>NW_025333607.1:0-10000000 GCF_019186645.2 Phyllostomus hastatus
CAGTAGAGACAGTGCCCAATACAAACAACTGAACAAGAGCAAGAGAGAGTCCTTAAAACTTTATACACATGGAAGAGCCAGCTTCAACACAACCTGCCCTCACCAGTACAAAGGAATACAAGAGGTGATGGACAGAGTGACCCTCATTTAACCAGCTGGTGGGAAGGAAACACCAAAGAAAGACCCAACAACAATCAAAACCCAAAGGCAAACACAAAGCCAACTTAAATGACAATCCAAGACCAGTGAGCTTGGGAGATTGAGGAAACTGCACCACTGAAACTCACGGATGTTCTACTACAGAAGTTCACACAACAAATCCAGGGAGCCAGAACAGATCAATTTAAGAAGCTGTGGCTAACAAGAAGAGTCTCATGAACAATGGGAAGACAAATAAACAATCCCCAAATAAAAAGACAGGAGGGAACCTCATAAAGAATGCTAAATGAAATAGAGGCAATTTTACTATCAGATATTGAGTTCAAAGCAATGATTGTCAGGAAGTTCAATGAGCTCACAATGAGCTACCAGAAACTACAGGGAAGCTACAATGAACTCACTGAAAACTACATCAACATGAAAAAGGGGATAGAAACTATCAACAAGGGCCAAGAAGAAATGAAGAATACAATTTTTGAACTGAAGAACACAAAAGAAAGAATGAAAAGCAGGATCGATAAAGCAGAAGATGAGATCAGCAAGTTAGAGGACAAAGTAGAAGGAAACACCCAGAAAGAGCAAGAAAAGGAAAAGAGGCTCAGAAAGAATGAAGAGGGATTAAGAGAAATGCAAGATAATACAAAATGGAATAATATCAGTCTAATAGGGATACCAGAAGGAGAAGAAGAGCAAGGGATAGAACACCTATTTTAAAAAGTAATGATGGAAAATTTTCCTAATTTGATGAGAGAAAAAGTCACACATATCCAGGAAACACAGAGTTCCAATCAAGAGGAACCCAAAGAGGGTCACTTCAAGATATATAATAATTAAAATGGCAAAATGCCAAGACAAAGAGAGAAGCTTCAAAGCAACAAGGGAGAAACAGGAAGTAACATACAATCAAGCCCCAATAAGGTCAGCAGCTGACTTCTCAATGGAAACACTCCAAGCCAGAAGATATTGGCAAGAAATATTCCAAGTAATGAGAACCAGGGATCTGCAACCAAGGCTACATTTCCCAGCAAGGCTCTTAATCAAGATAGAAGGCCAAAAAAGAAGCTTTCCAGACAAAGGATGTCTAAAAGAATACACCTCTGTGCTCTGGCTGGTATAACTCAGTGGATTGAGCGCAGGCTGCGAATCAAAGTGTTGCAGGTTTGATTCCCAGTCAGGGCACATGCCTGGGTTGCAGACCACAGCCCCCAGCAACTGCACATTGATGTTTCTCTCTCTCTCTCTCTTTCTCCCTTCCTTACCTCTCTAAGAAATAAATAAAAAAATAAAAAACAGTGACTTTAAAAAAATAAAAATAATAATAATACATCCCCACCTTACCAGCACTGAAAGAGATGCTAAAGGGCCTGCTTTAAACAAAAGAAGGAAAAGAGAAAGATAGAGAGAGGAACACAGGTACGGAAATGGCAATGAATAAGTACCTATCAATAATAAACTTAAACATAAATGGATTAAATGCTCTGATCAAAAGACATAGAATAGCTAAATGCATAAGAAAGCATGACCCACACATAGGTTGCCTACAAGAGACCCACCTCAGGACAATAGATCTACACAGACTAAAAGTGAAGGGGTGGAAGCAAATTTCCAAGCAAATGGACAGGGAAAAGAAAAAGCCAGGATAGCAATACTCAGACAAAATAGACTTCCAAAAAAGGGCCATAAAAAGAGACCCAGAAGGTCACTTCATAATACTCAAGGGAAGAATCCACCAAGAAGACATAAACATTGTAAATATATATGCACCCAACATTGGAGAACCCAAATACATAAAGAAAATCATAGAGGACTTAAAAAGGATATTGACAGCAACACAATTATAGTAGAGGATTTTAACACCTCACTGTCAAAAATGGACAGATCTTCCAAACAAAATATCAACAAAGATATTGTGGCATTCAACAATGCCCTAGAGTAAATGAGCTTAACTGATATATATAGCCCTTCATCCCAAAGAAGCTAAATACACATTCTTTTCAAATGCACACGGGACATTTTCAAGGATAGACCACGTGATAGGACACAAAGCAAGCTTCAACAAATTTAGGAAAATTGAAATTATACCAAGAATTTTCTCTGACAACAAGGGACTGGAACTAGAAACCAACCCCAAGGGAAGAAACCCGAAACACTCAAAATCATGGAGATTGAATAGCATAGTATTAAACCATGAATGGCTCAATAATGAAATAAGGGACAAAATCAAAAAGTTTCTGGAGATAAATGAAAATTAACTCACAACAACCCAAAATTTATGAGACATAGCAAGGCAGTCCTGAGAGGGAAGTTCATAGTGATACAGGCCTACCTAAAAAAGATAGAAACATTAAAAAAAAACAACCTAACCCTACTTCTACAAGAACTCCAGGAACAACAAAAAGGCAGCCCAAAGCGAGCAGAAGGAAGGAAATAACCAAGATCAGAGCAGAAATAAATGACATAGAGACTGAAAGCACAATTCTAAGGATCAATGAATCCAGGAGCTGGTTCTTTGAAAAGATAAACAAAATCGACAAGCCTTTAAGCAGACTCATCAGGAAAAAAAGAGAAAGGATCTAAATAAACACAATCTGAAATGAAAGAGGAGAGATTACAACTGACAGCACAGAAATACAAAGGATTGTAAGAAATTACTATGAAATACTGCGTGCCAAGGAATTAAAAATCCTAGGTGAAATGGAAAAAAAATTAGAAAAATATAATCTTCCAAAACTCAATAAAAATGAAGCAGAAAGCCTGAACAGACCAATAACAGCAGATGAAATTGAAGCAGTAATCTAAAACTCCCGACACACAAAAGTCAGGGTCCAGATGGTTTCACCAGTGAATTCTACAAAGCATTTAAGGAAGAACTAATCCCTGTCCTTCACACACCTTTCGAAATAATCCAGAATGATGGAAGACTCCCAAACTCTTTTTATGAAGCCAGCATCATCTTAATCCCAAAACCAGATGAAGACACAATAAAGAAAGAAACCTTCAGGCCGATATCACTGATGAACATAGACGCTAAAATCCTCAACAAAATATTGGTGAAGCACATCCAACAATACATAAAATGATCATACACCATGACCAAGTGGGATTCATCCCAGGGATGCAAGGATGGTTCAATATTCACAAATCAGTAAATGTAATACATCACATAAACAAAAGCAAAGACAAAAATCACATGATCATATCAATAGATGCACAAAAAGCATTTAATAAGGTAAAGCACCCATTTTTGATAAAATCACTCAGCAAAGTGGGAATAGAGGGAGCATTCCTCAACATAATATAGTTCATATATGAGAGACCTACAGTCAACATCATAGTCAATAGGGAAAAACTAAAAACTTTTCCAGTAAGATCAGGAACAAGCCAAGGTTGTCCACTTTCACCACTTCTATTCAATATAGTATTGGAAGTTTAAGCCACAGTGATCAGTCCATAAAAGGAAATAAAGGCATCCAAATAGGAAAGGAGGAAACAAAACTGTACCTGTTTGCAAATGACATGATAGTGTTCCTAGAAAATTCTATAGACTCTGCCAAAAAACTGCCTGACCTAATAAGTGGATTTGGCAAGACTGCAGGATACAAAGTCAATATCCAGAAATCAAAGGCAATTTTGAATGCAAACAATTAAACAGAAGAAACAGAAATCAGGAAAAAAAATCCCATTTGACATAGCAAAACGAAAAATAAAATACCTAGGAATAAATCTAACAAAGGGAGTAAAAGACCTGTATGCAGAAAACTACAAAACACTGAAGAAAGAAATCAAGGAAGACACAAACAAATGGAAACATATACCATGTTCATGGATTGGAAGAATTAATATCATCAAAATGCCCATACTACCCAAAGCAATTTACAGATTCAATGCAATACCTATTAAAGTACCAATGGCATATTTCAAAGACATAGAACTAACACTTCAAAAATTTATGTGGAACCATAAATGACCCCAAACAGCTGCTGTAATTTTGAGAAAGAAAAGCAAAGTAGGAGGGATCACAATACCTGATACCAAACTGTTTTACAAGGCCACTGTAATCAAAACAGCCTGGTACTGGCATAACAACAGGCACATGGACCAATGGAACAGAAAAGAGAGCTCAGAAATAAGCCCAAGTCTCTATGGTTGATTAATATTTGACAAAGAGGGCAGCAACATAAAATAAAGACAGTCTCTTCAACCAGTGGTGTTGGGCAAACTGGACAGCTATGTGCAAAAAAAATGAAACTCGAGCACCAACTTACACCATACACAAAAACAAATTCAAGGTGGATAAAAGACTTACATATAAGCCATGTCACCATTAAAGTCCTAGAGGAAAACAGGCAGAAAAATCTCAGATATTTCATACAGCCAGCAGGGGACATGTCCATACAGGGGACATTTTTACTGATATGTCCCCCAGAGCAAGGGGCATAAATGATATTATGCCCCAAGCGAAACCCAAGAGTGGCTACTGTGGTTGAAATACTCACTGCCCTGCCTCCCGCAGCTGTGAATCCATAATACAGGTGAGACGCCCCTACACCCTGACCTGTTTGCTGCCAGGTGCATGGGTCATTTTCAGGGAATCACTGAGGCCCTCCTGGAAGAGGTTTCTCCTCATTTCTTTTGTGGGTTTGCTGCTGAGATGTTGCCTGAGCAGGTAGCCCACTGCTCACCATTCAAAGTCACAAGTCAGGTAGAGCACAGAATCTGTGTGCCTCACTGTTCACAGCCTATGGAGACCAAATTCCTCCCCAGGGTGCAGATGTGCTGAAGCCCCCTTTGACACCCTCCCAGGGAAATAAGATACACATCAGATAGAGAGAGTGGTTCGGAGGAGAGGAGTTGTGAAAGCCAGTGCAGGGGCAGCAAAGCAGGTTATGAATGCCAAGTGTGAACTTGATCACAAAGGCCTCTGCATGCTTTTTACAGCTAAACTGTGCCCCTTTGGGGTGCTTTTAGATTGCCTGAGGAGATCTAAGAAGTGACATCACCTGTGTGCTCCCCACTCAGAGGTAGTGAACTTCTCCCATGAGGGGTCATTGTTCAATGAAGTGCTCCAGGACAGGCTCAGGTGAACCCACTGATGAGCAGGAGGACTCTGGAAGGCATCTGTGAGAGGGGAGAACAGGCTTTCTTCAAGGAAGATAATGGAATGTTCTGTTGGGTGTGGGGTTCAGGAGAGCAGCAGACGTTCTTACTTCTGTAGCAGTTTGTGGACCTCTGCAGGAGGAGAGAGCACATGAAGACAGAAAAACAAATCCATTGTGGTCTCCCTGTGGCAGCTTATTGACCTGCCTCCTCGTCACAAAGGAGAGGAGAGGGTGGGCCATTCAGCATTTCCACCTCCTTCTGCCAGTGATTGTGGTGGGATTAAATAAAAGGTCTTTGCCTTTGAAAACACATCCTCCAAATGCAAACTTGACCCCTCAGCATATGGTCTCCTGAGAAAAGAAGCCAGAGTACAAGGATCAGCACCAGGAGGACATGGAAGCTTCTCAGGTAAAAGATGTTTCCTGAGTCAGAAGTTGTGACTCTGATTCCTGTTATGATTAGATTCAGAATCAGTGACCGTTCTTCCTTTTGTTTCATGTTCTTGGGTAGTGAAGTTGGTTTAATCTACTGTTTTCTGTTTCTTTTTATGATTCTCAAGGGCAATAGTGTGTGTATAGTAGTTCCCTCCTTTTCCTAGTGACATCTGTGCATTCTCTTTATCTACGCTGCCCCGAGTCAAGAATTACTGCCTGTAATCAATAATCTTCAAACACTGAACTCATCTCCTCTGTAACAGGTCAACCTTGGATGGCAGTCGTGTGCAGTATGTCTGCTGGGATAGACTCAGACACTAGGGTATTATTGCAGGAGGTATAAATATGGTTAAGTTCATATATCTGAATCATCACCTCTGTACATCAGACATAAGAAAATGCAGATTTTCCAGTGAGAATCACTGTGAATATTCTGAAAAAGAACAGTCAGTAGAATAGACTTTATCACTCACTTGAAAAGAGTCTTGCTATTTAAATATACATTTAGTGTACTCTATATGAGAGGTACCTGTGGATTGACATTGAAAAACTGAATGTTTACTTATGATTTTGTTCATATAATGATGTTCTTATTTATGTATTTTGCCACTGGTGTTTCACCAATAAGGACATATACTTCTGCATGCCTCAGTCACTGAATATTCATTTTTCCAATTCACCCGATAGTCACTTGGCTGAGAGTTCATAGTTTTTTTCTTTATCATTAACAAGAGTCTAGCAGGGAATTATTGTGGGATGGTAAAAAAATATCCCATTTCATCTGGACACTTTGTTGTCTTTTTAACTTCTGTTTGCTTTGGAAAATGCAGGCCCTACATTTATTTCATAGAGATCATTGGCTTTTGACATGAAGTATGTAATCACTGAGGCTGTGTTACTGTACACTTATGTTATATTGCAAACTCATGTCACACAGATGCACTACATTATCACTTTTCATATTTTCAGGTGATTTTACAAGAATCACATTATAAACCTATGTTTAATACAGTTCAGTTGTTAAGATCTAGCTCTCCACAAATGATACAGGAGTGTTTTCAAAGAAATAAAATACTAAGAAACAATAACTCTAACTTCTTTTCTATCATTATGTTTATATTTCCTTTTTTTAAAATTTGTGATTGGCATGTGTCTTTTTTTTATTTTAATTGTTGTTCAAGTACAGTTTTCTGTCTTAAACATTCATCCAGAATAGAAGGAAGAAACAATAATTGAAAATATGAGGAGAGGCTGAATGACCTCTGGGACAACTTTAAACCTTCCAAGATTCTAATCATAGTGGTACCAGAAGGGGTAGGGGAAGCTACAAAATGAAAAACTGATTTGAAAAATAATGAAGGGAAACATACCCTTTCTGGTGAAAGAAGTAGGCATGCAAGTAAAGGAAGTTCTAAGAGTCCCAAAGAAGTTGCACCCAAGAAGGAACACACCAAGACAGATCACAATTACATCACCCAAAGCAAAAGACAAGGAGATAATCATAAACCCAGCAACACAAAAGGAGTGTTACCTACAAAGGGTTTCCCATGGCATTAGCAGCTGATTTGTCAAAAGAAACCTTGCGGGCAAGTAGGGGCTGGAGACAAGTATTCAAAGTCATGTAAGGAAGGCACCTACATCCAAGATTAATTTAACCAGGAAAGCTATCATTTAGAATGGAAGGATGAACCAATTGCTTCCCAGATAAAGTCAAGTTAAAGGAGATCATAATCAACAAGCCTTTATATGAAATGCTCAAGGCACTTAATCTAAGAAAAAGAAGATGGTCAAAAATATGAATTGTGAAATGACAATAAATTCACACTATTAACACCTGAACCTATAAATCAAAACCAAAATAAACACACAATAAACAAACAACTAGAAGAGGAATAATTTCACTGAAATGGAGATCTTATGGAGGGTGAAGAGTGGGGTGGGGGCCAGGGGAGAATGGGGAGAAGCTACAGGGAAGAAGAAGCATAAACGGTAGGTACAAAATAGGGAGGGTTTAAAATAGTATAAGAAATGGAGAGGTCATAGAACTTATTTGTATGACCCATGGTCATGAACTTATTCAGGCAATTGTAGAGCAGGGAGTTTGCAGGATGGACGGGGAATAGGGGAATACAATGGGGCAATTGTAACAGAATAATCAATGAAACATACTTAAACAAGTGAGCTTCTGAAAAATGAGTAAACACAGGCCTCACCCACAACTCTTAAATCAAAATGTGCATTTAAAGAAAAAAGGACATTATTTGTTCCCTGAATGAAACCTAAAGAAGTTACTTAAACTTCCAACTCACCATGCCTTTTGTAGCTAGAAGTATACACAGCTGATTCTGAGTCATACAAATACAACAGACAACAATCCATATTCCTGTGTGTGTTCCTTCATTTTAAAGTTTATTTTCCTGAAAACTAATGTCTTCGTATTGAATTTGTAGACATGTTTTATCCTGACTTGTAAGTGTTACAAAATACATTACAGAGTGTTAGAGAGTCAAAGTGTCCTTACAAATGATGCAGGATATCTTCCAGGTCAGAACCACTTCTAACACTTTTCATGATAGATGAAACTGAGACCTGTGCTGTGTATCCTTCATAAATTTGTCTCTTATTTCCCCCCAGGAATCTTTGACCTTCAAGGACGTGTCAATAGATTTCTCTGAGGAGGAGTGGGAATGCCTAGACCCAGCTCAGCAGAAACTGTATTCAGATGTGATGTTGGAGAATTACAGCAACCTGGTCTTCCTGGGTGAGGCTGATTTCCTTCACATTGCCTGCTCCACCCACAGGATTTTATTTATATAACACCTTTTGCAAACTTGACTTTGTATGGTAGACTTTCAGGTTCATGATCACAAGGGAGAACTTCGTGGTTATTCCTGTAGAAAATAAAGGTTTGGAGAACTATGGTCCTTAGGAACCCACTGAAAAAATTATGTATTGTTAGAACAACTAAGGTGCTTCAGGAAAAAACTTTTCAAAACCATCTTCTAGAATAATGTACTTGTCCTGAAGTGTTCTTACCTGAGCACAGCATGGATTGGAAATGAGGAATCTTTAAAAAATAATAATATTTATTTTGGCCCTGGCTGGTTGCTCAGTGGATTGAGCGCGGGATGAAAACCAAAGTGTCGCAGGTTCGATTCCCAGCCAGGGTACATGCTTGGGTTGCAGGCCATAACCCCCAGCAACTGCACATTGATGTCTCTCTCTCTCTCTCTCTCTCTCTCTCTCTCTCTCTCTCTCTGTCTCCCTCCATTTCCTCTCTAAAAGTGAATAAATAAAAAGTCTTAAAAAAGAAATTATGTTTAAAAATAATAATAATATTTATTTTGTACGCAGGTCTTGTTCTTTCTAAGCCAGTCCTGGTCACATTTTTGGAACAAATGCAGGAGAACTGGGATGTATCCAGAAAAAAGTCAATATCCACCCCCCCAGGTAGGTGAGAATGCAGATGCAGATGTCACAAGTAACACAAAGGTCTCAGAGGAAACAAGACCTTCAAGTGTGATTTTGGAAGTTGTGCTTCAGTGGAAAGAATTTTGAAAACACAGGGTTACTTCTGTCACTGTCATAGAGGGCCAGCTGGTCTCCAACAGTATTCAATGCTCCTACATGCTTTCAGAATTCTGTTTTGACTCCAGTGACTTCTGTTATCCTACTAGCAGTTTAGGCCAAAGCCCTCCCTCTATAAAAATAAATACATGTTATCTGTAAAAAAAGTGTGCTGTGTATACAATTAAGTTGTTTTTGACTGTGATGGTAACCATGGTCAGGCTCCTCTTGCATTCCTTTGGGGACTTGAGATAACCTGTGCATGTTACTTAGAAATTGTACGCTAAGCCTTTTTCTCTTTTTTAGGATTTGTTTTTGTGCCAAGAACAGGGTTCATGAAGGAAGTGGTTGAGATCCTGCAGTTTGTCACAGAAATCCCAGGAATCCTGGAGACATGTGCAGTTTTGTGACTTATATTTACCCTCTGTGGGATGCAAATAACTCCCTACAAAGTGTAGACTCAGTGTTTTTCTTCTATCACAATGCACCTCCCCAACCTGAGAAAATCTACTTTTCTGTTTCACTTAAAAGTGTCTTTGTGCTTGTGCACCTGTACTGTACTTTGCAGATCCATTCATTTCCTGGTGTGCACTTAAGTTTCTTCCAGCATTTGGCCATTGTAAATTCTGCTGCCAAGAACATTGGGGTGCATAGGTTCTTTAGCATAGGTGTATCGGAGTTCTTAGGGTAGAAGGATCTCCTAAATTTGGGACAGCATGGATGGATCTGGAGAGCACTATGGTAATAAAATAAGCCAGGTGGTGAAAAACAACTACCATATGATCTCACCTATAAGAATAAATTAATCAACAAAATGAACAAGCACGCAAGATATAACCAGAAACATAGAAATAAATAACAAACTGACAGTAACCAGAGGGGAGGTGGAAGGGATAATGGGGGTAGAGGGCAAGGATTTTCAGGAAGATGTACAAAGGACACATGGAAAAAACTAAAGGGGGGGATCAATGTGGGGAAGTAGGGATGGCTGTGTGGGGGAGTGATGGGGAAAATAGAGACAACTGTACTTGAACAATAAAATGTGGAAAGAAAATGTCCTTTTGCTTTCCCACAGCCGCCGAGTGAGCAGTACAGAGCATGTAGAGGGCAGACTCAGCCTCTTTGAGACATTTAGGAGAGTCTGCACCATGAGGCAAGAGGGGGCATTTGTATGGAACACCTACTGGATATGGCTTCAGTGAATTCTCTAGTGGAGTGGGACAAGGCCTGAGGGAATCATGAGGACTGAGGGAATCACTATAGCATTACCCAGGTTGGAGTGGACTCAGATATACCTTAAGCTCTTTTGTGGGGAGGGCTCAGCAGGAAAAAATGGCCTCAGATGACTTCTGTGTGGGAGAATGTCCCCACCTCCAGCAAAAGCCCTGAAGACAGGCAGTTGAGACCCTCCCTTAATGTTCATAGAACCTTTCAATCTGCTCTCCCAAGGCTGAAGGTCAGAGCTTGTGAGTTTGTGTAAGTCTGTGTCAGGCCCATTAAGAGAAAGACTTGGACTCCAGCATCTCTCAGTCTCAGTCAGTCATTATCTTACTGTTTTTCCAGGGTGATTCCTTATATATGATACATTCTCCAAACTTTAACTTTTTAATTTTTTTTTCACATATTAGGAAAGTAAATGATAGTTTTAAGATTAGTACTTAAGACATTGTGGGACTCGATTCAAATAGTAATGAGCCATATGGCAATTGCCATTAAATTGAAGAGCACATTTGTCTGTTTTTTCCTTACAGTGTTCATGAAGTATCTTGATTTATTCTGTGTTGTTTGATGGTGAATCTCTGTTTGGTCTTTAGAGTTAGAGAAATAGTCTTCATTTTATATCTGTCCATGGTTGAATTCCCTTTGGGGGAACATGCATGGGTTATGAGCTAGGTCCCCAGCAGGGGGCGTATGTGAGGCCACCTCACTTTGATGTTTCATGTTCCTCCTCTACCCTCTATATAAAAATAAATAAATAAAATATTTTTAAAAAGCTGTTCTAAGTTGAATGTAATTTTTGAAATGAGATGATTCAGGCCTTCCTGTTTCTCTGTGGCAACCTGTGCCCGCATTCTGCTCTGGCATGCCATGGCCTGAAGAGGTACACACCATCTCTTCCAGCAAGCAGTAGTGTCCTGCAGATGACGCTGGTTCAGGGAAACCTTTCCTTCTTCTCTGGGAGCATGCCACCCTTGCGACCAGCAGGTGGCTGTGATCTGTAGAGTACCAATGCTCACACATTGCCACCTATGGAGAAAGCTGTTGTGAAAACTGACATTCAGATCTCTCTTGCTGTTGTGTGCTGTTTGGTGCTATGGTAGAGTAGCTCCATGTTCTGTCTTGGCTGAAAAACACTTCCTAGATGTAGCAGCTAGTGTCATAGATGAAGATTATGGAGGAAATACTGGTGTTGTACTGTTCAATTTTGGCAAAGGAAACTTTGAAGTTGAAAGGGTGACTGCATTGCACAGCACATTTGTGAACAGGTTTATTATCCAGAAATAGGGGAAGTTCGATATTTGGAAGACATTAAATGGGGTTCTGGAGGTTTTGGTTCCAGTGGAAAGAATTGCAATATATGCTGAGAAGAGAAAGTGACAAACATACTTTTTATTCTTAAAAATAATAAGCTTTTGTTTAGTGTTTTGTACTTCATCAAGCTTTAGCTTACAACACTACTTAGTTGTATTATAACCAAGGAAAGGGTACATATTATTTTTCTGCATTTGGTTCTTGTATAGATCTGCATGGAAACTTAACATAATTACTTTTTCAGTCAAAGGTGTATCAGTTAGTGACTCCCCACAGAATTCTATTATTTAATTTAATAAATGCTGACCTGACATGACCACTGGCCTGCAGTGACCTCGGAATGCTGCAGATGGCCCGTTGAAACATGAGAAAAACATACCCAGAGACAATCAGGTCCTGCAGGGAAATAGGGATGGAATGACCACTCTCTCTAGTGGGGAGCATCTCGGCCACCCTCCCTAGGGGAGAGTGCCTTGTTCTCCCACCCCAGCAGGCTTTTATTGGGTTCATTTACACAGGAATTCAGGTAAAGCTCATTCATTATTGCCAGGAAGTAAGGATAAAAGGATAGATAACAAAGAAGTCTGAGGGCCTATTTTGAGTCAGGGTCAGATAGCTAAAGAGCTATAAAAAGTTGAGGAAGACACTTCTTGCTTGGACCCTTATCATTTCATTGAGAGCATTCTAAACAAAGCAGGTTTCACAGAATGTTACATATTCTTTCTTAGGCCTGATCACCCAGGGAACTCGCCCTTTCCAGCACAGGGCTGCACCACCCTGTGTCATTGTTTCAGGCTTAGGTGGAGCAAGGGAAGTAAGGCAGCCAAGAGGTTAGGAGATTTTCTCACAGACAATGAGGACTCAGGCTATGGTGAGGCCTAGGTGCAGGGGTCCATCACCACCTTTTGCTGTAGCCCCAAAGTCCTTCCTTGGGGGCCTCCCATGTGATCATGCTTGTCTTAGGCCATTCCTCCCTTGGGGAATCTTACCCATCACTGACTAACCCATCAAGCATTGAGGGCCAGGCAGGGTGAAGAAAAAGGAACAGAAGTGTCACTCCTGACAGGGAGATAAGCTTTTGTCTCCTTGCTGGCTTAAGGTCCAGGGTCATTCCCTCAGCCTTAGATTTGGCAGGGTTTACAGATTTGGATACCAGGCAGGGCTGTTCCCAACACTGACTCTTGAAGAGCTTAATTTTCAGTTTACTTTACAAATGATAAGCAAAGCCTTTTATACACTGGATTATATTTTTTCACAGATTCTTACATAAACTGGACTAAAAGTTAATAAAATGTTAAAGTTAAAAATCAAAAGATTAGCCCTGGCTGGCGTAGCTCAAAGGATTGAGCGCGGGCTGCGAACCAAAGTGTTGCAGGTTCAATTCCCAGTCAGGGTACATGCCTGGGTTGCAGGCCATGACCCCCAGCAACCGCAGATTGATATCTCATATCTCTCTCTCTCTCTCTCTCTCTCTCTCTCTCTCTCTCTCTCCCTCCCTCCCTCCCTCCCTCTCTCCCTCTCTCCCTCTCTCCCTCCATTCCCTCTCTGAAAAAAATAAATAAAATCTTAAAAAAAATCTTCCCCATTAAAAAAAAGCAAAAGTTTTATATTTGTCTCTTTTAGATTTTTTTATTTTAAATTTTGATAAGAAATCATGTAAATAAAGATCTACCTTCTAAACTTTCTCTAGTGGTACAGTTAAGTCACATTAAGATTATTTGGTTAATTGTGCATCTGAATTCTGGAAAGTTTCATCTCACAGAAATGTGGCAATATCAATTAAAGAACCACTTCCTCTTTTTCTGTAAAACCAAGGCCCAGGTAAATACCTTTTCTTTTGTCTGAGTTTCACTCCATTAGAACTCTCCTAAGTGGAAAGCTGTGGCACATGTCTTTGTGACTCAAGTGCTTCACTTAGAACATGTTCCAGTTTGACTTTGTGGTACCAGGTGAGAACATATTTTCTATTTCCAGGCAGAGCAGTATTCCATTGTGTATATGTGCCACATTTTTATAACTTTTTGAAATATTTTATTCATTTCTAGAGAGAGGGGAAGAGAAAAAGAAAGAGGAGGAAACACTGGTGTGTATTTGCTTCTCGTGCTACACCTATAGGGGACCTGGCCCGAAACCCTGGCATGAGCCCTGACTTGAAATTGAAGCAGGAACTCTTTTGTTCACAGGCCAGTACTCCATCCACTCATCCACAACAGCTGGCGCTGAATACACTACATTTTTAATTTATCCATTGACATGTGGTTGTTTCCACCTACCGGGCTATTGTATTTAATGCTACCATTGACACATATATGCAAATGTCTCTTTCAAATCTTCAATTGAATATTTTGGGGTGACATATAACCTGTGACCTTGTGTATCTAGATGGCACTCTAACCAACTGAGCAGGTGGTCAGATGGAATAAATTCACTTAATTCTATTAATTTACATTTATTCCATGCCTTGATATATCATTTTTAGTGTTAAATAATATTTCATTGTATATATTTCAGTTTCCTTTTCTATTCACCTGTTCACATATATCTTCATTGTTTTGAATTTTTGTAATTTATGAATGATACTTCTAAAAATATCCCCATGTAGGCTCTCATGTAGATAAAATTTCTAACTCCTTGGTTCAATACTATAGACCACATTTTTTTGGATTATATAATAAGTGTATATTTAGTTGTGTGAGGACTTCTAAACTCTTCCCAAGTGACTGTAGCATATTGAGTTTTCACTAAGAAGTAATGAGAGTTCTGTTTGCTCCACATGCACAGCAGCATTTGCTTTTCTAAGTGTTCTGGATTCTGACTTTTCCAGCAGGGGTTTCATGTTGCTTGAATGTGCACTTTCTTCAGTTTTCCTTCTTTTAATGTCCACTTACTAACAGACATAAGATATTGAGAGTCTTTTAGACACCATCTTTTTATCCATATATTTTAAAAATATTTTATTTATCTATTTCTAGAGAGGGATAAGGGAGAAAGAGAGAGAAACATCAATGCCTAAACAACACGTTGATCGCTTGCCTCTCACACACCACCAAATGGGGATCTGGAGCCAAACCCAGGCCTGTGCCCTTATCAAAAATCAAACTGCTGACCTATTGGTTCAAATGCAGGTGCCCAGTCCACTGAACCACACCACTCAGGGCTTACAAATATATATTTTTTTCTCAGCTCATGGGTTCTCCTTTTCCCTCATGATGATGCTTGCTTTTTCCTTTTTTTTTCTTAATGCTTCATTTGAGACATCAGTTTAAATGTTAATACTATGAATTTGAGAAACAAATTTCATTTACAATTTCCCTTGAAAAGTATTTGGTCTCCTGAGCTTCCGTGCCTCAGTGCGTGGACCACCAGCCTGCAAACCAAAGAGTTGCCGGTTGCATTTCCAGTCTGGGGCAAATGTCTAAGTTGTAAACCAGACCCTCAGTAGGGGGCGCACAAGAGGCAACCGCACTTGTATGTTTCTCTCCCTCTCTTTCTTGATCCCTTCCCCTCTATAAAAATAAATAGAATCTTTACAAAAAAAAAACAGTATTCAGTGCACAAAATTAAGTTTTTGTAAGTGTTCAGTAACATGGAACTTATATTTGCAGTCCGTTTTTTTTCCCCGTTATTATCATAAACACGTCATGACTAATCGCTTGAAGGTGACATGTTGAGAGAGAATTTTTTTGGTGGAACAAGGTCCGTTCAGCAGGTATACAGACGTGTAATATGAAAACTGAACCTGGCCCGCACTGTAGGCATGTGCCCTTACTGGGAATCCAACTAGCGATCCTTTGGTTCAGGGGCACCAGGAACTGATCCAATGAGCACACAAGCCACTGCTCCCTGTTTTTCCATCCGATTGTTGTGTGTGTGTGTGTGTGTGTGTGTGTGTGTGTGTGTGTGTGTGTGTTGTGTAAGTTCCTTGTATCCTTTGAATATTTAGCATTATTTGTGAGTATCTTCCACTATTCACTAGATTGGTTTGCTTTCTTGATGATTTCATTGTTCTGCAAAAACTTATTTTATTGTAGCCTTATTTAGTTGTTTCTCCTGTCTGCTCTACCCTCCATGTTATATCTAAAAGAATATTTTTTAAGAGTCATAAAAGAGTTTGTCAGCTGTCCTTTCTTCTAGTGTTTTCATGGTTTCAGGTCTTAAATTTAGGTTTTAATCCACTTGAAGTTTATTTTGGTACATGTCATAACAAAGTGGTGTACTCATAAAGTTTTGTGTGTATTGGTTCAGTTTCTCTCCGAGCATTTTTGGTAGAATCTGTCTGATCTCATTGTATATTCCTGATTTTTTAAAGTAAATTATTTAATGCCATATATTTGTTCATTTTAGAACTTGGGTTACTTGTTTTATCATGATGTTTTGTAAAAGTCCTTCACATAACCTGGATATTACCTACCTATCAGGTGCACTTTGCAGAAATTTTGTTCTTTCTTCAGGATGTGCTTTTATCCTACTGCTTGTTTGCTTTAATATGCAGGAGTTTTTATATTTTGTGTAATGTCATTTGTTTACTTTTGCTGTTTTACATTTCCTTTGGGTGTTATAATAAAAAAAAATCTACAAACTCGTCTTTTAGTGAATTAAGAGCTATTAGTTTTTTCCCTGGCCCTAGTGCCTCAGTTTGTGGAGCAAAATCCCTTAAAGCTAAGGCCTCTTGTTTACTTCTGGGAAAAGGAATATGCCTGGGTTGTGGGCCTGTTACCTGGCTGGAGACATAAACAGACAACTGCTTGATGTTTCTATATTTTAATGTATTTTTCAATTTGAGTATTCTGTTTTTCAGCTCCCCATTCTCTCTTTGGCTTACTTTGACATTTTCTGTGTTTTGAATTTCATTTTGGTCATTTATAGATTTTCTGCTCTTAAGTAGTTGTGATATAGTTCTATGTTTCTATATTCAGGTGGGTATTTTCAATTCTTTATCCAGTAGATAATACATTTGAATACACATAGTGCCAGTTTTTGTAGATATATTTTAATTTTCTGATTTGAATTGGTTTCCTGTTTCCTGTCTTGATATATTTGTTGAATTTCAGAAATGTAAACAAGTAGGCTTTATGAACTTGCCTTCTCCAGGTTAAAGGGAAAAAAAATAACACTCACCCATAGTTTAAACTCTAATTTTGGTAAACACAAGTGGTGTGTGTTTGATTTTGAGTGTGTGAGATGTGCAAGTTTAATATAGTGTCAGTTTATTTCTCAAAGCCCGGGATATATATGTTTTAAGATTTCATTTATTTATTTTTTAGAGAGGGAAAGGAGGGAGAAAGAGAGAGAGAAAAACATCAATGTGTGGTTGCTGGTGGTCATGTCCTACAACCAAAGAATGTACCCTGTCTGGGAATTGAACCTGTGACACTTTGGTTCACATCCCACACTCAATCCACTAAGCTACACCAGCCAGGGTGGTATCTTTTTATGCTTGATATTTATCTTCAGTCTGCTAGTTTCTGTGGTATTTCAAGTATTACCCTTCCTTTTCAGTGTGCACTTTAATGTATTCACTGTGTGCTGTTATGGTGTGAGCATTGTGTGTCCTGAAAAACAGAACCACGTATTTTGAAGATGCTTGAAAACAGTGAAATCATTGAACACACTTGACCCTCTATGTGTCTAGAAAAGAACTGGGAAAGTGGAGTTTTCTTATCCTATTTCCATTGTGTGCCAGGAAATGTGAGCTCAGTGGTTGCTGAGTGTAAGCAACTGTTGTTCTTTTTCTATGTGACTTTTTCTCATTGTACCATACTTGGTCTTGCTGCAAACATGTAAAGTACTCAACACTGTGATTTGTTTAAAAATTCCTTATAAGTTCAATGTACATTTACCTGTGTTTCACATCTGTGAACCTTTCTTTTGTGTCTTTCAGCTGTGTCATCTGCAGACAACCAGGACTTCTTGCAAAGGTCAGGAAGAGAAGATGTATCCTTTGAAGCAACACTGGTAAGATATGAGAGGTGTGCCTTTGATACTGATAAAGGAGTGTGTGACAAGATAGAAAAGATGTTTAAATGGAGAGACCTAAGTTTGAAAAATCATTCATGAAAAATCCTTGTTATCTAAAGACATGAGAAATATTACAAATTTGGGAAAACTTCCAATTTAAATCAGTTACATTTACAGATCAATGTGTTTGCAAATAAGAAGACTTAAAATAACGTTTTAAAAGTATGTATTCTTGTAAAGGGCAAGTGGCAAACACAGGACCTCCAGGCCAAATGTGGCCCTCCACCTTCTTTTATCCAGCCAGCACATTGTTTAAACCCAGTGGCAGTGTCAATCTCCTTGTGCCTAGTGAAGGAATGGTTACATTTACACGATCCTAAAATTACACGTGGCCCATTGAAGGCAACCTAGAGGATTATGTGACCCCTGGGAAAGTGAGTTTTACACCCCTGTCCTAAAGTCAGTCTGCAAAATGTAGGAAATCTAAGAATTTTTGGTGTGTGCAATCATTTGAATTATTTAAAAGGTAGAGGGAGAATAAGTTTTCAGTCAATAATCTTTATAATGTTGCCATTTAAAATGCATGCATAAAGATTAAATATGTTCAATGTGATAATGTCTTTCCTAAAGAATTATGCTTCATTTAGAAATAATGTTTTCTTTTACTTCACTATATACTATTTTAATGAACTTGGGAGAGATTTTTAAAATAGCCCATGTGTTTTAATAGGGATCACAAAAGGCTTATTTGGGAATAAGTGCACATGTTTAATGAAGTTACAGATGTCACAAAATGCCTTTCTGTGTTCCATGTTTACTAGAATACATGGGACTCAGACAGAAGTAGACAATGCAATGCAAATTGGAAGAATTCTATCCACGAGTCAAATCCTAAAGGACATCAGAAGACTCAGCTTCCACATAGCCATTATGAAGGTGGCCAAGTCTTTGATGAAATGTCAAATCACAATACCCATCAGGATTTTCCTATTCTGAAGCTGAAAACCAAGCAAATTAAATATATCTCATGTTTAAAAGAATCTTTACAATGCACTGAAGAAACAAATATTGCTGTTGGGGGGAAAGATTACCAATATTTACCATGCATGAAATTCTTCAATCAAATACCTAATCTAAATACACTTAACAGAATAGGTACCAGAGAAGAACACAAGTGTAAAAACTGTGGTAAAACAGGCCATTGTTTTTCAGGTGTAAATCTACAGAAAAAAATGTATCCTGGACAAAAGGCTGATATGTGTAAAGAATGTGGCAAAGAATTTTGGAGTACCTCAGCCTTTACTCATCATCAGAGATTTCAGACTGGATACTGGCCTGGTAAATACAGAGAATGTTCTAAAGCTTTTAACCAATCTTCAGATTTCAATGAATATCAGAGAATTCATACAGGAAAGAAAATTCTCCAATGTAGTGAAGGAGCCAGCGCCTTTACAGAGTCCTGCAGTCTTGCACAAGATCACAGAATTCATACTGGAGAAAAGCATTATGAGTGTAGAGAATGTGGAAAAGCCTTTAGGTCATCCTCAACCTTTACTTGTCCTCAGAGAGTTCATACTGCAGGGAAACCTTATAAATGTATACAATATGGCAAAGCATTAACACAGTCTTCAAACCTTACTGGACATCAGACAATTCACACTGGAGAGAAACCTTATGAATGTACACAATGTGGCAAAACCGTTAGCCGGACTGCACACCTGACACAACATCAAAAAATTCATACTGGAGAGAAGCCTTATGACTGTACACAATGTGGAAAAACCTTTAGCCGGACTTCAACCCTTACTCAGCATCAGAGAATTCATACTGGAGAGAAGCCTTATGAATGTATACAATGTGGGAAAAACTTTAGACAACAGGGAACACTTAATAAACATCAGAAAATTCATACTGGAGAGAAGCCCTATGAATGTAGACAGTGTGGCAAAACCTTTAGCCAGACTGCACACCTCACTCAACATGAGAAAATTCATACTGGAGAGAAGCCTTATGACTGTACACAATGTGGAAAAACCTTTAGCCGGACTTCAACCCTTACTCAGCATCAGAAAATTCATACTGGAGAGAAGCCTTATGACTGTACACAATGTGGAAAAACCTTTAGCCGGACTTCAACCCTTACTCAGCATCAGAAAATTCATACTGGAGAGAAGCCTTATGAATGTATACAATGTGGGAAAAACTTTAGACAACAAGGAACACTTAGTCAACATCAGAAAATTCATACTGGAGAGAAGCCTTATGACTGTACACAATGTGGAAAAACCTTTAGCCGGACTTCAACCCTTACTCAGCATCAGAAAATTCATACTGGAGAGAAGCCTTATGAATGTATACAATGTGGGAAAAACTTTAGACAACAAGGAACACTTAGTCAACATCAGAAAATTCATACTGGAGAGAAGCCCTATGAATGTAGACAGTGTGGCAAAACCTTTAGCCAGACTGCACACCTGACTCGACATCAGAAAATTCATACTGGAGAGAAGCCCTATGAATGTAGACAGTGTGGGAAAGCCTTTAGACACCAGAGAACACTTACTCAACATCAGAGAATTCATACTGGAGAGAAGCCTTATAAATGTACACAATGTGGTAACGCATTTAGGGTCCTATCAACACTTACTAAACATCAGAGAATTCATACTGGAGAGAAGCCTTATAAATGTACACAATGTGGTAACGCATTTAGGGTCCTATCAACACTTACTAAACATCAGAGAATTCATACTGGAGAGAAGCCTTATGAATGTACACAATGTGGCAAAACCTTTAGCCAGACTGCACACCTCACTCAACATGAGAAAATTCATACTGGAGAGAAGCCTTATGAATGTACACAATGTGGGAAAAACTTTAGACAACAGGGAACACTTAGTCAACATCAGAAAATTCATACTGGAGAGAAGCCCTATGAATGTAGACAGTGTGGGAAAGCCTTTAGACACCAGAGAACACTTACTCAACATCAGAAAATTCATACTGGAGAGAAGCCTTATAAATGTACACAATGTGGTAACGCATTTAGGGTCCTATCAACACTTACTAAACATCAGAGAATTCATACTGGAGAGAAGCCTTATGAATGTACTCAATGTGGTAAAGCCTTTAGACAGGCCTCACATCTCACTGGACATCTGAAAATTCACCCTGGACAGAAGCCTCATGAATGTATTCAATGTGGGGAAGCCTTTAGGCTCCAGTCAGCACTTACTGGACATCAGAAAACTCATACTAGATAAAAGCCTTATATATGTGAAATGTGTGCCAAAGCCTTTAAACTGTCCTGTAACCTTTCTCAGCATCAGAAAATTCATGTAGGGGAGAAACCTTGTAAGTGTTGAGTATTTTATAGTCCTCAAACCTTTCTCATCATCAAATAATTCACACAGAAGAAATGCCTTACTTATATACCTAATGTGATAAAAAAAAATTTAACCAGTCCTCAATACTCATGCATCATAAAATATATTTATACTGTAGCAAAGTCTTTTAATTGTACATAATGGAATAAAGCTTTTAACCTCTTCCAACCCTTACTTATCATCAGAGAATTCCTGCTGTACACAGGCTTGTAAATGTGGACTCTGTGGCAACACTTTCTGACATCAGGTCACTCGTAGTGGAGAGAAACCATATAAAAGCAGTGTGTAAAACAAGTATTTTAGTGATCAGAGCTGCATTACCCAATATGAGAGAGATCCATCTGGAGAAAAACTGTACAAATGTAGAAATTATGGCAAGATTCTAACCTATAATTAAAGAATACTCACCATATTAAAGGTTTTATTTCAACATTCACTGCTTATGTGGCATATGAGATTTCACACCATAAAAAAAGAAAACATTGAAAGGGAAATTGTAGAAAATCATATACATGGATCTTCAGCCTCATTATGTATTGTAATGCATAGTGGGGTGGGATTCTACATTCATAAAGAATGAAAGACTTTTGTAAAATTACACAGTTCCCATAATCCCAAAGAACTTATAACTGAAAGTGACTTAAAAAGTGTAAAAATTCAGAAAAGTATGAAATTGAAAAAGACTTTCAAAATATCATAATTCAGAGTAGAGATTTAATTATAGCTTTCAGATATCACTCTAAATCAGAATATTTATTACAGAGAATCACAGAAAGTTTAAAAATATTAATCAGTGATTTTCAGTGTGCTTTAAAATGTCAAGAGGATTCATGTCTAGTTAGGTATAATTACTCAGAATATAAACTACTATACATTGACAGCATTTGAAATATTTTGACAAGGATATATTAAATTGATTCCAGTCTCCTAGCAGTTGATGCTGCTGTTTTTATTCCTGGTGTGTGTGTGAAGTCAGTGGGTTGAGTGTTGGTTCCTTAACAACCCATGAACTTGCGTATATTAGGTGAGCATCACTCACAATTACATTCCATAGAAGACTCAGGACACTATAATGCACAATGTATCAAAAAATCTAAATGAAGTTGCTGTTTTAAGGTGACTCAGAATTTTGTTGTATGCTACAATGTAAGTCATGCTTTTTTGTGTGACAGTAAGACACCGAAATGTTAGAAATTTTAAATAATTTTCTAAACCTAATTTTAAGAAAGTGCCAATTTATTAAAATCCTAATGTATCTTCATGGTTGTCATAGTCAAATACTAGTTGATATGGTTGGAATAAAAAGTCATCCATGATATCTGAGGGAATATGGACAGTTCATCTGTCAGTGCATAACATTGTTGTATGTCCATGTTTGCTCAACAGTTAGCCTCCAGTTAGAAAACCAAAGAAAACTGCTGTATGAGATGATAATTTACAAGAACAGTAACACTCCCCAAATGTTTTCAGTGTGTGTGTTGAGAAATGGTAACACAATTGTAATGTGATTTTTTTTATTTACATGCTGTGTGAACTTATATTATTATTAATAAAGGTGAATATAACGGAATATTTTAACGTCTCTAACATTACTCAGGTATATAGATAACAATGTTGTTTGGTAATGTAGTGCAGTTACGGCATTAGCAGTTTGTTTTCTTGGTGGCCTCTGACATTAAATAATGTGGAAAATTCCCCCTTATTGATACATTCCATTGTACCTAGTGGAATATTCTCGTAATAGGATCCATGAACTGCCACAATCTTCTCCTGCAATTTCACATACCAGGCAACAACTCACAGAGTCACAGTTGAATGTCCCTTCTTCACCTGACTTACTGGCAGCTGCTCTGAGCCACAGTCTTCCTTCCACCTCAGGCCTTTCACCAGCCATAACCATTAGATAAGATCTCTGCACACTTTCCTTGGGTTTCTCTTAGTCTTTTCCTTGTTCCCATGCCTCTGGTTCCATTTTGCTTCTTTGTGTGTTCATTTTGTTCATTATGTTTCTCTTCTAGATCATCTGGTATTTATGTTTCAGTGCCTGGCTTATTTCACTTAACAAAATATATATAATAAAATATTTGTTTTGATCTTGGATCTCTCAGGAAAATTACTGTGGTGACCAATACACAATAGAAATCTACACTTGTTTGATAAAGTAGAAATTAATACATTTGATACAATTTTTTAGTATTAATTTACACTTGAAGTGACCATACTGTTAGAAATGGAAAAACATCCAGTGTTTGGTTTGTGTATTGAAAGTGATGAGCCCAGACACTAAAGTGTTAAAAGACTCCCTGTAACATAAAACAAACAAAAAAAAAGTTTTTTGGTGAGAACACGGTGGGCATCCAGAGATGGATAATCACATGGCTTCAGAGAGTAAAGAATGATGAGAGTTTTGAGGTGTTAGGGTGTGTCCAGGGTGGGCCTGGGGTGCAGTGCCCTATAAAGGTATGAACCTTCAACCTGTATCAAACAAGGCAAGCCTCAAGCTGCATTTCCAGTATTTCCAGACTGGCAGAAGAAGGAGAATATGGAACAAGATTTTAAATTTATGAATAGTCAAGTATTTACAAATGGATTCAGGGTTTTCCATAAGACTCTGAGTGTTTACTTTTGAAACTGCTGATTTCTTTGTTCGGAAAGACCATTATTTTCATTCTTCAGATATGGTATTACAAAATCTTTTTTTCTGGGTAATGCCCATATAGGTTCCATTGTAGGACATACTTTTGAAAATGCTTGTAACCTACTATCTGTATACATTTCATGGGATGATTTTATACAAGTTTAAGGAAAATTAATGCTTTGTTATGTTCATTAGGTAAGAATAATTAAGGAACAATTTTACTCAATGAGAAAATTTCTGAAGGACATAAGACTGTTCATTTCAAACTTAGATAGGCCCTGGCTGGTGTAGTTCAGCAGATTGAGTTCTGGCCTGGGAATCAAAAAGTCTCCTTTTGTAATCCCAATCAGGGTACATATGTTGATTGAGGGCAAGGTCCCCAGTACAGGATATGCCAGATGCATGGACACATTGATGTTTCTATTCCTCCCTTTCTCCCTTACTTGCCATCTAATAATAAATAAATAAAATCTTTACAAAAATTTTCTTTAAAAATTTGGATAGGAAACAATATCATTCATGGTTCATGTAGAAATGCATTTTTTTATTTAATACAATTTTCATAACATTTCTTCCTTTGAAATGATAATATACATACAACAAAGAGAAAAATTAACTGCTCTGTAAATGTGAACAAAAAGAGTTTCTTTAGGTCTTTGGTTCACTGAAAGAACCAGAATGTCACAGGTTGTCAACAGAAGTCTATTTGTGTGTGAGTTGACTGTGGTCAGGTACTTGAGAATCAAGTGTAAGTGTATGAAGTTCAAGCAGCATACAGTAAGGTAAAATAAATAGAGTGAATAAGAAAAGAGATCCCAGAATTGTGGGTGGGTTTTCAAACAAGGAGACAATCTCCATTGTCAAATGCCTGCATTGTTGGGCCACTTCTACCTGACTGGTCTTCTTATTCACAGCGAGCACATTTAGCAGAGAAAGTGATGTCTGCAGTGGAGTTACCATGTCAACTGACACCTCATGTCCTCCACCTATAATTTGTTCACATCACAAAATAATAAATGTGATCCTTTTGTAGGTGATTTTAATTTTCATATAAGACCATATTTCTATAGTCCTGATTTCAAAAATGAAGGATCGATTTGCAGGATGGACTTCAATAATGGGATTGGGAGTCATCCTTGAGTCCTAAACTGAACATTACAAAATAACTTGAGTGTGCACTTGAAGTTCAAACTGAAGGGCATAGCCCTCAAGCTCTTTGAACTAAGAGCCCAGTTACCTTAAATGACTCTGGTGAAATTCCTTAATATCACACAATGAATTAGGGCTGTGAAACTACTCTTCTTATTCTATGGAGGACTGAAATGCACAAGGACCCTGGAATACATGTAAAAAGTCAAACTTGTATTGCTAAAAGTGCTGGGTGTAGGGAACAAGAATGGAAGTGTTATTCTCCCATGCTCAGTTCTGTTTTCAGATATATATACTGTTGTATTGTTTATACTTGGAGAAAGTTCTGTCATAAAACTCACTTAACCTGATTAAGTTACAATAATCATTGAAACTATAAAAACACATAAGAGGAAAGAAGCTGGGGAAAGCTGATTATTTCAGGAGGAAGGTATACTTCCTAGTGGAGGTGAGAAGGTACAATGAGCGAGAAGGAAACAGAAGGGCTAGATATTTATTCTCAGGACAACTGGACTCAAGAAAAGAATCATTCCTTCCTTTGGCCCCCAGAAATAGGTCCCTGAACTACATTCTGTCCAGGAAAACTGCACATTGGTTTTGGACCAGAGTCCTATGGGTACCAACTTTTTCTTTTGAGTGGTAAAAATATTGAGATATGATTGTTGTGTTTCCCCAGAACATGTTATGTGAGGAGGACCCTACAAAGGGCTTTGAATCAGTGGAGTCTCACTGGAGATTTATATTTATTTGAATATAAAAGAATTCATTTCTATTCATCAGATGGGTGCAATCATGCATACTAAACACTTTAAAGAAACTTTTGGCATCACTGAAATTCATGTAAAATTCATCAAGAATTGCTTGGGGCCTAAAAACATATTTTGATTTGCTATAGTTCTATGTGCACATTTAAAATGGGTGGTGTTCTTTTGAAGAGGCAGAGTGTTCTTATGAAGAAACAACATAGTTTTCCTCCTCTTCTGTAGAGAAGCATTTATAGTGTGTTTTCAATCCTCTATGACCCATTTAGTCAGACTAATATGACCACACTCACCATGGCACTAAAATCTGACACTCCTGGTCACTAAATTATAGGAATTTCCACCACAACCTTCAGCTGTCTGGGACACCAGTCCAGCATTAATGGGTATGGTAACATATTGAATTCACAGTCCTACTGTCCTAAGCTACAGTAAAGACAAACGTAATAGAAAGATTACAAATATAATGTGTCAAAGAGTCATCTAAAGTTTATGGGAGTATCATAATCTTATTTTTTGTTGAAAATCTCACAAGTTTTCTAATCATGATGAAGCCGTACAAAATGGTTCCAAGTCAAATGGAGTGGTCAAGTGAAGAACACAACCGGAGAAATATGTAGAAAAGAGTCCTCGTACCAACCCAGCGACCTCTGCACAGCTCCTCCACGCCTGTCCCAGCCACCACCAGGCCTGTATTCAGGTGCCACCAATCACAGGACTTGCTCCACTCAGACTCCCACCCCTGGGCATTTTGACAAAGTGCTCATGCGCTTTTAGTAAGACTCGGGAGGTAGTTACGGATCCCAGAATGTCATGCAAATCTTCATCTGTCTGGTGTTTCTAGTTCGATACTGATCCTCTGAGTTCACATTCCTGCGCACATGAAGCCCTAGGGATGCTACTTTGGTTGAAATATTCGCTACCGAACACCCGACAATGGTTAGTGCGGAGTATAAGTGAGTCGCCCCCAAACGCTGACCAAGTTTCCTGCCAGGTAGAGGGCCCATTTTCCTGCAATCACTGCGTCCCTCCTTGCCGAGGTTTCTCCACTGTTCTTTTGTAAATTTTCTGCTGAGAGACATTGCCTGGGAAACCGGCCCACCTCTCACAATTTAAAGTCACAAGTCAAGTAGAGAAAACAATCTGTGTGCCTCAATGTTCCTGGACCAAGGAGCCCAAATTGCTCCCAAGGGTGCAGATGTGCCAAATCCCCCTTTGATATCCTCTGAGTTTAATAACATGCACTGCAGGCAGAGAGATTTGTTTGCAGGAGTTCTGAAAGCAAGGGAAGTGGCAGAAAGACACATTATGGATTCCAAATGGGGCTTTGATCCCAACGGGATCTGCATGCTTTATACTCCTAAACTTTACCCATTTAAGATGTTATTAGATCACCTGAAGAGATCCAATAAGTGACGTCAGCTGTGCTCCCTGACAGAGCTACTAAACTTCTCTAGTTGGGTCTTCCTTGTTGAATGAGGAGTCCCAGGTGATGCTCAGTTGAACCCATTGATTAGGAGGAGGGCTCTGGAATGCATCCGTTAGAGGGGAGAGCAGGCTTTATTCAGGTGAGATATTGGAATGCTCAGTTGGTTGTGCAGTTCAGGAGAGCACCCCATGTTTGTCTTGCTGTAGCAGTTTGTGGACCTCTTTTGGAGGAGAGAGCACATGAAGACAGAAGAAAAAAAAACTCAGTGTGGTCTCCCTGTACCAGTTTGTTTCCCTGTTTCTTTGTGAGAAAGGAGATCAGAGGGTGGACCTTTCAGCATTTCCAGGTCCTTCTGTCAATGATTGTGGTGGGTTTAGGCAAAAGGGCTGTGCCTTTGAGGACACATTCTCAAAATGCTACCTTGACTCCTCAGCATATGGTGTCCTGAAAACGGAACCCAGAGGAGGAGGGGGAGCAGGACCAGGAGGATATGGCAGCTTCTCAGGTAAAAGTTGTGTCCTGGGTCAGATGCTGTGCTTGTTTTTCCTCCTAATATGATTTGATTAGAATCAGCAACTTATTATTCTTTTCTTTGATGTTCTTTGATAGTGAGGTTGTTTTCCTATGTCTTTTATTTTATATTTATGATTGTCAAGGGAAGCAGTTTCTGCTCAGTCCTTTTGCCTTTGTCTCAGGTCCTTCTGTGCATTTTCTTTATCTAGGCTGCCCCAGGTCAAGAATTCCTGCCTTTCATTAATAACCATCAAGCATTGAACACATCTCCTGTTTGACAGATCAACCTGGGAAAGCAGCTGTTTGCAATGTATTTTGGGATGGGCTCAGGGGCTCGGGCGTTGTTGAAGCAGCGATATATGTGTTTAAGTTCACATGTTAGCAGAATCACTTCCGTATATCAGTGGTAAGAAAATGCAGATTTTCCAGTGAGAATCACTATGGATGTTCTGTAAAAGAACAATCAGCAGAATAGACTTTTCCACTCAATTGGTAAGAACCATTGGCTATTTAAATACTCAATTACTGTACTGAACATGAGAGGTACATGTGGATTGACATTGGAAGAAATTAATTTTTACTTATGATTCTTCTCACATAATAACTTTTTTATTTATGTATTTTGACAGTAGTGCCAAAACTATAAGTACATGATCTATGCATGCCTAAGGCACTGCATATCCATTGTTCCCATCTAAGTGATACTTACTTGGCTGAGGTTCTTTCTTCAGTGTAGAGTTAATCATTTTCCTTTATAAATAACAAGAGTCTAGCAGGGAGTTATTGAGGGATGTGAAAAAACTATCACATTTCATCACTAACTAATAGTGAAACTATCACTATTCATCTTTAAACTTTTGTTGAACTTTTAACTTCTGTTTGCTTTGGAAAATGAAGGCCCTAGATTTATTTCATAGAGATCATTGGCTTTTGACATGTAGAACTGAATCAGTGAAGCCTTATTCCTGTAAATTTTGGTATATTGCATAGTCATGTCACAGACATACTCTACATTATCACATTTTATATTTTCAGATAATTTTACAAGAATCATGTTTTAAACATATGTTTACTTAAGATAAATTGGTAAGAGGTAGCTCTGCACTAATGATACAAAAATGTTCCCAAAGAAATAAATCACTAACAAACCATAGCTTTAACTCCTTCTCTATCGTTATGTATTTGTTTTTATTTTTATTTTTTAATAAAACACACATGGTATCTTTGAGTGACAGACTCACCATATTTACAGAATCACAAAATAACCTTGATTTATATTGATATAGATAGTTTATGTTCTGTTTCTTTCATTTCCACCAAGTTTCCATATGTACAAATATTTTTGACTGTGTGCATTAAATGTTAACAATTGAGTAACTTTATCTTTTTACTCTTTTAAGATGTTCTCATTCTTCTCAATTAGAAAAAGGGCAGTGAACATCCATGAGGTCTCTATGTGTATTTGTCTATGTTTTTTTTGAAAATCATTCATCAAGTTTTGAGTAAAACTGAAGATATATTTTTTACTGTATGTTTCAGAAAATATTCTCATATCAGGAATTATCTTGTTCTCAAATTAACTATACTAAATTTTCAAATTATATTTTGGTTGCTTTATTTTTTATATCTTGAGAAATGTATATTTTATAGAATTCATTCAACTCCAAATCATGTGTGACATTTTCTGTGTTATCTTTTTTGGGCCATTGACAACTATGGCACATGTACCAGAGACCATGGCTTCATTAGTAAAGAGTGAGCTTGTCATAGCCAGCCAAAATGAAGGCATACATAGACATCCTTTGCTTTCTTGCACAAACAAAAGAAGGAGAACAACCAATTTGAAAACAACAGAACAGCTGATGTGGTAGGGATTGAACTCTGTGGAAGTCAGACAACCAAGGAGCTGAAGAAGAAACATTCATCCATACTGATAGGAGGCGCAGAGATACTCAGTTAGTGTGTAGATGATGTGCAGGAAGGTGGTGGCTGGCATACCAGGTGTATGAGGCAGCAGCTGGTGGACTGGGTGTGAGGTGGCAGTTGGTGGACCAGGTGGTATTACATTCATGACCACATAAACCAGGAGAACAATGGGGAAGAAGACAGACAATGCAATCTAGGGTTCCAGCACAGGAAACTGAAGCCACAAAACCTCTGGCTATCAAATTTTCTGAAGGTTGTAGGAGTGGGAGAAACTCAAGAGTCTCAGAGAAGACTCCATTGCAGGTCCCCATGTGATCCAAGGAGGTACACAATTCCACTCACCACAGAATGATCACCAGAAAGGGCAATTTGCTTGAGGGTATTGGGAGAATTGACTATGAGCTGGGTCAGAGATGAGCAAGCAGGATTGTTTTCCCTCTATGACGCCTTTGCCACAAAGAGCACCACAACCCAGCAAAGTGGGTTGCCCTTCACTGGAAAATAAGTAAGGCTCCATCCCTTTGAATGTAACAGGTGAAACAAAACAAAGAAACATGGCCCAAATGAAAGAACAGATCAACATTCCAACAAAAGTTGCCTGGCTGTTATAGCTCAGTGGATGAAGTGGCAGCCTGTGAACCAAAGAGTTGCCAGTTCAATTCCCATTCAGACCACATGCCTGGTTTGCTGGCCAGATCCCCAGTATGGTGCACACTAGAGGAAACCACACATGGATGTTTCTCTTACTCTCTTTCTCTTTCCCTACCCACTCTGTAAAAGTAACTAAACTTTTTTTTTAAATGAACTAAGCACTGTATAGGTAACAACAACAAAAAAATAACAGATGCAGATTTCACTACACTGGTAATCAGGATAGTCACAAAAATGGTTGAGTAGAGGTACAAAATAGAGGAGGAGGTGCATGCTCTGCAAGGTGAAATGCAGAGTCATATACAGGGGACCAACAGTGAAAGGAATGAAACAGGGACTCACAGGGACTCAGATTGAAAATTGTGACCTGAAGGAAGAAATAAATATTTAACCAGAGTAGAATGAAGAAACAAGAATTGACGAAAATGAGGGGTGAGATAGGTCTCAGACAACTTTAAACCTTTCAACATCCTAATTTTAGGGGTGCCAGAAGGAGAAGAGGAAGAGCAAAAAATGGAAACCTGCTTTGAGAAACAATGAAGGAAAACTTACTGAGTCTGGTAAAGGAAAATACATGCAAGTAAAGGAAGCTTTTATAGTCCCAAAGAAGTCGGACCCAAGGAGCAACACACCAAGACACATCAAATCTAATTACACAACATGAAAGCTAAGGAGAGGGTCTTAAATGCAACAAAACTAAAAGTTACCTACAAAGAGATTCCCAGAAAACTAGGAGCAGATTTGTCAAAAGAAACCTTGCAGACAAGAAGGGGCTGGAAACAATTATGCCAAGTCATGAAAGGAAAGGATGTACATTGAAGATTACTGTATGCAGCAAAGCTGTCATTTAGAATGGAAGGACAAATCAAGTGCTTCCCAGACAAGGTCAAGTTAAGGGAGTTCACCATCACCAAGCCCTTATTATATGAAGTGTTAAAGGGATCTATCTAAGAAAAATATAAAAAAATATGAATAGGAAAATGAAAAGAAAATCATAGTTATTAACAACCACACCTAAAACAAACACAAAAAGAAACTCAACAAACAACTGGAACAGGGACAGAATCAGAGAAATGGAGATCACATAGAGTGTTATCAGCAGGGGAGTGCAGAGGTGGACAGAGGGAAAGGGTACAGAGAATAAGTAGCATAGGTGGTAGGTAGAAAATACACAGAGGAAGGTTAATTTTAGCATAGGGAATGTAGAAGCCAAAGAATTTATATGTATGAATTGTGGACATGAACTAAACACGCAGGATGTGGGTGGGAGTGAGTGTGCAAGGTGTAGAGGAATAAAAGGGGGTATGGGAGAACTATAATAGCATAATCAATAAAATATATTAAAATATTAATAAAATATATATCTTGCTACCAAAAAAAAAGAATATAACCAAGGATAAATATGTAGAAAGGTGTCCAGGACCCAAGCCAGTGACCTCTTCAGAGTTCTTCCCCACAAGTCTCCACCATCACAAGGCCTGCATTCAGATGTCACCCATCTCTGGAAGTGCACTGCTGAGACTCCCACCCCTGTGTGTTTTGATGAACTGCATACGCACACTTATGAGACTTTGGGAAGAAGTTACAGAACCAAGAATGTCATACAAATCTTCATTGGTTTGGAGTTTTCAGTTCCAAACTGATCCTCTGAGTTCACATTCCTGGGCACCTGACACCCCAGGGTAGCTACTGTGGTTGAAATGCTCGCTGCTGGGCCTCCCTCAAATGTGAGTGCACAATACAGGTGAGATGGCCCCTCACCCTTACCTGTTTGCTGCTGGGTGGAGGAGTCATTTTCCGGGAACCACTGAGACCCTCTGGGCCTAGGTTTCTTCCCATTTCTTTTGTGGGTTTGATGCTGATAGATGTTGCCTATACAGATGGCCAACCACTCAGCTTTTAAAATCTCAAGTCAGGTAGAGCAAACAATCTGTGCCCTTCACTGTTCATGGTCTGTGGATCCCAAATTGCTCCAGAGGGTGAAGATGTGCTGAACTCCCTTTGATGTCCTCTCTGTTTATTAATATGCACTTCAGATAGGGAGAGTGCTTTGGAGGAGAGGAGTTGTGAAAGCCAGTGCAGGGGCAGCAAAGCAGGTCATGGATGCCATGTGGGACCTTGATTCCAAAGGGTACTGCATGCTTTTTACAGCTAAACTGTACCCCTTTGGGTTTTTATTAAATCACCTGAGGAGATCTAAGAAGTGACATTGCCTGTGTGCTCCCAGACAGAGGTAGTGAACTTCCCTAATGAGGGGTTATTGTTGAATGAGGTACTCCAGGAGATACTCATGTGAACCCACTGATTGGCAGGAGGGCTCTGGAATGCATCTGTGAGAGGGGAGGGCAGGCTTTGTTCATGGGAGATAACAGAAAGTTCTATTGGTTGTGGGGTTCAGGAGAGCAACACACATTGTTGCTGTAGCAGTTTGTGGTTCTCTATGGAAGGAGAGAGCATATGAAAACAGAATGTGAAACTCAGTGTGATCTCCAAGTAGCAGCTTATTGTTCTGCCTCCTAGTGACAAAGGAAAAGAGAAGGTGGGCCTTTCAGTTTTTCCAGGTCTTTCTGCCAGTGATTGTGGTGGGATTAGATAAAAGGGCTCTACCTTTGAAAGCATATTCTCAAAATGCAAACTTGACTCCTCAGAATATGGTCTCCTGAAAATAGAACCAAGAGTAGGTGGAGGATCAGCACCAAAAGTACATGGCAGCTTCTCAGGTAAAACATGTGTCCTCAGTCAGAGGCTGTGCTAACTATTTCTCCTCATATGATTAGATTAAGAACCCACAACAATTTCTCCTTTTGTTTGATGTTATTGGATAGTAAAGTTTGTTTAATCTTCTTCTTTCTGTTTCTTTTTTATGATTCTGAACAGCAGTAGTTTATGTACAGTAGTTTCCTCCTTGCCCCAGAGCCTTCTGTGCATTCTCTTTATGTAGGCTGCCTGAGATCAAGAATTGTTTCCTTTAATCAATAATCTTCAACCTCGGATCTCTTCTCCTCTGTGACAGGTCAACATTTGGACTGTAGTCATGTGCAATATGTTTTCTGGCATTGGCTCAGAAGCTCTGGTATTGGGGGAGCAGTGATATATATGGTTAAGTTCATGTGGCCGAAGCATCACCTCTATATACCAGAGGTAAGAAAATGCAAATTTTTCAGTGAGAATCACTTTGAATGTTCACAAAAAAACAGTCAGTAGAATAGACTTTGTCACTCAATTGATAAGAAAGTCTTGGTGTTTAAATGCACAATTAGTGTACTGAATATGAGAGGCAGCTGTGGATTGACATTGAAAAACTGAATGTTTACTTATGATTATGTTCATGTAATGACTTTCTTATTTATGTATTTCAACAGTAGTGTTTCGCCATTAAGTACTTATTCTTTTGCATGCCTCAGTCACTGAATATCCATTGTTCCAATTCACCTGATAGTCACTTGGCTGAGGTGCACTCTTGAGTGTAGAGTTAATAATTTTTCATTTATCATTAACAAGAGTCTAGCAGGGAATTATTGAGGGATGTGAAAAAAATCCCTCTTCATCTGGACACTTTTGCTGTCTTTTTACCTTCTGTTTGCTTTGGAAAATGAAGGCCCTACATTTATTTCATAGAGATCATTTCCTTTTGACATAAAGGATGTAATCAGTGGGGACTTGTTCTTGTAAATTTTTGTTATATTGCACAGTCATTTCACAGACATACTCTACATTATCACCTTTCATATTTTCAGGTAATTTTTCAATAATCATATTATAAGTGTATGTTTAATTCAGTTCAATTGGTAAGATCTAGCTCTCCACACATGACACAGAATCATTTTCTAAGAAATAAAACACTAAGAAGAAATAGCCTTAAATTATATTGTATTATTATGATTTTTATTGTGTTTAGAAAACACAAAAGTTATCTTTCACACAGAAATTCACCAGATTTATAGAATCATAAAATAACCTACATTACATTGATATAGAAATTCTGTGTTACTTTTCATTTGTGCTTAGTTTCTTATGTATGAGAATGTCTGACTATGTGCATAAAATTTTGAGTTGAATTATTTTGTCTTTATACTCTCTTAAGATATTTTCGTGCTTCTCAGTTAGAAACAGAGGAGTAAACATCCCTGACTTCTCTATGTGCAGTTGCTGGTGTTTTTTAAAAATTGTAGGTCAAGTTTGGAGTAAAACTCAATGTCAGCATTTTAGTGTATGTTTTAGAAAATATTCTATCAAGAATAATCTTGTTCTCAAAGTAACTATACTGAATTTTCAAATAAAATTGTGGCTGCTATGTTTCTTACTTCTTGGGAAATGTAAATTTTATAAAATCTGTTCTACCCAAAGTCATGTATGACTTATTTTTTCTGTCTTACTTTTTGTGCTTATATAAAACCACCCACACTGGAATGAGCACCAAGAGGACCCACTTTGCTTGTGGGAAGCAGGGGAAATGACTGAAATCTGGCACAGATTGGAGCAAGTGCCATTGTTCCCTCTTGGACCCTTTCCCCATATATAGCATCACAACCCAGTGATGTGGGTTACCCTGCTCTGAGTAACACCTGAGGCTCTGCCTTGCACAATGTAACAGGTGCATCAAGACCAAACAAAAAAAATGTCCCAACCACAATAACAGATTAACACCCCAGAAAAAAAAACACAACTAAATGACAAAGATATAGCCAACCTATAAGATGCACAGTTGAAAACACTGCTAATAAGGATGGTCACAAATTAGACAAAAAAATGAAGGTTATGCAAAGTAAAATAAAGGAAAATGTACAGGGAACCAACATTGACAGGAAGGAAACTTGGACTCAAATCAACAGTGTGGACGAGAAGAAAGAAAGAAACATCCAATCAGAAAAGAATGAAGAAATAGTTCAAAAAAAATGAGAAGACGCTTAGTTGGTGGACATGATGGACAGCAACAGGTGAATGAGACGGATAGCACACTCCAGTGTTTGAGTGCAGGAAACTGAAGCCACAATACCTCTGTCTATAAAAACTTTTGAAAGTTGCAGCAGCAGGAGAAACTCTCAGTCTTACAAAAAATTATTTTTCAGGGATCCTAGGATGTACAAAAGACCACTCACTATGGAATTAACACCAGAAATGGCAGTTTGCTTGAGGGTAGTGGGAGAATTGATTGAAAGGTGGGTGAGAGGTGAGCAAGCAGGATTGTTCCCTGTCTGAACCCTGCCCCACAAACAGCACCACACCACAGCAACTTGGGTTGACCTGCCCTGGCAAATACCTAAGGTTCAACCCCTAGGAATGTAACAGGTACAATGAGACATTGAAATATGGCCCAAATGAAAAGAATTGATCAACATTCCAGCAAAACATGCCTGGCTGCTCTGGTTCAAGAGATGACCTGCCAGCGTGTGAACCGAACAGTTTCTGGTTTAATTCCAAGTTAGGGAACATGTCTGGTTTCTGCCCAAGTCCCCAGTATGTGGAATGCTAGAGGCAACCACACATTGGTGTTTCTCGTACTCTCTTTCATTGTACATTCTCATTCTCTAAAATATAAAATGTTTTTTTTTTAATGAACTAAGCACCAAAGAGGGAGCCAACAACTCTGTGCACAGTTCAAAACACTGGTAAGCAGGGTCCTCATAGAAATGGTTGAGTGGAGCTACAAAGTAAAGTAAGAAGAGCTGGATCTACAAAATAAAATACAGAAATATATGCAGGGGACCAACAGGGAAAGGAAAGAAACCAGAACTCAAATCAATAATCTGGACCAGAAGGAAGAAATAAATATTCAACCAGGGTAGAATGAAGAAACAAGAATTTAAAAAGATGAGAGGCTGAGTAAACTCTGGGGCAACTTTAAACCTTCCTACATTCGAATTATAGCTTTGCCAGGATGAGAGGAGGAAGAGATGAAATGAAAAACTGATTTGAGAAATAATGAAGGAAAATTTACCATATCTGGTGAAGGAAATGCACATGCAAGTAAAGGAAGCTCTCAGAGTCCAAAAGAAGTTGCACCCAAGGAGGAACACACCAAGGCAAATCACAATTCAATTACCCAAGATAAAAGATAAGAAAAGAATGTTAAACCCAGCAACACAAAAGGAGTGTGACCTACAAAGGGGTTCCCATAAAGACTATAAGCTGTTTGGTCAAAAGAAACCTTGCAGGCAAGAAGGGTCTGGAAACAAGTATTCAAAGTCATGTAAGGTAGGGACCTACATCCAAGATTAATCTAACCAGGAAAGCTATCATTTAGAACAGAAGGCCAAATCAGGTGCTTCCCAGATATGGTCAAGTTTAAGGAGTTCATCATTACCAAGCCCTTACATGAAATGATCAAGGTACTTAATCTAAGAAAAAGAAGATGACGAAAATATGAAGAGTGAAAGGACAATAAACAAACAGTATTAACAACTGAACCTATAAAGCAATACCAAAAGAACCACAAAATGAACAAACTACTAGAAGAGGGACAAATTCACTGAAATGTAGATCATATGGAGGATGAAGAGCGGGGTGGGTGTGAGGAGAGAATGGGGGAGAAGGTACAGGGAAGAGGAAGCTAAATGATTGGTACAACATAATGGGAATTTAAAGTAGTGTAAGAAATGGAGAAGTCCTAGAACTTATTTGTATGGCCCATGGACATGAACTTAGTCAAACAACTATAGAGCAGGGGGGTTGCAAGTTTGAAGGTGAAAAGAAGAGAAAAATGGGACAATTGTAACAGAATAATCAATAAAGCATACTTAAATAAGTGAATTTCTCAAACATGTAGAAACACAGGCGTCACCCAGAACTCTTAAATCAAAATCTGCATTTTCACACAAGGACATTTTTTGTTCTCTGAATGAAACCTAAATAAGTTACTTAAACTTTCAACTCATCATGTCTTTTGTAGCTGAGAATTATATGCAGCTGATTCTGAATGATACATCTACCACAAAGAACAATCCATATGCCTGTGTCTGTTCCTTCATTTTAAAGGATTTTTTTCCAAAAAAGTAATGTCCTTGCGTTGGATTTGTAGACATGTATTATCCTCACTTGTTGATGTTACAAAATACATTAGAGAGTGTTAGACAGTCAAAGTGACCTTACTGAATGATGCAGGGTATCTCTTAGGTCAAAATGACTTCTGACACTTTTCATGTTAGATGACACTGACAACTGTGCTGGTTTCTCCTTGATAAACTTGCCTTTTTTTCTTTTTCTTAATTTTCAGGAATCTTTGACCTTCAAGGATATGTCAGTAGATTTCTCTTGGGATGAATGGGAATGCCTTGACCCACCTCAGAGGAAATTGTATTCAGATGTAATGCTGGAAAATTATAGCAATCTGGTCTCCCTGGGTGAGGCTGACTTCCTTCACATTTCCTGCCCCACCCACAGAATTTGCTTTATATAAAACCTTTTGCAAACTTGACTTTGTATGGTAGACTTTCAGGTTGATAATCACAAGGGAGAACTTGAAAGTTATCCCCTGTAGAAAATAATGGCTTCAAGAACTATGGTCCTTAGGAACCCACTGACAAATATATGTATTTTTAGAAGAGTTAAGGTGCCATCAGGAAAGAGTGCTTTGGAAAATGATCTTGTAGAATATTTTAATTTTCCTGCAGTGTTCTTACCTGAGCACAACATAGATTGGAAATGAGGAATCTTTAAAAAAATAATAATATTTATTTTGTACACAGGTCTTGTTGTTTCTAAGCCAGTCCTGGTCACATTTTTGGAAGAAATGAGGGAGTGCTGGAATGTTCACAGGAAAAAGGCAATATCCTATCCTCCAGGTAGGTGAGAATACACATGCAGATGTGACAAGTGAGTAACACAAAGGTCTCAGAGGAAGCCAAACCTTCAAGTGTGGTTTGGGAAGCTGTGCATCAGTGGAAAGGATGTTGAAAAGCCTAGGCTTATTTCTGTTGCTGTCATAGAGGGCCAGTTCATCCCCAACAGTATCCTATGCTCATACATTCTTTCAGAATTCTGCTATGACTACAGTGATCTCTATTATCCTACTAGGAGGGTCAGCCAAATTTCTCCCTCTATAGAAATAAATACATACAATCTTTATAAAAAAGTGTGCAGTGTATACAATTAAGTTATTTTTGGACTGTTAGGGCCAATATGGTGTGGTTCTTCTTGCATTGCTTTGGGGACTTGGGAAATTTTTGCATGCTTTTGATAAATTGTACATTAAGGCTTTTTTTTTTCTTTTTTTACATTTTGTTTTTGTGCCAAGAATGGAGGTTTTTAAGGACTTCGTTGAGATACTGGAATTTGTGGCAGAAATCCCAGGAACCCTGGGGACATTTGTCATGTTTTCTGACTTACATGTTTTAACCTTTGGGAGTTGCCAGCGACTCTTAACAAAGCTTAGACTCAGTGTTTTTCTTGTATGACAATGCACCTCCCAAACATGAGACAATCTACTTTTCTGTTTGACTTCAAAATGTGCTTGTGCTTGAGCAACTGTGCCATAGTTTCTTCATCTATTGATTTCCTGATGGGCTTTTCATTTTCCTCCAGCATTTGGCCATTGTAAATTGTGCTGCTATGAACATTATGGTGCATAGGTTCTTTTGAATAGGTGTATCAGGCTTCTTGGGATAGAAGGAGTTTCTAACCTTTGTGACAGCATGGATGGATCTGGAGATCATTATGGGAATGAAATAAGCCAGGTAGTGAAAAACAAATATCATATGATCTCGCCTATAAACGGAAACTAATAAACAAAATGAACAAGCAACCAGAAACATGGAAATAAAGAACAAACTGACAGTAAGCAGAGCGAGGTGGGAGGGGGAAATGGGGGAAAGAGGGCAAGCATTTTCAGGAACATGTATAAAGGACACATGGAAAAAAAACTAAAGGGGGGTAGGATCAATGTGAGGAAGTAGGGATGGCTGTGTTGGGGGAGTGTTGGGGAAAAATGGAGACAACTGTACTTGAACAATAAAAAATGTGGAAAGAACATGTCCTTTTACTTTGCCTGGGCCACTGAGGGAGAATTATAGAGTATGCAGAGGGCAGATCCAGCCATTCTGAAAGATTTAGGAGAGTCTACACCATGAGGCAAGAGGGTCCATTTGTATGGAAAACCTACTGGATACGAATTGGGTGAATTCTCAAGTGGATGGGGCAAGGCCTGAGGGAATCCCAAGGACTGAGGGAATCCCTATAGCATTAGCCAGGTTGGGGGGGACTCGGATATAGCACTTACTAGCTCTGTTGTGGGGAGGGCTCAGCAGGGAAGAATGGCCACAGATGACTTCCGTGTGGGACAATGCCACCCCTCCAGGCTTATCCCTGAGGCCAAACAGTTGACTCACTCCCTGAATGTTCCTAGCAACTTTCAAACTGCTGTCCCAAGGCTGAAGATCAGAGGTTATGAGTCCCGGTATGTGTGTGCCAGGCCCTTTACGAGAAAGACCTGGACATCAGCATTTCTCAATCAGTCATTATCCTTACTGCTTTTCCAGTATGATTCCTTATATATGACAAAGTCTCCAAACTTTTTTACTTGATGTTTTAGGTTTTTTTGATTAGTTTTGTTTTGTTTTGTTTTTTCATATTAGTAAAGGATAGTTTTAAGATCAGTACTTAAGACATTGTTGGACTCAACTCACATACGAATGAGCCATATGGCAATTGCCATTAAATTTAAGTTAATTAATTAATTAAGTTAATTAATTAATTATTTAATTAATTAATTTCTGGTTTTTTGTTCCTTACACTTCATGAAGTATCTTGTTTCTTTCTGTGCTTGTTTAATGGTCAATGGCTATTTGGTCTTTTGAGTTACAGAAATAGTTTTCATTTTATATCTGTCAATGACTGAATTCCCAGTTGGGGCACATGCCTGGATTGTGAGCTAGGTCCCCAGCAGTGGGCACATGTGAGGCCACCTCACCTTGATTTTTCTCAACCTCCTTCCCCTCTTTATAAAAATAACTAAATAAGTCTTAAAAAAACTATCCTAAGTTGAATATATTTTTAGAAAAGTTTCGATTCACACCTTCCTGTTTCTCTGTCGCAGCCTGTACCTGCATTCTATCTGCCATACCATGGCCTGAAGATGTACACACCATCTGATCCAGCAAGCAGTGGTGTCCTGCAGAGGAGGGTGGTTCAGGGAAACCTTTCCTTCTACTCTGAGAGCACTCCACCACTGCAACCAAGGGATCCACACAAGCAGCTGGGTCTTACCTACCTGTACAGTGCCAATGGTTGTACAGTGCCACTTAAGGAGAAAGCCCTTTGAAAACTAACATTCAGATTATTCTTGCTACTGAGTCCTATGAAAGAGTAGCTCAATGTTCTGCATTTGCTGCAAAGCACTTCCTGGATGTAGCATCTGGTGTCATAGATAAAGATTATGCAGAAAATATTGGTGCTGTACTGTTCAATTTTGGCAAGGGAACTTTGAAAATAAAAAGGGTGATCCCATTGCACAGCACATTTGTGAATGGGCTTCTTATATAGAAATAAGGGATGTTCAAGGTTTGGACGACATTGAGTGGGGTTGTGGAGATTTTGCTTCCACTGGAAAGAATTGAAATGTATACTGAGAACAAAGAATGACAAAGCTTACTTTTTTTCTTAAAAATACGTTTTTCTTTAGTGTTTGGGTGCTTAACCAAGCTTTAGGCTCCAAAAATACTTAGTTCTCTTATAACCAAGAAAGAGTACTTTTTTTTTTTTTCATTTTTCTGCATTTGATTGTTGTATAGACCTGCATGGTAACTTAACACAGGTTACCTTTTCTGTCAAATGTGTATCTGTTACTGATTCCTCACAGAATTCTATTATTTAATTTAGTGAATGCTGGCTTTTGAACAGCTTAATTTTCAGTTTACTTTATAAATTACAAGCAAAGCCTTTTATACAATGGATTTGAATCTTTTCATAGATTCTTACATATACTGAACTAAAAAATAGTAAGTTAAAGTCAAAAAAGAAAAAGATTTATAGCTGTCTCTTTCAGATATTATTTATTTTACATTTTGTTAACCAACCATGTAAATGAGAATCTACTTTCTTAATTATCTCAAGCAGTACAGTTAAGTCATATTAAGTATACTTGTTTAATTGTGCATGTAAAAGATGGAAACTTCCATCTCACAAAAATATCACAATATCCATTAAACAACCACTTTCTCATTTTCTTTAAAACAAAAGCCCAGGTAATAACTACCTTTTCTTTTCTCTGAGCTGGACTCCATTAGAACTCACCTAAGTGGAATTCTATAGCCTGTGTCCTTGTGACTTCTGTGCTTCACTCAGAACATGTTCTAGTTTGACTTTGTGGTATCAGGTAAGAAAGTATTTTCTCCTTCCCAGCAGAGCAGTATTCCATTTTATATATGTACTACATTTTCATATCCATTTAAAAGATTTCAATTCATCCATTTTTAGAGAGAGGGGAAGGGAAGAAGATAGAAAGAGAAACACCAATGTGGTTTTGCAATTAACATGCCCCCTACAGGGGACCTGGCTCAAAACCCAGACATGAGCCCTGACTTGCAATTGAACCGGGAACTCTTTTGTTCACAGGCCAACACTCCAGCCACTGAGCCACAGCAATCAACTCTGTATATACTACATTTTAAATATATTTATCCACAGACCTGGGGTTTGTTTCCACCTACCAGGCTTTTTTGAATAATGCTACAATTGACACAGGTATGCAAATGTCTCTTGCAAATCCTCAATTGAATAATTTGGGGGGGCAAATAACCCTGTGAACTTTTTGTATCTAGAAGACACTCTAACCAACTGAGCACAGGTTCAGACAGATTGAATTCTCTTAATTCTATGAAGTTCGGTGTGTTTCATGCCTTGATATATTATTTCTTTAATGCAAAATATTTTGTTGCATATATTTCAGTTTACTTATCTATTCAGCTGTTGACAGATATCTTCTCTGTTTTGAATTTTTAGAATTTATGAATGAAGCTTCTAAAAACAGCCCCTGTAGGCTTTTGTATAGATAAAATTTTTAGGCCTTTGGTTAAATACTATGGAGCACATTTTGTGGTTTATATGATAACTGCATGTTTAATTGTGTGAGGACTTCCAAATTCCTTACAAGTGGCTGTAATATTTTGTATTTTCACTAACAGTGAATGAGAGTTCCATTTGCTCCACATGCACAGCAGAATGTGCTCTTGTCAGTGTTGTGGATTCTGATCTTTCTCATAGGGGTTCCATGTTGCTTGAATGTGCACTTTTTTAAAGATTTCATTTATTTATTTTTAGAGAGGGAGAAAGACAGAGAGAGAGCAAAACATCAATGCGTGGTTGCTGGGGGTCATGGCCTGCAACCCAGGCTTAGACCCTGACTGGGAATAGAACCTGCAACAGTTTGGTTCACAGCCTGCACTCAATCCACTGAGCTACACCAGCCAGGGCAAATGTGCACTTTCTTTAATTTTCAATCTTTTAATGTCCATTTCCTAAAAGACATAAGACATTGAGGGTCTTTTAGAAACCAATTTTTTCTGTATGTATTTTAAAAATATTTTATTTATCTTTTTTTAGAGAGGGATAAGGGAGAAAGGGAAAGAAACATTGATGCATAAGAAACACATTGATCAGTTGCCTCTCACACACCACCAAATGGAGACCTGGCACACAACCCACGCATGAGCCCTTACCAAGGATCAAACTGCTGACCTTTTCATTCAAAGGCAAGTTCTCAGTCCACTGAGCCACACCAGTCAGGATTTACACATTTTTTTTTCAGTTCATGGGTTCCCTTTTTTCCTCATGATGATGATTGCTTTTCTGATTGTTTTTTTTTTAGCTTACTGTTTGATTTGAGATATGGGGTTTAAATGTTAATACCATGTGTTGAGAGACAAAGCTGGTTAATGATTTACCTTGAAAAGTATGCACTGGCCCTAGCAAGTGTGACTCAGTGCATTGAGCACCAGCCTGTGAACCAAAGGGTCACCTGTTCGATTCCCAGTCAAGGACACACTTGGGTTGAACACCAGGATTCCAATGTGGTGTGCAGAACACTCAACCACATGCTAATATTTTGCCCACATTCTTTCTCTATCCCTTCCCCTCATTAAACATAAATAAATACAATCTTTAAAAAAGTTTATACTCTGTGCATTTAAGTTTTTTGAATTGATAAATAACATGGAAGTTATATTTGCAGGTGGTTTTTTTTTTCATTTTTTTCAGGAAGCACATCATTAGTCATGATCTGAAGCAGATGTGTTGAGATATATTTTTTAACATTAAACAAGTTCTGTTCAGAATGTTTGCAGACATGTAATATGAAAACTGAAGACATTTATTGAAGGAGATAAGAAAATCAATTTACATAGGACAATGATACCTCATTCCCTTGCAAAGATAGCTCCTTGGGTCCTCATGTAGTTTTCCCAATGTTCATTATCTCCCCCATCCTACCTTCCTGAACATCATTAACCATGTGAAATATCTTCCCTTTCAAAGGTGATTTTAGTTTTGGGAAAACTAGAAGCTGTATGGCCCAAATAATGAGCTATAGGGAACCTGAGTGACCTAGGTTATTGGATGTTTCACCAAAACACTCTACATGAGACAAGGTGCACAAATGGTGCCCTCTTGTGTTGGAGCTGCTATTCACCAGTTGCCCATTGTGGCAGCCTTCTGAATCATCTAAATAGAATCCATGGAGAAATGGTGAAACTTATCAGCATAGTTGATGCAGATTCTTTGCTCTTCTCTACCAGTCGTTTTGAATGTGAAAGCCCCACAGTACACATGCAGAATCACCAGGGTCTACTGCCCCCACTGGTAGTACAGGGACGTCATCATTGTTCACACATGCACATTCCAGTCCACTCTCCTTGGCTGCCAGGATACATTGATGAGGTGCACACCATTCTTGTTACTTTCTATTAACAATCATTAGATTTTCCTGGAATACCTCTATTGTCACTAAAACAAAACCATTTTTCATTCCGCCCCTCATCTTCACTATTGTAAATAATGCTACAGTGGGTATAAAGGTGTATATACCATTTGAAGTGTGTGCTACTATTGTTTGGATAACTCCCACAAATGGCATTGCTGTGTCCTGTTGTAATTATTTCTAAATATTTGAGGAATATCCACCTTGTTTTCTCCAGTGGCTGCACCAACTTATTTATAATCTCACCAACAGTGCAGGAGGGTTCTCCTTTCTCCACATCATTGCCAGTAGTCATTGTTTTTTGATTCATTGATAATTGCCATGGTGAGACGTGTGTTGTGGAATTTCACTGTAGTCTCAATTTGCATTTTTGTGATGATGAGAATGGTACTGAACATCTTTTCATATGTCTATTGATCATCTTTATGTCCTCTTCATAGAAATATCTCTTCAGGTCCTCTTCCCATTTTTCTTTATATTGTACATTTTTTTTCTTTTTAAATTTATTTATTTTTAGTAAGGAGAATGAAGGGAGAAAGAGCAATAGAGAAACCTTGATGAGTGGTTTTCTCTGGCACACCTCCAACTGGGAAACTGGCCCACACCCCTGAGATGTAACCAGACTGACAGTGGAACTGGCGATCTTTTGGTTCAGAGGCCAGCTTCAATCCTTTGAACACACAAGCCAGTGCTCCCCAATTTTTCATAAAATAGTTTAGTTGTTTTTGTGTAAATTCTTTGTATAATTTGAATATTTAGCATTATTTGTGGATATCTTCCCCTATTTAGTAAATTGGTTTGTTGATTTTTGGTGATTTTTTTTTTGCTATGCAGAAACTTATTTCATTGTAGTCTTATTTTTTTCTCTTCTTTGCTCTCCCAACCATATTATACCTAAAATATTTGTAGTAAGAGTCATGGCAGAGTTTGTCATCTGTCCTTTCTTCAAGTTCATGGTGCCAGGTATTATATTTTAGGTTTTAATCCACTTTGAATTAATTTTGTACATGTCATAAGAAAGTGGTCTACTTACAATGTTTTGTGTGTATTAGTTCAGTTTCTATCAGACCATTTATGAAAGAATCTGTCTCATTTTGTTATGTATTCCTGATTTTTTCTTATAGATTAATGACATATATGTGTCCATTTTCAAAATAGGGTTACTTGTTTTATCATGATGTTTTGTAAAAGTCTTTCATATAACCTGGATATTAACTATTTATCAGAAACACTTTTGAAAATTTCCTTCCTTCTACAGCATGTGATTTTAACCTACTGGTTGTTTGCTTTATGTGCAGGAGTTTTATGTTTGGTGTAATGCCATTTAATTATTGCTACTTCTTTAGATTTTCTTTGGGTGTTATAACAAAAAGAGAACTGAATGTCATATAATCTCTTCTCTTACTGAGTTAAGACCTAATAGCATTAGCACTGGCCTGAATAGCTCAGTTTGTTGAACATCATTGTTCAAAGCCAAGGTCACCCATTTACTTCTGGAAATAGGAACATACCTGGGTTGTGGGCCTGGCATCTGGTTGGGGACATAAATAGGCAACCAATGAATGTTTCTCTATTTTAATGAACTTTTAAATTTGAATATTGTGATTTTACCTTCTCATTTTCTGTTAGACTTATGTTTATATTTTCTCTGTTTTTTTTTTGTTGGTCATTTGCAGATTTGCTAATATTGTATAGTTTTCATATTTTTCTATGTCTCTATTTTCACGTGGTTATTTTCAATTCTTCCTCAAGTAATTAATATATTTTAATATAAGGAGTATAAGTTTTTGTAGATAGATTTTAGTTTCTGCATATGAGGTTGGATTTCTTTTTCCTGTCTTCATATATTTGTTGAGGTTCAGAATGGTAAACAATTAGGCTTTATGGTCTTACTTTCTCCAGGTTAAAAACAAAGAAATCACACTCACCCCTAGTTCAAACTCTAATTTTTGTAAACACAGGCATTGTCTGTTTGTTTTTGTTTCTGTGTGAGTTTAAAGTTTAATATACTGTATGTTTCTTTTTCAAAGACCAGAGTATATTTTTATGCTTAATATTGGTCTTCATTTCACTGGTTTCTGTGGTGTTTCAACTATTACACTACTTTTTAGTGTGCACTTTAATGTTAATCATATGCTTTTATGGTGTGAGCAGCATGTGTACTGCAAAACAAAAACAAATATTTTGAAGATGCTTGAAAACAGAGAGATCACTGAACACACTGGACCCTCTATGTGTCTAGAAACCAACTGAGAATGGGGAGTTTTCTTATCCTATTTCCATTGTGTGTCACGGGATGTGAGAACACTGCTTACCAAGTGCAATGAACTGCTGTACCTATTTTATGTGCCTTTTCTCATTGTACCATACTTGGTCTTGCTGCAAATATTTCAAGTTTTTTGAAGTACTCAACAATGTAATTTCCTAAACAATTTCTTGTAACTTAAATGCACATTGACCTGCATTTCACACTTGTCAACTTTGATTTTGTGTCTTTCAGCTGTGTCACCTGGAGAAAACCAGGACTTTTTGCAAAGGTCAGGAATAGAAGATTTATTCTTTGAAGCAACACTGGTAAGATATGAGAGGTGTGCCTTTGATACTGATAAGGAAGTGTGTGAGAAGAAAGGACATTTAAATTGAGAGAACTAACTTTGAAAAATTATTCATGAAAAATCATTGTTATCTAAATATATTAAAATTACAAATTTTGGAAAACTTCCACTTCAAATCATTTATATTTGCAGATGAATGTATTTCCAAATAGGAAGACTGAAACAATATTCTATATGTATGTATTTTTCTAAAGCACAGGTGGCAAACACAAGGCCTGCAGGCTGAAGGTGGCCCTCTGCCTTCTTTAATTGAGCACGGAACTTGTTTCTGCCAGGCAGCAAAACCAAGTTCCTTGCCCCCAGTTAAGGAATAGTTACATTTACACACTCCTAAAAATACATGCATCCCACTAAAGGCCACTGTGAGACTGATATGACCCCAGGTGTAAATGAGTTTTACACCTCTGTTCTGAAGACTGCCTCAAAAATCTAGGCAATTTTATAGTTTGTGTTCTGGGTAATGATTTGAATTGTTTAAAATGCAGAGTGAGAATAAATTTTCAGTGAATAGTGTATACAATGTAGTCATTTAGAATGCATGTATAAAGCTTGAATGTGATCAATTTGACCATCACTTTCCTAAGAAATATTATAATTTGGAGGGAAATAATGTTTTTTTATTCCACAGTATAATATTTTTATTAACTTGGGAGTGATTTTTAATACAACCAACGTGGTTTAGTAGGGATCACAGAATGGTTAATAGAAAATTAGTGAATGAGATTAATGATGTTATAGATGTCACTAAAGTCCTTTCTGTGTTCAATGATTCCCAGAGTATGTGTGATGAGGACAGAAGTAACCAATGCAATACACATTGGAAGAAATTTACCCACACATCAAATCCAAATCTCCATCTAAAGGCTCAGCTTCCAAACAGTGAGTTTAAAGGCGGAAACGTCTTTGACCAAATGTCAAATCACAATATACCTCCAGTATTTCCTATTGTGGAGAAGACAAACAGGAGAAGTAAAAATATCAAGTGTTTAAAGCAATCTTCAAATAGCACTGAAGGTACGAATATTGCTGTCATGGAGAAAGCTTGCAAATATTTACCATTCAGGAAATTCTTCAATGAAATACCTAACCCAAATACAGTTAACAAAATACGTACCAGAAAAGAACAGAAATGTGGAGATTTTTGTAAAACAGGTCATTGGTTTTCAGATGTATATCTACATAAAAACATTTATCTTGGACAAAAGGCTGATATGTGTAATGAATGTGGCAAAGCATTTTGGATTAGCTCAACCCTTACTACTCATCATGGAATTCGCACTGGACAGAAGCCTGATAGATGTAGAGGATGTGCTAATGCTTTTAGCCAGTCCTCAAACTTTAATAAATATCAGCAAATTAGTATAGGAGAGAAATTTTTCAAATGTATTAAAGGTGGCGGTGTCTGTACCAAGTTGTATAATCTTGCTCATCATGACAGATTTCATACTGATAAAAAGTGTTATATGTGTAGAGAATGTGGCAAAGCCTGTAGTGACCCATCAACATTTACACAACATCAGAGAATTCACACTGGAGTGAAGCCTTATGAATGTACACATTGTGGCAAAGCCTTTAGAAGGACTTCAAACCTTACTCAACATCAGAGAATTCATACTGGAGAGAAGCCTTATGAATGTACTCAATGTGGCAAAACCTTTAAGGAGTCATCAAAACTTACCCAACATCAGAGAATTCATACTGGAGAAAAAACCTTATGAATGTACTCAATGTGGCAGCCTTTACCTGGACTTCAAACCTTACTCAACATCAGAAAATCCATACTGGAGAGAAGCCTTATAAATGTATTCAATGTGGCAAAGCTTTTAGGAAGTCATCACACCTTATCATACATCAGAGAATTCATACTGGAGAGAAGCCTTATGAATGTATTCAATGTGGCAAAGCCTTTAGTGACCCATCAGTACTTACACAACATCAGAGAATTCACACTGGAGTGAAGCCTTATGAATGTACACATTTGGCAAAGCCTTCAGTAGGACTTCAAAGCTTACTAAACATCAGAGAATTCATACTGGAGAGAAGCCTTATGAATGTACTCAATGTGGCAAAACCTTTAAGGAGTCATCAAAACTTACTCAACATCAGAGAATTCATACTGGAGAGAAGCCTTATGAATGTACTCAATGTGGCAAAGCCTTTAGTAGGACTTCAAACCTTACTCAACATCAGAGAATTCATACTGGAGAGAAGCCTTATGAATGTACTCAATGTGGCAAAGCCTTTAAGGAGTCATCAAAACTTACTCAACATCAGAGAATTCATACTGGAGAGAAGCCTTATAAATGTACTCAATGTGGCAAAGCCTTTAGCAGGACTTCAAACCTTACTCAACATCAGAGAATTCATACTGGAGAGAAGCCTTATGAATGTACTCAATGTGGCAAAACCTTTAAGGAGTTATCAAAAATTACACAACATCAGGGAATTCATACTGGAGAAAAGCCTTATGAATGTACTCAATGTGGCAAAGCCTTTAAGGAGTCATCAACACTCAACATCAGAGAATTCATACTGGAGAGAAGCCTTATGAATGTACTCAATGTGGCAAGGCCTTTAGGAAGTCATCACAACTTACCAAACTTCAGAGAATTCATACTGGAGAGAAGCCTTATGAATGTATTCAATGTGGCAAAGCCTTTAGTGACCCATCAGCACTTACACAACATCAGAGAATTCACACTGGAGTGAAGCCTTATGAATGTACACATTGTGGCAAAGCCTTTAGTAGGACTTCATCCCTTACTCAACATCGGAGAATTCATACTGGAGAGAAGCCTTATGAATGTACTCAATGTGGCAAAGCCTTTAAGGAGTCATCAAAACTTACCCAACATCAGAGAATTCATACTGGAGAAAAAGCCTTATGAATGTACTCAATGTGGCAAAGCCTTTACCTGGACTTCAAACCTTACTCAACATCAGAAAATCCATACTGGAGAGAAGCCTTATAAATGTATTCAATGTGGCAAAGCTTTTAGGAAGTCATCACACCTTATCATACATCAGAGAATTCATACTGGAGAGAAGCCTTATGAATGTATTCAATGTGGCAAAGCCTTTAGTGACCTATCAGTACTTACACAACATCAGAGAATTCACACTGGAGTGAAGCCTTATGAATGTACACATTTGGCAAAGCCTTCAGTAGGACTTCAAAGCTTACTAAACATCAGAGAATTCATACTGGAGAGAAGCCTTATGAATGTACTCAATGTGGCAAAACCTTTAAGGAGTCATCAAAACTTACTCAACATCAGAGAATTCATACTGGAGAAAAGCCTTATGAATATACTCAATGTGGCAAAGCCTTTAGTAGGACTTCAAACCTTACTCAACATTCAGAAAATCCATCCTGGAGAGAAGCCTTTTAAATGTATTCAATATGGCAAAGCTTTTAGGAAGTCATCACAACTTATCATACTTCAGAGAATTGAAACTGGAGAGAAGCCTTATGAATGTACTCAATGTGGCAAAGCCTTTAGTGACCCATCAGCACTTACAAAACATCAGAGAATTCACACTGGAGTGAAGCCTTATGAATGTACACAATGTGGCAAAGCCTTTAGAAACTCGTCAACACTTACTCATATTTGAAAATTCTTACTGGAGAGAAGGCTTATGAATGTACACAATGTGACAAATCTTTATGGGACTCGTCCACACTTACTCAACATCAGAAAATTCATAATGGAGAGATGCCTTACATATGTGCACAATGTGACAAAACCTTTACCCAGAACTCAACCCGTAATCAACATCAGAAAATTCATACTGGAGAAAAGCCTTATGAGTGTGCACAGCATGCCAAAGCATTTTCTCTGTCCTTAACCCTTACTCTACATCAGAGAGCTCATACTGGTGAGAAGGGTTATATATGTGAAATATGTGGTAAAACCTTTAACATGTACTGTAAGCTTTCTCAGCATGAGATAATTGAGGTGGGGGACAAACCTTGTAAGTGTTGAGCATGTGATAAAGCATTTTTACAGTCCTCAGACCTTACTAAATGTGAAGTTATTCACAGAGGACTAATGCCTTATACATGTAACTTAGTTGGCAAAAGCTTTAATCAGTCATCAATGCTCATTCATCATAAATATATTTATACCGTAGTGAAGCCTTTTAAATGTGCATGATGGGATAAAGCCTTTTCCACTTCCAACCCTTACTAAGCTTCAAAGAATTCATGCTGGACACAAGGCTTATACAAGTGGAGTAGGTGGAAAAACATTTTGACATCAGTGCATTCATACTGGAGAAAAACCATATAAAAGTAGTGTATATAACAAGTGCTTTAGCATCAGAGCTGCCTTACCCAATATGAGAGACACCCATCTGCAGAAAAACTGTAGAAATGTAGAGACGGTGGAAAGATTTTAACCTATATCCAAAATGTACCCAACATTTTAAAGCACTGTTTTCAACATTCCTTTCTTATATGGCATATGAGAATTCACACTATAAAAAGAATTGAAAGGGAAATTGTAGGAAATCATATAGGTAGACCCACTGTGTCATTAACATCAAGCAAATGAACAGTGGGGTTCATTTCTATGTTCATAAAGAATGAATGACTTTTGTGAAATTACACAGTTCCCATAATCCCAAAGATTTTATATGTGAAAGTGGCTTCAAAGGTGTAAATATTCAGGAATTTATGTATTTGAAAAAGAGGCTCCAAATATCATAAATCACAGTAGAGAGTTAAAGATAGGTTTCAGGTATTGCTCTACATCAGAATATTAGTATAGAAAATCATCCAAAGTTTAAAAACACCAATCATCCCTTTTCAGTGTCCTTCAAAATGTCAAGGGAAAGGTGTGTACATATGTATAACTACTCTGAATTTTAACTATCATATATTGACAGCATTTGAAATACTTTAAGAATGAAATATTAAAATGATTTTAGTCTCTTACCAGTTGATGCTAGTTTGTTTTTATTCCTTGTGTGTGAAATCAGTGGGTTGATTGTTGGTTCACTAACAACCTGTGAACTCTTGTATATTAGGTGAGCTTCACTCATAACTACATTTGTATGTAAGATTAGAGACATTATAATGCACAATGTATTAAAAAGTCTAAATGAAGTTTCTGATTTCAGGTTACTCAGAATTTTGTTGTATGTCACGAAGAAAGGCATGCTATTTTGCATTATAGTAAGACATAGAAATATTATAAATTTTAACTACTTTTGTAAACCTCCCTTTAAAGAAAATGTCAATTTATTAAAATCCTGATATATCTACATGGTAGTCATAGGCAAATGTGTTTATATGTTAAAATGAAAAAGCCATCAGTGCTATGTGAGGGAAAATGGACAGTTCATCCCTCAGTGCATAACATTGTTGTACATCCATGTTTGCTCAACAGTTACCCTCCACTTAGAAAAACAAAGAAAAGTGCACTATGAGATTGTAATGTTCAAGAATAGTAACACTCCCCAAATGTTTCCTATGTGTGTGTTGAGAAATGGTAACACAATTGTACTGTGATTATTTAGATGATGTGTGAATTTATATTTTCATTAATAAAGGTGAATGTACTAGAACATGTTCATGTCTTTAACGTTACTCAAGGTTGCAGATAACAATGTGTTATTTGGTAATGTAGTGCAAATGTAGCATTAGGAGTTTCTTTCCATGTTGTCCTTACACATTAAATAATGTGAAAAATTTCCTATCATTGATATATTCTATTGTACCTAATGGAGCATTCTAATAATTACAATAGGTAGTATGCATTTTTTGAAAACTTCAGCAAAGCTGTTTTATAATATTGCTGTGGTGGCATTTATTTTCTGTAACTAGGAGCTTTGAACTGCCTCAACCTTCCCCTGCAATTTCACACAGTAGACAACATCTCACAGATTCACAGTTAAATGTCCCTTCTTGACCTGACTTACTGGCAAATTCTCTGAGCAACAGTCTTTCTTCCACCACAGGCCTTTCACCAGGCATAACGATATGATAAAATCTCTTCATAATTTAACAACATCATTTTGTTCATTTTGAACAATCTAAACTTAGCTCAACAACCCCAAAGTCCTCTGCACATGAACCCTAATGAAATCACATGCCCTGGGGTCTCCTGCAGTCTGCCAGGATTTGGCCTCATCCTCACATGTAGCTACTACAGACCTGGTGTGTACATCTCCCAGGGTCTGTGGGAAATAAAATTGTGTGTTTCAATGTGTTCTGTGGTCTTTTACATAACTACTGCTCACTATCCAGAAGCAGGGTGCACTGCTAACAAGTACTAGTTTTATTTTTTAAAAATATTTCATTGATTTATTTATAGAGAGAAGGGAAGGGAGTAAGAGAGGGAAAATAACATCAGTGTATGTTTGTGTCACACATGGTTCCACTGGGAACCTGGCCCACAAACCAGGCATGTACCCTGACAGGGAGTCGAACAGGCCACCTTTTGATTTTCAGACCATGCTCCACCCACAGAGCTACACCAGCAGGGCAAATGCTATTTTTTAAAAGTGTAGGCAACTATTCTTGAACAACCCTAAATTATTTTTTAAAGTGCAAACAAGTGTAATTTCAGAGTTCTGATTGATATTTTTAATTACTTCCCTAAAGGTAATTGTTTATAGATTCATGTATACAAGCAATATATCTTGACTATTCTATACTGTTACCATTTCAAAGGTGACAGGAGACAAAGACGTTCAATCTGGATTTAATTTTAGAATCTAGGTGTGTAGTAGTGACATCTACTTGCTTACTGAATAGTCATGATCTCCTTTCTTTACTGAAAAATGAAAGTGTTCATTTTTATTTATTTTTCATTTTTTTTTATTTTATTGCATTTCAAGTACAGTTGTCTAGATTTATCCCTCACCTCCCTCCGTTGATTCCACCCTTCTTCACTTTTGTCCATGTGTCCTTTATAGTTGTTCCTGAAAACCCTTCTACCTTTCCTTCTCATTATGCTCTCCCCAGTCCCCACTGGTTACTGTTAGATTGTTCTTAATTTCAGTGTATCTCAGTTCTGTTGTTTCAGTTATGACAAGATTTTTCACCTTGACTTTGGCCACTTCCCTGTGTTCATTTCTACATATAGGTTAGAGCTGCTATGTTGCTTGGCCTTTGTAGCATGGACTTATGTAGTGTGTGTCCTATAGAATCCACTGGCACAAGTTCCCTTTTCACCTGAGCAGATAAAAATGCAACATTTCTTCATCTGGAATTGCTGAATAATAAATATTCCATTCTAATTCCTTTATACATAAAATACTATTTCCTATTCATCTACTGTTAGATATTTTCGTTATTTATGTGTATTGGCTTTTGTAAAGAATGCTCCAATGAACATTGGTATGCAGGTCTCTCTTTTAGGTAGTGATTCTATATTTTTTGGATATATTTCCTGACTGTGATGTCTTCATGAAATGGTTTTTATTTCTCAAGTAATCTGTGGGACTTTTACAGTGATTCGGTAGTGCATTCACCAATTCACATCATTCCAATGATGTGCTAGGATTTCTTTTTCCATCATCTCACCAACACTCGTCTTTGCTGTTTTTGAGGACACTAGTTGTAAGAATTGTAAGGTAGTATCTTCTTATGATTCAAATTTGAATTTTGTGCAAGAAAAGAGCTGGAAATCAGGACCATGTTAGGAAAAACATTTTTTTTAAATATTTTCTTAACTTTCTCATGTTCTTAAGGCTATATTGAATTTTGCAGTTTTAAACTCGCATTTCTTCAGATTATTTTTATAGGCTCTTATTTTCAATTATTAACCAGAGTAATATATGGCCTGTTGTTTAACATTTTTTTTCATGTTCAGGTTTAAAATTCAAGTTCAGATATTCATGTTCATGTATCAAAAATATCCGTATCATTTTCTTTCTCAATATTAAGATTAGCAGTATGGTTACTGTAAATTGGTGTGTATTGGGGGTTATGGTGGAACAATACCCATTTCTATAAAACTAAGGAAACTGAACATCATGAGTGTATTTATTACAGGGTTTCTGTAACTAGCTACTCTAAAATTAAATTGAACTGCATGTGACCAGTATTTCATTACTAAAGAATTATATTTCTTTAGTATTTCTGGAAATTGGAAGTCCATCATGTGGAAATTTCTCAACAATGTTCAGCATATCTTTACTTTTGTCAGAATTTTAGTTTTCAACATGAATTATTTATTTGACATCTTAATTAATAGGCAACCTAGGGATCATTACAGCTGGTCAATAATCTGTTCTCCACATGCTATCAAGACATGAAAACCAATAGAAGCCAGTAATATAAGAGAAACCTACCAAACTGTGGAAATTTTGTGAAAATGTTAAAAAAACATAGAGAAAGTACAAGTCACACTATGTCAAAAGTCAGCTAATGTTGTATATCACAGGAACAAGAATGTATTCTAATCATTCATTATGTTTCTTTTTTTAATATTTTATTTATTTATTTTTTAGAGAGGGAAGGGAGGGAGATAGAGAGAGAGAGAGAGAAACATCAATGTGCGGTTGCTGGGGGTTATGGCCTGCAACCCAGGAATGTACCCTGGCTGGGAATTGAACCTGGGACACTTTGGTTCCCAGCCCGCGCTCAATCCACTGAGCTATGCCAGCCAGGGCTATGTTTCTTGTTTATACCAGTAATCTGATATTTTACAAAGACTACATTACTATTTTTGAATTTTAACCAAACCATCAATATCTAGTGCTCTCTGGGAAGGAATCAGTATGAATAAAGCTCTCACTTCATTAGTTAGGGCCCATTCATATCCATTGCTACTAGAAAACACAGACACTCAATGTAACATTTCTCATGGTGTACATAAGCATCAGAGGAACCAGGGAATTATATAAAATTCAAAGTTCATAGTTATTAGATTTAGGGTGCTTATTTCTAGCAAGACCAATTAAGGCTTAGAGAAAGCATGTGGTACAAACAGAACATTAGAGGCAACACTGGGCTTTTTGTGGGAAGAGAGTGATAAGTTCCTATTGACAGACTGTATGGTTGATACAACAAAAAAAGGAATAATGCTTTTTATTAAGTAAGTGGAAGTAGCTTGCTTGTACTTTAATCATTGTCTATAAACGTGTCTTATTCTTAGAAAATATTGATATAAGTGTTGCCAGGCAGAATGGTAAAAGAAATAAACAAACAAACAAACAAACATAACTGGAATAGTATTTGTAAGTATTATTCACACTACATTTCTGTCCTAATTTTCCCACTACTTATTGCAAGTATACCTTACATTTCCTCTCTTAATGATAAAATTTAACCATCACTTATAACCCTTGATAGATAGTTTATTTTACCAAGAGAGTTTTTATTTCATATTTATCCATTTTATTGATTGATTTTTATAGATAGATGAAGAAACAGAGATAGAAAGGGAAACATTGTTAGACATTCTACTTATTATTTTTTTATTATATAACTTCTTGTCATTCTGTTACACTTGTCCAGTATGTCCCTCATTCATTTACTCCACTGGCCCCCTCATCAACTCTCACACTCAATCCCCACCCTATTTTCCTGCCCTTCAATCTTTCATACGTGTTTTTTCACTAGTTGCTTCCCCTTCTTTTCACCCTTATCCCCCTGCCCCTCTCCTCAGGTTGCCCTCAATCTTCTCCTTGTTCCCATGCCTCTGGTTCCATTTTGCTTGTTTGTTTGTTTTGTTCATTAGGTTCCTCTTATAGGTGAGATCATATGATATTTGTGTTTCAGTGTCTGGCTATTTCACTTAGCAAAATAGAAATAATAAAATGTTTGTTTTGAGCTTGGAACACTCAGGAAAATTATTGTGTTGAACAATACACAATGGAAACCTATATGTGTTTCATAAACTAGAAATTTCATACATTCAGCCCTGGCTGGCATAGCTCAGTGGACTGAGTTCAGGCTGCCAACCAAAGTGCTGCACATTCGATTCCCAGTCAGAGCACATGCCTGATTTGCAGGCCATGACCTCCAGCAACCACACATTGATGTTTCTCTCTCTCTCTCTTTCCCCCTCCATTCCTTCTCTAGAAATAAATAAATAAAATCTTTAAAAATTTTTCATACATTCGAACCCCCAAATTTTTTTGTATTAATTTTCACTTGCAGTCATCATAGTGGTAGAAATGAAAAATATCTAGTGTTTGGTTTATGTGTCAAAACTGATGAGCCCATACACTAAAGTGTTGAGACTCCATGTAACAAACAACAACAACAACAACAACAACAACAACAAAAAAGCAAAACCAAAACCAAAAAAAAAAAACCAGCTTTTTGTGAAGGTCAGGGTGGACATCCATAGATGGAGAATCACATGACTTCAGAGAATAACGAATGATGAGAGTTTTGAGGCCTTGGCAAGTGTCCAGGCTGGGTCTGGGGCACAGTGCCCTGATACAGGTACAGACCTTCAGCTGGTATCAAAGAAGGAATCCCTCAAGCTGCATTCCCAGGTTTCCAAACTGAGAGAAGAAGGAGAAGATGGAGCAAGACTTTGTTTATATCAATGGTTAAGCATTTTCAAATAGATTCAGACTTTTCCATACGACTCTGAATGTTTACTCTTGAAACTGCTGATTTCTTGTTTGGGAAACACCCTGATTTTCATTCTTCACATACATTATTACAATCTCTTTTTTGAGGGTAATGCCCATATTTGTTCCATTGTAGGACATAGTTTTGAAAATGCTTGTAAACTACTATTTGTATACATTTCATAGGATAATTTTATATAAGTTAATGCTTTGTCATGTTTATTAGAATCATTAAGGAACAATTTTACTCAATGAGAAAATTTATGCAGTGTAGAAAAATGTTGATTTCAAACTTAGATAGGCCCTGGCTGGTGTAATTTAGCAGATTGAGTGCTGGCCTGGGAATCAAAGAGTCACCAGTTCTATTCCCAATCAGGGCACATGTGTGGGTTGCGGGCCACATCCCCAGAACAGGATGCACCAGACACATCGACACATTGATGTTTTTATCCCTCTCTTTCTCCCTCACTTGCCATCTAATAATAAATAAGTAAAATCTTTTCAAAAATTATCTTAAAGCAAATTTAGACAGGTAGCAACATGTGTCATGGTTCATGTAGAACTTTATTAATTGTTTTATTTAATACATTTTTCATAGCCTTTCTTCTTTTGAAATGAAAATGTACATACAAGAAAGACAAAAAATACCTGCTCCATGAATGTTAACAAAAAGAGTTGCTTTAGGCCTCTGGTTCACTGAAAATACCAGAATGTCACAGGCTGTCAACAGAAGTCTATTTGTGTGTGAGTTGACTGTGGTCAGGTACCTGAGAATCAAATGTAGGTGTGTGGAGATCAGGCAGCTTACAGTAAGGTAAAAGTAAACAGAGTGAATAAGAAAAGAGATCCCAAGATTGTGGGTGGGTTTTTAAAACAAGGAGACAGTCTCCATTGCCCAATGCCTGTACTGTTGGGCCATTTCTACCTGATTGGTCTTCATATTCAGAGCCAGTATATTTAGTAGAGAAAGTGAGGTCTGCAGTGGAGTTATCATGTCAACTGATACCTGATGTCCTCCATCTATAATTTGTTCCCATCACAAAATAATAAATATGATTCATTTATATGTGATTTATTTTTCCACTGGATTTAACACCATATTTTAGCAGTTCTGATGTCAAAAATGAAGGAGTGATTTGCAGGCAGGACTTCAAGAATGGAATTGTGAGTCATCCCTGAGTCCTAAACTGAACTTTACAAAACAATTTGAGTGTGCACTTGAAGTTAAAACTGAAAACCCTGGTGCACTTTAAATGAAGGGAATGGCCCTCAGGCCCTTTGAAGTAAGAATCTAGTTAACTTAAATGACACCAGTGACATTCCTTACTATCACATAACATATTAGGACTGGGAAACTAGTCTTATTATTCTAGGGAGGACTGAGAAGCACAAGGACCCTGGAATGCACGTAATGAGTCAGACATGTATTGCTAAAAATGGCCGATGTAGGTAATAAGAATGGAAGGTCTCTTCCATACAAAGTACTGTTTTCAAATATATATACTGTTGTGTTGTTTACACTTGCAGGAAGTTGTATCATAAAACTCACTGTAACCTAATTAAGTTACAATAATCATTGAAACTTTAAAATTGTATAAGAAGAAAGAAGCTGGGGAAAGCTGCTTATTTCTGGAGGAAGGCATAATATCTAGTACTGGTGAGTAGTTACAATGAGGAGCAAGGAAACAGAAGGGCTGGATATTTATTCTCAGGACAACTAGACTCAATAAAAGCCTCATTCTTTCCTCTTGCCCCTAGAAATAGGTCCCTGAACTATGTTCCACCCAGGAAAACTGCATATTTGTTGTGGACTTGAGTCCTATGGGTACAAACTTTTTCTACTGAGTGGTATAAGTATTGAGGTGTTATTGTTGTGTTTGCTCAGAACACGTTATTTGAGGAGGACCCTACTAAGGACATTGAATCAGAGAAGTCTCAATGGAAGTTTATATTCATTTGAAAATAAATGAATTCATTTATATTAATCATAGGAATGCAATCATGCATAGGAAGTACATTTTTAAATATTTTATTGATTATGCTATTACAGCTGTCCCATTAGCCCCCTCCATCCTCCTCCACCCTGCATACTCTCCCCCACACAAATCCCCCCTCTAGTTCATGTCCACGTGTCATAAGTCCTTTAGCTTCTACATTTTCCATACTATTCTTACCCTCCCCCATCTATTTTACGCCTACCATCTATACTAGTTATTCTCTGTACCTTCCCCCCTCTCTCCTCCTCCCACTCCTCTGTTGCTAACCCTCCTTGTGATCTCCATTTCTGTGGTTCTGTTCCTGTTCTAGTTGTTTGCTTAGTTTTTGTTTTAGGTGTGGTTGTTAATAATTGTGAATTTGCTATAATTTTACTCTACATATTTTTCATCTTCTTTTTCCTAGATAAATTCCTTTAACAGTTCATAAAATAAGGGCTTGGTGATGATGAACTCCTTTAACTTGACCTTATCTGAGAAGCACTTTATCTGTGCTTGCATTATAAATGAAAGCTTTGGTGGATAGAGCAATCTTGGATGAAGGTCCTTGCCTCTCATGACTTGGAATACTTCTCTCCAGCCCCTTCTTGCCTGCAAGATCTCTTTTGATAAATCAGTTGACAGTCTGACAGGAACTCCTTTGTAGGTTACTGTCTCTTTCTCTCATGCTGCTTCTAGGACTCTCTCCTTCATTTTTACCTTGGCTAATGTAATTATGATGTGCCTTTGTGTGTTCTTTTTTGGGTCCAACTTTTTTGGGGTCTCTCTCAGCTTCTAGGAATTCCTGAAAGTTGATTTCCTTTGACAGATTGGGGAAGTCCTCCCTTGCTTTTTGTTCCAATAACTTTTCATCATGTTGCTCTTCATCTTCTCCTTCTGGTACTCCGGTAATTCAAATGTTGGAATGTTTAAAGATGTCCCGGAGGTTCCTAAGCCTCTCCTCATTTTTTTTTTTGAATTCTTATTTCTTCATTCTTTTCTGTGTGGTTTTTCTTTCTTCTTCCTGGTCCACTCCATTGATGTGAGACCCAGCTCTCTTTCCATCACTATAGATTCCCTGTGCATTTTTCTTCATTTCACTTATTGTAGCCTTCATTTGTTCATCTAATTTGCTACCAAAATCAGCAAATTCTGTGAGCATCCTGATCAGCAGTGCTTTGAGTTGTGCTTCTGATAGGTTGGCTATCTCAGTCACTTAAAAGGATGAGTTTGGGGGATTTCATTTGTTCTTCTGTTTGAACCATCTCTCTCTTTTTTTTTTTTTTTAGTCTTGTCACACCTGTTTCGTATAAGAAGCTTTATATGGAGCCTTAGGTGTTCACCAGGGCAGGGCAGCCCAGTCGCTGTGTTGTGATGGTGAAAGTGGGGACACAGTCTGAGAGGGAACAATGGTGCTTGTTCAGCTCTCTGCTGATTTCAGTCCCTTCTGCTACTTCCCCCAATCAAACTGGGCCTTTCTGGTGCAGATTCCTGTGTTGGTGAGCTTTTGCAGCCCATGGGTCTTTCCAAAGACCTCTCCTGTGAACCTGGGAGTCTCTCCCTTCACCTCAACCCCCACAGGTGTTTTCAATCAGTGCCTGGAGGCTCTATTTCCCATCGCTGGGATCCTGGGTTGTGCACAGTGCTTTGTTTCACAAGTGCTGTGTTTCTGGGTCTGTCGGTTGCCACCCCTCAGCCAGGGTTTGCCAGCTGCTTCTTGCACCCCCAGGTTCTGCCTGCTGCAGTCTTATGCACAGGGTCCCAATGCTCTTTGTGCCATGTGACTCCTCTCCACCTGGCTCCCCGACTCTGCCCTTCCTACCAGTGTGGATGAACGTGTCTATTTTAACTGGTTGGTTGTCTGACTTTCATACAGTTCAATTTTCTGTCAGTTCTCATTGTTATTCTGTTTCTAAATTGTCGTCCTTATCTTGGTTGTGTGAGGAGGCACAGTGAGTCTACCAATGCCTCCATCTTGGCTGATAGTCCCTAGGAAGCACTTTAAAAAAACTTTTTGTATCACTGGAATTCATGACAAATTCATCAAGAGTTTTTTGGGGTCTAAAATCATATTTTGTCTTCCTGTAGTACTATGTACACATTTAAAAGATGTGTGTTGCTCTTTTGGAGTTGCAGAGTATTCTTATGAAGAAACAACGCAGTTTTCCTCCTCTGGTGACAAACTTTTCTAGTGTGTTTTCCACCCTTTATGACCCCTTTGGTCAGACAAATATGACCACACTCTTCATCACACTAAAGTCTGAGAGTCCTGGCCACCAAATTGTGGGATTTTCCACCACAACCAGCAGTTCTCTGGGACACCAGTGGACCATTAATGGATATGGTAACCTATTGAACTCAGAGTGATACTACTAAAGCACAGTAAATATAAGAGAAAGATTACAAATATAATGTTAAAGAATTACCGAACATTTATGGGAGTAACGTAATCTTAATTTTTGATGGAAATCTCAGAAATTTTCTAATCATGATGAAGCCGTACAAAATGGTTCCAAGTGAAATGGAGTGGTCAAATGAAGAACACAACAGGAGAAATATGTAGAAAAGAGTTCTGGTCCCGAACCCTCAACCTTCTCACGGCTCCTCCACTCAAGTCTGCGCCACCACAAGTCCTGTATTGAGATGTCCCCCATTGCCGGAAGTGTTCCATTCAGACGCCCACCCTGGTGCTTTTTTATAAAGCGCGGACCTGCATTTTGTGGGGCTCCCTGAAATAGTTACAGAGCTGAGAACATCCTGCAAATCTTCATCTGTCTGGAGTTTCCAGTTCAATACTGAGCCTCTGAGTTCACATTCTTACGCATGTGAGGCCCAAGGGTCACTACTTTGGTTGAAATACTTGCTTCTGAGCCTTTGGCAATGGTGAGTGCAGACTGTAAGTGAGACGCTCCCAAACCCTGACCTGTTCCCTGCCAGACAGAGGACCCATTTTAGAGGAAACTCTGAGGCCCTCATACACAAGGTTTCTCCACCCTTCTTCTGTGAATTTTCTCTTGAGAGACATTGCCCAGGCAGCTGGCCCACCCCTCACCATTTAAAGTCACCACTCAGGTAGAGCACACAACCTGTGCACTTCACCATTCATGGGCCATTGAACCCAAATTGCTCCCCAGGGTGTAGGTATGTGGAAGTCCCCTTAGATATCCTCGGAGTTTAATTAGATGCACTTGAGGTAGAGAGAGTGATTTGGAGGAGTTGTGAAAGCAAGTGCAGTGGCAGCAGGGCAGATTATTGATGGCAAGTGGGGCTTTGATTGCAAAGGGCTCTGCATGCTTTTAGAGCTAAGCTGTGCCCCTTTGGGTTGTTATTCGATCACCTGAGGAGATCTAAGAAGTGACATCACCTGTGTGCTCCCCCACAGAATTAGTGAACTTCTCTCATGAGGGATCATTTTTGAATGAGGTGGTCCAGGAGATGCTCAGTTGAACCCAATAATTGGCAAGAGGGCTCTGGGATGCATCTCTGAGAGAGGAGAGCAGGCTTTGTTCAGAGGAGATAACAGAATGCTCTGATGATTGTGGGGTTCAGGAGAGCAGCACACATTCTTATTGCTGTAGCAGTTTGTGGACCTCTGTGGGAAGAGGCAGCGCATGAAGACAGAAAAACAAACTTAATGTGGTCTCCATGTTGCCACTCATTATCTTACTCCTCAGGACAAAGGATATGATACGGTGGGCCATTCAATGTCCCCAGGTCCTTCTGCCAATCTTTGTGGCGAGGTTAGATAAAAGGGCTGTGCCTTTGAAGACACATTCTCAAAATGGTAACTTGACTCCTCAGCATATGGTCTCCTGAGAATAGAACCCAGAGGAGGAATAGGAACAGGACCAAGAGGATATGACAGATTCTCAGGTAAAAGTTGCGTCCTGGGTCAGAAGTTGTACTTGCTTTTCCTGCTAATATAATTGGATTAAGAACAAGCAACCTTCATTTATTTTCTTTCATGTTGCTGGATAGTGATGGTGTTTTGTTTGTTTGTTTGTTTGTTTTGTACTTCTTTCATTTTCTATTTATGTTGATAAACAACAGTAGTTTGTGTATAGTACTTATCTCTTAGTCCCAGGGCCTTCTGTGCATTATCTTTAACTGTGCTTCCCCAGGTCAAGAATTCCTCCCTTTAATTAATAACCATCAAACATGGAACACATCTTCTCTGTGACACATCAAACTTGGAAGGCAGCCATGTGCAATATATTTGCTGGGATGGGCACAGAGGCTCGGGCATTAGTGGAGGAGGGATATACATGTTTAAGTTCATGTGGCTGCAGCATCACCTCTGTACATCAAAGATAAGCAAATGCAGATTTTCCAGTGACAATCACTCTGACTGTTTTGAAAAACAAGATTCAGTAGATTAGAATTTGTCACTCAATTTTACCAATTGTAAAAGTCTTGCTATTTAAATACACAGTGTACTGAACGTGAGAGGTACATGTGGCTTGATATGGGAAAAATGAGTGTTTACTTATGATTATTTTCACATAATGGCTCTCTTATTTATGCATTTCACCAGTAGTGTTTCACCAATAAGGACATGTCCTTGTGTGTGCCTCAGTCACTGAATATTCATTTTAATATTCATTCATGTTGAATGAGCTGCTCCAGGAGACACTCAGGTGAACTCACTGATTGGTAGGATGCCTCTGGAATGCATCTGTGAGAGGGGAGAGCAATATCCATTTGAATATTCAGTGAACATTCAGTTCCAGTCCACCTGACAGTCATTTGGCTGAGTGCTCTCTTCAGTGTAGAGTTCATACTTTTCCTTAATCATTAACAAGAGTCTAGCAGGGAATTATTGAGGGATGTGTAACAACTATCACATTTCATCTGAACAGTTTTCTTGTCTTTTTAACTTGTTTGTTTTTGAAAATGAAGGCCCTACACTTATTTCATAGAGACCATTGGCTTTTGACATGGAGAATTTAGTCAGGGAGGCTTTTTCCTGTAAATTGTTGTTATATTGCACACTCATATCATACATCTACTCTACATCATCACCTTACATATTTTCAGGTAATTTCACAAGAATCACGTTATATGTTTAATTTAGATAAATTGGTAAGATCTAGCTCCCCACTAATGATACAAAAACATTTTCAAAGAAATAAAATAAGAATCCATAGTTCTAACTCCTTTTTTTTATCATTATGTGTGTATTTATCTCTATTGTGTTTATAAAACACACATGATTTCTTTGAAAGATTGATTCACTATATTTACAGAATCACAAAATAGCCTTGATTTATACTGATATAAAAATTGTATGTTCTGTTTCTTTCATTTCTACCAAGTTTCCATAAGTACAAATATGTCTGACTGTGTTCATACAATGTTAATTATTGAGTTACTTTGTTTACACTTTTAAGATGTTTACTCTCTTCATTCTTCTCAGTTACAAATAGAGCAGTGCACATCCAGGATGTCTCTGTGTATTTGGCTATGATTTTTTGAAAATTGTAGCTTAAGTTTTTAGTAAAACTAAAGGTCTATCTTTTACTTTATGTTTCAGACAATATTTTCATATCAAGAATAATCTTGTTCTCAAAGTAACTATACTATATTTTCAAATAAAATTCTGCCTGCTATGACTTTTACTTTTTGAGAAATGTAAATTTTATAATATGTGTTCAGCTCAAATGCATGTGTGACTTCTGTGTCTTCCTTTTTGTGCTCTTAGGAAGTATAGCATGTGGATCACAGACCGTGGCTTCATTAGTAAAATGTGAGGCTGTCACTGCCAGCCAAGATGAAGGCATAGGTAGACATGCTTTGCTTCCTTGCACAAATAAAAGAAGGGCAACAACCAATATAAAAACAGCACACAGTCACAAGTGCCAGAGATTGAACTGTATGGAAGTCCGACAACAAAGCAGTTAAAGAAGAAATATTCATCCAGATTGATATCAGGGACAGAGATACTCAGTTAGGGTGGAGATGATGTGAAGCAAGGTGGTAGCTAGCATATCAGCTGTGTGAGTTAGTGGCTGGTGGCCTGGAGAGGTGAGGCGGCAATTGGTGGATCAGGTAGTATTACATTCATGTGCATGTAAACCATGAGAACAATGGGAAAACAACAAGGATAGCATAATCTAGGGTTTCAACATGGTAAACTGAAGCCACAGACCCTCTGGTTATAAAAACCTGTGGAGGTGCAGCTGCAAGAAAAACTCCCAGTCTCACAGAAGAGTCTGTTGCAGGTTGCTGTAGGATCCTAGGAGGTAAACAAGCCCACTCACCAGAATCATCACCAGAAAGGTCAGTTTGCTTGAGGGTGGCAGAATTGACTAAAAGCTTGGTGAGAGATGAGCAAGAAAGGTTATTACCTCTCTGTCCACTACCCCACAACAGCACCACAACACAGCAAGGTGGGTTGTCCTGCCCTGGCAAATACCTATGGCTCTGCTGCTTGGAACATAAGAGGTGCAGTGAGAAAATGAACTGTAGCCCAAATAAAATAGCATATGGACTTTCTGCCAAAGATGCCTGGCTGTTGTGCCTCAGTGGATGAAGTGCCACCCTGTGAAGCAAAGAGTTGCCAATTCAATTCCCCAGTGAGGGCACATGCTTTGGTTGCCGGTGAGGTTCCCAGTATGGGCCAAACTAGAGGCAACCACACATTGATGTTTCTCTTACTCTCTTTCTCCCACCCGACCCACTCTTTAAAATAAAACTTTTTTTAATGAAATAAGTACCAAAGAGATAGCCAACCACTTAGATACAGAATTTTAAACATTGGTTATCAGGATTCTCACAGACATGCTTGACTAGAGCTACAAATAAAGTGCAGGCTATACAAAGGGACATACAAAAACATATACAGGGGACCAACAATGAAATGAAAGAAACAGGGACTCAAATCAGTAATTTGGGCCATAAGGAAGAAATCCAGAAATGCTCATCTGGAATAGAATGAAGAAAGAAGAATTGAATAAAATGTGGAGAGGCTGAGTCAGCTGTGGAACAACTTTAAAACTTCCAACATCCTAATCTTAGGATTGCCAGAATGACAAGAGGCAGAACACAAAATGGAAAACTAATGTGAATAATAATGAAGGGAAGCATACTCAGTGTGGTGAATAAAATAGAAATGCAAGTGAGGGAAACTCAGAGTCAAAGAAGTTGCACCTAAGGAGTAACACACCAAGACACATCCCAATTCCATTACTCAAGATAAAAGGTAAGGAGAGAATCTTAAATAAAGAAACACAAAAGGAGAGTTAGCTACAAAAGGGTCCCAATAATACTAGCAGCTGATTTCTAAAAAGAAAATTTGCAGACAACAAGGGGAGGAAACAATTATTCAGTCATGTAAGGCAGGGACCTATATCCAAGGTTAATCTAAGCAGAAAAGATATCATTTAGAATAGAAGGACAAGTCAAGAGCTTCCTAGATAAAATCAAGTTAAAGGAGTTCATCATGACCAAGCCCTGATATGAAATGTTCAAGGGACATAATCTAAGAAAAAGAAGGTGATCATAAATATGAACAGTGAAATGACAACAAACTCACAACTTGTAACAACTGAACCTGTAAATACAAACCAAAAGAAAAAGTAAGCAAACACCCAAAATAGGAACACAATGACCAAAGTGGAGAACATGTGAAGTGTGATGAGCTGGGTGGGGGCAGTAGGAGAATGGGATCGAAGTTACAGGGAATAAGAAGCATTAATGATGAGTATAATGCAGACTGGTGGAATTTAAAATAATAGAGGAAATGGAAGTCATAGAACTCTTTTGAATGATCCATGGACATAAACATAGTGAGGAAGTTATGGAGGGAGGGTTGTTGCAGGGCAAAAAGGAATAAAGGGGAGGAAAATGGACCAATTATAAGAGTATGATCAATATAGCATACTTAAACAAGTGAGCTTCTGAAAAATGTGGAAACACAGGCCCTACCCACAGCCTGTGAATCAGAATCTGCATTTTTACAAAATTACATTTTTTGTTGCCTGAATGAACCCTAAAAAGTTTCTTACACTTACAACTCACCATGAATTTGTAGCTGAGAAATATACACAGCTGATTCTGAATGATGTAATTACAACATGCAGCAATGTATATGCCTATGTCTGTCACTATATTTTAAAGTTTATTTTCCTGAAAATTAATGTCTTTGCAGTGGATTTGTAGAAATGTACTATCCACCTTTCTCAATATGACAAAATATATTAGAGAATGTTAGAAGGTCAAAGTGGCCTTACTGAATGATGCAGGATATCTCCTAGGTCAAAACCACTTCTCACACTTTTCATGTTAGATGGCACTGGGAACTCTGCTGTGTATCATTGAAAAATATGCCTCTTCTTCTTCTTTTTTTTTTTTTCATCAGCAATCCATGACCTTCAAAGATGTGTCAGCAGATTTCTCTCAGGAGGAGTGGGAATGCCTAGACCCAGCTCAGTGGAAATTGTACTTGGATGTGATGTTTGCGAACTACAGCAACCTAGTCTCCCTGGTTGAGGCTGACTTCCTTCATAGTTCCTGCTCCACCCACGGGATTTTGTTTTATTTAACATCTTTTGGGGAGTCTACTTTGTATGCCGGACTTTCAGATTCATTATCACAAGGAAGAACTTGGAGGATATCTCCTGTAGAAAATAAAGAGCTTGAGAACTGTAGTCCTTAGGAACTCACTATCTGAAAAATTTACCTGTTGTTAGAATGATTAAGGTGCTGTCAGGAAACAGGATTTTGAAAATGATCTTCAAGAATATTTTAAGTTTCCTGCAGCCTTCTTACCTGAGCACACAGTGGAATGGAAATGGAGACACTATTATAATAATAATTATTATTCTGTACATAAGTCTTGTATCTAAGGCAGCCCTGGTCACATTTTTGGAGTAAATGAAAGTGCTCTGGGGTGTTTGTAGAAAAAAGTCAATATCCGCCCCACTAGGTAGGTAGTAATGGAGATGCAGGTGTCACAGGTGAGAAATTGAAAGTTGTCAGCGGAAGCTAGACTTTCAAACATGGTTTGGGAAGCTGTGCTTCAGTGGAGAGGATTTTGTGAAGCCCAGGTTTATTTCTGTTGCTGTCATAGAGGGACAGCTTGTTTCCAAGAGTGTCCCATGCTCCTACATGCTTTCAGAATTCTCTTTTTACTCCAGTGACCTCTGTTATTCTATTAGCAGTTTCAACCAAAGTCCTCCCTGTCTAAAAAATTATATATATATAATCTTTTAAAAAGTGTGCAGTGTATATAATTAAGTTATTTTTTTTAATTCTGAGGGCTTCCCTGGTCTGGTTCCTCTGTCATTGCTTTGGGGACCTGGGGAAATCTGTGCACGTTGGTGAGAAATTGAACATTAAGCCTTTTTTATAAGTTTTGTTTTTGTGGGAAGAATGGAGTCCATCTAGGAGGTGGTTGAAATCCTAGAATTTGATGCAGAAATCTCAGGAACCCTGGGGACAGGTGTCAGGTTTTCTGACTCACAATTGGTAACCCTCTAGGGGTTGCAAAGAAATCCCTAGGCAGTTTAGACTCTGATTTTCTTGTAGTACAATGCACCTTCCCAACATGAAACAATCTACTTTGCTGTTTCACTTGAAAATGTCCTTGTGCTCATGCAACTCTCCCATAGTTTCTTTATCCATTCATTTGCTGATGCACACTAGGTTGCTTCCAGCATTTGGCTATTGTAAACTGTGCTGCTATGAACATTGGAGTGCATAGGATCTTTTCAGTTGGCGTTTTGGTGTTCTTAGGATAGAAGGAGCTCCTAACTTTTGGGATAGCATGGATGGATCTGGAGAGCATTAAGATAATGAAATAAGCCAGAAAGTAGAAGACAAATACCATATGATCTCACCTATAGGAGGAAACTAATCAACAAAACAAACAAGTAAGCAAATATAAACAGAAACATCGAAATAAAGAACAAAATGACAGTAACCAAAAGGGAATTGGTGGGGGAGTAATGAGAAAAATTAGGGGGGTGTTGGAAATGGGAGGTGCCGCGGCCAGCGAGGCAGTGGGTTCGAGACGCGCAGTGACGGACTGAAAAGAGAGAGCGACCAGTTGCTCTGGTGGCAAAAGGCAAGTTTATTGAAAACTCTTGTCATTATATAGTGAAATGTTCTAAAAATAGAATGCTTGCTACACGAAGAGAGTCTTTGTTCAAGAAAGTTTACACACCCCTCCAGGTCACGTACAGAACATCCCGAGACATGACGAACATTCTGGTTTAGACTAACTCCAAGGACACGACGCATCGCCTCAAGGCTCCAGCACCTCCCTGTCCTTCTCTTGGGCACAATCCGATAGCAAACAAGGCCGGGGTGATGTCAGGTCACCTCCCCCGAGGCCAAGGAACAGGCCCAAGCATCATTCTCACAATGCAGGACCCTAACTCTTGACCCCTTCCTGGGGGCTTGGTTCCCCACAGGGAGGGAGGAGAGAAGGCTGGGGGATGGGATTAAAAGACAGAAAACTATACTTGAACAACAATTAAATAAAAAAGGACACATGGAAAAAACTGAAGGGGGTAGGATCAATGGGGTGCAGTGGGGATGGTTGTGTTGGGGGGGAGTGATGTGGGAAAAAGGGGACAACTGTACTTGAACAACAGTGAAATAATGTGGAAATAAAATGTTCTTTTGCTTTGCCTGGGCCACTGAGTGAGAGTTAAAGAGCGCTCAGAGGCCAGATCCAGCTTCTCTGAGAGATTTAGGAGAGTCTGCACCATGAGGCAAGAGGGGCTATTTGTATGGAAAAGCCACTGGATATGGCTTGGGTGAATTCTCAAGTGGAGTGTGGAAAAACCTCAGGGAATCACTAAGACAAGGATAAAGCATTAACCAGGTAGGTGGGGATTGAGATATAGTGCCTTCTAGCTCCATTATGGGGACAGCTCTGCAAGGAAAGAATGGCCTCAGATGACGTCTGTATGGGAAAATGTTTCCCCTCCAGCCTTAGCCCTGAAGCCACACAGTTGCGTCCCTCCCTGAATGTCCCTAGCCACTTTCAATCTGCTGCCCCAAGGCTGAAGGTCCAAGCTTGTGAGTCACTTTAAGTCTGTGTCAGACCCTTTAAGAGAAAGACTTGGACTCCAGCATCTCTAAGTCTCTGTCAGTCATTATCACTGCTGGTTTTCCAGGGTGATTCCTCTTACATGATAAATTCTCCAAACTTTGTTTCTTGACTTTTTAGTATTCATTTACCTATATTAGGAAAATAGAGGATAGTTTTAAGATCAGTACTTAATCATTATGCGACTTGATTCTAATATGAATCAGCCATACATCAATTGCCATTAAATTTAAGTGCACATTTGGTTTTTTCCTTACTCTGTTCATTGTTTCTTTCTGTGCTTGTTTAATTGTAAATGGCTGTTTGGTCCTTTGAGTTACAGAAACAGTCTTTATTTTATATTTGTCCATGGCTGTCCATTTATATTCTCTGTATGTCAGATATAATATTGTTTGTATTGGCCACACCTGGTGTGGGTCACTGGCTTGAGTACCAGCTTCTGAACCAAAGGTTCCTGGTTTGTTTCCCAGGTGGGGCACATGCCTGGGTTGTGAGCCAGGTTCCCATCAGGGGGTATGTGTGAGGCAACTTCACATTGATGTTTGTCACCCCCCTCTCTCTTGAGTCTAAAAATAAATACATAAAATCTTTTTTTTCAGATTTTATGTATTTATTTTTAGAGAGGGAAGGGAGGGAAATAGAGAGAGAGAGAGAGAGAGAGACATCAATGTGCGGTTGCTGGGGCTAAGGCCTGCAACCCAGGCATGTACCCTGACTGGGAATCGAACCTGCGACACTTTGGTTCGCAGCCCGCATTCAATCCACTGAGCTACACCAGCCAGGGCTAAATAAATACATAAAATCTTAAAAAAAAACAGATTTTTTTAATTGAACATAATTTGTGAAAAGGTTTGATTCATGCCTTTCTGTTCCTTTGCTGAAAGCTGCACCTGTTTTCTGTTCTTCCATGCTGTGCTCTGAAGAGATGTGCACCATCTCCCACAGGAAGCTGTCCTCCCCTGCAAAGGATGGCAGTGCAAGGCTTCACTTAGTCATGCTCGGGGGCACCTCACTGCATGGACCAAGGGGTCCACTCAGGCGGCTGGCTATGAGCTGTATAGTGCCAACCATTACACATGGCCATCTAAGTAGAACACCCTTGTGAAAACTATTATTCAGATCGCTCCGCCTGCTGTGTTCTATGTAAGACTACCTCCATATTCTGGCTTGACTGCAAAACACGTAATATATGTAGCATCTGGTGTCATAGATGAAGATTATGGAGGAAATATTGGTGTTGTACTGTTCAATTTTGGCAAAGAAGAGTTTGAAGTTAAAAAACGTGACCACATTGTACACTTCATTTGTGAATTGATTTATTATCCAGAAATAGAGGAAGTTGAAGATTTGGATGACATGGATTGGGGTTCTGGAGGCTTTGGATCCACTGGAAATAATTGAAATGTATGCTGAGAACAGAAAATGACAAAACATACATTTTTTCTTAAAAAAAGCTTTTGTTTAGTTTTTTGGTGATTAAGTAAGCTTTAGCTTCCAAAACTACTTAGTTCTCTTATAACCCAGGAAAGGGTATACATTTTTGTGGTTTTCTGCATTTGATTGTTGTATTAATCTGCTTGGTAAACTAACGCAGATTATCTTTTTAGTCAAATGTACATCACTTACTAATCCCCCCCAGAAGATTATTATTTAATTTACTAAATGCTACCCCTTGAACAGCTTATTTTTTAGTTTGCTTTATGAATGATGAGCAGAGCTGGCAAAAAAACTGTACTTGAAGAATAAATAAATAAATAAATAAATAAATAAAGTAACTTGATAAAAGGAAAAAAATAAGTAAAGCCTTTTATTAAAAAGGTTTGAATTTTTCACAGATGATAATATAAAGTTAACTAAAAGTTAATAAAAAGATAAAGTTAAAAAAGAAAAGATTTATAGCTGTCTCTTTTAAATATGTTTTATTTTAAATTTTGATAAGAAATCTTGTACATAAAAATCTACCTTAACTATCTATAACAGTACAGTTAAGTCATATTAAATATATTTGTTTAATTGTGCATCTGAATTCTGGAAACGTCCATCTCACAGAAATGTCACAATATCCATTAAACAACTTCCTCATTTTCTGTAAAACCAAGGCCCAGGTCACTACCTTTTGTTTTCTCTGAGTTTTCTGTTCTCTACATAATCCATTCGAACTCACCTAAGTGGAAGCCTGTAGCATGTGATTTTGTGACTCATGTGCTTCACTTAGAACCTGTTCTGGTTTGTCTTTGTAGTGTCAGGTGAGAATATATTTTCTATTTCAGAGCAGAGCTGTATTCCATTGTATATATGTATATACAACTTTTAAAGAGATTATATTGATTCATTTCCACAGAGAATGGAAAGGAGGAAGAAAGAGAGGGAAACACCAGTGTGGATTTGCCACTGATGTGGCCCCTACTAGGGACCTGGCTCGAAACCCAGACATGAGCCCTAACTTGGAATTGAACCAGGAACTCTTTTGTTCACCAGCTGGCACTCTATCCACTGAGACACAGCAGCTGGTGCTATATATACTACATTTCTAATGTATTTATCCATAGGCCAGGGTGTTTTTTCCAGTACCAGGCTTTGTGAATAATGCTACAATTGACACAGGTCTGCAAATGTCTCTTGCAAATTCTCTATTGAATATTTGTGGGTATATAACCCATGAACTTTGTGTATCCAGATGACACTCTAACCAACTGAGCACTTGCTCAGATTAAATGCTTTTAATTCTATGAATCTATGTTTCTTTCATGCCTTCATATATTATTTATTTAGTGTGAAAATCATTTTATTATATATATTTCAATTTACTTATTTTTTCACCTGTTTACCAATATCTTCATCATAAATTTTTGAAATTTATGAATGAAGCTTCTAAAAATGGTCCCTTCTAGGCTTTTGTTTAGATAAAAATTTTAGGCTTTTGGTTAAATACTATGGAGCACACTTTGTGGGTTTTATAAAAACTGTATTTTTAGTTGTGTGAGAACTTTCAAACTCATCCCAAGTGGCTGTAGCATTTTGCATTTTCACCAGCAAGGAATGAGAGTTCTGTTTGCTCCATACCAACAGCAGCATTTGCTTTTCTCAGTGTTCTGGATTCTGACCTTTCCAATAGGGGTTTTGTGTTGCTTGAATGTGTACTTTCTTCTTTTTCATTCTTTTAATGTCCATTTCCTAAAAGATATAAGATGTGGAGGGTATTTTAGACACCAACATTTATCTACATATTTTTAAAATGTTTTATTTATCTTTCTTTAGAGAGTGGTAAGGGAGAAAGGGAGAGGAACATTGATGAATAATAAATACATTCATCAGTTGCCTCTCACACACCACCAAATGGGGACCTGGCACACAACCCAGGCCTGTGGCCTTACCAAGAATTAAACTGCTGACCTTTTGGTTCAAAGGCATGTGCTCAGTTAACTGAGCCACACCAGTCAGGGGTTACAGATATTTTTTTCTCAGCTCATGAGTTCTCTTTTTTTCTCATGATGATGATGATTGTTTTCTGTTGTATTTTTTCCCTTACTGTTTGATTTGTGATATGGGGTTTAAATTTTAATACTATGAATTAAGAGACAAAGTTGGTACACAATTTACCTTAAAAAGTATGTAGTGGCCCTAGTTGGTGTTACTAAGTGCATTGAGCTCAGACTTGCAAGCCAGAGGGTCCCCAGTTTGATTTCCAGTGTAGGACACATGCCTGGTTTGGAGACCAGGCCCCCAGTAGGGAGTGAGCAAGACCTAACCACACATTGATGTTTCTCTCACTTTCTCCCTTCCCCTCTCTAAACATGAACACATACAATCTTAAAAAGCAGTGTACAGTGTATACAATTAAGTTTTTAAATAAATTGATCAGTAACATGGAAGTCATGTTTACAGTCCTTTTTTTCATTTTTCCAATAATCACATCATGAGTGATAACTTTAAGGAGACATGTTGAGATATAATTTTTTGACATTAAAAAAGGTCTACTCAGAGAGTATCCAGATATGTAATATAAAAACTAAAGACATTTATTGAAGGAGATACAAGAATCACTGTACACAGGACAATGACCCCTCAGTCCCTTTCAAAGTAGGCACCTTGGGACCTCACACAGTTTTCCCACTTGCCATCAGCTGCCCCATCATATTTTTCCTGAATGTCATCAACAGTGTGAAATCTCTTCCCTTTCAAATGTTATTTTGGTTTTGGTAAAATTAGAAGTTGCATGGCACAAAATATGGGCTATTGGGAAGCTGAGTGACCTGGGTGATTGGATGTTTCACCAAAACACTGCCTGTGACATGATGCACGAACAGTGCACCTTCATGCTGAAGGTGGTCTTCACCAGTTGCCCATTGTGGCAGCATTCTGAATCATCTGAGTAGATTCCGTGGAGAAATACTGAAATTTATCAGAATGTTTGATGCAGACTCATTGCTCTACTCTCCCAGTCATCATGAATGTGAGAGCCCCATAGTACACATGCTGACTCAACAGGGTCTACTGATCCCACTGAGTAGAACAGTGAGGTCATAATTGTTCATGAACATTCCAGTCCACTCTGCTTGGCTGCCATGATACATCCATAAGGTGCACACAGTTCTTGCTAATTTATATTAATGATCTTAGGACTTTTTTCTGGAACACCTCTATTGTCACTTAAATAAAATCATATTCTATTCCATTCTGTATCTTCACTATTGTGAATGATGCAGTGTATATAAAGATGTGTACACCATTTTGAATGTGTATACTCTTATTCTGTGGATAACTGAGAGAAATGGATTTGATGTGTCCTATGGTACTTGTTTCTGAATGTTTGAGGACCATCCATTTATTTTCTGCAGTGGCCACACCAAATTACTTATAATCTCACCAATAGTGCTCGAGGGTTCTCCTTTCTCCACATCTTTGCCACTAGTCATTGTTTGTAGACTTATTGAAAATTGCCATCCTGATAAGTGTGGCATGGTGTTTAACTGTAGTCTCAATTTTCATTTCTCCAACAATGAATGATATTGCACATCTTTCAATATTTCTATTGGCTATCTTTATGTCCTTTTTACAGAAATATCTATTCAGTTCCTCTGCCCATTTTTCTTTCTCTTCAATGTTACTTTTTATTTTTTTTAATTTTATTATTTATTTTTAGAGAGGGGAAGGGGAGAAGAAAGAGAAGGAGAGAAACCTCGATGTGTGGTTTTCTCTGACACACCTCCAACTGGGAACCTGGCCCACACCCCAGGCATGTGCACTGACTGGGAATCAAACTGGCAATGCATTGCATTACAGGCCAGCACTAAATTCATTGAGCACCCAAGCCAGTGCTCCCCATCTTTCCATCAGATTGTTTTTTTGGTGTTGTGTATGTCCTGTGTATACTTTGAATATTCATCATTATTTCTGGATATCTTCTTTTCAGTAGATTGGTTTGTTTGTTTTTTTAATGATTTCCTTTGTTATGCAAAAACTTATTTCATTGCAGTCTTATTTGTTTATTTTTTCTCCTGCCTGCTCTGCCAATCATGCTATATCTAAAAGAGTATTTTTTAAGAGTCATGACAGAGTTTGTCAGCTGTCATTTCTTGTACTGTTTTCATGGTTTCAGGTCTTACATTTTAGTTTTTAATCCATTTTGAGTTCATTTTGGTACATGCCATAAGAAAGTGGTCTACTTATAATTTTTGTGTATATTGGTTCAGTTTCTCTCCATCCATTTATGAAACAACCTGTCTCAACTCATTGTGTATTCCTGATTTTTCCTTATAGATTAGTTAATGGCATTTATATGTCCATTTTAAAAAGTGGGTTACTTTTTTTATCGTGATGTTTTGTAAAAGTCATTCATATAACCTGGATATCGACTACTTATCAGATACAATTTGCAGAAACGTTCTTCCTGCTACAGGATGTCATTTTAACCTACTGGTTGTTTACTTTAATGTGAAGGAGTTTTTATATTTGGTGCAATGACATTTAAATATTTTTTCTTCTTTACATTTTCTTTGGGTGTTATAACAAAAAAAAAACCTGGAATGTCATATAATGTCTTCTTTTAGTGAATTCAGAGCTGTTAGATATAGCCCTGTCCTGAGTGGCTCATTTCCTTGAGCATCATCCCTCAAAGCCAAGGTCACCAGTTTATTTCTGAGAAGGGATCATGCCGGAATTGTGGGCCTGGGACCTGGTTGGAGGCATAAACAGACAGCCACTAGATGTTTTCTTTTTTATTTTAATGTATTTTTATTTGATTATTGTATTTTTCAGCTCCCCATTCACTGTTTGGCTTATTTTTACATTTTCTCTCATTTTATTTATTTTGTGGCCATTTATAGATTTGCTGCTATTAAGTAGTTGTCTTATTTTTCTATGTTTCTATTTTCAGGGGGAATGTTCAGTTCTTTAACTAGTAATTAAAATATTTCAATATATAGGTAGTGTGAGTTTTTGTAGACGCACTTTAGTTTTCTGATGTGAGGTTGATTTTCTGTTTCCTGTCTTGATATATTTGTTGAGGTTCAGAAGTGTAAACAACTAGGATTTATGAACTTGCTTCCTCCAGGTGAAGAAAAAAAAGAAATACCTTTAACCCCTAGATTAAATTCTAATTTCTGTAAACACAGGGTGGTGTGCTTGTTTTTGAGTGTTTCTGAGTTGCAAGTTTTATATAGTGTCTGTTTCTTTTTCAGAGCCCATAATATCTTTTTATGCTTGATATTGGTCTTCAGTCCACTGGTCTGTATTATTTCAACTATTACTATTTCTTTTTAGTATATACTGTAATGTATTCACCATGTGCTGTTATGGTCTGTTCACTGTGTGTCCTGCAAAACAGAAGCACATATTTTGAAGATGCAGGAAAACAGTAAGATGATTGAATATACTGGATCCTCTATATGTCTACAAATGACTGGGAATGTCGAGCTTTCTTATCCTATTGCCATTGTTTGCCAAGGGATATGAGCACAGTAGGTGATGGGTGCAAACAACCATTGTTCCCCTTTTGTGTCAGTTTTTCTCATTGTATCACACTTGGTCCTGCTGCAAGTATTTATGTTTTTTGAAGTACCGAACAATGTGATTTGTTTCAAAATCCCTTGTAAGGTCAATGTAGAGTCACCTGTGTGTCATACTTGTCAACCTTTATTTTGTGTCTATCAGATACGTTATCTGTAGACAACCAGGACTTCTTGCAAATGTCAGGAATAGAAGATTTATTTTTTGAAGAAGCACTGGTAAGATATGAGCGGTGTGCCTTTGATACTGATAAGGAAGTTTATGATGAGAACAAAAGGATGTTTGAATGGAGAAAACTAACTTTAAAAAATCATTCATGAAAAATTATTGTTATCTAAAGATTTGAAAAATATTTCAAATTTTGGGAAATTTACACTTTAAATCAGTCACCTTTACAGATCAATCTATTTCCAAATAGAAATACTGAAAACAACATTCTAAGTACATGTGTTTTTCTAAAGCACAGGAGGCAAACACAAAACCTCCAGGCTGAATCTGGCCCTCGACCTTCTTTTATCCAACCCAGAACCTTGTTCCTACCTGGCTGCAGCACCATACTCCTTGCCCCTAGTTAAGCAATAGTTACATTTACAAGGTCCTAAAATTACATTCAGCCCCCACCCCCGAAGGCAACTGTGAGGCTGATGTGGCCTGTGGTGAAAATGAGTTTGACACCCCTCTTCTAGAGACAGTCTGGAAAATCAATGAAATCTCATAATATGTGCTGTCAGTAATCATTTGAATTGCTTAAAATGTAGAGTGTGAATAACTTCTCAGTCAATAATTTGTACAATGTAGTCATTTAAAATGTATGTAGAAAGCTTAACTGTGATCAACTTAACCTTCCCTTCAGGAAATATTGTACTTTTGTAGAAATAATGTTTTCTTTCATTCCACTGTATAATATTTTCCCTGAGTTTGAGCATGATTTTCAAGACAACCAAAGTGGTTTAATAGGGATTACAGAATAGTTATTTGGGAATAAGTGTATGTGTTTAGTAAATTTATGGATGTCACTACAGGCCTTTCTGTGTTCAATGTTCACCAGAGTACATGTGATGAGGACAGAAGTAGTCAATGCAATGAGCGTTGGAAAAATTTCACCCACAAGTCAAATTCTAATGTCCATCCAAAAGGTCAGCTTCCAGACAGGCATTATGAAGAAGGAAACGTCTTTGACCAAATATCAAATCATAATACTCATCAGTTTTTTTCCTATTGTGGAGAAGACAAACAAGCAAAGGAAAAATATCAAATACTTCAAGCAATATTCAATTAGCACTGAAGAAATGAATATTGCTCTCAGGGAGAAAGCTTACAAATATTTACCATTGCATGAAAGACTTCAATCAAATATCAAATCTAAATAAACTTAACAGCCCTGGCTGGTGTAGCTCAGTGGATTGAGCTCAGGCTGCGAACCAAAGTGTTGCAGGTTCGATTCCCAGCCAGGGTACATGCCTGGGTTGCAGACCATGACCCCCAGCAACCGCACATTGATGTCTCCCTCTCTCTCTCTCTCTCTCTCTCTTCTCCCTCCCTCCCTCCCTCCTTTCCCTCGCTAAAAATAAATAAATAAAATATTAAAAAATACACTTAACAAAATAGGTCCCAGCAAAGAACATACATGTGACAACTGTGGTAAAACTGGTCACTGGTTTTCAGGTATAACTCTATATTAAAAAAAAATCATCCTGGAGAGAAGCCTCATATTTGTAAAGAATGTTGCAAAGTATTTTGGATAACCTCAACTCTCACTAACCATCACAAAATTCGTATTGAACACAAGCCTGATAAATGTAGAAGATGTGCTAAAGCTTTTAGCCAGTCCTCCAATTTTAATGAATATCATAAAACTGATATAGGAGAGAAATTTCCCAAATTTAGTGAAGGTAGCAATGCCTTTACAGAGTCCTTTAATCTTGCAGAACATCAGAGAATTCATACAGGTGAACAGCCTTATATTTATAGAGAACGTGGAAAAGCCTTTAGGGTTTCATCAAAACTTACACAATATCACAATATTCATACTGGAAAGAATTCTTATAAATATACACAATTGTGGCAAAGCATTTACACAGTTTTCAACACTTACTTGCCATCAGAGAGTTCATACTGAAGAGAATCCTTATAAATGTATTCAATGTGGCAAGGCTTTTAGCCAGGCTTCAAACCTAACTAAACATGAGACTTTTCATACTGGAGAGAAGCCCTATAAATGTACACAATGTGGAAAAGCATTTAGCCAGTCCTCATACCTTACTCAACATCAGAAAATTCATACTGGAGAGAAGCCCTGTGAATGCACTCAATGCGGTAAAGTGTTTAGGCAGCAGAAAACATACTGACCATCAGAAAACCCAAACTGGAAGAGAAGCCCCATAAATGTATGCGATGTGGCAAAGCCTTTGACTGGCCCTCAAACCTTACTCAGCATCAGAAGATTCACACTGGAGAGAAGCCTTATAAATGTACACAATGTGGCAAAGCTTAATGGACCTGTCAACACTTACTCAACATCAGAAAATTCTACATGTACCTTAAACCTTACTTCCCATCTGAGTGTTCATACTTTTGAAAAGCCTTTTATATGTAAAATATGTCGTAAAGCCTTTAACCAATTTTGTAAGCTTTCTCAGCATCACAAAATTTATATAGGAGAGAAACATGATATGTGTTGAGTCTGTGATAAAGCATTATACAATCCTCAAACCTTACTCAACATCGAAGAATTCACACAAGAAGGAAAGCCTACTTATATACCTAATCTGATAAAAGCTTTAACCAGTGATCTGTTCTCATTCATCATAAGATATATGTATACTGTAGTGAAGCCTTTTAAATGTACATAATGGGATAAAGCCTTTGGCCACTTCCAACCCTTACTAAACTTCAGGGAATTCATGCTGGAAACAAGGCTTATAAATGTGGAGTATGCGGCAAAAGTTTTTGACATCATGTCACTCATACTGGAGAGAATCAGCACAAAAATAGTGTCTATAACAAGTCTTTCAGTGATCGGAGCTGCCTTACCCAATATGAGAGACATCCATCTGGAAAAAGCTGAACAAATGTGGAGACTGTGGAAAGATTTTAACCTATATTCAAAATGTACCCAACTTTTCAAAGCACTTTCTTTCAACATTTAGTTCTTGTGTGGTATGTGAGAATTCACACTATAAAAAAATATTGAAAGGGAAATTGAAGAAAATCATATAGGTGGAACTGCAGCCTCATTATACAACAGGGGAATGCACAGTGGTGTGGATTTCTACATTCATAAAGAATGAACAACCTTTGTGAAATTACACAGGTCCCATACCCCCAAAGAAATTATATCTGAAAGCGGTTTGAAAGGTGTGGAACTTCAGGAAAGTATGCAATTGGAAAAGAGTCCCAAAACAACATAATTCACAGTGGAAAGTTAACGATAGGTTTCAGGTATTGCTCTAAATCAGAATACTTAGTATAGAGGATCATCTAAAGTTTAAAAACATCAATCATTACTTTTCAGTGTGCTTCACAATGTCAAGGGGATGGATGTCTAGATATGTATAATTGCTCAGAATATAAACTATTGTATATTGACAGCATTTGAAATAATTTAGAAGGGAATGTTAAATTGATTCCAATTTCCTATCCGTTGATGCTGCTATGTTTTTATTCCTGGTGTGTGTGAAATTACTGGGTTGATTGTTGATTCCTTAACAACTTGTGAACTTTTGTATATTAAGTGAGGTTTGCTCGTAATTACATTTGCATTGAAATTGACACTATAATGCACAATGCATGAAAAAATCTAACTGAAGTTGTTATTTTTAGGTTGCTTAGAATTTGGTGTATGTTACAATGGAAGTCATGCTATTTTGCATTATAGTAAGACATAGAAACATTATAAATTTTAACTATTTTTCTAAACCTCCCTTTAAATAAAATGCCAATTTGTTAAAATCACAGTGTGTCTTCATGGTAGTCAGAGTTGAGTATTAGTTGATATGGTTGGAATTAAAAGCCATCAGCACTGTGTGAGGGAATATGGACAGTTCATCCCACAGTGCATAAAAGTGTTGTATGTCTATGTTTGCTGAACAGTTAGCTTACAGTTAGAAACCAAAGAAAACTGCTCTATGGGATCATAATATACAAGAACAGTTACACTCCTCAAATGTTTGCAATGATTGTGTTGAGAAATAGTAACACAATTGTATTGTAATTCTTTATTTACATGGTGTTTATATTATAATTTTCATGAATAAAGGTGAATATACTGGAACATTTTTATGTCTTTAATGTTATTCAAGTTTATAGATCACAGTGTGTTACATGGTAATGCAGTACAATTATGGAATTAGCAGTTTCTTTCTTTGGTGTCCTTAAGCATAAAATAATGTGAAAAATTTCCCATTACTGATATATTTTATTGTATCTAATGGAATATTGTGGTAATTACAAGAAATGATATGTGATTTTTGAAGAGTTCAATTAAGCTACTTTATGATATTGCTGTGGTGATGTTTATTTTATGTAACTAGGAGCCTTGAATTTTCACAGCCTTTTGCTGAACTTCCACACATTAGACTGTTGGGAACAAGGAAATTAAGAACTAAATTTAACCTTAATAGACAAGAACCACATTGTAGCTAAAAAGAAATGATAAAAGAGACAAAGTACAGTTAAAGCAAACATCCTGTGTCTAGCAGACGCTCTCCCCTGGGTAGGCTAGATAAGCAGTGCTTTGTAGTTTTTAATGAGAAAATAGAAAACTAGCTAGCTAGAGCCAGGAGATTACTAGGTTAATGAACAAACATCCTGCCTTCCTGCCTTATGAAAGAATGCTTGGTTTGAAATTCCCGCATGCGGTCTCTGTAAGCGAATTGCTAGCTGCCACGTCTGCTTCTGTATAACGCTTGCTTGCCCGCCCATATATAAGAACGTAGTTGTAAGCGCTCGGTGCGGCTCTCGTTTGCAGCTCCTTGTGGGCACTGTGTCGCTGGACACTTTGAGAGTTCGCCCCTGTGCAGGTTAAACTTGGACAATAAAGTAACATCTTTAATACCCTGAAAGTCTCCGATATTTGTTCTCTCGTTTGCTGGATGCTACATAGACAACATCTTACACAGTCACAGTTAAATGTCCTTTCTTGACCTCACTTCCTGGGAGCTGCTGTGAGAAACAGTCTTCCTTCTACCTCAGGCTTTCACCAGGCATAACCATTAGATAAGATGTCTGCACACTTTACCAAGATGTTGTGTTTTTTTTGGTTTATTTTGAGCAGTCTAAATGAAGCTCAAGAAGCCCAACGCTCTCTACACAAGAACCATGATAAAATTATGTGTCCTGGGATCTCCTACAGTCTCCCAGCATCCTGCCCCAGCCTCACATGTAGCTGCTACAGGCCTGCTGTGTATGTCTCCCAGGCTCTGTGGGGAATAAAGGTGTCTGTTTCAGTTTCTCTTGTGGTCATTTATATAACTTCCACTTATTATCCAGTACCAGGGTACTCTGCTTAACAAATGCTAATTTTATATTTTACTTTTAAAAAATATTTTATTTATTGATTTTTAGAGAGAAGGGAAGAGAGGGAGTAAGAGAGGGAGAGAAACATCAATGTGTGGTTGCCTCTCACATGGCCCCGCTTTGGATCGGGCCCACAACCCAGGCATGTGCCCTGTCTGGGAGTTGAACCAGCCACCCTTTGGTTCCCAGCTCAGGCTCCACCCACTGAGCTACACCAGCAGGGAAAATGCTAATTTTTAAAAGTGGAGACAACTCTTTCTGAACAACACTAAAATATTTTTTAAAAGTGCAAACAAGTATAATTTCAGAATTCTCATTAATATTTTTTAAGAAATCAATAAAGTTTATTTATTATAGATTCACATTATCATGCAGTGCATCTTGACTATTCTATACCTTCACCATTTGACAGGTGACAGGAGTCACCTGAAAGTCATTACATCGGGATTTAATTTTCGAATCTAGATGTGCAGTAGTGACATCTAGTTGCTTACTGAGAATTCATTATCTCCTTTACTAAAAAGAAAGTGTTCTTGTTTTATTTATCTTTTATTTTGTATTTTATTGTGATGCAGACACTAGCGTGCAGTGTCCACATCATTGTGAATGAAATGAGACATTCACACGAATTATCGAGTCCAGTGGAGGAAAGGAAACATCATGGCTTTTCTCTCAAGGGGAGCAAAAGCCTTGGCCCTTGCTGTGATGGGCCTTTATTAGTTTTTTTCAGCACATTACATGATGGCCCTCATTTACTATGCACAGATTCACTTTAGGTGGTTACCTTTTACAGAAAACAAAGGAGCCAATGCTGCTAATCACATCACAGAAGAGGGATATTTGCAAATGAAAAGGCAAAAGTGGTTGAACCAGTTATACTCATCCTTAGAAGGGTTAGCATGGATTTTAGGAAGTTACTTTGCAGTAAATGTCCTCAACTCAGGGTGAGGGGGGTGTGTGTGTGTGTGTGTGTGTGTGTGTGTGTGTGTGTGTTTTGCAATAGCAAGACTCAAAGTGGCCTAGGCCCATTGCCGGCCTGATTCCCCACGGGAGAACCTATCCATGGGAGTGGGTCCTGTGCATCTCTGAGTGGGAGCTGGACCCATGCCACACAGAATTGTCTCCTACATTATTGCTGTTCAAGTACAGTGGTCTGCATTTATCCCCAACCTCTCCCTCTAAGCCAGCCATCCCCACCTGCCTCCCCTAATTCCACCCACCCTTGATTTTGTCCAGGTGTCCTCTATAGTTGTTCCTGAAAACCCATACCCCTGCTCCCCCATTACCCCTTCCCACCCCACCTCTGGTTATTGTCAGATTGTTCTTAATTTTAATGTCTCTGAGTCCTATTCTTTAAATTAGGACAAGATTTTTAATCTTCATTTTGGCCACCTTTCCGTGTTTGCTTCCATGTATCATGTAGAGTTGCTATGTTGCCTCCCCTGTGTAGGGTGGACTTATGTAGTGAGTGCCCTGTAGAATCCACTGGCACAGTCTCCCTGTTCACCCAAGCTAGGGACCCACTTGTGCCCTCCTTTCCATGGTGGGCAGTGTACACACTCCCATAGTAGTTTAGCCTTGATTTCTTTTGCCCCTTAATGGGATGGATTTACGCCTGGGCCAGTCAATTATGAGGACTGGCAGCAATAACAAACCTCCAACCCCAAGTACTGTGACACATCTACTGTTCCGGGGTCATTCCCTCAAAGCTGGACTTACTTCAGTGTGACTCTGATTACCAGTGAGGCTGCTTCTTCAGTTTGTTACTTGTGGAGGTGGTTGGGTGATGCTATGTTGTGTGTGAAGCTGTCTCCCAGATGTCCTAGCTTTGGGACATCCACCTGTTAGTCCCTGCTAGGTGACTTGCTATGAGAGTCAAAAAGATCTTCAGGTGGCTTGTGCTTTAGATTGTCTTAGAGTGCCCAGAAGAAGTCAAGTTGTGCAAAATACCCTGCTGCTGATGGCATCAGGCCTAGGGCTACACAGCAAATATTATAGGATATGCAGAAGGCAAATGTGGCATATTTTATATTAGAAAGGTCTGAAGCATGATCCAAGACAGGCCAGATGTTATGGAAAAACCACCAGAAACAGTTTGGGCAGGTCTGCATATTTGGTGGGGCAAGATATCAGAGACTCAGCAGAGCAGAGCTAACAGCTGTAGTCAGGTGGTAGGAGACTCAGGTATGGTGCCTGCCCTACTGAGTCTCATGGTACCAGTGGGTATGCTCTTGAAAAAGAAACAATTTACTCTGACAGCACATCTTTCTAGGAGAAAGATGCCCCTCCAGCTCTCACCATGATGCCAGACGACTTATTTCATCTCTGCATGTCCAACTGCTGCCATGATGGCAAAGCTCAGGGTGACTGAGTTCTTGTAAGTCTGTGCTCATGCCCTTTAAGGGAAACACATGGGACTCCAGTTCCCTAGGGTGTCACTCCACCAAACCCTCACTGGTTTCTATAGCTAGAGGTTATGGAGTCTTTTCTTCCCACCAGTGGCATGTGGGGCAGGAGGTTCTGGTGTCAGGCTGGGACCCCTCAGTTTTCAGCAGGAACTTCTGTAGCCAAATTATTTTCCCAGTTTTTAAACATTTCATGGCTGAGTGCCAGTTTCAGCAACAAGTTTTATATATTTGCTTCCTCTACCTGTTTCCATGTGCCTTTTATATGCTTATATCTGGGATTTCTGTTCAGCTAGATTTCAGGTGGCATCTGAATGATGGTTGTTCTGTAGTTTAGTTGTAATTCTGATGTGCTCATGGAGCATTTGAGTACAGTGTTTGCCTTCTCTGGATTCTTGACCAGAAACCCTATGCTTCCTTATGTTAGCTTAAACACTTATATAAGAGTGATCATATATATTTGCCTACCTCTGCTTTATTTCATTTAGCAGAATGCTCTCACGGTTCATGTATGTTGATACAAAGGCAACGTTTTTTTCTTGTATGCCTGTACAATACATATTCCATTCTAATTTATTTATTTATAAAATATTATTGAAGTAACAATATGTTGTTAAACATCTTGGTTGGTTTTGTGTATTGGCTTTTATAAATGATGCCCCAATAAACATGGGTGTGAAGGTATCAGTTTTAGGCTGTGATTGTATCTCTTTGATATATTTCCTGACTTGGGATGTCTTGAACAGTTTTCTTCTCTAAAGTAATCTGTGGCTGGGCTGGGGGGAGTGGTTGGGAGAAAAGGCAGACAAATGTAATTCAACAACAGTGAATTAATTAATTAATTAAATGAGTAAATATTTTTAAAGACACTTTAGAGTTGAATTGAAAAAAAATATATGTGGGCTTTGCCCTCTTTGCATGTGAATCTAGGCACATTCAGGATAATTCCTCCCAAAATAAAACTAGAATAAAGTTTTAAAAAATAAAAATAAGTAAAGTCATCCATGGGACCTTTACACTAATTCCATAGTGGTTTCACCAATTTACATCCCCACCAATGGTGTGCTAGGATTGCCTTTTCCATCATCTCACCAACACTTATCTCTGCTGCTTTTGAGGACACTAGTCCCAAGAATTGAAAGGTGGTATCTTAATGTGGTTTCAACTTGAATTTCTCCAAGAGCTGGGAATTGTGATGATATTAGGGAAAGTATTTTGTTTTGAAAATACTTTCCTGACCTTTTCATGTTCTCAATGCTATATATTTTTTTACAGTTTTAAACTCCCCTTTCTTTATATTCTTTTCATAGAATCCTATTTTGGATTATTTACCTCAATAATATTTGGCCTATTGTTTAGCATTTATTCATGTTCAGATTCCATGTCAAAAATATGTGTATCTTTTCTTTCTCAGTGTTAAGATTAGCAGTAAGGTTACTGTAAATTGGTGTGTATTTGGGGGTTATAGTCCATTTCAGGAAACTAAGGTAACTGTGCACAATGTGAGTGTATCTGTTATAGTGTGTTTGTAACTAGGTACTCTGAAATTAAATTGAACTGAATGTGGCCAGTATTTCATTACTAAATAATTGTATTTCTTACTATTTCTGGGAATTGGAAGACCATCATTTGGAAATTTCTCAACTGTGTTCATCACACCTTTACTTTTGTTGTAATTTTAGTTTTCAACATAAACCATTTATTTGGAAACAATAGGAAGCCTAGGGATCTGTACATTGGGTCAATAATCTGTTTTCCACATGTTATCAAGATGTTTAAACCAATAGAAGCCAGTAATACAAGAGAGATCTACCAACCAGTGAAGTTACAGGGTGTGGAAGCCATGAAATAAAACATTTTTACTTCAAGTAAGTCCAGGAAAACATGCATCAATTTTCATGTGTGAATAGAACTGATAAAGTAACAAAGAAATGCCTGTAACTCATAAAAACATGGTACTAACAGAAGAGAGCATGGTAGGGACATGTAAAACACAAGCCTATTGTATGTACACCAGCCTTAGGCTCAGCTTTCAGTCCCACCTGGTTGATGCAGAGATATTTCAAATGAAAGGGAAGTTTTATTAATGATATATCAACAATACTTCCTCAGTGTTACCACATAGAAAAGTCCCTGCCAACATGGTTTAGATGTACAGGAATGACTTTAAGCTTCCTTCAGTACTGAGGAAAGATGAGAGAGCATGCAGGAGCAAACCTGATGCATGTCATGACTGTGGAAGAGCCCTGAGTGTGTGTTTTGGCCTAACTGGACATCAGGTTCCCCATAGTGGAGAACCATGGTACAGAGGTACTGCATGTGTGAGGGCTTTAGCCAGTCTTCAAGGCTCACAGGGCATCTGAGGATACATGCTAGGGAGAAACCTTACAAATGTAGTGAGTGAGGCCAAGCCTTATTGTGTGCTCAAGCCTAACTACCATCACATACTGTGCATGTACGAAAGTTAAAGGAGGAACTGGATGTGGCAAGGCCCCTAGGTACTGCCTTGAAGTCAGGGTTAAACAGAGTTCATATTTGCCATGAATAGAGCAACATTTTCAATTAAATTTCTGTCTTTACTAGGTAGCAGAATGTACATCTGGAAGACAGATCTCGCGACTTAACATGTGGCTATGTGTTAACTCAAAGATCAATGGTTGGGAAACATGGGAGTGACTGCTTTCCAAATGTAATGAGTGTGCTACCGGACAGCAACTGGGGTCCTACTGCCTGCCACAACCCTCTAGGTGAAGTTCCAGAGGCAAAGATTTGGTAATAAAGGAAAGGAGTCTTTATGCAAAAGCTTCACCATTTTGGAATAATTGTGCATTTTTTGCATGAATTAGTCACTTAGGACTGTCAATTCAAGCTACTCTCTGACACCTGAGTTCCTCTATCATTGCCCCAGTTATTTTTAGTTTTTTTTATTTCTACGAGGTTAGTAGTTTACAAACTAAAGCAATGTAAGATACAAAAGTTACACAATTTTGCAAGATTGGCAGTCTTCTGTCTCACAGATTGTTCCCTCTAGAACACCCAAGGATTAAACCCCTCACCCTCTGCCTGGCCAGCCTGATGCTAGGCTGTGCCCAGAGTTCCTTCCCATCCTTGCTATCCCATCATTATTCTTTGCTATCATTACAGAGAGCAGTGGAAGGGATGTCACTGATTACTTTTTACAGATTAGCAAGGAAAATTTTTGCAATTGTAAGAGAATGGTAAGACTAACAGGTCTGGTTACATGTCAGTCCTTGGGGGAATTGGCACAGACTTCATAAAGTTACTTTAAAGATATGCAGCAAGCATTTGCTGCCTGAACTCAGGGTGAGGGAGTTTTAGCAAGAGCAAGTCACAAAGCAGCCTAGGTATAATGCTGGCCTGATTTCCCAAAAGAGAACTTCTTTGTGAGAGTGGTCCTGCATGACAACTCACTCCCCACTGGTTTCCCACTTGGATGCTGAGCTACATTTCCACGCTTTGTGAAGCAGTTCCCCACAGACTGGCATTGCCTAGCCCTCCGTGTGTGATACAGTAACATAGGACTGTGTCCCCAGGGGTCACAGAGTTCAGCTGCATGGGGAGCTGGAACTGGGAAGTTCCCCTGGGGTCCAGTTTCTGCTCTGTAATGACAGTTGGGATGTGAACTACCCCTGGCTCCATGTGCCCATCCTTGGAGCATCTCTCAGAGGTTCACTAGTCCTTAGCCTGACTCATTCAGCTCACTCTGGACAGGATACCTGCAGCAAGGAGGACACTATGAGGAAGGGGAGGCCCCTTTTCAGCCACTTTACATGCATCACCTGAGACTTTCAGATGTCAGTTTCTCTCAAGGAGAAGATCCCCAAGCACATTGTGTCCATGCTATGCTCTTGTGCTCAGACCCCTACTCGGCTGACAGAGAGGGAAACACAGGCTTTCTCCTGCACTGTGCTCTCCATGGGACCTCATTCTCATTGACATGTGGGCAGCTTCCCTGCTTCTAAGGGTCTGTAACCAACTGATGATGAGCGTCATCATGCTGAGTCTCTCACACAGTGAAGCATGGGCATAACCTCCAACATCAGGCCATTGATCTGCAGATAGGTCATGCTGATGGAGTTGTTCATGGAGAAGAAAAATCCTCCTGAGAATCCCTGGCCATATAGGGGTTTCCCAGAGTGTGTGTTTGCCCAGTTCACATACTGCAGGTCATCTCCTGGGGCCTGTCACACCCAGGACACAGCAGAGCTGGTGAAGCTGCATAGAGAAGCTTTGCAGGAGACCTGCACTGAGGCCCCAGGCTTCCTCACCTCTGCCCCAGACCTCACCAGTTTCACCTGGGCATGAACACCTGTGGAGAGGAGACAGGAGTGGGTGAAAATTCCTGGTGAGTGTTCTTTGCGCCCTCCTCAAACAAGGGTCTGAGGCGAGCCATACATGCAGCCACTGATACCAGAACAAGGGGTCTCCAGCTCTAGTCCACGGTGAGGAATGTGTCATCAGGACTAATGTAGGGGAGGGTGTGGCTGTGGGTGCTGCTCTCAGGGCAAAGACAGACCCATGGTTAATATAGTCTACCGCTTCTCATTTGCATATTCATGAGTAATGTAACCTCAGTGCTCATTAAATGACTCCACTTGTGAGAGGGTAGAAAACAGAGACCTTGCTCAGTGAGAGACTCAAAGTCCAAGTCTTAGTCCATATTATTGGATGTAAGTCCCCTCCCAGGTCCCTGAGATCTGTACAGGTATACCTCCTCCCAGTGAGGTAAAAGCCCCCAGAGGACATGCTCCTCATTGAGAACCCATCTTTCAGCAACACAGTCAATCTGGACCAGTTCTGGGCATTAATATCTGTAGGTTTTATTCACTGGATCAGGGTATCTTAAAATGCAGAACTGAATAATTTTAAAAATCCCTGTCTCCAGATCCTTAATATTCAGTTATAAAGAAGCCCTAGAAATACTCTCACTGAGTAAGGTTTTCTTGTTTTATTGATTTTGGTAAATTCTCTGATACAGTAGGATGTTTACAGTCACTTCATTTCCAGATCTTATTTTAGATTTTTTTTCAATGAAAAGGAGAATGACCATGCTACCAGAGGAAATCCCTCCCCAGCTCCCTCTGTGCCTTCTCCTGAAGCAGCTTCCCTCAGGTCATGAGGCCTGTGCACCCCCTGCTGTCCAGCCCATGCCCTGCAGGGGAATGTCCTTTCTGAGCTCACAGCGCATGGACCTCTCAGCATCTCTACTCCAACATTAAAGGCTGCAGCCTGACTTAAGGGTGCCCCACAGTTCAGGGTCCTGTGAAGCCATGAGGGATTCCCTTTGCTGCAGATGCCAGATGCACTGACTCAGCTGACACCTCTCTGTCCAGAAGCTCTAAGCAGTTTTAGGGGACTCTGATGTTCTCAAGTCTTCCTGCTTACATGTCCCATCAGTGTATCCCAACATGTGACCCTAAAGCCACTGAAGTTCTGCTCAATAAATCACACACACACGCGCGCGCGCGCACACACAGTGATGATTTTCATTGTGCTGAACACTATTCTCCCTTCCCCCTATCCCTAGCACATGGGAAGAATCTCCACTCTCATCTAAAATCAGTGGAGACCTAATTTGATGGCAGAACAAAAGCAAACACAATTGACATTAAGAATGGAGAGTGCCTGCCCTTGTGGTTTCTTGTTCACCCAGCACCTGGAACCTGAAGATTCTATGGTGACCATCTCCTGACTTGTCCTCAGGAGGGAGAGACCCAGGGTACCCTTACCCAGTCAGTGTAACCACACTGACCTGACTTTTGGGGGGATCTCTCTGTTCTACAGGAACAGGTCCCCATTCTCAGAGCACACAGCCAGGACCCCCAGTTGTAATACCATGAGGGCCCTCGATGGGTGTCTCCCCAGGAGCAGAGGCAGGTGCTGATGCAGGAACATTCAAGCCATAAAAGTAGTCCTGGGGAGTCAGAGTCTGTGGACCAGTGTCAATGTAGTTTTCCACTGTCCTTGGTGTCCTGATCACTCCTGCACCCCAGCCCCCTTGTCTCCATACAGGAGGTTTGTGTTTGAGCTCATGCTGATATCCCCTCAGTGTGCATCTTGCACAGTAATACACATCTGTGTCTTTGGTAGTCATGGAGCTCAGCTGAAGAGAGAACTGGTTATTAGACGTGTCTGTAGAGATGGAGGTGTGGCTCTTGAGGGCCAGGCTGTAGTAAGTGTTTCCACTATAACATATATGCTCAGTCCACTCAAGCCTCATCCCTGGAAACTGATGGACCCAGTTCCAGCAGCCACCACTGCTGATGAAGAATCCTGACAGAGTGGAGGTGAGGGAGAGGGTCTATGAGGGCTTCACCCATCCTGAACCCAGCTCCTGCAGCTACACCTGGGACAGGACGCCTGAGGACAAGATGCATCAGACACTTTCATCCATGTTCTGTCAACACCTTCCCATAGAACTATGTCTGCCATCTGAGACACTCACCCTGGAGGGCTGTCACCAGACACAGGAGGAAACTCAGCACTGTCATCTTCTCTAGAGCACAGCTCTGCCTTCCCCCAGAGACCTCAGACCCCTATCAGGAGACAGTTGTGAGTCCCCACAGCCCAGGGGAGGATGTAAGCTGGATGTGAGAAAGAAATTTGCATATGCGAGATGCTGGCCTCATAAGTGAAGAGAGACTGAGGTCACTGCCCCATGTCCTTCTGGACCCTGAGCACAGTTCTTCCCTTGTATTCAAACATAGATCAGGGTTGGGAGGTAATTTGGGTTATGAGACAACTTTGAATAATGACAATAGACAGCCCATCTTTCTACATTTATTATTTAAAGCTGAGCTGGAAGAGGGATCTCACTATTTTACTTTTATAGATTTTTCAAATGGATATCAAGAAAGATTAACATTAAGCCTAAACATCTACTTGAGTCCAAAAAATCTCATGCAGTAGACACATTGTTGCCAGAATGGAAAATCAAACTTTCATATAAAAGAACATTTGATGTAATTTTTTTTAAATAAGAGAAAAATAAAATAAAAACAGTTTCTCCCTTGACCTGGCTGAGGCCCCCTGGGCATGCACATGTCAGCACAGGTACAGCCTCTGTCTCAATCCATCTCCATAACATGCATGGCTCTGGTTAGGAACTGCTCCCAGGAGTACAGCAGTGGCCCTGAAGCTGAGACAGGTGTTACACTGTGTATTGCTGTGTATTTCCTTTCACCTCTCTTCTCCCAGGGAAGAGCAGCCACCCCCTTCCTACAGGTGAGCCACTCAGGAGGTCTTCCAGGTCCCTAGACCACATGAGACACTGACATCCTAGATGCACCTTCTCCCAGAGAGACACAGGTGCAGACTCTGGGCCAGCAGGTGCTCCAAGATGTGTATGGATGACAGGACCAGATTCCTGGTGATCAGAAGTCAGTTTGGAACCTGCCATCTCAGATTTCACCTGAGACCCTTGGGGAAGGGGACTGGGAACTCATGATGGGCCAAGGTGACTGATGGAGGGAAACCAAAGTGCAGAGCAGGTTTATTTTTCATTAAATCACTAAACTGTAGTGAAACACATGAAGGGATTCAAAAGCCTGGTGAATGCTTGAAACCATGTTTGCTTCCCAGAGTGTCACTCACCCACTATACACAGAACATTCCCACATCTGTCTCCATTATTTAAGAATGTACAGTGAGGACTGGGACATATCTGACAGACTGAGGACATCTATGGACCAGATGTGAGATTTCCTCAGGGGACAAATGTCTCAGGAGATTCATCCTTTATTTATAAGAGAGCTGAGAGTGAGGGTTTGGTGCAGACACATGGGTCCAAGGTGACATCTGTGATGGGGATGGCACCAATGCCATGCCTGTGTTGGGGAACACCTGTGAAGAGCCCTGAGCATCAATCAGCTATGGCTATCAGGAAGGATAGTGAGGTGGAATCCTGTGAAGAGAAGCAGAGAGAACAACTCCTTCAGTGAGCAGCACACTGTTGCCCCAGGGGACACTGTGCTCTGTAACCCACTCCTGCCCCCTCCACCAGTCTGGGGGAGAACACTGAGCCCCCCACATGGCCCTGGACAGCCCAGTGATGTGTGACCTAACCTAGACGTGGGTTCCCTCAGACTGGACATGCCTTCCTCTCCCTGACCTCTCCCTATGATACTGCCCAGGGACACATTCAGGTGATACTTCGGTGTTTCTTTGCCCTAGTTTTTAAGGAGCCTTAGAGACAATAATCCCAGATGAGTGGGACCAGTTGAAGTTCCTGTCATTTTTCTCACTCTCATTTCAGGTGAGAGCAGAAGGAAGGGTTGGGTACCTGCCTGGGGGACACTGAACAGTGACAATTCATGGGGACAAAGTGTTTCCTGAGAAGGGAGGGTCCACATTGTGCAGCATGGTCCTGTGTCTGGTGAGTGTCATGGACAATTGTACATCCCCACCATCGTCCTTGTGAAACCTGGAGTCAGAGAGTGCTGGGAGCTAATGTCACATAACACATATTGCATCTCCCTTGAAGAGGCATCTGTGTCCTTGAAATGTCCTGCACCCTCTCAGGACATGTCTTACCCTCTATCCATACCCTCACACATTAATCTAACACATGATGTGTTGCAACTTCCAGAGAGAATCATAGGATTCAGACAGATGGAAGACCATTCATGGAGATGTTCAGATGTCTTACATGCATTTATTCAAGGGTTGGCAATCCATGCATGCTGCTAGCTGTGTGTCTCCCTGATTGTCCCTGCATGTCACCTTTGTGTCTCCTGCCCTCTCTGTGTGTTCCTGGTGGAAAAGCCCAACTCTCTCATACACTTAAATATAGACAAATCTGACCAGAAGCCAACAGATTGTACAACAGAACTTCATTCTCTGCATTCAGGACCACTCAGGGCTATGAGAACCATTTATCAGACACAGTCTCAGGGCTATGAGGACACTACTTATCAGGCCTGTTCTCAAGGTTATGAAAAACTGCATCCCTTAGACACACTCTGATCCTGATGCATTCTCGAATATGTTACATCTTCAGAGACAAGCATGCAAAGGACTATGACTTCTTGTATATTGTGTATTTCTTAGAATAAATTTTCAGATCACATTTTTGAACAATGAAAGATAACTGAACTCTATGGGATAACTAGATTTATAGACTCACTGGCAAATAATCAACACAAACAAAATTGATAATGAGGCAGCAGAAACTGAAGACTACTGTAGTTTCATAACTGTTGCTGAACATATTGCTAATTTTTAATCGTGTTGTTTTTCAGACATAAGAAACCTAGCATTTTTCTTAAAGCAGTTTGATAAGTTATACTTTAATAATAAATATTGAAGCATGCATAGTTTCCTCCTGTTTTATTCCTCTGGAATTTGGAAAGGCTTAAGGAGTGAGTATTATTATTTCCATGACAATATATTAGTTTCAATAAATGAAGCAGGAACCTGATCTATTCATAACAGGACGCATAAAGCCACTTTCCAGTTGTGGTTTTATCAACCAAGACTTCGACTAAAATGTCATGTCCAAGAGAGAAAGTCCTAAACTCTGGATGTTAGCAAAAAACTTTAAGGATGTAGAATGGCTTTGAAGCCAATAAAAGCAACTTGGAGAAAGGGCCTGATACCTTACTTATTCAAAAGATTCATGGCAGTCTTTACAGGAAAGGAGTGAAGGTTGCTTTCCTTAGAGATCACAGGGGAGAGCTCAGGACATTTTGGAAGACCTCAAGATCTTAGTGAACTCACTCAATGTTACATGTATTGAAGGTCATACCTAATAGCACCCATGTGGTTTGACTTTGCTGCTTCATGGAGTGAATTAAATCTCATCCTGCAATTTCTTATAAGAGTCCAGCAAAACACATTCAAGAGAGCCTATATAAGCAGTTGTTATCCCAGTTATGTTTATGCAAATAATCAGTCGAAATTGAAACTAAATGCTTTAAATGAATTATCCTTTATTTGGCTTTTTGAAAAAATAAGTGTGATTCTATGTAGAGAATTTCTGTTTCAATAGACTCTGTACTACAATTATGGATATTAAACTCTAGTTCAGTGAATTGCCTTCAATTTTTGTGACTTTAAACAGAACTAGAAGCTACTTTTTCTTGATTCTTCAATAATATTGAGATTAGTCACACAATTTCATTCCTCCATTTTAAAGCCCCACTCCCACTCATGGAGCACCACTTCCAGGCACCATCCGCACCTTTGTCTGTGCCCAGGCCACACATCCCCTCTGAGAGCAAGGATTTCTTGGCTCTGAAGGAAAATGGCATCCCTCTTCAGCAGGAAGCAGTTGCAGAAATAATATGGCACCATTTTTCCCCTAAAAGGTTTCAGAAGCAAAATTCTTGAGCGGGAAAGAGAGTGCTGGTTAGACAAAATCACAGCAAGTACAAAAAGCCAGGTATCGATTGGTCACCAAGACAGAAATCTCAGGTGCCTGGCAGCAGGCATGTGAAGACAAATGAGTAAAAAGGGGCTCATATGCAGATGGTGAAGTGGCAATGTTGACTCAGATAATGGATGTGAGGGCCCAGGGCCTCCTGTAGACACCTCCTGAGCCATCATTATTTTTCCACGGGAGACAAATATACACTTGGGACCCATGTAGTTTGTATAAAACACCAAACTGCCTATGACAATTCACTATTGGTGAAAAGGTAATGAGATGAATGGGGCAACAAGCATACCACAAGCCATGAAAATGCCAACTCAGAGATTAAAGTTACCACACCACTTTCTCTATTTGCATGAATATCCCATTCTTCTGCTGAAACTGGTCTTGTTCTATAAATTGCCAACACAAGAAACTATTTTTCTTAAAAGGAAACAGCTTTCTCTCAGGTCCCACAGGAGCATGTACCCCATCTACAGGTGCTTTTAACCTATTCAGGGGACAAAGAGGAGATGTGTTCCTTCCTGAGATTTACAAGCAAGCCATTAAAACATTTCAGGCAGATGGGATTAAAGAATGATCAATCAACATCCCCACAAATGGCCCAAGATCTCCCCAGAGACATACAAGATGATGGACATTTCTTTAGATGAACTGTATTACCCTGCTGGGGAGCAGGTGCACACTGGTATGTACTTCAGAATCTCTCCAAGACTTAAATCACTATAGCCAATGAAAAAGACATCTCACTTCCTAAAATTCAGAAATCTCTGGACTCTCTAGCCCAGAGATTATCTTGGATAATCAACTTGTCTTAGACTACATACTAACAGAACAAGGAGTTTGCATGATCAACTCTTGTTCTTACACTAACACCTCATTTCAGATGGAAAAAAAACATCACCTAAATCAGGCAACAAGCTACTTGGCATCAACAAACACTGGATTATAACACCTGTCTCCTTGAAGCAACTGCATATTGGTTGATGAGTCTACATTCATGGATACTATGGAACTCAGGTCCAAAGAGGAGGGGTTTTTATTTCAGGTTTAATATTATTTGCTTTATAGTGCTTGACTTCATTGTTTTGAAGCCCTTTAGGACTTACTTTTCCCATGCCAGGGAAAGAGAATCTGCTAGACAGTCACCTTTAAAATATATACCTTCTTTGAACTCACAAGATCTTGCTTTCCGAAAGGCTCTGGCTTTTCATTTCCCCAGAAGATTCAGAGGACATCAATAGTCCCATTGATAAGGAAGAAGAATTAACATTGGTAAATTGGAACATGAAAATAAAAAATGTTATACTTCTGTTACTTCCTCTGACAAGAAACTAGAATAAGGAATGCAAATTTGTAAATAACTCACATACTGACAGTTTCTTAGTAATCATATTTAAAGTGCTACCAGTTCCAGTCATGCTTATGCAAGAAACCACCCTGACCTCAGTTTCATGTGATACAGATGGCCCAGCTGGAAACATTGATTGGCACCAACAGTTTCAGAATTATGACAGTAAAGTCCATATTGGGACCAGCATGGGCACTGCCTGCATGGCCACAGTCTCACCCCATGATCTCATTGTTCTTTTTGTCACTCTAACTCCTTATAAAAGATAACTGCCTGCTCTGAGCTGTTAATGGAATTTGAGATGAGAATCTCTTATTGTCCTGGTTGCTGACACCTGAATACAACCACTCTCCTTCATATCAGCTCCTGACTCTCAAGTATTGGCTTTTGAAGTAGTGGGCAGCCAGGCTTGCCTTTAATTGCATCACCATTGTGTCTTCAAGTGAGGGGATCCTTTCTGGTTCACATCAGGCAATATCTAGTTGGGTCCTCATGCAGAGGAAGAATCAGCGAGCTCTCTTAGCTCATTGAGAAAACCAATAACCCCTTTCTCAAGGCACTCTCATGACCTAAGCATCTCCAAAAACCCATTTTAATGCTATCCTCTTTGTGGATGAGGAACTAAACATATAAACTTGGGGGAACACCTGTTTTCCACCACATCAGTGCCTTAGAGTCTCTGGATTAAAGGTGGTCCTTCCATCACCTTGACCTCAGTCCAGTGAAGGGATTTCATGATCTGACCTTCAGATTCTACAGGAATAAGTGTGTAGAATAAGTGTGTAGAAATGAAATCCCCAGGCATGTGGTATTTAATTGAGTTGTCATAGAGCAGTAGAACTGACTGGATGTGGGCCTCCCATTGTCAAGAATGTACTCACCTTACTCCCTGCTGTATGATGACTACTACTGCCCATGGACAGGGACACTTTCAAGGCTCTGGTCTCAAGTGAGGAGACTGCTTAGGATCTCATCATAACTTATGCCTGATAGAACAATGTGATGTCATAGACTGTGCTGGATGCTGGAACACTGTCAACCCTCATCTTTGCTGCCAGAATGTCATGTCTGTGGTACTTGGCCAGAGAAAAGGGCATAAACTTTCATCCTTGACTTTTCTGTACTAATTTTTACCAAGCATACTCGCATTGTTCAGAAATAGGGGAATGCTCTAGAAATTTCTGGAAGGACACTATATTTCAAATCCCCAAACTTGACCCTGACCAAGATACCTAGATGGAGTCTAGAAGTTGTTTGTGGGGGACTATATTCTCATTAGCCAGGAAGGGCTGAGGTCACTGTCCCATGTCATTCTGGGTCCTGAGCACATTCCTACTCTAGGACTTGATTTCATGGGTAAGGGATGGGAGAACACCTGGGTTATGAGACAACTTTGATAAATGTCAAAGGACAGCCCTTCTTTCTACATTTAAAATTTAAAGTTGGACTGAATGAGAGGGTTCTGATATTTTAATCTCATCAATTTAAATTACGTATTAAGAAAGATTAACATTACACCCAATCATCTTCCCAAGTTCAAAGAAATATATGAAGTAGATTAATAATTTCAGCATTGTATAACTATAATTCCATATAAAATAATATTTGATGTACATTTTTATGTAAAATTGATAGCAAAATAAAGAACAATCTTTCCCTTGACCTGGCTGAGGACCATGGTCCTGCAGGTGGTGTTGTGGGTGAAGCCTTTGTCCCAGTCCTGCTCTAGTGAATGGGCCACACTGCTCAGGATGTGCTGCTCAGAGTCCAGTCAGGGCTCTGCAGCTGAGACAGGTGTTATGTATGCCATGTCCTTCCTTTCATCTCACTTCTATCAGGGTAGTATAGCCCCTTCCCATAGATGAGCTGCTCAGGAGGACTCCCAAGTTCCTCATCCAGATGAGGTGCTGAGACCCTGTAGTCACCATCTCCCAGTGACACAGAGTCACTGGCTTTGGGTCATAAGACATTCTTAGATGTGTGAGGATGACAGGATCTGCTTTCTGGTCATACAGAGGAGTTTGGAACCTGCCATCCCTGCATTCAGCTGAGACCTTGGGTCAGGGGATCTGAAGACTGATGTCCTGGGAAGGGGTCTGGGAGCCCATGATGAGCCAAGGTGAAAGATGGAGGGAAGCCAATATACAGCATAGTTGTACTTTGCGTTAAATAACTACACTGAAGTGAAACATACAATGGAATTTAACAGTCTGGTAAATGCTTAAAACCTGAGTTACTTCATCAAATCTCACATAACCCATAAGCAAAAAATCTCCAATGAAGCATCATTATATTATAGGGCACGGCAAGGACTGAAGTGCATCTGAGAGACTCAGAACATCCCTGCAACACATGGAAATTGAGGAGTGAGTGTAATGTGAGGGTCACAGAGGAGTGTCCAGGTTAGTTCTGGTCCAATGACTCAGGCCTCAGTCACAGGAGGAACATGAGTGACATGGGTGCTGGAGACAGAACCAAAGCTCATGTGGGTGCTGCAATTCCAAGGCTATCAAGCATGATTGTCACACTGGTGCCCCGCAGGCCTTCAATGGTCAGGCAGGGCCTCCCACGTTAGTGTCTGAATCTGAGACACTCACACTGAGGGGTTGTTACAAGGCATGGGAAGAGACCCAGTGGTCTCATCGCCTTCTAGAACATAGACCACAGCTCTGCCTTCCCCAGAGACTCAGCTTATGTGAGGAGAGAACTGTGAGCCCCCACATCCCAGGGGAGGATTTAACTTGGAACTGGCAGAGAAATTTGCATGCAGGGCAGTCTCTTCTCTTTAAGTGGGAAAGCACTGAGTTCCAATGCCCAGGTCATTCTGGGCCCTCTATGGGAACATGTTTCTCTTGAAATCACTCAACCTGCGATTCAGGTGTAGGGGATCACCTGGTTTCTGAGACCCATTGGAATGAGATCGACAGACACCCTCACTGTTCTGAGCATGAGAAGAAACTGATGACAAGGTACAGAGGGGCAACTTTGAAATTTTCTTTCAGTCAGATTTAAAAGGGATCCCATTTATGTACAATTTCTGAATCACAAAAATCTAGTATATCCATAATTAATAAAATTAATATTATAATTTCACACAAGAAATATCTACCATGGCAGAAAAATTCAGGAATAAATCAGTCATTCTCAATGTACTGTTTCTTTTTTAACCCTTTTTATCATTGTTCAAGTACAGTTTTGTGCCTTTGTTTCTTAACCTATAATGCCATTTTGTTTCCAGTAATGCCCTCCTAAACACAGACAGGTAGGGCATCCTGAATTCTTTTTTTTTTTTTAAGATTTTTATTTATTTATTTTTAGAGAGAAGGGAAGGGAGGGAGAGAGGAAGGAAAAGAAATATCAATGTGTGGCTGCTTCTCACACACCCCTCACTGGGAACCCTGCCCACAACCAAGGCACTTGCCCCGACAGGAAGCCAAACCAGTGATCCCCCACTTCACAGTCCTGCACTCAATCCACTGAGCCACATGAGCAGGGGTGTGAATTCTTGATGTTGGAAGTTCTGTGATGGTGTCTAAGCCCCCTGTGCAAATTTTCCCATCACACAGGCCCTTCGCACATTGCAGAGACCCCAAAATAACCATCAATCAGATTAACACAATTTAATTTACATTGATATTCATCATGTACAGTGTTTCATGATATTCAGTTCAGAATAAATTCTCTGTGTGACCTTGTCCATATGTCAACACACAGAGTGAGATTCATCCCCATCATCAGCCTGCCAGGGCTGAGGACAGTGAGCACTTCAAGGACTTCTCTTTTGTTCTATCAAGACAGAGTCTCTTTTCATTGTATGTCTGTGCACTGAGAATCCATCAGTATTGAGAAAGAGAGTAGGAAGTAGGAATAAAGCTATTAGAGCCCCTTAACTGCCCTGGATATCCTCTGTGCACAGCCTATTCCCCTTTTGGCTCTAATGGCTTACCAATCGTCACCTCAAGTGACTGAAGTGCATACCACACAAGAACCATTAATCTGTAAGGGGTTATTCTGATCCACATGTCACCCTGCCATTATTATACACAACCTTGGAAAGTTTGAAAGAAGACTTGCTCAGTTAAAATGATCAAATCTAAGTGAACTCCCAAATCTCTTTGGCCAATGCTCCTCCTGAATGTTGTTCATGTCCAAGCCTTCAAGCACACATCAGCCATGTCCTTGCGATGGGATGACTAGGGGGATCATGGATTTTACTTCCAGTGAATCCTGAACCTGGCTCCATGCTGTGTGGTAAATACTGAAAGGGCTCATGTCTTTTACCCACTTCTAATGCTTCCTTCCTATTACATCTGTTTAGGAGCCTCCTATAACCTTTAATCAGGACATTTTTTTTCTGTGGAAGAAAAGACCATAGGAAAACTGTCCTGAACATCACTGGAAGGACACTGATGTTGCATCTTTTACAACAAAAGTAGCAGCAAAACCCCAGGGACGTAACACATGTGGTCATGTTTCAGTACATTCCTAAACAATTCTGGTTGCTATAACAAAGGCCTTTGGACTGGGTCATTGCCAGCAACAGAAATCCATTTCTCACAGGTCTGGATGTGGGAAATCCAACAATAGGTGCCAGCAGTTTTGATCGACAGGTAAAAACCCCTCCCTAATGCCTGTTCCCTGTAATCTCAGAGGGTGGATGGGGCAAGGCAGCTTCCTCAGTCTCTGTTACAAAGGCCCTAATCCTGTCCAGGGGAGCTCCACCCCAGGACCATCACTTCTCCTAAGGCCACACACCCTAACAACATAACATGAGTCTCACATTTTAGTGTGTGAGTTTTTGAGTGACCCAAGCAGTCTCCCATAGAAACACAAAAGGAATCAAGTCATGTTCCCATCCAGTTGCAAGGCTACTCCAGCAGACTTCCCCAAACTGAGGACCCCCTTAATCCTGTGGACACTCCTCATAGTTGGAAGAAGAAAGAGGTTGCAAGTCCTTCAGAAAAAGCTGACGAGCATGGGGAATGGATAGGTTCCACCCTAGACTTGGAACTAAGATGTATGCATAATTTATTATTACTTCCCCTTATTTTTTACAAATAACCACTATTCCCATTTTCTAAGGGCTAAATTTGTTTTCTAGCCATAATGGTTTTTTCCTTCATGTTCTCACACATGATTCCTATTAGTTTGATGGAATAAGAAGTAAGGGTCTAGTTTCTGATGCTTGATGCTGACAAATGAATGTTCATCCTTCTCCTCTTGTGCACAGGTGGGAAATTCATAAAGTGATTATTCTTTCTAGTTTGATGCAGGTGAGAGATTTAAACCACACAAACCCATCCTGCTGAGCTGGACCCTCTTTGACTTTCTCACGGATGGAAAATAAGAACCAGACCCAGGCTCTAAACTTGGAGTGGATCAGCCATTCCTGACTTGCTGAAAAGTCTCAAGAGACTCTACAATGAAGTGACAAACAATTTCATCGTCCCTCTTTGTGTGTGATTTCATCGGCCTGGACATCTGTACCAAGGTGTGGTAGGGTCACTCTGCATCTGCATGATGTCAGCTGCTATTGGTCATCATGGACATGGAGTCAAGTCAATGACCATCAACACTGGGGCCCTTATCCTATGGCATTGGGTCCATATGCCTCTGGTGCCCACTGTCCAGCAAGCACATGCCCTGCTCCTGGCCTGCTGGGACTCTGAGGTATGTGGGGCTGGGCTGCACTGCTGGGTCCAGCAGAACCTCTGGTTGGATGTAACTGATGTGGATCATGAAGATTTGATGATTCGACTATGATTCATTAGGATAAATTAAGCAAATGTTGTGACTTTCTGCCTTCTCTGCATGTGAAAATGATCTCCTATTACAGCAAGCCTCTATAATCCACGTCGTTAAGAGGTAAGCACAGAATCATGAATGAAGGGACACTCCCAGAGGGAAAATGCTGTGTGGAGAGTTAAACTACACCTGCCTGGAAACTAAGAGTTAATCTACATCTGCCCCAGTTCCAGGACTGAACCAAGTAATGAGTGTGTTCTGAGCACCCGCTGGTGTCCTAAGCATCCCTGAAGCCCAGCCCTCTTGCCTTCCTCAGCGATGTTTGTGTCTGGGCTCACACTGACTTCTCCTCACTGTGTCACTCACACAGTAATACACGGCTGTGTCCTCAGATCTCAGGTTGTTCATTTGCAGGTAGAACTCTGGAGATGGTGAATAGGCCCTTCAGAGAGTTGGGGAAGTATGTGCTACCACTACTACTAATGTATGAGACCCACTCCAGCCTCTTCCCAGGAGCCTGGCAGACCCAGCTCATATAGCTACTGAAGATGAATCCAGAGGCTGCACAGGACAGTCTCAGAGACCCCCCAGGCTATACCAAGCCACCCCCAGACTCCACCAATTGCACTTCACACTGGACACCTGCAAACACAAAGACATCAAGTCAGGAAACTCTTGCCTGTCCACTTTATCTCTCAGACATATCCACTCACATACTCAGTGTCTCCCATTCTCTAGAGATTACCTGTTAAAACAGCAACAAGGAGAACCCACCTGAGATAAAACTCCATAGTGAGTGGTCTGTGTTCTGTCCTGAGCAGACACTGGAGACACCTGGGTATCCTGGGCTGGGCTCCTGTCCCAGAGCTTCAGGATTGAGGCTGAGCTGCTTTTCATGAGCAAATGAGCCCTAAATGAGCCCTCCTGTCCTCCTACTATAAACAGAGCTCTGGAGCTGAGTGGTGACATGAAGGACATGGTCCCAGAATGTGACATGTCTAAGGGTGCATGTATCATAAGAATTACTCCCCACTTTTGAGCCTGTGTCATCTGCACTGATCCAACTGCTCTATGAGATGCATACATTACATAGGAGAGTAAATTTTCATAAACCAGAGATATTTAAAATGATATATGCCTTTGAAAATCTCGAGTGATGAGCACACCAAGGAAATTCAATAGTCATGACAAGAGGGAGCATTAAAAGCGCAGGAGGTCCCTATTCTTGTCATGGGAAGTTCCATCTGCCCTATTTCTTCTACAAAGCAATCAGAGTAAGAGCTAAAAACAGAGTGTGACCCTACAGCATGTGGACCCAGTGTTGGAGGTGGAGCATCTGTGTTGTTCTTGGGAGACAAAGTGTGAACTCTCCGGAGAAGTGGGCAGAGATCCTGGGAAATGTTTCTTCAGTGGAGTTTGGTGCTGAATATGCAGCATCTTTGCTGCCTCATTTTTCATTTCCTACATTTTGTGGTAAAACCAGGTTCACACATTTGGGACACAGAAGAAACTCAGTCATGACTAGATGTGCTTAGGTGAGGGTTTATGTAGAAATTGGGGAGTAACTATGTTGAAATTTTAGAAATTAGATTATGGAAAACCTTGATGCAAACTGCTAATAGAAAATAGCAGATATAAATAAAATCATAATTGATATGAAGAGCATTATTTTACTTATCTATTGATTATAGAATTAATACATCATTCAAATAACCTCCAATTACTGGAGCTGGTGGATTTGATGTTATGTTAAACTGTTCATCATTGAGGGTTCAGCCTGATGCTCTCTATTAGGATTTGTGTTTACATGGATGTTAAACATAACTGTTATCAGGGAGCAGGGGAGGGAGTATAATGGAGCCCCCTCATTCTTTGATCATTAATTTCATAAGAACGATCTCCTCTCTTTCTCAGTCTCTATTCATGTCTGCATGTGACCCATGGGAGTTTGTCACCATGTACACACATAATGGGCTTCCTCTGAACTTGAACCTGATGTACTCATAGTATAGATGTGTGAAATGAAAAAAGCAACTCCATGCATGGGGGTGAATTACATCGATGTCAAGTGAACCTGGTTTGAACTGACATTTTTACACTGACCTCCAGATAATACAAGAAAAATGTGTGTAGATTGTGGTGCCTAGCATGTGATAATTGTTTCAGTTGACATAAGAACATAGTACAAGCTGAATGTGGGTCTTCCATTGTCAAGGGTGTTCCCACACTGCTCCCTGCTGTGAGATGACATCACTACTAGCCCAGAGTCGGGGCACTCACAGGGCTTTAATCTCAGGTGAGGAGAATCCATAGGATCTCAGCCTGAGGAAGGACTAAACAAAGGCTATGATGTCACAGATTGTGATGAAACCTGGACTTTGATGTCAGAATGTCATCTGTGTGATGCTGGGCCAGAGACAAGAACATAGAAATCTCCCTTTATTTTCATGTACTTACTTTTCTCCAAGCACAATTTTGGTTTTCAGAAATAAGCGAATGCACTAGAACTTGGTAGGCATCACCTCATCCAAATCCTCAAAAGTAACTCTGACCAAGTATTCCCAGATGGCACTTCAATGAAACACTTCGTTCAGAGGACAAGGGGGCTCCAAATGTGTCCCCTGTACAATCACAACAAACAATAGGAGCTGTTTCTACAGCATCTTTTCTGCCTCTTTCCCACAGTGTATCTGGTCTCCTGAAACCCTCCCTGAATTTCTGATGTGACCGTGGCAGCATCAGTCCTGGTTTCAGATCCTGAGTGTGTGTAAGGAAGTTAGGAGGCCCATCACCCTGTCATGCCCTCTGCCCAGCCAAATTGTTGCAGCCCTCATGATCTGTGACACACTCAGCATGTGGGTCATCACACCGTGTCTCTCACACAGTAATACATGTCCAAGTCCTTGGCTTTGAGATTGCTCAGGCCCATGTAGGCTGTGCTCATGGACAAGTCTACTGTCATGGTGATTCTGCCCTGGCACGTCCGTGTGTACTTTCCTTCACTATCATGAGGGTGATTCTCCCCACCCACTCAAGCCCTTGTCCTGGGGCCTTTTGCACCCATTGCATGCAATGTCTGATGAAGGTGCATCCAGGATCCTTCCAGAAGGTATTCACTGAGGTCTCAGATCTCCTCACCTCATCCCCCAACAGCACCAGCTGCACCTGGGAGTGGACACCTACAGAGAGGAGACAGGAGTGGGTGGAAATGCTCTTTGAATGCCCCATGGGTCCCCTTGAACCCATGGACTGGAGTGCTCCTTAGCTAAAGTCACTGCCACCAGGAAGAAGGATCTCCAGCTCCAGTCTATGGTAAAGGACTGTGCCGTCAGAACTTCTCTAGGGGACAGTGTTTGTGAATGATGCTCAGGGCACAGAAAGACCCACATTTAACCTAGTCTGCCTCTTCTTATTTGCATATGCATGGAGCAGCATGTTTCATAGCTGAAGATTTGACCCCACCTAAGTGAAGGTAAAAAACACAGGGACAATGATCCAAGGGAGTCTGAGGGTCCGAGTCCTACACAGGGTTGTAGGATATGGGTTCCTTGGCAGATCTCTGAGTTCTCTGCTGATACAGCTCCTCCCACTGAGGAAAAAGCTCCCACAGGACATGCTCCTCATTGTGAACCAACCTTTGAGAGGCATGGAGACCTTCTGGACCAATTCTGGGCTTTAATGTATGAATGTCTTCTTCCTGGATCAGTATGTCTCCAAAATTCTCCACCTAGTGAGTGAATAAAACCATTCCTGTCCCCAGTTCCTTACAATTCAAATAGAAACATCATTGACTCTGATCCTCATGTATCATGGAGTTCACTGAATACCCTGATATAACAGGATATTGACTGTCACCACATGTCCAAATTTCTTTCAGAGATTTTAATAAAAAGAAAAAGACACAGGTCCTCACAAGAAATTCCTTTCCAGCTCCACCTGCAACTGCTCCTGGGGCAGGGGCTCTGAGCTTATGAGTCCCACCCACCCCTGGATGCCAGCTGTGCATCATGCTGGGGAGGTTCCTGTCATGGCTCAAACAGCATGAACCTCTCTCTCAGCATCTCTAGTCCAGAATTCAATGTTGTTCCCTGACTTCCAGAAACTCCCTCAGGGACGCTGTGTGCTTAAATTCTCTGGACAAAGAGAACTGGCCTTAGTAAAACCAAGTGATTCTGCAGAGCCTCATAGCCAGGGCTCTGTGAAGCCACCAGGAAGCCCTTTCCCTGGACCTGCCAGAAGTACTGACATAGTCAAGACTCCCGAGCCCTGAAATTCTTGGGGTGGGGCAGGTTGAGACCTCTGATGTCTTCAGGTTCCTCTGGGGGAAAGTCTCATCTGAGTTTTTCTGCATGTGGTCCAAATCCCACTGCACTTCTGCTTCTCAATGAATGACAAACACACACTGCGATGGTTTTCATAATAATGCACTCCTAGACTCCCATCTCTGCTGTACCTATCACTTGGGCAGTGTCCCTAATGGACTGCAGGTCATGGTGTGTCTTTTGAGCTGAAGTCATATCTGTGAGTAGCACTCAAGTTTTTTGTCTATTCTTGGTGCTCCATCCATATGGTTATCTTCCCTTCTGATCATACACCCCATGAACCTCAGACTCCACATCCCACGTGGAGACAGACTCACTGCTCAGTGACCCACAGCTACACTTCTCAGTCCCTGCAGAAACCACCATCTCCTCCTGCACCTGGGTTCCTGATTAAACCCTCATGGACTTGCCCACACTGATCAAGGCATCGGGGATTAGAATTAGGACACAACCGGTCATTACTCAGACTCCCTTTCAAAGGAGACATTCTCTAGGCCTGGCAATCGAGGAGCTGTGGTAATGTTCCTCATGTGAGCTCCACATCCTCCAAATCCAGCATCCCAGCAGGCACTGAGTTCTCCCTTAGTTTCAGGGACAGACACGAGCATCAGTTTTGGATTTCACTGTGTGTACTGAGGAAGTCTGTATTTTCACAGGACCTTGGAACTGTGCTAGATTTTTCATGGATGTTTCAGGAATGTGTGCCACTTGAAGCCTACCTGAAATTTATTTCAGGCACTGCATAATTATCCTTAGTATAGATGCTGTCATCATGTGTTATCACAGTGGGAACTGCATTACGTAAACACCCTTCCTCAGGAAGTATTCACTGAAATATGATAAATCAAATAAATGTCTTTCATTTCAGTGAATGTACATCACTAGCATATGCACTAAGCCATCAGGAATGACCAGCACTGTGTGACCCTCAGAGGTGAGGTCCCTGAGTCAGCACAGCTCATGGACACAGGCAGCAGGATGGTGGTTGCAGCACTGGAACAGGAACTTGGGAAGCCAGTGTTCCCTGGATGGAAGTTTCTTTTTTTTAAGATTTTATTTATTTATTTTTAGAGAGGGAAGGGAGGGAGATAGAGAGAGAGAGAGAGAGAGAGAGAGAGAGAGAGAGAGAGAGAGAGAGAGAGAGAGAGAGGGAGAGAAAGAGAGAGAAACATCAATGTGAGGTTGCTGGGGGTCATGGCCTGCAACCCAGGCATGTACCCTGACTGGGAATCGAACCTGCAACACTTTGGTTCGCAGCCCGTGCTCAATCACTGAGCTATGCCAGCCAGGGCCTGGAAGTTTCCATCATGAGGTAGAGTCACAGCTGGGTGTCTGCTGTGGAGCTCAAGCCTGGAATGAGTCACAGCGTGTTTTACCATCAGGGATTTATGGTGGACACATCACATGTGAAGGGTTCTTACTGTGAAAGATTGACAGGAGAGAGACCGTGTTAAAATAGAGTGGGAGCAGTCATTCCAGACAGATCACTTGGCATGTTTTCTTTGCCCAACCCGTGCAGGGTGTGGACTCAGCACAGTCACCTTCACACTGGGCCCCCAACACTGCGTTTTGTACAACTGTTTGCACAGAAAACAAGGAAGAGGCATCCTGACTATGGTACTGAAAATTGCAAACAACCTTCTAAATTTCCATCACCATGTGGATGTAAAGACTAACTTAGCCTGTATGCTATGATAGAAGTTCCTCCCCTCTAGTCCTCTACCTGCATCCCTCCCTTTCTCACAAATACCCCTTGCCTTAAGCCCAGTCACAGCATAATTAAGGATTCTTCCTTATTCATGCATCCCAAAGGGCATGTCTTTGTCATCTCAGATGAACACTGGTTGCTGCTCACTTGTTTGTTTGTTTGTTTGTTTGTTTTTACAGTATCATTACAATAATTAAAAGGAAATCCTGCTCTAAGCAACTACATAGATCTACCTTGAGGGCATCGTGCTGAGTGAAGCGAGCACTGTTGAGCAAGCACCAAATGGTTCCCACACCTTGGAGATGCAGGCATTCCAGAAGCAGCAGCGGGAGGCAGGATAGTGGTTGTCCAGAGCTGGTGTGGAAGCATGAGGAGCTTCTTTTCCAGGGAATAAGAATCCTGTGATGCAGGGTGGTTATATTCCAGAGGTTGACTGCACATAGCTGCACCTGGGGTTATCCAGCAGCACATGAATTTTGTTTGTGACAAGGGTAGATCTCAGGTGGAGTTCTCACCACAGCATAAAAGGGAAGACATGAGTTCAACTCCAGTTTGAGAGCATGAAGAGCTGCAATGGCTTCTGTCAGAGTCAGAATGAAGAAACTGCTTTTAAAGGTCCTACCATGACTGGAGATGGTCCTACCAGAACATAGATGATGAAGAAGGATTTACTCCAGAAAAGATGCCAACATTGGGAACAGCTAGACAACATACACAAAGGTACACCCTTTCTTCCCCATCCTAGTTCAGCAAATGCATTAAAGACAGGTGTATTCAAGAGTACAGACTCCACGGTGCCACCTCCTGGTCACAAGGCCCCCTTTCCTGAGGAGAATACTTCAGTTTCCTTCATTCAGCCTCAAGCTACTGGCTGCTGAGGTTGAGCTCAAGGCAGGTGCCACCAAACAAGAGGACTCACTCTGTCCAATCAACCCCACTCTTAGGATGGTGGCCTTTTCCTGGACACAGCACCCCTGAGACTCTGGTTTGCTAACTACCTCACCCTGACTTGTCAGGAGGGTTCACTCACCAGGACAGGTGTGTCATGGAATCACTAGTTGCCATGTAATCAGATATGAGCTCTCAGCTCCTTACTGAGTGTGGCGAGCACCTATCTTTGTCCCTATCAGCAGGTGAATAACCTGCCTCAGAGTTCTGTCAGAAAAACAGCTGGAAATCATTCATCTGGTAGAGTTCCAGATCTATTCTCATGAAGATGATGCCATTTCCCCCATCACGTGAAAGTGCTGGAGGCCTGGGTGTGGTGAGAGGCCTTGCAGGTGATGGGAATCAGGAATGTCAGCTGCCTTGGAGTCCTGTGCCTGTGGGAGAACCAAAGATGGAGGCACCTGGTGGAGACAGCTGCTGTCAGGACAACATCAGAATTGGTCATGGACAACGGGCATTCACATGAGTCTGGAGGTGTTTGTTTCCCTTTGGGGAGCTGTCCACTCATCAGGACCTACTGAGCAGGAAGAAACGGTCAGTCTTCACATAGTGCAGCTTCCCACCTAGGAACAAAGAGAAAGTGATGGTAAGCCCATCCAATCACTGTCATCTGAGGTGGCCCTGTGAGCACCAGTACATACCACTTTGTAGTCTCTGAGCCTGACCACTCCACACTGAGTGATCATTGATAGTCACCTGCATTGATGTCTGTATCAGCTGACCATTATTGTTACTGCTGAGAATAATTACATTTATGGGAGCTCCCTAGTTTGCTTATTTTAAGATTAGAAGGACACTGGGTTGTTTATAGATTCTAATTAAAATGAAGAGTCTTAAATATCTATATGTATATGTGTATGAACATATAATTCATTCTTTTAGAGCAAACACTCCTAGAGGTATATGAAAGACTCAGGTCAAATATAATTTCATGATAAATGGTGTTTCACTTTGTCAAGAAAGAATAACAGGGCATAGAGGGACTTTGTGAAGGAGCGATCTGAAGTCATTTCAACATGTCATCTGCAAGTGGACAGTGTCACCTCCTTATGTATTGTCTGCAGTGAGACTATGAGGAAATATATTCACAGAGGAGGAAAGAGGAGGGAAGGGTTGAAGCTGAGAGTTTTGAAAGGAAAATCTTGCTCCCAAACAAAGTACCTTTTAATCACCAAAGTACACAACTCCCCCTAGTGTTGTTCACTATGTTCGGTGGAAACTTTGAACCCCCTGGTGTCTTGATTGACCCTTCAGCCCAGCCCTCCTGTCTCCTGCAAGGAGGTTTGAGTCTGGGCTCATGCTCTCTTCCCCTCACTGTGTGTCTCACACAATAATAATACATGACCTGTTTCTCAGGCTGTCCAGTGTTAAATAAACTCGGGTATTGGAGGTATACCTAATGATGCTGAGTCAAGATTTAGGCATTGGGTTAGAGTATGTGCTTCTACCACTACTTATAATACCAGCCAACTATACACCCTTTCCTGGAGCTTTGCCAGTCCAGTGCACAGAATATCTCATTAATGAGAATACAGAGATTCCAGAGAAGGTATGCAAGGGCTTCACCAGACCTGGGCCCGACTCCTGCAGCTGCATCTGAGACAGGACACCAGGAACAAGAAGCATCAGTCTTTGTCAGTAACATTCAATTACCACCTTTCCATAGACCCCTGAATGTCATCTGAGATACTGACCCTGGCGGGCTGTCATTGGTCACAGGAGGAGACCTAGCAGTCATATTTTCTTCTAGAGCACAGCTCTGCCTTCCCTGGAGACTTCAGTTCTGTGTGAGGAGAGAGCTGGAAACACCCATGGCCCAGGGGACAATTAACCCTGGAGCTGGGAGAGAAATCTGCATGTGGAGCAGTCTTCCCTATGTCAGTGTGGTAAGACTGAGGTCAGGCACCCCTAGTCATTCTGAGGACACCACGTCTCTTGAACTTGCTCACCATGTATGTCAGGGATAGGGGATCCTCTCTGTTATGAGTCACATTGGAATATGGTCAAAGGACAGCCTCACCTTTCTGAGCATGAGAAGAAATGGTGAACTAGTAGAGTAAGAGGCATTTTTAAATTATCATGCGTCTTTCAAACAGGTTCAAATGGGATTACCATTTATTCAGATAGTTTATGTAATCCAACACTGATAGATGTGTATCATTACCATTTTTTATTTTAATTTATTTATTTTTAGAGGAGATAAGGAAGAGAGAAATAAAGGGAGAAAAACCTCAATATGTGGTTGCATGGAGCACACCCCACTGGGGTCCTGGATCACAACTCAGGCATGCATCCTTACTGGGAATCAAACCAGTTACCCTTTGATTCACAGTCCAGTGCTGAGCCACACCACTGAGACAATCCACTGAGCCTCACCAGTCAGTGGTCAAAAATTGTATAATAGTAATTTCAAATGTAAATGAAGTTTACCAGGGTATAAAAAAATAAAAAGGAAAGCAAGCAATTTTCAACATTGTATTTTCTTTATCTTAGAAACTATTTTTATCTGAGGCACTTCAATTCAAAGGTAAGTGGACTCATTATTTTTTTTAATTTTTAGATTTTGATTGTGTCCACACCTCCCTTTGCAATATCTTTCCTTTTTCACACCCATGGCACATTACAGGGACCCTAAACTATTGACATGAGAAATAATCATGTTTTTACATGGAGAAATAATATAACAATAATAATTATGCATGGGGACAATGGAGAGTTTTTATGTGTTGGAAAGTTTATAGCAGTGGCATAACTGATATGTTTTCTCAGTCTAGAGTTGTCAGTGATGTTGACGTGCAGAGGCAGGTTAATGAGGAGAATTAGCACAAAAATTTGTGCACAAGAAAGGGAACTTCAACCCTGCCATGTAACCCTCTCTCCCAGGCTCCCTGTGTCCCTTTCTGTGGTAGGAGGGTGCTGGGCTCTCCCATAGAGCACATAATGTTCTTAATATGTAGTAAACACTTTCTTCCATAAGACTTGAGATTTGGAAATATATTCTTCATATTTGTCTTTTATTCCCTTAATGGACTATTTCATCAGAGTAATGGACTTAACTTTAGCCATGGTATTTTAAATATTTTCTTTAATGAGCCCTGTCTTGGTTGATAAAAAACAAGCAAACCTTTAAAAACGTTTACTAGCATTTTTTCAGTCAGTTTATGAATCCCAAATTCTAATATATTCAAAATTTCCAAAATATTATGTCATCATTTAAATACAACTAAGGTTTACTTGGTGGTGAAAAGTTAAAAAATCAGAGTCATTTTTAGTATCATATATTTTTACATATTTGATGTCATTTGGATCTGAGAAACCCTCCAAAGCACAGACAGCAGGAACATTTTTGATTCTAGACTCTGGAAGTTTCATGAGTGTGATTACATTTCCCTGTGCAGATATATTCCTTATGAGAGAGATCCTAGGGAACATATCAGACTTGAGATTAATCACATCATAAATAATCACGTCACATCAGAAATCACATCATGTTACATCAGAAATAATCACTTTCATATGTGGAAGTGATTATGGAAGTGGATTAACTAACCAGTCTTCTCAGTCTTGTATTTGTTAGGGTGACCAGTACCTAGTCTGTGAGAGAATTTTGAAAGAGACTAAAATGGAGAGTTAGGTTTTATTCACTTTCCAAGGGAGGAAATGGGATTAAGTATGGAGACATACATCAGCAGCATGATGTAGGGGCTTGGAGTTTTTATTGGATTAAAAAATGGGGATGTGGGTTACAGTTGTATGGCCCCTGGGATGTTGGTAGTGTTGCAATACAGGAGGTTCTAGTTGGTACTGCATAATACATTTTGTTCCAACTTATATTTTGTCGGCAGCTGTTGGCTGGTTAGTCACATTCTGGTCTTGCTTTCCCAGTAGTTCCCAGTCCTGGGGACATAAGCTCAGAAGAGTAAACTGGCAGTAATGTTTAACAAGGCCATGGGCCTGCTTAGCAAATGGTTCCACAAGAGGGAATGGTGTAAGCTTTGTCTTTTCTGTGAATTTGGGGTCCAGAAGAAGGAAAATGAGAACTTTCCAGCATAGATTTGCTCACAGAAGAGGGAACTTCAACCCTGACAGGAAATTTTCACGCCCAGTTTCCCTTGTCCTGACTTCTAGTGATGGGCACTGAGGTCCAAGGATTCTGGGGTCTCCCATAAGTCATACAATGTTCTTACTGCATAAAAAAACCACATTTTATTAAATAATTGATGCATAATTCTTTAATCAGAATTATAATGCAGAATTACATGCTTCATTTTCCCATTTGTTTTTTTTATTGGCTTAATATATCTTTGTTTGGGTCAAATCTATTTAATGTAAAGGTATGTAAGTTATCAATATTTTATCTGGCTCTCTATTGTGTGGTTTTCAAAAAAACTCCCCAGTAATGTGTCAGCTTCCATTGTCCATGTTTGTTTGATACAGCAGCCATAGGGATTAGAATAGGCTCTGGTAGCTGCTGGAAAAATTACTCACAATCTGGGAGTGACTTTGGAACTGGGTAAGGGGAGGATGCTGGACTTTCTCTGATTCACATGCAGGAATATGCCCCATTTTCATGAATTGAGTTACTAGACATAAGGACTTCTTATGTGAAACCCTAGAAGGAAGTACAAGGCATGTTACAGAGAGATTATGTCATCTTAGAGAATACCTAAATAATTAGAAACACAAGTTGGTTAGAAAGAGAAACTCTGGAATTCTTCAGGTACAGGTCAACAGAAATAAGGAACATGTCATTTACCATGGGTGGAGAGGGGATTCCTTGAAACACACATACTCATTTTCACAGTGTGTCTATTAAATGAGGTAACAATGTCACAGGTCCCAGGTAATCAGACATGGACACTTTTGATATTTTTACTAATCTAGTTACAGCATGGACCACACAAGGTACATAATTCACTGGGGCTCCACTTATGAAAATTCTCACCAGTTACAGGGACGAGAGGACACTCCTGCCTGGAGGAACCATGGTGATGGTGTATCCATATGAGGAGCTATAGTTTCATAGGACCAACATCTCTGTCTCAGATCATCATCATCATCATCATGATATTTTTCATTTTCATCATCGTTTGCTTACTTATAATCATAGTTTCATTTTCTATACACATGGTGGTTGTCCACACATAATGACTCCTTATCTCACAGCTGTTCCTTGTTTACAGTTGTTTGATGGAATAGGTAGTGAGACTCTTTCATTTTGTGTTTCACTGCTGATAATTGATGGGTCATTCCTGCCTCTCCTCCATCTGCCCCACACAGAAAATCTCATAAGATAGCATGGTCTCCCTTCAGTTGTCAATGAGAGATGGAAACCACACAAGCAACTCTAAGCAGAAGTCCTCTCTCCTACCACATCAAAAAAATAAATAAATCCCTGAGCCAGTTTCCTTCCCTGACTCTGTCAAAGCATGTCTGACTTGCAGAAGCATTTCCCATTCCCCTACTTTGTTCACCATGTGTCCAATACTGTTTCATGTTAACTCTTGTGTGGGCTCTGATGGGAAAACTTATACATGCTCTGCTTTATGAAACCATTGGTCCTGGTTCTCCAGGGAAGCTGTCCACAATATGTGTATTTTCATTTGCATTTATAAATAACTGATGCTCTCATTATGACTGTGAGTCATCCCAAAGTCCCATGAGTTGGGGTTGCAGGCAGCAGACACAGAAGAGCTGCTTTCTTAACTAAGCCTCGTCTGAATGCTGAGGGCCAGGGTGACCAGGGCAGGAGAAGACTTCTGCCCCACATGTAGATTCCAGGGCACAGGTGGGAAGGGGTTAATTTTCTCTCTTTCACTGCTTGTTCCCGTCAGTTCCTCAGTGGAGTGGAGGGTGCCCACCCACATCGGTGAAATCAGCCTTTCAGAGCCACCAGTTCACAGGCTAAGTTTACACGTAAACAAACTACATACAAAACAAGAAATAACTTTCAGCCAAATCTTTGGACAGCTTGTGATCCAGTCAAACTAAACCCAAAACCAACTGTCACAAAAGAGCTATTTAGGGGAAAACTTCCAAGTCAGAGATTACATATGTCTGCCTAGTGTGTTTAGATAGAGGAGAAGCATCCATTTTAGACTCCTCGTGGTGATCAATTTCTTAGGTACCTACATGTTCAGGGTCAGATGGAGAGGAATATCCTGGGATAGAGATGAAACCAAGCCTTCATTAACCTCCACATGTCCGGCTCCTGCAGAACCCATGGGTCCTGGGCACCCACTGTTGGTTGCAGCCCCTCTTGCCAAAAGGATTGTGTTTGGGCTCACACTGGCTTCCCCTCCATGTGTCTCCCATAAGGAAATGCAGGATTGTGTTCTTGGTTCCAATATGCAGATAAGTAGTGCCTTTGGAATCGTCACTTGAGATGGTGAAACTGTCTTTCACTGATACAGTGTATTCTGTAGTGTGATGGTTAGCTTTGTTTCTAATTGCTCCTATCCACTCCAGTCTCCTTCCTGGTGGGTGGCTGATTCAAGTTATGTAATAGCCACTGAAACTAAATCCAGAGCATTTACAGCAGAGTCTCAGAGAACCCCAGGCTGTCTCAGGTTTCCTCTAACTCCAACTCATACTGTGCATCTGCAGACAGGGTAGTCTCATTAGGAATGGAATACATAAACACAAACTCAAATCTCCAGACTTTTCATAAGGTTATATGCAAAAGCATCTGAGTTAAGTGCCCATTTCAATGCAAAGTTCATGGTGTTTCCTCTGTGTTAAATGCAACAGTGAATGCAAACTGCAGAGTTGTGGGGCCTGGGGCTGCTTTCCCAGAGGTGCAGAGTCAGTGGTGAGGGTTGGTTTATCAGCCCATGAAGCACCCCACTTGCACGTGTTCCTCCAATTATGGACAGGGAAGTGAAGAACCTGAGTGAGGATCCCCACTCAGCTCAGAGCGACAAGTGTCCTTGTGATAGTGGGATTGTATAAGAGACTGGTTAGTCTGTATGCTGTATAGTTATTGTTGTGGCTAATTTCTAACATCTGACATTTTAACACAATGCAATTTGCAGATATTTAAATGCACAGTGTTTCACGTGCTTCAGTTCAGAATAAATGTCCTGTGTGACCATGTCCAAGTGTTGACACATAGAGGCCCATAACCATCACCAGCCCCCAGATCTGAGGTCAGTGATCACTGCAAGAGCTGATCTTTGTGCTTTCAAGACAGAATCCTTGCCCATTATATGTCTGTGCACTGAGTCCATCAGTATCAAGAGAGTGGGAAGAAGCAATACGCACATGTAGCACATTTTAACTCCCCTCGACACCTTCTGTGCTCAGTCACATTCCCCTCTTCCCCCAGTGACGTACTGACTGTGAGACTGTGACATCAAGTGACTGAGGTGCACGCAGCTCCATAGTGATTATGCAGTAGGAGGTCAATATCATCCAAATGCCACACTGTCATTATTATATACAGTCTCTGGGAAGTTTGAAAATATGACATGATTAGTAAAAATGATCAAACCTAAGTGAAGCCTTAAATCCCCTTGGCCAATACTCCCCCTGAATTGTAAAATGTCCACACCTTCAAGAACAACAGCCATGTTCCTGTGATGGGGTGACCAGTAGGACCATGCATTTATGGATCTTACCTACAGTGAATGCTGGACCTGGTTCCATGCTGATGTGGTAAATACTGAAATAGTTCATGGATTTTACCCACTTCTAATGTTGTCTTCCTGCTATATGTGTTTAGGAGCCTCCTATGACCTTCTACCAGGAGAATTTGTGGAAGAAAACACCAGAGGAAAAAATGCCCATGAACATCTCTAGAAGGGCACTCATGCAGTGCCTGTTACAACAAATATGGCAGTGATTCTCCAGGGAGTCAGCCCTTGTGGTCATGTTACACTACAATCCCAATCCATCCTGGATGCTGTAACAAAATACTGTGGACTAGATCATTGCCAACAACAGACATGTATTTCTCACAGACCTGTTGGTGGAAAATCAAAGATGCTGACAGATTTGATTTCTAGTAAGAACTTGCTTACCATTTGGCTCCTTGTTTGCTGTGATCTCAGATGGTAGATGGGGTAAAGCAGCTTCCTGACTCCTCTGTTATAAGGGCCCTAATGCTGTTCAGGAGAGCTCCACCCTAGGACCAACACTTGTACCAAGATATCACCTCCTAACACCACCCATGGATCTCTGGTTTTAATACATACATTTTTGAGTGACAAAAACAGAAGCTCACAGCAACAACAAATGGATCAAATCATGACTCCACCCAGATGGAAAGCTACACCAGTAGAGCTCCCCAAACTGAGGATGCCCATAATTCTGTGGGAGGTTCTCCCCTTTGTAGCAGAAAGGGGAGTGAAGTATTTCAGAACAACATGACTACCTCTTAGGGTGGATAGGTTCCATGCTAGAATTGGAACTAAAATTTCATGTAATTTATTATTATTTTCAATATTCCTCACATATAACCATTATCTTCATTTTCTAGGGACTGAAATCATTTTATACCCATAATGGTAGGGAGCTCTGTGTTCTCACTCATGATTTCTAAAAATTCAGTGAAATAAGGAACCAGGCTCTAGTTTTTATGTTTGATGCTGACATGTTAAGGTTCACCCCTCACTCTCCTGTGCACACATGGGGAATCTGAAGTGAAAGTGGGGATTCTTCATAGTTTGATTCAGATGGTAATTGAAACCTCACAGGATTCTCCTTTGAGCAGGACTTTTTGACCTTGTCACACATTAACAATAAGATCCTGAGCCAGACTCTTTACCTGATACTATCCAGTCATCCCTGACTTGCTGAAAAGCCTGCCCTGTTCTCACCAGACTCCTCAATGAAGTGATGAATTTGTTCATAGTCCCTCTGTGTGGGAGACGCCCTAGAAATAGATACCAAGGAATAGTGGGGGTCCCCTTACCTCCACATGATGTCAACTGCTGTTGGTGTCATGGACCTGGAGTCAAGTCAATGAACATCTCCATCAAACTTTTTGCCCTTGGTGTTTTGTTCATACACATATGGAGCCCGCTATCCAGCATGCATGTATCCTTCTGGTGACCAGCTTGGACTCTGAACAATGTGGGGTTCCTGCCCTCCAGGGTCCTGCAAAGCCTGTACAGTTCAGGAGGTTTGGCGATTTATTAGGGTAGGAGGAAGCAAATGCATGTGACTCTGTGACTTTGAGAATGTGAGGATGTTTTCCTCTGATGACAACAAGCCTCTGTAATTCAGACACTGAAGAGATCAGCACAGAAGCATGAAGGGAGGGAGTTTTCTAGAGGGAAACCTCTGAGTGTAGTGTTAACCCCACATCTGCCAGGAAACCAGCCCTTAAATTGCTGCTGCAGCTGTTCTCAAACTAATCCCTGATCTTGGTGTTCCCTGAGCGCCACCTGGTGTCCGGAGCGTTCAGTGCAGCCCAGCCCTCTTGCTTCCCACAGAGAGGTTTGTGTCTGGGCTCACACTGACTTCCCCTCAGTGTGTCACTTGCACCGTAATATACGGCCATGTACTAGGATCTCAGGTTGTTCATTTTCAAATAGAGCTGCTACCACCGCTACTAATGCATGAGACTCACTCCAGCCCCTTCCCTGCAGCCTGGTGGACCCAGTTCATATGGTAGCTACTGACAGTGAGTCCGGAGGCTGCACAGGAGAATCTCAGAGATCCCCCAGGCCTCACTAGGCCTCCCCCAGACTCCACCAACTGCATCTCACACTGGACACCTGCAAACACAAAGATGTCTGGCCAGGAAACTGTCACACATTCAGTTTTTCTCTCAGTCATAACCATTCTCATACTCAGTGTATCTCATTCTCCATAAACTACTTCTTAAAATAGCAACAAGGAAAACCCAGCTGAGCCCAATCTCCATGGTGAGTGGTCTGTGTTCTGTCCTGAGCAGAGAATGGGAACACCTGGGAATCCTGGGCTGGGCTCCTGTCCCAGAGCTGCAGGGTCAGGCTGGGCTGCTTTTCATGAGCAAAGGGGCCCTGTTTTCATGTCCTCCTACTATATAGGGAGCTCTGGGTTTGGAGAGCTGCAGAGAGGGCTGTGCCTCTGTAAAGGAGTTAGTGTCCATGAAATGTGGTCATAACAGCATTTAAATAACTAAACAAAGAATCATGAGCAGGGCTGGGTCTTGTCCAAGAGACCACATATGGTGACAATGAGCCCAACATCTCAGTCTATGCCCTCCCCATTGGACCCACTTCTCCCCTGCTCCTAATCCAGGACAGTGCAGGGCTTACCCCATGAGGCTGTAGCACCCCCTTTGTTGTAAAGAGAGCATGAATGAGTATCTGTATCTAGTGTTACCTACTCTGCAGGGCTGTATACACCTGTGGACTCAGTCCTCACACAAGTGCAGAAGCTTGTGTATCACCTGTGATGTGGTTCTAGTTAAGCTAACATGATCCAGGTTCACCTAGAACTGTCACAGACAACTGCTGCTAAGTCTGTGTTCATCCCAGGACCACTATCATGGACCCACACTGTCCCTCTTCTGCCCCCTCTGTTATCAGGTGTCTGAGACCATCTCAAACCATGATATAAATGGACTTCGCAATGTGAGAGTTAGAATGTTAGGTATAGCGGTCACTGCTGCAGATGGCCCTGTGGCCAGACTTGGCCTCTATCATTGTCTTCTCTCATGGACTCTCTGGATCCCCCTAAGACTTTCTCACCCTGTGGGGAGTAGTTTGCTGTATGTACCTATCGGTTGGGAAGACCCAGACCCAGAGCATTCAGGGGCTGTGGGACTTGATCACCTGGCCTCCATCAGGTGTTTGAATGATGCAAGTTTTCTCCCTCTTGTTGAAGGTAATTACAGAGAGGAATAGACTCTGCCCCAGCCAGGCTAGCCCCTCTATGTCCCCACTGGGGGCTGCCAATGTGTCCCCAAAGGGGAACAGAGTGAAAATCTACAATCTGTACAGACACTCTGTATTCTACAACCACTGTACAGGTACTGACAGAACAAAACAAAGCAAAGCAAAACCATAAACAATGGAACAAAAAACTAACAACAATAGTATATACAACAACAATAAAATAAGAAAAGAAAAGAGACAAAAATACAAACAAGCAGAATACTAAAAGACAAGAAAAAAGAATTAGAGAAGAAAATGAATAGAAAAGAGATTATGAAAGGGAAGAAGGAAAGAAAGAAATATTATCTATATAGAGAGAGGGAGAGAGAGAGAATAGAACAGGAAAAATGGAAATACAAATAAGAAATGGAGAAGCCAAAGAGCTTATATGCATGATCCATGGACATGTAGTAAGATGTGGGGTTTGCTGGAGGGAAGGGGAGTACCAGGCAGATGAGAGCAAAGGGTAAAAATTGGGACAACTGTAATAGCATCATCAACAAAATACATTTTCAAAAACAAAGAAAGTGAAAAAATAGAGTAAGAGGATGAAAGAGAAAACATAAGATATGAAAAAAAGAGGAAAAATTTAAAAATAAAGGACAAAATGAAAGATAAAGATACTAAAAGATTAATAAAGGCAAGTGTGTGGATCCTCCAAATGTGTGGATCCTCCGCACAGATTGATGTGCCTTCTGTCATCCCCCTGGGTGAGCTGTTTGTGTAGTCCACAGCATCTTGCTCCACTGTCGTCCAAACTTGACCACTTGTTGTCCAGTCCTGGGCCTCCATAGAGGTTCTCTGTTGCAAGCCAGTTTCAGATGCTGTCCTCACCTGGCCTTGGGCAAGCTGTCAGGACAGGGTTTCTAGTAGACCAGAGGGTGGGGTCTCTCTAGCCAAGACTTAGGTTTGCCTCAGCCTCACCTTTTTAGCGCCCCCACTCTGAGCACCTCTCTCTTTCCCCTCAGAACTGTGCTCAGTGGGGTTATCCAGTCTGGGAAGATGTAATTTAAAGTCTTGGGGGTGGTTCTCTAGTGGAGCAGCACTTCCTCTCCATCCAGTGGTTGTGCAGGGTGAATTTGCTGGGGATCCAGGCTCTGCTTCCCCATAATGCACCTGAAGAGCTCAGAACATGCCCAACTAACTCTGGGACAAAAGCTCACCTGGGAGATGTTGTCTAAAGAAAAAACAGCTCTCTGTTGCCTGCTAAAGGGGATCTCCCCCTCAAAAAACACCCCAGCCCACTTGGCACTACAGTCTCCCCAGCTCCTCCAAGGCTCCAAATGGCCAAATTCCATCCATTTGCCAACTAATAATTAGGGCTGGTCCAAATATCCAGCCTAGGCTTTACCCCTTTGCCTTGGAAGACCACAGGACTGGACAGACCTAGCAATCCAGCATGTGGGGACAGGGTGCCTCCCATGAGGAGGTGGACAACATGGGTCCTCTTCTTTAAACCACAGTGTAGACTCCCTGCAGTTCTTTGCCCACAGTCCTTCCAGAAAATAGAAGACCCTGCAAAGTAACTACTGGGTGTACCAAGCAGATGCTTCCTCCAGCCTGAAAGTGCTTCACGGCCACTTGAGCAGTCACACATCCTGGTCTTATAACAATGGGGTCGCTCCCTCCCTGGGATGCTGTTCTCTGAGTAGCCCAGGAGGACCGAATTTCCACAGGTTCCAAAGCCAGATGTTAAGTGGGTTCCCTTCTTTATCTCTGTTGCTGTGGATTGCAGAACCCTGCATGGCTGAGACCCCCCACTCCCAGGGCAAGGAAGCTCCTTGCCACAATATCTCTTGGGGTTTCCAGTCACTGCACCTGCGTGGGAGGGGGCTCACCCTCTCCTTTTTCCCTCTCATCTTCTTCCGCTCTCCTATTTTTAAATTTCAGAGCAGCTACACTTCAACTGAGTTTTCACGTTGACTGCTCTGTAGTTTAGCTGGAAGTTCTGTCTGGGATGGGGGGAAGTGGACAGAACTTCTCACTACTCTTCAGCCATCTTGGAATCACTTCTAGCATTCTTACAAGGTAACACTTCTATAACATGAAATTTAATCTTAACAAAGTTGTGCTTTCCCTCCCTTCTAGCTTCCCCAATATTGGGAGAGCAAGGATGCGATTGTAAAGGTGCAAGAGGGTCAATGCACAAGTCATCTGTGCTCACTGTGTGAGCAAGTGTGTGTTCACAGCAGTGTTGGCCCTACATGTCAGCCCCACTGGAATTTCCCAGGGACACGAGGCCTTGCATGATGCCCATTAGGCCAGGAGACACAATGACCTCATGTTAACAGGACAGACTGCAGGCAACTGGTGGGGGCACACTCAGGGCACAGATGACAGCACTGGTAACAGTTCCCTTTCCTCTGGTCCCTGAGAGTCCTCAATCCACATGATTACCATTGCTACATAAAAAAACAAAAATGTAGCCCTGGCTGGCATAGCTCAGTGGATGGAGCACAGGTTGCAAACCAAAGTGTCGTAGGTTCAATTCCCAGTCAGGGTACATGCCTGAGTTGCAAGCCATGACCCCCCAGCAACTGTACATTGATGTTTCTCTCTCTCTTTATCTCCCTCCCTTCCCTCTCTAATAAATAAATAAATAAATAAATAAATAAATAAATAAATAAATAAATAATCTTAAAAAATGAAATACTTTAAAAACAACAAAAAACGTGCAGAAACTGAGCATTTCTAGATCATTACAGTGCTGTGTTTGTACATCCATGATGGCCATCCTGAACTCCATTATTTTCGGGAATTAGGGGGGTTTTTTTTGCACTTTTTGCATTAAAGAAGATGGCATCCCATCTTGCAGTGTTGTAGTGAAACCACAGTTCTACTTTGATTGTGTTTGTGGTTTACATGGGGCCTCATGTGGTGAGTTTTGTGCAAAATGTGACTGAGTAGCAATATGGTTATACTACTGCACATTTCAGTGTTCTCAGGGTCAGTAGGAAGACTGAGGGAGGCCTCCAAATAGGCTGAGAATGACCCACCAACCATGGACACACCCTATTGACATCATGCAGAGTGGCCCAGCAACAAAATCCCTATGCCCTGGGCTCAACTCATGGTTCAGGATCTTGGAAAGAGAAGGATAATCCTACATTTGGTTACCAACTCAATTTACATAAGGAAGTAACTGTGCTTTGCCACCCCCACATGAGCACGCACGCATATCCACGGACTCACACACCGTTCATTCAGATGGTAATTTAGCTCCTGTTCTGACCAAGGGATGTAGTAGGGTCATATGCAACAGTGCCAAAGAAATCCACACACATGTTAAACTCTTCTGCAAAAGATAATCTTCATTTAACTATTGAAATGAAATGGAAGTCCAATGTAAGTTCATAACATGTGTGAACAGTGATCACATTACTTCTTTTCTGGTTTGGGTGTATTTTACTTAATTTTCTGCCAAAGTGCCCCTACTAGGAAATCTGTGCAATGCTGTGTGCTGGGGTGAGAGTGGGCATCTTTGTCTTGCTCCTGCTCTTAGAGAAAAAGTTTCCATTATTTTCACCTCTGAGAATGATGTTACCTGTTGAATTTATACATTGCCTTTATTATATGAAGCAGTTCCATTCTGTTTTTGGTCTGTTTAGTGTTTTCATCTCAGGAAAGTGTGTTACATTTTGTTATTTTTTTCCTGCATTTATTGACCATGTGATGTGGAAAGCATAGTATCACCAACAACTGGTGTTGGGTTCACTGAATGCCCAGACAGAAAAATGAACTCAAAGTGGATTAAAGATGTAAATGTAAGAGCTTAAAGTATAAAATCTTTGGAACAAAACATAGAAGAAAACTTGATGGCATTGTACTTGTCAATAATTTATTTTTATATTGTAAATAATTTTTCTTTACTTTTAAATATATTTTATTGATTATGCTGTTAGAGTTGTCTCATTTTTTCCTCCTCTTCAATCCCTTTTGCCCTGCATCTACCCTCCCAACTGCATGCCCCTCCCTTAGTTCCTGCCCATGGGTCATATATGTAAGTTCCTTGGTTTCTCCATTTCCTATACAAATCTTAACCGTCCCCTGTCTATTTTGTACCTACAATTTATGCATCTTATTCCCTGTGCCTTTTCCCTTATTTTCCCCTCTCCCCCTCCCTGCTAACAACCATCTATGTAATCTCCATTTCGATGATTCTCTTCATGTTCTAGTTGTTTGCTTAGTTTGTTTTCGTTATTTAGGTTCAGTTGTTGAGAGTTGTGTTTGTGGTCATTTTATTGTTTATATTTTTGACCATTTTCTTTTACTTAGAAACATTTCATATGATAAGGGCTTAATGATGATGAAGTCCTTTAACTTGACCTTATCTGGGAAGCACTTTATCTGTCCTTCCATTCTAAATGACAGCTTTGCTGGATAGAGTCATCTTGGATGTAGGTCCTTGCCTTTCATGACTTGGAATACTTCTTCCAGCCCCTTCATGCCTGCAAGGTTTCTTTTGAGAAATCAGATGACAATCTTATGGAAACGCCTTTGTAGTTAACTGTTCCATTTTCTCTTGCTGATTTTAACATTCTCTCCTCTTTAATCTTGGGTAACACAATTATGATGTTCCGTGGTGTGTGCTTCCTTGGGTCCAACTACTTTGGGGATCTCTGAGCTTCCTGGACTTCCCAGAAGTCCATTTCTTTTGTCAGGTTGGGGAAGTTTCCTTCATTATTTTTTTCAAATAAATTTTTACTATCTTGCTCTTCCTTGTTTCCTTCTGGCACCATCGTGACTCGGGTATTGGAACATTTAAAATTGTTCTGAAGGTTCCTAAACCTCTCCTCATATTTTTTAATTCTTGTTTCTTCACTCTTCTCATTGAACTTTTATTTCTTCCTTCTGCTCCAAATCATTGATTTGAGTCCTGGTTTCCTTCCACAAACTGTTGGTTCCTTATACATTTTTCTTTATTTAACTTTGCATAGCCTTCATTGTTTTCCTCTATTTTGCAACCATACTCAATTATTTCTGTGAGCATCCTGATAACCAGTGTTATGAACTCTGTATGTGATAGGCTGGCTATCTCTTCATCACTTAGTTCTATTTTTGGACCTTTGATCTTTTATTTCATTTTGGCCATATATTTTTTTCCTCAGCATGCTTGTGACATATTAAGGGACAGAGCCTTAGGTATTCCCCATAGTGAGGCAATTGACTTTGCTATTTTGTGGCACTGTATGTGGGGGAGGAGTCAGAGAGGGAACAATGTTGCTTGTTCAACTCTCAGCCAGCCTTCCATCACTTCTCCTGGTACCCACAAGCCAACTGGGACCTTCATGTGATGATTCCAAGGTGGGTGGGTTTGTGTACATACTAGAGCCCTGTGGGTCTCTCCAATGAACTCTCTTGTGAGGCCGAGAATTTCTCCTGCTGCCTCAATCCCCACAGGCCTTTTTGCAGTCAGTTGGTTTTAGTCTTTGTTTCCCTGTGCTGGAATCCTTGGTTGTGTGGTCTGTCTCACTCCCCTGTTGTTCCCCCTGGTTTATCCACATGTAAATGTGTGAATGCCCAGTCTACTGGCTACTGCCTGGCTGCACATCCTCTCTGCCCCAGCTGCCTGTCTCTACCCCTCCTACAAGTCTGAATGAATGTTTCCTCCTTAACTCCTTGGCTGTTGGACTTCCATAGAGTTCAATTTTCTGGCATTTGTGGTTATTGTTTTGTTTTTAAAATTGTTTTCATTCCTTTGGTTGTGCAAGGAGACAAAGTGTATCTACCTGTGCATCCATCTTGGCCAGAAGTCTGGATTTGTAAATAATTTAGTCTATATGACATAATACACAACAAACAGGAAGAAAGAGAGACAAATTGACTTACATTAAACCCAACATCATACATGCATGAAAAGGTTACCATCGACGAAGTGAAAGGCAACCTATGCCATGGACAAAATATTTGCATGCCATGTATCTGTTGATGCATTAACATTAGGATATAAAAAGAACTTCTACAATGTAATATCAAAAATCCAAGTGAAACAACAGAAAACAACTGTCAAACATACACAGCAGATTAGACAGGATGGTGAGGGCGTGCAGTTAATGCAACCTTGTGCACCTAGTGGGAATGTGAAATGATGCAGCTGCTAAAGGATAACAGCAAACAATTCCCTCAAAAATTAAAAACATAGATGTTTTATGACCTTGAAATTCCACCTCTGGGTATGCACCAAAGGAAACAAAGTCACTGTATCGGAGTTATCTGTAGTTTCATATTTATTAAAGCATTATGTACAACAACAAGGCATAGATAAAGAATTATACATAGTTCTCTATCATTCATCATGAAAATAAGAAAATCCTGCCATCAGTGACAACATAAAAGCATCCTGAGGACACAAGGGTAGACAAATAAGTGAGGCACAGGAAGTCAAATACTGTGTGATCTCACTTGTATGTGGATTCTAAAAAATCATTAAAGGTCATATTTATGGTTACCAGACATGGTGGGTGGACAGTGGGAAAATCATACTTTGATGATCTATTGCAGGATAAGTAAGTCGAGGGGATGTAATGGACAGAATGTTGAAAAGATATAAAACTGTTGTGTGGTATGTGCAAAATTTGCTAAAGAGTAGATACTAAAAGTTTTCAGCGTAAAGAAACCCACTTTTTCTTTTTTCTTCTCTTCTCTTCCTTTGTATTTTCCAGTGTCTATATGGAATGAGAGATGTTAACTCTATTTTGGTGGTAATAATTTCAGAAGATACATAAGTCCTGTCATTATCCTGTGCAGCTTACCCTTATACAGTGCTGATGATCATATTTCTATACAACTGAAAGAAAAGTAGAATGGAAGTTGAAAGAGACACCTTTCAAAGCTGACATACAAATGGGCAACATGCATCTGAAAAGATGGCCAACAGTAGAGATAAGTATAGAAATGCAAGTCAAAAAACCATAATGTGATGTCACCTCAGATCCATTAGGGGCTGATTGTGAAAAGAAAACTTAGAAAAATAACAAGGGTTTGCAAGAATATGGAAAATAGGAATGTTTGTGAACCCACTATGAAAAACAGTATGGAGGTTTTTCAAAAATAGAAGTCTCATACAGTACAGCAATTGGACCCCTTGGTGTATATCTAAAGTCTTTTCAAAGACATGGTTAGACAGCCCTGATCATAGCAGCAGTTCAGAACTGACAAAAGGTGGAAACAATCTAAACATCCCTTGATGGATGAAGGGATAAACAGAATGTGGTTCATACATACACTGGAGTACTATACAACATTAAAACCCTTTCAGGTACTTCAGTGTGTATGGACCTTGAGAACTTTATGATAGGAGAAATAAGACTGTCACAAAAAGACATCTCTGTACGTGTCCACTGCTGCAAGGTGTCTATCTAGGGTAGGCATGCATATCAAAACAGGAAGTATGATGGTGACTGTCAGAGCTTCAAGGAAAAAGGAGGTGATTTATGTGTATAAAGTGTCAGATATTACAAAATGAAAGCATTCCTCACCCTGTTGTATGTCAATATGAATATGCTTAATATTTCTGAAGTATACTTCAGAAGTATACTATGTGAAGTATACTAAACATAGCACCTTTTGTATTTGAAGTACCTTCAAATGGTACCTTTTATATTTTCTAACACAATTAACAATTTTAAAATATATATAACTAAAGATCACAATTTTTATGTTGTTCCCATTACACCTAGTCTGTGAGATCTGGCCACACTCTGTAACAAATCAGACCCATTTCAGACACCACCAGCACCCTGCATTTACACTGCACTGTGGTGAGGTTTTTGTTTCTGTCCACATTTACCTTCTCTCCTTTGCTAAGAAAAGCAGGGAATGCAGCAGAGAGGGACAGATATATAGGACCACCAGGTAGAACATGGGGTTCCGTCTCATTTTACCCCCTGTAAACTCCCCTGGACATTTCTTCCCAAACTCTTCCCCATTCATGTGACTGTGTTTTAATTGTGCACTTTCCTGACTTTATAAATATTATTAGGAAACATAGTTATAGATTAAAATGCAGGTTCACCATGCTGAACTGTGGTTATGGAAAAAAAATGTTATACTTTTGTATTGTGACATAGGAGTTGGTGGTGATGTTTGCTGTGCTATTTTATTACCTGGTAATTAAAGGTGAGTTGGGAGAACTTTATTGAATTGGCTCCTGAAAGACTGAGGCAAAAGTGCAAAGTTGCTCATAAATATACTTTTCAGTTATAGATCTACTTATTAATTCTCTGTATCACATCAATCCCAAACACACAATTTTATGTATAATAATTGCTACTGTAGGAGGTCAATATAAAATAAATGCTAGTTAAGGTCATCTATTAAGTGCATGTTATAGCAATTGTAAAAGGAGAAACATCTGTCCTGGGCATTTTGTGGACTTGGCATAAATGTGCAGTAAATGTCTTGCCACATCTCAGAGGAAACTGTGTGCAATGACATGAATAATTTTGTATCACATCCCATGTGTGCATGCACATTATTTTCAAAAAATAAGTGTGTGACTTTGTGTAATTGTGTTTGTATCTGAGTGCACAACTGTGTGAGAGTGTGTGTAATAGTGTGTGACTCTGCATGTGTGACTGTGTGACAGTGTGTTGCTGTGTGACTATGTGTGACTATGTGACCAACTGTGTTGTGATTCTGTGTGTCACTGTGTGTGCCTGTGTGTTTGACGGTATTCATGACTGTAGTGCAAATGTGTGCATGACTGTGTGTGCTGGTCTCATACTAAGTGAACAGGAGGAATACTTGTCACTCTATGCTGGCAGATATATTCACTCTGTACACATTTTTGTCTACTGGAGTGTTCAACATGAAATTTATTTATAATTGGAAAAAAGTTGTCTATTTCTTTCTAAAAGATCTTTTGATTAAACATGTGCCCTGTCTGACCATCATGATCATGGATGGGGCCTATTGAACTTCAGAGCCAGTCAGGTGGGCTTCCCTGGACTGCTCCTAAAATCCAGCATGCTCCCAATGCAAATCCCACCCACAACAAACCTGAAACCCTTGGATCCTGTGTGAAATAGAATGAGCTTGATGAGGCACACCCCAGGCCTCAGAGTCTCATGCCCCCACTGTGGTGTTAGCACTGCTTCCTAGAGGAGAGAGTGGATCCTCCTAAGGATGGATGTGGGGGATCCTATGTTTGGAGCACTAAGCTAACAACATTACCTGGAATCCATGTGGACACTGCGATGATGGCTGAGGCCCATGAACCCTCAACCTGATCAGGCTTGTCAGCAAGTGGAGGGCCCATGGTCTCTGGGACCAAGACAGGGAGGGACACACAGGGAGTCAGACACCATGTGCAGCTGTGTCCACCTGAGAGATGGGTGTAGAGCTGCACACACAGACAAATCCACCAGCAAGATGCCTGACGAGCTCAGTGTCATGGGTGAAAAGGTAAAAAGACACCAGGGAAAGGCATGTATACCAACATGTATCTTCAGACATATATTTCAGCAAATGAGCTGTTTGATGAAAATTGGGAAGTGCTATAAAAAAACAATAAGCCTTTATTCTTCCATAAAAGTCATACCAGTACTATGAGTATAAAAACCCTTAGAAACACACATATAAGTATGCATACATGGAATTACACAGTACATACACTGACAAAAACATAAAACTGTATGTGCAGATAAAGCACACTGTAACATCCACCAACAGAGAGATGTACATGTTAACTAACACTACAACACAGAGTAGCAGATGCACACATAAATACAAGGATAGAATGGAAGGTATATAAGCAGGAGTTTTCTATTCAAGGAGAAGAATTACAGACTGATTGAAGAATCTTGTTCCCAGCCTCTCTCTGCACCTGCTCACTAGGTGGCCTTACATGTCCAGTGTCCTGAGAAACCTTGCAGCCCAGCCCAAACTTTGCCCACTGACTATGGACTTTGGTGACTTGGTTGGCTCATTCTCACTCCATGTGTGTGGTCCAGAACCTAGTGCCATGTCCTTGGTGGTCACAGAGCTCAGTTGCAGGGAGATCTAGGTGCAGAACATCTCCCTGGGTCAAGATTCTGCTCTGTAAAAAATGTTTGGGTATGCACTAATCCTGGCTTTCCTCCCTGCAGATTCTCTGTGGGGTTCACAAGTCCTAAGCCTTACTCATGCAGCTCACCTGGGACAGAACACCTGAGGACAAGGAGAATACTTTTAGTAAGGGACACCACACCATTTGGCCTTCTTACATGCATTAGCTGAGGCTCTCAGAACTCACTTTTGATCCATGAGAAGATCTCCAAGCATGTGATATCTGTGATACATTCCTGTCCTTGGGGTCACAACCCTGTTTAAGGAGAGGGAAACACAGGCTTTCTAGTGGTCTGTATCTCCCCAGGGCCTGGTTCTCATTGACCTGTGGGAAGGTTCTTGTTCTGTGGGCTGCGGGAGATTCAAAATACAGAATAGCTTTTACATGTACACACATCACAGAGTCACAATCACTTGTCAGCAAGTTAACGTAAGTATGAACCCCAATGCACTCACTCACACTCTACCAACCAACTTCAGGCAGCTCAGGAAGGAAGTCTGTCCCCAGATTCCTGAGGTGCAGCTGAGACCAGATCCTCAGGGAACCAGAATGGCTGAAACCAAATGCTCAGGAACATGCAGATTCCTGCTTCTAGGGCTGATGAGTGTTCTCTTATATTACAGGGCTCTGCAGAGTAACTAATTTAGAGATGACTGAGTTAAAGGTGTTGGCATGTAGAGACTATCATGAATTCTCTGGTTGGGACATAAATGCAATCATGTGTCCTTTTCAAATGGAAAGTAAAGAAAATCAGAGTAAAATACTGTGAATGTTCAAACAGATGTTGGGGTGCATTTCCACATCCACCCAGTAAATGAGGGTCAGGAAGGTAACATGTGGCAGGGAGCACAGAGAACTGAGGGGTGGAGGTCCTAGGAGATGATCACAACCCTGCAGTGTAAGGTCTGACTGTCAGAAGGAAGGATGCATGTGAGGACATTGTGTTCATGTTGGGGAACAGAGAGACTGAGCTCAGCACAAAAGGGGTCTGGAGAAGCCTGGACCCCACTTTGTGGGAAATATTTACAAATATGGGGAAGACAAGAACACTCAGTGTGTTTCATTGTCAAGAAAGAGAAAGGACACACAGGAGTGTGGTGAAGGAAAGGTCCCAGGCACAGGGTGGAATGTCATCAGCAAACTCTCATTTCTTCCTTTGCTGTCTGCAGTGACAATGTGGGAAATGAGAGTCACAAAGAAGGAAGAAGTATCCCTGGATGCAGCTGAGAGTTTTGAGAGGAAATCCCTGCTCCCAAGTGGAAGCCCCTTCTATCCCCACCCAGGCCAACACCAGCCCCTGCGTTTGTTCTCTGTGGTCCCTGGGAGATGAGCATCCACTACAGCCCAGCCCTTCTGTTTCCCCCAAAGTGGTTCAAGTCTAGGCTCACACTGACTTCCCTTTACTGTGTCTCTGGCACAGTAATACAAGGCCATGTCCTCAGCTCTCAGGTTGCTCAGCTCCATGTAGGCTGTGCTTGTGGACTTGTCTGAAGTTACAGTGACTCTTCCCTGGAACTTCTATGTGTAGTATGTGTCATCATTGTTAGGGTATATATACCCCATCCACTCAAGGCATTGTCCTTGGGTCTGTCACACCCATTGCTTCCAGTATCTGGTGAAGGTGTATCCAAAAGCCTTGAAGGAGGCCTTTACTTTTACCACAGGATTTCTCATCTCAGTCCCAGTCTATGCCAGCTGCATTTGGGTGTGGACCCCTGTGGAGACAAGCAGGAGTAGGTGGACATACCGCTTGACTGCCCCTGGTTCTCTCCTCAACTCTGGAACAAAGGAGTCCCTTACCGGTAGCCACTGCCACCAAAAAGTGGGCTCTCCAGCTCCAGTCCATGGTGAGGGACTGTGCAATCTGGACTTCTGTAGGGGAAGGTGTGGTGGGTGATGCTCTCAGGGCACTGATAGAACCACATTTAACCTAGTCTAACTCTTCTCATTTGCACAGTAGTGCAGAAAAATGCATCATTGGTGATTATATGACCACTTGGAGAGGGTAGAGGGCACAGTGACCATACCAGTGGGAGATTTAGGTCCCACGCTCTAATCAGTGTTATTGGATATACATCCCATTACAGGTCCCTTAGCTCTGTGCAGATGTATCTTCTCCCATTGAGGAACAAGTCCCCACAACACATGCTCCTACTTCAGAACACACCTTTGAGTGACACAGAGACCACCTGGATTATAATGACCTTCGTATTTGATTGTCTTATTGCTGGGCCAGTGTGTCTCTCAAATTCTTCCCCTAGTAAGTTAATGAAACCATGCATGTCCCCAGATCCCCAGTTCCTGACAATTCAGATATAAAAAAAAAAAAAAAAACCCTAGATATGCCCCTGCTGACTGTGGTTCTCATGACTTATCGAGTCAGTAAATGCTGTGATGGAGTGAGATGTTTATAGTCACCTCATGCCAAATTTAATTATAGATAAGTTTTGAGAAGAGGAAATGCCAGGCTCTCAGAGGAAATTCCTACCTAGCTCCCTCTGCATCTGCTAGTGGGTCAACATCCCTGAAGTCATTGATCCCACATGCCCCTAGCTAACCAGCCCATGACCTGCAGGAGAGGGCCCTATGTGGGCTCACAGGGTATGGACCTCTCATGGCCATATGCTGACTTCAGGGCGCTTCCTTGGGAACATCATGTGCTTCAACATCTCTGGACACAGAGAACTGGCCATACTAAACCCCAGTGACTCTGTAGTGAGCCCCATAACCAGTGTTCTATGAATCATCAGGGAGCCTCTTCCCTGGAGCTGCCGGATGCACTGACACAGCCAACATCTCTGAGTCCAGAAGATCTCAGGAGCTTCAGGGGCTTCTGATGTTCTCCAGTTCCTCTGCTTGTAGATACCATCTGAATATCCATGCATGTGGCCCTAATACCACTGCACATCTACTGCTCAATAAACAACACACAGACATACAGAGTGATGGTTTTCATAGTAATTAACTCCAGGTATCCCTTATCCCCTGTTCCTACCATATGGGCAGGACCCATCCCAAGGATTTCAGGCCTGGGTGTGGCTTCGTAAGTGACTTAGTGTTGGGCTGCTCAGAGAGGGACACACTTTCTTTTTGTCCTTTTAGGATGTCCCATCCTGATGATTATCTTTCTTTCTACCAGTTGCCTTATGGACCTCAGGCCCCAGCACCCCACATGGAGACAGGCTCACTGCTCAGAGGCTCCCAGCAGCACCTTTCAGTTGTTGGAGGAACTGTCATCTCCCCATGCACCTGAGCCTCAGTTCCAACCTCATGGACATTCCAAGACTGACCAGAGCATCACAGGTGAGAACTCTGACACTACTGGTCATTACTCAGGCTGTCTGTCAAAGGTGGCCTTTTCTATGGGTGGTCATGGAAGAGCTGTGGTGATACTCCCTATGTGGACTCCATGTCCTCCACATCTAGCCGCCTGGTAGGCACTGAGTTCTCACTTAGACCCAGAGAAAGGCAAGAACATCTGTTTTGGTTTGCACTGTCTGGGGAATGTCGCAGGTAGCTCCTACCTTGGAGAATACTGAGAAAGCCCCCATTTCCACAGGACCAGAGAACTGTGCTGGATTGACGAATGTGTCAGTTACATGTACCCCCATTTCATTTCAGTCACTGCATGTTTATTCTCTATGTTGAACTTGTCATTATCATGTATTATCATACTTGGGACGTGCATCAAGCAGACATCCTCTTTAGCAAATGTCCACAGTAATCTGATGAGACAAATAAATCCTTCTGTTTTCAGTAAATGTTTGTCAGGGGCATTCCCAAACAAAAGGCAAATTGCACTAGGTTGTTGTTCAAGCAGAAGATGGAGAAAAATCATTTGCAAGTCAATGACTGACAGCTTGTGTGCTGTGGCTAGTCATCAGCTTTGATTGCTGAAGTCATCTCCGTGAGCTCTGATGACACACGACACTGCTTTTTCACACCCTCAGTAATTTCCTGTGTGCCTTCATGAGGCTTCCGTATTTTCAATGGGATTCAAAAGTTGAGGACACACAGGATGTTAGCTAACAGCTTCGCAAATTGTAAGGTGACATCAATGGGAGCCTTGCTTTGTTCACTGAGAGTCAATTACTATTTAAAGGAAACACATGCATGGACTCTGATGAGCAAACTTGGGCAAGCCAGCATGCCTTCTGCTTTATGGTAGCAAGGTCTTGTTTCTCCAGAGAATGAGACCCCAAAAATGATATTTACATTTACACTTGCACTTACATGAAATTGGTGCTAATATTATGGACAATGAGATGTACCACAATCCTATGAGGTGCAAGTTGCAGAAAGCAGACCCAGGAGACCTGCTGTCAGAATTCATCCTGGTGTGATGACAGATGACCAGGGTGACCAGGGCAAGAGAAGATCTATGTCCCAGCTGCAGAATCAATCATTAGGGCAGGAAGGTCTTAATTACCCCTCCATCACTCTTTGTCCCAGTGTGTCCCTCAATGGAGTGGAATGTGCCCACCTTTATTGGGAAAAACAATCTGTTTTTCTGAGACACCAATACAAAGGTAAGTTTACCTGTAAACACACTTAGACAAACCCAGGAATGACTTTCAGCCAGATCTTTGGGCATCTTGTGATCCAGTCAAAATAAAACAAAAACCAACTGTCACAAAAAGAAATCTATTTAGGGGAAGAGTTCCAAGTCATAGACAATATGCAAAAGCCCACTGTATTTAGATGGAGGAGAAGCAACCACTTTAGACACATCGTGGTGATTGCTTTCTTAGGTAACTACAGGTAGAATGTCAGATGGAGAGGAAACTTCTGGTCAGAGATGAGACTAAGTCTTAACCTTCATGTTCCATGTACCTACACAATCTGTGGGCCTTAGTGTCCCCTGGAGCCCAGCGTTCTTTCTTCCTGCACGGAATTTTGTGTCTGGATTCACACTGATTCCCTTCACTGTGTCGGTCCCACAATCATACATGGCCTTGTCATCAGCTGTAAGACTGCTCAGTGTTAAATAAACTCAGCTCTCCCAGGTGTCGCTGGTGATGGTGAGACAGGATTTCAGCTCAGGGATGTAGTCTTTACCCCCACCACTCCATATAGTACTGACCCATAACAATCCTTTCTCTGGAACCTTTGGCTCCAGTGCACACCATACTTCATTAAACAAAATACAGAGAGAGTTCAGGTGAGGGAGAGGGTCTAGGAGGGCTTCATGAGTTCTGGGCACAATTCATACAGCTGCACCTGAGGCAGCACACTTGGGAATGAGGAGCAAAAGATCCTGTCAGTCACAAGCAATCGCCCTCATCCCACAGACCAGTGTCTGACATCTGAGACACTCACCCTAAGGGGCTCTCACCAGGTGGAGGAAGAGACCCAGGAGTTTCATCTTATTCTAGAGCAGACCTCTGCCTTCCCCAAGACCTCAGTCCCCTGTGAGGAGAGAACTGGGGATGCCCACATTCCATGGTAGAGTTTGCCTTTGATCTGGGAGTGAAATTTGCATGTGGGGACACCTTTCTCATATAAATGGGGAGGGATGGAGGTCTGACACCCTGGTCATTCTAAGACCTCTGTGGGGATACCTCTTCTCTTGAGCTCACTCACCATGTGCATCTTGGACAAGAAATCACCTGTTTTGTGAGAGACATTGGAATTATATCAAATGATGACATCACCTTTCTGAGCATGAGAAGAAATGTTGAACTAGATGAGTAGGTGATACTTTAGAATACTCATACATCTTTCAAACATATTTGGAATAAATTACCATTTGTTCAGATAGTTTCTGTAACCAAACACTCACCAAATATGTATCAATGTAAATTTATACGTGAATGATGTTTACCTCGGTATAAAAACTTAAAAAATAAATCAAGCTGGTTTCAATATTGTATTTTCTTTATTATATTTTTATCTGGGTAACTTCACCCCAACCACAAATGAGAAAGACTTATGAATTCATTTTGGAAAAGTCTGATTGTGTCTACAGCTGTCTGTGCAAACATTACCATTATGCATGCCCATAGCATATTGCAGAGTCCCTAAGCCAATTACATAATAAAAAATGTTTTTTACATGGAGAAACAGTTATAAATAACAATAGTAATTATGCATGTATACTTCATATCTTGAAATGATAATGAAAGCAGTCTAACTGGTTTTCTCAATGTAGTGTCGTCATTGAAGTTGGGGTTCTGAAGGTCAGAAATGAGAAGAATTCCTAGCACAGATTTGCTCACAGGAAAGGGAACTTCTGCTCTGATAGGACATGTCACTCCCTCCCTCTCTGGGCCCTGTTTCTGTGGATGGTCAGTGTGGTCAGAGTCTGCTGGCCTCTCTCACACAACATGTAACCTTCTTAAAGTAAAATAAGCATTTTAGCCTCTCAGACACGTGATTTACAAATATATTCTTCCTGTGTAGGCTTCTCTTTAATTTCCATAATAGTGTCTTCGGTGGGATAAAAGTTTTTCATTTTAACCAAGTTCTATTTATCAACTTTTTAAAATGTGCCCTGTTTTGGTGTTTTATTTAAAATCTTGACAGAATATGGTCCCCCTCCATTGTCCATAGACTAAAAAGCCCTGGTATGGATAGAATGCTCATGGAAACGGGTGGAGCAATGGTGGCTGGAAAGCTTAATGTTACTGAGAACTGATTCCTGTGTCAGTGTGACCAGGAAACCAATGTTTCACTGCCTGAATCCCTGACTCACTTCAAGGACTGATTCACTTGAAAGGATTTTACACTATGAATCTGCATACAGTATGCAGCAGAGCCAACTAGATTATCCCCTGAGAATCTATGTCATGTAAAGATCAGACAGATGTAGGAGGAACATCCTACAATGGGAAGGGATGCTAAGCAGAGATGACAGGGACACAGTCTGAGAGATTCCTTCATGAGGGTGAATGTGGCCAGGCAGGGTCAAGACTGCAGACACACTGAGAGGGACATAAAGAGGACTGGAACTGACATGTGGGCATGTTAACTGCCAAGTGACCGTGCTTTGTAAAGCTGTGAGTACAGATATAACATTGGAACAAGGGAGAAAGAATGGACCCGGTAAGTGTGAAATCCTAGAGACAACTGCACTCTCAGTGTGTCTGGGAGGAGGACAGTGGGGTTTTCAACCTGGTTCTCCTGTGCAGAGGCTCATATATCCTACCACTCAGGGGATGTCTGGGAAGAGTGTGGCAGGGGTGACACTGTCTCCTCATGGTCACCCTGAGGCACAAGCCTGCAAGACCCTCGGACTTAACAAGATGCCTATCCACCTACCCAAGACTTGGAGCAGGACCCCAAGGAGCATGGTCCCCTCTTTTAATATTTTAAGTATTTGGTACCTTGTAGGGAAGAAGAAGTTGGGCTATGTAAGCTTGGGCAGGAATGACTGGTATCTCAAGGCTCTGATCAAAATGTTGATTTCTTCCTGATAATCAGAATCAATTACTCCAGGCTGGACTACAATCCTTTTAGTGGTAATGCTAGGCCTTCCTAAAATCAATCCAACAGTGCCCTCCGTCAGTGGCACCCATACCCCAGTAGGAGCTATGAGGATTTCATCCTGTTCTAAGATGGGCTCTTGGGTAGTGACCAAATCCAATACTATGCTCCGCCTTGTGGCAACACAGAGGTTGGAGACTCGGCATGCTCCTTAGCCCACAGCTGTTGATTGTTCTTGCAGGAATAACACCTGTTGGGGTTCAGGACATCAGAGAGGGTACCCTTCTGCCCATTTCCCTGTGGTGGGATCAGCTTGCCATTTTTATCATATTGGGATCTACATTCACTTGCCCAGTGTTTACCCTTGCCACATCCTGGGTAGTTTTTACTGGACAGATTCTTTAGACTACAATGTTGTCTGTTTCAGCACCCCTGATGCCACAGTCTACCACAATAAAATCACTTACCTTCACCTTTTATGGCTGCTGCTAGCAACGTGGCTTTATGCTGTTCCATGCTCATCTTCTGGCAAGCCTTGACAAATTGACTAATATCAGTGGTCGTTAGTATGAGAGGGTTGAGTAGAGCCTTACAATCATTATTTGCATTTTCATAAACTAATTGTAATAAAGGGGTCTTGGTTGCCTCCTGGTTCTCAATTTGCTTTTGAATTGCTTCTTGTAGTCTATCAGTCAAGTCTAAATAAGCCTTGTGACTCCCTGCCAAATATTAAGAAAGGAGCCTTGCCCCCAGGGCTTTAGCTTCTGGGACCATCTTTAGGGCAGGAAAGCTTCCTGGGAGAATTGGATGAATACCTGAGGGTCCATTTCCACCTGTTCTTCAGCGGTTTCAAATTCATCAGTCCAGAGAAGCATGTTAAGCTGGACTGGAATTTAGTTAGGATTGTTTTCCACTGTTTGGTGGGGGCAGCGATTCATATATTCGCAATGCCCCATGGAAAACTGGGTGGCCATTAGGACAGTTCCAACTAAGGCAAGCCAATCACAGGGTGCCATCCTATACACTTCAGTGATGGCTGACAGGAGCCCTATAGTATAGGGTGATGAAGCCTTTAATGCTGTTTTTTAAATTTCTGTATATCTCAAAAGGCCAAGGCTCATGCTCTGGGTTCCTCTGCCTGTTAATGGCAATGGGGAAGACAGATAATGCTTTCCAATCTCCCAATTTCACTGCTTCTTGGAGGCCTCGTTGCATAGTGGAGGGAGTCTGCCTAGGGGCCAAGGTGGATCTAAGAGAGGAAGAGGGGGAACATAGATTCTGGAGGTGCCCAGAGCCAGTAGCTCTGTGGGGAGGGAGTGGCTCCTCCTGTGAGTTATCCCAGAGCAGGCCTGACCACAGACCCAGCAGTGGGGTAGGGCACTCCCTCCTCCATTTCTGGCAGCTGAGAAGCCACTTAGATTTTAAAAGTGAATTTTTTTTCTTGTGCTTGGGAAGGCAGGACCCCTGCTGTTTCTGAGGTAGCCTTTTCCTCAGTTTGCAAAGGCAGTGAATTTTTATTATTAGGATTAGCAACTATGCTCACCACTGCCCTACAGGTCCCTTCCTTTTCCTCTGTTTTCCAGAACATGAGGTTTGCTAGTATGAATAGAGATGAAAGCCGTCCTTACTAGGCTCCAGGTCATTAAATTCTAATATCCTATTGGTGTCCTGTTAACCTGGTACCACTTCAATTTCTGCCCTACTTTTTCCCACACATCTAAATCTGGAGAGCCTTTACCTGGAAACCACAGACTGTAGCTCTTTATTGTCTTCAACAGATTAGTTAAATGCTGTTTTTTAAACTGACACCCTGCAGCCCAAAGGAGCTGCTGAATCAGCAGATAATACACCTCCTGCTTCTTAGAAAGTTTTGAACCCATGTTGGCAGCTGGGAGGGTTAGTTTTACTTTATGTTTCATACTTCCTCACCCTCTATCTGCCTAACTAGTTCTCTAAGCCTCTTCTGACTAATTGCTGGGGGAGAAATAAATGTGGTGGGTTGCAGTGTGCTGCTTGTGAGGAGGGCCCCCAAGGGTGTCAACCCTTGCTCATCCCTGCCTATCTTAAATTCTTCGGTTTCTCTCCAGGTGGTCTAAAACCAGCCAAAGGGGCTCAGAGAGCTAGATGGCCAATCCTTACATGCACTTCCCAGGATGAGCCAAAATTTAATTACCATGATTGGAGCTCCTTATGAGGCCCCTGCACATCTCAGGGAATGACCCTATACACCCTTGTAGGGCCCCCACTCATGTAGGGATGCCTGAGAATTCCAGCCAGAAGAAGGAATGCCTCTTGTCTTTGGTGCTCAGCAAGAAGCTAAGAAACTCATAAATAACCCTGTAACTAGTTGCTGCTTTTAAAACTGATTAAAGGGAAAGTCTTTGCTCTTTCTCCCAAGCCTAAACCCAGGTGGGGGTTGTGCCTCGGAGATGGGCTTGTGAGTGCTTTTACAGTGTGCCTCTCATTGCATGGGCTTTTGCTTGTGGGAAACTTAGTGCTCTGTCCAGGTCCACATCTCCAGATTATCCTTTCATGGGTATCTTCTAGCAGCAAGTGCCCTAGTGACTTTTAACTCCTGGACCCATGCCTGATGGGGTGTGGCAAATGCTTGAGAGAGAGCAAGACTCCAACTCACTAAAGAGGGTGCAGAGAAGAGAAGGTGAAACTGTATTCAAAATGGCCACAAAGAATGCAGCCTTGGAATAAATCCCTTTTCCCTTATCTTACACACACCCACAGTATAACCAGAAAGCTCCTGGTACCCTCATCCCTTTACTTGCAAGTTCAAGGAGCCGAATCCCATCTTAGGTAGATGTGTGCTCTACAGCATTGGCTTGTAGCCTCTGTCCCTGTTCCAGTGCCAGATGGGGGGAACTTTGGCCAGTGAGGTTCCTTAGGCCACCACAGATCAGAATAAAGAATGGTCCCGGACACAGTCTTGTTGTTCCTGTGGGAAAAGGGGTGGTGATACCTTCCACCAGAGAATGCCCCAAGCCCTTCTCCAATATGGCTTTTATTAGGATTGGGAAGTGCAGGGGAATACAGCATATGTGCATAGCTTATCAATCAATGCCCAACAGGATATAGTCATAAAAAACTAACACTATCTAGAGATAACAGTTAAAGAAACAGAAATCAGCCCTGGCTGGCGTAGCTCAGTGGATGGAGCGCGGGCTGGGAACCAAAGTGTCCCAGGTTCGATTCCCAGCCAGGGTACATGCCTGGGTTGCAGGCCATAACCCCCAGCAACCGCACATTGATGTTTCTCTCTCTCTCTCTCTCTCTCCCTCCCTTCCCTCTCTAAAAATAAATAAATAAAATCTTTAAAAAAAAAAGAAAAAAAAAAGAAACAGAAATCTTTTCAGGTTGGGTCTATGGGACATGCTGACACCAGATGGTTGTAAAAGCATGTATCATGAAGTAGGGAGTTTCATTCCTTATGCCTTGAACTCAAATATCTTGGTTAAACCAACAGGGCTTATCGCTGAGCAGAGCTAGCTTCAAAGGAAAAAAAAATGCACATTTCAGGCCTGATTCTTGCAGGACCTTCGGTATTAGAATCGAGTCATGCCTGCCACCTGTGTTTTTACCTGGTTTTCCAGGGGGACTTATAAGCCCCTTTCAGAGCTTGATCTCATGGGGTCACAATCTCCAAAAACATACAGAGTGGTCCACATAAGATGTAGAGAAAAGGAAACCCTAGTGCACTGTTGGTGGAAATGCAGACTGGTGCAGCCACTGTGGAAAACAGTTGGCAATTTCCTCAGAAAAGTAAAAGTGGAACTGCCCTTTGACCTGACAATTCCACTGCTGGGGTTATATCCTAAGAACCCTGAAACACCAATCAAAAGGAACCTGTGAACGACAAGAGCACATACTTGACAGACCCAGCAGTCTTTTAATACTTATCAAACTGCTGCTGTCCAGGAATGCTCCCCTTTCCTCTTGTCATTCCATCCACCCCAACACACACACAGAATTGAAAAGGGCTGAAATGGTGCCAATGTGAGATCACATTTGTGACCTTACCTCAATGGTCTTATGCAGGGCTGCCCTAAGTTCCCTTTAGCTATACTCTTTTGTTGGACAGGAGGCTGGAGCCAGCCACAGCATACAGTGAGCAAAACAGGTTTATGATAGGCTCTTCAAAACCCGCAGCCTATGGAAGTGTAGAGACAATGGAGAACATCTTGTTCTCTGCACTGTCTCCAGTTAAATGAGTTAGATAAGGACCTGTCTCAGGACTGTTGATGTCTGGTAACCAGAGTTCTAACTACTCTATTGTTATGTCCTCAAGGAAGGTAACCTTTTAAAGTTCCATTACCTGGGCTTTTTAAAAAATCAGACTTGCCTAAAAACTCCATGTGGATTTTAACTCTCACCCATAGCACCGATATAAATATGCAAAGGTATTCACCAGGGTCTCCCCCAGCTTTCTGAAAAAAAATGTAACCTGTTGTTCAAGCTTTCATAAAGGAGACCTCAGTTTAGACTGTTGTTTTTTGATGAGTTTAGTGTCCTGGAAAAGCCACTGTGTCTCTCCAGGCTTCACCAGAGGCCCTACCCATAGTGGGGATGGTACCAGAAACTAATTTCTAGAGACATCATCATGTATAGATGATGTAAAGTTTACAACACCTGTGAGATGGCATTGCTTAGGTTTGGTAACAAACCTCAGACATTGCAAAGTTATAAGAAAAAGTGAGATGTAGCTTGAAATATCACCTAATACAGGCCTGGGTTTCAGCAATGTGGTCTTTGAAAATTCCCACCACTCAGGCCACATTTTTACATCATCACCTTTAGGGGGAAAATTTCAGGAAATTAATGTGCTTTCAAACATGCCACATCACCTTCCATACCTCCTGTTATACTTAGATCATGTGCCTCACATAAGACTGCAAGCTGGGCAGTCAGCACCGTGACTCCCAGTGGACCCTGCCTCCTGATACACACATCTTTGTTTTGACACTAAGTACTTACCTAGTTACCAACTAGTTCCCCCTCCAAAAAAAACAAAATACAGACTATGTGATATAAAGACTTACACAAGTTTCCATTAAAAATAATGTCACTTTCCCTTTATTTACTACTTCTTTCAGTTTTCTTAATTTGCCTCTAGTTTTATTTAAATCTCTCTCACAATTCAAGTATTATCATCTGTGCCAAATAATCTTGCATGGTGTCCTGCTCTACTTAGAATCAGACATTGTGCCTCATGTAGGCTTACATGTTTGATAGTCTCCACAATGTCTCCAGGTAAATCCTGCCTACTGATATATACATAGTTGTGTCACCAATAAGTGGCTACAGGCCAGCTAAAGTGCAACTTGGAAAATCCTTTGCGGGCAGTGACTGGAACAGAAAACTGGCTGGGTGACACAGACATGAAAGAATTTCCTGGAGTTGCCAATGTGCAGCCCAAACTTCCCAGTAAGGCATGAGTTGTTCCCTGTCCTAAAAAAAAAAAAACACTTTTGGGCCTGGGAGTGTAAATTCTAAAGGAGGCAAATGTCCTGAGGAAAACGACAGGTGAATCTGTTTACCTGATTTTCTTTCTTTTTTCTTTTTTTTATATTTTATTTATCTATTGTTGGTCAGAGGGAAAGGGTGGGAGAAAGGGGAAGAAATATCACTGTGTGGTTGCCTCTCTCATGCCACCAATTAAGGACCTGGCTTACAACCCAGGTTTGTGCCCTGACTGAGAATGGAACCTGCAACCCTTGTTTCCCAGGTAGGTACTCAATCCACTGAGCCATACCGGTGAGGGCTGATTATCTTATTTTCTTAACTTTCCTCTTTTGGTTTAACATTGAATTTATTGGGGTGACATTGGTTAATGAAATCATACAGGTTTTAAAATAAAATACATGAAATAAAATAAAAAATCATAGGAATCATTGCATGGAACTCCTAAAAACAAAACAAAAAACCCATAAAAGATTTTCAAATGTCCAACATAAAGAATTATCTGCACTCTGCATAAACTGCTTATGGTCCAAAATATAAGATCTCTTTTACCCTATTATTCCCATCATTTTTATGGCTTTTTCCTTTGTTTTCCCTTTGTGTGGGGTTAGGGATCAGAACACAGTGGTGGAGAGGAGTGTTTTGAGGATCCCAGGAGGGTGTGGCCCTAGTACCTTCTCACAGCTTTTCTCCCATATCCACGGTGATGATGCCCTCATCTGGAAGGACAGACGCTCTGTTCTAGTCTTTGGCAGGCAGTGGGGTATCTGAGAAAGCCGAGGGTAGTTTTTCACCCCCTCAGGGGTGAAAGCCCCACTTGCAGGCTTGGTGGGACAGGGGAACTGGTGCACAGGCTTCCATTTTAGTGTTCTGTTGTTTTAAGCAAGTAACTCGAGTTGCTGTCTTTGTTATTTTATCGACTGATTGATTTCAGAGAAAGAAAAGAAGGGGAAGGATGGAAGGGAGAGAGAGAGAGAGAGATTTTAAAAATATTTCTAGGCCAGTAGAATGGTGGCAAGATAGGTGGAAGTGGAGCCCACTTCCTCCTGTGCATGAGTGAAACACCTAACTGATCTTCTGAGGAACAAACGGAGTGAACAGCCAATGGTATCCCAGCATATATGAAGACTGAAGACCAAAAACTGTAAAGGACATTGAAAAATCAGATGGTAAGGAGAGTGCTTCAGGAAAATAAGGTCTGTGGGACTAGCGTAGGGATCAGGGAGGCTGCAGGCCCAGGCCCAGTGCCCCCTGGGTCTGCCACAGGATTCTTGGTAGAGAGCCAGGTCAATGGCTACCTCCACTGCCAAACAAAGTTTGAGCAGCACCAGGAGGGACCTGGATGCTTGAAGTCTCAGCAGGGGTGGGGCAGGGGGGAGTAAGGACGAAGTGGCAAACACACAGGGGTGGTGTGCACCCACTGAGACTGTGGACATTGGCTGGGAAGAATTGGGCAGTGGCAGACCCTGACCCAGACAGTACCTGGTCTGGTTGGAGAGTTGAGCAGTGCAAGTGGCCAGGTACTTGTTTGGAGTGGCAGGCTTTAATAGGAGGGATTTTTCAAAAGGAAAAGAGAAAAAAAGAGGGACTCAGCAGCTGTTTGGGGAATTCTCCTGCATCAGCTGCCCCTGCCTCCTGCACCCCTATCCTTGCCCAGCCACGTGCTCACACCCAAAGCCCTGGAGATGGTGTTCACCTAAACCCACAGCCCAGTGCCTGCCCATCCTGCCCCAGCATCAGAGGCCGAGTGCTCATGCCTACAATCCCTGGACAGAGCATGCCTGATACTGCCATACAAAGATACCTCCCACCTGATACCTGCACCCCAGGCCCTGCAAGGCTGTCTAGGTCTCTATGAGGAAGGTGGAGATGACCACCCAGAGGAGAGCTGGAAGGATCAGGGAGTCAGCAATCCCCAGGAAGACTTAACTCAGTGTGTGGGGGGAGGGCTGAAATAGTCTGAAAGGGCACTGAGAGTTTTGGGGAACTGCCCTGTCTGGTTTCAGAAGCTGTAACCCCCTCCCCCATGGCTAAGGCTGACTGGGTGACCTTCAGACAAGAAGCCACTAAGGAGACAAAGCTTATCTCCCTGGCAGGAGTGCCACTTCTGCTCCTTTCACTTCATCTATAACTGGCCCCCAATGCTTGGTTGGTTAGCCAATGACAGGTAAGATTCCCCAAGGAGGAAATGACCTAAGACAGGCACAATCACATGGAGTTCCCTAAGGAAGGACTTGGGGGGATACAGCAAAAGGGAATGATGAACCCTCTCCCCTCAGCTTTAACAAAGCCTGAATCCTCATCCTGTGTGCATGAAGTCTCCTAATTTCTTGGCTGCCTTACTTCCCCTGCCTGACTTAAGTCTGAGACAATGACTTAAGCCTGAAACAATGACAAAGGGTGGTGCAGCCCTGTGCTGGAAAAGGCGGATTACCTGGAGCAATCTGGCCTAAGAAAGAATATGTAAAATCCTGTGAAACCTGCTTTGCTAAGAACACTCTCAATTAAATAAGGGTCCAAGCAAGAAGTGAGTTTGCTCCTCAAAGTTTTATAGCTCTTCAGCTATATCCCTGACTCAATTGGCCCTCAGAGTTCCTTGTTATCTATTGTTTGATCCTTATTGTCTGACAATGATTAATGAGCTTTAGCTGTATTCCTGTGCAAATGAACCCAATAAAATCCCATTGAGGAAAAGGCTCTTGGCCCTTCTCCTTTAAGAGATCAGCCACCTTTCCTCCCCAAGCAGATCATGTCTTGGTAGACTTATTCTCATCCGTGGTGGCCAGGGGGGCCCTGAGGGCAGAGCCCCACCACCACCACAGAGAATCCCTAGTCTAGGACAGCAAAGAGCAAGAAGGTGGTGTGTGGATTTCCCTTAATTGGTGCACCTCAAGGACAGTGCAACTGATGGACTGAAGGCCTAGGCTGGGTGCAGAAAGGCAATGAGGGCCCCGCAGCAAACTGAGGAACTGCACTGGAGGCTGGGCGAGTACAGCTCAGGAATGGAGAGAAGAGAAACCAATTCCCCTTCAGCTTGCTTCAGCCAGGAAGACCAGCAGAACTCCTTTGGCCTGTTTTCAAGCCAGCAGGAGGCTTTTTTTTTTTTTTAAGTAATTGTTTTCTTTTAACTCCTTCTTCCATTCTTTCCTTCTTTCTTTTTTTATTCCTTCTTCATTTCCTCCTTTCTTCCACTTTATATCTCTTCTCCCTTCCTTATTTTTCTTTTAATTCCCACAAGTGAGACAATAAAACCTGGAAGTTGGGAAAAGACCAGAGTTGAACCCTAAGAGGGGTGATCCCAACAGCTGAGACAGTGAGACAAATTTCACTTTGCTACTCCACAGAACTTGCAAGTTATTGTATATTTGTATTATTTTTTCATTATTCTTACAATTTTTATTTTATTAGCATTTTTGTGTTTCTCTTCTTTCTCTTTAGTCTTCTTTGCTTGGCTTGTTAACTTGCATGGTTTGGTTTCCCTTCTTCTGTCTTTCATAGTTATTATTAATTTACTGTCTTTCACTTCACTAATGTTCCATTAGCACATTATACTTCCTGTTCTTGTTATCCAGATCACATAGATTCTGTCATATGATTGTTAGTCTATTATTATTGTAAATAATTGCTGTTTCATATAATTTTAAATATTACACAGCACCCTGCCCAGATCTTAGCTCACTTCACTGTTTCCTGAACTTTATTACTGTTGTGGTTAACTCTATTCTCTCACACACTACACTTATTTTTCATCCTTTACTCTCACATTACCTCATAATCTGACCTCTTACAAACTCTCGACTTTCTCTATCCAACTCACAATTCTCCCCCGCCCCAACAAGAGTCTTAACTCTTTTCCATCCTTTCTAAAAAGTGGCAACTTGGGTGAAATAACATGATTAACACTGTACATATTGAAAAGATTTCCTATCTCTTCTCTATGGGTCGGTACTTTAAATACCATAGAATACACTTCTGCTGTCTTAAACCATTTTGCCTTCCCTCTCTAACTGATCACAAAAAAAGAGTAGGTGCAAGCTGTGAACACCAGGACACCTTCTAGAAGAGGAAACCCACTAAAAAAAAGGAACTACCAACAGATAACAACAGAACAAGATGAAAGATGGAGGGGAAGCCACAGTAACTCAGCCCAGGACCTATCTGTAAATATAACTAAATATTGGAGAAACTACTCAGAACAAACAACTGAACAATGGCAAGAGAGAATCCTCAAAACCTTGTACACATAGAAGAACAAGCTTCAACAAAACCTGCCCATACCCACACAACAGAATACAAGATGTGGTGGACAGAGTGACCTTCAGTTAAGCAGCTGGAGGGAAGGACACACCAAAGGAAGACCCAAAAACAATAAAAACCCAAAGACATACAGACAGCCAAAATAAATGACAGCCCAACATCAGTGAGCTCTGGAGATCAAGGAGACTGCACCACTGAATCTCACAGGTATTCTACCATAGAAGTTCACACCATAAACCCAGGGAGTCAGAACAGATCGATTTAAAAAACACAGGCTAACAAGAAGTCTCACAAACAATAGGAAGACAAAGAAACAATTCCCAAATGAAATAAAAGTAGGAAGCCTTAGAAGGATGCTAAATGAAATAGAGGCAACTCCACTATCAGATATTGTGTTCAAAGCAATATCTGTAATACAGATATTGTATTACAAGAAAGCTCAATGAGCTCACGGAGAATTACCAAAACCTAAAGGGAAACGACAATGAACTCCCTGCAAACTATATCAACATGAAAAAAGAAATGGACACTATCAACAAGGGCCAACAGGAAATGAAGAATACAATTTCTGATCTGAAGAACACAGTAGAAGTAATCAAAAACAGGCTAGATGAAGCAGAAGATTGAATCAGTGAGCTGGAGGACAAGGTAGAAAAAAAAAAAACCAGAATGAGCAAAAAAATGAAAAGAGGCTCAGAAAAAAATGAAGAGGGATCAAGGGAAATGCAGGACAACATGAAACATAATAATATCCGTATAATAGGGATACCAGAAGGAGAAGAAGAATAGCAAAGGAAAGAAAACCTGTTTCAAAAAGTAACGATGGAAAACTTCCCTAATTTGATGAGAGAAAAAGTCACACAAATCCAGGAAACACAGAGTCCCAATCAAGAAAAACCCAAAGAGGCCCACTTCAAGACACATCATAATTAAAATGGCAAAATTCCAAGACAAAGAGAGAATCTAAAAGCAGAAAGTGAAAAACAGAAAGTAACACACAAGGGAGCCCTGATAAAACTAGCAGCTGACTTCTCAACAGAAATGCTTCAAGCCAGAAGGGTATGACAATAAATATTCCAAGTAATGAGAACTAAAGGACTGCCACCAAGACTACTTTTTCCAGCAAGGCTCTCAATTAAAATGGAAAGCCAAATAAGGAGCTTCCTGAACAAAAGAAGACTCAAAGAATATACCTCCAAACAAGCTCTGCAGGAGATGCTAAAGGGTTTGCTTTAAGAACAGGAAAAAAAAAAACAGTGAAAGAGAGGGAAACAGAGGTATGAAAAAAATGGCAATGAATAAGTACCTATCAATAATAACCTTAAATGTAAATGGATTAAATGCCCCAATCAAAAGATACAGAATAGGTGAATGTATAAGAAAACATGACCCACATATATGTTGCTTACAAGAGACCCACCTCAGAATAAAAGGCTGAAAGGGGAGGGTTGGAAACAAATGTTCTAAGAATGGAGAGGGAAAAAAGCCAAGGTAGCAATACTCATATCAGACAAAATAAACTTAAAAGGGGGGGGGGCATAAAGGGAGAACCACAAAGTCACTTCATAATACTCAAGGGAAGAATCCATCATGAAGACATAAACATTGTAAATATATATGCACCCAACATAGGAACATCCACATAAATAAATTCTTGGAGGACTTCAAGAACAATAGTGACAACCACACAATTATAGTAGGGGATTTATTTGAACACCCCACTTTCAAAAATGGATAGATCTTCCAAACAAAAGATCAACAAAAATAGTGCAGCATTGAACAATGTCCTAGATCAAATGGACTTAACTAATTTATATATATTATAGATATAGATATATAGATAGACATATAGATAGATATAGATATAGATAGATAGATTGCACATCTTTCATCTCAAGAAGCAAAAGACACATTCTTTTCAAGTGCACATGGAATATTTTCAAAGGCAGACCACATGGTAGGACAATAAACAAGCCACAGTAAATTCAAGGAAATTTAAATCATATCAAGCATTTTCTCCAATCACAAGGGACTGAAACCAGAAACAACCTCAAGGAAAAAACAAAAACAAAAACATACAAACTCATGGAGATTAAATAGCATGATGTTAAACAATGAATGGGTCGAGAATGAAATTAGGAAAGAAAAACTTCCTGGAAACAAACAAAAATGAACTTAGAACAATCCAAAACTAATGGGACACAGCGAAGGCAGTCCAGAGAGGGATGTTCATAGCTATATGGGCCTACCTAAAAAAGATGGAAACATTTCAGATAGACAACCTAACCCTACACTGACAAGAACTTGAGGAACAACAACAAAGGTAGCCCAGAGCAAGTAGAGGGAAGGAAAAAGCAAAGACCAGAGCAGAATTAAACAACATACAGGCTAAAAGCACAATTCTAAGGATCAATGAATCCAGGAGCTGGTTCTTTGAAACAATAAACAAAATCAACAAACTTTTTTTATTCTTTTAATATATTTTATTGATTATGCTATTACAGTTGTCCCATTTCCCCCCTTCACTCCCCTCCACCCTGTACACCCTCTCCCACCCACATTCCCCTCCTTTAGTTCATGTCCATGTGTCATACTTATAAGTCCTTTAGCTTCCACATTTCTCATACTATTCTTACCCTTCCCCTACCTATTTTCAATCTACAATCTATGCTACTTATTCTCTGTACCTTTTCCCCCTCTCTCCTCCTCCCACTCCCCTGTTGCTAACCCTCCATGTGATCTCCATTTCTGTGGTTCTGTTCTAGTTGTTTGCATAGTTTCTTTTGGTTTTGCTTTAGGTGTGGTTGTTAATAATTGTGAGTTTGCTGTCATTTTACTATACATGTTTTTTTTTAACCTTCTTTTCTTAGATAAGTCCCTTTAACATTTCATAAAATAAGGGCTTTCCGGATGATGAATTCCTTTAAGTTGACCTTATCTGAGAAGCACTTGATCTGCCCTTCCATTCTAAATGAAAGCTTTGCTGGGTAGAGCAATCTTGGATGTAGGTCCTTGTCTTTCATGACTTGGAATACTTCTTTCCACCCCCTTCTTGCCTGTAAGGTCTCTTTTGAGAAATCAGCTGACAGTCTGATGGGAACCCCTTTGTAGGTTACTGTCCCCTTATCTCTTGCTGCTTCTAGGATTCTCTCCTTCATTTTTACCTTGGCAATGTAATTATGATGTCTCCTGGTGTGTTTCTTCTTGGGTCCAACTTCTTTGGGACTCTCTGAGCTTCCTGGACTTCCTGGAAATCTATTTCCTTTGCCAGAATGGGGAAGTTCTCCGTTATCATTTGTTCAAATATGTTTTCAGTCTGTTGCTCTTCCTCTTCCCCTTCTGGTACCCCTATAATTCGGATGTTGGAACGTTTAAAGATGTCCTGGAGGTTCCTAAGCTTCTCCTCATTTTTTTGAATTATTTCTCTATCCTTTCCTGTTTGGCTGTTTCTTTCTTCCTCTGGTCCACTCTATTGTTTTGAGTTCCAGTTTCCTTCCCATTACTATTGGTTCCCTGTGCATTTTCCTTCATTTATCATAACCTGCATTTGTTCATCTAATTTGCAACCAAAATCAACCAATTCTGTGAGCTTCCTGATCACCAGTGTTTTGAACTCTGCATCTGATAGGTTGGCTATCTCTTGGTCGCTTAAAAGGATGAGTTCTGGGGCTTTGATTTGTTCTTCTGTTTGAACCATCTCTCTCTCTCTCTCTCTCTCTCTCTCTCTCTCTCTCTCTCTCTCTCTCTCTTTGGTCTGGGGGCTCCTGTTAGGGTGAGGGGCGGAGCCTTAGGTGTTCACCAAGGCTGGGCACCCCAGTCGCTAGATTGTGATGTTGTATGTGTGGGTGGGGTCGAGAGGGAACAATGGTGGTTGCTCCGCTCTCTGTGGGACCTCAGTCCCTTTTCTGGGATCCTGGGTTGTGTGCTATGCCCTGCTCCACAATCACCGTCTCACTGGGTCTGCCAGCTGCCACTTGCATACTCAGGGTCCACCCACTGTGATCTTGCGTGCCCCAGATGCCTTATGCACCCAATCTCTCTGCTCTCCATGCTGCAACCCATGCCTGGCTGCTTGGCTCCACTCCTCCTACCTGTCTGGATAAATGGGTCTATTTCAACTTCTTGGCTGTCTGACTTCCATTCAGATAAATTTTCTATCAGTTCTGGATGTTATTCTGCCTCTAAATTGTTGTTGTTCCAATCTTGGATGTGCATGGAGGTATGGTGCATCCACCTATGCCTCCATCTTGGCAAGAAGTCAAAATCAACAAACTTTTAAGAAGACTCACTAGGAAAAAAAGAGAGAGGACACAAATAAACACAATCAGAAATGAAAGAGGAGCAAAGAGGAGCAAATGAAAGATTGCAACTGATACCACAGAAATACAAAGGATTGTAAGAAATTGCTATAAATAACTAAAGGCCAAAAAATTTGAAAACCTAGGTGAAATGGACAAATTTCTAGAAAAATAGAATCTTCCAAAACTGAATGAAGAAGAAGCAGAAAGCCTGAACAGACCAATAACAGCAGATGAAATTGAAGCAGTAATAAAAAAAACTCCCGACACACAAAAGTTCTGGACCAGACAGTCTCAAAGGATAATTTTACAAAGCATGTAAGGAAGAGCTAACCCCAACCTTCACAGATTATTCCAAAAAATTCAAGAAGATGGAAGACTCCAAAGCCTTTTTATGAAGCCAGCACCATCCTAATCCCAAAACTAGATAAAGACACAACAAAGAAAGATAAGTTCAGGCCAATATTGCTGATGAACATAGATGATAAAATCCTCAAAATATATTGGCAAACCACATCCAGCAAGATGCTAAAAAGATCATACACCATGACCAAGTGGGATTCATCCTAGGGATGCAAGGATGGTACAATATTCTCAAATCAATAAACATAATATATCACATAAACAAAAACAAAGACAGAAATCACATGATCATACCAATACATGCGGAAAAAAGCATTTGATAAGGTACCCATTTATGATAAAAACACTCAGCAAAGCGGAAATACAGGGAACATTCCTCAAAATAATAAAGGCCATATATGAGAGACCTACAGCCAACATCATACTCAATGCGCAAAAATGTAGAGTTTTCCCACTAAGATAAGGAACGAGACAAGGATGCCCATTTTCACCACTCCTATTGAACATACTATTGGAAGTCCTAGCCACAGTGATCAGACAAGATAAGGAAATAAAAGGCATCCAAATTGGAAAGGAAGAAACAAAATTGTCACTGTTTGCAGATGACATGATAGTATACATAGAAAATCCTATAGCTTCCACCAAAAAATTACTCGACCTAATAAATGAATTTGGCAAAACAGCAGCATACAAAGTCAATATTCAGAAATAAAAGGCATTTTTGTACACCAACAATGAAATATCAGAATCAGAAATTAGGAAAAAAATCCCATTTGATATAGCAACAAGAAAAATAAAGTACCTAGGAATAAAGCTAACTAAGGAGGTAAAAGACCTGTACTCAGAAAACTATACAACACTGAAGAAAGAAATTAAGGAAGACACAAACAAATGGATGTACCATACCAATGGATTGGAAGAATTAGCATCATCAAAATGTCCATACTTCCCAAAGAGATTTATAGATTGAATGCAATCCATATTAAAGTACCAGTGACATACTTAACAGATATAGAACATTTAAGAAATTAATATGGCGCCATAAATGGTCCCAAACAGCTGTAGCAATTTTGAGAAAGAAGAACAAAGTAGGAGGGATCACAATACCTGATGTCAAAGTGTATTACAAGGCCACTGTAATCAAAACAGCCTGGTACTGGAATAAAAAGAGACACATAGACCAATGGAAGAGAACATAGAGCCCAGAAATAAACCCAAGTCACTATGGTCAATTATTATTTGACAAAGAGGAAAGAAGCATAAAATGAAGTAAAAATAGCCTCTTTAACAAATGATGGTCAGAGATCTGGAAAGACACATGCAAAAAAATAAAACCAGATCACCAACTTAATACTATACACAAAAATAAATTCAAGGTGGATAAAAGTCCTAGAGAAAAACATCAGCAGGAAAATCTCAGACATGCCATGCAGCAACATCTTCACTGATATGTGCCCTAAAGCAAGGGGCATAAAGGAAAGAATAGACAAATGGGACCTCATCAAATTAAAAAGCTTCTGCATGGCTGGAGAAAAGAGCATTAAAATGAAAAGAGAACCAACTATATGGGAAAACATATTTGCTAATGATACCTCAGATGAAGATGTGATCTCCAAAATATATAAAGAACTCACAGGATTCCACTCCAGAAACACACAAAACCCAATTTTAAAATGGTCAAAAGACTTGAACAGACACTTCTCCAAGGAGGACATACAGAGGGCCCAGAGACACATGAAAAGATGCTCAGCATCACCATCAGAGGGATGCAAATTAAAACCACAATGGGACACCACTTCACACTGGTCCGAATGGCCACATCATTTCAACAAACAAGTGTTGGAGAGGAGGTGAAGAAAAGGGAAGCCTACTGCATTGTTGGTAGGAATGCAGAGAGTTGCAGCCACTGTGGAAAACAGTATGGAATTTCCTCAGAAAACTGAAAATGAATCTGCCTTTTGACCCAGCAATCCCACTCCTGGGATTATACCTCAAGAGTCCTGAAACACCAATCCAAAAAAACCTATGCATCCCAATGTTCAGAGCAGCACAATTGACAACAGCCAAGTGCTGGAAGCAACCTAAGTGCCCATCAGTAAATGAGTGCATGAAATAACGATGGTACATTTACACAATGGAATTCTACACAGCAGAGGGAAAGAAGGAACTCCTGCCCTTTGGGACAGCATGGATGGTGCTGGGAATCATTATGCTAAGTGAAGTAAGCCAGGCATCATCGAGGGACAAATACCTTATGATCTCACCTTCATCAGGAACATAATCAACAAAAGATAAAAGCAACGAAAATATAATCAGAGACAAAATTAAGAACAATCTAACAGCAGCCAGAGGCGAGGAGGTAGGGGACAGTGGGGAGAAAGATTTTCAGGAACTGCTATAAAGGACATGTGGACAAAACCAAAGGGGAGGGTGGTACAAGGGAGGGAGGAGGGTTTGGCTTGGTTGGGGGTTGTGGTGGGGGGATAATGCAGACATCTGTAACTGAAAGATAAAATAATTTTTTAAAGGAAAAAATATTTCTTGTATCTTTTCCCATTGCCACTCAGTCCCCGTGTACACTCCCCACCGCCATTGCTTTTCCAGTTAGGGAAGTGTTGGTTTGTCGACTGCGTGTGTGTAAGCGTGAGTGCGTGTGCGCATGCCCCAACAGTTCATCAAGCTGCTTCACATTGCTTCCAGCACACATACTCCCCCTCCCCCATGGCGCTGTTATTAAGGTTAAGTGAGCTGGAATCCACCACCCACTACGGACGGGGCACCCATGTTCCCCAGGCCCACCCTCTTCTCGTGTCCGGGCTTTGCTGTGGTCTACTCAGTTCCTGCTCTGAAACTTCACCGTGGTCACCGTTACCGTTCATTGCCTGCACGGCTGCCAGACTCTGTCAGTTTTGGATACATCCACTCCCAGTGCGGGTAGTAGTGGATTTGGGGGCGGGGGACTCAAAAGGAAAGAAAAGAGAAGGGCAAGAAGGGGGGATAAGCGGGGCCCACCAGACTTGATGCTTTGGGCGGGCAGTGCTCCTTGCGGCACGCAGGTGTTTTGTGGAGTGGAACGCTTAGGGAAAACGGCGTGGGTTTCTCCCTTCCTCTCTCCGCCTCCTCCTTCCTCTTTTTCTGTAAGGAGTCCCATCGAAAGAGTCTCCCTGATTCCATTTTCTTTTCAGCCCCGTGTGCTTGCGTGAGCCGATGTCACCCCCGACAGAGTCCGTGTGTGTGAAACAAGAGAAGAGGAAACGGGGGGGGGGGGGGCCCGTCATTATCCCGCGCAGAGTGGCCTCGTTGGGGTTGCACGCGCCGCGCTTTTCACCGCGCCCTCCCGGGAGTCGGCGCACCCGCGGGGCGAGGGAAGCTGGGTCCCGCCCGGCCGCCCTCGCCCTCGCCCTCGCCCTCGCCCTCCGGGGACTACGGGGAAATGCCCTCGCCTACCAGTCGCCTGGCTGCCGCGTCCCGAGAGCCGAAGGTCCTCTTTCTGAGTCCCTCTTCCGCGGCCACAGTCCGGCCCCGGTGGCCGGGCGCTCGGAGGCGGACGCGGTGTGCCCCGGCGGGACCGCTCCTCCGGGGGGCTGCGGGGCGCCCGGGCCCCTCCGCTCGCTCCGCGGACCTGAGCGCCTGTGTCGGGCGCCACCTGGCGGCCGCTTTTACATCTTCTGTCCCTTCCGGAGCCGCGAGGGACAGCCTCTGGCCGCGTCGCAAGCGCTGGACTTCCAGCAGGCCGTGGGCGCTGGCGGGATGTGCCGGTGGCGCGGGAGCGGCCTCTTGACCGAAGATTGTACCTGCAGGACTGTTAAGCGGGCGCGGTCGCTCTCCCGGGTGGACCAGCACACCCCGGCGCCGCCACCCCCACCCCCCACCCCACGTCCTGTGGCCGTGACTGACTGACTGACCCACGGAATGACCGCCAGGGCCCGTCGAAGGGGAAGGCCTGAGGTGGGGGGCTCGCGGCCGTTCCGGAGGTGTCCACCGAGGCGGGCCGTGTGGAGTGGCCTGACTGGCTGCCACGGACGCCGCCGGCGCTCGCTCCTGGCGTCGGTCCCTTCTTCCACGTCGCCTCTGCGGAATTTTTCAAAGTCCGGAGGCGACCCTACACTGCCCGCCCGGTGGTCGGCCGCCCAGGGTCTTCCCTGCCGAGACGCGGGCCCTCCTGGGTCGCGGCCGCGGCCAGTTTCTTCTCCGGAGTCCCCATAGGCCGTGGGGGACCGCCGCTGAGCTGTCCTGCGGGTGCAGGGGACGGGCCCTGGGCGGTCCCTGGCGAGGAGACCCGGTCGTCTGGGCGCCTTTGCGCTGTCGCTGGCGAGTCGGGGGGCGCAAGCGCGTGCTGGGCGGGCTGCAGGCCCAGGAGGGTGTGAGAGAGGGCGCCCGTTCCTCACGCTCGCGAGTGCCTTCCTTCCGCTCAGCTGGTGCGGGGCTAGCAGGGGGCGGGGGCTCCCTCAGAGGGCCCGCGAATCCTTTGGCGCCTCCCCACACCCTTCTCTAGGTTCAGGGTTAGGGTTAGGAGATGACTGAACTGAATCCATGGTGCTGCCAGGCCCTCCTAACACACAACCCCATGCTCACCTTCCCCCTCATGCTCTGTTAAAAAATAATAATGCTCTTTTTGAGACTCAAAGGCAACTAAAATTTTACATAGTCCTGCCACCAGTTATTCCAGTCAACTTCAGGGACATTTCTCCCGGTGCAGAGAAGATTGAATACATCTGTGATACGGAAATTTCGAATGATGTCTAATGTGACTTGACTCTCTGAGTAATGGTAAAGCTTAGGATTGTGTCTACTTTTTCCCTTGAGTTATGTTAAATGTCTCAGAAACTTTCTGCATCTAGGTGTATGTACATAGTTGCATGAAGGAGCTTTTCTAAATTCATCCCAAATATCTGAATTGTTCTGGAGCCTCTCTGTTGCTTCCAGAGATCTCTAAGCTTCCCACAGAATAGACAATAACCAGGATGAAAGATATGACACCTTAAACTTGATAACAGGTTCATTCCATGTGCTTTTCAAAACTCAGAATGGCAACAGGCTCTTGAGAAAAGGGCTTTTCATGCGGGAGTGGAAATGTTTAAAATGCCTAAATAACCAGGGCAGGTCCAGCAGTATATTCTGCAGAACCAGGTACCGGGTAAGCCCCTGTCATGAATGATACAATTAATTTCACATTTCTGTACAAGGTTTATTTACTAACACTCAATTTTCATAGAGATGAGGTAATATTCTCAAGACAATGTGGAGGTGTGACTACATTTTCTCAAGAAGGTGGCCAGTGTTCACCTGGCACAAAGTTAGGCCTGGATGTGTTGGATACTGTTGAATGCCACGTGGGAAGGTTAGTACTATAACCAGAAAAGATGCCAGTGTTGGGGCTGCCTGTCACTACCAAATCCAATAAGCAATGACAATGATTGAATATTTTATGGGCACTTTATTCAGATGGCCGGTGATCCGCGAAGATGGCGGGTTCATACCCTGACAAACCATCTTCCCTTCTCTCTCCTGGCCAGATCTTTTATAAGGGTGGGGGGGAGGACAAACAAGGTGTGATGAGGGCTTTGAAATTCACAGAGGATTAGGTGAGAAGGTGAGCTATGCTGCAAGGCTGCAGCATCCTTCTTCTCAGGCAGTTAGCTGTCCCCAAAGGGGGCAGATGGTCACACAAAAGGCCGGGATGCCTCCAACTTGTTCCCAGCAGGTAATCTCTAGCCAGGGCCCCAGGAGGTCAGCTGCTTTTCCCAGGAGCCAGGATGGGCCTTATCTGTAGTTTCTGAAACAAAAGCTTAACATACACCTTACTAGCTAGACTTACAGCTTTTTACCTTAAGCTAAAATTTTCCCTTGAGTCCCCTTGAGTCTTGAGTCCCCTGTCAGTACCATAAATACTGTGGGACAATTTATTATTATGATGTCAGGACAGCCCTTTAGGGACCATCTGGTGCCATCTTCACACTAGGTAAACAAGTAGGGAGATATTGTAAGCAATTCACCATTAAACATCAAGTGAAGCAATATCTTGATCTTATCTGAGAACTAGCATTTCAAAGATATATGTGAAGGGATATAATGCACAAGCTAAAAATATTCTGAGCTTTAAATATAAAATTTGAGTTTAGTGGATGAGGGAAAACTGTATAGTTATTTTCTTCAAGGAATTTTGTTAGTTGTGTAGTTTGATATAGAAGCAAAGTGACATTAGGATCAGGGAGTTGTACCAAGAATACAACCTTCCATTCCTGCTCTGCTATGAGTACTGAGCACCTCAGCTCTGAAACAAGATCCAGAAAGAAAAAAAAATAATATAAAAAGAAATAAAATTGTATAGCTTTATGCATTCTCCTCCCTACTGTCAGACAAAGAAAACCACATCTCAGGAGTGTTCTAAATATCTCTAAGGCTTTATCTCTGGAGTGTTCTCTACATAGTTTGCACATGGTCTTTTTTAACTGGGAACAAATTTCAGAGCAAATATTGAATAGTGAACTACAAGTGGATTTAACATTGTTAAGCTAGAATGAAAGCAGACAGCCACACTCCCCATGACCTCCCTTTACCAGTTCTCCCCTTATAATTGATGTCTTAATGGTATCCCCTCTATTTATTTTATGGCACATTATTAAAGATACTTCTTCCCTACCTTGAGTACTTACTTCAGTAACAAGCATTTTCCCAAACTTCTCCCCTGTCTGCTGATTTCTGTTATCTAAATAAATAAGTACTGGTAACTAGGGTGGCTCAGATTCTCTTTCTAATTCAGAAATTTGATGAAATGCATTCCTTTACTTTATGGATTTACTTAAGTTGCCTAAAAGCCTATCACACGTGATAGAAGCTATACTCATAGAGATTTAAGAAGTGCAAATAAAAAAATCCCTAGAATTAGAATTTGCCTTCTATATTTAACCCTGAAATAGAAAAGGAGCTCTCTTGATCTAGTTGACATGGCTCCCCACATATGAGGAACACAAATAACAATGACAGTAGTTCACCATGCAAATAAAGCACTGTTCAGATTTGGGATTCAAAGGAAGATCCTCCAGAGAAAATGCCTTAATAGAACTATGAGATTACTTTATAATACAAACACAAGAAAGCATGATGTAAATACAAACTAAACAGTTTTTTTTAACCTAAGGTGACCTCAAACGGAGGACATAACCAAAGATCGGAAATGAAGAGTGTAACCCAAGGGAGGAAGTGGAGTGGTAGGTTGTGGGCAGTGTCTATATTGGACCAAGGAACTGAGTCCTAGTTTGTTGAGAAGCACTCCCCCAAACAGAGGACAGTGCCCAGTATAACACAGACTTCTATGTCCAATGACAGATAGGCAAACATCCTTATCACATACCAGAGAAATAAATATGTTTGACTCTATTTTACAAAAGAGGAAATAAACACCCAAGGGACTGGAAGGCCTCCATGCATCCTCACAGAGCGGGATTTTTAAGAGGGTGGGGCTGCTGCTCTCACTTAGGGACAGCTGTGGCTGTTCAGAAGTGATTAGCCTGAGATCCCAGTTTGGGATGGAAAGGAAATGCCTCCCCTTCTCAAAAGTGGCAGAATTGTGAGAGATCTGACTTCAATTAACTGATGAAGAAAGTATGTCTCAAGTGCTCAAGAGTTTTGTTTGGAAACAAAGTATTTTCAGGATGTGTTGCCACCCTTCAAGGCCATGCAGGTTCATGGTATTTGTGCAGACAGAAAAATATTCACGGAGCCGTTGGAATGTCTGGCATGCCTTTAGTCACGGGTGGGCAAGCCACACATGCCGCAAGCTGCATGTCTATCTGCACACCTCATGTCCTGGCCTCTGCTCCCCAGCGTGGCAGCCATCATGGCACCTGTCCCTTTGCATGTCTCTCATCATCATCCAACCCCTGGCGGGGAATCCCTACCTGCGTAAGTACTGGAGGGGATCAAAGCCAGCAAGATGCCAGAACATTACATAACATAATTCTGCACATGCGAGCCTACTTCATGTTATGGGAACAGTTTGTCAGACCCAGTCTCGAGGCTATGAGAACACTAGTTGTCAAGCCCCTCCAAGGCTATGGGAACCTGCTTCCCCTAGCTACCCAGACACCTGGGTGAGGAAGGCAGACTGCCTCCACTTACCCTACACAAGGGTAGCTATTTTACCTCTGGTTTTGTTTTTAAATTCCAGAACATGTGGAGGAGTTTGTTTATTTATTCATTCATTCATTTATTTATTTTGCAATGAATTTATAGGACTGACACTGGGAAATAAATGTATGTAGGTTTCAATTGTACAATATTATTACACACTGTCTGTCTACATTATTGTGCTTTCATTACTTTTTTGTCTTTTGTATATCAAAGCACACACTTCCCTTCTTTTTTTAAGTATATTTTATTATGTTACTACAATTGTCCCACTTTTTCTCCTTTATCCCCCTCCTCTCTGCACACCCCCACTCTCCAGCATTCCACCCCCCCACCTGAGTTCATGTCCACAGGTCGTACATATAAATTCTTTAGCTTCTTCATTTCCTATACTATTCTTAAACTCCACCCCCATCTATGTTGTACCTAACTATTATGCTTCTTATTCCCTGTACCTCTTCCCCATTCTCCCTTTCCCCCTCCCCACTGATAACCCTACGTGGGATCTCCATTTTTGTGATTCTGTTCCTGTTCTAGTTTGTGGGAGGCCACTCTGAGTGGCAGGGGCTCAGCTCCCACTGGGAGATGCACAGGACCCATGCCCACAGATAGGTCCTCCCGTGGGGAATCAGGCCTGCGAGGTACCTAGGCTGCCATGAGTCTTGCTTTTTGCTAAAACTCCCTCATCTTGAATTGAGGACATTTACTGCAAAGCAACTTCCTAAAAACCATGCTAAACCTTTCAAGGATGAGTGTAACCAGTTCAACTACTTTTGCCTTTTCATTGCAAATATCCCTCTTCTGTGATGTGATTAACAGCATTGCCTCTTTTGTTTTCTGTAAAAGGTAACCACCTGAAGTGAGCCTGTGCACAGTTACTGAGGATCTTCTTGTAATGTGTCCAGTAAGACAATAAAAGCTCATCAGAGCAAGGGCTGAGGTTTTTGCTCCCCTTGAGAGAAAAGCCATGCCATCCTTTTTCCTCCACTGGATTCGGTAATCTGTGTGAATACCTCATGTCATCCAAAAAGATGCAGACCCCACGACAAGCCGGGGTCCGCATCACTAGTTGTTGGCTTAGTTTTTGATTTTTGTTTTTTTTCTTTACATCCAGTTGTTGATAGTTATGAGTTTGTTGTCATTTTATAGCTCAGAGTTTTGATCTTCTTTTTCAGAGATAAGTCCCTTTATCATTTCATATAATAAGAGTTTGGTGATGATGAACTCCTTTAACTTGACCTTATCTGGGAAGCACTTTATCTGTCCTTTCATTCTAAATGTAGCTCTTTGCCTTCATAACTTTGAATATTTCTTGCCAGGCTCTTCTTGCCTGTAAGGTTTCTTTGTAGTAATCAGCTGATAGCCTTAGGGAAACTTCTATGTAGGTAACTACCTCCTTTCTTCTTGCTGCTTTTAAAAGTCTCTCCTTAGTCCTGGCTGATATTGCTCAGTGGATTGAGCATGGGCTTGACCAAAGTGTCCCTGGTTTGATCCCCAGTCAAGGCACATGCCTGGGTTACAGACTGTATCCTTAGTGGAGGGTCCGTGAGACACAACCACACATTGATGTTTCTCTCCTTCTCCTTCTCCTTCTTATCCCCTCTCTCTAAAAAGAAAGAAATCAAATCTTTTTAAAACAGATTCTCTCCTTCTCTTTAATCCTAGGTAACTTAATTATGATGTGTCTTGGTGTGTTCCTGCTTGGGTCCAATATCTTTGGGACTCTCTGGGCTTCCTGGACTTCCTGGAAGTCTATTTCCTTTGCCAGATTGGGGAAGTTTTCCCTCATTATTTTTTCAAATAAGTCTCCAATTTCTTGTTCTTCCTTTTCTTCTCTGGCACCCGTATGATTCAGTTGTTGGATTGTTTAAAGTTGTCCCAGAGGTTCCTAAGCGTCTCCTTTTTTTTTTTTTTTTGAATTCTTGTTTCTTGTTCTGTCCTAGTTGGATGTTTATTTCTTCGTTTTGTTCCAAATCATTGATTTCAGTCCTGGTTTCCTTCTTTTCACTGTTGGTTCCATGTATATTTTCCTTTATTTCATTTCATATGCCCTTCATTTCTTCCTTCATTATGAGACTGAGCTTAGTCATTTCTGTGAGCATCCTGATTACCAGTGTTTTGAACTCTGCATCTGATAGATTTGCTATCTCCTCATTGCTTAATTCTTTTTCTGGAGTTTTGATCTGTTCTTTCATTTGGGCCATATTTCTTTGTTTCAGGACACTGGTTATGTTGTAAGGGGCAGAGCCTTAGGTATTCACCAGGGTGGGGCAAGCGTCTTTGCTGCCTTGTGGTGCTGGTTGAAGGGGAGGGATTAAAGAGGGAATAATGCTGCTTGCTTGGCTCTTGCCCCGCTTTCTGTGACTTCCCTTTTGTCCCACAGGTAGATTATGCCCTTTCAGGTGCTGATTCCCAGGTGTGTGGATTTGTGTATGTTCTAGGACTCCATGGGCCTCTCCAAGGGACTCTCCTGTGAGACTGGGAGTTTCTGTTGCTGCCACAATCCCTACAGATTTTTACAACCAAAGGTTTTGAGTCTTTAGTTTCCCATGCTGAAACCCTGGGTTTGGTGGTCTATCTCGCTCTCCCATTGTTCTTCCCAGCTTATTCGTGCATAAATGTGAGACCATCGGGTCAGCCAACCCTTGCCTTGCTGGTGCAGTCCTCTGCCTTGCCTGTCATCCTCTCTGCCTTACTGCCCATCTCTGCCCCTCCTACCAAGCTGGATGAATGTTTATTTAAGTCCTTGGTTGTTGGCCTTTTATGCAGTTTTATTTTCTGGCACTTCTGGTTGTTGTTTTTTTTTTTTCAGTTGGTTGTTATACTTCTTTTGGTTGTGTGAGGAAGCCAAGGACTTCTACCTATGCCTCCATCATGGCTGGCACCTTCCCACTTCTCTTCTTTGGTTACCATATGTTTGTCTTTGTCTATAAGGGTTTTTTTCTGCTTATTTTTTTCATTGTTTTTTCATTGTTTTCATTATTTTTTTCAGCTTTCCAAACCGAACTTTTTTGACATCTGTCAGTCTGTTTTCAATATCTATAACTCTCTTTGTATTTTGTTTGTTTGTTTATTGTTCATTGTGTTATACATATAAGTGAGCCCATATGGTATTTTTCTTTGGCTTATTTCACTTCATATAATACACTCTAAAACCTTCCATGCAATTACAAAAAATACATTTTCTTCTTTTTTATAGTCAAGGATTAATCCATTCTTTAAACATCCTTATGCATTTTCTGTTGAAAATGTGAATTACTACAGCAACCATAGAAAACACTATGTAGTTTCTTCAAAAAAATTAAAAATTAAGCTGCCTCATGATCCAGCATTTTCACTTCTGAAAATGTATCTGAAGATACCTGAAACACTAATTTGCAAAAATATATATGTATCCCTATGTTTATCACAAGATTATTTGCAATGGCCAAAATTTGGAAGCAGCCCAAGTGCCTATCGGTGTTTGAGTTGATAAAAAAGATGAGAAATTTTTAAGCTATTCTCCTTCAACTAATTTGTTTATACTTTTGGATTTCCCAGAAAATACAGTGTGTGGTAATAGCAATGCAATTGAAAGTTTGTTTGTTTGTTTAAGAGGGACCAGTTTCCCTCAATTTGTTAGAAAAAAGTGCCTAATACAATTTCAAATTTTGTTAATTTATTGAGGTTTGTTTCTGGCCAAGCACATGATCTATTTTGGAAAATATTCCATGTGCACTAGAAATAAATATGTAAAGTGCAGCTTTTGGATGAAATGCTCTATTTCTATAAAGTCAAACTGATCTAATGTAGCACTCAAGGAAATTATTGTATTATTTTTTTTTAAAACACAGTAATTTAGCCCTGGCTGGCGTAGCTCAGTGGATTGAGTGCAGACTTCAAACCAAAGGATCGCAGGTTCGATTACCAGCCAGGGTACATGCCTAGGTTGCAGGCCATAACCTCCAGCAACCATACATTGATGTTTCTCTCTCTCTCTCTCTGTCTCCCTTCCATCCCTCTCTGAAAATAAATAAATAAAATCTTAAAAAATATGTTAAAAAATAAAAATAAAACTATTATTATTTATCTATTTCATAACACCTTTAACTCGCAGAAAAACATTTTATAAGTGCCTTTAAAACATTATTAGATAAAAGAAATGTAAAAAACAAGGTCAATACTTTATAGTGACATCAATTAAATATGGCAGTTTCAAGATTCAACCCTGAAACTTTCTGCCACACAATGCCTCCATAACTTCTAAAGTTGTAGTAAAATATTAAAAGACTGTGCAGAAAAGGGGGGAAGTTGAGACATTCTCAGGAGTCTTTCACTATATTTTGTAAAACTGTCTGTGAGGCTGAACTTCAAAGAGCCTGTCTTCATGACCTCTGATTAGCCCAGGTCGGTAACGAAGAAGGTGTGGGTGAAGGTCACAAGGATAAACCCAAAAGCTGCAGTAAAAAGGAAAAACAGGTCACATCATAAGATAGGCTTGGACAGAATACAGATTTCTGCTAGGACATCCTCACTCACAGTCCCATGCTTTTCTTTCCAACCCATGCTCTGTAGAAACATCAGACCCTCTTTCTAAAGTCAAAGACCATTCAAATTTTTTAGTGCTCTTATGATCCATCATTATGGACAGTGTTGGGAAAATGTCTTGAGATTCACAGAAGGCTCTAAAGGTATATCTGTGACATATGGAGAAGAGAACCAAATGATGTATAGTTTGACTCTCTAATTTTTTCCTAAACCTGAAGCTCTGGATTTGTGTGCACTTTTACCCCTGAGTTATGCTGTGTCACAGAAAGTACCTGCAGGTAGAATGAGGTATCATATATATGCTGTCAAATAAATACACTCCATCCAAAATTGTACCAAATATCTGAGTTAGCTGAAAGTATTTCTGTATTCCCCAGAGATCCTTAATCTTGCCTCACCAAGGACAACAACCACAAGCAGATAAATTGCATATTTGACGTCTTATCATGTTGCTTTCCATGTGCTTTTCCAAACTCTGAATGCCTTCAGGCCAGTGAGAGAAGAGGCAGAGAACTTTTCATGAGAAAGTGGAAAATTATAAATATGAACAACCAGAGCAAGTCCAGCAGTATATTATGCAAAAACAAATCACCAGGTTTGCACCAGCCATGGCTGATAAAGTTAATCCAGCTAAAAAAAAACTATACAAAGTTTATTTTCTACCACCCACTTTTCAGAGAAGCAAACAGGCTCAGAGAGATGAAGGATATTCTGAAAACACAAGCTGAAACTAAGCAAGGTCACCTTATACCAATAAAAAAAAGCTGGTACTCACCCAGTGAAAAGCTGGTCCAGGATAAACTGTGTGGTATTAAACTCCAGATAGTTTCACAGCTAGGTAGTCATGGCTGTTCTACATTGAAAGGTTAGTACCACAGATACATTGGGCACCTCCTTGTTATACCTCCTAGAGGGCTCTCAAGGTGTAAGTTTCATTCTCAGATAAGCTGGTGTCATCTTCACACTGAGTAAAAAGATAACAGACACAATGTAGGCAACATCCCTTAGAACCACCAAAAGGATCAAGGTGTGAATATCACCCTGGAACTCTCAGCTTTTCAGGGACATGGGTAGAGGAACAGAGGTTTTAAGATAAAAATATTGACCTATTGTATAAATGTAAATTTCAAGTTTATTGGTTTTAAAAAAGTTATAATAATTATTTTCATTTTGGCATTTTGTTAGATGAGGAACAAAAGACCTTCCTGTATGAATAGTCTGTGTTAAGAGCATTATCCCAGTGAGCCTGCAAGAAACACCCTGAGTACAGAGACTAGAATACAGAGGCTTATGGATTTGAATGGCTGCTCAAGCTCCTTCAGGTCAGAACTGTCAGTCCTCTAAAACACATCTCTCCGCATTCCCTCTAAGCTACTGAGGCTTGATCTTCCCCTGACATGCGGGAAAATATCATCTCTTTCCAATTTGGAGACACTGAACAAATAAAAGACACATTATAATAATTTTTAAAATTTCATATAAGGACATTGATTGTTCTTCCTTTTACAGTAAATCAAGTTTTCATACCACCATTATGAACATTTCATATTTAGCAAAGGGACAATTACTTGGACAATTTTAAGGAGACATTCCACTACAGGGAATGAATTTGAGCAAATGACTCATGAATAGGCACATTTATGTGGCCCCAAAACAACTGACAAGTTATTCAAAGTATTGATGAAACAAGTGCCTATCAAGGAGCACTTAGAGAACATGAACATCCTGACACCAGGTAGGTTTAAAATTAAAAGAATAATTAATTCCAAGTCAGGCTGAGTGCAATGAAGCAGATGTGACCAGAGAGTGCTAGTGGCAATGTCACTGCTATAGCCTTTCCAGTTTGGAATCTGGCTGTTGATGTAAAAGCATGAAAGTATCACATATATTTTCATATGTATTAACAAGAATATATTTTAATATATAACAAAAAGAATATATATACACCCTTTTACCAGCAGCCTCATTTCTGTGTGAATCTCTTCAGCCAAAGATTAGCATATCTTAAAAGCTAAATTTTGGTCCACAGAGTCACAGTTTGAGCTCTAAAGGCCCATTAACTATAAATGTTCTTGTCTTTGGAATGATGGTCCTTAAGGAATTAGTTATTGAGATCACTGGGGTGAATCCAATCCAGCCCACACCCTGCTCTCAAACTTATAACATTCACATTTTTATTCTTTTATTGTAATTGTTCAAGTACCATTTTCTGCCTTTTACCCCCATCCCAGCCCACCCCCTCATTCACAATTAAAAAAAAAATCAAGTGTCTGTGTTTTATACCTACTAACATGGCACAATATTTTGTCACCATGAGCAAACTATCATCAATAAGGACACACTTTACATGTTCCTGACAGAACTGCTGACATGACAACTGAATTAAATCACACAAAGTTCCAAGGACATTGAAAGATTGCATCAATGTGGCAAATGGTCTCTGTATGAAACATCACGAAACCAGCCAGGCATCAGCTTCTGACCAAGGTGATCCAAATCTGTGATATAAAAAGTGGTGCAGAAGCCTATATAATAGTTTAATTTTTATTCCCCATTTCTCTGTATAAACATTTCTCTTAAGTGTGATAATGTGTAAGTTGAGATTGTCTAGACTTACACAGGAACTGACTGCTATCTGGGTCAGGTAGTTCAAACAATCAACACAAAAGCAAAATTCAAGATGCATACGGCCTACTGTGAAGTCAAACAACACAGTGTTTGGTAGCATTTCTACAAATATGTGAGGACTGAATTGTATTTTTTCAAATATTTGGTGGTGGAGAAAGGGGTGATAACATTTCTTTGGGAGTGGGATACGGGAGACATTTTTTTGGAAAGTCACAGAGAGCCCCAGAGAGTTCCATCTAACATTGCATTCTGAAATCTCATCTCATCTGTTCATCTTAAGGTCCTGGGTGTACAGAACACCCTGTGTTCACTCTCACCTCAGACCAGCTCTGAGTGCAGTGCTGTAGCCTAGAGCACCTTCCCCTTGTCAAAGTATACACCTTCCTGCTCCTAAATGATTTCCTGTCTGGAGCTCTGAATAGACAGTTCTTGGTCTCCAGGCTACTTATCATCAGAGGAATTCTTGGCATCACCAAAGAAGGGAAAACCAGCATACACATTATTTTTATGCATAGATCTCCAGCTATTAAAGGAAAGAATGACATCCCAAGGCCCCAGGATTAGAAGTGAATAAGGTTGTTTGTTGTCCAGTGCTCACTTCTGATCCTGTGAGACAAGACCTGAAGTACACAAGGACAGACCCACCAACTTCCAATGCCTAACACTCTGCTCCTGTGCAGGGAGGCCTCCCTCGCCTTTAACATTTACCTTACCTTGACACACACACGCACACACACACACACACACACACACGCACGCACACACAAGATGTGACAAGTTCTGAAATGGCCCACGTGAAATCATGGTTGTAGCCTTAACTCAAATGGCCTGACTTAAGCTGCCATAAGTTACCTGAGGCTACACACTGCTGAATGCCCACAGGTGTTAGAGAGGAGGCCAGGGCCACTGGGTGATCCCGAGTGAAACAGCTTTATTATGGCCTTTCTATAAAGTCACAACCTGAGAAAATAGAGACAACAGGAGAACATCCTGCTCTCTCACCTTTCTGCAGTCAAATGGGCTCGACAGGAGCTAGCTTTAGAATGTGGGTGACTGGTTACCAGAGTTCTTGCTATACTTCTGTCTTCACATACTGAGGTGATTTTTTCAAGTTTTTAAAAAATTATTTGGGCATTTTCCTTAAATCAGACTTATTTGAATAACCCTCACCACTGTTGTCAGTTCACCTGTGACACCTCTTATGTATACTAGGTTCCTGGTAATGTAAATAGTGCCCCAGCATTTAGGAAAAACATCTGAGTTCAGTTTCTTGTTTTCTGATCAGTTTAGCATCCTGGAAATGCCACTGCGTTTCTCTGTGTCACCATAGATACTGTACCTACATTGTATAAGTGACAAAAAACTACTTTATAGAGGCATCATTAGGTACATATAATACAAAACTTACAAAATCAGTGGGATGGTGTTATATGTGTCCTATACAAATCTTAGAGACTGTAAAATTACAAGAAGAGTTGGAATGAAATTTCAAATATTAAAATACTTTCAAAAGACCAGGTTTTACCAATACGGTCTTGAGGAAATCATACCATTCTGTCCACAATGTTTGTTCTTCAATTTTGAGGTGTTCAAACTAAGCCAGGTAAAATATTATCATCTATGCCATATAACATTCTATGCTGTCCTATTATACTTAGAATCAGACCTTGTGCCTCATGTGGACCTGTGTGTTTGGTGGCCCCAGGGTGATCCTGCCTGCTGATATGTACATTATTGTGTCACCAGTAAGTGGTTACAAACTAGCTTCTCAATAACAAAATACAGTGAAAGTGATGTGACATCACAAACCTTTTTCACTAAAGAACTGTATTGCTTTTCTTTTATTTATATTTTTCAGTTCTCTCTTTTTCTATTTCATCTGTTTCCCATTCTCTTACACTCTCTCTTTCTGGTATATATCTCTTTGTGAGGTTAAGTTTCTACAGGCATTTATGGTGTAGGAGCCAACCTGCTTCCAAATATTTTACGATGTAATAGGAAGCCACCAAAAAAAGGAGTTATTAGACCTAAAATGTCTAATATGTAAATAGTTTACATACATTAAAAGCCTCAGTGTGGATGCATACACTGTGCTTCTTTTAAGTGTTCCAAAATATTTTTATGTGGTGTGGGGTTTGAAACACTCTAAGCAAAAATGTGGTCTTTGTGATGATTCAAAGATGTGTTCATTATGAGGCATTTAATGAAAAAGTTCAATATGCTGTATTTTATCATATTATATATCATAAATATTGCATGGGATATGAGAGACACAGGAGGTCAGAAGCACTCAGAGGGAAGACTTGGGGCCTATAAACAGAGATATGTCCTAGGTTAGAAAGCTGGAAAGAACTGAAGTTAAAAACAAATTCAATTTTAGAGAACCGTGCGCAAAAACCTGTATTGTGTCTCACTTGGCCATCTTCTCAGGATGTTTCACCTGAGAAAGCTGTCTTCAGACAGAATAAAGGGGAGTAGCACTGGTGCTCTTTCACACAGTTGTGTGCAGCTTCTGAGCTTTAGAAGAAAAATGAGGTGAGTGAAAAAAACTTATAGGGACAGGGCAGATCTGGGATTATGTGAACAGGGCTGTTATTAGTTGGAAGTTAAGGGGACACTGGAGGGACAGTCACAAGTTGGAAGACAGGGAGATGTGTTCAAGGCTAGAGTCAGTTGAACCTCAAAAATGGTGTGTGGACTTGATGTCAGTTTGAGGGCAAAGACAGGTGGGCAGAGACAGTGGCAGTTGGGAGGCAGGGAGAGGTGTCATGCTGCTGTCAGTGTGAAGGCTGTGGAAGTTGTTTCAAGTTGGAATAAGTTGGAAGGAAAAGAATGTTAGTGGAATTGACTTAGTTGCCAATCGAGGAAAGATGTGCATGCTTCACATCAATTTAACTGTATGTATTTTTATGTAGTGAGAGTGGTCCAGATTTATTTTTAGCATGTATTTTTTTCTGTTTATCAAGATCGCTTTTTGAGGAGACTTCCAATACTCCAGTGAACATGTTTATCTCTTTTCCAACAAGTGAGATAGCGGTATATGTGAGGGTTTATTACAGGGCTTTCTATTCTGTTCCATCATTCTGTGTCTTTCTTGTGCCAACACCTGACTGTTTTGATTATTATAACTTTGTGGTATAGTTTGAGACCATGGAAAATAATAACTTCACATTTATTTGTTTTATGTTTTTCTTTTTTAAAATGCTTTATTTATTTTATTTTTAGAGAAAGGGGAAGGGAAGGAGAAAGAGAGGGAGAGAAACATCAATGTGCGGTTGTCCATTGCATGTCCCCTATTAGGGACCTGGCCTGCAACCCAGGCACGTTACCTGACTGGGAATCTAAAGAGCAACCCTTTGGTTCACAGGCCTGTGTTCAATCCACTGAGCCACACCAGCCAGGGCTATTTCTTAAGTCTGTGCTTTAGAAATGTTGGGTCTTCTGTGGATCCAAATAAGATTTAGAATTATTTTCTCCAGTTCTGAAAAAAATAGCATTTCTCTCTTTTTTTGATGGAAATAACATCTTTTTTATTCTTTATTTATTTTTTATTGTTGTTCAAGTACAGTTTTCTGCCTTTTCCCTCCACCCCAGCCCTCCCCACCTCCCTTCCATTTCCACCCCCACCCGCTATTGTCCATGTGTCCTTTATAATTGTTCCTGAAAACCCTTTACCCTTTTCCTCTGAAATTCCCTCCCCTCTCCCCTCTGGTCACTTCCAGCCTGTTTTCAATTTCAGTGTCTTTGGTTATATTTTGCTTGTTTGTTTTGTTGATTAGGTTCCTGTTAAAGGTGAGATCATATGGTATTTCTCTTTCACCCCCTAGCTTATTTTGAATAGCATAATGCTTTCCAGTTCCATCCATGCTGTAGCAAATGGTAGGAGCTCCTTCTTTCTGTCTGCTACATAGAATTCTATTATGTAAACGTACCATCATTTTTGATCCATTCATTTACTGATGGGCACTTAGGTTGTTTCCAGCACTTAGCTATTGTAAATTGTGCTGCTATTGTTATAGAACAAACAAGGGGGGTGCCTGGGACAATACACTATTATTGAAAGAAGCCCCCGGATCCGTTATGTCCTCCACCAGAGGAAAGACATCTCTCAATGCCAGAGATTTGTGAAAAGGAAAGGAAATGTTTATTTAATGCTATACAAACTTAAAGTAGTGACCTAACATCTTTATCAAAAATCCTAAAGTCCCTTAAAACACCCACAAATAGACACAGTCATTCTTTCCTTTCCCCTTTGCCCAGTCTAGAGTACCATATCTCAGGAAAGAAAATAGAAGTCCATGGCTCAGGCAGTCCTCTGGTTATTCCCAGTTAGTACTCCATCTCAACTGGGAGACCTCCCTGGGTTCCAGGCACCCTCAGCTGAGTCACTGGGATCTCTGCTAAAACCAGGTGGTGGTTCACCCTTCTAAAGCTACAGGAGTCTCCACTCTGCCAAAGCCACGTGGTTCTCTCTCTCAGGGCTGCGGGGGTCTCCACTCTGTCAAGGCCGCGTGGTTCTCCCCCTCCATGGCTGCCATGTCTGGGTTTAAATGCCCGCGCCAATCTTCCTCTGCAGCCCCATTTCTGACTCCTCCTACACTCAGCCTCATATGCCAGAACTCATACCCTTCCAGCTTTACTGGTCACCATCGTGGGTCTGGGCAGGTGTGACCCCATGTCATGGAGCCAATCTTCTCCGAGCTCCCACGCAGGTGCTGTAACTCAGGGGACCTGTTCCCCAGTCACATTTGGGGGGGTCCCTTTCCACCCCCCTGGCCTTGAGCATGGCCATAGCTATTTAACATATCTAAGCAACCAGCCAAAGGCTATAGATATGTTAAATGACCACACCAGAGGTTAGCTACAAGGCTGTTGCTATGCAAAACAGCTCTCAAAGGCCCATGTCCCTTCCCCCAACCCACACCTCGGGAATGGGGGTAAAGGCATCCTAAAATCTCCTGGACACACTAAGTTATGGACCCCACTTCAAATGCCTATTTGGGGTGCCCCCTCTTGGCTGCACCCTGTAACACTATGAACATTGGGGTGCATAGGTTCTTTTGGATTGGTGTTTCAGGGTTCTTAGGATATAATCCTACCAGTGGAATTGCTGGGTCAAAAAGCAGTTTCATTTTTAGTTTTCTGACCAAATTCCATACTGTTTTCCATAGTGGTTTCACCAGTCTGAAATCCCTCCAACAGTGTTCTAGTGGCCCTTTTCACCACATCCTCTCCAACACCTGTTTGTTGATTCGTTTATGATGGCCATTCTGACCAGTGTGATGTGGTATCTCATTGTGGTTTTATTACAGGGTGCAGCCAAGAGCGGGGACCCCAAATGGGTATTTGAAATGGGGTCCAGAACTTAAGGTGTCCAGGAGATTTTAAGATGTCTTCACCTCCCCTCCCCAGGTGTGGGCTGGGGGAAGGGACACATGGAGCAGGGCCTTTGAAAGCTGTTTTGCATAGCAACAGCTTTGCAGCTAAGCTCTAGTGTGGTCATTGAACATATCTATAGCCTTTGGCTGGTCCCTTAGATATGTTAAATAGCTGTGGCCATGCTCAGAGCCAAAGGAATGGAAGTAACTTCCCCACCAAGACGTAACTGGGGGGCAGGTCCCCCGAGTTACAGCGCCCGTGTGGGAGCTTGGAGATTATTGCCTCGAGGACTTGGGGCCACACCTGCCCAGACTCATGATGGCAGTCCAGTAAAGCTGGAAGGATATGAGTTCTGGTATGTGAAGCCGAGTGTGGGAGGAGTCGGAAATGGGGCTGCAGAGGAAGATTGGTGCGGGGATTTAAACTGAGAGGCAGCAGCCATTGAGAGGGAGAACCATGCGCAGCCCTGAGAGGGAGAACCATGCACAGCCCTGAGAGAGAGAACCACACAGCTTTGGCAGAGTGAAGAAGCCCGCAGCCCTGGCAAGAGAGAATCACTATGCAGCTTTAGCAGAGAACCACCACTCGGCTTTGGCCAAGTGGTGACCCCCCCCTTACAGCCATGGCACAGCGGGGAAGCACGCGGCTTTGGCAGAGTGGGGACTCCCGTGGCCCTGGGAGAGAGGACCACGTGCCTTTTCCAGAGTGGGGACCCCCGCAGCTTTAGAAGGGGGACCACCACCCGGCTTTAGCAGAGATCCCGGCGACTCAGCTGAGGGTGCCGGGAACCCAGGGAGGTCTCCCAGTCGAGATGGAGTACTAACTGGGAATAACCAGAGGACTGCCTGAGCCATGGACTTCTATTTCCTTACCTGAGATACGGTACTCTGGACTGGGCAAAACGGGAAGGAAGGAAGGACTGTGTCTGTTTGTGGGTGTTTTAAGGGACTTTAGGGTTTTTGATAAAGACGTTAGGTCACTACTTTAAGTTTGTATAGCATTAAATAAACATTTCCTTTCCTTTTCACAAATCTCTGGCATTGAGAGATGTCTTTCATCAGGCGGCGGACATAACGGACCCGGGGGCTTCTTTCAATAATAGCATATTGTCCCAGGCCCCCCCTCCTTGTTTGTTCTATAACAGGTTTATTTATTTTTAATTTTTAAAGTATTTTTATTGATTATGCTATTGGTTTTCCCAATTTTCCCCATTTATCCCCCCCTCCACTTTGCCCCCCCCCCAGCCCTCTAGCATCCCCCCCCATTAGTTCATGTCCATGGGTTGTACATGTAAGTTCTTTGAGTCCTCTGTTTCCTATACCATTTTTTTTAATCTTTCCCTGTCTATTTTATGCCTACTCATTATGCTTCTTCTTCCCTGTACATTTTCCCCTCTATTCCTCCCTTCCACCTCCCTACTGAACTCTGTCTGTGTGATGTCCATTTCACTGATTCTGTTCATGTTCTGGTTATTTACTTAGTTTTTGTTTTCAATGTTTTTCTTTTAGGTCATTTGTTAATAGTTGTGACCTTGTTGTCATTTTACTGTTCTTATTTTTTATCTTCTTTTTCTTAGATAAGTCCCTTTAACATTTCGTATAATAAGGGTTTGATGATGATGAACTCCTTTAACTTGACCTTATCTGGGAAGCACTTTATCTGCCCTTCCATTCTAACTGACAGCTTTGTTCCATAGAGTAATCTTGGATGTAGGTCATTGTCTTTCATTGATGTGGACCCCAGTTTGTCGGGTCCACATCATTATGGATGAAATATGAAACAAATTCACAGAGACTACCAAGTCCTGTGAAGGGAAAGGGATGGCATGGCTTTTCTCTCAAGGGGAGCAAAGGCCTTGGCCCTTCCTCCAATGAGCTTTTATTGTCTTACTGGACACTTACAAGAAGATTCTCATTAACTATGCACAAGCTTGATTTAAGTAGTTACATTTTACAGAAAACAAATGAGCCAATCCTGCTAATCACACCACAGAAGAGGGATATTTGCAAATGAAAAGGCAAAAGTAGTTGAGCTGTTTACACTCATCCTTGAAAGGTTTACTATGGTTTTTAGGAAGTTGCTTTGCAGTAAATGTCCTCAATTCAGGGTGAGGGAGTTTTAGCAAAAAGCAAGACTCATAGCAGCCTAGGTACATTGCAGGCCTGATTCCCCACAGGAAAACCTATCTGTGGGCATGTAGCAGGGTGAAACCAAGAGAGGGACCCCAAATAGGGATTTGAAATGGGGTCCAGAACTCAAGGTGTCCAGGAAGTATTAAGATGTCCGCACCCCCCCCCCCACTCAGATGTGGGTTGGGGAAGGGACAAATGGAGCAAGGCCATCGAGAGCTGTTTCTCATAGCAACAGCCTTGCAGCTAGTCACTGGTGTGGTTATTTAACATATCTATAACCTTTAACTGGTTGCATAGATATGTTAAATAGCTGTGGCCAAGCTCTGAACCAGGAGAATGGAAGTAACTTCCCCCCAAGGTGTAACTTGGGGGGCAGGTACCCTGAGTTACAGTGCCTGCCTGGGAGCTTGGGGAAGTGTAACCAATGGTGGGAGGAGTCAGAAATGGGGCTGTAGAGTAAGATTGGCACAAGGATTTAAACCCAGATGCGGCAGCCATTGAGGGAAGAACCACTTGGTCTTTAGCAGAGTGGGGTCTCCAGCAGCCCTGCGACAGAGAATCACCATGCGGCTTTAGCAGAGAACTGCCACTCGGCTTTGGCCAAGTGGCGACCTCCTCCTTGTAGCCAGTGGAGAGAGGACCATAAGGTTTTGCCAGAGTGCAGACCCCCACAGCCATTGTGCAGGGGAAACCTCCACCCAGCTTTAGCATAGATCCCGGCGACACAGCTGATGTGAACCAAGGGAGGCCTACCAGCCAAGACAAATTACTGAGAAGAACTGGGGGCTGCCTGAATCACAGACTTCTATTTCTTTTCCTGAGTTACGGTACCCAAGACTGGGCAAAGGAGGAAGGAAGGACTGTGTGTGTTTGTGGGTGTTTTAAGGGACTTTGGGATTTTGATGAAGACATTAGGTCACTACTTTAAGTCTGTACAGCATGAGATAAACATTTCCTTTCCTTTTCACGAATCTCTGGTATTGAGAGATGTCTTGCGTCTGGTGGCGAACATAATGAATCTGGGAGGTTCCTTTCGGGTAATAGTATATTGTCCCAGGCCCCCTTGTTCCCTTGTTGTTCTGTAACAGGCGTGAGTCCTGTGCATCTCCCAGTGGGATCTGGTCCCACGCCATGCAGAGCGGCCTCCCACATTTCATGATTTCAAATAATTCTTTCCAGACTCTTCTTGCCTATAAGGTTTCTTTTGAGAAATCAGCTGATAGCCTTATGAGCACTCTTCTGTAGGTAACTCTCTCCTTCCCTCTTGCTGTTTTTAGGATTTTCTCTTTGTCTTTAGTCTTGGATAACTTAATGATGATGTGCCTTGGTGTGTTCCTCTTTGGGCTCAACTTCTTTGGGACTCTCTGTGCTTCCTGGACTTCCCAGAAGTCTATGTCCTTCACCAGATGGGGGAAGTTTTCCTTTATGCTTTATTCAAATAAGTTTTCAGTTTCTTGCTGTTGTTGTCCTTCTGGCACCCCCATAATGCAGATATTGGAATGTTTCAGGTTTCCCTAGAGAATCCTCAGCCTCACTTCATTTTTTTGGAAATTGTTTTATCGTTCTGATCCAGTTGGATGTTTATTTCTACCTTTCATTCAAAATTGTTGCTTTGAGATCTGGTTTCCTTTCTGTCACTGTTGGTTTGATGAATATTTTGCTTTATTTCATTTTGTATCTTTCACCTGTACTTTCATTTTTCAACCAAGCTCAATCAGTTCTGTAAGGATTTTGATTACCAGGACTTTAAATTCTGCATCAGATAGGTTGACAATCTCCTCATCCCTTAGTTCTGAGGTTTTGCTGTGTTCTTATTTGGGCCATATTTCTTTGTCTTAGCACATCTGATAAGTTGTAAGGGGCAGGGTTTTAGGTATTCACCAGGCAGGGCAACCCTCTTTGCTGCACTATCTATTGGGGAGGGGCCAGAGAGGTAACAGTGTGGCTTACCCACTGGTCTCTAGTGCACTTTCCAAGGGACTCTGGTGTCAGACTGGGAGTTTCTCCCACCATGGCAACATGAGCCTTAGCCGACAGTCAGCTCTGAGTCTCAGTTCTCCCCTCAAGTCAGTCCCTCCCAAGCAGCTCTGCAGAGTTCGGCACCCAGCCCCTCCCCTCAGTTGCCTCACCGCAGTTTTTCTAAGTCCACCGTGCGGTCTGCCTTACCAGTCTGGTTGATTTTTTTTTTTTAATTCCTTGGTTGTTGAGTACCATGAATTTGATTTTCTGGAGCTTTTGGCTGTTTATTGATTTTAGATTGGTCATTATCCTCCTTCTGGTTGTGTGAGGAAGTAAAGTGTTTCTACCCATACCTCCATCTTGGCTGGACTCCCAGAAAATTATATTTTCTACTTCTATTCCCTACATCCTATTTTGTGCTTAACCCCCTACCCCATAATTATTTTTTTTAATTTAAATTATTTTATTGTTGTTCAATCACAGTTGTCCTTATTTTCTCCTGTCCCCTCCCCCAACCCCCTCCAAATCTACCTTGCTCCCTTGTTTCCACCCTCCCCCTTGGTTTTGTCCATGTGTCCTTTATAATAGTTCCTGAAAACCCTTCTTCCCACTGTCCCCTCCCATTTGACTATTGTTAGATTGTTCTTAATTTCAATGACTCTGGTTATATTTTGTTTGCTTTTTTCTTTTGTTGATTATGTTCCATTTAAAGGTGAGATTATATGGCATGTGTCCCTCACTGCCCAGCTTACTTCACTTAGCATAATGGTCTCCTGTTCCATCCATGCTGTCCCAAAGGGTAGGAGATCCTTCTTTCTCTCTGTGGTGTAGAATTCCATTGTGTAAGTGTACCATCGTTTTTTGATCAGTTCATTTGCTGATGGGCACTTAGGTTGCTTCCATCACTTAGCTATTGTATTTTGTGCTGCTATGAACATTAGGGTGCATAGGTTCTTTTGGATTGGTGTTTCCAGGATCTTAGGGTATAATCCTAGCAGTGGAATTGCTGTGTCAAAAGGCAGTTCTGTTACAGAACAACAACAAGCAGGGGGCCTTGGGATGACAAACTATTACTGAAAGAAATCCCCAGGTCTGTTATGTCTGCCACCAGAGGAAAGACGTCTCTCAGTGCCAGAGATTTGTGAAAAGGAAAGGAAATGTTTATTTAATACTATACAAACTTAAAGTAGTGACCTGATGTGCTCACCAAAATCCCAAAGTCCCTTAAAACAACCACAAACATGCACAGTCCTTCCTTCCTTCCCCCTTTGCCCAGTTCAGAGTACCGTATCTTAGGAAAGGAAATAGAAGTCCATGGCTCAGGCAGTCCTCTGGTTATTCCCAGTTAGTACTCCATCTCGACTGGGAGACCTCCCTGGGTTCCCGGCACCCTCAGCTGAGTCGCCGGGATCTCTGCTAAAGCCGGGTGGTGGTTCCCCCTTCTAAAGCTGCGGGGGCCCCCATTCTGGCACAGGCACATGGTCCTCTCTCCTAGGTCCAGCAGCATGGTCCTCTCTCCCAGGATCACGGGAGGCCCCACTCAGCCAAAACCTGAGTGCTTCTTTCCATAATGCTGCAGGGTGGGGGGGGGGGGTGGAGATCACCACTCTGTCAAAGCCGAGTGGTGATTCTCTGCTAAAGCCACATGGTGATCCTCTCTCTCAGGGCTGTAGGAGTCTCCACTCTGTCAAAGCCGTGTGGTTTTTCCCTCCAATGGCTGCCACATCTGGGTTTAAATCCCCACGCCAGTCTTCCTCTGCAGCCCCATTTCCTACTCCTCCCACACTCAGCTTCACATGCCAGAACTCATATCCTTCCAGCTTTACTGGACTGCCATCATGAGTCTGGGCAAGTGTGGCCCCATGTCATGGAGCCAATCATCTCTGAGCTCCCACGCAGGTGCTGTAACTCGGGGGACCTGCCCCCCAGTTACATCTTGCGGGGGAGGTCCCTTTCCATCCCCCTGGCCTAGAGCATGGTCACAGCTATCTAACATATGTATATAACCAGTCAAAGGTTATAGATATGTTAAATGACCACACCAGTGATTAGCTGCAAGGCTGTTGCTATGCGAAAGAGCTCTCAAAGGCCCTGCTTCATTTGTCCCTTCCCCCAACCCACACCCTGGGGTGGGGGATGAGAACATCCTAAAATCTCCTGGACACCTTGAGTTCTGGACCCCATTTCAAATGCCCATTGGGGGTCCCCCCTCTTCGCTGCATCCTGTAACAGTTTCATTTTAGTTTTCTGAGGAAATTCCATACTGTTTCTCCACAGTAGCTGCACCACTCTGCATTCCTATCAACAGTGTACTAGAGTTCCCTTTTCTCCACACCCTTTCCAACACTTGTTTGTTGATTTGTTTCTTTTGGTCATTCTAACTGGTGTGAGGTGGTATCTCATTGTGGTTTTAATTTGCATCTCTCTGATGGCTAGTGATGCTGAGCATCTTTTCATGTGTCTCTGGGCTCTCTGCATGTCCCTTGGAGAAGTGTCTGTTCAAGTCTTTTGCGCATTTTATAACTGTTTTTTTTTTTTTGTCTTCCTGGAGTAGAGTCATGTGACTTCTTTATACATTTTGGAGATCAAGCCCTTGTTCCAAGTGTCATTGGCAACATGTTTTCCCATACAGTTGACTCTCTTTTCATTTTAATGCTCTTTTCTCCAGCCATGCAGAAGCTTTTTAATTTGATGAGGTCCCATTTGTTTATTCTTTCCTTTATGTTCCTTGCTTTAGGGGACATATCAATGAAGATGTTGCTACGTGGCATGTCTGAGATTTTCCTGCCGATGTTTTCCTCTAGGACTCTTATGGTATCATGACTTATCTTTAAGTCTTTTATCCACCTCAAATTTATTTTTGTTTATGGTGTAAGTTGATGATCGAGTTTCATTTTTTGCCTTCCGCTGTCCAGCTCTCCCAACACCATTTGTTGAAGAGGATATTTTTACTCCACTTTATGTTGCTTCTCCCATTGTGAAATATTGACTGTGGAGACTTGGGTTTATTTCTTGGCTCTCTGTTCTCTTCCATTGGTCTATGTGCCTGTTGTTATGGCAGTACGAGGCTGTTTTGACTATAGTGGCATTGTAATGCAGTTTGAAATCAGATATTGTGATCCCTCCTGCTTTCTTCTTCTTTCTCAAAATTGCTGAATCTATTCAAGGTTGTTTATAGTTCCATATAAATTTCTGAAATGTTTGTTCTATGTCTGTGAAATATGTCATGGGTAATTTAATGGGGATTTCATTGTATCTATAAATCACTTTGGGTAGTATGGCCATTTTGATTATGTTAATTCTTCTAATCCATTGGTATGGTACATACTTCCATTTGTTTGTGTCTTCCTTAATTTCTTTCTTCAGTGTTGTATCATTTTCTGGGTACAGGTCTTTTACCTCCTTCATTAGATTTATTCCTGGGTACTTTGTTTTTCTTGATGCTATATGAAATGGAACTTTTTTCCTGATTTCTGTTTCAGATGTTTCATTGTTGGTGTACAAAAATACCTTTGATTTCTGAATGTTGACTTTGTAACTGGTTGTTTTGCCAACTTAATTTATTAGGTCAAGCAATTTTTTGGTGGAAGCTATAGGATTTTCTATGTATACTATCATGTCATCTGCAAACAGTGACAGTTTTGTTTCTTCCTTTCCAATTTGGATGCCTTTTATTTCCTTCTCTTGTCTGACCACCGTGGCTAGGACTTCCAATGCTATGTTTAATAGAAGTGGTGAAAGTGGACAACTGTGTCTTGTTCCTGATCTTAGTGGAAAAGATTTCAGTTTTTGCCATTCAGTATGATGTTGGCTGTAGTTCTCTCATATATGGTCTTTATTATGTTGAGGAATGTTTCCTGTATTTCCACTTTGCTGAGTATTTTTATCATAAATGAGTGGTATGCCTTATCAAATGTTTTTTCCACATCTATTGATATGATCATGTCATTTATGTCTTTGCTTTTGTTTATGTGATGTATTATGTTTATTGATTTGTGACTATTGTACCATCCTTGCATCCCTGGGATGAATCCCACTTGATCATGGTGTATGATCTTTTGAATGTATTGCTTGATGCAGTTTGCCAATATTTTGTTGAGGATTTTAGCATATATGTTCATCAGCGATATTGGCCTGACATTTTCTTTTTTTGTTGTATCTTTATCTGGTTTTGGGATTAGGATGATGCTGGCCTCATAAAAAGAGTTTGAGAGTCTTCCATCATTTTGCATTTTTTTAATAGTCTGTGAAGGATAGGGGTTAGCTCTTCCTTAAATGCTTTGTAAAATTCTCCTGTAAAACTATCTGGTCCATGGCTTTTGTGTGTCAGGAGTTTGTTGATTACTGCTTCAATTTCATCTGCTGTTATTTGTCTGTCCAGGGTTTTTGCTGCTTCTTCATTGAGTTTTGGAAGATTGTATTTTTCTAGAAATTTGTTCATTTCACCCGGGTTTTCAAATTTCTTGGCGTGTAGTTCCTGGTAGTAATTTCTGACATACCTTTGTATTTCTGTGGTATCAGTTGTAATCTGTTCTCTTTCATTTCTGATTGTGTTTATTAGGGTCCTCTCTCCTTTTTATCTTGATGAGCCTGCTTAAAGGCTTGTCGATTTTGTTTACCTGTTCAAAGAACCAGCTCTTGGATTCATTGATCCTTAGAATTGTGCTTTTAGTCTCTATGTCATTTAATTATCTTCTGATCTTGTTTATTTCCTTCCTTCTACTTGCTCTGGGCTGTCTTTATTGTTGTTTCTTGATTTCTTGAAGGTGTAGGGTTAGGGTGTTTGTTCGAAATGTTTCTATATTTTTTAGGTAGGCCTGTATTACTATGATCTTCCCTCTCAGGACTGCCTTCACTGTGTCCCATAAGTTTTGGATTGCTCTGAGTTCATTTTTGTTCATTTCCAGAAACTTTTTGATTTCTTCCCTAATCTCATTCTTGACCCATTCATTATTTAATAGCATGCTATTCAATCTCCATGAATTTGAATGCTTTGTTTTTTTTCCCTTGGGGTTGGTTTCTAATTTCAGTCCCTTGTGGTTAGAGAAAATGCTTGAAATGATATGAATTTTCTTGAATTTCTTGAGGCTTGTTTTGTGTCTTGTCATGTGGTTTAACTTTGAAAATGTTCCATTTGTATTTGAAAAGAATGTGTAATTTCTTTATTTGGATGAAATTCTCTCTATATATACATAAAATCCATTTGATCTATGGTATTATTCAATGCATCAATATCTTTGTTGATTTTTTTTTGCAAGATCTATCCAATTTTGACAGTGGTGTGTTAAAATCCCCTACTGTAATTGTGTTGCTCTCTATATCTTTTTTGAAGTCCTCTAATATTTTCTTTATGTATTTGGGTGCTCCTATGTTGGGTGCATATATATATTTACAGTGTTTGTCTTCTTGATGGATTCTTCCCTTTAATATTATGAAGCGATCATCTGGACCTTCTTTTATGGCTCTTTTTTTGAAGTCTATTTTGTCTGATGCGAGTATTGCTACCCTGGCTTTTTTTCCTGTCCATTTTCTTGGAAAATTTGTTTCCAGCCCTTCACTTTCAGGCTCTGTAGGTCTTTTGTTGTAAGGTGGGTCTCTTGTTGGCAGCATATGTTTGGGGCATGCTTGCTTATCCATTCAGCTGTTCTATGTCTTTTGATTAGAGTATTTAATCCATTTATGTTTAAGGTTATTATTGATAGGTACTTATTCATTGCCGTTTTTGTAACTATGTTCCTCTCTCTGTCTCTCTCTCCCTCCTTTCCTCCTCCCTCCCTGCCTTCCTCCCTCCCTCCCTCTCTCTCTCTCTCTTTCTTCCTTTCTTTAATGCAGTCCCTTTAGCATCTCTTGCAGAGCTGGTTTAGTGGAGGTGTATTCTTTTAGACTTCTTTTGTCTGGGAAGCTTCTTATTTGGCCTTCTATCTTGATCGAGAGCCTTGCTGGGTAAAATAGCCTTGGTAGCAGACCTCTGGTTCTCATTACTTGGAATATTTCTTGCCATTCTCTTCTGGCTTGGAGTGTTTCCATTGAGAAGTCAGCTGCTAACCTTATCAGGGCTCCCTTGTATGTTACTTCCTGTTTCTCCCTTGCTGCCTTTAAGATTCTCTCTTTGTCTTGAAATTTTGCTATTTTAATTATGATGTGTCTTGAAGCGGGCCTCTTTGGGTTTCTCTTGATTGGGACTCTCTGTGTTTCCTGGATTTGTGTGACTTTTTCTTTCATCAAATTAGGGAAGTTTTTCATCATTACTTTTTCAAACAGGTTTTCTATCCCTAGCTCTTCTTCTTCTCCTTCTGGTATCCCTATCATACGGATATTTTTATGTTTCATGTTGTCCTGCTTTTCTCTTAATCCCTCCTCTTTCTTTCTGAGCCTCTTTTCCTTTTCTTGCTCTTTCTGGGTGTTTTTTCCTACCTTGTCCTACAGCTCACTGATTCAATCTTCTGCTTCATCTATCCTGATTTTTTTTTCCTTCTACTGCATTCTTCAGTTCAGAAATTGTATTCTTTATTTCCTGTTGGCCCTTGTTCATAGTTTCTATTTCTTTTTTCATGCTGATAGAGTTTGCAGTGAGTCCATTGTTGTTTCCCTGTAGTTTGTGGTAATTATCTGTTTGTTCATTGAACTTCCTGATAACCATTGCTTTGAGTTCAATATCTGATAGATGACTTGCCTCTATTTCATTTAGCATTCTTTCTGAGACTTCCTCCTTTTCTTTTATTTAGGGATTGTTTCTTTGTCTTCTCATTTTTTTTGTGAGACTCTTCTTGTTAGCCTCTGCTTTCTAAATTGATCTGTTCTGACTCCCTGGTTTCCTGGTGTGAACTTCTATGGTAGAAGATCTGTGAGAGTCAATGGTTAAGTCTCCTCCATCTCCTGAGCTGGTTGGTCTCAGGCTGTCATTTATTTTTGCTGTCTGTATGTCTTTGGGTTTTCATTGTTTTTGGGTCTTTCTTTGGTGTGTCCTTCCCTCCAGCTGATTAACTGAGGGTCACCCTGTCCACTACATTTTGTATTCTGTTATGCAGGTGTGGACAAGTTATGTTGAAGCTGATTCTTCTGTGTGTACAAGGTGTTGAGGCTTCTCTCTCACTCTTGTTCAATTGTTTGCTTTGGCTAATTTCTTCACAATTTCGTTGTATTTCCAGATTGATCCTGGATGAAGTTATTGTGGCTTCCATTCTTTCCTTCACCATTTCCCATTGTTATCTTTTAGTGGTTCCTTTGTTGGTGGGTTTCCTCTTCCAGCAGGTGTACTGGTGTTCTCCACTCCCACCTTCCAAGATCTCTGGAGTAGCAATGTTAAATTTGTCTCACTGTCTCAGTTGTTGGGTTGACCCATCTTTGGGTCTAACTCTGGTGTTTTCACAGCTCTGGGGTTTATTGTCTCACCATCTGATTTTTCAATGTCCTGTACAATTCTTGGTCTCCAATCTTCATATATGCTAGGATACTATTGGCTGTTTGCTCTGTTCCTCAGAAGATTCACTAGGTGTTTCACCTGTGCGCAGGGGGAAGTGGACTCCACTCCAACCTATCTTGCCACCATCTTCTCCTTGGAAATGACATCTTTAAAGTGCTCAATAACATTTCTCTTTTGATAAGAATTTTATTGAACCTGTGAATTGCTTTGGAAAGTATGGTCATTTTAATAATTTGATCTTTTCAACCATTTTGCATAATTTGTTCTTTTGTTTTCTGTGTAATTTTTCTCAATCTCTTAAAATTTTGAGAGTACATTTCTTTTACATCTTTGGGTACATTAATTTCTAATTATTTCATTGGTTTGCATTCAATGGTAAATGGAATTATTTCACTTATTTTTTTCTGTTTGTTATTAGTGTATACAAAAGTTACAGGTATCTACATATTAATTTTTAATTTGCTACTTTACTACATTATTTTACTAATGCTATTGAGTAACAGTGATGAGTGGGCATTTCTGTCATATATATATATATATATAGATATAGATATAGATGTAGACTATATATATATATATATATATATATATATATATATAGTCTACATCTATATCTATATCTACAGTCTATATCCTGCCCTACAATGTGAGCTCCTTGAGGATGAGAATTCCAATATTTGTACCATTTTCCCAGTATCCAGAACAAGTTCTACTTTGGATCTTAAAAAAAAACCTTTTGTTTTCTCACCATTGAGTACAATGTTAGCTCTGTAGTTGCCTCATATAGCTTTTATCAACTTGAGGTACATTCCTATTATTATCATATAATAAGGGTTTACGTCATATGTAGATATCGATTTTTGTCCAGTGTTTTTCTGAATATGTTGTATGATTATATGATTGTTATCTTTGGTTTTGTTCATTTGATGCATTACAATTGTTTTGGGGATGTTCAATCACTCTTGCATACCTGGACTAGTTTTCCTTTTATCATAATCTACAATTCTTTTACTATACTAAGAAATTACTTTTGCTAGTATTTGGTTAAGAATCCTGGCATCTGTGTCTTTGTCTGTTTTTGTTTTCAGAATAATGCTGGCCTTGTAAGATGAGTTTGGATTTTTTTTTTTATTTATAGAGATTTTTTGAGAAGAGTAAGTACTAATTATTTTTAAAATCCTTGATAGAATTCATCTGTAGTAACACGTTCCTGGGCTTTTGTCTGTTGGAATGTGAAACTAATTCTTCAGTTTTATTGTTAGTAACTGGTGTGATCTGATTCTCTGCTTCTTCCTGGTTTATCCCTGCAAAGTTCTATGTTTTTAAAATTTTGTCTATTTTCCTAGGTCATCAAATTATTAGGATATAACATCCCAAAGCATTCCTTAATGATTTTGTTTATATCTGCGGTGTTGGTCATAGATTCTCTTCTTTAATCTCTGATTTTATTTATTTGTGTTCTATTTCTTTTCTGCTTGATGAGTCTTACTAAGGGCTGGCCCATTATATTTATTTTTTCAAATCATATCTCAATGTTATTAGGCTTTTATACTGTTTTACTATTTCATTTATTTCTCTGATAATTCTTATGGTACTTCTTCCTTTTTCTTTTATTTATTCCTCTTATTCTTTTTTTTTTTTTTACTGTAAACTTAAATTGCTTCACTGGGAATATTTTTGCTCTTGTGGTAGGCCTATAGATGTAAACCTTTTTATAACTGCTTTTACTGCATCTCAGATTTAGTAATGTTGTCATTTTGACTTGTATGAAGGTATCCCCCCGCCCCTTGATGTATTGGTTGTTCACAGGCAGGATTTTTAATCTTCACAGAATTTTTTGATGTTCGTTTGTTAGTTTTAACTATAGCTGAATTTTAGTTACCACTGTGGTGAGAAAATAAGGTTGATAAAATTTCAAATTCCTTGAATTTTTTGAGGCTTGTTTTGTCACCCAGTAAATGATCTACTTTAGAAGTGTTGTTACAAGTGCACAAGGCAACATGTGTAAAGTGTAGTTTTTGGATAAAGTGTTCTATAAATGTCTATGAGGGCAAAATGATCTAATGTGGCAGGTAAGGCCATTATTTTCTTATTAATTTTCTAAAACTCAGGGTTTTTTTAATAAAAATACTCTTTTTACAATTAAATATAGAAATAACACTTTAAGACTATTTCATTTAACTCTCACTATTACTGAGAGGAATCCAAAAGGCAAGTTTACTACTTTCAAGTCACATCACTTACCTGTGGCAGTTCCAAGATTTAAACCTGAAACTGTCTGTTCCCCACCCATCCACAGCCTTGAAAACTGAAGAAAGAGAGTACAATGAAAGCAAAGAGATAGCTTCTGTTTTATGATTTCTGGGTGGCCTTTCAAATGCAAGCCTCATCCAGGGACAAGATGATGTCATCTTCACACAAGAGAAACAAGATGACACATAATGTAAGTGACATCACCATAAACCACCAACAGAACTGAGATCTGGTGCTCACTCAGAAACCTCCAGTTTTGGAGGGACAGGAATGCCCAAGCTGAAGAATAATTGGAACTTTAAAAGTAGAATTTGATTTTAGTTGGGCTGTATTATACAATTATTCCCACCAAGACATTTTTTTTACAATTTTATTTTAATCATTGTTCAAGTACAGTTTTCTGTCCTTTACTCCCATCTCAGCCCACCTACCCATCCCTCCCCACTTCCCTCCCATTCCCACCCCCTCTAGTTTTTGTCCATGTGTCCTTTATGTTTGTTCCTGCATACCCTTCCCCTTTTCCCCTGACAAATACCAAGACATTTTCTTTTTTTAAAAGATTTTATTTATTTATTTATTTATTTATTTATTTATTTATTTATTAGAGAGGGAAGGGAGGGAGATATATATAGAGAGAGAAACATCAATGTGCGGTTGCTAGGGGTTATGGCCTGCAACCCAGGAATGTACCCTGGCTGGGAATCGAACCTGGGACACTTAAGACATTTTCTTAGTGGAGGGAAAACAGACCTCTTCCTTAGCTGAGGAAAATAGACCTATCTAGGACATTGTCATGAGCTATCTCTGATGATGGCTACTTTCATGAGTTACTCAAAGAGCTACTCTTTGTTTTTTTTAATTTTTAAAAAATATTTTATTTATTTATTTTCAGAGAGAGGGGAAGGGAGGGAGAAAGAGTGAGATAAACATCAATGTATAGTTGCCTCATGTGCACCTCCTACTGGGGTCCAAGCCCACAACCCAGGCATGTGCCCTGAGTGGGAACTGAACTGATGACTTCTGGTTCACAGGCTGGCACTCAATCCACTGAGCCACACCAGCCAGGGCAGAATTCTGTCACAGTGGTTCTTGATGTGTACTTGTTTCCATGAAACTTTGAGTCCCTGTCAGTTGTTTCCTAGCAAAACTGATTTCCCCTTTCCTGAGGCATCATCTCAGATCCCGCCCCCCCCCCCCAAAAAAATAGGCTATCATCCAGAAATCTTCAAGTGTTTGTCACCTTTCTAACTATGGAATCTCAAAGTAAAAAAAAAAAACAACATATCTTTACTTAAAATAAAAAGGATTCTCATTGTGCGTGTTGTTCCTGTACAATGCCTCCAAATGGGGGAAGAATGTCATTCCCCAGATTCTTTCCTTCCATGTCAGGGACAGATAAAGTCTAGAGCTTGAAGGGAATGTGGTTCATCCAGACTGCAGAGAGTTCTCAGTGATGGCCTGTAGGACCATGGGCAGCCAATTTAAATCTCTATGCTTCTCTTTTCTTATTTCCATAATCACATTGTTTCATTTCCATATTTTTTTCAAAGGCAGGAAAGGGACTCGAGTTGGGTAGTATTTGGGGAACTCCATCAACTACATATTTTATGTGAAAGGCTTGTGATGGGAAATTTTGAAGTCATACAAAGGAATGAAATACTGATACTTGTCCCAAAGTGTATGAGTCTGGACACCCTTATGCTAAGTGAAAGGAACCATGTCATCAAAGACAACAAAGAGCATGATACCATTCCTACAAAATAGCCAGAATAGTCAAACTTTAGAGGGATACAGCAGATTGGGGGTGGGGGAGCGTGGTAGTGGTGATGGTGGTGTGATATGAAGTGGGCTATGGTAGGTTGGCATGGGGTAGGAAGGCAGAACAAGTAAGGGAGAGAAAGAAGGAGGACCAAAGGAGCTACTTAGTTCATGATACTGGGTATAGGTATTATTCTGAGTGTGTTGTTGTTTTCCATTTATTTCTTTAACCTGGATGCATAAAAACAACCTGTTTGAAGTTAAGTAAGGACCAGCTACCACACCAACATGGGCATTTGACAGAAATTAAAATTGAAGGCAGAGGGAGGAGTGGGAAGTAATCACATATTTACATTTCTGTAGGTCACAGGCTTCAATATCTAAAAGTGATGTGACCTCATTTTTCATATATGTGAAAGAAATTTATATTTGAGGTAAGTCTATGTGCTATTTCTAAATGATACGCATAAATGAAAACAATGACAATGGCTGTTGTGGATACCTACCATGAACATCTAAATTGCCTTCTACTCAATGCTGGGCATTGTGCGATCCCATATCCCCTCCTTCCCTATGCACTTTCATCTCCGCCCGCAGCCCTCCACATCTCCTGCCACTCTCGTTTCAGCCATGTGGTCAACCTTTTCCTCTGGATGATATATCAAAGCAGCCTCCTGTCAGGTGGGGACTGACTACCAGGTGCTACACTGAGTCCTCCAGCCTCTCAGCAGCTAGGCCTCCTCTAGTATCACGGCAGTGGAAGGGGCCTTTGGAAACTTTATTCTCTCTTCCTCTCTCCTCCTTGCTCTCTCTTCTCTCTGTCCTTTCTTCTTTCCTTTTCTCTTCCAAAGATCCTGGGACTGGGATGTTCACCATGTCAAAGAACAACTCCTGCCCACACTTACACTGCCAATGCAGGGCCATTTGGTGAACTTGGAAAAATCACACTGGGCCCCCACCCAGGGCCAGAGGTGCCTGGGCCAATGTAGTAATTTCCTCACCAGTAACACGCCCTCTCTGTGTCATCTACAGTCAAGTGGGCACCCTTTGTGGACAGAGAAAGTTGACTGGGGAAACTTGACCTGTAGTAGCAGATGCCACTGTGAAGCATCCCTAAACGACAGACAGTGATAGAAATGGTAATGACTATAATGATGACATGACAAACAATCACATGCTTTATTTTTTCATAGAGGTATAAATTTATAATGCCATAATGTACATGGTGACAAGATTTGAACAGACTTTGTGGGGTGCCTGTATGGCAAGCAAGGCAAATGTCTAAACACTGTGTTGTACACCTGAAAGTCACAGGCTGTTGTACACCAACTGTATTTAGATAAAAATAGAAAGTGTTAACATTTACTCTCTGTGGTCCTACCCTGCACAACACCTCTGCCTTCTGCCCCCCTCCATCTCATGAAAGCATTACCTACCAGTGTGCAGACCTTCAGGTAAGCAACTTACCAATAGGGGAGTGATCAGTCAGCTGGTCGACCTGGGCGCCTTGTCCCAGGCCCAGTCAAGTGGTCAACCTCCGTACCCAGACAACCGTCATCCAGGCAGCCAGAAACCCCCATTGGCTATGTGACACCAATAGCTGTGGATGTCTGGGGCCAGAGATGCCCGCGGGACTGCCGGTCAGCTGAGACAAAGATGGAAGAGAAAGAAGAGGAGGAGGCAGCAGGCAAGACAGGAAGGGTGCCCAGCCTGCCTCACCTGCAGGACAGCTCCCTGCCCTCCTGGAAGATGTATCAGGGCTTTAGAGAAAACAGAAAAATCGAGTCCAACTGCGGGGTACATGCGTGCCACGTTCTAAACCGCCTCACCCTCCGCGGGCATCCAGTCATGCCTGGCCCATCCCACCTCTGCGACAAGACTCTGCAGGAAAGTCTGTCTCCTTGGGTGACCAGGACTCAGGCAGAATGCATCCTGGGCAGGTGGACCACGGCCGGCGACCCACGCAGTCAAAGGAAGGCCACCTCTTCTCATCTCCTAATCAAGACTGAAAAACCGCAGAGGCGCTGCCAATGCATGGAAACCTGGAGCGACTACGGTCTGGTCCGTGGTGCCCTTTGCAGCCACCCGCTCCCGGGTGGGTCAGCACTTTTGTCTCAGGAGCCTGCGCCACCAACCAAGCTCTCCATTTCCCCGCAGCGGCCCCGATTGGTCGGTCGATATGTTCCTGTAGGCGTAAGAGTAGCATCAGTGAGCGCTGGTCGACCTGTCCAGGAGGACAGAAGACGCAGCACCCGCTCCTTCCGGAAACCCCGCCAGCTGTTCTGGCCTGCTGAAGTCTCCTGCCTGCACCGCTCCGCAAGGAAGAAACATCCAAGTGGCCACCAGGTGGCGCCCGACAACCAGGGAGAACCTCAGTGGGACCTACCCAGATCTCATGCCTGAACACCTGGTATCCCCTCTCTCAGCCCATGGAGGGGGAGAGGTGTCCACCTTGGAGCTCTGAGCCTTCATGTTGAGGCTGAGGCAGTGGAAGGGGGACTTGGAAAACCGTTGGCTCACCGGTGGCAGCAGCCTAAACACTGGAACGAGCAGGCGTCAGGGGTTTGAAAGATTTCCCTGAAGTCTGACGCATACAGGGCCAAGCTTCCCAGTGAGACCGCAGCCATTCCCAGGCTTCCAGAAGGACCTAGAAACGTTTTTGTGGCTGGGGACTGTAAACCCTAAATGAGGTGAGTTCACGGACAACAAAGGAAGGGCCTTTTTATTGTTTTCTTTTACTTTATCCTCTTTTAAATATGAATATATTGGGGTCACATTGGTTCATAAAAACACAGATTGTAAAGAAAAATAAAATAACAAAATAAACTAAAGTAGGAGTCCTTATGGAACTCCAAAAAACAAAGAACCCATACAGGATTTTAAGTTTACAACTCAAAGAAATATTATCTTCATGCTGCATTTAGTGCTCATCACACAAAGTGTAAGGTCTATTTTCCTCCTCATTTATTACCTCCTGTTTTCTTTCATTGTCTTTTTGATTCCCAGTTACCCTCAGCCTAAACCCATCATTTCCAAAACAGGAGGGAGGTCTTTCTAATGTGTACAGACAAAAGCCCAGGACTCATCCAAACAATGAATGATAAACCTTACCACATAAAAGTTTAAGAGAAATCTCTCTGCATATACCACAAAAAAGCCCAAATACAAGAGGAGGGTGGGTGTGGGGAACATTGGTGCATGTCATTTGATTGTGGGTTTCCACATTACTTACCTTAAGAACAGAAACATGAGGAAGATGAGGGGAGTATGTGTGTTTGAGATGTGGTAAGTGTAAATAATGAACTCCCCCATGAAACTTAAAAATCAATCAGTTTGCCTTGGCCGGTAGCACAGTTTGTCAGAGTATTGTCCCTATGTGCCAAGGTTACAGGCTTGACCTCAGGTCCAGGCATAAGGTGTGTACAAGAACTGACCAATAAATGCCTAAACAAGTGGAAAAACAAATTAATCTCACCCTCTACCTTCTATCTTTCTTTATCTCTTCAAAATCAAATATAAAATATTAAAATATTTTAAAATCAAGTGACTTGCTTAAAACTACACAGCAGTCAAAATGGAGCAGATGGCCTGTGGCTTCCTCTTCCTAGACAGTGGTGATCAACTCCCATCTGCATTCTCCTGTACCACACTGCCTCTCATGGACCGTGACAGAGTGGACAGAATGTATGAGGGCATTTTCACGGTGGCTTTGGATAAAAAGCAGTGAGGAGGTAGTAGGCTCACATTCTTCTCTGATTCATGTGAAACTCTTCCCCAGCACAGTGCTTTGACCCCCGACCTCTCATGTTCTGTTCTTGGGATCACTTGCCTACATGGTGTGAAGGCATGGATGAAGTTACAGGCCAGATGGCAGGTTGTGCACATGTTCTCCTCCTGTCTGGGCAGAGAATCCAGCAAAGCAGTGGGAACAGGCAGATGTGTAAGTCATCACCACAGGCTTTGATGAGAAATAATCTAGAGTTTCTCAGAGAAATGGGATGCCTCTGGGGCAGAAGCAGAGGCCACCCAGCTTTTTCCTCCCTCATGCATTCTCCCTTATTCCCCAGTGACTGGTTGTCAATGGGGTGATTATGTAACTTGGCTCATGGTCACCTCAGGGTGGTGGGAAAATGAGAAATAATGACATTCACCAATACACCTGATAAGGGTTTGATATCCAAAATGTGTAAGGAACACAAAAAACCCAATACCAAAAAACGAGCAATCCAGTTTTCAAAATGGGCAAGGAATCTGAAAAGACACTTCTCCATAGGGGACATACATGGTTAATAGACATATGAAAAGATATGCAATGTCACTAATCATCAGAAAAATGTAAATTAAAACATGTTACATTAAAAGTCACTCCCCAGATGTTTTGAAGTTTGTTCACTTATATTTTATTAACTATGCTGTTACAGTTGTCCTGATTTTTACCCCTTGGCCCCCCTCCACCCAGCAACCCCTACTCCCTCAGGTAATCCCCCCAACATTGTTCATGTCTGTGGGTCGTGCATAGAAGTTTTTTGGCTACTCCATCCATTTCCTATACTGTATTTTATGTCCCCATGGCTATTCTGTAATTAACTATTCATAATTCTTAAACCTCTCATGTCTTCACCCTCTCTTCCCCTACCCACTCTGATCTAGCAACCATCTGGTAACTAACTCCTTTTCTCTTGCTGCTTTGAAGATTCTTTCTTTAGCTTTTACCTCTGGTCTTTTAATTAGGATGTGTCTAGAACTGGGCCTCTTTGAATCCATCATCATTGAGACTCTCTGTGCTTCCTGGAATTCATGTCTATTTCCTTCACAAAATTAGTGAAGTTTTCTTTCATTATTTTTTTTCAGATAGATTTCCAAATTTTGGCCTTTCTCTTCTCCTTCTGGACACCTATGATAAAAATATTGGAAATTGCCTCTGGAAATTGCCCCAGAGGCTGCTTATCCTATCCTCATTTTTTTGCATTCACTTTTCTTGTTGTTCTGCATGGTTATTCTTTGTCTGCTTATGTTCCAAAGCATTGATTTGATTCTTGGTTTCCTCAACTCTACTGCTGTTTCCCTGTAAACTCTTCTTTATTTCAATTAGTGTATCCTTCATTTCTGACTGGGTCTTTAAAACCTGCCTAAATCCTCAATAAGATCCTTCAGCATCCTTATGAACAGAGTGTTGCATTCTGCACCTGATAGATTGCTTAATTCCATTTTGTTTAGCTCTTTTTCTGGAGTTTTGAATTGTTCCTTCATTTGGGCCATGTTTCTTTGTTCCTGAGTTTTGGCAGCTCCTATGTTTGTTTCTATGCATTAGGTTGAGCTGCTTTGACTCTGTTCCTTGGTAGTGTGGCCTAATGTAGCAAAGTAGGTGTCCTACAGGGTCCAGTGACACAGCCTCCCCAATCATGCAAGGGGGGTACTTGAGGATGGCCCTTTGTGTGGTTCAAGTACCCACTCCTCCTCTAGTTGAGACTTGGTTGCTGTAGGCACATCAATGGAAGGGATTTACCCATGCCAGTCAGCTACAAGGACTGGCTGTGACCACAGACCACCAACCTCCACCCTCTGTGGAGGACCAGCTGTGCAGTGGCCAAGTGGTGGAGCTCTGACATGGCCTGTAGCTGTCCACTGGGTGCACTGGCAATAGTTAGCTCCACCACTCTGTTTTCCCTGGAGCACCCTGCCTGAGCTGTAAAGCAATCTGAGATAGCTGCTACTTTTCCTGAGCTTGGAGATTCCCAGGTGAAGCCTAGCTGAAATTTTAATCTGGCTGCCTTTAGGGCTCACTGAAGCCAGCTGTTGCTTGTTTGATAGGATTTAGGAGCCAAGATGAGCCATTCTTATTGAAAAGCAGTTTGGGTGGGCCATAAATTGGGAGGGGCACAGCCTCTGTGGATCTCCAAGGTGGTCAAACAGTGTTAACCAGGTTGTTGGAATCTCAAATATGACATCAGCTTCCAGGATCGGTGGAGGGAGAGTCTAGCAAAGGGACAGTGGCCTCTGATCTCCTTGATGCCAGAGACTTCACCTTCTCCCTGTATACCACTGGTGTCTTTCAATCTGCTGCCCTAGCACTGGGAGGGAGTCTGAGTAGGTGAGTATGTGTGTGGGTTCTTTAAGAGGAATTACTGGGGCTCCAGAAGTTTCTTCCACTGACTCAGTCCCCCTCTAGATTTTGCAGCCAGAAGTTGTGGGGACTTACCTTCTTGGCTCTGGAATCCTGGGCTGAGGGGCCTGGTGTGGGTCTGGGAGTCCTTGCTCCTGAGATATCCCCCCCAAATTTTTATCCACATGGGTGTTGGACAATCCCATTCCATGTCTGTTGCCCCTCCTAGAAGAATGAATGGATATGGTTTCTTTAATTCCATAGTTGTTAGACTTCCATTCAACTCTATTTTGTAAGTGCCATACTCAACTCAGCTTGATTTCTGATGTCCCTGAGTCTTGGTTGTTCATATTTTAGTTGTAATTTTGATGTGGTTGTGCCAAGAGGTGAGCCTTGCCTGCCTATGTCACCATCTTGACCTGAAGTCCTTGAGAGATTTTTTAGGCAATGTAACTTCCACATTAATTCACATAGAAATTGTTGATAAAATTCTTTATAAATATTTATGATGTCACTCAAAGTGTTTTAATGAGGCAGTTAAGACCATTGGTTATTCTTCATTTATTAAAGCATAGTATTATCAGTCAAAGTTACTGCTCTTTAAACATTTAACTTCACATTTAACAATCAAGAGGACCTTTTGAGTCAAGTCCTTTATTAATCTCACTGTTTAAGATTAAAAAAAAAACCCCAAAGGTAAATTATACATTAAAATTACCACTTACCTCTGGCAGTTCCAATATTTTAAACCAGAAACGATGTACATTTTTAGCTTTTCATGTCCTCTACAAGTGTAGCAAAAACCTCCAATAGAGGTTGGATAAACCTGAAAAAAGAAATGGGTTTCTTGCCAGGGGTTCTCACCAGATTTTGTACAAGTGATTCTGTAGAATTGGAATTGAAAATTACAGGGTCTGGCCTCTTGTCTTGTTATGGCACAAAACAATGATGGTGAAGGTAACAGTGACTGACACCAAAGCAGGGCCAGCACCTGCAGTGAGAACAAATAGAAGAAGACACAGATTAGGATGGACTTGGAGCAAATCCAGGATTCTTCCAGGCCTTCCTCATCTGCAAACTAATGCTGCCAAATTTAACCTAGCTTCTGTAGAAACATGAGGTTTTTCTTCTAGACACAAAAAATACTCCCTGTTTCACATGGTCCTGTGATTGTTTCTTCTAATGAGCATGTGAAAAATGCAACCTGATGCAGCAAAGGCTATGAAAAGACCATAAGTGATGTATGGGAAAGAGTCTTCAAATAATGTCTTCTATGATTGTCTGGCTTTGTTACTAAAACTGAAGCTAACACATTTTGTCTGCATCCTTCACTAAGTGTTGCTAGTTGTCTCAGAATGTTCCTGCATGTAGATAATGTATTCCATATACGTAAATGAATTTCATTCAAAATCATTTCAAAAATCTGAAGGCCTTGAATATTTTGCTTTTTGCAAAATGCCTATTCTGGCCACCAAAAAAAAAAGCAACACCAACAAAACCACCCATGGTTAAACCAATAAATCCAAAATTATACATGGTTTATTTTCTACAACCCACTTTCCAGAGAAGCAAACTCAGCCTCATACAGATGAGGGGATGTTCCCCTGACTAAAACTAGATGCTGGCAGAGTCACCTTGAGTTGAGGAGGCAGCCTGTGCTTTCCTGCTGGAAAGCTTATTCAAAATGTGTTGGGTGGTGTTGAATGCCAGAGAAGTGAACAGGTAGGTCATCTTATAAATGATGGATCTACACTGGAAGGCTAGTATCACTGACACTATGTAATACTTTTCACTATTTTGACTTCTATAGGACCCTTAAGGTACAAGCATCATGTGGGAAAACTCCAATGCCCCCCCATCGAATTCTTTCTCCAAGCCTTACTCATTATCACACTTACTAGAATTGTTTACACACACACACACACACACACACACACACACACACACAAAGAGGATAAGACTAAGCTTTCTATTGATTTCTGTACAAATTGTCCCCTCAAAGACCAAAGTTCTCTAGGTCAGGATCTGGGGCCTCACTTGTTTTCATCATGTTCCATATGGGAAGCCATTTGCCACAGTGATGCAATCTTACAGTGCCATTGGAGCTCCACATGAAACAACATGATTCAGTTCTTAAAGGATGTTACTATTTGTCTCAATAGATTTACTCAGAAATGGGGCTGCTGGTAGAAAGATGGGAGTATGAGTGTTTTTATATTTTATCATTACAACCTGATTCCAAACTGAATAGAGAATAGCTGTCACATGGTCATTAGCTTTCTCTGATGGTGGCTACTTTCTTCCATCCTGGCTCATTTGAATTCATCATTCTTTTACTTTTAAAACACCATTGTTTTTCACATCATCCATTGGTATCACATTGGTCATTGATGAACACTTATTTTAATTATACTTTGAGTCACTTTGTTACCTGCCAGGTGTAAAACTGATTTCTTTTTCCTGAGTCGTACAGATTCTTTTGGGCTATTTCTCTTCCTGAAATCATCAAGTATTTGTCACTTTTATAAATTTGGAATCCACATAATGAGAGTATCAAAATTCAAATTAAAGTAAAACAAAAAACAATTAATATCTTACTTTGAGGTCAAGCATGTTCTCATTGTGTGTGTTGTTCCTGCACACTGTCTCCAAATTTAGAAGAGAGAACATTCTCCAGATTTTCCCTTCCATGTCAGAAGTAGATGAAGCCTCAGTGGTTAAACAAATATGGTTCATCCAGATTTCAGGGTGTTTTCAGTTCTGGCCTGTAGGTCCCTGAGAACAATTTGAAATCTTTAGGCCTCTATTTTCCTTTTTCTACAAACTCTAAGGCTTTGTTTTCTTATTTGTATAATCAGGTTGTTCACTGTGGAGTCACCGGGGCAATGCTGTTAATACAGACTACCCATAAAGGGGGGGCAGTTCTCTCTCGGCTAACAAAGTGCCTTGAAAAAATAATTGAATAATTTTCCCCACCTAAACTCAAATTGTACATTTGTAGCTTATTTTTTTTATTTTATTTCATTTTTTTTATCTTGTGTACACCTGTTCCTCTAAACACATCACTGAAGCACTGAGTGTTTCTGGGTGAGCCCAAGATGTTTATTCTTCTGGATGCTCAATGTGATGTCTGTATGAGTTTTTTTCCATGAGGTAAAACTATTTTCCATTTTCCCAAAAAAACATTATCGATTTGGATATTTTGAGTATGTAGGCTATTTCTTGCATGGTATAACGTTGGTTGTTTTTGTTCTCAATTAAAGTCTCGATTTCAATGCTCTAAACTTCAACTGGTCTACCCCACTCTGGAGAATGGTCCAGTGAGAAATCTCTAGCACAAAACTTCACAAACCACTTTTGACACTTTCAATCAGTCACAACAGTTTCTCCATACACTGCATAATTTGTTTCATTTCGGTTCCATTTTTACCTTTCTTTAAATAATAAAGCATAATTTGCCAAAAACGATTCATACTTTCTTCCATCTTCAATATTAAAATGGTTACAAAACTTCACCTATTTTTGTTTAAATGCATGATGATATAACAGCAGTCATGATTCAATGAAACATTGTTTAATAAAAAGTTGAGGAAAACTGAGTGCTACTAGAACTACCATAATGGAAAAAAAAAAACAAATGAACACTTTGGCCAACCCAATATGTCCCTTTCTGTATCTCTTATTGTGAAAATGACATCAGCTTGTTCTTGGGTAAGGTTTGTACATTATGTGCTCTTCAGAAGACATAATGCAGAAATACCTTGTAGAGTCTATGGTACCAAAAGCCATATGTAGAAACATCGTTTATATGACTACTTACCTTTTTACGTTTCTGACAATCAACAGCACCCAACTATCCTGACCAGTGTTTCACTATGTGGGCACTAGGCACCTCCATGTCACATGGTGACTGCCCATTTGTAGATTGTTTCTTGGGGTTAGCTCCTCATATCTCTTAGTCTCAGTTTGCTTGTTTGAAGAGTTGATGATCCAAAACATATATTGTGGAGACTTGGATAAATTAATTGGTTCAGCCATGGCAGGTGCTTACCTGGTACTTGCTTTTGCAGCATATGTTGCTGGACCTGCTGTGCTTGTTCAGCTTTATAATGTCCACTCCCTCATGAAAAGCCTTCTGCTTTGATTTTACTTGCCTATGACCATTCAAATTTTGAAAAACACTTGTTTTATTATGGCCTTTCACAAAAGACATCCTGAGAACGATTTGAGATGACTTGAAAATATTTTTTCCTCTCCACTGTGTTCAGTAAAGCCAACTTGATAGGGACCTGTCTCTAGAATGTGGGTGTCTACTTACCAGATTCCTTGCTTCTGTTTTGTTCTCTGAATGAGGAAGTGAGCTAACTCTTTCAAAGTTGCACTACTTGGGTGCTTTTTTCTAATTACACCTACATGAAGGGTTCTCAGGACTTTTGACTGCTCACCCATGACGCCTCCCTTAATATACACATGCATCAGGCACAGCTTTCCCCACAGATTCCTGGGAATGTAACAAGGGCCCCAGATTTCAGAAAGAAGAGCTGAGTTCAAACATTTGATTTCTGATCACTTTAGTGCCATTGTGCTTCTTTGGACTCTCCAGTGACCCAGCTGGCTCCATAGGGATGAGCACTGGAACTACTTTCCAGAGACATTGTCACAGGTGTATGACATACAACCACAAACACTGTGGGCTGCTGTTACATGGGCTTGGTGCAAAAGTTCAGACATGGCAAAATTACCAAAAATGTAAAACATAGCAGGAAATACCAATTAAGTCAGGTTTGAAATTCATCATCATGGTTTTGGGAAAATCATACTACTCAGGACCACATTTTTGGTAGTCACCTTTAAGGGGTTAACATTAAGAGAACATCTAAATGTTACTGTTTCTGCCATATAACCTTCACTGGATTCTTGTATACTTCAAATCAGACCTTGTACTCATGTCAGGCTACGTGGCTAGCAGCCTCCACAATGGTTGCCCATGGATGCTGTCTGCCAATGTGAACATGTTTGTATCAACACTAAGTGGTTTTGAAGTAGCTTCTCCACAATAAAGCCAAAGTGATGTGAACTCACATATTTGCTCAATTAAAAATAATGTCATCCTGTCAGGTGGTTCAGTGGGTTGGAGAATCACCCCATTTGCCAAAATGGTGCTGACTTAGTCCCCAGTCAGGGCACCTACTTAGGTTGTTGGCTCAATCCCTGATAAAGGAGGGTATCGAAAAAAGTGATCAATATTGCTCTCTCACATCGTTTGCTGTCTGTCTCTGTGTTTTCTATCTCATCCTCCCTCTCTGAAAAATAAATATCTCTTTGATGATTTTTTAAATATTATTTTTAAATGTCACTTTTCACTTACTTCTTTGACTATTATATTCATATTTCTCTACCTTTATTTTAACCTCTTTATTTTCTAACTTTCTTTATTTCTCTCCTTCTATATATTTTTAGAGGGTAGGGATATTATAGGCATGTACTGGGTTATGGGACAAGTGCTACCAAATATTCTGTCATGCAGAGGTCATCACCCAAAGCACAAATGATTTGGCCTAAAATGTCAATGGTTAACACATGACAAGAGCCCCAACACTGATGCACATGAAGTGCTTACTGTGTGTTATTTTTCAGATTCTTTATATGTGGTTTGTGTATAGAAGCACTGAAGACTGTTGATGTGGTCTCTCTGGGACCAGATGTGTGTTCTTCATGACTTATATGGTAAAAACTCTTAGGTGTTAAATTTTGTCATGTTACTCCCAGTAAATATTGCATGAGGGAGACATGAGGTTCAGAAGAATAGAGATGTTCAGAACAGGGCCTGGGGACCAGTAACCTAAGAGACAGTGGCTGTCCCAGCTGTAAAGCTGAAAAATCATCTAAGGAGATGTCACCAGAGCATTGCTAGTCTTCAGCCAGAATGAAAGGCTGAAAACACAGGTGTTCTTACACACTCCTGTTCTCAGGTTCTGAGCTGTTGAAGGAAAAGGAGCTGAGTAAAAGAAAATTATAGGGAGAGGGTCAGGACTGAAAATGAGGAGCATAACTGGTATACATTAAAAAACAAGGAGTCTGAACCATGCCTGACATCAGTTGGAAAGCAGGGAATATAGGCAAGAATGGAGTCAGTTGGAAGGCAAAGAGAGGTGGATGGTCTGAAATTATCTGTGAGGCAGGAATTGGTGAGGTGCTGACTTCATTTGGAAGGCAGGGAGATTTGGGTAAGGGAGAAGTAGAACTGGTGTCAGTTGAAAATATGGAAGAGGTGGGCAGAGCTGGTGTCAGTTTATTTTTGTGTTTGTGTATGATATAAGAGTGCAGACCAGATTTAGTGCATGTATAAATTTTGTTTTTCCAAGACTGGTTTTGAAACTGCAGTGTATATTTTTACCTTGTCTGTCATAGATTAGTTGTTCATATAAGTGAGGATTTAATTCTGGGCTGTCTACTTTTCCATTGATTTTGGCCTCTGTTTTGTGCCAATACCTTTCTGTTTTGATTACTATTCTTTTATAGTATAGTTTGAGAACAGGGGGTGTGATATCCCCAACTTGCTTTTTCTTCTCCAAATATATTTCACTATTTAAGGTATTTGTGGTTCCATATAAATTTTAAGGGTTTTTTTTTTCTTCTGAGAAGAAGTAGTCTGATAAGGTTTGAGTTGAACTAACAGGTTTGGGGAGTACTATAATTATAACAAGTTATTCTTCCCATTATATAGTAACAATTTAGCCTTCCATTTTTTGTGTGTTCTTTTTACTGCTTCTCTTCAATGTGTTATAATCTTGAGAGTAAAGATGTTTCATCTTTTTGTTTATGCCAATTCACAGGTACTTATTTATTTTTCATGCAGTTGTAAATGGGATTACTTTCTTTACTTCTTTCATTGTTTATTGAAAGTGACAGATTTCTGTACATTCAGTTTGTATTTTGTTTCTTAATGAATTATTTTATTCTATTAATTTTGTTGAATAGTTATTTAAAGTATATTTTATTGATTATGCAATTACAGTTTTCCCAATATTTATCTCCCCTTTCTTCCCTGTTCACCCTGCACCCTGCCATGCTCCACCATTCCATTCCCCCACTTAGTTTATGTTCATGGGTCATACATTTACGTTCTTTGGCTTCTCTGTCCCTATGCTTTCCTTAACCCCCCTAATCTATTTTATGCCTATTGGTTATGCTGCTTATTCCCTGTACCTTTCTCCCCTTTTTCCCCTCCCCTCGCCCTCCCCATTGAAAACCCTCTATGTGATCTGCATTTGTCTGGTTCTGTTCTTGTTCAAGTTGTTTCCTTAGTTTTAGATTTTTTTACAGGTTCTGCTGTTGATAGTTATGACTTTGTTGTCACTTTACTGTTCATAGTTTTTTTTTTTATCTTCTTCTATTTCTTAGATAAGACCCTTTGACATTTCACATAATGAGTGCTTGGCAATTATGGACTCCTTTAATTTGACCTCAGATGGGAAGCACTTTATCTGTCCTTCCAATCTAAATGAAAGCTTTTCTGGATAGAGTCATCTTGGATATAGGTCCTTGCCTTCATGACTTCAAATACTTTTTTCCAGCCCCTTCTTGCCTGTAAGGTTTCTTTTCAGAAATCAGCTGATAGTCTTACAGGAATTCCTTTGTAGGTAACTCTATGTTTTTTCTTCTTGCTGCTTTTAAGATTCTCTCTGCATGTTGAATCTTGGGTACTGTAATTATGATATGCCTTGGTGTGTTCCTCCCTGGGTCCAATTTCTTTGGGATTCTCTTGTCTTCCTGGACTTCCTGGAAGTCTATTTCCTTCACCATATTGAGGAACTTTTCCTTCATTATTGTTCAAATAAGTTTTTTATTTCTTGCTCTTGTTCTTCTTCTGGCATGCCCATGATTTGGATGTTAGGACACTTAAAGTTGTCCCATATGTTCCTAAGTCTTTCTTCATCTTTTTGAATTCTTGTTTCTTCTGTTCTGGTCAGATGTTCATTTTTTTTCTTTTGCTCCAAATCATTGATTTGACTCTCAGTTTCCTCCTTCCCTTATCTGTTGGTTCCCTGTATATTTTTTTTATTCCACTTCAGGTAGACTTCATTTCTTTCTTCATTTTGCAACCACATTCAATTAGTTCTGTGAACATCCTGATTACTAGTGTTTTGAACTTTGCATCAGATACGATGTCATCTCTGAGTCACTTAGCATTTTTTTCTGGTGTTTTGATCTGTTCTTTCCTTTGGGCCATATTTCTGTATCTCGGCACACCTTTTCTGTTGTGAGAGATAGTTGGCAGAAAGTTTCAGGCTTAAGTCTTGGAACTTCAACATATGAGATGTGACTTCAGAGTACCGAATGTCCCTTTTGCCTTTCTCTTCTCTAATAATATGACTTTTAAAAGCACTGATCTCAAGTGATTCTATTGACAGTTAAAATGTGATATTAAGTGGTTAAATAAGAATAGCTTTATTTTAAAGTACTGTATTTTTAAAATTTAATAAGGTAATACTGCCTTGACTGCCACATTAGACCTGGTTGACTTGATAAAAATAGAGCATGTCATCAAAAACTGCAAGTTACACCTTTATTTCTAGTGTACAGGGAACAGTTTCCAAAATAAATCAAGTGTTTGGCCACAAACAAGCCTCAATAGATTAATAAAATTTGGAATTATATCAAGATGAAAAAATGGTAGGCAACTAGAATCAACTATTCAATAGAGAAAAGTTCAAATTTCACTGCTAATCCCACAAACTGTGTTTTCTAGACAACTCCAAAACTGTAACCAAAATAAGTGAAGGACAATAGCTTTAAGAGAATTCCCCAAAATTTTTATTTCCTCATATATATAAGTAAATGTAAAAAGAACCCATAAGATGGGCACTTAGCCTGCTTCCAAATATTAGGTATTGAAAAGAATATTGCAATAAACATAAGGATGCTCACATATTTTTTAAAGTTAGTGTTTCTTCAGATACAATTTCAGAAGTAGAAATGCTCAGTCATTAGAAAGTTTAATTTTTCATTTTTTGAAGAAACTCCATAATATATTCTATGGTTGCTATAGTTATCTGCATTCTCTGGATTGTATGAGGACATTTGGACAATTGAATGTACCTCAACCATAAAAAAGAAGAAAATTTGTCTTTTGTACCAGCATGGATGGACTCAGAGCACATTATGGTAAGCGAAATAATCCAGTCAGAGAAAGAAAAATAGCTATAAAGTTACTTATTTGTATAATCTAATGAAAAATGAACAAACAATATACAAGCAGAGTCACAGATAATAAAAACACACTAGCTGATGTCAGGGGATAGGTGTGGAAAGTTGATTATAAGTGTGGAAAGAATTAAGCAGAAAAACACTCATAGACAAACACAAAATATTGTGAACAAAGAAAAGAGGGGGTGGCATGAGTTATAAGAGGGTAGAAACATTAATTGTTGATAAAAAAAGTTGACTGAGTAAAAAAAACACACAAATACACACACACACACATACACACACACACGGGCACATTATAGACCATAAAATTGTGCACTTGAAACATACATAAATTTATTTCCCTATAAATTCAATACAAATAAAAAAATAAAAGCCCTTCCACACGTTTCTTTGTTTCTTGTTCCGTAATTGGAAAACAAAATTCTGAAGTAAAATAACTATCCCTGAAAGGACTTTGTCTTTTCAAATGAAACCCTTGAACTCTTGAGACTCAGTGTCCTCAACAGTGAATTGAAGTCAGAAATCTCCAAGGTCAGTTCCCACAAATCTGCGGCTTTGGGAAGAGGAGGAATTTCCCTGCCATCCCACACTGGGCTTCTCAGGCTAATCACTTCTAATCAGCCACAGCTGTCCCTAAGTGAGAGCAGCAGCAGCAATCCTTTCAGAAACCCAGGTATTGTGGACGCATGGAAGTCTTCCAGTCCCCTGAGGGTTTATTTCCTATTTGGTAAGATGGAGTCAAGCCTATCTATTGCTCAGATGTGTACAAAACACTGTTATAGTGGATCACTGTCCTCTGTTTGGAGGTGTGCTTATCAACAACTTGAAACTCAGTAACTTAGTCCAGTGTAGACACTAACCAGACCCCAGCATGCTACATTCTTTCTTGGGTTAACAGTATAATTTCAGGTCTTTGGTTCCATTCTGTGTTGAGTGGGAACACAATCACCTCAGCTTAAATAGTTTTCTTTTTTTAGTTTTTATTGGCATAATGATGTCTTGTGTTTTGTTATAAAGCAAGCTTATAGTTAAACTGAGGCAGTATCTCTGGAGGACTTTTGTTTGAATCTGAAACCTAAACTGCACTTTCGTTAAATGATGACCTACTGCAATTTCTATCTGCATTCTCCATATTTGGGGAGGCATGTCACCAAGATCAAAAAGAGCTCCTTATTTATTCCAGTTTTCAATGTAGAGGAGAAATTCCAGAGGTAGGTCTTTCTCATCTGGACTCCTTAACTGACTAGGAGTGTAGCTTCCACCATGTGTGATAAACTTTTAAGCAACTGAAGTAAATACATAGAGGAGAAACTCCCAGTCTCACACAAAAGTTGTTGGAGAGTATGCTAGGGATGAGCAAGCAAGCAGCACTGTTCTCTCTCTGCCCCTCCCCACAGGCAGCACTGCAGTGCAGCAAAGAGGGTTGTCCTGCCTGAGTGAATACTTAAGGTCCTGCCCCCTTACAACTTATCAGGTATGCCAAGACAAGAAAATATGGCCTAGATGAAAGAATGGAGCTCAGAAAGAGAACTAAGCAAGGAGGAGATCACCAACCTGATAAAGAATTTAAGGCCCTGGTCATCAAAATGCTCACAGATCTGATTGAGCTTGGTCAAAAAATGAAAAAAAAAATGAAAAATACCCAAAATGAAATAATAAAATAAAATAAAATAAAATAGTCAGGGAATGAACAGTGACAGGAAGGAAACCATGTCTCAAAGCAATGATTTGGAGCATAAGAAAAAATTAACATCCAGTCCAAACAGACTGGAGAAACAAGAATTCAAAAATGTGTAGAGTCTTACCAACCTGTGGGGCAACCTGGAATGTTCCAATATCCAAATTACAGGGTTGCCAGAAGGATAAGAACAAAAACAAGAAATTGAAAACTTATTTGAACAAATAATGAAGGAAAACTTCCATAATCTGTTGAAGAAAATAGACTTCCCAGAAGTCCAGGAAGCCCAGAGAGTCCCCAAAAAGGTGAACCCTAGGAGGAACACACCAAGGCACATCATCATTAAGTTACTCCAAATTTAATATAAAGAGAAAATCCTAAGAGAAGCAAGAGGAAAGGAAACAGATACCTACAAGGGAGTGCCCATAAATCTATCAGTTGATTTCTCAAAAGAAACATTGCAGGCAAGAGGGGGCTGGAAAGAAGTATTTGAAGTCATAAAAGGCAAGGACCTACCTCCAAGATTAGTCTATCCAGCAAAGCTATCATTTAGAATGGAAAGGCAGATAAAGTGCTTCCCAGATAAGGTCAAGTTAAAGGAGTTTATTGTCACCAAGTCATTTGTAGAGGATGGTGAGTGTTAGAATCATACAGCCCAAATCCTCAGGATTAAACAGGAGATAGGTAACCATAAGCTTCAGGTGAATGTGATTGTAACTATTTGAGAAGACATATGTATCAGTTAGGTAGCCTGGGAATGGGACAATCTGTGCTTGCAGCATCTCCCTAAGTTTGCAAAATGACCTTGAACTGTATCTAACAACCCATATAAAATTAACATGGAAGACCCCTATAAATAAAACGTGGAACATAAAATAAATATCCAGGGTTCATTGTCTTTCTATCAGAGGACAATGTCTAACCTGGTCCCCACTTTTCCTTAAACTATCTGTGTTGTGTCTTTTCTTCACTTCCCATTGACCCCACTCAGGAACCCCCACTCCATGCTGGTCATGGCAGGTGGCACCCAATTTGGGGCTCTCAGTATGGGGGGATTCAGGAACCCAGGCAAAGAGATGCTCCTGAGTGTGACCACAAGTCTTGAAGTGAGGTGAGGAGCAATCTGAGTTTTCACCAGGTGTAAAATGTGGGGAATGCAGGATCCACCAAGAGGTGGCTTTATGTGCAAATGCTTCAATCTATGCTTACAGTAAAGGGGAACTAAGGTGCATAGTTCTCAATTAGAGCAGTTCTTGGACTTTATCCCACAGATTTGCCCTTAGTTTCCAGATGAGGGAACCGTTAATGAAATTACATGGACAAGGGTAGGTCAAAAATTGTGGAATTGGTATACTACTGAGGGGCCAGAGCAAATGCCCATTTTTACTTTCATTCTGTGGGCTCTCATTCATGATGCACTCAATCTGCAGGAGGAACTAAAAGTAAAGTAATCAGAAGTGGATACTTTGGTCCCAAAGTGGAAGGGTACACCTCCCTCCTGCCAAAACTGCTGACAGCTCCACTGGCACCCCTGGATGAGCGTGATGATGAGCCTCTTCCGCCAGATTATGCTAGGGAGCTTGAGGAGGAGGCTCAGAGGGTGGAGAGGGAGAGAGAGGAGGGTTCTGAGGGGGAGGAAAATAATGACTTTCCAGACCCTGAAAATTCCCCATATGCAGGGACTGGTGTGCCAACTATCGGTGCTGTCCATGAAGGACAAGGGCCTCCTTTAGGCTGCTGTTCCGCCACCCCCCATGGGGATCAGTGCCCAACCTAAGAGGAAGAGGAAAGACTGGGTCTAAGTTTCCTATTTGGGCTGTGCAACTTCAGCCTTTAAAAATCACTCACTGTTCTGGTTAGTGTGAGATAATGTCTCTGCTATTTAGGCTCCACACCATTTAAATCTTGTCAAGGTCATTTCTAACACCAGGTGGTGTGAGATAAGATTCTAAGGCTAGTGTCTCAGTCCCTCCTCTAAGAGGATTCAATTTGAAAATACTGGTCTGCTTGAATTTTGTCTTTGCTTCAGGTTTTGTTTTTGTTTCTGTTTTGAAAGGAACGGCTCAGCCTCAGTCTCAAAATGTTTTGCTAAACCTCTGGTGAATGGAGTGAGATCTCTAATGTTGTTTCATCATAATGATTCTTTTCAGAAAAAAATTAAATTGATTTTTAAAGAGAAAAAAAGATCTCACCCCTCTCTCAGACAGTAAAAGGCTCAGGAAGAGAAACAATAAGAAAGTGTGCCTTTTAACCACTATGAATCCTCCTTCTGGAGGCCCAGGGACTGCTTTGGTCCTGGGAACAAATGGTACCTAGCTTAGTATCCTCCCTCCCTCTTATCCAGCCTCCCGAAAGTTGTCATGGACATTAGATATGAGACACCTCACTTTTGAGCATGCTCTAGGAATGCAGTAATCACCAAGAATAGAAGAAAAAAAGTAAATGTATTTGACAGTAGAAAAAAAAAACTGTTTCTGAATGTTATGAAATGTATTCGTAAATTTGTCAATCTAAAGCATGCTAATTACTTACTTTTTAATTGTCACTGAAGAGTGATAATTTTCATTAAATTGAGAAAAATATATAGTTTGGGTTATAGTAGGTTATAGTAAGTATAAATCAAAGCCTATGGGAAAGATAAAATTAAAACCCAAACATTGCCATAGTCTATTAGACACAGGAGCAGATGTCTGTTTTTTCTAGCCAATATTTGCCCCTGGAGTGGCCATTAATTAAAACAGATATTTCTATAAATGGGATGGGGGTGTAATGTGTTAAAAAAATTGACAGTCCTCCTTGTTTATGCCAGAGCTGTGACCTTTTATTGTAAAAATGAAATATAGGTGTACTGTCTCCCAAGGAGAACTAGCCCTTCTCCATGGAAGACAAAGCACCATTTTTAACTCAGTACCCATAAACACTGATCGTTTCCTTGGGGAAGAACTAGCTATTGTCCTGTAGGGAATGGTTAGTCAATCAAGTCACAATAGGCCCTTGGCATGTAACCACTTTTGTCTAAAACATATTTAAGCAAGACCCCCCATCCTTCCCACTTCCCTTACAAATTCTGAACCTAGGAGCTACCAAATCCTAAAAACAACAGTACAATTAACTCTATACTCAAACTCATTACAATTTGCAATGACAACAGGGGGCCTGTCTTTCCAAGCAGAGAAAAAAAATGACACTTAAAATCCCAAGCTGTTCTTCAGCCACCACTTGGAGCCTTGTTCGTCCTGCTCCCTGCCCATTGCAAACTGGGCAGCCAAGGACTAACAGCTTAAAGCTGATAAAAGAAGAGCCATCAGAGGAGGGTGAGTACCAGGCCTCTGAAGCTAAACAAGAACAGGTAACAGAAGAAATTGCAAAACATGCCATTAATCACTGCCTTTGGCATTAATCAGTGCCTTTGCCACCATGGGCAGCTCCCCCCAAAAAATAAAGACTAATAATGGGCCTCCCTATACCAGTGCAGTCTCCCAGGCCTTTTCCAGTCAGTATGCCATTCAGCATAAGACTTCTATAACCTATCATGCACAAAGACAGGCTATAGCAAAACAATCCCATATACGCTAAAGCTGTTATTACAGACAAAAGGGGAGAGAAATACTCCCCTCTCCCCAGAGACACCTCAACTTAGCCCTCTACACCTTAAATTTTTTAAATTGTGATGAACAAGGATTAACTGCAGCAGAGAGGCATCACCCAGGGACTACAGCAAAACCCACAGGTTTCGTATTATGAAAGGATTTGAACACTGGTGAGTGGAAAGGCCTGGATCCAACATTAATGTGGACAAAAAGTCACATTTGTGTCTTTCCAAAAGGTGTGGATCATCCCATCTCGGTGCCTGAGAGAGCAGTGAGACACAGTCACCAACCCTGTGAGCCAGATGGAACCCCAGATGAAGAGGCTGAGACTGACACCATGTACAATGATGTCTCGATAAGTGTGCTCGACCTGAGAAGCCACACCCTCCACATGGGGACAGCTGAAGAAACTGGTAGATGAGGTGGATGGAATGGTCCATCATCAAGGAACATCTAAAAACACTGAGAACATGTCTGTGGCAGTGTTGGCCATTCTGGCATGTCAGGTTTGTAGCTGTAGAGGAGAGGCCAACTGGGCTTATCTCCCTGACCCACCAATTGCCAGTCCAGCCTCTTGGGAAAGTCCCTCCATTCCTGTGTTCACTAATGATACCTGGGTAGTGGGGGGGATGATCAGCAAGTCATATTTATCCCACCTTGCATGGAGGATTTAGTCACACTGGCCTCAGTGCCACCCCACCTATGTTTTTCCTCTACTGAGAAGACTGGGTGTTTACTATCACAACAAGAAAACCAAACTGTCTGTGGAGGGAGTAAGATTGCTATTATTATGGGGTCTTGGGATATTGGAAAATATATACAAGCAGTGTCCAAATGGGGATACCTCGCTGTCTCTAGGGTTGTCCCTCAGCAGCAGGCCTCACTGTCCTATTGCCCTTGCCAGGCACATATTGAGATAAGGGGCATCCCACCATGGCATGCATGAGTGTGTCAACCTCATTCCAGTTGAGCACAATGTTTCCCGAATGCAGCTTTCCCTTTGTGACTGGGCACACAAGATGGACCCATCTCATCCCCATCATCAACTTATGTTCCCTGGAGGATTTGTTGGTAATGTACTTTCCACCAAGGAAGGCCAAGTGCAAAAGGAGTTATGGCACCTTGGAGCTGCCTTACATTTAATAAATTTCACTACCCATAACACTTCTGACATGGATGTGGCATTTCAATATGGCCTCTGTCCAACAGCCTTATGCCATAGTCACGACACAAGTTAATATTACTTATCAAGATAGGAAATATACCATGACCTGTGAAAACTGTAACATGACTAACTGTGTGTCCAGATACAATCCTGAAGAGGACATACTACTTATTCATCAACCCCCCTTTTATAATGATTCCAGTAAATGTCACTGGACCATGGTATGCAGATACCGGCCTACAAGTGCTTGAAGAACTACATAAGGCCTTGCGTCACCCTAAGTGAGAACTTGGTCTTATTGTGGCTGGAATTATTGCTCTTGTCACAGTCCTTGCATCAGCAGCTACAGATGCTGCCACTCTTGCTCAACATATTCAAAATGCTGATTTTGTTAATAACCTAGCTCATACTACTTTGGTAGCTTTAAATACTCAAAGTGCAATTATTGTCAAGCTAGAAGCTAAGCTTAATGTTTTTCATGTAGTGGTAATAAGTTCAGGAGATCAAATACAAGCCATTAAATTTAGACAAAGACTGCAGTGCCACGCACAGTATCAATATCTCTGTGTTACTCAAGCTCTATATAACAGCAGCCAGTGAAATTGGGAAAAGGTAAAAGCACACTTGCATGGAGTATGGCATCATAACAATGTAAGTTTAGATTTAATTGAATTACACAGAGAGATCATAAGTATACAGGAAGCCAAAGACCCTATCATAAACCCTGCTCAGATAGCTCAATAGTTATTATCTGAGTTAAAAGGCTTCAATCCCTTTAATCTGCTAAAACACAGCATTTGGTACCTAAGAGGACCTGTGCTCCCAATTGTAATCATACTCTGTGATTTCTCATTAGTCTGTCCACAAGCCTGAAGATAATTCTGGCTAACTCACTTGGAAGTGCATCACCTGCATTTACAAAAGAAATAGAGGGAGAAAAGTTGATTTTGGGAGCTGTCCTGCCTGGTTTTGAGAACCATAGCCTCATTAACAGACAGTAGAGTCCCCTGACTAGGGCTGAGTGAAAAGGCCTTGGGGCCATGAGCCACTAAAGAGACACAACCTATCCTTATGGAAGGAGCACAGCTCCTGCCTCCCTCACTTCCCCCTGCTTGGGCCAGGTGAATGACTGGTTAGCCAATGACAGGTAAGACTCCTCAGAAGAGGGGCAACTAATACAGGTACTGTTGCAATGGGCCATCAGGGAAAGATTTAGGATGACTGGCTAACCAATGACTGTTAAGATTCCTCAAGGGAGGGACAACCTAAGACAGGCACAGTCATGGGGGGACCACAGGAGAAGGACTTAGGGTCTACAGAGAGGGGGCAGAAAGACTCTCAACCCTCAGCTTTGTCATAGCCTGAGTCCTCATTGTCACCCTGCCTGACTCAGCTTAAAAACTATGCCAGAGGCAGTTGCAGCCTTGTACTGGAATGAATGGCTCCCAGGGCCAATCTGGCTTGAAGAAAAATGAACATTTTGTCCTTTGAAGTCATGCTGCATTTTAGAAAAGGGAAAAGGAGGAGATGTGAAGGATGGTGAAGACTGCCATCATACAGCCCGAATCTGACAGAATCGAACAGGAGATAGATAACTGTAAGCTTCAGCTGAATGGGACTGTAACTATTGCAGAAAACATATGTATCAGTTACATAGCCTGGAAATGGAACAAGGGAACAATCTGTGCCTGTAGCATCTCCCTAAGTTTGCAAAATGTCCTTGAGTTGTATCTAATCAACCCCTATAAAATAAACGTGGACACTATGTTCAGGGCTCATTTTCTCTCCATCAGAGGACAATATCTTACCTGGTCCCCACTTTTCCTTACACAATCTGCATTGTGTCTTTTCTTCATCTCCCATCAACCCCACTCAGGAACCCCCACTCCAAACTGGTAACAGCACCATTATTATATTACATGTTAAAGGGATTTATCTAAGAAAAAGAAGATAAATATATGAACAGTAAAATGACAACAAACTCACAATTATCAACAAATGAACCTAATGGACAAGAAAAACAATGAAAACAAAAACTAAGAAAACAACTAGAGCAGGAGCAGAATCAGAGAAATAGATATCACATGGAGGGATTTCAGTGGGGAGTGGGAAGGGAGGAATGGGGGGGGAATGTACAGGGAAGAAGAAGCAGAATTAGTAGGCATGAAATAGACAGGGAGAGATAAGAATGGGATAGGAAACATAGGACTCAAAGAACTTATAAAAAAAGTAAATACATAGAGTAAAGGAATGCTTTTCATCAAATTTCTGAATTTGAAAGAGTATCTGAACCACTTATGTTACTATTTTTTATTTAGATGACAGCCATCTGCAGACAAGGGAGAACTGCCTCTATATTGAACTAAAGTATTCAACATTGAAAAGGAAAAGTATCCTTAGAAGTTCTAGAAAGAATAATGGGGAGGTCATTAAGTCATCAATCATAAGAGAATAAGTGGGCAAGAGAGGGAATGGGGAGTGTGTGGCAGGTGTCATTCTAATTAAAGGAGAATGAATCCATCTGTAGCTAGGTGACTACAGTTGGTTTAATTTGCACACAGTTGGAAAAGACCACATTAAAGTTATATAGAAAACGTTCCTGAGATAAGTCTTTCTCTGTCTGGCATTAGGGGGTGCAGAGAATATATATAGGTAAAAACATTTATTTCTTTTGAGGTTGATGTCTTTATGTTTCTTTTCTGGATCTGGTTTTGGATCTGAAGTGCTCAGCACTCAGAGCAGAGCAGGAGTGGAAAGCTGCATTGTTGGCACAAACCCCTGATCATAATGTCACTGCTTTTATACCAAACTATTCACACAGCTGACAAAATTCCTTAAAGAAAATAACTCTATAGTGTCTTCTTACTCACTAATTTCAAATTTTACATTTAAAGCCCAGAAAGTCTTTACAGCTTGTGCATTTTATTTCTCCACACACATCTTTGAGATGCTAACAGTTCTTAGGTGAGATCAAGATATTGCTCCATTTGGTGGTTCATGGTGATGGTGCTTACAGTCTGTTCCTACTTATTTTACTCAGTGTGAAGATGATACCAGCTGGTCCCTAAAGGAGGCCCTCACTTTCAGGAATTTCCAGACATTATATTAATAAAGTGTCCCAGAGTGTTTATGGTTCATACCACATCACCTATATGGCATTCAACAGCATCTAACACATCCAGCCCAACTTTTTACTAGGTGGTACTGGACTTCTTCTTGACAAAAAGTGATCCTGCCCAATTCTGCATTGTCTTGTAGGAAATTTCACTCTTGTCCATGAGCCTCAATTTGCTTCTCTGAAAAGTGAGTGGTAGTATACAAAGTTTGTGAAATTAATTAGATCATCCATGACAGGTGCTTACCTGGTGCTTGGTTCTGCAGAACATTCTGCTGATCCTGCTGCGGTTGTTCAGTTTTAGGAATTTCCACTCCCACACGAGGAATCTTCTGCTTCATTTCTCACTAACCTGTTGCCATTCAGAGTTTGGAAAAACACGTGGAAATAATCCTGCTATGGAGTTTAAGATGCCATCTCTGTTGTCCTGGTTATTGTCTATTCTGGGGCCACATTAGGGATCTTTGAAAGCAGCAGAGATGCACCAAGACAACTCAGATATTTGGGATGAAATTACATGGAGTTCCCTCATGCAACTATGGATATGATATACCTCCTCCATGCTGAAACCGTCTGACACATTCAGCACAACTCAGTAAAAGAAGTAGACACAATCCTGAGCTATAGCTTTAGTCAGAGAGTCAATCACTTCAGACATGATTTGAACTTTCTTTCCTATGTCACAGGTGGTGTGTTCCCAGTCTTCTGTGCACCTGGAGAAATGTACCCATTGCTGACTGGAATAATTGATTATGAGACTATGTAAACAATTTAGTGACCTCTGAGTATCTGAGTTTAATTTTTTAGAGCATGTGTTAGGAAGATGAGCATGGGATTGTGTGTTAGGAGGGCCTGGCATCACCCTGGATTTGATTCAAGTCTACATGAACATGTGGTCTCTTTTTGTCATTTCCACTGCAGCTTCTGGCCTAGCACTGGTGCCCTTCAACCTCCAGTTCTCCATCATTAACCTATGCCACACAGAGGACATGGGGCCAGAATCTAAAGTCAGTCCTCAGAGTCAGTTGTACAAAACACAGTGAGTATCCCCAGATGAAACAACCTATTTTTAATTTCCAGCCTTCTCTTAACACTCTGTGAGCTTTATTGCCATCATTTATATATTTGGCAAAATAAAAATGTATAGGGTTAAATTTGTACCTGCCACTGGTAAATTATATAAATTCAAAATATTGAACTTTTTTTTCTCCACTGTGATAGAGATTTAAAAGGAAGCACTATCCTCAAAAGATTTTTAAAATTTTTAATTGTACTTGTTGGTGTCACAATGGTTAATACAATTATATCAATTCCAATAGCAAAATTTTATAGTAAGGAATTAGTATGTCGTATTGTGTTTATCACCGAAAGCAGAATCTTTAAAGGTTTTGTGAAAGTTAATTGTTGTATGATATGTTTACAATGAGTAATTTGATTTTATGCATTGCATTTCAAACTTAATGAAGAAATAATGGCCTTGACTGCCACATTAGATCAATTTTCCTTTATACACATTTATAAAATGTTCACTGTTGGCTCTGTGGAGGCCACTGCCTCCACCCCCATGCGCATACCTGACTCACTAAGAGGAAGGAGGAGGTACCCCACTGAGGAGGGCAGCAGGGCTCAGAGAGTTAGCAGTCCCCAGAAAGACTTAACTCAGTGGTGGTGCTAAACTACCCTGAAGAGACTTTGAGAGTGCCCAGCACCTAGGACAGCAAAAAGGGAGTAGGTGGTGTATAGGTTGCCCCTAATTGGTACAGTTCAGGGAGAGCACAACTGGTGGATTAAAAGCTCCAGCTTGGCCCAGAGGGAGGGCAGGGTCCAGCAGCATATGGAGGACTCTGGCTGGAGGCAGGGAAACTGTGACTATTGCAGCCCAGACCTGGCCCACATCCTCATGAAACCATAGGAAGGGAGAAAAGCAAAGCCTCACCTCCCTCATTCTGTGGCATACAGGAATACCAGCAGAACTCACTTGGTGGGTTTAAAGTCAGCAGGAGGATTCTTTAACTTGTTACCCAAGTGAGGCAATAAGACTTGGAGCTGTGGAAGTTCCAGAGACAGACTGAAAGAAGGATCACAATGCTAACCTCAACAACTGAGAAACTTCGACAAATCTTCTTTACTATTCTAGGCAACTTGCATGTTATTGTGTATTTGTATTATTATTGTTTTCCCTTATTTTTAATCCTCTTACTTTATTACTTTATTTTATTTCTTGTCTTTCTATTTAGCTTTATTCATTTTATTTGTTTAACTGCATGGTTTTACTGCTTTTCCTTGTACTCTCTTTCATTGTGCATTTTAATTTTCTTTGATTCACTTCACTTGTGTTCCAATAGCACACTACTCTAGGTCATGTACTTCCTGTTCTTGTTATTCAGATCATATAGATTCTGTCATATGATTGTTGTTCCAGTGGTATTATAAATAATTGTTGTTCTGTACAATTGTAAGTACTACACAGCAACCCTCCCTGGTCTTAGCCCATTTCATTATCTTCTGGAGCTTTGGTACTATTGTGATTAACTCTGTTCTCTCATACACTATGCCTACTTTCTATCCTTTACTCTCACTATATCTGATAACCTCCCACAAGTGCTCTGTTTCCTGGGTTCAGCTCAAAATCCTTCCACCCTGTATGGAGATTCTTCAATCTTTTCCACCTTTATAAAAAGTCACTAGATGTGTGAAAGATCACAGTTAATGCTATACTTATCCAAAGAATATCTTACCTCTTCTCTATGTATTGGTACATTAAATCCCACAGAATACTCTCCCACTGTCTTAATCCAGCTTACCTTCACTCTGTAACTGATCACATGCAAGAGTAGATGGGAGTTGTGAAACCAACATACCTGTTAGAGTAGAGAACCCACCAACAAAGGAACCACCAACAGATAATAAAATAATATGGCAGGGGAGTGAAGGGAAACAACACTAACCTCCTTCCAGGACCATCTGGAATTACAACTAACTGTGGAGAATTTACCCAAAACAAACAATGGGACAATAGTGTGGAAGGACCCTTATAACCTCAAGCAGACAGAAGAACCAGCTTTGGCACAATCTGTCTACACCTGCACAGCAGCATACAAGATGTGGTCAGTGGAGTAATCCTCAGTCAAGCAGGTGAAGGGAAGGACCCACCAAGGAATGAGGCAACAACAATCAAAAGCCAAAGACATCCAGAGAGCCAACATAAAAGGCATCCCAAAAAGCATCAAGTCCAGAAGATCAAAAAGACTGCACCAGTGAATCTCACAGGTCTCTTACCATAGAACTTCATACTGCAAATGCAGAGAGTCAGGACAGATTGATTTAAGAAGCAGGGGCTAAAAAGAAGAATCTCACAAACAATGGGAAGACAAAGTAACAAACTCCAAATGAAAGGAAAGGAGGAAGCCTCAGACAGAATGTTAAATGTAATATACGCAAGTCAACTATCACATATCGAATGCAAACCAATGGTTATAAGGAAGCTCAATGCACTCACAGAGAATTACCAAAAACTACAGGGAAATTATGATGACCTCACTGCAAACTATATCAACATGAAAAAGAAAATAGAAACTACCAACAAGGGCCAAGAGGAAATAAAGAATACAATTTCTGAACTGAAGAACACAGTAGAAGGAATTAAAAGCAGGCTAGATGAAGCAGAGGATAAGACCAGCAGCCGGTGGACAAGGTAGAAAAAGAAAACACGCAGAAAGAGAAAGAAAAGGAAAAAAGACTCAGAAAGAATGAAGAGGTGTTAAGGGAACTGCATGACAACATGAAACATAATAATATATGTTTAAAAGGGAAACCAGATGAGATGAAGAATAGGAAGGGATGGAAAACCTGTTTGAAAAAGTAATGATGGAAAACTTCCCTAATTTGATGAGAGAAAATAACACACACATCCAGGAAGCATAGAGGGTCCTAATCAAGAGGAACCCAAAGTAGCCCACTCCAGGACACATAATAGGGAAATGGGGAAATTCCAAGACAAAGGGAGAATGTTAAAGGCAGCAAGGAAGAAACAGGGAGTAACATACAAGGGAGCCTCGATAACTAGCAACTGACTTCTCAACGGAAACACAGCAAGCCAGAAGGGAATGGCCAAAAATATTCCAACTAATGAAAAGCAAAGGACTGCAACGATGACTACTCTATCAAGCAAGACTCTCAATTGAAATGAAAGGTCAAATAAGGACCTTCCCAGACAAAAGACGCCTCAAAGAATAAACCTCCTCCAAACCAGTGCCACACAATATGTTAAAGGGTCTGCTTTAAGAGAAGGGGACAAAAAAGGATGAGAGAGAGAGAGAGGAACAAAGGTTTGAAGTAAAATGGTGATGAATAAGTACCTATCAATAATAACCTTAAGTATAAATGGATTAAATCTTCCAATTGAAAGAGATAGAGTAGCTGAATGGATAAGAAAACATGATCCACATACACGTTGCCTACAAGAGACCCACCTCTGAACAAAAGACCTACACAGACTGACAGTAAAGGGTTGGTAAAAAAAATATTCCAAGCAAATAGACAGGAAAAAAAATAGGGTAGCAGTACTCATATCAGACTTCAAAACAAGGGCCATGAAAAGAGACCCAGAAGGACATTTCATAATACTCAAAGGAAGAAGAATCCATTGAGAAGCCCTAAACATCATAAAAATATATACAGCCAACATAGGAACCTCCAAATTTATAAGGGAAATCTTGGAGGACATCAAGAAAGATATTGATGGCAACACAATTATAGTGGGGTATTTTAACACCCAACTGTCAAAAACAGATAGATCTTCCAAACAAAATACCAACAAAGACTTTGTGGCATTGAACAGTGTCCAAATAAGAGGGACTTAGCTGACACACACACACACACACACACACACACACACACACACACACATGTATATACATATATATATATACATATATATATATATATATATAGAGAGAGAGAGAGAGAGAGAGAGAATCATTCAACCTAATTAAGAAAAATACACATTTTTTCAATGCACATGCAATATTCTCAAAGATAGACTGCATGGTAGGACAAAAAACAGGCCTAAAAAATTTCATGAAAATTGTAATCATATCAAGCATCTTCTCAGGCCACAAGGGACTGAAACTAGAAAACAACCTTGAGGAAAAAACACAAAAAACACTCAAATTCATGGAGATTGAATAGCATGCCATTAAATAATAAATGGGTTAAGAATGAGATCAAGGAAGAAATCAAAAAGTTTCTGGAAACAAACGAAAATGAACTCACAACAGTCCAAAACTTATGGGACACAGCAAAGGCAGTCCTGAGAGGGAAGTTTGTTGTGCGTGGGTCTCCGGCCAGCAGTGACCACGGAATGCTGTGGATGGCTCGATGATAAACACGCGAGAAAAAACAACACATGCACAGAGACAGACTAGTTTCTGTGGGGAAGTAGGGACGAAATGGCCACCCCCCCCCCCCCGCAGTGGGGAGCGCGCTGATTTACTGTCCATACCTGCTTTTATTAGGCTCATTTTGCATAATAATTCAGGTAAAGTACAGTACTCATTAGGGGGAAGTAAGGAACCATAGAAAACAAAGAACTCTGCCAGTCTATTGAGTCGGGGTCAAAGAGCTGTAAGACTGAGGAACAAAATAACTTCCTCCTAAGACCCTTCTCATTCAACTGAGAGCATTCTAAACAAAGAAGGTTTCACAGTAATTTACATGTTCTTTCTTAGGCCTGATCACCCTGGGGAATCCGCACTTCTCAGTACCGAGCTGCACCACCCTGTCATTGTTTCAGGCTTAGGTGGAGCAAGGGAACTAAGGCAACTGGGAGACGAGGTTTTTTTCCCAGATGCTGAGAACTCAGGCTATGTCAAAGCCGAGGAGCGAGGGTCCATCACCCCCCTTTTGCTGCAGCCCCCCCAAGTCCTTCTTTTGGGGGGGGCCTCCCAAAAGTGATCGTGCCTGTCTTAGGTCATTCCCCCCATGGGGAATCTTACCCATCTTTGGCTAACCGACCAAGCTTTTTGGGGGTTCAGTCATGAATAAAGCAGCAGAAGCAGCATTCCTGCCAGGAAGATAAGCTTTTGTCTCCTTGCTGGCTTACAGTTCCAAGGGCGTTCCCTTAGCCTTAGCCTAGGCGGGGGTTTCAGCTTCTGATACCAGCCAGGGCGGTTCCCAACAGAAGTTCATAGTGATACAGGCCTACCTAAAAAAGGTAGAAACATTTCAAACACACAACATAACACTACATCTGCAGAAGTGGAGGAACAATACCAAAGTCAACCCAGAGCAAGTAGGAGGAAGGAAATAACCATGACCAGAGCAGAATTAAATGACATAAAGACTAAAAGCACAATTCTAAGGATCAATAAATTCAAGACCTGGTTCTTGGAAAACATAAACAAAATTGACAAGCCTTTAAGTAGACTCATCAAAAGAAGTGAGAGGAACCAAATAAACAAAATCAGAAATGAAAGATGAAAAATTACAGCTGATACCACAGAAATACAAAGGATTATAGAAAAAATACTACAAATAACTATGTGCCAAGAAATTTGAACACCTAGGGGAAATGGACAAACTTTTAGAAAAATATAATGTTCCAAAACTGAATGAAGAGGAAACAGAAAGCCTGAACAGACCCATAACAGCTGACAAAATTGAAGCAGTAATCAAAAAACTCCTGGACCACAAAAGCACTGGACCTTTGAAAAATTTCACAGGTGAATTTTACAGAGCATTTAAGCAAGAGCTCACCACTATCCATTCCAGACTATGACAAATAATCCAAGATGGAGGACTCCCAGGCTCTTTTTCTGAAGCCAGCATCATCCTAATCACAAAACCAGATGAAGAAACAGCAAAGAAAGAAAACTACAGGCCAAATTTGATGATGAACATAGATGCTAAAATCCTCTAAAAAATATCAGTAAACAGCATCCAGCAATACATTAAAAAGATCATACACCATAATCAAGTTAGATTCACCCCAGGGATGAAGGTTGTTACAATATTTGCAAATCAATGAATGCAATACATCACATAAACAAAAGTAACCCCCCAAATCACATGATCATATCAATTGATACAGGAAAAGCATTTTATGAGCTACTGCACCCATTTATGATAAACACACTCAGCAAAGTGGGAATAGAGGGAGTATTCCTCAACATTATAAAAGCCGTATACAAGGGACCTGCAGGCCATGTCATACTCAATGGACAAAAACTTGAAGTTTTCCAACTAAGATCAGGAACAAGACAAGGATGTCTGCTTTCACCACTTCTACTCGACATAGGCTTGCAAGTCCTAGCCACAGCAATCAGACAAGAAAATAAAAAAAGGAACACAAATTGGAATGGAGGAAACAAAATTGGCATTGTCTGCAGATGACATGATAGTGTACGTAGAAAACCCTGCAGACACCACCAGAAAACTGCCTGACATAATAAGCGAATTTGGCAAAACAGTGGGATACAAAGTCAATATTCAGAAATCAAAGGTGTTTTTTGTACACCAACAATGAAATAGCAGAAACACAAATCAGGAAAAAGTCCCATTTGATATAGCAACAAGAAAAATAAAGTACCTAAGAATAAACCCAACCAAGGAGGTAAAAGATCTGTGCTCAGACAACTACACAACACTGGAGAAAGAAATTAAGGAAGACACAAACAAATGGAAGCATGCACCATAATCATGGATTGAAAGAATTAACATCATTGAAATATCCATGCTATCCAAAGCAATTCAACACAATCCCTATTAAAGTACCAATGACATATTTCACAGATATACAACAAACATTCCAAAAATTTACATGGAACAATTAATGACCCTGAACAAGTGCAGCCTTTTTGAGAAAGAACAAACTAGGAGGGATCACAATACCTGATATCAAACTGTACTACAAGGCCACTGTAATCAAAGCAATGTGGTGCTAACACAAGAACAGACACATAGATCAATAAAACAAATTAAAAGGCTCAGAAATAAACCTGAGTCTCTATGGCCAAATAATATTTGACCAAAGAGGCAGAAGCATAAAATGGAGTAAAAATAGCCTCCTCAACAAATGATATTGGGTTATTTGGACAGCTACATTCCAAAAAGTAAGACTTGATCACCAACTTACACCATGCACACAATAAATTCAAGGGGGATAAAAGACTTATATAAGTCATGACACCATAAAAGTCCTAGAGTGAAGTGGACACGGGCCCACAGTGTCCACGGCATTATGGATGAATCAAGACAAATCCACAAGGTCTACCGAGTCCTGTGGAGAAGAAGGGACAGCACGACTACTCTCTCAAGGGGAGAGAACCTCAGAGTGGCCTCGCCACTCTCCCAAGAGGAGCACACACTGACCCTTGACTTGACAGGCTTTTATTGGCTTTCTAATACCATACATCAAAGAAGGTTTTCATTCATTATATTTAGGTTTGCTTTAAGTAGTTACTTTTGACAGACAGAGATGGAAGGAATGTTACTGATTACTTCTTACCGTTTAACAAGGAAAAAATGTTGCAAATGCAAGGTCACAATAAGAGTAGCAGGTCTGGTTACACATCAATCCTTGAGAGAATTGGCACAGATTTCAGGAAGTTACTTTAAAGATATGCAGCAAGTGCTCACCACCTGAATTCAGGGTGAGGGCATTTTAGCAAGAACAAGTCACAAAGCAGCCTAAGCATGATTTCCCATGGGAGAACTTCTACAAGGGCATTGTCCTGTGTGACTCACTCCCCACTGGTTTTCCACGTGGATGCTGAGCTACATTTCCACGCCTTGTGAAGCAATGCCCTACACTACAGGATAACACAGAAAGGAAAATCTCAGATATCCCACACAATAATATGCTGCAGTAACGTCTAACTGGAATGGAGTATCCTTAGAATCTAGGACATGGCCGTGCATTGCTGCGCAAAAGACCCAGTGTGGTCATTCACGTTCTGAGTGTGTGAAGCAGCTGGGATGAAGCAGCTGGGATAGGATAAGGAGATAACAGGGTGAAGGGACGTCTGACTCCTTCACTTACACTCAGGAGCCTGAGATCAGTACTGATGCTGCTATGGGAATGTCAGAAATTTAGGGAAAGATTTCAAGTGACCAGATGCATGTGAAGGAAAAGTCAGGGCAAGATGATCCTGAGAGGACCCCTGTTACTAACTGTGATTTGTGCAGGGGCACATTGGAAGCCTCCTTGTTCTCTGAATGAGAGATCTTCTGGGAATCCTGGACTAGGGGCAGGAATGGGGCTTTGGACTGTAGTGACTCCCAGGCAAGTTCTATGACATTTCCCTATTTCAGAACAGTGGAATTGTGGTTTGGGAAATACAAGGGCATGAAAGTCATGGAGGAAATTATATGTCCTTGTCACTGGATAAGCATAAAGAAATGACATTTTAGCAGCAAAGTTGAGGGTTGAGAGCTGTTCCAGGTCCCAGCACTGTCTACAACATCACAGTGTTCTTTCAGTCGTCCCTGCAGGGTGAGATCATAAGGAGCCTGCCTCCTCAGCTGAGACCACAGCACTGCAAGTGTCTCTGTCCTTGGGCCAGTACTGATGACATCACACAGCAGGGAGCAGTGTGGGGATACCTCTGATAACTGTAGATGATATTCAGCTTGTAATACATTCCTATGACAACTGAATCAATTGCCACACACCTGGGGCTGCAATCTACATGCAATTATTTCTGTATATCCTGGAAATCAGAGCATGACGTCCTTTAGAGGACTGAGATAAATAGAGTGGCAAGACAACCCTTTCTCCAGAGGCTCTAGGGCAGATGTTTTATGAATATGTGTCTTAGCTCAAAATTATGTGTTGAAATCCTCATCCAAACTGGATATTATTAGGAAGTGAGGCTTCAAGAGACCCTTAGATCATGAAATTGCCCCACGAAGGGGTTCTTGCATTTCTCAATGAACTCCATAGAACTTGTTTGTCCTTCCATCATGTGAGGACACAGCAAATTGTTTCTGATGTGAACCAGGAAGAGGGCCCTTAATAGAAGGCACCACACTGGTGTAATTAAATTCATATATGACTTTCTGCTGCTTCAAAAGCCAATCTTTGAGAGTCAGGTGTTCATGTAAAAGTAACTGGTTTTATTCAGGTGATGGCAACCTGGAAAATGAGACACTCTTATCTAAAGCACCTTCTTATCACAACACAGTGATGTGAGCTCCTCTTCCTTGGTGAATACCTAAGGCTCTGCCCCTTACTATGTGACAGTTGTGCCAAGACAAAAAAAAATATGGTCCAAATGAAAGGACACATCAAAGCTCCAAAAGTAGAATTAAATGATGAAGAGATAGCTGACCTATCAGAAGCAGAGTTCAAAACACTGTTAATTACAATGCTCTCAGAAATGTTTGAGTATGGTCTCAACATAGAGGAAGAAGTGAAGGCTATGAAAAGTGAAAGAAAGGAAAATGTACAGTGAACCAACAAAGATGGAAAGAAAATTGGGATCAAATCAATGATGTGGAACAAAAGGAAGAAATAAGCATCCAACCAGCACAGAATGAAGAAACAAGAACTCCAAAAAATGAGGAGAGGCTTAGGAACCTCCAGGAATACTTTAAATGTTCCAACATCAGAATCATAGGGGTGCCAGAAAAAGAGGAGGAAGAAAAACATACTCGAAACTTATTTGAGAAAGTAATGAAGAGGAATCTCCTCATTCTGGCAAAGGAAATAGACTCCCAGGAAGCCCAGGATGCTCACAGAGTCCCAAAGAAGTTGGATCCAAGGAAGCATGCACCAAGGCACATCATAATTATATTACCCAAGATTAAAGAGGAAGGAGAGAATCTTAAAAGTAGCAAAACAAAACTAGAGAGTTATCTACAAAGGAGTTCCCATAAGACTCTCAGCTGATTTCTCAAAAGAAACATTACAGGCAAAAAGGGGCTAAAAAGAAGTATTCAAAGACATGAAACGCAAGGAAATAAATCCAAGATTACTCTATCCCACAAACCTATCATTTAGAATGGAAAGGCAGATAAAGTAGGTCTAGATAAGGTCAAGTTAAAGAAGTTTATCATCACCAACCCCTTATTATATGAAATGTTAATGGGATTTATCTAAGAGAAGAAGATCAAGACTATCAACAGTAAAATGACAGCAGACTCACAACTATCAACAACTGGACCTAAAATGAAAACAAAAACAAAAACAAACTAAGCAAACAACTAGAACAAGAAGAGAATCTCAGAAATGGAGATCACATGGAGGGTTATCAGTGGGGAGGAGAAAGGGGGAGAATGGGGGGAAAGGTACAAGGAATAAGAAGAGTAATCATTGTGTACAAAATGGACAGAGGGAGGCTAAAAATACCATAGAAAATGGAGAAGTGAAAGAACTTGTATGTACAACTTATAGACATGAACTAATGAGGAGGGAATGCTGGTGGGAGGAAGGTGCAGGGTGGAGGTGAATAAAGGGAAGAAAAAAATGAGACAACTATAATAGTATAATCAATAAAGCATAATTAAAAAATAAAACCACTTTTTAATATCCCAGTCCAGGCAGGGCTTTTTTTTCTTCTTATACTGAGAAGGAGAGACAATGCAAACAAAGAGATCATGAGGAGAGGCTCTAAACATACAGGCAGTGTCCTCACTGATCTTGATATGGAACATTAATATCAGACTCTTGGATCTGGTTGGTTCCAGAGAAACTCCTGCAGCTAGGTGACTTGCATCAACCAAAATTGTGGTCAAGGACACTTCTGGTACAAGTAGGACTGGAATGGCTGGCCCTTGAAATATGCTTAAAAAGAACCTGTCAGTATGTGAGTTTTTAGGTAGGTTTTTAAAATACATATTATTCTTATTGTATTTCATGGCAAATCAGAGTAGTGTGAAGTTTTTAATTCCCTGTTACAATCCTCCACTGTCAAGTTTTCCTCCATATCTATGGAGCTTGATATCCTCTGATATGTGTGGGGGAATGAAATCTTAAACATGTTGTAAAGCAATCTATCATGAGTTAAAAGCAGCTATATTTTTAAAGGTACCTGTAGAGTAAATTCTTTTTTTTCTTGTATGGAAAAAACAAGTCATAAATAGGTTCAAAACAATAAAGACAAGCATTATAAAGGAAAGAATGGTTAAACCTAAGTTAAAAATTCCTTCTATATGCACCTAAGTCCCTGTGGTATCCATAAATATACACTAATAAACCAATCTCGAGTTCCCTCAAATAGAGGGTTGTGATGATCCAATAGTTTTGAAGCCCAGTGTCATTTTGCCTGATTATGGTGATGCTTATTTCCATCTGTGCTGAGGTGTCAATGTAAGAACAATAAGAGGAATTGGTGGTCATGCAAAATCCGTGTGCTGCTACTGTATAGTCTAAGGCAATATGATTATCTCTGACAACTGTATCTAGAGAGTCCTGAGGTTTATGAACATTAGCAATCGAGGTGGCAGTTTTATTGGTAATGGTGATTAGAATCTTGGAGACATTCTTATATACATGCTGATGTGCAGCTGCTGCCACCAGGATAATAGAGTATATCTAAAGAAATACTCAATATCACCTTGGATTTCTCTGTGGAGATCTCAGGCCATTCAGGTGAACATTGATTGCTCACCCTGGAGTCCCATCTGCCAAAACCAGTGTTACTTACTTGCTTGTAGACCTCAAGATGGAACCATTCTCCTCTGGGTTCCCCAAACAGGTTAAAATCATCTGGGGTTCTAGTGCATGTTCTTTGGGAACTGTAGTTAAGGCTGCTCCTTTTCTTGAGAAAAGGTTACTTGTGTGGGCAGAGATGAGGCCTGGGCATGGAAAAATGTTGTGATGTTGCCTAGGGGTGCTATTCCATGAGTAGGAGTAGAGCATGTAATCTGGTGGAGACAAATTGTGTTACAAATCTCAATATTATTGGGGCAAAAGCTAGAAAGTCTCAGGACCTAGTTTCATTAATATGTAAAAAATAAAACTCTGAAGGAATTGCCTGAATTAGAATATAATACCCCTAACTGTGTGTTACTGAGTCTACTGAAACTTAGTTTCCCCCATAGAATCACCCTATTTTTTACCAAAAAGCCACTTTAAGACTAATTCATTTATGCATTAAGTCCTGTTTCAATTTGACCTGATTATTGGCATAAACATAACAGGAACAACAGTGGATCATATGTATAGGCTCTCTTAAATGTACTGTGCTAGAATCTTATAAGAAATTTCCAGATTGAGCTCTAATTAGTCCCATGGGGTGGAGAAGCAAAGTCACCCAGTTGCTATTAGTAATTTCCTGCAATACCTATGAATTTGTGTGCCTTTCTCAAATTCTTGAGGTCTTCCAAATTGTCTTGGTGTTCTCCCTTGCCATCTTCCAGGAAAGCAATCTTCATTCCTTGCTTGGAAAGACTTTCATGAACCTTCTGAATAAGGTTTTGTCAGCTCCATAGTCAAACTTCCTTCCTGAATTTTTTTGCTGACATGCAGATTCTAGGCATGTCTCTCTCAGACATAACATTCCAGTCAATGTCTTGATTAGTAAAACCACAATTGGAAGCAGGCCTTTTGACTCAGCAATTCCACTGCTGGATTATATTCTAAGAACCCTGAAACACCAATCCAAAAGAGCTTAGGCAATCCAATGTTCATAGAAGCACAATTCACAATAGCCAAGTTCTGGGAGCAACCTAAGTGTCCATCAGTAAATGAATCGATCAAAAAAGAATGGTACAGTTACACAATGGAATACTACAGAGCAGAGAGAAAGAAGGAGCTCCTACCCTTTGTGACAGCATGGTGGAAGTGGAGAGCATTATGCTAGGTGAAATAAACTAGGTGGAGAGGGACAAATACCATATGATCTCACCTTTCACTGGAGCCTAATCAACAAAAGAAAAAAGCAAGCAAAATATAACCAGAGACATTGAAATTAAAAACAATCTGACAGTAACCAGAGGGAAAGTAGGAGGGAATAATGGGAGAAAAAGGAGGAATGGTTTTCAGAAACAACAATAAAAGGCACATGGACAAAACCAAGTCGGGGTAGAAGCAAGGGAGGCAGGTGGGTTTGGCTGGGAGTGTGGAGAGAGGAGAGATAGGTGGGTACATGCAGAAAACTGTAATTGAACAACAATAAAATAATTTTAAATGGATTTGAAACCTTTTCTTCCCTTTGATCAGAATGTAAGATGTTAATGAAACAGGCCAAGCCCTGGCTGGCATAGCTCAGTGGATTGAGCGCGGGCTGCGAACCAAAGTGTCTTAGGTTCGATTCCCTGTCAGGGCACATGCCTGGGTTGCAGGCCATGACCCCCAGCAACCGCACATTGATGTTTCTCTCCCTCTCTCTCTTTCTCTCTCTCTCCCTCCCTTCCCTCTCTAAAAATAAATAAATAAAATCTTAAAAAAAAACAGGCCATAAGCTGTACTGAGTTTCCATACACTAAATATGTATTTGAGAAACCTCTATTAAACCATTAGCTAATATCAACATTAGCAAAAAATGTGAAATGTAACTGCCGTGTAAAAAGTGAGGCTTCTGAAATGAAACATTAAAAACATCATATCCCTGTCTGCCTTTTTACATTGAGCACATTTGTTCCCCTAGAGCTCTTCCTATAGATCTTTAAGGAAATTTTCTACATGTACATTTAAAAGACAGGACAAGAGAACAACAGCTTTGTATACAATAGGATTTGTAGGTTAGGTAGAATGAGTATACTGAATTCCTGTTAACATCTTTATTGCTTCAAGATAACATCATTTGTATACAAATGACAGTATACCCTTGCCTCTTTTTTTTAAATCTAAATAAAAGATAGCAGGAGATGAATTCTCAAGACAGAAAAAGGGCTATTCACATAAGGGACTACATCTTCCTTCATCATCTACTTGGAGCCAGTGTGGTGTTGCTGTAATAGAATCAGGAAAGAGGTTGTGATAAGTTGAAAGAAGTACATAAGCTGTTGTTATCATTTTACCAGCAAAGCACCTGCCAGGCAATGCATTGACAGGAACAATGGCTACAACAATTGACGGGCACTTCACATATGAATTTTTGTCAACATAAATGTGAATAACTCCTCCAGGTTTATGATATTCGTCAATCACATCACCCTTACTCTCTGTATCCCACCCAACTTCTTCTGTCTGAGGGTTAAACATGTTAGAGAGTTGAAAACACTGTGTTGCAAGAGGTTGAACAGAGGTAGCCACAGCTAAAGCTGAAGCTTCAGTCTGTTGAGAAAGTCTTGTTTGCAAATCTGCCACAGCACTGAATGCCAAAGAGTCACCCATTTGTAGAGCTTGCAGTGCTGCTGGCGGGATCTGCAACCCTGTACCCTCTGCAAGTCTTACCATTAATTGGAGATGACCTGTTGTTCCCAGGCCAATCCAGTCCTTTCCAGTTCATCACTGTCCAAAAATGAGCTAGCTCTGGAAGCATCAGTATGTTAAGTCACATGACCAACTTTCATTGGCCTTCCAGGTAGCTCAAATCCATTAGGTTATTCCAAAGTCTTCTCGACTCTTTCTGAATCAGAAAACATAATATATCCATATCCTTTGGATCGACCTGTTTCACTATCCATCATGAACTGTGTACTTTCCATCCTTCCAAAAGGCTCAAAGATCCTTGAAGCATATCTTCAGTTGTGTTAAAGTGTAATGAGCCCACATAAAGTCTCATAGGTCCAACACTTCCCTTTTGTAGATTGTTAGCCATTGATGATGGTTTTTTATTTGTTTTGTTTTGTTTTGTTGTGGGTTTTTTGTTTTTGTTTTTGTTTTTTTGGCCTGTGATGACTGTACTAAGAATGGCACCCCTAAAACCCATTGGCCAGTTAATCCTGTTTCTAGAGGAGCTGAGATAACATTGACAGACCCCACACAAGAAATTCTTTGGAACATCTTGAGTTTCTATCAGAAATCATTCTCACATGTCAAACCTTTCCTACTGGAGGGAAAAACTCTTCCTAATTCCTTGGCTGAATTCTTGCTGCCAACTGAAGGCAGAAAACAGTCTTTGCATCACTTTCCTCAGGAGTTAAATTACCAATAGCTTCCCTCCCAGGGCTCTTGTCTTTTCTGAATGGACTTTTGCTTCAAGAGTGTCTTCTGCTTAATTTGAGGCTATGAGTCAACACAATCTTTCCTTGGATGGGACTGTTAAATTTCGATCTGGAGTAAGGACTTCTGTAGCAGCCCCTGAATCTGTGATGTTTACATCTTGAGCAGTTCAGTCTCCTTTCTTGGCTTCTACTTTGTTTTTCTTCTCTCTCTCTGCTTCTCTTCGATTCCTAACTTTTCCTTTTTTTTCATTCACAACTACGACTTCTGCTTTTGCTTTTTTCCATCTTTTTGTTACATTCTTCATGACCATTGGCACTGCTCAACTTGTTCTCATCCTTCCAGTAGGGAGCCCCAAGCATTGCTTCAATATTAATATTGTCTGCCCCCCTCTCTAAATGCCTGTGCGGGCTTCTGGGCCCCTGTGGTGCTAGTATTTAGAAAGACGGGAGCTGCTGCTGCTGCTCTTGCTACAGTTACTCCTCCAGACCCAGGCCTCAGTACCACCCAGTCCAAATTCCAGCTCAGAGGATAAATAGGCCCCAGTGAATCTAAAAGAAACAATAGGATTAGAGAAGTCCACTCCCAAGTGCAAGAAGGAGGCTTAGGCAGCTCAGTATCCAGCCCTGAGACTTGTCCACAGCCTCCGTGAAGTGGCAGCCACTGCTTAAAACTTTAGTTCTTACAATAAATGATATTGGTTTTTATATAATCAAGTGCCTGATTAAGATAATATAACATATAACTATTTTTTAAATATAGTATCTTTTTGTTCTAAGCAGACTCATAAAAAACTTTCTTCCTTTTTAAGAGATGCAAGAGGAATGAAAAACAGTATCTTTTAGCTTACTTTTGGTATTTAGATTCCTTTACCTAATTAAATTCATTATTCAGCTTAACCATAAGATTTTCTCTCAAGATATCTTTTTACAAAGCTTCTTTAATTTGCATGGACTCTGAGATGTTCCCAGTCTTTGAGCAATGTACATAGGTACTTTTAGTTTGCCTTTTAAAATTTTCCCTGGCTGGTGTGGCTCAGTGGATTGAGTGCCAGCGTGCAAATCAAAGGGTCACCTGTTGGATTCCCAGTCTGGGGCATATGCCTGGGTTGCAGGCCAGTTCCCCAGTTGTTCAGAAAGGCAACCACACATTGACGTTTATCTTTTTCAAGGAATATGGCATGTTTATTTATATTTAAAGGTCTTTCCAAAAAGAAGCCAACTGACCTAGATTTATTTTTAATCATTGTTCAAGTACAGTTTCCTGCCCTTTACTCCCATCCCATCCCACCAACCCATACTTCCCACATCCCTACCATTTCCACCCCTGCCCCTACTTTTTGTCCATGTGTCCTTTATATTTGTTCCTGTAAACCCTTCCCATTCATCCCTGAAATTCCCTCCTCTCTCCCCTCTGGTCACTGTCAGCCTATCCTCTATTTCAGTGTCTTTGACTATATTTTGCTCGTTTCTTTGTTTTGTTGTTTAGGTTCTTGTTAAAGGTGAGATCATATGGTACTTGTCTTTCACTGCCTGGCTTATTTTGCTTAGCATAATGCTTCCCAGCTCCATCCATGCTGTTGCAAAGGGTAGGAGCTCCTTCTTTCTTTCTGCTGCATAGAATTCCATTGTGTAAACGTACCATAGTTTTGTGATCCATTCATTTACTGATGGTCACCTAGGTTGCTTCCAGCACTTAGCTATTGTCTATTGTTTTGCTATGAACATTGGGGTGCATAGGTTCCTTTGTATTGGTGTTTTCTGGGTTCTTAGGATATAGTCCCAACAGTGGAATTGCTGGGTCAAAAGGAAGATCCATTTTTAATTTTCTGAGGAAGTTCCATAGTGTTTTCCACAGTGGTTGTACCAGTCTGCAGTTTCACCAACAGTGCACTAGGGTCCCCTTTTCTCCACAACTTCTCCAACACTTGTTGTTTTTTGCTTTGTTTATGATGGCCATTTTGACCAGTGTGAACTGGTATCTCACTGTGGTTTTAATTTACATTTCTCTGATAGCTAGTGATATTGAACATCTTTTCATGTGTCTCTGGGTCCTCTGTATGTCCTCCTTGGAGAAGTGTCTGTTCAAGTCTTTTGCCCATTTTTTAATTGGGTTTCTTGTCTTATTAGAGTGGAGTCATGTAAGCTCTTTATATATTTTAGAGATTAAACCCTTGTCTGAGGTATCACTGGCAAATATGTTTTCCCATGAAGTTGGTTCTCTTTTTATTTTAATACTGTTTTCTTTAGCTGTGAAGAAGCTTTTTATTTTGATGAGATCCCATTTGTTTATTCTTTCCTTTATGTCCCTTGCTTTTAGGGACATGTCAGTAAAAATGTTTCTGGGTGAAACATCTGAGATTTTCCTGCCTATGTTCTCCTCTAGGACTTTAATGGTATCATGGTTTATATTTAAGTCTTTTATTCACCTTGAATTTATTTTTCTGTAAGGTGTAAGTTGTTGCTCGATTTTCTTTCTTTTTCTTTTTCTTTTTTTTTTTTTTTGCATGTAGCTGTCCAGTTCTCCCAACACCATTTGTTGAAGAGGCTATTTTTACTTCATTTTATGTTGCTGCCCCCTTTGTCAAATATTAATTGACCCTAGAGACTTGAGTTTATTTCTGGACTCTCTGTTCTGTTCCATTGGTCTATGTGCCTGTTTTTATGCCAGTACCAGGCTGTTTTGATTACAGTGGCCCTGTAATATAGTTTAGTATCAGGTATTGTGTTCCCTCCTACTTTACTCTTCTTTCTCAAAACTGCAGAAGCTATTTGGAGTCATTTATGGTTCCATATGAATTTTTGAATTGGTTGTTCTATGTCTGTGAAATATGTCATTGGTACTTTAATAGGTATTGCATTGACTGTGTAAATTGCTTTGGGTAGTATGGGTATTTTGATGATGTTAATTCTTCTAATCCATGAACACAGTATATGTTTCCATTTGTTTTTGTCTTTCTTGATTTCTTTCCTCAGTGTTATGTAGTTTTCTGAATACAGATTTTTTTACCCTTTTTGTTGGGTTTAATCTTGGCTATTTTATTTTTCTTTTTGCTATATCAAATGGGATTTTTTCTTGATTTCTGTTTCTGCTGTTTCATTGTTGGTGTACAAAAATGCCTTTGATTTCTGGAGATTGACTTTGTATCCACTGTTTTGCCAAACTCATTTATTAGGTCAAGCAGTTTTTTGGCCGAGTCTATAGGATTTTCTATGTACACTATCATGTCATCTGCAAACAGTGACAGTTTTGTTTCCTCCTTTTTGATTTGGATTACTTTTATTTCTTTTTCTTGTCTGGTCACTGTGGCTAAAACTACTAGTACTATATTGAATAGAAGTGGTGAAAGTGGACAGCCGTGTCTTGTTCCTGATCTTAGTGGAAAAGATTTTAATTTTTGCCCATTGAGTATGATGTTGGCTGTAGGTCTCTCATATATGACCTTTATTAGGTTGAGAAATGCTCCCTCTATTCCCACTTTTCTGAGTGTTTTTACAATAAATGGGTTCTATACCTTATCAAATGGTGTTTCTGCATTTATTGATATGATCATGTGATTTTTGTCTTTGCTTTTGTTTTTGTGATGTATTACATTTACTGATTTGCAAATATTGTACCATCCTTGCATCCCTGGGATGAATTCCATTTAGTCATGGTGTACGATCATTTTAATGTATTGTTGGTATGGTTTGCCAGTATTTTGTTGAGGATTTTAGCATCTATGTTCATCAGTGATTATTTCCCTGAAGTTTTCTCTTTCTTTTGTCTTTATCTGGTTTTGGGATTAGGGTGATGCTGGCTTCACAAAAAGAGTTTCGGAGTCTTCCATCTTTTTGGATTATTTTGAATAGTTTGTGAAGGATAGGGGTTAGCTCTTCCTTAAATGCTTTCTAGAATTCTCCTGTGAAACCATCAGGTCCTGGGCTTTTGTGGGTCAGGAGGTTTTTTTCTATTATTATTACTGCTTCATTTTTTTTTTTTTGCTGTTATTGGTCTGTTGAGGCTTTCTGCTTCTTCTTCATTGAGTTTTGGAAGATTATGTTTTTCTAGAAATTTGTCCATTTTACCTAGGTTTTCAAATTTCTTTGCATACAGTTCTTCATAGTAATTTCTTACAATCCTTTGTATTTCTGTGGTATCAGTTGTAATCTCTCCTCTTTCATTTCTGATTGTGTTTATTTGGGTCTTCTCTCTTTATTCTTAATGAGTCTGCTTAAAGGCTTGTCCATTTTGTTTACCTTTTCAAAGAACCAGCTCCTGGATTCATTGATCCTTAGAATTGTGCTTATAGTCTCTATGTCATTTAATTCTGTTCTGGTCTTGGTTATTTCCTTCTTTCTACTTGATCTGGGCTGTCTTTGTTGTTGTTCCTCGAGTTCTTGTAGATGTAGCATTAGGTTGTTTATTTGAAATGTTTCTATCTTTTTTAGTTATGCCTGTATCTCTATGAACTTCCCTCTCAGGACTGCCTTACCTCTGTCCCATAAATTTGGGGTTGTTGTGAGTTCATTTTCATTTGTTTACAAAAACCTTTTGATTTCTTCCCTAATTTCATTCATGACCCATTCAGTGTTTAATAACATGCGATTTAATCTCCATGATTTTGAGTGTTTTGTTTTTTTTCCCCTTGGGGTTAGTTTCTCATTTCAGTCCCTTGTGACCTGAGAAAATGCTTTGTATGATTTCAATTTTCTTGAAATTTTTGAGGCTTGCTTTGTGTCCTATGATGTGGTCTACCTTTGAAAATGTTCCATGTACATTTGAAAAGAATGTGTATTTAGCTTCTTTGGGATAGAGGGCACTGTATATATCACTTAAGTCCATTTCATCTAGGGCATTGCTCAATGTGTCAATATCTTTGTTGATATTTTGTTTGGAAGATCTGTTCATTTTTGACAGTGGGGTATTAAAATCCCCCACTATAATTGTGTTGCTGTCAATATCTTTCTTGAAGTCCTCTAAGATTTTCTGTATGTATTTGGATGCCCATATGTTGGGTGCATATATATTTACAATATTTATGTCTTCTTGAAGAATTCTTCCCTTGAGTATTATGAAGTGACATTCTGGGTCTCTCTTTATGGCCCTTTTTTGGAAGTCTGTTTTGTCTGATATGAGTTTTGCTGCCCTGTCTTTTTTTTCCTGTTCCTTTGCTTGTAAATTTGCTTCCAGCCCTTCACTTTCAGACCGTGTAGGTCTTTTGTTCTGAGGTGGGTCTCTTGAAGCAACATATGTGTGGGCCATGCTTTCTTATCCATTCAGCCCTTCTATGTCTTTTGATTGGAGCATTTAATCCATTACGTTTAAGGTTATTATTGATAGGTACTTATTCATTGCCATTTATGTACCTGTGTTCCTCTCTCTCTCTTTTCCTTCCTTTCCTTAAAGAAGTCCCTTTAGCATCACTTGCAGAGCTGGTTTGTTGGAGGTGTATTCTTTTAGACTTCTTTTGTCTGGGAAGCTTCTTATTTGGCCTTTTATCTTGATTGAGAGCCTTGCTGGGTAAAGTAGTCTTGGTTGCAGACCTCTGGTTCTCATTACTTGAAATATTTCTTGCCATTCTCTTCTGGCTTGGAGTGTTTTCATTGAAAAGTCACCTACTAGCATAATTGGGGCTCCCTTGTATGGTGTTTCCTGTTTCTCCCTTGCTGTCTTTAAGATTCTCTCTTCGTCTTGAAATGTTGCCATTTTAATTATGATGTGTGTTGAAGTGGGCTTCTTTGGCTTCCTCTTGATTGGGACTCTCTGTGCTTTCTGGATTTGTGTGACTTTTTCTCTCTTCAGATTAGGGAAGTTTTTCATCATTACTTTTTCAAATAGGTTTTCTATCCCTTGCTCTTCTTCTTCCCCTTCTGGTATCCCTATTATACGGATATTATTGCGTTTCATATTGTCTTGCATTTCTCTTAATCCCTCTTCATTCTTTCTGAGCCTCTTTTCCATTTCTTGCTCTTTCTGGGTGTTTTTCTACTTTGTCCTCCAATTCACTGATCCGATCTTCTGCTTCATCAATCCTTCTTTTCATTCCTTCTACTGTGTTCTTCAGTTCTGAAATTGTATTCTTCATTTCCTGTTGGTTCTTGTTAATAGTTTCTATTTCCTTTTTGATGTTGATATAGTTTTCAGTGAGCTCATTGTTGCTTCCCTGTAGTTTCTGGTAGCTCATTTTGAACTCATTGAGCTTCCTGATAATCTTTTCTTTGAACTCAATATCTAATTGTTGAGTTGCCTCTATTTCATTTAGCATTCTTTCTGAGGCTTTCTGCTTTCCCTTCACTTGGGGATTGTTTCTTTGTCTTCTCATTGTTCATGAGACTCTTCTTGTTAGCCTCTGTTTATTACATTAATCTGTTATGGTTCCTTGGGTTTATGGTGTGAACTTCTGTCGTGGAATATCTGTGAGGTTCAGTGGTGCAGTCTCCTTTGGGTATCCCGGTGTTCACAGCTTCCCCCTACTCTAGGGCAATTATCTTCTTCTTTCTCACATTGATGTTTCTCTCCCTACTTTCTCCTTTCTTCTCCCCTCTAAAAATAAATCAATTAAATCTTTAAAAATAAAATTCATTCAGAAATAACCAACTTTAGGACAAATTATTTTCTTCTCTTGATTCAACAAGTGTTTTCCTTCATTATATCTTCTATTATCAAAGAGTGGAATTTCCTTCCAACTTAATCTGAATTCTTGATTCTTAGAAACATTAATTTTTAGTAAAAATGAAAAGTAAGTAAATGGCATTATTTCAATTGTTATTTTATGAAATTACATAACTTTTAGAAACAGTTTATTTTTTCATTGGATTGCACATTCATAATTTCAAGAGACATACTTCAAATAAAGTACTATTTACATTCATTAATACATCCAAATAAACTTTCTAGCTTCTCTGCATTAAGAAGCCAAAGTAAGCAAACTCAGGACAATTAATATTTCAGTATTCTATTACTTCAAGTTATCTAGATATTTAATGACTTTCACCATTTAACTGAGCAAAACCGCAATGTTCCAAGTCACCAAAGACTTTGGAAAATTGTACATATATAGTTTATATATATATTTATATAATATGTAAAAAATATCCCAGCCAGGGTACATGCCTGGGTTGCAGGCCGCAACCGCACATTGATGCCTCTCTCTCTCTCTCTCTCTCTCTCTCTCTCTCTCTCTCTCTCTCTCGATCCCTCCCTTCCCTCTCTAAAAATAAATAAAGAAAATATTTTAAAAAAACTAAGATAAGACAGTCTTATGAAAACATTTCATTGTAGTTATGTCTATTTATTAGTTCTTAACATCTTTATAAAATTTTAATGTCAATTATTACCCAAGACATTTTCTTGACAAATTCTGTATGTGAATTTGTTCAGAATGTGATTATATCCCTACTCACCCAGGAAAAACAACCATACATTTCATGTTAATAACTTTAAAACTTAATTAAATTCCAGCAAGTTTTCATGTTGGTTATTTTCTGTGACCACATGATACTGAAACCTAACATTTAAATAGTACTTTTTAATCCTATGTATAAACATAATTATTAATAATAGTAGCAAGTACAAGAGTTCCTTTTTTCATTTATCCTTGACAACTTTAAGATGGCTGGGGTAGAGATAGAGCAAATACAAGGCTTGGATGGAAAGTGTCTTGAGTTGAAAAGGGCCCTATTTTCTCTTACATTGAAATGAAGCAGTCATCCCTGCTGCTTCTGCACATGCAGTGTTTGGGGGAGTCATGAATTTTCCCACTGTTCCTCAGACCACCACAGCTCCCATCCATGCATCAGGAGGACTCAGAGTGTTTAAAAGACATATCTTCTCATTTTTTCGTCTTTCTGAGTTATAGTCTGGGAGGGGAATGAGATCTTTTCCCCTTCTTTGAACCATCAGTTAAAATCCCGAGTAGAATCCTCATGATGTTACAACATGAAAGCTTGCACCAAAGAGATCTTATTCTATTTATCAGACCTTTGGCAAAAACAATGCCAATTAGTTACTGACTACTAGCTATAAGTTGACTAGTCAGCTAAAACGTGACTTAATGGATTCATTATTGGCATTGGGACCCAGCTGCTCATTTCCAAACAGAAAGAAGAAACAATATGTAAAGCAAAGACAAAGCTCAATGAAATCAGTACTCTCAAAGAAAATCCACTGACAGGAGGGGCTGGGACATTAGTACAAACAACTAGCACATGTTTTAAACTGCACAATTCCCAGGTGACAAAGACACAGGATTTTCTGGGTGAACAAAACAGCAAAGAACAAGCTCAGTTCTCAAAATATAAGAAAGCAAACAGAGGACAACGATCACCAAAACTTCACTTCAGACAGTCAATAGTACTCACAGAGCCCCCAAACAGAACAGATGAAGCTTTCAAACAGAGCAAATATTCAAAACCTAGAAATCCAATACACAGAACACCAAAGCATGTTTCAAATCCCACACCAGGGAACTGGGCTTTGTCTTAGCAGCTGAGCTGTGTCTACCACCTTCAGTTCCTATGGATTCCTATTGAACTCCAGACAGTTCAGTGAACACACATGGTGGGCCTTGGGGCTCCTGATTGTTCACAACAAAGACTTTACCCAGTTTGGAGTCTGTCAACTTCCGAGAGACCTGTTTCTTTCCCTCAGCAAAGGATTTAAAGGCAGGGGATACCTTGATATGGAAAGCAGAGAGAGACCCTGAAAACTCTTGGCAGCTGCTGGGAAATTCCTGCAATCCATGCCATGGGGCCAGCCTGTCACAAGCAGCTGGGACCTTATGGGTGTTCACTTTCTTCAATCTAGTTTTCCAAAAGTTATAAAAAGTGCAGGTCCACTTGTGCACTGCTTTGAAAGCCTATAATCGAGAGGCAGTTGTTCTAAAGGAAAGTGGTTTGTTATAGGTACCAGGAGCCTGGAAGATGAGAGATACTCCTCTTAAACTTCTTAAAAACCCACTGCAGGCAGAATGGTTGGAGAAAAGAGAACAAAGAGGTCAAGCAGAGAGGCTGTGGATGTGCAGGCAGTGTCCTTGCTGGTCCTGATATGGATCTTTATTGTCAGCATCCTGGAGGGGGACAAGGTCAGTGCCAGCCAAATTCTTGCAGCTGGGAGATCTGCATCACTCAAAATCATGGTCAAGGCCATTTCCTGTACAGCAGTCTGGAATCGATGGTGCTTGCAATATAGTCACACACACACACACACACACACACACACACACACACACACACAGAAATAACCTGCCAGTATGTGAATTACTTTTATCAGTGTTGTTCAGTACAACTTATTCTAATTCCATTTTATGCTATGTCAGAGTAGTATAAAGCTTTTATTCCCTGCTTCACTGGCACCTTGACTGTGAACATCCATCCTCCAGGCCTGTGAGACAAAAACATTTGCTGTTTATCATCTTCCCTGTCCATGGCTCAAACTTATTGCAGCAAGAAATGTCTCACATTTGGGCTTCTGATTGTCTTTTCCAGATTCTAGAACTGCATTCCTTTTCCTATGACCTCTTCCTGCTTCTCCACAGACTGGAACAGGTCACCTGACATCAGCCTTCACATCACTTCCTTCTTGTCTTGGATTCTAATCTCACTCTTCTTCCTTCTAAAATGAACCCTTCTAAAGTGAAGAGATTAGGACCCACCCAGATAACCGTGGGGAATATTTGGGCCCCAGGATATCTAAATTAATCAAACATTATGATGTCACATTACTGTCTAGAATCCACAGGTACCAAGCATACTTCAGATGACCACCGCCAAAATTCTATAATTGTGTCATTACTGTCTTTACAAAGAGACCCTCTGCCAATCACTTCATCTTGTTTTTGGAAACACACAGCCTCTTGATAAGCTGGATGACTCTATAGCTTCTCAGGGTCTCTCCCTGAGTCCAGTGATAAAAATGCATCTTCTCACCACTCTATCTGCTCTGTGTTCTTAAATGTCTGGATACTTAGAGCCAAGGCATGTATGGCTCCTTGAGCATGTATGGCTCCTTACCTACAAGTTGGAGCCTGTGATCTCTGTCCCAGGTGTGCACTTGTCTCCAACCCTGGAGTGTAGACAAAACTAGATACAGACACACAACCATGCCCATTATAGCCAAGGGGCCCTATAACCCCATGCAGCATGTCCCACTCTTCCCTGGATTAGTTTCACGGGAGCAGTAGCGCTAGTGGAGAGGGCACCAGCCCACTGTTATGAGAAGCTGTGTGCTGGACATGCCCAATGCCTGCTCAGGATTCTGTGTTTCATTATTGAAATGCTATCATGACCACCTTCCCCAGATCACTCACCTGCACAGAGGCACAGAACTTTCTGCAGGTCTCAACCACAGAGCTGCCTATATCATGGGTTCCCAACCTCCCTCCTCCCTGTCTGTGGGTGTTACTTGCATTACTGCCTGAGCTCTGACTCCTCTCTCCCTCCCACCACATGCAAAAAGTGATCTTCTGTAAACTGGTCCCTTGAGCCAAAAAGAGTGGAGTTTGTTGCCCTGTATAATGGAAAGACATGAAAATACAGACCTATGGGTGAACTCCAAGCCACACAGCTCTCCAGGCCACTGCAGATGAGAATAAATCTATCAAGACATGATCTGCTAGGGGACAAAAGGATGGCCAGTTGATTAGAGGAGAATGGCCTCCAGCACCTCTTTCTCTGGGCTTTTATTGGGTTTAGTTTGCATAGGAATACAGTGTGTATATGTAAAGCATATCAATGATTGTCAGGCAGTAATGATAAAGGAGTAGATAATATTCAAAGAACCCAAAGGCCTTATTTTGAGGCAGGGTCAGACAGATAGAGTGACACAAAAGGCCACAAAATTTTGGGAAAGATACTCATTTTCTGCTTGAGGCCTAAACAGCTAGCATACATTAACCTGAGGGTATTCTTAGCAAGGCAAGACTCACAGGGCTTCATGCATTCTTTTTCAGGCCTGATTGTCCCTGGGAGCCACCTGTAATAGTATAGAGCTGTGCCCTCTTTATCTGGCATTTTTTCAGGCTTGAGTCAGGCCAGGGAAAAAAGTAGCTGGGACCCCAGGAGACTTTGAGTAGTGGAAAGAGGACTCTGGCTATAACAAAGCTGAGGTGTGGAGGCCCATCATCCCTTCTCTATAGTCCCCTAAGTCCTTCCCTGATGGGCCCTTTGCAACTATGCCTGTCTTAGATTCTTCCTCCCTTGAGGAATCTTACCCATCATTGGCTAAGTAGTCACCAACCCAGACTGAGCAGAAGGATATGAGAGAGGGCATACATGTGTGTCTACTTTGTGGCATATATATCCCTAAGGGCTTTTTACGCAGCCTTAGCCATGGGAGGTTACAACTTCTGTAACCAGGCAGGGAAGTTCCTAACAGGGACCCTCTGTTTGTGCAAAGAAGCCCAACTCCAACCCTAGCAGCTCTGGGAGTGTAGCCTAGCCCAATATTTCCAGCAGTTGCCAGTCCCTGGTCAGGACAGAACACAAACAACTCACCATGGACTTTGAGCTCAGCTGGGTTTTCCTTGTTGCTATTTTAAGACATAGTTTATGGAGAATAAGAAACACTGATTATATGAGTGGATATGGCTGAGAGGAAAAACAGATGGGTGCCAGTTTCTTCACAAGATATCTGTGGTTGCAGGTGTCCAGTGTGAGGTGAACCTGGTAGAGTCTAAGGAAGGCTTGAGGCAGCCTGAAGGTTCTCTGAAACTCAGGTGTGGCCTCAGGATTCATCTTCAGTAGTCTCTTTAAGAGCTGGGTCCACCGTGCTCCAGGGAAGGGGCTGGAGTGGGTTTCTACAATGAATACTGATGGAAATATCACATGCTATTCCAACTCTGTGAAATGCGGATTCACCATCTCCAGAGACAATGGCAAGAACACACTGATCCAGCAAATAATCAGCCTGAGAGCCAAGGATATGGCTGTGTAGTACTGTGAGAGAGTCACTGTGACAGAGAGTCAATGTGAGCCCAGACACTAATCTCGCTGAGGGGCACAGGATGGAGTGGCTGTAGGATGTACTCAGGATACCAGGGGGCTCTCAGAAACTCAGAGCACAAAGACTAGCCACAGGGGCAGGAGAGGGTCTGGTGCAGGGAGCAGGGTTTTCATCTCAAAGCTCTCAGCTGCATCCAGGGACATTTGTTCCTTGCACCACATCCCCGGTTGTCCTTTTTCTCCCTGGGCAAGGAACCACCTTGAGAGCTCTCATCTTCCCCATGGTTGGAAGTGTTTCCCACAAAGAGAGATCCAGCTCTGTCCAGATCCCTGTGTGCTGAGCTCAGGCTCCATTCTCCGAACATGCACACAATGTCCTCACAGGTTCCTTCCTCCTGAGAGTCACACCTTGCCCCACTAGGGTTGTGATCATCCCCCAGGACCTCCACCCCTCAAGTTTGTATCCTCTCTGCTGCATGCTACTGTCTTGTTGTCCATTGATTGCCCATTACCCCCACATGGTTGGTGACATATGGGAAATTTAAATCACGTGCACAGTTGTGAGTCTCAATTTCACCCCCTAAAGCCCCTGAATGTGTCTGTCTATCATGGACTCCCCTGGTCTTTACATTTGTGGGAACTTTAGGCTCTTAATTCCATAGGATGTGCCTGTGTTGCATAGAGGACATATGTAATTTTGAATGTTAATGAAGATATTTTTACTAACTTTACATCACATTGTAAAATACTATTTTGTTGGAAATTCTTTAGATACCAAGGGAGACTGGCTTCACAGTCCTCCAGGCCTGTTTTGAAGATGGTGTCTGGCACTTACGTGGCTCATCCTGCACATGCTCTGCCCTTCTCCTAAAAGTGCAGGAGTGGAGTAGGGGCATGACCCGTATGGGCTCTCTTGGAGGGTCGGATGCACTGACAGCCACGCTACTTCCTTTTGGGCTGAATGTTCCCAAAGGATTGTGGCCTCAGCACAGGGATGTGTACTCTCTATTGTGGCACTGGTGTCACTAGGCAATCAGTGATCCACACCCTCACCCCAGCACCCACAGACAGGCCAAGGGGGAACATGCCATTTGTTGGGAGGAGCACACTATCATCTTGAAGCTGAATTGCTAGAGATGGAGAGGCTCCCTACAGACTGACTATGGCCTCAGTCCTGAGGAGCAGGACTGCAGTGACCTATCAGGAAGTGGCCCTGAAGGGATCTGTGGCAATTGTCTCTCATCCTGGGACCAGTGGCCACAGGTTCAGGGCAGCTGCTGAGCAGGTCTCCTCTCTAGACCTGAGTTTCGGGCCCAGGGAGGGTCTGAAAGGCTCACAAAATCTGTACAGACAACATCATGTGGTTTTCAAGGTTTATTTTGGAGGACTGGTGGAAAATGCCCACTCCTCTCACTTTCCTGTGAAGTACAGTAGGACCCCTGTGCAGAATGAGAAATGTGGACATTAGCTCCACAGCTGGTTGTGGTGATTTTTTACAGAAGTTTCTGCTCTATTGCCTGTAGTTGCATAGGGGTCAGAAAGCTGCTTAGTTTCCATCATATGGCAGTTTCTTGAGTGGAAGTGGTCTTGATTATTTTCACATTGGTGGCCACTCCAAAAAGGAGGGCAGCTATGAAGGCATACATGCGCCCAAAGACCACCCTAAAGTACACCACAGACATATCACTTTGCCTCACTGACCGCATTCTTCTTGGAGGGGGTCCACTGTCGAGACTCCCTCCAGCACCTTTGTCTATGCACCGAGGAGGGTCCCAGCCTATATGGCAGTGGCAGTTCCTTTTACTGTTGCAAACTCCCCTGTAGTTGCATTTGTAAGGTTCGCAGTCATAGTTCATGTCAGCAACAGAAGCATTGCATACACTGTTGTTACAGTAATACCCACCACCACAGGGGGTACCAGGTCTCACATGACCAACATCAGTTGTGTATGTCCCAATGTGTAAATCCACTCCAAAACACAAGGACCCCTGTATCACAGACTGATGGAATCCAACGTGGTCTTGCAACCTAGGCAGATGTGTGACATTGGTACACTGTAGGCGTCCACATTTAATGTCAGCGTCAGCACAACCCTCTAAGGTGTGGTAAACATGAGATGTACAATGTCCAAATCGGTGTCCTCTTTTATTTATGGTGTAGCAGGCATCTGGAGCATTCACTGCACCTTCACCAAAGATCTCCTTGCAGTGTACACTGCGGTCAGTACAATTTCCATGATAGCAGTAGCTGACTTCACTACATGGGGTTCCATCTTGCAGATACACATCTTCAGGGCATGTGGAGGTCAGCCCAAGGCAGTACTCTGGAAGGTCACATATGTTCTGGATTGGCCTGCAGAGTGTCCCTGGGGGTGAGAAACTGCAGTTTGTGCAACACATGCCTGTGTTACAAGCACTTCCAGGTCTAAAGGTGCAGTCACTTTGGCAGCAGGTGTTTCTGTAACACTGATGGAAGGAGCCACAGTCACACTCCTCTCCATCATCCACCACAGAGTTTCCACACATAGGTAATGTCAGGCTACTGTTGAAATACTCAAAGTCAGTGCTGTAGGTACAGTGTACCCTGTGATAATTAACTACATGTGTTGCATGCAACATGGAACAGTTACTGAAGGCATCTGTAATCAGAGGGATCCTGTCCATGATGCAGGTGGTCCTTCTCTGGCAAACACATGTGGGCTCATCATAAAATAAACCAAAACTTCTTGCAGTTAATTGGGTGGCTATAATTGATAACATAAAATAATGTCTTGAAAAAACACCCAGCATGAGGAGATTAGTTTCTTTGCAGACACCATATAAGACTGGTGTAAAACTATTGTCATGGGGCCCATCTTGAATCACAACTAAGCTTGTTTGTGGACGAAGAGGAAGATAAATGTTGCTTATATAATGGGAATGAAACGCATTCCCTGGTATATTATAGCTGCTCATGGAGGTGGGATCTCTCTGGTTATAAATGACTAGGGAGCTGATGTAGTACCTTAAATCAACATTTTGGAGCATAGAGTTCATTAAACTACCTAGATTTACCAGGAATTTGACACATGTTGACACATTGTTGTATTGCCTATAAACTGAATTGGCACTTATAAGACATCCTTTGAAAAATCCTTGGTGGCTTGCATATGCCTTACTGCTGAGCCTGGAGGCTGCACTGCTATTCACTTGAGAGAACAGGGGATGCCTCTCTTCTTTGTACCCCAGTGTATACATGGGTCCAGTGGCACTGGAGTCTGCCACTATCTGAGAAACTATGTGTTCAAAGCTTGGGGAATCCTTGAGGGGTTGGATTTCATAGGCAAGGTCATCCAACTTCATCATACCTGTCAGGCCCCCGTAGCACGTGTCCATGGTGACTGTAGAGAAAGGAACCTCCTCCAGGTAGCCGAAGTAGTAACAGTCAAGAGGCACAAAGGGGTAATCTACCTGCAAGGTTCCCTGGTCATCCTGAGTCATCAGCACCAGATGTCGGGGCCAAAAGAGTTTCTTGCGCCGCATGTGGATGACATGTCTCTGGCCCCCAAATCTCAGGCTGTAGGAGAGCCAACCTGGTGCCTGAACACCTTTGCCAAGGTGAAGCTCCTTCCTTGGAATCACCACCTCGGAGGAGATGTAGCGCCATGAGGGACGGCCTTGAGAATCCTGTGCTGGAGCCAGCACCACCCAGAGCCCAAGGAGCAAGAGGGGCATCCTCAGGGTGACTGAACCCTGTGCCCACCTCATGTCTCCACTCAGGGACAACTGTCAGTGGGAATGGAGAAAGGGAGGATCTTCACAGAAGCCAGGTCCCAATCATCTGCCAAGGCCACTTGCTACCAAGGAGATAGTGACAGAAACTCTACCCAGGGATGGTCCACTGAGGGGACTAGGTAACAGTGACAGGGTGTGGCAGAGGGTGGGGCTAGACATGAAGTCAGCTGGGAAGTCAGTGTGAGCCCATACACAAACCTCCCTGAGGGAGACAGGAGGGCTGGACTCAAGGGGGCGCTTAGGGCACCAGGGGTGCTCAGGGACACAAGGAGATAGATATCAGTGTCCCTCAGAAGTGTTCAGAAGCACAAGGGACGTCAGTATCACAGGGAGCTCTCCAGACACTAGGAGGCACTCAGGAGCAGCAGAGACAACAGTGTCACTCAGTGGAGGGGGCCAGCTCAGATGCTGGTTCCTAGAAAGGTTGCAGACTGGCTTCCCTTTTTGGTCAATAAATTATTCCCCTCCTATTACCTTCTGGGGCAATTTCTGCTTTCTTTTTTGTGTCTTTATCTCTTACATTCTCTGCAGGCAAGAAGATAAGAAGTAACTGTAGTTGCCTACTCAGATGGGCCTTATTGTCACCCTATCACCATACAGTCTTCTTTTCCTGGCTGACAAACAACACGTTAGGGGTTCTCACTGTGTCTGCCCTGACTGAGCATGAATCTCCCACATTCCAGTGTAGTGCAGGGCAGCGATTTTGAATCTATGTGCTGAGTCACAGTCTGTTCATCACACAGTGAAGACTGTCCCATGTGAGAATGATCAGCCCCCTGCTTTCTGTCCTGTAAGGATCCCTGTCCTCTTTGGGGGCAGTGAGCCACTTGCCTCTGCCCCACATACTTGGATTTTGATACTCAGGCTTTGATACCTTCTGTCACTGCCATCACTGCCTTGGGTGGAGGAACACTGGGCCTGGGAACAGACCCAGCTCTCAGTGTGCCCCCAACACAGAGGCAGGTGGTAGCACAGACATGGAACTCTGTCACAATGCTGCTAGGAAGCATTTTGAGCAGGTCTCTGAACACGGTCCTGGAGCATGAGACCTACAAGGGTCTCAGCTTCAGATTCAGAACCCACGTGGATCACAGGAACCATATGAATGTGGACCTGATCCGTGCCCACCCTCTCTTCTTCATCCAGGATTCCCAGACACCCACCTCATCATCAACCCCTGTCCTCTACTCTCCAAACACTCACTAAATCTGTGAAGCCCCATGTGGCTGGGTTTCTTCTCTCTCCTTTCCAGCTCTGGTACATTTTATCTTAAACACAAACCCCCTCATCCCCTCATGTCCATCTCCTATGTCAGTCCCTCCATGAGAATCCAGGGCCAGTTTTACTCAGGTGACTGAAGCTCACATCAACCACTCACTGAGTCCATGTTCAGTGCACACATGTGTTTCTAGGTCACTCAGACTCTACTTCAGGGATGGCTTGTGTCAGGTGGGGAGAGAGCTGATTAGTGACCTCAAAGCACCTTCAACAAATCACACATGTGCAGAGGGAATCTGCAGGTGGCCCCATGAGCTGAAGAGCATCATACTGGACCAGCCTATGAGCAACTGTGATCAGAAAGCAGTCAGAGAAAGGTGTGTGGCCTGTGACCAGGTCTGAGACTATTTTCTAATGGATATTCACCTTTGAGAAGTCACACTTTGTGGCCATGTCCTTTCTGTCAGTGTCCAACTCCAGAGCTTCCTGTATAGTTGAAGGATATGCAAATAGGACCCTCAGCTCATGGAAACCAACCCAGTCCCAACCCAGCTGCTCTGGGACAGAAGCAGAATCAATCTGTGATTCCCAGCAATTGCAGTCTCTGCTCAGGAGAGAACACAGACCACTCACCATGGAGTTTGAGCTGAGCCGGGTTAACTTTGTTGTATTTTAAAGAGGTAATTTATGGAGCATTAGAGACACTGAGTATGTGACTAGAAATGACTGAGATAAACAATGGACAGGTAAGAGTTTCCTAACCAACATCCTTGTGTTTGCAGATGTCCAGTGTGATGTGAAGCTGGTGGAATCTGGCTAGGCTGGGTGCAACGTGTAGAGTCTCTGAGAGTCTTCTGCTTGGCCTCTGAATTCATCTTCTTTAGATACTATGAACTGGTATGTCAGGCTCCCAAAAAGAGCCTGGAGTGGGTCTCATACCCATACTTGGCCAACACTGTGAAGGGCCAATTCACCATGTCCAGAGACAAAGCAAAGAATGAGCTCTACCTGCAAATAAACAGCCTGAGAGCCAAGGACAGAGCCATGCGTTACTTCACAAGAGACACTGAGAGGAGAAACCAGTGTGAGCCCAGAAAGAAACCTCCCTGCCGGAAGGGCTGTGACCACCAGGGATTAAACTGCACCCCAGGGGCCAGTGGTTCATCTTGCAATTGATTTTTCTCCCATGATCTTGGATGAAAAACAACTGCATGTGCTTTCATTTGGGAATATTTGTGACACCCATTACTCTAATGATAGAGATTTAATTGACTCATCAGATCACTGTGAACATTCGCTTAGAAGGATGTTCTCTTGATGAAGGTCCCAAGATAATGACAAGATCAACATACAGGTTATATATATGCAGGAACCAGAGAAGGGGCTGGACTGTGTTTATCAAATGAATTCTGATGGATGCATCATATACTATGCCAACTCTATGAACAGATGATTCACTGTCTCCAGAGACAATGGCAAGAATACACTGTACCCTCAAGAGATGAGAACGCAACCATGTATGACTGTATGACAGACACAGTGAAGGAAAATCAGCAAGAACCCTGTGACAAACCTCCCTGAAGAGAGGCTGTGACCACCAGTAATTGCTCTGGGTCCCTGAACACAAGGTCCATTCCAGGAGAACGTGCAGTTGGGTGATTGGGCTGGTTTCCTGTGTGGATTCCTCTTCTTGTAAGAGTTTCCTTCAGGGAACCTCTCAAGATTTCTGATTCTGTGCATACCTTTGAAATCTCTGATTTAGAAAAGTCTGTTGTGAAGAAAGACAACAATCTCTTGTGTCTCTTTCAGACACTCTTGTTTCCAATTCCAATGAGTCATCACACCTTCTGACCCACATCAGCTGAATCTAACCAGACATTCTGCTGGACCCAACAGTGAAGACAAGCCCTACACAGCTCAGCATCCAAACCTGCTGGGAACAGGACACATGCATGCTGGACAGCAGGCACTGGAGGCACAGGAACCCAATGCAAGAGGAGAAAGACCCACGGTAGTGATGGTCATTGACTTGGCATCATGGCCACAGCACCAAGAGCAGATGACACCACATAGAGGCAGAAAGACCCACCTCAGCATGGTATGGATGTTCATGCTGAGAACAAGCAGGCACATCAAGGGGACATAGAGCATTTATCCCTCACATAGCTGAAATCTCTGGGAGGGATAGGAAAGACAAGTCCTATCCCTTCAGCAAGTCAGATGGGCTTTGACAGAGCCAGGAAAGAAGATGCACTCAGGGCTTTTATTTTGTCAAGGTGGTGGTGGAGGGGACATTCTTCTTACAGAAGCCTGTGTGGTTTCAATCTTCCAATGACATTTGAAGTAGAGACCGAGCATTTCTTATCAGCTTTCCCATGTGGGGCAGATAGAGAAGAGGATGGAAGAGTCTTCATTTGTAAGCTATTAAATGTAAAATAGAATAGAGTCTGTCTACCTATTCCATGTAAGAACTATAAAAAGTAAGCAAGTAAAAAGATAAGTGGTCACCCACCCCATATAAAGTGAGAAGAACAATTGTAAGTAATCAAATGGTGATGATGATGGTGGTGGTGATGGCAGTGGTAGTGGTGATGAGGACAGAATTGGATAGGGGCCTTTTCCCAATGTTGTACATGGAAACTGTTCCCTTTTCAAGGCCATCTGCTCTCTGGAAGGCCTTGGGTCAACTTACAGGTGGAGTCTTTGTTATTTTAATCTCCCGGTGTCATATAAACAGGAGGCACCTGATTTCTTTTCACATAAAGGGTCATGTTGTGTGGACAACCACCATGTACACAGAAAATAATAAAGATGATTGTAAGTAAGGAAATGATAATGATGATAATAATGAGAGTGATGATCATGATGATGATTTCAAAGATGATGAGGATGGTGATGGTGAGGATGATGATGATGATGTTGGACTGAAACAGGGCTCTTTGTGCAATGAAATTATTGCTCCTCATACTGACACATTGTTTCCAAGGCTCCAGCAGTCAGCGGTGTCCTCTCTTCCCTGCAAATGCCGAGAAATTTCATAAAAGGAGCCCCAGTGGATTATTCAACTTGGGTGATTCATGGTGTGACCAGAGGAGTAAGGATTCAAAGATGTCCAACTTCTAACCACCAGGGCCTGTGGCATGTCACCCAATATAACAGAGACACTGTGAAAATGTGCATGTGGGTAATGAGAAATTTTCTTTCCATGCATATGTTCCTTATTTCTCTTGATTTCTACCTGCAGAATCTTAGGTAGTTCTATTTCTGACAAACTCCTGTTTATAATTATTTAGGTATTCTCTAAAACCTTTTCATCTGTCTCTATCATGCCATGTACTTATTTCTGGATCCTCAATTAAAAAGTCTTTAAACCCATAGGTTTAGTGATACTCTGTTCATGAAAATAAGCATATTTCTGGATGTGCCTCAGACTAAGTCCAGCATCCTCCCCTTAACCCATTCCAAAGTCACTTTCATGTTTGTGGGTACATTTTCCAGCTTCTCTCCACTCCTGGTACCAGAATTTGTCCTAGTCCCTGTGGCTGCTGTAAGTAATGAACATGAACAATGGAAGCTGACCATTTTTCTAGGGAGTATTTTGTAATATCACCCAGTGAAAGACCCATTAAATAAAACAGTAATGAATTGACCTGTAGCAAAATTAAAAGAAAATATTTACACTACCAACACACCAAAAGTTCTATCAGTGGCATTAAAAGACAAGCCTAGACAGGAATAATGTATTTGTAATGTATATGTCTGCTGAAAGAAAGTGTTTATTACTCATTAAGAACATTATATACAGCCCTAGCTGGCATAGCTCTGTGGATTGAGCATGGGCTGGGAACCAAATTGTCCCAGGTTCAATTCCCAGCCAGGGTACATGCCTGGGTTGCAGGCCATAACCCCCAGCAACCGCACATTGATGTTTCTCTCCCTCTCTCTCTCCCTCCCTCCCTCTCTCTCTCTCTCTCTCTCTCTCTCTCTCCCTCCCTCCCTTCCCTCTCTAAAAATAAATAAATAAAAATCTTAAAAAAAAGAACATTATATACTATGTGAGAGGGACCACCACCTTCTGACCCCAGTGACCATCCCCAGAAACAGCAAGGGGAGGGAGGCTGGGAGGGAGGGATTCCTGTCAGGGTTGAAGTTACCTTTCCTGTGATCAAATCTGTGATAGGAATTCTCTTCATTTCCCTTCTTCTGGACCCTAACATCACTAACAACACTAGTCTGAGAAAACAGGTGAATAAATCTGTTGCCTTAATCATTTTTGTATTTGCAGATAGTGAATTATAGACATTGATACTTATGCTTTACACTGACAATCTTTTTTCCAGGTATAAATGTGGTTATTTCTGATATGATTAATTTAGAGTCTCTTCAATGTGCCCTGAGTTTGCCTAAGGGAAGAGTTTCTACAGGTAGCTGTCGATACCATCACAAAACTTCCAACATCAAGAATCAAGAATGTCCCAGCTGCCTTGGGTGGTAGTTACTCAGATAGAAATTACAACAAATATAGAAAATGTTATATTGCAAACAGTGGTACACTTTTTATATTATACTTCAAACTAAAATTTTGTGATCATTAAATTACAATGTAAAAAATTGGAAATTGTAGATATACTAGACTGTTAGGATTCAGAAAGTGTCAAAAATTATAATACAACTTTTTAATTCTGTTTGAAATATGCATGAGGATTTAAAAGTGTCATGTACTTATCTAGTCCACAATGTCATCTTTTTAACTTAAATCATTTTTATTCTTATTCTACTACAGTTATCCCAATTTTCCCCCTTTGCCCTCCTTACCCATCCCACCTGCTACTCCCACAGTTAATTACTACACTGTTGTCCATGTCCATGAGCCATTCATTCATGCTATTTGTCTAGCTTTTTCACTTTCTTTCCACCATTATCCCACCCCTTTCCCCCCTGGCCATTGTCAGTCTGTCCCATGTTTCCATGCCTGGGGCTGTATTCTGTTCATTAGTTTATTTTGTTCATTAGTTTCTGCTTATAGGTGAGATCATGTGGTATTTCTCTTTCACAGAATGGCTTGTTTCACTCTGTATGATATTCTCCAGTTCCAACCATGCTGTCACAAAAGGTAGGAGCTTCTTCTTTCTTTCTGCTGCATAGTATTCCATTGTGTAAATGTACCAGTTTTTTGATCCACTAGTTAATGATGAGCAGTTAGGCTGTTTCTAGCTTTTGGCTATTGTAAATAATGCTACTATGAACACAGGGGTGCATGGGGGTGCAATTCTTTTGAATTGGTGACTTGGATTCTTAGGGCATATTCCAAGAAGTGGAATTGCTGAGTCAAAAGGAAGTTCTATTTTTAGTTTTTTTAAGGAAATTCTATACTGTTTTCCACAGTGGCTGCACCAGTCTGCATTCCCACCAACAGTGCACTAGGGTTCCATTTTCTCCACATCCTCCTCAGCAGTTGTTGTTTGTTGATTTTTTAATGATGACCATTCTGTCAGGTGTGAGATGGTATCTCTTTGTGGTTTTAATTTACATCTCTCTGGTGGCTAGTGATGTGGGCATCTTTTTGTATGTCTATGGGTCATCTGTATGGGTCACCTTGGGTAAGTGTCTATTCATATCCTTAGCCCATTTTAATTGGCTTTTTGTCTTCCTGGTGTTGAGTTGTATGTGTTCTTTATATATTTTCGAGATCAAACCCTTTTGTAACATAACATTGGCAAATACATTCTGCCATACAGTCAGTTCCCTTTTCATTTTAATGATGGTTTCTCTAGCAGTGTAGAAGCTTTTTTGTTTAATTTAGTCTCATTTGTTCATTTTTCCCTTGCCTTAGGGGATATATTGACAAAAATATTGCTATATGGGATATCTGAAAATTTCCTACCTGTTTTCCTCTAGGATTTCTAGGGTGTCACAACTTACATTTAAGTTTGACTCACTTTGAGTTTTTTCTGATGTATGGTATAAGTTGGTGGTCTACTTTCACTTTTTTACATGTCCCAGTCCAGTTCTCCCAACACCATTTATTGAAGAGACTCTCTTTACTCCATTGTATGCTCATGCCCCCTTAGTCAAATATTAACTTACCTAGATACTTCAATGTATTTCTGGGTTCTCTACTCTATTCCACTTTTCTATGTGTTTGTCCTTAATGCTAGTACCAAACTGTTTTTATTACATTGGCCTTGTAGTATAGTCAGATATCAGGTATTGTGATCCCTCATACTTTGTTCTTTTTTTATCAAGATTGCTGAAACTATTTGGGGGGCATTGGTTACCCTATGTTTCCATATACATTTTTGAAATATTTGTTCTATATCTGTGAAATATGTCATTGATATTTTGATAGGGATTTTGAGGAATCTATAGATTGCTTTGGGTTCTCTGGACATTTTAATGCTGTTAATTTTTTCAATCCATGAACACAGTATGTGCTTCCATTTATTTGTATCTTTAAATTTCTTCAGTGTTCTGTAGTTTTCTCAGTGCAGGTCATTTGCCTCCTTGGTGAAGTTTATTCTTAAGTGTTTTATTTTTCTTGTTGCTATAGCAAATGAGTTTTTCCCCTAATTTCTGTTTCTGAAATTTCATGGTTAGTGTACAAAAATACATTCAATTTCTGAATATTGACTTTACACAGGCCATTTTGCAAAGTTCAGTTATTAGGTTGAACAGTTTTTTGGTGGAGTCTATAGGGTTTTTTATGTACACTCTCATGTCATCTGCCAACAAGGACAGTTTTGCTTTCTCCTTTCCTATTTGGATGCCTTTTATTTCTTTTTCTTGTCTAATTGCTGTGGCTAGAACTTCCAGTAAGTACTAAGTTGAATAGAAGCAGTGAAAGTGACAACCTTGTCTTGTGCTTGATCTTAGAGGGGAAGATTTTAGTGTTTCCTGTTGGGTATAATGTTGGCTGTAGGTTTCTTGTATATGGCCTTTATTATGTTGAGGAATGCTCTCTCTACCTCCACTTTTCTGAGCATTTTATCATAAATGGGTGTTGTACCTTATCAAATGATTTTTCATCATCTCTTGATACAATCATGTGGTTTTTGTCTTTCAAATTGTTTATGTGATGTATTACATTTATTGATTTGCAATTATTGTACCATTCTTGCATTCTTAGGATGAATCCCACCTGATCGTTGTGTATTATCTTTTTAATGTATGGGTGGATCTGCTTTGCCAGTATTTTGAGGAGTTTAGCATCTATGTTCATCAGTGATATTGGCCTGTAGTTTCCTTTCTTTGTTGCTTCTCTATCTATTTTGGAATTAAGATAATACTGGCCTCATACTAAGTTTGGGAGTTTTTACTTTTCTTGGATTTGGGGAGAATAGTTTGAGAAGATTCAGGGTTAGATCTCTCCCAAATATTTGGTAAAATTCTCCTGTGAATCCAACTGGCCCAAGGCTTTTGTATGCCAGGGTTTTTATTGTTATTATTATTATTATTGCTGCTGCAATTTCACTAACTGTTATCAGTGTATTCATGTTTTCTCCTTCTTCTTGACTCAGTTTTGGAGAATTATATTTCTAGAAATTTGGCCATTACCCTAGGTTTTCAAGTTGATTGACACATAATTGTTCATAGTAGTTTGTCACAATCCTTTGTCTTTCTCTGGTATTTGTTGTCATTTCTCATCTTTCATATGTGATTTTATTTATTTGGGCCCTTTCTCTTTTTTACTTGATGAGTCTGGTTAAATCTTGTCATTTTTGTTTATCTTCTCAAAGGACCAACTACTGAATTTATTGATCCTTTCAGTTGTTTTTTTTAGTCTCTATGTGATTTAAGTCAGCCTGATTTTGATTATTTCCTTTCTTCTACTTGCTCTGTGGTTTGCTTGTTTTTGTTCCTCTAGTTTTTGTAGAGGCCAGGTTAGGTCATTTATTTGAAATATTTCTATCTTTTAGACGTAGGCCTGTGTTACTATGAATTTCCTTCTCAGGACTGCCCTCACTGAGTCCCATAGGTTTTGGTTATTGTATGTTTATTTTCATTTTTTTCCAGAGACATTTTAAGGGACTCCCTTGATCTTATTTTTATCCATTCATTGTTTAATAACATCTTTCAGTTTCCATGAATTTGAGTGTTTTGAGTTTTTCTTGAGGTTGGTTTCTAGTTTCAAGGTATTGTGATCCAGGAAAATACTTGATATGATTTAAATTTTCTCAAAAGTTTTGAGGCTAGACTCTCAGAGTCTACCTTTGAAAATGTCCCATGTGCATTTGAAAAGAATGTATATTTTGCTACTTTGAGGTGATTGTGTCCGTATATATTAGTATGTCCATTTGACCCTAGTGTGTTGTTCAATGCCACAATGTTCTTGTTGACTCTTATTTGGAATATCTGTCCATGGTTGACTGTGGAGAATTAAAATCTCCTACTATAATTATGTTGCTGTCCACATCTTTCTTGAAGTCCTCCAAAATTTTCCTTATATATTTGGGTGCTCCCATGTTGGGTACATATACATTTATGATGTTTATAGCTATCTGATGGATTCTTCCCTTAAAAACTATGAAGTGCCCTTCTTTGTCTCTCTTTTTGTTCTTTGTTTTAAAATCTATTTTTCTGATATAAGTATTGTTACTCCAGCTTTTTTTGCTATCCATTTGCTTGGAATATTTTTTCCATTCCCTTCTAGATTGTGGTGTTTCTGTTGAGAAATCAGCTTCTACTCTTATCAGAGCTCCCTTGTCTCTTACTATTTGTTTCTCTTTTGCTGCCTTTAAGATTCTCTCTTTGTCTTTAAAATTTGTCATTTTAATTATGATGTGTCTTGGAGTGGATCTCCTTGGGTTCATCTTCATTGAGACCCTTCATGCTACCTGTACTGTTGTGGCTTTTCTCCTCTCTAGGTTAGGAAAGTTTACTGTCATTTTTTCAAACAGGTTTTCTGTCCCTTGCTACTTCTCTTCCCCTTCTGGTATTCTTATGCTTTGAATGTTGTTGTGTTTCATGTTGTCCTGTAGTTCCTTTAATCTGTCTTCATATTTTTTAGTATTATTTGTACAAATGCTCTCCCTAGATATTTCCTTCTACCTTGTCTTGAAGCTCCCTAATTTGGTGCTCTGCTTCATCCAGCCTGCTTGTAATTCCTTCCATTATATCTTTTTATTTGAGATATTGTATTCTTCCTTTCTCCCTGATCTTTGTTTATAGTGTCTATTTCCTTTTCATGGTGTTGTAGTTCACACTCAGTTTCTTGTAGTTGTCACTGAGTTCCTTGAGTATCTTATACCGTTTTTTAAAATTCTATCTCTGATACTTTGCTTGCCCCTATTTCATTTAGCCTTTTTCTGCAGATCATTTTATTCCTTTCCACTGGGGGTTCTTTCTCTGTCTTTCCATTTTAAGGGAGTCTTTTTGTATATTTCTTTATCTCAGTGTGCTCTGCTTTGCCTTCCTGTCTTCATGGGGTGGGCTTCTGTGGGGGGAGTCCTGTGGGACTCAGGGGTGCATTCTTGTTCATGTCCTTGCCTTGATGCTGTGGAGTTGCCCTTTCTTTTGTTTGTGTGGGCTCTCTTGTTATATTTTGCCTTTAATTGTTTCTAGCCTCTCCCTTCTAGAAGTCTTACTGATATTCACAACTCCTGCCTCATCTCATATGTTGTTGCACAGGTACTGGTTAACAAAGTATTATCACAAGACAAGCAAACCTATGCTAGCAAAAAGGACCCCCTACCACATCAGCAATCTCAACCTCAATTGAGCAAATATTAACAGTGTGAAGAGAAATCAAGACTATTACAATAGAGGACAATGGGAGTATCAGATGACTAAAAGAGTGAATATGTTTTTGAGGGGGAAGAGTGAGGAGAATTAATAGGAGTAGGGATAGAACCAAGGTGAAGAGAGGGAGAGAACAAAATTTGAAACATAAGTATACATGGAAGGGTAATGGCAAAAATGGAGCAAGAAAGAGGAAGAGTATACTTATGAAAGTTGAAGTAAAATTAAAAAATTATCGGACCATCAAGAGCAGAATTGCAGAAACACCACCACAGGATTGATAGCAATGATAGACGAACACAGTTTAATAAAGGCGGAAAGGGAATATGAATATTATACAAAAAAATAAGTGAATATGAGATGTATAAAGAAAAATTACATTGGGAGGATTGGGGAAACTAACTAATAAGAGTAAAGAGACTCCCTCTTCCAGGCTGAGAGAGGAAAAAAATAGAATTCCTCACTCAGCTGATCAGGGAAGGGGGTAGGTAAAATGGAGTAAGACACGGGGGAAGTATTCTATGTTATTTAAAGTACAAACAAATAGGAGTTCTATTGGAGAAGTATGGCAATGGCCATGGTATTTTACCCAACTAGTCACAGTTTATAAAAATGGAAAGGAAATAAGACTATTATAAGAGAAGAAAAAGAATGTGAGCTGACTTAAGAAAAAATAATCACTTATACCAGGTTAGATAAAGGGGAAATAGGGAAAGTAGGGAATACAAATATGGCAAATAAAGTTTACAACAACAGTAACAAATGTCAGAAATATGGCAAATTGGAGTAAGACCAGGAAAATGTGCTGTGTGGGTTCAGAATAACAATAATATAAAAATTATATATAATATGAATAAAAAGAATAACAATAAAAGACCAAGAGTATTGAGTTATTTGGAATATGAATGAAGTGAAAGAAGAGAAATTTAAACAGCAAAAACAAAATCAAAAAAAGAAAAGAAAAGAAATTAAAAAGTCACACAAGTTCTGATGAAAAGCAAAGTAGAATTTGTCCAGGGTGTTGGTGTTTCCCTTCTGACTTCTTTCTGAATCTGTCTCTGGTTTTCTCTCAGCTCAAGGTCCCAGGTGGGTCATCCAACTTCTGGCAACACCACCTGTATCTCCTTCCCCTGACTCTAGAGGGAGCTTCTGTTGTGACAGAGAGGATGAGATCTCTGTGTCTCCTCTAGGAGGCACTGTTCATTCTTCTGGGAAAATTGTGAGTGCATTTCCTTTGCCCCTACACCTCCTGTCTTGGTCTGTCCCAGTTTATTCCCAATAATGTATAATTTCTGCTTAAATAGCTGTCTGTTTCATGGGGGGCAGGGGGCAATCTGTGTAAGAGTATTAGCTCTCTTCTGCTTGGTGTAGTCTACAGCTCTGTGTGTGAAGCAAGTTGGGTGGTGCTCCAAATCCCCTTTGTTGTAACCTTTCTTAACTTCCTGCTTTGATGACCTCAGTGAAATAGGGCCCTAAGACACAGTGTACTTTGTCTCCCTGTGAGGAGTTCAAAATTGGCCCTTTTAGGCATTAATCATGCTGTCTTACCCTTGCAGAAAACTCTCCTTCTGGTTGTTAAGCCTGCCCAGCCAATTTTGCAGATCTTCTGATGGGAATTTCAGTCTGCAAAGTTCCCCAGGCTGTCACAAATGAGAATAAAGAGTCACCCTGGACACAATCTTGATGCTTCAGTGGGAAAAGGGGTGATGTTTCTCTCCAGTGGAGAATGCCCAGAGCCCTTCTCTGACATGGCTTTTATTAGGGTTGGGAGTGCAAAGGGATACATCACATGAGCATAGCTTATCAATCTATGTCCAACAAGGCTATAGTCATAAAAAACTAACACTGTCTATAGATAACAATTGAAGAAACACAGAAATCTTTTCAGGTTGGGGTCTGGGACACATGCAGACCCAGATGGCTGTAAAGGCATGTATCATGAAGTAGGGAGTTTCACTCCTTATGCCTTGAACTCAAACATCTAGGTTATACTGACAGGGCTTATTGCTGAGCAGAGCCAGCTTCAAAGGACAACAATGTGAACTTCAGGCCTGATTCCCACAGGAACATCAGTGTTAGAATCCAGTCATGTCTGCCACCTGCTTTATGACCTTGTTTTCCAGGGAGACTTACTAGCCCCTTTCAGAACTTGCTCTCACAGGGCTACAATCTACAAAACCACACAGAGCAGTCCCAAAAAATCTTTCCCTGCTCCTGCAAGAAGAGAGGGCTGGGCTTAATTTTCCTGTCCTGATGGCTCTTCCAAGCAAGGGGCCTCAGTCTGGACTACAATAATCATGGGTGCATAGGCTCTAGCACACTGCCCTCAGAGCTCCCTGTGGCCTACACTCTCCACTCTGTGCTATTGCACTGGGCTGGGGCCAAAAAACTACCTTGTTCTGCACCCCTTGGATCAATCCACCAGGTGCATTGAGTGGGAGCAAAGCATGCCTGCAGTCCTCCCTCTTTGTTGCTCAGGGAGCTATGCAAGTGGGTGGTCCCTGCCCAACACATGTCAATTCCCACCTTTGAAAAAAGTCTCTGGGTGCCACTGCCACTCTGAGCCACTGCCTGGATTTCTACACACTCCAGCTCTTGGCAAGTCAAGAGTCTATCTCCATCATGGCCCTCCTCTGGCCCCAGCTCCAGGTGCAGGCAGAAAACTGTCTTCCCCCACTCTCTGGCACTGCACTGGCCTGTAATCATTGCCCCAGCTAGGATGCACCACCAGCGGTGTGAGTATGTGCAGCCTGTTTCTCCCCAGTGACTATGTGAATTCAAGTCACTCCTGGTGAGAATCTGTGGTCTCCCTGCCTTGGGAGGGGATGGAACCACTAGGTTGCTATTCCTAATCAGGCTCTCCTCCAGTGTTGTCCTGGTTTCTGACATCATGCTGAGGGACTTTCCCCATCCACCTATAAAACCTCCTTACCACCCATTTTGAAGCATCCTCTGCACACTTTGGCTTCCAAATTTCACATCCGCTAAGATTCTGTTGATTGTTCACTTTGTTTTTCAGAAATCCACTAAGTGTCCCAGTTGGGTGCACAAGCAAGTGGGCTCAGCTCCCTCCTACTTTGCTGTCATCTTTGGATTCCTGAAGAATCTTTAAAAACCCCACCACCACTCAGAGGGAGCCCATTCATTACTCTTCCTGGACAACTTGGAAGTTTGAACTTACTGCTTGTGTCAGGTCTCCCAAGTTTCATTCTCTCTTTAGTTCATTCTGCTCTCTTGTTGCCACACACAACCCCACATGCTGCTCACCTGGTATAATTAACCCTCTTCTATGTCAGTCTCCACACTCAGCTTCACAGCAGTCTCTTAACAAGCATTTTTAGCCTTATTTATTTCTGGCTCTGTTCATCTTGAAATGACCTATTCCCTTTTAGTCTGGCTTGTCTGCACAGCACATCCATTCATAACTTTTACTGTGTCCTCCACAGCTTCCTGATATTTAGTGTTATAACATCCCTAAAATCACATGGACTATCTTGTTTTAAAATCCAGTAGAATGATGCACCCTGTAAATTACAAGCCAATGCGTTAAGCCATAAAATAATTTATCAGCAATGTTATGAAAATGTGTTCATTTTGGTCAGAAAATCCAGGAAAGTGTGGGTCCTTATATAACAGTCAGTATTGTCCTACACATTCTAGTGGCCACTGAGTTCACAGCAGGTCATCCCCTGGACCTGACCTTGGAGTCTGAGCAGGGCTGCCTTCCACTAAGGCTGAAGCAGCTCTGAACAAAAGTCCTCTCCTCAAACATATTCAGCCTGTCTCCTCTCCATATCTTACCAAGGAAGCTGCCACTTTGGGACTTTAAGATCCATCTGTGCACAGACCAACACTGGCATCAATCCTGTTATATAGGTTGGGCTAGAGTCCCCACGATAAATATCTCATAACACTCCATAACTAATTGGGTTCCCCACCCAACACCGCACCCAGGTGATGTCTGATCACCTTGGCCTGTTTTCAGTATGAATGCTGTCCGGTTGATTAACTGGTCTCCCCTCACCCCTGCTGTTCTTTTTTAGTTCTTTTCCATCCACTGAACCCACCCTTCTCACTGCACCTAAATTCCAGCATGCCTTTGTTTTATTCAGAGTTGAACCCAATCTCTCTCTGCTATTGCAGAACTCCATTGAATAGTCCTCCAAGTTCAGTTGGCCTTCTTGTTGGTAAACAAGTCAGCACTGTCTGTCCTCCTGGCCCCAGCCCACGAAATACCCAACACCTACTCAGTGTCTAGTTGATTATTTCAGACCATGTCAACCTTGGGAGCTTGTATTCCACCCCAATCAGAATTTACCTGTCTTCTAATGTGGGTTTGCTCTTCCATGAGCACAGTCTGGATGTGTATGTCTCAATCCTTCTCACACGTGCACCTATCCTCAGGTCCTAGGGATTCTGGGTTATGAACCCAGGGAGGTCTCACCTGCATGACCGGGTGGTAAATATGCACTCTCACATGGGGCACCATTCATTTAAACCCAGCACCCCCTCAGTGGAGTGACCCTCAACACCTGGCTGAATCCTCAGTGATGTCCCTTGCTGTCCTCCTCCAGGATGGCCACTGCCACTGTCCTTACCACACTTCTAAATGTCCTCTCAGGTGAGTTATGAATCCAGGGTTGGTGTCATAGTGGAGGGAGGGCAGAAGGGTAAGAGGGTGAACCATATAGCACAATGTGAACCCCCAGTGAGGCTTGGGTGGCCCAGACTGAGGTGCCATCCACTTGTGGAAGGCTGTCCCCATGGCAGGGATTGCAGGGATCTCCCATCAGCTACCAAGAGTTATTAGGGTCTTTCTGTAATCTATCTCTTAAGGCATGAGCTACCCTTAAATTATTTGCTGATGAAAGGCAATGGGTCTCTGAGGAGTTGACAAACTCCAAACTGGGTAAAGTCCCTGGTGTGCACAAACATGAGCCCCCAGCCCCACCATTTATGTTCTTGAAACTATCTGGGATTCCATAGGAATCTACAGGCTCTGCATGGTAGTAGAAAAGGCTCAGTGACTAAGAGAAATTCCAGTTCCCTGGTGTGGGATTTGGAGTGTGCTTTTGGTATTTTATGGATTCTTGGGTTTTGAGTATTGGTTCTGTTTGAAAGCTCTCATCTGTTCTGTTTGGGAGCTCTGTGAGAGATCTTGTCTGTTTGAAGTGAAACTTTGGCTACAGTTGTTCTGTTTTGCTTTCTTATCTTTTAATGACCTGGCTTGCTCTTTGCTGTTTTATTCATATAGAGAATATTCTCTTTGTCATCTGGGTGTTGTGCAATCTAAAACTTGTGGAGGTCATTCATGCTAATGCCCCAGCCCCTACTATCAGAGGATTTAGTTTGAGAGCTATCACTTGTTTGAGGTCTATCTTTGCTTTAGATATTGTTTTTGTTTCTGTATGGAAATGGGCAGTTGGGTCTTGATCCCATCAGAGTCCATTAGTTCACATTATAGCTGACTGATCAACTTCCAGCTTTAAGTCAGTGATTAATGAGAATTGCTTTGCTGAAGTCCTGATGAATAAAATTTCTTTGGTGAAAGCTTTATTGTTGTTACATCATAGGAATTCTACTCAGAAAGTATTTAAATTGATGATTCAAAGAGAAGGAAAAGATCTAATTTCCTCCCAGACCATAAGCTGAAAAAGGAGAAAACATGAAATGATAAGTCCTTTAAACACTCTGAACTCTCCTTCTGGAGAGTGGGTACTGTGGTGGTGCCGGGAACAATAGGAAAATTAATGCAGCCTCTCAAACTCTGTGCATGTGCAGAAGTAGCATGGTAGACTGCTTCATTTCATTGTGAAGAGAAAAATGGCATTATTTCACTCAAGCCACTCTCTGCCCAGGCCTAATATTGCCCTGCCTCTCCTACAACCTCCTGAAAGTTGTCAAGGACAAATTTTAAAAAAGAAAAGGAAAGTCTTGTCTTTACTGTGTTATAATAATACTGTATGGGAAAAAAAGAACTATCTAAAATGTAATTTTTCAGGATTATGTGGTCTGGGAAAATAATTGGTTTTAAGGCTGGTTTACATTTAATTGATATCTTCAAAGTTATGAACATTAAGAATTTGTTTTCCTTGGTTTGCAACATTAAATTAATGTTATTTATCTCTTACAGAATGTGTTAAGAAAGTATTTTGAATAATAATTGACTTTAAAATTTCATAAAGGTGTTCAGAACTAATAAATAAATATAATTAATAAATAAATATAACTAAAATGAAAAGTTCTTATGGCTTTTCTTTTATCTTTCAAAAATACCCACTAGGTATAATTTCCAAAGTCTTTGAACTTAGTTTTGCAAGGTTCAATGGTGAAATTTTTTAAATATATAGATAGTTTGAAGTAACAGGATAGTAAAATATTAATTGATTTGAGTTTGCCCACATTTTTAAAAATATATTTTATTGATTATGCTATTATAGTTGTCCCATTTTCCCCTGTTTATTCCTCTCCACCCTCCACACCCCCTCCCATCCACATTCCCCACCTTTAGTTCATGTCCATGGGTCATACATATAAGTTCTTTGGCTTCTACATTTCCCATACTATTCTTAACCTTCTCCTGTTTTCTACCTACCATTTATACTACTTCTTCTCTGTACCTTTTCTCCCTCTCTCTCCCTCCCACTCCCCTGCTGAATTAACCCTCCATGTGATCTCCATTTCGGTGGTTCTGTTCCTGTTCTAGTTGTTTGCTTAGTTAGTTTTAGTTTTTGTTTTAGGTGTGGTTGTTAATAATTGTGAGTTTGCTGTCATTTTACTATACATGTTTTTTATCTACTTTTTCTTAGATAAGTCCCTTTAACATTTCATAGAATAAGAGTTTGGTGGTGATGAACTCCTTTAACTTGACCTTATCTGAGAAGCACTTTATCTGTCCTTCCATTCTAAATGAAAGCTTTGCTGGGTAGAGCAATCTTGGATGTAGGTCCTTGACTTTCATGACTTGGAATACTCCTTTCCATCCCCTTCTTGCCTGTAAGGTCTCTTGTGAGAAATCAGCTGACAGTCTGATGGGAATTCCTTTGTAGGTTACTGTCTCCTTATCTCTTGCTGCTTCTAGGATCCTCTCCTTCATTTTAATCTTGGCTAATGGAATCATGATGTGCCTTGGTGTGTTCCTCTTGGGTCCAACTTCTTTGGGACTCTCTGAGCTTCCTGGACTTCGTGGAAATATATTTCCTTTGCCAGATTGGGGAAGTTCTCCTTTATTATTTGTTCTAATAATTTTCCCACTTGTTGCTCTTCCTCTTCTCCTTATGGTACCCCTATAATTCGGATGTTGGAACACTTAAAGATGTTCTGGAAGTTCCCAAGCCTCTCCTCATGTTTTTGAATTCTTGTTTCTTCCTTCTTTTCTGTTTGGTTGTTTTTTTCTTCCTTCTGCTCTACTCCATTGATTTGAATCCCAGTTTCCTTCCCATCACTATTGGTTCCCTGTGTATTTTCCTTCATTCCACTTAGTGTAGCCTTCATTTTTTCATTCAATTTGCAACCAAATTTAACCAATTCTGTGAGCATTCTGATCACCAGTGCTTTGAACTGTGCATCTGATAGGTTGGCTAGGTCTTGGTCACTTAGTTTTATTTTCTGTGGAGCTTTAATCTGTTCTTCTGTTTGGGCCATTCTTTTGTCTTGTTGTGCCAATTATGTATGAGGGGTGAAGGCTTAAGTGTTCACCAGGGTGGGGCAACAGTAGCTGGGTTGCAATGCTGTATGTGGGGATGGGGTTCAAGATGGAACAATGGCACTTGCTCCTCTCTCTGCGGGATTTCAGCCCCCTCTGCCACTTTCCCCAAGCAAATTGGACCTTTCTGGTGATAATTCCCATGTGGGTGGGCTTGTGCATGTTCTAGGACCCTGTGGGTCTCTCCAAAAAACTCTTCTGTGAGGCTGGGAGTCACTCCCTGCCCCTCAACCCCCACAGGTGTTTTCAGTCAGTGCCCCAAGGCTCTATTTCCTGGCACTGGGACCCTGAGTTGTGAGCAGTGCCATGCTTCACAAATGCCACCTTGCTGGGTCTGCCAGTTGGCCCAGGGTCTGCCAGCCACTGCCTGCATGCCCAAGGTATGCCTGCTATGGTCTTGCACACTGAAATGCCTTATGCGCCTGGTCCCACCACTCTTTGTACCACGACCCCTCTCCACCCCGCTGCCTGACTCTGCCCCTCCTACTGGTCTGGATGAACGTGACTATTTTAACACCTTGATTATCCAACTTCCATACAGTTCAATTTTCTCTCAGTTCCTGTTGTTATTCTGTTTCTAAAATGTTGTCCTTATCTTGGTTGTGCGAGGAGGCACAGTGTGTCTACCTATGCCTCCATCTTGGCCAGAAGTCCCAAAAAGTATTATAAGTCATCAAATCAACAAAACCAGACATGACAATTATATCATTATCCAAAATATGCAGAAACCACTGGAAAAATTAATATCCACTTGTGATAAAAACTCTTATAGGAATATCTTATAGTGGGAACTTACCTCAAATTGATAAAGGTTATATAGGACAACTACAATGCTAACATTATACTCAATTGTGAGAAAATGAAAAGTTTTCCTTTAAGATCAGGAACAAGAATGCCCACACTTGCCACTATTATTCAACATAGTGCTGTTTTTTCCCCCTAACAATAGCAACCAGACAAGAAAAAGAAATAAATGACAACAAATTTAAAAAAATACTGTAACATTTTGCAGATGACATATTACATATAAAAACCTTAGGTAATTTAAAAATTTAATAGAATTAATAAAATAACTCAGTAAAGTAGAAAAGTATGAAATTAATACCTAGATATTGGTCACATTTGTATACATTAATAACAATCAAAAGAAGAGATAAATGAAATACTATTTAAAATTGCATGAAAAAGAATTAAATACCACTGACCAGTGTGGTTCAGTTGGTTGGACCTCATCTTACAAAACAAAATACTGCTGGTTCAATTCCTGGTCAGGACACATGCCTGGGTTGCAAGTTCAGGGCATGTATGAGTGGCAACAAATCTACTAATGTTTCTCACATCAATGTTTCTCTCTCTCTCTTTCCTCCTGCCCGTCTCTCATATAAAGGAATAAATAAGTAAATGTTCTTTGAAAAAACAGAATTAAATGTTTAGGAATTAATGTATCCAAAGAGGCAAAACATGTACTCTCAAAATTATAAGATATTTTAAAAATTGCAGACAAGCAAAAATGAAAGAATAAATTATGTGAATGGCTGGAAGGATCAAATTGTTAAAATATGCCCTGGCTGGCATAGCTCAGTGGATTGAGTGCAGGCTGCGAACAAGGCATCGCAGGTTCAATTCCCAGTCAGGGCACATGCCTAGGTTGCAGGCCATGGCCCCCAGCAACCGCACATTGATGTTTCTCTCTCTCTCTTTCTCCCTCCCTTCCCTCTCTAAAAATAAATAAATAAAATCTTTAAAAAAATTGTTAAAATAACCATACTTGCCATGGCAATTTACAGATTCAATGAAATTTCTATCAAAACACAAAAACTGTTTTTCTAGGTAGAGGAACAAGTAATCCTAAAATTTATATGAAACCACAATATCCCAAAGAGTCACAGCAATCTTGAGAAAAAGGAACACAGTTGATGGTTTTACTTTTCATGGCCTCAAAATATGCTACAAAGTTATAATAATTAAACCACTAAAGTATTGGCACAAAAACAGATACAGAACAATCAATCAGAATAGAGTGCCTAGTAATAAACCTTCACCTCTAAGGCCAGCTCATTTATGATAAAAGAAGTGAAAATATACACTGGAGAATTGACAGTTTTTTCAACAAATGGTCTTGGAAAATAAAAAAATACACACTGAAAGTAAATCTGGACCACTCTCTCACAACATAAACACAAATAAAATTAAACTAGTGTACCTTTCCTAGAATTCCAGCTGCTGCCAATTCCACCTACATTGTTTTTCCTTCCAATTTATGGTATTCCAGCTTCAGCCAGATTCCACTGCCTTCAAACTGAGAGTAGCATCACACTTCTTCCTGCCTCCCAGCTGATACTAGGCCTGCTCACCTGTCTTTGCCTTCAAACTGATTCCAAGCCCACCCACCATTTTTGAGGTTCAACTGATTCCAGCCCTGAACACCTCTCCCTGCCTTCCAACTGACTCTAGACCCACTCATATTTCCCTGCATTCCAACTTGTGACAGTCCCCCCCAGTGTATCCTTAACTTCAAACTAACAGCAGCCCTGTTAGTTTTATCTCAGACTTACCTTGTTTATATAAGTTTTTATCACTCATCCTCTTTTTCTTTGAAAGCTCAGAACCTGAAAACACCAGTGTTTAGGAACACCAGTGTTGGTTCCCCTTTATTCTGTCTGAAGTCTGAGCTTCCTCAGGTAAGACATCCTGAGAAAATGCCCAAGTGAGACACCTTAGATATTCTTGCACACTGTTCTCTGAAACTGTTTCTGTTTTTAAAAAATATTTAGTATTTTTCTGTTACAGTTGACCCATTTTTCCCCGTTTGCTCTACTCTACCCAACCCACCTCCTGCACCCACAGTCAATCCCCACATTGTTGTCCATGTCTGTGGATCATTCATACATGTTCCTTGACTAGTCCCTTTCCCTTCTTTCCACCCTTATCCCCCTCCCTTCTGGTCACTGTTTGTCTGTTCCTTGTTTCTATGCCTCTGGTTCTATTTTGCTTGTTTGTTTTCTTCATTAGGTTCCTCATATAGCTGAGATCATATGGCATTTGTATTTCACTGCCTGGCTTATTTCACTAGACATAATACTCTCCAATTCTGTCCATGCTGTGGCAAAGGGTAGAAGCTCCTTCTTTCTTTCTGCTGCATCATATTCCATTGTATAAATGCACCACCATTTTTTGATCCACTCATTTACTGATGGGCACTTAGGCTGTTTCTAGCACTTGGCTATTTTAAATTTTGCTGCTCTGCACATTGGAGTGCATAGGTTCTTTTGAACTGGTGTTTCAGGATTCTTAGGGTATAATCCTAGCAGTGGAATTGCTGGGTCAAAATGCAGTTCCATTGTTAGTTTTTTTTTGTTTTGCTTTTTTTTTTTTTAGCAAATTCCAAACTGTTCTCCACAATGGTTACACCAGTCTGCAATCCCACTGATAGTGCACAAGGGTTCTTTTTTCTCCATATCCTTGGCAGCACTTGTTGTTTGTTAATTTGTTTATGATGGCCATTCTAACTGGTGTGAAGTTGTATCTCATTGTGATTTCAATTTGTATCTCTCTGATGGCTAGTGATGCTGACCATCCTTTCATATGTCTCTGGGCCCTTTGTATGTCCTCCTTGGAGAAGTGTCTATTCAGGTCCTTTGCCAATTTTTTAATTGGATTGTTTGTCTTTCTTGTGTTGAGTTGTATGAATTATATATATTTTGTACATCAAATCCTTGTCCAAGATATCATTGGCTAAAATGTTTTCCCATAGAGTTTGATTCCTTTTCACTTTGATAATGATTTTTTTTAGCTGTGCAGAAACTTTTTAATTTGATATAGTCTCATTTGTTTAATTTTTCCTTTCTCTCTCTTTCCCTAGGTAATATATAAGTGAAAATGTTGCTGTGAGGTATATCTGATGTTTTCCTGACTATGTTTTCTTTTACAAATTTTATAGTGCCATGAATTATATTTAAGTCTTTTATCCATCCAAATTTTCTTCAGGTGTATAGTGCAAATGGTGGTCTAGTTGCATTTTTTTTTTTGCACCTACCTTTCCAGATCGCCCAACACCATTTATTGAAGAGACTATTTTTACTCCATTTTATGGTTCTACCATCTTTGTCTAATATTAATTGACCATAGAGATATGGATTTATTTCTAGCTTCTCTATTCTGTTACATTGATCTATATGTCGGTTCTTGTACTAATACCAAATTGTTTTGATTACAGCTGCCTTCATGAGTACTTTGATATCAGGTATTGTGATCCCTCCTACTTTGTTATTCTTTCTCAAGTTTGCTGTGGCTATTTGGGCTCATTTGTTGTTCCATGTAAATTTTTGAAATATTTGTTCTAGATCTGTGAAATATGCCATTGGTATTTGGCATATGAGGATTGCATTGAATCTATAGATTGCTTTTGAGTAGAATTAATGATATTAATTCCTCCAACCCATAAACATGACATATGCTTCCATCTATTTGTATCTTCCTCAGTCTCTTTTTTTAATGTTCTTTAGTTCTCCAAGTACAGGTCTTTTACCTCCTTGGTTAAGTTTATTCTGAGGTATTTTATTTTTCTTGTTGCTGTAGTAAATAGGGTATATTCTCTAGTTTCTCTTTCTGATATATCATTGTTGGTGAACAAAAATGCCTTTGATTTCTGAATATTGACTTTGCATCCTGCTATTCTGCCCAATTGACTTGTGAGGTTGAGTAGATTTTAGGTGGTGTCTATAGGGTTTTCTATGTACACTATGATGTCATCTGCAAATAATGACAGTTTTACTGCCTCCTTTCCAATTTGGGTACCTTTTATTTCTTTTTCTTGTCTGTTTGCTGTGGCTAGAACTTCTACCATTTGAATAAAAGTGATGAAAGTGGATACCCTTGTGTTCCTGATTTTAATGGGAAAGCTGTCAATTTTCTCTCATTGAGTATGATGTTGGCTGTAGGTTTCTCATATATGGCCTTTATTATGTTGAGGAATGCTCCCTCTATTCCTACTTTGCCAAGGGATTTTATTATAAATGGGTGTTGTACTTTATCAAATGCTTTTCTAGCATCTAATGATATGATCATGTGGTTTTTGTATTTCTTTTTTTATGTGATGTACTATATTTATTGATTTGTGTATGTTGTACCATATTTGCATACCTAGGATGAATTCCACTAGATCATGGTATATGATGTTTTTAACATGTTGCTGGGTGCAGTTTGCTAATATTTTGTTGTGGATTTTAGTGCCTATGTTCATCAGTGATATTGGCCTGTAGTTTTCTGTCTTTGTTGTGTCTTTACCTGTTTTTAGAATTAGGAAAATAATAGCCCCATAAAAAGAGTTTGGGAATCTTTTCTTTTCTTGAATTTTTGGAATAGTTTGAGGATAGGAATTAGCTCTTCTTTAAATGTTTGGTAAAGTTCACCTGTGAAGCTGTCCAGTCAGGGGCTTTTGTGTGCAAGGAGTTTTTTTATTACTGCTTCAATTTCACTAGTTGTTTTCAGTCTATTCAGGCTTTCTTCTTCTTCTTGATTTAAGTTTGGAAGATTGTATGTTTTTAGATATTTGACCATTTTGCCAAACTTGCCCAATTTCTTGGCATACAGTTTTTTGTAGTAATTTCTTACAATCCTTGGTAGTTCTGTGGTATTAGTTTTAAGTTCTCTTGTTTCATTTCTGATTTTATTTATTTGAGTCCTCTCTTTTTTAAAGATTTATTTATTTCTTTTTAGAGAGAGGAAAATGGAGGGAGAAAGAAAGGGAGAAACATCAATATGTGGCTGTCTCTAATGTGTGCTCTAATGGGAAACTGGCCTGCAACCCAGGCAGGCCCATGGTTGTACCCTGACAGGGAATCAAACCAGTGACCCTTTGGTTCACAGGCCAGCACTCAATCCACTGAGCCACACTAGCCAGGACTCTCTTTTTCTTTATGAGTCTGGTTAAAGACATGTCAATTTTGTATATCTTTCCAAAGAATCAGCTCCTGGATTTATTGATGCTTTGAAATATTTTTGTCTCTATGTTTGAAATATTTTTGTCTCTATGTCATTTAATTGTACTCTGATCTTGATTATTTCCTTTCCTGTACTCACTCTGGACCTTGTTTGTTGTTGTTCCTCTAGTTCTTATAGATGTAGGGTTAAATTGTTCATTTGAGATTTTTCTATTCTTTTTAGGTAGGCCTCTATTGCTATGAACTTCCCTCTCAGGACTGCCTTTGCTGTATCCCATAGATTTGGGGCTGTTATGTATTTATTTTTATTTATTTCCCAAAACTTTTTAATTTCTTCCTTGATCTCACTGTTAACCCATTCTTTCATAATAGCATGTTATTCACTTTCCATGGATTTGAATGTTTTGTTTTGTTTTTTCTTGAGGTTAGTTTCTAGTTTCAAGCCATTATCATCCAAGAAGATGCTTGCTATGATTTCAATTTTCTTGAGTTTGTTGAGGTTTGTATTGTGTCCTAACATGTGGTCCATTTTTGAAAATATTCAATGTGCATTTCAAAGTAATGTATATGTTGCTTCTTTGGGGTGAAATGTTCTTTTTATATCAACTAAGGTAGTTTTTTCTAGAACAGTGGTGTCAAACTCATTTTCATCAGAGGCCACATAAGCCTCGTCATTGCCTTCAAAGGGCAGAATGTAATTTTAGGACTGTATAAATGTAACTACTCTTTAACAGTTAAGCAAGAGCTTGGTGCTGCCACCAAGTAGAAATAAGGTGCTGAGCCAGATAAAACAAGGTGTAGGGTCAGGTTCAGCCCACAGACCTTGTGTTTGCCATCTATGATCTAGAGTGTTGTTCAATGCCACAGTATCTTTGTTGATTCTTTGCTTGGAAGATCTGTTCATTGTTGACAGTGGGGTGTTCAAATCTCCTGCAATGAGTGTTTCTGTCAATATCTTTCTTGATGTCCTCCAAGATTTTCCTGATATATTTTGGTGCTACTGTGTTGGGTTCACATATGCTTGAAAAGCTTATATATTTGATTGATTACTCACTTAAGTATTTAGTAGTGCCCTTCTTTGTTTCTTTTTATGGTCATTACTTTGATATCTATTTTGTCTGATATAGTGTTGCTACCCCAGATTTTTTAAAATGTACGTTTGCTTGGAATATTTTTCTCCATACTTTCACTTTCAGTCTGTGTAGAACTTTTTTTTCTGAGATGGGTCTCTTGTAGATGGCATATATGTGGGTCATGTTTTCTTATCCATTCAGCTACCCTATGCTTTTGATTGGAACCTTTAATGCATTTACATTTAAGGTTATTATTGATAGGTACTTATTCATTACCATTTTCCCCTTTATACTTTTGTTCCTCTGTCTCTCTCTATTTTTTCATCATAAAGTAGTCACATTATCATCTCTTGCAATGCTGGTTTGGTTGACATATATTCTTTTAGCTTTTTTTTTTTTTGGTCTCAGAGACTCATTATTTCACCTTCCATTTCAATTGAGAGCCTTGCTGGATAAAGTAGTCTTGCCTGCAGGACTTTGCTTTTCATTAGTTGGAATATTTCTTGCCATTCCCTTCTGGCCTGTAGTGTTTCCATTGAGAAATCAGCTGCTAGCCTTATCAGGGCTCCCTTGTATGTTACTTCCTGTTTCTCCCTTGCTGCCTTTAAGGTTCTTTGTCTTTAAATTTTGCCATTTTAATTAAGATGTGTCATGAAGTGAGCTTCTTTGGGCTCATTTGATTGGGACCCTCTGTGCTTCTTAGACTTGCATGAATTTTTCCCCCATCAAGTTAAGATAATGTTCTATCATTAATTTTTCAAAAGAAAATCTCTATCCTTTGCTCTCCTCCTTCTCCTTCTGACATCCCTATGATATGAATATTATTATGCCTCATGTTTTCCTGCAGCTCCCTTATACCTTCTTCATTATTTTTTAGTCTCTTTTTCATTTTGTTGCTCTTTCTGGGAGTTTTTTTCTACCTTGTTCTCCAGCTCATTGATTTGATCCTCTGCTTCATCTAGCTTGCTTTTAATTCCTTCTAATATATTCTCCATTTCACATATTGAACTTTTCATTTTCTCCTGGCTTTTATTGATAGTTTCTATGTCCTCTCTCATGCTGGTGTACTTCACAGTAGTTCCTTGTAGTTCTCACTAAGCTCCTTTAGCATCCTTATAACCATTATTTTGAACTGAGTGTCTGATAGTTTGCTTGCCTCAATTTCATTTAACACTCTGTGGATACCTCCTTTCCTTTCAGTTGGGGATTGTTTCTTTTTTCCCCATTTATATGTCTCTTCTTGTTTTTCTCTACATTAGATTAATCTGCTTTGACTCCCTGTCATCATGGGGTGACATTCTGTTGTAGGAGACCCGTGGGACTCAGTGGTGCAGTCTCCTTGATCTCCCGAGCTGGATGTTCTTGGGATTCCCTTTAGGCTATTTATGTGTGTTCTCTGGTTGTAATTCAGTTTAGGTTTTTGTTGGGTCATCGTTTGCTGGGTCCTTCCCTCTGGTTGGCTGAGAGTCACACTGCCCATCATTTCTTGTGTGCTATTTTACAAGTGCTGATAGAACAACAACAACAACAACAAAACTAACAACCCAGGACACAGACCCACACCTGTAAAAACAAACAGTACCTACAACCACAATATCAACAGCAAATGAGCAAATATTATTAAAGATGTAAAGAGATTAGGACAATTATAAGAAAGGAAAAGCAAATGAGATGACTAACTTAAAGAAAAATAAATTTGAGAAGGTAAAGGGAGGAGAAATAATAAGAGTAGGGAATAGACACAAGGCAAAACAGAAAGAAAATAAAACACATCCGAAATAAAAATGAGAGAGAAGGATGCAAAATGGAGTAAGAAAATAAATGAGTATAGTATGCAGTTTAAACAAATGTTATATATATATTTTTTCAATAAATAGGAAAAAATAGATAAAAGTTTCACCATAGCATTGTCAACAACAAATGAGCAAAGTTTAATATAGGTGGGTTAGGAATTACAGGGTAGGGGGAAGAAAAGCTTAAGAGATGTCTAGAAGAAATGGAAGTGATTTTGAGAAAATAGAATGAGAAAGAATACTAAGAGTAATGAAAACCACTCTAAGACAAGGAAAAATTGAAACTTAAAAAAAAATAAAGGGCAGGAGGAAGGCAAAATGGAGTTGAAGAGAGAATGGTAAAATTTGTGATTCCACATACAAAAATAGTGATGATCTAGAAATAAAATTGAGGAAATGCCACCACCACCATGATATCCAGAACCAATGAGCAAATGTTGATACAGTTGGAGAGAGAATAAAGGTATTTTAAGAACAGGGAAAAGAATGTGAGATGACTATGTCAAGAAAAATGGTCTTAAGAGGTTGGAGGGGCCAGAAATAGTAAGAGTTCAAAATGGAAACAAGTCATTGCAAGAGTGAAAATAAAATTTAAAATGAAAATAAGAAGAGGAGAGATAAAGGTAAATTGGAGTAAGAGCAGGGAAGAGCAGAATATGAGATTTAAAATAAACTATAATATAAAAACTAGTGACCTAATAGACACAAACTTGAAGGACAAGAGATGTATATTAAAAAACTATGGAGGAGAGAAAATAAATCATGAAGAAGACCACAGTGAAATTAACCTCAGTATAATCTAATGTTTATCACTGTCTTCTGTTTCTGGATCTGCCCTTGGTGGTGTCAGATGGTAACCCAGTCTGGTTCTAGGCTACCAGTGATCTAAGTCTGTGGCTGTCTACTTCAGTTGTTAATCTACTCAATCTGTAATCAGCAGTCAGGCTTAAGAACCACAGGGTGGGGCAGAGTAATTCCTGTGGGCAGGACTATTGTTGCCCTCAAGTTGATGCCACTTGGAGGGGACTGCTCTGCCTGAGCAAAATGACTCCTATGATATGGGGAATGACTCAGCAAAGGGATCCTGGCAGCTGTCCCCTGTGTTCTCTCCCCAGAGCCACCATCCCCAGACTTTCCTCAAGTATCTCTAGCCTACCCTGCCCTACTTTTCTAGAGCACAGGATAAGTAGCTACAAATGAAATTTTGTGCATTGCCCAGAAGAGGCTCTGTGTGTCTCTAGGCATCTGTCCCTGGCAGACAGAAACCCATGACTTTCAAAGCTGAGTGTTATCTAGGTTCCTTTCCCAGCACTGGTGCTATAGGCTGGGGAGCCCAGATTGGAGTTTAGACCCCACACATCTCAGGGGGAACCCCCAGCCACTGAAATTTCTCTCCAGCACTTCAGCTACCACCCATGGAAGTCCATCCAGCCTTCTTGTGTATCCTCTGCACTCCATATCCTTATATCTCATGTATCCTTGCCACTCACATTGTGGTGAAGTGGTTTCTTCTGTCTGTCTATGATTATAAGGCTTATCTTCAGCTATTGTTCAGTTGGTTATTCTGAAAAATTTCTCTACAATTTATTTGTAATTACAAATTGGTCCTGGGAGGAGGTTAGTTTAGTGTCCACTTACTCCTCCACCATCTTGGATCCCCTGAAACAGTATTATAAATTAAAATTGCTGTTCTTTAACCATGTCACTCTACATTTAAATATCAAAAGAATCCCTTGAGACAAGCCTTTTTAAAGTCTTGGTATTTCTGATGAGAAAAGAAAGAGGTAGGTTTTCTATTTTAAAATGACATCACTTATATCTGACAGCTCCAGAATTTTAAACCTGAAACTATCTATTTTTTAGCAGTTCATATTACATATTGTCTAATCTAAAATTATAACCAAAACTATAAAAAGGGAATGAAGATAAACCTGGAAATAAAAATAAGGCTTCTTTCCAGGGGTTCTCACCAGGTTTTGTACAAGTGACTCAGTGTAACTTGATGTTACAGGGTATGGCCGCATGTCCTCTTTATGGCACAAAACAAGGGTGGTGAAGGTAATGGTGATGGGCACCAGAGTGAGGTCAGCACCTTCAGTGACAAAGATTAGAAGAAGCCAATCCTTAAGACAGACTTGGAGTAAATCCAGGATTGTGCGATGCATTCCTCACCCACACTAATGCTCTTGAATCCAACCAATGCTTTGTAGAAACGTTTTTCTTCTGGACACAAACATTACTCATTTTTATAAGGTCCTGTGATCCATGCTTCTAATCAGCATTTGGAAAATGCCACCAGATGCAGCAAATACTATGAAAATACCATAAGTGACATAAAAATGCAACTTGAAATAATGTCTTTGTGGACTGTCAGACTCTGTTACTAAAACTAAAGTTAACAGATTTTCTCTGCATTCTTCACTGAGTTATTCTAATTGTCTCAGAATGTGCCTATATGTAGCAGGTGTAGTATATATATGTGTATATATAAATAATATACACAATTATACACACACACACACATATGTATGTATGTATGTATGTATGTATAAAGTCCATTCAAAGTTATCCCAAATATCTGAGTGAGCCTTGGGTTTTATGACATCTGTAGAAAGCCTAATTTTGCCATGCAAAGGACACAAATCAGGACCACATAAATGGCAGAAAACTGTTTGAAGTTTGCATTCTATGTACAGTTTAAAACTCAAAATGGCCACAGACCAGAGAGGAAAAAGGCAGATTGCTTTTAACAGGGACTGGAAATTCATAAAATTGAACAATTACTGCAGGTCCAGCAGTATATTATGTAGGATGAAGCACCAAGAGAACACCTGCCATGGCTGGTCCAATAAATCCATAGAAAATAAGACTATACAAGACTTATTTTCTATCACCCACTTTTCAGAAATATAAACTGAGTCTCACAGAGATGAGGGGATATTCCCAGGATACAAAATGAATGTTGGCATAGCCACATTGAGGGAAGAATGTGGCCTGTGCCCACCTTCTGAAAAGCTGGTCTACAATGTGTTGGGTGGTGTTGAATACCAGATAAGTGATTCATGTAAACCATGGTTGTACATTGGAAGGCTGATACCAAAAACACTATGGAACACTTTTCACTGTCATGACTTCTACAGGACTTTTAGGTGCAAACCTCATCCAGGACAGCTCCAGTGTCTCTCCGGGCTTTCTCTAAGCTGTATTCATTATAACACTTAGTAGGATGGTTTCTACACAAAACAAGATGATAAGAATAAGGTATACTACAGTTTTCTGTCCAACTTGCCACCTCAAAGACCAAAACTTTCTAGGTCAGAAACTGGGGTCGCAATCATTTTCATAATGTCCTATGTAAGGGACTCCATTTGCCACAGTAATAAATCATTCCATAACAAAGGGATTGACATGATTAAACTCAATTCAGCTCCTATATGTCAATATTTGGCTAAATACATTCACTCAGAAATAGAGATGCTGATAGAATGATATGCATATTAAATATTTTTATATTTTATAGTTACAGCTTGATTCCAAACTGATTAATTTGTAGCTGGCACATTGCCATGAACTCTCTCTGATAGTGACTACTTTCTTGCATTCAGGCTGACTTTGAATTTATCACTTTTTTAAATTTCAGAAACTATTGTGTTCAGGTCATCAAATGCTATCACAATGGTTTTGGATATGCACTTGTTTGAGTGATACTTTGAGTTATGTTAAGTTGTTTACCAGCAAAACTTATTTTTCCTTCTTGGTCATCATACAGATTTTTCTTTCAAATGAGCTATTTATTTTCCTGAAATTTTAAAGTATTTGCCACTTTTATGAATCTAAAATCTCTAAAATGAGCATATCAAAATGTAATTTAAATTAAAACAAATAGTCTCTTAGTTTGAACTAAAGACTTTCATTGTGTGCTCATTTGGTACACTGTCCCCAAATTGAGAAGGAAAGACATTCTCCTGATTTTCATCCCTCCATGTCAGAGGCAAATCAAGCCTTAGACCTTAAGAAAAATGTGGTTCATTCAAACTTTACAGTGTTTTTGAATTCTGGTCTGTAGGTCCTTGAACATCCATTTGAAATTTCCAGACAACTTTTTAAAACATTTTTATAATCATTAAACCTTTACCGTGTTACTTCTATAATCAGGTTTACTACAAACACAATGGGACAGTGCTCTTTATTCAGACTACTCATAAATGGAAGATGTTCCCCAGCTAACAAAATGCCTTGAAGGGAATACTTGAATAATTTCCCCCAGTGTTAAACTCAAATTGTCATTTGTAGCTTAGAATTTCTTTCAGTTTGTGCACACCTGTCTTCCCAAACATTCCCCTGAAGTGTTGTTTGTTTTGAGGTTTTTTCTAGATGTTTATTCTTATGGTAGCTCATTGTGATATGGCATATACTATGTCCTTTTTTTGTACCAATTATTGTAAAGATGATATCACATTGTTTCTGGATGAGGCTTGCACACTGAGGGCTCTCCAGAAGGCATAATGCTGAAGGGCCTGTAGTGTCTGTGGTACCACCCTTCACATGGATAAACATTGTTTATATGACTACCTACCTTTTAACCTTCCTGACATTCAACAGCACCCAACTATCCTGGATCAGTTTTCCATTAGGTGAGCACTGGCCATCCCCATATCACATGTTGACTCTGCCCAATCCTCAATTGTTTCTTGGGGGTCAGCCCTCATCTCTCTGAGCCACAACTTGCCTCTATAAGTAATTGGTGGTATAAAAATATTTTGCATAGATTTGGATGGATTATTTTGATCAGCCATGGCAGGTGCTTACCTGGTTACAGGGTCTTCCTGGTTCTATTGATGCACATGCTGTGGTTGTTCATATTTATGAATTTCCACTCACTCATGAGTGGCCTTCTGCCTCCACTTCAGTTGCCTGTGGTCATTCAAAGTTTGAAAAGAAAAAAACACCTGGAAAGCAAACTGCCAAAATGTTTGGAATGCCATTTATTTGGTCCTTGTTTGTGCTTTTGGTGTGGTTTATTTAGGGATTCCTGGGAGTAGCAGACATTCCCTAGGCCACTCAGATATATGGGTATGCTTTTGGATGCAGTTCACTCACTCAACTTTATGCCATATACACTTCATTCATGCAGGCCCTCCCTGAAACGTTTACCGTAATTCAGTGAAAAAAGCAGACACAACTACTGATCTTCAGTTTTAGGTGTATAATCAGACAGTCAAATTACACATCATTTGAGGTCTCAACCACTTATGTCACAGAAGGTATTTTCATAGCATTCTTTGGAGCTGCAGGCATTTTTTTAAATATGGATTTAAAAGATGGATCACAAGACCATATAAATAGGTTAGTGATTTGAGCCTTTTGTTTTTACAGTACATGCATTGCAAATAAGAGAATAGGATTGTGTGTGAGAAGGTCCTGGCAGCAATCTGGATTTGGTCCAATCCTGTTTAAAATTGCTCCCAATACTTATTTTTCCCATTTCAACCACTAGTCTTTCCTTTTTGCCTTTTTACCATCAACTGTACCATCTTCATCTGTGCCACACAAAGGACTTGAAGCTGGACTCTGTGAAGTTCAGATCCACAGAGTCCATTGTACAAACACTGCAGAGAACCCCTTGCTGAGGGCTCCCTCATAGTCTATTTCAGCTTTCTCCTTAATATCTTTGGATTGCCTTCCTACACTTCTAGAGGACACAGATGGCTGGGGAAACAGTCCCTGGTTGTAAAGCTGGATATGTCACAGAAAAATGTTGTGACTTTGGAGGACTGAAAATACCTTATATTCTCCTCATCTGTAGTACCAATATGAAAAAAAAAAAACACTTATCTCAAAGTGTGCTTTTGAGAGTTAAATGTGGTATGAGATGATTAAAGGACAATAATTTATCTTAAAATACTGTGTTTTAGTTAATTAAAAAATAGACTTAACTGCAACACTAGACCACTGTTATTTGGTAGATATTTATAAAGTGTTGATTCCAAAAACTGAAGGTTATACATTTTTTTCTCTAGTTTATGTGAAATACTTTCCAAGATAGATCTTGTACTAGGATAAAAAACTCAATAAATTCAATGTCAGATTTTATGAACAATATTTTCTTACCACAATGGTAAGACTCTAGAAATCAAATATTTAAAAAATGAACAAATATAAGTATTTGGAGATTAAACAACATGCTACTAAACATCCAATCAATATAAAGAGAAACAAATAGAAAACCAACAACTACATTTTAGTAAATAAAATACAAACATTGTGTTAGAAAACCTAAATTTAGCAAAAGCTGTTAAAAGAGGAAATTTTATAACCAATAGTCTTATCTAAAAATCAGAAAAGTATCAGTAAAACCATTTGAATTTATTTCTATATACACTAGGAAAAGAAACAACAAACAATTACGTTGAACTGTAAAACAAAATCAGTGCCATAATAAATGAAGTAGAAAATCTATAAAGAAGACTCATGAAACTATTGGTTGGTTCTTTGAAAAGATAAATAAATTTGAAAAACCTCTACTAACATTCTTCAAGCAGTAAGGAGAGAAAGCACAAATAAACAAGATCAGAAAAACAATGAGAAACTACAATTGACACCAAATAACAAAAGAAATCATTGGAGGATACCATGAAAAATTATATACCACTAATTGTATAATTTAATAAGATGGATAAATTTTAAGGTCTTATACTCTTTGAAGGCTAAACCTGAAAGAATCTCATAACCTGAACAGACAAATTACTAGCAACAAAATGGAAGCAGTAATCAAAACACCCAACAAAAACAGCCCAGGACCAGATGACTTCACAGGGGAATTATGCCAAATATTTAAAAAGCAATTAGTGCATATTCTTCTTAACTAATCCGCAAATTAAGGAAGTACACTTCCAAATTTATTTTACAATGCCAGCATTACTTTAATATCAAAACTATAGAAAGATGCTACTACAAAGGAGAATTACAGGCCTAAATTCTTGATAAACATATATGCAAAAATTCTCAACACAATACTAGCAAACAGGATTTAATCATATATTAAAATGGTATACACCCTGATCAAGTGTGAATTCCACAAGTGTTGCAAGAATGACTCAACTCCAGAAAACAGCTAATGTGGTCCATCACATCAGCAAACCAAAAATAACAACCATATGATTATTCTAGAGATGCAGAAAAAGTATTTGACAAATTTGAGATGCAATGCTAATTTAAAAAACCTCTCAAAAAAGTTATACAGAAAAAAGTATCCCAGCTTGATAAAGGCAATATATGACAACCTCAGAGTTAATATAATACTCAGTTGTGAAATAAATAAAGGCTTATATTTTTAGGATCCAAAACAGGTCAACAATATTCATTCTCATCACTCTTATTCAAAATAGTCATGAAATTTTTAGACAGCAATCATAGAATAAAAGAAATAAAATTCATCTAAATAAAAAAGAATTAAAACTGCCACGTTTTTGCAGATGACATGATATTCTATATAGAAATTCCTAAAAATCCAACAAAATTAATAGAATTAATAAAACAATTCACCAAGAAGCTAAATACAAATCAAATATGCAGAAATTTGTCATGTTCATAAAGACTAATAAACAATAAGAAGAGAAATAAAGAAAGTAATCTCACATACAATTGCATATAAAAGAAATAAATGCATGTGAATTAGCATACACGAAGAGGTGAAAGACCTGTTCTCTCAAGATAATAGGACAATGAAGAAAGAAATTGAAAAGAACACACAACATGGAAGGATAAATCATTCCTATATGTTGGAAAGATTAAATTGTTACAAGTACAATACTTTGCAAAACAATTAATTTGTTCAGTTTAAACTCTATCAAACTACTAATGACATTCTTCTTGAAAGTGAATAAAACAATCTTAATATTTACATGAAGTCGTAAAGATTCTTAAATAGCCAAATAAACTTAGAGAAGAAGAACAAAGTTGGACATATTACACTCCATGTTTTCAAAACATACTGTAAAGCTATAAAAACCAAAATAGTCAGGTATTGGCACAACACAGACATTTCAATCAATGGAACAGAATAGAGAGTTGAGAATCAAACCCTTGTTTGTATAGAAAACTAAATTATGGAAAAAAGGTAAAAATATACCCTTCAGAGTTGACAGACTTTTCAAAAACTGGTCTTAGAAAAACAAAATGTATACATGCAGTAAAACTTGTCTACATTCTTATATCATATATAAAAATAAATGTAAACTGATACCAGCTCCGCCCACCTCTTCCATATTTTCAACTGACACCAGCCCTGCTTCTTTTTTACCCACCTCTCCCTGCCTTCCCATTGAAGTCAGCACCTCACCAATCTGTGCCTCACAGGTAATTCTAGACCCACACACCTCCCTTTGCCTCCCAACTCACTCCATTCCTGCTTATATTCTCTGCTTCCCAGCTGATGTCAGGCATGATTAAATTCTTTGTTTTTCTTTAATTTATCCCATTTTTCCCATCATATTTCAGCCCTGACACTCTCCTGTAACTATCTTTTACTCAGTTCTTTTTCCTTCAACAGCACAGAATCTGAGAACAGGAATGTGTAAGAACACCTGTGTTAGCAGCCTCCTACTGTGACTGAAGACTGACCTTGCTCAGGTGACACCTCATTAGCTAATTTTTCAGTGAGGCACATTGGAGATTCTCACCCACTGTTCTTCAGACTGATTCTTGTTTTTGGCCTCAGCATTTTTCATCTTTACAGCTGGGACACCCACTGTCTCTCTGATTACAGGCCCCTAGTCCCTGCTCTGAATATCTGTATCCTCTTGAGCCTCATATCTCCCATGCAATATTTACTAGAAGCAACATGATAAAATTTAGCACCTCAGAAGTTTCATCAAATAATTCATAAAGGATACACATTTGATCTAGCACAGAGAACATACTGACAGCCTTTGGTTCTTTCACCTGGAAACTGATAGGGGACTCAAGATTTGGAAAATTTTAGTTTAAGGTAAATAGTTATAAGCCTAGTAAGTAATGCATATGTTAAAGCTATTATTTCAGAAACTACAGATAAGGCCCATCCTGGCTCCTAGGAGAGAAAGCCAACCTCCTGTGCCACTGCTAAAGATTACCCCCTGGGGACAAGTGGAGGCCTCTGGGCCATTGTGTTACGGGGAGAGACAGAGGACCACCCGCACCTAGGAACAGCTAACTGCCCAAGGAAGAATACTGCAGTTTTTCAATCTAATTTTCCCTGAATTTCAAAACCCCTCACTGCACTTTGTTCTCTTTTATAAAAACACTGACTTGGGAAGACAATGTAAGATGGTCTGTTAGGGTATGTGTTAGGTTGGAGTTGCTCAAGAAACCAAATGAATGCAGTGAGCTAAGGAGCAGGGTTTACTAGCAAGGAAAAAGGGGAAAGTGGGGCCAACCAAGGGAGGTTAAGACTCTGCTCCATTGCCCCTGGGGTAGGGTTTTCAAGAGCAAAAGACACAGGTGGGGGTGACTGGGGTGTTAGTGTCTGACTGGCATTTTGGGCTGTGGGGTTGAGGTGTCAGGATGTCATTGGCTGGAGCTAGTGGCCATGAACCATTTCTGCTGACCATTGTTCTTTGTACCCCTTGTCAGCCTCTGGGTACTGCTGCATCCTGTTATGCCAGATAAGCTGATGACAATCTTATTCAAACATCTGTCTGTCCTGGGTGGGACTGGTAGGTGGATTCCTAAGCCTGCTTGGGTCTGTCAGTATGAACCTGCCATCTTCTCAGATCACCAGCCGTCTGAATAAAGCACCCATAAAGATTCAATCCCTGTCTCTGCTTTTTTGGTTTGGTATGTGACAGGCAGGAATGCCAGTGTCTTTTCCAGTTTCAAAACCACATATAAATATATAATTCTGAAGGCTAACACACAGGAAGCACTTTATGTGTACCAGTGTTGGGGTTCTGCTCATATGTTAACCATTGCCTTTTTAGATCAAGTTGTAACAGGTTGCAGCCAGCCCCCCTGCAAAGAGAGAAATATTAAAAATATATAGATATCCCTGGCTGGCATACCAAAGTGTCACAGGTTCAATTCCCAGTCAGGGTACATGTCTGGGTTGCAGGCCATGACCCCCAGCAACCGTACATTGATGTTTCTCTCTCTCTCTCTCCCCTCTCTAAAAATAAATAAATAAAATCTTTAATATATATATATATATATATATATATATATATATATATATATATATAGAGAGAGAGAGAGAGAGAGAGAGAGAGAGATGTAGATATATATATATAGATATCTTCATCCCCACAAGTCTGAACTGGGGGATGGGACACATGGAGCAGAGCCATTGAGAGTTATTTTGGATATCAGCAGTTTTGCAAATAGCCACAAGAATGGTCATTTAACATATCTATAACTTTTGACTGTTTTCTAACAGATTGTTAGGTAATTGTGGTTATGCTTTGAGCCAGGGATATGGGAGTAACTTTGACTCATGACCTAACTAGTAGGCAACTCTCCTGGTTACAGCACTTGCCTGAGAGCTTGGAGATGGTTGGCTCCATGCCACAGGGCCATGCCTGCCCAGACTTACTAAGGCAGCCCAGAAAAGTTGAAAAAATACAGGAATGCTGGCAGTGTAGCAAAATGTGGGAGGAGTCAGAAATGGGGATGCAGAGGAAGATTTGCACTGGAATTTAAATCCAGGCATGGCAGCAACGAAAGTTGGAACCATGAGATTTTGGGGGAACCACATGGTGTTGGGGCTCCATTAACCATGGGGCTTAGGACACAAGAAAGCAAGATGATCAGCCATCCTGAGCTCTCTCTCTTAGCAATTTGGAAGAGTACAGGAGAGACATTGCAGGAAGGAAAAGGGTGAAAGGACTCCTGCTGGTGGGTCATGAGAAGGTGCCACTTGGGTTTGGGTCAAGAACTGGATAACATGGCAGCAACCCAGCTGATGGTGCTGGGAACCATGGGAGGCCTGCCAGCCAAGAACAGATTACTAGGGAGAACCAGGGGCTACCTGGGCCACAGACTTCTATTTCTTTTCCTGACATATGGCACCCCTGACTGGGTGAAGGGGGGAAGGAAGGACTACGTGTGTTTGTGGGTGTTTTAAGGAACTTTGGGAGTTTAGTGAAGACATTAAGTCACTGCTATTAAGTCTGTATAACTTTTGAATAAATAATTCCTTTCCTTTTCACCAATCTCTGACATTGAGAGCTAAAATTCCCTGGTGGTGGGCAAGGTGGACCTAGTACAGGGGGACCCCAGGAGAAGGGGAGGTCCATTTGGTAACATGTGTGACCCCTTCTTCAGTGGCCAATCAAGGAAAATCATGGGAGACCACATGTGCAGTAGCTTTAAAGTAATACAACTACTTGTACACGAGCAATAAAATCCCGCCAAAACTAGCCAGGAAGGATCCACCCTATAAGAATAGAATCCCTCCAGCCCATGAGGTCAATTTCTGCTTGGTGTTGGCCTGTTCCCATGTTCTCTGCTATAAACTCTGTGTTTAGTTCCATTCTTTGTCCCGATCACCAAGAACCTGGTTAGCCATGCCCACACTTTGGGATTTTAATGAAGACATTAAGTCATTACTCTAAGTCTGTATCACCTTTGAATAGTAGTTCCTTTCCTTTTCATCAAACTCTGGCATTGAAAGCCATAATTCCCTGGTGGCAGGCAAGGTGAACCTAGTACAGGAGACCCCAGGTGAGGGGGCTGTCCATTCAGTAATAGTATCTTGCCCCGCCACAGGTCTGTTCTGTAACAAAGTCATTTATGATTTGGGAGGCTGCCTTCTGTGTCACAAGGTATTTTGAAGCATCTTGGCCTGGCCACAGTCTAATACATGCTTATAATGCCCCAACCCCTAAAAGGATATAAAAGAGAGAAATAAACAGAGTGCTGGAAAAAGGGGGTAGAAAATATGGTGCTGTTTTGAAGTAGTAAATAAGAGGAAAGTGACACTTTAAAAAATAAATTTTATAAATCTTCAGACAAGGATTTTTGTATTGATTTTTAGAGGGAAAATGAGAGAAAGAGAGAGAGAGACAGAAAGAGAAATATACATCTTTGTAAAGAGAAACATTGATAGGCTGCTTTTTGTTTGCCCACCAGCCTCTACCATGGAGTGGAGATCAAACCAGCAACATTTTGATGAATAAGATGATATTCTAACCAACTGAGCCACCCTGCAAGGGTGATATTATTTTCAATTGAAACATGTATGTAACTTCGCATTACTTTGGTTTATTGTATTGTGAAGAAGCTAGTTCAAAACCAGTTGGTGTTGACTCAGAGATGTTCATATCAGCAGGCAGAGTCCATAGGAAAACCACTGTGAAGGTTGCATACCACATAGGCCCACATGAGCACAAGATCTGATTCTAAGTATAACAGGAATCCACAGAAGGTTATATGGCAGAAATAATAACATCTTACTTTTCTTACTGTTAACCCCTCAAAAGTAAATACCTAAAAATGTTGCCCAAAGTGGTGTGATTTTCCCAAGATTCTATTGATTAAACTGAGGCCATTTTAAGTGGTATTTCAAGGTACATTTTACTTTTTTGTAATTTTTCCATTTCTGAGGTTTTGCACCAGACACCTGTAACACCAGCCCACAGTGTTTCCAGTTTTAGGTTATACACCTGTGACAATGTCCCTACAAAGGAATTTCAGTCCTCTCCCACTGTGTAGGTGTGGTTACTGGAAAGACCCAAAAAACACAATGGCACTACAGTGATCAGAAAACAGAGGTTTGAATTCAGCTACTTATTCTAAAACTTGGGACCCTTATTCTATTACCAGGAATCTGGAAAATGCTGTGTCTGATACATTTGTATGTTAATGGAGGAATCATGGGTAAGCAGTCAACAGCCCTGAGAACCCTTCAGGTAAACTAACTAGAAAAATGCACCCAGTTAATGCAACTTAGAAAAAGTTCTTTCATGTCCTTATTAATAGAACAAAATAGATTAGAATTCTGGTAATTAGACACCCACATTCTAGAGACAGGTTCCTATCAAGCTTACTTTACTGAACAGAGTTGAGAACAAAATGTTTTCCAGTTGTCTCAAGAATTCCTCAGGAAAGAATTCCTTTCCTTTTGGAAAGGTCATTGTAAAACTGCTTCACACACTGTAAACACTGAATCTTGCTTTCCCTCTAACAACTTTGTTCATGCAGTGGTGAGTATTCTCAGGTAACTTAGGCCATTACTGTGATCCTATGTGGGCAGCACTGCAGCCATTGCCATTTGTTCATGTTGTGTTGTGCAGAAAATGACAGGGGAAGAGGGTGGCTTTCCTGATCAGAGGCAGTTTGTTAGGTACTGGAGGCCTGCTGGGTCTGTCAGTTGTGTACCTGAGGTCATGGCTTGCAGAATAAGAAGGGAGTGCTGGAGAACAAACTACCCTACAGTCTTAATTCTGAGCCACTGAGGTGTCATTTTATTTCTTTTATGGCTGAAGGTCTATGTAGCTGCTCCTATGTACCTAATCAGAATAAATAAATTACAGTGTGGTTTCATTCTGCAGGGATGCCCAGGCAGCTCACTGATGTTATCTGGCCTAAATATCAGAATATGTCTTTACAAACTCCATGCAGAAAGTCATGGAGGAGCAGTTAGACAGGTACAAATTCTCTGTAGCCTTAGACAGGTGGCAGGTACACCAAAACAACAAGAGTCAGAACCTGTCAGCAGTGAAAGTGGGCACAGGAGGTCTGTACAGCCTAAATCTTAAGATGACAAAGGCAATCCTACATCCCAGACTCCAGATGATGGAATCCCTGGGACCCTCCCAGAGTCTCACACTAGACAACACTCTGCCCCACTCCCAGTGGAATCTGAGCCTTCATTCTCTCCACCACCAGCTGCTGAATGATGTGTAGACAGCCAGTCTTCACATATTTGTGGGAATATTAGAGAAAATGGTATGTTGTTCGACTTCTCAGCAAGCCACAAGCATCTTGCATTTGGCTACTGTTTTGGTAGAACTCTCTTCCTAAGGTGTTTGTGTAGCAGTCAGCTCCATTGTCCCTTTGGGTCTTCTCAGACACTTACCCACTATCACACTTAATAGCATCATTTATACACAAAATGGCAGATGTGATTAAGCTGTTTCAGCAGTTTTGTGCAATCTGTCACATAATAACCCTAAACCCCCAAAGTCAGAAGCCACGAGCTCACTTATTTTCATGAATTCCCACAAAGGAGACCATTTTTCACAGGTCACAATCTAACAACGCCATTAGAACACGACTTGATTCCACTGAGCTGCCGTGTCAGCAGTTCTGCCAAAAATACCTAAATTATCTCCTGATAAGTAATATTAGTTTGCTTGTACTCTCAAAATGTAGTGCTATGTTGGTGGGTGTAAATAACATACTTTTTTTTTTTTACTTATAGTTCTGGAAGCTCAAATTTTGAGATGAAGTTGTGAGTTGGACTGTTTTTTCTTGAGGACCCTTTATTCGTCTTGCAGGTAAATGTGTTTAAACTTCTTGTTCTCAGGTGTTTCCTCTGTGCTTCTCTGTGACCTCACCATTTGGTAAAGGCACCACCTGTATTGGAATAGGACCCATCCAAACGAACTCACTTCACACTATTTCTTTAAAAAACGATCAATACAATTATAGGCACACTGTAAGTTAATGGGCCTTTAGACTTCAAATTGTGATTTGGGAAAACACAATTCAGCTGTTAATACAGGCTCTTTCTTGGCTGAAGAGATTCACCCAGAAATGGGGCTGCAGGTAGAAAGATATGCATATATAATGTATTCATGAGTTTCATATTACAGCCAATCTGAAATGAAAAATTCTCAGTGACATTGCCACCAGCAACCTCTGATGGTAATTGCTTTTTGAATCAAGCCTCTCTTGAAATTTATGGTTGTTTCAAACTCAGTCTACCCTGGTGTCAAGTTGTCCAATGCTTTCACAGTTGTCACTGATGTGCTCTTGTTTTAGCAATACTTTGAGTCATGTCAGCTGTTTACCAGTGATAGGGATATTTTATTTTCCACATCATATGATCATACACTTTCCTGGGATGGGCTATCTGTTTTTCATAAATCTCCAAGATTTTCCCCCTTTACAAAGTCTGAAATCCCTACAATGAAGGCATCAAAACTCATTTAATAAAAAAATCAGTTGTGTTATAAAAAAAATCAGTTGTGTTTTAAAAAAATCAAGTGGGTTCTCATGATGTGTGTTTCCCCATACATGGTCTTTGAGTTGTGGAGGCATAAAATTCTCCAGAACCTCTCCTTTCATGGCAGGGGGGCCAGGCTTCAGTAGCTCAGAGGGAATGTGGTGTTGCCAGACTGTATTTTACTAGAATTGTTGACAAAAGGACACTTGAGAAATATACAAGAGAAGCTAAAGAAAAAAACAGAGAAACTTCGTACTTGTCTTGGGCCTTAGACACAAATCAAGAAGAACAAAACAAGGGTAAAATAGTAGAAGTGGGTTGTGCCTATTTTGAAACAGAAAAGAAGCATTTCACAATTCTAGATGCTCCTGGCTGCAAGAGTTTTGTCCCAAATATGATTGGTGGTGCTTCTCAAGCTGATTTGGCTGTACTGATAATCTCTGCCAGAAAAGGAGAGTTTGAAACTGGATTTGAAAAAGGAGGACAGACAAGAGAACATGCAATGTTGGCAAAGACAGTAGGTGTAAAACACTTCATTGTGTTTATTAATAAGATGGATGATCTGACAGTAAACTGGAGCAATGAAAGATATGAAGAATGTAAAGAGAGCCCTGGCTGGCGTAGCTCAGTGGATTGAGCGTGGGCTACAAACCAAAGCATCGCAGGTTCGATTCCCAGTCAGGGCACATTCCTGGGTTGTGGGCCACCGCCCCCAGCAACCACACATTGATGTTTCTCTCTCGCTTCTCTCCCTCTCTCCCTCTCTCCCTCTCTCCCTCTCTCCCTCTCTCCCTCTCTCCCTCTCTCCCTTGCCTCTCTTAAAATCTTTTTAAAAATAATGTAAAGGGAAACTAGTGCCATTTTTGAAAAATGTTGGCTTCAGTCCCACAAAGGATATACACTTTATGCCCTGTTCAGGACTGACTGGAGCAAATCTTAAAGATCAATCAGATTTCTGTCCTTGGTACATTGGATTGCCATTTAAACTGAGATTGCCATCTCAGTGCTGGCCTGAAGGAACTTGAGAATCATGTGACATTCCTAAGTTTGTGTTTTCTCACCATTGTATTTGGGTTATTTGTTGTGGAGTCACTGAGAAAATGCTCTTAATACAAACTATTTATACAGGGAGGTCTCTTCGTCCTCAGCTAAAACAATACCTTGAAAAGAATAATCATAGAATTCTTTTTGATCAACTATCTCATGAAAACACATTTAAAGGTCAGAAATTATATCAGTTTGGGCACTTCTATCTTTAAATAGGTGTCCCCAAGGAACTCTGAATTCCTACATGAGCTACATGTCATCATACTTTTTGTGGTTATTGCTAATATTATTTACATTGTGTCTCTCTTTGTTTAACTTAGGGTGAAGGTAACATCTGCTTGTCACCTTGAGGGCCCTTTGGCATGCATGATACAGTGGATCTTCATAATGACCATGGTAGCAGCCTACCCATGTCAAGATATTTTTAAAATTACTACCTACCTGTTCATTTGTCTGGTTGTCAGCACACCACAACATATCTTAGACCATCTTTTTACTACATGACCACTGGCCACATCCTTGGTACCAGGTGACTCTGCCCAACGCCTAGTGGTATCCTGATAATATCCCTTATCTCTCTGAGCTCCATTTTGCTTATATGCAAAGTGGGTGTTAGAAAGCAAACCTTGTATTATTTTGATAGGATCAATTGAATCAGCCATAGCAAGGGCTTAGTACTTAGCCTTGTAATATATATATACTGGTGGACCTGCTGTGGGTTTTCATCTAAATTAATTCCACTCACCAGTGAAAAACTATCTGCCTTCTTCCTCGCTGTCTTGCAGACCATGTGAGTCTGAAAAAGAGGTAGAATGAAATTTTTCAAGGAATTTGAAATGGTTTCCTTCTAGTCTTGATTTTTGTCTTTCCTGTGGCCAAATTAAAGATTTCTTGGGGCAGTAGATAAGTATAATATGCACTGAGATAACTGGCACCATTTTGGATGAAATGAAGTTTATTCATTCATCTATATATATCTGGCATAAGTTAAAAAACAAGGAACTTAACTGTGCCAGACATCAGGGGGAAAGTCCAGAGTATGGACAAGAACAGAATCAATTGGTAGACAAAGAATAGTGAGTGAACCTAGAATTATCAGTAAAGCAAAAAAAAAAAAACAGTGGGGTGCTGACTTCCATTGGAAGGCAGAAAGATGTGGGTAATAGAGAATGGCAGGGCTGGCATCAGTTGAAAACATGGAAAAGGTGGGAGGAGCTGGTATCTTTAAGTTTATTTTTGTATATGATGAGAGGTTTTTAAAAATGTGTATATTTTCTTTTTCCAGGACAAGTCATTGAACAGTCTGTCAACTCTGAAGTGTATTTTTTATCTTCTCTGTCATAAATTTGTTGTTCATGTAAGTGAGGGTTTAATTCTGGGCTTCCTACAGTGTTCCATTGATTTGGCTACCTGTTTTGCATGAATACCTTTCTGTTTTTATTATTATAGTTTTATAGAATGACTTGAGAACATGGAACATAATATCTCCAACTTTGTTCTTCCTTCTCTGAATTTACTTGCCTATTTATGGTATTTGTGTTTCCATATAAATTTTAAGATTGTTTTCTTCTCTTCTGAGAGTAATGTCAGTAGTGGTTTCATAGGGCTCATTTGAACCAGTTATTTGCTTTGGGAAGTACTGTAATGATAACAAGTTAATCTTTCCACCATATGGAAATAGTTTATCCTTTTGTTTCTCTGTGCTGTTTCAATTTCTTTCTTCAATGTCCTATAAGGACATTGAGAGTACAGGTCTTTTACCTCCTGTGTTATGTTAATTCAAGGCATTCATTTCTTTTTCACATAACTGTAAATGAGATTACTTAATTTAATCTTTTATTATTTATTACTGTATATGAGTATGACAGATTTCTGTATATTCAGTTTGTATTTTGTTTCTTAGTGAATTATTTTATTTTATTTTATTGAATTCTTTTGGACATTCTATAAAGAATATGTCATTGTCAAATAGTGACAGTTTTAATTTTTTCTTTTTTATTTAGATGCATTTTATTTCTTTTTCTCCTCTCATTACTATGTTAAATATTCCATTACTATTTTGAATAATAGTAATGAGAGTGGATATATTTAATTTGTATTTTTAATTTTAAATAGGAAGTTTTCATTATTTCACAATTGAGTATATTTTCAGCTGTGTCGTTGTCATACATAGTTTTTATCAAGCAGAGATTGCTTCCTTCAATAATCCTTCCTTAAAATATTTTTATCAGTAACGCATATTGTATTCTAAGACTTTTTCTACATTTCTTGAATATCGTTATTTTATTTTTGGTTTTGATGTGATGAGTTACAACAATTGTTTGCTGGATGTTGAGCCATTCTTGCATCACTGGTACAATTCATACTTGATCAGGGTGTAAAATCATTTTAATATATTGTTAAATTTTGCTACTATTTTGCTGAGAATTTCTACATGTACATTTATCAAGGATATAAGCCACTACGTTTCTTTTTTTTTTTTTTTGCACTGTCTTGCTTTAGTTTTTGTATCAAAGTAATGCTGACTTCATAAAATAAATTTGGAAGTGAACTTCATCAATTTATGGATTAGGTGAGAAGGATATGTGTTAGGAGCTGTCCTGCCTGGTTTCAGGGACTGTATCCTCATTAACGGACAAAAGAGTCCCACAGCTAAAACTGAGTGAAAAGGCCTTGAGTTCGTGTGCCACTAAGAAGACAGAGCCTATCCTCCTAGCAGGAGTGCAGCCCCTGCCTCCCTCACTTCACCCTGCTTGGCCCTGAAAGATGGCTGGTTAGTCAATGATAGGTAAGTTCCTCAACGGAGGGAGAACCTAAGATAGGCACAGTCGTGAAGGGACCATCAGGGAAAACCTTAGGGGGCTATAGAGAAGGGGCAGAAAGACCCTTATCCCTCAGCTTTGTTATAGTATGAGTCTTCATTCTATCTCTAAGAAGTCTCCTAATCTCTTGGTTGCTTTGCTCCCCACTCCTGACTCAGCCTAAAAACAATGCCAGAGACAGCTTCGGCCTTATACTGGAATGGAAGGCTTCTGGGGGGAAATCTGGCCTGAGAAAGAATGTACTGATGCAGACCCTGGCCAGCAGGATCTGTGTGTCATGGCTGTGAGAAACAAATCCACACAGACTACGGAAGTCCTGTGGAGAAAAAGGGACAGCATGGCTGCTCTCTAAGTGATTGCTTTTCTGGGTACATTACATTGAGGATGGTCCTCATTTACTATGCACAGGTTCACTGTAGGTGATTACCTTTTACAGATAACAAAGGAAAGAATGTTGCTAATTACTTCAAGGAAAAGGATGTTACAAATCAAGGGGAAAAGTAGTTGAACTGGTTATACTCCATACTTGGGGGGTTTAGCACAGACTTTAGGAAATTAAAGTTATACAGTAAACATTTGCTGTCTCAATCCAAGGTGAGGGAGTTTTAGAAAAAGCAAGTCTCATAGCAGCCTAAGTACAATGCAGGCCTGATTCCCCATGGGAGAACCTATTCATGGGCCTGGCTCCTGTGTGCTGGACCTCACTTCCCACTGTCTTTTCTGAGTGGGAGCTGGCTACATTCCCATACCATGTGGAATGGTTCCCTATAATATACATAATTTCCTTTGAGGCTTGCTCTGCCTTGTTAGTATGAACCAGACATATGAGCTCAAAGTGTAGGGAGTGAAACTCCCTGCTTCATGATAACACACCTCAACAACCTTCTGGCATCAGCATATCCCACTGACCCTGACCAGAGACAATCCCTGTGTTTCTTCAATTATTATCTGTAAATGATGTCAGTTTTTCATGACTGTAGCTTATTGGACATGAATTGATGAGCTTTACGTGCATACTATGTATCTCTGTGTGAGCTAAACTCAATAAAAGCCAACTGAGAGAGAGTCTAAATGCCTTTCTCCTCTGGAAAATTGATCAGTCTTTCTTCCCCAAGAAGATCATGCCATGGTAGATTTATTCTCATCCACAGCAGCCATGGGAGCTCTGCAGATGGAGCCCCCCCAGATATGCACTAATTATTTTTTAAATATTTGTTATTTATATTTTAAATAATTGCCCTGTAAATCTATTTGATCCTGGGCTTTTGTTGTTTGATTACTGATTCAAATTTGTTGCTACTACTTCATTTGTTCAGATTATGTGATTAATTCTGGTTTAGCCTACAAAGGGTATATACTTTAAAATTATCCACTTTATTACATTGTCAAATTTGTTGTATATAATTATTAATGGTATTCTTTAATAGTTCTTTGTGTTTTTTAATGTCAATTGTAGTTTCTCTCTTTTTCAGATTTTACTTATTTGTTTTTTTCTCTTCTTAATGGGTCTTATTAGAGGCTTTTCAAATTTATTTATCATTTCAAAGAAGGAGCCATTAGTTTTATTAGTCTTTATATTATTTTTCTACTTTCTTTATTATGGCACTAATATTTGTTTTATTTTACTTCAACATGCTTTCTGTTTTGTTACATCTTTTTGTAATGTATTTAGAAATCAATTCAAATGATTTTATTGAATTTTTTCTGCTCTTTAGTTAAAACTGGGTAGTTATAAAGTTTCCTCTTATAACAGCTTTCACTAAATCCTGGTTCTCTAAGATTGTTTGCATTTTTATTTATCTCAATGGTGTTGCTGGTTTTCTGTTTGTTTTAATTTTTGACTTATTGGGTGTTCAGTAGCATGTTTTATAGTCTCTAAATACTTTGTTTATGTCTTATTTTTATATTTGATTTTTAGTTTCTTACGATTATTTTGGTTAATATAACCAAATATGGTTATATAACTTTAAATCTTTAAATTTATGAGGACTGTTTTTCCTCCTAGTAAAAGATCTATCTTGGAAAGTTTTCCATATAAAATAGAGAAAAGCGTATACCCAGCCATTTTAAATGCAATTGCCTATAAATATCTATCAATCAAACCTGGTTTGCAGTTAGTCTATTTTTTAATTTTTTTAAATTGCCTAAAACATAGTATTTTAAAATAAGGTTATCATTCTTTAATGATCTCATACCACATTTACCTACCCAAAAATCCCTTTGAAATAAATGTTGTTGTTTTTTTTAAATCTCAGTTTTACAGGTGAGGAAAGTAAAAGGCATTTTAACTACTAAAGTCAGAACACTAGTCCATGGCATTTCCAATTTTTCAACCTGAAACTGTTTGTTTCCACAGCCATCCATATCCTCTAATAGTATGGAAAGGAAGCTTAGATAGATTAATAAGAAAGGTAGAATTAGGCAGCTCTGAGAAGAGGCTCTCACCACTGTTAGTACAACTGTCTCTGGGGTCTGAAGTTCAGAAAGTCTAGCTGCAGGTTGTCTGTATGGCACAGGATGAAGATAGTGAAGTTGATGGTGAAAAGGCATAAGAAAAAGGCCCAAATTTGAAATGAAGAAAAAGACCAAAGTGGCAATAATTATAGAAAAACTTTTTTCCCAAATCTAGGGTAATTTCAGGCCATTCTCACCCACAATGCCATTATCTTTATCCCAACACATGCATTGTAAAAACTGAGGCGCTTTCTTTGGACTTGAGGATCACTAACCAATATTTATTGTCTTGTGATTTATCCCTTAAACCCACATTTGGAAAATGCCTCTAGGTAAAAAGAATGCTAAGAAAATACCATGTATGACATATGTGCAGGAGACTTCAAATGATGTGTAGTTTGCTGCCTTATTCTTTGACCACAACTGAATATTAATATTTGTGTATGCTTTTTTTACTGAGTTATAGTAAGTGTTTCAGGGAGGTCCTGCATGAATGAGGTGTATCAGACATAGTTGAATGAGTGAAACACATCTAAATCATACCAAATATCTGAGTGGGCCTGGGGCAATTCCCTTGTCCCAGAAATCCCTAAATGTACCACACCAAAAACAAAAATCAGGAGCAGATAAATGGCATTTGGAACTTTTTGGCAGTTTGCTTTCAAGCTTTGAATGGACACAGGAAAGTGAAGATGAAGTCAGAAGGCTTTTCATGAGTGAGAGGAAATGTATAAAGCTAAATAACCACAGCCGATCCAGCAGTATATGCTGCAAAACCAAATACCAAGTAAGCACCTGTGGTGGCTGATCCAATCAATTAATCAAATATACAAAATAATTTTCTACCAACAGCTAGTTTGAGGAAACACACTAAGGCTCAGAGAAATGAGGGGTTAACCTCAAGACACAATCCAGTAATGGGCAGAGTCACCATGTGGCATGGAGTTGCCTAGTGCTCGCCTAATTAAAAGTCAGGATAGTTAAGTGCTGTTGAATGTCAGATAGGTAAAAAGGTATGTAGTTATGTAAATGATTCTATATGTGAGGTTTGGTATCATGGACACTAGAAGGCATTTCTGCATTTTATGCCTTCTGCAGAGCCCTCAGTTCATCCAGGGATAAGATGATGCCATCTTCACAATAAACAATACAGGAAGGGATATAATTTTAGGTACATCACAATGAACAAGCAGAAGAATTAACATCCGGAACTCACCAAGGGACACTGAGCACTTTAGAGATGTTTTTCAAGGGAGAGGTGTGTGCAGAAGATGAAAAGAAAATCTAAGCCATAAAAGTAGAATTTGGGTTTAGTGGTGGGGAAAATTATTCAATTATTGTTTTTAAGGCATTTTGTTAGCTGAGGACAACCGACCTCCCTTTATGAGTAGTCTGTACTAAAAGAATTGTCTCAGTAAGTCTGAAACAAACAACCTGATTATAGAAATAAGAAAGGAAAGACTTGGAGTTTTTAAAAAGGAAAGAAAAGAGAGGCCTGAAGTTTTCAAATTACTGCTCAAGGACCTAAAGGCTAGAATCGAACACCACCTGAAGTATGGATGAACCACATTTTGTTTTAGCTCTGGGGTTTGACCTACCTCTAACATGCAGGGAAAAAATGGTTGAATGTCTTTTCTTCCCAACTTGGAAACAGTATGCAGGAACAACAAACTGTCTTCGTTATGTAATTAATATACAAAGTAGACTTTACACACGATGAAACATGTTCTTTTGGAAGACATTTGATGATGTCAAAAGGAAAGGTCAATAAAATGAGCTATGTTTGTGTAAAACCATTTATTTAAGCTTTGTTTAATGGAAGAGTATAAGATTGAGCATAGATTGGAGGATAAAGTTCTGTTTTTTTTCTGCACTTGAGAATTTTAATAGACAAACAAAGGTATTGGCAGTGTGAGTTAATTGTAAGCTTTAGAACATGGCTAAAATTAATTACTCCATTGTGCTGAATATACTGATATTTCTGTTCATCTCATCAGGTCTGTAGTTATACAGAAACATATGGTTCAGTCAGCTCTGAAGTTAGTATTAGGAAGAACATGGAAACAGAAACAACAAGTTGCAGAGGGATTACTGTTAGTGTTTGCCCTTCTGTTATTGTGTGTTAAAGTTGTTACTTGTGGAGTTTGAGAAGAATAGAAATTTAGGTCTCCTTCAGGTTAGATAAAGTTAAACTCAAGACTTCAATATGGTGTTGTAAAGCTGGGTAAATGCTGTTTTTCACGGAGAACAAAGTAAGTTATGAAAAGTTCTCTCCTGAGCTATTAAGAAACAACCTGAGTAACAAATTTATACCTGACAATGTCCTGACATATATTGATATGTTGGGGAAAGAAGCCTTTTGTCCTCTGTACTGAGCAACATACAGTTTCAACAAGAGAAAAGCATTTTAGTGACGAAATGTGAAAATACTGTCTTAAATTACTTGAAATCTGGAAGTTGCTGAAGTTTACAAGGAAAATATAAGTAGAAGAATGTATTGATCACTCTGTCTGTTTTTCCTTCTCAGAAAGCTACAGTGCAGTGTTTGAACATGCTTAAGTTTAATTCATACCAAGTGAGATTTGGGAGCACTTACTATCAGACACTACAATTCATAAATACAAACTGTCCTCATCATGCAATGTACAACATTGCCTTTACATATGACAAAATAGGTTCTTTTGGAAGACATTTGATGGTGTCAAAAAGAAAGTTCAGTAGAACAGAGTGAACAGCCAACAGAATTCTAGCTGATAGGAAGTTTTGTACCCAAAGAGTGCAGAGGACATTTAAAAACAGACAGTATGGATGTTTTGTAGGCCTATGGTAGGGTCTCTAGGTCCGGCCATGGAGACTGTGGCTATCCAGGCAGGTTTGGAAGAGAGCCAGGCCAGTGATTATGACTTTGCAGCTCCATCCACGCCCAGTGCAGGGCGTTCACACAACTATGCCAGGAGAGACCTGGATGGTTAAAGTTGCTGGGAGGTGGGTGAAGACATAGTAAGAGTCACTCAACTGGTGGTGTACCCTGGCTGGGACTGTGGCCACCATCTGGGACAATACCAGACAAATTGAAGATGGGAGAAGATATATTCTGCAACTGTCTGTGACCCAGGTAGTCCCTGGACTGGTCAGAGTTGGTCTGTATGGAAAGCTGAGTGCTTGTTAGGAATTGCCAGCCACAAACAAGGGGAATTTGCTGAAAAAAGGCTCTGAGCCACTGTGAAAGGACCACTAGTGCAAAGCAGCCTGGCCAGAGAAGAGGGAGGAAGAGGGCGTGATGTGCTCCCATGCAGGGCACCTCACTGATTGACCAAAGGGGGACAACAAGGGCTCGAGAGGTAGAAGTGCTCAGAGTGACTTAATTCAATAGGGGAACTTAAGTGCCTAGAAGGGACTTTGTACACACCCAGACCCAGGCCAACAAAGAGAAAAAAGGAGGGGTGCAATTTGCTCCCACTCAGTTCACTTCATGGGTTAATCAGTGGGTTGCACAATAAGGTAGATGAGGGCATATATACAATACACAGTGTGGGCCACACAGGGCCTGAAACTGAGCACCCGTGAATATTGTAGTCCAGACCAAGCCCTATACTCAAGGGACCACAGGAAACAGGAGAGCAAACAAATAAATGGAGCACAACCCCTGCCCCACCCCCTGCAGCATCCAGGTAGAACAGCAAAACCCACTTGACAGGTTTAAAGTAAGCAGGAGGGTTTTTTTTTTCAAGTGAAAGACAATAAGACCTGGAGCTGTGAGAAGGCTAAAGACAGATCCAGAAAGAAATCTGAAGGCTAACACCAACAGCTGAGATAAATTTCACTTTGTTATCTTTCAGAGCTTGCATTTTATTTTTTTTTTGTTTTATGTATGTATGTATGTATGTATGTATGTATGTATTTTCTCTTCTTTCCATTAAGCTATTTTTGGTTTTGTTTTTTAGTTTGGTTTCATTATTTGATTAGTTTTCTTTAATTCTCCCTTTCATATTGCATTTAAATTTTCTCCTTTCACTTCACTTATATTCCAATAACACACTACTCTTGATCTTTTATTTTTTATTATTTTTATTTGGATTATATATTTCTAATCATATTATTGTTATTCCAAACCCCACACAGCACCCTTCCCATCTCACCATCCATTAACCCATTTCACCATCTTCCTGAGCTTTATTACTATTGTGGTTAATTTATTCTCTCACACACTATGCCAAGTTGCTATCCCTTACTCTCACTATATCTCACCATCTAACCTCACATAAGTGCTCTGTTTTCTAAAGTCAGCTGACATCCTTTTTCCCTTCTAATAAGAGTCTTATCTTTTTTTCACCTTTTATAAAAAGTGGGTAGTTGAGTGAAGTATCATGGTTATTGCTGTACTACTCCAAAGGACTGCCTATCTGTTCTCTACTTCTTAGTACTTTAAATCCCATAGAATACTCTCCCACTGTCTTACTCCATTTCACCTTCACCCTGCCCCTGATCACATACAAGACAAGGTGAGAGTTGTGAGTAGCAGTAAACCCACTGGAGAGGAGGACCACCAACAGGTAATGCCCAAGTACAAAAAGAGAACCCACACAAACAGAAGAAAGGGCAACTCTAGAGCATCCATACAAGGAGACCAAAGGGACTGAACTACTGAGTCCCACAGAATTCCTACCACAGAAATTCACACTATGAAGACAGCTGGAAAAGCAGAGCATCAGGAACTGCAGAAACAAAAAGAGTCACCTAAAATGGGGAGACAAAGAAATAACACACTATCAAAGGAATGGAAGACTCCGCAGTAAAAGAGCTAAATGAAATGGAGGCAAACTATCAGATATAGAATTCAAAAGAATGGTGAGAAGTATGCTCAAGGAATTCATAAACAACTAAAAGGAACTGAGTGGGAACTACAACAGTATAAAAAAGGAAATAGAAACTATAAACAAAGACCAGGAAGAAGTGAAGAATACAATTTCTAAAATAAGAAATACACTAGAAGGAATTCAAACAGACTGGATGAAGCAGAAAACCAAATTAGTGAGCTGGAAGACAAAGTAGAAAGAAACACCCAAGTAGAGGAACTGCATGAATAGACTCAAAAAATATGATGATAGCTTAGGGAACTACAAGACAATATGAAACAACAACATTCAAATCATAGGAATACCAGAAGGAGAAGAAAAGGAGCAAGGGATAAAAACCCTGTTTGAAAAAATAATGACAGAAAACCCCCAAACCTGGAGAAGGGAAAAACCATGAAAGTTCAGAAAGCACAAAGGGTCCCAATCAAGATGAACCCAAAGAGGCCTAGCCCAAGACACATCATAAATAAAAGGCAAGTTTTAAAAACAAAGAGAGAATCTTAAAAGCAGCAAGGGAGAAATAAGATGTAACATACAAGGGAGCTCTGATAAGGCAAGCAACTGATTTCTTAAACAGAAATACTACAAGCCAGAAGGGAATGGCAAGAAATAATCTAAGCAATGAAAAGCAAAGACCTGCAACCAAGACTACCCAGCAAAGCTTTCAGTTAAAATGGAAGGCAAAATAAGGAGTTCCCCAGACAAAAATAGACTTAAAGAATACACCTCAACCATATCAGCACTGTAAGATATGCTACAGATACTGGCTAGCAGTATCAATCCCTGCTGCAGATGCTTGTCAAAACATGAGAAAAACATACACAGAGACAACTGGGTCCTGTGGGGAAACAGGGACAAAATGGCCACTCTCTCTAGTGGAAAGTGCGCTGAGCCCCCACCTGAAAAGGCTTTTTATTAAGAATACAGACTCAGTTTGTGGATTCACAATCTGGCAGAAAAGATCAAAAGGAATAGGTAACTTTCAAAGGTGCTGACAGAACTCCTGCTGGGATTCTGGGCAAAGTTTGGAGTTTCATCATTTGACAAAACTACAGGATCCAAAAGGCTAGTTTTGGTTTCCTGTCCATGCCTTCATATTCTAATTTAATAACATCCCCCAGCAAGCAGATCTTACAGGATCTTGCATATTCTATGTCCCAGGCCTGATTATCCCAGGGGTCCACCAACTCTGGTCTAGGCTGCACAGCCCCTGTTATTTCCACAGGCCTGAGTCAACAGAGGAGACAAAGGCAGCCAGGAGACTTGGAATTCTAACAACTAAGAACAAGGACTCAGGCTTTGACAAAGCCGAGGGGGCAGGGGTTGATGTCCATCACCCCTTCATTTCCACAGCCCCAAGTCTCTTCCCTGAGGCCTCCTCATGATCATGCCTGTCTTAGGCAATTCCCCCTGCGGGAAATCTTACCCGTCACTGGCTAACTGATCAAGCATAGGAGGCCAGGCACAGAACAGGCAGTGTTCATGCCAAGGAAATAAGTTTTGTCTCCTTAGTGGCTCCTGGTTCTGAGGTCTCTCACTCAGCCTAAGTTGTGTGCATGTGTGTGTGTGTGGGGGGGGGGGGGCGGGGGGTTACAGCTTCCTGACACCAGGCAGGGTGGACTCCAACAAGATATGCTAAAGGGAATGCTTTAAGAAAAGGAAGAGAAAGAATAAGAGAGAGAGAGGAACACAGGTACAAAGGGGGGGAAATGAATAATTACCTATCAATGATAACCTTAAAAATTAATGGATTAAATGCCTTGATCAAAAGACATAGGGTAGCTGAATGGATAAGAAAACATGAACCACACATATGCTACCTACAAGAGACCCACCTCAGTAAAAAAGTCTATACAGACTGAAAGTAAAGGGTTTGAAAAATGTTCCAAGCAGATCGGCAGGAAAAAAGAGCTGGTGTAACAATACTTAGACAAAGTGGACTTCCAAACAAGGGCCATAAAAGGAGACACAGAAGGACACTTCATAATACTTAAGAGAATAATTTATCAAGAAGAAATAAACATTACAAACACATGCACCCAACATAAGAACATCCACATATATAAGGAAACTATTGGAGGATTTCAAGAAAGATATAGACAGTGCCACACATATACTATGGGGATTTAACACCCAACTGTCAAAAATGGATAGATCTTCCAGACAAATTGTCAACAAGGATATTGTGGCATTGAACAATGCCCTAGATCAAATGGACTTCACTGATTTTATATATGTATAAATGTTTATTTCAAAGAAGCAAAATACACATTCTTTTTGAATGTGCATGAAACATTTTCAAAGAGAGACCACATGATGGGACACAAAACAAGCCTCAACAAATTCAAGAAAATTGAAATCATATCAAGCATTTTCTCAGACCACAAGGCCCTAGAACTAGAAACCAACCTCAAGGGAAAAAATAAAAAGTGCTCAAATTATTGGGATTGAAAGCATGCTATTAAACAATGAATGGGTCAAGAATGAAATAAAGGAAGAAATCAAAAAGTTTCTGGAAACAAATGAAAATGAACTCAACAGTCCAAAACTTATGGTATGTAGCTAAGTCAGTCCTGAGAGGGAAGATCATAGTGATACAGGCCTGCCTAAAAAAGACAGAAACATTTTAAATCAACAACCTAACCCTATATCTACAAGAACTGGAGGAACAACAACAAACAAAGCTAAGAGCAAGTAGAAGGAAGGAAATAACCAAGACCAGAGCAGAATTAAATGGCATAGAAACTAAAATAACAATTCAAATGATCAATAAATCCAGAAGCTGGTTCTTTGAAAAGATAAACAAAATTGACAAGCATTTAAGCAGATTCATCAAGAAGTGAACAGAAAGGACCCACATAAGTAAAATTAGCAGTGAAAGAGGAGATATTACAACTGATAACTGAAATAAAAAGGACTGTAGGAAATTCCTGTGAACAACTATATGCAAAGAAATTTGAAAACTTGGGTGATACGGACATATTTCTAGAAAAATATAATCTTCCAAAACTGAATGAAGAAGAATGAAAAAGAAGTAAGAAGAAGAAGCTCGTGAACAACTCGTGACATCAACTCGTGAAATCAAAGCAGTAATAAAAAAATTCCCAGCACACAAAAGGCATGGACTGTACAGCTTCACAGGAGAATTTTACAAAACATTTAATGAAGGGCTAACCCCTATCCTTCACAGACTATTCCAAAAAATGCAAGAAGAGGGAAGACTTCCAGACACTTTTTATGAAGCCAGCACCATCCTAAACCCAAAACAAGATAAAGACACAACAAAGAAAGGAAACTATAGGCCAAATATGATTGATGGACATAGATGCTAAAATCCTCAACAAAATATTTGCAAACTGTGTCTAGCAATATGTTAAAAAGATCAGATATCATGATCAAGTGGGATTCATCCCAGAGATGCAAGGATGGTGCAATATTTGTAAATTCATGAATGTAATACATCACATGATCACATCAATAGATGCGGGAAAGGCATTTGATAAGGTACATCACCCATTTATAATAAAAACACTTAGCAAAGTGGGACTAGAGGGTGTATACCTAAATATGATAAAGACCACATATGAGAATCCCACAGCTAATATCATACTCAACTGGCAGAAATTAAAACTTTCCCACTAAGATGAGGAACAAAACAAGGATGTCCCCTTTCACTACTTCTATTCAAAATAGTATTGGCAATCCTAGCCATAGCAATCAGACCAGAAAAAGAAATAAAAGGCATCCAAATTGGAAAGGAGGAAGTAAAACTGTCACTGTTTGCAAATAACAGATAGTATACATAGAAAACCCTATAGACTCCATCAAAAAAGTACTGGAACCAATAAGTGAATTTGGCAAAATAGAAGGATACAAAGTCAATATTCAGAAATTGGAGGCATTTTTGTACACCAAAAATTAAATATCAGAAACAGAAATCAGGAAAAAAATCCCATTTGATATAGCAACAAGAAAAAATAAAGTACCCGGGAATAAACCTAACCAAGGAGGTAAAAGACCTGTACTCAGAAAACTACATAACACTCAAGAAAGTAATTAAGGAAGACACAAATAAATGAAGCATATACTGTGTTCATGGATTGGAAGAATTAACATAATGAAAATATGCACACAACCCAAAGCAAATTATAGATTCAATTCAATCCCTATTAAAATACCAATGACATATTTCACAGACATAGGAAAAACATTTCAAAAATATATTTGGAACCATAAACAACCCCTAATTGCCACAACAATTTTAAGAAAGAAGAACAAAGTAAGGGGGATCACAATACCTGGTATCAAATTATATTAGAAGGCAATAGTTATCAAAACACTCTAGTAATGGCATAAGAACAGATACATAGAACAATGGAACAGAATAGAGGGTCAAGAAATAAACCCAAGTCTCTACTGACAATTAATATTCAACAAAGGGAGCAGAAGCATAAAATGGAGTAAAAATAGCCTCTTCAACAAATGGTGTTGGGAGATCTGGACAGCTACATGCAAAAAAAAAAAAAAATGAAACTTGAGTACCAAATTACACCATACACAAAAATAAACTCAAGGTGGATAAAAGACTTAAATAGAAGTCACAACAACATAAAAGTCCTAGAGGAGAACACAGGCAGGAAAATATTAGATATTCCAAGCAACAATATTTTCACCAATATGTCCCCTAGATCCAGGGACATATAGGAAAGAATAAAGAAATGGGACATTATCAAAATAAAGAGCTTCTATACAGCTGAAAAACACATCTGCAAAATGGAAAGGGAACCAACTGTATGGGAAAATATATTTGGAAATAATACCTTGGACAAGGGTTTGATCTTCAAAATATATAAAGAACTGACATGACCTCACTCCAGGAAGACAAACAACCCAATTAAGAAATGGGCAAAGGACCTGAACAGACACTTCTTCAAGGAGGACATGCAGATGGCCCAGAGACAAATGAAAGGAGGCTCAGCATCACTAGCCATCAGAGAGATGCAAATTGAAACCACAATGAGATACCACTTCACACCAGTCAGAATGGACATCATAACCAAACCAACAAATGACTAGTGCTGGCAATGTTGTGGAGAAAGGGGAACCCTAGTACACTGTTGGTGGGAGTACAGACTGGTGCAGCCACTGTGGAAAACAGTATGGAATTTCCTCAGAAAACTAAAAATGGATCTGTCTTTTGACCCAGCAATTCTACTGCTGGGATTACACACTAAGAATCTTGAAACACCAATTCAAAAGAACCTATGCACCCCAGTGTTTGTAGCAGCACAATTTACAATAGCTAAGTGTTGAAAGCAACTTGAATGCCTATCTGCAAATGAAGGGATTAGAAACTATGGTACATTTACACAGTGGAATTCTACATAGCAGAAAAAAAGAAGGAGCTCCTCCCAATCGGGACAGCATGGATGGATCTGGAGAGCATTATGCTAAGTGAAATAAGTCAGATAGTGACAGACAAATATCATATGATCTCACCTATAAGCAGAACCTGATCAACAAAACAAACAGACAAGCTAAATATAAACAGAGACACTGAAATAAAGAACAGACTGAACATAATCAGAGGGGAAGGGGGAGAGGGATAATGGGAAAAACAGAGGAAGGGCCATGAAGAAACATGCATAAAGGACACATGAACAAAGCCAAAGGAGATAGGATGAAGGGTGGGGGGTGAGGGTGGGTAGGGGAGGGGGAGGGGAGTGGAAATGGAGACAACTGTACTTAAAAAACAATTAAAATTAAAAAAAATAAGTGTCGCAGGTTCAATTCCCAGTCAGGGTACATGCCTGGGTTGCAGGCCATGATCCCCAGCAACTGCACATTGATGTTTCTCTCTCTCTCTCTTTCTCCCTCCCTTCCCTCTCTAAAAAAATAAATAAATAAAATCTTAAAAAATTAAAAAAAATTAAGTTTGATAAAACAAGATGTGTAAAAACAATGGCCTGTGCAAAACCATTTATTTAAGCTTAGTTCAATGGTTCAGTATAGGACTGAGCATGGATTGGAAGATAAAATTCTGCTTATTTCTATACCTGAGCATGTTAATAAACAGAGAAAAGTGTTAACAGTGTGAGTTTCCATTGTAGGTTTTAGAACACAGCTAAAATTAATTACTGTATTGTACTTGGTGTACTGTTATTTCTATTCATGTCATCAGAACTGCAGTTACACAAAAGCTTATGGGTTCTGCTGTCTTTGTAGTTAATATTGAGAAGAGTATTATGATAGAAACAAGTTGCACAGTGATAATTGTTAAGGATTGCTATATGTTTTTCCATACTTTCGGGTTAAAGTCTTTAGTTGTAGTGAGAGCAGTGAAAATTAATTTGTCTTTTGAAGTTACATAAGGTTAACCTCAATTCCCTTAAGTATGGTGTTGTAAAGCTGGGCAAACACTGTTTTTCATGGAGAACAAGTAAGTTATGAAAAATTCTCTACAGAGCTATTAAGCAACAACCCTTATTACAATGCCATACCTGAAAATGGCCTAATATATATATTGATATTTTTGTAAAAGAAGCCTTTTGTCAATTGTATTGAGAAACATTGTTTCAAAGAGGGAAACACATTGTAGTGAAGAAATGCAAATACACTTAATTAAATCAATTCAAAGGGGATGTTGCAGAAGTTTATGAGCAAAATACATCTCAAAGAGTCTACTTATCTTTCTCAGCCTTATTTTCATTCTCTGAAAGCTATAGTGCAGTTTTCAAACACACTTAATGTGAATTCATACCAAGTGAGATTTGGGACACTTACAGGAGAGACTAGAGTTCCTAAATACAATCCTCCTCATTATATAATGAATAATTTTGCCTGTACTGATGATAAAACAAGTTCTTTTCTAAGACACTTGACAGTGCATCAAATAAAATATGATAAAACAAGTGCTATGTTCATATAAAGCCTTTTATTTAAAGTTAGTTCAATGGAAGAGCATTGTAATGAGAATGGATTGTAAGTGAAAGTTCTAGTTAGTTCCACACATGAGAACATTAATAGACAGAGAAAGATGGTGGCAGTGTCAAGTTTATCTGTATGTTCCAGATGACAGCTGGAATTAACTACTGCATTACACTTTGTGTACTGTTATTTATGTTTTTATCATCAGAATGGCAGGTGTATCTGAATGTACAGTTCAGTTTGAATTGAAGTTCACATTGGGATGAATATCAGGACAGAAACAGCAAGTTGTGTACTGATAGTTGTTAAAGGTTGGTATAATGTTTTGTAGAGTTTAGAGATAAAGTTGTTAATTGTAGTGAGAAGCATAGAAATTAATGTTTCTTTTGAAGGAAGGTAGGTTTATATTCAAGTCTCTTAAGTATGGTGTTGTAAATGAAGGTAACCTCTGTTTTTTATGGAGAACAAATAATTTAGCACAGAGCTGTTGAGCAGCAACATGTATTACAACTCTTCACTTGAAAATGGCATTATATAGAATGATATTCTTGTGAAAGAAGCCTTTTGTCCACTGTATTTAGCAACATATTCTTTCATACAAACACATCATAGCAAGGAAATGTAAATACACTGTATTAAATAACTTGAAATGGGGATGTTGATGAAGTTTATGAGGAAAATACATCTTGAAGAATCTATTAATCATTCTTTGCCTGCCTTTCATTCTCTGAAAGGTATAGTGCAATGTTTCAACATGCTTAAGTTGAAGTCCTACCAAGTGAGATTTGGGGATGCTTACCTGCATTGACCTGCATTGTACAGTCCCTATGTACAAACTCTCTTCATGGGAGTCTTCCCTCCTCTTGAATTTTTTGGAATAGTTTGAGAAGGATAGGTGTTAGGTCTTCTTTGAATGTTTGTAAATTTCACTCATGAACCCATCTCATCAAGATGTTTTGTGTGTCATGATTTATTTTTATAATTGGTTCAATTTCACTGGTTGTTATTGGTGTATTCAGGTTTTCTGCTTCTTGATTCACTTTTGTAATATATTATGTTTCTAGAAATTTATTCATTTTGTACAGGTTGTCCAATTTTTTTATATGAAATTGTTCATAGTAATTTCTTAAAATCCTATGTATTTCCTACCCTGGCTGGCATAGTTCAGTGGATTGAGCACGGGCTGTGAACCAAAGTGTCGCAGGTAGGGTTCACAGTCGGGCCACATGCCTGGGTTGCAGGCCACAGCCTCCAGCAACCACACATTGATGTTTCTCTCCCCCCCCCCCACTTCCCTCTCTAAAAAATAAATAAATAAAATCTTAAAATAAATCCCATGTATTTCTGTGGTATCATTTATTACTTCTCTTTCATTCCTGATTTTATTTATTTGGGTCTTCTCTATTTTTTTCTTGATGAGTCTGGTTAAAAAATTGTCAATTTTGATTGTCTTTTCTAAGAGCCAACCCTGAATTCTTTGATTTTTAGTCTCTATGTTATTTAATTCTGCTCTGATCTTGATATTTCCTCCCTTTAACTCACTTGGGCTTTGCTTGTTTTTGTTCCTCTAGTTTTCTTTTAGATGTAGGGTTATGTTGTTTATTTGAGATTTTTCTGTCTTCTTTATGTAGGCCTCTGTTGCTACAAACTTCCCTCTCAGGACTGCCTTCTATGTGTCCTATAGATTTTGGGTTGTTGTGTTTTCATTTTCATTTGTTTCCAGGTAGTTTTTGATTTCTTCCTTGATCCCATTGTTAACCCATTCATTATTAAATAACCTGTTATTCAGCCTTCATTATTTGAATATTTTTAAATCTACAAATGTCTTTATTTTACCTTTCCATTTTTGTTTTTCATTGTTGTTCAATTACAGTTGTCCCTACTTTCCCCCATTACTCTCCCCTGCCCTACCCACCCTCACCTCCCACATTCAATTCTCTCCCCCATTGACTTTGTGCATGGGTCCTTTATACATGTTACTTGACCCTTCCCATTCTTCCCCCTATTATCCTCCTTCCCCTACCCTCTGGTTACTGTCAGTTTGTTCTTTATATTCATGTCCCTGATTCTATTTTGCTCACCTATTTTGTTCATTCGGTTTCACTTAGAGGTGAGATCATATGTTATTTGTCTTTCATAGCCTGGCTCATTTCACTTAGCATAATAGTCTCCAGTTCTATCCTTGCTGTCAGGAAAGGTAGGTGTTTGTTCTTTCTCTCTGCTGTGTAGTATTCCATTGTGTAAATGGACCACTGTTTTTCGAACCATTCATTTACTAATGGACACTTAGCCTGTTTCTAGCACTTGGCTATTGTAAATAATGTTGTATAAACATTGGGGTGCACAGGTTCTTTTGAATTGATGTTTCAGGATTGTTAGGGTATAATCCCAGCAGTGGAATTGCTGGGTCAAAAGGCAGTTCCATTTTTATTTTTTTCTGAAAAAACTCCATATTGTTTTCCACAATGGCTGTACCAGTCTGCATTCCCTCCCACGGTGTTATTTGAATAAATTTGAGTTATTTTTTTCTTGAGGTTGGTTTCTAGTTGCAATCCATTGTTATCTGAGAAGATGCTTGATATTATTTCAAATTTCTTGAGGCTAATTTTGTGTCCTACCATGTGGTCTAGCTTTGAAATGATTCATGTGCATTTGAAAAGGGTGTTTATTGTGCATCTTTGGGATAAAAGGTTCTATATATATATCAATAAAGTGTATTTGATCTAGAGTGTCATAATGCCACAATATCCTTGTTGATTTTTTGTTTGGAAGATCTATCCCTTGTTGAAATCCTCTAAATGACTGTAGAGGATTTAACACCCAAATCCTTGGGTGTTAAAATCCTCTAAATGACTGTATTGCTGTCAATCTCTTTCTTAAAATTCTTCAGGATTTTCTTATATATTTATGTGCTCCTATATTGGGTGCATATATATTTATAAGGGTTATGTCCCCTTGTTGGTTACTCTCTAAAGTATTATGTAGTTGCCTTCTTTTTCTCTTGTTATGGCCTTTGTTTTAAAGTCTATTTTATCTGATATAAGTAATGCTACACCAGATTTTTTTTACATCCATTTTCAGGGAATATTTTTTCCCATCCCTTCACTTTCAGCCTGTGGGAATCATTTGTTCTGAGGTGGGTCTCTTGTAGATGGCATATATGTTCATACTGTTTTCTTATCCAAAAGACACAGCTAGCCTGTCTTTTGACTATACTATTTAATCCATTTATATTTAAGGTTAGTATGATAGGTACTTATTCATTGCTATTTTTCCCTTTATACCTGTGTTCTTTTCCCTCTCTCTCTCTCTCTCTCTCTCTCTCTTTCCTGCTTCTTGTTCTTAAAGCAGTCCCTTTAGCATCTCTTGCAATGCTGGTTTGGTGGAGCTGTACTGTTTTAGCCATTTTTTTTGTCTGGAAAGTTCTTTATTTCTCCTTCCTTTTTGAATGAGAGTCTTGCCGCATAGAGTAGTCTTGCTTGCAGGTCCTTGTTCTTCATTTCTTTGATTATTTCTTATGGATCCCTTCTGTCTTGTGTGTGTTGAGAAATCAGCTAATAGTCTTATTGGAGCTCCCTGGTATGTTATATCTGTTTGTCTTGTGCTGCCTTTAAGATTGTCTTTCTCTTTAAATTTTGCCATTTTTTTTGTAATATGTCTTGGAGTGGGCCACGTTGGGTTTATTTTGATTAGGATTCTCTGTGCTTCCTGAACTTGTATGAATTTTTTCCCTCACCAAGTTAAGGATGTTTTCTGTCATTATTTTTTTCAAACAGGTTTTCTTTCCCTTGCTCATTTTCTTCTTTTTCTGGTATCCCTGTTACACTTCATGTTGCCCTGCAGCTCCCTTCAACTATCTTCATTCTCTTTTAGTCTTTGTGTTTTTCTTTTTTTTTTTTTCTACTCTGGATGGGTGCTTTTTTTCTGCCTTGTCTTCCAACTTGCTGATTCAACCCTCTGCTTAATTTAGACTGCCTTTAATCCCTTCTAGTGTATTCTTCACTTCAGATATTGTATTCTTCATTTCCACCTGGTTCTTATTCATAGTTTCAATGTATTTTCATGCTGATGTAGTTCCCACTAAGTTCCTTGCAGTTCTCACTAAGTTCCTTGAACATCCTTATGATCATTACTTTGAACTCTATGTCTGATAAATTGCTTGCCTCAGTTTCATCTCCTTTCAATTGGGGGTTGTTTCTTTGTCTCCCCATTTTAGGTGACTCTTTTTGTTTGTTTCTACATATTAGATTGATCTGCTTTGACTCCCTGTCTTCATGGAGTGGCCTTCTATGATAGCAGTTCTGTGGGACTCAGTGGTGCAGTCTCCTTGATCTCCTGTGCTATTTTACAGCTGCTGACAGAACACAACAACACAGAAAACAAAAGCCACACCAGCAAAAATACACCCCCATAACAACAGCAATATTGATTTCAAATGAGCATAGAATAAGTAAGGTAGAAAGTGAATAAAAATATTAGAAGAAAGGTAAAGATGAATATGAGATGACTAAAGGAAAGAAATTATTTTGAGAGGGCAGAGGGAGGAGAAATAAGAGTAAGGAATAGAAACAAGGCAATGAAAGGAAAAGAAATAAAATCTAAAATGTAAATAAGGAAGGGAAGGAAAAAAGCAAAATGGAGCAAGAAAAAAGAAGAGTAAAATATGAGGTTAGAAATAATAATTAGGGAGGGAAGATGGTGGCATGGTAGGAGGGAGCAGATTCCACTTCCCCATAAACATGGGATAAAAACCTAGCCAATCTACAGAGGAACAGAGCAAGCAGCCAACAGCACCACAGCATATATGAAAATAGGAGATCAAAAATTGTAGCAGGCATTAAAAAACCAGATGGTAAGGAGAGTGCTTCAGGATAATAAGGGCCCAGGGATCAGCGCGGGGACCAAGGAGGTTGCAGCCCAGGCTGGTCGCTCCTGGTTTGCTTCAGGGGACTCAGGAGAGAGCTAGGTCAACCAATCCCTCCCCCGCCAAACAAGGTTTGAGCAACACTGAAGGAGGCCTGGTTGCTGGAAGGCACAGACAGGGGAGTGAAGACTGAGTGGCAGACACACAAAGGCTATGAGCACCCACACATAGCCCTGGGAAGAGTGTGCGCCCAAGCCTGTGCAACCAAGGGTGGCCTGGACACACGCCCGTGCCCACAACTCAGGGAGAGTGGGTTTTGTGGAAGACCTGGAGCCCACAGCTGTGAACCTAGGACAGCATGCTTAGGAGGTCCCAGATCCCACAACCAGGGCCATGAGGAGAAGAACCAGACTGGCTCTGGGGAGAGTGGGCGGCTAGCCCTGGGGATAGTACCAGCTGACTGAGTACTGAATAGGAAGGGAGAAAAGTGATACCAATCACCCTTCAGCCTGCTGCTGTGCAGCCGGCAAGACCAGAAAAACTGGTTTGGCCAGTTTGAAACCAACAAGAGGTTTTTTTGATGTTTGCTTTTGTTTTTTTTTTAAGTAACTTTTTATTTTTTAATTCTCATTATTTTTATACCTCTCGATTCCTCTTGCTTCTCTTTCCTTCTTTCCAGTGTTATTCCTTCTTCCTTTCCTCCCAATTTTATCTCTTCTTCCTTCCATCTTCTGCTTTTTTGCTTTCCTTTTTTTTTTCTTTTTAAATACCCACAAGTGAAACAAAAAAGCAAAAACAAAAATCCCAGAACTGTGAAAAGACCAGAGTTGGACCCAAAGAGGAGCATCCCAACAACTGAGACAGTGAGACACATTTTACTTTGCTATTACAGAGGACCTGGAAGTTATTGCATATTTGTAGTTATTTTCTCATTATTCTTACATTTTTAATTTTAATAGTATTTTGGTATTCCTCTTTCTGTATAGCCTTCATTGCTTGGCTGGATATATCGTATTGTTTGACAGGTTTCCCCTGTTATCTCATTCATAGTGTATTGCTAATTTACTGTCCTTCACTTCATTTGTATTCCATTAGTACACTACTCAAGGTCCAAAACTCCCTATTCTTGTTATCTAGATCTCACAGATTCTGTCATATGATTGTTGCTCTAATATTATTGTAAATAATAGCTGTTCCATACAATTGTAAATACTACACAATACCACTCCCAGATCTTAGCCCACTTCACGGTTTCCTGAACTCTATTACTGTAGTGGTTATTCTCTCACACACTAAACATATTTACTATTCTTTACTCTCACCTTACCTCAGAATCTGACCTCCCACAACCTCACTGCTTTCTAGATCCAACTCACAATCCTTTGCTCCCCAACAAGAGTCTTATCTTCTTTCCATCCTTTCTAAAAAGTGGCTAGTTGGGTAGAAGGTCACAGTTCACACTATACATAGCTAAGGGATCTCCTATCTCTTCCCTACTGGCTGCTACTGTAAATATCATAGAATACTCTCCTCCTGTCTTAAACCATTTTGCCTTATCCCTCCAACTGATCACAAAAAGGAGTATGGGAAAGCCATGAACGCCAGGATACCCAAAGGAGACTGCACCACTGAATTTCACAGGTATTCTACCACAGAAGTTCACACCATCAACCCAGGAAACCAGAACAGATCAATTTAAGAAGCAGAGGCTAACAAGAAGAGTCTTATGAACAATGGGAAGACAAAGAAACAATCCCCAAATGAAGGGAAAGGAGGAAGCCTCAGAAAGAATGCTAAATGAAATAGAGGCAACTCAACTATCAGATATTGAGTTCAAAACAATGATTATCAGGAAGCTCAATGAGCTCACAATGAGGTACCAGAAACTACATGGAAACTACAATGAACTCACTGCAAAGTATATCAACATCAAAAAGGAAATAGAAACTATCAACAAGGGCCAACAGGAAATGAAGAATACAATTTCTGAACTGAAGAACACAGGAGTAGGAATGAACAGAAGGATTGATGAAGCAGAAGATCAGATCAGTGAGTTGGAGAACAAAGTAGAAAAAAAAATACTCAGAAAGAGCAAGGAAGGGAAAGGAGGCTCAGAGAGAATGAAGAGGGATTAAGAGAAATGCAAGACAATATGAAATGTAATAATATCCATATATTAAGGATACCAGAAGGAGAAGAAGAAGAGTTAGGGATAGATAACCTATTTGAAAAAAGTAATGATGGAAAACTTCCCTAATTTGATGAGAGAAAAAGTCACACAAATCCAGGAAATACAGACAGTCCCAATCAAGAGGAACCCAAAGAGGCCCACCTCAAGACACATCATAATTAAAATGGCAAAATTTCACAAAGAGAGACAAAGAGAGAATCTTAAAGGCAGCAAGGGAGAAATAGGAAGTAATGTACAAGGGAGCCCCAATAAGGCTAGCAGCTGACTTATCAATCAATGGAAACACTCCAAGCCAGAAGAGAATGGCAAGAAATATTCCAGGTAATGAGAACCAGAAGTCAGCAACCAAGACTACTTTACCCAGCAAGGCTCTCAATCAAGATAGAAGGCCAAATAAGAAGCTTCCCAGACAAAGGAAGTCTAAAAGAATACACCTCCACCAACCATCTCTGCAAGAGATGCTAAAGGGACTGCTTTAAGGAAGGAAGTAAGGAAGAGAGAGAGAGAGGGGGTGGGTAACATAGGTATGTAAATGGCAATGAATAAGTACCTCTCAATAATAACCTTAAATGTAAATGGGTTAAATGCTCCAATCAAAAGACTGGAGAAAAGAAATTCAGTGGTGCAGTCTCCTTCAGGTATCCTGGTGTTCATGGCTTCCCCATACTCCTTTTTGTGATCAGTTGGAGGGGTAAGGCAAAATGGTTTAAGACAGGAGGAGAGTATTCTATGATATTTACAGTAGCAGCCAGTAGGGAAGAGACAGGAGATCCCTTGGCTATGTATAGTGTGAACTGTGACCTTCTACCCAACTAGCCACTTTTTAGAAAGGATGGAAAGAAGATAAGACTCTTGTTGGGGAGCAAAGGATTGTGAGTTGGATCTAGAAAGCAGTGAGGTTGTGGGAGGTCAGATTCTGAGGAAAGGTGAGAGTAAAGAATAGCTGAATGGATAAGAAAGCATGACCCACACATGTGCTGCCTCCAAGAGACCCACCTCAGAACAAAAGACCTACACAGGCTGAAAGTGAAGGGCTGGAAACAAATTTTACAAGCAAATGGACAGGAAAATAAGCCGGGATAGCAAAACTCATATCAGACAAAATAGACTTCCAAAAAAGGGCCATAAAGAGAGACCCAGAAGGTCACTTCATAATACTCAAGGGAAGAATGCACCAAGAAGACGTAAACATTGTAAATATATATGCACTCAACATAGGAGCACCCAAATACATAAAGAAAATCTTAGAGGACTTCAAGAAAGATATTGACAGCAACACAATTATAGTGGGGGATTTTAACACTCCATTGTCAAAAATGGACAGATCTTCCAAACAAAATATCAACAAAGATATTGACACATTGAACAATGCCCTAGATGAAATGGACTTAACTGATATATACAGAGCCCTCCATCCCAAAGAAGCTAAATACACATTTTTTTCAAATGTACATGGAACATTTTCAAAGGTAGACCACATCATAGGACACAAAACAAGCCTCAACAAATTCAAGAAAATTGAAATCATATCAAGCATTTTCTCAGACCACAAGGGCCTAGAACTAGAAACCAACCCCAAGGGAAAAAACCCCAAACACTCAAAATCATGGAGATTAAATAGCATACTATTAAACAAAGAATGGGTCAAGAATGAAATTAGGAAAGAAATCAAAAGGTTTCTGGAAACAAATGAAAATGAACTCATCACAACCCAAAATTTATGAGACACAGCTAAGGCAGTCCTGAGAGGGAAGTTCATAGTGATACAGGCATACCTAAAAAAAGATAGAAACATTTCAACCTAACCCTACGTCTACAAGAACTCAGGGAACAACAACAAAGACAGCCCAGAGTAAGTAGAAGGAAGGAAATAACCAAGACCAGAGCAGAAGTAAATGACATAGAGACTAAAAGCACAATTCTAAAGATCAGTGAACCCAGGAGCTGGTTCTTTGAAAAGATAAGCAAAATTGACAAGCCTTTAAGCAGACTCATCAAGGAAAAAAGAGAGAAGACCCAAATAAACACAATCAGAAATGAAAGAGGACAGATTACAACTGATACCACAGAAATACAAAGGATTGTAAGAAATTACTATGAAGAACTGTGTGCCAAGAAATTTGAAAATGTAGGTGAAATAGACAAATTTCTAGAAAAATACAGTCTTCCAAAACTCAATGAAGAAGCAGAAAGCCTCAAAAGACCAATAACAACAAATGAAATTGAAGCAGTAATAATAAAAAAAAAAAATCCCGACACATGAAAGCCCTGGACCAGATGGTTTCACAGGAGAATTCTACAAAGCATTTAAGGAAGAGCTAACTGCTATTCTTCACAGACTTCAAAAAAATCCAAAATTTTGGAAGACTCTCAAACTCATTTTATGAGGCCAGCATCATCCTAATCCCAAAACCAGATAAAGACACAACAGAGAAAGAAAACTTCAGGCCAATATCGCTGATGAACATAAACACTAAAATCCTCAATAAAATATTGGCAAACCGCCTCCAACAATACATTAAAATGATAGTACACCAGGACCAAGTGGGATTCATCGCAGGGATGCAAAGATGGTTCAATATTTGCAAACCAGTAAATGTAATACATCACATAAACAAAAGCAAAGACAAAAATCACATGATCATATCGATAAATGCAGAAAATACAGTTGATAAGGTATAGCACCCATTTATGATAAAAACATTCAGCAAAGTGGGAATAGAGGGAGCATTCCTCAACATAATAAAGGCCATATATGAGAGACCTGCAGCCAAGATCATATTCAATGGGCAAAAACTAAAATCTTTTCCACTGAGATGAGAAACAAGACAAGGTTGTCAGAGTGGTAGAGTCAGAAGCCTATGCTAAATCTCTGTGGTTCTTACTGGAGTGACCATAGGCCTAACGTTCTTGTGTGTCCACTTGCATATGTCCAAGTGCACTGTCCATCTTCATGCATGATGCTGTAAATATACTGTATGTCCAATTAACAATAATGCTAAGATTTTCCCATTTTGGAGCCAGTTAATAAAGCATCATGCAGTTAGTTACAAACTTAGGTTCAGTTAGTTACAAACTTAGGTTTAGCATAATTACTCTATGAATTTGATCATATTCATTTTTATTATGTCAACATGATGCTCCATTCTCAGGAAGTAACACTAAAGCCAGAAAAAGAAAACTGGAATTCTCTAGTTCTGAAGAGCAGGAAGATTCTTGTCTCTGAAACCAATCTCTCAGGTTTGGAGTAATTACTTACACAGCATTAATCATGGAATAAGCTTAATAACTACAAAACAGTGTCGTGAAAATACAAGAAGAGAGAGCTTGACTTAAATCTATGAAGGAAAGTAGTAAAATTGCCCTTGAACCTATTACAGTCTGGAGCTGACACTATTGACCAAACCATGTTTGATACACATTACATTTGAGAAAAACACTATAGGGAGGGGGGATGTTAGATTGTAAAAGGATAACTGTACTGGGTGCTGCATTCTGTGGTTTCAGTTCCATTATTGGAAAGAAGATTGCAAAACCAAAACAAACACCAACTACCCAGTGACTATTTGTTAGGTTGTTGGTCCTCAGATGGCCCTGGACTGAAGTGGTAATTTTTAATTTAATTTAATTTATTATTTTATTTCTCATTTCTTTGTTACCTGAGGACATGTTCACCAATATTAGAGAGAGAGGAAGGGAGAAAGAGAGAAAGAGCTATGTGAGAGAGAAACATCTGTTGGTTGCCTTCTCTATGTACCCTGACCTGACATTGAACTCTCAGTCTTTTAGAACACAAGACAACACTCCAACCACCTGAACTGGCTGGCCAGGGCTAAAGCGGTATTTTAAACAATACAGTTCCAAGTTTACTCACAAGACATGATAGCTCCTTAGATTTTATTGTATTTAAATGTAATAAGTAGATTAATCTGATGGAGATAGAATCACACACCATATAGCAATGTGGACGATGGACTACATTTACAATGACAGTCCCATAAAGTTATAATGGAGCTGAAGTTCCTCTGACAAATGGAAGCATTTGTGATCCTGGGAATTTTTTTTCTCTGATGGGAGCATTATCTGTGGGACTTGACAACAAATTCCCTCTCACTCCCAGCACCTCAATTTTGAGTACACAGATGACATCCCAATACATTGTCCACTGTACCTTTTATATGTTTAGATATACTTAGATAAACAAACACCATTGTGCTATAATTACCTACAGTGATCAGTGTTGGATGCAAGGAAATTAAGAACTAAGTTTAACCTTAATAGGCGAGAACTACATTGTAGCTAAAATAAGAAATGATAAAGGAGACAGAGTACAGTAAGCAGAGCTCCCTGTATCTAGCAGACGCTCTCCTCCAGGGAAGGCTAGATAAGCAGTGCTTTGTAGTTTTTTTTTAGTAAGAAGATAGAAGGGTAGCTGACTGGAGCCAGATTACTAGGCTAATGAACAAACAGCTTTCCCGCCTTATGAAAGAATGCTTGGTTTGAAATTCCCTGCGCGGTCTTTGTATGTGAATTACTAACTGCCACGTCTGCTTCTGTATAACGCTTGCTTACCTGCCCATATATAAGGACGTAGTTGTAAGCGCTGGGCGCGGCTCTCAGTTGTGGCTCCTAATAGCCGTGTGCCTCTGGCACGTTTGGAGAGTTCGCCCCTGCGCAGGTTAAACTTGGCCAATAAAGAAACATCTTTGGTACCCTGAAAGTCTCCAATATTCATTCTTGAGTTTGCTGGATGCAACATTTGGAGGCCCCAGCGAGATCACAGTTCGGAGACTGGAGAGACGGCTCGAGCCGGGTGAGTAGTGAGGATCCTCTATCTGTTCCCGGTTTTGGCTCCGGAGTAGGGAAACTACCCTGTGGTGGTAGGTGGGACGCTGCCGGCAGTCCACCCAGGGGCTTCCAAGAGGCGGGACGCCGCCTGGAAGTTTTTCAGTTACTGGGAAAGAAAGTTCCGTGACCGGTCACATTAAAGAAGGAACTTTTGCGCTGCGCTGCGCTGCGATTGAAATATTTGAGTGTGTGAGTGAACGAGCTCGTGAGTGACTGTGTTTGTAGCCCCACGGGGAAACCTACGGGGCATGAGAGGGCCCTAACCTGCGGTTCCTGTGTCAGGTCATATGGCATAACGGCTGGCAGTCTAACCCGGACTCTGATCGGGCAGCCTTAGCCAAGATCGACATCACCTCGCGAGAGGGCAGGCCAGGCGGGCGAGCAACTGTGTTCTGTGTCTTGTTTTGTCTGCGCTGTGTTTTGTCTGCGCGTTGTGTCACAAGTTGACTTCTGAATTACATGCCTAATTCGTGTGTGAGGGAAATTGCCTTGTCTGTCGCCTTGTTGGTTTGTATTGTTTGTCTCTTCTCCTATCTCCCGGACCTCATCAGAATGGGCCAGCAGGAGTCAGTACCAGGCTCCCCATTGGACTGCCTGTTGAGGAATTTTTCAGATTTCCAGCGTAGAGCTAGTGGATATGGCGGTCTTCCACCCGATTCGGAATTCCTGCGTACACTCAGCCAACTTGAATGGCCGACTTTCGATGTGGGGTGGCCAACCGAAGGCACTTTTGATTTACCAATTCTTTTTGCAGTGCGCGCAACTGTCTACAGGATTCCACATCCCGACCAATTTGTATACATAGATGTATGGGTAGACATAGCAACGGAACGGCCGGGTTATATAAAGAAGTGTTTGAAGGGGGAACCAGAAGGGGAAAAGGGCGGTATGTGTGACCACCCCTGGTGGTAGAGGGAAGGCAGGCCTTAACCCCGGGCCTAAACCAGGGAGGTCCCGACTGTATCCAGTCTTGCCGGGACCACTAGAGGACTCTCTAGATCCGGCAGACGCGCCTCCCCCTTATCCCCCTAAGAGTCTACCCGATTCTTCCAGTCAAATCGGACCTGCCCCTATGGTAGGTGGGAGTGCGGCTGCCGGAGGCGCCGGGGGACTTCTGAGCCCACCCCATACGAGAGGAGGAACCCCCTACGCATCGGGAGGGGATGGTGCGGCCATTTTGCCCCTGCGAGAGGCGCCGCCAGCACCGGATGCACCGGCACGGGCCCCTCCACGCTTGATTTATGTTCCTTTTTCTACCAGTGATTTATATAATTGGAAGCATCAGAACCCCCCATTTTCTGAGAAGCCTCAGGGGCTGATTTCCCTCTTAGAGACTATCTTTAGGACCCACCAGCCCACGTGGGATGACTGCCAGCAGATACTGCAAACCCTATTCACTTCTGAAGAACGAGATAGAATTGTTAGGGAGGCAGCCAAGGCCATTTTAGGAAATGAAGGAGAAACCCTAGCAGGGAGGAGAGAAGTTGAGGACATCCTCCCTTCTCAGCCTCCAAATTGGGACCCCAACACTTCGGGGGGAAGGGACGCGCTCCTCCAGTATCGCCGGGCTCTGCTTAGGGGACTGAAAGCGGCTGCTAGGAAGCCCACAAACTTTAGCAAGGTCAGTGAAGTGATCCAAGGCCGGGAGGAGTCACCAGCTGCATTTCTAGAGAGATTAATGGAGGCTTATCGAGTCTATACACCTTTGGACCCGGAGGCAGAGGAAAACAGGAGACTAGTGAACATAGCTTTTGTCACACAGGCCAGTCCAGACATCAGGAAGAAATTGCAGAAAATAGAAGGATTTGAGGGAGAAAACAGGAGTAAGCTATTAGAAATTGCCCAGAAAGTTTATGTCAATAGAGATGATCCTGAGATAGGTAGGGCAAAAGAGGTTGCAAAGATTCTATTGGCAGCCCAGCAGCCTGAGAAGGGAAAGAAAAAAGAATACAAGGGTAGAAAAGCGGGACCGGGAGGCCGGCGAGACATCGGTAGGAACCAATGTGCCTTCTGCAAGGAAGAAGGGCACTGGAAGCGGGATTGTCCAAAGCTGAAAAAGAGACAAGAACCCGAGATGGCGCCTCCGGTACTGCTACAGACTCTTGACTGACGGGGCCGGGGCTCTATCCCACTCAGCTCCCGAGAGCCCATGGTAACTTTGAATGTCGAAGGGAAACCTATAGATTTCCTGATTGACACGGGAGCTACCTATTCGGTTTTGAAGCAGCCACAAGGGCAGGTGCAGAAGGCAACCACAAAAAATAATTGGGGCAACAGGCAAAGCAGAAGCATATCCTTGGGCCACCGCACGGGTAACTAACCTAGGAAAGGGAACAATAACACACTCTTTCCTAGTAATTCCAGACTGCCCCTATCCGTTACTGGGAAGAGACCTCTTACAGAAGCTTCAAGCCACTATTACTTTCAGACAAGCCGATGACTCTTCTTCAGAAGATCGAGAGGCCGGAGTCAACTTTGAGATAACAGTCCCGTTGTCTGAAGAATATCTAGTGGCTACCCTCCAGGAAGGTAAGGAGGGAACTGTAGGGGTCCCCGATGAGCTATTGACAACAATACCTGGCGTGTGGGCTGAAACCAATCCGCCGGGGTTGGCGGCGCACCAACCCCCTGTCGTGGTGCAGTTAATGAGTACGGCCAGCCCAGTGAGGATACGGCAATACCCGGTCCCAGCACGAGCAAAGCAAGGGATTGTGCAGCACTTGCAGCGTTTGCTCAAGGCTGGGATACTCCGCCAGTGCCAGTCGGCTTGGAATACTCCCCTGCTGCCAGTCCAAAAGCCAGGGACACTGGACTATCGCCCTGTGCAGGACCTGCGGGAGGTGAACGCGAGGGTAGAAACGATTCACCCTACTGTGCCAAACCCGTACACCCTGTTGAGCTCCTTGCCGCCAACACACACCTATTATTCTGTCCTCGACTTAAAGGACGCTTTCTTCTGCATCCCCTTGGCCCCACAAAGCCAAGATATTTTTGCCTTCGAGTGGAATGACCCTGAAAACGGACTAGTAGGTCAGTTCACATGGACTCGTCTACCACAGGGGTTTAAAAATTCCCCCACCATTTTTTAATGAGGCCCTCAGTAGGGACTTGCAAGCTTTTCGGTCCACACACCCTGTCGGTTGTAACCTTGCAGTATGTAGATGATATTCTCATAGCTGCCAAGGACAAAGAAGAATGCGAAAAAGCCACTGCTGACTTGCTGCGAGACCTGGAGCGGATGGGATACCGAGTCTCCGCCAAGAAGGCCCAGATAGTAGCACAAACTGTAAGTTACTTGGGGTATGACTTACAGGGGGGGCAGAGGACCCTATCCAGCCGACGGATCCAGACGGTCCTACAAATCCCGGAACCGACTACCAAGCGACAGGTACGTGAGTTCCTGGGGGCAGTAGGATATTGTCGGCTCTGGATTTTAGGGTTTGCAGAACTAGCCCGACCCCTGCATGAGATAACCCAGGGAAGAGAAGAATCATTTGTGTGGACTGATAAAGAAAGACAAGCATTCCAGAGCCTAAAGGAGGCATTAGTGTCTGCCCCGGCTCTGGCCTTGCCTGACCCTGCCAAACCCTTTCAGCTGTTTGTAGCTGAGAAAGGAGGAATTGCTCTAGGAGTGCTTAGCCAAGAACTTGGGCCGTGGAAGAGACCGGTAGCCTACTTATCAAAGAAGCTCGACCCGGTAGCATCAGGGTGGCCCACCTGCCTGAGGGCACTAGCCGCCACATCTGTCTTGGTCAAAGAAGCAGGCAAACTAACGTTGGGGGCAAGACATCCGAGTGATTGGGGAACATTACATAGAACAGGTCCTAAAAAACACCCCCCGATCGTTGGTTGTCCAATGCTCGGTTGACGCACTACCAAGCTCAATTACTCAATCCGCCGTCGGTTCAGTTCTTGAAAACTACGGCGCTCAACCCAGCTACCCTCTTGCCTGAGCCAGACTCCACAATAACTCATAACTGCAAGCAGGTACTCGATACAGTGACAGGTTCCCGCCCAGACCTGAAGGATCAGCCATACAGCAAGGTCGACCTGACCTTGTTCACAGATGGCAGCAGTTTTATAGAGAGAGGACTGAAACGTGCGGGAGCGGCAGTGACCACTGTAGACGAAGTATTATGGCAGAGGGCTCTGCCTGCAGGAACATCGGCCCAGCGGGCCGAACTGATTGGACTCGCCCAGGCACTGCGGATAGCAGAAGGGAAAACTGCAAACATTTACACTGACAGCCGGTATGCTTTTGCCACCGCCCACATACACGGAGCAATATACAAAGAGCGGGGCCTCCTAACTGCAGGAGGCAAGGACATTAAGAACAAGGATGAAATCCTCGCTCTATTGGAAGCCATATGGTTGCCAGCTAAGGTTGCTATTATCCACTGCAAGGGACACCAAAAGGGAGACTCCCCAGCAGAAAGAGGAAATCGTTTGGCCGACTCGGCCGCCAAGCAGGCAGCATTGGGCCCCCTAGAAACTGTACTTCCCCTTTTACCTCAACCAAGAATATCCACCCAGCCAAGTTACACCTCTGAAGAAAAACAAGAGGGAGAGAAATTGAGAGGAATCCAAAATCAGCGGGGATGGATAGAGCTGCCGGACTCGAGACTTTACCTACCCCGGGGAGTCCTAAGACAAATCGTTGAAGAAGTTCATAGAAGTACCCACCTAGGGCAAAATAAGTTAGAACAACTAGTCAAGAAATATTATCTTGGGCCTAATCTCAGAGACATTATCCGGTCAGTCACAACTAGGTGCCAGACCTGTGCAAAGGTAAACGCATCAAATAAGAAATTACCACCATTTGTGAGATACCGAGGGAAGGCACCAGGAGAGTTGTGGGAAATAGATTTCACAGAAATGACTCCAGGGAAGTCAGGATACAAGTACTTATTAGTGTTAGTGGACACGTTTTCAGGGTGGGTGGAAGCGTTCCCCACCCGAGGAGAAACGGCTTCTATAGTTTGTAAAATGCTCTTAAGAGAAATTATACCCAGGTACGGTATCCCTTTAGCAATAGGTTCAGACAACGGGCCGGCTTTTGTATCCAAGGTGTCACAAGAGTTAGCAGCTAAGCTGAAAATAAACTGGAAACTCCATTGCATCTATAGGCCCCAGAGTTCAGGGCAAGTAGAAAGAATGAATAGAACATTAAAAGAAACCATAACTAAATTAAGAGAGGAGACCGGCGAAAACTGGACTGAGCTCCTTCCTTTCGCCCTCTTTAGAATCAGATGTACCCCATATTTTGAAAAATGGACCCCTTATGAACTCATGTTTGGACAACCTGTTCCTTTGGTACCACATGTAACAAGAGAAGAGATAAGCATGACTAACCATAACCTCCTCAAGTCTTTGCAGGCACTACAAGAGATCCGGAGTGAGGTCAGACGGCTGCGAGGCCAGGGCGTGGTCAACTCCAGCGACCAGCCCCAGAACTGTACACCACCTGACCCTGGACAATGGGTATGGGTTCGAAACCACCGACAGGGGAATCTTGAGCCACGATGGACAGGACCGTACCAGGTATTGCTGAGCACGCCATCTGCAGTCAAGGTAGCGGAAAAGCCCTATTGGATACATCTCTCTCACACCAAGCCAGCAGACAATCCCGAGGGAGGAGCTCAAACATGGACAGTAAAAAAGGACCCAGACTGTCCCTTAAAGCTTACCTTCTCTCATGCCTGACCCTTGCTGCTGGGGTAGTGGGCACTAGCTCCTTAGAGAAGCAGGAATGGGTACTAATAAGAACTGTAGACGGCATAGTAATAGCTTCCAACCACACCTGGGGAAACGCTCCCGTAACCTTAAAAACAGACTTGTCAAAATTCTTTGATGATAAACTTTGCTACAGGGGAGATATGAGACTGTTGCCGAACAGCCCACGTGCCCCATTGCAAGGGGGGTACGCGGGCCAATGCTGGCACCTGTGAGAGGTACTCCAGCTCCCTAAATAGGGCTCTGTGGTATACTACTTCCTATGGGTGCCCAGAACCGCCATCCAGTAAGCGGAGGACTTGTGGGTCAGGGCCAGACTACTATTGCAAGAACTGGGGATGTGAAACCTTAGTAGAAAGAACTGAATGGACTCCTGGGGGAGGGCAAGACAGACATATTCAGCTGAGGCGAGAAAAGACGAAGACCCCAGGAAATGGCTGGGATGAAGATTGCGCTGCCGATAATTGCAACCCAACGGTTATTACAGTGCTCAATCCCAGCGATCTAGAGTGGAAGAAAGGAAGAACGTGGGGACTTAGACTTTATGTACGGGGAACTGACCCGGGTACATTCTTTACTGTTAAGCAACTGCCCATACAGGGCCGACCCCTGCTCAGGGGTAAAGGAAGATTACCGCCTAGACCACAGCCCCCTCCGACTGGGACCACTAACAGCCCTGACTATGATATCACCAGTAGCCCCGAGAACTTGAATGACTCTGTAACAGAAGGAAGCATACATAGGGAAGAAGTAACCCGAGTCCCTACCAAGGCTGAACTAGGTTATGAAATATACCCGAGACAAGGGGCGAATGCCCTAGGAATAGTAGAGAAAGTATTCCCACTATTCAATGAAACTCAGCCAGAGATAACCGAGTCTTGTTGGCTGTGCCTGAGCCCGCGGCCTCCATTCTATGTAGGGTTAGGGATGAATTCCACAGGGACAGGAGGATTTGTCAAGATAAACTTAACAGACACAGATTCCCATCGAGAGCAGAGCCAAATAGAAGAGTGCTTCACTGAAGGATCCTTAACCCTAGCAGAGTTCCATGGGAAGGGTACTTGCTACTTTACAGGAAATCTCACCTCACCTGGCTCGAATTATACAGATTATTGTTTGAATCAAGAGTTTGTGCCGGCTTCTGAGAAAACCTCATTGTTAAAAGCCCCAGAAGGCATATGGTTCATATGTACCCAAGGGATCTATAAGTGTCTCATGCTGACTAACCCAGAATTTTGTGTAAGCGCATACATAATCCCACAGGTGTATCTATATGGAGGTAACCCTGAGTTCTTAACTGACTCCTCAGAGAGAGTAAAAAGAACCCCACTGTTGATCCCTATCCTAGCCATTTTAGGGATAGCAGGATCAGCTGTTGTAGGAACCACTGCCTTAGTGAAAGGTGAAACAAGTCTCAGGCAACTATCCCAAACGTTCTCAAAAGACATCACTCTGCTCCAAGATCAAATAATATACTTAGAGAGACAAGTAGACTCCCTTGCAGCAGTAGCACTACAGAATAGGAGAGGCTTAGATCTCCTATTTTTACAACAAGGAGGATTGTGTGCAGCACTAGGGGAAGAATGTTGTTTCTATGCTAACCACTCTGGAGTTATTAAAGAAAATATCAAAACCTTAACAAAAAGATTAAAAGACCGATCAAGAGAAGATGAGGATACAAACTGGTATGCCTCTATGTTTAGACTATCTCCTTGGCTAACCACTCTGCTATCTGCAGTAGCAGGTCCATTACTATTAATAGTTATAGCCCTTATATTTGGGCCCCTTATACTAAATAAGTTACTTAATTTCATTAAGGAAAGGATAGAAGTAGTTAAGCTAATGGTACTGTCCCAGCCCTATACCATCCTTCCAAGTGATGAATCAATGGTTTGATTACCCCTAAGAGAAAACGGGGGAATGTTGGATGCAAGGAAATTAAGAACTAAGTTTAACCTTAATAGGCGAGAACTACATTGTAGCTAAAATAAGAAATGATAAAGGAGACAGAGTACAGTAAGCAGAGCTCCCTGTATCTAGCAGACGCTCTCCTCCAGGGAAGGCTAGATAAGCAGTGCTTTGTAGTTTTTTTTAGTAAGAAGATAGAAGGCTAGCTGACTGGAGCCAGATTACTAGGCTAATGAACAAATAGCTTTCCCGCCTTATGAAAGAATGCTTGGTTTGAAATTCCCGCGCGCGGTCTTTGTAGCTGAATTACTAACTGCCACGTCTGCTTCTGTATAACGCTTGCTTACCTGCCCATATATAAGGGACGTAGTTGTAAGCGCTGGGCGCGGCTCTCAGTTGTGGCTCCTAATAGCCGTGTGCCTCTGGCACGTTTGGAGAGTTCGCCCCTGCGCAGGTTAAACTTGGCCAATAAAGAAACATCTTTGGTACCCTGAAAGTCTCCAATATTCATTCTTGAGTTTGCTGGATGCAACAATCAGCACAGTAGCAGCTGCACAGTCTTGCAGCCCAGGAGCAACAGGTTGTATGCAGTCCAAGTGTGCAGTTGGCTGTCCCATCTGGGTGTGAATAAGTGCCTCTGTGATGCTCACATAGTAATTAAATCTCTGAATGACATATTTTCCAGAATGAAACTTCATTGTTAACTGACACATGGCTGGATGAAATGAGAAAATTTCAAGTTTTCACCAGAGATACCATTACATACTCATCACTGCAGTTGCTTATTTAACATCATGCCTCAATTTTGACCTCTTTACTACAAGAGGGAAAATTGGAGATGCTTTAGTGTTGTTGCTCAATTTAGGCATAAGAAGACAAACCAGAGATTTTAAAAGAAGATAACATGTGTGACAGAGGTCATATAACTATAGATGACTGAACTGGGCAAAGAACACAGGGTTCCTCCTTCTAAGTTCAGTGCTTTCTTGTGTTGCTGTCCTCTGAAGCTGCTGTGGTGGACTGCCCAATTTCACAGTGTTATGTCCCATATGAGAATCATCTGTGTCCATATACATTCAGGACACTGAAGATGATCCACAGGCTCCTTATCTGTATCACTATTGTCTACATCATGCTTCTTCCTGGGCCTGAGCCTTGGCTTCCTTCATCCATCCTGATGCAGCCCCTATGGCATCAGAGCTCTTCCCTTCTACTTTTCACAATTAGTACACAAACGGTTCTCAGCCCCCAGAGCAATGAACTTGGCCATTTGCATCACAGGACTATTGTCGAGGAAGGTGGATCTGCCTTCCAGATCTTTAGCCTCTGCAGCTTCTAATGCTTATGCTTTCTTGTTTGTTTTTCCTGTCACATTCCATAACTATTTTACATGAAAGAGTGAACCTAAATGGAACATAGAGAGTCAAGACTGGATTTAAGACAAGAGTGATTCAGGGTCATTTACAGAACTAGCACAGAGACCGTAGGCAGGTGGTGGAAAGAAGAGAAGAGCCAAGGGAAGTAGAGGCCCAGAGGGCTCACTTCTCTAGTCCATTTGACAAAACCCGGGGAACACAGACTGGGAGAATGGAGGTGTGTGTGTGTGTGTGTGTGTGTGTGTGTGTGTGTGTTGAGAGGGGTGGTCATGTGCACGTGTAGTTTATTTTAGGTGTGATTATTTTGCTCTTTTAAATAAAATAAATTATCATGAAAGATTTTCAAACTTGATTCATGTGGAATAAAATAGTGTGATTTCCCATTTGAGAATGTAAATGCTGCATATCTTTTCTGATGACAGCCGCTGGAGAAATGCAGGGGAAGCTATGTCTGGTTACAAAAACTACATCTTTAATTTTACTTCTAAATTGTCCATATGCAAAGTAATGGGTTTTTCTTATTTTCCTTTTTCTGTAATTGATCTAAAAGTTGGACATACCTTTCTATAAGCACAGCCAATAAGTATTTTAAATCAACTTTTATCCACAGGAAATGTGAAAACAATTATCTGATTAAACCGGTAACAGAAAAGAAGAAATGAAGTCTTGGATTTGAATCTTCTCTGCCATTTTTAGCCTCATAAAAGGTCAAGGATCAGGAGATAATCATGGTTAAGAATTGTTATTAACCTTTGCAGTTCTTCCAAAGCTCAGGGTTTCTCCATTTCTTAAATTTAATTCTCTCTATTTATTGACCTTGTTTTTAATACAAGAAACAGCCCTTTGACATGGAGGCAGTTTCAGAGCTTTGAAAATAATGAAAATTACTGAAGTACGGGGAGACTTGAATCAGCATTCACACATTTATTAGCGTCAGGCCAACTTGAGTAATTAAATATAGATGCAATTGCTCACTAGACATTGCACAAGTGGGTAACATTACAGTCTATACAATTAGAAAAGAGTTTCTAGTTTTTCTTGTTCTTTGGTTAAATGTGGGCCAAATAGAATCATTCAATTACACCAATTTGCTTTTTTTCCCCTTGCCATATGATTTCAAACACAATGGTGGAGAGTGCTTTGTTCAGTCTTCATCAAGTTGAACTAAAGAGTGGTTTTAACCATTTATGTTGAAGTTACAGTTGAATTTTTATTACCTAGAAAGAGTTAGGTACTTGTTGATGCCCACAGAATGACATTTTTCTTCTTAGCCACGTGAAAGCTGAGTGTACCCTTCTCATTGGTCTAGTGGACCTTGAAGAATCACTTTCAAGGTATCATGGCAGAAGACTGAAGAGTAATATTTATCAACATTAAATAGACACTTGGTGAAGTATGCATAAATATTTCTTTGTATAAACATAACACAAAATTAAATAGTTTAGAAACACAGACACCACTGAGCACAGGTCCACTGTTGTCAAAGTCATCTGTAAACACCAGCTCACACTGAATACAAAAGCAGCTTCTACCCTGACTCTGGCCATCATGGAGGCCCTGTACAAGGTAAGATTGCTCCTCAGCCACCCCACCCCCTCCCCCCTCCCCCACACAACCCCAGTTAAAGGAAAAGAAGGGACCCCCAACAATTATAGCAGCAAAAAAATGACACTAAGAGCAGCATCCCTCCCCTCCCCCAAATAGAACATTTAACATTTTGGTCAATTCGGAGAACAAGATAAAATAATTTTTAAAAAACTTTTAAAAAGTCAATTTGAAGCATAACTTTTCAAACTGTGATTCTTTCTTCAGAGGACATGCAGCTTCCTAAGCTCCACCTACTAGGTGAAAGTCACAAGATAAAGATCAGGAAGCACTGGCCAGAGCTAAATAACAGAGATGTAAGTTTTTCATTTAGAAGATGCCAGGTAGCAAGAAATTAAACGCCAGGTTCTTCTTCGTCACCCCTCACAATGTCTTTTTGCTTTGCTATATGGATTGCTGTGTATGACTTTTAAACATGACACTACTATTGAGTTGTAAGCAGTTTAGGTAGCAGAAGTTTTCTTTGGACACATTCAAAAATGAACGATCAAATTCACACATGCGGACATGGTTTATTTTTTGAGCTCAGAGGGCCCAATTTGATTTAGCTCTGTTGAGGATATCAACAAAATGATAGTTTACTCTCAGAGTCTGGTCAAGCCATGGTGCCTGACCTTGATCACAAGGGGGTCCACTCTGCCCAGACCTGCCGAAAGGCAGGGCTGCTTTCCACTGAGTATTCCCAGGATGGTTTGTCTAAAACATCCCTGGTTTTGAAAACACCACACAGGTTTTATTTCACTTTTATGTTGTGTTAGGATCCTAGAGAACTTCAGTTACCAAAGTACTGAAAGCCTATATTGTAGGAATAATTTGTCAGTTAAGTGATTCCCATTATATTATACATTGTGTGTGTGTGTGTGTGTGTGTGTGTGTGTGTGTGTAGGTGGAGCTCACACACACATATATACTTACAGATTTTTATTTGTACAAAACTTGGACTGCACCAAACAGTACTTTGCAGAAGTAAGAATCAAGTCCGCAAATAGAGTATAACAACACGCCAAAGAGAAGACAGAAAGTTCTATTGGGACAAGAACGTTCAGCTTAGCAATGTATGAAATAACTTCAGAACTGCCAATTCACTAGTCTGACCTGTTCTGAAGAAAAATCTGAATCAGCACTTTTGGGATCCTTGTAAAAAACGTGGCATCTAGGGCAGCTAGTAATGCTTATCTGAAATTCCTGAACTAAATGAAATTAAAAGAACTATGCAGATCAATTTTGGTGTATAATTGCTATGAAATAATTTTCCCCTTTAAGAAAAAACACTTAAAGTCTATTTCAGAATAAATTTCTTTATATTCAGTAATATGTTTTGTTTTTTTTTTTGCTGAATTGCTGAATTGCTATTTGACTTTTTATATCAAAATGGGACCTTTTATCCAATGGTTCAGTAAACAGGCAGCTTCTTTCTCATCTGACTGATAGGAACATTTTTATCACCAGAAATCACCCATTCCTCCTGACTCCCTGCTAAGGTTTGTGGGTTGATGTGTGCATTTGGTCACTGCTATTGACAAAACCTCATTCTACAAGTCCTGCTCAGGCACGCGCTTGTGAAAAATCACTGACTGTCTTTGCTGGTACTGCTGTTTGCGCCTCTTCCTTTTGTCACATTGGCATAGCAGCAACATCTTGAAAGTGGTTCTGAATGTTTTGTTACACAGGGCATAGCACACGGGGTTCACGGTGCTGTTGATGTAGCAAAGCCAGTAGCCCAGATTCCAATAGGTTTTGGGTATACAGCTGTCACAAAAGGTGTTCACCAGAACCATAATATTGTAGGGGGTCCAGGTGATGATGAAGGCAAGCAAGATGGCGCTGAGGGTCTGGGCTGCTTTCTTCTCCTTGATGAGTGACATCCGTTTTCGCTTAGTGATCTGACTTCTGGTCTTCAGAGCAAACCTCTTGGCCAGGGTGGCTTCCTTGAAGGACAGAGGTAGAGTGGCCGTGGTCTTACCCACCGAGGAGTTGATGTCAGAAGTCTTGGCTGAGTCCACGGCTGACTCTAACTGGATGGGGAGCTTGGAGAAGCTTTTTTGAAAACTGCCTCCATCATCCATGCTCCTCTGGGCCTGCAGTTTGCTGGCCTTTTTCTCCAAGTCTACTGACCCAAGCTCTTCATTGGGCACCTGCAGGTTATCAGATGAGGGTAATTTGGTGGAGTTGAGGATGGTGCTGTGACCTGGAAGCTTGAGCACAATGGAGTAGATGGCTCTTGTCTCTGAGCCAATGTCTTCCTCATCAGAGGACGCAGAGTTTTCCAGGGAGGCAGCAGCATCATTGTTGTTCCAGCTGTCACTGCTGCTGTGGTCTTGGTCTATGTGCTCAGCACTGGGCTTCCAGCTCTTGGTTGGGAACCAGAAGTTGCAGCAACCGTACTTTCTCCTGGCTGAGCGTTTGATGCTTTGCTGTTGAAGCTCATAGCTGCTGCAACTTCGAGAACTGCCTGTGGGTTGGACAAAGTTTTCTGCCTCTGCTTCTGTCCCAGAGGCTTGTAGCCCGGCAAGCTCTTTGGTACGTTTTTCAGTTTCCTTATAGATCCTCCAGTATAAAATTGTCATAATGGTGACAGGCATATAAAAGGCGGCAATGGCTGTGCCAAAGGTAATGGTGGGCTCACTAAGGAACTGAATGAAGCACTCCCCTGGGGGCACAGTTCTCTTCCCAACAAAGTACTGCCAGAACAAGATGGCAGGAGCCCAAAGGACAAAGGAGATGACCCAAGCCAGGCCTATCATCACACCAGCTCTTTTTGTTGTTCGTTTAGCCCTGTATGTGAGTGGCCTTGTAATGGAAAAGTACCTGTCAAAGCTAATCACCAGAAGATTCATAACTGATGCATTGCTAGCCACATAGTCAATGGAGAGCCAGAGGTCACAGGCCAAGTTCCCTAAAGCCCATCGATTCATGATAATGTAGGTAGTAAACAGATTCATTGAAATGACCCCAATAATCAGATCAGCACAGGCAAGGCTTAAGAGGAAGTAGTTATTGACTGTCTTCAGTTGCTTGTTGACTTTAAATGCCACTATCACTAAGATATTGCCAATGATGGTCACCAGGGCCAGGATACCTGTTAAGAATGCAATGAAGACCACCTGCCAGATGGTATGACCTCCCAGAGGGTCACTGATGGTGCCATTTGAAACAGAGAAATTCCCAGCTGCTCGAGAATTGTTGTGACTGCCAAAATAAGTGCCTGTTCCTGGGGGCAGCCCTGAATCTGGGGAGCCAGGTATCCAGAAAGAGCTGATGTTTGGAAACAAAGACGAAGTTGTATTGTTATTGTGCAAGGTCATTGTGACTCTTTGACATAGTCTGGAGAGAAAAGAGAGAAAAAAGAGTTAGAAAATGTTCTGCCTTTGTTTGACTTATTCTTTGCATTGCATACTTTAAAAGACACAGAAGACCTATTATAGGATGCTGCTTCTCAGAGAGGTTAAAACATCAAATTCATTCTCTTACTTTAAAGGTGAGGAGTCTAGGAGAGGCAGAGATTGGTTCATTCAATGTGCTTACCCATATTTTCCATATTTCTAAAAATATACCACATATACTTCCACAAAACGCTGTTATCAGACAAAACCTTCTTTCTCTTATTTTAAAGAGAGAGAAAATATTTGATGCTTATATGATACTAAGCCAGCACTGGTATATCATTATACCACTTGATATGTGAAACATATCCATTTGCATTTTATCCTCCTAACCCACAGCATTTACCTATCATATGCTTTAGGATTTAAGACCACAGAGCCATTTAAGCTTCGTTGGGATGAGGAACATCATCCAGGAGTAATGGGAAAAACATGTGTGAATTACATCACATTATATTATCTCTTTAAACCACAGATAGAATAAGTTGATTCCTTGTAATGCATGCTAACAGTATACAAGGCAGCAATCTTATGCTTGATAACATGAAGAAACTTTACCAGATTGTTCTGCATTGATGAAACCAGTTTGGATATTTTTAATCTATAGAAATATTTTTAGAATCTTTTTGTTTTTCAATTACAGTTGACATACCATATTATATTAGTTTCAGGTGTACAACATAGTGATTAGACATATAACTATTGATGGACACTTAAGTTATTTTTATGTCTTGGCTATTGTGAATAATGCTGCAATGAACATCAGGGTGTATACATTCTTTCAAAGTATATACCCAGAAGTAGAATTATCAGGTTACAAGGCAGTTCAATTTCTAATTTTTGAGGAATCTCCATAGTGTTTTTCACAGTGGCTGCACAAACTTGCATTCCTGCCAACCATGCATGAGGGTTTACTTTTATCCACAATCTCACCAGCACCCATTGTTTGTTAATTTATTGGTGATAGCTATTCTGACAGGTGGGAGGTGACATCTCATTGTGAATTTAATTTGCACTTTTGTAATGATTAATGAAACTGAGCATCTTTTCACATGTCTACTGGACATCAGTATGTCACCTTTGGAAAAGTGTCTGTTCAGATCCTCTGCCCACTTTTTAATTGGAGTGGGTTTTTTGGTATTGAGTTATATGAGTTTTTAATAAATTTTGGATATTGACCATTTATTGGATGTATCATTGGTGAATACCTTTTCCCACTCATTAGACTGTCTTTTTTAATGGTTCCTTTGCTGTGCATTTTTTAAATTTTTAGTGTAGTTTAATTTGTACATTTTTCTTTTGTTTCCCTTGACCAGAGATATATCAGAAAAAATATTATTAAGATCAATAAAGTCCATTCTTACTTTTCTTTCATTTCTGATTTTATTTGGATCCTCTCTCTTTTTCTTGATGAGTCTAATTAAAGGTTAATTACTCTTGTTTATTATTTCAAAGAACCAAAACTCATTTTTACTGATTACTTGAATTATTTTTTAAACCATATTTTGTTTATTTCTACTCTAATCCTTATTATTTCCTCCCACTCACTTTGGACTTAGTTGTTGTTCTCTTTATAGTTTCTGTAGGTGTAAATTTAAATTGTTTATTTGAGATGTATCTTGTTTCTTGAGGTAGATCTGCAATGTTATGAATTTGGCTCTTAGGGACTGCTTTTACTTGTCCCACAGAATTTGGATTGTGTTTTCCTTTTCATCTGTCTCATTGGATCGTGCTGTTATTTTCATTTGTCTCAAGGTATCTTTTTATTTTTTTTCTTTGATCTCATTATTAACCCATTAATTGTTCAGTAACATTTTTTATCCTCCTTGTATTTGCATGTTTATCAGGGGATTTTTTTTTTTGGTAATTACTTTCTGGTTTCACACCATTGTGGTGAAAGAAGATCCTTGATATGATTTCAATTTTCTTAAATGTATTAAAACATATTTTTGCGGCTTATGATGTGGTCTATCCTAGAAAATATTTCTTGTGCACTTGAAAGTAATGTGTATTCTGTGGCTTTGGGAAAAAATGCTCTGAAAATATCAATTAAATTCTAATATCATCCTGGCTGGCATAGCTCAGTGGATTGAGCATGGGCTGTGAATCAAAGTGTCACAGGTTCGATTCCTAGTCAGGGCACATGCCTGAGTTGCAGCCCATGACCCCCAGCAACTGCACATTGATGTTTCTCTCTCTTTCTCCCTCCCTTCCCTCTCTAAAAATAAATAAATAAAATCTTTAAAAAAATTCTCATTCGTTATTTAAGGACCTTGTTTCCTTGTTCAATTTGTCTGGGAGATCTACACATTGGTGTCAATGGGGTGTTAAAGTCCCCTACTATGCCTGTAATCACTCCTTTTATGTCCATTAATGCTTTCTCCATATGTTTAGGTGTTCCCATGTTGGGTGCAGAAATGTTTACAAAGATTAATTACTCTTGTTGGATTGATCCTGTTATCATTATGTAATGTCCTTCTTTGTCTCTTATTATATAGTCTGTATTTTAAGGTCTATTTTGTCCTATATAAGTATTTCTATATGAGCTTTATTTTGTTTCCATTTGTTTCAAATATCTTTTTCTATCTCTTTTATATCAGTCTGTGGGCGTCTTTTGATTTGAACTGTGTCTCTTGTAGACAGCATATCTTTGGGTCTTGTTTTCTTATCAATTTAGTGACTCTAAGTCTTTAACTTGGAACATTTAATCCATTTACATTTAAAGTGATTACTGACAGTTATGTATTTTTTTACATTTTATTATTTATATTTATGTTCCTCTCTCTTTTCTCTCTTTTTTTCTTAAAAAGGACCCTTTAACATTTCTTGTAATACTGATTTGTTTTTTATGAACTCCTATAGCTTTTTCTTGTTTGGAAAGCTCTTAATTTTTTATTGAATTTTAAATTATAGCCTTGCTGGGTAGAGTAGTCTACGTTGTATGTCCTTGCTTTGCATCGCTTTGAATGTTTCTTGCCAATCCATTCCGGCCTGGAAAGTTTCTGTTGAGAAATCTGCTGACAATCTTATTGGAGCTTTCTAGTAGATAACTAATTGCTTTTCTCTTGGTGCTTTTAAGAGTCTCTCTTTGTCTTTAACCTTTTGCATTTTAATGATGATGTGCCTTGCTGTGGGATTTTTTGGTGCATCTTGTTTGGAACTATCTGCACTTCCTGAACTTGTGCGTGTTTTTTTTTTTTTTCCCCCTTCACCAGGGTAGGGAAATTTTCTGTCATTATTTCTTCATATAGTTTTTGAATCCCTTGCTCTCAGTCTTCTCCTTCTGGTACCCCATAATGTGGATGTTGTTGTGCTTGTTCCAGAGGACCTTCAAAACATCCTCATTTTTGCTTTTTGTTGTTCTGATTGTTTTCCACTATCTTATCTTCCAAATTGTGGATTTGATCTTCTGTTTCATCTAACCTACTGTAAATTCCTTCTAGCATATTTATTAAAGTATGTTCCCTCTTTTCTCACTTTGCTGAGAGTTTTTATCATAAATGTTAAATTTTGTCAAAGGCTTTTATCTGCATCTATTGATATGATTATATGATTTTTATTTTTCACTTTTTAAACTGAAATCCTAAATGTTTATTGCTTTTGGGTATTTATTTTTATATTCAATTTTTAATATACATTACTGATTATTTTATTAGAGTTGTCCCATTTTTTTCTCCCCTTTATTGCACTCCACCCTCTACCTCCCTCTCCCTTCTCACCATCATTCCCCTACCTTAGTTCATGTCCATGGGCCATACATATAAGTTCTTTGGCTTCTCCATTTCCCATACTATTCTTAACTTCTGCCTGTCTATTTTGTACCTGCCATTGATGCTGCTTATTCCCTGTACCTTTGCCCCATTTCCCCTCTCCCCCTCCCCACTGATAATGCTCCAAGTGATTTCTATTTCTGTGAATCTATTCCTGTTCTAGTGTTTGCTTAGTTCATTTGTGTTTTTCATTTTTTTGTTTGTTTTTTTAGGTTCGGATGTTGATAATCATGAGTTTGTTGTCATTTCACTGTTTGTATTTTTTATCTTTTTCTTAGATAAGTCTCTGTAACATTTCATACAATAACGCATTGGTGATGATGAACTCCTTTAGCTTGACCTTATCTGGGAAGCACTTTATCTGTCTTTCCATTCTAACTGATATCTTTGCTGGATACAGTAATCTCAAATGTAGGTCCTTGCCTTTCATGATTTTGAATACTTCTTTCCAGCCCCTTCTTGCCTGCAAGGTTGGTTTTGAAAAATCAGCTGAGAGTCTTATGGGAACTCCTTTGTAGGTAAACTCTCCTTTTCTCTTGCTGCTTTTAAGATTCTCTCCTCTTTAATCTTGGGTAATGTAATTATGATGTGCTTTTGTGTGTGCTTCCTTGGTTCCAACTTATTTGGGACACTCTGAGCTTCCTGGATTTCCTGGAAATCTATTTCCTTTGCCAGATTAGGAAAGTTCTCCTTCATTATTTTTTTTTCCAAATAAGTCTCAATTTCTTGCTCTTCCTCTTCTCCTTCTGGAACCCATCTGATTTGGATGTTGGAATGTTTAAAGTGGTCCCAGATGTTCTTAAGCCTCTCTTCATTTTTTTGAATCCTTGTATCTTCATTCTGTTGTGGTTCAATGTTTATTTCTTCCTCCTGCTCCAAATCATTGATTTGAGTCCCAATCTCTTTCCCTTCATTATTGGTTCCCTGTATATTTTTCTTTATTTCACTTTGCATAGCCTTCACTTTTTCCTTTAATTTGCCATCATACTCAACCATTTCTGTGAGCATCCTGATTACCAGTATTTTGAACTGTGCATCTGATAGGTTGGCTGTCTCTTCATCACTTAATTTTATTTTTTCTGGAACTTTGATCTCTTTCTTTTGGGCCATATTTTTTGGTCTTGGCATACCTGTTAGGTAGTGAAGGGTGGAGCCTTAGCTATTCACCAGAGCAGGGTAACCCACATTGCTGCATTGTGGCACTGCTAGTGGGGGAGAAGTCAGAGAAGAAACAATGCCTCTTATGCTCTCTGACAGCTTTCAATCACTTCCTCTGCTACCCACAAGCAAACTGGGCCCTTCTGGTGCTGATTCATGGGTGGGTGTGTTTGTGTATGTTCTAGGACCCTGTGGGTCTTTCCAATGAACTCTCCTGTGAGGCTGGGAGTTTCTCCTGCCACCTCAACCCCCACAGGTTTTTTTTCATTCAGAAGTTTTGAGGCTTTATTTCCTCCTGCTGGAACCCAGGGTGGTGCAGTCTGTCTCGATCCCTAGTTGTTCCTCCCACTTTACCCACATGCAAATGTGGGACCACCCACTCTGCCAGCCCCCACCTTGCCAGGTGTCCTCTTTGCCCTGGCTGCCCATCACCACCCCTCCTACTGGTCTGCATGAATGTTTCTTCTTTAACTCCATGGTTAAAGACTTCCATACTGTTTGGAAGTCTTCTGTGGTTGTCAGACTTTCATACAGTTCAATTTTCTGGTTATTTTTTGTTTTTAAATTTGTTGTTGTCCTTCTTTTGGTTGTGCAAGAAGTCAAAGTGCATCTACCTATGCCTCCATATTGGCTGGGAGTCCTTTTTCATTTTGTGTAAGTGGTGTATCATGTTAATTGATTTGTGGATAATGAACAACTTTGCATCTCAGGACTAAATCCCACTTGCTCATGGTATATGATCTTATTAATGTATTTCTAAGTTTGATTTGCTAATATTTTCTTGATAATTTTTGTATCTATGTTGATCAGAGATATTGGCCTGTAAGTTTTTGGAATGTCTTTGGTTTTTGTATCAGTAATGTAGGCCTCATAAGTAGAGGAGCCTTTTCTTCTCTTCAATTTTTTTTTTTAATATTTGAGGATGGGTATTAATTCTTCCTTGAATGTTTTGTAAGATTCACCTGTAAAGCCATCCAGTCTAAAACTTTTGTTTGGGGAGAGTTTTCCAATTACAGATTCAATTTTGTCAGCAGTTATTAGTCTTTTCAGATTATCTGTTTCTTCTAATTTAGCCTTGGAGGACTGTAAAAGGGATGATTCCCCAAAAAACAGAATTTATTTATAAAAAATTCTGTATTTATTCTTACATATTTAAACTTCAGTCACTTTCAAAGCACTCCCTGCTTGATGCAATACACCTATCAAGACATTTTTTTCCACTGCTCAAAACAGTTTTTGAATTCATCAATTTGGATGCCTTTTAGTGCTTCTGCCATTTTTTGTGTCACCTCTTCTACGTTGGCAAAAACATTTTCCTTGAGGACTTTATTCACCTGGGGAAAAGAAAAGTTTCTCGGGGTGAGATTGGGTGAATAGAGAGAGTGAGGCATGGGAGTCATGCCATTTTTTTGTCAGAAACTGCTGAATACTCAGCGTGGTATGGGCAGGTATGCTCATAAATCACCCATCATGAAGTGGGCACATGCATTGAAAGAGTCCTCAAAAAAATGCAGTGAGGTCAAATTCAACCTCTCATAACAATGCCAGCTGGTACACTGATACGGATGGGTTCCTAGAATACTCATCATGTCGGGGAAGCCTGTACTATAAGGGGACTTCCCTCCTGAAGATAATTGTTTTTTTTTGGGGGGGTCCCCCCTTGTATGTTTCTAGGAAGTTATCCATTTCTTCTAGGTTGTCCAATTTCTTGGCATATAATTATTCACAGTATTTCCCTATAATCCTTTGTGTTTCTGCAGTGCTCGATGTCACTTCATTTTTTTCATTTCTGATTTTATTTATTTGGGTACTCATTCTCTTTTTCTTGATAAGTCTGGCTAAAGGTATATTTTGTTTATCTTTTAAAAGAACTAGCTCTTGTTTTCATTGATTCCTGTATTTCTAAGGCTCTATTTTGCTTATTTTCATTCTGATCTGTATTATTTTCCTTCTCCTATTCATCATGGCATTTGTTGTTCTTTTTCTAGTTCCTTTAGGTATAAGATTAGATTGCTTATTTGAGATTCTTTTGTTTTTTTCGTGAGGCATGCCTATATTGCTAGAGTTTCCCTCTTAGAATAGAACTTCTTGAGCTAGGTCTCATATATTTTGTTTGTATAATTTATGTTTTATTTGTTTTGGAGCATTTTTAAATATTTATTTATTTATTTTTAGAGAGAGGGAAAGAAATAGAGGAAGAGAAACACTGAAGTCAGAAAGAAACATTAATTGGTTGTCTCTTTATGCACCCAACTAGTGACTGAACCCATAACTCAGGCTTGTGTCCTGACTGGGAACTGAAATGGCAAACTTTCACTTTGCGGGATGATACCTAACCAACTGAGCAACACTGGTCAGCACTTGAGGTATTTTGATTTATTTCTTGGTCTCACTTTTAAACTATTCATTTTTTTACTACCATGTTATTTGATCTCTATGTATTTGTATTCTTTTAGCTTACTTTTAATTGATTTCTAATGTCATACCACTATAATCATAGGGGATACTTTATATGATTTCAATCTTCTGAAATTTACTGAGACTTGTTTTGTAGCCTAACATATGGTCTATGCTGAAAAATGTTCCATATGCACTTGAAAAAAAATGAATATTCTGTTTTGGGGTGAAATGTCCAAAAATATCAATTAAATCATCTAGTGTAAGGTGTCAGTTAAGGCCACTATATCCACGTTGATTTTCAATGTGGTGTTAAAGCCCCAACTATTACTGGAATACTGTTAATCACTCCTTTTATACCCATTGATATTATCTTCACATAATTAGGTGTGTCTACATTGGGTATATAGATGGTTATAAAAGTTATATTCTTTTGTTAGATTGATGTTTATCATTATACAATATCCTTCTTTTTCTCTTATTACAGTTCTTGTTTTAAAGTTTATTTTATGTGATATAAGTATTGCTACTACAACTTCTTTTATTCTCATTTACATGAAATATATTTTTCCGTCCATTCACTTTCAGTCTGTGTATGTCTTTTGATTGGAAATGAATCTCTCATAGGTGACATATGTACAGGTCTTGTGTTTTAATCCATTCAGCCAACCTATGTTTTTTGACTGGATAATTTAGTACATTTACATTTAAAGTAATTATTAATAAGCATGTAGTTATTACCATTTTATTAATTGTTTTCTCATTGATTTTGAAGCCCTTCTCTCTTCCTTTCTTATTCTCTTGCTCTCTTATATGTTAATGACTTACTATAGTGCTGTGTTTGCATTTATTTCTTAGTGTTTCTTTTATATCTCTTATTGGCTTTTGGTTTGTGGTTATCATGTGCTTCCTATATTTCAAGCAATGTTTATACCACTTTATTTGGAATTTATTGTCTTTTAAGTTTGAGCATATTCTAAACACTACCTGCTTCCATGTTTATGTTTAATTCATTAGTTATTACTTCTTTTATGTGTGTGTGTGTCCCTTAATTTATTGTTATAACCACACTTGGAATGCCCACTTTCACATTTTAACCTTTGTACTAAACTTAAAGTTGGTTGATTTACTGTTTACAAACTGTTTGCTTTTGTCAGTGACAATATTTTCCTATGTTTTTTATTCATATTTTTATTTTTATTTTCTAATTAAAGAAGTTCCCTTAATTAGAAGGGACTCATTTAGTGGTGATGAACTCCTTTAGCTTTTTCTTGTTTTGGAAACTCTATCTCTCCTTCAAATCTAAATGATAGCCTTGCTAGGTAAGGTAATCTTTGTTGTAGGTCTTTATTTTATATCACTTTGAATATTTTGTGCTAGTCCCTTCTAGCTTGAGAAGTTCTTGTTGAGAAATCATTTGACAGTCTTTTGGGAGCTCCTTTATAAGTAATTAACAGCTTCTTTTGCTACTTTTAAAATTCTCTCTTTGTTTTCAACCTTTGCCATTTTATTATGATGTATCTTGGTGTGAGCCCCTTTGGGTTTGTGATGTTTGCAACTCTCTGCACTTCTTGAAATTCTATGTCTTTCCTTATCAGGTTAAAAAATTTTCACTCATTACTTCTTCAGCTAGATTTTCAATCTTTTGCTCTCTTTCCTCCTTTTGGTACCCCTATGACACAACTATTAGAATGCTTCATATTGTCCCAAAGGCCCCTTAAACAATATTTATCTAATTTTTTGCTGTTCTAATTTGCTGTTTTCTGTTAATTTTTCTATCAAATCCCTGATGCTGTCCTCTGCTTCATCTAATCTGTTGTTGATTACCAATAATGTATTTTTAGTTTCAGTTATGTTATTCATTATTTCTGACTGGTACTGTTTTATGGATTCCATCTCTTTTTTGAAATTCTCACTAAGTTCTTTTACTCTTCTCCTAAGTTCATTGAGCATCCTTATAACTAGTGTTTTGACATCTACATCTGGTAGGTTGCTTGTCTCCATTTTATTTATTTCCTTTTCTGAAGTTTGTCCTGTTCTTTCATTTAGGACATGGTCATTTATCTCCTCATTTTGACTGACTCCCTATGTTTTGTTCTGTTTTGTTTTTTTTTATGTATTAGGCACAACTAGCATGTTCTCAGCCTTGGTAGAGTGCTCTTATTAGTAGGAGTCCTGTAGGGCTCAGTGGTATAGTCTTCCTAGTCACTTAAGATGTGTGCTCTATGTATGTCCCTTGTGTGTGATCTCCTGTTGTTAGGCCTTGGTTGCTGTTGGCCTATCAGTAGGTAACACTAACCTTCAGGCTGACTAGTTTTGAGGGCTGGCCATGACTACAGCTGACAAGTTGTGTGTAGGCTGACCCAAAAGAATGAGTCACTTTAGTAGGGTTCTGTTGCCAGCTGAGTCTGCCCTTCTGGTGTGTTTGTGAAAGTGATTGGGCAGTGCTCTGATGTGGTCTGAAGCTAGCTAATAGGTGTGATGGCTCTGGAGCCAATTAGAAGAGCTTCTGGTGTAGGCCAAGTGCAACCACATTTGTGTCTCTTTTGGGGCTGCCTGGTAGGAGGTAAAACGTGATCTGCAGTTGTGCTGTGTTTGATGACATTTGGCTATGCTGTGACCTGAGACTGCTTGCCACTTGTGTTGGGCCTGAGACTCTCTTGGGGAACATGATCTGAGGCCAGCCTCCACTTGGAACAGGTTTGTGGCAATTTAGTTGAAATTACTTTCCAAGCTAATACTAGATACAGCTTTTGCCGGCCTTGGGGCCTCCTGACGAGACCTATAATAGAAGCTGAGACTAGTTATCACTTGTCTTGGGCTTTGGGATCCTTAGTACAGGGAATGGTGAGGCCATCCTCTGCTTGTTTTGGGTTTGTGGATCTTTGAGAAATTTTAGGAAAGTCCTCAGCACAAGCTGAGCCAGGCTGCTTGTGTGGAAAAGCTACTGGAATCAGCTTGAGCCAGGTTTGTGTGTTAGGCAAGATAGGGTCAGGATATTACCAGGGATGGGTAAACTGTGTTAGCCAGGTTAAAGGAGAGCTCAGGTTTGGCACCTTCCTGTGCCTGCCAGCTATGTAGGAGGAGGACTCAACAAAGGAGCAAAGACACCTGCCAGCACTTCCATCCCCAGGAGAGAGATGCCCCTCCAGCCCTTGCTCTAAAGCTGGTCAGTTCAGTTTCTCCCAGTATGCCCCTGGCACTTTATGAGCTGCTGCCTCTGTTCTGGAGGCAGAGCAAGTTACTTTGTGAGTGAGTGAGTGAGTGAGTCTAATGGTAGACCCTTTAGGACATGCAGCACCTAGGTTCCCAGCAAATATCCACCACACTCAGACAATCCCTGCTGGCTCTTACAGCCAGTTGTTATGGGGACTTTTCTTCCTTGCACTGGGGACCCCTGTTCCTTAGGGGGAGTTCCACCACTGAGATATCCCTACCAATTTTTAACTGATGCACCATGGGGGTGAGGCATGTACATTCCATATCTCAGCCCCTATCAGTCTATCATGGCTTTTTCTTTATGTCCTTATTTGTAGTCCTTCTGATCAGCTAGTCTTCAGGTGGTTCTCAAGGGCTTCTTTGTATAATTTAGTTGTAATTTTGTTGTGGTCATGGAAGGAGGAGTGCACAGCATTTACCTACTCTGTCTTCTTGATCAGAGTCCTTTAGTATATAGATAACTTAACATAAGCAATGATAAAATATTTTAATACCACACTCACATACACTTGCATAGAAATAGTTGCAAAACTGTTATTAGTTCTTTCACACATTGTTACCAACATGTATAAATAACTAAGAATCATTACAATTAATGCATCAACAGCAAGGCCCCCATGGTGTCATGGAAAGCCTTGGGTGGAACTTGCTCTACCTTCTGGGGACCTCCAGGGTTGTAATTCCAGGACACAACTGGTCCAGAAATCCTCACATCACTAACTTCTATGGACTTTATTCACTAAATCATTTCTCAAAAAGTGTCATTCTATGAATTCAATGTTTGATAAGCATAGCAAAAATTTACTAAGATCACTTAGGCTATGTTTAGGCTCTTGGTGAAAATGGTGTTTGGCTATAGACTCTTACACAAAACATGCACACACATGCAAGTGGCCAGAGACCTGCATCAAGGCTTTAGACACAGTGTGTCAAATGTGTCCATCAACGGACTGCAAGGGGTGTGGTCAGAGTCACACAGGGCCTTTGGGAGAGGTCTAAGGGTATAGCAGGAAGGCTTCAGAATCTGAAAAATATAGATTCAAGCTCCATTTAACCACTTCCTACCCGTGGGGTCTTAGGTATAATTTAAACTCTCTGAGTCCCATTTTCTCATTATAAAATTGGAATAGCACATGCTATAGAATAAATTGTTGATAATTCCAACCTAGAATTTAATTGTTTCTCATCAAAATGTTTTAATACATATAAGGTTCTTAGACCAGAGCCAGTATATATCATGTGCTATGTAAGTGTTACATCTTCCATTATTATTTTATTCTTCTTCTTATTGAACAATGATTTCACATGGAGTGCTTGTCAGGAGGCTCAGACCTCAGTTCAGTGACATAATAAGTAACAGTAGTGAATATTTACTATCATCCTTATGCACATATTTCTCTTTTTGCTGCACCAGGCCCTTGTTACTTTTTAATGTGCTCTCCGAAAACCCTTTACACAGAGGTTGGCAAAATTTGGTTTATCATTGTGAGGACACAAAACACAGAGTTTACTATTATATTTGTATTTATTCTTATTGTATTATTTAGTTGTGCTACAACTGTAAACCTACTTTTGCCAAATCCTGTATTCCTAACATATTTCCACTCCACAGCTTCTTGGACATAATAGCTAACTTTCCTTGACCACTGCCTGAGTTTTGATACAGCCCATTTTATATTCCTCTTTTCCTCTCACTTCCCCTCCTCATCTAGCCCCCTTGAGCTCTGAATCTAAAATGCCTTTTAAGAATGAGATAAAACAGTTTCTAAGTCTCTGCTCTCATGTCCCATGGAATGTATCATGGTCTGCAGACACATTTTTGTCATTTATGTCATTCTAATTTTTTAGACATAAATATAATGACCAGTAAAGCTAGTACTCTGTTTTGTGTGATGATACCTCTGTCTTCTTTTTTTGTTTTTTTTTTTTGTTGTTGTTGTTTTCTTCTTGTCAACACCATGCAGTGAATGTCTGTTATTTGTCTTTCCATCAGCCATTCTTTGGGAATTAGGCTGCCGTCCGCAGTATGTACTTGGGAATGGCCATCAATCACATGGTCTGGACTCCTTTACCTCAGCAAAGGGCCTACAGTTCACTGAGAGAGGCGCAGTAAGAGTAGATTTGGGGAAGGGACATGGATGCAGGAAAGAGGGAGAGCAATTCTCTGTTATTGGGGACTCCTAGGTATTGATGACCCTGTTTATATTCACATGGACAATCTGAGAGGTGGAACAATAGAGAAAAAATATGTGATGGAGAGAGATGGCAGGAAATGAGAGGAATAGAGGCAGCATGAACATGATGCCCTCCCAGACCTGGATCCAGACACTCCTCAAGTTAAGTCCTCCTCCTTGACCTTGCCACTTATATGAGCCAACATTTCCTTTGTTGCCTGGCTACCTGAGATAGGTTATTTTCACCTGCAACTGAAAGGGGTCTGATTAACATAACTGTCATCATCAACATCAATACCTCTTATTGTGCCATGACTAACTTCAGGTCACTATGACTGGAGTCATTAGATTCAGTAATTCAGGACCCTGCTGTCCATGCACTTAACCCCTCAGTGAGAAATGGGACATGAATAAGATAATATTGAAAAGCACAACATTTTTTAGGCAATGTGAAATTGTTCCCTGCAGATAATCCCATTTTGTTTGTACAAATTCAATAACAACTTAATTTGCTCAGTTGACTGATCTTAATGAAGAATATAAGTAAGAATTTTGGAAATAAGGCTAAAATTAATTCTCTTTAGTTCATTTTATCCCATGAATCTGGAGAGCACCATAAACCTTTTAATATTCCAGTCCGACCATGCTTTGTTGGAATACAGAATATCAAAGAAACCAGAATTAAAGAAAGATACCTACAAGTAGGACTAGATCTATAAATTGCATTCATTCAATACTTTTTCTGGTGAGCCTGGAGACTAAAGGCTTCTTGACTCATTATCATGACTCACAAGACTTGTGACTCGTGAGCTGCCACACAAGTGGTCTTTGATCTGAATATGTTGGCATATCTGCCAGTGGCTATTGTTCTTCTTATAATTCAACATTAGTTCAAAATCTAATACCCTTTAAAAGTTTAAGATATGTGTTTTTCTTATTTTAAAATGTTCTGGACCTTGTCCATCATACAATAGATATAGATATAAACTGAGCAAAGTCTTTAGTGTTAGAAAAGAACCATTAAAGGAGAATTTCCTGTAGTTACTTGCTAGTCTATGTTATATAATCTCCAAAAGACAATAACTAATAAGTTAATATTTCATAAGTATGCACTCAGTACAGATGACCACACTTGAGTTTTCTTCTAATATTTTCATATGTGAAAACAAAGAGGATATGAATCCAGTAGATAAACATGTCATTGAGGAAAAGAAAGCCATTTTGATAGGAAAAGGGTATTATGAGCCCAACACATTACTAAAACCCATAATGACTTATAGCTCTGGGGAGAGAAATGTCTAAGAAATCATAAGCATTCATTTGACACTACAGCAACAGTTTTCTTGTCTTCACTAATAACTTTTCATTGGAAAGTAGCAGAACATAGTTAAAAGCCTGACTGATTTGCATTTGATATCTAGGTTGGCAGAGGAGTTTATACTTGGCAGGTTACCTGACTTCTCTGAGACTATATTTCCTCACCTATAAAACTAGATTCCCTACATAAAATCACAAAGAACCCCAAGTAGCCAAAACAATCTCGAGAAAAAAAATAAATCTGGAACATTATACCTCTTGATTTCACAATACGTTACAAGGCTATGGTAATTAAAAGAGTATGGCACTGGTCTAAAGACAGACATACAGACCAGTGTAACTGAACAGAAAGCCCAGAATAACTGATCTTTGACAGGAGTGCCCAGAATGCACAATGGGGAAAGGGTAGTATCTTCAACAAATATGTTCGAAAAACTGAATATCTGTATGCAATAGAATGAGATAAAATCTCTATGTTATACCATACAAAAAATTCTACTCTGTGTGGATTTAAGACTTAAAAATATAAGACATGAAACTATAAAACTTCTAAAAAAAACATAGGAAATCAGCTTCATGACATTGGTCTTGGCAGTGATTTAATGGATATGGTACCAATAGCACAGGTAACAAAAGCAAAAATAGGTACATGAGACTACATCACAGTGGAAAGCTTCTCCACAACAATGAAATAATCAGCCAACTGAAAAGGTGGTTTATCAAAGGGAGAAAATATTTGCAAACAATATATATCTGATTAAGAATTAATTTACATAATATATGATAAACACAATTTGATAGCAAAGGAATTTATAACCACTTTAACAAATAGGCAAAGGAGTTGAAAAGACATTTCTCAAAGAAAACATACCAATGGCATATAGGTATATAAGATGTTCAATGTCACTAATTATAAGGGCAGTGCAAATCAAAACCAAAATAAGATATCATCTCACACCTCTTAGGATGGCTATTATAAAAAATAAATATCAAAAGACAACATATGTTGGCAAGGATGTGAAGAAATTAGAAGCTTTGTAAACTGTTAGTAGGAATGCAAAATGGTACAGTCACTATGAAAAAAATTGTAGGGTCCTCAAAAAATATATTGTAGAACTACCATATGATCTAATAATCCCACTTCTGAATATTTATCTAAAAGTAATGAAATCAGCATTTCAAAGAAATATTAGCATTTCCATGTTCACTGTAGCATGATTCACAGTAGACAAAATATGGAAACAAACTAAATATCTATGGATGTTAATGGATATCTAGATAAATGGATAAGGACAATATGGCATGTACACACAATAGAATACTATTAAGCCTTAAAAAGGAGAAGGAAATACTGCAATATACAACAACGTGGATGAACCCTGGAGACATTATACAAGTGAAATCACAGAAGGACAAATTATTCACTTTCAGGTGGTTTCGGAAGTAGAACTCACAGCAGCAGAGAGCAGGTTAGTGGTAGCCAGGGGCTGGGGTGGGGTGGTAGGAGAGGAAAACAAGGGGTACCTGTTCAATGGGCATAGCATGATGCAAGATGAGTGAGAGCTGCATGGCATCAGGCCTATAGCAGACAATACTATAGTGTACACTTAAGTTTTTGTTAGGAAGGGAAGGCTCATGTTAAGCGGCCTTACTACAATACAAACCAAGAAACAATCTGGAATGCCACTGCCTACTCTTTGAGTGGTGAAGGCCAAGGGGGCTGGCTGGGGCTGAGTGGAGGGGGACACTGAAGGGATAAGGAGGACACTTGTAATGGTGTCAACAAGAAAAAAAATAAAAATAAATAAACCTCATAGTCAGAGCCAGGGCTCCTTTGTGACCCAGGCACAGGGATGGAACAATAACACCCCAGTCAATCGAAGCAGAAGAAAAGAAGGAGAAGGAGAAGGAGAGGGAGCAGGAGAGGAGAGGGAGAGGGAAGGGAAGAGGGAGGGGAAGGGGAGAGGGAGGGGAAGAGGGGGGGATGGGGGAGAGGGAGGGGGAGGGAGAAGGGGGAGAAGGGGGAGGGGAGAAGAAACAACATTATGGAGTGGTGAGATAATAACAGCTTAGAGTACAGTACTAATTGATGTGCTGCCTTCCTTACACCAATTCCAAATTCTCATGCCCTCAGATTTGGGTTGTCACTGCAGAGACACTGGGAGAAAGACATCAGGCCATGCTCAATCTCTGCTTTTTAAACTAGACTTTAAATTCTCTGACAGAGACAGCTTTAGAGATAAGGTCTTTAGGCAACAAATATGGTGCGCTGGCTTAAACACTAGACAAATAAAAAATCCCCCTCACTCCACTGAGACTAAATATACTGATACAAATACTGTAAAGATGTGGTTCAGAGTGTCAACAACACCATGAGCCAGCAATTTAATTTCTAGGCATCTGTCCCCAGAAACTTTTGGATACATATGTACACAAAAAGATATGCATACAGAAGTTTGCTGGAGCACTTGTGGTCATGACAAAAATTAGGAAAGCTGAAAGACCAATTGTTTGGAAATAGATGTTAAAAATCTGGTGAGACACGAAGGAGAATACTATGACAGCAGCCATAATGAACTTATTTATATATGGTATAACACAGAAAGTTACAATAATGCATTGTTGAGTAAGAAAAACAAGTGTGAGGTGATGAGTACAATGTGATATGACTTAGTTAACTAAAGCATACAACTATATAGTATGTAAATTGTATATATTTGAAATTATAAAAAGATAGACAGATGTATACAAATTATGTACTAGCAGTAATGCTTCAAACAGGGGAGATATTTAGTGTTGAGTGGCATTGACAAAGAGAACTTTACCTTAATCTTTAATGTTCCTAGTGAGAAAAAACAAATAAACAAACACAAACCAAAATAAATGGCTATCTCAGGCCAGAGGGATGTGGGGAAGAGAGTTCAAAGGGGAAGGTATTGGCGATGGTTGCCAGGAAGGACTTGGAATCCCAACCATTATCCTGATGCTGGTTCTAGATGAGGAGATGGTCATAGAATGAAATGAGTCTGGCAGGATTGGTGATGCAAGATGAAAGGGTATCTGTGCCTCAGTCATGGCCTTCTCTTCTGGTGCCTAGAGGTGGCCACTGCTGTGGTTACTGGGTCACTCTGGCAGATGCTTAGAAAACCTACACACACTTAGAAGTAGATTCTTCCTCACTGTCGCCTCCAGAGAGGGGCTCGCTCAGGCTGACCCCTGGGTTTCAGCTTGGCGAGACCTTGCAGGGAACCCAGCCACCATTCAGAACTTTGAAAATAAAAACGGGTGTTGTTGTAAATTGCTAAGTAACTTGTTATACAGATATCTGTTATATAAAATGAAACTATCCTGTTCTGAATATCGATGTGTTGAAAAGATTATATATAAGTCAATGCCCAACACACTATCTGATTCCTGGCAACCCCAGTTCTCTGTCATGGTTGGGTTTTCTCTCCATGGCCTCAGGGGACTTTCTCCCCTTTGTTCCTTGGGGGCACCTCAATGCCTCTACCCAGCACTCAGCCTTTTCTCCACAGCCCAGGGAGATGCATTTTACCAGCAGCAAGGCTGTGCCCAGTTTTATTAAGCAAGAGAGTGTCAACAGATGGCTAAGACATAGGATCCCTTTCTCCCCAGACTTTCACTCAGGTACCTGTACCTGGTCCCCACTCCCCATGCCAGATTTATGACACTGAAAGTATCCTTGAGCTCAGAAGGCTCAACAATCAAGTTCTTGGTGCACTGTGTGACATCAGAAGAAACTGATAGAAGGTCATAAGGTCTTCGTTAAAGAATATCTAAAAACTTCGACATGAAAGTCACCAATGCCTTTCTAGTGTTTAGCTATAGTTTAATAAATGATATGTAACTTCCTAAAAATCAAGAGTTCTAGGTGAGACCCAAATAAAATAATGATAAACCTAGGCCAAAAGCCTTCTGTTTAAGGAGATTTTTCTGAGAAGATGATATCATTTCTATGCTCAAGGCTCTTTTCCTCATCTTGACTCAGTAGTCTTTGTACTGTGGAGTTAGTATGTTGAGTCAACGGAGTTCATATTCTGTAGGCACTGAATTGACTTTTACTGGTGCAGAGACCTAAAGGAAGACTTGCTTTTTAATGCTCAGAAAAAAACAGGTGGTGGCAACAGACACTCCTGTAAGCCTTCTGATCTTTGCTTTTTATAAATAGTCCCAGGAAGAACGCAGCTTCCTGGGAACTGGGGATGTCAGGTAGAAACAGAATGGGGCAGTGTCTGCATCTGGTTCCTCTCTAAGATCTAAAGGAGGTTCTCATTCCTTCTGGTGCAAGTTGGGGCCCGTGGGGTTGGTCGGACATTCATGGCGGTGGTAGTGAAGTGCTCCGGGCTCCATGCCTTACGCAAGGAGGACAAACCCCACATGCTCCTGCTGGTATGGGGCATGGCGTTTCTGAGAGCACTCCTGGGTTCTGGGAAGAAGACCTTGCCTTTCCTCATGCATACATACAGGTTTGTTCTTGATTTTGACTCTGAGTGTATACTCCCTACATTGCACTGAAGAGCACATACAGAATTGATCCTTTAAACTATTCAAAATGTAAGTGGAAGCCCATTATTGGGTCAATACAGAAATAGAAAAGAAAAGAAATAGACTTGAATAGGACATATAGGAACTTATACCACATAATAATAATAATTCTGTTTCACAAAACTTTTAAGACACACACACACACTCGTGCATGTAGCAGTGTATAATCATGGTCAGCAATGCTTGAAGGCCACTGCAGCAAACAGTTTGACATGTTTTATTAATATTTAAAATCAGAAAGTGAAACAGAAAATGTGAAAACATGATTTGAGAGTACTAAGTTTAGGGGAAAGTAAAAAATAGTTATGAAAAATGTACTCCCTTTCCCCTAGTTATGTAATAAAATTTTCTGGGATTATAAATATGTAAAATATATGTGTGTATATAGATAACTTTTTAAATTTAAAAATGTGTGTGAATATACAATGCTAAAGCACATGCGACAGTGCGTAACAACACCTAAAGGCCAATATCAATGTCAGACCTTCTTTTCCGTAATAAATTCCAAAGAGACACACTCATTTTATTTCCTGTAAACCATCCTAGGAGGCCCTTCCTGAATAATTATTGGGAGTTGTAAATTGTTAAAACTCTTGAACCAATTGACAAAGTGTAAGTTCCTTTTTTATAGAAGCCTAAATTAATACCACTATACCTCTGTTATAATTATTTTAATAATGGAGACCAAGGAGAAAAATATCTTTGCAGTTTGTAACCATGCTAAGATCAATTATTAGTGCTTCTTCTCTACTCAGAATCCAGTATGCATCAAAGGGACTTGTATTGGGTCTCTCTTTGAACTGCCTTCTTTGCTAAGAGTACCTGCCTTTGCACATAATTCATTACGGGATTCAATGTTTTAAATGAATTACCGTCTGGTGAAGGCAAGACCAGAGGCGACCACTAGGTGGCAGAGCAGACTTGGAGAACAGCGTCTCCTCAGGCAGGTGCCCAGGGCAGCCAAGTTTCCCCAAGGAGTGGACAGATCTTCAGCTCAGTTCAGGCCGCAGGGCCCGTGGAGGATGTCAAACACGGTTCACAAACCCTCTGCATCAAACGTGTCTTCACAGGGAATCAAACTTTTTCAGACATGCACAGTCAGAATTTAACTTGTGAACCCTTGTTATTCTTTTCAAGCTCCACGGAGGAAAGATGTGCCCTAATATGGTGCAATTGCTCATGTTGTGAACAGAACATTCCAGAATGCCAGAACTGGAACAACATTCCATTTAAAAAGGAGAAGCTTGCTTTTATAAAGTATCCTGTGGCCTTTCTTGGCTGTTGCCTTTCATAGGTTTTATTTAATTTTATAATAATAGTGAATATCTTTGGAAAAGTACTTAATCATTACTGTTTATCACAACAGCTGCTGCTGAAATACCATGGTATTACCTCAAAAATACAAAGAAATTGCACTAATGATTATCTGCATTAGCACCCTAAAGACTAAAACCTTTTGCTATTAGAATTTCTAAAGAAATGGCAAGAAGTAAAAACAAATGTTAAGCAGTTTTTTCAACATTTTTAAGGCCAGTTTGCCCAGAAAGCTTCTGCTCCTGTGAAGAAAAGTATCTTAGAGTATTTTCCTACAGCAAACTCATGATTGAAGATTTGGTTGCTATGTTTTCAACATTCTGAAAATGTATGCTTATTTATTTTGAAGATTGTGCTTTTGTAATGGAGGATCATAAATTATTCATTTAAAGTGCTTTTACAGCTAATATAAATTGAGGAATAATTCTGATTAGGCTCCTGGTCAAGATGGCAGCACAGGTAAACACAAAACTTGTATCCTTCCACAACCATTTCAAAATTACAACTATAGAACAGCCATCATTGAGAGTCACCTGAAGTTTAGCTGAACAGAAGTCCCACAACTAAGGATTTAATGAAGCCACAGTGAGGCAGGTAGGAGGCGCAACGTCTCAGAATGATCCCAAACTCACATGTGGAAGATAAAAATCAGGAGGGATATCTCGGCTGCAGAGGTACCCCTGAGAAGCGAGGGGTCTCAACCCCACACCAGGCCCCCAGCCCAGGGTTCCCGTGCCAGGAAGGGAAGTCCCCAGAACTTCAGGCCATAAAAACCAGCAGGGACTGTGGCTGAGGGAGACAGAGGCTACTGGACTACCAGGTGTTCCTCTTAAAGGGCCCGCACATGGACTTACTTGGACTCAGTTGTTCTGAGCAGAAGCTTAAAAGGGACTAGTGATGGGATTCCCAGCAAAGATGAAGGCATAGATAGATATACTCTGCCTCCTCGCATAACCCCCTCAAAAAAAGAACAATAACAGATTTAAAAACAAAAAATAACCAGAACAGCCAGAAAACTGAATTGTATGGAAGTTCAACAACCAAGGAGTTAAAGAAGAAACATTCATTCAGACCAGTAGGAGGGGTGGAGATGGGCAGCCGGGCGTAGAGGACTCGTGACAAGACAGTGGCTACAGTACCAGGGCATGCAAGGTGGTGGGTGGTGGCTGACGAACCAGGAGAGGTGGTGGCTAGTGGAGCCGATGGTCTCATATTTGTGTGTGGATAATCTGTGAGGAACACCTGGGGAGTGAGACAGACTGCACAACCCAGGGTTCCAGCATGGTGAAATAAAGCCTCAAAACCCCTGACTGAAAAAACCTGCGGGGGTTGCGTTGCCACAAGAAACTCTGAACCTCATAGGGAAGTTTGTTGGAGAGACTCACAGGGTCCTAGAACCTATACAAAACCACCCACCCAGGAATCAGCACCAGAAGGGCCCAATTTGCTTGTGGGTGGTGGGGGAAGTAATTGAAAGGTGGCAGAGAGCATAAGGGGCATTGTTCCCACTTGGACCCCTCCCCCACATACAACACAACAATGCAGCAATGTGGGTTGCCCTGTCCTGGTGAACACCTAAGGCTCTGCCCCTTACTATATAACAGGCATACTGAGACAAAAAAATATATAGCCCAAATGAAAGTACAGATCAAAGCTCAGAAAACATACAACAAAGTGATGAAGAGATAGCCAAGCTATCAGATGCTGAGTTCAAAACACCGGTAACCAGGATGCTCACAGAAATAGGTGAGTATGGTCACAAAATAATGGAAAAGATTAAGGCTATGAAAAATGAAGAAAAGGAAAATATACAGGGAACTTACACTGAAGGGAAGGAAACCAGACTCAAATCAGTGGTTTGGGGAAGAAGGGAGAAATAAACATCCAAGCAGAACAGAATGAAGAAAGAAGAATTCAAAAAAATGAGGAGAGGCTTAGGAACCTCCAGGACAACTTTAAACATTCCAACATCCAAATTATAGGGGTGCCAGAAGGAGAAGAGGAAGAGCAAGGAATTAAAAAGTTATTTGAAAACATAATGAAGGAGATTTTTCCTAATCTGGCAAAGGAAATAGACCTCCAGGAAGTCCAGGAAGCTCAGAGAGTCCTAAAAAAGTTGACCCAATGAGGAACACACCAAGGCACATCATAATTACATTACCCAAGATTAAAGAGAAGGAGAGAATCTTAAAAGCAGCAAGAGAAAAGGAGAGTTTACCTACAAAGGAGTTCCCATAAGACTCTCAGCTGATTTCTCAAAACAAACCTTGCAGGCAAGAAGGGGTTGGAAAGTATTCAAAATCATGAAAGGCAAGGACCTACATCCAAGATTACTGTATCCAGCAAAGCTATCACTTAGAATGGAAGGGCAGATAAAGTGCTTCTCAGATAAGATCAAGTTAAAGGAGTTTATCATTACCAAGGCTTTATTATATGAAATGTTAAAGAGACTTATCTAAGAAAAAGAAGAAAATAAGAAATACAAACAGTAAAATGACAACAAACTCACAACTATCAACAACCAAACCAAAAACAAAAATAAAAACAAACTAAGCAAACAACTAGAATAGGAAGAGAATTACAGAAATAGAGATCACATGGAGGGTTATCAGTGGGAGAGGTGAGGGGAGAATGGGGGGAAAGTTTCATGGAATAAGAAGCATAAATGACAGGTACAAAGCAGGCAGGAGAAGGTTAAGAATAGTATGGGAAATGGAGAAGCCAAAGAACTTACAGGTATAATGCATGGACAGGAACTGGAGGGGGCGGGGGGGGGATGATGGTGGGAGGAGGGTTCAGTGTAGAGGGGAATAAAGGGGAGAAAAAAATGGGGCAACTCTAACAGCATAATCAATAAAATGTATTAAAATTAAAAATAAAATAAAATGTGGAATTAAAAGGAAAAAGGGACTAGTGACATTTGGGAAAAACTGAATTGTCTGGCCCAGGGTACTTTCTGTAGGGGACTTTCTACCAGACAGGAGTGCTGGCAGAGGCCATCATTCCTTTGCTGAGCCCTACCCCACCAGAGCCAGCAGGCCGGTGCCATATCTGAGACTCCATCAGCCTGACTCACACTGTTCACCCAACCTTCCTGATTTCCTGAGACCCCACACCACCCAACCTGTGGGCCCATGCAAGCTGTTTCCAGTGGCTTTTCCATGCAAACAAATGGTCTGTCTTAAGACATGCTTCAGGCGTTCCTAAAATCTCTCAAACAAGCAGCAGCTGGCCTCTGTGTACCCTGTACCTCTTGCTAAGTGGCCCCAGGCTTGCACTAATGGCTCCCAGCCTTGGTTCTCAGATTGGTCTCTCCTGGGCACTTCAAAGCCCAGCACAGGGAGCAGCCATCTGTAGATCCTGCTGGGTGGCCTCGGGAAGAAAACATAGGTGGCACTGACTTTGACCTGCATCTCCCGGGAGGCCCCAGGACCAGCACACTCAGTGAACAACTTCAGGCCACCTCAGAGTACCACCCAATCACCTCCCCAAATGACACACTCAAGGGGTAAACTCAGTGGGCACCAGAGTCCCACTGAAGGAAGTCCTGTGCCATGGGGTGGGCCCCTGCACAACTGATCCTGCATGGTGGCTGCATCCAGTCCTTGCAGATGACTGGCTTGGGTAAATCCCTCCCACTGACCTGCCAACAGCAATCAAGTTTCAACTACAATAGGAGGGTGTACACAGTTCACACAATGGAGCACCCAGCTTAGATGACCAGGGAGTCTGTGCCGCTGGACCTAAATAAGATCATCAGAGCAGGAGTGGGGATAACCAGCTTTGCTTGAGTCAGGGGTACTTTGTAAGTCTTGAGGAATACAGCTCTGACTGTCAGGCAGCGGAGAGAGAGGCAGCATTCCAGACAGAAGGATGAGCACAGAAGCCCATCCCTTGTGTAGACAGCCTTTCAAATGGTTTCTTTTAGTACATTAAAGGAGCCTGTAGGGGAAGTTCTATCTCCTTCTATCAAACTTGGCTCTGAGATGTAGCACATTTTTTTTTTCTGATGGTAGACCCAGAACTATTGGAATTATCAGGATTAACATTGTCACACTTTTGACAGGAGAACTGATAACAGAAAAGCTCAAGGAGATAAAACTACAGAAAATGTAAAGTTACACGTTGGCGCAAACAGAGGTTTCATTTGAGTCACTTGAAGGGAATGAGATTGCATGATGGGGGACTCAGAGGCAATTGTAGGGAGGGTCGAGGAGCTAAACTAGGGTTTTCAAAGTGACCTCAGGACTCAGGGAGAGTGGCATTCACCTGGGACTGACCCCAAAAAAGGGAGAATTCAGTGGAATTCACTTTCCAGGACAGGAAGGAGTAGCATTCCCTTGATAACTGGGACACTGTCAAGGAACTACCTTAGCCATTTTCACTTGCAAGAATGAGAAGAGTTCTCAAATAACCACGCCATCTCTTCACATGTCTGTCTGGTAAAGGGCACACTTTAAGCAGAGATTTCTGTGAATGAAAGCTTCATAAATTACAAAAATTATTTTGTAATTGTTCTTCGCCACCCCTGCAGTACACTCTCGACCTCACACTGCATGCTGTTAACACTTGTTCACATCCCGAAGCCTTGAGGAGCCACTTCAAACACAGGGACAGACAACCTGTGTGTCAGTACTAACTCACCATCTGTGAGCTGTGGGACCTTGAGTTCATGATCAAAGCTCTGGGACCAGTATCCATACCAGGGAATTAGGAAGAGCCATACTCTATGGTCATTAGGCAAATTCAGCAAATTAGTAGGAAAAGCATGTGACACAACTCCCATCACTCAGTCGGCACTTTATAAATGGGGATCCTCTCTCTCCTGCTTCATGATCACATTCTGGGCTGCAATCCCGGGGATATGCCAGCAAGGTGGCTATGGCTATGGTGATGTGTCCACCCGTACTGGCAGCCACCAGTGCCATTCTCTGGTTAAATATTTGAAATATCACTAATTGTATACATGTATTTTACTATTAGGTTACTATTAAATATCTTGGGGACACTATCAAAGGCTTTTTCCTTTTTTCTATTTTTTTTTTGAGTTTCCAATTCTGTCTCAGAATTCCTAACTGATTTAAATAGAGTGACTTCTCAGTAGATAACATATTTCAGTGAACTGATGTTTGATGCACATAGTTTTACTGATAATACTCAATTTTTATTTAAAAATGAATCAGGCAAGAATAGTGTGATTCTGCTCAGCAACTAGAAAGCAAAAAACCCTCAAGATCAAATTGAATTCTACTAAAAAGAGGAAGAAATGGAGAATGGAGACCAAGGAGACAGGGTACCAAGTAGAAAAACCCTACAAATAACAGGGGACGAAAACAAACTAGCAAGGTAGCTAGCTTTAAGATATTCAGCAAAGAATATTATACAAGACTAAGAGATTAAAAAGCATTGTGAAAAGGAGAGAAAACTATGGAAATGAAAACAAGACACCACATTTTATTTTGACTTATTGTTTTTTGAGGGTCATACTTTCTAAGTCCCTTCTTTATGATTTTAAAAACAAACATCATGATTTTAGAATACTGCAGGTTTTGAACAGTTTCTACTGCTGCTACTGGTAACACCGGTTCTTGAGGAACCAGGTGTCTTTCTCAAGAACATACACATGTGCTAACTCATGTCATCCTGCCAATAATCCCATGAGGTAAGGATGACTGGGCTTTCCCCTAGGAGCATGAAGAAATGGGAGCCATAAGTTGTTAAGACACACCCTGAGTCACACAGCTGTCTGTAAGATGCGGACACTCCTGGCTCCTAAGTTCCTCCCAACCCTACCTGGGTAGCACATCCATCACCGACAAGGAGTCCCTGATGGCACGGAGCAGAAACCCAGCCCTCTGGCTCACTGGTGGTAACGGTTTACTTAGTAAGTAAATATTTGTTAGATGAATAATTATGTCCTTCCAAAACTTGTCCTTCTGCAAAAAGAATTAAATGTGTGTTTTTAAGCACTCACTGTGTGCCTGAAACTGTTTTCTGTTTACACGTGTTAAGTCATTTAATCCTCACAACAAGCCCATGTGTTAGGAATCTTTCATTTAATGACCAGATGAGACAATAGAGGCCCAGAGAGGTTAAGTACCTGGGCTATGGTCACACAGCTCCTTGTTGCAAAGTTAAGATTTGAACTAAGGCAGTCTGACCCCAGAATTTTCTCCTAACTAATTCAATATGTATTGTGTCCTCTAGTTGTTTTTTTTTAGTTCAATAGTATACCATGGACACCTTTCCCATTCAGTGAAGACAAATCTACATCACAGACTTTAAAGGAACCTCCAACAAACAGGGACCGCCTGGGATTCATTAGTTGGCATGTGAGGTCCTTGGCTCAAATAGGAGTTTCCAAACAGGAAAGCGTATGAGACAGTACAAATGTTGAGGAGTCTTTCAAGGAAATGTTTTCGAGCTCAGCATCAGTGCAGCCAATAGAAAATCTCTGAGATGATGAAAACAAAACCACTGGTTTCCAGGTTCCTTTTTTACTCCAGCTCTGCTGAACTTAAGTAAGGAGTTAAAGGCTGCATGTCAAGAGTAAAGGAGCTTGTCACTGACTAAGGCCCAAAACAGTGCAGCACAAAACAGTGTAGAAAATCAAATCACTGAATACATATGAAAGGACTCTGATGGCATGCAAGATGGACGAGAGCTGATGCAACCATTCTTAACACATTAAAATCCAGGACATTTGCAGATTTTGATTAAAAAAATAAAAGGGGGCCCTGGCCTAGTAAGTTCAGTTGGTTAGAGCATTGACCAGACATGCCAAGGTGATGGGTTTGGTCCCTGGTCAGGGTGCATGTAAGAATCAACTGGTGAATGCATAGACAAGTGGAACAACAAATTGATGTTTCTTTCTCTCTCCTCTCTGTCTCTCCCCATTCCTCTCTCTTTCTAAAGTCAATAAATAAAAAACTAAACTAAATTAAAATGAAATAAAAGGAAAATTATACTCTTGAAATTTGATCAAGCTCTCCCTACCTGTTGAAGTAAAATAATGAGAACAGAAACTGTTCGAATCAAAATAAAATAATAATTAAATGTATATTTTGGCACAGTCTGCCTAATAAGTATTAGAAAACAAAGATCTCTTGTTTTTTAGTTTCCTACAACAAAAACGGAAACTAGAGCTCCTGTTGCTATTAATTCTGGCTCTATTAACAACAAAGGGGCAAAGCTGAACCACTCCAACCAGTGCGTGTTCTTTTGCTAAAATGTGACAGGAATATGCATGAAAAAATTAACTAGTGAAAAGTGTGAAAGCAATAACATTAAAAGATTTATTCAGTCAGAAGACAAACAAAAAATACCTGAAGGAGAGATGCTGAGGTTTGGTGCCCGGAATGATTTTCAGAAGTCCCCCTCAGAGGATGCTTCCTGTGGCAACCTCAGCACCAGCTGTCTGGGCCTTGGCTGGGGCACTTGCTACGGAGGGTTTTTGCCATGAAGGCTCAGGGTCTCCATCTCCCCGACTGCTTCTAGCCCTCTAAGGGTCAGGAATGGGGATCATATGTGTTTAGAAACCCACAAGGAAAGGCCTGAAGCCAGACACGGGATGGCAAACAGTCTATGCTGTGTGGACCTGAGTTAACTGGGCCAATGATTTCACCCTCTGAGGCTGTATTTCTCTTTCCTGGAAAGATATCTGCATAATGTGTAAGTCAGTGCCTGAGACATGGAGTTTTTATTTGTGATAAATATTATTAACTATATCTTACTTTTTATAACACACACCAAGCTCTGTCAAATGAATACACCACGGTGAAGTGGACATGCTTTTGATTATTTTTTTTAATGTTCACTGATTTGAGAGAGAGAGGGAAAAAAGAGACAGAAACATCAGCCCATTGCCTCCCACACGTGCCCCTCCCCAAAGACTGAACCTGCAAACTTTTGGTGTATGACACAACATTCCCATTGACTGAGCCACCCTGCCAGGGCTGGGCATGCTTCTTTGAAGAAATTCTTTTAACAATTCCCCACATTCAAAAGGCTTAAAGTGTTTACAATGTGAGTGATCCCTTGGGCATGTAACATTAATATTGGAGATGGCACTGCACGCTGCACAGTGCTATTCCTATCACTGAAACGATGACATATTTGTAGAACATGACCAGCTCCACAATACCTAGTAATCTCCTCCACATATGGCATGATACAATCAGTACTGTGTACTATGTAATGGAATATTATAATATGACGTACAATATATACTGTGTTAATTATATTAACTCTGTAAGGTAGATATTCTCAGTACTTGCTGTCAGGAAATTCGGGCACAGAGGGGTTACAGAGAAAATGTGCACCCCAGAAACACTGGATGAGTTTCGCAGCAGCCCTGGGAATGCAGACTGCGTGTCCGACACTGAAGCAGGCTCCCGTTTTAACCTGCACTGCAGGGGCTTCTCTTGTAGTTGGCATTAACCACATGATTACTGCTGTGTTCAGGCAATTGTAGCTCTGGAATGAAAGCATTTGTTTCCTTATTGTTTTGTGATAGATGAATCAGGAATCAGGTCATAAGAGAATTAAAGACAAAGTAAAGTTAGGCTTTTCCTGAATTTAAATTTCTACGTCTTGATACGAGCATTATCTTTTTCATTTTATCTCCCTCATTATGCTTGATGTCCTCTGGAGTGAGTCATTTAAATTGGCTACATTTCTGAGAGGCTCAGCATATCTCAGGCTAGTACTAATGGCCATGTGTACAGTGAATGGCTGCTAGTGACACCCTGCTGTGAGGTGACCGCATGCTCTACTGCTCTGCATCACTGGCTCGCCTGGTCGAGCCAGTCTGCACGCGCCCAAATTGGCAGACCGGTACACGGAGGTGGCCGGAGTCCTCTGGGCAGGGGTTGCTCATGAGAAGATGTAATACTGAGGTCACTGTGTTCCTTCCCCACCTCTAGCCAAGTGGGCTGGGTGGCCGTGGACTACTACTGATGAAAATTAATGGTTCAGGCAGGCTGGTTAAAGCACTACTCGGTTTCTCCACAAAGACATTGGCACTTGCAACAGAATAGGGAGCTCTATCTAGTCTATTTTTTATTGCCATTGTTTCCAGAGAAATACATAACCACCTCAACAACAACAAACATTTTCAACTATAAAACAGGCTATGGAAAAAAGAGACATTTTGTAAAACTTATATTGTAATACAGGGGTAGGCAAAAGTAGGCTTATAGTTGTTTATATAGAAAATGTCATAATTAATAAATAATAATACCAGAATAAACTCTGTTTTGCATACTCACAACTGTAAACCTACTTTTGCCCACCCCTGTATATTCCATCCACAGGCAGGTACAGACTTTGTGGACACTGAAGTGACTATAACTTATTATCTCCTTTTAACAACATGAATACAAAATTGTGAATATGAAACGCCATTACTCCTTTGAACTTCAGGTAGGTCTGCGTGAGAGGATTTGAAATTTTACCTTTATGAACTTCACAGTAAATCTACTAATTCCAATAAAAACTGAGATGATCTGGTTATGATTGAGATACTGAAAGTTTTGAAAACTCTGTATATAACTACTAACTCATATGTTCATTCATATGTTTAGAGGGCATAAAATTCTCTTCACAAACATCTCAGCAAATACACACAATAAACATGGAAATGCTAATGCTGTAAGGAAGAAAATTCAGCTCACTCAGATGTAATGCATTCCAAGAAGTTAGGTTTCCGAAAATTTAATTAGCTTCTGAAATTGTTTGAGAACCTATGAGCCCCCAAGGTATGCTACCAAATGATCACATTACAGATAGTGGGAAATAATTTTAAATGAAAGAGTGAATTCACTCTTCTGGAAAGTTGGTGTCAATGTGGAACCCATCTGTAAACACAGGGTGACATCAAGGAACTGAGTCACAGAAGCAGTCCTCTTATGAGGACAAAGGGACAAATCTGGACATGCAGTCATCTCATTTGGAGAGTTCAGTTTTTCTGGGAATGATAAAGAATAACAACGAGGAGGTGACTGATAAATTCATATGTCAAAGGGAGGCTCGTGGAAAGATTTTGTCCATGTATTTGGCACAGCGTTGCCCACCTAGAGGCCCAGTGATGCTTACTGGAACCCAGCTGGAAGACAGTTGGCATATGTGTGACTAATGCTTCTGTATCCAGCAGCAGGCACGTGTCTAATGTGGTTCTTGAAGGAATTTTTGTTCAGCCAGCTTAAAATTCTTAGAGATCTGAAATGCTAATGACATTTTCCCATGATATTAGATTTGCAACTATTGTAAGCGTAAGCAGACATGTAGAAATTGTTGAAACTACCTGCAATTGTACAATTTATTTAAAGAAAACCTGTGACCAGATGTTATGCTATGCATGGTCACTGAAGATAGAAGACATCAGAAGGATTAAGTTTAAACTGATTCCAGGAAATATTTAAATAAGATATGATAATGAGACAGAAGAGCTGGCCCCAATAACTTGTTTCCATGGGAACATCTATTTTTCTTCCTAGTGATATTTTAAATGGGAATACTACATATCCATCCAGGGTGGGCACCCAAAACACCAGTGGGATTTTGCACGACTCTCTTGCCACGGTGCAGCTCTTCTGTTGCCATCTAGGGCTCAAGATCTGTTTTGTGCTGCCTACAACGGCAACCCAGGGCTTCCCTTTCCCCTTTCACCATAGCTAAGGAAATAGAGATGAGATTCGAGGCTGAGACTCTGCCTCAACAAGTTTCAGGGACCATTCCTGTCTTCCTTGCTTTCTCAAAACTATCACCATCATGGGACTGATGCTGGCTCAAAATATCAAAGCACACTTAACAAGAAATTAGGGGAGCAGCTTAGGTAGAACTAAATATTGTAAAAGGACTCTGTTGATCACTTAGAAATAGCTTTGAGAGCATCTTAATTACATCCTCTCAATAATCAACTGAGTAAAGAAGTTAGTTTCCATTTATCAGATCAGAGAAGAAGAGATGCCTATGAACAATTTTAACCCAGTGCACTTGGATCAGTTAGCTATTTAGCTTGGAGTCACCTTCTACTTTATCAGAGTGAAAGTTACTGATTCCCTCTGTGGGCTTTAAGTGAAAAACCACTGCAGGTGTTGCGTTGACAGAGGGTTTGAGAAGCACGGAGCAAATGTACTCTCTACTTGATTAAAGCACGATGTGCTTGCTGGAGTCAGAAGTACAGAAGGTACCAACACAGAAGGTCACTGTTGGTACCCAAGTTGTCACCAAATAAACTTATTTGCTACTAAAAATATACTGAGTGCTTTAGCACTAAAACATTTCCTGATTTTCTTTTTCCTCAGGGTGGAAGAAATGATTCTAACTGGATGCAAATCAGCCAATCAACTTAGTTCACTCATAGGCATTTCCTAGACCAGTGTTTATGAAAGTGTGGTCCCTGGACCAGCAGCATCGGCATCACCTGGGTACAGATTAGCCATGCATAGTGCCAACCCCACTCCAGATCTCCCAGATAAGAAATTCTGGAGGTGGGGCCCAGCAATCTGGGTTTTCACAAGTTTTCCAGGTATATCTAACACATGTGGAAACTGCAGAACCAATGGTTGGCATGTGTATTCGATGTCAACCACTTGCAGAATCAAGACACACACAATACTGGGTATCAAAGGAGTAGTGTAGGGATATCAAATAATGCTCATTTCCTCTAAGTCACCTGACTGTTGTTACAGTTTCTCCAAGGATCTCTAAAATTCTGTTCAAGCATTCTTCCTGGTCACCTTTCCACCCCCAATTTTTGTCAATCAGATTATCAACAGCCAGCCCAGTTAGCACTTTGACAGTGAGAGCAAATGAAGACCAGAGGCATGGTTCATATGGTACATCTGAACGGCATCTGTTGGAGGAAGGTGAGCACAGCCCACTTGTTCTCCACCAGCTACTCAACCAGAATACCTTCTGCATTTTTTCTACCACGAAAATTAAGAAAGAGAAATTTCACTAAAATGGGGTTGAAAGGTCAGAAGGCCGTGCTCATGCAGTGACAATAGAGGTCAACTGCAGAAAGGGCTGTCAGCTACAGACCCCAACAGATGAAGCTTCCACAGAAAAGAATCATCAGTCGCAGGCCCCAACGGAAAAGATGTACAGTGAGTCTCCTTCAGGAAGGCAATTGCCAAGCAGCTCAGCCGATAGGAAATGGTCCCCTCCTGGGCTTGCCCCTCTCTTCCAATGGACTTTGGTTCTAAACAAACCCTCCAAATTTCTCCTTTTCCTCCATAAAATAAGGGTATTCTCCTTTGTGGGACTTGCCTATCCCTTTTCTGTAGCTGGCTTGTCCAGACTTGTAATTCTCAGCTATTCCCTAGCCCACTTTTGCATAAAATAACTTACTGTTTTATTCTAGATCCACATTATTTTAAGGTGTGAGGGATATTTAACCAATTTCAAGGCATGTTTTCTTTTCACTCAAAGAGTTACAGTCTCCGTGAAGTGAATGAAGTAACCGAGGGCCTCAAAATTATAAACAGGCTTCCATTTTGTTTTTTTTCTCCATAAGCCTAGTAACATGATGGGCCAGGGGAGACCTTTGGTAAAGACCCAGTGAGTGACTGCCCAGGAAGATCAATATTTGAAACTGAGTAGTAGGCACCATACAATTGGTGGATTTCATTAACATGCACAGGCACACAGAGTGAAGCTAGAGTAACTGAGAGAAAAAAGGAAGTTTAGGATGCCCATGGTGAGCTATTTTTCTTACCCCCCCCCCATTCACACAAGAAAGATGAACCAGATGAGCCTCAAAAAGCTTCATTAATGAATCTAAGAACACTTACTCAGTCTTCATGTATCAGTGTGTTGGTTTCATGGGGCTGCCATAAAAATTGACCACATATTGGATGGCTTGAAACAAGAGAAATATGTTTTCTCCCAGTTCTAGTAGTTAGATGTCCAAAGTCAAGGTGTCAGCAGGGCTGTGCTCCCTCCAGAGGCTACAGGAGTGACCCCTTCTGGTGGTCCAGGCAGGCACTCCTTGGCTAGTGGCTGCATGGCTCTAATTACACCTCCATGGTCACATTGCTTTTCTTCTTCAGTCTTTGCTATGTGTGCCTCTTAAAGGACACTTGTCTTTGGATTTAGAGCTTGCAGGGATAATCTAGGATGATCACCTAATTGCAAGCCCTTAATTAACTTCATGACAACAGCTAAGACCCTTTTGCTACATAAGGTAACATTCACAATTTGGGAGCTTAAGATATGCACGTATCCTTTGGAACTATAGTTAACATAACATAAAACAGACACCTTTATCTCTCCTCCTGATGAACTTTTGTTGTGAATGTTTGTGGAGGGCCTTCCCTTTCTGTATGATAGATATATTTACTTTGGCACTCTAGAGTACAACTTTGCCATTGTGTTTTTTATTTGTGTTAGAAACAAAATAAGAGGAGAGAAGCATTTTTAATAATGCTTCAAAAAAGTCCAAACGTTTAGAGGTGTGATAAATATGGATACAGACATTGGAAGTGAAGTGTCAGGAAAGCAGATATGGTAGGTCAGAGACATTCCACTACCAGTTACTTGTCACGCATCTGTATTTATTCTTTTACTTATTCATATGTTCAACAAATAAGAACTGAGTATTTATGTATCTGTTAAAAGTAATGGGTGAACACAGACCCAGAGTGAGACTATGTGGGTTGAAACCCACATACTAATTTTGTGTCTTTGGGGAATTTTCTGTGTCTCAGTTTCATTCTCTGTAAAATTTCATTCTCCACCCATGGAGTAATGAGTACTTAAATGTGGGATTGCAAAAGGATTAAACTAATTAATAAAGCACTTAGAATGCTGGGCACAAGGGGAATAGGTCATGTTTACTAATAGTAAAATAAATATGCAGGTTCTGTGCTAGCTTTGGGGATGAGCAAGACAAAGGAAAGGTTACATTCTAGAAGGAAAGACACTTCTTCAAGAAATAAATTCACACAATTGTGCTGCAAAGGAAATGAACAAAGCCCTGAGTTGTAATTAAAAGAGGTGCAAATTGCGGGGGAGGGACAGTATTTTAGATGACATGGGGAAGGGTCTGTTCCCCAGAAAGGTGACTTTTCAGCTGAGGACAAAGACATAAAAAGTAAATCCATGCAAAAAGTGGGTGGGGGAACATTATAGGCCTTAAGGTGGTGCTTATTGAGAAAACAAATTGTTTTATATCTCACAATGATGAGTCAAAGTCAGGGGAGGCACTTGTGCTACTGAGTAACAGGTTAAGTGTTGCCATTTGTATGTTTCAACAGAACCTAGAGTTCAGGGGTTGGAAACAGGTGGGCACTTCTCCAGAGTCACAGAAAAAAAACATCGCATGATGAGGGAAATACTTGAACATGTATTTTATGAGCTACTAAGGCAAGATGATCCTCCAATAATCCTGAAGAGACTCCTTTCTATGCAAAAAGTAGCTTCAGACATGTGGAGTCTCCCAGAAGAGAAATCACACCCATTTCAATTCACTGTAGGTTATCTGACACTTATAAGTGGGCAGAGCCCATGCAGGGCTGCAGATCCTGCTTCCTGGTAGCTCGTGGCTTATAGCACACACCTTCACATGACAGGTTTTAAAGACAGGTGCATTTCAGGTGATCAGTCAGCACAGATCAGATTCTCCTTCAAATTGTTCTTACTGTCCCCATGACAGCTAGCAATTGAACAAGTTTCATTTTTCCTCAACACACATAAATATACCTGAAAGACCTTCAGCAAGTTACTCTACATCTGCACCTCATTTTCTGATGCTGTGAAGTGCAAATGATAATTGCATCTCCCTCCTTGGGCTTTGAACAGTGTCAGGCAGGTAGCAAGAACCGAAAAGTGTTAAACGATTATAGTTATCAAGACTTGTATTACCAGGAAACCTCTGAATTCAAAACAAAGTAAAATTACACAAAATAAACAACAGTCACAGTGGTTGGAGCAGTTGCGCCCTAATTAGCAGATGAGTTAGGGCACAGGTGGCAAACACTAGGTCCGCAGGCGAATCCGGCCCTCCCCCAAGTTTTATCCTGCCTGGCACCTTGTTTCTACCTGGCAGCAGTGCCGAGCTCTCTCTTAACTGTTAGGGAGTAGTTATATTTACACAGTCCTAAAATTACACCCGGCCCTTTGAAGGCAACTGCGAGGCTGATGTGGCTCCTGGTGGAAATGAGTTTGACACCCCTGATGCAGGGCAAGGAGTTTCTCCCCGTGTACTTCAGCTTCCTCATGGGTAAGACGAGGATGCTTGAGGATGAGTTGTTCGCAGCTGTAATTGTGTAGAACTCTGTGTTTCTAAATTGCTCTGTGTTTCTTTGGGTCTAGGACCTTGATAATGGTCCAACAGTTTTTGCCTCGTAGGGAAAAAATCACAAAAAGATTTTCTTCTATTGGTGAAACTGGAGGCAAAACAAACTTACTTGAAAGAGTCATCCAAAGGGCTTAAGAAGCAGATGGTTCAGTGTGAGTTTCAAGTCAACAGTTTGGGAAACAACACCAGAAAAAAATAAGGTAAAATTTGGAGATGTAAATTTTTCCGTTTGAGGATGTAAGAAGCTTTGGGGGAAATGTGATGAAAGGCAGGGCAGGGCAACTGACAATTACTCGAATGGTAATCTAGGTGCATTTCTGGAGGAAGCCCCAACTGATGTGCACCTTTGTGTTTTTTCCTTCTTCCTTCACCCCTTCTTTCCTTCCTTTCTTCCTCTCTCCTTCCTTCTTTCCTTCCTTCCTTTCCCCTTCCCTTCCTTCAGTAGTTTCCCAAATTTATCTTCTCCTCTCTCCCACTCCTTTGTTAAGCCACTTGCAGGCAGCTTTAGCAGCCAGCGCTAATGCCCTTTGGTTCAGGGTTCCTGTCTTTATCACCTGCCTGCTGCTTTCATAAATAAATATCTTGGTCTGGGCTTCCTCAGCTGAAAACTAGGACTGTTGCTGTTTCCTCTTCTAAACTCGTAAGAGTATCATACAAATGAAGAGCATCAGGTAGATGTTTGAAAATATCCATTGTGTTTTCATGACCCTCAGAAACAGAGGTAACTCCCGCCACATCTAGTGCTATTCTTCTCACTGGGGAAGGAGAGGATTTTCTTGAAGCAGAATGACCAGACAGCTGTGTGTGAGCCTGGAGATGTACGTGGTCGATTGGCTTAGTTTCCTTCAGACCAGCAAGTACTTCCTGGAGGGGCTAGAGGGCCATGGAGGTGGAGACGTTCTCTGTCCCTCCCTGCCTTCTTCCCTCCTTCCTCCTTGTTCCCCTGGGGCACTGCCGCCCAGGCCCTGCCAGACCCACTGGTGTGGTCGGGAGCCTGATTTTTGGCTCAACAAGACATGGCTTCCTTTCCAGCGGAATTTTCAGATTGAACAAAGAAATCTTGGCAGATTTGTGGATGTCTTAGTGACCATGAGCAACTCAAAGTTGGTTTTTGTGATAAAACTTGACAAGCACAATCCTCGCAGAGGCTGCTGCGCCTGGACGTTTGCAGCAGTGCTTGACACCGTGGCCCCGCAGCACGAGCATAGCATAGTCTGGGAGCCTGTTGAGGACGCGTGTTCTGGGACTACGCGACCCCTGCCCCAGTCCTCTGACTCAGACACTTCGGTGGGACAGCCTGCAATCACTGGCTTTGGACCAGCCCTCGTGAGGATTCTGATGCACATTCCATGTCAGGGCCCCCTGCGGTAAAGCAGTCTGGACTCATCGTCTCTGCTGCACCTCCGCACCCGCCACTCTCCTGGCCTGGGAAGTACTGCCGGACCACCGGTGGTCACGTGGTAGAGTCCAGGAAGATGCTGCAGAAGGGAGCCCCCTCTCCTAGGACTGGATTAGATGTTCTTGCCAGGCAGTCACAGGTCCGCGGCACACATGCTCACATGGCGGTGACAAAACCTACTGCGTTCCCACCGCCCTCTCCCTGACTTCCTGCCTCCTGTGGCCCTTGGGCACGGGGGGTGGGGGGGTGGCCTGGTTGTGAATACCCACCTCGCCTCAAGTCTGACAAAATGCCCAGCAGAGGAAGCGATACATGGAGATGGGTGTAGGGAGAAAGAAGATAGAGAGGTTTTTATTTTAAAATCTAACAACTTAAAAATACTAAGAAGTTAGTCATCACATAACATTTTCTGTTAAAAAATGTCTGGAATTTTTTCCCTTGTTGGCAGAAGCAGAGAACAGTCATTTGACCCTTGGGTTTGAATTCTCTCACAAAACTGTATAGACTTTATCTGTGAAATGGAGATGACCTTTCTGCAGCAGTTTCGAAAGTTAGAAATAATGTATCCAGTACATAATAGGCACTAAGTTAATGGCAACTGGTGTTATTATTCGCCAGTTAGAATTTATTTACTATATAGTTGAAAGCAATTTATTTGATTCTTTTTTAAAAATTGGACTGTGGTAGTCCTAAAACCCCCAATTTCCCACAGGATTTTAAAGAAAGTGCCTTTATATTTCAAAATAAAAATCCTTCCATTAGGCTCTGAATGATTACGATGGGACCTGTAATTGGAATGTAAATGACCTGTCGCTGCCTTTGTACATTCACATTGCAAGCAAAGGTGATAGGTGTGTGTGTGTGTGTGTGTGTGTGTGTGTGTGTGTGTGTGTGTGTGTTTCTGGGAGAGAGTAAGGGAAAGAGGGGACAGTTCTAACATGAATTTGCTTCATTTTCTATAAGACCCTTTTATGGAAGATATCAGCTGTGACTTGTGGAAGGCGGAAACAAAATAACAATTCTATCCCTTCTTGAGAGTTGTTAATAATCAAATGACTTCTTGCAAATGTGCTTGGCTTGAGAAAAGCTTTAGTGACTCTGCAAGCTAATCTAAGAAAGGTCAGGATCATGAAATGAGTGCTGAATAAACACTCTAGGGAACTGATTATTGGCATAACCAAAAAAAGAAAGAAAGAAAAAGAATTATATAGCATACTCCAAATGCAGAGTAACTTGAGTAAAAATCCCTCTGGCTTTCTAGTTTCTGCTGTTAGCCTGGTGATGCTGGCACACATAGTCAGCAGGGTGCACTGATCAGACTGGCTCGTGCACTGTCCCAGCGAGAACGTGTATTTGGGATCGTCGGTGAGTCAGTGGAGGCTGGTCTCATGCACAGACGGTGGAGCTGGACATTCAGGTATGAATGTTGTCATCTGCTCACCATTCATATTGACAAGTAGAGAGTGTGGCCCACACAGAATACTGGCGCACAACCAATCAAATCACACAGTCCTGCTCAGGATTGAATGGCTTTTCAGGTCCCAGTTAGGACCCTGCATAAGCCAAATCTTTCCCAGGCCTCAGGCTTCCTGTGACACCTCACTTCCATTTCACCAGTTCCCCCTTTTGCTCCCAGTCCCTCCAGCTGCTCTCTGAGGCTGATAACAGAAGGAGCCATGAGCAGCAGTATCTCAGCACTAAGTGCATGCCAGTATTTCAACAGTGAGAAACTAGATTAGCGTGAAGAATGCCAGGCTCCTTACCACTGTGTGTAACTAGTAAGTTTGGCAAGCAGACTCCTTAAAATGAAGCTGGTTATTTAAATTATTCCTCTCCAATGGGCTGATACTCCTACTGTCTAAGGAGAGCTGACCCTGGACCTTCCTGGTTTTGCCACCCTTCTGTTTTGAATACTACACAAAAGTGGACTTGCTCAGCATGTTACCACTGGGAAAGGCATGGAAACTGGATTTTTGATGCCTCCTGTCTCTACAGTTTAGAGGTTAAGATGTGGTTTAGTATTGGGGACACTTACGTAGTTCTGCAACACTGTATAAAACGACCTCCAAGGGAGGGTGGAGTTTAGGGAGGAGGTTGGGGTCTTGATAAGTGCTCTGATTTGGGGATGAAGAAAGAGAGTTTCTGTCTTTTAATTCACTTGATATTGTCTTAGAAGAAACAACAAAAGAAATCCTGAAAAATAGATTATACACAAAAATATTAGCTTTCAGTTAATTTTGACCAGTTGCTACGCATTTCCTGCAACATGCCAAATTAAGCCCCAAGAAAGAAGGCCCACTATTTGAGGCAGAATGAACATAAAAATGACAATGGCTACGGCTACACAACATTGTCTTAAGACACAGACCTTTACATGGTTTTGTCAACAAAAGACAAAGAGCTCATCTAGATCAGGGCTTGTCAGCTGTGCGCCGCACTTGGCAAGCCGCCCTGTTCTGTGAGGCCTACGAGGTAATAAGCATGTTTTTCCATTGTTAAGTGGTTCAGAATAAAATCAAAAGAATCACATTTTGTCATGTATGGGAAGTGCATGGAGGTCAGCCGTCCATATCTATAAATCGTCCACGGGAACACAGACAGGCCCGTCTGTTTTTGTGTTGTCTGCAGTTGCTTTCACAGCACAATGGACTCCAGCAGTTGCAGCCAAGACCACGACAGCAAACCTGCCATGTTTCTGCTCTGGTCCTGACAGAAGCAGGTTTACCTTCTTTGTTACACTCATCCCCTCTCCAGTGTAACTCATCCTGAATGGCAGAAACTGTGTCTGCCTTACTACTGCCATTCACCCAGCCCACGACACATGTTGGTACATTGGTGAAATTCAAATGTATTTGTCAAATAATTGAACCATGAAAAACCATCCTTCCTAGCTGGCACAGCTCAGTGGATTGAGCGTGGGCTGCGAACCAAAGTGTTGCAGGTTCGATTCCCAGTCAGGGTACATGCCTGGGTTGCAGGTCATGACCTCCAGCAACCTCACATTGATGTTTCTCTCTCTCTCTCTTTCTCCCTCCCTTCCCTCTTTAAAAAATAAATAAATAAACACAATCTTAAAAAAAGAGAGATTCTTTAAAAAACATCCTTTGGGTACTTTGCCAGTCGGATGTCAGACAGATGCAAAGATATACAATACACCTCCCCTGTCATTAGGTTTAAAATTAACTGGAGACATTGAACACATACATATGTGTATGTTCTAAATGGACATTCAAACAGTTGACTCTTGAACAACATGGAGGTCAGGGTTGTGGATGTACATAACTTTTGACTCCCCAAACTTAACTAGTAATAGCCTATTCTTGACCACAAGCCTTACAAATAACATAAACAGTCCATTATCATAACTTTTGTTACACTTTATCCTTATAGTAAAGCAAGATAGAAAATAGAAAATGTTTTTCATAAAATCACAGAGAGGAGAAAATACATTTTTAGTATTAAGCTACGTGACAGAAACTTATACCCAGTGAATTCAAACTGAGTTCAAATTGTCAGAATTCAAAACCAGAGCCACACTTTTAGCAAGTCACTTGTCCTCCTGAGCCTCAGATTCCTCATCTATAAAATGGGGACAATGCCTACCTCTTCAGGTTTTTGTGAGGATAAAGTACAGTGACATATGTAAAATTCTTAGTCTGGGTGGGCACAGGAAACATGCCATGGATGGCAGCCCTCATCGTGAAGGGTTCGTGAGCAGCAAGGACGGGAGCCTGTAAAGAACCAGTTCCTGGATCCCAGAGGAAAGGCTCAGGCAGAGGAAGGTGAAGCCAGGCGGCAGTACCACAGGGCCGGGTTCAGGGAAATGTGAGAAAGACACAGAGGGAGGGAAACAGCACAGCGGTGGGCCCGGTTTCAGAGTTTTGACTCCAAAAGTAATAAAACAGTACAAACAGAAACAACCAGCCCCTTCTGGTTCCTGGGAATTCTTACTCTAGGGAATGATAATGGGTCACTGATTGAAATAAACCCGAAAGTATGAACACAGGAGAACAGAAGTATGTATCAATAGAGAGCTGCAAAGCCTTTCCCACAGGAAGTGAGCGGTGGTAGTTCGTGTTTTGATAGTTTCCCTCCACGTGCACGTGTCCAGTGTGGCTTTGAGCATCTCCACAGTCCTGGCCTTGGGGATTTGGATGTGGCTGGACACATGTCTCCTGGTGGTGCCGCTGGCCCAGCCATGACCTTGAGACTACTTGGGGATCCCGTGAAGCATTTGCTTCCCTGTACTGGGGTAGTTTCAAAAGTACTTTCCGGAAACAACAACTTCTTGGTCCTAGAATCTGCATGCAATTCAGGAAAGAAAAATATGAACTTCAGGGTTGTTTTGCAAACCTTTCAAGCTGATCAAGAGAAACTTAGGCTACAAAGCTGTTTTGTACAGGTGGCTTTGTGCTCTCTGAGGTGGTCAGAGCTTGCTGGTTTCAGAGGTCTGTTCGATACATCTCTCACAGCATGGATATGACTTGAAAAAACACACCCACAATGCCAAAATCACTCCACAGTCTAGTCTGACTGCAGGCTGGCCGAATGTTATTCTGATTTTCATACTTCCTGCTAATATTTGGACATATTACAAGTGCAATGTTTAACATATTTTTGTTTTTCTTTATAAAAGTAGCTTGCTGTTGCCTCAGGTTTAAAGAGGTCTGCCTGAGGAGAAGCTCGACTATGGGTCACCGGGCTCCGTAGCTCAGGGTGAGTCCTTTCCCACACTTCCCCCAGCAGAGCTGGTTTGGGGGCAGGTACCTCTTGCACTCTGGAGGAGACTCCTGCAGCCACTGCTCTTCCCTGCCTGACTCTGATGGATGCCTTCTAGGATGACTGCTGCTGTGACCAGTCACAGAATCCTGTCACATCAGGCTGGGAGTCACCAGCACTCCAACTGCAACCAACACACCAGCTCATCACCTCATTGTACAGCCATGGAAACTGAGGCCTTAGAGTTTCACTCTAAAGCTGAAAATTGGTAGCATGACAAAGGTTGGGGTCTTCTGACTCACAGAAAATGTGTATTTTGATCACACTCTGCTGCCACCTTTCTAAACACTCAAGTGTCCTGTTGACCTAGTGTTCAACAAATAGTTGCAGGTCACAGTGCGGGGAACCCTGGCTTCCTTTGTAGGATAAACACCAGACTTTCTCAAAGCAACCAGAGGCCAGCGTGGTGGTTTACCTAACTAATTGTGTTTTTGTTTCTATTTTCAGGATACAACCAATGCAATTATTTGAATTATTTGACAAGAAGCAGAGATGCTGCATAAATATGGGCATATCTGTGGCACAAGAACATTTTTCATTCTTGGACCCAGTTAAAATTTTCAGCATCACCCTCACACTGGCAATATTTGGGAACACTATCTTAGCATGCTTATATAAAGTTTAAAGCAGTAAAAATCAGGGGTCTAGAAACCTCTGCAGCTGGGAAGCTCACAGAACTACAAACATCTTACACAAAATATGACAATAGGGGTATATCACAAAGTACAAACCCAAACAGAGCTGAGGAAGAAAAAACCGAATGCCGCCCTGGCTAGTGTAGCTCGGTGGTTGAGTGCTGGCCTGGGAATCACAGGGTTGCCAGTTCGATTCCCAGCCTAGGGCACCTGCCTGGGATGCTGGAGAGGTAACCACACATTGATGTTTCTCTCTCTCTTTCTCTCTCCCTTCCCCTCTCTAAAATTTTTAAAAAGAAAAGAAAGCGATAGCATGTATCCCAATTCAGGTTTACCACAATCTTCCTTTCTATCCACACAGTTATAAAACATACAAAACCATGCGATAACCCGAGCCAAGTCTGTAGTGCACCCCAGCCATCCTTCAGTCTTCCAACCCCAGACATCCTCTTCATACGTGTGTTTAAATAAATATCATTATAATACTGACTTTCCACTCTTCTTGATCACCTTCCCTCACTAGCAAGTCCGGAATGATTCCACAGCCCTAACTTCACAAAACACATTCTGAACACACTTTGAAGCAGGGGCAATGCTGGGGTGGGTCAGACATGGGACCATAGGCCAGCACCTGGCACATTTGCCATGAGTCTGGAGAATCCTAAAGACAAAGCACAAGACCACCCTGAGGTTTGCTATCATTTGTATCCCTGCTCACTCACAGTGAGACTAGCTTTCAGGAATGACTTGGGTGAAAAATGGTGACCGTCACTAGAGTAAAAAGGAGGACGGACTCACACAGCACCTGTGTCGCTCACCTCCCAACCCACCAGCGGATGTGTACGGAGAGCAGGGTCACTTTAGACAGAGTATCATGCTAAGGAAGGTGGCTAATGAGGGTGACAGCTGTTCTAGAAGTATAGCTGCACAGTGAATGCCCAGCACAGAGTATATGGAAGCAGATTTTTCCTTCCCCGAACGCCAGATAAAATTTGGGGGAGAGGCGTCTCGAGAACAAACACCACCACCAGCTCGCAGAACTCTGAAACTGCTCACCTCTGAGACCGAGCCATCTTGTCAGCTGGTCTGTTTTATGTTTGAGTTGTCCATCTGCCTAGTGCTCCTAGGAAGGGGTGGTATCACATGTCTGGCAGGTCACTGACACTCAACAAACAATATTAATCCTTATCATATGACTTACATGAAAGCCTGCACAGGAGACTAACAGACAAGGATTCATCTGCTCTCCCTTCCTGGAGATGCTAATTCTACTTTTTAGAGAACTTATTAGAGAAGTGTGACATACCGGGGGAATGGATGACCCCTTGGCTCTTTACCTCTGGCTTCTCTTAATGTCCCTAGGCACAGGCATATGACCATTTGGAGAGGTGACGTCTAGGTCTATTTCCTTCTGTCAGCATTGTGTGCAAATGTGTCTTCTTTCTGTCTTTAGAAAATAAACTCCTGGCAGGACTTCTGGTCAAGATGGAGGTATAGGTGGACACACTGTGCCTCCTCGCATAATCAAAATTAAGGACAACAAAAATTTAGAAACAAAAAAACAACCAGAACAGACAGATGATTGAACTGTACAAAAGTCCCAACAACCATTCATCCAGACCGGTAAGAGGGGTGGAGCTGGCAGCCAGGGGAGAGGGGTCCAGGAAGGAAAAAGCAGTGGCTAGCAGACCCCAGGCGCAGGCACAGGGAGGCAATGAGCAGACCTAGTGAGGCGAGCAAGGCAGCTGGATGTCTGCAGTGACACTTTCGCATGTAGAGAAACCAGGTGAAAATGGGCAGCAACATAGACCTTGCAACACAGGGATCCAGTGCAGGGAAATAAAGCCTAAAAGCACTGATTGAAAACACTTGTGGGGGTTAAGTTGCCAGAAGAGACTCCCAGCCTCACAGGAGAGTTCGCTGGAGAGCCACAGGGTCCTAGAATGTATACAAAACCACCCACCCAGGAACCAGCACCAGAAGGGCCCAATTTCCTTGTGGGAAGCACCAGAGGGGACTGAAATCTGACAGAGAGCAGAGCAAGTGCCATTGTTCCTTCTCTGACCCCACCCGCACATACTTCATCAAAACCCAGCAACGAGGGTTGCCCTGCCCTGATGAACACCTAAGGCTCTGCCCCTCACTACATAACAGGTGTGACCAGACCCTCCCCCCACCCCGCAAAAAAAAAGGCTCAAATAAAAGAACAAATCAAAGCCTCAGAGCCAATACTTTTAAGTGACTAAGAGATAGCCAACCTATCAGATGCACAGTTCAAAGCACTGGTGATCAGGATGCTCACAGAATCGGTTGATTTTGGTTGCAAATTAGATGAAAAAATGAAGGCTACAATAAGTGAAATGAAGAAAAATGCACAGGGAGCCAAAAGTGATGGAAAGAAAACTGGGTCTCAAATCAATGGAGTGGATGAGAAGGAAGGAAAAAACATATGATCAGAAAAGAATGAAGAAATAAGAATTCAAAAAAAATGAGGAGAGGCTTAGGAACCTCCAGGACATCTTGAAACTTTCCAACATTCGAATTATAGGGGTACCATAAGGAGAAGAGGAAGAGCAACAAGTGGAAAAGTTATTTGAACAAATAATAAAGGAGAATTTCCCCAATCTGGCAAAGAAAATAGATTTCCATGAAGTCCAGGAAGCTCAGTGAGTCCCAAAGAAGTTGGACCCAAAGAGGAATACACCAAGGCACATCATAATTACATTACCCAAGGTAAAAATGAAGGAGAGAATTCTAGAAGCAGCAAGAGATAAGGGGACAGTCACCTACAAAAGAGTTCCCATCAGACTGTCAGCCGATTTCTCAAAAGAGACCTTACAGGCAAGAAGGGGCTGTAAAGAAGTATTTCAAGTCATGAAAGCCAAGGACCTACATCCAAGATTGCTCTATCCAGCAAAGCTTTCATTTAGAATGGAAGGACAGATAAAGTGCTTCTCAGATAAGGTCAGGTTAAAGGAGTTCATCATCACAAAGCCCTTATTATATGAAATATTAAAGGGACTTATCTAACAAAAAGAAGATAAAAATATGAACAGTAAAAAGACAGCAAACGCACAGTTATTAACAACCACACCTAAAACGCAAACTAAGCAAACAAATAAAACAGGAACAGAACCACAGAAATGGAGTTCACATGGAGGGTTATCAACAGGGGAGTGGGAGGGAGGTGGGGGAAGGTACAGAGAATAAGCAGCATAGACAGTAGGGAGAAAATAGACAGGGGGAGGGTAAGAATAGTATGGGAAATGTGGAAGCTAAAGAACTCATGACACATGGACATGAACTAAAGGGAGGGAATGTGGGTGGGAGGTGTGCAGGGGGGAGGGGAGTGAAGGGGGGAAATGGGACAACTGTAATAGCATAATCAATAAAATACATTTAAAAAAAAGAAAATAAACTCCTTGTGTGCAAAACTGCCAATTTGCATGTTTAGAACTTTCCAGGAGGACCTCTAGAAGGTCCTTAATCTCATTTAGCTTGAGTACCAAGGACCAACTAATGAATAAACTAAACTACACTAAACTAAACCCAAACTAAAAGGACACATGGCAGGAGAAATGATGAGCCCAAGATGCTCTGTTCTGAATAGAAGACAATGCTCCTGAAACTAGAGAAACCTGGCACCCAACTCTCTGGGGCTCAGACTTGGCCAGCGTGTAGTCAATCTGAGGCTGCCTTTGAGGGGCAGGAGGATGGCAGCAGGGACACTGGTTGTCTCTGGGCTCCAGTGAGCATGGCTGTAGACACAGCTGTAAGAACACATTGCTTTTGTCTGGGTGTGCTCTTAGGTTCTTTCATCACGAAAGCCATATCCACATGTGTGACTTTAAGAAACACTTAGAAAATACCCTATTCCTATTTCTTATTATATTCCTATTTCTTACAATCCAATTTGGTTTTCAAATACACAGAACACTATCACATACATACCCACTGATTTTGCACATACAAGCTCTGCTGTCCTTGGCACAATCTTTATTTGAAAACAATCCTCTCCCATGCTGGTGTCTGGCAAGAAGCACTGTATCATATTTATTCACTTGATTACTCCATTTTCATATGAGCAATGACCCCCCATATTGTGGGAACCTGGTGCACATTTTGATTTCAGCTCTAGGTAAGAGAAGATTTCTGTGCAAACTTCCCTGCTCTGAGCTTGGCAGGGAGGAGCCTGCACCTCAAACGAGGCTCCAGAGATGAACAGATATGGTGTGGGTATGGTGCTCCCCGCCAGGCTGTGTGACCTTTGTCAAAGCAGTTTTCACAAATAATTAACCATTTTCTTATGCAAAATGGGGGTGGCAATATCTATTTTTTTTGCATGATTGTTGAGATCCAATAGCATGATATGTGCAAAATCCCGTGTAAAAGTTTATTAATCCAAGGCAATTAATGGTAAATGACATTTACTATTTTAAAAATTTTATAAAAGTAGGGCTAAAATTTATTTATCTCATGTAGCCAGCTAAGTGAACTGCCTTGCACACAATAATTAATAATATTTGTTGAATGAATGAAGGTAATGCTGCATTATCATTTATTTCTTCTCACACTACATTCACCTTTACCACCTAATTTAATGGCAGATATAAAGATGTTACCCTAATATTTCCTGGCTTAATGTGCTGTTGCATTTCTTTTTCCTGAAGCTTTGCCTTACTGTTCACATCCATGGCCACAGTCAGTGTTCAGAGGTGTTTAAAGCACAGTTTAATGTTAAAAGCATGGACTCTATAGCCAGAGTTTGGTGAGTCCAGGCTCTACCTCTTCTTAGCTGTGACTTCTGGAAGGCTCTTTTAATTGCCTACCGCAGCCTCAATTATTCTCATCTATAAAATGGGGACAATAGTAGAAGCCCCCTTGAGGGGTTGCTGCCAGATTAAATCAGGCCCCTCCCAGAACATGCTCACAGTGTCTGGTGCATGGGAAGCATCCCAGGCCACCTTGCCTGTGTCCTGCCTCCTCTCTGCTCCAGATGCTGCAGTAAGCATGAGGCTTCAGGGTGGAAAAGCATGAGTTTCTGTGCCCAGGGAGCTGACTCACAGTGCTTTTTCCTTTATTCTTCCTGTGGGGAATAGGTTAAGCTTTAATAGAACAATCTTAATCCTGCCACTTCTCTAAAGAAAGCCTCTACTGGTTTCCCATTGTCTGATAAGTAAAATGCAGCCCCTTCAAGCCTGGTGCTAAGTGCCTCATGCAACCCTGATAGTTCTACCCTGGATTCTTGCTCTGCTCCCTTTGGTCAAGCTTGAGTTCCCTGCCTTTGAACAGTCTCCCTCCCCAGGGAAGGCCCACACTGCTCCTCCTTGGAGCCTCTCCCCACCTTCTAGGTGATGCATCCTTCTAGGGACTTACCCTGGATCAGCACTGAACTCTAAATTTCTGCCATTCTCCCTCGCTCTCCCCTGCCTTCTCCTTACTTCCCTAATTTGCATTTTATCTATTTATTTTTTGAGTGGTAATATATTCAGTGACTCAGAATTCAAAAGCGCCAAATGAAAATGTTTCCTCACAGTTCTTTTCCCCAGACACTCAGTGTTCTGTCTGGAGTCAACTGCCATTCGCAGTGTCTGGTGATCCCTTTGAGAGGAATTTCATGCAGACACAAGGTCATGCACTCCACTTCCGTCTTTTCATACAAGTGGGAACATGGAGTTCACAAAAAGGAGTTACCATAGATACTGCTTTCTATTGTGTCTTTTCCCACTTACTGCATACATTCTAGAGGATGATTCCAGGTCCTTGAGCATGGAGATCCCTCACTGTCTCTATAATTTTAACTCCATTGCATGAGTGGACCATTACTAAGCCAGCTGGTGGCCACTTAGGTTTCTTCCATGTCTTTTCTATTACACACACTGCTGCGATGCACATCTTTGTAGCGACATAACACGTGTAGCTGATACACTTAATTACTCTCAGAAGTGAACTGGATGTCGAGAGTGCATGCACCTGTGATCATGATAGCTGTTTGTCACTTCTCCCTCTTAGGAGTGTCCCAGTTTACACTCCCATTAGCAGTTAGGAACCTGCGAGAGTACCAGTTTCCTCTCACTCTTGACACAACATGTCACCATTTTGTTTGTTAGTCGGCTTTAATCCAATAGGTAAAATAGTTTAATTTGCATATTATTCTATACTTAGAGACTTCAAAAAATAAACTAAAGAATCTTTTATATTTTCAGTTTATTGTACTGATTGCAACAACTTCAGAACAATTTTAGTGATAATGGGATAGTCACCATCCTTGTCTTATTCCTGAGTTAATGGGAATGCTTCTCGTTTTCCCCCTTTAGGCCTGATGGAAGGGGGTGTTTGGAAGTTAAGGTGCCAAATTTCCCTCTCTTTCCTCTTTTCAGTCATGATGGATTGAATTTTATCAAATACCTTTCAGAATCATGTATAAGATCATATTATTTTTATTCTTATATTTCTTAGTACATTGAATTGTACGGTGAACCATCCTCACATTTCTTAGTCATGAGATGTTTCTTTCTAATATGCTACTGTATGCTGTTTGCTACTATTATACTTAGGGTTGATCCATCACTTTTCCAAAATAAAACTGGTAGTTTTTTTCCTTTGGTTTTATAACATTTTAAGGTTTGGTAGAATTCTCCTTGGACACTGTCTACACCAGTGTTTTTCATGCTCCCATTTTTTTTATCCTTACCCATGGACATTTGTTTTTCATTGTCATGTGAGTGTGTGCACACGTGAGCGTGTGCATGAGAGAGAGAGAGAGAGATGTGATATAGAAATATTAATCAGTTGCTTTCTCATCCATGAGACAATACTCCAGCCAATTCAACCACACCCGCCAGGGCTCATGCTCCACTTCAAGTAACCAGCCACCCATGTTTGCATATGACACCCTAGCTTGATTAGATGGGATTGCTTCTACTGAGTGACATGGGAAATGGACTAAGGTGCTTCGGGAAAAGGTTAGGGTTGGCCAGTGAGGTCACTTGATAGTGGAAAATTACCCAGGACCTGATGTGTTTTACTCTTGGGGGTTCTGAGTCTGAGCTGCCCACAGAGAAGGAACAGAGGGAAAGTGGTCCTGAATGCTCAGGCTCTGCCAGATGCTGGCTGGGTCAGTGCAAATGGTGCTATTATAATCAGACTAAAGACCAGCCATTGTCTCTGTCCTCTCAGTGGACCACTGAACATGTCATTGTGCCTTTATAGTGTTTCTTCCTTACAACTTAAGAACCAAAATAGTATGAGACCATGTGAGTTAGCCATCAGGAGTACAGAGTTTGGAGATGAACAGGCCCAGGTTTGAGTTCTGGCTCCATCCACCATCAGCATCCCACTGCACATTCCATGACTAGAACCGGCCCCATGGCGAAAACACCTCCTCATATTCCAAGGCTCAAAAACATGTATAAAATAAATGGATTCTGTAACCTAACATTCTCTATATGATCCAAGTTTAGGGCCATATTTTTATAAATGATTTTTCAGAAGCTTTTAATTTAGAATTACTAGATGCAAAATAATTTAGAAACCTATTGCTATGGTTTCCCTAAAGTGCTCCTCAGTTTCACAGGATTCATGTTTTGACCTATGTGGCCGAATGGAAAGGGACTCTGTGAAGGCGCTCTGCTTAGGTGACTCGGCTCAAGAGCTCTGAATTTTGCTTCCTGCTTCATGAACCAGTGAGAGTCTTAGTCCTATTGATTTTCCACATGTTACTCAGTTATGGGCCACGGGTGCCTTTGCAACAGCCTCAATTTGTCACAAAAGAGGAAAATACCCTAACGTAACAGTTGCATTTTTCTAAAAGTCTGCATAATTATTGAGGAATTTGGCAAACTTTCTCTTGTATTTATATAGTAAATAAAACAAAAGCATGAGTAAATTCCATACATTCAGAAGACTCTGCAGTCTCTTCCCTGATTTTGCATTCTCTGTTGAAATGAGCAAACCTGTGTAAACTGAGAGGCTGGGATGTGGAGAGTGTCATGCTACCTCCTTGTGGAAACCAGAAAGGAGGGCTGATTTATTGTGAGCTGTTCTATTGTTTTCTTTTCTTTTATTCCCATCATAGCTCTAGGTTGAACTCCACAGGTAGTCTGGAAAGAGAGGCCAATTTCAGATAATTTAATTTCCCAACTGAAAAATTGTTTATCTCTCCAAAAATTATTATTTTCTTTCCACTAAAGCATCTATTGGAGACTTCTAGTCCAGACAGTGGCATAGGTAAACATGGCTTGCCCCCTTGCAACCACATCAACATTGCAACTAAAATATAGACCAGCCATCACTCAAAACCATCATAAATCCAGCTGAATGGAAGTTGACAATTACAGAATTAAAAAAATAAAAACCATTCATTCAGATTGGTATAAGGGGCATAGACACTGGATGGGTGGTTCCACATACACATGTGGTGGATAAAAATTTTGGAGGGATATTTTGGGAGTAAGGAGTCCCAACTGACATCAACTTCCCAGCCCAGGGTTCCAGCGCAAGGAAGATAAGTCTCCTAATGTCTGGCTGCAAAACCCAGTGGGGATTGAGTCAATGGAAGAGACTTTTGGAGTCCCAAGCAGTTCCCCTTAAAGAACCCACACACAGACTTACTCACTCCCTCTGAGCTCCAACACAGGGGTACCAGCTTGAAAGGCACCAGTGGCATACAGGGATGAACTGAATTCTCTGGCATCAAGGTGGAAGCTGGGGAATAGCCTTCTCTCAGACAGAAAGGAGGGCAGATGTCATTGTTCCTTTTCTGATCTCTCCTGAACAGAGCCACAGAGCCTGCAGGTGGGCCCCATATCTGAGACTCCATCAACCTGGCTAGCACTGTTTGCCCCACCCTGGAGATCCCCTGAGTCTCCATCCCACCCAGCTTATGGACCCACCCAAACTGTTAACCCTGACTTTTCCATATGTGTGGCTGGTCTTGACTCATGCTTCACAACTTCCTAAATCCTATAAAACAAGAAGCAGCTGGCCTCAGTAAGCCCCCAGACCTTGCACCTCTTGTTAAGTGGCCCCAGGCCTGGCACTAGCAGCAGCCACCATAGCTTCACAACTTGGCTTCACTTGGGAATATCAAAGCCCAAGTAGCAGCCATCTTAGATTGCTCTATAACTCATTCAGGGTGGCCCTGGGAAGAACACAGGAGGCAGCTGAGCTTGGTCTACAACATACGAGAAACCCCAGAGCCTGCACACACAGTGGACAGCTACAGATGACATAGGAGTACCATCACCCAAACCCTACACAGATGATCCTCCATGGTGAGTGAAGGTTGGTGGTCAGTGGTCACAGCCAGTTCTTTTAGTTGACTGGTCTGGATAAAACCTCCCACTGATTTGCCAACAGCAACCACGGCTCAACTACAAGAGGAAGGTGTACTCAGCCCACACAAAGGACACACCTCAAATACACAGCTTGGGTGATGGGGAGGCTGTTCCACAGGACCCTACAGGACACCTACTTCATTGGGTCACACTAGCAAGACACGGAGTCAAAGCAGCTCTTCCTAATACATAGAAACAAACACAAAGAGGCTGTCAAAGTGAGGAGACTAAGAAACATGGCCAAAATGAAAGAACAGATCAAAACTCCAGAAAAAGAACTAAACAAAATGGACATAGCAATCTATCAGATGCAGACCTCAAAACACTTGTTATAAGGATGCTCAAGGAACTGAGTGAAGACCACAACACATAAAAAAGATCCATTCAGAAATGAAGGATCCACTAATTGAAGCACAGAGAGTCCCAAACAAGATGGATGCAAAGAGGCCCACTCCAAGACACATCATAATTAAAATGCCAAAGGTTAAAGATAAAGAGAGAATCTTAAAAGCAGCAAAAGAAGTTAGTTACATACAGGGCAGTTCACATATGACTGTCAGCTGATTTCTCAAAAGAAACTTTGAAGGCCAGAAGGGATTGACAAGAATTATTCAAAATCATGAAAAGTAGGGACCCAGAGCCAAGATTGCTCTACCCAGCAAAGTTATCATTTAGAATCAAAGGGCAGGTAAAGGACTTCCCAGGCAAGCAAAAACTAAAGGAGCTCATGATCACCAAACCACTATTATATGAAATGTTAAAGGGAGATGTTAAATGTTATTTAAGAAAAGGAAGATCAAAACTAAGAACAATGACAATAAATACATACCTATCAACAATTGTTCCTGAAAAACAAACTAAGCAAAGAAGAAGAACAGAGATGGAATCATGAATAAAAAGAGGGTGTTGATGGTTGCCAGATGAGAGGAGGATAAGGGGAAGAAGAGTGAAGAGGTAAGGGGACACACAGGTAGTTGAGAGTAACCACTGCAATATGAAGTACAGTATAGGAAACGGAGCAGCCAAAGAAATTATATGCATGACCCATGAACAAAAATAATGGTGTGGAGACTGCCTTAGGGAGTGGCGGTTGCTGGATGGAAGGGTGCAAATGGGGGAAAATTGTGACAACTGTAATACTGTAATCATAAAATATAATTTAAAAATAAAAGTCCCATCATTTATGTTGGCTATTGCAGCTCATATTTTCCTTTAAACTTCACAATTTTACAGGAGAATGAGTTTACCTTTATAGGGTATTTATTTTAGATTTCATATCATGACTTATGACTTATAGAAAATATCACATACACTCCCTCCCCTGAAAAGCTACATAGGTAAACTTTTTAAAACTCTTGGAAACACAAAGCAATGTATTTCCTAATTTCTCTACCAATGTGGGAATTTTTCAAAACCTGAAGAAAATCACATCAGATACTCTTTTTTTTTTTCAAAATTTCCTTTCTAGATTTAGTTCTAGTTCTTTTTAATATGAAAAGGATAGTAACAAAGATTAATATAATCACTTTTAAAATTAAAGTTTTCTTATACGCTTGGAGGTGATGTAATTTCTTTCATTATTCCTTCTATTTTCTACTTACTTTGATTTGATAAATATTGACATTCTCTTGAGCTTTGTATAAAGCAGAGGAAGAAGAATGCACAGGTGAAACAGACATATTTTCCAAAGACAAAGACTTTGTGACCTAGAGAGGGAGACATGTATACTGAACAGCTTTTTAAACAAACAGAGAAAGTACAAAAAGTATCCACTTTCTTCCTTTCAGTTTAAGAAATAATTAAATTCTACAGAAAGTTTTAGAATGTTGGGGCTTAAAGATACACTTATAATAAAAGTAAAAACAATGTATTCTTTTAACAATAAAAATAGGTGTTACATATACTTTGAGAGAAATTTCATTTTTCAAGCTATTGGTACTCTGTTGACATTGAATGAAAGAAGATGTCGAAATGCTGAATACAATTTTACTTTCAAAAAGTTAGGATAGTGTCAAATTACATTTTATAACAGAACCTGCTTTTAAATTAACTCTAATAGAGTTAGAAATTCACAATAAAAATCATTTAAAATTTTTAGCTCTTCAGATATTTAAACCACTTCCCCAAATATTTATTTGGTTATGAAAGGGATACTAAAATTTAAATATATAAATAAAAGCTCATAAAATGAAACTGACTTTTTGTAAGAGATTTTTAATCATAAATGGTTTCAATACATTAAGAAAAAATTAAAAAACATCATGGCCTTTAATGTAGAAGTAGAAAAATAACAAAGATGTAAACCTCAAGGAATAGAAAGAAAAAAATACATGGAAATAAGTTGATAAATTTATCTGAACAGAGGAAAATAAAAACCAAGTATAATCTGGTCCAAAAAGAAGCAACAACAAAAATATATGGATTTCTTATGGGGGAGATCATTATGCAAAACCTGTCAACACATAAATTAGAGTATGCACAATGATGGATGAATTCCCTATAATAACATGACCAGTTAAACTGTTTCATTTTCATTTAACTTCTTGAAAATAGTTTTGAGTACATTAAGTTTCTTTTATTCTTTCACCATTTATTTTTCTAGTCTATTGAGGTATAACGGACATACATTACTGTATAAGATAAGTTGAAGGCATAAAGCACAACTTGACTTATACACTGTGAAATTATTACCACAGTATGTCTAGTGAATATTTATCATGCCATATAGATACAAAAAAGAGGGAAAATGTTAATGTCTTTGTGAAGAGGATTCTTAGGACCTCACAGGGGTGTCCAACCCATGGTATACAGGCCACATGAGGCCCAGGATGGCTATGATGGCTATGAATTTATGATTTTGCCAACACAAAATCACAAATTTATTTAAAACCTTTTTATTTTTTTTGCTCATCACTTTTCGTTACTGTTTGTGTATTTAATGTGTGGCCCAATACAACTCTTCTTGTTCCAGTGTGGCCCAGAGACACCAAAACATGGGACACCCCTGATACCACACAGTATATTTGTTATAACTTCTTAAAAATATTTTATGTCATAGAAGTATTTGTTAAATCATTTTGGAGTATATAAAGAACTTATAAAATAAGGGCAATTGGAACAATTTAGATTTGTTGATGATAATCCAAGATTTTTTTCTTAGCATCTTTTTCATTCACATTATTTTCTGAAGAATCTACAGGCATTGAAGGTCTGAATGCTGTCTGGAGACAGGACTCCAGTTGTGGTCAGTAAGTCTTGTTGCAAATTAAAAACTGTTCTTCGTATCTATTTTTTGTGTGGTTTTGTTTATTTTTATTATGGTATTTTATAGTTCATTTTAAAATAATTTTAAAAATTATTCGTAGTTCACTTTTATTGTAATTTTTTTCACTACCATTTATCCTCCCTGTGTCCTCTTCCCGCTGCAAGCGCTGCACTGTTGTCCACGTCCTTAAGTTCTTTTTCTTTTTTGCTGGGTTCCTTCACCTCCCCACCGCTGCTCCCCCACCTCGCATGCTGTCATCTGCCCTCCATCAATGAGTCTGTCTTTATTTTGCTTATTAGTTCAGTCATATAATTCAATCCCACACACAAGTGAAATAATACCATGGGGATTAGACTTAATAAGGTGATCACTTCCTAAGTCATGTAAATGTTTAATCAATATTTTGTAAACCAAAACTGATATAATATTTTATGCAACTATAATTGAAAAATAAAATTTTTTGAACTGTACAAATATAGCCCTTTGCTGGGAGGACATGATACGGCTTGTACCTGAAATTCTATTCAAAGGATCTATAATGGGGACTTGAAAAATACGGCCGTTGCTCGTAAGAGTGCGATCAGGACTATTGTTTCGAAGAGATCTGAGGAGTTTCCAGGGCGGAAACAGGCTCTGACTTATCATGACAAGAACAAGCTCATGTTACAGGTAAAGGCAGGGCCTAGTTCATTCCTTTAAAAAAAAATTGTCAGGCCGGCCTCTTTTCCTCCACTTCCCTTATGAAATGGTACTGGGAACCTGGCTACTGGGTACTGGCCAGTGCCAAGAGTGCAAGCTGGAGCAAAGGGACTGGACCACAATGGAAGCATCACCCTGCCTGGATAACCAGGCTAGCAAAGCACTTTACAAATGACCCACTCCTCCCCCCCACCCCCCACCCCCCGCCCCAAGGCAGGACACAGCAGGAGGAAGCCATGTACTAAGAATGTGCAAGGCTAGCAAGGGTGATTGGCTAAGGGAAAAGCCCTCTGACTCCTTTCGAATCCATTGAAGACCTGTCAGTCTAGACAGAGAAAAGTCAAGATTGGTTGGGGTAGGGGCATCCCAAAGCACAAGGAAGTCTGAACACCCAGCACTCAGGGGTCCCTTATGTAAACTGAGGGAAGAGAAAGATACTTTCTCCTGGACCCACCACACAGACATGCGGCCAGGGCTTGGGACTGGCTGCAAGGTAAACAGCAGCCCTGGAAAGGAGGGATCCTGAGGCCTGATAGTGGAGGGGGGGGAGAAACAGAGGTGTGTGGAGTATGACTCAGCTGCCACCTGCAGTTGGAACCTGCAGTTCCAGAAGGAAGGTATTTTGAATGAGAAAAGGAGCTCTGGGCCAGGGCCTTCCCACAGGGTTTCCTGGAGGGGATGGGCTCTAAGTCGAGAGTCCTCGATCTTCCCAGTCTGTGCAGCTTGCTAATAAAAGACCTCTTTCCTTTTTTCTCCAAACCTCTGCCTCTGGAATTGCCTCTGGGTGGCAGTGGGCAGCAGAAAGTCACTTTTGTTCGGTAACAGAAACAAACGTAGGTTTAAAAAATAAGTGTTTTCCACAGTACCCTATCATGATTTCTTGAATTGGTGAAGGAAGAAAGTACTTTACAACCTCTAGTGTAAGTAGGAACAAGGAGCTCTTCCCTTGCGTTTTGCTTATGTTAAGTGGGGTAGTGAGAAAAAAGATCTAACCAGCACTTCTCAGACTTCAGCTTGCCTATTAATCACGCAAAGCTTGGGCTGGAATACAGACTGTTTTGCTGGGCCTCGGGTCCACCAGTTCCCAAAAGTGCTGACATTGCTGCTCACTTTCAGGAAAGAGTATCTAGTAGATGGTAGGAAATTCACTTGAAGAGTGCTTTCATTTGGTAACTAATTTTCTCCAGACTCTACAGGTAAGAAAATTATGCCTTTCCTATGCTGGCTTTATGGAAAACAGCAAATGGTAGATGAGCTGATAGCAGTGACATTTGTAAGCTAAGTTCTAGGACACCACTGAGAAAACCACGTGCTTTTTCATTTCCATGTTAAGGTGATCCTGGATTCCTAAGAATGTGTCAAATTTTATTTATTTCCTATTTAAAAAGTACTCTGGGTGTTAAGTATATTTTAGAAAGGTTTTTCATTAACTATAGTTAAAATCAAATTTGGATTCTTAAATATGTAGATTTCAATTTGTTGGACAATTACTTTGTATGAAATAGCTCCTTTTCATAGAAGTGAAATGAGTGACATATAAAGTGAATAAGGGGCAAGCAAGAGGCTTAAATCTGTTTTTCTATTTTTCCTGCTTTTGCCACATAATGGAAGATAAGATAAAAAACATTTTAATATATTTGTAATAACTGAGAACAGATATACAGCTTTTCTTGAATTAAAAAGATGATTATTTTTTCTTCAGATCTCCATGATCTTTCAAAGTGTTACAAATTTCAACTAAAATAGCTAGTTATTCCTTAAGGAAGGATTAAAAAAGCCCACTAGATTGTGTTCTTTAAATTTTTATTAATTTCTGAGATCAATAATTAAATTTGCTAGGTAATCATCATTAAATTACAATTTTTATTTATTCAGCTTACGTATGTATTTCTTAAAATGTAATAACGGCGAGTTTTCCTCATCAGTGTTATTTTTTCCCAAGTCAGTCAGCATTGGTCTTACTCACCTTTTCAAGAACTTCACTGTCCTTTGTGACATAGGATCTGAAGCTTAGGGTTCATAACAGGTACTAGAATGCAACATGTGTCATGGATGCCCACAGTTTCAGAAAGAAAAGCTCTTTTTCTTCTGCTGGATGAAATACGTAGGGTGTTAAGAGCTACCATATCCCTACATTTTGGGTGAATGCAATTTTATCTCCTACCAATAGGAACATAAACAGCAAATTATATTGCTGGAGATTATTTGCATATCCCATAACTGGAAACCTGTTCTTCATAGATAGATGGTTATAACATATTTCTCAACAAATGATGTGATAGATTTGAAAAGGTTATACATTTCTTAAGTATTTTCCCAGGAATTTAAACATATTTATATTGAAAGGGTATGCCAAATATAAAAAAAAAAAGGAGCAGATATATTTCAATAGAAAACCAGAGTTCAGGAGCTGAAGATATAATTACATCTATTACTAATATTAACAAAAATAGTTCATATTTTACAGTCACTTCTGAAGAGCATTACCTATATTAACTCTTTTATTTCTTGGAAAACCCTATAAAGCAAGTATCGTTAGTATTTGATTTTATATGAAGAAAGCAGGGAAACAGGTTAATCAACAAAGTTACATAATTAATAAAAGAAGCTGATTTTTAAAATCAAATCAAGATTAACCTACTACCTTAGAATATGGGGAAAATGTTAAAATATTTTAATAGGGTCTCAGCCCTGGCTGGCGTAGCTCAGTGGATTGAGCGCAGACTGTGAACCAAAGTGTCGCAGGTTCAATTCCCAGTCAGGGTACGTGCCTGGGTTGCATGCCATGACCCCCAGCAACCGCACATTGATGTTTCTCTCTCTCTCTCTCTCCCTCCCTCTCTTAAATAAACAAATAAATAAATAAAATCTTAAAAAAATTTTAATAGGTTCTCTTTGCATTCTGCTGCACAATACCTATATTTTATTTCTTGTAAATTTTACCATTTTATATGACAATTTTTCTAGACTTCAGAAAGATGAAGTCAAAAGCCCCACACAGTCAGGAGTTTAAATCTGTTTTAAGACTCAACCACCCTGCAGTCACTGCACCTAAAATAGAACATGTCTCCAGATGAAAGAATGTAGCTGTTGGTCTCTTCTTTGTACTACAGTGATGCTTAAATCACTGCCAGTAGAAAAGACTCTTGGGATAGCGAAGTAAATATGCAAATTCAGAATGGCATCAGCTCCTTCCTCCACTGATGTGTTGGCTTTGCTAAAAACAGCCCAGATTTTGCCTGAATTATAAACTAAGCAAATATGACTAGAGGATACAGATGCTGACTTTAAAAAAGCCACTTATCCACCATCACTTTTTTATATAATCAGCTAAAACTAGCATTCAGTCCCTTTTCTTAAAATTATTTAAAATTTACCCATAAGAAATAAGCCTCAAAGTTTCCATGGTGAAAATGGAATAATTTATTTTGAAAATTCTGTACTCTAACAATGTTTAGGTGAAATTATTTGTAGATAATAAGATTATTTTCATTCTTACAGGACTGTTCAGAATTGTATTTCTGCATGTGCTGTGGAACATGATACATTTATGCCAAAGTTAGTTTAATGACTCAGGGTGCATTCTACCTATTCTTGACAATAAACAATAGGAATGTGCCTTCTTATATGTAAACATGGAATATTAAGACTCTCTTGCAGAAACAAATTAAATATGTATAAATGAAGAGATGAAGAGATGAATAGTTTATTTCCAAGTTGGAGAAACACAGCATAGGGAATTGGAAACGAAAAGCCAAGCCTGCTCCTGGTGCATCCTAGATGTGGACTTTCACCAGGTTGTCACCTTTCTTTAACTCAGTTTCCATGTGAAAAATGGAGATAATACCTTGTGAGGATTAAGTGTCAAAGTGCATACAAACCACTTACCACAGTATCCATTAGTCAGTGAATTATAATTGTTTTCTATCAATTTTTTGAAGAATCATTAAAGTCATATTAAATCAACTGCAGCAGCAGGGTGTTTAAAAATATCAATTAGTAAAGCATATTGTAATTTGCTGTGAGTTTCAACTTAACAGTACAAGTGAGTAAGCCAATTGGAATAATTTTGAGGTCAACATATTTCCAGAGTAATTTTGAATGGCCGAGAAGATTGACCACAGCTCCTTCTCCTCATTTTTAAAGCATTTGATTAGTAATTTATTCCTTACTTGAATCAGAACTAATTTTATCTTGGGTGGTATGATTTTTTTTTGGATATGGACAATGTCTTCACTGTCATGGATGGATAAATATATCTATTAAAATAGGCAAATTTATGCACAAAAGTATTAAGAAAATATATTTCTAATATGAGTGTGAAGGTTGTGTCAAATGGTGGTTATTGCCTATATATTTAAAACAATGAGATCAGCTTCTTGCTACCATAAGTCGATGTTGTAGTTTTGAATTTAAATTTTTTTCCCATGCAGTTCAATTGTTATTTCTCTCTCTCTCTCTCTCTCTCTCTCTCTCTCTCTCTCTTTCTGTTTTGTTTTTGCTTTTGTTTTTGTTTTTGGAATTTCTTGGGCACAAGAAATTCATACTAGTAAATAAAATCAAACCTTTTATAAATAACACTTAAATACATGTAAATCAAATCTAAATATTCATGTTATACATTATTTTGATTACCTACTTTAGTGATTTCTGTGACATTCTAACAGCCTACAAAACACTCTTTCTCCTTTTCTCTCTGCAATAAACAGATCCTCTATATCAGCCACCCATATGGCCACCAAGCTGAGATGATTGCATTTCTTATCTCCTTGGCAGTCAGGGCTGAGTCTCGGTGCCTGAGAAGTAACAGTAAGTGTTGATTGTTTTTCCAAAAAGTCTCCATAAAAGACAAGTGGAATCCCACTCCCACTTCTAACTTGTTTTTGGAATAAAGATGAGCTGGTTAGAGTCACAGCAGCCATCTTTGATTATAATAACATTGGACAGAACAGAGCACCAAAGGAGGGTGACTACTCTGCCAGCATGTCCTCACCCATTTCTAAACTTCTTTTACATGTGACATGGACATGTCACTAATTGAAGCTTAGTGTTCTATCTCTTGCAGCTAAGCTTAATCCTAATTAAATACAAGGCATTTTGTAGAAAGTACTCATCCAAACAGATATTCTACATAAACTGAATTTCTTTCAAGAATTAATATGTGCCATATACTTCCCTGGAAATTCACCATTCATATTCACAAAGCAGCATAGTAAAAACTTCTATAATACTATAATAAAAAAAGTTTGACATAATTAACTCATTGTTTCCTAAACTTCTATGACCACAGATTTGTTTTTACTGTTTAAGATTTTGTTTATCCACTTTTAGAGAGATGGGAAGGGAATGAGAAAGAGAGGGAGAGAAACATCAATGTGTGATTGCCTCTCGCTCGCCCCCTACTGGGGACCTGGCCTGCAACCCAGGCATGTGCCCTGACTGAGAATTGAACTCTCGACCCTTTAATTTGCAGGCTCATGCTCAATCCACTGAACTACACCAGCTAGAGACTATGAACCATAGAATTGTTTTTAAACAACATGTATTAATACCCTGGGTTATTTGTATTCCTTCCACACAACAAGCTTGGGGAAAGCTAATCTATGTTGTTCCTCTGAATTAGCATCTGCTATAAATTTTCCCTGCCATTCAGCCTTTCCTCCCTTGCTGCTTGGGGAGACAGGGTTCAGCTTTTCCTCAGATCTTGGCAAAGCTGGCACTTCAGGAGTATTTTTCATCATCTTGTCCATTGGAGCATTAGACTGAGAATCTTTTTCTTCTGTGACAGGGAGGCAATTAATTTGACTGAATTTAGATAAAGTTTGTTGGATTTTTCTTGAGTTTATAACAAAAAATAGATATCAGGCTAGAGTAACAGCTTTTCCTTTATGTATAGCTAAATGTTCAGATCTCAAATAGCCAATACTGTAGTAGTCCCTAGGATGTAATTTTTGTTATAGACCTTTCAAGAGAGAGAATTTTCTGAAATTTACTTTTTAAATGACATGAACACTGATATCTATGTCAAAAAGAAAATTTGCAAGGAAAGAAAGAGCACACATATTATATCAAGAGAAGCCCAGGGCCAGAAAATGTCTATTAAATCACACCTTTTATAAATGTTATAATATTAAATTTAAAATAGCTAAACTAGAGATTAATGTATCAAAGTACAATTTCTTCTTAAACAGTTAAAATTTTATTAGTGTGTATTTAAAAAATGTTCCTACATATCCCTCTATTGACAAATTGCTTTCTGCCAAACCTTTATTTTGTAAAATCAATACAAATTTAAGATCCATTTCCATAAAGGCAATGTTTAGGAATGATCTTTCTTTGGAAAAGCATGAATAAAGTTAAAAACGGGAAGCAAGGGCCCACCTGGAAGTAAATAGCTTCCAGTTCACGCTCAGAGTGGGTTTTAGCACAAATCTGTAAAAGAGGTCAGAAGTTATAATTTGATATGCAAGACCTAAGCTTTTAACTACTTTTTTGTTGTTGTTGTTCTTTAGATATACTGAAATATTTTTTTCCTTTAAAGCCTCTCAATGCAAAATTGTTTCAGAAATAAAAGTATGCTTTGTTCATTTAAGGAATGCCAACGTCATAGAAAGTCTTATTAGAGCTGTCACAAATGGTGGGTCCATGCTCATGGAGTACAGGGCATGGATGGGCTCAGGACGCACATAGTGCATCCAACAAAGTACAAGACAAGCATGTGGTAGGAACCTTCTGGAAACATGGGACTTGTTGAGGCAGTGCGCTGGTTTTAACAATTAGTTGCTAGATTTGACTTTTCAAGAAAAGTATATAAAATACTGGCAACTAATTGTTAAAAAACAAAACAAATAAACAGACTCCAAACAATTATCAGGGTAAAAATCAAGTCAAAACTAAACAAACAAACAAACAAACAACAAAAAACACCTGTGGGTTTTATTCCTTATTGGGCCGAGGGCTGACAGTTTGCTGTCTTATTTATAACATCTCATTACCTCACCTCACTGAGGAAGCATTTCTGACAATTCTGATATCTCCTTGTTAGCTGGCTATTTTATGAGCATTACGTAACTTGTTTATACTGTGTGGAGTATGAGAGAAAAGTCTCTGTGAATTGATTAGTCTCTTATCTGCTCAGATCATGCTGTTCAGCCTAGCTGTGACCTCTGCTATGTTTAAAATAACAATATCTTTAAAAGCAGATTAAATCGACCTAAATCTGGAGATTGGGCAAAGAATTAAGACACTTCATAAGCCCTCTCCCTTTGCTCACATTGCATTCTATCTACAGCTTTCTCCTGTCACCTTCTCCCCTGCACCCCCTCTACTCTCAATTACCGAAGTAAATATCAGTGTCTTGGTTAAGAACCTGGACTTTAAAGTCAAAAGTATGTGGCTGACTATCTACTCTGTCACTTTCTCACAAAGTATTCCAAGATAAATTAGAATCTCAATATCTTTGTTTGTAAGATGGATTAATAAAAATAGAACCTACTTATGGGAAGGATTTATTGAAATTACAAATTGCAGTTCACTCTATCTTAAAGAGTAATATTATCAAGGGCCACCCATTTCATCCTTATATTGTTCTAATGCTCAGGGAATTCTCCCTAAATCTGAGTTAAAATGTCATCCATTTGTCCCAGTGCTATTGTGTAGGGCCTAAGCAATCAGGTTTCTTCTTAAATGTAATCTCAAAGAGAACAGGTGCAGTTTAATTTATTTGGCAAGAAGATGTACTGTCACACCCTTTAATCTAGATACCACATTTCTTTTCCTGTATTCTAGAATCACATCAGCCATAAAAATAATGGGCTCTTCATATTAATGATTCATATTGAATTCACAAATACTTCAAATCTCTGAACCTTGACTTTTATATCCAAGCCATAGAAGTTTCATATTTTATCCAGCCCAATCCTTTATAAAAATATTTATACAATTTCATGAAAAAATTGGTAAATAATTGCCTGTAGATGTAAATTATCTATCCATAGTCTGTTGAAAGGGAAACTAAAATTAGCATCTTTACATCTTGGTTGGAAAAACAATACCTATTTCTTTCTTGTTTTTGAGGGGTGACAGGGCCATAGTACTTCTGTGTGAAAAAAGTGTCTTAGAAGGTAAAATATGAGAATGGTATGGGTACTGGGTTAATATAAATTTTAGTGTGGGGTGCATTTATATGTTTTATCTTTTATTAATGTCAACATTTTCTTCTGGAATTCTTTCTCTGCCTATATAAGGCCAATGTTGAACCATTCATGCCTCCAGCTAGTCTGCTATATCAAGACAAATGATATTCACACAGACTAAAAGTAAAGGGATGGGAAAAGAGATTTCATGAAAATATAAAGGGTAGAAAAGCTGGGGTAGCAGTACTTATATCCAAGAAAATAGACTTTAAACTGAAGGCTATTGTAAGGCACAAAGAGGGAACAATCCAACAAGATGATATAACCCTAGTAAATATTTATGGACCCAATGTAGGAGTGCCTAAAATGTGAAGCAAATCTTGATGGACATAAAGGGAGAGATCGACATAACTACAGTCACAGTTGCGGATTTTAATACCCCATTGACTGCGATGGATAAATATTCCAGACAGAATATCAACAAGGAGACAGTGGCCTTAAATGACACAGTAGGTCAAATGGATTTAATCAATATCTTCAGAGCATTTTGCCCCAAAGCAGCAGAATATACATACCTTTCAAGTGCACATGGAACATTTTCTAGGATAGAACCACTTGTTAGGACACAAAGCAAGATACAAAAAATTAAAGAAGTTTGAAATCATATCAAGCATCTTCTCTGACCACAATAGTATGAAACCGGAAATCAATCACAAGGAGAATACAGGAAAACACACAAAGACATGGAAGCTAAATAACATATTATTAAACAATGAATGGGTCAACAACAAGATAGAGGACAAAATCAAAAGATACCTTAAAACAAGTGAAAATGAGGAAACAACCTAAAATCTGTGGGACACTGGGAAAGCAATACTAAGAGGGAACTTCATAGCATTACAGACCTATCTCAAAAAACAAACAAACAAAAAAGCTGAAATAAACAATCTAATTTTGCATTTAAAGGAACTTGAAAAAGAGCAGCAAAAAAAGTCCAAAGTGAGTAGAAGGAAGAAAATAATAAAGATCAGAGAAGAAATAAATGAAACAGACTCCCCCAAAATATAAAAGATCAATGAATCCAAGAGCTGGTTCTTCAAAAAGATAAACAAGACTGACAAACCTTTAACCAGACTTAACAAGGAAAAAAGAAAGAAAGAAAAGACCCAAATGAAAAAATCAGAAGTCAAGGAGGAGAAATAACAACTGACACCAAGGAAATAAAAAGGATTGTAAGAAAATACTATGAACAACTATATGCCAACAAATTAGACAATCTGGACAAAATGGATAAATTCCTAGAAATATACAATCTTTCAAAACTAAGCCAGGAAGAATCAGAAAATCTGAATAGAAAGATTACACCTAGTAAAATTGTAGCAATGACACAAAAACAAAAATCAAACAAACAAAACCAACAACAACAACAAAAGCCCTGGATGGTTTCACAGGTGAATTTTACCAAATATTCCATGAATAATTTATACCTCTCCTCAAATTATTTAACAGAATTCAAGAGGGGAGAAGGCTCCCAAACTCATTTTACAAGACCAGCATTATCTTAATTTCCCATTTTGGCAGAAAGTCCCAAAGAGAAAATCTTAAAAGCAGCAAGAGAAAAACAGTTAGTTATATACAAGGGAGCTCCCATAAGACTATCATCTGAATTCTCAACAGAAACTTTGCAGTCCAGAAATGATTGTGATTAAAAGAGATGAAAAGTAAGGACCTAAAACTATGATTACTCTACCCACCAAGGCTACCACTTAGAATGGAAGGACATATCCTAAGAAGCTTCCCAGGTAAGAATAAGCTAAAGGAGTCCATTATCACCAAACCTGTATTGCAAATAATATTAATGGTACTTCTTGAAGAAGAAGGAGCAGGAGGAGGAGGAAGGGGAGAGATCAAAATATAAATAATAAAATGGCAGTAAATACATATTTATCAATAATTATTTCAAATGTAAATGGATTAAATGTTCCAATCAAAGCTGAATGGGTAAGAAAATAAGATGGATATATAAGCTGTATATAAAAGACCCAGTTCAAATTGAAACATACAGTCTGAGAGTAAAGGAGTAAAAAAAAAAAAAGGAGCAAATGGAAACAAAAGAAAGCTGGAATAGCAATACTTATATCAGGCAAAATGGACTTTAAAACAAAGACTATACCAAGAGACAAAGAAGTACCCAGTAATTCCATTTCTGGACATTTACCTGAAGAAACCTGCAATATGAATTTAAAAAGACATATGCATTTCTATTTTAATTGCAGCATTATTCATTACAGCCAAGATATGGAAGCATCCTAAGTGTCCATCAATAAACAAACAGATTATGAAGAGTTGGTACATATATACAAAGGGATATTATTCCAGTGACAACATGGATGGGCCTCAAGGGTATTATGCTAAATGTAGTAAGACAGATGGAGAAAGAAAAATATCATATGATTTCATTTATATGAGAATCTAAAAAACAAACTAAGAAACAAACTCACAGAGAACATGTTGATGGTTCCCAGGTGGGAGGGGGGTTAGGAGGATAGGTGAAAAAGGAGAAGAGATTAAGATGTACAAATTGCTAGTTATAAATGCAGTCATGGAGAATAAATTAAAACATAGAGAATATAGTCAATAATATTGTAAAAACTATGTGTGGTGTCAGATGGGTACAAGACTTATCAGGGTAATCACTTTGTAAGTTACATTAATGTCTAATCACTCTGTTGTACACTTGAAACTAATATGATATTATATGTCAACTATAAAAATATATTTAAAGAAATAAGAAATCATTGCCAAACCTAAAAAACTATTAGGTAAATTGAGGTAAGGAGTATTATGCTAAGTTTATTAGCAGAAGGATTTATATGAGTAAAGCCACCCATCACCAAAGCATGGTCCTTGTTTGGGAGCATTAAACTTATATTACCTGCAAAGTAAAAAATTAAAAAGCCTAAAAAGCAACAAAAGCAACTTGGGACCAGAAAGCTATATATAAAGTTTTGGCCTCATTCAGTAAGTGTTGGGATTGAATCCACTGAATTTACCTGAGAGAGGAATGAGAAGATAACCACAAAACTTTAGACTGTGATTTGAAGGACAGTCTAAACAATGAAGTTTCTACAGACAGGAAGGTTATTTAGGTGTCTGATGATATATATAGTCAGGGTGAGGGATGACGAAGATCTGAATCCTGAATGGCTGCCATGAGAAGGGAAAGCTTTGAGTTACTGAGATATGGTGATATCATTTTAACATTTTCCAAATCTGCCACTCTCCTCTATGTTGAAAGTCTGTGTGTGTGTGTGTGTGTGTGTGCGTGCTGGGGTAGCCTAGATGATCCATCCAACTTTGGAATTTTATAAAGACACTTGGGGTGCCTGATACCCAAAGTGATCAAAAGCTGGGGCAGAAAAAGATACCTATATAGTTCTATACTCTTCTAATGTGTTTGTCAGTTCTTTATCTTTCTTTTTTTCTTTTCTCTTTTATACTATTATAAATAAATAAAAACACTCTCCTTAATCTAGTAAATTGACTTCATGACTTCAAACTTGAAAACCATTATTTGAAACACTAAGGACTTTCAGGTCAAGAAACATGCTTGATTGATCTCTGTTTCTTATAGTCCTTCACCATAGAAGAAAGTCAAGCAAGGTTGCTCCATCTTTTTTTTTTTTTTTTGTCAAGTAAGAAGAATCATCTCTTTGACAGCACTGTCCAAACAAGCTTTTGGTTTCCCTCCCTGTGTTTTGTGTGATGCAGAGAACATAGAGGATGCTGGCCTGCTGCTTGCTGAAGGACTAACAAAATCTATAGAAGGTTCTGTTTTGAATGTCTCCACTGAAGGGAGGAATAAGGAAAGGGGAAGAAAAGAGAGAAAAGCAGAGCCAGCTCTGTTCATCTTCAAACAAAAGATATGGAAAGAGCTGGGATGAAGAATCTGAAAAGACTGAAGGTCTTCTGAGTCTCATGTTGGCCAGTAAGAACCCCACATCTTATTATTGCTATACAAAAGATTGCTAAAGGGGCAACACATTTAAATCAAAATGGCAGTTCAAGGTAACAGTGTCCTGCTCCCTTGGTCTCCAGCCCCACTGCCTGAATCTTCAGCAGATTTTTCCTCTACATCTCCAAGTAATCAAAATGAACTAATTATCCAGGAACCACAGCTTGCCCATACCTTCATTGGCTTTTCCCATAGCATTGACCTAAAATTTATAGCCATGTGTACATATTAAACTTTCACTTAAATAGGTTTATTTTAGGGACCTTTCCCTAATGGAACTTAGTGAAGCTGTACTTGACAAAAGTCACTAAGAACTTAATCTGTATCCAGGGTAGTGCTAGGTCATGGGGGCAGAAAGGGATGGGAAGCCCAGCAGCACTCAGTCTGTGTGGCAAATATGGCCACGTGCACAGAGTGAGCTTGACTGTCACACTTCAAGCATCAGACCATGGGTCTTAGCAAAGAGCTGTGGATGCCCAGGAAGAGAACCATTCCTTCTGCCATAAGTGAGAGGTCTAGTCCAGAGAGAAGGCTCCAGAGATGGTGACTTTTGAACAGAGGGCTTTGAAGACTGAATGGAGTTACCAAAAATAGACAGGTAAGGGGCATTTAGGTTAGTGGAGGTCATGTGAACTTGGCTGCAGGAGAGGTAGGAGCAGGATTGCTCAGTGGTTTGCATGGCAAGTGCAGAAGGGATAAACTGATACCAAGTTGAGAAGAAACTTGAGTATCATGGTCAGAAGCTAGGTACTACTGGGCATTTAAATGGGTACTATGTATTTATTCTCTAAGTGTTGAGTGTGTGCAAAGTGTTCCTAATGTGGATTATACAGCTGGAAGGGAACTCAGGTGATCTGTCCCATCACCACTAATTTTACACATGAAGACGCAGAACTACAAGTCATTTGGTTAAAAGGGTCTTTTCCCAGAGGTTGGAGAGAACTCAGCAGCCTGTCTGCACACAGGCAGAAAGCAGTCACCCTGCTGCTGGGGCATACATAGACTGGCTCTCAGTCAGAAAGCAAAACTGCTCACTGTCCATTGAAACTGATCAGGAAGTATAGGAGCAGATGGGTAGAAGGACACTCTCGCTGTTCAGGAATCTGAACAGCTGTAAAGACAGCTGGATTTGGGCACCTGTCAAGAGAACTGAACTGCAGAGGCACCAGGAGGACTTGGTAATGAGGCAGCCAATGCCGAAGGCAAACAGAAGCAAGAGCCTCTGGACTCCACCAGGTGTCTTCTGAAGTCAGGAAGAGGCCACACAGGTCATCCCCTCCTCAGTAATTAAAAGGAAACTCCTTAGCTAGTGAGTAGCTTTTGTTGGGAGCAAGCAATGAGTTTAGGGGTAAAGCCCAAGTCCCATGAGCACCCAAGTCTGAGAGTATCAGCCTCACTCAGTGTGTCCTGTGTCCACCTCCACTGGGACCAAGGGCAAAGATCATAATATGCTGTGATTCAGGAAGAGGCCCTGAGAAGTCACCACCTGGAGAGATCTGAGAAAACCCTTCACTCATCCAGCTCTTTGCTGTGGGTGGGCCAGCTCCTGATTTCCAGGATGCTGAGCTCTGGGTTGTGGAATTTGTTCACCCCATTGATAGGACAAGAGCTGGGCATCTGCATGTGCCACTGCAAAGTGTGCTGAGAAAGATCTCATCAGAGGGAAGGATGGAGTGGAGGTAATGCTCTGGATTCAAGGAAAAAGCCTCCTTTCCAAGGGCAGTGACCTCCAGTCATTCAACTCTAGTCCAGCCCCAGCCTAGGCCTATGGTAAGAGAGGTGGAGCCCAAGTCAACACAAAAGCAGAGTCCCCCTAAGTCCCTGGGGACTGAGTGAGCAGGCCTGTGGTTCTGCTGTTGTGCCTGCTCAGAAAGTTCAAGTAAGGAATAGACACAGAGGACAGTGCCTACATGTCTACGAGTGAAGAAGAAAGCTGGGGATTTTGCAAGGAAAAAAGTAATTCAAAGTTGAATAAGTAACCATGGAAATCTAGATGTCTCCAGGGTCAGAATGGACTCCAGTAATTATTATCTTTCCATAAAATGCAGCAGATTTTATCTTAGTCTGACCAAATTATAAAGAAGAACAAAAATAGGACAAAGGTAACAGCTGGTAACACCCCGCAGAGAATCCCAGAGCCCGCACGGTGCAGGGGCCACGTGGGTCCCCCCACAGCATTTTCTCTCAAGGGCATTCGCCATAAGACACTCAGTGACAGATTGCCTTAGATCACAAGCAGGTAGAGTTCATTATTTCCCTCATTTCTGTAAAGGTCATGAGCAAAGAGGTCCTGGTCTTTCTGTGAGCACAGAGAAAGCACATTACAAGAGAATGCTGACACCAGCCCACCTTTGGGTGGGACGCTTCCAGGAAAGAAGAGTTATTTCCCCCTGTTTTAGAAGTCTTACTGCTTTATTTCTGACAAAATATAAAAATATAATCCATAATAGTCTACATAGCACCTAATCTAATCACATGGCATTTAGTGAATTGTGTCCAGAATGCTGCCGGCAAAGTCCTCCCAGCCCCATGCTGGCTCTCTGCCAGGACACCTCCAGACCTCACGGTCGCTAAACTTCCTTCTCGGTCCTCACATGGTGGCTATTAGCCACGCTAACTTGGAAATGATAAGTGATCCCTTTCCTAAGGACTCTCTGCAGACCCAGCATCCTCTTTGATACTCTTATAACTGGAGAACAAATTGTGGAGGATGAGTTCTCAGTTTTCTGCTCATGTCTGTTAAAACTGCCAGAACAGCTGCAATCACAGGGTCAGGAATAGAAACATATTTTTTTAAATGCAAAGAAAATACAAAGAAATACAGTTCCTTCCAGTATTCAGATAGTACATTTGTTCCCTGGGGTTGATCAAGAGGATGTTTATAAAGCACTTTCTGCCAAAGGCTTAGCTGAGGGGCAACTCCCACAGACACCAGACTGCACTTCCTTGTGCGGGTCTCGGGGCGACCACCTCTGATCTTCACCTCTCAGAGAATCTGATCACATTTACTGTCTTGTTTATTTTTTAAAACATTTTATTTATTTATTTTTAGAGAAAGGGGAAGGGAAGGAGAAAGAGGGAGAGAAATATCAATGTGTGGTTGCCTCTTGCAAGACCCCTACTGGGGACCTGGCCTGCAACCCAGGCATGTGCTCTGACTGGGAATCCAACAGGTGACCCTTTGGTTCCCAGGCCAGTGCTCAATCCGCTGAGCTACACCAGCCAGAGCTTACTGTCTTGTTCCTCTTAGAGTTGAGAAACTGCAGAGATTAGATGTCTCATCCAAGAGCCTTCTGGCTAAGGGGCGTGCTGGGGCTCCTCTTCCTGGCACCCACTTCTTTTTTCTGTGCTGCCTGCTCCTCTCTGGGTGGCATCTGAAGGACAAGTCAGTGGCGCCAGGTTGAGTAGCATTACTGTTTCTTTAAGTGTGCTTTTAAAATACAAGGCCCACACTAAAATAAAGTCCCAGACCCAAAGAAAAAGAATTTTGAAAATCACCTCATGAAATGAACACGAAAATTTTCCACCTCCCCAGACAACTGGTACCAAATAATCTGGAAGTGGGATGGGGGAAACAGCAAACAAAAACCCGGGGGTGCCAGGCTCTGCAGAGGCACGCATGGCCCTGGACCGCCTCACGGCCCACACGTGGCCTCATTTTCTCATGCCCACTCAAGTATGACCCACGGCAGCCTCTGTCTTGGGGAGGTGATGTTAAGTTTGCCTGTGTTCCTTCACATTGCACATATTTTTACTAAGGGCGAAGGGGAAAAAGATATATATTCCTGCCCTTTGTATACATTTTCTCTTTTAATCTTTATAATAGCGTTGAGTAGTACATATTTAATCCATATTTGGAATATGTAGTAGTAGAAACTCAGAAAGACTCTCCCCAAATACATAGAACCAATAACTAAATGGATGAGATGAACTGCGTTCTTTCTGATTTGAAAATCCATGGTGTTTCAAAAGGCACATTTCACAAATGTCTGTCTGAAATCACAGTTCTAGTGCATGGGTATTTATTATCTCACCAATAAATAGAATTCCTTGAAAGGGTCAGAGAGATTTTAAATATTCAACATTTTTCAAATTCTTTAGAAGTAGAGGTGGATAGTGTCTTTGATGGGGGGAGGAATAACAGTGAAACGGAACCCCTGTCCAGCCTGTCCGTGTGCCGGCAGTGCTCTGCTGCTCATCAGATACTCACTTCCTCGATCCTCACAGCAGTTCCGTGAGGAAGTACTATTGTTATCTCCACTTTACAGGTGAGCAAAGTGAGTACAGAGACAAGCCTCGCAGGCCTCCCCAACCTGCAGACACAATGTGGGCCAGATATTTTAGTAAGGCTTGTATGAGAAGATATACCAAAGATTGATCCACTAAAATTTATCTGAAAATAAATGCTTTTCAAATATGGAAAGTAAAATATGGTTGCAGAGAGCAGGTGTTTTAGAACTCTGAGGTTGCTGGACTAATTCTTGACCTCAACTGAAACCGAGAAATCAACTTTAAAAGTTCTAAAGTTTGCTGGTGACAAAAGAAAAAAAAATCCAATTAAACTAGACCTTTGAACAAGCTGTAGCTATAGCTTCTGGAAGGAGAGTTACACAGACTCTCAGGGGCAGCAATTTTCCTTACTTCATAATTTAGGAATTTGAGTCTCAGAGAGGCCAAGATTCCCACTGCTGGAATCAGACTTAAAACAGTTACTTTTACACTTATCTGTGGTTACACAAACCACTTAGATTTATGTGCTTGGCAGAACAACAGAAATAAGTTAAAACCAAACCAAACAATAACACAAACAGAAGCAACAAACATGAAGAACTTTTCAAGAAAGTGTCTGCTACCTGTTGCGGCAAATCACATTCTCGTGTCCGTCCCACAGAATCTGCATGGACACCTGCTGCCCTGAGTTCATTCAGCTCACCAGCAGATCCCTTTGGCTCCCCCTCAAACATGCCCAGAATCCTGCACAGGCCACAGTCACCCCCCATAACAGTCAGCTAAGGCACCTCCGTCTCCTGCCTTTCACCTCCTACCATCCACTCTACACACAGCTGCCAGAGTGGCACTTGTAAAACATGAATCATGTCACTCCCCGGCATGAAATCCCTCCAATCTCTTCTCATTTACTGAGAGCAAAACCCAAATCCATGTTATAGCTCTCAGATACCTTCTCAAATTTTTCTCACACCATCTTTCACCTACCCACTGTTCTCTGGCTGCACAGCCTCTGTGCCACTCGGAGAGCACTCCAAACAGACCCCACCTGAGGGCCTTTCGACCACCCTCCTCGCTGCCTTGAACTGCTCTCTCCCCAGAGGACACCATCACACCATTGCACCAAGTTCTTCATTTAATTTTGTCCTATTTGAGTTCATCCTTGACTACAGAACATAAGGTGGCTTCCTCAGGCTATGCCCTCTAGTGCACTTTTCCCTCATGATGGCTGTTGCTCTGTAATATTGTGTGTGTGTGTGTGTGTGTGTGCATATGTGCCACCAAATATACATTGTGCACATGTGTCACTGTGCATGTCATACTATGTTAAGTCTATATGCATATACACATGCATGTGTGTATGTGTATATATGTGTGGCAAAGTTTAGTTTGTCTGAAAAATAATGTAATAATTAATAAATAATAATATAAGAGTAAACTCTGTGTTTCATGTACTCACAACTGTAAACCTACTTTTGCCAACCCTATAATGTGTATGTATTTGTGCGTGTGGCATCGTGTATATATGTGGGTGTGTCACTGTATATGTATGCACATTATGTATGTGTGTCATTGTAGACACTTGTGTGCATGTGTGTATGTACTTGTATATGTGTATATGTATATATGTGTGTGTTTGAGTGCTTATATGTATGGATGCACATGCATGTGTCCACATGTGTGGTTGTGTGTGTATATGAGGGTGTGCCATTATATTCTTGTGTGTACACTTCTACATTTATGTGTACGTGTGCATCATACATATATCCATGTGTGTGTATCTGTGTATGTATATATCATTGTATATGTTTGTGCATGTGTGCCATTATATGTATGTGTCACTGTGTATAGTTGAATGCGTACATATGTACATAAGCACACAATGTCTCATTTACATGTGTGTGCATGAGTGTGCACATATGCACACACATGTGCCACGGTATGTGTGCGCACATGTGTGTGTGTGCGCGTGCGTGCACATGCATATGTGTTGTTTGTTTTTCCCAGCAGGAATATAAGCTGCATGAGACCAGGGGTTTTGTTTAACTCACCAACCATTCTGTTCCTTGTGTCTAGAACAACACCTGGAACTTAACAAATGCTTAATAAAATGTTTTTTAATAAAGAATTAATAATTTATAATTATAGGGTATTTCAAATGCAGAGAAAAAATTAAATTATCTATCTTATATTCTGGAGAAAATGTAAAGAATTACAGGGTGCATTTTATAATGATTTTTAAAAAGCATTTAAAAATTATCCTAGTATTTAATACCTAGATATCACAAAAATCTTTGCAGTTCAAAATAACATACTGCCTAAAATTTATGAACAGTTGAGATTCTAGTGTTTGGAGAAAATATTGAATTTTTTAAAGTGGGTTAAATTAATACTGTAAATAATTTTTTATTCTCCAGGTACGAATGTTATTTATTATGTTTATTGGGCAAAACTTACTTAGCAAAACTAATATGAAAAGTACCTAATCTTTATTGAGGTGTGCCGTTTCCAGTACTCATCTAAACTTTTACATGTTGTTATTATTCTTCCAAAAGTCTCTGAGGTAGGGACTTTTATTATCTCCAACTTCTCCAACTTATAAGAAGAAAGCTAAAATACAGAATTAAAATATCTTAATTGAGCTCACAAGGCTAATTAGCAGTGCAACAGGATACAAGCAGCAACTTGTCCACTGTTCTACAGAGTCATTCATTTTTCAGTTAAAGAAGACACCTTTTATGTAGCTATGATGTGCCAGACACTGAGTTAAGCAAAATGAGGATACAGCACAGTGATTTAAGCTCTCCCCTCCCTGGAACAGAGGGTGGATGGGAGGTGCGCTGCCCAGGAAGCTGACTCCAGCTGGGAGGTGACAAGGAAGGGTGCCTCAGAAGGAGTCATTCCCTCTCCCATTTTTCCTCCACTTTAATGGAGGGTCATTGAAAATCACAAGTTATCCAGGCCCTCCCTTATAGTTTCCTGGAATCCTCTACTGCACCTGGAAAAGGAAGGGACTATTTCAGTAATAAGTTGCCTAAACCTTAATGTTTGGTTCTGTGGGTGGCCTTGCATTTGTAACTTTGCAGCATGCCACTCTTGCTGCTGCTGTTCATCTAGGTTTTTCTTGACATCTTAAGAGACACTCTGTCTAGAGAGTATATTTTTGCATTTCTCCATATGGTGCATTTTTCTCTTTATATACACTGGCAATAAAACTTGTGACTTCCAGCACAGGCCATCTCTGCAACCTGTGTTTAGCACGGGCCTGGAAAGAAATGTGTGATTACTTCCATTGATTCACGCCTTTCCCATTATTGTAGAAATGATATTTTCTTGAATTTCCCCTTAATATGTTGATATATTTTCTCTCATTTTATTTCATTTATATTTTTTCTTTTTTGCATAGCTTTGTTTTATTCATGATTATGCTTGTTTCTACCCTTTATCAAATTCTATTTAATAAAGTGTCCTACTTCCATATTTATCTCAAAGATTTTTAAAAAATATTTTATTAATTTTTTAGAGAGAGGGGAAGGTAGAAAGAGGGAGAGAAACATCAATGTTTGGTTGCCTCTTGCGCGCCCCTTACTGGGGACCTGGCCTGCAACTCAGGCATGTGCCCTGACTGGGAACTGAACAGGCAACCCTTTGCTTTGCAGTCCAGTGCTCAATCTACTGAGCCACACCAGCCAGGGCTATAAATTTTTCTATTGATTGCCTGATTCTTTTCATTTCTCCAATCCTGTGGACTAAGGTTTGCTCATTCAGTTCTTTGCCACAGTCCTCGCCTTAAAATATTGGTACATTGACCTTAGTTTAATCAGTCTGTGACTATCACCTACACGGAAGCCAGAGGCAGGCCAGAGCAGCTTTGATGTCGAGGAGATGTCTCTCTCCCCCTCAGGTCACATTCAGGTGTGCCAGTTGAGTGTACTTGTTCTTCTCATGTTTTCAGTGTCTAGACAACAAATGGCACGGCATTGTGAGAGACCAAAAGGTGGGGTCCCTCAAATTCCTCACAAGTGCATGGGATGAGGGAATGAACACCAATAACTTAGAAAACATTTTAAATTGTGTTAAAATGCACAAACTGTAAGATTTACCATCTCAACCATTTTGTGGGCCATTCAGTGGCATCAGACGCATTCATACTGTTGAGCAAACATCACCACCATTCACCTTCAGAACTCTTTCCATCTTGCAAAACTAAATTCTGCCCCAGGAGAAAAAACAAACAGTACACTCATTCATTATCTTATGTTTAACCACCAACAGAGGTTTGCATTTTCTCACCTAACCCGTGACTACAAGAGGAGTCCCACACTAAGTTGCTGATCGCAGTCCTTAACCACAGTGTCATTGAAAGTGTCAGGTGACTTCACGCTACATGATGGAAACATCTCAAAGTAAGTAAGTAACTCAACACCTTGAATTTTAGAAACTGTAGCAGGGATGTTCTGGTTTAGATTTGGGAAGACCACTTAACCAATCAAGTAAAAACAGGTAGCTCTTTTTGTGTCCACCTTGGAGGGTCTGGAGGTACATTCTGAGGTGGTAACAAGGCACATAAGTCACAACAGGCTATGACTCTTCTTTGTCCTCTGATGATGCAAGAGAATAAAGTAAGAAGAGAACTCTCACTCAGTGCTCCACTGTGTGAGTCCGTAATGCACAACACAAAAATCCACATACTGTTATTTGTAATGGCTATTTTCTGAGCAGCATTAATGAAATTATTTTAAAAATCACACCATTCCCTCTGGAGAACCACAAGGGCACACATTTTGGTGACTTGTTTTACCATCTGTCTTGCACAGCAATGTGGTACCTTCCTATTGACTGTGCTTTAGGACTATTGGTTCTTTGGGGCGCAGGGATTTGAAAATGAATTATCTTAACACCTGGGAGGTCTCACCCATGTGCTAAATACAGGGTGTGTCCTCACCCAACTCCTCACTGCCCAAGTGCCCAGGGGACGTCCTTTGAATTTGGAGCAGCCCTGTAGGCAGTAGGCTGTGTCAAGAAAGTGAGGTCAGTGACCTGAACTGTGAGCACGGCACGAGCAGGGTGGGCGAGAAGCAAGGCATCCTGCACCAGCCATGCAGCGAGTTCTTTTAGGGGACCCAGGGCAGAACTCTCCAGCACCTCTGGGCTGCTGTGAACATCAAGCCTCACCATAACCCAGTATAAGCAGCACATTGACACAGATGCTGCTGTTTTGACTTGTGCTGATGTGTCTAAGCTCACTGCAACAGCACTTCGTGAGGATTCTCAGCAAACAAGCTTCTCCAGTGAACCTTTCAGCAGAGCGAACACTTCCCATGGCTGTTTCATGTTCTTACCTAATCTTTACATTTATCTTTCCTATGGGCTTTTATATGTTTTTAAACTTTTTGATGAACTTTCCCTGGTTGTTTAAATGTGTATGTAGCTCAATATTTTAACTGTGTTTCTCAGCACTGCCAGGAAATAACAGAAATCTGAGGCCACATGCAGGGCGAGCAGGGAGGGAACTTTGAATGCATCCTTCTGCTGCTCTTCTCCCTCTGAAGAGTGACAGATCCCAAGATGATACCTTGGTCTCTAGAAATATTGAACTCTTCAAACTAGGCAAAGAGTTGACCCAGCCCCTTCCTCTGTATGTGATGACCTGGGACCTCTCCAAGGGGACCCTGTTAGCTACCTGTAACTGAGCGGTGTGTGCACACCAGCCTCATTTATCAGGGTGACACCCTGAGAGTGGGCAGGGCTCCCACAGGGACAGCAGGAGGACTGACACAGGCAGCAGACACCCCTAGGACAGGATGTGCTCCCAGGAGCACCTAAGGCCTCAAACAGGGTTGCAGCTCTCAGTCCAGGCACTGCATTTGAGGCAGAGCTGAGGGGCTAGAGGAACACGTGAATCACACGTGTCACTGATGTAAAGCCTGGAACTCGAGGTGCTGCCAGCATTGGGAGGAGGGCAGGGAGGGAGTGGTGCGCAGCATGGACCGCACACCCGCGATGGTGCTGTGCTGTCAGCTGTTCTGTGCCCTCCCAAAGCCCCAGTACGACTACGTGGAAATGAGGCCCCTGAGAAGATACTGAGGTTAAATGAGGTCCTGAGGGTGGAGCCCTAACCTGGTAGGACTGGCGTCCTTATGGGAAAAGGAGGAGACACCAGACACCTCACATGCCTAGAGGCCGTGTGAGGACACAGCAAGAAGATCACCATCCGCAAACAAGGAAGAGAAACCAATACTGCGGGCACCTTGGTCTTGAACTTCTGTTCTCCAGAATTGCAAGGAAAACAATGTCTGTTGTTTCGGCTGCCAAGTCTACAGTGCTTTGTTGAGGCCCCTAGCAAACTGAGATGATGTGTTGAACACCACATGGACTATTATTAGCTCATTTAATTCTGAAAACCTCTGTGTGAGGCAAATTTCATTAAGCTCCATTTTATACAGGCAGGAAAAGGCTTAGAAAAAGAAAATTGTCTCTCTGAAGCCCCGTGCCCACTCAGTGTCTGCTGAACAGGGAAGGGGGTGCAGAAACGCAGGGGCTCAGTTTTTGACAGAGTCACTGCCTCCTGAGTTAGGAGAGGGGACTCTCATCAGCACTTAGAGGTCTGAGTTGGGAGATCTGTGTGAGTGTGTGAGAGGAGGTCACCATGTGGGGGGATTTGTGGGGCCAGGGTGGGCTCTGCATATGTGTGCTCCAGTGTTCAAGGGAGGCATGAGCTGAGAACAGCTGGGGATCACTGAGGAAGAGGGAACTGAAGCCATGCGCCCAGGAACTGGGGGGCCTTGGTAGACTGTAGGAGGGGAGCTCTGGCCCATGACCATCTTGACAGGGCTGAGTTCAGTCTTGAAGGTTTGGACAGTACTTGGGGAGAGACAACTAGGGAATGTCCCTCCAATCAAGCTCACTGAGAAACCCTTTTTAGGAAGGGAACAATAAGATTAAATGATCGTTTTACAATGGATTCAGGGCAAGAGACTTGGCAGGAAGAGCTAGCTTGGAATTAAGTATGTCTTCAAGGCCAGACACAGACTTTGCAACCATTCTGTGGGGCCCATGGCCCCGGGACAGCCCGAAGGCCTTCAGAGTGTGGTCGCACTGTCTCCACAGGGCAGTGTAGTCAGCGATGGGCATTCCTGCTCTGTAGAGAGGGTGATAAGCACAGCAAACCCTCAGGTAGCACCATCTGTGTCCAGGTCAGTTCATCTGGCCTCATTGTGTTTAGTCAGGCAGGTACCAATTCCCCTAGTTTATACATAAAGAAATCGAAGCACAGAGAGGCTGCTCATATTTTTTGAGGTTACACAGCCAGTAAGGTGGCCAGGCTTTGAACCCAGGTGGTCTCATGCCCTGCTCTTGACCACGAGATTGTGCCCCACTCCACTCTGTGCCTCCTGGACCAGAGGCCAGGCAGGCATGGCGAGAGAGTCCTGAGCTTGGGATGGAAGGGCTGACACCGAATCCTCTCTTACTCTGCCTTGCCTTAAACACTGCCATTCAGTCTAGAAGTTGGTGGGGATTAGTAGGGGAATGCCCAGAAGTTATTCATGAAGCTCCTCAGGAAAACAGGGTTCTGTGGATTAAAGAACCAGAGCAGTGCGGCTGGAGTGCTACCTGCATTAGGAGCCCACCTGCATTAGGAAGAGTATCTCTCTGAAGCAACATAGACCCACTCCCTCCTGTAAACCGCTGGGCGGAGGCAGCAAGAGCATGGAGATGGACATGTGACAGAGGGAGGGGGTCTGAGGGGCCTCAGCTGACATGGAAACCTGTTTTTTTCCCCCTTTAGCTTAAAAACCTCATTTTAATTATCTATTTTTTATTTTTATTGTTGATATTATTACAGATATCCCCATTTTCCACCATTTACCCACCTCCACCAAACTCCTGCCCTGCCCCTCTGGCTACCTCCATACTGTTGCCTGTGTCTATGGTCATGCATATACATGTTCTTTTTTTTAATAACTCTTTTTTTAAGATTTTATTTATTTTTAGGGAGGGAGAAAGAGAGAGAGAGAGAAACATCAATGTGCGGTTGCTGGGGGCCATGGCCTGCAACCCAGGCATGTGCAGGCCACGGGGTACCCTGACTGGGAATCGAACCTGCGATGCTTTGGTTCCCAGTCCACACTCAATCCACTGAGCTACGCCAGCCAGGGCATATTTATTTATTTTTAGAGAGAAGGAAAGGAGGGAGAAAGTGAGGAAGAGAAACATCAATGTGTGGTTGCCTCTTCAGCATCCCCCATTGGGGCCTGGCCTGCAACTCAGGCATCTGCCCTGACTGGGAATCAAACCAGGGACACTTTGGTTCACAGGCTGGCACTCAATCCATTGGGCCACACCAGCCAGAGCTGTTTTATTGATTTTTTTTTTAAAAAAGCTAATTGTAACCTTTGCAGGAGCACTGTGGCACAGGATGAGTGGAAGGAAAGGGCTTTGACAACAGGAGGTCTGTCTACAACTACAGTTGTGACTGTGGCTGGTACTTCAGATGGTTGGTATTTTCCAATGTCTTCCTCTCTATTTAGATAAAGACTGGGGACTAGGACATAAGGTATTTGCTAAAGCAGCCTAGAAAGATAAATATTTGTCAAACTTAGTTTGTGGAAAAAGGTTTTATTTTGTCCAAATTAATTTTTTCCTGCCTTTTAAATGTAGGTTTTACTTCTTAGAACCATTAATATATTGACATGTATTCTGAATCTCTGAACAGGAGAACAGAGTGGGCATCTTTTACTAAATGGATTTTTAAAATGGAATTCATGGGACTAGCTTTTGCAGAAGACTCTTTAGGAAGTGGTGCAGTGGTAGAGGGAGGCCAGGGTAAAGATATCCCAGACAGTAGCCCCTGGCTGCCACTTCCTTGCCCGACTGTGGGCATAAAACTCAGTAACATGTGTGTCCCGGCTATGAAACTGGAAGTGTCTCAATATGCATGACACAGTGCCAGCACAGGTAGACTAAACTGATGAGGCCATATCATTGTTTTCATTCACATGACGGATTGATGCTTTCCTCATGGTGATCATATTGATTGCAAACAGACATTTTTTGCAATTGTAGACAAATGTGATTTGTTGCCAGCTAAGTCAGCCTTCCATACATATCTACAGAATTCATGTTAAATGCAATCATTGGAATTAAGCCACCCTAAAGTGCACTCCTGCCTTGGCCACTGTGGCTCAATTGGTTGAAGCATCATCCCATATCCAAAAGGTTACAGGTTCGATACCTGGTCCATGTGTGTACCCAATCAATACTTCTCTCTCGCATTGATGTCTTTCTCCCTTTCTCTTTCTCTAAAAGCAGTAAAAAATGTCCTCAGGTGAGGATTTAAAAAATAATACAAATATACATAACTATGTCCTGGAATCTCCTGGTAATCGTCTCTCAGTATGAGTTTATCCTAGGCAGCAGGTAGGGGTATCTTTCTTATCATCCTCTAATGCTGCCATTGATCAAGTCACATTGAGTATATCACTCAGATATGTCAACTCTTCTCTAAAAAGTATTGAATCAATGTATTTTTCTATCTGTGGAATGTTTTACAACATAGTCTATATAGTTTCTGGGAAGCCCTACAGCTTATAAATAAGCACATATATGCTTACCTGAACATTCTTCATTTTATAGGGGAGAGTCAAATTAAAACAGTGGTTAAGAGAATCCATCCAAGTTTCGCCATCAGCTGGGCCTCAGGCCCTGCTGCTCAGGAATCACTAACACTGTGGCACAGCACATCCCACCCCACTGCTGGGGGTACGTCCTCATCACAGGACTGGATCACCTTTCCTCTACGAGAGGGGGTGGTTTCCACCAGATACTAGATTATAGTTGCAGACTCCAGGGGGCAGAATCCTCCCCTGTCACGCCTGACTGAGATGAAATCAAGCATCAGCCCTGGTGTTGAGCCCAGAATCTGTGCTGCTGAGGGAGTAGCCATGGTTCAAGCTCAAACATGAAGCCTAGGTGCATCTACACACAGTGGATATCTGAAACCCTAAGAGATGGGCTGAAAAACAGTGCCCAGACACAACTGCAAAGAGATTAGTTTCTTAAATAAGACCTGTCCAAATTTTTAGTAGAAATAATGAATCTCAAATAGTATAAATGATGTAGACTCTCTCCTATAAAAGGGCTTCCATGGGGATCCCACCATCACATCTGTCCACACTGCATCCAATGTCCTTTCTCTCAGAACCAGTAACTCATTTTGTTAGTCCTGGAGGGTAGAGGCCATGCCTTTTTATTTTGTGAATTCCACCTTGGAGGGCAGAGGCGACATATGACATCTTTGATGTTTTTGTCAAATAGATGAATGAATGCATAAATGGATGTGGATTAAAAACTGATCTGTGCCAAAAGGTGAAGGGATTGAGAAGTAAAAATTGGCAGCACAGAAGTCACGAGGATGTAAAGTTCAGCACAAGGACTATAATCACAATATTGTAACAACTACATGTGGTGCGGGGGTGCTAGACTTATTGGGGGCAAAACTTTGTAAATTGTTTAATTGTCTAACCACTGGGCTGCACATCTAAAATTAAGATAAAATACTGAATATCAACTGCAATTTAAAAAGAAACTAAATAAACAAAGAAGTAAAAACTGACGTGTGCCCTGAACTTTGCTCCATGTCATTTACTTGCAAAATCTATACATTGGTCACTAAATAGCTCTTCTTTCTATTCCTTGAAACACTTTCTGCTGCTATATATTCTGTTTCTTTTATCTTGTCTTTAAATGGTTTTAAAAACATCATTAAAGTGTGTGTAAAATAATATGGAATACTTCCTTCTTCCCCTAGAAACTGGCCCCGGAGGAACTTTGACATTAGATGGCCTGATAGCAACATAAAGTGTGCGAGGCCTGAGTCAGCATGGAGGTCTCAGCAAGGTGCCCCTTTCCCGACTCCTGAAGTTTCAGAAGCCAACGGAACTAGCCCCTGCCAGACAGAGACTCTGCTGTGTGTGTTCTCATTCTATTTGTAAACTGTACTGGTGAACTCAGGGCATCAAGAATGTCAAATTGTGTCAGGAGTCTGAGAACAGTCTTGTTTGGCTTGAGCAAAGGAGAAGACGGGAGATGGGAGAGAAGAGAAAACCTGCTGATAGGAAAGGGCAGCATTCAGCATGAGGGGGCCCAGGCTGATGGGAGGGGCTTCAGGAAGCAGTGGGGAGCTGCCATGGCAGGGGTGACAAGGTCAAAGTGGCTCTGAAGGAAGATAATTTTCCCAGCAGTCTTGGACAGCTTGAATGGGAAATAATAGGTCTTGTGGTCAGCATGCTATCTGGTGCCAACTGAGCTGCTGTATCATAAGCGCTAAAACAAAGCTAATCTCAGACTACCTGAGAAACACAAAGGCAAAGCATCAGGCATGTCGACTGGCTCACTGTTCACAGACACAGGGTTCTGAGCGACACCCTGAAGTGTTATTCATACTTCACACCAGGAGGGCTTTCTCTACCAAGGTGAAATCACAGGCAGGTGCAAATTCATAACCTGTGTCTTGCTTTAAGAGGAGGGAGGCACACACATATGTTGAAACGTATGGTAATTCTAAGGACTTTCTGGTAAAACGCACAGGCACAGGCACTTGGCAGTGAACCTTGCCCTTACAGATGGTGTTTTTCACAAATGCTGCAAGGCATATTACAAGGTATGAATGGTCAAAACAGGACAACTATTTCCCTTTACCTCAAAGCATCGATAAGCAGGTGGCAGTGTTTAATCACAACCCCACTTGTTAGCTTTTGCTAACAAATGATCAAGGTGCCTTTGGACTTGGCCAAGGACACACAAATGATAACTGTAATTACTCTGAAGTTTAACATTTGTCACTGGGCCCTTAGTGAAGTTATTGGGAAATGAAACTTCCAGTGAATTCCAAAGAATTAACCTTTGAAATAAGTGGCAAGGGTTTAAATCCTGAAACCCTAGCACATGAACTGGAAATCCCTCCCTTCCCAGTCCTGCAACTCATTTCCCTTGAGGGTCATATGGCAGGTCCCCCACAGAGGCTTTTCTCTGACCTCACAGCAAGAGGCCCCACTCCCCACCAGCCTGGTCTTTCTCTGGAGGGCTGATGGAAGCCGGGTGGTGCCCAGGCCCCTGTGTACATGTGACCTTCCTTCCATACTCAGCAGGACAGCAGAACCTGCTGCCTTCAGGTTCGCCAGCATCCCTTTCACAGTCTGGGGGTCCTGAGCAGCAGATGCCTACTTGGTGAAGATGACCTCACACCTGGCATGGACCACAGCCCCAGGGATTTCGGCAGGGCATTTGGAAGAACAGTCCTCACTTTCTGGAAGCTGAAACACCCAGGTCAGCCTGAGTCCCCAAACGTGTGGCACCAGCTGATTAACACAACAGAGATGGCCATGTCCCACATGGGGCCTTCTGAGTGTGTGCTGAACTCAAGGCCAAGGAGGAACCTGAACTGGTCTTCAGAGAGCAACACCTGCAGTGGCTGCAGCCACCTGCTCCTCCTTAGCTGATCTTCTCTGAACCTTCTCTTCTCAGGCAGAGAAGTGTATGACTACCTTTTCTTCTCAGGTGAAAACTCAGTTTTAAGGACAAAAAGAAGCTTGATGATGCAAAAAAGGAAAAGCAACACCACCAACAGTAAGCGGGGAGAAGATTTACTTCTAGGAAGGGACAGAGAGGCAGAAGGAGATAACGGGGACTGGGAGGACACACAGCTTCAGGGCTGAGATCCTCTGGGTTGAAAAGCTGATCTTCCCAAGAGATTTGGAGAAAGAAAGAAACACAGACCCCCCCAGTACAAACCTTGATGTGGTGAGGGAAACAACAACTCAGGAAATCCCTTAGCCCCCATGTCGTTAAGGGTAATATGAAATGCTTGATGCGGACCTTATCAAAATGTTACTAATAGGAAAAGGCAAAACCATAAATGAACCTTTTCAGTAACTGCTTGTTCGCTGCTACATCAACAGTCATTTATGATGGGTTTTACAAAAGAGCTGATTATGTTTCTACAATCAGGATATTTCTTAAAAATGCAAGTCCTTTAGGCAATTGTCTGGAGACTTATTCAGAGTCTCTGTAAAGTTACAGGTTATAAAGAAAACCAGTGGGCTCACCCTGATTCTTTCTTCATGATCCCTTCATCATTTTAGAAAGGGGGGCAGTGCTATCACACCTGATAATCGATCAGCCCTATAGACAAAGCAAAGAATAAAGGCCAAAAGAATAACTATTTACAATGATGTATTAAGGAGTTGGAGCTACTTTCCTTTCTCTAAAGAAGTAAAAAAGAAGATGATCACTAGGCACATTCCAGGTGACAAATGAGAGTCTTTCTTCTATGTGCCTTCAGATTTGATATGTCACTACACCTAGAAAAGATCACCTGTGTAATAGTGAAGACAGTTCACAGAGCCTGTAATTAAGGTGGCAGGAGGTTGTCCTGACTAACAGCGGGATTCTAGGGCAAAGTCTGTTTGTGTCCCTTTGTTCAAATGCCCAACATGAATTCCCACCTTCTCTGATGCAGATTAATCCTACTCCTAAAATAACTTATCTTTTCGTTGGGGGACACGGGGGCTGTATTCGATTCGCCTTGCCCAAAGGCCACACAGGGCAGACAGAAGAGAACTGCCACTCCTTTCTGCTTGCTGACTTCAGTGTGACTTGTGCGCATGTGTGTGAGAGACTCTCTGAGGTTGTTTGTGGAACCCCCACAGTGCAGACACTTCCGAGGTGCCTGGCTGCAAGTGCACTTCCGGGCTATTCAGATTTGGGCTAAAACAACCAGTATCTCGAGAGGGAAAAAGGTGAGTGATACTGACAAAGAATTCAAATAAAGTTTGGAATGTGTTTCTTTAAAAACACCTTCGTTTTTAATCAATGTAATGCATAATCTTCATGGAACACTTGCAAACAGAGGGAAGAAAAGGACAAATTGCATCGGGACAATCAGGACACAGCCTCCCAGCCACAGCTTCTTTCATTTTTGGGCATATTTCAGTGTCTGGGGATGTATGTGTGCAAGCCAAATGAATATGTAAACAAACTCAGAGCTGCATGCATGTGAATCTCAAACGCCTTACAGCAAATGTGCCTCTCTGAACATGCACCAAAGTTATGCATTAGACTTTTTATTTGGTGAAGCTGAAGTGTTAAAATACAACAGAGCATTTGGAGATCAGAGACAAACTGAGGACAGCCAGAAAACATTTCACTTAAATATTTGAAGGCAATACATGACTATTAAGCCCAAGAAAAACTATCTGGCCTGAAGAATGTTATCTAAATCCTAAGCTCATTCATGCTAAACAGAGGCAACATTTTCCATTCACTTCTCCAAGCTTCTCCTCTCCTGGAAGGAGCCCTCCTTTCCTTCCAGCATTCCTATTTATGGGCCGAATGCCCACAAATGAGAAGGATGAGTTTAGAAGGTGGTCATTGCCAAAATGATGGTATCTAAATGGTAGGTCAATTTTAAACAAGGTGAATTTTAGGTTGTGCCAACCTATAAACATTATTCTTGCAACAAAACTATAAACTAAAATATACTAATAAAAGGCCAAAAGAATAACTATTTACAATGATGTATTAAGGAGTTGGAGCTACTTTCCTTTCTCTAAAGAAGTAAAAAAGAAGTAATTTTTTAAAGATTAAAAAATCATATGATATTCTACCCAAATAAGACTTTTGTTTCTTATATTTACATAGTGGTAACAGCTAACACTTACAGAAGAATGTGTTTGTCAAACCCTCATACTTAGCCAGACACAACCATCTAACAATGAAGAGAGAATTGGATGAATGGGAATCTTCACTGACAGCACCATCAGAGCGCCTGTGAAGCCACAGCCACGTGCAGACTTCCCTGACCTGGGAATGGTCTGTGGAGGGATGGCAGGTGCTACTCTCAAAGCAGAATACAAGCTGCTTTTTGGTCCACCTATGAATTACTCACTGTCTTACTGTCTTGAAAAATGATAACAGTACATACAGTTTGCTACATGCCTTGTATTTCTCATTCTTTTCTCATTGTTTCACTTTCCTTGCTTACACTGCCTATCCTGAACAATCAAAGGAAGAGGAAAGTTAAAATTCACCTCTGCTTTAGAAGGGGAAATAGCACGTAGGTATGTGCGCATTCATTTTCTCCAGTACATGCATTTCTAAAGGTTAACATAGGAAAAGGTCTGCTTGCCAGAGGAAGCCTGGCCGTGTGGCTTGAAGACACAGCTTGAGTGACCACGAGGTGCCTGCCGGTGCTCCACGGCCTGAAGACAGCCTGTGGTTTCATCTCTGCCCTCAACTTTGTCCCTGCTGTCAGTGCTGCCCTCTGGCTGAGCAGGCCCACCTGCTCCCCATGGACTCGACAGCAGGGGCCCTGGGTGTCCGAAGACAAGTGTGTGATGTGGGTCACTCCATCCTGCGCTGCTCGTCACTGTGCACAGGAGTTTTTAAGTGAATGAGGGCAGAGCAATTTTAGGCAAGCACTCAGGACATGGCAGCAGCAGAAATTCTTAGATTCCATCCCCTTTGTTGACTAGATGTTTGCTCAAAGCTGGGCAAAAGCTGCCACTGAATTGGAGGGATCTGCGGTTGGGGGCTGGGGAGCTTTAGGTGAGGCTGTGCCCATGGTGTCAGAGCAGGCTGGGCTCCCGTTGCCGATGGAACCAAAAGTTTCCAAAATATAGAATCAAGCACAGGAGAGGCCCTTTTTCTCTCTCCTTTTTTCCCCTTTTAAATGTGATACAGAAACACCAGTTTTTAAGATGCTGGAAAGAAACCATAAAAACAAAGCTCTTTAGGCTCAACCAATAAGGGAAATCAAGTACTTGGAACTCAGCACAGTTAATAATAATAAAAAATGATGATGCAAAAATTATAACATTCCTCAGAGAGTATTTTACACTTCATGAAGCATTTTAAAGTGCCTAGTTCATTTGTTCCTGCGCTGACATGATCCCAGTGTTCTCATTGTTTGAAACAGTGTTGCTCACAGATGAATATACTCATGGGTATGAAGTAAGGGAGGGGCGCAGCTGGCCGGCCCCCAGGTGTGCTATCCATGATGGCGTCCTGCTTCTCAACCTTTTTCCTGTGGACTGTTTTCTACCACTTTAATGGTCTTAGGATGGACCTGGCAGTCCACTGGGTATGAATAGCTGAAGAGGGGGCATGAGAAGGTGCCCCCACTCCGTGCCACTTCTGTCAATGTGATGTGATTTTGAACTACATATGCACACCATAGATTCTGACTGAAAACCAATGTTACACATATTTATACATATGTAATCCAACTTTATAGTTTAAAACAATATCAGCCCTGGCTGGTGCGGCTCAGTGGATTGAGCGCTGGCCTGAGAACCAAAGGGTTGCCACTTCGATTCCCAGTCAGGGCGCATGCCTGGGTTGTGGGCCAAGTCCCCAGTAGGGGGCGCATGAGAGGCAACCACACATTAATGTTTCCTTCTCTTTCTCCCACCCTCCCCCTCTCTAAAAATAAAGAAATAAAATCTTTTTTAAAAGTCAAAAGAGAAATAAATCACAGAGAGAAAAATATCTTCTCTTTAACAAAACACATTTGTAGTTTTCCCCACAGAAGGGAGGACTACCCTCCAGGTTCATTGGGAGGTGAGGGCAGGACCCAGAGGAGGTGGCAGCTCCTTGACACCTCACTTTAAGGCTCTGTTGCCTCATCACACCTCCCATCATGGCCTCAGATTTCTGGGGAGCTCAGCTAGAGCAAAGGCTTTAAAAAGGTAGAGAAGCCAGTTCATCTCTTTTTTTCCCCTCTCCTGGCTGCTTCTGTTGTCTCCTTCTCTTCTCTCCTTTCTCTCAATCCTGTACTGTGTTCACCTATGCTAGTTAAACTTATGAGCTCCTCAGGACAGTCAGTGTATGATTATTGATAGGTTTGCAGTAGAAAGAATGTGTCTCCATCAATGGAGATGGGTCAGGGAATGATCTTGAGAGAAATTGCGCAAATATTTGTCAGGCTTAACCTGGAGCCCATGTGTTATGGCTCATAACGGAGCAAGCCACGCACTGGTGCCCATAGTAGTCATACAGACTGTGGCCCGAGCAGTTCTGTTAGCAAACGACTGTATGGGCCCCGTCAAGTGTCATCAGCCAATGTCATGCCAGCCTTTCATTTGCAGGAATTAAATGAGATGCCAAATGTAAAGTGTGTGGCCCAGTTTGGCTGGGAACACAGCAGCTTCAACACACAATAATTATTACTCTCAGAATTGTGGATTATTTTAGGTCTAGAAGGCAAATAATGTTAAGAGTTCAGTAAATGAACAGAGCTGATTTCAGAAGAGTGGAGGATAAGAGCTGGAAATGAGTTAATAATCTTCAAAGAGATTACATAGTCAAAATATTAATACAAGAATATGATAAAAAGAGAACATTTTAGAGAGAGAAAAGCTTGCATAGGTCACAGCCAGACAGAGAGAAATTAAAGGGAAATATATGAGCCAAAATACAGAGAGAAAAAGATCAATGTGGGAGCTGGGGGAAGATTTTTTAATCCTCACTTAAGGCATGCTTACTGATTTTAGAGAGAGAGGAAGGGAGGGAGAGGGAGAGAAACATTGATGTGAGAGAGAAACATTGATGATCAGGTGTGTGTGCCTCTCGTGTGTGCCCTGACCAGGGACTGAACCCACAACTTTGGCATGTGTCCTGACTAGAAACCGAACCTGTGACCTTTCTGTTTACAGGGCAATGCCCCAACTAACTGAGCCACACTTGCCAGGGCAGAAGACTATTTTGAAAAATAATAGCTCTATCTTGTTGTCTCCTCGGCCCCAATTAGGATGAAGGGATGGCATTTAGCTCCAGCTGAGTCATAGTTCTTGAGGACAAACTGGCACATGTCCTGTGGGCCACATGGTTGTGCGGGAAACATACTGTGGAGTTAAGAGTCACCATCAGCTTGTTTCCCTTAGAAGTCCAATGGAAAAACCAACTCCCTTAAAAATGAGAGGCAGTTCCGATACAAATAAAGACAAGATTTGCAGCAGTACAGAGCAGCAGGTGGGGCCTCCACCTGGGCTACGCAGTGCCACAACGCAGCCCAAAGGTCACCTGGTTTGAGTATTTCCCAAGAAAGAACATCAAATGGCAATGCACAGACTTGACCTAGCAAGAGTGACTCCCTTACTGTGGTTCATTATGAACAGAGACCAGAGAAACACAGTGAGGACATGCAATAAGACAAACCCAGTGACAAAAGTCGATCTGTCTTCATGGTATGACATCTCATTTTGTACTCCTGGGTTTTACTCAACTTCTACTTTATAATATGGCTTCTCTTTCCTGTGCCATCAGCCTTAGAAATATCTGAAAAACCACTTGATTTTGTAAAAGCACCAGCCATGAGTTTTCTCAGTAAAACCAGGAAGCTGTCGTCACTGAGGAGATGGCATAATGCATCTCCCATCACCTCAATGCCTACTGCTCCTGAGGCTATAAATATTCTGGTCTCTGGTGTTGAAAGGAAAATTGATTTGTTTGGCAAGTCTGAAAAGTCACAGAGTGGCAAGATCTCAGTCTGTCTGCTGCTGTCCACAGCTGTGTGTGCAGAGTTAAATTCAGACAAATGGTACTACGACTTAAGCAGTTTAGGGAGCTCCAGCAGCTGTGCTGAAGGGGAGGCTATCCTCTTCTTCTTCTACTTCAGTGGAGAGCAAGCGGGGCTTGCTTGTAGCCTGTCCACACACTGAACTCATTAGCCACAGTCCCCTACCCTGTGCCTTTCTGATTTGATTTTAGTGAAGGATGAGGATGGGTGGGGAGACCAGCTGGAAACTCAGAGCTCTGTGTATCAGCTCTGGCGTCGAGGAAGGAGAGCAATGCCCAGGATTCCCGCTGGGTACAGTGACATAACTCACTGTCGGCACCTCTGTTGAATGGATATGGTAAACTCTATCGTGGTTTTGAAGGGAATGTGATGATAGAGGTGCTTGCCCGTGTGTTTAAAGGCCTATCCATTCTAGTTTTCCTCCACAGCTAAGCTAGTAAATGAGCGCTGACATGAACCTTCACGGGCCTGCAGGACGTTTCTAAGGACAGTGTTCTCTGAGTTTGTGGCCATGTGTCAGGCTTTGTGTTGTAGTCACGGGCTGTCAGAGGAGACTGAGCAGTGGGAGTGCACCATGCCCAGAGCTGGCAAGAAGACGAGACTGTGGATGTCTCCTTACCTCTTGTCCATGAAGAAAATACAGCTTTCCACTCTGCTACCCTATGAAACAAGTGTTCACAAAGGTCTTCACCCTGCAAGGCTGGGAACCTAACATGCCCCCCTCGTCAGGGTCATTCGTATTTTAAAAACCATAGGAAGAACATGGCGAGATTTACTATGAATCATAGATTGCAGATGGTAGATTTTAAGCTTCATTAGCAGAGATACTTTCCTGTGCAGCAGCTTCCCTGCACTTCTAAAACCAATGTCAAACTGAGATTTGGAGATGGCTACATGAGGTATTTGCATGTAAAGTGAGTCTTGCAACCCTCAGCTTCTTTTCCTCACAAGCGCTGTGTGGTCCCAGTACAGGACAGCGCTGCGCACACATGTGGCTCCTTCGTGTGCAGCTCACAGTGGCCATGTGCCCACAGCTGCCCTATCATTTGGTCTCTTCGGCTCCTCTCGTATTGCTTGCTTAATGAACTGTGTTTAAGTGTTACATATTCTCAGCCTTCAGTAAGAAATAATTTGTAAAATAGTGATATGCCGTTTAGAATAATATTTTTTCTTTAGCATATGCTTCAGTTATTATCTCAAGGAGAGTGTTATAAAACATGAGGGTCCCAGCAATGTCACATTTCAAAAGCTGCTCTGTATCGAATCCAAACCTCTCCAAAAATCTCACTTAACAGAAATGATCCAGTTTCTCACTTTCAGAAATGTCAGGGATTCATTATAAGAAGGAGAACAAAAGTGAGTCCATCTTGACAGAATGGAGGGCCATGACCCAGCCGAGACTGCCCTCCCGGGGGCTGCCGCTCCTGCCGCTCCAGCCCTTGGTCACCAGGCAGATCTGAGGGCCACAGGCAGGCATGTGCTCAGTGCTTGTATCACAAACACAGACGTGCCAGTGTCGTAGGCTCAGAAAAACACAGCAAAAACTTGGCTTGGTGCTGAGAGAAAATGCACAGGAGTAGAAAATTCATTCTTTATATACTCCAGGTACTACCCTTTAAAATTCCATTTGTGTGAGGAATGACAGCCACTGACTGTCACCTTGTAGTACAACTCATAAAAGCTCATTACAAGCATTCTTTTCCTTTAACGCTAGTGGCTGCTTATTAGGAAAAATACATACTAGTGAGAATATGTGGATTTTCTTTTAATCAAAATCTATTCAGTTTCATATAAGGCAGTATCTATAATTTTTAAAGGCACTCTTTGGAAACACCAATGCTTCCAAATGCATCCACATGCTTTATCTCAGCTTCTCCACAAAGTCCTGGACAGAGTGAGATGACGTGGGTCTAGCCCAGGCTCTACCTACTTCAGGGGGCCCTGAAATGGCATAGCAGAGACAGGGACTTGGATGTAGGATAGATATGTGTTTGGGGGAAAACTACCCAGCTATTCTAAGCCTCAGTTTTCTCAGATCCAAACGAAAACAACAGGAAAATGTACTTCGGAAAACTGCCATGAATGTCAAATGTGGTAATAGATGTACTGAATGGCTCAGTAAATGTTTGTGGCTATCATTTATGTTATTATTAGGCTAGTGAGGTATTGGAACCACCCTGGGTCCTCGTTTCCCCATCTGGACTACCTCAGCACTTCTGAGACTTTTCCTGCAAAGTTCCCTGGTAGCCTCTCATCTGAATGTGTCACCCGGGAGAGTCACCCAGAGGGGGAGATCTCAACTGCAAACTCTCTTACGTTATTACAGTTCACATTTTTCTTACATATTTTCCTAATCAAATTTTGAATTCTGTTTCATAATAAATCTTGTTTAAATATTAAAAAAAATCAGAATGCAAATTATCTTCCACCACATTTCACACTGCAGGAACATGACCTTTGAGCAGCCCCCACAGTATTAGGTGGACCCCAGTAGGCCTGCTATTTAGAGTGGTCGGTGCATTGAAACTGCCCTTCCCTCACAGAGCTTGTGAGAAGTGCAGAATGAGGCCTCACCCTAGATCCACAGGATCAGAGCTGCATTTTATGAAGATCTCTGGGTGATTAGTATGAGCATTAAACTTGAGAGCATTGAATGAGGTGAGCTCCAAGGAACTAAGGGCACTTGTGTACTAGGATTAAGTTAGGTGAAATCAGCAAACATTCAATATGCTAATTAAAGTTAGGAACTTAGAGATGCCAGTGATATTGAGGTGGGATACTACGAAGCTAGAAAAATTCCTTGACAAGTAGAACTAGGGAAACTGAGACAAGATAGTTAAATAAGACTGAGCAATTAACAGCCTGCAAATAAATTGCATCTTATCTTGCCTTACCTAGGACTTAGAAGCAGATGGTTTACACCTCTCCCCCTCAACCAGAGAGGGAGTAGCTTAAATCACCCTACTCAGGGAGATAACAGAAATCAGTTAATGCTAATAGTGCCAGCCAAACCCAAGTGTGAATAGAGACAGGGGAATAAATAAAACCAATTAGAGCTAGACAAATCCAAGATAAAAGTAAACCAGTGAAACTGACAGGAGAATGATCCCAAACTGCCCTATATACACTTTTAGATGCATCAGGGTATCAAGGAACCCACCTGGAAAGCTGTTGAATATTCTGTTGCTTACCCTGAGACTTCCCCTAAAACACCCACTTTTAGAAAACAGATAAGAACCTTTAAGACAAAGGACCCAGTGCTCGTCCTCCCTTGAGCACGCCCATGTCCCCCGTCTTACCTTGGGCATGTATCTTTGCTTTCTTTCTCCTAAGCTATAAAGGTTCACAGGAGACTTGCAACCAGGGGAGCAGTGGGCCACTCATCCTGGGCTAACCCCCTGAACCTGCCTCCAGGTGCCTTCTTTTGCTTCTGTAGCTGATTTCTGGAGTCCATACAGCCCAGCGTGGCTCACTTCTGCCCCTGTGACTTCCTTTCCTAAATCTAGGCAGCTCCTTCTAGGCTCACTCCTGTTACTGTGATCTTGCCTCTTTGATCTAGCCCTTCCTTCGTTTCACTGTCCCCAGCTTTAATAAACACATGCTCAAAATCACCTGGACTTGTGCTGTGAAACTTCTCCTGCAGGAAGTCAAGAGCCCGCACATTCCAGACTGCCAGGGAAAACCCCAGGCCCTTTCCAGTACACTGTGCTCTCTTCTCCTGAGGGTTTTTTAACTGGGGACAAGACAGCGGCAATAACTTGGCCACACAGGAACCTGTCATCTACTCCATTAGAAACTTACTCGGCCATTCCTCAGAGATTATGCACATTTACAGAGAAGTAAGAGGAAACTGGTGACCTTAACCCAGAAATCCTTTAAAAGTGACCATGGCCTCTTTCCTTCTATTCCGTCCTTTACCTCTCTACTATCTCGACCCCTATTAAAAAGTTTTCAGTGTTTTAATATATTATTCTTATATTCCCACATATATTAGTGTTAAAAACATAAATTACCTGGTGTAAAAGAGTAAAAGTTCATTTTAATCAGACTGGCAACAAGCAGTTTTGTTGGACGTAAGTGTGTAATGAGTGTGTAATGTGCAAATATGTAATGAATGTGTTATAAGTATATACTGCAGACACCTGTTTGCAGTGTAAGCTTCCAGCATGCTCCCATAAACTCTGTTGCTAATAATTCATGGGTTCATTGAAAGTTGGGAGGGACCAAATGCTTTTTCATATTCTTAGAGCTCTTATTCTATCCTCCAGACAAGGTCATGTCCAGTGGTTAAAGTTTGAAGTTGTGCAGAGTGACATTTTCTCCTGAAGACAACAAGCATTACTGCAGCTTTAGGAAAGATTGTCAAGGAAGAAAGAGCAAAAAGTCAGCAAAAGCCTGACAGTATCTCCTGATAACTACAAGTGGAATGGTGTCACTAACAGTGGCAATGGTGGCAGAATCTTCTGTAGACCTGAGCACAAGAAGAGGAAGATAACAACAGAGCCAGTGGGCTACCCAAGAGGGCAGGCTGGAGCATCCTGACAGGAGGCTGCCAGTCCCTCTGAGGCTGGGCATGGGAAGGGGAGGAGGGGGCACTCTCCTGCTCATTGGAAGTGCAGACCCCGCTCCTCTGAGGCACTTGTGAGATCCCGGTCCTTTTCCAGTCTACCTTCACGACCATATCATCAGTACCGGCCATGCTTCTTTCCTGCAGGCTCACTTTTAAGCCCATTCTAGCTGGCTTGTGCCACTCTCCATCACAGATTGCCCAAATTCTACCAACGATCTCAAGTCTTAAGTCCAATGGCCTTCTGAAAGATATTATTTGATTACTCTTTACTTCAATGTCTGAAATGCTTTTGTCTTTCAACATCCACTCTTCCTTTGAATCTCACTATTTTCCTTGTTTTTAGCAAGCTAGTTTTCTGTGTTTCCTTTCTGGCTTGCCCCCTTACACTGCTGGTTAAACCAGCTACTTCCTGATAGCCAGTCACTGCCTTCCTCAAACTAGATGCTTACTTTGAGATATCCATCCACTCCAGCGGCATCCAATAATACTTCACTGAAAATACCCCTAGGATACGTGTATCAAAATCTGAGGTTTTTATTCCCAAGGATCAAGTAATAAATCTGCCACTATCTGCCTGGCATTTGCATACACTTGACCATCTGCCTATCTACCTGCACATAACTGTACGTTACTAACCTTTCCAGGCTGAGCTTCCAGTGACTTCTGTGCCTAGAACAGCCTCTCTCTCCCTACTGAAATGTGCCCCTTGAGATCTGCAAAGTAACACTTGTTCCTTGTATTTCATAGAGCAACTCCTCTCCCCAAGACAATGCAGCATTTAGCAGTTTGATGGTGTGTGAGTAAGATTTCTGCCTTGCATCACTCACTCATTTAACCAATACGTGGAGTTTCTGCTGTGTGCCAGGCACCACTCTATGTGTCAGGAATAGAAGAATCAGCAGAAAAGGGTTCGCCATCAAGAGGCTTATATTCTAGAATGGGCGGGGCATCTGGCCAAGTGGAGAGACATGCACCTCTTCTGGTGGTAATATGCATCATGAAGGAAAGTAAATACTGTAGAAGGAAGGAAATGATGTGTCTGTAGAAAATGGTTATTTATTTGGAGTTCTCAAAGGGCGCCTCTCTGATAGCCTGATGTTGGGCAGAAATCTAAAGGAAGAGAGAGCAGGGCATGAAGACAACAGCAGGGAGGTCCTCCCAGGCACCCAGGGGAGTACCTGGCTATTCTAGAACCCAGGGTTGAAGCCAGTGTGGTCCAGGCAGCAGGGAGGGGACAGTGATAGGAGATGCCCATGGAGAAGGGGCAGGGAGTAAACCACTAATGGACTCTGGTACAGCAAAGAGTGGGCTTTACTCTGGAGGAGAGGAGAGGCCATTACAGAGTGCCGAGTTAGAGGGTTTGAGTATCGTGATGTAACTGACATTTCATGAGAACCACACTAGCTGCCATGTTGAGAAACTGCAGGAAGGGAGCATGTTCACAGACGGCAGTGGAGGGTGCAGTGAGGAGAAACCAACAACCTGCAGAAGCAACTGTGGAGCTGGCAGAGTGGGCCAGGTGTTATGTCTTTAAACTATAAAGCCGACAACAGCTGGGGAGAAAGAAAAAAACAAGATGACCCCAAAGTTTCAGCCCTGAGCAACTGGGAAGTGGAGGTGCCAGACTATGGGAGCAGGTTGTGGCTGTGGGAATGCAGAATGTGGTTTTGGACTTCTTAAGTTTTAGATGCACACTAGGCAAAAAGGTAAAGACTTAAGGCAGCATTTTTTGGGATGTGTGAAAGAGACAGAGATAGAGAGAGAAAAATTGATTGGCTGCCTCCCATATGCACCCCCACTGGGAATCGAAATCACAACCTAAGCACATACCCTGACTGGGGATAGGACCTGCACTACATGGTCAGAGCTCAAGGAGGCAATGTTTTATTAATGCCTCACTTTTAGATGACCCTGCACCAAAAATACAGCCTTTAAAATGCTGTATAGCAGCCCTGGCTGGTGTGGCTCAGTGGATTGAGTGCTGCCCTGTGAACAAATGGGTCACCGGTTCGATTCCCAGTCATGCCTGGGTTGTGGGCCTGGTTCCCAATTGGGGGTGCATGAGAGGCAACCACGCATCGATGTTTCCCTCCCTCTTTCTCCCTCCCTTCCCCTCTCTCTAAAAGTAAATAAACAAAATCTTTCAAAACACGTTGTATAGGGAGAGGAAGCAACCCCCCAGGGGAAGGAATGAGACCTAGCATACAAACAGCCCTGCTGTTCTGGGAACAGCCACACACCGCAAACAGCAGTTTCCAGTAATACCTAAATTAATCCTTCAAACAGGCCTGGCCAGAGATGTCCAACCTTTTGGCATCTCTGAGCCACACTGGTAGAAGGAGAGCTGTCTTCAGCCACACATTAAGTACATTGTAACACGTAATCATACACGCAGAAAAATCTCATAATGGTGAAGTAAATTTACGATTTTGTGTTGGGCCACTTTCACAGCCATCCTGGGCTGCATGCAGCCTGCAGGTTGAAGGTCAGACACCCCTGGCCCAGTTTCACATATTAAGCCAACATTTTGGAGCAATTCACAACTTTTGTTTTATTCATTGCAAGAACTGTCAGTGTAAGGTAAAGTATTCATGGAGTTGATGAAGTCATTCATTTTGTTCACAATCTTGGATGAAATGCACTACAGTCTGCCGCAGTGGGTATCGAGGTGGGACAATAAGAACACGCTTTCTGAGTTAGGAGAACGCCTCTGAGGCGCAGGTCAGCCAGGCGCTCTCACCATGGATGTGGGCCGGACCCGGGATGCACGAGTCTACGTGGAGCTAACCGCACTACAGTGTGCATGGAGCCTACACAGCTGAATCTGGTTTCTCTAATCACAGAACCAGTCCAAACTGTCCTTGTCCTTTTTCCACGGGGATATTGACTTGTTTTTCAGAGATAACAGAGCAAACAAGGCTGTAAATTATCCAGTCAGACGTAGGCACAGAGAATTCACCCCAGAGTGACCTGTCAATGTCACTGGGTTGAGATCTACCACTCACTACATAAAACCTGCTCATTCAATCAGGGGATGCATGACCAGCTGGGGGATCCTAGCGCCTGGGTACCAAGCTCTCACTACATTGAAACAATGTAACACTATAGAGTATGCATAACTTTTCCGCTCCTTTTAAATGTAACTCAGGAACCCTCTGGCCAGAGAGGTGGATTGGAGCCTTGCCTCCTGTCCCCGTGCAGGTGGACTTCACAATAAAGCCTCTTCTCTTCTCGAACCCCTGTCACCACTGGCCTGTCTGTGTGTGAGGCGTGGGGCAGCACTACCCAGTAACAGCCCCAGGTTTCCTCAGCAACTGGCTGGGAAGTCACGCAGAGACTCTGCTTCCCTGAACGGGCCTCTGGGGATGTGTGTTCATTGGAGACCCCTTGACCCCTTGACCTCTTGGGAAGTGGTGTGATTGTTCTCTCCCCTCTGACATACAGGATCCTGTATCTAATGTCTGAAATGGATGTATCAGTAACATCCATTTCAGTCACACAATAAATCTACAACAAATTACAGGTCAGCCCAAGGGAAGAAGGCAAACTAATAAGTGGAAAAGGCAAAATTCGAGTTAATTCTATGGTGTTTGGTGCATTGGCAGTGTTTCCCTCACAGTGTCCCCATCATCACAGCAGTGGTCGGCCGGACGCCTCCGTCACGGCATGCTCGGTGACATCTCTGGTCAGAAATGTGACAGCACGCAGCTGGCACACCACTTATTTCACTGTAATCTCTCTGTTTTCCATTCGGAAATATTTGCTGTACATAAAATAAAAGTCTCTAACCTAAACACTTGACAGCAGGTAATCGGAGGAGGGGGTTCACATTTCATTTCCCCAAGTTACACAGTTGCCCAGTTCTTACACAGAGGGTTGTAATGAAGTGAGAATTTCCTAACCTCCTAAGTAAGCTGAGATGTTTCCCACACTTTAGGGCATTCTGCCAAATCCTAGGAGATGGAATGTCTTCATGCTTAACGCCTCAACGGTGAGGCCCCTGCAGCAGCTCCCCCTCCATGACGCCTGATCTGATACCTTTCGTTCTTCTGCAGGAGCAGTGAGGTGAGACTGGTGGATGTTCCTAGGATTCATTTGGCTTCGAAGTTATGGTCTTATTGCTTACCATCAGCTTTCATGAAGTCCCTGATGTGGTCATGGTTCCCCTCACGCTTTTCTGGAATTGTGCTACGTTGGGGGAGAACCCTGGAGCAGACTCACCCCAGGGAAGACTGGCCAGCACACGGCTGACCATGAAAATGAGTAGGTCACTGTCAGTTTAGTTATCACTCTTACAGAGGGAAATAAAAATCTCAATTTCTTGAAAAAAAAAACACATAAAACTATATTAAAACAATCTTGAAGTAATCCCTAGAACATTAAGAAACTGTTGTTACAATACCTTTGAGAATGGCTATTCCTATTTAAAGGCTGAAAAAAATTTATTCATATTCTATTTCCCATATGAGTTACTTCCCAATAATTCATATTCTAATATTAGGACAATATGCAAATATGTGACAAATAATTAGAAATGACTAAAACACATGTGTAGTGTTTTTTCGGAAAATAAGTGTGAGGCAAGTCAGATTCTGTCTCTGGCCAGAAAGAGCAGCCACCAAGTTCAGGATGGCTTCCTGTTGGTACTTGCACCACACAAGATAGTCATTGTGTACTCAATTGCCTCTGTAACTAGGTCATTCACAAGTGCAGGACAGAGCCTTCGTAGTCTGTAAATCAGAGCTATGTCACCTAAGTGTGTCATAATTTACTGACACTGGCAACACCACAACCTGGTGAACAGAATGTAAGCCTGGGGTCCAGGCTCAGTTTTAAACTGGATTGTGTTGTCACTACTTGGATATCCTTGGTAAGGACCAGTCATCTCAGTTCTGGCCAAGATGGAGGCATAAGTAGAAACCCTTTGCTTCCTGGCACAAGCAAAAGGAAGATAACAACCAATCTAAAAACAATAAACAACCAAAAGTGCCAGAAAATCAAACTGCATGGAACTCCGACCAACAAGGAGTTAAAAGAACATTCACCAGACCGGTAGGAGAGATGGAGACGGGCAACTGGGTGGGTGGAGAGGACCCGCGGCAAGGCCACTGACTGCACCAGTGAGGCAGGGCTGGCTGAACAGGAAACTAAAGACTCAAGCTACCTGTCAACTACTATGGGGATAGCCACCACGGGAGAAACTCCCAGTCTTACATGATGGGGTTTGTCGGAAAGTGGGGCTACAGTGGAGCATGTGAGTTGTATTGTTCTCTTTCTGACCCGTTCCCCACAGACAGCACCAAAATACAGGAAAGAAGGTTGTCCTGCCCAGGTGAATACCTAAGGCCCCACCCCCTACAACATAACTGGTGCACCGAGACAAAGAAATATGGCTCAAATGAAACAACAGATCAAAATTCCAGAAAAAAATCTAAGTGACGAGGAGATAGCCAACCGATCAGATGCCGAGTTTAAAACTCTGGTAATCAAGATGCTCACAGAACTGATTGAGCTCGGTCACAAAATGAAGGAACAAATGAAGTTTATCCAAAGTGAAATAAAGCAAAATATACAGGGAACCAACAGTGACGGGAAGAAAACTGGGATTCAAATCAATGATCTGGAACAGAAAGAAGAAATAAACATCCAACTGGAACAGAATGAAGAAACAAGAATTCAAAAAAAATAAGGAGAGGCTTAGGAACCTCTGGGACAACTATAAACGTACCAATATCTGAATCATAGGGGTGCCAGAAAGAGAAGAACAAGAACAAGAAGTTGAAAACTTATTTGAAAAAATAATGAAAAAAACTTTCCCAATCTGGTGAAGGAAATAGACTTCCAGGAAGTCCAGGAAGCCCAGAGTCCCAAAGAAAGTGGACCCAAAGAGGAACACACCAGGGTACATCATCATTAAATTGCCCAAGATTAAAGATAAAGAAAGAATCTTCTTAAAAGCATCAAGAGAAAAGGAGACAGTTACCTACAAAGGAGTTCCCATAAGCCTATCATCTGATTTCTCAAAAGAAACCTTGGAGGCAAAAAGGGGCTGGAAAGTATTTGAAGTCATGAAAGGCAAGGACCTACATTCAAGATGACTCTATCCAGCAAAGCTATCATTTAGAATGGAAGGGCAGATAAAGTGCTTCCCAGATAAGGTCCAGTTAAAGGAGTTCATCATCACCAAGCCCTTATTATATGAAAGGTTAAAGGGACTCATCTAAGAAAAAGAAGATAAAAAATACAAACAGTAAAATGACAACAAACTCACAACTATCAACAAAGGAATCTAAAATAAAATGAAAACAAAAACTAAGCAAACAACCAGAATAGGAACAGAAGCAGAGAAATGGACATCACATGGAGGGTTTCAGTGGGGAAAGAGAGGGGAACAATGCAGGGGAAAGGTACAGGGAATAAGAAGCATAATTGGTAGGCATAAAATAGATGGGTAGAGGTTAAGAATGGTTTATAAAACAGAGAAGTCAAAGAACTTATATGTACAACACATGGACATGAACTAAGCGAGGGAAAGCTTGAGGGTTGGGGAGTATAGGGCAGAGGGGGGATAAAGGGGAAAAACTGGGAAAACTGTAATAGCATAATCAATAAAATATACTTAAAAAAAGAACCAGTCATCTTATCTGAGCCTTGAACTTACCCATATTTAAGATCCATTCAAGTGCTAACATTTTGGTTTTAATAAACTGCTATAAACAAGAGAAGAACAACAAATAGAAATAAGAAGTCATCTTATTTATAGTTTATTGAACATGAGAAAATAAATAGCAGAATTTTCTCTCTTCCATGATCCTAGCAGTGACAACTGGAGAGAAAAAATGACATAGGAAAAAAATGACTCTGATGTACCATTGGCCAAGGAGCTCCAGGGAGAGGCTGGAAGAGCCTGAGTGGCAGACAGTGGCAACTGTGAGTTTCAGGGAATGGGAGTGAGGGAACCTCTTCTGGACTGTGACCTGTCCGAGTGCTTCTGTGGCTCACGGGCCACTCCTCTTCTTTTAAACCGGTGTTCTGAGTAAGATTTGAAAGCCCAGCTACATATGTTTGCAGACACACTACTTAGGCCTCTGTGTACCTGCCCACCCAGCAGTGTGGCTCTCCTCTCCCCACCCGCTTTGCTTTCTCCCCTTCACTGCTGCGTCCATCAGGTCTCAACTTAGGAGGGCCTGGATCCTCCCTCTCACTCCATTTTTGGGTCTATGCCAGAGAAACACCTCCTTTTTTTTCTCACCCCACCCCCATCTCAAGCTCTCAGACTGGCAGCAATTATACTTGGCCTTCGGTTTGGTTTGAGATGTCCCAAGATGAAGCGAGTCCTGGGATGGCTGAGACACTGCCTGTCTCACTCCTTGCAGCTCTCCTTCCTCAGCGGGTCCTCTACTGATGTCACTGAGATCAATAAATGGTCCCATTTAAAGAAGCTCGATTGATATTGACCCGCTGTAGGGCATGCTATTTTTTCTTCAGGAGAGGCTTCTGGAGATAGTTTTCTTTTCTGTGGAACTTGTCCAGTGAAACAATACAAAACAAGATATGTACAATTACATTGCACATTTTCTTTTTAACAGTTTTTTTTTTTGTGTGTGTGAAGTTACACCTTTTGAACAACCACAGTGCTTAAGGCTTTACCCATCAACTGACTCTGGTGTCAATACAGCTGCCTTCAGGCTCCACCACCTCCAAGTTCCTGAGGGGACTTGCCAGGGAGACAGTGCCTGCGCAGAGGCCAGGGAGCAGCACCTTGGCTCATCCTTGGGCCAGCAGGGGACTCTGCAGTCCACACCTGTCTGTTTCATGCTACCAAACCCGCCTAGGATCACAGAGATCTCTGAATTGCCAAGTCCAACAGCCCTTTTCCTCCCCTCATTTCCCTTCTCTCAGGAAGGTAATTTACTGGCAATTCTTGCCACTGGAAACTTTTGTTTCAGATTTTAAAACCTGATTCTCTCCTGGTGTTCTTTCCTCCTCGCAGACTCCTTTCAAGATTCTGTACAGCTCCTGCTACATGTTGCCCCATGACTTCTAGCTTCATGAGTGGATGGCTTTGCCCAACTGCCTGCACCCCTTGTTTCTACCTGCCACCTTAAGGTGGGACTCTGGTCCTTCAAATCAGATGTCCCTTCGAATTCTAGATACTACTCTGCAGAGACCTGGTGCACACTGTGATTTGATGGCTCTGGCACTTCAGACTCCAAAGACCTAAAGTTCAACCCACCACCTTTCCTTTCCCACCAATTTTCCTGCATTCTCTATCTGACTCAGTTTATTTGCATTTTACAAAGCAAGACCCTAGATTTGAATCTTGCCCTCATGTTCCCCCTGGTTTATTGCAATTGCCCACTAACTAGTTTTCCTGCCTTCTGTCAGGCCCCTGTGTCACCATCTCTACATTCAAGCCAGATTGATCTGTCTGAAAAATACACCTTATTATTGACTGTGCATACATAATGCCCTTCAATGACTCCCTATCACTTTCAACTCCCTGGTTCACAGATGTGATTTTCCAGAGCCTATCACATTACTCCCCAGACTCCTCTCATGCACATTGTTTTCTCAGTTCTCACCTTACTTTTCACTGTGCTGAATGATTTCCTGAAGCCGGTCAACATAATGGTATTGTTTCTTTGCCTAATAACAGTATCTGTCTCCTAGAGAAGTTGTGGAGATTAAGTGAGATACTACATGGAAAGTATCTGCTTAGGAGGATGCTTGGTACATAGTACTCATAAGTATTGATACTAATTATGATTTACTTTTCCCTCATTACAGCCTGGCAGAGAGGACAGACCTGTTAATACCATGAATTATTCACAACCAGGGAGGGAGTGCTGCTAGGGTAAATTACACAAATAAAATCAGATCAGCCTGCATCTTGATGAAAGCACTGTCCAGTCCTCCTGAAATTACATGGACATCAGGAGAGCTGGGGGCTGATGCTATTGCAGAGAAAACAGAAGAAATGGGTTAGGAGTGCAATTGATGACCCCTTAGTTTATGAACAACATAGCCAAACCAGTAACCTAAGATAATATTTTTTAAATATTGGATTGGTTGATAACATGAGAGCCCTTGGACCTACTTCCCAATATCACTTATACCCTTTTGCCCGCATGTGCGTACACACATGACAGGAAAGCTTCCTAAGTGACAAATCAGGAAGGATCTACAAACAGAATTTTTCCAACCTCTGGCCAAGATGGAGGCATAGGTAGATACACTTTGCTTCCTCACACAACCAAAAGAAGGACAACAAGCAATTTAAAAACGAAAACCAACCAGAACTGCCAGAAAATTGAACTGTATGGCAAATAAGGCATTAAAGAAGAAATGTTCACCCAGAGTGGCAGGAGAGGCAGAGATGGGCAGCTAGGATGGAGAGGATGCACAGCAGGGCGGGGGCTGGTGGAGCAGATGGTTCCACATTCATGTGCAGATGAACCAGGAAGAACAACTGGGGAGTGAAACAGACCATGCTACTCAGGGTTCCAACATGGAGAAACAAAACCTCAAACCTCTGGCTGTAAAAACCTATGGGGGTCACGGTGGTGGGCAAAACTCCTAGTGTCACAGAATAGTCCAATGGAGGGACCCATGGAGTCCTAGAATATACACAAACCCACTCACCGAGGAATCGGCACCTGAAGGGCCCCATTTGCTTGTGGGTAGTGGGGGAAGTGACTGAAAGTGGAGCGAGAGTGGACCAAGCAGCCTTGTTCCCTCTCTGACCCCTCTGCCACAGAGAGTGCCACAACACAGTGATGTGGGTTGTCCTGCCCTGGCAAATACCTAAGGCTCCATTCCTTACAATGTAACAGGTGCACCGAGACAAAGAAATATTGTCCAAATGAAAGAACAGATCAAAACTCCAGAAAAAGAACTAAGCAATGAGCAGACAGCCAACCTATCAGATGCAGAGTTCAAAACACTGGTAATCAGGGATGCTCACAGAAATGACTGAGTGCAGATACAAAATAGAGGAAGAAGTTAAGGCTATGCAAAGTGAAATAAATAAAAATATACAGGAAACCAACAGTGAAGGGAAGGAAACTGTGACTCAAATCAATGATTTGGAATGAAAGGAAGAAAATAAACATTCAATCACAACAGAATGAAGAAAGAAGAATCCAAAAAATTAAGAGGGGCTGAGGATCCTCTGGGACAACTTTAAACACTGCAATACCCAAATCATAGGGGTGCCATTGGGGAGAAGTGGAAGAACAAGAAATTGAAAACTTAGCTGAAAAAATAATGAAGGAAAACTTCCCCAATCTGGTGAAGGAAATACACTTGCAAATGCAGGAAGCTCAGAGAGTTTGAAAGAATTTGGACCCAAGAAGAATACACCAAGACACATCATAATTACATTACCCAAGATTAAAGAGAAGGAGAGAATCTTGAAAGCAGCAAGAGAAAAGGAGACAGTTACCTACAAAGGAGTTCCCATAAGGCTATTAACTGATTTCTCAAAAGAAATCTTACTGGCAAGAAGTATTCAAAGTGATGAAAGTCAAAGACCTACATCTAAGATTACTCCTTTCAGCAAAACTATCATTTAGAATGGAAGGGCAGATAAAATGCTTCCTAGATAAGGTCCAGGTAAAGGAGTTCATTATCACCAAATCCTTATCATATGAAATGTTAAAGAGTCTTATCTAAGAAAAAGAAGATCAAAACTAAAAACAGTAAAATGACAACAAACTCACGACTGTTAACAACCGAACCAAAAACAAAACAAAACAAAACCAAACCCCAAAACAAAAACTAAGCAAACAACTAGAACAGGAACAGAATCACAGAAATAAAGATCACATGGAAGGTTATCGGCAGGGAGGGAGAGGGGGCAGAATGAGGGGAAAAGGTACAGGGAATAAGAATTATAAATGGTAGATACAAAATAGACAGGAGGAGGTTAAGAATAGTACAGAAAATGGAGAAGCCAAAGAACTTATATGTACGACCCATGGTCATGAACTAAGGGGGAGGGAGAGGTTGTAGGGCAGAAGGGGATAAAGGGGAGAAAAAAATAGGACAACTGTAACAGCATAATTAATAAGATATACTTTAAAAATGAAGATAAAAATGTTCAACCCTATAAAAATCTTCCATGAAGATTAAAATGAAAACCAAGCATATTGGTGATATCTGCTTCCATCATCAGTTCAGTCCCCACTTCTTATGAAGCAACTAACGCTCCTCAGTCTCAGATGACACACATAGGGCCAGAAGAAGTCATTGCCCAAGGCAAAAGTGAGCTGAGAAATCCACAAAAATATCAGCACAGATAAAAGTAGTCAGGTGAACATCAAAATAAAAATAAAGGGCCCTGGCTGGTGTAGCTCAGTGGACTGAGCGCAGGCTGTGAACCAAAGCATCGCAGGTTTGATTCCCAGTCAGGGCACATGCCTGGGTTGCAGGCCATGGCCCCCAGCAACCGCACATTGATGTTTCTCTCTCTCTCTCTCTCTTTCTCCCTCCCTTCCCTCTCTAAAAAATAAATAAATAAAATCTTAAAAAAAGAGAAAAGTGTTTAAAAATAAAAAATAAAGGAAAGGGGGAAAGATGGAAGGAAAAAGATAAAGAGAGAGAGAAAAAAACAGGAAGGAAAGAAGGAAGGAGGGGAGGAAGAGAGGAAGGAAGGAAGGGAGGAAGAGAGAAATATCATAGTAAAGAAGAGAAGAGTGGTACCAGACCCCGAGGGACAGGTGACAGAGCACAGGGAACTCAAGGAGACTGTCACAAAAACCAACAAGCTATCTAGGTGGTCTCCATGCAGCCAGACAGAAAGCCAGGGGCTTAAATAATTTATTTATCTATTTTTAAATCCTCAAATTCTTATCTCAACTAAATTCCAAAATCAATTAAAAATAACACTGCCGTAGTAACTTAGAATTTAACTTCAGTAAGTGACATCACTAGGTTTTAGGTTTTATATTGTTTCCCATCTCATGATTTCACCCGATCTATACAAGTGAAACGCTACTAAATGAAGTCACAGGGCTTCATGCATAACCCCAGGAGAAGAGGATGCTGGCCTTACGCAGCATGGCTCTATGGGTGAGGCTGGCAGGCTTCCCCCATCTCATCTATTACATGGAGACCCTGCACTTGTGTGCAAGGAGCTGCAAGCCTGGCTGAGAGGTTGCAAAGCTGGCGGAAGGTTAGAAGATACATTGCCACATCAGCAAACTGAGACAGCAAATTGGAAAGAGCAGTGCACTAAGGAGACAAGGGAATGCTAGACAACTGTAGGGGGCAACTTCATTTGGTTTTAACAAACCATTGGGTAGGCAAATCTAGAAAGCAATAAAAGAGGAAAAAGTTAAACCAAAACCACTCAAAAACAGACAGTAGAATAATTTCAAACCCCACCCCAAATGTTTATCAAGAGAAGAGAAACATTTAGAGAGGCTCTGATGAGCTGTGTAAGGCCTTTCTCTAATAAACTAATTGAGATTATAATATGAACCAAAACAAAGAAAACTTACAAACCAAAATTAATCACTGTAAATATGAAGAAAGGAATAACCATCTACTTATCCTGACAAGTGACACGTAGATGCTATTAAATTGCCCTTTTTGAAGGAATAAGAACAGAAATGAAGCCACAGTTGGAGACATCACCTTTCTGAAACAGTAACTGAGTCTCCTTTAAGGAGAGGACTTTATATGGTCATTGCAAGTGTTTATAAATGGGAGAAGGAAAAGTTGGACAAAAAAGGCCAAAATGATAGGACCTGGCATCCCCTGTAATAGTGGCTCTAAGGAGAGGAATTACAGAACTGCGTGTGGGTAACATCCAAGTCATTTCTGAATCAGACCCAAATCCTACGCTGCAATCAGGAAAACACTGTGCGAACCAACAGGCTCCTGGTCACCCACCCCCAGCAGGGCTGCATGGCCCTTGTTACTGCGCTGCCAGGACCCTCCAGTGCTGTTGGCCAAGGGCCAGGAAGAAGCAGTGGAAATGATCTAGGTCAGGAAGGAGCTGTTACTTTGTATAAATTCTCATCTGCCAGGATGAATGTGGCAGAGGGAGCTGATGAAAGTCTATAAAACCTAAAGGGCACGAGCAGGGTAAACATGGAAGTTTTATAGCCAGATGCCATTGAAACCCAGAGAGTGGTAGAGATGCCGCCTTGGGGATTACAGAAGTAAATTTAGGATTAAATAAAAGTCCCATTTAATCAGTGTATAGTAAACGTTTGTCACTCATGACTTCAGGAATAGTTAAAGGCTGAAAATATACAGAACTCCAAAAGGTGGCTTGCATATTAAGTCTAATCGTTCAATTTTACATTTTGAGACTCTATCCCTATAATGTTGGGATGCAGACCACATTATTAAACATTTGAGATTAAGGATCGACCTTGCTTGACATGCCCCTTGATTTCCTCTGCTGTTAAGGCCACTGATAGTGTATGGTCAGAACTCACACCCAACTCTGCATTTCTCACATTCCCCTTAAGAGGAGAAATTGGCCAAAGACATGTAAGTATCCAGAAACAGAACCTTCCAATGATATGAAGGACTCAAGTTTGTTGCTGATGTCTCACATTAAACCTAGAATACAGTACACTTCTACAACTTCATTATTATTTTTTCTACACTTCCTTTTTATGTGAATAGCTTGAACCTGTCTGCTCAAAGAACAGGAAAGGCTGGGCTTTGATGCCACCCACCCCCCAATTCACTTAAAAAACTGTGCCCAAGTTTGGGGCTTAACGTGTACCCACTTAAAAGTGTTATGTTTAATGTTTTATCTATCTGAAGTCTTTGTTGCAATTCAGTTGATTTAAGTATACCAATGCCAAATGGCAGTTTTCAGAACAGTTTTATGGGACATTGTTAATCTTCTTCTTTATAGCTATTCATCTAATTAAGCATACGTTTCATAGTGTTATGAAGCCATATATAATACATAGAATATAAAATGCATACAATATAATACATTATATACATATAGTTTCAGTCATAGTGCCTTAGGAAATTGTCACAAGTCTTTCTGAAGTCAAGATGCACAGTGTTGGCCTGCACTTGGCTCTTCCATCAAGTAGATGGTGATGTCGGCCTGGCTTTACTGTCCTTGGCTGAGTGCTTGTTCTCCCCTAGAGATGCTTTTTACTTTCCCATTGTTCACAACTGTCTGTTTTATAACCTCTTCTGCATTACACAGACAGTCAGAAACTTCAGCTGAGAGAATTATTACTCAAGTTCATGGGTAAAAGACACACAACTCTGTGCTCCACTGCATGGCCAGTCTCCGGACACAGTCCTCACTTAGCAGATCCTTGCCGAGGGCAGAGTCTTCCCTCTCTTCCCCTTCCTTCTTCTCACTGCCTTCCCTTCATATTGGTGTGTGAAGGGCTTGCTGTCTTCCAAAGAGTAAGGGAGGTACGGTGAATGGCGTCTAGTTCTGAGTTGCAATGTTGAGACAAATGAGACTATTTGAATAATCCTTTATATTATTATTCCATTTAATAACTAGTAGTATGTTTTAAAAATTATTTAAGATACACTTATGTAATGCTCATTATTTTGAGGTCTATGCATCATTAATCTATATAATCCTTATAAAATAGAAACTATTACTATCCCCATTTTACAGATGAGAAAACTGAGGCACTAAGTTGGTAACCAGTGGAGCCTGGATTCAAACCCAGGCAGTCTGACTCCAAGGTCTGTGGTTTTAGCCACTGCCATGCAGCTACAGAAGTAACAGGAGAACTGTCCACAGAGGCCATTCATCATCTGATGCCCCTTTCAACAGAGGAGACAGTACAAAAAAAAAAAAAAAAAAACAAGAGAAATGAATACACCATATGCACAAAAGTAAGTACAGATGGGCAAAGCCAATCAGATTTTCTCTCATTATAACGCATATGAACAAGATAGGACTTCATGTCCACAAACACCTAGAAAGTTCAAAGCCTCTGAGCACTGAGATGCTGCAACAGGGCACTATTGCCAAATCAGTCCTTCCTAGAAATCTCCCTGCTTATCAACTCACCTGTACAAAACCAAAAGCACTTTCCCCCTCCCTGGGTATTACCACTGGCAGCAACCCTAAGCCACAAGCTGGTTCTCCCCAATTCCTCTTATAATAGTCTTTCCCCATTTTCACTGATTATGTAATGGCTGGTGCAATATGCCACATGTTTGTTCCAATGTATTTTTACATTCCTTTGTTCTCTCTTTCACCAGGAGCCTAAAGTAGAGTCTTGATCAAACATCCCAAGGCATTGCCATGCTGTGCAGCTGGCCCGGAAAAGCAGGAACCGCTGCTTTGTGCTGCGACGTTGGAAGTTCTAACAGTACAAGTTAAAACTGAATTGAATTTTCTGATTAAGGAGGCCCAGGACAGTGCTCTACTCATATTACAAAAGACCATATGTGGTTTTAAATATTTTAATAGCAGAATTCTTTTGGGTAAGGTAGGAAAACTAACGAAAAATCCTCCCATCTGGGTGGAATCTGGAACTTTTCACAGACAGTCTTGTACCTTTTCAAAAGCTGAGTGTACTAAATAGAAAAGGATATCTGGGGCTTCTCAAATAAGTACTTTCCTCCAAGAGTAACACTTAATAGAGAAAGTAAAGATGGATATGGCAGTGTTGAGCATGTAATTGAAGGCCAACACTACCTTTCTCCAGACTTCATGTTTGAAACAAGTAAGCACTGGATTGCCTAGGCCATTCTATGACTTGCAGCTGAACACATTCACTACCAATACAGCTGGAAAGTCAACCTTGCAGAATAGCATGTGCTGTTTGATAAACAATGCAAAAAACTTCCATTTTAGTAGGCCATGTAGATGATGCAGAGAATACCTGAGTCTATTATGCAGAAAAATAGACTCAAATGCGCCATATTCTCTTACACAGAATTAATAAATTTTTCCAAATGGGGATGTTTAAAAACGCTTGCCCTATGAGTGAGTTTATGTTGTAGACTTTCCAGCACATTTGAAATTTCAGTGCAAAAATCTCCCTGTCATATCAGTCTGATACTTAAAATATTTTCCTAGCTGGAAGTCTTTAAGTGCATAGATTTAACGACTGTATCCTGGATGCTAAGCTCTGTGTCAGGTGTGGTGAGTCAGAAATGACAAGACAAAATTTTTGCCTGAATAAAGTCTAATAGTGGGTACATAAAATGGAAACCAGTGTACATGAAATTAAAGTGTTGGGGGAAAACTCTGTCTGTAGGGAATGGCAAAGATGTGAGGAGAGGAGAGAGAAGGGGATATCTAGCTGGGGCTGTGCAGTATGTGTAAGAGTTCAGAGGAGAAGCAGGGCAAAAGCCATGGAGATGAATGGAAGTGGAATTTGTAAAGAGAGGGCATCACACACAAGCATGGCATAACGTGGCAGGTGGGCAGGGCAGGCACCGACCTTCCTCGGGTGACCCACAAACTGCCTCCAATTTACCCTGCAGACAACACAGAACAACGGGTCTTCAAACAGGGACAAGACAGAATCAGAGTTTTGGAGATTATCCATCATTTTGATATTTCATAATATAATACACAATCATGTAAAAATTTAAGCAATGCAGCAATATAGAAAAATGAAAAGTATATAAAAATGGAAAGTTTCTTTGCCTTCATACCTATCCTCTCCAGGAGACACTCCTAATAACATTTGGTATGTATTCTTCGGGCTTTTTCTTTTTATTCATATACTGAGTCATGTCTTTATCTATTTATTTCTCTGTATCTGGCTCTGTCTCCCTGTGTGTGTGTGTGTGTGTGTGTGTGTGTGTGTGTGTGTGTGTGTGTGTCTATCTCTCTAACAAAGACAGAACCACAAAGAAGGACAGGGTAACACACAGAGGACACATCTGTACTGTGCTGTTCTACCTGAGTGCACTTCGGGCATCTTTCCTGGCAGCACATGCAGATTCATCTACAACAGAACTTAGTGGCCTCTGGGCCAAATCAGCATGCTGTTTTGTAAATAAAGTTTTATTGGAACACAGTGACACCTATTTCTTTATGGATTGTCTAATGGCTACTTTCTTGATATAAATGCCAAGTTCAGTAATTATGACAGAGACTGCAGTAGTGCCAAGGCTACAATACTACCCTCTGACCTTTCACAGAAACAGTTTTCTGACTCCTGTTCGGGCTGTGCATGCATTAGAGGGTGTCCCACCACTTCCATACTGACAGACAGGTCACCCACTGCTTTGTCGCAAATAAACCACAGTAAATGTTTTGATACATAAGTATTTAACATTTTGAGTATTTCTACAAAAGAGTTTTCTAGAAATGGATTTGCAGTGTTAATGGGTTATTTTCTTCATTTCAGTTTTTCTTGTTTGGAGAGAATCCTGGTGGCAGTACGAAGAGTCTAGAGGAAGGAGTCTCAGGGCAAATGGGTCAATTAGGAGGCTTTTCCTAGCAATGTGGCCTTCACATAGCAAAGTCCAAAGTAGGAAGGGGCAGAGGTGTTAGAAGTGAGAGACATCCAGGAGGGAACACGAACACGGCGGATGCATGTTGGACAAAGTCAAGGTAGAAGGGAGGCGATGCTAGAATGCTCGGAGGTCAAAAGGTCAGGTCACTCATCCACTGAAAAGAAAGGGTGAGCAGCAGAGATGTGAACTTAAGGAAGTATATTTTACTAAAATATCACTTTTATGACAAATGAATGTGAAACTCACACGAGTACTTTCATTTCAGGACAAGTCAGTACGACTGGGAACAACGGTTTGTACTCTTCACATCACCGAGGTTGATATCAGGAGCCTCTCCTGGGGGCCCTGAACAGCCATCCTCACTACAGTCCTTTCTCTCATCCCCAGGACGGCGGACAGCACTCCTCAGGCAAACAGCCTTGAGTCCTTAACATCATGATTGTTGAAATGTTTATGTGGGTGCCTAGGTTTCTTCTGAATCACATTTTCATAGGAAGTTACATATTTCCTGTGTATATTTTCACACCACAAGTTAAACATTTTTTTATATTTTGCTAAAATTATCTCTTTTCCTTTATGACCATTTTTCACAATGAAATAAATGTTCTATGTCACAGGTATTACTGGTTAAGCCAAGATTACCAGAGGGCCACAGAGTCACAGAAAATATAAACACGGGCACTCTCCAGGCTCATCGGCGGGTCATGGAGCTGTTCGGACCTGGGTCTCCACAGGCGGACAGTCACTGAATTCCAGAGCAACACCTTGTTCAAATAAAAGCTCCTAAATCTGAGAATGCTATAGGTCAGCTGTACTTCCTAAGTGCTGTGGGACTCCTGTGAGTCTGAACCCCAAGTGCTCTAAAATCAGGTAACTACTTTAAAAACAAGGTAGTATTATTACATTTGTGATGCTCATTTTGGGTTTTTTTTTTTTTTTGCAATTTTTAAGAGAAAAGGAGACTCCATAATAGAATTTGAGCAATAGAAAGTTAAGTGTTGCCCTGGAAGAAACAGGTGCACCCTGAATTAATGATTGTGACCCTTGAGAAAAACAAGTAATGGAATTACAGACTGATCTAGAAACAGAAGAGCAACAGCAACAGAGCTGATACAAAATGTCCTGGTCCCTTTTGGACATGATGTTTATACAACTGTTCTACATGCTGAAAAAGTCAGTAATCACATAACACACCAAAATTCACACTTTAAAGCAAAGGAGATATTAGGACTCTCAGCCTATGAGAACCAGCAACTCCAACACTGAAGTCAGTAAACTGTTTAGTGATATGACAATGGACGTGCCTTTGTCTGAGACTGTTGAGATCAGCCCCAGTTGCTGCAGATGGGACTGTCACAGCTGGTGGCTAGCCCAGGGGCCACACAAAGCTGTTTGCTGGCAGGATCACCTAGGTTCTTATGCTGGGAGAGCAGAGCAAGTGTATCACAGACCTGCCACTTCCCCCAGAAAGCAATGGAATTAGAAAAGAAATTCAAACACAGGTGTGCAAAATCATTCCAGGTACATTCGGAAGAACAAAGTAGCTGGTGTCCCGGCCAGACAAGGAAAAGTAAGGCAAGAAAGAAACTTACAATGTGGGAAAAACTTAAATTTGATCAGTTTTCAGCCCCTACATCTGTCCACAAGCAATTCCCACAGTGTCTAAAGATTTCAATACATTAAAATAATCAGATAAAGAAAAAAAGAAGACATCAGTCTACTAAAAATATTTAGCAATAACAATCCCTCCTGCTATCTCTTACAGCATGTGTTTTCTCAGTCGGCATTTGTAATCACACCCCGCCATCAGTGATTTTCTTCTGCTGTATTCATTTTGTGTCCCCTCTTCACCCCACCCCTTTCCAAATCCAGTAAAGTGTTAGGCACAATAATGACTATATAATTTTACCCTATTCTAACTATGCAGTCTTTATTGCTGTGTTTCCCCAGAAAAAGAATTACCTTCAAACAACCAACTTGATGGAGTGTGATAATTCCAAAGCTAATCTTGAGGCAAAATATATCTACTGCCAAACAAATTGGAAAAATGGGGTATATGTTACCACTATCCTCGTTTCAGAAAGTGGCAAAGCACATGAGCAATGTAAAGGCCCTGGGAAGCTCTGCAATGAAGAGATCAATCTGGGCCCGTTTGGCCCAGTCTGTCCTGCGTTGAACAGAAATTCTTTTCTGTTTTAGTCATGTCCAGGGACACACTCTGGGACATGGACTTTAAAACATTTCTATTGGGAGTGTGGCCTCTGGGCCAGCAGCCTTGACATCTCCAGGGAACTTGATAGGAATGCAGAACCTTGGGCCCCACCACAGCTTTGCTCAACTAGAGTCTGCACTTTAAATGCACCTGAGGGGATTCACACACATGTCAGTGTTCACAGAACACACCTGAGGAAATTCCTGTCCAGAGCTGGGCACAGCTTCAGCTTTGGAGACAGAGAGATCAGCTAACTCCATGAATCATAAAGTATGCTCTCCTGCAAGAAAGGGTGTATTTGCATGCTCATGTGAGGATGAGATAAGAGACATAAGTCACCTGGTATTATAGTAATTCCATATTATGATTATTATTCATTCTTTACATATACTTCATTCATTATATAATATATAATTATAGCTATTTATCTCAAATGATCACCACACTTGCTTTCTTAATAGTTCTGATTCTAGAAGGTTAATATAATTAACGTTTGTTGCAATAAAAGAGTCATTCCATAACCCCGAAAGACCTCTTTCAGTTCTTCCAAGGAGTGATTTTCACTTGAGGGACCTAGACTCTCAGAGAAATGGGACGTGCCTGATGTGGGTCTGAGGCAGTTGGTTCTCTCTTCTGACTGTTCCCCACTGTCCTCGGCGGGGGACACAGAAGACACACAACTGTCTGCAATGCTTGGATTCCTCAGGACCACATGGTTTATGCCACTAAGTCAATACCTTCATATTTAATTAGCAATTCAACTTTAATTTATCTTAGGCATGTATAAACAATATGCATTTTATAAAAATCCACACAAGATCTTTCTTGTTTTCTTATTTTCATATTCCATGTAGCAGACATCTACTAAGCTATTAAATCAGGAAGAAAAATATACAAAAGTCAGTTGGGAAAGAGGTGAAACTAAATGAAAAAAATTTTGACCAGCAAGTAAAAATTCTTTCTGTCCACGATTTCTATTTTTGCCACATTATTTAATATCTATCCTATAAACTCCATTTGTATTTTGTACCGACACATGCTTTAAATGGCTGAAACTGCCTTCCTTAGGCTTATGAAGTCCTAGAAATTGTTTCAATCTCTATTTTATATTTATGCATTCTGTATTATATAACACATAGACATATTGTATGTTTTTAAATGCTTAAAAGGTCCTTTACCAATTACCTCTTTTTAAACCCCACAGTGTTTCCCTAGAGGTAGAGGAGACCGTGATACTTTTTCAATAGGGCATATCCACGGCCTGACAGTGGTAAAGGGCCTTGGCAATGCATGCCTGTGTTTTACAAGCAAAGCCAGGATCAGAACTCACAGTTTGTGTGTTTTTTCTTGTTGTTTGTATTGCATTCCTTTGCTAAACCTACTGTTGCATCAGTAAGTCTTCTAGAAGTGTGGTTCTAAAGCGTGGGAATCTGAATGTTCTATGAGTTTAACTAGTTGGAAGTTTGACTGCCTTTCTTGTGTAGAAACCCTTTCCCTCTCACCTGGCCAGGAGGCTGTGTGAGTTCCTGAGCATGAGAGCCTTGGTGTCCTCCACACTGATATCCCCCATCCCACATCACACAGAAGGGGCTCCCTGAGAAGAAGGGCCAGTATGTGATGAATTCTTCGCAGCTCCTATGGCTGCTGAACAATGTGAAGTAAAAGCAAAATGACATTAACAGGCTACCACATCCTGAAGCTGAAGAGGGTAATATGAGGTCAGTCTAGAAAGTATCCAGGCACATACTGTGAAAAAATAGAGACATGTATTGAAGAAGATACCAGATACAAGAAACAGTGTACCTATAGCAATGATGTCTCTGTCCCCTTCGAAGTAGGCACCTTGGAACCTCACACAGTTCTCCCAATTGCCACCAGCTGCCTGTAGTATTTTCCCGCATCTCACTGATGGTCTGAAATCTCTTCCCTTTCAAAGGTGATTTTAGACTTAGGTAAAGTCAGAAGTTGCAGGGCACCAAATCTGGCCCGTAGCAGGGCTGAACCACCTGGGTGATTTGATGTTTCACCAGAAAACTGCAGGAGAGGTGCATTGTTGTAACGAATGCATGAGCGGGCGCATTGTTATAATGAAACTGCCAATCACCAGTGGCCAATAGCTGTGGCTTTCTGAATCATCCCAATAATTTCTTCAGAAGAATGTTCGTTTAACACAAAATTTGCAGCAGATTTGTTGCTCTACTCACTCAGTCATTTTCAATGCGACAGCCACACAGTATACATGCTCACTCAAAGCCCCACTGACTAGAATAGTAAAGTCGTTGTTCACACAAGAGCATTCCAGGCCACTCTCCTTGGCTACCAGGTTACATCGATGTTGTGCAAACCATTCTTGTTATATTAACAATGGCTGGGCTTTTTTCTGGACAGACCTCGTATTTTAAACTTTCCTTGCCACACTGGTGCTCTCTAGTTATTTACCATGCCTAAAGGACTCGTGTTACTCAGCTGCTTCAACAAGCCTTGGTGAGACTGCGCTGTCATGCATCTGCCGTTTTCTCTCGTTTTATTTCCCCTTATGACACCGCATCCACTTATAGTAATCCCGAATTTGATGATAAGCTCTCAGAATTTTAGGTACTTATACATACCATCTCTTCTTACTGATCTCTCCCATTTCTAGCATTTTTTATCTCAGAAAATACCCATTTACTTTATTAAGTTTATTTCATTTCCAGGTTAGTTTCTGCCCCCAGTTTGATCATATAAATGGTGCTTACCTACTGCTTGATCACTTTTCTAACATATTCCAATCATTCTCATATCAAATAAAAATAGAAGAAAGTCAGAAATTGGGCTCTTCCATTAGAAAATCACCTTTCTCTGTAGGAAAGATATAAATCTTCAGGATCAATGTGACATCAGTACATCAAAGGATTCAACGGCTGGTCTTTTCACCCAAAACTGTTTTCAGTTTATTTCTGTCCAATGTCACAGGCTGTCAAAATGAAGTCGGCATAGGTTTCTACCGTCAGTTGCCACAAACAATTAGCATTACAAACATTATAAGCAGACTATAATAAAGCATTAACCAGATCTGACCCTGAACAGCACTCGTTGCCATAGTGATGAGGACTTAAACAGCCAGCCAAGATCAGGGTCAAGGGCACAGGGGCCTCCATGCTTCCAGGAGGGTGGTGCAGAGCAGCAAGGAGGAAGAGCCAGAACCCAGGCTCTGTGAATACAAGGAGATGGGCAGAGAGGTTTGCTGACTTCCCAAGGGTAGATCAGTACTTCCCTGAGGAAACCAGCAGCAGAAGGCAGACCACCAGTGCCTTCTGGAAACTCTCACAGGTCAAGTCTTCCCATCTGCAAAATGAGGGAATGAAAAGATGATCTACAGAGTTCTTTCACTTCCAGACTACTCTAAGTCTATGATTCCAATTGGGCCTAGGAACGTTTTTTCTGGAATAGTCTGAGTTGTAGAGTATGGGAAACAGTAGAGAAGACCTTCTAGAGTCATATAACTTCACCTCAGTGGTAGCCACTCAACTGTCCAAGTTTTTTTACGGGATCACACTTATTACCCAACAAGAGACCATTTCATGCTCCTTGGACAAGACTGTCTTAAATAGTATTATGTGGAATACGTCTTTCCCTGTTTAAACCTGTTAACCCAAGAGAGAAATCTAACAAGAAATGGCTAGAAAGTAGCCTCTCTTTTTGCCAAATGTATTCTCATTTAGTCTGCGTAGCCCAATTTATCAGCGCTCATGCTGTGGTTGGACAGCGACAGGCTAACAGAGCTGTTTCCTGTGTCACATTTGCACATGCAGAGAATGGACATGGGGCACAAGAGGTGGGCCCCCACAGTGCACTGAAACCCCTTTGGATTGAACTCCCAGGCCACGTGGCCACCTTCCCCACACCTTCTCTCACCCAGCACCCATCTGGGCCACTGGTCTGCTCCGTGGAAGGTGTGAGAAAGTGGCTTCCATGGAAACCCGCCCTGCATCCACCCACCACACAGCTGCTGTGCGGATTCCATTCTCTCACACTAATGGCTGAAGATGGTCCTCCACATGCAAAGGACAATACTCTTAACTCAGCATCAGTTTTGCCTTCTTTTGCCAAACTTTTCAACATGCTACACCTCCAAAGACTCTATTATTATCCATCTTAAAGAGTCAGACAACACAACACAGAAGTCAGTAACGCATGGAGGCTGTGTGGCGCCATCAGTCCCTGCTGCCTGCACTGTGGGTGAGGAACAGTGGCCCAGGAAACCTGGCCACCTCACCCCGTGCACCTAATGAGACAAACGCTCACTGAGGACTAAGGTCTTAGGTTGTGTTTCTTTTCTATGCCTAGTCCCGAAACACAGAAAATAATGTTTTTTTTTCTAAATGTTGAAGGAATTCATGGCAGCACTAGTTCGGGAGGGCCCAGTGTCCAGACCACAGGGAAGAATATTTACCACCTTCCATTTGCTGGCACGTTGGTGCTTTCAAAGCGCTCCCACACACCCCTGAGCACTGCAGATCACTGTGGGCTGAACGGAGCAGGGCAGAGGCCTTCCTGTTTGCCTAGACTAAATTGCTAGTTAGCTACCTGACTCAAGATAGGATTCATGCCTCTGGAACCACTCAATTTTGTCATCTGTAAAATGGTGATGATGCTTCACAGAATAGCTCTGAGATTTCAATGATATTGTTTTCTCATGATACACTGAGAAGTCCAAAGAGCTATCTGAATCTTTAGGCATTCTTTTGTATGCCTCAACCAACGGCAGCTAGCACAATACCCGCTGAAAAGCTGGTAAAGTTAGTAAGAGTGGATCATGGTTTTCATTGGCTGACTCCCCATACTAAGGCCATTGCTTTTGTTTCAGGTAAAGGCAGTGGTTGCTTTTGCTTGTTTGCATGTTTTCTTTGTTACATATGCTAATTCTGTATACACCTTGTTCTTGCAGAAGAGTACAAAAGCAAAGGGCAAAAGGGGAACAGGTTTCTCCATGGGCTCCATCTGCACCATTTTAATGGGTCTTCTTAAAACCCTGTATTTGTTAATGCTCTTAAAATACAAAATAGAGCTCAAAAATGCCATAGAATTTTATAAGGATTTTATAATTATTACTATAAAAGGACAATTATCTTTTCCATTGTTAGATAGCATTTTATAACAACAGGCAACTTCATTTTTGATGCATTTTCCACTTGTGATTCCCCACAGCTCCTACAATCATACTTGGTTCCAGCCATTTCTATCATGACAAGCAGCTGAGTTTCTTTCTAAAATGTAATATCTTGTAGTTTAATTTAATTTTACTTTATTTGTGATCATTCTTCCTACTTGCCAAGGTTATAATTAGCTCTAATCTCATATTTTGAGATTATGATTCCCTTTGGATTTTGGTTTCATCTTCAGATTTAATGAGTTTGCTTCTTATTCCCTCACTTCTGACACCAGAAAAACTGCAGAAAGATTAAAGGGGCAAAGTAAATGCCAATAGTGGAAAATGTATTGTATTTATCTGCAATGATATACACAGGCTCAAATTCTCACATATTAATTAGTGTGAACATATTATAAGTAAATGCCTCTGTGACACTTTATTCGTCAATCAGTTGACCTTTACTAAGCACCAATGCACCACATGTTTTGTTATATGCAATGAGGGATGTTAAAAAGGGTCCATGGATTCTGTTCTCAAGAAGCTTACAATTTATTGAGAGGTGATTGTGTTCCTTGAAGACAGTACAAAGGAGAGCAGATGTGCTTTCATGGTACAAGAAGAAAAAAACTGGGAAACTGTAGATGACGTCACAGTTAGTTCTTCTGAGGAGAAATGTGAGTCACAAACTTTCTTCAGGGATGTGACACTTTAACTAGGATTTAAGGTAATGGAAAGGGTTAGATTTCTGCTTGTGGTCATGATGGAGTCACAGGAACTGAATTTGCTCTCCTGCCTTAATTACAAAACTGGAAAAAATATATGTAACAATGGTGACACTGAACAACAGGCAGTGCAGGGCAGGGATCCCCAAAAGAAGACAAACAAAGGATGTAGCCCTGTGACTGTCTTCCTTACGTGCCTGAAGAGAGCCCAGGCTGCAGTACCCTGGAATGACCCCCAGACAGAACCTAGGGCTCCCCTGAGCTGATGAGAAAAAGTTGGGAGTCCCTGGAGCCCAGGTGACAAGAGCTGGCAGCACAGTGAGGAGGGAGCTGCAAAGAGCATGTCCAGAGACCTACCCCATGTGCTTGGTCAGCACACATGTGAGGGAGTCCTGGGGCCTGGAAGGCCCACCCCACACAGGCAGGAAGGCAGAGCAGTCTGCCTAGAATGGGCTCTGGAGTGTCCTGCTTCCTCAGTCCAAGGGGAAGGGCGTCCTGCCACACTCAGATGTGCTGCTCAGTGAGTGCCTGGCCCACACTGCCTTGGAGGGAAGGCTCTCGATCCTTCCTGACAAAGCCTAAAAGCAAACCTCAAAAAGACTGAAATGTTCAAATTTAAGTGCCTCCCACAGCAAACATAAACCATTTTAGAGGACTGCAAAAATACCAGTACCCAATGATGTGAAATTCAGATTAAAAATCCTCAGACATGCAGACAACATATGATGCACAGTAAAGGAGAGAACTGATAGAAAGGCACCAGCCAGGACCTAGATGACATTGTGTGTACACAAGGACAGTGAGTGAGATTACATGTGCAAGCACACACATTCAGGAAGGTGAAGGAAAACATAAATGTGATCAGAGAATCAGAGAAGATATAAAAAGAATAAAAAGCAAACTTCTGGTGATAAAATTATAATGTCTTGGATGAAAAACAGAGAAATAAAAGAAAGGAATGAATTATCAGTGAGCAGTGGAACATCAGATGGCCAAATGAATGGGGGTTCAAAGTTTCATGAGAGGAAGGGGAGAGGCAGGGAGAGAGAAACAGATTAAATATTCAGAAAACTACTGACTGGAAAAATTTCAAACCTGGTGAAAACTCTAAGCCCATAGATTCAAGAATCACAACAAATTCCAAGGAGAAGAAATATGAAGAAAATGACAATAAGGAACATCATAATAAACTTGCTTAAAATCAATGATGAAAAGAAAGTCTTAACAGCACCCAGAGAACAAGCACAGATCACACAGAAGAGCAGAAGTACAAATGACAGCAGATTCCGGTCAGACATAATGCAACTCACAAGTACACAGGGCAACCTGTGAGCCCAGAAATCAGTCAGAGCAATGCCTCACTGAGAGGACAGCAAAATGAAGACAGAGGGGCTAGTGTAAGGCCAGGTGTGCAGGTAGGAAGAAGAATCAGGCAGGACCAGGCAGGCGTGCAGGGCAGTAATGGAGGGCAGGTTGGATGTTGAGGGGAAACAGGTGAGCTGCAGATGGAGGGCCCTTCGTCTTTCAAGCTATAATAAAGAAACTATTATTTTCAAGAAAAGTGGGGCTTTCAGTGAAAAACTTTAAATGGGATGATATGATGCACAGTATTTTAGAAACCTTGTTTGGAATTGGTGAGGCAACATTTGGAGAAATTATCTACATATATGTAACACAAATAACAGTTACGTGTTATATAATATCATTGTATAGGCCATATATAATTGTTTTAAATGTAAGTTTGAAATATAAATAAGTACACCAATAGACATTAAAGGACACATCTTGGAAACTGGTTATAAATTATTCACCTCCAACTATCGAGGTGCTTTAAAAACTATGAACTTACTTTTTGATGAATGAAGTACTCACAATTGTGTTACACTAGAAGGAGCACAGGCCTGCACTCACTTCCCCGGTTACTTCTGGTCTGTGTAACTGGCCAGGTGTGGCATGACTACACCCATGTTTTTTGTTTGTTCAAAATCTCTTAATTTTATAATTTATTTCAAAACAAATTTAAAACAACGTGATTCTTTTTGCTAATTTTAGACACAGACTGAAGAACAAATTTAGATATCCAAAAAGACATGTCAATGTCATTTCATCTTGAATGATAAAAAAGGCTCCTGTTTTGTGATTACATGGCAAGGACTTACTAGACACAGAAAAAAACCTGTTATGGCCTTTGCTAGAGCTTCTTACTTAGAGTGGAAATGATATCCACATTCATCCTCACTTCCTCTTTGATAAATCAATATAAAATGAAATCCTAGGTATTAATAAAATTAAACATCTATCAAAGAGCATGTTCCAAAATAACATATTTTTACTAAGTTAAAATTCAGTCAAAACTGTATATGCGTATATTTTAAAATGAGTTTCCTCTTTGCTAAGACCAACAAACACTTCAGCTAAACAAGTTCGGAAGAAAATGTCCCAGTGCTGGCTGTCCCTCTACTTCTGCTTCTACGATTTAGGTGTGGAGCCATTTAACAAACCTCAGTGCAAACACTGTGAAAGCCTGCGCATGTGAGCATCCAGTGCCCGATCAGAAGACAGACTGCACCGCCGATTCCCTGGAGACATGAGCATTAGGGTTCCCTTCCTCTGGTGCAAACTCTAGGCCAGGACTATTTACCAGAAAAGTTGTCCACTTCTGAAATTCACCAATAATGGCAATAATGTACACACAAAAAAAACCCCTACCAACAAGAGGTGCTACAACATAGAGTTTTCTAAAGACAAAAATCATAGAACCATTGAAAAAAAATCATCCCTTTGAACCAGTTATATTCAGAAATGTGTTTAATAGACAAACTAATTAAAAAAAATAAATTTTAACCATTTTAGTTACCTCAAAATGTATGAAACATGAAGGCAACTTCAAAAGATGTATAAATTAGGAGTAATTTCCATATATGTCTTTATATATTCATGTTGCAATAAGCAGTTGCCCACCATTTTCACGCAAATGCACTGCTGATCCTACAGTCAATCTCACTACAGTCATCATACAGCCCCTTGTTTGCTGGGAAGGGCGGGACCTCCTGTGGCATCGCAGCACTGTTACAAAGACCTGCTATGTTGCAGGCATATAGCTACGTCCTGTGAGGAGTATGTCTCCTATCTATCACTGAGGACTCACTTATTTAAAGATTAGATATAAAAGGCTCCCTTCTTAATATTCTGAGACACCTATTTAAAGTGTCATGAGCTACAATCCTTATACTGTATTAAGTCAGGGTGAGCTTTCCTTTTCCCTTCTCCCCTCCTGGGGTCTTAAATCTGGATATCTGACTCTTTTTATAAGAAAATCTAGATAATGTATGAAAGTTTTGTATTTATCGTCAGATGTTTTTGTGATGTAGTCAGGGCTTATGTTTATGCTAGTGACAGGCAAGAGGAAAGAGTCATCTGAGATATATAATTCTGGACTCTAATGGCCAATGAGGCTGGGCAGTTTCAGGAATCTAGGTTCAGTACAGGAAATTTGAGTAAGAGACTCAGTGTCATAGACCAATATCAATAGCTGATATTTATGCAACAAATTGCTAAGATCTAGCACTATCTTGTTGGGTAGTGCCAGGCATTACTTAATTCTACAAATTAATTTGGATTCCATAGCCACCCATAAGACACTTGCAAATGACTGCTTCTGACCTACAGTTACTCAGAAAGAGTGAGCTGCATTTAAACATCTTCATATCACCAGGAATAAGTGTTTAAATTGCTATTGCTTTTACTAAGGTACCTGCTTCCTTTTGTCTAGTTCATGAGATGGTCAAACAGAATGCATTAACATTCAACATTCACTTGCCAAACATTGATTGAGCTTTAAAGTAAGAAAAGCATAGGATTAAATGGATGGCCTGTATTGAACTTCTACCTTATACAGTCATTCTAAGTACATAAAAAATACTTTCACACTTACCATTCAGACATCCTTAGTAAGGATGACCTCCTTAAAAATAGTTGTATATACTAAATGGAGATGTATTAATATATATTTATTAATTAGATAGCATAAGAGGAGAAATGTGAATAGCTGATCTTCCAGTATCTTACTTCTTGGATTAATAGCTACATGAAGTTTAAGATAAACGTTAATTGGAAACATGGATGAGGAAAAAATTAAAATTTCAACTATATGAGGGGGACCCCACAAAAATTAGAATTATCTTTTGGAGGGCAGGCCCCTTGTAGTTGGTACAGGCTACCCCCTGCTCCCAGGTGAGTGTTCTAGGAACCCATCTATATCAGTGTACCATGTGACATTGTTGTGAGAGGCTACATTTGGCTTCGCTAATTTGTTTTCAAAGATTTTTTCAAATCTTTGCCTATTTCATGATGGGTGATTACAAGCATACCTGCCCATACCACAATGAGTGGTCGGCAGTTTTTGATCAAGAATGGCATGATCCCTATGCTCCACCCTCCATATTCACCTGATCTTGCTCCAAGCAACTTTTTTTGTTTAGCTGGATGAAAGAGTCCTCAAAGGGAAATATTTTGTTAATGTGGAAGAGGTGCCAGAATGACTAAAAGACATCAAAATCAATGAGTTTGAAAACTGTTTTTGAGCACTGGAATTTTACATTCTTGATGGAGTATTGCATCAAATGGAGAGTTCTTTGAAGGTGAATGAACTTTAAACATGTAAGAATAAATACACAGATGGAAAGATGTCAGAGAAGTGAGTGGAAGCCACACCAATCTCCTTCCAGGACCAATCTGGAATTAAAATGATATTGTGGAGAAATTACCCAGAACAAACAACTGAACAAGAGTGAGAGAGAAGCCTTATAACCTCAGACAGAAGAGCCAGCTTCAACACAACCTGTCTGTGCCTTCACAAGATATACAAGATGTGGTGGGCAGAGTGACCCTTAATCAACCAGCTGGACGGAAGGACCTACCAAAGAATGACCCCCCACAACAATCAAAACCCAATTGCATCCAGAGAGCCAACATAAATGGCATCCCAAGAGCAGCAAATTCAGGAGATAAAGGAGACTGCACCACTGAATCTCACAGGGCTCCTACCATAGAAGTTCATACCACAGACTCGGAGAGTTAGAACAGATCAATTTAAGATGCAGAGGTTAACAAGAAGATTCTCACAAACAATGGGAAGACAAAGAAACAAACTGGAAATAAAAGGAAAAGAGGAATACTCGGAAAGAATGCTAAATGAAACAAAGTCAAGTCAACTATCAGATATTGAGTTCAAAGCAATGGTTATAAGGAAGCTCAATTAGCTCACTGAGAATTACCAAAAACTGGAGGGAAACTACAATGAACTCAATGCAAATTATACCAACATGATAAAGGAAATAGAAACTATTAACAAGGGCCAAGAGGAAATGAAAAAAAAAACAAAAACAACAATTTATGAATTGAAGAACACGGTAGAAGGAATCAAAAGCAGGTTCAATGAAAGCAGAGGATTGAATCAGCAAACTGGAGGACAAGGTAGAAAAAAAAAAAACACCCAGGAAGAGCAAGGAAAAGGCAAAGAGGCTCAGAAAGAATGAAGAGATGGTAAGAAAAATGCAGGACAACATGAAACGTAATAATATCCATATAATAGGGATATCAGAAGGAGAAGAAGAGGAGCAAGGGATAGAAAACCTATTTGAAAAAGTAATGATGAAAAACTTCCCTAATTTGGTGAGAGAAAAAGTCACACAAATCCAAGAAACACAGAGAGTACCAATCAAGAGGAAGCCAAAGAGGCCCACCTCAAGACACATCATAATTAAAATGGCAAAATTCTGAGACAAAGAGAGAATCTTAAAGGCAGCAAGAGAGAAAAGGGAGTAACATACAAGGGAGCCCCAATAAGGCTAGCAGCTGACTTCTCAATGGAAATGCTCCAAGCCAGAAGAGAATGGCAAGAAATATTCCAAGTAATGAGAACCAGAGGTCTGCAACCAAGGATACTTTACCCAGCAAGGCTCTCAATTAAGATGGAAGGCCAAATAAGGAGGTTCCTGGATAAAAGAAGTCTAAAAGAATATACCTCCACCCAACCAGCTCTTCAAAAGATGTTAAAGGGGCTGCTTTAAGAAGAGGAAGGAAAAGAGTGAGAGAGAGAGAGACAGATATGAAAAAATGGCAATGAATAAGTACCTATCAATAATAACCTTAAATGTAAATGAATTAAATGCTCCAATCAAAAGACAAAGAATAGCTGAATGGATAAGAAATTATGACCCATACATATGCTGCCACAAGAGACTCGCCTCAGAACAAAAGACCTACACAGACTGAAAATGAAGCGTTGTAAAAAAATATTCCAAGCAAATGGACAGGAAAATAAAGCCAGGGTAGCAATACTCATATAAGACAAAACAGACTTAAGAAAAACAGGCCATAAAGAAACCTGGAAGGCCACTTCATAATACTCAAAAGAGGAATCCATCAAGAAGACATAAACATAATAAACATATACGCACCCAAGATAGGAGCACCCAAATACATAAGGAAAATCTTGGAGAACTTCGAGAAAAATATTCATGGCATCACAATTATACAGGGGATTTTAATACCCCACTGTCAAAAAAGGATAGATCTGCCAAGCAAAATATCAACAAAGATATGGCGCTGTTGAACAATGTTCTAGATCAAATGAACTTAACTGATATATAGAAGCCTTTTATCCCAAAGAAGCAAAATATACATTCTTTCCAAATGCACATGGAACATTTTCAAAGATAGACCACATGACAGGACACAAAACAAGCCTCAACAAATTCAAGAAAATTGAAATTATATCAAGCATTTTCTCAGACCATAAGGACCTGAAACTAGAAACCAACTCCAAGGAAAAAACTAAAAAACACTCAACTTCATGAAGATTGAATAGCATGCTATTAAACAATGAATGGGTTAAGAATGAGATCAAGGTAGAAATTAAAATTTTCCACAAACAAATGAAAATGAACACATAACAGTCCAAAACTTATGGGACACAGCCAAGGCAGTCCTGAGAGGGAAGTTCATAATGATACAGGCCTACCTAAAAATGATAGAAACATTTCAAATAAACAACCTAACCATACACCTACAAGAACTGGAAGAACAACATTAAAGACAGCCCAGAGCAAGTAGAAGGAATGAAATAACCAAGATTAGAGCAGAATTAAAAAACATAGAGACTAAAAGCACAGTTCTAAGGATCAAGAAATCCAGGAGGTGGTTCTTTGAAAAGATAAACAAAATCAATACGCCTTTAAGCAGAAGAAAAAGAAAGGACCCAAATAAACACAATCAGAAATGAAAGAGGAGAGATGATATAGCTCATACCACAGAAATACAAAAGATTGTAAGAAATTTCTATGAAGAACTATATGCTAAGAAATTTGAAAACCTAGGTGAAATGGACAAATTTCTAGAAAAATATAATCTTCCAAAACTGAAGAAACAGAAAGCTGAACAAACCAACAACAACTGACAAAATCGAAGCAGTAATCAAAAAATTCCTGGCACACAAAAGCCCTGAACCAGACAGTTTCACAGGAGAATTTTACAAAGCATTTAAGGAAGAGTTAATCCCTATCCTTCATAGACTATTCCAAAAAACCCAAGAATAAGGAAGACTCCCAAAATCTTTTTATGAAGCCAGCATCATCCTAATCCCAAAACCAGATAAAGACATAACAAAGAAAGAAAACTATAAGACAATATCACTGATGAACATAGATGCTAAAATCCTCAACAAAATATTGGCAAACTGCATCCAGCAATACATTAAAAATATTGCATACCATGATCAAGTGGGACTCATCCCAGGAATGCAAGGATGGTACAATATTCACAAATCAATAAACCCAATGCATCACATAAACAAAATGAAACACAAAAATCACATGATCATATCAATAGATGTGGAAAAAGCATTTGATAAGGTACAGCACTCATTTATGATAAAAACCCCTCCACAAAGTGGGAATAGAGGGAGCATTCTTCAACATAACAAAGGCTATATACAAGAGACCTAGAGCTAACATCATATTCAATAGGCAAAAACTAAAAGCTTCCCCACTAAGATCAGGAACAAGACAAGAATGTTCTCTTTCACCATTTCTAGTCAACATATTGAGTAAGTAGTGTAAGTCCTAGCCACAGCAATCAGACAAGAAAAGGAAATAAAAGGCATCCAATTTGGAAAAGAGGAAACAAAACTGGCACTGTTTGAAGATGCCATGCCAATGTACATAGAAAATCCTATAGACTCCACCAAAAAGGTACTGGAAAAAATAAGTGAATCTGGCAAAACAGTGGGATATGAAGTCAATATTCCAAAATCAAAGGCATTTTTGTACACCAACAATGAAATATCAGAAACAGAAATCAGGAAAACATCCCATTTGATATAGCAACAAGAAAAATAAAGTTCCTAGGAATAAACTGAACCAAGGAGGTAAAAGACTAGTACTCAGAAAACTACACAACATTGAAGAAAGAAATTAAGGAAGACACAAACAAATGGAAGCATGTACCATTTTCATGGATTGGAAGAATTAACATCATCAAAATGTCCACACTACCCAAAGCAATTTATAGATTCAACACAATACCTATTAAAGCTACCAATGGCATACTTCTCAGATACAGAACAAACATACAGAAAATTTATATGAACCATAAATGACCCCAAACAGCCAAAGTAATTTTGAGAAAGAACAAAGTAGGAGGGATCAAAATACCTGATACTAAACTGTACTACAAGGACACTAATCAAAACAGCCTCATGCTGGCATAAGAACAGACACATTGACCAATGGAACAGATTAGAGGGCCTGGAAATAAACACAAGTTTCTATGGTCAATTAATAATCAACAAACAGGAAAGAAGCATAAAATGGAGTAAAAATAGCCTCTTCAACAAATGATGTTGGGAGAGCTGGACAGCTACATGCAAAAAAATGAAACTCTATCACCAAGTTACACCATATACAACAATAAATTGAAGGTGGAGAAAAATCTTAAACATAAATTGTGACACCATAAAAGTCCTAGAGAAGAACATAGACCAGAAAATCTCAAATACTCCATGCAGCAATATTTTCACTGATATGTCCCCTAGAGCAAGGGGCATAAATGAAAGAATAAAAAAATGGGACCTCATCAAAATAAAAAGCTTCTTCACAGATAAAGAAAACAGTATTAAAGCCCTCGCTGGAGTAGCTCAGTGGATTGAGCACAGGCTGCGAACCAAAGTGTTGCAGGTTCGATTCCCAGTCAGGGTACATGCCTGGGTTGCAGGCCATGACCCCCAGCAACCGCACATTGATGTTTCTCTCTCTCTCTTTCTCCCTCCCTTCCCTCTCTAAAAATAAATAAATAAAATCTTAAAAAAAAGAAAACAGTATTAAAATGAAAAAAGAACCAACCATATGAGAAAACATATTTGCCAATAGTACCTCAGACAAGGGTTTGATCTCCAAATTATATAAAGAACTTGCATGCCTCCATTGCAGAAATACAAACAACCCAATTAAAAAGTGGGAAAAGACTTGAACAGACACTTCACCAATGAGGACATTCAGAGGGCCCATATGAAAAGATGCTCAGCATCACTAGCCATCAGAGAGATGCAAATTAAAACCACATTGAGATACCACTTCACAATGGTGAGAATGCTCACAATAAATCAACAAACAAGTATTGGAGAGGATGTAGAAAAAAGGGAACCCTAGTGCACTGTTGGTGGAAATGCAGACTAGTGCAACCACTATGGAAAACAGTGTGGAATTTCCTGAGAAAACTAAAAATGGAACTGCCTTTTGACCCAGCAATTCTACTGTTGGGATTATATCCTAAGAACCCTGAAACACCAATTCCAAAGAACTTATGCATCCCAGTGTTCACAGCAGCACAATTCACTACAGCCAACTGCTGGAAGCAACTTAAGTGCCCATCAGTAAATGAATAGATAAAAAACTATGGTACATTTACATGATGACACTACACAGCAGAAAGAAAGAAGGAGCTCCTACTCTTGGCGACAGCATGGATAGAACTGGAGGGCATTATGTTAAGTGAAATAAGCCAGGCAGTGAAAGACAAATATCATATGATCTCCCCTGTAAGTGGAACCTTATCAACAAAACACATAAGCAAGCAAAATATAACCAGAGACATTGAAATTAAGAACAAACTGACAGTAACCAGAGGGGAGGTGGGCGGGGATAATGGGGGGGATGGGGGGAGGTTTTCAGGAACATCTATAAAGGACATGGGAAATCATGTCCTTTTTTCCCTTTTTCTATGGGAAAAAAACAAAGGGAGGTAGGATTGAGGGTGGGAGATGGGGATGGCTGGGGTGGGGCGAGTGGTGGGGGAAATGGAGACAACTATACTTGAACAACAATAAAAAATACATAAGATAAAGACTAAAATATATATATATATAGACAAATTTTTATAAATTCCATTTTTGAGGAGGCTCCCCTCTAATTTAGTTTTGTCCTAAAAAGCATTTTTAGCAATGTTGTCATGAAATTCTCAAAGTCCTTAACAAATAATAACACATCATGGTGTGATACAAAGATGGTATTTTATTTTCAAACAGGAAATAAGAGGCTATGGCAAGGCATGTGATCTATTTTAGATTTCATTAAATAAAATATGTATAATTACAAACTGTTTAATGATTATAATTTGTCTAATGCTTAAAAATGCAAATTATAACTAACCTGTATCTCATACTTTCCTCATAAGCCAAAATGTGAGTAGTCTAAAAATATACTGTACCTCTGTATAGTCAGAGGGCAGAAATACTACAGGAAAAACTCAGGCAAGAACAGGAGAGGTGGCATTGGATAAGGACAATAGTTTACCTGTGTTGCCCACTCTGGGCATCAAACTTTACTGCAACTAGATGATTCTAGAACTCAAAACTTCACACAGAAAATAGATTAGCCCTTCCTCCCTACCAGTTTTTTTCACTCATAGCATCCAGTTTATTCTCTCAGATCACTCCTCTGTTTCATCATTATTTCCGTGACTATTATATTTTTCTTCCTTACTAGAATTGTGTATTAGAACAAGATTGACACATTGCACGATATGCATTGCACTATCGACAGCTTGATAGGCAGAAGCTTACTCTATCAATACAAGTACAATTATATTTATCTAGCAATTATTAACAAAAGGACCAAAGTTATCTAATGCATCAACTTTAATCATTATGTAACTGATATTTTGCATTTTGGTAGCATTTGACTTCAGCCCAATTCCTCAGTCCTCTTCATTCATACTATTTCCCAAGGAATGACTGACACCATCTCCCTCCACTTCGAGGAGTTTGGGAAGTTACGTCTATGTCCAACTACGCACAGTAGCATGAGATCCAGACATTACGGACCCAAATGTGTGTATGAGGAAATCAAGTGAACTGCATACAGTAACAAGAATTTGTGGGCTAGAAAGATACACACCCTTTCAGGGGCACAAGAAAATACAGAATTTGCTGTTTTCAGCTTTTAATACATTCAACTTTCAAAGGTGTATTTCTGAAGTGAATTTCACATACACGTGTCTGACTGATCCAGTTTTATTAGGAAGATATTCTACATAAAGTGCTTCCCCCCCCCAAAAAAAAACAACTATAGCTTAGTCTTAACTTACAGAACTTTAAAAATTACAGATTTGAGAGGAATCTTGTAAAATGTGCTACAAACTTCTCTTACTAGCTGTGAACCTGTAGCCCTTCTGGATGACCCCCTTGAATATAACCTGGTCACAGGAGCATGGTGTTGGGCTTCCTTTACAGTTTTCAAATAAAGTTTTCCTACCTCCTTCTCAACCCAATGCCCCCCCACCCCCACAACACACACACATTTTCCTTGCTAGTAGTCTCCTGCCGCAATCACCCACCTCAACTAAAAACAGTTCTAGCTGTTCATTCTTCGATCAGTTGCAAGCTAGATACCCAGATAATCTAGCTTCTTAGAACTGGACACAAATTGAGAATAAACTGACTCCCAGGAGAGCCGGAAAGTTTTCCATTTTTGGCACAGAAATCAGGAAATCTGCTGGTTGGGTTTTTACCATGTCTTACCCATTTGAGGTTCACAGATAAGGTGCTTCCTGATAAGCGAGGTTTTATTGTGTTACTGAAATAAAACACAATGCTTTATAAAACAGCCTGGGGTTGCCTGACATACCTGAGATAAGTGAAATCTTTTAGACAGTTGATCGCAATATCCAAGGGGTTCAGAGCAGACTTCCTTTAAAAAACAGACTTCCAGAGGATAGAGTCCTCTGGAATATTTTTTTAAAGATTTATTTATTTTTAGAGATAGGGGAAGGGAGGGAGAGAGGGAGAGAAACATTAGTGTGTGGTTGCCTCTCATGCATCCACTACTGAGGACCTGACCTGGCCTGAAACCCAGGAATGTGCCCTGACTGGAAATCGAACTGGTGACCCTTTGGTTCATAGGCTGGTGCTCAGTGTGGTGAGCCACACCAGCCACGGCAGTCCTCTGGAATATTTAACCTGGTTAAGGATGCATTGATAAGGATGTGCTTTGGATTCAGTTTTAAGGGAACAAAGAGCAGACCTCATTAAAATTAGAGAGTTCAACCTCAATAGAGTAAGGCACTTCCCATCAATTTCCAAGGAACAGAAAAGTCCTTAATCTAATCCATAACACTTTACAACAGGGTACGGCAGCCTTGAGTCTGAACACTCTAAATTCATTAATGATCTTAACCTCATAATTAAATTGGGAACTTTTCCCCATCTCAAATAGGTTATAAAGAAAACCTTCTTCCTCTTCTTCTTTCCCACCCTGGAGTACTAGCCTATAACCACATGGATCTGAAGTGGTTCCTCCTCACTGTCCTCTGGTTGAGGCTGGCTTAGCATCACAGACCCCTCAGAACACAGCGTTGTTCCTCACTGATCCCAGTTCTCTCTGTCCTGTGCTCCATGGTGTGGATGGACCTCCCCTCTGTATGCTTAGCCAAGGAAAGACACTGGAGCAGGATTTTCAGAACACAGAGATGAAGAAAGAATGACCTGCTCTCCCCAGTGCAGCTCAAAGGAAAGCCAGGACATTTTGGGAAGAACAATCCTGGCTTGTCCCAAGCTGTCCCATGAACTCTCCTGTGCTGACCTGTGTACCCTCCTTAGCTGGCCAGTACATACTCCTGAGCTGTCCCAAGCTGTCTCAATACTGTCCTGGATTGTCTTGTGTGGGGTCCTAAGCTCTCCCGTGAACTGTCCTGAGCTGTCTTGTGTACTGTTCTGCAGTGTCTTATGCAGGGTCTTAAGCTGTCCCTCATTCTATAGGGCACTGAGGAATCTCAGCCTCTGACCAGTGTCCACCGTTGTGAGAACTAAAAACGTTCCACTGTGTCTGCCAGTGCTTCTTGGAGGGTGCCCCTGGCCCCCATTAGAACCCCCTGGACACGGTGCTGTGTTCCATCATCTACAGAATCTGTCACTGCCATCACCATCCAACAACAAAGGCAGGTGGAAGGAGGCCAGCACAGATAGTCTCATTCAACAGTTGCTGAGTTAATATGCAGAAGATGTTTAGGTTCTTGTTGTTTTTGTACACATTGAGCACAGATATTTATAGTGTGTAACTGTGGTTCTCAGACCCACTTCCTGTGTATCAACTCCTGCAACATCATCGTCTGAGTGTACCTTATAGCCTGGGGTGTCGGATTTACCTCTAATGTGAGCTCATTGAGGGAACAGTGTCTTATCCCCCTTGTCTGTCACTGTAAACCCAATGCTAAGCACAGTGTTTGGAATAACTATTGACAACAAAATAAATATATGAGTCAATAAATGAACACAGCAAAGCTTCTACCAACCATACCATCCAACAGGAATAGGCCCTGTCTCACAGGATTCCTGATGTTTAAAAGTTCAACAGAAGAAACTGTCTACTTGTATTGGATTACATTTCTTATTCTGTCAAAATTGTCTTTTGAAAAATCCTGTTGGAAAACATCCTCTGTTGACTTGAACAACCAAAGTCATTTGAAAATTGACATCACCCCATATGCAGGTTTTTATATGACCCCGGAGTCTGCAGAGGCCTCTCTGCTGCCCAGGCTTCTATAATCCTTCATTCATTGAACAAACCCGGGGATTTACTATCTATCAACTGAATCTTCTCTGTACCTATTTAGGGGTCTCCACCTAGGTTTTAAGTGTATCTATATTTAACCTAGTCTGTGTCTCAGTCTGCATGGGTACCCACATCTGTGTCTTTTAGGCACTCCTCGGGTCCTGAGGCCATGCCTTGGTGAATAAGACAGATACAACTCCTGCCTTCAAGAAACTATGATCAAATTTCTATATTTTTGACGCCATGACCTTCTAAGTGCTGACATTCTGGGGGAGGTCTATATTTTCACTCTAGTAGATTTAGGAAAGAATATAAATTATTCTAATCTTACACATTGTAGTTTATATCTTTGCCATCTGAGGCTGCTTATCAAAACAGTTCTTCCAAAGAAATACTGTGCTGCTCAAAAGACAAGTTTTAAAAATATCGCCTAATTCCTTATATGTAAATGTCAATTATGTATATATTTATACATTTATATAGAAGGCACATTTTTCTTCACTGACTTGATTTTCCAATATTTGGTTAGGACTTTCACTTCCACATTCATCCTACCATTGGCACAGGGACTGCCTCGTTTTCCTCTGATGTGTGCGTCCAGTGTTGGTGTCAGCGTAACACCAGCTTCTTTAGGTAAGCTGGAGTGTTTCTGCTTCTTGTACTTTCAGACTTTCTATAGCATCAGTATTATTTCTTCCTGAAATATTTGATAGAATTCACCATCCTTGATAGAATTATTATATGTGCAAAATAAAACTTCACATTCTCTTTATGAAGATGAGAAGAGGCTAATCCTAACCCTGATGCTGGTTTTTTTTTTCCCCTTTGGTTTCTGATATCAACCCCACAGCAGCTGAAGCCTGGTGGAAAATATTTAAAAGGTATAATTATAAAAGCCAAAGGGGGCTGGAAGCAAAGGAGGGAGGTGGGTTTTGCTGGGGTTGAGGGGGAGTGGTGGGAGGTAAACACAGACAACTGTAATTGAACAACAATAAAATAATTTAAAATATTTTTAAAAATGTAACAGACAATGATAGGAATTTTGGAATTTTCTAATTTAGACAAACATTAGGAACACTGGCTCAGTTAAACTGTTCTATTTGTTTTAAAAATATTTGAATGAATAAGTTCACAACTTTCCTTAATGTTATCCACATTTGAAAATGGAAAACATAAATCCACTGAGTACATGCTCTATAATTTTGTAGGCATTTTTTTCAATTTGGATAGATATTACCGTAAGGTGGTGTTTTGCTAAAAGTCAGGTTACCAAGAATTGAAAGTGCTCCTGTAAATGGTTTATTCCCATGCCCTCACTGAATGAAAGCAGCCCCATAAAACCATTGACTGCAGGCAGGCTCGACTCATAAGCTCTGAAAGCAGGTGAGCTCCTTAAAGCCTTGGTGCCAACCTCCCACAGCAGACCAGCCACTGAAGAACCATCCGTCCTTTTGATCTCCTAAGGAAGCTCAGCTATGGTGGTGAGGGGGGGCAGTTTGCCTCTACCCCCAAATAGGTCTCTTTGGGACAGTAATTATTTTAAGCTGGTTATTGTTAAGAAACAAAAGAATCAGGAAGAAACTTTGACCTCCCCCCTGCTTGCAGGGGGAGCTGGCATCACAGAGAACTGTAGTTTAACATGAACTAAGTGTGACAGACAGGGAGTAACCCAGCAAGACCCCTGGATTCACAAGTCTCTGTGACCCTTTGTGATGATGACCCAGCAAACTTGGGTTTACCAAACATTTGTTTCCCCCTCTATGGACACATGTAATTAAATCTTGTCATTTTCTCCTGTTAATTTAAGTCTTAAGTGAAAAGAACTAAGAGAGTTGAGAGGGGACCTGCTTCCCCAGCACTGGCATATGGGTGCAGCTGCATTCCTGTCCCCTCGCCCTTCCCTTCGGAGGACTTCGTGACCACTTTCCTTGAAGTGAACTTCAAGTGGAGCTGACAGAGGCTACTTCCATGCCTGACTCCAAATCTCCCACGTGCTGGCCCACACTCCTTTGTCCTTTCTGTGAGCTGAAATGATGCTAACAGGAGAGGCTTTGAAAATGGCGACCTCAGGTAGAACACACGGCATGGAGCACCTTTAAGGATCTTGAGGGGCTTTAGGTGAACAGTAAACTTCTGCATCCCCTGGACCACTGACCAGACTATATCAGTCCCGCATTAGAGCAGTGTAGCCCTCCCTGTCTACTCCCTACTCTTGATGGATGCTCCAGCAAATTCATTCTATCTCCTGTCTTCTCACTTACCTTTAAAACAATAATGTATTGATATTATGATAGCTCCTATTGTTTTATGTTTCACCCACTTTCAAGCACTACCTGGACCCCATTAGTCACCACAAAGTCTCTCAGACAGGTTCTATCATTGCCCCCCTTTTGTAGATGGGAATATTGAGACTCCTCAAGTAACCTGGTGGGGCTGACTGAGTGCCTACACTCTTTCTTCTGACCCAATGTTCTTTGTTTCTCTGAACTCACCCCAGGCAGGTATGTAAATGAGAAGTGGCCCACAAGTCCAGCATCTAAAAGAAATGATGTTACGAGTAACTACATTGTAGTGAAATTGTTCATAAGAATTCCATCAATATGAACAGTATTTAGATAATCAACTTTCACTTTTTCTTATTTTAGCTGTACTGGTCAGTCCAGGATGACTGATGTGAGTTGCAGACTTACTCTGCAGAAGTTAAATTGCAGACATTGACTGGGTAGTAAGAACATTTAGCCCAGACACCTTGCCTTTATTTTCCCCTACAGCAGCGATTTTCTATCTTTATCATCTCATGGCACACATAAACTAATTACTAAAATTCTGCAGCACACCCAAAACTGTATTATGTTTTTGCCGACCCTACAAAAATAGGTATAATTTTGATTGACTTACAGAAATAATAACAGTAATTACCCACCCTTTTTCCTCCAAGTGGTTTTTTTAAAAAATCAGGTGCCTATACTTATAAATAAGGATTTCTGGTATCTAAGAATTAACCAATCAGATATAACCTTATTATATGACATGACCAATAAGATGGAACTCTATGATATATATAGTTATATATATATATCACATATATAAAATATGTAACTCTATGTTCACATTATATATATGTATATATATATATAAATATATATATTGATTGTTCAAGGCAGGACATTTATACAAGACAGTTATTGTTGTGATGGCTGTTGTCATTTTCTATTGGACAATATAAGGGAAAAGAGGTCAGTGTTCCTGACTAGTCTGGTACTGTCATATGGGTTTTAAAAATTTTTGTAGCACACCTGTTGAAAATCGCTGCCTTAGAGCAACACAAGTGATGCATATAGGAGATAGTGATGAATATCACTTCAATGACTATCTCTTTAAGGGATAGTTGAATTATTTTATAAACTTGACATTAGCAACAAATCCCAAAGGGCTCTTCACCTTTTGCTAAGGAGAAGATGAAAGAATTCATCAGGACCTTTTTGGCAAGAAGAACACTCCTGGGTGGTGGCAATGTAAATACCTTAAAATGGAAGTCTTCACATGGAAATGGGATTTGAAGAATTGACTGAATGATGACACCAACACAAGCTATCAAAAAATTTCTAAATAAATTGCAAAAATGCAACTGACTACATAACAGATGCCACTGGAGACTTCCTAGAGTATTCATTCATCACAGAATTTTTTCCCATTTCACTATTTCAGCCCTTCATGTATTAGACTTTCTACCAAGAGCATTTGTATCTATATGTCTATCATTTTTCCAATTATATCAGCCAGCCCATCAAGTAGGCTGCAGACTCTAATGCTGAATTACAGGGGCAAAGGTGGAGGTACTTACAGGTCAGAATGGTTGGGAAAGGCAGTGCTCAGAAGACAGTGTTAAGAGGAAGTGCTGAAGAATGGGTGATGTTCAAGATGAAACTTGACATAATAAGACAAGTATTATTCCCATTAATAAAGATTCAACCTATGAATAACTATTTCTTAAACAGCAATCATGAAGTTAGACCCTTACTCTTAGCTGAGACATAAAGCCATAGTGTTGTGTTACACAGCTTCTTTAACCCAAGCATCCTCCTACACCAGGGCAGGTAAATCTTTGGTACCCTAAATGGACTATTTTGTAATCTGAGGTCAGGATACCCTGTGTAAGTTTTAATTTGTTTACAACAGAAACTCTTCCTGAACCAAACATGCTCATTCTGGTGAGTGATTAAACTGCCCTGTGAAAAAGGGCTCCAGCCCCACAGCCCAGGCCTTCACACAGCACACACACCTCCCCTCCAAACAGCTGGCTGAGCAGCTCCATGTGGAGAGAGAAGGAGAACACTTTGCTTTTGTGCTTTAGGATTTATCTGGAATACTAGAGCCAGACACAGTGGTTTTATCAAAAACAATCTCCCTAAAGGCAAAAAAAAAAAAAAAGAAGAAAAAGAAAGGGAAAGGGAAAGGGAAAGGGAAAGGGAAAGGAAAGGAAAGGAAGGAGGGAAGGAAGGATCTATTTAAATTTGTTATTGCAAAGTTCTCAAGGGTGGTAAGAAAGTTTTAGCACTAGCAAAGGTTCTTTCCTTACCAAATAGTGTCTAACCCAAATTTTACTAAAAGAGAAAGCAAGCATGGAGGGGAGAGAAATAAATGTGTACTTGACCTTCTGAGCTACTGAGAAACACAGCCTGTGACCCTGGTAATGCCATTGCTCACCGTCAGGTGTTCCTCACCTGCACATTAATGAGGGGCCGCTGTTACCTTGCACTTCATTCTGACACTCAACTTGAGCTCCTGTCTTCAGAGTTAAACACCCTGCCCCTGGCGGCCACAGACTGTGCAGACATACACCCTCCCAGCCCTGCAGGAAGGCAGGAAGGGCTGCCCTCCAACAGAAGGCACCTCAGGACTTACTTAAACCTCCTCTGACTTCTACAAATTGTTTTTCCTTTAATGAAGTTGGTGTTTAAAGTCTAATTACATTTATCAAATGAATTCTATCTATCCATTTACTCTAAATCCCCCCATGTTCCTTCTTTCTTTCTTTCCTAACAGTGAGGTATGAAGCACTTCCTAACAGTAACAATGAAGCATGATATATGCAAATTGATGCTAGTTAATAACTTCAGAGTTTAAGTTTTTCTGACCCAGAAATCGACTTCTGCACAGAATTTACTACTCAGCTGTCCAGGCATTTCATTAACTGAAAACCACTGCATATTTAAACATCTTCTGGAATTAAAGAGTTAAGGACAGATGGGAATCATGATTTATCCTTAACCGGAAGACAGGCTGAGCACAAGTCCATGCGAGGAGGCATCGGTCAGGCTGAGAACTAGAAGGATGTGCCAATAAAGCTCTGTCTTTCTAGTGAGAGACAACTGATGTTTGGACAACTAGAATAAAATAAAAATGAGAAATATGATTGTTAAAATGAGAATTAATAATAAAAAGTAGTTAATATTCAACATTTAAATCAGTGTAGATAATGGTTGAGTGTGTTTCTTGAGTGGTGGCTTAAGATACTCGAATACTTGATAATCCCATAAAATTTTACAAAACAGCGAGATGTACAGGTGTCTATTCAAATTAAAATAAGATCATTTCCTTATTCCTATTTTGATAATGTCACTTTACACGCCAACATTGTTAATGGATTAAAAGCATTACTCTATCAGTAAAATTGATTACAACATTTTAATCAACATTTAAAATACAAAGCAAACCACATATTATCAAAGCAAGAATTTTGTGCTTTGTGTTTTCTCAAATTGTTCTCCACGTTTGACCAAAGGTTGGGGATTTGATCAGAAAAGAGTAGCAAGAATGGTTTTAATACAGAAATAATATGAACATCACCACTTTCTTGCACTAAAGTTTTCCAGTTGGAAATTCCTAACCAGAATCCTCTTTGTAACTTTTAAAACATACAAATGCCCCAGGATCCTAATGGGAACTCTGCACCTATAGACTGCTTTGCAGGTAATTCTGACATACATCTTTGGTCGAACATCTTGCAAACTTAAACTGTGTATCTGCTCCAAAAAGACAAGGACTTGTGGTTATTCTGTTTACTGTTCTTTACTGTTTATTGTTCTTTATTGAGCTTCTAGAACAACACCTAAGAGATAATCTGTGCCCAGTAAATATTTGTACAATGATGATATTTAGTTCTTGATAAGGAAAGAGTAAAAGGAATGAGTCCATCTAAATGTAGAATAAGTCGAATAACTTATATTTTAAAATAATAAAAGAATTTTGATGTTTTCTTTTTAACTTCAATTGTTCATAAAAATTAGTGAAATCTTAGCCCTGGCTGGCGTAGCTCAGTGGATTGAGCACGGGCTGGGAACCAAAGTGTCCCAGGTTCGATTCCCAGCCAGGGTACATGCCTGGGTTGCAGGCCACAACCCCCAGCAACCGCACATTGATGTTTCTCTCACTCTCTCTCTCCCCCTCCCTCCCTTCCCTCTCTAAAAATAAATAAATAAAACATTTTAAAAAATTAGTGAAATCTTGTTAGTGGATAGAAATACATAGAGGGGTAAATGGTAGTGTTTACAAGGACTTTTAAGTCTGAGAGGGGAAACAGACAAAAGAAATCGATTAGTTTTTTTTTTCTTTTTTTGACCCTTATACTTAGAAACAGAAATTATATTTATTAATGAGCTGAATAAACCTTTACAAGAGCATTCAAAATCATCCATGAGAAACAAGATCCATGGGACCCTCCACCCGTCCATGGACAGCCTGCTTTCCATACCAGGTATGTTTTCTCACAAGTGAAGCAGAGGTAAAACAGAGGTAATACTTATGGTAAAAGCATGTTTATCCTTAACTGAGTTATTTAAATCTCTGGGTCTCAATTTTCTCATTAGTAAAATTGTCCCTATATGGTGGTGTTTTAAAAATTGAATAAAAATCCATGTGAGTGTCTGGCACAGAACAGACACGGAGGAAAGTGGCTTTGCACTCTGGCTCCATCAGCACTGTGGATGAACCCCTCTGATCACGGAGCATTCACTTCAGCATTGAGATGCGTAGTCCTGGCTCCACGGCTGCTGCTCAGGGAAAACGCCCTATGGCTTTTCCAAAATGGAATACTGCATTTGGTCAGTATTATATGGGTAATGCTATTTTACATAGAAGACACAAGGGACATTTTTTAATTGCCATCTTTTTTTATGTTAAGTTGAAATGGAAATTAATTTAGGCGCTGAGTGAAATGATCAGCTAACTGTGAAGGTGGAGGGTCCCACCCTGTGGCCAGAATTGTGAATACTTACAATGCACCCAAACTGCAATGTAGATTATAATTTTAAAAGAAAAGTTGTCAAGATAGGAAAGGCCTTCAAGAAAAGGAAGTCAGTCATATCATGTTATACTCTGACAAAGATTATAATAAAAAGTAACATTAAACACAGACCACTGTTTGTCCTTTCAGGAATATTTTTAACATGAAGAAACAGAGGCATGCATCATCTCTCCATAGAACTTGACCTGGACATGGTGACCATCACTTTCACCCTTGTCAACAGTTGTGGTGATCATGACTAACTCGGTCTCCTCTGGCACTGAACCTCCAGCGACTGCCAGTTTTTTTTCTCAATGATTCATCTGATCTTGTCACATTCCTGCTCACAAGCCTCCATGGCTCTCATCCAGTTGCAGAACTAACACTAAATTCCTTAGCATGTCTTGTAAGATGGTAGCAATCTGGCTCTCCAGTAGGCTTCTCCCACATGACACTGCTCTCCACCCTGACCCGCCCCAGCCTGCTGTCCTAGCACTAAGCTGGTTCCTCGTGCAGGGGTCTCCTCCCCAATTTCCAGTCCTTCATCTCACTCAAGATCTTCAGGCTCCAGCCCAGATAGCTCCTCTTCACAGACAACTCTCTAAAAGTTCTTCTTTTCCTAAATTGCCACAGACTGAAACACTCCACGAACCGATGATGTCCACGTGTATCTGTGCATCAGCCCGGGTACCCCCCAGTACTCCAGATTCCTACATCTGTCTGTGTACTTCTTCACTGTTCCTCATTCTTGTTTAATAAGCATCTCAAAAGGAAAATGTCTAAAGCCAGCCCCCCTCCTAACCTATGCCCTTCCCAGTCTCAGCAAACCTCCCGTGGCCAGCGGCGCTCCAGCCCACCAGCACCCCCTTCACCTTTGGCCTCAGGTGTTTGCACAGTTCATTCCCTCTGCCCAGCATCCTTCCTCCAGAGCCACTGGCCCCTCTTTCAACTCTTCCCAGCCTTTGCCCAAGGGTCATCCCAGTGAGATTTTCCTGACCTTGTGCTAGAAAACACCAATTCAAGGACTGCCTTGTCACCACCCACCCCACACACCTTTCTTTTTTCCTATAGAATGTATCATCTGCTCATATGCAAAAATATATATATTTTACCTACTTATTTGTTTTGTTGTCTGTCCCCTTGATTGGAATGTGAGCTTAATGATAAGGACTGGGTGAGTTTTGTTCCCTGCTGAATCCCTTGGACAAACAGTGCTCAGTGAATACATGTGGCATGATTAGGTACTAACTTTACTATTAAATAGAGGACACTGAAGCAGGGGGAAATTGAGTTATGGGTTCTGAGTAGTCCAAAAAAGTAATTAAACCTGGTGGTCAAGAGCTTAGGTTTGGGTCTCGGCTCTAATATTTACTCTGCCACACACTAGACCTGTGGCCCCACATGTGACCAAGCCCCTTGCCTCAGTTTGCTCATGTGTAAAGTGGGAGAAGTCAGACAGCCTGGGGAGGGCTGTGTGGGAGGCACATGTGATGTGCCATGTGAGGCCAGCACACTCAGTACCCCTCAAGGTCAGGTGTCATTGTTGCTCCAACCAGCTTCCAGGACTCCCAAGTCTAGACCACCCCACTAGGGTCACACCACCTAGTTTATACTTCAGTTATGAAGGAATGTAGTCGGGAGGTCTGTTAGCTCCTGGGATTAACATTTAAATAAGAAATGGCCCCTGTCCTCAGAGAGCAAATATTCGACAAGAGGGCATGACAAGTGAAGCAATGAGCAGCACCCACTCTCAGCTCAGGGAGGCCGACCCGAGGTCTGCGAGAAGGGGCATGCCGGCCTCTATTTCTAAAAGGTGAGTAGAAGCTAGACAGACCACCTTCTAGTCTGTGCTCCGGGTAACCGTAACAAGTCCATAATCTTCACAAACCCCACGATCTATCTCCTATGCACTGGGCTCACTGGGAAAGTGATTTAAAATACAGTAAACTTGTATGTGTACTAGCAGCTTGCTTGTTCCATCACAGTTGTGTTTACATCAGCACATGGTTCGGTGAGCTCACACCAAGTCACTCAAACCTATAATCTTCTAACTTGGAAACAAGGAGAGCCTATGAAAGAAATCATTTTACAGAGCTGGGACCTTCAGAACCCGTCTCCCTCAGAGGCTCTGTCCAGGACTCAGCTGGGCAGTGGGTTGTGCAGCTGCCATGAGGGAAGGCAGAGCACATTCTTGTCCCCTATACACTGGCCAGTCCCACCTCCAGAGGGAGACTCTTTTGATCTGCCCTTTCCAGCTCTGGTAGCCCCGCCCTGATGAGCTTACTCCTACAGTGAGGCCAGATGGCTGTGCCCAACCTGAACCTACAGTGTGCTCCTTCTGGGGGTGCTAGGATTGGACTCTGGCAGAGACTGAGGGGATAGCTCTGGAGTAGGGGCCACTTTCCCCTCACTGAGTGCCTGACCAGGCTTCCCCCAAGTAGGAGACCCACTAGCTTGGTCCTCCTGACCCAGGTAGCCCCACCCCACTGAACTCGTACCTTGTGAAATGGTCTGTGGGTTGTGGCCAGCCTGGACCCACTCTAAAGTTTTTCTTTGGAAGGGCACAGGGGTGTCATTTACTAGGTTTGCGTCTCGGCGGTAAAAGACTTGCGTCAGAAAATTATAAGATACTAAAGAAAGAAATGGAGGAAGATACAAATAAGTGGAAACGAATTTACTGTGATCATGGATAGGAAGAATTAGCATTATCAAAATATCCATGCTGCCCAAAGCAATCGACACATTCAGTGCAATTCCTATTAAAATACCAATGGCATATTTCACAGAACAAGTACGAATATTCCAAAATTTTCTATGGAACCAATAAAGACCCCAAATAGCTTCAGCAATCTTGAGAAAGAATAGCAAAGTGGGAGGAATCATGCCACCTGACAGCAAATAATACTACAAGGCCATAGTAGTCAAAACAGCATGGTACTGGCATAAACACAGGCATACAGATCAAAGGAACAGAACAGAGAGCCCAGAAATAAACCCATGCCTTTATAGTAAATTGCCATTTGACAAAGGAGACAAGTCAACATACAATGGGATAAAGTCAGTTTATTCAGTAAATTGTGTTGGGAAAACTGGGCAGACTCATGCAAGGCAATGAACCTAGACCACCTCCTTGTATCATGCACAACAATAAACTTAAAGTGAAGATCAAAGATTTAAATGTAAACCTCAAAACTATGAAACTCCTAGAAAGAAAGCATAGGCAGTGAAATCTGGGACATTGCTCATAGCAACATTTTTTCTGACATACCTCCTCAGGCAAGAGAAACAAAAGAAAAAATAAACAATTGTAACTACATCGAACTAAAAAAAACTTTTGCACAGCCAAGGAAACTATCAAAAAATGAAAAGACAATCCACTGAATGGAACACATTTGCTAATGATACATCTTATAAGGGGTTAACATCCAGAATTTATAAAGAACTTACAAAACTCAACACAGAAAAAAATAATCCAATTAAAAATTGCCAAGAGACCTGAATAGCCACTACTCCAAAAAGGATATACAGATGGTCAATAGATATATGAAAAGAAGTTTAACATCATCAATGATTAGAGAATGGAAATTAAAACCAAAATGAGATATCACTTCATGCCTGTAGGAATGGCTATAATTAATAAATCAACAAACAACAAGTGTTGGTAAGGATGTAGATAAAAGGGAACCCTCATGCACTGTTGGTAGGAATGCAGACTGGCACAGTTACTGTGGAAAACAATATGGAGTTTCCTCAAAAAATTAAAAATGAAACTGCCTCATGACCTAGTGATTTCCCATATGGGAATGTATTCAAAGAAATCCAAAACTCTAGTTTGAAAGAATATATGCATCCCTATGTTCACTGCAGAGTTACTGACAATAGCCAAGATTTGGAAGCAGCCCAAGTGACAATCAGGAGATGACTGAATGAAAAAGCTGTGGTTTCATGTCCACAATGGAATACTACACAGCTGTAAAAGAGGAAATCTTACCTTTTGCAATAGCAGGGATAGACATGGAGAGTATGATGCTAAGTGAAATAAACCACTCAGAAAAAGACAAATAGCTTATGATCCCACTTATATTGGAATCTAATGAACAAAATAAACTAACAAAATAGAGACTGGCAGCTGTCTGCCATCCAAGCAGACAGCTTTCTCCCCTCGGATAGCTGGGTGAAAAGGTAAATGGATTGCCCTGGCTGGCGTAGCTCAGTGGATTGAGTGCGGGCTGGGAACCAAAGTGTCCCAGGTTCGATTCCCAGCCAGGGTACATGCCTGGGTTGCAGGCCATAACCCCCAGCAACCGCACATTGATGTTTCTCTCTCTCTCTCTCTCTCTCTCTCTCTCTCTCTCTCTCTCTCTCTCTCTCTCTCTCTCTCTCTCCTTCCCTTCCCTCTATAAAAATAAATAAATAAAATCTTTAAAAAAAAGGTAAATGGATTAAGCAAAACAAACAATGAATAAACAAGAACAGACACAGACAACAGTATGGTGATTGCCAGCAGGAGAGGGATGCCAGAGGAGGGAGAAGAGGGTAAATAGGTTAAACAGAGATGGAAGGACTTGACTGGGTGGTGAACATAAAATGCAACCTACAGATGATATATTTGCACTTGAAACTTGTATAATTTTATTAACCAATGTCACCCTAATAAATTCAATAGAAAGCCCTAAAGAAATCATTGCAGCCTGGACCATGAATAAAAGCAGAGACCTCCTCCATACCCCCAAGAAAAGGAGAAAGGAGAAAAACTTAAGGGTTAGAACCAGGCTCATGGGCTAGGCTGCCCCCGCTCTTTGTTTTTCCTAAGCATCTGCCACTTCTGGAGGCTAAAAGCCATTTTGTATCTGGTGTTAAGGATGCCTTTCCTTCCAAAACAGTTAAGGAGTAAAGACGTTGGTTGGAGGAAGGACACCGGGACTGTTTTTATGCCATTTGCAAATAAATTCAACACACTGAAAAAAGCGAGATGTGGGTGAAAGGTTAAAACTGACTTACGATGAGGCACAAATGTCTGTAGAACAACTTACACCTGAGTTAAAATCCTAGCTTACCACTTATTAGCCCTGGACCTGCAGCAAGTTACCTGGGGACACCGAGGCTCAGCTTTTCCATCTGAATAACAAGATAGCCAGGATTCCCCTGCTAATGGGGCAGGCCAATTCCATGGTGTGACGCAGGAAGAGCTGCCGGGGCTCCAGCCACTGTGGGCACTCCACCCACCTGGCTGAGTGAGTCTCGGCTCCTGGGGCAGACCTCCCGGCACTGTGGTGCTTGGTTACTCCATGAACATAATTAAATTCTTTGTCTAACAATATTCTTCCAAATTACCCAGATTTAAGACACAATATTCAGACAGCCCATAGGCTTGGGTCACCTGGCCCAGCTAAAACTCCAGGTGACTGCAGCTGCATGAGGGACCTCAGGAGGGAGCTAGCTGCAAGCTCTGCCCAGCTGCCATCAGCCCACATTGCTGAAATGTGAGCAATAGATGGTTATGCTCTAAGTTCTCATCTGGGGGTGGTTGTTTAGCAATAGATAAATAAGAGAGCAGTTCTTCAAACCATTTATGACAAAAATATATTCTAAAATGTGTCATTTTAATATAAGGTTTCCCTGTATCAAGTTCAGCCAAACAGTGAAAGAACAAAAACAGTATGGACACTGCGGTGATAAGGCAGGAATTATAACATTCTGCTCAGAAAAATACATATAGCAAGTGCTTTGACTTTTAGTCATCTTTTTTCCAGGAAAAAAAAAAGCTGGATTCATCATGTCACTGAAGAAATCTAAGAATTCAGAGAAATTTTCCCAAGGTTAACATCAGCTTATATCAGTTCTCCACTAATTGAATCAATTGCCCTTCAGGTGCCTCTCACTCTGCTTTGATCTGTGACTCATGAGGCATAGAAATCACACACAGTTACACAGCATAGTTAGAAAGCAGAAATACCACATTATTTAAGGAATAAATAATGCTAACTGCTAGGGCTTATAGATCAAAACAAGAAGCTTCAGAAGACTGAGAGAATCCTGGGGTTCAGAGCAGCATGGGAAGGAAGGGTCTTGGCCCAGGTCACAAGAGCAGGTGCTGACAGGTGAGGCGATGGAGCCACAGGCAGGAACCCGAGCGACCACGGCATCGAGCTGCCCGAGCCTCACAGGCTGCGGGTGGGACAGCGAACATGAGGTTGTAGGTTGAATAAAGTAAGAAGTCTTCCTTTCTTTTCATCTACCAGGACTTTTCCCCGGGATGCTAAATATGGCTTTGACCCCTTTTACACAGGTTGTGTGTGTGAACATAAGCATATAAGAGTGGGGCGTTGGTGCTTAGCTGTAAAAACATACAACCACTTTAACAGAGTCCAGTCACTATCCAACTGGCTTCAGTGAGGGAGTTCCTTTCATGTGTCTGTTCGAACCCACAGGTCTTACCAGAAGGACATGAAGTGGCTCACGGAATGGCTCACGTGAAGAGGCGGCAGGAAAATATACAGACACATCAGAAAAAAATGAAAACAGTGAGAAAGCAGTTCCTAAAATAATTTAAATGACAGGAGTGATGATACATTAAGGAAAACAATCATTTTTAGAAACAATGATTTATTTAACTTTTTTAACCTTCATCCCCCACCTCACTGTCTGTAAAAATATCCTCGGGCTCTTGTCCCTCAGGGCCCAGAGGGGCCTCAGGGCAGCTCTGACTGAGCCCGGAACACCGGGGCAAAATTCCCAACCCCCAGTCTTAAACATCGGTAAACAATAGTAAGGTAAAATAAATGTTTTTTTTTCCTCAAATCCTAGGCAAGACTCTTCACCATATTATTTTGAAGAGATTTTCAGTGTGAAAAGACAATAGTTTTCTTAACTTCAGTTTTTACTTCTAAAATTCTTGGACTTACAGAGCATCCGATTCCCACTCAGGAAAAAGAAGGTTGTGTGACAGAAAGTGACCTTGTAAGAGACACCAATGCCTCCCAGCAGGCTGATCTTCTGCATCTGTCCCTTCATGCCCCACCACCCCTTGTGGAATAGTCCCTGCCCTCTGCTGATTCCTCACGTCTGCCCCACTATCGCCGTGGGGAAGTGAGGCCCATGGCAGCCCCGTCTCCGTGGACAGCAGTGCCACCAGAGCATGGTCACTAGCCTCTGATGCCCAGCCCCCATCAGATAGCAAAGTAGAAGAGAAATCAATCTTTAAAAAACATGCATGTATATATTAGGTAGCTGAAAAAAATAGACATTGAGTTTTTTGACATCATTTTCATTATTTTTCCTGAGATGATGAGCACATGCCTCATTTTGTTTCAGTATAGTATTTAAAACAAGCCCATATGTAGCTTCTCTTGTGTGAAACTGAGGCTTCTGGGTGTCTGGGTATAAAGCAAGTGGAGCCCTCAGAATAGAGCAATGCCTGGAACTGCTGCTGCACTGGCTGTTTCCCAGCCTGGGGAGGAAGCCTCAGCCCTCACCATCTTCCTTCAGTGTGAATTTTATAATACCCTGTGCACAGAGAAGTACCTTGCCTAAAAGAGAATGTGACTTAGCCTGCCTGTCTAAAGGTTTAACAGCTGTGTGATATTATGCTGAAAGACTGCTACTGTTGGCTTGATGGGTACTGTTTTGGAAGAGAAAGGCTTTTGGACGTTTTCTCGGGTAAAGAGGGCAGAGCAAATACGAGCCTTGAGCTCCGGCAAGCCTCTCTGCAGTCACAGCCACAGCGCCTGGTGCAGGCCCTTCTCAGGTGTTCCTGAAATGACAGAGCTTCAGCAGGTCTGGCGACGCATTTTTCCAGTGCCGGCTGCAGGCTGCTGCTCCTGGCGAAAACACAACCTCAACCCCACAACCCAACCCAACACCTATTTGCTGTGATGTTCTCGTCTACTTCCACCCACATCACCCCAAGATAGCATCTGCTCACAGCAGCAAGTCCACTATTGGGTGCTCCCTGTACTGAACACTAACAAACAATTCAAACCTACAACGGCAGGCAGAATGGTGAGAGAAATGATAGGAGGGCACCCTCAGAAGGGAAATGATGTACATGATGCTTCGGCTCAAAACAAGTCTTCCATGAATGAACCTATGCTTTCCAGGTCCAGGTGTGGATTGACATTTCCCACTCCTTTCCTCATAATACACAACTTCCTACTTTTCCAAGTGCACTGAGCACACTTTGCAAAGCCTCTGAGAGCAGAAAGAGGGCCAAAGAAGTTAATGTTCTGTTTCTGTTCCCAGCATGCAAGACGTGAATGGAGGAAGGCCACGCATCTGTCTGCCTTGGGTTCTGTTCTCTTCCCCACTTCATTCGTCGTGCCCAAACATCAGGTTAATAGGTTTCTAATACCGAACTGATCACATTCACCCACCCAAGATCAGAGTCACACCTTTGCAGGGGAGGAAGAGATTTTTGGCTTCCCTGGGATTAGATTTTAGGCTTCCCTGTGTACCCAATGTCCCCTTTGTATACAACCCCTGGCTCCTTGAAACCCTCTGAGCCTGACCCCAGCATGATCATCACCATCTGGCTGGCTGGTCACCACTGTCCCTCCTCCCCAGCCCCACTGCTGACTGCAAGCCAAGCCATTCCACATGGGACGTATATGCTTGCCTGCTGAGAAGTCCAGCTTTTCTCTAACTCTGTACAAGAGAGACAGGTCCTACAACCTCAGATGGCATCAGAGTGCAAAATGAAGGGCACAGGATGAGAACAAAGCTGAGACGAGAGACCAAACACTGATTTCCAAAATGCAGGAAAGGAGTAGAAGGAAAGAAAATGTCCAGTCACACTGACAATGCGACATCATTGTGGAGCAGCACTTGTGACCCTCAGCCCACACTGGTCTTTCTTGCAATAAGTGAAACAGAGAACCTGAAGAAACTACATCTATGAGTAATTATTTTTCAGGTCAACATGAGAAAATACAACATTCGCGTATGTTCTGAGAGGTCCATTTGTGGCATTAGTTGCCTCTCAGAAGGGTGACGCAGACACTTTGACAGTCCATTATCACGTTTTTCTCCTACTCAGGGTACTTCAGGAAGAGTGCATTGAGTTATCTGTGGCCTCCAACAAGACCAAACAACAGAGATAGCAGCATCATGTTGAGAACAAAGCCAGCTCTACTCTGGAAATCACAGCTCTGCCCTAGGCCACAGCTGCAAAAGTAGTGACACAAGTATCCAAGGAGAAATGAGACATCTCTTTTAAGGGTGAGGAGCAGAGGAGATCTGAGGAAAGCAAGCAAGGTCAAAGCTACCTGGCAGAGCCCCAGCACTGAGCTGTGCTTTGGGGACTCTGTAGTTAGTTTTATTTTGTCTTTTCTTTAAATGACTTGAAGCAATTATCCCAATAGTAACATGGCTACACTTTGTATGACTGGTTAGATTTAAGTTCCATTATTTACCCAGATTTTCTGGGAAAAACACATGTTGTACAAAGAGATCATTACAAAGTGGATATCCTCATCACCCATGGTGATAACGAAGTATAAGAGGTATTTTGTCATTTTGTTACAATGTGGCTAAAAATCCAGCTAAGTAATATACTAACCTAAATATCACAAAGGACTGTAAGCAGATTCAGGTGCATCACTCTCAATATGTTCACTTTAAAGCAACACAGTGGAGAAATAACAAGTATGTGGGAAATGTAGACGTTAAGTCAAATATACACTTAATTGCTCAGAAGTTAGCTTTAGGGGAAAAATTCCACAACAATAAACTATTTAAAAATACTCTGCAGTAGCAGTAAATCTATACAAATATAAATGTGTTATATAAATGTATTCACACATTTTCAGCAAGAGTGAACTTTCATGCAAAACTAAATTAAAAGCTGAGAATTGATTTCTGTGATTACCCAATGAAATATTTTAAGTAGATTTCAAGCTGCAACCATTTTTATAGACGATTTCTTCACAAGCTACTTCATGACACTTTACTATGTTTTAAGGAAATAAAACATCAACAAGTCAATATTGCAAATGTCAATCTTATTGGCATCATCTGTTATAGAACTAACATCAGCAAGATCAGCAATTCATCTTGGAAAGGTTTCAAAAACAAAAACTGAGATGGAGTTTCAAATCCATGATAGAAAGCACAATCTGTAGCATTCTGTATAAATCCTTTATTCCCACAGCAGCAACCGTGGACACACCGCAGCCCTTTGGCAACTGTGGCAGGGCCACTGCGTTCAGGGAAGGATTTACATGGAGGTGGAGTTAACACATTCTAACTTGTTTATATTATTGGTGATTGGTTATGCTTTTAACTACACCTTATTTTTTAGGTAATAGTAATATCCTGCTTATCCTTAAAGAGAATTAGTGAGTAGAGATGTAAAGGGAAGGATGAAGCTCAGACTGTGGAGTTCTGTCCTTGTTCCAGCACAGTCTTGCCTGTCGACTCTGGGGCAGCTGGGTTCCCCGCTGCACCTCCAGGTATCCTTCATGCGACATGCATGCCTGAGAACAATGGCAACACTTTCCTCCTGGGACTCTGGGAAGACGGAAGGTGTGGATATTGGAGCAGGAGAGCTGTGTCTGGCACAGAGGGCAAGTGCTGGCTCTCGGAGGTGCTGTCATTCAGTCCAGAGTATCAGGACCTCAGCCCTGTGGTTTACACTTGGACCTCACCATGGAGGTGATGGGGACGGGGATAAGGCAGTCACTGATCTATCTGTTCACAGCATTTCCACGGGACTCCTGCCAGCTGAAGGGTGTGAGCACAAACCTCATGCACACCCACACATCTCCAAGGAAAACCTCCTGGGTGGTCTCAGCTGCTCACTGATTTCAATATGACTGCTTTTTTGATGTATTCTCTTTGTGTAAATTATATAATAATGTTAATTTCCCAGCTCAGTATTATTCTTAGGGAGGCAGTTTTCTCTGGGTGGCAAATTCTCAAGGACAAAGTAAAAAAGAAGTAATTGAATCAAACCCAGTCCTCAAGAGGTCATTATCAAATAACATGGTCAGAAAAAAGAAAATTGACAGTGATGTGTACCTGCAGCCAAAATACAATTTCATTTATTATTTCTTGTTTTTATTCACTGGTTTGATTGGATTCAAAAGTAAAGTAATGAATCCATGCCTAGGGAAGAAAAGTTTGACAGTGACTTGTTTTGACAAAAATACTCAGAACCTTTCCATGATTTTAAATAGGCTTGTATTTTAAAGATAATAAAAGCAGGGGAAAATTGTCTTTCATTTACAACTTGTCAGCTGCATGAAACAGGTGCAGCTGCAGCAGAGAGACAGGGTTGGACGCGGTGACTCGGCCGGGCTGGAAACAGGCAGGCAACCTGCTGTGCACTGGACTGAGGGCGCACTGAGCAAGGAGCATCCTCTGCACCGTGGTGATGGAAGCTCCATGGCTTTGCCCTGAAGAAGTCCCTGAATGGCCACTGAGATCAGTCACAGTGACCTCAACCGGGTGACACAGGGTGATAGCTCATGTAACACTGATTTCATAATCAAGTTTTAGGTTTCTGTCTCTCAATACATGTTCTCAATCTATTTTCTCCCTTGCAACAATTGGTAAATTAAAAGTATGGTAATTCTTTTCCTATTCTAACATAACCACCCTTTTGAAGTGAATACAAATGCCCTATATTTTAAAAGGAGACACCCTGTGGAATAAAAAAGTCTATTTTTATTTTAAATAATGGAAAATTTCCTACACACACAGATGTAGAGAGACTGTAATGAACTCCATTACCCAGCTTCCACAACTGCTGACATACAGCAATCATATTACACCTCAATCCCCACCCCTTCTCTTCATCTTGGATTGTTTGGAAGCAAATCCTAGATATAAAAGCACTCTACCAATATCACACTTAAAAATAGTCAAAGATTCCCTAATGCTCACTAATAGTATTTCTCTAATTATGTCATGTTATTTTATGATTGAATTGCCCAAAATCAGGATCAAAATAAGGTCCACACATCATATTTATTTGGTCTTTGTTCTCTTAAACTATGAGCTCCCCGTTTTTTGCCCTTTGTTGAAGATCCTGGTTTATTTTTTATCTTTTCTTCAAATGTTTCTGACAGTGATTGACGATCACTGTCCACATTCATTATTTCATTCAAGGCTTTAACAAGCAGTGACATTCTAAGTTTATCATTTCTTCATCAGTTATTAACTGTAATTTTTCTAAAAAGATAACATTTTCCTCATTAATTACTTGGTACAGCTGGAGATACAGTTTGCAAAGGGAAGACAGAAAAAAATAGGCTTGAGTCTTCCCTTTCATTTGCCAGTTTTCAGAATGCTGAGTTGAGTTCCTAGCATTCTGCAAAGTTACTGATTTTCTGGTAGTATTACAGACCCACAGAATCGCAACACCGTTCTCACTGGTGGAGGTCCACCAAAGGTGGCTCAGAGTCTTTGGCTGCTTCTTGGTGAAAGGAGATACTACAGGTTCAGTCCACATATTTCTGCCCCAGCCCTGGAGCCGTTGCCCCAAGAGGAACCTTTTCCTTCAAATGGCTAATGATCCTTAGAGACCAAAATCTGAACACCTGGGATGCCCATTGTAGAGATGGAGGGAACAGTAATGTCACAGAGAAAGGACCCTGACTGTCTACTAGCACCTCTTACACATGGGGAAGTGTGGACAGTATGCAGGGCACAATGATTCCCATCACTTGAAAACTGCCTAAATAAAAATTAAATTTGGATCCATGACATCTAGAATCACTTTCAGTAGTTTAACATTTTACACAAAAAAGTGTAAAACAGAAAAGCATTATATAAAGTTGAATTAAATGAAACATAGGGCCTGTAAGGCCCCAGCAATGTAGAATAGATCACCGATGCTTCCTAAGAGTCACGTGCCTGTGCCACCCCACCTGAGGGAGCCAGGGGAGCTGACTGAAAACAGCACTGCAGTTCCTTCCTATTTAATCCTCATACTGCAATTCTACTTCAATGTTTTTCTCTAAAACAAAAATAAATGTGAGTTGTAACCAAACTACAGTAACTTTTTGTGCATCCACAGAGGCTGGCAGCAAAGCAAGAATTTACTGTTGGTCTGCAACTAAAGACTACCTTTAAAATGACTAAAGGCTACTACCATTAATATATGTAATAAAAATAATAATACTGCAATATTTCTTGGATGCTTACTATATGTCAGATGTCTGCAAATCTCCACATGCTCACTGTTGATAGAACTTTTGGCCTCGGTTTTCTCCTTTTCTTCATAACTCTTCAAGACAGCTGGAAAAGCACTTGTGCACTCATGGCCTTCCCCTGGGCACTGTCCTGCCCTGGGCGCTGCTTCCTGCTGTGCACACTGTGGGGAGCTTCCCAGATGCCCAGCTGGACCCAGGCTGCACTTCGGCTTTGGTTGCTCTGAGGCAGGGCAGGCCCTGGTTTGGGATTGGAGGCCTCTGAGTGGTCACTCAAAGCAGGTGGAGAGCTCACGGGACAGAATCTGGGCGACTTGATTGAATGGCTGGGAAACCAGGCAAGTGCAGGATGAGCTGACACAATGCATTCACTGAACACACTTCTATTAATGCAAGCAATGCTAACAGGCCAGTGGTCCAGTTTCTGGATAAAGCTAGCCCAATTAGTCAGCAAAATGAGATACTAATTATGGTTATCTCTATGCAATATGTTTTAAACAACTCCATCTGAATCACTGAATTTCACATACATGTGTACAGGGGGCCAGCTATATGTGACCCTGGGAGCAGGCTGCTGCTTGGGTGGCTGGGCCCCACGGCTGCAACAGTGAGCACTGTCTAGACTGAGAGACTCTTCTATGTTAGAATACAAATGTGCAGATCACTGAATAATTGTGCTGGAACCTAGTAATTTGCATTTACTCTTTATATCCCAGAACCACTGTCCTAAGAAAGCAGTTTAAAATACAGTTGCCAGCAGAAGGTGTGCTTGAGTGTGGTTGGTAAGGTAATAATATGGGTGTAATAATTTATAGTTTTAATTTGAATATTTCAGCTAAAATGTCATATGGTGTGCTTGTGTGTGATATTGTTATGTTACAAAATTACATGCTTATGATTTTATAATAAAAGATTTTGTGATAACAAGGGGCGCTTTTTGTGCCAGACCCCATACATTTTAAAATGTAAAACAAAGGCCCATATAGATAATTACTAGTTATTTTTTTCAGTTTTGGACCATCATTTCTGCAAAATCATTGAGGCCAGTGGTAAAGATTTTTAAGAATTTTTGAGGCAATAATCTTCAACATTTAAAAAAATTATTTATTGATATTATGGGCATCATAAACAAAGCAACAAACAACAAGTGTTGGAGAGGTTGTGGAGAAAAGGGAACCCTAGTGCACTGTTGGTGGGATTGCAGACTGGTACAACCACTATGGAAAACAGTATGGAATTTCCTCAGAAAACTAAAAATGGATCTGCCTTTTGACCCAGAAATTCCACTGCTGGGATTATATCCTAAAAACTCTGAAACACCAATCCAAAAGAACCTATGCGCCCCAATGTTCATAGCAGCACAATTTACAATAGCCAAGTGTTGGAAGCAACCTAGGTGCCCATCAGTAAATGAACAGATAAAAAAACTATCGTAAATTTATATGATAATACTACACAGCAGAAAGAAAGGAGCTCCTACCCTTTGCAACAGCATGAATGGAACCGGAGAGCATTATGCTAAGTGAAATAAGCCAGACGGTAAAAGACAAATACCATATGATCTCAGCTTTAACAGGAACCTAAACAACAAAATAAACAAACAAGCAAAATATAACTAAGACACTGAAATAGAGAACAGGCTGACAGTGACCAGAGGGCAGAGGGGAGGGAATTTCAGGGGAAAAGGGGAAGGGTTTACAGGAACAAGAATAAGCACATGGACAAAAACTAGGGAGGGTGAAATGGGAAGGAGGTGGGGAGGGATGGTGGGTGGGCTGGGATGGGAGTAAAGGACAGAAAACTGTACTTGAACAATGATTAAAGTAAAATTAAAAAATAAAAACATACAATTCTAAAAAAATATTGATTTGAGAGAGATTTGAAACATCGATTTGTTGTTCCACTTATCGATGCATTCATTGGTTGCTTCTTGTATGTGTCCTCACCAAAACTGAACCCACAATCTTGGCACACCAGGATGGTGCTTTAACCACATGAGCTACTCAGGCAGGGCAGATAGAACAATTTTAATGGCTATTTATAGATCATAAATAGTTGGCAAAAATGCATTTGAATGTAAACCAAAATTAACATGTTTTAAATTATCTACATGCTGCTGAATATTTTAAAAGAGAAGATTTGTGTTAGAAAATGTTCAGTTTCCATATTCATGCATATTCACTAGCCTCCACTCTCCCTCGCCCCTTCCACCCTTATGCACATTGCAAGAATGCATCCAGCTCAGTACCCCAGCAAAATGTAATAAGTAACTGGGACAGGGAATCCATCATTTAATTCACCAATTATAAGCAGATCATCTACTGGGGTCTTCTTCATCTCAGCTGTAGGTTAACTAGGTGGAAAACAAAACTATTTTAAATAGAACTATGTGTTCTCCACTAGCTGAGATCACTGCCATATATTCCTTCTGCCCTGTTTCTGACTTCAAAACTGACGTCAGCCCTGCCAGTTCTCCTCCTACACCCGCAGTGTGTGTAACCTCAGGCAGATCCATGGACCCTGATGACTCTATGCACCGGTGGCCCTGCATGTCTGTTTGTAGCCCCTGTGTTTGTCTTAGCAGACACAGATAGTCAGCGGCTCCCTGGCTCTTGCTACTTGATGATCCAGTCATGGATTGCTCAAACATTAGAGTATATTTATCAACACCATCCTTCCTCAGTTTGTCCCTCCTTTTTTCTCTTACTCAAAAAAAAAAAAAAAGGCGTCATTACTATCCAGTCATTTAAGCCAGAAACCTAAAGCTATATTTTTTTCACTTCATCATCCTTGAGCATTCAGTTGGCTACCAAGTCCTATAAATTCAACCTTATCAAAGTTGCTCAAACTCACTTCTTCACTCCTGGCCCTGCCAGGCCTCAGTTCAAGCTTTCATCATTCCTCTCTCAGATGGCTGCGTGGGGTCCTAAGCTATTTCTTCCTCTTCACTCTTCCCCTAACCTACCTGAGCCTCCCCGCTAGAGCTCTCTTCTGGTAATATGAACCTTTCAATTGCCCCCCTTCCCTGCGGTCAGAATCACGTGCAAGTTCTGATGCCCAGCTCTCCACCTGGGGTTCACTCAGGCAACTGATAGGCGCTGTTTCCAGAACACAGCATGTTCTTTTGCAATCAGTTCCTCTGAATAGACTGTTCTCTATAAGAATACCCACTCTTTCATTATTGGTTTAATGTGTACTGGAAATTCAAGATCCAGATAAACTTTAAGACTCAGATACAGTGACATTTCCTTTCAGAAGCCCTCTGTCCCTCCTGTGTTCGGCCATATGGACTTGTAATGGGGTGCAACCAGGCCTCCCCAAGAAGGATTTGTAATGGGATTCAGAACTCAGGATGTCCAGGAAATATTAAAAATATAGGATGTCCTCACCCCCACAAGTCTGAACTGGGGGATGGGACACATGGAACAGGACCATTGGAAGTTATTTTGCACATCAGCATTTTTTCAAATAACTGCAAAAGTGGTTATTTAACATATTTATAACTTTTGGATAGTTTTATAGATATATTAAGTCATTGTGGCCAGGCTTTGAGCCAGGGAGATGGGAGTGACTTCAACCTATGATGTATATAACTAGGAGGCAGCTCCCCCTGGTTATAGCACCTGCATGAGAGCTTGGAGATGGCTCGCTCCACACCATGGGGCCACGCCTGCCCAGACTAACTATGGCAGCCCAGAAAACCTGGAAAAATACAAGAATTCTGGCAGGTGTGGGAGGAGTTGGAAATAGGTATGCCGAGGAAAATTTGTTCAGGGATTTAAATCCAGGCACAGCAGCCTTGTGTGTTGGAACCATGCAGTTTTGGTAAGGGGGAATCATGGGGTTTTGAGGGCTAACCCCAAAGTTTTGGGACTCCCTTAATGATATGGCTTAGGAAGCAGAAAAGTAAGATGGAGTAGCGATACAGAGCTCTCTCTTAGCAATTTGGAAGAATGCAGGAGAGACATTGCAGGAAGGAAAGGGATGAAAGGACTCTTGCTGGTGAGCCATGAGAAGGTGCCATGTGGGTTTGGATTAAGAACTGGAGATCCTGGCGACACAGCTGATGGTGCTGGGAACCTCAGGAGGCCCACCAGCTGAGCACAGACTACTGAAAAGAACTGGGGACTAGCTGAGCCAGGGACTTCTGTTTTTGTTTTTGTTTTTGTTTTTTTCTGAGATATGGTACCCCTGACTGGGCAAAGGGGGGAAGAAAGAACTGTGTGTTTGTGGGTGTTTTAAGGGACTTTGAGATTTTAACGAACTTTTAAATGAATAGTTCCTCTCCTTTTCACCAAACTTGAGAGCCATAATTCCAATTCCCTGGTGATAGGCAAGATAAACCTAGTACATGGGGACCCCAATGGGGGGTTTCATTTGGTAGCAGTATCTTGCCCCCCACCACAGGTTTATTATATAACAGACTTACATGTCAGTATCCTGTGGGATGTTCCAGCTGCCTTGTTCATCTGCTTCCTCTATTAAACTATGAAGCAAGGGGCTGTTTTTGAATGCACAGCCCCTGTATCTAACACATGGGCTCTCCAAATGGTGGTCTCCAATCCTTCTCCTCTATGTTCTATTAAAATTTTTGCTACACTGAAGACCTTTTGGTTATATCTATCTATCATCTATCTACCTACCTATCTATCTACCATAATAAAAATTAAAACAGAAAATTTAAAAAATAATTTAAAAAATAACAACCCAATTACATGTTAGCACAAATAATGTAATTTTGTTAAAAAGAGGTTGTGTTTTCTAAAAAATTTATTGGTCAGAGTAGTGCTGCTTTACATTTTTTGAAAATTACATTTTTTGAAAACTGGTTCTATAGAAGATAATTAGATTCTGATTTCAGTTGTTTGATTGAAATACATGAAGAAAGCCCAGCTTCACACAGATATGCTATTCAAGAGAATAGTTTTAAAAAGCTTTTTAAAAATAACTGTGGTATTTCACTTTGAAAATACCCCTAAACATAACAAGTGGTGATTTCTTAAATGTGAGATACATTGAAATGCAATGTGAAATCTAAACCATATCTATAAAGTTTTCACACTATGTTATATTAAAACCCATTGTATTTGAATGAATCCTTTGCCCATGGGTGATGATCTGGTAGAATGTTTCATTTTTTTTAAAAATTAGTCCACTGAATCATGCAGACCTTTCAAATTTCAACACTTTTAATTACATACTACAAAAAAGTCACAGTAATTAATAATACCACTTATCTGATCAGAAAACTCTTTAAATATTAATAAGGTTGTTAAACTCACAGTAGTGGATATAATTTTTCCAAAATTTTAATTTCTACTTGAAGTGTTGAATTTTACCATTGGCAACAAGTACTGTCAACTATTTTTCATGAAGTGACAGCTCATTTGATTCATTTTTGAGAAAATACCTGCAAAACTCCCAGCTGAATAACTAGAGTTTGTCTGTTAGTAGTTTTTTTCAAGTACAAATGGCCTTTGCTGAAAAAGAGCAGCCAGTTTACTTTTGAAACACCAGCTCTCCTTTCACTCAAGATGAGCATCTTGCGTTAGCGTGAAACAGAAACTTGTGTATACCTCACACTGTGCACAGACTATTGAAGAGATGTACTCATCTGGCTTTTTAAAAAAATTCTTTATTTTTCAATTAGAGTTGACATACAATATTATGTTAGTTTCGCGTATATTACCCAATGACTAGACATTTATAGACCATATTTTGCCATGCATAATGCATACCATCTGCCCAAATTTTTTAGGGAAAAATAAGGGTGCACATTATACATGTGTAGTACCTGAAATACTTTGTATTTGTTCTTGTACTTTGTAATTATTTATTACATAAAATTTCTTGTATCATATATATTCAAAAATAAACACTAAAGTTTCTTTATAATACAAAAAACAGTTATCTAAATATAAATAAATAATTGAGTTAAAAAATTTAAATGAGTGATTTTTTTTCCTGAAATTTTGGGCTGAAAACTTAGGTGTGCATTATACATGGAAAATACGGTAACTTATGAGGTAATCCCCCAATAATTCTAGAACCCAGCTGACACCATACATAGTTATTATAATATTACTATTATTCCCTGTGCTGTATTTTATATCACTATAACTATTCTGTAACTACCAATTTGTGCTTCTTAATACCTTCACCTGTTTACCCATCTCCATTGGCTCTGGTAACCATCAAAATGTTCTCTGTATCTATGAGTTTATTTCTGCTTTGTTTATGTTTTTTAGATTCCACATAAAAATAAAATGATATGGTATATCCTTTCTCTTTCTGACATATTTCACTGAGCACAATACCCTCTTAGCATAATCCATCCATGTTGCTGCAAATGGCAAGACTGCATTCTTTGTAATGGCTGTGTCATATTCCATTGTATATATGTACCACCTTTTCTTTATCTAGTCATCTATTGATAAGCACTTAGCTTGCTTCCATATCATGGTTACTGTAAATAATGCTGCAATGAGCATACAGATATGTTCTTTTGAATTAGTGTTTTGAGTTTCTTTGGATAAGTACCCTGAAGTGGAAATGCTGGGTCCTTGGATATCTCTTGGTATAGCTTTTGTTTTAAAGGCTATTGTCTGGTATAAGTATAGCTACCCCAGATTTTTGTTTGTTTCTTTTCATTTGCATAAAATATCCTTCTCCATCCCTTTACACTCAGCCTGTGTGTCTCTTTCAAGTTGATATGAGTCTTATATACAGCATATGTAAGGGTCTTTATTTTTTTATCCATTCAGCTACTCTACATCTTTTGATTAGAGTATTTAATCCATTCACATTTAATGTAATTGTTGATAGGCATGTAGTTATTGCCATTTTATTATTCACAGTTTTTATCTTTTTTTTTTCCTTGTCTTAAAGAAGTCCCTTTAACTTTCTGGTAATACTGGTTTGGAGGTGATGAATTTCTTTAGCCTTCTCTTGTTGGGAAGCTCTTTGTCTGTTCTTCGATTCTCAATGGCAGTTTTCTGGGTAGAATAATCTTGGTCCTTACTTATCATCGGTGTAAATATTTCTTGCCCATCCCTTCTGGCCTGAAAAGTTTCTGTTGTGAAATCAGCTAACAGTCCTATAGGAGCTCCCTTGTAGGTAATTAACAGCTTTCCTCCAGTTTCTTTTAAAATTATCTTTGTCTTTAATTTTTGACATTTTAATTATAATGTGTCTTGGTGTGGGCCTCTTTAGGTTCTGGTCTTGTGTGTTCATTTCCTTCTCCAGGTTAGGGAGGTTTTCTGTCATTATTTCATCAAATAGGTTCTCATTCCCTTGCTCTCTCTATTTTCCTTCTGTTACCCCAATGATATGAATGTTGGTAAGATTGATATTGTCTTAGAGGCCCCCAAAACTATCCCCATTTTTTGAACTGCTTTTTTTTTCATGTTCTGATTGTGTGTTTTCTGCTACCTTATCTCTCAAATCACTGATTCAGTCCTCTGCTTCATCTAATCTGATGCTGATCCCCTCTAATGTATTCTTCATTGCAGATATTGTCTTCTCTATTTTGATTGTTACTTTTTTATATTTTCTATCTCCAATTTTATGCCTCTTCTCTTTTTGTTGAAATTCTTACTGAGATCATTGAGCATCCTTACAATTAATGTTTTAAACTCTGCATCTAGTAGATTGTCTGCGTGTGTTTAGTTCTTTTTCTGAGGTTTGTCGTTGTTGTTGTTGCTGTTCTTTCATTTGAAACATTTTTATCTCTTCATTTTGGCTGCCCATGACAAAATTTATTTCTGTGTTTATTTTTATTTCTGTGTAGTAAGTAGATCTGCTATGTTTCCTGGTCTTGGTAGAGTGGTCTTATGTAGTAGGTGTCCCATGGGGTCCACTGACACAGTCTCCCCAGTCACTTGAGCTGAGAGCTCCAGGTGTGTCCCTTGAGTGGATTGTGTATGTCCTCCTGTCATAGTTGAGCCTTTATTGTTGCTGGTCTGTTGCTTGGGCAGATTGACCTTCAGACTAATTGGCTGTGAGGACTGGCCAAGACTGTATTGGAGGAGCTGTTGAGCAGGAGCTGACCCTACAGAGCAGTGTTCACTTGAGTGGTTCTGGCAACTGCCAAATTTGCCCTTTAAGTGTGTTGCTCCTGAAGGTGGTTGGGTGGCACTCCACTGTGGTTTGAAGCTGGCCACTAAGTATGTTCATTCTGGGGCCTCTTGGGAGTTATAGGCCAAGTTCAGCTGCTGCCTGTGCCTTGCCCAGTGCCGCTTCATATGAGCTAAGAAGTGATCTGCAGATGGCTTCCACTTGTGCTGGCTTGGAAATGCCTGGGAGAGGCCAAGCCGCAAACAAACTGGCTGGCATTAGTACAAGGCTTGGGGCTGTTTAGCAAGAGGTACAAATCATGCCAAGACTAATGCTGCTTATCTGGGTTTTGTGAACCTATGAGAGATTTTGGGAAAGTCCAAGGCATGATCCTTGGTAGGTCATTTATATCAAAAAGCCACTGGAAGTGGCTTGGATGGGCCAGCAATTTGGGTGGAACAGGGTCTCAGGGAATCAATAGGGTGGGGTGCAGAGTGATGGCCAGGTTGATGGAGTCTCAGATCAGGTGAACAGGGAGGGTAGGGCATGGGGGTCATGCCATTTTTTAAAAATTTATTTTAGAGAGGGAAGGGAGGCGGGAGAGAGAGAGAGAGAGAGAGAGAAAGAGAGAGAGAGAGAGAGAGAGAGAGAGAGAGAACAGAAACATCAATGTGCGGTTGCTGAGAGCCGTGGCCTGCAACCCAGGCATGTGCCCTGGCTGGGAATCGAACCTGTGATATTTTGGTTCACAACCCGAGCTCAATCCACTGAGCTACGCCAGCCAGGACTGGGTCATGCCATTTTTGATCAAAAACTATTGACCACTTGGTGCTGTGTAGGCAGGTGCACTTGTAAATTACCCATCATCCAATGGACAAATGCATTGAAAGAGTCTTCAAAAATTTTTCACTGAAGCTGAACGCAGCCTCTCACGATGCCAGCTGGTGCACTGGTACAGATGTGATCCTAGAACATTCACCTAATGGGGGGAACCTGGACTACAAGAGGCCTGCCCTCCAGAGATTCTGGGTTTTTTGAGCCCCCCACCCCCCGCCCATATGTTCTGAGAGAAACATAATGACTGCTCCAGTATGCAAAACCTTTGTACAACAGGCAGAGAGGAGGTAAACTCTTTAATCCTGCTGACATCACATGAACAGGAAGCAGTATGTAAATTAACTTGGTCGGGGTATCCCCTCTTTAAGAAAAGTATTGATTATTGTCTTGTATTTTTTTCAGTGTAACAACTGTAATCTTGGAAAGTTCACCCAGGAGACTTCAAAGGCAGCAAGAATTCCTGACAAAATATTGTGTAAGTATAGTGGCAGTGTGTTCAAGGGACCCTTGTCCTCGGATTGTTGAGTTGTGTGGTACAAACTGAACAGATGTGGGTGACGGGCTGTCCACGCCAGGGGAAGACACGTGGAGAGCTTCCTTGTCAGGAGAGGCGGGGAGGCTGAATTTTCCTCCCCCCTCTCTAACACCTCTCTCTCTCATGGACTCTTAAAAAGGTCATTTTGACCGCTGCTGATCTGTGGAGGCAGAATGACCAATTAAATTACTTTCATTATAAGAGCACACACAGCCAAATACTTTTTATAGCACACAATTCTAAACCTATAATAAGCATCAGGAAAATGTAGCACAAAAGCTTTTTAAAATTAAATAGGGACTTTTAAACAATTGGTGATACCAAAAAAAAGGTCAGAAAGAGTGTCTTACTGCCAAGGGTTCAATTGGCAAAAAAAATTATGAAACTGACATTTTGAAACTAGAGAATATCTTAATATCCATTATTTTGGGCTTAGGCAAGCAACTGAGAATAATTACATCCAAATGGAAGATGCAAACAGTCAAAGAAGGATTACCTTCAAAACAGGCTTACCTCTTCACCTAAGATTCATATGCATTCACAATAATAACTCACATTTACTGAGAGCTGGCTGTGTGCCAAGCACATGGAGGGCGCTTTATTTGGATTTTACCATTTGATCTTCACAGTTACTTCATGCAGTAGGTGCAGTTAGATCTCTGGCATACAGAGAACAAGACTGCGGCTTTACATTTAACTGCTGTGTGTAAAGTGGTTGAGGTAGTGAGTGGGGAAGCTGGTATTCAAGCCCAGGTCTGCTGGTTCTCCAAGGAACATTTTTAACTGTTGTTCTGGCTTCCAGCAGCCTTCTAGAACATCTACATTCTCTGTTAAATCATTATTAATTCAGAAAAAAAAACCTAATAAGCATTGCTATCTATTAGGCACTGCAAGATGCTGACATTATGATAACAAATAAGAAGTTATTCTTATTTTTTTGCAAACACCCAACTTCACCAGCACATCATTTCTTCCACTGGGTTTGGCACACATATACTTTCACGTCTGTTTCTACAGAAGGAAAAGTAAAACAAAAATTCTCCAGGATTTTAGCTGCAGTCACAAACAGAATTATCACCCACTGATTCAGCCAAGGGTTTTGTACATGAACTAGCCCATGTTTCTTGTAGAGACTCAGGAAAGTAGTTGCTGGAGCCTTCAAGGTGAGCTCTGGCCCCAAATCCAGTTCAACTACTTAACACTCCTTTTATCTGTCCTTTTATCTGTCTTCAGATAAAAGGAGACACTTTATAATTTTACATTTTACAAAGTATATGTATCACATTTTAAACAGGTCAATCAGACTCAGTCAAAATATAAGAAAATAAAAATAAACATTAAATGGTGAACAGACAAGGCCAAGCTTAGGAACATGGCACATTAACTCCATGGGTATTATAAATTGACCATCACTTTTCATTCAGGTGTTCAGTGCCAACGTGGACACTATTTTTAACACCAAGGTAAAACATATATCACTCACAATATACCAAAATCACACATTAACATAAGTATACCTACACAAAAAATTATAACAGCTAATATACTAGATCAGAAGTTAGCAAACATGTTATTAAAGAGCTAAGAATTCTTATTTCACAGCCTTTGTTGCAACTGCTCAATTCTGCCATTTTAGCATAAAAGCAGTCATGAACAATGTGCAAACAAATGAGCATAGCGTGTTCCAATAAAACATTATTGATAAGCACAGGCAGGGGGCAGCTTTTACCTGAGGGCTGTGGTTCGCCGGCCCCTATGAAATACTGTAGGAGTATGGAAGAGTTTAAAGACATTTACACTAGATTTTTAGTAATATTTTATAGTACTATTTAATATATTTTTAAAAGGGGAAATGTGCACATCTCAATAATCAAGCTGTATATTTACAATTTGAAATCAAACCAACAGTGTTTCTTGTTATTGTTTTCTTTGATTTTTTACTTTTTACCCAATTCACCTTTACCCCCTTGAAGTAGTTGGCAACTTCCAGGCTGGATTTTAGGGCCAAGAAGTCTTTCTAAAGTATTTAGCCAAACAGCAAAAGTCTTATTACTGTTGGGTAAAGAATTCAAAATTCATTGACCCTCAGGCAACCAATCAACTGCATTTACTGATTGGTCAAAAAGTGTCCTCCTTTTCCAAGCACAGTTAAGAATTCATCCTTGTAAGAATTTCCTGGTCATCAAGAAACTTAAAAGCTAACAGATCAGGCAGCTGTACTATCTATATTTACGTTGTGAAACATTTGGCCTGAAAAGTATGACCATCCATGGAACAACTGGCACGTTCAGTGACAGGAAGCAAAGAGCACATCAGGACTCACAGGATGGACTTACTCGAACACATAAAAATATATGTTCTCGCATATTTTAGTGCTATAGTGTGCTTTATCTACATTCATCTTAAGGAGAAGCATTTTCGGTTTTAGTTCATGTATTTCTATTTCTACCTAACATGTTTATTTGTTGAACTGACAACATTTTGTAAACAAATGATAATTAATATACTCAGTGTTTATTTTCCAAGCTTCAGTTGAATGGTCATGATGGTAAAAAAAAAGTGAAACATACTAGTATTATACTACAAAAGCAAAGAAAATATGGTGCCATTGATCACAACACAGACAATGACAAAGCTAGAATTTTTCTAACTGGGAATTAATTTTTATGAAATAATTTTCTAAGTAACTTCTGAAGTACAAAATAAGGTATGTTAGAGAGGGGGCAGCAGCTAGATCACAGGCGATGCCACCCTGAAATGCTTCCTTCCCACATGCAGGTGGCAGGCCTGTGGCCCAGGAGGCACTTCAAGGCTGCAGGTCATGCTGGGAGGCAGTACGGACGGGCGGGGCTGAGGCAAGGTCACAGGTGAGAGTAAGTAACAGGCTGCTAACCAGGTACAGAGATGATAAGAGCCTGAAATAAGGCTCAAGTATAAGAATGCAGAAAAGAACATAGAATCAGTAGCATTTAGGTGGTAAAATCATCGGTCTCAATTGATCATGTGTGTGGGATCAGGAAGGAAGAGTAAGCAACTAGAATTTCTAGCTTAGATGATTTTGAGAAAAGTTGAAATATAACAAATAGAAATTCAAATGAATCATGAGAGGAAAATTCAGAAACTCTCTTTGAGATATGTTTAGAACATGTATGTAGAGAAAATGCCAGACTGGTGAATCATTTTTTAAACTGTTCTAACATTAACATTTATTAAACATGTTCTTTATACACCAGGAACTGTGCTAAGTGCTTTACACATAGAACCTCATTTAACCTTCACAAGCGCCTACTGGTACACGCATTTTACAAGCAAGGGAATTAAAGTCTAGTGAGGTTAAATTACTCCCCCAAACACACAGAATTAAATAAGTGGCAAAGCCTGGACTTGAACCCATTACTTCATATTCTTAAATTGTTTCTTAACCACTACCATATCTCATGATAATCAAACAGCTCAATCTGAAGAATACTACCAAAAATGAACGCTTTTGCCAATGCCAGCCCCACAGGAGTGCTGTTTGGGCTTTGCTGTGTGTGTTATCAATGAATGATGTGATAAGAAGAATCACACAGGCGACACTTTGCTGAGAGCTCAAGACACATTTCTGTAAATTGGAGAAGTTTATAAGGACTGGAATGTACCCACACCCACCTAAGTTAGCATGCTCTTCAAGTTGGAATTGTCCCAGTACCTACAAAGGCAGGACTGCTGGCTTTGACCAATACTGATAAGGGTAGAGAAGATGAGGCATATTTGTGGGTTGTCAACCCAACATGAAAGTAAGAGATCGTGCACCTTGGCTTTAGTCAATATCAACTGAAGGCCAAAACACATGAATTCATAAAACAGGATTTGTTTCCAATTTATTGTCAAGTCTACATACATCCTGGGGGCCTCATCCACATGTTGCAGAATCAGCAGGTGCTAAGTGGTGGTGAGAACAGGAAGGCCCCCACAAGGAATGTATTAGTCCCGGGTCACTGACAATGACCACAGCAGTTCCCAGTCTAGTTCTAGAAATATCTCAAACAATCTGCATCAATGGACAGGGATGATGTTTAGTCACCTACATCCTACACACAATGGGCACATTGAGATGCTGGATATGAAGGAGCAAACACCGCTTCTGGCACCCACAGACCACCTGCCCACAGCTGCTTCTGTAAGTTGTGGGGGTGTGGTGTGGTGATAGCAGCAGGGGAGCCGAATTCATGTTTGCCTGCTTGTTGAGTGTGCCAGTCCTCGTCACTCATCATGCATTTAAGAAATAAAGTTGAAAACATAAAGTCTAAAGTAAGCAGAAAATCTAATTCTGTTCATATCACCTCTAATAGAGATGATAGAAATCATTGACCTTTCAAAAAGAATAGTGACAAGATAGTATTTTTTAAAAGCTATGATTCAGTTACACTTTAGAAAACACTTTAATCTGGTAATATTTATGGGAATCACTTAGGCACTGTGTTATGGCCACTGAAGGACGCTACTTCACACATTGGTGTTCCTGGCAGACAACTGAGTGAGGACATGTTCAGGCAGTTGAAGTAACTACCTCTTCATGCCGCCAGAGGCAGGTGTTCCTGATGCTGCATTTCTCACAGTACACAGAGAACACTGAGGAATTCCTAAGTCTCCACTGATTCCAAGGAACAGTGTATGCATCAGTTAGGAACGGTCAAGCTTCAATCAAAGCAAATTAATATAGTGATGACAATCAACCAAACCTACTTTGACTTACTCCCCTTCAAAATTTTTATAATCTCTTAACTGATATCTGCTCTATTTCTATCCTGGAATGTATTCCTATTGAAGAAACCAAAGTCAAAGAAATGGACCCAGTAAAGTACAATCATGTTTATGAATGTTCTTATAATAAATACGTACCTTTTCCAGGCTAGAAAGAATGCATTTGAATGACTGATAAATGCCACTCTTGCATATGTTACTTTAGCTCTAAATGAAATGTGTTATTTGTATAAAGTTGTATTTAACATATTAAGTAATGGAGATTCTTTACAATACAGGCACTACAGACCACGCACATGTACTGCTCAGTGTGGTTAATGAGTGACGACACTGCAGAGGAAAACAAAGAGGAAGGTGTGGGGGAGAAAGAGCCAAGTCACAAAGCCATCAGGCTAGGCCACCATGTCAAGACCAGAACCCATGTCTCCAGACTTAGTTATTTGAGTCCTGTTTACTATTAAACTGCAAGAGGAAAGATCTTGTAAGTTGGTAAAAATAATACTCAACTGAGGGGGGCACTGGGTGGCAATGACACCTGCTCAGGCAGCCAACTGGGTGTACGGGAGGTTTGGGAGCACAAGACCAGCGGGTGTTAGGTACTTTTCATTTCATTAGCTGTCATGCCAACCAACTGAAACGAAGGCACATTTCACAGGATTCAGTCAATCTTTTCAGCATGTTCCAGGCAACTACATCTTTATAAATAATTAATTTATTATTTCAAACTAAATAAATTAATTATTTTTCAGTTTCTTCTAGAATTTCATGGTCTGGAATGCCTTTTCCTACCCTTTGTTGGAGAGGGCAGATTTTAGCCATTTTTAAGGTCCATCTTAAAAATACTTCCATGTTCTAAAAATCTGCCCGATCAGCTTGATCCCTTCCCTCGCCTGCTGCAACATTTATTTTTTCATGAGACATTGTTATCTTTTTGCCTCATTTGCCTTTTCCTCTGGTTGTTCATGAATGTATATAATACACATGAGTGCCTAAAATCTATAACCAGATTAAATGGTTAACATGGCTTTTGTATTTCCCATTATGGAATGTGTTCATTTAGATTGATAATACATAATAGGTTTTTTTTTTCATTCTTTTTAATCTTTTAGGAGGGTAGTTCTTTCTGTATGTCATTAAAATATAAACTGCTACTCTGACCTGCTTTCAGCTTGAAACTTTGTAATACCTGTTAATGAAATTTGTTAATCATCCATGGGTGGGTTACCCATTCTTTACTGTTTTTAGAATCCCTGAAGACATTAATGATTTCTTAACAAAAATGCCAATCCTCAGGTTGAATGCCACACTCATTTAAATATGTTTCTTCCTTCTTGCCCCTCAGAATGCCTAGAATTCTGACCAAGCAGCTGTCCGAGCTGGGACACAGCGCCCTTGTGGTGGGTGAGCTGGGCGGCGCCACCCTGTCTCTTCCATCACTAGGCGTATCCTCCACAGTCCACATCCCTCCAACGAGAACTTCCCTCACAGAACCACACCGGCGCTCATTTACCATGTCCACTGTAAGAACTTACAGCGTCCTGAGTTTCTGAGAAATAAACATCATTGCATTGCACAGAATTTGGGCTTTTGACGGGTTACTTTCAGCTGGGTACTCCTTTAATTGGATCGCCTGAATAAAATTATGAATATTTAAAATTTCACAGTACATAATTCTCATGTTGTAATAATTTATAAAGATTCTTGATTAAATTTATGTTCTCAAATCTATTTCAGTTGTGTGTAAATAAAACAAAAATAAAATTTTTAAATGCACGTTGCCTATAAACAAAATCACTCCATGCCATAAATGCTTAAAGAAGAAAATTTATCCACAGGAAAAAAATACATGAATAAATTTACAGGGTGATCACTTGTTCTTATTTTCATTATATTCAAGGAGATTACCACTCGGTCATGTATAAGGGGGCCTAACAATGCTTACAGGTTTCAACATGAATTAGATAAGACAGTTTTCCCTTTAAACAGGCCTGTTTGTGTACTTGATAGTAAAAGCTCTGGAAATCAAGTCGTAGCAAATCTTAACAGAAAATAATACACACTCAAATTCCCCATGTCCCTACAGACAGAATTGTTTAAGGATCGAGATTAAGCATTTGGAAATATCTGGAATGTTCAGCATGTGCCCCCTTCTGCTCTTTGTTCACGTGGAGCATCTGCAATGTGAACATGTCCTGACGTGTACCGTGGGAGAGCCGGAGCCAAATGAAAGAGAGCTTCACCACTTCATTTACATAACCCAAGCTGAGCTATGTAATCTCACACAATTTTTAATTCCATTTTAAACCTTAGTTTTTGATTTAGTGCTTCCTTGTCTCTGAATAAATGACCCATTAATGAAATGACCCATTACCACTGGCTTTAAAGCATGATGTGAACAATACATGCAAAGACGAGGTTTTCGGCCTTAGCAGAACACATACTCCTGTTGTGCACACTGCGGCTCCTCCTCGCTCACCTGCAGTTGGACACATGACATATACAACCCCTTCCCTTAAACCATGAACACTGGAGCAATGACACGGCTACAACATAGGTGCGAGTCTTCACCCTGACCTTTGAAACTGCAACTTTTAGGCCCAGCTCCAAGTTCAGGGTTGAAAAGTCCTGCTGAGCCTAGAGTTGGAACTGTGTTTTCAGAAGCAATCCACGGCTCTTGCTGTCACAGGGGCCACATGCACACACATACCACATCCTTTCCTTCACGGAGCAGCTCTACACTGCATATACTCAGAGCACCACACAGGTACCAGCCCTTTTCCAATGGCAGCAGGAGGGCGTGGCGTGGAGGGTACGACTCCTCCATGTCCATGTTTACTTATTCCTCAAAGAACTCTTGTTTCTACCCTGAATCCCAGCACTGCTACTTAAAGGTGAGCTATACAACAGGGCCATGCTTGAAATCCCACTTTTATTTAAGTAAAGTTGGCATTAAAGCAGACAATGTTATACTGTTTTTCCCTTACCTTCAATGGACACATGCTGAAGGTGTGTTCATAGTCAGGAGACATTTCTGTGAGCTGACGACCCCCAAAAGTCTTAGGCTGCAACAAGACAGCAGTACGAAACTCCCCAGGTGAAATGGCCAGCAGTGCTCGCTGGCTTGCTGGAATCTGCTTGCTTTGAGTCTATAGCAGGGATAATTACGGAGAGCTCCAAGCAGCGGAGCCTGGACACATGGCAGAGCTGCCCCGAAATTGGAACATGGCAAGTCTGCTGCTGCTGGGAAAACAAATATTTGCTGAAAGAGCCCTTTATCTTGGTTTTACCTGAACTCGAAGAAGGACTACATGATCACATGCTACTGTTTAAAGTGGGAAAGCATAATACTCGGTGCAAGGGACTGATTCCACCCTCCCGACAACTGCAGGCTCAGACCAAGCAATGTGCACGCTCTGAGGACTGACGCCACTTTCCCTGTTCCTGGCTCTCCCACTCCACCACTTCACTTCTAATGATCTCTAGCTAATCTGCGGACCTAAACTCCTTTTTTATTTCTCCACTTCTCTGTATTCTGAGTCAGCCCCCTTGGCTAGTATGTTAATTTACAGATGCTCTTTCTGGGAGTGTAGCATCCTGCACCTCCCCACAGCCCGAGCTAAACTAGTATTTCTAAACTCCTACGAAACACGTCCGTTCTTCACCTGTGCAGAGTGAGTCTTTGTATTACTTAAAATGACCTTAGATGTATTGTCAGTTACCGATTAACCCTTCAGCCTTGCGCACACCCTGGCCTCCCTCCTTGTTGGACCTCGCAGAGCTCTCCGATCAGCAGAGTCTGCACTGGAGAAAACCGCTCTCACAGCTGGGCCAGTTAAGTTGCTGTGAGTGGTTGCTCAGAATTATCAGAAGTTGACTCGTGTTTTTCCCAACCACTTTTCCTTTTTTCTAATCAGTTACTATGTGCAATGGCTTTGAATTATTTAGGCAGATATCAAGAGAAAGAAAAATGGCAATGTGGTTAAAGATTTTATTGGCAACACCAAACTAAAAATACCACCTCTGAGAAAGTATAGACATTTCCACCTACCAGGTGGCATGTTATCCCCACCCCAGGGTATTAAGTAAACCCCTATGTGTCCTTCTCAAGGAGAAATAAATAGCTGTTGACCCAGTGCCTGTGCCCTGGTCCTCCGGCAACCCCTGTCTGGCTCTAAGGTGCCAGGAACATCTCACCTCATGTCATGTTTCGAGCTGAGAGGTTTGTGTAGCTCTTGTATAAACCTTGGTCTCAAACACATTCCAAGCCGAATTTATTTCAAATTCCAAACTGAGTTTATTCTATCCCACTCACTTAAAATTCCAATTGTGATTGGAAAATATACAGGTCGTTTACCTCTGTGCAGTCAGTGTTCAATGACCCGCTTGTCATGTCTCCCTAGTAAGACACATTGCAGTTGGAGGGTTCTGCCTATCAGCTGAGTGAAGCTTTGCTATTATTTGAAAGGAACATTGTAATGTGCACTGTCATTGTTCTTGACATTTTTTGATACTGTAACATGAGAATTCTGGCAAAATACTTCAGTGGTTGCTACTCTTTCCCATACACCTATACCATTTACTTGTCAGAATACAAAATCCTGCCTCCAATGAAGTAGGAATACATGTAGAATAATCACCTTGCCTAGCCTGTATGTCTGTCACTCTACACTTTGCCACAGCACATTGAAGTTGCTTGATAAATGACTAGAGAGGTAAAATACAGACTGCCACCATTGAGCTAGAGCAGGACAAATCATTCCAGGACATGCCCTCAAGGACTGTCAATTTTAGAACAGGAGGAAGGACAAAACTCAAGTAAGGTCACTAGTTCTTTGTTCAGTATACGTGAACTTCCTGGGCATGTTTAAGCCAGAACTGACAGGTACCATAAAAGAATAAACCACACCTTGAGAAAGTAAATACTATAAGCACACCAACCCCGAATTTTTGTCACACAGGAGCTTACCACATAGGTCGCCACTTGGATCTGAAGAAAGGTAGCTCTGATCCCTAACCAACAGATAATTAACAACCACATTTAGTTGCTATTTACTAATGCAACAGTTATAAACATATATATATATGCCCCTTCTTAAATTCTGCATTAGGATTTTCCAGTGGTGATGAAATTGTCTGTTAAAAATATATTTCAATTTCTTCAGAAACAATGGCCTCATCTCCCGCCTGTGATACTGACATGTCCAGCAAGGCTCTCACCTGTCAAAGGACCTGCTCTACACTTTCCGGGTGGCAGCGTAACTAAGTCAACACTGCCAGCTGCATTCAAGGCCAGTGCTACCTCCTCAGCAAGCAGATAGGTCCAGCACATGACAAAGCCTTATTCAGAGTCCCTGGCATTTACAGTTGAGAAATGAATAAAAAAAATGCATTCTGAGAACTTCGGAATTCATCTCAGATCTTACAATTGAACTTTTTGTTGTTTTGGAAGATAGACTCAGGCAACTATTTTCAATGCAAAAAAAAAAAATGAAGGCAATTAAGAACACCTATGTCTTTTTGGAATTGAAGATATTTCAATTATTGTTCATTCAAGTTTTATCCCATAACTCTTTCTGGAATGTATATTCATCAAATATGTTTACATTAATGGTTAAAATCAAAGCAAATTAACAAATCTAAACCAAGCCAAACAAACACATAAGCCAAACAAAACCTTCCTGTGCATTCTCATAGCTTAATAGAATTGTCTTCCCCTACTTTCCACCTTAGCTGCACCTGAGCTCTTCTCTGCATCAACTAATGTTTTACAGAGTTCAGACTCTTTGTTTAAAAAAATAGTCTATACAATTTGAGCACGCACTGATTAGTTTTCTTCTTTACTACTATAACAACATTATTCCTTTACTGCCCTGTCGAGCATGCTCTGCTTCGAGGCTCACACTGTTCAAGTGTACTCCATTTCTCCCTGCAAGTGTCTGCAGTCCCAGTGAGTCCCCCCACCTAAGACTTTGGCGCATGTTAATTAATATCCCACCTGGGATCCTGGGTGACCTCAGTGTCTCTTTGACTGACCATCCAACAACTGTCTTACTCGTTCTCATCACTTTCACCTCCAGTCTGGTTCAGCCAGTCACATTCATGGCCACCCCAGACTCCATTACCTCTGCACCCACTCACTCTGTGATGGTCTCTAACCAGCACCCTCCATCTTTTTAGCTCTCTCACCTTTACATTTCCACTCTGTCTGTGCTCAAACCTCACTGAGACTATCAGCCTCTGTTTATTCTCTTTCTTCATCCTGGACATCAAAGACTATCACTTCAAAAATCCTTTTGTCAATATGTACCTTTCCCCTGAATTCTTGTCACCACCCCATGTTCTCCTGCAAATTTTCAACCCAAGAACAATGCAATCATTTTATATATATATATATATATAATCTGAGCTGCTATGTCTTAGACCCTAAATTCTGGATAAATTTATGTGTCTCTGCGGAATGGAATGGTGCTGGTGCAAAGTCCTGATTGCCACTGGAACTGCCACACTGTTCAACTACCCTCACAGATCTTTTCTCCTTCAAACTTGGACTGTGCTATCCAATCCCATTGTATATGCCAACCACCACTTCCTCACCCTCAGAAAAGCCCTGCTCTCCTAATTTACATACAAAATAACCCCTGGAGTGAAAACGCACTCATTCAACTTCCTCTCCTCTCCATGAATTTATTCTAGTCCAATTGGTTGCCTTTGAACTCATTAAATAAGATTTTTTTCTCTTGTCCAACACTGATCTACCCACCTTATTATTGATTTTACCATCTCCCTCTATTAGATATTCTATTTCTCATGCAAACCTTCAGGTTCTCCCATCCCACTGTCATCTATGCAGGGGTGTACAGGGGCTGCAGGCTGATTATAGGTGTCTTTTTTTATATCTACATTCCCTGAGATCACACTGATAACTTGACTTCAGCATTGGTGAGAGTATATACATCATGACAATGTACCAAAGCTACAAGCCATGGCTTTGTTTTGCACTGTGGGAGCTCGAAAAATTGATTTCTAGTTTCATACCATTGTGATTGAAGAAAATGCTTGATATTACTTCAATTTTCTTAAATTAACTGAGACTCTTTTGTGGCTTAACATGTAGTCTACCCTGGAAAATGTTCCTTGTATACTTGAAAACAATATGTATTTTGCTACTTTGGGGCAAAATACTACAAAAATATCAATTAAATCGACCTGGTCAAATGTGTCATTTAAGACCACTGTTTCCTTGTTGATTTTCTGTCTGGAAGATCTGTCCATTGATGTAATGGGTGTTACAGTACCTTACTATGACTGCATTACTGTCAACCTCTGCCTTTATGTTCATCGTTATTTGCTTTGTATATTTAGATACTCCTATGTTGGGTGCATAAATGTTGAAAGAGTTATATCCTCTTCTTGGATTGATCTCTTTATCATTATGTTCTTCTTTGTCTCATTATAATCTTTGTTTTAAAGTCTATTCTCTCTAGTATCAGTATTGCTACCCCTGCTTTGTTATCTTTCCATTTACATAAAATCTCTTTTTCCATTCCTCTACTTTCAGTCTCTGCATGTCTTTCATCTTAACTGGATCTCTGATAGAAAACATATGTATGGGTCTTGTTTCCTTACCCATTCAGGTCTCCCATGTCTTTTGATTGGAATATTTAATTCATTTATGTTTAAAGTGAGTATATATAGGTACCTAGTTTTTGCCAATTTATTATTCATATTTATGTTCCTTTTATTGTTCTCCTTCTTCTTCTTCAAGAAGTACCTTTAACATTTCTTGTAATAGTGGTTTGGTGGTGATGAACTCCTTTAGCTTTTTCTTTTCTTGGAAGTGCATTATTTCTCCTTCAATTTAAAATGATAGCCTTGCTGGGTAGAATAGTCTTGGCTGTAGGTCCTTGCTTTTCAACACTTTGAATATCCATGCCGATCCCTTCTGGCCTGAAAATTTTCTGTTGAGGAATCAGCTGACAGTCTTATGGGAGCTCTATTGTAGGTAGCTGTTTTTCTCTTTCTTCTTTTAAGATTCTGTCATTGTCTTTGACCTCTGGCATTTTAATTACACTGTGTCTTGGTGTGGGCCTCTTTAGGTTCACCAGTTTGGGGACTCTCTGTCCTACCTGAACTTGTGTCCTATTCCATCAGCAGGTTAAGGAAGTCTGCAGTCATTATTTCTTCAAATACCTTCTCAATCCCTTGCTCTCTCTCTTCTTCTGGTACCTTTTGATGAAAATGTTGTCATGCTTGATGTTGTGCTAGATATCCTTAAAACTGTCCTGATTTTTAATTCATTTGTTCCTTTTGCTGTTTTGAGTGTGTTTTCTGCTACCTTGTCTTCCAAATCACTGAATTCATCCTCTGCTTCATATAATCTACTTAAATTTATTTGGAATTTAGTTTCTTAATTAGAACCTCACAACAAACAAGAACTTACCTCATAAATTAAATAACTCTCTAAAAACCTGTTCCTGACATTATTTGCAGAAGTAGCCAATAACAGGTAAAAGGGATCTGTAAACCCCTCTCAGCTGCTCCACATCTATAAGAAAGACTTCATTAATTCACTCATTCACTCACTCATTCATTTATCATGTCAGTAAATATAGTCACTACCACATACCCAGGACTATTGTAGCTTGAAACATAGGAATTGAATAGACGTCATTGGTAGGAGAAATTTTTTCTAGTGGGGAACACAAAATTGCAACAAAATTAATGAGGTAATATTAGCTGCTTTACTGAAAAAATAAAGCAGGGTATGTGGGGGAAAGGAGCACTTTTCAGGAGTGTGACCATTATAGATGGTGAACAGTGAAAGCTGCCTTAAGGCGGAGACATTTGGGCAGATCCCTGGTCACCGGGGCAGTCTGTGAAAGTGTTTTAGGGGTAGGAAAGGAGAGAGCCAAAGCCTGGGGTGGGACCAACTTCATGAGCTCAAAGAGCTGCAAGGTCATTGTACTAGGTCTAAGTGCTAAACCCTTTGATAAATACTGAATTTGGTTGCAGAACAATAGGAAGTGAGAGGAAGCATTATTTATTTAAAGATATGCAAATAACTAGTCAGGGCTAGATTAAAAAGAGTATGCTTTGGGTAACCTCTTTTTTTTCTTTTTTAATGGCCATTTCTTTTGTCAACATGGACCCTGAAGGCTAGTTAATCTTGTTGAACTTTTCATGGGACCCCAGAAAAAAATCAGTGTGAATGAAGCAATGTAACAGCACCAAATAACTTCAGGTAAACTTTCCAGAAACCACTTCTGTACTCAAGATGGAAGACTAGCTTGGAAACTCATGAAAGGTCCTTTAAGTAATTAATCACTTGTCCCTTTGCCTCTGAGGAGGAATAGCTATGTTTTTAAGTTACCTTGCATATTCATGAAAGGATTTCAAATACATATCTTACTCTCTTATAAATACCCATATCCAGGAAGTAAGCAAAGCCTTCTTTGCCTATTTTTGCTTAGACTCACAAAGTAATACCCATTTGGATATCCTCATTTCTCAGAAAATTGATTTGGTCATTTCTTCAAAGCCAAGGATACACAATACTTTTTTAATATGAAGTTACCTCGGTGTATGTTTCTTTTCAATCTATGCTTAAGTTTAGCTACAGAGTCAGGGATAAAGTAGGATAAATGAAAGTATTTAATTATTGTTTTTCTTCTACTTTCTCAACATAATAATTGCTGACAAACTCTGTTGCCCAGAAAATATCTATTAGAATTACTGAGAACAAAACTATACAAAAGCTATAAAAGAGGAAGAGGTTTTTATTTACAGCCCATTTCAAAACTGATACTGCTGTCCTATTACACATAGGCTTTAAAAGTTTAGAATCATTCCTTAAGTTTTCTTCCAAGAAACACTGGTATTTTCACTTAAAAATGTAGATTTTATTTACTTCCTAAACAGGTATCTCATTATTCTGAACATCTAGGCTTATAGAACTAAACAAGCTTAAGAAAACTTTACAAAAACAATAGTTACCAATTTTGCTGAGAATCATCGGTCCCCACAATAGCCATGGAATATTCTATGAGATTTTTTAAAAATCCAGCAATTTATTTTCAACTTATGAATTAGATAACCAGTCCATCTATACATAAACATGTTTCAGTCTAAGGGGAGAAACACCAGGAATCCTTTTGGTTATGAAAGCTAGAATTTATAAAAGTGAAAGAGCTATATGACACCCATTGTGTTCTTTGTGGAGCTGTTTCATCCAAGCCTCCAGATAACTGTAGGACACAGTAACCCCCACCTCACACAACACATAGCCAGAGCTGGGAAGATCAGTTCGCTTGTCCACAGCCACCCTGAGAACATGCACACGCTACCTGCCAGCCTTTGCTCCTCCTGCTGCCATTCACTGCCTTCATTTTTCTCATGTAAGTTGAAAAATATCATTTTGTTTTTCATATTTTTCTGGAAATTTCTTATGATAATCAGTCTAGCTTTAGTATGTACCCTCTTAGCATGTTCCTCCATCAGGCCTGTGCACATGTCGGGGGAGGTGTGTGGGACAGAGGCCTTAACATTTCCTTCTAGTTGTTAAGTTTTAAGAAATTAGAAGAAATATCTCCAAATTCTACTGCATGGCTAACAAAGTCTACCCCCTCTCAGACCCCAAGGTGACAGCCGATCTAAGCCAGGGGACAGTGCCTGACATCACGTTCAGCTTTTACGCCCTGGTGGGGACAGTCTACGCTGGCCCCGGGCACATCTGGGCTGTGTCACGTCTTTGCCATCTCTTGGAAGCCAAAGGAAGGTATTTTTTTCTTCAGCAAATTTTTCTTCCATCTGTTAATAAATTAACCAAACTCCTCATCTCAGGGTTAAACTATTTAATTCTGATTTCTCTGTTATCTTCAGTATCATCTACTTCTATCATTTATTTCATAACTTTGCATTTTCCTCGTGTGTAAAAGCTTATTTAGTATTCTAAGGTAACTTAGTCACTTCCCACAATTGGTCGTAGAGTTCTAGTCCCTGGGATAATGTCTATGTTCATTATTTTGAACATCAAGGTCCCTTGATACATAGTGAATTTTTTTCCAAACTATTTATCATTTTTTCTCTTTACCTACTCTTAGGGGTTGACATGTTCCTCCCAAAAAGCATGTGAAATCCTAACCCTAAGCACCTCAGAATGTGACCTTATTTGGAGATAGGGTCTTAACAAAGGTAATGAAGCAAAACTGGGGTCATTAAGGTGGGCCCTAACTCAGTATGACTGTGTCCTTACAAAGGGTGGACATTTGGACACAGAGGCAGGGAGAAAGACATATGACTAGAAGGCAGAGGCTGGAGTGATACATCTGCTAGTCATGGACCCAAAGACTGTGGGCAGATGCTTGGAGAGAGGCATGAAACAGATTCTCTGTTCCTGCCTCAGAGGAAATGAGCCCTCCCTGCACTCTGACCCCAGAACTCTGAGACCACACCCCTCTGCCATTTAAGCCCCTTAGTCTGTGGTTCTTTCTTGCGGAGGACATAGGTTGAACTGTACTTAAGGAGGGCTCTTTGCTTTTCCCCAACCACATTCCATACTGTTTTCTTTCCCAAGTTATTTGGAGTGCCTTTTCTTTTCATATATGCCCAGAGAATTTCTCATGATCATGAAGATTTTTCATAAGCATGAAGATGATTTCTATGTAAATTTTGCAAACTCCCTGGCTGGAATAAATCTATTTCCTCTAAGCTCCCTTTAGCACTTGATTTGTATATTTATTATACATATTAATAAATTCTTTTTTGAATTCTTGATATATAGATAAGTAGATATACATATATAAACCTTATCTTCCTCTAAGAAGTAAATCAAGTCCTTTGGGACAAATACCACCTCCTCTTCTGCACAGAGAGGGTGCTTCAATATTTATTTTGTAAGCCCTGGCTGGTGTAGCTCAGTGGATTGAGCACGGGCTGGGAACCAAAGTGTCCCAGGTTCAATTCCCAGCCAGGGTACATTCCTAGGTTGCAGGCCATAACCCCCAGCAACCGCACATTGATGTTTCTCTCTCTCTCTCTATCTCCCTCCCTTACCTCTCTAAAAATAAATAAATAAAATATTAAAAAATATTTATTTTGTTACTTTAATTGCAGGAGAGGCTCAGCTACTAGGAAAAGTTTGAAGCAAATTGTGTTTCTGATTTTGTGATAAGACACTCAAACATGCTTTTTATTTTTTATTTTCTTTTCAACTTCTTTCAAGTTATATTATTTTTATGGCTCTAGTCTACCAAATGTTCCCTTTTTGTAATCAATACACAATCAAATAATAGTTTTGCTAAAGAATTTTGGCTGATTCATCAGTTAAGTGGAAGAAAGAATCCCCCATTTATTTATAATTCCCATGGTCAGCTGTTCTTTATCTGATACCTGACATGGAGGCACGTTAAGGTTCACATCTGTACTGGATTTGTATTTGCACAGGATTTGTACATGCATGAGATTCATACATGTACTGGATTCATATGTGCACTGATTCATATGTGTACTGGATTCATACACACAGTGATTCTTACGTGCACTGAATTTTTATGTGCAGCTATTTCTGCTACTCTGGTGTGAATTATTCTCTAACTCATTTGTACAGAAATCATGACTGATACAGAATATCTCCAAAAAAGCTGTAAAAAGGCAGAGCAAAACTTCCACAACATTTCTTTTCCTTTAAAATGAAATGCCCAGCTAAGATGTCAAATTTTATCCAAAAATAAGCTGCTCCTGCATTAGTTAATAAACAAGTAAGTTTGGAATAGAAATGACCCAGACAGAAATTTTAAGTGGGTTTACCAACTAATTTTTACAAGATAACAATATATATCACTTATTACAGTGATACACACACACACACACACATATCAATTGGTATTACAATTTTCTAAAATCATTTCCAGCCTAAAGTTTTGAGGATGTGTGTATCAAAATTGGATCATTTGAATTTAATGCTTATTATCATCCCATAAAAGCAAGAAGAATTTGGTTGCTTTAACTGAAATAAGAGAATGTAAATCTGGGGTAAAAATAGAGAAAATAAAAGATTATCAGGTAATAGTCATTAGACAGTTGCCTTTATGAATTTGACTTGTACTATAGTAATTTCTCATGCTCCTATCTACAACTATAAAAAATAGAATCATATTAATAAATAGTGATGTTCTAATATTTTCCTTGACATGCCAGCTCCCAAAGTGACCGGACCTGGCACTGACTGACTAACAGTAAGGCCAAAGTGTCTGACTGGGAGGACTGTGGCGGGTGAGAACATGCCATCTGCAGACAGCTGAGGCTCTTCCTGTCACTTCAAGACAAGGGGCTGATGTAAACTTGTAGGAGAATCCAGCAGAAAAGAGTTTTCCAGGAGGGCAGCAGTATGGTTCATTGATGCTGCTTTCTTTGTGTGACTTGGAGCCCAGTGCCACCCCAGTTAGGGGCCTGACCATGTATCTCTGGGGTGGTGGGACAAGCTTGAATTACCTGTAACAATATGTGTATAGGAGGACATGATAACAGTCTGTGGAGTTTTTAAGTGCTTTTGGAAACACATAACATCTTTATCCATTCGCATATGATATCTCTAAGTGTTGCTGTGATAAAGACACCAAACTACAACAAAGAAAGTTGTCCATTGCAGGCTGCTCACTTTGAATGGAGACAGGTTTCCACAGGAATATATAACTGAATGGGTTAAATCCAAGAGTTAAGATGTTATTGTGTAGCAAATAAGGTGAATTTTTGTTTTATAAATATCAATTTAATCTACAAGACAGGACACTTCTACAAATTCTTATAAAACGTAACCTTTTATTTTGCATCCCTTTTATGAAACTAAAGTGGAGAAAAGAATGGAGAGAGGAAAAGACAATGCTTACTTTCAAGATGTAAAGGGAAATCACATGCAGTACGCTGTGAGGAAGCACCTGTGACAGTAGGTCAGCGTCACATGCCCATCATCAACAAAGGGAAGTGTTTGTGCAGAGAGTTTCTAAAACAAGACCTACCTACAGGACCCCCTTGGATGGGAGCCCCGGAACTGAATCCAACACAGCCAAGCTTGTGGGGCAAGCAGACGGCTCTTCATAAATATTATTAGAAAAGTTGGATATAAACCAACTGTCCTAAAATATCATCCTCAGTCTGAAATTTTATAATCAGTGATTAATTTAAGCATCACATTTCTTTGAAAGGTAAGTATATCGACCATAAGTTAATGCTATTTCAGGAAAAGTGGTTTAGACCAAAGTCCCCACCTTCCAGCCCAGAAGGAGGACTGAAACTATTAAGGATACAATTGAATCATCATTCTCTAGGTATTAAGTATTGAATCAAGGTTGATTAATGTGGACCAGAGTAAATAAATTACACAGAGGAAAGGGGATTAAATCTGGCCTTTAAGAACAGATAAGATTTGGGCGGTGGGTAAGTGCTAGTCCAGGTGAGAGAGACAGCATGAGCGAAGGCTGTAGTGAGAACACCAAACACCCCCATGTGAGGCTGTGGAAGGCCAGGCCATCCAGAACACTGGGCGGCCACGTACCCCCCAGAGAAGCTACATTTCTAACTGGAGTCTGTTCAAAGATCCGGAGTAGGATGGACACGATGAATATGATATTTTAAAAATGGTCAGGCAATGTTATGCAATATGGATTCAAATTCAGAGTAAAAAGCCAGCTAGCCAAACTAGGTAATTACTGGCAAAACTCGGGGCCTAATCTGGTGAGAGATAGCTCTCATCCAGGAGAATGCAGAGTAGAGCCTGAGATCCTTTTTAAGGTCAGACCTCCCACACTCACACGTTGGCCACAGTGTCAGTGAGGGAGGAAAGACTCAAGAGAAGGAGTGAGTTGAACTGTGGGGAAAAGGAAGGTGGGCAGCGCCCTGCTCCCGGCCCTCCTCACCAGATTATCAGGACGCGGTGGAGACAGGAAGGCTTTTGCAGACAGAACCCTGGGATGACTGACAGAACCAGGACACAAACCGTTCTCAACAGTCTGCCCTGGAGGACTGACTTATGAAGAGACCCTCGGCGGCGATACATACAAAGACCTCTGCTGAAGTTCAAAACACCAACTGCACAAATATTAATAGACAGTAGAGAAATGACTCAATAGGATATGAAACAGTAAAAACAGGTCTTAGGAACTTTAGTTTTGATTAAGAAAACAAATGAAGAGTACACAAAAGCCAAGTGTATAAATGGCTGATGAAGTATTAAACTGATTTTAAGCCATTAGTGGAACATTTAAAATAAGGGGATGGCAGCTCTCTTTTTCTTGAAATGGTTCAGATCAGCCCCGAAGTATCGGGTACAGCTGAAGGACCTGCCCTTTAAGCCAGAGGCCACAAACATAAATGCTTTCAAAAGTTGGCTGATGAATTAGATAAGAACTAGGAGTAAGAAAACAGAGAGGAACATGAAAATCTAAAAAATCAAAGCCCTCAGATCTGTGTCTCCTCTCAAATACTCCAGGATCAAAGCCGAGACTGCAGGCGATGGGTCCACAACATCTGCTTTGACAGGGATGCGCCCCAAAAGGAGAGCATTCTGAGGGTCACAGGAGGCTAATGGGACTCATAGCCGTGTCACACAGGGATGGGGGTGCACTGATAAGATTTATGCAGGAGAGGGCTTATTTGGCAGCTCTTTTCAAATTTCTGAAGGGTTAACATCAAAGTGAAATTAGATTTGCTCCTCATGATCCCTCTGGAGGGTAGTGTCAGTGCCCATGAGAAGAGTTCTCCAGGGGCCCTGGCTGGCATAGCTCAGTGGATTGAGCACAAGCTGCGAACCAAAGTGTCACAGGTTCAATTCCCAGTCAGGGTACATGCCTGGGTTGCAGGCCATGACCCCCAGCAACCCCACATTGATGTTTCTCTCTCTCTCTATCTCCTTCCCTTCTTTCTCTAAAAATAAATAAATAAAATATTTTTTTAAAAAAAAGAGTTCTCCAAATTTTGAGCTTGCTGTTTGGGGCAATTTTCCAGCAGTCAGACAGGACTATCAGTAAATTAGAGTGACTTGTGAGATACTGAGTTTCCTATTGCTGAAAGTGCTTGAGTGGAATTTAAATGAAAATTTGCTGAAGATGCTACAGAGGGAATGACATGTATTAGATAGGATGTTGGGTCAATAGCCTCTAAGATCCTTTGCAAATATAAGAGTCTAGCATTATATGGCATCAATGTCTTGAGTAGGGTAGAATGACAGAACATTGGTACCCTGACAGAAAGGTACATGAGTTGATGAGAAAGACCCCAACAGCTGTTACCTAGCATTTCTTCTTAAGGTTCATTTTATCAGGTATCAGCTTTCATGGAAGGATGAATGAAAAATCCAAAGGCACAGAGACCCAGGGTTCTTCTTCCTGCTAGAGTGAAGGAGAAGACATTCCTCCTGAATGGGAATCAAACTGAGTAGGACAAAGGAAAGGCAAAGGAAAATAAATCTCAATTTCTTCTCAATATTCCCAAGGCTGGTTCCAAATATAGTCCTGATATTCTGCTAACATTTAGGGGGCTTTGTCCTGCATTTCTTTTTAGGGCTGAGTTCCCGTGGTTAAGAGCATGAGCTTTCTGAGGACCTCCTGGAGCCCTGTGCTTTGAGTGATAAGGGGGGAATGAGGTATGTGGGCTTCAGATGTGTATGGAGACAACATTTTCTAGAACAGGAACAAAACAACCATGGAGGAGACTGGTGTTAACATTCCCATCTCACTTAAGGGATGCTTTGTCTACCTCATCTCTTATCATGAAGAAGAAGGATTTGTTTAACCAGTTAACTCTGCACTGATTACACTCTTGGGGAGGGTAAGCAGTCAGCAGACTTTCTCCGAAGCCCCCTGAGCTGGGGTATGAAGTCTGGCTGTTGAGATGTGATTTAATGCCAAGGACTCATGTGCCCTGCAAAAGTAGGGTTTCTACCTCTGGTGTTTGATGAGACTGGACTTTTCACTGAAGCCTTGCCCACACTCCCTGCAAACATAGGGCTTACCATGGTTTATTTTAAACTTCCAGTGCATCTTATGGGCTGAATAGCTACATTGTGGCTAGTGGCTATCTTATTAGATATTACAGTTCTAGCCACAGACAATTTCCAACTCATAGTTTTATATTATTTCTTATAATAGCTTTGTTGTTATTTATTCTTTTTTAATTTAAAATTTTCCAGCTTTGAGATGTTATTAAAATATATGTAAATTTAAAGTAGACAAAGGGATGATTTAATACACATATGTATTGTGAAATGATTCCCACAATAAGGTGAGTTCATGCCTCCATCCCCACAATTAATTACTTTTGTGTGTGGCGATAACACTTAAGAGTGCTCTCTTACCAATATTTAGCTTCCCCATGTAAGAGGAACATACCAGAGCTTGCATTTTTATAGCACTTTACAGCTTACAGAAATAGCACTTATTTTTTTGAAATGAGATTTCCAGATGAGCCACAGGGCAGGTATCATTATCTCTAATTGAATGATGCAGAGTCTGGAGTTTCAGCAGGGTAAGCATCTAACCCAAGGCCAGACACTTAGCAACAAGCAAAGTTAGGACCAGAAATCATGCTCTCCGGCTTCAAACCCAAATATGTATTTTCTGCCACTTTACTCGATAGAGTTGGCTTTCACAATCTCTGTGTTGAAAATAATATTCTGAAGAAAGAGTATGTCAGCACAACATGGAAAGTGTTGAATTTGGAGATAATGCCTCTCTTTCATTATGATGCCTACCAGGTAACCCATTTATTGAAAAAAAAAAAAGCAGAAATCAAGACAAGTGATTGTGAGGTAAAAAATTAGGGCACTCAAATTGTGCATATTTTCTAGCATATTTCCCAAAGACAAGAAGTTAAATAACTGAAAGTCTAGTTCAAAATCCAATTTTAGAATAGCAAATGTGAAATATTTGACAATTAAAGACAATTAAAGACAATTAAAGACAATTAAAATATTTTATCTGATTTTTAAAAACAATTTTAAGTGAGTACCTCTCTTTTTTATTTCCTCTAAATAAGCATACTCTGAGTAAAAAAGTCAGTGCATACAACTGTAATAATAGTTTTAAAAATGCTAAGAAGATAATTTTGAATTTTTATCACTACAGCTCATGAAGTAAATGGCAGCCCTTGCATTTTAATACTTAACAACAGCAGTAGACCACAGAGCTCAAGTGCTGGCGCGACTCAGTGCGCCCGAAGATCTCCCAGACTTTCTGTGAAAGTCAGAAAAGATAATATGCCACTAATATCAACGTGTCAGGGCAGTAAACTAACTTTTTCCTAAATAACAACAAGCTATAAAATATGATTTCACTTTGTTAGTTCTGTACACAGTAAGAAACTAACAAAATTTACACAAAAGTTTCCAAAAGTAAAATAGAGATATTCTGTATTAATCACATCCAATTTTACCTGCATCATCATTTCTACGTTTTGTTTTGTTTTTGTTTTTTTTTGTGTTTTTGGTCTGTAGCATAGCAAAAAATATTTGATGAAAGTCAAAGTAGTTTGTAGTAAACCATACATATTATACAGTTAGCTGTATATATTATTAAAATTAAGGATACTGTATTTTTTAGGTTGAAGGTGCAGAGCAAGGTTAGTGTGATAACTTTTGGATATTTAGTTCATGTTAAAAGATAAATGATGACTCAGAATATTGTCTTCAATTCCATTTTCATATACTTATTAATGTGCAAGAGAATAGGATATTTTAATTCTTTTGATTTTTAAGCCTAGAATTTCAAGGTAAATGAAATCAATCAATGAAATAAAATAAAATATTCTTAAAACAGTGGGAGAGAAATCTCTAGCATTCTAATACCAACCAGAAAAAAATATTTTAACTTGTCATCGTGCAAGATTTAATGTACACTCCATAAGCATTTTACCCAACAATGCCAAAGACTGCTATTTACTTCTTAGAATGTCTACCCCAAGTTTGGACACTCAGAACATGAAAGCTCATTCTCTCAAGGTCGAAAGCAGAGGCACAACCAGGTGCCCATTGGGCTGAGCTCCCTCTGACCTGTGACAAATGGTCTGCCATATCCTTCTGACCCAGGGGAGCCCCCAGGTGTGTGGCGGAAAAAGAAGCAGCAGAAGACCCTGCACTCATGATGGGGCTTCATATCTCAGTAAAGTGAAGTTGTCTTCACTGCAGCCACAGGGTTCTGGTTCTGCATCTGCCTGGTTCTTTGTGAACAGGACTACTCTGAGAGGTTGAGTGCTCGCAGGAGGCAGTCTGGACTGTACACAGGTTAGAACTGGTGGACAGGGAGGACAGACCAGGAGAGGGATGGCCTCAGGCTCCTGAGCACCCACTCCTATCCCTGACACTTCAGCACACATCTTTCAGCCCTCAACTTCCTCATCTGAAAAATGGGCATGATAATCACAGTGCCTACCTCAAAGGAAGACTGCTATGAGGAAAAGAGAAATAATAAATGCAAAACCTTAAGAACATCTATGGCTCAATAAATCTAAGCCTGAAGATTCTCTAAATTTGCCAGATCATACTGAATCCATGTAGTGTCATTAAAAGTTTTCTACATTCAATTACAACTTCTGGTGTTTGGACCAGTTCTTAGAGTTATACATCTATTATTCATTCCAGCCTTTCATTCTGGGCATTCATTCCTTTAAGCAAGACATTTAATGAACTGTTCTCATCTTTACGATTACCTGAATTTGAGAACAAAATGTCTTAAACAGTGATATCCTAGAAGAAAACATGGTTAAGTTCAAGTCCCACATCTCCAAGTAATCTTAAGAGCAGCTCTCTTCCTAATTGTGACTTCCTCAGCTGAATTCCAACTAGACTGGAGTATTAGCATCAGATCAGTTAGTCTTTAGCTGCCAACCACAAGTCTCCAACTGTTTTTGATATGTAAATCTTGTCTAATTATATTTAAATTTTCTGAGCATTGTCTTTTGTTCTTAATTCTCTAAAAAGTTCATAGATACCTTTAGGTTTGAAACCTGCACATCATATAAATAGTATAAAGGAACACTGCTTCTCAATATGCAGTATTTAATATGTTAATTATTGCTACGTCAAACAGCAATTGAAAAGCATCTCTGAAATACTGCTTTCTGTCATTTACATTGTGGCCAGAGACTAACCAATTTTTTAATTCATATTGGAAAAATACACTCCACCAAGTATGAATCAAAGGAATTCCTCTAAATTTAATACCCTAATCTAATATCACCAAGGCTTCAAACGAGTCTGACTTAAAAGGTGTTCTGGCATTTCCTGTGGAAGGCATGACCCCAGTCTCTGTTTCACTCTATCAAGAAACTGTTAAGATGGTCTCGCATCAAGCCTTTCCCTCCATACTCATCTTACTCCCAGTATCATGTATTTTCCCAATCCTCACCTCTACAGAGACGATTATGAGGAAAGACTCCTCTAATGTCTAAGGCTTCTTCTAATTAAAACCAACTTAAGCCCTGGCCAGTGTGGTTGGGGGTCATTCCACAAAATGAAAGGTCACCAGTTGGATTCCCTGCCTGGGTTGTAGTGGGCCTGGTCCCTGGCTGGAGATATGTGAGAGGCAACTTTTCTCGTACATTGATGTTTCCATCCCTTTTTTTCTCCCTTTGTTCCCCTATCTCTAAATAAATAAATGAATAAATAAAATCTTAAAAAATAAACAAACTTAAGACAAATGAGATTTTGACTGTGAGGCAGCAAACATTCGTTTGTGTGTTAGTCTACTTGGGCTGCCCTAACGAAATGCTAGAGACTGGGTAGCTCAAAAATACAGACATTTATTTCTCTGGAGGCTCTGAAGTTCAAGATGAGATGAAGTTCCAGTGGATTTGGTTTCTGGTGGGGAGGTGAGGAGAGGGAGAGCTGTCTCCTTCTTCTTTTAATAAGGCCACCTACCCTATGGGATGAGCACCACCCTTATGAGCTCTTCTAACCTTGATTAGATCTTAAGAGCCCCATCTCTAGATAACATCACATTGAGGGTCAGGGCTTCAATATGTACATCTGGGAAACCACAATTCAACCCACAGCACTCTGAAAAGTCAAAGAACTACTGCAATCAGGCGGTGGAGAGAGAGCCTATTTTGAAGTACGTGACCATGATTTTATAGCAAGCTGAAGGCAGCAGTCAATACTTTTCTTATGAAGCCATATTGGAGACTGGAAATATAAACCCTGCACTGGACCTGATGATCTGATTTCCGAAATATATTTACTTAAGACATATTTCTTTGGAGTACATAAACAAATTCATGGAAATGGCTAGAAAAGATTAAGGAGTCAATATGGGGTCAGAATTTACTAAAATCAAAACAAATAGATGAAAATATATGTTCTCCTGATCCTAATCCTTTGAACAAAAACTTCACAACTTTCAGATCCTATTCTTTCTCTTTTGCAAATGTCCCAGTGGAGAAACCCTTCTTCCCTCTTCGGTGAAGCTCTCCCGCCCAAGGCTGCTGTCTTCTTTGTCCTCTGACCTTTGTCCTCTGATCTCCATCTTCTCCCAGGAGTCACTGACTGCATCAGTCCTTCTTGATGAGTTCTGTTTTCCAAATGTTTCCAGCCTTCTGTCCGGCCACTCACCTCTGTGTTTAACTCCCAGCCTCCCTTTGAGTTGGAACCAGTGTTCAGTAGGTCCCACTAGGACTGAGCAGGGTGGTGGGGTCCCTTGCTGTCCTGGAAGTTCGCTGACAAAAGGCAAACCAGAGTGGCCCACCCTTCCCCTCAGCTGCTGCTTCTTATTCCAACAGAGTCTGTCTTTCAGACTTGTAACCACAAGCCTGCAATTATTTTTGCCACAGACATCTCTAGACTTTACATTCTCGAATGTTGACTCTTGCCCCTTAATTATCTTAAACTCTGTAGAAACACCTCCCAGCCCATGATTGCTTGGTCCATGTGTGTGAAAAATTTTCTGCAAGACAAATGGCACCATTGTCAACAAGGCCAGTTTCTTCAAAAGACAGATGACCCCTCTTTCCCCTCAGCCTGACTGATTCCAGCCTCTGAATATTTATCTGGAAGATGTTTCTGTTTTGTTTAAAATGCCTAAAACAGAGACTACCTTTCAGATACGAGAGAATGAACCTGGGACAGATTTCAGCAAACAAGCCTACAGGGAACTGTCCTAAAATCTGATGACATTTGAAACTGCAAATTTATTTTGAGATAGTTGTGTTCCCTGGAGCCTCTTGACTCAGAATTCTTGTCAAAACATTGAAATAAGTACTCTGATTTCACTCACAATTGATCCTCCCTTCCACTGCATCTTGGGGGAACCCTCAAATGGTATGCCTCAGGGGGCTGTGATCCCTCCCTGCCTCAGTCTAGGAGATCTAGGAGTGAACATTCTATTTTACATCAAAGTATGGAGAGAGACGTCTCACCCACTATGAACATGCACAGACTGAACAGAAAAGGTTAATACCACATAGAACACTTAAATTCATTTAAAAGTATGATTGGCTATTTTCTCCCTAGGGAAAATATTTAAAACTTCAAATGGATGAATTACAGTATGATGAGACCATCAGCTAGACACAAGGGACACAGCTTAATGTCACTGAAAGCTATCTTCAGATAATTGCTGAGCAGTTACGCCCTTGGGCTGACATTTTATTTAAATTAAACTGAACACATGGACTATATATTCTCTGTCTCTTAGCTAAATAATGAAAAGTTTAAGCTCTGACCTTTAAATTATTTTATTTTTCTTTGTTTGATAAGAATCAGGACAATGTTCTAACAACATATCGAGTAAGGGGAAATTCTTTGAGCAAACACAAGGTATATTCATAATATTGTTAAAAATTACTCTCAGAAGCAAATCTTTAAAAGTTCTTAATCGCCCTTACCAGTGCCACTCTTTTCAAGTCTGATGGGCTCCAGCAAGTTTAAGATGACATCCCTGCCTCGTGGAGGCCTGGGCTCGGCCCTCCCTGCCCCTCACGGCCCAGCTCCCACTCTGTGGCCCTGGAAAACCCCATCTGTTCCTGGAACAGGACTATCTCTGCTTCTCCAGTCCCAGAGTGGCTTCCACTGAGCGGGAAGCTCCTGATGACCCCATCCATGCCTGGCAAACTTCTCGGAGCGATTTCAGTTCCTGCTGCCTTCAGCTGAGGTCCCAAGAGCTTAAGTACTCCAACTTCAGACACTGTGTAGTGTCCCAACTCTCTGCATTCCTTTCTCTTGGGTTACCATATACACATATATATGCTGAGGTGTATTGTTATGACCAAATGAATTAGTAATAAAAGTATATTTTAAAAATTTCAGCCACTACCTGTCACACAAACATTTTGAATATTTAGAAATACTAATAAAAATAACCATATGCAACCTTTTTTAAATTTATTTTTTAAATCCTCATCCTAGGAAATGTTTATTGATTTTAGAGAGACAGGAAGGAGAGGACAGAAGGAGGGGTGAAGAGAGAGAAAGGGAGAGAGGAAAACATCAATCTGTTGCCTCTCAGATGTGCTCTGACTGGGGATCGAACCAGTTTACCTTTGGTGTATGGGATGATACTACAACCAACTTAGCTACCCAGCCAGAGCCATATCAACTCTTAAATGATGGTCCTTTTCAAAGCAGAGACAAAATTATTTCTTGTGAATTTCCTGTAAGGGATAATTTTTGAGAATCAAAGTTCTATTTTTAAGTGATTTTTTTTCTTAAGATGAGAAAGGACTTTTGCATGAAATATGCTCAATTTATGTTAATGTAGCCCTTTCTTTTGGTGATTATTTTGCCTAGCTGGGATCAATTCAGCAATTTTAAGTATTATGTCTCCAAAAAACTTGCTTTCACATTAAGTCAGAGGTACACATTGGAATGTGAACCCCAGGGATGCTGGGTGTTAGGGCAAAAAGGACACGTACTGACTTTGAAGAAAACAGGAACCCCACCCAACAGCACCTCTCTCCCTGAGGGTCAGGTGACAATGTCTGTTCCAGCACAGGGCTTAGAAGCCTGGGCAGTCCCTAGGGTTCCTGGCTCGCCTCACTTTGCATGATCTCCTTCCCAGGCATTGCACTGACAGAGAGCAACACGAATATCCACAAATCCTATCCCATTAGACAGTTTCAGCACAGACCTCCTGGGAGCCCCTTCCCTCCACATGGAGTCCATGGAAGCTTCTCCTGTTCTTCCTGTTCAAATCTGAACTCATGCCCTCCCCTCCACAAATGAGGCCCTCTTACTTCATGTCCTGTCTCATGGATGATACCTGTATCTACTCATATTCTTCCTTTTCTTGGAATCATAAATCCCTCAGGCACTTAGCTGGCCACACGGCTGCCATCCTTGCAGCTAGGTGTGGCTGTGCAGAGACAGGACTGTTCACTTGCCCCCCTCATGCTCTCATGCACTGTTGATGGAGTACAGATCCTTCCCCAACTATTCTTCCTCACAGAGAAGCCGCAACAACCCTTCTAACATGCTTGCATGAGGTCACTTTTTTGCCTAGTTCCAATGGCTTCCAGGCCACTAAGCATAGAATCCAAGGTCCTTGCAAGGTCTGCATGGCCTTGCTGATGTGAGTCCCCCTCTCACCACCGTTCTGCCCTCTCCTCAAGGTTGTGTGGGCACCTCTAGACCTCCCCCAGCAACAATGGCACAGTCCGACCTCCAGGCCTGTGCAAGGCTGCTTCCCTGAGAGTATTTCTTCCAGTCCCTCTTCCAGTGTGAACTGACAAGAAAGGACTTTCTTGAAGACTCTCTGTTAAAGGACACTGCCCCTCCACCTCCTTCCAGGCACGATTCTGTGTTGCCTTAATATACTTTCATATACGTAATGAGACTGATCTCCCCGGACACTGCATCTGTGCATGCATAGCTCTGTGCTTCCTCTGCGCCTTCTGGAATTTAACCCTATAAAGGAACAGCCTCTCTGCTTAACTACTGTGATGGCCTGAATGCCGATCAGGTCGCAGGATACATAGTGCACAGTCAATAACATCTCAGGTTTAGGACGTCTCTTTGTATACCCAATGCAAGGATGGTGAAGTATAAGCAATTCCAGTATGCAATTGAGTTTAACTAATTTGGGGACCAATTTTATTTTATTTTTTAACCTATAGCATTACTAAAAATCAACCAAAAATCTACTTCAGAAGCCCTGGCACTTTATAATTTTTTTCACTTAAAAGAGCACTCTAATCAGAGAAACTTACATTTTTATTCATGTTCTTATCATTTTTTATGCAAATGTTTATTTAGCCTAAGCCTCAACCCACACCTTTCTGGGCACAAAGGAAGTGCTCAGAGCTGAGGCAAGGACTGGGCCCCTCAGTGTTTTATTTCATATTATTCCTCCTGCATCTTAAAATCTGAGGATTTCAGGGAATCCTCCCATAAAGAAAAATAAATGGAGAAAAATCCCATTCTATATTTTACAATACAAATTAGTAACATTGAAGCATATCACATTTTCACCTTGATTGTTCTTAAAAATTCATTGGAGAGACTGGGAAAGGTTTATGTTATTTTAAAACAAAATGATGTGGTATATAAAACAAAATAGCAGTATATATACATGCATATATGTGTATTTTAAAATTGTTATCTTCAATTTTTAGTCTTAGAACTAAATCTTTAATTGTGACTTAATCAATGGTGAATTTATCATAGAACTGGAACCAAAGTGATGTATTTTTAATTCAAATTTCAACAAGAACAAATGAGACTACAGTGCAAGATGAACTATCCTAAGAACACAAAACGTTTAAAGAACGTTAGTGCTTTCTGGTTCCTGGGAATTGTTATCCTCTGTGAGTATCATTTCTTTCACCTCATAATAGATTCTGTAAAAGCAGTACTATCAATACTTTGTTCCTTGAATTTGAGTTATATACTATGTATGAAACAGGAAAAACAAAAAAATATTACAAGCCTTGACTTTCTATTAATTTAGTACAAATTGGCAAAGTTTTATGTGATTTCAATAAGAATCTTAAAAGAATTAATATTTTTAAAATATTAAGAAAACAATATCTACTTGTTTATAAACAAGAAAAATAAAATCAGATCTGGCCAAGATGGAGGGGTAGGTAGATACACTTCACTTCCTGGCACAACCAAAAGAAGCATAACAACCAATTTTAAAACAAAAAATAACCAGAACTGCCAGAAAATTAAATTGTATGGAAATCTGACAACTAAGGAGTTAAATAAGAAACATTCATGCACACTGGTAGCTGGGGCAGAGACAAGAAGCCGAGGAGGAGAAATTCAACAATGGGGTGGCTGATAGATTGGGTGGTCCCACACTTATGTGCAGATAAGCCAGGAGGAACAACTGGGGAGCAAGACAGACCGTGCAACCCAGGGTTCCAGCATAGGGAAAGTAAAGCCTCAAAACTTCTGGCTATAACACCCTGTGGGGTTTGTGGCAGTGTGAGAAACTCAAGCCACATAGTAGAATTCATTAGAGGGACCCATGGAGTCTTAGAATGTACACAAATCCGCCCACCTGGGAATCAGTGAATCAGCACTTGAAATGGCCCAATTTGCTTATGGGAAATGAGGGAAGTGACAGAAAGTGAGGTGAGAGCCAAGTAAGCAACATTGTCCCTGCTCAGACTCCTCCCCCACATAGAGCACCACCATGAAGTGAAGTGGGTTGCCCCCGCCCTGGCGAATACCTAAGGCTCCATCCCTTACTACATAACAGGTACACTGAGACAAAGAAATGGCCCAAATGAAAGAACATATCAAAGTTCTAGAAAAAAAAAAGCCGATAAAGAGATAACCAACCTATCAGATGCAGAGTTTAAAACACTGGTAATCAGGATGCTCACAGAAATGGTTGAGTACGGTCACAAAATAAAGGAAGAAATGAAGGCCATACAAAGTGAAATAAAGGAAAATACACAGGGAACCAACAGTGAAGGGAAGGAAACCAGGACTCAAATCAATGATTTGGAACAAAAGGAAGAAATAAACACCCAACTGGAACAGAATAAAGAAACAAGAATTAAAAAAAAAAAAGAGGAGAAGCTTAGGAATATCTGGGACCACTTTAAAAGCTCCAACATCCAAATTATAGGGGTGCCAGAAGGAGAAGAGGAAGAGCAAGAAATGGAAAACTTATTTGAAACCACGATGAAGGAGATTTTTCCTAATCTGGTATAGGAAATAGACCTCCAGGAAGTCCAGGAAGCTCAAAGAGTCCCAAACAAGTTGGACCCAAGGAAGCACATACCAAGGCACATTACAATTACATTACCCAAGATGAAAGATAAGGAAAGTATCTTAAAAGCAGCAAGAGAAAAAGAGAGTTACCTACAAAGGAGTTCTCATAAGACTAGCAGCTGATTTCTCAAAAGAAACCTTATAGGCAAAAAGGGGCTGGAAAGATGCATTCAAAGTCATGAAAGACAAGGACCTACATCCAAGATGACTCTATCCATCAAAGCTATCATTTAGAATAGAAGGGAAGATAAGGAGCTTCCCAATTAAGGTCAAATTAAAGGAGTTCATCATCACCAAGCCCTTATTATATGAAATGTTAAAAGGACTTATCTAAGGAAAACAAGATAAAAAACTATGAACACTAAAATGGCAACAAACTCACCACTGTCAATAAATTAACCAAAAAAAAACAAAAACAAAAAAAACAAACCTAAGCAATCAATGAGAATAGGAAGAGAATCACAGAAATGGAGATCACATGGAGGGTTATCAGTGGGGAGAGGGAGGGGGAGAGTGGGGGGAAGGTGCAGAGAATAAGTATAATTGGTATGTACAAAATATACAGGGAGAGTTTAAGAATAGTATGGAAAGTGGAGAAGCCACAAAACTTATATGTAGGACCCATGGAAATGAACTAAGGAGGGGAGATTTGGAGAAAGGGGGCATGCAGGGCAGAGGGGGATAAAGGGGAGAAAAATATGGGACAACTGCAATAGCATAATCAACAAAATATACTTAAAAACAAAAAAAAAAAAGAAAAGGAGAATTAGAAATTAAGGGAAGAATTGATGTAACTGTAGAATTTTATAGAAAAATAGAAGAGAATATAGTTAAAGACTTTAAGATATAAACCTATTCGAAGACATAGGTTCTTTCCAAAATATTAGTGTTAAATAACACCAATGATAACAAAATACTCTTAAAAACTTAACAGTGTTTCATTTAAACAATTCTCCATTAGTAACACTCCTCCATTTAACAAATCCAAGTGTCCAGTGTGTGTACACAGGGCACTCTCGTCAGCCCTGAGACACGGGACTTGCACCCTTGGCTGTGAGCCGTGCACCTCAGGGTCACAGTGGGCTCAAGGACTCTCGGTGTGCTCATCCACAACTTCTATTCTTCACAGGAATTCTTAAAGTTGTCTTATTACCTGCTGTTTCTGGAGTACTTAACAGGTTTCAGAACATAGTAGAGAATGTAAAACTCGATCTGGCCCCCAGGAGCACAGGGGCTGGAGGCAGTGCTGAGTCACTCCAGCCCTTCAAAGTTGTGTGACTTGAGGTAAGACACCTCACAATCCCTGTGGACATCATTTTTTTTCTCCCTACCCCACTCTGACATAAAATTGAACCAGTAGAGCCTCTGTGAGGTCTAAATTAAAATCACCATCCTCTGAATGCTTGCTATGCCCAAGCATGGAGCAAATCCTCTATACACCTCCTCTCGCTGTGTATACAGTTTGTCTGTCCATGAAGGGGTCCCAACTACCCTCATGGGCAGAACGGTAAGGCAGAGGTAAGATAAGTCAGGAAACAGGGACACACAGTAGGTAAATTTTAATCCAGGACTTGGACCCTGAGCTGCCCAATGCAAAGCGTATGCCCATACCCACTACCCTATACGACTTCCTGTCTGGAAGCACTTTTAAACCATAGATACATTAACATATGATGTTATTAGTCCTAAAGGAAGAGGGATGTGTACCAATAAATATGCACAATGTACTTAGTGGACTTGAATAAACTTAGCATTCAAGTACATGGCATCTAAAACATTAAGTGTTAATGTTAGTATTGCTGTATTGATAATTTGATAATGCAGTTTGAATAAAGTTAAAGAATCATCATTGAACCTTTTTTGAACACCAGTATGATAAAGTACTTTTGGGGAACAAAAAACCCCAAAACACCTGGTGGCAGAGAGACAGATGGTTGAGGAGCAATGACACAGGACACTTAATTCCCTGAGGGGGTGGACTCTGCAGGGCAGTGGAGGGGGAGGAGTTGAAGACAGAACAAACTTTTGAGAATACGGGAGAAGCAGAGCAGGGACATTTATGATTGATGTGTTCGCACTGTTTTGGGTTGAACATGGCAAAGCACCTCTCTCTTCAGGAAGCAAATTAAGAACGCCTCTTAAAGGAGGCTGAGGGGTTAACATCATGTTTAAGAACTTGCTTTGCAGTAGATGCTCATTTATGCCCCATGACAATCCTGGGAAACATCATTTTCATTCATACAGATGAAAGAACTGAAGCTCAGAGAAATTAAATATCTTTCCTCAAAATAGTAGAGCCTCAGGGCCTGGCCGGGGTCCCACAGAAGGGGCAAGTGGCAACAGCCCAGTTTTAGGAAATTGAGTCTAACCCAAGGCACAGCTAGAGACTGAAATGGAGATGACAACCCCCTATACCTGGTTGGACAAAAGAGCATGGTATTTCTGAGTGTGGTAGTTCGTTCTTTCCTTTTTAAAAGGTTTTATTTATTTATTTTTAGAAGGGAAGGGAGAAAGAGAGGGAGAGAAACATCAATGTGTGGTTGCCTCTCATAGGCCCCTATACTGGGGACCTGGCCCACAACCCAGGCATGTGCCCTGACTGGGAATTGAACCACCGACACCTTGCTTTGCAGGACTGAGCTCAATCCACGGAGCCACGCTAGCCAGGGCAAAGCATGGTACTTCTGAGGGCAGACAACGTATCTTGCATTAACACACTTCCACATCTCACCAGGGCACCTTAGGTGAGGCCATCCTCTCTCTGGACCATGCCCCAAGGCCTCCAGTCTGTCTACCCGAAGCCCCTGCGTCAGGGTAGTCACACAGCCTTCAGACACTCCCTTTCTCATTTGCATTTGTACCCTTTCGCTGATTACTGACTATTCTCTTCTAGGTATTAATTACAGCAGTCTCTCCATCTCCGCACCAGGGCATTTGGTCTGGGTAACTCCCATGTGGGTGGCATCCTGCAAACTTCGGGCCTCTGCCCACCAGGTGCCACACACGCCCCCATCAGATGTGACAACCAAGCAGGGCTCCAGACTTTGCCTCATGTCCCCTGCAGGCACAATCGCCCTGGGGAGAGGCAGCCTTTAGAGCCTAAGGGTTCGCACTAATGCCATTGCACTAATATAGGTGATGTTTTGTTTATGATTCTGAGACAGGCTCTCAAATTTTTGTGTCTTTATAGAAATTAGATGTATTGCTACCAGAAGTTAACAGCATGCTCAAAGGCCTAGGAAACTAATGAAAAAAGGATATAAATGTGAGATTTGGGCTACTCTACTTGGTTCTATTTGCTCCATTGTCTTCATACATATTTTGTTTTAATGTGGTATTTGGAAATAAGTTATTTGTAAACATAGGACAGGGCTGTTAATGGATGATTCACCTTTTCTTACAGTTCTATTTCCATTGGTTTCAATATTGAAAATAGTCTTTTCAATCTTGTAAGGCCAGAATTCATGCATAGGTATTTCTAACTATGTTATAGAATGCCACTTGCAAAATATGTGATTCCCATTTTCTTCCTTTTTAAAATGATCAAATTGTGTGCCATACTTTTATGAGGATCCATCATGACAATTTTCATATTGCCATGGACCATGGACTTAACAGATTTAAAATGAGGTATTTTTCAAGAGTAGGACAATGATGTAAAGTTTTTCCATTAACACAGTAACTTGTTTAGTAAAATAAGCATAAGTTTACTTCTCTTTGTTCAGTGTTCTCAAAGAAAATATAAAAACTTGTCCATTTTTCTAAAGCTTGAAGAGTAACAAAATAAAAAATACATATATCCAAAAGTAGTCAATATAATAAATATAGTGTTAGGCAAGCACACAATTTTATGCCAAATTAAATAAACCACAGAATTTGAAACAATAAAACTATCCCCACTTTTATAGGAACCTAGACAATTTTATAAGTACAGTTTTAACTTGATTCCACAAAACATTGGAAATCCAATTCTGACAATGGTAGAGAACAGAGGACAAAATCAAGGCCTCTAGGCCCATTGAGGTTAAAAGGTCAATGGATTTCAACACATAAAATCCTGACTTCATCGGGTTTCTTTAAACGATTAGCTGAAACGAGGTTACAAATTTAAGTAAAATAGGCTGGCAACACACACACACATAGTCAGGACACACGCACTGCACTCCTGCTGTTGTGAGCCTTGGTCTGAACCCCCAACCCACACCCCGGCACAACCGCGGGGGCCGTGCTCCGGGCCCCACTGTCTGGGAAGCAGTCCTTCTCCTCCAGTCCCACCAGGTGTATAATTTCTCTTCTTACAAGATGGATACCGTAATGTGAGGCAAAGCTCTGATTCTCTTTAGGATTTATTTTTCCATATCAAGATTGTTACCTAAATTTTCATTTAGCTGACAAGAAAAATAAAGTTGAGTCTGAGAATCCGGAGTAGCAATGGCAGGTCCTAGGGTCTCCCTAATTGGGACTGATACTTGTCTCTTGATTCTCCAGCTTAATTTACATTTGTCCTGCTCTAATTTTCTATTTTATTTGTAATTATATTTTATTCTTGTTATAACCCATCTAACATCTTTTTTAAAGCAGAGTACAGATACATAAATAAAAACAAGTAAAGGGTAGAAGATAAAAATATTGAAGAGAAGAAAGCTAATAATATAAAGAAAAACATGTTTGAACACTGACATGACCAAATTAACTGTAGGGAAGTTGTTGACATCAGAACATTTGTCATCAAAGTTATCAGTGATCATATTACTAATATTCTGATAAAGAAAATCGGTTTATTTTTTAAAACTTCCCTGTATGCAAATATGATTTAGAGATCCTAAATACATTCAATTAATTGTTCCCTGAAGACAGTATATAGTTCTACTAAGAATGCAATTTAAATTCAAAGTGAAATTTTACAACTGTTGAGAAAATAACTTGATGTCACTGTTAAGAGTGACAGATGAGTTTGGACCATCACCTTTTTTCTAAAATGTAAAAGTGAAGCAACATAAAGCACATCATCTTTATTGTGTTTGAGCTTTCCCAAGAAAAGTCAGAGATCTAAGGTATACGTGGATAGAAGCCTGGGAACTTATCTGGGTGATGTGTCACTCGCCGCATGGGACACCCCTGGAAGCGGCTCGGTGGGCCAGACCAGTATCTACAGCACACTGCAGTGCTGGCCCTCTGGAGGTCTGTCTCTGTGACGCCGGTGAATGGTGAAAGACAAGGCACCTCAGTCAGGAGTCTTTGGACTTGAATACCTCCATCCCATGACAGAAATAAAACTTCAAAGGTGAAAACATTGAAGGAGGACAGGGGAGCAAACAGCCTTGCCTTAGCAGAACCAGGATTTGCTACCAAACACAGCATTAGCGTTCTGGTCTTTGACTCTGTCCAAATTCTTCAAAAGTGATAGCCATCTCTCTGTTCTAACAGAGCATACCAGACACAGTCCCTGATCTGATGAATTATTGTGTGTTGCTCACTGTTTTATGTATGTAGTTCATTGGTGAAGTCAGCTTTAGCTTTGGTATAATTTCATTCACTTGTGTCTAAAATTAAAATGCATTTGAATTATTCATTCACTCATTGCACAGATATTTATTAAATATGGCCCAAGCATGGAGGATCCTAAAGAATATATATGTTTTGTTCCAAAATAGTAATTCTCAAAACTCAATATAATGAGCCAGAGCAATATCAAGAATCAGAAAAGGTTTGATATAATGGTAAGTATCTATGACAAACACACACATTTTGGGGCCATTTATGTATTAATATAAAATAATACAAATCCTCACAACCAACTCCATATCACAAAGTGGCATATTGTGTCTGCCTCATAATACCCACAGGACACATTCACCCTACACATTAGAGTTTTTAAATGAATCCTAACCAATTACAGGTCAGTGAGGATAGTCTTTAATTAAAGGTAGTTAATGGAAAATGAAAACACTAGTGAAAAATGCAAAGTTAAGTATGCTTAACCCAAGGTTCATTTCAGACACTATTAATTTCCCCTCAGTAGCTGTTTTGTGTGGTGGCAACGTGGTGGATTTCGAACAGATTTTAATCTTCCCCTGGACAGAACCCACGGACTCAAAGAGATAAGAAATTTAGGGTGGGGGGGAAAGGTGGTATATTATTTGAATAGCATTTCCTGTACTGATGCAGAACTCTAAGAGATAAAAGGTTCACTGCTTAAATCCCTCAAAGATGGTCCTAAACTGGGCTCGCCACCATGAAGACTGTGCGCAAGGCCAGTCCACCAGAGTCCAGAAAGGAACCAGGGGCCTCTCAGTAACCAGCCCCGCCTGGTGTTGTGTCTCCAGGGATGTCCAGGGGGTATGTGCTTGTGCCTCTCTCTGTGTATTGTGTTCTTCATTTTCCTCCAAAATACATATTTTGGAGAAAGATTAAAATATCAACTGTTTTCATAAAGGAAAGGATAGCTCCGAACAGGCTTATCACTTGGGTGAATTGGGTCTTTGAACACACTTTAGCTTCATTAATGAAAATAATTTATGGTAAAGAAGGTAGCTATGCCTCAGGCATGAATTCAATTCCTAGATAACTATGTTTTTATAACATCTTTATTGGTCTGCATCACCTGAATGCCCTATGCATTTTTGTACTTTTGGTAATGTAATTGGTGAAACACTGAAGCTTTTACACTGAAGACAAACGTTGTCACCAGCAAAAAATACAAGTTGACTCTGCTGTGCACAAGGGGTGCTGACATGGACCCAAGTTCCCACTCAGCTTCCATGAACCTTGCATTTACTGATTTCTTTTAAAACTGATTGAAGTAACATCACTAAACCCCCAAGGGTGTCCTTTTTGATGAAAACATTCTGACGATAACTTATCGTTTTCCTTTCCACATGCATTTATGGGAGATTAGAGTCTAAAGGAGAACTCTCACTGCCTAAAGCAAGTCCATGGAGCTTCTCTGTGGTCACTGTGGGACAAGACAGAGTCTCCGTGGAAGCTCAGATGAGTTACTGGATTGACATTTCTCAGTGATGAAAGGAAGTTCTGTATGTCTGAGCAGCAGGCGACAAGATGCCAGCTATAACCCTACCCTGACAAAGCCCCAAATCCTGTTATTCTGCCTAAAAATCTACCATATCAACTTACAGTGCTGAATGAATCATGAGACTATAAAAGAATGACAATTAATAAACTCTGGTAGCTGTGCCATAAAATTAATCTTACAATAATGTCACTGACCAGTTATAAAAGGTTGATAGTGCAAGAGATCAGCACCCTGACTGGCAGCAGGCGTTGGGCAGTATGCCAGGGTCACCGCCTGGGGAAGCAGAGGGGCAGGAGGTACTGAGGAGGGAATGGAGCAAAACTGCCTGGGCATCCTCAGCTGTATCCTTTATGCCTTCTCCCCCATTTCCCCAAGAAACTTCATGCCTCAATGACTTGGTCCTCCAACGAAGCCTGAACTCAGGGTCTTTATCCAACCAATGGATAAAGGATCATTATCAGTCATTGTCCCTTTATTATTGAAGAGGTTTAAGCAGGAATTGATCATATACTTTTATACCTAAAGACAATTACTCTGGCTGTTGGAGAACGGATTGAGTAGGAACATGAATGGAAAGGAGAAGATGATGCAGGGCCGTTGTAGATGAAGGAGGTGACAGTGGACAGAAACAAAGGAAGGTGTTCAAGCAGCGACTCTAGACCTTGCTGCACATTAAAACCCCTGAGGAGCTTTGTAAAACTTCTGAGGCCCCAGCTCCACCCTCAAATGTGGACATCATTTTGTGGAAGTAGCTGTGGCACCAGCACCTGTCACAGGGAGGGCTGAAGACACTGGGTTAGAGCTGAGCTCTGGAGCATCTGCAGGGTCAAGTGTAGAGACGGTAAAGATAGAGAGAAGCCTCTCCTGACAATGAGATTTCTGGCCCAATGAATTAGTTTAATTGTAGCACAATTTACGGAGAAAGAGATGACTGGGAAGCCAGATTTTTATGTGAACTCTGGATTTTCTGATTTGGCGATTTAAAAAAAATGCATACATGTCAATTCTGTGTGGGCCAAAAGCTGCAAAATACTCAAACTGAGATTGAATACGTAGGGGACCAGTTGCAACATCTGCCTTAAATCAGGGAGGTTAAACTCTAATTATGGATTTCAGACCTTCACAGAAAGTCGGAGGAAATGCTTTGGAGACTCGTGGAAACGAGCCATTATTACTTGAAGCTTCATTAAGAGTAAAGGTGACCTGGTGCATTTGGTTCATTGCAATTGTGCACTGATCACTTCTCCCCTCCTCCCTCCCCACTCCATTCCCACTCCCGTCCTTTCTGCTGAATTAAGTAATAATACTCTTCTTTAAAAAGCACAAAAATGATTCCCAAGGTAGTAAGTTAAACAGCAAAGCTAGGTCTCACATCTAATTAAGTCTCAAGCCTGTGCTATCACCCTAACGTGGTTTTTAGCAGATTTTTTTTTTGGTGGGAGAGGGGTGGGCAGAGAAGCAGTTATAATTTACTTTTGAAAATAAGATTTATATAGATGAGAAACTTTTCTAAATTGTACCAGCATTTCAATGAACCAACCATATTCATAATAATATTTAAAAAGTGAAATACAGCAAAGCAGTGAATCTCATAATAAAGTATCCCTTTCGGACAACCCCCTACACATACACCCCCCATCCAGGGAGTCTGACTTGAATTAAATCTCCTGACATACAGGCTTGTAACTTAGGAGAACCTCACTTCACAGTATTCTCTTCAAGAGACTTTTGTTAATCAAAAAACTGTCAAATACTATATTTTTATGTAATATCATATTTATGTCATGATATACCAAAGGAGTAACTTTCACAAAACCTTAGAGATCAAGGGATAATAATTTGCATGTGCAGTCATGTAGTTTATAATCTAGCACTCAGTTTTGTCTAGTCCTAGACAAAGTATGGACACAATAAGAAGTTTATATCTTTCTGTTAGAAGTCTGAACTACAGATGTTATACTTATAAACAGTTACAACATTTACTGACATATAAATCATATACTTGATTCCCATGGAGTTGTAGGTAAGTCTCATTATTTTAAGAACCATGTGAGCACAGACTTTCCCTCCTCCCCTGAACAATGCATTCTTAATTTGTGTTTATCACATAACAAAGAAGATGAAGGGGTCTCCAGGGACCTTGAATGTCATACTATAAACACATACTTCTAAGAAGGCAAGACAAGGTCATCAAGGTCATCCCTGACATTTGAGTTTTACTCCTCAGAACAAATTCCATTCTCAGAAATCAACAAGAACAACAGAAATGGATATGGATACACTGGCACGATCCAAAAGGATGGGTGGGACTCTAAGGGAGGGTCTGCATACCTGCACCAGGTAGATCACAAACCAATGCAGTGTGTCAAGGACTGTGCTGTGGGTTGAACTTCCTTTGAAGAAAGGAGCCAGATTCCATGTCACCGCAGAAGCTGAAAACCATAAATAAATTGGTCAAACAAGATAGAAAGGAGAGTAGGACGCCTAGACACTAAATTGTGACATGGTATTTTAACTGTGATCGATTTCATACATGGAGATTTATCCCAGCATTTTCCAAATGCACTTCATCAAGAAACCCTTTTGTTCTGTACCCCTGTCGACACCCCACTAGATGCATGATCCAAGCAGTTGCTGATGAAACTGAGTTTGTGCAGCTTGCCTCTCACACAGAGGTCACAGCATCTGGTCTGTCAGGTGGTTACGGACCTTCGGTTGGAAACTTTCAGTAATAACATTGGCAGCACTTGATAAGATTCCCCCTTTAATGTGCATACATAATGCACATGCATTTATATTACTTATAAAAAGCTAGGTGTTGAGTTTCCTTCACAAGTTTTATAGCAAATATGCAAGAAACCACTCACTTTACTACTTCAATTTGTTATTTCATGACAAGTATTTGATATTCACTCACCATTATGATCAATATTTACTGAGCAAATAACCTGAACCACGGCTGAAAAAGTGAACAGGACTAGGTCCTGCCCTACAACAACCCCAGGCTACTGAGTAGGAAGGCCAAGCTGGATGCAGAGCATTCCCATGCAAGGTGCCAAGGACTAGCGATTGCCCGTCCATGGGCCACAGAGGGCAGAGATAGCTCAGTCCAAATGCTGAGTTCAGGGTGTCAGACAGACAAAGGGAGGTGGTGGCATGGGGGTGGGGAAAGATATGTAGGCAGCACTTTAGAGAGAAAGTCATGTTCTGGGAGCTTCCATAAAAGTCCTGTGACAATGTAAGGGGCACACAACATACACAATCCCAATCAGAGCATCCTCATGCAGATTTAAATGATTGTGTATCAGTCCAACAGTACAAACAAAAGCACCTGCCAGAATCACTGTATGGAATTTGAGTATTTTCCCAAAATCCTTACATTATCTCATTCTGGCTCTACAATCTGTCTGCCAGGTAGGACAGTGCACCTGTGGTTGGGGGCCTGGCCCCAGAGCACGAAGGGATTGGTGCAGGCTGGAAGCTAAGAGAGAGTCAGGCCTCTCTGCCACAGGGTGATGAATGTGGTGTGACTGCTGCAGTCACTGTTGCTTCATGACAAGGGCTGCAGAGTAGGCTCTGGGAAGAAGTGAACTGTTTCCATTATCACCCTCCATGTCCAGTGTCAGGAAGGCAGACATGCAGTAGACAACAAGACTACGGCTGAGGCTGCTTTTTTTCACCTTGTGAGTTCTTTTTTAAAAATATATATTGTATTGATTACACTATTAGAGTTGTCCCATTTTCCCCCTGTATTCCCCTCCACCCTCCACCCACCACCCTCCAGCATTATCTACCCCCTCAGTTCATATCCATGGGCCATACATTTAAGTTCTTTGGCTTCTACGTTTTTTATACTACTCTTAACTTCCCTATTTTGCACCTACCATTTATGCTTCTTATTCCCTGTACCTTTTCCCCCATTCTCCCCCTCCCTCTTCCCACTGACAACCCTCCATGTGATCTCCATTTCTGTGACTCTCTTCCTGTTCTCATTGATTGCTGAGTTTGTTTGTTTGTTTGTTTGTTTAGGTTGTTATTGATAGCTGTAAGTTTGTTGTCATTTTAGTGTTCATAGTTTTTTATTTTCTTTTTTTAGATAAGTCACTTTAACATTTCATATAATAAGGGCTTGGTGATGATGAACTCCTTTAACTTGACCTTAATTGGGAAGCACTTTATCTGCCCTTCCATTCTAAATGATAACTTTGCTGGATAGGTTAATCTTGGATGTAGGTCCTTGCCTTTCATGACTTTGAAAGCTTCTTTCCATCACCTCCTTGCCTGTAAGGTTTCTTTTGAGAAATCAGCTGCTAGTCTTATGAGAACTCCTTTGTAGGTAACTGTCTCTTTTTCTCTTGCTGCTTTTAAGATTCTTTCCTTATCTTTCATCTTGGGTAATGTAATTGTGATGTGCCTTGGTGTGTGTTTCCTTGGGTCCAACTTGTTTGGGATTCTCTGAGCTTCCTGGACTTCCTGGAAGTCCATTTCCTTTGCCAGATTGGGGATATTCTCCTTCGTTATGTTTTCAAATATGTTTTCCACTTCTTGCTCTTCCTCTTCTCCTTCTGGCACTCCTATGATTCAGATGTTGGAGCATTTAAAGTGGTCCCAGAGGTTCCTAAGCCTCTCCTCATTTTTTTTTTTGAATTCTTGTTTCTTTATTCTGTTCCAGTTGGGTGTTTATTTCTTCCTTTGTTCCAAATCGTTGATTTGAATTCTGGTTTCCTTCCCTTCACTGTTGGTTCCCTGTGTATTTTCCTTTATTTCACTTTTTATAGTCTTCATTTCTTCCTTTATTCTGTGACCATACTCAACCATTTCTGTGAGCATCCTGATTACCAGTGTTTTGAACTCTGCATCTGATAGGCTGGCTACCTCTTCATCAGCTTAGTTGTATTTTTTTCTGGAGCTTTGATCTGTTCTTTTATTTGGGCCATTTCTTTGCCTCTGTGTACCAGCTATGTTGCAGGGGGCGGAGCCTTAGGTATTCACCTGGGTGAGGCAAGCCATGTTGCTGCGTTATGGTGCTGTCTGTGGGGAGGGGTCTGAGAGGGAACAATGCTGCTTGCTCAGCTCTCTGCTGGCTTTCAGTTACTTTCTCTGCTACCCACATGAAAATTAGGCCCTTCTGGTGCTGATTCCTGGGTGGGTGGATTTGTGTACATTCTAGGACCCTGCTGCAGCCACCGTCTGGCCTTGAGTCCTCTCCACCTGGCTGCTAGTCTCCGCCCCTCCTACTAGTCTGGATGAATGTTTCTTCTTTAACTCCTTGGTTGTCAGACTTCTATACAATTTGATTTTCTGGCAGTTCTGTTTTTTTTTTTTAATTTGTTGTTGTCCTTTTGGTTGTGCAAGGAGGCACAGTAGATCTACCTATGCCTCCATTTTGGTTGGAAGTCACCTTGTGAGTTCTGACATGTTCAGTGATAGACTTCTTGTAAAGCCATACTGGAGACAGGGCTGTCTACTGTGCTCTGCCCGAGAAGATGACAAATTCGGGGGTCAGCCTCCAGTCCCTCTACAAATGGACCTGCTGCACAGCAGCCTATCTCAGGCCTTTTGCCTTAACTCCTGACAGGTGTGTACTTTACAGCCCTGCATGTTGCTGTGGCTGGAAAGCCATAAGCCATCCCCTGCAACTGCCCTGGCCTCTTAAGTGAGGCTACCTGGAGTACTTCATAGTCCAAGTTTTCACCATGGAAGTGAGAGAATGAAAAATCTTTCAGCAGCCCCCAAATTGTCCACCCTAATGAAAGAAGATGAGAAATTTTATTTTTAATGTTTTTTCAACTCAAAAGCTGCACATCTTATGACATATGAGAGGTCATTCTGACTTTGAAGAATGGGCTTCGAAAAGGCAGCTCCTGCTAAAAAGGCCATCCACACAGAGACAGGTCCAGGCAGAAGAGGCACAGTGATGCCCAGGGTGCAGACATGGGATGTGAGATGGACAAATCCAAGGGATGGTGTCATCCAGATATGCAAGTTCCAGCCATACAATTGCTTGACAAACTAAGCCTGTTACCACTAAGGTAAGCTCGTTCCTGAGTTGGATGCAACAGATAGAAGATTCTGCTGATGTGTTACTCAAAACCACAACAAAGAAGCAAATTGAAATATCTCTGAGAAATTGTACAGAAGAAAAAATGGGTACGACACTGAAAAGAGAAACTGGGCTACACACAGAGTTCCAAAACGAGGAATCCATGTCAAGCAGTTCATTTCGAGCATATTTCTCATTTGTATGAACAGTTTGGTAATTCGTGGCATCCTACAGATGTGGCCTCAGTGGTTCATGCCTGTTTCTGCTGGTGCTGCAGAGCCAGAGATCAGCTCCTTAGATGTGCTGACCATCAGCCCTAGGGCTGGAAACACAGGATTTGTGGAGCTTTGTACCAAAGGACATGCATGGGTGACCCTGACAATAGGTCGGGGAGGTCTTTGTATGGACAATGCAGACAGACAGAGGGAAGGAGGGGTGAGAACTCCCTGTGTGACACAGCACACCTGGCACTGATGAACTCACCTGATCCTCGTTCCAACAGCCTGGTGAAGCAGGTGTCCTTACCCCCAGTTAAGAGATGAAGGGATTACCTTTCGTGAGAGGCTAATTCACTGCATACACAATGAGAATTGGCCTGAGTAGGGATGTGAGCCTCTTGTGCTTGTCTCATACTTGAGCAATTTCCCTAATTAAACCACACTAATTCTCAAACAGTAAGCGGTATGTAAATTGTAAAAATCTCAAAGGGTAATTTTAAAGAAATCCTAATTTTAAAAAATGATACTGATAGAATTAACTACAATTATAAATAGTAAAATGCAAATGAGACTATTTGGGAAACCACTGATAAATTCACATTCTTGGTGGTATTGTAGGTATGTATGTACAGTCCACTGAATCACCAGCTTGACCCACACCTGTTTTAAGAGTCCTTAAATGTATTCATATATTCAAACCTACTAATCCTACTTACAAATTATCTCAAGGTGAACATTCAAAATAAAAAAATGGTATCCTTAGGAAAATGTTCATTGTAGCCTTATTCATGACAGTGAATAATAGAAACTATTTCTGTATCCCACAGAATGGCATCTGCAAAAGTGTTGGTATATTAAGTACATGATACAGTATTAAGTAGACATTAAAGTAGTAAATAAGCCCAACATGGAGATTGATAAAGGCAGCAGTAGATAAAATTTTATGTTCTGAATATAAGTAGAAACAAAATACAAAAATGAATAAATACTAGATGAGTGATCAGAAAAGCAAGGAAATAGTGGTGGTAAGTTAGAGTAGGCATGAATGTATTTTAAAAATCTTAACCACATTCTCATAATATAATTCCAAATTGTACTCATTTAAATTATCCATTGAACAAGAACAGAGACCCACAAATATGATGTATTAAGAGTATGTGTTGACATGGTTAAACGGTTCTCAGAATATAAAATGTTATTTTGTTACCTCATTAACTATTTGATCCTGGAGGAGGGAGAGGAAGGTATATTTAGTATGATGCCAGCATAAAACACAGAGGTTGGCAAAAGTAGGTTAACAGTTCTTCGTATGGGAAGAAAGATGCAGGTTATAATTATTACAACAGCTTTATTAACTCAAAAGGATGTCACTCAAAACTATAAGCCTACTTCTGCCCACCCTGTCTATTTTAACAGAATGATGACAATCAATTGCTCATAATATCAGTCCATGGACACATAAGGTAAGTGGGCAATAAAAAGGAGATTTGTTGATATGATGGCCCCTGAATGCGATTTTATGGATCCATGATCAACAACGCCTTCCACTCTGCCTCCAGCTCTCGCCTCCTTGCACTCCCCACACCCCACACTCCAGGGGAAAAGCTGGAGAAACTGGCTGAGGAGCAGATCCTCCCACTTCTTTTCTGCTTTAAGGCATTACTCACATCCCTGCAAGGCCTCCTCCACCTTTGGGAACATATTTTGTGTTTGGCTGTGCAGGAAGAATGTGTGTTTGAAGAAACAAAAGCTAATTTTTTGCTCCTTGCTTCTGTCTCATGTAAGCAGAAGGGCAAACTAGCAAGTGTTCACCATCTGTGTCAGGAGGCATCCTTGTCACCCTCTCTAGTCCTGGTCTGACCCCTGGATTTAGGATGTAAATTCCAAACATTTGCTGCTCCAGAATACCACCTATCTTTTAAAATGGAGATGAAGAGCAGAAAAATCTACCACCCATCTCCTGGGTCCATGGTTCTTAGAAAGCAAAGAACTTCCTAAATTTATAAATCTCTCAAATTGTTAGAAACTCACAAACCACATTCCTTGCCCCTCCCTTTGCATAGTGTTTATGCATTTGTGTCTAAAAGAAAATGCAAAAACAGACATAATTTGGGTACTGTTCAATCTCTTTTGATGAGTTAGCCTCTCCATTAAGCCTTCTTCTCCCACTCTTTTTTTCAAGGTGGGGGGCAGGGGGCAGGAAGGAGGGAGAGAGGGAGAGGGGAGGATGGCTTTAATAAACTTAGAAACAGAAGACAGAGTTTATGTTTCTAGACTTCTGGACATGGCCTGTCCCCTTAGCCATAAGAGTGTCCTCAGCCCTGCTGACATTTCTAGTCAAGTCCACCACTGGCATGCATACCATCAGCTTTTCCTTGACCTGTTAAGCCTGGGCAGACACCTGTGTTTAACTCAGCCTCATCTTGCTTCCTTTCTCAGTTCTGGCTGTGATGCACATTCGACCCTGAATGCCGCAACCCTCAGGTAGAAACCATCTTCACTCACAAGACAGCACTCCAGCCCCAGTGACAAGTTGTCCAGCTACCTGGGTCTTGCAATGACACACCAGGACCTATGCCCCAGGGCTTCCCTCTGACGGACCAGGCCGAACTACTAAATTCACTGGGGCATTTACGTGGACTGTGTATGGAACAGCTCCGGGTCTCGGCACATCTGATTTCCACCACACACCTCCCTTTCTTGGGGTCAGATCCCCAAGACAGAAAGCTGGGAGGCACATGTTAGACTGCTGGGCCTCCCTGTCTTCCACCGTCACCCCTGGTCTGCAGCCTCCTGTGACTCCAGGGCATGGTTTTCCTTTTTTTTCCAGATGTCATGTGCTCTTCCTACCAGAGAGTGAGCCTAGGAATAATAACGGAAAGAGTTCTTTTTCTTTTTTCATACAATATAACTTGAGTTTTCTTGGTTTGGTCCTTGATAAATTTCAAAAATGTACAAAATTGTTTCATAAAAATTCACCTGGACTTCCACTCATAGTCATTACAGCATAAAAAAGGAAAAATATAACCTACATCCCTGGCATCCCCTGTCAAAAAACAAAACAAAGCGAAGTCAGAACACTGTACAAAATAAATGAAAGGACTGTGTCCAGGAAGTGGACAACAGGCTGATGATAAAGATGGAAGGGAAGCCCCATCTGGGCTGTGTGTGGAAGAGGCTGCCGTGGCGTGCAGCGGGGAGGGCAGCGCAGGCAGAGCTGAGGGAGTGGCAACCAGAGTTTCAGAAATCCAGTATACCTGTGACAAATGTGCTCAACAACACAGGGCAAATTAAAACCACAGTCAGATGCCATCACAGTCACAAGGATGAAACGACTGTACTAAGGATTGAAGCAGGCCTTGAATAACGCTGTTTTGTTCAATGCCATCTGGTTGTAACATTGATGCGATGCCTTAGGAACTTAACTCTAGTTTGTATCAATTATCCGATGGTAAAACTGGTGTTGCTATTATGTCAATGCACTTAAAGCTGCAGAACCTATTGACATCAAGTGAACACTTATCGTACTGCTCGTGAGAAAGATAAAATGGTGCAACCACTTTGGAAAACAATTTTGCATTTCTAATAGAGTTAAATATGCTTATGTATAGCTGGGTATTTACATTATTAGTTATTTACCCAAGAGAGATAAAAATATATGTCTATTCAGAAACTTGCACACAAATGTTCATAGCAGCCTCATTCCTAATCTCCCCAAACTGAACAAAAATGTCTGTCAAATGGAATGAAGAAGCAAATCTTGATATCATCAATACAATGGAGTAAAAAGGCAATAAAAAGGGATGAACTACTGATATTCACAATACCATGTATAACCTCAAAAATATTATGCTGAGCAAAAGAGGCCAGACACAAAAATACATATTGTAGGATCCCATTATTATTAAATTGTATAAGAAATAAGTCTAATTAATGTACGGGTCAGAAAGCCAAGCAGTGTCCGGCAGGAGCTGGGGTGGGGGTGGGGCTGGTATGTGTCCGCTGACTGGGAGGAGGTGTAGGGGAACTATGGTGATGGAAATGTACTGACTAAACTTAGAAAGACAGTAAATTTACTCAACCTCATCCAAATATGCTCTTAAAATGGGTGCTCATCGTTGTACACACATTATACCTCAGTACCACTGATCACAATAAAACCTTACCCGGCTCCTTACTCTTTTATAATATCGAAGCTGATCACTTAAAAATCTAACACTTTATTGAAATAATTCATTTTTAATATTTAACTTAGGTACATTAGGAAATACGCACATCTTGCATTTGTTTTGAATAAGCCGGAGTCTGTGGGGGAAGGGCGCCCGCAGAGAGGGAACAGGTTGGCCGTGGGCTGTGAACTGCTGCAGCCCCAGGCATGCCCGACGGAGCGTGCTTGTTCTGATTTTGCATCTCTCTGCAATTTCTTATTTGAACCACGTGAATATCCAGTGGGTAGCGTTCCTTTAATGAAACGTCATCGTTAGCAAATTAGTTGTCCTGGGACGTCGGTGTCAGCCCCGCCTTCGCACGCTCCCGTCAGGCAGTGCGGCCAGCAGTCCGGGCCAGACCCGCGCTACCTCTGCCGACCTCCTCTTTGCTGCCTGTACCTCAGTCGGCAGCAGCCCTCACACGAGAAGCACCTGGTGTGACCCCTGGACACCAAGACCCGAAGAACGTGAGGGAAAACGAGTTCGGTTTGAGTCTAGTGCTATGAATTTCAGGGAGCCTGGCCTGCGGGAGAGAGGCCCCCGTCGGTACAAAAGACACGAAGAACCGCAGAAACATAGTAACATTCCCTCGAGTGAGGAACGAGTCTGCTTAACACGTCGATGGAAACAAACAGAGCAACAGACAATGACCCAGGGAAAGACTGTAAACAACCTAAAAAGGAAAGGAAATTGGACTTAATCATCTTCCTCCTACCTTTCCCTTTTAAGGCATCAAATTTCTGCTAACTGGAGGGAAGTTGGTGCCAGGCTTCCGGTCACGTGAGGGGCTTAGATCCGGAAATGTCCCGCGCTTCCGGGTGATCCTAGCGGACCAGGCTCCGTGTTGGCCTCGCGAGAGGTGCAGGTGGGCACGAGGCTGGGGGACTGGGACCGGGACGGGGACGGGGGCAGAGGTGGCCGGGGCTGGGCAGGGGAGAGGCTAGGGCGTGGCTGTCACAGAGGAACCGATTCAGGAGTGAAGGTGGTGTTCCACCTGCGGGCTGGGGTGCCCTCAGCAGTCGATGTCCCTTCAGTTTCTTGGCGTTGCGTAAAATGGATAAGACATTTCCCCCCCAATCCTGCTGTTTCTAGAGCTACCCATTCTTCCTGTGAATAAGACCCCAACTGTTTTCCTAATGAGCAAAGTGGACAAAAACTGTACTGATTCCCCAAAAGGAACATAAGCTTCTAAAATCACACTCAGATGGGATAAATTAGAATTCTGTTCTCCGGAAACCAACATACGATGGATGAGCTGGAAATTGCTCTAACTGTTGGACCAGAAACATGAGCGTCGGGAAGTTCTGGAGTGTGAGCTGGACCCACAAGCCCCTGCTGCTGCCGAGCGTCTCTGTCCTTCAGACACAACCCTTCACCTAACTGCAGGCTCCTATAAAACATCTGTGAAATCAGAGCTCATACTAGTGCAAAGAGAAAGAGTTTGACTATAGAACAAGTGTCAACAAATTCCTGGAATAGAGACATATGTCTCCCGTCTCTTTTCCAAGATGTCCCATATATAGTCACTCTAGATGTTTCAGGTACAGAGCATGATGCTCAAGTTTGGGGGGCATACAGACAAGTGGAAATCATTACCCTTGCCTTTGGGAAGTATATGTTACCTTTTGGTCAAAAAGATAAGCATGCCATAAGTAAATGGTATAAGTGCTATGCATGTTACCACTATACACAGAAGATTTGGGTGTGCAAACCTATGTGTCTGTCTGCTCTGCCTCACGTGGCGCTCCATGTGACTGACACTGTGCTGTGCTGTGAGAAAGGCGTTGGTTCAGGAAGGATAAACCGAGAAAGAAGGAAACACTCTGTGGGAGATATGCCAGATCTTAAACAAGAGTACAAGTCATAAAATAACAGAGGAGGGAAGTGCTTCAGGGATGGGGGCAATACAAACAAAGGCTAAAATCAAAAGGCAGGTGCTACACTGAGAGCACACCATGCAGTGAGCACCAGGGAACCAGGCTGGAGCCGACGGGGAAGCCATGAACCTGGTCTTCAGGAGCCTGTGCTTTATCCCCAGAGCGATTCAGAGAAGCTGAAATGTTTCAGAAGACAGATGACATAGGCACAGCACTCACATAAACAAAGTGCAAGGGACTGAGGAAGCAAAGGCTGAGCCAAAATTTAAAAGTGTATTGACCTTGAGTGATGAACAAGTTACATTTCTAAGTAAACCCCTAATAAAATAAAGTGCTCAGAGTCTGCACACACTGCTGAATTTCAAAGCAATTCCACACAAAGCACTCACTGCACATTTCTTTCCATTGTGTGGGAAAGACAACAGGGTTTGGCATATAGCTGCAAAGCCCAGCAGCACAGGAAGGCTGCATTTGGCTCTCATTGGATATGGGAAGACAGAAAAGACAACAGGGAGATTGGTTCCTATGGACCCTACACAGTGGGGTCAATTTTTGACTTATGGAAGGTGTGAAAGGAGATAATGAGGGGCCCTTCTCTCCCCTTTGAGCTTCAGTTTCAGGAAGCTCTAACTTTTTGTGGTTTGGTTTCATACTGAAGACCTATTAAAAGTGAGTGGTCAACCTGTAACTGAGACTGTTGTAATGGAGTGATTGTGGGGGACAGGACAAGGGGGGTCAAGAGGAGAGGGGCCACCTGCAGCATCCAGCACAGGGCCAGTGAACACCAGAAAGAAAACCTCCACTAGACTTCTGCAGTGAAGTGCCTGACATGCAGCTTCTGACTGCCAGGCTTCAACTCAGAGACATCCATCTGGAATAACAGTGCCAGATGCATACACATCGACTAATGAGATGCTAAATAAGAAGCAGGCTGCCTCTCCATGAAGTTCCCCTTTGAGAAAGACCAGGGTGACCTAGAACCTGGCCATACAAGGGACCCTCCTTTCACCTGCCCACGTCCTGATTCCAGCTCTTAGGTTTACATTCACCAATGAAGAGTGAACCTGCAAAACCCTAGGAAGCTGCCCTCAGGTCCCTGTAAAGGTACAGCCTGAAGTCTACGCTCCCACTGCCCTCTCTAAATTCTCCTGGGAGGCCATGACCCTGGGACCTGTGAGTAACAGACCCTGTTCTAACAAGTGCCTGATGGTCTTCACTCAGGTGCATGTTACATTAAAGTGAGAGCCATGAGGTTCGTCTAGCCAAAAGCAACTTCTCAGGTGACTGGATATAAAAAAGGAGACTATTCCCATATTGTTATCAGGCCAGGAGTCAGGAAAATATCATTGTCTTTGAGATAAAAAGGGAAAGGAAATGGTGTGGTGGGTGCGTGTGTGTGTGTGTGTGTGTGGCAAGTGGGGACGCTGGTAAACACACCTGGGTCTCAGAAATGTCGAGGCTGCTATAAGCACAGCTCACTCAGCAAAATACACAATTAGCAACACAGAAACTAAGCTTTGGGGAGGTAGTTTAAACACAAAGATGACCCACCCGCATAACAGGTAGGAGAGCGACTTGAGAGATGGCAGCAGGGAATAGAAGAGTGTTCTCAGGGGAGAGGCTGGCTGTCTCAGGGAGCGACTATGTCGGGAGGCAGGGGGAAGAGGAGGGGTCCCACCCAAACCCAGGAACTGACACGAGACAGTGGGCGAATGCACAGATTCTGAATCATTATCAACGGTATTGCCAAGAAATAGGTAACAATGCCTCAAAGTCTAAGATGTTTTGGAGTAAAAAAACTGGACAGTTAAGAGATAGCAGTGTTCACTGGTAACCATTAAGACCAATGTTTCAGTTGGTCAGTAAGGAGTGGAAGCCAAACGGCTAATGGCAGTGAGCGGGGACAGAGGGCAGAGCGGTGACTCGCTCCATGCAGGACGGTGCCGCCTATGCCAGGGCCTCAGGCTTAGTGAGTGAGTGAAAGGGAACTAAGAAGTAAGGTCAAGAAATATTTTTTATTCCTTAAGAAAAATGTTGATCAATTTGAAGTATAATTGACATATAACAGCATTATATTAGTTGCAGGCATGCAACAAAATGATTTTATATTTGTATCTATTTCAAAATGATGGTAACTGCAATAGTCCAGTTAACATCTGTTACCATACCCGTTACAAAGCACATTGTTTCCTGTGAGGAGAAACAGGGAGTCCAGGCAGAAAAGTGAATGTCTTAGTCGAAGGGATGTTTCTTCTCCAAGGCCGATGGGTGAGGGGAGAAGGGGACAGACGTGCGCACATGGAGGGCACAGGTGCAAACTGCGAGACGCAGAAAGCAGGCGGCGGTGTTCTGAGAGGGCTCTGGGCGGAAGGACAACATGCAGAATTAGGGGCACAGGTGAGGGGCTCCTGACAAAGCCGCTGTAAAGAGGAGACTAAGAATTAAAAAATGACCAACAGGACCTGAGCTGAGAGGCTGGGAAAATCACGATCACAATGGCACTTGTCTGCATGGCTGTGAGTTTCACCAGTAACGTCTCCAGATGCTGGATCATGGGAAGAGAACAGCTTCTAGGAGGGTGATGGGGAAAGCCCAGAAGACAACAGACAGGGTGAGAGACTAGGGTATCAGAGAGGCTATCAGCAAGCAGATGGCCAGGATGCCTGGTATGGGGGCTCCCGGGACGGTCTGTGTGGGAGCCTGGGGAGGAAAAGGAGCCCAGAACCTGTGAGGCGAGAAGGGGGGATTCCGAAGATAAGGGTGTCGGCAGACAAGATAAACTTCCTAAGCCCACAGATCTCTCTGCCAAATAAAAATAAGAGATGAAAATGTTTGGAAAGTATTTTGGATATATATAGAAGGTCCATTAGTTTTAAGGAAGCAAGGCCAGTGTGCCTGCAACTTTCATCACAGAGCACAAAGAACGGGGCCACACACAGCAAGAACTTAAAAAATGCTTTGATGCTGTTGAATCAGTGATAAATCAAACACGGAACCAAAGCTACTCTCCTTTCCAGGCTCCATACATGCGCTAGCAGAGCTGGGTTAGACAAGACCATCCTGTGAAGACAGCAGTTTACACTCAGAAAAGAAAGAACTCCATAACTGTTTATAGACAAAGAAGGTTCTTAGATAAGTGAATAGTCATTTGTTGCTTTCTGATGTCATGAAAATATTTCAAAAATAGGGACTATATTAGCATTTTGGTAGCTTTCAATTTTTTATGGGTCTGGAAGGGAGACTAGAGGATAAATTTGATTATCATGTTTGTGAAACTTGGTTTTATGACTAAGAAACAGTAAGTTACATTTTTAAGTGTCATATATATTTTAGAAAATTGTTTTGCTATTTAAATGGTTTTCACTTACTACTCAAGATGTAACCCACTGTCCCCTGAACTGGTGAAAGCATCAACATTTCCCAGAGACTTCTTTGAAGGGAGATTTCTGGGTTCCTGTCTCTAGAGATTCTAATTTAAAAGTCCTGAAGTAGAACCAAGGAATCTGTGTTTTGTTTTGTTTTGTTTTTTTTTACAAACAGTCTCAAAAGGAATACTAATAAGTCTTCTACTGGTAAGGCCTGAATATACCCAAAAGGCTGAAAACTAAACACATTTTGATTGGCACTGTGCAAACTTTAAAAGCAAATTGGCTTTGCTCAATTCCTGTTCCAGATGTAAGACAGTTTGTTGTTTCATTTGGAAGTCTAATATGAACAGCTTTAATTTTATTTATTCCTCCTTAAAAATATAAATAGGCCTAAAGATAATTAGGCAATACGCCAGAAATTAATTTACTACTGTGCATATTCCTTCTTCTCTGATTCCGCCCACTGACAATCTCCCTGAGACCTCGTCGGCATGCCTGCACCAGGGAGCGGCCAGCTGCCCCTCTCCTGGGCTGCGCAGCAGGGAAAGAAGGTGAGGTGTGGGATCCAGGAGTTTGGACAACTGTTGACAAATTTCAGTGTACTAACTCCTGATATTCTTCTAAGTATGCCACGATAGAATTTCCATCTCTGAGATAAAAGTGATGTGTATTAGAAGAGGGGGAAGAAAGGAAGAGCCAAGAGGAGAGGGGAAGGCGGGGTGCAGAGTAGCCAGGCAGTGGCACCCGCTCAGATCCAGGACTGCGCTGGCCCTGTGTTAGGACCTTCTGTTTCCCAAATACAGGAATTCATCTGAGAGGCAAGAAAGCAAACACAACCCATTCAGCAGAAAGAAAAGGAAGAAAGAAACAACCAAACAATAACAACAAAATCAAAGCAAATCAACACTTTAATGCCTTATTAATGACAGCTGCAGAAAACTATGAACTTGGGTCAAAACTGGGCCATGTACTTGTTGAGTGCCTACGCTGAGCAGGCATGGTAATCAGAGTGGGAATCAAATAAACACCGTTTCTGTGCGCATGGGTTAGGCAAGTGCTTCCTAAGAGCTGGCTCTGATATTGTTTTGAGGCTATCACAGAATTATGCTTCAGTAAAAAGAAAAATCAAGATACTCCTAGTATTTTATCAAAGCTTGACTATGTAGCTACCACATTCTGTGGGCTTTTTATTTTGTTGTTGGTTTCCTTTGCTGTGAAAAAAGTTTAATTTGATGTAATCCCATTTGTTTATTTTGTCTTTTGTTTCTCTCACCTGGGGAGCTATATCAAATAAAATATTGCTATGAGCAATGCCCAAGATTTTGCTGCTTATGTTTTCTCCTAGGATTTTTATGGTTTCAGGTCTAATATTTAAGTCTTTAATCCATTTTGAATTTGTTCTTGTGTATGGTGTAAAAAGGTGGTCTAGTTTCATTTTTCCGTATGTATCTGTGCAATTTTCCCAATACCATTTATTGAATATACCATCTTTAGCTGATTGTATGTGCTTGCTTTCTCTGTCAAATTTTACTGGACTATAAATGTATTAGTTTATTTCTTGGCTTTCTATTCTGTTCCATTGATTTATGTGGCTATTTGTACACCAATGCCATGCTGGTTTGATTACTATGGCCTTATAGTTTATTTTGATATTAGGTAGCGTGATTCTTCTAACTTTGTTCTCTTAGGATTGCTGTTGCTATGCAGGACATTTAGTAGTTCCACAGAAATTTTTGAAATATTTGTTCTAGTTCTTGAAATACAACAGTTGAATGTTAACAGGAATTACATTGAATCTATACATTGCTTTGGATAGCACGGACATTTTAATGATGTTGATTCTTTCTTTCCATGAACACAGTATGTGCTTCCACTTATTTGTATCTTCTTCAATTTCTTTAGTGTCTTATAAATGTCCAAGTACAGGTCTTTTACATCCTTGGTTAGATTTATTCCTAGGTATTTTATTCTTTTTGAAGCAATTGTGAATGGGATTGTTTTCTTAATTTCCCTTTTTGTTAGTGTATTATTGCATATAAAATGCAACTGAGTTCTGGTTATTCATTTTGTATCCTGCCATTTTGCTGAATTCATTGATCAGTTCTAATAATTTCTTGATGGAACCTTTGGGGTTCTCTACATTCAAAATCATGTATATAAAGATAGTTTTACTTCTTGCTTTCCAATTTGGGTGCCTTTTATTTCTTCTTGTCTTATTGCTATGGCTAGGACTCCCACTTTGCTATGAGTTTTTATCACAAATGGGTGCTGGATTTTATCAAATGATTTTTCTGCATCTACTTATAAGATCATGTGGTTTTTATCCTTCATTTTGTTTGTGAGGTGAATCACATTTATTTATTTGTGAATGCTGTATCAACTTTGCGTTCTCAGAATAAATCACACTTGATCATGGTGTATGATCTTTTTGATGTATTACTATATTCAATTTGCTAATATTTTGATGAGGATTTTAGCATCTACACTCTTCAGGGATACTGGCCTGTAATTTTCTTTATCTCTGTGGTGTCTTTATCCAGTTTTGGAATTAGCATAATGTTGTCCTTAAAAAATAAGCTTGAGAGCTTTCTCTCCTCTTGAAGTTTTTGAAATAGTTTGAGAAGGAGAGATGTTAATTATTCCCAGAATGTTTGGTGAAATTCACCTGTGAAGCCATCAACCAGAACTTTTGTATGTTGGGAGGTTTTTTTTCTTGTTTTAATTACTGCCCCAATTTCACTAGGTGTAACCTGTCTATTCAGATTCTCTGATTCTTCCTGATTTTGTTTTGAAAGACTGTATGTTTCTAGGAATTTAACCATTTTGTGTAGGTTGTCCAATTTGTTGACATACAGTTGTTCATAGTAATTTCTTATAATTCTTTGTATTGCTTTGGTGTCATTTCTTATTTTTCTTATTTCTGATTTTATTTATTTAGACCCTCTGTCTTTTTTTATTGATGAGTCTGGTTAAAGGTTTTCAGTCTTGTTTATCTTTTCAAAGAACTAGCTCTTGGATTCATTGATCTTTTGTATCATTTTTTAGACTCTATTTCATTTATCTGATCTTTATTACTTCCTTATTTCTACTCACTTTATGCTTTGTTTATTATTACTTTCAAGTTACTTTAAGTGTAAATAAATTTAGATTGTCTATTGGAGCATTTTTTTTAGATAGGCCTATAATATTATGAATTTCCCTCTTAGGATTACATTCCCAGTGTCCCACAGATTTTGGATTGTTGTGTCCTCATTTTCACTTGTTTCACAGCATCTTTTGATTTCTTCCTTGATCTTGTTGTTTATTCATTCATTGTTCTTTTTAAAGATTATTTATTTATTTATTTTTAGAGGGAGGGGAAGGGAAGGAGAAAAAGAAGGAGAGAAACATCAATGTATGGTTGCCTCTCACATGTCCTCCACTGGGGACCTGTCCTGAGACCCAGGCATGTGCCCTAGACTAGGAATTGGAACAGTGACCCTTTGGTTTGCAGGCCAACAGTCAATCCACTAAGCCATACCAGCCAGGGACTCATTCATTGTTTAATAACATGTTATTTATTTTTCATGTCTTTGTGTATCTTTCACTGTTGTTTTTGTGATTGGTTTCTATTTTCATAGCATTGTGGTCAGAGAAGATGCTTGATATGACTTTAATCTTCCTAAATTTATTGAGACTTGTTTTGTGTCTTGAAATATTTTTATCCATTCCTTTACTTTTAGTTTGTATGTGGCTTCCAATCTAAGGTGGGTCTCTTGGAGACAGCATATGCATGAGTCTTGTTCTCTTATCCATTCAGCTTCTCTATGTCTTTTGGTTATAGCATTTAAGCTATTTACATTTAAGGTGATTATTCTACATATTTATTGCCATTTTATTTTTAATCTACTTTCCTCAGTTTTTCTTTTTCTTCTTAAAACATGCCCTTCAGCCCGTGGCTGGTGTAGCTCAGTGTATTGAGTGCAGGCCTGCAAACCAAAGGGTCTGTGGTTCAATTCCCAGTCAGGGTACATGCCTGGGTTGCGGGCCAGATCACCAGTAGGGGGCGCGTGAGAGGCAACCACACACTGATGTTCCTTTCCCTCTCTTTCTGTCCCCTTCCCCTTCTCTAGAAATAAACAAATTTTTAAAAAAAAACCATGCCCTTCAACATTTGTCACAGTACTGGTCTGGTATTAACAAATTCCTTTAGCTTTTTGTTGTCTGGGAAGCTTTTTATTTCTCCTTCAATTTGAAATGATAGCCTTGCTGGATAAAGTAGCCTTGGTTGTAGGTCCTTGCTTTTCATCACCTTGAATATTTCATGCCAATCCTTTCTGGCCTGAAATGTTTCTGTTGAGAAATCAGATGACAGTCTAATTAGAGCTCACATGTAGGAGACTACCAGCTTTTACTTTGTGGCTCTTAGAATTATCTCCATGTTTTTAAGCTTTGCTATTTTGCTATTTTAATTATGATGTGTCTTGGTGTGGGCCTCTTTGGGCCCATCTTGTTTGGGAGACTCTGAGATTCCTGAACTTATGTGTCTTTTTCTTTCACCAGACTAGGCACATTTTTGGTCATCATTTCTTCAAATAGGTTCTCGATCTCTTGCTCACTCTCTTCTCCTTCTGGTATTCCCACAATGTGGATGTTGCACACTTCATGTTGTCCCAAAGTTTTAAGCTCGCCTTATTCTTTTTCATTTTTTTTTTTTTTTGGCTACTCTCCTTGGGTGTTTTTTTTTTTTTCACCGTGTCTTACAAATCACTGAATCTATCCTCTGCTTTGTCTAATCTACTGTTTACTCCCTCCAGTGTGTTATTTATTTCAGATATTGCATTCTTTATTTCTGACTGGTCCTTTTTTATGTTTTGTTTGTTTGTTTTTATCCATGCTGTTAAGTATCCTTATAATCATTACTCTAAACTCCATCTGATAAATTGCTTACCACCATTTCATCTAGTTGTTCTTCTGGAGGATTCTCTTGTTCTTTCATTTGGGGTCTATTTCTTTGTTGTCCCATTTTGCCTGCCTCTGTGTTTGTTTCTATGTTTTAGGTAAAAGTGCAAAGTCTCTGTTGTAGACATATGTCAGATGCTGCCTATGACTGGCTGTGGGCAACCTGTTTGGAGCTCTCAATGGTCCACAGCTTGTGGCTCCCTCTGCTCGGCCTGTTTATGTGCAGAAAGAACCAAGGTCTACACCAAGACCATCTTTTACCACCACCAGGACCTGGGGAGGGTCAGCTCAAGTCTCAGAACTCCCAGAGATTTTCCATAGTTGTTAAATTTAATCACTGAGATAACCTCTAGCTGTGCTCCTCAGCAGCCCAGCTTAAGCTCCATAGGGTGAGGCAGAGTAATTCCTGCAGGTGGGGCTATTGCTTCAACTCAAATTGATGCCACTTGGAGGGGAGTGCTCTGCCCAAGAAAGATGGCTTCTGCAGTATGAGGAATGACTCAGTACAGGGGTCCTGGTGGCTGTTCCTTCAGTTCTCTCCTCAGAGCCACCAACCCGACTCTCCCCATGAGTCTCTAGTCCACACTGCACCCCCTCTACTGGAGTCCAGGGTAAGTAGTTGCTTGCAAATGGAATTTTGTGTGTTTTCCCTTTAAGAGGCTCTGTGCATCTCCAGCCATCTCTCCTTGGTGGACAGAAACCCTGCCTCTCTACACAGTTGGATATTATCTAAGTTCTTTTCCTGGGTCTAATACTATAGGCTGGGGAGCCCAGCTTGGGGTTTAGACCCCACACTTCTCAGGGAGAACCCCCATGCCACTGAAATATCCCTGCAGATCTTCAGCTGCCCCCTATGGGTGCCCAGCCAGCTCTCTTGTGCCTCCTCTGCACTCCCTACCAGTCATATTGTGGTGAAGTGGTTTCTTCTTTCTGTCTTTGGTCATAAGGCTTATCTTATACACCTGGTTACTGAGGATGATTTCTCTACAATTTAGTTGAAATTCCAGTTTGGTCCTGGGAGGAGGTTAGTGTAGCCTTACTCCTCTGCTATCTTGGATCCTTGTGAGCCTCTGCTAATCTATTTTAAAATCCTAAAATTTTAAAACTATTGCTCTGTAGAAGAAAATAAATCTTGATGTGTACAATTATCAAAATATTTTAGGAAATGTGCCTTTTAGAAAAAACAAAATATACTTAGAAAAAAGTAATTTTAATACAAAAATGTTTCTACTAACAGTTTTTTTTTATCTCATATAAGTAATATTTGTTTATTATGGAGAGTTTGAAAGGAATAAAAAATAAAAACATTTTAAAGTAACTTATAATCCCAACATCAACATTTTTATTAGTTCTTTACTTGCATGTCTTAATATTTGGTTTTATGATAAAAAGGATGTCATTAAGTGAATTGTTTCATTTCATATTACTTGGGAAGTCTTTACAAAGACGGTCCATTCAGGAAAGTCCTCTTGGACTGTTTCAAAGGATCACACTAATGTCATGCCTGAATGTGCAGGTTAATGAACTAACTTTGGAGAAGTCAGGGGGTACCAAGTTTGTGGGTTACTGGGAAGAAGTCAGCTAGTCATAAGGGTAAAAAATTATACCGCATCATGAGGACACTGAAGTATGTTTAATTTTGCACTCTATAAAATGTCTTGAAGCCAAGGAGCTCAAAACGCCTTTCCTAGAAGGGCAAAGATAGGTGAATATATCTATCCATTCAACAGATGGAAAAACCCATTTCAGCCAATAGTCCAGGAGGTCAAAGAAGAAACTAGAATTTCTGATGTAGTCTTCAGCTGCATCGTTAGAGCTTGTAAATTTTTGGTAAGAAACTAGAAAGTTTGACTTTTGCTTGGTCAGCTGGCCTGCAAAAATACTGAGACAGTTTGACATTTTGGCTAAAAATTTTGCAGCTGTGTAATCACTGGAGTTTAGGAGACCTTACTATACTTGGTTCAGCTCTTGAATGCCTTTTGTGATCAAGACAATAAAACTTATAATTAGCAAACTACCATAAGTTTCAGAGTATGACATATGAATAGAATTCTTCCTTTATCTCTTTCCCTACACAGGGACATAAAAATAGAACAAGTAACCAGTATATTAATTCTACTCAAACCGAGTTTAAAAATATATTAAAAGAAGGAAGTTGGCAAGAGCAATGCTCAGTATAAAGTGAATGATATTTATTTTCCTCTAATAATGAGGCTTGATGCTGATATGAGAGTCAACCAAAACCTGTCAGAAAGGTGTTTGTTCCCAGCTGTCCTTTCCTTTCCATCCCCAGTGTTATTATTTTTCCTGGGCCACTAAAATATCTCCTTTGATTTAGTCGCCCTACTTATTCCTGATTTAAACCAACACACACAGATGCCAGGTAAATGTTCTGAAACATATCCCCAATTGTGTCAGTTCCTAACTCAAAATGATACATGGCCACCCATCAAGGAAAGTCAGGAACTGAACAGTCAAGGTCCTTCCAAATCTGATCCCCACCGACTTTTACAAGCCTTTCCTCTTCTCTAGTCTGGAGCTCCCAGAGGGGATTCTCCGAGCCTCCTTTACATGCATGCATTAAGCTGGCTAGGCTCTGTTCCTTCTTATGCTGTTTCCTCCAAGAAGACTGCAGGTCCCTCTCCAGATTCTATCCATGCCCAGACCAACCACAGGCATCTTCTCTCCCAGATGTCCTGCTCACCCCATCCAGGAGCAATCACTCCTTCCCCTGATGCTCCTGAGACCCTGGCCCCCCTGCCTACTTCATCTTGCTCTTTAAGTACATGCATCTCATATTCTGCTGCAGCGTAAGGTAAAGAGCACAATGCTGAAGAATCCCTGGTATGCCTATATCTTTCTGTAAAAAGGAATTTTCTGGAAGTGACATGCAGAGGCCTCTGTCTCTGATGGCAGATGACTTGGCTGTGTCTCCATCTCCTCCTGTCACAGAAGGATGGCTGTACCCATCCTTGATGTCACTCATCATTGTAAGTGACGTAATTCAGCATTTCAGTTACTTAGCCTCTCATCTTGAAATGTCACAAACAGCCTTTAACGTCTCCTAGGTTAAGAAAGCTCCCACTTGCTCCCAGGTCCCAGCTCTGCTATGTGAACCAGGCCCACCACCATGCATGTTGCTCCTCCATTCTAAGGTCAAGCTCGCCTGTGGAGGTGTCTCTGCCGCCCACCTCCACTCTTCACAGCCAGTTCCATTTTCAACCCCTCTGCATGTCAGACTTACAATTTCCCAGCTGCCAGTATTTCTATAATACACATTGTACTATTCTGATAATCAAGCTATATAAAAACATATAATATACCATTATATATGCCACCACACACACCTCACACTCCAGAACAAAACTTCTGTGACTCATTGATTGTTTGTATATGTTTATGTTACATCACAAATTCCAGAATATCACGAATGTCTGTATCAGTTTTGTCCTTTCCTCACTCTTGAGACTGAAAACTTCTCTTCTTTAGACTCTTCCGGATTATTTCGTGCAGATACACACCCACGACAGGTCAGCTCTGTGCCCATGGAGCCTCCTCCTTGTCAATGGCTTCCATTTTCTCCCTCTCACCGTGGCTGGAGCTCTTCCTGGCTGCCCCCTTGTCCCTTCTGCTTGCTGCTCTTCAGAAGTCTGTGCTTCGGCCCTCTCAGACTCACGTGCAGGAGGGAAGAGTGCTGGCTGCCTGCTCTCAGGGCGTTTCCACATGAACAGCTGGCCACTCTGCTGCTGTCCGAGTCCAGGGAGACCCCTCCTCTCCTCCGCTGCAGGTGAAGACACACAGCCCCTGAGACGATGGCTCTCAAGGAACATGTAGAGGAAGCTCCTTTAGATTTGGGGGAAGAGGGCAGGACATCACTGCAGCTCAGTCGGGATCTCACAGCAGGAAGAGGTGCCCCTGTGAGGCTGGGACGCAGCCTGGCCCCTGGGAGCATTTTATGCCCCTGGGAGCATTTCATTTCAGGGTAGAGAGCAGCACGGGAGTTAGGAAATGTGAGGGACACAGTCTGAGAATTAGACGAAAACCAAATCACGTGGCAAGAAAACTAGCTTTTTTTTTCATTTTAAGTCCATGGAGAGTCTGATTATTTCAAATAATGAAATGGCTAATATGTATCGAAGGCTTACAATGTGCCATTTATTATCTTTAGAAGGCTCCCACCAGGCAGGTGCTGCTGGTTTTTTGTTTTTTTTTTTCCTCTCTACTTTATAGATAAGAAAACTTAGAGCAGTAGAAGTTAAGAATTGCTGAAAGGCACACGATAGGAAGTGGCTCAATTTGAATTATGATTAGAGTTTCATTTCAGCAAGATAGAGGGATAAAGGAATTTGTCAAGTTTCTTGGGTGTAGCTGGTTAATGCATACAGGGCGGGGCAGAGATATGACCAGACCAGTGGGGGCGGGGCGGGGGGGCGGAAGGGATAAAGGTGGCAGCTCCACTTCGCCCTTCCCTTCCAACATGAGGGTACAGGAAGAAACCAGGTGGTGCTGCTGTTAGATATAAAGATGTGGGCCAGGGGATGTGGGAGCTGCAGGCAGAGATGTGAGGGTCATAGTGTAATGGGGAGCAGCCAGGGCCCCCTCAGAAGAGGGATTTGTGATGGGGTGCAGAACTTGGGGTGTCCAGGAATTTTAAATTATAGGATATCTTTACCCACGCAAGTGTGAACTAGGGGATCACACACATGGAGCAGGGCAATTGAGTTATTTTGCATCCTGACAGTTGGCCAGCTTCATACCAGCTATGCAAAAATGGTTATTTTGCACACCTATAACTTCTGGTTGGCTTCATAGATATGTTAAGATGTTAAGTAACTGCAGACCAGCTTTGAGCCAAGGAGATGGGGGTGACTTCAACCCAGGACAGAACTGTGAGGCACCTCCCCCTGGTTAGAGCTCCTGCGTGAGAACTTGGAAATGGTTTGATTCATGCCACAGGGCCACACCTGCACAGACTAACTGGGAGCCCAGAAAGGCTGGAAAAACATGGGAATGCTGGCAGGTGAAGCCAACTGTGGGAGGAGTCAGAAATAGGGATGCAGAGGAAGATTCACACCGAGATTTAAACCCAGGTGCAGCAGCCATGGGGGAAGCATGGGATTTTGGGGGCTAATCACGCAGTTTTGGGGCTCCCTTAACCACGGGGCTTAGGAAGCAGGAAAGCAAGATGTAGAAGTGATGCAGAGCTCTCTTAGCAGTTTGGAAGAATGCAGGAGAGATGTTGTGGGAAGGAAAAGGGTGAAAGGACTCTTGCTGGGGGGCCATGAGGAGGTGCCGTGTGGGTTTGGGTCAAGAACTGGAGATCACAGCAGCAACACAGCTGATGGTGCTGGGAACCGTGGGAGGCCTGCCAGCTGAGCCACGGATTACTGGGAAGAACCAGGAGCTAGCCAAGCCACAAACTTCTATTTTTTTTTTTTTGCTGAGTTACCTCTGACTGGCCTGACTGGGCAAAGAGGGGAAGGAAGGACTGTGTGTGTGGGGGTGTGTTTTAAGGGACTTTGAATATTTAACAGTGACATCCTGCCATTACCCTAAGCCTGTATAACTTCTGAATAAATTAGCTCCTCTCCTTTTCACCAAACTCTGGCACTGAGAGCCATAATTCCAATTCCTAAGGGTGGTGGGCAAGGCAAACCTAGTACAGAGGGACCTTAGGAGGGGGGTGTCCATTTGGTAACAGTATCTTGTCCCCACCACCATGGGGCTGTTCTGTAGCAATAGTTTAAACCTGGAAGTTGGCTGCATGAAGAAGAAAAGAATCTGAACCGAACTTTGGGGAATAGGGAAGGGATTTTCTCATAAGCAGTAACCAGAAGAAGAACAGAGAAAGGAAGGAAGGAAGGAAGGGACAGGATTGGAAGGGGGAAGGGAGGAAGAAATGCTCCGATGATGAGCAGGTATGAAGAGGTTCAAGGAAAGGGAGGTTCCTTGCAATCCAAGGAAAGAGAACTTAAAAAAGGTCAGTGGTAACAAAATTTTCAGAGAAATCAAAAAAGTTCAGGGTCAGGAAGCAACCAATGAATGCATAAATAAGTGGAACAACAAATTGATGTTTGTCTTTCTCTCTCTCTTTCTCCTTTCTTCTAAAATCAACTTTTAAAAGGTTAAGGGTGAAAACTTGTTGGAGTTTATCAGGCAGGAGGTCTTTGCTCCTTTTGGCAACTGCAGTTCTACTGGAGAAGTGCAATTGGAGGCCGCACCACCTGGGCGGAGTGGTAAGAACAGGGTCCCAGAGAGGGAGGAAGAGAGGGGAGAAGTCAAAAATCACAACAAAACCCAGACCCTAGCGTTGAGTGCTCTTTTATGATTTGAAACCATTTTACATTTACATACGAAAGGCAAATCATCCAAATAACTGAAACGTGTGAAGACTCGGGAGGGGACACACAGCTGAGCAGTAGGAAGGGGCCTGCGGCCACCGGCCGGGCTCCTGCCTCCGCCTGGTCTCTTCATTCTCCACTCCCTTCTTCCTGATCAGAGTTATCTGTGTGTTTTCCCACTTCAGTCTATTTTCACATGGTGTTACTCAGTGTATTTTCCTGCGCCTACCCTTTCAGTGGTATTCTGTTCATTTTAAGACAAAATGCAAGTTCTTGAAAAACACAAATTCCTTCTCACTTCAGTCTTCCTGTCACAGGGATACCTGGAGCCAACTGCCACAACCCACTCCCCGGGGTCTGACACTGCTCCCTGCCTTCCCCCCACTCCCCGGAACCAGGACCCCTTGCCCTCTGGTTTCTTTATGCCCACACAAATCCTACAGAGGGGAACCTCTATGACCTGTGGCCATATAAAAGTTTTCCCTTTTTGCCCTGGCTGGTGTGGCTCATTGGGTTAAGTGTGGGCCTGCAAACCAAAGGGTCACCGGTTTGATTCCCAGGCTGGGGCACGTGCCTGGGTGGCAGGCCAGGTCCCCCGTAGGGGGCAAGTGAGAGACAAACACACATTGATGTTTCTCTCCCTCTCTTTCTCTGTCCCTTCCCTGTTCTCTGCAAGTAACACTTTTACAAAAAAATGTTTTCCCTTTTATTCTACCTTGTGATGTCATGAATACACCAAACATGTTACAAAGCTTCTGTATGTTTATCAGTGTGGAAAGCATCAAGGATATAAACACCCAAGGTAGAATGCATGATAACCACAGGGTTATAGTCCCTTTGGAAATTAAAGTGCTTGGTTACATTACTTAGATCAGGCCTTGTATGCAACACTTAAAACATTAAAGCGGTATCTGCATGGCTTGTCATCAACACTGATTGCAAGCTCTGCAGGGAGAGAGGCCGTGCAGCCTCAGCCCAGATCACTGGACTCTGTCTCAGGAACGCCCGGCAGGAATTCAGTTAAGTTTTGTGCTGAAAGGAAAATTAGATAGTTTGCAGTGTCAGAAAAATAAGAAACTCTAAATTAAATTTTCATTTTTTTCCCAGTGATATGCTGGAATATAAATATGGCACTTCCACAAGGTTTGCCTTTTATCACATTATGAGGATTTTTTTCAAAGCACTCTTACGAGTGCATTTCGTACATTTTCATGCATCGCGCATGCTGTTTGTGCTGAGGCTGTCTCTCTCGTTTTCACATTCATTTCTACAGTGTTTTCATGTAAGCCTAAGAGCTTTCTCATTTCTCTTGGAAAGTCATTTAATTTCTCCACATGACAGAACTGTGTCTAAATCCCCTTTCAGTTAAAAAATATAACCTACTAACTCCAAATGTTGATTTTTATGAAATTAAACACCTCTGTCAGTTCACCTAATTGCTGTAGTTTTCTATGGCTGCTATTTCATTGTAAGTTTTTATAGTCAGCCCATACAATTTCTTTTAGTTTTGGTGTCCATATTCTGATATTATTTATATTTTGATAATGCAATCTACTTATTCATTTTATTTCTTTTGTATGTACCATAATATGCATATTTGCTTCCCAAATGGTCTTTTTATTTAAAAATACTGTCTATGGTTCTGTTCTATTTTGCTCCTTACATAAATTTTCTTTTACTTTTAGTGCAAATGTTCCTCTGAAAATGTAAGCATATTTTTAATGTATTCCTTTCAGTTGGGTCATATCTGAAAACTGTAGCCTTTTCATCTAATCCCATATACTGTATTACTGTCTTGCTAGAGAACTATTAGATGTATGACCTCTACCTCGTGGGCCTTTTTTAAAGCTAAGTGTAGGGCTTCCCTCCCGCCAGGCTGCACAGCCCTGGTGTACGGGGCACACACCTATACCCTAAGACCCTGTGTGGCTGGCAGGACCCAGGGTAGGTGTCAGTCCTCATAGGCATGCAAGGCTGAGCCCTACTTAGTGCTGAGCTCCAGGTCTCACAGACCGCAGGCATGATGGGGACACCTGGCACATGCCACTCCTCCACGATGCTCTGAGCACAGGTAAGGTGGGCTCTACCACCTGGACGTCAGGGTCAGTGCCTGGACACGGGTTGTGGATAAAGGGCTGTGAGCTGATGGAGGACTGGGAGATCCAGTTGGCTACGATGCATGGTGTAGAATTGGGAAGAATAAAGGGTGTGAAGGACCCAGGGTGGAGCATTCCAGGGCTGAGGACAGTGCTCCATAGCAGGCCCACATGCCCATCTCCAACTAAAGCAGATCCTTCTGTCCGGTGCTGCCCTGAAACCCAGGCAAAGGGTCCCCTGTGCATGCCAGCCTTGCGCCTCAGAGCGGTCAGGGTAAGGCCTAGCCTCCCAGGAGTGTCAGAGCCGTGCCCAGCCCACTGAACCAGCCTCGCCCTTAACAGGCATGGCACAGGCTCCTGTTAGAGAAGCACTCTGGCAGGGCTCCTCTGGCTTTCCTCCGGCCATGACCCTCTCCAAGTAAAACCCCACAATGAGTTGGGGTCCTCCTAGACCAGGTTTCATATCTTCAGGTCCCCAGAATCCATTGCTCAAAGGCCCAAGCCCACTTCCCTCTGGGGGATTAGACAGCGTCCTCTGGTGCACCCTGGACCCCAACAGGTGGCCAAAGGACAGCTGTGACACTGAAGGGAGGAGGTGTGTTGACCTGTCAGGTGGAGGGTCCACAGCACGCTGTGAGTGTGAGACCCATGGAGGAGCAGGGAGAACAAGGGGTCAGGGTGGCCCAGGTCCTCCAGTTACACATCTGCTCCTGGTCCCATAGGTACAGTCCAGCCCACCTTTGCCTATGGGAAGCTGAGGTGCCCTTTCAGTGGGGTCCGAGCCACGTGCAGGCTGACAGCTATGAATGTTTAGAATGACTGATACTAAGAAGTTAGGTCAGATTCTAAAAATCTTTTGCCTTATCCTAAGAAATTTCAACATTACATTTGTCAATGAAAGTAATAGCTGTTAGAGGCTTTAAATATAGTTTCAATGGAAGGACACTTCTGAATGACTATAAAAAAGGCTTTAAGTTTTCTATCATCTCTTATCCTTCCGAAGCACCGCAGGGGCAGCGACTGTCAGGGGCACCACTGATCAAGACTTGGTCACTACTGCCTAACAGAACTCCTGATCGTCAAGAAAAACATGACGTGTGAATTCACACTTGTCATTAAGATATTTGAAAATATTGTATTTCATAATTTTATATAAATTCAATACAATACTTAGTATTTTCTCCAATACTTTTTTCTTTTAATACTAAGAAAATGTTTTGATTTTTTCATAAAATGCCACATACATGCCCCAAAATGCCATACAGATGCCCCCAAATTCTAATTTACCCACACACCCTTCAAACATTGCACGATGATGTTAGAGACGTGAGAAGCATTAGGCAGCCAGATGGCCGAGTTGGCAGCCCCGCGGAGGGGCAGCTCGCCCTCTACGGTGGGCTCTGCTCACAAACGCCCATTCCTGCTGAGTTTTATTTGAAGTGTATCCTTTCATAGTTCCTTCCTCTGTACAACTGTAAAAACAGATTTTTCCCTCAAGAGATCAGCTTCAAACTTTTTCTTTAACATTTTCCTAACATATAATTATCATCTTCCAAAGACCCAAAAGTGCTGTCAATGTCACTGAGATAAGAATGTAAATATTTTATAAACAGCTGTCAAATCCCACTTGGCAGGAAACAAAAAGCTCCAAATCGTGGTAACCTAACCTCAAGGCTACCTGGTTTAACTGACAGACGAGATGTTTTTCTAGCTTCCCTGATCCACTTTAGTCCGCCTACTCCGGCCCGCTTGGGACAGTCCGGCACTGGGACACCGCCCTGGAGACCGGGTGCTGTCTGGAGCGCATGCGCAGGTGCGGGGCACAGGGACTGAGCGCTCCTCGCGGTGCATTTCCACACTTAACTGCATTTGTAATACCTGTTACTAACACAAGCTAAATACTGGCATTAAGGGAATTGAGACCCCCTTTTTTAAGGCAAAGTTTTGCTCTCTAATAATTTTGCAGTTCAAAAATTTATTATTTCTTTCTTTTGGACCTTCATTTGACACCCATTTCTGACCATCATGCGTCAGAACTTACTTAGCTAATACTTGGCTGTAAGACCCAAGACCTGGCGCTGTTACCTGGCACCATAGCTCAGAAACGCCACCAGTGAAAACCCCCAGCGGCGGGGACCCCCAGGACTCACCGCTGTTGCTGTGGGCACCACTGTCTGCCCCTCTTCCCAAAATTTTGTTTATCTCTTTTCCTCTATTTCTCGCCCTTCATTCAGTCTAAGCAATAGGCATGCTGGGAACACCTATAACTATGGCTTAATTTCTGTGGGGATATTTGGCATTTTCTTCCCCTGCATTCGCTCATTCAGTGAACACGAGCCACCAACCCGCAGGGGACAGCTGTCCTCACAGGCTCCGCGGAGTCTACGGGGATGAACGAGAAAAGGGCCTGCCCTCGGGAATTTACATCATACTGTAGCGTGGGAGAAACAAACTAGAAACAAATGTGGCCAAATTCTTCACGTCCTGCCTAAATCCCTTAAGCCATAAGCAGTGGGCAAAAGTAGGCTTACAGCTGTTCGCATGGAAAAATAATACAATAATTAATAAATAATAATACAAGGATAAACGGTTTTGTGTACTCACAACTGTGAACGTACTTTTGCCCACTCCTGTATATATAAGTATTTTTTCCATAGGGGTATTTTAATATGCCTTAAAAATGCTTGTTTTTAAAAGGAATTACACTTGGGTGCCTGGGCTAGCGCTCATTTTGAAAGCATGCTACCAAAGGCTGTGGCCACTGAGCTGGGAAGGAAGGGCCAGGGGCAGCAATGCCAGGCCCGGGGAACAGACACGAGAGAACAGTCATGGAACAGAGAGAAAGGCAGGGACCCGAGGGATGGAGTGCCAGAGAAAGTCCAGGCAGAAGCCATGTGGTAGGCCCTGTCAGTCACGGTTGCATGCCTGGGTTCCTGGGCTCTGCTCACACTGCCAAGGAAGGAGGCCTGGTGGGAGCAGGTCTCAGATGGGTCAGTGACACGGTCAGATGTGCATCCCCAGATGGGCATGGCATGGCAGCAATGGAAGCCAGGACCCCCAGGGAGCCCATGCAGTTGTCCAAGCAAGACAGAATGATGGTCAGGACAGAAGAGGCAGAAAGAGGTAAAGAGATTCAGGGTATATTTGACAGTAAGCAAGGGGGCATAACAGTGATGTGTGGGTTCAAGGGCCAAAAAGAGGACATTTGCTTCAGGAGACAGAGCTTTTCCCTGCATTAGCAGAGGAGACCCAGCGGGTTAATTGTTAATTTAGGATCTACACCCTCGCCCTAGGCGGTGTAGTTCAGTGGGTCGGAGCATTGTCCTGTAAACTGGAAGGTCATGGGCTTGATTCCTGGTCAGGGCACATGCCTGGGTTGAGGGTTGGGTCCAGGTCGACAGGCAACCAATCAATGTTTCTCTCCCTCCCTTCCCTTCACTCTAAAATCAATGACCATGTCCTTGGGTGAGGATTAAGGAAAAAAATAAAGAATATCTACACCCTCAATTTAAAAATGAAGAACAAAAGTCCAGAGAGGTGAAAAGCTCCTTTAAGTGCTCAGAGAGCTGGCTGTCACCTGCATTTCCCCTCTGGAATTTTCCAGGCCACAGAATTTCCCATTTCCCAGCACCTTCCTCTCTGACTCAGCTTAGAACCTAGTAAATATCTTGCATGACTTTCTCTGGAGGGGAATTTTATTACTAATTTATCTTTTACCTGTATTTTTCTGAACATAATAAGTATGAGTTAAGTAATGGAGATTGTTAGAAGGAGAATATGTAATATTAAGACTGCAGGTTAAAGCTGAGTTTTGGAGGCCATTCTTTGTCCATTAGTTCTGAACTATTGTTTCCAAAGAACAAAAAGCAAAAGAAGAAACTTGAAATTAATATGTCCTTCACCTGCTTTCATAGACAATTCCAATTTGTCCCGATTTCTCCAAACCAAGGATTTCTCTTCCTTTTTAACAACACGGACTAACGTTCGCTCAGCTTTGTAAATGGATGGTGATGGCCACAGCGTCACTGAAGGGCGCTGAGGGCTTAGTGAACTGACAGTGCCACCAACTCCTGTCAATCGTCCTCAGCAGCAGCAGGCACTGAGGGAGCAGACCTCAGGGACCGCGCCCAGTGGAGCCACGTTCAAAGTCCACCTCTGGCACTTGGCTCATAGGACAAAGTTCTTAGCATCTCAAAGCACCAGTCCCACTATCTGGGTGGCGCTTTGCCTGGCGGCAGTGTGCGCAGGTTTCATCGGCCACAGGGTGTGGGTCAGCACGACACGTCGTGAGTGCTGGCGAGTCAGCTATGCACTCTCGGCTCTGTGCCTGCCGAGACCCACAAGGAAGGGGTTATCGGACTGACGTCACAGAAAATCTAATGGGTGGCTCCCTGAACATGAGAATGCCATTGAGGACACGAGCTCCTGTCACCTTTCTGCTCCAGTTCCCTAACTGTGGCTTCTGTCTTTGCGATTACCAGCTGGGGGCTGTGCTTTGTATTAATCATGCATTTTACTGTCTGTGTTTTATGATGCTTTGACATCTTCAAAGACTGCTGGCCAGGGGGAGACTGCCCCTCCCAGAGCTAGCCAATTCTTAAGAGACTACAAAGGCCCTGGCTTAGTGACATCTTTCACATGTGAGCTTGAGTCAATAGTCACAACCACTTTCTTATCTAACTCACACACACTGAGTCAATACTTGCCTGCCCTAACTCACCCAGGGCAGGGGCCCGGCAACCAGAGTGCCCCTTGGAGCCCAGAGCCCACTGACACGATTCTAATGGGTGGTCCTAGGCTGCTTTCCCAGCCTCCCTTGCACTTCCTGCAGAAACTCCCAGGGAAGACTCTGACCTGGGCTTTTTCTTCATTCCTGACCTCTGCCTATGCCCACACTGGGTGCTTCCCCTGGGTGGCCCTGGACGGCATACTGTGCCCCCATCTCAGAAATAGTAACCAACAAATTCTTCTTTCGATTGCATTACCCCTGTGCCATCACTTGATCACATTCGTAAATTAAAACCTTGTAGCTACAAACTTTAAAAGAGCTTGCCAGATGGAAAGATGAGGTAATAACAAAGAACAGTTTTCCAAAAATAGTGTCCTCTGGAGGCTCTGCTCTCCCAGGGCCAGTGGTTGCAGCTCGCTTGCCACAGCTGGGCGAGGAGGCAGGGAGGGCAACGGGTTTTAAAGTAGGCACTCTGCCATCCCTCAGCACATCTGGATTGTTTCAGGAAGGAAGAAGGGGAGGACAGATACTGTCTGCTGAATAGAGAAAGGATGGCTGGATAGAGAAAGGACCATTAATGAGGACATTAAAACAGCCTGAACTTTGTCACTGTGTTGTTCTTTTTTATATCCACAATCAGATTTTCTATAGCATTCTGACCAATGCAGTTTAAATCAAGGAATAATGTTTGAGTTTCTATGAATTAGACAAGCTATGAGGTCCTGCATACGCTAAAAATCCAACCATTTTGCAGTACAGTCACGCACTATTAACAGCGGGATAGATTCTGAGTGACATGCAGTGGGCAATTCTGTCACTGTGTGACCATCACAGAGGCACTTCCACACTCCGGGGTGGTGCAGCCAACTGCACACCTGGACCACACATAGCCTGTCCCTCCTGGGACTCCAGCCTGTGCAGCCGTTAACTGCACGGACTGCCATAGGCAACTGTGACACTGCGGTAAGCATTTGTGTGCGCAAACATATCTAAACATAGAAAAGGGACTATAGAAAAGGGGAATGCAAGGTACAATAAAAGTGGTTCTCCTGGATTACAGGACACTCACCACGAATGGGGCCTGTGGCCTGGAAGTTGCTCTGAGTGAGTCAGTGAGTGTGTGGGGAGTGCTATGAAGCCCAGGGCATGACGGTCCACAATCACTGATGCTGGGAACGCAGTCCCAGAGCCCTACCCCTGCTGCCTCTGCCGCGGCAGACAGAGCACTGAAGCTGCCAGCCCTGCTCCATGTGCAGGGTGGTGGGAGTGCCAGGTCCGGGGAGACATCGGCTGGGTGAGACACAGGTCACGTGACCGTTCTCTGCAGGGAGGGAAGCCAAGGTGGCCCGAGGGTCAGTAGAAAAAGGAAATCCAGGTGAAGAGATAAAGGGTCATAGGTGAAGGTTGTATCCATGTGGTTTGACTACGGCTTGTTGGAGCAAAGGTCAGATGAAGGAACTTTGTGTTATTCATGGCAAAAGAGGGTATGTTAACACAAAGAGTGTGTAGAACTGAGGGCTTGATATGCTGATTTGGGAAATTTGTTTTTGGGCCTAGCTGGCACAAAGCATTCTCCCTGGCATTGAACTGATGGAAGAAATAAAACTAATCTGTGCTTTACACAGTCGAGGGGCAGGAGGCTCCACACCACCACAGACAGCCCTCACTCAAGTGGCAGCAGCACCTGACCTTCGCTGAGGTTGCTCCTGTGGACCCTTCACTGGGCCTGGGGTCCTCAGCGAAGTCACATAGCACTGCTCCCAGAGGACCGCCGGCAGGTCTGGGAGGGTGCATCAGCACTGGGGGACGGGCTCCTCCGTGTGACACGGGTCCATGGTGACCGCCTGGGGCATCACCTGTGACTCAGGACTGAGGGCCTGGGACCGAGAGGGACTTTGTCACCAAGCCCCACAGACATTGCTCCCATCAGGGGGAAAAAAGTCTTCCCGGTTCACATGTCCTTCCATTTCTGACAGAAAATTCAGCTCCACTATAACCTATGGGACCCCCCAATGTGAGAAGCACTGTATGCTGATCTGTCAACCATTGACCAAAACATGAGTAGCCCACAGATAAACTGTACTTCAAAAACTCCCATATCACTACAGTTAGGATAAAAATTAGTATTTGAAATAAAATCAACCATTTTCATATTTCCACAAATATGGCTTCTTTGCAATTTTGAATGTGATGAGCAAATAAGCAAACAAAAATCTTTATTAAGACAAAAAATTGAGCATGACTGTATGTTTATATTAAGATCCACACAGCAACAATTACAAATAGTATTGAAGAATGCCAACTTAAAAATTCCTATTCCTTATTAATCTGTTCTCTCAAATCAAGCCATAACCCCCCATTTTAAAGCTAAGAATTTAACTCGAAGAAGATCTTACCTTATAGTACCTCAGCAGAAGTTCTGAATATCATTCATTGGGCCTCTAATCAGAACACAGGTGCTAGAAGAAAATAGGAAAATGGGGTTAACGTATAGCTAGGACCCTGGAAAAGGGCAAGCCCACAGGTTACACAAGATGATTTCAGGAAATGTAGGAACATCACAGAATTTTCTATTGAAAGTGACCTCCAAGGCCATGGTACCCAACCACCTCATGGAACCAATGAGCACACAGGTGGTCAGAGAGTTAAGGCAAAAGAAGTGCACCTGTTGACTTCCTATGAGTGGCTTTTTGATAGTTTCACTCCTCATGCCCACCGAAGCTTCCGTCGCAATGATGGACCATGGAGCAAGAAGAGGAGAAAACAAAAGATGTTGCCCATCCCTTGATGTTACATGTCAGAGTTGGTGTTTCCGTGTGTGGCAAGTGAGTTCCAAGGGAATTCCTGGGGACAACGCCTGGGCCCACCCAGTGTGCAGCCTTCTCCCAGACACCACAGGAGATGCAGACACCACCGCTGTCTAGTGACTAGCCCCATCCGCATTTAGAAACAGAACCGAACCTTAAAGGCAACCTGCTCCTGTTTTAGATACTGCCATTCACGTTCTCAAAGTGCGGGGTGCCTGGTGTTTAGGCCAGAAAGCATCTCTGAGGATACTGTCTCCTTCCGCAGGTCCACGTGAAAAAAGGAAAGGACACAGCAAGTGCCCAAGGGGAGAAGGAGGGATGTGTGTCCTTGTGCAGGATGTCCCCAAGCACAGAGGCCCGAGGCTGGAGGCAGTGCCGCGGGAGAGCCTGGGGATAGAGCCTGAGGAGGCAGTGTCGCATGTTTAAAGGAGAACCTCGCGGTCCCCAGGGCAGGGAAGGTGAAGCCAAGTGACAAGGACACAAGGGGCTGTGGGGTGACAAGAGAGAGCTCCACAGGTGCTTGTGGAGGGACCTTCTCAGCAAGGACGAGAGGAGCTCAGTGCAGCATCTGAGATGAAGGTCTGTGACAAGCCAAGTGCCTGGATAAATGTTTACTTAATCATTAAATAACAGGCATTTGTGTTTTGTGTTGCCTTTTGTTGAAGTATCAGTCTTCAAAGGATTGGGACAAATGGACAGGAAGAAAAGTTCTTGGTCCTCCCCCAATGTGAGAAGCATTGTCCGTCCTGCAGCACATCAGCCATTCTCCTGCCTCAGTCTCCCTCTCTCCTGCTGCTGCTGCTGGCAGCGCCGGGCCGCTGGATCAGGGGCCCTCTCCAACTTTCAGCAGCTGGCCCAGGCAAGCGTGGTCAGCCCACTTCTCTCCCCAGTGCCCCAGTCTGCAGAGCATGCCCTAGAAAAGAAGGGGCTGCAGCACGGGGAAACCAAGGCTGAGAGTGTATGGTGAGCAGTCGCCGCCTGAATTCCAGTGGTCCGACTCTCCCCAATAACTGCCTTGCCTTGTTCAGAAACGGGCATCCCCACAGGAAGAAATGTCGGCACCACTGGAGAAAACTCGGTGTGTGCACACTCCACTCCTGCTGCAGGTGGGGGTAGGGCGGTCGTCCAGCACCTCCAGGGGAAGACGGAATCACTCCTGCCCCCGTCTCTCTCCTGCACACAGATGTTTTCCGCCATGCGGGCCATGCCAGTGAGCCTGGCGTTCACCTTTCATTCTGGATTCCTTCCAGAACCTAGTATTTCACAAGGCGAGTGCTTACCTCACAGTAACCTACTGAGTGTCTTGCACATAGTAGTAGCTCAATGAGAATTTGTTATATGAATTTTATTATAAAAGTTAACAGTTACCCAGAATGCATTTGCTTGACTTAGAATTAAGAGTCCCAACATGAATACATACTAAGATTCAGATCAGGATAAATAAGTAAATCTCTCAATAATATAAAATTGAGTTACACTATTAATGATAAAATAGAAATAAACACTATCGAGCCATTAAAGTGTCTGCTAATAAAAATGTCATGTAAACTAAGGGAAATCTAGAACAATAACTGAGACTGAACACCCTGCGGTGTTTCGACTTCTCTCTAGTGTTTGGCTCAGGAAAGCTTTCACTTTGAAAACCGGGAAGGGAACTGGCTCTCATCCTAGCACATTTTCTGTCTATTGCAAATTAACGGCACACAGCATTCATTTAGGGGTGAGCTTCAGCTCTCTGCCTGTACATGACAGGCTCCTCCAGAGCCCAAGGAACGTGGTTGAAAGGTTACATAATCACAATGTGACTGGCGATTCCGGAGACTGTTGTCATAATCACGCAACAAAGAGAACAGCAAACCCGGAGACAAGTGAGGCTGTCGTAAGGAAGGCGAGAGGAGAGGCCCCGGGCCTGAGAAACGCAGGCCCCAGTGTGAAATGTCTCTGAGGTAGCAGCCTCTTTCGGTCAGACCATCCGCGGAGGCGACGCTGTGCACAGCCTCCGTGAGGGAGCTGCTTTGGACACTTCATATGCTGACCTGGACGGTCCCGTTTCCTTAAAACTTTTCCTGAAAATCACATTTGCCTACTTTCTAAGTACATCACTCTTATTGCTAACAAGAGGCAGAGCATGTGAGCAGATGACTTGCAGTCGAAGTGGATGGTGAACACATCTGTGGCCATCTGACTTGGACAGCATTATGTACGTCCACAGTCTTGAAGCAAATAAGCTCACTAACCGATCTGCTTCTTGTGCAAGGCTGAAATTAGATCCTGGCACTCAGGGAGGACCTAGAACATTCCCCTTTTTGATTTTACAATTTATCTTTATTTTTTTTAACTTCCCTATCAGAAGGCCAAAATAAATATGTGTTTTGGCAAAGTTGAGATTGACAGCCTGTTTTTCCCCTCCCCAAGGACACGCTTATTGATTTTAGAGAGAGAGGAAGGGAGGGAGAGAGCGGGGGAGAGAAACATTGATGTCAGAGAGAAACATGCATTGGTTACCTGGTGTATGTGCCCTGACCAGGTATCAAACCTGCAACCTACGTATGTGCTCTGACCAGCAATTGAACGGGTGACCTTTAGGTTCTCAGGAAGACACTCCAACCAACAGAGCCACTCTGGCCAGGGCTTGACAGCCTGTTTTATGGAAATAGGATATAAATTGGATATATAGTTCTAAAAGTGTATATATTATGCTTAGTCTGATTTGCATTAAGTTCTTATTCAAACCTGGTTTAACTAAGTATCTGTGCCCATTCAGATGTCCTCCTGGGCTCTGCCTGATGCACCAAAGCCTGTCTCCTCATCTTCAGCCATCCCATCTAGCCAGGGGAAGGCAGAACAATTAAAACAGGGGACAGTTCTTGTGGAAGAAATTATGCATTTCCTTGTTATTATTTTCAATTTGCACATGAGGCTCAGGATCTAATCACTGTTTCAAAGTTTCCCAGTAAGTACGTTGGTAAAGTAGATATATAAGCTAGGGTACTTTTTATTACGAACCCCACATCACAGTAACAACAAAAGCAACAACAATTTACTAGCCAGGTGCCATTCCCAGCCCTTCACACACACCCAACCACTTACTCATCACGCCATTTCCACTGTCATCTGCATCACACACATGAAGAAAGTGGAGCCTGCTGTCTCTGCAGGGGAACCACAGCTCTACAGGGGTTATCAAGGCAAACTGGATGCTGCTTCATCTTCTCCCATCTACCACTGCCCTCTTCTGTCCACCCATTCATCCACATTACAAAATGCACACAAATCAATACATCCAAGTTCAGCAGGTCCATCCGTCTCTGCACCATTTCTGAGGAGTTGTGTGAGCTGCCTGGCACCCCGTGGGCCTTGCTCAGGGCAGCACACTTCCCCGTGGGCCCTGAGTGTGCAGAGAGGGACAGGTACGCCGGGCTCCCTGCGAGCACAGCAGTATGGGAAGAAGGCACAGTTGTGGGACCGGCATTCTGGGGCTGGAGAAAGCCACTCACTCCAGGCATTGGTTGTCAAGGAGTGTTGCCACAGTCCTTGACTGGAGTGTCTAAGGAGATGGCCCTGAGCCAGGCTGGTGGGTTGATGGGCGCACAGCATCAGAAGCCTTCTGGGCATCTCCATCCTTGTCATCAGGATGGAGGCAGACATGGTGGTCCACAGAGCTCACAGGCCTCGGCCCATTTTGGGGGAACATGGCCAGGCTTAGCATTCTGGAGAACGGATGAGTGATGGGGATATGGAGCCCTCAGAGCGGGTACACGGGGTGGGGACGACCACCTCAGATAAGAATCAGGACAGCCATCCAGGATGAACTGTGGACACTGATTCCCAAGGGCCTGCCAGACCTCTCAGAGGTGACACAATCCCAGGAGCCACCAACTGCAGGGGACATACCTTCTCTTTACTAACAGGTGGCAGGGGTGAGCCTTGCAGGTGACAGTTTCAGATTCTCACGACTCCCCAACTCTGAGGCCTGTGAAAGTGGGTCCAGAGAGTCTCTCACAGCCTCCTCACATCAGGGGTTCCCGTAGTTTGAGGCAGTGTCAGCAGACAAGTGAACAGGGAGGCGATGCTCCACACTCTGATGTTGGCAGGTGGCAGCGACACAGGGATGGGGAGGGGACCGCTGCCCGGCCAGGGACAAGGACTGACCATCAGTCCAGCTGCAGAAAACCAGCTTCACACTGTTGAGATAAGAGTTGGAGGCTACATCCAGCTAGACACGGAAAACAGCGTGAGAAGTGTGGTCTGGACTCTGTGGCTTCACCTTTCACTCCACACACACACAGGTCAGCGACTGAAAGAAACTCCACCCATAGTAACAACACTTGCTGGTTGGCTCATCCTGAAATTAGATATGATTTAAGTGTACTTCTATATTTTTTAATAAATCAGGAGAAGTAAAAAGTACTTAATGACAACTCACTGGTGTCTCTACAGTGCTGGTGAAATAGTGCAATTGAGGTTTTTTTGCATCTGAGGTTTAACCCATTCCTTCAGCATTAAGCTATTTTAAAGCAAAGTAAAAAAATAAGTAAAGACAGTATTAAATATCACTTTTTAAAAGGATGTGTGTATATGTTTTACATACCATGTTAAATATAAAGACATTTTAATAATTTATAATAAATGACCTTATAAAATAAAACTCTATAGATGATGCCCACCAGCTGCAACAGGCAGTTAAAATCTCAGCTCAATATACTGCTTTTACTAGAAGATGCAACAAAAACTTAGAAGAGAGAAACTTAGCATAAAATCAAATATACTCAGCTTTACTATCCTATAGTAGTCTGTATTTATTTTTCTCCCTGTACAGACTGAATTGTGTCCCCTCTAATTCACACGTGGAATCCCTTGCCCTCAAAGTGACTATATTTGGACATGGAATATTTAAGGTGGTAAATTAGGGTTATGTGAGATTGTAGGGGTGCGGTGCCCCAATCCAACAGAGCCAGTGTCCTTGAAGAAGCTCTCTCTTGTTCACTTACTCTCCCTCCTGACCGCTCTCTTCATGCACAATGAAGAGGCCAGGTGAGGTCACAGTGAAAACCACTGTCTCCAAACGGGAAAGAGGCCTCCCCAGAAACCCATACTCGAGCACCTCGATCTTGGACCATCAGCCTCCAGAACTGTGAGAGGAGAAACTTCTGTTGTTTAAGCCACCCAGCCTGTGGAATTTTGTTACAGCAGCACAAGCAGACTAATACACTCCCAACTTGATATTCAGTTCTATGTGAGCAAAAACCTATCAGAGGTTATCTCTATCTTTACCTGTAGCTTTGGCTTTTTTGTTTGTTTAAAATCATAGACTATTGAACCTGAAAACAATTAAAGAATAACTTATTCCAAGTTCTACCATTTCTGAATTTTGTTTTTTGGTTACAAGTGGTGGATATGCAATGAAATGTGAACTTTAGTAGAATATGTATGATAATAGAGCCCTGTTTGCCAACAGCTTTCAGAATCAGGACAACAACAGACACAATCTCGATACCCTATTTCCTTTCATAGAACAGCTAATTTAAAGGCAATGCACAGCCATGGGCTTATGGAGGCCTGTACCAAGTCGAAGGGTGCAAGGGTCATTCATTGCATGTGATTCACCATGTATTTCTGACACTTGTGAGGTACAGTATTTAAAAAGAGTTCATCTGTGTTAGTGGCTGAAATGAGGTGGAAGGAAGAGGAGCCAGGGTTTACACACAGTCACTTGCCCTTTCACATGGGAAACAATTACTTCCCACCTTTATATTCCCACTGGATATGCAGCAAGGTGTGAGGTGAGACACACATTAGCGATAAGCCTAGGGGGCTAACACACCTGTAATTCTAAGGAGCCTGTGCGGGCCGAGTGGGAAGGCGTGGCTGTGAGCAGGAGGCCTCTGATCGCCCTGGTTCTGCCCCTGACTCTCTGTGCTCGAGCCATCGCCTTTGTCAGCCCACGTTCCAGCCACGCTAAGAATTTAGGAAAAGAATTTGAAAACTTGACCATTCACATATGACACAGAGTAAAATGCTTCCCCCTCTTATTTTTTAGTTATCAAGTAATAAATATCATTTAATCAACCAAATTATTTAAAGGGAAACAATTGAATGGTGTTTGCCCTCCCCATTCTCACTCCCCAGTTCAGTCCCCGTGATTGTTCAGGGGCTGCGTGTCGTTCCACGGTCTGTCTCATTCACATGCACCCTCCACCCTCACAGCTCTCCTGGTGCCCCCAGCACAAAGCGTCCGCACCTCTCCCCGAGCCAGGCCGGGCATTTTCTCCATCGGCCTGTGGCGCTTCCGCTGGCTCTTCAGGAGTTAGTAAGAGCCCCTTAGCATGGACTTACTGTCCTTTATATAACTAACCCTTTTACCGCTTGTGAGATTAGGAATGTTTCCTTTTTTCTATTAGAAACAATTTAACAGCGTCAATCCCCATGCATATGTACAGGTAAGTTCATTTTTGTAGTTATATATGCCTAAAGCAACAACGTATGGATCAGAAGGTCTTCACAGTTTATATTGTACTCCAGCAGATAATGCCAGTTACTTGTTGCAATCTCTTTTCCCACTTTCCTCACCATGTTTGGATATTACCTCTGTCTCTCTGTTGATTGATTGTAAATCTGTCTGGTTATTGGCAAGAAACAGCGCTCTCAGCAGCACCTCTCTGTGGTCTGCAGGGCCTCAGAGATGGGCTTGCACCAGGCAGACGGGCCCAGCCTTTGGCCGTGACATGAGAGGGAGACAATCCCCGGAAAATATTTTAGGAAAACAACAGCAACTAGTATTCAAAGGGAGGATTTTTAAAGGCTTATGTTGCATTAAGGGAAAACGAGTAAATGTTCATTCAGTATGTTTCTCTACACGGGAAACATACTGATTTAAAAGTCACTGCTATTATTTTTCCATAAGACTATAATTTTAAAAATGTCTAGCTCACTCAATGGTTTCCCATGTTCTTTAAAAGGTCAAAGAAAAAAAAAACTATAACAAAGGAAAAGGTCCAGCATCTAGTTCCTGAATTCTATAAACAACATTACGCCTTTACAATGCCACTCTTCAGCCAGAGATGGCTCTGTTCAGACACCTGGAAATGGTCATCACTTTTCCTTCAGGTCACCTTGCAGCAGGCCCCACTCAGGGGCTTCATGATTCGTCCTTAAACCTCGGTCTCTTTCTCTGAAGTTAGGTCACAGTGGGAATGCAAAACCCAGGAGGGAGGATTTCTTCACTGTGGCCCAGCCGGTGTTACAGCACCTGATCTAACACTGGTGTTCCCACGGGTTCAAGGATCTGATTTTAAAGGGGAAAAAATAGGTGCTGTTTATAAACCCGAAGTTTAGATTGTTATAAACAAAATTACTTCAAGTGCTTCCACAAGGAGTCAGAGCAATGCCGTAAAGGACCACTGGTGATCTGCAGTCGGCGACCTGTCCCTGCAGGGGCACAGGCAGGGTCATCAGCTATGCTGGGAGTTGGAGAGATGAGGAAAAAGCAGTAACAATATAGGTTTAACTTAAAACACCCTAAGGCAGTTCTGTTCTTTTTTTAAGAAAAGACTTTATTTGTTTTTTAGAGAGAGGGGAAGGGAGAGAGAAAGAGAGGGAGAAAAATATCAGTGTGCCTCCTATGGGGGACCTGGCCTGCAACCTAGGCATGTACCCTGACTGGGAATCGATCTGACAACTCTTTGGTTCGTAGGCTGGCACTCAATCCACTGAGCCACACCAGCCAGGGCCTGTTCTTAAATATAGTGATCCCTCACCTATCGCAGGAGTTGCGTTCCAGAGACCCTCGTGATAGGTGAAAATCCATGAAGTAGCGACATTATATTTATTTTATTATTTATATATATTTTAAGGTTTTTTAAACCCTTCCCACACTCCTATAAACCTTTCCCACACTCTTATAAACACTTCATATGCTGTTAAACACTTTCTATACTCTTAAACCTACGTAATTTTAACAACACAGAAAATTCTATATGGGTACTCACCAGCGAAGTATACAGTCGTCCCTTGCTATATCGCAGTTCACTTATTTGTGGCTTCACTCACTGTATCATGGGTTTTAAAAAACCCACAACAGCCCTGGCTGGCATAGCTCAGTGGATTGAGTGCGGACTGCGAACCAAAGTGTCGCAGGTTCGATTCCCAGTCAGGGCACATGCCTGGGTTGCAGGCCATGGCCCCCAGCAACTGCACATTGATGTTTCTCTCTCTCTCTCTATCTCCCTCCCTTCCCTCTCTAAAAATAAATAAATAAAATCTTAAAAAAAAACCCACAACAAGTGAACCATGATATAGCGAGGGACGACTGTAATCACAATAATGAAGGTAGATTTTGCTCCTGCCTAGGATTTGCTTGCTTGGAAAATAATGTTTTCCTTTCTCTTTTTCCTTTTTCAGTATTTATAGGACATTTATGGGTTGGGCCCTCAGCAGTAGCTGAGCCCGGACTTTGGACAGTCACTCCATTTGGCGCCTAAAGCTGAAACTGTCAGCTTTCCTCACAGCAATGTGAAACAGCTACTTCTTGTGGACAGGAGAAAGGAAATACTCCATCTAAATCACAACGTGGCTCCCTATAGAATGATGGGACGGTGTGTGATTTTTTCTAACACTCTAGTTTTCTGTGTGTGTGTGTGTTTTTAATGGGCATGTATGAGTTTTGTACAGAAAATGCCAGCCATTGTTAATATAATGAGAATGGTTTGTATGACACCGATGGAACCTGGCAGCCAGGGAGAGTGGATCGGAACACACATGTGTGAACAATGATGACCTCACTGTACTAGAGAGGGGGGCTGGTAGATGGTATTCAGTGAGCATGTGTACTGTGTGGCCGTCACATTCAAAATGACTGAGTAGAGCAATGAATCTGCATCAAATTTTGTGTTAAGCTTGAACATTCCTTCATGGAAACCATCTGGATGATCCAGAAGGCCGCAGCTGTGGGCAACTGGTGACTGGCAGCTTCATCACGACACACCCGCTCATGCCTCACGTCTCATGCAGAGTTTTCTGGCAAAACATCAGATCACCCAGGTGACTCAGCCCTGTGATTTTGTACCCTGTGCCTTCTGGCTTTTCCCAAAATTAAAATCACCTTTGAAAGGGAAGAAATTTCAGACCATCGATGAGATGAGAATCAGGAAAATATGACGGGGCAGCTGATGGTGATTGGGAGAACTGTGTGAGGTCCCAAGGTGCCTGCTTTGAAGGGGACTGAGGCGTCATTGTCCTGTGTACAGTGTTTCTTATATCTTGTATCTTCTCCTATAAATGTCTCTATTTTTCATATTAAAGGGCTGGACACCCTCTGGACAGACCTTGTATTACGTTTTGATGAAAAAGTAAATCCCGGATAACATGAAGCTGAGCTGCTCTCCAGGTCAGTTTGGCCCCTCCACGTCCAACGCCCAGCTGCTCTTCGAGTTGCTTCTGTTCCTGCCCCTCAACCCTCGGCTGCCCGCTTCTGCGGCTGCTAAGCTCCTATAATTAGAGTTACCCTATGTATCTTTTCATGTGTCCACCTCTTTCACAGGACTGTAGGTAAGGACTGTGGGCCCACGTTGCTGCTCTAGTAGATAGACAGCTCAGACCAGAGCTGAAGTCACACCTTGAAAACTCTGAACTGCAGGCTCTTCTCAGAGACACAATACTGAGACACAATACTGAGGAGGCAGTTGGTTAAATGAATAAACAAGGCCAGGGTGGCTGGACTAGAAAGGTGTCTGACACGTCAAAGTTGCAGGTTCGATCCCCAGTCAGGGCACATACAAGAATCAACCAATGGAAGCATCAATAAGTGGGGTAACAAATTGATGGCTCTCTCTCCCTCTCTCTCTCCTTTCCTCTTTCTCTAAAATTAACTGAAAAACAACAAATGACAAACAATCAACAATAACAACAAAAGAAATTTAACAACTGCAGGCAGAGACTGAGAAGATTTATAAATGCTCCTATGAGACACAAGATAAATGGGATCATTGTTGTGAAGTGATAATCATTGCCATGGAGACTCCTCCATCCATGTTGTGTGTGTGTGTGTCCGTGAGAGAGAGAGAGAGAGAACAATGGAAACTAACACTAGAAGTCTCCATTACTCCCAGGTGCTGCATTTCATCATGCTTATAAAAACACAAATATTTTAATGCCACATTGTGGAGTCAATTTTTTTGACACAATACTGTCTTCTTATTTTTGTAAAAATTAACTCTGGCTGGCATTGTAGAGAGCTACTGTCTGGGTTCTGGCAAGTTACCAGAATGTCTGCTTTTTTAGAGTGGGTAAAATCAAGCAACCAGAAGGTTCTTCATAGGTGTTTGCAGTGTTTTCTAGACTGTACCCGATGTTTTGGGAGCTCCACAGTATTCAGAAAAAGAGGTTTGGTGCTCATGCACATTTGGAAAGTACCGGGTCCAGTGCTCTGTCCCCACTGTCTGGAAAACAGGATCATCAGAAATGAAAACTGAGAGGTGCGCTGTGAGCTACCTGATGGCAGACCGATGCTGCCACCCGGGTCCCACCCGGTCTGGCCTTGTGAGGTGTCCTGAGGGGACCCAGCATGAACGCTGCATTGCACAAACAGCATGGGACTCTCCACTTCAGTCAGAAAAACACATCTGCGCTTCCGAGTCTAGCCTGGCTTGCAGATGAATTTGCCCTTGGGCCTGCACAAGCATTTCCCCAAATTCATAGACTCTAATATCATTAAAAATAAACTTATTTTTCTGAAAATGGAATAATGTAGGCTATGCTTCACAACCACAAAAATGGGTTTACTTGGGAGAGGAAAAAAACATTCGATAACAGCATTTAGAAATACACATTTTCAAGTATCACATATGAACTGCAACCACAATATCCTTAGACATACTCTTGAAAATTTAATGAGCTCCTGAAACTATACTGAGCTAAAATTTCTACCTCAAATTCGTGGAAAGGTCAATTTTGATGAGATGTGGCAGTTCCTATCTTACACCCATTCTCAGGAAATATAATAATGTTGGTGATGTAAACAACATATTTAATTATTTTCCCTGGAAATTTTGTTAAATACATTTCAGAAAATGCTCAAATGTCCTAGATTAATTTGGCTACTTTTGCTGAAGCAATACCTTTGGTTGGTAAATGGTTAACTCACTGCTGAGCAACTGCCTGCCTGGAGCCAGGCCCATGGCCCCTGAGCACTGACACAGAAAGGAGCCCTTTAGGTGAGTGGATCGAAACCGGTGGTTACATGCACACAATGGAATACTATGCAGCAGAAAAGGGAAGGAACTCCTGCCTTTTGTGACAGCATGGATGGCCCTGGAGACTAGTATGCTAAGTGAAATAAATCAGTTGGTGAAAGACAAATACCATATTATCTTACTTATAAGAGGAAGCTAATGAACAAAATAAACTCATGAGCAAAATAGAACCAGAGGCATAGAATCATGGAACAGACTGGCCGCTGTAGGAGGGGTGGGGGAGGGGGGACAGATTGAAAGGAGGGGAAGGGATTAGCCAAAGAACACACATGAAGGGCCCGTGGACATGGACAATCGTTTGGGACTGATTATGGAAGGTGAGGTCAGGCTGGTTGGAGGCGGGGTGAAAGGGGAAAATGTGGGACAATAGTAATAGCAAAAACAATGAAACATCAAAAAAAAAAAAAAGTAAGAGCTATCTTCTTCCCACCCCCTAAAAAAGAGAGAAACTCAATGAAAACTTACACCTACAGAGAGCAGTTACACGGCACAATGCCCTCTATATTATGTTAGGTTAAAAAAAAACACTTCTATATAAAGTCTGGACTACTGGTCTACAATCTTATAAGTGCAAAATGCACACAAAATATAAAATCTTTAGAAACACACAGAAAATGTAGGTTTATCCTGATTGAGGAGACCAAAAACAGTCAATTACCAGCAATGTTGTGTAGTTCAACTTGCAAATCAAAATGTTAATAGTGGCTATAACGTGAAAGATGAATAATTATTTTTTTATTTTTATTTTTGTGCGCTCTCACTTGTTTTCAAAATGGTTCCTAATGAGCATCCTTGGTTTTAAGTCACACATGTCACAACTTTTTAAAAGAAGATACACAGAGGCAAAAGTATGTTCGTGAAGAGGCTGGGTGTTTAATGGAGGAAGGCTAAGGACGGAGGAGAGGGTGGCTGTGATTTGCTGTCATTTCCCAAAGCCGGGTGGAGAGTCCGACATCTCACTGCACAACTGAGCTGTGAGAAAGGACCCGGGCCGACCAGTGTTTGGGTGAAGGAACACCTGCTGTTGGAATTGGTCTCTTCAACGTGAGCACCCACGTGACACTCCTGTGCTCAGGGCTGAGCTGTGGGAGCCTCGGGAACAGCCCTGGTGGGTCTCACTCAGGGCTGTGCGGGCTCTTCTCTGGGTCCCAGTGCTGGGGCTGCACAGGCGTCTCCTGCTGGGGGGAGGGGCCTACTCCCATCTACCCACTCCTCCGGACTGACGGATGACAGCAGCGAGAGACCTGTACCTCCCCCTGTCCCCCCACAAAGGTCTATGTGCATTTTACAAAAATGTTTCCTTCTGGTGACAACCATTTTATTGAGGTGACCTCCCCAAAACTGTGGGTAAAGTGGGAGAAGAGGAAAGCAGTTCGAGTCTCATAAAACTCGACTTGTTATTTAAAAAATGAGAATTATTCACTAAGAAATAGTCAACAAAATAATTAATCATTCTTGAAAAAACATAGTAATTGTTTTCCATCTCATGGAGACTAGAAAGAAGTCAATACTTTTCAAGCTAGTAGAAGGGCACTTTTATTTGACTATAATACCTTTGTATTCCAGTTTGCTTTTTAAAATTGTAGTAATCCCACATATCTTTGAAAGAGAGTTGGTACTTTGAAAGAGATTATGTAAATTTTTGGCAATTAGACATCCATTTAGGATTCCAAGAATGCTACAAATGCAAACACTTCTGTAATCTATGAAATCACATCCACTTTTTCAGGCACTGAGTCACACTGTCTCCCTTCCATCGCTCGAAGCATCCGCCGCACTGAGCAGACAGTTGCATGTGTAGGGTGTGTGGGGTGGGTGAGGCACCGCTGGGCGGGGCCATCCAGGAGGCAGCAAAGTCACTGGGCATCTGAGGGAAAGACCATGCAGGAACTTAAGTCAGGGTCCAGGGTTCCATTTCTCCTGCAGCTCAGTATAAGCCTATTCCTGTGAATAAGCATTAAAATTATAAAAATTATCTCTGTATTTTCCCAGGGCGGTTGGACAACCACTATTCCACATATATAATGTGAAGGATCTTTAAACTCAGATTTTTTACTTAAAATTTCACAGTATATGTATCCTTTGGTTATTCATCCACGTAATATTATTCAATTGACACTTTCATTTGTTTAGTTGTAGGAGATCAGTAGGATAGCAAATTTTTTTCAAATAAGCAACCACACCACATTCCTAGCTTGGCCTTTATTCAGAAGTCTGACTCCTGATAGGTTAATTTTTGATAAGCATAATTTAATAGACTGAAACACAAACCCTCACCAATAGGAAACCACAGGCCAGACAGAGAGATATCTAGGCTTCCTATTTTCCTCTTCTCACAAACATGATGCTGTGTTTCTCGATTGCTGCTGTCATGACTTGAGATTGCTGATGAATGGTTAGAGGCACTAATGTGGGTCCAGGTGCCCGAGGGCCCGTGTGCATGACAGAACAAGGAGCATGAGAAACACACTCATGCTGAACAAGACGGGCAGAGGGAGAGGGACAGACACACACACGATGACAGACATTGTTCTCTACCTGGGCCACTCTGTTCCACTAACATGACCTGTTCAGAGGTCTGCATTTCTCTGGCTTCTGCATTTTTGGGGGGGTGGGGGTGACCACGGGTCACAGTGTATCGTGTGGTACTTGAGACTGGAAGGCCTCTAAAATATGTAATATACATGATCCTCGTTTTTCTAAAACTACCAACCCTATATTTAAATATACATAAACATGAACATGGTCTTAATTCTATTCTTGAAAATCACAGCAATTTGTCATTCTGAAATTGCTTGTCTTACTCCTGTCATTGGTGGCTCCTCACATTTAACCCAGAACGTGGAGAAAGAGCCACACATTTGCTTGTGCCCAGTAAGGTCAGGTCGTCCCGGGAGCATTGGGAGAACCACACAGAATGTGTCGAGGGGACATTAAGTCCCATCAGCATGTTCTGCAATATGTATTTTTAGGTATCATTCTTCTAATTTTGTATTTATGTCTGAAAAAGAAAAATGGCTGACACCTGTAGCACTTTAACAAATTCCATGTGGTTTTCATGAACTGCCTCATGTCATTCTCATGGTGGGCACTCTTATTATCACCCCTGCACTTGAGGAGGACAACCCAGGTCTGGAAGGGCTAAGTAGCTTCCTCAGGGTGACACAGGCAGCAGGTGACAGAGTTTGACCCTGGACTGTCAGGCCAGAACTGGGGCTGGACTCAGTTCTAACTGCTGCCTGGGAATCAACCCTCAGTCCTGAGGTGTGAGGTGATGTCAGCATTCTGTCAGGTGAATCCTCTATGGGATGGAAAAGACATGATGGGAAAGAGAGAAAAACTGGAACCTGAACTGCTCCTGAGAAAGCTGAGTGATCTGTGGTCCAAGCTGACCTTTCTCAGTGTGTAATGCAGAGCGAGGTGGGCAGGCGCTGAGGAACAGGCCCATTTCTGTTTATCTGTGGATTTGATTGCTTTTTTCTTATCTGTCCAAAGGAGAGGCATGCAATTTACAGAATAGAGAAGGCGATATTTTCTGACTTAAGGAAAAGTTTTAAAGCATGAAGAAGACTTTGCAGAACTCAGAAAGGATTGATATCCTTGACTTACAGCAGCAGCAGCGCAGGACAGAAAACACACAAGACAGCTACACATCAACCGACCAAACCACAGAATCCAAAAGAAGCAAAGGCTGCCAAAGGATGTGTGGAATTATGTCTCGGGAACTAATTAAAAGTTGTAAATCTGGTACATGTCTTCCAAGAGTCTCTCTTCGAAGGATGTCAGAGCAGCAGAAATTGATTGTCCCTTTGATTGATAAACTATTAAGATTTATGATAAAAGTGATATTTCCATCTGAATACTTTTAAGCAGAAAGCAAAATTTATTTCTAGGTTCATGAAGAGCTGATAACCAAAAGGAACAGAATTATAAGGCAACAAAAGCAACCTTCGCTCTATGACCCAGTGGATGTTATCTCATGAATGAGTCTATGTCAGGGGTCCCCAACCTCCTATCCGCAGGCCAGTACCGGTCGGAACCTGTTAGGAACTAGGCCGAACAGCAGGAGATGAACTTGAATGTAATATGCTTGAATCACTCTGCAACCATCGCCCCCCACTCAGGTTCATGGAAAAATTGTCTTCCATGAAACCAGTCCCTAGTGCTAGAAAGGTTGGGGACTGATTGTCTATGTATGTAAATTAACTTACATAAGTTAGAATATTATATATTGTACTTAAGAATTCTTAAAATCTATAAAAATGTCATTTTTATTTTTTATCGACATCAATATCTAAACTTCTTAAATATAAAAATTGACCATCAGTTTTAGGTAGATTTGTCTAAATTTGCCATACATATTATAAAAATTTGTCCACAGAGATAAGTTGTTACGGGGGAGACCCAAGTTGGGGGGCTCCATGACTCTTCTTGGTTCTTGTCTTGCTCACAGCAGGTGACTTCAAATGAGAGACAACACGTGTAGTGGGAATGAGAAAGCAAGTTTATCTATGAAGCACACATAAGCACAAAGCTGTAAGCAGGCACCCAGCTACTCTGAATGCCCCACATATGGAGGAAAGTTGTTCGTAAGTTCATTTGTAAATTTGCTCTACACACTTGAGCACCTGGCTATAACTGGGCACTCAGCTAATCTGAATGCCCCGAATATTGGGGTTCAGGGGTCATATGCTTTAGTCAGTTTCTAGGTCCCTCCTCCTCCTCTCCCTTCCAGACCTTGGGACAGTTACAAAGGCTTTCTTTCCCAGCTAGTGGAGATGGTACACACAGACTTTCAAGGGCTGTCCTCCTGTGCTATTATAGTTTTGTGTGTGATATTTGGAATGCCTCTCAATGTTATCGAGCTGGGCTAAGGACTGCTGCATCAATGGGTGAGACACATCTCCCTTTCATTTCTAGCCTCCTGTTTTAAAATTTTTTGTAAGATTGTAATGGCAGGGTCCCTGCTTTATTTCCCCACCAGTGGCTCATTCCTAGATGGTACCTAACAAGATGACCAAACTTCGGATTTTTTCTTAGATTCAAAAAATGTCACAAACTGTAGGTTTAATCAATATTTGATTGATTGTTTGCTTATATAATATATAGAAGGTTTGTCCAGAAGGTATCCAGACACATAATATGAAAAATAGAGCCATTCATTGAAGAAGATACAAGATACAAGAAACATTGTACATAGGACAATGACGCCTCAGTCTCCTTCAAAGTAGGCACCTCGGCAGCTCACACAGGTCTCCCAATCACCATCAGTGGCCCTGTCGTATTTCCCTGAATCTCATCGATGGTGTCATATCTCTTACTTTCAAAGGTGGTTTTAGTTTTGGGAAAAGCCAAAAGTTTCAGTGTGCCAAATTTGGGCTACAGTGGGGGCTGAGTCACCTGGGTGATTTGATACTTTGCCAAAAAAACTCTGCAGGTGACGTGATGCATGAGCGGGTGCGTTGTAGTGATGAAGCTGCCAATCACCAATTGCCCATAGCTGCATACTTCTGAATCATTCAAATAGTTTCCATGGAGGAATGTTCAAGCTTAACACAAAATCTGATTGATGCAGATTCATTGCTCTACTCACTCAGTCATTTTGAATGTGACGGCCACACAGTGCACATGCTCACTCAATGGCATCTGCCACTCCTATTGACTAGCACAGTGAAGTCATCATTGTTCATGCATGCGCATCCCAATACAGTCTCCTTGGCTGTCAGGCTCCACTGATGTTGGGAAAACTGTTTTCATTATATTAACAGTGGCTTGACTTTTTCTGGACAAACTTTGAACTCTTTAAAGTTGTGTTTAAGAAATTAACGTAAGTGCATCATAGTTAGTGAATATAATGGTAAGAACACAGTTTATAAAAAGAAATCAGATTGGAGTTACGACTTACATGTTAGCCCCCAAACCATAACACTCCTGGAAGAAAACAGAGGCAGTAAACTCTCTGACATTGCTCTTAGCAATACCTTTTAGATTTGTTGCCTTGAGCAAGGGAAACAATAGCAAAAACAATCAAATGTGACCACACGGAACTAAGAAGTTTTGCACAGCAAAGAAAACCATCAACACAATAAAAACACAGTCCACTGAACAGAAGAAGGTATTCATTAATGATTCATCCAATAAGAGGTTATTATCCAAAATTTATAAAGAACTCACACCAAAGAAACAAACAACCCAATTAAAAAGTGGGCAGAGGACCTGAATAAACTCTTCACCAAAGAGGACATATTGATGGCCAATAACCATATGAAAAGATGCTCAATGCTGCTAATTATCATAGAAGTGCAAATTAAAACTACAATAAGATGTCACTTCACACCTGTTAGAATGACTATCACCAATAAACCAACATACAAGTGTTAGCAAGGATGTGAAGAAAAGGGAACCCCCACGCATTGTTGGTGGGAATGCAGACTGGTGCAGTGGCTATGGAAAGCATGATGGGAATCCTTAAAAAAATTTAAATAGCATTTCCATAGGATCCAGTAATTTCACTTACAGGTATTTATCTGAAGAAAAAATATTAAAAATATGTATGCACTTCTATGCTCATCGCAGTATTATGGAAGCAGCCCCAGTGTCGTCACTAGACGACTGGATAGAGAAGATGTGGTACATATATACAATGGGATATCACTCAGCCAGAAAAAAGAACAAACCATTACCACTTATAACAACATGGATGTACCTAAGTGAAATAAATCAGACAGAGAAATACAATTTTACTTACATATGGAATTGAAGGAGAAGGAGGAGGAGGAGGAGGAAGAGAGGAAGGAGGAGGAGGAAGAGGAGGAGGAGAAAATGAACAAAAGAGAAGCAGACTGATGGCTGCCAAAGGGGAAAGGGCTTAAGGAGGGCCGGGTAAAAAAAGAAAACAATCAGTTAGCAATTTTTAGGTTTATCTAGTAAGCTCAATTAGCTTTGTTTTCTTTCTCCCTATTATATACATTTTCACAATTTCACTGTTTAGAAAGGAAAATAAAGTTAGCATTCAAATTTATTTATTTTATTTATAAAAAGGTGAAAGGTGGAGAAGACATCAAGGTATGACTAATAAATTTGATGACAGAAAAATTACTTACATCTAGAGCTGTCTGCCTTTTATTCACTCGTGCCTCTGGGCAAGTGTCTCTGTTTTCTGTGACTCCATTTTCTCATTTGTGAAATGGACAACAACAGTACATGCATCTTGTGGAGAGCACAAATTGTTTGATGTATGTAAAGAGCTCAGCATCTGGCTTGGAACAGTGTCTCACAAGTAAAAGTGCTATTTACTTCTAGCTGTTGTTATATCCATGTAAAGTGGTAAGGTTTTGTAAATACATCCCAGATTGGAAATAACATTGGAGAGAACTCGGTAGCGATGCCATGAGAAATGGTATAGCAATATAGCATTTAAAAAGAAATTATACTCTGTTATGTATAAAACACATACATTAAAAAAGAAGAGGCATAAGTAGTGGCAGCACAGTTCTCAAAGCATGAACAGTGGTACTGGCAGTGATTCACACTCTGAACCATTCCATTAGATCATTAAGAATACAGAAATTGAGCTGATACATGTATAGCAACTGAACTCTCTTCTGCAGAATGTAAAAATCTATAGTCACTTTGAAAATCAGTTTGGCAGTTTCTTAAAAAGTTAAAAACACACCTGCCCTATGACCCAGACCTGCTACTCTTTCCTGGGTGTACATCTAAGTGAAGTGAAAGCATTTTCCATGCAAAGACATGTACACAAAAATCCACGGCCAATTTATTTCAGCAGATCAATGCTGGAAAAAAGCCAATGTATATTAAGAGGTGAACAGTTAAGCAAACACTATATCAGCATAATGGAATACTAACAAGCATCAAAAAGGAACAAACTATTGATAGTCACAAAAGTATGAATAAATCTCAAAATAAGTACTATGCTGAGTGAAAGGACCTATTAAAAGAGTACCTATTATACGATTCCATTTATATAAAGTTCTAGAAAATGCAAACTAATCTAAATTGACTAAAAACATATCATTGGTTGCCTGGCAATGGGCAAGGAAGGGTGGGAGTAGGAAGGGAGGGATCAGGACAAATTACAATATTATGACACATTACAGAATTGACAAACATGTTCATGACATACTTTGCCATTGTGGATAGTTTCACATATGTCAAAATACATTATGGGTACAATACATTATGTCAAAACTTCAAACTGCACCCTTTAAACAGGTGCAATTATGGATTATGCTTCAATAAAGTTGGAAATAATAAATCAACTATACATTTTGATTTATAGTATTTTTCAGTGCTGTGCCTGAAAAGTTTGAAAACATTTATTTGTAAACATATGGGGGCCCCTTTGTTCACTGCAGCATTATTCATGGTGGCCAAGACCGAGAAATCATCTCAGTGTCCTTTGGTATGTGATTACACAGAGAAGTTGTGGACCATACATGTACACTGGGACACAGTCAGCCCTAAGAAGTGATAAAATACTGCCATTTGTGACAGTGTGGATGGATCTTGGGAATATTATGCTAAATGAAATTAGTCAGACATGGACAAGAACCCTGTGATGTCACTCACACGTGGGATGTAAAACTCATAGACACAGACAACAGCGTGGTGGTTGCTGGAGGGAAAGGAGCTTGGGGAGAGGAAGAAGAGGGTAAAGAGAGTCAAATAAATGCTGTGGAGGGAAACTTGACTTTGGGCGGTAAAGACACAACACAACACACAGATGCTGTATGACAGAATTGTACACCTGAAAATTATTTAATGTTATTAACCAAGGTCACCCCAGTAAATGTAATAAAAATAAAGGAAATATGAGGTCTGCAAGAAAAGTGAGTTTGGACTGAATTGCTATGTAGAGCATGTCAAATGAATTTATAAAGTTAAAAATCTTCTTTGAATAAAGGTTATGTGTAATAATTTTATATTTCCAAACATTATGGCTAATGTTTTTGTATTTAAAATTTTTGTCCTGCTAAAAGCCACCACACGTTCCCCAGGGCTGAGTGATGGCAGCGGTGAACGCTGATGTTTGCTGACGTCCCTCCGCGCGCCCGTCGGGAACACAGGCAGCACGGCAGTACTTCAGGGTTGTGGTCAGAGAACTGATTCTTTCAGAATGCCTTTATCAATTAAAAGTAAACACAGCCTCAGTTTCCCAGATGCACTACGAGTTTCTCATCCATTTAAAGTTTTATTAAATTTCTAACTTAATAAATTCTACTTCTTAAGGTGTAAATAATTACTATCTTTCACTCACAAAACACACAAGCAGAGGCATGAAATGTTATCTATCATCTAAATCTCAAACTTGATAACAAAGAAGATGTTTAATTCAAAGATAAAAATTTACCCAAGGAAAGAAAAATTTTGGATGTATTTCAATATTTAAATTTACATGTTATGAATCCTCATATTTTTACTAACATATAACTAACTATCTTGTGGTCCTTGTCAAAGTCCATCTTTTACTGCAGGGCTGAAGTTTCATAATATCACCAAAAAAACAACTGTAATTTAGGCCATAAACTGCTATCTCCAGTGGCAAGCAATTTTCTAAGCTATAGAAAATTATTTATAGTTATAATCTCCACTCCAAACAGAAGTTAATGTAAAACCATTCATTTTTATTGAGCAATTTATCCTATCTATCTAGTGTCCGTATGTGTGTGCCTGTGTGTAGCTGTGTGGTGTGTGTGCACAAAGTTAAAGGAAAGACACAACCCAGCTTACGCTGAGGCTCCCTGTGAGCCCCTTTGAGTACATTGCACATATCAGGCTCCTGTTCATGTGAGGCATCACTAGATTTTCCTGGTAAGCAAAGGGTTAGTTTCTAGATCCAGAAAGGTTAAGAAAAACCCTGGGCTATAAAAAGGTCAAACCCAGAGCTTGTCATCTTTGCTCTACATTCTCAGCTGAGAGCCCACTTCCTTCCAAAACCAAAGAAAGCCACAGCAACTCGCCCTACTTCAGAACAAGTGACAACCAATCGGTAATTAGCACGGGCCTACTCTGTGCAAGGTGACAAGACGCCGGGGTATGGCTACAGTGGCCTTGCCAATGGTAGTAGTTAGAAAAACTTAGACATTTCTGAAATTGCTTTATTATTTATTCTTGCTTTGTCTATCTATTCCAAAAAATTCATCTAAGTTCCTGTCTTGACTTGTAGGAATTCCTTACAAAAAACTAGAGATGGAAAAAAAAAAGCATTGTTTTATTAAAAATGTTATCCTATTGTGTTAAAGGACTGTTAAGTATTTTATGCTACTTATTTACTATAACAAAAATAATAACAAACTAAAATACTATAATATGACTATATTTTTCACGATACATAAAAATGAAATTTTAAAAATAATCCTAAAAATAGATAAATTGCACTATATTTACACTTAAAACTTCTGTACACCAAAGAGCATAATTAATAGAGTACAGAGACAGCCCACAGAATGGGAGGAAATACCTATAAATCATAGATCTGCAAGGGACTAATATCCAGGATACATAAGCAGCCACTACACTCAACAACAACCAAACTCAAACAACTTGAGTAAAACACGGGTGAAAAGCCTGAACACACCTTTCTCCAAAGAGGACATGCAGAAGGCCAGCAAGCACAGGAAAAGGTGCTCCACATTACCAATCACTAAGAAAAAGCAAATCAAAACCCCAGTGGGATGTCACGTCATACCTATGAGGGTGACTACTGAGAAAACCCAGGAAAGGGCAAGCGCGGGTGAGCAGGTGGAGGAGTGTGCAGACGATGGGGCTGCGAAACGGTGAGGCCACTGTGGAGAGCAGTGGGAAGGCTCCTCGAAGAATAAAAATAGGATTACGTGATCCAGCAATTTCACTTGTGGGTATATATATCCAAAATAATTGAAAGCAAGATCTCAGGAAGACATTTGCACGCCCACGTTCACAGCAGCCACGAGCTCTGGGAGCCACCGAGGCTCAGTCACAGAGGGGCGGATAAACCAATGTGGCGGGTGCCTCGGCCTCCGGCAGAGGCCGCCAGGGTGGACCTTGAGGACATTTCGCTGTGTGAGATGAACCAATCACGAAAAGACAAACCCTGTATAATCCCACCGATCTGAGGTATCTGGAAGCGTCAACATCATAGACACAGCAGCAGAGGCTGTGTGCTGGGGCTGAGGGAGGGGGAGTTGATGGTGAGTGGGTGCTAGTCTCAGTCTTGCAAGATGAAGAAATTCCAGGGGTGCATGCAGAGCGATGTGAACGTACTTCACACAACTGAACTCCGGCCTCAAAAATGGTGAAAGTTTTGCACCCTGCTACTGCAAAGAGCTCTAAAACTTATTTTTCTGCAGACGTTTGTAAAAGGGCTCCTAGTCCCATGCAGACTCACTTCCAGCTTCGTACCTTTGCACACTGAGCACTCATTAAAAAAATACCGTATGAATCGCCTGCTACTGGACTGCTGTTTGAAATGCTACTTTTAGTTGCATGAAGACCTAACAATGGTACTTTCATTCATGTTCTGAGAGACTGGAATGGGCTTTTTTCAGGGCAGGAAGGTAATCTATTTTCTCCTGCCTGAGCACATCTCTGTGAATATCTCTTGTGAGTTCAGCACATCACAATCCCAGGCAGTAGTTTCCTTTCTGTTTGTAGCAAAATTTATGATCTTCAGTGGATGCTTGATCTCTAACAATACCTAAAAGTGTCCGGCTTTGTCAGTGGAGTTAATTTCATTATAAAAATCATAATATTAAAGTCAGAAGTGATCCCTCACACTCAAAACATAGCGATAAATAACAGGGCCAACGGCTGGCATCAGGATGCTTTACGCAGGAAAGGTTTTGTGAGAAGAAAGGTCAGGACGGAAGCTTGGAACTGAGGACTAACGTGGGGAATAGCCACTGCACAAGTAGGAACAAAAGCACAGAAAGCAGATGTACGTAAAAAGCAGGCACTGTCTGAAGAACCGGCTGAGTGCCACCGCGGAACGAGCAAGGGCCATCATCCGTGGAGCACCCCTGCTTTTCACCTTGTTAGATATTTCACTTCATCCTCCCCACAAGCCCATGGGGTAGGCCATTTCCCCTCGTTTGAGAGATGAGGCTGAGGTTCAGAGAATTCATGAATTAATGGATTCACTGCCACACAGTTGGTACCTCTAAGCCTACTATTATTTTTCTCTCTAATTGGTTTTGAGACTATAAAACTGATAGGCCAAGGCAGTTACCTTTTATCTGGCTCTAAACTCATTCCCACTATATTATTTAATAAGTTCTGCCAGGTTTTCATGGATATTGGCATTCCTTTAAGAAAATATAGTTCATAAACCACTTCCACCAAAGGGGATCAATAGGTCACAAAAAGTATGTGCTTGTTTTGTGGCTCAGGAAACAGCCTCACATTGCCATTACTGGTATCCCCATCACTCATACCCCATGCCCCTCTAAAATCTCCCTCTAGTCTCCAAGCAACCCAGACCTCAGCAAAGTCATAAGGAAAACACCAGATTTGTGAGTGGGGGACAGGCTGGGGACAGATCTGTGAGTGGGGGGTGGGGAACAGGCTGAATGGTCCAACATGAGATTCACTCCCTGAAGATAATGAAGGCCTTTCCAGAAATGGGAAAGCCCACTTAGGAAATTACTTAATCCTCTCGGTTGGATTCTTAAAGGTAACATTTCAAATGAAAAAGATGAGGCCAGACTCTAATCGCTAGGCTTTAGAATTACTGTCCTCCCTCTTCTCTGTCCCACTTAATTTAAATCAATGGGCTCAAAAATCTCAAATATACTTCATATCATATGTGGGCAAATGCCTAATGTCCGGAGAGTGATGTAAAGTGAAACATGGAGAATGGAAAGGAAGAAGGGTGGAACGAAGAAACGGGAGAGACAAAGATGAGAGGAAGGCGTGGGGGAACGACCCCTTGATGTATTCAGCAGGTTGTTGCCTAGGTGAGAAATTGCCCCCTTCTGGAGCTCCCATGAACAGCCCATCTTTTCATGTTTCTTGTTTTTGTGAAAAATAAAGTGTGCCTATTTCCATTCCAATTTAACGTCTTCCGAGAAGAGTCATCCATGGGTGGGGGGGGGGGGTCACTTCCTCATTCTCCTCCCTTCTCTGGGATGTTAACCTCAGCAGCACAATCTGCAAAGACCCCTCAGCCCCCAGGGGTGGCACTGGCTTAGGCGCCAGGCCGAATGCAGCTGCGGGCTTAGTGTCCCCAGAGTGGGACCGTGACCGGCTCCACCCCAAGGGGCAAGTGGTGGGCAGAAGCCTGAGAGGCCTTAAGTCAATCCCCCTGAGTGTGCAGCATTTCCTTCCAGGACCTGCCTCTGTCTTGAGCCCAGATCTTCTCCAATCCCTCCTCCAGGCCCTTAGGCAGAAGGGGCTTGCACACGTGTGCATCTGAGCTCTCCCACTTCCTTAAAGCCCTGCCCTGACTTCCTTCACTCCACGAAGAGAATGGCAGCAGGAGACAGACTACACACTCAAGGGGTTTAACTTAAGGCCCTTTGGAGAAGGGGCTCCATGCAGAGGTGGGGCCCACACAATAAAATGAGGCCTCTGGGAGCAGCGGCCTTGAAAAGCTGCTGCCAGCCCAGGGCCGACGGGGCAGGAGGAAGCCATGACAGTGCAGCCTGGGGAGGATGGGGTGGGGGGGACAGCGCCTCCTTGCAGGACCTCCAGGTCCTGGAGGAAGTCAAGCGGAGCCACAGGCCTGGGGATCCAGCCTCTCTCCTCAGGCTGCCCTCCTCCAGGGCCTCCCATGGCCCTGAGGGCAGCACGGGAGCCTTCGCAGGGGTCAGCTTCCCAGGGCACAGGCTAGCTTGGAGGGCAGAGAATGGACTGGGACAGGGTGTCCGACAGACAGGGACCAGCAAAATGGCTATTGACATGGTCTCTGTCGAGAAGATATGGGTCTGACCGGAACAAAAGGGGTGGCAGTGAGAATGGACAGGAAGGGGGAAGGGGAACAGACACAGGTGACTTTGAGGATTCCAGTTTTAGCGGTGGGTGGTCCTGCTTTTAATCAGAAGAATATGCACTAAAATATAGAATTAGGGAAAAATCCATTCTTATGGATGCATATCATGTCTGAGGAAGCGAGCAGCAGGTCCTGTAATCGGGGTCTTGCAGGATCACATGGGAGAAATGGGTGGGGCGTAAACGTTGGGTGTGACAATAAATGGGGAGACGTCAACGCCGAGGGCACAGACACGAAACCCTGGGATATGGTGCTAGAAAAGAAAAGCAGAGGGTCAGGGAGGAACCCCGTGGAACATTATTAATGTTTAAGAAACCGAGAAAGGAACAAAAGTCACCAGCAGCCTGAAGAAGAGACTGACAAAGGATGAGACGTAGCCAGAAATATGACAGAAGAAAGTCCTGCTGAGTGTCCCTGTGAGAGGCAGCTGACGTGAGAGGAGGACCCAGGGGTGTGCAGTGGACCCAGGTAAAATGGTCGTACCCTGAGAAAGGGCAGTTTCACTGAGCACCAAGGGAGAACCTTCAGGACCTCCGGTAGAGCTCACGTGGGTGAGTGAGATGCGGGGGAAGCAAAGCCCTCATAACCCTTGAGACTGAGACGTCTGCGTCCACAAAGGCAGAACCTCTTTGTGAACTAAAGCTGAGTGCAGGCTGTGGGAAGGAGGCCAAAGAGAGAGATGCAGGCACCCAAAGTTGAAGTCTCAGGAGGAGGGGCAGCTGAGAACAGGTGAGGGACCAGATTAACAGGAGTCAGGAGCAGGTAAGCGTGCGGGGCCCTGCTGGGAGGTTCTGTACACACAGGGATGGCAGGTGGGCTGGGCTGGGGGAGGGAAGACAGGACTGGTCCACCCTCTCACCTATTCTGACGTTGCAGCTCACATTCTCAAATTCCATAAGAAAGACAGAGGAGAGGGGAAAGGCTGGGAGAAAAGTTCATTAAGAACAGTTTGTGTAAACTCAAAGTTTAGGAGTCAAATCACAGTGTAAAATATTGAAACCCCAGTAGTTAGTTTGACTTCATTTTTTGACCCACATTTGTGTCGTATCCTTTATCAGAAACCTTTCATTGAGCAACCCCATCTCTAACTGTGGGGGCCTAGACAAACAAGCTTGGTCTGACATCACCTCCAACACAATCCAGTTACAAAGGCACTTGTGTCCCTGTCACACAAAGACGAAGGGCAGCCCCAGGCCTCCAATCAGTCTCCCGAGCCCCAGGCCAGCAGCCTTTCCTGACTCCAACGTCAGGGGAACATCAGCATGATGGGCACTTTGGGGCCAGGGACACTCAGATGCACAGGAGCCAAGAAATATCACGCTCCTATTGCCTCTGAGCCCATAAGGCCCCAGCTTGAAGCCTATGTTCTGCTGGGCTGCCAGGGAAGTCCAAGGAATAACAATAACATAACAACAACGGCCTCCATACTGAGGCCTTTCCAGGGGCCTGATGTCCCCTCGCGGTGGGCAGAGCCGCCACCACCCCGCAGGTATCTGTCAGAGGTCCAGGTGGATCCGCCTTCAGAGCCCCAGTTCTGTGGGCTTTTACCACCACTCAGAACTGGTGTCTGAGCTCAGCCTCGCATGGGAACTGCCTCCAGAGTCTTGCCATGTCCCCAGGTGCTGCCACTGAGGGACACAGGGACCCTTATTTCCAGAGACCTCAGTGCTCAGAATTGCGTTTTAGGGGGAGGGAGGCTCTGGCAAATCACCGTCTCTCTCTCCTTACTGCCCTCACAGGCACGCAGCAGCACGATCCCCTCAACCAGTTTAGGCTTTTACAGAAGACAGGGAATGCTAATGATTTCAAAAAAAGTACAAAAGCCAAAATAGGTAAAAAATGCTGAACCAGGGCTGCACCCTTGAGTGGGGTCAGGGGAGCACTGGGCGAACAAACAAGTCACGTTGGAATCCCTGGCCTGACGTGGACGGGAGGTGCAGAACATGAAGCGAAAGTACCCTTACAGACTGTTCACGGGGAGGAAACTAGCCGCAGGCCTTTCACGGAAACAGGAACGAAAGCCCAGCCTGGCTGGGTAGGTCCGTCTGTCAGAACGCTGTCCCGATTCACCAAGGCTGTGGATTGGACCCCTGGCCAGGGCAGACACCGGAATCAGCCTTTCTATGCATGAATAAGAGGAACCACAAATCAATGCTTCTCTCTCTTTCTGTCTCTCCCTCCCTCTCTCCCTCTCCCTCTTTCTCTCTAAAATCAGTAAATTTAAAAAAAGAACAAAAACTTCACTGGAATACAGGCTTTGGAGACACGTTCTTACTGGGTCTTCACTTCATACCTTGGACAAGATGTCTGGGCATTTGCCACAGGTCAGCTACTGACTATTTGCTATTATATACCATCACAGAATACATTTCCCCCTCCATAAAGCCACTGAAACAAAAATAAGGGTGCGATCAATTTTCTCTCGCACAAAAAATCAAAACAGCATCACTAAAGGGCAGAGAACACTGTCCACCTTCCTTATCCTCAGTACTCCGTGCACAGGAAGTGTTCAAACATGCATTTGATGCTAATAGTAAAATAGTAGGATGATGTAAAAAAGGAACATTTCCTAAAAACATAAATTGAAGTGAATTACAGTTAAATTTTTATCCATAAAACTTCAGTTTGATTCCATTTTATTTACTCAGATGTGTTTATATTATTCTACATTTTATTGTGATTTTTGTTTAAGCTGTGAGTTATTTGGAAAACAATAGTTGTTTTCTCTGTAAAAAAAAGTTCTTATTCTCACATCTCCCCAGCCTCTCTCAGAGACACACACAGGAAAATGAAGATTCCTTTACTTTCTGAGCCGTGAATCTTGTTAAACATTTTGGTCATTTGTGCAGCAATTACAAGTATAGAAAAGTATACTGTGTCCACGAAACATTCACCCACTTTGAAACCCTCAGCAGAGGGTGACGCACAGCACAGGCACTGCCCAGTCAGGATACCGCCGTGGACTTGGCTGCGAGAAAGCACTCTCCTCAAAGTGTGGTTTAAAATTAGTCCATTGACTTATCAATTAAAATTTATCAGGTGAAACACGGAACTTGGATCATAAATCTTCATCCAGCAAAAAGAAGTAGCATAGCTAAGCAGCAGTGTTTTCACTCTCCGTCCCCTCCCCGCAGTAGATGGGCGGTCTGTGGCAACGCCCGCAGTTCTGGAACAGCAGAGGCTATGCCCGGCTCTGCTCCTGGGGCGTCCTGGCGTCCCAGGGGCTCGCGGTCTCCCCTCTGTGCTGGCAGCGATGCTTTCACTGAGAGAAATAAAATCAACTGTTGGGGACATATGGCTTTTCTCCCACCTCCATGTTTCAAATTTACTTCAAAACACCTACACAGAGTTGGAGGTTCCTTAAGTGTCAGCAGCTGAAATGTCCCAGGAGCTGAAAATGATTTTCATGGGAAGAGTCAGAGATGGAAAATTACTAGATTTAAGGATGAAAACGATGGCAGTCCTGGAGGAGTTATCCTAGCATAACCTGTTTCCAAGAGGCTCCACATCCTTGAGTGAAAATAGAGAGATAGAAGAAACATTCAATTTCACATTTTCTAAAGTCTGAATTTTATAAATCCATCCAGGTGAAATCCACTTGAAGATGGATTTCTTTTTTTCTCTAATTAAAACTGAAAGCTGGTCCAGCACATGAACAAACACTGAATCGCAGTGTGTTTCAGGTAGGATTCTATCTCGTCAATACAACGTGTGACATTGAGTAAGAAAGGCTGGTGCCAGTCAGCATTCAAGGTCATGGGTCTAGCTGCAAAGACTCCCAGGATTCTACAAACCAACTCTGAAATTAAGGACGTGAAGTATAAAAGAATCAAGGGATTGTGGCATCGATGTTCATGTCAGGGCATATTTCTCCCAGTACACAATGCAATTTTCAACCACACTGGAGCTAATTTTACCATTTTATAGTGAAATAGTTAAAGTAGGTTAAGATGTGTTTATCTCCAGAACATTCTAATCTCTTCTACCCAGATGAATAAATAATAAATGTACTGTCAAAGATTATTTAATGATGCTCAGAGTCATGGAGAACTGGGTATCTGAACAAGAAGTTTAGAAGATATTCTGATATAACAAATATCTTTAAAATACATGGTTTTCAAATATTTAAATAAATTCAATGATTTTGTTTTATGAAAGTATAAATGATTAACCCTGAAGAGGTTGCAGCTGATCTGAGAGATACAAACAAACTCTTTTCTTAAATATTGTTACATATATCGGGTGCAGAGGTTCAAGGTCATGACTAACTGTACATGTGTGTGACTAATGTTAAGCCATAACATTTAAGCCATGAGTTTGGTTAGAACACGTGTTTCTCCAGGGTGTGTGATATTCAACAGTAAATTGTATCTGATACTGTGAACTCCACAGTTAGTGTTAGGGTAGTTGTTTTTTTTCCCCCCACAAACTTCAAGGTCATGTTTGTTGTGTTTGTTCTTCATTTATCATTGACAATGGCTAGAAAAATATATCAATTCAATAGTCCAAGAGATGTCGAAGAACTTCAGTGAATGCTACTCTAATCCGGGGATGAGAATGAGAGAATCAAATGTGAAAATGAAAGTGATTCAGAAGATGAAGATTTTGTGGAAGTTTGTCCAGAAGAGTCAGATACCGAGCAAGATATTTCTGGTGAAGAAAGTAAAGATGAACTAGACATGAACAAAGAGTAATTTTTTGGAAAGGATACAGAATCCAAATGGAGGGAAAATCCAATAAGAAGACAAATTAGAAAATAGCCACAGAATTATTTCGTGTCTACTTCCATTCGTTTGGGCAAATGCAAAAAATGCCAAGACAGAACTTGTAACTTGGAACTGCTTTATCACAAATGCTATTTTAGATCCAATCTCCTTTTATACAAATAAATACACCAATTCTATCTTGAGCAGATTCTCAAGAGAAAGAAATACTAAATGAACAGACAAAACTGAACTGAAAAGATCTTCAGGCCTCTTACATCTAGCTGGCTCAGCTGCAGCAATCGGCTACATGGGCAGGACTTGTGGGCTACCGGGGCGGGGGGATTGACCTTTTAGATTTATGATATCTTGACAGAGATTCAGATTTATTCATAATTGTATTAGTTTTGATGACAATCTTACCTGCTTAGGATGCCTGAAAGTGGACAAATTAGCAGCTGTGGGAGACATTTTCTCTGCATTTGTGAGAAAAGTATAAAGTATGTTACTCTACAGGACAGAAAGTAACAACGGATAAAATGTTACCTGGATGTAGAGGCAAATGTGGGTTTAGACAATATATTCCACCCAAGCCCAGTAAATATGGTATAAAAATTTTTGCTATGATCAATTCTAAAGTATTTTACACAGGAAACCTTGAAATCCATGCCAGTAAGCAGCCCAAAGGTCCTCACTTGATCAGCAATAAGCCAGCAGATGTGACCAGAGACGTGCAGGACCCATTTGCTCATCAGGACAGAATGTCGAAGCAGGTAACTGCTTTACTGGAGTAGATCTTGTCTCCGACTCTAAAGCAAGCGACCTGCACGTGTAGGTGCTGTTTGTAGCAACAAACCCCAACTACCCCCGAATGTGTGTCTTCTAAAAGCAGGCCTGGGAAATCCAACTTATTTGCTTTTGGTGCAGATCGCACACTTGCATTTCATACCTAGCAGGGGGGGGCATCATTTTAGTTTCGAGTATGCATTTTGACGATGCCTGAAATTTAGGTTCACATGATAAAATATCACAACCAAAAGAAGTCAGGAGTTGACACTGTGGACCAAATGGTAGGCCCATACACTGTGGCCAGGAACACCAGCAGATGGCCTGTGGTTCTATTCTACACAATTTTGAATATTGCAGGAATAAGTGCTCAGACTATTCATATGCTGAACAGCAATGTGAATGCAAGGCATGGCATATTTATTAGAAATCTGATAATGCAGTTTGTGTCAGAACAAATAAAAAGGTGTTCAGAAATCTCCACACATGTGCACAAGCCTTTACGCCTGAAACTTCATCAACTCCAAACACAAACTGAAGGAAATTCTAACAACAACCCTGATAACGGCTCCCTGGACAAGCAGAAAAAGGAAAAGGTGTGTTAGGTGCTACGCATCCAAAATGAGCTGCGGATGAGAACGTTTGGCAGGTGTTGTGGACGTGTAGAGCACAGCAGCACTGTTTGTGACAACTGTTACAAACGTCTTGCAAAGCCAACTACTGAAGATTCTGATTAATGAATGTTAAAGACATTGTTTGGTAGTATTTTTTAGCAATATCCATGTTTCTGTTACTTGAAAAATTTTTATTCTTTGTGTTTGTATATTTCTCTGTTTAATCACTTCTAGATTGTAACTGAAAATAAAGAGAAAATCATGTATTATATAAGCATAAAAATGTGAATTTGCAGGGCTTTTATATTTTTCACATTTCACACATACTAGTAGCGAATGTGTCTCTTGGATACACATGACCGGTGCCGTAATCTTTTTGACCACGACCTCAGTAGGGTTGAGATAGCAGAGGCCGAATTGCTTATGTCAATACCTTACTGGGAAATACTTCTGAAGACTTTTTTTTTTCATGTACCAAAACAATACATTCTTTTCTTAAGTCTTGCTTTTAATCATGCATTCTGTGGTTTTCTGCATACCACTGGAATTCTGGCTATTGAAAATGACACGGCGAGACTTTGATCACACTGAGAAGTTGCCAGCAATGTATCTGAAATTGCACTTTCTCAAAACATCTTAAAAGTTTGAAACACTAAAGACAGTCTTAAGCTGACTTTGAACTTATGTGAATCTTGCTGCCAATGACAAGTTGATTCTGTAACAATAAATTCACAGGGTTTAGACGTGAATCTGTACAAGGGGGCAAGTGCCACCACTGTATTCAAAATAAAGAGATTCCTCTGTAGATATAAACGGTGCTCTTTGCAAACATAAACATCTTGCAAAATGGTTTTTTTGCTAATGCATCTCACCGTATATAACACATATAGAAAATGCCACCATTTGGGAAAAGCTTTGTTTTTACCACTCTTGGTCTCCTAAAACGAAAGCCAACAAATTCCCAAGCAATAAGACTGTGCTGATGAAATCTGCCTGGTTTTAGAAATGCAGTTTTATTTCCTTGCTTGCAAATCAAACGAATCATTTGAAAAGTACTTCACTTTTGATTTCCAAATATTAAAACCAATAATGTTAAATTGTGTCACAGCACAGAATACAGAAATAACTTTTGCCTAGCAAAATGATTTAGACATCAAAAGGGAGAAAAAAGGTTATCTACATACCCATTTTACAAAACTGTCTGATATATTCCAAGCCTGATAATTAATCCAGCTTACAAGGGGGAAAAAGATGTGGAAAATACCCAAGACTACAATTGAAGTGGTTATATAGACCAGTAAGTGATGAACTTGCTTATCAGTGAAGCTAAACATCAGTTCAACTATAATTCATTTTCATTGTAATTCTGAAGATTTATTTACAACTGAATGGCAGTTGCTTTTGAGTCAGGGTTCTAGGTGGTAAGGAATGTGTTTAAACAAGCTTCTCATCAACAGTGGTATGAATGAAGTTCCTCCTGGCAGTTCATGGAGGGCTCAGGCACTGCAGCCTCTCTCTGAGAAATGCGACCTTCCTGGACTCGCCCAGAACTCCCCACGGCAACACTCATCGTTCAACTCCGGCCACCGCAAGTGGTGCTTCTGGTGAAAAGCTGAGCTTCTCTAAGATGAAGTTACAAATAGGCATCAAGATTAAAACTGTATCTTCTGTTTATGAGTTGGTCTGTAAGCACCTACTTTTAGAGAAATCAGTGAAAAGGAATGTAGACAAAACAAAAGCTCGGCCCTTTATTTTCAGAAATGAAGAGGGAAAATGGGGCAGCTGCTGAAATTAATATAGTTATTATAGTTTTTAATACAAGTTAATATAATTTTTCCTAGATGACATAAACTCAATATTGAATTATACTGACCTACTAAACAGATTACAGAATTGATCTCAGCCAAACAAAATAAAATATTTGGGATTTTGTTTTAAAGCATGGTCTAAAGTAAGAAATAAATCTAGTATATCCAATTGTTGCTGTGGCCTGACACCCAGACAGATTTTGGAAACGAAAGGCGAAGTTAGGGCCTTCAGGCATTTAAAATAAAGACAAATTTTAAACCTGACAATTTCTGGTAAAAACAATGGCAGAAGTAGTATAGATGGGGAATAAAATTCCAGCTTTAAGGTCAATTGTGACAGATCAGTTCATGCTGAAATACTTCTAAGTCTATTTCTAGACTAGCCGTAATTTTGAGGGGGGAAAAGAAGCCACAGCCTCTTAACTGCAGGTAAATTCATTTTTAAATACAGCTGAGCCACTCTAATGTCTGGGACACTAAGGAATGCATCGATATCATGTAGCAGGGGCCCCATCTATTTTTAATGATGATGTGGCGAGAAGACTTCATTCGAATGAACCAGCTCCACTTACAGAAAGCACACCACACCACAAGAGGGAATAAAAGCCTGGACCCGGCTCACTCAGGGGTCTGGAGCCACAAGCCAGGTCTCCTCGCGACCAACAACTTAAGGCGTTGGAATCAAGTCCTCCGAACTCTGACCTCCTGGGCCTGAGCCTGGACAAGCATCTCCCATCGCACTTACCAAGGTCCCTCAAGGAGGTGGAAATGGCACCCCTCCTCCTCTTAAAAACAGGCAAAATGATGTCATTTTTCAGGACAACTCGGAAGCAGTTCGACTTAGATAAACTTCAAATTATGTTACTTTAGTGAATTCTCAGACACAGGGTCCAACAACATGCTTGTTAGTGACTCAGTTATTCTGAAATTTTAGCTGATGTCCATACATTTACTTAGGAGGTTATGAAAATTGCAGCACAAAATATTAATCATTCAGAATAGTCTTCTTGTTTCTTTCCAATAGAGAAGGCATGCATGGCAAATTTTGCCATGGTCTTTACCTCACAATGAAAAGACATAACATTTCCTAAGTTAGATTTAAGGCCTTGTTTTAGTGTGTTAAGATGATGTGACCACATTCTTTCCCTTTAGCTGTGATCTCAATGCCAGACACAGAATACCGGGATGACTGAAGCAAAAGGCAAAGCAGTGACATATGCAGCCCTGCCTTGGTGGCCTGGGACATCAGAAAAGCAGGGCAGAGTAGAAGGAGTCACGCAATGGGATTGTGCACGACAGGCAGAGGCGCTCTTTATGGGGAAGGAAAATCAATCCCATTTCACAGAATCGAGAAGTGCTCAATTTGATTAAACAATTGAGAACTGGTACAGACTGGAACGAGCAAAGCTCAGCAGCTGATTGAAACAAGCTCAAGAGTGGCCAGGCTAGCCTGGGACACGTGTGGGTTCTCCTGCATATGAGGCTTTCAGGTTTGCCCTAACTGTAAACGTGAGTGAGACTCAGACCCAGCCGACGCTTTTTCAGCGGTGCTCTGACTGGTGCCCAGCATGAGGGGCATAAGCAATACTGCGATGCAAAGGCTGTTTCCATAAATGCCATCTCTGAGCAAGAAGCTGGCTTTGGCTTTTAGCAGCCACATCCTATAACAGGCTTATATTTAAGTTCATACTAAAATCCTCCGACTCTTATTTTTTCTTGTAAGTGCTTCTCTCTCTCTTTTAAAATCTGTATAACACTTTTAATTTAAATATAAGATTTAACGTTTATTCCTGTTATATTTAATCTTTTTGGTTTTGATCCAGCAATTCAGCCTGCCAAAAATTCAGATTGCTAAATAAGGAGTACCAATCAGCGTTTTCTATCTTCCCTGGAAAAGCTAAGGAACTTCAAGTTAAAAATGCACCTGAGGAATTTGCTAAGACTTTCCGAAGGGGGTGGGGGTGATCAGAGGAGCTAGAGCAGATTCAGAGAAGAATTCTGGTCTGTAGATTTTTTAAATATCAAGACTTTCTAAAATTATAAAGTTTAACCTTATTAAAAATGGTTAAAACATAGTCCTTCAAGTAAACTTTTATCCCCAACTCAAGGAGCCTCGGGCACCCTATCTTTGTTCCCCGAATCTTGTTTTATATGCACATCATAATATTGGTGAAAAGTTTTCCCCTTTTTTGCTTATTTGTCCTTTTTTTCATGCTGGACTGTAAATTTCTTGGGGATAGGAATCATACCTTATTGGCCCTTACATCCCCAAATATACATATAATGAACACCTAACAGATTTTTAATGCTGGATTGAATGAATTGAAGGCCAGGCAGGAGGGAGAGGGATTCAGCTGTTTCATCAGCAGACCTTCAGTATCCACCGCCTTCCAGGTGGGGGCAGAGTCCACAGGGCTGAGGCTGTGTCTCCGCCTCTGTGGGGAGGATAGTCAGACGGACCAGAGCTTTCACGAAGGTGACCTTCAGTCTCATGGACCCAGCACCTCCACTATTTTAGGTACTAGACCATTTACATATATACATTATACTATGCCTCAGGGATAAATCTAAAATATTATAAGATTTTGAAAATTTGTGATACTTTGAATGTTGGTTTTCATATAAAACAGTGATGCTATTATTTTATATTTACCACCAAGATATTTTATGACATTTGTAAATAAGTGGCCTTATTTCTAAAGTCTGCATTTAAGGGGGGCTTACATAGTACTTCAGAAGCAGATTCATAAATAGTTTTATGTACTTTTCATGCATTAATATTTGGCTTTTTTCCATCTTTGGCAGATAGATGTCTACACATGCAGGAGGCTGTTTTCCCTCAGTTTAGTGGCTTATCAGATACTGATTTTGGCTCTTCTTTGTAATCAGAGTGTTGACTTCATAACTTAATACATTTTTAGTTCTTACTTACACGATGCTTCCATAGCTTACTAAGGGATGTTTGTGCTTTCCTGGACCACCTGCAGGTCTAAGATGACTTTGTGAACTCACTCTGCAAAGGGGCCTGGGCCTTCGTGAAACACCACGCACACGTGGATCTATTCACCCCATTGCCTTCACACCTGAAGGCTGTGCAGAGTTTTGCTAAATGCTTTTATGAGTGGTATTTTCCCCAGTCTGGGTACCTAGTCCTGCTGGCATTCCACATCCTTCATCACAGAGAACACTGAGACACAAGACAGCTAAAAATGTATGTTTTTCAAAGTGTCTTAATGCTCTCTCTCTTTTATTTTCTTTCAATTTTAGAAATGACCTTTCATTCGCCAGAGGGAGATGGCTATGTTCTCAGTCAGAGCAAGGTAATCTGGAAAGGCAAAATGAGAAGGACAGTTGATGCTCCTGGGAGGGCTGGGCTCAGACTGCACCAGGAATAAACACACAGCAGTTCATCCACCGAGTACGCGCTGAGCTTCTCCCACACGCCGCGCACAACTGCACACTGGGGGCCCAGGAATTCCAGAGGCAAGCACTTTGTTAACAATAATAAAAGTGCTTCTGTATAGCAGAAGGCACTTCCTGATAATGACTTCACCTCCAACAGACGGATGTCACCTGGAGGCAAGAGGGGTTACGCTGGCAGGTACGCTCAAGTACAGCGTCACAAACACTGTGCCCAGGCTCATGTGCTTTCCGGGGCTGTCGGATGATACATGGACCCATCTGCACACACGATACAGCCAAGTTCATTTAAAATTAGATAATGGCATAATGTGTTCAAGAGTTTTTATGCTGCATTCTCACAGAACATAAAATAATGCTCCGTGACTTGAATTAAGAGTGTGTAGCTCATCTATGGGTCTAATAGGATGCTCAAAAACAAAATTCCAGAAACCTTTATACTTACGTCAAAAAAGAAAAATCAGAATGTGTCAGCTTGTATACTGGTCTAAAGTATATAATAAGCACATGCTGAGAACACGATGTTGGTTAAATCAGATCTGGGAACTCTAAGTCACAGGTGGCAAACACAAGCCCGAGGGCCATTATCTGGTGCTCCACCTTGTTTTAATCCACCTGGCACCTGGTTTCTTCTACCCGGTGGTGGGGCCAAGCTCTCGCTTAACTGTTAAGGAGTAGTTATATTTATAAAGTCCTAAAATTACATTCAGTCCTTTGAAGGCAACAGCGAGGGTGAGGTGGCCCCCAGTGAAAATGAGTTTGGTACCCCTGCTCTAAGTGAATATGGAGCTTCTTTGGCTGCTTAGTAAGAACGTTTCTTTATATATGGATCAGGCACTTTATGACAAAGTTTCTCTCTGCTACAACATGCCTCTGTAACTGTGCCCATAATTCCTGAATTGAGCCCTGGAAAAATGACTTATGCTCTTTAGGAGTTAAAGGAATGGAAAAAGCGGGGAGTGAAGGGCAGAGAGACAGGCAGATAAACAGAAAAATAAAATAAAGGCTCTTCAGTGTCTAGAGGAGATCCAGTGTCCTGAGCTCCCCTTGAGCCGCACGGCAACCCTCTGCCTCCCAAGTCCACACTCAGCCCGTGAGTGAACATGGCTCTCCATGAGAAGAGAAGCCCTCTGTTGTGCGTGTTGGTGGGGGTGGGGGGGAGGGAAAGACTCTCTTTCTGCCATATTTCCCATCAAAAGAAAAAGCGCTTCAACAAGGCTGGAAAGAGACTGGCCACTGTGGGGCACTGTCGTGCCCACAGGGAGGCTTGGCTCAGCCCTCAAGTGGGAATTGGCAGCATGTCGCTGACTCCCTGGGGTGAGCACCGCAGGTCCGCAGGGAGGGACAGGACCTCAGCGTCTGCTCCGCTTGGGGCCCGTGGTAGTGGGTGGCCAGGATGGTCAGCCCACGCCAACTTGGCTGGCCTGTGACAGTCCGTGTGAGACGGAGCTGATGTCAGCCCTGGCTCAGGGAAGGAAAGTGTATCCCACTTTCTGTACAAGAGTGGAAAGGGCCCTCAGAGAAGTTAGTAGGGGACCAGATTTCTCCATCAGCCATGTGTCCATATCCAGCTTTACCAAAAGATCTCTGTATTGGGAGATCTCAGTGTCCCTCCTAAAGACAGCTGTGGCATCCTTCTTCCCTTTTGTCCTCCTGTGTACGGCACAGAATCTAGAAAGAAGGAGGAATAAACTGGCCCCAAAGCTTGAGGTCACACCTGGAGCTGGATGGCTCTCAGGGAGGGTCATGTAAAGTACACAGAAAACCATGGCTCTGATGGAAGCTGTCAAGGAGCCTGTTTCACTCAGAAAGAAGAAGGGAGCGTGGTGCTGTCTGCTTCAGAACATCCCAAACAGATAATCAGGAGAACTGAATTGGTTCCCAAAGAACACCTGAATACTTCACAAAGAAATTAACGGCGCATTTAAGAATAATCTCCTTCAGACATTGAAAAATGAGGACAGGATTATATTCTGGACTTTAGTTTTGGTTCTAAGAGTACCTAAAATTTTATTTCTGTCTGTGTTTTGATTCATGAGTACGCAAAGCCCTGACATTTGCTTTGAGAAATGTCCACGCTGCAGAAAACAGGCTGTAGTCCAAGTTCAGCTCGACGGTTTTCACGTAAAGCCCTTCATGGCCACCAGGACCACGGTTGTATATTAATAGGATTTGATGTAATTCCAGAGCTAAAATCCACCAGAAGATAGCAACAAAAAACACCTACATAACTTCCCATCAGTTCTGACTTGGTTTGGCCTCAGATACTGGTTTATGAAGAACCTAACAACTTTTTAACATGTTAATTCTCCCACACCAGGGTCCCTGGACTGCCTGCTCCCTGAGTTGAGCGGAGCAGAGAGAAATCCTGTGGGCTGCCGACCTACCAGGTCAGTATGTGCCTCATGAGTTCCCCAAACAAGATGACTGGAGGGGGCAAAGTGTTCTCATCTCTAAAATGGGAATAATAAAACCAACACTGAAAAGGAAAAGCATTTTTTTTTAATATGGAAGCAAACTGCCTGGGAAGTAACAAGCTCACATTAAGAACTGGCTCTTTTTGTTTCTCCTTGCACATAGACAACACTGATATACGGCAGTTGCCTCAGCTCAAAAACCTAGGAAATCTGACATGGCCATGTGGAATTCGTGTTCTGTCTCTTCTTTCGAGTACAAGGACTTACTGAACTGTAACTCTGCACTGGCTTTCCTGACAGTCAGCCAGAAACAGACAGCTGTGACATGCCTTCGGGCACTTTGAGCCACCGCCCACTGTGCCCCGGGGACAGAGACTGCACCTGTCCGTTCAGCCCACGTTTGCTCTGCAGCACTGCTGTTTAGGGAGAGGCCAGCAGAGGGTGAGTCCTCTGACAAAATGACCAAGGGCGAGGCATTTCTCCTTCACGTCTCTGAACTGCTGACGGTTACAGAGGGCCCTGCTCCATACATTCTCTCTTCCTATAATAATCGTAGGCATTTCCTTTAGTCAAGTCAGTTATAACTGCTCAAAATCTTTGCCTAGGGACCTCAGCTTCAAATATCTCTTCATTCTCACCGAACTGAAACCCCTTCCTCCTGACCAGCTGGTTAATTCTCATAAAATTCCTGAATATATATTTTTTCTCCCAGATAACTCATTTGAAGATACATAATCAAAAGAGAGGAATAACCACCCCTTATTCAAATGGAATTTCTCAATTGTTATCCTTTTAGCATTAAACCCCTAGACAACATTTGCATGTGAATGTCTGTCTGAAAGTATGTATGCACTATATCTCCAAATGATTGTTTATATAACTTTTCAAGTTTTATTTTGTTGCTTTCATGAAAAGACATGGCCTCTCATGGCTGCAAGCCATGGGCTTATTTAAATCACTCCAACCGGAACCTAGTGCAAAAGTTCTCAAATTTAATTTGACTCTAGTATGAGCATACTGATATCTCAGTAAATGCGAACTGAGGTCTCAATAAGGTTGGAGAGTGCTGAGGATCACAGTTTCTGTGCCACTGGGCAATGTGACAGCCACACAAGCAACAGGGACCCCTCACACGGGGGAGAGAATACGTCACCACACTCAGCACCTGTGGAAGGCTGGGTCTGGGAGTAACGAGACTTCTTCAAACCCCAAACCGCCTGCCTGTGTGCTCAACGCCAGGCTTCAGCCACTCTCATCAGCTTCCAAAGACTCCATCGTTGGTGTCACAGCATTCTCCAGTCTATTTCATGTTTACTCGTACCCTATCTCTCTTTTCCTGGATACCCTGCTAACTATTTGAATTCAGTTTAACAAAAGTATAAAATAATGTGTATTTCAAAAATCTTAACAGTCCAAGAGTTTGAAATACACACTAAGTATCTGTATCTTTATTTTTTATCTCAGCTGCTCAGAATATTTATTCCAATCAACCTGTGAAAAATACAGTCTTGCTTGGACACTCTGGAGCTGAGCCGGATCGGGGAGGGTGGGGGCCGTGTGGCCAGGAACCCCGGCGGGCACAGGAGAGGCACACCCGTCTACTCCTAAGGACTTAAACCAGTGGGGTCACAAGGTCTGGGCCTGCGCTGTGTTCGCTGGTCAACAGGCTGGGACAGAACCCATAATTTAAAGCATTTTTTCTAAATAGTCACAAGATATTTGCAAAACTCCCTCAGCTAGAGTAAATAAAAATGAATGATTACTAACCAGTCTGACAATAAAAATGTGCCGGGTGATGAAAAATAAAACAAAGTCCTCTTATGGTGATTACGCTGATGACTTTATGCTGTCATGAAGCCAAGTGACGAGAACTACAGAAATCTTACTTACATTATGCTCAGGAAAGTGGGTGCGGGGAAGGGAAAACGGAGAAAATAGCAAGTCAAAGTTAGTAAAATTACTAAGTAAAAGTGCAAAGTAAGTAAATTACTAGGAATTCAAGTAATTCTTAGCTAAGTTACTAATCAGTACAAGCAGATTATGAGACCTGGTATCCCCCTACTAAACTGACCTACATTACCGTAGTTCTTTGTGTCTGTGTGGTATCTTCCCAACTGAATTGTTCAAATGCCTTCTATCTCTTATATTTAGCCCAGTTCCAGGCCTACCAGAGGCATTTACTAAATAGTTGTTGGACAAACATATTCTTCTTTTTTGTTGTTGTTCAAGTACAACTGTCTCTATTTTCTCTCCACCTCTCCCCCTGCACCAGCCATCCCCACCTCCCACCCTCGATCCTACCCCCCTTTGGCTTTGTCCAAGTGTTCTTTATGCACTTTCCTTGACAACCCTTCCCCTGCTTTCCCCCTCCCCTGCCCCTCTGGTTACTGTCTGTTTGTTGTTTATTTCAATGTCTCTGGTTATATTTTTCTCACTTGTTTGTTTTCTTGATTAGGTTCCACATATAGGTGAGATCATAGGGTATTTGTCTTTCATCACTTGGCTTATTTCACTTAGCATAATGCTCTCCAGATTCATCCATGCTTTCAGGAAGGGTAGGGGCTCCTTGTTTCTTTCTGCTGCATAGAATTCCATTGTGTAAATGTACCACAGTTTTTTGATCCACTCATTTATTGATGGGCACTTAAGTGCTGCTATGAACATTAGGGTGCATAGGTTCTTTTGGACTGATATTTCAGGGTTCTTAGGATATAATCCCAGCAGTGGAATTGCTGGGTCAAAAGGCACGTTGTTAAAGAATTTCATTTTCCCAAGGAAAACAGATACTGAACTATCAACTAAACTGTGGTGAAGGGTGGGGTGGTAAATTCACAGGGTCTGCAGTGAGTATGGTCTCCCTAAGCGGGGACAGGGAAGGTGCTGCCAGAACCAAAACATCCAAAGTTTTAGTTATTTAAGTGACATGTATTTGCAAAGTGGTTACATTAAAAATTTACAACTATTAGATATTTATATGTATTGTTTGATATTATTTTCACAACATTCTGGCAGAGATGAAAAAGAAAGATATCACAAATTATTTGTAGAACTAATTTTTCTCTGCTCTGTGTATATTTGAAAGTATGAAACATTTCCTTAATTCTTTTTAGAATAATCGTGGGTTAACACACGGGCTTTGGCGGTGGGCAGCCCAGGTTTAGGCTTTGGCTTTTCCACTTACTTGTTAAATGATAAGTTGATCTTCTAAGGCTCAGTTTCATCACCTAGAAAATGGGACACCACCTACCTTTCCGGAGTACTGTGAGCATTAAACGAGATAAATTAATTAAGAGAGTGGCATTATGCTGGCCACCAATTAATCACACAACACACAGGTAACTGGCCTGAGTCTGGTTGGTGCCCACAAGGTGACTGGCTCAGCGGTTCAGTCACGAAGGCTGTCAATCAGTGTTTGTCCGGCGGCAACTGTAAGCATTTACATGCACACATACACATACGCACACACATGAGCACATACATGCACACACCTCAGTGGTAACCTCCCTAAGAAGAACGAGTGCTGGTGTGGGGTCTGGACTTAAATTCTGGTTTGTGCTTCACAGTTGTGTGACCATAAACATGTTCTTACTTCTAACCTTTGATTTTTTTATTCCACAGAGGAGGATGACAAAACCTACTTCATACAGATTTTCCAAATTTCAATAAAGTAACTTTTTATTATCAGAAGTCCTCACCACATCCCTTGCCCTACTTCTTGTGACTTACTGAGGTCCCGTCAAGTAACAAGCCAGTCCAGGGAGAGCCCAGCCAGCAGCCTCCGTGACAGCAAACACCGGGGCTGCCTAGGGAGGGTTCAAAAGAGGTGACAAAAGGCAACTCTGGAGCAACCTAAGGTGTGTGTGCGCAAAGGGCATGTCCCTGGTCCCTGCCCAGTGCTCTGAGTGTGACCCAGATGGCACCATTCAGCAGTCAGAGGGTCTGCGGGTACAAGTCCAGCGCTTCCAACAGTGGAGAGATGGGCACTGACCAGACAACCAGCTGGAGGGGCCCTTTAGGGGGAATTGCTACATGTTAAATCCTGTGAGGCTTCTGAATATCTCACATATAATGAATATGTATATATGTGTGTATATACATACACAATATAAATAAATTGGCAAGGAGGTGCGTCTCAAATGACATACAGAGGACACTAGGACTGAGTGTGGGTGGACATCCTCACACTAGTCTGGAAGCCAGAGCAGAAGCACTTCATTGTGCTACCAGTTGTGATGAATGCTCACGATCACAACCACCTAACAGTTCTTTCTTTTGTTTGTGAGAATACTGTGACTTTCAAGCGAGGCATAAACAGTTGCTAAACTCTTTGCCAAAACAGAGGATTATATAAATCCTTGAAAACTGTGAACAGCATGCAGGGTTTTACTTTCCTTCCTTGTTAGATAATAGCATACTGACAGTTTGCTTAAAGGAGAAGGAAAGATGAAAACTGATAATGCTGCTCAGTTCAATTCGCTTAGTCAATTTCTTTTCAGTTTACAGGGAGGGTGTGTTTCCTATACAGCAGAGGCAGACTCCAAGAGACTTGGGAAAATATGGGCAGAGTAATGTCATCTGCATACTCATAAATTCTCTGAGTAGCAGAGAACGGGGTAGGTAACTAACAGATTTAGTGTGGAAGCCTCAGGTCCTCTTCCCTGCATTCACAGCACTAACCTGCCAACTGATGGTACGCCACTGAGGATAGCTCATTGGAAGACATTCTGATGCAGTGTTTAAGAATACAGGAGCCAGACAGCCTGAGTTCAAATCTGCACTCAGATGTTTGAGCTGTAGAACCCTAGGAAAATCACTTAGTGTCTCTATGTCCTGGTTTCTTCCTCCTACAATGGTAATCATTGTAGTGTTTTTGTGGTTAATTGGTGTTAATATATAAACTGCTTACAGCAATACCTGCCACACAGTGAGTACTAAGTATTAATGATTACTAAGGACTGATGACAACATTTTTGAAATCTAATATTCAGAATAAGTTGAAGTGAACAATTATTACAGACAAGAAAATTATTTTTGGTGTATGAAGCTCACATTACTGCTCACATTACTGCTTTTGGGCAATGGAGTTATGTTGTTGGATGAAAAAGTGAAAGTAAAAACCCCAACTTTTAATATAGCTGATGCTTGAACCACGTGGGGATTAGGGGCACTGGCCCCCTGCACAGCCAAAAATTCCATATTACTTTTGACTCCTCCAAAACCTAACCACTATTAGCCTACTGTTGCCTGGGGCCCTACCATTAATGTAAAGAGCAGATCAACATGTGTTCTGTGTGCTATATGTAGTATATACTGTATTATTACAATAATGCAAACTAGAAAAGAAAATGTTATGAGAAAACCACAAGGGAGAGAAAATTCGTTTATTGTATTTACCAAAAACAAATCTGTGTATAAGTGGACCCTCATCATTCAAACCCACGTTGTTCAAGGGTCAAGTATATATTTTTTCTTCTCTGTCAAGAAGAATGAGCTTCTCAGTAAATGAGAATGTTGCTAAGGTGAAATCTAAACTCTAGTTACATAGAAGCAGAGATTACACAGAGTCTGCCCTTGTGAATTCCAATATCCTGGCCTCAGATGAAGCACCTTCATAGGTACTAAGAGCATCCACAAAAACAGCACTTGGTTATGATTTTCAAAACATAAGTACAGGCAATAAGAATTCCTATAATTCTGGAAAATGACACATGCTGTTCCAGTTTCTTTAAAGTCATATCATCATCATTTGCAAACATTGAAACAAATCTGCTTGCTACTCCAGAAGCTATTTATTATGAACCAGTACAGCAATGGATACCACATAGAGAGACCAGGAATCCTAAATTCTAGTCTGGGCTTAAGAAAACTATTATTTTGTTTGGTAGGGTTGGAATATTGGTAACAAGGGAAAATGAGGAATATAACAAAACCTCAGGTCAGAAAGGCATTTAATAAGTGTATCATGCTACCTTTCATTCATTCATTTCGCCACTCATTCAATAGATATCTCATAAATGCCTAAATCATGTCAGAATAGAATCTCATTTCTTTGAGAGAAATAGTGAGGCATTCATGCTAACAGTGGCAATAATGGATCAATAAAATATTTAGAATGTAATGTCAGTAGGATCGAGTTCCCTGATAGAAGGTGAACGGCAAACTCCGGGACTGCTCCAAGTTTCTGAACCAGGGCGACTACAGACTGGTGGTTCTCAGTGGCCCACCAGCAGGTGCTGACCTGGCTGTGCAGCAATCAATCACTTGGGAGCCAACTGCAAGATGCACTTAGGGCCCGGGGGACCTGGAGATTCTGGGTCGGGGGACTGGGTGGCGTCCTGCTGACTCAGGAGGTTTTGCTGTTCATCTGGCCTTGGGAGGCACTGAAAAAATGGTAATTAATGAAGAGCTTGACCATCTTTGCAAAACTCAGTAAACATCTCTGATAAAAAATACAAAATGTATAAAACAAAAACAAACACAAGCCTTCCTTGTACAAGAAACTGCAAAGTCACAAGACACAGGTTCCTGGATGTCTTTACTGTAATTGCTCACACAGCTGTGGGCTGCACGAATGTGCCACCATCTGTGTGCTATGCCCCTGCAGGAGCCTGCGCCTCACCACACCCACCTCATTTCCTTCGTCGGCAGTGACACCGGAACTCTAACCAGCAGTGTCCTATTCCTCAGGCTCAGAGCCCTGGCCATGAAACAACGCACACTTCCAGGGAAAGAATAGCATAATAAGCATCTCAGATAGTAAAGGCTTCACATGAACACATCTGCCATCCTTCACGAGGGGGTTTGCCAGACGTGTGATGACTCTCGTGAGAGATCAGAATGCCCTGATGGGCACTGTGGGGAGCGGCAGAGACAGGGAGGAGACATCCTGCAAACAGGCCTGGCCTCCCTCAAGATCACGCAACACTTGGGAATACCTGAAATGGCAGCCAATACATAAATTTGCTAGGAAGGAAGATTTGGAGAAAAAAGAAACTTAGGATGTGACATTCAAATATGACATTTTATGCAGAATTTTACATTGGAATAGAAACCAATGCAAAATTATTAAGCAGTTTGTACTCAGAAGCAATTATCATTCTGAAGCCCAGGTGCATGTTGTTAGTACCTGTAAGAATTGATACAATTAACCATTCTGCAGCTTCAAGGCAGGGGAGGGCAGGATGCGTGGAAGTCGTGAAACACATGCCATGTGTCTCGTTCACCAGAAGGTCATGGTCAGTTCTCCCAGCTGGCCTCACAGGTCACCCCACCTTCTCTCAGGTATGACAACTCCATTCAGAATGAATTTTCTCTGAACAAATTGTTCTCCGCTATGTTTTTCAAAATGTAATTGAACAAATGAAGGAGAATTTCTCATTTTAAAATAAAATTAAAAGTACATGGGTTATAGAAAAACCTTATCAGTGACCAGACAGCAAAAAGAAAGAGAAAAGAAAAGAAGAGAAAAGGAAAGGAAAGGAAAGAAAGGAGGGAGGGAGGAGGAAAAGAAGACGGCTAGCAGATACCACAAAAACACCACGTTGGGGACCCATCGGGTCCTTTGCAGGTTTCAGAGGAGCCATCGGTCACAGACACATGCACTTCCTCATGTTTCACTTTTAACTTACAGACCTCAGGTGGTCTCAAAAATCGCGGGCTGTTTATGGCAATGCATTTTCCTCGGAAATGCTTTTACATGGAGAAAGCTGAAAGCTCTGTTGAATTCTCCCTGAGCAGGGCTGGGCTGGAGCAGGCTGGGTGCAGGGTGTGTGTTTCTAGTGGGCCCTGAACAGGCTGCCGGGGTCTTTGCTGCAGTGAAACACCTGTAGTCCCGGCAACTGGGCGGAAGTGGCGAACTCTCTTATTTCCTCGCCAGGAACCCAGCTCCTCGCCTGCTCTTCTCTCCTCCTCACTTTGAAACAGGAGCCACTCCAGTGCTGCCTCATTCCGCTTTCTGAATAATCTCAAGTACATCCTGTAAACACTGTGATTTCATTTACAAATGCCATTAACTAGATCCCTGGGAGGAGGGGCGCAGAATGGGGGAGAGGCACAGCCTCAGGGGATGAATGGATGCGCACAGCGTGGTACGTTCACACATCGGAATACATGCCTCAAAGAGGAAGGAGATCCTGGCTCCTGCTGCAACACGGATGAACCTTAAGGACGTTAGGCTGAGTAAAATCAGCCAGTCACAAAGAAGACAAACACGTATAATTCCACTTACATGAGGCACCCAGAGAAGTCATATTTATAGACAGACAGCAGAAGGGTGGTTGCCAGGGGCTGGGAGGAGGGGATGGAGAGTTGGTGACCCAGGGGAACACAGGCTGGATGCACAACCCTGTGACTATATTTCACACAACTGAGCTGTGCGCATAGGTATGGTTAAGGCGGTAAATTAATACTATGTGTTTTTTGCCACAACAAAAATAATTTTAAAAAGTATATGTATTCCAATAGCTAACCACACACACAGCCTTTGGGAGTGCACATGCTCCAGACCCCGTCTGTCCCTACACACTGTCCTGCTCTGTCCCCAAGCTGTGGCCGAGCAGCAGTCATGACCAGTGCCGTCTGTGTCAGACATTTTCCTGGGCCCCTCATGCCCTGCTCTGGCTCCGAGGGTCCCTCATTTCCCCAGCCTCTGGAAAGGAACCTTATTCCAGCAAAATCTCCAAACAACTGACTCAACCTGGGGAACATGTGACTTCCTTATAAGACACCGCAAAGCATCCAGGACTTGGAAGCCACACCCATGTCTGGTGAAGGTGACCGGAACCAGGAATCAATTGCACTCAGTGTCAGGGGCATGAGGTGAAGCTGGTGATCGTGCTCAAAGTTATTCCAATTTCTCAGGAAAGTGAGATGTGGTAAAATGCAACAAATTCAGAAACACAGTAAGTCAAAACATATTCTGGTTCCTCCTCTGCGATTCTTACAAGATGTTAGAAATAATATGAATTACTCTGGTTGTCCCTGGGCTTCACTAGGACTTCAAGTTCCTCTCTCTGAACTCACTCCCGATAGACAGAGGACTTGGGTTACCCAGAGGGGAAGGAAACGCGCCCACAGCCCTTAGGGCACTCAGCGGGAGGAGGAAACGCAGCCCGCCTGCTCGGCTTCACTCAGGGAATACCTCCTTCTTAAAGGGATGAGCGCTCCTCGCTATGGGAATACTTGTTTAAAGTCTGTTTTCATAAAAGGAGAAATGTAACCACAAAAATGATGCCCTAATTGGAAAAGCAAACACAAAAACAAAAACTGGAGTCTCTTTCAAATAGCCCTCACTCTAGGACACACGAGGCTTGGCTTTTCACCATACTGACATTTCCCTTCGATCAGAAGGAGGGCACAGCTTCTTCCACCACAGAGTCCGTCTCCGGAAACTCTGGAGCCGGGCCTTCTGGTCCGAGGGCAACATCGGGGCAAACTGTCAGCTGGGTAAGATGAATACTTCCATTCAACAGACAGTTTTTGAATACCAAAATTTAATATATGCCAAGTATTGTTGTTTTAAGTGATAATAATAATAACAGAGATGAAAATCATGACCTTTAACATAAATTATGGCAGAGGAATAAGACAATACACAACAAAGCCAGTAAAAAGTAAATTGCGTCACATGCCCGAAAGTAAAAAACATGGCAAAAATCAAAATGGAGACTAGGAAGGCTGGGTGCAGGGAGGAGGACGGAGGGCGGCTCCCTCCCTCCAGGCGCGGGGGCTGAGCCGATCACAGACCGGAATAGACTCAGCGCTGAGCGCTGCAGGCCCGGGGCTGGCCTGAGCTCTGGCTGGGAGCACGTGTGCGCACGCGCACTAGGACAGCCAAGAGCTGCAGCGGTGGCAGATGAGACATGCACCCAAACCTTGCGGCGTCCAGGACAATGTGAAGCTGGCCAAGGCTGAGTGGAAGGGGCGCAGGGCAGGGCAGAGGGAGGAAGGTCCTGAGCGCTGGCTTTTCCACAAGAATCGCTTTGGTTGCTCTGCTGAGAGCAAACAGAAACGGGGCGAGGAGTAGGAAGATCAAGCAGTTCTCCCCCTTACCAAAAATAGTTGTGTACAGACAAAAAACTAACTCCTGATGAATTACTAGGGAACGTTAGCATGAATTGCCTTTCCACGTGCTGATATCTGGGTCATCCTGGTACAAGAAGCACTAGACCCGGAGGCCAGAGGTCCCAGCCAACCTCCTGCGCTGACTGACCAACTAGGGGCCTTTCTGGGTTGTGACAGGGACCCAGTGTGGAAACAGGCTCCCGATGACAGAGTTACAGAGAAAGAGCTGTATGAGCAATTTAAAGAAGGAAAAGAGAAACACGTACAAAATGGGGATTTCAACTTAGAGACATGCTCCGAACCAAACCGAAATTCTTAGACGAGAACAGGGCAGTTGCAGAGAGGAGAGAGAGGACTGGGGGCCGGAGAGCCAGCTGGAGGCTGCGCCAGCAGGAGCGGCTCCCAGCAGAACCACCAGAGGGGACAAGAGGATGGTTTGTGGTGCCAGTACTGCATTGTTAATGAGATTACGTATGCATGGTGCAATTAGTTTTTAATATAGGCCGTGCACATTTAGTGCGGTGTTCTTATCCCAATGAATCTTTCCTGTGTGGTAAAGTCAGTAAAGGGAAGGAGATGACTGAGGGAAGAGAGGGTCCCAGGACAACCAGGGAACCAGGGTCAGTGTCCCACCAGAGTGACTTTCTGGGGACTCTCTCCTTGGCTCCATGTCTCTATGCTACTGACCTGCATCTCCCTGTCCTTGGTCGCACCCCAGGGAGGCTCCCAGCGAAGCTGCCTGGTTGGCGCATCAGCAGAGCGTGGGGCAGAAAGAAGCCGGGCTTAGGGAAAGGGAAGTGGCAGAAGGTGAGGCTCTTCTAGAAGAGAAAGAGCACACGTTCACAGAGGGATCGAAATCATCGCTGACATGGAAGGGCTACGTGTAAAGTGCACCAGCTCATGTCTGTCTCTTTGAAATGTTACGTGGAATCCATAGCAACTTGATTTTATTTGTTCTCTGAAATAAAACTGACCCCTCTGAAGGAAATTCCAAACAACACAGGTGTATATAGCACGTCTCAGATCACCCATTAAGAAAAACTGGCATTCACTGCTACTATTGACTTCGCTGACCCCCAGGGGACGTCTTTCTGTGTAAACAATGTGCAAAATCCAGTAATCCCTGAGAACAAAGTCATGCTATATTAAGAGCCTAATGCCAAAAACTGTCATTTAAATAAAAGGCTTTAAAAAGCAGTGGAGACAAACACAAGTTTATGAACTTGCTCATGGCTAATGATCGCTAATTATGACGGACACTGGCTGGAAACGTGCATTATCCTGATGCAAGTTGATACCAAATTAGAAGAATCTCGTTCAGCATGACCTTCACCAGTATTACATTTTTTAACAATACTTTACTGACATGCAGCCTAGAGGTAAGTTAAGCTTCTTGGTTTCAGACAGAAAATTAGTGCTGCTATCCACCTAAGTGCTTCAGAAAGAAGACTGGATTTGCAGAAAACGTGTACATTAGAATCATTTCTCCATCTCATCAAAGTGGCCCAGGAATTTGTCAGCAGCCATTGGGCAAATCCCATCTCACTGTCATGCTGGTGGGAGAACAATCCCCCAGCACCTCAACTACGAGGCCTAGGTAGCAGCTCACAGGAGATGCAAGAGGAGAAGGGCACCGCCACACTGTTAGGTCAAACCCCAGGTAAGGCAGGGAGCACTGCCGCTGTCCTCCAGGAGGCCTGCACAGGTAACTCAGACATTTGATGTGACTCCCTCAGCATGGTGATTAGAGGGTTAGCTGGTCACTGATAGACGCACTGGCTGAGCTGGGACTTGAACAGAGGAGTCACAGGAGCCAATATCCAAAAGTTGAATTCCAGTGGGAAGAGAAATGCACATGGCCAATGTCCACGTATTGTGGTATCTGTGTGCATTTACTAATGGCTACAGTGATTCCTTTTGAGAGCAAAGGAACTGGAGCTTTGACCACTTCCACTCAGGGACCTCGCCAATGGGGCAGGGGCTGCCTGACAGGGAAAGAGAGAAAATCACAGATTGTCAAAGAAGCTCAAAGTGGTGTCCACTGCACAGAGAGGTAGGTGCCATGGGGGTGCTACTGTAGGAGCAAGGGACAGCTGGTGCTGACTTTGCGCTCACCCAGCCATCACCAAGCAGGCTGGTGTCCACAGGGGTTTGGGCATCAGTGTTCCTAGACTGCTCTATGGTGCCCCGGGCTGCCCGGGGCTCTGGACCAGCACAGTCACGTGCCCCAAGAGCATTCAACGCCGCGCCTCTTCAACCTGCAGACTCTCATCCTTTAGTTCCGAGAAATGCTTTTGCATTGTTTCATTGTTAAGATTGTTTCCTGCACTCTTGTTTGCACTGAATTTCCAGAAGGTTTATACTGAGCCCCACCCTGCATGTGTCTGCTCCTCTCTGCACCCCATTCTTGCCATCCACAGGGACAGCTGCAGCCTGAGGGGACACCTGATGGGGTGGCTGTGCCCGGCTCTGAGGTTCATTACTGGGGAACCCCCTTCAGCACTATGTGAACCAGCACCTTCCTGCTTCAGCTCATTAGTGATGAAGGTGGTGGTGATATGTTCTGCCCTCTCTCAAGTATTGCTTTTCTTCTTTATTAGATTCAGGACTCATCCCAGGAAGAAGAGTTGACTTTTTAAACCCCAAAAGATAAAATCACTTTCCCACAGCACAGGTATGACAAAATGAATGAAAGTACTAAGCTACTGCCAATACATAAATGTATTTCCTAACGATTTGCATTATTACTGTATTTTTCTTAGTCTAAAGTAATCACAAAGACCCTTCCAAGAGTTTCCTTAGCAGCCATCTGAGCTATCAGATGATGAGCTAAGTGGGTGATGTGTGGGATGAGTCACTCGGGTCAGCAAAGGTCTGTAGGAGAGATCTGTATCTTGAAATTTCCCCATGCCTTTACGTGCCCTTTCACCTAATAAGCACTGTTTACCATTTAGGAAAACGTTCCCGTGAGGCTGTACGTGTGTACCCACATCTTAGAGAGATCAAGCTGCCGCTCACAGAAGGAAACAACACTCTCACTGTCACAGGGCGAACAGGTGACAGGACTGCCATGTGCACCTACCTATGCACACACACAGTGTATACATACTCCGGTATCAGAGACACTGTGAACACAAACGCCGAGGCAGTGCACTCTGCTTCTCCAGTTACATCCCAGTGCAGCCTTCCTGTCTGCCAAGGGCGCAGAATGGAAAGACCCGACCGCCTGGAGCAGCAGACACTGGGAGCCAGGCACACAGAGGAGAGACCTGCTGAGTTTAGCTGTTCTCATTTTCTTCAGCAGGAGCTCCTCTGGGGACTTGGACCCCAGACCTCCCAGCGAGTAGAGACCGTGCCCCTGTTCTCCCTCAGGGATATTTATTAAGCTGGTATCCAGAAGAAGTACAGGATCTAGGAGAATGTGCCCTTTTGTGGGCCCTGGGAAAGAGGGCAGGATGGGGGTAGGCCCAGGAGAGAGGACAGAAGGGAGGGCGTGGGCGGGAAGTATGGGTTCCTAGTTTGCCCTTCTCTCCATTGTCCATGGGCTGGGGGGGGGGGGGTGCTTTTCTTCAAATATGTTCTTCCAGTCATTTTGAGATAAAGATCTCAGTTTAATTATATATGAATTTGGTACATTGCTGCCGAGAATTTTTAGTCAATCATTGCAAATACACTCACATCCAGACATATTACCTGTGTTTGTCATTAGTGAAAGGAATCATATCTGTTATCAGGAAAAGGCTGCAGTTTGTGGCGACCTTTCTTTTGGGGTCACTTCTCTGCCATTGGACCTCCCTTCCCCACGGCTGTGGGAGCCTGGGGGTGCTGGAGAACCCCTGATTCCATGCTGAATTGCAAACATCTCTCCACGAGAGTGGGGTCAAGGGAGAGCAAGGAACTTCCTAAGCTCCCTTCAAACTCACATTCCAAGGAGAAGCCTTCACTTCCCAAAGGGAACCAGTGTCCCATCCTACCTGACAGAAATAAGGATAAAAAGCCGAAACTAACCTGGGTCCAATGAATTCTTCAAAGGTGAAAGTCACACAGAGAAGAGCTTGAATCAAAGGAACCACAGTTAGGCATCTAAGTGGAGGTGGACACGTCACACAGAAGATACGATGTGCTGTCATCACTCCAGCCTCCCTCTCTGTTGGCAGGTGCACTGGGGCCACTTAGGGACTAACATGCCTTCCCTACCTGTCCTTACTGTGACAGACTGCTGGACCTGGGCCATTCCCTTAAACTGACTGGCCTAGCGGCAGAGTCAATGCCATGGCCTCAGGATTCTCAAGGTCTGCAGCTTGGCCCGCCCTGTACAGGGGCTGCCGGATTCTCTCTCGGTCTTTTACCATGCACCGTTCTCTCAGCTGGACATACTACAAAGCAAAGCCAGGGCAGAGCTGTTCTTTTATCTTTTTAACTTCTTTACCATGATAATGAAGTGCCTGCACTGGAGGGAAATTATCGCCAGAAAACATGGTTACTTATCTAACTGTGGAACGTTAAAAATACCCGGGAGCAAGTAGTCAGACCTACTTCTAGTATACGTGCCACAGACAACTTAGGCAAGATGTTTAAATAAACCTCGTAAAACAAATCTCTAGTAAGTTAAATCAATTTTACTAAAACTTTTAAAACTGGGTTCCTACGACATTTAATCAGCACAGAATGACAGGGCTCTGCAGCATGACTTGAGGACCTGAGAACCTGAGAACCTGAGAACCTGAGAACAGATGAAGTATCTGGGGTTTAAAGGGATTTGGGCACCAAGCTATGTTCTCACCCAAAATACCTGCTGCCCTGCACTATCACAGCTCTGGTAGCTTTGATTAGTTTTATTTAACTATAAGCTCCAGTTAACACCTACTTTCCAAACTGTTCCTCAACCTGCACGAGATTTAAAGCTGCTCGAGGGAACTCCCCATTCTAGAGGATAATTAGTGTCCCCCAGAGATATCCTAACCCCTGGAGTCTGCAGACGTTATGTTCTTTGGAAAAAGGGTCTTTGTAGATGCCAGTAAGTTGAGACCCTGCCATGGGGAGACAACCCTAGACTCTGTGGGTGGGCCCTGACGTGTCACACATGTGAGAGGAAGGCAAAGGAGGGATGACCTCCGCCAAAGAGGAGGCAATGGGAAGACGGAAAGGAAGACAGGAGGACATGGCAGCCACACCTCAAGGCAGGCAGTGGCCACAGAAGCTGGAGAGTCCGGACAGTTTTTCCCCAGAGCCCCAGAGATTGCGGCCCCGACAATGTCTTCCTTTCAGACTCTGTCCTACAGAACTGTGAGAGAATTAGTCTCTGTTGCTTAAGCCACGGAATTTGTGGTTGTTTTTCCAGCTGCAAGAGGAAACCAGCACACAGCATTTGACTTTTGTGCCCTCAACCCAAATCTAATTTGGAACCAAGGAGAATCTTACACAAACAGAAGCATATCTTTTAGAAAGTGTTTAAACATATTTCTGGCCTAGCTGTGTCTCTGTAATGACTGTGGCGCAAGATAAGGAAAAAATTCCAATGAAAATATATTTTGTTACTTAAAAATATGTATCTTAATAAATATGGTTCTTATAAATATATATCTAACATACGGGGGTGAGTAAAAGTAGGCAAACAGTTGTGAGTACACAAAACACAGAGTTTATTCTTGTGTTATTATTAATTATTATGTTATTTGTGTTACTACTGTAAACTACTTATGCCTACCCCTGTATGTGTGTGCGTGTGTGTGTATACTATATAGAAAATGGTTTTAAATACTTAAGTAATATTTTAAATGGAATAAAGAATTAAGTTCTCTGTATCACTAAGGAAAATGGAAATCTTTTTCCTTTTTGCCATTTTTTTATGCACTGAGAACACTTACAATCCACTCTCTTAGTAAATTCCAAGTGCACAACACAGCACTACTACCTACATCGAAGACTCTAGTATTAGGACATATTAGAATATGGTCTAATGCTGCACATTAGAACACAGTCATCCTATTAACTGAAAACTTACACCTTCCAACCAGTATCTCCCCACCTTCCCACTCTGAGACCTGGTAAGGAATCTTTTTCTTTGTGGGACTTTATAAAGAGATTATATTTAAATTCCTTAGAATGACTTTAAAAAAGATAGTCCTACCTATAAGGCAATTAAAATGTTTTCCAGGTTTCCTCTAGATGTATTTCTATAGTTTGTATTTTCATATTTCCCTCTTCTATTTTGGATCTTGTCTCCTTTGGGATTCCAACTACATTTATATCAGCCCTGTTCTTTCCTTATTTAGAACAATTAAGTGCAGTTTTATAAAATGTTATGTATATTCTACTTTACATTAGGTCTCTGGATGATTTTCTCAATGTTTAATAAAATCTTCATTAGTCTATGAAACTTATTCTGAAGGTTGAGTTCCATACAGTATACTTTGGATGAACGGCATAAGCAGAAATGTATTTCCTCTTTTCTCTATTCTATTCCAAATTTTTCTTCCTAGGAAAATTTCTAAATAACTGCAGTTAGAAATTTATGCATTATTTCATTATAATGTTCCTAAAATGGTTAAGAATTGAGCTTTTAAAAATCATTTTTTGCCATTGAATTTTTATAGAAGTCTGTGACAGGAAAGTCAGCATGCTTTTGCACCATTTCCTGTCCTTGTTCCAGAGCTCATGGAAAAGAGGAAGCTTTAGATAAACCAGCTGCTGGATTTCCTAGAATAGCAAATTACTCTCGCACTCCTATTTGATGTGAGCTTGCCACGCTTTTTTTTTCCCATCAGGATTTCCTCATTTTTCATAACTATTTGTTTCCACTCTAAATTAGTTTCCTACAAATAGCCTTTTGTCAAATGTGCAGTTCCATAAATACTCCCCAGTGCTTTATACCCACTCCCCTCTTATTAAAAACTAAAACTATGCAACTATTTCACTGAAACTTTGCCTCCCCTCCTTGCCTTGACAGAGATCGCTGCTACAGGATGGAAAAACAAAGTTCTGTGGGCCTACTTGGGATTCTTCGTGATTACTGAATTATATTTTTAAGTGTTTTGGATATCAAAAGTAACAACAATGAAAAGGTAACTCGTATAGCTAGGGTACTATAAAAGCAGTATAAAAACAACTGAAATCTCATTTTTTTTAGCTTAAGCCATTCTCATGTCATCTCTGTTTTCTTATTTTTCCAAATTATTTTAATGACATTCAGATGACTACTAAGTTACCTATCTGAGAAATTTTAACAATTTTATGCATACCCCAAGCCGATCTCATCTTCTTGATTTGAGGTAAGCATGTCTGTGATGACATCCGCATTCTCAGAAACCAATAAATATTCGTAATTTTGATTCTATAAGCGAAGACAGAGAGCTTGGTCCCAGATGGACCTCCCCAGGGCCACTTATCCTCGTGGCCCCACAGCAGCCTCAGAATAAAGAAAACACCGCCCTTCTGAAGACGGCAGCACGTCTCTGAGGCTGCAGGCATTTCCAGAAGATAATATAAGTTCATCTGGGCAAATTATGATGGTGCGGTTATATTAACGGCACAATAAAAGCTGTGCTAAAACTTCCAACAGCAACTTACTGTCTCGTTGCCCATGTGACTGATGGATCCCAGGCTCTTCCGTCTCACTGCCTGTGAAACTTCCCTTTACACAGTTAAACAAATACTCGAGTCTGTTGAAGTCTTCTAAAGGAATGACACTTGTTTCTTTTACAAATGCCCTGACAAGAATACTAATACTCAGAATCTACAGAGAAACTTCAGCATGGAGTCTCAGGAGTCTGGATGACAGACACAAACCCTTGGCTGTTATGACATCGCACAGTGTTGGGCTGTGGCAACAGCCAGACCTGGGTATAGATTTCAATCTCATAACTTATTACTTCCATGAACTATAATGTCTCAGATGCTGTATGTTCATCCAAAAAAAATAAAAACCCTTCTTTTTGGGTTATCATGAGGATAAATGACTCAAATGTAAACATGAAAATGAAAAGCAGTGAGGATGGTCCCCTCTTCCTTTACCCTTTATGTCCAGAAGTCACCAGATACATGTGACTTCTAATTAGAAAGGTTTTCCAACTCCAAAATGTTTTGGTGCCACTGACAAACACTAAGATGAAGATGAGAACAGTCGGTCAGATGCTGCGCACCGAACTGGCTGAACAACTGTGTGCCGGGCTGCGGAGGCTGTGTTGGAGCCACGCCAGGTTGGTGGGAGGGAAAGTGGGTGTTTTGGGGTATGGCCACTATAGGTTAACAGACAAAAATTTGGAAAACAAGTTTTTGACTGAGAAGTTCTACTTATGCAATATGTAGTAGTCAATCCCCATGGATTTATTCCTTAATTTGGTAAATATTTAGTGTCCACCACACAGCAAGCACTGTTGTTGGGTCTGAGGATGGAGCTGATTGTACACAGGCTGAGTGTGTTCGCTGCACCTGTGATGTGTGATAAACAAGTTCCCGAGGGCTTCAGAAAAGGTACACATAGGAAGGAACCACATGTGCAGGTCTCTCTGATAGTGACTACCGGCCTCCCATGTGCTCAGCAGGCAGAAGCCCCTGAGAGAGAGGCCATTTCCACTGAATCCTGGCCAAAATGGAAGAGACAGATGGAGTCTGAGAGGGGGTACATCAGCCAGCGAGGACAGAAGGCAGCCAGCGTGGTAGAAAAAGGGTGAAGAGGAAGGGAAAGGAAAGGGCGAACAGGGGCAGGCCGTGGCCAGAGGGAAGGAGCCTGGGATCGACTCAGGTGTTCTGAAAGCCCCTGAGGTCTGCAGCCACATGATGCCCACAGGTGTGGCATGGGAAGAGTCAGGAGAACTGTGGGCCCACAGCAGTCCAGGCAGAACTGGGCAGAAGCCCGGGACCAGGGGAGCAACAAGGAAGAGGGCAGACTCAGATTTGGAAGACTGAGTCAATAAAGCTAACTGACGGATCAAAAGTGGGGAACGACAAAAGGAGAGAAGACCAGGCTTTCGCCTCAGTCTTCCGGGAAAGAAGCGCTGCCTGCAATGGGCGGAGGGGCAGAGGAGGAGCGTATCAGTTGGGAACCACCCACTGGGTGTTCAGGTGAAGTCACCATCCAGGTTGTAAGGATCTGGTCTTCAGAGAAGGGAGGGGCTTCAGCCGAAGACCCAGATGCAATCAGAGATTTCCACGTGAGGATGTCAGAACCAGGCTATGGTACAGAAGGGATGAACACAAACTGCATGGTCACTAAAATGTGGTAAATTACAGTACTTCCATACCACATAATGTTTGTCACCCCTTAGTTACCTTTTAAAATAATATTTAGTGTGATGGAAAAAATGGGAATTTATTGCTATACTATCAAGAGGAAAAAGGTATGAGAAATGAAACATACCTGTATTAATATATGTAAATTTCTAAAGTCAAGATTGTAAAAATATTTCAAGAGGTACCCTGGGATTGTTAGCGTTAAGATTGCAGGTATTCATTATTACTTTTTGTGTCTTCTTTGTATTTTAAAATTATAAAAATATTTAAAAATTATCGTAAAAATAAATAGCATTAGAAACAGCTTATGGGTTACAATAAAACAGCTAGCTTATGAGTTACAACAAGAAATGGTTTAATAATATTTAATTTCCCAGCATTATTGTAAATTTGTTAACAGAAATGGAAATGTTGATATATTTTCTAACTAATGGGATTGTATAGTGGTACTGTTTAATGTTTTTTTACAAAACAAGAAATTCCTCAGTATGTTTTTTTGCCTGTTCTTTATATACATAAATTTTAGTCCCAGAGAATTTGGCACACAGATGCTGTACTTCACCAATTGTGCCTTTTTATTATGCATAAGTGGCATATTGTCCATCTATCACTCTTAAATTTACTTGGCAAAAAGGCAACATGGCATCCACTGCAGTTACCTCCAAAACGAATGGACTAGGGCCCTGGAGTGTTGTGCTTCCCCTCACTCGCTGGCTGGACCCCACACCGGACAGGGCCCGCTACATGAGAACGGGACTGCACTGACAACAGGGGGCAGTGAGGAAAAGGCGCATTCCAGTCATCGGAAGGGTGTTGTAGCGACCTGCAGTTATGGAATAAACGCAAGATTTCCCTTCTCGAATACACGTCTCTTGACCATTCAATGAAAGGTAACAATGTAATTAATTCAGGCACAATAAGTGTTGATTAGCTCCCTGCAATGAGAAGTAATGCCTTATTTGCCAAGTTAAATCAATCGCTGTGCTCCCTCTTGATATTATATAGGAAGTGGTATATTTCAAAGCATCAGCTTCTTGTAATTTGGTGATAAAATTTGATGCAGTACTTAAACTACATCAGTTTAGTTTGATCAAAACAAAAGCCAGTTGCTGGCATCCAATTAAATATTGTAAAATATGTTATTTTACAATAAGGAAGCAACCAGAAAAAAGTGTGTTCTATAATGGTATTCAAAGTCAAGGTTAAGCTGAAACTCAAGGTTTGATTTTAAATGCAAGTGTTTAAGTAAGCATCAAGCCTATATTAGAACATTCCTTTAGGAAATACCCGAGTCCAGAGCACTACTGGTTATCAATGGCTTTCTACAGACTGACTAGCAGAGACCTCTCCCAGGTTATAAAGCTCATAGACTTAGCGGAAGGAAGTCAAAGTGATGGCAAAGGCTGCTGTGTTACACTTGAGTCCAGGAAGAACCTGTACCAGTGGTACCTCAGGGAGGAAGGGATAAGGAAGAGTAACTCAGTGGAGGAGAAGGGTTAATGTCTTAGATGTTTCTGGGGCAACAATTCACTCAGTCCATACCTACTGAGTCTCCTCCAAGTGCCAGGCACAGTGATAGGTTCCATCTGGGTTACAAAGCAGAACTGGCAATGCATATGCAAGAGATGCTCAGAGTCCAATCAGTGGTGGGAAGATGGACACACAGACAGTTCCATAAACTGTAAGGAATGGCTGACTCGGGTGGCTTAGAGAACTACATGAGGAAAAAACTGACTGATATTTTTAAGGACGTGTAAACATTTTTCAGGCATAATAGAAGGTGAAGGCATTGTAGGCAAAGAGGGAGCACGGGCTAGGCCACAGGCCCAGCGACACAGAAGACGCCAGCCTGCTTCAGAGGTGAGAGCGGTGGCTGATTTCAAATGGTAGAGGGTGCACTAGCACACGCTGGTGAACATCCTGAAATCAGACACTGGGGGGACTTTTCTTCTCCTTCAAGTGCGTCTGGCTTGTAGTCTCAAGGCAAAAGGAGTATGGCTATGGGAGATACTTACACAAGAAGTAAAGTGTTCAGATTTGTGTGTTGGGAAAAACCCTAGTGCCAAGGACAATGGCATAGCTGAAGGGAGTCCCCCTGGAGATAGATCAGTAAACCGTTCACTGCAAAGGTCAGACATAGCCCACAGGGCCAAGGAGCACTCATGGCGAGGGCCAAGGGGTGTTTCACAGGTTATTGGGCAATAGGGTTGGTCAGTAGGATTGACCAATCTGGACTGGTCACTAGTTTCCATTAAAGAGTAAAGGGAACTTAGAAAATGACTCAGAAATTCTAATGGCCAACTATATGGTGGCAACTGCCATTAGCCATGATAGGGTTTAAGGAGTCACTGAATAAACTGACATTTGGGCTTACAAACGCGTGTTGCTTTTAGAATGTCACTAATGCATGACTTCACACAACACTGAGTGAGGGCTTCCTTCCAAGATCACCATACTAAGTGCTGGCTCTGCAGGTGGAGATGCTGAGAACCTAAGGAGCTGTCCAAACTGACAGAAAAAGGAAATGAAGATCTGGGAAAATGTCTAAATTACAAAGGACAAATGAAGACAACAGGGTGGAGGAATAAGGGATCAGATTAATAATAATGTTTTTCTAACTTCTGGACTATGACCTCCCACAGAAAGAACCACATTTTACCATGTAACCTAGCTGATATGTAAATGAAATAACAGCTTTGTAAAAAATTGTTTTATTGTAGTTCATTTTATAAGGCTGGTGGCAATCGACTAAAATGACTTTTTAACTGAGTCGGAGGTCACCGTGAAGTATGAACAGCATTGACAGAGAACTTCAAAAGCAGACTTTATCCAGAAGCCACTGAACAAAGACCTCTGGGTGTCCAGAGTGTCTTAACAGAGCTGCCTTTCCCCACAGCAGACGAAGGAGTCTGAATGGCGCAAGAGGACTTTGAATTAAGTGGCTTTTCCTTACTCTGCACAGCTCTCAGCATCTCCTAGCCCCAAGCATGAATACAAGAATGAGATTAAAATTCATGATCTAGTTCCTCTTTCTGAAATTAAGAAAAAAAACTTTATTAACACATTCTAAGCTTGCAGTTGATCTCTCAGTTAATAAGCAGGAACACCATTCAGTCCCACTAACATCAGTTTCCTCCCCTGCACCTGCTTTGGGTTAATTTCCCACTTAGAGCTAATAACAAACCTGAAATAAACTAACAACCTGAAACTCTTTATAATAATATTTATTCCTTGCCTTAGACTTATTGTTTCTATCTTGCAAGTTATTTTATGTGCCTCCTCCTTGAGGAAGCCTCTGACATTACTATAATCTGTTTAATGAATTTTTAACAGGCTTTTATTAGGAGGATCAGGCACTGAAATGCATCTTTAATTACTGTATTTTATTACAGTGCTACACTTTGCAGGTGTTGGCACTAAGCAGGGGGACCCATTGATAATCAATTACTTCATTGTCAATTTTTACTTTGGCAGAAATGTCTTTATTTTGCCCCTACATGGAGAACCAAGGAAAGGCACAATTCGCTTTGAAGTTGATTCATGCCCCTCCGCACTGCAGTCTCCGCCCCACAGTCAGAAGGTCCTTCAACATTATCCTTTGACTACACTTTTTAACCTAGATTTGTTTACAGGATTAAATTAAAAAGAAACCATCCAGACTGACTATAAAATCTCTTGTGCATGGAGCACTGGTTTTTACATCGATGGCATGAACGTTGAGTGATCTTGATTTAGGAAAGTCAGCAAAGCCTGTGTTCAGATAACCTCAGAATTGGGGAATTTTCTAACATGAAACTGGGTTTATGAAAAGGAAGTGTTTTTAAATGAATGCATAGTTTCAGGGGTTTCACCTGTCCTAAGAGGAATAGGCTACTTTAACACTGCAATCTAAGTAAATGGAGTTAATTCATTTTTTCATTTTTTGTCTTTCTCCTAAAGAATTTTTATTAAATACAATGTAATACATAGCCAATGGTTTCAATTTCAACTTTGAGTTGAGGTTGAACTTTACTTGAAATTTATACTTTTCTATTATTATGCTATATTTGTCTTCAAAAATACTGAATTTTTATTAAATGCTCTTTTAAATTTTTATTTTTTTCAGCCACCGTTGACATTCAATGTTATATTCGTTCCAGGTGTATACCACAGTGGGCAGACATTTACAGTCGCCCCCCAATGGCCACCTAGAGCATGAGCTGCCTGTCACAGCCCCAGGGGGCTGCCACACTGATGGGGGCCCATAAATAAGCACTGAGAGAATAAATAGATACCTGAGTTTCCCAGATTCGAATATTTGACTTATGTAATTTAAAACATGGTTTTCTTTTTAGATAATTTAATTCTGTCAAATTTTATTTTATTTTTTTTTAAGATTTAATCAATTTATTTATTTATTTTTAGAGAGGGAAGGAAGGGAAAAAGAGAGAGAGAGAGAAACATCGGGGGCCATGGCCTGCAACCCAGGCATGTGCCCTGACTGGGAATCGAATCTGCGACACTTTGGTTCAAAATTTTAAATGATACTATATATTTACAAATATTCATAATACTATAATTATCTTCATTATTAAAAAGCAGGTGTTAAGCCCTGGCTGGCGTAGCTCAGTGGATTGAGCTCAGGCTTCGAACCCAAGTGTCACAGGTTCGATTGCCAGTGAGGGCACATGCCTGGGTTGCAGGCCATAGCTCCCAGCAACCGCACATTGATGTTTCTCTCTCTCTCTTTCTCCTTCCCTTCCCTCTCTAAAATAAAATAAAATAAAATCTTTAAAAAATTGTAATAACATTAAAAAAAAAGCAGGTGTTAAAACAACTGTTTCTTTAAAACGTATCTCTGCTTCCGAGACTGATTTGTTACGAAGCTTCTGCTTTCCTTGCTTGGGTAAGTAGATCAGTTGGGTGCACGCCTTAGGGACAGAAAACACTGGTGTTATCTGTCCATAGCAGCTGAAAAGCCAGAGTTAATGAGAGTCTTCATCTGGCAGCATTCCCCATGATCACATGTGTTCAACAATAAAGCTAGTTTTCTAATTCCATGTATGAAATAGCTTGTGCCTATACATTTGCACATCTGCCCTAGTAACGAGGCTGTCACAAACCAGGCTGTGTAAACACACGTGTATATTAGCAGTGCCCACGGTGCGTGATCCACCGCCTCCTTTGAGGAAAGGAGCCGGTAACGCCTGCCTCGCACAGAGGCCTGGCAGACTTAGTGAGGCTGTGGCCCGGCCCCCACTGTAGCCGCTAGCGCAGTAAGCGGGAAGCCACGGTTTTCATGATTACATTGCAACATTCAATTCTAAGTTCCTGAGCCAAACAGAAATTCAGAAAATAATGAACAAGATACTCTAATCTTTAAAGATGTAAAACAGAGACTTAAAAAGTCATCAGGAAACAACCTGGAATTTTACCAAGTGTTGCCCCAGGGAATAATTTTTTAAATGTCCACTCCTTTCAAGAATATCTCCTTCTTGCTGTACTGCTCAACCTGCCTGAGCATATCAAAGCTTCAATACTGTGTGGATGCCTCCTTCACTCCCTTCTATTTCTGCTTGCACAACTGGATTAATATTCTTGATACACGATTCATTCAAATGTTATCACTTTTTACTTGAACATGTCAATCTAAAATAGCCCATCATTGAAATTCACCTGCCCTTTCAACCCACTTCCTCCTTTAAAAGAGGCCTTTCTTAACCTAATGCTTTCTCCTGACCTATCTACAGCTATCTGTGAAGGCCGAAAGGTTTGGATGCCCTGTGTATACATATGTGTGTATGTACATATAATTTTTAAACAGTTTATGATGAATTCAGGTCTCAAGTGTCCAACAAAATTAATTCAAAACATGCATATATAGTAATTATTATAATAAAATGAAATCTAAATAACTATTTTATTTTTTCTTACTAATTTACATGGAAGAAATCATTCCAATCTCAGTTAATATGAGATCAAATAATTCTCATCACTTTTGACATTGTTCTAAAAATAATATGCTCACTGATAAACTAATAAGGAAGTGAGTAGGGCCAGTTATACATTTTCAAAACTCTTACATTTTGCTAAGAACATTAAAATGTTATAAACACATGGTATGTTAAAAGTTGCTACTTTTAATTTTTCTGGTTATACTTTTTACAGATTTATATCAATAACAATTTTATGCTAATATTCATATAAAAACACACTTAATAGAAATCTGTTGGACATGGTAAATGCAATTATTTCCTTTTCAATCTGAGGACAAACAATGTTATTCAATCTTTAGCTTAATCAGAAGCTACACAGAGAGCTAGATACTGGACATACAAGGCTGAATAAGACAAGATGACCCTTGAGAAGCCTGGAGTGTAACTCCAGGATGGATGCTGCTACAGAGAGTTTGTGTCTCCCCCAAATTTATGTTAAATCCTCATGCCCATGTGATGATATTTGGAAGTAGAGTCCCCTGGAGCTGATTAGGTCATGAGGGGAGAGCCCACATGAATGGGATTAGTGTCCCTATAAAGAGACCCCACAGAGACACTCGGCCTTCCTACCAGGCGAGGACACAGTGAGAAGAAGGCCTTCCGAGAAGCAAACCCTCCCCACGCCACAGATCTGCTGCTGCCCTGCTCCGGGACTTCCCAGCCTCCAGAATTGTGAGGACCACATTTCTGTTTTTTTACAAGCTACTCAGTCTAGGATGCTCCACCGGCCCCAGCGAACGAAGACAGAAATGTAAACCAATTATTGTAAAAGATGTGGACATAGTCTATCACAGAGGCACGCGCACAGTACAGAAGTGAAGACAGAAACAGGGCATTTTGAAAGCAGGATGAAGGAAGTCTACACAGGTGGCAGAGCCTGTAAGATGAGTTTGGAAGGACAAGTCAGAGATGGATGGAGAGGGCCTGTGGGCAGGAGGAGGCCACTCACTGGGCAGGGAGAGAGCCACAGCCTGAAGACAAGGGAAGGTCGCCCGCAGCCCCTGGCATGGCCGCCTGATCTGCCTCTGCCTCGCTGCATCCTTGCGCAGACACTCACGATCACGGCCTCACTGAACCTGCCCATTCTTGAGGTCCCACGGATGAAGACTTCCTCCATCTCTGTCTCCAGACAAGCGTGGACGTCAGTTCCAAACACCCCTTGTCTCCTCCAAACCGCACGGAGACCTGTACTCTTCTTACGTTTCAGAGCTACCGTTCTCTGAGCCATTAGACTGGCATCAGACCAAATCAGACTCCTTTAGAAGGAGACTTCTAAATCCACACACAACTTTTTTAAAAATATTTTTTAATTTATTTTTAGAGAGGGAAGGGAGGGAGAAAGAGAGAGAGAGAGAAACATCAATGTGCGGTTGCTGGGGGTTATGGCCTGCAATCCAGGCATGTACCCTGACTGGGAATTGAACCTGTGACACTGGTTTGCAGCCCGTGCTGAATCCTTGAGCTACGCCAGCCAGGGCTTCACACACAACTTTTAAAATAAATATCGCAAATAAATCATGATGTGAGAATTCACAGGGAAACATGTGAACCCATCTGTGTAGCATGGCAGGCACCCCCATGCCAGGACTCTGCTCTTTCTTCTCATTACATCCTAAATCCTGATGTGAGATTCCAAGATGTGAATGCTGACCGAGGGGAAGGACTGCTGACACAGAAGTAGCAAAGCCCTGGCTGCAGGGCAATGTAAGCACCAGGTCATCTCCCCCTCCCCACACCCTCCCCACCACCCCTCCACCCCTGTGCACGGTGTGTGGGCTCCTGCCTAGGAAAGCATCTGCAAACCTTTCCCATCAGAAGCCCCCTCCATTACCATGTCTGCCTGTTTCAGGAAACTCTACCAAGGCTAAAGCTATTGCAGAAATAAGCAACAAGAAGAATCAAAAGGCGTGTGCAAAACTGTGTTCAAAACCATTATAATCTGAAGTAGAAACCAGGCAGATTAAATTTGCATGTGAAACACACCCAGGGGCTGACCCGCATCCCTGAGACATGGGTTGTTTCAGAGGGTTTATAAGTAACCTGGCAGGGAAGGAGACTTGGCACTCTGCCCCAGGGACACGCAGTGCGGGCACTTGCTCCTGGCTCAGATTATGGCCGCAAGTTATCAGTACTTCCCACCTTGGGAACAATTGTGACTCATTTGAAAAACACCGCCTGTTACAACCACTGAATCCAGGAAATACAGCCCAAAGGACAATACCTACGTTTATTCATCACAAGAAGGAGTACGAAATCTGATTCAGACCACACGATTCCGAAAGGGAGGCCAGCCCTTCCTCTCCATCACTTTATGACACATTCCACATTCCCTATTTTTGCTTTCTCTCTAGAAAAAAAAGTCACTTTAAAGGTGGTAACAGGTCTAATTTTAGAACAAGTTAAACACTGAGCTGATAATATTCTTTGATAGTCCAAAAAAACCAGCCAATAGATTTTATGTTATTTTCATTTCTTAAATTAGGATGCCACATTTCAGTTATGTTTGCACTTTGTAATTTGATTTAAATTATTTGCTTGTCTTTTTTAAAATTCTGGATCTAACAAAACAGCTCAAAATTAGCACATCTATAAAAGCACCCTAAGTATAATGTACAGCAAGGACATTTTCACAGTCAGAGAATCTCTCTCTCATTTATGTTATTTTAGAAGGACATTCGATAACTTGTGACCATATCTTCACAACTCCCAGTGAGGGCGATGGCCACCAGGCCTTGACAGATGCTGCGGGGAGCCACCCTCACAAAAGCAGTATGGAATATATTTTAATTTTTTCTATTTTATTTCTCAGAAACTGAGACTTCAAAAGTTTCTACCATGAATTGATAAAGGATTTTGAACCTAGGGCTAGATTCTAATTCCAAAATCTGTAGTAGTCACCATAATTCCAACTCATTCAGTGGATACTAATTACCAATCCTGGCTACCCACCGAGCATCCCACAGTGCGCCCAAGCATCCGACCGTATTAACTCATGTATCCACCAAGTCTTACTATTAGACCCATTTTACAGATGAGCCCACTAAGGCATCGTGATGTTAAATAACTTGTCCAACAGGGCAAGGCTGGAGAATGATGCACTGGTTTGCAGCCCCATCCAGTGTGACTCTAGACAACCTCACCTCCATACTTAAGGATTATGTTACAAATCAGCAAGTGAATATGAGTTACCTGTTATTAAGGTTTTTGTTTCACTTATATGCAAACAATATTAATGTAATAAGTCACTAATCATATCTCTGTTTGGAAAACAAATTTTATTGCATTGGCCTATAACTAGTTATATAACAAATTATTTAATTTTAATGGAAAAGTCTTTCTCAATATGACTAAATATATTTGTTAAGACTTCATTTTTAGTCTTTTATTTTAAACATGTAGCTGTATTCCATTAGCTAAATGGAATGGTCATACGAGGTGTTAAGAGATTTCAGTTAACAAAGAAATTCAATAAATTAATATCTGATCGAATTTCTATATTGTTTCTTTAGTATCCTAAAATTAAACTCTTACAAAGTATTTAGTGCATCTTTTCTCTCCTAACTATAAAGATCTGAAAATAAAATCTAATGAGAGAGAAAATATCCTGAAGCTCAGAAGCGGAAACTGAAGTCTTATGGTTGGTGGGGACTGGTAGGCACGATAAATGTGTGTTTATTCATATTTCATGCCAACATAAGTGTCTCAAATGCAAGGAATTAATTAATCATTAATTAAGCTTAAGTATCATTTTATCACTTATCTCTTAGGTGAATCATATGCAAAATATTGAATTGTATTAATGAATTTAAAAATAAAATTATGGTCAAAACTTTTTACCAGCTCTCCTCTTGTAATCTCAGCCAGTTACAGAGAATTCCATCCATTTTTGTGGGGTTCAGAGTTAACTTATAGTTTTTTAATACCATCTCATTTATCTGTAAAGTAATCTAATGAACCAGGTAAACTAGAGATTCTTCTACTCATTTTACAGATGGGAAAACAAAGGCCTAGAAATTTAAGGGGTCGATCACATGTTAAATGTTGGAGCCAAAATGAAAATTAAGGTCTCTGACACTGAGTATAATTTCTTTTTAATGATCCCATAACACCATGTGTCAATCACCCTATGCTATTTTTGTACTTGGAAGCATATCAGGTGCCATGTTGGGTAAAACTACGATAATTGAACTGGTTCAAAAAGTTAAATGAAGTAAAACTTTTAGGCTTACATTGACAGATTTGTGTGAACTAAAAAGCTGGAAGAAACTTTCCAGTGCCTCTTTTATTCAGTTAAAAGGGCGGTAAAGTTGTATACTTCTGAATTCTGCCTGTAGAGACACAGACAGGGTGGGCAAAAGTGGGCTACAGCTGTTCACATGGAAAATAACACAGTAATTAATAAATAGTACTGTAAGAATAAGATCTGTGTTTCATGTACTCACAACTGTAAACATACTTTTGCCTCTCCACATGTGTGCAAGCGTGTGTGTGTGTACATAAAAATAATAGATACATCCTAACCTGTTCTTTTATTTTGTTCAGACTAAATCTGGCCACATTTCATGGCCGCAACACAGACACATGTATTTTGCACATTTTCACTATAAATGCAGACTTTTAAAATCTCGCTCTGTAACCACGTACAAGATGTTGAGTAAAAAGCACCTACTGGGGAAGAGCCTCAGCGGCGAGCATCATGGGGAGAATGGGCACAGCCCCGCCGGTCCGCAGTCCAGTGGTTCTCACAAGCGGAAGCTGCACCATCACTGGCCGGCCCTACACAGACACACGGACATGACAGAATCAGTCACGAAATGCAACTTCAGAGCATTTGCACAGCAGCATCCTCCCAACTTGTGGCACTGGAAGACAAGGCTGTCTGACAAGCAATGCGACGGAAGGGCCTTCCTGACACCCCTTCGTGCTCCACGCAGTGGGCAGCAGAGCACTGGAGACACACCACGGAGCAAGTCCAGACAGCCAGTGAAGACACCATAACTTCAACAGTAAACTGGGTGACATTACTGGAAGGTCATCATTTAGAAAAAGAAACACAGTGAGCAAAAAGGCAAACTGAACATCCTCTGATATGGAACGTTGTTGCGGGCCTGTGTGCTGAATGTGGTCACAACCCTGTGCACGAAATTCCATCTGGCCCCCGAAGGAAAGATGTGGGGCATCGGAGGCCCCCCTCACTTCTTCAAGACACTGGAGGCGCAGAGCCGGGGGCGAGGCCGGCTGTGAGCCTCCACACCCCTGCTCCCACCGCGAGTGCACTTGGGCTCCGCACACCATGACAGCAGACATCATAGTGGTGGGTTCCCTGGGAAACAGAATGGTGTTCTACTCGGCTTCGTACAAAACATGAAGTGGGATCTCATGTTGGAACACGGTACCCGGCACATGTGAACACTAAAGATTTACTGAGTGAATTAACGAATAAAGAGCGGTTATAAAAGGAGGAACTGGCATATATATTTTGGTCTCGTCACACATTTGTTTCGCCCATCCTATCACTTACCTACCAAAGTTATCTTCCTGTTTGCCACACAATCTCATGGGGAAAATGTAAAAAAACCCTGAGGTTCAGGCATGTTCACTCAAGAATTACAAACCAGGGAGTGGTCAGTTTAGTTTAGTTCAATTGGAGAGGTTCCTGAGGAACAGCAAAGGTTAGACAACAAAGCAACTGTCTAGGGAAACAGCAATAAATCCCTCCTCACTCTTCTGGATCTGGTATGAGCTTTCGAACAGAACAGACCACTTCCCTGTGGGCGATCCCATGCTGAATGCCTGCACACACGCAGGAGAAAACCGACATGGCCAAGGCCCTTGGTAGAAGACCATGGCCAGGAGGAACCAGGAGAAGCTGCTCCTGGATGGAGGTCATTAGGGAGGTGGTTCTGCTGTAGAGAAACAGGCAGACAGGGGACCCCAATGATCGGACCCTAATTCCCCAAAGAAGCGGTGTGACCTCTGCCAATGGCGGGGTGAGCACCTGACCCCTGCCACCTGTTTCTGTGTAGTTTGTGAGCTGAGAATGCTTTTACATTTCAAATCATTGAAAGAAATCGAAAGAACCATGTAAATTATTTGCAATCCACATTTCAGACACTATAAATAAAGTTTCATTGGAATACAGCCATAGCCATGCGTCTCCATGTTGTCTCTGGCTGCCTCACTCTGCAAAGACAGAGCCGACAGGCTGTGACAAACGGTGTGACGCTCAAAGTTTAAAGTGTTCATTATCTGACCCTGTATCGAAATAGCGGGCTGATTTCTGGTCTGGTTCGTTCTCAGTTTGGAGGGGATGGTATGAGAGAAAGGAGGTGCTTTTCAGGCAGATTGGAGGCAGGGGGTGGACCCACTCCCCTGCAGAGGATGGAGAGCCCCAGTGTTACCATGAAACAGCCAGTCGGAGCACTGGCGAGTCTCCCCCAGAGGCCCAGATGGCGGCAGGGAGAGGTTCTTACACTGAGCATGCTGAAACCTGCAGACATGAATGGATGGGGCTCCAGAGCAATGGAAAGCTCGGAGGATGAATGGATAGGACCCTGAGGCACCAAAATCCAGAGATAATTGGATAGGAAAAATCCCTCCTCTTCCTGTCCCTGTAAGACCTGCAGACTGGAGAAGGAGGATAGAGACGGTCTTTGAGATGGGAATTAACTGTTCTCCCAGGTTGTGCAGCACATGAATCAGCCTCTTTGCTTTCGCATCACAAGTTTGGCTTTTTGTGGTGACAGGCGGCTGAACCTTGGTTTTTGTTTGGTAACACAAGGGCAACCCAACAGCTGCGTTGATGAGATGGGCTTTTCCCAAGACGGGCACCCGATGGCCGGCTGGGCTCAGCCACACTGGAGGTTGGACTCAATCTGGCACACAGCGCAGGCCAGAGAGGATGGGTAGAGAAAGCCCACCTCTGGGACAAGTGTCCTTTCCCAACGTGACAGGATGGTGTTCTCCCGGAGGACATCTGCGGGGCTGTGACCCTCCCTGCATGCGCCATCTCTAGAATGACAGACAACCGAGGGAACCAGCCCTCCTGCTAAGGGGCAAAGCAGGAAGCTTACCAGAGCACACAAAACATGCCGTCCGCCTCATGTAATGGCAAACAGCGGCCATATTGAAGACGGATAAACGGAGATGCCGCAAAACAACATAAAGCTCACAGGCCATAAAAAAGACTCAGCCAGGTCTCCCACACAGACCACAGCCGGTTTATGGGAGAAGACACTGACGTTTGAAAATAAAATTTGTTTTGTACAACACCTGCTTTGTGCTCTCAGGGAAGTTTGAGACAACACAGAACAAATCCCAAAATGTGTCTTCAGAGAAGTTCATTAAGTCCAAATAAATGAGAAGACACATATTTTGCATTTAACTATTAATTGCACCTAAGTGAAGAGGATTGATCATGACTTGGGTCTGAACCCCAGCCCCACCATATTCTTGCTCTTCACATTCAAATTACCATTCCTATCACCTCTAACTTAGGGTTATTCTGAGAGCTGTACAGACCAAATGTGCACAAAATGTCCAGCACACTGCCCCTCCTACAGGAGGCACACAGTCTGCACCGGCTCCCTGTCTGCTTTCAGCTCCGCCCCTTCCCTTCTGCCCCCTCCTGCCCTGCTTCCAGCTCCTCTAGAAGGACTGGCTCAGCGACGACGGCGCAACGGGTCCCAGGCAGGCAGGTCTCCCTGCTCTCACACTTGACCTTGCATCCTCTGTTTTCTCTGAATAGATTCCATCTGTTACTTTTGGTCCCTTCTTTACTTAACAGGTAAGTTGGTATTCATGTGAAAAAACTTTTAATTCAGAAGTAAATCCTGTAACCATCCCTTATCCCTCAGGCAAAAATATCCTGCTGCAACATTTTATGCACAGATCCATGATAATTGATACTGTATCATTAACCGTCTGCACATGGTCTTCCCAGGAGGCCATGCCTTGATTGACAGGCTATGATATCAGGGTGATCAGGTATGGTCTCACGGGGCAGACAGACCTGTGAACACACACACGCGCACACACACTCTGCTGCCTGCTCACTGGCCTGGCGAGGCCGGGGGGGGGGGTGGTGGCAGCTGCGGGGGTGACTCTTGCTGAGCAGAGAGCACCTCCTTCCTGCCAATTGCCAGCAGTGACTTCAGAAATGCTAGGAACACAACAAGGTCTATTATGTGTTGAAAGAATGAATCCAGAAGAAGAAGAATGATGAAAAGGTAAGTTTGGCGAGGACTTAGTATAGGAACAAAAAGGAACGCAGCACATTGTTGGCGGCACTTATGGCATAAGTATCCTAAAAGTCCACCTGAAAATATGTCCAAGATACTATAAATCTCTTTACTTTATAGATGTGGGTAAATCACTTTTAGGGGTAGTTCCCAATAATAAACTTCCCCATTTCCTGGGCATCTACTAAGTGCCAGCCTCTGGTAGATACAATCTCTCAGGAAGCTATTCTTTTCTTTTTTTTTTTTTTAAGAGGAAGAAATTGAAATCCAAGTACATCAAACCCTAAAGCCTAGGTATTTCCACATAACAAACTAAGCTTGGTCTCCACTTTGTTAAAAGAACACTTATTGCATAAACGGTTAATAAATGGTAGTTGTTATTACAGCTATTATTAATACTGTAACCCAACAAAAGGAAAGCTGTTGAATGCTATGAAATGTTACTTTGTTAAACTTACATTAAGTTTAATTACTATAAGACACATGGAAGATAAGCTAACATAAAGAAATATTATATATAAATGCAGAATACAAACTATTACATAGAGTTTCATTAAAATTTTATGTAGATTAACAAATATTGGAAGGCAATATAATGAAAATAATAAGACTGTGTGATTATAGGTAACTTATTTGAAGTTTATCAATTTATTTGGGAAAGTACAAATTTGCCTGAGTTAAAGTTTATGTTTAAAAGTCAGGTAATGGGTGCAAATTTCTAAAAGTGGTGATAACAAGTGACTTTACAGACCTCCTCCACATTTGAAATCTCTTTTTTTTTCTGAGCAAAACAATAAATTACTGTTGAGTCAGTAAAAACTGTTTGCTGTTTGTCTATTTTTTTATTGAGAATGGAAACATATAGAGGCAAAAATTATTGAGGCCATGTTTTCTTTGAAATGGAGTCACTGAAATCCTCTACTCTACTTAAAATAAAAATAGTTTACCTCAAAACTTCCCAATTAGCATAAGCAATCAGCATGCGATGATGCAATTTCCTGTGCAGAAAGGACTTATATACATATCTCATGTTTCACATAAATACATATTCTTATAGATAGGAGAGAGCCAGAGAGCAAGAGAGTGCTATTTTAGCAGAACCACAAAAAGAATAGGGACAGAAGTTATTACCCCAAAATGGGTAACATTGTTTGATCAAAGCCACAGACCTGACCCGGCCTGGGCTGTGCTGTCTCGGCTCTGGGCGCCCACGCTGTGGGCGGACGGCTCACGGCCCCCGGAGCTTCACTCTGGCACGGAAGGCACGCCTGTCAATCACGACGCAACTGAGCTTCTCAGACTCCCTTCGCATTATAACCGAACAAAGCCACAAAAGTTGAAAGAATTCTGTTTAATCAAAAGCAGCATCTCTTATCAAGAAAGTACAAAAAAGTGAACTTGATTGTGTAGCTCTGCTGCCTAATCTCCAGGAAAGCAGCACCAAGCCCGCTGTGGGCGGTGCTTCCTGCCAGGGGGTCCTGCCCCTGAGGGCGCTGCGGATGGAGCCCTGGTCTGAGTTCATCAATGGTGGGGCCCAGGACAAACGGTGAAAATACACATTGTAGCTAGGTTCTGCATAATTTGAAGGTAATGATTTTAGTGTGATAAGCACAGTGGTAAGATAGGAAATAACTAATCAAAAAGAATGGCAGGCCTGGTGGAAAGGGTTCAGGTGTAGCCAGTGTAGGAGGCGTGCCTGTAAGTGCGTTTCACATTGTAGTGGGCAGGTTGATACATGTGTTTACATAAGTAAGCAGCCACTGTCACTTTGTGATGTCAACTGCCTATTAAACTTTAAAGACTAGCTGTGCTGAAGATGAACTTGAGTGTTTAATCTACATTTGGTCTCCTGGTGTTCCAATTATTCTTTTCTATTAATTTTAAGTAAGGACATTAACTAGACAAAAGTCAGTGCATTTTTAATGTGTAATTTACAAACAAAGACAGCAGCTTGTATCTCTATTTGAATGTTGACTCTGACTCCAACAGTATCTAATTGGCTGAAACATCCATCAGCCAGTGGGCTGTGGATACAGGGCTCTCATAAATCAGAGCTGTCGGGAGGGCACACACAGGGCCAAGCTGTCTGCCAGAGGGGCGCTGCCGAGGTTACCTAATGCCAATAACTATGACAAGGGCTGGTTGCCAGGGAGAAAGTGGGGAGCAGTATCTATTGGCATCTTCCTGAAAAGGAGAAAGAAAAAAGGGAAAACACTTGCAGAGACTCTCATCATGCTTTGCAATTGCACTGAAGATGAGAACTACGAAAATTAAAGGAAGGCATGGTTGTCACACCCTGTTGCACAATCTCATTTTGCAGCCACACTGGCTCCTCCTCCTCGGCATCTTCCTCCTGCTTCCCCCCCTTCCCAGGTCTGTTTTAGCAGCTGCAGCACAATCAGTGTTGCTCATGCGTGCACTCAGATGCTCACACTCTGCTCACACTGCTTTTCAAGCACACTGTTTACTTTTCTAAGTTTCCCAAAACTGTCATTATTACCAGTAGTTTACAGAAGCTGCAGTTCGTATGGACCAAATTTCAAAGCCAAGGAGCCAGGAAGTGAAAAGAGGCAGGAGTCAAACCCTAATCTATCTGATTCTTCCACAACAAAAGACAGATTCCTGGGAGCAGCACTCGGTGTGAATGCAGACCCTACATGCATGAGGAATTACAACGTGGTCTGCAGAGATGAAACTGGGAGCTGAGTTAAGTTACCCTTAAGAACTTAATCCCACATTGGAGAACCACTCTACAAAAGTCTTAAATAAAACCATTCGCATAAGTACACAGGAAACAAATAGAATTAATTTCTGAAACTTAATGTTAAGAAAAACCATTATTAATGACAACACACCAGTTAATTTATGGATAAAGAAAGAAAAACAAAACTGAAGGCATGATTAATGGGGTATTTCTCTACCAAACTGCCACAAAATTAGCAACCTATGAACTCCTGGGCCATTTGAGAAATGCTGGGGAAACGAGAGATGGAGCCCAAGGAAAGCAACTTAAAAGTCATCTTTGAGCCCTGGCTGGCATAGCTCAGTGGATTGAGCACGGGCTGTGAACCAAAATGTCGCAGGTTCGATTCCCAGTCAGGGTACATGCCTGGGTTGCAGGCCATGCCCCCCAGCAACTGCACATTGATGTTTCTCTCTCTCTCTCTCTTTCTCCCTCCCTTCCTTCTCTAAAAATAAATAAATAAAATCTTTAAAAATAAGTCAACTTTGAAGCCTAAGAAAGGGGAAAAAAAGGAAACCAAAGAAAGAAGAACAAGCTTAAGTATGACCTGAAGACCCAACAGAACCCACTACTGGAACGTTCTCCCTTCCCACCAGAACACTTCAACAGCGGCAGCTACGCATTTGGGTCGAATGGAATTGCATCCCCTAACTTCTCAGCTGCTTCTGGGGCCCTGAACCTCCTGCCCGAGAAGCCACAAGAACCCAGGAGGCACAGTGCCATGTTTTGTGTTTTCACACTCTGGCCTGGATAATGAGATGGCTGTCTCCATGAATCTCTGTGGATACTTTGTTACTTTTGTCTTGAAAGGAAATGATTTATGACTCAGAAATCATGGAGTTACCACAAGTAGATATTACAGCTTTCAAAAAGATCTTGGATACAGAAATGCCTCAGGTATGTTTTGGAGTCAGAATATTCACAAATGTAACAAATCTCCTTGGTCTTTGGAAGTGATGACACTTGCTTTGGTGTCAGGGCAGAGTCAGAGGCCCACGAGGCCAGCACACCTCTCTCCGGAGCCTCAGCTAAGCTCAGAACGCTGGACCCTGTGCTCTGGGGGAGGGGCGGGGCGGTGCAGATGGCACCCTGCTGGTTAAAACAGCAGCAGGGTTAGTTACGGCAAATGCATTCCCAAGGTCCATGCATCTCTTCACACAGCTTCTCTGGGCCCAGGCCTCTCTCGCCCTGCCCCCCTCGAGAAGGAAAGTGTCATTCTAAACGTAGATGAAAGAAGGGCCTTTCCAATTTTCCATCAGAGAAAGTAGGCTTCTAGGTTAATTCCCAACAACAGAATTAAGAAACACAGGAAAAGCCGTCGTCCTAAGGTCTGGGACACGCAGTCTTAGGACAGGAACTCCACCACCGCGGGTCTGGGCAGGTTGTTCTCAAGCTGCACATTCATGTAGTGCAGACAGCCAGTAAGATGATCAACCTCGTGGAGGGGATCTGCTGAAACCCCTGAGCACAGGGCGGCCTGATGGCCGGGGTCACCTGGCCACTAGGCCGGCTGGTCAGATGCACTCCTTACAAAGTTGCCCCCTTCGTCAGTCACAGCTCGTGGGTGTAAATTTTGGAGCTATGTTCTCCAACTCAATAAAGACTGCCATGGCAGGAGTACGGCTCTAACCAAGAGAATACTATAACCATCCTTTCCAGCCAGATCCCTAGATAAGCCAGCGAGGCAGGATGGCGGGTGGGGGGGTGAGGCGGGGGGCTGGGGCTGCTCCTCACACACCACACATGAGGGAACTGGAAAACCCAGGTCAAGGTCAGTGCCGGGTGAGCTGCTCCTACACGTTTGGATGTGTTGTGTTTTCTTCTCATTCAGGGTGAAATATTTTTAAACTGTCCTAGTGATTTTTCTTTCATTTTCCCTTGTGAAATTTCTTTCACCATGAGCTAGTTAGAGGTTCTTTGCTCAATATTTAATATTTTGAGATTTCCCAAATTTCTTTTTTTATTGAATTTACCATAGGATGTAATATTGTTAGGGTCAGAGAACACAGTTCATGTGACTCGAAACCATTTAGTTCACTGACTCATGTGTTACAGGTCTAACTTGTGACCCATCCTGAAAAATACTCTACCTGCATTTGAGAATAACGTGTTTGTTTTGGGATAGAATGTTCTCCTGACTTTTTTTACTTTCAAGTTGGTTGAGTGTGTTGTTCAAATCTATCTCCTTGATGATTTTTGTCTCTTCCTTTCAGTTCCAAAGAGTGGAGGAGATGTCTCCAATGATTCTTATTGAACTGTGTATTTCTAACTTCAATTTTGTCCTATTGCAGGGCTCTGCTGTCTACGTACTTTCAATCGTTTTGTCTTCTGATGAATTGACCTCGTTAGCATCTTGAGTGTCTCTCCTTGTCTCTAATAAATGTCTTTTTGCTATTCTGTTTTCAAGATTTTCTCTTTTTTTCTTTCAACAGTTGGACCCAAATGTTCCTAGGTATGGATCTCTGTGTTTATCTGACTGGAGTTTGTTGAGGTTCTTAGATGAATATGTGGATTAATATTTCATAAAATGTGGAAAATACTGGCCATTATTTTGAAGATATTTTTTGTGCTTTCTGGTCCTGGAACTCCCACATGTTGCAATGCTGATGCTGTCCCACAGTCCTTGAGGCTCAGTTCATTCATGGTTCCTCACCCTCCTTCTTTCCAGAGATGGTTCCTTTTCACAGATCTGCAGGCTCACTGATTTTCTTTTGACATCTCAAGTCTGCTTAGAGTCCTGCTAGTAAATTTTCATTTGGTTCTTTTATGTAATTACTATCTCCTTGTCGATATTCTCTTCTTGGTGAAAGATCTTTCACATACTTTCCTTTAATTCTTTAAGCATAGACAACTTTTGTTATCTTTAACATATTTATCATGGTTCCATTGAACTCTCATATACTAAGTCCTACACCTGGGCCCTCACACTGAAAGTTTCTATAAAATGTTTTTTTTTTCATATGGGTCACATTCTGAAAGTCCCACTTTCCTAATTCAGATTTTATTTATTAATTTTTATAGGCACAGTGCTTAGAGCTGCTCACTTGTTAAATGTTAACATAAATTTTAGTGGATGAAGCAATATAAATAAAAATACATCATACTGCCCTGCCTGGTGTGAAAATGTTTGGAAATAGTGATTATTTTTAAATCTTATTTTCTTTCCCTAAAAGTAACTATTTCCAAACATTTCTTCAAGTATTAAAGGAAGACATCAGCGGGGTGAGAAGTGAATGGGGAGTGAGGAGGCGGGTCTAGTGAGTGCAGACTGCTCTCTTATGCCCACGTAAGAAGAGAGGTATCCTTACTGGTTTTTTGTGTGTTGTTTCAGAGAAAAGACTTTATTGTGGTTGTCTCTTCCCCCACATGGAATATGCAATCTTTTCTTTTATTCCAACCTCTGCCGATCCAGGCCTCGCCCGGGTTCTGTTGGTGACATAGGTGCCAGGCGCACTCTGAGGTTGTGTTTGGGCATTTACCACAGCTGGCCCGCTGGAACCCATGGGAGGGCACCTTGTTTACTCTGTCACCCGCACCTTCAAGCAGACGGCCAGCCAAATGTCCAGTGCACGATGAAAAGGGTCCATGCAAGGTGTTTGTGTGGCTCTCGCAAGACATATGCAGCAAGACTAGCCAGGTTGACTCCCTCCCTGCGCGACAGCAGGAATCAGTCCCTCTGAGTATGAGCAAGACGGCTTGTCCTTCGACAGCACACGGCGAGGTCTATCTCAGCGATGGCTGACACGGACAGCTAGGGGTTGCCATCATCTCAGAATGAGGAAAAGAAGCTGGGAACGTAAAAGAGTTGTACTCTTCCCTGAAAGTACTCCATCCACTTACTTAAACTTACTAAACACCGATAGTTGCTGGCTGATTATGTAATCAGTTTTATGTTTTCTCTTAACCCTTCTATCAGCCCTGTGAGGATCTTCATCTTAGAGATGAAGGAATTAAGTAGCCGGCAAGAGCTCACAAGTTTTTTTCTCAGCTGAGTACTCTGCAAAATACAGAAATACAAAATGCACGCCCGTTCTTGTAGTAAGTAACCATGCAGTATAATAGGTTTTTAAAGAGACTGTATTACAATGAGATGGCAATAACAACAAACAATTAATACTTTTAAATGCTTACTTACTATGTAGTGTGCAGTTAGGTATCTTACATTCATTTTCCCCTTAGCAAAGGAACCTCTCAAACCTCTCAGGTAGGATCTTTAATTATCTTTATTTTAGGAAATGAGAAAACTGAGGCTTACAGAGGTTAAGTCATTGAAATTCATCAGTGGGTAAGAGATAAAAGTTGCAATCCAATGTTTACCAGAGGCTGTGAGAACACAGAGAAAACAGCCATTCACCAACCTGGGCCCCTTTGAACCTTCGCATAAGCCTGGTTCACATCTGAACTGAGGTTGGAAAGTGGTGGGTAGGAGCTCATCTTGAAGGTCAGAGTGAGCACCCCACACCTGAGGCCCTGCTCATGGGAGGACACTTGGTCATTACAGCTGGGCCCTGGCCAGGAGGCCAGCAGTGCCTGTGCCAAAGGGTAAGAGAGGAGCAGAGGGGAGACAGGCGGTGTGTGGAGTGGCTTTCTGAGGGCCTGACACAGGTTTGAAGAAGTTCAGTTTTTACAACACTGTGGTTACCAGGTGAGGCTCTGGAAATTCAATTCCAGGTGGGAATCCTCTTAGCTCTATCACTTATTATATGTTATGTTGGCCAAGAAACTTCAACCAATTGTTTCTTCATGCAAAATATTGAAATAAGTGTAGCAACTATTTTGTAGGTTGTTATATTGGTAATGAGATACAGCTCTTGTAGAAGACCTAATGGTATATAGACTTAGAAAGAATCCAATGGAAGCTAGTTATTTTCATGATTATTAATTTAGTATTATCATTATGAGTCAGCCAGTCTTAGTGTGCAGCTGGTAGAAAATAAAAGTAAAACAGGAAAAAATCTAATAAAGGAAAGTGGGCTCCTTTTCCCTGCTCAGGAGTTGGTCCAATCAACTGCAGCGTCCACATGGGCTACCTTCACTCACACTTAATAGCAGCAAAGGAATCAGCACAGGAATGTGTCTGCTGTGACAAGAAAATATCTAATGGTTAAGATGTGGGGAGACAACCTGCCGCTGGCTGACAATACTGGTGTCCAGGTGGCGTCCAGATGCATCACAGAGGTCTAGCCAGTGGGCAAGGCGAGCCCTACTAGCTGATGAAAACGCGGATGGAGTTCAGAGGAGTTCAGTGATTAGAGGTTCAGGAAGGAAGATTATCTCTATATAGAAATGAGCAGGGAACGAGGCACGCAGGAGATGGCGCACTGACCAGAGTGACTAGAAGATAAGGAGGCCTGCCCTATGGGCTATTCCAGTACAGAGGGACTAGACAGGCACGGATGCAGGCAGAAGGAGCAGGCACGGCGAGTCAGAGCAGGGTTTGCTCAGCACAAGAAACATCAGGCAGGCAGACCATGCAGCCCTATTCTGTTGCCCTGATGTGATGAAGCTAAGAAGACTTCTCTCCTCCCAGCCCCACCTAACCCAGCTGAAGCTCCACCACCAGCTCAGCTCAGGGCTTCCAAACCTGGCTCCCGGCAGAATCATCTGAGAACACCGAAAACATACTGATACCTGAACGCTATGCCTAGGGACTGATTTCCTTGGGACTGGGTGTCCTAGGTGTGCAGGTTGCTAAAAACCCCTGAGTGGACTGTCATGTGCAGCCAGGATACAGAGAGTGCTGAGGTAGGCCATGTGCTGTGGACAGTAGCCCATCCTCCGCCAACTCCCCATTATTCCAAATAATAATATGCTAAAAACGGAAAGGTGTCCTGTGGGAAAACACGTCACCCGACAGTGATTGAAGAGTCACAAACTTAATCTACTGTCCGGTTTTGAAATTATATAGATCTATATTTTTTATACATTTATATTTATATGTAAGGCCTGCCCAGAAAAAGTCCAGCCATTGTTAATATAGTAACAGGTTGAGTGACATCGATGTAACCTGGCAGCCAAGGAGAGTGGACTGGAATGCGCATGCGTAAACAATGACGACTCCACTGTGCTAGTCGGTGGGGGTGGTACATGCCATTGAGTGAGCATGTGTCCTGTGTGGCCGTCACATTCAAACTGATTGAGCAAGTAGAGCAATGAATCCGCATCAAATTTTGCATTAAGCTTAAACATTCCTGTGTGGAAACTATTCAGATGATTCAGAAGGCCACAGCTGTGGGCAACTGGTGACTAGCAGCTTCATCATGACAATGTATCCCCTCATGCATCACATCTTATACAGATTTTTTAGCAAAACATCAAATCGCCCAAGTGACTCAGCCTCACTACAGCCCAGATGTGGCGCTCTGTGACTTCTGACTTCCCAAAACTGAAATCACCTTTGAAAGGGAAATGATTTCAGATGGTCGATGAGATTCAAGAAAACACGACAGCGCAGCTGATGGCATTCGGGAAAACCATGTGAGGTGCTAAGATGTGTACTTTGAAGGGGACTGAGGCAACACTGTCCTACGTACAATGCTTCTTGTATCCTGTATCATCTTCAGTAAATGTCTCTGTTTTTCATATTACACAGCGGCACACCTTCTGGACAGAACCCATGTGCTCTCGTGAGACAGTGGGTCGGGCAGGTGAGGTGCTACGTCACATAAACAGCCAGTTCATTCATTTTCTCTGAAGAACATCCTGGAACATGCTGTAATTTGTATTGTTCAACATCAGCTGAACTTCTGTTAATCCCCAAATAAGGAGCCTACTCTGTACGTAAACGTTCATATTATATGATTACAACTTAAAAGACAGAGAGAAAGCCAAAATATTTAACAATACAATAACTGGTCATCCAGTCAGGGAAGAGCAACATGGTATCACATAGCTAGGAAAGTCCAAACTTAGTGTGCTGTTTTAATACATGGAAGTGGGTTTTAAAATAAAGTGAAACACAATAGCATACTCTATTTGGCACTTTGTAAAGATGTGTATGTGAACAGATTGGAATGTTTGAACTTGTTCTGTTTTTCACTTTAAGAACTTAATATATTTAGAAATTCTTAACTTGTACAGGTATTACAATAGGGCATGATGAAATATTTTTCTGAAAAGTGACTGATTCGGGGAAAATGAAAGAGCAGTGGCTAGAAGCGTCCTTTCCTGGTCTGGCCCCCTGACCGCAGCCAGGCATTGGGGCGGCCGCGGAGAGGTCACGGCTTGAAGAGGCCACTCAGGTTTCATCGGTCTCTCTTCAAACGTCTCATGTTTTTTTAATCATGTAATTTTATTTAGTTTCCTTGTTGAGGTAAAACATGGTTCATCCTGATTAAATTTTAAAAATGGAAAGGAAGCCTGATTTTCATGCTCAGGTTATAAATTCAGTCTGTGGAATTCATTGATTACATTTAACAGAAAAGCCCTATGATAACAATGATTGACTTACATTTGTCAAATTTATCTGGGTGAGTAGTTATGTTACAGAACAAAGAGGGGGGGCCTGGGACGATATGCTATTACCCGAAAGGAACCCCCCAGGTCCATTATGTCTGCCGCCAAAGGAAAGACGTCTCTCAATGCCAGAGATTCGTGAAAAGGAAAGGAAATGTTTATTTAATGCTATACAAACTTAACATAGTGACCTAATGTTTTCATCCAAATCCGAAAGTCCCTTAAAACACCCACAAACACACACAGTCCTTCCTTCCTTCCTTTGCCCAGTCTGGGGTACCATATCTCAGGAAAAGAAATAGAAGTCCGTGGCTCAGGCAGCCCCTGCTTTTTCTCAGTAATCTGTCTTGGCTGGTAGGCCTCTCTCAGTTCCCGGCACCATCAGCTGTGTCGCCAGGATCTCTGCTAAAGCCGGGTGATGGTTCCCCCTTCTAAAGCTGTGGGGGTCCCCACTCGGGCAAAGGTACAAGGTTCTCTCCACTGCTCTAGCGATGTGGTCCTCTCTCTCCCCCAGGGCCACGGGAGTCCCCACTCAGCCCAAACCGAGTGCTTCTCTCTGCACAATGGCCGCAAGGAGGGGGGTTGCCACTCTGCCAAAGCCACATGGTTCTCCTCCCTCAATGGCTGCCATGCCTGGGTTTAAATCCCCGCGCCAGTCTTCCTCTGCAGCCCCATTTCCAACTCCTCCTACAATCAACTACACATGCCAGAACTCATATCCTTCCAGCTTTACTGGGCTGCCATCCTGAGTCTGGGCAGGCATAGCCCCATGTCATGGAGCCAGTCTTCTCCAAGCTCCCACACAGGTGTTGTAACTCGGGGAACCTACCTCCCAGTTACATCTTGGTGGGGAAGTTACTTCCATTCCCCTGGCTCAGAGCAGGGCTACAGCTATTTAACATATGTAAGCAACCAGTTAAATGTTATAGATATGTTAAATGACCACACCAGAGGTTAGCTTCAAAGCTGTTGCTATGCAAAGCAGCTCTCAAAGGCCCTATTCCATTTGTCCCTTCCCCCAATCCACACCCGGCGGGGAGGTGAGGACATCCTAATATTTCCTGAACACTTTGAATTCTGGACCCCATTCCAAATCCCTATTTGGGGTCCCCCTCTTGGTTGCAGCCTGTTACAGTTAGCCACCCCCAAAGAAGAACTTGGCAACAAATAACAGAATACTCTGCCCATGTTTTGGAAAAAATCACTCTATATATACACACATCAGTCTGGTGGGGGTGACAGAAGTATTAAACATACAGAATTACTTACTAAAAGGCCAGATTGCTGGAAAGAACAACGAAAGGACTGTCTTCTTGAGAGGATAATATATGTTGTCAGTGAAATCTGCACTTATTTTGAGAATCACAAAAGTCCTGGTTTTGAAAGAAAAGGGCAAATACTAATATAAGGAACTGATGTATGTATTCTTTAAATCAGAAATCTGGGATTATTATCTACGTGGGGCTGTTGAGTTTTCACAATGGCTAAAACAGTGGGGGATGCAGGTAACATGTTTTTGGTAGGTTTAATCTTAAAAGCTGAGAAATGTGGTTTAAATTTTCCAGGGTGGGTTATCAGCTCCACCCTGTAAATCCTACTTCCTAACACAAAATTATCTGTCATACTCTGTGTGGTTTGTCAGACAGGGCAAGGGTCTCACAGTCTGGGCAGTTCTTACTAAACGCTATTCTTGTTAAATGTCAAAATGTAACACAGCCTTGGCCAGGTGGCTCGGTTGGTTAGAGCTTTGTCCCATGCACCAAAAGGTCTCTGGTTCCATTCCTGGTCAGAGCACCTACCTAGGATGTGGGTTCATTCCCTGGTCAGGGTGCATGCACAGGAAGAGACTGACTGATGTTTCTCCCTCTGTCTCCGTCTCTCTCCCTCTCCCCCTTACTCTGTCTAAAATCAATTTTAAAAAATGTTGCACAGTATTTTGCAGACCAACTGTAACAGGATAAGTTTGACAAGAACCCAACCCAACAAATGTAGCCAACTGCAACTGCAAAGAACTCAAACTGTAATTCATCAAGCAGTGTCTGTCAGCAAGGGTTAAGCTCCCTTCAGGGAGGAGACAGAATTTTGGGTGCTAATCCTCTGCCTCCTTTACCTGCTGCAAGTAAATAAAACTACTTTGTGGCAATCACATCTCATTCTTGAACAGAGCACCCCAAGCAGTGAACTCCTTGAGTTCGGTGTCTCATGTTTGGGGCTCTCCTAAAAGGACCCCCTCTCAGCCTGGTATGGATGCTTGATGAAGCAGTCTGCAGAGGCAGCTGGTTCCAGGCTCCTTGGGGGTGTCTCCACGGGAGGCAGGATCTGTCTGTCCTTTGGGAGACTCCAGCTCAGTGGTTCTGACCTCCCTCTCGGATCCCCGGCCCACCTTGGCAGTGAAGTGGAGTGACCACCTGACCCTGTTTCATCTAGTGCTTTGGAAGGGAGGCAGTTAGGTCACCGTGTTTCTATTTTTGTTGTGGGCACAGGGTTATCAGAAAGGTACCTTTCGGTTCTAGCCTGCACTTGCTTTCTGGCTGGCAGGCCAGGAACTGTCTCTGGGAGGCCTGACCCCAGTCTAAGTGTAGGAGCTCAGGGAACTCCTGTGAAGTAATCCTATTTCCCCTGGGGCCCAGCCCCTGGGGTCTGGTCTGGTTGTCTGGTGTTCTTTGTGCGTTTGCCTTGTCATATGTAAATGTGCTGGCTATGGGGAACTCAGATTTGACCCCTAGATGTATCTTCTTGGGATGCATTCTTCACAATTGGATAAAAAGAACTCTTCATTTGATTTAAAGCAATCATGTGCTTATATGAATTAAGAAATACAACAGATGGGGCAATCTGGTAGGGCGCGTCCTGTCCTGTCCGAGGCAGCCTTGCTCCAGACTCAGCCGTCTCCTGTGCACTCGGGAGTCGCCATGTTCTGAGTGCAGCTCCCTGCTTCCTCGGGTCGCAGCCTTTGCTGACCACATAAGAGCTTCTTCCCCGCAATCCCGGCCCTGCTGCCACCCAAGGATGGAGCTTTCCAGAGCCGCTGCGCCAGGGTGGAAGTCATGATGGGAAGTGGGAAGGGCGCCCTGGCCATGCGGTTCCCTGAATAAGAGCAAGACGCCCCTCCTATGGGCCACAGCACCCGCACCTAGGAGCACAGGCAGGTGAGTTCATGGTCCCCGCTGGAGGTGAGCTGGGACTGGAGAGAGCGTCTCTTACCTGGAGGACAAGCAGGTCTGAGCAGCAAAGGTTTGGCTGTGGGACTTGGGGGGCTAATGGCATAAAGATATACGCTTGGGGTTATGTAGGAAGAATGATCAGGTTTATCTATGAGCCATTTGAATAAGACTCTGAATGCTTCTCTTCCTCTGAGGGAAAATAAAAACAATTCCATGCCGTATCTCTTCAAAGAGCCTCACTGATAGAAGGAGATATTATTCTATGAGCAGGCATGATTTCAGAACTTTTACAAAAGGTATGGCAAATGCTCCTAGGACCAAATGCCCTAGGAGCATTGAGAACTAAATCAAACTGCAATTACCTGATTGTACTGATGCCAGAAAAAGAGAAAAGTGTGCTATGATTTTAAAACGTAGTTTGAGTCGGCTTCCCTGGACTTGCAAAACGAAGCAGGCAGACTCGACCACCTCATGCATTTTGAGTAAGAAGACAAAAGGCTGGGCTTCCTGGAGATGCGGTGTGGGAGGAAGGTGCGAACCATGCAGGGAAATGAATTGCTCTAGTAAGATTTTGGAGTGGCCTTAAGAAGTCATTACGGGCCCCATCCTCTCCTCTGCAGCATGGTTTTGAGGCCACTGACTCTGGGCAGGCAGGTACACAGCCACCGCTCCCTGGTGTCAGAGCCCAGCTGGGTCCAGAAGACCCCTCAGACCTCAGCTTCTGTTCTGAGCAGCAGCTCATTAGCCCCGCTTCCCCTACCAAGCCGTGGGCTGGCTGGCTGAGGGTGGGGCAGGTGGAGGTGAGGGAGCTGGCTCTCTGCATCCTCAGGCAGAACAAGATGCTTCTAAGCTGTGTCTGTCCCTGGGGACTGGCCCCACTCCGCCTTGGTGCAGGCAGTAGGCTGGGCTGGCAGGGCACTTGCCCTGCTGGGGAAGCCCAGGGTGGGACAGTCCCGTGTTGTGTCACAGCACGGGCAGCCGTGGAGGTTTAGGAACAGAACGCTGCGCTGCCGAGTGCGGGCTGGGATGGAGGAGGGGGAGGGGAGGCCCCGCCACCCAGAGCCTTCCGCTCAGCAGACTGGGTCTGACCTGTGGCAGGTGAGCAGGCTGTTATCCCGGGCAGCCTGGGCCTGTCCTCTAGCTCTCACCACCCCACCGGTCTGGGACAGGGGCAGGGGGCAAGGTTTGGGGAGGCCCTTGCATCCTTTGCATTTTTACTTGAGGGACCTCCAACTTGAAAATGGGGCTATTCTACAATATGTAGACGCCATTACTTGTCATCCTTACCTAAAACTTCCAGCAGAAAGATTTTTCTGACCTTAAACCATCCAGCAGAAAAGGGATACAAAGTATCCAAGGAAAAGGCCCGGATATCCAAACCAGAAGTTAAATACCTGGGCTTTCTTGTTTCCCCGGGTGGGGGCGGGGGGGGGGGCGGCGGGTGGACCCAGAGGCCACCCACAGAGCAGAGGGCAGTACAGCCAGCCTAGCCCCGCCTCGAACCTGAGACAGTTGAGAGGTGTTCTGGGAGTGACAGGACTCTGTAGGCTGGACCCCGGATTTCGGTCTTACAGCCAAGCCCCTATATCAGGGGTCCCCAGGGGCTGTGGACGGCCTGTTAGGACAGGGGCCACGCAGCAGGAGGGAGCAGCCCCGAGCCAGCAAAGCTTCTCTCGCATTACCACGTGAGCTCCGCCTCCTGTCCCCTCAACCCCCGTCCGTGGAAAAACTATCCTCCATGAAACCAGTCCCTGGTGCCAAAAAGGTTGGGGACCACTGCCCTACGTGATACATTAAAGGAGAAAAAACTACCCGCTTGGAGCAGGACAGAGTGGGCCAGACCACTTTTGAAACACTAGAGACAAAACTATAGGAATCGCCTGTCTTGAAAAGCCTTTGAATTGCACATGCAGGAGGCTAGAGGGATTGCTTCAGGGGTCTGAACTCAACGGTGGAGCCCCTAAGACAGGAGGCTGCCCATTCCACAAAGAACTTGACACAGCACCCGAGGGTGGCCTCCCACCTGAGAGCGCTGGCTGCCACTTGCACATTCTTATCAGAAGCAGAAAAGTTAACAATGGGACAGCCTCTCACTATATGGGCCTCACACCACGCAGGCACGAGCCTCGAAACCAGCAGAAATAATTGACTAAGAGGAGGAAGAATGACATAACTGAACAATTGTATTCCAGTAGGAATGACTCTCAAAGTGAGCCTTCGGCCGACTCGGAAGAACTCCAGTTAATGGGTGGGGGTCGCTTCCCGGCCACAGAGGGAGGCCAGGGCATGCAGGGAAGCCCTTGTCCAACACCCTCAGAGCAGCAAGTTTTCCCCTGGGACTTCTAAAACTTGGCCAGGAGGGGGCCTCATGGGTGCTTGAGAAATGAACACAAAAAAGACCCTTGTTCCTCAAGGGCTCCTTGGGGCATGGCGAGGGAGCCCAGGGCCCCAAGCCAGGGAAGCAAGTGCTGTATGCACGGGGAGTTTGGCAACAGTGGTGCCGGGTGTGAAAAGAGTCCTTCACAGCATCCTGGGAGCTCGTGCACTGCACAGAGCACAGGGCGTACACTAGGCCTCAGTCCAGCCCAGGGGATGTCGCCTGGAGAGACTGACAGGTGGACTTTACAGCAGCCCCCACCCCACCGCTCCTGGAACATTCCAATAGTCGCCAGTGTTAGCAGATGCCTCTACTGCATGGGTTGAAGCGTTCCCATACCAAACTGAAAGGATCAATGAATTTGTGAAGGCCCTGCTTAAGGGCTCCCCAGGACCTTTCAAAGTGACAATAAGCCAGCTTCCATAACGACTATAATGCAGGGAGGATCACAGGCTGTCAGATCACATGGGTCTCCCTTTCTCCGTGGAGACCCCAGTCCTCAGGAAAAGTGGAGTGATGTAATCAAATGCTCGAAAACACCCTGGCCAGACTGTGCCAGCAAACCCCTGTGGCCCGGCCACGTTGCTGCCAATCACCCTGATGAGGATCCGGGCAGTGCCTAAGGATGCTTAATTAAATTCTTTGGAACCAACGTGCAGTAGGTCCTTTTTTGGCTCCTCCTCAATTTTAGGATGACTGGACCTATTTATAAAACAGGTATTAAATACATTATCCCATTAAAAAGGGTAACTAAAAACGCAAATAAATATGCTACCCTGGTTTTACCCACACCAACAGACACTGAGCTACGACCCTATGACCCAGGGAACTCAGTATGTTTCAAGACCTGGGAATCAGGATCCCAGTCCCGACGGGTACTCCTCTGGTGTCATCAACATCTTCCCTCAGACTATGAGATGAAGCCTCCTGGGCACATCACTCCCGCGTGAAGCCAGCTCTACCGCCCAGTGGGAACAAGCAGTGACATCCACGGTTCTCCTGCGGGCCCCTGTCTGACCTCAAGCTGCTGTTCCCAAGAACCCCAGGACCTAAGGCACCCCAGGGCCCTCACAAGTCGGGCAGCCAGAGGGCGTCGCTCCTCTCCCTCACAGGCGCACTCCATCCGCAGTCAGCAGGAGGCAGTCACAGAAGTGTGACCCTTGTCCCCATTCCCTCAAGAATAAAGAGTGAAAAATCTCAGGGAGGAGCCGTTAGCCAGGACAAGGGTCTCAGGTCTGGGCCATTCTTACTAAATGCTGTTCTTGCTACATTTTAAACGCAGCACAGTAGTTTGTAAACCTAGCTTGACAGGAACCCAGAGGGGATAAGTAAGGCCCACTGCAAAGAAAATTCATCATGTAATTGACCAAACAGTGTATGGGGTGGGAAAAAGTAGGTTAATCATAATAAATAATGCAATAAATAAATAAATTACAATGCAAGAATAGACCCCGGGTTTGCATACTCACAACTATAAACCTAACTTTTGCCCGTCCCTGTAAATAAGCCATGGCTAAGCTTTCCTTCAGGGAGACAGAGCTTTGGGGGCCAAGCCTACCTCCCTGACCTGCTACAAGTAAATAAAACTTCCTGTGACAGCCCCGTCTCATTCTTGAATCAAGCATGCTGAGTGACAACCCCTGAGTTCAGTAACAGTTCACATCATGAATATTTTATTTATTAATTTATTCTTGTATTGATTTATTTTCCTGATCTGAGCACTCCTTTTCTGATTGGAACCTCTGTACTAACTCACAGAACTGAATGAAAATCTTTTCTTTGACACCATCAAACTCTTTTTTTACCATTAATTTCACTTTATCCCCTGTCACTCCACCTTACGTTCAGCCCATCCGAAACACTGCCGTACAAACACACAGCTCCTGCTGACTGTTGCTGGATGCTTGCGGGGTGCCTGTTACGGCCCTGGTTACATTTTAATCAAGACAATAGGCTGGAATCAGAAGTTCAGTATTATAATATGATAATAACAGAAAGCCATCAAATGTGAAATTATAAAAAGAATAACATTGTCACATATAAGGGACAGTGAATTCAGATTTTATTTTTATCTTAAACCACATCTGTTACTCTGATTATTTGCATTCATCAGCTTGTCTGTAACTTTTAAATGATATTTTAATTTGCGGAACTACACTCACTGCTGAGAAGTCCCCTGGCTGTTGCAGCGCCAGCCTCTAGAGCAGTGGCCGTGTGAGCATGCGCCACTAATGCTGTGGCAGCCTGCGCGTGTCCCTGGTCTTCAAGGCTTCCCTCTTCAACCACTAAATGGCAGCGCAGGACTGAAGAGATCCTAAGCCTGCTTCCAGCCCCAAGAGTCTGAGGCTCAAGGAGTCTGACCACACGCACCTTCCTTCTGGAGCAGGAAGGCGGGTGCACAGTGAGCACGCTGGGTTGACTGCAGAATGTTGTGAGATGACCAATCGATGAAGCAATCAGCTGAAATTAGAGGCAGACTCTCATTTCATTAGTCTACCAAATACTTAATGGTTACCCACTGTGTCTCCAGCCCTCTGCTAGGAGCTTGGGATCTGAACAAAATGCACAGGGCCCTGTGGTATGGAGCTGGTGGGGAAGACGGACAATACCCAATAAACAAATTAATCAACGGCAAGTACTCGGAGACATGGCTAGGGTGAAAGAAACAGGGTCATGCGAGAGAGCCACGGGGATGAGGTGACCCCAGGGAGACAGCCGGAAAGGCTAAAGGGGTGACAGCGGAGTGGCATGAAGGGTGGCAGTCCCGCGGGGAATGTGCAGGGGCAGAGGCGACGCGTTCCGGGACAGATAGACAAGCCTGTGTGTGTCTCTAGGCTCTGCAGCCACACGCACCAGATTCCACGCAAGGCCTCATAATGTACGCGGCACGAAAATGAACTGGGTCACAGGAACGGCACAGTTTCTGGGTGGAGTCAGCCGGTCTCGCTCGGAGACGCTGAGCTCCCAGAGACAGAAAGTCTCCGGCTGACCCGCGCTGGGCTCAACATCACCTTCCAGTGCGCGGGAGGCCGGACCAGGGCGCCCCAGCCGAGGGAGCTAGGGAGCGTGCTCAGAGGCCAGCCACGCCCCACGCAGGCATCCTGCGACACCTGCTGTGTGCGAGGCACAAACACAAAACCAGAGTTCCTTAATTTATGGGACGAGGCAACCAATACAATTATGTCTTGATGATGTAGGATACAATCCTGTGGCGCAGTAGGAAGATTTAAAACTCGGGCTCCTTTCCCATCGGAGCTCTGCAATCGTCGTGGGTTGGGCCTGTGTGGCTGTGGGTGCTGCTGGCCCCCGGAGGCCGAAGGCTGAGCCCCACGTGGCCCTCGCTTACAGGATTCCTGAGGGTCCCCGTGGCCCAGTGCTGCCTGCACCATCACCCCAATCCGAGTGACGTTGGACGCTGGAAAGCTTTCACTGATGCGTCTGGAAGTCGACACCTCGCATTTTAGGGGCGAGGCTACACCAACAGTCTACCCAGGTTCAAGGGAAGAGAACGCGTTCTACCTTCAGAGAGAGGTTTGTCAGGGTCCAGGCCTGAGCGCTGCACAGCTGCTCTAAGGTGGTGGTGAGGAGCGGTCTGCCACCCTGCCCCCACCGCACGGGCCCCAGACCCTCGCCCCCAGCCCGCAGAGTGAGGAGCTGACCCGTCCTACCACCGAACGTTCCACTCCCGGATCCCCCCACAAGCCTGCCTTTTCAAAAAGCCCACTCAGACCCCAGCTCTTAAAAGCATCCAAGCAGACCAGACTTCGGGTTCAGGGGCCCCTCCTTCCCTCTGCGCGGCCTCCCTCGCGCTCAGGCACGAGCTTCATAAAGTCTGCCTGGAAATGTCTCCGGGGTTTCCTCTCTCTTTCTATCTTGGGGGACCCCAAAGCCCCAGTGCTGGTAACATTATGCCCAAAACAATATATATCCTGGCCATACACCATACCGTAAACCTATGTGTCTCGCTGTGCAGTTAAATCTCACTATTTTTCTATAAAGTGAATGCAGTGAAGAAGTCCTTTGACAATTTAGCAGAATTCATATGGCCTATTATTTCAATATAGGAAATTACTTCAAACATTTAGTGAATAATAAAAAGCGCATAGGCTATATCCATTCTATTTATGAGAAACCATTATGACTATGTCAGCACTGAAGAACTTCAGAGAATTATGTGGAGCACAAAATTTTAGTGAATAATTCCAGGAGGAAGCTGCCTTCCAGGAGGATGAGGTGGGCCCGCAATCTGCTTGTATCTCTCAGAGACACAAGCCACTGCCTTCAGAAACCCCTTGTGGCCCCTGGCTTCCCTGGATCTAAAACTCTGAAGGCCCAAAGGCCAGGGAAATGGCTTGTCTGTATGTCATCCAGGCAGTGGGAACAGGGCAACACTGAGCTTAGAGATACCAGCTGTTGGCCACTGGGAGCTTCAGAGGAGTCTGTGCACTGACAGCTACGGAGGAGGGGCTTGGCCTTGGGCTGACAGATGGTCTGGGATTGCGCCTGTGACTCAGCGAAAGGTGATGGACTCGGAAGGCTGCTGCAGCGATGTGGGTCCACCCGACTCAGCTGGTTTAATACAAATATGAATGATAACACGCATTTTAAAGGATTTTCTGCTTATGTCTGTTTTTGTACCCTCCCTGCCAACCCTGATTCCTCTGGGTTCACTTAGGATCAAATCTCTGTCTTTTCTGTGCTTTACAATTATGTAACTCCAAAGAGACAGTATTTTTACCAGAATTCTTTGAAACCCTTCATAAGCTTTTACTAACAGTTGCCATGGACGTACAAAATGCTTTAGGTTGAAGTTGCCTTTTGAAAGTCGGCAAATGCCTTGGCGAATACGCCCAAGCTCCCTGACAGCAGGGTCAATGTCAGATCTGCTCGGGGCCGCTCGCTGCTGCAAGGCCCAGGAGAACCCGGCGAGGATGTTATTTCAGTTACTGATGCGACTAAAGTTATGACACACCTGCCTTACTGTTAAGAATCGGAGAACTTGGTCACCATAAATCATTTCAAGCTCCCAGTATTCCTGATTTCAACTTAAAATTTGGGATGCACTTCTTGGATGCAAGAATATTAATACACATGGAAATTAAATAAAATGTTTTTCTCAGCAATGACTGAGCACACTCAGAGTTCAGCATGTAGTACTTGACATATGAGACAATACATTCTGAACCTTAGAGAAAGTAAGTGAAAAAATAAGAACCAAGGAGCTCATTTGTAACCACGTGAAAGAGACAAGGGAAGTTCATGTGGCAAATTAGCAGGATGATCCTGTTACAGGGAAATATTTGGGAAGGCAAAATAAACTTGACAGACCCTGAATATTCTCCTCGCTAAAGTCTCTTTGCCAGCACCTGTTCAGTCTTATTTCAGAGCAGGTCTTGTTTCGATGATAAGGATATTTCTGCCTGCTTTAAACCAACTAATGAATTGTTATGTATGAATCACTAACGTTTCAAGTGTCAAGCACAGAAAGCCATATTTCTAATATTAGTGGATTGCAAAAACTTTGCTAGTTAATTTTGGTATGACTTAAATCATAGAGAAGATGTCATATAAATCATCCTCATAATGGATGTGAACTACAACATGTAATGTTGGAATTTGAGTTTAAATTACTACTGATAAAATGTATAATTGTTATAATGTTTATTTATAAATTATATTTACCTAGATAAGTGTGTACCACATCTAAAATGTTATATTTACATTGAAGGAACTATGTTCAATTTGTGCCTAAATTAAACTCACATAAAAGTATTTGTTCATGCCCTGGCTGGGTGGCTAAGTTGGTTGGAATGTCATCCCATGCATCAAAAGGTTGCAGGTTCGATTCCTGGTCAGGGTGCATACCTACATTGTGGGTTCAATCCCAGGTCTGGAACTGACTGATATTTGTCTCCCACACCTCTCTCTCCCCCCCACCCCACCCCATTTCTTCTCTCTCTAAGGTCAATAAACAAATGTCATTTGTTCACTATTTTGTGGTCAGAAGCCTCAAATCAAATACAGACTGGGCTAAGTTCAGGTGGCAGAGTGGAGGGGCCGATGGCCCTGGTCAGGAAGGTGCACTATGCCTGTGACCAGCCACTGTCCCTGTCTCCCAGACACGGAGATGCACCTGGAGCAACTCAGTGTAAACTTTCTCCTCAGAAGTTCCCACGTGCACCTTTCCCTATGATGACCCTAAGTCATGCCACTGTCGTCAGTGCATCGAAAAGTTAATTTCTGCCCCGGCTGGTGTGGTTCAGTGGATTGAGTGTGGGCCTGTGAACCAAACGGCTGCCCATTCGATTCCCAGCTGGGGCACATGCCTGGGTTGTGGGCCAGGTCCCTGGTAGGGGGCATGCAAGAGGCAACCATACATTGATGTTTCTATTCCTCTCTTTCTCCCTCCCTTCCCCTCTCTCTAAAAATAAATAAATACAATCTTAACAAAAAAAATTTAAGTTAATTTCTAATGTAGTTAACTTTCTGGAAATAGTGTCTGATTTCTCCCCTCTGTAACTTCCGATTTGGGAAACCCTTGAGCATACAGAAATGTGGGAGGGACTCCACCCAAGTCGACAGTTGCCCACATTTGGCCATATCTGCCTCCTCCATCTCCCACCAAGAGCACCACAGGGGACGCTGTACCTGTGCAGAAACTATTTCTTCAACATGACCTTTTCTCCTCCTCGTCCTTTTGATTCCAGTTGGCATCATCCAGCAGCCTGACTCCCCAAACTCCCTCTGCCTTGCCAATTCACTCCCTTAATTATTAAGCCCTCAGGACCATGAGGTTCTGATCAGCATGAAACAACCTTAGAAACAAAGCCTTGGGTCCACTGACCACAAAGACAGAGTTTCGGGCAAACTAGAGATGACATCTAGGTCTCAGTTGTTTCCGCTCCAGACCCAGAAAAGCAGAAGGACCCCACAGACCACGCCCTTGGGGAACCAGGTAGAGCACCACCATGGCTGAGACCGCAGGACCAGGGGCAATGGTCCACTACCCCTCCCCTGGCACCAACCCATCAATAGAGACCACAACCCCGACCGTTAGCAGCCTACATAACCCATCCCATAGTAGCCCCAGAGAACCAGATCTTGGAATAATGGCTCACCTGTGAGTCTGGGTTTAGTGCCATTTCCTTAACTAATAAACTTTTTTACTCAATTTACTACAAAATCCTATTTGCATTTCATTGGGCTAAACAAACCCTTTGGTTTAGTACCAAAGTGTCTGCCGTGGACCTCATTTTTGGAGATTTTACAGCATATTATGTGTCCAGTCAAACTGTAAAGTCAAGAAGATCTGGGTGACGGAGCGGGTAGTGGGGTGAAGTGATGAGGATTGAACCCGGACTCAATCCCACATCCATTGGATTCTCTTTATAAGTGGGTGAAAGGCTTCATTTCTAATTACTATTTCCCAGTATATATTTAATGAGCTGATTACTTCTGCTTATCACAGATAGCCTGCAAAATTTATCTGACTATTCAGTTTTCCCTTGTGCTCTTTAGAAAGCAATTAAATTAAAACGTGTGGAGATTGTCTTTATCTCACTTTGTGTGCACTGATTGTGTATCCCCAGTTCACCACAGTGAATTTTAAAGCAGACTATTCAAGACAAAAACTGTCAAAACAGTGCTTCCTAACATGTGCCCTTCAAAAAGCCTCACCTGAGCTAACAAGCAAAACAGAGACAAACTCACAGACAGAGAGCAGGATGACAGCTGGGGCTGGGGAGTGGGTAGGGGGCAGGAGGATGGAGTGAAAAAAGGAAAAGGACTCGTGCACACAGACAACAGTGTGGCGATTGTGGGGGGAGGGGAGGGGTGAAGGTGGAAGAGGGTATAAGGGGGATAAATGGTAATGGAAAATAAGCAATTAAAAAAAAGGCTCATTCCTAAAGATAAAAGTAGTCCTTGGAGAAAAGTAAAAACTAATGCGGATGGTAACACTGTCTCATCTCCATGACTCTCCGAAGGTCTGAGAGACACTCTGTCGGGTCTTCATTACAGCAGCTGCTAACGGAACCTCATCTATTACAGTCCCCTACATTCTGGGGCAACTAACTCCACAAGGTACATCATGCTGATGACAAACTTCTGTCCTTCATCCATGTATGGTCTCAATGAAGTGGCAGCAGATGTAAAACAAATGGAAACATGGAGATTTGGGGACTAGGATAATGTTAACTTCTTGCTCAGTCACTTATCAGTTGAGTGAACCTGGGCAAATCCAGGATAAGGCTAAAGTAGGTTTACGGATGTGAGTACGTGAAACAGTTTATTCTTGTCTTATAGTGTATTAATTGCATTGTTTTCCATGTCAACAACTGTAAAAGTTCGTTTGCCCACCTCTGTATTTTGCTTCTCTTTATCTCAGCTCTCACATCAATGACTTGAGAGAAACAATCGTAATAAAAGGACCAAGGTTTTACTGAGATAATTCGGGCAGTGTTAACAGCTGCTGGTGTTTCTCAAGCACCTCCTATGTGCCAAGAGTCACGTGTATTTCTCCACTGGTGCTCTGAGAGGTCCTGGGAGGTCTGTGTGCTGGTTCTCTCCATTTCAGATGGAAGAGCTGAAGCGTCAGAGGTGTTGAAACTTCTATTATCTCACAACAGTGGAAAACAGTCTGGGTTTAACCATCCCCTTTGCTATGGGAATATCAGTCTTCAATAGGAGAATAAGATACGAAAACATAGGTAGGTAGCAATAAGGTTTACAAGGCTCTAGTGTGTGCAAGGCACCTCAGGCAGCACTGACCCTGGTTCTCGCAGGAGAATTGCAAGATAAATACCACAATGCCCACTTTACAGACAAGGAAGTTGAAGATCAGAGCTTTTAAGCAGTATTTGCAAAGTTTCAAAAACCACTAGCAAATAAATCTCTCATGTTTCTCTGAGCCATTTCCCTTTATTTAGTATGTTTGCATAATTGCTTACATCCTCCCCTCACTAGGAACGTCCTTCTTTCACATGGTGAATTCCCTCACAAAAGACAGGGTAGCATCACACCAGAAGAACTGGCCTGTAAGAGGTTGTTGCAAAGAAGCAAGAAATTAGAAAAAAGAAAAACAAATGAAACAAAATTCTGAGCTTTCTAGAAATCCAGACAAAAAAGAGGGGTGACTAATAGCTATTAAAAAGAATATTAATATTAAAAGTAAAAACCAGGAAAGAGATGTCCTTGTCCCATTCAACAACCAGGCCAAAGGGCACAGGCATTTATCATAGTTCATGGTCCAAAAAATTTTCAGGGGCCTTTAATGAGTGATTATCTTAAATATACAAATCATAAATATAGAATAAATGTATTTTAGATATATGACTGTTATTAAGGACATTATACTTTTATTTATTGTGAAGTCAGTAAGCCACAATCATTTTGCACTCTCTGGGTAAAATGAGGACAGAATGCAACCTACTCCACTGGGTTTTATTCATTTGATATGCAGATTTCCGCCTGCCCAAAAGTATGAGACAAGGAGTTAAATGCATCGTCACTCCTCATTTCTCACAATAGCTGTTTGTCTGCAATGCTTCTGAAGCCATACAGAATGCTTTTAGAAAAATAAATAAAGTCCAGAAAAATAATTCTCCCTTTGTTTATGGCAGAAAAACGGGTTTTCCACAGACACAGCTCTTCTTGAAGTATAAATATTGTGAAATTCTTTAAGCAAAGATAGCTTTCCTCCAGCCATCCTTAATCACAGAATTAAAAAAAAACATTTCAACAATTATAAATTATTCTAGATGTCCCATTGAAAGTTACAAAGGTGCCCTGGCTGGTGTGGCTTAGTGGATTGAATGCCAGCATGTGACCCAAAGGTCTCCAGTTTGATTCCTAGTCAGGGCACATGCCTGGGTTGTGGGGCAGGTCCCCATTAGATGGCACATGAGAGGCAACCACACATAGATGTTTCTCTCCCTCTCTTTCTCCCTCTCTTCCCTTCTCTCTAAAAATAAATAAATTAAATATTTAAAAAATTTACAAAGATATGACATGTTTTAGCCTGATCTGTCTGTCCATAAAGTATACAGCCATGCACTATGAAAAACAGAGACATTTATTGAAGAAGGTACAAGATACAAGAAACATTGTACATAGGACAATGATACCTCAGTCCCCTTCAAAGCAGGCACCTTGGAATCTCACACAGTTCTCCCAAATACCATCAGCTGCCTCATCATATTTTCCTGAATCTCATCAACATTCTGAAATCTCTTCCCTTTCAAAGGTAATGTTAGTTTTAGCAAAAGCCAGAAATTGTAGGGTACCAAATCTGGGCTGTAGTAGGGCTGAATCACCAGGGTGATTTGATGTTTCTCCAAAACCTCTGCACGACACGTGACACACGAGCAGGTGCGTTGTCGTGATGAAGCTGCCAATCACCCGTTGCCCCCAGCTGTAGCCATTTTCATCATGTTGCATCTCTCAGCCAACAAAGAACACCGAGGCAGTGCTCCTTATGAACTGTTTGGCCTAGAGGGATGTACTACTGATAGACAACACCTTCCCAATCAAAAAACACAGTTAACATGGTCTTATCTTGCTGTGGCTTTGCCGTGCCTTTTTCAGGTGTGGAGAACCAGGCGACTTCCATTTGGACAACTGGGCCTTTGTTGCTGGATCATAGCTGTTGACCCACCATTCATGCCCGGTTATGACTGTCTTGAGGAAATCTGGTTCATTGGTAGCGGTTGGAATCAAGTCCTTAGTGACTGCAGCACAATGTTCCTTCTGCTCTGGTAGCAGAAGCCATGGAATGAATTTTGCCACAACACGTTTCCTGCCAAGATCTTGGACCTAGTAGTTTTTGGAATCCCCAAATCAGCTTCTGTGAAGTTCCTGCACTGTCAGTCACCAATCTTTGTTGATTGCAGCCCATACATGTTCAACATTCTCAGGTGTTCTGCTTGTTGCAGGCCTCCCAGAATGTGGATCGCTTTCAACAGATTCTCGACCATCTTCGACACATTTGTACCACACTTTTATTTGCACTGCACTCATTGCATCATCCCTGAAAGCCTTATGAATCATCCAAATAGTTTCCTCAGAGGAATGTTCCAGCTTAATGCAAAATCTGATGCAGATTTGTTGCTCTACTCACTCAGTCATTTTGAATGTTATGGCCACACAGTACACGTGTTCACTCAGTGGCATCTACCATTCCTACTGACTAGCACAGTGAACTCGTCATTGTTCATACATGAGCATTCTAGTCCACTCTCCTTGGCTGCCAGGTTACATCCATGTTGCACAAATCATTCTCACTATATTAACAATGGCTGGATGTTTTCTGGACAGACACGTAGATATCTTTTTACTAAATGCTTATTTGTAACATCAATATAAGACTTAAAATCTTCATGGAGTCTCCCTGAATTTTTGGACAAAATTTTATTATTTTAATAAGCATTTTAAAGAACTTTGGATTTGAGTTTATTTCCCTCAATATATATAAATGATTGAACACTGGGAACATTTTAAGCATTAAAGATATGTTGGTGAATACACATATTATTAGAGATAACTCATTATATTTCCAAGTACAGATCAGTTCACATTTCTGTTATTTCTGCAAACATAGATGATGTTGACATAGGGAAATATTTGTAAGTTCTCAATGTTTGATTAGATAATTTTAATAATAATTTTCTGGTGTTTTGGGGGTTGAGGAGAGGATGTTATGATGAATTGAGTACTGCAAATTTGAAAAATGTATTTCTGCCATGGTCCAACACCAAATATGAAATACTTCCCCCTGCAATTTTCTTCATGATCAAGTTCAGCAGACAGCAGTCGGAATGGGAGGAGTGAATTAAATGATGCACATAAAGCATTTAAAATCTGCACATAGAAAATGCTCAAAACTGGTTAGCTTAAATCAGTCACCTCATGAGAAACTAGAAGCTTTTCCAGTAAGATCAGGCACAATTCAAAAATGTCCCCTCCGACCACTCCTTTTCCACATTCCACAGGAAAGCTTAGGTAATTCAGTAAGAAACGAAAAGGAAATAAAAAATATTCAGATTGGGAACAAAGAATAAGACTGTCTTTGTTTGCAGATGACACGGTCGTCTGTGTAGAAAACCTGAAAACACAATTGAACTCCTGCATGAAGAAGTGACCATGGCAAGGTTGCAGAATTCAGGGCTCATGTATAAAAATCAATGACCACCCATATGCCATCAGTGAACAAGTGAAATGTGAATGTGAAAACACTGTATCCTAAATAATAGCACCCCAAAATGAAACATTTAGATATAAATTTATGCAAAAAGTGCAAGACCTACACAAGGAATACTACAAAACTCTGGGTAAAGGAAATCAAGAAGGACTAAATTGAGAGATGGTCCGAGTTCATGGGCAGGAAGAACCGATGTTATGAAGTCAGTTCTCCCCAAGGTGATCCTCAGATTCAATGCAATCCTAATCAAAGTCACAGAAAGTTATGTTATAGATACTAACACACTGATTCTAAAGTTCATACATGGAGAGGCAAAACACCAGAATAGCCCATTCGTATTGAAGGAGAAGATCAAAGCTGGAGAACTGACAATACCTGACTGTAAGACTAACTCTAAAGCCAAACTAATCATCACGACTGTGTGGGACTGGAGAATGAAAGGACAGAGACATCAGTGGTACCAATCAAGGAGCCAAGAAATAGACCTGCAGATATTCAGCTGACTTTGACAAAGTGCAAAGGCAATACAATAAAGCGAAGACATCCTTTTCGACAAAGCTCTGGAACAACTGGATGTCCACATGCAAAAAAAAAAAAAAAAATCTAGACACAGGCTTCATACCCTTCACGAACTCAAAATGGATCAGAGACCTAAGTGTAACATTCAGAACTGCACAAGCCCTGGAAGGTAACATAAGAGAAAACCTGGATGACTTTTTAGATACAACACCAAAGATATGATCCATGAAAGATATATTTGATGAGCTGGACTTAATTAAACTAAAAAGTTCTGCTCTGTGGAAGGCTGTAAAGAAAATGAGAAGATATTTATAGACTGGGAGAAAATATTTGCAAAAGACACATCTGATAAAGGATTGGTATCCAAAATCTACAAAGAACTCTTAAAAATCAACAATAAAAAATGGACAACACAATATAAAAATGAGAAAAAGACCTAACCCTCCCCTCACAAAAGAAGATATACAGACGGCAAATAGGTATTTGGAAAGATGTTCAGCATCCTATGTGATTACGGAATTCAAAGAAAATACACATGTATTAAAATATCAAAAATCTAAAAATGTTGACAACACCAAATGCTGGTGAGGATATGGAGCAATGGGAACTCTCATTCATTATTTGTGAGAATGCAAATAGTACGGCCACTTTAGAAGACAGTTTGGTGGTTTCTTACAAAACTAACATACTCTTGTGATCCAGCAATAAAGCTCCTTAGTATTTATGCAAATCAGTTGAAAACTACATCCACACAAAACAAATTCACACACAGGTGTGCATATCAACTTTATTCATAATTGTCAAAAGTTGGAAGCAACCAAGATGTCCTTCAGTAGGTGAATGTATAAACTGTGGTCTATTCAGACAATGGGATATTATTCGATGCTAAAAAGAAATGAACTAGTAAGTTATGAAGATACGCAGAGGAACCTAAAATATAAATTTTAAGTGAAGGATGCAATCCAAAAAGTCTCCACATCATAATTTCTATGAAGTGACATTCTTGAAATGGTAGAATTATGGGGACAGTGGCTGTCAGGGGCTTAGGACAGTGAAACTGCTCTCTGTGACACTCTGATGGTGGATACATTTACATTTATCAAAATCTGTAGACAGTACAACTCCAAGAGTAAACCTTAATGTAACCTGAGGGCTTTGGGTGATGATAATGTGTCAGTGTAGGTCCACGAATTGTAACAACCAGATCAGTTGGGGTGGGGGGAGAGTGTGTGTGGGGAGTGAAGCATATGGGGTCTCTCTGCATGTTGCCCTCAGTTTTGCTATGGACCTAAAACTTGCCTGAAAAATAAATTCCACTTTAAAACACAGGACCTGTATAAGCACACTGTACTTTCAAGCACAATTTCCAATAGTATCACCATGTTCATTCATAAAACAAACTCTAGATGAAACATGTGTACAATGTGTTTGCTCCAGAGGAATGTAGTTGCAGTACTATCAGGAATTTTGTCAACTGGGTCCTCAGGGCCTGGTACGGAGTCTGCCCACTGCTAAGAATATTTGTTAAATGACAAATTGTCTGACTGGATGTGTTAATTAGTATCTTAAATAACAGAAGAATGACTTATAAAACAATAATTGAATACTTTGGTATTTTATATATTTAATTTACATAAAAGATTCTTTTTTCCAACTATTAGTTTATAAGTTTGTACAAAATACAAAAAACACAGCATCAACGGATCTATAACTAAATCAATTATTTTTAAAAGCAAAAATAAATTTAAAACAGATTTAAGGTGACTTTATCAAGATCCCCCCCAAAAGGAGTCAGGTTAAGGCCAATGGCATGCCCTCTGTGCTATCTGCTCTTGTGTTTTTACAACATTTAAAATATATCATTGGGTCAGTAGGTCTTTCTTCTAAAATCTAGACATTTGATATCAGATATATGACTTAAAATGCAAAACCCCTTTCAATAAAAAAACACCCATCACTGCTGGAGGTGGGGGCATCCCTCAAAAGCATAGCTTACCTCAGCAGCGAGAAAGGTCACTGAGGCAGAGGGAAGGGAAGGTGGCAGCTGGGCACTGGGCTGGTGTAGAACCCACAGGTGCCCGGGGTCACCGGTGTATCTGCCCGACCCAGGGTTCTAATGGTTTCCTCAGGGAAGGAGATAAAGCCTCGGACACATACAAGGTATGGAACTGAAACATTCACATACAGCTAGATCCCCTAGAGGGCTGGTCACACCTTGAAGAAACCAGGGCACCAGAAAGCAAATGGTTGTTAGAGAGAGAAGGAGGGGGAAATAAGGGGGAGGGGAAAGTATGGGGGAGTGGGGAGTAGAGTAGGGGAAGGGAGGAGAGAGAGAGAGAGAGAGAGAGAGAGAGAGCATGCACAACTACAGGCCTTCAAAGAAAGTAAACAAACCAAGTGCTCCTAAAACACACAGCCCCACATTCCTTGTTAAACAAAACAGACTAGGAGGTGCGGCATCAGAGAAACAGTCCTGAAGCCCAGCCCGTTACTTCTGACAACTTCACTTTTAGCCACTCAGTGAGATCTAAATTGACTAGGCATTCATTCTGGTAAGTTAGTTTGACTGAACTGAAAGTCTTTAGCCATCATGAGAGCTCAGAGGGCTCCCACGTCTCTGAGTCCTCAATTCCGCCTGCAGCTTGGAATCCTGGGCTCGGCTGCCCCACTTGGACACCCACGGCTACCTAGGAATGAATGCAGGTTTCCACAGAAACCACACCCCACTGCACTGCCTTTTTCTTGGATTGCTTTTTCTCTCTTAACTCATCCTCCTGCTCACCTGCAAAGTCAACCCTTCACCTGTGACACTGGCTCTGTCCACCCAGTTGCCATGCCAACATCCCAGGAGAAACAGTCCTCTGAGTCAGCAACTCCTTCCATCTCTGCTCTTTCAGTCCTAACCCTCCGAAGCAGGCACATGCCACAGCCAATTAATAGTCCTGTGATATTCTTGTTTAAATAAGTGATTGCAAAATGCCCTACAATAAAAATCCAAAGTGCTTACTCATTACAATTTGAATCACCTTCTCAAAAGATTATTTTGCTTCTTGAGTTCTTGATGTAGCAATGGTGGGATTGATTTTCTTTTTTTTTTTCTTTTTTTTTTGGCAATGGTAGGATTTTAACGTTTGTTCTCATTCTCTGAATTTCCCAAGAAACATTTCATTTCAATCAATAAGTATATCTGAAAGTATTAGTCTGTTCTTTATGGAATTAAACTTAATCAAAATAAAGCTTTAATTTGTTATATAGCAGGCAACAATTCTGTAAGCATAATCTGGTTGAACACCCAAATTAATTGAGCTTGACTTATTTTTTAAATTCCCCATAGTTGAAATAATTTAACAAAGTAAAAACAAAAATATAATAGACATATGTAATCTTTTTGGAAATTTATTTTTTAGGGGGAAAGGTAACCATCAAAATCAGATTGGACATGTTCATTTTTTAATAACTTAAAACAATCTTACCAAAAGAAAATAAACATTTACAGTACGTTCTCACTTAACATCCTTGATATGTTCTTGAAACCAATTGTAAGCTAAACAACATACAATAAAATATTCACCAAAGGCTAATTGCTGTAAAGAAAAATTAAGTTCCTATGGCAAATTTCTGGTTACAAAACATCACCAAACTTCTAAATAGAGGATCCAAGATGGCAGAGGAGTGAGTGGAAGTGACACTAACTTCCTCCCAGAACCAATCTTGAATTACAACTAAATTGTGGAGAAGTCACCTGGAACAAACAACTGAACAATAGTAAGAGAGAAGCCCTCAGGCAGACAGAAGAATCAGCTGCAGCCAACCCAACTGGTTGTGAGTGTGGTAGAGATGTGAGAGATCTGACTGGATGGCCACAGGCAGCAGCAGAAGTGCTGCAGAGATATTTAAATGGCCAGTTGGATCCCCCTGAGAAGTGTGGGGTCTAAACCCTAACTTGGGATCTCCAGGCTAGAACATCAGAATGCAAAATGTACACAGATAACATACAGTGGCAAAAAGCAGCAGGCTATCTCTCTGCCAAAGATGGACAGCTGGAGACACAAAGAGCTGTATAAAGGGCCAATGCATAAATTCCCACTGGCAGCCATGTACCCTGGGCTCCGGCAAAGGGGCAGGGCAGAGTGGAATGGAGATGCTTGAGGAGAGACTGGTAAAGGAGGCTTTTGGGAGAGAACTGAGAGAGTGGCCACTAGGATCCCAGCACTCAGTCATCCCCCATATAGCAGCAGCCATCGTGCTCAGGCAGACCACGCCTCCCACCAGCAGCAGCAGCCTGAAGGAAAACAATATCCCTGACCCCAGGAGGGATTTTGACCCTCCCTGTGGAGCACAAGCCTGACTGCTGAGAGGAGGGTAAGTAGACTAATAACTATAGGAGTCAGTCACAGACAGTAGGTCCCTGGAAGTCTTGAAAAGGCTTCCTAAGGTCATACTGGGTCACCATGTGACAGCAGCAGAGGTGGATCAAGAAAGAAAAAGTGCACCAGCACAGCAGCATACAGGATGTGGTGGGTGGAGTGACCCTCAGTCAACCAGCTAGAGGGAAGGACCCACCAAAGAATGACTCAACAGCAATCAAAACCCAATTGCATCTGGTGAGCCAACATAAACAGCCTAAAGGGCATCCCAAGAGCAACAAGTTCAGGAGATCAAAGAGACTGGACCACTGAATCTCACAGGTCTCCTACGAAAGAAGTTCACACCACAAAGACAGGAAGTCAAAACAGATCAACTTAAGGAGAGCATCCTCAAAAATGGGAAGACAAGGAAACAAACCCCAACAAAGGGAAAGAAGGAATCCTCAGAAAGAGTGCTAACTGAAATAGAGGCAAGTAAACTATCAGATATTGAGTTCAAAACAATGGTTCTAAGGAAGCTCAATGAGCTTAGTGAGAATTATCAAAATCTATAGGGGAGCTACAAACAACTTACTGTGAAATATATTGGCATGAAAAAATACACAGAAACTATCAAAAAAGGCCAGGAGGAAATAAAATTTCTGAATTGAAGAACACAGTAGAAGGAATAAAAAACAGGCTAGATGAAGCAGAGGATCGAATCAGTGAGCTGGATGACAAGGCAGAAAAAAACTCCCAGAAAGAGCGAGAAAAGGAAAAAAGACTAAAAAAGAATGAAGAAGGGTTAAGAGAATTGCAGGCCAACATAAAATGTAATGATATCCATATAAAAGGGATACCAGAAGGAGAAGAAGATGACCAAGGAATAGAAAACCTAATTGAAAAAGTAATGATGGAAAACTTCCCTAACTTGATGAGAGAAAAAGTCACACAAATGCAGGAAGCACACAAGGTCCCAATAAAGAGGAACCCAAAGAGGCTCACTCCAAGACATATCATAATTAAAAATGGCAAAATTCTAAGACAAAGTAAGAATATTAAAGGCAGCAAGGGAGAAACAGGAAGTGTCATACAAGGGAGCCCAAATAAGGCTAGCAGCTAACTTCTCAACAGAAGGCAACAAGTCAGAAGGGAATGGCAAAAAAATATTCTAAGTAATGAAAAGCAAAGGCCTGTAACCAAGATAACTCTATCCAGCAAGGCTCGCAATTAAAATGGAAGGAGAAATAAGGAGTTTCCCAGACAGAAGAAGGCTCAAAGATTACACCTCCACCATATACTAAAGAAGCAAAATACACGTTCTTTACAAATGCACATGGAACAATTTCAAATATAGATCACATGATTGTACACAAAGCAAGCTGCAACAAATTCAAGAAAACTGAAATCATATCAAGCTTTTTCTTGGATCACACGAGTTTGAAACTAGAAACCAACCTCAAGGAAAAAAATACAAAAACACTCAAACTCATGGAGATTGAATAGCATGCTATTAAAGAATGAATGGGTTAATAATGAGGTCAAGGAAGAAATCAAAACATTTCTGGGAACAAATGAAAATGAACACACAACAGAGCAAAACCTATGGCACACAGCAAAGGCAGACCTGAGAGGGAAGTTCATAGCAATACAGGCCTATCTAAAAAAGATAGAGACATTTCAAACAAACCCTACACCTACCCAAACTGGAGGAACAGACAAAGGTCAGAGTAAGTAAAAGAAAGGAAATAATTAAGATCAGAGCACAATTAATGACATAGAGACTAAAAGAACAATTCAAAGGATCAATAAATCCAGGAGCTGGTTCTGTGAAAAGATAAACAAAATTGGCAAGACTTTAACCACACTCATCAAGAAAAAGAGAGGACCCAAATGAATGAAATCAGAAATGAAAGAGGAGAAATTTCAACTGACACCACAGAAATACGAAGGAATGTACAAAATTACTATGAACAACTATATGCCAAGAAATCTGAAAACCTGGCTGAAATGGATAAATTTCTAGAAACATAATATCTTCCAAAACTGAATCAAGAAGCAGAAAGCCTGAACAGACCAATAACAGCTATTGAAATTGAAGCAGTAATAACAAAAAAACTCCTGGCACACATAAACCCTGGACTGGATGGTTTCACAAGATAATTTTACAAAACATTTAAGGAAGAACTAACACCTATCCTTTTCAAACTATTCCAAAAAATCCAAGAAGAGGGAAGATGCTCAAACCCTTTTTACGAGGCCAGCATCATTCTACCCCCCCCCCAAACGAGACAAAGATACAACAAAGAAAACTACAGGCCAATATCACTGATGAACATAGATGCTAAGATACTCAACAAAATATTGGAAAGCTGCATCCAGCAATACATTAAAAAAATCACACCAAATGATCAAGTTGGATTCATCCCAGGGATACAAGGATGGTACAATATTCACAAATTAATAAATGTAATAATCACATAATCAAAATGAAAGACAAATCACATGATCACATCAATAGATGCAGAAAAAGCATTTGATAAGGTACACCACTCATTTATGATAGAAACACTCGACAAAGTGGGAGTAGAGGGGGCATACCTCAACAAAATAAAGGTCATATATGAGAAACCTACAGCCAACATCATATTCAACAGGCAAAAACTAAAAGTGTTCCTACTAAGATGAGGAACAAGACAAGGGTGTCCAATTTCACCTGTTCTGTTCAACATAGTATTGGAAATTCTAGCCAATGATTAGACAACAAAAAGAAATAAAAGGCATCCAAATTGAAAAGGAAGAAGTCAAACTGTCACTGTTTGCAGATGACATGATAGTGTACATAGAAAACCCTATAGACACCACCAAAAAACTACCTGACCTAATTATTGTATTTGACAAAACAGCAGGATACAAAGTCAATATTCAGAAATCAAAGGCATATTTGTACACCAACAATGAAATATCAGAAACAGAAATCAGGAAAACATCCCATTTTCTATAGCAACAAGAAAAATAAAGTATATAGGAATAAACCTAACCAAGCAGGTAAAAGACCTGTACTCAGAAAATTACACAACACTGGAGAAAGAAATTAAGGAAGACACAAATAAATGGAAGCATATAGCATGGTCATGAATTGGAAGAATTAATATAATCAAAATATCCATATTTCCCAAAGCAATTTATAGATTCAATGCAATTCCTATTAAAATGCCAATGACATATTTTACATATATAGAACAAACATTTCAAAAACATATATGAAACCATAAACGACCCCGCATAGCCTCAGCAATTTTGAGAAAGGAGAACAAAGTAGGAAGGATCACTATACTTGATGTCAAACTGTATTACAAGGCTACTATAATCAGAACAGTCTGGTACTAGCATAAGAACAGACTCATAGATCAATGGAACAGAATAGAGAACCCAGAAATAAACCCATGTCTCTGTGGTCAATTGACATTCAACAAAGTGGGCAAAAGCATAAAATGGAGTAATAGCCTCTTCAAAAAATAGTATTGGGAGATCTGGACAGTTACATGCAAAAACATGAAACTCGACCATCAATTTACAACATACACAAAAATAATCTCAAGATGAATAAAAGACTTCAAGCTGTGACACCATAAAAGTCCTAGAGGAGAACATAGGGAGGAAAATCTCAGCTATTCCATGCAGCAATACTTCTCACCGGTGTGTCCCTTAGAGCAAGGGGCATAAAGGAAAGAATAAACAAATGGGACTACATCAAAGTAAAAGCTTGTGTACAGCTAAAGAAGACATCAGTAAACTGAAAGTGAACCAACTGTATGGGAAAATATATTTGTCAATGATACCTTGGACAGGGGTTTGATCTCCAAAATATATAAAGAACTCACATGACCCCATAGCAGGAAGACAAAAAAATCCAATTAAAAAATGGGCAAAGGACCTGAACAGACACTTCTCCAAGGAGGACATACAAAGGGCCCAGAGACATATGAAGGGATGCTCAGCATTGCTATCCAGCAGAGAGATACATATTTAAACCACAATGAAATATCACTTCACACCAGTCAGAATGGCCATCATAAACAAAGCAACAAACCACAAGTGCTGGTGAGGTTGTGGAGAAAAGGGAACTCTAGTGCACTGTTGGTGGGAATGCAGATACAGCCACTGTGGAAAACATTATGAAATTTCCTCAGAAAACTAAAAATGGATCTGCCTTTTGACCCAGCAATTCCATTGCTGGAATTATACCCTAAGAATCCTGAAACACCAATTCAAAAGAACCTATGCACCCCAATGTTCACAGCAGGGTTATTTACAATAGCCAAGTGCTGGGAACAGCCTAAGTGCCCATCAGTAAATGAATGGATCAAAAAACTATGGTACATTTACACGATGGAATAGTACGCAGCAGAAAGAAAGAAGGAGCTCCTACCCTTCACAACAGCACGGATGGAACTGGAAAACATTATGCTAAGTGAAACAAGCCAGGCAGTGAAAGACAAATACCATATGATCTCACCTGTAAGTGGAACCTAATCAGCAAAACAAACCAGCACGCAAAATACAACCAGAGACATGGAAATAAAGAATAAACTGACAGTGACCAGATGATAGGGGTGGGGGATAACGGGGGAAAGAAGGGGAAGGATCAAGTTGAGGAACTTGTGTAAAGGACCATGGGCAAGGACAGCAGGGGGAAAGGTTGAAAGTAGAGGGTGGTGGGTAGGGCAGGGGAGAGTAAAGGGGGAGAAATGGGGAAAACTGGAATTGAACAACAATAAAAATAATTTTTAAAAGTTCTAAATTAAGACCCAAAACACTTTTAACATTAAACATTGAAATAAATGTGAATTCTACATACATTTAAGACACATAAATAAAGAACAAGTAGGACCATCCTCTTCTACTCCATTTATTCCAGTTCAGGGTAATGGGCAGGACCCTCTCCCAGAAGCTCACCATGCAAGGTGAGACCCACTCAGGACAGGACACCCTTGCATCACAGGGTCACTCCCACAGCCCCCTCAGATGGGGACAATTTAGTCTCATTAGCCAATTCACCCAACTGCACATCTTTGAGTGTGGGAGGAACCAAAGGGGCCCCAGAGAAACCCCAGACTGATATGGGGAGAAGGTGCAAACACCATGCAGACAGTGGCCTCGGCCTGGAGTCCGATTTTTCCTCATCATCATTACAACAAAATGACATTATTGGTGGACCTGCTGTACTTTCAGTTACAGAGTAACACAATTATAAGAGCAAATTATAAACATAACCTTAAAATGCCTTGATCTTATGTATATTTCCTATGTCAGAATCCCTGTGTGTTTATTGGCCTCAACTTGAGGTTGTGATTCAGGGCAGCTGGAAGGATGCCTGGGAACCTGAATTTCAAACAGCTGCCTCATCACATGGGTAGACATCCAATTTTAGAGACCAAAATGTTAACTCCAAGACAATGAGGACTTTGTCAGACTTGTCAAGGTTACATCCATCTGTTTTAAAACTGCCGGAACATATTAATGTGTTCAGTAAATACTTCTGAATGATGTTGGGCCCAGAAGGCAGATCACTGCAGAAGGCAATTAGCATAATTCTTGTGGCCTTCTTCATAAGAGGTCGTGACACTTTCACTTTCATACTCTGGGTATGCACACTGGCCTGGGAAACTCTCTCATCCTCTTTATAAGCTCCAGTCCTTTCCAGAACCATGTGTCCCCTGCGATTATAAACAGAGGTCATTGGTGGTCACACCTGAAGCAGAATCACGAAGGCATCAGCCAGACTTGGGTGAGTTGAGGGAGGGGCAGAGACCAAAGTGTGCTGTCGCTTTTCCCTAAACCACCGAAGAGGACAGAACGTTACACGTATTAGAGTGCAAACAAGGGAAATGAAACGGAGCACAGCCAAGGTAGAGTGGACGCTGTGTGAAGAACAAACACCCCGAGAAGCCAACGACAACCATGAGGAATTCGTTTATGCCAGGATTGGGTGCTTCGTCACGGTCTTTAAATTTTGATGAGAACTTCTAACCTTCATGATAATTCACCCAAATTCCAGAGAACACTGGGGCATACAGTTTGAAGTCTTGTTTCATTGTACAGAACCACGGAACTTCATAACTGGGCTTTTCATGTTCAACTATAACTACTTTTAAACTGTGTGGTTTCACCTCTGATTTTTCTCTGAGTAATTCATATCTCTGGAAAATAAATGTGAATGTAGTTAATAGTCATTTCCAATGACTCTTCCGGATTTAAAGGGGAAGCTTGTCTGGTACCACCTCCTCTGTGAACCCATCCCTGTCCTCCTGTAAGAATTCGTGTTTGTGGGCTCGGGGTCACAGCTCTGGCCTGACACCACCACTGCGTTCTGTCTTGCATTTTTACCCTGCACCACGGAGCTTTTCTGCGCCTGTGCCTTCAGTTTCACTCAGATGCCTGCTTTTCCACAAAGCTCATGTTTTCAGGGGTGTCTGCATCAATCACAGGGATAACACCTCACACCCTGAGCCCCAGAAGTGCAACCCAGAATCAGTCTTTCTCACTCTAATGCCTGTTCTTTGACAGTCCGACAAGCATGGCCATGCTGACGTGGAAACATAAACAAGCCCGACCCCCTGAGTTCGGTGAGGTCTGGTCCCAGCGCACACACAGGCCCAGCAGCACGACCCCGGAAGGACAGCACAGTGAGTCCTTAGCCCACTCCGTGCTTGCCTCCTTAGGGTGGACCCCCATCAGCACTATTCACAGCCTCACCATGACACGCAGTTACTCTGTCTCTATAACTTTCTGCGTGTTAGCCCCACTATTTCTCACAATATGAAGAGGTTAGTGCCCAGTATGATCCCCAGTTTTAAAGTTGAAGAAACCAAGGTCAAGGGAGGTCAAGAATTTTCCCCAAATGCAGAGCTGGTAAACAGTGAAGTCTTTAGTTATTATTGAGTTATGATGTATTGATATTATCAATGATAATGTAGCATAAGTATTAACTATGTTAATGTTACATAATAAATTATTGTATTATATACATTATATATACATATAGACACTGTGCATAGTTGTTAATATGTAGGTAATCAACAATACTAGTTAATAAAGTTAAAGTATTGAGCTGTTACTGAAGTCCACTTTAACACCAGAGTATTAAACACTAACAATCCATCCTCTGCCCAGTGTGGGCAGGGCTTGGTGGGGAGGGCAGGGCTGTGCCCTGGGGCCGAGTCTCCACTACCACCAGCCAGTGGGAAAGTTCACTATCGGTGGCTCACTTGGGGCAGTAGCTGGATGCCCGCTGCCTGATGCCCGCTGCCTGCTGCCCGCTGCCTGCTACCCGCTGGAAACTCGGCGGGGGCTTAGGAGCTGTCTGGGGGCTTCTCCACAGCACAGTGGCTGTGTTCCCGGCATGAGCATTTCAAGAGAACCAGGTGGCAGTCATGCCATTTTCATCACTTGTTATAGAAAGTCACTTCCACTTGATCCAAGGGTTGCAGTTGTGACAAAAGCCTCCCCAGGTTCAAGGGGCACAAGCTCTTGTGTCAGAGACACAAACTCTGCCTCTGGATGGTGGTGGCGCTGTGGCCGAGTCCAGGGGTGGCACAGGGGGTGGAGGGCAGAGCCACTTCTCCATCTGGAGACGTTACAAACATAAGTTTCCTGGATGGCTTCATGCTGCCTAGAGAAGGGTGCCTACCTCTGAGTGAGTAGCGTGCTAACTAAACTGGAGGGGGCACATCGTGCGAGGGAGGGGCAGAGACAAGAGCACATCGTGGGGCCAACTGCACAGTAGCTTGGAAATGCTCAGAAGCTGGAACTGATCCATTAAAGTTTTATTATCTAATCTGCTCTCGGCAGAACAAGAGGGAAAAGATACAGTTTACGTGTGACTCTTAGAAATGAGTTTACACACAGAAATGTATCAGGTTTTGCCAGATGCCTACATTTCAGCTCATGACCTTAGGGTGACACCCATTACAGCACCGATGAAGAAGTTACTGGTCCATTGGTGAGATGCAGCTTTCTGGTAAGCTCTCAGACAGTACACACTTATGGTTTATGTTCCCTGCTTTGCTTATTAAAGCAAAGCTTTGTCCTTCTGTGAGTTCACCTGCCCTTTAGAAAACTTAAATTACACACACAAAAACAAGAGATGTAGGATTCATGAGGCAGAAATTTAATTTTGATTATATCAAATTTATTTTCATGGAATAAACTATTTTTGCAACCTGTTTTTGGAATTACTAGGTTATCTTAAATAATAAATATAGTGACCACAAAAGGCAAGAATGTGTGTGACTGATAATATTTAATATGCTAGGTATGTCAAAGTCTCTGTCACTGGCATCTTTACAGATGGAATTTACCTCGTCTGTGGACAGTAACAGGTTGAACAGGCAAGCCTGTGATTCCCCAAATCAACAACGCTGGTGTGGGAACCTGACAGCATCTCCCAGCCCCGGGCCTCGCTCTGGACATTGGCGGCCCTGACAGGCATCCACAGCAGGGCGCCAGCGACCAGGTGTGTGCCACCAGAGCGGCTGCTGCCCACACCTGCTGCACGTCCTGGACATAGAGCTGCCAGAGGCTTGTGGACCCGCCTGCTCCGGTGCCTTGGCCTTCGCTCTTCCCCAGTGCCTGCACAAGTCCACTCTTTGAAGTGCGCCCTTCTCCCCATGACTGGCCTCTCCTCTGCATCCTTCCACAGTCTGCAGGGTCCTCCTTCCCTGCCGGCTGCCATCATCATTCCGTCTGCCTCCCTCCTGCTGCTCCAGGACAAGGAAGGAAAGTACAAGGGAGGACCTGCCAGTCCCTCAACCTTCCACTCCTCCCTAAAGATTTAGCTCCGAGTAAGGAGCATAAGGAATGGAAGACCCCGGGGCACCCCTGGTGTCCTTCCTGACATCCCAGCAAGTGCTGGCCATGTGCTCACCAGCCAGCAGAGGAGAGAGACAAGAGGGAAGAAGCCCAGAAAGACACTCAGACCAGGTCCTCGCTACGTGTGGTGACACTCAACTTCCAACACCGAATAAAATGAAAATGGGAAAATCAGAGCATTGAGTCCCATCCCAAAATGCAAAATGATAGTTTCATCCTCCTCGTCATCACCAACAATGTTCCTGAAACATATCAGCTTCACAGGCCTTGGGACAACATCTCTCTCTAAATTTCCTGTCCAAACGCATGAGTCTATTTTCTATTTTCTGTTTTCAATAGTCCATATTTGGCAACCTCCATGCATCACTGCTTTCTGGATCTGCCTGGTTATTCTAGCATTCACCCAACTCAACATACCCCTCACCAAGAGCATCAGAGAGCCAGGGTCCAGCTTGGCGTCTACATACAGATCCATGCAGATAAGAGGCCTGCTGGGGAAAGTGGAATTTCCAAAAACAATGGTGAAGCAGAGAGAATGAGTTCAGAACAGCTTCTCTTCCACAGAGAACATCAGTGATTCATCAAAACAAGGCCTAACTGCCCAACATAAGGTTAAAAATTAAATTAAAACTTCAGATTGTATAATTATTGTACCCACATAAAAGTTGTGTGAAGTTACATTCATGTCACCCATATTGAAGCATTCTGAATATCAAATACAAGGAGATACTTAACATTAATTTGTGCTGTAATCTGGACATAAGGAGACAAAGTTAGGACCCGTATCTGTTATATATATCATTTTTATTATACCCATGTCTGATACATGTGTTTATATCTCTCTCTATATATAAAATCCATTATTCATATATTATCTTCTTCAGTCTCTAAAGTAATGTGAAAGGTATGTATTCTACATGTTTTACAAAGAAACGGAGGCTTAGAAAGTTAAAATAAACCCATACAACTAGCAAGTGTGGGACTGGAATTTGAATGCAGGTAATCAGCTCAGACTCTCTGTCCAAGCCTTGGACTCGAACATGTGAAGGGAAATAATAACCTCTGTGCTTTGCACGGCCAGCTCCTGAAAGCCCCTCGTAGATGACACCGTCACGCATGCTGTCCTCACCCGGTTTGCCCCTGCAAGGATTTCTGCTTCTACGTACCCAAGAAGAAGTGGGACAGAGACATCACACGGCCAGGGTGCAGGTGCTGTTGGAGACTGCGTGGAAGACAATGAGTGTCCACAGGGTCCAGCACAGCATAGACTGGGACATCAGGGCTCAGTCCCAGGGACACGGCATGGGATCCCAGTGGCAGCAGGTGCACGCGCCGCCCTTTGCTCTAGAACCACAGTCACTTCATATGTTGCCAAAAGCAGGGAGAAATGGAGAATAAACAAACCCCATTCCAATAGGGAACAGACTCTCCCACCAAAGGTGGGAGAAGGGAAATCCAGACGGCACAAGTGGGGATGATCAGCAACAACAGCAACAACAGCAAGAATGAATAGCATGGGCTCCTGAGTGCTTAGTTATTGGTTGCTGGGAACTGCGCGTTCCTCAGCATCCTCCAACAGCAACTGCTGCTGACACCCGCAACCTGGACGTGGGGGTCTGAGCTGAGTGTACTAGTCTGGGACTCATGGATGGTGGACAGGGCAGTGGGACGACTCTCAGTTCTGACCCTTCTGCCTTTAAGCAACAGCCCACCTGCCCTTCCACTGTGACCACAGATCACAGCCCATCTCGGAAGAGGTAAGGATAGGTAAGCCAAAGTCTGAGAGAGGTTGCACTGATGCTGGTTCACAGAAGGGACGGTGGGATTTGCAATCGCAGGGAGTGGCAGGGAGCGCTGCGGGCTGAAAAGCAGGCTAAGCAGAGGGGGAGATGGGCTGCAAGTCCACTGCCTGCCTGCTTCCTGGGCTCATCTGCTGGACTTGGCTTTTACTTCTGGTGAACAGCTCCTCGTTTATTGTGGAGAAAGTCCAACTATTCCCATGGATTCCAGAGAGTTTAATTCTAAGGACATCGATGTAACCCTCTTTCTTGTTGGTACACAAACTCAATAACAATATGTGGAACAACACAAATACTTGCATCTTGTACCTAGTGTGTAAATTTTGAAACATCGCAAGCAGAGAAGTAAGATTCTGCTTCCCATTAGACTAGGAGCTGTTACGTGAGGAAGTGGCTGTCCCAGCTCAGACAGACTTAGAACAAGGATCACCAGAAAGTGCTGAGCCTTTAACACAGAGAGGATTGGAAAAGAAGACAGGGAACCAGAACAAAGACAACATTTTTATCTACTTGGAAGAAAAGTTTTCCCTAGGAAGAGGGGATGGGTAATATCTGAGCTATGCAAATATTTTGGGTAACTTTTTAGGGGTCATTTGTGTAAATGTCCACACATAAATTCAACATCAAGTTCACTGTCTATGAACTGAAGACAGTGAGAAGTCGGCAATGCTGAAATGTTGTTTTTATCATTGGTATACAGTTTGTATTTTAAAATCCCATTGGGCATGATTAAACAGCAGTACCTGGACTAGGTGACTTCACCTGAGCATAAATAATACCCGAAGTTTGAATTTCTTTGCCCTCTTATACAAGTTAAACCACAATGCAAGTTAGGGATTTTTAATTTTCTGCTTGGTAGGAGACCTATTAACTAAATACAAAATTCTCACTTTTATTAGTTTCACTGCTTTTGAAATCACTACTCTGTGTTTGGCAGTCCATCCAAATAATTTTTCAGCTATTTTAAAATAAAATTTCAAGAAACTTCAACTATAAATAAACTTCCATCTTATAAATATGTGATAAGAGCAACTTCCCACAGAGATTAACTTAGCTGAGATATTTTCAGTACAGGATGGATAGGACCTGCCAAGTACAGCTTGGCCTATTGTGTCTAGTTCCGCGATTCATGGTCAAGTTCCACGGATTGAGGTAAAAGGCACTAATGTATCAGCAATGTAAAACTTCATCAAGTATAGATTTCTAATATTTAATTACATTAAAATAAACACAATTCCTAGGAGTCTTTCATTTTTAATATAGTTTTTCCCTGCAAAATCTTTTCATTCCTGGAAGAGTATAAAATCTGTGTTCTGGTTTGAATTCAATTACTGTCTTAGACTATACAAGTTTCTTTGCCTATACACTGAATGGGTCACAGTGTTGCATTCTCAGGACCATTTTCATTCCTAAATAGTGTAGTATTGGGGTTTTGAGGAAAACTCAATATACATCATCTGTCTTCTCAGACAAGCTATGGACAATGGGAAGTAGGCTAAAGATTCAGAGTATGGAGGCCTTTGTCTCCAAGTCTGACAGAAGCTGGTCGCAGAGCAGGCCAGTGAGGTCCCTTCTCTTTAGCACTGCCAAGGCAGGGCTCTACCCGCCTGGCCCTGAGCAGGTGGGCAGAGAGGAGGGAGCTGCGAGGCAGAGCGGTGGACACCTTCCAGGAAATCAGGAACAGAGAAGACACATCTTCCTTTAACAAATGAAACTGATTCCTGCCATATGCAGCTACAAAGTAGGTGGTCCTGAAAATACATAAAGGTTTACATAACACTTATTATGGTGGTATGAGCGATACACAGTATAAAAGGGTGGGTTGTTTTTAACCTACCAAAGTAATTTTCTTACTGGAAAAGGACTCAAAAATTGTATACTGCCTTTCTCTAGCTGCAAGTATATACATGAATCTTGATAATTGTTACTTGCAACAAAATCTGTGTTACAAAATAAGTTGACTATGAATAAGTTTGGAAACAGATAGGTATAAATTTAGGTATTGTATCTAATATCAATTTGCATATGATCCCCTGCCTATTAATTAGAAGAAACTACAGACACTAGCATCTTACCAATTCTTCTGAAAATTTTATACATCTCAAGTGCAAAATAACTTATACAGGAGAAATTGTAACATATATAATCAACATCTTGTTTTCTTCCCAATGTGTTTTGAAGATTGTCCTGTATCAACACCTGTTAAACTATCTGTTTTTAACAACTCTTAGTAATCCAAAATTGAGATTTATCACAATTCAAGAGGTCTCCTATTAAAGAATATTCAGGTGTGATCACTGTAATTTCAATATCTTTCATACCTTTACAAGTTCCTAAGTAGGAGGTCTTCTCAAGAAGGGGATTTGGCTCTTTTAGGAATCAAAGGGCATGTACATTTCATATTTTTAAAGTTAGAAAACTGCCTACAGGTGGATCTGCACAACCCGTACTCTCTCCAGGAGGACCTAAGAGTGCCCTTCACTGATGCGGACTCCAGCCCTCGGGGTCTGTGTGTTGTGGCTGTGGTGAACACATTCACACGGACTACGGAAGTCCTGTGGAGAAAAAGGGACGGCATGGCCACTCTCTAAGTGAGAGAGAGGGCCTGACCCCTGCCTGGACAGGCTTTTATTGCTTTTCTGGGTACATTATACTGAGGATGGTCCTCATTTACTATGCACAGTTCACTGTAGGTGATTACCTTATACAGATAACAAAGAAAATGTTGCCAATTACTTCAAAGAGAAGGATGTTGCAGATCAAGGAGAAAAGTGGTTGAACTGGTTATACTCCACACTTGGGAGGTTTAGCACAGACTTTAGGAAGTTAGTTTAAAGATATGCAGTAAACATTTGCTGCCTCAATCCAGGGTGAAGGAGTTTTAGCAAAAGCAAGCATCATAGCAGCCTAGGTACAATGCAGGCCTGATTCCCCATGGGAAAACCTATCTGTGAGCGTGGGTCCTGTGTGCCAACCTCATTCCCTGTTGGTTTTCTGAATCAGGAGCTGGGCTACATTCCCCAAAACCCTATATTCCCCCTTTTGTTTTTAGTTAGGACTGCTATAGTTCCCATAAAGCTTGCTACTTGCAAATGCATCAAAGTATACAGAGCATTATTATAATCAGCAAGCAACCAGTGGCTCCAAAGACCCATACTCTGGTTAAGTCCATCAAACCAGTTTTTTGGGGTTTAGCCACCAAGATTATCACAGAGGGTTTGGAAAATCTCTTGCTTAGTCAAGTGTTAAATGTCCTGCAGCTACACCAGTACCCTTATGTTCTCAGAATTACCACTCTTTTTATTCTGGCCAATTAGGAGGTGAAGAGGAACCTTATTTTAATGTGCATTTCTTTAGTTACTAATGAGGTTCTTTTTTCCCTTATGGTTACCGACTATTCATATTTCTTTAATTGTGAATTGCTTTTTGCTTAATTTTCTATTGTGTGGCTTGTATTTATTTCTTTGCATTTTAAGGATACTTCTCCTTTTTTGCAATTAGTATACAAGCATGTTTCTGTCATTTGATTTTCTATATTAACTATAGACTCTTTTTAGCTTTTAAGTTTGTAAAATATGCCTTTACCTCTTTTTTTGAGAGAGTATTAATCAAGGACTTAATTTTATTTGTTTTGTCTTTTTACTTTCAAATGTTTTCAATTACAGTTGACATCCAATGTCACTTTATGTGACTTTTAGGTATACTGCCTAGTGGTTAGGTACTTACATAACTTATGATGTGACCTCCCTGATATTTCAGTAGCCCCTGGGCACCATACACAGTCATTACAGTATCACTGACCATACTGCCTGTGCTGAACTTCACGTCCCTGTGACTACTCCATAACTACCACTTTGTACTTCTTACCTTTTCACCCAGTCCCCCCAACCCCCTCCCATCTGGCAACCGTCAGTCTGTTCTCTGAATCTATGAGTCTGCTTCTGTTTTGTCTGTTCGTCTATTTTGTTCTTCAGATTCCACATACAAGTGAAATCATCTGGTATTTGTCTTCCTCTGTCTGACTCATTTCACTTAGCATAATGCCCTCTGAGACCGTCGATGCTAGTCTAAATGGATTTGGACCAATATTTCTGCAAATAGTAGTACTTCCTTCTTTTCTTATAGCTGAGTAGTATTCCATTGTGTGAATGTACCACATCTTCCTTACCCACACTCACCTACTGATGGACACTTGGGCTGCTTCCATACCTGGGCCATTGTAAATAACACAGCAGTAAACACAGGGGTGCATGTATCTTTTCAAACCAGTGTTACGGATTTCTTCCAATAAATACCCCAAAGTGGAACTGCTGGCTCATAAGGCAGTTCCATTTTAAAATTTTTTAAGGAAACTCCGTATCGTTTTCCACAGTGGGTCTTACAATCTGTATCCCCACCAACAGTTCGTGAGGGTTCCCTTCTCTCCACATCCTCACCAATTTATTGATTTGTTGTTTGTTGGTTTATTGATGATAGTCATTCTGACAGGTGTGAGGTAACATTTCATTGCGGTTTTAATTTGCATCTCTCTGATGATTAGTGACATTGAACATCTTTTCATATGTCCATGGGCAATCTGTATGTCCTCTTTGGAAAAATTCTGGTCCTCTGCCCATTTTTTAAATGTATTGTTTTTTTGGTATTATGTTGTACAAGTCAGTTTTTTATAAATTTTGGATATTAACCCCTTATTGTATATATCATTGGTGAATAACTTCTCCCAGCTGACAGGCTGTCTTTTTGTCTTGTTGATAGTTTTAAGTTTTTAATAAATATTTTTTTATTTATACATTAAGATTTATAAATTTGATGTGATTAGTAAATTTGATATTAGGTTTATTTTCTGTTATTTTTGTAAGCATTCATAAGACAGACTTTTGTTGTTTTGATTGGGAATGCAATAGTTGCTCAGTTATAATAGTTATAAATTCACTTATGGAAAACGGACATTTCCGCAATACTGTCTTCCTGACAACATGCCGTGTGTTGGCGGGTACCCAGTCACTCTTTTCTGCCAACAGTAGAGGTCTGAGGTTTTTCATCTTGGTCCCACACACATCTGATTTAGATATGTTATTTTTTTGTTGTTGATATTACACTTGGAGTTCTTTTTCCAAAATCTAAGTGTTTGTTTGTTTTTTGTATGATATTTACACTGTTCTACAGAATTTTTTTAAGAGTAGATCCTTTACCAAATTCTCTTCTTTTTAATTTTGTTCGCACTGAGATTTTCAGGCTTACTATAGATAGTATCATCTGAAAATAATTATATCATAGTTAATTTGAAAGGCTAACAAGATTTTGACTGGGATTTTGAATGTTCTTCACCCAAACTGTCATGCACAAAAATCAAAGAAAATAGCTTTGTCTTTCTTTAATATTTTAATGTCTTAAACAACAGACTTTCCCCCTTACATTTACTTGGAGTTTATTGATGCCACAAAATTCAATATATGGATGAGTTCAGCTTCTCTCATTGACTCTTATATTTGGAAAGAAGAAAGAGCAGCATCATATAGCAAAACTTTGGTCTTCCCGGTGTTGGCTTTTCTGGCTTTTCTCACCAAGTTCTGTCTAGAGGTTGGAAATTGTGACACGTGTCAGAAACAGAAGTACCAGTGACACAGAGCAAGTGGTCTTTCGTGTTTTCCTTCAGTCAGTATAGAACATGGGATATGGAAAGGAGGCAACAACTGACCCTGTCACTCAGGAATCTGCCATCTTCAGAGGAGGTGGCCCCTTTGCCATGGAGACAGTGGCAGACATGAGAGCCTGAAGGCCACACCAGACCTCGTTTCTGGTGGGAATGCTGAGGAAGCACTGGAGAGCAGTCAGGCCAGGGGCACAGAGGCAGGAAGGATGCCCAGTAAACTACAGCCTGGTCAGCCATCGCATCTGGAAGGAGCTTGACTGGAATACCTCTTCACTGTCCATACTATCTAGCTGAGTTCACTGTATGACTGCCCAGATGAGTGGTTTCAGCAGAGCCTGTGGACCTGGGAAGCCTGAAATACTGATTCTTGGGTCCTTCAGAGGAAACGTTTGCCACCCTTGTCTAAATCAAGCTGTTATCAAGTTGCCACAGACAGAAAGCAACTGGGCATTTTCCATTGGTTGTGTGTGTGGTGCAGAAACCGTGGCAATAAGGGGATGGAGAGCAGGTGGGGCCCAGGAGAAGCAAGCCGGGCACTGAGACCCAGGCCTGCCATGTCCACCACGGGTGTCTGGACAGATGGAGATGGAGGAGGGGCAGACCACAGCTCCTCTGAGGAAAGTCCTGACCTCCAGTCCCACATAGTTCACAGACAGCTGGAGGCAGGATGGATGTATAGACACTGCTGGAATGTGGGCCATGACCCATAAAGGAACCGAGAAAGATGAGCTGGGTCTGCACAAAAGCTTTTGCAAGGAGACAGCTGCATGGCAACTGGGTGGGATGGTCAGGGGCTGTGGCTCAGCTGGCACCACAGTGTCCAGCACAGACAGTGACAAAGTGTCCTTCCTTGAACAGGAAAAGCAGCAAGGTCATTGTGTTAGCTCAAGTCTCAGTCACTGTTGGTAACCCTAGGTAGGTGCTTAGTGAAGGTGGGATAGAAAAGAAAGTTTTGAGGGCATTATGAAGGAAAAAAAATATGGACTTGGCTTGGCAGTGTTGAGGAACCTGAAAAGAACATTACAAGGAGTCTGAAGGTCATGAACTGAAACTCAGTGGCAGGTGGGGAGCGCATTCCACAGCCCCTATAGCAGCGGCCAGTGCAGCACCAGGAGGCCAGGCTCCAGATGGGGTGGGTGCCCAGGGACAGAGTCGGCTTGCAGCAGCAGGCGCTGGAGCCAGTGGCACGTGGGGAACCCAAGAAGGGAAACCTTAAAGGTGACACACTGGCTTTGGGGAACAATGAGTAAAAGTAGGAGGCTTTAATGAAAACCTAATACCTGCTTTCTTTTGACATAACTGGGTGACTGGACACAGTGAGACCTATCCACGAATGGCAGTGACAGTTGGAGCTGCAGGGGACCCCTCAGGAGGGCAGGGTCCCCAGTGCACCCCACCCCACCTCGCCATTCCCGCATGGCCCCCAACATGGAGACCACGTGTCATTTGCAAGTCATTCCAAGTCTCAATTTATCATTGAGCTGGAGCTTCTATTTTTCCTTAGTAGAGATATACTTTTTTTATTCCCACATCTCCTATGAAAAAAGAAGGAGAAAGACAGACCGAGATTGCTGCATGTTTGAAGCAAATAAATGTGATGTAGCACATGGTCGGACGATGTAAACTAGCCCTACTGAGCTACTAAGGAACTTCTGGCCCAGCTGCAGAACACAGCAGGGAAAGGGGAAATAGCTGGGTCCCAGGCACTCTGAGGTGGTTAAATCAGTTTATAAATTTCCCGTAGTGCAAAAAGACAGATAAATAGTTAGAACCATTACCCATGCATGGGCAATAGTTAGAAATTGATAAAGCTCTACTTGAGAACATTAAGAACATACTAAGGGCCCAATAATGAGGAAACCCTTGGCAAAAATCAACTTGACTCAAACTTGCCACAATAGAGACAGGCACTAGCCTCCCCTCCCAGCAAAACTGGACAGGTAAGTGTGTAGGTTTATACAACTGTACGAATGGGAGTTTACTTACATTTTCTTCCACATGAGGTGTGTTTACAGAAGGCGCTGTCAGGTTTAACTTTGCTTCCTCAGAGTACAGGACCCGAGGGTGTGAGGTTTGCGTAAGCCCACACATGCCCTGCTGAGGTCCGTGTGGACACCCAGCCCGACACCCTGCCACTCCTGTCCCCTGCTCCTGGGTCTGACTTTCTTCATTTCTAATCACTGTGTCTACAGGTTGAAACTGTATCCTGGAAACATTGTAAATAAAGGGTGTTTGGAGATCTTGGAGGGACATTTCAAAGCGGAAGAGACTACACAGTTATTTTGTCCATAACATCATGTTACTCAACAAAGTGGAATCAGACAGTATCCTGGTCAAATCCACATTTACTGTGATACCAAATTTTCTTTTTTTGGGTAATTTGAGGGCAGACAAAAGCAAGGGCCGCATTTTCCCCCATCCTGGTAAAGGAGCTGCACCAGGAGCTGCCTTGCCCTACCTTGTCCATTCTGCCTACCGTCTTCACAGGCTCTGAGGTGCTCAAATACTTTTCCAGACAGCATCCAATTAATCTCTTGCTATGGAGGTGGCAGCATTTCAGATTAAATTATCTTTCCATCCCTCCCTCATTAAGGAAAGAAAAAAGATGTCAAGCAAATGACAAAGCATCTTGTCAGAAAGGATTTCTCCTTGAAGAAGTTCTGCAGAACCAGGGCACTCCTGGGGCACTGCTTGGCCCTGTGAGCACAGGCGGACCCCAGGCTCCCTCTCCGAGGGCAGTCCTGGAGTGGCCAGCCTCTCTGAGGGTGGGGTGCGGGAACCCAAGCAGGGGAGGGTTGGTTAGTGCCATAGCAGCTGTGAAGAGCAGCTCAGAATGACAAGGGCAGCTTGTGACAATGAGAGCTTCCTAAGAGCTCTGGAGAGGGGTATTTTTCTCTTGGGCCAGCATTCCTGAGCCTCATCCCAGTAAATCCTTAACACCTCCTGTGTAAAGAAGGTGAGAATCAGCACAGGCAGAAAGTAGGGTACCTGCAGGAGGGTGTGGGGCAATGCTTTAGAATCACGGGAACACAAAAATATTAAAGACATCACAAAACAAATGAGGAATTTAGATATATGGAAACAATAATGAAATAGCTCCTTATATTTTTATATCATGTTATTCATTCATTCACTTGACAAAAATTTACTGAGTCTAGTAAATTGCTGCTAATATTCTAGACACTGGCCATAAACAATGAATATACATGGCAGATACAATACATAACTTCAATAAACTTGCAGCTCAGTGGAGAACACAGACCAACAGGCAACTGCACCTCTACACCAGCAGAACTGTGTGGCTCAAGCTCATGTAGCAGCGATGCAGGTGCGGGGTGTTGGAGGAGGCTCCCCAGAGGAAGTGATGGGTCATGTAGACCATGAAGGTGGAGCCAGGTTTGGGGTCAGAGGCGGGACGAGAGGCGTGTTCCATCTGGGGTTTGCAGATGAAAGAAACTAGTTCATATGGGTATGTGCTTTTCCAAGCGCAGCCTTGTTAGTCTGTGGAGTGAAAACACCAAGATGGCCTGTCTGGCCTCAAGCCCTGTGAGTGTTTCTGTCCCTGAAAGGGATGTAATGTCTCCCATCCCAGTGACACGGCCATGGGCACAGAGGTTAGAAAAGACCTGAAGAAAAGAGAACGATGAACATCCAACACTTGTGGGAAAGCATGTGTTCCGTGAGCAGGCAGAGAGCTCAGAGAAGCTCAGAATGGCACAGGCTGCTACTGCCACCGCCAGGGAGGTGCAGCGGAGAGTGAGAACACAGGAGGGTGGCTGGGAGAGGGAAAGGAGAAGATGAGAAGAGGTCCTTATATCAGCAAAGAGGACCGCCTGCAATGCTTGCTTCACAGAAACAACCCCTTGCCAGATGAATCCCCCCAAAGCTGCTATGTCCAAGATACACCCAGTTCAGAGCCCATCAATGACACCCCTTACTCCACAACCTTGCACCAACTTACCTTCCCCACGCCATTGTCTCCCCCAAAAGACTCCACTTCACCAACATGTATCTGCACTTCTCTGCCCCATCTATGTGTGTATCACTCTTGCCTATAGTGATGTAGCTCATATCCTGCCCCCCAAGACATTACCCACCCAGTAAGAATCTGTTTAAATATTATCTTCTACATTATGTATTATTCTAAGCAGTGCTATTTATTTATGTGTTTGCCTCCTATGAAAGTTCCATAAATATTAATGCCTATATGCCAGGACAGTATGCTGTGTAAAAAGAAAAGGAATTAGAAATGGCCTCTGCTCCTAATAAGCTTACATTGCGAGTCTTCCATCAATCTCATGCAAATAAATGAGCAAAGGTCTTATTCATTTAAAACCTTGGCTTTTCAAAACTTAGATGGGAAATCCTAGCATGTAGTAAAAATTCTTTGTAACACCAAAAGTCAGTGCTGTAAAAAAAGCCATCTCTTTTAATCCTGACCCTCAAGTTTTAAAATACTGCTCTTTCAATTCAAAACCTCTTAGCAGTCCTTATGCATCATGAAGAGCTAGTCTTTCTCCGTGTGTATGCACATGTGTTTGTGCAGAAAAGCACCCAAATCTGCACCTGTATCTGCATCTACCTCTGTACGCCTTTGCAAATGCACTAGTCTCACTCTACCCTACCTGACTTTTCCCACGTAATGCTGTCATAGAGGTTACTCCAGGTCAGCACATTTAGAATGCTACAACCCACTAAACAACTGCATGATATCCCAATGAATGCTTTCCTGTTGATAGAACTGAGGTATTTTCTGAGTTTTGTTCATGCATTCTGGCATTTATGAGAACAAGGGCTGGGTTTCTTGCTGTGTAAGTTAGTGGCTGCAGGGTGTGAGGCAAGTTACTTCACTCCTCGAAGCCTGTTTCTGAGCTAGACACAAAGAGTTGTAAACTAGGTTTAATGTGCAAAGTATATCTGGCACAAAGGACACACTAAAAAAATTACACCTCTTACTTTTACAGATATTTTATAACATTGTTTTCAGATGGTGCTCATGTGCTATAAATTCACAGTGCATTGTCATCTATGAACTTTGCACAGTTAGTGTTTTAGAGATGAATAAATATAAGTACACAAGTGTACATAAAAACCAAAAACAGCCCTTTCTTTTTATCCACAGACTTACCCTTTGTGTGTCCTTCATTCTTTTCTGTAAACCTGAGCTTTCATCTGGTGTCATCACACATCAGTAAGTGGGCTGCCAACAAGCTACTGAAGCTTCTCTCTCCCTGAAATGCTTTCTTTTGTCCTCACATTTGAAGGGCATTTTTCTGAAGGTAGAATTCCAGGTTGATAGATATTTCTTCAGCCCGTTGAAAATGGCCCATGTGTTTCTGGCCTCCACTGTGCCTGACAAGCCATTTGCTCTTCTCCTGGTGCTTGCTGTCCTGCAGACCCTGCATCTGCTGACCCGGCTGGCACCAAAGACAGGAAGGGACCTTGACTCTCCACCTGTCCTGCCGCTGAGTCCACGGGATGGATTCTCCATTATCTTATCGTTTTCAAGTTCAGCATTTCTACTGTTGTTGTTGTTGTTTTTAATAATCTCTCTTGCTCTTCTGAAATTCCCAGTGTTGATTTACATTACCTTTCTAATAGCTCTTTTGGTATATTTGTAATACATAATTTTAATCTTAAATAATATGCATCTGTACCACTTCTAAGTTTGTATCTATTGAGTGTTCTTTTTACCATCAGTTACCTTTTCTTGCTTCTTTACCACCTGTTATTGTTTACTGTATGCTGCATATTATACACAAAGAATAATTAGGACTGAAATACATGATATATCCTTCCAGAAAGGGTAGACCCTTTATGTGCTGGGCCGCTGGGGTGGAGACGAGTGTCTTTGTGAATCTGAGCTTAGTCTGGCCGTTCACGTCTCTGATTCAGTTCTCCACTAAGGGGAACACAGGACTTCCTTCCCAACGGGCCTTGAGAACTTGCACCAGCAACATTCTTGATGTTTCATTTTGCTTAGTGACCAGCCAGCTGGGTTCACACCGTGGAAGGCCTTTCTCTGTCTTACTAACCTGCCCGCCAGCTCTGTTTCACTGAGGCATTTGCTTTCCCTGCTGCTCTTGGTTTATTGCACAAGGGGCCTCCCTCTGTCCTGTGCCGCTTCACAGCCTCTGCAGCATAGGCAGCAAACGCCCATGGGCCTCACAGGACCCTGCTCCCTCCAGGCCTCAGCAGGCACCACTGGCACTTAGCAGTGGCTGGTGTGCTCCCTAGAGGGCGCTCTTGGCTCCCCGCTCTTCCACTGCAGGCACCCAACCAAGGCCCACAGCTCTTTCCTTCACTTTCTCAGCCTTCCCTAAGCTTCCTAGGTGCCCTTCAGACCTTCTGCAGCCCCTATAACCAGGGCAGAGTGGTGCGTGTGCACACTCGTGCTGTGGCCGAAGTTCCTGGGGGCCCTAAACCACCACGTGAGCCCTCACGCAGATGTCCAGAATTCAGTGAAATGTAGCTGCTTTCTTCGTCTGTATCCCTCATTGACAGACAGCTGGAGGTCTTCTTGCATCCCGCGGGTGTTTAATTCGTTTAAGTCTCTTTGCTTCCTTGGGTTTTGGGTGGGTTTAAAAACTAGGATTTTGTAGCATATCTGATTGTTCTCATTATTAGAGTGGTGACTGGAGTGTCTAATGATCGTCTAAATCTTAACTGTACAAGGGGGAACCCCCCAAAATAGAATGTATTTATTAAAAAATGTGTATCTATTCTTATATGTTTAAACTTCAGTCACTTTCAAAGTACCCTCCAATTGATGCAATACACCCATCTAGACATTTTTTTCCACTGCTTAGAAGTTTTTGAACTTGTCATTGTTGATGCCTTTCAGTGCTTCTGCTGATTTTTGTTTCACCTCTTCCACGTGGGCAAAACATTTCCCTCTGAGGACTTTTTTCATCCAGGGAAACAAAAAAAAGTCACTCAGGGCAAGATCAGGTGAATAGGGAGGGTGGGACATGAGGTTCATGCCATTTTTGGTCAGAAACTGCTGAACATTGAACACAGTGTGGGCAGGTGCACTTGTAAATTACCCATCATGAAATGGGCAGACATGTTGAAAGAGTCTTCAAAAAAAATTCACTGAAGCTTAACTCAGCCTCTCAAAACAACGCCAGCTGGTACACAGATACAGATGGGTTCCTAGAAAACCCATGTAACAGGGAAGCTGGTACTACAGGGCCCACCTTCTAGCCATTAATTCTGTTTTTAGGCCCCCCCTTATATGTGGAAATTTCCCAGCCTATATCTTAGTTCTCTCTATGTATCAGTTTGTACATGTAGTAAGTATTAAGTCAGGGTTTTAACCAAGGGAGCATTAACCTAATTTATGATTTTCCTTGTTTCAACTAGAACTTAAATCAACTAGAATCAGACGGGCTTCAATGAGTTTGAATCCTACTGCACCCCTCACCCTACTCACTTCCTGTTTCCAAAGCCCAGGCTGCCTTCCCTGGACAGTCTGCACATCCAACTTCCATTTTCCATTTGCTTCCTCAAACCCAACCACTCAGCTTGCCTGAGTGGTCTGTTATATCCTCTACTCTCTCAGGAATTATCCTATGTCCCCTGTATTTCCAGCCTATTTGATTGCTTGGAATGTATTTATTATAATTTTTTAGCTTAACAATGGAACCCATTGCCTTAAATTTAGAGGTACTTTTCCTGAAGTGGTATCTGGAGGTTGAAGAAAAATATGTTGAGTATATTATTTGAAATTTTAATCAACACACATTTTTAAAGTAAAGCATAATGAGATAGCATCTCACACCAGTTAGAATGGCTGTTGTCACCAACAAGACAGGTAATAACAAGTGTTAGGGAGGTTGTGGAAAAAAGGAACCCTCATTCACTGCCCTGGTGGGAATGTAAACTGGTACTGCCACTATGGAAAACGTATGGAGGTTCTTCTAAGAAGTAATATGAGTTACCACATGACCTAGCAACCCCTCTACTGGGTAACTACCTGAAAAAATTCTGAAAACATTTATTTGTAAAGATATATGTATCCTTGCCCTGGCAGGGTGGCTCAGTTGGTTGGAGTATTATCCCCTACACCAAAAGTTTGTAAGTTTGATTCCCGGTCAGGGCACATACCTAGGTTGCAGGTTTGATCCCATGGCCATCTCTCTCTCTCTCTCTCAAGTCAATAAATACATCCTCAGGTGAGGAATCAAAAAACGATACACCCATATGTACCCCTATGTTCACAGTGGCCAACACATGGAGACAACTGAAATGTCCCTTAGATAGATGATTGGATAGGGAAGATGTTGTGCATATACACAATGGAATACTACTCATCCATAGGAAAAGATGAAATGCTGTCATTTGTGAGAACATGGGTGGATATTGAGAATATCACACTAAGTAAAATAAGCCAGACAGAGAAAGTAAAACAACGTACTATTTCACTCATATATGGGATATAAACTGAAAGCAGCGAACAAAAACTCATAGACACACACCATGAGTATGGTGGTTACCAGAGGGAAAGAGGGCGGGGACTACAGGGTAATGCGGTCAAACATATAGCAACGTAAGGAGACCCGACTGTGGGTGGTGAACACAATGTAACACACAGATGATGTGCAATTTACACTTGAAACCTATATAACTCACTCACCAATGTCACCCCATAAATTTAATAAAATAAGTTTATCCTGCATAACTAGAACTTCTTATCCCTGACCAACATCTCCATCTCTCCCTTGCCCAGCCCCTTGTAACCACTATTCTCTGCTTCTATGACTTAGGCTATTTTAGATTCCATATATTATCCTGAAGTTGGGGAAGAGAGTTAGATGCTCTCACCACAAAAAGGGGGGGAAGGAGGAAATATTGACATGTTATTAGGTGAGGGATGTACCGTGGTGGTGATTTCACAATGCATGCGTAGTCCATGACTGTTGATACTGATATGTGTTAATATTTAATATTTTTACTAACATAGCTCTTATTTTCTTCATGTCACATTCTTCCTTGTACATATCCTTCACAGATACAACATGGATGCTGTGTTCTACCCTAATTACTTCTTAACCAGACTACACACAATTTTGTCAACTTAATTTTACTTAACAATTAAATCATTCTATTTCCCTAATTCTTTCATTATTCTCCAGAGAACTTGTTCCCTCCTCCCTGCCCCAAGCCCAGTGTTGTAAACAGCCAGAGCCTTTTGTTCAGGCTCCTCCACAGGCAACATAGGGGGTGACCTCTGACCTCTGACCTCTGACCCTCACCTTCTGCAGTGAGACAGCACAGGCAGGCCAGGCTCCACCTGCAGTTTCAGACCTTTTCCGGAACCATCTCAGGGGGAGATTAAAGGCTTACCTTTCCTCTTTGGCTTTTTGCTTTGACTACTCCAGCTACTCAGACACTTGGCAGTTCACCTCTTTCCCTTCTGGCTCCTGACAACACTCTTTGGTTGGAGAAGAAAGAAAAAAAAAGAAAGACTCCAGTGATGGTAACATGTTTAACTAAATTTAGTGTCATAAATGCACTGTTACTCTGAAATTTTAAAATTCTTCAAAGTACAATTAATGAGTCATTGTGTTGTCTCATGTAATCAGTATAGTGAATTTATGCCCATTTCTTAGAACTATGTAACAAATCAGAAAAATGAGTAGCCTTCATATCTAACTATAGAGAATCTTATTATTTATGTAATTGATACATTTAATTCTAGGTTGGTATTTCAACCCCTTAGGATTGCTCCTGCTAAAAATTATTTTATTTCACCATGAACTTTTCAGGAAGTGGAAGTGAATTCAAGGACCACTAAAGCCTTCCTCTAATACTTCAACCTAATACACGTGCTCCCTCAGCTAATTCACAAGGCAGAGACGCCTCGCGTGTGCACGTGGGTGAGGAGCAAGTGTGCCAGGTGCAAGTCCCGGGCGGTGACGGTGAGACCAGGCAGAGTGAAAACACAAACCGATGCCCCGTGACGTCATTCTAGTGCCGCCTCCACAGGAACTGGGAAGAAACAATGTTGGCCGCTGGGCAAGCGGGGCAGGCAGGCACTGAGGCGTCGCTGAAGGCGGGAGCGAAGACACCACGCTGGGGCCTAGGCCCCAAGGAGAAAGCAGAGGGCCGGCCTCTGGCGGGGGTGGGCGCTGGGGCATCTGCTCCCTGAGTTGCCCTCCTGGCCCCGGAAGGCCCCTCTGGAGGCTCTGAAGGGGGTGCTGCCTCAGGCATCTGTACCCACTCCCTTGCCCCACCGCCCCCAGCTGGAGGCCGCCAGCCCCTGCTGCCGCTCTGCCACTGGCTGCCTTCCCACTCACTGCACCATCTGATCCATGTCTGCAGGTCACAATTCTCCCTCTTTCCTTTCTGAGCACACCAGTCATTGAGTGTAGGGATAGGATCATATCTCAGCATTCTTAACTACATCTGCAAAGGCTCTATTTCCAAATAAGGTCACCATCACAGGTACCAGGAATCAGGACCTGGACCTAGCTTTTGGGGGTCCCCGACTCCATGCACTCCAGGATGAATGGCACAGATAGGGCTCCGTGGGTGTGTCACATGGCTCTGGGGTTTCCCCTCAGAGCCAGCCTGCTCAGGGAACTTGACAAGGGCTGGGATGGGCACAGTCCCAGAAACAGGAGGTGCATTTGAAGAGAAGGAAGCCAGCAAAGGAATCTGAGAGTGTGCTCAAGGCTTGTATCCAGAGCATACAGCCAATTCAGTGAATATTCAGGCTGAAGATTTTCATGTGGCAGTAATGACCATGAAAGTGATGCTTATTCCTTCAATGATACACTTATTAACGACTGCCAGTGTCCCTGGGGCTGTGGACACAAGGAGGATTCAGAGAGAGATGGCGGTGGTGAAGTCTGCAGTGGAGCAGGCAGAGAAACAGGTGAAGGAATGGGTGTAACCACTGCACACACGAGGAATGGGGGGAGCGGGCAGAGATGCCCGGGGGCTCTCTTGCAGGTGGAGACAGGAAGGTGCACAGCACTTTAACCCACACTGCATTGTCTGACCCTCCCCACAATCCTGAAAAACCGGCTCACCTGAGGTGGGCAGCAGACCCTGAGACCGAGGTGGAACGAATTACCCAGATTTCCCTGTTAGATGGGTGTGAATTATAGACTAGAATTCGGGACTTTTGACTCCTCATTCACATTTCTCATTACACGTGCCTTTCATATAAACTAACGGCCTCTGGTCCTCCCGGATGAATTCTGGCTTTACAACTCCAACATGAGTTTTCCTTGTGTTGGAACATATTAGTAACTTGGTACTATTTACTGATGATGTCATGTTAATGAATTTATTGAAACTGTGTATGGCTCTCCTGCTCTAGTTGGCCTTCTGGTCACGTCTCTTTCCTAGCCAGGCTGAGACGGTGGGTTTGCGGACCGACACAGCAGCGACGTGAGTTCCGTAGTTTGCAGTCTGTGAAGACCCCAGGAAGAGACTTCTCAAAGTGACAGGGCGATGCTCGATCTTTTCAATGGTTTTGTACACAAAAATATATAGTAATTACAGATTAATTATTTAAAGCATATTGTGACACTAGATTTGAATGTAAAGTCAAAGTAATGATGCCCGTTTCCATTGTTCTAAATTTCAATATGTCAAAGGCTAAACAGTAAAAAAGTATTGTTCTAAATATGAGTGTACCATCTGAAGCAAAGAATTAAAGATCTTACTGCTGTTTCTGGGAGCTAACAAAAGTCCTCCTAAAACAGCAAATTTCATTTTGGGTAAGATTGGCAACCCTCACTTTTGGTCAAAACATCAGGTCAGATATTAAAATGAATAAATTTAATTTTCCAAATACAGAAAAGCAAATATTAAAATCACCACACAGACATTTACAGAAAATATATACTTAGTATTTATGAAATGATAGAAATATTATCTATTTATAAAGGTCAGAAGCTTCAAAGATAACTTAGCAATAATGTTATAACTTAGTGCACTTTATTTTCCTTCTCAATGAACCAGGAGCCCCAGCCACTCTCCCCAGCAGCCACACGAGGCTGAGGCCGGCCTTTCTCGGTGGCTGACCCACGTGAGCGGCTCCTCCCTGCGGAGGCAGCGGGTGAGAACCGGGGAAGCGACTCCATCTGCTTTGCCACTCAGAGCTTCAACACCCTCAGCCTCCGAGGAGACAAATGATCACATTCTGTCATCTTTTCTTCTTGGAATGAAGTTGGGAGGGGTGGGGAAAATTGGTGGAGAAAATGACAAGTTCTATTTTAAGGGTGACATTCTGGGAGATACAGAAAATTAAAGGGATTCAACCCCCTGAACAGGCGAAGAGCATGACATTAATTATAACTAGCTTTAACCCAAGATACAAGCTAGCTCACCAAAAGTGCCCTGTGCTCCTCAGTGTTAGCGTTACAGCTGTATGCTGTAAAATGCAGCCAGCGAGCAAACCTTACAGAACATATTCAGCGCCACGACAATGATCTACCCCAAACATTGCTTCTCTTAATGCCTGTGGTCTCTTTCCAACTAACTGCATTTGAACTCAACAACCTGTACTCTTTTACTCATCATTAGAAACGGTTCATCACAGAGAACATTTTGTGTGTTTTTTTAACATTTTATTTATTTATTTATAGAGAGGGAAGGAAGGGAGAAAGAGAGAAACATCAATGTGCGGTTGCTGGGGGCTATGGCAGGCAACCCAGGCATGTGCCCTGACTGAGAATCGAACCTGCGATGCTTTGGTTTGCAGCCCATGCTTAATCCACTAAGCTACACTGTCCAGGGCCTTATTTTTATTGTTGTTCAAGTACAGTTGTCTCCATTTCCCCCCTACCACTCCCCCCACCCCACCCACCCCCACTTCTACCCTTGATCCTACCCCCTTCAGTTTGGTCCATGTGTCCTTTACAGATGTTCCTGAAAACCCTTCCCCCTTCTCCCCTTGTTACCACCTCCCACCTCCCCTCTGGTCACTGTCTGTTTGTTCTTAATTGCAATGTCTCTGGTTATATTCTCATCACAGAGAATTTTTTTTTTAGTAAAAGGGAAAAAAACACTCATTTTCAAGGTATGTGATCTGTTTTTGAAGTCCCTGGGGAAGAGTTCTGAAAGTGACTTTCCTGTTTCTAAGTGCAAGACATTGAAGAAATAATACAATGTAACCAGATTTAAAAGTCAGTATATTAGTCACCTATTTTAAGAGGGCAATAATGAAACACCTGTTTATTTTTTACTTTTAAAACTGTGTCACTCTCTATGCATGGGATTATGATCGCTCTAAGAGTGACTGCAAAAGGTGCAGGCCCAGAGGTCCACACCTGCCCTCTGTTCCCAACCCTGCCCCACTCAGATGCGAGCACGAAAACTCTGGGCCCCCTTTCCTCATTTGTTCAGTGCAGATACTACTGCCCCCTGTCTATGTCACAGGATTTGTATTAACCCAAGTAATTTGAATAGAAATGTAATTTATAATTTAAAATAACAAATGCAAGATGGTAATCACTAAAAGTTAAGAATCTTCTCAAAAATAGATTTCAGCCCTCGGATGTGAAGGTTAGAAATTACAGAGCACTACTGAGTGCTATGTGGACTTACATTACCTGCTTATCCATGTGGCCATGGAGACACAGAAGTGGAAAAAGTGACCCCCAACCGTGCACATCCCAAGTTTCCTGTGGAAGAGCCGAGCCGCACAGCACCACCATGGCAAACGAAAGCATGACTACAGGCGCGGGAAGCTGACTCACATCCACTGGGCCACCCGTGTCACTGTGGCACAGCCACTTTCCACGGAGGGACATGCTTCTCACCCTGTCAGTAGTAGTACACACATCCTCTGCTACAGCCAAAATGAACAAACCATCCGCCCCCAAATGCCTGAGGTCATGTCTGGAGTTTTGGTTTTCCTCACACCATCACATAAGCCTGGAAAGTTCTTCGTGAGCTCGCTCACCTCCAGAGAGCCCAGAGCAGAGTGTCCACTGGCATGCCGTGAACCAGTGATGTGCCACACCTGCCCATCTCTGTGGTGCTGGCATCAAGCACAGCACCACTCTGACCTGTCATGGTGTTCAGTATTCATTTGCTTACTATATAGAGAAAATCTAGAAAATATCAAATTTCCACTTTACATTTTGACCTTGATAGAACATCTGCAGAGACAATGTTGTTGCACCTAAAGAAACTGACTGAATTTTACTTTGTGAGAATAAATTTAATCAAATTTAATTTAATTTATAGACATGGAATTTTTCAAGATGGGCTTTGGCTCACTTCTCTTTTATTTTTGCATTCTCCACGTTTCAAGGCCTCGCAACATTGCATCAGCAGTTAATTATTGCTCTTATTTTAGGGAATGCAAGTATGCCTGTATGCAGTATAGGTCCAAGACTTGTTTGATGTATTTACTTATTAATCCTCACCTGTTGACATGTTTATTAATTTTAGAGAGAGAGAGACAGAAAGATAGAGAAACACTGATGTTAGAGAGAAACATCAACCGGTTGCCTCCTGCACACACCTCGATGGCAAAACAAGCTCACAATCTAGGTTATGTGCTCTGACCAGGAATTGAACCCATAACCTTTTGGTGCACAGGACAATGCTCCAACCAACTGAGCCACCCAACTAGGGCTAGTTTTATTTTTATAGATTCCTGGACATTGAATGTGGTAACAATGCATTTTTATTATAATATTTATGTATATAACTTGAATAGATATACATTTTATATATAAATTACAACTATGTATTACATATACTAAAATATAAATGATAAACCAGATTAAAATATAATTATGCAACATTCAGGAGAATATATATTAACCCAGTGAGAACTTCCACAAAGAGGCAGAAAACACAAAAAGAGAACCAACCGATCAAGACTAAAGAACATAATAACTAAGATGGAAAAAAAAAAATACACTAGAGGGAATCAACAGCAGATTAGATGATGCAGAATACTGAATCAGTGACCTTGAAAACAAGGTAGTGGAAATCATCCAATCAGAACAGCAAGAAGAAGAAATATATTTAAATGAGGCTAGTTTAAGGGACCTCAGAGAAAACATCAAGCATGCCAACATTGCATCCTAGAGTCCCAGAAGGAGGAGAGATAAAGGAACAGAAAGCCTATTTGAAGAAACAGTGGCTGAAAACCTCCTTAACATGGTTAAGTAAATAGACACCCAGGTTCAGAAATCACAGAGTCCCAGATAAGATGAATGCAAAGTGATCAATACTAAGATACATAATTAAAATGCCAAAAGTTAGAGAGAATTTTTCAATTTTTTAAATATATTTTATTGGCCCTGGCTAGCGTAGCTCAGTGGATTGAGCATGGGCTGCAAACCAAAGTGTCGCAGGTTCGATTCCCAGTCAGGGCACATGCCTGGGTTGCAGGCCATGACCCCCAGCAACCGCACATTGATGTCTCTCTCTCTCTCTCTCTCTCTCTTTCTCTCTCTCTTTCTCCCCTTCCCTCTCTAAAAATAAAATCTTAAAAATACATATATTTTATTGATTATACTATGACATTTGTCCCATTTCCCCCCTTATTTCTCCTCCACCCTGCACACCCCCTCCCACCCTCATTCCCCCTTTTAGTTCATATCCATGGGTTGTACATATAAGTTCTTTGGTTTCTCCATTTCCCACACTATTCTTAATCTCCATCTGTTTATTTTCTACCTTCCATTTATGCTACTTATTCCCTGTACCTTTTCCTCCTTTCTCCTCCTCCCCCACTGATAACCCTCCATGAGATCTCCATTTCTGTGAATCTGTTCCTGTTCTCATTGCTTGCTTAGTTTGTCTTTGTTTTTGTTTTTAGGTTTGGTTATTGATAGTAGTGAGTTTGTTGTGACTTTACTGTGCATATTTTTCATCCTCTTTTTCTTAGACAAGTCCTTTTAACATTTCACATAGTAAGGGCTTGATAATGATGAATTCCTTTAACTTGACCTTATCTGGTAAGCACTTTATCTGTTCTTCCATTCTAAATGGCAGCTTTGCTGAATAGAGTTATCTTGGATGTAGGTCCCTGCCTTTCATGACTTTGAATACTTTTTTCCAGGCCCTTCTTGCCTGTAAGGTTTTGTTTTTGAGAAATCAGCTGCTAGTTTTATGGGAATTCCTTTGTAGACAACATTCTCCTTTTCTCTTGCTGCTTTTAAGGTTCTCTCCTTAACTTTCATCTTGGTAACTTAATGATGATGTGCTTTGGTGTGTGCTTTCTTGGGTTCAACATTTTTGGGACTCTCTAAGCGTCCTGCACTTCCTAGAAGTCTATTTCCCTTACCAGATTGGGGAAATTCTCCTTCATTATGTTTTCAAGTGAGTTTTCCATTTCTTGCTCTTCCTCTTCTCCTCTGGCACTCCTATGATTTGGATGTTGCTTCCCATCACTGTTGGTTCCCTGTACATTTTCCTTTATTTTGCTTTTCACAACTTTCACTTTTTCCTCTATTTTGTGACCATGCTCAACCAATACTGTGAGCATCCCGATTACCAGTGTTTTGAACTCTGCATCTGGTAGGTTGGCTATCTCTTTGTCATTCAGTTGTATTTTTTCTGAAGCTTTGATCTGTTCTTTCATTATGGTCATTTTTTTTGTCTTTGTGCACCAGTTATGTAGTAAGGGGTGGAGCCTTAGGGATTCACCAGGGCGAGGCAACCCATGTTACTATATTGTGGTGCAGTATGTGGAAGGGGGGTCCAAGAGGGAATGATGCTGCTTGTTCAGCTCTCTACCAGCTTTCAGTCACTTCTGCCACTACCCACAAGCAAAGTGGGCCCTTCCAGTGCTGATTCCTGGGTGGGTGGGTTTGTGTACATTCCCACAACAGATGAAGACAGATGGAGATTAAGAATGTGCCTAGGACCCTGTGGGTCTCCCCAATGAACTCTCCTGTTAGGCTAGGAGTTTCTCCCACTCCCTCAAACTCCATAGGTTTTTTTCAGTTAGAGGTTTGAGGCTTTATTTCCCCACACTGGAACCCTGCATTGTGCAGTCTGTCTCGCTCCCCAGTTGTTCCTCCCAGTTTATCTGCATGCAAATATGGGTCCACCTGCTCTGACAGCTGCTGCCTAGCTTCGAGTCTGCTCCACCTCCAGGTGCCCATCTCCATCCCTCCTACCAATCTGAATGAATGTTTCTTCTTTAACTCCTTGGTTGCTGAACTTCCATACCGTTCAATTTTATGTCAGTTCTGGTTGTTTTTAAATTTGTTGTTGCCCTTCTTTCGGGTGTGTGAAGAGGCACAGTGTGTCTACCTACACCTCCATCTTGGTTAGAAGTCAGTTAAAGGGAGAATGTTAAAAGCAGCAAGGGGGGAAAAAACCCACTTCTGGTTACATACAAGGGAAAACCCATACGATTATAAGCTTATTTTTTTTTTACCCCCACTGATGGGGGTAAGTTGTAGGAAACTTTGCAGCTAGAAGGGAATGGCATGACATATTCAAAGTGATGAAAGAGAAACAAAACTACAACCAAGAATACCCTATTCAGTAAAGTCACCATTAAGAAATGAAGAAAAGATACAGTTTCCAGGACAAGCAAAAGCTAAAGCAGTTTATAAACACTAAACCAGCACTATAAGAAATGTTAAAGAACCTTCTTTAAGTGGAATAGAAGATCCAAAACTAAAAATAAGAAAGTATAGGGAAAAAAGTCACTGATAAAGGCAAACATTTTTTTTTAAATTAGTGGATCAACCAATTATAAAACTAGTATGAAAGATAAAAGACAAAAGTAACAAAATAATGTGTAACTACAATAATAATAAATACACACACAACTGGTATAAAAATAATGTCAAAACATAAAAATGAGGAGATGAGTAAAATACATAGTGCTTTCAGAATGCATTTGATCATAAGTGACCAACTTAAAATAGATTGCTTTAAACATAACTGGCTATGTATGAACCCCATGGTAACCACAAACCTATAATAGACACACAAAAAATAAAGAGAAAGGAACTCAAACAAACCACTAGAGAAAGTCATAAATGTGCCAGAGAAAAGATCAAAATAAGAAAAAAAAATGGAGAATTACAAAAACACTAGAAAACAATCAATAAAATGGCAATAGCTACATAACTATCAGTAATTACTTTATGTTCTCTTTAAAAATTTACTGAATTTATGGGGTAACATCGTTTAATGAAATTATATACATTTCAAGTGTATAATTCTGTTTTTTTTTAAGATTTTATTTATTTATTTTAGACAGAGGGGAAAGGTAGGAGAAAGAAAGGGAGAGAAATATCAATGTGTGGTTGCCTCTCACATGCCCCTACTGGGGACCTGACCTGGCCTGCAACCCAGGCATGTGTCCTGACTGGGAACCAAACTGGCAACCCTTTGGTTCACAGGTGGGCACTCATCCACTGAGCCACACAGCCAGGGCTCAAGTGTACAATTCTATAATACAACATCTGTATATTATGTTGTGTATTCAATAATTACTTTAAATGGACTAAATGCTCCAGTGAAAAGGCAGAGAGTAGCTGAATAAAATGGATAGTAAAAAACAAGAGCAGTGCATATGTTGTTTATATGTGACACACTTTGGATTAAAAGGCAAACTCAGGCTTCAAATAAAAGCATAGAAAAAGATGTCATGCAAATAGAAATGAAAAGAAAGCAGATGTAGCAATATGTATATTAGACAGATAGACATTAAAACAAAGACCGAAACAATGGGCAAAAGACCAAATTATATAACCACAAAGGGATCAGTCCAGTGAGGGGATATAATGGTTATAAACATCTATGCACTCAGTGTGGGAGCACCTAAGTACATAAAGAAAATATTAACAGACATAAAGGGAGAGTTTGACAGAACTACTGTAATAGTATGGAACTTTACCTCCCCATTTACATCAGTGGATAGCATCATCCAATATAGAAAATCAATAAGGAAAAATGACATAAGGGACACATTACACCAGTTAAATTAATAAATATTCATACAACAGTCCACCCCAGAAGACCAGAATACACATTTGTTTCAAGTGCACAGGGAACATTTTCCAGAACAGGCAGCTTGTTAGGCCACTAAGCAAGTCTTGATAACTTTAAGATTGAAATCATTTCCGGCATCTACTTCAATCAAAAAAGTATAAAACTATAAATCAAGTATAAAAGGAAAAGTAGAAAAAAAAAAGGTGGAGGCTAAACAACATGCTACTATACAATTAATGGGTTAACAAAGAAATCAAGGAGGAAATATAAACATTGCTTGAGACAGCTATCAGTGGAAACAACAAACCAAAATCTATGGGCCACAGGAAAAGCAGTTCACAGAAGGAAATTCGCAGTGACATAAATCTACCTCAAAAAAACAAGGAAAAATTCAAATATACTGTCTTACTTTAAACCTAAAGCAGGGGTGTCAGGCTCATTTTCACCAGGGGCCACATCAGCCTCACAGTTGCCTTCAAAAGGCCGAATGTAATTTTAGGACTGTGTAAATGTAATTACTCCTCAACTAGGAGCTCAGTGCTGCCATGGGGTAGAAACAAGGTGCCAGGCCAGATAAAACAAGGTGGAGGGCCGGATTTGGCCCACAGGCCTTGTGTTTGCCACCTGTGACCTAAAAGAACTAGAAAATGAATAACAAAGCCCAAAGTGTATATAAGGAAATAAATAATAAAGATCAGAGTGGAAATAGATGAAATAATAATAGAGACGAAAAACAATAGAAAACATCAATGAAATTAAGAGTTCTTTGAAAATTGATAAACATTTAGCCAGACTCATCAGAGGGAGAAGGAGAGTGTGCACAACCTGATAAATAAAATCAGAAAAGCAAGAGGAGAGATAACAACCCACACAACAGAAATACAAAGAATTATAAAGAAATACAATGAACAATTAATTACATGCCAAAAAATTGGACAACCTTCAAAAATGGACAAATTTCTGAAAACATACAATTTTCCAAGACTTAATCAGAAAGAAAATTAAAATCTGAATAGACTCATTACTGGTAACAAAATTGAATCAGTAATCAAAACCCCCCCAATAAACAAAAGTTCAAGACTAGATGGCTTCACAGATGAATTCCACCAAATATTCAAAGAATAACTAATATCTATCTTTCTCAATCTATTCCAAAACACTGTAGAGAAGAAAAAGCTTTCAAATTCATTCTATGTGGCCATCATTACCTGGTACCAAAATCAGACAAAGGTACTACAGAAAAGATACAGGTCAATATCCTGATAACTATAGATATAAAAATCATCAACAAAGTATTAGAAAACCAAATTCAGCAATACACTAAAAACAGCATATGCCATAACCAAGTGAGGTTTATTCCAGTAATGCAAGAATAGTTTAATATCCATAACTTAGTCACTGGGATATACTACATAAGCAAATTAAAGAAAAAATTATATGATCATCTCAACAGCTGTAGAAAAATCATCTGACAAAAGTAAACATCCATTTATAATAAAAGGTTTCAACAAATGCATAAAGAGGGAACATACCTCAACACCATACTAAATGAAGAAAAACTAAAAGAATTTTCTTTATAATCAGGAACAAGACAAGGATGTCCCCTCTCACAACTTTCATTCAACATAGTATTAAAAGTTCTAGCTCCTGCCATCAGACAAGGAAAAGATGTAAAAGGTATCCAAAATGGAAAGGAAGAAGTAAAACTGTCACTATTTGCAGATGATAGGAGACTATATGTATAGATACCCTCAACAATCCACCAAAAATATGAACAAATAAACTAATTCAGTAAAGTTGCAGAATACAAAAACAATATATAAAAATCCTTTGCATTTCTATATACTAATAATAAACTATAAGAGAATATTTAAGAAAACAATCCCACTTTCAACTGCATCAAAAGAATAAAATACATGGAAATAAATTTAACCAAGGAGGTTAAAGATCTGTATTATGAAAACTATAACATTGATGAAAGAAATAAAAGGAGACACAAATAAATGAAAGGATATACTGTATTCACAGATGGGACTAATTAGCATTGATAAAATGTTGACACTACCAAAAACAATCTATATATTCAATGCAATCCCTATCAAAATACCAATGGCATTTTTCACAGAATTGGGATAAATAATTTTAGAATGTATTTGTAAACACAAAGGACCTTGAAGAGCTAAAGCAATCTTGAGAAAGAGGAACAAAGTTGAAGGTATCACAATCCCTGTTTTCGAGCTATACCACAAAGCTATAATATCCAAAACAGCATGGCATTGGCACAAACACAAACACATAGATCAATGGAACAGAAAAGAAAGCCCAGAAGTAAACCCATTATTTTTTGGTCAATTAATCTATGATAAAGGAGACAAAAACTTTCAATGGGATAAATACGGTCCTTTATTAAACAGGACAGATATATAAAAAAAAAAAAGAAAAGAAAAGAAATTGGACCACTGTTTTACACCATATACAAGAATAAACTAAAATAAATTAAAAGGTTAAATGTAAGACCTGAACCCAAAAACAAATAATCCAGTTAAAAATACACAGAGGACCTCAACTGAAATTTCCCTAAAGACATTCTAGCCAATAGATACATAAAAATATGTCCAACATTACTAATCTTCATTGGAATGCATATCAATACCATAGTGAAATACCATCTTACACCTGTCAGAATGGCTAGCATCAAAAAGAAAAACAATAGGACGTGCTGGTGAAGATATGGAGGAAAGAAAAACCTCATGCACTATTGATGGAATTGTAAACTGGTGAAGCTACCGTGATAAACAGCATCAAAATTCCTCAGAAAAAAATTAAAGATAGACTTTCTATATAACCAAGCAATTCCATTTCTGGGTATTTATTCAAAGAAAACCAAAACAGACATTTGAAAAGATATCTGCGCCTCTATGTTCACTGCAGCATTGCTTATAGTTGCCGAGACAACCTAAGTTCCCATCCAAGGATGAACGGATAAAGCAGTGGTGCATGTGCCCATGCGTGCACACATGGTGGGGTATCACTCAGACACTGTAGAGAGCATCTGTGCAGCCACGTACAGAACATATGCAGTATGCAACTCTGAGACGTGGGCAGTCGAGCAATGTGAACAACTCTAGAGCAAGCGCAGTTAGAAGGTGGGAAGAACACTCCCAATGAAAGCAGCTCAGGAGGGATGTTGGCCAAGCAAAAATTCAGGATTTCAGCAACACTTCAACCCAGACACCTTCTCTGTGGGAGAAGTCCCGGTTGAGAACACCCTGTGAGCAGCCATCGCTGGACCTGCTGACCTTGAGACTCTGCCTTGCAACCTGCTGGCTGACCGTCCTCCACTGCCTCCCAGATCTGAGGGACCACCGCCGGACTTGGACTCTTGGACTTTGGGTTCGTTACCCTCTTACAGGCTTGATATTGATGATATTATATTCATTATTAATCCTGTGCTGTGCTTCTAAACACAGTTTAGTTCACTCAGTTATACATATTGGTGTGTGCTCTGTGTCCTTCTTTGATCCTGGGGCAACGGAGACCACTGCAAGGTGGCCTGAGTTATAGGAAGGGCTATATAGGAACAGACAAGAGGTCTTCCAGGCATGACCACTGTTTGTTCACCAGAGATACAGACCAGTGCTGAATGGGGTGGCTGGGCCTCACACACTAGTTGCTCATCACAGCCACACACACACACACACACACACACACACACACACAATCTCAACATTTGCAACAACATAGATAGATAGAGAGGGTCTTTGTGCTAAGTGAAATAAGTCAGACAGAGAAAGACAAATATTGAATGACTTCACTTATATGTGGAAAGTAACCAACAAAAAATGAAACAAACTCATAGATACAGACAGGAAAAAAAAACTGATGATTCCCAGAAAAGGGAAGGAATTAAAAAGTACAAACTTCAAATTATAAAGTAAATCATGAGGTCATTAAGTATAGCACAGGGAGTCACTAATAATATTAGTGTGTGCAGTGGCAGCTGGTTACTAGATGCATTACAGTGATCACTGCGTACACATATATGTTGAATCACTGTGTTGTGCACCTGAAACTAATACACTATATGCCAACTATAATTTAAAAATAAAAAAAACAAATAAAAATTTGCTACAAACACACATAGTAATGCCAACTGTAATAGTTTGTTCCTATACCCAAATAGATGGTCTTTTACACTGTGCTTTGGAGACCCCTGTTTGGAAAGTCTCATATAAAAACATACATTTGAGTCAGAAACCCACTCCAGTCCCTTCTTTAACAGAAGGAAGCAGGGCCACCTCGGGGCAGTCAGACACTTCATGCAGAGGCTGGGGCCTTCTGGGAGGAAAGAGGAGGGACTGGAATCTGACGGTGGCCCTGCTACCCTCCGTGTGGGCCAGCAGGGGGACAGAGCCTGCCCGTGTTTAGGACGAGGACACAGCCATCACACTTCAGTGGGAAGAATGTTAAATAATTGTTGGGCCACTTTCATCCATCACACCCAGAAACAAACACAAAACTGAGAGTATGCTTCTTTTACGGCAAAGTATTGTATGGCTTTGGGAATGAAAATGGAGGGTGTTCACAGCAAGGGGCGAGGTGCCCGCATGGAAACAGAGGCTGGAATGAGCTCACAGGGTGGGAAGTCAAGGCCACAGGAAGAAGAGACAGAAAGAGAACGGGGGCCATGGGAAGTGGGAAAAGAAGACACACTGACTGTAGAATCTAATTTAAGGGCAGGTAGGTGGTAGCTGAACTTCTCTGCTGAGAGGAGGCACTGCGACAGTCGTGTTCAGCGTGTTCATCGTGAAGATGAACACGGCAGCGAGAGCCTGGAGTTGGGAAGGCTCGCTTCCAGAAGGCTGGTGTGGTGCTTATATTGGCGACAACAGCAGAGAAACACATTTTCTAGGCACAGAGCAAAGGCACAAACAAGGGGGAACCAGGAGAATCAGATGGCAATATTTTCATGAGACTTTCAGGATGCATCCTGAAAGAGCTCACCAAAAGAATTCGTAAAAACTTGATTACATGGGGAAAAAATTCTGACCTCCGTTTGAAAACAAAGCCCCATACGATTGCAACACTAATATGATTCGTTGTTGTTTACTTACTTACTCATTTATCGGTGTACTAGTTACCATCAGCATCTACCACCCCCGAGACTGTGTGCCGGGGGCTGGCACTGTGCCATCTGGCCATCACCACCAACACGAGGGTGGGGGTAACAGTCTCCGCTCTGTAATCTGTGCTGTCCAGTTAAGGCCTTCATCATCCGTAGTCTAGGGTAATATACAAGTGCCGTCATGTATTTTAGCTACATAAAGTAAAGCTGTTTTTTCTAGTACTAAGGACAAACTTTCACTGTTCCTCTTGTCATATACTTGCTGGTTGGTGATCAGAAAATTAATTTGATCAAAATAAAATAGAAGAAATGTTAACATCAAATGTCTAAAACTGATTCCCTAAAATGTTTGAACAGAGTAAATTTATTTCACACTATGGATTTTTAAAACTCTATACTAATATAATGTAAGTGGCAAAAAAGATGCGGAAATAGTTGACAACGAAACTTGGGATAGATATAAATTCAAAACCACACAAAATTATCTTTAGCTCTGAACAAACTATGTACATGAAGTTAATCTAAGACTGTAATTTACACATTTTAAACTTATCTCTACTAGAGCATTTCTGAGCAGTTTAATACGAGTCATGTATTTTGTTATCCTAATCTGCCAGAAGAGTGTACTGCTGGTCAAGTCATTTTCACACATACTCTGCAAGCATCTGTAAATGTGTGAATGTTCAGACTGAAATGCTGACTGCTTTTTATATCCCTGGAATGCATATCATAACAACAAAACAAAAGTATTTGTGATCTAGCAAAAGAACATAAATATAAAAAATTATCTTTCTTCTTTTGATGACTATGGACTTTCAGAATCACAACTTTTGTAACCAATCGACTTAGGGTAACAGATGTTGGTTCTTGTTTATATGACTACCCCAGTACAACCCAATATGAATTATTACTTTTTACCCAGGGATGTAATCAGATGGTAAACATTTATGCTCAGATATGGTAGCTTATAGGAAAAGAAAATGAACACATTCTTAGTTCTGAAATTCAGTAAATGCCCCTAAATCTCCACATTTTCCATTTTAGGTGCATTCAGTACTTAACACATTTTATGTTTCAGAGAAAAGACCAACAAAACATTGTAATGATTTACTAGTTAAGTTCAGGCAGGAAACAGAAACTCAACTCATAACTAAATTAAACATGATATTAAAAATTAGTTTTTCTACTATTCTGTGAAAAGTGGGTTTCTCTGAGGGAGGGGGGCTGAAGAGCAGGCTCAACAGAGGGATGTTTTTTTCCTGTCACTTTATTTACTTTTGAAAATGAGGAAGAATAGAGGCTTCAGAGGAGGAAGCTGGCAGGATCAAGCTGGTGGAGAGGTGGAGGCTGGTGTGACTGAGGAAGGCGGCCCTGGAAAGACAGGAGGGGTGGGGTTCTGTGGGTCCCAGCAGTGGTGGGGAGCAGGGGAGGGAAGGGCAGAAAACGGTATTAGCGACCTTCAGGGGAAAGGCTGGGTGTTTGCATGTACTGTACAAAAGCACATTGTAAATCAAGCAGAAATACCACCGGAGGAGCTCATTCTTTCAAGGGCATTATCTATTGTTTTTGTATACAGAGACAAGTGTCCTATCTTTCCCAGGTTTGTTTGTGTAGAATCTGCATTAAACATACACAGAACAGAAAAGCAGGTGCAAAGGAACTGTGGTAGTATGAAGGAAAGCAATCCTCCTACCCACCCAGAATTTGTTAAAAATAGGTAGATAGACAGATAAATAAATAAATAAATCCAACTTTTGTAAATTCTGTCATCTTTAAATGATTTCTCCCTGAGCTGGCTTGAGATTCAAATGCCACATCATCTGTGTGTATTTCACAAAAATGCATCTGTTTATATCTCTCTCAGAGGAAGTTGTTTATAACTTCTAAATTGTAATGCTTTCATTACACAATAAAGAAAAGTAACCATTTAATTTTAGAAATAAATTGGATCAGGACCTATAACCCACATAGTATATCCTTCATGGATACATCATATCTAGACTGAAAGCATTTGCCAAAGGATATAATCATGAATTTTCTTCTTTACATATACTACATTTTATCCTTGAATCAAACCTACGAGCTGCCTGCACAGACCACAGCACGTGGGCCCTGAGCAGAACTCCTTGGTCGGAGTTTTCCTGGATGTGAGGCCGCAGACCCAGGAAAGCCCTTGGTAAGAAACGGCCAGTGAGTTCACCTCTGTCTTTTCTGTCAGATGACACTCCGTACTTCACACGATGTCTGTGTGAGGAATGGGAGGAGCGTCTCTCTGTGGCGAGGGAATCACCACCTTTCTCCCACGAGTGTTTTTAACTCAGACAACACTCACTCTACTTCATATTTTCCACTTTGTGCCGACTGCTTTGAGATCACCATCCTATTTGTTTCCCAAAACTTTTAATTCAAGTGCACATAAATCGACATCAATTCATTGCCACTTTTGCTAATCTTTTTCTATCATTATTTCCCTTACCTACTTCTTTTAATTTTGTATTATATTCAAGTATACTTGAAAATCAGCCTACATCTTTTTTAGTTTTAAAATTTAAAACTTTAAAAAAATCAAATGTAAAGGAATTTATGTTAAAGCAGGTTGTTTCCCTCAGCTGCAAGGATCAGTAACGTAAAGACAGAGGAGAATTGGTCAAAGCAATAATAAGAAAGAAAACGGACAACAGAAGAGGCAGCCTTGGGTCGAAATCAACACTAGCGTCATTGGTAACAAACCACTGTGGCGTGGAGCTGGGGAGACAGATCCATCCCCTGGTAAGAAGCGTTTCACTGGCTTCGGCCCCAGGCAATGAGTCCAGGCTGACCAAGGGCAGAGTGCTCTTCTTCATGACCTGGGGCATCCCCTGGTGTCCTGGGCCTTCAGTCCCCACTGAAACACTGAGTGCTGGAATCTCATGCCCACAGGAGAGCCAGGGAAGAGCAACAGCATGGTGGGCCTGTCCTTTCTTCCCCAGTACTCGCTCCTTCTGTTTCCTTATGAGCCCATGGAGAGTCATCCAGCCCTTTCCAGGAACATTTTCTAGTTCAGAACCACTCTGCAACCAGGGTGCATTGTGGGTTCAAATCCCAGCCCTGCCCCTGACTAACCCCGTGACTTTGGATAAGATCGATAACTATTCTGTGCCTAATTTCATCTATCTGTGAAATGGAGATAGAACAGCAGCTCCCCACTCTCCTTATCTCAGATTTCAGTTACCTGCAGTCAACCACAGTCTGAAAATATTAAGTGGAAAATTCCAGAAATAAACAATTGATAAGTTTTAAGTTGCACACCATACTGAGCAGTGTGATGAAATCTTGTGCCACCCTGCTCTGTCCTCCCAGGATGTAAGTCGTCTCTTTTACAGTGTCCCACACTGTTTGTGTCCCTGCCTGGTCACTTAGTGCCCTCTCGGTTATCAGAGAGACCACAGTCACATGACTTGTATTACAGTCCATTGTTATAATTGCTATACTTTATTATTAATTATTGCTGGGGATCTCTTACTGTACTGAATTTATAAATTAAACTTTGCCATAGGTATACATGTATAGGAAAAAAAAACATACTGAATATAGGGTTAGGTACTATCTGTGGTTTCAGACCTCCACTGGGAGTCTTGGAACTTGTCCCCAGTGGATAAGGGGGGGTGACTGGAGTATCTTCCTCACAGGGCTGTTCCAAGAAGTAGTGTAATTAGTAGTGCCTCATACAGAGTGAGTGCTAGATAATAATGTATTAAATAAAAGTGAGCAGTGTGAATGTAGACATCTCTCAGGTGACAGCTAACTAATTTCAAAATTCTTTAGGATATTTGGAAGTCAGACTCCCTTACTGTAACAGGGTGAAACCAAGAGGGGGGCCCCAAATAGGGATTTGGAGTGGGGTCCAGAACTCAAGGTGTCTGGGAAATATTAGGATGTCCTCACCCCTTCCCTCACAGATGGGAGCTGGGGGAAGGGACACATGGAGCAGGAAGATGCAGAGCTGTTTTGTACAGCAAAAGCTTTGCAGCTAACCTCTGGCATGCTCATTTAACATATCTATAACCTTTAACTGGTTGCACAGATAAGTTAAATAGCTGTGGCCATGCTTTGAGCCAGGGGGATGGAAGTGACTTCCTCCCAAGAGGCAACTCCCCCTGGTTATAGAGCCTGTGTGACAGCTTGGAGATGACTGGCTCCACGCCATGGGGCCACACCTGCCCAGACCCACTATGGAAGCCCAGTGAAGCTGGAAGGATATGGGAGTGCTGGCAAGTGTAGCCAATTGTGGGAGGAGTGGAAATGGGGCTGTAGAGGAAGATTGGTGGGGAGATTTAAACCCAGGCCTGGCAACCATTGAGAACCACTTGGTCTTGCAGAATGGAGACCCCCTTGCAGCTTCGCCAGGGAGAACCACATGGCTTTGGCCAGGGTGGAGACCCTCACAGCTTTGCAGAAGAGAACCATTCGGCTTGATCCTGAATGGCAACACAAGCTGATGGTGCCGGCAGCCTGAATCTACTTCTTTTCCTGAGATACTGTACCCCAAATTAGGGCAGAGGGAGAAGGAAGGACTATGTGCAGCTGTGGGTATCCTAAAGGACTTTGATACTTTAATGAAGACATTAGGTCACTGCTTTAAGTCTGTATAGCATTAAATGGACATTTCCTTTCCTTTTCACAAATCTCTGGCATTGAGAGTCATCTCTCCTCTGGAGGCAGACAAGCAAACCTAGTGGGGGTCCTTTTGGTAACTGTATATTGTACCCCACTTGGCCCTGTGCTCTGCAACAGGGATTAAGTTCATGCAATCAGTAGACAAATGCCTCAACTGTCAGGAAAAAATGGACCTCAGAGCAGTCTGTTCCAAAAGGTTATCTGAAAACTAAAAATCAAATAAATTTATTAATGCATTTTTTCTATTTCAATAAAATCATCAATCTTAATCAAAGATGTGTACCACTCAGTGGAATTTACTATTATCTGTATAATATTCCTCTAAAACACTAGTGCTTAAAGACAGAATAAGGAGCATAAGAATGAGAAAATCTGCAATGTGAATAAAACATTAAAAAAAAAAACCACACTCATGGGAAGATGCCCTAATGTAGGGTATAAAGAGGTTTAAGAAAAATGGATTCTTCCAGACACCTTTAAAGACAATGTATTTTCGGTCATATTTTACTGAAATCTGAGTAAGTAGAAATAAAGTAGAATAAAATGATTTTTTTCTTGATAAGTTTGTGATTTTGTTCTCAGTTTAAATTATAACTATTCTTTGGAATGATTGGGAAGTAGAAAATATTCAACTCATGTAATAAAATGTTTTTAAATGTACAAAAGGAAACAGACAGAAGAAAATGAATGTTTTCTGTTCTCTTAGCCCCGTTACATTCTCTTCTAGTAAACTTCAGCCCACTCAAGACTCTTACCCCTTTTGGCGGCTTCCCACTGAGGACCTCTGAACGAATCTAACATTTTGCCTATGTCACAGACCAAGTTTAGTGGAGAAACCTGACAATGGACCGCAGTCTCCCTCCTACTGGGATGCGGCCCCACACCAGCACAGCAGACCCTGTGCCCGGACAGGAGGTGAGAGGTCAGCAAGGCTCCCCTTGTGTGCCCATGAAGACAGGCAGGTCTGAAATGACTGGCGATGGAACAGTTATTTTAAAAAGTACTTGATATTTCTTTTAGATTCGGGGACATGAAAGACTCTAGACTCTAAATGATGAACTTGATGCTACTTCTTTGGAAATACCGTCAGCTCCCCTCTAGTCATGACTGCATTACAAAACTCCACATCCACAGCTCCCCTGTGTTACAAGAAACCCTGAAACCCTACACCTAGGGGAGAAGATCAGTTAATGGTGAGGAAAGATGCCTACCTATGGTGGGAACAATTCTTTTGAAGACTCTCCAGTCGGCTTTGTTAAATGCAATGTGCCATTTCTGCAAAACAGGCACCGGTGAGCCAGTATCCAAGTGCCAAGCAGCCAGAAGATGCACACCCTGATGGCACTTGTCCTGTGTCCTCTTCCCCTCCCTGCATGCAGATCACCCGTAAACTGCAGGCGCCTTGTAGGGTAAGTGGAGGTGGTCTGGCTTCCTCATGCAGGTGTCTGAGTAACAAAGGGAAGCAGTGTTCCCATAGCCTTGGAGGGGCGTGATAACCAGTGTTCTCACAGCCATGAGACTGGGTCCGCTCAACTGTTCCCATGACATGAAGTGGGCTCGCGTGCACAGAATTATGTTATATGTTTGTCTGGCATTTTTCTGGCTTTGTTCACCTATAGTACTGAAGACAGTAGGAGTTTCTTCTGGAGAAACACACAGCTTGCAGCATGCAAGGTCCGCCCACCCATGAATAAAGGCATACCAAGCATCCCCACAGCTCTGTGCATTTTCTTCCATCTCCCCAAAGCTGGAGTGGAACTGCTTGGCCTTGACAGGTTGCAACACAATTGGCTAGTCTGTGCCAGGATTCCCATGATATGGAAATGGAAGAGCCCACGGGATCTTTGTGGGAAGTCTCAATGGGTGGGCTGATCCCGGGGTGCTGTAGCAACTGGTGGCGAGCCTCCTGGCCTCAAAGGCCCCTTCAAGGGAGTGGCCAGAAGTCAGGGGCACACCATATGAGAGGTTGGGGAGACCCTGGAGCATCCCAGTGACGACTGTTTGGTGGCAGGGGCCATGGGCTGGGTGGTTTTGTCAGCTTTGTGAGCTGAGATGGAGACTGCGCTCCTCAACACAGAAACTATGCGAGCTTCAAAGACAAGAAGCCGCTCTGGAAGCCAGTTCCACCCCCACCTTTGGCTTGTTGACAGTGGTTCTCAGGTTCTCAGGTTCCGCATCTGCCGTAGCATAGATGACGTCACAACAACGGTGGCTAATCTGGGAGAGGCGGAGTTTCCCCACCGTTCACACATCCTCTCGCAGTCCATGGGTTCTTCCGTAGAATGGGGTCCCCAAGCCGGTGACCAGAACACAGATGTGGTCAGATCTTTTAGGGGCTGGAGCCAATTGCAGGAAGATTGACAGGAAGCCAAAGGCCTACCTGTTAGAGCTCTGGAAGCAGCTGCGAGCTGACCAACACTCCCTGCCACCTACAGTCCTTTTAACTCTCCTGTGTGGCCAGGAAAAAAGCCAGATGGCTCATGGAGGATGACGGTCGATTATAGGGAACTCAATAAGGTCCTCCACTACATGCAGGGGTCCCTTTTGTGATGGACTTGATGGACCAGTTAACTGAGCTGAGAGCTTACCACTCCGTAGCTGACCTGGCAAATGCCTGTCTCCATTGATCTTGCTCTGGAAAGTCAGGGCTGGCTTGCCTCCACAAGGGAAAGCTGGCGATGGACCTTTACCATGCTCCCTCAAGGGTACTTGCACAGCCCTACTCTTTGTCACGGGCTCGTGGCAGAGGACCTGGCTAAGTGGCCATGGCCTCCAGAAGTGCACCTATTCCATTACACTGATGACATCTTGCTAACCAGCAATTCTCTTGCAGAGTTAGAAAAGGCAGTGCCACAAACGCTGTCACACCTGAAGTCCTGTGGCTGGGCAGCCAATAAAACCCAGTGGCAAGGGCCTGGATTGTCTGCCAAATCCTTGGGGTTTGTCTGGTGGGGTAGGACAAAAGTCATCTGATGCATGATAGATAAGATTCAGGAATATCCAATCCCTACCACTGTGAAACAGCTCCAGACATCTGGGGGCCTGTTGGGGTACTGGAGAGCATCCGTGCCCCTTCTAGCTGAGGTTGTTTGTCCCTGTATTCCTTGGTAAAAAAAGGGAGCTAACTGGAAGTGGGCCACAACCTCGGAACAAGCATTCCAAGGAGCAAAGCACATTATTAAGTGCGCCCAGACATTGTATGCTGTGGATCCTGCTACACCCTGTGAGCTAGATGTGACACAGGAAAGCTTTGGATGGGGTTTGTGGCAGCGATCGGAATGGCTACATCAACCCCTGGGTTTCTGGGCCCAACTACAGAAGGGAGCAGGGGTACAGCCCTCCCTGATTGATAAACAACTGCCTGCAGTGTATGCTGTCCTATTGGCCACAGAGGCCATAACTGGAACTTCCCCCATGAAGTAAGGACCACCTATCCCATTGTAGGGTGGATCTGGGACTGGGTGGCCAAGCCTCATAGTGGGACAGCTCAGATGCCCCCATTGGCTAAGTGGGGGGATTATCTGCAGCAAAGGAGTACTCTGTCCATTAGCCCTCTGCAGCCTGAGCTACAGGAAGTGTTAGGTCCAGTTATTTATGTAGATGAGAAATCTGCACCTGTCCCTACAGAAGAGATGGAAGCTAGCCCCTCCATGAAGGGCAGGCACCTACTCCCTCAGATGCATGGCACATTGATGGTTCCAGCAGGGGCGAGCCTGCTGTGTGGACCACTGTAGCAATTCAACCAGAGACAGAGATGATCTGGTTTGACACTGGTGTGGGGCAGAGCAGCCAGTGGACAGAACTCTGAGCCACATGACTCGTGGCCCCCAATGAGGCACTGCCCCCGACTATTTGCACAAATAGTTGGGCGATATACCAGGGTCTGACACTATGGAGCTCTACATGGCATACAAATAAATGGATGGTTATGCATAGGCCATTGTGGGTATAGGCTTTGTGGCAAGACTTATGGGAGTTAGGACACCAGAAACAAATTACTGTATATCATGTTACTGGACATGCACTTCTTGCTTCCCCTGGGGATGATGAGGCTGATACTCTAGCCAAGGTGTGGTGGCTAGAAATGGTACCTGCCAGTCCCTCAGGAAGGGAAGTAGCCCAGTGGCTACACCATCACCTCTTACATGCTAGGCAAAAGACCACGTGGTCCACTATCAGAACTTGGGGGTCTCCTGTTACATTGGCAGAGGCACAACAAGCCTGTGAGACCTGTGTTATCTGCTTGCAAGAGCATCCATGAAGACCTGTGGGAACTTCTAGACAGGTGGTGCGGGGATAGGTACCGCTGACCCGGTAGCAGGTGGATGTAATTGAGCCCCTACCAAGTTCAAAGGGGTGTAAGTATGCTATTACAGGTGTGAACACGGCCACAGAACTTTTAGCTGTTTATCCTGCATGGCACCCAGATCAGAAAGCAGTGATTGCTGCACTGGAGTGGTTATGTGATGCTTATGGGTGACCCCTAATCATTGAAAGTATGTGTAAAGTATGTGATCAGGGGATGCAATTTACTGGGGCCTTAGTACAACAGTGGGCTCGGGACTTTCAGAGTAAACTGGAAATTCCATGTAGCCTCTCATCCCCAAACTTCCAGAATGACTGAACAGTACAATAGTCTCTTAAAGCAGGTCTGAGAGCCGCAGCTGTCGCCCCTACACTGAGGGGTTGGACAAAATGCTTACAGACTGTCCTCTGGAATCTGAATGAGAGGAGTTGGAGGGGGACCCTGCTCTGGTGGAAGCACTGCTCCACCAAACTGCAGCTCCAACTCAGCTGCAGGTACAGACTAAGGATGCCTTGCTGAAACCAGACATGGGAAAACGAGAGAATATTCTCCTGCCTGCTCCGGAGGGCCTAGAGCAAGGGCAAACTGCCACTTGGATGTGGCCTTGGGAAATCAAAGTCCCCCCACATGTGCTGGGTGGCTCTTGTTGCCCTTTGGGGCCAAGGGGTGGAGAGAGATTTACAAATAGTGCCCTGGGTGACTGGGAGATGGCCCCCAGTCTTAAAGGTGACATGCCCAGGGCCAGCAGACCACGAAATGCTTCTTTGTGGCACATTTGTGATTTCCCTATGGCCCATTATGAGTTCTCCACTCATTGCAACTGGATGCTGAGCCCCCCACTGAGGCATGAAAGGTTGGTATTTATGCTCAGGAAGGCCCCCTCTGCTGACAAGAAGCTTGCTTGTCTATTGCCTGAGGGTCGTGACTTGCCCTCGCTGGTGCCTATAACTGCTTTGGCTTTTTACCCTTAGGGTGCAAAGTAACACCCTAGTGTGTCTTGGTAATGAAGAGAAGCAATGTTCCCATAGCCTTAGAGGGACCTGATAAGTAGTATTCTCATAGCCTTGAGACTGGGTCCAATAAACTGTCCCCATAACATGAAGGGGACTTGCATGTATAGAATTATGTTATGTTATATAACGTTCTGGCGTTTTTCTGGCTTTGTTCCCCTCTAGTACTTAAACAAGTAGGGGCTTCTCACTAGTTACACGTGCAGCTTGCAGCGTGCATGGCTCACCCACCCATGAATAAAGGCACATCAAGCATCCCTACGGCTCCATGAATTTTCTTCCGGCTCCCTGAAGCTAGAGTGGACCTGCCTGGCCTTGACAGGCTGCAACACACTCCTCTTTCAAATTCTCAGTCTGTGGTTCATATCTCCAGCACAGTACCTTGTAGTTCTTACTATGTTTGGTGAGGCCTTGCAAAAGAATTTAGTATGACCTATTTTATTGTTTTAGTACTAAGATAGTTGGGACTTCCATTTTGGAAGAAGTGACACATTTTTTAAATCTGCAACTTGTTCTATTAGTTAGAACCAATGTAGCTCAGCGTGCATTTAGTTCTGGCTTCCCCAAACTCAGCCAGTCTCTTAAAAACATGGACCTTTGAATCCAGTGGCCTGAGTATGCCTGGAGAAATTGTCACTCTTTATGATAACTCATGTCACCTTAAAAACAAGGCCTTCTTGTAAGCTTTATTTTTCTCCATAGATTTAATGCCACCCAAAATACTCTATATTTTACTGTCTGTTTATATAGTATCTTCTATCATATTTCTATTTTTTCTCCCAACTGTAATGCAAACTTGTTGAGAACAAGGTTTATTTTTGAGCTATTAATATCCAGTTATCACTGCAGTATTTAATTTTCTGGACAAAACATAGGGTTGCACCACTGCAATCTAATTGGGGTCCACAAATGTATACTCTCTGGTGAGGGACAACTTCTGTCACAGACAGGGGCAAGTGATAAACCCACTTCACAAATCACTGGGTCTCAGTCCACATGGTAAACTGTATTCAATCCCACTGTAGTTGAATTTATAGTCTCCTTCTCAAACTGCCTTTCTCAAACCTATCAAGAGCATTCTCAGGCAGTTAACTACTTAATGGTGCGCATTTTCCAAAAGCAAAAAAAAGTAACAAAGGTTGTGTCCTGCCTAGGTCAGAACTGAAGAGTTCTCTGCAGCAGGCGTCTGGGCCTCTGGACGAGACAGGCTCTGTGCTTCCTTTCATCCATAAGCCTTGTAGCCCTCGACGTTTATTTTTGTTCCTCAGAAATTAAAAAAAAATGCAGTACACATCATGGGCCTTTGGTTTTGCTCATAAATAGGAAAAATGTCCCATTTAATATCTATAGCACTAGACAAGGCCCTAATTTAGGACCCGATAATTTCCCAGCACCATTTGTCTATACTTGACGTTACATAGAAGGGTGCAATTGGAGCTTCTGAAACAAAGCCTGTCAGCTCAAAAGGAAGCCATTTATGTGGTAACCTTGCTAGTTCTGGAGAGAGTAAAAATGTGCAGATAGTGCGATGGCCCTCAAAAGTCATGGTCACCATGAAAACTGCGAATACTGTTAAGGCACTTAACATACACCAGGCTTTGTGTCCTGAGCTTTATTCAAGTTCTCTCATCAGATCCTCCCTTCTGACCCTTTATATCACTCTTCACAGTTTACAGTGGAGGAAATGGAGGCTTAAAAAGTTGTCATCTGCCTGTGATGTTACAGAGAAAGCCAGGTGAGTGGCTGACTCTACATGCTGGTGACCTTCCTGGCCTGAACCGGGACAGGGTAACACAAAGATCAGACCGAAAAAGCCGAGGGCTTCTGAGCCTCAGCAAGCCAATTAGTCCAAAGCAGGCCCACAGGTGTGGGAGGGCCAGTCCGGGAGAGCCTACCCGACCACCTCACGAAATACACATCTACAAAAATATACAAAGCAAATTAGAAACAGATAAACTTCCAAGTGCCGCTCGCCTGTAAAAGTTGAGGTTTTGCTTTTTAGAGGCTGGTCAGTGAGGTGGCTGCAGCGCTCTGCTCAGAGCAGAGCTGCCTTCCATAGAACCTGATTTGGGAAGGTCACTGTCCTTTCCGATCCACTGTTGCGTGCTCACCAGGCCACAGGCCCTCCCCCCAGGTCCAGCCTTACAGGTGCCTGCCAGCTACTCTGAGCCAGTGGTCAAGCAAGGACCAGAATCCAGCCCTACTGGGCTCAGAGATCCCCCATCGGCCTGGCCAACCCTGAGCTATGCTGCTGTCTGGCTCCCCATGTGCGCTGCAGAGGGCCGGGACCTGTACAGAGGTTTGCAGGACCTTAACCCCTCTGAACATCTAAATCCATTTTGGTGTCTGCTTCCAAACTCATATAGTCATGCTTGCTCATGAGAAATACACTTATGTTTTGAATTTCTGTAGTACTAAGATTGTCTAAAAAAATGAACAACCACTGTCTAGTGCAAGGCATAATTTATATCTACCAGCTTCTGCTCTTAATGGCTGGACTTTCTCATTCGTTTTGGAATACATCTATGCTTACTGTGTGGAAATACCAGTAGGCAACATCTTTTTTAAAAAACATTTTATTTATTTATTTTTAGAGATAAGGGAGGGGAGGGAGAGAGAGGAGAGAAACATTGATGGGTTGCCTCTTGCATGCTCCCAGCTGGGGACCTGACCTGCAACCCAGGCACGTGTCCCGACTGGGAATCAAACCCATGACCCTCCAGTTTGCAGTGGGTTTCCCCAACCCACTGAGCCACACCAGTCAGGGCAGCAGGCAACATCTTGTTTTCGAACATGACATAGAATACGTTCACACAGCAATTCAGTGCAAAACTACAAAGTAGGTTGCCATTCAAAACTAGAACACGGATGTCATTGTAGATACTGGCATATATTTAGATGAAAGCACGTTAAAGAAATAATCTATCTCTTAAAGGAGGCATTTTGGCTCAGCTTTTGCTGCAACGACACATGGGGGAGCAAGGAATCGCTTTGGTTTATCACTCGGGAGCGGCTCTAATTTCACATCGAGAAACACTGCGAGGTAGGAAGCAAAGATTACTAGTTAAAACGCTGCTCTGCCTCACTCCCCAGAAGTGAAGCTGGAATAACACGAACGCAAACTGTCTTCCTGAGGGCACAGTGCGCCTGAAGTGTGAAGGGCTCCTGAGCTGCCTCCCTGTCCTCCCCTGTCTCCTACCGCCTCCCCGCCCCCGCCCCCACAGAGCTTAATTAAAGCCCTAAATAAAGCATCTTTCATCTTCTTAATTTTGACTGCTTTCTGGAATAAAACCAACTTTCTTTTTAAATGTAATTGTCAGAATCAGCCTAGAGTTTTCCCACCGGTTTTACTCTCCTTGGGTCAGAACGGGAGACGCGGTCCACTGAGGCCGACACCGGTGGCGGGGTCTGACGGCCCTCCGCTGCCACGGTGGACGCCCGCCGCCCCCCCCCCCACCCCCCAGTGAGCCGGCTTTGCTACAGTGGAAACTGGGACCACGGGAACACACTTAGTGGCTCAGTGATTCTTCAGGCAGAGATTTCAAAAGTGGGAGACCACCTTCAGAATCTGGGCTTCGCGAAGCAATTTCTAGAATTCCTGAGGCCTTTTGTCACTAGGGTGACACCCACCCCAAGTCATCAGTCACTTTCTGCTACACACGTTCATGGTTGGGAGATGATGAGAGTATTGTTAATTGTTTAGTGACAAATTATACAAGCTTTTAAAAGAAAAAGAATACAATTACCTCCTATAAAATGACTAGGGAGTTCTACTAAATTTATGGAATCCAAACCCAGATTTAAAATAATTCAAACATATGTATTCACAATTATTTTTACATATGAATTTTTCTTTCCTCCATGTGCCTGAATTAGGGAAGAATGTAGGGTATTTGAACTATAACATGTGGGTATCAATTTCTATTACAGTTACAAAAAATGGATAAAACCATCCTTTAAAGAAAAACAATATTGTATGTAAAGTATATTTAAGCAAAAATATTGTGTAACTGAATTACATAAAATGTATATAAATTTCATATTTTATTAGATATTTTGTATTTTCATATTTTATTTCAAAATATGTTGCTTTTAATCAACTTACCATTTTATTTCTGAAGCTAATAAAATAGATATTCTAAGATATTTATACCCTGAGAAAGAAGGTACCTGCTAAGAAGGGCTTCTGGTGGCTAACTGAGCTCCGATTTATAAAACAGAGCCTCACAGCCATTTCTGCAGAGGCCTCTCACACAAACCGCACTGCAGGGAGAAAGGAGGCTGCACCTGCCTCTGCACTGAACTGCCTGCGCGGTGTGTTCCTGCCGCCTGAGCGCCCCCTTAGAGAGGAGTTCCTGGAGTCCTATTTCAACCAACAGAGCTGACCTTCCCCATCCAATTGGAACTATGCAGCTACATCTCCATCAGCATCTTTACCAACCAATCAGAGAGGCTTCATTTTGACCAATCAAGACAGTGCTTTTTGGACCAATCAAACTCTGATGATTTGGAGTCCTTCTTTGCATGAAAATGGGTCAATCAGGGGTCAGGGGTAGAGACTTTTGTTTGTATAAGTCAGCTCCCCTCTGGTTCAGAGAGGGCACTTTCCCTTTCTACCAAGGACTGAAGACTAGGTCTCTGAGTTGAAACACAGAAGATGTTTTGCTGGAGCAGAGCCAAGCAAACCAGCACAGGCCAGGGCATACTGGTGTGGAGCAGAGCAGAGCTGTCTAGCCAGAGAGGGGCCTGGCCTCGGGGCCTCCTAACAACTATGCTGTGTTACAATTGAGCTATTTGTGCTGCATAGTTTCCTTGTTCACCATACCCCAAAACTGGGATTCCTGTTGGTGTTGAATTGGTGCCAATGACTCCAGTGGACAAATATAATATTCAATTTAACAAGGCACTGGAATTTAGGAAGACAGGATCAAATATTTTATGTATGATGTTTATTTTGAACCACTTCATTCATATATTTTGCATTCAATAACAGCACTGTAAAATGCATTTTCTTTTTTTCCATCCTTTGGCTGGATGTTTTCCTATTAATTACCAAGAAAAATTCATTAAAGATGATTTGATTGAAATTTGCAATTCTGCTTCAGTAGGAAATTTGAAAATGTATGCTCCAGGCCGTTTAAACCTTGCCACATGTGGGAACTCAATCTGCAGACACCTGTGCAGTGGGCGCTGTGCTGAGCCCTGGCACACCAGTGAGGACACCAAGGCCCATGGCTGGAGGAAGCTGCCGTGACCAGGCCAGGCCCTCTGTCTAGTGTTCGGCTCCCAAGGCTGTGCTTTCTGTGCCGTGAGAAGCCAGCTTACCACGCACCTGACCTACCAGGTTTCTTCCTGCCTAAATACTCATTATGGGAAGTAATCTTGATATTGCCTGGCACAACTTACAGGACAGGCTGTGTGGTCTCACTCACACTCAGCCTCCAGGGGCTTGCGCCTGTGGCTCGTGGGGCACTTCCCAGGCTCCATTGTATGACACCCTCACTATAATATTATTTTTAAGATCAGACTCACAACTCTTCTGTTCTGTAAGTAATACCTCAATGCTGGCTTGAGAAGAATGATTGAAAGATTTAAGGAGAGCCACCTCACCAAAGATAAACTATCACTTAAAATTCCACATGATGCACATGGAATATAAGACCGATGTGGTGTTTACAAGACTGAGTTTCCTGGCATGACTGCACTAGCAGCACCGTCCAGAAAGTGTCCACCCTTTTTTAAAAATTGTTTTTACATCCAGCTTCATTAATTTTTTCCTACTCAATAATTTAAAGTGGAATTGATACAAACTCACTTTCCACAACCATATTTATTCTCTACACAGTTAAGAGTGTGTGGGAGAGGAAATCGCCTGTCAGAGCTAAAATAAAGCAAATCCTAAAATCGACATATTGAAATCACAGGGTCGTTCAATTAAGTGGCACAGAAGACAGACTTTCATATTTTAAATACTATTAACAAGAATTAACTTACAGGAAAATATGACGAACAGATAAGAAACAGAAACTGGACAAGGGTAATTCATTCTACAAATGTTAACTCAGCATTTGTTTTCCACTGCAGGCTCCATCCTAGGCCCTGGGATTCAGAATGAGTGAGGAGCAGCGCGAGCCTCCGAGAGGCCTGCAGTCCGGGGGTGAGAGCCGCCCATGAGCTGTTAGACAGTGTCCACAGTGACCACAGCCCCAGCTGCCTGCAGCTGACCCAGGTGCCCCAGGAGGCAGTGTCCCTAGGGACCCACTGGGCATATAGTCCAGAAGTATTAAAGATGTTCACACCCAGAAATTCCTTCTATAGGAATTTGTCCTACACAAACATCAGATGTGCACAAAGTGCTTTACTTATAAAAGCCAAACATTCTAAACAGTCTCAATGGCAAACATGAGCGGGACTACGGCATTAATTATGCGCTACCTCTGTAATGGACTATGAAGAGGATATTAAAATAATGTTTTCTAAGAATAGCTAAAATATGTAAGACATGCACATGACCTAACAGTAAGTGAAAAAGAGAATACAGAACTATATACAAATCTGTTCATAATTTGCTTTTGTTGCTGTTTACTGCTTGTTTCTCAGAGGAGAGACTAGGTTGCCTAAAATTAAATTGGATAAAAATTTACTAAAATACTGATGACATTTGTCTCTGTTCAAGGAGTTATGGTTGATAATTATTTTCAACTTTTTACTTCTGTATTATTATGTAATGTACTTATGTTAATTTTAGAAGCAGTAAATATGTTTTAAACAAAATAAGCAAAAACTTAAAGTACCTGGGAAAAGCTCTAGAGTCCACAGTACAGGTGAGCTGGGCGCAGAAGGGTGCCAGAGTGCCCCCTGGAGGATGGGGGGGCGGGGCGTTCAAGACAAAAGAAGAGGGTTGTGCAAGCGCTGAGCTCTGAGGTGCTGCACGCAGTGGGTCTGTTTGGTTGGGGGAAGATGGAGTATAGAAGCCCAGGGGACACAAAATGGTACTTGTGAAGGTCCTTATGTTATTAACTGGCACCCATATTCCCCACATAATTCTGGGGTAACAGAATTTGAGAGCCTTAACTAGACCCCAAATAATGTACTTTCCTTAAGTGGCCGCCTACCTACCCTGACAGCTGAGGAGGCCCTTGAATGCAGGTCCAATTCCACACGCTTCGCCTCACCAAAAAATAAAAATAAAACAGAAAGGGGCAATTCATCTAAAGTAATAGAAAGCCAAGAAAATTAAGTATGGTCAAGTAAATACTGTGAGCCACTAAATTCCTTGTCTTGGCGGCACCTGTTCTGTGTAATTCAAAAGAGATTTTGGAACCGCCTGCCAATTCCAAATCCCGCCAACTCCTCCAATCTTACCTTGGGTCCAAACCCGAGTTGAAACCTAGATCAACTTGTGGGAAGAAGCATGAAAAGTTATTTTTATACATCACACAGCCTTCAGTTTTAAATGTCTCTTCAAGCTCATATTCACTTCCTTTTGCAAGTTGGAGTGTATTGTTCAGGCTTTTGTCCAGTAATTTTATTTTATTCTTTTTTTTTTACCCCAAAGGATCAGCTAAAAAAAGTAACTATGTGGATATCATATTATTAATTACCTAAACATAATTAAATATGCTGAAATTATACTAACAGTGTGTCTGGGGTTTGCCAGATAAACTAAACGGAGCTGTCATAAGCCCTCTGGATTGATTTGCCCAGCAGAATCGTGAATGCAGCAGAAAGCAGCTTACTGTAATGTAAACGGAGCTTTCCGAGTACTGCGCACAGGACAAGTTTATTTAACGTAATATATTGCACTCACCCATCACTGCTACCTTTCAGTTTATACTTTTATGGTAACAAACGGCTATAATAAACAGAGCCGTCGTGTTAAAAATCAAGAAGATGGCTCAGGGTTCATCCTCTTTTTGAAAAGAATCTGATATTCCTCCACTTCGTACTTTGCGATGGTAAAGACTCAAAGAGCGGAGCATTTTGAAACCAGAAAGGCCCTCAATTCCTCATATCGATCCACGGAGAATTTTGGTCTAAATTTTTTTACAACCAGTCTACCCTCTAGCACCCTTTCTCATGGCTTAGCTGAACTGTAACCAGATCGACAAAAACTAACTATCTGCCTGTAATAGTATTTTGGGTGTTTTATTTAAAAATTATTACCAATCTTCTGTCTTCTTGTAACATTGTCTTGTCATCAGCATCTTTCAGTCATGATAAAGTAATCTATTAACGTATCATTTTGAATGTTTTTAAAGAAACATTTATTTTAATTTTAAAACAACCTAGGTAATCTTTTCCTATATGAGGTAAAACTGGGCTCCAGGTATATTTTATAAACTTGATAAAGTGTTCATGTTCCAAAAAACCAATTATCTTTACCCGAAACTTATAACAAATATTACATCATTTCTCAGTAACTTGGCAAAATAATTCACTAAATTTCATACATTTTTTCTTTCTTTTTTCCCCCTTTAACCCCACTCTGCCCTGTCCTCCAGCATTCCCCATCTTAGTTCATGTCCATGGGTTGTACATATAAGTTGTTTGAGTCCTCTGTTTTCCATACCATTTTTATCTCTCCCCATCTATTTTATGCCTGCTAATGATGCTTCTTCTTCCCTGTGCCTTTCCCCCGCCGTTCCTCCCTTCCCCCTCCCCACTGAACTCCCTCCATGTGATGTCCATGTCTCTGATTCTGTTCCTGTTCTGGTTGTTTGCTTAGTTTTTGTTTTCATTTTCTTTTAGGTTCATTTGTTGATAGTTGTGAGTTTGTTGTCATTTTACTGTTTGTATTTTTTATCTTCTTTTTCTTAGATGAGTCCCTTTAACTTTTCATATAATAAGGGCTTGGTGATGATGAACTTCTTTAACTGGACCTTATCTGGGAAGCACTTTATCTGCCCTTCCATTCTAAATGATAGCTTTGCTGGATAGAGTCATCTTGGATGTGGGTCCTTGCCTTTCATGACTTCAAATACTTCTTTCCAGCCCCTAAATTGAGATATTTTTAAGTGAGATATATGCTAGGCTCCAACTTAACACATTAATAATTTACCACACACATTACTTTTTGTACAATGTTTTAAGATTAAAGTTCATGACTGACTAAATTCCCAGAGATTCCGATCGGGAAAGTGATCAACAGCAAGGAGCAGCGAGCTGGCACAGAGGGGCCAGGCATCCGCCCAGGTCTGTCTGGCTGGAAGGGTGTGTTTCTCAAAAACAAAGTGCCCACTCTGGGTTTACTCCTCGTGGCGTGGCTGGGATGGATCAAGCATTAAACGCCACTCATGCAGCAAAATAACAGGAGGATATGAAAAGAGCACAGATTCTACGGAAAACATTCTAGTTCACAGCGTCAGCTCCAGTGATGCATTCTCGATGGCCTCTTTCTAACTGCAAGGCTCCTTTGCTCTCTGAACCAAAGGCACCCACAGCGGTTCCCAGCTCCCAGGGCTAGGCCATGAATCTGATTGGTACCTGTACCAGGCTAATTAGGAACCAGGGCAGCACAGCAGGAGGTGAGTGGCAGGCAAGTGAACTAAATTTCACCTGCATTATCACATGGCATGAGCTCTGTCTCCAGTATAGCCCCAGACCCCCCTACCCCTCTGTGGAAAAAATAACTTCCATGAAACCAGTCCCCGGTGCAAAAAGGTTGGGGACCACTGCTCTGGAGAATAAGCATTTGTAAAACATTTTGTTTTACTGGCACTCATTTCCTTTTAAAGAAAAAAAATGGATGCAAGTTTTTTTTCCTTCAAACTTTCTTTCTGCCGTTCCCTCTCTCTGTCCCAAAATTCTTGCATTATTTAAGAAAATAATATATAGAAACTAACTTAAGAAATTTACTTTTACTTAATCTTCTTTTTTGACATTTTCTGTATAAAGATACTTAAGGTAGTTTCTAAGATAATATTTTTAATATTTCTGGGAAGTCATGAATCCCTCTTTTCAAAAACACTAATTTATTTTTTAGAGAGACAGAGGGAGAGAGACAGACAGTCAGACACACTGATTTGTTCTTCCACTCATTTGTGCATTCATGGGTTGGCTGTTGCCCTCCCCGGAGATCGAACCTGCAGCCTTGGTGTATTGGGACGCCACTCCAGCCAACTGAGCTGACGGGTCAGAGCATAAATCCTTCTTTCTTTATCTCTAAAAAGAAAAAATATACAACTAGTCCTATCTGACTTACAAGTTATTCTGAAAAATCCAAGTGAAATGATTTAGTGAAAAATTTTAAATGCTAATCATTTTTAAGTTGGTGATGAAACTGATTGCGTGCATACTCATGAATTAGATTCTAATTAAACAAAGTTTGCAATATGAAGGAAAACTGGAAAAATGTGCTTATAGACCTGCTACCTAAAGACCCACTACAAAGTTATATATAGATACACACACACACACACACATATTTACATACATAATTTTGGGGTTTTATTATTATGCTTTATTTGTTTAATGTTATTATGTGGCAAACTTCTATGGTGTTAAATAACATTACTAACATCCTCCTAAAAGGTATCGTTGAATCACCCCCCTACTTCTAGATGAATATTTCATTATTCCAGCTTTCTCCTACTTTAAAGAATGCTGAAATGGAAATACACATTGCTTTCACCATACTTAATAGTGCTTCAGTGGAATGGGCTATCCAAATATACACTGCTAAATTGTTTTTTCAAAGGACTACACCATTTATATGGCTGTTGGTAATGCATGAGCTAACCCATATCACTGCACATTGACAATCCCTGAAAATATCTTAAAAATTCATGTCTGATCTTCAAAGGAAAAGTTAGCTCATGATTATAATTTGTATTTCTCTGATTACTATTTAAGTTGTGTTTTTGTTCTTGTTTAGGAATGTTGATTACTCATTAGTAGATGGTTGGTCACATACATTTACCATTAATTTATGAAATGCTTACTAATTTCTTGACAGTTTAATTGATATTATTATATACTAAAGACAGTTTCCCTTTCTTTATTTTGGTACAAATTCTATTAACAGCTTAAGCAGCTCCAAATTTGATTTCTTTTTCTACATTAGGAGTTATAAACACTAATGCATTCAATTCTATTTGTCTTTCTTACTTCTTCTGTCTTCAAGGATTAGAAAGTGCATACAACTTAAGATGTTTTACAATTACCTCAACTTTTTTGTTTATTTCATTTTAATGGATCAGTATCTTTTGTAGTGGCTGCTTGGCCTTCCTCCCCACTGAGCTGTTCCCCAGTGGTAGGCTGTCTGTCTGTCGTCTCTGAATCCCTGGTGCCTAGTACATAGCAATCCATATTTATAGGCTGCATGGACAGGTGAATGGATGAAGTGGATGATGGTAATAATAGCAAGGGCCAATGCTACTTGACTTCTTATTAAGTACTGTTCTAATCACTTTTATAAATATTACCTTGTCAATGCATTCAAGTTTCTATTCTTAATCACACTTACAAAAGTCAGAAATTCACTGAAAGAGCCTGCTTTCTAATTAAGAAGCATTCAAGAACTACCGTCAGCTTCTGCCTACGCCCATGTCTGAGGTGATGGCTTCGGTGTCCACTTGCAGCGGGAAAACAAAGCTGTATGCAACGTGCTGCCAACGTGCATGTGCCCTCCCTCCACCCGACCCCCACTGGGGCCCATTTTCTCACCACAAAGCTCAGACGCCTCTGTCTTGAAACATGTCTGTCACACAAGTAATCGTCCCCCACTAAGCTCCCTGTATCTCTTTCCTTCATCAGTAGAAGGAAAATTATCGTATAGTCTCCATCGTACGAGTGCAATGCAGGGTAGACAGGAAAGCCCTCAGGCCAGTGCCTGGCCTGGGGGAGCCCAACAGCTGCTAGCTACGACCATCAGTGACACTGACTAGATCAGCTGGCATCGCCCAGGTGGCCCTGCTCCTCTGCTGAGCTAGGTCAGCTTCTGAAAAAAAAATCATTTCATATGTGCATGCATGGTTCCACCTTGCCAAGTTTTTCTTCTTCAACATTAGAATTGATTCACCCCCAGTGTCAAGCATCCTCTCACTGCCCATTCCTCTGGTCAGCTGCACAAAACGAAGTCATCATCTATCTCCTCCGACCTTCCAAGCCTTCTCTTTCAGTAATGCGGAAACCTCAGCACTGCTCTCATTCCCCTTCTCTTTCCATCTGCCCTTACAAGCAAATCACCAGATCCTCTTGCTCCACCTTGGAGAGCCTCCCCTTCCTTCCTTTCCACCCCACTCTCTTAGGTGACGTCAGTCTCTAGGCCCCTGGAAACATGCATTACTCTCAGGCCTCTCTGATTTGTAATTGTCTTCAACTAAGACATTATATATATAATTATATATACTAATTAATATGCTAATATATAGTAATTAATATACTAATAATATACATATATTATTCTAACCTGAGGATATATTTATTGATTAGAGAGAGGAAAGGGGCAGGGGAGAGAGAGAGGGAGGGGGAAAGAGAGAGGGAAGGGAGAGAGAGAGAGAAACATCAATGTGAGAAACATCAATTGGTTGCCCCCTGTATGTGCCCCGACCAGGAATCTAACCTGCAACCTTCTGATGTACGGGACAATGTTTCAACCATCTGAACCACCCAGCCAGGGCTCTGCACATTTTCACTTCCTGAGCATTTCCTCAGATTCTTCACTAAATAAGTACTTTCTGGCAAAATACTCTGATTTACTACACGCAGCTTTTGAGGTCACAGCCGCTTAGCCCGCTGGGCAGCCTCCTCCTCACGGGCAGCATCTCTGCACACACACTCTGGTGCGACCCTTGCACTTCCAACTTCATCTGTGCTGACATAAAAGTAATTCATTTGTGATATTCTCCAGATCTGACATTCTCATAATTACATATTTAGAAAAACTAATATCAATTTCATATTCATAATGCTATAAAAAGCAGCTTTCCTTAGTAAGCTGCAGAAGACCTCATAGAAGTGTTCACTTTGATACCATATTAGGAAAGTATATGAGTCATGACAAATTACACAATCATCAGATTATTCCTCAAATGCATGACTGTTCCATAAATGACTTCCATCCTCTGTGAATGCCGAAACTTGCAAGTCACATATGGAAGGAAAAGGATATTGTCGATTCACTTCAAATATTTTTATGAGAGAACAATTACCTCAGACTTTTGTAATTCACTATTAAATAGAATAAAATAAGCTTTGTTATCTCCCAATAAATTAAACACATAAAACCATCAAGCAGCAACACTTCGTACAGTCCAATAAAAATGTTAAAGATAGGTGGGCCTGTTAGAGTTGCTATATTCTCCTTGTTTGTAAGTACAGGATTTGTACCCTTGGACTTGACTGAGATGCAGCCCAGGGACGTGAGCATGCGAACCACTAACTGGCCAGCAGCTGCTGGGAGAGGAGGATGAGGATTTTATTTTCTCTTCCCAGGCCTGCTGGCCACAGGAGAAAGTCCAGGTCTCTGCAACGTCTAGGCCCCTTCCAAGCCCTCAGCCAAAACCTGCAGCATAAGTTTCACCAGTCTTTAAAGCCCCCGGCTTATATTTGTAGTCCTTCTCCTCTAGTCAGAGTCCGTGGCCCATGTGAGTGGGCCGTCCGAGCCCCCAAGAGGCCCCACCCTTCAGTCTAGAGGCAACCGCCACAGGCCAGCGTGCTGAAGAGAGGCAGTGCTCCTGACCCAGCTCTCGTGATCCCAGGCCTGTCTCTCAGCCTGAAAAGCTCTTCAATCTCCAGAACGCAAACATTCTGAAAAGCTGTCTCCATCTATGCCTTCATCGAGAACTCTGTTTTTAATGCTAAGTAACAATCTGAAACAACCTGATGCTCAACCTTGTTATCTGAAAGGAAGCGTTTGAGAAAACATAAAATTACAACATACAGACTTTAAAAGCTTAAAAGGAAAAATCTTTTCTAAGTTTACATTGAAACTCAAACAGCACCATACGCTGAAAGTGTTAGTGATATATCTAGAGTTTTATCTTAATTTCTCCTATATGTTTATCTGTTATCAAGGATTTTAAAATTCTTCACATGCATGGTAACAAGAGGCAGAAGTTCAGCTGATGAGAAGTTTACAGATTCTGATACACATGCACAGCTTTACAAACAAATTGGTCATGACAAGATTTGAAGAAGAATTTTGTTTTCTTTTAAATTAGTAGTTATAATGATGACAAGCAAAAGCTTGAGCAACCTAAGCAAGGCTTCCTTAGTCTCCCAAAGACTTCTGAAAGACTCTGCATCGCTGTACTTTATCACAGGTCACAAACAACTCATACTGTCTATGGGCCTTTTCAAAATGTGCTGGCAGTTGGACTGGATGGCCTACTCAGTGTCTACTCCTCTCCTGACACTTGAACAAGGCCAGTCTGTTGTAGACAGACATGCCCAACTGTGCAGCTGCTAATTCTTGGACCCTCTGTTTGTAGTAGAGAAATGCTGGGAGCTCTACATGAAAAATGAAGTGATAGAAATGTCAACCCACCCCTTTGAAATGTTACAGGACAAGAGATTTTAAAGGACATTAGTGGACATTGAGGAAGGCACCCGTGTCTAAGACCTACTTGGAATGGCTCAGAAAACCATCACAGCTAGCTCTGATTTAGGTAGTGATTGTCCTTTTGTTTGCTTTCTTCTTTTGTTTTTTGCTTCACTCAGCCAGGGACCAACAACCCTAGTTAGAGAGAGCTGTTTTACAATTATAAGTATTTTTTTTTAATTTTTGTTTCCATTTCAGATATATTCATTCGCAAATGATGATACATGCTTAAATTAGTAACCAATTACTTTGGGAAACGTTATAAACCTTTCCACTAATTACTAATAACTATCAGGAAAATTTATTTCTAGAAGCTTGTGTTTCCATTTCTGTTCTCAGTCTTCTGGTTATGAACCTGGCCGTCAACAGTAACAGCACTAAGCCACACAGACGGTCAAGGAGAAGGAACACCACCCAGAGTGACATCTGTTGTACAGACGAGAGTAAGTGCAAATTCTGTCACCCAGAGGAGCCCAAGAGGCTCATGGAGTTTAACCATGAAACTGAGCTGATAATATAGGTTTCCAGGCAAAGATTAAGAAATTGTTTAATTAGGTACAATTTTGAGGTTGTGTCATGTTAGTGCTGTTATAAAGGCTGCATTTAATTGGCAGAATAACAAAGTGCCAGTACCTGTTCTCGCACAAAATATAACACATTCAACAAACTTTAGTATTGACTCTCAGACAGGAATGTTTTCAGGAAAAACCAAAAATCTCTTTAATGGTAAACATGACCACACTCCTCTAACATCTGAGTTGGAACAAGGTAACACCTGTGTGCAGACCGAGCCTTCCCCCTACAGCTGGCATTTCTCCTAAATGAGACACAAACACCGTCCAGGACTGTGCAGTGACCTTCCTGGGTTTTCCAGTCTCCTGTCCTCTTCCTTCCTCTTCCTTCTTTTCTTTCTGACTCCTTTTTCAAGAACCACTACTATACTTTTCACTCATGTCTAACCTGCCAGACTCTGGGCCCTGTCTGAGGTCTTTTCAACTCTCTGATATCAGCTTCTTGCCCATTCTCTCTAAAACCCAATAGGCTGATGCCATGCCCTGATGAGCACAAGGACTGCCTTTTGCTTTGCTCCCCACAGAACCTTCTCTGCACCGACAGCCCCACTCTATGTCCGACACATGCCTCATCTGCAGCATTCAGGCAGCACGGAACTGAAATGACCACAACAGACCATTAAATCAACCAGGTCTAATGTAAAGGAGTTCTGATAATGTGTACAACATTTTTAAGTCAACTTTTCATAGTATGTTGGTTGAGAGCCTCCTCCATTATTCTAAGAAAAACTAATAAGAGCCAGAATTTGTCCGACCACCGATCTCTTACCATTCTTTTCACCCCTTTTCAATTTCTCCCTCTCATTTTCCTCTGAACCACAGGTATCTAGCACCCTCACTTGCAGTCCAAAGCTCTGACTGCAGCCCCATCAGCTACTTTCCTCAGAAGTTCCACAAACGCTAATGCTTCTTCCCCCTCCTCAGTACTCCTCACCTTTTCCCATGAGTGGCTAAGTGTAAGAGGTATGAATGTTGCTGTTGTGATCATTGGTGTCGACAGGATCATGCACAGCAGGTCTCAGAAGATAGCCACTCTCCTGAGCTGGCCACCAGGTTAGCCCAGGAACTCCAATCCAGCACAGAAGGACCATCTTAAAACTACTTTTACTAACCACCATCTAATGGCCTCACATGGAATTGAGTCTACCCAATGTCCTTTTTCAGGGTCTGCTACTAACTTATCTAAATCTGTACACTTTCTTACTAAATATGTCAGGAGAAGATGTTGTAGCTATTTAAGAAATTGGATATTCAGCTAGGCTCGATGTACACAACCATTTAGGGTCAGGGTCATTGTATTCATTCTGATCAGGCTGTACTTTGACTCTATGTGACATATTCTTAGTTTCTAGAACCACTGTTATTTTCATTTGGTTTTCTGTTTGATGACCAGTGCACATTTGGGCAAGATTTTCCTTAGGTCATAGCACAATGCTGGAATAAGTTTATCACTACTGAACATGATACTGAAAAGTAACTATTTTCCTTATATCACACATTAAGTCAAAAGTCCTGCTGTTCTTTAGAAGAGATTCTTAACTTCATAAAAGTAAACATTATCTCTTCTAACACAGGTCTTTGAACACTTACCTAGCTCAGGATGGCTTCTCGGATCTCAGAAATTGACCAGTTGTTGTGAGTGGCACGACAGTCCTATCAAGTTCATACTAAAGTGCAAGTTTACTATGACTGCACGCTGGGCACATCATCCACAAGAAGGGGATGACATGACAAGCTTGGTGCATCAAAATGAAATTTAGAAACAGACAGTGCCAGGATCCACATGACCAAATCAAGGCAGAATCATGTCATTTATTAAACGGTTTATAAAGTGCAGCTCCATTTTGAGTTGAATATGCATCTGGAATTACACACCGCTAGCTTTAGTTAAATATGTGTGTGCGTTTGTGTGTGTCAAATATTAGCACTATTTACCAATTACTTATGCAAGTTTTACATCTTAAGACTTTAGCTAGTTTCAGAAAGTAAATGTTTCCTGACTATTAAGAAAACAAAACCAACTACTATTATTGTTTGGTTTTGTTTTCTTAATAGTCAAGAAACATTTACTTTCTGAAAGAAAAAGAAGATAAAACATATCTATAGTAAAATGACAGCAAACTCACAATTATTAGAGAGTTTAATTATTATTAACCACACCTAAAACAAAGGCAAAAGTAAACTAAGCAAACAACTAGAACAGGAACAGAACCACAGAAATGGATATCACATGGAGGGTTATGAACAGGGTAGTTGGAGGGAGAGAGAGGGGAAAAAGGTACAGAGAATAAGTAGCATAGATGGTAGGTAGAAAATAGAGGGAGGGTAAGAATAGTATGGAAAAGTAAAAGCTGAAGAACTTATAGGTATGACCCATGGACATGAACTAAAAGGGGGGAATGTGGGTTGGAGGGTGTGTGCAGGGTGGAGGGGAGTGAAGGGGGGGAAATGGGACAACTGTAATAGCATAATCAATAAAATATATTAAAAAAGAAAACAAAACCAGGTGGAAATAAATGTAAGTGTACTTAAATACAATATCATGAAAGACAGTTTAGGTATGAACTTGAACATATTTTGCTATATGTTGAAATGGAACATGCTTATAGCTGAAGGAGAAATACAGTGAGGAAGATGTCAGCACTAAATGAGCTGTAAGACCAGACTTTCTGTCCTGTGCGACCTTCACTGTGTGGTGCGCTCCCCACCCCTATTCCAGTCACTCCGGCAATCATCACAGTTGCTCACTAGGCAAAGATGCTTCTAGCTCTCATCTTCAACAGACCAAATGATTGGTCCTTTTAGCATGAGCTAACAGTCCTATTGATGATCTAACTTTAGATTGCTGTCTGATTCCCCGAGTTGTTGGGTAAGCCAGTGCACCCTTACTTCCGTGCTGCCCAGTTTTGTCTTCTGCCCCTTCTATGGGGTGCAGAGGTCCCACAAAGGCTCTCCGAGAGCACCAGGGGAACGACAGTCTCCACGAGCAGAGACTGTGATGTTATCTCCAACCTCGGGGAAAGGCGTGGCCAAGGCATCAAGAGCTATGTAACTGGAACAGAAAGGAAAATGTTCGTTACCCACTAGATGTGATCTGTGGAAGGCCACATTGAGATAAATTGTGCCGAGAGAGCCCGTCCTATGATGGTCTGGGGATGGACACTCCACAGCTGGTCACTTCAATGGGACATCCTTAGTGATAAGGTCAGACAAAAAGTCACTCCCAGGAATGAGCAGTGCCTGAGTCAGAACTTCGTATGGAAAGGGTCTAGGAAAAGAACGAGGCATAAAGGTGAAACCCTGAATTGCTACTAAATTAATAGGATTCCCCTAGAAAAAGTAGCTATATATTACTTTGAGGTTTTTCCATATGTTTTTTAACTGTATTTATTTATTTTTATCAGAGGGTAAGGGAGGAGAAAGGGAGAGAAACATTAATGTGTGGTTGCCTCTCATGTGCCCCTTACTGGGGAGTTGGCCACAACCCAGGCATGTGCCCTGACTGGGAATTGAACCAGCAGCCCCTTGGCTTGCAGGCCAGTGCTCAATCCACTGAGCCACACCAACCAGGGCTACTTTGAGGTTTTTCAATGTGAAGCATTTGAGGGTAGAGGGTTATAAGCAATGCAGTACAGAAAAGGCATCTGAACACAACTAAGGAGTCTGACAGCAATTAATGTACATATCACATTTTAATTAAAATAAGCAGCCGCGGGGTTGCTGAGCTAACAGGTACAGAAGTAAGCACAAAGGAACAGATAAAGCTGCGCTCTCTCTGGCTGCACCCATCCCCAGGCTGCCCACAGTGAAGTGCTAAGGGGCCGGGCACCCTGGCCACTCATTTTACAAGGGCCCAGCAAGAGCAGCAGCCCCTTCCCGCAGCCCCTGCCCTGGATGCTCAGAACCAAATGCTCCCCAGGCCTTTAGGCATCCCTCGAACTTGCCAACTCAGGAATGCAGTGAGTGGCCCAAAGTGGTACCTTTTGTATTCAAAGTGTTTACAATATGCTAGAAAATTCTCCCAAACCAACCTCACTGACTCTTAAATTCTAAGCTAAGTAGCCAAGGTTCCTGTCCCTCTTCTGCTCTGTGTCCATGAGCACATGGACACATGTGTACACATGCATGCACAGATTCATGTTTTTTTTTAATCCACACCCAATGACATGTTTATTGACTTGAGAGAGAGAGAAACATCAACATGAGAAACATTGATCAGCTGCCTCCCATCCACACCCAGACCAGTGAGTGAAAATGCAACCTTTAGGCATGTGCTCTGACTGGGAATCAAACCCACAACCTTTTGGCATATGGGATAATGCTCCAACCAACTGAGCCACCCAGCCAGGGTCACAGATTCAAGTTTAAAAGTCTGTCTCATGTTATCATTATTTAGAGTATATTTCAGAGTTATTTGCAAAAATACCATATACCTTAGATTCTCAAAAGAGAAATGTGATCCTCTTTAAAATGCCTTATATAAAAATCTAAAAGCACAAAATATCATACTATGGAAATGTTGAAAAGTAAAAGAAATGTATTAGATGCTTTCCAGGAAAATGAAAGGTTCACTCGAGTTCAAAGTTAAATCTAGGTACTGTACAAACACAGTGGACTCCACTACCAACAGATGTTATCTGTAACCAAGAAAAATGCAGCACATATGCTAAAGTATGGGCACTTCTTTACCTGCTTTCCTTACCCACTAATGTTTTTAAATCCCAAACTCCCAACCAAGATGCTCATCACCATTTCCTTTCAAATCAATGACAATATCATAATGTATTCTCAATGTCTCCTTCCTTCCCTCCTTCCTATCTTCTTCTCTATCCTCTATCAATTATCTATTATCTCCCCCCTTTTTTCCCTCAATACCAAGCAAATATTATATGCTAGGATATAAATTTATGTGTGCAGGGATTTTTGTCTGTTTTGTTCATTGCAGTATGAGCATTTAGTGCCTAGCATGTAGTAGTTGCTCAACAAATATTTGTTGACTTGAAATGAATATGCCCATTCCTGGGAAGAGCATGATGACTAAGTCGCAGTTCCTGCTATCAAGGTCATCACTGTACATCTGCAGAAGCAGGCGAGATTATCACAGAAACACACGTCCTATGGTAAATGCAGAAGGTAGACACAGAACTCTCTTGGGATAAAGATGGGCAGCAGAGCAACTCTATGACTATGTGGATGGAGTGTCTTAGAAAACATCCAGGAGAAGGTGATGTTTGTGCAGGTTATGAAACAGGAGCTGGACAAACAGGCAAGACAGGCCCTTCAGGTAGAGGACACAGGACAGGGAAAGACATGGAGCATGAGACCCACACGCCTGCAGAGCTCTGGAGAAGCTCCTTGAGAAACGAGGGCAAAAAAGTCATCAGGATCAAGGACAATGGATGAAAGATCACAGAAGACTTTGAAAGAAAGAGGCAACCTGATTGCCTCGTGTCTTGAAAAGCAAGTGTTGGGGGGCGGCGGAGAAGTGGGAAAGACTGGGGGACTGAACCCTACAGAGTAACGGCATTGGTGTAGGCAAGAAACGAGAAGAGCCTGAACGGAGTCCACCGAGGTGCCTTTTCAGGAAAGATGGGGCAAAGATCCCAAGAAGGAAGACTAGCAACGTTGAATGAGTGGCCTGAAGAAGACAGAGTTGGCAGAAGCAGGGACTGAGGCTGATCTAAGTGTTCAGTGTCTGGCGCCTAAGCGTCCGAGATGCATTCACCGAGACCACGAGTCAAGGTGGAAGGACAGGTTCCGATGTCTGGAGAGTGGCCAGCTTGGGCCCTGGGTTTGAGGGGCAGGTTTGGGTGTTGGGCGGAGCTGGGCAGTGGGGGTGAGAACACCGGCAGGGATCAAGACAGAGCTCAGGGCTGGCCAAACAGCCAGAACTTATCATGTCAAGGCTGGGGATACGGTCTCCCAGAGTGGCACAGGGGGATAAAGAGGAGTAGAGAGCTCAATAAGTAATAATTACATTAATAAAGAACAAAAAATAACATCCTGGAAAGCCTCAATATTCTAGAATAAAGGAGACTATGAAAGCAGCTGAGAAAGGAGTATTTGTAGATTATTTAACAGAGCTGTTACCTTCAGGTAGAAAATGCTTTTAACTGAATTTGACAGTTTCTCTTTCAAACCTGAAATGCCAAAGAAACTCCATGTGTCTTTAAGTTGGATTGTAAAATGATACCATAGTTGGTTGTCACACATTGTTATCGTGCTGCTTACCGCATTTTCTGAGAATCAACATCAAAGCCAACTTCTCCAAGCAAACAAAGTACACATTCTAGCATAACACTTAAAAGTGACCTATCTTGGAGTCAGCATGAACCCAAATTAATTCACTGTGGCCAAAGCCACTCTGCTCGCCCTTACTGTGTACATACGGAGCATTACCTCATCCACCCCCCCCCCCCACCCCAAAGCAGACAGCGGAGCACAGCAGCCCCGAATCAGTAAGGCTGAACAGGAATGAAGCCCAGGTAACTAGAGAGGAAGAGTAATGCCTTTCAGGGTAGGTGCAGAGTGTGCGAGAACTTCCGAACCCATCGGGTGGAACCACAGGGGCACAGCCTGGCTGATTCAATGCCCTGAGACGTTACTGACCAGTAACAGTATGTTCCCAGGGCTGTCCCTGGAGGGGACAAACTGACTAGGGAGTGACTGAGGAGGTGACCGCCAGACAGACCACTTCCAGAAGGAGCCTGAATTTGAACCTCTCACTTGTTTCTTGCCCCTTCCCCACCTGCCCCACCCCGCCCCTGGCTTTCACCACCAACCACCTTTGGGGAAGGTCATCCTCGTCTACTCCTCTCACATCCCCAGAATTCAAGGAGAGGCAGGTGGCTAAGGAAGAGCAGGCACTGTGCTCCCCAAGCTCCACAGATGGGGGTCACAGAGATTGTACCCTGGCCACAGCTCCGGTTTCTACCTTTCTAGCAGATTCACCCTCCACAGGAGATCCTGGGCTCTTGGGAGAGAGGATCTGGGTACAGAAAAAGGGAATTGAAAGTAGTTTAGGATCATGTTCCAGAAGTTCAGCATTTCAAAATCCCTGCGGTGGGAAAACAGCACCCTTATCAGCACAACTTCTTCAAGAGGTACACACACTGCTCTTGTGTCTCCAGCACTTAACAGGCACTGAAGGAATGCAGCGAACCACTGTCCCCGGGGGACCGACAGAGCGATCCTGGCTGTGCAGTACAGAACCACGGAAGCCCTCACCCCAGAAGACGGGAAGTCCTGCTCTGCAAAAAGCAGTGCCTGAGTTTGAATCTGGGTCTTTTTTTGCTCAAACCTAAGTCCACACACAGTAACTTTTAAGGATAATATTTACTTCCTTGTTAGTAACCAGGCTATTGAGCCACGGAGAGCCATTGGACCTTGCAAATTTCATTATCTGACACTCCTAGTCATGGCCTCAGGAACTGCAATTGCTATTTTATCGCTTTAAAAGTCCTATTCTGAAAATGAAAATCAATGAAGCAGATTTGATATTCCGTGCAGGACTGACAGAGCAAAAAGTGTTAAGTGATCCTCATGAACCTCATAAATTTATTTTGGGGGAAATAAACCAGGTTGCATAGATTAATTATGTAAGTTAATTTAACTCCTTTTGTACCCCAGAGCATTTTATAAACATAATAGGTGCCTACAAATATTTCAGGAACAAGTGAATAGATGAGTTAGTTTTGTGAGAGTTTTCAATAGGTAAGAATTATGAAGGTCATGCCCTATCATTCACAGTGAAAAGTTTGACTCAGCAGTGTAATGTTGTCTGGACTAGAGGCACAGAGTGGTTTAAAAACCACTGGCTCTGGCCAGGTGGCTGAGTTGGTTGGAGCACCATCCCATACGCCAAACGCTTGTGGGTTTGATCCCCTGGCAAGGTACACACCTGGGTTGTGGGACACACACCAGTAGGAGTGCATGTGGGAGAGAGCCTACACAGATGTTTCTCTCTCGCACCAATGTTTCCCCTTCTCCTTCTAAAATCAATAATACATACCCTTGGGTGAGGATTAAAAAAACAAACTCTGATGTCAAATAAAAGTAATAGATGTTATGTTTGCAACATGATGAAAATGCTTTTCTATTATTCCCTGAATAGTAAAAGTAACTGAGATCTCCTTAGCCTTCATTCTCCCTTCATGTTCTGAAGGATCCTATCTTACAACAAATTTGTGTACTATAGAAATATCAATGAACCAGGAAACATCTTAATGCAAAACAATACAAGTGCCAACAGAAAAGAGCAAGGAGCAAAACTCCAATCAACCTTTTATATACAGTTGACCCCTGAACCACATGAATTTGGGCTGCATAAATCTACTACATGAGGAGCTTTTCAATAAATGTATTGGCAAAACTTTTGGAGCCTTGTGACAATTTGAAAAAACTCCTAGACAATCCATGTAGCTTAGAAATACTGAAAGACTGAAGAAAAAATTAGGCATGCCATGAGTGCATGAAATGCATGGAGCTAACAACCTATTTTATCATTGAAAAATATACAATATGTAAAAATCTATTCTAAAATGTTAAAAATGTATCAGAACTTATGCCCACAAACACAGACGACACACAGCACCATTGCCAGGCAGCAGCAGTGTGAACGAAGGTGCAGGTGCAGGTGCATCTGCGTGGAGTGCATGCTGCTGTAATGTCCCATGGCCGCCTCCAGTCACTGCTGCCATGAGCTCACATGCCGAGGACCCACTGACAACATTGTATGACCCAAATCGTCCTCCTGTAAGCAGCTTGTCTCTAGGAAACTGTGTGTCACAGTGAAAAGCTGAGATCTTGCTGGTCTTGTACATATTTCCTTGTCTAGTGCTACACTGTGAACCTGAGTGACATGAGGGGACCCCCCATAAAGGGCTGCTAGTGCCACTGGAAGTGCTCCCAAGAAACAGAGGAAAGCCTTGACATTACAGAAAAAGGTGCAATGCTTGACTTGTACCAATGAGTGAGGTCTGCAGTGGTGGTTGTCTGTATTTCAAGTAAATGAACAAATCCAGCATAAGCACCAAAAGAAGAAAAGAAAAAAGAAAGAAGAAAAGAATAGAAAAAAAGAAATAAAATTGTGAAGTTACCAGCAGGAAAGAAAACCTTGTACTTTTTGCAAAACACCTTTTTGTCTCCTACTGAAAACGCAACCTTTGAGTGGGTGCCATGTTGCCGCCGGAAAAGCACATCTACAGGCTCGAGAAAAAGCCAAGTCACTGTGTGATGACTTAAAGCAAAAGGAAGGTGCAGGATCGAGTGCTGGAAAATGTGATGCCAGCAAAGGATGGTTTGATAATTTTACAAAGAGTTTGGGCTTTAAAAAAGCAAAACTGGGCTTTTGTCGAGACAACAGGAGAAGCAGCTCCCGCCAACCCAGAGCCATCGGACAGCTCCCATTATGAAGTCACTGAGGAGAGAGGGAAACTGCTGGAGCAGGTTTGCAATGCAGGTGAAAGGGCCTAGTCTGGACCAAAATGCCAGAAAGATTGTTTTTAGGGAGGGAGAGAGGCAAGCACCAGGACCTAAGGCTGGAAGGGATAGGCTAACTGCTGTTTTGTGCCATCTCAGCAGGATTTATGGTCAGGCCTGGCCTGATGTATAAAGCTGCCCACCCCATGTCCTGAAGGGCAGATAAACACCAGCTGCCAGTGTTTGGCCATACAGCACAAAGACCTGGCCAATGAGACCCTGTTTTGAGATTGTTTCCATGGACGCTTGGTCCCTGAAGGTGGGAAGGCCCTTGCTGGCAATGGACTGCCTACTGAAGTTCATCTGGCATCAGATGATGCCCTGCCACCCAGAATCCCATGAGTTCAAGAGGCACCGAGGTGGGATACTTGGCCCCAAACACACCGTCTCTGATTCAGCCTCTGGATCTGGGGTCACAAGGACCCTCAGGGCTCAGCACACATGATCCTATAGGAAGGACTGTCAGTGCTGTGGAAGGGAACCTGGCAGGGAGGACATCATCATAGTCTGCGAGGACCACAGCACTGAAGAAGCATCCTCATTGCAGAGAAAGCAGGAGAGCCACTCCACTGGGACTGATGCACACCTTCCGGAGAGCCGTGTCTGCACGCTGTGCACAGCTTCCCGGGACTGAGGACAGATTCGAAGATGAGCGGGTAGAGACCTTTGCAATGCTGCACCTGCACTCACTGAGCAGCACGTAACTGCCGTGCTGTTCAGTGGATGAACTTGTCTGCAGTGTGTAGTGCTTGTCTTCGTGTGACAATCAAACAACTGCACATGAGAACTGTGTGAAGTATCTGTGTCCTCGTCACCAGGGCCTAAGGAGTTGTCATGTGGGATGTCACGTGCCAGACATGCATTAAAGTGGCAGCCCAGACTTACACAGGCATGCAGTAAGTGATATTTAACATAAAGTTTATAATGCATTAGTTTTATAACTTTGCTTTCAAAAAATCATATTACCACACAGTATGCATCTCTCCCATAATTAAAGAAAATGCTTATCAACCCATTATCACAGGTCAGTGTTTTTCTAATGCAACAATGCTCCCAACACTGTATTGTGATCGACTGTAATACTGCATGCCATACAATTTTACAACAGTTCATTCATTACTGCATAGGCTAGGCTACCATAAAGCAATCATATTGTTGCTTCTTCACTATTACTGCATCACAAACAGTGACACTTGTACATAAATATGAATTTCCTTTTTACATTATCTTTTCATTTTTGATGTTTAATGTTAGTAATTCACATAACATCTACAAGTGTTTTGTATCACATAAGGCAATACTAATGTAAGTACTGACAGATGATTTATCTTATAAACAGATGATGGAAACTTATGGTATTGATAACTACAGTATAGTACTGCAAATGTATGTTTTCTTCTAACTTTGTTCATAACATTTATTTTCTTTAGCTTCTTTTACTGTAAGAACATAGTACATAATACATATTACATAGAAAAAGTATCAATCATTTATGTTACCTGTAAAGTTTCCAGTCAACAGGAAGTTATTAGCAGCTATGCTTGGGGGGAGTCAAAAGTTATACACAAATTTTGACCACATGGGGGATCAGTGCCCCTAATCCCTGCATTGTTCAACGGTCAACTGTATTTACAGTTAAGGAAATATATGTGTATGTTTGTGTGTGTGTGTGTGTAGACGTGTGTAGAGTAAAAAAATAAAACTCTTTTGATTCTGGGTAGGGAAATCATTTGTTTGTTTTTTAAATTGAGTCTGCACTCCACATCCTATATTATCAGGGAAAAGTGAATTTACAGTGTGACACCACCACACGGCCGTTAGAACAGCTGAACCCCAGCACACTGGCAACGCCAAATGCTGGTGAGGACGTGGAGCGACAGGAGCTCTCACTCACTGCGGGTCGGAATGCAACACGGTGCAACCGCATCACAAGACAGGTCAGCGATGTCTCACGAAACCCAGTGCAGTCAAACCTTGGTTCTCAAACGTCTTGGTTCTTGAACAACTCAGTTCTCAACCAAGTTGGTCACAGGAAAAATAATGCCTTGGTTGTCTAACAAAACTTCAGGTCTCGATTCTTGACCCGTCAACCCTTTCATGCAGATACCTGCATGATCAGCCACGCCTCTCTCGGACTACAAGCAAAGGGGATTTGGTTTCCAAACAAATTGATTCTCAAACAGTTTTTAAGAATGACTTAACTTCCAGAACCAAGGTTCCACTTACCCTACAATCCAGAAATCACGCTCTTTGGTATGTACCCAAAGGAGCTGAGAATTTATATTCACACAAAAACCTGCACATGGATGTTTATGGTAGTTTAATTGATAATTTCCAAAACTTAAAAGCAGTAGAGATGTCCTTAGTAGGTGAATGGATCAATAAACTGGGGTCATCCAGACAATGAAATATTATTTAGTGACACAAAGAAATGAGCTATCAAGTAGTGAAAGGATAGGGAGGAACCTTAACTGCATATTACTAAGAGGAAGAAGCCAGTGTGAAAAGGCTACGTACTGTACAATTCTACCTATGTGACATTTTGAAGAAGGTAAAACTATGGGGAGAATAAAAGGGTCAGTGGTTGCCGGGTGGGGGGAGGGATGAATCACCAGCACAGAGGACTTTTAGGGCAGAGAACATATTCTGTATAACACTGTAACGACAGATACAGGTCATTATAATCTGTCCAGGCCCACAGAATGCACAACAAACAACAAACACCAGGGGTGAACTGTGACGTCAACTGTGGATGCTGGGTGACAGTGATATGTCCAGACAGGTCCATCAGCTGTAACAAATGTGTTGGGGAGGGAGTACATGGGAAAATCTCTACCTTCTTCCTTCATTTTGCTCTTAACCTAAACCTGCTCTAACAAAGAGGGTCTTACTTTAAAAAAACTGTCTACCAAATTTAATGCTTAGCCAGTTTTCTATATCAATGTATTTGCAGAATGCAGCTGAACATGGTTTCCTTCTGATCACCCAGACCAGTGAATGAGAGAGTGTCAGTGGTCGCATAGAAACAATACTGATGAACTTCCAAGAGCTGAGCCTGTCTTGCACAGATGCACAGTGGTCGTTTGTGCAAGTTTGTGCAACAGTATGCGTTTTGGACATTTATTTACTTAATGTAGAATCAAAAGTGAAAATTTAAAAAACGTGTAAAGTTACAGATTTCACCTGTTTTATACAGTACGGAAATATTTAAAGAGATGCCTAGGTGTTAATTTACTTAATCGAATGATTTATATAATTCAAGCATGTATTTTTTAAATTGTAATCAAATGTTTCATATGTTTCAGGAATATAAAGATGGCAGAACCCATATGTTGGTGGTTTGAAAAATTTGTACCATTGAAATGTTAGAGGTGAAAACTCATTATGATGAAGATGAGCAGAAAATACTGACAGAAGTATTAAATGGAAAGAAAATAAATGCAAAGAGAAGGAAATGCAATCAGACTAACCAAATAAAATACCAGGTGTAAAGAATTCAAGGCACTGACAGAAGTGGAAAAGGGCAAAGCACAGTGATTCTGCGCGGGAAGCATGCGCCCTGCAGCATAGGCAGGCACCGCTGCAGGGAGGCGGAGAGGGGAGGGGCAGAGCGTGCGCTGTGCTGGGTATGGCAGGAGGTCCCCACCAGCCTTTTTGTCTAATCTGAAGTATTACAGCAAATCATAACTAGATTGAATCAAAGATAATGACTTCAGAAAATGTATTAAAACCTTAAAATTTGCCAGACTCAGAGTAAGGATTTGTCATTTTAACCTTTGTATTCAGGGATAATGTGTTTTAAGTTAATTTCCCTCTAACCCAGAGCTACCAGCCTTTGCACTCCATAACCCTAAAAAAACCATTAAGTTTGCTCATTTGGGGAAGTTGTTAGACAAGCAAAATGCTGGAGAAATTATAATTGTATTTATTCAAATGCCAGCTTAAGAAACAGTAATATTAATGAGTCTTAAGTTACATCAAGACCCACAGCAATGATTTTGCTCTTGGGTCTTGTAATTTGACTTCAGGAAATCCAAAATATTTCCCAAGAAAACAACCCAAAACTTGGTGAAACTTCTGGGTAAGACCTCATTGTATATACAAGGGGGGAACCCAAAAAACCTAGAATTTATTTATAAAAATTGTGTATTTATTCTTACATGTTTAAACTTCAGTCACCTTTCAAGTACCCTCCATATGATGCAATACACCATTGAGAAGTTTTTTCCACTGCTCAAAAGAATTTTTGAATTCATTGATTCGGGTGCCTTTTAGTGCTTCTGCGGTTCTTTGTTTCACCTCTTCCACATTGGCAAACTGTTTCCCTTTGAGGACATTTTCCATCCAGGGAAACAAACAAAAAAGTGTTCTAGGTGAGATTGGGTGAATAGGGAGGGTGGGGCATGGGAATCTTCAGTTTTGGGTCAGAAACTGCTGAATACTCAATGAGGTAAATCACCCATCCTGAAATGGATAAACATGTTGAAAGAACCTTCAAAAACAAATGCAGTGAAGCTGAATGCAGCCTCTCACAACAACGCCAGGTGGTACACAGATACAGATGAGTTCTTAGAACACACACCTAATGGGGAAAGCCTGTCCTTCAAGGGGCTTGCCCTCCAGAAGGTAATTCTATTTATTTTTCGGGGGGTCCCCCCTTGTATAACTACAGGAATAATAACATTAGAAACATCAACACCAGTAGCAGGGCAACAGCTAAGAAGGCCATCTTGCATCGTCTGGACAAGCTATTTCTAAGCCACTAAAAATGATCATGATAAAGTAGTAGGAAGAATATCTAAACATATATCTAACAAGGAAACATTATGCATAATTATATATACAAGAGGTAGAAAAAGGACACAGAGTATAAAAGTTTTGAAAGAAATTTATTAAAGGGACAAATATGGTTATGTTGTCATGTTAACATTTTTTTGTTGTAGTTGTTCTGTTAATGAAAAAAAAACTATAAATAGAAAAAATGTCAGTTTTGTTAATCCTTCAGTGGGATGTCAAACAGCGTACAATGAAAACATTTTCTCTACCAAGTATTCTTATGGCTAAATTTCATTGTATCTCTCCAGCTTTTGTTTTGTTCAATGAACACTTATAAAACGTTTGCTAGGTTCTGTTCCCTTCCCTTGGTGCATTTCACTCACACTTCAAAATGCTGGTCCCCTGATGTTTCCTGCTAGATATGATGACTTTACCTTTCTCCCTTGAAGCATCCTATGTGATGATTTTGGACTCACGGGCCATTCACAACCAGGTCACATTCACACTCTGCAGCATCTACTCAAAACTGCACCCAAGACCAGGGCCGCTTGGTGACCACTTACGTCAAAGCCCCATCACCAGCCTGGAGTGACAAACACCGAACTCCTGCACCTGTCATGCGGACTGAAGCTGGTGAGGTTCCCACCTCTGCTCACACACCCCTTGGAGCCTGGGCTTGCACAGTCAGGAGTTCAGATAGACCCAGAGACACAGGGGGAGGAGACAACTACTACTTAGGGTGGAAAACTCTCTACCCTCTAAGAACAATGTAAGAACAATGACACTGCATGTTCAAGCCCGATCTTGTGGCTACCACTAGCTTCATAACCTTGTTTGTGAAAATTGCAATGAAAAATAAAAATAGTCACCAAAGACCCTGACTGTTGACCATTCTGGGCCCTCTCTGGACTTTGTCATTAGACTTTTCTCTTGCATATGACAATGGTGATTATTTCCTCTTTCATAGAACATCCTCACCTCTCAGCAAAACTACTTGCTTCTGGTTTCATCTGGTCTTCAGGATGCATTCCTCAGGCTACTTCTTCTACCTATCTCTTCTATGTCGTGCTTCTCGAGGCTCTGCCTTCAGTGACTTCAGATTATCTCCTTGGTTGTTTTCCAAGTAACATCTCAAGTCCCCAGTCCTACTATCTGCCTTGTTCTACTTGCTCCTGTGCCCAGGGAAGGTGACCTCATGGGGCCTTAGATGCTCCCAGGCCCTCTGTCTTCTCTATGGATTTGGCCAATGGGAGGCCGAAGGTCAGAGGGTGGGGAGGATGGGAGGTCATGAGAGGTTTTCCTGGGCCCTTTCCCTGCAAGGCCATGTGCCAGCCGTGGCTGAGCTCCTGCACTGAGGCGCAGGTCTGACAAGGCAGCCCTCTCCTGCAGGGCCTCCAGGCAAGCCGCCTGCAGGTCCAGCTGCTGCTTGCCCACCTCCTGGTAAGGCCCTGCTGCTCGGGCCCTCAAGTCCCAGAGGGAGTGCTCTCTGCTGCTGCTGGTTCCAGTGCTCCATCGGCTCAGGTGGCTCCCTGACCCTGCCCATAACCTTTAGGAACAGTCGTGTCATCACATTCTCCTGAGTTACCCCAGCGGAGGGTGATGTCCGTTTCCTGCTAGGGCCCTGACTAACACTCCATCGCAAGCTCCCTCTGCTTTAATCACCACCACACAGTGATGGCTTCAAACCACTGACATCAAAGTACGTATCTCAGAGACGTTCTACATATCCCATTGGGTTGGCCAAAAAGCTTGTTTAGTTTTTTTCTGTAAAACAAAATACACATATTTTATCTTCACCAATAACTTCATTGATTTGGATATTTTGTGATTGTTGGCTATCTCCCTCATGGTGTAACATTGATTGTTCTCCTTTAATGTCTCCATTTGATCGCTATCAACTTCCCCTGGTCTGCCCAACCATGGAGCATCGTCCAGTAATGAAACCTCCACCACGGAAATTCACAAACCACTTTTGACACATTTAATCAGTCACAGCACCTTCTCCATAGACTGCAAAAATTTATTTTTGCATTTCAGTAGTGTTTTTACCTTTCTTGAAATATTAAAACATAATATGCTCAAAATGTTGTATATTTCTTCCATCTTCAATATTAACATTGCTATGTAAAAATTCACCAATTTTGATAAGATTTTTTGAAATTCATGCTGATATGACAGTGGTCACAATACAATCTAACAAAATTATTTCAAAGACATTAAAGACAACTAAGCACTACTAGAGCCATCTGATGGGGGAAAAAAATCCCCAAACAAATATTTTGGCCAATCCAATAAAATAACTTCAAATTAGCATGCCCCAAATTGAACCCATCTCCTCCCAACCGCCTCTGCCTGCCACACCCACACTTCCTTTCAACCCTCTGCTCTGCCTGTGTTCTCATTACAGAGACAGACAAGCGTCCCCCACCTGCACTATCTGGAAAACTGGCAGTATGTTACCTGTTATTAAGGGATCTCGGTTCTGTCCCCTATAAAATTCTTAAATCCACATCCTCCTCTCCCCTGCATGGTTTCCACTCCAGTGCAGAGTCCATCCTCACCTAACGTTCAGGAACCCCTGCTGCCCCTCCCAGCTAGGCTGTGATCAGCTTGAGGAAGATGGGTACTGCTGCAGGCACCAGCAAGCGCAGTGGCTGAATGAGTGAGTGAGAGAATGAAGTACACAATGACAGTGAGAATAACACAACTTCACTTTCTTCCATGGGTCTTACAAGTAGCTCCAAATCACTTCAACCAACTATACACACACACGTTTTTGAGAACTGTTATCATCTGCTAATCATTTTTAAAATTTAAAGCAATAGTATAATAGGAAATAATTAACAACCAGCTTTCTGGGGAGAAAAGCCAAAGCTCTGATTTATAGCTCTTGCCAGTTTCTGTGGTGAAAACTTTGCCATCATTGCCAAACCACCAAACAACATCACTGAGTCAGGAGCTGGCAGGACGGGCACAGCTGGCTCCAGCACCCTACTGAGGTCACCGATGTCACCAGGGAGGTGGAGTGCCTGAACCACCAGAGATTTCCGAAAAAACAGAATTACAAGGAATAGAGTGTTTTAATATTTTACATGAAAAATAGCACGCATTAATTAAGAGTCATTTACTGAAAAAACAGTAGTACATAAAGTGCAGGGCATCACTGGAAACTGACCATGATTTGGAGAGTTTAATTTTGCTTCATGAAAAAATTTAGCACCTTTGTTTTTTCTTTCTTATTTCAACTCCACTGAATAAGCACTGACCACGAGCCCATATCTAGTGAGTCTGCCCTAGCGGAGGAGCCAAATGTGAAAAGTGAGCTCACTGTCCCGTGAGCACTGATGAAGGGGAGGAGTCAGCCGTGGGGTCCAGGCCACCTCCACAGGGGAAAGACCAGTGACAGAGGCTGCTGGGACCTGGGAAGACTCTCAAAGTGCTCTCGGAAGAGGCGGCTTTGAGCCGAACAAACTGAGACAGAGGAAAGGGAAACGGAGTAGCAAGGACACTCAGTACTGTGCTGGACGCAGGGCGGGCACTCAGCAAATGTCTGAGTGACTGAACGAACAGGTGGATGATTCAGCGAGCGAGGGGCGAGTGAACGCATGAAAGGGAAAACACGGGAAAAGGCAGACACGTGACGGAGCATGTGTCGGGCCTACTGGCCCAAGGCTGCATCTTTCAGGACCTGGTCCCAATGTTACCTTTTCAACCCTGATCTTAGTCCCTGTGACTCACTTGTAGGGGTCTTATTAATTCTTTGTCCTGGTACCTCCCCACTCTGTCTCCAACACCAGCACTGAATTTCTAAGCTTCTGGGGACTGAGGCCACCTCCCGGACCCTCAGCCAGGACCCAATCTGTCCCAGCGCCAGTGTGCCACCCCGCCAGCTGCAGCCAGATACAGCTGTTCAGGATTTCTGGCTGAAAACCTTGCGATCCTCACACCCATCCACTTCTCACTGAGGTTGAGGGGGCCTCGGCAGTTTGGACTGCTCTTACAAGAAAGTCAGAGATCCTTGCTGGGGCCCTTGAGTCCCCTCTGGCTCCCTCAGGCCATCAAGTCCTGTCTATGTCACTGCCCCGGGGGGAGGACTCCCCGCCTGTTGCTCCCCTCCCCCAATGCCACACTCACTTGTCCTCTGAAGCCCCACATCACAGTAACGCATGTGCACTCACTCTCGTGACCTTTGATTAATGCAGCTCTCCCCTACTCATCTGTAAGTTCCAGAGGGTGAATCTGCATCTGTTTTTACTCAAGAATTTGGCACAGAATAGCTGCTGAATGGCTGTTTGTTGAATGAAAAAAAAATGGCAAGTTCATTTCAATCTCTACATCTTTAAAGATTGTCCCCACTCCTCAAGTCGCCTACCAGCACCCCACATCCCGCCACAAACTCAAACCTAGTATCTCTGCCCGGGCCCAGCTCATAACCCATGATTTCACCTGACAGATATTCATTAACAAGTTTTCATATCCCAGGCCCTGCATTAGGGACCCAGACTGCACGGCTGCACAAGACCTTAGCAGCTCCCTGAGGAGTGCCCAGTCCACCCGGGAGGGCACACTGGGGTCACCTGTCAGGCATGAGGAGCACTAGCACTGGTGGGCTGAAAGCAGTGGACGCCCAGTGCAAACAGCTGAACGGTCTCTGGACATTCCAACAGCTTCACTAAGGGAGTGGCTTTGCCCTGCAGGTTTAAAGCTTCCTCCCTGAATGTTTTCAAATTTCTTAGAAAAAATATGACCTTATATATCTTTAATGTTTGTTGATACCCCCATAACCATATTCAAACACAGACACACACACTATATATCAGTACAACTGACTGAGGATGTTTACAAATTCACTAATATAATCCTACCTTCTAATCCTTTCTGACTCTAAATTTCATAACAGGAATTCATAATAAAATCCCACTCAAGTATACATTGTATGACTGTTATTTAAGTTTCCTCAATGTCTGAGCTTCCCAGAAGCTGTGCTCTGACCTTCTTTTCTCCTTCATCTCCTCACCCCATCCTCCCCAGCAGCACCAGGTGAGAGCAGGCTGTGTGGATAAGGGCACTTTGGGTACATGGCAGCCAGGTGGTCTTTGCATACACTGGCAGATCATTTCTATTCCAGTCAAAGTGTTTCATAAACAAGTTATCATCATGAGAATTCTAACTTCTTAATTGCATGATTTTCTTTTAAATGCAGAAGTGTGAGGATCAGCACTGCACACCTGCTGAACACATTTTTAGTGCATGTTCTAAAAAGACCAAGAAAAAAAATGAAGAAGAAATGAAGTTACTTTGAAATTTCAATCAATTTCCCAAGAATGTCCCAGGTGCAGGGCACCCTGCAGGTGACTCGAATGTGCTTTTCCTCATCTGGTCCCAGCTCCAGGCCTTTGAGCTTGACATTGCTACCCCATCCCACGGAAAACTGAGGATCAAACAAAATGTAGGAACCTTGGCCAAGATCAAACACAACAGGCACCCAGAACACAGGCCTTTGAAGCCCGTCTTCTTTTTGCTCATGTTTTTCTAACTGCAAAATCATCTCCCCTGGGTCTCGCTCCATATGACCACTGCTCTCCTGGATCAAATGGGTTTTATTCTTGTCCAAGTGTTTCATAACAAGTTATTATCATTACAGAAACTTTACCTCTTAACTAATGAGATTGCCTTTTAAAATCAAAAGGTGAGGCTCAACCTAGTACAACTACAACAGATATTTTTTTCAATGCTTGTTCTGAAGAGACAAAGTAAAATAGGGGGGAAAAACAAAGTAAAACAGTTTACTAATTCCCCAGAATCTCCCTAAATATGCACACTGAGTAAGTCAGTTTCTCAGCATTTACAGGATCCACAGCAGGAAGGTGCTACACAGACCCAAACTCCCAAACCTCAGCTGCAGTCTGCAGCAGGAGAAATGTAGCTGCCCAGATCGCAAAACCAAAGCTTCTTAATGGTGGTGTGGCTGAAATCATTGATTATTTTGGCAGGAAATAAAAACATTTTGTGAAATATCAAAGACATACAAACTCCCCCCTTTTCTGCCATAGCACATAAGCTGTTTCTTGCCTCATTTATTACCTCTAGGCAAGGCATCACCTGGCCGTCATTTTCCTGCAGCGTTACCTGTGTTACAACATCATAGAGCTGACACGGCATCTAAGAGCATGACATCTTCATGCCTCACAATTACTTCGCACACATTCCACAGTATAATATAAATTATAACTGCCTTCTTCACAAGTTAAAAAATAAGCATATTTGTTAGCCCCCCGAAAAACCTAGTATCAGTATGGTATGGTTTAGCGTTGAACCGAGGGCCTGTAAGTAGTCTAATGCAGAGGACTGGAGACAGAGAGAGAGAGCACGTCAGAGGTGCAGACGCGCAGGGTGCCTGGCGCACGCTGACCTTCGGGTTTCTCAACAAGTGGCTAAGACGCTTAGCATTTGGGAGGTGAAATCAAGCATGATGGATCTCTTCAGAGAGAGAGGAAACTATTTTTATAAATAGCAAGTCACGCGCCTAAAAGATAAAAGCCATACATAAATGCAATTTTAAAAATTAACATTATTTACTGAGCATCTTAAAGGGGAGTTTAGTATTTAAATGCAATTAATGATAAATATTTATTAACAAAAAGACAGTAAAGCTTGCAACACCAAAGGCAAAGGCATGCCCCCCCAATCCTGTTCTTCTCCTGAGAAGGTCCCTGTCCCTCCAGCGAAGCATTGGAAGCAGGACGGCCCTTCCTACAAGGGCGCTGGACGGGAAGCAGAGACTGGGGGCGTGCTCATCTCAGCGACATCACACTGAGGAGGCAACTGAACCGGACCATCAGAAATAGTGAAATCAGGGAGAATCCTTTCTAACACACATCTTTAACAAACAGCACAATCTTGCCATTTGATGAGAACCAAATGTTCAATTTGCCTTATAGATGCACAATAACTAATTATTGAATCATTAAAGGAAGTTGGTGTACTCTTAAAAAATGGATAAACTGGAATAAATTGATATTCATTTTCTTTAAAAGAAAACCTAACTCTACCTCACACACCATCTATTTTAGAGGGTTTTATGTGCTCCCTATAGGTTCTATTTTTTGGGCCTATTTTCCCACTAAAATCATGAATCCCTTTTTAAAAATAGAGCAACTTATAAGAGACTGAACTTATCGAGTGGCCACCAGACCTGTATGTCACATATGAGAAGGGGACAGGGTGCATCACAGTGTCCTGGTTTCAATGTTTTAATGTCACTGTACACTGATAAAAGTTCCACCTTGCTTCTTTCTAAAAAAATAAAGACATGTTAAGGTAAGAGGTACACTGAACCTCTGACCATTAGCTTATGACTTACTAAAACAGAGTAACTGGGAACTGGCTCAGCTCTACCTGAGGACTTTTATTGAAATCAATACCTATCGATCAGTCTTAAAACACAGAGGAAACACCTTGTAAGGTTTCTTATTATGAAACTCACTTTTAAGTGAAAACTTAAATATTCCTTAGTATGGGTGAGCATGCTGACACTGTTAAGTTCACAAAACCCAGTAAGTGTCCAGCTCGGGGGCTTCCATACCTGCTGCCACTCAGGTCCCCCATGAGACTTAACAAGCCCCGTGGAACCCAAGCCTTCTGGGTAGGCAGAACGTCTGCATTTCTTCCCAGCTCCCCAGCAGCCCTGAGGACTCCAGCTGCATCCTCCTTCTTAGGCTGAGTTCTCTGGGGCCTAAGGAGTGAGGCTGTGGAACAGCAAGGGTGCAGGGACATCAACGCCTTCCTTCAGGAAGCGGGGCAGTGGGTCCAGCCAAGGGTGATAGCAACAGACAGCAGTCAGCACACAGACGACAGATGCTCAGGAATCCAGAAAGCTTTTTCTGTCTCTCCCTTGACTGCAGGCTCCCCTGGTCTGGGACGGTGAGCCGGGGAAGGGAAGGTCTTCCCCGGAGCCACATTGGACTTGGACCCTGAGCCGAGTGTGCAGTCTAATCACTGAGTCTGTGTTTACAACAGAGGCCAGGAAGTCACTGCACTGCTGGGTCTTCAGACAAGGGTAGGGACAGGACTGGCTACCCTATGAGGACCGGAAGGGGTGAGGGGAGAAAGACACAGACACAACTCCTCTCCCTGGGGTCCCCTCTGGCTGCGCTTGCTCAAGGCCAGGCCTCCCCAGACAGCACACTGTGAAACAAGACCACGATGGGCAATGTGAGCTGCAGTGGAAAGGCTGAAGTCGTCTCAACGTTGACCCTTTTAAACAGGACACTGCTACCATTTGCATGCTGATGCTTACATGTGGACACTATTAGCATTCGACTGCACTAAACACAGGCACCCATGAGCAATACGGACCGCAGACGCCTTGAGTCTAAAAGCTGTCGTCATGCACAGTCCAATCCCTCCTTCACATCACAACAGGCAGTTGAACTAAACAGCTCTACGTGGTTGTTCTTGTGATTTCCTAACATCGAATCTTGAATCCAATGTTATAAACTTAAAGAAAAGCCCAAACATCAAGCCAAGTTACATCTCCACAGGGTTAAAGACACAAAAAGCACAACACTTTTGCCTCTTCCAAAAAAGTTAATCCTTAAGAAAGGGTTGGGTGGGGGCTCAAGGTATAAAACTTGTTTCTTGTAAGTAGACGATTTGCTGGATATCTAATGTCAGAACCAATCAAGCTGATGAATTCCCTGATAGATACTGGGGTTAGAGAGAAGGGAAAAGGGGTCTCTGCCTTGAAAACATTACAAGCCGGAGACGCCCCCAGCATGGACAGAGGAAAGCCACGCTGGGCCCTCAGACCAGAAGGCAGTGAGTGCGTCGTCTGGTCTTCGATTTCCTGCCCTCCTACTTCTGCCCTATTTCAGACAAACCAGGCTCTGCGCTCACCCGCCCCCAAGTGCCTGGCACAGCCCACAACCCTCACTGCTGCTTTCCAAACCCTGCAGACCCTTCAAGGTCCATTTCAAAGAGACGCTGGTGCTTAGCACACTGGGTTTCCCCTTCCCTCCAAGGAGCCAGCCCATCTCATTAGCAAACAGGCCGTCAAGAGAGACCGCCCCAGTGTCCTGTGAAGCAGCCCTGCGGAAACCAGCTGCTCAGAGGGCTGACTGTGGGGGCAGCTTCCTCTGGTGCCACCGCAGCCCTGGTATCAACAATGTCTCCGAGACAGAGGGCAGGAGCAAGAAGATGCTGAAGGTTCCAACTCCTTCATTTAAAGAAACCTTTATCAAGAACTGTTTATAATTAAAACCCTTTCAAGGCTTTCAATAAACTAAAAAGGCAACAATAAAAAAACAAATTTCTCCCCACTATATCAAAGATTATTGGATTCAGAATCGCCAGCACACCCTCAGGTGCACACTCTGCACTCTGCACTATGCCAGAGACACAGGTCACAGTGCAAGTAACAAAACAGCCTTTGCACAACACCACCCACCAACACAGATGTTCTTTCCTTCACATGACAACTGCCTGCCCAGAGGGGCCGCGTCCTCGTGCTGCAAAGATGGGCTCAGGGTGAGCAGGACGCCACCTTCAGGACAGGCCCCGCTGCTTGGCCTGAGTCCCTACCCTCTGAGTGGGGAGGACCTTCACACACCCACTTTGCCCTCTGCTTCGACACCTGCAAGTATATACATTGTAGCAAACATTAATGAACCCTTTAGTGACTTGACCAGGCACTGCAGTCTAGGAAGGCTGATACTTCGGCCTGATGATTTCTTATTAAGATGTGTCCTCATCCTATCTTTTTAAGGCTCTATCTCAGAAGCAAATGTTTGGTGACAGTAAAAAAAAAAAAACAAAAACCATCCACTGAAAAGGAAAAATGTGTTAAAATTGGTTTTCTGCTATCAAATAATTATAACAAACTTTAAGACCTGGATGATGTTTTTGTTTATGGCATTCATTTGTCTAGATCTGCACCATTTCTCAAATTGTGTTTAGTGGAGAAGGAAACCCATTGAACCCAAAACTGATGGAATGACTCCTGTCGACTTCTAAAACTTAAAACAGAAATAACTGGAACAGTTGTCTTTAGATAGCCAAAAGCATTTGCTGACACCAAATTACATTGAAGAGATACACATATATGTGTGTAAAGTTATGAAAAATGCAAAATCTAACAGATTAATTTTATTTAACTTTTTAATTTCATATTCTTATTTAAAATATGTAATTTATTATATGTATCTAGGGTAATGAATATAACACCATGTAAATAATTTCCTTTTATTTACCTACTTTTCATATTTTTATTATAATCTTAAATTTTTAATGAGTTGTTATTATTACACATAGAAAGGAATATTTTAAAAAGTACCTTCTATAAAAAGATCAGATTTTTTTTCTTGCATTAGTATATGAGATTCACTTTTCATCCAGAAATTGCGAACACCTTTAACCAGAACCAAAGTCAGACACTCATGTGTTTGGAAACTGGTTTGGACCAGCTATGTAACCTAACTGTGGTTTGTTATACTCACACACAACAAAAGTAGTCGCTACCTTGCAGTTCTGCGTGAGGATTAAAGGAGATCTTACAAAAGGAACCCTTGGTGCTGTGTAACACAGAATGGGCACCAGTAACTCTTGTAGGTGTTCATATTTATGTTGCTTTTAGTCACTCTTTCTGTCCAAAGTGCCCTGTTACCTTGCGGTGCTTCCACGATGAGCCACACGTCCACACGGGCAGGGGCTGCCAAGAACCTGACCACAAAACACAACACACATTCAATTGCTAGTCTACACAGTGAATTAGTCCTTCTGAACCTCAGCTGGACTGGTGTCAGGGAACATATCAAATCAGTCATACTGCCTACGCTACCTCATTTTTTTTGAAATGTATGTCCCCTGATCTAAAATATTCCATTTTGTGCCAGGTTTCCCACCCGCTTTGAAGCAAGTGTAAGGCAGAGGCTGTTGACTGTGTAACGGCACAGACACAGGCAACCAGGAAAGGGTGGAAGATGGTCTGTTCCAAACAGCACCGCTCTGCTGCTGATGTTCTCCAGGGTCGGTGCGCCTAAGACAGATGTTCAGAGTTACTTCGGTTGATTGAAGTCAAAGTGAGGACAGGATTAACAGCTTTTTAAAAAGGCAGGTAGGCCACTGTGTGATTCGCTGTAGAATTATTCATTTCATTTATGCCAAAGACAAGTGTTTTAATGCCATCAAAGCATGTCTTCAGTAAAATTAACTGTGACTATGAAGAAAGCAAAGGGGTAGAAGAAACAAATGTCCCAGGCGTGCGGTGCCCCCACTCATGCAGACACACTGAGATGTTGTCCCGCAGCAGAGACGCCGCCGCTGCCACGGCAGCACAGGGACTGCTGACAAAATCGCCCCAGAAGCTCCACAGATGACGAGGGCCTGGGAAAGTCCAGAGTTCAGGTTCCTTCTTTCAAAAACCTGGCTTCTTTTCAACAGACACCTCTCCTTTGGGTTTATATTATTCTGATGTCATCACTATGACTTCAAAACACCAAAGCAAACATTTGCAATGGAATTAATGGTAAAAAATAAAAAATTTATGTTTTTAAAGATTTTATGTATTTATTTTTAGAGGGGAAGGAAGGAGAGAGAGAGAGGGAAAGAAACATCAATGTGTGGTTGCCTCTTTCACACCCCCTACTGGGGACCTGGTCTGCAACCCAGGCATGTGCCCTACACTGGGAATCAAACTGGCAACCCTTTGGTTCACAGGCCAGCATCCGATCCGCTGAGCCACACCAGTCAGGGCTACATCTTCTTTTAAAAAGTGTATATGTGTGTGTACCTTCAATACCCCAAAACCACACCATCTGCAAAGTAGGATCTCAGCCCCTTGATTTGGGGCCTTTGCATATCATTAATGAATAAACAACCTGGACAAGTGAACTCTCTGCTTCAGTACAGCCCCTCCTCCTTCCAGGTTCCCACCTTTATTCAAAGTGATGCTGAAGTAGTTGATTAAAGTTCACACAATGCGGAGCACTACTGAAAAACATCAGCACACAATTTAAATTCAGTTCGGCTTCAGTCCCTGGAGAGGGGCTTGTCCTGTCAGCCTGCAGGAAGGTCTGGGACTAACAGCAAGCCTCCCTCGGACTGAAGGGAGCCACCCTTCTCTCCCGGGGGCATCTGCTCTGGTTTGTCCTAGAAAGAAGCCAGCAGAGAGTGATGGGCCATGAACAGTGTTCTAATACTTATGACAACATCACCACTCATATTACCCCACAGAGACATTCCTAGGGAAACAATAATAGGAAAACAAATAACAATAAGGACAGTGCATATAACAGCATAAAAATAGCTAAAATTATATTTGGAGGTGCTGTTCTGGGCCAGGTCTGTCAAGTGCTACCACACACACCCCTTTAATCTCCCTGAGAACCAGCAGAGGCGAGCACAGCACTGGCCCTAACCGCCCCCCACCCCAAGGAGGGGAAATGAGAGCCTCTGACGAGAAGGGATACTGTGGCAGGAGGACAGTGACAGGGCGTCAGGAGCACAACTGCCCGCAGGTCCACAGGGCCCTGTCTGGACTGCAGCGAAAGCTGGAAGCTCTTGAGAAGACAGACACACAGACAGACAGAAGCAGGGGCTAGGGCGAGGGAGAGAGATGGAGAGAAAGAGAATGAAAAAGAAAAGAAGACAGAAAGAGGCGGTGGCGAGAGGAAGGGAGAGTATGAAACAAGTATTAATTCCAAAAACAAAAAAATACAAAATATCACAGCTCACTAAATAGTGAGGTAGTGAGTAAAATGTATAGAGTCAAAACATGCACATATTGATATAACCAAAATTTTAATATGATTCTCTTGGAAAGATGGGGGAAGTACTCACAACAGGGCTAAAACCTCATTGTGTGCAGTAGGAAGTAAATCCTAAAAGCCAAAAAGCAAGACACAGGCGGTGAGGCACGATGTTTGGAAATATGGAAGTAAATAAAAGAGCACAACCAGCCTGGACAGTTGCAAATGTTCGCCTCTCCTGAGTGGGAGTGTGCAGGGAGGGACAGGAGGACTCTATTACTTTATCATGTCCTTGGGCACCACGTGACTTTCCCACTGACTGAGACATCACCACGCCGGTGCCGCTGGAAGGCGGCCATTGTGCAAATCCTATTACAGGACAAAGCAGAGTGGACCTGGGCAGGCTTTCCTTTATTTCAACCCAACTCTGCTGGCGAAACAGGCAGACTTCCCAGTCAGAGCAAAGTCAGCTTAAGGATGTAGACAGAAGGGAGCTGAGGAAGGAGCAAGAGACAGGAGGATAAATAAGTCATGCCTGCACACTCTTATTTTGCATCAGAACACATATCGATCTTTTTGCTCCTCAGGGACCACGTACTAAGGGGCAGTACTGCAGACACTTCACTGGAACTGCTTCTGGAGGGGTCAGGGGGCTGGAGCAGAGGGGCAGGGGGAGGCTGCAGGCAGCGGCCCCGAGGACTCGCGTGGGAGGCACAGGACTTCGGGGAGAAAGATGAGGCCGGCACGGGTGCTGTGATGAGTGGCCGGCCAGGGCTCGCTCTGCCTTCGCACTGCCCTGGGGGTTCAAGCAGGCATTCTGTCATGGGAATAAGGATGGGTTTTTAGGGGGCAGAAAAGTCTTAGATATTGCGATGGTTTTTGACTCTTTAAGTAACCACACTGTATAGACAGATATACTATAAACCTAGGGTACTAAATTTTCATGAGGTGAAGAGGAGTTTAGGGCAAAAAAAGTCTAAAAGGCTCCTTAGGGGGCGATCCTGGGGAAGCCCAGTCGAGAAACACTGGGTCAGAGGAACACATACAAGGAGCAGGAATGGCTAGGGAGCTTTGGAGTGTACAGTGGTAAAAATTGAGAATGACCTTGCAATTCTGGGAGCACAACGGCATTTTGTCTTTGAGAGACCATCTTTAAGGTTAGTGTCAGCTATCAAATGTTGTATGCCAAAATGTTTTTCTAAATGCTAGAATAGATACGCTCAAGTCAAAATTGTCCTAGCATCTTGATTACTGATTTTGTTTTTTCAGTGAAATCCTCGACACTGACCCTGAGCACCTCATTATCTTCCAGAAATCAATTAGCCAAGCTCACGGCTGCCCCAAGTTCTGTTTGCCCGCTCACTTCCGTGCGATCCCAGTACACAGCTTCCCGCCTTTCTACAACGTGTGCCTGAAGCCACACCAGCGCAAGCGTTGTTTTCCCCTCTGACTCACAGCCCAGACCTGCAACGATTTTCACATACACATACGGTTTCGAGATCTGAGATGAGAAAAACTCACGCCCCACCGAGGTCTCATGCCATCAGAAAAGTTCCTGCACTCGGGTACGTGGCCCCAGGTTCCACAGGAAGAGTGAGTGTGGTGAGTATCTTCTACCCACCCACTGTCAGGACAATGCTTCCAGTCTCAGGGATGCTGACCTGGTTCTGCTACGTCCATGTCAGCATCCTCCCCACCAGAGTACTTGTCACATTGTGATACGTTAACAGCAAGAACACTTAGCAGATCCACTGAAGCCTCGAGCTCCACGAGGCCGAGATGCTGTTTCCTTTTGGCATCGCACTCTCCCCAGCCTGGGGCAGCGCCCTGGCCTAGCAGCTGCTCGTAACTATTTGATAGATGAAAGAGTAGAATACATTATCTTCATGTATATTTAGCAATACTTCAAAGCATCTATTTTGTTGTCAAACTCCTAACAGAATATAATATTTAAAGAGTCCCAGAATAACTGAACCACTAGAAATCACATTAGCCAAGTGGTGCAGGAAATTGAAGACCTTGTAGCACATCCAGAGCGTGTTGGGTCAGTGCACTCCCGGTTACCTAGCACCTGCTGCACAGGAGCACATGATAGGTGCTCAGCTCTTACCCATCACATGATGCAGAGTCGCACATAGTAGGTACTCAGCTGTTGATTTCCTAATGTACACCACAGAATCTCAAATTCCAAAAAGCCCTACTCCATGTTCCTCTGCCATTTTATGGCCTGAAAAATTTGTTGACTTTCGCTATAATGCATGTGTTCATAATTAAGTGGGCATTTACGAAAATGGATTTTCAAAAATTGAAGGTAACAATTGGTTACCCTTATCTGCTTCTAATAGAAAAACAGGGTAAAATAGCAGTACTGGAAACACAGGCATACTCAAGTACACCTGACCGACTGTGCCAGTGTGCTCCTCTGTTCCTCACATGTATCACCCTGCGAGTCACTGTAGGTGAGTCCAACACAGACACGCGCAAAAGCAAGGGCCTGGGTGGAAAGACTACCAGGGGTGGATGTGTCAGTCTTCCTTCCTGAGACAACAAAAATAAAAGTGACACGGAGTGTTCACCTCTTCAGTCCGCGTTGTTGGGGGCCTACTTTGGGCCAGGCGGTATTCCAGCAACTGGAGATTCGGCAATTAAATGAAAAGATGAAGCCCTTAGTCTCAGCACACTCATAGTATCATAGGAGGGGTAAGCAGACAACAAATAACACATTATGCAGGTGGTGGCAGATGCTAGGACAAAGCTTTGAGGACAAAGCAGATTAAGGAGATGGCGAAGGCTGGCAGGGGTGCCTGCTATTCCAGACGAGGTGATCACAAAATGCTGGTCTGATCAGGTGACATTTAAGGAAAGATCTAAAGTAAAGAAGCAAGCCCTGGCTGGTGTAGCTCAGTGGACTGAGCGTGGGCTGCGAACCAAAGTGTCACAGGTTTGATTCCCAGTCAGGGCACAAGCCTGGGTTGCAGGCCACAGCCTCCAGCAACGGCACATTCATGTTTCTTTCTCTCTCTCTTTCTCCCTCCCTTCCCTCTCTAAAAATAAATAAATAAATCTTTAAAAAATAAATGAAGTAAAGAAGAGTATGAATTTCTGGATGAAGACTGTTCCGAACAGAATAGGAAATGCAAGGGCTCCGAGACAGTGTTTGCGGTGCAGACAAAACACAGCAAGGAGTGTTCACTTGTGAGGGAAGTTCTGTCAAAACAGTCTACCCGGCATCTCGGTCTATTTAAATCTTGCTGATTCTCTGAAGTCTGTCTCAAGTAAAATCCCTTGAACTAAGCGGGTCCTGTGCTGCTACTGAAAGATTTGACTTCTCTACCACTTGAGTCCGCAAAACAAGTGGGCTCAGATAACTCTATTTACAAGGTAACATATTTATTTATAGGTTATAAACATGAATTGTGGGTCAAGACTTTGCCACAAAGTTTTATAATCCCATCTTGTCCAAGTTCCTGAGGAAGCCAGAGGCAGCATATCGAGTCGCTGTGGGCTTTCCAGAGAGTTAAAGAGCCAGGGGCACTACGCTATAGCTGAGCCTGGTGTGGCTTGGACACAGCGCCCTTAGTCCTGGGAAGATATGCTGAGCATCACACTGTGGTGGGTTATTTCTTTGCTGGGAGAGGGGCAGACAGGCAGGGTCTCTGTCCGTAGGACGTGGGCGGGCACCGGTGGAACGGTGACGCTGATCTTGGTTTATACGTGTCACTTGCCCGGGGCAACAAGTGCTCACATTTCATTTTCTTTGGACTCTTGTAACCCACGGCGGATCAAGTGATGTTGTCAGGTGGAGGCTTTCTAGTGTCTTTGTTTCTTCCATCACCGCAAGAAAAGGAAACACTTGTTTCTCAGGCATCTGGGAAGGCAGCTCCAAGTGTGTCCACCTGTGTCTGGACTTCCAAAGCTTATTTTAACTTTTTGTATAAACAGCACGCTGGGTAAAGCACATCAGAGAAATTCTGTCATACCATAACTTTACTAATATACGTGACTTCCAAAAAGTGTTTGAAAATGGACTATCCTGTGCCTGAGCAGGAGGCAGGTGAGACGCCGGGGCGAAGGCTGACAGCCACAGACAGTAAACCAGTCCCTGCTCTCACTCGCGGGAAAGTGGCAACATTTTTTCACAGCAAGGGCTCGTTTTGAACCGCATTTTAATTTTTCGAAATTTGGCTCACTCGATGGATACACGGATGCAGCTGTCTGCCATCTAGTGTCAAGAATCAGTATCAGCAGTCTAATTTTTCTAGGAAACAGTCACTATTTTTTTTGAGAACATTTTAAGCCCAAATTAAAGAGGTGGGGTGGGGTGAATACAGCCTGAGGAGGGTCACACCACACTCTCCTAATGGCCCCCCGTCCTCTGAGCTCACACCAACAGGGAGGGCAGCCCCTCGGGGACACTCGGCCAGGTCCTGTGGGTTTTCATGAAGATACGAGTTCCGTGGGGGCGGAATCTCGCCCTGCTTCTTCCTTCCTTTAGCTCTAGCACCTGAGCAGTGCCGGAGACAACGTGGGAACTTAGTCACTGTTATGAATGAGCGATGGCCAGTAGCAGACCGGGAGAGGTCACCGATCACAGGAATTTCTAGAATTTGAAGGAACTGAGTGATTAATAATTTTGGTTAACTCTCTTAAAACTTATATAATACTTTGCATTAAACTTGTGAAAAGTGTTAACTGCACTGTGTATGTATTTTTTTAATTTCCTCGTTTCTACAAGTTCTATATAGGATGCCCTGTAACCAATGAGCAAAATTAATCCATGGCAATTTTTAAGAATATTCATAATTGATCTATGTTGCACATACACAGTGCTAAACTATTTTGTCTTTGCTTTCATGACCTTCTGCTGTTCAGCAGTGATATGTGAGCTCTAGTTGCCCAGACAGGTGACCCTTACATATGGCATCACACACATGAAGAAACATGGTCTGCTCATGACTCAAGACCTCTCCAAACGCTCTGGGCAGTCTACATCTGAGACAACAATTTCTTTTTTATACCACCATGTGAGCATTGTTACCCATATTAAAAAGCACAACTCCATACTTTGGTACATGGGGTACATTTGACAGAGACTGTTTCATCTTAATTCTACACCTGATAGTCCTTGTTCGCTGTGCTTAAGCTCCAGTGAAAAGAATGCATCGCAGCCTAACCATACTGGAAAGTGAGGATGACTCATCTCGCCAGAGAGCCCAAGACAAGGCACCCCTTGCCAATCCAGGCTGTTGACCTACTCGGGAAACACAGAAATGTTTCTCTCTCAACCTCTCAGTCAATCTCTCCCTCAAACTCTTTCTCTCCCTACACCTCTCTTGCCACTCTCTCTGTTAATCTTCAACTAGGGGGTCTTAAAACTAATGAAGCAGAAGTATTATTTCAGGTACTTATTTAAATTGCAGATTGACAGAACCCTGGCTGAATGGCTCAGTTCAGCCATTGTCCTGGCTGGAGCATTGTCCTGTACACCAAAAGGCTGAGGGTTCGATCCCCAGTCAGGGCACATACCTAGGCTACGGGTTAAATCAGACAGGGTGCATGAAGGAGGCAACTGATTGATGTTTGTCTCTCACATCGATGTTTCTTTTCCTCCCTCCCTCCCCTCTTTTTTCCTCTCTGTCCCTAAAAATCAGTAAACATATCCTCAGGTGGGGGTTTAAAAGATGCAGATTGACAGGCCCTGACCCGAGACTGAATCAGCTGCTCTGATTTTGACACTGAAGACTACATTTCTGACAGCCTCCCAGGTGATTCCTGGGCTGTGGTTTGGAAACATCACCGTACATCCTCGTGACGAACATCTTTCTGGTGGCTACAGGAAGTGGCCAGAACTGCTGATGACCAGCATCCAGTGATGACCATCATTGACTGGCAATGACTGCTTCCTGAGTGCTGGCCGCTGGAGCCAGATGCTGAGAGCTGAGGTGATCTGAAGGTGTTCTGTGGGAGGACCACCCCTCTCAGGATGGTACAGTCCTGGTGCAACCAGCATGTCCACAGATAACCCTCAGGCCAGTAAGTCAGAGTCTGACCTGAAATGATTCTACCATGTTCTGTGCATTACACATCAAGAATGCATCCTGCATGCTAATATACAAAGTACCAAGAAACCCTGAACACTGCTGAGGCTCAGATTTATTTCCCCCCCAAAAGGAAAAGTTAAGAGGAAACTGATTCAAATTGGAGCATATGAGGCCTGTCAGGAAAAAGTCCAGCCGTTGTTAATATAATGAGAACTGTTGGTATGACATGGATGTAACCTGGCAGCCAAGGAGAGTAGATAGGCATGCGCATGTGTGAACAATGATGACCTCATTGTACTAGTCAGTGGGGGCAGTGGACTCTGTTGAGTGAGCATGTGCGCTGTGTGCCTGTCACATTCAAAATGACTGAGTACAGGTTTGAATCTGTATCAAATTTTACATTTAGCTTGGACATTTCTCTGCTAAAACTATTTGGACAATTCAGAAGGCTGCGGCTATGGGCAACTGGTGATTGGCAGCTTCATCGTGACAATGTGCCCACTCATGCATCATGTCACCTGCAGAGAAGTTTTTGGCAAAACATCTAATTGCCCAGGCAACTCAGCCTACCTACAGGCCAGATGTGGTGCCCTGCAACTTCAGGAAAAACAGAAATTACATGATTTCTAATTGTTAGGAAAATCAGACGATTTTAGTTTCCCAAAACTAAAATCATCTTTGAAAGGAAAGAAATTTCAGATCATGGATGAGATTCAGAACAATATGACAAAGCAGCTGATGGCGACTGGAAGAACTGTGTGAGGTACCGAGGTGCCTACTTTGAAGGGGACTGAGGCGTCATTGTCCTATGTACAATGTTTCTTGTATCTTGTATCTTCTTCAGTAAATGTCTCTATTTTTCATACAACATGGCTGGATACCTTCTGGACAGACCTTGTGTTATGGACCAAACACTGTTAGGCAGGCCTCTGGGATACTTCAGTGAATAAAACATAACACAAAATCTCTGCCTTCTCAGGGACCCAAGTATCACTCGGTTTAGTGAAGTTCTCATTCAAATCTGCAACAATAAAGTCCTATCTGTAGAGAAGTGGTGGCTCCTGCTAAGGAGCTCAAGACCCAAAGGAAAACCGTCATTTACATAACTCACTGCAGTGCAAACAAGTATGACCAGCATTGCAACAGGCACAAGAATAACACGCCAAAGGAGCATGGGATTGAAAAGATGAATTTTCTTCAGAAGACAGACCTTCCTGATAGGTGTGGGATGCTAACAGGCAAAAGGAGGTAAGCACAGGTTAGGAAGCATGGACGGTCCTGACAGAATCCCAGGGGGAGAAGACAGGCACGTCTGAGCTTCCTCCAGCAGGCCTGTGGCCACTGCAGCAGCAGAAGGGGAAGAGGGCACCGAAACTTAAGTGGAATGAAACTGTAAATGACTGCACCTCACTACAGACTAGAGAAGAGCACAGAGGTGGGAAGCAGGAAGACAAGCTAGAGGCGACCGGAGCGGTGTGAAGGGGAGACAGGAAGAGCCTGTGTGAAGGGAGGGAGTGTGGCAACAGGAGGGAGGAACGGGTGAGACAGGCTCTTCCCATTAGGATTTAGAGATGTCACCTAACAGTGGTGGTCTACAGGAAGTTCACAAAGGATTCAATCTGATCAATACAGAGCTAATAGGAAGAATGGTGCATTTCTGATAAAGGTGATGGGTTCCATTGTCCAAATGGTACATTAGAGGTGCTGAGTGATACTCTGGGGATAGTCTGAGTGCCAGAAATGGACATCTCACACTCACGGGAAGCCCAAAGTGCAGCTGAAGTCCCCAAGAGAGAAAGTAGAGGGAGAGAAAGTAGAGGGAGAGAAGAAGCAACTTGATTCCTGGGGGGAGATTTAATGTGAAAGAAGAAAAACCCAGACATGGTATCAAAGATCCAGCTCATTCACCACATGGCCTTGGGTGGCTCATTCACATCCTGGACCATGGTTTCCCCCAGCAAAAGACAGAAGATGTAGAAACGGTCTTTCGGTAACCTCACTATCTCAGACTGCAGAAGTCACAGTCAGCCTCCAATTTTCGCCCCGTGTCGTCTGGCATTTTACTTCTAAGCTTTTTCTTCATAAGACATACCAGCCTTGCTGACAACTCTGGACACCCCACGCCCGCACTCCCACGACCCCAGAAACAGTGCCTGGGAATTCTACCACAAAGCTGATTTTCCTTAGAAAACGACAAATCTGGTAGCAGTAGCACACACTCATCCTTTATCTGTCCAAAATTCTCAGAGCAATGTTGATTTTGACTTGCACAAGAATTCTCTTTTTGTCAAATGCCTTATATTGTGCCTTCACTTACTGGCATTTTAAGACGTAGCTCATATAAATTCCTCCTCCCTAAATTGTCCTCCTCCCTAAATTGTCTTGTTAAATATACAAAAGTATTTTGTTAAATCTTCATTAGAGATGTTTTATGTTTCTCATTCCAAACTTATATTCATTCCTGAAATGAAAACTAATACACATATATAGTATGTATGTTAGGTAAATGGGTCCATGTTCAGAATTCAACATGAGTCTTCTGTCCTTACAGATATAAAGAATGTGAAAGGTGAAATTTCAATATAAAATTCACCTTTCAATGTTCATGTCACCAAACGTGATGATTATCATCTGGCACCAAAGAGGAGCGCCCAGTATGTCTCCACCAGTCTGTGGCCCATAAGAGCCTGAAGGTGGGAGAAGAGCTGCGCCCTTGGGGGCCTATCTGTGTGTCACTCCTACAGACCCAGGGTGCGCAGCACTGTCCTCAGGGCAGAGGACATGCTGAGTGAGGAGATACACGTTCAACTGACCTGAAATTCAAAGCAAACACATTTCTATATCGCTGGATCACTTTACATGGATTGATTTTTATGCGGTGAAATCAATCTTTTGGAACACATTGCAGTTTTTAAAACAGGAAAATCGATCAACTTAAAGTCAGGTTGCGAAAGTATATTTTTATCTGAGTTTTGTATAAAATAAGTGTGAGGATGTTTACAGAAAAGTATCAGATGCTTATGCTTCTAAATGTTAACCACCATCACCACTGGGGCCTTTGGTCACAATGGACTTTTGGGTTTTGACATACTGTATTTCAGCAGAGTCTGAATTTTGTGTGACCCATTTACTTCTATAATGAGAAAAACAGCAAAAACTATATCTGCACCTTTTCTACATCCATGTGTGTACTGAGCGTTACGGGGGACTGTACTGGATACTCTGGGGTAACCAAGGACACGTGAAACAAGGCATCTTCCCTCATGGACTCAGCACTCTCTGAAATATTCACACACACACACACACACACACACACACACACGAACCAGATCAGGTGTCTGACAAATCACCGAAGGATGAATTCACAATGAGAAGTGCTGTTTAGAGCAGTCCTTGACAAACTGCTAACCTCTGGACCCCTGGGGACATGGGCAAACAGGCATCCTGAGAGCGTGAGAACATGTGGACGTTGGGAAGATGGCCTTTACGCAACAGCAAGTTCTGCAGGGCAGCCGGACAGGACCTCGAGACGGGCACCTGGATTTAAAATCTAAGCCCGAGCCCTGGACACACTGAGTGCTAACTGAATGCTGATGGAAGACATTTAGCTCTTATTCAGTAGGTAACAGAAGGAGATGTTGAAGAAGCTTTTTGAAGACAGGAGAAAAGAGATCAGAGTCGGTCTTCCATAAAAGTCGTCTGTAGATTATGGATCAGGAGAGAGCAGGAGGCCTCCTGGACAGCTCAGAGACTCTAAGAAAAAGTGTGAAGTTACGACTCTCATTGTGAGAAATGCAGATTCTCAGGCCCCTCCCAGGCCTTGCCTGTCAACAGGGTTCCTGTGTGATGTGAATGCACATGAAAGTTGGGCTGACAGTGCCCACAGAAGAGAGTAGAGGGAATTTAAGGGGACAGTGGGAAGGGTTCACAGGAACAAACTTAAAGGACACATGGCCATAAACTAAGGGGAGGGTGGTAATGGGAGGGGAGTGGGGAGGCATAGGAGGGGGGACTGGATTGGGAGTAAAAAGGAGAAAACTGTATTTGAACAATGATTAAAATTTTAAAAAAGGAAAAAAAAAGAAAGTTGGGAAAGCAATGAATTAAGTTGCTGTTAGTAGGAAAGGAAAGAAGTCAAGAGGCCTGAGCTTCCCCTTGGCTGAATTATTACAGCCCGGTATGTGACTGAATGTGGTAGGTGATGGAAGAGGATACATCAGGACAGCCTGTGAATCATGAGCTGTGGGATGGTTGTGCTATTCGCAGGGACAGGAAGCCCCAGGGTAGCGAGGAGCACAGGAGGGCTGTGCTGGAAGGGCTCCTCCTGGAAGCCGAGCTGATAAAAGGGTGTGCTCCACACTGAAGGGTCTTATGAAAAAAATTAAACTGTGAAAATACTAAAGGAAGAGGGGGGCAAGAAAGACATGGGAGTCCACTGAGGAAACTTCAGCCTCGTACGGCTCAGGAGGTGGGGCTGGATGCTGGAAGGAGGAGGAACCAGTGGGCAGGAGCTGGAACATCGGGTGCTTTGAAAATGAAGCGAAGTTGAAGGTGCTGCTACAAGATGGCAGGGCCACTTGTTTTGTGAGGAAGAGGTTACAGGTGGCTTTTTTGCAGAGTGGTCTCTGTGAACCTGGTGAAGGCGAAAGCCAGGAGAACTCAGGGTGGGAGTCGGGGGTGTGGAGTTGTGGGGCCGGGTGTCATTCACGGAGTGTAAATGAAAAGGTATAGAATGAACATGAAGATTCAGAAAGGGCACAAAGGACTAGATTGAATTAACTTTAAATTGTTGAACTTGAAAGAGTTTCTTCTGGAAGAAAGATCAGAAGTTTTCAAATCAGAAGTCTCAAAATGATCAGGAAGGCCAACGAGCACAGTAAAAATTACATTTTTGGCTGAATATAAGGAGGAGCTGCCTCTCACTGTTCCCTGGAAATGGAATGAACCCCCTGTGGGTGTTAATTTAGCAAAGCATACAGAGTGCACAGGCTGATGAACAGCACCGGGCAATCACAGAGTAGGACGTTGTTCGCTGGCAGAGTCTGCAGTGGCTGAATGGTGCCCCCTCCCCAGGGGCCAAGCACACCCTAATCCCTGAAACCTGCGACTATTACCTAATATGGGAAAGGACATGGTCAAGGCTCTGGAAAGGAGGAGCTTTATCCTGGATTTTCTGGGTGGGCCATAGATGCAATCACGTGCTTCCTTATAAGAAGGACACACAGAGGAGACACACAGACAGGAGGGGGGCGATGGGGCGAGGACAGAGGCAGAGGCTGGAGGCAGTCACACGTCAAGGAAGGCAGCCACGAGCAGATGCAGGGGCGAGGGCAGGCTCTCCTGGGGGGCTCCACAGGAGTGTGGCCTGCTGGATTTCAGCCTCTGTTCTCCAGAGCTCTGTTGTTTGCAGCCCCGGGAATTCCTTCAGCATCGCACGGCACCTTCCAACTCTGAGACTCCTGGAGCTGCTCTCACCTCATCCTGATCCTCTGCTCCTGGAAGGCAGAGCCCTGGACTCACTCTCCTATGTGTCCAAAAAAGGACGCCCACAGCCTGCACATCAGACAGCACTCCCAGGCCAAGTGGCCTGAGCTGTGCCATGCGTGTGAGAAGAAAGCAGAGAGAAGGCAGATGGACTCACTACATGAGAGCATTTATCGAAATGCCCTTCTCATGTCCTCACATGAAGTTAACTCGTTTGTGGAGAATCATAAATGCTGCCTGGAGTATCCCTAACTACCAAATTCGACCGTAAAGATAAAGAGCACAACCAGAATTCAGAGAAGGAACAACAGGCAGTTTGTAGATGCTTAGATAAGTTCTTAGTTTCTTATAATTAAGGGGTTTAAAGTAATTTACAGAGAGAGTAGAGTGGTAGCTACACTCAAGGAAAGTGGCAACAGTTGTCTGGCTCCTGTATGATGAAAAGGATTTGGGGTGAATGAGGAAAGAAAGGAGGGCCCCATATAATGGAACACGGGTCAACCCAGCACCCCTTCGTGTCTCCTTGCCCACCAGATGGTGCACACGCATGCACTGTCACATACCGAGGAATCGCAGGCACAGAACACAGGAAGGTCTTCTTTCCAATCCAAATGACTTCAGGGGTCTCTACATCAGAGAAGTTGTGCTTTCAGAGTATTTTGAACTAAGAAAATGGAAAATCACAGAAAGCCACTGTGTTCAATAATAGTTTTAAATGAATGCCCATAGATACAGGTATGTACATAGAGACGGATGGATCAATGAATAGAACTCAATAATACTTGAAATTTATATGATCTCTTGGAATTTGCAAAATACCACTAGATTGGGACCCACTGCAGTGAGAGCTGCCTGCATGAAACTTCGTGGCTGTGGGCAAGAAGTGGTGCTTCGGGTAAGCAGTGACTAGGTTTCTCGCCAGCCCAGGTCTCCTGGGCAACCCACTACAAAGTGATATGTCAGAAGCCACGGACCAAGGCTGTCAGCAGATCCCTTGTCCCACAGCTTACTGCCAGGGCACTGTTGTGTGAATCCAACCCCACAGCTGTAACTACCAGTGACAAATTAGAGGTTTCATTGCACGGTCCATTGCAGTAGACACCCGGAAGCCCCATCCTCTTTGAAACAGGCAGGTAACATGTTACTTAGTTTAACCTCCCCTGAACATTATCTGAACAGCAGTAGCAGGAGGAGATCCTGCCTGATCCAGAATGCCTGTGCCAGCACCACTTCCTGCAGCAGGGGTGACTGAAGGTAGCATATGTCACGGCTCAGCTGTTGTGCTGGATTTCAAGGCAGCACTGAGGACAGGAAATAAGCTAGGGCTAGGCTAGGACAAATGACCTAACAAAGGATTAGTTTTGCAGCTGATATTCAGCCACTCAAATTACAGAGGCCAGGAGGAGAGTGGAGAGCTGAGATTTGATCCTGCCAACAATGACACGCAAGGAGATTTTATGTGTCGAGTGGAACTTGGCAGCCAAGTCTCCAGGCAGAGATGATACGCTGTCAGGAGGGTGACAGTGCCCCAAGGCCAGGGGTTTGTCTGTTTCAGGACTGCACCTACGACTGAGAAGAGAAAACCTGGAGACTTGCTCCTGGAGAGGAGTTCTTGCAAGGATGAGGTTAACTGCCAAGGTCAGAGCTAAAGCAAGACCTGCGTCCAGTACTAAACATGCAAATTGAAAACATAAGAGAAGCCTAGTGCTGTGAAGTGGCACATCTGACAAGAGGCAGAGAAACTGAGGCTGCTGAGCAGGGGAACTGCTGCACTGACCAGGGCGAGGGCAGGAAAACCATCTCAGACTCCCTCCAAGTGCACTCTGCTCCTGGCAGAAGTATCAGAGTCCGTCCCTGATCTCCTGCAGAGCAGGGCTGGGAAGGCAAGACCTCAAAGACCACAGGCACCTGCCAGCTACTGCTCACCTAATCGTATTCATTGTTTCTTCCATCAATGTTTCTCCTCTAAGTTCTCATACTTGAGCTGCCTCAGGATGAGCTGGCACAGTTGGTGAGAAAGAGATGGCAGTAGCTCCAATGTTCCTTCTGCCAGCTCTCCATCAATAGTGGCTCCCAGGTCTGTGTCACTGTGGCAAGTGGCAGCAGCAGAGCATGCTGAGAAAGCCTAGCCAGCCAGGGCACTTGGCCCTCAGGAAGGTGTCAGCAGGAAGTTCCAACAGGTGGGAGAGCAACTCTGTGGCCTGGTGGCCAGCCTGCCAGACGCTGGGGACACAACAAGCCACCGAAACATCTGGACAAAAAGGAGCACCTGGCAGCCAGCTCCTCAGCCCGAGGGTGCCTGCACATGGGCTCTCAGCCTGTCAAGGAACATGAAGGTGGACGTGAGTCCAAACCATTCACTGCACGACACAGTGCTCCAGGGACCCTTCAGAAAGCACTACCACGGGCATCGTGCTTTCAAACCTCCAAACCATCTACAGTGTGCACAGGGAACCTGCCCTAACCTCCGCTGGACACTGGGAAAGACAGGCAGGGGCAGTTTCAAATGAGGCCCACTGCACTTCAATGCAACAAATCTGAAAACCGTCTTCATTTGTTTGAAGCTGATGCTCAGGAATGTCGGTACTGCCCAGGATATGCAACTTTTGGGGAATGGAAAAGCTCGGCAGAACCTTGCAGAGGCTGGGTCACAGCTGGTAGGGGCACCATTTGCACCCGAAAGGCCTTTCTCTGGGGACCCGCAGGGTGGGGGCAGAGGTGCACCTGCTGAGTCAGAATCCCAATAGCTACTCTGAAGGATGTGAATGAGGGTCATGACCTCAATGGAGAAGACAGAGTCTATCAGAGACAAGAAACTAACTTCCCCTATGACAGGCTTTGCTTCCTCTCGAATTAATTAGATAATCTCTTCTCATGTCCCCCTAAAAAGAATACTTTCAGCTGAAGTTGAAATTCTGTTTCAGAATTCTGTTAAGAATACTAATACCTAGACAAGGGTCCCACTGGACCCAGTGAGGCTGACAAATCCATGGAGCACCCAGTCCGCAGCCCTCACTCACTCAAGGACTAAGTATAAGGCACATTTCCTTATGCTGACGAACTCTTTCAAAGGGTCACTGGTGGAGGCATTTGATTATTTTTTTATTGGAGACATACATGCCCTTTTGATATTCTTCTGTAAGAAAAATTATATTTTAAATTCAGACACACATTACATAAAATAAAACATTTCCAGCTACTCACTGATACTTCAACCACAACCTGAGAACAAGAATGTATTATGATATAAAATCAGAATCTGTAAGTGAGGAGCAGTTACCTCTCTCTGCACCCGGGCCAGCTCCCATCTGCGTGAGACTCACCGAGCATCGGTCGGTCTCAGAGGTGCAGCGCCCCCACGCAGCCGCAGTTCTCAGGAGACCGCACCCTCACCACAAACAAGACGGGTCTCTCTCTGCCCAGGGTTGCCAACAGTGTCCAGGCCGCTCAGGAGGAAGTAGCCGGTTCTGCCAATGTTAACAACTTTATGAACCAACAGCAATGTGCTGGCTTAGGAAATGATAGAGGACCTTCTAAGTAAAAACCTAAAAACTGATTAATTTATATTTTTCCCATACATAAGCAACTTAACTTTAATCATATCTTTAATTTTCTGTCCCTTCGCTCTGCTGCTGTGGATCCAACATACCTAGTGATTGAACAACTTTCCAGGCTCATTTTTAACAGGCTGCGTGCAATTAAAAGCTAAAATATCACTGAGAGAGACTCATACGTTTACATCGTACCTTAAAATTACAATTTTTGTAAGAAAATAAATCACTTGTCTTTATAAGGAAAAGAAAGTGAGAGGTGCACCGTAAGGAACTTTTAAGTCTGACTAAATGATTTTCAGAAAAAAAATAATGCTTTTGAACGATATTTTACTTGTTTTCACAGGAAGAAAATAATGTATATTGGTACATTTCTCTAAACTTTAAAGGGAAGTTTCCTAAATAAATTTAAGTGTAGGTTAATGAAGAACTACTCTTATAACATTCACAATCTTTCTCTAAATCTTGACCAGTTCCACACACATGCTAATCCATTCTTCCAAATTACACTTTGTTTTACAATAATTTTCCGTGCAAAAGACATATTGTCAGAGATTTTTTTAATTTGCTTTTCATTCACTTTCTTTTCAAATATCAGGTCCATTTGAATAAATATTTGTGGTTTTTTAAAGTAGTACTTCAACACGGGTATATTCATATTAAATTTAATCTTAGGTCGCTCCCAGCTTACAGAAACAGTCTAAATCAGATTTGCACTGTAATTAATTTTAAAGTAATAATTTAAGCTAAGGTTATAGTCCCATATGGAAACTCATCTCAAAAATAATGTGCTTTCTAGCTCAGCAATAGCTAAGTCTGTGTGGAGCTCGTTGAGACAGACCATTTAAACACGGCTCCAGGCAGGTTATTCGGAGAAGGGAGTGTGCGACCTCAACCACATTCCGGGACAGGAGGGCGGCACCCAGGACGGGCAGGCGCGGGCTGTGGACACGGGGCAATACCGGCTCCTATAACGAGAGGGTGCACTCAAGCCGTGTCTGTGAACAGAGAGCCCTCCGTTTTTCATTAATAGCTCCCAGCACACCCTGTCTGTATGTGCGCATTTGTTCCGGGCTCGGCTCTCGCCTTTCTGAAGTGCAGGGTCTTACGCGGGGGTCTCTTAAGTAAACGCAGGGCATTGCTTTAAACGCAGGCAATGGTGATGCATGTGCAGGCAATACAATGCCTCGCAACCTAAAAATATTTGGAACTACGTATTCAACAAATGCTCCTTTCACGAAAGGTTAGTATTCAAACAGTAACCATGAAAGATCCAAAATGGGGGACTGGGCTACCTGCTTCGTTGGCACTCAGGGCACAGGGGGGAAGGAAAGGTGCGTGCGAAGCATTCAGTGAGATACCGGTGCCCTCACGGACGAAATCGCTCCTATACAAACACGCGTGTGTCCTAAGGAGGGCCGTCCTTTCGCGTTTCCAACGCGGACGGCGGACAGGTTCAAATGCGCTTGCAGACAAGTGAACGTTTGAATTCCTGAAATCCGTCCATATGGATGCGAGTCCTGGTCCCTGGCTCTTTGCCCCTTCCCAGCTGTGTGCAGCCAGAAGGATCGCTATCCGACAGCGCGAGGCAGGCGAGCGGGTCCCGCGGTGGCTCACCTGCCCCCCACCCCAGCGTTTGAAAACACGCAGACGCTAACGCAGCTGTGAGGCAGCTGTGCGGTGGAGGGTTCGAGAGAGCAGACCGTGTGCAGTGCACCCGCCGCCGCGCTCGGCCCGTGTGGACTCCCCGGGGCAGTAACGACGCGCACCTGGATTTCGTACCTTCACCAGGTGCTACACTAAACGCTAGATTCGCGTCTTCAGTCTGAAAGGCGCTCGAAACCACCGCCCACTGCAAGGTCGGTGGGGTCTGCTTTAGCTTCTCAAAAGCGTCAGGACAGCGCACACGCGCGCCACACACACCAAGCCCTCGGCTACTCCCGTCCTCACACTTGGTGCCTCGGATCCGGCAGGAAGGAGAAGGAATCCCAGCGCAGAGGACGTCCCCGACTCCCCGCCGGGCCACCATTCCCGAGCCGTTCCCGGCAGTGGTTATCACCCGGTTCCCCTGCCCTCCGTCCCAGAGCTCAGCTCCGCGCCAGACCGCGCTCTCTCCGGGTTCAAGCCCCCAGCCACCAGGCACGCCTCACCCTGAATTGAGAGACCAGCTTCCACGTCTCTCTCCAGAACCCAATTTAAATCCCCAAAGCAAAGCCATTTCTTACCCAAGCTGGAAACTTTTTCCTACTTCCGCAGCGCGTTAGGGCAGGAGGCAGGGCGGCCGGTGTGGAGTGTCCTCAACTGGCCTCTGCACCGTAGGTGCGGTCCCGCGCCGTCGTCCCACCTCAGATGCGCGGGGGGCTCCGGGCCCGCGGTTCCTCGTAGCCTCCACTCGGCGTTCGGGGAACGAGCGTCCTAGGAACGCGCGCCCGCGCCCGGAGCCGCCCTCAGGTCCATCACCGGTCCCTCCAGAGCCGCTGCCGCCGCTCGAAGAACTAACGAGGAGCGCGGGGCTCCTGGGTGGCGCCGAAACACCGCAGCGTGCGCTCCGGATCCGCGACGTGCGTTCCGGGCGCGAGGGCGACGCGCCCGCGGCACCTGCCGCCCGGGGCCGCCCTCCTCTCGCGCTCCGAGCCTCGGGCTGCCTGCCGCTCCGGCACTGTCCGTCCACGTCCTCCGTTACGGCCTCCCCCTCACTTCTTTATCTTTCTTCTTTTTCGTGGCTCCTTCTTTATCGCTGTTTTCCAGAAGCAGACCCAAGGCGCTCCAAGTGGGAAAAGGGTCCCTCCACCTCGCGAACTCTTCCTCTGCCTGGTGGTGGCGGTGGTGGCAGCGGCGGCGGCGGCTGCTAGCCGCGCCTCCTCCCGGCTTTGCGCTCCTCCTCCTCCCCCACCCCCTTCTCCTCCTCCTCCTCCTCCTCCTCCTCCGGCCTCGAGCTCCGCGAAGCTCTGGCCGCCCGCGGGGGACCCAGGTCCGCTCTGCGCATGCCCAGGTGCCCAGGTGCCGGCTGGCGTGGCGCCCGGCTCCGCGGCGGATCCTCCGCGGTCTTGCGCCCGCAGGACTAGGGGACAGACTGAGGGGACTCGGGTGGGCTCGCTGAAGGTGGGGGGAGACGCCGCAGCACAAGCCGGCCACCCGCGTCCCCGGTTGTGCCCCTGGTGCTTCAGGAATAGGTGGCTTGGTCAGTGAGTTTTGTTGTGGGGTTCTTCTAAATGGGTAAGGGCTGGGAGGGAGTCCATTCTTGGACACAACTTATGGATGGAAGTACTCCAGCTCAGCTCAGATGCAGAGCTCGGTTGAAGACCTTTCCTTAGAGAGCAGCCCGATGCCCTCTGTCTCCTGACACATGGTGAGTCTTCGCGCGGAACAATGCGGTGCAGTCCGGGCGATTCCTCTTCTGGAAGTTCACCCCTCGGAAGTGAATGAGACAACGCAGGCGTGGAAAACACAGGCACGCTCGCGTGCGCGCCACGCACACAGTTTCTGGACCAGAAAAGAAAAGTAAGGATCTTGCTACCCAGGCTTTTATATTTCACATACAACTTAAGAGGAAGGAGCAAGGGAGGAAAGGGAAGCAGGGAGGGAAAAAATAAATTTCTTTACTGCTTTCGGCTAGCCATTTAAGGAAAACGTGAAAGATGTCAACGTTGCAGAGTTGCCAAGGAGGCTGCCCCCCAGCCTCCGAAGGTTTCTAAAAGAACGTGTAAGAAATGGTTAAAGGAGAATTTCATAAGCAAAGACTAAATAGAGAGCCTTGGCCGGATAGCGCAGTTCGTTCCAGCAACGTCCCAGTACGCCAAGATTGCGGGTTCTCTGCCTGGTCAGGGCACTTACAAGAATCAACCAACGAATGCGTCAGTAAGATGAACAACAAAGCGCTCGCTCTCTCTCTCTCTCTCCCCTTCTGTCCCTCCCTCCTCTTCTCTCAAAAAAGTCTATCAATAAATTTTAAAAGGCACAATACAAAATGAATATCTTTACAGTATTAAAAAAGCATGGTTCTGCTCATTCTATCTGGAGCTAGAAAATAAACAGGAAAAGACAATTCTTCACTGAGAAGATAAGTAACATTAAGAGAAGAAAGAAATGTAAATATATAGTTTCTGAGTTCACATTCTGTTCTAGGTAGAACGATCTTTAGGAGAGAAGAGACTAGACATTGCACAGAGAGAATTAAGGTCATGCTGGGGGTGGGGACCAATGAGAAAGCCTGTGGCTACTTAATTCCAATATCCTTGCTCAGGTGACTCACCTACAGAGTCCCTGGATGATACTAATGATATTAATACAGCAGCAATCTTATTTGGTAACTGTTCAGATGGAATGCAATAGCTGCCTTCATGTATTTTCTTAATTTCAAGACAAACATTCCAACAAGTATTTTATCCATATGTAATAAAGGAGAAAGACACAAATCTAAAGGATTAAGTAAACTGACCACCACATAGCCAGTAAGAGGATCACGACTTTAAATGAAAACATAGAATTACTACTTGTCTCTGAGAACAGAAGTACCTTTGATAATCCTGTTTGGTAAACCCAGAAATTATAGACAAGGAGCCAGAAAAATGGTATCTATCTAGTGATTAAGTCTAAGATCAATCTCTAGCAATATTCTACTGAAGATCATGAAATAAATCATTTGCCAGTTGTCAGAAAAGGAAGCAACTTATATGTATAAGTATCCAGAAGGTATCCAGTTATATAATATGAAAAAGAGACATTTATTAAAGAAGATACAAGAAACAGTGTACATAGGACAATGATGCTTCAGTCCCCTTCAAAGCAGGCACCTTGGCACCTCGCACAGTTCTCCTAATCACCATCAGCTGCTCTGTCATATTGTCCTGAATCTCATCAACAGTCTGAAATGTCTTCCCTTTCTAAGGTGATTTTAGTTTGGGGAAAAGCCAGAAGTTGCAGGGTGCCAAATATGGGCTGTAGTGGGGCTGAGTCACCTGGGTAATTTGATGCTTTGCCAAAAAACTCTTCAGGAGACATGATGCATTAGTGGGCACATTGTGGTGATGAAGCTACCAATTATCAGTTGTCCATAGCTGTGACCTTCTGAATCATTTGAATAGTTTCTGCAGAGGAATGTTCAAGCTTTGTGCAAAATTTGTTCCAGATTTGTTGCTTTATTTGCTCAGTCATTTTGAATACAATGGTCACACAATACACATGCTCACTCAATGGTGTCTACTGCCACCACTGACTAGTACAGTGAAGTCGTCATTGTTCACACATGCACATTCCAGTCCACTCTCCTTGGCTGCCAGGTTACGTCAAGGTCATGCAAACTACTCTCATTATATTAACAAGGGTTGGACTTATTCTGGACAGACCATAATATTTTATATCGTATATCTTACCAGGACAATTTTATTTCTAAAGAGAAGTAGTTATTAAATTCATATGTATGGTGTTTCCTGATTCCAGCCAACTTTCCCATTATCTTTATGGGCAAGATAAATGTAAATCATGTGCTAACTATGAAGAAACTAAAAACTAGCAGTGTTGACAAAGTTGCCACAAGTGTGTTGGTAAGTGGATTGATTCATGCTGGATCAAAGTAAGATCTTTGATTCTGAGCCTGGTGCTCTATTGTTCAGCCAATTTAGTAAATTATATTTAAGAGGAAAATATAAAAGGGATACATACTAGATTTGAGAATGAACCAAATTAGGACCAAAAGTTAAAACCCAGAGAACACTTTACTGAGGATGTTTATCTGAACCAAAGGAGATAAACTAGAGCTGAAATTCATTTTGAAATCCTGTATTTTAGGTTTTTTTCTAAAGGATGAGCATGGGATTTATTCAATTATTCAATTATTAAGTGAGACTTCAGTTACGGACAAGACAGTTAACAGCACACTTACCTCTCTACCTCTCTTATAAGATAAATACAAAACCTGGACAAATTATGGGAAACACTTTTAGTTACAAACAACAACCAACACAGGGCAGGCCCATAAGGAGTCCATTCCCATGGAAATTTTTTTCTTATTGACCATTTTTTCCCCCCAGCAGAAGAAGTACTGGGATGAGACCAAGCAGGGAGCTACAGAGTCTAAAGGCAGAGGACATACCCTGTAAGGGTGACAAAATTGGAAGGGAGCTAGGGGACACAGTTGCAGAGAGGGGGACACAGAGAGAAAACCCCAGAAAGCTGTGTGGAAATCTCCTGAGTTCCTTGCCTGCATTCCTAGGCTTTATGGGCCAGGGTCACAATTCTGGCGGCCTGATATAGTGCAGTAGCTAGAGTTGGAAATTCAAATAGAAATCACACAGTTATGGGAAGATATTGAAATATGGGCCAAACAGAGTAGAAAGACCTTGGAAAACACCTTGGACATTTGGGTGAAACCTCCTGAGGATGCTTTCTAGAGGTGTGAAGGAGGCCCTAGGAGAAAGAATAAAACCAAAATAGATTTGCCCTGATGAAACAAAAACCAGGCCTTTGGAGAGTTAAGATGATCCATCACCCATCTAACATCTACTACAGCACCTCTCAAAATTCACCAGAGGAAGAAAACATAAGCTCTACAAATGCAATATGCAATAAATGCAATATGCAATGAAAACTTACCAGACATACAAAAAGGCAGAAAAAAGGGGGTGAATAAAAAAAAAAGATGACACTGTCAATAGTCAGAGGCCAAGAAATGATCCAGATTTTGGAATTGGTAACCAAAGACTTTTAAATAGCCATAATTAATAAATTAAATAAACTCTCCTGGAAATGGGGAAAATGAGTGAAGATAGAGCATTTCAGCAGATTATTAGATTCTATAAATAATTAAATGAGCTTTTGAGCAGCTAAATCAAGAACTAATTATATGGATTTAAAAACCACTTGTCACAACAGAAAAAAGGGCTGATGGCCTCAAATATGAGCCAACAGAAAATATCCAGGAGGAGAAGAGAAGACCAGAAGCAACATCTGAAGAAATAATGCGTGAGAATTTTCATAACTAATGAAAGATTTCAACCCAGAAATCCAAGAAGTTCAGTGAGCTAGGTTCACAAGAGTTAAAAAATTGTTGAAAACCAAAGACAGAGAAAATGTGAAAATGAGACAGAAAAAAAAAACAGAAGAAAGAAATATCACCTTTGAAGGAACAATATGAATGAATATTGGCTTCATCAGAAAAAAAAACATGAAAGCAGAAAGACTTATTTAAGGCACTGAAAGAAACAAAAGCCTATCAAAGTAGAATTCTATGTGCATTGAAAAGAATCTAAAATCAATGTTGGGAACAGGTACACTCAGACAAATGAAAGCAAGAAAGTCACCTTTAACTTGGAAACTAAGAGAATGTCATTTCTAGAAATAATACGACAATATTGTGTGCAACATTTATATGTAACATTTCAATACATTAAAGCTTTTATTTTTTGTTACTTTAATGTTTTGATGAAACTCGTAGTGGTGAAAACAAGCTAAAATGGGCCGAGGTGTCTGTCTGAATGCGACAGAAATGCAGAGATGGCAGAAGGTGGGCTCACACCCAGCTTCCCATCACCCCTGAAGTCACACGTGATGATTTCTGCCCACAGATGACATTATTCCAACTGTTCTTAAGTAAACCAAAAATGAACAAACTGCATGCCCTTTATTATGAACCAAATGACTGCTGTCATATGGTTCATAATATACACATTTAATTTTCTAAAAAGTTTTATTCACTTTGGGTTATTTATGGTATAATTTTAACTCATGAATTTCCCTCTCACCATGAGCTTTGGAGTTTGCATAGCTTGCAAAGCATGTGCCAGGAACACGAAATAATTATAGCAGTTGACAAAGTAAGAAAAACTTAATTTCAAATTGAATATATTTGTAAAAATATAAAATAACCCATTGAAAATACTATTCTTGACTGCCTGTTGAATTATTAATGCTTAAAATTAAGACATTCACATTTCATTGGGTGTATGAGCCAATGCTTCCCGAGCCATTGGCCACGTAATTGTGCTAAAATGACCACATTTCATTTCAAAGTACAGTCTTCACACTTTTCTCAACAGTGTGAAGACTGTACTTTGACTAGTAAGAAAAAATTCTTTTACTGTTTCAGTCTCCATGTGTAAACCTTTCATTTGATTTTTGCATTTTGGAGTTTTCTTTCCTTCCTCTCCTTTTTTGCTGACATACCTCAAAGACATTCTGGGGTCCTGAATTCCCCTCTCTCCCCCAAGTCCCTTCTCTCTCCCTTTTCCTCCTACCTTTCTTTCCTCCTTCCTTCTTTCTTTCTTCCTTTCCTCCTTCTTTCCTCCCTAGTCTTCCAGGTTTTGTAATTCAGTAGTCCTCTCTCCCAACATTTGACAAATGCTTCCTAGGCCAATTTGTAGTACCACAGAGGTGTGTATGGGTGGGTTTGGGCTGCTCTAAGCAAGTGCCACAGGCTGAGTGGCTTGTAAACAACAGACATTACTTCCCACACTCCCAGGGGCTGGGAGCTTGGGATCCAGGTGCCCGCAAGGTCCACCCCCGGCAGAGCCCTCTTCCTCACTGCAGCCTTTGGGCTCCTCCTCGTGTCCATGCCTGAAGGAGGAGAGCAGGGTGCAGCAGCTCTCCCCTGACTCTCAGAAGGGCCCTAATCCCATTTATGAGGGCTCTACCCTCTTGACCTCATCTGACCTCCTGACGCCATCACATTGAGGGTAGAGCTTGCACAAATGAATTTTGGCTTGAACAAGCACCTCCTTGGTCTGGTTAGCACCTCCGTGGGAGGCAGGCTGACCACCCCCTTGCTGATCTAGTCCTCTCCACCTCTTCTACTTCTCTCTGAACACCTGCTCTTCTCTCCTAAACTTTTTTGGGAAACTCTCCCAGTTACTCTCCCAACTTCCATATTTGATCCTGCCCACTGCGGACAGAATAATATTGTGAAGTCTTTTGATAACACGATCTTTTTATTCCCTGGGGAAGGAGAATCCCTGAAAATACTGACTTAGCATAAAGTACAAATTTCTTAATGCATCCTCAAAAGCCTACTAGGTTATAGCTCCTGCTCACCCACATCCTTTGTCAGTCCCCAACCCGCCCCCACTGTCCCCTGCTCCACTTCATATGCCCACTTTCTTTTTTAGGCATTCACACCAAAGCTTCCCTCCCCTAGAATGTTCTCACCTCACCTGCTCACCTAGGTAACTACTGTCCATCCTCAAGGTCTCAGTCTAAAGATCACTTTCCCAGGGAGGCTCCTGGAAGAGGCTGGATTTTCCAGACATTCTGTGCTTTTTCTTCTGAAGAACTCATACCCAGACTCCAGTGTTCCCGCGGGACTGTGAGCCCTGCAGTGGCAGGGGTCTCGTCGCTCTCCTTGTCAATGTCTCTCTAGTAACTCACTTTGTTCTTCATCAAGGCACTCTTGCCTGTTCTCTTTTTTTTTCTACATTTTTTATCCTCACTCAAAGACATTTTTCCATTGCTCTTAGAGAGAGGGGAAAGAAGAAAGAAAGAGAAGCATTGATGACTCTTGGCTATTCTTAATACTTTACATTTTCATGAAAATTGTGTAACCAGTTGTCACTTTCAGCTAAAACTTGACTTGGTTGTTGATTGGGATTACATTCAATCTATGTATTAATTTTGGGGAAAGCTGGCTCCTTTACAGTATTAAATCTCTTAGTCCATGAATATGATGCATCCTATTAGTAATTCCACATTCTTTAATCAAACTGGCAGACAGGGGCTGGCCTGAGGTGATCTGAAACTCAAATCTCTTGGACAGAGTTGCAAAATTTCCAGGTTGCTGATATTTCTGTGCTTTAGTCCCACCAGGGTCTCCAGCAGAACGCTTGGGTGCTCACCAGGGATCTTCCTGTTGGCCAGTCCTGAAGCTCAGTTTCGGCTTCCCATGAAACAGAGATTATTGAAAGTCTGCTCTGCTGCGTTGGGTCCCTGGATTCTGCTGAGCTATTCAGCTGTTGGGGGTCATCAAGAAGACTTGACTGCAAGTTGACCCAAGAACTGGATCTAGGTAATTAGAGGTGCTTCACCCTCTCCCTGGAATGTATTGTCCCCTTCCTGTCCCCAAAGCTGGAGCTGTTTCAAAGATACAGTCTTGAGAGTGAGGTGTTGCTGAGGCCATCTGAATGGACTACTGACTGAGCTGTGCTAAGGCCTCTACATACACTTTGAGATTCTGATGTGCAGGTATGGAGATCTACTCATCTTGGGCGCCCAAGACCCATCTCGTGTGTAGGTTTCCTTGTTTCTTACACCTCCCACCTGCCAACCTGGAGAAGTCTGCCACTTTCCTCCATCTCTCCCAGACCTCTGTATACAGGGGTTGGTTCCAAATTTCACTCAGGAAACTCTCAAGGTTTCAAAGAAGCATCAACCTCCTGACTCAGGGAGACAAATGGCTCTAAGGGAGACGTGGTGAATCATACCAGCTCACCCAAATGTGGTTTTCTCTTCTCTGAGATCTGGGTTCCTTAGTCCAAGTTGCCTTAAGGGCAGTTTAATGTCTTTGATATTTTTTTAAAAATTAGCTACAACTTTTAGTTTTCCTCTTGGACACGTTGGCTTGACTGTTACAGCTATCAATACTGGAGAGTTACCCTTGACAATTAAGGTTCAGCAATGCCAGAGCCCTGACACATGAAGAGTACGACGTGCAGGGGAGGCTGGAAAGCAGTCGTGTCAGTACTGCCCGTGATGGCAGAGCTGGCTGCTCAGGTGGGCCAGGGTCCTGACTTCACCTGCTGTGCTGCTCCTGCATGGCAGCTTTCAGGATTAAGTTTGATACATATAAAAGAAAACCTTAAACTGAGCTCAATTTTACACAAGGTAGAGGCTGACTCATCTCAGAGGTAATTTGTAGTTTCAGCAAGGTCCCTGCAGGGTCTGCAGTGGCCCTGAGGTTCCTTTACCAGTATCTGTGCTGGAGGCAAGGAGGAGGAGGAGGTGGTGGGAAGGGGGCGTAAAAGGGAGTCTGCCCGGGAGAGTCCACTTCAGGGTCAGAAAGGCGCATTCAGCAACCGTCCCTTTCCATCACATTGGCAGCTCCGCTGGTGAAGACAGTCCTTTGCTCAGAATGTAATTGGAGTTCTGTAAATAAAGACAGGGAAAATGGTGATCAGATGCCCTTTGCTCTTAGGCTTTAGGTAGAACATATTGGGAAGCATTACCTCCTCTAGTTGCAAGGTGATCTCTGACACAGGTAATTTTAAAATCCTTTTAAAATTCTACTGCAATTTATACCACTGTTTGCATCACCTTATTGATAAAAGAGATTAACCTGTGTAACTGATTATATTCCTCTGAGATATACCTGTACTACCTTAAACGAGCTTGACCTAAGGCTGAGCAAACTCAACAAAAGAGCACATGGGACTTGTGAGCACTAAAGGCTTGTTTCTTCTAAACTGTATGCACCTTACAGGTAGAACATACGCTTTATTTATTTACATACTCCTAAAACCTAGTCAAAACCTTACAATGAAATATGAAAACAGTAAAATTAGTCAGAATTAATAAATGAGAGTACAAAATAATCGAAAGCAAGAAATCTTTCAATTATTTTGAGAACCAGATATGCTCTCCAACAAGAGCATCTCTGAGTGAGCCTGTACTGCTATGTAAAGTCTCTCTGCTTTACAGGCATGCCAAATCACAACTTCCTTTAAGGAAGATGATGCCAGGTACACAGACCCATGGAATCCGCTCGCGTGTCTGACTGCTCCCAGCTCAGCTGAGGCACACGCTCCAGGACTCACAGCCCCACTGCCGCCAGGCCTCACGCACAGCCCGCCGCCATACTTGCTTGAGCTGTTTAATGCAACTTTAAGTTTGGTACAGCTTGTAGTTGTTTCTGAAGACATTTAGGTGTTAAGTTTTTACCAACATTTCAACCAATTTTTTTTCTATACCCATTCCAAAATGCTATAACCAGCTTAGATTGTTTATATATATTTGTATTGATCTATCTATCTATCTACCCCAGATATATATCTATGTATTCATTCCTCACTCTTAGGAGTGAAGCACATATGGACCCTAATAATATGGATTTATTAGAAGAAATACAAAATTAAACACATTCTGATAAAATGAGTGTATGACCCTTGAAGAAAAGAGCCATGAGGGAGGTGGTTTCAGTGCCTCGTGGGTTGCCTTCAATTTCCTTGGGCAAATGGCAGTGGAAATGCCCATCAAGCATCTGGAAGTAGCATCTAAAGGTCAGTGCAGATCTCCTGCAGGGATGTCGGCCACCTGCACATGGGAGGCGTGTGCACTGGGGAGAGTCCAGGGGAATATTCAGAGATGATGTGTCACTGGAATCCTGGGAAACAACCACAATACAGAAATCAAAGAAGAAAAGGGGAGTACAGATGGAAAAAACACAAGAAAATCTCAGAGACATGTCATGACAAGTAGAAGACAGTGTCACAGAGCCAGCAGAGTACAGGCATCTGAGGTGGAAATTACCACCATGATTCAATGCAACAGAGAGGCTTGGAGGTGCAAGATGGATAGATATAGACATTCAACTATCAGTGAAGATCTTCTTGAAGCCATTTCTCTAAAGCAGGGGTCCCTACCCTCTAGGCCTATTAGGAACTGGGCCACAGAGCTTGAACATAATTGAGTCGTGCCAAAATCATCCTCCCCACCCCGGTCTATGGAAACCAGATCTTCCATGAAACCAGACCCTGGTGCCAAAAAGGTTGGGGACCACTGCTCTAAAGTGATAGGAATAGAAACCAAACTTTAATGGGTCAAGAAATAAATGGGACAGCAAATACACAATAATTTAAATAGATTTATTGAGATATAACTGACATATAATAAAGTATACATAAAGCACCCAATTTGATGCTTCCATAGGTGTGTGTGTCTGTGTGTAAAAAAATATATATACAGGGTGGGGCAAATGTAGGTTTACTGTTGTGAGTACATAAAGCACAGGGTTTATTCTTGTATTATTATTTATTAATTATTGTATTATTTTCCATATGAACAACTGTAAACCAGCTTTTGCCCCACCCTTGTATTGCTGTCTGCCCCTGGTTCCTGGTGCAAGACTCCTGAAACCCGTGCAATTTCTTCAGTGATAAGAGCACCAGGAGCATCTTTTGTTCTAATGAGGTGACTCAGGGTGGGCTCCTGCATAAGGGCTGTCACCAGAAAGAATGAGCCATGAAGAGAAGCTTTCAGCTTTCAGCCCCAGCCCATTCTCCAGAGGAGAGAGGGGGCAGGAAATGGAGTCAATCATGGACCATGCCTACACAGCGGACTCCATAAAAATAGCAATAGGGCTCTGGGTCCATGACCACAGGTAGGTCTGGAGGAGGGATAAGAGGAAGTGATAAAGAATCCAGATGACAGCCAGGATGAGCCATGGAGGGTGTGCTGGGTGGAAAGGGCACAGAGCACCCAGCTGCCCCGGGCACCCTCTGCCAGCACGAACAGTGCTCTCGGGACTCGCCCTTCATTTTTCTTCTCCCATCTTTTCTTTCGGAAAAGCAGTCTCAGCATACCAACGCCCCATCATCAGATGGTCTAACAATTCCCAGCAGGCTTTCTTCCACTTTCCTCCATGTGACCTAACAGTGCCAATCGTCCACATCTCCAAAACAAGATAACTCTTTCGACAAGAAAACATTTAAAGATATCAATTCTGGTGCCCTATAAATTCCCAACTGTTTGAAATTCTGTCATAGATTTCCTTCCTTATCACTTGGACAGAAGTTAAGCTTCTAGTTCTTTCTCTGCATTAACAGTTGCCTTACTGTTTTAGTAGTTCACTTACCTTTCCCCAACGTTATGACAGCCCTGGGAGATGAAGTGTGCTTAATTGCTCCATTAACCCACATCTTTCGTGTTTGCATGAAACAGGGCTTGGAGCCAGATATCTTTACCACTGCACTCATTTATTAATGGGCCAATAAAACATACCCTAAAGTGTCTTCATCTAATAGAATTGTTCCAGACATTTATATAGATGTATCCATTCCATGATATCCAAAGCACTTGGCAGGTTTTTGCCATCAAACTTACTGAATTATGTAAGGCAGAATAATAATTGATCAGGCAAAAATGTCATGATTTCTATAACTCAACATTCAGAAAGTGGCTACTGGGGAGGAGCAATAATAGCTGTGCCTCCCCCGATGCTACAAACCATGGCGTCTACCCTCCAGGGAAGTGTGGGGTCAAAACAGATGACTGATGTGCTCAGAAGTGGGCAGTGGTGGGTTTGTAAAGGGAGAGAAATGAAAAGAATGTAACGGGGCGAGTTTATGAGGGAAGTGGGACCCAGGGAGAGGAATGAAGGTTTTCCGTTGCCGTGTGTTGTGTGCTCACCTTGAACCTGTGCTGGACATTGTGGCAGTCAGACCCCAGCAGCAGAAATCCTGGGTTTGTTCAGCAGGTGTGGTTGTCACACCAAACACAGGCCTGCTGAAGCCCCCAGGTACAAAGACCAGAGTAGCCCCTGTTTTTTAGCCTCATTTGAGAGGCAACTAATTTTGACCCTTACGTTGCTGTTACAAGGATGATGGAGTTGGCATTTGAATTTCATATTTACACATGGTGAGGATTTCAGATGCCAAAAGAATATGCTTCATAATGAATGGAGAATTTTACCTCCTAGGTTAAATATGTGATACATTAATGGTTTAGAAGGTCATGGGGAGAAAAAGAAACACTTGTGTTCTGTCCTTGCAAATAAGTAAAAAGTATAAGAATAAATATAAAGTACAAATTACATTATTCTTCTTTAAACACTTTGATGGGGTAAAGGGATTACTAAATAATTTTATACACTGCATTGAAATTAATATAAGTTGAGGTTTATTACTGAGTGGAAGGCAAATCCATGTGAATTTCTAACATGAAGGAAAAATTCATGCTTGGATTTCGATACTTGGGGCTCCATGGTGACCCTCCTCCCAGGATAGAAATCCATTCTGTTCCATCTTGGGGGGATTTGGTGGGTAGGCTAGAGCTTTACTCCTTTAAGAGAACAGGAGGTAAAAGTGTTCTTATAAGACTTTGGCAGTCAGTTCGGAGTTGTCAGGTTGTTGATAAATCTAATTAACATTATTTGAAATTTAAAGAATGAGAAAATGGGAAAATGAACCATTTTATGGCAGCAAAGCAACATCAGTGCCTCCGTGTAATGGCCTCTAATAAAGCTTGTTTAATCACCTGCTGTGAGCAGGAATTTCCTTTAAGCATATCTTGAATCAGAACAAAGGAACTATTTTACTTTCTGATTCAATGCTTCTGTCTGAGTCAGTCTTCAGTAGAGTCTAGCTGGCAAGGAGAGTTACCAGGATGATTTGCAAAGTGCAGCACAGCCTTCCCTACCTCTCAGCTTCCCCCCACCACGGGGCTCCTCCTCCCTTCTGTCTAGAGACGCTGCCTTTGGAGTCACTCTTGGGCAATACTACAAAGGTGACTTTTTGGAGGTCACTGACATTTGTGTGTGTTACCTGGAGAGCTGTGAAAGAAACCAGGAAGAACCTGGGGTCAGCGTGGAAGGCGTGCTCCTGAGTGAACTTCCTATTAACATGGTTTCCTTTGTCATAAAAGATTGCCTAGAAGCAGATAGAACCTGCTATTTACATAAATTAAATAGCATGTACATTTAAAGCCATGGGCTGCAAAGGTGTTAGGAACTCACCCAGCAAAAGACAGATCTGGCTTGGATGCTGGTGAGAAGGTGCTCCGGGCCTGGGGACAGCAGGCCGCAGGTGCAGGTGCAGGTGCAGGTGAGGCGCCCCACCTTGACCAGCACGCCCAATCGGCAGCTTTGCTAAAGCAGGCCTACCTCTGTCATCTCATGAAACCATAAAATCAGTGCCTTCATTTCAATAATTTAGAAAACTAAGTGTTGGATAGATGAAATGACTTTCATGGAGTCTCACCGTGAGGTAATACAAAATGAGACCACAATATGGGCTTCCTGGCCTTCCGTTCAATGTTCTTCACTTATGCATCACTGACTAATCTTTCTTCTAAATATATATAATCAATGCCAAGTTAAAAACATAATTTAAATTATTGTTTAGTCTTTGAGATAAAGAGATAGAAAAGCCTGAATGCCTAAAAATTATGCGGACTTCATAGAAATAGGTAAATAATAGGGGCACATAATGTGTTAAGTACCTGTTTTACTTCAGTACTTTCCCCCAAAGCACATCCTGAGAAACAGAATCGAGTATGGATAAATTATTTAAGAGGAAATTTTGAGAAGCAGAAGTAAAAGGGTGGGGAGAGGAGAAAAAAGGGGAAGAGGAGCCAGCTGTGCATGTGGATGATGCAGTTCCCACTGTGGGCAGGTGAAGCTCAGCCCCACCAGGGACCCCGGTGAGGAACTGTGTCAGCTCTGCTGAGCTTTGTCTCCTCCACCAAGGCCTGAGGCTGGGCCTTTATCAAGACTCCTACACTGAGGGAGGATTGCTCCCAGGGACTCCTCCCTGGCCTTTGCAGGTTGAGCCAGCTCGCAGCTTGCAGCATTAGGAGAAAGCTGTGACAGCAAAGCAGAGGACAGTCCAGATTCTGGGCCCTGGCAGTGTGCATGGAGCGATCCCCCAGCCACAAGTTGAGATCAGCTGGGCTTGGGGCAGTGTGCAGGACTCGTCCCAACCACTGACTGACACCTAATTCTTAATTGTGGAAAAGTAATCAAAAGACTTTTATGAGTTCTATATTAAGCAATAATTTTTGTGGAATTGGAATGGAATCTCCTCTAGGGCTTCCTTGAAGTAGGTTGGCCAAAAAGTCCATATTTTTTTTCCGTGAAATAAAGACCACATTTTTCATTTTCACCAATAACTATTGATTTGGATATTTTGAGTATGTCTACAGTTATCTCCCACATAGTACAACATTGATTTTTCTCAGTTAACGTCTTGGTTTGATTGCTATCAACTTCAACTGGTCCACCCAACTATGGAGCGTCATCCAGCAAGAAATCTTCAGCATAAAACTTTGCAAACCACTTTTGACACATTCAATCAGTCACAGCCACTTCTCCATACACTGCACATTTTTTGTGTGTTTTACCTTTCTTGAAACAATAATGCATAATATTCTGAAAGTATTGCTTTTCTTCCATCTTCAATATTAAAATGTCTACACAAAAATTCACCAGTTTTGATAATTTTTTAAAAAAATGCTCACTGATATGACAGCTGTCACAATACAGGCTAAGAAAATTATTTTGAATGAAGTTGAAGATGACAAAATACTACTAGAGCCATCTTAGGAAAAACAAACTAACGAACTTCTAGCCAAACAAACATAGTGTGGGTTCCTTGTAAACTAGACCATTAACCATGTATATGATTCATGGAGAAGATGGAAAACTCTAGGAAGAAAATCAAATCAATATCAATATAATTAATGCTTTTTGAATTTACATAAAAAGCATTATTCCCTTTTACTTCTTCCAAAATCCTTTGTCATGCATTATCTCTTTTTGTCTTCCCAAATATATCACTATTCTCTGAACATGTTTGTCTTTATTTTGCTCCATTCTCTTATAATATATACATAAGTCTCCCTTTAAATGTCTTTTAAAAAGGCAGCCACATCTTTCAAGCTACTGATGAAATATCAGTTCCTGTGTGGAGTCCTCTCTATTTCATTAGCAAAGAAGAATTACTTGTTTTCCTCTCTGGTTCTGAATAGTTTCTCTTTCTTTCTTTTTAAAAAGATTATAATACTTCTGGGTTTTAAGTATGCAATATGAATATGATGCTATTCTTTTCATACCACTTTGTTGAATATTTAGAATAAATAGAATAAAAGGTAATAGAGTAGAACAAAAGGTAATCCATGGCATAGGTGTAGGGATAAGGAGAGGGAAGGGCTTTGATTCATATTTAGAATAAAAGGTAATCCACAGCATGGATATGGTGATAGGGAACACTGTAAACACTGCTATTAATTTAGAGTTCCTGAAAGACAATGTTTTCAGGAATATTGATTGTTAAAAAGAACATCATTGCTAAAATTGAATTTAAACACTTTCTGGTATAAGATGGCAACTTAGCAATATTGCTGCCTCTGCCAGGAAATGGAAACACAGATTCCATCTCTTATTAAATTAAGAGACATCTATAATTCTGAATTAGAATGTATGAGATGAAAAGGAAAAGGAGGAATAAAATTATTTATCAGAGGAGAGGTTGATGGAATACGTGCCTCTGTCAAGTGTGGGTTATTGGTGAGAAGAAAGCTGCTGTGCTCTGTAGAACACGAGGAAGGCGTGGGAAGCTGATGCACCATGATTCCCGGAAGGAATGTGCTCAGAGATGGCTGGGCGCCTCGGGAGTTTGGGACTTCGCACAAGAACCAGTTAGATCCCCAGCTCCCACATCAACCTCGTGTCTTTTATTTTAATCTTCACCCAAGGACATTTATCTTTTTTTTTCACTGCTTTTTAGAGAGAGAGGAAAGGAGAGAGAGAAACACTGATGTGAGAGAGAAGCATCGACCAGTTGCCTCCCAGCATGCATCTGGACTGGGGATTGAACCCATGATCCTTCAGTTACAGGACAACACTCCAAGCAACTGAGCCACACTGGCCAGGGCTCCATCTCACATCTTCAGACAACTACAACTTCCATGTTTGTAGAAACTGATATCGAGCTCTCTGGAGAAACTGGACTCAAGAGGCTTAGAGAAAGAAAACCAGGTACTGGAAATGCAGGGTGAGGGGCAAGATGAACAAAGGGTACAGATTACCCACAGTTGGGTTTCTACATAAGACCAGGACTCTGGGGTCCTTCTCTAGACAGACTGAACCACCCAGAGAGAAAATGGGATCTTGCCATTTAGTGTTCTCCAAAGCTCCCTGATCATGCCACAATGGTTTCTACCAGTTGGTGTGCTCTGCCACTGACATCGATTAAAATAAAAGTTTAAATATGAAAAGATAGGTAAGAATTTCAAAACTTTTGGAAAAGTATCCAACATAAAAGGGAGAAACCAGCAAACAACACACAAGGAGCTCAGAGGTGCAGAAGCAATGTTGAAAGCAAAGGGAACTTCAAAGAAACTGTAATTAATGTACTCAGAGACATAACATATTGAAGCCATAAAGGAAGGGGGAAATGCTGTGGAGAATGGAGATCAAAGTAAGAGTTCTAGGAAATTAACGGTACCGATAGAAAACACACTTTTCCCTCAAAAGCAAAAGTTTGGGGTGTTCAAGTCAAGGGAAACCTACCAGAAAACAGAACAAATGGACAACCAAATAGATACTGAGAAGAGGTGAACATTTAAGAGTGATCCACGGGACATACAAATAAGAGCAGTTCCAGAGTGAGAGAAAATAAACGTGGGAGCGGAGGAAATGATCAGACAAATAATATGGAAAATTTTCCCAAGTGGAGGCCAGGAACCTTCAGATTGACAGGAATTTTGAGTATTCAGGATAATTAATTTAGCAAAAGACTTAACCAAGTCACACGTTTAGGAGACTTTTAAATATCATGTCAAAAAATTTCCCGTAGTGGATCCCTGGCTGGCATAGCTCAGTGGATTGAGCAGGGGCTGTGAGCCAAAGTGTCGCAGGTTCGATTCCCAGTCAGGGCACATGCCTGGGTTGCAGGCCACGCCTCGAGCAACCTCACATTGATGTCTCTCTCTCTCTCTCTTCCTCTCTCTCTTTCTCTCTCTTTCTCTCTTTCTCTCTCTCTCCCTCTCTCTCTCTCTCTCCCTCTCTCTCTCTCTCTCCCTCCCTCCCCTCTCTAAAAATAAATAAATAAAATCTTTTTAAAAAAAAAGTTCCCGGAGTGGAATGACAGGGCCTGCAGGAAGGGGCAGGAGCGCTCTGTGCGGCCATCCGGAGCTCCGGCGCGTGGGGTCAAGGCATTCGCATCGCGTCTGCAAATACAGATCCGTATGTTTGACACGACATGAGGCTTTCCCACAGACACACACCGGGTGGTGGGGGGGGGGACAGACTCACTGACATCCACACTCACCCGCTGTCTCTTCTTCAGATACAATGAAGAAGCATTTGAGCTTCATCAAAGGCCGGCCCTGCCCTTGCGGTCTGGATCCTGTTCCAACTAGTTCACTCAAGAACCGTGTGTCTACAATTGTCCTCTCTGTCTGCTGCGCCATTTTCTCCTCCTTCACTGAGGAACTCTTTTTACCACACAGAGAAGCCCTAACAGGTCTTTTTAAAAACCCCACAGACATTGCCTTTCTCTAGCCGCTAGCTGCTTTGTCTTGTTTTCACAACAAATTTTCTTGAAGGAGCTCCTGGCTCTCCCTTCTTTCTAATTTTAGGGCTTCATCACGGACTGCTCTCTGCTCGTTGCAGCAAGCGATTGGCTAGACCTGTCGGACCCACTGTGTGTACCTGCCGACCTCTGACCTCCTGGCTCCTCCTCCTCAGTCCACTTCTCTGCCTGATTTCTCTTTTCAAGAGTCTGCTTGGACGCCAGCAGATATCTCAAAATATGCTGCACCAGAACGAACGATGGTCTCTTTTGCTCCCAAGCGCGTCGCTAGCCCGGTCTTTGCCATTCCATTGAATGGCCCTGCAATCAACCACCCACTTCCTCGGTTGCGCAGAAGCTGGGAGCCATCTCTGTTCCAATGGCTCTGCTTTCAGAATAAACCCTCAAACTGCCGTCTCCTCTCCGTCTTTGTTTATGATGTGCTGTGTAACCGACCGTCAATAATCTTAGCTTTTCCTGGTGACTCTGCTGGTCCTTTCTCTGCACAGGAACCATGTAATCTCATTAAACGGGAAGTCACGTCCCCTTCTTAGAATACTTCTCGTTGTACTTAAAACCGCGACTTCTGACTGTGACGTGCGAGGCCCTCTGTTGGAGTCGCCCAGTAGAGGACGACACGGGGCACGGGCGCACATCTCCGCCCAGCTGCAGCTGAGTGCGCAGTGCCGAGTGGCTGCGAGTGGCCAGTGGCTCCCACCCTGGACAGTGCAGCTCGCGTGGCTTGGCCCTGACCACCTGAGCGCCTCTCCGCCTGTGCTGTTGTCTGTCTCCAGGCAAACTCACCTTCCTCCCAGTCTGTGCCGTGATGAGTTCAATCCCGCCTTCGGTCTCTGCACCGCCAGGCCCGCTGCCGGGACTTGGTCCTCACAGCTCAGCAGGATGAGCTCCTGCATATCATCACTGAGGTGTCAGCTCAGATGCTGCAACCCTTGCCTTCCGGTCTAAAGCAGCACTCCTCCGGACCTCGTGGTCCCGCTAGCCGAGTCCGTCTTGCTCGCAGGACTTCATCTTTGTCATCATTGGCTCCCCTCGCCCTGCGCTGCAGCCTGGACCATGTGGCTGCGCTGCTCCTGCAGGAGGGATGGACATATAAATGAGTGTTCACAGGAGTAACACAAACTTGGACGTTTACTCCTTTGCATTTTCTAAGTTTGTGGTAATAAGCATGTTAGTTTTGGAACAAAAATAACAACAAAAAAAGCCTTTGTCAGAAACTAATAAAAATATTCTGAAACAACCGAATGCCGGGCTATGGGGACAATCAGTTGTATCCAGACTGCACCACTTTGCTGGTGAAATAAATGCAATTTCCTTTAAGAGGTTTAGCTGCTTGCAAGATGCCTTCAACTCATATTCTAACACCTCATCCTGAGCTGACCGGGAGTAGAATTTATATCACAGGTTGTAGTGGATGGACGATGCTCATTATTTGATTCTATTCTTCTTGGAATATGGCATGATGCCAAATTCCAGCACTTGTAAGATGTGTGCCTTGGATACAGAAGCTCTTTAGGGGGGATGCAGAAGATGTTTGAGGGGAACAAAGAGCCCCTTGCTTTAACCCTGGCTCAGCAGCCGAGCCAGGTGGTACAGCACACTTGCTCCAGGCAAATGGTTCTTATTTTCCAGCCTGCATCTCGGGATTCTTTAAAGCATATGTATTTAGTCTGGTGCCCTTAGGTAAGGAGCACTGCTCGCAGTCAAGGATTCGTCCCTTCACGCGGTAAGTTCTCCCGAGGGGTTACCTGTGAGCTACTCACCAGTTAGAGGAGGAGACTGCCAGATCTGTTCTCTCTGGCAGCTTGCCAGAGTGTGGCAAGAAAATGGTAAATGTTTCTGCAGAGGTCAAGGCTGCCCGGAGAGAGTCTGGGATGTCAGATCCACTGGGCTGCGGGGCTCCGTCGGCATCGGATGGAGACACGTGGGCAGTCTGCACAGGATGCACAGGCCCCTGGAAAGCAGTGCCCGTCCCACAGTGTTGCCACAATGTGCAGTCACGTCGGGGAGAAACCAATACACAAACAGACCTGAAATGAATTAGAAAGAAGAATGAAGGAACACATTAGTAGTTTGGAACATAAGCTTACAGGTGGCACAGTCCCTAGACCTCTGTTAGAAGCTTGTTTTGGAGATTTACATAACCGAAGTGTGGAAAGATATAAATTGTTTGGCAGGAAGCTCCAGCAACCTATCAGCAGTGAGAAATGAAGCCTGAGTCAGGGCTCTTAAGGGCTCTGAATCACCTGGCGAGTCGCCTAAAAGGGAATCCAAAAACTATTTCATCTCTTTCTTCCCTTTAAGCTTTGAGTTTAGTGAACCAGCTTCCACCTACTGCTGATGAATCATCTTTCTAAATGACCCTGCTAAATCACATGCAGTTACAGCTGAAGATTTTAGTGCTGTGTTTTGTGTGTGGGTTGCAGATTGCCATTGCCTGACCACATCCTGAGTAAAACCGTGAACTCGTCAGTCCACAGATGAAAGAGTGAAGTCTTCATCCCCCACAACTACAGAGGGGGAAGCTGTGATGGTGAGGTTAGGCTGATCCAGCCCTGCACCCAGCTGACCCAACCTACGTCCAGCGCTCTTGTACATTCACTTGCATCATCTGCATCTTTCTGGGTGACAGTGTCAGGGAAACAACACAAACATCTGTTAGAAAGCAAAGTGAAACAGCAGGAAAGAGAATGGCATAGGAAGAAGGAAAACTACAGGTTAGTGTGGCCAGACAAGGTGAGGTGCACATTTTTCTGTAAATGACTTCATTAGCAAAGACATATGAGCAGCTGTCATATCAGAATAAAACTATTTTCCATAATATAGGGAATGCAAGTTACTACTGTGTGGGATGTTCAATATTGGGTACCCGAAACCACTGTTTAGCTTTAGGGGGAAAAGCAGTAACAGTGTGTTTATAAAAATAATTGCGCTTCTTGGTATTTACCCAAAGGAGTTCAACAACAATGTCCATACAGAAACCTGCATGTGGACACTCAAGCAGCTTTATTCGTCATTGCCAAACACTGACGGCGACCAGGACGTCCTTCAGTAGGTGACGGTGAATAAGCTGTGGTCCACCCAGACAACGGTATACTATTCAGGGCTGAAAAGAAATGAGCTATCAAGTCATAAAAAGATAGGGAAGAACCTTAAAAGAACACAGACCCTGACTTTCAATGGTTTGACATGATTATTTGACTTCATGATGCTGGCAAGCTGGTACACGTTTAGTAGAGACTATACTTCAGATTTTGTATTTTGAGCTTTTCTGAAGTTGTAGTGTGTGGGAGGCACTCTGTCGTGATGCTGGGCAGCGGGCCACCCTGCTCCCGTCAGCCACACGTTCTCCAGGGTCAACAGGGATGCTCTGCAATGTGCTGTGTGCTGGCACTACAGTGTCGTCGATAAGAGACATTATAAAGTCAATAGTTTTTTGTTAAATAGGCTTTGTGTTAGATGATTTTTCCCAGCTGTAGGCTAATATAAGTGTTCTCAGCCCATTTAAGGTGGGCTAAGCTAAGGTTAGATGTATCCAATGCATTTTCAACTTAGGGTATTTTCAACTGACATTGGGTTCACTAGGATATACCGCATCATAAATCAAAAAGCATCTGTGTTGCTAAGTGAAATAAGCCAGTCAGAAAAGACTGCGTGCTGGGTGATTCCAGCTCTATGACATTCTGAGGAAGGCAGAGCTATGGACACAGTGGCAGGATCAGCAGGCACACGGTGTCCAGGTGAGGGAGGGATGGACAGGTGCAGCACAGGGGCATTAAGGGCAGTCAGAACAGTCTGCACGAGACTGTGAGGATGGGGACAAGTCTTTACACATGTACAAACCCACAGAATGTTGTGACACCAAGAATGCACTGTCATGGAAACTATGGGCTTTGGGTGACAATGATGAGTCACTGTAGGTTCCTCAGTTGTAACAGCGTCCTCGGGTGGGGCGTGTTGATAGTGAGGGAGGCTGTGCAGGTGTGCGGCAGGAGGATCATGGGAAAGCTCTACAACCTCAGCTCAACCGAAAACTGCTTTAAAAAAGTAAATTTCTAATTTAAAAATGCTGGCCATAAATTCTACTATTCATCTGCAAATGAAGAAATCACATGAAATAGACTTGCAATTGTTTCATTTTACATTTTATCAAAATGTAATACTGAATTAATTTAATAAGACACACTTTTTATGCCATGTCCTGACAAAAACTTTTTACCCTGTGTTAGCAAATATATTTTTAGAATACTTTTTATTGCAGAAAAATCTAAGATTTTGCCACCACTTGTAGCATAAATGTCCATGCAGAGTTTTAATAACAAACACAAATATTTCTTAGTTGTGGGAAGGGAATGTATGAAGTTTTGAGCCGAGGAAATCCTCTCAGCTTATCTGTGAAAAGAAGAAAAATATAATATGTTAAAGGTTTAGTTTTGTCTTAGAAGGAAATATGAATATTATAGCTTTTCTTCTAGAGGAGTTTAATTTTTTAATCTCTCCCAATTTATTTTATCCAAATTTTATTATTTACTTATTACATATTTTGCAGAAAATTATGCATGTTAACTGCAGGAAGACTTAAGAATACAGAAGAAAAGGAAAAATTTCTCTCCTCATCAACTGTAAGATGCTATGTAATACTTCATTTTTAGATGCAACATTTGTGGGATCATACCCCTAAGGGTTGGATGTTTCTGCTCAGTTCATGTAGGGTGTAGCACTCCTCTGAGTGATCCAGAAACATTCCACCACTGCCTAGTGCTGTCAGCAATGGTTATGAATGATACTTCCTACTCAGTATCACATTTTGATAGACTAGTTAATAAATAAATGTATAGTTTTTAATTAATCTGTAATTTTTTAGTTGGTAGTAAAAGTGAACTCTGCTTCATAGACTTACAAATACATATTTGTATTTGTAATTCTTAGCTATTAATTTACTAGCTCACACCTTAGCCTATTTTTTAAATTATCGGTGATATGTGTTTTGAACTGAGGGAGCATTGAGTTGAGCTAATTGTACTCATCAGTAGTATAGCTCATTGGTATCATTGGTCTCTGCAAAGTACAATCCTGCTTGGTTTCTTTTATTTAGTTTTTATGTATTCCATTTCCCTGTTCCATTTTTAACTTTCTCCCACTCAGATATGTATACTAGTACTTAATGTATATTTTTTTATTTGTGTTTCTCCATCTGTGCTGTTCTTTTGTTCACATGTGAATTTGGTTTACATACATTTTCTATTATGTTAAACATCTCATTCTATTTTATAATTTTCTCACTTATCACCCTGTTCTTTTAAAAATGAACCCATTCTTTGTTTTTAACCTTTAGCATTTTAATTATGATGTGTCTTGGTGTGGGCCTCTTTGGGTTCATCTTGTTTGGGACTCTTTGTGCTTCCTGGACTTGTGTGTCTCTTTCCTTCACCAAGTTAGGGAAGTTTTTGTCATTACTTTTTCAAATAGATTTTAAATTTCTAGTTTTCTTCTCTAAAGACAAGGAGAGTCTTAAAAGCAGCAAGAGGAAAGGAGACAACTACCTACTAGAGAGCTCCTAGAAGACTGTCAGCTGATTTCTCAAAAGAAACTTTGCAGGCTAAAAGAGATTGGCAAGAAATATTTAAAATGATGAAAAGCAAGGGCCTACAACCAAGGTAACTCTATCCAGCAAAATTATCATTTAGATTTGAAGGACAGATAAAGAGCTTCTCAGACAAGAAAAAGCTAAAAGAGTTCATCAGCATCAAACCAGTATTATATGAAATGTTAAAGGGTGCTCTTTAAGAAGAAGAAAAATATGAACAATAAAATGGTAAAACATACATCTCTATCAATAATTGAATCTAGCCCTGGCTGGCATAGTTTAGTGGATTGAGCACGGGCTGCAAACCAAAGTGTCTCAGGTTCAATTCCCAGAGTACATGCCTGGGTTGCAGGCCATGATCCCCAGCAACCACACATTGATGTTTCTCTCTCTCTCTCTTTTTCTCCCTCCCTTCCCTCTCTAAAAAATAAATAAATAAAATCTTTTAAAAAATTGAATCTGAAAAACAAAATAAATAAACAACCAAAACAGAAACAAAATCATAGATACAGAGAATGTTTTTATGATTGCCAGATGGAGGGAGTTCAAAGGATGGGAGAAAAAGGTGAAGGAATTAAGAAGTACAAATCTATTGTTACAGAATAGTGATGGGGATGTAAAGTACAGCACAGAGAATAGAGTAGCTAAAGAACATATATGCATGACCCATAAACATGGAAAATGGTGTGGGGATTTCCTGAGGGAGTAGGGGGATCAGGATAGAGGGGGACAAACGGGGAAAACTGGGACAACTGGAATAGCATAAACGATAATATAATTTAAATAAATAAATAAATCCATATTGCTGGATGTATACTTAGCTGATAACTTCTTACTTTTGTAAAATATTCTGTGATGTTCAATAGTCACATTTGATGAGTCCAGTCTCCTGGGAATAAGTACCCCTATGGTCCTGAATGTCCAGCAATAAACAAACAAACAAAAAAAAAACTTTAAAACAATCTTTGCTAAATTTTACTTAGAATGTAATTGTTATATTATTGCATAGGCTTTACATTTTATTATTATTATTTATTCTCACCCAACGGCATTTTTTTTCATTGCTTTTTAGAGAGAGTGGAAAAGAGAAGAGATAGTGAGAGAGAGAGAGGCAAACATTGATGTGAGAGAGAAACATTTATTGGTTGCCTCCCAGAAGCACCCCTACCAGGGATTAAATCTACAACTAAGGTATGTGCCCGACCAGGGGTCAAACTTGAAACCTTTCAGTTTAAGGGAGGACACTGCAACCAAATGAGTCACACCAGCTACACAGCAGGCTTATACATTTTTGACTGAGCCTTGTTACATGTGTTGCAAATATTTCCCTATTTTGTAATTGATTGCTTTTGATTGATTTAGTTGAATGATTGATCATGTAACTATCAATTTACTTATATACTTCCTGGCCTTGGTGTCACAATGAAAAGGCAGTCCTAATCCACAAGACATGCACCATTTGTCCATGTGACTTAACTATTGCAGTCATAATGGTAATGAACCTGCGATTAACTTTTTTAAAAGGAGGCATAGATTTTACTTAGTCTTTTCCAAATGTTTAACCAATGTATCAACACAATTCATTGAATGGCTGTTTCTTCACAGACCTAAAATGATAATTCTTCTTTACTCAATTCTACTTGAATCTTTCTGCATTTGCTCTTCTTCACTCTCATTGATCACGTTTATCTCATGTACATCGGGCTTTTCGATCAGTATGGATTGATACTATGCTTTTTTTCTGACCAGGTTAACCTGTTCTTTATTATTTTTAAGTTTAGCAATACCTGCATCCTGTGTTAAAAATAAATTTACTATGTGTATAAGGAAAAATAACACTTAAAATTTCTTGCCTTTCAGAGGTTACTGGTTCTTAACATTTGCATGTCTATCTTGTGATATTTTCCTGTCTCATGTAACATATATTTTTATATATTTTTAAAAGTGTGATTCTAATATGCATGTTATTCTGCAACTTGCTTTCTTCACTGTACCATGTCATTGATATATATATATTTAATTGTAAAAAAGACTTTTTATCAGTTGCGGTAGGCTGGGTTATGCTTCAGTAATGCATAAACCATTCCCAAGTTTCAGTGTTTTAAAACAATAAAGGCTTCTTTTTGGTTCAACTACTTATTTGTTGAAGTTGCCTGGGTCTCTGCTCTGTGTTATCTTTACTCAATTTACTAGAGCAGGTTATAGCAGTTCTAAAGGGGAAGAAAACACAAAGCATTCTCAGGCTTTAGCTCAACAGTGTAGCTCTCATTTCATTGGGCAAATCAAGACTCCTGACCATGAGTAACTTTAAAAGGACAAGAAAGTGTGAAGTGTATACAGTTGTCCCTCGCTATATCATGGTTCACTTATTGCAGCTTCACAGTATCATGTTTATTTTTTAAACTGGTGAGTACCCATATAGAATTTTATATGTTGTTAAAATTATGCAGCTTTAAGAGTATAAAAAGTGTTTAAGAGCATATGAAGTGTTTATAAGAGTGTGGGAAAGGTTAATAAGACAGTGGGAAAGGTTTATAGGAGTGTGGGGAGGGTTTGTGAAGCCTTAAAATATATAAATAATAATATAAATATAACGCCACTACTTCTCAGATTTTCACCTATGGCGGGGGTCTCTGAAATGTAACTCCCTCGATAAATGAGGGATCACTGTACATCCCCAGAAGAGAGAGAAATGTCATGTTTTTGAACCATTCTAATAACTACCACAAAATGTAGTTTAGTCCAGAAACAAATATAACCTCATTTTTCCAGACATTCATCTTTGATGAACATTCAGAGTGTTTACATTTTCCTTTTGATATGCAATATTGTGAGAAATACAGTTTACTATAAGTATCTTTGTGCAAAATATATTTTTAGATTCATATTTTTTGTATTTAAGTTGAATTGTTAAAACTGATATTTCTGGATTAAATAACTTACTGAGTGACTTTCCAGAAAGCTTCAGGCAGGTAGCCCTCCGGTTCATAGGTGCACCCTCCTTTCCTGGCACCCATGACGATGTTAGGTGCTGTCAGTCTTTCATATGCATGGTTTACTTTGGGCTATTAATTGTCACATTGTAGTAAGGTAAGGAGATCCACTCACAGTTTTATTAAAAATTTATATTTCTTATTTTGTGAATCACCTAATGATGCAAGTGCCTAATTTAAAATTAATTTTTAAACATCAATGCATACTGAAATCAAAAACCTAAATCATGGGCTTTGACTTTGACATTGACCTCCACCTCCAGTGACACCGCTTTGGCCTGCACCACACTTCTGTGACCATCTCTGACCTCATGTCCCCACTCCTGTTCTTCCACACCCAATTTCCTCACAGGGAAAAGAGGAAGATGAAACATAAACTCACCGCCCTGCCTAAAGCATGTAAATAATTCCCAAGGAACCTGGAGAAAGATCCAAATACTTTGACTATGTCCCAAGTGGTAAGTTGGGCTGTTACTTCTCTAACTCACTCCTTTCATTTGGATTTTTTCAAGTTCTTAATAAACTAGAAAAGACAAGTTTGCTCAGTTGCCTTGGAGCTATTGCCTGTGCTGTTCTAGTTGGCCAGGCAGCTGGCTCGCAGCACCTCCCGTCCCCTGCTGAGTGGTCACTGTGGCTGGCAGCGCGGCCTCAAGGACAGCCCCAGGCAGTGGGGCCCTGGGCTTCCCTCCTCAGGCTCTCCATAGGGTGTGGCACTACAGTTTCCAGCCCACAATCATCGGAAGCCTTTGTTGATTTATTCTTTTTAGAGTAAAAGTAATTTACTAGAACCTAGGTTTTTATAAGGGCAAAGGCCACGTCTGCCTTCTTCACAGAGGAAGGTCTGTATTTGACACAAGGTAAAAATAAGCACCTGCTGACTAAATGAATCGACGCCGAAGAAAGAACTTCATACACCCTAGGGATGTCGGCTCCCTCGACGGTCACCACGTGTCCCAGTTTGTTCTCTGACCATCATCACGTTGTGTTTCTTTTGTTTTCTTTCGCTGAATAAAATACTCTAATTTTATGTTGTCAAATTTGTTAATTTTCCCTTCATGCTTGGCTAGCACTTCAATTATAAATATTTTATCCTATAATTTTATCTTTAATTCAACAGGAATTAATGTCTTATATGAAGCAGAGATTATTTTTAACCAAATGAATAAGAAATTACCCCTATGCAACCTATTAAGTTGTCATTCATTACCACGCTCATAGAAAATAACACTATTTACTAACACACACATGTGCACATGCTATTTAGGAGAGATTTCCACATTACATAAAGCAATGTTTATTAAAACATAATATGAGGCTATATTACAATGATGATAATTATGATTTCTTCAGTTATGTTTAAAATATTGGCTCATACAGAGTATGCATGAGGTCTGTCCAGAAGGTATCCAGCCATGCAACATGAAAAATAGAGACATTTATTGAAGAAGATACAAGATATGAGAAACACTGTACACAGGACAATGACACCTCAGTCCCCTTTGTAGGCACCTTGGCACCTCACACAGTTCTTCCAATGGCCATCAGCAGCCATGTCATATTTTCCTGAATCTCACTGACAGTCTGAAATCTCTTCCCTTTCAAAGGTGATTTTAGTTTTGGGAAAAGCCAGAAGTCACAGGGCTCCAAATCTGAGCTGTAGTGAGGCTGAGTTACCTGGGTGATTTGATGTTTTGCTAAAAAATCTGTATAAGATGTGATGCATGAGTGGATACATTGTCATGATGAAGCTGCCAATCACCAGTTGCCCATAGGTGGGACCTTCTGAATCATCTAGATAGTTTCCACACAGGAATGTTCAAGCTTAATGCAAAATTTGATGCAGATTCACTGCTCTAATTGCTCAGTCATTTTGAATGTGACGGCCACACAGCGCACGTGCTCACTCAACGGCGTCTACCGCCCCCACTGACTAGTACAGTGAAGTCCTCATTGTTCACACGTGCACATTCCAGTCCGCTCTGTCTTGACTGCCAGGTTACATCGATGTCATACAAACCATTCTTGTTACATTAACAATGACTGGACTTTTTATGGACAAACCTTTTTAATTATTTTTTAAAAGAATTTTTAATTCTTTTTAAATTTTTTTTTAGAATTTCTGGTTTTGTCAAATTTGCTTATACTTTTAAGATATGCTATTCCTCTAATTTTTTGTTTACCAAATTTTTTTTTATGTATAGTTGTTTTGAAATGACAACAGGTAACCAGCTCATAAAAAACCAGAGATCTATCTAGGGTAATAATGTGTTCCCATAATAAATTTATTTACTCATCTTTTTCAAAAGTAATTGCATTTTTGTATTCATTATTTTTATTGTTTATTTTTAAGCCTCTTTAAACATTTGAAACCTACTTCCTTTAGGGTGTGTTTTATATTGCTCTATTTTATGTATTTCTGAGGTCCAAATTCCCCTTTTGGTTGATCCCATGAACTCTCCTTCACACTAGAGTTTCTGCTGAGACAGGCACTTATCAGCGGGTTTTGGCTTCCTCAGGAGCCCTGTGTGTGGGTCCTGGGTGTGGATGCCCAGGGCATGGTCACATTGGCCTTCACAGAAGCCCTGTGGCCTTTCTCTGCATGAGATTAGTTTGTTTTTGTATTTCTAAATAATTTTAGATTTAGAAAAAAGCTGCCAAGTAATGTAAAGTATTTCTAGATACCTTTTACATACCCTAATAGTAAAGTCTTAAGAACCATAATAGAGTTAGTAAAATCAATAAATTAAACATTGTATAGTACTGTCAATTAAACTGTAAATTTTATTCAGATTTCACCAGTTTTTCTATTAACTTGAAATATTAGCTGATTAGCTGATTAGCTGACCATTGCTGATGTGTCTCAGGGAATGGGGAGGCCATGAGGGTCGGGGGAGATGGGGAGGCAGCGGTTGGAGGAGCAGTCAGAACACACACAACATTTATGGCTTAAGTTTGCTGTCTTCCGTGGGCGCAGTCTTGGTGCCCTGAAACAATGACAGTAGAACCATCAGAGATCACCGATCCCAGATCAGAATAAATGCAATAAGGAATGAGATGAAATACAGTGAGTTACCAAAGTGGGACAGAGACACAAAGTGAGCAAATGCTGTTGGAAAAGGGCACTGACAGACTTGCTGGACTCCAGGTTCCCGCAAACTTCAATTTGTAAACAACGCACTACCTGTGAAGAGCAACAAAGTACAGTGCAATCAAATGAGGTGCCTGTATACATAAAGGAAGAACATGGGAATGTGTGTACATGTACTAGCCCATACACAAACACACAAACACTCGCACCAATACCCACACATGAACATTCTAGGTATATACCATATTTTGTGGTGTGATACACTCCCACATACACAGCACACCCACATTTTTGACCCAAACTTTCAGGAAAAAATCTTTTGTTTTAATTTTTTACTTCAATCTATTTACTTATTTATATTTAGAAACAAAACAGATGATCAGATTCCAAGATATTATTTTGCATATGGATATTGCTATTGCTTTCTAGAGTTACACTTTTAACATGTAAGCATAAATAAAAGAATTAAAAACATTTATATAGATATGGAATTAGTACTACCCACAAATAATGTGCATTCTCTTTTTCCCTAAAAAATTTGGGCAAAAATGTGTGCAAAATACAGATAAACAAAGATATAGCATATCTAGATATTTGTTTGAAACTTACAATCCAAAGGTCAGAGATAAGGTATATCTAAATTTCTCTAAAGGGCAATTAGTTTCAAGTTTATGATATATTATAATAAGCCTTTTCTTTTTAGGTTGGGGAAATTCTTCTTTTACTCACATCTACATTAGATCTGAACCAATTTGTCCAAATTCATTGGAAGAGGCATTAATGCGAGATTTATTCCCGTTTTGTACCCTCCAATTGCATTTCCTACCACAAAGACAGTGGAGCAGCTAGGTGACGTGGGGACCCTTCTTGATGGGCTCTTTGGGTGGGGACTGTTGAACCCTGCCCGTCATTCAGCCCTCGGATGAAGAGTCCCAGCCGCCCAGGTAGTGCAGCTGCCCAGTAATTCTGACCCAGTCTTCAGGACAGGAGTTTTGCGTGTGGCCTCAGTCAGGTATCTCTAATGCTTGTACACACTATTTAAACAGATTAGCTTCCAGGGAATTAAGATAATTTTTTTCCTTGTATGTTTAAAGATCCAGATCTAAAAAGAAGAAAGAAAATATAAACTTTCATTCTGACGTATTTACAAAGTGTTTATGTTCTTTTATGTTATTCCTTATCAAACACCTAAGTGTTATTAAATATTGACTCATTTAATGAACCTCTCAGTGGCGTCACACTTCTGTCTGGCACTGAAAGCACCTATGTGTCTCCAGCACAGCTTACATACCACTACCAGGTCCCTAAAACTTGACCTTCTATTGCTGTTTCTTGCAAGTGGCTTTTTCTTTGCTGAAAGACTAACCTCCTATCCTCCCGGTCTCATGTTCAAAGGCTAAATTCCTCCTTGAAGTTCTCAATAAATCACCACACAGCTTCTTATTCTCCACGCTCCCGCATTGCTTTCTAGGTAACTCAGTATCATCCATGATCATAGTTATATTTCTGCACAATGTACTGAAGCAAGGGCTCTTGACAGCGGGAGCTTCATCTTAATCATGTTTGTGTCTTCAGTCCAAACCCAGGGTCACTCAGTGCTGAGAGGAGTCTGAGTCGTTATGGGCTGGACTAAAGGAGGCCAGGGACAGAGGGTTCTGGACACTTGATGGTTGACCCTTGACTCCATCCTTAATGATGAATTGAGGTTGAGATGCTTGAACCCTCTTCCTCCCATTGACATTCCTTTGCCCAGCAGCTGTTCCTCACCACCTCCCAGGGAAAGAGTCTGGCTGACCACGTGATCCACTCAGCTCCTTCCTTGGCTGGACCTCGGGGTGGCCCTGCAAGGAATGCCACGTGGGAAGCTGGTTGGAGCCACTTTGTGTCTTCTCTCTCCCTCCCCCCTTCACACGTTCAGTGGTTAAGGGTGACATGGGACATCAATCTCTCTTTTTTTTCTCTTCTCCAAAATGGCAAAGTGCACAAGAGAAAAATGGTGGAAGTCCAAACTGAAATACCATGTCAAAACAAGATCAATCGTCCCCATCTAAACTATCCAGGTGTTTAAACTTGGACCCGCAGGCTGGGCTGTATGCAGAGGGGAAGCAGACACTCTGCATGAAGCCAGAAAGGACCAGGAAGGTACAGCTGGGCTCAGGGAGAACACAGCAGAAGCTTCCTTGTGGGCTGAAGCCACTGTCTCTCACTTTTCATCCACACTTCCCTAAGTTTTACCCTGCAAACCACTTTCATTATAACTACTCAAGGTGCTTTAAAAAATCTAGAGCCTTTGGGAGGGGGAGATAAAGAGTTCATGAGTCATCATTTTTTAAAAATCACATGACCCAAAGATAATTCTAGTGTCTGAACAGCATTTATGTCTAATCTTCCTCTTGGCACTTTTTAAGAGCAAAGGGCAGGTCTCAGATTGCCTTCAACATTTGTGAGAATATTTTTTCTTTCTCTACCCCAGGTAAGATGGGCATGGACACTTCTAACTCACTACTTCCTGCTTTTTAATTTTTTAATGGAATTCTTTCCATTTCTCAACAATAGAGTAGGTCTATTCATTTGCTTCTCCAGTTTTGGAAACAAACAACGGTGGGAGTGAAGTGATTTCCTGAAGTCATAGTGACAAGGTGACTTTCTTTATTCTTACCCACTCCCATTTCAAAGCGAAGTAAATGGCTCTATCATGTTACTGGTTTTACAAAATCTTTTGGCTAGGATTTAGCGGTTTGTTTCCCATCCCCCACACCCCTAAACTATTTATATGATTAACTGCAAAGAAAATGTAAGACATAGTTTATGTAAATAAACTATGGGAGAGTAATCAACCACTACCCCATTTGTAACATTCTAATCACCCAAAGAAAAGAGCTAGATTTTACTTTTTCCCTGTCCACTGTGCAGTGATTGCTGTGTGGTGTATTGACAATAGTAGCAATAGCATTTGATGGGATAAATGGATGCAATACTGGGAAAGTCCAGGCATTTATTTATATTGTGCACTTGACCTTTTAGACTCTTCAACTACATAAATGCTTCTTTTTTTCTCTGAGACACAGAAACCTTTGTTTAACTTCCCAAGGATTGAACTCTAGGGATACGGAAAATGTTTGTTCTCTTTCCTCTCAATCAGGAGGACAGTGAAACAAAAATCATTTAGGGAACCTGGTCAGTGGGCCAGGGCTCTACATGTCATTGCTCTCGGCCATCCAGTCGAGACAGGTGGCAAGTCAGGGAGCTCTCCCAGAGCCAGGAGTTGGGGCTGCAAGAGACAGGAGGCAAGGGGGATTCTCAAGGAAGTTTATCTGAGCTCCAGTTATATGGCTATGCAAATAAGCACCTTCCTACGTGATTCCTGTGCTAATCATTAACACGTAGGGATACACTGCTGTCCTTCACACCTTGCTCGGTTCAGAGCTCAAGGTGACTGCCACTCGCCTTTGCTTTTTTATCTATCAGTCTTTGCCTAGGGAGTAGCTGTGCCTTTTTCTCTCAGAACCTTTTTGTGTTCCTCTCTACTGAATCTCCTTGGACAGTGAAACTGCTGAAATTACCTCTGCCCAAAATAAACAATGAAAACGAACTAACAAACACGCTGGCAAATTTCTAATGGTGTTGCCTTCTCTGGCTTTGCCCATTTCTGCTCTTTCTCTCACCAATAAGTTACTATAAGAGGATTCATCCCCCCTTGCTGCCCCAACCCCTTTTCTTGACTTCCATCTGTGTTTGCTCCTCTCTTACTGCTAAAGCTTGCCTCTAAATACCATGTTCAGTGACCCCGTTCTCAGTCTCCTGAGTGACAATGTGGTCTATGATGTCTGGGGTAGGTCGTCACAATAACGGAACCCAGCAACTCGGGCTTCCCTCTCCTCCAGTGTGTGTGTGTGATCCCTTCCCACATGCCCACGGTACACGGTCAAGAGTCCATAGATATTTGAAAGGGACTTTCCGAGGGGAGAATGCTCTGTCCTGCTCCTTTTACAACATGAAATAACAACAGACACATAGCCCAGACCAGTCTCCAGGCATGAGACAGCACAGCAAAGAGGCCCGGACTGGCAGCTCTCCTGAGGACCAACCGCATACAGGAGGGAGCAGCAACTGCCCTTCCAGCTCAGCCCAGCCCCAAGGGATGACCCACAGAATCCTGAGCAAGTACAAATGGCTGCTATTTTCAAGTAATCCATTCAGAGCAAGTTGTTTTCCAGGCTAGATAACATCGTTCCTCTTGAACATAATTTCCTTGGCTTAATTTCTTATTTCCTGCTCCTGGTCTTTCTCCTACTTTCTCAGTGAACTTTCTCCCCCTCACTCTCTTTTTAAATTTGTTTCTTTCCAAATGGAGTAAGAAGTTGGGTGTGTTAATGTTAGGGAGGCTGGGCCACAAAATGGAAATACAGAAACTCTCAGGATCCCAGCAGCTCAGCGTTTCTGCCTCTATGTGTAAAAGTGCAAATGACCGTGGACCTTGGGCAGTAGGGAAACCAGTCTTCTTCGTGACCACAGCTTGAATCAGAGGGGTGGTTGTTATTGCTTGACTGCTGTTTACGAGCATCAGACCTTCTTAATACTCTTTTGGAAGAAACCAGAAAGATTTTAATGACACATCTTTAATGTGTCATCTTTGACACTCTATACTGTATCAAGAAACATGAATCATTTGTTTTTTGATTTCCTACATCTATTTTAAATCATTTGTTGCTATTAAATGCAAATGTACACATTGTGCATAATCAAAGGTTATTTATATATCACAGTGAGTCGCTATAGAGCACACCTAATTTCTTATGCAAAATTTTGTGATTATTTATGTGCAATAGTAAAGTCGGGGCTTTGTATATTAAATAAGGATTTAGTGTGGTCATATACAATACTTGACCAATGGGATTTTAATTAAGCAGGAAGAACGTTTCATTCCGCTGAGAATGCTTTTTCATACCTGTGACTTTAGTAAAATTATGGGACACAATTAAATGATATTCTTGCAAATAGCCCTGCCTATATATTTTTTCAGATATGAGTGATGTCATACTCTTTTGTAAGCACAATGTCTTCCTGTTGGTTATTCCCAGTTAGCATTTCTTCCAGACATTATTTTATAAGGTTAGGTTTAAAATACAGAGGGACTAATTTTGTCTGTTCCACATGAAAATATTCCAGATCATTTTAAAGGTATTGAATGCAACATAGCATGCTCAAATCTTTACTATTTCCCTTAGTTCACTAAGTACTGACAAAAGTTTTGCATTATTCTTCCAATAAGAAAACACAGTATTTATTAAACTATATAATAAACAGGTACTTATATTAATTTAAAAATTACTCACTTAGCTTCTCTCTAACATATGCCTGCATGCAGGATAGCAGAATATGCGTTGGCTGGTATGGCATAAGGAGTAGGGAATCCAACCTATTTTTAAAAAGGCACTGAATGATAAGTTTATTAGCTTTTTGTGAGTTATTATGGCACACTTGGGAAAGGCATTTTGAAAGTTTCTTTGAATGCCCTGAATTTAATTCCCTGTACATGAGGTCACTCAAGGAGCACTAGTCTGATGGTATTCTTCATCAGCCAAAATTAATATAAAAGCTCAAAATATATTTTATTTCACCACATCAAGATTCCATGACTGAAAATGTTTCTGAATCTTTCGGACTTCAACATTTGAATGGGTTTGGTTCCCTTTTCTTTTCTCCAGCTAAAGCAAACTTGAAAAAATTAAACAGTACAGACTGCAAGGCTTGGAGCCACTACACACCCTGGTCTTCCCCTGTTGTGCATGACTATTGCTGAGCATGTGATTCCAATTTCCCTTGAATTTCTTACTTGATGGGGCAGCTTATTTCCTTCATGATAGGCCTGGCCTGAATAATTTAATTTCTCCAGAATCAATTTTTATGGCTATTTTTACCTTATGGACTTGTTTTCTTTGTTTCATTTCAGTTGAAACAGTCGGACATCAGAAATGAAGCTTGCATTGGCCGACTGTATAATTTTTTTTCTTGACTCAGATTTGAGAGAGTTTAAGCCAGAAATGCAAACTCTTAGAAAAGCCACCGAGACTTCAGAAGCATTCTACCTTGAGCCCTGAACTAATGACGACCAAGGTGAGTTCTTGATATTTCATCTGAAGCGAAGCCTAAACTAACAGCATGATGTCAAGTATTCTACTAAAAATGTGAACAAGCTTGAACTAGTTTCAATTAAATTATTTTTCACATTTGTAAAGAGCCATTCTACTGATTACTTTACATGCACGGAACCAAAACCCAAATCACTAGAAATTTATAAAAGTTCTTACAACCATACATTTTGGAATTTTTTATTATAAGTTAAATTTCTGATTTTGAGGTATTCATAAGAGAAGTCAAAACATATTTTAGCAGTCACAATGTTCAAACACTCCTGATTACTGCTTTCCCCTCAAGAATAAACAAAACCAACTTATTTATTTTTCTAATGTTCATGTCAGTCTTAACTTAGAATGCCAACTTCAGGGTTCTTTTGCTGTGAAGTTGCAAGGTGGTTTTTAGGCCTCAAAGTGCTGATATTGGCTGAAGCTGCCCACTGCAGCCTAATGTTAATTATTCTAGACTTTGATCCAGAATGCCTGGGCTCAAAGTAGAATCAACACACACAATTCAGCAATCCAGTCTCACTTCCATTTTTTCTCAAGAAATGAGAATATTAACTCAAAGTGGTTGTAATCCATTGTTTCTAAAAGTTTACCATGTACCAAAATGAATATACATTGTGAGGCAAAAATAGAAATAATACTAGTATAGTGAGTTGAGTATCAGAAAAGTCTGTATCCACTGTATCAGAAAAGTCTGAAGTAGAGTTACATCTTTATTAAAATAAAAATGGTATTTCCTTGTGTGATCACATAAAGTTTGACGGTTTCAGTAACAACATACAACATACAGAAGGGGAGCCAATGTCTAGAGACTAAACCACACACACAAAAATGTGCTGCTTGCTTCCTTCTTGCTGTTTGGGTGGGAAAGAAGTACAGATGTAATTATATATGATACTTTGCTCTGTAACCAAGAGTGATCCATTAATCGGTCAATGAAGTAATGAAAGAAGATGGGCTTCACATGAGTTATAAGGAGGGAGACTGCCCTTTTAATTCAATTCTCTTATGTAATTAAAGAGAGATTATGAAAGTTTGTAAGAGAAAACGCCAGGTCCTCAGTGAAACCCATGATCATTAAACTGTTGAGAGTGATGTAAAAATCTAGTCACCATGTAACTTACTCTTGGGGTTGTCATGAATACCCACAGCCTAATATATTTGGCCTAACATATGAGGATCCCAGGAGTCAGGGAACCTTTAAGAGTTTAAACTATTGCCTTCAGAGATGATCATAAGAACATGCCAGCCCTCCTGCTTGAGGGGGTCAGAACCGCTGTGATAAGAATGGCCCTGGGTTGAAACGGCAATGGAAGCAGGTTTGAGTTTGCGTGGCCGTGTTCAGTGCAGGTTCCTCAACCCAGTGGTCCCACAGTTACTGATGCAGCCGATCTGAGTGGTTGGGGAGTATTCACCAAGGCCACGCTGACTCACACCTGGTGGTTGTGAGCCCAGACATATGCGATAGTATCAAAAAAGGCAATAGGAACTTTCTCAGATTCTGTTTATTTCCATTTCAACTGCTATCTTTGATTGCTAAACTTTTAGTATGATTATTATACAACCCAAATTCTATTTTTCTTTTTATTAACCATTTTATCTATTAGTTTTTCTTTAAAATCTCTTGGAATCATTCTCACAGAGCACTGGCACCTCTCCTTGATACAATATTAGAAACATCGATAGCATTATTGTAGGAGAAAAATATTCTGGTTCTGTTCTCTGAGATAAAAATTATGGAACTATTGTAATTTCTTTTCCATTTTATTTCACAGGTTCTTTTGAGTTTTAATTAGCTAAAGACATGGGCTTACACTTTGGGAAGAGAACTTTGACTTACACTTTCTGCATTCATAAACTGTGTTGTTACACGCTGCGACTTTCATTGCTTTGGTGACTAATCCATCAGCCTTTTTCCATGCTGTCAATCACCAATGTCTTTTCTTGAGTGGCATTCACTGCTGACATAAGCAGATTTGCCCAGAAAAACCACTGAATCTACAAAAAGAAAAAAAATTCTTATCCTAAAATGAATGCTATTTTGGTTGTTCGTTTGCCCTGATTGAATACAAAATTTAGCATGTCCTATAAATTACATTTCTCATTTCTAATTTATTTTGCTCATCAAAAGGGAAAACAATTCCTGGGCTCTGAAGAACACTCATTATTTGCAGTCTTTACACTTTTTCAGTGTTCTACATTCATTAGGTTATAACAATGGACCTATTTACTCAAGAGGCATTTATTAAACACCCTCTGAGCAAAACACCACTGAAATGCACATCTAGAAGGATCCTGAGATGCTTAGAGATTTTTCATCTAAAAATGATGTCTTAGAGGTAACTAAGATACCTCTAAGAGGTATCTTTGTGGACCCCTAGAGAACTTTTCATCAAAGTCTTTCATCGTTTAGGAGGACATTTGGAAGGCCAATTGGATGAAGTGACTTTCTGAGAGCCGTACAAATACCTTACCCATTAGAACAAAAGCAGAACCACAAATGCAGGGAGGGACAGAACGCGGAGGATTTGACACAGTATCCTTCCCTTTGTTGTTGTTGTTGTTGACTTGGCTAAGATCTGCCAAGCATTTCTTTCATAATGTTCTCCTGCAGGTCAGCCCATCCCTTATCTCACTGTTGCCATCAAACATGCCCAGCCGTCTGTAACTTGAATTTAATCTATCTCAATGCTTACTCCTCGGGGCTTTTCCGTGATTTTTGATGACTAATTCTAAGGCATCTTAGGAACTCCAATTAACTCCCAGGGTGGAGATGGTGGGATACTTCCTAATTCCGCTTAAGCTTAGCCCTACCTAGAATGTCTTCAGTCTCACCTCTCATCTGTTTATAAGGGCTCAGTTCAGGCTCAGCAACCAGCTCATTTCTCTCATTCTTTTAATGTCTGATAGCATTTAGTATAAACAAGTCACACGGTCAGAGGAAAAAATAACACAGTACTGTGTCCAACAGACCCAATCTAAGATTGCAGCTCTATCATTTTTTAAAAATATATTTTATTGATTATATGATTACAGTTGTCCCATTTTTTCCCCTTTATTTCCCTCCACCATGTACGCCCCTCCCACCATCATTCTCCCAGCTTAGTTCATGTCTGTGGTCATACATATAAGTTCTTTGGCTTCTCCATTTCCCATACTATTCTTAACCTCCTCCTGTCTATTTTGTACCTACCATTTATACTTCTTATACCCTGTAACTTTTCCCCTTTCTCCTTGCTGCTTCTCCCCACTGATAACCCTCCATGTGATCTCTATTTCTGTGAATCTGTTCCTGTTCCAGTTGTTTGCTTAGTTCCTTTTTGTTTTTTAGGTTCAATTATTGATAGCTGTGAGTTTGTTGTCATTTTACTATTCATATCATTACTGGTTTTTTATCTTTTCCTTTTTCTTAGATAAGTTCCTTTAACATTTCATATAATAAGGGCTTGGTGATGATGAACTCCTTTAACTTGACCTTATCTGGGAAGCACTTTATTGGCCTTTGCATTCTAGCTGATAGCTTTTCTGGATAGAGTCATCTTGGATGTAGGTCCTTGCCTTTCATGACTTCAAATACTTATTTTCAGCCCCTTCTTACCTGCAAGTTTTCTTCTGAGAAATCAGCTGCTAGTCCTATGGGAATTCCTTTGTAGGTAACTGTCTCTTTTTCTCTTATGGCTTTTAAGATTCTTGCCTCATCTTTAAACTTAGATAATGTAATTATGATGTGCCTTGATGTGTGCCTCCTTGGGTCCAACTTGTTTGGGACTCTCTGAGCTTCCTGGACTTCCTGAAAGTCTATTTTCTTTGTGAGATTAGAGAAGTTCTCCTTCATTATGTTTCCAAATAAGTTTAAATATCTTGCTTTTCCTCTTCTCCTTTTGATTTGGATGTTGGAATGTTTAAAGTTGTCCTAGAGGTTCCTCAGTCTCTCCTCATTTTTTTTTTTAAAAATTGTTTCTTCATTTCTTTATGGTTGAATGTTTATTTCTTCCTTCTGCTTCAAACCATTCATTTGAGTCCTGGTTTCCTTCCCTCCATTGTTGGTTCCCTGTGCATTTTTCTTTAATTCATTTTTATAGCCTTTACCTTTTCCTCACCTTCACTTTTTCCTCTATTTTGTGACCATACTCAACCATTTCTGTGAGTATCCTGATTACCAGTTTTTTGAACTCTGTATCTGATAGGCCGGCTATCTCTTCATTGCTTAGTTGTATTTTTCCTGGAGCTTTGATCTGTTCTTCCATTTGGGCCATATTTTTGTGTGTCAGCATGCCTGTTACATAGTAAGGGGTGGAGCCTTAGGTGTTCACCAGGGCAGGGCAACCCATGTGGCTCCACTGTGGCACTGTATGTGGGGGAGGGGCTATAGAGGGAACAATGCCACTTACTGAGCTCTCTGCTGGGTTTCAGTCACTTCATCCTCTACCCACAAGTAAAGTGGGCCCTTCTGGTGCTGATTCCCAGGTGAGTTGGTTTGTGTACGTTCTAGGACCCTGTGGGTCTCTTCAACAAACTCTCCTGTGAGGCTGGGAGTTTCTCCTGCTGCCTCAACCCCCACAGGATTTTACAGCCAGAGGTTTTAAGGATTTATTTCACTGCCATGGAATCCTGGGTTGCACAGTCTGTCTCGTTCCCCAGTTGTTCCTTCTGGTTTATCTGCATGAGAATGTGGGACCACCTGCTCCGTCAGCCACCATTTTGCCCACCCTGGTTCACTAGCCGCCACCTTGCCTGTGAGTCCTCTCCACCCAGCTGCCCATCTCTGCCCCTCCTACTGGTCTGGATGAATATTTCCTCTTTAACTCCAAGACTGTCAAACTTCTACATAGTTCAATTTCCTGGCAGTTCTGGTCATTTTTGGTTTTTAAATTTGTTGTTGTTCTTTTTTAGTTGTGCCAGGAGACAAAATATGTCTACCTACACCTCTGTCTTGGCCAAAAGTCTATCATTTTTAACTATATGGCCTGAGGAAAACTACAAACCCTCCTGAGCTTCTCTTTTCATCTGGATTATTGGAATGTAAAAGCTTATTTTAAAAGGTAGACATGAGAACTAAGCAATATAATGTTTAAAAACATCTAAGGTTACCTCCCACCTAGCAGGAACAATGAAAATTAAAAGAATCCTTCATGTTATTACTATCTTGTATCATTAGTTATACTTCTCTTTATACAAATGCATTACCTTCAGACTTGACCCTAAAACTTATAGGTTTATATAAGTTTCAGTATTTTCACTATTGGAATCTGGGGTTAGATATAAAAGATGGTTATTATTTGGTATAGGAATAAAATATTAAATTTCTAATATCTGTAGTTTGATTTAAATTTTTTACTTTCACTATCATTTTTACTGTGAACTGCTTTAGCTCAAGTTTAACTTGGTTGCCCAGCTAAAAAAATATTTTATGGACATATATATTCAGGAGAAATATTAACTACATCATTTTTATTTTCAAATGGTTACAGTGATGAAGACGGCTTAAGTCATAAAGACTGCATTTTAGGTACAGCTCCGACATCCACTGTGACCATGCGGCAGTCTCTGCAGCTTCGGACAACGTGGTGCCAGGACCCAGCCCACCTGCAAGTGAGGAGCAGGTAGGCAGTGCTGGGCACGAGAGGATGTGAGAATTGTCAGCTCTCTGCGAAAGTGTCTGCATCCTGAGCACAGAGAGATCTGAGCCAATGCTGGGAGTCTGTGGGTTTCAGTTTGCTGATGCCAGGAATGTGCATTATATGTCTGTTCCTAAATTTCAGAGCAGAATGAAAAGAAGTGTGTATGTGTGTGTGTGTGTTTTTTTTAATTTTTCAGTTTAGGAATCAGTCAGTGTTGGGACCTTGATTATTATGATGTCTTAAATCTAGTCTTCAGAATAAAGTTTCATTCCTGCCCATATGACTCTTTTCCAGGCCCGCAGCCCCACAGTTTGCCTTTGTCTGCAGGTGAAAGGCTCCTGCAAGCTCCTCTCCACTGTGAGTGCTGAAAAGGCCAGTGTGTACAAAGTGCTGCAGCAATGATTCGAGAAGGTTTTACCTCCTTCCTCAGAAGTAAGGACAGTCCAGTCAACTACATGCTAATCAGACATCTACAATTTTAAAATTTTATTTAAAATATTTGGCAAAAACACTTACCAAGAGTGTAAATAAAGAAAATTTATGGTTTCTACAGCTTGCAAAATGCAAAACAATCTGCTTTTAAACATAATATAGGCTTTAGGATGTAAAAAAACAACAGTAATTTTAACTTGGCCAAGATGTGAAAAAAGAAATACACGTAAAATCTTTTTCTCTCTTTTTCTCTCATTTCTCTTTCAGTTTCATAGTAACCCCACAATGTTGCTATTGTATCATTTTAATAACAAGAACATTACGTCTTGTGGTCTTAGAGATTATTACTGACAAACTTGATATTTCAATTCAATATTCTATTAATAGATTCAATCCCTATACTGCATGGTGATTAATGAGTCTTAAAACTATTTTGTCATTCTTTTGCTAACTAACCATACAACAGTTTTGGTGAAAGTGATGATAAAATGTTTTGACAATGTGTTCTACAAATGTATTATTCTTCACTGTGCTGAGCTGTCCATTCTGTGCTACATGTGCAATGTACGTTTGGTGGTTATGGCATTTCGTATTTCCCTATGTCTGTAAAGGGGGATTATAACTTTATTAGAAGCCTTTTGAATCATACTGAACTTTGCACATTGGTAATTATAACTGTATCATAGACTATTCTGCAGTATCTGCATTTGACTATAAACATGCTAGTAACATCTTTTTAGCATCTTTCCTTACAAATCAGTGCTCAGTTCAAATCACACCTGTATGTGGAAGGAAGCTTCTCATCTTTAGTTTTCTCATCTTATTTTACAAGGCTTATTTTTCCCCATAGTATATGTCACATAACTTATGGTTAATGTCTCATTTAAACTGAGAAAATCTTGAGGGAAAGATCCAGTCTTGCTAATTTTCCCCATCAACACTGTTTAATATAGCATTGGGCATAGAAGAGATGTTCAATAAATGTTTATTGGAATGAATAAACAGACTGTTGCATTATAAATTGGTTCCCCTAGAAAGTTAAATTTCTAAGATCATTAATGTGAAATTCACTTAAGGTCCATTTGCTCTGACAGTCTCATTAGTTATCTAAATTGTACCCTGTAATTTAACAACAATGATGTGCCTGTTTCATGAAAAATGAATGGACAAAGCTGGCCAGCACCACCCACCTCTAGTGCCATTACTCTCCAGGCATTGCTACTCCATTATTGCTGTGATGTCTATCTATCTATCTATCTATCTATCTATCTATCTATCTATCTATCTATCCATCTATCATCTATCTATCATCTATCTATCTAGATATATATTTATCTATATCTATCATCTATATAAAAAAACTTGTGATTTGTACAGCTTGTGAAACAATCTGCTTTTAAACATAACACAGGCTTTAGGATGTAAAAACAATAGTAATATATGTATAATCTCCCATATCATCTTTATCTATGCATCTATTGATAGACACCAGGTTGCTTCATGCCTTGGCTATTATAAATAATGCTACAATAAACATAGGGGGGCATATATTTTTACAAATCAATGATTGCATTTTCTTTGGATAAATGCCCAGAAGTGGAATTGCTGGGTCATAAGGAAGTTCTGTTTCGAATCTTTTGAGGAAGCTCCACACTGTTTTCCACAGTGGCTGCCCCAGTCTGCATTCCCACCAACAGTGCACTAGGGTTCCCTTTTCTCCACATCCTTGCCAGCACTTGTTGTTAGTTGATTTATCAATGATAGACATTCTGACAGGTATGAGGTGATATCTCATTGTTGTTTTGATTTGCACTTCTCTGATGCTTAGTGATGGTGATGTTGAGCATCTTTTCATGTGTCTGTTGGCTATCTCTATGTCCTCTTTGGAGAAATGTCTTTTTATGTCCTCTGTTCATTTTTTGATCAGATTGTTTTTTTGTTTTGAGTTGTATGAATTTTTTAATATATTTTGGATATCATTTGTGAATATGTTCTCCTATGCAGTGAGTTGTCTCTTTATTTTGTTGATGGTTTCTTTTACTGTGAAGCTTTTTAGTTCGATGTCATTCCATTTGTTTACTTTTGTTTTTGTTTTCCTTGCTCAAGTGGACATATCAAAAGAAATCACTCAGACTGATGTCAAAAAGATCATAATCCATGTTTTATTCTAGGAGTTCTATGGTTTCAAGCCTTCTATTTAAGTTTTTAACCCATCTTTAGTTTATTTTAGTTTATGGTATAAGAGAGTGGTCCATTTTTTTTTGCATGCATCTGTTCAGTTTTTCCCAACACTATTTACTGAAGACATTATCTTAACCATTTGTGTATGCTTACCTCCTTTGTCATAGATTAGTCAACCACATATGTGTTGGTTTATTTCTGGAATCTTTATTATGTTCCATTTATCTATGTGTCCTTTTTTGTGCCAGTATCATACTGTTTTGATTACTTTAGCCTTATAATATAGTTTGATATCAGGGAATGTGATATTGCCAATGTTTTTCTTCTTTCTCAAGATTGCTTTGAATACTTGTGGTCTTTGTGGTTCTGTATACACCTTAGAGTTATTTGTTCAGGTTCTGAGAAGAATGGCATTGACAGTTTGATAGGAATTGCACTGGATCTATGGATTGCTTTTGGCAATGTCATTAGCAGAATGTACAAATGGACTTTCTTCTGCCTCCTTTTCTCTGTAGTTTCAGACCTTAAGGCCATCACATATCTGGTTTTGGATACTTTTATACTTTGTTCACTTATTGCTTCCAGAAGCCACTGCTGTTTATTCAGATATGTGTAAGTGAGTGGTTAACTTGAATCCTGTTTCATTTCTGTTTTTTTGAGTACTCTTTGTTTGCAAGTTAAAAAAATAACCCCAGATATCTTAAGAAAATAAAAGGGGAAGATGTGTGAGCCTGTGTATGCATTTATTGAAAAATAAACAGGTGCCCCAGACCTGTGCAGAGGAGGCTATGCCGCTGCAGTCTGGAAGAGGCTGGAACTAGACTATGAATGCTACTAGGGGCTGAGACTTCCTTGGGCTCTTTCTTTTTGGAGGTACATATTATTGTTACCTTTTCTTCTCTCTGCACATCAATTTTATTCTGCCTATTTTGTGGACTGTGTCTGCTTTTAAAAGCACATGGCTGTCCCTCATCTATGGAGTCTATAAATCCTTACTTTTAGCCACATGCAAAGATGTCCCAAATTCAAATGCCTGGAGAGGAATTCTGATCAGCCCAGCGTGGGTCACATCGATATCCCTATCTATACAGCTGTGGCCGAGAGACCTGCCTGCATCATTTGCCCACAGGGCAGCTGGGGCAGTTCCTGGGAAGCAGACCAGGTCTCAGAGGAATAGGATGTCAGCCCCAGAGGCATGATGCTGCTTCTCTGCTTGTTCTCTCCCTCTAGTTTCGAAGGAGCTCCCTTCCCACAGAATACAACCAGCTCATTAACAACCTCGGTTGTGCTCATCCCCCAAGACACTGAGACTCCACGCCATGTGGTCACTGCAGTCCACAGCACCTAAAGGATGGCCCTAACTGTTCTCATATGCCCTCAAAATGGTTTCATTCTATGTGGCATTTTATGAACAACACAATAAATTTAAACTATCTCTAACATACAAATATAAAATATTTACCTCCTAAATAAAGATAGGACAATGATGAAACCCCAGCTAGAGCATATGTGTTGTTTACATCACACCTCCTGCTCCAAGTGGCTTCAAATGTCCTCTGCTCCCTGAGTTCCTGTTTCTCCAAGTTGCTGTTCCTTCCCTGACCCCACCTCACTTCATGATCTTACCTTCCTCGCCTGCTTTATATAATTGACCTATTTATTATGTTTGATACCTGTCATCTCTCACTAGAAAAGCTTCTCCACAGGTGCAGGAATTTTTGTTTTTTTATAGTGACAAGTCCATTTCCAGTGCTTTAAAGGATGACTAATATATAATGGGTGTTGAATAACTGTTTATTGAATTAATGAATTAATTAATGAATACTAAATTGATGATGGGCAAGTTTGTTTGTCTTTATAGTACAACATTTTTATGGCATTAGAGTAAGTTTATTGGCCACTATGGCTTCCTATTACAGACTCTGCCTGCTTAGTGTCGTTCACAGCTCCCCTGAGAGGGACGTTCCCCAGCAGGTCACATTGAATGGGTGTCAGCATTCTTTGTACCTGGGCTCTGGTTTTGCCTCAGTGGACACTCCCAGACTTACCAGCTTTACACATTCAACCACCCAACAGTTTTGTTTTTTATTGAAGCATTTAATCCATTTACATTTAAAGTAATTATTGATAAGTATGTGCTTACCGACATTTGTTTGTTGTTTTTTGGTTGTTTCTATAGCTCTCTTTTGTTTTGTCTCTGGATCTTGTCCCTGTGATTTGCTATGCTTTCGCTATTGTTTTGTTTGGATTCCTTGGTATTAATGCTTAGTATATGTTTTGCAGGTTTTTGGTTTGTGGTTACCATGAGGTTTATGTATATCTATAGCAGTCTATTTTAAGCTAATAGGCATTTATGTTTAAATGCATTTTATCACTATATTTTTACTCCCCCCTCCATGCTTTATGTTATTGATGTTGTGTTTTACATCTTTTTTATGTTGTGTATCTCCTAACCATTTACTGTAGTTTGAGTTGTTTGATACTTTTTTCTTTTAACTTTTGCAGTAGCTTTTTAGATGTCTGACTTGCTATATTTATCGAATATTTGGCTTTACCTGTGAGGGTTTTCCTTTTCTCACATTTTCTTGTATCTGGCTAGGGCATTTCCTTTTCTACTTAAAGAAGACCCTTTAACATTTCTTGTAAAGCTGGTTGAATGGTGATGAAGTCCTTTAGTTTTTGCCTGTCCTGGAAGCTCTTTGCCTCTCTTCAGTTCTGAATGTTAACCTCACTGGGTAAATGATTGTAGGTACTTCTCTTTCAGCACTTTAAAGGTGTCCTGCCACTCCCTTCTGGCCTGTGAACTTCCTGATGAAAAACCAGCTGAGAGCTTTCTGGAATTTCCTTTACATGTAACTCATTATTTTCCTCTATCTCCTTTCAAGAGTGTCTCTTTAGCTTCCATTTTGTCATTTTAACTATAGTATGTCTTGACATGGGTCTCTTTGGGTTCATTTTGTTTGGAACTCTCTGTGCTTCTTGGACCTGGATTTTTCTTTCCTTTTGCAAGTTAGGAAAGTTTTTAGTCACTATTTGTCTAAATAAATTTTCTGTTCTTTCTCTCCATTTTCTCCTTCTGAGAGCCTTAAAATGTGAATACTTGACTGCTTGATGTTATCCCTGGGTCCCTTAAATCATCCTTGTTTTTTTTAATTCTTTTTTTATGCTGTTCTGATTGTTAAAGTTCCCTTAGTCTATTTTATAGGTCACTAAACCATTCTTCTGGGTTAGCTAATTTGGTTCTGATTCCTTCTAATGTGTTTTTCATTTCAGTTATTGTGTTCTTCTGATGTGCTTGGTTCTTCATTATATTTTCTAACTTTTTATTCGGGTTCTTCCTCATTTCTTTGGGTCTACTCCCAAGTTAGGTGAGCATCCTTATGATTGCTTTTGAATTCTTTATCGGGAAAATTAATTATCTCCATAACTTAGGCTCTTATTTTTTCCCCCATGAGGATTTTTCTTGTTCCTTCATTTGAGCGATAGTCCTCTGTCTTTTCACTTTGTTTGACTTGCTGTGATTGTTTATATGAATAAACAAAAAATCTTTCTCTTCTGGTCTTGAAACAGGAGCCTTATGTGGAAGCAGGCTCTGTGCAGGCTGTGTGTGCCTGGAAGTTTGGGGGTGGTGCTGGGGGAGCTGTTGATGTAAGAAATGTTCAAATCTTCAGAGACTGTTTATGAGTTTACTTGGCCAAACTGATGACATATGCCATGGAGCAAGACCAAAAATGATCCAGAGAATAACAGTTTTGTAATTTCTTTTATGCATTTGAAATATAGGAGTGGACTTGAAAAAATGGCAAAAAGATAGCAAAGGTTGGAGAAACAAGGTGAGAACTGGATTATGGGACAGTTAAGATTTTCTCTCTTGCAGCTGGTTAACTCTTAGAAGCCGGGGTCCGAAAAGAGGCACTTCAAAGGTGTCTCAATGGAGATGCACAGAAACAATGAACAGGGCTTGCTTAAGGCAAAGACAAACCTTTGGCTAAAAGGTTGTATTTTGGGGCATGACTACCCACCATGACCTGTCTAGATAGGGGTTTATGATTTATTACAACACTGTCATCCATAATTCCCTCTTTTGGTCATTAATCAACCAGAAGGATGCACTGATGTCCAACCTTTTTTGGTCAAGTAGTTTGGTCTCACAGCCCTACGAAGGCATATTTCTAGGAAGTCCCAGTATCAACATCGTCTTGTTGACCATTGGGGATGGGGTAATACCACAACCATGGGATGTGGGTGCAGACTGAGTTTTTCCCAAAAGGGAGGGGCGGAAAAATGGAAGGCAGTCAAGTCTTATGGACTTCATTGTGAGAAAACTCTCAGGATTGCCTCCATCCTGTGAACTATCAGGATCCAAATTTTCCTTCTGTCTCACTCTTCTGTCTTTGGCATATACTATAAAATTTGTATAAGCCATGAAAAGAGTATTAACAGTTACCTTGCATGTGTTCAGTAATCATAACCAGTTGAATAATATGGAAGAGCCCAAATAACAAGTATAACTATTGTTATGACTAAAATCATTAGGTAAAGTCAAACAAAATGGATACTGAGTTCAACATCAATCCGTAGGTATACAGGCCTTGTTGATGCCTGGGACAGCTGTCTACGTCTGGTGTCAGCACCTTCTTGTTCTTGAGGAGTCTTTGGTGCCCAGTACAGGTGGAGCTGAGTGTCAGAAACAGGGATAATTGTCCATTTGCGGTTGGACACCTGATAAGGTCCCTCCAAAACAAGAGTGTCTTTTATTTGATGTCTTTTCCAATAAACTAAATCTCCAGCTGGCAGTCGGTGAACTCTGGGAAAGTCGTTGTCTCCTGGGAGCTCACTGTGAAAGGAAGCGGTTACCCACTTGACATTTTCTTGATGTGACTTTATCACACCTTAGCAATAGTGTGAAATGTCTTCTTTCGACAGTGTCTGCTCACCCACTGCTTTATCTGAGTTCAGCCTAAAAGCTCTAGAGCCAGCAGGAACTGAACAGCTATCTGGGTTTCTCACAGGCTTCACTGTTTGTTTTACTTATGATTGTTTACACACACAATATACCCTAGAAGGTTCTTTTTTAATCATTCGTTTTACAATGTTCCCAGTGGAATTTAACATAAAAAATAAAACAAAACTTTTGAGGTGTTCTCTTCTGGAACATGGCAAAATTATTCCTACATTTATTGAGATTTTAACCCCTAAATCACAATGTCTTATAAAAACTAAGAAGTATGAAATTAGTGTTCTTTAGCTTGGTAGGTTTATGAAAACCTTTTATAACCTCTAGAAACATAGTTTATTGACACTAAAGTCAATTATTAACATAGACCTATTTTTATAAAACCCCAGCAAAATAAAGACAGGTCTGTTTTACTGAAACCCACAAACTTGAGCTTTTATTTACTAAAGATTAATCTTAGACCACATGAACTTGAAATACATTTGAGTTAGTTTCTATATTTCAGAGAACTTTAGGATGTCCCATCCTTACAAGGACCTACCTGCCTTTTCATTAATTTTAACAGTACCATCCAGAGGTAGAAAACCCCTCACATTTACAAAATACAAATATAGATACAGAGCTCAGAGCACAGCTGGGTCCAAATTTTGTTTAGGGGGCATTTATGAGTTACACCTGTCCTTGACCAGTCAAGCTCCAATGAGCTTCCCCATTTTAAAATAAAAACAGCCATATTCAATACTTCAAAGAATTGGAACAAAATACAGAGGACATCATAGATTGATTAATATATATAAATCCTCTTTTCAAAGCTTGAAGAGACTACTTGATATAATTTCCATTTATTCTGCCTGGTTTTATAGCCATTGCTTTCTAATTGAGCATGCACAAAGACTAATTTAGAAGGATCCTCACCTTGGCCCTCTTAGTGTAATGGGGATCTGATGGCTCATGGCCGTAGGGCTCATTGGCTTCTGAGGCACAATTTCCCTTGTTAATTTTGAGGTCTGTAGAGTCTGAACAAACTTCTAAGGAAAACGTGCCTTTCAATGCACATTTCCCAATGATCCAGACACTGTGGATTCCCCCCAGGCTGCCTCCAAGAGAGTTCTCAGGCGTCTGGCTCCTTGGACACTGCTGGAGCTGCTGAGCTTTCCAGGGCACAGGTCCCCCCACAGGCCCCTCTCTTGGGGTGAACCCTCTGTAGGGCACCCTGCCCTGCTACCCCAGCTCTTGCCTGTTTCTCCCTGATCGGCCACGCTGCAGCGTGGATGACTCTTGACGTCTCTCTCCACCACTCCTGCAGGGACTTGAACATCTGTGGTCACCCCATGGACTATTCAGAGATGCCGAGAGTTCAGTCTCTCATTTGACCAGCAAAGATGCTGTCCAGACTCTCGGTAAGCAATCCATACAAAAACTGAAATTAAAAGCAGTCACCCATTTTTTTTCCTTCCCTGGGTTATCTCAACCCTTAGCCACCTTGAGGATTTTCTATGAAGAGCTGAAATAAAGTTGTGTCCAGCTACGTAAAGCAAGGAGGACTGGGATTCTGAGGGAAACTCACCCAAGTTCACTGGACGTGAGGCAGGAGGCTGGTTGGGCCCCATGGTCCCTTGTTTGTACCCACCTTCAGGGTCAGGCCAGCAGGATGGCTCTGGGTGGGCTGCTTCAGAATGCTGCTGGCTGAGCCAAGTAAATATTGACTTAAGAAACACCCAAACCTGTAGAGAATTTTACAAGAGTTTGTGCAAGCCAATCCCAGGACACATGGTCAAAGATCTCAAGGGCTTTGGAGAATAACAGTTTTCTGTTTCTTTTATGCATTTGAGATTAAGGAGGGAACATAGAGAAGGTTACACAAAGGTGGGGGAAGCAGGGTGGGGCTTGAATTACTGGACAGTGAACAAGGTTATGTGCACTCTGGAGGCCGGTCATGGTTTAGAAGGGTGGGTCTGAAAGGGAGCCTCTCCAAGGTGTGTTGACTGAGATGCACAGAAACAGCGGACAGAGCCAGCTTAGGGCAAACCGCAGCCTTTTGGTAAAGAAGTTATATGCCTGGAACAGGACTTCCCACCATGACCTGCCCAGTTGGAAATTTATGATTTATAACATCATCCCTGTTTTGTTCATCAAGCTAAGCGGGCACCTAAGGTGTTCCGGACACCTGCCTACAGAGCAGAGCTGCTCTGAGTGGGCTGGCCGGGTGGGTGTCATAATGCCCTGCTGACCCTGTTTGCTCCCTTTGTTCAGGGAGTAAATAGGCTCCAGGATGTGTCCTGGAGCACCCAGCTGCTCTCTGGCAGGTAGGCCAGAGCACCTGGGCCGAGCCCCACCCACCCAAAGTGGGTGGAGGCATTGACACAGTGGTACTGGCAGCACCTTCAACCCCAAGAATCGCCAGTCCTGAAAAGCTCTCATGCTCCCAGCCTCCCCTACAGATTCTCTCTGGTTTGTTGTACAGAAAGTGGTCCCTGCTGAAGCGACCTTTGTTTGTTTGGGCTCCCTGTGCTGGTAGTTTTGGAAGCTGTGGAACCCATGCAGGCTCCCAGGAGGCCACGTGGGTGTGGTGCCGCCCTGCGCTCCTGCTCGCTCCAGGCGAGGTAGCTGTGGACACGCTGAGGCACACCTGCAGCAGAGCTGGAGCCCCATGGAGCCCCATGGAGCCCCTTGGAGCCCCACTGCGGTGCCCAGGTGTGCCGGGCAGGGAAGGCTCCTCCAGCTTCTCGGGCTTCGGAGGGTCCCATGGCTCCGGCAGTCTCCTGCGGCCTCCAGGCTCTGCGTATCAGCCTCCTTCCCGGTTTGCTGTCCAAAGCCCTTCCTTGGGCATTCGGTGGTCTCACAGGAGTGGCTGCTGCTTGTACTCGTGTGCATTAGCGTTTGCTCCTGGGAGAGTACGGTGCTGGACCTCCTCCCAGACTTACAGGCCCCAGGCTAGGTCAAGTATGGGTCACTCCTCACCTAGGCTGGGGTGTATCTTTTTTATTGCATTAGCATGAGTTCTTAGATTTTTTTTCTTCTGGTGATTACATTTTTAGGACTCCTTTTTGCTATGAATCAACACCAGAGAGCCTGTAGGTCCTGGCTGCTCCCGGGTGGCCATGCCCACGGAGTGTATTTCAGGGCTGTGGGGCAGGTGGGAACAGCGGGCCCAACGAGGCCCGTGCACTGCCTGCTCTGGTCTGCCTGTTTATTGCACTTGGCTGTGAGACTCAGGATCAGCCAGTCACAACCCTAGAATATAACACCTGGGAGTTAGTGCTGCTAACTTCTTGACAGACTCGCAGCTGTCTAATCCAACCGGCATCATGCTGGTCTCAGTCCCTGCCTCACCCCTGTCATCCAGACATCCAGACCAGAGTCAAGCACAAATGGCCGCAGCACTGTGTGGGGCGGGGGGCAGGGAGTGGGTTGGGGCAGGGGGCCCAGGCAACCGCAGCAGGACCTCCTGAGGCAGGGCCAGTGGGTCCCAGGATCGGGCTCTCCTCCATTGGTCTGTGGCTGGAAAACTCAGGATCCCAAAATGTCATGTTCGTGGCTGGGCATGACTTCAGCCTAGGGTCAGCTGATCTTGGCTCCCTGAATGAAGATTTTGGGTAGAGAAAAGGACACCTTATGAGAACAAATCTTTGAAAAAGTTTCTGTTGTCCCAGATCACCTCTTCCAGGGCATCGCACCTCCCACCTCTCTGAACTCCAGACTCCAGTTCCCCTGAAGACTCTAGATGCTCCCAGGTCTGTTTGCCCAGCTGTCTAATTGTATTTGAAAGTTAACAGCTTTGAAATTGAATTCCGACTTGTCCCACACCCTCCCTTCCCTGAATGTCTCCCTGTCTCCTGACTTGGAGAACTGCTGTGGGCTTTTCTCCTGACTTACAGCCCCTTGCACACCCAGAAAATGGACTGTAGAGACCCTCTGTGCCTTATTGTCACACACAGAGGAACACACAAACTTGCCACCGAAGTCCAGAAGCTGCCTGCCCGCCCCTGCCAGCTCCTCTGCTGTCACCCTTCCCACCCCCACTCCCTTCTACCAGGACTGCCATTCCTGCTCTCCCAAGCACCCTACTCACCACCACCGTGCATGCAATATGTTCATCTTTCATTTGTTCATTTTTTGCCTTCTTGGGACTCTCAAGTTTGCTGCCTGACTCCAGGACCTTGAATGTTGCCTGGTCTGTTGTGCGTGTTGAATACCGAATGGAGTCTTGAGTCCTGAATGAGTGCCGAGACGCAATTTACCTTCCAACTCCTGGGAGTTGTGTGACCTGAGTAACTCATGTCATGTCATCCCATATTATCTGGATTTTTAAAATTACATGTGAAATGTAGATATGAAGGCTCTCGCAAACCTATCTAAGACATCCCCCTTAATACCTGTGTTTCCTATACTACCCACAGTTATTACCCCTTTGCCATCTGCCCTCTCCCTCTGACAGCCCCCTCAGGTCTGTCACGTGCCCCCAGTGGCCTCTTTGTCCCACTCTCCTCCTTTGCATGGGGGTGGTTCCTTGTAGACACAAGTTTTTATTTTATCAACCTGGTATCCATTTATCTTTCCCTTAGTAAATAGCCCAGTCTTCTTCCTCTGGAGAGCCATGTCTTCCCATTTTTCATCATAGCTTTTTGGGTGGAGCTGGTGTCGCCCTTGGTTTCAGATGAGCAGGAGGCTCGGGGCTAACCACCAGCTTCAGTTCATGTTTATGAGAGGGACGCTGACCCAGAGAGGCCTGTGTGAATCAGGGTCTGGTGCTGTCATCAAGGGTTGGAAACAGAAGCCATTCCTTTCCATTGGCTTTGGGTGAGGGGACGTGAGCCTGCAACCATACTCAGGTGTTCTAGAATCACACTATCCTTGAGAATAAAAGCGATATATAGACCAGAACGAAGCTGAAAGAATGAGAGGAGCTAGGGCCTCATCACATGGTGAACTTTCAGTTACACGATCTAATATATTTTTCTCTAAGTTAGTTTCCATTGGGGTTTCTACCTATAAAGAACACCTAGCATGCAGCCTCTTCACATGTTACAATGCAATATCCTCTCCTTTCAGGCTGCCATTGGTTGATTCCTCTGAGGGCACTCAGCATTGCTTTCCCCCTGTGATTTGCTCTTTTCTGCAGAGCGAGGAAGGAAATGACAATGTCTTTCTCTAAGTGTGACAATAATAACAATAGTAATATGTTATTCACACCATTATTTTTATATTTTGATTCATCCTATTCTGACCATCAGATTCATCTTTTGCAAACAGATATTTATTTGTTATATTAGTTTTTGCTTGAATGCCAGCAGCGATTCCCCATCACCTACTAAATACACACCACCCCTTCGGATGGATATTCAAAACCTACTGGTATTGGATCTTGGTTCACCTTTGAGGTATCTGTTACAGCATTTTCTCTGTGGGTTCATCAAATAGGTGGCTTCCTGGTGAGTCAGTGCATCCTGTGTTTCCCTCACTTTGGTCATGCTCTGTGGGTTCCCAGCCTTGAATCCCTCATGCAGATGTCCTAAACACCCTCCAACTCAACTACCACAGCTCTGGAGTCTTTTTTAGTTCTTCAGTTGAGAAGTATCTTTTCCTGGTATAGCTCAGTGGATTGAGCTCAGGCCTGTGAACCAATGGGTCACCAGTTCGATTCCCAGTCAGGGGACGTGCCTGGGTTGCAGGGCAGGTCCCCAGTATTGGGCACACGAGAGGCAATCACGCAATGATGTTTCTCTCCCTCTCTCCCTTCCTTCCCCTCTCTCTAGAAATAAATAAATAAAATCTTTAAAAAAAGAAGTTACCTTTTCCTCATCTGTATTAGGATTGTACATTATTTTTTTTAGGTTGGAAAGCAAAGTGTTTATGACTATAGTTTATCTTTAATAATAGATGACGTGTTCAGTGAAGTTTGTGACTCTGTATTATATACATCATGTACTTTAGTTACCAGGCCAGAGCCTTGCACACAGCAGATACTTGGCTAACATTTAACAAGGAAAAGAAAGATTGTTCATAAATAAAAACAAATGTACTATCCACTATAGATCTAAGATTTAAAATCCAAATTTTAGTCTACCTTTGTCAGATTGTCATATGATATTTTTTCAATGAAAAATTTAGGAAGAAGAAGGGTAATATTCAAACAGTTGCAAGAATTCATTAGGTTATGAAGGTGTTTTTGAGACTCACTTTTGTAGATAGTAACGTAGCACTGGAACACGTACAGAGCAGAAACTCACTCTGGCAAGTAGCCAAGTGTACAGAGCATCTTATTTCAAAGTAAAATAGTCTGTGTTACAAAAGAAATTATTCAAATATATGAAAACACTTTTGCTTGTAAAAATCAGTAACTAAAAAAAGATTATTCTCAAAAACATCCATCCTTTTGTCTCTCTTCATGAAAAAAAGACAAATTAAAATAAATAAAATGTCATCCAACTTCCCCTCCAATATATATAACAGTTAAAAAGAAATCTAAGAACAAATGTGCATCTAACCAGAGCCAAACTGAACCAAAAGCGGGTGGGACACCTTTCTAATAAACCCTTCAGCATGGCCTCACAATGAAAATGTTGACACAGTGCAGCAAAAATTCTAAGGGCCCATGAAAGGACCTGCTACAGAGTGTGACCACATAAGAAATGGACAAAGGGGAAATACACACACACAGTCTTTGTAAAGGAGCCAATAAAAACTGCCATTTAGTGGCATTTAATCGAATGTAATTGCTCTCATGCTACTGGTAACTGACCTGCAGAGTAGTTCCCACAGCCCATTGGACTTCTTTCCTCAGATCTGCCGGCCTGCAGGTTTCGTGTTCCTTGAACAGAACAGGAAGAAAGTGGTCGAGGCAGACATCAGGACAGACACATGCCGTTCACATAGATCAGTGTGGCTTCTGGGGCTGCTCCCTCACCTAACATGGCATATCGATGACTTGTACCCTCTCCAAGCAATGCCACACCTCCTGATTTGCTCTGCGGAGGTCTCTCACCTGTCTTTCACTGCAGTCCACATGACCTCGGGTGATGTGTGTCCAAATAGTGTCAGAAGCTGACCTAGTGCATTGACTGGACAGTAAGTCACAAAAACTGAGCCCTCGAATATGAACCTACATGTTCTAAAATCATAGCTAAGGAACATTGATAATTTAGATTAATCAATTCAAGAGGAAGAAACGGGTCTACATTTATGTAGATATAAGTAATTTGGCACATCTCCATGTATGTAATAATTTATAATGTGTCTAGAAATTAAAGCAGAAATGATTCTTACAAATCAAAACAAAGTGCTCTTTTAACCACATCTTTCAGATTTTTTTTTTTTCACAGAATCATTCTTTCACAAAAGCAGATCTTTTGCCAATATGGTCTGGTAGATTCATTTAACTCATCAAATGTAAGAGAAGAGATTTAGGCAGCATTATAACTAGTAATTACCACCACTGATAATACACAGAGTATATTATGGATTTAGTAATAATAACAAGACAGAGTCAGACATTTTAGCAGGAGAACAAACCTTAACATTCTTATATATCAACATATTAATTGTATAGAAGAGAAAATATGGTTATTTAACAAAGCCTGGATGAACAGGGCTGTTACCGGTTTCCTTTATATTGCTGTCACGTTTTGAATTCTACTTTATTTTAATAGAGAAGCCACAGCGTTGGGAGCAGAAAGTAAAGCAGGCTGTAATGAGATTCAATGATGATTTATGACGTGCTCTGTGGTGGTGCCTGAGCTAATATGCATGAAGCACATTGCCTCTCACATTGTAGGTCTGTAATAAAAGTTGTGAATGGATGTGATAAATCAATACATCTTAAAATATAATTTGGCAATAACCTTCATAATGTAAATGTCCAATTTCTCACTGGACAGCTTTCCAGCAGAAATTATTTTACTGGCAGATGGATTTAGAGCAATATAGATATAGAGTTAGTACTTCGTGAATGCCCTCAGTTCTGGAGATGTGGTCAGCGCTGACTGGGCACGCAGGCTATGTTTACAAGGGCACGCCCCCCCCCGTGCCATATATAGCATTCCCTTAATTGAGGAAAACACACTTTTTAAAAAGCCTCAAAAATAAAACATTAGTGGAAAGTACTTCTTTGTCCTTTCATTTTGTTGCATGCAATTTGACTAAAATTACTCCATGTATAATGCACTAGAATGTTACCATTTTAGACTTAACATTCCTAAACATTCCTAAAATGTTGTATTCTGCTATTTACTCATCAATGAAACTGACTGCATAGTGACTCTGGGCTTTTGAGCTCCCATTTGTGAGAATTTCTCGTTATTGGAGCCCCTCCTTCCTTGCCCCAGCCCCTTCCTCCCCCAGCTGCCTCGCAGTGAGCCCGCCTGTCCCCCACCCCGAGTCACCTCTGCTGCTCCACACAGCTGGTGTCCCTCACAAAGTCTCTGTGACATTAGTCCTGGGCTTTTTTTCACTCCCACTAAGACGTTGGGCCTCAGCTACATCAGGTCATTTCTCTTCTGAAGTTTTCTGCATCATTGCAGATTGACAAGGTGGAGTAGAGCAAATGTGAAATTGTCTGATAATTTAAGCTCCCACCATGCTATGTCTCTGTTACCTGGACACTTGACTTGCTAGGAAGTCAATATTGAAGAGATTGTTAACTATCAATTATCCAGGTAATGCAAGTCAAAGCAATGTTTTTGCTTGAATTATCCACATAATTGCTTCAAATCTATATTTTGCTTTGCTAATTGAAAGCTAACCTTGGGAAGTATGGTTTAAGACAGCAAGCAGCCTGAGAGATTCCAATTCAGAAATTCATTCCTGGACCCCTTATTGGCAGCTGCTTTTATTATACAGGGCCTGGCACAAATAATGCCCCTTTTTTATTACAAAATATTTCATTACAAAATCATAAGCATGCAATTCTGCAACATAACAATATCACACTCAAGCACACCATGTGACATCTCAGATGAAATGTTCAAATTGCTCTCCAATTTGTGCAAAACATTGAGGTACCCTACCAGCCACACTCAAGCAGACATTACTTCTTACTTTTGCCTGACCCTGCGTTTTTACAAGGTAAATGCAACATCTAATTTCAGGTACAAGGAGCGGTTAGGGACGTGCCCGTGTGACTGGATAAACACAAAGCTTCTCGAGCTTCAATGACCATAATCAAACTCTGTCACTTAAGCTGTCATTGCCCTGACTGGAAGCTAAAGGCAGCTCTGGATGACACTGTACCTCCTGCAGGCCTTAGTCTATAATTAGGAAGATTATGTCACGGTTCTCTTGAGTTCAAAGAAAGCTGCACCCCCAAATGCCCAAATAAAGAAGGGGTTAATTTTCAAGGTCTACACAGGCTGGAGCGGAACTGGGGAGATGCCCTCTTACCTGCATCCCTTGAAGGACTTTTCCACAAGCTCTCACTGGGCATTTGCCTGTTATCTATTCTTTGTCTTTGCACATGACCCAGAATGGCTGCCCCCGCATCTCTTGGGGTCATTCAGCTCAGCTAATTCTTCCAACCTCACAGTTTCCTAATTCTAAAATCTCAAGAGATGAACACAATGGGTTCTGCTCATTCTTCCAGACCAAGTGTTCTGTGGGGGCTGATCGTGCATCTACTGGCCGCAGCCAGGCCCATCAGCTGGGACAGGCCTCGGGTTAATGTGGAGAAAGCTTTGCTCTGGGGCCTCGTAGACAGGAATGTTGGGCAGGTGACCGGTTGCAGGGCAGGTGCAAAGTTGCAGAATTCAGTTAGCCTTCCTCCTCTTCAAACGACGATAACATGTAAAAATCCAAAATATCAAACACAAATTTTCTTGAATAGAAAGTCAGGTTCTGAGGACTTAAAGTGTTCTAGGCAAACATTTATTGATGCCGGTTGTGTTCCAGACCCTGGTGCTGGGAACGCTGTAGTAACAAGAATGGTATGGCGCTTAGTCCATAGTGGGGGGGACCTGCTGCTGGAAATGCACAGATTCTAGGTAGGACGAGGCTTCTAGGGATACTTTCGATGAAGAAAAGGAAACCCGGCGAAGGAACAAATGTGTAAGGGTAGTATTTAGATGGCATGTCAGGGAAGACTTGTCTGAAGCGCTGACAGAGCAGAAATTGGAAGGAAGCACCTGACTCCTTGCAGAAAGGTGTGTGAAACTAGAGCAAGAGCAGGGGCCCAAGTGCACATGCGCTGCTGCTCCTGGTGCCTGGAGAGCAGGGTCCTGAGTGCAGAGTTGCGGTAAGTTGAGGTTAGGGCAAAGGTCAAGGGCAAGGTCATGCCATGCTTTAGGAGCCATGGGATGAAGTCTGCATCTGATTCTGAGTGTGACAGTAGAGCTGTAGGTGGGAGAGTAGCGTCGGCTCTGGCTGTTCTGGAAGAAGGGTCCTGGCTGCCTCCTGGGTTAGGCCAGGCCAAGCTGACCTGCCCAGCCGCGGTTAATGGATGACTGGCCCGCCCCTACACATCGCTTGCAGGAGAGGGAGTGTGGAGACCCAGTGAGAGGCTGTTGCAATTTGTGGGTTTGACTCAAACTGTAGTATAGAAACGGCGAGATGGTGAATTCATGGTTTTAGGACCTATTTTGATAGGAAAGCTGAAAGAATTTGCCGATGGTTTCGATTTGAAGGAGAAGTGATACAAAGGAGTTAAAAAGGATTCCAAGCATGTGACTAAAGGAGGGGCTGGAGCGGTGCCTGTCCTGAGATGGGAGACTCCAGAGCCGAGGTTTTGGGTGCAAGTGTGGATGCTAAGTAATTAGATGTGTAATTGTGGCCTGGACGGCGAGCTTAGACTGTAGAAGTGACAAGCTTCAAGGCCGGGCCACCCTGGCCTCTGGGGACCCTGTGGAGGAACAGAGCGGCCCCGCCCCCCCAGAACTGCCTCCTCCCAGCGTCGTCCTCACTCGACAGGTGCCCGCCCACCCCGACCTCGCCGCTGCTGCTCCCGCCTGAGCCCTTGCTCACATATGATCATAGTTCATGGCCCATAATTACACCTTCCATTTGGGGTTTGTGCTATTTTTCACATGTTACCTCCTCCATTAAATTATCACTCTGGGCCTCTCACTTTTAAAAAAATCACCTTAATACATACTTTCCGAATTAATTTCATGAGGCTCTGACTCATCATTTATTCTCTACTCACATCTACTATGCTCCAGTAATCCAATATTGATTTTATATTTAATTCAACAAATATTTTTGAAGAATTATTACGTGCTAAAAATGGTGACCCTGTGCTTTGTAAATAAATGTTCAGACACTTTGATATCCATTACAGTGCTTGGAACAATTTTTTAAAATAATGATCTTAACACTAGTGATCATAAAAGTCTATGCTGTGCAAGTCGTGCTTTACAAAGAATGGTCTCATATATTATCTCACTTAAGCTGCTCAACAAGACTGTGTGGGAGATACTGATGTTATTTCCATGTTATAGGCATTTATACATAATATCTACTATGGCACCTGCTCTAGGAAATAAAGAAGTAGACAAGAGTGGAAAAAGGCATCTTGTTCCATCAGCTTCTAATTTGTAATAATATTTACATTTAATTAGACAGACCTGAGACCAGATCGCAGGTTCAGGGGCTGATTTCCTGAACAAACAGGGCTCACACCGAGGGCAGACGGGGATGGGACGGCCACAGGGCCCCAGCAGTGGTTGTGCTAAGGACATACTGACTAAGTTTCCAGTCATTTCTGTGGTTGTTATTTTCAATATAAAAGTGTGTGTGGTATACTGCTGGAGTTGGATCATACACTCCAAGTCATTTTGCATCAGCACACGGAGTCCTTTACTAAAGAGAAACAACAGTCCACCTATGTCAGATGACTGGAATTGTCAGGCAGTCGAAAGGAATAAAAACAAATTATTCTATTTGCTTCTATATTTAACATTTTAATTGAAACAACAGAAGGTTCCATAAAACCACAAACCATAGGGATTTTCTGTTTTTCTCTGATGGTGGTCATGAGCTCCATCATTGCGGGGTTAGTTCCGGTAAGAGTTTGGTCCACTTGGCCAATTCAGAACGTTCCTTCCTCACTGTGAAAAGTTAGATGAGGGGGGAAGGGGCCCAGTCCATTCCTTCATCTCCTATGTTAAATTATTTTTTAAACATACTTTAATGTCTTTTGACCAGAAGTTGCTGCTTTTGTTCAGGGCAAGCTTAGGCCAATTTGTGTTCTCTCTTGGTTTTGAGTGAGGTACCAGTAAATGAGCTGTGTAACTTGAAATAATTCATCTACCTCTCCAGTCCTTAACTGCCTGTCTAGGACGTGAAGAGGCTGAACTGTATGTTCTCCATTCTTCCGTCTAGCCTGAACTTTCTCTGAGTCTGTGTCAGGCACAATAAACTCAGGGTCACCCTCCACCTGTCCTGGGACCTGTGGTAGTGTTCTCTTGCTTAGTTCTGTTCTTGTCTGTCCTGTATCTGTGCCAGTCTCGTGTGATTTCAAGGAGACCACGTGAATATTGATTACTCCCAAACACAGATCTGCGGCCCTGCGTTCTCCAACTGTGTGTGTGGGGCACTTGTTTTCCTGAAGATAGTAATTCAGTCAAAAACAGTTCAATTAGACATACATTTTAGGATTCTGCTTACTCTGTTCTCTACTTGGAGATAAACGAAGAACCCAAAGCATATTCATGCTTTAAAAAAACCTTGCAGCACAGAGAGCTGCTTAATCCAGTGTTTCAAGATGTGTTTGGGGTACCAGCAGATATCTTTGTTTACCTGTTTTCTCTTGAACCCTGCAAATCCTCAGTGAGCCGAGCACACGGCGCTCTGAGTGCCAGTAAGTCATCTGGAATTAGGGTCCCTGCGTGTTTGCTCAGGCGCGTCCCTGGAAGGCTGTCCTGTTTTTATTTCTCAAACTGCAGATAGATTTTTTTCTCATTTATATTTTCTGCAGTGAAGAATCAGCTCTATAGTTTAAAATATGTTGATCAAAATCCAGATGATTGCGTAAGTCAGACCAATAAAAAAAAGAGAGAAGGAAGTGTCAGGTTGGGCCGTTCTATTTGCTCATTGAACAAACCTTGCAATATTTATGATTTTCCCATTTTACTGTAATGGTTAGAAGAACAGCTACTGAGGATGGTTTAAAATGTTTAATTGAATACTTGTGGCATGCAAAATAAAAACAATTGATTGTTGGAACATAAAATCTTCTGAAGACCAAATATATTGAAGATCAAATATGAAAAGACAGTGTTCCTGAAGTCACTTCACAAAGACTTACTTTAGTTCACATAAGGAAGTTGGATGCTATTATTTTATAAAATCCAAGCGTGCAAAGTAAACTTCCTTATGACTGATCCTGTCAGAGAATAATAAAGTTTCATGTAAATATTAGAATAAAGATTGTGAACACTGATTTTGTGTGCATGTATATATATTAGGGCTTATTTAGAACACATCCTAAGCCCCGAGCCACTTACACTTCCCAGCTCACCTGTGAACTCTATTATTAAACCAGGCCATTGTTATCGCCTTCACTGCTCCAGTCCCCTGGTTAATTGTTAATAGCCCAGACCTGTGGCTTTCAGTGGCCAAGTTATCAGGTCAGTGCCATGTGGGACAGTTATCTGAAATGAACCTAATTCCTCCCTGTCTTTATTCTAAGCATTAAACAAATTATCTTTTATGGGAGAAGGTCAACTATATACACTTCAGTGTCAAGAGTACATGTTTTACTTACAAAGATAATAATAATGTTCTTAGAAAACAGGGTTGGATTTTCAAACATGAATTATAGTAGAAACTCTCCATGGCATTCTATGGCTAAAATTTTGGTTTAACTCTAAGATATTATTCCATTACCATTTCTTTGCTTCATTCATTGTTTCAAAGGCTGAATTTTCTAGAGGTAGAATGATTTAGGAAAACAAATTAGATGTCTATGCTGGCTAAGAAGCAAAAGTGAGATACTGGAGTAACTTGAGCTTTGCTAGTCTTAACCCAACAAATCCCAAAGCAAGTTTAGCATTAAAGGTTAACTGGGCCAGAGGAAAGGATTAGCAGTAGGAAAAGAAGACAAACCTACAAGGGTGGGCAAAAGTAGGTTTATAGTTGTGAGTACAGAAAACACAGTTCATTCCTATATTATTATTTATTAATTATTGTATCATTTATTTGTATGACAACCATAAACCTACTTTTTCTCACTGCTGTCTTATAGCTGTCAAGCAAATATCATGATGGTTTTGTGCTATAATTTCATTTCCCTCTTCTAAATGTATGCCTACCTAATCAGTGCTGTTTAGGAAATAGGATGGGTTCTTATAATTTTGAAAATGCTTAGAAGAAGATGGTTTATATTTCATTCTGGTATAAATTAATGATTGCACAAAGGTATAATTTTTTTATATAAAATGTAGGATTTTTTCAACTAAAAAATGATAGTTTTCATTAAATGAGCAGGGGTTATTTTTAGGTTAGAAAACAAACCCCGCTTTCCCAGCTCTGAGAGCGGTACTGCCTAAGAATGGCCTGAGCCGGGGTTGGCCAGTCTGGGCCGTCTCACCGGTGAACAGCACATCGATGCTGTCTGGATCGCTTCTGTTAGGACTCAGGTCGTTCATTCTACCTGATAAAAATGACTGTTAGCACCCTCTGCCTGTGCTTCTCAGAAGGAATTGGAGGGCATCTCGGCCCTCTGTGTTCTTTCTGCAGCCCTCTCTGTACCAGGCGTCTGGTAGATTTGTCATTAGGGATGTTCTGTCCCTTCACCGGGGGCATGCAGACTAAGCCCGAGGTCTTCACATATCTCTAATCCTCAGAGGCCCTTTCTTCCTTTGCTCTGGTCTCCCACGTGTAAATGACCTGAGTCTTTGGTCTTTATCTGTCTCCTAAGCGGAGCCTCTAAAGACAGATGCAGGATCCTGAGTGCCTTGTCCCAGTCAGCTCGCTGATTTCTCTCACATTTTTGAGTGAGTTGGGCAGAGGGGAAACTCTAGGATAAAATTAACCAGATTTTACTGTCTTGGGCTTTGACCTCCAATTTTTATGAAAGCTACTCTATGGGAATGAAACAGACTACATGTGAGTATGAGAAATTTCCACTGTTGGGACTAGAGACAAACTTATGCTTCCTCCTGTCTTCTTTCTCCCTGGCCTTCTCTCTCCACGGCCCTCCCCCAGGTCCCACTCAGTGCTCTGAGGTGAGGAGCACTGTGCATCGTTAGACAGGAAGAGGTACCTCCCATATCAAACCAGACAGGGGAAGAAGCAGATGCAATCCACAAATGCAAAGAAGGAAAGGAGGATTACAAAAGAACTATGAGGAGAGATTAATCCCCACAGCGGTGACCCTCAAAGGAACATTCCCCCCAAAGACTTCCACTGGAAGTAATTGCTCTGGGAATTTTGTCCTGCCCCAGCCCACCTCAGTACCATGTGCCTGCACCAGGGGTGTCTCTGGAGTTGGCCCAGGCCAGCAGCAGTGTCCCTCTGCCACAGGGGAATGTGAAGGGACGTGGGTTCAATCTCCCTCAGGGCTGGGAGCTTCTTACCCCAACGGGCACACCAATGCAAGAGACTTAATTTTCGGGTTATAGGGAATATGTGTCACTTATTCTTTACATTATCTTTTCTCAGGATGAAGTCGTTCAGGGGTTTCTTTGCTATAGATTAAGAGATAGCAAAGGGGGAAAGGTCACAGGTTCCTTGGAATTCTTCTCCCATGGGAACTTTGAACCTGCTGTTGTTCTTGAGAAAAACTAAATGTGAAAATAAGTCATAGAGACTTTTTGAAAAATATGAGTTTGTGGAAAAAATAGGGCATCTAAAATATCAAAATACCACCATGACTCAAAAACCAGAATTCTGATTAACACTGTGTTATGGGATATGTAATTGGGATATGACAATAACAGAGGACATTGTATAAAACAGCATTTATGGGAATGAGTGTAATTATCCAGTTCCCTTCTTTTATATACATACCACCATTATAATTTTTAGACAAAATTTATTTTTCAACCTAAAGTTTTCTTTCTTAGTATGAAAAATGATGAAGATATTGCCAAAGGTATTTGAACTTTGTGTGCTATATTCAAGTGATGTTTCTCCAGTTTTTAAATATTTAATAATTTGATTGAAATGGTTTTAGATACACATGTAAAATGCTAAGGAAAACTAGAATCCTCTACATTTCTACAATATAAAACATTAAACCAGTTGCTGGGGCATGTAGATAATAGCATTATATTCCTAGACAAAGCTGTGGTGTTTGAAACTAAATAGTATGTAAGAGAAGCATCTTTTCATGCATTATCAGGTTTTCTTTTCCCAAATAGACTAATGTAATAAAAATCTACAGTTTCACAATAAATTGAACTATTTGAAATGCAGAAATCATGGTTTTCAGTTTTAAATAGAGAGACAAGTTATCTCAGTAAGTAAATGCTCTGTTTACATATCACAGATCTTTCTAAGCACATGCACATCTCGAGGTTCTCACTAGCACCTTCCCTTTCAGACACTGTGCTGCATCGCTCTGTCTTCCAAACCCAGGACAGCCGCCTTCGGCTTCGGGAGTCCTGAGCTCACCGCTCAGTGTTGATGACGGGCGGTTACATAGTCCTTGAACAACCATCTCCTGAGCACCTTACTCAGGCGCTGCACAACTTGACATTTTCTGTGCACAAGAAACTTAGGATGTGGGTCAGAAAGTACACCCTGACATAAATATCCATAATGAAAGCTCGGGGCTGTGGGAGCTTGAGAGTGTTTCAAATGAACCTCTACACAATTACAAAGCCCTGAATAGAAACATTTTGTGCCACATCATTTTTACAATTTTAGCCAGAGAAAACAGAATGGACAAAAAATTTCAAATGAATGAATAAGCTGTGTTTAAGAAATGACCAGTGAGTCATTCGGTCTGAAGCATGGAAAGAGAGAGGGACAACACTGTTAGGCATCTGCCCCTGATGGTGAAGACATCGGGGTCTGAGCTGATGATGGGACATTCTGACCAGGCAGCTGGAACGAGGCCCAGAGAGTGTCGGGGTGGAGGAGGCAGAATAGACTGGGCATACAGCTCCTGACACTGCCCGTGAGGAGGGTGTGGTCATGGTGCTGGGAGGGAAAGACTTCAGAGAGCTGGATATGGAGGAGATAAAAGGTGGTGGAAAGAACTGCGCATGGCTTGCTGTTCAGGGAATGTAGGAAAGGGCAAGAATGACTAGCAGGACTGAAGCTGTGTCCTAGAGAGAGCCCTGGCGACACAGCCAAGAAAGGACAATCTCCAGGGGCAGATGGTGGTGATGTACCAACAGGCCACGAGAGTTGGAGGCTGGGAGGTTACTGTTGGTGTGTGAGCCTGCAGTTGTTAACTCAGCAGAAACACTCAATATGTATTCATTTTATTTTTTTAATTTTTAATTATGATTTTTTAATCTTCACCAAAGGATATTTTTATTGATTTTTAGAGAGGAAGGAAGAGGGAGAGAGAGAGAGAGAGAAGCATCGATGTGAGAGAGAAACATGGATCAGCTGCCTCCTATATGTGCCCTAACCAGGACGGAACCCGCAACCTAGGTATGTGCCCTGATGGAGGATTGAACCCACAACCTTTTGGTGGATGGGACAGTGCTCCAACCAACTGAGCCACCTGAGCCAAGGATGTACCCATTTTAAGTGCAACAGTCATTTCTGAAGTGGTATCCTTGTGACATGAAAGAGTTAAGGCAGTTTAAAAGAGCATAATTTACCACTTAGGGTCATTTGTGCCCCAAGAGAAACCTCCTCTTTGTGCCTGGACAAGCAAAGTCAAAACAGTGACAGTGACAGTAAGCGCAGACTCTTGCAGTTTTGTAAAGACGGGGAATTCTAAGTTACTAGTTCCTCTGCAGGGAAACAAGCTCTGCACAGCTAGATGTTAAACCAGCTTCTTAAGACGATTGAACTTTTAAGTTCTAAGTTTTAATATAAAAATAAGAATATGTTCCTAGAAAACAGACACCACGTACTCTACATGAAAATAAAAATCTAACCAAGGATAAAGCTAAAGATTTAAATATGAGGAAAATTCAGTAGTTTTCTTTAAAAAAATAAGAAAATGCCCTGGCTGGTGTGGCTCAGTGTACTGAGTGCTGGCCTGTGAACCAAAGAGTCACTGGTTCAATTCCCAGTCAGGGCACATGCCTGGGTTGCAGGCCAGGTCCCCAGTTTTGGGCACATGAGAGGCAACCACACATTGATGTTTCTCTCCCTCCCTTCCCCTCTCACTAAAAATAAATAAACAAAATCTGTAAAAAAAAAAAAGAAAACAAGAAAATAAAGCAAACAAAAGGGGCATATTCTTGAAGTCTTACCTGGGATAAGCAGTCTGTAAAAGCCAAATGTACAAGTTCAAAGCAGCCGCCAACTCTACTGCGCTGGTTATTTGTTCTTTCCTGTCAACATACTAATGGTTCACCTGTGTAACTAAGGTCTGTGGGCCAAGACACTTTAAAGGTGTTTTTCACTATTGATTTGTCATGAGCTACATATTTGCACATAATTAAGAGGCTGCGTGGACTTGGGCAAGAATATATGTACATGTTACTTCTTTGTTTAAGTGGGCATTTTTGAAAATGATTTTTTTCCTAAATGAGGCATATCTTTGTGAGATTTGTGACTTTCAAAGAAGCAGTATGAATATTTCTCCCTAAATAATCATAGAATTTGGTAAAGAGACTGTGTAATTAAATAGACATTTTGATCTCAGTGTTGGACCATTTATAAAGTGAAAAAAATAATAAATTTAGCAGTATGGATCTTTTGAACCCTACAATTATACATATTATAACAGAAATAAGTAAAAATGTCCAACTTGAAGACATGATTACCTTTTTCTAATAAAATAATAGTGTCTTATGATTGTGAATGCTACAGACAAAAGTATTATTAGGTTTTATCATCAACAAAATGATTAGACGATCTTTTATCATTTGATATTAAAGTGTTTCCAGGGTTAAGGAGTAATTTGTATGAGCTAATTAGTCTTCATATTTTTCTGCGCACATACGTAAGTTTTCTCACATGAGCGGAAAATGCCATATCATGCCAGAAGAACGAGGGAAGGCAGACAATTTCATAGTTGAAAGTTACTATTTCCAATCATAATGCACCTCAAGCACCAAGAACTGAGCATACGATGATACTGAACATCTTCCACTTAAAAACTGGGGGCATTTATCCATTGTTTAGAATTACTGAGGTAGGTTGCATTTAATCTGTTACTTAGCAACTATATAAATTTAGTAAACTGATATCTTATTATCCAGGATCCAAGTAAGTGTATTCCAATTCAATAGAAATCATTATAATTTGTAACAAGTAGTAATACTAAAATGCTGCTTTATCCCACTTGACTTGGGGTGGGCAAAATTGAAAGTCAGTGTGGTTTGCTCGAAGGGTCTACACATGCTTGTTTCCAGTCAACCACCTCAGCGACACTACCACACCCACTTGTCATCTGAGGACGGGATTCAACATCCTCCAACAGTGTGGACTCAAATTGGTTTTGTTGAAGTCTGAGCTCTACTCTGTGATCACGGCCAAGTTGCTTCCTTTTCTAAGCCCTTCCTCCTCCACAGCACAGGTACTTTTCTGCTGAATTCATAGTTCAGAGTGATAAAGAAATGACCTGACCCACTAGCTTAAACTTGTTTGTAACTCCAAACCTGTGCACTTTCACCCCCTATTGTGGTGCCGGGCCACACCTCCTGTTCCAACGGAGGCCCAGGACGCACATCTCGTGGTCTGTTTTTGCATACACCACATTCACAATGTATATACCACATTCACAACTCAGCTAAATTTCCACTTCTAATTTTTAATGTCAAGTGGTAGCTTATAAACACTTATGAAGTAAATTAAAATTAGTCAATATTTTATACTTTTACTTGTATTTTACAGTTATTTATCCCGCATCTAATTCCACAGACTGGGAAGAAGGAGAGAGAAGCACCCCTTGCCTTTCTGAGCTTCCTACCTATTTAATTACTTTTCTTATACATAAACCTGTGTTTCACTTGGTTTTCTACTGTCTTACTGGAATGCATAATGAACATAATTAGCAAAAAGTATAAACAGATGAGATCAGAAGAGCCCCCACATCTAGGGCCTAGGCCCATGTTAGAATTTTTACAAGGAAAATAAAGAATTCCAGGTAATTCTGAGTCAATCGATAGCATATAAATTAACAGACTCCTATAGGATTAGTAATCCCAAGCCATCCACAGATACACGTGCATCAAAGTAAAGCCGCATTCAACATTTTACACAGTCAACAGATAACCCTGTCTTGATTATTGCATGTTACCAGACACTGCATTTCCCACGTTTAATTTCCTTCACAGACATTTTGCACTCAGCATGCAAAGTGGGAACATGCTTTCATCCCTTCCTGCTCTTCCTGGGAGGCTGTGGTAATGCTCCTTACATCTGTGGCCAGGTCGTTCTAGCTTTGTGTTGATCTGATTGTAGGGTTTGAGGATAAGCAGGTGGGAAGATAGGAGCTGGGAGAGATGCTGGAAACACTTCACTGAGACTCACGAAGGCCACCTGAGAGTTTGTGCCATAATGACTGACCTATTCCATTTGTCCCTATTCTGTATTAGTTTATATTAGCTCTATTTGTCCATCCATCCATTCGTCCATTCATCTATCATCTATCTGCCTGTTTTTCTTTCTATTATCTATCTATCTATCTATCTATCTATCTATCTATCTATCCATCCATCCATCCATCCATGTATCTGTCTATTCTGTATCTCTCTATTATCAACCTATTTAGTGTGATGAGAGCAGATGGAGCTGAGACTTTGGTCTCATGGATTCTATAAGAACATCCAGATTTTATAAAACCTTACTGCTCTACAACAGCATAGTTGCTCTTTCCTTCCTTAAATTTTACATTCAAGCAATGTCTATTCAATCACTTGTTTTCTAGTTTTTAAGTTGTAACATTATTTTATTTAAATTTAACAGAGCTTTCTTTTATTTAAATTATGTTTGTTTCATAGTTCAAATATCATATATTGTATTTTAATTCCTATATATGATTTATTAACTATTAAATTTAAATCTCTAAAGAATACCTAATATAAACATATTTTTAAGGTTTATCTTCTTATCTTGTTTCTAATGGCTACGATCCTTGATGATTGTGCTGCTTATAAGTTTGTCTATAAAAATGAAGAATAAAATAGGGATAAATTGTAGCATTTTCATCCTCTTATAATTTAGAAAAAAGATTGTACTTACCTTGCTCAAATATGATGGGCACTTGTTGGTATTATATAATTAAGTAGATTAGACTGTACTTACTGTAGCAGCTAGGAGTGTGTGTTCAGCTACTGTAACAGAGGTCAAATAACATTTTGCTACACAGAGAGTGTTTTTCTTAACTTGTTCAGCATACCAAGTAGTCCAGGGACAGGCTGCCCTGGGGCTGTGCTTGGGATTCTGCCTCTCGTGCAGCCACCCTGCACATGCCACACTTGCCACCTCTGGCTTGCTCCCAGTATGGCCCTGAGTGTCAGGGGAGATGGAGGAGGAGGAAAGGGAAAAGGGTGTGCATCAGCTAAATCTTTTAAAAGAGATTTCCCCAAAGCCCCAACCAGTATCCCACTGTACATGTCATTAGCCAGAGTTCACTTATCTCTAATTGAAAAGTGATCTAGTGTAGATCGTAGCTTTTAATCAAGGCATATTGTATCCTGGACAAATGGGAGCCTTTTAAGTAGGAGGGAAGTAAGGATAAATTCTGCACCGTCCAGCATCAGCATCTTGCAAATGCTGCTCAGACCCCTACGTGACCTCACCCCGGAGCTCTCTCGACAGTTGTGCAGGTCTCTGGGTGTCTGCTCTCTGCCTAGCAGGCGCTGAGGGTGGACAGTGGGGACAGGTCACCAGGGGAGTGCCGCATCCTCAGAGGTGTTCTCCTCCAGCTAGGAGAGAGGCCCTGGCATCCCAAGCTCTGTGCTTGTGATCATGTGACCAAAGGACGTTAAACTTGAACGCCAGCTGTGGCACTGAGGAGTGAAGCTGGGAACAAGAACAGATGCTGTGTAGAGAAATGCTTCCAGAAGGATCTAAGGAGAGTTATTTGCAGTTTGGTAATCGCACCATCGCATTTGACTTTTGCCAAGACACTGTAGACACCACTCTAAACAACTTTCCACAACTTTGAAAAGTATTTTGTGCAGTTAGAAGTTGGATAATATATAACTACGGTTTATAACTAACCTTTCATAGGTGTCTTAGCTGAAATTCAATTTTGTTTCCTTGTTTTCCTATTTCTATTCATACCTACAAGAAAAAACAAAGACTAGTACTGTAGATGCAATAACCCAGATTCAATTATTTTTTGAAACTGAGTTTCTCTCTTTGTAAATTGGATTATTTACAGCCTTATCATTTGCGAAAGGAAATAAAATTGTCTATGAGGGAAAGGGGTATATTTTCAGTTTGTCAAAGGTTTTCTTTTAGTATTATTATATTTTTATGAAATTGAGGGGAGATTTATATATATTTTGAAGTTTCTTTCATTATACAAAACTTTTTAAGATATATATTTTAAAATTTTTCTTGTTTTATCACTGGCCGAGAACAAAATTCTTTTTTTTTCTTCTTTGATTTTTTAGTTATAGTTGACATGTAATATTATTTTATATTAGCTTAATATTTACAGCATTGTGGATAGAAATTTACATAATTTATGAAATTATCCCCAAATACAATAATTCTAGTACTTACCAAGAACTAGAGTAGCATAGCATAGTAATTACAATATTATTGACTATTTTCACTATGCTATATTTTACATCCCAATGACTATTTTGTAACTAACAATGTGTACTTCAATCCCATTCAATCCCTTCACTTTTTTTTACCAAACCCCCAAACCCACCTCCTCTCTGGCGACTGTCGGTTTGTTCTCTGTATCTACGAGTCTGTTTCAGTTTTGCTGTTCGTTTTGTTCTTTAGATTCCACATAGAAATCCTATGATATTTGTCTTTCTCTGACTTATTTCACTTAGCATAATGTACTCTGGGTACATCCATGTTGTTGCAAACAGTAAGGTATTATTCTTTTTTATGGTTGAGTAGTATTCCATGTGTAAATGTAATACATCTTCTTTATCCAATTGTCTATTGATGGGCACTTGTGTTACTTCCATATCTTGGCTATTGTAAATAATGCTGCAGTGAACAAAGGGATACATATATCTTCTCAAATTAGTGTTTCAGGTTTCTTTAGATATACTCCTAGAAGTGGAATTTCTGGGACATGAAGTAGCTCTATTTTTAGTTTAGTTTTTTTTTATAGTATATTGGGTTTTTGGTTTTTTAAATATTTTATTTATTTATTTTTGGAGAGAAAGGAAGGGAAGGAGAGAGGGAGAGAAACATGAATGTGTGGTTGCCTCTCATGTGCCCCCTACTGGGGAACTGGCTGTCAACCTAGGCATGTGTCCTGACTGGGAATTGAACTGGAGACCCTTTGGTTCACAGACCAGCACTCAATCCACTGAACCACACCAGCCAGGAATATTTTTAGTTTTTTGAGGAACTTCCATACTGTTTTCCACAGTGGCTGCACAAATCTGTATTTGTCACCAACAGTGAAAAAGGGTTTCCTCTTCTTCACATCTTCCTCAACACTTGTTGTTTGTTGATTTATTGATAACAGCAATTATTATAGATGTGAAGTAATATCTTACTGTGGTTTTAATTTACATGTCTCTGATGATTATTGACGTTGAGCATCTTTTCATATATTAGCCATCTGTATGTTCTCTATGGAGAAATGTCTATTCAGGCTCTCTGATCATTTTTATAAATTGTATTATTTAGGGGATTTTTTGGTGTTAAGTTGTATGAATTCTTTATAAACCTTGGGTATTAACCCCTTTCTGGAAGATATTGACAAATATCTTCTGTCTATCAACAGGCTGTCTTTTCATTTTGTTGATGGTTTTTCCCTTTGTTTTGGTTTGTCATCATTTGATTTTCTTTTGTTTCCTTTTTCTGAGTGGATATACAAAATAAATATTACTAATAACAATGTCAGAGAGTTTATTGCCTATCTTTTCTTCTAGAAGTTTTATGGGTTTGAGTCTTACATTGAAGTCTTTAATCCATTTTATTCTTGTATATGGTATAAGAAGGTAGTCTAGTTTTATTTTTTATTTATATATCTGTCCAGTTTTCCCAGTACCATTTATTAAATAGCCTGTCTTACCCATTGTATGTTTTTGCCTCCCTTTTCATATATTAATTGTCCACATAGGCTTAGGTTTGTTTCTGAGCTCTCTATTCTGTTCCATTGATCTTTGTGTCTGCTTTTTATGCTAGTACCATGCTGTTTTAATTAATATAGCCTGGTAGTATAGTTTGATATCAGGTAGCATGATACCTCCAACTTTGTTCTTTTTTCTCAAGATTGCTGTGGCTACTCAGGGTCTTTTGTGGTTCCATATGAATTTTAGAATTATTTGTTCTAGTTCTGTGAAAAATGCTATTTGTACTTTGATAGGGATTGCATTGGATCTATAGATGAATTTGTGTAATATACACATTTTAATGATGTTAATTCTTCCAACCCATGAATATGGTATATGCTTCCCTTTATTTGTATCTTCTTCATTTTCATTCTTTAATGTCTTATAATTTTTTGAGTATAGTTTTTTTTTTACCTCCTTGGTTAAGTTTACTCCTATGTATTTTATTTTATTTTTGATGCAGTTGTAGATGGGATTATTTTCTTACTTTCTTTTTGTAATGGTTAATTATTGGTGTATGAAAATGCAACCAATTTCTCAATATTTACTTTATATACTGTAAATTTACTGAATTCACTTATTCTAGTAGTTTTTCCTGGTGGAATCTTTAGGGTACTTTATATATAGTATTATATAATCTGAAAGTAATGACAGATTTACTTTTTTCTTTCCAATTTGGATGCACTTTAATTCTTTTTCTTGTGTGATTGCTGTAGTTAGGACTTCCAGTACTATGTTGAATACAAGTAGTGCAAGTGTACAACCTTATATTGATCCTGATCATAAGAACATGCTTTTCACTTTCCCCCTTGAGTATGATGTTAGCTGTTGGTTTGTCTTGCATGGCCTTTTGTTGTTGCTGTTGTTTTGGTGTGTTTCCTCTATTTCCACTTTGCTGAGAGTGTTTTTCATAAATGGGTCCTGGATTTTGTTAAATGTTTTTATGCATTTGTTGATATAATCATGTTATTTTTATCCTTCATTTTGCTATAATATATATTACATTAACTTATTTGTAGATATTGAACCAACCTTGCATCCAGGGATAATTCTCACGTGATCATGGTGTATGATCTTTTTAATGTATTTATGAAATTGATTTGCCAATATTTTGTTGAGAAGCTTGATATCTATGTTCATCAATTGGCTAATAATTATTTTCCTGTAATGTCTTTATTTGGTTGTGAAGTTAGGTTAATGGTGACCTCCTAAAATAAGCTTGGGCCTTGCCTTCTCTTAAATATTTTGGAAAAGCTTGAGAAAGATGTATGTTAATTCTTTTTAGAATATTTGATCAAATTAACCTGTGAGGCCATCTAATCCAGGACTTTGGTTTCTTGGGAGTTTTCTGATTACTAATTCTAATTTGTTGGTAGTAATTGTTCTGTTCAGATTTTCTGTTTCTTCTTGATTCAGTCTTGGAAGATTGTATGTTTCTAGAAATTTATTCATTTCTTCCAGACTGTCCAATTCGTGGATATATATTGTTCATTGTATTTTCTTATAATTTTTTGTGTTTCTGTGGTGTTAGTGGTCACCTCACCTCTTTCACATCTGATTTTATTTATTTGAGTCCTTCCCTTTTTTTCTTTGATGAGTGTGGCTAAATCTTTATCAATCTTGTTTATCTTTTTTATAGAACCAACTCTTGGTTTCATTTTTTTTTTTTTATTAATTACTTAAACTGTTTTGCTTATCTCCATTATGACCTTTATTATTTCTTTTCTTCTACTCACTTTGGGCTTTGTTTGTTGTCCTCTTTCTAGGTTCTTTAGGTATAAGTTTAGATTTTTAAAAAATATTCACCAGAAGACATATTATTTTCATTGTTTTTAAGGAGAGAGGAAGAGAGAGACAGAAACATTGATGCGAGGGAGAAGCATCGATTGGTTGCTTCCATAGGCACCCAGAGCAGGGGTCACATGTGCCTGGAACCAGACCAGGGATTGAACATGCAACCTCAGCATGTGCCCTGATGGGAATCTGAACCTCAGCCCTTCAGTTACGAGATAATGCTTCAACGAAGTGAGCCACACTAGTCAGGGCTAGATTGTTTATTTGAAATTATTCTAATTAGCTGAGGTAAGCCTTTATTGCTATGAATTTCCCTCTTAGGAATGCCTTCAGTGTGTCCCATAGGTTTTGTGTTGTTGTGTTTTTATCCTCCTTTACCTCAAGGTATGTTTTTATTTATTCCTTGATCTTATTCTTAATTAATTTATTGTTTAACAACATGTTAATTACCCTCCATGTGTTTGTGTGTTTTTCAGCTTCTTTCTCATAATTGCTTTCTAGTTTTATACAACTGTGGTTGGAGAAGATTGTTGATATGACTTCAATCTTCTTAAAGTTATTGAGACTTGTTTTGTATGCTAACATATGGTCTATCCTGGAAAATGTCCCAGGTGCAGTTGAAAACAATGTATATTCTGCTGCTGTGGAGTAAAATACTGTACTCTAAACATTTTAATTAAGTCTATCTAGCCTAATGTGCCATTGAAGGTCACTGTTTCCTTGTTGATTTTCTGTCTGGAAGATCTATCATTGATGTTGGTGGGGTGTTAAAGCCCCTTCTTGCAGTATTTCATTTTGTTGGTGTATTTGCTACTTCTCTGCATGCAGCAGGGGCTCTTCAAAGTTCAAAGGACTAAGTTAGCCCAGTTCCATGCTTTCTGACAGCCCTGGCTTGCTCCAGGCCTGTCTTCTCCTTTTTCTCAAACTTACTCATCTTATGCTATAAAATAACATAGTATTATTCCTGCCCACACTAGACAGTTTATTGAAGAGTTTTAATAAATCAATATATCTTAGTACAAATTAACGTAAAGTTTTTCTGAGACAGTGTTATCATCTGAAATTTTATATCAGCTGGCTTCTCCATGGCCATACTGCCGAAAGATGTTAATACATCCTTTATTAAAAAGTATTAAATTGTTTTAGAAATAGTGCATTTCAGGACTGCCCCTCTATTTATTTTCTCTAGTTAATGGTTATCCAACCTTATCTGACTAGTGAAAATATTCTTTTATGGCATTCATACCACTGTAGATATTTGTATATATCTACACTGGTGGTGAATATTGTACCAGCTGAATAAGATTTACAATGTAGAGAATAAGAAAGTGATTGGAGATCACAGAAATATCGATTTTGGTGGAAAGAGGGAATGCAAACACGGAATTACAATGGCACAAGAGGAGACAATTTAGAGAGCATGACTTTAAATAATTTTCATGACGTTTGGGTGTCACAGGAAAGGGGGAGAGAGTGGGGACAAACAGAAGAAGGTGAATATTTTTTATTTTTCTTAAGCCAATGGGAAGATTTTTTTAAAAGTGTAGAAACCTGGGGATAGAGCTGGTGCTGCATTGGCAGTGTGGACCAGGTTGGACTCTGAGCATGGGGAGCGGGCTAGCTCCAGGAGGAGAGGAGCCGGATCCTCTGAGCCCACAGGAAGAGACCATGGTGTGAGTGTGGGAATAGGATATTGAAAATTTTGCTGATGGTGGATTCTATTTTTTTTGTGAAGTAGGAGAGAAATAAGTTATACTAACCATGAGAATAGTTCTTTAGAGCAACAGGCCTAACGAACTGATTAACATTAAGAATGACCATTAAGGAAGATGGGATAAGGCTAACCAGTGACAGGTGAAGACTTGGCATCTAGCTAAACGTAGCTTAGGGTTGACACCTCCTCCCTTCTCCTCTCCCAACTGACTATCTTACAGAATGCCCATGAAGGTATTTGAGAAGAAAAAACTAGAGGGCTAAAATTTGCTGGATTGAGAAAGTGACCAGGGGTCTCTTTAATATTGTTCTCTTCTACAGCTCAGTAATGCCAGTCAAGAAGTCTGTTGAAGATCTGACTTGACTGAAAACCTGTGAATTGGTGTCTAGGAGAGACTAGAAATGCCACCAACTCCTTCTGAACAAAATAATTTAATACAAGAAATTAGATATACAGGTGAAGAGTCGCCTGATAGGGCAGACAGTAAAGCAACCTAGGCTTGGCTGCCATGTGGAGCCAGAATCAGCTTTGGATAGGGGAACCAAGTACAAGTCCACAGAGCTCAGGAGCCAGGGACATGGGCAAGAACAGAGGACATGAGGCTGACTCCCTGGAGGGAGTTGTCACAAAGGGAGAGGTCCCTTCAGGGTGAGCTGAAGCTGCTGATGAGATGCCAGAGGCTGATGGGTAGTAACACTCAGCACATGGGATCCTCCCTTCCCTCTGCCTGACTTCCCATGGACCAAAATACCCCAAAGCCAGAAGACATGGTAGCATGGAAAATTGTTCCCTAGGACGCAGAGCAGGCAGGGGACCCCCAGGAAATGATCTAAGAGCAAACAGAGCCCATCCTTTAATCCAGAGATGTGGGGTTCAGAATGACTAGAAGACAGGAAGCCTCGTGGGTTTGTATTGGAAGCTTCCTTCCAAGGCAGCTACATCCAGTCAGCAAACTGCTCTCCTCAAACCTAATCGAGAAAATGGAGCCAAAAGGTGGATATAGCCAGAAGTCCATGCCCCATAGAGTGCTCTGACTGGGGTCACCCAAGCCACAGGGGCATGACCAGGGGCTGTCAGGAGGCACAATTCCTCAGGTCGATCTCTGGAGGAAATCTCCTTCCTCAGTCTCAGCAGCAGGATCCTCTGCAGCCTGACTGTATTTGCACCAACTGTCTTCGTCTTCCCCATCGTAAGAACTAAACTCAGCTTCTTTGACACTTTCTTCAGCTCTGCTCAACTTGTGTGAAGTTTGCATTCTGAGCTGCAGTGCCTGTGAATGACTGTGCACAGGTGCGAGTGCTGGTGGTTTACACACTCCTCTCTGCTTTGATGAGCATAAATTGTCATCCAACCCCTGTGTTAGTAGAAAACACTCAATTAGCTCTTTCCCTTTTGGTTGTTTCTTAACTTGATCATTTTGCTCTGGGCAGAAAGGAGCTACAAGCGGTCTCATGGAAGGTTGAAAGGCAACCTCTGTTTAATGTCCTCTTGTGTGTGGGTTATAGTAACATCTGTTTTTAGTACAAATGCTCTATGAATCTGAATACTATCACCAGGTGTGTATATCTGGTCATTCCGATGGGTCATCAGTTTCTTGACGATGTGGGCTGTGCTCTAGAAATTACTGCTGATTGACTAGTAGTATCCATTAGTGCTTTCATAATGTTTTCACAGTGTAACCAACTGGGGAGTAGCTATTTACAGACGTTACAATGTCCACCCAAGTCACAGAAAAGCAGGTTTGCATACAGCATGCCTCTCAGCACTGAGTTGCTGCTGCTTGAGAGTGTGATTCCACAAACCACGACAAACAGGCGTGGATGAACTCATCCTGTGTATCCTATTACAATGTCCATGAGCGAAGTGAGGAGAAGGATTTAAAGATGTTCCTGGCAAAACTTGGCTAAAATAGAATTGTATATAAAAGGAATATTTTTCTTTTTAAGAAAAATATATGTATAGATAATAGTTATGTCCCCAACATCTAAACAGTTTTTCATTTCTAGCCCCTGAGAACCAAAATACAATGTTTCCTGAAGAGAACTGTCATGTTCCTTTTGACCTACTTAGCAGGTTTGACCCCAGGCGTCTTCCCAACGTGGTGCAGCCGGTCAGACAGCACAGCAAATACTGATGGCCCAAAGGTTGGGATTGCCGACACAAACCCCCGAGGAGGTGGGCCATCAGTATTTACAAACACAGAACGCAGGTGTCAGGGGAGTGACAAGGAGGAGAAATCATGTTTGTGCTAAAACGCAGAACCGCATGGCTGTCCAAACATCGCCCCCCTTTCCCTAAATCAGTGTGGAGACCAGAAAAAGAGAATGGCACTGTGTTTCCTTCTGTGCTTCTCCATTTGTCCTCACTGCCCTTTTTCTGGTTCGCCTGAGCTTTCCTTTGATTTCCGCAAACCTTTGCTAACTCAGCTAGAGCAGAAAGGAGGTTAAGGCTTGTGAGGAGATATGCATGCATTCATTTTCCATCCACACCATCGATGCCTGGTCCACACCCCTGCCTCTCTGCACAGCAGGCACTGGACGCTGGGAGACAGGGTGGGGACGGACAACTCATGAAGGAGGAGAGAAGTGACCCGTGATCCCAGTGCACATTTGCGGGAGAGCACTCTAGGCAAAGGGAATAGAGAGCCCAGAGCATTCCGCCCAGGACTCTGAACAGCAGAGAAGCCATCGAGGGCCCAAGTGGGCAGGGAAGGGAGGTGACAACACCCAGGGCTGAGGGTGGGGTGACGCGCACTGACAACCAGGCCCACCCTTCGCTTGGAGGGAGACCTGGGCCCAGCTGGTCTGAGTGACCGGAATGGCAGCTGCACCGCGAAAAGGCTCAGGAGAGCGAGTGTGGAGCTGGGGCGCCTGTCCTGGGGAAGCGATTTGGGTGAGGGGGCAGCGCACCTTGCGGACACACACCAAAGGAAAAGACAGGAGTTGTGTGAAGGGGCCAGCGACAAGCTGGAGGTCCACGGGGACAAGTGCAGCCTGAGCCGCCGAGGGGGAGATGCCGGTGCAGAACAGGAAAGGCAGCGTCCGCTTGGGCCTGCCGGTCTATCCATGGCACATTGCAAAGGCCTGGTCTGGTCAGAGGTGATGTAGGAGGCTGGCCTCCCCGCAGGGCCTGTGCTGCATGCAGAATGCGGGGTCTGTCTGCGGACAGGCGCTTTTTAAGGCCACCAAAGTGGGTGGAATAGTAAAAGAGGAAGTGAATAGAATAGCAATGCTCCAAAGGCCAGGCCAGGGGTGGCACAGCGCGTGCTGCCCGCCCACTTCGGGGCAGCTGTCTCACCCCGAGGGCACAGGGCCCGGGGCCCCATGAGCGAGCCAGGGCAGCTGAACATGGAGACCGCACAGGCGAAAGAAGGAAGGGCGGGTCCCTTGGTCAGACGCTGCTGGGATTGTCAGAACTCCGAGGTCGCCACTTGCCTCGTGGTCTGAACGCAGTGAGCCGCAGCGGGTCCCAGGAGTAACTCTTGAGCTCGAAGGCCTGCAGAGAGAGGTCAGTTTCAGTGCAGCTGCGGCGCCAGGGCAGTGCGGAGGGTGACATCGCAGAGCTCCGGGAAGTGTCATTTAACCACGGACGTGTTGATAGGAAAAACCGCTAAGTGCTGAAGCAAGTATGTGAAAGTACTGTGCAGTAGGTCACCAAGAATAAATACATGATTTCTGCTCAACCGAAGAGCCTTATCCTACTGAAAGCTAGTCTGGAAGATGATCCTTTTCTGTCACGCCCGGGCTGGCCACACAATACCTCCCACCCTTATTATTAACTCTGTCTGGGATGCTGCCGGATGCACTGCAGGCAGACAGAGAAAAACGTCATTTCAGAAGCTGCTGACTCTAGGCGGAGACCGGAGGAGCGTGGATAGGCCCACGCAGCCATCTGTTTACCTGTCGACCAGAGACCAGGCACCTGAAACACAGGGAGTGCAAGTGATCAATGATGTGTTTTTGGATGTGGGTTTGGAGCAGGCAGAGATAGAAAATTCTGTGACATTAGTTGATCAACCCAAATACTAAGAGTTTATTCACTTATTCAAAAGGAAAAAGGAAAAAAAACTTAGGACATAATGTAGAATATAAATGGGAAATCAACGGGATCTTTAAATACAAGACAGACACATTTTACCTAACTGCAGGTGGATAAACCTTCACCAGTTTCTCAGGAAAGTTGTTCTGTAAACACCTGTCAGAGGACAGGGTGCGCTAGCTGCCCTGTCCATCGTACACACCGGCGGCAGCGTGCTGAGAGTAAGGGATGTGTCTAAATCTGGACTCTTTGGGTTCGAATTCTGGCTTTCTAATTCACTAGCTTTGAGACTTGGAAGGCTAAAATAACTATTTAAGTCTCAGTTTATCTCTTTTTATAATGCAGGTAATAAAAATGTGTAATAGAATTTTTCAAATGAGGTACTACATCTGTAGTGTTCAGGGTATAAAAATCACTCAATACAAGTAGCTACTATTATTAGTATATGTATGTCTACTGGAATTTTTAGTAACTCTCCATTAACCATCCACTCCCAGTATTGGATTAGTCATTCCCAACTAATGTGTTTTTTTGCTTTATAAAGTCCAGAGTAAAGAACCCTTGAGATTTGGTTATTCATTGGCCGGACTTCCATGGGTGTTTGACATCCGTGTTTTGCCACTCAGCATGGTTAGAATGCATAAGACATACCCAATAGTGTTCCCTGTCTGTTGTTTTGTATGGTGGTGTGAAGGGCATTTGGATTGTATCTGGAAGGATATTTAGATATTTCCCAAATAAGGGATAAAGCCCGCTCTGGAGAAAGGGCCCAGACATTAAGGCATGGTGATGTGACAGGGCTCTTTGCAGGTGGAGATGCAAGAATGTGTCACATGGGTGTCAACTCTACTCCTCTCACATCATAAATTCATTGGGGGAGGGAGAATGCGCACACCTGGAAACTAGAAATAGAGGCTCTGCACAAAGGTAGCACCTTTCATAATTTGCTGAAGAACTTGACATTGAATTTTGAAAAAATAACAGATTAAACTGATACATTTTGACTTAGGTAGATACTGACAGACCATCCCTTCAGTAAAGATATAGACACATCCGTCATCACCTGTGCCGCATTTGTAGGTGTTCCCTCCTGCAGTGCCCAGGGCCCTTCCTGCCACAGATTTGCTTAGGTCACTGTAGATTTATTTGTAATATGTATAATATTATATAAATGGAATAACAAAATGGTACTTCTTTTGAAAAACTTGGCTTCTTTTATTCACTATTAATGGGTTAAGATTCATCCATAGTTTTGAATACATCCATAGTTAACTGTTTTGCTGAGCCACATTTCACTATATGTGTGACCACAACTTGTTTATGGATTCAACGATGCATAGATGTGTAGGTTATTTCCAGTTTTGAGCTGCTGCAAAGCTGTTTTGACCATTCACGTACAAGTGAGTGTATCATCCTATGTTTTCATTTCTCTTGGGCACATACTTGGGAGAGGAGTGGCTAGGTCACATTGCAAGTGTTTACTTAAGTGTTAAGAAACAACCTACTTCCCCAAGCGATTGCACCCCTGGTGTTCCCATCGGAAGCTCCATTTGCTCCAATCCTCATCAATACTTGCTATGGTTTAAAGAACGTCTTTATTTTGCCTTTGCTTTTCAGCTTTAATTTTTGTTCAATTTGGTGTATCAGGTTGGTGGGAATTATGTTACTTTAGTGTTTTTAAGAGTTTTCTCTCTGTCTTCAGCCTTACCTCATTTCCATCAAGAAATCTGCCATCTGTGTCTTTGTTCCTTTGTGTGTAATTCAGTTTTTTTCTTAGTCTGATTTTAAGATTTGCTCTTCACCCCTGCCTTTAAGCAATTTTCTTAAGAAATTATAGTTTTCTTCAGTGCGTGCAAAGGCTTGTTAGAAGGTTGTTTAGACTCTTGGAAGCGTTTATAATTTGGGACTTCACATGGGGGCCATACAGATTCCATCAAATCATTTTTTGTGCCCTCTCTCTTCCTCTGGGGTTGTAATTAAGTACACAGTATCCATAGATGAACTTAGAATTATTGCAGCTCATAAAATATATTTCTAGAGTTTGCATTTCAGCATGTTAACAACTTTGGTAGCATTTTGGACCATGATCAATAATGACCATTCACGCACAAGTGAGTGTATCAGCCTATGCTTTCATTTCTCTTGGGCACATACTTGGGAGAGGAGTGGCTAGGTCACACCACAAGTGTTTACTTAGATGTGAAGAAACAACCTACAAGAAAGGGGAGAAATTAGTGATCAAGGAGACCAGTTGGGGAAGATGACAAACAGCACAGGTAGGTGGACAATACGAAGGGAGGGCCGACATTTCAGCCATGGACAAAAGTGCAAAGAACAAATGGAATGCTGATGAGGTAAGATTTCCTGCTTGAACATTTGCACAAGGCTGACGAGGGACAGAAAGGAGTGTAGAATGTTTGATTTGCCTTCTGTTTGGACAAGTGAGGGCTTTTCATTCTAGGAAGCAACACACAGAAAAGCATTATTGACAGACTGACAGGAGGGTGTACGAGAAATGATTCCTGGTGCTTATGTGAGGGCCATGCAGGGTATTCAGGCTGAAATGCATGGTAACCAGCTGATGCGCTTGGCTGGAGAGTTTGGTTTGGGAGACAGCTGCAGAAAGGATCTTATTCACATTGTGAGAACTTACAATATTGCTCAGTTAGAACAGATAGAGTGCACGTGAGACCAGGGACTAGGACCTTCTTGTGGGGGGGTCTCCACCCACAGGGCCATCCTGGACCCACAGATGAGAATAAGTCTACTAAGACATGATCTTCTTGGGGAGGAAAGGTGGCTGATCTCTCAAAGGAGAAGGGCCAAGAGCCTTTTCCTCAGTGGGCTTTTATTGGGTTCATTTGCACAGGAATACAGCTCATTAATCATTGCCAGGAAGTAAGGATAAAACAATAGATAACAAAGAACTCTGAAGGCCTATTTTGAGTCATATAGCTAAAGAGCTATAAAACTTTGAAGAACAAACTCACTTCTTGCTTGGACCCTTATTTAATTGAGAGTATTCTACACAAAGCAAGTTTCACAGGATTTTACATATTCTTTGTTAGGCCTGATTGCCCTAGAGAACCCGTCCTTTCCAGCACAGGGTGGTACCCACCACCAGCATTGTTTCAGGCTTAAGACATTGTCTCAGGCTTAAGGCATTGTCTCAGGCTTAAGTCAGGTAGGGTAGTAAGGCAGCCAAGAGATTAGGAGACTTCTTGTAGACAGAATGAGGACTCAGACAATGTCAAAGTTGAGGGGCAAAGGTCCTGCCATCACCCCCTTTTTTCATAGCCCCCAAGTCCTTCCCTGAGGGCCTCCATGTGATCGTGCCTGTCTGAGGTCATTCCTCCCTTGGGGAATCTTACCTGTCATTGGCTAACCAATCAAGCACTGGGGCCCAGGCAGGGTGCAGTAAAAGGAGCAGAAGTGGTGCCCCTGCCAGGGAGATGAGCTTTGTCTCCTTAGTGGCCTCTGGTCTGAAGGTCACCCACTCAGCCTTAGCCATGAGGGGGTCACAGCTTCTGAAACCAGGCAGGGTGGTTCCCAACACCTTCTTATGAGTAAGAGGAGCTAGAAGTAGATGGGCTGGTGAAAGAGGCAAAGGAGACTCACCAAGTTAGCAGGAGAAAACAGTAATCATGTCATTGAAGCCCTGAAAAGTAAGACTTGCAAAAATAGCAGATACGTATGTATTGGGGAATGAGTATATATGAGGCAGGAGACAGCATAGGAAGAACTCTGAGACTGCAATACTGTCACGGGCCAGAATTTAGCACCCTGCTTGCCAGGAAATGTCTTTTACCAATTAGGTAGAATAAATAGTAAACCGAGGCAGGGAGGAGGGAGGAGACAAGACTCACATGCTAACTCAGCAGTCTTGGGCCTGGTCTGATGATATTACCAGGTGTTCCAACATCACAAGAAACAGTATGTTAGCAAGAAAGAAGGAAAGTCCTTGGAATTCTATGTAACATTTCCACTATCTGGGAAAGAAAGCCTTGAAACTGTGCTTTCATCCTAAACCCTGACTTTGGGACAGGGTCCCCGGTGCCCGAAGAAAGAGCCCATAAAACAACTTTGGTTAATTGCCTACCTCTGGTCACTATCTGTTTTATGAGGGAGTCCCTGATGCTTACAGAAAGAGCCCATAAGTAACTTTGGAAAGTGCCCCAATTTTAATTAACTGCCTCCTGTCATGTATTTGTTTTACAACATGAATAAATGGGGTCTGGAGCAAGATAAGGATTCGGGCTAACAGACCCCCACACATACCTGAGTTTGGGTAGTCACATTCCCCCAGGAAAGCTGGCACCGCATTTACTCGTTAATCAATATGTAACTATTTTCCCTCCTATCCCACCAACTATATAAGTCCTGAGAACAAAGGTCTCTCTCTCTCTCTCTCCCTCTCTCTCTTTCTCTCTCTCTCTCTCTCTCTCTCTCTCTCTCGGTGCTCTTGGCTCTCAGACCACAGGGCCTCTGGCCACCCAGTCTCAGACTGCCCAGGGGCTTGCCACCCTGGTCTTCAGCTGCTCTTGCTTTTCTCACCTTGCTTTGCCCTGAAACTTTGCCTTTCACCCCCTATTCTACCCAGTGCTGTTCTCTTCCACGGGAATGGGCCACTAATAAACTGATTACATACTACTAGATTTGCTGATATGTAATTCTTTAGCAAGAAGAACCAGGTCTCTCCCATCAACATATAGATATTTTTATTATATTCAATAACTTTGTCTCTCAAAGTATATTTTAATTATAGTAAATAAATTGGAGTACAGTAAAATAAGCTGTTTCATAATCTCTCTTGAAATAAAAAGACAATCAATTAAAAAAATAAGTATGATAATTTCCCCTCTATTCATGAAAACCAATGATTCTTACAAAGAGGGCCATTTTAATAAAATGTGTCATAAACATTTATGAATTTATGAACATAAGCTGGCTCATCAAAGGGATGGTGAAATGGGTGGCCCCCCCGTGATGGCCTCGCAAACAGAGCTTTGGAGACAGGCTTGGAATCAGAGTCACTTTGAGTGGTGGGACGGTTGCTGGGAAATGGAGGAAATGGAGAATAGAGGATGTTTTTGAGCAACGAGGCTGCGAGAGGACAGAGCAATAGCAAGTTTAGAGTCCAGGAGATGAGGGTGTGATCTGGATAGAGACAAGATAAAAGGAAGCAAATGAGACTGAAGAGATTAGAGAGAAATGGAGGGCAAGGATTCGCCCCTCAGTGAGCAGCTAAGAGACAGAGGCAATTGCGGTCTCAGGGAGTGGAGTTTGGAGAGTAAGAGAGAAAAAGCATCAGAGGCAACCTCACCTGGCTGTTTAATGTGCATAGTCATCGCACTGCCAGGAAGTACTTACCACCTCCATTTTGCAACAGAGAAAAAAGAAGCTCAGAAATTTCATAGCCATTGTCCAGCGGTCTCAGTGAGTAACAGAACTGGGCTGTACTGGGTGTCCCTGCATCGGGATTATATAATACTTTTTCGGCTCCACCAGACCATGGGGGGGGGCATTGACCTTGAAAAGAAGAGTTTGATCTTTCACAGAAGAAAAGGAAGTAAATATAAGTGAATGCAGAGAGCTTTTTTGCTGGGGACACAGAGAAATGAAGAAGCTCCCATCTGTGGCCCACTTGTCAGCTGATGAATGTCCCTGCAGGTGTGTCCTGGGAACGTGGGCGAGTCATAAAGATTCAGATCAGATTTTTCAGGAAACAGAGAAGATGAATGACTAGAAATAAATAAAGGGTTTGTGTGTGTTCAATTCTAACTGTACCTGGACGCCTATCTTTGGAGTTTCATCTCTATTTCTGTTAATAAAAAATGGAGCACAAAAAGTGAGTGAGAAAATAACTATCCTGACTACAACTGGGAAATAGATGTCCTTCAGGGGTGTCCAACCTTTTGGCATCTCTGGGCCACACTGGAAGAAGAGTTGTCTTGGGCCACACATTCAATACATTGTGACACATAATCACAAAGGAAATCTCATAATGTTTTAAGTAAGTTTATGATTTTGTGTTGGGCCACATTCATAGCCACCTGAGCCACATGCGGCCTACGGGTCCACGGGTTGGACACCCTTGAATTTATCGTAAACTATGTTTTGTGTGAAATAGTTAGCTCAGCACCTCATTTTTGGGTATAAACTATTTTAAGTTTCTAGGACTATTCTAGAAGGTATTAAATTTATTGTACTTTTAAAGTTACAAATCTTCTGAAAAAATAGCGGATACATATCTAGTTGTGACTGACTACACAGATTTTTTAATTAAATTCAATAACTTTTTCTCTCAAAATGTATTTTAATTATAGTAAATACATTATAGAACAATAAAATTAATATTTTAAATAAACTGGCACCGTGAGAATGAATTCTATTTATTTGGACACATAAAATTACCCAAACATAAAAAGGCACTAAGAGGCTATTAGAAGGTCCCTTAGCATGTGTTGAAGTGTTTGCAAAGTGACTAGGATGTAAGGAATTACTAATGCTGTGGGGACTGTGGTCGGTCGGAAAGGCAGTGGGATGGAAGGATAGGCTTCGCAGAGACCGGGCACCTGAGTGCTGCCTCAGAGCCCGGTCAGGGGTCATCAGAAGTATTAACGGAAGGAAACGGAAAAAAAGTTGGAGCTAACACCTATATAGTGGTTAGTACGTGGTTAATTTCTGTACTTTCTGAGTAATATCTAAAGGAGGCACTATTGTCACCATTGTGTTCTAGGTGAGGAGATGGAGTCATAGAAAGTTGAGCAACTTGCATAAGTTTTCATAGATAATATGGGATGGATAGCAAATTCTAACTGTAAACATGAATCATGGAAGAATGAAGAATGCATTGTTCTAGAATATTCTTGAATGAAAAGTCTCAGATAATTAGACTAAAGTGTAACCATAAGCAACAACCTATGAGGTAGACAGGACAGATATCATCCTCAGATTATACAACTTCATATCGGAAACAGAACATAAACAGTAATTCTAGTTTCGAGTGAGTTCAGTGATCCTTTATTTGGCCCACAAATATTTACTGTGAATTTATTATAGTCCAGATATTCTCCTGGGAACTCGGGATTCAGTGAAGAATGGAGCTTACCTTTCATGAGGAACAGGAAATAAATGCATAACTAAATGTAAACCACATAGAGACAAAGTATAGCGGTAATTCAGAAAATAAAAATAAAACACAGTGACAGAGGGCCTGGTGCAGTTGAACACGGACGGCCAGGACAGGCTTCTGTGAGGGTATGGCGTGCTGAGAGGTGAGGGAGGAGACGCCTGGGCAGGAGCACAGTGTCCGGGAGGAGCGGAGGGCAGGCCAGAGTCGCTGGAGCGGAGGGCAGTGGAGAAGCAGTCAGTCCTCGGGCTACTGTAGCCTGCAGGCAGCGGGAAGGAGTTCGAGATTTTTAGAATGTCAGTGGGGGCACAGTAAATGTACCATTTAGTGTGCAGTTATGAGTCACCATTTCCAAAAGCATATGTGCTAAGATGTTTCTATAATCAGTGAAAACTATTTTGTCACAGCTGCATTCTTTATAGACTTTTTTCCTATAAATATTTAGGAAATTTCAAAGCAATTTACATATTACAAGCAGCATACAGTAGCTGAGAGACCGAATGAAGCTTGGGGGGACCCTCCAGCACCGGGAACGTTCTGGCAGAGAACCAGCAGGACAGCAGCGCAGCGCAATGCGGAGAAGCGCGTTTCCCGCAGGGCTCTCGTCTGCGGTGCGCGCCAGGACACGGAGTCGGAGAACCACACGCAGTGCTGGAGCCGGCGTGGAGCTCGGTGCTCAGCTCATTTCATAAATGAGGGAAGTGGAGCCCGGCCAAGTTATCCACTTGCCCAGGGTCATAAAACTCATTACGAAGAGCCAGAGTGAAATTATTCCTGTAAGATGCTGAGGAAGGGAAACAGGAAGGTCTCTCCTTCGAGTTCATGGCGCTGCCAGAGCATCTGGTTCGGTGCTGTAGTAATTCATTAGGACGAAGCCAGCGTTGTGTGCGACTCAATGAGCACCCCATCTGCCAGGCTCTCCCTGTCCCTCCCCCTTGGGGGCCCTGATCGCCCTCCTTTCTTTACCACTGAAACCAGGGGTGCGGCTGTTACAACCCGCGCAAGACGTCGTCTGCGCCCCACTTCACCGTCTCTCGCCCACCTTTTCACTGTGGGCTTAACCCGAAGCAGGATGCCTCAGCTGTGTCCCACATGTCTGACATCTGGCCCTGAAAATCTGTCGGCAGCCCTGCAAGGATCCTCTGACTCTTCTGAGGTAGACGAACCAGGTGGGAGGGGGAAGCCCTGGACCGATGGGGAGGGGCGTGATGCATAGGTACACCCTGACCCGAGGGCAAAGGTGAATGATTCCGAGGATGATTCTACAGGGCTCCTCAGAGAGTCCCCCCGCCCCCAACTGGCCCCAGCGAAGACAGAGGTCACCATTGGGCCTGGAATTGACCTTCAGCCGTTCCCTCTTTCATGCTACCCAGTCTATCTGATATAAGCTACCCAAATACAATCCATTGTCTCCAGATATGTTTTCTGTGAGGGACTCACACTAGGGTGTTAGATATGCCGTTTCTTCCCACTAGATAAACATCGCTGTGTCCTGAAAGCCTGTCTTGGAGTGGGCACACAAAACGTGATTTCCTAAAAGTGAAAAATCAATGTTTGTTGGATAAATACACTGTTGGATGGATGATGGGCCGCACCCACCCTGCCTCATTCACTTTACGTAGCAGTTGAAAATATACGACAAGCACCATAGTTCATCAAGGGAGAAATAATTAAGTGGCAGAGTGAATATGTAGGAAAAAAATGCTGTAAGAAATCATGAAGATGAGCAAGAAGACCTCATGGTAATCACTGGAGAAAGATTTACAAATTCACAAACTTTCACAGCTACTTAGATAGGTTTTGGTGGAGAGAAAATAAATGAGAAAAACCACAGTTGTGGAAGACGGGACAGGTGCCTGGGGTGGCCGTGCAGACTCCCGAGTATGAGGGAAAGCCTGGGCAGTCAGGGCCTTTACAATCGTCACTCCTGTGACTGTGTGTGGGAGGAGTCTCAGGAGGGTGAGTTTGTCACCTGAGGTTCTGAGGATTTTCACAGGTGCAGGCCAGGGCTGAACGAGAGATGAGGAGTGGGGGAGCGGGGAAGTAGGGAGAGCAAGGGTAAGGAATTGAAGTAAGAAGGTGAGAATAAATACTTTACAGCCAGTAGGTGAAACTCAGGTGAGAGGTAGGATTAAATGATTTTAAATTATCCTTATTATTTATAAAATTATATTTTAATGTATAAACCAATATAACCACTTTATGGAATATGAGAATAATGTATAAAAGAAAAAATAGCATATAAATCCTAGCATTCAAACATAACTTCTTTATGAATCTTAGGATATTTTAACCTAACATTCTATTTTAAGTCTATTCATTTTATATCAATGTGATCGTAGTTTGCTAACATTCTTGGATCCTGCATTTAAGCATTAAGCATATTACTACATGGTATTTATTAGAATAACAATAATGATTATATAACCAATTGGCTTATGGTAGTGACTCAGCTACTTTGGGGATACAAACATGAAACCTTTTATCTTTGTTTCAATCATTATTTTCAAATTACTGTGTCAATTTTCCTCCCCTGGCTGCATCCCAAGCACCTTGTTGACATCTAGTACTGATTCTGTAACTCCTTGTTGTGTTTTTAATCACGGAACTTATTGCACTCATTTAAAAATTCCCATTTTATCTCCTGTTCGTGCCCTTCTCTTTCCCAGGTGAGGGCTAGTGGGAAGGCTTGCCATGGGGGGGGAGGGTGGGTGTGGCATCCCATTAACAAACCCCTCCTCATCACACCTGCAGTCCGGGGCTCTGGGCAGATGTGGAAAGGGTAACTGTTTCCACAGAGTGAGTGAGGCCTGGCCCAGCACTGGCTGTGTTCTCTGTGCCTCGCGAGACACAGACACACTCTGGTAGCAGGAGCGTGGAAGCACCGCTCTAGGGCAGAGTCTTGCCCTGGCTCTGGTCCCACCTTATCTCACCTCCAAACCCTGCACTTCGGTGCAGGCTGGATCTCCCTGCCATTTGGGTAGCAGGCTTAGTCAGAGTATGAAAAACCATCTGAAGTTCTACTACGTATGTACCTATGTGTCTTTCAATGCAGTGAAGAAAATTAATAGGCAAAACCACAAAATAAATGCTTCCAAATATATGCTGCTGACTCTGTGGAATACAATTAGTCACACATTGATCTTTCCACCTCTACCGTGATTGCCTAATTTGTATGCATACATGGGCAATTTCACCATATCAAAGACCATTCATTGAACGCCCACCATGTACATAGTCATTAGATTGCTCTGCGAGATAGATATCATTTTTATTTCATCATTGATTCTCAGAGTTAAATTATTTGCCTAAGGCTACAAAGTTAATAAGGGCCTTTCACTTTCCTCTGTAGGATTTATGCGATCTGGGGAAGAAAAACAATCTTATCTGCGTTACTGTTGCAGTTATATAAGTTTACGCTTTCCCTTTATCCAGTTTCAAGTCCTGTTTAAGGAAGAAATGATAAACATGGGTGTCCAGAAACGAATGTGCATCTTGTTTCAGAGTTTGTAATATTTAGGTCAAACACATTTTTGTCTCTGTCAAAGAGAATAATTAAAGGTTCAGGGGATGAGGCAGAAAGATGCAGTGGAGCCTCCAAGGGGTGTCACTGCTGTGTCCCACGAAAGAATGGAGGTCAAGGGCTGCTGCGGAAATGACCGCACTGAGAGAAACAAAGGCCTTTCAGCGTCATTGGCCGGGATCACAGGGGATGCAAATGACACGGAGGGACCAGCTGCAGGTGGAGGCAGCATTTGAGAAGCCTGGCCAGCACCTCCACTGCTCCCCACACTGCACCACAGACATTCTCGGACACACAAGCCAAACACACGATGAGAGGGAGAAGAGGAAGACAGCTGAGAACTGAAATTCCTTTGCAAACCATGCAAGTTGGTTTGACATAACTCACTTACCTGGTTTCTAACAAGCTGGCTGATGCCTTTCCCTTTCTGACCCCCCTGCTATGACTGAAAGGTTCAGACAGAGGAACTGACCTTTCAGAAGAGCGAACCATGGGCAGGTTGGTTCGATCTTCCCCAGGGCAGCAGAGAAGGGGTCGTTTTGTTGAGAGCTGATGGAATGTTTTGGGGGGAAAAATAAACTAATGTCTTCAGCATGTGTGAAAATGAAGTGTGCCCAACCAGTGAGTTATTGATACTGAATCCCACTGGATCTTCCTTGTGGAAGTTCATGATAAGATAAGAATTGAGTTTTGTTGTTAATGACAAGTTATTGTTCCCATCTGAACTTACTAATTGTCTACCCCAAATGATCACCTACTACGTGCACACTTGCACCTGTGAGATGTGTGCCAACAGACTAAACCCCCAAATATCAATTGAGAGAATATTCACAAAACAAGGGAAATCGAAATCTCTGAATATAGATTTGTACATTAAACCTCCTTTCTACATTCACATCAGAAATTCAAAACAGTTGACCAGTAATAAGTAGCCCAAAGAGCCTATTTGTTTTCTTGGGAATTGTGCCACTTTTATCCAAATTCACCATTGGTATTGAAGGTACTGATCCTTTGGTTCATGACTTTAATTTTGTCTCTGACAAGCAAGGTTTGTAGGTTGTACAGTCAGGGTTCCACCACAGAAAGAAACAGATTTCTTTCCAAGGAACTGGCTGTGTGATTATGTCACAGTGGGGTCTGGCAGGGCACGCCTCACCTGGGATCCCGGCAGGACCAGCAGGCTGAAAACTCAGGGGCCACAGCAGAGTCCGCAGCCGGGAGGCGGAAGCTCTTTCCCAGGGAAACGCCCCTTGTGCTTTCTGGCCTTTCAAGTGTCTGGGTGGGGCTCACTCGCCTTATCCAGAGCAGCGCCCTTCACTCATTGCAGATCTTAGCCATCTCAGCAAGTGCCTTCCCAGCCACACCTAGATTAGTGTTTGAATTACTGAGTGTCTATTGATACAAAGCCAGCCTTCACTTAACCTAACTTTTAGAGTTGGACCTCAAGTTTCCATTAGAACCGAATACTGAAATCAAGCAAAGAGAAATCCAAAGGTACCTAATGCCAGGTATCTTTAAAGGTCTGTGGAAAATCACCAATGTAACATCTATTAAATTATGCTACACATTTCATTCTGTTTTCTACTTTTATTACTCAACATTTCACACCACTGTATACTCTTCCCTTGTAAGTATCTACCATCACTTATTTATCAGTTATTACAATTATGGACATGTGTTGCTTCTAGATTATAATGATTCCACATACAAAAAAATAAAGTGATGAAGTTTTATGTACATGTCTTCCTTTGAATCTTTGCAAACATTTTCTGATAAATATGCATCCCAGCATTTATGGCAATCTGTAAAGCTAATTTGTCACATGAATTAACAAAAGGAAATATGTGCTATTTCCAATACATACAAAATACAGATAGAATTCAATACACATTTTTGGTTGAAAACTCTTGAGTGTGATGGGTAACTAAAATATTTCAAAAGCTTTATAAACAATGGTTATAAATGAAATGGATTTATAGTTTATGACCACTGCTTGTGGTCTACTTATCAGGGCTTTGACACCAAGGTCACACAGCCTAATAAAATGAATTGAGCAGATTTATCTTTCCCTGTTCCTTGAAATTTTGGTGTAAGTCATCTAGGCCAGGTGTCTCCCAGGGAGGATGAAAAATGTTATTTATTAATCTTATTGCTCAACTTTTAAAGGTATTTGTTTCTTCAAAATCTATTTCTTCTTGTACCAGCTTTGGTGCTTTATATAATTTCCAGAAATGTATTGGTTTGGTCAAGGCTGACCATATATTTAATCAGTACTGTTCTGTTCTATCAAACACCCCTGAATCTAACACGATCCTCCTCCTCTTATATGTAATCTGTTTGCCTGCGATTTATGCCTTTTTTTGCTCCACGCTGCTAGAGGGTTGGTGATGTTACTGATCTTCAGTCAATCAGGTGTTCAAGATTGTCACACCAGTTCTTTGTGTCTAATTTGTATGTTTTGATCTTATAGTTATTTTTCCTTTAACCGTATTTTTAAAGGAATTGATACATTTTTTCAAGGATTTTAATTTGATATATTTCAATATTTCTTGTTTTCTGGTAATTACATTCACATATATATATATTACTTTAGAACTATCTTACAAATATAAGTATATAATACTTTCATTGCCAACTTTATGTATAATTTCCTTTATGTCACCCTCTTTAACAAAATTGGTAATTAGCAATTTATATGTTATAAAGCCATAAACATAGCAGGTTTATTTTTGAGGCACTCTTGATTATTAATTTTTAATTTCGTTGTGTGTGGTCAATGAAAAAAGCCTCTGTTGTGTTGATTCATTGACTTACTGAGACTTGCGACTGTGCTTTGAGAACGGTTTTGCAGTGAAATTCGCCAAGTGTTCTATGTGTACTAAAAAACCACACCATTTATTGGAAAGCTCTCTCAGCATATTTTGTCTGTGTTATGAGTTTCTGAGGTGGTGCCTTCATGGTCTGTCAGTTGGTACTTATCAGAAGTTACTATCTTCTCCACATGCATGTTATAAAATGCAGATTTCGGTATTATTAAGGTATAGAAAGACCAACAGATGTTTGCTGTTGACAAGACAGATTGTCCCTCACAGATTGCAAGAGAAGTAGGTACATAATTTTGGGGGCAGGGCAGCACCAGGTTCTGTCAAAAGGCAAAAATATGGGCAAGACTCTTCACTGTGGGTTTGGTGGGAAGGAGCAAGTCAGGCAGGGTCAGCAGGTTGAGACCCTGGGTTCTGGGCTGTCCCTGGTTGGGAGCCTGGCCCTGGTGATTCAGGCAGGTGGATGCTGGCCTGGACTGAGAGCCTGACGCAGGAGGGGGCAGGGACAGGTCTCAGGATTGCTTGATTTCGCATATGAAAGGAGCTCACTTAGGTGAGGCAGGGGCTTCACTTGTTTGAGTCCAGTCATTTACTGTTGCTAGGAATTGGCTGACCCAGGAGGGGCAGGCTAAGCATTGAAAATACAGAATCTAAAAATACGTAATTAAGGCTATATATATATATATATATATATATATATATATATATATAATATAATATATATGTATGTGTATATATATAATGCAAAATCATGATCATACTTCCTTTGTCCTTTCTGCCAACATGTACATGTCCTTGTGCTTTATTGTTCTTTTATTTTGAATACTAGTATTGCTTCGTATCAAATTTGTTGACCAGATGATATAATACCTTAGATGTCTAATAAAAATCTCCAACTTATGTCCAAAATCGGACACCATTTTCCATCCTATTTGCCTTCCTTTCTCCGGCTTAGTAAATTATAATTCCATCCTGAACTCTTCTTTTCTGGCTCACTCATTTTTCACCAACTTCCCAGAGAACATGGGATCTTGATCCAAATCCCACCACGCCTGAGAAAGACCCTATGATGCAGTGATTCTTGCCCCTGTTCTCAGTGCTGGGGAGCTCTGGTTGAGTCTGGTCCGCACCTGAACAAGCACCTGGTGCCCTGTGGAGGAAACCTGGAGACCCCGAGGTCCCCATATGCACCCTCTCTCTCCCCACCGCATGCATACACACCAATATTCCTTTGCATTTTGGTGCCTGATGGCTGCAGGGTGAGGGGTGAGGTGCACATTTTCCCCGCTGCTCAGATTCGGACGTGGAATTGAGTCTTGCAGACTCAGTTACTCTGATATCCAAATTCAGGTAATACTCTTTGAGAATACCAAGATTGCAATATTAATCTTCCCAGTAGGAACCAAATCAGATTTTGGAAAATATTCTCCAGACCTTAATGTCAGAGATCTGCCCTCGATGCTGTGGAAACCGCTGGTTATTTAGTTTCTACTTACCATACTTCTGATTTCTTTTCATATGTTATGGTTTTCAGTGAATTTGAGTGAGAGAAAACCATCTTTAGAAATGTTGGTGATGGAGGATGGTTTCAGGAACGGACACGCCCATGGGAAGTGGCAGTTTGAGGCCCGGACCTGGCAGGCTGGCACGTTCCCCAGGGCACCTGAGGAAATGGCACCTCTGGCGGGAGGGTGGGGAGGCAGCAGGAGCTCTCGAGGCAGCCGCTTTCCACAGGTGCGCCTGGCCGGCCTGGTGGGCACCATGCCTGACTCTGAGCCCACGCCAAGCTGGTGTAAGTGGCTCAGGCGCAGGGGACCCAGGGATGTAGGACACAGGCAGCTGAATGTTAATGAAGAGGACACAGGTGGGGAGCTGAACTCTGCACTGTTTTCACTGTTTCAAATAAGCAGTTGCTGGTTCGCTCTCCTAGAACATTTGTTATCACACTGACGTGGTATTAGTTTAAAGCCAGGAGATTTGGTTTCTATATTCCAGGTTTTTTTTCTTGTAAAACAGGTAAATCCCAAGTCTTACTGTTCCTTCCAGTGACAGAGGGAATTTATATTGATTGCAAAAGAACCTTTACTCTTAACTATCTGGTCAGACAAAAAAAAAAAATGGAAAAATAAAAAGGCCCTGGCCAGATAGCTCAGCTGGTTGGAGTAGTGTCCCAAACACCAAAATGCTGTGGGTTCGATCCCTGGTCAGGACATGTACCTAGGTGACAAGTTCAATCCCTGGTTGGGACACGTATTCATACAGGAGGCAACCGATCAATGTTTCTCTCTCTCTCTCAAATCAATAAAAATAAATTAATTAATGAATTAAAAATAAATAAAATGACAGTGATTGCACTGATAGATGTTTTGCTTTATTTCATTAAATTTCTGATCTTTATTTTCACCTTAAGGCCAATATAGGTAACATATTTAATATTAAGAGCCAATGATCCAAAGGGAGAAAAAATTTAATAAGGCCAAGTAATAAAAAATGCCCAAAGATTCAGAAAGGACACCCACACACAGAGTTCGTTCCACAGAAGGGGGAGTCACTTGGACTTACAACAATGGCGTCATCACAGACAGGGAGCCAAGGAAAAAGGCAAGGACTTTATTCATGTGCACTTCACAGAACTAGACCCATGTGCATATGTGTGAATATATGTAAATATTTAAAAATGACAACACTGCCCCTCATAATTGGAGATCAAACATTTTTTAAAATTTTATTTATTTACTTTTAGAGAGGAAAGGGAGGGAGAAAGAGAGAGAGAGAAAGAGAGAGAGAGAGAGAGAGAGAGAGAGAGGGAGAGAAATATCAATGTATGGTTGCTGGGGGCCGTGGCCTGCAACCCAGGCATGTGCCCTGACTGGGCATTGAACCTGCGATGCTTTGGTTCACAGCCCACGCTCAATCCACTGAGCTATCCTAGCCAGGGCTCAAACATTCTTTAAGAACAACAAAACTCACTTTCCAAAGAGACTCTGCTTTTGAGAATGGAAAGGCCTCTCCCTACCTCACAATCGATGTGGTCTTCTTTAACAGACTATGGGCTGCGCTGTGTTTGACCATCGTGGTGTCACACTGCCCTGCTCTGTGGTGTCCCCTGGCCAGCGGGTCCTCACGCTGCCCTCTGGGCATCCCCCAGTGCTGGCCTGGCTTCCTCCCTCAGCATGCAGCTCTCAGCCCCTGAAGATTACAGTTTCTTCACTGGGCATGTTTTCCTTCTCAGGAAATAATGTTTTTGAAAGTGTGTATAATCAGATTTGTTATTCCAGGAAATACAGAAAGTAACAGGAAAATTATACAGTATTCCTCATATGTGTAGACATTTTAAGAAAAAAATGGGTAAAATCATGTATTTAAGAATAAGTAGCAATATTTCTAAAGCATTTGCTATAAGCTGAGGAAATACTTAATCTCCCTCTATGTTTTTTTATCCTCACTGGAGGACATTTTTCCATTGCTTTCAGAGAAAGAGAAAGGGGAGAGAGCAACACCGATTGGTTGTCTGCCATACGCACCTGGACTGGGATGAACCTGCAACCGAGGCATGTGCCCTGACCCCTGACCAGAAATCTAACCCACGACCTTTCAGTGACAGCACAGTGCTCCACCCAACTGAGCCACGTGGGCCAGGGCCTCAATCTCATTTCTGTGCCTCCATTAAAATGCAAAAATTAACTGAGCAGTCAACAGAATTTCAAAATATTAGAGATAGTTTGTGGGAAAAAGAGAAAATAAAAAGAGCCCACCATTTCACCACTCAAAGGAGCTATGACGATGTCTATGTCTTTTCTGCCAATCATTTTTTCAGTAATGTAACTTATATGATCACACTAAATTTGAACAAGTGTATAATGAATTTAGTATTAGAATATTACCCTTGTTATGTCAAATTCTCTTTTTGGCCATAATGATAGCAATATTTGGTCATAATAATGTTTTATAAGATATTTTAAAATAATTATACTTTTATAGAAATTAAAATATACAAATATGCACTTAATGTCTACTTATAACCAAATTAGAAATTTGTTTCTTTGTTACCTTTGTTTATACAAATTAGAAATTAGTATAAAAAATTAACAGAAAATATAAATATCTTTATAACATAAAACCTTACTCAGACACCCAAATAAAAGACTGATTAATAAGATTAAAATGACTGTATTGCAGAACATTATCTTAAACAAACTGAAAAGATATAATGTAATGACAACATACTTTCTAACTTATTTTGTTTTAAATTATGTTGGTAAATAACAATAGAAAGATGGGCAACAACATGACCTAGAATTTTAAAAGAAGACAAATGAATTTTATAAATAAATTTATACTTATTGAACCTTATAAAACTTATAAAATATTAATATTACCTTAAAGTTTAAGAATCCAAATTAGCCATTGTGTCCTTTTTAAAAGCAAGAATGCCAGCCAGACAACCAGATAATTTCTACAAATCTAAGCTCCCAACTCTGGCTGGTCTCGTGACTTCAGATCTGACGTGACCTCACTTAACCTTTCTGGGCTTCGGTTCTTCATCTGGAGAATGGGGACAGTAGGGATTCACAGGGTTGTTTGAGGACTAAATCAATTAGCCCTGAGAAGCATTCATGAGATATTAGCCACAGTGAATGTGCTGTCACATCTTACTTACTATAGTGGCCAATGTTAGGGAGATCGACAGTGCTCTGTACTATAAGGATAAATGAAAAATCCTCTTTCCTTTCCTACTGAAACTGGAAATTTGAGCCTTTTTTGAATGGTAGTTGCATGTGAATATACCTTCTGACCTCTTGACGTTCTACTTGAAAATGACCCTGCAGCGGTGTGAAAACACAGCAGCACCTGTCCAAGGGAAGCTCACTGGAGCGAACCCAGGCACAGAGGGAGGGCAGCCGTCGGAGAGGGTGACAGGAGGGCTCCGGCCAAAAGCGTTTCGATGTGTCCATCTAAGGACGTGTTAGGCGGCCACTGAAAACTATTGGCCGCTGTGAACTGGTACTGGAGCCAATCCTAACACAGCGAGTGGGAAAAGGCAGAACAGCTTCTACAGCACGTGGACATGTGAATATTGTGAGGAAAAAATGCCTAGAAGAATAACTGATACACTTCAGAGGTTATCCTTGGGCATTTCCTGAAATGGTAGGAATAGGGATTTTTGAAAAAATTTGTATGCTACACATTGCGATTTTTTATAAGTAAGGTCTTACTTTTATAATAACACTTGATATCTTACTGTCTTTAAAAAACAAGATCAACAATAGGTAAATTAAATGTCTTGAGTCATTAGGAAAGAAAAAATATTAAAATTAACTCTAAGGTTAAACTAAAGGAAGGCTCCAAAGCTTAGCATCATTTTTATTTTCTCTCTCTCCTTTTTTGGTATTTCTTTTTATGTATAATAGATTCACTAGCAGATTGCTCAGTACAGTTTGGGTCAAAATCAAATGTCTTTCCACAGAACAAAAATGTATTGGTCCAGAATCCACCACAGGGGGCCTCTTACCTTTGTTTTCTCAACCAGGGGTGCAGGGAATTCCGTGAGGGCCGGACAACCTGCCGCGCCCTTCTCCAGGCAAAGGGAGGGCCTGGGTGTGAGGGCCTGTCAGCTGCACCTCAGAGGCCAGAGAGGGACGGTGAGGAGCTCCTGGGGCTCTGTTGGTGCTTTCATGAGGTTTACTTAGCGCATAGGCATTGCGTAATTAATGTGATGATTACTTTTGTTATTAAAAATTAAGTAGTAGTGCCCTGGCTGGTGTGGCTCAGTGGACTGAGCACCAGCCTGTGAACTGAAGGGTCACTGGTTCAGTTCCTAGTCAGGGCACGTGCCTGGGCTGTGGGCCAGGTCCCCGGTGAGGGGTGCACGAGAGGCAGCCACACATTGTTGTTTCTCTGGCTCTCTTTCTCCCTCCCTTCCCTACTCTCTAAAAATAAATAAAACCTTTAAAAAATTAAGTAGTAGTGTAGAGTAATTTTTCAAACTTAAATGGTGACAATTTGCCGGTTTCAGCAAAATGATAGTATGGAAAGGGTGCCCCTTTAATTGTCGGCGCTTTGTGGATGTATACAAATATCTCTAAGGTGTTCACGGAGTTCAAGCAAATAGTTACATTGTACCATGAGGCTATATCCCATATAGAGCACATACACAGGCAAATATCAATTGTATCATTAACAGTGGTAATATTCAGAGGGAAAATGTCCTGTTTGCTGAGCATTTAGGGAAGGGCATGGGATGACAAATAGCCCATGTGGCAGCTAAGTATAGTGACAAAGGCAACCGCGTTCCACGGAAACCGTTTAGAATGTGTCACATGAGGAAAACAACCCACCGACGTGCAAGCCTCCTGCCTGGAAGTACGTAAAACGTGCAGAGCGTTTTTTGTTTGTTTGTTTTTAGTTTGAGGGATCGCCGCACTGTGCACACGTGATAAAGAGTGGTACATTGAATCCCGGCGTTCAGTCGTGTTATTGTTATTGAGAATGATGGAAACAGACAGCCGTAGGGAGGATGAGAATCCTGCCCTTCGGGAGCCCATCTTCTCTCGCTGCTGCAAAAGGCCTTCGAGAGAGCGGACCTGGTCGGCAGAGTTCTCAGGAGACTCCCGGGGTCCTAGCCCCCCGAGTCCCGGCTCCGCGCGATTCCCTTGCGTTCGCTGGGTGCGAGGAGATCGATGGAACACGACCGTCAGTGCGTCTCCTCATTAGGTTAGATTCCGTGGCTGTACTAGCAGGAGGCAGGGGGAGATTTCAAAAGACAGGAACTCTCCCGCTGGCCTTGTGGAGGTCCGTGGTCATGTTGGAGCGGGAGGGGGACGTACGGCTAGGACTTCTTGGAGCTGAGACCCAGCGACAGCCGGCAGGAAAGGGGAGGACACAGTCCTGCTGCGCCAAGGACCTGGCGTCAGACGGTGACCAGCGAGTCTGGAGGAGGACCCTGGGCCGCAGAGGAGAACGGGGCTCGCACCCACAGCTGGGTTTCAGGTGGACCCCTCGGCAGAGGGCCTGGCGCCGCGCCTCACGACCCAGAGAGACGGTGAGATGATGAATTTGAGCTGTTCCAGCCACGACATCCGCGGTCATTTTCTGCATGCAGTCTTCTCAGTCGCCGAGTCCCCACAGCCCTGGTAGAGTGCACTCATGAGTTTGCACATAAATGTTTGTTCCGTGGAAAAATATATGTGACTTTTTAACTGGTTTTAGGGCATTTTATAATAAAATCTGAAGACTTTCTAGCTAAGCCCTTTCTATGACTCATAACAGAAAAAAATCCATTAATATTATTATTTATGTCCAAGGTGAAGAAAGGATAGGAAATGAAAAAGTACTGAGATTCATTTCATTCTGTAAGTCACCTGAGGATTTTATTTTGCCTTATTGCACTGTATTTTAGGAAGAAGATTGAGAAAGGATTATGAGATGTATCCTCGGTTGATGAAGTAGGGGAGAGAATCAGTAAATTAAATGGCGTTTACAGCAGACTGCGGCTGATTTTGCTGGCTGTGGTATCTAATTAAAGCAATAAAATAAAATACCCCCCATTTTTTACAACAACTAAAACTAAAACATGAAGTAAATCTCTTCCTAAGACTTCTAAATCCTTTCCCTATCACTTTCCAGCATGAGTCGTGTTAACTTTTAATTAGTGTGTCGAGGAATTTCAACCTGATGAGGTATGGACAAGGTCTGAATTGTACAAGTTCCACTCCCCATCTGTCCCACACTGAACCCTATTTCTTGCAGAGTACCCATTTTCCAACAACATCTTCTCCAAATTCCAGAACTCTCCCCTCAATTTGGTTGTTGGAACAGTTTCATTAGGGTATTTAAGCTCACTCCGCATGTCCTCACAGGGTGGAGAGGAAAGCGGTTCTGGGGACCCTGTGAGGACGGGGATCCCACCGCTGGAAAGAGTTTCCCGTTTGTGACACAATCGCCCCAAATGTTCCACCTCCACGTATCACCACCATGGAAGTTAGGAGGCACCTTACGGATTGTGAGGAGATGTAAGCCTTCAGTCCTTAGCAGGACCAATGGGAAAGCCAACTTGAGGTTCAGCCACTGGATTAATACTTAAGGAACTCTTTTCTCCTTTCTATACTTAATACCAACTCCATCAATTCAGACTGGATTTTTCCTGCAGGTGCATCATATCCATGTATTTTGGTTATTGATATACTATAAAATACTGTCATTACAGGAGAACATTTTCACCTTCACCATTCATTGAGGAATGAGTAATAATTCCTAAGGAATTGATGTGTTTTTTCTTGATTTTAAATATAAATCCATAGCCCTCATACCTGAGATAACTGAGGCTCAGTTTCAAATTCACCCGGTGAGTGTGTCTCTGTTCGCAGTGGGAGACACGCTGCCTCCTTGTTACAATGATTGTTCATAGTCGTAAACCCTGCTCGTAAGGGCTGAGGGCATCATGGCTCGGTCAATGCAACATACAGATATGTAGTTGCACTACATGCACATATGTGCAAATGTATATATGGGACTACATGTGTATACTATATAATCACACACACATATATAAACAAATAAATTGGGCTACATGCCACCTCTGTCAACCTCTGTTCTTCCCGGCGTGTCTTAAGAAGCTGGTCGCTGAGGGAGTTGACGTGACAGCGGGGACGCTGCGGCAGTGCACCCTGTCGTCAGCGGTGTTGCCAGCAGAGCACTGTCGCAAGGCCTGGGCGTGGGGGCAGAGGGTGGGAAGGAGCACAGGTAAAATGGGATTGAATTGGCTCTTGTGCAATTTGGCTAAAACCCAGCGACATCTGCCTTTACTTTTTTATATACTAAGTGCCAGGTGTCTTGGGAAATAATAAGTTTATTGCCTTAAATGTAAATTACATGAAAAGATGTAGCTTTGAGAAATTATTTGACCATATACATTCATCTTGAAGAATAATATTTATCTCATCTTTCCAAGTTTAATTTTTACCATGATCTAATCCATTCTTCATGCAGCAGCAGTAAATAACTTTAAAAATATGTTAGGAAAAGCACATGCTGAATACAAACTTGTGGACTCAGCTAAAACTGCTAGAATCACTGTTAGACCGCCCCCAAAAAGGAGGGTAGGAATAGCTCAGGTGACAGGGATGTGGAGAAAAAAGAGGAACCAGCATAATCACAGGAGCCGCTGTGGTGGGGGCGGGGCTGAGGAAGAGGTGCAGGTCACCTGTCACCAGGGCAGAAGCAGCAGTGGTGCCTGCTGGGCCACAGTGGTCCCCAGGGTACACTGGGAGCTGCCCGTCCACAGAACAAATCCAGGCTGCCTGGTGTCCGTGGTTAACAAACAGGATCCTGTGGACAATAGAAACCATGTGTTTATTTAGATTTAGATTAAATTTAGCCAAACTATGTGCCAGGATTCTCTAAAATCCAAAGTAAGTGTAAATTGTTAGGACCAGCAAGAACATCGGTGCACCTGGTTCAGCAAAGTCAACACTAGTCTGAGGGACCTTTCCCAAACCAGGCCTTGGGCTGTTCTCATGGACGAAACAGCCCTGAGGTGAAGACAGTGATAACAGAGGATGTAGGGTGCATGTGCATTACAGGTGAACTCAGCACATGGGAGGGTCCAATCCTATAAGCTCCAACAGGGGTAAAACACACACACAAAACTATGTGGTAGTTACATTTAACATTATTAAAGATACTGAAAGAATAACAATTACATGAACAAGCAAATGCTGTTAACACAAATAACATGGTTTGAGGTAGAACTTCTTCAACCAAAACCAAATATAGCAACTTATATTACAATTTAGTGAATGTGTTAAATATCATACACACACAAATGAAGAAGAATTGTCAAATGTTAGGGTAGATTTTAGGAAATTACCTATAATTCATACAAAAAAGGTGAAGAGATAATAAGAAAGCTGGAGATAAAGACAGGAAGAATAGAATAAGAAAGCTGAGCATATAGACTCTAATAGTAGTGGAGAAAGAGTGATAAAGATAATGGGTAATGAGCAACATGCAAATAATTTTTTAAGATATGATTAAATGGCCCTGGCTGGTGTAGCTCAGTGGATTGAGTGCAGGCTGCAAAGCAAAGTGTTGCAGGTTCAATTCCCAGTCAGGGTACATGCCTGGGTTGCAGGCCATGACCCCCAGCAACCTCACATTGATGTGTCTCTCTCTCTTTCTCTTTCTCCCTCCCTTCCCTCTCTAAAAATAGATAAATAAAATCTTTAAAAAATAGTTTAAAAAAGATCTGATTAAATGCATGACTATTTAGATAAAACATTAGGGAAAACAGACATGAAGCCACCTCTGGACATAGCACTGAGAAGTGACAGAAAGCAAAGAACAAAGAAAATAACTCCCTACATGGAGCGGTGACCAGACTTGAGACCAGAGCTCACAGCACAACAAGGACAGAAGCTGCAGGAGACAGTCTCCAAGGTGCTAAAGAAAATAACCATCAACTCTACATTTCACTCAGCTCTGATTCGAGAGGCACAGTGGTGGAAAGGAAAACACCACACACCACGGAAAAAGGCCTCACCAATTCCAGTGGTCACCAAAAGAGTAATAAGCTGGACTATACTTTAGAAAGAAGGAGAGACATTAACCCCATCATTTTGAAGTAGGATAAAGAAAAAATTGTATGTTAAGAAGTTAGTTGTTAAACATAAATTATATTACCATCAACTAAAAAAAACAATGACAACATTAACTATTTTGGAGGGTTAATAACCAGGAGGACTGATACCCAGAATAGCATGAAAAATGGTGGTTAAGTAACGAGAGTCACAGCACTCTGAGGTCCTGCTGTGGGAGAAAGCTGGGTCAAGTGTGCATATTAAATATTCAAGAAAACTACTGAGAAAGAATAAAAATGTAAAAATTCTATAGTACATAAGAAATAATTTTAAAAAATCTTAAATCAACAGAAGGCAGGACCGATGAATAAATAAAAGAAAATCAGCTTAAATAAAAATAGAATATGGCAGATTAAAATATAAAATATTCAAGTAAATAGTGAAGTATACAGTTTTGCTATATACAATGAATGTAAGATTAAATTATCAAGGAAAAGCATGTTTGGGCAAAATGGCTACTGAATAAAAGCAACAAAAATCATTAAATTCAATTTTGTGATACCCTAAGTCTTATCAAAGTCTTATAATAATCAGAAAACTATTCATTCAAGAAAGCTGGCCAAATCTCAGTAGAACAGAGATGTGTGACATTCTATCTTGCAGCATCCGCAGCAACATGGGGGCTGTGGCTCCAGTGGCCCAGCAGCCGGGGGAGGAGCACAGTGGGGCCTGGTACCTGGCAGTCCGTCCAGGTTGTCACAACTGCCAAGAGTCTGGTTTTTCTATTGCTACTTACCGTCCCTCCATCTACGTGTGCTGCCTCTTCTTCATCGCTCCTCCACCATGGACGCAGTCACGCTGCAGAGAGCACAGCTGGGCCGATATCTTCAAACTGGAGTTTTTGTTTCCTTCAGCTAAATACCCACGAGTGGAAAGCTGACTTGGTTTTGATTGATTTTTTTCAATTCTCATCATACATACCATTTTCCTGGTTTTTTTTTTTAGTGGTAATTTTGTAGGTGTGCCAGACATTGTGGGTTTTACCTAATTGACGTTGAAAATTTTTGTATTTCAATAAATATTCCTAGGCCTCATCTGAGTGGCAGGTAAGTCATTTATTTGAAAACAGTTTGTTCTTTTCAGTTTCTGGTTTAAGTTCGCCAGTCAGGATGAAAGCAGCACTTAACTGAGGACTAACTTGGCTTCATACTGAGGTAACGCACTTCCAGCTCCACTGTCCAGAGCTCAGGACTGCCGAGGGCTCCTGCACTGGCTGGTGGGAACATCACGACTCCCACGTGTGCCGAGAGTCACCCCTCCACAGGGGTCTCTGTCCTGGCCCAGGTCGAGTTGCTCACAGGAGGCCCCTGGGCACGTCTGGAACTCTCTCCCTGGGCGGCTTCCTGTGTGGCCTCCACAGCCGCCCAGCTGCATCTCCTCAGCTGTGGGAGTTGGGCAGGCTTTCCCAGGCCCCCACCTGTACCAGAACATGCACACTCCCTTCAGACAGTGAGCTGGGCAACCGCAAGGTTCACCTCATTTCTTTCAATCTCAGACATCACCATCTTTTATTGCCTGATAGCCAATGTCTTGAAAATTAGTGTTTCATTTATTTTAAATCGTTTCAGAGGGAGCATAAATCCGGCACATATTGCCCATCTTGGCAGGAGGCAGATGTGTGGCCTTGCTCTTCCATCCTTTCAGAGGTGTTAAAACAGGTCGCTTATCATCCCTGGTTAGCAATTCCCTGAAATTCTACTGCCATTGCCCCCTCTGTTCCAAATGATATGTCATAAATGGGCATTCAGCAACTGTGCTATTTATTATGAGTTAGTGATGCAGTCTCAACTTTTTAACAGCTTTGCAACCTTGGAAAACCATGCCAAACAAAACAGACTAACAACCACAAATAAACAGAAACCTGGAAGGCTATTCTTTGTCTTCACTGTGAGGCCCAAATAAGATGTCAGCCCAGGAACTTCCTGCAGGCCAGTTTCAAGGACTGTGGGTGTCTCTTCCTTAGTCCTGGAGCGAAGCTTGCCTAAATGATCTCCAGCACGTCGGACATCTGGACTGTGTCCATTGGTTTGTTGGACGGGACAAAGGTCTCAAGGTCTGCACCAGTTTTACTAAATGCTATTCTTGCTAAATGTCAAAATATAGCACAGTATTTTTCACAGACCAGCTATAAACAGGATGAGCTTGACAGGAACTCAACATAAATGTCGCCAACAGCAAAGAAGAAACCAACGCAGCTATATAACAATGTAAGCAATGGCTAAGACTCCCTTCCCATAGACAGAGCTTCGGATGTGAATCCCCTGTCACTTCAAATCAGTTAAATAAAACTACCTTGGGACAACCATGTCTTGTTCTTAAATAGAGCACCCCAAATGGCGAACCCCTCGAGTTGAGTAACATGTTTACTTTCCAAGTATGAGAACACCTGCAGGTGGAAGTAGTTGGCAGACCACCTTGTACCTGCAGCAGAAGAGGAAGAGCACTCTGACCTCCTCCACTATCACCCTGAAACCCTGTCCGCGGTGTTCTGACTGGCGTTTCATCAGAACTTCAGCTCTCCCTGACCTGCCTGTGCTGTTTCTCTGGAGGACGGAATGAAAAGAGCTCCCCCAGGAGTTTAGCAGGTGACCTACAACCCAATATCTTTAGTTTCTTGTTTGTTTTTGATTTTTTCTTTTGAGATTAATTTTTTAAAAACATATCATTAGAAATTAGTGCTTTAGAAGTTGCCTGTGTTATTGTTTAATTATTTACTGACTCCAGATTGGCATCCAGATGCCACACAGAATTTCTCCCCCTGGAAGTTTGTAAATTACTTAAGCTCCTGTTCTTCGGGCCACATATACTTAATTCCTTCCATCACTTCTCTGAACTCATTGACAAATGTGAATGCCTTATATGGACAAATGATAATTTCTGAAATTAAGTTTCCATCACACAGTGTGAAAATATTGTGTGCTACGATCTCTTATTAAACCACTTTGTTAAAAGAATCATACAGCCCCGGCTGGTGTGACTCAGTGGATTGAGGGCTAACCTGTGAACCCAAGGGTTGCTGGTTTGATTCCCAGTCAAGGCACATGCCTGGATTGTGGGCTGGGTCCCCAGTGGAGGGACCTATGAGAGGCAACCACACATTGATATTTCTCTTCCTCTCTTTCTCCCTCCCTTCCCCTCTCTAAAAATAAATAATTTTTTAGAAAAAATAAAGAATCATATATGTGTTTAAAATATGACACAGACATTTTCAGATATATATATATATATATATATATATATATATATATATATATATATATATATATATGCCAGCTTAGAAAATAAGAAATATATGTTCAAATTGATAAGTGGTTGAGTGCAAAGAACTAGAAATTGAATTATTCTATACCTCATGATAATCTCATGGTTCATCTTTATTAAGTTTCCTGTGCATTCTGTAGTCTTGCACAGATTTTATTTAGCTTTCCCACTAAGAAATTAGTGGTTTGCATTATTTGCTTTGTGAATGAAAAATTCACTTGCTAAGGACCAGCTCCTTTTGCAGTTCTGGTTATGATGTAAAGGATTCATATACTTGCACTGGTGGAAGGGTGGTGGCCTTCAGGATAAGCCTAGTGGACAGCTGCAGCTTGCCGGGCTCAGTGTGCAACCGCGGAACCGGGTTTTCTCCATAGGGTTACCGGGCCAGAGCGTTCAGCTCCATACTTCAGAGAAGAGCTTCTGGTCTCCCCGCACTGACAAGAACTCTGCTGTTTGCTCTCACAGTTACTGAGGGAGCCCCGGGTACCGGCTCTGGGAAACGCTAGACTCGAGTTAGTATTGCATGCAGAACAGTGGCCCTCCGCTAGGGGAGGCTGATCTCCGCGTGCACAGGGACAGCACCGCAGGTCGCTGCAGGGGCAGCGCTCCGCCGATGCAGGTGAGAGCCTTGTAAAGGGACTAGAAGATTTGAGAAAAGTATAATTATTTCTTTTCATCACTGCCGAGCCCTGGTACAAAATCTTCCTTATTTGCATTCTGTTAGTTGATCTCATAGAGATTTATTTATTTTCTGCTACAGTAGTAATTATGGTTAGCAATTCTAGGGCTTGAGCAAATATAACAGCACAGGTCTAATTTTCTGCTGACTTAAAACACCCTTTTTCCTCTTTCCTTCAAATTTTGCTCTGCCATTTACTAGCTGGGCAGTATTTTTATACTTGGTGAGGCTAAATTATACTATCAGTAAAACTGTATAAAGGGCACTTATTTTGAATAATTTAGAAAATGCCTAACTTCCCAGCAAATAGCGTCAGGAAAAGAGTAAATTCCATTGTTATCTGTTGCTGTGACTAGTTTGCTTGTACATGTGTAACCTGGCCAGTCCGAACCGAGCAGGACACTAGTCGTCGGGGCTCCACAAGGAGGGGCTCCCGCACGGTTTCTGGGACGAGCCCAGGACTGGCTGGGCTGCAGGGTAGTTCTGCGCTGTCTGCCGCGCTCTGCCTCGGCTTCCTGTTCTGCGTCCTATTCATTCCTCAGCTTCGGACCGGAGCTCCCGACGCCTTAGTGTGCACGCAGGCCTCAGGAAGACAGAGTGTAGCTCCGCTACGGCGTTTCCAGACCTTTCCGGCGGTGCCTGTGCCACTGGGTCATGGACCCCGGCGTTATTTATGACGTTTCTTTTGCCGTCAATGCCCCTTTTCTGACCTTTCTCAATTATCTCCACCAATACTCGTCTTTTTGAGAAACTGCCAAATTGTTTTCTCAAGTTGCTGGACTATTTTACATTTCCTACCACTGATGTCTCAGGATTCCAGTTTCTTTATATTCTCATCATTTGTTACTGTACATTTTTTATTACAGTCATCCTAGTATTTATGAAGTGTTATTTCATTGTGGTTTTACCTAGTGACTGATGGTGTTGAGCATCTTCCCATGACCATTTGTATAAAATATTGGGAGAAATGCCTGTTCAAAATTTGTGCATTTGCAATTGAGTTATGTTTTTATTGTTGAGCTGTATGATGCCTTTTTGTATTATGAATATTAGACCCTTACCAGATATACAATTTTGAAATATTTTCTCCCACTCTGTATTTATCTTTCTATTGTCTTGATAATATCGTATATTTTGGACTATAAGACTCATGTCCCCCCCCTCCCCACACACACAAATTTGAGAGGAATAATGGTTGTTAATGCTGCTGTTGAGTTCTGTTTACATTTACATTGGTGAAATATTATGTTATTTATGTTATTAAACATTTTACCACACTTTTTTGCTTCAAAATTTTTTTTCCTATTTTCTTCCTCTAAAACCTAGGTGTGTCTTATGGTCCAAAAAATATGGTATCATTTGAGGTATAAAATTTTTTAATTTGATGAAGTCCAATTTGGTTTTCTTTGGTTTCTTATGCATTAGGTGTCACAGCTAAGAAACCATTGCCTAGTCCAAGGTCACAAAGACATACACATATTTTCTTCTAGGAATTTAACAGTTTTTCCTCTTAAATTCATGTCCTCAGTCAACTTTGAGTTATTTTTTCCTATGATGTGTGTTAGGGGTTAATATTTCCCACTGGACATGCTGTTATTCCAGCTCCGTGTGTGGAAAACACGATTCACCACTCATTGAACTGTCGTGGCATCCGGGTCAGCACTCACTGAGCTGTAGATGTCTGAGTTTATTTCTGGGCTCTCAGTTTAGTCCATCGATCTTTTACAGACCCAGCCTTATACCAGGGCCGATTGCTTTGATTTCATTCGCTTGTAGTAACGTTGAAATTGGTAAGTTTTAGTCCCACCACTCTGTTCTTTTTCCAGATACACGTGGTTATCCCAGCTGTCTTGAATTTGCACATGAATTTTAGAATCAACTCTCTGGCACCTTTTCCTGTCTTTGCTATTAAAATCCCATACCCACCCTGGAAACAAACCAGGAAGCTGTGGCACCAGCAGATTGATAAGGAGCTCTCTGAAGTCTGTCACTTTTCCTAATCATCCCTCCCTGAGAGATGCTGGGTCTTCGAGGGACAGAATCCACTTGACATTGAACGTGCCTCTGCCATTGCTTAGGCCACCCGAGGAAACCCACTCAGCAAGACCAGTGAGGTTCCTGGGTGCCTCCCCAGGGTGTTCACTGGTTCTTCCTAAAATGCATTGCCAACCCTCTTCCTCCAACAGTCAGAGCTGAAGGGACTTCACGAGTTCACTTGCTCTGTGCCCAGTTTAACACTGCAGTCCTGGTCAGCAGCTCTGTTGCGGCTGGAACTCGGGTTTCAGCCAGGTGCTTGATTTTCGAGTACGCTGATTTCACCCTCGGCTGTCCCAGGGTCAGGAGCAGTCAGACCCTTGTGAGTCCTTCCCTGGGTTGCAGCGATCCCTCCTTTTAGTGGTTTTCCATTACCAGCAGTGAAGTGAAAGTGACCAACCTCTTACCAACAGCTGAACAGTAACCACGCAGAGTTCCCACAGATAACATCTGCCCACAAACAGAAGTCTGGCGGCAGTCCTTGGTTTGAGGTGATGTAACTCCCTGAGACCAGCCACCGCTCAGTGGTTATGTGAGGCCCAGCTCCTCCTTGGCACGGGCGGCTCAGACACCAAGGAGCGCTGGCTTGACTCAGGAAGGCTCTGCCTCCCCTGAACAGAAGGCACTTGTGGCTTCATACCTGCCAGAAGCTAGGGTGACTGTGTCACTCTACTCAGGTGGCCAGGACAAAGTGCTGCGGGCTGGGTGCCTTCAACAATGAGGTTTAGTTTCTCACAGTCCTGGGGCTAAACGTCCAAGGTCTAGGTGTGGGCAGGATGGGTTGCTTCTGATGCCTCATTCCGTGGCTTGCAAATAGCATACTGGGACTTTAATATATGAATTTGGGGGGACACAATTCATCCCATAGCAGTACCACCCCTGAAAAACTGTTAGCCAAGATCTACTGTCCTCCCTGAGCAAATCCTTACTCCACCATTACCAGGAAATGTGACCATCCATTCCTACTCCCAACAAGGCCACGGCTGCAAGTCTTTGCCCTTGGGTTTAAAACACCGATTTTGAAACTATTGTCTGGACCAGAGCCCCAGGCACATGGAAGGGTGTCCGAAACTGGCTTCTCTCCACAGTCAAAACTGGTTAAGTTGCCCATCAGTTAACTCACTGAAAACCCACTGTGTGCGTGTGTGCCCAGGGTGTGACTGTGGCCTCCCAGAATGCTGTGGGCGCTGAGCCAAGGGGACTCCCACAGCTGTCCCCACTGGGGCGACTGTCCTTAAAACTGCAGGTGACTTTATTTGCATTAAAAGTTTTATTTTAGCATGAGCAATTATTACCAGAGTATTAATGAAAGTCATTCATTATGTTTTACTATCTGGGCAATCATTAATTATATGAGAATGCTCACAGGAATTTAAGAAGGTCAAGCAGGGAAAACAGCTCCACGGTGTACCAAGCCTGGCCTTATTCTTCGTCAGGTTGCTCTTTGGAGGGGAACTAACACTCGGCTGGCCCGGTCCCATGTCAGGGAGAAGGCAGTGACCCTGGCGGAGAGAACAATGCGTGGAGGTAAGCAGTAAGCAACTTCTGTCTGAAAAATCTGGATGAAATGGTCAAATGTTATGTACACAATGTATGATAACCAGCTTTGCCCTCCCCGCCCCTCCTTTATTCTTTCACACTGATGGTCTGCCTCCTGTGTGGGGTGAGGGGAGGCGAGGTGTGGGTGGCCCCTGCCTTGTCCTCTCCTTTCTCTCAGGTCCCCTCCTACCCCTCCTCAGGGGCCTCACAATGACCTGTAGCAGCAGGACTGAACTCTCTCAAAGGATTTGGGGACTTTTTTTTTTTTTTGCCAACAACTGTTGGTTTATAAATAAATTTTCTCCCTACAGCAAGATGTTTTTAATCAAAGAAGACAGTTATCAAGTACTCAGGTGTTCTCCATCCTTTCCCAGGTTCTGGGCAGGCCCTTCCCTTGGGTCCCAACCCACCTTCTGCCCAGTCATATCCTGTTACAGACCTGGTCTAGTTTTATCATCTCTGAGCCCCACATTCTGATCATAGCACATTTTGTTTTCGTGTACAATTAAAAATCCTCTAATGATTAGGTAGCTTGCTTTTCAGTATTCTGATAAAGGAGTGTGTATATAACTATGAATCCACCTATTTTCTCATTTTACTGGCTCATATGAGTGAATAATGAGTGGTAGAACTCTATCATCTGTTTCACTCTGTGTGAAGTATTATGGTCATTATGTATTTTAGGATCCCTATTAATGGCAACAGTATCTTGCAAAAAGTCTCACTAAAGATTTTTCAAATTAGAGAAAAGAAATATAATGCACTGGGATGCAGAAGGCCAAGAGCAAGTACTTAAGAGTCCCTGAGAGCAGAGTGTAACAGATGCGATCACGTATAATGTGCTGTTTGAATTTCAAGTTCTGAGCTTCTGGTGCTGCAATCAGGAACACTTCATGAGAGTCCAGCTCTCTTTTGGTTTTCTACCATCCTGAGATTAATGTCCGCGGACCGATAATAACTCCCATAGATCCAAAGGCTCTGCACATGGCCCGACAAGATGGCTACACAAATAAACCTTGACGTGAATGAATCTGTTGTCAGCCGAGTGTAACTGAGCATCTGCTGATGCTGTAAGAGGTTCGCACAACAAGAAATGACTGGCTCGCTGCAAACATTGGCAAAAATGTCAGAGAACCCTTAAGCCCCCAATTTGTCTAGAAACAGACATTAACCATTGTAACGTAATTCTACTTTCGTACTCCAATTAATATTTGTTAAGGGCTTACCAAACACCTACAGAAGGTTACAAGTGTGGGTCATTTTTAAGGGCACATATAAGATATAGTGCCTTTCTTCCAGAAATTTTAGAATCTTGTTTAGACAAGAACTACATACACAGAATAACTGGCATGTTTATGTAGGAAGTATGGACAAAAATAGAGACATCTGTCCTTTTTTTTGAAGGGATGTGCCACTTATAATTAGGGTGGGGCTAGAAAACCCAACACTGAGCTTTGAGGAACTGAAGGGATAGATTGCAAAGATGAGAGCGAGCCTTTCTCCGCAGAGGTGGCAGCGGTCCTTGAGCCCAAGTGCAGTTTAACAGCAGTTTAATCGGGAGGTGTGTGTGTGTGCTTGTGTGCGTGTGCCTATATATAAAATCATCAATGAAAGTTTACAGAACAGGACAACCAGGAGGTCTGGGTCAGAAGGATTAATGTGACAGAAATAGTGAGGAGAAGCTAATGATGAATTTCTAATCTATGGTTACAGTAAGGTGAGTTGACAATCCCACACTTGCTTACTTAATATCATCAGTCATTTCTAACTGATGATGAAGAACATAATGCTAGTAAATCTTTTTGATATTTTACAAAAGACAATAACTAGTGGGAAATATTTGTTCACTCACCATCAGGTACCTAATATGTGTAAAATACTATGTTATGAACATATGTAAAATGTACAGATCTTGATATAAACTTAAAATCTCCAAGGGTATTAAGAATATAATATTTATAATAAAAGGGACTGCTTTAAGGCTTATAGAAGTAGTACTTATTCCGAGAGCTAAGTTATACAGCCATAAATTCCAGAAGGGAACAGATATTTCTCTATGTCAGTAAGACACTGAGTGAAAAACATGTGTCATTATTTAATATTACTTAAACTATGATATAAATGGAACTTAGAATTCTGGACCTCTCATTCAGACGTAGTGTGATTTTAAGTAAGAAATTTAATATCTTAAGTATCAGTTTCTCCATCTCTAAAATTAGGATATTAATACTAGATTTCTTCCTGTGAGAGTAAACTGAAATATTTCATAAAAATCACAATTAATGGCACTCTGTGAACACCTATTAGTAGTGCTTTTACTTTATGCATTAACTGAACAAGGGAATGAGATTACTTCTTTTGTTTCTCTTCAAATAATGTACATACAAATTCTCCAGTGAAAATTTTAAGGGTTATAATTAGAATTATTTCTACAGAGCCATTTAAGTCCTAAAACTAAATGATAATCAACAAGTTTATTTACAATTGGTGCATTCAGAATTTAAAATATATAAGCTTCTCCTGGCCAGTAGCTCAGCTGGTTATACGAGGTAGCTTTGTCCTGATGTACCAAAGCTGGGGATTCCATCCGGGTCAGGGCACAGAAGAGAAGCAACCAATGGATGCACGAATAAGTGAAACAACAAGCTGGTGTTTCTCTCTCTCTCTCCCACCTTTTACTTTCTCTCTCTAAAATCAATAAGTCAAAATATCATAAACTTTATAATACCCATTATATTTACCAGCAAGTTAGGTATTTATTACTTAGCAAAGACACTGAGATAATATTTGTTAAGTGAGTTAATTTGCAAAAGTAAAGTACAAAATAGCATAGAAGAAAATCCAAGTTAAATAGAGAGCTTGTAGGACCAAATACTCAAGCTTGTAGGTTTTCCAGAACACAAATTCTCTTCATTAAGTAAGACAATCAAACTCTTTGCTTTCCTGTGTGTCAGATTTAGGTTTCAAATTGAAACTCATCATGTTTTGAATAATTGGAGTTTACTTGATAAAGGGAAGCAATGTGAAAGTATATATATATATATATATATATACTTTATATATTATATAATATATAATATATATTATATATATAATAGTACATATTTCATATATACTTTTGCATTATTTTCACTTAGCTTTTCCTTAAGAGTTTACATATAACTATCTTCTGTCATGAGAAATACACTTTTAAGGTTCTCTTCAGAAAGTAAAACAAAAGAGTTGTAACTACCAGTTATAATAGGTGAGTTCTGCAATTATCTAATATAATAATAAACATGCAAGGAGAAACCATATTAAAAGGAAATCATTCTTAATCATTAGTATAGATAATTTAAGAAAAATAAAAACCTTGCTTTATACATTTTAATATATAAGTGAGTTTCTCTTCCTCCTCCGGAATTTCTGACTTTAAATAGTCAGCTTTAATTTTTTTAAATGAATATTAGGAATCATTGCCAAGAAATATAGAAGGTGAGCCTTAACTATTTATCAACAGAAGAATACCAGTGACTGCTTTCCTACCCCCCTCCTTCACACAACTTATTTGTCATTGTTCTTTCCAGTACCTCTGTTCTCTGTAGTGTATGAACTTCTTCCTCTGAGGGCTGAGCACCAGCCATTCCCACAGAGCACGGCAACATGTGCCTGTGGTTAGCCAGCTGCCTTTTTCTACCCGTAATGCTAAGATGACCATTACTACCCTGATGACTTCTCCCAAATCTGGCTCCATGGCCTCCTTGGTGGTCTTGATATCCAGTGGCCGAAATCCTGTTGTTAAAACTCTCCAGGAAAAATGGTAAAGTCCAGGAAATGAATCAGGAGAAGACACAAGAGACACTGCTTCACTGCAAGTCATCTCTGTAGCAAGAAGGGTGTTTTATGCTCGAGCAGCATTTCACCATCACTTGGTGCAAAACGTTTTTCTCGAAGTCCTGGCAGCATTTCTTTCCTTATCTAATCAGCGTTCACAGCACTAGTTCCACAAACATGGAGTTAGTTTGGGGGACCACATTCAAGTACTTCTGCCCTTTCTGTTCTTGCACTGCTGAGGCTGGTGGCGGTTGCGCACACACATCTTTCACTGCGAAGGAGGCGTCTTTCTTCCTGTGAGCCCTTTCACACTGGCCGTGCTATTGTGACCACAGTCACGGGAACTGGCCTGGGCCCTTATCTTCAGGGACTTCGACAGAGTTAATCTCTTACACAAACCAGACATGAGCCAGTCCTCCCGAGTCTCTACAGCAGATCTGTGTGTCATGACAAAGTACACCGCGATGTTTTCGGCCGGTTGGTCGCACGGCATGTGGAGATTTTCCCTTCTTGGGAGAATTTTATGAGGGATGAGCAGTGTTCACTTGGAACATTTTATGTTTGGGCTGTTATGGCTCTTTTCATCCCTTTGAGCAGCGATTTTGAACTTTTCTCTTCTCACGGCACACATAAACCACTTACTGAAATTCTGTGGCACACCAAAAATACAGTTTTTGATGATCTGACAAAAACAGGATTAATTTTGATTCATTCACATCTGACAGCTATTGCAGTGCTGTCTGTTGTCATTTTTCACTTGACAGTCCGAGGGAAAGAGGGCGGTGCCCCTGACCTGGCAGTCAGGGGTCACGTGTTTTACAGGTCCCTGTGGTGCCCCAGCACGCTGCAGCACACCGGTTGAAAACCGCTGCCTGTCTGTGGTCATACTCCGCTGAATGAAACCGATCTCATCTGAAAGCTGCCGCCTTAGGGGTTTAGTTGTGTCTCGATGTCGTCCGTGTGTTACTCAGCTCGGCGAAGTGGCAAGAACACGCCACATGCTATATTCCAGGGGTGGGTTACCTGTCGGAGATCTAAGTGGGAGCAGGATGCAGGGAAAAAGCCTGACTCTAGGAGCTCTTGCAGAGGCTGGTCATATACAGCCAGACAACTCCGGAGGTTTTAAAGATTTGCCTCTAAATTTTTTGGCAATTATATTTATCATATGTGGTCAAATTATGTTCATTTTCTTATTCCCAGCTGGGGACTAGTGTCAGGTTTTTGTTTTGTGTTGGTAGAGAAGGAGATATTGTCCCCCTTTTCCCTGTATTTTCCAAGAACTACCAGTAGTCCACAATTTTCAAGGTGTCCCTAGAAATACACTTGCACTTGCTGACCCTGGGGTGAAATACTGACCAGATACATTCTTGTTGTGTCTGTCCTCAGTGACACCGACAGAGCGATGGGGAGATATTGGTGAGTATGTGCTGGGGACCGCCCTGCCTGGTCTCAGGAAGCTGTAACCCCCCATGACTTAGGCTGAGTGAAAGACCTCCGGACCAGGAGCCACTGAAGGAGACAAAACCTATTTCCCTGGCGTGAACGCTGCCTGTTCTAATGCCTGGCTTCCCTATTGCATGATCAGCAGTCAGTGACGGGTAATAATTCTCTAGGAAAGAGAATGAATCTAAGACAGATGCAATCACATGAGAATGCCCTAAGGGAAGAGACTCAGGGGGCTGTGGAAATGACAGAGTGATCAACATTGACCCCTGCCCCCAGGCCTTTGCCAAAGCCTGAGTCCTTGAGAAATCCAAGTCTCCCAGCTCAGACTTGTGGAAATACCAGGGGCCATACAGCCCAGACCAGGAAATGGCAGACCCCCAGGGTAATCAGGCCTGAGACATAGAATATGAAAGACCCTGTGAGATCTGATTGCTGGAGGATGCTCTTTAATTAAAATATGAAGGCACAGGGAGGAAAATGAAACTAAGTTTTTAAGCCCTATAGTCTTTTTAAATGGTAACCCCCAAAACTCTGGCTTAGGTTCCCAGCAGGAGATCTGCCAGCGCCTTTAAAAGCTAACTACTTATAATTTGCAAAGGGTATTGGTATTCAAGAACAAAAATCTGCTTGGGAATGGAGATGAGGCTCTCTCCCCTCTGGAGAGAGTGGCCGGTCCGTTTTTTTACTTCCCCACAGAAACTGCTTGTCTCTGTGTATGTCTTTCTCGAGTTTCGACGAGCCATCCGCAGCGTTCCATGCTCACTGCCGGTCGGTGAGCCTACTTCAAGTGAGTGTCACACGTTCTCTGAGGTCCTGCTCGAACTGACCGAGCAGAGTGACCGAGGCTGAAGTATCGGGATGTTGGCACTGCACAGAGTGTTTTTACACAGTCACAGTTTTGGCAAACCCCTTGGCTAATTCCACTAAGAGCCGCTCTGCAATGTATCTGAAGGGACGTGTGACCCAGGCCGCTGCGCTGGGACAGTGCACCTGCTTCACCTTCGGTTTCGTCTGATGCTCGCATCTGCTGGGGGGAGCTCTCCCGACACTCAGGCTCCATGCTTGGGGAAGGAATTATAAAACCGTCAGCAGGCTATTCCAAATATGTGCAAGCGTTTTACCTTAGGTGTATAGGTTAAGATGTTTTCACTATAAATTTCTCAGTTTCCATGAAAATCGGTTGGATTTTTAAAATTATGTGGCCAGAGCACACACCAGTGTGCACTGGACTCCCTTTCCTTACTCACGTTGTGGGTGTCAGGGAGCAGGGTAAGGTCACCCGAACACCTGCATTAGCTAAAGCAAGTCCGAGCTTGTGTTCCCGGAATGGTGGCCAATCACACAATCACCCTTTGTAAAAGTTATGTCTGTTTTCCATGATGGAAGCTTCATGGTGAGGAAAGAATAGTCTTGCAAGATCTGGATTTATTTTTATTGTCATTTACAATGTGTTTGAATCTCATCAAACTCATCTCTAAAGGGAATAAAAGAATATCTTTCTCAAAGGCCTAGTGAGTAAATAGGTGGTATGACATGTCTGAAAGCAGTTTTAAATATTAGGGGTATTAACACGTCTACGCCTTTTAGCAGATAAGTACTTAGTTCTGCTTTTGAGAGTTCAGTTTGTTATTCTGTGTTCATGCGAGAAAACGCTGGATGAGTAATATCACTAACAGTTTCTTAATTGTGCACTGCTTGTATTTTCATGACATACAGTAATATTTTGATAGTAGAAAATAGTTTCTGGAGAGTACTGAAGGTACTACTGTTACAGGGTGCAGCCAAGAGGGGGGGACCCCAAATGGGCATTTGAAATGGGGTCCAGAACTTAAGGTGTCCAGGAGATTCCCCCCCCCCCCACCCAGGGTGTGGGTTGGGAGAAGGGACAAATGGAGCAAGGCCATTGAGATCTGTTTTGCATAGCAACAGCCTTGCAGCTACCCTCCAGTGTGGTCATTTAACATATCTATAGCCTTTGGCTGGTCGCTTAGATATGTTAAATAGCTGTGATCATCTCTGAGCCAGGGGAATGGAAGTAACTTCCCCACCAACACGTGACTGGGGGCAGATCCCCCAAGCTACAGCGCCTGCGTGGGAGCTCGGAGACGATTGGCTCCAGGACATGGGGCCATGCCTGCCCAGACTCAAGACGGCAGCCCAGTAAAGCTGGAAGGATACGAGTTCCGGCATGTGAAGCCGAGTGTGGGAGGAGTCGGAAATGAGGCTGCAGAGGAAGATTGGCCACGGGGATTTAAAACCCAGACTTGGCGGCCATTAAAAAGAGAACCACGCGGCTTTGGCAGAGTGAGGACTCTCCCTTCCCACAGCCATAGAAAAGGAGAACCATGCTGCTTTAGGAAGGAGAGCCATGCGCAGCCTTGAGAAGGAGAGCCATGCTCAGCCTTGAGGAGAACCGTGCTGCTTTAGGAGAGAACCACGCGGCCTTGACAGAGCGGGGACCCCCACAGCTTTAGAAGGGGGAACCACCACCTGGTTTTAGCAAAGATCCTGGCGACTCAGCCGAGGGTGCCGGGAACCCAGGGAGGTCTCCCAGTCGAGATGGAGTATTAACTAGGAAGAACCAGAGGACTGTCTGAGCCATGGACTTCTATTTCCTTTCCTGAGATACGGTACTCTGGACTGGGCAAAGGGGGAAGGAAGGAAGGACCGTGTCTGTTTGTGGGTGTTTTGGGGGACTTTGGGGTTTTTGATAAAGACATTAGGTCACGACTTTAAGTTTGTATAGCATTAAATAAACATTTCCTTTCCTTTTCACAAATCTCTGGCATTGAGAGATGTCTTTCCTCGGGCGGCGGACATGACGGACCTGGGGGCCTTTTAAATAATAGTATATCGTCCCAGGCCCCCCTTGTTCTGTTCTGTAACACTACCAGTACAAAGTTAAAGTCTGTCTGTCCTGACTAGTGTGGCTCAATCATTTGGGCATCATCCCACAAAGCAAAAGGTCACAGGTTCAATTCCCAGTCAGGCCACATGCCCAGGTTGCAGGTTTAGCCCCTGAATGTGGCACATACAAGAGGAAACCGATCAATGTTTCTCTCTCACATCGATGTTTCTCCCCCTCTCTTTCTCCCTCCCTTCCCCTCTCTTTATAAATAAGTAAACAAAACCTTTTTTAAAAATCTATCAAGAATACTATGAGCATTTGAGTAATTTTCTCAAAAATAGCATTTTTAGTATATGAGTGTTTAAGTCAGGAATTATGAAATTTGCCAAGAATAACTTAGAGAAGCTTGACATGTGTCACTGAAAGACTCTTACTGGCATCTGATCCAGGCCAGGACACCAGTCACATGGCCCGATAATGGGGCACATGTATCTTGTGCTGAGTCTGTCTCACTGTCCTCTGTGGTCATGTCTTTGGTCTTGGCTCACTAGAACATTAAAAGCTAGGAGCTTATATTTTAAATATAAGTTTCTGTGGTCAAGTTATAGAATTTAAAGGCTCCTTTAAAGTTCTATGAATGAATTTTTATTCAGAATAAAAAATTTCAATGTTAAATAATAAGCTTGCAAAAGGGACGCTGGAATCAGTTTGGAGAAATGCTGATTCTGTATCATGTAATGATGTGGTTGTGTAGGAAACCTGATGCAGACACCGGCCCGCAGTGTCTGTGTTATTATGGATGAAGTGAGACGTTCACACGGACTACCGAGTCCGGTGGAGGAAAAGGGACAGCATGGCTTTTCTCTCAAGGGGAGCAAAAGCCTCAGCCTCTGCCATGACAGGCCCTTGTTGGGTTTCTCCGCCCATTACATGATGGTCCTCATTACTATGCACAGGTTCGCTTTAGGTGGTTACTTTTTACAGAAAACAAAGGAGCCAATGCTGCTAATCACATCACAGAAGAAGGATATTTGCAAATGCAAATGAACTGGTTACACTCATCCTTGGAAGATTTAGCATGGATTTTAGAAAGTTACTTTGCAGTAAATGTCCTCAATTCAGGGTGAGGGAGTTTTAGCAAAAAGCAAGACTCATAGCAGCCTAGGTACATTGCAGGCCTGATTCCCCACGGGAGGACCTATCTGAGGGCGTGGGTCCTGTGCATCTCCCAGTGGGAGCTGGGCCCATGCCATGCAGAACAGTCTCCTACAGACACCTTAGGTTTCCAGGACAGGCTCTGGCTTAGTCAGACTCACTGGTCACTGGGCACGTCTTGTTGTCAGTGGGGGAGCTGAGGGGATGGCTCCAACATGCTGGATAGAGTAAAAGCGTCATGTCTCTATTTCCTGTCAGTAATGCTGCCAAATGGTCAGAAACATGGGAAAGACCACACTGGATATCCCAACTGTGTACACTTACGATCCCGGGAGGTGCACCCCAGGCTTCTCCTTATTGGTGAGTTCACACCCAGCTGCTTGTAGCAGACTGGCTGTGCAGTGAGACACCAAGCCGCTCCCAGCGCCAGCTGGTTCAATTCTACCTTTTTGCCCCATTAAAAAACAAAACAAAAAAGCAAACCTTCAGTCTAAAAGGAAAAGAGAGACAGAGGATATCCCTGAAGGATATGGAAATGGCCATTGAAAGGTTATTTTTTCTGCCTCTTCGTAAACAAGTCAATAGAATACTCCAGTCCTGCCAGGAGGGAGATATTTTGGGGCACACAAGCATCAGGAAACATTTAATATTGTAGTAGAAGCTCATTAGATTATTATTCAATACAACATAATCCAAAACATGAAGTAAAAATAAAATCCTGGATTGTACTATTGGAATTAATTACATCACCTTGTGGCCCTCAGTATACTTGCAAGACATGATCAGGATGACAAGGTCGAGACAAATAAGGTGACTCTTATAAAAGATCTGGATTTCAGATATTTTATTTATTTAATTTTTTAAAAGATTTTATTTATTTATTTTTTAGAGAGGGAAGGGAGGGAGAAAGAGAGAGAGAGAAAAACATCAATGTGCAGTTGCTGGGGGTCATGGCCTGCAACCCAGGCATGTGCCCTGACTGGGAATTGAACCTGCGACACTTTGGTTCACAGCCCGAGCTCAATCCACTGAGCTACGCCAGCCAGGGCTTTGGATTTCAGATCTTTTAAAAGATCTTCTCTCAGCCCCTTCAAACTGCTGGAATGAAGCACTGTGGACTGAGTGCCCCATGAACAACAGACAGCTGTTTCTCACAGTCGGGAGGCTGGGAGTCCAAGGTCATGGTGCCCGCAGAGGCAGTGGTGTGTACAGGCACCCAGCCCTCGATGGCTGTCTTCTTTTCGAGTCCTCCCTGGCAGAAGAGGCAGAGGACTGTGAGGACACTAACTTCCCCATGAGAGCACCACCCTCATGACAATCACCTCCCGAAGGCCCCCCATCTAGTACCATGACTTTGGAGGGTTAGCATTTCAACATAAGAATTTTGCAGGGACACAAACATTCAGACCATAGAAAGACATGTGACAGCTTTTTCCAGGTCAGGGGACCCACAGGTAAGGTGATCATCACCTTTTACAGTTTACACATATTATTTGCATTATTTATAGCATTAGTAAATGGGAGCCTCAAAAACTTAAATCTGCAGCCCTGACTTTGACCTGAATTTGAGACATATGTATCCAATTGCCTATTGAACCTTCCACTTAATACTGGGTTACATTACATTTAAAACAGGATTTCTGTTTTGCATTCCTAAATCTTCCCATCTCTGGGGATAAGAGGAGGAAGAGGCCCGAGCCTCTGCCGTGTGAGGACACAGCAGGAAGGCAGCCCCTTGCAGGCCAGCAGGACATCCTCATTCCGTCTTCTTTCTTCCCCTTTTTGTTAAAAACCCCTCAGGTGCCAGATCAGGTTATTAATTTAATCCATAGTATTCTCATATCTCAGAGGCTAAATACATATATGAGTCTATTATACTCTGCATGTTGGATTTTGTTGGGTAGTTTGGTTTTTGGTCTTTTCCACCATACAGTAAGCTCTTATGACTAGAGATTGTATTGAAGACTTTTTAAAAATCTTTAATACCTTGTATAAGGCTTAAAACTTAGCAAGCGCTCAATATTAAATCAACAAATGACTGAACATGTTGGGCATACTGTGAAAGATGTTAAAGGTCAGGACAAGGTGAATGGATTTGTTCTCGTGTTTCAGGTCAATGAATCTGGATTGCAAAACTCAGGGGAGCGACGTCTGTTACAGCTTTCCCAGGTGGGCTTACCTGCTTGCCAAGTAGACATGAAGCCAGGGTCGGCGTTCCTGCCACGAGATACAGCCGGGCGGAGGCACAGAGCCCAGAGCATCGCGGTGGGTCAGAGAAATCTACGTGTTCCTCCATGCTGCTGGAACCTTAATTGTGAGGTGGATCGCGCGGGAGGGGCACTCGTGAGGTGATCGGGAGCCAAGGGAAGCAATAGCATTTTAGGCAGAAAGCCTTGTAGTCTGAAGTCTTACAAAACCGGCCTCGTCCTGCTCATCTTCACAGAGTTTCCTACTGGAAAGGCGGAGGCGGGCCACGACCAGCGCGACTCCAGCCTGACAGCCAAGCCAGCGGGACCTAGGTTGAGAGTGCTGCCAGCGAGACGCCGCACAAGGCTGGGGGGCTTCTCGGTTAGCGTCTGGCAGCACACAAGTGAACACGGAGGCGACATACATGTTGTCATTACTTACCCATGTTTTTATGTAGTTTAACCACTCAGGAAGCAGACCTACAGTTCAACTATAGGTGCATTCTTGTTCTTCACAATCCTTTGCTTGTCACACGGCAGAAGTACGTGGTAACAATGAATGTTGTGAAATTAAAAAAAGAAAAAGACACCTGATATCGGGTGGATCTAATCAGCTCTTCCCCACAGGGTATGCCTGGTTCAGTCTCCCAGCTACCCGTGGGTTCCCAGGGACAACTGTTGACCGAGCTGCTTCACCAAGTTAGGTACCAGCTGCAGAGCGATAATGAGGACGCCGTTCTTCACCTTGAAGAGCTGAGTTTACAAGCGCCACGTCTCCAGCTGGTTTCCGGATGGGGACTCTCAGCAGCGTGAGGATCGCCTGGAAGAAGTTTCAGACTGATTTAAGCATGACTGAGTTTAAAAACAAGACCTATGTTAAAAAATGGGACCTGTCATGAATCTTTAAACTATAAAAATTAAGTGACACAAGCAAATGGACCCAAAATAACAGAAAATAATAGGACATATCCATGCATTTCAATTGAAAGTTTTAATGTTAATATTTTGCCAATGCATCTCAGAAATGTGTACTGGTTTTAAATGGACTGTTACATCACAAAGCAAACAAGCCACCTGACGAATCTCATTCACCTTTTCCCCTTCCTATATGTTATAATCAATAACTTTGTTGTTTATCCTGTCCATTTGTGCTTTCATACCTTTCTTACCTATGGATATACCTATAACTAATATACAGTATTTTTGTTAAAATCTACATATAAGAGAACGTATACATTTATTTACATTGCTGCTCAGTGGTATATTTAAAAACACACAGGGAGAGGAGAAGATGGAGGTGGAGTAGGTGTGAGCTGGGCCCACTTGCTTGTGCCCCCAACTGGAATACTTAGCTGATCTTCCAAAAAGCAAAGTGAACAGCCAGGCAACAGAATCTTAGCTAATAAGAAGTTTGGGAGCCAAAGTGTGCAGAGGACACTTCAAAACAGGAGGTAAGAGGTTTTTCAGGAATAGGGGGCGGTCCCTGGGCCTGGCAACAGAGACCCCGGCTGCCACTGGGGCATTGGAGGAGAGCCACAGTGACCACAGCCCAGCGGCTCCCTGTCCTCCCAGGGTGGGTAAGTCCCAGATCCGCACTAGGAGTGACCTGGACGTAAAGTTGCTATGGGGAAGCGGGGAGGCAACAAGCACTCACACAGCCGCCATGTACCCAGGCTGGGTCAGTGGTCGCCAGCTGGAACAGTACCAGAGAAGTTGGGGGACCCTGGTGGCACCTGGAGCTGGGTGGCCAGGTGGGCCATGGCTGGCCTTGACCCAGACAGATTCTGGACTTGCCAGAGAGTGGGAGTGTGTGGAAAGCCTGGTGGCTTAGAGCAGCAGGGGCACCAGAGACTCTTTTTTTCAAAAGGGGAACTGGATGCACGGGGCTGGGACCTCGTGTACATGGAAGCCCAACCATCAGAGAGGGAGGAGTGCGGGTGTGATCTGCTCCCACTCGGTGCACCTCGCCGATTGATGTAGGGGGTGCAAAGCGAGGTGGCTTGTTTGCGCCAGCTTGGCGCAACAGTGCAGAGTGGTGAGTGTGGGCCACCTGGTGCTCCAAGGGTGTGGGCTGAAACAGGGCTCCTGTGATTATTGTAGCCCAGACTGAGCCCCCGTCCTCACAGAACCACGGGAAAGGGAAAACAGGGCCTAGCCCCCAACTGCCTACAGGATTGGGGAGATCTGCAAAAAGGGCTGGGCAGGCTTAACAATCAGCAGGAGGCTTCCCCCCCTTTTTTTTCAAGAGTACAGCAGTAAGTGCTGGAGCCCAGAGAAAACCAGAGACAAACCCAGAAAGAACTGAGAAGGTGAAAACCAACAGCTGAGACAAATTTCATTTTGCTCTTCATCAGAAGTCACATGTTTTTTTTCCTCTTTCTTTTTTTCATGTATTTAGGAGTTTTTTGTTTATTTCTTGTTATGTTTGGTCTGTTTTTTATTCTCCCTTTCACATTGTATTTTAGTATTTCATCTTCCACTTCACTTGTATGCCAAATAACTCATTACTCTTGTCTTTTACTTTTTATTCTTTTTATTCAGTTTATATATTTATTATACTATTGTTATTACAGATCCCACACAGCATACATCCCTGGTCTTAGTCCATTATGCTATCTTCCTGACGTTCATTACTGTTGGTGTAATCCTTATTTTCTCTCACACTGCACCGAGTTTCTATCCCTCACTCTCACTATTTCTCCTCCATCTAACCTCGTATAAGTGCTCTTCTTTCTTAAGTCAGCTCACATTCCTTTTTCCCTTTTATAAGAGTCTTATTTCTTTTCCGCCTTTTATAAACAGTGGCTTGTTGGGTGAAATAACACAGTTATTGCTGTTCTTCTCCAAAGGAACTCCTATTTGCTCTACATTTGTTTGCACTTTAAATCCCATGTAATACTCTCCTGCTGTCTTATTCCATTTTGTGTTCCCTCCATCCCTGATCAGCTGAGTGAGGGATTTCATCTCACTGTTTTCTCCATCTCCCCCTCTTTTTTCCCTGCCCTCAACCTGGGCTTTACTCCTTACACTTACTAGTTTGCTTCCCCCACATAGAAAAATCATTTTTCTTTACTGCAGACATCTCACATTCACTTTTCGCTTTTCTGCAATATTCTCATTCCCTTTCCACTTTTATTAAACCTCATTCAGCTATTGTTGCTATCGACCCTGCTGTGGTTTTTCTGCAATTTTGCTCCCATTGGCCCAGTACTTTTTCAATTTTACTTCAAACCTCATAGTATACTCTTCCCTGTCTTGCCCCATTGTTCCCATCTCCCTTTCTTGTGTTACTTATATTTTAAATTTTGTTCTTTCCCTTTCTTTGCCTCAGTTCTATCCCAACTCTTATCAATTCTTACCACTCTTACCACTCAGTAACATTTTCCCCTCTTCTAGTCAACTCATATTTCCTTTCTCATATCTTATAATATCCTCGATCTCTCATCACCTTTATTAATCTTAGTTCAATTGCAGTTGAGATTGTTGATGTGGTATGGGGTTCTTTTGCTGGCATAGATTTGGTTGTCTGGTAATACTGCTTTGTTAACCAATGCCTGTGCAATGGCATACAAGATAAGGTGGGAGTTTCAAATATCACTAAACCCTTTGGAGGGGAGAGCCCACCAACAAAGAAACCACCAATAGGTAAGCACAAATACAACAAGAGAGCCCACACAAATGGAATAAAGGGCAAGCATAGAGCATTCAGACAAGGAGACCAAAGAGACTGCACCACTGGGTCCCATAGAACCCCTACCACAGAAGTGCACCCCACAAAGACAGCTGGCAAAGCAGAGCATTCAGAAATGCACGAACAAACAAAAAGAGTTACCTAAAATGGGGACACAAAGAAAGAACCTTCAATCAAATATAATGGAAGAATCCCCAGTAAAAGAGCTAAATGAAATGGAGGCAAGCAAACTATCAGACATGGAATTCAAAAGAATGGTTATAAGGATGCTCAAGGAACTCAGTGACAACTACAAGGAACTGACTGAGAACTTCAAAGGCATGAAAAAGGAAATAGAAACTATAAACAAGAACCAGGAAAAAATGAAGAATACACTGTCTGAAATAAAAAATACACTAGAAGGAATCACAAGCAGGCTGGCTGAAGCAGAGGACCAAATTAATGAGATGGGAGACAAGGTAGAAAAATACACAGGTAGAGTGGCTTCGCAAAAAAGACTCAACAAATATGAAGGTAGCTTAAGGGAACTGCAAGACAACATGAAATGCAACAACATTCCAACTATAGGGATATCAGAAGGAGATGAAAAGGAGCAAGAGATTGAAACTCTGAAAAAATGACAGAAAACTTCCCAAACCTGGAGAGGGGAAACACAATGCAAGTGCAGGAAGCACAGAGGGTCTTAATCAAGATGAACCCAAAGGGGGCCACTTCAACACATCATAATTAAAATGGCAAAACTCAAAAATGAAGAGAGAATCTTAAAGGCAGCAAGGGAGAAACAGGAAGTAACAGACAAGGGAGCCCCAATAAGGCTCCCAACTGACTTTTTCAGTAGAAATGCTACAAGCCAGAAGGGAATGGCAAGAAGTATTTCAAGTAATGAAAACCAAGGCCTGCAACCAAGACTACTCTACCCAGCAAGGTTCTCAATTAAAATGTTAGGCACAATGAGGAGTTCCCAGACAAAGGAGGCTAAAAGAATATACCTTCCCCAAACCAGCTCTGCAAGAGAAGCTAGAGGGTCTGTTTTAAGAAGATGAAGAAAAAGAGTAAGGGAGGAACACAGGTACAAAGGGGAAGAAAGAATAAGTATCTATCAATAATGACCTTAAATGTAAATGGATTAAATGTTTCTATCAAAAGACATGGGGTAGCTGAATGGACAAAAAATCATGATGCACACAAATGCTGCCTCCAAGAGACACACCTCAGAACAAAAGACCTACACAGACTGAAAGTGAAGGGCTAGAAACAAATATTTCAAACAAATAGACAGGAATTAAAAAAAAAAAAACTAGAGTAGGGATACTTATATCAGACAAAATAGACTCCAAAACAAGGCCATAAAAACAAAAATGAAGGACATTCATAATACTCAAGGGAAGAATCCATCAAGAAGACATAAACAAACTTCTGGCCAAGATGGAAGTATAGGTAGGCACACTGTGCCTCCTCACACAACCAAAATAAGTACAACAAAAACTTAGAAACAAAAATCAACCAGTACTGACAGAAAATTGAACTGTATGGAAGTCTGACAAACAAGGAGTTAAAATAGACACATTCTTCCAGACAGGAGGGGCAGGGTCAGGTACCCAGTGGGGAGGGGTAGTGGCAAAAAAAAGTGGTGGTTGGCAGACGCCAGGTGTGCAAGTGGCAGCTGGCAGACCCTGGGTGCAGGGTGGCCACAGGTGAACCCAGCGAGGTGGTGGATCATGGAGGGGTGCGGTGCACAAGGTGAGCAGTGAACCAGGCAGTCCCACATTCATGTGCAGATAAACCAGGTGAAACTGGGGAGCAAGACAGACCACACGACCCAGGGCTCCAGCTCAGGGAAATAAAGCCTCAAAACACCGATTGAAAACACCTCCGGGGTTGAGGTGCTGGGAGAGACTCCCTGCCTCACTGGAGAATTCTTTGGAGAGACCCATAGGGGCCTAGAATGTACACAAACTCACCCACCTGGGAATCAGTGCCAGAAGGGCCCAATTTGCTTGTAGGAAGTGGGGAAAGTGACTGAAATTCAGCAGAGAGTGGAGCAAGTGCCATTGTTCCCTCTCAGACCCCTCTTGCACAAACAGCCTCACAAAGAAGCAATGTGGGTTGCCCCACCTTAGTGATCACCTAGGGCTCTGCCCCTCACTACATAACAGGCATGTCAAGACAAAAAAAAAATGGCCCAAATGAAAGAACAGATCAAAGCTCCAGAAAAAATACAACTAAGCAGTGAAGAGATAGCCAACCTATCAGATGCACAGTTCAAAGCACTGGTGATCAGGATGCTCACAGAATTGGTTGAATTTGGTTGCAAATTAGATGGAAAAAATGAAGCCTACACTAAGTGAAATAAAGGAAAATGTACAGGGAACCAACAGTGATGGGAAGGAAACTGGGACTCAAATCAATGGAGTGGACCAGAAGGAAGAAAGAAACAACCAAACAGAAAAGAATGAAGAAACAAGGATTCAAAAAAATGAGGAGAGGCTTAGGAACCTCCAGGACACTTTTAAACATTCCAGCATCTGAATTATAGGGGTACCAGAAGGGGAAGAGGAAGACCAGCAAGTGGAAAAGTTATTTGAACAAATAGTGAAGGACAACTCCCCCAGTCTGGCAAAAGAAATAGACTTCCAGGAAGTCCAGGAAGCTCAGAGAGTTCCAAAAAAGTTGGACCCAAGGAGGAACACACCAAAGCACATCATCATTACATTAGTCAAGATTAAAAGGAAGGAGAGAATCCTAGATGCAGCAAGAGATAAGGAGACAGTTACCTACAACAGAATTCCCATTACACTGTCAGCTGATTTCTCAAAAGAGACCATGCAGGCAAGAAGGGGCTGGAAAGAAATATTGCAAGTCATGAAAGGCAAGGACCTACATCCAAGATTGCTATATCCAGCATAGCTTTCATTTAGAATGGAAGGGCAGATAAAGTGCTTCTCAGATAAGGTCAAATTAAAGAAATTCATCATCACCAAGCCCTTATTATATGAAATTTTAAAGGGACTTATCCAAGAAAAAGAAGATAAAAAATATGTATAGTAAAATGACAGCAAACTCACAATTATGAACAACCACACCTAAAACAAAAACAAACTAAGCAAACAACAAGAACAGGAGCAGAAGCACAGAAATGGAGATCACATGGAGGGTTATCAACAGGAGAGTGGGAGGAGGAGAGAGGGGGAAAAGGTACAGAGAATAAGTAGCATAGATGGTAGGTAGAAAATAGACAGGGGGAGGGCAAGAATAGTATGGGAAATGTAGAAGCTAAGGAACGTATAAGTATGGCACATGGACATGAACTAGAAGGGGGAATGTGTGTGGGAGAGGGTGTGCAGGGTGAAGGGGATTGAAGGGGGGAAATGGAACAACTGTAATAGCATAATCAATAAAATATATTAAAAAAGAAAACATAAACATTGTACCCATATATGCATCCAATACAGGAGCACCCAAATATATAAGGAAAATCTTGGAGGACTTAAATAAAGATATAGACAGCAACACAATTATAGTAGGGACATTTATAACCCCATAGTTGACAATGGATAAATCTTCCAAACAAAGTATCAACAAAGATATTATGGCATTGAACAATGCCCTTACCAAATAGACTTAACTGTTTATATGCATATATATAACCTTTCATCCCAAAGAGCAAAATACACATTCTTTTCAAATACACACAGAACATCTTCAAAGATAGACCACATAATAGGACACAATACAAGCCTCAACAAATTCAAGAAAATTGAAATCATATCAAGCATTTTCTCAGACCGCAAGCACTTGAAACTAAAAACCAACCTCAAGGAAAAAACTCAAAAACATTCAAATTGAATATGGAGATTGAATAGCATGCTATTAAACAATTAATGGATTACTAATAAGATAAAGAAAAAAATTTTTAAAAGGTTCTGGAAATGAATGAAAATGAACACAACAGTCCAAAATGTATGGGACACAGTGAAGGCAGTCCTGAGAGGGAAGTTCATAGTGACACAGGCCTAACTAACAAAGATAGAAACATTTCACATAAGTAATCTAATCCTACAGCTACAAGAACTGCAGGAACAACAATAAACAAAGCCAAGAGCAAGTAAAAAGAAGGAAATAATAAGATCAGAGAACAATTAAATGACAGAGAATAAAAGAACAATTCAAAGGATCAATAAACCCAGGAGCTGGTTCTTTGGAAAGATAAATAAAATCAACAAGCTTTTAATCAGACTCATCAAAAAAAAAAAAAAAAGAGAGGGGACCCAAATAAATAAAATCAGAAATGAAAGAGGAGAAATTACAACTGATACCACAGAAATACAAAAGATTGTAAGAAATTACTATGAACAACTATATGCCAAGAAATTTGAAAACCTGGATGAACTGGACAAATTTCTAGAAAAATATAATCTTCCAAAACTGAATGAAGAAGCAGAAAGCCTGAACAGACCAATAACAACTAGTGAAATTGAAGCAAAAATCCAAAAACTTGCAGCACACAAAAACCCTGGACTGCATGGTTTCATAGAGAACTTTTCAAAACATTTAAGGAAGGGCTAACCCCTATCCTTCTCAGACTATTCCAAAAAAAAAATCCAAGAAGAGGGAAGAAGCTCAAACTCTTTATGAGGCCAGCATCATCCTGGTCTCAAAACCAGATAAAGGTACAACAAAGAAAACTATAGGCCAATATCTCTGATGAACATAGACACTAAGATACTCAACAAAATGTTAGCAAACTACATCCAGCAATACACCAAAAAGATCATACACCTTGATCAGGTAGGATTCATCCCAGGGATGCAAGGATGGTACAATATTTGCAAAACAATGAATGTAATACATCACATAGCAAAAGGAAAGACAAAAATCACATGATCATGTCAATAGATGTAGAAAAATCATGTATAAGGTACAGCACACATTTATGATAAAACCACTTGGTAAAGTGGGAGCATTCCTCAACATAATAAAGGCCATATATGAGAAACCTACAGCCAACATCATACTCAAGGGTCAAAAACTAAAACCTTTCCCACTAAGAACAAGAACAAGACAAGGGTATCTGCTTTCACCAGTATTGGAAGTTTCACATAGTATTGGAAGTTTTAGCCATAGCAATCAGGTAAGAAAAAGAAATTAAAGGCATCCAAATTGGAAAGGAAGAGAGTTCTTTACTAGAAGTAAAACTCTCATTGTTTGCAGATGACATGATAGTGTACATAGAAAACTCAAAAGACTCCACCAAAAGACTACTCAACCTAACAAGTGACTTTGGCAAAACAGTGCAATACAAAGTCAATATTCACAAGTAGAAGGCATTTTTTTTGTACACCAACAGTGAAAGATCAGAAGCAGAAATCAAGAAAAAAAAATCCCATTAGCTACAGCAACAAGAAAAATAAAGTACCTAGGAATAAACCTTACTGAGGAGGTGAAAGACCTGTACTCAGAAAACTGTAGAACACTGAAGAAAGAATTAAGGAAGACACAAATAAATGGAATCACATACCATATTCATGGATTGGAAGAATTAATATCATCAAACTGTCCATACTACCCAAGGCAATTTATAGATTCAAAGAAACCCCTATTAAAATACCAATGGTATATTTCACAAATACAGAACAAACATTTCAAAGATTTGTATGGAGCCATCAATGATTCCAAATAGTTTTATCAATATTGAGAAAGAAGAACTAAGTAGGAGGGATCACAATACCTGATATCAAACTATATTACCAGGCCACTGTCATAAAAACAGTCTGGTACTGGCATAGGAACAGACACATAGACCAATGGAACAGAACAGGGAGCCGAGAAATAAACTCAAGCCTCTATGGTCAATCAATATTTGACAAAGTGGGAGCAGCAGAAAATGGAGTAAAAATAGGCCTCTTCAACAAATGGTGTTGGGAGATCTGGACAGTTATAGGAAAAAAAAAATGAAACTTGACCACCAACTTACATCATACACAAAAATAAACTCAAGATAGTTAAAAGACTTAAGTATAAGTTGTAACCCTATAAAAGTCATAGAGGAGAAAATAAGCAGGAAAATCTGATATTCCAAGCATGAATATTTTCACCAATATGTTCCCTAGAGCAATGGACATAAAGGAAAGAATAAACAAATGGGACTATAGCAAATTGAAAGCTTCTGCACAGCTAAAGAAAACATCAGCAAAATGAAAAGGGAACCAACCACATGGGAAAATATATTTTCCAATGATACTTCTGACAAGGGTTTGATCTCCAAGATATATGAAGAACTCACATGACTCCACACCAGGAAGACAAGCTACCAATTAAAAAATGGGCAAAGGATCTGAACAGACACTTCTCCAAAGAGGACATACAGAGGGCTCAGAGACATATGAAAGGATATTCAGCATCATTAGCCATCAGAGAGATGCAATTAAAACCACAATGAGGTACCACTTCACACCAGTCATATTGGCCATCATAAATAAATCAACAAATAAGTGTTGGCAAGGTTGTGGAGAAAAGGGAACCCTACCTATTACAATGTTGGTGGGAATTCAGACTGGTGCAGCCACTGTGGAAAACAGTATGGAATTTCCTCAAAATAACTAAAAGTCAGATTGTTTTTTCACCTGGCAATTCCACTGCTTGGATTATACCCCAAGAATCCTGAAACACCTATTCAAAAGAACCTGTGTACCCTAATGTTCATAACAGCACAATTTACAATAGCCAAGTGCTGGAAACAGCTTAAGTGCCCATCAGTAAATGAATGAATCAAAAACCTGGTACATTTACATGATAGAATACTACACAGCAGAAAGAAAGGAGGAGCTCCTATCCTTTATGACAGCATGGGTGGACCTGGAGAGCATTATGCTAAGTGAAATAAGCCAAACGGTGAAAGACAAACACCATATGATCTCACCTATAAGTGGAACCTAATCAAGAAAACAAAGAAGGGAGCAAAATAGAACCAGAGACATGGAAATAAAGAACAAACTGAGAGTAACCAGAGGATCGGCAGGAGGGGGGTAAAGGTTGAAAGAAGGGGAAGTGTTGTCAAGGAACATGTCTAAAGACAATGGGGGGGGACAACTGAATGTGGGATGTGGGGATGGGTAGGGCAACAGGAGAGTATTTTTTGAAAAAATAAAAATGTACAGGGCTTGACAAAAGTAGGTTTACAGTTGTGAGTATATAAAACATAGCTTATTCTTATATTATTTATTAATTATTGTATTATTTTATACAAACTGTAAACCTACTTTTGCCCCACCCTGTATTATAATTTAATTATTCACTAACTCATTGATGAAATTTTCAGTTGTATTTCTTTTCTTCCTTCCTTCCTTTCTTCATTCTCAACAGCATTCTAATGTATTTATTTTACCTGCCTCTATGTTCACACATGAGTGTTTCTATAGTGTATATGCCCAGCAGTGGAACTTCTTGACCTGAAATGTTCACATTTTTTATTAAAATGACCCGATATTAAGAAGTTGTTGCAAGCTGATTGAACTAATGTATGCTCCCACCAGAATTATCAGAACATTCTCATGTTTTACAGAAGCATCGAAGATCTGTATTATGTCCATTTGTTGTGTGTGTAATTGCATCTGTGTTTTAATTTGTCTACAAATGACACTGGAGATGTGCAAACCAATCCATCTTGCCCCACCACATACCAGTCTAACACCCATATACATCTACAAATGATCACTTGGAAAGATAAATGGTTTTCTTGAAAGAAAAAAAAGTTCAAATTCTGCTGTAACTTTCACTTACATAAGCACATTTAATTCTCTGCATAATGAGGTTGTCGATAACAGTCATGGGTCCCTTGGCAATCCCACTTGGGGAAACAGTATTGGTCAAGGCAGTGCATAGAAAATGTGGAGGAGATGTAAATATTTTTTACTATAGTTAGTAATTGTAGGTTCATAACATAGGTTTTATGTGAAAAAGTTAAATACTTGCTTTTCTGAGAAGGAAAATGCAGTAATATGGAATATAGAAGCAAATTAACACCTTGGAATTGATGTATTTATTTAGCTCCTAACCACAAGTCTTCTGCTCACTGCTTTAAGTCCTGCAGGGGGTCATTGAATAATGTGTGGGTTACGATCCCACCTAGTAACAACAACACAGCTTGGCATTGCTGCCCGCCTCCACATGTGATGCAGGGAAAGTCTCCTTCTACCCTATGACCTTGTTATCCCATAGGGCCAGGTGAACTGTGCATTAGTAGGCGGGTGATGACAGGTGAGAATGAACACTCCCTTCCTAACTCTTAGGCCTAAGATGACCCACACTACTTCAACTAATACTTGTGAGTCAGAAGTACCATATGGCATCACCTACACTTAAGGGAGACTGAGAAATTTAGTCCCTGGCTAGAAGCCATTTTCAACAGCTGCATAAAATACAAAAAGGAATCACAAATGTTGGGAGCTCTTAGGCATCCCTGTGATGTTAAGTGTTTGCTTTATAGTTTACCTGGTATAGAGAACATCTTTTTCAAAGCACTTAGATCCTGGCTGTTGAGGTAATACCCATTTCTAGCCTCATTTCCTGTTAGTACTGTTGCTTCGGCATCATGGAATGATGTGTTGAATGGTCAGAGAAGGTCCCACATTGCCAACCCTTTCCTCCCACTTCCTCACCTTCATAACACCTGGTCAATCATTCTTTATCAAGTCACATTTTACTTTATTAATAATTCTGGACGGTACCCACCGTTTCCAGGTAGATGGCCCTCCTTCATGATCTCACATGACCAAATACCATCTCTATGCTGCTCCTACCCAAATGGGCTACAACCCTTCCTCTTCATGTGTGACTGCCAGATTGGGCTGTGAGTATCCTCAGGGCAGGGAATCTGTAGAGCCTCTGCCCCAGTGCAGTATTTAAGAGGGCCTGGTGTTTTGGACTGAAGAGTGATATAAATGGACAAATGTATTGTTTGTATCTGAAATCTAATCTTACCTCTGTAGTGTATCTAATCTCACTTCTCAAGTCAGGGGAGGGTATCATGGATCCATGAGGCTGGAGAGCAGACTGGTCTTGCCTCCAGTTCTAACCATTACTAAGCAGCAACGACCATTGAGTATATATTTGTTGAATGAACAAACATGCATTTAAATAGGGCTGGGGTCCTTGAGTGGCAGTAGAGGGTAACTAAAATTCTCCTAAGGGATAAGTGAACCACGATGGAGAGCCAGAATTATACCCACCTGGCAGGTTCTGAAGGTGAGATGGCAGTGCAGAGTGAGAGGTTTCTGAAATGAAGCTTTGTTTTTTTTTTTTCAAATCAGTTCAATGACCCATAGCCATTCAAATATGCATTATCTATGGCTGTGTTGGTGTTATGAAATCAGAGTTTAGTAAAACTGTGACAGAGACCAGGTCTGCAAATATACTTACTGCCTGGATCTCTAGAGGAAAATGTTTGCTGCCCTGAGAGAAGATTGCATAGTTGAATTAAATCTTGTGAACACAAGTGATGGTTACAGTGGGAGAACAGAGCACTGCTATGCGAAGACCTGGTGGAAGAGACATGATCCTCATAACAGGCTCTGACTGTGTTGAAGAAGTCAACCCAGCAGCACCTAGAACAGTGCTCACATGCAAAAGCATCTGATCTTTATTATGCGGGCCATGGGGAGATCTTAATTCAGATGGCGATGCCATTGTCACTGTAGAGGATGCATTGGTGTGTTCTTGAATCACCTGCTTTGGTTTGTCATGTATACAGAATGGGCAAAAGTAGGGGTACAGTTGTTCACATGGAAAATAACATAGTAGTTAATAAATAATAACATAAGAATGAACTCTGTGGTTTGTGTACTCACAACTGTAAACTTGCTTTTGCCCACCCTGTGTGTCTGAACACCTGGCCTAGACTTTCTGATTTCCTTTGTCTGTGGTGAAAACTGACATTGGTATTTTTTTAAAGCTTCCCAAATGATTTCTGTCGCATATTTCTGTTAAAAGTCACCCTACCATGTCATTTACAAATCATTGAAATACTTTTGACATGAGGTTAAAAGGGTACAAGTCAGAGCAAGTATCAGCGGTGGCAGAGGCTGGGAGATGCCACATTGTTGTCAACAGGGAGAACATGGGTGCATGTAAGTCAGTCAGGAGTCATGTGCGAGAGGTGATCAGGCAGGTTGTAAGCTCTGGTTACTAGGAACCTGCTGTTACATTCATAAAAATAGAAATTCTAGGTGAAGGGGTTCTTCTAAGGGACAAAGATATGAGAATAAAATTAAGTACATAAAGTGTGAGGTGTAGGTGAAATATCCAGATGGAGATGGATGCTGCGCCATAGACTGACAGGAGGGGTACCAGAGAAGTCTGCAGGTAAGTCAAACATTGGAAGTTACAAGCCTGGAGGTGGTCAGGAGCCCCAGGGCAGACTCACTTCGGAAGTCACACTGAGTACACCAAGAAGACTCAGGGAGGGAATTACTGGAAGCACCCGCGCCCCTGGACAGAAGGAATTTCTAGAAAGACATGGCCTCAGAGTCTGGAGTGAAGAATTGTATTTCTGGCTGTGGGACTCAGCCTGCATTAGATAAGCCCTCCTGCTGAAAGCAACTACAGAACCCAGATAAAGGGCAGGCACTGAGGGCATTGGAGGCTGGCAAAGCTGTGGGGCCTGATAGCTGGCAGCTGAGATAGGTGGAACCCAGCCTGCCACCTGCCAGCCCCTTCCCGCTGCGATGTGCTGCCCTCCACAAGGGGCCACCATAGTCCCGAGAAACCAAGAGCGGGCACTATGCTGCATTGATCTTCATGAAGAAAGGAAGTCTTGAATATACGGTATTCCAGAATAATGTTGTTTTTTAAGAAACAATATGTGCTATAGGGTGATATTGAGGAAATTCAAAACTACTCACATCATAGGATGCTTAAAGTAAATACTAAGAAAAATGGTAATTGCCTGGCTGGTGTAGCTCAGTGGATTGAGCACACGCTGTGAACCAAAGGATCGCTGGTTCAATTCCCACTCAGGGCACATGCCTAAGTTGCAGGCCAGGTCCCCAGTAGGGGGCGTTAAAGAGACAACCACACATTGATGTTTCTCTCTCTCCTTCCCTTCTTCTCTCTCTAAAAAAATAAATAAAATCTTAAAAAAAGATTTAAAAAGAAGAAAAATGGTAATTTAGGCCTTCCCATTCTGTTGTGATCACAGCAACTAGAAATTACCTGACTTAAGCCCTGGCTGGCGTATCTCAGTGGACTGAGCTCGGGCTGCAAACCAGTGTTGCAGGTTCGATTCCCAGTCAGGGTACATGCCTGGGTTGCAGGCCATGACCCCCAGCAACCGCACATTGATGTTTCTCTCTCCCCCACTTCCCTCTCTAAAAAAAAGTAAATAAATAAAATCTTTTTTAAAAAAAGGAAATTACCTGACTTATTTTTTATAAAGAATAAAACTTTCCAAATCCCACTTTTAATTAATGAAGATGTTACAGAACAGACCTGGGTGGGGGTGAATGATATGCTATTACCAAAAGGACCCCTCCTTTTTCTCCGGGGGTTCCTTCCCTGTGCTAGGTTCACTTTGCCTGCCACCAGAAGAAAGATGTCTCTCAATCCCAGAGATTGGTGAACAGAAAAGGAATTATTGATTTAAAAGTCATACAGACTTAGAGTAATGACTTAATGTTTTCATTAAAATACTAAAGTCCTTTAGATTACCCACAGATGCACACAGTCCTTCCTTCTCTCTCTGCCCAGTCTGGGGTACCGTATCTCAGGCATAGAAGTAGAAGTCTGCGATTCAGGCTCCCAGCACCATCAGCTGTGTTACTACCATGATCTCCAGTTAATTCAAAGCCATGTGGCACCTTTTCATGGCCCACCAGCAAGAGTTCCTTCACCCCTTTTCTTCCAGGCAAAGACTCTCCTGCTTTCCAAGCCACACGGCAAAAGGGAGCACCCAAAACCATGTGGTTCTGACTCTTCCCCAAGCCCCAGGGTCCCTACTCCACCAAAGCCACATGATACCCCCCTCATGTGGCTGACACACCTGGGTTTAAATCCCAGCACCCATCTTCCTCTGCAGCCCCATTTCCGACTCCTCCCACAATCAGTTACACCTGCTAGCATTCCCCTATTCATCCAGCTCTACTGGGCTGCCATAGTAAGTCTGGGCAGGTATGGCTCAATGGTGTGGAGCCAATCATCTCCAAGCTCTCACACAGGTGCTGTAACCAGGGGGAGTTGCCTCCCAGTTACATCCTGGGTGGAATTTGCTTCCATCCCCCTGGCTCAAAGCATGGCCACAGCTATGTAACATATCTATGCAACCAGTTAAATGTCATGGATATGTTAAATGACCATGACAGAGGTTAGCTGCAAAGCTCTCAATGGCCCTAGTCCATGTGTCCCATCCCCCAGCTCAGAATTTTTTTGGGAGGCGGGGTGAGGACATCCTATATATATTTTTCTAATATTTACTGGACACCCTGAGTTCTAGACCCCATTACAAATCCCTATTTTGGAACCCCCTCTTTGCTGAGCCCTGTTACAAAGATGTGCCAGTAGTATGTAATGGTAAATGTCCTGGTTTGGAAATCAATACACCAAATTGTATCTGGTTCTAAATAGGTATTTAGATTTCTGTGTTTTGGTTTCCTAATCTGTAATTAATAGGGATAGGTTTGTGTTTTTCCATTGAAAGTCTGACATGGGGTAGTCATAGGCAGGTGTAGGAGGCTGGGGGTGGGGAACTGGAACACACTTTGAAGCCTTGCAGGACCTTCACAGCCTCACTGGAATTTGGTTTTCTACCCCGTGAAGTGAAGCAGTTGGACTAAGTGATACTTAAGATTCTTCCCACTTCTAATATGCCATGTCTTTATTTTGCTGCTTCTGACAGGTGATTCTATGATAAAATTGCTGAAGCAGTTCTTTGACTTTCCAAGATCAATGTGCTATGATATGAAAGCATCTTCAAATATTACTTCATAATGTTTTCCTCTCCTTATCCTTTCCTTAAGCTTGTAGGGAAAGGCATTTTTCCCCTTAGGCAATTTTGTACCCTTTATATTATACAGACCAAGGAATGAAATAATCATTTCCCAAATATACACATTGGATAGACCTTCCTCTGATTTTTCCTTTGTAAGTCATATTCCAATCTATATCCTCTTGAAGTCAAAGGCATTACATTATTGATGTGAATTGTCTGGAGAGTGTGGAGACATTTAATGTTTATTTTTTCCTCAAAGGTGGTTTGCATTCTTTGTTAATCTCTACGTATTTTCTAGGTTGTCATTGTTGTTGCCATCATAAGTCCAGTCTAATTCAGATTCAGCTGCTCTAAGGTGGGTGTTGAGAAGGGTCCTGGCTAAGCCACTGTGGCATGGAACTTACTCTGAGCTGAAGTTCCTAGATCCCCAAGCACCTATATGCAGGTTCCAAAAAGAACCCAAGTGTCATAAATTCCTTCCCCAGAGCCATGTCACCCTTCCCTTTTCAGAGGTGAGGTGTGGTCACCACACCCAAATGTCGCCACATAGTTATCTCCCCTATGTTCTCATAAGAGCATGTTTCTATTTCCAAAAATGATTTTTTTCCACAAGTGCCCTTCATCCCCTTCAAATAAGTCATTTGTTCTCTCAGAACTACTTGTCTGCTCCTCCTGATGCCCCATTAAGATGCTATATATGCCCCAAATTCTAATCTCTTTGAGTCACTTTTCTCTGTGACTTCAATGTGTATGCACACAATAAAATCTATTTTCTCTTGCTATTCTACCTTTTCTCAATTTAATTTGCAGGCCTCCCAGAATGAACCTAAGAGAGTAAGGAACAGTTTGTGCTCCTCAGCACTTGCCACCTGGTGGGTCACTTGCTAATAAGGCAATAAGTTGGCAGTAAGTCTATAAGGTTAGACCATGAAGGTCATTTCTTTGAAAACTCTTAGTTTCTTAAGAGGAGAATCTGAAACCCCTGGTCTCAGAGGCATGTGCTGGAGAGGACGGAGAAGGGGCTACAGGTCCTGCTGTTCACGGCAGCACCTTCCACTCCATCCTCCGGCTTCCATCCCTGTGCTCACCCCCTCGTCAGGTGCTCTTGGTAGTTCTGAGCCAGAGCCTTCTGGTTGAGTTTCATAAAAATTAAGGTAGGTTCCACCTCCTGTGGGAGACAAGGGCTAGCTGGCTTACCCACTGCTACTTGTAGGAGATCAGCAGCTTCCTGGTGGCCCAATGTCTGCCCTGACAGTCATTCTATTTTTTGGCATGTCTGCATTGTATTTGAAATGAGATTTCAGAGCAAACAGAGACAGACATATGTGATGATTACAAGTTCGGCAGTTAGCTGTGCTGAGCTTGATCAAATCAGCCAACCCCTCCTCCTTTCCCTTTATGTTATGATTTAGGTGAAATTAGGGAATTTAGGGAAATATTGTGATAGGCTTTGAAATGGGAATTCTGTGCAATCTCTGGGCCTTTCATTGTCTTTTTTTTATAAATTGCCAATACTGATAGTTATACAAGTGACTAGTCACAGAATTGCAAATTTTCATGGAGATAGGGTTGATTATTGCCCTGTTGATATTGGCCAGTTTTGCATCTGTTAGAGAAATTTATACCATTTCTCTCTGCCCAAATATGTTTCTGTTCTTTGCATCCTCCTGTGAAACACTGAACATCTTACCATGCCCACATTAATTTGGGGGTAAGTTAATGTGCTACATAGAAGTTTGTAATTTGTGTGAGTCATTTTGTCCTTTAAAAATTATTCCTTAACAATATGTTTATTAATGTGAGGTCCTAGAAAAATAATTTGATTGTTACAATTTTGCAAGAGTGGAGTTATAGTTTTATATTTCAATTTGTAAAGGGGAAGTATTATTTAAGAAATAGTGACTAGGAATGGCTAACGTAAGTGAAGGTAGGGGAGGACTCACACACCTATTGCAGAAGTTTTGTCATAGAGACAGTGTATCAACATCCTGAACTCCATAACCAGAGAGACACCATTTTAAATGTGAATTTTACCAGTGATTGGCAGATTGGTATTGGAGGCCAAACAATCTCTTCACGTCTCAGTTTCCTCAAATGCAAAATAAAGATGACAATAAAAATCACCTTAGAGAGTTGTGAGAGTTAAATAAGTAATCTTTGCCAATTACTTAGGAGAGTGGCTGTTACATAATGAACATTGAATAACTGATAAATGTGACTGATACCAGTAGACTTTAAGGGTAAAGGGTCTGTAATATTTGAAAGTTTCTCCTAAAATGGCATAAAAATATAGTTAATGACCTTTTATCCTTCTGCATAATCAAAATGATATGAATATTTGCACTAACAGGAAAATAACTATTAGGCTAAGTTTTTTTTCTTGGAAAATTAATAGTCAGAGCAATCTTTATTAGTTTTATGAGTAATATTTATATTCCATACTTGATATTTTATGATCATTTCCATGAAAGATTGTAATAATTTGCCCAAAGCCCTAGATCATTTTTTCCTTTTTTAACAATTCCTTACATCTTTCCTTTCTTTCCTGTACATTGACCTAGTTACCAAACTAGAAGTGTTCATTTGCAGGCTCACATCAAAGACCAGTAAGACACAAAAGGAGTTTGCAGCAAAGAAAGTAAGGGTTTATTTTTAGGAGTGGCCCACGCCCAGAGACACGTGAGCTAACACACTCAACGACCTGGCTCCCCAGTGGCTTCCAGGGAATGGATTCTATTAAGCATGGTGATTAATGAGTTAGGGTCATGGTCAGGGTCATGTTCTCTACTGATTGGGGTGCTAGGGAAAGGGTAATTGGTCACTACAGTTGGTCCTCATGGAGTCTCTTCATGAAGTTTCACAGCTTTTCTGGGTCTGGAGCTGAAATGCAGCTGAGGCCTAGCTGTTATTTCTAGTTTGACCTAAACTCTGTCATTGTGGTCAGTAGACCCAAGGCTTCATTTCTAAGGTTGTTTGACCAGGCCTCATTGTCCTGAGGGCTTAATAATTAAGGGAGTGGTCATGCAAGGGAGAAGGAGGCAGGTGAGTCAGGTGCTAGATAAAGCCAGTCTGAATCAAAAGGAAAGAAAGAAGAAAAGATCAGATTAAAGAAATGAAGTTTTTGCATGGTTAAACCCATAATAGTTTATCATGATGAACTAGTGCTGATGAGGAGATACCCTACCTGAGGCTTCTCATTGCAAGGAACTTTGGTGTGGCTGTTGCTGCTGGTGCAGGTAGTGGTTGTGTTGCCATAGCTAGCCAGGTGTTAATAAAGGAAAGGGAGCAAAAAGAATCCGACACTGAGCCTGCGTGCTTGGCCAGGAAGCTACAGCATTTGCAAACTCCTTCATACACTCCAGGGGGTTGCCGTCAAGGAGATTTAATCCCTGAAGCACAGGATGTGTCTACAGGAGCACTGCCTGCCCTCTGGTACTGGGTTGTTGGTGGGGTGCAGTGGGAGGTGTTTGACCATAAAGACCTGCCAATCTAACTAAGGGGTGGAGCCATCGGAAGCCCATGAAAGCTTAGGAAGTTGATAGGTTATTTTGAAAAGGCTTCTGGTCTGTCCCAAACCTGAGATGTACAATCCCAGCAACACAAAGAAGCTGTCTCTCTTGCTCAGTGGCCTGCACTCACCCCGTTCATGTGCACACTTCTTTCTGGAACACGTGCAGCCATGTGGTCTGGAGCCTTGTGGTCTTCAGCAGACCATGGAGGCTCCAGAAGACTAAGCTTTAATGGGAGACAGAAATTCTGGACCCTGGCCTTTGTTTTGGCCTTGCTGAGGACATGGTTGGACTTTTTTATGGCAGGACAGATGGAGATGGGACACTGGAAACCCAGGGACAGATTTCCACCCAAATACACCTTGCCAAACCATAATCTCCTGTGTGTGGGTCTGTGAAATGCTTTTCTTGTGATCCCGTGAAAGAACATGAATTCCACCAGCAACAGTTGTGAGAGTGGCAGCTACTGACACATGGTGACAAAGACCAGTAAATGTTCTTGTACTGGGTCCTGAAAAACAGGTAGTTTTTAATTATTAGAAACTCATTTCCTGTTGTTGATAATTTAAACACTTTACTTTATCTCCTTCTTTTGCTAAAAATGTCTGATTACTTGTAGAGTAGTTTACATCTTTAACAGAGGGTCAGAAAGGATCTGGGCGAAAGCACAACTGAGCAGACAAGGCCCATCCACATGTGGCACCTTGGTGACTGAACAATTACTGCTGGAAGGAACAGGCCTTTATTTATAATATCCCAACCGTGTGAGAGCACCCCTGCTCAGAGCCCTCCTTTCCTATGAGACCCAGCACTTCCCTTGTTCCCCAAAAGGCTATAAGCCAAAGCCAAACCCAGTAGTTTCTCATATTCTTATCTTAAACCAGCTGTGCAAACAGTTCTCCAGTCCCTTTGGAGGGTACCAAAGTCACCATTCTCACTCAGCAGCTCTCTTCTTCAGGATCTGGGGTACATTGTCATCGGCCTCTGTGTAATAGTCCAGAAAAGCATGTGCCATGGAGCAGTGGATCATGGTGAAGTTCAGGAAAGTCCTGAGAGTCCAGAGAGAGTCCAGATTTGCAAGGTAGTAGTAGGTCAACGACTTGCAAGGGAGAGTGTTCGGATTCAGCTAGAGCAGGCACGATCAGAGCAGCAACACACCTCCTTCTTTTCTCCACCAGCCCGAATGGTAGGATCCTGACTACAAACTACACTATATCCTGATACAAGTGCTTGCTTACCTCTCCCCCTCACCTGGCTGCTATATCATTCCTCCCTCATGGCTCTCCTACTCCCTTCCAAGTTGCATGGCCGAATCCCCCCATGGTTGCCTGCTCTTCATTTAACTCCTGACCAGAGCCTCCTGCATGACCTCATCTCTGACTCCTTCCACAGTGAGCCACATTTGCCGGTTCTCCTATATAGTTTATATTCATTTGGCTGCCATCCCCAGTCAGAGCAAATGTGACTCACTCAGTGCTCCAGGGGCCTCTGCCTGCCGGCTCCATATACAGTCTAGAAGTCGTGCCCACCTTGCCTAGCTATTAAATGAGCCTTTGTTATGAAAAACATCTTAAGCTGTGTTGTCCACTTCCCCATTGCTCAAACCATGGGCTGTGGGGGATTTTCTCCTATTTTCCCTGTGCACCCTTTCCCTCGTGCCCCATTACAGAAAGACAGGAATGGAAAGGAGAGACATTTGTTAAAATTTTACTTGTTCCCTTCTTGATAAATTGTTTGTTTGGGAGGAAAGTTGTAGCAAGCAATGTTATGGGTTGCTACTTATCACTTCAGTTCTTTCTATTTCACTGGTTGTTCCCATTAGTATAAGTAAGACAAAATGTGCCGTTTTTCCCTGTGTCCTGGATGTAATGAATTCTGGAAAATAAAAACCAAGGACAATGAAGGGGACAATGAAAATGCCAGCATTAACAATAGTAATGGTTTTACTTGGAGTAACACTAAAATAATTTTCATCATGAAACATTCTTGAAGAATTGAAGAGAAACTACTCTTGCTAGGGACTCAAATAAAATATAAGGTTTAAGATTCAAAAAAAGCAACAGGACTAACTTTTTCAAATGACAGCTATGAGACACACTGTCATCATGTGATCTCATCCACCAGATCGCAATACAAACAATTTTGCACCCCACTCTATTTTTCTTTTTCGAAGAGAGCACTAAGACAACCTTTGAAAGTGCAGCAGAGTGAAATGCTGTGTTGGATGGCCTTGCTGATAGCTCCTGCTATAGACATGCTAATTAATTCAGGGAATTCTGCTGGAGGCTTGAACAGTCCCAAATACATGGAAAATATGCACAAAGCAATGGCTGTTTTTTCAAAGATTTGTAGGAGTCTTCAGTGGGGGAACAAGGGGATTTAGCAATTTTGAGTCTGCCTTTGTTCCTCAGATCCCTTTGAAGCCTAGCTGTCTAGGCCCAGTGCCCACCTCTTGCCTTGTCCTTGTTCCCTTCCCTGGACAATAAAGGATGCCTGAATTTTGGGCTCTCTTAAAATGTATTTGCAGAAGCCATATGACACCCCCATCTTCTCCAGCTAGGCTTTCTTAATCAATAAACCTTTCCTGACTCCAAACAGTAATACATTGAATATTGGCCTTTCTTTTCAAGCACTGGGCACATGAATCTTACATCAGTATCAGAGGGTTGCTTCAGGTAACTCAACTGACCCACTCAGCCCTGCAGGACTTCAAGAACAATATACTCTCAGAGTGCCACTTCCACTTAACACAGAGAACAAATGCAGGCAAGTCTGAAGCTTGGCAGGAGAAAGCAGGACCTACAAAACACTTAGAAACCAAAAGAATGAGTAAAATGTATAATCTTTTGTTTTAATTTTGAATAAGAGGATTAAGAGTTCTTCTTTTCGTGGCATTTTACCTTGAGACTTGTTAAAACCAAATTTCCATTCTTCAGAAATGAAGACTGAAGGTATCTTCTAGCTGGTGCATATCTGATCCTTTTCAGGCTCTCTGCCTGGCAGCGAGATTACTTTTTCTGGTAACTCCTGCAGAATATGAGTACTTCAGCCATTGGGGGTGACTAGATTTCCTCTTTATTTTCTCCTAGAGATTTTATGGTCCTTGCTTTTATGTATAAATCTATGAACTTTTGTGAGCTAAGCTTTCGGTATATTGTGAGGTAGAGGTCAAAGTTAAATTTAATTTCTACCTGTTCCCTTCTTTGACAGTTTGTTTTGAAGGTGAGTTGGGGTGACACATGGTAAGAGGCTTTCAGAAGTTACAGCACTGTTGAATGGGGGTGCAACCACTAACTGTAGAAGTTTTCCCCTGTGCCTTGTGCTCTGGACCCTAAGATCTATCTCATCAGTGGATCGTTGGCTTTGGGGCAAATAATTCATTTTCTCTACATAGTTATAAATGTCACCCTATTCTATATTAAATACATATAAACTTTGGTTGTTTCTGGCATTTCCTTGATTTACTTTCTCTAACCAATACCGTACTGTATATTCTTTTAAGATGGTGAAAATAATATTTATTTTTAACTGCTTTCATGAGGTATACTTAATGTACAATAAACTGAACATTCTCTTTCATCTCACCTCTGCACTATTTTGAGACAACTATTGATCTGTTATCACATTTAAGTTTCAATTTTCTAGAATCTTATATAAATGGAGTTGTATAGTCTGTACTCTTTGCTGTGAGTTCTTTTACTCCAAATAAATTTTTTGAGATCCATGAACAGTTTATTCCTTTTATTGATGAATAAAAAAAGTTTACTTTATTCTAATAAGTATTTGTTGATATCTCATTGTGATTTCAATTTGACTAATGATATTGAGGACCATTTTATTGTACCAGTTTGCAATGATTTTGGGCAAAGTGGCTGTTCAGATTCTTCCCCTAACCTCTTTTATTTATTGGTCTGTTTTCTCAATGTTGAGTTTTAAAGGCTCTTTATATGTTCTGGATTCAAGCTGTTTATCAGGTAGGTGATGTGCAAATATCAGTTCATGGCTTGTCTTTTCATGATCCTTAGGAGAGAAAATTTCTTAATTTAGAGAAGTCCAATTCATCAAAATTTTCTCTTATTGATAGGCTTTCAATCTTAGTCTAAAAATCTTTGGCAAACCCAAAGTTATAAATATGTTTTTCAAAATTTTCTTCTAGAAATTTTATAGTTTTAGTTTTACATTTAGGTCTATGATCCAACTTAAGTTAATTTTTATATGTTGGTGTAATATATTAATTAAAGTTACTTCTTTATGAATATCTAATTTTTCAGTATCTTCTGTTGGAAAGACTATTCTTTCACCATTGAGTTTGTGTATGAAACTGTAGTGTATGTAGTTAGATATTAATAAAGGAAGTGAGCAAACGGAATCAGTCCCTAAGAAGCCTAATAAACTAGGGAGCTGAAGTGAACAGCAAGCCTGCTTCATTAGGGCCTTATCTCGGATGCAGGCAGGAAGGGGGCAGGAAGAATCATTACCAGGGAGGGATAGAAGCAGCAGAAGAAACCCCTGTGCTGGGCACACGTGCAGTCGAAGGCAAGATGGTACAGGAGGAGGTACTTCCGCTCTGAGGCATGTGCAGTAGGAGCTAAAACAGAGACCATAGGGACCTGTCAGCCTAGCCTGGGAAAAGGAACAGGTTGTATTAAGAACACAGAACCTTCAAAGATCTGGGGAATGGATTGGTTAGGGGGAGGATGCAACACCAGCCCACAAAACATTAGGAAGTTGATTGGTTAATTTGAAAGGGTGCCTCGTCCTTTCTAAGTCTGAGATAATATAAATAGTTTAACAAAGTGCGCACACTCTCTCTTCCTCCCTGCCCCCTACTTCAGTAACATGCACTTGTCCCATTCACATCTGCATTCTCTCTTCATAGCAGCCCTGTGGCCGTAGCAGCCCCCTAGGGCCAGTGGCAGACTGTGTGGGCTCCAGATGAGACCCTGGGCTCCAATCTGAGTGCAGCTGGGAACCGGCTGTGCTAACTGGAGGGGACAGACATAGAGTAAACTAGAACGAGCTTCTGACTGGTCAAGAGTTTTTGAATATTGGCTTTTGTACTGGGCTTGATGGAGACAAAGCTAGACTTTTTCCACAGCAAGGTGGAGGGAGATGGGAGACTGGAGGTGAATCTGGGACAGTGCTTTGTGTTTGTTCCAGCTTCTTCAACAAATCTTACCACATCCTCCCATATGTGGTTCCCAAAATGCTTTCCTTGTGACCAACGATGGGACACCACTCCCACTGACAACAAAACTGTCAAAAGAGAATTGGCCATATATACACTGGTGTATTTCTTTATACTTTTTCTAATCCACTGAAAATATATTTGTGTAGCTTGACACCCATAGCACACTATATTGGTGACTCTAACTTTAAAATAATTCCTAAGTTGTTTTGGGTTTTCTACATCCTCTGTGTCTTCATACAAATTTCAGAAACAGCTTGTTAGCTGCTTTGAAACTTCCTGCTCTTATTGTGATTATCATTCATTGTATCTATAGATCAATTTGAGTATTGTTATGTTAATATTAATTCTTCTGGTCTATGGACAGGGTATATCTTCATTTATTTATGTATTCTTTAATTTCTTTTAGGAACAAGTTGTAGTTTTCAGTATAGAGATCTTTTGTGTGATTTGCCCTAAGTATTTTATATTCTTTGATACCATTATAAATGGTATTGATTTAATTTTATCATTGTGTATTGCTGTTACAGAACAAACAAGGGGGGCCTGGGATGATAAACTATTACTGAAAGAAGCCCCCAGGTCCGTTATGTCCGCTGCCAGAGGAAAGACATCTCTCAATGCCAGAGATTTGTGAAAAGGAAAGGAAATGTTTATTTAATGCTATACAAACTTAAAGTAGTGACCTAATGTCTTTACCAAAATCCTAAAGTCCCTTAAAAGACCCACAAACAGACACAGTCCTTCCTTCCTTCCCCCTTTGCCCAGTCCAGGGTACCGTATCTCCTAAAGCTGCGGGGGTCCCCACTCTGGCAAAGGCACGTGGTCCTCTCTCCGCAGACCACGGGAGTCCCCACTCTGCCAGAGCCGTGTGGTTCTCTCTCTCAGGGCTGCAGGAGTCTTCACTCTGCTAAAGCTGTGTGGTTCTCTCCCAGGGCTTCGGGAGTCTCCGTTCTGTCAAGGCTGCGTGGTTCTCTCTCCAATGGCTGTGATCCTCTCTTCACTGCCAAAGCTGCATGGTTCTCCTCTCAGGGCTGCCGCATGGTTCTCCTTTTCAATGGCTGCCACCTCTGGGTTTAAATCCCTGCACCAATCTTCTTCTGCAGCCCCATTTCCAACTCCTCCTACACTTGGGCACACTTGCCCTCAATCTGCTGTCTTCTCCAGCTTTTCTGGCCGCCATCGTGGGTCTGGGCAGGTGTGGCCCTGTGTCATGGAGCCAGTCTTCTCCAAGCTCCCATGCAGGCACTGTAACTCAAGGGACCTGCCCCTCAGTTACACCTTGGTGGGGTAGTTACTTCCATTCCCCTGGTGCAGAGCCTGGCCACGGCTATTTAACATATCTAAGCAACCAGCCAAAGGCTATAGATATGTTAAATGACCATGCCAGAGGGTAGCTGCAAGGCTGTTGCTATGCAAAACAGCTCTCAATGGCCCTGCTCCATTTGTCCCTTCCCCCAACCCACACCTGGGGAGTGGGAGTGAGGACATCCAAAAATCTCCTGGACACCTTGAGTTCTGGACCCCATTTTAAATGCCCATTTGGGGTTCCCATTCTTGGCTGCACCCTGTAACATTGATAATATAAGAAGTACATTTTATTTCTATATTCATTTGTCTCCTGAGACTTTGTTGAACAATTTATTTTTTTTTGAAGATTTATTTACTTTTAGAGAGAGGGGGAGAGAGAGAGAAAGAGAGGGAGAGAAACATCAATGTGTGGTTGCCTCTTGTGCACCCCATGCTGAGGACCTGGCCTGCAACACAGGCATATGTCCTGACTGGGAATTGAACCTTCAACCCTTTGGTTCACAGGCCAGCACTCAATCCACTGAGCCACACCAGCCAGGGCTTTGTTGAACAATTTCTAGAGCCATTTTTTTTTTGTAGATTGTTCAGTAGTTTCTATATAGACAACATGTCTTCTGTGGATAAAGATATTTTACTTATTTCTTTCCTCTCTGAATGATCCTACCTTCCTTTTTTGTGCCTGATTCCCTAGCAAGAAACTCCATGATAATATTACATAGAAGTGGTCAAAGCAGACATCCTGGTCTTATTCCTGATACAGGGGAGAAAACATACCATTTGTTACCATTAAATATCATGTTAATTGTAGATTTTATATGGACACCCTTTGTCAGACTGAGGAATTTCTCTTTTGTTCTTGTTTGTTGAGAGATTTTAATCATAAATAGGTGTTGGTTTGGTTAAACCATTTATTTTCTACATATAGTAATAATCATATAATCTTGCTTTTAATATAATAGGTTATCTTGTTACAGAAAAGATGACTCAGACAGCTTTGGGAGTTTGCAAAGTGGAGTTTTATTCACTCATGCGGACCCAGAGGAGGCAGTCTCCAAATTCTGGGCCCTGAGCTCAGGCTGGGGCTTGCTTATATACCTGCTGTAAAGGCGGGAGCCGGAGAGGGGAGGAGCGCAGGGTCTGGGGGAAGCAGGTTACAGAAGCAGAATGCGGAAGTCAGCGCGCTGATAGAACAGTTGCTGCTCCGCTGAAGAGGGCGGGCTACCCAAGATCGCAGCCGTCAGGGCACTTGCCGCAATATTAACTGATTTTCAAATATTCAAACACCATTACTAGAATGATTCCCACTTAGTCATGTTGGGTACACCTTTTTATATGTTGATGATTTCATTTCCTAATATTTTATCCAAGATGTTTCTATCTAAATTAATGAAGGGAATCTGTCCATGTTCACATGCATTTTCTTTCCAAGGTTTTTGTATCGTTTGGCTACTTTGAATGAGTTGTGAAGAATTTCTCCTCATTTCCTGAAAGAATTTGTGGACATTTTTTTCTGCTTTTTAATGTTTTTTTTTTTAAATATACATCATCACTGAAGTCATGTGATCCATTTTCTTTGTGTGTATGTATAGGGACATTTTTACTTACTAATTCAATTTCTTCATATGTCATATAGTTTCATCAAGAGTTTCTAGTTCTTCATGATGTGGAAGAAAAGGGGCTACATATTAACCTCACGAGCTGAGGAGAGGCCTGTGGGGCAGCCTTACAAACTCAGAGACCGAAAGTAACCACATAGGATGGTCTGAAATTAAAACTTATTAACTAAAAGCAGTTCATGGCAGTAGTCACTTCCTAAGTCTGTATTTTTCCCTAACAAAGGTTAGCCTTGACCTTAACTGAGCCTGTCTACTGGATTTCTCCATCTAGGATAATGGACCTTTGGAATGTCATGGTAACTTCTCTTTTTCCCCAAACCCCCTGGGCACAAGTTGAGACGCAAATCCCCTCATTATCATTATGTTAATTGTTGATTGTTACCTATCCTTTACCCAGCTACCTAAAAGAAGTTTGTTTCTATCATTTTGCCTTTTACCCAAGCCCAGAGGTTTCCCTGCTTTGCTTTCTCCAGCCTCCCTAATCTGTCATCAATGAATTTCGTGTAACCCCCTTATGGCTGCTCTTTTGATTCTAATGTGTAAAATAAGGGGGTAAACTGCCATTCTCCAGAGCATTTCTCAGTCCACTGAGATGTGGCTTGCCGGCAATTGTCAATTTAGCTGAAATAAACTCACCAAAACATTCTCTCTAGGTTTGCATGTTTCTTACATTGACAATGAATTAGTTTCAGTCATTTGGTTCTCCCTAAGAATTTGTCTATTTCATTAATGTTAACTTAAATTTATTGCATAGATTTGATCATCATATTTCCTTATAATCTCTAAAGTTGGTAAGTACTTTTACTTCTTTCATTCTTGATTTTCATCATTATCTTCAATATTTTTCCTGGTATGCTGGTAAAAAGCTTGTCAGTCTTGCTGATCTTTTCTAGAAAACAATCTTTGATTTTTTTTATATTGTTTTTCTATTTTCAAGTTTAATAATTTCTACTCATATCTTCACCATTTCCTTCTCTGTTTGCTATGCATTTATTTTGCTTGTCCTAGTTTTTTAGGTGGAAGGTTTTTGAGTTAATTATTTGAGACCCTTTTACTTTTCTAAAATAGGCTGCTTAACTGCTACTTTGGCTGCATCTCATAAATTTCATATTTTTTAAACTTTATTCAATTAAAATATTTTATTTTATTTCTCGTGAAATTTACTTTGCCCTATTGATTTTTCAAAGTTTGTTAAATAACTAACTTTCTCTTGGTGTCATACCTAAGAGACTATTACCTAATTCATGATCATGAATACCTAAACCTATTTTTCTAAGAATTTTAAAGTTATAGACCCTACATTTAATTCTTTGATCCATTTTGAGTTAATTTTTGTATGTAATGTGAAATATGGGTCAAAATTTATTCTTCTGCATGAGATTATCCAGTCATTCAAGCACCATTTGTATAAAGACTAGTCTTTTCCCATCGAATTGTCTCAACACCCTTATAGAGGTTCACCTGTCTGTAGATGCCTGGCTTTTTCTGGAATTTCAGTTCTATTCCTTTGATCTATATGTCTATCCTTAGGCAGGTATCATGTGTCTTGACCAGTGCAGCTTTTTGTAAGCACTGAAATCAGGAGGGGTGCGGTTTCCGTTTCATCAATTGCATACAGAATGGTGCTGTTAGGGAAGCCGGTTTTGTGTTCCTCCCTTGTGCCAGTGTGCCATACAGGATGCGCTGTGCACCCATTAACACAGGTTTATAGTTACTGCTTCATATCATTGTATTTTACATCCTACTGAAAAAGGTATATAGATAACATTTGTACGTAAAAATATAAAAATCTTTTATATTAACTTATGTAATTGACTTTTTGGGTGCCCTTTATTTTCTCATATGGATTCACATTAATGTCTCATCTCCTTTCATTTCAGACTGAAGTTCTCTCTTCTTAGAATTAAGTCTCTCCTAGACACATATTTTCTGTGGTTTTGTTTATCTGAGAATGACTTAATTTTTTCTACAAATTTTAAGGAGAATTTTGATGGATATAAATGCCTGGTGGATTTTTTTCTTTTGGTACTTTCATTATGTGGTCCCTTTGGCTCGTGGCCTCCATGGTTATGACAGGAAGTCACTTAATATGACCGAGGTGTCCTTGTCTGTGATGAGTCACTTCTTTTTGCTGCTTCATATTTCTCTCTTTTTCCTTGTTCTCAACTGTTAAATATTGCTGCATCCAGATATCGATGTTGTCTAAGTTATCCTACTTGGGAGTCATGGATCTTCTTGGATGTGTAGGTCAACATTTTCATTAAGTTTGGAAGTTTTCAGTCATTATCCATTATCCACCTTCAAACAGACTTTCTGCCTTTTTCTCTCCTCTTGCTGGGACTCCTGTCTGGCTAATGTCGCTATGTCTGGAGATGTCCAAAGGCCTCTGAGTCTGTTCCTTTTTCTTCATTCTCTTTCTTTTGATTCCTCAGACTAGAGAAAGTCAATTCGTCTACCTTTAAGTTTTCTGATTCTTTACTGTGCTGGCTCAAATCTGCTTTCCCCCCACTAGTGAATTTTTCATTTGAACTTTTCAATTTAAAAACTTTATTCATTATTTAAACAATTTCTACCCCTTCATTCATATTTTCTATGTGGTGAAATATTGTTCAGAAAATTTTCCATAGCTTTTTAGACATGAGTTCTTTTAATTAGGAACATATATAAAAAAGAAAACAAACTGATTTTAAGTCTTTGTCTAGTAATTTCAATGTCTGGGCTTCTTCAGGGAACATATCTGTATTTTTTCTGTGTAACAGGCTATACTTTCTTGATTCTTTGTGTGTGCTGCTCATTTTTGTTAGAATCGACACATTTAACTATACAACATGGTAACTCAGGAACTCAGATTCTTCCCCTCCCCAACCCTGAGGTTTATTTTTTGTTGTTTCTTATAGAAGCTATTGTTGTTTTTAGTGGCATTTCTAAAATAAATCTGTAAAATCTGCATTTCCTGTCCAGTGTGGCCCTGAGCGTTACCTCAGAGGTGAGTTAACAATGGCAAAGTTTCTAAAACAAAGTGGCAGTCATTCTCCCCAACTTGTCTGAGGAGTTCCATGGGTTCGATGGTGCCGTGCTTTCAATATTCAGTCAGCCTGAGAGGAGAGCTCGGGGCCTTTCCCCATCTCTCCTGAGAGTGTGCACGATCCTGGACATGCACATGGACTTCCAAATCACCAGGAACATGTCCTAGCTTTTATTTATCTTTTTCAATTACAGTTGACATTCTATATTATTGTGTATCACTATTGGTTTTAGGTATACAGCATAGTGAGTAGACATTTATATAATTCACAAAATGATCCCCCCAATATTTCCAGTGCCCAGCTGGTACCACCTGTAGTTATTCCCATGCATGGTTATTCCCTCTATATCCATTCCTGTGGCTACTTTGTAACTACCAACTTATACTTCTTCAAAGCCCCTGTGGACAGCTCATAACCAAAATTTTTATTTCAAGCTATTCGATTTGTTTTGTTTACCTCAGCAGTTATTCACCATCTCAAATACTAAATTAGTCAATCACCTGTAATTTTTAAAAAAATTATGCTTAAGGAAGAGGATTTTTGCATGGGACAAACTAACCTGGCAAATACAGACAGCCTTGCAAACGTGTCTTTCAGCGTAATTACCTCTATTCTGCACTTCCCAGAACAGACCTGCCTGGGCATTCCCCGTCTGCAGTAATGAATGGAGAGGAAACCTGAGAATCATGGCCTCAGGTAAAAGGCACCAGAGACTTCCCAGTCCATAGCTGGGCCTTTGTGGTTCCTGCAGGCAGAGGTTTGAGAGCTGCATTCTCTTGGCCTCCAATCCCCGTCTCACCCCTGTACCACCCACGGAATGCCTGGGTGTTGGTATGGACAGAAAGTTTGTGTTCCTCCTTAACTCGTATGTGACTCTATTTACAGGTAAGGCCTTTGTGGGGGTAATGAAGTTTAAATGAGGTCATAAGGGGGAAGCCTTGATCCAATATAAGGTCCTTGTAAGAAGAGACAGAAGAGATCTCTCTCTCCAACATGTGGAAACATCTGCAAACCAAGAACCAAATGTGATGGTGCCATGATCTGGGACTTGTAGCCTCTAGAATTTTGGGGAACTACTTAACTGTTGCTTCAACCGCCCAGTCTGTGATATTTTGTTAGGCAGCTGGAGCTGACTAAGACACAGGCATTGACAGGCATATGACAGGCTCACCCATTTGTTATTTCCTCTTAGGGATTCTACCATCCCAACTTCTTGTCCACTATCTGATAATAATTTTCATAATTTTGTCCAGTAGTCTATCTGCATGTATGTGTGTGGCAAAGGATGTGCCTAGTTCAAGTTCTTCCACTGCCCCTGAGGCTAGAAGGGTTTTCATAAAGTACCAGCTTTGGCTTTGGGGTGGGATGGCCTGGTCCCAGAGGAGGCCTGGGCCACTCCCTCCAGCGTCATTACCACTCTCTCTGGCCTGGAGCACCACCTTCACCTGAAGAGCGGCTACCTGCAGGGCACCCTGAAATAACACCAGACACATGTCCTTCCTGTCCCCCTCATGTGCCCACCCCAAGTTTCTGTTCACAGTGTCAGTGGGGTGCTTCCCACAGTGTTACAGGATGCAGCCAAGAGGGAGGATCCCAAATAGGCATTTGAAATGGGGTCCAGAACTCAAGGTGTCCAGGAGATTTTAAGGTGTCTTTACCCCTTCCCCCACAGGTGTGAGTTGGGGGAAGGGGCACACAGAGCAAGAACATGCAGGGCAGCTTTGCAGCTAATCCATAGCATGGTCATTTAGCATACCTATAGCCTTTGGCTGGTCACTTAGATATGCTAAATAACGATGGCCAGGCTCAAGGCCAGGGGGATGGAAAGGGATCTCCCCCCCAAGATGGGACTGGGGGGCAGGTCCTCTGAGTTACAGCGCCTGTGTGGGAGCTGGGAGAAGATTGGCTCCAGGACATGGGGTCACACCTGCCCAGACCCACGATGGCGACCAGAAAAGCTGGAGAAGACAGCAGATTGAGGGCAAGTGTGCCCAAGTGTAGTAGGAGTTGGAAATGGGGCTGCAGAAGAAGATTGGTGCGGGGATTTAAAATCCAGACACGGTAGCCCTGAGGGGGAGAACCACGCGGCCTTGATAGAGTGGGGACTCTCCCTTCCTGCAGCCCTGAGAGAGCCATGCGGCTCTGGCAGAGTGGGGACTCATGTGGCCCTGGGAGAGAGGACCATGTGCCTTTTCCAGAGTGGGGACCCCCGCAGCTTTAGAAGGGGGAACCACCACCTGGTTTTAGCAGAGATCCCGGTGACTCAGCGGAGGGTGCCGGGAACCCAGGGAGGTCTACCAGTCGAGATGGAGTACTAACTGGGAAGAACCAGAGGACTGCCTGAGCCATGGACTTCTATTTCCTTTCCTGAGATATGGTACTCTGGACTGGGCAAAGGGGGAAGGAAGGAAGGACCATGTCTGTTTGTGGGTCTTTTAAGGGACTTTAGGATTTTTTTGATAAAGACATTAGGTCACTACTTTAAGTTTGTATAGCATTAAATAAACATTTCCTTTCCTTTTCACGAATCTCTGGCATTGAGAGATGTCTTTCCTTGGGCGGTGGACATGATGGACCTGGGGGCTTTTTTTTTCAATAATAGTATATTGTCCCAGGCCCCCCTTGTTTGTTCTGTAACAACAGGGTGTTCTCCAGCACAGTGGAGCCACCCAGTGTCCCCTTAGAGTGGTCCTGTGTGTTCATGTTCCAGGAAACGTGTACTATGCTATGTTGTTCAAAATGCAAGTTAGCATATCTAAAACTATAAAAACTCCCTTTCATTCCCTCATCAGTTTCCTTCATTATCAATCGTAAGTTTTATTAACATTTTACTGACTCTTTGTTTTGCAGAGTGCTGTTTGAGAAACACTATCTTTGTGGAGGAGCTCAGAGGCCATATAAAGGTGCTTTAACACCCTACTCAGCACATGTCAGTTCTTTGACTCATGACATGGCAGACTGTCAGAGCTTCAATTTCTCACCATAAATATGGAATCGTTATGAAGCTCAAATGAAATAATGAAGACTGAAGGGCTTGACCAGTGAGTAGGCCCTTGACACATTAGTGCATTTTATTCTACCTTTATTTGTCAAATACTAAAAAAAATTAAAGTTGTAAAACTCACTATCCAAATGTCACGTACTTCTGTATTAAAAAAAAATCATTAGCTTTCTGTTGTCGGCTCTGACCACAGAGGACCATTGTTTTGGCTGTTTTTTATGTTTTATTCCCTGCCTGGCACTGTGTCTCTGTGATGTAATAAATGAATGTTTTAGTAAATATTTCTCTTAATATCAGGTAGAATAGTCCATTTTATTCAGTATCAATTGCTCATTTCCTGCATGATGCATTTTGAAAGAAGTATATTTATAGAAATAGAAGTCTATTTTTTCCCCTTTTACACAAAGAAATTTTAATTGTTCTCTGTGGAATTTGAACAAGTATTGGAGCTAAATATGACCTAGTCCAGAGACTCATTAAAATACTTGCATAAAATCTGCTGTCAAAAAACCTGCACCGCATGTCTGGGAGGATGAAGGAGGCGGGCTGTGGGGTGCGGGGGCGTGTGGAATGACCAGAGTGAAGGCAGGTCAGGTCCAGGTTGCTGAACATGCTGAGTTTGTGCCCCTGAACATCACAAATTCCAGAAGAGACCTGAGTATTGTCTCTTCTCCCCGCTCTGTTTTTTAAATATTTTTCCCATCACCATTTATCCCCCAGACCTGCCCTTACCTCTCCCAAACTCCTTCCCTCCCACAATTATCACACATTGTGTCCTTGAGTTATTTTTTTCTTTTTCACCCATGCTATTTTGCCATTTGCATATTCTTTTTAATATCTTGTGAGACCCACTGGACAGCAGTTGTACTTTATTTTTATTTGCTTTCCTGTGAAATAATAGAGTTATTTCACAGAATCATCTCTGTCTGCTCCCTCATGTTAGGACTGTGATGAGGCTGCAGAACATTGTCTCAGCTATGCCCCCAGCTCCAACTAGAAAATGAGACCCAGGGGACAATGAAATACTGTTTTTCCCCCACAGCACACACTGTGGGTTACCTGAGAACTGGAACTATGTCTGTGTCCTTCCCGCAGCTGAACAGTGTAGTTTCTTGAGTGGGTGTTCAATACCCGTTTGCCAAGTTATGACGTTAAAATTTTAGAGAGGCTTGATCTATTTGTTAACATATTCCATTGCTGAATGATGTTGAAGAAACAATCATTTTAAATAAACTTCATAATAAAGGGTTTTAAACTGTTTCTATTAAGCTTTTTTCTAGTTTTAAAGGACAATTTATCTTTACTTATATTTAGAATCATTGGGAGAGACTCCTGGCCAAGATGGAAGCATAGGTAGATACACTTTGCCTCCTCTCAGAAACATTCATCCAGGCTGGTAAGAAGGGCAGAGATGGGCAATTGGGATGGAGAAGAGTTGCAGCAAGACAGTGGCTGGAGGACTGGGGTGAGTGAGGCAGAGGCTGGCTGAGCAGGCCATGCCACACTGGTGTGGGTATAAACTGGGAGGAACAATTGGAGAGTAAGATAGACAGCACAACCCAGAGTTCCAGTGCAGAGAAATTGAGCCTCAAAACCTCTGACTGTAAAACCTGTGGAGGTTGAGGCAGCAAATAACTCGCAGCTTCACAGGAGAGTTTGCTGGAGAGACCCATAGGGTACTAGAACCTACACAAACCCACCCACTTGGGAATCAGCACAAGAAGGGCCCAATTTGCTTGTGGGTAGAGGAGGAAGTGGCTGAAAACCAGTTGAGAGCTGAGTAAGCAGCACTGTTCTCTATCAGACCCTTCCCCAACATACAGTGCCAAAAGGCAGTGACATGGGTTGCCCCACCCTGGTGTATACTTAAGTGTCCACCCCTTACTACATAACAGGTGCCCCAAGAAAAAAAATGGCCCAAATGAAAGAACAGACCAAAGCTCCAGAAAAAATACAAGTAAGCAATGAAGAGATAATCCACATATCAGATGAAGAGTTCAAAGCACTGGTAATCAGGCTGCTCACAGAACTGGTCGAGTATGATTGCAAAAAAGAGGAAAAAGTAAAGTTTATTAAAAATGAAATAAAGGAAAATGTACAGGGAACCAACAGTGAAGGGAAGGAAATAGGGACTTAAATCAACAGTTTGGAGCAGAAGGAAGAAATAAACAGTCAACCAGAACAAAATGAATAAACAAGAATTCAAAAAATGAAGAGAGGCTTAGGAACCTCCAGGACAACTTTAAACATTCCAACATCTGATTCATAGGGGTGCCAGGAGAAGAGGAAGAGCAAGAAATTGAAAACTTATTTGAAATACAGAGAACTTCTCTAATCTGGCAAAGAAAATAGACTTCCAGGAAGTCCAGGAAGCTCAGAGAGTCCCAAAGAAGTTAGACCCAAGGAAGCACACAACAAGGCACATCATACTTACATTAGCCAAGATTAAGGATAAGAAGAGAATTCTAAAAGCAGCAAGAGGCAAGGAGAGAGTTACCTATAAAAGAGTTCCCATAAAATTCTCAGCTTATTTTTCAAAAGAAATCTTGAAGGCAAGAAGGGGCTGGAAAGTATTCAAAGTCATGAAAGGAAAGGACTTTTTATGGTTCTTGCCATGACTCTATCCAGCAAAACTATCATTTAGAATGGAAGGGCAAGGTCAAGTTAAAGGAGTTCATCATCACCAAGCCCTTATTATATGAAATGCTAAAGGAACTTATCTAAGAAAAAGAAGATAAAAACTATGAACAGTAAAATAACAGCAAACTCAAAACTATCAACAACTGAACCTAAAATAACATAAACAAAACCAAAAATGAACTAAGCAAACAACTAGAACAGGAACAGATTCACAGAAATAGAAATCACATGGAGGGTTATCAGTGGGGAGGGAGTGGGGGCAGAATGGGGGGAAAGGTACAGGGGATAAGAAGCAAAACAGTAGGTACAAAATAGATGGGGAGGTTAAGAATAGTACAGGAAATGGAGAGGCCAAAGGACTTATATCAATGACCCATGGACATGAACTAAGGGGTGTTGTTGCTGGTGGGAGGGGGGTGTAGAGTAGAGGGGAATAAAGGGGAGAAAAAGTGGGACAACTATAATAACATAATCAATAAAATATATTAAAACATTGATTTTTTATTCCTTTTATGTCCTTGAAAATTAATTCTGCAAATTATTAAACATTTGTAGCATTTTATTTTCAAAATGCTTTCTCTTTTACTTTTACAGTAACACACAATAATCCTAAGCAAAAATCAGTAACTCCACAATAAGGAAGTGAACCGAGGTGAAGCGATTTTCGAATGAATTTTATTTATTTTCTTAATGGGTCAAATATATCTGGGCTCTATCCAACACTATCACTAAGTCCTGTTCCAAAGTTCCTTACTCCTGGAAAGGAAGATGAAGCTTTTAGTCAAATGATTTTAGATAGCTTTTCAAATATAAAGGTTAATTATTTCTGTCTATTGGACTCATTTTTTCCTCTAAATTAAAACTTTGTTGTTAGAATTATAAAGTGGGTTTTAAGCTGACAGACTTGAGAAAAATTGCATGCTAAATATTATTGATGACTAGAGTGATGAAGATGATTCTGTTCCTAGGGGAGTCCTGTCGTGGCGCTCACAAGTCCACTGGAAAATCTTCCAACTGCAAGATGATTTGTGCATAATTCTGATTCGTGTCTTATGAAATATCACACTTAAAACCATCTAGCATCTGAAATAAATGTGTCAAGTTTGTTTTATTTTTATAGATGGTTCATTAACTCTGTCTTTGGGAGAGCAATCCTTTTTGTATTATGTATTCTGATTAGTTATGGGTAATAAACTATATTTAGATTATCTACATCAACCAATTTACTAATTAGTCGTAAAATTTTCCATTGATCCTCTTGAACTTTGTTAGAATTATTCTTTTGTTATACAATAATGTCACTTGAAAGAGTGATCATTTGTATACCTTTCCAGTAATCACACTATATATCAATATCTGTGTTGTTTTATTACTTTGGTCCCAACTCTAAGCAATATTAAATATGTAATAAAAAGAAACAACTGTCACATGTAACAATCACTGCAGATAAATTTGTCCTCTATATGCAATAGTGGGGAAAAGTTGCTGTCATGAAGGAAATTCACATCTTCTCCACTTCCTTCATTTTGCTGATGCTAATGCAGGTGGAGGAAGGGAAGATGAGAATTTTATTACTTTCTCCACAGGTCTGGTGCCAACAATATATGAAATACCAGAACATATAAGTAAACCTTTGAACGAGGATGATAGTTCAGGCATGAGGTGAAAGGGAGTAATGTTTTTGTATGTAAAGGGAAATTTACTTTCACTTCTGGAACTTGAGGCAAAGGGTAGACCATAGGGAATTCTCCATCAGAAAGACTGCAGAAGAGAATGTTTACATTTCAAATATTGGGTGGTTACACTGTGGTGCGTACACATCATTGATTACAACCCAGAATGTTCAGTGAACCCTGTTATGCTAAATGATGCTGTGCAGACGGAGTGAGGCTGCACTGTCGGGCCACCCATTCCCTGAGCCAGTCCTGCTGGTGGAGGCGCCCATGAGGAGTGAGACCTCTGATCCAGAGGGAAGGTTGGTTGTCCCCAGTGACTAAAAATAAGCACTGTGCTTTGGAACTCACTGAAAATCTCCCAAGTGAAAAGTAGCCAGAAAGGACTGATATCATTTTTAGAGGCTCCTGCCTTCAAATGGTCTTCAAGGGCCTATGATGGGTGACCGTGATGGTCACCAAAGGTTTCCTCCATCCCTCCAGTCTCCAGATGTCCCAAAGCTCTGGTACAAACTAAGTGACCTGTGACCAGAGCTGAAAGAACTGTTATTACAGCAATATTTTGGTAACTTTGGCCAGTGGGTACCCAGCTTTATTTTATGACTTTGGAAACACAATCATATGCTATTTTAATTTGTTACTCGTTGTGCAACAATTTATATTCTTTAAAATTACGTAGCCCAAAGAGTAAGAAATGATAGTACCTGCTAGTTTTTTAAAAGCTATAGTTGAAAAATCAATCTTAGTGTGAGTGGATAACAAAAGAACTTTTTTTTCACTTATTCATTCACAAAATGAATTTTAAACTCAGGTGTGTTTTGTGCAAGGTATTATGATCAGTAAGTATTTTTTAAAATGTGTTTTCTACTTAGTTTTTTTACAGTAGAGTTGGGGTAAAGAGTCATAGCACAACGATATAAAAATAAAACAAGATATGGCCAATTTGTATATAATTAAATGGTTCATAGCTTTTCTAAATATGAATAGTTAGTTTAGACATTGATTCATCATAACAGTGGTTTAAAAACTCAGACTTCACCCTGGCCATTGTAGCTCAGTAGGTTGGAGTGTCCTCAGGTAACCACAAGTTTGCAGATTTGAGAGCTGCCAGTCAGCAGGGCACATACCTAGGTTGTTGATTCAATCCCCAGCCTGTGCCCATATGAGAGGCAACCAATCCATGCTTCTCTTATCAATGTTTCTCTTTCTCCCTCCCTCTCTCTCTTCCTTTCTCTCTAAAAGCAATGAAGAAAATATTCCTGGGTAAGGATTAAAAAACAACAGCAACAGAAAACAAAATAAACAACTCCCCTCCAAAATATAGACTTCCTTCAAAGAAATTGCAATAGGGAGGTCAATCTAAATAATTAAAAGTGAAAAGCAACGTTGTTCAGTTACTTGTGGGTTTGGGAAGGAGTCCTCCTGGTTCTGCCCCTCTGCAGCCCTGCAGAACCCTCTGACTAACCCACCATTTACACAAACCCGGTCTAACAAACGCTGCAGTTAAAATCTTGTCTCTGTCATTACGTAAGTCTAAACTTGGACCGGGTACTTCAATTTCCTTACATGTCACATTAACAGCTCAAATATTTTCCGACTTCCTTTTTAGCTTTCAAATGTTGTCATTCCATCTGGATTAAAGCAGGAATATCTCCAGGCTTGAGTTGTAAGGGGAGGCCTTATTGAAAGCAAGGAAGACAAGCCGAATATTGGTTCATGTGGAGGGTTGAGAGGTTGTTTTCTAGAACAAATAGAGCAAGAGGAGACTTTCTGGAAGTCAGATGTGCTATTTTGTGCTGCCTCTGCCAGAGCAGAGCTTTAACCAGAGGAGCAAGAGAAAATGTTGATTGGATCATTTTGAGAGAGAATTTGAAGCCAGACAGAGTTTAGACTTTATCCTGAACCATACTTGCATATTTCTGAGATTTTGAGGACATTTGTGTTCTTTGAATTATGCCTTGATACAGCACAAATGTCTCCTTTGTCTGACTTTACCAACTAACATTGAAAATGAGTTTGAACCTTCAGTATAACATGGGCTCCTCCAGTGGCACTGGCAGAAACCTATGGATATCTTTTCAAGATAAATGTATTAAGTGTGCAAAATAAGAATGCATAGGATACAAAGGAAACTATCAGTTATATCTGTACTTAAATCTATGTTTTATATTCCTCCCTTTATATAGAAGCATACCTATTTACCTGTCTGTACATATGTACATGTACATATGTGAACAAATTTGGGATATAATATGACAATGTGTGTGTTAATCCATTAATGGCATTATCTCATACAGCAGAGATCTGCTTGTGGGTCTGTGAGAGAGAAAGTCTGAGTGATGAGCATCTGTTATTTTAGGATCACTCCAACAGCTGGAATAAGATAGAAAATGCCTGTGCTTCCATTAGTGACAAATCCACATTCTATTACTGCTATTACGACTGTGGCTTGTTGACTGAATTACAATTGAAATCAATGATGACTTTGGTGGCAGGTGGGTGAAATAACTTGCCCATATTCAACCTACTGAATTCCAGTTCTCTGAACTTAGGTTAAGAGTTGGTGCTGCAATAGACTGACTTAGAACTGCTGAGATTGGGAACATGATTCGTTTGGAACCTCCTGAACTAAACGTCACCTCTGTTTCTTTCAAAAATCATCAAGGTAGGCATTTAGAATTTTAGACAATTAAGAAATGTAACAATAAACCAAAAGATGCTAATATGCATTGGTTTCCTTGAAAAAACATCCTTTACTTATATAATGTTTTTATCTGAATATAAGCATTAAATCCATTAATAACCACAAGCAACTTATCGGAAGGCAGAATGCAGTATCAGTTATTTGAGGCATTGTCTAGACGGCCTGTAGAAGGTGTGAGGTCGCGTGTAGAATTTGCCTTCATTTTCATCTATTAAAAAATAAAGATGGTTTGAGAGTGGTGACCTCCAATCCAGTGTATTCCACAAATTTTCAGAGCATAGAATGGGATCATTTTCATTCTCAATCACAACCTTAAAGACAGGCTAATTCAACTGTATTAAGGTTACTTCTTTGAGTATCTTTTGTTGTTATGACTTTTCCTATTATACATCCAAATCACTGCCACATAGAGAAAGACTATAAATGATTTTCTTGTTAACCATCAAAAATGACTTTGAGGGAAATTGATGTAGTGAGTGGCCTTTTTATTATTCTAAATGCACAAGATAAAATGCTAACACTAGTTAAAATTATATTTTATTTTTCATTTGAATTTCATGCTTTCTCACAGAATATGAACTATGCTATATGTAGTGCTGTAATTAGGAGCCAAATTATCTTTTCTTACTAATTTTGATGCCAGACTCCCTTGCCACAAAAAAGAGGAAAGTGCCCCAGTTAAAATATACCAAAAGAGTCTGCTTCTGACACTACTTTTGTGTGCTCATTTTGCAAATTATCACTATTTATATATATATAAAATAAATGCTTTTCTTTATTCATATAAAAATGTTAGAAAAGTATCCACTTCATGTTAGAGGAAACAATATTAATAAAACAATTATTTCAGTGTTCACTGAACTGTGTTCTGCAATTTTGAAATTTCTTATTGCAAATATTAGGTAGACAAAGTTTTAATATTAAATATAAATAATAAAATCTGTTAAAATAGTATCCATCTCCCACCTGCTGAAACTATAAGCAAAGATCACATTTCTAATGAAACTAACTTGTCAATCAGCACAAGTAAGAAGGAAAGGAGAGGAGAAATGCTAAGCAAAATACAAAAAGTCTTCGACATCCCAAATTTGAGGATTTTAAAGAAAGACTTTGACTAATGTCTCATGCAATGTTCTGTGAGGACATGGAGTTAGAAAAAGACACTGTTCTTACCTTTCTATTTAGTAAGAGCCAAGCACAACCCAGCTGGGATGTGTTCCCTGGTTGAACTTGGCTCTTACTAACTATAAGGTCAGACTGAGGCATTGAGACAAGATATGAGGAACCAGACATGTATCAGAGAATGTCTGATAATGTCACAGAAGATCTCAGATAATGTGCATGGAGTATGCAAATTTACGCAATCATCTATGACTCCAGTTTCAAGGCAGGATGGAACATTGTCACCAGGAAGCCCAGATTTTGGGGGGTGGGGTCAAATGCTCTGTTTCAGAGCAAACCAATCTCCCAGACCTTGAATATAACTGTGGTCAGAGAATGTTCTAGGCCTCAATAGAGTCCTAACCCACTATGAGAAAATAGTCATTTCTCTGGAGGTTGTCCCATAGGAGGGAAGGTCCAGCCATGAGCTGGAGCTGCACAGTAGAGATGGGTTTGCTAAGGAAAACTCTGAGTGGCTCCATTAAAACTTGGCATTAGCAAAAAGTCTCTTTGGTACCGTATGCATGTAAATACCTGCTCAGCTCAGCTGCTGCACACAAACATGATTGACACATGGTCTCAGAGGCTGCCATAGTGGACCCATCTCTGCCTTCCTGCCGAGGACATGCTTCTCCCAGGTGATGATGGAGCATGGCCTATCCCTACGGTTGGTGGGATTCTCCAGTGAAAACTTTGAGTCAAGGACACCCAGCAGTCTGGGTGAACCTTTCTTAGAACTGCACTGTAGTCTGAGACTCTTGCTACCTAATATGCTCTCCCATGCTCCCTTTCACAGGCATCAGGTCTGCCTCAGAGTCTGATTTTTATCCATCACAGGCACTTCCCTTAATACATCTCTGAATGCCCAATCTCCTCTGATGGTATCCACTTCTTAGAGGCCCCAAACTAACCACAGTGGAGCCTGCCTTTGGATTAGCCACATTGTTCTCTTTCTTCATCGCCACCACTGAGTTAAGGTCCCATTCATTCCTACCCCATTTTCTGTCCTCCATCTGACCTTTCTCCTCCCTGACAAGCTCTCATTTCTCTGCTTTGATTTTTGCTCACCTCCCCCAGTTCCTTCACACTACTGGTCATTTGGTTTTATGCCAACTTATTTCACTTGGGTTTAGGAGAGCATCACCAGTTCCTCAAATCCCATAACTTCAGAGGTATCTTGGTAAATTTTCAACAGACCCCATGAAAAGAGCCCAAATTTGCAGCAGTTGTCTCTTTGTGTAAAGACTCCCACTGTGGTCAATTTCAACATATGGCACTGAATGTACAGTTGGGAAGAGATGTGCCCAGTGAGCTATTGTAAGCCTACGCTACCTGACTTTAGTACATCACTGCACAACTCTCTTCTCAGTAGCCTTGTTCTAGGCTCCATATTCTAGAAAAACCCTTTCATAAGTGACCCCTCTTCCATCTACCCTGGGCAGATACAAGGTGGACACTGATATAAGTGGAGATGGTGGGCTCTAGGAGAGATACTACAATTTTCCTTTTTTTCTCCCTGCTCTGGCATGTCCCTGGGTTTCATAAGTGCATTTTCAGAGCAAGAGGTCTATTAGTAGTATGTAACATACTTTGTTGCTCGTTGAGTAAGAAAAGTTTGGATAGTATATTTAAGGTGGCATACATGAAAATATTGGAAAATATATGAGACTACAAGTCAGTTAAGGGTTAAAATACGTACGGAGTCTGAAAGTGCCAAGCATTTTGCCACGTTTATTCATTTACTTAATTTTATTTTATTCATGTCATCAAATACATGCTGTGTTCTATGCTGAGATTAGCAGTGCATGTGACAAAGTCTTTTCATGACAAAGGAGGGATGGGAAGTATGTGACAAAATAAATGATAGAAAATATTTGATCTAAGAAATCAGGTAATTAGAATGCTAAGATTTCTAAGGGATAAGTTTCGACCTCATAGAGGGAAACCAATATTCATTCCAAGTTTTTGGATTCTTGGATAGCAAGGCCACATGAAGAGAATTTCATATAGTATGATCCTTGAATTGAGAACTGCTATTATCTATGTCCATGAGGTCTTCCTGTCAGGCTGCTGAAAAACCACATTAACTATACAGCTGTTTAAAAAAAATGTCTCCCTTTATCCTACAAGGCCTTTTGCAGATACTGTGGTGAGAAATAAAAAGGGAATGTGGAGAAATATAGAGAAAATATTGATTTGATAACTGGAGTGATGGAACTGATGGTTTCTTTTGTGGAGAGGGATGGATCCGCATTTCAAGTGGAATAATGACTACTGCTACTGAGTTGGGCATAAGAGCTTTCTTAAAACACATTAATATTCCCATATTTTTGAGGAATGAATTGGAGGGGTTTCTAACTTTGGGCTTTTAAAGTTGAGAAACTTTAATTATGGCGATTAAGGGAGTTACGGTTTTAGTCTACTGATGGGTGGGTGGCAGAGGAGGGGTAGTGGACCATTGCCCTGGTACTGAAGTTGGCCATGGTGGTGCTCTACTTGGTTTCCCAAGAGTGTGGTCATTCTGCTTTTCTGAGTCTGGAGCTGAAACACAACAGAGCACTAGATGTCATCTCTAGTTTGAAACTGTCTCTGTGGTCAGTGGACCTGAGGCTTTGTTTCTAAGGTTGTTTAATGCTGACCAGGGCCTTGTTGTCCTGAGGGCCTAATAAGGGAGTGGACATGCAAGGGAGAAGGAGGCAGGTGAGTCAGGGTGCTGGATGAGGTCAGTTTGAATCAAAAGGAAAGAGAGGGGGAAAGTTCAGCTTAAAGAAGTGAAGTTTCTGCATGGTTATGCTACCTGTCAATGATTCATGCATCATCAGACAGCAGATGATCCAGCAGACAGAAAGGAGTTCCACTTCACAGCAGAGCAGTGTGGGACAGGAAGTCACATGGATAAGAAGGCTGAAGTTTGTCCTGTTACTTAAATCACTAACATCGATTGGGTAATTTCTGACTGGTGGGCTTACAAATCAGTTTCTGGAAAAGCCAAAACTGTGGTTAAGTCAAGCCTAGGTTTGGTGACATGCAGCTTAGCATAAGCAACTCCATTTCGGGTCTGTTGTCTTATTAACAGACATTTGAGCTCTGTGTAGTTTGCTAAGGCTTCTTCCTTGAGTAGTGTGCCCTTCACCATCTCTGCATATCATAAAATTCCAAAATTTGTACCACATATTTTGTGGTAAGTTTTTACATTTCATCATTTTTTCTCAAAGTTTTTGTTGTATTTTTTCCATTGCCACTTAGTCCCCTTATATACCCCTCCCCACTGAAGTCACCACACTGCTGTCCATGTCCATGAGCCCTTTTTCCTCTTTGTTCAATCCCTCTACCCAACTTTCTCCCTTCTTTTCCATCATACTGCTCTCTGTTAGTCTGTCTCTATTTTGCTTGTTTGTTCAGTTTGCTCATTAGATTCCACATATGCGTGAAATCATATAGTATTGGTCTTTCTCAGACTGGCTTATTTCACCTAGCATAATTTTATCTTAGCACGAGGTCCATCTAGCATAAGGTCCATCCATACTGTTGCAAAGGGTAAAACTTCCTTCTTTTTTATGGTGGAGTAGTATTCCATTGTGTAAATGTCCCATAGTAGTTTTACCCACTCATCTACCGATGGATACTTTGGCTGCTTCTATATCTTGTTTTAACTAATGCTGCAATGAAAATAAGGATGCTTGTGTTCTTTCAAATTAGTGTTTTGGGTTCCTTCAGATATATTCCTAGGAGTGAGATCTCTGGCTCAAAAGGCAGATTCATTTTTAACTTTTTAATATATCTCCATACTGCTTTCCACAATGGGGGCACCAGTCTGCATTCCTACCAATAGTGCATTAAGGTTCTCCTTTCTCCACATCCTCACCAGCATTTGTTGTTTGTTGATTTATTGATGACAGCCATTCTGACAGTTGTGAGATGATATCTCATTGTGGTTTTAATTTTTATTTCTCTGATGATTAATGTAGCAACAGTGATCTTGAGAAAGAAGAAGTTGTAGGAATCATGCTACCTAATATGAAACTATACCATAAGGTCATATTAATTAAAACAGCATGGTACTGGCATAAAAACAGACACACCAATCAATGGAACAGAATAGAGAGCCCAGAAAAAAGTGCTCACCCTTGTAGTCAATATATCAGAGAGGAAGCAAGCACGTACAATGGGCTAAATATAGTTTATTCAGTAAATAGTTGGAAAAATTGGACAGATATGTCCAGAAAAATAAAACTAGATTACTGTCTTACACCACACACAAGAATAAATTCAAAATGGATAAAAATTTAAGTGTTAGATCCAAAATCATAAAAATCCTAGAAGAAAACATAGGCAGCAAAATCTCGGACATTGCTCATAGCAATATTTTATTGGACATATGTCTCATGGCAAGGGGAACAAAAGAAAAAATAAACAAATGGGACTACCTCAAACTAAAATGTTTTTGCACAGCAAAGAAAACATCACCAAAATTAAAGCCAACCCACAAAATAGGAGAACATATTCACTGAGAGATCTGATAAGGAGTTAACACCCAAAATCTATAAAGAATTTACAAAACCTGACAACAAAAAAAATTGAATTAAAAATGGGCAAAGAACTTGAATAAACACTTCTCCAAAGAGGACATACAGAAGGCCAACAGACATAGGAAAGGAAGGTCAATGCCACTAGTCATTTTTTACAATGAAAAAATTCTCTACCTTCTGAAGTCACAACATTTTTAAATATTTGGCAATTGTTATATTTCATTTTCTGTTATAGTTTTGGGGGCCAAATTATATTTAGACATATGGAAATGAGACATGATGATGTAAATATATGAACTCTGGACTGATTGGAAGGACTCAAGAAAAAGGAAATTGCATCAATGTCCTTTAAAACCAGAAAGAGGTTAAGGAAAGGGGTGAAACTGAATGAAGACCATGTGGACATTTGGGTAGGTGGACTCAGACTTCCAAGAACGTGGAATGCTTGGGTGAGAGGCAGTGGTTGGTCCCAGCATTTCTAATAGTGGTGAAGACAGGCAGGTAGCCAATGACATCGAGGACTCTGAGAAGCTAATTACCATCATAAAAGTAATCAGTACATAACTGCTGCCATAAAATGGGGTAGAAGAACCAGGCTGAAAACAGGCTTGGCAATGGAAGTACAGCCATGTAATTTCTATGTCTGGGCAAGTATGACATCAGGAAAGGGAACCACATGGCCATTGTGGATGCTCCAGCATCACTTCTGTGATGTTCTCAGCTCTGGATCTTTCCAGAAACCTGGAAGTGTGTCTGAGCTCAGATCTGAGAGGCTAACTGAAGCCACACCAGACAAAGGGAGAAGGAGAAGGTGGAATTAGCTCTGAAGCTTTAATGTGCTCACTGCCTCTGTTGGGTTAGCTCAGGAACAAGGCTCGCTTGAACCCAGGGAGGCTGATGCTGTGGGTAACTGGGCAAGGACCCCCAACAGACCCCTGTTCAAGGAACCCCAGGCAGAAGATGTTTGAGCCCATTGTATGGTGTTGGTGGGGGCAGTGTTGCTGGGATACCTGATCCTTATTAGGCTGTATTTTGAACCTGCCTCATTAACATGTCTATTGCTCAGCCTGTCTACTGCCTTGCTGGTTGAAGGTCCTCAGAAATGTCTGTCTCAGTCACAATACTGAGTGTTTTGGCAAAATATCTGTCTAGGTCCTCTGCTTGTTGTCATCTGCAAATTGTGGAACATAACATTTTTACTTTGTTGGGTTATTGTGAGGATTAAATCAGAAAATTTATATAATAAAACAAAATCACCTAGTAATTAGCAAGCACAACATATAAGCCACAGATTGTTTTTTGTTATTATTAATATCAACATCATCATTTTTTAAAAAAATTCTTATACTTAAAAAATTAGTCCAGTTAGAGAGAGGTGACATGTTCCTACTTATTTTCTGTTCCACAGACTTAGAACAAGGTTGCTATTAATTATCCATAATAAATCTATGCTTCAATCAAATTTGTATCCCTTTCAATTGTGTTTAATAGGCAACCTATAAAGATTATAAAAGATTTTAACATTTAAGCTTTTTTAAAAATAGGTACCCACATAGTAGTGGTAAAACAGAGCACTCACTTTGACTGTGGCTTTTTTCAATTAAAGAAGAAAAAGTATAACATTTAAAGGTCATACTACTTACATCCCTAATAAGTAGAGTAAAATAAAATGCCATTCTGAATATTTCATTAAGTAGCTAAGTTTGCTAGGCTGCTCCTTGTGGATTTTAATTTGGAAGAAGACATCTGCACTTTTCTTGGATGTTACATCTCATACAGTTGCAAACACTGATGGCAGCAAGTCCATATTATATGGAAAACAGGGAGCAGAGACATGACTTGGAGTGTGACAGCTCTGTGAGAAAAAGTACATTAAAAAAGGAACCTGTTTTGTGTGGACCACACTTGATGGCCATCCCAGCCTTAGGTTTATCTAAATCTTTAAATTATTGTTCAATTGTGAGAGAATTTCTAAGGTATAAATTTTATACCTGAAGATGTTTCCATAGGCCTCTAATTCCTACGTATACCATGAATTGGACAAAAGTAATAGCATATTGCCTCATGTATGTCAGTAGTTACATTAAAACTTATATAATATATATATTTTAAAGGTTTAATTTATTCACTTTTAGACAGAGGGGAAGAGAAGGAGAAAGAGAGGGAGAGAAACATCAATGTGTGGCTGCCTCTCACATGGCCCCCTACTGGGGACCTGGCCCACAACTCAGGCATACACCCTGACTGGGAACTGAACCAGTGACCCTTTGGTTCCCAGGACCACAGTCAATCCATTGAGCTACATCAGCCAGGGCAAAATATATTTCTAAACTCTAAAGAATCCACCAAAAATCCACTAGACCTAATAAATGTATTTGGCAAAGTAGCAGGATACAAAATCAATACCCTGAAATCGGTGGCATTTTAATTCATAAATAATGGGCTATCAGAAAGAGAATCTAAGAAAACAATCCCATTTACTATTGCAATACAATATAAAGTACCTAGGAATAATTATAGTCAAAAAGGTAAAAGACTTGCACTTGGAAAACCATAGAACACTGAAGAAAAAAATTGAGGAAAGTACAGATAAATGGGAGCACATACTGTGTTCATGGATTGGAAGAATTAACATCATTACTCCCCAAAGAAATCTATACATTCAATGCAATTCCATTAAAATACCAATGGAATATTTTACAGATCTAGAACAAATATTCCAAAAATTTATATGGAACCTGCAAAAGACCCTGAATAGCCTCAGCAATCTTGAGAAAGAAGAACAAAGGTGTCATAATATCCCCTAACAAACTACACTATAAGGCCACTGTAATCAAAATAGCTTGGTACTGACATAAGAGCAGACATATAGATCAATGGAACAGAACAGACAGCCAAGAAATAAACCCACACCTTTACAATCAATTGATGTTTGACAAAGAAGCCAAGAGCATAAAATGCAGCAAAGACAGTCTCTTCAATAAGTAGTGTCAAGAAAACTGGACTGGTACATACAAAAATAAAAATAAAAATGAAACCAATTTACACAGTACACAAGAGTAAACTCAAAGTGGATAAAAGACTTAAATGTAAGTCACAAAACCATAAAAATTCTAGACAAAAAAAACATAGACAGTAAAATCTCAGATATCTCATGTAGCAATATTTTTGCTGATATGTCTCCTAGGGCAAGGGAAACAAAGGAGAAAACGAAATGGAACTATGTGAAATTAAAAAGCTTCTGCACAGCTAAAGAAACCATCAGAAAAATGGAAAGGGAGCCCACTATATGAGAGAACATATTTGCCAATGATATATCTAGTAAAGGTTTAATTTCTAAAATATACAAAGAACTAATACAACTCAACACTAGGAAGACAAACAATTCATTTAAAAACTGGACAAAGGACCTAAATAGATACTTCTCCAAAGAAGACATACATATGGCCCATAGACATATGAAAAGATGCTCCACGTCACTAATCATTAGGGAGATGCAAATTAAAACCAGAATGAAGCATCACTTCACACCTGTCAGAATGTCTACCATCAGTCAATAAGCCAACATACAAGTGTTGGCAAGGAGGTGGTGAAAATGAACCCTAGTGTTCTGTTGGTGGGAATGCAGACTGGTGCAGCCACTATGGAAAATAATATAGAGTTTCCTAAAAAATTAAAAATAGAACTCCCTTTTGACCCAGCAATTCCATTTCTGGGAATATAGCCTAAGAATCCTGAAACACCAATACAAATGTATACATATCCCTATGTTCATAGAAGCATTGCTTACAATAGCCAAGATCTCAAAATAACCCAAGTGCCCATCAGTAGATGAGGGGATGAAAAAGCTGTGGTACATTTACACCATGAAATACTACACAGCAGTTAAAAAGAAGAAACTTACCTTTTGCATCAGCATGGATAGAACTGAAGAGCATTATGCTAAGTGAAATAAGCCAGTCAGTGAAAGACAAAAACCACATGATCTCACTTATATGTGAAATCTAATGAACACAATAAACTAATAAACAAAATGAGAGCAGAAGTGTAGATACACAGAATGGACTGATAGCTGCTGGAGGGTGGGGAGAGGGACTGGGTGAAAGATACTGACAGATTAATCAAAGAACATTTATGCACAACCCATGGGCATGGAGAAAAACATGGGGACTAACTGAGGGAGGGGAGGGAGTGGGAATGGATGAACGCAGGCAAAGGGAGAAAAAGCAGGGATAACTGTAATAGCATAAACAATAAAAAAGGAAAAATAACATCCAAAATATATTTTTACTAATATTGTGTAGTTTCAGAGTCCAACAAAACCCCAGACCAGTCCCTACAGCTGTCCCAGTATTATTAGTACATTTGGGATGAGTCACTCCAGCAGAATTTGCTCAGAGGAACAGACACTTTTTGCCTTGGAAACAGACACTTTTGCAGCCCACTAGAAGTTTTATGTTCCAAAGTCTTGTCAGAGTGTGGGAAAATAACTTATCTCCTTGAATATGAAATTATTCATTGAATTACTGATGATAATAGTAACAAAACTAAGATTGATGACTATGATAACTAAGTTTTCTTTTTAAATTTGAATGCTTATGTATACTAGGCTTTGTGATCAATGCTTTTTGTATATGACCTTGTTCATTTGAATCTTCACAATGCCTCATTTTGTTAGTAATACTAACTTGATTAATCGATATTTATTGAATACCTATACAGGATTGGGTGAAAATAGGTTTTTGCCTGTTCACATGGAAAATGATATAATAATCAATAAATAATAATGTAAAGTAAACTCTGTTTTGCATACTCACAACTATAAAACCACCTTTGCCCCTCTCTGTACACCTCACACTCTAAAGGACTAAGGATTTGGAAATAAAAAAATATACAAATCCCCTGCTTTCATAGACCATATATTCTCAAGTACATTAGCACTCAATCTGTTTAAATTCCAGTAGTTGTATCTCATTAGGCCTCTGAGCTCTCAAAGATTGGATAAGCTACTCAAGGTTGCATGCTGTGTGAGGTTTTTAGTATCCTCTCTTTCCGATTTTTTAAACAGCACTATGGTTGCCCAGGCTGGTGTGGTTCAGTTGGTTGGAGCGTCATCCCATAAAGTGAAAGGTTGTGAGTTTGATTCCCAGTCAGGGCACATACCGAGGTTGCAGGTTCAGCACCACGTTGGGGCACATAGGAGCAACAACCAATTGATGTTTCTCACATCAATGTTTCTCTCTCTCTACCTCCCTTCCCCTCCATCTAAAATCAATAAGCATGTCCTTGGGTGAGGATAAAAAAAAAATCAGTATTTTTGCAATTGGTACAAACAGTGAAAAGGTTTTTTTCTAACTAATATTCTATATGGTGCATGGAAATGGCTGACTTCAAAAATTGTGCCCTATATCTCACAGCCCCTTGCCCTTTATTCAGCAATGATTCAGCCTTTGCATTATTCTTGATTCTAACATACTCATAATGCTTTACCACTAAGTGTGAAAACTGCTGACTGGCTGGGTTTTGTTTTTCTAATCTTATATCTAATTTCTGTTATGTCTAGTGTTTATATCATGACTGAGTATAAACATTTTCAAATTCAAATATTGAGATGAACACATTTTTTCTCTTTTACCTTAAAATGTTTGATTGGATTGCATTAATTATGTTTATAAAGTCAAGCCATCTTTGCATTGGACATGTGACTACCAAATTATTCAGTCACATTTCCTAAGAATAAGAATATTTTCCTACAACAAAATCTTATTATCATGTCTTATGGAACTAACAATATATCACACATTATCTAGTCTATAATTCTTACATTGTCCTGAATATTTTACCTTCTCTCAAATCATGTCTTTAACTGCAATGATTTTGCCTTTATTATTTTTATTTTCTTTCATTTTTCACACTGATACTTTATACTGAAGATAGTGGGAATTTAAAGTTCATATGCAACCATAATACAAATTCATCCTAAGCCAGAATCAACTTCTATTTCATAATTTTTAAGTAGAATACATTTTATTCTCTTAATAATCTTTTTTACTTTTCAATAACAGTTAACATAAACTATTATATTAGTTTCAGGTATAAAATGTAAATGTAGCATTAGACATTTATGTAACTTACAAAGTGATCACACCAACAAATCTAGTGCCCACCTGACCCCACACACAGTTACTAGATTGTTTCTCTGTGCTGTACTCCGCATCCCTGCTGGTTTGTGTAAGGGGCAGTTTGTACGACTTGAACCCTTTCCCTTTTTCACCCTCGTCCCCAAACCCCTCTGGTCTGGGAGCCATCAAAATGTTCTCTGTATCTATGTTTGTTTCTGTTTTGTTTACTTATTTTGTTTTATTAGATTCCACATGTAAGTGAAATAATATGGTATTTGTCTTCCTCTGTGTAAACTATTTCACTTAGCATAATACCCTCTAAGGTTAATTCTTGTTGTGGCAGATGACAAGATTTTGATCTTTTTTATGGCTCAGGCATTTTACACTGTATATATGTACCACCTCTTTTTTTTAATCTATTTGTGTACTAAAGGGCTTTTGGCTTTTGTAAAAAATGTTGCAATAAACATAGGGATGCATATCTCTTTTTGAAGTAGTGTTTGGAGTTTCTTAAGATAAATACCCAGAAGTGGAATTGCTGGGTTCTACATTGTCTCTTATTGTAGCCACTGTTTTAAAAGCTATGTTGTCTGGTATGAGAATTGCTACTCCATCTTTTTTTCATTTCTATATGCATGAAATATCATTTTTTATCCCTTTATTTTCAGTTTGTGTGTGTCTTTCTATCTGAAGAAGGTCTCTTGTGGATGCAATATGAATGGATCTTGTTATTTTATCCATTTAGCTCTCCTATGTCTTTTTATTGAAGCATTTAATCTCTTTACATTTTAAATTGAGTGTTGATAGATACATAGTTATTGACATTTTATTATTCACATTTATGATCCTCCCCCACCCTTCTTCTTAAAGAAGCTCCTTTATCGTTGTAATTCTGGTTTAGTGGTGATGAACTCTTTTAGATTTCCTTGTATGGTAAGCTCTTTATCTCTCCTTTGATTCTAAATGATAACCTTTATGGGTAAAGTGTTCTTAGTTGTAGGTCCTGGCTTTTCATCACTTTGAATATTTTGTGCCAACCCCTTCTGACCTGAAAAGTTTCTCTTGAGAAATCAGCTGACAGTCTGACAGGAGCAGCTCTCTAAAAGGTAAATCACTATCTTATTCTTGCTGCCTTTAAGATTCTGCCTTTATATTTAAAACATTGCCATGTTAATTATGATGTCTTTGTTGTTGGTCTGTTTGGGTTCATCTTTTTGGGGACTCTCTGTGCTTCCTGAAATTCTATGTCTTTTTCCTTCACCAGGTTAAGAAAGTTTTCAGCCATTATTTCTTCAGATAGACTCAATCCCTTGCTCTCTGCAATCTCCTTCTGTACCCCTGTGATACAGATATTGCTATGCTTGAAGTTGTACCAGAGGTCCCTTAAACTATACTCATTATTGAGGTTTATTTTTCTGTTTTGTTTGGGTGTTTTCTGCTACCTTGTCTTTCAAATCACTGATTTGAACCTCTGCTTCATCTAGTCTGCTCTTGATCCCCTATTCATTTTTATTATTGTATCTTTATTTCTGACTGATTCTTTTTTATCATTTCCATCTTCACTTTTATGTTTCCAATCTCTTTGTTGAAGTTCTCACTGAGATCTTTGAGTATCCTTATAAGCAGTGTTTTGAACTCTGCATCTGGTAGATTGCTTGCTCCATTCTATTTCTTTTTCTGGATTTTGTTCTGTTCTTTCATTTGGACATGTTTCTTTGTCTCCTTATCTTGGCTGCCTCACCTTGTTTGTTTCTCTGTATTCGGTAGACCTATTACATCTTCTGGTCTTGGTAGAGTGGTCTTATGTAGTAGGTGTCCTGTGGGTCCAGTGGTGCAGTTTTCCTGGTCAACTGAGCCAGATGCCTCAGGTGTGTCCCTTGTGTGGGTTGTGTTCCCTCCTGTTATAGTTGAATCTTAACTACTGTTGGCAAATCAATGGGAGAGAGGGACCTTCAGGCTTATTGACTCTGAGGACTGGACATGCCTATAGTAGAGAAGTTGATGTGCAGAGGCTGACCCCACAAAGCAGGATTTGCTGTAGTTGTGCTCTGGCAACTGCCAAGTCTGCTTTTTGAGTGTGTCATTTGTGGTGGTGGTTGGGTGGTGCTATGCTGTGGTCTGAAGCTGGTCACTGATTGTGTTGGCTCTGGGGACTCTTGGGAGGGACTCTTATGCAGACCAATGTCACCTACTCCTAATGCCCTACCTGGCGCCACCTGGTATGAACTACAAAGTGATCTGCAGATAGTTCCACTTCTGCTGGGCTTGGATGTACCTGGTAGAGGCCAATCTGTGAACCAAGGCTAGATGACACTAGTACCAGACTTGGCCCTGTTTATTAAGGGGTTTGGAGCATACTGAGGCCATATACTGCTCGTTTGAGGTTTGTGAACCTTTGAGGGATCTCAGGGAATTCTGCAGCATGAACCAAAATAGACCATTTGTATGAAAAGTTACTGAAAGCATCTTGGGTGGACCTGAAAGTTGGGTGGGGTGGGGTCTCAGAGAATCACTGGGGTAGGGAAAACAGAGTGAGCCAGGTGATGGAGACTGGGTTGGGGAGGGGTCAACCAAGGAACAATATATGGATTCTGCCAGCACTTCTAACTGGGAGAAAGCTGCCCCTCTAGCCTTCACCCTGAAGCCAGGCATTTCAGATGTCCCCTGTATGTCCTAGGTTCCTTTTGTGCTGCTACCCACATGCTGAAGCTCAGAGCAAGTGAGCCTATCAGCAAATCTATGATGTGGGGTCTTTAGGAGGAATGTCTGGGTCTTTGGTGGCCTTTGTCCTAGCCATATTCCCACTGGTTTTGACAGTCAGAAGATATGGGTACTCTTGTTCCCAGGGATAGAATGATGGGTTGGGGAGCTGGTGTGGCCTGTGACTCACACTCCTGAGGGAAGACCTCCACACTGAGCTATGCCTCCCAATTTTTAACCACCACACATGAAAGTGGGACCAGCCCATTTGGTATGTCCATCCCTCTTACCAGTTCTTGATATGGCTTCTGTATATCTTTGGTTATAGGGCTTCTGTTCAACTGACTTCAGGTGGTTCTCAACAATCATTTTTTTTTTGTAGTTTAGTTGTAATTTTGATGTGATTGTGGGAGGAGATGAGCACAGCTTTCACTTACACTGCTTTCTTGGCCAGAAGTTCTATTTTCTTCCTTATAGACAGTTCTGTTATCCTTGGCTCCAACATTTATGTAGAAGGTACAATTCATGGGTAATTTTGACAATGCATCTAACTTTAAAGTCTCACTGCCTGTGTTTGTGAGGTCATTCAAATTGAAGTGCCCAAAGCTTAAATCCAATGCTGATAACCACATAAGATTTTTGGTTTTTCTGATCATCAAGGTTGGGTACCACTTCCTTGATGAAGCTTACTTGATTTTCCATCCTTTTTGGTATTTAACCAAGGTTTGTTTTTAATTTAAATATTTGATCCAGCACTCCATTGTGTTTGTAGTAGAAAAAGATACTTGACTCATCACCATAGTGTACTACATTTTTGTTGAATGAAGTACAACAAAAATTTTGTTCTATTTTCTGTTTAAGTAAATATTAGACTTATGAATAACAATATTATTAAGTGTAAAGAGAACCTCATGGATTAAGGTATGTGAAAAGATAATATATTAGGCAGCAAAAATACCAAATAAACAATTGAAAGCTTTTCTGTCAATGGCAGTAGATGTTATAGAAACAATATTTTATTAGTTTTTTGATGGTTTGAGTTCTATTTATATCAATAAATTTAACTTATATTGAGAACTAGTATTTGAAGTTAGAGTGTGTGTGTATATAGATTTATATATGCTTACACACATGCATGTTAAATTTTTTTCTGTTCTAATTATCATGAATTTTAAATAATTTTTTTACTTTGTTGAGATTTCATCCAACATTTTGGTATAATTCTAGTTGAACAAGAAGTTACTATAGAGAGCTTTCTTGGATTTTGCAGTTTTTATACACATGATCTATGATTGTCATGTATAATTTCATTTTTTAGAAGAAAGTAATAATCTTAGCACAAACTTACTGGTGATAGAAAGTCATTTGCTTATCAGCTTAGCATCTGTTTGGTCACTTTCTCATAGGATGAGGTCAGATTTGTCAAGTAAATTATCTTCATAATTTTATGTATGTCCTAGCACTTTGCTTTCCTTTAAAAAGGAATTTAGCAAACATTCTAAATTCTTCTTTTCTTTTACAATCACTTCCTTCTATATAAGCATTGTGCAGGAGAATAAAAACGATACTGTTAGGCAACAGTTTTCAACCAATGCACTGCAAGGAGTTTTAAAACATGCAATACCTGACTAGGTTGTCAGGGGCACTGACCTTTTTTCCCTTAGACTGTTAAATAAATAGTGACAACTGCCAACATGACAATAGCCACCTGGTGTGAATGAATACAAATCATACCTATTTTTTTGGCTGATAGGCAAAAACTAAAATATATTTTTTTGGTGTTCTGAAGAATTTGAGTAACTGGTTTATGTGTGCCATGAGATAAAAAAGGTTGAAAATCACTGCTCTTAGGTAAAGAAAATACAGCAATATTTCTTAAATACATGGGAAGGGAAGATTCAGTCTAAAACACTGTATCCTTAAAAATACAATTTTATTACAATAACCCCCAAAAGTAGTTTTGGGAAGGAACACAAGGTCTATGTGAAATATTATTTCTTCATAGTTGTTAGACGGGTAAAGATAAAACGAAAAATAAGGTAGTTAAGATAAATAGTATATAAATCAATCCAAGAAAATGATAAACAACTTAAAGTACAGGGCACTTAATGTGTCACCAGGAAGATAAAACAAACAAATAAAAAGGACGGGAATGCTATGGGCAAAAATTACTTAAGTGCTCTCACTCACCGAAATTGCTCTCCTTTGACTAAGCATCACCCTGCTTCCCAAATTGAGCCCTCAATCTTCTCACAGTGGAGGAACAAGCTCCACAGGGAATCAGCAGTCACACAGTGGTGCCTATTCACTTCAGCTCTGAATGCAAGAAAAGGGACAGATGCTGTCCTACCTCATTCCACATCACCCAGCTCTGAACCTCAGCTCCGGAAACACAGTTGCTCTAACCAGCCATCACAGTCCTGTCTGCATTTCTGAGCAAAGCAATTCAAAACTGGGTCTTTCTGCTCTTTCTGCTCTTATTTCATTCCATAAAGTTCAATATAGACCTAAAAAACCCCCACAGATATTTAGGCATATAGGAAAAGTCACATGTATTGTTAACATATTTTTCCAGAGAATTCAAACTGGTAGGAAATAATTTCAAGCTTTAAAAATTAAATTTCCTGGCTGGCGTAGCTCAGAGGATTGAGCGCAGGCTGCGATCCAAAGTGTCACAGGTTCGATTCCCAGTCAGGGCACATGCCTGGGTTGCAGGCTACGGCCCCCAGTAACCACACATTGATGTTTCTCTCTCTTTCTCCCTCCCTTCCCTCTCTAAAAATAAATAAATAAAATCTTTAAAAAATAAATTTCATTAAAAAATAAACCATAATACTGTTAATTAAAATACCTTTTCGTCACTTAAAGCATGACCAGATACTGTTTTTAAACCTGGAGAAATGGGTGGATATGTACTCCCAGTGATATTAATTCAGTGGAGACACTTTATAAATGATTTTTAAACTAATAATTACATTAAATTATATAATTATTATGTTTTAATTTAAATTTTATAGATTACTTTCTGGAAAGTGTGTAAAGATATAAAATTCATGTTTTTAGCAATGAACAATGTTAAAAATGTTACATTCTATTCATGAGAATATATTAATCATCATACTGCAATAAACTCTTAAGTTCTCATGGAATCTGCTTTAAAATTTTTACTTGTTTTAAATTTTATTTTTGATATTTTAGAGAGAGGGGAAAGGAAGGAGAAAAACAGGGAGAGAAACATTGATGTAAGAGAGAAACATTGACTGGCTGCCTTTCAAAGGTGCTCCTACTGAGGACTGAACCCATAGCCCAGGCATGTACCTTGACCCTGAATCAAACTGGTGACCTTTTAGTTTATGGCATGATGCCCAAGCAACTGAGCCACATTGTTCAGGCTGCTCTTTACTTTTGTAATTTAAAATTGTCTCTAATCCTTTAAAATAATGAACGTTATGGTTGAGCCTGTCATAAAAATAAAATTTATTAAAAAGTTAAGGCCAACATTAAAACATTTCTAATAGATATCATGAAATTAAATTTAGTGGTAGGCACTATGCAAGTCTTATACCATTGTGTTAGTAAACAATGTATAATGACCATTGATCATTTTTTGACAGATGCTAAATGTAAATACATGATCACAAAACAAACTGCTTTGCATCCGGGGAAATTTATGGTCTCACCTCTGCCATTTTCTCAAATACAACTGTTTACTGAGCAGGTCCCCTGGGCTCCACGCTTGACCCTCACGGGAGTGACAGAAGTGGGACCACGCCTGTCAGCGCGAAGGCACATGGGACACCAGTGGCCAGGGAGGCTGTTGCTATGATCTTATCGGTGGAATGTTCGGTGGGAACACAGAGAGTCTAATTCAGTCTTAGAAACTCACCAAAGGATCCATAAAGATGGCATCACTTGAGTTGATGCTAAAATGTCTTCTGCTATAACAGGTCTGTGAGTGAGTGTGTGTGAATGTGTGTGTGTGTGTGTGTGTGTGTGTGTGTATGTGTGTGTGTGAATGCCCTAGATTAGAATTCTCACACAAAAAAAATAGAAGCAAAGCTTCTCTGGAAAATAAAACACAGCCACTGGCAGTAGTTATAATGATTCCAGTGGACCAGGACTGACCCGTGGATGGCATTATTTAAATCCAGATATTTCTGATGTTCTAAACCCCTGTAAGTGAAAGGTGACAAGGAATATACTGCTGAGATGTCATGAGCAGCACTCTTAACCATTCCTCTCCATCATCACAACCTCTAAGTTTAGTAAGATTTTCTCATCTGCTTTGCTGTGTTTAATTTATTATTATTTTGTTTTTAACTTCTATAATAAACTTATATATGAATCTGATAGGAAACTTTGATTACATGCTTGTAGCTTGTCATGTTATACTATGTAAAGAAACTTTAAACATTTTCCCTTAGGCTAACAAATTCCTGCATGTTAAAGAATAACTAAGCTCCAGAACTTTGTAAGTGGATAATGGGATATGAATGAAGAAATATCAGTTAAATTTAATGACATTTTTACTCTTAATGGCTTATCACCACTTATCATTTTGTTCATTTGTTTATTAGGATAAATTTCGCCGACTGCTGTGGTCAGCGTGTTAAGCCAGGTGAACGGACAAATAGGCAAAGCCTTGGTATCAACATCAGGATCCTCGAGTGTGGGTACACTGCAATTTGGATCTGGTGACAAATGCAGTGAGCAGCTTCACGGATTGTACTTTTGTTTTGTTCTGGTTTAGAACACATAATAATAATAATAATAATAATAATAATAATAATAATAATAATAAAAGACTTGGAAGCACCAAATCTCATTAGGGGTTCCTCTTGAGGTTTCCCTGCTGGTCAGAGTGTGCCGTGGGTGTACCTACCCTGTGAGGTAACAGAGACATTTGATACCAACATGACTCCCAAATAACTGGCCTCAGAAAGTTTCAACTTAATAGGTTTTTGTCAAATTTCAGATTTTTTAAATTAAGTCAAAATCATTAAATGTCATCTTGAAAGGCATGCTAAGTAAATTAAATTGGTAGAAATATTAATTTTCAATTCTTGTTTTTGTTGACCAAAAAATGTCATGCACATTTTTAGCATACTAATAACCTCTATTTTTGTAATCAAAATGTATGGCCAGTGAATTAAAGTGTTATAAAATATTAAAGATATATCAATGTATGGATGCCAATACTACTGTATTTTGTATTTGTTATAAAATATAAAGTTTTCTGAGCTTATAATAATTTTATAGCTTCTAGGTGGATTAGAACTTATTATTTATTTACCTAATAACTTCATCCTCTATTAGAGGAAACTGGAGTACAGAAGCACAGCTGTGCTGGGTCAGAAAGGTAACTGCTAGCAGAGATGTTCTCAGGAACCTTCACTCTTGATCAAGTGTTCCTTCCAAGGCCAACTTCTATCAGAGGGCAGAAAGTTCAACCCACACATATATGGTCAATTAATTTATAGCAAAGGAGCCAAGAATATACAATGGGGAAAGAACAGTCTCTTCAGTAAATAGTATAGCTAAAACTGGACAGAAGATTTGCAAACAACAAAACTGAATATAGATCGTTCTGCATGGCATGGGCCCAGACAGGACCCACACCCACGGATAGGTTCTCTCATGGGGAATCAGGCCTGCATTGTACCTAGACTGCTATGAGACTTGCTTTTGCTAAAATTCCCTCACCCTGAATTGAGATAGCAAGTGCTTACTGTAACTTCCTAAAATCCATGCTAAACTTTCCAAGGATGAGTGTAACCAGTTCAGCCACTCTTCCCTTTGCATTAGGAAATATCCCTCTTCGGTGATGTGATAAGCGGCACCATGTCCTTTGTTTTCTGTAAAAGGTAACCACCTGAAGTGAATCTGTGCATAGTAAATGAGGATCATCACGTAATGTGGGGTGGGGGAAAGAAATAAAGGCAGGTCAAGGCAATGGCTGAAGCTTTTTCTCCTCTTGAGAGAGAAGCCATTCTGTCCCTTTTCCTCCACAGGACTCGGTAGTCAGTGTGAATTTCTCATGCCTCATCCACAAGGTGGTGGACCCCATGAGCCAGGGTCCACATCAACTGAACTTATATCTTACACTATCAACAAAAATGAATTCAAAATAGATTAAATATGTGAATGTAAGACCTGAAACCATACAATTTCTAGAAGCAAACATAGGCACTAAGTTCCTTGACATTGTTCTTGGCAACAATTTTTTAGATCTGACTCCAAAAATAAAAGTGACAAAAACAAAAATAAAAAAGGTGGACTATATCAAACTATATTCTGTACAACAATGGAAAACAAAAAATGAAAAAGAAACCTATGGAATGGGAGAAAGTAATTGCAAATCACATATCTGATGAGGGTTAATACTTAAAGAACTGGAACAGCTCAGTCGCAAATAGGCAAACAATCTGATTAGGAAATAAGCAGAAGATCCGAATCAACATTTTTCCGAAGAACACATACAGATGGTCCGCAAGTACATGAAAGGTGCTCAACAACACTCATCATCAGGGAAATGAAAAATGAAGCTAGGGTGAGATTTTAATTCATATATGTTATAACAGCTATTGTTAAAAGATAAGAAATAACAGGTATTGGCAAGGATGTGGAGAAAAGGAAACCATGATACACTCTCGGTGAGAATGCAGATTGGTGCAGCCACTATGGAAGCAGTATGGAGGTTCCTCAAAAAATTAAAAATGGAACTGCCTAATGACCCAACAATTCCACTCCTGGTTATTTATCTGAAGGAAACAAAAACACTAACTCAAAAAAGATATTTGCATTTCCATGGAAATAACACCATTATTTACAGTAGCCAAGAAATGGCAACAACCTATGTGTCCATGGACAGATGAACGGATAACAAAAATTTTGTACATATACTCATAAACAATGGAATATTGTTCAGCCATAAAAAACAGTGAAATCTTGTCATGTGACAATGTGGATATACCTCAAAGGCATTATGCTAAGTGAAATAAGTCAGACAGAGAAAGACAGATAGCATATGAGCTCACTTATACGTAAACTAAAAACAAAAACAAAACAAATCAATAAACAAAAAACCCCAAAAAACCCAAGACTGGCTTTTGCTAGAGGCATGTGTTGGGGGATGGGTGAAATAGTTTAAGGAGGTGAAAAGGCACAAATTTCCAGTTACAAAACAATTCCTGGGGATGGAAGTTATAGCACAGATGCTATAATAATACTGCTTTGCATATTTAAAAGTTGCTAAGATCTTAAATGTACTCATTACAAAAATGTTTAGTAACTATGTGTAAATATTAGCTAGTCTTATTGTGGTGATCATTTCACAATACACACAAATATCAAACAAGTACGTTGTACACCTGAAATGAATACAATGTTGTATGTCAATTATACCTCAATAAAACTTCATTTAAAAATGTACTGTTAGCATCAGAAATGAATTATAGATAAAACAATTCTTGTTTAAACAATGCATCACACTACCAACAAAATATTCTACTGTAAGCCTGTTAAATGAACCCCCTGTCATATGATGCTGTTTTGATTTTTGTGACTTCAACTAACGTCCTGAGTGATTGTGCAACTCAGTCTGTGAAGGCAGCAGGCATGCCCTTATTCAGTAAGATTCAAAATATTTTACAGGGGAGCTGTTCATGACCTACAAGTACCAGTAGATCCTCTGCTCTTTGCCATGCAGAGCAGGGTCTCTGTGTAGGGATAGTAAGTACAGGGCCCATGGTTCCCTCCTAACTCCCTCCTCTGTACCTTCCTCCCAGAGCGATCACAGCCTTCCCCACTCAGCCCACACTCCTTAGCCATGTAGGACTCCAGGAAGTCCCTAAAAATGAAATGGAGTTGACAATTGAAATGAAACCTATTTAAAACTCTGGTCCTAATCCTTCTTTTCACACCCTGGTGGTTATTGTTTTCTCCTTATCTCATTTCATTTTATCCTGAAAGGCACTAAAACATTTAATAGCTTGGACTTTCTTAGAATACACAGAAACAACTTACCTTCTTTTTTGACATAAGGATAGTCCAGAGAGCCATCATGATGTATACAGCGTGGCAATATAATTTTGGATTTCTAGGTGCCTTTTGCTCTACCCATTGCTACATCTTCCTTTCTCCTGCTATTGGTGACCTGGCAACTGACAGCCTCCTCATCCCCCAATGTCTCCCAATCACCCTCCAGCTCTCTAATCTCTCCATACACTCGTATTGTAAGATGAAGAGCCGTGCACTAAACATGTTGTGTCTTCACTAAATGTGTAAAGCAAGCATCCATAAGACTGGACAAGCCCAGGTAGGAAGATGTGCAAACTGTGGGACTGCTATAATAGAAAGTCAAAGTCCCTTCTAAGGCATGGTGTGGGCTGGGCTGTGGTGTGCAGCACAGATCAGGCCAGATTAGATGGAACCCTCAGCTCTGTCTGGGTCCTACATGGGTCCATTTGTTACACTTCAAATATGACTCTTCTGAGAGCAGAAACCAGAGGCTGGTCTTCTTTAGTGTCCTCAGCTGACGGTACTTCAGATCAGAGTTGCAGGAGGTATGTAGGTCATCCTTGGGTATGTATAGTGGCTGTGGCCCCATCAAACCTTCAATCTATTTTTAAAAGAGGAAGCCCAACTTTGGTAGAACCAAGATCTGGGAGCAAGGTGCAGGGAGCAGGTAGGGTGAGAGCAGCATTCCAGAGGTTGTGGAAGGTGCCTCAGGAATCAGGTGTGAAGGAGTTATCCCTGGACACTCCCTTACATGGAGCCTATCTACCTATCAGTGGAGTCAGTTTCACAGTTTTCTTGGGTTTCTCCTACAATTTTCCCAGATTTCAGGCAGGAATCATGTAGCATTTGCTGCCAAAAGTCCATGGCTGTCTCCTTGCCAGCACCTGATAAGGAATAAGGGGCTGAGTTTGCCTGTGGCCCAGCCTGGGTTGAGCAATGCTTATTCTATCTGCACAGTGATCGGCACTTAATCTTCAGAAAGTCAGCAGTTATCCGTTCTTAGACTTCCCCTTCTTGAATACATTCCTGCGTAGAATTAACCTCAATGTCAAATTCACGGATAAGCTCAGTGTTGCAGCCACTCCAGTTGTCAGCACTGACCATGGGTGGTAAAAGTGTCGCCCTCTTAACGTCCTTACCCAGTGTGAAGCCCTTCAGCACCTCATCCCTGCTGCTTGTGGTTATATAAGTGGGATATTTTGGTTTAGTGAGGAAATATTGGTGGGTAGTCACGTTTTCTGACCCTCTCTCGATAACTGCCATCATCATAAACATTATGTTCTGTGCCTTACAAAAGCTGTGAACCCTGACTGTGGCTCCCACTCCCCTCCCCCCAGCCCCAAAGGATCCTACTGCCTTTTGTGGGCCAGGCGGTCGAAGCAGTAACAACTGAGTCACGTAAGGGGCTCCTCCCTGAAATGCAGGATCTTCTGGATGTGCCCAGCAATGGCTTTGGACTGTTCTCTAGAACCATTTTAGAAAGCGATGTCTCTGCTCTATGTGGAGAGAGCTGGCAGGTACTTTTTAGCCTTTTGCCAGGTGAGGGTTTTTCTTACTTCGGCGGGCACCTCTGTTCACTGCTGTGAAAGGTTGGTTTCCACAGTAGAGTGACACCAGGGGCTGAGGAGTTCAGGTTTGGCAATGTGCAGCTGTGGTGCTGAGTGGAGAAGCTGCGAACGGGATCTCAACGGAGTGGGCAGCGACTTTGGGCTCAGAACGTTATGCACATCATTGGGTGAAAGGACCAAATTTAATAATTTGGGACACCTCATGTCTTCCAGATAATGCCCCATCTGTGTTCTGAGTTCCCCTGGTTGAATATGGCTCCTCATTCCTCCTCCTTACAGACTCTGACTCCCTCCACGTCTTCCTCATTCCAGTCTTAAAACAGATGCTAGACAACCTCACACAAAATCTTAAACATTGAGAACAGGTAGGCATACCTGGTCTGTTAAACTGAAGAAGTGACCCTCGATGTGGTCTGCAATCTTGGAAAGTCCTGTGTCTTAACTTTGAGGGAATAGTTTATCCTTTTCAGGAAGAGAAATGACAACAGAAAGATGGTATCAGCAGAGACATAGTTCTCAGGCTCCCACCCCTCACGCCATGCTCAGGGATGACTGTGCCGTGGCCCAAAGCAGTGTGGCTTTTTCTCAGGAGCCCCTTCTCCTCATGGATCCACGCCCTTCACTTCCCAAACATGCACCACGGGGAGCAAGTGCCCAGGCCTGGGAGTGGCACTCTTCAGACCTGATCCGAGAATTCACTGAGGGGCCTGGCCAAGTTCTGCCCTTGAACCACATCATGACCTTTTCTCGTACTGACCTTCATGACCATGGCATTTACTGCTCCTCCTAGTCTTCACGAGATTCCCAGGACTGAAACCCTCTCGGCCTCTCTTGATTCGCTCACAGGCTCAGATCTATATGGTCACAGCTGCAGCTACTTGGTGACCATTGCTGAAGGCTGAGGACTCCCCCAGACAGTGTGAGCAACTGCCCCTCAGTTAGGGCAACACATTAACCTCTTATTTCTTTGCTAACATTGATACCCACTCCTCTCTGGCAATGTTACCAAATTATTCAGCATCTAAACCTTATCTGAGAAGGGCTAGTGTTTTCTAAATCAGGCAAACTGTTAATGTACCAGTATCCAACCAGCCATCATAGACAACAATTCTTCAGGAAAACAGAAACAATATCTTTCCAGTATTTTTAATGCAAAAGACAATGTTATCCCTCTGGCAATTTTAGAATTCATGGGAAATGTGTTTATAATTAAAAAACAATATTCAGAGAGAAAAAATGGACAGCATTCTTATTACTGTCATAAAATAATGATACTTTTAGTTATGTAATTTAGTGACTGTAATTCAGATTGTTGTAAGCTACTTTAGTTGAGTTGCCTCTAAAATATGGAAGGTATTTGACAATGTTTATTTCATGTTTCTGGTAATATTTTTGAACATCTGCCAGACTTCATGCTGCTACAAGCAGAGGTATTTTGTGTTTCTCAAGACCAGCTAAGTACCTTTGCTTCAGGGACAGTATAATCCTCCTGAGAGAGGTTGGCTAGCCAAGTTATCTTATTTTGGTGAAGTACACTTTCTAAGTTATTTTGTTTATTTCACTATGCCAATTTCATGCAGTCTAAGTACCAATTTCTTTCAGAGTGAGTTCTTTTGGGATTACTTATTTTTGAAATACTACAATAACAAAATTGCTCAAAATTTCAATGAAATGCATATATCCCAAGAAGTAAAATGCACTTCATGATGGCCAAGATATGGAAACAACCAAAGTGTCCTTTGATTGGATAAAGAAGATGTGGTACATATATACAAGGGAATACCTTCAGCCATACGTAAAGATGAAATAATTCCATTTGCTACAAAATGAATGGATCTTGAAAATATCATGCAAACTGAAATAAGTCACATATATAAAGTCAAGAAACATATGATTTCACTCATATGTGGGATATAAAACAGAAAGCAACAAATGAACACAGAAGACAGACAAATAAAACTCATAGACACACAGACAACAGTATGGTGATTACCAGAGATATCAGGGGTGGAGGACAGCAGAAAATTATAAAGGGGGTCAAATATCTGGTAATAGAAGGACACTTGATTTTGAGTGGTGAACATACAGTACAACATACAGATGAAGTATTGTAGAATTACACACCTAAAATATGTAATTTAATTTATTTCACCCCAATGAATTTAAGAAAAATTTTAAAAGTATTTCTTATTAATATATTATTTTCTTACTATTGAATTTTAACTTTTGTTTACTACTCGATTACCTTACAGTTCATTAATAAAGAATACCAAATTGACTTAATTTGGGGGAAATGTGAGGAACAGAGTAATTTGTAAGAATTTTAAAAGAAGATTGAAATGCAAGTTATGAGTGAGAATGAGAAGAATGCATTGTGCCAGAGAAAGAGATTTTAGTAATTTGGGAGAGGGTTTGTGTTTAAATACTGTGGAGATCTGAATCAATGTGTGGCAAAAAGTAGAGATTTGCTTTAAGAAATTGGGGGGGGGGGCAGCAAATCCAAGATAACACAGTAGGTGAAAGCTGAACTCATCTCCTCCCATTGCCACATCAGAAATACAATGAAGTTACAGAACAGTCAATCTGTAAATCTAACTGAAGGCTAGCTGAACAGAAGTCGTATAACCAAGGATATACAGAAGAAACCACATTGACACTGGTAGGAAGAGCTGAAATACAAAATAGGCTGCCCAACCCCCACACAAATACGCATGTGTGGCAGTTGAGAATCCAGAGGGATAGTTCAGCTGCAGAGGCCCCCTAGAGGAGCAATGAGTCTCAGCCCCACACCGGACTCCCCAGCCCTGAACCACAGAACCAGGGAGAGGAGCCCACATAACATCTGTCTGTAAAAATCAACAGGGATCCTGTCCACTTAGGGGAGATGAAAGGCTGGTAGAAACCCAGCTGTCCTCTTAAAGGAATAACACATAAATTCTTGCTTGCAGGCACTAACCTTGGGCTTCAGCAGAGGGACAGCAGCTGGGGGGATGCCAGAGGCATACAAGGAGAGACAGAGTTGTGTATCTTTGGATGAGAGCTGTAGGGACAGCCTCCAATGCCTCTGTGTTAAGTTCTCCTTCTACAAGGACCTCAGGTGCCATCTTTCCTGATTTAAGCACTCCCCACACAGCCTTAGCCTGCAGAGCTACACTAGTTCCACCCTGATGACTCCCTGGGGTCCCAGGCTGGCCAACTATCACATGCCTGGGGACTCAGTCAGTGGCAACCAGCCTGGGTCCATGTTGCAGTTTTTCTTGAAAAGAAATCAAGGAATTCTGATCAAGTTCAGTGGTGCCAGAGTCACACAGGAAAAAAAACAGTTGAGTGCCTTCAGGGCAAGGATCATCTTCCTGCAGAATTTAGAGGCCCCACGGTTTCTATGCTAAGCTCCCTATCCATGTGTCCAAATCTTAATCTGTTTTAGTCTGGCAAACTCTACCAGCTCCATCCTGATGACTCCCTGAGACCCAGTCCTGCTGCAAAGGTCCCTGGTAGGTGGTAGCTGGCCTTAATATGCCCTGAGACTATTGCTGAGTATCCTAAGACCCAGTGATGGCACTGAGTTTGAAACTGTATTAACCTGGTGAACACCACTCACTCTTATCTGGTGACCTCCTGAGACTCCCCATCATGCAATTTGAATACTGCCTTAGGCTCTTTTAGTGGCCAGGCATAATAGGCATCCAGCAGGTAGCAGTGGGTCTTGGGATGTCTTGAGCCTTTTGCTGAGTTGCTCTGGGCCCAGCACTAGGGGAAGCTGGCCTTGCTAGGCAGCTTGGCCCCTTCCACATGCACCAAGACCCAGCAGAGTCAACTACCACTCATAGATCACTTTGTAGCTCCTAATAGGTAGCCCAGGGTCCGTTACAGAAAGCATCTGATATTGACCTGTACCAAGAAGCCCCAGAATCAACACACCTGGGGGATGGCTTTAGAATACAACAGAGTACCACCCAATTAGCTCAACAAGTGGCACATTCAAAAGGAGGTCTCAGCAGACAATAGATTCTGCTTGGGCAAATTTTTCTTCATAGGATTAGTCCCTGCACGGAAGTTCATACTTTGGGGACGTAGCTGAACTTCACAGCCAGTCATTCTGAAGATCAGCCCCACCCATAGATGTGACAAAAGCAGTCAAATTCAACTACAGCAGGAGGACAAAAATAATCCATGCAAAGAACTGCAGCACTGGTGATCAGTGCCACTGGGCTGTGCAGGACACCTAACTCATCAGTCCCCCCTACCACAACTGAGACACATAGCAGATCTGCCAACACACAGAAGCAAACACAGAGAGGCAGCCAATATGGCAAGACAAAACAAAACAAAACATGACCCCAACAAAAACAACAACAAAAACAGGAGAAATCTCCAGAAAAAGATCTAAATGAAATATAGGAAAGATATCTACCAAATATAGAGTTCAAAACAATGGCTATAAGAATGTTCAAGAAATCTAAGATGAAGATGAATGAACTTAGTAAGAATGTCAACAAAGAAATAGTAAGCATAAAAAAGACATAAAAGCCATAAAAAAGAACCAGTCAGAAATAAAGAATACAATAATTGGAATAAAGAATATATTAGGACTAATCAACAGCAGATTAGATGAAGCGAAGAATCAAATAATCAATTTGGAGGACAAGGTAGCAGAAAACACCCATCAAAGTAGAAAAAAATTAAATAATGAGAATAGTTTAAGAGATTTCTGGGAAATCTCAAGCATAATAACTTCTGCAACATAAGGATACCAGAAGGAGGACAGACAGCAAGGGATTCAGAACCTATTTGAAGAAATAATGACTGAAAAACTTCTCTAACTTGGTGAAAAAAATAAACATACAATCAAGACGTGCAGAGGGTCCCTAAAAATGAACTAAAATAGGCTCACACCAAGACATATCCTAACTAAAAGGCCAGAGATTAAATACAAAGTTGGAATCTTAAAAACAGCAAGAAAAAAAACCAGTTACTTAAAAGGGATCTCCAATAAGACTGTCAGCTGATTTCTCAAAAGAAATTTTTTAAGTCAGAAGAGATTGGAAAAAAAATATTCAAAATGGTGAAAAGCAAATACCTACAACCAAGACTCAGAGAAGAAAAAGCCAACAGAGGTCATCATCACCAAACCAGTATTACAAGAAACATTAAAGGGACTTTTATCAAAAAGAAGGAAAAGAAAGGAAAGTTAATATGAATTATAAAAAGCCAATAACAACTTACCCACCAATAATCACTTTAAATGTAAATGGGTGAAATACTATAATCAAAAGACATAAGGTAGTTGAATGGATAAGAAAATAAGATCCAAATATATTCTGTGTACAAGAGACCCAGGTCAGATGAAAGGACACACCCAGAAGGAAAGTAAAGGGGTGGAAACAGACAGTCCATGCCAACAGTAATGAACAAAACACTTGGGTGGCAATACTGGTATCAAACAACATGGATTTAAAAACAAAGGCTAACATAAGACAAAGGAAGACATTTCATAATGATATTCCAACAAAAGAATACAACCCTTATAAACATTTATGCACCCAACATAGGAACACCTAAATATACAAAGCAAATATTGATAGACATAAATGGAGAGATTGACAGTAATACAGTCATAGCAGGTTATTTTAACCCCCTATTGATATCAATGAATAGATATTCCAGACAGAAAATCAACAAGGTAACAGTGGCCTTAAATGACTCATCAAACCATCTGGATATAATTAATATGTTTAGAGTATTTCACCCCAAAGCAGCAGAATATAGTGCATTCTTTTCAAGTGCACTGGGAACGTTAAAAAAAAAATGGACCACATTAGGCCACAAAATAAGTCTCAATAAATTTAAGATGGAAATAAGATCAAGCATTTTCTCTGATCATAATGTGATGAACCTAGAAATTAATTATAAGAAAAAACTGAAAAACACAGAAACACATGGAAGTTAACTAACACATTGCTAAATAATAAATGGATTAAAAATGATGTCAAGGTAGAAATCAAAAGACACCCTGAGACAAATGAAAATGAAAACTCAAAATCTATGGGATACATTCAAAGTAGTCTGAAGAGGGAAATTCATAGCAATGCTGGCATACCTCAAGAAAGGGGAAATCTCAAGTCAACAGTCTAACCTTTCACCAGAGACACTACAAAATTAACAACAAACAAAGGTGAAAGTGTGTAGAAGAGAGAAAAAAATAAAGATCATAGGAAAACTTTTTTTTAAAAGAGATTAAAGAAACAACATAAAAGATCAACAAGACCAAGAACTGGTCTTAAAAAAGATAAGCAATGTTTATCAATCTTTAACCAAATTCATAAAGTAAAAAAGAGAGAGGATCCAAATAAATTAAAATCAGATATAAAAGAGGAGAATTGACAACTGACACCACAGAAATACCAAAGATTATAAGAAATTACTACAATTATATGCCAACAATTCAGACAAGCTGGAAGAAATGGATGAGTTCCTAAAAACACAATCTTCTAAGACTAAATAAAAAAAAGCAGAAAATCTTAGCAGACTGATCACAACCAATAGAAATGATTTTGTAATAAAAAAACTTCCAACAAAAAAAGTTCCTGGATAGCATGACTTTACAGGTGATTTTTACCAAATGTTAAAAGAAGAACTACCACCCATCTCTCTCAAACTATTCCAAAGCATTCAGGAGAAGACTCCTGAGCTCATTTTATGAGGCCAGCATTATCCTGATTCCAAAGTCTGTCAAAGATATTAAATGAAGGTAATTGAACATTAATATCCTGATGAAAATAGATGCAAAAATTCTCAACAAAATATTAGTAAATTGAATTCAGTGATATGTTAAAAAGATCATATGATCTGATCAATTGAGATCTATACCCGGGATGGAAAGTTGGTTTAAAATCCACAAATCAATTAATGGGATATAACTCATAAACAATATAAAGGACAAAAATCCTATGACCATATAAATTGATGCAGAAAAGCATTTGACAAACTCCAGCATCGATTTATAACAAACACTCTCAGCAAAGTGAGATTAGAGGTAATAATATACCTCAACATAATTAGGGCCACACATGACAAACCCACTGCTCACATCACACTCAATACAAAAAAGTTGAAAGTGTTTTCCTTGAGATCAGGAGCAAGACATGAATGTCCACTCTCATCACCTTTTTTCACTACTCTTATTCAATATAGCATTGGAAATCCTATGTACAGCAATCAGACAAGAAGAGGAAATAAAAGACATCTAGATTGGAAAGGAAGTAAAACTGTCATTATTTGCAGATGACATGATACAGTGTATAAAGAACCCTAAGGATTCCACCAAACAATTACTAAAACTGGTAAAAGATAAAAACAGGATACAGTATTAATTGCATTTTTATACACAAATAATGAGCCCTCAGAAAGACAAACTAAGAAAATAATTTCATTTCAATTTGCATTAAAAAATAACTAGGAATAAATTTAACCAAGGAGGTAAATGAACTATTGTTGAAAGAATATAAGACATTAAAGAGAAGTTGAAGACACATAAATGGAAGCATACACTGTGCTCAAGGATAGGAAGAAGTGACATTGTTAAAATGTCCATATTACCCAAAGCAATCTATAAATTCAATGTAATTCCTATCAAATGCTAATGGCATGTTACACAAAGCTATAAGGAATGGTCCACGAACTTATATGGAAGCACAAAAAACTCTGAATAGCCACAGCAATCTTGAGAAAGAGCAAAGTTGAAAGTGTCATGCTACCTGATACCAAATATGCATGATACTGGCATAAAAACAGACACAAAAATTAGTGGAACAGAAATGAGAGCCCAGAAATAAACCCATGCCTATATAAACAATATATGGCATGGGAGGCAAGAGCATACAACAGGGTAAAAGCAGTCTATTCAATAAAAAGTGTTTGTGAAGTTGGACAGACACATGTAAGAAAAAACTAGACTACCTTCTTACACAGCATAAAATCATAAATTCAAAATACATTAAAGAATTAAATGTAAGATTCAAGACAAACTCTTAGGCAGTAAACACTGACATTTTCTTAGCAATATTTTTCTGATATATTTCCTTGGGCAAGGGAAAGAAAAGGAAAAACAAACAAATGGGACTACAGAAAATTAAAAAATTTTTGCACAAGAAGTGAAACCATCAACAAAAATGAAAAAACAACTTACTGAATAGAAGAAGATTTGAGCAAATGATACAGTTGATAAATGTTAAATATCCAAAATTTATAAACAATTCATACAACTCATGAGTAAAAAAATAAACAATCCAATTAAAAATGATCAGAGGATCTGAACAGACTTCTCAAAGGAAGAAATACAGATAACAAACAAACATATGAAAAGATGCTCAACATCACTAATCATCAGAGAAATGCAAATTAAAACCACAATGAGATATCATCTCACACCTGTCAGAATGGCAATCATCAGTAAATCAACAAACAAAAAGTGTTGCAAGGATATGGAGCAAAGGGAACCCTTGTGCATTGTTGGTGAATTTGCAAATTTGTGCAGACATTATGGAAAACAGTATAGAGGTTCTTCAAAAAGTGGAACTGCCTTATAACCCAGCATCTATACTTCTGTGTATATATCTAAAGAAACTGAAAACACTAATTAAAAAAAAAATGTATGCACCCCTATAGTCAAAGCAATGCTACTTACAATAGCCAAGATATGGTAGCAACCCAAGCGCTCATCAATGGGTGACTGCAAAAAGAACAAGTGGTACATACTTACAATGGAATATTACTCAGCCATACAAAATAATGAAGTATTACCACTTGTGACAACATGGATAGATCTAGAGGGTATTATGCTAAGTGAAATAAGTCAGACATAAAAAGACAAATACCATATGATTTCACCTTTATGTGGAATGTAAAGAACAAAATAAATGAAAAAACAAAACATTTAGATTCATACATGCAGAGAATGTATGCTTACCAGCACAGTGAGTGTTGTGGGGGGGAATGGGTGAAAAGGTGAAGAGTTTATGAAGTACATTGGTAGTTACAAAACAGCCATGGGGATATACGGAATACACCATGGAGAATATAGTCAATAACACTGTACTAATTATGTATGGTACCAGGTGGGTACTGAAATTATTGGGGGAATCACTTTGTTAATTATAATACTTGTAATTGTGTAACCACTATGCTATACTCCTGAAACTGATATAAAATATTATTGGTTCCAAATTTTTATTTAAAAATAAATTAAAAGCCCTGACTGACATGACTCAGTTGGTTGGAGCATCATCTTATAAACCAAAAGATTGTGGGTTCAGTCTCTGGTCAGGGCATGTATGAGAGGCAACCGGACAGTATTACTCCTTTACATTGATGTTTCCCTCTTTCTCCCCTTCCCTTCCCTTCTCTCTAAAAAAAGTATGTCCTTGGGTGAGGATAAATAAATATAAAATAAGTAATAAAAATAAAATTTAAAAAGGAAGCTCTGTGGTTAATTAAGGCAGTATCTTGGATAATGCTGGCCTTTGTGACCAAAACAATGATAACGTCATGTACAACCAGATATCTGTGACATCTTCCACAACCAAACACAGTCTAGATTATTTTTAAGGTTTTAAAACAAAAATTTTAAAACTGACATACTCAAAGGTAACATAAGCAAATGATAACATAACCTTATGATTGCAACAAACTATCTAGGCCTGGAGACAAAAAATTAAAATAATAAGGGAAAGTGGATTTCTGGCCAAAATGGCGGCATTGGTCACTTTGCCTCCTGGCACAACCAAAAGAAGGACAACAACACACTTAAGAACAAAAAAATAACCAGAACTGCCAGAAAACCAAACTTCATGGAAGTCCAACAACCAACAAGTTAAAGAAGAAACATTCATCCAGACCTGTAGGAGGGGCAGAGATGGGCAGCTGAGTAGAGAGGACTCACAACAAGGCAGCAGCTGGAAGACCAGGCAGGCCATGTGGCAGCTGGTGGAGTGGGTGGTCCCACATTTGTGTGCAGATAAACCAGGAGAAACAACTGGGGAGCGAGACAGACCACAAACCCAGGGTTCCAGTGAAGGGAAATTAAAATCTCAAAACCTCTGACTAAAAAATCTATGGGGGCTGAGGCATCTGGAGAAATTCCCAGCCTCACAGAAGAGCTTGTTGGAGAGACCCACGGGGTCCTAGAATGTACACAAACCCATCCACCAGGGAATCGGCACCATAAGGGCCCAATTTGCTTGTAGGTAGTGGGGGAAGTGACTAAAAAACAGCTGAGCAAGCAGCATTGTTTCTTCTCAGGCCACTCCCCTCTCCACCACAGACAGAACCACAATACAGAAACCTGGGTTGCCCCACCCTGGCAAATACCTAAAGCTCCGCCCTTTATTTGTAACAGCCATGCCGAGACAAAAAATTATGGCCCAAATGAAAGAATAGATCAAAACACCAGAAAAACATAAAACTAAGCAATGAAGAGACAGCCAATCTATCAGATGCAGAGTTCAAAAAACTGGTAATCAGGATGCTCACAGAAATGGTTGAGATTGGTCTCAAATTAGAGAAAAAAGTGAAGGCTATGAAAAGTGAAATAAAGGAAAATGTACCAGGAACCAACAATGGAGGGAAGGAAACTGGGATTCAGATCAATAGTTTGGAGCAGAAGGAAGAAATAAACATTCAACCAGAACAGAATGAAGAAACAAGAAATCAAAAAAATGAGGAGAGGCTTAGGAATCTCCAGGACAACTTTAAATATTCCAATATCTGAATCATAGGGGTGCCAGAAGGAAAAGAGAAAGAGCAAGAAATAGAACTTATTTGAAAACATAATAAAGAAGAACTTCCCTAATCTGGCAAAGGAAATAGACTTCTAGGAAGTCCAGGAAGCTCAGAGAGTTCCAAAGAAGTTAGACTCAAGGAAGCACACACCAAGGCACATCATAAGTAAATTACCCAAGATTAAAGATAAGGCAAAAATCTTAAAAGCAGCAAGAGAAAAGCAGTTACCTACAAGAGAGTTCCCATAAGACTCTCAGCTGATTTCTCAAAAGAAGCCTGTTTGAAATTATAAAAAGCAAGGACCTACATCTAAGATTATCCAGCAAAGCCATCATTTAGAAAGGAAAAGCAGATAAAGTGCTTCCCAGATAAGGTCAAGTTAAAGGAGTTCAGCATCACCAAGCCCTTATTATATGAAAGATGAAAGGGACTTATCTAAGAAAAAGAAGAAGATCAAAAATACAAACAGTAAAATAACAAAAAACTCAGAACTATCAACAACTGAACCTAAAAAAAAAAACAAAAATAAAAATGAACTAAGCAAATAAGTGGAATAGGAATAGACTCACAGAAATATAGATCACATGGAGAGTTATCAGTGAGGAGGGAGAGAATGGGGGAAAAGGTACAGGGAGTAAGAAGCATAAATGGTAAGTACAAAATAGACAGGGGGAGGTTAAGAATAGTATGGAAAATGGAGAACCCAAAGAACTTATATGTATGACCCATGGACATGAACTAATGTGGGGGAATGATGGTAGGAGGGGGAGTTCAGGGCAGAGGGGAGTAAAGGAGAGAAAAAAATGGGACAACTGTAATAACATAATCAATAAAATATATTTTAAAATAAAATAAAATGATAAGGGAGAGTGTTTGACAATAGGATATTTAAAACATCCATTTGGTAAAATGGCTAAAAGCAAAATATAATCTAAAGAAGCTGTTTGAGAAATATATGTATATATATATATATATGTATAATGTATATAAATTGTAATATATAGATACACACACTCGACAAAAGGTTAACATATTGAACAGGATACACTTTCCCAGCCTTTGTGCCTTGTCTGTCTCCACACAAAGTCCTTCTGCTTTCTCAGCCTGCCTGGTTCTCACTTCCTCCTCGATCTCCCTCCAAGCCTTGCGCCATTGTGGGGGGGTCCTCCCTGATGCCCTGGGCATCTCCACACTTTTTGTGCCAGAGAATCATCACCAATTTAGGTGACAGGTGAAATTAATTGTTTCTGGCCATCTTCTTTTTGAACTTGAGGCACCTGAGAGAACGGGTAATGCTTTTTATTCACAATAGTACCTGCAGCTCCTAACACATACCATCAAGCACTCAGCAAGTCATCAACACGAGGTCACTAGGAGTCACCAGAAAAAGCTCTGCACAAGCAATTCAAAAGAACGGGTACAGAGATGCCCCAGTGTGAAAACTTGCCAAGCTTCTATAATAATGAAAAAAAAACATGAATTAAATCATATATTTATGTACATATCTCTATTATCTAGAATTGTGTATGTGTGCATATTCAATGTCAGGAAATTTCAGAAGATTAATGTCTTGCTTGCAGGGTTGTGATTAAACATCACATAAACCGCTCATGGAAGGAATTTCAATTGCCACAAATTCTTTGTAAAAACTGGATATTGTTTGCCTAGAAATTTATATTAAGAAAATAAATTGTTTAGTTAAACAAGAATACATGTAAAGTGATGCTCCTAATAATGATGTTTTATAAGAGTAAAAAGATGGAAGTAAACCAAATATTTATCACGAATCTGAAAATCTGAACACGACCACTAAATACTGCAGTGTTTCCAGTGCGGCAATGAAAACACATGGTGTGTCTGGAGTTACTGAAATGCAGAAATACCCACATTAAGTTTAACTGGAAAACAGAGCCCCCTCTACATGTTGCACATGTGTGTACAACAGTACATCATAGATGCATAAATATTTAAATATCCAAAGAAAATTCTGGGAGAGTATACCCAAATATTGAAAGTGCATATGCCTTGGCATAAAACACTAATTATCCATTGATCTGTATTTTCTTTCAATTTGTCTATTTTGGTCTAAATTTTAAAGTCTTAAGAAAGGTGGGTGACTAGATAGAAAGATAATCAGACAGAGGGTGATAACGAGACAAAAGCTACAGACGTCTTATGTTGGGTTCTCCCAAAAGCAGAGCTTGAGAGAAAAGTTATGTGCAGATGGCTGACTCTGGAATGCTACCCCAGGGAGGAGGGTTAGGGACAGCAGAGTGAGGCGGGGAAGGGGATAAACCCACTGGGGCCTGAGTTGGCAGGTGTGACCACCACCCGCGGGGATGAGCTATTGATTCCAGGGGCCTCACAGTAAGATTAACTGTATCTTCCGGCCAATGAAAGTCTGCCCTTCGCTGTTCTCACTCCACATATAACTTTGTTGGGCCAGGAACGGAAGAGTCACACCCTGCCAGGTGGGTATGACCAAGCTACTTGGAAGGCATTGAAAAAATGCACATAATGAATTGAAATCGCTAACTTTGAAGTGGACAATGCTGTGATAATAAAATACTGGTAATAAAGTTAGGCTTAAAAAACAATCCTTTCAGAATAGCAGTCACCTTTGGTGACACTCCTTCACATGGCCCACAGCCTTGCCACTGTGGTTCAGTTTCCGAGGACAGAGAAAGTGCACATGGGGTAAGTGAGCTGCGTCGGTCTTTCCTGAGTCTCTTTTTTTTAAAGATTTTATTATTTATTTATTTTTAGAGAGAGGGGAAGGGAAGGAGAAAGAAAGGGAAAAAACATCAATGTGTGGTTGCCTCTCACATGATCCCAACTGGGGACCTAGCCAGCAACCCAGGCATGTGACCCAACTGGGAGTCAAACCAGCAACCCTTTGGTTCACAGGCTAGAGCTTAAACCACTGAGCCACACCAGCCGGGGCTCTCCTGAGTTTCTAGGGTGCATGCCTAAGAGAAGACGTGAGGCAAGAGAAGACGTGAGCCCCATTTCAGAAAAGCAATGGCAGGAGCAGAGCCCTGGTTTTGGTCACTGAAGAGCAGAGACTGCAATGCAAACACATCCCTACCAACCAGAGGCTCATTTCAGAAAAATGTTAAATTCTGACATTTAATAAGGTTTGTTAATTAGTAACAGCCCCCAATAAGGACTGACACCTGAGATCAGCTGTACTAAGAGTGATTTTATTTAGGAGTAAAGGCAAGGGATGTTTAAGTGTCAGGCACCTCTGATTGGAATGCGCAAGTGCGGGCAGAGCACCTGTTCTGGGGACCACAGCCCCTCCCCGACTCTCTCAGTGCTGCCCTTCGGGTACAGAAGAAGATGCAATTTGCAGAAATTGTTTCTGGGAACAATGAATTCCTTGAACACTTGGAACACTAATGCTATCTCTTCAAAAATTAATATAGAAATTCATTAAAATTCTTTTTAATCAAGAATTGTTTGGAGGATAGCTTTGCAGTCTCGTTTGTTCAGCTCTGGGCAGTGAAGCAGAGTGTGGCTCGTGCACAGATCAAGTGCGCTTACTGCGGAGAGCAGATCTGTCTGTGCGGGGAACATGCGAGTGTGTGTGAGTGGGAGCCGTTAGAAGGGACTGACTCATTTACACGTGCAGATGAATGGGTCTCAGGTTTAAAAGTGAAAGACCCTTACTAGGCCCATGCTGTTAAGTATTAAAAAGTTAGTATCACTGAAGTTTTGAATAAATTTGATATGTTCTAAAATGTGTCTAATTGCCTTTTCCAAAGGAAGGACAATGTGGAGGTGAGTGTTTTCCTTTGTATTAAGGCATAGTCATCCATTTTAGTTCTTCTATTTTTTATTGAGCAAATTCAATTCAGGGGAACATGATCCGGAGGTGAAGGAGCAAAGCCAGAACAATTCTCAGAATGCTGGTCAAATGCCACCACAGGGCAGGCCGCCGTGTGTAGGCTGCCACCGCCCCCCTGACTCTCAGAGAAATGGACTGCTTCCTGAGACAGAAAGAAGTCTGCTAGGGATTTCTGTTTGAAGGGAGAGAATTTGAAAGACAGGGCATGTACTTTCCACAGGCACTTCCATCAGCATGAATTTTTCGCACTCCCCCCAGACCTGCACGTTTCTATTTGTAGAGCTCGCTATCCATCTCTCCAGTGCCCGGCTCCTGTGCACCCCTCAAACGCCTTTTGTTCTCTTCCTAGTGAACTGGAGTCTCCCCCTTGGGAAACCCTTGAGATCGGCTACCTTCCTTCACTTTCATTCTCAGCCTGTTCTTTTCCCGGCCCTTCCCAGCCCCAACAGCCTCCTTCAGGAGTCCCTAGAGGGTGGGAAAGGAGAGGAGGGGTGGAGACGCTGCAGGGGACGCTCCAGGCCTGACGTCCCACCCAGCCCAGGCAAGTCAACACGACTGGCTCCTTATCTGCAGTCTTGGAAACCCCAAGGAAAAGGCAGCAGGGCCCTGGAGAAGGGTCAGAATATTTTCGGGATGACTTTTCACTGTTGTCACTGCCTGGCATAACTATGGGGAAATGACTGACCCACAGGAGTGGAGGTGTCCTTCCCGTGAGCGCGGGGCACAGCGTTTGCCTCTGACCAGCCAGCAGTGTGACGAGTTTTGTACTGCCAAGCATGTAAGCAGGACTATGCGGGATCACCCAGCTCGGGAACGAAAGCTAAATCGGGTTCTTGGAGAAGTCAGGAAACCGGGCAAGAAATATTTTCCATGCCTCTTTTCCCCCTGTAGAGGGTGAATTCCTGATTGTTTATTTTCCTTCTCAAACAGACCCTTCCCTTCCACCTAATTCTACAGCATTCACAGTTTCATCATCTTCGCAAGATCACGCCATCTTCACTTGACCTGAGGATGGACACCAGAGCTCAGAACTCACACACTGGAGCTTATGCAGCCATCCAAGGTCCTTTCGTGAACATCAGGCACAGATGGCACTCAATGGCCTTGAGGAGGAGAGATCAAACCCACGCATGTTTACTAGGGTCGTTGTTTGTGTTACACAGCGTTTGTGAAGTTCTCATTAGCATGCGGTCTTCATGTCCACAGTGTAGAACTGTAACTAAATTTAAAGTATGGCTTTAAAATTGCTTCTGCATTGACTTAAAAATTTTTTTTAAATCTGTCAGTTTCCAAGCTTTGAACATAACTTGTACAATTTGGGAATAATTTATTCCTCAGTTCTCTGAATGTGTACTCTTTGATAGATATGTTTCCCTAAGGGAACAATGTGTCAAGAACAATAATTTTAAATATTGAAAAGGTCCCTTTTCTGCTATTTTTCATGCTCCTCAGAAGTGTATAATACATCCTCCTAAACAACTTTTAGGCTCCTATTAATGAATATTGCCTTCTCGAAGCCTTGAAGAATGTGATTTCCAATGGCTTAAGAACAGACATATCACTAAATGCTGAAAGACTGGAGGTGCCGGCTCCCCCAGGGGAGAGGGTTGTCTTGGAAGAAATGGTTGCCTGCATTCTCTCTAATACATCTCATTTAGACTTGAAGTGGAGAGAGTCATTTAAATTTAGGAAGTCAAGTTAATTTTAATCCACATGACATCTGCGGGGCTCTGTCTGCTACATCCGTTTAGTTTCCTCTCTATTTCGGCTGTAATCCACCTGACATCTGAGGCCAGGCAGGTAGGAGATCCTGGCAGATGTGTGACCACCTGGCCTGTCTTCTGCAACGATCCTATGAGGCAGGTGGCCAGACCCTCTTACTCCTGACGTCTCCAACGCCCACCCTGCTCCCTGACCACAGACCCCATGTACCCCGGCTGCATTCAGAGTTGCACCCTACATCTTTCTGCCTTCATACAATCCCATTGCAGCGGTCCCTATAGCTGTAGCCATGGTTCTAAATGAAGTCTGCCTTACCACCTTTAAAAACAGAGCTAGGGTGATCCGTCCACACTGCGTTGGATGCGCCTGGTTTGAAAGCTCACATCTTGGGTTGCAAAGAAGAGCAAATCACATTCTCAAGTTTTAAAGATGCGAACACTGGTGTCCTATGCATTACTTCACCTGAGTGGAGTGGCCTGAAGTTTTCAACCCATAAGGAAAGGGCCTCCTCTTCTTTTGCCATGTTCACAAGACTTGTCACTTTCACAACAGACTTTCATTCTGCAGTGACAGGCCTTGACAATTGCACACAGACCATTTCACCGATTCCATGGCCTTGAGGGACTGGCCCGCAGCAGTGCCACTGCCGCTGCCTGACAGAGCCACAATGACTTCTGATCATCGCTACTGAACAGTTTTTCTTCAAGATGTGCAAAGAACTCCTTTGTCCTGAAACACAGATAGTTGCTCAGGGTTAGGAGACTGAATTTAGCGAGGACTCTCAATTTTGTGTCAGGTGTATAAACTCTGACACGGCCTCCCCTCTCCCCCAGGAAGGGCATGGGAAGACACCCTGAGCCAGGGCCTGGGTGCCTCCTCATTCTGGTTTGCTCCCCATTAGCTGGAATCTTTAGGATGTGAGGTGTCTGAATGTCTTGCTGGTGAAATAAGTGTGAGCCTCCAGAAAATGCCAGCTTCTAGTTCTCTCTATTTGCGAAGCTCATTGTTGCGTGGGGTTTGCGTCACATGCCAGTGGCCTTTTCAGATTTCCAACAGTCTTTGATCCTCAGCAAGTTAAGAACTACTCTGGTATCATTCTAGACTGATAATAGGGTTCCATTCCATGGGCCTTTTCATGCTCTCCCAATTCTCATCTAAAAATGATCAGAATAATTAACCATGACCAAAATGGGGGGGGGGGTGTATCTTCATAAAACTGTGTAGATCCCGACTTCACTGCTGTAGATTATATCAGATTCATCTGAACTACTCTAAATTTGGGGCCAGTTGCTGAGAAGAAAATTATTTTGATGGTGATACATCATAAAATTTATTACACTAATGGACCTTAGACATATTTTGACTCTTGAAAGATTTTCTGGTCTTTAAAATAGAGCAGAAGAACCAGTGAACACTTCCTTACCTTACGCACTGTCACAGCAATGACAGCAGTCCTCCTTTCCCATTCCCAAGGGCAGTGCTGCAAACACATGGGGCATCAGGAAGCCTGGACTTTCTGCCCTTAATTCTGGAGAGCTGGCACTTTCCACTGCTCTCCCCGCACAACTACTCTGACGCATGGTCTGTAGGTGGCCACTCTAGCTCTAGCTGGAGCTCTCACGGGGTGCTGAGTGTCCTTTCCTTACTCCATCCCACCTCTGCAGTGCACCCAGATGTTACAGAGATACATCCAATGTCACTCATGTCTCATTGAAGAATGAGGCGCTGCTGCTGCTGCTGCTGCTGCTGCTGCTGCTGCTGTTTTTAATGGGGCACTAAAATGCAGAGTTGAGGCTATGACTTGAACAAACTTACTTCCTTTTCCCCCTCCCCAGATCTTTAAATGTCCCCACTCCCAATCCTTTCACAGAGGTGGCTGAGAGCCTTGTGACACCTGCTCGCTGCCTCCTCTGAGCATTTGTTTCTCTCTCTCTGCAGAAGGAAGAGTTTTCATCTCTATTTTCAGGCTCAGGCTGCGACTCGATGCCCATCACGGCTGGCTCCCCCTCCAGGCATCATCCGGGACATCTCTGACCTGTAGGAAGGAGTCTGCTGACCATTCCACTGGGATGCTGATGGCTGCCTGGGTCCTGAGATGCTCCAAACCGACCCAGTAACCTTTCCCAGTCTGCCTCTCCTCCAGCCTCCTGCCTGCCTTCTTCTCTTGCTCAGAACGCTCTGCACTCGCCCCTCGGCCCCCTGCTCTTGGCTCATGGCCACACTGGCCCCCTTGCCGCTCCCCCAGCCCAGACACACTGCAGACCTGTGCTGCTACCGCTGAGGAAGAGATGGTGCCCAGGCCTTTCACACTCACTTTCCTATGCTCCTCAGGTTTCTGTCAAATGTGTCTTCTGAGTTCACATGTGCAGGGACAGCCCCTCTGCCCACGCTCCTAGTCCCCCTCTCTGCTCTAGTCCTCTCTGTACCTCTTATCTCCAGTCATCTTATGTATACGGACGGGACTGTCTCTGACGGCCACTGCTGTATCCGGGACAGCGGAGCAGTGCTTGTCACTAAGCATTTGGTGAATGACATCACGACAGAATGGGACTGGAATTACATTTAGAAATGCCATTTACCACGCGAGCTCAGGCTGTATGATCTCAGTGGAAAACTGACCCTCTGTGGATGGACCCCTTTTAGTGAGGAGAGGTCCTTCATCTGACATGGCAGCCACCTCAGACCACCTACAGAAATACCGAAGCCTGGGCTGCAGGGACAACCGTTTCTGCGTCCACGGCGACCTGTGTCTGACGGCGCCTGGGGGTGTTGGCTCGGGAAGGCCCACGAGGCTGGCCCAGCACAGGCAAAGGCATGGGGCCGTTGGTTGTGTTGGGCTTTATGTTCGACTATAATTACTCTGAAGACAATATCCAAATATACAAGCAGTTGAGAATAAGTTCTAGAGATAATACTAGGGCTCAGTGCCATTCTGCCACAATGACATTGTGTTGAATTTCTTAATGGATCATTTTTGGAGGATCCAGAACTGAGATAAACTTTTAAAAAGTGGTGAAAATTTATCACATGTCAGAGGGGGGAAAAAAACCTTAGATTGTCTGTTTTCTCATTGATATTCAAAGGTCAGCGTAATTTATCATTATATTATGTGACAAAATGTTATTTTATGATAAAAATTAAGGTCATAAAATGGTGAAAAACAGAGCCTTTGTTCCCTCGAGGTGACTGGCTGCCTGTGACTGTGAACGGGGCGGCAGGACGTCTGTGTCGCTCCACCTGTTCCAGTGGACCCGGTCGGCAGTGCCACGTGGATCTTTCTAGAGTCCCGGAACACTGAGATTGCTGGGCAGGCTCCCCTCTGCTCTGCTCCAGGCCAGCCTCCGCAGCGTGCTGAGCGGGAGGAAAGGCCGCAGGCCATGCAGAGAACTCCCAGCGGAGGGTGCCTGCCGCACGCGCTGGTGATTCTGCTCAGCCTCAGTCCTGCAGAGAGAGACGGGAACTTGGCCGGCGGGCTTCACCCCGCACCCTGGCGGCAGGGCTCACGGAGTGCGGGACACACGGGAAGCGCGATAGTTTTTCCTCAAATAGCAGAACAACAGTCGCTCATCTTTCCTCCTCTATTCTGCAGGCCCAAGCTGATTTGCCAGTAAGGGAATCATTCCCTATTCAATTTGTAAAGGATTGTATGTTGGCATATCTAATTCATCTTCCTCATTTTATTGTACTGTTGCAGGTGAAGTCTGTGGTCTCCATACAAATGCACCTGGGAAAAAAGAGACTAAGTCGAACAAAACAGAACAGAAATAACATTGCTCCACTCATTTCCCTTCCTCTCTCTCAAATAGACTGGTGCCCATGAGAAAGTGCCGCTTAATCTCTGAAGCTTTATCTTATATTCCCACCTACACTGTGGCATTCCTTTTCTGTGGTTGCTCTTCCCCTCCCCCCCCCCCACCCCCGCACTGCTCCTTGCCTGAGGAGAGCACCGCGCACTGTTTGCTCAGTTGGGCAACTGGGCTAATGCTCACTCGCTGGTGCTTCTTTTCTCCTTCCTCTGCCATTAAACCTGTGAGGTAGAAATGGTGATTTCCATGTTACGGGTGGGGAAATGGAGGAGCAAGGGGTTAAGCACTTCGCCCACCATCAGAGTTACTAAGTTCCAGATCCGGAATTTAGACAGAAGTCTATGATCCTTATCAAGACTATGCAGCCAGTTCCAATGGAAACATCAGCTAGTCTAGTGGCTTTTTGGAGAGATGGCCGATGAGACTGAAACGTGGTGGAATGAGTCAGCCCTCGCAGTTTTCTCTCTAAGTAAGCTTTCGAATTAGCTTTTCCTCATTCCTGTCACCATGGCTCTACTTAAAATTCCTTCTTGATGGGCTTTGTGTGTTCAGACTTCTCCTGTCAAATTTGCTCTCCCCCCAGATGCTAGAGATACCTTTCAGAAGTAAATCTGATGCACTATTCCTCCCTTCAAGTGTTTTGGTATTTTCCCTTCACCTACAGAGCTGTTTTCAAACTGTTGTTACAGGTGCTTTAGGGAGGTTGCAAATGCTGAATCACAATTTTAGTTTAAGTCAGTTTTAGTGTTCTATGTATTTTTAAATGACCTAATGTGTTTTAATAAAATTTATTTTAACCCCTTAAAGTTGGCGTGGGATTAAGAGTCCAGCCACCAGGGGCAAGTCAGGGACACGAAACCCCCCTAATGAGAACAGGGGCCACGTTACGCCAGTGAACTCGTGTCTCTACAAGAGCCTTTTCATCCACAGCAAAACATACATCTGTTCTTCCCTCAAAGTGTGTAGTGCTGTAAAACAAAACAAAAAAAGTAAATCAATAAAATATCCCACAATTTTCACTGGTACTTGAGAGGCAGAATAGATTACAAACCAGGAAAGGGAGGGAAAGGAGATATGTCTCACTCATTAACTCAGCAGTCATGAGCCTGCCTGGTCACGTAAGGTTGCCAGGTGTTCTGAAAATCACAGGAGAGACCAGGGTAGCGCAGGAGGAGGGGGGCCTTTGAAATTCCGTGTGCATTACTTCCACTAAGAAAGGAAGCCTTTGAAACTGTATGTTAACCCCAAGGTCCAGAGAAGGGAGGAGGGAGACACTAGAACCTGCCTGCGGGCATAAAACCTCTAAAATCCCTGTAGGCGGGCACTCACTCTAGCCGGGTTCCCACTTGCAGCTCTGTGCTCAAGAGTGTTTCATAGACAAACTTGCCATCTCGTTTCCACTATACGATTTGTCTCTCGCCTGATTTCATCTGTTTCAAATGAGACTGGAACTGAGGTGGAGTAGCACCCTAACTCTGGTCTCCCCAGTAACAGGACTGGCCTGTTTTTGTTAAATACTTTAAAACTGGCACAGGCTCAGTGCACAAGCCAGTCACAGTCCTGTTGCAAATTATCATCATTGACTGGATTATACTGAATTCTCAGAAGTTCTTTGTGATGGATAGGGGCCCTCTTTCATTTTTAGAGATAGGTCTGTGGGCTCTCTGCCCTCCACCTGTGCCACCACAAAAAGGGTTAAAGTGAAGGTGAGTCTTGGATTGATCTCTACCACACAGAAAACTGTCTATGAGCAAGAAATTATAAAATATCAGGCTATCACTTCTGAAAACTTGGAGCCCTAGCTCTCTGTCTTACTCTATGTAAAGTATACAAAAAACATTTGCTAAAGTCAAATGTGACAGTATTCAGTGACACTTCTGGTTTGGGAAGAGAACTGTTTCTCTCCTTACTCGCTACAGAGGGTGTGCTTCCTAATGTGAGGGACAGCGGGCCCAATCGATTCTTGAAAGGGTGGAATTCTTCACACTTTTCCGTTAATTGACATAAGTTGGGAACTTTTAAGATCCAGTGTGTTGATTTGCCTCCTTTGTTGATGAAGAGAGAGTTAGCAGTTACAGTAGCTGCTTTTGGATTACGACTTCCTGAATCACAGACTTCTATGTGATAACTACACCTGAAGCTGTTAACTAACTATCTCTAAGATACACAGTAAGGCTGAACTGTACACCAGCCTCACTAAGATGAAGTAAGTGAGACCCAGACACTCACTGTTGCAGCATGGAGGTCATCTTCATATGTGGGACCTGGGGACCAGGTTGAGGGGGGACTCTCCCTGACCCCCAAACAAAATCTGAGTCTTTGAGGACAAGGCTGGGCAGAGGATGGGAGGCAATCAATAATCACATTTAAATTTGAGTTTTCATGAGATACTTTCTTATATATCCCAAACTGTCCATGTTCAAGTCTTTAAAGATACATTACAATCCATAAATAAGACCTCACTCACCAGTCCAGTGAAATTCCTAAAGCTGACTGTCCCTGTAACTACCACCTTTAACCCCAATAATAGGTGGCCACTGGTCTTTACTGAAAATGAGTGGCTTGTCTTTTATCTGTGTATTTTAAAAATCATAATGTGTCTTTCAGGAATGTTTGGTTAGGAAAATTAAAGAAGGATATTGAAGAAAAAGAAAAATAATATAGTAATAGGAAATATTTCTCCACAAAACATCAAAGTTATTTGTATTTAAAGAAATTTTTGACAATTATTATTTACTGTTCTTCATGAGAGTAACCAATGTTACTTAGTTAAGTGTGATGTGTAACTTGAAAAATTCTAGAAGTTATTTTTAGTGTGTGCACAGCCTTTAACTTTCAAGCAAATGTAGTTGATATCGATGTTGGTCCCCAGACCCAGGGGTAAGTGTAGCGTGTAGTATGCAAACTGCACTTGACCCTGGGGCCGTCTTTACTTACCGTGGGGCTCTGTTATCGAATTGCACTGCTCTCGGTTCCTTTAAGTCTAAAATGGGGTCTCAAGTGCCTCTTGTCTGGGGTGGGGTGAGGATAAAGGAACTGAGTGTGAAGTGCAGTGACTACTGCCTGGCCCACAGTAAACGTTTGAAATGGAGATTTTTTTTTTCACATCTAAACTCCATGCTCTGCTCTGAGGACCTACCCTGAGTTGCCTTGCCCAGGGATGTTGGAGCCTTACAGAGGACAGAAGGTTTTGGGAATGCCCCCCCTGAATGCCTGTGTTGGTAATAACCGGCGTGCTGCCCCCTCGGAAGTAGCTGCTTGCCTGCCCTTGTGCCAGCCCCAGGCGGCCTTCTATTGAGGCCTGAGGAGGTGGATCAGCTCCCTCCATCTCCTGTCCTGGAAATGCTAGGGTGTGGAAAGAACAGATGTGGAACCCCTACTGCTCACAGAATGCACAACCCCCCCACTCCCTTGTGAGTTTCCAGGGAAATCCTCCACTACCTCATGTCTTGGGCTGACTTCCTCTTTCCAAATTCTGGCATCATCTTGTCTCATTATCAGCCTCACTGCTTGTCCTAATCCACTTCTTCTCCCTCACCCCAGACCATGCCTTAGCTCAGAAGAGTTTATGCCTGGGGGTGGGGGGTGGGGCAGAATGGCCCTTGACAGTGCTGGAGTGCCCCATGGTGGAGAGAGTGTCCCACGCAGGACACTTCCTGGCTGACTGTCCCTGCTGAAGGCAGGCCTGCCACTCTTTCTGGCCTGGGAACTAGAAGGCTTTCTTGGTTCCTGTGCATTTTCCACGTGGTTTTCAATCCCTTGTCAATTCTGTCTGCCCAGACACCTTTCCATCATTTCTTCACTTTAAACATTGAGATTCTCTTTATTTGCTAATGAAACATGGATTAAACATTTTAAATCCATAGAAACACACTGTTTCCTGAAAGAATCCCCCTCCCATCACTGATAAATGTTAAGCAACTATTTAGAAGTTATTGGGGCCAGCACTGGGAAAGCCGCCCGGAACAGCCATCCGCACCTTGCCTCCGGCAGCTGTGGCTCAGGCTCCTGTCTGTCCATCCAGGTCCCAGAGCAACACTTCTCCTGCCACTTCTGTTTAATAAACCTTTAGTGACTATTTGCAAGAAATTAACTCTGTGAGTTAAGACTTTTTTGGCTAATGGGCAACTAAAATTACATTTAGGAATGTTATATACTGGTGTTCAGATTTCGCAGGTTCATGGAAGCCGCCTCTTAGCACTTGAAGTCGGACTATGTAAGTTAATGTCGTCAACTGTGGCTCGTGTAATTATACTGATGAGGGCCTATTTTTTTGTGTTTTTAGATGCTGGATCTCCAGGCAGCTACTGTTTGAATAAGGGTTATTCTACTTCAAAAGCTCAAAATTCTATGCCCTGTAGAACATGTTTCAGGTGATTTTGCACCAAGTTCCTAGGCCTGCAGGACCTGGGCCCGGCTAACCTGCAGCCAGGACTCCGCCTAGCGATGACTCTGACTCAGTCTGTGAACCTGTGACTTCTCGCCCACTAGCCAGGCTCCTCCTCCCAGAAGACGTGCTGGTTTTGCCTCTGGCCTGTGTTGTTCTCTCCTGTCCTGGGATTGGTTAAGGCCTGCTCTCCTGTCCTGGGATTGGTTGAGGACAGATCCTGAGGAGCAGCCCCTCCCCACACAGCCACGTGGGGGCCCCTCCTGTGCTGCCCGAAGAGATGCCCGTCCTTGCCGGGGACTCGCACTGATTTCCCGCAGGTGGTCCTATCTGCCCGAAAGCTCCCCAAGGCGGAGAAACCACAATGCTCGACCCGAACAGACGTTATGATTTATAATGAGAAACATGTGGGTATTCGTGTCCATTTTGGGCACACAGCAGCTAACACCCTCGTGCTGTCCCAAGTGATAAGAGCCCTAGGAGCATCTCTTGTTCCCCGCCCCCCTTCCTGACACACACCTCCTGGAACCCTGGTCATTTCCAGGGTGATAGGAGTGTCTTTTGATCCAATGAGGAGACCCTAGGTGGCCGCTGGATGGGGCTGGTCACCAGTGGTATTAATGATGAGTCATTCCTGTGTGATGAATCCTCCATAAACTCCCCCATGGTACGGGGTTCGGAGAGCTGCCAGGTGCGTGGACACGTTGCGGACTGGCAGAGGGACTCAGGGCGGGGCGGATCGGTGCCCGGTCCTACACACCGCCTCCATCGAAGGTTCATCTGCTTTCTTTACCATATCTTTAGTAAACGTGTACACAGTCAGCGAACCATCTTCCTGAGCTCTGCCAGCCACTCCGTCGAAATGATCAAGGAGGGGGTTTGTGGGGAGACTTACATTTAGAGAGGAAGTGTCAGAAGCACAGATGACAACCAGGGCCTCAGCTGGCCCCTGAAGAAAGGGTGGCCTTGCGGGCCTGTCGCCCTGTGGGGTCTCCGGGTCAGAGGAGTCAGAGCCGAGGTGAGCTGCGGGACACCCAGCTTGCTCGTGACAGGGAGACCCGCCCCACCCGCTTCTGCACACCCTGGAAACGGCGCCGGAACACCACCACCCTTTTACACTCTGTGAATGTTCGTCTGTCCCAGCGTTTGTGTGTGTGTTCAAGCAGCTGGAAGTCAAGTTCCCCACATTTTCGTGTGGATACATGCAGGAAACAAAGAAATGGGAACATGTTTGAGTGTCTCACTTGGCCTCTCCAGCTTCTTTTGTCTTTCCAAGTCTGAGGGGTTTGTAACAATTTCTTCCAACTCTGTTAGCTCTGAGCTGCAGTAGTGACGACCCACCTGGACACTGTGATTCGTTTCCCCTTTTAGACCACAGTTTTTGTTTGTTGTTTTGTTTATTTTGTGCTGTTTTTGCACATGTGTGTGTCTGGAGGCTTGTAGGATTTTAATTTTATTTTAAAAGTCAAAATTCCTAACAGGATTTGTCCATGTATGTTTCCCGAGAATGTTTTCTTCAACTGTAAAAGTTTGTCATATATAATTTGCTTAATTATTGATACACATCTTTTTTCTTTCCATAAGCTTTTTAATGGATGTTGCCTTGCCTGGATTTGCCAAGCACATATTTTATCTTTTCTCCATGTTTTTTTCTTTTCACCTTTCCATACATTGGATACAGGTGGGATCCACAAATTTGGTTTCTAGAAATATACATTTTTGGAATTACCAAGTTCTCGATTTCTCAGTCATGGTTCTTGTTTCCAGGAACCCTTCGTGTAGTCCAATTGCTTCTTTTTCTTTGCAACTTGCTCTGGTCTCCAGTCACTGCAGTTCTCTTGAGCCTCACTGATAATACTTATTCGACATTTTAAAAGTTCTCTCTAAATTCTTTCCCTAATTCTGTGTTTGTTTGTGGGTGGTTATCACTTTTGACTGCCATGTTTCCCATGTGCCACTGCTGTATATTTATTGCTCACACTTTTAAAGAATGAAAGGGCAACTCCTAGTGTTGGAGCCACAGCTGGTTCCTCCAGGGAACTTGAGGCCCGGGCATGATTTCTGTGGCAGGTGCTGTGGCCACCAGTCACGACTCCGGTCGTGCGTGGTCTGTTTGTCTGCACCCTGGGGTGGTGGTGGAGACAGAGTGTTCAGCATCCAACTACTCTGCCTTCAAACATCAGATGGAGATCCTGGAGAAATAATCCTTTTCCTAAAATTTATTCAACTGACTCCATACGACTTTGACCGACTTCATTCTTCGGTCATTTGTATGAAAAGGAAACTATGTACTGAGTTCATACAGAAATTGTAAATGGAAATTTTTATTAGAAACACCAAGCAATATATCTTCAGAATCAAGAGGCATTGAGGTTTTAGGAATATCATTGCATGAGTAACCCATTGACATTTCAGGGTCCCTCATATGTCTACTTATTAACTATCCTAGCTATATGAGTATTTATAATTTCAGTGAATTTGTGGTCTCTCTCTGGGACATAAAATTCATCCCCACTGACTAAATTAGGGCTCTTTAGGTAAAGATTTAGCAATTGAAGAATTTCCCTCTACCTCTTCAGGCACATATTTTTTTCCAATCAAGCCTGTCATGCACGATGCACATTTCTTCTTAAAATATCCCCTGAATTATAGTTCATAATTATGTCAAATTCAGTGTTTTTCCATTATGCATGCTAACCGGTTAAAATGATATATAAGAAATATTTGATGTTTCTTATAACCATTTGCAAGTGTTCATCTCACACATTTTCCCAAATTTTTATTCGGTTTTATTTTTCCTGATTATACTTTTCACTTAAATAGGACACATTTAAAACACATAAAATGATATGACAAGCATTTGTACCTAACTCTTAAAACTCATATTTAGGTATACTCATTTTGAGTGTTTGAAAATACTATATGACTATAATGAAATAAATATAGTAAAATCTCCTTTAAATACTCCTCCTCCATCCTGTTCCCTTCCCTTCACTCTCAGAAGAAACAACAATCATGAAGTAGTTGATTATTCTTCCCATGTATGGTTTACTTACTACCTGTGAATTTCCAAACACAATGCACAGTATTATTTCAAATGGTGTAAATTCCGCATAAATTATAATATGTTGGGTATACTTCATTGGTTTCTAAACGTTCTCCACATGATCAGTCCTGCTTCACTGGTTGAGAAAATGGAGCACAACACTTAAAGGAGTTGTCACAAAATACTGAGGGCATTTAGCAACACACACAAACCATCAGACAAAAATGGTCATAATACAGAGAATTAAAAGACCATAAAACTATTCAAATATTAACCTATAATTGATTTTAATACATAGTATTTATAACGGTATAATATTTCCCTATTTGGCTATTTTAGTATATTTACCATTCTTCTGCCATCATATATCTAAATTATGTAGTCACATAGAACATCGCAACGAGTCTCCATGTAGGTGGGTTTTTATGTTTATCTTTAATTATTTCCTTATGATAGATCTGCATATTGGAAACACGTCTGAAATGGATGTTTCTTAAAAAAAAGGTTTTTTTTTTTTTTCACTTCGGTTGCGCCTATAAAAGTTGTGCTGCTGCTCTCTGCCACCAGCAGGGAGTGGAGGCAGTTGGTTTACTTCGGCCAGTGTTCTCTGGAGAAACAGAGCCAAAGCTTCTGTCTTTATAGCTGTGTCCACATCTACACCCAAACCTAATAGACTTCTTGTATGGAACTGGCAAGCTGGGGACCCAAGAGGTCCAAGTCCAAGCCCAGCGGCCTGCAAACCTACCTCAGTGCTAACAGTGTGAGTTACCACCCAGAAGTGGGCAGAGCAGAGACCCCACCCACGTCTGAGGGCTGGAAAAGATGGGAATCCCTACTCCGGTGTCAGGATGGAAGGGCGTTCCTCTGCTCTGCTGTTCAGTTCTCCTCCAGCCTTCAACTGGCAGTGTGAGGCCCACTCACATCTGGAGGGCAATGTGCTCTCCTCAGTCTGCTGATCAGTGCAAACCTTATCCAGAAACGCCCTCACAAATAACACCCAAATACTGTTGGACCAGGTGAGTGGGCATCCCATGGCCCAATGACATCCACACATAAATTAAGTATCACAAGGACTACGTTTTTTACTACTTTATGAACTCCTATCTCCTGTTCCTTATATCTCATATGGATAACCCCTGAGCATTTTTCGAACAACATTCCATGTTTACTATTCGTCAAATGGAAAAAAATTACAAACATTACTCAGAAGAAAATATTAAAGACCAAGTATGACTTCTATTCTTTGGAGTCTTTTTATGTGCTTTGTGCTCTTAATTTTACAGGCAGAAAAACTTATCAGGGACATTGTTGTCCATAGTTTTGAGCCTGTAAATAAAAATATTTATTTCTTTTGAATAAACCTCAGCCCACAAGGTAGGCTAGACACACTTGAACAAGAGCACAGACGGGTTTGGATTTGACCCCTGACTCTGCCACTTTAGCCAATTGTCAGAGAGGTGCAATAAATGTTACTTGAATGAATAAGTGAGTCAATATAACTTAGCTTTCTATTTTAGATTACATTTAGAATGTTGTAAAAATTAGATAAACTTTAATGTGAATATACACAGAGATCCCGGCAGACAGTAATGGCTTGATAACTGGGCACAACAAGCGTTGCTATGGCGGCGCTGGCTTTTATTGCTCCAGAGCTGACATTGGCCTTCTGACCATTTGTAGTAGATGAGAATGTCTGTGTTGATCTGAATTTCTGGGGATGCTGACACTTCATTTATGAGAAATTAAAAACTACACCTCTAAGGTTTTCCACATCAACAACCATCACATACTTTAGCACTTAAGAATTTTTTTTTCTGACAATGGTGGAAAGAAAAGATGATATATGACCTAAAGTGTTTTCACCACTTATGTACAGACTTTAAAATAAAATAGATCTATTTTAGCCATATACATAAATATATATACACACACATATATAGATGTGTGTATATATATGTATGGGTTTAAAACTATATGCTTAACAAATAATTTAGTTAAATAGGAGGTACAGAAAATGTAGGAATAAAGAAAGGAATTGTATTATTGTAAGAAATTATCAAAAATGAGATAACCAGAATGATCACATTTTCTTAGAAGTAAGACATCTGTTTCTCCTGACATTGCCCAAAACCATTATGAATTCTAATCCTACTGGGGCACTGTCTGCTCGACACTTGTCAGGTGGGAGCTGAAAGACTGAATACACAATGAACAACAGCCAGACCACTTATAACAATAAAACTCTGCTCCTTAACCTGCAACAGCCAGTCCGGGAAGCCAGACCGCAGCCTCTAGCAACGAGCCCCAAATGGGAGTAAACAATAACTACCCGCTTCCTTAATTTTTGCTTCTACTTCTGATTTAGGACCAAACAAAGAAAGTCAAACATGCTCCCCTAATCAGTCACTTCTACTTAGCCTATCTCCAGCTTCCACCTGGCAACAACTCTCCCATCAGGTAAACCTGAGACCTTTCATTTCTTTCCACTCTTAAAGCTTCCCTGGCTTTTCTGCCTGCTTTCTGAGTTTCCACTGAGCCCAAGGATGGTAACTGACTTTCTTGCTATAGAAGCTCTGAATAAATGAGCCTTCACTCATTTTCATTCAGGTGGCCTTTGTTTATTTTCACAGAAGAAGAAGTTTCATATAGAGGATCATATAAAATCATTTTACATAAGGAATCATACAATCATGCAATATAAGGAGTTTCAAACAGTCTGCAGGTGCCATGTTAATTAGTTACCACCTTGTGATTTGTTTACCTTGTTTTTATGACACCCTGGTTATTTTATCGCTCCCCTTAAACTGCACTAACCTGTGTAGTAGCTGGAGTGGCGAGTTTATTAGCTGCTAAGCCCCCATCCATTGCCAGCAGTATAGTTAATATTACAGTAATAATCTCAGAGATAGCTTCTTATGTGTAAGGCGTGAATTGTGATAACTTCACCTGGAGAAGTTAATGTTTAATGGGTACTTTCAACAGCTGGCTATGTTTAGTTTGTGCAGTGCTTTTAGAGAGCCTTTGAAGAAAGAGAGTACTTAAAGGCATACGGCTGCCTAGATATCAAAGTCCTGGGCTATCAGCAGGGCACATGTTCACAATTACTCCTTAACAAATGAAATGACCAGGTGACTCATTGTACATATGAACGTTATAAAAACATTGAAATATATTATGAAACTGTGCTTGAGTATAACACTGGATTAATTTTAAATTGAATGTATTGAGCCCTGGCTGGTGTGGCTCAGTGCTTGAGTGCTGGCTTGAGAATCAAAGGATCGCTGGTATGATTCCCAGTCTAGGGCACATGCCTGGGTTGTGGGTCAGGCCCCCAATGGGGGGAGTGTGAGAGGAAACCACACACCGATGTTTCTCTCCCTCTCTTTCTCTCTCCCTTCCCCTCTGAAATAAATAAATAAATAAATAAATAAAATCTAAAAAAAATAAATCGAATGCATCAAGGACATACAGGGGGCCCAGAGACATATGAAAAGATGCATCACTAGCCATCAGAGAGATGCAAATTAAGACCACAATGACATACCACTTCACACCAGTCTGAATGGCTATCATAACAAAATCAACAAACAACAAGTGCTGGCGCGGTTGTAGAGAAAAGGGAACCCTAATACACTGTTGCTGGGAATGCAGATTTGTGCAGCCACTGAGGAAAACAGTATGGAATTTCCTCAGAAAACTGAAAATGGAACTGCCTTTTGACCTGGTAATTCCAATGCTGGGATTATACCCTAAGATTCCTGAAACACAAATTCAAAAGAACATATACATCCCAATGTTTATAGCAACACAATTTATAATAGCCAAGTGTTGGAAGCAACCTAAGTGCCCATCAGGAAATGAGTGGATCAAACAACTATGGTACATTTACACAATGGAATATGACGCAGCAGAAAGAAATAAGGAACTCCTACCCTTTGGGACAGCATGAATGGATCTAGAGACCATTATGCTAAGTGAAATAAACCAGGCTGTGAAAGACAAATACCATATGATCTCACCAATAAGTGGAACCTAATCAATAAAACAAACAAGCAAGCAAAATATAACCAGAGACATTGAAATTAAGAACAAACTGACAGTAACCAGAGGGTAGGTGGGAAGGGATAATGGGAGGAAAAGGGGAAAGGGTCATCAAGGAATGTGTGTAAAGGACACATGGACAAAGCCAAAGGGGGGTAGGATTGAGGATGGGAGGTGAGGATGGCTGGAGTGGGTGGAGGGGGGGGGAATGGTGAAAAGAAAATGGAGACTACTGTACTTGCACACCATTTAAAAAAAAGAAATTGAATGTATTAAATAACTTATAAATAAAGACAATTAAAACACAAATTCCATGATGAGTATTGCTATGGATTGAACTGTGTGTCTCAGCTTCACATGCCAAAGCCCTAACCCCCAATTTTTTGATATTTGGAAATGGGACCTTTGGGAGGTAAAGTTTAGATGAGGTCATGAGGATGGAGTGACTATGGTAGGATCAGTGTTCTTATAGGAAGGTCAAGAGACCAGAGCTCTCTGTATCTCTCTGCCATGTGAGGACAGAGTGAAAAGGGAAGAAGAGGGTCCTCACTGGGGAGCAGAGTTGACTAGCATGTTGACTTTGAACTTCCCTTCTTATACAACTTTAAAAAATAAATTCTTGCTGTTAGCCAACCAATCTGAGGTATTTTGTTGTGGCAGCTCATGCTGACTAATATAGGTTTAAAAAATTTATTAAATATTGATTTTGACGTTCTAATGAATGTAAGTTTTCATCCGCTTACCTACTGTTGAATTTTTATGAATATCTTTTTTCTTGTCTTAAGAGGAAACTCATGCTGAAATTAGTCAAATGATAGAGCTCATTAAATTCAGATAACAACCCCAAACCATCAATTTCAAAAGATATTGTTTGAATTAGGTGCAATATGATGTACTAAAAATCATGATTTTATCATGAGAAATTTCAGCACAGTAGCTGTTTATTTAATAATTGAGGTACTCTAGGAATACTGTTTTTTCAACTTAAAGTTTTGCTAGTTGTATAGGTTTTGATACTATGTGTAACTTTCTATACTTTTGTAAACAGTGTGCATTTTCTGTTTTGATCCAAGAGTTATTATGAGCTGTTGTTGCTTAATTTCTATGTAGGTGTGATTATATTGGTCTCATTTTATAATTTATTCCCAATTTTATTTATTATAAAAATGTAATACACATTTCTTCCTTTCTAATATGCACCTATATATATGTGTGTATTCAACATTGTTGACTATTCAATTGCTTTTCTCTTTTTTAATGATTTTACTAATAGTTATGTCTGTTTCTGTACAATTTTTTCTCTTTATTCTTTGAAAAAATTTTAAAGCATTGAACACCTTGTATTCATTTTTCCTGTAGTTATATGAATAGTCACCACCTCTGTCTTAGCCATCATAGTCACACTCCTGAGCCCCACTTGACTTGGGACCAAGTCCCCAGAAATTCCTCACCAGGACTCAGTCCCCTTCCACACCAACCTTCTTCACAGCTGAAGCCTTTAGCACAGGTTACTTCCACGCTCTCCTTCTCGCCGCAATCTGAAAGAGATATTCTCCTTTTCTCCCCTTCCCTACACCCTAACTCAGAGATTTAATTGAGATAGTTTAATACTTTTAACTTTCCATAATTTTCCTCTCAATGCCAAGAATTTCTTTTTCATTTCGGTAACTTAATCCATTTGATTCGAGAATATTTGTCCAATCTTGAGCAGCCTTATGATATTCTACCAAACTCCTAGAGAGTTTCTCATGAATTGCACTGAATGTATAAGCAATATGGGATTCCCCCTCCTCCCCCACATGTCCTTTTTACCTTCCCCTCTTTTGATAACCTGCACAAGGTTGCTTTGATTCTGCTTCCCTTTTAGGTAACTTGTTTCTTCTCTCTGGAAGCTTGTATTTTCCCCTGTTCTTTGAAGTTCTGCAATTTCCCCAAGCTTTTATTTTTAATCATTAACACGGCAGGGGTTGTGTAATGAATTTTCATCTGTAGGCTCAGTTCTTTCTTTAGCTCAAGTGAAAAAAAAATGTTCAGTTTAATTTAGTGTCCTCTGTTTCTGTTTGCCCCTTCATAATTCTTAAAATTCACACTCGGTGATATCTGATTTCTCCCTCAAGTCTTGCATTCCCAGCATGGTTTTCTGCTTCTTTTTATTTTCAGTTCTATGGCTTAACATATTTCCCGTACTGTCTCATCTAGGCTACCAATTATGTCTTGTCAGTTACTGTCCTATTTTTCAACATGCATTGAATATTCTCAGTTTTATACTCCTATAAATCCTCGTTGTACCATGCTTGAAACTCCTTAAATGCTGACTGCTGTTGATGGTCTACCTTATCTCTTTAGTATTTTTATTAATTGATGTTTAATCTAAGCTTAATTTTTCTTTCTCTCCTTGCTTGCTCATCTGTGTTACATGCATGATTATCATTTTGCTGTTGATTTTCTGATCCACATTCTGGGGTATACCTCCAGAGGAAATAGCCACTCGAGCCACATGAGCGGCAGAAGTAACAGGATTCCGCACTTTGCACCAGGAGTTGGACAGCGGCAGGCTGTGGGTCTGCATTACAGCACAGAGGTGAATGTGTGCCCCACCCATCTTTCCTCTGCCTCTCACCTGCAGAAGGATGGGAGTGGCCACTTGCTTCACAGCACTTCAGGACTGAGAAGGCCATCCATGCTCCTGTGGCGGGTGGACACATCTCCCCTGAGCACAAGCTGTATTTACTAGAAAACTGTATTAACAGCCTCTCCTTGGGTACCCAGCTCTGCTCTCTAGAGTAGTACCTGCCCCAGTTTTCTATAGCATGTACAAGTCATTGTGGTCAAGTCTCTCAAAGGGTCCAGGACCCAGTAGACATGTGACTCCAAGGAGGGGTGTGATGACTGGCTGCCCAGCTCGCTGTGGCGCACACTGTCTGCATTTGCCAACCCAAGGGCTTCTCCCTGGGGGCTCCCAGGACTCACATGCACCCCCTGGGAGCCAGCCCACCTGTTTTCTCCTGGCTCAAGGCTTGGCTGCAGGGTTCTCTACTCTGAACTTCAATTCTGTTTCACCCTTCTCCCTCAGTGTTGTAGTTTGAAGACCCAAATGGTGTTGTTTACTGCCGTTAACAGTGTTTGACTCACAGGTTGTATAACTCAACATATTCACTTAATAAATACATAAATAAAGGAATTCATGCTACATGAGTATCTTTTTTTAATGTATTTTATTGATTATGCTATTACAGTTGTCCCGTTTCCCCCCCTTCATTCCCCTCCACCCTGTACCCCCTCTCCCACCCACGTTCCCCGCCTTTAGTTCATGTCCATGTGTCATACTTATGAGTTCTTTAGCTTCTACATTTCCCATACTATCCTTGCCCTCCCCCTATCTATTTTCAACCTACATTCTATGCTACTTATTCTCTATACCTTTTCCCCCTCTCTCCTCCTCCCACCCTCCTGCTGCTAGCCCTCCATGTGCCCTCCATTTCTGTGGTTCTGTCCTGTTCTAGTTGTTTACTTAGTTTCTTTTGGTTTTGCTTTAGGTGTGGTTGTTAATATTTGTGAGTTTGCTGTCCTTTTACTATACATGTCTTTTCTTTATCTTCTTTTCTTAGATAAGTCCCTTTAGCATTTCATAAAATAAGGGCTTGATGATGATGAACTCCTTTAATTTGACCTTATCTGAAAAGCACTTTATCTTCCCTTCCATTCTAAATGAGAGCTTTGCTGGATAGAGCAATCTGGGATGTAGGTCCTTGTCTTTCATGACTTGGAATATTTCTTTCCAGCCCCTTCTTGCCTGTAAGGTCTCTTTGGAGAAATCAGCTGACAGTCTGATGGGAACTCCTTTGTAGGTTACTGTCCCCTTATCTCTTGCTGCTTCTAGGATTCTCTCCTTCGTTTTTACCTTGGCTAATGTAATTATGATGTGCCTTGGTGTGTTTCTTCTTGGGTCCAACTTCTTTAGGGCTCTCTGAGCTTCTTGGATTTCTTGGAAGACTGTTCCCTTTGCCAGATTGGGGAAGTTCTCCTTTATTATTTGTTCAAATACGTGCTCAATCTGTTGCTTTTCTCCTTCCCATTCTGGTACCCCCTATAATTCGGATGTTGGAACGTTTAAAGGTGTCCTGGATGCTCTTAAGCTTTTCCTCGATTTTTTTGAATTCTTATTTCATCATGCTTTCCTGCTTGGTTGATTCTATCTTCCTTCTGGTCCACTGTATTGTTTTGAGACTCAGATTCCTTCCTTTCACTATTGGCTCTCCTCCTTGTATCTTCCTGCATCTCTTTTATGGTAACCTGCATCCTTTCATCTAAATTGCGCCCAAAATCAACCAATTCCATGAGCTTTCTGATCACCAGTGTTTTGAACTGTGCATCTGATAGATTGGCTATTTCTTGGTGGCTCAAAATGATGAGTCCTGGGGGACTGATCTGTTCTGTTGGAAACATGTCTTATGTCTTTCCCTGTCTCTCTTTTTTTCGGTCTGGTCACTCTTGTTACGGTGGGGGGTGGAGCCTTAGGTGTTCACGGGGGCTGGGCACCCCAGTTGCTAGATTGTGACATTATATGTGGGGGTGGGGGTAGGGGTGAACAATGGCGGTAGTTCCGTTCCCCTGGGCTCAGACCCTTCTTTGGGATCCTGGGCTGCGAGCTCTGCCCTGGTCCACAATCGCTGCCTCACTGGGTCCGCCAGCTGCAGCTTGCGTACTCAGGGATCACCGCTGCTTTCTTGTGCCCCGATGGCTGTAGCTCCAATTTCGCGCCAAATTTTCCCCAACCTCCATGCGCCGCCGACCCGCGCCAGCCCCGCGCCAACCGGCTCGTTGTCTCCTACCAGTCTGGATGTACGGGTCTACTTCAACTTCTTGGCTGTCCAACTTCCATTCAGATAAATCCTCTATCAGTACTGAGTGATATTCTATCTGTAAATTATTGTTGTTCTAATCTTGGTTGTGCGAGGAGGTACGGTGCGTCCACCTATGCCTCCATCTTGCCGGAAGTCCAATACGTGAGTATCTTTAACGTAAGTGTGGAAAATGCATAAAAGTCACAGCATCTGGCACAACATGATTAATGCCATTGCTAGAGAGAAGAGTTACCCATTGAATATTCTGAAGGAAGCAGAAAATGAGCAACAAAAATCATTCCTGTTGACTTCAGAGCCACGGCATTGGGTTTTATTTGATCTCTGCCTCCAAAGTCTGCACAACCGGCGATGAGGACGACGTTGAGGAGGCCTTGAGTATCATGTTGGCGCCAGGAGCCACGGTGTCCAGTGGAAGCACGAGGCTGGCGAGGAGGGATCACAGGCCGGGCTTGACCGTGGGGACTCGGATCACAGTGCTGATTGTGACGCACAGTGTGTGACGTCAACTGTGCGCAAAGTACCATGTGAAGACATGGAGCTATAACGAACATGCAGTCAAATAAACTTGGCCTCGCTCCATTCAGTAGCTGTCCACAAGTCGAAGGAAGGAGCCCTTAGAAGACACAACCCCAGCCTCTCCTGCTGCAGCAGACACCCACCTCTGGGACAGGCTGCTGCGGGTGGGTGAGCCCTAGCTCCCAGCACCGGCTGGCCCTCCGCTGCTCCCACAGGCATGGTACTCTGCAAGCCGCGAACATGGAGCGCAGCGTTGAGTCAGGATATGTCACACATACGCCCTGGAAACCGAGAGAGACCCACGGAGCTGCCCCCAGCCACGCCCTTTCAATCCTGCACGAGGAGAGGTTTGGCGAAGTGTCCCTCACTTGAGCAAGTCTCCACTCACTGGATTACTACATGTTCATGTTTTTAGGGTTTCTGTTTATTATCGCTTTCTTCCTTGCACTCACAGTTCTTTTGGAAGTCAATTTCTATGCGTTTAAGCACAAGAATCTAAGCGTCGGGTTATGAGGGCAGACAGAGCACGCAGGTGAGGATGGGGCCTCCTGCAGGTCCACCCACTCCAATCTGTCCCGGCGCAACGTCCCTGACCCGGTAGCAGGCGTGCAGGCCAAAGGTGCAGAGCCACAGACCTTGGCCTGGTCCTTAGCGTCTCTGCGCGGGAATGACCACGGGCAGGACCAGGCCATCGTGTGCCTGTCCCGTGCCCCCTCCCATTGGCTGAACCAGAGGATGGATGGACCCCAAACACCAGCATCTCCCACACCAGGTTCCCACCCAGATCTGCTGAAAAGCATACCATCAACCGCTCACTGAGGATTTGTCCCAGGGAATTCCTTCGTGGAAAGAGCTGCATGTTTTCATAGCACATTATTCTTCTTCGGGAAAGCAGCTGGAGACTTGTTCTCTTAACAGGAATTTTAAAACATAATTTCTGTTTATGGAGATGTGAGTCTGGCCTCATTGCCCACATGAAATGCTCCCGGTGACGGGTCTTGAGAAAATGTAGGCAAATGTGTGAGAGGGAAGGAGCAGCTCGAAATGTGCAGAGTTCGTTGGCGATTGGCAAAGGCCGGAGGAGGGAAGGCAGTGACCACTGACCAGCTCACGCTGTTTGGGGATGAAAATACTTGAAAATTAGATAGCAAAATCGCTTCTTGTCTTTTGGCTAAGATCAAGTGTAAAATTAGAGAGCAAGGGCGGAAGAACAAGGAACGTCCTAAAGACCCCTGAACTGTGCCCTTGCAAGCATGAATTTTATGGTGTGAATTGTAACTCGCACATGTAGTTATAATTCATGTTCTGTATTCCATATTCACCATACACCTACTATTAAAAATTAAACTATACAAAGATTAATAAGTTATTGAAACAACAAATGAGCCATGGCACACGAACACTGGGCTTGTCTTAGTGACACGCTGCACCAGGACATTCCCAGATCCCTGGAACTTCACGTTCTCGAATCTGCAAGGGCGTCTGAACCAGTGTGGAGCATCCATCAGTGAGCTCGCCGCACAGCACATGACGTCGTGTGCAGAGAGACCAGAAGGAAGAATTGTATTTGCCACATATTCACGTGGTGCGCGCATCTCCACGTGTAGACACAGGCACGCATGTGTGCACGAGCATGGCACACACACACAGTAGGGGATGTGTGATTGTGCTCATGCTCCTATAAGGAAATATGGAAATAGAAAATTCTGTGCAGTTTCTTCATGTAAAGAAAGGAACTGGAATTGGTTTCTGAAACTGCTCCTAATGTTTTTGGTTTACCTGATTTAATCTAGTCTTTTTAAGGGGAAGCATCTACCTTCTCTACCTTCCCCTCCTTCGTTGCCGGTAGCAACTAAGCAAAGATTTGAAAGCCATAACTTTCTTGTATCTTGACCTGAGTGGCAGAATGAGCAGAAAGAGAGATGTTTTCAGGTGAGGACCGAGCAGAGTTAATGTCATCCTCTGTTCTCAGCAGCTTCACCAGCAAGAAGGTTCAGTTTCTTGTGTGTGTGTGTGTGAATTTGAGGGAAAGCAACTTTAGAGGAAGGACTAGTCACTGAGATTTCATTTTTTCTTTTTTTTTCCTAAAGATTTTATTTATTTATTTTTAGAGAGAAGGGAAGGGAGAAGGAAAGGGAGAGGAATATCAATGTGTGGTTGCCTCTGGCATGCCCCCTACTGGGGACCTGGCCTGTGCCTTGACTGAGCATGGGACCTGCAACCCCGTTGTTCTCAGGCCAGCACTTAATCCACTGAGCCACACAATCTAGGGCCATTTTTTCAAGACTGGTAATGAACATTCAAAAGTTACCACAAGCTATGCAAAACTATGATTGAAAGCATGCATAAGATATGCTAAATTTTCTTTTGTAAGATTTTATTTATTTATTTTTAGAGAGGAAAGGGAGGGAGAAAGAGAGAGAAACATCAATGTGCAGTTGTTGGGGGCTGTGGCCTACAACTCAGGCATGTGCCCTGACTGGAAATCAAACCTGCGACACTTTGGTTCGCAGCCCATGCTCAATCCACTGATCTATGCCAGCCAGGGCTTAAATTTTCTTGAAACTTTGATTTTTCATTAAATGCAAGCACAATAATAAATATTTTTAAAATTTGCCTCCCTGAAATTTGTAAGAAATTTGCTACTATCATTTACATATTTTATTAGAGAACAAATTTTAAATATGAAAGTGGGTTATTTCTATTATTTGTAACCATAGAAAGATAATACTGTATTAAGTAGGTTCAAGTACATTTATAAAAGGATTTTCTTAAACATGAACACAATTCTCAGTCCTAAACAAACCCTTGTTTTTTAGACAGACGTTTGATTGAGGAAGACATAGAAACTGCTGGTTCTATTTCTAGAAATCCTGGCCAGTGGAAGGCCTCAAAGTGACAGCTGGACAACGACCACATTTTGATGGGAATAACTGTACAGTGCAGGCTTCCCTGGCTGCCGTAGTCCCTGAACCCAGGGACTGAGTCTGTGACAAATGGTTACACAGCCCATGAGTCTCAGGCAGAGTAGCTGTGTTCACAGTCATCGCCCTTCTACCATTGGGAGGCATCCGCATGCTTTGTGGCACTATTTTGTATACTTTGAATATCAAATCTACATTGTAGGAAAATTAGTTTTATTCAGTTACAGAGGTTTGGGTACATAGGGTCATTTGCAGACTTAGTTAGGCCATTGGAGGGGACATGGAAGGATCACAGGCATTTCCTCTGCTCTTGGTAACACAGAAGCTATGTCATCAGAGGAAAAAAATGACCTAAAACAATGAGACTAATCAGAGCTACATTTCTTTAATGTCTGCTGTCTACTATACCTGGTCTTTTGTTTGGATGCTATGCATTTTCTGTAATTCTGTTTATAGCCTTGTAAAATAAATGTTGTTGTTCTTAAACGCATAGAGAAACCAAGGTCAAAGCACTTTCTGTAGATCGCCAGGCTAGTAGGTCCCAGGGGTAGGATTTAAATCCATGTCTACTTGACTCCTGTTGTTTCTCTCTTTCTAAAATGTACACTGCCACAACAAAGTAATGAGTTAGGTAAACGTTTATTTAGACAAAGTTTACCGAGACCTCACCACTGTCAGGCATGATGCTAGATGCCGAGTATAAAGAGGTGAGTGGAGAGATGTGGAACCTGCCGTCTTCCTGGAGCCACCTTCAGCTCCGTCTTCCTCTGCCTCAGACCCGCCCTCCTCTCCTTTCATTGCGCCTGCATGGAAACCTAGGCTGAACACCGGCCATACGTCAGGTCTGGGGATTCGACAGTGAGCCTCTGTCTCCACCCTCCATGACAGCCTGCAGACCGTCCCAGCACTAGTGGCATCCTCTGTGACAGAAGAGGGGGCTGGAGGAGAGGAGGCTGGGTTTGCAAATGGGCTGCGGTCCTTGCAAGGCGATCCTTTTGCTCAAAGCCCCATCCTGTTCTCTTGCCTGCTCTGTAGAGGCTTCTGTTATTTTTCCAAGCCTTTCTTTTTTCTCCAACATTTCAGCCTCTTATTGGGACATGAATTATGAGCATTATCTCCACATCCATAGGCTTCAGTTTCCTTAGGTCTTCCCAGTGAATTTGTGCGAAGGTCAGTGTTCTCTCACTTGGGGTCACTACAGAAGGTAGAACAGGTTGAGACACCACTGAGCAGGTACTCTGGTGGGAACCCCTCCCAGGAGGCCCAGCTCCCACCTGGACCCATAATAAATCTCATGGGGCAGGGGCGGGTTCAATCTCTGATAAACGTCTTCTTCTGCCAACACAATCTGAAAAGACACATGCTCTCCCTTCTTCGTTTCTAATGCATATTCTTGCCACCGAGCCTCTCAACACTGCAGGGGTTTTTGTTGGTTTGTTTTTATTGATTTTTAGAGGAGAGAGAGAAATGGGAAGAGAGAGAGAGAGACATGGACTTGTTCCACTTATTGATGTATTCATTGGTTGATTCTTGTATGTGTCCTGACTGTGGATCGAACCTGTAACCTGGATGTATCTGGGTGAGGTGGCTCCAACCAACTGAACTACCACACCAGGGCCTCTAAAAGTTGAGCACATTTTAGTTTATTACTTAAGAAACATTTAATGCTCATATGAATATGTTTTTTATGTTAATCTTCAGTTTTGTGTGTTTTCTTCCCCTTTTTTCTTTTTTAAAAATCTTCACTTGAGAATATGTTTATTAACTTTCAGAAAGAGAGGAAAGGAAAGAGAGAGAGGGTGGGGGAGAGAGAAGTGATGGAGAAAATCAATCTACTGCCTCCCATATGCTCCCTGACGGGGGATTGAACCCACAGCCTAGATTTGTGCCCTGCCCAGAGATCTAAACCCCAACCTTTTGTCGCATGACATGACACTCCAACCAACTGAGCCACCCAGCCAGGGATCTTCCCTTTCTTTTATTTGAGTGTACTGCTATATGAATGGGGAAAACTGCTGATTTTTAAAGATAAGAGATTCATTCTATATATGTCTTTGGCTGAAAAAAGAAATATAGAAATATACAAGAGAAAATGGACAAAATAATAGTGAAACCCACCTTCAGTTGTACTCAGGGCCTTCAAGAAAATACATTTCAATCATTCCACTCTACCTATGAGAAGATTGTTAAGATTTGATCAGGAGTCTGTTCAAGAAAAAGCTCTAGTTTTGAATGTGTTGCCATTTTTTTGTACTTGTATTGACATGCCCAGAATATACAGGTTTTGGATGCCCCTGCGTAGCCAGTCTGGGGAGAGAGAACCGCACTGCTGTGGACAGCACTGTGCCCATTTGGAAGGGGTGCAGAGGAGAAGGTGGTGATGGCAACCAAGCAGACCCACCAGGGGGAAGGTCCCTGTAGCAGCAAATGGCCAGTGAATTCAAAGACAGTGAGCCAGGCCAGGTCAGAGGTTCCGCTCTGTCCATCTCTCTGTCCCTAGCTCCTCACCAGGTGCTGGCCCTTGCTTAGTCCCTAAGGAAATGTTTCTGGAATTGAGCCAATTGAATTAGCATATTGCAACTCTATAATGGCCCAGTTAGGTCAGTAATATTTCCATTTACTTTTAATGTTATCAAGGCTCAAAAAATTACTTAATAGAGGCAGAACTGGGAGGACTGGGATTTACATGTAGTCTTTAGGCATCAAAAACTCACATAGTATTGCCACTAAACCAAGATTTTTCAAACTATGACTTTATAGCTCTGTAAGAAAATTGAAGACCATGGGTCTTTGGTTAAACTTTCAAGAACTCCTGTGCATAGTCTTGCCCTGAAGTTTCAGAAAACATAATAAAAAATGAAAATCGCTAACAAAAATGTTAGTTAAGCAATTGTTCTAACTTTTTCAGCACTTCTGAAATGTGATTTATTGCAGTATTCATGTCTTTTTTTTTTTAATGTGGGAGAGAAAATGGCAGGACATGTTCATTGTCCATGATAGTAAAAGAAATTGTATCACTGACTGAAAACATGAGGAAATATCTTAGTCATTCCATGCTGGAAGACAATCACTCAAGAGAATAGGAAGTAAAGGTTGTAAGTGTCTGTACTTGGAAGGGCGTTGATACCACACTTAGCTACCTCCCCACCACCTGTTCCCTGCACTGACGGTCCTGTGGTTGGAAACACACGTTTTTAGCATCTACTACTTTTTTGAAGTAAGATAGACAGAAAAACGCATTATGTGTCTGTCAGTTGTCCACATAGTTGTCATTTAATTGTGTTACAAACTTTGATATTTGGCATGACAAAATCTCTTTCCATTTAGGGAGTTCCTTCTAAGTGTTGTATCATGTGCAGTTGGTTTCTATAATAAAACTTTTAGCAGAGTGACCTGTGAATGAAATTGGAAACACTGTGGTCGTAAAAGAGGTAGTTGGATGCATAGGAGTTGATTCATAAGTACATAGGTGGACTGTAGAAATAGTACCTTATGAATGTGTGTTTCTCTGTCAGATGCTAAACTACCATGCTCCCTTCTATAGATACAGTGTTTGACAAGCACAGGCATGAAGCAAGCAAGTTACACTTAAAATGAAGTGTGGACATAGCCCACTGTATGCTAACACCAAGCAAAGTCACGATGACTTATTATGAGTTTTGTTAAGTGGATTAGCCATAAAAATGCTTATACTACCAGAGATTAGGCAAGCAGACAAAACATATGTCAGGATTCTGGCATTTTCATTTCATTACACCTGGGGTGTCAAACTCATTTTCACTGGGGGCCACATAAGCCTCGCGGTTGCCTTCAAAGGCAATGTAATGTAATTTCAAAGGGCTGAATGTAATTTGAGGACTGTGTAAATGTAACTGCTCCTTAACTAGGGGCAAAGAACTCACGCTGCTGTTGGGTAGAAACAAGGTGCTGGGCCAGATAAAACAAGGTGGAGGGCTGGATTTTTGTGGGCCTTGTGTTTGCCACCTGTGCATTACACCATATGTAGATTTTTCAAAAGAAAACTTTTCATTTCTACAAAATGTCCCCAAGTTAGAAAGGAAAAAGTGCAAGTTGCTTCACTTCCAGGAGAGCATTTTATTTTCTTAAAAAGTGTATTTGTTGATTTCACAAAATAAATACAGGGTGGAGCAAAAGTAGATTACAGTTGTTAGTATGCAAGACAGTGTATGGTATTATTATTAATTATTTTATTACTTCCACATGAGCAACTGGAAACCTACTTTTGCCCCATCCTGCTTACACAGTAAATGTTTGTTCTGTGCATAATTGCTCTCACATAGGAATTGAAGATTAAGCAAAGGAATTAACAAACAGGTATTGATGGAACATCTATTACTTTTTAGGTTAATATAGTACGTTAACTTTGGGATGTCAAATGTCACGTTTAAAACATAACAAGGAGGTTTGGTTGTAGACCCCATGTCTGACATGTTAGAAACTCAATAAATTATTTTTGATAGATAGAACATAAAAATGTGAAAAGAACACATTATGTTATATCCTGACAGCATAAGAATGCAAAGAGCAATTAATAAAGAATTCCAGATGTGAGTTTTCAGTATGGACTGGCATATAGGAGAAAGCCTCATGAAGAAGAGGGGCCTAACTTGGCTTTCAAAGGTGAGAGTATTTTTTTCATGGGGGAAATAAGACAAACATTAAAAGGCTAGAACTGATGCTTAACACAGAAGTACTCAGAGTATAGGAGGTCTGTCCAGATCAAGTCCAGCCGTTGTTAATATACTGAGAATGATTTGCAGTGACATCAATGTAGCCTGGCAGCCAAGGAGAGTGGCCTGGGATACACAGGCATGAATGATGATGACCTCACTGTGCTAGTCAGTGGGGGCGGTACATGCCATTGGGTGAGAAGGTATACTGTGTGGCAGTTGCATTCCAAATGACTGGGTGAGTAGAGCAATAAATTTTGTGTAAAATTTTGTGTTAAGCTTTAACATTCCTCTGCGGAGAGTATTCACATGATTCTGAAAGCCACAGCTATGGGCCTTCAAATGGTGATCGGTAGCTTCATCACGACAATGCACCCACTCATGCATCACGTCTCGTGCAGAGGTTTTTGGAGAAACTTCAAATCACTCAGGTGACTCAGCCCCTCTACAGCCCAAATTTGGTGCCCTGTAACTTCTAGCCTTTTCCCTAATTAAAATCACCTTTAGAAGGTAAGCGATTTCAGACCATCGATGAGATTCAGGAAAATACAATGGGGCAGCTGATGGCGCCTGGGAGAACTGTGTGAGGTCCCAATGTGCCTACTTGGGGACTGAGGCATCATTGTCCTATGTACAATGTTTCTTGTATCTTCTCCAATAAATATCTCTATTTTTCATATTACATGGCTGGATACTTTCTTGACAGACCTCGTATGTGGCAGGTGGGGTGAGCGGAGAGAGCCTGTGAAGATGATGGCAGGTTTAACGGAAGAGAAGAAGCAGGATGGAAGCTGAGACTGTCCGCACGCATCAGGGAGGCTTTGCTGAGAAGGTTACATCAGAGGCAAGACAATCTGGTGTGACAGGAATTTCAACCATTGGACATTTTTAATCTGGAGTGAGACCCATTTCCATTCATTAAGAAATTCTCTACAGGCTACATTAGAGTTTGGTGAAGCATTAGATAAGGTTTATTTTTTCCCCTGAAACGGATAGATTTGGGAAACTTTTGGAAATTTAGGTCTGCTGCAAATGGGTCTGGTGTAGGAGAGTGCAAGGAAGTGTGCAAGTAAGGTAGGCATGAGGACCGAGACAGGTGTGAAGGCATTTCAAGGAGAAATCCTGCAGGACTTAAAATTAATGAAATAGCAGATTAAGTAAATTTACTAAGTTAAAAGTAAGATCAATATAAAATAATGAGATTCATTTCTACTTACATTATTTTAAAAAACTTAACTGAGCATAGCAATACTAATAAAACACTAAAGCACCAAAGAATATATATGAATGCTATTAAAAATGTGAGTTATTAAAGAAAGAAACTATTTTGCATAGCAACAACAAAACAATAAATACGTATGAGTATATATAACAGAAGTATGCAAAACTGTTATGGGGAAATTATAAATCTTTATTAAAATACATTAAATAAAACCTAAACTTACTAGAAAGATATAAAATGCCCATTTGGTGTCATAACAATGTCACTTGCACTGAAAATATGAGGTGAAGACTGTGTAATTTCGAACAGAAGAGCAATACATATTTCTTAACTTGAAAAGCTGATTTTAAACTGTGCATGTAAGTAAGTAAACTTGATACTTGGCATACTTGGTATAAAATATTACTATAAAATTGAAGTGACTTTCAGTTAAATGGCAGGAAAAGTGAAAAGTGGGACAGAAAAAGGTACCCAGGGCCAGGCACGCACACACAGGATGTTGTGTACAGGGCCAGGCACGCACACACAGGATGCGGTGTACAGGGCCAGGCACGCTCACATAGGATGCTGTATACAGGGCCAGGCATGCTCACACAGGATGGGGTATACAGGGCCAGGCACGCTCACATAGGATGCGGTATACAGGGCCAGGCACACACACACAGGATGCGGTATACAGGGCCAGGCACACACACACAGGATGCGGTGTATGGATGAGATGGGACTGCAGACTCGAGTGAATGGCGGACTGTTCAACAACAGCCAGCTATTGGAAATGATATATTTTTACCTCACAACAAACAAAAATAAATTCTAGATACATTGAAGATATATGTGAGAGGCCAAGTTTTAGCAGAAAATTAACCTTGGGCTAGAGGAGGGATTTCCTAAAGCAAACGACAACAAAACAAAAACCCACCAAAAACCATTAAAAGAAGCTTTGATAAATTTAACTGCATTCAAATTAAAACTTTTCAGCAATGAAACCACACTAAGAATATATGAAAACTTTTATTTAAAAATATTTTATTTATGTATTTTTAGACAGAGGGGACGCAAGGGAAAAAGAGAGGGAGAGAAACATCATTGTGTGGTTGCCTCTTTTCTGCCCCCTACTGGGGATCTGGCCTGCAACCCAGGCATGCGCCCTGACTGGGAATCGTACCGTGACCCTTTGGTTCACAGGCTGGTGCTCAGTCCACTGAGTCACATCAGCCAGGGCAATAATATATAAAACTTTTAAAACAGAACAAGGAAGTGACAATAAATCCAACGGATAAAGGAGCAAAGGACATGGGACTGGGCAAAGGGAGTCAGTGCAGACTGGTCACAAAACAGTCCCCGGGTTGCTAAGTACAGCCCAGAGAATGTGGTCAGTAATATCACAATAACCATGGATGGGGCCACGTGGGCACTGGAAGTGTCAGGGAAACAACTTCGTAAATACAGTGATCCCTCACCTATCACGGGAGTTACGTTCCAGAGACCCCCGTGATAGGTGAAAATCCACAAAGTAGTGGCTATATATTTATTTTATTATTTATATATATTTTAAGGCTTTATAAACTCTTCCCACACTCCTATAAACCTTTCCCGCTCTCTTATTAACCTTCCCCACACTCTTATAAACACTTCATATGCTCTTAAACACTTTCTATACTCTGAAAGCTATGTAATTTTAACAACATAGAAAATTTTGTATGGGTACTCACCAGCGAAGTATGCAGTCCCCCTTGCTATATCGCAGTTCACTTATTGTGTTTCAAAAAACCCCACGATACAGTGCAGCCACAATAAGTGAACCACGATATAGTGAGGGACAATTGTACATGATTACCTAACCACTATGCTGTACACTTGAAACTCATACAAAATAATACTGAATGTCAGCCATAATAGAAAAATAAAATTAAAGAAGACATAAGAAGACATAATAAGGCAGTTTATGGAAGACATACGAATGACTCAAATCAAATGAAAATACTCTCCACATCAAGAGTCATCAGGGACATATAAATTTAAACTGAAACGAGATATCTATTTGCATGTAATAAATTGGCAGAAACTAAAAAATCTGAACATGGCAGGGATGTGAGACAGCACACTTGGAATCTGCTGTGCACTGTAAATTGATACAATCTCTTTGGGAAACATAATGGTATTACCTAGTAATTTGGAGATGGGCCAACATTATGATGTAGTCATTTCGCTGCTACTTGTATAGACCACAAGGGAGCTATTGATATTTCATGTGCACACTGATAATGCTCATATTAGCATTGTTCATGGTAACAAAATGTTGGTAATCACCCACTGTCTATCAGTGTGGAAATCAGTGTGCAAATGCATGTAATGCAGTCGTACACAGCAGTGACATTTAATGAATGATGGCTACATGCACCAGCAGTCTTAGAAACAAAATGTCTGTTTCACTTGCAACTGAATGTCTAAATCAAAGCCATTGTATAGATATTTTTTAGTACATAGTTGTTGAATAAATGAGTGGGGATCATAAACTGACCACCACTGGAAGGAGACAACTTGTCACTTGCACACGTCACTGAAAGCAAGTCCAGACTCATTCCTGAAGGCTGGCATCGTCCTCACTGAAACAGAGGGGCCTTTGGGTTGTAGATGACCCAGGCCCCCCAGGTCTGAAGAGGCCAGAGATGGTTCCCTTCGCTTCCTTCAGTGTCCCACCCACTGTGGCCTGAGGCTAGAGGTCTGTTCTACTGGACCCTGCAGGATCAATAGGGACACTCACATTCCTTTGCCACTACTTCACCAGAACTGCTTCCACTCGTATACATCCCTTCGTTTCCAAGTTTGGGTCAGAATATTGGACTCCAAAGGGCCACACATATGCTTTATCCTTCCATCAACACACGCATTCTTAGCTGCCTGGGGCTCTCAGGCCACGTCGCTCCGTCTAGCTAGGCCCTGAGTGGGACAAGACACTACTTTCTGTCTGCACGGGGGTGCCCACAGTGCTGAGTACAAGACCATAATTTCCCCGAAGTAACAAATGTTCTTTCTAACTCCGGCCACAATATTTCCCCCATTTGTTTCACAGAGAAAAACTCCAGCCTTCAGGGAATGAGTCTGGACAGTGAAAGGTTGGGTCCTTGTATGTAGCGTTGCTGGCCGTCACGGCCTTCATTCATGTGGCTGCTTGCAATCCGGTGGCTCCTCCGCCTGCTGCCCAGACTTGCAGCGCCCGGTGCATCTGTTCTGTGGGACAGGCAGGAAGTGACCTCCCCGGCTGGAGGGAAACAAGTTGCAAATTTGCAAACTCAGTATGGATCTTGAATGTGACAATATAATAATTCACAAATAAATAATTGTTTTATTCTCACTTTACTGTCCTGTTGAAAGACAATAATACATATTTGTGGAACGAACCTCCGAAAGATTTTAAAAATAAAAAAATACTCAGTGATGATGCTATATTAAAACATTTAGTTGTATCATTTTATTTCATTTTTCTTTTTCTTTCCTTCAGCCAGTGCTCAGTGCTGTGTAACAAAAGTGGGTGGGTGCTTCCCTAGACTTTCCAACCTGCAGAGAGATGAGGGCTGGGGGTCTATTTGCTCTACTGTGCTTACTAATAATGAGCAAAAGGCTTGCTCTCGTATGCAAATTAGATGAGACAAGCATGCAAAGCAAGCAACTCATTTTGGTAAAAGTCAAAATATTTATTATTTTTCAACTCTTTGCAATATATATGCAAAATGTGGTGTAATTCTAGAATATTCTGGTTGCTTTCCATTCAAGTGGAAATCAAACCAAAAGTGTTTTTACCAAATATTTGCATTCCAAGACAAAGCTGGGGGTGTGACAGTTGCTCAATAGTCTTATCTAACTTTCTAATAATGACTTTATGTTTTAAACTTTTTGTGGATAGTTGCTGGGTTACTAATGTATTATCTCAGGAGATTATGACCATTTTACAGGTGAGAAAATGGAATTGTATGGAGTTTAATGTCCCAAAAGCTTAAACAGTTAATTCTCATCGGAGCTACTATTCAAAGCCAGGTCTGTAAGCTTCAGGGCTTAAGTGCTTTTCCAATATTTTATACTACAGCCAGTCAATAAATCTTTGTTTAATTTAAGTGAATTTTGCTACCTGAGAATTAAAGTGCCAAATTATAAGGGGAAAGGATTAAAGAAGTGAATTCAGAATTTGAGAGAATGGCAGAATGACTATAATGAATCTTGGATCCCCTAGAAAATGCTGGACAGTGTCATCTGCATATGTCTCTGTGTGTGTTTCTGTGCATTTTGTGATGCCCGATATTCAGAGACTTTTTTCAATAAGTATTATAAAAGGCAACAATGAAAAGTGTAAGTGGCAAGCCAAAAAGAGTTTGGTGCTTCCTAATTACAAAAGGTGAAGAAACCAAGTTACTTTGAAACGAAAATGCTCACAGCCTGCCAGTCTGTTCTCACCGTTCCCAAGTGGACTAATAATTAGTCTGATTTCCTTCTTTTACTCTAAAGCTACTGATGAATTGATTGGAAACTGTGTACAGTACAGCAGATGGTTCTTATTTTCATTTTGGGGTAAAACTTATGAGATAGGGAAAAGAATTATGAAAGCAGAATAATCTACTAATAACAAGTGGAATTCTCTCAGAAATGAGGCCTGTTGTCATGAAGTCCTTATAGAGGAAATAAAGAGCCGGGAATGCACTAATATCAATGTATGTGTTCTTAACCATCTCACACGATGGTGCGACAATTTCTATCATTCCACTTGACGTTTTCTTTCTGTTTTGAGGTTTCCATTTTCAAATTCCCAGTTCATCTTAATCTTTCTGTGATAATCATATTCCCCTATACCAACATGCATCCCTACCTTACTCCAAAGTATGCACACACGGTATCACACAAATACACATGAGCACAAACATGCATGCCAACACATGCACAGGCATGTTCACATGCTTACACCTACAAAAACATACAAACACAAATCTAAGTCCATACTCACTTAGATTAGGGAAATCATCTCGATGTAAATATATTTTATCATTGTTTAACAGCTATTTTTTCTTTGTGAGGTCATTTCTTCTTTTGTTTTTCTTTTTTGGTTTTCAATTACAGTTGACATTCAATATTATATTCATTTCAGGTGTACAGCATAGTAGTTGAACATTTATATAACTAATGAAGTAATCCCCCTGATAAGTAACTGATCATCCCAACTGATTGCAAGTGTTTCTGTGCCCCTGGTTGGGTGTGGCGGCCACGCATTACTGGCATTTTGATGCCCTACTCTACAGCTCTCGGGCACCGGGTGGCCAGTGCACAGATCACCCATAGCAATTCAGTTGTCTCATATGACATTGGCCAGAGAGCTTGGGGCCCCCTTTGGAGATGCTAGTGTTTGGGCAGTCTCGTTCCTATTCTTTCTGAAGTTACTGAAAGATTTATAACCACGTGTTCATGAGCACCCACGCTGCACCAGGGGGATAAGGGCCTGCCAAGCATCGGTCAAAACCATCTTCTTGAAGGCTAGTGGATAGAATGTTGAGGAGCTTCCCTTTTGAGTAGATCGAATAAATTGGAAGGAAGCTAAATTGCAGGTGCAATAAAGCAAAGACAAAGATGCACAGAGATGGGTTGGGCGTTACTTGGCGTTTTTAAGTTGTCTCCTGAGCAGGGACTTGAGGTCTGTGAGGGGTCTGCGTGAGTATTCGACTGTTCAGGCATGTCTCTGGCCAGAGCAGGGGCGTGGTCCCCTGGTGCGTGCATTTCCGTCAGCCTGGGGCCATCCTGGGAGCTCTTAAAGAGTGCTGGAGCTACCTAACAGAGGGGTGGGTTATCAAAAGGACCTGGCAGTGCCCCACCCACCTGGACTCCCGTTGGTCCTCTGGATGTTTGTTGTCACATGATTTTAATAATACTCAACCTCCAGGCTGATGCGATGGAGAGATACATCCGTCAGGGGCGTGGTCCTGCTGGAAAGGGACTCTTAAACGGCTCTATATTCCAAAAAAGCAACTACCCTAGCAAATGGCAAATGGGGTTTTAGATACAAATTTTGAAAATACTTTTTAGACTGTTCATCTGTATATCTTTTTAATGAAAATTTGACACACACACAGAATGCAAATTAAACTCAAATGCAGGTTTTGTGAATTATGAGAGATACATTTGTCTAAACTCCATCAAGTTCAAGAAATAGAGTATTTCTAGAACCCCAGAAAATTTTTATCTTTCCTCTCCTTTCAATTAACAATACTCTTGAAACGTATAGTGTTGCTACCTAAGAGTGTCTGACTACTAACGATAGTTAAAGCCAGTGGGAGCGTCCAGCTTTTCCTAGGGCGTGTCAGTGTCCGTCATGGTCGTCAGCCCCCTAGCATCTTCGACCCTCTGTCGCCTGCCACCCTCACTCGGGGACGAGTTTCCCAGCCACGCACGGCCTCCCGCACATCGGCAGCTCCCAGGGGCCGTCTGTCCTGCAGCGCGCCTTCTGCACTGCGCCTGCCGCTCCTTCCGCGCCCTTTGCCGCCCGCCTGCCTCCCTGCTTTGGGGGTCCCCTGTTTCCAGGGCCCTCTGCTCCAAACTGCCCCCTTGCCCCAAGACCCTGGAAAACAAACAACAATAAGGAGTTTTAAGTTTGGTTTGTATGTACTGACTGACGAAAAGTCATAATACATCGGTTGGCTAATGAAATAGTCCTAACCTAAAACCTTTTTTTTTAGAAATAAAATCAGTTCCGAAAAATAAAAATAATACTTGTATACAATGAATACAATTTAAAAAGTTAGGTATGTTATTTAAAATTTTAAATACATAAGCAAAGTAATCTTAGATTTAGATAAAATCACTTTTATGAATCAGTGCATTAATCAATCACTACTTTCGAGATGAATGTATTTTGAAAATATGATCTCATTATTTTTAATGTTTTTCTAAAATTGTCATAAATGTTCTTTAAAATTTTTATTTGGTGGGTTAAAAAAATCTAAGTTTTCACTCATCTCTGTGAGAAAAATATTGTATCTGTAGAGTTAACATAAACCTACATTCAGTAAGTTTTGTTCCCTGGAGAACATTTGGTATTTAAAGATTTCAATATGTACTCTAAATATTTCCACAGGTATTGTTTTCTGGCTCCAATAAGAATACCTTTTCACTAGGAAAAACAAAAACTTTCTAATGAATTGTTTTGTTTATGCTGCAAAGTTATAGGCATTCTTAATTTCGTTTCATTCTAGTAAAAAATATGCAGTTACCCTACTAAAAATAGAAATGCCATGAAAAATTTCTTCCTGCATATCCCTATATCATAGAAAGGGATATATATATATATATATATATTTCAAAAATAAAATTTTATGAGCAGGTGACATGTTTTGTTAGCTTGCTCAGTTTCTCTCTTGATCTTACATTTTTGTTTAAATAACTAGTTCAGTAAAAGCTTCAAAGATTTTTGATGCTATGTTTGTTAAGCAATTGGATGAAATCTTTTTACTGGCGTTGGAAAAACAGCGCTCCCCAGCTTCAGAGGGCCCATTCGCAAACATTTCAACAAAATTATAGCATACCAGGTTGTTTCACAAAATAAATCTTCAAAGGCATGAGCTTTTCCAAACTCCAACATGTGATACATATTGCTGTATTGGCAGATTTTCTTTTTTTTTTTCACTGTCAGTTTTATCATTGGAGCTTTGTGCTTTAGTTACTCACACCGTGTGTATTGTCCAGTTTGACAACGCAGTGCCTATGCCCCTCCATGGGCTACCTGCCACCGTGATGGGTGCCGTCCTGAGTTTTGTAGGTGCCACAAGGAGTTAGAAAAGAGCATTGTCACTGATTATAATTTTCAGATTTCACTGTGTGTTTACATGAGGCTCCTGCTAAGACATCTCACACGCTAATAAAAAGGGCGTAGGAGGATTGGCGTGCACAGTGGGTTTCCCTGCTCCATCCTAGGGCTTTCAGGGCAGCAATCAGCAACAGCAGTGTAAGAAATGGAAAACATCAGGGGTGAGCACGCCATGGCACGGGGCGCCAGGACAACTCGCAAGCTGGGACTGAATGCGCATCACCCTCGGGTGGGCAGATGAGTGCGGAGAGTTCCAGAGTGGACGGAGGGGGTCCTGTTGTTTCTTATCCTCACTGACCTGGTGGAATGGATGGGCCTTGTCTCCCTTGGTGTTTTGTTTTCTGAGTTCCTTAAATAATACCTATTTTATTTTTAGTATCCATCTCATCTCTCAGGAGTTTCATGTTCTTTAGCAGAGAAAAGCACACATTGAATTTACATTCATCAATATAGAATTCAAAGCATTAAGAGACACCAATTAACACAATACTTTAAAATAAGCAAAGTGACTGATATCAGTCACTGAAAAGTGTAAAAATCATCACAGTGTCTTTAAAGGACAGTCACACAAAATGTGCTCACGTTGAACACACACATGCCTTCCATTTACACACTGGGGTTCCTGCCGTATGTCCCGGGGAAATATTTGCCCACTAACAGAAGGGCTGGTTCAGAAACTCTGATTAAAGCTACAGATGATTTCAGGTAAAATGCATTAAATGCCATCTTTAAAGTGAATTATGGGAGCTCTGATTTTGCAATGAAAATAGTGCCAACGTGAATTTTTCAGGGAAAGCAAGCTGCTGTGAAGATGGATCGGCAGGGCCACCACAAAGCTGCCGAAGCCTCAGGAAGCACAGCCCTTCCATGCACTGGCCTTCCGAGCCTGGGGTCTGACCCTGACGCGTGTGCATTATAACAGCATGCATGTTAGAAAAGGCTTTCACAAAAACAGACCTGTTTCTGTATGTTCATGCATGTCTACATATATTCTGATGCACAGATCAGAAAGAAGAATATACAGCGAATTCCTGAGAATGATTATTTGGAGCTGGGAATTAATACTCAGAGTCTGGAGAACATTTAACTTTATATCGTCATAAGATTTCTGTACAATGAGTACATATTATTGTATGATTTACGTAATTGAAAGAAAACTGTTGATTTTAAATATCAAAAATGTAGAAAGGAAATACTTGGTGGAATTTTGGTTTCTTGTCAGGAATAAAAAAGGGGGAACCAAGGGAAAAGGAAAAATTATGAAAATAAAGGAGACTCAGAGGACAGTCTGAGAGCCTGCAAATCATTTCTGAAGGAAGCTACACAGGATGGAAGCAAAGGAAGAGTTAAACACAACATTTAAAAGGATGGAGTCTGAGAATTCTTACGATGGATGGTGAGTTTTCAGCTTGGGAGTAGCCTGCAAGGATTATAGTGAAATGAATTCTAGTCCCTGTGTTGAAACCCACCTTCACAATGCTGTGTTTTTAATGTATTTTAAGATTATGTACATATAATACTGTTTAGGAATATGTATGTAGATAAATGTATATGTATTTATATTTATATACAACATATCACAGTACATACATGTATTAGTTAAATATACATGCACTCTGGCATGTACTATACACACAGGTCATGATAAGGACCAGGATTCCCCTTCTGGATGTCCGGGGAGGAAAGAGACCTGTTTAAGGAGAATGACATGATATGTCCTGCTTCCACTGTGTCACTGTGGACGTGGCAAGGACAGTGAATTGTGTGTCAGGAGTGGCGGCTGGCGACAGATGGAGAGGCCCGTGCAGGAAGCCAGGTGTGTGACAACTCCACCCTTGCTGTCCCTCCACCCCACCTGCCCCTCGTTCACAGGACAATGGGCAGTGTTCGAAGGCTGAGGTTACCATGGCCCCCTTCCCTTCCTCTCCGAAGGTTCTTAGCTCTTTGTGAATTGATTTTATCCTCATTTAATCATTTTACTTGCCTTTCTTTGAAGCCTCTCCAAACCATTTGCATTGCCTGAAATAGTGGGCTCTAAAAATAGAACCACGGCTCTCACAGGGTGTCCCAGGTAAGATCAAGAAAATGAAACTCAGGATACAAACTTTTCTGTTGAATTTAAATGTATTCTAATGATTCATTGAATTGTCTTTATCTCCTAAGATTCATTTGCTGGTGGCTTTAAAATACATAGGAAGGGCCTGCTCGTTTGAGAAGATTGCCCCAGGAAAGCTCTTGTCTGGGGCCAGGGTCCTGGGAAGCGGTCCCAGAGAGGGACCCAGGGTGTGGGCGGGTCCTTGTGGAGTCCCCCGTTAGCACCATCACACATGGAGGGAGCGAGGGCGGCAGGGCTGGGAAGATGAGAAGCTGACATGCAATAAATCGGAGGCAAAGTCGCAGCAGTTCCAGAACTGCTGACATTTGGGACATGATATCTTCTGACTCCAAATCCTCCATCAGTGGATGCTGGGTGTCCCTCGGCCTGAGGACCTTTCCCTGACAGGAGCTCAGCCTCCAGCCTCAGGCCAGTGAGTGAGGGTGGGCCTGGTCCCTCGGAGCATGCGTGGGCCACACCGAGCACGAAGCCTCAGTCCCTGCTGGGAGTGGATTTACCCTGTGCGTGTCTATCACTGGTGTGTCTCACCGTGTAAGGTTGCTCTGTGCCACTCTCCCTCCTGACAACCTGCCACGGCTCAAGCATCTTCTCCTGTCTCCCGCAGATGTGTCTTTATGGGGACACGTGGTGCCATCCCAGAGGAGAGGCTGTGGCCAGGCCCACAGCAGAGATCTGCAGTTTTTTGCATCCCTCTGGCCCTCCTGCCTTAGCGATGGGAAATGTTCCCCCATTCTGACCTCTGAAATCCCTGTATCACCCGGGTCCTTTGTAGCCTCAGATACTGGCCATGGTATCTAGGAGAACTTTTTGGACTTCTGCCTTTGTAGTTCTATTTCATTCTTTGTTGATTGAGTCCCTCTGCAGAAGCATTTAAGGACTGGGAGAATCCGTGCTGAACTCTGGCAGAAATAAGCAATAACATGAGAATTGTGAGAAGGCCTGCTTGGAACAATGCCTCTTAGACCAAACCCTGCCCACCTGGGAGCAGCCAGGGAACAGGCGTCATCCTTCTGGAGTTTGTAGATGAGGCGGGTTTGCCATCCGAAGACTTGGGTTCATTCTCTAGGTTTGCCTCGAGCACCGAGATTAGGCCAACAAAGTCTCAGAACTGCACTTCAGCAACGAAGCACCATAAAACAGGGGAGATGAAAATGACGTTGGGGAGAAGAGAGAGGAAGAGATCATGTAGACCGTGGCAGCCAGAGGGGCCTTGATCTCCAGTCTCGAGCAGAAGCCATCCATGTCTCCTTGGAGGTTCGATCCACGATTCTTGGGGCAGCTGTCTCCTTCATCAGCGAGGTTAACGCAGGAGGTTCCTGAGAGGTCCTATTTCAGATCTCCTGTAGTGTGGACACCTAGGAGGTGAGAGTAAGGTATCTCTTCAACTTGGAAACAAGAATTCAGGCTTTTACAAAGTAATGGAAACTGCTGTAAAAAAGATAATTGAGTACCATGTGATACTTTATTAAGTAAAACAAATGACAACATGGTGATTACCAGAGGGGAAGGTGGGTGGGAGAAGGTAAAGGAAGGTGTAAGGGGGAAAAATGGATTTGGAAGGATGTTACCGGTGGATAGTCTGTCTGGAGCACATTGGCCAAGAGGGTGGCAGGGGTGGGCTTTTCCAATGAGTACACGAAAGGCCAGCAAGATAACTGGGTAGAGGAAAAAACCCTTCTGGACCTTCTGTGGCACCAGATTGGGGTAGGACCAGGGGAAGGCAGTCAAATACGGCAGAGAAGCCAAAATGGCACAGGGGGCCCTGGCTGGTATAGCTCAGTGGATTCAGCTCCAGTCTCTGAACCAAACCATCACTTGTTTGATTCCCAGTCAGGGCATGTGCTTGGGTTGCAGGCCAGGTTCCCAGTAGGGGCTGTGCAAGAGGCAACCACACGTTGATGTTTCTCTCCCTCTCTTTCTCACTCCCTTCTCCTCTGTCTATAAATAAATAAATAAATAAATAAATCTCTTTTTTAAAAAAATGGCACAGGGGGAGGTGCTGGACCAGAGAGACTTGCCAGTCCAACGTGAGGAAAGAAGGGATTGGTTGGTAGGTGGACCCACCCAAAGTGCAGGAAAGTTTGGGAACTTGACTGGTCGTTTTCAGAAAGCGCCTGGTCTGTCCCATACCCTGAACTAATATAATTCCAGGAAAACAAAGAAATGCTCTCTCTTGCTCATGGCGGTCTTGCTCATGACCTGCACTCACACGGTGCCTCAGCAGCCACGTGGCCCATGGCCTCCAGGAGGGAGTCTCTCTCCCGTACTCAAAAACCTGGTGATGCCTTCACCAGTGTGTTCACATTCTCTCCCAAACATGCATCCTTGCGGCCCCAGCAGCCACATGGCCCATGGCCCTACGGCCCCACGGCCCTGCAAGTAGGCTCCAGGAGGGGGCCTGAAATGAACAGCAGCTGGGAACAAGGTACCTGGATGGCGTCTATGACCACTGAGCAGCTGCCTGCAGGGTCCGAACTGTACTTAACATTAGAGCAGGAACTCTGGACACTGGCTTTGTCTGGCTCTCGCTGAGGAAATGGGCTTGGAGACAGGATTCCATCATTGTCCCAGATCACACAGCACCCAGATAAAAGCTCCTCTCTTGCACCAGCATCTGCCCTCTGCCTTACAAGCTTGGCTATTGTGGTGGCTGTTTTGGTGTTGTTGTGTTTTCAGTAACAAGAGACTTGACTTTGCTTGGTGAACACACAATATAATACACATGATGGCTCATAGACCTGTACAGCTGAAACCTATATAATTTTATTACCAACGTTGCCCCAATAAATTTAATTAGAAATAAAAAAATCCAAAAATAAAATACAGTCATACCTCGGTACTCATCGGCTTCAGAACTCACCCAACCCTGTATTCATTGCATCGTTCAGTATCCTCTGGTTTCAGCACTCGTCACGTGTGCCGGAATGAATTAGCGGCGAGTACTGAGGTACCACTGTAAAATAAACAAAATCCTAGCTATTCAGGTTGAGGGGGACACTGAGAACTCTGCTGCTGTCAGTGCCCCAGGGCTACCCCTGGCCTCACAGTGATGCCTGGGACCTCTGGCTGGGCCCTAGGAGCAAAGACGTAAAACGCTCTGATGGAGGGAGAACATGATGTGAACGTGTGTGTGTCCTTGTACGTGACTCCCTGTGTGTGTGTGTCTAATGCAAGCCTGAACGCACGCAATGCAGTGCTGCTTAGAAGCAAATCTTAGGACAGTTCAAGAGGGAAACGCTATCACTGCCTATTGACATGCATCACGTAAACAAAAGAATCTCCAGCGGAGAGGTCCAGTTTGGGAGGAACAGAGAGGGAATGAAAATTGTTACTGAAACACAGTTTGACAACAGTTTGGGGTGGTCTGCTATGGTCTGCTAATAAGTTATCTCATAGCAAAGGGGAGCTCAATGAAAGTCTTCCACCAGGGAATGACACGAGAAATTAAAGTTGTTCTTGAGGAAGGTTCCTATGGTAACGGTGTGTGGTGTGGCCTGAGCCGCGACAGCCTGGCGGCAACAGGACAATCTGGAAGTTCTGACAACAGTCCGGAGGCGGATGTAGTGTTGAGGCTAGTGAGGTGGGGGTTGGGACCAGGACAGCAGGGAGAGACGTGCATCTCAGAGCCGCTGCAGAAGTACCGAGTTTTAATCTGCAGGGCTTTGTGACTGATGAGATTGTGAAGGGATAAGGGAGAGGGGATTTTAAACGTAATTTTGAGGTTTAAAGCTTGGATGTCTGGGAAGATTATGGTCCCATTAACAAAATTAAACGCAACAGCAGTAGGGTCAGCTTCGGTGTGATCAGCAGACAGAGTTTGATTTTGGACTTTTGAGGCTCTTGTTCTTGGTTCGCGCCAGTAAACATACCGTCAAATCAGTCGTTTTGATTAACCTACATTTGTGAAATGACTACTAGGCCTGAAGTGTGGGTAGTGTGATCCTCTCACAGTTTCTGGTTTTAAAATACGTTTCCTAATAGCTGTTACACTGAACATCAACAGGACCTGTAGAGTACAGCAGGGTTATGGAGCCATCGATCCTAACAATTTTAAAACTCCGAGAGGTAGAAAATGCCTGTATTTATTTATGTGAGGAATTAACCTGGTCACATAGCAACACCGCATCTCACTGCCAGACACCTGACAGCTGATACTGGTGCCATGATAAAAGGACAAATCAAATGGAGTGATGCTCCCAGATGTCACCCCACATGTCCATCGGGGGAGCAAAGCAGCCCCGAGACGGCAGGCTTTCGGCCCTCAAGCCCCTGTGTGCCGGTGGCACGTTGCTGGCCTTCCTCATGGGGATCAGCTCCCCGAGCACTGACCCCACCTCTGTGTGTGTGTGTGTGTGGATTCCGCTCCCAGAGCAGCTGAAGACACGCAGAGACGCTCGCCTGCAGATTTGCTGTGGATTACGTGGTGGAGCATGTAAGAGAGGGAACTTGCCCTCTTTGTAAGCCCAAAAGTAAAGCCTGGCATTTTAAACCTAAAGGCAAACAATTTAAACAATTCTTTGTCGTTGCAATTTGCATACTGAAAGATCTCCCTGCCTTTCTGTCACTCGTGGACTCGTTCCATATGCATGAGCACTGCGGGAAATAGTCAGATGTGCATGCTTTACGGAGGAAAACCACAGCTCTCACCCCCAAACAGAGACGTGCATAGAATAATCCTTCACCTGGGTACCTGCTAGTTGAAAAGGTAAATTCACAGCTCCGTATCAGTGCCCCCCAAATATGTCCCAGTCAAGGCCCTCCACCCCACCCACACCACCTGACTTCACCCTTCCCAGAATTCCCTTTTGACACAATCCATCTTACATATACATTTTTCTAATTTACCCAGAGAACACGTATTTACTCTTTGAGACAATATAAATACTACATATCCTACATTTCTGGAATTTTTTAGGCAGTGTGAAATTTAAATTAACTATTATCCTGTCGTATTTTATTTTCTATTTGAACACTTGGAACTTAGTGGGTTGGCATGTATTTATAATTAGCCATTCAGTGTGTCTGTTCTACCTCAGGAAATGCTTCTAACTCAGGGTCCCACGGAACCCCAGCTAATGAGAGAAGAACGGCCTTCAGAGCACTACCGACACCGACCGACCCTGGGTGAGTTCTCACTCCCCGACTCCATTGGGCCCCTGCCCACTCTTCCCTACCTTTTCTCTCTCCCTTTAAGACTCCCAGTCTCCTCTGTATGAATTGCAGTTAAATTTATGTTGGAATCTTCCCTGTTGCAGTGTCTCCCACTGATGAAAATCTGTGACTACTTTAATATTTAGGTTTGTGTGGCAATAGTTTGGCAAATGCTTGATCCTCATTAAACCCAAATGTCTGGAAACTAAATCTGGATTAGTCAGTTTACTGTTGAGGCAAAACATCAGCTTTCATGTAAAATAACAGATTGCTGAAAGGAACGTGATTTGTATCATATGGATAATAGAGATATCGTTAAAAATATTCCAGTAATCTCCATTCTGATTTGCACAGATAGCCGCAGTCTAAATATACATTTATTCCATAAAATGTTACCTCTGAGAGAGCAAACATGGTTTTTATCAAACACTATGGAATATAAAGTTGCTCAGTTTTTTCATGTAATATTATTTTGTTTATGATGAACTTATTTTTTTGGAACATATAAATAAGAAAATCTTACATACACCCACTATTCTTATTTAACCACTATTAATATTTGTCATATTTCTGTCAAGCTGTTTCTGTTTTCTAATAATCGACATTAGGCCACAAAGTCTCCGGTGCCATCAATGACTCTCCAACACCTGTAGTGCGCGCCAGCCGGGCATCCCTGCCCGCGTCTGCAGGGCACGCCTGGCACGGCATCCTCGTTGACACAGGTTCTGATTTACTTGCTATAGAATAGAGCAGAAAGGACTCTCAGAGTACACAAATGAGCTTACATGTTAGTTTATTTTTAGGTCTCCCTTGTAGAAGTGAAATTATGAATTCTAAGAGCAGAAACATTTTATGCTTTTGGTGTATGCTGCCAACTTGCTTCTTCTCCCCTCACAAGTCTGCTCCAATTTACAGCCTCTTTGGAAGATTAAGAAATTGCTGCATATGCACATTTTTTAAAAAAATTACTCCTTTTTTTCCTCATCTGATAGATGGCAAGTGATGTTTTATGTGTGTATTAATTATTTCTTTCACTATTGCTGAAGCTGAATTAAACATCCCAAGGAGACAATTAGGATCAATGGGAGGCTGTGGACTACAGCCTGAGAACCACAGTAACCTCTTGCTTCGTGGATGACTTCCAAACTGTGACATTATGTCCCTGAGAGGTTTCATCTGATACCACCGAGAAAACAAAGGCACTGCATTCCTGAGACGGGACCCCCTGTAGTTCCTCTGGACCAGGGGATCTCAACTGACCTTCAGCAGGAACCTCATCCAAGTGCATCTGATGCAGGTTTCCAAGATGGGAAGAGTATCAGGGTGAAGCAGAGGGTGGACCAGGCTTAGGGGTCCTGCTCAGAGAGGTGCTGGGAGGGGCCCCAAGAACATCCTTCTCACATCACTGATATGGTTAAAGAGCAAACAAACAAAATGCAGGGACAGAGAAATGGAGGTTCAGTCTGTCCAGTGTCACACAGCTCTTACTGATATAGCCAAAACGTCACTCAGTGCTTTGCAGACATGTGTACACCACGTATATTTTCTCATTGTTTCTCTCTTCTATGGCCCCGTGGTCCCCATTCTAGTAGCAAGAGGGCAGTTTTCCTAAAAATGTACCATTCTATCTGTTGACAATATTTGCTTCGAATGTCACTCATTCCTAGCTTCACAACTATGGCTGTTGCCATAATCCAAGTTTATTTGTTCCAAAAATATACTCATATGCAAATATTGAAGAACAGAGAATAAAAAAGTCAGGGTAAAGAAATGAATGGAAAGTGACAGAATTTTAAAGCCCCAGTAATTTTTGTGTTTCTTAAACCCTGAAGAAAGGAACATTGGGGATGTGGGTTTCCTTCTCCATTTGTGAGACGTGGGTAGCTTTCTGCTGGGGTCATGTCAGAGGCCATATTTTTTGTCCACATGGAAGTAACAGTTTTCACTACTGATTTGGCAAATTTTTCAGCCTCTTAAAATATTGAGATACTGAAACGGTAATTTTTTTTTCTTTACATCATATGGGAGTAATGGAATTTTAAAGTTGTTTTCTTCTTATCAATTAATCTTATTTCCCTCTTTTCAAATGGTCTCATGAACACTTAGAATTTAGAACAAGGAATATTTCATGAAATGCATACATTTTTTGGAGTCTCTTTTGGTCTCCATCTAGTGAGCAAACTTTCAATACTTTTTGATCCTGGCCATGGTACAATTCTTTTGGCCTTTATAGCATGAAACTGTTTATGAGAGAATGTTGAACAGTAGCTACATGCAGAGATGCGTGGAGGGAGTCGCTGTCGATAGAAAGGCAGTTTGAGAGTTTGAGACACTGCATCCGGGGTGGTCTCGGGAAGAGAAGTTAAAGAGTTGAGGGGAAGACAGCATCTACTTGTTTCTTCCTGCTACCCTCGGGTGGAATGAATCAGGAAATCATGCTATGTACTCCAGCTACCCTGTATCCTTGGTACCTCAAAACTGTGTTAAAGGAACTGCTTTCTTCTTTATGCCTTGCTGTTCTGTTCTCAGATATTGTTACTGAATCCTATTTATCTGGGAAGGAGAGGAGGCAAAGGGGCTTCTACACAGGCGGTCGACTTCAAATAGGACAGTCCAGCCAACAGACAATGGCTTTCTTGTTCAATGGGTTGAAATTTAAACATTGCCAGTTGACCGCCACCTTCCTTCAGCTTTCTTACTCAATGCCTATCAGGGCTACTTCTTAGGGAATAAAACAGGGATTTCTCTCAAATACACTATTAAACTACTAAAGGCATAATAGACTGGGTTGGCAAACTAAGGATATACCACTTTCATATTTAAGGAATGGTTTTCAAGAAAGAAAACTGAACTTCCATGAATCGTGGTTCACACACACACACACACACATGCACACACATACACACACACACACACACAGGAGTCTCGTTAGTGTTGTGAGGACAAAGCCTCACACACACACACACACACACACACACACACACACAGGAGTCTCGTTAGTGTTGTGAGGACAAAGCCTGGTGAGAATTTTTTTTAAATTGCTGGGAGGTTTGATCCAGGGCCTGGGAGTTTTGGGTAAATTATATTCGTTTTCTGGCAGCTGTGCATAGCTCACGTTGGTCTACCAAGCTGCTACAGCTCGAGATGGGAAGGAGCCCCCCACAGAGAGGTCCTGCAGGTGGATGGAGGGGACAAGCAGGAGACCATCCAGGACGATCTCTGACACAGGCTCACGTGCCCGGAGCAGCTGGTGTCACTCTTCCCTGCTTTGTTTCCCACCTATTTAGGTTGAACTGAGGGGCTGAACTTGAGTCGTATTACATTCTCCAAAACTCTCTCCCTACGATGTGAAAAATGGTGTAATACTTAAAAAAAATTCTTGTATATGTACTTTGAAATTCACTACAATTTTTCCAAGGAACTCCTTTTATTATTTGCTTTTCCCCCTCAAGAACTCCAATAATGATATGCACCATCCCTCTGTTTTACTAAAAGTCATTTTCAGTAGACTTGAAATTTAATTTCTAAAGATTTGAGTGCTAAATTTCTTTTGGAAAAAATTTCAGTGGGAAAATATTTCTGATAAAATTATACTTACCATTTTTTGTTTCTAAAGGAGACTTCAAAATATTGAATAGGAGGTAGAGGGAACAGCTGAGCGTGTTTGTCAGAGATGTTGACATAGGCATTCAGGTACTTGGCATACGTTTGAATTAAATCTCATATTTTTCGGCAAGTATTATACTTACATGATTTAATGGAAAGCATGATTACAAATAAACTGGGAACCATGCTTGTGCAGATAATGGAATCAAGGCAATTTATTTATTTGTTATAAATTTCTTTTATTTTACCGCCAATGATTCATATGCAAATTGGAAAATAATTCAAAATAGCATCACCACTTGTTTTTTACTATTGACTATCTACATTTTAACATTTTACTTTTTCCACTCATCAACTTTACAGTTTTATTTTTAAATATACTTTATTGATTATGCTATTACATTGGTCCCATTTCTCCCCTTTCATTCCCCTGCACCCTGCGCACCTTCTCCCACTTGCATTCCCATCCCCGCTTTGGTTTATGTCCATAGGCCGTACATATAAGTTCCTTGACTTCTACATTTCCTATACTATTCTTAACCTCCCCCTGTCTATCTTTTACCTACCATTTGCGCTACTTATTCTTTGTACCTTTTCCCCCTCTCTCCCTACCCACTCCCCCACAGGGAACCTTCCATGTGATCTCCATTTCTGTGATTCTGTTCCTATTCTAGTTGTTTGCTTAGTTTTGTTTTTGTTTTAGATTTTTTTTATTTTTTTAAGATTTTATTTATTTATTTTTAGAGAGGGAAGGGAGGGAGATAGAGAGAGAGAGAAAAACATCAATGTGCGGTTGCTGGGGGTCATGGCCTGCAACCCAGGCATGTACCCTGACTGGGGATGGAACCTGTGACACTTTGCTTCACAGCCCATGCTCAATCCACTGAGCTACACCAGCCAGGGCCCAGGTTTGGTTATTAATAACTGTGAGTTTGTTGTCATTTCACGCTTCATATTTTTATTCTTTTTCTTAGATAAGTCCCTTTAAAATTTCATTTAATAAGGGCTTGGTGATGATGAACTCCTGTAACTTGATCTTGTCTGGGAAACACTTTACCTGCCCTTTCATTCTAAATGAGAGCTTTGCTGGATAGAGTCATCTTGGATGTGGGTCCTTTCCTTTCATGACTTTGAATACTTCTTTCCAGCCCCTTCTCGCCTGCAAGGTTTGTTTTGAGAAATCAGCTGAGAGTCTTATGGGAACTCCTTTGTAGGTAACTGTCTCCTTTACACTTTTTGCTTTTAAGATTCTCTCCTTATCTTTAACCTTGACTAATGTAATTATGATGTGTCTTGGTGTGTTCCTCCTTGGGTCCAACTTCTTTGGGACTCTCTGAGCTTCCTGGACTTCCTGGAAGTCTATTTCCTTTGCCAGATTGGGGAAGTTCTCCTTCATTATTTGTTCAAATAAGTTTTCAATTTATTGCTCTTCCTCTTCTACTTCTGGTACCCCTATGATTTGGATATTGGAATGTTTAAAGATGTCCTGGAGGTTCCTAAGCCTCTCCTCATTTTTTTGAATCCTTGTTTCTTTATTCTTTTCTGATTGAATGTTTCTTTCTTCCTTATGGTCCACACCACTGATTTGAGTCCTGGTTTTCTTCCCATCAAGGTTGGTTCCTTGTACATTTCCCTTTATTTCATTTAGCATAGCCTTCATTTTTTCATCTAATTTGTGACCAAATTCAACCAATTCTATGAGCATCCTGATTACCAGTGTTTTGAACTATGCCTCTGATAGGTTGGCTATCTCATCATCACTTAGTTATATTTTTTCTGGAGCTTTGATCCATTCTTTCATTTGGGTCATTTCTTTTTCTTTTTTCTTTTTTTTTTTTTTTTTTGTCTCAGGGGCACCTGTTAAGTAGTAAGGGGTGGAGCCTTAGGTGTTCACCAGGGCAGGGTAACCCACATCACTGCGTTGTGATGCTGTCTGTGGGGGAGGGGTCCAAGAGGGAATGGTGCTGCTTGCTTCACTCTCTCCTGGGTTTTAATCATGTCCCCCGCTATCCACAATCAAATTGTGCCCTTCTGGTACTGATTCCCAGGTGGGTGGCTGTGTATATATTCTAGAACGCTGTGGGTCTCTCCGATGAACTCTCCTGTGAGGCTGGGAGTTTCTCCTGCTGTCACAACCCCTACAGGTGTTTTCATTCAGAGGCTTTCAGGCTTTACTTCCCCTCGCTGGAGCCCTCAGTTGCTCGGTCTGTCTCACTCCCCAGTTGTTCCTCCCAGTTTATCTGCACATGAATGTGGGACCACCAACTCCACCACCCACCACTTTACCGCAAGTCCTCTCTGCCCAGCTGTCTGTCTCCTACCCTCCTACAGGTCTGGATTAATGTTTTTTCTGTAACTCCTTGGTTGTTGGACTTCCATAGAGTTCAATTTTCTGTCAGTTATAGTTGTTTTTTGTTTTCAAATTTATTGTTGTCCTTTTGGTTGTGCGAGGAGGCACAGTGTGTCTACCTATGCCTCCATCTTGGCCGGAAGTTTCAACTTTAAAGTTTTAATATAATCATTAAAATATGTGTTTATTTCTGTTTGTGCTGAAAATCTGCTATATCAGTTTCACAAAGGGAGAATTCATTTGGTTTTGTTCTATTTCCAGGCAACCTTGCATTTGGTTAATATATTCTCATTATGTTTTTAATGTTCATATTATTTGCATTTTTAAAAATTTATTTGCACCGATCCTGGTTAACCCTTCATGAACATGATTCAGAGTTTTCTCTTCATAACATCAAGGGAATGCATCAATCTAAAGCAGACATTTTTTTCTTTGCCATGTGGGTGTTTTTGTTTCTTCCTGAATTGTTGAAAACCATTCTCTATCTGATCTTTTCCCTGAGTTTCCCCAGCCTCTTACAGAAAGCAAACTCCAAATTGAAAAGACACGATAAGGAATTGCAAATGCCTTGCATAAAAGAGACAAATATGCAGGTGTGGATCAGCATTTCATTGGGTGACGCTGGCCATTGGGGAACGTGTCCCTGCACTGCTTCAGCTTGCAGTCTGCCCAGAAGGGAGGGCACACCTTGAACACTCACTTGTGCTGTGGTGAGATCCAGACTTCTCCTAGCTCTCAGGACCAACTTAACAAAAATCAAAGCAAAATAAGCAATGTTATGCCGCTCAGTAATGCCTTTTTGGTGAAGTGGGATGAGTGTCTGGAACACTGCTTCTCATGCTCTGCCGATGACACTTCTCTGGGCAGCCTGAGACTCCCAGTCTTCTGCTCCGACTCCAGCCCTGCAGGCTTTTGATGTCATGCTTTCCCCCACCTTGACCCTATTTCTTGGGTTGTTTGCTAAAAAAACTATTTTTCTCAAGATATGTTAAACATCCAAAAGAAGTATACAACTTAATGAACTTTTCACAGTTGCCCACATCTTCATACCTGGCAAGAGCAACTGGTGCCTCAGTTTCCAACTGCATAGAGCGGTGTGTCCTGTTCTTATGAGTGGGATTTACACTGCTTTCACTCAATTACATTTCAGATACTCATCCACTTCATGGCATACGGTTGCAGTTTGTTTACTCTTGATGTTTTATAGGGTTTCATCATCTAATTATGCTACAGGCTTTTTTTACTCAGTGGTTGGTAAGTGTTTAGTTCTAGTTTTGTTTGTTTGTTTGTTTTTATACATAGTGCTTACATGAACATGTCTGTGTGTCTTCTGGTAAATATGAATTCATATCTCTTGGATAGGTACCTTGGGCAGAACTGATGGGTCACAGGCACTGCACTTACTCAGCTTTATGAGTCACTGACAAATAGTGTTCCAGGGGGAATAGACCAGTGCACCTGCCCCAGCACCTGCCCTGCATCAGTGGGACCCAGCTCAGGTAGACAAGGGTCCTCCTTGTGCCCTCCTGGTGTGTGTGCATGTGGCCTCAGTGGTATCCACATCTACATCATGTTTGGGGTCAGGGTTCATCCGCCTCTGCAGGGGACCACAATAGCCAGCTACCAATGCAGCCGCCGCAGTCCTCCCTGCTTCCTGCGTGCGTGGTGCATGATTTCCAGTTATTCACATCCTCTTACCTCCCTCTGCATTTCAAGCGTGGCTCTTGTAGATAACTTATAGTTGGGACTAGTTTTTAATTTCATTCTGACAGTCTCTGTCTTTTAATTTTTGTCCATTACATCTAGTATAATTTTTCATATGTGTGACTTTTTGGGGTCTATCATTTTATTTTTGTTGAATTAATCTCTTTTTTGATTGCTTGATTTCTTCTGTAATGCCATCATATTATTATATTTTCATAATTATATTTTAATTATTTTATTGGTCTTTTACCTGGAATTCTTCTCTAAGTGATTGGTCTCCCATATAAAATATATGCCCTTAACTTTTCATAGTCTAAGTACAGTTAACAATATACCAGTTCACATAAAACATAAAAAATATAGGTCCGTGGCCCTTCTTAATTTTTCATGTTATGATTGTTGTATGTGTCTCACCTACATAGATTATTAACCCTGTAAGAACATGTTATAGTTTCTCTTTGAAATAGTTATGTGACTTACACTTAAGTGAAGAGGAATGAATACAAAGTTGAGAAAACACTTCATTTCCTTTATAGTTTCCATTCACTCAGACGTTTAGCATTTTCAGCCCTTCTTGTTCTCTCCGTGGACCTGGGCCTCGGTCTGATCATTTCCATTCAGCATGAAGACCTTCCACTATTACCACATACAAAGCAGTGCTGCTGGTAAAGAATTCTGTCCGTTTTCTTTTATCTGAAAATTCCTTTATTTTCGCCTTCCTTTTTGGAGAATGTCTTCACTGAGACATAAAATTCTGGGCAGATTTCCTTCTTCTTAGCCCTTTATAGCTGTTTCACTCTCTTCTGACCTCTGTGGCTCCTTATGAGAAACGAGCCATTAATTTTCTCACTGTTCCCTGTTCGTGATGTTCCCTTTTTTCCCTTGATGCTTTCCAGAGACCCCCTTTACTCTGGCTTTGACCCTTGTAAATGGGAAAATCTGAGATGGAACCCAAGGGGAAACTGCAGAGAGGAGGTGGGAATGGACTGTGTGTGTCCCAGACTCCGTGGGCGTCCCCCGGGGGTTGCCCGAGGGCCGGGCAGACAGGCCTGTTCTTGGCCAGCAGGGCCAGAAGGTAGAATGGTAACATGTTCATGGGACAGAGAAGAGAGAGAAATCTGAGGCCTGCCATGCTCTTGCTTTTGTCAGCACATCAGACCCACTGTGACTCTCTGGGAGCAGGGGCTTCTGTCCTCCAGGTCTCATCCAGGAGTCACTGCCAGCAAGGAAGGTTCCTGGGCACACATGCAGATATGCTTGAAGGGCATCGTCCTGGCTGCACTGTGGGGAACGCCTTGGGGGCGAGCTAGTGACAGTGAGGACAAGAAACACAGTAGTGTGGGTGGCATCAGAAAAATGTCATCGAGGGACCTGTTGGAGGTGGATCGAGGGAACTTGGCAGGAGAGAGACGCAAGGGAGAAATGGGGAGGGAGTTGGTGACGGTGCTTCAAGAAGAAAGAGGTAGATGGGGGTGGGAGCACTGGAGCCGACAGCTGAGAGAGGGGAGGGACTGACTTGGGGGCGGAAAGGCTTTGGGGACTCATGCCATGCCCACCGGGACTGTGCACGCAGCAGAGGCGTGTTTGCTCCAGGGTCTCGGGGCACAGGGCTGGGATGGCGAGCTAGGCCTGGCAATCAACAGCATGCTGGTGGGAACTGAAAACATTGCATTGCCCAGCAGAGTGAGGGTGCGGATGGTGGGATGGGCCAGAGATGGAGGGTTGTTCTTCATACACCCACATATATTTACTGTTGCAAAGGATCGGAAACATCAGTTTGGAAACCACTCTGTTTCTTGCTGTGTTTAGAACATAATGCAACATGGAAGTTTACCTTTCCTTACATTTATGTTCTGCGTTCCACCTTATTGCCTTCCAATAAATATTATGGGAGGCGTCTTATTAACAAGCTATACAAAGCACGTTTCCCTATTCTATGTGACCATCAACCTAAACACAGACAGATGGCTTGTCGGGGTCTCTCTCAGGGCATTTGTAATTGCGTGTTTTCTATTTACGATGCAAATTGCACTTGACAGCTTTTTCCCAACTGCAGCCCTACTTTAAATTGCTATCACTGTATCCGTGCACAGAAGGGTGACCAGTGCAACAACTAGCTGCTTAGACTGCTTCAGCTTTTGGCTTTGGGCTTCCACAGTCTGATAACTGGGAGGTAAACAAACGGTATTAGCCACCACGGCCAGTTAAATACTACAATAGATTTATGATCTTATGTGAACATTTAAAGGTAAAGTTATTTAAAATAGTATTTCCTTGAAACTAGGTGAAATCAGACTTTATAAATGCAACTGCCAGTGACAGTCCCTTAGGCAGTTGCTTAAGGAGATTTCCAGCTGAGTCTTGTGATTGCAATTACAGTTCAAGCTTTAAAGGTAGCAACGATCAGGATTCACTATATTAAATGCCAGTTGTGTCCCTGCAGAATTATTCCTCAGGGAATTTTATTACACTATGATATACCATCTTTTTCTCTTTCAAAAATAATCATTTTATTATTTAAAAAGAAGGAAGGTCTCAAATGCAGTCAGCCGATGGCTTTGTCTGCCTCTGTAGGGCCCTGATGAGAAACATGGTATTCAGAGAACAGGTTAATTCAGGCACCGTGTGGAAAAATTACTCATAAGTAACACCCTGTTGCAGGCAGAACTGTTAGGGATGTAACCATGAACTTAGAACTGTCACACTACAAAATGCCATCATCACACCATATATCAGACACAAGTCTTTGTCATCCACAGTCTCCTGTAGGTCAGTGGCTGTCCTGTGTCCTCAGGGACCTAAGGCCTGTTGATGCTCCTTGATTTACCATGTGAACCATCTGATGAGCATAAGGATGGAGAACAAAGTGCTTTTCTTTGGCACTTGCTGCTTGGTTGGCATGTTGCTTTACTCAAAAAACAGGCCTTCACCCTTGCTCAGCAGTGGGATTTGTAGTTTTTGCAAAGATTTTCTTACATGGGACCTCCTCAGTGGCTGTTTTTAAAGCAGTCTTATTTTTCACACTTATTATCATCAATGTGTCAACACACAGACCCTGTTAATAGGGCCTTCCTTAATGAATTAGTTAGCATGGGGTATGAGATGCTAATGTCATGTGTAGCAAACCCGCCTGGAAGAGCCTGTGTGAGTTCATATTCTTTAAAGAGGAGTGTTTACTCGCTATGCACGCTCCGTGTTGGAAAATTTTATTGGATAGTTGCTGGGGTTAACGTCAATCCAAACGTTTCAATCACCGTCATGAGTAAAAGAATGAATGGAAAGGCCTTGCACATGTGTGCTGACATGGCCGTAAGCACTGCAGTGCGTGGTTTACTTCAGGGCTCAGTGTGATTCTGCATAAAAGTTACAAATACAGCAGAGAGAGGCCTGCCTTCAGGCGAGGTCTCTTACTAAGAATCCGTCCAGTGCGAGGGACCCTTGGTGAGGCTTTGATTCTCTTTGTTTTGACATCCAAATTCAGCCAACTTATTATGGGTGTCACGTGGTTTTGGGTGCTCGTCAAATTGGCCAGTACTGCCTCTTCTTGGTCCAAGCAACTTTATTTACTAGTTGGAGAGATTTCCCACACGCTGCATTTGTGGTTATACAAAGTTCGATCTTTTCAGTGCTGGTTCCTCCTGAATTACGTCATTTCAAAGTCCTGCCATTCCTCAGACCCTGAAGCCTGGTGTACACACAGCACCTGGGATGTCTGGCTTGTGGGCCTCACCCTCCTGCCTCCCTCTCCACCCCTGTCCCCTCACTGCATGGCACTGTGGCCAGCTCTGGCAGTGGTGAAGTTTAAATTTGCTTTTCTTGGAAAAGTAAATTCAACATTAGGTAAAGCTGAAAAAACCCCACACTGAGAAGCTGTGTAGCGTCTGTGGCATGTGCATGTGTTCCGGCTGTACAGTTTGTACTCATAGAAGTGTGTAAAATTGAGTCATTGTGTTTGAGGTAACTTTGAACTAGCCTTCTAATATGTTAACTACTAATTTCACCTGAAATGTCAGGAGCTGCTACTTCCATCAGGTGGAACTTACTTAGTAGTGACTAAATGTTACAAGTTACAGTTAAGAAAATATGCAGCAGAGTCAGACAAATTCAAATGGTGTTTCTTCCACACACTGCTCTGTGATTTAGGGCAAGTTAGTTATCTTGGATCTTAAAGTATTTTCTCTGGGAGAATTTTCTAAAGCTAATGAAGTGATCCCTTTGTGTCTGCTTTTGTAGTTTCTACTATTAACATTTTGCCATCACTCAGAGTCACTTCACAAGTGACAAACTTAAAACGCTGACAGTTTGTACAAGGTCTGTCTTCACCGCAGGACCTTTCGGGGTTAGGTGAAGCACACAGGGCTGTGCCGGCAGAGAGCCCCTGAGTTGGAGAGGATGTGAGACTTGCCTGGACTCACTGAGAAGCTGTGTTGTGAGGAGCCCCTGACACAGCCCTGGTTTCAGTAGCTGCAACGCATGTGCCGATTGCTTTCCTTTCTCCTAGAGATCTGGACCTTGAAGACGAAAGCTACTTTTACTTTAGTTATAAAATATCTTGAAAATATAGTTATTTGTCACATAGGCTTTTATGTGTTGTGCTGTCTAAAAAGTGATCTCGTGAGTCTCTGACTCTGGCTTCTGTCTAGACTTAACCATAACTAGCTGAGTTTAAGAACAAATGACTGTTTTTGCACAAGGGCTGCATTCACTGAACTGCTCTAGGAGCAAACACTTGGAAAGGGTATATTCTGTTCAGAATGGGATCTATTGTTTACCTCTCAGCGTCTGTCAGCCAGATGTATTTCCTGTCACCTCGGGCACAATCCATGAGGGGTCTCCTCCCTTGTCTACACGCCGTGCACAGACCTGAATCCACACACGTTTTTGTCAGTTTAGCAGAAAAGCATTAACATTTTCCAGAGATAGTAGTGTCCTGTTGTAAACAGTATTGATAACACCAGGGACTGGAGAGCAGGGAGTTTGGCTGCCTGAACGTAGCACTCCATCTCTGCCATGGCGTGGAGCCCGCGTCGTGGAATTACCTGAAGTTGTTTTGGCAAAAACTCACTCTTGGAATTGTTTCTAAACCACCTTCCCTTAAAAGCTGGCCTATTGTGTGTGTGGCAGGCGTGGATTTTTTCTCCTGTGAACTTTGACATTATCAACTTTTGGTGCTGTTTAAGAATTTTTTCTTGCCTCTTTCAGGAACTGAATGACTTGTACTCAGCTCATAATCAGCTCAGCCTCCTAGGGACTTAGGTTTCCTTTAGGTTGATGAAAGTTCTTCAGACTCGGGGTGAAGAGTGCCTGTGGCAAGTCTGCATTAAGAGTAGGAACCATCTTTATGAACATTACTGCTATCACGTCACTGGCCTTAGACTTTCTCTCTGTGCACGGAAGGGTTTCTGCTGTCACGGTTTTATTTTTTATCTTTTTGGCACAGCAGGAATCCTGACATTTGATGATCACAGGTAAGCTGGCTCCTGGTCCATTCAATTTTTGTAGGAGCCCGGCCATGAGTGCGGCTCATGGCTGTCCCTCCTGAAAGGTGGCTTGGCACGGCTCCTCTCTCGTTCTTGGTAAGAGCACTCTGAATGGAGAGAATTCATTCGGGTGGACCAACGGAGTCTTTGTTTCCAGAACTAACTTTCGTTCTGCCCTCAGTGAGCCTCAGCAATTTCCGACTATGGAGTACACTTGAGGAAGTTCTTTTCAGACGTATTTGCGCTCAAGGTGATTTCTCATTTGTACCTTGGTATGTGGGAAATTTATAGAAAAAGAATGTAGAATTTAGGTGTCTGGTGTCACTCTTTCATGTCTACTCAGTGCTGTTCCCACCAAAAGCCCTTCTGAGGGACCTTTCATGTTAGATGGGACAGGCATCTGGCCATGGTCTGAGGCACTTACTTTCTCCGCAATGAAAGGTGACTTGTTTTTGTTTTGAATTTTCACTTGTAGAAGAGGTTTCATAATTGTGTTCAAGACACATTAAAAAAGGTCATTTTATTGGTTTTGAGGCAGGTTCTATTCTGAGCTTAAAGGAAAATTAAGTGATTAGTACTGGAAAATAAGTAGACTTAACTGAATCCATATGAATATGAAATTTAATATATATATATAATAAATACACACATAAGTGCACTTTACATATATATATTTACACATATACAGCTGCATAATTGCTAGGTAGAAAATATAAATTCCTTCAATTATTACAATGCCAAACAATGTTATGGCTTTTTTTTAGAAATTTAAATCCATGCTTTGATAAATATTATAAATTACATTGAAATAAGAGAAGATATATTTTTAAGTTATTCATTTTGTACTAATATTTATTTCAGATATTAAAATGTTCTCATTAATTATTTTATTTTTCTAGAGCTTCATGAAAACTGACTTCTAAATATAATTCAAAATGATATGAACAATTAATGTTATCCTTTTTCATTACACTTCCTTCAGAAGATACTGTGAACTGTCTTTTCCCCAATGCATTATTAATTGGAATTTGAAGGGCCAGGGAAGAATATTTTCTAAGTTCTAAAACGCTGCTGATTTTTCATGGATCCCTGGGAGTCGGTGTTGACACACTTCTGTGTGCTGATTAACCTTTGGTGTCATTTAATTGTTTTGACTCTGGGGCTGACAATTCTCTTCACAGATGCCTATACAGTCATAAAGCCGGGAGTAATGTTTGAACTCAATTAAAAACACTAAAATCCCTCACTTAATTTTCTCACCAATCTGCATTTTCTCTCCTTCTCCATGGTGGGCTGCAAAGGCGTCTCTCTGCCCTCATTCGAGTGTTGCTGTCTCCTTGCTCTATCTTTCTCTGCTGACCACATGCCTCTCCCTTTTCAGTCCCACGTGCTGCGATTGAGTGTTTACTTCTTGTTCCTATTTTTTTTTCTTGTGATAGTCTGTACATTCTGTGAACAAGACCCCTTGTCTTCTTTTCACCATCGTAGCCCTCCACTCTGGGACAGTGCCTGGCAGTCACTGACTCTGCTGGAGGGATAAATGGCCCTGGAATCAGTGAGCTGAGCTCCATAATGCATGTGGGAGTGCACATAGCTTAGAATTCCAAACCCACAGCCTCCCAATTGGGACCCTGGAGACCAGTCAGCAAGTCCTAAGCAGGAAGGAAGATGTCCTCAGAGAGCTGACTTGTCTTCACCCTAAATGGACTAGTATGGAAATCTGAGAGGCGTCAGCTGGTTTATCTGATCATGGGGGTGTATTTCTTTAGATGGCTTAGTTGTTTCAAAAATTTATTGGAATGGCAGTGATGTTCTTCCATTTTTAATGCGTTAGGAAGCAAACAAAATGAAAGATTGTTGTCAAGTTGTCATGAGTGTTTAAAACAGTGACCCTCCCGAACGTGAAGAGGCTGCAGGAGGAAAGGTACAACTGTCGTTGGTCTTGGGGGCACATTTGAACATGATGATCCAGGTGAAGCGTGTGCCACAGGTCTAGAGTTGTAAGCAAGACAGGTCCGGTGAATTTGCCCACCTCACCTGGAACTGAGTGATGAGAGGGAGCCTGGGAGTGACTGTGTGTGCTGGTTTCAGTTGTAGCAGGCGTGATGGACTCTGTGTCCCAGCTCAGGGCTGCACATGCCGCACGGAACACGACTCCCACTCTTAGGACGGGAAGAAAGCTGGATACATTGCGAATGGATGGCTGTCCTTGGCCCTGCAGAGAGCAGGGATTGCAGAGCAGTCTGGAGAGATGGGTGTCTATGGGGAGGTCCAGCTTGGGTACCTGCGACAGACAACCTTGAACACCATTTCAGCTGCTGAAAACAGTTACCGAGGGCTGTTTAAGGGATTGCTCAAGGCCAGCTGTGCACAACAGTGAGAAACTGCTTGGGAAGCAGACATAAAGGGCCCCCGGCCTCTAGCAGGTTTGTCCTCCAGTGACCTCAGGGGAAGTCCCAGTGAGTCCAGGGCAAGCTCTTCTTTGAAGCTGGTGGGCTGTGGGAAGGGCAGCCATGGCCAGAATCCCCTCAGACTCACTCCCTTCCCTCCCCTGGGCCTGGGCCTGGAACCTTCTTCAGGGAGCAAGCTGAGCAGCCCCAGGGCTGCTGTGTTAGTCCTGCCTCTCAGGGGTCACTGTCCTTCACTGTCTTTGATCCCTGTCTTGAAAACTATCGACGTGTATCTTCTGGTTGTTTGTTTTAGGCAGGAGGGTACATTGGTCTCTGTCATTCCATCGGGAATAGACACTAGTTCTCCACCCAAACAGTTTTAGCACCAAAATCACAGAGAAACTTCTCCAGATCCTCTGCATTTTTGAGTTATAAACAAAGGATTGGGGACTGCAGTCAACTTGTAACAGGGTGTAGCCAAGAGGAGGGACCCCAAATAGGGATTTGGAATGGGGTCCAGAACTCAAGGTGTCCAGGAAATATTAGGATGGCCTCACTACCCCCACAGGTGTGGGTTGGGGGAAGGGACACATGGAGCAGGGCCATTGAGAGCTGTTTTGCATAGCAACAGCTTTGCAGCTAACCTCTGGTGTGGTCATTTAACATATCTATAACCTTTAACTGGTTGCACAGGTATGTTAAATAGCTGTGACCATGCTCTTAGCCAAGGAGATGGAAGGAACTTCCCCCCAAGATGCAAGTGGGGGCAGGTCCCCTGAGTTACAGCGCCTGCATGGGAGCTTGGAGAAAATTGGCTCCATGACATGGGGCCGTACCTGCCTAGAATCACAATGGCAGCCCAGTAAAGCTGGAAGGATATGAGAGTGCTGGCAAGTGTAGCCGATTGTGGGAGGAGTCGGAAATGGGGCTGCAGAGGAAGATTGGCACAGGGATTTAAACCCAGACACGGCAGCCATTGGAGGGAGAACCACGTGGTTTTGGCAGAGTGGAGACTCCTGCAGCTCTGCGAGAGAGAACCACCATGTGGCTTTAGCAGAGAAGCACCACTCGGCTTTGGCAGAGTGACGACCCCCTCCCTGCAGCCCTGGGAGGGAGAACCACTCAGCTTTGCCAGAGTGGGAACTCCTGAGGCCATTATGCAGAGAGGACCACGTGGCTGTGGCAATAGAAAGGAGAACCACGCGGCTTTGCCAGAGTGGGGACCCCCGCAGCTTTAGAAGGGGGAACCACCACCCAGCTTTAGCAGAGATCCCGGTGACACAGCTGATGGTGCCGGGAACCGAGGGAGGCCTACCAGCCAAGACAGATTACTGGGAAGAACCAGGGGCTGCCTGAGCCATGGACTTCTATTTCTTTTCCTGAGATATGGTACCCCAGAATGGGCAAAGGGGGGAAGGAAGGACTGTGTGTGTTTGTGGGTGTTTTAAGGGACTTTGGGATTTTGATGAAGACATTAGGTCACTACTTTAAGTTTGTATAGCATTAAATAAACATTTCCTTTCCTTTTCATGAATCTTTGGCATTGATTGATGTCTTTCCTGTAAGGTGGCAGACATAACGAACCTGGGGGGTTCCTTTCGAGTAATAGTATATTGCCTCCCCCCCCTTATTGTCCTTTAACAGACTTCCCTGGGTCCAAACGTAGGCTGTGGGTTCCTGAGACACACTGTTGATTCTCACACTAAAGAAGGAACACATTCGAGTATGTTTGTTTCTTATGATCACAGTTTTACATCATGTTCACTGCAAGGTACATTTATTACTTCTACTCTAAGAAAATATCTTATCCATTTTCCATAAATTATGTTGTCTCTCTGGAAGCATTTATAAAACATTGATGACATTTTTCCAATCATCTCCCACTCCTATTTTGTAATCTATTATGCATTTTAGAAAGGGACCTGCCTTCCGGTGTTATTAATCTGTCTCTTGACTGAATATAATTCAGTGAATCTTCCAAAATTCTTTAAAAATGTACGGATGAAGTTTTCAGGATTGTTGCTTATAAAGGTCTTGTACTATTTGGCAAAATCCTGTGGCTTGCCTTTTCATGGTCTTAATGCTACTTTTTAAATAAAAATAAGGTCTTAATTGTAATGCACAATGTTGGAGCATATGAAATTGAAATTGCTTTTCTCAAAAATGGTCAAATGGTGACAATGTCATATGATTCAGCCCAGTAGTTTAATTATTTCCCTTTCAGCATAGTATTTTCCTTGTATGTGTTTAATCCTATCTTTTACAATTGAGGTATACTTGATGCATGGCACTGTACTAAACATTTGATGAAATATAAAAGCAACCAAAAAAACCTTATATAAAGTTTAGGTGTACAACGTGATGACTCCATATCCATACATATGGCACGTGGTCACCGCAGAAAGTCTAGTTACACACGTAGTTACACTGTGTGTGTGTGTGTGTATGTGTGAAATGAGATGAGAGCTTTGGTGGTTTACTCTCTTAGCAAGCTTCAGAATATAATCCAGTATTGTTACCAATAGTCATGTATTTTAAGAGATACTTCCTTCTTCCAAGTCATGATAGCCTCATGTTTTATATATGAGGAGATTCCTTATCTTTTCATTGACTTTTAGTGCTACAGTTCACCTGGATTCATTTTCTTGAGCTTTTTACACTTAACACAGGTCACCCTGTCATAAATCATGTATCCATATTCTGATTCTGGACTTTTTATTCCATTTCTTTGCCCTGTTTGTCTAATGCTGCTTCAACAGGACCATCTCTTTAATACCGTGTTTTAAAAGTGTTTAGAGAGAACACGTCCACACCTTTTATCTCTTCAGGAGGGTACAGTACTTTCCCTTTTAAACCTCGTGTGCTTCCGATTCAGCTGTGTTTAGAGCAGGGGTTGGCAAACACTGAGTGTGGGTCAAGTCAGGCCTGCAGCCCGTTTATGGAAAATGGTTTTATTGAAACACAGTGATGTCCACCTATTTAAATATGGTCAATCATTGCTCTCCACTGTAAAAGCAGTACTGAGAAGTTGCTACAGCGTTTACTGTGTTTACTGCCCAGCCCCTTACAGACTGGGGCCGGCCTCTGTTTGAGGACGCAGTGCTCTGTGGGGTCAGCACAAGCCTCCTGCTGCCTCTCTGGGGCGTGGAGGTGCCAGTGCCCCTCTGGGGACTTGTCCCAGGTGCTTCCAGCTCAGTGTCAGTGTGGCTTTTGCTTCCTCATTGCCTGGCAGCTCTCATCATGCTGCAGGCTTCCTGTGTTTTCAAACACAGTCTGAAAACGTATTTCCCAGCACCCTCAACATTCTCAGTAAAAAGATCCATCTCCATTACCTCACATGCTTTATGTACAAGCAGAACATTCTGTGGTTCACACAGTCTGCGTGCTCTGTGAGGATGTCGGCTGTGGAAGTGCAGGGCGGCATCAGAGCATTTCTATGCTCACCAGTTCCACTGAGTTAGAAAGGGGGTTGTGGGTCCCAGAAAACTGGAACTCAAGAGCACTTGTGGACTGGGACTCTTGTCCCATGGAGTATCACTTCCCCAAATTGATATTTCTTCCATCAGGAAGCAAGGAGAGGACAGAGTTTGATAAGTACTATTCATATCATAAAACATTAGTGATCCTCAGCTGCAACAAAATGCTACTGTGTTTTATGAGAAATGTAAAGATGAACTTTATAGATTAAACATCAGAACTTATTAAACTGCTTATAGTTAAAACCCAAGAACTTGCTTTCAAGTTTGGAAGAGTACCTGTTCACCTTCTGGTAATGGGTCTTTCATATAAATGAGAAGCAGATTCAATGCATTGCTGCAGAGGGAAGACCCCAATGTCTGTAGATGCAACTTTAATTCCAAGTAAGATTCATTCTTCTGAGGGCCTATAATTGTCATTAAAGAGCTTTGAGTTCATCCCTTGCTGGAACTCAGGGTCTTATAAATAGACTTTTTGAAAATTTAATTTATATGAAGTTGTCATTAATGATATAGGGATGAAATATCACGTGTGCTGTCACGTTTTCAGGCAAGTTCTGAAGAGCATGCAACTGACCCCAATGATGTGCCCCCTTGGGCCATTCCACTCTGCATGTTAGAGTAAATGGTAGGGTGATTCACGTAGTTACACATTACAAAATATGTTGTTTTAAATTTTGCTCTGTTAACTTTATGATCTGTTTGTCTAATGGTGAGGAAAAAAAAACACTAAGTTGAATTTACCCTAATTTTTTCATCTCACTTTGACTCGTTACTTTAAAGGGACTGTCCAGGTGGCGTTGTTCTGCCCTAGCAGAGCATCAGTGTGTGCCGGGAAGGATCTGGCTCTGCGATCCCCTGGCAGCGGAGAGAAGACCAGGCTTTGTGATGGCTGCAGAGGTCACTGGGTTGTCCCGGGACTCTGTGCAGCGAGACTCATCTCCCACTTGACTTTTTGACATGGAAGGACAATCCCTTTGGCTGGCTGGATTGGTCGTACTGGTTCCGTGACAGCAAATGAGATTTAGCCTCTGGTTCAACAGCCCCGCCCTCTGCAGGCATGCAGGAGTGCTGCCGCCTGACCTGCCACCACCTCAGGACAACCTCGCTGGGAATCTGCAGGGTCCTTGCAGTCCTGTGCAGGCCTTGAAGAACCAGAGGCCTTGCCTTGGCTCATTTACACGCTTCCTTTCTGCTAACATGTTCACACCACGCCACGTGCGGTGTCATTTCAGTTAATTTATAGAAATTTCTGAGTGTCTCCTGTGCACAAACGGATGCTCTTCTGTATACCTACATATAGTCAAACACCTCAAAACATGCGTGTTAAATGCTAATAGTGTCTGTGCAGATTAACTTCATTCTGCTTTGATATTTTTTGGTTTTCTAAAATTCTGCAGAACACTTTTTACTCAAGGAGAAATAAGTGAAAAGTAAAAAGAGCTAAAGCTCTTTTCTGATAAGTGCTTTATCAGAAAACTGAGAAAGAGCATACATAGCCTGTGTGATAAATGTATAAAAATGGTAACTTCATTAGAAAATAAATGATACTTAAAAATAAAAAACATTTGCCGTTGTTTCACCTAGCAAATCAGAAGGATTATGCTAATTATTTTCTGCTGTAAAGAATAAATTGGAGTCCTAGGTAAAGGCAATTGCAATGGCAATCAGAGATCAGGCATCAGGAATTGCTGACTCCCTCAGTACTCACTAGGAAACACAGCCCCTGGGGAACAATTTCGCCCATTACTGGAGGGAGTAAAAGTTGTTTTTAGGGCGGTTGTTTGACAGTCTCATCAATATCTCAATGTCAGGGACACATTAGGGATACTTGTGGATGAAAAGTCTAGAGACAGGGAAATAAGGAGCAAACTGCCAGTGTCCAGAGGGGAGGTGGGAGGGGAGGTAATGAGGGAAAAAGGGGAAGGGGCCTAGTCAAGGAACGTGAATAAAGGACCCATGGACATGGACGCCAGGGTGGGGGTTGACTGTGGGAGAGAGGTGGGGCAGGGGAGAGCAAGGCAAAAAATTGGGACAACTGTAATTGAACAAAAGTAAAATTTTTTAAAAGAGGGAAAGACAAAGGAACCCTTTGAGACCCAAAATAATAAGCCTCTTGAGAATAAAACTGATCAGAAAACATAAAATAGGTCTAAGTTTTAATTAATCATTGGGCTAAAATTCAACCTGTTTCATAATACTTATAGGTTTTATTTAAATTAATTTTGTCTTTTTTTTTCTGGAATTGGACTTGATATATGTTAATCTAAAGTGCTTTCTCAGCACAATAGTTTTATTAACTTGCGGTGGTGAATTCTAGTTTGCCAAGCCCCTGTTCAATAAGGGTTGCTTCTTAGATTGTAAGCACCTCAAGTGCCACTTGACATTAGTATACACTTCAGAGCTCTTAGAACACTGCACAGTCTAAAGTACATTGTGTGATGTGCCTACTTGCTAAATTAGAGATCTTGTAAAAGTAGATTTCAAATTTTAAGTGTGCACATTTTATTACAATTGCTGAGAATTATTCATGAATTTATTGTTATGAACACAGTTTAGATTTGGGCAGGACTTGACAGTTTAAAATGGACTTTCAGATACACTATCTGACCCTCACAACTGTTCATGACGTAGAGTAGGTATCTCAGTTTCACAGGCCAAGGATGTACATGAGGTCACAGACTGAAACCGCAGACGTGCAGGCTGACATTCAAGTCTTCCAGTTCCATGCCGTTGTGCCACCTCCAAAGTTGTAGAGCACAGGTGAGGTGCCACGTTGCCTGTGGCGTCAGGAGCTCGGTCACACACACAAAGCTTACAGAGCTTAGATGTGGAAAGTGGCGGGATGAAGCAGGAGGGTGGGAGATGTGGACTGGGAAGCATGCCCTAGTCTGCAGTGAAAATCTGTACTCATCTGACACTCGTCCTTGGACTTGTGGGCCTAGAGTTACCCTGTCTCTGTGTGCCATGCGCACCAGAAGCAGAATTGAACTGCATGACACTAACTAAACTGGAAAACGTTTGTACAAGCTAAACCTGCCTTCTTCGTTGCATTTTTAAGAACTGTTCTAGAGCAAATAGTGACTCAATTGCTATACTGCAGAGCACTCAAAGCTATCACAGAAGGTAAAATATTTTCATAAGCTTTTATTTTTGAAAAATGTCAGACTCCAAAAAGCTTGTGATAGGTATGAGATACATATATAACATTGTATGTCAACTGTGGTTGAATAAAAAAGAACAGTGAACAGAATTTCCATATATCCATTTACAAGATTGCTCTGCTTTATTATTTAATTGTATTTGCTTCCTAGTGTTTTATCTACACACATATAAAATACTTACATAAATATAATGTGTATTTGAACCATTTGAGAATAAGTTGAGGGTCTTGAACATAATGTTCCCGTCACATGTAAATGCTGTGGATGAGTCCTGGGAATAATGACCTTCTCTTACACAATCTCACTCACATCAGGGGAGTCCATGATCCACACTGTCATCGAATCTACAGCCCTTTTTCCAGATTTCACAAATTGTCTATAACATTTCCTGTCTAAGAACGGAAAATCTCTTATCTTATATTAAATGTTCATGCCTTTTTAGTTTAATTTGGAAGAGTTCCTCAGTCTCTCCTTGTGTTGCATGACCTTGAGGTTTGTGAAGATGCTGGTCAGTTACTTTTTAGAATGTTCCTCATTTTGGGGTTGTCTGATGTTTTCTCGAGATTCGACTGAGGTGCACTATTTACATAGCTCAGAAGTGATTTTGTCCGCAGCTCATTCAGATCAGGAATCACATGGTTGGTTTTGTCCCATTCCTGATGACAGTAATTACGATGTTGTCTTGTAGTTTTCTCCACTGCAAGACAAACATTGCAGTTTTCTCTACTGCAAGAAAAAACTTACTATTTTTTCCTTCTGAGTTAATATTACAGGAGGATATTTGAGATGTAGATATATGATTCATCATCAATTATTGCTGGGAAATGTGTCAAGTACTGTTTTCCTCACTACGCTGTTGTTACTACATTTACCAGTTAGCAGTCTGTTACAAGGAAGAACATGTCTTTCTTTTTATTCATTTACTTATATCAGCATGGACTATTGAATCCCTATTTTATTCAGTGGATTCTAATCAATGTTTAATTATCCATTAATATAATGACTTGCTTGCACACTTTCATGTGTATTTACTTATTTCAAATAAATGCACATAAAATGTATTTAAATTATTATTTTTCTCTCAGACAAAGATGATCTTAGACTTTGTTAGTGGGAGCTTCCTCAGGCTGATGTCTGTCCCTAGGACATTTCCCCGTTGTCGTTCCCTGAGCATGCTCTACGTCCCATCACGAGCAGCCTCCCAGGTTCACCCTGCAGCCGCCTGCTCCAGAGCCGAAGCCCTTTCTCTGTGAGGCCAAGCCTCATGTGAGGGGATCGATCATATGCAGAGATTAATATGTGTGTGCCTGCTGAGTTCCTTGCTCCTAGGGTGCTAATTTTATTCCTCCACAGTGGACAGAGACAGAAAATTAAAATTCTGACATCCACTTGTTACGGTGAAAGACAAGAGCAGGTGCCAGAGATGTCAGGAGTCTTAGGCATGTTTGAAATAAAGTCCAGGAGTAAAATAACCTCAAAAAGTTGAGGAGAAAATGCGTGTTATCATTCTGAAGTATCCTTTGACTTCTTTACCTTATCTTCTCTGGACTTTTCAACATACTATTATTGACTATTATTAGGGGCAGATTCAAATGGCATAGAACAATCTCATATTGAAAGATGCTCCAATAATTTTGATATCTTCCCATTTATGTTGGACAAATTGTTCATGTAGAACTAAATTTTACAACTACCACTTAACAGAGTCTAGCACACGAGCCAATACCCCAAAATTAATATAAAAAGAATAGTTCCTAAAAGGATTCTCTTCCTTTGTAGAATTTTATTTCGAAGGAAAGTTTTTCATACACAAAAAATTACTTATTTTCAGTTTCGCTATTCTTAATAGCAAAATCCATTTCTTCCTTTTTAATGAAAAAATCTTCAGGAAGATGGATCTTGAAGAATGTGTAATTTCATGTAAATAAGAACAAATTTTCTATAAATTTTGAGAGCTTATTTATAATAGATTTCTGAGGAATTACCTTCCTGAGAGAGAGATAAAAGGGTCTCTGGCCTTGTTGCCTGCAAGACTAGTGGTGTTCCATGGTGCACTTTCACACTCTAGAACAGATTCACACTAGCATTTGTGCTAAAAAATATTCGAGAGTTCTAACACTGCCTCAGAAAGTATAAACTTTTGAACATTGTTTTAGGAAGTAAATGAAATTTTGAATATGGCTTGAAAAATATCTTGAGAGCATAGTTCCTCAGAAATCTCTAAGTAGGATCACTTCTAGATTATTGATCAAGAGCCAAAAATTGATGCTTTGTCTTGTTTCATAGTACAAAACAAGACAATACAATAAAATATAAAATAACATAAAATAACTTCCTCTATTTCTGAAATGCTGTTTGGGTATGATCAAAGACCTTGACAGATGTTGGTTTTTTAGATTGTATCTCAGGTAAACAACTCCATTAATTGAATTGTTTTACATTTGTGTTGATTATTGGAAAGAGCCCATCCTTAAAAGGTATAGCATTCTAACTAAATTACTTCTGATTATGCAAGAAGGATGATTCTAGGTTTCTATTATTAAAACTTAACATTTTAATTTCAGAATCATTTAAGTAAAAGATGGCTTTTTAAATAAAATTTTTGCAGAGAATAGTTTTTATACAACTTTTATAAGCATATATTCTTTTGTACTTATACAGAAAATCAATAAAACATTTTTCTCACAATAGTAAATTTGCATTCACTGAAATTTCTTTTCTATAAAATATGATTAAATCTACCAATTGCTAGATTTGACTTTTAATGAATTGCCATAACATAGTAACATAGTTATCTAAATGATATGTTTTCTTTTTATTGATTTACATAAATTACTCAGGGGGAGCTGGTATACTCATATTAATCTCTACATATTATTCCAATGTTCAGGAGGTGAGTCTGGGAGAACTGCCTCTGAGCTTTCCTCTCTCAGCTTGACCCTATGGGTCGAGTCCTTCCCTTCCCATCAGTGCCTGGGGCCAGGACTGCGTAGGGACCGGGCTTTGTAGGTACCTCCGGGATTGAACAACAATGTCTCAGCCTCTGTGCAGGGCTCGGGGTGTGGGCACGACCTGTCAGCTGTTCTTGTGGAGTAAGATGCAAAATGTGCATGACTGAGGGAAAAATAATAATTTAAATAAATTTCATGTGTATTTATTCTACCTGTGCTCTTATTCACATCTTTTACCTCTCAGATTTATTCCACCCTCATTCTGACTTCCTGATCCTGTGTGCATCATACGAAGAGCATTTCTCTAACGGTTACCACAGTTAAAAGGGTGGGCAAAAGTAGGTTTACATCTGTGAGTACACAAAACAGCTTATTATTTTATTGCTTATTAATTATTGTACTATTTGTATTACAACTGCAAACCTACTTTTGCTCACCCTTTGTGGTTATAATGAGTTCACAGAAACTAAAAAATCTAGCCTGAATGGTTGGACTGATTCCTACCACTGCACTCTCCTCCTGGCCAGCTTGGGGTTTTGACAAATTAACTCACTTCCTGGGAAGGGAAATGAGGAGGATTAAGCCAATAGGAAAACAGCGAACAGAACAGAGCTCCCTATACTATGGGGCCAGTTCTTGTCTACCATTTAAATTGAAGTCTTGCTGTGTATTGGTGACAAGATCTTTAGACATTTCACATTTTTAACACTTTTAGGTGGCTTATTTCCATAAGAGCATTTAATTTTGATAAACTAATTTAAATGTTTTATGGGAGAAGGTTGCTGATGTGAGGTTAGCTCTTTCCCACACCCTAATTCACTCATTGGTCTCACTTGTCTCCCATTTCTGCTCCCAGTGGGCATCTGCTTGTGACTCAGGGATGTGCTTTACCAGTGAAAGTCCCGTGTGCTTCCTCTCTCCAGTCCTAGCCAACACCATGCCATCGCATAAGATATGGGACTAGTAACAGGATATTGGACTAAGGATTTGTGAAACATTTTACTCCCAGCTGCAAGCAAATGTTCCACATCCTGTGTGATACAATCTAGTTTTTAAGAATGATTTTTTTAATTTACCAGTAAGGACCCGGAAATAATTTTGCTCTGCTAAAGCTCACAGCATCCTGTGAAAGTGCTCTGTTGACTGTCCCTGGACGTCGTCATAGCTGCAGCCGGCGATGGGCAGGAGCAGGGCCAGTGATACTCCGGATGCCACATCCCAGGCTGAGCAGCGAGCACCCGCAGCCCCAGAAATTGTCGTGGGCAGCCTGTGCGCAGCCTGGGGACACGCGGTGGCAGCCGGCCAGAGCACCTGCGCTCATTTTCCACTGAGTCACTCTGATCGCTCCTGAACTCACCCCCGCTCCCCTAAATCTTTCATTTCAAAATAATTCGTTTACTTAGGAGCATTCCTGGAGTGACATAAATAGGAATCTGCAGGCTAAAAATAATAGATAATATGGTATGGTAATTCTCAGCCTACTCCTTCCTCTTAGGCTGTTCTCCACAGCTTTGAACTATAGGCGTTTAAGTGATCTTTTCTTTCCACCATCTGCGCTGGTCCAATGAGCATGAGTCCAGTGGAGCGCCCTGCGCATGCTCCCACGCCCACTCGCTGACTGTCTGTCAGGCCCTGGACACAGCCCCGCCTTAGTCTCCAAAGCCCCTTCCCTCCTGTCCGTGCCTGGGTTTCCCTGGCGCATGCGCCCAACCTCCAGAGATGCCGGGTCCTCTCAGGACTGCTCCTGGCATCATTCAGTAGCTATGCCAATGGGTATATTGCGTTGTTGAATATAGACTATCCGAGTTAAGAGTAAAATTCCAAACAAAATGAAAGTGAAATTCTAAATGATGTCCATCACAAAGGAGAGAAAACCTTGTGTTTGCTCTCCTGGAAAGCTCCCTGGGGTCTCCGAGGACTCCTAAAGGCAGTGCCTCTGTTTCCCCAGCCTTGCGAGGGGTGTGCCTGTTACCATGTGTGCTACACCCACACGTCCTTCGGGGCTTATTTCATCTCTCCATTGCAACAGTAGAATGAAAGCTCCCTGTGACTGGAAACTCCCGTGTTTATCATTATTGCTTGGCACATAGTATGTGCTCAGCATATGTCTGATAGCTGAATAGATGTTGTGTGTGTAAGAAAAAATGTACAGGTTAACTTAGATTGAGTTGGTCACTTGAAGTATAAATAAAATTTTGATGAACCTCTGAGGTGAAAGAGTAGATAAGAATTGTTTCATTATATGTACTAAGCTAGCACAAGAACATAAAACACCCTACACCCTGCCGGTGCTCCACTGAGGTCCTGGCTGAGCAGCTCAGTTGGTTGGAGCACTGTCCCACTACCCAGAGGTTGAGGGTTTGATCCCCACTCAGCTCACGTATAAGAATCAACCAATGAATGCATCAATATGTGGAACAACACACCGATGTTTCTCTCACCCTCCTCCTCTCCTCTCCCTTCCTCTTTCTAAAATTCAGTAAATGAAAATTTAAAAAACAATTCTCCACTGAGAACCTAGTGCATCCAAGTGCCTGTTTTCAGTCCAGGAGCTTGCCGATATCACAGGCTTGATTGCTCAGCTGCAGAGCTCTTCCCGTCAAGTGACTGAACGGAAATGTGCCCTCACCTGCATTGCTTTCTGACTTGAGAGTTTCTTCAAATGCAGTCTTAATTTTTAAATGAAAAGTATGAAATGACCTATTTTCTTAAAAATAATTTGTATTTTTAGTAACATTCAAAATTTGAAAAAAAATTAAAATACAAAAGATAAGTTACAGAACTCAGGGGATTCTTTGCTAGGGGTGCTCTATTCAAGAATGGGACCTGGTTGTCACAAGGTAGTTGTATTTATTTGCAGCAGGTAAAGGGGACGGGATTAGCACCCAAAGTTCTGTCTCCTCCTGATGGAGGCTTATCCATCACTGACCTACACTGTTTGGTCACTTACATGTTCATTTCCTCTTTGTAGTTGCCTGCATTTACTGGGTTGGGTTCTTGTGAAGCCCATCCTGTTAACAGCTTGACAAGATGGTCTGCAAAATACGGAGCTGCATTTTAACAGTGAGCAACAGTGAGTAAAAATAGTGCTTATTTTTTTAAATTGTATTTTATTGTGCCCTGGCTGGCATAGCTCAGTGGATTGAGCGTGGGCTGCGAACCAAAGCATCGCAGGTTCAATTCCCAGTCAGGGCATATGCCTGGGTTGCAGGCCATGGCCCCCCGCAACCACACATTGATGTTTCTCTCTCTCTCTCTCCACCTTCCTCCCTTCCCTCTCTAAAAATAAATAAATAAAATCTTTAAAAAATGTATTTTATTGTTTATGCTATTATGATTGCCCCAATTTTCCCCCTTTGCCCCCTCCACCCGGCCCTCCCCCACGCCCTCAGGCCATCCCCACACTGGTGGTTGTGTCCATGGGTCATGAGTGTGGCCGCCCAAACCTTGACTCTCTTGTCCTATCCAACAGGTACACAAACGATAAGGCTTCTCACCCCAGAGGGTCCATGTTCTCTATTCAGAGGAACACATTCTCTCTAATTTATTGTATTTCTCTCAGAAATACATATTTGTTTTACATGCATTTACATGCATTTACATTTGTGTAGCATTTATCCACATGCATTAAAACATGTATTTACATACAACACAAATGGCAGTTTGAAACAACGCACATCTAGTATTTCACAGTTTATACGAGTCAGGAATGGCTGTGGCTCGGCTGTCCGGGCCAGGAGGTCTGCTGGGAGGCCGCCCTGGGCCACTCTGGCGTGTGCCTCCAAGTTCGCATGCTGGTTGCGGGGTTTCCTTCCTGTTGGTGGCTTCTGGAGGCCACCCCTCTGCTCCTTGTACCATCCAGCTCTCTAAGAAGGCAGCAGAGAAAGCCTGACAGAGTTCAATCTTATGTCATTCTTTTTTTTATCCTCACCCAAGGACATGCTTCATCGGTTGCCTCCCGTATGCACCCTGACCCGGGATGAACCTGCTTCTTGTGGTGTATGACACCATGCTCCAAGCAGCTGAGCCCCCTGGCCAGGGCACACTGTCATGGGATTCTAATCCCGGAAGTTCCATCCCCCCAACTCGGAAGTATTCCACCGATAAGAAGCAGGTGACTTAAGGGAAGGGTTTGCACATATCCACCAACACCAGGAGGCAGGAAGTGTTGGAAATAGTCCTAGAAATGGCTTAATAAAGTCTGGCATCGAAATTCTCATATCGCTTTCACATGCCAAACATTCACCCCCACCCCAACAGTCTTTGAGAGTTCAAACCTATCACAGAGTCTGCTCCAAGTGCAAACACTCACCCTCAGAAACACACTCAGGTACTTGTCAAGCAGAACTCCAGGAACACAATCCCTCTTGGTCTGTGGACATGGGAAACTAAAGAGACAAATTATGTCCTGCCCAGCACCTGCTGGTGGATGCGACATAGGGCAGCTCAGGCTACAGACGTTCCTGGTCGAAAAGGGGAAACAGGGAGGTGAACAGTCCACACAGTGTTGGAATGCAGCTGGGCACACATTGGAAGTTCCTTCATGAGGTTTTAAGGCTTCAGAATAATTCTCTGTACCTTCTTTTTTTTTGGGGGGGGGGGCATAGATTCATGCATCCAGTTTAGAACTCCTCCCCCACACTCCAAGAATATTTCAAAGGTATTAACTGCCATGCTGCATTTACAACATTTGAAACTCCAAATGACCTTTACTAGCAACTTGAGAAGGAAAAAATTAACTACTAGTGACTGGCTCTCTGGCTATGGATGGCCACCTGTGAGAATATATCCCGAGAGTCAAGACAGCTTATGGTTCACACTTCTTGCAGATAACGAAGGTAGTGACAGGTTTTATTTCCATCTGTGGCAGTAGGAGAAATGACAGTCACCCACCAGCCACCTTTGTCTTGAGTTCTCTTCCTGATGCACATCCATCCCAGACTAGCTGAGCATGTAATGGAGAAACATCAGGGCTGAAATGCTGCCTTTCACAAGACTGGTAGATGCGGCCGAATGCGGGCAGCAGGTTTCCTCCTGGAATGTCTCCCAGCTGGTGGCACAGTGTGGAGCCTGGCCCTGCGTCCCTGAGCTCAGCCCCAGGCTGTTCGCTGAGAGGGAGCCTGCACCAGCCCCTCAGTGCTTTCTGCAGCAGGCTCCCAGCCAGGAGGCCAACAGTGTCTTCATTTTCGGTTCTCTTCCTTGCTTCTAATTCCAACTGGAAGTGGTTTTGTTGGCAGGATTTTCTAAAACGTGTATGGGCCTTTTGTGAATTTCATTGGGATTCACTCCTTCAGATAAAAGCCACACGCACAAAGGTCTCTTGGACAAACGGTTTCTGATCGTGGCTTCTGCAGAGGTGGCAGGGGGACAAGGCTCTTGAGCAGTGATTTTTAGCCTTTCTCTACTCTCCGCACATGCAAACAAACAACTAAAATTCTGTGGCACACCAAAAATATATTTTTTGCTGATCTGACAAAAGTAAATATAATTTTGATTCATTCACACTGGACGGCTAGTGTTGTGTTGGCTGTTGTCATTTTTTTATTGGACAATCTGAGGAGAAAGAGGTCAGTGCCGCTGACCAGACCCTCAGGTAGTGCAGGTTTTAAGATGCATTAGGCATGCCGGTTCAGAATCACTGCTCTGCAGCTTCCTAGGCGCCCTGTGGTTTTGTGAAAGCGTTAGGCACACCGTCACTCTTTCTAAATAACTATTCGTGACTCTGATGCTTTATCTTTCTGAGGTTTTAACAAAAGGTTTGTCCAGTTATAAACTCAACTGTATCTCCAGACCAGGCCTTTTCCTAGAAAACTTTTTCTGACTGTGCTTGGCAGTCACTTCCTAGTGTTAGCATCCCCGGGCCCCTGCAGATCACCACACAGGTGTCTTTTTGTTCCACAGTTCGCCCCTCAGTTTTTCCTCTCCAAAGTTCGGTATAAGCAGCAAGAAGAAACCAGGTGCATTGCGACACTTGGTTTAGGCATTTCCTTCATGAGATAGCCACAAGTATGAAACAGAATGTGTTTATCACATACGTGTTCTGTTTCACATACAACTGAGATGAGAATTTGCTGAGCTTCCACCACTCCATAATTAGGGCCCCCTATCTCTAGGTCCCCACAGCATGCACCCCACTCCTTTTACGATCTTGCTGGCAAGATCCACAGAGCCCAAATTCCTGCTAAACACACTGATCAAGGCAATTTTGACTTTCTGCATTATCTCCCTCCAAAGCCTTTGAGCCTTTAACTGCTGTCCAGCTCCAAACTGCCACACTATTAGGCAAGCACCCCACGTCCAGGTACAAAAATATGTATGAGCTGTCTATGCTGCCTAACCACTTACTGCATCATAAGCACCTTAACATAATGCATCTTTGCTGCTTACACTTTCTCTGGCCAAGTGTTGAGACGTGACAGAGTTGAGTCCTCTGCTTCTCCCAGATGTCCTCCGGGCGTGAGGTTTCTTCTGCACACTTGAGGGAAGAATCCACACACAGCCCCGTGTGGGCTCTGGGGTCAAGGGCTTCAGTCCCTCGCTAAGTGCTGGCTGGCGGCTGCCTGAAGTTCTTTGGCATTCAGATATCTCCCATGTGGTCACTGGCTCCATCAAAGCAGCGAGCCAAGGAGGCAGGGAATCTGCTAGTGAGACAGCAGTTGCAATCTGATGTAGCCTAAAGGTTAGTGACATCCTGTCACTTTGTCATGTTTAATTCGTTGGAAGCGTGACCCACACTCAGGTGGAGATTAGTTAAGGGCGTGAATACCAAGAGGCAAGGACCAATGGGAACCATTTCAGAGTCTGTCCCCCCCAAATTCTCTGGGCCATTTCTTCCCATTAAATAATGTAATTTAATGATCACTCCATATAAGCATTTATAGATATAACTCTTAAAATGGATTCTTAATACTTTCATCTAACTCCTTTATCAGGATGTTTTACAAAGAAACATGCAACATGAAAGGAAAGGTATGTGAAGTCTATTATAAGTTCTGTTACAAAAACAAAATTCCACTGAGTAAATTTAGAAATCAAATTGGCTTTTTATTCAACGATTGCTGAATCAATGCACCCCCTCTAGCAAAAAGAGTGGGTTTCTGAGCAGCTGTTGAAAATGAAAGGCTTTTATAGGCAAAAGCATGTGGGAAAAGGAAGTTTCTAGCAAAGCGGATTGCTCCAGGCAAGATCACCTTCCTGTGGGGGTCAGAAAGGGTCCATCGGGCAGATTACCTCACAGCACTGACCAGGTAAGCCCAGTCTGACTGGTTAAAGGTGGCATTCTGGGGACAGGATGAAGCTGCAGTTAGGGTAGGTGTTAAATCTTAGTTTGGGGACAGGCGCTTAGTACAGTGACTGCACCTGGGTACCATTGTCTCTTTCCTAAGAGTTTCATTATATGCAAGTGGAAAACTTTACTGAATGTATTCTACTCCATGGAACTGTTTTTAAGAACTTTTATGGCCTTCTCCATACTAAAATCCATTTAGAAATACGAGTAACAAGGCCTGTATTACTTGCCATTTGTTAGGCCTTCTCACCAAAAGTGCAGTTCAACACAGTGAAGAGAATTCAGGTCTCGGCAGCATTCTCCGCTGAATGTGTAGCTTTCTCACCACTTAGTCATCCGACCACTGCGAGGTCAGGCCTGGCAATGAGAACAGTTATAGACAGTTACGAGGCTCCAGGCATTGTGACTCTAAATGTGGAGCTGGTATCACTTAGTGATAAAGAGAACCTGCAGCAGTTTCCCTGGGTCAAATATTTGAGTCCAGTCTCCGCATCTCTGAAGGGAGATAGAGGAAGTGTTGTGCTTTGAATCTGCTGTGGATTCACTGCCGTTAGAAACCTGCATATGTATCCTCTCTCCCCGCTCAGGTACATCCCACCGTTTCTCTTCGCTCACCCGACTTCTCCACTCCTAACCTCTGCCCACGGGTTTCGTGGACCTGCCTGTTAAATGACTAGAGAAAGATGACTGTTTATTTCAAGACTCTCTTCATGAATCTGGAAAAATATTTGACTTCAGAAACAGAAAACGTATTAATTCCCAGTCTCACATAATATATCCTTCCAACAATAGATGTCTAGTAAATACCCAGAAATATTGAAGGAGAAGTCTGTAATGTATCAAGATATCACCTTTTAAAATGTTTTCATTGATTCTAACAGGACAGGTCAGCACTCCCATGAATTTCTATGAAAAGCTCTCTGTTAAAAGGACCTTATTTTGTTACTTATTGTATTTAGCAACAAAACTACATGAGAAGCTTTCACAACAGAAAAAGCACCTTGTATGTTTTAATACACAAGTTTGATTAACTTGTATAATGACCAGATCTGGTAGTGTTACTTTTTTCATACTATGTATGTCAGTCAAGTTTAATTTTATTACAGTGGGCTTAATAATAAATGACAAGTACATAGAATGTGAGATGATTTCAATAATTCTTCATACATAGGAATGAGTGGTTAATGAGGTAGTGATGTTTTATAATAAAGTTTTGACCAAAGTTACATTAAATCTCTAGTTTAAAAAAAACTCTACAGATAATCTAAACTTCCAAAAAGACTAGAGAGGAATTAAAATTTGCAGCAGCTTCTTCCCAGTGGTTGTAGTAAATGCACTCAATGAGTTAGCTGGGGCTGGTTGAACGCAACGCCTTGCTTGTTTGGGGGGCAATTTCTCTTTATTGTTTTTAAATCTCTCATCACAGGCTATGCTCTTGTATTTAAAGGTGTGTTTTGCTACTTTGAATGTATGAAGCACAAGGTGCAGATGGGCACAGCGCTGGCTAAATGCTGTTCTTTGTTCCCACCACGGGCTCTGCCTGCTGGAGAAAGTGTTACAACAATTTTCTTCAGGAATCATAACCCGTCACACGGAGGGATGTGCACCCTCACACATTAGATTTGACGGGAAGCAGCGACAGTGCCGACCACGGATCGTTGCGGCGGACAGCGGTCCCAGCGGCCAGCCCCGAGGGGTTCCCTTCCCTGGACAATCCCATCCTGCACTGGCGGACCACGCGCGCTCCTGACTCAGAACGGGACTCAGGCCCCGGTTCGAGCAGAACCCTTGCTTTCTCTGATATTTCCAGTTTATGTGTATAGGAGAGAAATGACCTGTAAGTGGTTGAAAATGCCCAAGAAGATCAGTCCTGACACTTAATAAGCATTAAACATTAGGTACCACTATTGCAGTAATAAAACATGTCAAATATATATATTATATGTTGCATATATATGTGTATATATATCTATATAAACTCACCTTTTAGTTTCTTTTTAAGTTTAAATGTCTTACCAGAGTATTGTGAAGTATCCACTCCAGAAGAAATGCGATGTCCGAACTGACCAGCTGCATAGCGGTGACCTGGGTGTGGTTGGCCGTGACTGTGCGGAGGAGTAGGGGTTGACTAACTCACCGCACTGTTTCTAGAGCCCCGCAGACGGCCCTCACAGGCCGAGTCTCCTAGGGCTGCTGAACAATGTATCGGACACCGGGGAGCAGCGGAAACCTGTGGTCCCCTGTTCTCAGGAGACCAGCGCTCTCCCTCTGAAGGCTCCGGAGAGCAGGGAAGGATTTGCTCCAGACCTCTCTCCCAGTCTCCTGTCACCCCTGTCTTGCGACGGCATCCCTCCAGGCTTCGCGGAGCCTGCCCGCCGGGCACGGCCTGACTCTGCATCCGAGTTTCCCCTCTTTATAAGGACGTCAGTCAGTGGGATTGTAAAACCCAACCTTAATTTAAACAATTACGTATGCAATGATGTATTTCCGCATAAATTCCTCGTACGATCTACTGGGTTGCTAGGACTTCAACATACACACTTCTGTTTAATGTAATTCAACTCATAATAGATAGCAATGAAATAAATCTTACCTTGCATTCAGTTGATATAGGACATAATCTCAATAAATAATCTTTAAAGTACTTATAAATTTAAAAAAATACTTTGGGCAAGATACCTCTCTTTGCCTTCGTTTTTTCATCTGCAAGTCAGAGATAATTTAGTTTTTTATAAATTGATGAAAAGATTAGAAAGATACTGTTTAAAGTGTTTTGCAAAATGCATAGCACATAGTTAAGTGCTCAAGAAATGTTGTATTTGGTACTACTTGAAAATACTTAACAAGAGCATTATTACTGTTTTTAGATTCTACCATAAGAGAGATCATATTGTATTTGTTTTTCTCTGACCAATTTCACTCAACAAATGGCGAGATTTCATTCTTTTTTTTTATGGCTAAATAATATTCTGGTGTGTGTATGTGTGTGTGTGTGTGTGTGTATAACATTTTGTTTACCCATTCTTACATTGATGGCCACTTAGGTAGTTTTCTATCTTGGCTATTATAAATAATGCTTCAGTGAACATTGGGATGCATTTGTCCTTTTGAGTTGTTTTCATTTTCCTCAGAAAATTACCCAAGAGTGAAATTATTCAGTCATATGATAGTACTGTTTTTAATTTTTGAGGCACTTTCCTAGTGTTTTCCACAGTGGCTGCATCAACTTACATTCCCACCAATGGTGCACAAATGTTCCCTTTTCTCCACATCCTCGCCAGCATTTGTTGTTTGTTGATTTATTGATGTTGGCCATTCTGACAGGTGTGAGGTGATATATCACTGTGGTCTTGATTTGCATCTCTCTGATGATCAGTGACATTCAGCATATTTTCATAAGTCTATTTGCCATCTGTAGGTTGTCTTTGAAAAATGTTTATCCAGATTTTCTGTCCCTTTTAATTGGATTGTCTGATTATTTATTTATTTTTTTGCCATTGAGTTACACGAGTTCTTTACATATTTTGGAGATTAGCCTTTGTGAGATATATGGTTTGCAAATGTTTTCTCCTACTCAGTAAGTTGCCTTTTCATTTTGTTGACAGTTTCCTCTTTACTTTAAAGAGAGCTTTGTTTTACTTAATAAATTTTCAGAATGTTACCATGAATTTGCCTTAATTATATTTTATATATATTTTTAATCTGCTTAAATTGTTTACCTCTACTAGAGGGTTTTCTTCTCTAAGAAACACTATGAAGTAAGGATGGAAGACATAGAAATTAAATTCCAATCTTTGGAAAGACTAGTAACCACACTGATCTTTGCAGAAAATGGGTGTGAGCTGGGTATTAGGTTTCTCCTACTTACTCAGGGTGTGGGTATTTCTAACCTCTATGATATTCACATCTGTTTATAATCCAATGGTGGAACCCGCCAAGAAAGCTCTGGTATATGTTGTTTGTCACTTCTGATCAGTTTCACTAATTGTTTTCTAATTTGCAATCAAATAATTGTCATTGTTTTTCAGTTGGTCTTCTCTCTCTCTCTCTCTCTCTCTCTCTCTCTGTCTCTTGGCCCATTTTTGTTTTGTTTTGGGCCATAATTTTTGTTCGGTGATAAAATACGAATCCACTTTGCCATTATGAGCTTTAGTGTTCATAAGTCTGGGGTACTACTGGTTTTGTTAGTGATAATAAGCAACTACAAAAATAGAAAACATTGATAGTAGCAGCTCTTTGATACTAGTACTATTCTAAGGATTAATCCTCATAATAAGTATATAAAGTAGATAATATTATTATACTGCTGATTTTATGGGTGAGGAGGTTGAATTGCAGTATTTTGTTTACTATATATATATATGCTTTACATGCAAATATTCATATATTTTCCAAGCATTTGGAAAATGAAATGTGTTCAATCCAAATTTTAGGTAATTAAATTTCATTCTGCCTATTAACAAGATGAGTGATCAGCAAACATTTTATCTAAAGAGTCAGATACTGACTAATTTAACCTTAACTTAATATCTGCTACATTTTATCAACTTTGTCATTGAAAATATGTAAATGGATAGCTGTGGCTATATTTCACTAAAACTATTTATAAAATTAAGAAGTAGGTCAGATGTGGGCTGCAACTTAGCAATTTCTTAGCAATTTAAAAAAAATCCATGTGTATCCACTTACTCTTAAATTTGAAGAAATTACCAAGTTCTACATATGATACATAGATTCACTTTCCATAGACTGCTTGTCAGGAACATTTGTAAGAAAGTGCCTTGCCTTACAAATAAAATATTGTCCTCAATTTTTAATTTACTGTTTATGATAACAACGTATCTAAATCCAAAAAGTAAATATATAACTAAAAATGCAGTATTGTATCAATTCTAAGATATGTACTTTTCACACTTCAATATTTATGAAATTAGAATGTGTCTTATAATTTATAGGGTCTTATATTTGAAGAAATGCAGAACTAACTCATTTTTATTATATTGTCAATAATTCCTAGTGAAGGACCACCAGAAGAATCCCTGGTGGTTGAACAGGTTGTGTGAATTGCACGCTTCCGGGAGGAAGAAGACACACAAGGGTGAAATGGTTTTGAAACGACTTTCAGGCTTTGGGTGTATGCAGGAGGTTTAGGCGAGTATTTTATAAAAGTAGAGGTTTGTTTTAGATTGGGTGCTCTCCGGAATTGTGGGTGCGGTAATTCTATGACTGGGTATCAATAAATCGCATGGAAGATGGGATGGTTAGGTCAAGGCTAAGTGTGATTGTTGCCCAGGATAGAGGGACCGTTAGTCCATTCTGTGGCTTGGATGATCTTCACAGCCACAGAATGGTTTGCTTTGCTCTCTCAAGCCCTCGTGGCCACACCCTGCGGGATGTCCTCATTCAAGGGCAGATGCAAAGGCCTCTGTGGGTACCAGGCCAGCCTTTGATTTCCTCTCCCTAGAATGTTACAGTAACCAAGTTACCACAGATATCTAAACTTTTAGTTATCAACAAAGAGCTCTATGTGTACTTTTTATTCTTAGGATTTAATTCTCTCTGAAGTAATTAAGTTTGAATTAGAGGGCCTAGCACAGATTCCTGAATGTAGTAGGTACTCCGTAAACCATGGCTAACGGAATCGACTCCAGTTCTTTTCATGACTATTAATAACTGAATTCTAAATACAATTTCCAGGAAACGAGTGTCACACAAATGCCATTATGTAATCCGATATGTCTAACAAAGCCTTCAGACATTAGACTGGCAAACCGTTATTCATTGAAACACTGGACGCTTTTCTGTCTGATTCCTTACTCTTGCCTAAGTAATACCTACCACCTTCAAAACACAACAAAATCATTTACAATTAGACCAAAAAAACTCTGAAACTTGAGATTGGGAGAAATATGTGAAAACTATTCACCCTAAATGACAAAATAAAAAGGTAAAGATGATTTTAATAACTCTAACTTTTGACAATTCTGATGGAGAATTATGAGAGATTTATTATGGATCCTCACCCTTTCTGACTCTGTGCCCCAGAAATTAGAGCTTCACATAATAAGAGCTGAAAATATCTATTGCTAAGACTTTGAATGGCATGGAAAGGTACAAAATTAGAAGAAACGCAGTAAACAAAGCACAGAGGATCTTGCACAGTGGGAATATTAACACTAATAGTGGATTGTTGAAGTCATTTAAATTTCTTGACTCAAATTTCATGGTTAAGGGCATCATTTTTTTCCCACAATTCTTAAAATGTTATCTTTTTCTTACAGTATCATCATTCTGATAAATAAAATTAAAAGAAACTTGTTTCTGAAAGCGTCATTTTTTAACACCAAGAGCAGATATTTATAAAATGTGTTTCCTTACATAAGTGAGGAATCATGGAAGCATTTATGAAAATAGCTTTCTAAAAAACTTTCTGGAAAGTGCTACATGAAATGTGTTAGGATTGAGTTTAGCTTGGACTCCTAGGATCAGGAAAATGCTCCTTATTAGACTGTCACTCAGAGGCTACACGGGTAGAGAAAGCTGTTGCTGATTTAATTAGCTGTTTGGGATTTTGCAGTTTAATAGGGACAGCTGCCCACATGTGGACAAGAAGGCACATTATTGCTATTGCAGTGTCATAGCATTCAAAGTCAATGGCATAGTGAAGGCAGCATCTTGCCCTTTGTGGGGCCATGGTCATGGTTTGCATCTGATGTCTCTCAGGTATATGGAACACAGCTTTTTAAAATTAAGCTTCGGCCCATTTTCACTAAAGCGTGGGCTGAAGGAAAAGGGATTGGAAAATAATTATAAACAATAAAATAAGAAAATATGTATTTTGTTGCATTCAGAAGGAAAGTTAGGTGAGGCTGAAGCCTTGTTCCCAAAAACATGCTCCCTGATGTGATAGATTCCTTCTGGGTGAACATTTTTTTTTGTCCATCAACACATGTAACAGCTCTTCTTTTCACACAGGCAGATACCTAGGGAATATTATTGAATATTAAACCTTGAATTCAGTATAATTTCTCAAGGACTTTATTTTAAGGTATCATTAGTGATTTATTTTTCAAATGTGATTATTCGTCATGTGGAAATTGGGAACACTGACAACTAAAATTTTTCTTTTATGGTCCAAGATAGGACCACTTGAATATGAAATTCCAAGTCACAGTAAAATGGAAGATGTAAGGATATGATCAATCTCAGACGCCTACGCCGCTTCATTCTGGGTGCAAATGATTCACAGCTGTAATTATACCGTTATTCCTGAGAGGAGCTCTTGGGAAGATATGAGTGAACAGAATCTAGAAGTTTAGTAATTTAGGCAAAATGTGCCGGAAAGTGGTGCCAGCATAGAAAACCTGTCTACAGGATGTGGGTGGGTGAGGGGTGGGGGCTGCTGCTCTGGGACGCTTTCCCGGAGACCTTGTTCAGGGCATCATGGTCAATATGTCCCTGGTTATAGGATGACCTGTCCCTGTCAGACAGTCCAGTAGCTGAAGGTCTCTCAGTAAACATGTCCTTGTATGACCTTGGAATCCTGCTGAATCTCTTTTCAAGTCTGGCATTACACTTTTCTGCTGTTAGTATTGATCCATGAATTCAACAATCTATACTGATCAGCTCTCCCAGCGAGTCTTTCCACATAAGCAGTGTGGATAAACTTGGCTAGCTGTGTGTTCCAGTTCTGACCAGGTAAGTTTTTGAGAACCTGCTGTGTCCTTCCTGTCAGATTCTTCTGTAATCTTCACAACAGATGAATAAGACTGATGACTAGGAATGACTATAGCAGCTATATTTGTACAGTCCTTGCATTAGCTTGCTACTCTGCCATAACCAAGCTCCACACACTCTGTGACTTGAACAAAAGTTTAACATCTCACACAGTTCTGGAGGCTGGAACTTCAAAACCGTGAAGTCCGCAGGGTTGGTGCCCCGGGGGGCCGTGAGGGACAATCTCTTCCCGGCCCGTCCCCTAGCTTCTGGGGGTTTGCTGTATTTTCACATGGCATTCTCCTTATATGGACGTCTGTCTCTAATTTCCCTTTTATATAAGGACATCCATCATATTGAATGAGGGCCTAATGATTTCAGTTTAGGTTGATTACATTTATAAAGATCTTATCTCCGAATAAGTCCACCTTCCGAGGTCCTGGGGATTAGGACTTCAATATATGAATTTTGGGGAAACACAATCCATAAAAGTCCTCAAATAGAAATGACCGAAAATTTCATCAAATCGGAATAGATAAATAAAATATAGATCTAAAATGGAAGGCATGTTGTATGGTAATAAGAATAAATGATGTATTGACAAATAAATCAACATGGATGAATCTCGCAGTCATAATATTGATCAAAATCAGCCAGAAACTTACACACAGAATACCGCATGGGAGAAGGCACGTGAAGGGTCAAAAGAGTGGCCACGTTTTCAGGGCGGGCACCGCAGTGAATGCAGAAGGCTCAGGGGTTGCCACTGGGGTGTTCTGTTCTGATTCTTGATCTAAAAAGTGACCAAATGTATGGTTCCACTTAATTAAACCAATCAACCAATCAATTAAACTGTGCATACATAATTTGTGCACTTAAAAATATTTTGTAAGGACATAATACAAAAAAATCAAGGGCGTAAGAAAGGGGACAACATTCTGTAGTGCCTGTAGTGACATCACAGAGCATGCACAATCAATCTCAATAAAAATATTTCCCAATATAAAAGTTGTTCATAGTCTAGTAGGAAATAAATGCTTTAGTAAATACAGACAAATTATCATCTTGAAGCCCAGCGGTTGGAGCAACTAACTTTAGTTAGAAGATTATGTGCAAACTTTGAAATAAAGGTGATTTAAGAGCACATTCTGCATGGGTGAGTAAAAATGCTACAGGTCCGAAAATGGAAGAGAAGTGTTAGAGAAAAGAACTGGTGTGGTTTAGCCGAGATGATTCGCACCAGCTGTCGGGAAGTACACTCTGAATTTGGTGTCTGCCTGGCACGTATCTTGTGTCTCTGACACGACCAGGCGGCTGGCAGAGCCCCACAGATGTCCCTGTGAGGGACTTACCTTCAGCGCAGGTCTCAAAGATGTCCCAGGTTGTCCCCAAATTAAAGTCTAAGAAAAATAAGCCAACTCAAAAATTACTAAAATACCATCAAACAAACATAATACAAATGAACCAACAGAAAAGAAATCAGAAAAATCATCTTTGAAATCTTATTTAATATATTGAAATAGATATAGATCAGAATTGAAAACATCAGAAAATGAAAACATTATCAGAACACAATGAGACTGATATAAATGGATTTGTAAAAGTACTAATCTAAGCAAAAGTAAAAAAATAAATAAATTAAATAAAAAATTCAACCGATGTTTAAAAATCAGAATAAGTGTAACTCAAGATGGAATTTACAACTTGGAAAATGTAGCTGAGTAAAGAACACTGAATTCAGCACACAGAGAGATAAATAACATTTAATATAAAGAGAGGTTTATAGATTGTATAAACATTGTAAATGATGAATAGCCATATACTAATAGGCTTAGTTCATCCAAAATCTCTTTGAATGCTTCACCATTATACAGTCAATACATGACTTCTAAACTTAGGAGGCAAATATTAACAGATTATGAAGGAAAATGGAAAAATTACAATTATAGAAGATTTTAATTCAGTACTCTCAATTATTACTGGATCAAGCAGAGAGAAAGTGTGTGTGCAGGTGATTGATATAACATATAAAACAAGCCTTCATCTAATAAGTCTATATACAATATTCAATAACTGAAAAATGCACATTTGTTCATGAACTCTTTCAGAAAACTGAAAAAGAGGAAGTACTGACTCATTTGAAACCAGCATTACTCTCTTACCAAAGCAAAACCACATTATAAAAAAGAAATTTTGTGAATATTTATGAATCATTCATGCAGATGCAAAATAAACAAAACTAGGGAAGCTAGTGTGTAAAGCAGTATAATAATTCTTCAAAAAAGCGAACACAGGATTACCATATGACCCAGCGATTCTGCCCTGGACGTGTACCACGACCAGTCGGAAGAGGGGCTCAGACAGACACCTGCACGCCCACGTCCTTCACGGCACTGTCCACAGCAGTGAAATGATGGAAGCAACCCGACTGTCCATTCATGGACGAATGAATGAACACAATTATATATACATAACGAAATATTATTTAGCCTTAAAAAGGAAGGAGATTTTGACCCATGCTACATCATGGGTAAATCTTGAAGACATTATACTGTGTGAAATAAATCAGTCACAAAAGGACAAACGTTGTATCATCCCACTTACATGAGATGGGTAGAGCGGTCAAGTTCATAGAGACAGAAAGTGAATGGTGGGCCATTCCCACCAGGGTCTGGAGGGAAGGCAATGGGATGAGGGTTTAAGGGGACAGAGTTTTGGATGGGAAATGAAGCGTTTAGAGCCGATGGTGGTGATGGCCGCGCAACAATGTGAATGTACTTAATGCCACTGAGCCGTGTACTTAAAATATGGGCAAAGTGGAAAATTTTGTTATGTATATTGATTTAAAATGAAAATGATAATAAAACATTTGCTAATTGAATATAGACATTTATAAAGTAAATATGTGAAGGTAGAGATGGATTTATCTTAAGTATACAAAGATGTTTTAATATTTAGGTACACATACTTTTAACAGATTAAAAAAGAAAAATATGTTTTCAAAATTAGTTTTCAAAACGAAGCACTCTTCAAGATGAGAAAAAATCTTATGAATAAAAATAAGCAAGAGAAGGGGACTTAATTAGCCATATATACATATATATACACATATATACACATATATAATTATAGAACAAAGTATGTCATCCTAAATGGAGACATTTTAGAAGCAATCTCTTCAAAAGCAAGTGAAAAAAGATAATCACTATTATTACTTCTGCCCATCAATGTACTGAAGGTCCTGGCCAGGGTATTCAGACAAAAATTATTTAAAAAAAAACACAAAAACCAAATATAACTAAACTAGAGAATAGGATAGGAATAAAGAATGTGGTAGAATTATTACCTTAGAAAATTCAAAAGGATTGACAGGTGTCCTGACCATTGAAGCTCAGTGGGTTGGGCATCATCCTACAGAGCCAGGGGTGTCCAGTTCGAATCCAGTCAAGGCACATGCCTGGGTTATGGGTTCCGACCCTGACTCGGATGTGAAGGAGAGGCAACTGATGGATGTTTCTCTCTCACACTGACTTTTCTCTCCCTCTCTTTCTTCCCCTCACCCGCTCTCATACTCGCCCCAATGGGGGACCATACTTGGGGGACCAAACCCATAACCTCAGTGTGTGTCTTGACTGGGAATAGAACTGGCCCCCTTTCTCTTTGAGGGAAGATGCCCAACCAATCGAGCCACATGGGTCAGATCTCAACAAACATTTTTCTTTTTTAAAAATTTTTATTTATTGATTTTAAAGACAGAGAGAGGAAAAGAGAGAGAGTGAGAGAGATTGATTTGTTCCCCTTGTTCACACATGCATTGGTTGACTCTTGTATGCGCCCTGACCTGGAATCAAACCCACAACCTCAGTGTATGGGGATGACACTCAGACCATCTGAACTGTCCAGCCAAGACCCACACACATTTTCTTAAAATGTGATAGTATGATTCTTAAACAAACCAACCAACAAATAAACAAACAAATAAATAAATAAACACATCAAATGGAGGAAGACTAGCTAGGTTACTTTTGAAAATGCAGATCAGCGTGAGGAATTTGCCCTCTCAAATATATACAGATTTATTCTGAAACCGACATGAAGGAAAGAGTATGGTATATTCCTGCAGAGGTAAACCAACTGGCAAATGGGATAGAACAGACAACACAGACCCAGATTCACACACTCAGAAAAGTGATAATCCTACAGATGTTGCACCCAATTAGTGAGGAAAGGAGGCGTTGTTCAGGAAATGGAATTTGAAACATAATCAATATGGGAAATGTGAATTGTGGATGTATTACCCACCATATTCAAAACCCAACTCTAAATATAGCAACTACTTAACTGTTCAAAGGAAAAAATGTTAGGAGAAAATGAACATGACAATCTATTAAAATAAGTTAAAGTTAAATATGTTAAGAACAAAAAACATTCCTTAGGGATAAAAGGCACATGTAACTCATTAAAATTAAATGTGTGTTTCTTCAAAAGACCTTAAAATGAGAAAACATGTCGGGCTGAGAGATGATATTCTTGGTACACAAAACTGATATGTGGTTGGTATCAAGAACATGCAGAAAAACCTATAGATGAACAAGTAAGGCATAAACATCATCTCATAAAGATGGTTTACAGATTTTAGTGAAACAGAGACACATGTTCCCAACAAACCTGGGAGAGTTGTTCAATGCCACATCAATTGGGAAAATGGAAACATGACCATAAAGAGTTATAATTTTATGCCTAAATAGCCAATTAAAGTGAAACATTTATTTGCCTTACGAGCCAGTTATTACTCTGGGGCTCATCCTGCCCCTCGCGGAAAGTTGACTGTAGCACATGTGACGACCGCGAATACCTACCAAGATCCAAGGGCGCGCTGACAAGAGAGTGGGTGAGAGCCGGTGCTGTCTCACAGGCGCGGTCACACAGCCCCAAGTGACCATGAGCAGGACATGATACTGAGCCTTTGCAGCACAGCATTACCTGGCAAGCAAGTTCCAAAACACAATATATGGCAAATACCTCATATATTTAGTAGAAAACTGGGTGAAACTAAAATTAATGTATGAATATATGTGTAAATACATAAAAATGATTTTTAGGAATACCTATAAATGCAAAACATATATTAAGTTAAAGCAAGGAGAAGATGAACTTGGAATTCACAGAAATTCGCTGAAATGTGGGAGAAGTGGAGGAGGATAAGAGTGGTAGGGACTGGTCATTACTCGGGTCGTAGCTTCTGTTGGGGGTGACAGTCTCGAACTTTGCTACGATACAGCATGAGATGGTAGTAGATTTCAATACTTGATCATAGGTTCAAGTGGCTATGCAGGAACCAGTAATGAGGTGTCATAATGTCAATGATAACAGTTTATATTTATAGGTTACCCAAACGGCATTGATCATAAAGAAAATGCTTGGGTAATGTGTCTATCTTAACATTGAAATGTTTTGTTCTTCAAGATCACATACAATTTTATTAACCTATGTCACTTCGCCGGTTAATAAAATTTTTTAAAAACTATTTCTTCACTAAATAAATAAATAAGGAAAAAGGTAAAAGGATGAATTTCAAGTGAAGACAATGTGTATATCCTGGTTCTTCTTTCCCCCACATGTGGGGAGCCATAATTAAGCAAACAAGCAGCCCAAATTTAGGTTCATGGCTAATTCTGGGCAGAAGGGTGGAGGCTGAATAAGAAGAGAAAGCACAGTGCAGACCTTAAAGCCGCTAGTACTGTTCTGGGGACTGAGCTTGGAGCGGGTATATAGCTACTCTTTGTGAATAAAATTCTGTTGTGTGCAATATTTTACCTACATTTACATGTATTAATATAGGTTTAGGCTCTGGTCCAGACCACCCAGAGGGATTCTCACTTCTTACTAACGCACCTTCGAGTTGTATGTCTATGACCCAGCAGTGCCCATGCTCCCCCCATGTTAGAATTAAACAATTTATTGCACATAGACACATTATGACAGGGCCTCGAACACAGTAAGTCCTCTGTAAATGCCAACTGTTGTTTTTATTGCAAAGCCCCATAAAATCCATTTGCACACTACTTAATCAGCAAAACAATCTTCTGAAGCCGGCAACTTTAACAACATTTTATTGGTAAAAGGTTTTATGCTTTCCAATTTAAATATCATCCTCTTGGTCATATATTTAATGTGAAATAGAGTCAGAAGCCAGATTATTGTACTCTAAATTATGATCAGTTTATCATAAAATGCCTGAAAAGAACTCAGTGTTAAAGCAAAGGCCATGTGCTGTGGTATTCGGGACAAATGAGATCAGTCCTGTCTGCTGCCAGTGAGCTGTGATCTGGTCTCCTAACCTCCGTGGGCCTGGGGGCGGGGGGCTGAGGGGTGAGGGGAGGGGTGGGAGAGGTGGGGGGAAGAGTTTGTATCTTACGCAGAACTCTACTGCTAGGATTGTGTCACAGCTTTGATTTTTACCTCTGATGATTTTGTGAGGTTTGACAAGACAGTAGGGGGAGGAGCGACATATCCACGTTAATTTTCCGAGATGAATTCTGCTTCCTGTGGGTCAATTTCTTATTCTTCTTTTGTTTCACTCTTGCTTTGTTTTCTTGTCTCTTTTCATGTGTCAATATAAAACCACTTAGCATTTTTCCTCTTCAGAACTGTATGTTAAATTAGAAAAAATAACCCAATCCTCAGCCTTTTGTAGAGACTATAGCATACTCTTCATCTGCTCTGTATCCCAGAGGTTCACAAGTGACATGTACATCTTTACATTGTTGAACATATTTTACCATTTTGCAACCTATAGATTTTTATCTGGGGAAAAACAGAAAGAACGAATAGAAGGTTCTCATATTTCTCTTTATTACTTGAAAAGTACTCAGATGACCTAGCAGCTAAGAAGCAGTGAATAAAAATTTGTTAGTATCATTGCTAACACTAATAAAATGGAGTTAGGCCCTGGCTGGTGTGGCTCAGTGGGTTGAGTGCTGGCCTGAGAACCAAAGGGTTGCAGGTTCAATTCCCAGTCAGAGCACATACCTCAGTTGTGGGCCAGGTTCCCAGGTGTGGGGCGTGTGAGAGGCAACCAAACACTGATGTTTCTCTCCCTCTCTTTCTCTTTCCCTTCTCCTCTGTCTAAAAATAAATAAAAAATATTTTTTAAAAATAAAATTAATTAAATAAATAAATAAAATGGAGTTAGGCCTTGATGTGAAACTCTGGGAGCTGTCGTTTAGTTTTGTGGTAGGGCAAATACAAATGTCAGTTGGGTAGGAGATTGTGTTTTGTAACAAACAACAGACTGGAGCAGGGTTCCTGGAGGAGGGTGAGGTCCAAAGCCAGTTGCTGGGGCCCTGAAGCCGCCCTTCACTGACTAGCACCTGCTGGGGGCTGGTCTTTGCAAAAGGTGCCTCATGATTAGGGAAAGCTGTTAAAGCAGCTTCTGTGCTGATGAACACGTTTCAATGCGGAGCCCTTGGTTAGCTGGCCCACTCTGGAAATTATGCATATTTACATAAATGCCATCATAATGTACTGCACATTCTTTAGATTATTCTAAAATTATTCTGTAGAAGGAATGCCAGAAGAATCCAAACACAGAAAGCAGTGATATTACTGGGGGTGTTCACATTATTTTTAAAGTAATTGGGGGATAATGAAAAGCAAACATTGTAATTTAGAAGGATTTCAACATCCATTCAGATAACATCAATCCTATATATAGTTCGTCTAAGGAAACTATTAGGTATTAGAATTTAGGTAAAGACAAAAGCAAAAATATTAAAATTATTTTTATGCAAAAAAGGAAGATTTTTACACCCACAGAAAAAGTCAATCAGTTATTCCTTCTGCTACCGACACATTCCTATAGCGACTCTTTGGTGTTGGGACAGAGGGTGGAAGACGAGATAGCCTCTGCAGGAAGACGTGCCCACTTCCAGAATCTTCCTGAGACCCCCTGGAAGAACTGTCTGTAGGTATTAAAAAAATCATCCAAAATGTTTTCACCATCATGAAAATCTTTTCCTTTCTTAAGCAACTATTTCAGTGAAAGACTTATTTTTATCTAAAAACATACTTTACTCTTAAATGTTCAGACTTTTTTCTAAACATAACATTCTATTATATTACATTCTATTATAATAGTAGCAATTATGATATAAAAATACAGGTGACCTAATAATGGCAGTTTTATTAATATACTTTCTTTTTTTAAGATTATATTTATTTATGTTTAGACAGAGGGGAGGAGAGGGAGAAAGAGAGGGAGAGAAACGTCAATGTGTGGTTGCCTCTCACATGCCCCCTACTGGAGACCTGGCCCACAACCCAGGCATGTGCCCTGACTGGGAATCAAACTGTTGGTTAGCAAGCCAGCACTAAATCCACTGATCCACACCAGCCAGGGCTTTATTGATATACTTTCTGAATATCCTTGTTCAATAGTATAATTTAATGAAGCATATTAAGAAGTTCATCAGCTGCCAATCATCTGTACATTAAAATTTATTTAATTAGGCCAACTATTTAGAATATTTATACATTCAACACTGTGCTGTCACGCAGGCAGTTACATGGATACTTTTCCCTGTGATTCTCTGTTGCCTGCTTGCTCTTTGCCTTGTGAAAGGTAGTATGTGAAATAAGTGACTCTGGAACTGTGATGCCACTTGAACATTGCATGGAAGTGAGACATTTTCTTAGGAAACATTTAGAAGCTTACAGTGGAAGAAATTCAGGACATTAGACCATTACAGTGTTGGGAATAGGGCTCTGGCTGGGTAGCTCAGTTGGTTAGAGTGTTGTCCAGATTCACCAAGGTTGCGAGTTCCATCCAGGGTCAGCACACATGCAAGAATCAACCAATGAATGCAGAGATGAGGGGAACAACAAACTGATGTTTCTTTTTCCCTCTCTCTCTCTCTGTAAAAAAAAAATTAAATGTTAACATTAGGGGATCCTAGGGTATTAAATTTATATAAAAACAACACTAAAATGTTAAAAAATAAAATATTAAGAAGACTAAATTATTAAGTAATTTAGAAAACTAAATTTAAAAATATTACTAATTTAAATGTTACTAAAAATTACTAAGTAATTTAGAAAACTAAATTATTTAGAAATGGAGGATTTTAAGAGTGCTATAATTCAAATCTATTATTTTTAAGATATTTTAGTTTAATTATTAAACTCATATTTAATGTGATTTTTACGTGTATTTTTTGATTACTGTTTATCCCTCTTATATCCTCTCCCCCCAACAATCACCACACTGTGTCCAAGAGTCCTTTTTCCTTTTTGCTTGAACCATCCACACCCTAACTGACCCCCAGAGCTGTCAGCCTGCTCTCCATCTATGAGTGTCTCTATTTTGCTTGTTTGTTTGGTGGGTTCATTAGATTCCACAAATGAGTGAAATCATACGGTATTTGTCTTTCTCTGACTGGCTTATTTCACTTAGCATAATGTTCTCCAGATCCATCCATGTTGTCCCAAAGGGTAAAATTTTCTTCCTTTTTATGACTAAGTAATATTCCATTGTGTAAATGTCCCAGGGTTGTTTTACCCACTCATCTACTGATGGACACGTGGGCTGATTCTGTATGTTGGTGATTGTAAATAACACAGCAATGAATATAGGGGTGCTTATGTTCTTTCGAATGAATGCTTTGGGTTTCTTCAGATAAATTTCCAGAAGTGGCATTGCTGGGTCATAAGGCAATTCCACTTTCAAGTTTTTGAGGTAGCTCCATACTTCTTTCCACAGTGGCTGCACCAATCTGCATTCCCACCAATAGTGCAAAAGGCTTCCCTTTTCTCCACATTCACCAGCACTTGTTGTTTGCTGATTTATTGATGATAGCCATTCAACACAGAATAAAGTACCTAGGAATTACTCTAATCAAGGATGGAAAGGACCTGTAGTTGAAAAATTTTATAAGATGCTAAAGAAATAAATTAGAGAAGATACAAATAAGTGGAAGGACATAGCATGTTTGTGGATGAGAAGAATTAACATCATTAAAATGTCCATACTACTCCAAGCAGTCTATAGATTCAATGAAATTCCTGTCAAGATACCAATGTTGTATTTCACAGAACTAAAACAAATATTTCAAAAATTTATATGGAACCACAAAAGGCCCTTAATAGCAGCAGCAATCTTGAGAAAGAAGAACAAAGTTAAGGTATCAAACTATACTATAAGACCATAGTAATCAAAACAGCATGGTACGGGCATGAAAACAGACACATAGATCAATGGAACAAAATAGGGAGCCAAGAAATAAATTCATACCTTTATAGTCAACTAATTCTTAAACTTATTTTTGAGACAAGAAAGAAGAAAAGTTGTGAGAAAAAAGTTATAGAATAATTTGAATAATTCTTTTCAAGAAACTATTAATCAGCTCAACAATGAGTCAATATAACATTGTAAAGAACAGTCTAAATTTTAACTCACTTATTGGTTGTATACTAACTTGATAAAATAACATTAGGAAATTAGAGGATTCTGGGAAAATCACAGCCTCAGTACAATAATAGGATTTTCTTTCCCCAGAAGTTGACTATGGGTACGTGTGTGCCTGCACTGGGAATGAAGGATGAGGGAGGAATCTGCCTTGGTAATGAATCCATGAGAATACGGTGGGGATCAGTAATCTGTTTCCAGTGAGCCATCATTGTGCTGGTGGGTGTGGGAATAAGAAGGAGAGGATCTAGTGTCTGGGCAGGAGGACCATTGCCTTTCCAAGTGCACCCGGAGCAAATAAGTGCTCCCTGATATGTTAGCTCACTGAGGGCACCCAAAGGATGCACGGGGTGTATCTTCTTAGTCATCTGTTCATTTATCAGTCATTCATTCATGCTCATCCACTTAATGTGTGTTTTTCGAGTTATCTACAATTTCCAGGAAATGACCTGGTATTAGACATACAATGGGAACAAAACAGACATGGTCTGTATCCTATGGAATTATCAACTGGCGGAGATTGGGGTGATGGCTGTACAATGGGGAGAAAAAGCATCAAATTCAAAAAACATATTCTCCTTCAGAAAAACATATGGAATGTGAAGGGTCTGTGACAAGTGTGATCTAGCCAGGGGAGGTCCGTAACTTAGACTGGACAAGTGAGGATAATACAGGGTGCAGCTAAGAAGGGGGCCCCAAAAAGAGATTTGGAATGGGGTCCAGAACTCAAGGTGTCTAGGAAACATTAGAAAGACATATAAGATGTCCTCACCCCTTCCCCCAACAGGTGAGAGTTAGGGGAAGGGACACATGGAGCAGGAACATGCAGTGCTGTTTTGTACAGCAACAGCTTTGCAGCTAATCTACAGCATGGTCATTTAACATATCTATAGCCTTTGGCTGATGGCTTAGATACGTTAAATAGCTGTGGCCATGCTCTGAGCCAGGGGGATGGAAGAAACTTCCCCCCCCCCCCCGCCCCAGCTGTAACTGGGGGGCAGGTCCCCTGAGTTACAGCACCTGCATGGGAGTTTGGAAAAGATTGGCTCCATGACATGGAGCCACCCCTGCCCAGACTCATGATGGAAGCCCAGTAAACTTGTAATAATGCAGGAATGCTGGCAGGTATAACTGATTGTAGGAGGAGTTGGAAATGGGGGTACAGAGGAATATTGGCCTGAAGATTTAAACCCAGACATGGCAGCCATTTGTGAAGAGAACCATGAGATTTTGCCAGAGTGGGGACCCCTGAAGCTTTGGTGGAAAAAAGAACTACGAGGTTTTTGCCAGAGTGCAGACTCCCCCAGCTCTGGTAGAAGAGGACCACACAACTTTGGGGTGCTCCTTTTGGCCGAGTGGCCTGGGAAGCAGAAGAGACTCAACCTGGAAGAAGGGTGAAAGAACTCTTTCCAGTAGGCCATGAGAAGGTGGCACATGGCTTTGGATTAATTGGAGATCCTGCCTGGACGGCAGCACAGCTGACGGTGTCAGAAGCCTGAAACACAGACGTTTGCTTCTCTTCCTGGGTTACTGTACCCTGAAATTAGGGCAGGGGGGAAGGAAGCACTGTGGGTGTCTGAGGGTATCCTAAAGGACTTTGATATTTTAATGAAGACATTAGGTCACTACTAAGTCTGTATAGCATTAAATAGACATTTCCTTTCCTTTTCACAAATCTCTGGCATTGAGAGATGTCTTTCTTATAAGGCTGGGGACATAACCAACCTGGGGGGTTCCTTTCCATAATAGTATACCATCCTCACCACCACCCTCCTTGGCCCTGTGTGTTCTGTAACCAGGAAGCATCCCTAGCTCCATAGAGGGAACTTGAGAAGGGCATTGTAGGAAGAAGAAACATCGTGTTCAAAAGTCCTGAGGCAGAAGAAAATGTGGCTCATTTAAGGAATTAAAAGCTGGATGGTTTGACCAGAATGAAGAGAAGAAAGAAGAATTGCACACCATGATGCCAGAGGGGTTGACAGTGCCCAAATCTGCCCTTCAATCTAAGGGAATTGGCTGAAGTATTGAAACAGAGGACGGCATGACTGGATTTGTGGTGTACAAATGGCCCCTGGATCAGAGGCCCCTGGAGTAGCTACGAAGAGACCCAAATGTAGATGGAACTGGAGGCGGTGAGGAGAGGGCAGATTTGTGAGATATTTGGGAACAGCACGGGAAAACGTATCAGGTAGAGGAGTATGATAGTAACATTGGAATGACTGTCAGTTTATTGCAAGGGGCTATTTTTTTGGATATATTGAGTTTGGAGAGCATTTAAGCTATCCAAATGGAGATTCAAAATAGTTGGATGTGTATAATCGCAAATGTCAACTACGCCCTGGGCTACAAGTTCCGATTCAGTGGTCACAGTCCTGAAGAAGTGACATCTGAAACCAAACCGTGCATGTGTAAGTTAGCCAGAAGCATGCAGCACTCAGAAGGAAAATTGCAATAGCAGCTGAGGAAGTAGAAAGAATAGTGCCTTAAAGAGAGCAAAAGGTAGGAAAAACGGGATGAAAAGAGGAGTGGTAAATGTTATTATCACGGTGACATGGGAAGCTGCTGAGATAAAGACAGAAAATGTTCATTATCGAGAACGTGGAGGGTCTGGAAGTGATTGTCAGACAGGAGAGTATGAGGTTAGGAAAATCTCTGGGCAAGTGGATGGGGAAACTGAGACAAGAAAATGAAACAAAGCCAAACAGTAAGAGCAACTTAGAGCCAGCGGGTGAGTCACAAGACCTCGGCTCCCCGAACACTGGAGAACAAAGGGTCTATCCCTCCCCTGCCCGACTGCAGAATACACAGCCTCCCCAGCCATGAACCACAGGTGTCGGGGGAGTGCTGACAAATGGAGAAACAGCAGCAGAACAGTTCTGGCCGGCTGGGGAAGAGGCTGTGACTCCTGTTTCAGCTCTGCATGCCCTGACACCGAAAAGAAACTGCACGTCCACTCCCCCAAGGAACTTCTCCCAAATTCCCATGTTACTTCTGAAAGCTCAAAGAAAGGTGGAGATTAGGGTTTTAGCCCACCATCTTCTCAGTCTGCTGGTCTCTGATATTAATAAAAGTGCAATTGTAATGGGATCCAAAATTTGGGGTATTCCAAAATATAAGATAATGGGTCATGGAGGATGGGACACAGGGAGCAGGGCCCTTGAGAGTTATTTTGCATATCAATAACCGCAGAATAGCTTTATACCTGATATGCAAAAATGGTTATTTTGCATATCAACAAGTCTACCTAGGGAGAGGGGAGTGACTTTAACCTATGAGATAGCTGGAAGGCAGCTCCCCCTGGTTAAACACCTGCATGAGAGCTTGGGGATGGTCCCTCCAAGCCCCAGGACCACCCATGTGGTTTTGGGAGTGGAGAGGGGGTTCCCTTGACCCTTTAGGGAGCAGGAAAACAAGATGGAGCAGCTATGCAGCGCTCTCTCCCTCTTAGCAGTTTGAAAGAATGTAAGAGAGAGCATGCAGGACTATGTGAGAGGACAGTGTGGGACCATGCGAGGAGGAAAGGGGTGAAAGGACTCTTGCTGGTGGGCCATGAGAAGGTGCCATGTGGTTTTGAATTAAGAACTGGATATCGTGGCAGCAACACAGTGGTCATGGCTGGGAACCACAGGAGGCCTGCCAGCTGAGTGCAGATCACTGGGAAGAACCAGGAGTCTAGCTGAGCCACGGAATTCTATTTTTTTCCTGAAATGCGGTACCCCAGATTTGCCTGGTTGGGCAAAGGGGAGAAGGAAGGACTGTGTGTGTTTGTGGGGGTTTTAAGGGACTTTAAGATTTTAATAGCAACATTCTGCCATTACTCTAAACTTGCATAACTTTTGAACAAATAGTTCCTTTCCTTTTCACCAAACTCTGACAATGAGAGCCACAGTTCCTAAGGTCGGTAGGCAAGACAAACCTAGTATGGAAAGACCCCAGGGGAGGGAGCTTGTTCCGGTAACAGCATCTCGGGGCTCCCCCCGCCCCACCCCACACAGGTTCATGCTGTAACAATTATAATCCAATCCCCGTCTCTACTTTTTGGCTGAGCAGGGACACACAGCTCCAGCCCTGGATTCAGCTGCCCTCCGGTTCCAGCTGGGGACTTAGACAAGAACAATGTGGTGCAGTGGGCATGGAAGTAAGATCGCAGCAGGTTCAGGAGCGAGGGGATGTGAGGAAATGGAGAGAGTGAGTTAAGGCCGTGTTGCAGTGGGAAGACGAGGAAAGTCCTCTGCCCCGTCAAGGGTGGGCAAGAGTTGAATACCCTGAAATGCTAGTGGAGACAGTTGAGAAGGACATGTTGAGTACAGAAAACATAAAATATGGAAAATGTTGAACCTGGAAAAGTAGTAGGGGTCCTTCAGGGGTTGCATTAATTTAATCAGATATTTAGTCAGCCACAGGGATGGTCTCCTGAACTCCAAGGCAGCGGGCAGCGGCAGCTGGTCCCAGGCTGATCCCCGGAACTCGTCCCTGAGGCCCTGGGTTCTCCCACTTCCCAGTGAGCTCACGCAGCCCACCTCAGGGGCGGGGGGGGGGGGGGGGTGCGCATGTAGCTTCTTCCATGCCAGCCCCTTCCATGCATCACTGTCCCCAGCCTTAATAAACAAATCATCATAGTCACCTAAATCCACGCTGTGAAATCTTTCCCACATGAAGTCCAGAACACACACACTACAGCTAGCCCTTGGCAGCCCCACTCAGGGCCAGAGCCCCGTCTGGAAGCAGTGTTAGTGACTGCACGCAGCCTCCCCTGGTGCGCTGTGAATGTGAGCTGTTCACTGACCCAGGGGCTGGTCTCCTCATTCCACGTTTCCACTCCAACCTCCACTCCAAATCAAGGAGAGGATTAGCTTGACAAGCGGAGACAGCTACAACATTCTCAGAACAAATGGTTAGGATACCAGACAAGTCCATTTTTACCTGCTAAGTGGTGTGAACAGATCTTTCTTTAGCAAGTCCATTTGGTTAAATATTTCACAGAGTTTGAATAATTTGGCTCTTAACTTCTTGTTCACACACACACACACACACACACACACACACATATATATATATATATATATATATATATATCTTTTTAAATTTTGAAGTGTGGCTTCTGAAGAGACTGAACAGGAGCTTTGGGCATGTGTTGATGTCTTTCAGCTGGCACAAAGGGTTAGACACAATGTGATGCAAATCACAAGGTATGAAAATGCTGATATTTTCTAACCATAGCCTGGGAAAATTTTTTAAATTGCTAATGTTCTATAAAAATGGAAGAGAATAACAATAAAGATATCATCCTCAAAGATATTTCCTGAAATGAAAATCAAAGAATGTATGAAAGCACTTTATAACCATAAAATACTGAGTAAGTGGGATATTTGGAAATTGATACTTAGTAAGAAGAGAAATACCAAAGGCGGTCCACAGGAACAAACTCACAGTCACGAGGTAAGTCAGTCCTGGGGATGTGGTGCGCAGCGTGAGGTCTGTTGCTCACAACACCGCACTGCATGTTCGAAAGTTGCTATGAGAGTCGATCTTAAAACAGTTATAACAGGAAAAACATTGTAACTCTGTGAGGCTATGGATGTTAACCAGGCTTATTGTGGTGATTATTTCATAATACAAGCAAATATCAAATCATTATGTTGTACGCCTGAAACTAATGTAATGTTAGATTTCAGTTCTATTTCAATATAAAAAAACAATAAAAATATCAAAAAATATGAGCTTAAATCTGTGCGTAAAGATCATGGGGAATGTTAAACCACAATCTAATACTTTGATTGAGTCAAAAATTAGATTTAAATGGAGAGAATTGGATTAGAAAATGGTATTTCCTTAACATCTTAATGGAATAAAAATCACTGAGGATTTTGTTCTTATCATCATTACTTTTAAAATTAAAATTAGATTTGTCATCGTGTGTAAGTACTTCCAATGTTTTAACCTGAACGAAAACTTTTGGCTTCCAAAAACTTGTTATTTCATAGAGGTGGCAACATGGAGGATCCAAAGAAAGGTATTATTTGGCATTGTGTCGTGTTTTCGTTTTGGTTAAATTATTATTTTAATCTGAGTTAATATTTATAAAGCAGTGATCTGCCTGAAAACTCTGACCAATGCTTGGCTCACAGCTACTTTCTGTCCTGGGTGCATTTTCTGGAACCACCACACCGTATCCTAGACTACTGAGTGGATGCGGTGCTGCCGCGCACAGCCTCTGGTGCGCTGCGTGAAATGTGGTGTGAGGCAGTGTGGTGCCCTGTCAATGGTTGCCCGAATGCTAGGAGTCCACCTCTGTTTTGCTGAAAGTATGATTTTTAGGATATATGAAAGGCAAAAAGAAAGCTCAACTAGGAAATCATAGGCTCCTGGGAAAACCAAGTGACAAAAGAGAGAGACCAGTGAAAAGCACAGGGCTCTGCAAAGTAGGCGCTTCCACGCGCATAGAATGGAAGCCTCCGTTCACTTGAAGGTAAGAGTGAGGGCACTTCGGGAACAGGAAGGCCGAAGTGGAGCCTCCCCTGTTAATGCAGCACTAACTGGAGGAGTTTATTGTCCTCTTTGAAGGTCCTTGGGTTCGAGTCCCAGCCGGTGGCCTCACAGGCCCGGTGCCCAGGAAGGCAGGAGGGCCGGCTCCAGCAGGCAGATGCGAACAGGAGCTTCCTTTTCTTTATCAGCCACTCTGCGAATACCCCGGGGAGAGACTCTGTCCTCTTCCCCCTTCCCCTTCTCCGCGTTCCCGTGTCCAGGTGCTCAGGCTGCAGGGGACCACCTGCTGGCCCTGTTTGCGCACCTAGTGCGCACCCCGCACCCCGGCAGTCAGCAGGCCAGACGCGACCAGGACCTTGTGGGTTTTAGGTGTGGGTCTGCGGTCGCCCTTCAGTCCCTACAGGCTGTCCTTGCATCTCACCTGCTTCCGAATTCCGTGGCTCAAAGATTTCCCATTCCCTGCTGTCGTCTCCTGGACAGCACCTGCAACAGATAGACCTCAGGCCTGACTGTTCCAGCTCCACTGTCCCGTGGCATCTGGGTCCCGTCCTGGGCCTGGCTCTTGCTGGTTTTGAGCACTGGCAGGGAGAATGGGATTTGTCTGAGACACTGGTTAATCCTATTGTTAGTTATCACTAGGAAATAGTGATTGCAAAGCGACTGAGACAAACCCTCACTGTTTGTCACAAAAGAATACTTGGAACTTAAAAACAATAATGAAATAATAGCTGTGCTGTGCCCTTATTGATATGAGCCCAATTCAAAGGGTGTTCGTTATACCCCTACAAAGTAATGGGATTTAAGGGGAAAAGACATTAAAAGTTACAACCCCTGTTTTCATGGACATACAGAGAGTAACACAAAAACGATTGCACAGAAAGCAAGTGTGGATAATAATGGAATAATAGTAAGACTATGAAGACTTTATCTTGATTGGCAAGATGAAAAAGCTTCAGAGGAGGTAATATTTGAGGGGAGGTTCAGAGTATTTCAGCCGATAAAACTCAGGTTAGGAGGGCGGGTTGTCCATTATAAAGGAAAACAACATGAGAACAAGTACAAACTAATGATTGGGGAGTAGGGAATCATCCGTGTGCTCCATTTTTCTCATTTAACAAAAAGTTATTGAACATCTGCAAACAGTGTCTGGTAAGATAGCATGGGCCTTAGTCAAGGAGTTACAGCCTAACACCGAACATGAGCATTGAAAAAGGAATCATTATATTTGGAATAAACACTGTGGAAAATATCTGCAGGTAGGTCTTCATAGAGCCTCACTTAGTCACTCCAGGTGGAGGGGCGGAGAAATCTTTCTGATGAAGAGACTTGTGAATGTTTAAGTCAGCTATAAAGATTGTTCATATTTTGTGATATTTAATCTTTTTTGTTAAATTTTCAAAGTAAATTATAGACATTGGCTTTAATGCATAAATATTTTAGTAGACATCTCTAATGCATAAGAACATTTTCTACATAATTTTAAAATCACTATTAAAGCTAAGGTGGTAATATTTCCCTAATACCATATAATAGGCATATTTAATCTTCTCGAATTTTTTCCTTAAAAGTGCTAAGTGTTTTTAAAAAATGAACTATCATCAAAGCCATGAACTGCATTGCTCCCCTAACTTAGCTTTGTGTGTGTGCACACATGGGTGTGCATACATATGACATGGGTGTGGGCGATAGTTGATGTTCTGGATTTGTCTAAATCATTTATTTTTGGTGTATTTTAACTTATTTTTTACATCCTGTGTTTCCTATCAATTTTACATTAAATGTAGAGGCTGTGTAAGATTCACTCCAGAGATGATGCTGTGTACTTTGTATAGCATCGTTTCCAAAGGCATGTAACATGTAGCAGTTTTCTCAATTTCATTCATTTTAAGCTTGGTCACTAGGTAAATGGGAAATGTTTAATTACCTCTTGATCTTTAACCTAATAGTTTTAGCGTCCAAGGATTATACTTAGGTAGCAAATGTACCACTACAGTTACAAAAATGTGGTTTCCTAGTTATATCATCCAATATGTTTTTATTAGTTGATAATTTTTTATTGATTTGAAAGAGAAAGAGAGAGACATCACCTTCTTGTCCACTTCTCTGAGCATGCACTAGCTGCCCCCGCTATGTACCCTGAAGTTGGGAATTGAACCCACAACCCTGGTGCATCAGGATGACAATCCAAGCAACTGGGCTAGCCAGCCAGAGCCTAGTTGGTAATTACTAAAGGAGATATTTCTAATGTCAGCTGGAGATATTTGGTGACCTTGAAAGACAATTTTTCCTGAACTATCATCTCAAATGCTTAGTGAAGAGTTAGTTTACTAATTCATTTGATGAAACACTTCTAAAATAGAAACAAAAGGAAGAACAAGAAGCAGAGAATTTTTCAGAGAGAAGGAATAGCATTTCTAAGACTAGATTTGAAAATATACCACTTATTAAAGGAAACAAAAGGATGGAGTGGGGATTGGATAGAGGGCAGGTGGCCAACACAAGGCCCACAGTCTGAATCCGGCCCTCCACCTTGTTTTACCTGGCCCAGCACCTTGTTTCTACCAGGTGGCAGCGCCAAGCTCTCAGCTGTTAAGGAGTCATTACATCTACACAGTCCTAAAATCGCCTTTGGCCCATTGAAGGCGACCTCAAAGCCGATGTGGCCTCTGGTGAACGTGAGTTTGACACACCTTGGATACAGTGAGTGAGATGATGCTGGAAGAGAAGAGGCCCAGTGGCGGCCTCAGAACCAAAGGTGAGGACTTCGGTCTTAGTTTCCATGTCAGTGCAAGATCATTCAAGAATTTTAAGGGACAGAGCAAAGTATGCATATTTCCATTTTTCTTCCCATTTCTTAAATTGATTTGTTTGACACAAAGAGTAAAGTGTGCATGTCCTAAATGTACAGCTTGAGGAACCTCCTCATGCGAGTCCACCCACTGGCCTCCACTGCAAATCCATCCGTTTTGTGCGACACCAGCACTGCTGCCTTGCTTCGTCCCACTTTCTGGTGCACGCATGTCTTTTCAGTCTCTTCTCTTGCAGCCTATGCGTGACCTTCAGGTTTCAGTGAGTCTCTTGGAGGCAGTAGAGTTGGGTCTGGCTTTTCTTTCTTATGTCTTGTAATTTTTCAAATTTGTTCTGTCATTTTATACCCTTTTAAAAAAATGTATTAAATTTATTGGGGGTGACATTGGTTAATAAAATTAAGTAGGTTTCAAGTGTACAATTCTATAATATGTCTCTGTGTTTTGCATTGTGTGTTGAAAACTCAAAGTCAAGTCATGTACTTGATTCCCTGTACCCTTTAATACCCCCTCCCCCTTTCCCTCTGGTAAACATCATACTGTTGTCTTGTCTATGAGTTCTTGTTTGTTTGTCTTGTTTGTTTGTTTGTTTTTTTAAATTTTCAATTCTTTCAGCCTTCTGTCTGGGAGAAAGAGTTTCTCTAGCTCTTGTCCTGATTCCAGGCAATTCAGTTCCTCCTGTGTGTCCCTGGTGGTTTCTTGAGCTGTGCCCCTGTGCTGGAGCTCAGAGCAAGTGAATCTTAGTAAGTTTGTGTGTGGGCCCTTTAAGAGGAACATTTGGGATGCCAGAACACCCTGTCTCCCTCAGCCTCAATTTCCACTGGTTTTCACAGCCTGAATTTATGGGGATTTCCTTCCCAGCACAGAAACCCTGGGCTGGGGGTCCTGGTGTGGGGGTGGGACCCCTCACTTCTCAGAGGGAACCTTTGCAGTCGAGATATCCCTCCTGATTTTTATCTACCAGACACAGATGTGGGACCAGGGCACTCCACATGGCCACCCTCTCACTGGTCTCAACACAGCTTCTTTACATCCTTGGTTGTCAGACTTCTGGAAAGCTACACCTCTGGCGGCTCTTAATGGTGTTTGTTCTGTAGTTTAGTGGTAATGTGATGCCTTGTTCATTCATGTTTTATTTCATTTTACACTTTCACTATAATTCTCGACCATTCTGGTTGCTCCACATTCTCACCAACAGTAGTATTGTTCCTTTCTGATATAAGTTATTTGGGTGGGTGTGTAATGGTATCTTGTGAGTGTAATTTGTATTTCCACGGTGTGGGATGTTTCATAGTCTGTTGACATTTAGATATCCTCTTTGTGATATATTTGTTGGTCTTTTGCCATTTTACTTTTTATTTTGGTCTATATTTATTGATTTAAATACTTTTTGGGATTCCTTTGTATTTTCAGGATATGAGTCATTTGTTGCATGTATGTGAGAGGTTTTCACCTTCTGTCTCTTAATGTCATTTGTTATTTAGCAGAAGTAATTAAGTTTAATAAAATCAAATTTATGTATGTTTTTGTTTAATGCCTAGTGGCTTTTGTGCCCCATTTAAATATTTTTGCTTATTCCAAAGTTAGGAAGATATAGTTCTGTTTTAAATTAAAAGCACTATAACATAATATGTCATATTTAAAGCCATTTTTAAATTAACTTTTGAATAAATCACAGGGGAAGGTCGGGTTCATGTTTCTCTTTGATGGGCAGTTGGTCCAGTATTGTGTTCTGAAAGGCCATCCTGTGCCCTAGGTTCCAGTGGCACTTTTCTCACTGTCAGACGATCATACAGAAGTGGGTCTGTAAACGCAGTGTGGGCCCCAAATGGGTCCTGGAACAGAAAACAGGCGTTAGTGGAGGGACTGGGGATTCTTCCATACATTCTGGAGCTTGGTTAACAGGAATGTGCCAGTGGTGGCTTCTCACCAAGGTATCGCAGTAATGTCAGGTGCTACCACGACAAGAAACTAGTTGAGCCAGGGCATGTGGAAAGTTTCTGTATTATCTCTGCAAATTTTCTCTATATTTGAAATTATTCCAAAATAAGGAGTTTATCTTTAAGGAGTGGGTCTGCTCAGACTCCATTTTGTTTATCTTTTTAATCTTTGCATTGGTAGCACAGTGACTTAATAACCGTAGCTGTAGAGCCACCCTTGATACCTGTGGTGGCTTTAACTAGTTCAATGTGGCAGAAGCAAAATTCCCAGTTCTGGGATTAGGCCCTAAGAGGACCTGTCAGATTCTGCTTTTTCCCATTTAAGAGTCATGAGTCCCCAAGGAAATACCTCAGCTGGAGAGACTAGGGAGAGCTATGATATGGAGAGATGACAAGGAAGGAAGGCAGACGCAGCTGTCCCGGCCTGTTTGCCAAGCCTCCAAGGTGACCCCTCTGATCAGTGGACTGGGGAACTCCAGCCCAGATGACTGAGGCCACTGCAAGTGCCTCAGGGACAGAATTTTCCAGCGGAGTCCAGCCCACTTATAGCATTATAAAGGGCGCTTTTTAAACTACAGAATTTGGGGGCTGTTTATTATGCCACAAGAGCTAACCAAAATTAAAAGCTTTAAGAAAGGCAGAGGCTAGAGGTAGGCTAGTTAATCACCTAGGTTAAGAAAAGATTAACTAGTGGCTGGGAGGGAAGAGATTTCTGTGCAGAATAAACAGAAAGCAATTGACCTAAAGCAGTTTTCTGAGGGAGACAGTGCGTGTTTTTTTGATAAAATGAAAGGAAGAAAAAAAAGAGAGTGAGTAACCGACCACCACCTCTACTTCTGGATGTGAGGTGAGGGAATCCAGGGTCAGACTTACTCTCCTACTTTCAATAAATAAATATAAGAAAACAAAATAAAATCACTTTCACATGTTGGTCAGCAAGCAGTGTAATTATTCAGAGAAGTGAAACATGGTGAACCTATGATCACGCCAGATTCTACTCAGAAGCAATTTCTGAGCCCAGGCTCAGGGGAAAGGAACCCCACAGCAACTCGACTGTCCTAGTCGAGCAGACAGGGCTCCAAGTCCAGGGAAACCACCTCTGGAGAATGTGCAAGGAGAACCCTGTGAAGGAGAAACACAGGAAAGGGGGGCCCGTGTGGAAAGTGCTCCAGAAATCAGAATAAGGGTCCCTTGGACTCTTTAGCTGAAGACCTGCCTACATACACACCGCGGAGTGAGGCCTCAGAAAGCGGGTGTGCAGGGGTCTGCCATGGGAACAATTCCCAGCCTCCCACAGGGCAGGGCCATCAGAACTCCAGCAGTGCCGGGACCACTCTGAGCAGGTTCTAAAGAGCAAGCAGTAGAAACCCAAGATGGTCAATCCTTGCTGGCAATGCCAGTTGAGCCCCAAATCAAGACTACTATAGATCTGCCTTACAAAGGCTTAAAAATAAGCCTCCAAATATCAACCTGACCTGCAAGTAACTTAATTGCTTATCAAAAACAAAGGTCAAAACTGCAAAAGAAATACAACAAAGTCCAAACACTAAAAAGTCTTTAAAAGAAACAAAATCCAACAACCCCCAAAAATGTAATAGTCAAAATATCCCACATTCGACAAACAACATATAGACACAAAAATGATATTTAGTCAATAAAAACTGGCAGAAATAATAGAGATGATAAAATTGGCAGACTAGAATGCTAAAGAATATGTTTAAATTGTGTTCAGTTATGTTTAAGGATTCGAGGAAATTGAACCAGAACAAGGGGAGGATTTAAATACAAGGAAAGAAGAACTGAAGAGAAGTCACAGAGATGAGGAAGATGAAACATCAGTGGAAAGAATTACAGGCAGATTAGCCAGTGCAGAAGAAAATATACAGTGAACTTGTCTACGCAGTAAAAGAAACTATCCAAAAATAGGCCTGAACAAAAAAGAACTCGATCATTGACCGGGAGGTGTCTATCTGATGGTCTAGCCTGGCTGCCCAAAGCATAGGTATGAACTGGGAATTTCAGTTCCGGACAGGACAGTGCAGATGGACTATTTCAGCTCCGAAGCTCTCTGTTGTTCAGAGGAAGTAGGCAAGTCTACATCAATCCTGACTTCTTTCTCTGTCCAATCCTGCTCCCTCCTCCATTACAGGTGTCAATCCCAAAAGTACTCCCTAATACACTTTCAATTCTCTCTCAACAAGTTCTTTCAATAAAGTTTGTTTCTTAGAGAGCTCAAAATATACTAACATTTAAAATATAAGTCAAAGTGGCATAGCTAGTATGCTAATAGTTGAGGTAAAATGGAATACAAAAAAATATTCAATTAATCAAAAAGAAGACACGACCCTGGTTGGGTGGCTCAGTTGGCTGAAGTATTGCCCCATGCACCAGAAGGTTGTGGGTTTGATTCTTGGTCAGGACACATAACCTGGGTTGTGGGTTCAATTCCCAGTTGGGACACATTCAGGAGGCAACAGATTGATGTTTCTCTCTTTCTCTCTCTCTTTCTTGAGCTCACTCTCTTCTCTCTCCCCCTTCCTCTTTCTCTAAAATCACTGGATATAATCCTCAGGTGAGGATATAAAAAAAGGCATGAAAAGAAAAAACACAGAGGAGAGAAATAGAAAATCATTTAATCTAAACATACTAAAATTTCATTAAGTAAATAATTAAATCATTCTAACCTAAAGTGGAGGTTTCAAATACTGACACATTAATAATTTTGAAGAAAATAAAATTTTCAGCATAAGACAGGCACTTTTATGTAAAAAAAATACATACACACACACACACACACACACATATGTTACTTATAGTAAATTAGTGGTAGCTGTATGAATTTCAGAGAATTGTGATGCCAAGTGCAACGTTACCAATGATGGAGAGAAACACTTCAAAATGATGAAGTCAATTCATCAAGAAGCAAAACTGCTCTAACTGGTTATGTACCCAACTACACCGCTTGAAAACACGTAAAGTTGATATTGACAATGAGAGCAAAAATAGACAAATCAACAATAAGAGTAGAGTCTTAAACACACAGTTTAATAATTGATAGAACAAGCAGATAGAAAATCTCTAGGCATAAGGGAGATTTATACACACTATCAACTGAGTTGTTTTAGTAAATTTTGTGGACATTCCACATTACAACCAAAAAAGTAGCCATTCTTGTGAGTGCACACGGGGCATCCGCCAGAGCGGACCATGTCATCATAAACAATTCTCTACACGTTCTAGGAGAAGAAGCAATTCAGCATGTGTGAACTGATAACATTGGGATAAAACTGAAAATTAACAGCAGGGAGAATAAAAATGGCCAAGTGTTTGGCCATTTTTATAATGAGTAGATAATAGAAAAATTCATAAGAGAAAGTGGAAAATATTGCGAGTTGAATGTGATGGCAACAAAACACATAAAAATTTGTGTGATACTATAAAGTAGAAATTTGAGGAACATTTATAGTTTTGCACACTGCTGTTTACAAAGAGGATATACTTGAAATAAACGATCTAAGCTTTTTTCACCTTTACCCACAAAGAGGAAGGAAGAGGAGGAGAAAGAGAGGAGAAGAACAATGGGGAAGAGTTGGAAAAGAGAAGTGAATTAAATCCTAAGTAAGTAGAAGGAAGGAAGTAATAAATATGAAGATTCAGTCATAAAGTTACAAAATAAATATGGAAAGCAATACAAAATGATTGAAACAAATGCATATTTTTTTTTAGATTTTATTTATTTTTAGAGAAGGGAGGGAGAAAGAGAGAGAGAGAGAAACACCAATGTGCGGTTGCTGGGGGCCGTGGCCTGCAACCCAGGCATGTGCCCTGACTGGGAACCAAACCTGCGACACTCTGGTCTGCAGCCCGCGCTCAATCCACCGAGCTACGCCAGCCAGGGCACAAATGCAGATTTTTCAAAAATGTCAAAAAATGGAAGAAAAGTCTAGGTATGAAGGAAAAAAAAGATGTGAATTCCTAATGCCAACAATGAGAGGAGGACAACCATCACTAGATTTTGCAGACAGTAGAAGGATACTGAGGGACTGTTACGAGCAACTTCATGCAAATTTATAGAATATCTTAGATGGAGTGAACAAACTTGTTCGTGAACACAGCTTACCAAGAGTGACTCCAAAAAAGACAAACAAAGCACCTTTGTCAATACAATTGATCAACTAAATTAATTAATTTTTAATTAATGATAATTTGTCATAATGATAATTTTAGATCGAGATAAGCTCACTGTGAATTTTTACCAAGAATTTAATGAAAACTCACTTCTTCAACACTCATGTGGGAGAGAAGACTTGATACATTGAGCCAGCATTACTCCAGTATCAAAACCAGACAACGGCCCCAAAAGAAAGACACTCACAGCCTGATAGCCTTTGTGATGCCAAGTGCAAATTTTTTTCATAGTATTAGCAAATCAAATTCAATAGCATATTGAAATGATAACATGCCTCACCAAGTGGGATCTATCCCAGGAATGCAAAGTTTGAACAGTTTTAAATTATTCAATGTACTTTGCTAAATGAATAAAAGAAAAGAAAACATATGATTGGGTAATAAGCACAGAAGAAAACATGTGACAAAAGTCAATATCCATTCTTAAAACTCTCAGTAAATCAAACATTTTTAACTTTTTAAGGTTGAAAATAGACATCTATAAAATTATAATGCTAAAATTTTAATGCTAAAATATTACATAAGAATAAAAGCATGAACAATCTCTTCCCATAAGATTGGAAAGCACCAAGAATGCTGGTCTCACCGCTTATACTGAACATGGTACCAGAGTTCTTAACAAGTGCACTAAGGAAAGAAAGAGAAAAGCAGACACACTAGGAGAGAAAAGCAAAACAGTCTTTATTAATAGACAATATGATTATGATGCACAAGATTCTTAGAAAACTAGAAATAGCTACCAGAATGATTTTAATACTGTTAGCTTACACAAGGTCAACATGTAAAATTAATTGTATTTCTACATACCTAGCAACAAAAATTGGTGTTCAGTATTTTTTAAAGTTATCCTTTATAAGAGCATACCACATGATGTAATTAGGGATAATTTAAAAATTAAGCAAGAATGGAAAGGGAAAATTACAAAGCAGGGCTGACAGAAAATGAGAAGACCTACGTACATGGAGAAGCACACCATTTTAACAGATCAGAAGATTCAGTGTTATTAAGATTTCAATCATCCCACTCAATGCTGGTGAAAATGTAAATGAGTACAACTTTGATACTGCTTTGACACTTGCTTGAAAAGTTAAATGACATTTATCATAAGTAATTATTTACATTCTTAGGCATTTGTCCAAGCGAAAGGAAAACACATGTCCACACTGTTTGGATACCAGTGTTTATGGAGGTGTTACTCAGAACGGCCAGACGGCCTGTCCATCAAACTGCAAATCGATCAACGGACTCCGTTATATTCATACAGTAGAATGTTACTCAGAATAAGAAAGGATGAACAACATGAATGCATCTCAAAAATATTATGTCAAATCAAAGAAGACTGGTGCCCAAGAATCTACACTGTATGTTTTCCATTGAAATCAAATCCTAGAAAATGTAGAAAGTGGAGCAGTTGGTGGTGGCAGCTGGGTTCATGGTGTACTGGCATCAGACATTTTTGGGTCATGGTTATATTCTGCATTTTTTCTGGTACAGAGATATGAAAGTACGCACATGGCTTACACACTTGTGAAACTCACCAAAATGTACACCAAAAATGGGTATTTTATAGTATGTAAACTATAACTCAAAAGTTAATTAAAAAGTAGAGTATAAAAATATCTTGGCATACAGGATCTGGATTGAGAGCAAGAAGAGCGGTGAAAGAGATATTTGGAATTATATATGAATTTTACATTTTGAGACTTTATTCTGCTCTTCAGGCTGTTGTAATATCACATTTTCACGTTTCATATTAGACACTCAACTTTATGAGTTGTTTAAGTATTGTATCACATAACTAGATGTACGTATGAGAAGAACCCTACTTAAAAATTTGGATGTGAACTAACAGGTTTACAAGGGTGGATACATTTGGCCTGGTTATTGAGACTGGTTGTCTGAGGAAGGCTCTTATTGGGAGGCCTGCTCATGAAACTATTATAACAAATTCATTGAACAAAGTATAAATAAAATAGACTCAAGTGTTCTGAGTTGGTCATTTCTATGATGGAGTTATAAATCCTCCTCTTTTACCTTTAGAAATATATTTTTATTACAATACCATTTACGTGATAATGGACAAGCAATAAACTCTCTTTTCTTGTGTATGATGATCATCCTCCATATGAACAAACTCTGAAGGGTGATAAGGTTTTACAGTTTGCAAAACAGTTTTATGTAAAAGTATATATTAGTTTTATTAGTTATAATAGTAATAGACAACATACTGGCTTTATTTATATTGGCTTCATTACAGCTGCTATTTTAGAGATAAGGGAAGTAGGAATCCAAAAGTGAAAGGGAAGAAGACACAAACACAGCTGACATTTAGTGAATGTTCACTCCGTGTTGGCATTAAGACACACAGCCCGTCTGAGTTAATTCGCACAACAGCCTCGAGAGATGAGGGAGCGTCTCATGTAAGCGGATGAAGAAACGGCTCTGGAGCGAGCCCAGGCTGGCACAGACCTGGCGGGGAGCGACACCGGTGCATAAAGCCTGGGATCCAGTTTCAAAAACCTGTGTTTCCCCAGTTACACTGCCTTCTGAGGAAATGTCAAGATGCATGTTCTGAATCCAGCATCTTACATTCCAGGTTTAGTTTTCCCACTGTGTGTCTGCTGGTCAAAGTTGCTATTCCTCAACTCACTGCACATTAGTTTTATAATATCAAAAGTTTTCCTTCCTGGATGGTGTAGCTCAGTTTATTGAACGCGGGCTGTGAACCAAAGGGTCACTGGTTCAATTCCCAGTCAGGGTACATGCCTGGGTTGCAGGCCAGGTCCCCAGTGTGGGCCATGTGAGTTGCAACCACACATTGATGTTTCTCTTCTTCCCTTTCTCCCTCCCCCTCTCTCTAAAAATAAATAAATAATTTTTAAAAAAAGTTTTCCTTAATTCCTAAAGTCACACATTGATTTTTACCCACTTTATAACAACGAATAGTTCGAGATAGAATTTTATCAGTAACATAATCAAACCAAACTCTTAAATATTATTCATTTTTAAAATGTTTCACTCGACACCTACTCTTTTCTATATTTTGCAGATTTTTGTAAACCGCATTCGCACAAACGCTTTCTGACACAGTCATCCTATCTTGTTATGCAACTTTGGACAATGGACTCTTGTTTTCTATTTTGGGAAGTGTCTGTCTTAATTATTGGCACATGACATGGCATGCTCTTTCTCCAGAGGTCACTCTTGACTTGTGCTGTGTGGCGGAGCACTGCGGTTTCCCTCCCAGAGTACACTGCGTCCTGCTGAGTCATTACTCCAAATGCATAGTCCCAGGATCCCATGGGAGGTACCTGGGGACTTATAAGAAAGTAATTTAAAAAATTATGCTCAGCCCTGGCTGGCATAGCTCAGTGGATTGAGCATGGCCTGTGAACCAAAGCATCGCAGGTTTGATTCCCAGTCAGGGTACATGCCTGGGTTGCAGGCCATGACTTCCAGCAACCACACATTGATGTCTCTCTCTCTCCATCTCTTTCTCCCTCCCTTCCCTCTCTAAAAAGAAAGAAATAAAATCTTTTTTTAAAAATTTTAAAAAAAATTATGCTCAAATGAATAAGACAAGTAAGTTTATAACAACAGATTACAAAGTACTCATAAAAAAGTACAGATAAAGTTAATTTTTTGTGGAAATCAGCAGTAACAGGGTCATTTCGTTCCCATGTGCTGGCTACAGTGAAGGGATCCTGGACTCAAAGGAGCTCATGGAAGAAGCTTGTAATGTGGCTGAGCAACTGGGACTCTCCTATCAAGAGCAAAGCAACAGGACTGGCCTTTAGCCACCAAAGTATTTCATTTAAATAGACTGAGAACGTGATTCCCCATCAGACATTGAAATGCTCTTTGTGTTTGAAACCAGGCGCCCGCTAACTCAGAGTTCAGGCCCTCATTTCTGTGGTTAGGCTTGCTCCCGATTATTAACGCTTGGCAGCACTTGGCTGTTTATAACTGAGGGGGGCGGTGGTTACAGACACTGTGAACCTAATTAATACTTTTCAAATAATTTTTAACAAGGTTATGAATTATACAAATCTTTAAAGTGCTGTTTTCCTTCTGCTCAGTTTTATAGTTCATGAAATTTCAGAGTTGAAAAAGTTGTATATATTCAGACTTTAAACATGTGAAAAAAAATTCACTAATTCATCTAAAAGTTACCCAGATTTAGGCAAAACCTGTGTCATTTTCTAGAGTTTGGCTTATGTATGCTTGACCTCACAAAACTTGTGATCTTACAGCTTAAATTCAAGCAGAAGTTAACGGTCAGCAACGTTCCTGGGGAAGAAACCTCTGAGGGTGAAACTGTGGAGACCGCAGCCACCTAGGAGAAGAGCCAGTTATGAGCAACGGCTTACTCGGTGCGTGAATGAGCACGTAGTCTTTGTGCCTGATGTCAATATTGTAGCGTATTGTCAACAAGTCCTCTTTGTCTTACCCTAGGAAACAGGGGCTTGCAACTTTAAATATTTAAAAACATATATATAGTATGTGAACATATCTCCTAAATATACAGTCCTTGTAGAGGTATGACAAAAATGACTAGTTTTACTAGCTGAAGCTTGGAGACCTCCTTTAGAAAGAATGGCGAGTATTTAGGAAAGTCCCCTAGTGCAGGTCTGATGGCGTGGGTGTGGAGGAGACAAGGAAAGGGCCCAACCTTCTGCAGGAAAAGAAAACAAGCAGGAATTGAGGGGCCTGAAGGGACTTGAATAAGGAGAGAGTCTGGGCTCTAATGAAATATGGATATGACTGAAGGGTGGAGGGTTCTCTATTTATATCTCCAACCTGTTAAGGATTTACACAAAAATCCCTGCTATTGCCATTCACATTCTGTGCATGCCCTCTGGGGCAGAGCGGGCATCAGTGACAAGCCAGTCCCATGTGTCTCACTCAGTGAGTAAATGAACAAAAGGGCGAATGATCAGGGATCATACTAGCGTGCACTCTCGGCGACCACTGTTGCCCATCATTCAACTTAGGTTCTAACACAGGAAGATCCCTGAGGCCCTAAAGATACCTGGGCCAGGTACAGTTGAACAACAATTTTTTAAAAAAGAAATAAAAACCTTATCAAACTATTAATAAAAAAAAAGATACCTGGGCCAATTCTCAACTCCACTACGTGGGGCCTGCCCCACAGCTCTGTGGGTCCTTCCATTGGCCTCTGGTGGTCTCCCATCTTGTCTTCTGCTCGGCAGTCAGTGAGTGCTCAAGAATCCAGCCAGTGTCTCTGCTGACCACATCCAGTTCTCCCCAGTGCTCTACAATCACTGCTGTGGGTCGAGAAGAAACACAGGTAGGTAGTCCTTAAAATATTGTCAAAAACCAATAAGTAGGCTGTGATTTGCATCAGGGACTAGATAAGATTCTGTAACCAACATTTTTTAAAGATTTTATTTATTTATTTTTAGAGAGGGGGAAGGGAGGGAGGAAGAGAGGGAGAGAAACATCAGTGTGTGGTTGCCTCTCGTGTGCCCCCTACTGGAGACCTGGCCTGCACCCCAGGCATGTGCCCTGACTGGGAATCGAACCCACACCCTTGCTTCGCAGTCCATTGCTCAACCCACTGAGCCACACCAGCCAGGGCCATAACAAACTTTTATAAACTTCAGACATGACCTATACTTTAGTTGCCCAGGTGGCCATTTTTTTCTCTTTTGTTGTCTTTCAGATATGTTCTTGATGGTTAAGATGAAGAGATAAATAGGATGGCGTTCTATTCAAGGAAACCGTGGAATGCTACTGAGCTCATGAGAAACAGAAAATCAGCCCTGGCTGGTGTGGCTCAGTGGATTGAGTGCCGGCCTATGAACCAAAGAATCGCTGGTTCAATTCTCAGTCAGGGCACATGCCTGGGTTGCAGGCCAGGTCCCCAGTTGGGGGTGAGTGAGAGGCAACCACACATTGATGTTACTCTCCCTCCCTTCCCCTCTGTCTAAAACTAAATAAAATCTTAAAAAAAAAAAAGAAACAAAATCAGGCTGAGCAGTGAAGAAGTCTTGGGAAATAGAGGTAGTGACAATGCTTTACATCAGAAAAATGTTTCAATGGTGATATGTATACTGACATAAAATTTATTTCAGATGAAAAGCAGTTTGGGCCCTGGCTGGTGTGACTCATTGGACTGAGTGCTGGTCTGCTAACCAAAGGGTCGCTGGTTTGATTCCTGGTCGGGGCACATGTTTGGGCTGTAGACCAGGTCCCCCGTGGGAATGTGCATGAGGGGCAACCACACACTGATGCTTCTCTCCCTCTTTTTTCCCCTCTCCCCTCTCTCTAAAAATAAACAAACAAATAAATAATTAAAATCCTTTAAAAAAAGAAAAGTATTTTGGAAACAGAAAAGTATTTTGGAATGAGTCATATGAATACAATGGAAAGAAGTATGAGTATTATTTTTGCACCTCAGCTAACATATGCGGAATTATTTAATGATATTTAATGTAGGTTAAGAAAGATGAACTTCTGAAAATTACATTTTTGATTATTTTTTTGGCTTAAGAATATCACTGCCAAAAAATGTTAAAGAAGAGTAAATTCAGTAAAAGTGAGCAGAACAACACATTAACATAAGTTTTAAAAATAGTTCTGTGTGTGGGAGAGAAGCTGGTTGCTCTGAACTTCATTAAGCCGATTGTTGGGAAGACATCTGGAGTCTGAGGCCGGGGGTGGGGGAGGCAGGCAGTACACGTGCATAGCGGTTCATGTAGATGTGCCCGGACAAAATGCATTTTTACTGCTTGCCAACTGAGTGGCCTCCATGGGTCTTCATCGGTGCGGGGGGACAAGAGGGCAGAGACAAGAAGTGACGGCCCTGGGAGACTCTCCCCAAGCTGCACCAGTCTCCAGGCGACCTGCTCGCGTGAGCCACCTTGCTTTGTCTCCCATGTCGTAAATCCATCGAGCACAAAACAATGGATTTTCTGGATCCCCATCACCTCAAATAGTACGTATTCCATGAAAACACATTAATGAATAGTTTACGTCCCAGGAAATCACACAAAAATTGTTTTAAAAGAAAAGTTGCTCAGAATTAGATATAGTGGGAATTCAAGGAGCAGCTCTTGCGAAATATCACAAGGCCCATCGTTTCAGTCAATAGCCATCAGGCCCTGCTCTTAGGAAGGGGAATAAGATTCGGCAGTACCTCCAAAACTCTGAAATTCCCAGAGCAGGAGCCTAGTTCAAAAGAGCCCTGGCTGGCGTAGCTCAGTGGATTGAGCGCGGGCTGGGAACCAAAGTGTCGCAGGTTCAATTCCCAGTCAGGGTACATGCCTGGGTTGCAGGCCATGACCCCCAGCAACCACACATTGATGTTTCTCTCTCTCTCTCTATCTCCCTCCCTTCCCTCTCTAAAAATAAATAAATAAAATCTTTAAGAAAAAAAGAAAGAGGACTGCTTGCTTTGCCCCTGGACGCTCCATCCCTGACCCTGCTGCACCCGCCACCGAGTCACTGCCCACAGCCAAGGACGTGTAAGAGTTTGCATTTCTACTTTTATGATGTTGCTGGAGCTCACACAGTGACGGTTGGGGTACAACATGACACAAAACATGCAAAAAGGAGTTCCCAGCTGAAGCACTAGATGGGGCCCACTGAGGAATGTTGGCTTCTGTGGGCACCTTCGTGGTGCCTCCGCCTCCACAGAGGGAGGGGCTTTCTCTCCTCTCTCCTGAGCTGAGGGGCGCCAAGTCATCCTTAGGTCATCGCTCTGTCTCACAGGGAGTTACTGGGTGCCTGCCAGAGGCCGGGAACTGTTCTGGGCAGCAGTGACTCAACGAGGGTCACAAGCTACGGTGATCCTACTCTGGGGACCTGCGGCGCGCAGCATTGCGTCTCCTCCCACACCTCCTGCTAGCTGTCCGGGCCAGACTGTGTGCTCCCCTGTGCACCTGTTCCTAAGGGACCCTCGCCCTCAGCCAGGCTCGCTCCTTGTTCGCAGGAACGCTGGCAGGGCCTGGGCCCAAGAAGCCAGCATTGGCTCTTGCCTAACTCTGGCGAACAGTCTCAGTTTGTGTTAGTTGTCATCTCTCCAAGTGTCTTCTCTTTCCTTCATCAAAGCACATTTTCTGTTTCAAAACAGCTTTTTCAAAATATATACAGTTTTTAAGAAGGTGTTACCCAGGACCGGCTTCGTCTGAGTCTCCCTGACCCTGCCTCTCACGCCAGCACCCAGCGCTTGCACATTCGACTTTGCACATTTCCCTGTGGTTGCAGTTTCACGAACTTGTATCGCTTTTTCTCGTTAGGGAAAACAAGAAGGGTATTACAATTTTGAACAAGCATCTAAGGAGATGTGTCAGGCAAATATATTCTCAGAAGACCTTTTCAAATATTAAATCTAATTTATGTGAACTGTTAAGGTAACTGCAGATAATAAAGTTGTTTTTCTCGTGCAGAACAGACAGAAGTGAGCAGAAGAAATGTTCCCCAGCCCCGTGTCCTGTAGACTTAGGAACACCATGGCAGGTACACGTGTTCATCCGCTAGAGCATGTGGAACAGTGAACAACTCCCGTTTTTCACACAGAACTTGATTGGTTAATTCTAATAAATTACCGTAGTCAAGGACTTTGAGTACAAAAGAGGGGATTTTTGAGGGGTGCCCCATAAAATAGAATGAATAGAGCTTAGAATTTGATTGTCATTTTCAAAGACCCTTAGTCAGATAAGCAAGTCTGGCCAACTTGACTCCTGATGTTGTGTAATATTTCTGTTCTGAGACCCGTCCCATCCACCTCCCTATTCTTACAACACGGCTGCCCCCACCACGTCCAAGCGTCCTGTCCAGAGGTCAGGGCTGAGGTGAGATGAGAACACGGACATGTGTCGCGCATCTCGGGACCGTAACTTAGCTTCCTCTGCCTCTTCCTCAGCCTGGCCAAGGCCCCCAGCGCTGCCTGCGAGGCCCTCACACCCCAGCTCTCCCCCCTGTTGTACGCGTCCCAGAGTTTCCACGTGGCTCTAGACCACCTGTCTGGGAGACCTTTGAGAATGCTTTGGCTCTGTCCCCAGAGGAGTGATTGTCCTAATAGGGGATATACGCAGCTGTTGAAAATAGGGTTATTTTGATGATCTTTGCCACGGGAAGTTTGGCAATGGTAATGCTGTCAGAGCGGCACAACGACATTCAGGACGTTAAAGTAGGACACGATGCTGCCCGTGGAATGAGTGGCGTCTGAGAGCATGTTTCCAGCTTTTCGATTTACTGTCTTGTTTAGCTGGAGGAACACGAAGAAGCTTTGCAATGGTTGTAAAGTCAAGGTCTGCATTACAGTGACCAGCTTCCAATGGCCGCAGGAAGTCCCACCTTCCCGAGGCACTCCTGCTCTTGCCCTCCCACTGGCCAGCAGGGCTGACCTGTGGACCCAGGGGGACATGGGCGTGATGAGTGCAGCTCTGCTTTTCTTTCTCAGATCATGTTCTCAGGGTGACACCAGCCACCATGTCCCAAGAAGGCACAAGCAGCCTTGGTGGGGATCTTTGTGGCAAAGGACCGCGTCCTCCTGCCAACAGCCAGCGCCACATGCATGGTCCTCCAGCCACAGTCACTGCAGATGACAGCAGTCCAGCCAACAGCTGGACCAGCATGTAAGAGGCCTGGAGCCGAACCCCCGATGAGCCACCCCCAAAGCCGCATCCACAGGAGGTAAAAGAAACATGTGCTACTTCAAGCTACGAGGGTTTGGAGCAATTTGTTATGCAGCAATAACTGGTACCAGAAATCACTACCACTTTAAATGTCTTTCTAACTTTCACTTCCATAGGTGGAAAGTAAATTTTATATCATAAAATAATTCTAACAAATTAACTACTTTATGTGAGGCTACAACCACAAAAACACTCTAGGACAGGAATATTTAAATATATCTCGCTCCCGGTCATTTTTATTTTTAACCATGCCAGCAATCAACAGAACAGGTCTTATTACTGCAGAGTTATGAAAACTTTGTCTTAGAAATAGTTTTACAGCTTTTGATTTAAAAATACCATAAATATTTAATTCATATGGTGTCCAATTAAAATATAGCTCTTAACTCTACTATTCATAACTTCATTTAATTTTAATAAGGTACTCTCTAAATTAAAAAATATGAGTCATAAATCTATGCATCTAATCTACCTGAAAACCAAGTGATACACATTGCTGGGTTTTGACCCGCTATGCTTAATCTAGTTTAAAAATATTTTTGCAAATAGTTACTAAGAGGCCTGGCATTCAAAGATTTGTTCTAAGTTAGAATGAGAGGCCAACACAGCAGTTCATTTCTCCCTCAGCCTTTGTGCTGAGAGACACACCAAGAGAAATGATCCTACTGATTCCTACTGATTCATTCCACTGAGCGCCTGCGGTATCTTCTTCCACCGGCAACCTCTAGCCATCCTCCAAGATTTAGTATATCCCTCATAGAGGAGCTATATTTTATTCCTTTTCTGAATCGCTGAATTTTAATAATTTTGAGGCTCCGTATATTGGAGGTTTAGGTGGTAACTGAAGTAAAATGTTAGTCTCATCAAATCAAAAAGAAACTCAAATCATGAAGCCCGACCAGGTATTTACCGACTTGGGATCAGAATTAACAGGTCTCAACGGAAGTTCGTTCCCCAACAAGTATTAATGGTAAGTGCTGTTGTTTCCTAGGTTGTTGGGGAAAGGTTCCGTGTATTCCGGGGATACGGTAAAGGGTTTGTAGGGTTCCCTGAGTACTCGTCAATGTAGGGAAGTGAGAATAATAGTGTTTTTTTTCTCATTTGACTCCCTCAGTATTGAAAAATGATGAGTCTTGTCTTTGTGAAAAGCTGTGCTGATTATGCTCAGTTCTCCTGCAGGAAAGCAACAGCATTTCACATTCACTTATTTCTAGATATTTTCCCCATGACGCTCAAAATATTGAATTTTAACCACATAAAGATTTGAATTATATGATTCTTCTTATAAGAGTTGGTTCTTCTACTTACTAGTTCTCCTGAATGTAGTTCCTACTCATTTATGTTTTACAACCTTTTAGCGGTTATATTTCTTTTTTATTGAATTTATTGGGGTTATATCGGTTAATAAAATCACATAGGTTTAATTCTATAATTTGTCATCGGTACATTGTATTGTGTGTTTACCACCCAATTCATGTCTTTTTCTATTGCCATTTATCCTCTCTTTACTTTCTTCTGTCTCCACCCACCCCCTTTCCCTCTGGCAATCATCATACTATTGTCTGTATCTGTGAGGTTTCTTTTTTTAATCTTTTCACCTTTTTTATCCCATCCGCCTCCCCTTCCCCCTCCAACAGCTATGAGTCTGTTTCTATTCTTTCATTATTTTAGTTTATTCATTAGATCCCATATATAAGTGAAATCATAATCCTTTCTCTGGTGTATTTCACTTAGCATAACACTCTCCAGGTCCATCCATGCTGTCACAAAAGGTAAGATTTCCTTCTTCTTTTTTTTTTTTTTTAACTACTGCGTACATAGTATTCCTTTGTGTAAATGTACCACAGCTTTTTATCCAACCAACTACGGATTATATTTCTTAATCACTTGAGCCTTAGTTTTTTCAGCTACAAATGGAAATGATAATACCTAATATTATCATTTAGTAAAATGATAATATTATTTTGATAATATCATTTAGTAAAATAATAATATTATTGCTAAAAATATGACTATGATTATTTTATCTCAAGAAAAGAAACATTTTGGTTTAGAAGACATTCCTCTGAGTAAATGAGCTCAGATAACGTGGAGCTGGGCAGGCTCTGGGGGCAGCGATGTCTTTTTTCCGGGAACACTTGGTGCCCTGAATACAAGAAAGCAGCTGGGCAGTGACCGGCATAGCCCTCCTCCTCGGAGAAGCTCCAGGAGAGATATGGGGACTCCCCAGGTGGTGTGGGGCAGCCAGTCTTGGGATGGTCAATGTAGCATCCAGCAAACTCGAGAACGAATATCGGAGACTTTCAGGGTATCAAAGATATTACTTTATTGGCCAAGTTTAACCTGCGCAGGGGCGAACTCTCAAAGTGTCCAGCGACACAGTGCCCGCAAGGAGCTGCAAACAAGAGCCGCGCCGAACGCTTACAACTGCATTCTTATATATGGGCGGGCAAGCAAGCGTTATACAGAAGCAGACGTGGCAGTTAGTAATTCGTTTACAAAGACCGCGCGCGGGAATTTCAAACCAAGCATTCTTTCATAAGGCGGGAAGGCAGGCTGTTTGTTCATTAACCTAGTAATCTCCTGGTTCTAGCTAGCTAGTTTTCTATTTTCTCATTAAAAACTACAAAGCACTGCTTATCTAGCCTACCCAGGGGAGAGCATCTGCTAGACACAGGGTGTTTGCTTTGACTGTACTTTGTCTCTTTTATCATTTCTTTTTAGCTACAATGTGGTTCTTGTCTATTAAGGTTAAACTTAGTTCTTAATTTCCTTGTTCCCAACAGTCAAGCCTTCAGATCCATGTGGAGAGCTGAGGCCAGGTAACCAGGTACACCTGTAACATGGATTTGACCTGTTCACAGAACACAGTTCCTAGAGGGCTCCTTTTAAAATAGCAGCCACAGGTCATAATGCCACCAAATCATGGTGTCCAGTCTGCCAGCCTTCCCCCTTGTCTTCCAGGGCAGGGCAGTGGCACCGACGGGAAGTTGATTCTTTTCTTGGCCATTGAAGCTTATCAATCCTCCTTTTGTCTTACCTGACCCTGAGGGCTCAGTGCCAGGACCTCTGTGTGGAATTCCCTGATGTAACAGAGAACCACACAGAGCACCAAAAGGCACAAGGCTGTGGAGCTGGTTAAGTAAAATATGAATGGGCATGCACAACAGGCCCAGCCCACAGCTCGCATCCAAATGATGTGTATTCCCTTGTTCTCTTCTCCACTTTGCAGTCACTTATCAAGGTTTACTTTTTTAAATAAACAATATTCACCTAAGGATATGTTTATTTGAGAGAGAAAAAAATCAACGTGAGAGAGAAACTTTCATTGGAAGCTGTCCATAAGCACCCCGACTGGGAATCAAACCATAACATTTTGGTGCTCAGGATGATACTCCAACCAACTGAACCACCCGGCCAGGACCCATAAGATTTACTTTTAAGGAAACTTCTTAATTAAACATTTTCTGATGTTGTGTTTAAAATGTTTAATTTATGAAGCATTTTCTTCAAAGTATGTTGAATGAAGTTGTGGGTGATTTCAACTGTGCTCAGATCTGAGATTGATGCACATTTTTTAAACATTAAAATGACTCCTTGGATTGTTTACTTTTTTGGTCACAGTGACTCCTGCTACACAGCAGTTGTCCTGGAGTGTGACATAGGGCTCCTGAGCATTAAAGGGCCTGCAGGAGGGTGAGTAGCGGGAAAGGGGTGACCCTGGCAGGGTGTCCAAGGTGCCCGGCACTTGCAGTGCTATTTCCAGACCAGCTGTGTCTGGGAATTTATTAAAGAGCAAAGATATGACATATAGTATTTGGAAGGCCTGGGGCACATCACAACCACAGATCTACGCACAGGTGCCGGAGTGTCTATGGTCAGGGTTAGGGACACACTCTGGGATGCTGTGGACAAAGCTGCATAGAGAGTGATTGAGGGTTGAGGTGGGAAAGTTGCGCATTTGTTGAACTTACGTGGCTGCGCGAGAGACGGACTGGCGCACGGTCGCCCACCTTCCTCAGTGCAGCCACGTGTCATGTTGTTCTCTCTGCCTCGGTCAGAGTTGACACGAAAATCATTCCTACGTAGAATGCTTTTGTGTGTTTTGGAAGTGATAGTCATTTTGGTACTTTAATTCTTTTTAAAAACGTATCTATGAGAAATCTGTGAATTCCTATTTCAGGACAAAATGCCTCAAAGATTAATTTAAGTTCTTTTTTTAAAAAGCACATATGAAATATAGTTAAATAAATTTCTTTCACTAAAGCATTTCTTCTCAATGCCAGGAAGGGATTAAAAGCAAGTGTGCTTTCAATAGTTTCTATTTTATCCTAAACAGCTTAAGTTTTTCATTATTTCCAAACAGTTCAAGATTAAATGGGGTGAGCTATACAAAAGAACAACTAAATACAATATCATAAAGGCTTAAATAGAAACATTTTCACTTGGACAAAACCATTACTTTCTATAGGTTTTCTCATGGAAAAAGCCTAAAAATGTCTTGTTCACATATTAAGATTTTTAAGGTTAAATTTACAACATATTCTATTGGCTTTTCAAAGGTCAAGGTATGAACTAAATTTATTTTTACTTTTTTAATATTTAAAGGTCTATTATTAACATTTGGCAAGACACTGGAATGTGCATTTATATGTCTTCTTGAATCTGCAGGAAAAGGCATTCAACCTGATGTCGTGCAGGAATATACTGAATTACAGATGCTAATATAGTGTGGATTTTTATAAGGCTCTACATATATTTATTCAGTAAATATAAACAATATGTAAGACCATTAGATCAGAGGATTCCATGTGTTCCTGGCCTCATGAATCACAGAATCTGAAAAGCAGGGCAAACTTCTCACAGGTTAACTACATTTGGACAAATTAAAGCATTTATCAGAAAAGAAAGTGAAATACCCCCTAAGAGGCTAGAGAAAGAGCCCTGGAAAGGTGACTTTGGGTGAGGCCAGAAGGAGGAGTGAGCTCTGCATGCATGAGTGACAGAGCAAAGAGCAGGCCTGAAGGAGCAACTAACTTCTTTTTACATGTTTATCTTCCCCCCTTTTTATTGAATGTATTGGGGTGACACTGGTTAATAAAACTACACAGGTTTCAGGCACACAAGTCTGCAACACATCATCTGTACACTGTATTTTGTGTTCACCACCCCAAGTCAAGTCTTCATCCATCATATCGACCCTCCCCCACCCTGGGAATCACCATGATGTTCTTTGTGTCCATGAGTTCTTTTCCTCTCTCTCTATTTTCTTTGTTTGCTCAGTACCTCTACCACCACCAAACACCACCCCACCAGAGCTGTCAGCCTATTCTCTTATCTATGAGTCTGTCTCTATTTTGCTTATTAGTTCAGCTTGTTCATTAGATTCCACATGAGTGAAATCATATGGTATTTGCTTTCTCTGAATGGCTTATTTCACTTAGCATAATGTTCTCCAGGTCCATCCATGCTGTCCCAAAAAAGAAGGTTTCCTTCTTTTTTACAGCCAAATGATATTCTACTATGTAAATTACCACAGCTTTTTTACCCACTCATCTACTGATGGACACTTGGGCTGCTTCTAAATCTTGCCTATTGTAAATAACACTGCAATGAACATAGGAATATTTATTTATTCATGCATTCATTCATTTATATTTGAATTAGTATTTTAGGCTTCTTTGAAGAAATTCTCAGAGTTGGAATCACTGGGTCATAAGGCAATTTCACTTTCAATTTTTTGAGGAAACTCCACACTGCTTTCCTCAGAGACTGTACCAATCTGCATTCCCACCAACAGTGTATGAAGATTCCCTTTTCTCCACATGCTCCCCAGCACTTGTTGATTGTTGATTTATTGTTGATAGTCATTCCGACAGGTGTGAGGGGATATTTCATTGTGGTTTTTAATTTGCATTCCTCTGAAGATTAGTGATGTTGAGCATCTTTTCATTTGTCTATTGGCCCTCTGTATGTCCTCTTTGGAGAAACATCTATTCAGGTCCTTTAGCCATTTTTTAATTGGGTTGTTTATCAGGTATTGTATTTTATATGTTTTTTATACATTTTGGGTACTAATCCCTTATCAGATGTATTGGCAAATATGTTTCCCATTCAGTGGGTTATCTTTTCATTTTGTTGATTGTTTCCTATGCTGTGCAAAAACTTTTTAGTTTGATGTAGTCTCATTTGTTTATTTTTTCTTTTGTTTCTCTTGCACAAGGAGATATATCAGAAAAAATAATGCTACAAAAATGTCTGAGATTTTATTGCCTATGTTTCCCCCTGAATTTTTACAGTTTTGAGTCTAACATTTAAGTCTTTAATCCAGTTTGAGTTTATTCTTATGTATGATGTAAGAAGGTGGTCTAATTTCATTTTTTTTGCAAGTATCTGTCCAATATTTCTGACCCCATTTATTGAATAGACTATCTTTACTCCATTGTATGTTTTTGCCTCCTTTGTCAACTAATAATTGACTATAAATGAGTGGGTTTATTTCTGGGCTCTCTATTCTGTTCCATTGATCTATATGTGGGTTTTTATGGCAGTACCATGCTGTTTAGATTACTGTGGCCTTGTAGTATAGTTTGATATCAGGTATCATGATTCCTCCAACTTTGTTCTTCTCTCTCAAAATTTCTGTTGTTATTCTGGGTCTTTTGTGGTTTCATATAACTTTGGGGAATATTTTTTTCTAGTCAAGCAAAATACACCATTGGTATCATCACAGGAATTGTCCTGAATCTATAGACTGCTTTGAGTAGTATGGACATTTTAATAATGTTAATTCTTCTTATCCACAAACATGGTATATGCTTCCACCTATTTGTATTTCCTTCAATTTCTTTATTAAGTGTCATATAATTTTCTGAGTGCAGGTCTTTTATGTCCTTGGTTACATTTATTCCTATGTACTTTATTCTTTTGAATCAATTGTGAATGGGATTTTTTTTCTTAGTTTCCCTTTCTGATAGTTCATTATTGGTGTATAAAAACACAAAGGCCCTAAGTGAAAGAACTGAAAAAAAATGTCCAGAAATAGAGCCACTATCTTCTAATGTTCAGGTATAGGGGACAGAGAGTTAGGAGAGGCCACAGAGATAAGAAGAGGGAGAAGAAAGGAATTGAAAAAACAAAACTAGAATCACAAGTCATAAGAAAATCAGGGGAAGAGAATGTGAGATGAAGGAGGCCTTGGTCAGAACTGCCCTTGCTGTAGAGAGATATAAAGTCAGAAGACGCTGATAGGGGCTGGGATGTTGGGTGGTCTGGACATTGTGTGAAACCTTAGCATCTATCTTATCACTGATTGAGGGTTCACTGGACATAAGGGAATGAAGACAAATACATGCCACTAAAGAGTCTGACCCTGTTGCACTGTTGGTGGGAATGCAGACTGGTGCAGCCACTGTGGAAAGCAGTGTGGAGATACCTCAGAAAATTAAAAATGAATCTGCATTTTGACCCAGCTATCCCACTTCTAGGAATATATCCAAAGGAACCCAAAGCACTAATTCAAAAGAACATAAGCACCCCTATGTTCATTGTAGCATTATTTACAATCACCAAGATATGGAAGCAGCCCCAGTGTCAATTGGTAGATTAGTGGGTAAAACAACGATGGGATATTTACACAATGGAATCTACTCAGCCATAAAAAGTAAGAAAATTTTGCCCTTTGGGACAGTATGGATGGACCTGGAGAGCATTATGTTAGGTGAAATAAGCTAGTCATAGAGAGACAAATACCATATGATCTCATGCATATGTGGACTTTAATGAGAAAACTGAACTAATACGGAAAATGGGGACAGACTCATAGGTGGAAAGCAGAATGACAGCTGGTGGAGGGGAGAAGGTTAGGGAGTGGATGGATTGAACAAAAAGGTAAAAGGGCTCATGGACATGGACAGCAATGAGGTGATTGTTGGGGGGCAGTGGATATAAGGGAACTAAATGTAATGGAAAATATACAATAAAGATTAAATCAAAAAATAAAATAAATTTTTAAAGTCCAGCTATGAAAAGATTAAAAAGCCAGAAGTTGAAAGAAAATAAGGGTAGTTGGAGAAGATTTCTGTTTTTTTTTTTCACCGTATAATGTTCTGAGAATGCAGTCCCATTGATAACATCATAGGAAACATAACGGGAGCTACAATAAAAAAATAATTCGGACACGTTAATAAAAGTGAAAATGTGTTGAAAGTGAGTCTTCTTTATAATTAATGATTTAATTATACACAAAATACTGAAGTATAAAACCTAAACAGGATTATGAGATATGTGATTAAATCTCAACATTTTAATGTCACATAAAATCTAGAATACTTTCAATAGCACTTAAAGCTCCAAAACTAGCTACATTATTCAAATTGACTTTAATGGTTCACCATGTAATGCCTGATTATTTTCTCTGCTTTCACCCAGCACATATAAGGATATTAAATAAAATCAAGTAGCAACTAACTCTCCTTAAGAAGGAAGGCTTTGTCCAGCCTATAATTTGTCATATTAAAGGGTTGACACAACCTCTATCTTTGCTGAAGTATCAACTGTGGATTTGGGTGTTGAAAAGAAGAATTTTCTGGGCCAGCTGTTAACAGAGTGGAACTTTTTAGACTGCTCATGTAACAAATGGATGAACTAAAAATCAATTAACAGTTTGAAAACACATTCAGTCTTTAGATACAAAGTATGCCACTATCATTCATGTCAACAGCAACTATTGCTAAATTAAGCCTAATTAGAAGTTAATCAGGAGTCTATTTTATCATTGTGAACTACAATTGAAAAAATATGTCGAAGTTCAATATTATTTGTGTTGTATGAAATGATTGTCTTCTGTTAGGAACCACCCTGCCTGGTTTCAGAAGCCCCCCACCCCCTCATGGCTAAGGCTGAGTGAGTGACCTTAGGACCATAAGCCACTAAGGAGACAAAGCTTATCTCCGTGGCAGGAGCACTGCCTCTGCCCCCTTTACTTCACCCTGCCTGGCCCCCACTGCATGATCGGTTAGCCAATGACAGTTAAGATTCCTCAAAGGAGGGATGACATAAGACAGGCACGATCACTGGGGGCCCCCAGGGCAGGACTTGTGGAGCTATAGCAAAAGGGGGTAATGGACCCTTGCCCCTCGGCTTTGATATAGCCTGAGTCCTCATCTGTCTGCAAGAAAATCTCCTAATCTCTTGACTGCTTTACTTCCCAAGCCTGACTTAAGCCTGAAACAATGACAGAGGGTGGTGTAGCCCTGTCCTGGAAAGGGCTAGTTCCCCAGGGTGATCAGGCCTAAGAAAGAATACATAAAATCCTGTGAAGTCTGCTTTGCTAAGAATGCTCTCAATTAAATGATAAGGGTCCCAGCAGGAAATGAGTTTGTTACCCAAAGTTTTGTAGCCCTTTAGCTAACAGACCCTGACTCAGAATAAGCCCTCATAATTCTCTGTATGATATTTATTGCTTGATCCTTACTGCCTAATGATTAATGAGCTTTACCTGTATTCCTGTGCAAAACAAACCCAATAAAAGCCCATTGAGAAAAAGGCTCTTGACCCTTCTCTTTGAGAGATTAGCCACTTTTCCTCCCCAAGCAGATCATGTCTTGGTAGACTTATTCTCATCTGTGGTGGCTGGGGTGGGGGTGGGGCTTTGGGCAGAGACCCTCCCCCAGTCTTTCATTAATTATTAAGTGCTTACTATTTTACTAAATATTTAGTGACCACTGTCTTACCAATTAAGATAATTCCATGGCAGCACTGGATTAATCTATTAGAAATATCATTTTCCCTGATTATGATTCTTCTATTAGAAGACTGTTTTCAAAAATCAGATATTGTAGCAATAAAATAACTGGTAAAATTCATGATTTGTAATATTATAATTACTGGATTCTATTCAAATAAAACTTCTTAGTAGAATAAAGGTGAAATAGATGATATTAAAAATAGATAATTTAATAAATGATATTTAAAAGGCTGAGTAGTCATGGTTAATAAAAATAAAGATCCCTACTTTATTTTTTTTACATCATAATAAATTCCAGATGAATCAAACTTTTAAAGCTAAACATAAACCTGGTTTTCTGGATTCAGGTCCAACATGTAAAGATCTGGGAAGTAGCTATTCTCATACTTACACGAGAAAAAGCTGGACAAGTGAAAACTGACAACTGGTTCAGGCCTCGTCAAATGACTAAAGCCACAGGGCAGACTCTCGCCCTGGGCTCACTGGCACAGAAACCCAGGTCTGGCTATTTGGATCAGAATCCTCCGAAGTCATAACCTGATTGGAGCACATATGTGGTCCTTGTGGTGAACTGAGTGAGAGTTGGAAGCTCCTGAGATTTGAGGGAAGCTTCCCACGTGCTTCACAGTGAACACCTGGAAAGTGTGGGGAAGTCGTCGTTGAAAGAGAAGCCCCATTCATTCTCCCCACACTCCCAGAGATGCAGCATGTGCAGGAGGGAGGAGAGGAAGAACTGCCTGAGTTTGGTTCTCAAACTTGATCACAGCTGGAAGGAGGGAATCCCACCTGTGCACATCTCCACAGGTGATAAGGCTTCGAGAAAATAGTTTGGAAATGTTGCAGCCAGGAAGGGCAGGAGGGGGCAGGAGAAAAAGCTGGGAGACTCACAGAGGGAAAGTGAGGTCTGTGTGCCCAGGCAAGCGAGTGGCTGAGACTTGCTCAGGAGATCACAGATTGCCCCTGCTGCTCCTCCTCCCTCCGTTGTACCACGGCACCAATGGGGTTCCGGTGTAATTTGATGGATTGCAGTTGAAGGAACAACAAGATGTAAACTCTTCTTCAGAAAGAGTGCTTAGATAAGCCCCAAGTCAAGAGTAGAGGCAAAAACATAACAGCTGTAGAGAAATTTGAAATCTGACACTCCAGCTTCAGCAAACACTAAACACAAACTCCTGGTCACATTAACACATTACTCACCCCAAAGCATTACTCACCTGGTAGGACATACCTGGCTTTCAAAAGCAGGATTCCATGGCCTGATGAAAGGCAAGAAAAATCACACTATGAGGAGACAAAGCAGACATCAGAATCACACTAAGATATGACAGATTTTGGACTCACCCCCCAGGGAACTTAAAATAACCATGAATAAAATGCTAAGGAGTTTAAATGAAAAGAAAAAGAGCATGTAAGGACAGATGCATAATCTAAGCAGAGGGATGGAAATTCTAAGAAAAAAATCAAATGGATATCTTAGAAGTAAAAATAATAGACAGCCACAGAAATGGGTTACCTCTGACTGGCTCATTGTACACGTGATGAGGCCAGAGGACGATTCTGTGACCTTGTACGTAGGTCAATAGAAACTTAGAAGCTGAACTGTCAGAAAAAAACAAAACAAAAATGAATATGTTGGGTTGTCCAAAAATTTCACGTGGTTTTGTCTGTAAAAGAAAAGATGCGTTTTTCATTTTCACCAATAACTTTATTGATTTGGATATTTTGAGCATGTCAGCTAGCTCTTTCATGGTATGACATTGATTGTTCTCAATTGATGTCTTGATTTGCTTGCGATCAACTTCAACTGGTCTACTGGACCGTGGAGCATCATCCAGCCAGAAATCTCCAGCATGAAACTTCGCAAACCACTCTTGACATGTTCAATCAGTCACAGCCCCTTCTCCATATACTGCACATTTCTTTTTGGCATTTGAGTTGCATTTTTACCTTTCTTGAAATCATAAAGCACAATGTGCCAAAAATGTTGCTTTCCTTCCATATTCAATATTAAAATGGCTACAGGCAAATTCACCAATTTTGATGTTTGTTTTTAAAAGCACATTGATATGACAGCTGTCGCAGTACAATCTAACAAAATGGTTTTGAATGAAGTTAAAGAAAACTAAGGGCGACTGGAGCCACCTTACAGAAAAAAAAAATGATCTTTTTGGCCAAGACAATAACATCAAGAAAAAAAAACCCCAAACATATTATTACATTCAAAAACTGTGGGATACTATGAAAATATATGATTTACTTGTAATTGAAGTACCAGAAGAAGAAATAATAAACACAGCAGAAAAGTGTTTGAAGTAATAGTGGCAGAAAACTTTCTAAAATTGTTATGAGTATACACACCAAACTACAGATCCAGAAACCTTAGAGAATACCAAGCAAGATAAATACTGATAAGGCACATCAAATCATACATCCAAACTGCAATAAACCAAAAAGAAAAAAGGATAAAATCTTAAAGGACATTAGGAAGTGGGGGAACAGGTTACTGACAGAGGAACACAGCAAAGGGGGCAGGCTCCTCGATGCAAACAACTCAAGTTAGAAGGCTGTGGACCTGCACGTTTCAAGGACTGCAAAACATTAAAATAGTGAAACGATCAAACTAGAATTCTATATGGACAAATCTATGTTTGACAATGAAGCTGAAATTATGACCTATTGCAACATACAAAATCTGAATAAATCATTACCAGAAGATCCACATTTTAAGAACTATTAAAAGAAGTCTCTAAGGCAGCAAGAACATATCAGTTGGAAAGAGGTGTCCATGTAGAGGAAAGAAGCTCATTGGAAATGATCTTCATTTGGGGGAAATTACTTGCACCATTTTCAATCTTTGTAATAGTTCTGCAAAACCTACACACAAACTGTGAAGACTGTGAGTGATCACTATGTGGGTTATAGCACATTTTTAATTAGTAACTTCCAGAAAGGAGCCAAATTACAAGTATTCCTGTTGCCCGATTTTTGTCTGATGTATTCTTTTCTGTTTTTGTTGTTGTTTTTTCATGAATTGTAATTTTTGGTGTAAACAGCATTTTTAGTAGTAGAATGTAGCAACTCTGGGTGCTGTCCACACACCCTGCAACTGTGTTCTCATTTATAGTTGTTCATGTAGTGACTGACTGGGTCATTAATTTGAACCTATTCTAAGTCCCACAGAGTAAAGGACAGTGATTCTCCCTGACAGTCTCTGTTCTTAACCCCAACTCAAGTTCCACTCAGCAATGCCCCAGGGCATAAATTCCTGGAAAGACTGCACTCATCACTTGAAGACTCCTTTGAGAGAACACTTGCTGAGGTTAATGTTCAAGACTGTGGACCTCGGTCAGGCTGGCCCTGCGGCTTCTGTCCGGGGTGGGGTCTCATGGGCAAACCAGCCAGCAGCAGCTCAGCTCTGACTGCCAGGATGCTTTGGGACTCATCCTCAAGTGTCTTCAGTAGGAGCCTTGCTGATCTGGAGAGGTCATAAGCTGGGATCTCTCCACACTCCTGTGAACAAAGTCTGTCTGTTGAGGTCAAGGTTAGGAGCCATCTGTTTTATGCACTGCTTCTGTCCCAGGGAAAAGGCTGAGACTGGGGTCTGGAGCTGGGTTTGGAGACAATAGGCACGTGCCACTGAAAGGCATCACTGCTTTAGGAGTGAGGCACTCAGCAGAGGGAAGCAGCCCAATGGGCGTCCTGGTGTCCCAGGCGCCTCTCCTGGCCTGATGCCATCGACCCAAAGAAGGGAGGGGTGTTCTGTACACAGGTGAGTCCTCACTCAGCCTCCCAGAATTCAGCCTCAGCAAATGGCATCTGGGATGAGATGAGAGGAGCTGATGACCTGCTGGTCCCTGTCAGCTAGCCCTGCATCCAGGCAGCAGCTGCAGAGGCAGCTCAGGGTCCCTGGCCGCAGCAGTCTGGATGAGGTTTTCAACTGCCTGGACTGGAAGCAGGAAGGAAAGCAGGTCTTGGTTCAAATACCACAAATTCTTACTGGTTTCACCAGGTGTTAGTGGACATTCACCAGTTGCCTCTCTGTAGGCCCCAGACCAGGGATGGTAGGCATCCTGATCTGGGATCGAATTCGAGACCCACATATCTGCCCTGACCGGGAATCAAATCTGCAACCTCTCGGTTAGTGCCGAGGCTCCAACTGAGTCACAGGGCTGTTAGTAGAATTCCTTCTTTTTATTAAGATCTGTTTTTAGAGAGAAGGGAAGGGAAGGAGAAAGAGAGGGAGGGAAACATCAGTGTGCGATTGCCTCTCTGGTGGGCTCCCTGCTGGGCAACTGCCTGCGACCCAGGCGAAATCCAATCTGCAACCCTCTGGTTTACAGGCAGGTACTCTGTCTACTGAGCCACGCCAGCCAGGGGTTAGTAGAATCTCTTGAGTAAATGTTTCATTGTTTGCTGAATATATTTGGGGCTATTTCCAGACACTGCTGATGTTTCTTTTTTATACACATGTGCACACACACACGATTGTCCCTAGTATCAGTGAGTGAGGGGCCCACAGAGTGCCTTGCTGAAATACTGTAATACTGCAGAGAAGTGTGTCATATAGTGTTCAATTAGAATAGAAAATGCAAATTCAAGTGTTTGGGTCTTAATCCAAGGAATTATAATATAGAATTGACTATAAAGAAAATAAAATAAGGAAGCAAAACCATTCCTCTTATATATTAGAATTTTATTCAGAGCTCATGTATTTAATCCAGTACCTTCATTTATTTCAAAGGCAGCAAACAAGAAAATAATGACTAAAAAAAGGCCTGTGACCAACGGTAACAGATGTTACAAAATCCTTGCACACACTTATAATCAAGTATTCAGGACGTCACTCAGAATCAGGTTACTTTCAGTCCAGACACAGTTCCAACTATCTTAGTTGTCTGCTTTTGAAACCCAAAGCAGTTTAAAAACAGTTATTAGTAAAGTGAAGAAATTTCATAGCTGCAAAATTTAGCAGCACAACAGAATAGACCCGGTGGGTGCAGGGGACAACCGCCTGCAATGCACAGAAACCTAGCAGTTCATGTTAGCGGTGACTTCGGGCTGGGGCATGGCCAGTGTGAACTCCCGAAGTAGCTGTCTGAGGTCTCCAACTCAAAAACAAACACACAAACAAACCCCACAATGAGGCTTGTAGTACTTTGCATTTTGTAAATGTTCATTAAAAACTGGGCTGATAAAGGGTTATGCTCAATGGATTTTATTATTTTGAAAGTAACTATTTTATGGTTAAAATAGACGACTAAACTATGAAGCACCTCCACTAGTACAACCACCACCATCTCTCCCCTAGATGAATGCAAGGCATTTCTCAATGACAACTCCGCCTCATTCCTTACTCTCTGCAGTGCCTTGCTAACCCAGAGACCAGAGTTCTCCCTGGAACATATAATTACACATGTTACTCTTTTGCCTGGAACCGTTCCGTCTTCCCAGTCTCAACTGGGAACAGACACCCAGCTTCACAGCCACGTACCACATTGCACATGGCCTGGTTTTCCACCAGGGGCCGGGCTCACTGCTTTCTCTCTGCCCATGACACTCTGCTCCGGGTGCTTCTGCTCGCTTTGCCCTAGTCGGAACACACTCTCCCTGTTCCCACTTCCTTCCTCTGCTTCCGCCGCTCTTCCCCGACAGAGCGGCAGAGCGCCTTTCTCTGCCTCCCTGAAATCGTTCTGGACTCCTCTGCGTTGACTTGTACAGCCAACCCTTGCAGACAGTTCCCATGCACTGTCCCTGCACGCGCTCCGGAGCACCAGTCCCTATTGGAAATACTGTTTACTCTCTCACTTTCCCGTGCACAATACAGGGTCTGGGGAAGCAGAGTGTTTGTTTGCTTTGTTAATAGCTAAAGTCCCAGGTCCTGCAAAAGTGTTTAATACAAAATGTGATCTCGGTATTTTTTGAATGTGTGTGAATGACTGGAACGCCAGTGAGCTGACGTCCTTAAATTTAGGTGGAAAAAAGGAACCGAGAAAGAGCACAGTGAGTAAGGAAGCCACACAAGCCATGACTACAAAGAGTGCCATGAAGTTTTGGATTCGTCAAGAGGAAAAAAGGTTACAAGTAGTAAAGATTTTGAGGCCAGATCATATTTGAAATCAGGAGGTGGGTGATGATGAGAAAGAACCTCTCACAGGAGGGTGGGTGGTTTGGCATTGATGAAGTCAAAGCGGCATCATTCAACCTGATACTATAGACTTGGAGAGAGCAAAAGGAATAAAGATGGAAAATGACTCTATGTGGAATTAGGACTGAAAATAGATTATGTTTAGGATGTGGGAGACGTGAGCGGGAATGGAGGCTGGAAAGGAGTGGAGATGGGCTCTGGCTCAAGGTGATAAAGTGGAGTTCTCTGCTTTTACGGATCCATCATTCTAACTGTGGAGGAAGAGCCAGAAATGGCAGTAAAGAACAGAATATAATCAGAGTTATTAGAGGGGTAACGGAGTTCAGCCAGCATAGATAATGGAAATGAGAAAGATTTCATCGAGGTTTTGACAGATGAGATGGGCCATGGAAAATACAACAATCCATTCGTAATACATTTACAGTTTTCACTTAAGAATCGAGTCTGCCTAAAAAATATAAATGAAAGCCAACTTCTGCTTTTACGTTTTGCAGATTAAGCTGCTATACAAAATGTTAAAGTGCAAGGAAAAGATCATTTTATAGAAGCTAATTGTAAACCTTCGATCCTGGTAGTTTTAAGAGGTTCCAGAAGAAATATGCTGCACAGAAGGAACTCCCACAAAAAGAACAGAAAACTCCAAACTGAGCCAAGGGAAGGGTATTTTAAGGCAGTATCACAATAGCCTAAACCTAAAATAATTCTTTGCATTTTAGTAGGGAAATTTGGCTGCAGAAATGAAAGATTTTGGAGGTATATGTAGTCCTAACTCAACTATTTAAATTTCTTATTTTCTGGAGAGTGGTGTAGGGTCTTGAAATTTCTTAGTACCTATTTATTTGTAAAAGTGGCAGGCCACTGTATTTGAAGGATATGATGACAAATGATAAATACAATTAAACTTGACTATTGTTTGCTGTGCAAGTAACAGGCAGGAAGATACTGATGCTTCAGTGCCTGAGATAGCAATGCATTGATCAGTGAGGAGTGACAGGGCGGTGGCCCTGAGTAAAGCCAGCACAGTGACAGGAGACTACAAGGCTCCGCCCTCTGTCTCATGTGGCACTGGTATCTTGTATGTGATAAATACAGTGTTGGAAAGCTTTCTGAGGAGACCTAGGATGCATCTTTATGAATAAAAGAGGAGCTATTTGGAGTGCGCTCATGGGACTGTTACTCAGATTGTCAGATCCGTGTCACTGGCACAGGAGTTCCCAGTGAAAACAAGGGACAGACAGAGTGAACACTGGTGAGGGGAAACGTAACTTTTCAAGTCAATTTCATGTTCGCTTTTCGTTTCCCAGTAGCATGCTGGTTTAAGGCAATTGGTGCTATGTAAAATAAATTATTTAAGCAATTGAATGGTAGGGGGAAGTTCTTTACCTATTTCGATGGCATTAGGACTTTGTATGAACACAGTGAAACCTGGTTTCTGGGAATGAGAAAGTCCAGTAAGGTGTTTCATTGTGTTGCCAGGTGTAAAGTAAACATTAAATTGTAAAGGAATACTTCCTTGAAAAGACATTTTTCATTGATCAACTGAATGAAAAAATATACAGTACAGGTTACCCCCTCTCTCTTTTAGTGTGTGAGAAGAATGGAATGACCAGGTTTATAGTAATGGTCATTAAAATAGAACCATTTAAAATGGAAAATTTATCATTTTAAAAGCAATGGATGATTTCTGAAAACTTTGCAATTGTTTCAATATTAAATACATATTTTAGGAACAGTTTTCCTGCTGTTTTATTTTAAGCAAAAATAATCAATACCTTCTCAATATTAACCTTTTTTGATAATGCCAAATGATTCAGTCTGCTCTTTGATTAGAGGTTGGGAATGTGAAAAAATCAGTAAACAGAAAAAAATTACATAAACGCAGAGCTTACACATTGGAAGCCCTTTGTTATTCTGAAGCTTTCTAATTGTCAATGAATAAAAACACTAATCTGGACATTGACTTCTGAGCCATTGAAATAATTCATTTCATCAGTGATCACCTATTGGCATTCGGTAGGCACAGTGCCAGGCCCTATGAGTGTTGAACAGTTCCTGAAGGAAGTTCGCAGCCCAGTGGCACAGAGAGTAAGAAAAGAAATTCATCGTAGCACTGTGACTCCATGAGGCTGGCAGAGGAAGCTAACGCTGGTTACCTTGGACAGAAACAGTACCTATGGGAAGAACACTCACGGACATGAGCAGCGAGGCCTGAGGACCCAAATGGGACCATGAGTGGTGGGGGTGGAGACAGAGTTGGGCGCAGCTGCTGGCACGGTCACCACTCCCTATAAGCTGTGCACGCTGGACCCTTATGGGCACCTCCCTGTGACTGCAGATGATTTCCCATCAGCCCCTGCAACTCTGCATCACTCCCTAACTCAGACTCAAGTTGACAGGTCTGGCTGAATTTAAGGGCTGCAGCCCTGGCCCTGGCTGACAATGGGAAGGCAGAAAGCACTTGCCCCACGTGGTCCACAGTCCATCCAAGGCCAAGGCTCCCTCCACAAGGGTCAAGAGGAGGGAGCCTGGCACCCTTAGGAGCAGTTGAGCCTTGGGTGGTTCATGCCAGGCTGAGGTAAGCCCAGCTCACACTCCTATAAATTTGATAACAAAAGGAGAAAACAGATTTTCCAGCACCTGCTTCAGCCCCTTTCCCATCTGCTCATCCTCTGTTTATCCGTGGAACTGCTAGTCTTGATTTCTTCTGTTCATCTAGAGTTCCTTTTTCTACACACAAATAAACATGGAGATGGTGTCGTTTCCTCCCATTGACACATAAGAACACACAAGAAACCACTGCTCTGCATCTCGCTTTTCATAGTTAGTACACCTCGGAACTCTTTCTCCATTAGGAAATATTTTCCACCTATCTTTTTACAGGTCCACACATTATGTGTGGATTGGTATAATTTCTCTTTCATTGAAATTGTTTAAAATGTAAATAAACTGAATTAAATTATTTTAATTTAAACTATGGTAATTTAAGGCGCATCAACACCTTACTGATGTATATTTAAGTTCTTCCTTCAATCTTTGCCAACGCAAACAATTTTTGCAATGAATAGTCAAAGATCATTTTGGCAGTGTGTGTACATATACATGTACGGTAAATCCCCATGTGTGAAATTTTCAGGTTGAGAAGTATATGTGTCTGCTATTTTGAAAAACATTGACAAAATTGTCTCCATTACGGCTGAATTTTTTATCCCACCAGCAGCATACGAAAGTGCACAATTCATCATGGCCTCTACAAAAAAAAATGTGACATTGAACTTTTGTAGTTTTGTCCATCTGCCACAGTTGCAGATTTTTTCCTTGCTGCTTTTCTTTTACATGTGTTTACCAAGTTTTTCAACTTTTAAATGTGGCTTTCGCAGTTTTGTCATTGCTGTCGGTTAACATGTCAAGTTTCTCTTCCCTGGCTGTTCTAGATGACGTTGCATGGTCAGAGAGGCTCCCGGGATGTTCTAGATAATGCCACATGGTCAGAGAGGCTCCCTAACTGTTCTAGATGACAGCACACAGTCAGAGAGGCTCCCTGCCTGTTCTAGATGACATTGCACAGTCAGAGAGGTCCCTGGCTGTTCTAGATGATTCCACATGGTCAGAGAGGCTCCCTAACTGTTCTAGATGACAACACACAGTCAGAGAAGCTCCTGGGCTGTTTTAGATGACATCGCACAGTCAGAGAGGCTCCCACTACAGGGCTATGATGGGCCCTCCCAAACCACCTGTCAGAGCTCCTGTGCTGTTGTTTGACGTTTGGATCTTGGATCCATTTGGAAATAATTTAGTGCAAAGTGCATGACCAAGCTCCAATCCATCTTTTCCACATTGATACCTGGTCACCTGTTCATTTAAGTCTAAACTTGGGTCACTGTCTGAGCATCACTTTTATCCTCCCCTAAATTACTGACATATTTCTAGGTTTCTAATCATATTACCTTGGCACATTTACCTAACTTTCTGAAATAAAAAGTGAATTTATCTACCAGACTGATGATTTACTTTTTATAATACAAAGAAAGACTGGATGCAAATTATTGTACTCGATTTAATTTTAACCACTGAAAAATAGCTGGTAATGTGAAAGCACATGCAGGCCTGGGAGAAAGGCACAGAGAACACTTCTTTTTTTGCCAAAAATGTTTCCCCTACCAGCTTTTTCATAATTTTTGAAATTATCACACAATGTATTCTTAAATTACAGCATTGACGGCTCCTTTTCAAATGCAAATATTCAACTGCTTAAAATATTATTTAACAAAATAAAATGCAAGTAGAGGTAAACCAGTCAAAATCCAGGGTAAATGACATTATGTCAGAGACACTGGGGAATCTTCATGAAGTCTTTCACACTTGGAGATTTTCCAACTTTCTGTTCCCTGGCCATGTGTTTCCATGAAACCACATTAGATCAATCCCATAGTCAGCAATCTGCCAAGCACTCTGTCCGGGAGTTCAGTAAAAGTTCAATATGTGCTTTTAAAGTGAGGACTAGGAGCCCTGGCTGGCGTAGCTCAGTGGATTGAGCGTGGGCTGCAAACCAAAGCATCGCAGGTTCGATTCCCAGTCTGGACACATGCCTGGGTTGCAGGCCATGGCCCCCAGAACCGCACATTGATGTTTCTCTCTCTCTCCCTCCCTTCCCTCTCTAAAAATAAATAAATAAATAAATCTAAAAAATATACATATAAAATGAGGACTGGGGTGGGGGCTGGGATGGGGGTAAAAGGCAGAAAACTGTACTTGAACAATTAAAATTTTAAAAGTTATTTAAAAAAATAAATCAATACACATAAAATGAGGGTTCCCCCCCCCCAGAGTAAGGACTGATTTTACTGTTCTGAGGAAGCGGGATCATTTGGGGCCTTTACTGTCCTTACATGTTACAGACACAACTTCATTCAAAGACTCAGAAACATTCTCTCCGGCAGGGGCCCAAGCTGGTGCATCTGATGGCAAACCGGGAGCTTCTGGAAGGTGGCTGTGATCGAGATTTTCAGCCGTGCTGGGATAACGCGTGTGCAGCCCGGCCTGGCTGGGAGACGGAGAGAGCTGCTCTTGGGCCCCAGTTCGTGTGCTCATTGGTCATGTGTTACGACATGAACAGGATCTGAATCCTTAAGGGAGAAGCAAAAGGGTGTCCCTAAGATCGATGTTTTTCTCTTTTATCTCCATACCACTTATATTTTACTATTGCTTCCTGCACATTTTTTGATTGTTATAATTTATACAATAGTATAAGTTCATTTTGCTTTAAAATCAATTTTATTAGTGTGTAACATCATAAAACAAAAGGCCCCCATTTTAAGAACACATTTCAGTGAGTTTTGACAAATATATACACCATATAATATGCAACACGTGCATACTCCAAGCCAAGAAAGAGAACATTTCCTTTACCCCCAAAGTAGCCTCCTGCCCCTTCAGGTCCTTGGCAGCGGGGTCCCCAATGCCCTGCAGCTGGGGCACAGATCAGCTCTGCCTCTCTAGTATTACATGTCGATGGAAACATGCAGTATGCACGCTTCTGAGATCCTGTTCTCTTTCAAAACATATTTTTTCAAATTCATCCATGTGGCTCATCATCAATTCAAATATCTTCTGTGAACTGCTTAGTTATATCTCTTGCACATTTAAATACAGTTGCTGTCTTATTAAGTTGTAGACATTATCTGTTCTGGACACCAGTCCTTCATCAGATATAGAGACTGGAATACGAGCCTTTCCTCTGGTTGTAGCATGCCTTTCCACCAGAAACCAGAAGTTTTTCTTACATTTTTGTCTCTGATGAGGCCCAATTTATCACTTCTTTTTATGCCTCAACTAAGATCACTCTGTCTAACTAAAACAAACAACAACAACAAAAAATATTTTCTACAGTGTTGTCTTCTAGAATTTGTATAGGTATAGATTTTAGGATTAGTGTTTCTTTTTAGTTAATTTTTCTGCATGATGTAAGGAAAATAGTGTAGTTTGTCTTTTTCTAGTTGCCCTGGAAAAATTTGTTGAAAAGGTTTTAATTTTTCTATTGAATTATCTGGTACAGTTGTTAAAACATCGATTGCCTAGATGTGTACGGGTTACTTTCTGGATCCTTTCTGCTTCATTCATCTTAGGTACCCCACCACCTTAATTGCTGCAGCCTGTTAATAAATCCTGAGTTAAGGTTTTGTGAGCAAACATCTCTTCATATGTCTGACTTTAGCAAAATGGTTCTGCCTATTCTGCATCCACTGCATCCCTTTGTACTTGTAGACATGAGCTCATACTTTCTACAAATAAATCCTGCTGGTGTTTGGATGGGATTGCACTGAATCCGCAGATCCGTGTAGGCGCAGTTGATGTGCTCACAATTTCCAAACCAGGAATGTAGCATCTAGCTGCGTTATTTAAGTCTTTAACTTCTCTCAGCAGTGTTGCATGGTGGGTAGGTTTTGTGCATCTTTTGTTAAATTTACTGATAGGTATTTGATGGGATACATTTAATTATTTTAGAATTAACTAACTTTAAATTTAATTTCAAGGTGTTTATACCTATTCTGGAGATATAAAGCTAATTTAGCTTGACTTGCTAAGTTAACATATCGATAGTGATACGTTTTCTAAGTTTCACACTGTGCCTCACCCCACAACCACGCCCTCTGTGGACAACGGCAGCTTTGCGGGTTCCTCTCCACATTGCATGGTGTTTATCCCCTTTAACCACTATATAAGGTCCCCACAAGTTATTTATTTTAACTTCTGTTTTAATTAAAACGTTTTTAATTTTTTTCCTAACCACTTTAGTAAAATATAATCGACTAAAACACTTTGCTCATTATTAAATGATACAAGTTGATAGTTTTGGGCAAATGTTTACCTGCAAAATCATTGCCACGAGTAAGGTAGCAGACACACCAATGACCCCCGAATGCTTCCTCTTGCCCTTTGAAATCCTTCCAAACATCACATTCCCCACTACCACTTGCTTTCTATGGCTATAGACTAATTAGCACTTTCTAGAATTTTATATTAATAGAATCATACAGTACACTCTGTTTTTTGTCTGACTACTTGCTCAGCATAATTATTTTGAGATTCGGCCATGTGTATTCTGTGTAAGCAGTTTGTTCTTTGTGTTGCTGCGGAATGTTTCACTGGGAGGCTCTCCTGCAGGGGGCGCACCGCTCACTGTGCTGGGTGTCGGGCTGTTCCAGGGTTTGGCTGGTAGCACAGTGCTGCTGTGAGCATTTGTGTGCACGTCTCCATGAAGTCTCCTTCTCTTGAGTGACTAGATCGTATGGAAGATGTAAATTCCCAAGCTATCTTCCAAATTTGTACCTCTTTACATTTCAGCAGTATATGAGAGTTCAAGTTGCACCAATTATATGCCAATATTTGGTGTGGTTAGTCTTTTAAATTTTAGATATATTAATGTATGTATAATGTACCTCATTATAGTTTGAATTTGCATTTCCCTAATGAATAGTAATGTTGACATCTTTTTGTATGCTTATGTATGACATCAAATCATAATAAATTAGTTTAAAATGACATATTTCTACAAAAAAACAAAGTGACAAGAAAGCACACAACTATTATTCTTTTGAACAATTCTTTTGAACAATTTTGAGTAGAATAATTATATATGAATCATAGTTGCAATATCTTGGCATTAGTAAGTTTGATCTGATATTTTCACTGTCTCAAGCTTAAAATATATTTAGATGTGAAAAACTAAGAATGCCATGTAGCTCAAATACTTTTCACTAGAATAGTTCTTTCTGAATATTTCTCTAGTTTTTTAGTTTACCCACCCACCCCCCCATAACACACTTTAAAAAAACTGAAAGACCATAAATAAAACAATATTAGACTTAGACTTTAAAAATCTTATATGTACTATTCTTCTGATACTATTTCTATTGTGACTCCTATGTTATATAATGTACTTAGCTCATTTCTAGTTAGTAGTGTATAATTTCTGGTACTTTATCTGATCCTACTGTGACAATGTCAAATTAAATGCAATGGTACTGTCCAAAGTACTGTGCCATTGTAGTTGTTTTGCCTAGGAGCTGTCTTTACAGGAATTAAACCCACAACCTTAAGTCTGTTGAAGACAGCTTCTAATCAAGTTGACTTATATTGGCCCAGTTTCTATGCTTGGTTGGAAATATGCTTTAATGCTGAGTATTGGTCAGTTTTGGACTCACTTGGCCTGGGTTTGATTTTGAGGTTGGATGTGTGTGAAGCATGTAATTTTGGTTAAGTAATTCAACATCATTGCAGCTCAATTTTATAATTGATAAAATTGCATTAAAATCTTTCTGATATGTCGAAAACAATGAATATACATTTGCAGGCATAGAAGTGACAGAAGTATTTTAATCCACACGTGGTTTCCATTGTCTGCCCCATCCCAGCCCTGGTGGTGCAGCAGCGATGCACGTGTGAGAATCCCACGTGGTTCTTGCCTTCATGGTGGTTGTGTCACAGTCGAGAAGACAAGCCTAAGGAAATGAGATCAGCAGAAATATTGAAAAATAAAGGAGTTAAACAGGGACATGAGGAAAGATGATAATAAGGCAGAAAATCTTCCATAGCCAAAAGCCAGTAATTAAGAGAAAATAAAATTAAACTTCTGTATTGTGGGCTGAAGTTTGGAAAGCGATGGGAGAGAATGTACAAGATGGGCCTAGAGGGTGAGTGGGAGGCAGCTCAGAGGCACGTGAGCATCTTAATGGGGTTGCGGTTCATCCCAGATGTAGTGGGGCGATTAGGTTAACCTTTACTAAATTGCTATACTTGTAGATCAAAATACCTATTTGGTCCAAACTTGATAAATAATAATAAAATATAAAATGAGGTTAATGATAGTATCTAACATGTAAAAATAAAGATTTACATGATTCAATACATTTAAAGTGCTGAGCACATGTCACAGTGCATAAATGTTAACTCTACCTGGACACACCTAGTGGCAGCCATGTTGGGGAGAAGATGACAGATAAGAGGTTATATTTAGAAAATGCAAGATTATCTGGAAATTTATTGGTTCTAAAGGAGGTAGGGTGAGTCTGGATGTAAGGATGCCCTTCATATTTCTGGCTTGATGCAGATTATTGTGCTACTGTTGCCAACTTGAACAGTATGAAGATACAGGTAGGGGAACTCGGTGTTGGGCAAGAGGAGCTGGGAATGGCAATGGGCTGTGATCATGGAGGCGTTTGGCAGTTAGATGCATGAAAAGCTGGCAGTGAAGGCTGTCAGGAAATATCCATGTAAGAGTTGGCATGTGGGTAATAACGGAAGGGGTGTGAAAGGAGTTGAGGACCCCAGGGGAGTGTGCAGCAGGGAAAGTGAGCTACGCCCACTTTTAAAGGGTGGGTGGGAGGGTGGAGGCGCAGAGCAAGAGACCACACAGGAGCGAGCTGAGAGCAGAAGTGTGTGCAGTCTCAGAAGTCCGAGGCAGAGAGTACTTTGGGCAGGAGTCACCCGGCGTGGGAAGCCAGCAGAGGCAGTGGGGTCGGCTCCTGCTCCCACAGGGAGGCTCTGCTCCCCACGTTCCTCCACACCCCTTTGTTTTCCTAGCGAATTTCTGCCAGGAAGGTGCTTCAGGCGTCCCCCAAAGGCAGCACTGAGGCAAATATCAAGGAAACACTGTTACACCCCTTGATGAAAGCCGAGAGAGACAGCTCCAACATATCCCAAATCAGACTTGCTCACATGACGGGTTTTATCCTGTGCTGACGGCGGTATTGACTAAGATAAATGCATGAGAAAAGACAGGAAATTTGACAATGAAAATGTCATGATTTGAAATCTTGTTTCACAGTCATTGATATTCATTGAAAATGAAAAGAATGGTAATCTTTTAATTCATAACTAGGCAAAATAAATGTCATGTAATTAAACACGGAAGGAGTTGTGAGCGCCCCAGACTGCGAGGGAGCAGAAGGGCCTGGCACTGGCTGCTGCCCGCCTCACTCCCCAGCGGCGCCTTCTGAGCAAGCGCATCCGCCCAACACAGTGCTGGCCAGCACCGCGCTTGTCACATTCCACCATGTAATTGGCAGGTTATTTTGGAGAGTCTGTTATCCCTAAGCATATCAGGGAAGGAACAATTTACAAACTATTTGCAGTTTCAGAAGTGATGCTATCTTGGAAGATATTTATAGGCTAGTTATAAAAACCTCGGCGTGAAATAGCAAGATACAGATATTTCAAATACTTCTGATACAGCATTTTAAAATTAATTGGAACATAATAGAAAACTTGCACCAATGGAAGTTTATATTGCAAATACATTTACATACTAATGTTTAAGTGTTATTTATGTTCATGGGGGAAGAGGGTTGAAGGAGAGGACCACTAGTTATTATACAGCTCATATAACATTCCACTGTCACCCAAAAATAGGGCATCAGGGTTACTGTCCTCTTCTCTGAGAAAATAGTATGAAATAGCGAGTTATCATCAGTAAATGTGGGTGAGCTGGAGAGGGTTTGCGGGTCGCTCCTCGTGGTTTCCTGCAGAGTCAGCCCTTCCGTTATCGACCAGGGAGGAATCGAAGTCCCTGTTAAACGGGCTGACTGAGCACGGAAGTCTCCCGGATGTCTTTAAAGGGGTGGGGGAGGAACTGGAGGAAGTTTGGGCCATCAGTTGTGAGCAAGGAGCAGAATATAGAGCAGGGAGTTCAGTGGATAAAAACTACTAGAGACTCACAGTTTATCAGGAGGTTAATCGGGAAAAGAAGAACATAAATCACTAGCATAGAAAAGGAGATTCAAGGAGGAAGTTCACAAAGTAACTAAAATGCTAATGAAGTACAGAACAGAAGAAATAGAAAAAAACTTTACCCTACTCACCTGGAGATGGAGAATTGTGAACTTAGAAATAACCACCAGAACTGGTAAGATGAACATTTCTGAAAATAAACTCTTATGGTTCCTTCAAATATCTAATATAAAAGCACCACATAGAAATGGGATTAAAGTAATTCTGAGCATTTTGGAGATTTAAAAGTCTACAGCTTTGTTGAAATGAGAATAATTGTGTTGTGGGATTTTTGAATACTATATTAATTTATAGTTTTAAGTCTTCTCATGCACAGAGAGGTGAATTATCGCAAATATTAGTTATGTTTTCCAATTCACAGATCCCTACCGTTGCTTTAGTTAGATTCATACTGCAAGTATACCAGTGACATTTTCCCTCCAAGGTCTGGCTGTACATTTTTTAAATAGATGAGGTGGATGTAATGTTAAGGTGAAACCAGTACCTAAGGATGAGGCTACATTATCACTAAAAAAATAAATTACAATAAAAAAACCCAACAAATAGCAACCCTGTCTGATGGGCTTTAGTGTGAAGCCTCATCCTCTAGCTCTCACTTAGTCAGGAAGAACGATATCACTGATTTTTTCACTGCCCTTGAACTCCATTTTAAAATAACCTTCAGCACTTACCTAAATGACCTTACTACCTGCTCAAAACTTAATTTCTCCAAACAGTATTCCTTGGAAAATCTATGGTTATAATTGAAAACTTTGATTTTTATTGACTCTCTCAATAAAATAGCAACTAGAATAGGTCTCTCAAATAGAATAGCAAATAAATTACTCCTGACACTTGTTTTAGGAATTTTCCAGAAGACATACAGAAACTTGAAATAATAATCCAATTTAGAAAATGTATAAAGATGTTTGCACACTGGCACTGGGCCAGTAGCTCAGCTGGTTGGAGCATCGCCCTGGTGCACCAAGGTCGTGGGTTCAATCCTTGGTCAGGACACATACAAGAATTGACCAATGAACACACAAATGAGTGGAACAATGAAACAATGTTTTGCTATCTCCCACCTTTCCTCTCTCTCTAAAAAATCAACTAAAAAAAGAAATGGGCACACTGGGTGGAACAGCATGGGGAAGTGGTGAAGGGCAGGGGACAGGTCTCAGGCATGCCTTTCCCGGCTGGGTGACTTTGGACAGCTGGGAAGGTGGGAATTCATTAGTATCCACTGTTGTGAGGACTTGACAAGGTCATGCATGGAAAGTACGCAGAACAGTGTCTTCTACCTGTACCTGCTGATAGAAATACTGGTCTGTGGATGACTGGTCAGCCAGGGATTGTGACTGAATTACATCCATAAATGAGAAAGCAAATAAGGCCAACTTAGAGTTTACCAGTTCCCTGGAGCTTATGCTTAAGTCCGACAGTGGAGGGACTGCCAGGCACTCAGAAGGAGCAGGGGGACCCTGTGTTCCCTGGAAGTCCTCAGAGTCCACTAGGCAGCGTTCCATCTCTCTGCACCTCTCCCGGATTCTGGATTTCTTCTCTGAACAGAAAAGACCTGCGGACCTGCAGACCAAGGCTTAGCAGGTGCACGGAAGTCTAATGCTCAGGTTCTGGAATGTGAACATTAAACCAAAAGTCTAAAGACTGAAAGGAAAATCTCTTGGGCCCAAGCTCCACCTTACATGAGAACAGGTGGCCCTGAGAATCTGAGAGGGTATTCCTCTGGATAGCAGCATCTGGGAGGTCACAGTGCAAAGCTCCTTCAGTGCCTGCTCACCCCACAGGGAAGCCTGCGTGTAAGTCCCGTCCATGTGCACGTGACCGTGGTCCGCACAATACCTGAAGAGCTGCAAAGGACACCACTTCCGGAGCTGTGGTCCCTCCACTGGGAGCACACTGACATCCTTGATTAAATGTATTTCATGTTAAATTGACTACGTTGTTTTCGCTAATATATTTAAATTTTACTAGAGAATCAGTCAAGATCTCTAGCTTCCAATAACAAAGGAGACCAATTTACAGCATTAAATTTGAATGAATAACAAAGAACCCAAATGGACTAGGAACTACTTCCAACTTCTTGTGGCCATTTGGGCATAAAGGTGACCTTGTTCATAGGTGGCATCACATGCACAGTAGCCTTTATTCTTTACAATGAAGATCAGGTAACCACAAAACTTATTGACTTAATATACCATGTTAGGATAATCATGACTTCTGACGCATCTGGGAAATGACTTTCAGCAAATAGTCATGCCTCTCAACACTATTTTTCTTCCATATCAAGAAAAAAGTGAGAAATGTCATCTATGTATAGACTATTATAGCAACCTCTCATCACTTTACTGTTTTTTAACTTTCAGCTTACTGTGAAATTGTTTTCCCAGTCTTCCTTGTACTAAGCCTATAAAGAATTAACCAAAGTAAATACCAACTAATTGTAATTATGGTATAGAGAAATTAATTTTATTACCTAGAGAAATGTTATTGGAATAAATAATTTTCAAACTATTAAAAGAATAGTTTTAAAACATTAAAATGCTAACTTTGAGAAAATTGTAAGACTTAGTGCTCTATCATCTGTTCTTTTCCATGATGCAAGCTTGTTAGTAACCAGAACACAGTTTAAGTAAAAGCACTTTAATTGTTCTCCACCTGCTGACACGCGGTGGGACTGCTCACATCTGCCTTCTCTGGACGACGACTCAGGCACACGATTATTCCTCCAGAGGCTGAAAGAAGTGAAGTCAAGAGAGGAACAGCACAGGTCATGTGTTTGCTTGTTGTTCGGTTATTCATGCCATTACACATTCACATTCACCTGCCCTGTTTCTGCGGGTCCTTCTCAGTTGGCCATAAATGCTCAGGACAGAGCCCTCATGCACCCCACGCCTTACCTGGGGTCCAGGCCCATGTTGCGTGGAGGCCGTTTGGGAGAGATGCTGCTGTTTCAGGACACAGACAATGCACACTCTGGCTGGCATCTTCCACCAGGTCCTCATGCCAGCTCCTTCACAGTCCTAACCTTGGCATTCTGCCTGCCTATTTGGAAGAATGCCTTCAAGATGACTCAGTGCAGCTCTCCAGCCAGGTATCCACGTGCCAGCAGATTCACATCTTTGAAAGTCAGGGTGTTCCCCAGCTTCCCCTCTGCTCGTTCCACCATGGGGGCTGCTCATCCATAAGGCTGCCCCCTCCTGTCAATCGACCCATAAACTATCATTTTAACTGCTCCTGCAGACTTAGTTCACATTTGTCCCAGCATGTGCTCATTGGATTTCACCAAAAAATTACCTTATTGTGTCTGTATGTTAATTGTTGACTCGTAGATATCTAAACAAAGAGGATGCAATAATTTGGGGCTGAAGACTTGCACCTGGTAGAGGCTACAACCTTCGTTGTGCACTGAGTTGGTTAAAGCCAGACCTCCTAACCCATCTAGAGCTGCAGGCAGGTTCCCTTCAGCCCCTGTCCTAGCAGAGAAGCCTGCCTGGTGAGCTTCCGACACTGTGCAGGTGACTGAGGGCTGCAGCCTGATTTGCTCGAGCCCAGGGAAAGCCCGTGGAGAAGCCGCTTATTTTCCACGAGATAAAGCCGCACGTGTGCCCTGCTGCTGGGCCAAGGTCCTCAATGGCGTATCACTGCTCCGTCAAGCTCATGCCAGGTTTTGAGCAATGGCAAATTCACCCTGGTTTAATTTAAAGATATGCCTATCATACATAAAAATAATTTTGGTGATCATGGTCTTTTTATCTTGGTTTGCCATAATTCAGGAGCATTTAAAATATCGTGTTGCCCTGGGGGAAAAAATAACATGTTGACTTTTCAGTAAAGTTGTAATGTGTGTGTAGCACTGGAGGTTGCAGTTCCATCCACAAGGTATGCAGAGGAGGAAGATAAAAGGTTTTAAAGGAAGCAGGGGCAGTAGCGAGGCCAGCTGCAAACTCACACTTGTTAACTTGTGGTGAGGAATAAAGCAGGAAGTTCAACGACTGAGGTGACACTTCTACGTTAGTGTCAGTGTGACATGGAGCTAATTAAGGTGGGTATATATATATATATATATATATATATATATATATATACACATGTGTATAACCTTATATACATGTATATATAAACATTTGACTTTCAACTATATGGGCATATGTTTTTAATTGCCATTTAATAAAGGCTGAATACTGATTCCTAATGAATTTTTATGAAGTTTCTTGTAGTTGGATGGTGATATATTTCTTTAAATATTTCTTATGGAGAAAGTGGCCTGACGTGTTTCTACAGTATAAATTGGTAAAGTTAGATATGGTAGTTTTTTCAAGAAATTATATAATAGTTGAGACTGTTTTTATAGTGATATGTGAATAACATTTTAAATACCAAATGTTGCTTGCAAATTGGAATAACAAGGTAGGACTAGCATAGTGTCAACTAGAGAAGAAAAATGTAATAATGAAATCAGAGTGTAGTGACAGAAGAAACTACATTTTTTTTCGATTTTATTTATTTTTAGAGAGGAAAGGGAGGGAGATAGAGAGAGGGAGATACATCAATGTGCAGTTGCTGGGGGTTATAGCCTGCAACCCAGGCATGTGCCCTGTCTGGGAATTGAACCTGAGACACTTTGGTTCACAGCCTGCGCTCAATCCACTGAGCTACGCCAGCCAGGGCTTGAAACTACATTTTTTAAACCGTGTTGTGCAAATTGTTTTCCATTTCCCATTCATAAAATAAAAGTTGTAGCATGAACTATTATCAGGGTGCTTGCTGAGAGTTTTCTGTTTTAGTGAACTCCTTTGATTCATATTGCCTCAGAGGGAATGGGACAAAGAAGCTGGATGCAGCGCTGGGGCTTCGCAGGGCGATCCAGACTCACTTAGAAAAGAAGACGACATCAGCAATGCCGCACTTCTGAGCCACACTCTGGGGACACATAGACCCTGAAACTGGTTTCCCAGGGTCACCTCTGCAAGCAAAGCAAGGTCCTTGTTAGCTAATTGTAAACATTTGACAAGAGGCAACCATCAAATGTGAACTCCTAGACCCTTGCTTATTAGGTACCTATGTTTTGTCCATTTAATTTTAGTGAAAATATCTTTTGAAGATGCAAGTAATTTTATCAAAAATTGCTTTGGAATAAGTTAATTTTGAAGACAAAATTGGATGTGTTCATTGACTTTCATTTTGAGTTGATCTAATTCAGAAGCAATTTGTGAATTATCCAGCTATTGAAATTAAATTTTTTCAAGTAGTTTATTTATATACCTTAAAACTCTTAAACTTAAATTTTGTCTTACTAATGCATACTTAGAATGTAATTAATATTTAAAAATTTATGTTTGTGCTTTATCTTCAACCACATCCTGTCTAAATTATATGAATGGTAAAAAAAATCTTTAAACTGAAGTAATAGTAGATGTTCACTGTAATAGAAATGATGATATTGTCTAATTACCTATTTTTAATGTCAACCAGATATTATCTGTTTATTATCAGACCACAATAATCTGATTATCAGATGATGATATAAAATTCTTCCTCTTTTTAATATATTTGAACAATCTCTAATTTTTTCTAAAAACTAAGAACAAAGGAAAATATATATTTTAGGCTTAATATTATATATCATATTGTAACTTAGAAAATGTATCATTGACTTTTTTGCATCACCTACAATTGTAGAATATAAAACACATAGGAAAGACTCTAGTTTAAAAAACTATGTTTATTATATAAGCTCATTATCAGAGGGAAAAGAGGATCATTCTTCTTGTCATAACTGTCAGAAGTTTCTATAATCAGTGTACGTGTAAAGTAACATAAATATGTTTTATTTAAAATGTTTAGTTTCTTTTGCTTGCTTTTGTATTTTAATTTTTGGATGTTAATTAGCTAATTCATTTATTTATTTTTGACACTATTACATATTTCAACTAATTAATTATTCCTGGTCTGCTTGTTTGGACCAATTTTCATAGTTTTTACCTGGAGTGTGCATGTTACTGCACAGTGGTTATAGGACTGGATAGTCTCGGCTTTCAAAGACAAACACTCGTGACATTGGATAAAAACAAGATCATCAATAATGATAATGGTATCTAGAATTTACTGAGAAAAAAAATGCAGTCTCTAATTAGGTAACATGAATGTACTCCAGGGACTGTGTTAGGAGCTTGACCTTCAGTAAACCTTCTCTTCCTTGTAGCCACGCCCTGCGGAAGGTCCTTAGGATCAGGCGTCAGCCTTTCCTGCTCTGGTTGCCGGAGGATCTCTGTCCTGAGCCACGCGGCCTGAGGTCAGGAGAGAGCAGTGCTGAGTAAGGGACACACTGCTGTCCTCGTTTGACTGGGCCAGTCCCTGCTGCATCCACGCCACCCTCATGCCTCACCCTCCACCTCTCACCCCTCACCTTGCACCCTTCACCCCAACCCTTTACCTCCCAAAGTCTAACCCTGACCCACCAACCCCTGACCCCCACCCTCCACAGCTCACTCTTACTACTCACCTCCCAACCTCACCCCCATCCCTCCCTGTCCAACCCCCTCCCCCACCTTCATCCCTCCGTCCCATCCCTCAGCCTGGCCCCTCGCCCCTCCCCTCTTTCTTCTCTCATTCCTTCCCCTTCTCTTTAGCTTTTTTGCAGTGAGGTCAGTCTGAGCCATCAGCCCTTCAGAAATACAAAAGCAGCAGAGTTAACATTAAAGTGGACTTCTGTAGTGTGTCACGTACCTGCCGTTTTTCTCTCCAAGTCGATTTTGTTTCTCTCGTGCGATGTCAGGAAGCTTTGCAGTTATGTTAGGCATTGGGGAAGGGAGTCTCGTTTTCACACATCGTTTCTTACAGCTTTGGCCTTCGGTTTTCATGATAAAGAGCAAATTTAGATTCTAGGCCAGACTGTACCATTAGCTGTGGATTATTTATTTGAATACTGTTTCAATATTCGAAGGAGAGGCAATGGTGTAAAAACAAAATACACTGTTTCTCCCATGGGCCTTAAGCATTGTGTTCAAATCATCCTATGAACTGAGATAAATTGTGAGAAAAAAGCGTCACCTAACAGCGCAAATTAACCCAGATGGGGGTTGGGGGAGCGCATGGAAAGTGGCTCCAAGGAAGATGTTTTTGAGCTGAGACGGGAGCAGGGACTGGGAGCTCTCCGGGCTGTGGGGAAGACCTGTGCGCTCTCTACACCTGCGGCCTCCTGTAAGGTCCCCTGGTTGAGCCTTCTGACCTCCCAGGTAGCAAGCTGGTTCTTAAAGGGAGCAGGAATATGTGGGAAGCAAAGCATCTGTTCAATTCGTGTTCCTCTCCCTAGTACAGCTTAAACAAACTTCCAGCTGTCGTACTCTGTGGGTTAAACACACACACACACACACAGACGATAATCCAGATGCTTCTAAGGAAGAAGTAACTAAGCGGGTTATCAGATTATGATCCAGGCCTAACTGAGTTCTGAATTGTATTGTTTTAAATGAAGAAGGGTGGCTATTTAAGGGAGAGGTGTTGAATTATTCATTGAGAATATGACCTCCCCTGAGAGAAATGCGCTTGACAGGTTTCTTGATAGCTGTTCATTGTTAAACGATGAGATGTATTTGTGACTTATCATTCATGCTCCGGCTTTGTGCTTTTGATGGTTTAATTGGTTGTAGAATTCAGCTTTTTCTCTGACATGTTTTCTCTCTCCAACTCTATACTTTTAAATCTGAAACATCAAAATTGCCATCAGTTTCTGTCACGGAAAACTCATTTCTAGAAAATGGATTCATGAACGTATTGTCAAAGAGAGGCCATACATTTCATCGCTTAATCTATGCGCCGCACTTTGGAAACACAGAAAGTGAAGAACGGACCTCGTCTTGGGCGAGTGGATGAACAGATGGCTTTTACAGACCAGCTTCTAGTAACCAGTAGGCAGACCAGTTTTAAACTGGGACTGGAGCCAGTATGCACATCTCTCTTTCTTTCCCAAAATCTTTTTTTTATTTTTATTTTAATTGTTGTTCAAGTACAGTTTTCTGTCTTTTACTCCCATCCCAGCCCACCCCCGACCCCTCCCCTCCTCCCTCCCATTTCCACCCCCCCTAGTTTTTGTCCATGTGTCCTTTATACTTGTTTCTATAAACGCTTCCCTTTTTCCCCTGAAATTCCCTCCCCTCTCCCCTCTGGTCACTGTTAGCCTGTTCTCTATTTCAGTGTCTTTGGTTATATTTTGCTTGTTTGTTTGTTTTGTTGTTTAGGTTCCTGTTAAAGGTGAGATCATATGGTATTTGTCTTTCACTGCCTGGCTTGTTTCGCTTAGCATAATGCTTTCCAGCTCCATCCATGCTGTAATAAGGGGTAGGAGCTCCTTCTTTCTTTCTGCTGCATAGAATTCCATTGTATAAATGTACCATAGTTTTTCAATCCATTCATTTACTGATGGGTACCTAGGTTGCTTCCAACACTTGGCTATTGTAAATTGTGCTGCTATGAACATTGGGGTGCATAGGTTCTTTTGGACTGGTGTTTCAGGGTTCTTAGGATATAATCCCAGCAGTGGAATTGCTGGGTCAAAAGGCAGATCCATTTTTAGTTTTCTGAGAAAATTCCATACTGTTTTCCATAGTGGTTGTACCAGTCTGCACTCCCACCAACAGTGCATTAGGGTCCTCTTTTCTCCACAACCTCTCCAACACTTGTTGTTTGTTGCTTTGTTTATGATGGCCATTCTGACTGGTGTGAAGTGGCATCTCATTGTGGTTTTAATTTGCATCTCTCTGATAGCTAGTGATACTGAGCATCTTTTCATGTGTCTCTGGATCCTCTGTATGTCCTCCTTGGAGAAGTGTCTGTTCAAGTCCTTTGTCCATTTTTTAATTGGGTTGCTTATCTTCTTAAAGTGGAGTCATGTAAGTTCTTTATATATTTTGGAGGTTAAACCCTCGTCTGAGGTATCATTGGCAAATATGCTTTCCCATACAGTTGGTTCTCTTTTTATTTTAATACTGTTTCCTTTAACTATGCAGAAGCTTTTTATTTTGATGAGATCCCATTTGTTGAATTTGACAAAACAGTGGGATACGAAGTCAATATCCAGAAATCAAAGGCATTTTTGTACACCAACAATGAAACAGCAGAAGCAGAAATCAAGAAAAAAAATCCCATTCAATATAGCAAAAAGAAAAATAAAATACCTAGGAATAAACCTAAACAAGGAAGTTAAAGACCTGTATGCAGAAAACTACACAACACTGAAGAAAGAAATCAAGGAAGACACAAACAAATGGAAACATATACCGTGTTCATGGATCCGAAGAATTAACATCATCAAAATGTCCATACTACCCAAAGGGATTTACACATTCAATGCAATACCTATTAAAGTACCAAGGGCATATTTCACAGACATAGAACAAACACTTCAAAAATGTATATGGAACCATAAGCAACCCTGAATAGCTGCTGCAATGTTGAGAAAGAAGAACAAAGTAGGACGGATCACAATACCTGATACCAATCTCTCCCAAAATCTTTGACAAGCAAAGAACTGTGATGTCCTGAGAGAGCTGATGGCGGTCGTTTTCCCAGATGGGCTGAGTGGGAGCAGTGCCGGAGCCTCTGACTCCGTCGGGTTCCCACCGTGAGTTCAAGACCCGGACTGTCCAACTGTTCTCTCTGCTTTTCAATCTGGCTGCCATGGCCTGGTGTTTTTCATGAGCCCAAACATCCATCAGATTTGGTAATTTTGGAAAAAGTATTTGAAAGTAGCCGTGCAAGGCAATTTGTACATTACCCTTGGCATCAATAACAACATTTCACCTTAAGACCTTTCACTCCCTCTAATAAGATTCCTAGGGGTAAAGTAAGTAAACTGTATGTAAGCGTGCAAAAATGTTATATTGTTTAAATTTTAAAAAGTTGAATTTTGAATGAAAGAAAACTGGTGAGTTGAGAAAAGCTGAGAAATTTTGTTTAAAGAACATAGTCTTTGACAATAGGCATGTTTAGGTTCAAATATTTTATTTTCTCTGCAAGTATGAGCTATATAATTTAGAAGCAATTTTTAAATATTCTTGAGACCTCAATGCTTCATGTTTAAAGTTAGAATAATAACATCAACTTTTAAATGTTCTATGACAGAGATTAGATGAGTTTATATATAAAAATGACAAGCTGCTGTGTGTGGTGTTTGTTTTAAATTGTATCTTTTTCTTGCTGCTATTGTGTTGTTATGTTGTCAGCGTTATTGCACTATCGCAGGATGTCAGTTCAGAGACGGTGTCACCTCCAGTTTCTGAATGGTGTCTAGCCTGTGACTTCAAACACTTTTCTGTCAAACCACATTTCAGATTTCGTGCAGGTTTTTACAGGAAAGAAATGAAGCACTAGCAAGGAGATAACCACAGAACAAACCACATTTGACAATGCAACCACCATGCACAGCGGCCTCGGCCGCCTGTTCGCTGAGCGGAGTCTGCTCTTACCAGAAGACAACACATCAAGTTTGTCTGTGCTATGGTCCCAAGCCAAGAAATGATGATTGTATTATTGTAACTAATATCTTCTTGTCAATAAAAGTTTGACCACTATGGAGAAAAGTAGTCTAAAATAGTATCTACAGACCTCTTGAGTTAATTTTAAAGTACGTTTGACTAATAGCAAAGTAGAAATTAAAATCTTGGTCAAACTGGAAAAATGAACCCTCTTTATTGCATGCCTGTACCTGTTAGTCTGGCAGGTGATGTGGAATCACATATTTATTGTGGGGTTGAGACCTTGTGCCGTTATGGCAGCAGTTGGGGGAGAAGTCCGAGGAGGTGCAGCTGTGGCTCCCAGAAAGCTCGCCTATGCGAGGTGACAGGCATCTGCTGCTGGAGTCCGCGAGGCACTTGGGCTGTTTTGCTGACAGAGTTCTGATGCAAAGTCAGCAAGGTGGGCAATTTCCAGGTCCCATAAAGGAGGAAATCAAGAACCAATCAGGGCCTGTGAGGACAAACTGTGGTCTCTAAGGAAAATTTGGAATCCACTAGAAAAATTCGGGACCGTGTCTCACTGCAGGGAGCCCCGTCACAAGGCTGCCCTGCGGAGGACGCTGCTGCCTGGCCCGCAGCTCTGAAAAGCGTCCTGACAGGGCTGTCCCATGTGGCGCAGGTGAGTCGGCCAGCAGGTACAGCTGGGGAGCACTGCCTGTGGTGTGCACCGACCCAGAGCCAGGTAGGGAGGGGTGGAGTGTGGGAAGTTAAGTAAAAGGGGTGCAGTGAGAATCCACACCCACACCTTGGAGATAAGTAAGTAGCTCTGAGGACTTTACTATCGCAAATTGATAAATCAGCTAAGAAAAGAGCTGTTCTTGAGTAAATCCGGGATCCATTTTAGGGTCCTGTAAGAAAGTACGTGCTAATTACAGATGCTCATCCTTGCTGGCTATTCGTGTTTTTCCTTCACAGTCCTCACGTCGGAAACTTCCTTACAGCGTTCGGATACCTCAGCGCCACCAAATGTAACCTGTCACTCAGGCTGAGCCCCAGGTGCTGAGAGGTGGGCCAAGCGTGGGGCCGAACCCCTGCCTCCACTGGCAGGTGTCACACTAGGCGGCTCTAACGTGTAACACGGAGTAAGGGCCCACCACGTCCGCTGGGCTCCTCACTTGGGCTGCGCAGGCGTCCGCACGACTCCTGGGTTCCGGGGGTCGGGTTCCTTTCCTCCCCAAGGCGTCCCCCAGACGACAGCTCCTGTCCGTTTGTTCCAGACCAAACCAGGTGCTCCTGGAGACCGTCGGGAACCTGTGTTTCGGGATGTAGTCGTTCCTGTAAGTCAGTCTTTGGTCCCGCTCAGATGGTCTGATCCGGGCCTTAGCAAAAAGCTCTGAGACGCTAGCATGGCCACAAGCCCTGCAGGTGGCACTGGCACCCAGAAGTAGCAGGGAGTACCACAAGTGAGCTATTCACTTGGCTTTTATTAATGCAGATTTAATCCAAATCTACACTAACCTAGTAAGTCCTCGGTCGAGTGGGGCAGAGCCTCCCAGTGCCTGGCAGCAGCAAAGGAACCAGGATGGAGCAGCAGCTGGGTGTGTGGGGACCCACTGCCTCGGCAGTGGTCTGGAACTGGCCTCAGTTGTACCCTTGAAGGTCTGTACTCCACCCCTCTGGGTCTGCACTCCACCCCTCTGGGTCTGCACTCCACCCCCCTAGGTCTATACTCCACTCCCCTGGGTCTGTACTCATCCCTAGGTCTGCACTCCACCCCCCTGGCTCTGTACCCAGGCATGCCAGGCATGACTTGGGTTGTTTCCCTCTCGAGGGGCAGGGCCTGGGCTGACTGGCAGCCACTTTGCTTGGCGTGAGTGACTCGGTGTGATTCTGTGTTGGCGAGACCAGTGCCACGTGGTAGGTCCTGCTTTCCTCAGGGACGAAGGGGTTGGCGGGGCTTTGTGTGCCCATCCTACGCGCCGCGGAGCCCGGCGGAATGTTCTCCTGACACACGTGGGAAAGGTGGCCTCTCCAGTCTCTGCCGCCGCTGGGGTGGTGTGTGTGGGCGTGTCCGGTTCGTCCAGGAGCACAGGTGCGTTCGGTGCTTCTGTGCAGTGGCTGCTAGTGCGATTTGCAGTTCCATTTAGATGCCTTATGATCCCATGTGGATGCAGAACGAATGTAGGTTACACAACTCAGTTTCTCTTTCTATTGACTTCGAATAGTTAACACTTGCGCGCAACCGAAGGCTTGGTCCTCTGGGAGGGCATGGGCGTAGTTCAACACATGCCTGCACTTCCTCTGTTTACAAAACAGAAAAGTTCCAAATGATGGTGATGCTTACCACCATTTTTTTCTAGTTTTTTAATGGAAATAGATACATAAAATGTTTTTTCAGGTTTTGCTCAACTGAGTCATTAGTAGTTAAACTTGGCATTTACAAAGATAATAAACAATTTCATTTCAATTATAAAACAATCAAATGTTAAAAGTTCTATATTTTTAAATAAGCCTCAAATTTGAGCCGGTAATAGCATTGTCCCTGGGTTATAAAAACCCTCTGAATGCTAATTTCACCGTTTTGTTTATTTCTACAACAAGCTTTTTAGTGTGTTCTCCGGACTAATCTAATCGGAAGAAGAGTTAAGGGGTAAAAAGCTGCGTTATCGACCTGATGGAGCCAAGAATATCTCAATTTGTGTTGAATGAACCCTTCACTCTTACACTGCCTGTGTCAATAGCTACAAGTCTTGTTAATAAAATTTCAGAAATTACTCCTTAATTTTATTTAGTTTTATTTTCCTCTTTAGCACGACTCCAAAGCAAAGTGCTGTCTGTAGAAACTTGGCAATGTGAAAACAGAAAATTTGAAATTAAGTATAGTGTGAATTACTTGAAGATTCATCTAGTATTGATCTAGATATGATATGTATGTAAAAGAAACTTCTCTGGTGGATACTTAGGGCAAAGGAAAAGGTTTGCTTAAAAAGGAATTTCAAAGGATACAAAACCATCTGGCTCATGCATTTTTAAAGTAACCAATTCTGTAGGTGAAGAACTGCTTCTTTGAAAATAAACTAAAGAATTTCTCTAGAGCAGTTCTGACCGGGCCACTGAACTGAAATATAGTATCTCAGACAAGAGCAATTGTTTCCTGTTTGAATGAAGTTGACCTTGCCTGCCCCGATATGTTTTCTGTCTTTAGACTGATCAGGATTTAGTATGTACATCTTTAGAGTAATGGCCTCTTGTGGATGATGCTTAAAAGTTCTCATCTACATTCTCTGATTTAAATGTCTTTAAGGACACATTCTACTTTGATTTATTTTTCCTCTTTTTCAACTCATTCTCATCAAAACTCAAAAGTCCAGAGTCCCAGTGTTACAGAAAAATGTGTGGATGTGAGTAAAATGGCAGAACGGTGACGGTATCTCTGAAGACCTTTTCCTTACGTTCCTCTGTCTCACTCCCAGTTAATAATTGTATCTGCTCCCATAGCCTGAACCACGGCCAGTTAAATGCGGGCATTTGCTCTCACCAAACTCAGCCCGAGCCTTTGCCTGTGACGACCCATCTCTGGCCCCCCTTGCACCTGGGCGTGCTTGAGCTTCACTGCCCTTCGGGAGCAGCCGCCACCAGTGCCCGAATGGCTGCGCCCCTTACTGCCACAACAGCGTCTCTCCAGGCGTTTCCGGGAGCTCTGTGCAATTGTCATCTGTGCTTGTGCACACGTCTACTCCTTGTCATCGGCTGCTACCTGGCCTGCCCATCAAAGGACCTCATCATATCTGGATGCTGAGGAACTCAGCACCCAGGCCTGGGTGCTCCTGCTGTGTCTCCAGGGTGTGCTCAGAACTATGGCCCCACTGAGCACTGGGGCTCCTGAGGTTTGTGCTGGGCAGTGCGGGGAATGAGTCTGCAGTCAATCTGTGTGCTTCTTTCTGTCCAAATATGTCATGCTGGTTCCTAGATGCATAGACTTTCCCACATACAGCGAATGTGTGGTTTTGGTATCTCTTTTATGAGACTTCATCAATCAGTCTAGTAAATGGATCATTCTAATAATTGATCCTCTTATACCTCCCTCTCCTTCTACTCAAACATTATTTACTTGCCTCTGAACAATAATAACATAAGAAGAAAGAAACGATTTAGGGAAACTTGAACGGACTGGTTTCCCCAAGAGACAGATCCGTCTCCCAGGTGGGCTCAGAGTCTGTATCCCACTACTTGGTAACATTAGTATCTATGCCATTCTCTGAGCTTTAAATTCTGAGCTCTTTGATCCTTTTCAAATCAGCTGACATTTAAAATCATGTTAATGCATTGTCAGTTTCTGGCCTCCCTCCCTTTTTTCTTCTTAAACTTAATGCCCTGCGCAAGCCTTGCTTTCTCCCGTTTAATGCATTCGTTTTATGAAGTAGGCCTCTGGTGTGGGTGTGGGTGTGTGCGTGCATGATTTTGAATTTTGGATTGAACAGTGACAATGTCAGGTTTAAAAACAGGAGGAGGTGGAGGTATTGGTATAATCTTCCTTAAACAGTTGGTAGACTTGATCAATGAAACCATCTGGTTCTGGGCTTTGCTTTGTTGGAAGATTTTTGGTCACTGACTCAATCTCTTTACTTGTTATTAGTTTATTCACATTTCTGGTAATGGTTTGAGTACAGTTTATCTAGGTTATCTGATTTTTTGACATACGATTGTTAATAGTATTCTCTCATAGTCCTTTATACATTCTGATATGTTCCCTTTTTCTTTCTTGATTTTGATCATTTGAATCTTCTCTCTTTTTTTATTGGTGTTACCAAAGATTTGCCGATTTTCTTGATATTTCAAAAAATCAACTTTTGGTTTTATTGATTTTATCATTTTCTCTTCTGCAATTCATTTCTTTTCCTCTAATCTTTACTATTTACTCTTTTCTCTCTTTTTTGGGTATACTTTGCTCTTTATCTTTTAATTTATGGTTTCCACGTCTTAAGGTAAAAGGTTAGGCTATTGATTAAGGTCTTTCTTCTTTCTTGTGGGGATGCTGGCATGTCCACATCCTGCCCCCAGCACGGCTTCAGCTGCATCCTGTAAGTGCTGCCACACTGGGTCTTCAGTTTATTCATTTGGTTACCAGGCAGAGTGGGATTCAGCCACCTGCCACCACACACAAGCATAAGACAGTAACTTGTGGGGCAGGAAAAAGGTTTTTATTAACATGTTGCCCTGTTTGGGAGAATCTCCAGCTCCAAGTCATAATCTTCTGCAAAACATAGAAAGAAGCCAGCCACCCCCAGTACCAGAGTCCATGTCCAGACATCTGGTTCCATTTCTGTCTGTTCTCCTGGGGCCCCAGGCTCCTAGGCCAACGGGTCTCCGTGTTTCCAGCTCCGGGCTCTCTCTTTCTCCAGAGTGAGCACTTGTGGGGCCAGTGTCTCCATTGTCTGACCACAGCTTCCTACCTCTCCCAGGGCCAGCTCACTGCTGCCAGATCAGGCAAGAGGCTCTGTGCGCAGGCGCAGGGCCCCAACATCCAAGGCTGCTCACACCCCTGGGGCCAGCCAACATCCAGCCCACTCATCTGGGCCCTGCTCTCAGAGCCAGTGGAGGGGTGCAGTCAGGGTGTGTGTGGTGCAGAGCCATAGCGTCCTGCCGGCTGCCGCTCGTGCGGCGCGCATCCTGCCCAAGCCTGCTCCTGACTGGGTGAGCAAGGGCAAGAGGAGAGCGGTGAGCAGGACCGGCATCCACTGGGCGCCACGGGAGCTCCAGATCCCCCAGCCAGGCTTTGGAAGGCAAAAAGAGGGCCAAGACTCCGCAGCCTCCATTTAAATCTTCCACCCCCAGAATCTTGCGCACTGTGGGGCCTTCCACCTTGCCAGCCAATCTAGGCTAATGCCCATCACACGCATCTCCTCCTGCTGCCGCGATCCAGAAGCTGGTAGGAGGGCTTTCTAGATGCCTGCACAGGGTCTCTGCCTTGGCAGGGTATCCCGCGCTGGCTCGTTTGCCCTCACCCAGGAGTGTGGAGTCACATGCTGGCTGCGGCTTCAGTCCTGCGATGCCTCCCTCACTTTGGAGAGTGCAGTGTTCCTCCCAGAGTGTAGCTCTGGCTGCCCGGTTGCCAGGGCAACACACTCCCTTGTGCTGGGCTGGTTCTCCTGCCCTGCTAGCTTTTTCAGGCAGCTATCGCCCAGGGCTCCTCCCTTCTCCAAAGACAGGCTCTCTCACTGCCTCTGGGATCCCTGCCCCCTCTGCTCAGTGATCTGTCCAGAACCACCCCCCACCCATTACAATTTCACAATATTTTTAAAGTTCACATGTGATTTCTTCTTTGACTCCTTGGTTCGTTAGGAGTATGTCGTCTAATTCCAACATATTTATCTGTTTCCCAAATTTCTTTCTGTTATTTACTTCTAATTTTATTTGATTGCAATATAGAAACATAGTATGTATGATTTCAAAACTTTAATATTTATTTATGCTTGCTTTATGGCCTAACGCATGGCTTACTCTGCAGACTGTTTCGTGTGAAATTGAGAAGAACTGGAATTCTGGCCCTTCCCCCTCACGCTGAAGGCTCTGCTGCTGCTCCTCTGGGGGTGCAGCCTGGCCGGGCACTGCCCCTGTGGGATGGGCGAGGCTCCGGCAGGGTCCCCTAACCAGCTCTTCCCCAGGCCTTCTGGGACGCCGTCTGCCTCTGCGGGCGTTCCACTCGCTCCCACTCACTGCAGGCTGATTGTTCTATGGGTTTTCCTGGTGCCTGGGACACACATGGTTCCCAGTCCGACCCTGTTAAACCCAGACTCCTCTGAAGCCGTGTTTTTGAGGTGAGTCTTGAGGTTACACTGACCCTAGGCTGTCTCCTTCCCCGACTCTCTCTGTGAACTGTGCGGACCAAGCTCAGCCTATTGATCTGTTGCTTATGCCCCGCCCCCCCTCCACCCGCGCTGACCCCATGTCTACTGTTTGGAGAGTTGTCTCCTGCTTGAACTTCACCACACTCTTGTTCAGACTAAGACAGTTTCTCTGGGAGTCCCTTCAGAGTTCTCTTTTATTATGGACTGACTGTTCCCTTGGGAAAGAAGTTTCTGATCCTTTCCAGAGCAGGCGGCGAGAAAAGGACCCGCTTTCTCCTAGAATGAACTGCCTACCGATGATGGAGCTGAATGGAGGCACAGCAGCCTCTCATCTGCCTCTCCCAGAGTGGATGTTTTACGGTATAAGTGAGTGGGAATGACGGGGATCAGAGCCCCAGTGTTCTGTTTGCCATTGCTGGGAACGCACCTCTGCCATATGCGCGGGAGCCGAGTGGAAGAAGGAAGCCCCTCCTCTCTTGGCAACATCCACCAAGAATTTCGTCTCTGCAGCTTGGAGTTTAGGGGAAGGAGGGATGCTAGTGCCTGATTTTCCTGGGGAGATACTGTAACCCTTCCCTGAAATTCGAGGAGTGGGACCCACTCTCTTAGCCCCGCCTGGGGCTGGACGGGAGCCGGGGGGAGAAGGATAAAGTCACTGCTCCCGTGCCTGGACTCTTGCTGTTCTTAAGATTTAATATATTTTTTGAATAAATATTTCTTCTTTTGCTATATGCTCTTAGGACAATTTGCAGGGATTTTAACCACTCAAGGTTGATTTGTGGAGATGGGTACACAGAGCTTCCCATGCTGATTTTGGTTCAAAGGGTGTTTATTTACCAGAGAGACTGAATCCAAAATGTAGTAGTAAGACCAAGTACAAGAGTATGGTTTTGGAGAAGAAGAATAATTTGGGGCTAACGTACTTCCCTTTGTCATATAAAGAATTATTATAAAATTATTGTACTTCGCCCTGGCTGGTGTGGCTCAGTGGACTGAGTGCCTGCCCATGAACCAGAGGATCACTGGTTTGATACCCAGTCAGGGCCCATGCCTGGGTTGTGGGCCAGGTCCCCAGTAGGGGGTGCGTGAGATGCAACCGCACATTGATGTTTCTCTCCTTCTCTTTCTCTTTTCCTTCCCCTCTCTAAAAATAAATAAATAAAGTCTTTGAAAAAATAAAATTATTTAAAGTAATGTAATAAGAAGGGTGAGTGAACATGGAGACAAACTAGAGAACCCCAAAATAGATGCATTAAAGCCTAACATGATATATAAAGAGTGGTGCCCCTCATTAGGAGGAAAGGTTAGCCTGTCCAGTAAATGGTACAGGACAACTGATTTTACATGTAAGATGACATTGGATCAAGAAGTATGCATGCATGTAATATTTCTGAAAAACTATCCGAATTAAATCATTTTGTTTACTGTGTACCCATTACATTCAATCATATACAATCTATAGGAATTTGCGGAGATGCCTCGAGGGTGAAGGAGACGAGGGAAGGAGGGAGGAGAGAACCCAGGAGCACTGCAATCAAGGAGTTGTTCAACAGGGGGGGTTCATGAAATTGTCTGCTCATCCTTTGTGCAAACGTTGTAAAATGCCTGTGTTTCGGAATCATCTGGGAAATGTTAGCAGCATAACTTGCCTAATCTGGTAGGAGATGTAGGTAGAACTGAGATTCTTCTCCCAGAAGCATTTCCTCCTGTTCTTGGTCATGCAAGCTGGTGGTGTCTTAGGCTCCCTTGCAGTTGGGTGTGGACATGTGACTATTCCAGCCGGTTGGCGGTGGGCAGTTCTGGGGTGTACCACTCTCATGCCCGGTGTATAACATTTCCTGGACCCCTTTTCTGTCTCTCCCCTCTTCTGTACGATAGGTGCAGATATGGTGAGGCCCTGGAGGATGGGAGAGACACGAGATGGAAGAAGCAGGAGCCTCTGGATGACCTCGCCAAGGAGCTCTGCTGTCCACCTTCGCACCACACAGGGTCTTGCCTGAGCTTGAGAGAAAACTGTCATGAAGCCAATGCAACTGTGGTGCCCATGTGTTAGTCCCACACAGGTAGTTCACAGGTCTGTGTTTTTAGGATTGGAGGATGTTAGGATGATATCGTTAAAAAATGTAAATTTGGATAGTTAGAGGAGAAGGACATAAACAATACCTCTATGTCTTTCATAAAACAAAGTAGATACGGACAGAATACTAGGCTGACCAATGGCCCCTAGATGGGAGAAGACCGTTCAAGTTATCCATTGCTGCACAGTGAGCTATTCTAAAACTTAATTACTTAAAGTAATAATCATTTCACTCTAAGTTCTTATAGTTTAAGGTTTTGAGGGTCAGGACTCCAGTAAAGCTCAACCGGGTGATTCCTCTGCCCCAGAAGGCATTAAGAGGTGGAGAGGTGGGTCCGGCCCATCCAAGATGACTTCACTCACATCTTGTGCCTTGCCAGAAATGGCCAGAAGGCTGGGCTTAGCTGGCATTATGGACTAAGGGTCAGCACAGCTCGTGCATAATGCCTGGGCCTCCCAGAAAGGGTGCTCTGAGAGCCTTGGTTGAAATCAGGTGGGCTTCAGGTGGTCTGGACTCAGAAGTTCCAGCTCAATGTTAAAGACAGAGAAGTTAGATTCCACCACTCCTTGTAATTTGCTATCACCTTTAATTTAAAGCAGAAGAACAACTCTTTTTAATAATCTGGAAGGAAGAATTAATCGATAAGAATGTAAGTTTGACTTTAGAATCTCTAAAAAATCGTTGACTTTCTGTTGACCCTGAGGTGATATTTTTGAGAGTTTCTGAGAATTCTGGTTCACGTCCTTCTGGAAGCAGAAACCAAGACAGGATTGAGTGTGCAAAAGATTTATTTGGAGGAAATTCAGTGAAGGACAAAGGAAAGAAAGCGGCAGCTAGCAGGGACAGCTGTTAGACCACAGGCAGGCATGACAACTTTCAAAAGAGATAGGAGAAGGAGGACTGAGTCAGAGGAGATGACTCACAGGACTGAGAACACTGCAGTCAGGGACCGGGAGTCCCAGCCAGAGCCTGCATGTGCAAGGAGTCCCCAGTCAGACAGAAGGATTGCTGCTTCCCCTCTGCATGGCAAAACCATGGGCTGGGGCAGCCCAGGAACAGTCTATCTTGCTGCAAGGGCTGTGACCCATTCAAGTCTGACAGCAGGACTCCATAAGCTCCTCCCAGCAGATCCCCCAGGGAGGCAGGAAGGAGCAGCACACACCCATGGTGCCATCAGGCTTATGGGTAGTTGAGAAAGTATGAACACTTTCTGTGGAGAAGAGACAGTTGCTTTAGGAGAAGTAGGAACGAATTCTGTAACTGATACAGCTAGGCTTGGTGTTCACGGATTTGGAACACAATAGACTCCCTGCAAATTCTTCCTGCTCAGCTGTCCAGGTTCGACGTTAAACTCTTATTTCTGGTTTATCTCTCATTCCTTTGCTGCCCTCATCTTTCATAAAGGATTGCACCACCCACCATTGAACTGATACAAACAGATGAGAATTTTAAAGCACACATGCACACGATTTTAAAAAGTACTTTCCTGGTTGTTTTTGACTACCCAGATAGATTCTGCTAAAAATACTCATGCAGTTGTTCCGCAGAACAAATGGCATCGGGTGAGGGAGGATTTACCCAGGAGTGAAGTTTTTAGGCCACAAGCATGCACACGCTCAAGTGCAGAAGGTCGAAGAGATACCAGCCCAGCTCGGGAGTCGCTGGTGCTCTGCTTGTCGGCTGATGCTCAGGATGCCCTTTGCTTGGGGGTTTCTTTTGTTTTCTTGGGGTTTTTTGTTTTGTTTTGTTTTTATCCATTCTGGGAATGTATAGTGGACACTAATTATGCTTTAATATGCATTTTTCCTAATTACTCCTAATAAAAATAATCTTCACAGATTATTACTGGAGATTTGGATAGCTTCTATTGCTCAACTCTTATAAGTCTTATGCCCATTTTATTACTTGGTGATGTGACCTTTTTTTAATGAATGCTAGGGCTTCTTTGTACTCCCAAATGGGAGGTCTCTGCCAGTTTTATGTATTTCATATGCCTCCTACTGGTCCGGGGCTCACACTTTCACATTTTTAATGATACCTTTTAATAAATGTCTATCAATGCTAAAATAAAGAAATAAATGGTATTATTCATATAAGAGAATTCTGTACAACAAAAAATATAGTAATCAGCAGCTACTTAGAAAATTGCATAGATCTTAGACATACTGTTTATAAAATAAATGATCTAATAAAATAATGTCCCCTTTGTGATTCCACTGATTACAAGTTCCAAAATAAGCAAAGTTCTCTATGCTCTGTCAGTCTGGCTGTGCATGGGTCTCATAACCTCCCCTATTTGATCTGAGTTGTGTTTGCATTTTATTTACTTTTGTTGACTCTGTCAGTCGTCAGGTTGCGTGAGTGTGCTCTCTCTACCTTTCAGGTGCAGACTGAATGCTGTACGTCAACTTGAAGATTAAAAATGTGAAATACTAATCTTACCAAGCAAATGTGAAAAGTACTATGAAAAGAGAAAGCATTCATAAATCACGATAGTTTTCAAGGTAGTCTTCATCAAGATGGCTACAAAAAGCACACTAAAATCCAGAGAATTATCGCACTGAACTTTGTAAGTGGTATCATCTGTGATGTTGCTGTAGAATTGCTTTGTAGCCAATAAAATGGTTTCATTTGTGGTTACATCTCAGACTAAAATTTGTCTGAACAACGAGACACCCTGCTGTCTCAAACAAGAAGTCCAGGGTGAGGGAGCTTCAGACCCTGTTGAACCCACATATTATGGGCTCAGTGTGCCTCCCCAGATGTGTAATCTGCAGTGTAATGACCTTGGGGGACAGTACCTGTGGGAGGGGACTGGGTCCTGAGGATGCAGCCCCCGTGATGGGATCCGTGCCCTGACCACAGGCCCCGGTGGGGAGAGCTTGCTTCCTCTCTCTCAGCCCCGTGAGGATACAGGGAGACGGCTGTCTGCAGACCGGGAGAGAGTGCTCACCAGGCTTCCAGCCTCCGAACCGTGGGAAACTAACGCTTGTTGTTCCAGAAAACACGGTGTTCTTTCATAGCGGCCTGAACTGACTCAGACACCTAGGTTCAGTAATGGCCTCAGCAACCCAGTTTTCAAAATCTTTCTGCCTTGCTGTCTTCTGTCAGATTATCCTCAACTGGTTCACCTGAGTCAAAATATCTCATTTAGTCCCCGTAACAACCAGGGTTAGAAAAGGGACTGCCCTTAATCAATAGAGTGAGAACATGTTTCCTAGAAACTCCACAGAAGTTTCCCTTCGTCTCTCGTTAGCCAAAATCACTTGGAATAGCACCGCTTTCATCAATCATTATTAAGGGGAAGTGATTGTGCTTGATTAGATCAATCAATAACCACTCTTGGGCTTGAGATGAGCCTACTGCTGTGAATCTGAACGTCTGAGAGAACTGAGAAGCAGGGATTCATTTATAAACAGAGAGAGAGGTGAATGACGACAAAGTTGGGTGGATGGAAGGGAAGGGGAGGGAAGCAGGAGGGAGAGAGGAGGGAGGTGGTGATGGGGGAGGGGGGTAAAGTTGTAGACACCGTGCACCTACACTTGAGGAATGTGAAATTCCTGCCCGGTACCTCGAGGAAAATTGACTGCAAAAGCCTACTCCACACCACCTTCTCTTATTATCTGTCCCTTGACAAACCCTCCCCATAGTTCGCAAAGACAAAATTCAAAGCAAATGTCCACATTCTGTCAGCTTTCTCGTACAGAGAGCTCTGCTCTGCCACATTGAATTTTTCCCAAGATTTTTTTCTTCCCCTCTCAGACTGCTTCCTTGGACAGATTCGGCAATAGCTCTGTAAGTGATGGGGATGTTGGTGCCTACAATAATGAAAACCTACAGAAATTTTTTAAATTTTTCACCTTCCCCTTAGGCATACACAGTCTCTTCTCCCCCAGGCAGATCATGCTGGGTGTGTGAGTGTGTGTGCACGTGTTATAAAGACAACTACCATGTTAATAAAATATTCAATTTGAAATCCTAAAAAATAAAAAAAGGTAGATATCTTCAGCAGGAGGAAAATGTGGCACATGCACCATTTACGTTTCTTGCGTCATGTTAAACTGGGGCAGTAATGGTCATTATCAGACAGACGAAGATAATTTTATGGTTTCCAGTGAAATCATAGACCAGCTTCTGGAGTGCTAAGTCATGTTTTCAGTTTACTTTTGGGTGATATATGTGGCATTTTATTCCCTTTGAAATGCACATTTCTTTTCCAGCTTCTGGCCCCTTTGTTTACCTGCCTTTTTTCTCCAGTTGTTTACTGAATTTCAGACCTTCACAGAGCCAGGAAAATGAAAGTCAAAGAAGGGACAAATCACTGAAATGCTGTCAATTTAAGAGTCATGGTCGGGGTTAGTGGCTTTACTGTAGAGATGGTTAAAATTCCAAAACATCTCTGATGTTAGGTCCATAGACATTGTCCTGATTCTGCTGGACAATGCACTCCCAGCACATACTCCGGTCTCTGCCCAGATGGATGCCCCTTATCCACAGGCGATGCATGTCCCAGGGGCACCTGGCAGCCCTGTGCTCCAGGACTCAGGCCAGCCCTGGCGGGGCCCCGGGGGTGTCCCTGCCAAGAGGCTCAGCCACTCCCTGCAGCCTCACTTCCCGTGTAGCCAGTGGCTGCTTGCCTCCCATCCTACTGTAATGTGAGCTATTATTGCATTGTGGCAACAGTTCAGAAACTCAAATAATGGGTTGTTTATTAGTAAATAAGCACATTAGTAAATAAATTAGTAAATGTGTTTATTACTAGTAAACACATACTTGGAGTTTAAGTTTTTGAAATGACTGGGCTGAACATCGACTATTTTATTATAGCAGCATAGACACAAAAGGAAATAAAACTGAGTTTTTCCTTTCAAAGAGGGATTCAGTTTTTCTAAGATGATGGGCCTTTTCATGTTAAATAGTTTTGAGCTCAGAAGATATAAAGTTTGGTGGAAAATTTGTGAAATTAGTGCTCTCCAAAGCAAATCTGGCTCCTGTGATAGGAAAATCACTGTTCCGTGGGCTATAGCCTTTTGCTTTTACAGAGCCTGAGGGATGTTTTGTTCCGTATTATCTTCTGTGCCCGTGAAGTTAATGATGTCTGAGAAACCAAACAGAATGTTTCCTTCGGATGAAATGTGATGATTGTGTTCATAGGAAATTAATTTAACTAGATTTTCACTAGTTAAACATAAGTATTCTTAACAGAGACACTAACTCTTCTCTGACAGACAGTGGATATTCAGAATGTGGTGTTTTGGGTTCAAACCCTATGAAATTGCTACATTTTTCAGATTCAAAAACCAATGCCTCATCCTTTTACCCAAAGAATTTACTATCTCTCAATTAATTTCTTAAAAATCAGAAACTCAGCAAATTTATTAGGGCAGACTAAATTGAAGAAATTTATGAAGAGTCTTTTTCTCAGCCAAGAAGTCACAGCTGTGGAAAGAAACTGAGCTAGTTCTAAAGTAGGAAATTAAACTTTATGTGTCATTGAGTCTTCAACTTTCCAGGAAAGGAAAATGAACAAATGCACTAAACAGTCCATAAAATCTCACTCAATTCATAATATTCGTCTATAAACTTGGAAAGGCTCCATGGATCTCATTTTAAGAAACTTTGCAAGTGAAAAAATACATATACATTTTAAATAAATGAAAATTGTCAGCTGTACTAATTTTGATAACTGTTTCAGGTTTTTACATTAAATGGTGGTTATCTAATGGTCTAGCCAAAGCCAAAATTTCCAAAAATTATTATTCCAGGTGACATACGCATGCTGCTTTTGAATTAAAATTCTGACAGACTTACAAGGGTGTGTTCTGATTTGTGTCTCCTCCCTGCCGAAACCCAGAGAAAAACTCAGCTTGTAAAATAACAAATCAGTCAACTGGAGTTACTAAACTAAAAACCTTCAGTTTGAGTGAATTTACCATACTTCACTGTAAGTTGTCAGAAGAGCCATTCCTACTGGACTGGGAAATGCGTGGCTGGTCAGCTCTGAGCTGTTTCCCTGTAGCAAAGGTGTCTGAAAGGAGTATAATGAGAAGCACGTATGTATTTTTCAATATTCTAATAGTCACATTAAAGATACAAAGAAACCTGTGACACTAATTTAAATATTATAATTTAATTAACCCCGTAGACCCAAATATCATTATGTCAACATGTTACCAATGTAAAATAAATGTTTGCATTGTATTTTCATTAAGTCTTTGTAATCTAGTCTCACTCTATTCTCACAGCATCCTCTGTCTAGGTGAGTCCGTCTCATGTGCCCACTCCCACATGTGGCCGAGGTGGCTGCACCAGAGGACGTAGGTCTAGACTGATCTGCAGCAACCACAATGCTCTGGTGCCTTCTAAAGAACTGTACACTGCTTGGGTTGTTCCATTTAAAAACCATTTTATGAAGGCTAATTGTAACATTAGAATTCTATATTTGTAATGGCCTCTGATTGTGCGGTTTTTAGAAAATTTAAACATTAGAAATCTATAAACAAGATGTTTTTGCACGAATACCACAGCTTCAGAGACACTTTGGAAAGGTGTGGGGGCCATGTATGTGTGAGAGGGGTGGAGGGCACCACACAGCAATTTTTTGATGCTGCTCCCATGGGTGTGTACCATTCCTTTAACAAACACAGAAAACCAAGCACAATGTGTTGTGCACAGTTCTGAAATGCTGACATGAGACCCCTTGTGTTAGGCTAAATCAGTTTGAGCAGGAGTCTGGTTTTCTGAAGCATCACAGATTGGGTGATCGTAATAGTGCTTAACCTCTGGCTCAGGTCTCTGCACGTATCCATGTTTGTACCCCCTGCTTCGTCTAAGAGTGGGTTCATTTTTATGTCTCAGACATAGTATGTGAGTTCTTCTCACTTTTCTGCAGAGCTGTAAGTTTTTGTGTCTCAAGCTCATTATTATTCAAAGGCTATCCTCACCCCCCAAGCTTCCGCGGAAAAATAAGAGTAATGGCTGTTCGGCTCTGGATGTTGTGATGGAGGTAGTGAACAAAAATATGCATAGAATTTAAAATGAATTTCATATATATATGTTTAGCTCTAAAGGTTGTTAGGATGCAGCTGAGCGCTGCTTGCCTGGGAGAGCACACACTGCATCAGGAGTGGCTGTGCAACGGGGCCTCCGACACACCCATGGCTCGCATGCATTTCAGCACTTCCGTCCCTCCCTGTGCTCGTCGTGTTGTGACCAGCATGCAGCAGCCATGTTTGGAGAATGAGGTCTCACTCCTGATGAGACAAAGCGTCTTGAGTAGACCAAGTTAAAGTAAAATTCACAGGCATATATTCAGTGGTTCCTACTGGAATTCTTTGAATAAGCATATTCTTGAAAATTGCCAAGAGATTTGGAGATTTCCACTGCTTTGTAGTTATTATACCATGGTCAACTTTGCCAAGCATTTCTTTGAAGTTGACTAAAATTCTGAGAGCATTCAGCCCATCTTAAAAATAAATAAATATTTAAAATATCAGAGGCATTGGGTATAGTAACCAAGGCTTTCTCTATTTTTAAAAATATTTTATTTATTTATTTTTAGAGAGGGAAGGGAGGGAGAAAGAGAGAGAGGGAGAGAGAGAGAAACATCAATGTGCGGTTGCTGGGGGTCATGGCATGCAACCCAGGCATGTACCCTGACTGGGAATGGAACCTGCGACACTTTGGTTCGGCAGCCCGAGCTCAATCCACTGAGCTATGCCAGCCAGGGGCTTTCTCTATTTTTTAATGTTAAGGATTTAATCACAGACTTTGAGGTATGCACTATTTTAATACAAAAGAAGAACAACTGGATAAGAGAAATCATTATCATTGGCATGACTGATGAAAGATGCATTATTATTTTCTCTGGCCTTGGATGAACAAATGGAATTATATGTAGCATGTTCAACTAGATTGTTAAAAACACACTGAAGCACATCCGTGTGTGCACACACTTGTGTATAGTGTGGTCTGAAGGAAGAGTTGTTAACAGTTTCACTCTGGATCCCCAAAGCATAACTCACTGACGAGAACTGAGATAAAGTCACTGTTTTCCTGGAGAGATTATCTGGGAGAACCAAACACATTTATAAGCTGAGAGATACATGACAAGTTAGTTCACCCTTTGAAATAAGAAAAAAAAGCAGCATATTTCACAGATTTCTCTGCAGAAAATGTCATTTTTCATAACCTCTTCTCATTATAGGTGGAACATTTTTAAATTGAAGGGAACTCTATGCTCAGATTCTCTATGTATTTGAGATACAAGGGAAATTTCGAATTCTGAACAATTGAGGCAAAGGGAAATGATATGCATGTGTGTTTTAGTTTGTGCTAATAATCTTAAATTTTCCGAGAAAAACTAAATTACATGAAAATAGTTACAAATTCTGTAATTTAAATAAATGTATAATTTGAGAATAGTGGATGAAGAAAACAAAGTCTACTTTTAGTATTTATGTGAATCAATACATTTTCTTGCACATAAGCTGCCAAATGAAAATAAGTGCTATACCTTTCCACCAGAAAAGTAAAATTGATTCCTCATTATCAAATGGGAGGCATTTGTGCTGAGTTTTAATAATTTGGACTAAGTATTTCACAGTGTACGACTCTGAAGGGTGTGTTGAACAGCTTCTGTGTGACAGATAGCCAGTCAAAAGGATCCGTGTTACTTTACACCTTAGGTAAAAGGCTCATTTTGTAAGATGTTAGATATCATCAACATGCTTTAAATAGGCTGATTTTTATAGTGAATATAATTCAAGAACCTTATTGGAGTTTTGTGAAATCTAAGTTTGATAGGTGCTACCAAGCTAAAGAAAGCTTTTAGAGGCCTTTCAGTCCTTCCAGAATGAAATAACTTACCTGATGGAAACCCTGGACTATAACCCAAAGAAGAGAAAGAAACCCTTTGAGCCCGAAGTGGCCCAGGTTTTCTGTGCTGGGAGGCATTTGTTTCTGCCTGGAGAGGTGGCAGATCCACAGAAACCAGTGATCTCCCTGAGCTAAAGATACAGATATTGAGAGAGAATTTGAGGGACAGAGCACCAGGGAAGGAAGATGGGCAGGGAAGAGCTCCAAATAGCCCTGCAGGGTTTTCCTGAGCACCTGTGGTTGCACAGAAATGGCAAAAATTAGGTAAAGAGCAGCCAGGTCACTGTGAGTTGGAGAAGTGGAAATACACAGTTTGAATCTCAGTTAATCACAGCAGAGATACCGTGGGGGCATCCAGCAGAAATCGGGAGGGGCCAGCAAAGGGAGGCCTGAGGAGGAGGGTGAGGCATGCTTAAGGCCAAGCTTCAAACAAGCCTTGAAGTGACCCAGCTGATGTGCAAGTGAATTGACTCCCTAAGAACACAAAACTCAGTACTCTACAGAGCAACAACAAAATTCAGATGCTTGATAATTTAACATTCAGAATATCTAGCAAGAATCCATATTTACTACACAGGAAAATATGGTCCATACCCAGGAAAAGTTAGTTAGTAGGAACAGAGCTGACAAAAAAAGCTTGAAAAAAGTTTGGAATTTTTAATACCTTGAAATTAGTCAATTTTCTGTGTGAAGCAGAATTGAATTAAAAATCAATGATAATGAAATATGTAGGAAAATAAAAAATATTTGGAAATTAGACCACATACTTCTCCATAATCTATGGATACAAGAGGAAATCACAAATAAAGAGGCAAAAAAAGCCTCTTATGAAAGAACATGTTTTGAAGTTATTCAGACTTGGGTTTTAATTCAGCTGTACGACTAGCTAACGGGAGCTCTTTGGGCAAGCTTTAACACTTGTTTTTCTTATGTCAAAAACAGCTAAAAGAATACTTGCCTTACTGATTTGTTGTGAATATTCAACATTTAATACAAGTAAATTACTTTGCATAGTAATAGACAGCCTATCTGTCCATTACATGTAAGTTCTATGCTTTCCTCTTATCACCTCACATTTTATTTTGACGATACCAGGCACAGGGTATTCTGACTATGTGTGCTGTTTCTCCTGCGTGGAGATCTGAAGGGACGGAAGCAGAGGAAAAGTGCCTAGGCACCCTGAACACACGTCTTCCTGTTCTCTGCTGTGCAGTCCCTGTGGTTCTGAGATTCCAGCTCTGTAATTGCTGCCTGTAAACTCCCCTTGGGCAGGGTTGATTCAGGACAAAACCCAGGAGAGAATAAGAAAGAAAGAGGCAATCAAGACAAAGTAATTTCCTTCCAGGGAAAAGAAAGAGGGCACCCTAGGAATCTGTAGATACGTCCCGAATCCCAGGAGAAAAATCACTTTTAGGGAACAGATGGTTGCAATCAAATAAATGATCACAAGTCTTTATACTGAGTCAGATGCCATCTCATTGGAGAGAAGATAAAATACAAGCTTTAGTGAGTTGAGAATCAGCCAAGGACTCACTCAGAATATATTAACAAACTTTTCAAAAAAAAAAATTCACTTAAAACTTCCTGCTGCTGCCTTTACATTTTTACTCCATGCTGTAGTGTCAACTTTTTCCATAAAATGAAGACATATTCTACATACGTGGGGAACTATTAAATGTGTGGGGTTTCTCAATAGTTACTGATTTTAATAATTTCTTCTTGTTTTTCTCTTTTTCCCCTTTTTGTTTGTTATATTTTATAGTTGCAGTAATCTTGACTCTTTTCTTGAAACATTACATTAGAAATAAATACATTTATTTCAGACACAAAGGGCACTTAATTTTTGTATTTATATAGTAAATGTGGTGAATTTGAAGTATATCACGTATTCATGAACTATTTATTAAATGCTTGTTAAGAAATCACTGGATGTCTCAGTCCATTCAGGACAAAACCATACCACAGACTGTGCGGCTTATAAACCATAGAAATGTATTTCTCATAGTTCCTGTGTCCTCACGTGGTGGAAGGAGAAGGCACTTCTGTGAGGTCTTTTCTCTAAGGGCACAAGTGCCATGTACGAGGGCTTCACCTCATGACCTAAGTGCCTCCCACAGCCCCCACCTCCTAAACCCACCACATCGGGCAGTAAGATTCCAACAAATGAATTTTAGGGGGACACACACATTCAAATGAGAGCGCTAGGCTAGGCTCTAAGAGTATAGTACTGATTAATGTGTATACATATATATATATCATTATGGTTGACAATTATGGTTGTGCTTCAAAAATACTCTCTGACTGTATTATTGAAATTGATTTTAAAAACCTCAAGACTGGAATCATGAATATTCTCTAGGAGAATTTCCATTCATTATCTATAAGCTAAATATCGTTTGGGGCTATGCTCTGCCTCCATCTTGATCCAGTGTAGCATTAAAAAACATACCAGGGTACCATCCAAAAATAATCTCCCAGCAATTTAGCATCCCTTTTCCCATCTCTCTGTTTCTCAGTGCCTCACTTGCGTTTCTCAGTTGTTCTCAATGCCTTTCTTCGACTACAGACCCGAGCCTCTTAAACGTGGTTGCTAAACTCTGTCTGGGAAGGCTCTTTAGCCATTTCCTCCTTATAGAAACCTTGCCTTGTGAAGGCAGGTATCTTTCAAACATTTCTCATATAAATTAAGCCAGACTCTAAATGCTAGGGAAACTTTAGTTTTAGTTTGATCCATTCTCTTGATCTGCAAAACGAAGCCTAAGGTTAGGTAAAACAGAATTTGTTCTGTTGTGTATCCATTCAACAAGATTCATGTGGCAGAGCTCCACGCTGCATACAATTACAACCCAGTAATGAAATGTCTGGGGAGACATCATAGGGGTAATCAAGTTAAAACATAAATAGGAATTGAACAGTAAATGGCTGTAAGGAAGGAAGGAAGAAGATTTAAAAAAATGAAAGATTATGACTGTAAGGTTTTCTTAGACACCGCCGAGGAAATAAACAGCCAATTAGCCATGGAAATAGGCAGATGAACTTTATTTTGGAAGTTTGTGCTCCCGGGCAACATTTTCCCTGCCCGGAGAAGGGGCTAAGAAAAGACCGCGCTGGAGAAGGGAAAGGTTGGGAGTTTTATATGGCTGGACTTCGCAAGGGAGCCAAGGATTGGTTCTTGGTGAACAAAGAAGCAACTTAGCATTGGTGGCTCCTGGCCTGATGTCAGTCACCTCTTCTGGGTCAGAGTTCAGTTGCCATATTACTTGTAGTCCAAGCGGTGGCCATATTTGTAGTCCAAAATGCTAATTGTAACTAGATTCCCAATTGTCCTACCCTGCCCAGCCTGACAATGACTTCCTAAATAAGTTGATGTTTATGATGTTCAGAAGATGAACTCAGGAATAATAACAAGTTGAGGCGAGAATGATTTTCAATTTTGGACATTTTGGTACAAACTATTGGAGGGACACACTAATAGAGACACCCAGTTTGGCAGGGAATTTCGTGAACGGTTCCCAAATTCAGGAGAGTTATCTGGAGGCCGATACGGATTTGGCCATCACTAAACTTCAGGTGTAAATTAACACTGTGGGAGGCATCTGACTTCTTCATGAAAGAAAGCAGAATGAGAAGGAAAAAAGTAAAAGGTCACTGGTTAAATCAAATGAAGGAGTTACGTGAGAAGTCAAGGTTAGAGAGCAACTTAAGGTAGAGGAAGCTGTTCTCCTGGGAGTTGAAGGAAACACCGTGTTTAACTGTGCTGGGATTCCTCAGAGAAGCCGGTCCATGTGACAAGAAGCAGTTTCATTTGAGCTGTAAACATGGATACCAATCTTCAAAAAGGGTCGAAGGAAATGAAAGACAGGAATAAAACACTGAATATAGAGAGCAGTCAAGTATGATTATGAAAGTGAAAAAATATTATGGGGCAAGTGTAGTCTTCTCTCCCTCTGCTTTGTTTCATGATTTGATACAGAAACTCCTTTATGCATTAATTTAGTGCTATTGGCTTGTTTTGAAATATGGACTCTGTGCACACACACATGACTCTGGTTTCTTCATTATTAGAAATGAAAATAATATTCACCATCACCGGCCTTCTGAGAGGTGGTGAGCACTGCAGACACACTGACCGCGCGGGAGAGGTGGGCGTGTGATGAAAGGCAGTTCTCGTCAAAGGCAGTGACCGGAAGAGAGGACTGGTTCTGTTGAATATTTTTATTCAGTGAGGCTGTTCTTTAGTCCTGATCGCCCCTTTCCTAAGTCATCTAATGTTATCGAGGCCTCTGCCTTAGAGTCAGTGCTGACCTCTTTCTTTCCTTTGCACCGTATGTTCGTTCAATCAATCAGAAATCCTTGGATCTGCCTTCAACATAAACCTGGCATCCAACAAATTCTCTTAGATCCTTATGTTGCACGTTCCAAATTTATATCTCTGATTATGCTCTTTCTACCATTCAATCCTTTCTTAATTTGGCAACCCAATTTTTTTCTTTTAATTAAGCCACTGTCCAGAGAAAGAGACGATTGAAGCAACTCCTATTGGGGAAAACTCACGGAGGCAATAGCATTAGCAGAGTGCTGCCAACTGCATTATGGGAAAGCACACAGACAAGTGGACGTAAGAATGGGGGAGATGACGTTGACCAGAGGCTTTTAAGAACACAGTTACAGGAGTGGTCCCGTGACCTGATGGGGACTGAGACCCAAAGTCAAGACGGCACGGATGTTGGCACAGATGTTGGCTCAGCCCGATCTCCCAGCTCCTCTGCTGGGAGGCCAGATCGTTCTTGAACAAATTAACCTTCACCTCTCTGCCAGATCACGCCACTCTCCCATCCACAATTTCCAAGGGCTCCTGAACCTCATTCAGAACAAAATTCAAGATTCTTAACGTGGCTACTAAGGCCCTCAGTGATCCAGCCCCCTTTTCTGTCTCTGATTTTGTGGTTTACCCTCCTCCCTTTGTCACTGCACTCTAGTTGGAAGTCTCCTTCTTTTCTGTCCATGGCCTCATGGGAACATTGCCCCGGCCACCGCATTTGCAGGCTGGCGTTTTCCTTATCCCAGCGCACTCTCAACCATTACGCCTTCCATCCGCGCATGTGTGAATTTCTTCCTTATTGTGTAGATATAGTGGACAGCATTGATTTATTTTTAACTGTTGAAAACATTCTTTTAAATTTTGTCATTCTACTGGATATATAGTGGTATCTCATTGCTATTTATTTTGAATTTCTCTATAATTAATGATGTTAAGGATATCTGTGTGTACTTGCCACCAGTATATTTTAATTTGGAAAGTGTCACTCAAACTTTTATCAGTTAGAAAATTAGTTTATCTTCTGATTCTTAGTGTACATAAGAGGTCTTTTTTATATATTTGGGATACAAGTCTATTGTCATATTTCTGTATATAAATATTTTCTCTGTTTGTTGACTGCCATTATTATTTGTAACTATGTTCAAATAGTATATTTCTTTCCTTTTGAAGAAATCTACCTTATCAATTACTTTCTTTTTGTAAGGTATGATTTTTGCTCCCTAATTAATATATCTTGGCCAAATTCCAAAGTCACCAGGATTTTCTCTCATATTTTTATATGAACTTTTATATGCTTAACAACTACATTTAGATCTTTGGCAATAACATTGGTATATGGTTAAATGTAACCAAATATTATTTCTGTAGTATATGAATATTCAATAGTTGCATACAATTCATGGAGAAAATTGTATTTTCTCCATGTAATTTCTTGGGTTCACTGTCAAACATCAGACAATTTGGATGCCTCTGTCCCTGGGTTTTGTATTCAGTACTATTTATCTGCGAGCTCATTTTTATGCAAAATCCGCATTTGCCTGATTATAGTAATTTTAAATTAAATTTTTAAGAGAGAGATATAGTGATGGTGTTTTATATTTTTTTTTTGCTATTTTACATCTGAATTTCCTTACTATTCAAAAAATGAGCCTATTTCTTTCCACCAAAAACAGTCTGAGACTTTGACCACATTGCAGTGAATCTGTAGTTTAATTTTGTCAAAAATAGACATCTTAACAATTTTGAGTTTCCAAATCCACAAATGGGAGATAGCTCTCCACTTGTTTTGTCCTCCTTTGCTCTCTCTGTACAAGGTTTCTAATTTCCAGTGTACAGATCTTGTGTATGCTTTGACAAACATATCTGTCATTATTTTATACTTTTTGATGCTATTTTAAGTGGCACACTTTAAATTTAAATTTTACACATTCCTTTTCTAGTATATAAAAAAATCTGATTAGTATTTGTATGTTGACTTTATATTCTGCAAGGTTACAAAACTCACTTATTAGTTTGAGTGGCTTTTTTGTAGATTCATTTGGATTTTCTACAGATAGGATCATATTACCTGTGGAAAAGGACAGTTATAATTTATTATTTTCTGTCTCTGTAGACATGCAATGCCTGTGAGTAGCACGTGCCTATCCATCTGGCTAAGACTGTCGGTGTGCCGATGTGCAGCTTGAACTTCATCATTTTTTACAAGATTTTAGGAGAAAGCTCCTTCCATTCTGGAGCCTATGATGATGTACACCCACAGTTCCATGGTTCTCAGTCTACATGCCATGAGGATGTGTGTCCACTGTGTGTGCTCATGAGTCCACGTGCATGGGGACATTTACAGAACAGAGATGACAGTTGAAGAAGAGTGTCTGAGAGTACTTGAGTTTCCGGATCTGGCTTGTTCCACTCTCTGACTATACATCATTTCATAACACAAGAAAATATATTCCTCCTCCTTTTTAGTTTTTGCTCAACTTAGTTTAATTTGGGTTTACATCATTTGCAAGTGAAATGATCTTGAATAATATGATAACAATGAGTTGGGAAGATGAGAACACTTGCACAAGTAGTATGAATGCCAGAAATAACACAAAAGCTGGGAGAGGTGGAGTGGAATGTGCTGATTGACAGGCCCAAAGGTCTGTCATATTTAGACTTGGGCAACAGCCACCTGTTATCAGGGGCTTCAGGGCGTTTTGTTCTGGGTGAAGCTAAATATAAAAAATTTAGTCCATATAAGCCTCACTATTAAACATTAGAAGACAAATACAAATACATAAATCAAAGTTATTTAGTTCAAAAGAAGAATAAAATAGTGGTAACTGTCAAGATATATCAAAAATAAAAACACATAGGTGCAGAAATACACATGTAATTAAGAATCATAATGAGATAGATTCTACCCTGTGTAGCAATTCTGCAACAAAAAACCTTTTTCTTAATTCTGATAAACTAAAGATTTTTTCCATGCAAAAACAATTCACTAAGGTGGAATCAAATCTGGTGCCCAGTTTTACATGTAAGTAATTTGGAAGTTGCCATTGTCCTAAAAAAAGCAGCAAGTGGAACAGACTGGAAAGCCAACAACTTTTCTTGGATCCAGAAGGGAGGTGAGGGCAGAGGATGAACAGCTGCATCCAAGACAGGAAAGGAAAACAGGTGAACCCAGGGAGGCCTAGTTTCCCCCAGCAGTGGCTCCACTGGGGCAGGGAACCCTGTACTGTAGTTGATGAATTGCTAGGAGCTCAGTGTGGACAAGTCTGAGAGTTAATAACTCCAGGGTAATCCAGCCAGAGGAGCTGATATTGCGAGGCTTACCTCCGGGAGCCAGCACGGTTCTCACAGTAAATATTAATGGGAACCTCCTCGTGCTTCCCGTGGGGGAGGGGAGAGATAGGAGCCATTTTGACATACACGAGAGGGCTATTCTTCTTAACTAGGTTGTCCTCAGGAGAAACTCGCTGGCTACACTCTCAACTCCTGGGTGTTGTCAGAGCCTCACTGACTGGGGAGAAGGGAAACGCCCCACTTCAGATGTGCTAGCACCTCTGTTCCACCTAAGGGGGAGGAGACCAAGAAACACCTGTGACCTTCACAGTCCAAAGGCACAAACTCACTGAAGACAGTGAACTAATCACAGGACATAGGCTGTCTCTAGCCCACACACCGCACCACATCACTGGAGTCCTGTTATGGCAATGTTGATTGGGTACATCCTGTCAACTACAAAGAAAAAATGAAAATATAACCAAGCAGACAGGGGTCCATTCATGTGGAGTCTTGGTGTACAACCCAACAATGAATATTGTTAGAAACAGGTCTTTATTTATAATATTCCAGCCTTGGGGGCTCTGGGAGAACTTTAGCACGGAACACTTCTTTCCCCCGAGACCCAGCGTTTCCCGTACTCTCCGAAAGTTCCCCATGCTATTATCTTAAGCGAGCTGCACAAACAGTTCTCCAGTCTCTTCAGAAGGTACCAAAGTCACCATCCTGGTGCAGCAGCTCTCTCTTTCAGGATCTGGGATACATTGTCATCAGCCTCTGTGTAATAGTCCAGAAAAGGCGCAAGTCCCAAAGTCCAGAGAGAGCCTGGTAGCCCAGGCAGCAAGTCAGCATCTTGCAAGGAAGGGTCTTTGATGGTTTTGGAGTCCACTAGAGCAGGCACGATCAAAGCAGCCTGCCTACTTCCCTAGCAGCCCATGGCGGACCAGCTCCCACCCCCGCATGGCTCCTATGTAACTACAAACAGCTTCCTGGAATCTACCTTCACCACCGGCTGCGTCATAGCTCTCTCATGGCTCTTCCACTCCCTCCCAAGCCACTAGCTGAACCATGGCGGCCCACTTTTGTTTAAATCCTCACCCGGAGTCTTCTAGGTGACCCCATTCCCAACTCCTCCCTCAATGAGCCACATTCTGCCAGTCCTTTGTACACTTTACATTCTCCTGGCTGCCATCCTTCCTCAGGGCAGGCTTGTCTCCGCAAGGCAGGGGAACTGCCTCCTTGCTTCTCATGCAGGCACTGTAAGCAACGCCCCCCGCCCCACCCCAGCTACGTCATGAGTCAAAATCACACCCATCTCCCTGACCCTGAATACAGCACAGCAACTAACAAAACTATTAAACTAGTCAAGTTGCCATAGATTTGCAAAATACCTCTCAATTGCCATCCTCAGCTTCCCCCATCCCCCCCAACAATGGTTTGTGGAGGAACATGCACTGTACCCCATTATGAAAAGGCATACTAAAGGGCAGACAATACAGTGTGAAGAGACAGAATCCCAATCTCAGGACCAGACGTGGCAGGGATGCTGGAATTAACAGACAGGGAACTTAAAACAACCATGGGTAGTATGCCAAGGGTTGTAATGGATCAAAAAGACAGCTGCAAGAACAGACAGGTGAGGTGAGCGGAGAGATAGAAACCCTAGCAAAGAACTGGAAAGAAATGCTAGGAATCAAAACCACTATAATAAGAGAGGAATTTCTTTGATGGGCTCATTAGTAGACTGGACACAGCTGAGGAAAAAAATCTCTGAATTTGAGGTTATGCCAACAGAATCCTCAAAAACCATGGAGCAAAAGAAACAGAGACTTAAAAAAGAACAGAATAACCAAGAACTGTTCAGCAACTACAAAAGTAACAGACATGTAATAGGGATACCATAAGGAGAAGAAACAGAGGAACTGAAATAATACTTGAAGTAATAATGACTGAGATTTTCTCCAAAATAATGTTGGACACCAAACCACAGATTCAAAAATATCAGAGGACACCACGTATGCTAAGTGGCAAAAAATAGGAAACAAAACAACACTATTCCTCAATATATCATTTTCAAACAATAGAAGATCAAAATAAAGAAAACTCTTTGAAAGAATCAAGAGGAAACAAACACGTTATCTACATGGGAACAAAGATAAAAGCATTGGCTTCTCAGAAACCATGTAAACAGATGAGTGAAACATGAAATGTTGCGAGAAAATAACAACAACCTAGAATTCCATACCCTGTGAAATTACCTTTCAGAGGTGAAAGAGAAATAAAGACTTTCTCATGCAAACAAAAACTGAAGGCTTTTTTTTGCTTTCAAGCCTACCTTGCAAGAAATGCTAATTTTTGAGAGAAGGAAGCTTAGATCTTCATAAAGCAGGATTACTCAAGAAGGAATATGTGACAATAAAAGAAAAACTTTCTTCTTGTTCTTAATTGATCCAACAGACAGGTTTGTTCAAGATGATGATAGCAACAATGTATTTGTGTATATAGACACAAACACATGTGGTAAGGCGGACACAGTCAAATTTAAACCATCTGCTCTGTGAAAGACAGTGATGAGAGACTGAGGAGATAAGTCACAGACTGGAAGAATATTTGCAAAGACAATACAATAAAGAACTACTATCCAAAATATACAGAGAACTCTTAAAATTCAACCTCTTAAAACTCTTAAAACTCAAGTTGTCTTAAGAAGACAGCCAACTTGTTTAAAAAGTAGATCAAAGACTGAACAGACACCTCACTAAAGAAGATACACAGATGGCAAATAAGTGTATGAAGATGTTCCACGTCATATGTCATCAGGAAAATGCAAATTAAAACAACAATCAGATACCACTATACACCTATTTAGTGATCAAAATCTGGAAAGCTGATGATAGCAAATGTTGGGGACAATGTGGAGATACAGAAATCTTTATTAGATATGCAAATATCCTGATAGATACGCAAAATAGATCACACCTTAGGGAGATGGTTTAGATATTTTTCTTCAAAACTAAAATACTTTTACCATATGGTTCTGCAATTATACCCCTTGGCATTTATCCAAAGGAGTTGAAAACTTATGTCCACAGAGATACTTATTGAAGCTTTACTCATAATTGCCAAAATTTGGAAACAATCAGGGTGTATTTCAGCGATGAGCAAATACATAAACTCTGGTAGATCCAGGCAATCAAATATCATTCAGCACAAAAAGAAACGAGCTCTCAAGCCATGAAAAGAGATACAAGAACCTTAAGCCCGGGCTGGCATAGCTCAGTGGATTGAGCTCAGGCTGCGAGCCAAAGCATCGCAGGTTTGATTCCCAGTCATGGCACATGCCTGGGTTGCAGGACACGGCCCCCAGCAACTGCACATTGATGTTTCTCTCTCTCTCTCTTTCTCCCTCCCTTCCCTCTCTAAAAATAAATAAATAAAATATTTTAAAAAAGAGAGATGCAAGAACCTTAAATGCATGTTGCTAAGTGAGAGAAGCCAATCTGAAAAGGCTACATAACACCCAGTTCTAATTATATGGCATTATTATATGAAGACAGTAAAAAATTATTGGTTGTCAGGGGTTGGTGGGGGTAGAGATTAAGAAGTGGGACACGGAGGATTTGGGGGCAGCTAAAATCTGTGTGACACTGTAACGATGGATTCATGTCAGTATGCATTGGCCCAACCCCATGGAGTGCACAAGACCGAGTGTGAATTGTGAGACCCACTATGGACTCTGGGTGACAGTGATGTGTCCCTGTCGGTTCCGCAGTGATAACAAATGCACCACCTGGTGGGGCACGTTGACCATGGGGAAGGCTGCTCAAGGCCGGGGCAGGGGCTGTAGGGAGATCCTCTGTACCGTCTTCCCAATTTTTCTGTGAACCTAAACTGCTCCCCCCAAAAGTCTATAAAATATCAGTTAAAAATAGAATATCTGAATAGGCAAATATATGGCAAATGGCTGTTAATGAATTCTAGTTAAAATGCACAGGATACGGGTAATTTTACAAAACAATTCCGTTAACAATTTAAATAACATGCAACGTAGGTAGCATAATTTTTCAAGCAATATGAAAATGTACATACTAATCTCTCCTATTTCTTTGAAGATGATATAGCTCTAATAATAAAGCCCACAGAGAGCCTATTTACAGACTGTGGGGTGTTATCCCCAAGGCCTGGGTCATCTTTCGGGGAGCAGATGCCCATCTTGGATTTCTCCTGCACCGCGTCTGACAGAACTCCCTGAAATCTATCACAGTGTGACTGCTTCCTGCCTTGGTTTTCTAGTATTTGTTTTGCTGTTTCTTCATTTTATATGTCTTACTTAGCTTATTTTAGAATTTTGCTAAGAAATAAAAGTATATCATTAAGCTTACATTATTAATTTATAAACACTCTTGCTTTTCAAATGATGAAATCAGGGAAAACTCATAAGTCATGGAGATTATAAAGCAAGCAGGCAGTAGCAATTAATTTACTTCTCTGGCATCTGCTTGGTTCCCACTTCAGGACCCGGTATTGCAGCCGTCCTGACTTAGCTCCAGCGCTGTGTGGAGAGGCCTCCCGGCTTCACGCGTGACCCATTTTATTTTGGAGTAGTTCCAATCATACAGAAAGAAAAGAGAAAATGTGTGTGTTTTGAGCAACTAGCCTTTTTATTTGCGGGTTTATTTAATTTTGGGGGAGATGTGTTTGAGATTTGGATCTCAGCTTACAGCCTATGAACAAACCATGTGCTGCTCTGGGGCTTTGTGCTTTTTGTGATGTGGTTTTTATAACATTAAGTTGAAGGCAGGGTGCTGTGCCTTCAGGGAGGTGTGCAAGCAGGTCTGAGAAATCTGCGGAAAGGCAAAGAGATGACTGCCTCCTGAGTACATCAATGGGCTGTAAGGAATGACTGTTAAAGTTAAATATATATATATGTGTGTGTGTGTGTGTGTGTGTGTGTGTGTAAATACATATCACTATGTAATTACATTCAGGTGGCAAAATTCTTATTTTTCACTTTGATTCTATTGATGGTGTGGAGGTGATCTTGGAAACAGTATTTGTATATAAACACTGTAATGGAAGAACGTTCACATTAGTTGTGATAGTATTAGTAAAGAATAGTGATGTTGTCAATGTTTCATATGTTGTTAAATTGTAAAAAAAATCTATTAAAAATAAAAAAGACAAGTTCTTCATTATGCAAGTTAACAGTCACAGTCATGCTTATATATATTTAGAAACAGTAACCACTCAGTTGTGGCCCAGTCTTCTCTTCAGTCAGCTTTTCATACCGACATTCTGTTTTAAAATGGTGCGATGTTTTCTTTCAATTTTCTCGTGCATGAACAAGTTCAAAGCAACCAGTCTATAATTGGCCATTTGTCGTTTTCTACTCGATCGTCCACCTGCAGAGAAAATGAAGTGCATGCTCTCACTTTGGGTGACTGCAGCCTTCATTTTACCTTTGAAAATGCTGATTGTAATTTAGGTTCACGAGTTGAACCCTAAGAGTTTGTTTACATCTAAGCTCAGGTGCTTATTATAAAAGGGATAAATCAATTCAAAGTAGCCTCTTGAGGGAAAATATCTTTGACACAGTAAATACTAATATGTTAAAACTTTTTATGGATCCTACCTATCAGTTCTTGGTTTGCATCATTTGCAAACAAAGAGGTTAAGCAGGCATATCCATGGAGTAAATGACAAAGCTATAAAAAAGCGCCATTGTTGGAGCCCGGAGGTGTTGGAGGTTCCCATGGACCGAAGAAATGAGTCCTTGACAACCCAAACATTAGAGGATGCTTTTGTCTCAGGTGCACTGGGCTGCCCAGTAGACTAGCCAAAGTTAAAGTCAAATAAGCACATTTGGTCCCTGCAGCGCTCTGGCCACATTTTAAATGTTCCGTTAGGCGCATGAGGCTGAAGGCTGAGCTCCTGGTGAGCACAGGACATTTCCATTGTCCCAGAGGTTCTACAGGACAGTCCTGAGCAGGCCTGCACATGGAGATGCCCCACAGGTGGGATGTGGGTGTGAAGGTGAGGAGTGGACTTCTTTATAGAATCATCGACTCTACCATTACCCATAGGCAAGTAAGCATTGGAACCATGAAATAGATAAGATTGCCAAGAGAGCTAAGGGCAGCGTTGTCAGAAGATCCGCCAAGGGCAGAAGCCAGAAGAGTGGACCATGACACAGAGGATGCTCAGGTGGAGAGGAAGATTCTAACTCACCCGTGCCATCAGGGTCTTAAGTAACTGGACCAGTATTTTCAAAAACGTGTGCGATGTACAATCTCACACAGAAAAGCAGAGACATTCCCCCAGAACCAAGTCATAAAATATTTTCCTTCTGGGGACTCTCACTACCATGGTTTTGGACATTTTTCTTCTCTTTTGGCCTTTATGGTCTGCATCAAGATGGGGCCCACACACAACAACATTTCTGTCTTTCATTGTAAATGAAGACTTGTGGCAAATCTTTCCTTGGGACAGTTTTGAGGAAGTTTTCTATATCTGACAGAGAGTTTTAATTAAAAATACATATCGTAAAAATACAGAATTAAAAATACATTCAGTAATGCATTTTTACATAATGCATTTACATAATGTAAAAATACATGAAAATAAGTATTTTAAAAAGAAATCTACTCACTCTATCGCTTGCCGTTCCACAGGCCCTGCAGACGGAGTCAGCACCTGTGTCAGCCCGTCACTCTGTTCTGCAGTCTGTCTCACACCACTTGTGTCTCCCCTCCCTGGCGCAGGGTGGTCACATCCTCGACACCGCTGGAGGCTGCCGCATGGCAAGTTCCTGTTCAGAGCCACGGGGACCCTTGACCTTGCCAGACTGTAAAGATTTTGTCTACCTTATTGGTGTAAAAGGGGATCTTACTGTAACTTCTGTTTCCCTGAAGGTTAGAAAGTTAAAGCACCTCCTCACGTGATGTTGGCCCACACGTTTCTGGTTCTGTGAACTGGCCCTTTTCTCTAACGAGCTGTTCTTTTTTGTTTTTAATCAGAATGGGCCTACTTATTTACTTAAATTATGAATATACTGTCTTGATTGTTAATATTTTAAAAAATAAATTCTTTTTCTAATGGCTTGCCTTCAAAGTTTCCTTACGGTGTATTTCTGTGAACAGAATTTTACATTTTAAACTTCACTTCTATGATTTATACACTTTGTACCTATATAGACCCTCCCTTACCCAAGGTTAATGACATTCTCTGACTTTTTTTCCTAAAAGATGTAAAACATTGCTTCCATTTATATATTTACACTAAATTGAGTTTATAACTGTTTTTGTAGGAGGTACTTTACTAATAAATACAAAAAACCAGGTACTCAAACCAATTGCTGAGAGTCCAGCGCTTCGTGACTGTCCCGCTGAGCCCCGCAGCGCTGCCCCAGGCTTCCGACCGTGGGTGGCCCCCTGCGGGCCTTCTTGCTCTAGGTCACTGGTGTCCCTGTCCCTGTGCCAGTACCGCAGTGACTTAATTACTTTTGTTCGATATTGGATCTTTATATTTGATAGCAAAATACTCCTGTTTTTTCTTCAAAATTTCGATTTTGTTGCTGGCTCTGAAAACTTGTTGGCTTATTTTTGAGCCCAGCAATCGCTTTATTTACTGTTTTCAGCATTTTTCCTATTTTTAGGGGAGATAGAGTGCATCAGATCCTGAGGATCCCAGGATCTGCGCTCAGGAATCCCAGTGTTGGTCTTGTTCCTTTGTTTGGTCCGTGCAGCGGTGGCTGCGGGCTACTTAGGCTGAACACGCGAGGCGCTCCCACCGCGTGCTCAGGGACACCGCGTGCATGCGGGAGGAGGTAAAAATTGAGCGCAGGCCATCAGCACCCGGGGGGACAGACTTGGGCCTTCTTCATCTGTGGCTTTGACTTTCCCATGACTTCTTCCCGGTTTTGGGCTGTGACTCCGCGCGGTAGCCAGGCGGCTGCAGCCTGCCATCTGCAGTGTGCCGCACAGACTAGGTGTGGGAACTTTCCGAGGAGAGAGCGTGTTCGCGTGTGGGTGCCTCCCAGTGCACTTTCTGCTCCCAGCGTGCCACCAAAACCTCGCGTGTGTTTTCTACTCCTGCAGGAATGTGTTTATTTTTCAGTTAGATGTTACAAGGTTTGGAATGTGCACTGTCAAAATATGATTTCTGTTAAAATCCTCAGTGCCAAGTATAGAGTTCACTAGAGAAGACAATATTTATTCAATGATTTAACTAAAGACACGTATAATATTTAACAAACAAAACAGACAGTGTCATCATGGGATAGCCTTACATGTCCTGATCTATATGGTTTGTTTAAGTGACTTTCGCTGAGAGTTGAGAACGAGTGTTGTTTTCGAGGGTGAGCTGACAAGTGGACTCCAGTAGGGCGACACTGATTCAGGGCGGTCTCAGTGGAGCAAGGCCTAACGCTTGGCGCTGTTGTCCCACAGGCTCGATTTGGTCAAAGTGCTTCCACAGCATAGCGTTTGCTGAGCGACCAATCATGACCCAAAATACAAGGAACTAAGGTGTAAGCTAGAGGGATATTTTAGCAATTTCTAAAGGAGTTCGTTATTACTGTGACCAAAATATTCCTAACCACAGTCCCAGGAAGACGTTGCTGTTTTAGAATAATTGGAAGGCAATCAGTAATGAGATGCTTGGTTAAAGTTGAATGTGAGGGAAGGAATACAAACATCGTTAACAGATATCAAATTAAGTCACACATCAAGCACGTGCTAAGATCTCACTATTTACAGGTTACTGTTATAATTGTTGGATATGGTGAAATTTGGTAAAATACAGCTGTTAACTCCATTTCCGTACAGCTGATCCTGCGCTTATTTCCCTAAAAAGTTATGAGTAAGTAACCAAATTCCTCATAGGGTTTTCAATTTCACCCTTCAAGAAGCTTGACTCTACTGGTGCAGTTGTCTGAGGACAAAGTAGGTTTGTTGATCGGGAACAAGCTTTCTCACCACCGTCCCCTCTCTCTCCCGGTACGCTCAGAGTTCACTGAAATCACCTTGCTTGGAGTTTGGGGGTTGGCCCAAAATTCAGTTTATCCCATTTTGTGATGTCATACACACAGATAATTATAAATGTTACTATGTATATACACACTTCCTATACATACATATATGAAAGCATATATGCTAATTGTGAATATACACTACATGTAGATTATGTGTGGATACACACATATTCTCAAAGGGTCATCTTATTTTTCTTATTTTAAAGTTCTCACAATATTAGAGTGAACAAACAACACTGTTATTCTTTATTTAAGAAGGTAGTCTACCAGTAAATTAGTCAACTGAATAAAGAAGAAATACAAACAACTATGAGACATTTACACAATGGAATTCTACTTGGCAGTAAAAAATAATAAAATTTTACACTTTGCAACAGCATGGAGGGACCTGGAGAACATTATGCTGAGTGAAATCAGCCAGTCAGAGAAAGACAAGTACCATATGATCTCACTCATATGCAGAATCTAATGACCACACTGAACAAGGAAAACAGAGACAGACTCATAGGTGGAGAGCAGGTGACAGCCAATGGGGGTGGGGGCGGTTAGAGGGGGGTGGGGGCAGTTAGAGGGATGGAGCAAAAATGAAAAAGGATTCATGGACGTGGACAACAGTGTGGTGACTGCTGGGAGGTGGGGGGTGTAAGGAGACTAACTTGTAATGCAAAAATATAATAAAGATTATGGTTTTTTTGTAGAAAAAGAAGAAATACAAGGCATTTAAAGAGACTGTGGTGGAGAATATCACAGTAAAAGTGTGTTGTGGTTACCTGTTCATCCATTTGTACATTCTTGGTGATAGGCACAGCGTTCCGGCCCTGTATCACCTAGAAGAATTCTCATGACATTTCTTCAAATGCTGCATTACTTGATTTAGTATTAAAGTTTTAAATGGCAACTCTTAGTGTTTAACTTGATTGCTGTTAATTTTTATACTTTTAGTTCAAGAAGGTAAAATATTGTCCTTTGAAAATCTGAGCAATACATAGCACAGAGCTGAAATAATGTGTCAGTTGTATTCACACACATTCAAACCTTTGCTTATTCTCTCTTCCCTGTCTTTTGTTAGATCTTTTGTCTAGAAAACATTCCCTCCTCCACACTAGAACGTAGTCGGCACATGCACAGAGTATGGGTCCCATATTCAGGAGAGGGTTTTAGCTGAAGATGTAAAATTGGGATGACGTTCAAGTCCATGCGGTTAAACAAAACGTGCAAGCGAGGAGTTGGGTGAGGAGAGATCATAACCGATGTCTGAGTCCAGGGCCATGTCTGCATTCACCGTCGGGGGTGGGAAAGAAGAAGGCAGATTAGTGAAATCAATCAGTGAAACCAGAAGAGAAACCTCTGAGAATTAAATAAAAATAGTATCTGAAAACTGCTAAGTCGTAGATGAAGAGAGTCAAGTGTAGATCATCACAGTTGGAAGCATGGATGTCAGGAGTGCTCTTGGCTGGTGCGCTTTGGAAAAGTCGTGAGACAGAAAATCGCTGTGGAGCTGGTTGAACGGAAAATGCAAAGAGAGACACTGGCCCCAGTGAATACAAACAGCTCCTCTGGCTTGGCTGTGAAGCAGAGCCAAGCAGTTAGATTATAGCCATTGGGGAAGTGGAGTCAAACGAAGGATTTTCTGTTTCTTTCTGTTTCTTTTATATAAGACCATAGACTTAATGGCCAGCTGATGGGAATGGTCCATTAGTGGGATAATAAATATTAATGTAACAGAACAGAGTTTGGCTGAAGGACGTCCTTGAGGAGGGGAGGGGACATGAAATGGAGCGGGAAATTGAGGGACATGGCTTATGGCTCTGGGTCCAGGGTTCTTAATCTGTGTGCCTTTGTATGTGTGTCCCCACATGTGTGTGTATGTGCCATTGTGTGCGTGTGTACCTAAATGTGAATGTGTGCACACACATGTCTCTGTGTGGTGTGCCCTTGTGTGTGTGTGTATGTGTGCTCTGTGTTTGCGTGTGTGTCCCTGTGCAGTCCACGGATCCCGGGAAGCTCTAGGAAGACTCTGGGCTATTTATCATGGATAATTTCTCACTGCATAAAGCAAATTCCCATAGGATTAAAAAATTATAGTAAAATATGCTCATAATATTTTAAATTGCCAATATATTAATATTGTTATTATTTATTAACTCACTAAGATAAAACAATACAATGCAGGTAAATGTATATGCTAATGGCATATAAATGTGAAGGTTAATGTTGCTTGGCTTGAAAGCTGCCTGGATAACGTTGCCCGGTAGTGATGGGTGAATGAGACATTCTAATTGTCTTAATCCGTTTGGGCGGCTGTAACAAAACACCACAGATAGTGAGTTAGAAACAACGGAAATTTATTTCCCACAGTTTTGGAGTCTGTAAAGTTCAATATCAAGGTGCTGGCAGATTCAGGTCAGGTGGGAGGCCCCTCCTACTTGATGAACAGCTTACTTTTCTCAATCACCTCTCACAGCAGAAGGGGCATGGGAATTTTTTGGGTCTTATTGTGTGAGCACCAGTTTCATTCCTAAGGGCCCTCTCCTCATGTCCTAGTCACCCTGCAAAGGCCCCTCGTCCAACCACCATCATACCGGGGACTAGGTTCAACACAAACATTCAGTCCACAGCAGATGTATATTGGCACTATGCAAATTAATCACCAATTATGTAATCACCAATACATATGCCACAATGCCAGAAAATGGTATTTTATACACTAAGTATGCAATAATCATGATGATGATGATGATGATAACATGACACTCTAAACATGCCCAGGTGGCATGCTGTGGACAGCTGAGTTGTCTCTTCTCCATTTTTGCCTCTTCTCCTATTTTGCTTCTTCAGGGTGATGGGTCACATGGTGGGCTGTGAGGTTCAGTTGCCACAATCCACCTCCCACCTCTTTGCAAGGCTGCTGGTAACCTCCTGAGTGGCATCATCAGACACACTCTGGCTGACCCTTGTCACAGTCTTCCAATCCTTTGTGATACAGGGAGTCTTTTACTGAGATATGGAGCCATAAATGTACTGGATGTTATTGAAGAAAGCATCTAAGCACAACACAGAAGGAATATTTTCTGCATTTCCAGCTTTCCTCTTCTCCATTGTAGTTGATCTCTGTCAAAAGTATAAAATTTGCAAACACTTTTTGTCAGTACCAAAACATTAAGATCTTCCAAGTTGTTCTATCTCCCTTCCCCCACAATTTCTTTAACTCCAAAATTCAAAATAGCCAAGGAAATGTACCTGAAAAATTTATGTTTTCTTTTATCTGTTTGTATATTATAACATTATTCACTATTAAGTAAAATCATCATATTATTTTCAAGTTTGTTCTTAGCCAAATTTTAAAATAAAATTTGGGGAACTAAAGTCTAGATAAAAATACATGTAATCAGTTGAATACACACACAGATAATTATTTAAATCTTTGAATTATCCATTTTGTAGCAGATTGAATTCTCTTAACCCAATGCTTATTTAGTAAATATACTGGAAACTCTTTTATTACATTACACTAAAATAAAAGTAACATTTTCTGGTGCCATACAGTTAGTTTATACTTTTCTTGTTTGGTCTTAAGAGTAAACAGGCTGGTGCTAGCAAGCTAAATTGCAACAGAAGAAAAAATATTTAAGGTTTTTGAAGAAGATCCTAGTGGTTGAAAGGTTGAAACTCTTACCTTTCAATTATTTTTTAGTCTTTGTTTTCACAACCACAGTTGACAGAAAGTCAAAGAGTGGTTAGGTAAATTTCAAAGTAGTTCATATAAACCCCACGTGGATCAATGAATGGAATGCTTCTGTTTACACATTTGGATTAAATATTGAATTTGTACACAGACCCAGAGGCCATCAGCTCATATTTTAAATCAAAGCCACTGCACCTCACTGAGTAGAACAGGCCACTTCTACAGCAAACTCTATTTAATTCTGATTGATTTAGCATACTTTAAAGAAATGCATAAAATACAATAATACTTTAAAATAGGGACCCACTATGTAAATTAACTTTATGGGTCTGAAATTATTCAGCATTATGCACATGTTCTAGGTAATTCTGTTATCTTCCTATTAAGATCTAGTCTTAATTTAATTTATGTATTTCTCCTTGTTACAGTTCGTTATTTTTTTAAAAAATATGTTAACTGGGACACACGATATATTAGACTGTCCTAAAGAATGCATGGGACGTACAGTTTAGTAAAGGAGTAAAATATAATAAAGTAAGCAAGAAATGAATACGTAATTTTTCATTGTGAACAGTACCAGAAGAGAAGAACAAAACACAGGCTCTGAAAACATAAGAGAGCTCATTCTGGTTACAAACTTCAAGAGGGCAGGCTAAAAATTTAAAGGGGTGGAAGACGGAGAGATCTGGGACCCCTGGGCCACAGCAGGGGTCTGAATTCCACCCGGACGGTTTAAAAGGCACTGAAGGGTGAAGGCAGGGGTGGCGCTGCCCGGTAAAGCCGGAAGTCCCTGGATACAACCAAAGCAGCAGCGAAATGCCAATCCGGCTCAGCTTCTAACGAGATAGATTAAACCCACAGACGATGCTGTGCTCATTCCAGGACAACAAAACATTCTCCATCTCTAATATCCAGAAATCACTGAAAATTATAAGACATAGAAAGAAACAGGGAAAGCCAACTTATTAATTAAAGAAGAAGTAATTGCCTGCAGGAAACCCAGACATGGCCCAGATAGATGGGAACTATCCACAAGGAATATCTTTGAAGTTCTAGAAGAAAAGGTGGAACATACACAAAAATAAAATAATGAGGTTTAACTCATAAGCAATAGTGGACGTGAAAGGAAACAAAATAAACAGTCGAAATAATTCAAAGTAATGGAAATAGAAAAGGAACATCGAGTCAAGGACCCTTGGGAGAAACAGAAAGTCGCCAGGTATCTGTACAGACATATCAACCATTGCGTGAAATGGAAGTGGTCTAACACTGCACTGAAAACACAGATGTGGTTAGGTAAGAATTAAAATATGGCCAAGTTGCATTTTGTCTGTAAAAAATGCTGACATTATATGTAAAAACACAGCTCACTTACATGTAGAGAGACAGTCGAACACCTCACAAAGAAAGCTAGGGCTGCTGCACTGACGTCAGATCAAGGGGCCAAAGAGCGAGGGGTGAATTCAGCCGCAAGACACGAGGGCCCTGAATGAGCATCTGACCACAGGGCTGTGAGATTCATGCAGCAAAGCCTGACTGACCTGAAATGAGAAATGAAACCAAACATCCAAAGCTGGATCTGGAGTCCTGACCACTCTCTTCTCGGGATCTGGTGGGTCGAGTGGAGAAAGAAATAAGCAGCATTATCAGAGGCCAGAACACTAGCCGTCCGCTTGCCCTAAATGAAATTAATCAGGTAATCTACTCATAGGGGGCAGAATCAATCACTTGTATTCTTAAAGTGTTCTTTATTTCAATTTAGAAGACATTTTTCTGATTTTTAAATTATATTTTATTGATTATGCTATTACAGTTGTCCTGATTTTCCCCCTTTACTCCTCTCCATCCAGTGCCCCCCACTCCCTCAGGCAATACCCCCACCATTGTTCATGTCCATGAGTCATGTGTATAAGTTCTTTGGCTGCTCTGTTTCCTATACTGCACTTTATGTCCTCATGGCCATTCTGTAGCTACCTATTTGTACTTCTTAATCCCTCTTCTCTTCACCCACTATCCCCCTCCCCCTTCCCATCTGGCAACCATCCACTAACTAACTTCTTTTTTTTTTTTTTGCTGTTTTTAAGAGTCTCTCTTTATCTTTAACCTTTGGCCTTTTAATTATGATGTGTCTCGGAATGGGCCTCTTTGCATCCATCATAATTGGGACTCTCCGCACTTCCTGGACTTGCATGTCTATTTCCTTCACTAATTTAAGGGAGTATTCTTTCACTATTTTTTCAGATAGATTTCCAATTTCTTCCTCTTTCTCTTCTCCTTCTGGCACCCCTATGATGTGAACATTGGACCTCTTGAATTTGTCCCACAGGCTATTAATATTATCTTCATTTTTTGGATTCTTTTTTCTTCTTGTTCTGTGTGGTTGTTTTTTGCTTCCTTATGTTCCAAAGTATTGATTTGATTCTTGGCTTCATCCACTCTACTGTCGTTTCCCTGTAAATTATTTTTTATTTCAATTAGTGTATCCTTCATTTCTGACTGGGTCTTTTTTATGCTGCTGAGGTCCTCACCAAGTTCCTTGAGCATCCCTATAAACAGTATTTTGAACTCTACACCTGATAGATTGCTTATCTCCATTTCATTTAGCTCTTTTTCTGGAGTTTTGTTCTGTTCTTTTGTATGGGCCATGTTTCTTTGTCTTCTCATTTTGGCAGCCTCCCTGTGTTTGTGTTTATGTATTAAGTAGAGCTGCTTGGACTCCATGTCTTGGTAGTGTGGCCTAATGTAGTAGGTGTCCTGTAGGGCCCAGTAGCACAGCCTCCCCTGTCAAGCTGGGAACACAAGGTGTGCCCTTCTTGTGGGCTGAGTACACCCTCCTCTTGTAGTTGAGCCTTGGTTGCAGTTGGCAGATCAATGGGAGGGATTTACCCAGGCCAGTCAGCTGCAGGGACTGGCTGTGACCACTGACCACCAACCTTCACCACCCATGGAGGATCGGCTGTACAGGGGCAAGGTAGTGGTGCTCCGACATGGTCTGTAGCTGTCCACTGGGTACCCTGGCCCTGGCACTTCCCAGATGGTACAGGCCAATGTCAGCCCCCACCAGTGTTTTGCATTGGGCACCCTGCCCAAGCTGTGAAGTGCTACTTGTGCTGAGCTTGGAGATTCCCAGGTGAAGCCAAGCTTTGAATCTACTCTGACCACCACTAGGCCTCACTGAAGCCAGCTCTTGCTTGTTCGATAGGCTTTAGGAGCCAAGACCAGCCATTCTAATGGAAAAGCAGCTTGAGTGGGCCCACAAGTTGTGTGGGGCAGAGCCCCTATTGATCTCCAAGGTGGGTCAAACAGTGTTGGCCAGGTTGTTGGAGTCTCAGATATGGCACCAGCTTATCAGTTCTGTGGGGAGACGGTTTAGCAAAGGGACAATGGCCTCTGCTTGCCTTGATGCCATACACTTCAGTCCTTCCCTGTACACCACTGATGCCTTGCAAGCTGCTATCCTGGTGCTGGAGCTCAGAGAGAGTGAGTCTGAGTCAGTGAGTCTGAGTGTGTGTTCTTTAAGAGGAACTGCTTAGGGCTCCAGAAGTTTCTTTCCCTGACTCAATCCTGACTGGCTTTTGCAGACAGAAGTTGTGAGAACTTATCTTCCTGGAACTGGAATCCTGGGCTGGGGGCCCTGGTTTGGGTCTGAGACTCCTCTCTCTCTCCTGAGATATCCTTCCCACATGTTTATCCATGTAGGTGTGGGACCAGCCCATTCAGCTTCTGCACCCCTCCCACCAGTCTGGATGGATGTGGTTTCTTTAATTCCATAGTTGCTGAACTTCCATTCAGCTCAATTTCTGATGTTCCTGAGTGATGGTTGTTGTATATTTTAGTTGTAACTTTGATGTGGTTGTGTGAAGAGTTAAGCCAGGTCTGAAAGTCACATTTTTCTGATTTTGAATTTAACATATGTTCACTGTAGAAAATTAGGAAAATGCAAGAAATATATTCTTTAAAAAACATTTAAAACCCTTAGTTCTTTCTGAGAAACAACTACTACTTTTATTTTGGTGTAAATATTGTTAAAGAAGAAAGTATTCAATGACACTTGGTAATGGTGAGGTAGGGATCAATGAGTTTACAGGGAAGGAGAGAGACTGGGCTCAACACAGCCAGGCGGTGAGGGGGTGCATTTATGGTCAGGGAGCAGGGTGGGGGCAAGTGGGTACACAGTTGCTAGGAGGAGACATCAGGAATAAAGCAGATTCTTGCTAAACAGACCTCACTTTGGGGGAAGATTTTAAATTAATAATTCATTTCCTGAATAGTTCTAGACCTATGCAAATTGCTATGCCATATTCAGTGAGTTGTGGTTTTTGTGGTTTTTAAATAACTGGTCCATTTGCTAAGTTGGCAAATAAACGTGTGTAGAGATGTTCTTAGTATTCAGTCATTATCCTGTGGGTGTTTGCAGGGTCTATGGTGAAATCCTGTTACATTTCTGATATTGGCCATTTGTGTCTTCTCGACTTATTTTTTGTCGGTATTGCTAACGCTTTGACAATTTTATTGATATTTACAAAGAACCAGAAAACATTATTTTAAATTGCACAGTGGAAATTCTCCAAAATGGATCACATTCTGGATCAAAACAAGAACCTGGACAATCTAAAAATATTTAAATTCAATGGGGTATGTTTTCTGACTGTAACAAATTGATAAAAGATATTTGGAAAATACTAACACACCTGGAAATTTAACAGGGCACTTCAAAATAACCAGTGGGTTAGAGAAGAGAAGCCTAGAGAAGCAAGGACAGACTTTGAAGTTAATGAAAACAACAGCCTGGCAGTGAAACTTTGTGGAACACAGCCACAGAAGTGCTCAGGTGGAAAGTGAAATAAAAGTGAAGTTTATATGAAATATATTAGACCAGAAGAAAGCTCTCAATAGAATGACCTCAGCATGCACATGAAGGAGACAGAAAAACACTGGCAAATAGCACAGCTATCAGAAGAAAAAAGAGAGAAAAAAACAAAGACCAAAAGTTGCAGAAATCGAGGTCAGAGCCCAGGTTCTGAAGCAGGACTTGGCCGTGGGAGGTTCTGTTTCCTCTGGTCCCGGAAAGGCACTGTCCTCAGTGTCCATGCCAGGGGTTGCCCAGTGTCCTGTTGGAGACCCTGGGTTCCCTGTCTCAGGGGATTTCAAATTTCACAAGGAAAAGGCTGGGAAGGACAGACTCACTGATGGATGTTTGCCACCACCGCTGCTGCCCCACGCTCTGGGATGCTCTGTCAGGCACCACAATGTTGCGGCTTTTCTAAAAATTGCTCACCCAAAGCAGAAGAACTGTAGGTGTGTTGGCCTCATGGCAAAAGAATTTGAACACAAGGTGGAATTATATCAAAGTCTGCTAAAATTATTAGCTGGTTTAAAAGCTTGTGGGCTCCTTCAATCCAGAGAACAAGTGAGAGGTCAGACTCCATGTTTGACTAGGAAGTCATGGGCCGCATCTCCACCAAGAAAAGCATTAGCCAAAGGGATGTGATGCTGGGAAACACATTTCCTGTGGGAAACAACTTTTCTAAGATTGGGAAGCATTTCTTTTCAGAATGTATTTGTTATAACTTTATACGTGACCACTATTCCTACAGACGATACAAAAAAGACTTCAACATGGGTAATAAACCCAAATGGAAGAGCCAGAACTACAACCCTTCCAGAAGAAAACATGAAAAAAATATTTCTGTGATCTTGGCATAAGGAAATACATCTTACTTAGGACACACACACACACACATAAATCATAAGGCAAAAAAATGACAAATTAGGCTTTATCAATTAAAATCTTTTGTTTTTGAATGATGCAATTTAAAAATGAATAGTCAGACAAAAAACTGAGAGAAGATACTGGCAAAACATATTTTATGATGTTTGATAAAAGCACAAGTGTAAGTGGCCATAAGCTTAGGAAAAGGCACTTAACAGTATTAGCTATCAGGAAAATGCAAATTAAAGCCAAAATATTATGACACTACATTCACAGTAAAGTGGCAAAATTCAAGAAAGCTAACAAGACCATGTCCTGGTCATCATGTGGAGCAACAGGACACACCACTCATGGCTAGCGGAATGCAGAAACTGTCCACCCACTTCAGAAAAATCTCCAGTAACTTTCTACCAAGTCAGATAGATACGCAACCACCACGCTACCTAACAATCACACTTTTGGGTGTGATATGGGAAACTACTTGAAATAAAAGTGAAAAACTACCGATAAATGCGACAACATGAATGGATCGCAAATGACTAATGCTAAATGAGAGAAGCCAGAAGCAAAACCACGCATGATGCCTTTGTGTGACTTCAGCTGCAGCCAGAGAAAAACGGATGAGTGGGGGCCGGCAGCCGGTTTCTGGGGGAGGAGGCTGGTTGCCAACCGCCGTGGGAGAGCTGAGCAGGCTGAGGAAATATTCTGGGTCTTGATTATTTTGGCAGTTGCATGACTGTACATGTTTATCCAAAGTCGTGGAACTGTATACTTTCACTGAGTGAATTTCACCGGCTGAGAATCCATCCTGAAGACAGCTCACTTAAAAAGCCTCTCCGTTTATTTCACAGGTGGTCCACCTTGAAAGTAGCTGATTAAACTAGAAGCCACTCCAATACTGCTGCTTCAGTTTCCTTAATGAAGGTGTTGGGGGTGGGAGGGGAGGGGAGAGAGCCAACAGCACGAGTAAAAACATGTTCACTGGGAACTTTTAAAATTATAAGCCAAAGGTCCCTGTTCTTAACTAGGTTATAACCCTAATTAAGAGAAGAAGCGTTTTTGGATTTAATGGGGGAGTTCTTTTTTGTGTTTCTATGAGAAATAGAGTAGCAGGTGCTTGGTGAAAACTTTTTAAGTGCACAAAGGAGTGGGAATGAAGGTATTTAAGAGTTATAATCACAGATTAACCACAGCTCTTAGAATAAACTTTTAGAAGACTGATGTGCTCCACAGGAAAAGTCCATTTGGCCACATTGGTGACTGTTTTCCAGTAGTTTTCAGATGCTGGGATAGAGGGAGATGGCTGTCCCCATGCTCCGGCACACATGCTTTGCAAACGTCTGTGGGCATTTTAGGCTGTAACTGCGACGAAAGAGCGCTACTGACATACACCGTGTGTGGGCCAGGCACGGTGCTTCCCTGTGGGGCCTGGGATGGTTCTACGCAACTAAACACCGTCCAGTGTCTTACTTGACTTGAGACTGTCGTGTATGGGAAACACATCTTTATAATGATATGAGCTTAGAAATAACTAACTGTCTCTCACGTAAACAGAAGAACCTTATGCATCATTTAGTGCACCCTGAACTCTGGAAGAATTTGGATGCGAACATCCTGCCAACTGAGAGAAAAAGGTAATTTGTTTCATTAGAACTTTATTGAGAAGTATCACCACTTGAAGAGTGATGCAATTCCACAACTATTGTTTCATTCCCCAAGAAAACGTGTCTTCATAAGAGCCCGTTTGCAGCTCCTGCGGTCACAGTGGCATGTTCTGTCAGCATGAGCATCCAGGGCCTTCCTTACAATTTCCCGTGCAGTGATGCCCAGCAGGCACACCTTAAAACCATGACCCTCCTGTAAATCAGTTTTCTTCTTTGCTCCATTAAATTACAATTTTGGCATTATGTTGAATTTCTTAAAATTATACATATAGGTAAGTTTTGTTCTGTATACATTTTCTTTTGGCCTAAAGAGCATCTGATCTGACAGAATTAAGAACTATTTGTGTGTGTGTGTGTGTGTGTGTGTGTGTGTGATCCTTGACTTCATACTTCACTTTGGTGTACATACACAATGCATTGCCAGTCATCCCACATGTAGCTCTGCTATTTCACGTCTACCATGCTTTTAAGTGTTTTCCCAGCTTTCCTGAGGTATGATTGTCAAACAGTTGTAAAGTGTCCCAAGTGCCCAGCATGATGATTCGATGTACATATACTTTGTAAGAAGATTCCCCCCAGCAAGTTAACACATCCATCACCTCACATATTTCCTTTTTGTGAGAGCATTTCAGTTTGATTCTTTTAGCAAACTTAAATTATACGAGACAGTATTGCCAACTGCAGGCCCCATGCCGTGCATGCGATCCTCAGACCTCACTCATCCTGTAGCTGAGAGCTTGTGCCCTTCAACTGGAAGTCATCTCCATCCAGATGAATCATTTTATTTGTCATATTTAACTATAAAAATGATACATAGCAAGAAGAGCACTTTTCCCAAGAAATTAAGCCACAGGTTTCAAATAATGATGATTTATAATTCATATGACCTTAGTTATGTAAAAATGTTCTGTCTTTAATTCAACAATAAAAAAGTCATTTGAGCTAGAAAATCAATTAAAAAACAAAAACAAAAGAGAAATATGAAAAAAGATTGAGTGTAGACCAAATCAAATAGATTAATAATTGATCTAGTCAACAGAGAGATGCTGAATAATAGAGGGATACCTAAGGTAACATTGAAACTTCCTACTATGAAATATAAGTCCTTATTTATTTTGTTTTTGTTTTTCCTTTCCTTTCCAATAGTTTTTGCCACTGTTATGGATTGAATTGTCCCTGAATCCTTTAGCTGAAGTCCTAATATTTCCACCCCCCCCCCCATCCTGTGAATGCATTTAGCAGTAGATCCTCTAGGGGAGTAACTGAAATCAGGTGAGATTTTAGGGTGGGGTCCTACTCCCAAAGAACTGGTCCCTTAAAAGCAGAAGAGACTACAGGGACCTGTCTCTGCTCACAAGGAGAAGGGCCAGGTGAGGACTCGGCGGACAGGTAACTGTCTGCAGGCCAGGGGAGGGTCTGCACTGGAAAACGGGTTCCAGCCCCTTGATCTTCCCTTCCAGCCACCGGATCCAAGAGAAAATAATTTCTGTAGTTCAGCCACTTACCGGGTCCCTGGTATTCTGTTCAGGCTGCCCTGCCAACCAACACACTCTCTACGTCACCAGCCCTCACTTGTGCCCCCTGTTACTTAGTCATATGCTCCCAGACACACCCTGCGTCGGGCATCGTTTCAGTTGTTAGGGGTATAGCCCTGTGCTAAACATAAAATTGCCACTTCATAGGGTTTATACCCTGGAAGCAAAGATAAAAGTGAACAGACCAATAATTTCACAGTATAGTATCTCTTAAAAGCTAGGACAATGATGATGAAGACTAGAGAGGAACCTAACAGGAGGCCTTGCTACTGTAAAGGCAGGGAGTCCTTGCTGAGGAGGGGACAGCTGGACAGAAGCACGAGTGAAAGGAGTGAGGGGACAGAGAAGTCTGAAGTAACGGAGTGGGCAGCGGCAAGTTCAAGGCCTGAAGGCGGTAACGTGCTTGGCACAGGAAGAATCGCACAAACGCTGGGGTCTTCAGCTCTGGGAGCAGGCGAGGGAATTAAGAAGGACAGCTGGGAGCACAGGAGGCTTTGCTAAGAACTTGGAGACAGTGTTGGGAGGACATGTGTCTTGCAGCCTGTCAAGGCCAGGCACATCCACTTGGGATTCAGGCAGAGGAAAAAAACTCGTGGAGCCGTGGGGATGCCAGACAAGCTCTATTCACGGGCGGGCAAGCCACGCTCGCTGCAAGCTGTGTGTTGCGCAGCTGGAAGCCCCAAGTCCCTTATACAGTAAACGTACACAAAGTCGGCAAGGCGCCAAAATGTTGTGTAACACAATGTGATTCTGCGCATGCGGGCCCATCCAGGGTTATGGGAATATGGGAATACAGTTTATCGGATCCAGACTCAAGGCTATGGGAACACTGCTTATCTCAGTTCCCCAGACATCTGGGTGGGGGAGCCAGACTGCCTCCACTTACCCTATGACATGTGGCCGTGATCTGCAATAGTTTTAAAGGACTATCGGGGCACCGGTCTGAATGATTGGATTTAAAATGCCAAGATGGGCACGAAGGAAAAGAACCAGCATATTATAATAAAAGAAACAATTATTTTTTAATGTTGTTTTAATTTCTATTCTTCAACACTTACCAGTGCTCTCACCCCTCAAAGGTCACAGTTGAAGAAGAAATAAGAAGAAAATGGGACAATATGAATTAATTAATTTCCAAGTCAATATGAACTGTTTTCAGAGAGTCAGATAAAGTGAATTGTTTTATAAACAAATTACTCCAATCCCTCAAGACTTAGTGAGGGTAGCATTAAAAGTTAAAGAAATAAAATCTTGATCTATCAAGAAATTGGGATTCTGAAATCAGTAGTTGTACATGTGCATTTTAAAAATACAAATGCATCTTTTAAGGATTTTATTTTTTAGAGAGAGGGGGATGGAGGGAGAAAGAGAGGGAGAGAAACATCAGTGTGAGAGAGAAACATTGATATCACGTATGCCCCAACCAGGGACCAAGCCCCCAACCTGGACATGTGCCCTGACCAGAAATAGAACTGGCGACCTTTCACGCTACCAGAGAATGCCTGGCTAAGTGAACCACACCAGTCAGGGCCAGATGCCCTTTTAATAGACTTTAGTCTTTTAAGAAAAAAAGCCAGTTCTATAAGGTTACTAGCAATGTTCACAGTCATATGAAGTAAAATCAACTGAGTCATATCTAGCATCAAATTTCTTCTTAAAAAGTAAATGAAATAGTATTCTATTTTTCAAACACCTAGGAGAAAATATTGTCTCTTATCTACCATACAATAAAAATTGAGTAAGTTTGTGTGTGTGTGTGTGTGTGTGTGTGTGTGTGTGTGTGAGTTTAGGGAATTTCTTGTATATATGAAAAAAATTCTGCATTCATATTACCTAGAATACACACTTCTAAACTAGCTACTCAGCAATGCAATACCACAAATCCTAGTCATTCTTTATGGTTATATTGTATTAAGTAATTAAATAATTAAGCAATTAAATATCTAAATGATAAAATAACACCACCAATGTTTCCAAAACCAAGTTCTATGCCTTTCCTTTAAAAAATTGCTTTACTAATTCCTTTACAGCTCATATTGTGCCAGGGCAAATATCATGAGAGATACATTTTATTACTAATAATGGTCAATATTCTTTCTGGCTTTGCCTGATTCTTTCAAAGCCCTGAATTATTTTCACACATACGACTACCATGTATAATGTGTTTTCTCTCTCTTGTCGGCAATGATCACAGGTGTCTCTGTTGTTTCTGATGCAAAACTCTCCCTTCATGGTCCAATGGGTTCCAAGTGCCTGCCCCCCACCAAACCTCATGAGACATGAGTCCAGTCCCTCAGTGCTGTCAATGCCTAGGCAGGGTCTGAAAGACTCTAGTGATTGGATCTTGTTCTTCTGAGGCTCCCTCTGTTTTGGAAAAACTGGGACAGTGTATTGTCCAGGTAATTTGCAACATGTTATATCCAAATGCAAAGCGCTTTTCTGAGGCCTAATCAGGGACCGTAGGCCTTGCTTGTGCACATCAATACTGTCAGAATGACGTCCTCACCGTGAACGACCTTGCCTTCATATCTCTGAGTGAGTCAGATGCTTCAATCTCAAACATTTTTATTATGGCTAAGTGCAAACCTGAGTGTCCAGGTCACGGAGGTGAGTGGCTTAGGGACACAGGTATGACAAAATCCTGAACAGTAAGACATAAAGGTATATACAAGGAGGAGCAACATTAACCAGTAAAATTAGTCATCCTATGTTCTTACATCCTAAAATGAGCTCACTACATATTTAATGATACATATGTTAATGTCAATATTTAGATTTTACAAATCGATATATGGTTGAGATTTTTTAATTCTTTGAGATGGCTGGGATTTGCAAATTCAGTGAACAAAAGTGCGATCAGTAAGCTCACAGTCAGATGTCCCTGGAGAGTTAAATCCCACTTGAGAGGTGATACCCTGCCTGGCCCCTGTGCAGGGGCCCTTGGCACTGATGCCAGCATCTCCCATGGCACCCAGAGCGGCTGCCTCTGTGTTCTCTGAGAACTGGCTCCGTTCTTATTTTCTGCCATCATCCCCGTGAGGAATTCAGAGAAAGTGCCAGATGGCTCATTCTGTGAAGTACTCTGTGTAATCAGGAAGACTTTGAAATAAAGCAAGCCTTGGCAGAAACCAGTTAGCAGAGCTCATTGTTATTGCTGTCATAGGAAGGTCTGCTGTCCTGTTCTCAAGGAGAAAATGAAATTGCTGGAAACCCAGATTGTCACAGTGCTGAATACCATAAGTTACTCTTGGTTTATGGGGAGTTTTTCTAATTACCCCGCATGGGTTAGTCCTTAACATATGAAGGAGAAAAGTCCAATTCAAACCAAAGGAAGAAAGCTTTCAAATGATCTCTGTGTTCAGTGCTTGATTTAGTTGTGAAGACAATCACCAGAAAATCTGATGATTGAATTTTCACTGTCATTTTTGGGCTTAAGACCCTTATGATAGGGACTAAGTCTTTAATATGCAATGATGTTTCAAATTAACTATATCACTTTTGTTGAAAAGTATAGATAAAAAGACATCTCATCTCTTAAAGGAATGAACAGTTCTATGTAGATCTTTACTATCACCTGTCCAATTAGTTTTAATAAACATTAATTTTTATTGTGTTATTTTGTGTGTAGGGACACATATTTTATCTAATTACTTACCAAGTCAAATACAAACTCTGGAACTTGGGATTATTCCTTATTCATCTCCATCTTTGTTTCAACTCCTAACACACCCACAAGGCTACTGCCTGTGCAGCAAGAGTGCCTTTGCTGCAATCACCAGCTTGCTTCCCTGACTGGGAAGATTCTTTCTTTTTAATGCTCAGATCCTAAGCTTACTTAATAATTAATGTCTGCATGTCTTTCAAATCCACAGCCACCAAAATGACTCGACTCTGAATTCTTTACCTTAATTGTCTATATGCTTCACATTATTTATTTACGTTCTACCTTAAAACAACCCTTAATTTTTAAGTGCAGCAGAAGTCTCTCAGGCTTTCCCCCTACCAGGCTCTCCTGTATTTCCATTGGTCCCCTCGCCCAAACACCCACATTATTAACTCTCCTGCAATAAACTGCATCTCTTTCTTGCTCCAAATCACTGCCTTACTCTTCTATGTCTATAGAAACAATTCCACAGTTCTAAGCTTAGTATTTTTAGATCTGGTTTTAAAAAGATATCAGCCAGGTGTATACGATACATCCATCCATCAATCAATGGAAAAGAAATGAAACGTAAGTGTTCTAAACAAACGGTTCCCTTACAACGAGAAAGTAGCAGGATGCATAGCAATGAGGGAGATGTCTTGATGAATTTGAGCTGGTTTGTTTGTTTGATATGTTGATAACTATAAGGAATACATGATCTCTTTGCTAAGCAAGAGAAGAACGTGGGAGGATTGCAAGTTAAACCTGAATATTTGAGCCAGGCGAGAAGCCAGGTGGAGAACTTGGCACACTATGCATGGTAGCAACTGAGCGAGTGCAATTTGGAGAAGAGAGGAGATCCAAGAAGGGACATAGGTGTCCTAGAAACACCCACTCTCTTTGGCATGTGACACTACACTCCTCCTGATCTTCTTGCCCCGCACTCTACATGCTGGGTCCTGTATGAAGGCATTCATGTCAACTCAAATTCTGGGTTGCTTTTAAGCGCTGTTTTTCATCCTGCCATCTTTCCTACTCATTGTTGTGACTTTTTTTATCTCCTCCTACAGTGTCTCTGTACGTTAGTGTTCTTCCAAGACTCGTCCTTGGCCTTCCTCATTTTTTTTTTGTTCTAAAGACTCTTTCAGGGTCATTGAAATCATTGTCATTTTTTTCTTATTTGTTACTTGTTTTATGCATCTTCTTATGTTTTTTAAACATTGCTTTTTTAAGATTTTATTTATTTATTTTTAGAGAGGGAAGAGAGGGAGAAAGAGAGAGAAACATCAACGTGCGGTTGCTGGGGGCCATGGCCTGCAACCCAGGCATGTGCCCTGACTGGGAATCGAACCTGCGATGCCTGGTTCACAGCCCACGCTCAATCCACTGAGCTACACCAGTCAGGGTCTTCTTATGTTTTTTTTTATTGCCACTTATACTATATTCAATCCCAAATCCACATCTCCAACAAGATCCTTCTAGCACACAAGCTACAAACCTTTGTACCCACCTGCCTTCCCATGTCTTCACTCGGACGTCTTACAGAGGCCTCAAATCTCAGAAGCACCCTGACGGGATCTCATCATTTCTTGAACCCTTGCCCTGAAACTAGTACTTCCATCATCTGTTGTTAATTTTAGGTAGTTTCAGTGTATAGTCCCAAATCTTAAACATCTACCTGTGCTGGCACAAATCCAGTACAACGCAATGCTGCGTCTTACCTGTTTACTGAAACGATCTTCTAATTGGGCCCCCTACAGCTCTACCCTCCCCACCCCATCAATTACTATTTTACCTGGCCACCTCGTTTAACTTTATCTACAACTCTTCTAGGCCTCGGATCCAGGAGGTAAACTTACTTACTTTTTAGGATCCTCACATTACATTTGGCCCCGCCAATTTATGCTTTCAATAAACTGTTATCTTTCTTAGCATACTTGTTCCTTGGAACTCCTGCTCTAATATCTGTTGTCCCGCCTGAGTCGTAAGATGTGTGAGTGAAGAACTGTGGTAAGAAAGAATAATGACCTCTTCAAAATTAATCATCCACACCTGATTCCAATGGTTTATATGTTGAGATTTTAAAATTTTGAATGGATGATATTTAGAGAAGATTTTTAAGTCGAATGAATGCAATTTGTGTGTGGAATTAATGTGGAACTTCAGGGGCCTGAGAGTAGACTATACTTGGCAGAACCATGGGCCCCTAAAAACGCCCAGATCTTAACCATCCCCAAACCTGTGACTATGTTACATTACATGATCAAAGCACTTTTGTCAAAGTAATTAAAGTTATAGGCCTTAAAATAAGGAGATTATCTTGGATTATCCAAGTGGGCCCCATCAAACCTCCTGAGCCATCAAATGCAGAGAACATCCTCAGGACATAAATTTTCAACTCCTTTGTGTAAGGAGGTGAGAAAACCAAGGAGTGGGTGTTGGGTTATTTGGCGGGAATGATGTTTATTTTTTAAAGAAACCACCAAATTGTCTTGCCATTTGGATTCCTATCAGCAATGAATGAAAGTTCTTTCTGCTCCATGTCCTCGCCAGCATTTGGGATTCAGAATTCCTCCAGGGCATCAAGTATTATTGCTGTCACAATGAGCATCATTCTTCTTTTCACTCATTCTCCTCCGAACTCGGTGGATCCACAAATGTGTGAAGACACATGCCGGCTCTGCTCTGAGAATGCTCTCTCCCGCTGTGCCAGTCTCCTACCCTCCGCAACTTCCAATGCTTCTCTGATCAGTGCATTCTCCTTCCTCACACTCTGAACTCCTTGTGGAGAAAGGAGACCCTTTAGACCCATTTTATGTGTCTTAACTTTTATCTCATACTTTCTCTGTTCCATTTGTTTAGTGTTAATCCCTTGTTTTACCCATTTTAAGTGTATCTCTCTTTCTATTTACTAAGGTTTGGTTTGTTCATGTATTACAAATTGATTTTGAATTACTAAAATCTCCAATTGGTCCTAATTGGTTTTATTTCATAACATGTAATTGTTTTTAATGTAAGTTTATCATATATATAATTGTATAATATCCCCTCAGCATAGCATAATACAATTTATAATGCAATAATATATTGGGTTGGCCAAAAAGTTTATTTAGTTTTTTCCGTATAATGGCTTTAACAGTGCTTAGTTGTCTTTAACTTCATTCCAAACAATTTTGTTAGATTGTATTGTGACAGTGGTAATATCAGCATGCATTAAAAAAATCAAAATACTAAATTTTTGTGTAGCCATTTTAATATTGAATATGGAAGAAAATACATGAGATTTTCAGTGTATTATGTTTTATTACTTTGAGAAAGGTGAAAACACAACTGAAACACAAAAAAGCTTTGTGCAGTGTATGGAGAAGGTGCTGTGACTGATCGAATGTGTCAGAAGTGGTTTGTAAAGTTTGTTGGTACTATTGACATTTTGGCCAAGTAATTCTTTGCTGTGGGGCTATCTTATGCACTGGAATATGTTCAACAGCACTCCGGCCTCTACCCCTAGAAACCAAAGCAGGAGATAGCCAACATATTCAAAATGTCCAAATCAATAAAGTTATTGTTGAACATGAAAAGCGTGCCTTTTATTTTATGGAAAAAAACTGAACAGACTTTTTGCCTAACTCAATAATACAATTAACTGTATTTTCTCATATTTTAATTTTTGTCTGAAGACCTTTGGTTGTCTTTGCACATGAAATGACTTGAGTGTCTACTGATGATGCATTTCTTAGCCACCTCCGTCTGCATTGCCAAGGCGCTGTGGGGAGGGAGCTGGAGAAGGTCCTGCCTGTGATATGCATTCTGAGCAGAACATTCCTCTCTCCCTCTGAAACCTGTAATTCCCATGGACGGTGATCAGATGCTGGTTCCAGTGCTCACATCCGCAGTCCCTGGGGAGAAAGGGGGACAGCCTGGCTGCCCTGGGCCAGCTGCGGCACGCTTCCAGGACGTACACCTCCCCGGCCTTGACTTTCTGCAGTCTTCTCTCAGACGTGTTCAGGCCTGGTCTTTCCTTCAGCTGTGCTTCTCTATTGATCTTATATCCTTTAGTGCTTCCAGCAATTTCCCGAATACCAGCCATGTTTATAGTTCTATTTCAAATCAATGTTGCTCTGATGGGATTTTTTTAAATCTTATGAATATATTCTATAATTTTATTCAAATTAAAACATGCCTCCCCAACAAATGATGCTTAATAATTGGGAAATCCACAAAGAAAAGCCACTTCAAACTCTATCTAACAGGAAAAAAATTGAAGATGCCCAAAAACATAATTGACTACAGACAGATAACACAGCAAATCTTGTAAAGATAACATAGTAAGTTTCTTTATTTACCTGGAGTAGTCAATGTTTTCTCAGATAGGGTATAATCAGGCATTGATGATAAAGAAAAAGACTTTTCTTTAAATTGGACTGTATTAAAATCTAAAACTTCTGTTAATTAGAAGGCACGATTGAGTGAAAGATAAGTCATAGAGTGAGAGAGATTCACAATGTTTTGACAAGTAGTTCATGTCAGAGTACAGAATTCTGACACTAAATTAATTGTTAATAAGAATCCTTACTTTCTTTCTCTCTGTGTAAGATAAAGTTACTAGAGCGTGAAATACACTGAATAACTGAGGAGTGAAGTACATTCCCCAGGGCGGACTCCAAGCCAGCGTGTAGTCAGGCTGAACATCCACTCTAACCAAATAGTCCACATGTAAAACAGTGCTCGTAGTCACAGTACTTCGGATTTTTTAAAGTGAAAGGAATCAAATGAAGAAACTGGTAAGTAAATAGCAACCATTGGTAGTCTGATGGGCAGTATACACTCTTTCTAACTGGTGCTTAGGAAAACTGAAGAAATAAAGGAAGCATTTTAATTAAATGTTTAATTTTTAGTGAATATATAAAATGAAGCATATTTAAGTATATGAGATTTTAATACTTTGAAATAATTTAAGACAGTACGGGAGAGATATGTATCAAAATATTATATTGTTAGCTAAGTTAGTGGTGATATTTTTCTCTACTTTTCTTTCTCCTACGTGATTATTATTTTATACTTAAATGAGAGTGTATAGTTGGATATTTTCATTGGAAAAGATATCATCTGGAAATCATCTGATTAAGGGTAACAGTACATTTCCATCTGTTTTTAATTGTCACCTTGATTTGCCAGAAAATTAAATAGAGTCTTTAACAAGTTGCGATGTTTTCAGTATGAAATATGTTCATGCAAAGCTTGGCAGTTTGGTAAACTTTTAAAAATAAATAGTTTTTATTCCAAATAGTTTTTTAAAAATTGGTTTGATAAATCCTGAATAAGTTATTTTGGAAGGTTTTTTTTATTTGGATGCTTATAGATTTTTTCAACTAAAATTGGTGGATCAAAATTAAAAATTAAAATGCTGACAAGGCCCTGTCTAGGTAGCTGGGTTGGTAGGAGCATGGGCCTGATACACCAAGGTTGTGGGTTTGATCCCTTGTCAGGGCACATGCAAGATTCAAGATTCAACCGATGGATGCATATATAAATGGAATGACAAATCAGTCTCTCTCTCTCTCTCTCTCTCTCTCTCTCTCTCTCTCTCAATCTCTCTCCTTTCTTTCCCTAAAATCAATAAAATAAATTAAGTTAAATTAAATTAAATAAGTGTATTTCAAATTTTAAAAAATGCTGACAGTATCTCAGTTTGGAAATGAAATTCCTCATTTAAGGCAGGACTCTACCAGCCTTGGTTTCAACTGAAGTGTTTGTATGAAAGCTAGTTGTTCTTTCCCAAATCAAGTCTGAAGGGGTTTGCTCTGTGCAGAAGTTACAAGAGCAAACTTTAAGAACCAGCTCCAGGACCCTTGGGGTCCTAAGAATGATAAAGGAATTAAGAATAAGTGAGAGCTGAAAGAGACGGAGGGGTTGAGAAGAGCTTTTTTCTAGAAAGTGCATTTGCCAGACCAAGTCTGCCCACAGGGATGAATGGTAGATGACTGCCTCCTTCACCTCCACCCAGCAAGAGCACAGCCCCGTGGTCTCCCAACCTGTGAGCCCCTGAGGACAGAGGAGTAGTGACCGGCTCCCCTGAGCGAGCAGCAGCAGCGCCCGGTGGAAGGTCACAGTGGCTGCCTGGGAGCCGCTGCAGATTCTGAGCCTCCAGAGGCCAGGGAAGCATGCTCCTGTTGAGTGGTCCCATGAACCGTGGAAGAGAAAGACAATACGGGGTCATATCGAGACTTGCCTTTTAATGTCTTCAAAGAGGACAAAGAGAAGCAATCCATCAGCAAGGAGCAGGGGAAAATGCGGTGTCCAGGAATTACATGAGATGCCACAAGGGGACACCTTGAAGAGAAATGTCCTCCCAGGCCAGTGCCAGGGCGTCTCCAGGAACAGAATTCATTCAAGAACCTCAACAACACTGCATGAGAAAGATTTATGTTAGTTTGGTGGTTTGTGTCTTCCAATAAAATAGTCCACTTCATCTAACTTACAAAAATTATTGCCATTGAGATGTTTACAGTATTTCCTTATTATGCATTTAATATCTGTAACATCTACAGACTTACTCCTTTTTTCATTCTCGATATTGGGCCCTTTCTGAAATACTTCTTTGTTAATGATAAGGAATTTGTCATTTGAATTACTATTCTTTCTTAATGCTTCAGTTTTATTGTTTCTCCACTCATGTCCATTTCCTATTTCATTAAATTTTACTGTTAACTGTATTGTTTTATTTCTTCTACTTATTTTGGGCTTGATTTGCACAACTTTTTGTTTATCTCATTGTGGTACAAATATAGATTACTGATTTTCGACCTTCTTATTCTAGCCAAATGTAAACATTTGAAGTTATAAAACTACCTCCAGGTTCTGCTTTAGCTGTAATTCATGGACTGATGCCTGTGTTACTGTTTAATTTTAGTTTAACTGATTTCTAATGAACTTGTGGTCTGTATTTGGTCATGGACTGTTTACAAGTAAATTCTTTAATGTAAAAATAACATGAGCATTTTTCAGATTCTTTGCAATTGTTGATTTTAATTTAATGATTTCTTAATGGGACCACATACTGTATGTGATGTATCTTCTTATATTTGTGGAGACTGTGTTCCCGCGCAGTGGGTGGCCTGGTCGAGTGAAGGTCTGGAAAGAACGTGTATTATGCTGGTGTTGCTGTGTGAGTGTCCTAAGCTGTCGATTGTGAGTACTGCTGTTCACATCACCCATAAGCTTGATAAGTCCCACTTTAGTTATACTGTCAAATACTAATAAAAGAATATTAATTTTTCTAAATCCAATTTTGGATTTGTCCATTTTTTTTCAGTTACTATTGTTTCTGTTCCTTCAAAGTTAGTTATTAGGTATATAGATACATATTCAGAATTGTTTTGTCTTTAAGATGAATTGACACTTTATCATTAGGAAATACCTGTTGATACCTCAGACAATGATAGTTTTGTAGACACTATTGTTTCTGAAATTAGTATAAGCACTGGATTTTTTAATGTTTTTATAATGGTATTTCTTATTCCATCATCTTACATTTAACCTTTTTGTATCCTTATATTTAAAGTGAGTTTCTTATAGATATCTTATTATTGCATCTTGGATCTTTATATAGTTGAATATGCTCTACTTTTTTTAGCATTTAGGATATTTACATGAAATAAAATTATGGATATTATAGGCTTAAAAATCTACCAATATGCTACTTATTTTTGTTTGTCTTCTTTAATCTGTCTTTCCCTCTGCTGCAATTTTTAAATTATATTGAGTTTATAATTGCATTTTTATCTCTTCTGTTGGTTTAGTGTTGTAATTTTGTTTGAAGTTTTTAGTCATTACTATACAGGAGAGATTGACAATTTTGGCTATGAGATGGCAGTGTGGTTTGCAAATTAAGTTTTGATGGAACAGATAAACCCATTCATGTGCGTATGGGATATGTAATTATTTAAGGATTGTCTTGTGCTACATTGTCAGAGGTGAGTGGATGAGACAGGGAATGATTGGTCTACAAGCCTAAATATTTGTGATCTAGCCCTTTAAGGGAAAGTTTGCAGACTCCTATCTAATCCCATTCATGCACCAACTGGTGATCAAAGCCACAGCTTAGGTAGATGCCCTGACCAAACTTGAACCCGCAACCTTTTGGTGTACAGGGTGATGTTCCCACCAACTGAGCCACCTGGCCAGGGACTAAGTTTTCAATATGCATCCTTAATTTATCATTTTCCACCATCACCCAACATGCTCCCAGTTCAAGTGTAATGGAACAGGTTTTCAGCTGTGCACCCCAACGCTGTTCTTGGTGCTGCCTTCTCAGCTATTTTATTCATGTAGGTGCCAAACCCTCACAATGTGTTGCTATTGATACTGGCACACCTTGGAGGTATTGGGAGGTAAGTTCTAGACCATCATGATAAAGTAAACATGTCAATAAAGTGAGTCTCACAATTTTTTTGGTTTCCCAGTGCATGTAAAAGTTATGTTTATACTATATAAATACTCTTTTTAGTGTGCAATAGGATTATGTCTAAAAAACAAAAAATGGCTTATTGCTAGAAAATACCAGCCACAATCTGAGCCTTTAGTGAGTCATAACTTTTTGCTGGTGAGGGTCGAGTCCTTTGCTGTCATTTCAACAGCCTTCACCTTATTTTCATCAGGAGTGGATTCCATCTCAAGAAATCACTTTCTGCCCTGGCTGGCATAGCTCAGTGGATTGAGCGTGAGCTGTGAACCAAAGCATTGGCAGGTTTAATTCCCAGTCAGGGCACATGTCTGGGTTGCAGGCCACGGCCCCCAGCAACCTCACATTGATGTTTCTCTCTCCCTCTCTTTCTCCCTCCCTTCCCTCTCTAAAAATAAATAAATGAAGTCTTTGAAAAAAGGAAAAAAGAAACCACTTTCTTTGCTCATCCACAAGAAGCCGCTCTTCATCCACTACAGTTTGGTCATGAGACTACAGCCAGTCAGTCCCGACTTCAGGCTCCGCTTCCAATTCCAGCTCTCTTGCCGTTCCCACTGCCTCTGCAGTGAGTTCTCCCACCGAAGTCTTGACCCTCGAAGTCATCCATGAGGGCTGGAATCAATTTCTTCCAAACTCCTGTGAATGTGGGCATGTTGACCTCTTCCCATGAACCATGAATGTTCTTAATATCATCTAGAATGGTGAATCCTTCCCAGAAACTTTTCAATTCACTTTGCTCAGAGCCATCAGAAGAATCGCTATGGTAGCTATCACCTTGGGCAGTGTATTTCTTAAACGATAAGACTTGAAAGTTGAAATCACTCCTTGATCCGTGGGCTGGAGAATGGGTGTTATGTGAGCAGACATGGAAACAACATTAATCTCGTTGTCCATCTCTATCTGGGCTCTTGGTTGGCCAGGTGTGTTGTCAATGAGCAGTAACAGCTTAAAAGGAATCTTTTTTCTGACAGTTATCTCAAAAGTGGAGTTAAAATACCCAGTAAACTGTGCTGTAGACAGATTTGCTGTCTTCCTGGCTTTGCTGCCCCATATACAGAGTACAGACAGCGCAGATTCAGTTTAATTCTTTTTTATTGTATTAATATATTATTGTATGCAAAAATTCAACCTGCCTTAAATTAAAGAAAAACAAATTGAATCTAAAAAAAGAATGCACAACATTATCTTATCAAACTAATGATGTTTTTCCCCAATTTGGTTTTTTTTTTCATTACAGTGGACACTCAATATCGTTTTATGTTAGTCTCAGATGTGCTTAATTGTTAGAGACTTATAGAATTCAAGTACCCACCATAGTTACTACAATATTGTTTACTGCATTTCCTATCCTGAAATTCATATCCATGTGACCATATTGTAATTACTGATTTGTACTGATTACTTCTTAATACTCTCACCTTTTCCACCCAGCCTTGGGACACCCCTTTTCTCTGGCAACTATCAGTCTGATCTCTATCTATATGGTCATTTCCACTTTCTTTGTTCATTTATATTGTTCTTGAGATCACACAGATAAGTAAAATCATATGATAATTTGTCTTTTACTGTCCAACTTATTTCACTTAACACAATACACTCTAGGTCCATCCATGTTGTCACAAATGTTAAGATTTAATTTTTTTTATGGCTGTGCAGTATTCCATTGTATATATGCACCACAGCCTTTTTATCTGCCCATCTAGTGATGGGTACTTGGGTTGCTTCCATGCCTTGGCTACTATAAATAATGATGCAATGAACATAGGGGTGCATATATCCTTTTGAAATATTGTTTTGGATTTCTTCAGAAGTGGGATTGCTGGGTCAAAAGGCAGTTCTATTTTTAATTTTTTGAGGAAACTCCATACTGTTTTCCACAGTGGCTGCACCAATCTTTATTCCCACCCACAGTGCACAAGGGTTTCCATTTTCTCCACACCCTCCCCAGCACTTGTTTGTTGGTTTATTAACAATAAATTTCTGACAGGTGTGAGGTGATATCTCACTGTGGTTTTAATTTGCATTTCTTCGGTGATTAATGACTTTGAGCACCTTTTTTCACTTGTCTGTTGGCATCTGGGCATCCCTTTTTTCAAGTCCTCTGCTCATTTCTAATGAGATTTTTTGTTCTTTTGGTGTTGAGTTGTCTGAGTTCTTCATAAATTTTGAATATCAGACCCTTATCAGATGCATCATTGGTAAACATCTCCCATTCAGTATGTTGTCTTTTTGTTTCGTTGATGGGTGTTTTTTTTTTTTTGGCTTTGCAAAACTTTTTAGTTTGATGTAGTCCAATTTCTTTTTGTTGTTGTTGTTTCCCTTGCCCAAGGGGATGTATCAAAAGAAATATTACTAAGAATGATGACAGAAAATTTACTGCCTATGTTTTCTTCTAGGACTTTTATGGTTTCAGGTCTTACAGTTAAGTCTTTAATCCATTTTTAGTTTATTCTTGTATATGGTATAAAATGGTGGTCTAGTTTCATTTTTGTGCATCTATCTGTCCAGTTTTCCCAAAAATATTTATTGAATAAACTGACTTTACCCCATTATATATTCTTGCTTCCACTGTCAAATATTAATTGACCACTGTCAAATATTAATTAAGTGTGGGTTTATTTCTGGGCTGTCTAATCTGTTCATTGATCCATGTGTCTGTTTTTTATGCCAGTACCATGCTGTTATGATTACTATAGTCTTGTACTATAGTTCCATATCAGGTGGTGTGATACCTACAATCTTGCTTTTTTCCCCCTCAAGATTGCTATTGCTATTTGGGGTCTTTGTGTTTCCATATACATTTTTTAATTACTTGTTTGAGTTCTGTAAAAACACCATTGGTATTTTGATAGGTATTGTGTTGAATACACAGATTGCTTTGGGTAATATGGACATTATAATGATGTTAATTCTTCCCACCCAACATATCCAAATATGATTAAATATATTTGCAACTTCTTCAATTTTTTCTTCAATGTCTTAAAATTTTTCCAGTGTAGGTCCTTTACTGAGTTGGTGAAATTTATTTCTGGGTATTTTATTTTTTTGCATGCAACTATAAATGGGACTGTTTCCTTACTTTTTCCTTTTTGTCATTTGCTATTGTAAAAAATGCAACTCATTCCTGCATATTAATTTTGTGTCCTGCTACTTTACTAAATTTATCTATCAGCTAGTAGTTTATCTATTGATAGTAGTTTTCTGGTGGAATCTTTAGGTTTCTTTTCATACAGCATCATGTCATCTGCAAATAATGACAGTTTTACTATTTCTTTTTCAATCTGGATGTCTTTTATTTCTTCTTCTTGTCTCATTGCTGTGAATAAAATCAGTGGAAGCTGACATCCCTGTCTTGCTCTTGACCTTAAGGAAATGTTTTACCTTTTCCCCACTGAGTATGGTGTTACCCATGGGTTTGTCATGCATGGCCTTCATTATATTGAGGTATATTCCCTCAATTCCTACTTTGATGAAAGTTTTTTATTATAAATGAGTGTTGAATTTTTCAAATGCTTTTCTGCATTTATTGATGTGATCATATGATTTTTATCTTTTATTTTGCTTATGTGCTATATCATGTTAATCAATTTGCAGCTATTAGACCAATCTTGCAACAAATTCCACTTGATTATGGCATATGAACTCTTTAATGTGTGGCTGAGTTTGGTTTGCTAATATTTTGTTGAGGATTTTGGCACCAATGTTCATCAGGGATATTGGTTTATAATTTTCTTTCTTTGTAGTGTCGTTATCTGGTTTTGGAATTAAATTAATGATGGCTTCATAAAATGTGCTTGGTAATCTTCCCTCCTCTTGAATTTTTTGCAATAGTTTTAGAAGGATGATTCTTTGTTCTTCTTTGTGTGTTTGATAAAATGCACCTTTTAAGCCCTGTGGTATGAGACTTGTTACTGGGAGAGTTTATTGTTACTGCTTTGATTTTATTGATTGTAATTGGTCTGTTCAGATTTTATGCTTTTTTCTTGATCTAGCTTTAGGAGATTGTATGTCACTAGCAATTTATCTATTTCTTACAGGTTGTCCAATTTGTTGGCAGATAATTGTTTATAGTATTTTCTTGTAATCCTTTGTTTTTCCATGGTGTCAGGTGTTACTTCTCCTCTTTCATTCCTGATTTTTTATTCGGTTTCTCTTTCTTTCTTGATGAGTCTGGTTAAAGGTTTATTGTTTTTTAAAAATATCTTTTCAGAGAACCAGCTCTTGGTTTCATTGATCTTTTGCATTGTTTGTTTAGTCTCTATTTTGCTTATTTCTACTGTGATCTTTATGTTTCCTTGTTTTTTACTAACTTTATGCTTTGCTCTTTACTTTCTAGTTTCTTTAGGTATAAATTTGGATTGTTTATGTGAGATTTTTCTTGTTTCTTGAGGTAGGCCTGTATTGCTATGAATTTTCTTCTTAGGACACCTTTTGCGGTGTCCCTTGATTTTGGTTTGTTGCATTTGCATTTTCATTTGTCTTAAGGTACCATTAATTTCTTCCTTGATCTTTGTTAACCCATTTATTTTTTAGTCACATGTTATTTAGCTTCCATGTTTGTATATTTTTCAGGTTTTTTTTTAAATAATTGCTTTCTAGTTTCATACCATTGTGGTCTGAGAAGATGCTTGATATGACTTCCATCTTCTCTAGTTTATTGAGAATTGTTTTGGTCTTCACATATGGTCTATCCTAGAAAATGTTCCATGTGTGCCTGATAAGAAAGTATATTCTACCCTGGGGTGAAATACTCTGAAATATCAACTAAACCCATTTGCTCTAATGTGTCATTTAAAGCTGTTATTTCCTTGTTGATTTTCTGTCTGGAAGATCTATTCATTGATGTCATTGGGGTGTTGAAGTCCCCTCCTATGACTGTATACTATAGATCTCTTTCCTATGTCCATTAATATTTGTATTATATATTTAGATACTCCTACATTGGGTACATAAATGTTTACAAAGGTTATGTCTTCTTGTTGGATTGATCCCTTTGTTTTATGTCCATTCTGCCTAATGTACATATTTTATCTCATTTGCATGAAATATATTTTTTTGACTTGCTTACTTTCCGTCCATGTATGTCTTTTGATCTGAAGTGGGTCTCTTTAGATAACATAGATACGTGTCTTGTTTTTTTTTAATTCATTTATCTATGTCTTTTGATTAGAACACTTAATCTATCTACATTTAAAGTGCTTATTGATATGTGGTTGAATGTGTGAATGCAAGATCCGTAGGTACAGGGCAAGAATGGTATCACATTAAAGTTATTCAATTATATTATTTTGTTTTAATGTGCACACTTAACTTGGTTCTTCCTCATTGTGTTTCTAATTTCTTTTAAACTTTTTATTAGTGTGTGGGTTCCTTCATCTTTACAAACTTCTGTGTAAAATTTGCTATTGTGATTAATGTGTTTGTTCTTCTTAAAGCAGGTTTTGTAGGTCTGGGTCTACAGGGTATTTTGTTGAGCCTCAGAGCAAAATTTTAAACTTCATTGTTAATAAAGTAGCAACTGAATTATTTATGTAAAGTTCATGTGTTTATTTCTAATTTATTGCTTTCATCGATGCCCATATCTTTACCTTCTCATTATGTGGCTCATTACTGAACAGTGTGGGAAGACAACCATGTAGACAGAGCTTTTCTGCTGTAGGGCAGGTTGCACTGGCAGAACGTTCATGCCAGTCCCCTCTGGCACCTGCTTACTGGCTTCGGGATGCATTTCCCAGACTCGCACCAATACACGTCAATACACAGGTGACTGCTCACATGGCCACAGTTGACCCAGCAATATTTCTTAAAAGGACTTCCATTTCCCTCCTTCTCTGTCTTGTCGTCAAAAATAAAATCCAGCGTCTCTGTTTGTGCAGCTGTGTTTTGAAATCTCTATTAAGTTCCATAGATTGATTTGTCTATATTTGTACCAATACCACCCTATACTAATTAATGCCATTGAAAATAAATTATAACATCTGGTGAAATAGGTCCTCAACTCTAAAAAATCTTCAAGGTTGTTTAGGTTGAATCTGGCCCTTGACTTTTAATAACAAAAAATTATAACTAGCTTATAAATTTTTACAAATCCTGCTAAGATTTTGACTGGGATCATATCACTGAATCAATAGATTAATTTGAGGAGAGTAGATATTTCTATAATTGGTAGGGACAGAGGAGTTTTAGGGCAGTGAAAATATTCTGTTTGATACCATAGTGATGGATGCAGTTTATTATACATTTGTCCAGAGACATCAAATGAACACCACCAAGAGTGAACTGAAATGTGAACTTATGGACTCTGGGTGATAATGGCAATGATGTGTTAATGTCCCTATGATAAACCTTTATTGATTGTGACAAACGGACCATCTGGTGAGGGTTCATAGTGGTGGAGGCTGCACATGTGTGGGGCCAGGGATATGTGGAAAACCTCTGCACTTTTCCCCAGTTTTGCTGTAAGCCTTACTTGTCTCTAAAAATAACGTTTTAATTTTGAGAGGGTAATCAGGCAAATAGGTCTGCCACACGAATCCATGCACTAACCCGGCTAGGACCTGCTTGTGTCTGATGCTATTGCCCCTATAGGTGCCAGCGACTTCATTTGCTTCCAGTGTCCTCAACTCTGACTCTGCCCATGGCTGTGTGGGTTCCACCATCACTGCTCCGCAGGCAGAGTCTGCACCTTGCGTATCATGCCCTTTAACTCCCTGTTTCTACCCAGAGGTTTGCTGGTGCAGGTGGCATGTGCAGGAGTGGGAGCATCTGTGGTCTTCCGATCAAGTCAGACCCTGGTGGGACTGTGTCCCTGCGTGTGGCCTCCCCGGGTGTTTTGTCCCTTCTCCCTTCATTAATAGAGCCCACTCTAGATACTGTCATCACAGAACCCATAACACTTAACTTATTTTCACATTGATCTCACCTTCAAACCCATCAGTCACTTCAAGTCTGAGCTATGTCTAATCCATCATTTTAACCCCTTGATTTTTATATATGTCAGCAATATGCACTTACTAAATACTTCTGAGTTAGTAAATGAAATAATACATTATTTTAAATGCATTTCATAACTTAGATTTTTAAATTACCCAGTCACACTCATCTGATGTTTACTGAATTAATGTTTTCATTTTACATGAGTTACATTCTGAATTTAATAAGCATGCTTGTGAAAACATCATTAATGAGAAAAATCTATTTCTGATCACCTAGGGAGGAATATATAACGTTTCTTTGAGAAATTTCTCACTCAGCAGCTGAAGCTGAAAGGCGCACTTATCTCCATTGCTGAGTTGTTGTTGCTGGAAGATTGCATTTATTGATCTTTCTAAGAATCACATTGAATACTTGGATCATTCCACCAAAAATCCAATAACTGTGTTTTACACTTTTCAGGTACTTTCATGTGAATTGAAGTTTTAAAGTGTGGAATGAAAAAAATACTCTTTTTATTCTTAACCTTGAAATAAGACTGTAAAATTTTCACTGTGACTATTTTATTAACAAGGTGGGTGAGCAGTGATACCCAGACACCTCCTGAGTTAGCACAGGTGACGGACAGTCCGAGGACACAGTGGATGTGGTTGTTTCTGAGTTCTCATGCTCCCTGAACAGCTTCATGCATCTTTAAGGAACATGTAGAAAAACAGTCCAAGCGCAAAGAAGTGAAAAATAGAAACAAACTCACTATATTAACCAATCTGCAGGGATAATTCAATGCAAATACTTTCCTACCCATGATCGATTCAAAAGGCAAACCTTTCAGATGAATGAAAAGGATATTCAATCCCCTCTTTTAAAATACTACCTCAGTAGTCCTTTAGACACAGTTCTGGGAGTCACAGTGTTGGTATAACGCATTGTGTCAGGAGATCCTATTTACAGAAGAAATGGATGATCACTCAGGGTTGCAATGGGGTGCAGAATTGCCCAGCGGTTTGCTTCTGGTTGAGGAGAAAAGACTCAGTTAAGAGCTGTTGACCAGCAGCCACTGTCCTCTGGTTGCCTCTTTCTTATCCTCACCCAAGGATTTTCCTCTCATTGCTTTTAGAGAGAGAGGAAGGGAGAGAGAAACCCTGATGTGAGAGAGTCGATCAATAGCCTCTCATAGAGTATATGCCTGGACCTGGGATCATTTGCGCCCAGACCTGATCAGGCCCGCAACTTAGGAATGCCCCCTGACCAGGCATCGAACCTACAACCCTTTGGTTATTACCTGATGCTCCAACCAACCCAGCCACATTGGCCAAGGTTCTGTCTGCCTCTGTCCATGCTGTCTTTCTGACCTCCCCACCCTGGAAATCAGAGCCTTCGCACGCAGCAAGTCACGTAGACAGGCTCCTCCCAGGACTCGGGTATAAGCAGCAGAGACATTCTCCTCCAACAGAAATAAGAAAAACCTACATGGAACATGTAGGTTTTACAACTACTTTCATATGCTCACGGAAATTTTCATAAGAAAGAATTTTCAGGGAAAGGAAAAGACCTGCGAGGAAGAGTGTTCTGCAGGGCCACAGTTGATTTTACTTGACTACTAATTAGTTACCTTCGCCAGTTTTGCAGAAAAAAAAATGTTGCTGAGTAGCACCACACGTAAAGGCAGAACATACAATGGAATGATGTAAACAAGTGTCTTTTCTCCAACATAAGAGAGAAAAAAGCCATAGAGGTGAGGGTAGTTGTGGGAATATGTAAGAAAGACAATTTGAAAGTCAACCTGACAATATGTCAGAATAGAAAGTGACAGAAAATATTGATATCACAATATTTCAAAGGTAAATATTGTTTCATGAAAGATATAAAAGTTATTTCCTTCTTGTGTATTAAAATGCATCTTCAATGTATAGTTATATAATCCATATCCATTAAAAAATGACATTCCTGTGCCTTGAGCTATGCAAGCAAGTCTTCTCCAAAGCTGTATGGTCTGAAATCTCATTATCTTTAATTATCAGTGGTAACAGGAATAGAATAACAATATCTAACACTTTCTGAGTGTTTACTCTGGTCCAGAAAGGGTGATAAAGTACTTACAGACATTATTTCTCTTAACTCTCACAGGAATGTGATAAAGTATATGTCCTACATGTCTCTGTTTATTTTTTAATAGACTTTAAAAAGACTCACCTGCAACAATTCACAAAGTGGAGAAAGACAAAAATGAAACCCAGATCTGGCTAATTCCAAAACCTAGTTCTGTGTTTCTGCAGCCTAACGAGCATCGGCCTTTGCTTGGAGAAGCTTAGATGGTCACGAGACTTCTAGTGGCCTCACAAGTCTAAATGGTCACATGTTAGGAACTGTAGGGTTCAGTATTAAGTGCATTGTTTGTGTCTCACTTAATTTAAAAATTGGTTATTGTTCCATGCATATGAGGGAGGACCAAAAAATTTTGGAAATTATTTATAAAAAAACTGTATTTATTCTTACATGTTTAAACTTCAGTCACCTTCAAAGTAGTCTCTATTTGATGCAGTACACCTATCCAGACATTTTTTCCACTGCTCAAAACAGTTTTTGAACTTATTAATTTTGATACCTTTTAGTGATTTCTGCTTTTTTTTTATTCCACTTCTTCCACATCAGCAAAGTGCTTCCCTCTGGGGACTTTTTTCCTTCAGGAAAAAAAAAAAGCCAATGGGGTTGAGTCCATGTGAATGGGGGGGGGGGGGCATGGGGGTCCTGCCGTTTTTGGTCAGAAACTGCTGAACACTCAGCGTGGTGTGGGCAGGTGCGCTCATAAATCACCCATCGTGAAATGGGCAAACACGTTGAAAGAGTCTTAAAACAAACAACTGAAGTCAAACACAGCCTCTCACATCAATGCACTCTGACAGAAGAGCTTCTAAAACACTCGCCTAGTGGAGGAAGCTTGTACTGCAAGGGCCCACTGACCCAGAAGGGAACTATAGGCCCCCCTCATAACCACCATTGGTCTGCAGTAGAACCTTTACTACTTGTAACTGAATTGCTTTCTTTATTATGTTGTTGCTACCTAGGTATGTTTTTCTCTTCATAGACTGTTACAATAAAGACTTTAAGGTTCATCGTTCTGTTATGCATATTGCCAAACATAATTCCTCAGAAAAAGCAAATCCTCCATATTTATCAGTGAACAAAGACGGGATATAAGCATATATTAGACCAGTAAGTTCTTGGTTAACTTTAGGCTCCAAAGTTCCAACCAACACCCACTGACACGGAGTGAACACCCCACGTGTGTGTATTCCCTTTGAGAGTGACCGTGGGCTACAGGCACCACGGGACAGTGCTGCCTCACTTTTGAAGAGAGTCCATCCTTGGTGAAGCTGGCGGAAAACACAGTCACCCAAGCGTGAGGGTTTGCTCACTCCACGGGCAGTGAGCTTCAGTCAGGTGTGGAGAACCGTTGACCACATTTCCTGAGAGATTTGTTACTACCACATTTTCACTTTTAATGTGGTTATATAAGTTTGTATTTGGAATTGTAGATTTCAAATGTTAAATGTGATGTAATCATATATCCTTATGAAGGTATTTCTTGTTTTAAAAGATTATTTAAGGTGACAATGCTTGTGAAAATTATAAAGAATTTGATGTTGTCTTTTGAGTACATTTATAATGATCAAATAAAAACAATCAGAAAATACAATTTGTTTAAAAATTAGATAGTATATAGGCATTCTTAATGGCAAATATAATATACATTATGCTCTTTGTAATTATGATCACTATTTGTAGCCATTCATTGTATGCAGTTTTCTTCCTTGCCTTAATGTTTAGGAATATTTAGGCTTCATATAATGGGACACATAAATAAACTAAAAATTGAGTTTGTGTTCATTGAGTTGGGCATACTTGAAATGCACGTCTAATAAGCTTCATATTTAATATGATGAAATATTTTGAAATGGCACTAATTTTACATTTAATGCTGAAGTAGTAATGAAGTTTTTGAAAAGTGTCTTTTGACACTGCTGGATTTCTTGAGAGATAATTTCCTAACATTTGCATTGACAATCAGTCCTATTATAATAATCCCAATGTATATGAAATCATGAATATATGTACTTAATGAATTTCTCACTATAACATGCATTTCTTCCAAAAGCCTGCCTCTGCTCTGGGCTCTGAGTTTCTCACTGGAGCAGCTATGAGGGTCGTGTCTTGTTTTCTGTTTGATTCCATGAAGATGCCCCCACACCCATCAGGTGAAAATAAAGGAAACGTGTCACTTATTTAAAGAACTGATGAGTACCTCTTGATTCTACATGTCCTCAAATTAATCAGTTTTGGCCTGTCCTGTCTTTCTCCATTTTTCCATAAAATTCTATGAACCTTGCTATTCACATTCCCGTCCAAAATTTGCTCACTGGTCTGAGCACTTTTAAGTTCTCTAAATACTATTTCGATTTAATATTGAAATGCAGAATGTAAAATTTAAACATTCCCTCTTCATATTTTAGTCGATCCTTCATTCCTCTAAAGGGGCAGTCATCAAGAAACCATTGTAGTTTTCAATGCATATTTGTGTCTATAAATGAATATATCCCATTCTACATATTATACCTCCTGTTTCTCATTTAATAAACTGTTCCTCAGATGGAGACCTTGTACTGCTACTGCACATACATCTCCCTCCACAGGCCCAAAGCAAAGGACCAAAACAAGAGACGAGTTCATTAATCTAGTTTTAAGTACTGTAACCATTACAAATGCCCCCCTGTGATTTGTATTCCACAGTATTAAGCAATGTTACAGGTGATCTTAATAAATGGCTGTTTACAATCTTTACAAATCTTTAAGAAAGCAGGAGATGTTAGGAGACAGTTTGACAGATGTCAAGAATTTAAAAACTAGGAATATTCTTAAAACTGAAAGTTGGTTTAACAATTGGTAAGAAGTACAGTAGATTATTAGAAGTTTTATTTGTGCATCTAGCTAAGTGAAGATCACTAGGATTTACAATGTGTTCCTTATGAATAAATACACCAGAAGCTATTCGGTTTTCAGATAGGAACTTTGAAATCACAACTCCATTTTTCATATAATGAATGCTAAATTTAGCTAAGTGTTTCTTGGATTTCTCACTGGAAAAAAATCCAAAATGTCTCTCTTGCATTGTGTTTAGCTAATTTAATGGGTTCCCCTGAATAGGTCATTCTCCTACAAATTTCTTCATGATATTGATGAATGGATTAATATCAACCTGAGGGTACATAATTAGGAACTTTGTCTTTGACCTTATTCCAATCAATGACTCATAATGAACGATCATTTAGACAACATGAGGAAGAACATTTCAGAGGAATGGAAGGCATGCAGAGAAGAGAAGAAATGAACACAAACATGGCACATCAGACCCGGACACACCGACTTTATATTCCTGAACCTTTTAAATTTTAGCACGTATTGAATAAACTGGTCTGTGAGTCTCTTCTTACTTCTGTCAACAGATTATCACGTCAGTTTGATATTATTCATAAGAAACCTTTTATTGCCAGAGCCCCTCCTTTCCTTAAAAGTATGGAGAGGTGTTTTGTGGAATGCTGTGCCATTCTTGTGAACAAGTTTCCACTCAATATTGTATACACTGTTATACTTACTTTAAAATACAGAAGTGCTCCCAGGAACAGCGAAATGGCCACACAGGTGGTTGAGCAGTCAGCAGCTGCCGATCACGCTCCGCTGGGAGCTCAAACCAGCCTAACCAGACCCAGCGAATGAATGCTCGTGGGCTTCGAGACTCACATCCTGTAGGAACTCCAGCAATGTGCAGAGCTGTACAGAACTTGAAAACTGTCCTTAGGAACTGCAAAGTATAACAAAAATGGCAACATATCGTTGCATGCTCATGTGATTTGACATTACACAGCAAGGAAAATGTAATAACTAAAATTACATGTAACCAACATAGAAGAACCTCAGAAATGTAAGTGCATGAGAGTACAATACTAGAATCGTTCCATAGTGAGATGGTTTGGCATGAAGTTAAAACAAGGTGAGCGTGAACAATGCTCTGGTTGCAGCTTGGTGTGAGCGCAGCAGGCGGTAGCGGAGCCGCTGCTGCGGGAACCCGCTGCTGGAGCGCTGCACGCTGTTCACGCTCAGCTTGGCCTCAGCCCAGGAGTCGCCCTCCGCTGAGGAAAGTACCTCCCCCAGGTGATACTCTCTCTCTCCAGAGCAACCTGAACCCAAGGATTGGTTGATGTGCTGGTGAAAGGCCCACCCCCCCACCCCCAATCCCAACTCACCATTCATAGAAAGACTAATGTCAACTGTCTTTCAATTTATAAAAGAAACGTATTAGGTCACTTAATTCACTTCAGGTGTTGTCTGTCGATACTCAAAAACATCCCTTCTGTTTAGACCCTGTCCTGAACCACAGGGATCCCACAGGGCTGGGTCACAGCATACACGTGAGTAAGTGGAGAGCAAGACGCGCAGGATCTAGTGATCACGTGACGAAGCTACTGGGGGACTCGGAGCTCCAGCCTTCCGCCCACTGCCAGACAAGACCCGGAGTCCCCTGAAGGCTTCCTTACAGGCCCTCCCTGCAGGCTCCTGGAGGTGGTGCTCTCTGAGGCAGGAACGAGGGTAGGTGACGCGCCCTGACTTGGACCCCTGACTTAGAGGAGGGTGGGGGGCTCTGGAGGGGCCGCTGCAGGTTACAGCTCGTGACCTACGGGGTCAAAGCATGGGTCCTCTCCCTGGACTGCGGGCGGGAGCAGAAGTCCCGATGCCGTGATCCTTCGAGATTTTTGGCGGTCACTGATGAATCGTCGCGTACTGAGGACTGCAGTGCGTGGCAGTGAACTGCAGCGTTCCTGGTTCTTTGTGAATGGAGGCGATCAGACTCCTGCTGACCGAGTCTGTCCGCTCGAGCCATGCCTTCCGATCCATTCCCACGTCCAGGCAGGTCAGGACTGGAGCCGCATATGGAATAAAGGGAGGTTTCATCCACGTGAGAAAGAAACCTGCTCCGTTCTCAGGTGGGTGCTCCCGCTCCCCTACTCCCCTAAACAGGTGATGGAAATATTCCCACATCGGTCAAGATGTGGGAAGGTTCCCTCCCGGGTATTGATGCTCAGGTGCCGCGAACTCCTGAGGACGGAAAACGTCACAGGAAATTCCATTCTGGGACCTTTTTACACCCAGGCTAGTGGATCCAAGGTCCCAAGCTTTGCTTATATTCATAGTTCCCAAATTCATAGTTTGGAAGTTTGAATAGAAATACTGAGAAGAAGGAAAAAATCTCTGCATTAGATCACTGACTGGGGGGCTGGGGTTATCATCACAGGACGGAATAAGCGGAAAGCCCTTGTCTCCCCCTTGCGACCGCCTCTTTATATCAGCATAGTAGTTGCTATCATCCCCCCCGCCCCCCATCTCACTGATTCATTCATTTTTTTGGCCTGTGGAAGAGAGCGTGAACTTTGGGAACTGACAGTAGATCTCCAGGGAGTAACTGTACCTGCAGCTGCCATTCCAAACGTGACCTCCTGGGAGGCCAGGAACGCTCAACCCCAGCAACCACCACCGCACAGATGCTGGTTTCTGTGGTTATTGACCAAGATCGTCAGAAGCCACGTGATTCCACTGTCCTCCCCCGGGGCCCTGTCAAGGCTGGGGTTCTCTGCCAGAATCTGCTTGAATATAAAGGATTTCACTACCCCCCAGAGTGCTCTGCCGTGCCACCAGGTTGATGACATTGTGCCACCTCAGTCTGGTGAGAGGGGCTGGCCAGCAGGCTCAGTGCCTGAAGGGAACATGCACGCAATGGCGGGAAATTAACCCCGTGAGGAGAGAGGGGTCTCCCCCGTCAGGTAAATGTGGAGAATTTATTGATTTGAAGCATATCCCCCAAATACCTAGACACGTTACTTTGCCATTTTATTCTAAGGAGATAAACAGTGCTTGATGAGCCTTTTTGGATTCTGGACATAACAAATCCCGTGTTTAGTTATGATATGACCTGTGATCAACCACCTTCAGCTGTCAGTCAAAACAATTTGATTTATAAGGTCATGTGTACATGGGTATACAGCAACAATCCATCTTTACATTTAAGATACTCATAGAATTAAACTCATGAGAATTAAAACTATGTATACATATATGTAAATATATACAAGCCCATATACTCTGTTATATATGTATACTTTTATATATATGTGTGTGTGTGTGTCTGTGTCTATACACACAGACATGTGCAAGAACCTTAATGAACTATTTTAGTTATTGGAAATATATTTACTACTATGCATAACAGTTATCAGTAATTATTTCTTAGTTTAATTTGTTAAAGCTTCCTAGTATTCTCTTTTTCATACAAAAGCATTTATTCGTGTATTTATTTCATGAGTTAAATAAAATTTTGCAGGATTTTATAAAGTCCTGGGGCACAAAAATGAAAATGGAGCCTCATGCTTCCTATAAAATGACCAACCTGACATTATAGATACATTGTGATATTATGACTCTGTTGCTGCTAATCTGGAGGTGCCTTTAACTAGTTTGTTATTTCATTTTGAAGGTTTAAGCAATTACCAAGTTTTAAAACTCCTTCATATCATATTTGTCAAGTGGGTTTTGTGGTCTAGGAGTCCGGTTAATTGCTGGCTCCTGCTGTAAAGCAAGACCTTCCAAACTAAGTATACTGGTTAGAGTTAAAGCGTTAATATATGACTCAATCGCCCTCCTTTAAACATTATTTGAAAAAATGAAAGAAGACACAGTAAACATTTAAAATCTGAAGTATTATTTTTTTTGCCTTAGAGTAGGTGTTTCAGATCTTTTTCATTTTTTTTTTCTGAAGCAAGACTCTTAGGAGGGAATTATCCTAGCAAAAAGAATATATCTAAATTTGGAAAGAATATGTGGACCAAATGCTTGGTATTAGTGACGTATGATAAAGAGAGCCCACTTTTGTTTGCAGATAAGGCACTGCATGTAAGCAATGCAGTGCCTTAGACGGTGGCATGTCGAGTTCATGAGACTCAGTCAGGTGGGGCAGCAGAGGACAGATGGTGTCCCTGGTGCTTTTAGTTTGGTGCACGTGACCTATTGGTGGCTGTGAGGAGAGTTATCCAACAACAAAATGATGTCATAAACTGTGCCCAAGGGTCCATGAACTCTCCCGAAAATATGTTATTCTTTTTGAAAGTTATTTCAGTGGACTCCTTTTTAATACAAAATTAGATGCAATTGGAATTTTCAATTAACATTAAACTTGTGATATTATTATAGTATTTGGTATTATTTTTAGTCAATGGGCATTTAGTTTTCTCTAGAGTATCTATCATAGAGATTTACGTTCTTTTTACCGTCTACTATCAAACCCACTTTCCCTGGTTTGGGCATTCGGCATGCGAGGGAGCTTTCCCAGCCGTGAAGCCACATCGTGCGTGGGCACTGTATGGTGGGACCTAAACTTGACCTGTCATGTACTCTCACTCCAAAGTGTGAATTTCTCCACTGCAGCAGCTGCTTGGGATCCTGGAGGTGGAAGTGACAATCATTTGGCAGCAGCTCACCTGAGCTGTGTCCCCTATGACCTTGGTGGCATCTCTGCCCAGCGGTGATGCACGTGGTATTTACACGGGACAAAGTCTGCAGAATTAAACAGAGCTTATTCATGTTTGTATTTTCTAAGACACCTGCCTGGATACTATGGAGCAATCGCTAAGGGACAAGAGCCCCACCAACATGAGAGCCTTCGGGCAGCTCCCCATCAGGGACTGAACATTGGAGACGCCCACATGGAAGCCAGGGCTCCTCTCCCTGCCCTGTCTCCACCAGAGCAAAACCTTTTCTTCTATTGTGCTCTCAGTCCCTCCCTCATTGTTTGCCACTTTAATTTTCACCTTATTCCTCCTGAAGAAATAATTGAAAAAAATTATCTCGCGTGAAGACTCCACAATCCTAAACTCTAAGGTTGATTAAGATATTTATATTATGAAGTGTGTTTCTTACAATGTGCATTGTTTTCTGAATTTTAGATTGGATTGAATATAGGAGGACACATCAGAATATATAATATGAATATGCAAATGTGTGTTTGTATACTAGAGGATATAGCACTGCAGATATCCTGTTATTTAATCCACTGTAAGGAGTAGTGATATTACAAAAGGAAGCTAGGGGATTACTTAAATTGAGGCAAAAACTCTAAGATATTCAATGACATTGTATTGCATATTTTCCTAAATTACCACTTACTCTGTTTCAGTAGAGCCATGTAAAATCAGCATGCTGTCTGGGAAATTAGCCGAAGAAAGTAAATGTTTTTTTCCCTAAGCAGCATGATACGTAAGATGGATTTCAATGATTAAAAACAAAACAAAACAGCAATTTTCTTTTCTGTAGATGGTTTGCCCTCACTGTCTTCCAGAAGTTGCTACTTATAATGATCCTCCAGATTCAGTTCACTTCACAAATCACCCACCCTTCAGCAAACGTAATTCTGATGAGGAAGAAATTTATTTCTAATTAAGGGAAATGCAAATGTTTGATATATAAAGAAAATGAGATATTTCCTGAATTATGTACATATTTATATTCTCAAGATAAAAAACCATATGTCTACCTTTTTAGGTTTCCAATAGTAACTTAAAATGGTGTTTACCACTTACATATTTAAGTAATTGGAATTATGTCAGTCATTAATTATATTTAAAGTGGGAACAATTCAGTTATATTAACATTATTCTAGAAAGAGCAATGCTGCTTTCTGAAAAGATAGGGTTTTACTCTCTGTAGTGGCAAAGGGTTTTATTTCAGAAACAGTGATGAGTTTGGGGAAAAATGTGAAAATAACTGTTTGAAGACATCCAAGAGTGAATGAGAGGAGACAAGAACCAGAGGCAATGCCATCCCTGAAAGAAGAGAAGCTTTCTGGGTAAGACCCGTCTTTCACGGGCTGGCTCACTGAACGCACTCTCGGATCTGGGTCCCCAGACGGGCAGCACTCACATAAAAATGAGCCGTATTATTTGCCTGAGGAGTCAGAGTTTGGGGCTGCCTTGGACATTGGCTGTAAAAGGGACAATCCTGGAAAGCGTTACTTAAATATATGAATGTGTGGAAACCACAACTGGATTAAAAATTCCACCACAGTCTTAGATGACTTCAAAATACACATGAGCCAGCCAATATCCGAAAGTACTGAAGGCACAGTAACAGGCAGAGAAATCTAGAGTGTTATTTCCCTTTGTGGGTTTTCTAGTTCACCTTTCTGAGACAGCAGCTTTTACACAAGACTCTCACATCTGAGCTCCCAAATCCCAGCCATCAGGTCCGTCTTCTGTGTCCTAGGCTTGTGTCGAAGTCATGATTTCTGCTCCGCCTGGGATTAGGCAGACAACCTCAGGATACTCACGGGCTCTACACTGACTTATTGTACAGCCTCTCTGAAGCTCTTCTCCCTCCCTGCTTCCCTTCCTTCCTTTTCTCTTTTTGACTCTGAGAGTATCTTCTATTTATTTCAGCTAAATCATGCATTTAAAAACTTAAAAACATTTTTTATCTAGAAATACTGCTGTTCAGTACAAGAGCTGTCTCTAAGTAATTAACCTGCCACATTTTTTTTTGAAATAGAAGCTCATTGCACAGTTTTAGCAGAGTATTCAGGAAATTGATTCTGCCGCACAACTAGTCAAAGGTTTCGTGATTCAATAATTAAGTTTTTTTCTGTCTTAGCGAAATACTCATCAGAGCAATTTTACTGAGAAGAAAATTGACTGATGAATGTTACTTATTTTATAACTAAAGTTTTAACTTTTTATCCCCTGCAGAGGAGCCCCCAGCAATCAGTCCTCTTCATCCACGTCTCGAACCTGCTCTTCAGGGCTGCGACGCTGGCAGGTGCGCTCAGTGGTGAATTTGCGAAGCCGTGATAAAGACCGTGCTAAATTGCCTAGTGGAGAAAGTCGTCACAGCTCTTCGCTGTTTCTTCCCAAAAAGCTCCACACAATCAACAAATTAGTCACTGATTTTAACAAACTTTTATTATTTTTACAACACTGATATTTGGGTTGGCCAAGAAGTTTGTTTGGTTTTTACCATAAGATGGCTCTAGTAGCACTTGGTTGTTTTTAACTTCATTTTAAACTATTTTGTTACATTGTGTTGTGACATCTGTCATGTTAGTGTGCATTAAAAAGTAAAACTTATCAACATTGGTGAATTTCTGTGTGGCTATTTTAACATTGAAGATGGCAGAAAATAAGTAATATTTTTGGCATGTTATGCTTTATTATTTCAGAAAGGTAAAAACACAACTGAAATGCAAAAAAGAAGATTTGTGCAGTGTATGGAGAAGGTGTGTGACTGATCTAATGTGTCAAGGGTGGTTTGTGAAGTTTCACGCTAGAGACTTCTCGCTGGATGATGCTTCAAGGTCAGGTGGAGCAGTTGAAGTTGATAGCAATCAAATCGAGACATTAATTGAGAACAATCAAAGTCATACCACTTGGGAGATAGCCAACATGTGCAAAATATCCAAAGCAATAAAGTTATTGGTGAAAATGCAAAATGTGTCTTTTATGGAAAAAAATCACACGGACTTTTTGGCCAGCCTGGTGTTTTGCACATTGTGGAGAGGAGGGAAATGCCTGGAGGCAAGCCGCTGACACCTGGATGCAGGGAGCCTGTGCATTGCTCTGTGCGGCTGTGGAGTGTGCTGTGCCACACAGGTCACTCCAGTGTGCCGGCGAGCCACGAGTTACTCCAACAGTGATTAAAACTTGATATGGTTTTGGGGAGGGGGCTGGGGGGCTGCAAGAGATTAGCCAAAGAACACATAAACATTGTGCACGGACCGTGGACACAGCCGACAATGTGGTGAGGGTCAGCTGAGTAAGGGGAATGGGTGGAAGGGGGAGAAAGCAAGGAGGGAATGAAGGTCATCTGTAACAGTGACAACAAAAAGAAAGATTAAAAAAATAAAATTGATATTGTTTGAAATGTGTTAGTCATTGACTCTATAATCAAGCACTGTATATAAGATACCGTATTTTGCTATGGATAATGTGCACTGTTTTGGTCAAAGTTTCGAGGGGAAAATAAGGATGCACATTATACATGGGTAGTGCCTGAAATACCTTGTATCAGTTCTTGTGTTTTGTAATTATTTGTTACATAAAATTTCTTGTACTGTGATATGTTCAAAAATAAATGCTAAAATTCCTTTAGATACTTAAAAAACAAGTATCTAAATATAAATAAATACAAAATTGAATTAAAAAACTAAAACAAAAGATTCTTTTCCTAAAAGTTTGGGCCAAAAATGTAGGTGCACATTATATACAGTATTATCCAGTATATTTTCATTAAAGACGTATAAAGTGATCTGATTGCTAAGGTTTTCATAAAATTTAATGTAAAAATTATCCTTTATTTAATAACCAAGTGTTTAAATGTGTCTCAGGCATTTATTAAAAAGCATTTGGATAGCATTATACCTTGTATATATAACATATGTATACATAAATATTCATATAATTTTGTATATAATATATATTTTTATTGACTTTGCAATCTTCCTTTTAATTCATATTCAGTTAAACCATATCTACAGCCCCAGGTTTCACTAGCTGTTTTTTACTGTGGTAACATCACCTACCAAGATGCTTTTATAACTCATCTTGAAGAAAATAACAATCATATAAATATTTTTATGTTATGCTTGTTGTATTGTTGGTAATTCTTTTTAGCTAGAAACAGTTAGATGCAAAAGCAAATTTTCATGCTTCATTGAATATTTTGATATTGAGTAACATATTTAAATTCTTAAAAAGGGATCAAGCAGGACTGATGGGTATAAAATTAAAAATAAAATTTGGTCTCCATATCTTCTTCGAATATGTCCTTCTGATGGTAACTACTTTTAAAAATTATTGTTTTAATACTCATGATGAAGTGTACATTGCATGCATATATGTCAATTTCTTAATTTCAGATAATATTAGTTAACAAGAAAATTAACTCATGGAAAGTACTTCCATCTCTTTATGTACTGCTCCCAAATTTTGTGTGGTATTATTTTATATTATATTTATATTATAATGTAATATTACATTAATAACAATTTAAAGTTATTTATATTATTTTGATATTATTTTTATTTATATGATATAGCTACATTATTTTAATCTGTTATCATAAAACTATATTACAGTGTCTTATTAAGCATAACAATGTGATGTATGGGCCTACGGCGCCCTCTCCCTCTGCAATCTCCTCTTCACGTACCAGCTGCTATCACAACATTACTTCAGCAGCATTAAATGTATTATTTATAACTTTTGCATGCTCATCATGAACTATAATTCAGTGTTCTCTGATTTTGCTATTGGTTCATTTTAAAGGGACAACTAACACATGGCATTCACACTATTATTATATTAATACTAATTCATGCACAAGATCTGAGATGAAAGCAATAGAAAGGGGGATTTAGCCAAAATCCACGGAATCGGATATTCTAGGTCCATGACTAAGAGGGAAAATGTAAATGCTCTCTATCTTGCATCCTTCAATTGTCAAACACCACAATTTGCTTTGGCTTAGAATGAAAAGATTATTTAACATAAGATATATTTTTCTGGAATCTTTACTTGCCTTTCTAACGCGATTTTTGACTGAGGCACCTATGACCTCATCTGGTCGCTGATAGCGCCTTGTGTCTGCGTCCTGTTTCTGACCCCTCCACTCCCCAGAGAGCTCGCGGGCTCTCTGGCTTCACTGAAGGGCGGCACGCTGTCTTGGCTGCGCCGCAGTGACTCTGAGACTCTTTCTTCCGCTCTGCAGTGAAATCTATGGGCTCTTCCATCTAATGCCTCTGTCACTTGTGTTCCTTTGTTGTTTTCAGGAACTATGTCCCTGAGCATGTTTTTTAAAAGTTTGGAAAGAAAATTAACTTCTGACACTATATATGACAATGTCTGTTTTGCCATTTGATTTGGTTTGGAATTGTGTGTTTATAATTACAGGACCTGAGAAAGCCAGATGCGTAGGTCTTCTTCCATTAGGACTGGCAATGTGGTGCTCAATTCTAATGGGATTCCCACATCACGTTAGTATTCTGTTCTGATTTGTTTGAGACGTTTACCAGCCTCCTGCTTTCATTGCCTCTCACACTCACGTTTCAGTTCAGTAGTCTCTTTATGTGCATGCAAAGGGTCCAGCATTCGGTTTTGTAGTAGGTAAATGAAATGTCAGCCTCAAAAAGAGTACATGGCAGCATATATTTATATTACAATATATTATGTACGATATATTACAATGTACTTGCTTAGCCCTTCTTTTCCCCAGAAACCAAACCAGTGCTAAATAAATGGAATTGAAACATTACCCACTCAGGTTCTCAGATGTCAGGGTTTGTAGTGTAAGTACAACCTGAGTTATTTTTATTTTAATACATATCTTATTCAATATGTAAGATTTCAGTAGGTTTATTTGTTTATTTATTTATTTTGCCCAATGTCTTGATATCATTGACCAATGCTTTTACATTCTTGTCAAAATCTTTGGGGGTCACATCAAGAACTATCTCATGTTTGTTACACTCTTTATTATTTTGCATCATCTTTATATTCAAAATTATCCTGTGCACATTTTCCAGTTTCAGGCTTATGCTTCAATTTCATGCTTCTAAGATGTTTGTGAAACATAATAAAGTAAAACCTCAAACTATTTAATTATCAAGATTAAGACATTAAATTTTAATTAATTTACTTATGTCCTACTTATGTCCATGTGTGATAAAGTGCTTTGGGAATACAAAAATTCAGAATGTTTTTTTCTAAATCTTTGAGTGAAGTCCATTGCCAGGGTTCGTGCCCCTATTCAATACTCATTCCCCCGTTTTCTGGGAAAGGGTGTAGCCCCAGGAGCCCTCCTCTGAGAAGCAGGGAGGCATGTGAACCAGAGGGTCCAGGAAGCAGAAGCAACTGGAGAACCAGGCACACCTCTTTCTGATGCTGAGATCAGAGAGACATGTCTCTGGGGCCTGTCACGGGAAAAGCAACAAACACCTTAGGGATGCGTCTAACACTTTCCTCCAGTGTACGGTGCTGGCATCTTGCCAAAGGCAATTATGCAAATGCTGCTGTGCTGGGAGGTGATAAAATTATGTGGTCTGGGCTTCCGGTCCACTTATGCTATTGATTAATTTATGAATAGCTATTAGAGCATTTAGAGATGCAAGTGTACTGCTTACCACTCAGGAACATTTCCATAAATATTGTATCACTCAACTTTGCCTCTCATAAATATTGAGCAGTAGTGCATTTGAGGTTAAATACCCTAACAAGTGAGTGGATTGCAACCCTTGGGTATTGATGATTCAGTGCAGAGTGGCATCTGTTGACAGGTGATCTGGGAAAAAGATGAGGGGGCTGGTGGAGGTGGAAGACAGTATAAAGGGCATAAATGGTAATAGAAAAGATACAATAAAAATAAACTATTAAAAATGACTTGTGGAAGCTGAGGCACTAGAGAGAAGTATTCCATGATACAGAAAAAAATCACTCTGACACTAAAGATGTTGCTTAGGCAGAAAACAAAGAGCAGGTACAGTTCTCTTAAAAAGAGAGAGAGGAAAGGAAAAAAAGAAATCTATTTTCAAGATTTTAATGATCATACCAAGATCACAATCAGAACAAAACACGTACATTGTAACAAACATAGTTCACCTTTTTTATGCTAGCATACAGTTTGGGGGTTAAAATTAGACAATTTCACAAAACATATCTAAAATTTCTAGCTTCCTTAGCACTGGACTGATGGTCCTCTGTGACAGCATTTGGTGGGAGCTACGTATTCTGTGGCTCACATATATGGTCAAGTTACATCACCAGGCTGAGTGGATTGGATAATGGTTTTCATGACCCTAATCAAAAACATGGCCTATAAATGCAAGCCAGGAAGGTTTTTAACATTTTATACATGTTAAGGTTTTATACATTTTATGTATATCCTGCATATTGTACATTGCATGAATATCATGAATCTCTAGTCTCATAAGTTTTTACAAGGTGAATGAAGCTGTGCAACCATATAGAACATTCTCATGCCCATCACAACTAGCATGTCAACAATGTCCTGAACCCTAGCATTAGTGTTGTGTTTGAATTTTACATGAACTGGATCATAAAGCCCATACCCAATAGCATCATTCAGTAGAAGCAGCATCCCTTCTTTTTCACTGATGTTTGGCATTTTGTTGTATGAGAATACTAAAATATATTAATTCCATCTACTGTTGATATACTATAATTGATTCCAGGTTTTGTCTCTAAATAATGAAGCTACTATCAACATTGACATACATGTCTGTTGATGACTTATGTCTTCACTTCTGTCGGTAGATTCAAAAGAGGAAACGATGCCATAGACCGTGTCTTCATTCAGCTCAGCAGAGCCTGCCATTTTTCCAAATAGCTCACCCCACTCTGTGCTTCGACCAGCAATGCGGGACAGTTTCAGCTGCTCATATGTTATTGTCGGTATCTTCTATATTTATTGTTAGTATATTCTGGTAAGTGCACAGGGTATCTAATTTTGATTTTATTTGAAAATCACTAACGCAAACTACTTTTCCATATTATAACTGGGTATATAGGCATCAGCTTTGGTGAAATGCCTTTTTCAAGATTACTGCACTTTTTAGAGAGCCTTCTCTCGTTTCCTTATCAATGTGAAGATATTTTGATGTTTCACATGCAAGTCCATGGCTTGATAGATGAAAATTATTTCTGGCCGTGCCTGTGAGGTGCCTGTGGAGGAAGTCAGCACTAAATAAAGAACACTCGGTGGGCCTCGTGCAATCCCCCAGGTGCTTGAACAGAACAAAACGTGGAAACAGGGTGAATTCTCTCTGTCTGTTCAAGCTGAGACACCCATCTTCTTCTGCCGTCAGACACGGGTGCTCCAGGTTCTTGAGCCTTTGCAATCAGACCAGAGTTATGCCCTCAGCTCCCCTGGTTGTCACTCAAACTGGACTACGCACTGGTCCTCCTCACTCTTCAGTTTGCAGGTGGCAGATCGCGGGGCTTCTCAGCCTCCATAATCGTGCATGTCAATTTCTGTAATACGTCTCCTCTTCTCTGTGTCTTCGTCTATGTCCGAGCTCTACCTGAATCTCTATGTCTATACCTATTTCTAAATCTGCTTCTGTCTATATGTTTTTTCTTCTACATCTATAGCTAAACCTCTGTCTCTGTCTCATCTATACCTATATCTAAATCTACACCTAAATCTGTCACTATATATCTAAATCTATCTATATCTATATCTATAACTATGTCCACATTTACATCTTTATGTCTGTATTGTTTACTTCATCTATATGCTTATCTGTATCATCTATATCCACAGAGTAGGGCAAAAATAGGTTTATAGTTATATGAGAAAGTTTATTCTTATATTACTATGAATTATTATTGTATTAGTCTATTTTTAAAATATTTTATTTTAATTTTTTTAGAGAGGGGGCAGGGAGAAAGAAAGGGAGAGAAACATCAATGTGTGGTTGCCTCTTGTGCACCCCGTACTGGGGACCTGGCCCACAAACCCAGGCATGTGCCCCAACCAGGAATTGAACCAGTGATCTTTTACTTCACAGTCCGACACTCGACCCACTGAGCTACACCAGCCAGCACAATTATTGTATTGTAATAATTATTGTATTATTCTCAATATGAACAACCATAAACCTACTTTTGCCCCACCCTATCATTTATCCATCATCTATCTATCTATCTATCTATTTCTGTATCCTATTGATTTTATTTCTCTGGAGAACACTGACTAATATAGGTGTCATAGATTTTTTATTAAAAAATAAGTTGACTGCTTTCTAATTTTTAAAGATTTTCTATTGGCTCCCTGGAATGTAATCTTTCTACACAAAACTAAAAACTGACTGACCATGTGAGGACATACTGCTCTAAGATAGAATTCGAGACACAAGTTTCCCATCTCAAATTGTAAGGCTTGTGTCAAGGTAAAGTAACAAAGAGATATGTGGCAACAAGCTTCCCTTCGGCATTAGGGAGACTACGAGTCACCAGTGTTTATATCTGTCAGATGATTTATTTTCACTACACCTTGGAATTTTCCCTGCTACTGACAAGCAGAAGGAAGAGTGGCCAGAGCTAATAAAGCTTTGGTAAACGTGCTAGGGGAACGGCTGCAGATTTATGCCTTTCACATGGCCAACAGCACAGTTATATCTCACTCCTTCCGGAGCAGCTTCCAGTCAGAAATGTCTGCCTTGCAGCCATGGGATTGTGTGTGGTGTTAACAAGCCTGTGTGTGTGCAGCTGAAACTGCAGAATCTCACTCACTGCTCTCCTCTCTGCAATCAGAAGTGAGAGGGAAACAGGCATTGCTCAGGTGAGAATGGCGTGTTCAGGAGTCGAGATCTATATAAAATGCATCCCTTCAAATCGTCAAACCCTCCTTCTTGGGCTGCTTCCCCGCTGTAGAATACTCCCCTGTCTGCTTTCTTTTAGGGTTGCCCTTTGGACTTGCTGTGTATTCTGACTTCATTCTGTTTTCCAGTTCTGCAAGCGTTGCGGGCTCCTGCCAGCTCTTGTGCAGTCCTTTCCTCCTTTCTTTTTGGAATTCCAATGGCATCTATTTTCAGCTGTAAAAGTCAGCTGTCATGTGATTTAGGCTAATGTTAAAATAAAAACTTTTAAACTAGTTTCTTGCTATATATTATTTCATTTAATTGAAACGTTCTAAAACATAGATATTCTCCAAATGGCAATGACAAATAGTGCCTAGGTGAGATAAAGTTCTTTTTGCTGGTTAGAGGCTTGAGTCAGTAGACTGACTGCCTTCACCAATGCACAGGGCATCACGCAGTCCCCTGAGGCTTCACTAGAACAAAAAGGCAGGAGAAGGGTGAATTGGCTGTGTCTGGAAGAATGGCCTGAAAGAATGAGGCAACAGGGTGGGACTTGAGCACAGGACCAGGAACAGCACCTGCTCCGATTGGCCAGATTGGAAAACCTCAGGAGCCGAAAGACACTGGGGAGAGTTACACAGAAGGACCTCAACTCACCCAGAGCAAATTACTATCCTTAGACAGAAGCTGCTTTAGTTTTACCTTAAAATATTCACAAAATCGACATCAGAAACCATCAAACTATTTCCAACTAACTTAACTACATTGCAAAATAAAGCTTAATATTGTTAGGAATACAAAACACCCAAAACATTGGTAAAGTAAAATTTATAATGTCTAGCATTCAGTAAAAGATTGTCAGGCATACAAACAAGAAGGCAAGAAAAATCAATAATGAGGAAAGGAAAGAAATCCATCAATTAAATCCTGGCTGGAACTGGAACAGATGTTGGAATAACATGAAAGAAATTAAACCAATCATTAAAAATATTTTCTACTTCTGGTTCCAGTCCAACACATAAAAGCTTTGGAAGTCAGTACCATATCCTTAGAACACAGAGACGTGTTCTAAGTGATGTTTTGAACTGAGAATTGAAGTAGCAGGAAAACCCCCCAAATCCAGAAGAGTCAGGCAAGTACAGGAAACAGAAGCCACTGGAGCAACGAACAGGTAGGAACACTTAGGTAAGTGACAGTTTTGACAAACTCCTGGTGACGTAGCACAGCAGTGAGACACTCTCAGGGGCTGACATCTTAGGGGACCGCCACACTCTCCTGGGGTTTATCTTCAGTTAAATCATCTTTTCTCACTGTGAAGAGCCAAGAAAAAAAGTTTGCTAGTGGATCTGGCAGGTAAGGGAAAGGTAACCATCTTGAAATAGTTCCAGAGGGTTGTTCTGAACAAAAGCTTACTCTTCATGGAGAAAACTTTAACCAGGATCTTGTCCCACAGAGAAGAAAGAGCATTTACCCATTCCAGCCCCTCTGGTGTTCCTGATTCACTGTGGATGGTACAAACCACAGACATGGGACCTCTAAAGGCTGAGGCCTACACGGAAGATTGTATGTTCTCCCCCCTCCCACCTGCCACCTTTAGCGCTGCACCCTCAGATTCTCTCTACAACAATCGTGAATCATGAATCATGGACAGAAGGACAATTGCACCAGATGGGCATTCTCATCTAGGCAAAGCAACACAGAGCATCAGAAATGGTAACTGCATATAAGATTTCTCTCTTATTTAAATTGACTCTTTGTTTAAATATATAGCCATGGAATGTGGAATGCATAACATGTAAAAAATATTATATCAGGCAACAATAGTACAGAGTGTAGATGGGAGAAATGAGAGTATACTATTTTAGGATACTCATAATTTGGATGAAGTGTACTATCACTTGACAGTAGGCTAACTTGAATGTGTGTACTATAAACCGTAGAGCTAGGACTGAAAGACAGAGTTAGAGCTAATGAAAGAGATAAAATGAAGAATAAAATAATATTCTGTTAATCCAAAAGAATGAAGGAAGGAGGATGAAAAAAGAGGTGAAGTAAATGAAGCATATATAACAAGATGATACATTTGAACTTAATCATAGCGATAAGCTCCTTAAATATGTCATTCATCAAAAGATGGAAACTGTTACATTTGATACAAGTGCAAAGCCAAACTACCTGCTGCAAAGAAAAGAATAAAAACTTAAAATGAAAGAAACAGTTTGCAAATAAAAGATTTCCAAAGACTTTGATTGGGTTGATGAGATTTACCAAGAATGACAGGTTTAGTGTCGCAGGTTTGATTCCCAGTCAGGGTACATGTCTGGGTTGCAGGCCATGACCCCCAGCAACCGCACATTGATGTCTCTCTCTCTCTCTCTCTCTCTCTCTCTCTCTCTCTCTCTCCCCACCCCTCCCTCCCCTCTCTAAAAATAAATAAATAAAATCTTAAAAAAAAAGAATGACAGGTTCCTTTCCCTTTAGCATGTTCAGAGTTTTATATTATATGCATTCCATTTACTTATTTCATTTAGTTGGCTTCCGTTTCTAGTTGAGAAACTTCCTAAAAGTTCATTACAGTGCCAGCATCTTCATCAAAATGTAAAGTGAGTCTTCCTCCGTCACACACCTTGCTCATGGCGGACGCACACTGTTCTCCCAACAGCACCTCCACCACCAGTGTCCCTGTTTGGTGCCTTGCACACTCAGCGTTCTTGGCCTGATGACAAAGCTGCTGAATCTTCTATTTTATAAAAACCAGTAGCATAGCATGACATGGCAAGGGCAAAGAAAAAACGTCCATTTATTTTTTAAACTATTTGTTCTTCAGTTGGTCTGTTTTGTAGTTGTTTTACATTTTTATATGGTTATACTTTCAGAACACTATTTTCAGAATATGAATGTAATTTGTGTAATAAAATGTTTTCATATAATTAAAAAAAAGATTTCCAAAGACAATGGAGTCCATTTCAGAACAATAAAAAGTTTGATTCATTAAAAGGACTTAAAATATCTAAATATTTACCTAATAATGAGCCTCAAAATATGATCATGCAAAAGAAATAGACAAATCAGTATTTCTGGTTGCAGATATCAATATCCCCCTCTTGATAGGAGAACAAACTTCAGCAGGCCAGTAAGAATATGAAATACTCACTTTAACAACACTATCGAGCAACTTGGCCTAATCAATGTTTATGGAAGCGTGGAAGTGACACCAGCCGAATACTCATTCATCACAGGTATACAGGGGACATTCACCAAGATGAAATGCACATTTAGACCATTAATTAAACCTCATTAAATTTGAAAATATGACAGAAATGGCCATTCCTTAGAACACACAAGCTACCAGAGTTTATTAAAGAAGAAATAGATATTCTGAATAGCACTAGCTATTAAAGATGTTGAATTTATGGGTAAAAATCTTTCACAAGAGCTCTTAAAGCCCAGAAGTCTTCACTGGTGAATTCTACCAAACATTTCAAGGAGATAACAAAAATTCTATACAAAATCTTCCAAGAAAACAAAGAGAGAGCGTGTGATTCCAACTCATTCTGTGAGACTAACATTACTCAGATGCTAACACTAGACAAAGATGTTAGAAGAAAAGTATTGGCTGATAGTCCTCATGAACAATGACACAGAAAAACCCGGATTCTAAACAAGAGCTGAACCAGTGAACTGCAGTCATGCCTAAATGTGCTCACACTATATGACGACCTGGGGTTTGTCCCAGGAGCACACAAGGGCTTGATGCCAGCACAGCCACACTCGGTCATTTGCAGCCAGTCTCTGAATGCGTTCTCATTCCAAGGGAAGACGTGAGTCTCTGTGACAGCGACCCATGGCCTGCAAAGTCTAATATTTCTTACATGTCCCTATCAAGACAAAGACCATTGATCCCTGATCTCTGTAGAAAATCTGAAAATCTGTTTTAAAAAAGTACTAGGAGTAATAAATGAGCTAGACAAGGCAGCAGAACACGAGATCGATATGCAAAAATCAGTTATATTTTTATAGGTTTACAATTAAATTGGAAATTGAAAGTTTTAACATCATTTATAACAGCATGAAAGCAGGTCACTTTCAGGGGGGTTGTGCAGATGGTGAGCGGAGGAAACGGGGAGGGGTAATCGGATCCGAAATGAAGAACAGCCTCCAGAAGAGCATCTCAGAAGAGCGATTCTGTAAAATTAGGGCTGTCACGAACTGCCCAGCAAATGAAGAACAGTTGCATATGAAACATAACCAGCAAATATATTTCACCAGTATCTTTGACGTTTTTAACATGGCTATCACTTTCCATTTGTGACATAATATTCTACAAAGTAAAGCAGACAAAACCATATGTCTGATGAACAACTGGAGAGAGAACATTCCCCTTTCTATATAATTCATTTCTATGGACATAAGATTTACCTCTTCCTATTTATTTTGGCATCAACAGAATATATCGGATATTTTATGCATCTGAGTTTTCAAATATGTTATTAATACATCTTGATTTACAGGTAGGCATTGATGGTTAGCATTTTCATAGCCAAGTCTCATTCACCTCTGCTTTGCAAAGTGCGTGGTTCCACTTTGAGACGTTTCCCAAGTATATTGTCCCTGGAGTGTCAGGATGACGCACCTGAGTCAAAGTTGCTATATGAGGAGAGAGACCTTCCAACGTTAATATGCTAAATTAAAAGTACTAATTTGGTTTGTCCCAACTCTAAGTAAAAATTTGTATAGAACCCTGCAGTTTCTCTTCTCATAATACAAGGCCTGTCCGGAAAAAGTCCAGCTATGTTAATACAAACAGAGCAGTTTGTGTGATATTGATGCAACCCAGCAGCCAATCAGAGTGGACCGGAATGTGCCTGAGTGAACAACGACGACAACACTGTAAAAAGTAAACATAATCAAATAAGACATTATGCAAAGAGAAAACAACTGCTTATAAAAATTATAAAAATTTAAATTAGAAAAAAACAGTATCCCTCTAAGGTAGTTAATTTGTACATCATAACAAAAAATATGGAAGTTAAGATGAGTGACTTGATCAGCTGATAAAAGACTATGAATGACATTGGGAGAAATTGAAAAAGAATGATTATCAGAGTTTCTTACCAAAACCAAAAAACTGATATACAATTATCTTAACATACAAGTACAATTATTGATAACATAGAAAATTAAATAGCATCTGATTTATTTTGAATCTTTAATTTATGCAGTAAAAAGGAGTGATAAACAATTATAAAATAGATCAATCTTGGTAATATAATTGGGTATTATAACGTTGAATCTGTGAGGACAATAAAAGTCTATCACACTAGGAAAAAAAAAGTGTTTTCCAGGAATGCTAGGGTCATTCACTGATAAAATTGTGTTTAGTATAACACGTAAATAAGATGAAGGAAGAGTACTCTTCAGAGAGTTTCAACTGGCCAGGCTTCCCCTCTCAGACGTTGCAGTAGGAATGCTCTCAGCTTGCAGGTAGACTCAGGAAGAGACAGAACTTCTCTCCTACTAAAACGCAGCAAGTGATGGTCCAATTTCACATGTCTTTTTGAAAGTATTTAGTCAGCAGTGCTTATAATATTTATGAAGAACTCCAGGAACATTTTCGTGTTAAAGCCAAGTAACGAACTAAAAACTTAGGTAATTTTTGGACCTCACACTGATTTCAGAAAGGAGGGGGACAAACACCTGTGAACGTATTCATAAGCTTAGTCCGTGTAGTTTAAGGTGCAAAACTGCAGCTCACGCATAAGGCCAATAATACAGGAACGTGAGGCACGACGCATCACGCAGAGAGCTTACAAGTCCATCTCACGGTGTTCTCTTACTGTTAAAGAAAGTCACAAATAGAAGCAGGGCCATTTAGACTGAAACACATGTTTGCTGAAGACCTTCATCTCTTCCAGAGCAGACATAGATACAGTCGGATATTTTTTGAAGGCTTGCTTGCAATTTATTTAGCTTCTTTTCTTTGTCTGGTATTTGGATGGTTTGTCTGTTTTTCATTCATTTAAATGATAGTATGATAAACATATTGTTACATAAATGTGTATACGTTGTTCAGATTATTCACGAAAGTCAGATTGCCAAAAATTAAATTATTGGAGCAAAAGTCTGAAATCCAGTATTTCATGTTACCTGTTAGCTTTGAGACTTCAGGCTTCATGTTAGGTTTGAGGTCCCGAGTGGCTGCTGGATCCTTGCGCATCTCCACCCCAGTGCTGGAGTGCCTACGGAAGGCAGCGCCGAGCGTGGCAGGGTGACACACAGCCACCGGCAGGGGACACTGACATCATACAGGTGCCTGTCGTGTGATTCTCTGACCAAAGGACTAGACTGGAATCTTACATGACCACATTCACCGACTACTTTGCAATTTGTTGCTGACTTGGGTTTTTAAATCTTAAGTTCTGCTTAAATTCTGTTTTCAACCTAAAGACGAGAGGGGCAACAAGCATGGTGATTTTTGACAGGGTAGGAGGAGCACCGGCTATCCAAACAGAGCTGAGATCCCAGATGAAGTCGTGGGAGCCAGCGTTCATGTCACGTTGTCCACACGGGAGCCTGCCCCGTGGTCAGGCGGCCTTCGCTGCTGCCAGCCCCGTGGGCTGGGCGCGGAGCCAGACGGACCACCCACTGGCCATGTGAGCTGGACCGAGGCACTTAATGAGCAGGGCCCTCATTTCACTTCCTCACCTGCACAGGGATGATTGTGGGGTAGCAACCTGCCACCTACTGTGTGTGTGGGGGGGGGGATAGTGTGAGTAGAATAAAACCACCTAGCATGCGTTCCCTGTGGTGTGCTCAGTGGGGCCAGCTGTATCCTAGGGTCCCCACCACTCGTCCATCACACAGATGGGGGTGGAGCCTCACTGTGAGATGTGACTTGGAAAGGCAGTCAGCCCCTGATGTTAATAAAAAGAAGGCTGTGTTGAAACTCTTGTACCTGTGACGGACCCTTGAGCACAGGAGTGGAGGTGACATGCCCCAGCCTACCCCCCCGCCCAGACCAGAGGCTACCAGCTGCTCTCTGGTGACTATTCTCTTTCAAGGTCACCTTTAGAGGATCCCCTGAGTCTTCCTGGGAAGTACTCTTCTGTGGGTGCGAACTGTGGGGGGCAACAGAAGCCCTGAGGAGTGGAGGGGGAAGAGAGGTGCTGATAGGTCACCAGAGGCGGTGACAGGCTAAGCCAGGACTTCAGTCTTTAAAGCTCATGGGGAAAGGCGAATAATTCAGCTATGCAGCCACATCTTGGAGGGTTGAAAAGGAGTTAGTGCTGGACATCTGTTAACTAGAAGTAAATTTAGCATAAAAAAGTCAAACATGAAAAGTGGCACATTTGCAAACAGCGTGACGAGTACAAGAATCTGGGTTGAGAATTTAAATGTCTAAAATGTTGGCTAATATATCACCCATTCTTATTAAAGAAACATCCCTTTGCATGGTTAGCAGCTAAGTCATTTGTGCATCCCCAGGATGACAGTGGAAACGTTTTCTGGGTTCGTTGTGCACAGTTCGCACCAGGATGTGCGTTTTGAGCCCAGTTTCTTTCAATTCTGAACCACCTTTGACAGCACGTTGTAATTTTGATTGCCATACGCATTCTCCTGGACTCGGGGGCTGAAAACCCTGTACGAGGAGGCAGAGTGGTCAGGGCAGTCACCGAACCCCGGTTTAGGTACAGTTGGATTGAAGTATGAAGGACTACGTCCCATTTGGACTCAATGTTCGTTCCCTTTTTTCTTTGCTTTCCTCCCATTTGAGGGGAAGCCAATCTCTCCCTCTACCCCCTCAGTGTTTTGTGACTGATGGAGGTAATTAGTCATCAGTAAGGTGTGGAACTTAAAAGGATTCATGGCCAGGTGATGTCTATCCCAGAAATTAATTTGAAATAACTTCTGGGTCTGACCAATTTGTCTTCTGCTCTGCTAATGTCCTTCCATTTCCTGTTATGGATACAACCACAGCAGAAGAAGCAAGTGATAAGTGCACAGTTCCCTCTGATGTAGAGGAAAGCGTCTGAGTCACCTTGAGACCTGTTTCTGAGCAGGAAAAGCACTTTATTCCTGAGGAGACACACACCACCTGCACGCTGAGAAAAACAACCTGAAAATAAAAATGTTTAGAAGGATATAAAAACCTTGGATAATACAGTTTCTTTTTGTTACTGTATTTTATTGATCAATTCTGGCACATTTTAAATGTATAAAATGAGTCAAATATGATTTTATTTTATTTTTTTAAGATTTTATTTATTTACTTTTAGAGAGGGAAGGGAGGGAGAAAGAGAGAGAAAGAGAAACATCAATGTGCAGTTGCTGGGGGTCATGGCCTGCAACCCAGGCATGTACTCTGACTGGGAATCGAGCCTGCGACACTTCAAATATGATTTTAATCCAGTCTAGAAACAGCTGCATTTCTCTCGATTCCCCTTTAAAAATCAGCTAACATGACACTGAGGACCGTGAGGACCGTAACCATGTCCCATGTCCCATGTCCCGTGTCCCTCCAGGGCCTGCAGAGAATGATGACACAGGAGCGTCAGCTGAGAGAGAATACCGAGCTTGCAGGTATTGTGTTTCTTCAGAAGGATACACTTAGCTTTCATATTAGGTGCTAACACAAGATAAATATATTACAGTTTTATGTAATTTTTCAGCTCTACAAGCTCCTGGGTTAATGCATACACTTCTATCAGATGGTTTGTCCCAGTAACTATGTGAGAATCTTCTAATTTAAAAATCAGCCCTGGCTGGCTTAGCTTAGTGGATTGAACTCTAGCTGCGAACCAAAGTGTCGCAGGTTCGATTCCCAGTCAGGGCACATGCCTGGGTTGCAGGCCATGACCCCCAGCAACTGCACATTGATGTTTCTCTCTCTCTCCCTTTCTCCCTCCCTTCCCTCTCTAAAAATAAATAAATAAAATCTTTAAAAAATATAATAAAAAATAAAAATCAACTAAAATCTTAGGGCCTCACTGGTAACTTTAAGTTAAAGGGCAACGTTTCTAGTGTTTGAAGTCAGACTTGGATGACGAAACACTGCCTCCTCATGACAATGCATGTGCCACACTGCTCCCCAGAGTGAGCCTTCTCGGTAGCTAACATGTCTAGCATTAGTAGCATCTCAGGATTCTGCTGTAAAGAGTAAATAAGGTCCTATATATAATGTATATAATGCATTCCATATAGTATTCAATGCCTAGTAAGTAATAAGCAAGTATTGACTGTTATTTCTTTGGAAGGCATCATTACTGTTATCTCATTCATCCTGCAAATATTTTCCACATGCCTGCCCTGGACAAACCGCTGCTCCAGCCACAGAGGCTTCAGCAAGACAGAGGGCAGCCAGGAGCCACTGCTTCCGTGCGCTCGCATCCCCACAGCGGACTAGCAGTAAAGAAGACAGTGATGAATAGTGTGAGCTGGAGAGGGAATAGAGCTAAAGGCAAAGGACAAAGCAAAGAAGAGGGGAGAAAGTGCATATGGAAGGGGCGGAGGTTTCCGGTAAGGTAGATTACAAAACCCACACAGGAAAACTCTGAAAAGTGTGAGTGGGTGGGTCCTGCAGAAACAGATTGCTTCGGGCTGAGGGACAAGTACAGGGGTCTGAGGCTGGCAGAGATCAGGCCAGCCTGGCTATGACAGTCAGAGGGGCGTGGGGGAGGAGCTTCAGAGGCTCTGGTGAGTCCAGGAAGGACTGTGGCTTGATGGTGAGACACTGCAGTGACGTGCAAGAGGGCCCTGGTGTGACCTGACCTCTGCACCACCCCCGGCTGCTGTGCAGAGCAGATGGACAGGAGACAGGTCTGAAGAAGGGACGGTGATTAAGAAACAACTGCTGAGTCCTCCAGGTGAAGACCATGATGTGGGGCCACGTGGTTTGTTGTGGTCATAACCTGGGTACACTCTGAAGACAGAGCTGGCAGCAGTGTGGCAGAAGAGATAGATGTGTGAGAGACGAGAGACATCACGCAATGCCAAGGGTTTGTCCTGAGTGAGGAGCGGCCGAGTTACACATGCTTTAGGCAAGATAAGCTTTAGATGCTTGCTACGCACCCAAGTGAAGCCGCTGTGTTCTGCTTGCAGCTTCTGAAAGCAGCCCAAACCTTCTGATGGGTGACATTCATATCATTGGTATGGTATCCCACTGGTTACAACAGTGGTTTTTAGAACTTGGCACATTTTGCTATTTACATGTAAATCTAGAGTTATTTTGAATACATCTAGATGTTTAGAATAATATAGAAATCTCTACATACATATACATATATGCAAATGTGAATGGATGTGTGTATACACACTGCACATCGCACGAGCGACTAAGGGCATGATGTACGAACGTTAGGAAAACTGTCCTTCTTTTCAGGGTTACAGGACGCACCTCAGTACCCCAGTCATTTCAAGATCCCTGCGTGGCACACACAGATCCGAGTGGTTAGGCTGGTCCAGAAATTCTTGGGAGCTGAAGACACTGAAGCCCACCTGTTGGCCCCTTCCTCGCTGGCACAGCGACTACCCATTAGCATCACTGGAGAATTGCTCTCCTCTCCCTGCGGTAATGAAGTATCACAGGCACAGTGTCTTGAAACGTGTACTCTTACTCCTGTGTCTCACGGGGTGTCAGTGGAGCTGATTCCTTTCTGGAGACTCTCAGAGAGAATCCATTTTCTTGCATCTTGAAACAACCTCCATTCCCTGACTGAGGGCCACGATCCTCCACTGGCAAAGCCAGCAAGGGTGAGTGGGGAGAGCCCTTCTCCTCTGCATCTGTCTCCCTGCCTCTCCCACCGTGCCTCTCTGAGCTCAGCTGGGCCACCGTCTCTGCTTTCATGAGCTCTTGCGATTACACCCCTCGGGATCATCCAGCATAAACTCCCTGTTTGAGAATTTTCAACAACAATCAAATAGGCAAAGTCACTGTCCCCTGGTAGGGTGCCCAGAGGTTGTAAGTGCTCAGAGGTCCCCTGGTAGGGTGCCCAACCAGGGCATGTCCATGTCGAAGAGCTCTTGCCTACCTGGAAACTTTTGAAATGTGTTGCTACTTAGATTATCCCCCACAATCCTAACTTACTTGTTTCAGACTAGAACCAAGGAATCAGATTTGATTCGAGCTTTCTAGCTAATTGGTTATAAAGTACAGCCAAGAGTTGTAAATCACTGTAGATCATTGATATGCATGTTCCCCAGACTTCAGTGTGCATGAGAGTCACCTCCCCATCCCCAACACACACACACACACACACACACACACACACACACACACAGCCCATTTTGCTAAAGTAGACCTAAATTCCCAAGGTCCAGTGTGGGGTTACTCCACTAATCAAAGTGCACTCCACAGCCCTGCACCGGCTAGGAACTTGTCAGAAAGGCAGAAACAGACACCTACGAAGTCAGAGTCTACTTTCTACCAGTTTTCCAGGCTCTGTGTACAAACCTTAAGGGCTGACAAGCACGGCTCTACGTGTGAGTTTCCGGTAATAACAGAACTGCAGGCATGATTGGCTTACCAAGAGCCATTCACCTGAAAGATGCCTTAGTTTTACATTATTCTGATGTCATAATTTACAAACAATGGTTTGTCAGGGGAAATTAGACGCATGGCTCTCTGATCTCCTTTCCAATTAGAAATACTTTCCACCTTGATGGCAGAGTTACAAAACATCTTGCCCTTAGTAATTGAGGGCAGGAGCACCTACCCCACCCACAGTCTGATGATCAACACAAAGTGGCCCCTCTCGCAGTCCTCTGGAATTTTTCATGCTGCCATCCAGCCGCCCTGCAGTGCACTTCAGTGCTGCGTAGTCTGGTGACAGACACACGAGTAAACACCGCCCTAACTGGGTGGGGGATCTGATGGTTATGAAAGGGATTTCCTTCACCCTCTTTCCCATGATGGCCTGTGTGCAATTTTGTTAAAGGAAACTCCATAGATGGAAAATCTGGTGAAATAACCCTAAAATCATCCATTTCCAAAAGGTTGGCATCCTCCCCTCAGAAATGATTTCAAACCTCACGGAGAGCAGTGAGGGCAGGCCAGGGCCCACCCAGGTCACCGGGCCGCACCCCTGGAGTTGCGTTTCCAGTGGGCAGGACTTTATGCTTCAGGGGTTCATTCCCCGCTCACATTTTTGTGTAGGGGTAAGTACCCAGTCTCTCTCTGAAGCACTTACAACGTGACATTGATAAAAAGGGAAAGAACAGCTTTCGGATTCTAGCTGGACCTCGCACAGGCAGGTGGTGGCTGCTGGCCCTCTCCACCCACCCGTGGTGATGGGTTCCGGGTGTTTCCCAGGGAGGCAGACCAGGGCCAGGAAGGGTCAGACGGGCAGAAGTAGGTTACTAACTGATCTCCTCGACAGAACATCTGTGTTCTGGAAGCATTACCCTGCTAACATGTAACCGATGCACAGAGGTTCATGAGGAATGTCCCACACTCTCATTTTCCTGGGCTGCATCTGGGATCTGCCAGGTACTTGCTGACAGAGCACACCTCGGCGCAGCAGCTCAGTCCCAGCAGCCCAGCCCCAGCGCCCACGGTGACAGTGCTCTCGGCCTGGCCTCATGTGGCAGGTCAGGTTTCCGATGCTCTCAGGCATCCCATGGTGTGAGCATTGCTCACAGGCCCCGCAGGAGCGCTAAGTACAAAGGTGCTGAAACCCAGAAGTTCGTTCTCCAGTAAATTTGAATGGGGGAAAGGATGTCAGCTCTCCCTCCCACTTTTCCGGATGCTTTCAAGTCTATGCTTCCTTGTGCTCTGGTGCATTCATCATCACGCCCCACACCCCCGGGTGATGGAGAGCCTGGGTCTGAGGGACCACGACCCCTGCCCCTGCCCCACCTTCCCAGTCAAGGGAATGTAAATCCTGATCACATGTCATGATTGATCAAAGGAGAATTTTATTTTTACTGGACAAAGTCTTCCCTCATGAGACCTAAATAAATCCATCAGTCAGAAATCACTGACAAGAAGAAAAGAAAACAGAGTAAGAGGCAAAGGCTGTCAGTGCCTGTGTGCCATTGCACGCAGAGGAGAGGGGAGCTGGTGGAGTCCGGCTGGACCTCGGGCGCAGCGGTGACTGCGCTGCCCACACCTGCAGGACGCTGTCACTCCAGTGAGCAGTGCACAGGTGTGTTGGAAGAAGCGGACAGTGAGTGGAGCGGGTCTACAGCTGTGAAAGCTCCAGTAAGGCAGGGAGTGTGGGGGGAGATCTGCAGGCCCCGTGAGGATTTTCCCTTTTGTCCTCCGAGAGCCGAGGCCCCTGAGTGCGGCAGTGGCACGCAATGATGTCAGTCTGGGCCAAGAGCACGTGGGGGACCGGCTGTCCGCACAGCGTGCAGGGAGTCATCGTACACGTGGACTGCGTGGTGGCTGCGGAAATTATGAACCGCGGCCCAGCCGTGGGCACGACTGAAACTCACAGCCCGCAGAATGTGCTCACAGAGCAGACACCACGGGTGGGGTGCGACCCGAGTCCAGCGCCGTTCCCAGGCTGGGCCCGAGGGACTGGAGGGAGCGCATCGCGGTGCAGACACTGTTTTATCAGAGCATAGTCGTGGTCTCCGCCCTGGTGGGCCGATTCCTCTTGGAGTCTCAAGCCCGTTCTCTTGCCTGTTTCCTACCGTGACTCCTTCGAACCTCTGCGACCCTGCCAGGACCTCCCGCCCTCCGCCCTCCGAGGACGGGCTCGGCCACTCCGAGTCTCTCCGAGCCGCGGCTGGCGCTCCTGGGGAAGGAGTCTCGCACCAGCGGCTCCGGCCAGCGTGGGCAGGTCACCGTGGGCAGGTCACGGTGGACAGGTCACGGTGGGCAGGTCACCGTGGGCAGGTCACGGTGGACAGGTCATGGTGGACAGGTCACCGTGGGCAGGTCACCGTGGGCAGGTCACCGTGGGCAGGTCATGGTGGGCAGGTCACCGTGGGCAGGTCACGGTGGTCCGGAGCCTCTTCTCCACGTGGTGCTTTGCGACGGGTCCTCACGGCAGGTGACAAGTACCTCGAGCTCAACAATTTCTGTTGTTTTCTCTCATTTTTATTTTGTAGCAATGGGCTAGCCGCATATTAATTCACTTCAACTTCACGGCGAATTTATGAGATAGGTTAAAATTTACACATAAAAAGCTGAGGTTGAAGGAACAGCCCAGCATTGGGAACGTAGCGCAGCGGGGACTGGACTCGGGGGACCGGTCCCCGGCGTCGCGGACCTCGCTCGGCCGCATGTTTCCCAGAAATGACCAGCTTCGCTGCTCGGAGCGGGGCTCCGCGGACGGGAGGCGCCCCCGCAGCTCAGTGACTATTCTCGGAACACGGGTTCGAGTTACTGACACTCGAAATAATCGCGGTCGTGCCCCGGCAGCGCGCAGGGCTCCTCGCTGGGACAGTCCTCCCTGCAGGCTCCGGCCCCCCCCCCAGGGCCCCCCTCGCCCCCACAGGCCGTCACCCCCGAGGGCTTCCACCGCCTCCGCCTCCACCGACCACCAGACCGCGGTTTCTCAGACCCCTCTCTCGGCCTCAGTCTCCAGGTTGGGCGGGCCCTGGGCGGGCGCGGGAGCGGGCGGGTGCGGGAGCGGCCGGGTAGCCGGCCAGAGCCCAGAATTAGGCTCCCGGACAGGATCCACTTACGTCTTGGGACAGGAACCCTGGATCGGGTGGGGATGAAATTATCGATAGTATTTGATAACCAAAAAGCCAAGCGCTTAATGTGTGTGCATGTGTGTGTGCGCGCGTGAGCACACACTCGCTGCATGACCTCTCCAGCCTCAGAACAAATGTATTTTATCCCAGAAAGAGACATCTTTATAGCTTAGATAATTGAGGAAAATCTCTCTCTCTATAAAAAAAATAGCTATTTATTGGTGGTATTAGCAATAGCGGTGGCAACTATAGAAAAATCTAAGTTGTTTAACTTTTAAAAGTCTTTCATACAATGAGCATTTTGCTCAGTTTCAACAATAAAAATACTTATTTTAGAATAATGAATATTAATTAGAATTATTGTTGATGATTATTTCCCAATATATACAAATATTAAATCGTTAGTTTGCACCCCCGAGACTAATATAATGGTGAATATTGTACCTTAATTCTAAAAAACTATTGAAAAGATACATTTGACAACTGTATTAGCATATTTTTATTAGTTAATATGTAACCTTAGTACAGAAATGATAGTTTTGTTATCTAAATGTTCGTTCTCCCAACTTAAGTTTTGTCTTATTAGACCTGTGAGAATTTTGCTTTAATTCAACATAGAAATGAAATATCTTTAATTCTAAATTCAAAACAGCCTTCAATAAGCGCATTTTCTACAGCAGACAAGTGACTTGAGATTTAATGTAACATCAAGGGTATGCAACATACATCAACAACAGCTTTGTGTATCCAAAACTCAGTCAGCATCTGCTCTGCCTGGCGTAGCTCAGTGGATTGAGCACGGGCTGCAAACCAAAGTGTCGCAGGTTCGATTCCCTGTCAGGGTTCATGCTTGGGTTGCAGGCCACGACCCCCAGCAACGCACATTGCGTTGATGTTTCTCTCTCTCTCCTTCTCCCTCCCTTCCCTCTCTAAATAATAAAAATAAAAATAAAATCTTAAAAAAATACATCTTTAAAAGTAAATGAATAAAATCTTTAAAAAAAAACTCAGTCAGCATCCGGTCATTTCATTATCAGGGTGGCAGGAAGGCTGCTATTTCATTAGAGTAACACTCCACCCAGTGTTGTGCTAATATATATATAAATACTGCATTGCAATATAATTGGATTTTCCCCTTCTAGTATGCCTGATTAAAATTAATGATGATATATTGAGTAAGTAAAGGTTACATAATTATACCTCCAGTTTAAACAATGACTAAGCTATCTCACCAAATATTTCATACCTCTTTCTCAAAAGACAATTGCTATTTAATTGCTCCTTTACCCACTCAGCTGTCACCGTGACAATCGTCTTTAAAATGTAGCTAATTTAGATGCTTTTGTTCTGACAAAATTCAAGTGGAGTTAAAGAGCTCTGATCATTTGAATCGTAAAGTGTCTGACTCCAAGCCTGGACAACAATTAATCTGCAGTATCATAAAATAAATGCATAAGCTTCCCCACACAACTTGCTCCTGCAGTGAAAGAGCTGGAAGCAGGGGGTGAAGGACAGATATGAGAAAAACCACCCCAGACTTCTCACGTTCTCCTTTAGGCCTTGAAAGGCTTGCAGTTTGCAGGACTAGAAGGAGCTCCCAGATTGCTTCTGGGAGACAGTGGGTGCAGGTCTGCAGTGGGGGTGCTGCGACAAGCCCACGGTGAGTTGCTTTTATGTGTGTGCCCAGAAAGGAAGGACGCTGAGGATTAATTTCTGTCCAATGGGAACCAGCGTTTTATTTTATTTATTTACACTGAGACTGATGAGTGCCAAGGGAGTGGGAATGCTCCTGTTAGCTAATCAGCATGCTCACCGTTTAATACAAAAGTCTACTTGGGAGACCGAATTAATGTGAGTAAAACAGGCCTTGGACTTGAATGCTCTCAAGGAATGGCGTTCAAAGTTATAATAGTTTGATCAATATCTGCCATAAAGCCTTAAGTGCCAAACTCCTAACTTGTGCTGTTAGCAGTTACGACTTCAACCCTCTCCAGTCCTTAGAAACACAACTGGCTGACTTTGCTAACTGCGCATAAAAATGTATCGCATATGAAAATATTGATGAACATTTAAATTCATTAGTAATTAAACTTTGTGTTACTTTACATTGCACATGGTGATATTAAAGTGATTCCAACACTTAAAATGTTATGTATCTATCTTCCTACTAATGTTCTTTAAAAAAAATCATTATGTTCAGCTACATTTATGACTCACTATTTAACTCTGTCTCGTTGGGAGAAATCTGCTACGAGTTATTTCTCGTCCATTTTACACCTACTTTGCTCCATCTCAGGAAATGGCATTTCTGGACTGGCCCTGAACCTCGGGGCTCCATCCCTGTGGGGCCCCGCTTTTCCTTCTCCAACAGCATGCAACCAAGAAACACAAGGGGAGCCTAACCCAGAGAGAGAAAGCCATCTGAGTCAGTTTCATGCCTTTCTTTCCATGTTGGAAAAAAATAAACAAACAAACAAACACATAAATATTTTCTTTAAAAAACAACTCATTCAATAAATATAAGAACATCAAGTTCTTGCATATTCTTTTTAAAATATTCATTCCAGTTAGTGTACATGTTTACTTCAGTGAGTAATCACATTTTAGTCACAAACTGCGGATAAGAAACCGGAGTCTTGAGACAGGAAGTTGCTCTGGGATCCTGAACGCCGGAGGGATCCAGTGAGTCACGCAAGGTCACGGTGCAGGTTGGGTGGGCAAGGCCATGGCTGACGTAGCCTGAGTCATAGAAGATTGTTTTTGCAATGTGGATCTTTTCCGACCACCTTTTGGTTGTATTTTTTAATACATCTGCTCACTTAACTCAGAGTATGAGTGATTATATGGCAAAATGAAACTCCAGATACTTTGACTGATTGCTCTGTGTGCCGTTAGTGAAGTGCAGCCCTTGTCTCTTGGCCACACGACAAACGGTGACTCACCGACGGCCGGGAGAGAAGCGGGAGGTGGGCTCACTCCGAGGGGAGCCCCGGGCCTGCGTCCCACCGACCAGCTGCACGTCGGTGGTCCCCACTTTTTCAGGGTTTTTCTTTGCCTGGTTTCAGCTACCCGGGAGGGCCACAGTCTGAAAATATTAAGTGGAAAGTTATAGAAATAAGTAGTTCTCAAGTCTCGTGAAAGTGGGCCCCATTCTGTGTAGAGAGATGAAGCCTCGAATGTCCCCTTGCATCAGCCTGGACAAAGTGACCATTCACTTGTCCAGTGTGTTCAGGCTGTGGGCGCTCCCCACCCGGTGGTCACTGAGTAGCCACCTGGGTGGTCAGCTCTGCTGCCAAGGGTTCACAGTGTTTGGGTTCAAGCCACCCTCATTGTATTTAATAATGGCCCCGGCCATCCACATAACTTTTTTTTATTTTAATTTTTAATGAGTTGACACTCACCATTACTTTTTATTCACTTCGGTGTACGGCACAGCAGTTAGACAATCATATACATTACAAAGTGGTCCCACAATATTTTGAGTATCCTGCTGGCATTACAGTACGTTGTTATAATTGTTCTATTTCACTGTTAGTTATTGCTGTCAATCTCTTACTATACCCAATTGATAAGTTAAACTTTATTGCAGGTATAGAAGTATAGAAAGCACTTAGCATGTGTAGATTCAATGCTCCCCACGGGTTCAGGCAGCCACTGCGGAGGTTGGAATGCATCCTCCATGGGTAAGGGGGGGCCACTGTACTTACTTTCTTTAAATCCCTCTTTTTTATTGTACATCAGGTATCTTATGACACTTATGTTTAAGTTTTTCATGTCTTTCTCAGTGTTTGGCACATAGTAGATCTTCAAACAAAATAGATTTTCTTTTCCCCAAGAAGAAAGAATGAGGACCACACGTCTTCCTATTTTTACAGATATTCATCAATACAGAGAACCCTGTGAAACGTTTCATCTCTGTGAATTTAGTGGTGAAAGAAACACAGTGAAGAGTGTCAAGGTATTTTTAAGTTAATTAAAGAAGCCAGTCAGTAATTAAATTTGAGATATGTTAATATTAAATTTAATACTTTATTGTCAATATAACCCCTTATGGCATAGGAACTAGAATTGGGAAATAAGAAGGGATAAGTTTTTCTTTCTTTCTTCACTGGTGAAAGATTAAGGAGATAAACATCATGGCATCTCCTGCCATTTCTTGACTATCAGTCCTGGGCCGCCGACTCCAGCCGTGGGCTCCCCCAGGAGTTCCCACGCTCTGCAGACGTGAGGCTCCTCTAAGGTATCCTGCAACTGTGTGACTGCCAGATTTCCTTAAATACGTAAAAGAAATTTGCCATTCAATGTGCTATAATTTGTAGCCCTCTTCAAGGTCACTAAATGTATTTGACTCATCCATGCATTCCACTCGCCATCCCCAAGTATATCACGTTCCTTCCCCATCTCCCTTTAGAAATATGAGGTGTCCTTATTTGTTGGTAAAAAAAAGCTCCCAGCTGAGTAGTTGGGGTCTATTCAACATATAACACATTTTTACAAACTGGGAAACTTAGTGTAGGTGACTGAATACAGACTAAAACAGGGTGGAAAGGGATCAAAGAGCCATCCCCTCAGACCCTCCCATCACCCGGACCTACTGAAGGAAGGCACCATTTCCCCGCCCTTTCCGCTGAGCAGCCCAGCATTGCCAGCAACCACACCTGATAAAAGCGAACCGCTCGTAACAGTGGAGTAGCACCCTGGTTTCCCCTTTTCCAGCTCCCACACCCACTATTACTGAAACTGCTGGTTCCGGACAATCATCAACTAGAAATTATTTTGCTACTATCAAGTTAGCTAATATGTTTCATCCAGTGTTTATTTTAACAGCTTCTCAGCCACAGTTTGCATCTAGCTTCAAAATGACACAATGTACCTTTACCTGGCCACCCATGTGGCTTCTCAACAGCAGTTTGACCCCACATCCTATTTTCAGGGACCATCCTTATCACACGCAGGCCTCCCCAGGATCATGGGAATGACATCACATTGATGACATCCTCCTCTGAGGAGATTCATTTGACACACTCATGACACTGATATCCACACAGCAGCTGGTAAAAGGGATGGGCCAGAGCCCCCCACGTAGCCCAGCCCGGCCTCTCAGTTAAATTTCTGGGTGTCATTTGGTTCGTCAAGTATTGCTCCGTCCCTGACATTATCATGAAACAATGATTGACCTTGGTGGAACCTACAACATTAACACAAGCCCAGTATCTGTAGGGCCTTTTTGTCTTCTAAATGCAGCATGTTTGTCATTTACAAATTTCATTTAAGTGCATTTATACTGTTACTTTCAAATTGGTCCATTTTAAATAGGCCTCCAATAACAAAGGGGCCAGGATATTTCTAAAATGCAATAAAAATGAACCCCATTAGCTCTCCGCAGACCCTCCTTTGTCGTAGAGAATGTAGCAACTTCACGTACCCTGGTATCTCTGGACCACCCAGGATGCTGCCCATAGGCTTCTGGTGCAAAGTTCTGCTTTCTTCGTCCCATTTGCACTGTGTCGGCACAGCATTTGCAGGTTGCATAGCAGGCCTTTGGGAGACTGAAGCTGTGTGGTCCTGACCGGGAGCCAAGGACCCACTTGCCGACCATGCCTCAGGATGGGACGTGGAAGCAGCGCCCCACACACTCAGCACAGCCACAGACGTCTTCTCACTGAAATGAAAATGGGATTCACAGGAGAGAGGCTCTGGCACCCCCACTCATGGAGGCGAGGGTGTTCCTTGTTCTGTCCGTTATCAGAAGCAGTGGTTGTGGAGAAGGACACCTCTCCCCTGGACCCACGGGACACCTGGGAAGACCCTTGGGGTCAACTGAGTGAACAGAAAAGGCAGTGTAAACCCTTTGCTGGATGGTGTCACCATCACACGTGATGGAGTCACAAGAGGTTTGCTGCTGTCCATCCTGAACAAGGATGTCCCTGACCAAGGATGGTACCCAAGGATCAGCACCGCTGGCCAAACTCCAAGTGGTTATCTTAACACTAGAAGATGCCCTGGTCAATCACTGGCCACATCTGCACATTTTTCCAGACTCTTGAGCCATTTCTTGTGGTCTAGCTGTCTGGTCCAATTGATTGCAACAGTCCTTTATCTAAAGTCACCAAGTCAGGGCAGGGAAATCTTGGAATATACTTACAGATACCAAAATAACAAAGCCTAATCACATACATTTCTGTACATACCAAAGCCACAGTTCAAGGCTTCATCAGATACTTCTTCATCCTTTTGAAAATTTAGACATTATTGCTGGTGACCAAGGTACTTATTTCATTTCTCAAAATTCCCACAGCACAATATGGGCTCTTGAACAGACATTGACTAGAATCTTCACTGCATTTACCAGCTTCAGGCAGTGGGCTTCTTAAAGCGCCTTAACGGCTTACTTAAATGAGCGTAAATACAATTAGATGAAGCATCACTCATTTTAGTCCCCAGTCCAATGTCAGGAATGAATTTCAATAGAAACTAACTCCACTTTGGGTGTCTGACCTCTGTCAGTTGTCGGGCCCAGTCCCTCCCTTCTCTTTTCTTTCATTAGATCAGGCCAGTGAGAAAGTCCGTGTGGTCCTGCCCTGAGCACTGGGGAAGCTGCAAGTTGGTACAAACCACCTCTGTATTGGAGGGGGCCCTCACTCGTGCTGCGCCCCCTACTGGCGAAGATGAGCCACTGACCTCCCTCCACTCAAACCATCTCTCCCAGGTGGGTGCCATTCTACCCCGAAGTCTCCATGCGTGTGTGGCCTTTTATGTCTCAGTGTCATCACTCGAATGCATTCCAGGATGAGTGACATTAACCCCGCCTTCTGCGGGCCAGCTGCCGCAAGACAATTTATTGTTTGGAATATAAATGGGATATAAGCTCCGAAAAGTTAGAGGTTTTGCCTACTGTGTGCAATCCTGCATCTCTGGGACATATAGCACAGCACTGAGATAGGCAGACATTCGGAAATGCTTGCTGCCTCAGAGCCTCCTGACACCTAGCCTTGCCGTCCTTCCTTCCGATCACAAAACCACCGGTGACCGAGCGACGAGTTGGTAGAAGCAATTAAGTGAGAGACTCGGGAACTAAGCTAGAGATTTTTCTCATTCCATTAAAGAAGACAAATTAGTATTTTTCTACCCAATCCTACCAGTAATTGTAGGGGATGACACTGAACTTGTAGAAAAAGATGGGGAAGGAAAAAGCAGTGCTAATTTCTTTCAGTAGTTTAGAACATTTTCAGAGGTTTTGTCATACCTCTAGGTATTCACATTTATTCCTTAATAAATTATGCAAAAAGTCCTTCACAAAGTTACCTGATCTCACAAACCATATAGCAATGTTCTCAGCTTGGCTGAATTGTAAACACTGCCTGATTATTGCTCATCTAGTTTGATCACACATCTCCAATACGCAGAGTGACAGAGGAAGAACATTAACTATGGAAGGGTGTTTTAAGATGATTACATCTTGAAATTTATCATTTCATAAGCAGATATGGTTTGCTGTAGCTATGCAAAGTCAATTTGTTCTTTCAAATAACAAATTAAATTTGGAGCATGAGACAGAAATCAGCAAAGAACACCTGGTGTGATTCCATTAAACAAAGGGTTTACGTGGGAGAAAAATGGGCTTTAAAAATCATTTCTTCACTTAGAGATAAAGTAAAAGGCTCTCAGCGAAGGTGAGCCAGGGAGAGAGACACAGGCTTTGTGCTCCATGGACTCGTAGATTAATGTCCCTGACAACTCATTTACCTGGTCCTGAAGCGTCCCGAGTTCATTAGGCTCTGTGTGACTCAGGCATCTGTCGTACTCAAGTGTATCTTCTCTTCCCCCACACGTGAGCCTTAAATCTCTCTCCCATTACGAGCTATGAAAGGAAATGAGCTGTATAGTCTGACTATTCAGCTAGAGTGATTGATGTGAAAAGGGGCAATTAAGGTGCTTACCAGGTTGCAAACCCTGATGAGCCCAATCATACATCTTGCTTTAAGAAATATATCCAGGCCTGGCTTGAGTAGCTCAGTGGATTGAGCGCAGGCCTGGGAACCAAAGGATCACTGGTTGGATTCCCAGTGAGGGCACATGCCTGGGTTGGGGGCCAGGTCCCCAGTGAGGGGCACACAAGAGGCAGCCACACATCAATGTTTCTCTCCCTCTCATTCTCTTTCCCTGCCCCCTCTCTCTAGAAATAAATAAGTAAAATATTCAAAAAAAGAGAGAAATATATCCAATGTGAAACTTACAGAACAAAGCTTTGTCTTGCTTGTTTTTACAATAAGACTAAGCCATACTATCATACAGTAAGACAATAAGTCATACTATCACTATGTAGATGGATTCTATATGTATACTACATATAACTCAGAGATTGTAACCAAAGACTAAGGTAAAGATGAAAAACTTTATTCTAATACTTATAAAAATTGAATAAACTTGGTACTTATCAGAGATGTGCTCTAGAATCCTAACCAGCACAAAGATGGACTTTTTAGGTAAAAAGTCCACATTTTTTACTGAAATCTAAATATTATTAAACAATAGTTCAGTTCATGATATTCTCACCTTAAAGATTTTTGTGTAAAAATGGCAAAGTTCATGCATATGTCCTGATACAAATTAAAATAATTTAACATCTCCAAATTCTCATTTCCCTCTGCCTATTAAATTTTTAATTTATTTAATTGACTATTTAAATTATGTTAGAATTAACCTCAGTAGTATTCATTAACCTTGAAAAAGTCATATTTAATTATGAATGGCTATCTTGTGCTTCTTTTAAGTAGTTTTCCCTGGGGATTTCTGTCCAGTGGGAGAGCAAGCAAGGACCTTAATAACTGTTGGAGCTCATATGAAATTAAACTCATTTGTCTTTCTGCTTTTACATGCTCCCTTAAACTATGAATGAACAGACTTCCATCAATCTAAATGATCTTGTAGAATGATGTGATTGAACCAAGAGAGAAAACGATAGAGCTAAACTCCTTCTCTTTTCATCATTTACTAGACTTATGGCCAATCGTCAATGCTTTTAAATCTCAGTCGATGTCAAATTGAGACTGGGAGAAATGCTTATCCTTTACCAGTGGGATGTTGTGAAAATACTTAGAACTGAAATATAACTCTCTGTCCCTTGTACAAAAGGTACCACCTCAATTGATGTTACAGTAAGGGTTACAATAAGTTCTAATTTCTCCAAGACCAGAGAATTCATTGACATGTATACTTTGAGCCAGTACAATTTTATGAAAGACAACAAGAATTGAACACAAAAACTCACAATTAAATGAAAATACTTGAAATGATGGTAATATCACACAGACTGAGATTGGGGCAAAAATAAGTGACAATGATGTTCCAAATATTCCAGTTCTGTATTCCAAAAGGCAGGCTGTTATTTACACGGGGTGCAGGGCCCTCTCCCCACCTCTCGCACAGATGCACGCACTCACAGAGGCTGCGTGAGGACCTCCTGGCCCTTCCCTCCTTGCCCCACCAGAGTCTCCCAGTGCCTTTCGTCCTGTGCTGACTCACCCTCCATTTAAATGACCCTGGAACCTTGACTTAAAGATAGTTGTACTGGTTCTTCAAGCATCACAGAGAAGGTTCTGACAGGCTCTAGAATTCGGAGAAGCTGGGGAGGAAGTATGTGATAGCTGGTTGGAAAACAAGAGCATGCACATGCCTAGTAACATCAACTTCCGTGGCTGGTTCTTTTCACGGGGAGAGCTGAACAGTTTAATAATGGGAGTGTGATAATGGGATGTAGCCCTACTTGTTTATACTCCCTTTTTCTGCCTTTGCTTACTTTTGATCAAAATCAAAAGATAATAATAATTGCCAAGACTGATGTCAAGAAAGTTTTCATTTATGTCTTCTCCTTTGATTTTTATGGTTTCATTTCTTATGTTTAAGTCATTAATCTATCTTGAGTTGATTTTTGTGTATGGTGTAGGATTCATTCTTTTGCATGTGAATATCTAGGTTTCCCTGCACTGTTTATTGAAGAGATTGTATTTTCATCCTAAAAGAGTATTTTTCATACTATGAGACATCTCATTGTGTTTTATCATGCTTAAGTATCTATTATCCAGATTATAAAACAATAACCATATATGAAAGTCAACTGTTGAGACAATGAAAGGTTCCAGTTATACATACAGTACTGAATTTGTTCAAGCACACCCTTTTATTTTTCCTGATTGAAACATGCTGCACTGAGCAGCTGATATTTGGGGACTTAAAGCATATTAGAATATTGAATAATTCAAAATACAATTCTTATTATGACATGAAGATAATTAGGGTTTAAATAAATGGGGGTATTAAAATGAAAAGTGATGCGGAAAGATTATAGGAGGTAGAATGATAGAGTGATAGATATATTTGTCTATAGCTAATTGTGCCAAAAGAAAAGATCATTTCTTTTTCCTTTATTTTTGCCTTTCTTTAAACTACCAAGATCTCAATTCTTAAGTGGTTTGCAAATTATATTTATAATTGGAGGTCAAATGATATGCAAAATGTTAATAACAGAAATTAACTTCATCCCAAAATAATGTTACAAAGTCACACTTGAATCAATAAGAACACATTTGTTTTCTATTAAAAGTTACAACATAGAGTACTAAACATTTTTTTAAATCTTTACCAAATTGATAGAAGAAAGGCAGTTTTACATTATTATTTTACTTATATTTCTGTGGATAACAGAAATATTAAACAATTTTTCCATACATGTTGAAGATTTATGTATCTTTTTGTAAACTGCCTATTGTATTCAATTTACTAATAGAGAAGTTAGTGTTTCCTTATGGATATAAAACATTATTTGCATAACAAGTTTATTAGTTCATTTTGTTATACTCATTTTAGGGTATGTTTGACAGACTGAAATTTTTAGTACAGTCCTGCACCACTTACTGAACTGCATGTGTGAGGGTGGTCCCACGATGCTGTAATGGAGCCCAGGAATTCCCATCGCCGAGTGACGTCATCCTGATGTCGCAGCGCAACGCACTTCGCGTGTGTGTGTGGCCATGCAGTGTCATCGAACCTATTGCTCCACCAGCTGCAAACAAGCACAGTGCATACAATCAGGTACAGTTCATAATACTGGAAAATGATATATGACTACATCGCTGTTTATGTATTTCCTACACTACACTTTTTATCATTATTTTAGAATGGACTCTTTCTACTTACAGTAACATTTTGCTGTAAAGCAGATGTCTGCTGTGCTGGTAGCCGCCGCTAGCAGCTCGTGTTCACCCCCGCGTCTCGATGGTCTCGTTTTCGCGCATGCGGATTCAGTGCCAGGTCACGTTGTTTGGGCTGTGGTCCTGGAGCTGTGGGCTGGGCTGTGCTGTTCAGCCCAGGCGTGGTGTAGACCTTCTGGCTCTCCTGAGCATTGCTCAGAACGGGTCCCTGTTGTTAAGCAGCACATGACTGTAATGTAAAAATCTGTCCTCTGTGATGTTTACATTTGACACAGGCTTAGAAAATCTCCATCTATTGGAACATCATCTGAGGAATCATCTGTAATTTCTTGCATTAATACTGTTCCAGTATGGTGTACACACGCATACACCAACTGTTAATTTTGACCTAAGATTCGGGACCTAGGTACAAGGTGTCTACTCCTATTCTGCTGAGTCCTTTAATGGCTGTAAGAGGTCTCAGAGGGGCCCATGTCATGGACCTTAAATTCTAAACTACCTTGAGGTTCCATACAACTTAGTTGCATTGTGTAGACTCAAGTCTCTAATCTTAAACAATAATGCCTCATCATGTTATGCAATTAGTTGGAAAAATACAAAGAAATAAAGAAAGGAATGGGTCACTAGGAAGGCCACTATTCAAAGCCACACAGCCCCATTGCCTTAAGGAGACGATGCCCAGCACAGAGGACCACCTTTACAAAATGCTAGGCCCCCTGAGTGCATGCACTGTTACAACTGCATGTCAGGATTCTGTGGTATTAATAAATCATAGCCCACCCTCTGAGCTGCCATCGGACCCTTCTTCGTCTCTGCACATCCTCCCACAGCCTGTTATTCCCCCATTCATTTAAAACACTTCTCATTTATCATGTCAAATTCTCACACGTAGTTGAATCTGTTCTGGAACAGGATTAGGAAATCTCGCAGAGATGTCTGAATCCCGGTGAAATATTTGCAGATAATGCAAACAAAAATATATATTTGTGATCCCTTTTTCTGCAAGGTCCTACCCTCTAAGCCAGGACTCCCGATCTGCCTGAATCGCGCTGCCCGCCGCAGGGCGCCTCTCCTTGGCTGACTGCTGCCTCCGCCGCACCGGCGAGAACAGGGCACGCAGGCGCGCTGCACCTCGTGCCCTGACTGCTCCGGGTGCTGAGCTGGGAGGCAGCTCACTCCCAGACGTGTCTGCATGCAGGTGCCCTAGGGTTCATTCTAATCTCAGATTGAGCCACTCTGTAATTACAGTGAATTAGTAAGATCCTCTTGTATCATCTTTCATTTTCTTCTAGTTTAACTTCCTTCCTGCACAAGGAATGTTTGTGTCCTCCCAAGGGTCAGTCATATGTTGAAGCCCTCCCCTCCGATGCAATAGTATTAGGAGGGGGTCCTTGGGAGCCACTAGGCTTTAATGACATTGCCAGGGGGGAGCCCCATGACAAGAAGGGTGTGCCCTTATGAGAAGAGGAGTAGGCCAGAGGGTCTTCTCTCTCCACCGTGTGAGGACACAGTCAGAAGGCAGCATTCTGCAAACCAGCAAGAGGGTCCTCACCAGGACTAAATCGGTGGGCATCTTGGTCTTCAAATTCAGCCTCTAGAACTGTGAGAAATGTGCACCTGTTCTTTACACTGCCAGGTCTACGGATATTGTTACAGAGCCCGAGAAGACTAAGATAGGCAATCATAAATTATGGATTTATTTTCTACAATAATGTTTACCTGCATGACCTCTTGCAAAACAACTTGTCAAAACTTTTTCTTTTTTTTAAGATTTTATTTATTTATTTATTTTTAGGGAGGAAAGGGAGGGGGAGAGAGAGAGAGAGAGAGAGAGAGACATCAATGTAAGGTTGCTGGGGGTCATGGCCTGCAACCCAGGCATGTACCCTGACTGGGAATCAAACCTGCAACACTTTGGTTCGCAGCCCATGCTCAATCCACTGAGCTACGCCAGCCAGGGCTGTCAAAACTTTTTCTTGGTTCACGAAGTTACCTAAAAGTTAAACCTAACCAAAATGCAAAATAATTTTGCAAGAATTAAAATAAAATTGTGTGCATTATAAGTGTGGAGGCCTTTTCCAAAAGTAGTCAACATTAAAGTATATTTTCTGATTTGTATATTAAATTATTTTAAGATATATTTGTTATGAGTGGCATCGAGTCCTCTCGCCCAAATTTTCCGAGTTCTACATCCAGTACCTGGAACCGGCTGTATTTGTAGGCAGAGGCCTTAAAGAAGTCATTAAAGCAAAGTAAGGCCATGTGGGTGGGAGCCCAACCCACCCTGAACAGTGTGGTTATAAGAAGAGGAGGTCAGGACACAGGCACGCACAGGGGAGCGACCCTGTGAAGACTCATGGAGAACACGGCTCTGCAAGGCACGGAGAGGGACTCAGAGGGAGCAGCCTGCCAGCCCCTGACCTTGGGCACCCAGCAGGCAGAACTGGGAGGAAACGAAGGTCTGTTGTCTGAGCCGCCTCTTCGGTTGTAGTTTTGTGGCCACCTGAGCAGACTCACACTTTGTTTTATCCCTGAGTCCTTAAGGTGCTGCTCCTTCATCTCGGCAGTTCTAGAATTTATCATTGCTTCTAAGAAGGGATTATTTCTCTATTCCCTTTCCAGTATAAAGATATATCTGTAGCTCTGTTGATAACCAAGACTTAATTACCAACTTGATTCCGACTACCATACGGAGATGTTAGAGGGTTCCAAAAGATGCACGTTTAGTCTCACTCAGCCTTGTACCCAGCACGCAGTGGCCCCCAGTGCAAACTGGAAAGTGAGCAATGCATTCCTAGTACATGTGTAGATTTACAGTATGCGCAAAAGCAAAAACAGACTGCACCTTTAGAAACTGGCTCCTGGAAAGCTGCCACAGTTGATGTGTGACCTTTCCCTACCTTGAACTTCAGTGCAATTGAGGCAGTCTGCAGAAGTGGTTGTATTCTGACCCCATCTCATAGTGAAAGGCACCATACTGTTTCCTGTTGGTAGTGACGCCGTGTAGGTGAGCAGAGCTGAGGTACAGCGAGGAGACAGATTATTTCGAATACTTTCCGATCAAGTAGTTTGCTCCATAAAGCAGGGCCAGAATCCCCTGTCAGCTGTGATTCCTGCACCCATTCTACGGGGCTTCAGTGATGACAGTCTGTTGTAAAGGAATTCTGGGTTTTAATGTTACTGTTTTCTAAACATACTTTTCTGAAGAGTCACTTGGTACTTAGCAGGCGACGTGTCCTCACTGTACTGCTGATGCCCGACCTTCCACTATCTATTGTGCTGCGCTGTGTGTGGTAGAGACTCAACACTTGCTAAGGGCATGAAGCTGGGAGAGACTGAGGCAGGAGCTGCTAACGAACGGACTTTTTAAGACAAACTCTTTTGTCATTTTCTAGAATCCATAGTGACATTTCGCTGTAATTTAAAAATTAAAAATTGAAATACAAAGTCTTATTGCTATTGTAATCACAGTGATTAATGGATTACGATATTAAAGACCTTATGAAAATTTCCCCTTCCTGTTGGGAGAGACACTCTCAGTAGATAATTTTACTTCGGTGGTAAAAACAAGGAAAATCTCAGAAAAAAAATGTTATCATGGCCTTTTTAATATGAGGCCATAACAGAGCCACCAGATTTCGCCTCCTTCTGCGATCTCTGGGAGAATCCGTCTCCTCACCCGGCCCTTGGGAGGCGGGTCTCCCGGCACAGCCCCTCTGTTCCCAGCCGAGAAGGATTCTCACCTCTAAGAGCTTTGTAATTAGCAGGCCTCTGGGTAATGATCCCAGATACTGCCCTCATCCCAAGGCCCACACTGAAATCACATTGGAATCAATACCTTTTCACATGTTAAACATCAGTAGAACAGAACAGTTGTTCCCAAGAGAAGGAAAACAAAAACCCCCCAACCACTGTCCTGTGTTTCTCCAGCGAGGTTTGCCCAGGGAGGTAAGGAGGAAAGCTAAGGAGCTGGGGTCTCCTTACAGGCAGAGGCTGCAGACCACGCGTGGTGCGTGCAGGCCTCGTGGAGAGCACAGACCCTTGGGGACGCTGCAGGCTGGCTGGCCCACGTGCAGTGCCTCAACAAACCCCCGAGGCCTGCACAGAAGACATAAGTTGCCTTGGAACGAATACCAAACACGCGTCTTGAGGAAGCAAAAAACAAGTCTCAAAAGTTTAGGCTACCCCTCAAGGAACTTACCTGTCTGCCAAGACAAAACCCAAGAGCCATGAAAGCAACCTTTTTTGGTAGAACTTCATATTCTGATGGAAACAATTTTTATCACTCTCCCATACAGTAGCCAATAGCATGTGTGGATATTACGTGCTTGAAATATCACCGGAGGGGAGAGAAGAGGGAATTTAAGGGGTCAGTGGGAAGGGTTCACAGGAACAAACTTAAAGGACACATGGTCATAGACTAAGGGGAGGGTGGTAATGGGAAGTAAGTGGGGAAGGTGGGAGGGGGGTCTGGATTGGGAGTAAAAAGGAGAAAACTGTATTTGAACAATGATTAAAATAAAATAAAAAAAATAAAAAAAAGAACCAAAAAAAATATATCACTGGTGTGACTAAGGAATGAAATCTTAAATTTTATTTAATTTTAATTAACCTAAATTCTAATTTAATATTCCAATGGCCAAATGCAGCTAGCGGCTACCAAAGGAAACATTGCACCTTTAAACAAGGAGAATAAAATTCAGACCTTCAGCCACATATCATTTGCAAGATGCAGTCTTGAATAAAAAGACATGAAAAAACACAAAATATAAATCATATGAAGAGAGGAATTGGTCACTGGAAAGCCATGGAAATGACAAAGATCATCAAAAAGGTAAGCTTAAAATAATGGGGCAAGAATTAGAACATGTGAAAATAAATGAATAGCACTTTGCTGGCCTCTTTGGTATGCTGAACCTGCAGGTCGAAGAGTCTGTGACACTGGCCAGTGCGCAGTGCTGGGGCCACGGGCGTCACTCGCTTTCTTGAGTACCTAGAAAGCTGTATTACATTCCGGACCTCGCTACCCTACCCCACATCTCACTCACAGGAGAAGTGCCGCATACCAGTTCTTACTTTCACATATTCGCTCTTGCTGTGTCTAACTTCTCAATAGGCTCCTCTCAGTTTCTCGTTAGAAGCCGGAGCTTGCATCTGCGCGTCCTGCCTGGGAAACCCGAAGTCAGAACTCCTCAGTGCATCACCCAGCCAAGGCAAGCTTCTTCTGGATTAAAGTTTTCTGCATTTTAACACACTGATTCCATGAGGGAGCTTTATGCTTTTCTTAGGATGATTTTAAATCTCAAACAAATGATGCATAACATATCTTAAATAACCATATGCTGTCTTCTGCATAATTGGGTTATTTAGGCATAAATATTGAGCACTAACTTGAAAGAAAAATACATTTGAAAATCTAAATAAGCATTACAATTTAAAAGATTTCAAGATTCCTTTCTTACCTTTTTTTTAAAGCCAAGTAGTATTCCCCTGTGTAAATGTACCACAGCTTTTTTTTTCAAAGATTTTATTTATTTATTTTTAGAGAGGGAAGGGAAGGAGAAAGAGAGAGAGAGAAACATCAATGTGTGGTTGCTGGGGGCCATGGCTTGCAACCCAGGCATGTGCCCTGACTGGGAATCGAACCTGCAACACTTGGGTTCGAAGCCCGCACTCAATCCACTGAGCTATGCCAGCCAGGGCCTTTTTTTTACCTTTTTAAGATTATATTTGAGTTGTCATGTCTGTGATCATTTTTATTCAAGTTTATTCTTTGTATAATATTGGGTCTTCTGAAATTGAATTGTGTTGAATTATGCTAAAGAATTTATTGGTACATCTTTATCTAAAGCCATCCATTACTGAGGCTTATATTTAAGAAAAAACTCATAGCAAATGTAAAAATACAGCCATAAATGTGGGTATTAGGAAAATATTTTTAGGGACAAATGGTTATTGAACATTTAACATCTCTCTTTATGCACATATTTAAATCTCATACATGGTGGCATTACAAGAATATGATAACTACAATCTGAAAAATTATAATACTTCCATTGTGAACAGTAGACTAGTATTTTTTAATTATATACTTTATAGTGTATGAAGATAAAATAGTTTATGAAGTACTTTCCCAAAATAACTCTTATAGTAATTCAAGAAGCCTTTAAAATAGACTTCTGGAATAAATTTTTAGGTATTTAAGTCTATAGTGTTTTTAAAGTACTTAAAGGTCAAAATTTGAAAATAATTCCTAATACCAAATAAGTCCAAAATGTAGAATATATCCAAATATAAACCAAAAGGACACTACAGATATGTTTCATTGTATGTTATTTGTGATACAGATGTCTCATATACAAAATCCATGAAATAACAAACAATAGTACTTCAAACCTGTTACAGGTCAAAATATACAACAAAAAGCAGGAAAATAACCTGAAGGACCCTGCAAGTAAAAGTAGCTAGATATCTAGTTCACAGAATGACAAATACTTATAATTTTGTCATTAAACTCATATTTTCTTTGTGGTACATTTTCATAAAAGCAAAACAAACCAACAATAAAGCCTCTTTGATATGGTCTCTATTTGCCCTTTGTTTCTTTTTGCATTTCACTCATTAACCATGCACTTATTAATTACCATTACTGTCACTGCAACATGCTGGGATAACATGGACCAGGTAAACCTGGCTCTCAGGTAGTCTCTATTTTCTTCGTTTGTCATACACTTGAGTTCAAGTCTTTGTGGGCATTGACCTGGTGCTTCCTTCTCTTCCGAGAAGGCACTGGGTTCCTTGGGCTCTGCTCTCCCCTCAGGGGAGGGGTGTGACTCACACACTGATTACAGAGCTTCCTATCTTTGTAACCCACCCCATTCTTTTGACGCTGTTTCTACAAGTGCTGATTCCAACTAACACATAACTTTTAGATAAACAGCGTGTTTGTATAAGAGTCCTAGAAACTAGCTTCAAAAGATACAGACCCGACCTTCAGACACCCCAGCTCCAGGAGAGTTGCTGACCTTCACCCGTAAACCAGGACGGTGCACACCACACCGTCGCTTGACCAGCTTCAAGGGCCGTATAGGAGCGGACTGTGCTGGTCTGCATGTAGAGAGCTTTTCAGCCTCCTGCCCTAACCTCTTTGTTCCCCCCTGCCTGCGCCCAGAGGTGGAGAAGGGCTTTGAGACGAGACTCCTCCATCTTCTCAGGCTGCCGGCTTCGGAATAAACCATGTTTCCAAACAGCATCACTTGCCTCTGCAGTGCTGGCTTTGGAAGCGGCAGGCAGCTGAACCTGGGTCTGGTATCATCTTGATTTTCCAAATGAATCTTGAGCTCTTTGACTGGACCGTGCTAGAGGGAGGGGAGAGAGGTTTATTTCTCACTTCTTAGAGGACCAGAGGGAGAGTTTGGACCCTGGGTCTGAGCGATCCAGCCCTGGCAGAGAGCACTGTGCCCCGCGTGGAGCAGAAGCAAAGACTCTCTGGCTGGAAAATGACCTCCAGTTTCAGACAAAGGGCGCTGCAGGAGCCCGTGTGTGCAGATGATCGGACACCGTGCTGTCACAGAAACTCTGTGAGACCGTTGCATGATCTTCTGGGTGGGACGGGAAGTCTAGACAGTGACTGTGATTGCACGTCTCACTGACTGGGCAGGACAGGGACGAGCAGATTTCCCTCAACTAGGAAATGATAGCAGTCGACACGTTGATGGAACCGCGTTAGCAGAGTGAGAATCACAGCCAACACAGGTGGAGTCCGGACTCGGATGAGCGGCGAGTGTGACTGCTATGCTGGTCACGGTTCTAAAGAGACCTTGTGAGAGAGAAGACTTTTGGGCACAGAAGAAAGTCATGCCTCATCCCTCATCCCTCATGTCCTAGTGAAGCAGGAATATGCATGTTACTTGATATATTCTCTCTTGAGAGCTTTGAAAACTAGGCGGATCCCCAGTTGGCGTAGCTCAGTGAATTGAGCGTGGGCCTGTGAACCAAAGGGTCACTGGTTCAGTTCCCAGCCAGGGCACATGCCTGGGTTGTAGGCGAGGTCCCCAATTGGGGGTGTGCAAGGGGCAACCACACACTGATGTTTTTCTCCCTCTCTTTCTCCTTCCCTTCCCCTCTCTCTAAAAAATAAATAAATTCTTAAAAAAAAAAGAAAGAAAGAAAACTAGGCTGAAAAACGTGCCAGAATCTAGCAGCTTGATGATAAACCATTAACTGGTTGAATAACAAGAGCAAAAATGAGGGCAGAGGGGACCAGTCTCATGGCACATCTGTAATGACTTTCTTCAGGGCCTTAATGCCATCAATGAACATGCCAAGTTTACTTTACTCATTCTTAACTCTTTCATTCACTCATTCAATAATATTGCTTTAGTTCTTTCCGTGTGTCAAGCACTTTCACAGACCAGATCAGACCTCTATGAACAAGGCCTCGCCATCCTTGAGGGGATGGAAACTGCATGGTCAATGCTGTGTGCTGAGCTAGGCATCATCCCCTGGAGCCCCAGCAGGAAGCAGGTGGCACTCTCAAAGCTTCGATTAATGTGATGTCATGTCAAGTGAGGAGGTGTGAGCAGGGCAAGGGACCATTAAGGGATGGGACAACTCCAGGAATTAGCGACGGCCGACATGTGTTGCCCACACTGTGCCTGAGGAGCAAGGAGAGCTGTGAACTTGAGCAGTGGGAGCGGGGCCACTCATCCAAACCATCGCCAGAGGGAGGCAGCCAGAGCTCAGAGAATGGCGTGAACCTGACTGTGAACTGGGAGGCAGATAGTCAATGAATGGAATCAAGTCAATCTCCGGGGAGGACAGTGCCACCCCTGGCAACACAGACAAGGGCTGAAGGCCAGACAGTCTACACAGTCCCCAGCTTCTCACTCAGCATCTTCTCACCCTCAATCAGATTTGGCTAAGGGCAGCTGGGTACCCAAAGAGAAGAGATAACTGTTTCTTTATGCAATTGGAAAGCAATGTCAGCTTAGTCTTTCCCACACCTGGAATCTACATTTAATGTTAACCATCAACCACCGCCACACTCATTCTCACAAAACAAAGCAAGACAAAGAGAGGTGGAGAACAAATGAGAAGGTGGGAAGATGCCCAGCACAAAATGCCACCAACTTAGAAGGTGGGAGCAGGAGGCAGGAGGAGCCTGGGAAGGGTTCAGAGAGGGGGAATCCTTAACCCACTGAGGACGATGTGTTGCAGTTTACAAAACAAGTGAAGAAAGACCGTGTGAGGTCAAGGCCAGCCATAGTGCAGTGTTTAGGACAGACACAGAGCAGGAGGGGCTGGAAATACGCTGTGAAAGAGCAAAATGAGCTCAAACCGAGAAAGTCATGGCCGGCTCAGTCACACATCCGGCTGGCACCCTTGACGGTAAACCGCATTTCTCCCAAATGCACACCAGAATTACAAGGGGCAATGGGTTTCTGCACAAAGATGTCCTGCACCTGTTTTTTTTAAGATTTTAATTATTTATTTTTATACAGAGGGGAAGGGAGGGAGAATGAGAGGGAGAGAAGCATTAATGTGTGGTTGCCTCTCCACAGCCCCACTGAGGCCACCTGGCCTGCAACCCAGGCATGTGCCCTGACTGGGAATCAAACCAGGAACCCTTTGCTTCACAGTCCAGTGCTCGATCCACTGAACCACACCAGCCAGGGTTTAACTTGATTGTTTTTCAGGAGATAGGAGCCTGACTTCACTGTGCAGTCCAGACCTGGTGCTGATTCTTTCACAAACCCCTAACTTTATTCTGAGCCTATCAAGACAACGTTTTATTTTAAAAACACAGAACACACACCCGCACACAAACTGCTGTATTTAAATGTCCCACTTCCCAAGTCCTACAACATCTCTGCTCCCTCCTTTGCCTCTCGAGATGCCCGTGGCTCCTCCGCTGTGTCTCCGTGACCCATGTGGACCGATGAACCAGACCGGGGCCACAGGCGTCTTTGTCTCCCTGGTGTTTGTAGATCGATTGGGCCAAAGCAAAAAGCAAAATCACACACGTCAGTTAAAGAAACTTCTAACAATTGTGGGCACCGTCTCTTCCAGACCCCTCGCCCATCCCCCAGCCTTAATTGTTCCTTCCATCGTTTCCTTAATGGGCTCTGCTTTCAAGTCCATGGCAGCCATTGCTCCTACTGGTTCTTGTCTTTCAATGTCTGTGAGCCACAGGAGCCTGTGGCCCTGCATTCTAATAGAGTCCTTGCCAGCCTGGAATTGTGTCTTACATAACTTAGTTATTCCCTCAGTGACAGGAATAAAGTGCTGCTCATAAATATTCACAGAATGAGTGAATTTTGGCAAGAAGACTGTAACCGCATCAACAAGATACACTTACCCATTTCAATAGAGCCATAACAGCGAGAGTAAACATGCATGCAACAGGGCACCAGTCTCGATGGCAAAGTGCCTCAGAGTTTGCTCTGCCTGAACATAAACAATGAGTTAATTAATGCGATATGGCTGCCAGGATAGTAAAACAAACTACAACAATAATTACAAAAACAAAGTAAATAAATGAATAAAAAAGTGCCTTAGATGGTCTTAACAGAAGTGTAAGTTTCAGATTAAAAGATACAATAAACACTAGTTCTTCATCTGATAAGGAAAATGTTTTCAGTGAAGCGTACTTGAAGATGAATGCTGAAACTGAAGTTAATGAAAAGCGAGCAAATATTTTTAGGGCCTTAAAGTCATAATCAAAAGCTGAAAAGGATGCTCGTGTGCGTTTGGAGAAATGAAAACCAAGAGGGACATGTTTCTGATAAACACATAAAAGTCATTATGCCAAATGAAGACCAGGTCCACTCTGTGGTTTTCTGGAGTCCCACATCTGACCTGGTGTGTGGAAGCTAATGGGAGGGAGCAAGACTGGACTCAATGCAGAGCGACCACAAGGACGAGAGCCCTGCAGAGGGAAGAGGGGCCTTCACAGTCGGAGGGTTTCATGGGCACGAGCTGGAGGACCACCTTGAGTCTTTGTGGCACTTCAGGGTGCTGGGGAAGGTGGTGGTTTGCTGGGCTCCTAATTATTATTATCCGTTCTCTAGGTGCCTTTATTTTGACCAGAAAACAACTCCTGAGGATATGAAATAGTTCACATCTTTGCTTTTTACAAAAATGTTGACATATGCATTCTCATAGAATTCCTAGAGTAATCGGCTGAGGTATTTCTCCAGTAAAGAGTGAAGAAATAGTCAACTCGCTTCTCAAAGGACAATGCCCCGTCCTCCGATTTCCTGCAAGCAGATTATTTCTCTGAGGGCAGAAGTATCAAGTGGGTATGTAAGTGAGACCCTAAATTAAATGAAGTAAACACCACTTATTACTAAACTATAACAAGTAAGAATTTGATTAAAATGAACCATTTTCACAGATCTTTCAAGTTCATGAAAATCTGACAACCAGATTCCATTTGTAAGTGCAAGGTGTCTCGACATTCACCACTCAGAAAATCACCTGAGAAGTTTGTTAAAATTCACCTCTGGGTTTTAGGCACAGGAAGTCTGACACGGAGACCTGAGCCAGGGCCCAGGAGTCAGTCCACTCAACAAGCGCCCTCCATGGAGCTGACCTGCACTGTTCTTCATGACATGGCGCCCTTGTCATGCAGCACCCGGCCCGGACGGACATGGAAAGGGAGGCCAGGCAAGGTGTGAACCTCAGTCCGAGGACTTACTGACAGAACTTCCTGAGTTTCTCCAACAAACTGAGGAAAGAAAATCATCCTACTACTCACATAAGACAACACAGTATTTATGTTTTTCATATAATAAATTTAGCGTTGAAAGTATACAGTGACAAAAAGAGCTATTTATCATTACTTCAAAGCAGCACTTTTTTATTTCATGTCTCTTTTTCAAAAGTCCTAGTCATTAAAATCAAAATAATTGGCCTCCCTACAGGATATATTTGAAGCATCTTTTCAAATTGTTAAGAATAAAATTAGTTCAATTCCCAGAGCATGTTCCAAAAAGAATTCCCACTTCAATTTAAATCTGAACAACAACAAAGCTCTCTGAAAATACCATCTCTCTGATGACTAGTGGTATTTCACTTAAAAATGTTGTGCTAATTCCAATAATTCTAGTGTTGCTTAAAGAAAATTGAGTTTGCACAATAGATGAAAACTATGACAAGGGGTATTTTAGAAGGAATTAACGGGAAGAAGTAGCAGCCGTTGTTTCCAGAGCTGCCATTGTCAACCAGAAATTGAAAACCAACCCCTTGAACATTGCTAAAAAAGCTGCTTCATCTTGACACTACTTCAAACTTAGCTCTTAAGAGTCAAAGAAACAGAGTAATGAGGAGGCACTAAAAGAAGGCGACTGATCTTTCGGCACCTGCTCATTTGCTTTAGAAATTCAGAGTGAAATAGGCCACTTCGAATTAAAAGATTACCTTGATTCTAGAATCAACATCTCTCTCATTACTGGAGAAGCTGTCTTGGACATTGGTGTTTGTATGCACACACAAAAGAATAATAAATCTATTCCTTTCTCTCCATGAAATTGAATTAATTGATTACATTTAAATTTATTACACAAATTGAATTGATTAGATCTGACAGATGGATATAGACAGATAAGTGATAGATAGATGGATAGATAGACGATAGACAGATAATCTAAAAATAAAAGGCCTTTGAAAGTGAGAGGCAACAAGCGAGAGCAGTGAGAATACTTGTTCTAGAAGCAGTGATTCAGAAGCCAATCAGAAGCCAAAACAATGTTCCGACTTGAAGACAAAGGCAAGGGGGTTGCCTGAGACAGGGGAAGAGGACAATTATAGGCATGGAAGGAGGAAGGCTTTCCTACTGGTGCAGATAACAGATGATGCTAATTCTAAAGAACGTTAGTAATTTCCAGTCCAGCAGTCAGCACCGCTGCTTTCTTCTTATCTTTGTAAAGGGTTTTACGGGACACATGGTTCCTTCAGGCTCAGTCCAAAGGTTCTTTTGCCCTGTTTTAACGTCCCAAAGGTTTGAGGTATAAGACACGGCTTCAATCAAGTGAAAAGTTTAAATTAGGCCAAAGGAGACATTTTTAAGATCCTCCTTACTTTAATATCAGAGTGGTCTTGTGAAAAATTATAGTTTCAGCTTACTCTGATTTTTCTTGACAGTAAGTGTGATATACTCATGCTTAATTCTCCTTCTCCCAAATAAGGGGCAACTTTTTTTTTTTAAAGTTTTATTTTTAGACAGAGGGGGAGGGAGGGAGAGAGAGAAACATCAATGTGTGGTTGCCTCTCACACACTCACTGCTGGGGACCTGGCCCACAATCCAGGCATGCACTCCGACTGGGAATCAAACCCTTGACTCTTTGGTTCACAGGCCCATGCTCAATCCATTGAGCCACACCAGCCAAGGAGGGGCAACTTCTTATTTGTAGTGGGATATTGGTGTGAATGCCTGTTATCTGTCCTGTCGGGCATCTACCTTGGCCCTGCCGCCCTCTTCTGCAGACTCTGGGATGTTGCCTCCCACCCACCTCCTACAGTTTCTGCGGAAGCAGCCACACCGTCTGTCATGAACCCACCCCCCGGGCACAAGGGAAGGGTAGCAGGATGGGCACCTGGATCCAACGACTTGCAACATTTGGGATTAGACTGTGATATTTATTGGGCTCGGCTGTCTGCTGTCCTCAGCAGTGGTGATATCCTAACACTGACCATAGCCTGACTGAGGCAACCACGGGTCCCCGAGGACACTGGCTGTGAACACCTGGTGTCCTCACACCCGCACGTGCCAGCTCAACATCAGCCCCCGGAGCCACGCTTTTTGTCGCTTCCCTGACCCGGACACAAAAGTGTGCTCAGAGGTGATAAGAATCCACTACCAATGGAGCCCGCTCAGCAATCATCTCTGCTTGGCTTTGCAAATTGTTCGACCTGAGATACTGGGCTTTGTTTCTTCATTTTTAGTGGCACTCCAGCTTTAGAAAAAAGTTGGCTCAATGTGGCACTCACGGTGCAAAGCAGTGGTCAAGGTACTGAAGGAAAAAAAGGAGAGAGAGGGACATCCCCTGATCCTCAAGGGCTAACTTCGTAATGAGGGAGGTCAATAACTAATCAGCCATAAATCTCCATGGGGTCAAGTGCAGCGGCACACAGAGAACACCCCCTCGTGTGTGCCGGTGATGGGGTATTTCTATGAAATGATCTGAATGAGTCACACCCTGTTCAATTGCACTGAAATTAACCCGCCGTGCCTCACTGGAGCTGTGCAAGAGATGAAACGGTAAGAACGGCAGTTGTCTGATTTCCGCCTTGGCGAAACATGCATACTCTGTGAGGATAAACCTGGAGCAGTGTACTTTGGTACACTGCTGAGAGATTTCGATGAAATAGAGCACACCGGACTACCCAACATGTAGCCTGTTTTGTTAGGAAACTCTGAACAGGCGTTCACTGCAAAGAGCCACGCCCTGGAAGCTCTCTGCCCTGAACAGGAGTGTTCATTCAGAAAGCCTGTTTGGAGTTCATGAGCCTGGGTTTCGATCAAGCACTAACACTTTTCAAGAATCTACTCTTTTGAACTTCTTAGTTCTGCAAGTTTTGCATATTTTATTTCTGCTTTGTTTTGTTTTTAACATACAATCCATATTAGAATTTGAGAGCAATAGGTCATGTTTTAGAGGTAATGTCATCATGTTTAAATTATGCAGAAAAAAATGAATTTTTCTACAAATTAATTTTGTTCTCACAACTGATGTATTCTTTTTAGTTGGTGAAGACGTGACATCACTTTTTTTCCAAAAATCAATGGCAGTTACTATTCACTTATAAAGACATAAGACTAAATTTATCCTATTCCTTTTTTATACAGTCTAGAGAATGAGAAATTCTAGAATGATGTTCACAGATAGTATTAAGCCCCTACAACATATTAAATATTTCTGAACTAATAGAGGTACTACCTTCCATTCCTTTTTCAAAAGAAGATTATACTTTTATTTATTTCTTTATTTGGTCCTATATGTCAGTTAAAAATAGATTTGACTAGCCCTGACTGGTGTGGCTCGGTTACCTGGGCCAAGGTCCAGGTCAAGGTTCGATTCCCAGCCAGGACACATGCCTGCGTTGAGGGTTCTGTCCCCTGTTGGGGCGCATACAAGAGGCAACCGATCCATGTTTCTCTCTCACATTGATGTTTCTCTCCCTTGTTCCCACCCCCACCTCTAAAATTAATAACCATGTCCTTGGGTGAGAATAAAATACAAAGAAATAGGTTTGGCTAGCAGTGACTGGAAATTTCAAATACTGGTGGCTTATATAAAACACAAACATGGTCACTACTCCTGTGGAGGTCTCGGTAGGCACACGGGGCATCTGGGCTCTTGGGAATTTGAGAAGCGCAAGGTCCTAGCTGCCTAGTACCCTGCCTGCAAGGCCTACGTGTCATGCTCTGAGGTCATGGGGTTTACAGACCAGAAAACTGAATAGAGACAGAAAAACACAGAAATTTACTTTCTATCAGGAGCACAAACTAAAGCAATGTGTTATTCACTTGACTACGTGTTTTATAATTTATTAGAGCAACTATTACTTTGTTGGGAAAATAATGTAATTTAAGCATTACTATTACTCTTTTAAGTCAGTTATTCACCATATATTTATTAAATCATTATTAAATTGTGAAAGAAAAATGAAGATAAAGATACTGGATGCTTGCAGGGAGAAAGGTAAGGCATGTGTGGAAATGACTGTCAAATGCACTAGCACCCAATGCTACTATATAAGACTTCATTCCATTATGTGAGAAACAATAAGCTTTTAAATTTTAGACTGAAAAATTTCTTCTGGCTGGTGTAATCCAGGAAGGTATTTTGTATGATACACAGGTTTCAACAGGAAATCCCAGGCACAGCACAGGACAGGGGACACAAAGCAGAATTAAAAGAAAGTCATTAGAACCACACTCAGATACCAAGCTGACAACTGCAGATGGGAATTTGAAATAACCACGATTTTATGGTAAAGGTTTCTGTTGTTGGTTTTTAATTGGTTGTTATACTTTATTTTTTAACATATTTTATTGAGTATGCTATTAGAGTTTCCCATTTTTCCTCCCCTTTTATTCCCCTCTGCTCTGTACACTCCCTCCCAGCATCATTCTCCCACCTTAGCTCATGTCCGTGGGTCATTCATACAAGTTCCTTGGCTTCTCTATTTCCCATACTATTCTTAACCTCCCCCTGTCTATTTTGTACCTACTATGTATGCTTCTTATTCCCTGTACCTTTTCCCCCATTCTCTCCACTTCCCCTCTCCTCTGATAACCCTCCATGTGATCTCTGTTTCTGTGAATCTGTTTGTGTTCTAGTTGTTGGCTTAGTTCTTTTCTGTTTTTGTTTTTGCTAGTTTTTTTTAAATTTGGTTGTTGATAGTTGTGACTCCGTTGTCATTTTACTGTTCATATTTTCAATTGCCCTCTTTTTCTTAGATAAGTCCCTTTAAAATTTCATTTAAGGGCTTGGCGATGATGAACTCCTGTAACTTGATCTTGTCTGAGAAACACTTTACCTGCCCTTCCATTCTAAATGATAGCTTTGCTGGATAGAGTCATCTTGGATGTGGGTCCTTTCCTTTCATGACTTTGAATACTTCTTGCCAGCCTCTTCTTGCCTGAAAGGTTTGTTTTGAGAATCAGCTGAGAGTCTTATGGGAACTCCTTTGTAGGTAACTGTCTCCTTTTCACTTTCTGCTTTTAAGATTCTCTCCTTATCTTTAATCTTGACTAATGTAATTATGATGTGTCTTGGTGTGTTCCTCCTTGAGTCCAACTTCTTTGGGACTCTCTGAGCTTCCTGGACTTCCTGGAAGTCTATTTCCTTGGCCAGATTGGGGAAGTTCTCCTTCATGATTTGTTCAAATAAGTTTTCAATTTCTTGCTCTTCCTCTTCTCCTTCTGGTACCCCTGTGGTTTAGATGTTGGAATGTTAAAGTTGTCCTGCAAGTTCCTAAGCCTCTCTTCATTTTTCTGAATTCTTGTTTCTTCATTCTGTTCTGGTTGAATATTTCTTTCTTCCTTATGGTCCAAACCGTTGATCTGAGCCCCGGTTTCATTCCCATCACTGTTAGTTCCCTCTATATTTTCCGTTATTTCACTTTTCCTGGCCTTCACTTTTTCTTCTATTTTGCAGCCATACTCAGCCATTTCTGTAAACATCCTGATTACCAGTGTTCTGAACTCTGCATCTGATAGGGTGGCTATCCCTTCATCACTTAGTTTTATTTTTTCTAGATCTTTGATCTCTTCTTTCATTTGGGCCATATTTTTGGTCTCAGCACACCTGTTACACAGTGAAGGGTGGAACCTTAGGTATTCACCAGGTTGGGGAAACCAAGGTAGCTGTGTTGTGGCACTGTCTGTGGGGGAGGGGTCTGAAGGGAACAATGCCCCTTGCTGTGCTCTCCACCAGCTTTCAGTCATTTCCTCTGCTACCCACAAGCAAAGTGGGCACTTCTGGTGCTGATTCCTGGGTGGATGGGCTTGTGTACATTCTAGAATGCTGTGGGTCTCTCCAACAAACTCTCCTGTGAAGCTAGGAGTTTCTCCTGCCTCCACAACCCCCACAGGTTTTTCCAGGCAGAGGTTTTGAGGCTTTATTTCACTGCACTGGAACCCTGGCTTGCGGGGTCTGTCTTGCTCCCCAGTTTTTCCTCCCAGTTTATCTGCATGTAAATGTGGGACTCCTGCTCCCCCAGCTGCTGCCTCATCATCCCTGGTCATCCCTGTTCCTCCAGCCACCAACTCTCCACGCATCCTCTCCACCCTGCTGCCTGTCTCCACTCCTCCTTCAGGTCTGGATGAATGTTTCTTCTTTAACTCCTTGGTTGTTGGACTTCCAAACAGTTTGATTTTCTGGAAGTTCTGATTATTTTTTGTTTTTAAATTTGTTGTCATTTTGGTTGTGCAAGGAGGCAAGGTATATCTACCTCTGCCTCCATCTTCACCTTAAGTGATATGGTAAAGGTTAACAAAAAAGATGCAACATTAGGTACATTCAGGTGGCCCTTTAGTAAAGAGTTTGTGGTGATCTGGTCAGGAGTTTGGGTAGGTTTGATTGGTGGTTGCTATGGTTACCAGATGGCATTTGTTGCTAAGGGCACCAGAGACTTCAGCCCAGCAACTATACTTTATTTTGGTTTACTTGGTCGATTTTGGGTCTTTCCTTTGTGTTGCTGCTACTCAGGCTCCCTCCCTGCCTCTCTCCAATTAGATTCACTGGTCTTTTTACCCAGAGGCTCATGAGCATGCTGGGGAGCGTGAGGAAGAGATTATTAGCATTCTTGCTGTTCTGGTACCTTCAGTCTTCCTCCCTGACTGTGACCTGTGTGCCTGTATTGTCCTTCCTCCAGGTTGGAGCTTCTCTGCCTCACCCATGCCCTCCCCTGGCTGCGTGGCATCCACCAGTATCCTTTGGCTATGGTTTTAAGGCCTTTCTTTTGGCTAATTCAGCTTTTCTTGTGTTTTCATTTGTAAGCTAATTCATTTTTTTCTTAGTAAGCATTATGGGTCTGGATGGACTTTGGGCTGTGGCCTTGGTTCCCCTCCCTTGCAAGCAGCGGGTCACCCCAGTACCCTCACCAGGTTATGTTTATTTTTTATTAGCAAGACAGGAGTGGGGGATGCAGTTTGGTTACATTTTGACAGTGGTGGCTGCTGCCTCAGCCATGAGGGAAGCTTTCTCCAGTCTCCCTCCAAACCCCTGTGGGAGCCTAAGGGGTGCTGAGAGGAAAGCTGTGCCCAAGGTGAGAAACTGCCTGCGTTTCCCAGGGGCTCCCGCTCTCCAACTAACCTGTACTCTGCCTTTGGCTGCTCCTCAAACCTTCCCGTTCTACCTTCAGCTGGTTCCCACAGCGCTCTGGGCATCTCTCCAGATCCTACTTGCTGATGCCAGTCTCTTGGCGTGTCTGATTAGTTCTCTGCCCTGAGACCTCAGATCTCCAACAGGTTTGTGAGAAGTCCTTCATCTAAGGTCTGTGCCCTTTTCCTGTCATAATATTAGACCAAAGCCCTTCCAACTCTTTACATCTTGGTGCTGAGACCACAGTTCCCAAACCTCCCAGCCCAGTGAACTGTAAGTCAAAGAGATTGTGACTCAGCTACAGGTGCAGTTTGAAATACACTTACAGTGTAGTTGTGGTATATGGTGTATACATATTCATATTTATATGTCGATATTATGAAAATAAACATTAAAATACTGTTGCATAAATGTCCTGAGAGTTCTGAGAAAACCAAAACTACTTCTAATTGTACCAAGTTCAGACATGGCTTTGTATGAAATTTAAGTATTTGACAAAGAATGAAGTTAAATGATTTGCTTATGCAGAACATTCAATGTTTTGGCTATTTAATTAATTCCTCTCTCTTAGTACTTTGTAGCTCTTTATGATCTTTTCTTTTGGTTACCCTTACATTATTGTCTATTTTCCTAATCTAATATCTTTATGTAATAAACTAATATGAACAATCATGGGAGGAATAAAATAGGGGACATGTTTTGTAATTTTAATGCAATCAATAGAAGAGTCACTCTTTAATTTATTTAATTTACATCCAAATAAAGAGCTGATGGAAATTTCAATGAAATATTTGATAACAGTCAAATAGCATTTTGATTAAAATTAAATAGAAGGTCTGCCACACACACACAGACACACCAACTTATAGAATTAAGATAAATGCATGAAACTCACTCTTTTATTTGAAAAACCAATTAATTTTATTTTTTAAGTTTATAATTAGTAGAGAATGGTCAGCCTGCATACACATTCTGCTGGACTACACACTTTTTATTACCAAACATGCCCAATTTAGTTTCAAGAGAAATTTTTTCAGAGAAAATAATATACATCATTTTATTAAAATATTTTATTGTAAAATACACTTTTGAAAGCTCTTCAGGAAATGCAGAAACATAGAGCACATAATAAAAATTACCCACAATCCTACAGCCCGGTGAAACACACATGAGGAACCTTTATGCTCCAAGCTGACACCGGCCAAGAGCTCCCTGGAATGAAGATCTGACCCTCTGAAGTCATCCTTTCAGTCAATAATTCTGCCAACAGAACATAACTGCCTGGAGTGGGTCCAGTCATGAAGAAGGAGAGCTGTAAGATGCCTGTCTGACTGAAGGCAAGCACATTTGCCGGGGGAACTCTCTACTTTAATTTCTCTGTAGAGCACTTTAATTCCCAGGTTTGGATGCCCTCCCTACTGCAACCACCAGGATGGAGTATCTATCTTCTTTCAGTCTGAGTCTTGGGAAATTGTTGAAAGTTTAGCACAACAATGATGCATACAAATATGTTTTTTTCTAGCCTTTATTATATGGGGTGGCTAAAAGTAGGTTTACAGGGGTGGGTACCTGAAAAAGAGTTTATTCTTCTATTATTTTTATTAATTATAATATTTATTTGTATTACAACTGTAAACCTACTTTTGCTAACCCCTCTGAGTAGGTATATTGACAGTTATATAAACATACTCTAAATAATTATTCATATATCTATATATTACATAGTTATAATATGTTCTTAAACAATACTAAAATGTAAACAGAGTTTTGTAACCCATTCTTTTGTATTAACTCTACAGATAGGACATCTTCATATGTGAGTGTGTATGTATGTTTGTATATTCATATATGTTCACATCACACATTTAAAACATTAGGAAGTTATTTTGTATGTGCTATGCCTTTTAAATTTTTAATTTATTTTTATTTTTCAAAACTGTTAAATGTATTGGGGGTGACCTTGGTTAATAAAATTATATGGGTTTCAAGTGTACAGTTCTGTAATGCATCATATGCACACTGTGTTGTGTGTTCACCACCCAAAGTCAAGTCTCCTGCCACCACCATGTTTGATGCTCCTTATCCTCTATCGCCTCCCCCACCCCCTTCCCTCCGGCAACCCCCGTACTGTGGTCTGTGTCTGTGAGTTTTTGTTTGTTTGTCTTGTTGGTTCACTTACTGTGTTCAGTTTTACATCCCACATGTGAATGGAATCGTGCAGTTCTTTGTTTTTTCCATCTGATTTATTTCATTTAGCAGGATAGTCTCAAGATCCACCCGTGTCGTCAAATGATTTGGACTGCTCCCTTCACGACAGAGTATGAGAGGTGGGACGAGCTAACACAAACCACTTGTTCACAAGCATGCTGGGATTTCTTGATTCCTTTCTTGTGATAAATGTCAATATCTCCAATATATAAGGCAATATATATGCTGTTATTTAAAGTATGTGTTATATATTGTCAATATGCCCTCAAATGTATTGCACCTATGAAGAATCAAATTACAAGGAACAAGCCTAAGAATAGAAAGAGAATCAGCGTTTCCTAATCTAAACTAATCTGTAAGTAATTTGCTCCACGGGAAGCCAGAGGCACAGGGACTAAGAGTGCATTTGGGCAGAAGAGCAGGGCGCGTCCTGTGAGCCATGTTTGAAAAACACAGCATGGAGAGTTATCACTGCGTTAAACCACTTTGTCTGCTCTTATCCCAGCACAACTGGAGCTTCTTTCTTGAAAAGCACTTTTTGCTTTAGTGATTTTATTTTTGTGCCCAGCCACTTGCTAAACTGCGACTGAGGGAACACAGGCTGTGAAGCCCAGAAGTGTAAGTGGGGAGTGTAACCGAAGCCAAACACAGAGCGAGAAGGCATCTCAGCCCACAGCAGGGGGTGGGGGGCAGGGTTTCCAGGAAAGATCAACAAGAAACTACCGCACTGCAGCAGAAGGCACCACTGGATCCAGAAAAATGCCAGTGGCGCTGGCTGATTTTCAGTTACTAAACCAGAATTTGAAAGTGGTGTAAGGACATTATAAGGGCTGGTTATACAAAAATAGACAGGGAGCATATCTGTGAAAATAGGAAAATACATTTTAAAGACAGAATTATTTATAGGCATAACATTTCTCTATAAATCCCAAAGCCCATGCTGGCTGGCTTTTGCAAAAGCAGATGTTAGGCTTCCAGCATCACATGGGCTATTCAATGTGTTCTCTCGAACTGCTCTGGTTTATTCGTTTTCTTCATTTAAACAACAAGGATGAAGTTTCCACCAATGTGGGTATGGCAGGAACAGTAACTTCCTGATGTGGGCAATTCAGCAATGTTCACAAGAATATCGCAGAGTCAGTGGGGAAGCTGAACGTGAGTTACCAACCAAGAACTGCCTCCTTTCTTAAGGTCAGAGGGAGGAATCATCGATTTCACCTGTGGCCCCGGGGTGCCATAGAAACAGAATCCCACTCAGCTGCCCTGCGTAAACACAAAGATGCTTCTCTGCAGCACCAATAACTGCAAACAGCACCAGGGAAAAGCTGCCTTCTCCCACGCAGAGTGGAGGTTGCTGCCAAAGCGTGACTGGTGAAAGATGGCAGGGGGACAGTTGTGACTCACTGGCATTTATTTACTCACTAACGGCTCTGAAGAGGACTGTTGTGGGTTCTGTGACACAGAAGGGGTCTGTACGTGTGCAAGACGATGCGCGAGAAAAGACCGGGTACAATCCTGAACATAAATATTTTACTTTGTTACACCCTTTTAGAAATCTAATGACGAATATTTATTTGGGTTTTATTAATTTCACTAATTTGTGAGGGTACTATTTGCTAGATGTATGCTAATGTAAGTTTTTCTACTACTCCTATTTCATTTTCAAATTCCAACCACAAAACGCCTCCTGTCACAATCTTATAGGCAGAAGCCTGGACAGTGGATCCTACATGATCTTAGCCATACAGATTTCAAAGTTATACATAGGCAGATTTTAAAAGGAGTTTTTTTTTAAAGAAGAGTGACTAAAAAGGACATTCTTTTCAGGATATACTTCCACTGGGACAAATCAGAAAACCATTTCACGGAGAGAAAAAATAAAAGTTGTGAAGATGGTCCCAGAAAGGCGTGCCCAGCAGCGCATCTGCTGTGACCGAGCCCATGGAGACCGCCCCAGGATGGGATGGAAGACGTGCGTTTCCTGGCGGGAAGACCCTCATCCTTGGACAGGGTCACAGCGTCAGGGCAACGTGTACGTGGGCGGTGGGAGAGTGGCTTTGTGTTCTGCACACTCCTGGCGCCTATCACGGCTGCGTGTCTGCAGCTTCTTAGACTTTGCGGGATGTCTCTTGGATTTAATATTTTTCTTCTTTGGGATATAAACGTCTAGCAATGGACTTGGACAGTAGGCCATGGAGAACTTGAAAACAAATAAACAGAGATGTGAACAGCACTGTGCTGAGTTATGTCGCTCTCAATGAACGAGAAGTCTCAAATGTCCCAATGACAAACAAAAACAATGTGACTCATTGGTTTACTACCAGTGGACATGGTTAGAACACTGATGAAAGCAATTCACTTTCCTTCCACTCTAATCCACCCAAATGATATAGAGAAAGTGTAATAGATTTAATAGCCATTCATGATAGAAACTCTTAGAAAAATCCTGATAGTTGAGAACTTAATCTGACACCAAGCTTCTTCATAAACCTATAGAAAACATACTCACTAAAAGCTGAAAGCATTTCCTTAATATCAGAAATGGGTGGGAAAGATATACCCTATTATCACTTCTTTTTGGTATTTTAATAAAGCCCCAATAATTGCTGAAAACAACAAAAAGAATAAATGTGAGATCATTAAAAAGGAAAAATGATTTCTGATAATATGATTGGGAATATGAAAAAACTCTCAAAGTAATTTTAATATGCCTTCAACTTATTGAAAATGCAATGATATGAAAGTTACCCATTACAGGCCCCAAATCCACCAAAATAAACTTAGAATACATCTATTCAAATTCATATAAGTTAATAGAAATAATAAAGCTTTAAACATTTATTAACAATAAACTTTTGTTGTTAACAAAACAATGTATTGTTAGATTCCAATTATCATCAAATATTTTTTATGTCCATTGAAAACTATTTCCTGGTTCAAAGTATAATGATTTCTCTAAATTTTAATATGTAAAGTCCTCTTATATTTAAGAAATTTAAAACAGCATTGCTTATTTTTTACTATTTGTGGTAGCAAAATATGTGCTGAACAGACCTTTGTAGGTCACATGCAAGGTTATATAAAAATTGAACTGTCATTTAAAATCTTAGGAAAAAATTCAGTTTGAAATAATAAATGCTGCCAGAGCCTTGTCAAGAGACCCCCACCAAAATGTACAGTGTAAGTAGGACCAATAAATTTGAAAACTATTGAAATACAAGAGATCAATATTAGGACTGAAAGAAAATATCTTCAGAACTTAGACTGGTAAAAACTCGAATGTCTGCTATCTGCGAGTGTTTCAGCTCAGCTGGGGGGCAGTCGCACAGTTTAGTGCTGTGGTGGGAACCAGTGAGGCGAGGCTGCGGTCAGTGTGACAACACATACTACAAATTAGATGCACACTCTTTGTAGTTCGGCAATACTGTATTCACTTATCCTAAAGAAATACTCACAGAGAAACAAAAAGTTATCTTGTGCGCTGAACTGTGTTTATTGTAACATTCTTTATAATAGAGAATTTAACATTTACTTTGTAGAACACTGTGGCTTCAGCAAGCAAATTCGCCATTAGGATTTTTGCATTTATGTTGTAAGTGGAATTAGGTCTAACGATTTCTGACACTCTCATTTTCCACGTTTCTCACACGTTTCAACTATGCACTTAAAAAATTAGTTAGGTAGACTTTCCTACTTTTCTATTTCTTAGAACAATTATCAAATTAGGATTAACAGTTCCTTAATGCCTGGTGAACTCGGTGTACAATTCCACAGGCTGGTGCATGTGGTGGAGTGCCAGTTTTTCCATTACTGATTGAACAGATAGCGACACGTCACCCCCAGTCCTCTGCCGCAGGGTGAGTGCTCCCTGCAGCTGACCCGTGGTCCAAACTCATTCAGCCCCAGGTCAGTCTCAGTCAACCAGATGCTTGCTCACTCTTCACGACATCCATGTTGGCCATTGATGTTGTTTAGAAAAATAAACCATTTAAGTAAATTGTACAATTTACTGAAATAAATGTGCTCCACTGTTTGAAATGCTCCACATTTACTGAAATAAATGTGCTCTTCTTTCTATAAACGTCTTCTGTATTGTAGCTAGAGGCCCATTTGTTCACCAAAGTCATTCATTGTATCTGCTCTGATGCTTGAGATCAGACATGCCTGGAGTTACCGGTTTGTTATTCTTAACCAAGAATTACCTGCAGGCTCTGGCTGGTGTGGCTCAGTGGATTTAGTGCCAGCCTGTGAATCAAAGGGTAGCAGGTTCAATTCCCAGTCAGGTGTGCCTGGATTGTGGGCCAGGTCCCCAGTCAGGGGCGCGTGAGAGGCAACCACACATTGATGTTTCTCTCCCTCTTTCTCTGTCCCTTCCCCTCTCTCTAAAAGTAAATAAATAAAATCTTTTTAAAAAGAACCAGCCTCAGGCTTATTGATTATTTCTATTGTTTTCTTATTCTTGATTGTATTTGTCTCTGTCCTACTGTTTCCATTTATTTCATCAGCTTTCCTGAATTCTTGTTCTGAACAGCATTCTGACGGAGAGGTCTGATATTAATGATATTAAATTAGGCCCCCTTCAGCTCCCTCCCATCTGGGATGTCTCATTAAAAAAATTAAACAAAGGGCATAAAAATTAGAAATGTCTCACAGAATCAGATGGAAGGGCAATCAAGAAAAAGAATTCTTGCCCTGGCTGGCGTAGCTCAGTGGATTGAGCGTGGGCTGGGAACCAAAGTATCCCAGGTTCGATTCCCAGCCAGGGTACATTCCTGGGTTGCAGGCCATAACCCCCAGTAACCGCACATTGATGTTTCTCTCTCTCTCTCTCTCTCTCTCTCTCTCTCTCTCTCTCTCTCTCTCTCTCTCTCTCTCTCTCTCTCTCTCCCTTCCTCCCCTCTCTAAAAATAAATAAAATCTTTAAAAAAAGAAAAAAAGAAAAAGAATTCTTGATCAATTGAAAAAAAGGATTTACATAATTTTACTACTTTCTTAACCTTTCCTTAATAAAACCAAAGTTTACTTTTTGCTCAGGACATATGTCCCAAAATATCTTGCCAATTAATTGTTACTTTATTTCAAAGCTTGTCCTCAACATTAAAACTGTTGGATCATTAGCCTTTGGTGAACAAAAGCTATTTGAAGACATTAAAATAAACACTGCCTTAGTCACTGAACCCAAAGTCTTACTTTAATTCATCTCCATTCTTTTATAAAATTATATTTTATCAATTATGCTGTTACAGTGTCCTTATTTTCTGCCTTTTCCCCTCTCCACCAGCAGCCCCCACTCCCTCAGGCAATCCCCTCACCATTGTTCATATCCAGGAGTCATTCAAGTAAGTTCTTTGGCTACTACATCACCATGGCTATTCTGTAACTACCTATTTGTAGCTCTTAATCCCCTCATCTGTTCACCCATTCTCCTGCTCCCCCTTCCCATATGACAACCTTCCAGTAACTAAGTTCTTTTCATTTCCTTTTAAGAGTCTCTCTTTATCTTTACCTGTTAGCCTTTTACTAATCATGTGTCTCAGAGTGGGCCTCTTTGCATCCATCATAAATGGGATTCTGTGCTTCCTGGACTTGCATGTCTATTTCCTTTGCCAAATTAGGGTAGTTTTCTTTCACTATTTTTTCAGATAGATTTTCAATTTCTTGCTCTTTTTCTTCTCCTTCTGGCACCCCAATGAGGCAAATGTTGGACCTCTTAAAGTTGCCTCAGAGGCTGCTTATATTATCCTCATTTGGGGGGAATTCTTTTTTTCTTCTTGTTTTGTATGGTTGTGTTTTGCTTCCTTATGTTCCAAATCATTTATTTGATTCTCAGCTTCATCCACTCTACTGTTGTTTTTATCTATAAATTGTTCTTTATTTCAATTAGTGTACCTTTCATTTCTGACTCCATTCTTTATTTTTATAATAAATTATCCTTTTCTTGGAATCACAAGCAGGAGGACAAACATGCCTTCGGAAATAAAAATTCATAGCAACTTACTGACATAAATATTTATCATTTCACTCTGAAGCAGGGTAAGATTAAAGGCAGAAAGTGAAATATGATTATTAAAGGAAGATTTGAAGATTCATTTATTTTGGTTACTCTTCAGAAGTGCTGATTCCCCACTGGCTGCTTTTGTCTTTGTTGCTCTTTGAGAACCTGCTGCTCCTGTGGGAAATGGGGACAGGTTGCACCAACAAGGGGGAGGCACAGGAGAAGGAGCTCACTGCTGGGAGCCTGCGGGGAAAGTTTTCCACTCCCTCACACCACAGTAAACAAACAAGAAAATGTTACTTTTTTTTTTTGCTGATTTCAGCAAGGACAAATGGACAAGGCAGGGAGAAGAATTCATCAACTCATTCGCTAGGACTCGGCTGCAGCTGCCATCGGCTACCACTTAGCTCGTTCTGAGGACGAGCTCGTGCTTGTTTCTTCAACCCTGCCTTCCTTCCTACCCTTCAGTCCAGGACATGTGAGCTTCTTGCTTCTACCAGCAGATCCAGAACTGAGCATTTGTGAAATTTCAAATGTCTTGGCTGAATTAATCGGTCCAGAGATGTACATTGTCCACACTGGTCCAATTAGCCTTCAGAAAATCACACAATCTTTCTGCTGAACAAGAACTCCCACTGAGTTGTTTCTAAATTTCATAAATAAAACTTGTCTTTTTATATTTCAACTTGTTATTTCCTGAGCTGAAGAAGGTTAAGTCACCAAAGCATAAGCAACTATTTAAAATGCAAATCTAATTTCCAGGGAGACAATTTCAGGCTATGAAGTAAATCAGTCTTACAATTTATTTTATCCCTGTGCAAACAAACAATATAAGAAGAAAGTGAAAGAATATTCTTTTTCTCTTTCCAACTTATTTGCTTTCATGCACACACACAGCACATATGCGTCACACATGATTTTCCCACAATATTTGCGGAAGTACTCTCTTGGTGATAAGCTGATGGAAGTGTAATATACCAGCAGCTTGTTGAAAATCAAAAGTGATCCCAAGTGAGCAATGACATAAAAATTCAAAGTTAGATTTTCTTTTCAACCTAAATAAATTTGTTTTTCAAAAACAGAAATTTTCTTGCCAACATTTAATATATTTCAGCAGTTTTTCAGTGTACTTAAAAGTCACCGCATTTGAACACACAGTCCCTGAGACTAACCCCTTAGCATTGTAACACCCATCAGCCACTGTGACCACTCAGGAAAAGCGAGGGTTGCTGGGGGCTCATCACACCTGGGCACCACCTCAGGAGGATGCGAATCTGATTCTGAGTGACAGTTTACTAAAGGCCACGAGTATAACTAGTGACAAATATTGGTTTGGTCCAAAAGTTTGTTGAGTTTTTTTTCCATAAGCTGTCTCTAAAGCCCTTAGTTGTCATTAACTTCATTTGAAACAATTTTGTTTAGATTATATTGTGACATCTGTCATATCAGCATTTAAAAAAAACCATATCAGCCCTGGCTGGCGTAGCTCAGTGGATTGAGTGCGGGCTGCGAACCAAAGTGTCACAGGTTCAATTCCCAGTCAGGGTACATGCCTGGGTTGCAGGCCATGACCCCCAGCAACCGCACATTGATGTTTCTCTCTCTCTCTCTCTTTCTCCCTCCCTTCCCTCTCTAAAAAATAAGTAAATAAAATCTTTAAAAAAAACATATTGAAATTGGTGAATTTTTGTGTGGCCATTTTAATATTGAAAATGGAAGAAAATATACAATGTAATTGGTATATTATGCTTTATTATTTCAAGAAAGGTAAAAACACAACTGAAGTGCAAAAAAAGATTTGTGCAGTATATGGAGAAGATGTGTGACTGATCAAATGTGTCAAAAGTGCTTTGTAAAGTTTTGTGCTGGAGATTTCTCACTGGACAATGCTCCATGGTCAGGCAGACCAGCTGACGTTGATAGCGATCCAATTGAGACATCAGTTGAGAACTATCAACATTCTACCATGCAGGAAATAGCTGACATACTTAAACTAGTCAAATCAATGAAGTTATTGGTGAAAATGAAAAATGTGTCTTTTATTTTATGGAAAAAAAACCATACGGACTTTATAGCCAACCCACTATCTTTTCTGCTTCAATCTTACCAAGCAGCTCCAACTCTAATTGTCCTCTCTTTCTCTCTCTCTGCCTGTCTTTTCTCTCTGTCTGTCCATCTCCCTGTCCTCCCTGCCACCCCTGCATGTACTGTGCTGTCCTCCTCACCGGCTCTCTTCCAGCAGTCTCCTGGTGGTAGGGGGCAGGGGAGAGTGCAAGAGTCTGGGTCTTCAGTGATGAGGTACACAGCCCAGCCTGAAAGGGAACCTGCATTGCTGTGAGCTCACAAATCTCTTTAGAAACATCCAAGAGATGACAGTCAGGTTTTGTGCTGGGTTTTTACATTTCTAGATTTCCTGGCTGTGGCATTTGCCACACAGCTCCACAAAGACTAGGGATCTCTGAAGGATGACAGATTAGTTTTTGAATGAATAGGGGGCTTTTAACATGAAAATTCATTTGCTTTCCAATCTTGGATAAAATTAGCCCCAAATAAAATTCTTGTTGCAGAACACACGCCTCAGAACATACCAGCTGCACTGTGAGAAATGCATATCTTCTAGGATCTAAAAGGAGTACAATATTTCAGAAATGCTTCTAATACAACTTGAGAGAAGCACTTAATGCCAACTTCTCCTAGAGACTTTCAGATAAGATACTTAATGAAGTCAAGGCAAGAATTACATATTTCCTAAATAATGTTTCTGGAAACAAGATGTGCATCAAAATGTGGTATGTACTTCAAGGCAGAGGACTATGTATTGAATGGCATATTCTTGATATATCCTCCTGAATTTCATCAGTATCGATGCTTGATAGTATTTTCACAAACTCATTTAATCCCCGAAAGGGATCAAAGGGGGGAAGGCATGCAACGCCAACCTCACAGAAATTCGAACTTGGAAGGTACTTGAAAAGTAGGGAAGTTATGGAATATTTGATATAAAGTGGTTTAAACACATCAGCATGAAGTGATTTACGAAGTCTATTGGTCTCTATAACTGAATTCGTTCACAAAATCATCCTCCTCATGCACCAAGCCACCTCCCTTCCTACACACATCTCGTCCTGAGACAAAGAGAAACGAACACCTCCCAGCCAGCCGCACGGTTTAACAACATTGCACCCACGCGCTCCTGTGGCCCAGTTAGAATGGACCACCCCACACTGGAGGACGTTGCCCCTGGAGCCGGGCGTATTCCACCACCACGTGCCGCCGCAGCCCCGGGAGGATGTGTTCTCGGAACTGAATTCATCGTGCGGCACTAATCGAGGTCCCCACCGACACACTGGGACCGTCAGCCGCTTTTCCAGGGCAGACACTAGGCATCACTGTGTCACAGGTGTGCACAGGTGTGCACAGGTAACCAGGTTCTTAGTGATCGAGAACAAAGAATTGAACCGAACACACAAAGTTTATAGCATAAAGAAAGAGGGGAGGTTTATTAAGTGATAGTACACACCACAGGACACGGGAGTGAGCCAGCTCTGAGCAGAGGGAAAAAAAAGGGCACGTGGGCTGGGGGATTCTATTCTTATAGGGGCAGAAGCCCCCTGCTAGTCTTTGGCGGGCTTTTCCTGCACAGGTACAAGGAGTTGGATTTCAAAGCTACTGCGCATGCGTGGTTTCCCATGACTTTCTTGATTGGCTACTGGAGAAGGGAATCCCACAATGTTATTTCATTATAATGATATTATAATGAATCAGGGGTAGCGCGCAGGCGCATTCTATGATTCAGAGTTGTCCCAGAAAACAGGAACAACCCGTCTTAGGGGGTCTTTGTCATGTATAGGTGTTTTCTACCTCAGCCCTGCGGGGCCTCGGGAGCTTCCTTCCTGACTACCTCCTGCCTCAACTGCACGAGTCTCTACTCCGACAGGGCCCCGCCAGAGAGCCAGGTCCCCCGCTGTCTCACAGAAATGTCCCTGGTGACAGGAGAGCGAAGAGCAGTCCCCCATCCTGTAGAAATGCCGCACGTAGACAGGAGCTGCGGAAAGCTCAGGAGCAAACACAGGTGTGTGGCAGGGAAGGCTGTGCCACGTGAGCCTCGGCCTCTTCTAAGTGGCTCTGTACTAACGACTCGGTAATGACCATGTTACAGTGATGCTGGGAGATTTTCTGCAGTGGCCTCGGTGAAATCACTTCCTAAGAATTAATGCCATTATGAAGAATGAATCAATGAAATAACTTAAAATGATAATTTTTATAAGCTGTTTGAATTACTTTAAAAATAAAACCACAGGAAGAAAGTATAAAATTATAGATTTAAATATATAGATATGTTAAAATGTCTGTATACAAAAAAACATCATGAATCAACCAAAGAACAACTGAAGGAGTTGACAAAGACTTACAAATTGTTTTCAAGGCTGATCTGGCTGGCGTAGCTTAGTGGACTGAGCACAGGCTGCAAACCAAAGCATCGCAGGTGCAATTCCCAGTCAGGGCACATGCCTGGGTTACCGGCCACCTCCCCCAACACCCACACATTGATGTTTCTCTCTCTCTCTCTTTCTCCCTCCCTTCCCTCTCTAAAGATAAATAAATAAAATCTTTTAAAAAATTTTTTTCAAGGCCATGTATTTAATGTAGTATATTCGTAGTAGGGCAAAAGTAGGTATACAGTTCTGAGTACATGAAACATGAGTTTATTCATCTATTATTATTTATTAACAATTGTGTTAGTTTCCACACAAACAACTGTAAAACTACTTTTGCCCCACTCTATGCTATATAGAATTAATAATTCGTATAAACTATTAAATTTATAATATATTAATGCATACATAATTAATAGTTAATATTTTTATGAAATACAAACATCATTAAGATATATAGTATACTCATAACTATTAAATAAATATATTAGTTTATTATAAATAAATATACCATATATAATGATAAACAATTAAGTATATGTATGCACTTTTATTATTAAATATACTATTTTAAAGACATAACCAATATTTAAAACATCACTTATTAGAATTTTCATATTACTAAAAAGAGGTGTTACTTCAAATTGCTTTAAAATAGTAAAGTATCTTTAAAAAACATTTAGGAAAGACCATGAATAAAATAATTATGCACATTCTTTAAAAATAAGAATAAAATGTATATTTTAAATATTTGACCAAACTGCTAATTAAATAAGTGGAAAATAGTCCAATATTAACACTCTAGTGTTTATAGATTTCAAAAATGGCACTAATTGTAAAAACAGCTATAAGGAAATAGCACCACCATACTATTTTGTTAGTGTAAATTTATAAAAACATTCTGTAAGATATAATTTAAAGCCATTTACTGAGCATGTTTTATATAGAAATTTAACAAACAAAAGTAATCAGATGCCCCCAAAGATATATTATTGAAATTTTTATTAAAAGTTTATATTTTAAAAGTGATGTAAATTAGTTATATTGAGAACCAGCTAAGTTTGGGCAGAGAAGACGCTGCCAGACGGAAGGCCAGCTCCGCACCGGAGCAGGTGACAACCTGCGGGGTCTGGAGAATGCTTCACGGTGAGTGGTCAGTGAACAAATATCGTGGACACACCGAGTTTTAGCAGACATATCACCAGCTCTCCTGGTGATACGTAGGACCATGAGGTTTTCCCACTTCATTCTTCATTACTTTTGTGATTTTCAAAATCGTTATGTCTGTATAGTTATTTTACAAGAAAAAAATTGAGAACTTCAAACTTTTTATAAGTAAGAGATGTTTCGTGGTTGGAGAGAAGACAGGTAGCAGCCCATTTCCTGTTAGCAGGGGATTCCTGGGAAGGAAAGAAAGCGGTTAAGTGGTCAAATCTCTCGCCAACCCGTGAGTGACGGTCCTCGGGGCCGCAGGCAGGGTGAGTCCTGGTCTGTGCAATGCTCCTGAGTACGGTCCTGGCCAGTCCAGGCGAGTGGGGACCGAAAACGGAGGGTCCGCACCCAAAAGGCCCCTTTGTGCAAGCGCTCCACCCAGCAGACCCTCCCTCACGCGTTCACTTCGAAATAAAGCAACTGGTGATGCAAGAAGAAAGGGACCCTTGGCATTAGTAGTGCAATTTGGTGGTGGTTGCACCTATGATTCCTATAAGTCTGACTTGACCTGACATTTCGTGCTGTCTAATAATCAAGTTTTAAAGCTGCAAACATAGGGCGTGAACTCGAGCTGCTGTGTACACCGAAGATGCGGAAACACTGGGTATTGCTCTGCGCGTGCGCAATCAAAACAGGCCGGTGCCGACTAGCCACATTACCCACCTCGCTTTTGGCTGCCTGTCACAGAATCCCCTTCTGCCACACAAGGCATGGTTTATGTTCAATTAGAGCGAGGAGAGGGTGGTGAAGGCGGCTCCTCTGCCCCGCCGGGGGCCCTTCGCACCTCGGTGGAGAACAAGAAGCGATGCACTTGTCAAGCGCACAACACTATGCGACCCTTGAGACAGCCACACAGGGTTGGAGGAATCTTGCAGCTGGTTGTGTTCCTTAGCTAACATAAGATGTTTATTCAGAGAGATTGAGCACAGCTGGTGGTTCCTCTAAATCCTGCAGGAAGAAGTGAACATAAGGTCACAGCTAAAGAATAATCTTATTTTTTTCCTCTGAGAAGTCGAGCCCTGTATCTTAACAAAGCAGTGACTGGGAATTTACAATAAGAATTTGTTAAAGAAATAGCCATAAATACAAGACCTTGGGAAGCTATCCTTAAGGATGATTGAGGCATATAAGTTTTAAATGCTTGTTATCAGATAATTGCGTGCACATGGACTCCTTCACACACACACACACACACACACACACATGCACACGGGAAAGTGATGTCTGTTAGCCACCCATCCTGAGACCTGAGTTTTACTCTTCTCTTTTGGGGGACTTCACTTCCTAGTTAATCAGCTGCAAAGGAGATACAGTTTCCATTTCCTCTTGCTTCAGACAGGCTGGACACATTAATCAATATACACACAAAGCCTGCATCTCTGCACTCAGCGTTTTCCTAAGAGCCACCCTCTCTGGCTTCGCGTGGTGTCAGGGAGATAATCTCACTATTAATGAGCCCCTACTGTGCACACACCAGGAGGAGGCCGCAGTCACCTCCCAGCATGCACTGCGCGACAGGCACTGGGGACGAGCGTGCTTACTCAGACGCTGTATTTTGTCATGTTATGTTTATGACAAAGGATAAATTTTAAAATGTGTCAGGGAAACCAGAGTTGCTGCCACTTCTACCTTAAGATCATTAAATGCTTCCCAAATGTAACCTAATGAAAACATTGTAGGGCTCCAGTGATTGCGCACAGCTAAAACAGGTACTCAGAAATGGTGGGGTTGATATCTTTATTACTACATGTACATTTCACTGTGCTGAAATGCCAAGAGGTGATGAATCTGGTCATGAATTAAACAGTTCAAGTAAATGTTAATCCTAGCATTATTTTCTGAAAAAAATAAAAGACAATTTAAGGAAATTTCTTCACACACAGAAAAAGAGTTTAATTACTATTAAATAATTAAAATTAACACTTGCTTTAAGGTGGGAAGATTCCTGATGGGGATGTTGATATATAATAGTACTCTTTATTTTCCCCTATTATTGAACATATGAATGGGGAAGCCATTTCACAATGGTATAGCAGAGCACAATTGGAAAACGTTTCTTTGAAAAGCTGTATTTTGCACATTTCCTCCCTTTGAGAACAATGATACAAAAATATTTTGTATATACCCCAGTATAAGCAAATTGTAATTTCAGGGGAATTTTGAGCATTTAGCATATTACATTTACATCTGATTTTATTGATTTTATGCCTACTTTTCCCGAATCTCCACGCTCCAGGCATTAGTCTGCTTCCTTTATCTGGGCTGCAGTCGAGCAGATCACCGCTATCCCCGGGTACGACCAATCCGTCTCCGCCGCACCACTGACCCCCAGGGACCTGGCTTTGCATCTGCATGGCCATCTGGCAGGCATTGCACTGGACTGTCTTTATTCTTTTCTGAACGGCTGTTTAAAGCAATAAGAAAAAAGCGTAGTGGGTCCAGCAATGCTCAGCCGCTCCATTTCTAATACAGAGCCTCAAGGTCGCAGTGACCTTCATCCACTTGGTAAATAAACAATAGGGCACAAAGAACATCAGGTGTTAATCAGTGAGCTGATCTGTATCGAGTGCTCTCAGAGGCTTTCTAAAATTTCTTCTCTACAAAGTAGATGCAGCTTAAGTTCTAAGCTTAATGAAGTTCTTTAATTCTCACATGTGTCTGAAATTGTCTAATGAAGAAATTCCAGGAAATCTTTTCCTTCTCTCCCAACTTTGATATTAAATGCTACAGATCTCTAAGAGTGGGACAACCAATGGACATTTTATATTACTACACAAAGCAATAAGGCAACATATTCCTGATGCTGTGAGTTTTCATACCACTATTAATTTTTAACAATAATGAGAGGAACATAAGAATGCTGAAGGGATTGGAGTATTGTTGCTGTTGCTCTTGGTTGCAATTTGAAGCCCAAAAGGGAGACACTGGGTTCAGCGTCCATAATGCTCAGCGCTTCATTTGATTTGATATTCAGTTTCCACCGTGCCAAAATCATCTCTTTATTATTCAGCAATAAATCAGTTTGTTGTCTGGTGCTGATCTGTGTACAAGGAAGTAATATATTGGAGGCAACCTAAGCCCTGAGTTCTTTGGCATGTCAGCTACTGCCCGAGGCCACAGGCTACCAGCATCATCATCCATCAGGGCAGGTAACCATGACACGAAGCTGCCTTGGACCCACTCCAAAGCTAAGTCGACTCTTACCTCCAGGGACCCAAAACCACTCTGAAGGGGACTCTACAGGTCCCTGACCCAAGGAAGTGGGCAACTTTAGGAGGCAAGGATCATTGGCATACATTTTTCTCTTAAAATACATGAGGATGTGTCCCGGACCAAGAAGAGCACGTGGCTTGAGGATGACACTTGACACCACTTTCTTTTTTTAAAAATTTTTTATTTATTTTTAGAGGGGGGGAAGAGAAGGAGAAAGAGAGGAAGAGAAACATCATGTGTGGTTGCCTCTCACATGGCCCCACTAGGGACCTGGCCTGCAGCCCAGGCATGTGCCCTGACTGGGAATCAAACTGGTGACCCTTTGGTTCGTAGCCCGTGCTCAGTCCACTGAGCCACATGAGCCAGGGATTGATACCACTTTCAACAAGTCCTAGTAGTGTGGCCATGAAAAAGTCTCCCAGGACCTAGGGACTTCGATTCTCTATTTGTTACAAATGCACATCATTCTCTCCTTGGTCTCTCAGTTTTAGCATGCAGAAAGATTCCAGAACCTTACCACTCTGTTTCGTGCCATGAGGAGACCTGCCTTGCCACCTCAAAAGAGCACCTTCAAGGATGCTCCTTCGCACTGGAAGCAATGTGACAGCTGGAGGCTCCGGGAGGACTGGCTCCCCCTCCCGGGCAGCAGGGGATATGCTCTTTACAAATGCCGGTTTTCTGAGTTGCCTCATCAAACTTGTGATTTCACAGCAGACCTCCTTTCCAACGAGACTAGTTCTTCCTGTCCTTAGAAAACGATCAGAGGCCCTGGCTGCTGTGGCTCAGTGAATTGAGCACCAAACTTTGAAGCAAAGGGTAACCAGTTCGATTCCCAGACAGGGCACATGCCTGGGTTGCAGGCCAGGTCCACAATAGGAGGCACGTGAGAAGCAACCACACATTGATGTTTCTCTCCCTCTCTTTCTCCCTGCCTCCCCCTCTCTCTAAAAATAAATAAATAAAATCCTTAAAAAAGAAAGAAAATTCAGAATTTGGCAATGTGAGAGAGGGTTCACGCATGCGTGGTTTCTTCTAAGTCTCAGGAAATCACACCCCTTTCCCACCCGCAGTGAGCGAATCAGAATTGTTCACAATTTGCTGTCCATACCTTATAAAAACACATAAAGAAGCAACCTATCTAAGAGTAAGGATGCCTGATGCAGGACGAAAACGAGGCCCCGGGGTCCGGGCTCAGTCTGGGTTCCCAGCTCAGTCAGCAGCAGGGAAGCACCCTCAAGTGGAGTAGTCACTGGGTTTTGAAAGGCTGTTGGTTCCTTGGATTAGGAAATAGGTCAACGGTCAACTTTATGGTTTTCACCAGGGTGACCAGCAGATGGGGACCCCTCGTTTCTTCCTGGCTGTGCTCGCTGCTCAGGCTCAGCTGGAGAGGGGACATTCTCCTGCCGGTGGGGAGACATTTGGAAACAAACACAGTTGACAAGGTAAAACACAAAAACTGCCCAAATAAAGTTATCTGCGAACTTCGTATGACTGTAGAATCTGAGCTCCCATCTACCATGTCCGTAGAACAGAACACTAGTGTTTCAGTGTTAATCCTTTGCAATTTGTAATTTAGAGATCCGCTTGGAGAAATCAGCTTGGCAGTTTCGCTTCCAACCTTTCCCTTATGAGTTACTGTTTACCCTCTGAGGTCTGATGGGTCTTTGGATTTCTTTGCAAACTGAGAGCCTTTTTGATTGAACTGTGAAGTGCTGGGAGTTTCAATAGCTTTGCCTGGGTGGTCATCACCCTGCTCTGAACTAGCGGGATAAAAGTCACAGAAGACATTTATCACGTTTCTTGCAACATACGAGGCACCGGTGCTGGTTCATTAAAGATACTGATTAATTTTTAAAGCAACATAAATCCAGCTTTCAAACTTGGTAATACACTCCTGTTTGAAATGAGTAAACCAGGGAACTCCCGGAGCCTGCGGTAGGGTTATAGGAAGCGCCTGCTTCTGAGGAATCGGGAGAAACCAACTCACCAGCCGTGAATGTCCCCTAACGTCTGCTTGCTGGCCTGAATCCTCTGCACTGAAAAACTAAACTTGCTGACCCGTTCAGCACAAGCAGAGCATTGCACGGTTGACCATGCTGCCTTAGGAATATTAAGTGAGCTCTATTCAGAGACCTGTGATTTCCACTAAGTCCTAGCCTCAGAAAATAACAGTAATGCCTGGAACTGGGAGGAGACCACAGATTGAAAATTGATCGGAAAGCAAGGAAAGTGCAACTCTATTTTTTGTGACTATATCTGTAAAACCTCGGACACTCGCTTGCCTGCTTGCTGGGCTCGGGTTATTTGGGATAATCGGCATATCCTTCATCGCGCACAGCTTGGCCCCCACACAGCTCACACTGCACTGGGTTACCAGAGGGCTGACTGCAGTGCCCTGAGCTGAAAAGCTTTGCAATATATTTGGAAATATGGAATACATAAACAAGTACAAAATAATGAAACATTTCAGAATTTGCAGCCCATAGAGACTAGTACCTAGGTGAAAAGAAGAATGGGAGAGGTTACTTAGAAAAACCTGATGAAATAATTTTGAGCTAAAGAAATGAAAACAATTGGTATAGAAAAAATAATTAAATTCAGCATGATGCACAGCCATCAGATACGGAGTATGTGGCAGGCATTTAGGGAGGCCCTGGGAATGCCAGTTCCAACCCCTGATGTCAGGCAAAGAAAGAGGGAACCTGTCATGACCATGAGGTGACAGAAGGATGTTAGACTCATTGGGGTGATCATTTCATCAGATGTATAAATGTTCAGTTACTACATTGTACACCTGAAACTAATGCTGTGTGTCAACTCCCATTGAAAATTTAAAAAGAGAGGGAACTGCTCATATTTAGGACAAGAATTTGTGCATGGATGATCAATCAGTATTGGGGGATGAGAAGAAATGAGGCAGGCAAGATAGAGAAGTCCAACTAGAACACATAGTTGACAATTAAAACAGCCCTGTGATCACAGATGAGGAGTCAAAAGTGACTGGCCTGGAAATGCATTTGGTAATACTGTGTCCTTAGAGCGATACCGAACTGGCAGTGGCGCAGCAGCATCCGTCGGTATTCAACGATCGCTGGGGGCGTCACAGTGGCCATATGGCCATCCAAATCACCCTGACCTTGAGGGAGCCAGGGTGACACGCGTTCCTGAAAGCATGCTGTGTTCCAGCACAGCCTAACGCCCTTCCCTCCGTGGAGCAGGGCTGTCAGCTCTGATCCCAGCAAGCAGAAGCCAATATCGAGAGTCCCCAGTTATCAGCAAATGTTTTCTCCTGGATGTCACTGCCACAGAGCACCGGAGCTGCTGGCCTGCCATTGAGCTGTGCGGAGGCTCAGCAGTAGGAAGCAGACAATGTATGTGCAATGCATGCACACTTCCCAGCCCAGTCCAGGAACGCTTTTTATACATGGCTGAGGCTGCAGGAGTGTGAAATTAGCTGAGGCTCAGCTAACTCCTTCCCCTTGCGTAGGAGGGCTGGGCTTCCAACTCTGCCCCTCAGTCCTTCCCCAGGAATGCATGCAGGACAGCAGAACCGAGATACGCCATTTACAAATTAGGTGCCTGCGTCTCATCACCAGGGCCAGGCCCCCAGGGGAGGGTCCCAGCACAGAGAGCAGCTTTGAAAGAGACGAGGCAAGTCCATCCCTGCTGGAACCCCCACTTCCTAAACATTTGGGCTGTGCTGATGTTTAGGGAGCAACATTTAGACCCCTTGAGATATTCCAACACAGGTATATACTTAAAAAAAAATTACAATAATGCAAACATCATCATGCCAGAACACCACGATATTAAAGCAGTGGGTTCATTGATTTGGCAACTTGAATGTAAGTGTCATTTAGGCCAAGTGGACTGAGAATATTAGAGTGGAGTTCTCAAGGATGTTGTCTGTGTGTTTCAATATTTTACTTAACTCATTAATGAATGAACAAGCAGATAGATGAGGAAGTATTTTAAAATGCTTTTGAAGAACGGAGGTGTTTAGAATCAGTCTTGAAAGGGGTGCCTACATAAGACTGGTAAATTGGAAAGCTGGCTCACTTTTTACAGGTCGTGAACTCCCAGAAGCCTATCAATTTTTGCAGATGAAATGCTGACCTTGGAGGACGTGTTGGCTGAGGACGGTTGGCCAAATTAACTGTCACAATCCATCTCTGACAACTCAAGCAGACTGGCCAGAACATGTGTGAACCCGATGGACCACTTCTGTCATCATTTGCCTCTTTCCAATGCGGGACACATTTTTGTTTCACAAGGAACATTTATTTCCTCTGTCATATTCATTTTCCCCTTCTCACCAAATATATTCCTGGTAAAGCAAACACAGCTTCCGATTCACATACATTTACACAAGAGGCTCCAACAGTCCCCACGACCTGAGTCTTCCAGTGCCCTCATTGTTCTCACACGAAAGTTCATGCAGAGTGGTTGACCCCGTGGCACAGCCCTCAGAAGCCCGGACGGAGCTGGTCCCCACAGTTCCTGACTTCCGTTAGGACTCTGCCCAATACATCTTACTGCTCATCCGTATAAAAACTGTAAAACCTTTCAAGCAGTCGTTAACTTTGTGCATTTCATGTAGGACGTTCCCCAGGGAATGGAAAAACTTCCCAATGGAATTCTCACCATGCGGTTGTCATGGTGCGTCATTTCCGGACTCCGAAGGTTACATCGTCGCCAAGGCGTTAAAGCTGAACTGGAAGGGCGGCCAGGTGAAGCGGTCATCCCAGCTGCCGCCGCGGTAGGAAGGAAACCGAAGATAGGGCTGCTCGGGATCCACATCCTGGATCCTGAGAACTCTGCATTCCAAGCACAGCTCAGCTGAAAGCAAAGACTAAATTACTGGGGTCATAAAACGCCTGGAATTTTGTGATCCTGGGAAGCAACCCTGAGAACCGATGGCTATGCCTGCCTTGCAAACCTGAAGATGATAGTTCTTGAGGACCACCCCCCTCTTGCTCTCCTCCTGAGCCCTGCAAATTTACAGAGTGCTCCCCGCCCCCCCTGGAGTGGGTGACAGCCCTGTCTTCTCAGGCAGAGCACCAGGACTGAAGTTTCTGGTGCCCACAGCAGGTCATCTGGAGGGACCCTCAGGGAGGCTCTGAGAGGCAACTCTGAATTAAGACCAAGTCACATTTGTGTGGAAAAAACAAAAGCCTAAAAATATGAGGTTTGAATTATGTTTCTTTCTTCCCTCCCTTGTTTTATCAGAAAAAGCATGCCTAACACTCAATAATGACTATACTAGATGTACAGTACATATATCTAGTAATATATTTATCTCTAGACATAGTCATAGAATATAGATGTGGATGTGGGTGTGGCTGTGGACCTTGTTGTAGATCTGGTTGTGGATGTGGATCTGGATGTGGATGGTGTGGATGTGGGTGATACGGATGTGAATGTGGATGATGTGGATGATGTGGATGTAAACATGGATGATGGGGATGTGGATGATGTGGATGTGGATGGGGATGATGCAGATGTGGATGATATGGATGTGGATGTGGATGATGGGGATGGGGATGATGTGGATGTGGATGGTACGGATGTGGATCTGGATGTGGACAGAGACATAGCACCAGACCCAGACCCAGACCCAGACCCAGACCCAGAGGTGAGAGGTTTCCTGCCTTTCTCATCTCACAGCACACATAAACTAATTACTAAAATTCAGTGGCACACCAAAACATATATTTTTTGCCAATCTGACAAAAACAATAGGAATAATTTTGATTCACTCAGACTGAATGGCAATTGCAGTGCTGGCTGTTGTCACTTTTCACTTGACAATCCGAGGGAAAGACGGCGGTTCCCCTGACCTGGCAGTCAGGTGTCACGTGTTTTACATGTTCCTGTGGTGCCCCAGCGTGCTGCGGTGCACCGGTTGAAAACTGCTGTTTGTCTGTGGCCATACCCCCATGAACGTGCCCGATCTCATCTGAAAACTACTGTCTTAGGGGTTTAGTTGTGGCTCAGTGTCGTCCGTATGTTACTCAGCTCGGCGAAGTGGAGAGAACACACCACACACTGGATTCCAGGGCGGGTTACCTGCCGGAGATCTAAGCAGGAGCAGGATGCAGGGAAAAAGCCTGACTCCAGGAGTTCCTACAAAGGCTGGTCATATACAGACAGACAGCTCTGGGGGTTTTAAAGATTCGCCTCTAAATTTTTTGGCAATTGTATTTATCATATGTGGTCAAATTATGTTCATTTTCTTATTCCCAGCTGGGGACTAATATGAGGGTTGTTTTTTTTTTAGTAGAGAAGTAGATATTGTCCCCCTTTTCCCTGTATTTTCCAAGAACTACCAGTAGTCCACAATTTTCAAAGTGTCCCTAGAAAATACACTTGACCTTGCTGACCCTGGGGTGAAATACTGACCAGATACGTTCTCGTTGTGTCTGTCCTCAGTGACACCGACAGAGCGATGGGGAGAAATCGGCGGGGGAGTGTCATGTTCTCTGAGGTCCTGCTCGAACTGACCGAGCAGAGTGACCGAGGCTGAAGTATCGGGATGTTGGCGCTGCACAGAGTGTTTTTACACAGTCACAGTTTTGGCAAACCCCTTGGCTAATTCCACTAAGAGCCGCTCTGTAATGTATCTGAAGGGACGCGTGACCCAGGCCTCTGCGCTGGGACAGTGCACCTGCTTCACCTTCGGTTTCGTCTGATGCTCGCATCTGCTGGGGGGAGCTCTCCCGACACTCAGGCTCCATGCTTGGGGAAGGAATTATAAAACCGTCAGCAGGCTATTCCAAATATGTGCAAGCATTTTACCTTAGGTGTATAGGTTAAGGTGTGTGTGTGTGTGTGTGTGTGTGTGTGTGTGTGTATAGATACAGCTTTCTGCCATCCAAGTACTTTCTCAGTCGTTGGTACTGTCAGGCATTGTCTAGTATCTGAATCAATTCACCCGGAGAAACAAAGATCTCTGAACAACTTTCACTAAACTAGCGCACGATGCTGAACTAACTGGAGAGTAACCAGGCAATCTGATGCTTGTTTTCTACAATAGGCGAACCCATTTCTTGCTTGAATACAATATGAGCTAAGTGGCTTCCCTGGACCAGTAAATATTCCAGTGGCAGCTTGGCAGCCTGGAAATGCTTTTCACTGACCAGCACTGAGATGGGGCTCTGTTCCCCGGGGGAAATCTTCCCTCTCCCTTGGACGTACCCACGCAGCCTGATGAGCGCTGTGCTGAACCAGCTCCAGCGGAATTGATTTCCTTTGTACCTGGAACAATGCTTCCCAGTTATCTCCTTCCTCCGCATCCTTCCCCCTAGGATCCCGGAGAACAAAGAGGAAACTCTGGGGCAGGTCCCAAATGCTCAGCTGCTGGGAACAGTTTCCTTTCAGAGACAGGTCTGCAGCGATGCTTGATGAGAAATGTTGTTAATTAGAACAGTTCAGCAACCACAGCATCGATTCACTTACTTTCCAGCAAATATCCATATGTATTCGCCTAATGGAATACTATCATGTTTTAAATGATTTTAGTGGTTCTGTTGGAGGTGGCGTTAAAGACTTTTTCCTTGAGTGAAGATACGAGATGATTCCTTCAAGGAACACGTTTTTAACATTCAGCCTCTGATCCCTTTAATATCATTAAAGCAAACTCCAGTGCACATGCTGCTACAGCACAGCTGACTGATGTGAATAACTAATGAAAAGTACAGCTGAGACATTCAGGGTATGAAATTATGTTAGCACATTTATTGTGATGGCTTCTCTCAACTAGTTTTGGCAAGTTGAAAACTCAATATAATTCAAATATATTTTGGTTGCTATTATTCTACTTCTACTCTGCTCAAAGTACAATATTCTGACTCTCACTTTACTAATTTTGAATTTCAACAGGAATCGCATTTTTATTTTCGGCCAAATAGATAAAAGAGCAACTGAGTATGTACTGAGTACAAAAAGCTGGTAAATGCCCTTCACGTGGCAGAAAAAGAGTCAGGCCATGATTGCAGGCGCAGGTGGGTGGTTTCAAGTTCAGAAGAGAAGGAACGCTCCTCCCACTGAGACAAGAAAGAAGGAAAACTGAGGGAAGGATTAAGTGTATTCACAACGAAACAAGAGGTGAAGTGATTCTTGTCATTGCTAATGAGCTCTGAGTTTCGTATGCAAGACGCTAATGTATCTCCTGAGAACATGCTGAGGAGACCTTGGGTTCAGTGTGTTCTCCGAGCAACCAACTTTAACTTAGGGAGTGTTGATTCTGCTCTTAAGAACTTCTAATAATAGACTCCAAACTTCTAATTATTTCGTTAACTTAGCTAATGCTTTGTTATTGTCAGGTGTGTCTTGCAGCCCTGACCTGTGTGGATCAGTTGGATGAACATTGTCCCACAAAGTGAGAGGTTACCGTTTGGGTCCCGGTCAGGGCACGTACCTGGGTTGTGGGCCACGTCCCTGCACACACACAGATGTTTGTCTCTCTCTCTTTCTCCCTCCCTTCCCTTCTTTCTTGAAATAAATAAATGAAATCTTTAAAAAACAGTGTCTTGTAGTCATCTAATCTTCCTGAAACAATAATACTTTAGCTATCTTAGTTGTCTTTTATTGTTTGGAACAGCTCTTGGCTCAGATGGAAATTTATACAGAGAGGATCTGTACATTTCTTTTTTTCTATGTTTTTTTTTACCACTGAAGGCATATTTTATTTTTATGTATTCTTTAGTGTTGAAACAAGTCGCAATTTTATCTCATTTTTAATTTTTATTTTATTATTTTTAATCCCCATGCAAGGATATGTTTACAGATTTTAGAGAGAAAGGAAGGGGTGGGGGGGAGAGAGAGAGAGAGAGAGAAATTGATGTGAGAGAGAAACACCATTGAGCCACCTCCCTTACACACCTGACCGGGGACTGAACCTGCCGCTGAGGTATGTGCCCTGACCCGGGACCCAACTGCAACCTTCTGGCCTATGGGGACAATGTTCCAGCCACCTGAGCCACCCAGCCAGGGCAGCCGGGTGCACTTTTAGAAGAACAACTGTACACTTAACTAACTTACAATTTTATTTGTCATAGTTCAAACATCTGAAACATAAAGCAAAGAGAAAGTTTTCATTTTAAAGGTATTCATCAAATTCGGCACTACAGTCCATGGGCAAACTCTGTTTGCACTTGCAAATACAGGAAATACCGGATCTCAGGGTCTGCGATGCTTCGCTGGAGCGTTTCCCTTCAGCACCGAGCTGCCTGCAGCGGAGCAGACGGTGACCAGCCAGCCCGTCTGTGTGAAGAAGCCTGTGATGCAGGTTCTTTGTCAGTCGGGCCCTTTCCCCAGGCTGCTCAGTGCGCAGGACTGAGGATCTCCTGTGACTTATCATGTCACAGTAACACAGGTTACTGTAAATGGATCTGCTTGAACTAAGCTACTACCTCTGTGGACTATTAAAAATACATGTTTAGTCTAAAATTAAAATATCAAATTATGAATCTAATTAGCTTTTGCTTGTACCTTTATAATGCAGATTCCTCTGAAGTACTTGAAAAGAATGTGTTTCATTATGGGATGCATTCTCTTAATTTATGGCTTATATTTATTGCTATATTTCCCCTCTTTGGGTAGTATGCAGCTCAATTAGCCTTGCTTTGGGAATGAGGGTTCTTAACTAGTTCTGTCCAAATCTGTGGCATTTACAATTTTGAAATGTTTGCTGAGCCCACATGCCTCAGCTTGGATGACAGAAAATTGTGACTTTTAATTTATCGAGATTAGCATATATGAAGTGATCATTTTCCTCCCCTTGGTTACTATTGTGAGTTAATCAAAGCTCAAATGTGGAAAAGAGCTACATTTTCTCTGCACATTAAGCTTCTTAAGCAAACACACACTTGGCTACAGTGAATGCCACACAGTAGGGAAAACATTTTTTTAAAAGGGCTTAGAATTACATTTTTAAAGTGCCACCTACTGCAGATCCTTAATGCTTAGCAATTGTAAAAGAATAGTTGATATGCTAGGTAGTTGGCCTATTAATATATTTTCTATTTGTACAAACATTTAAGTGTTATTATCAATAGTAATTATTTTTCCATTTGTTATTTCTTATGATTTTATACATTCTTTAACCAAGTTTTATTTTGAGACAAAATCCCTATAATTTTAATAGCACACAACAAATATCACACTTTCAAATATTCTCAGATGTTTTCAAATTAAATCTTCATATTAAGGCTAAGGAAAAGATGCACAACAAACTTTCACAATGGAAGTAACTTCACCAGTATTCTCACTTCACACAGACAGTGAAGGTACGTGTTTGAGTCCCATTGTTGACCGTTGCTTCTCTGAGTTACCACTATCAAACTCAAGGCCGAGGAAGTCTTGAGCCGATTTAAACTTATTTTTTGTACATTCTCATGTATGTTTGCCAAAATCTTGAATCAAAATTTACCTCACATTAATTACAACTCAATAAATATTTACTGAATTTCTGCATAGCATATATAGGGTTCCCCAGTTCTATAGAATGCTTATATTTTAAGACTTCACTGTAAGTTAAACATTTTTAGGGTTTCATTTTTTCAAATAAACCTTTCATGGTAAAAATATGAATAAATGCACACAAGGATAGAGATGACTGCTAGGCTGAGCTAAAGAATATTTTGGATAAATTTAATATTTGCAGAAATAATGGTGCTTGGAAACTGCTTGCCAGTCTGCCTTGAAGTCAGTTAATTTAGGCTACAGCAAACAGCCTACATTTAAATAAATAGTAACTATGCAATGGGACCAACCTGCAGTAAAAATCCAATTTTCTAACATTGAATGCTTTTTGGTTTTCCATTGGAAGACACTGGGACACATCACCCACTCTCCCACGAGTCAATATCCCTAACAACCAGAGGAAAAGAAGCAAGTCTTGGAGGCCCTGCTCACTCCGCGAGAGCCGCAATGGGAGCTCAGCGTCCTGACAACAACTTTGGAAATAGTATTAGTTCCCAATATGGTTTTGCTGCCTTGTCTATGAACGTAGTACCGATCACTGAATCACGCAGTTCCGCGTTTTAAGGTACGTAGTTCCATCTTGAAATATTCACCTAGAAAATATTGGGATTGCAGAAGAGATGCCGCAGAAGAGACGTACTCATTTGCTAGAAGGAGCCGTCCCGAAACTGAAGGCTTCCACTTGCAGCGGTGGTCTTTGAGCGCCGCGCGGGGTTGCCCACCAGTCCCCTGGCGCTCAGCTTTAGACCCCCCAGTCTTGAGCGTTCCAGGGACCTAGCCCTGCAGCTGGCCCTATGCTCGCTACTGGGGCCGCAGAGTTTTCACCCCCCATCTGCCGGCTCTCGGCTGCGTGGGGGCGGGGGAGACAGAGGCATCCCGTGGGTTTCTGCAGTTAGGAAACGTGTCCTTTACAGAATTAAGAGTGCGTCTTGCTTATTTTGAAATTACAGGACCAAATAATGAAATCAGTACAAAACTTAGTAGAAGGTAATCTTGGTATCTTTGAAGAGTTTTCATGATACTATTTAAATTTAAAAGAATGTTTATCTTGCTAAAAACAGCTCTAAACTGAATTAGAGATGTTAAGTTAGAGAACCGTCACTTGTTCATAAAAAATAACGGTTAGCCCTGGCCTGGTGGCGCAGTTTGTTGGAGCAGCGTCCTGTACACCAAAGACAGTCGTAGGTCGGATTCCCGGTCAGGGCACACTCCCAGCTCATGGGTTCGGTCCTGGTGAGGGTGCCTATGAGAGGCAACCAATCAATGCTTCTCTCTCTCTCATCAAGGTTCCTCTCTTCCTTTCTCTCTATAAAAAAAGAAATCAATAAATATATCCTCGAGTGAAGATTAAAAAGGAACTGTAAAAGGCCATTTGTGTTTTCTAATATCCAAATAGTCTTTCTGAAATTTTGAGCCTGGAAATCTCAAATGATAATCGCTCATTTTTAGAAGATTTTACAGCGGCCGTGATGGACGCTGGCAATGACTGAGCCGACCGAGCCGTTTGCTCTGCCGGGGACAGAACCGCCAGTACTTACATTGCGAACTCACGTCAGCAGTGACTTGAAATAAAAAAGCTTCTTGGAACGTTTTTCATTTTACTTAAGGTTTTTATAAGCAAGTAAAATCGGGCTAAGGGTTGCACTACAAATAGAAACACAGATCAATTGTTTACTCTTGTATTTTATTGCATTATGTCTTTCTTGGCAGTGATGAATTAGTGATATAAATGAAGACGGAGTTTTCATGTTTATGTATGTTAATTGAAAGACAAATGAGATACATACTATTTGGATGCAAAGCATTTTCACCCTATCCTATGTGGAGACGTAGGAAGCATTTCTTTACAAAAGCAAGGTGTCGAGGGTATGTTAGGTCAGAGCCACAGTTCACTGATTGCTGTGAAAACACACTTGTCTTCAGGCTCTAAGAAACTTCTTAGTGTACAACAATAAATTCCGTTTTATGAGCCCAATTAAAATATAAATTCGATATAAAAAATTTTCTTCTTTTTTGGTTTCATTTAATGTTGCCAAGATTACTAACAATCAGGATGAATTCTTAGAAAAGGTAAATTTTTATTCACACTGTTAAATAAAAATAATGAATTCCACATGTACAGCTTAGCATTTGATTTATCACTATATTCATTGCTTCAAAAAAATGCATGGAGTGTCTTCTCAGTGCCAGCCACAGACACACATGAAGGGAAAGCCACTTTACTGATAAGCCCGTGTGAGTCACCCCACTAGAATACAAGCACATAGTAGGTCTTTGATACATGTTTACAGAATGAAGGAATGAAAGCAGTCAGTCAGTACAGGGCTTCCTGACTGATGGTCTACATTCACACCTGTCTTTGAGACGCAGACGCCCCTGGAAACAGGCCACAGGCCAGTCTCCTCTAAGGTTACCTTTCCCACAGTTCCTGGATACTCTTCATTAGCTGGCACTATTTTCTGTTTGAAAATTGTCATTTTCCAAGCCAAAATGTTTTTTAACATTTTAAAAAGATTCTATTCATTTATTTTGTTAGATTCCTCTTATAAATGAGATCATATGGCATTTGTCTTTCACCGACTGTCTTATTTCACTTAGCCTAATAGTCTCCAGTTCCATCCATGCTGTCACAAAAGGTAGGAATCCTTTCTTTCTTTCTGCTGTATAGAATTCCACTGTGTAGATGAACAAAATGAACTAATGACCAAGTAGAACCAGAGGCATAGAACAGACTGAAAGCTATAAGGAGGGTGGTGGAGGGGGGCTGATTGAAAGGAAGGGAGGGGATTAGTCCAAGAACACACATGAAGGACCCGTGGACATGGACAATGGGGTGGGTGTTGACTAAGGAAGGGCGGGCACTGGGTGGATGGGGGAGAAGGGGGAAAAGTGGGACAACTATGAGATCATAAGCAATAAAATACAAAAAAAAGATTTAAAACACGGGTTGCGATTGCAAAGGGAGAATGGTGAAGGTACCTTTATACTCTGACAACAGCTGTGTGGGGCGAAGCCAGAACAGCAAGTCAGGAATGCACACACTCACACACATGGTCACACGCACCCCACACATTCAGCTGGTACGACTGGCAATCCCCTGGCTGTAAAGGTGGTTAGAGTGTGCAGACCAGCTATGTTTCCAGTACAATCGATTTGGTGAAATGTCGAGACAACCCCGTTGCCCACAGGCCTGAAGGAGTAGCCCCAAGAAAAAGAGTCAAATATTGTATAATTTTTATTATAAATGTACTGAGGTCAGATCACATTCTAATCCAAGAACACGAAGGACAAAGACTAAAATGACCCGATCGTCCCAACACCTCACTCATTAGCTCAGTAATTGCATCAACTCAAAATGCCAGAAATGAAAAATTATGTATTAAATAGAATTTAAAAGGGGCAAGGTCCTAACTTAACAGGCCCATTTATTTTTGTCCAACATGTCCTTCGGAATCCAGTTCAAACATTTTGTCAGACATTTGCATTAATTTTAACCCTCAGTAACAGTCCCTTACTTCAGATTTCTAAAGAACTTACTTTTCCAATAATCAATTAATCCTTAGATGTCATATTTTACTGATATGAATAACCTGAAACTCCTAATCTTGTATGTATAGCCCTATACTTTTAACCCTCTCCAAACTCAGAAACATTTTTTTTTGTCTTCTTGAGGCCCAAATGGCTTTGGTAGCTCATTCCAATCTCTCTCTCTCACACATACACACAAAACCAAAGTTAGACAATACAACACAACAAAGCAAGATTAGTAACATAACCCAGTGTGTTCCATATAACCGGTCCACACCGCTCAGTTGACCGTTTGTGTGCTGCTCATCTGTGCCGTGCGCTCGCAGCAGGCGAAGGGAGCGAGATGCCCTTCCTCGGAGGCAGGTTGGGGAGGGTGTGTGTGTGTCTTGCGCTGTCTGGTAACTTGACGGTCGGCTTCCACAATTCCCACCTACTTCTCCTGTGAGCATCTCCTCTTACAGTAGAAGAGACATTATATGAAACTCTCAAAAAAAACATCATTCCAGATATATGAGTTTTAGTTCATTGCCAACTTAGAATTATTTCATTTGGATGCCACAACTTTGCAATATGTAATGAAATGTCCAACCTTTTAGTGGCACTTAATATGCTGGCTCAGCAGTCTTTTTGCTCCAGACCGCACACAGCTACAGGCGCTGACCTCAAGGAACTTAATTCACTAGACCACGGGTGGCAAACACAAGGCCCGTGAGCCAAACCCAGCCCTCCACCTTGTTTTATCCGGCCCGGCACCTTGTTTCTACCCGGCAGCAGTGCCAAGCTCCTTGCCCCTCGTTAAGGAGTCGTTACATTTACACAGTCCTCAAATTACATTTGGCCCTTTGAAGGCAACCAACCAGGAGGTTGATGTGACCCCCAGTGAAAACAAGTTTGACACCCCTGCAACAGATGGTTGATTAACTACCAGGTTAAACTTTGGGGTTCATCAACACGGCGTTATCTGAGCTAAGTGCAGGCAAACAATTGCTGTTAGTTTCTTTCCACCAGGCAAGGTGTCTTACTACTCTACTAAGTGCATATTTCACTTTTCCAGAAGCCTACATAAGCCATCCAGAGATTGTTGTGTGGCAAGGTGATGCCTCCCTTCCTCTCCTGGTGCCCTGCAAGTGGGCTCCTCTTTCCGGCTTCTGGACCAGGCCTCCTGGAATTTCTCTTATGACTAGATCAAGCTGCGATTTCCAGTACCTGTGGAATTCAAAATGCAAATGCACCAGTTCCCCCACAAACCAGAAAATCGTAGCTATTAGTGTTTTTTGTTACGTATAACCTACATTTTTCTCAACCTTGTTTTTATGTAAATAGTTTTGAGATAATTCCTCAGTTCTCCCCTTGAAATGAATAAACTCAATCCCACAGCTTCTTCGCTCATAAATAATAGTGATACATGAATTGTCAATTCTGCAATTTGTCAATGGTACGCCACCTAAAATAAGTGGATTCTAATTATAAACGTGGTTATATTTCATTTCATTAATTCAGTGGTAAAGGACCAACACATTTATCACTGCAGGAATGAATAATTCATGTATTCTGTGGCATAATTTTTACACTTATTATGCCGAGCAATTGTAAGGCAACCCCGAGGAAGAGCCAGCAGTGGAAAATAGCTGTCACTACGCACACTCATGTCACTACACACACTCATATCACCACACACTCATGTCACCACACACTCATGTCACGACGCAGTACGTGGATCTCATGTTTTATTTGTTTGAACACTTATTTTACAACTCCATTTTACACCCTCATTTTACACATTCGATGATACAGTGGAAAATAAGTTATGGTGCATTTTAAGCAACGAAGCCTCCAGCTGCTTGCACTTCAGAAACGAAGTTGCAGAGCAGCCGGGACCGAGGAGGGAAACCCTGGCCGCACCGCCGACCGTGCCCGTGTTCCACGGGCAGTGTTCACAGATTTGGGGACTCTGCAAGTGCGTTATTATTTCAGATCATTACATAAATTTAAGGGATTTGGCAGCTTATCTATTCAGGCAAATTTTCTGAATTAAGAAAAATCAATCATTTTAATAAAAAAATTTAAATGGCTTGTTGCAGTTTGTTGATACTGGCTAATTAGAGTCTCAATTTCTATCAACTCCTGAGGCCATGTAGATGCTCTAACCAGTGCTGAGAGACAGAGATAATATCATGGATTTGAATTCATTGACTTTCTTCATGCATTTTCATAACACACCCATCGACAGTAACAAAGTCATTTCCTCAGCACATAGAAGGACTTAAAATTATTTTTTCCTCCCTCTCAACAGCATCCAGCAGACATAGGAAACAAAGACAAAATCTGAACAGCGGCCATCTCGGAATCCTTCTCAGGTTGTGAACTCTCAATGCACCACGTTTTTCGCGCGGTAGGGCCGGGCACCCGGAGCCCAGGCCCCTCTGTCCCTGCGTCCACCTGCCATGTTCGTTTGGTGTGACTGTAGGCACATTTCATACCTGAGATTCAAGACACGGGGGGTTATAAATAGGATTTTTAAGAGTTAAATAAATTAACTTGATTTAGACTATTAAACTAGACAAATTTAAAGCAGAATTTTAGAATATCGAAAGAAAAATTAAAAACTAGAACTGTAATAGTTATTTTTGGTTGTTTGTGCAAACTAAACATATCTAGAGATTCTAACTACTGTTAATGCACAAAATGGAGAGCCATTCTTATATAATGATCATATATAACACAATTTGCTTTGCCCTAAACAAATCACCTCTGAATAAATGCCCTTGAGTAAATGTCAGCATATGTATAAAGATTCTGTAAATGCCCACAAGATCTATATGAGGAATAATTCCTTTAAATAGAAGATAAAGTTACATTATGTCATCAGCTGAAAATTTTCCACAAAATTTAGTGTCAACGTTCAGTGTGCATAGCCACATGATACAGATGCTTTCTTTTCCTATTTTAAGAATGCCTTCCTAAAACCCGAACCTACTCTTGGGTCTTATGCATTCGGAGGGGGAGTGGGGCTCAAACTCTCCCCACAGGTCTCAGGCAGGAAGCAGAGAATGAGGGGGTCCCCTGGGCTGCACTATGTTGTATGAGAACCTCTCCTACCAGCAGGACTCTCTCTGAGCTCTGGGGCCCAGTGGGGAGGGAGGGAGGGTGAGGCCGGGAGGGCTGCTGGGGCGTGATGGGAGCCCAGCATGAAGAAGAGAGCCAGAGAGATCACAGTCAAAGGGTTCACATGATTTTTAAAATAATTTTGAAAGGGTTGTCTGTTGGGAGTGAGGCCAGTACATTGTGTTGGTACTTAACCATTCTGTGTGAAAGTTTCCCTCCTCTTTACAACTAAAACATAATAGAAAATAATGTTTCTATTTTTATCACAAGGAGTTTCTCTGGCTTCCATTACACTGTGTCAATTTCACTGTTTTATGACTGTCAGGCAGATCCACTTTGTCACAGCCACAGATACTTCCTTCTGAAATGCTGTGTGCTTGGCCTGGTGAGAGACACAGGCACACTAAACACATAGCACACCAAGAAGATAAGGTGCAAGATGCAGTAAAAGCAAAATATTATTATAACCATCACATGGCAAAAAGACCGCTTACTGTAAACATGGAGAAAAACGCTCTAGTTTCTATTGAAGGTTATCTAAAGGTCAAGGCAGTGTTTGGAATTGGGGTCTTAGATGGTGGGTTTTCTTGATTAGGGGAGAATGAATAATGAATGCTGTTTGTGGGTGGGTTTCATAAAGAGAGTGATGGAAACAGGAGAGGACAAGGTGTGAGTTTCTTTCATCAAGAAGCTGTCGCAAATGTCCAGTGCGTGCAAGGCACCGCTGCCGAGGGCCGTGTGCTGCCCAACCTGTCAGACTGGATGGAGGTCAGGCTGCGGGTTCAGCCAGGTGCAGAGTGAATGCAGTCAGCTCTCTGGGTCAGCGGCCTTTGCATTTCTTACAGTCCCTCACCATGGACACCTGAGCAGTAAAAACTGTGCTTGTGGGAAAACAAGGTCCGGCGCAATGCGCAAAACTCCACAGAAGAAGAGAATCTGATAGAAACACCAGCATAGTCTCATGCCCAGTAAGGAAGTCCACAAACACGCCAACCAATGGGCACCTGTGACTATATCGTGAAGTGGAGGAGAGAGAGGTCTGAAATTGATGGAAAGCTGTGGCAGCGGATGGGGAGTTGAGGCTCATTCACAAGGTAAACTGAGGCAGCTAGCAACATTTGGGAACAGTTCCTGTGCGTTTTGTGCATTCCTACACTGCTAGGTTCACTGGGTGCAGGGTTCTGCATTCACCTAGTGTTTCTCACAGAAAACCTCACAGATAAGCAAATGAGGAGCATGCATTATGCTCCCAACTGGTACACAACACATCGAATGAGCTCAGGTTTTAAAAGCGAGTGTCATAACTGGACTGAGTGTGTGCACTGCCGGGAGCGCACGCCACCTGCTCCAGTCCATCCCACGGAACCACGGTGGTGGGTCATCCCGGGAAATAGCAGCAGGAACTCTAGTCAGAGGGTTTGTCCACAAAGGATCTGCAAATGCAACGGTCCAGGCAACGATGCCTTTCTTTTGAAACTCTGCTGGGAATTAAGGTTTTTCTCTTCCCCCTGTAGCTCATTTAGTAAGGGATAAAACCTTGGGAGGGCCCCTACCTTTGCCAAGTCACTCAGGGCTCAGCGTCCAGAAGAAAGGACTTACTTCAGTGGTCTTCCTCTTAAGTGCGACATCAGGGGTTACAGTTATTCTAAATGCTTTTGCAAAGTTGGGCCTATCTTACCTGCATAGATGACTAGACAAGGATCTGGTACTGAAGCCTGTTTCATAATAGAAACAATTTACCTGTACTGTCTTTGGACAAACACATTTCAAGGACCTGATGGTCTAGAAACAGTAAGATAAGAAACAAAAGTATTGAGATGGTGACTGATATTGAGATGACTAACATTGTTCATCACCAGAAACATTATCTTTTTCCACTAAAGGTCATGAAAATGCACCAGTGAGCAATATGAAAATATCACATCTCCAGTGAAGAGGAAATGGATGGATTAGTCAATGGGGAAAATGGCATTCTTAGGGAGTCAATTTCCTACATATTTGTCCATGCGTGTTACGTGATTCCAATTAAAATACCAAGGACAGCATTTGGGAGGAGATAGTGTTGACCGAATGGTAAGTTTGTTTGGGAATATATGCATTCTGAAATGAGTGCAGTACATCTAGGGAGAACAACCCTAACTCCTTGTACATAAGGATAACAAACTTCTGTTGCTAAGCAGGTAAAACACAGTTCTGGAGAGGATCGGGTTAAACACATATTCTCAAATATAAATATAAACTGGTGAAACATATTTGGAGGAAATGTGTCAATATCAATAAAAGAAAATGCCATATGCTTTTAATGCAGAAATTTCACTATTACAAATGTATCCCATTGACCTATGGATGGAAGCACTTAAGGGTGTTTGCCAAAAATAACAAAATTGCTAATACTTAAATGTTTGGCTGTACATTTTATGCATTTGGCATTCTTTGAGTCAATATTATCCCAGTGTTTAAATGATTCTATTGCTACAATACAGTTTATCTCAGCATCGGTTCCCAACAGTTCTATGGATCAGATAGTCAAATGGTTCTAATCAGTACCCGAGTTGCTGCAAGGTTATAAATTATTATTTATTTTGTATTTCAAGGTTTTCTAAGAACTTTAACTTTCTTCTAATTGCTGTGGTTATTTTGTTTTCGGTTGAGTTCATTGAATGGGGTCAGAATTGCTCTTCATCCAAACAATACACTGCATCCAAATTACTTATTCCATTCAACTGGTATTAAGTTCATATTTAAACACTATTTCTAGCATCGCAGGTTCGATTCCCAGTCAGGGTACATGCCTGGGTTGCAGGCCATGATCCCCAGCAACCGCACATTAATGTTTCTCTCTCTCTCTATCTCCCTCCCTTCCCTCTCTAAATAAATAAATAAATAAATAAATAAAATTTTTAAAACTCTGTTAAAAAAAACACTACTTCTTGTACTCACACAGTCTGTAGTCTCTGCCCTTTCAGAGTGGAGTGTCCATGGGGCACTCCCACTGTAGCCCATGCTCTCCTACACTTTTTAATTTGTGTCATCTGATGGAAAAGGGATCAGAGAATAACATGTTAGCCTAAGTTAAACTCACCTGTAATGTATAAGCAATACTGAACTGTTTCAGTTCGTTTTCACTTGAAAGATAAAACTTCCGTGGAAAGAAAAATGAGCTGCCAACCCACCCTTTGAGTTATCAGATGATTAAGATTCTTATTCTAAACTGATGTTTTTATAGGTCAGGGAACCAGTCAGAAGCCCAGAGCCTGCAGAATTTAATCCACAGATACTCCATCAGACAAGATATTAGTGTGGCAGAAAGTCACATTTTTCAAGTTTTTTCATTCATGTAGTATCATGTAGAGAACACTCGGGCACCACAGTGTGTGGAAACAAGGTGGTATGGTTCCTGTCCTATTGAGAAAAGAACAGGCCTAAGAAGGCACAGAAGTAATCACAGGCAGGGAGATGGACTTCGGCTCTAAGGAGGCTGAGTCTCCGTCCCCCCAGCAGCGGCCCACTAGTCCACCCCAGGAGCCTCGTAAGGCAGGGAGAACGGCCATAGTGCCAGGCAGCAGCATGCCTCATGCCGGCAAACAGAAGTGTGCCAGAGAGAGGGGGCAAGATTTCAGCTGTGATGGAGAGACCTTGACCATGAACGGGAAGGGAGCAAGTCAGTGAAGGGATTTCAGTTAGTCTTGAAACATTAGGTAGGATGACAGCACAGAAGTGTCAAGCTGAAACAAAAAACCAACAGTTCAAGAGACAGAGCAATGACTGGGGGATGAAGAATTGCTTTTACTAAAGCACAGGTTCAGGCAGAAACCCAACAATGTCCTGATTATGGGAGAAAGCAAGGGTTTTTATGAGAAGAAAAGAAGTACTTGAAAAGGAGACAAAAATGCCTTGAAGAACCAAGTGGCTCAGGGACTCTTGGCTGTTTGGGATTGGTTACTGGTTCTGCCTTCAGGTGGGAGGGGAGGTTCGCAGTCTGGTCCTTGTGACCACATGTCGCTGCCCTGCTGACACTGACACGTCGCAGGCAAGGCGCTGCTCCTGGCAGCTGCTGCACAGTTTCGAAACGGCTCCACTGCTGTCAGCTGCCACCTGCCACAGGAGACTGACACAGGGTCCAGTTAGACACCTCGAAGGTAGTTTTAATAGAATAAGTGAAATACGAAAATGAAGACAACGAACAGTTCGAACCCAGAATGTTAGAGAATAAATACAGGAGCCAAGCTGATAAATTTAGAATTCATTTGGTCAGCAGTTAGGAATTTTACAAAAATCAGCAGAGATACATATAAACTTTCATGGTTCTGAAAGGAATTTAATCAAGAAACCTTGTGTCAGGTAGAACACAGGAAATAAGTAATTAATGACAGTAATTCATGTGATTATATTTGTCACACATACGCACATCAATTAGAAATGATCAATTATGAGAAAAAGATTTCCTCCAAGAAATGCTATTGTTCGTGTTGAGGAGAAAACCGCGGTCTCAAGATGGTGTCCCTTGTGCTGAAGCCCATGACGCCAGACCTAGACTGAATTCCCGATGCCCTCACGGGCTCACCGCCTCCCAGAAACGTGATCGCAGGCCACCGGTCTGGAATTTTCTGCTGGGCACCGGTAAGGCTGTCTGTCCCGTGGGCCTCACACTCAGGGGGAAGATGAGGCAGTCTGCCTGGCCAGTCTCCTCCCATCAGATCGAGTGAACCTGGCCTGAAACACTGTTTTTCTTTTGCTAATACCTCCTCGCCCCACCTCCTTCTGCCCATACAACCTTCCATTTGCTTCAGCACCTCGGAGAGCTCTTCTGCGGCCACAGGGGATGCTGCCTGATTCATGAATCATTTAATAAAGACACTTTACCTTCCAATTTACTCAATGGGATATTATTTTTAACATTTTTTGTAATCGGCTTTTTGGTACATGACAGTTCTTTAGCTGAAGCGGCATTTATAAAGTTATCATTTCGATATAAAGATAAGCGTTGCATCCCAGCCAAAGACTTCAGCACTGTCTTCACCAGACTCACATCTGTAACGAAAGTTCTCCATTTTCCATGCGCTGCATCTTGGGGCAAGGGCTGGAGCATGTGTTCGGGAATGAAGCTTCTACCGCTTTGCTTTTCCTCAGTGTCAGTTCTGCTGCCCTTGTTCAGACCTGGGAAGCTGGCTGCCGGTGCCTCCCTTCGCTGACACCTCTTCCACCTGGCGAGGACACCCCCTAAGAATCCCCAGTAATTGTAAGCAATGTGTTTTTCAAAGACCTTGTGAACTCTACTACCATACAATATTATCATTAAATCAACAAAAAGACTTAGTCAAATGAATTAATTTGTCGTCCTCTAGTTTTTTTAAAAAAAAACAAATGATTTCATGTAAACATTTTTCTTGGCAAACATAAAAGTAGTCTTCCGTAAATGTCACGTAGACATTCAGAGCCAAGAATATTTTGGTGACAGTATTACTGAGAAATTTATAACATGAAACTTTTTATACATGTGTACTTGTCACAGTTACAAACTATAAAGAACAACTCATATTTTTAGTGGGAAGAGTGAATTAATTGAAGGGCTATTTGGAGCTCACAGAATCCACAGGGGTCCGGAGGACTGGATTTGGAAAACATGCAGATACCGATAGAATTCTGGAAGGCATAAAGCATCAAGAAGTACTGATTCAAACAGGGGCTGACTAACCCAGGTGCTGCTAAAGCTGCCACAAGGCAGTGCCAGGGCCGGGCATGTGCCAAATAACTGTGACTCACATCACGCAGGGAGTTTCATCTTTGCCTCGTGATTCAGACCCACCACCCAAAGAGCGGTTTTGCACCCAAGTCTTAGGCCTGGCTCAGGAGGCCAGACTGAGAGCTGAGAAAATTCATATCACAAATACTTCATTGGGAGAGATCCATTATGGCAGAGTAGTAAGCAGAAGCTACACTAACCTCCTCCTAGGGCCTATCTGGAATTAAAACTAAATTGTAGAGAACTCATCCAAAATAACCAACTGAACACTAGCTGGAGAGAAGCCTCATACCCATGGACAGACAGAAGAAGCCACTTCACCACAACTAGACTGGTAGGGAGTGCAGAAGCAGCAGGAAAGGGCTGGCTGGACTCCCACAGGTAGCAGCAGAAGTGCCAGAGAGATATTTCCATGGCCAGGGGGTTACCCCTGAGAAGTGTGGGGTCTAAACCCCGAGCTGGGAACCCCAGCCTACAGCATCAGAACCAGGAAAATGACCCTGATGATACCCAGCTGTAAAAAGCAGCAGGGTTTCTGTCAGCCATGGAGAGAGAGCAGAAGACTTCTAGAGCCTCTTAAAGGGCCAATGCACAAAATTTCATTTGCAGCCACTTACCCTGGGCTCCAGCAGAAGAAAGGCAGAGTGGACTAGAGATAATTTAGGAGTGTGTGGGGCTGGTGGCTCTGGGGAGAGAACTGAAGGAACAGCCACCAGGATCACTGAGCTGAATCGTTTTCCATGCTGTAGAAAAGATATTCCAAGAAGCATCAGCCTGAGGAAAAGCAAAAGCCCCACCCACAGGATTACTCTGCTCTACCTTACCGAGCCTAAGCCAGTCTTCTGATTACAGCTTGAGGATATTCATTAATTAGTTTAACAACTGAGGTGAGTCCCTGGGAGTTGTATTCAGCTGACCCTCCCCACGGGCTGTTGTTGATTAGAGCTGGCCTTGGCACACACCCTGGTCCTTCCTGCACACAAACAGGCCCAGCAAAGGGAGTGACATGGTGTAGATCGCTGACAGCTCCCAACAGGTTGACCAGGGACAGTCACAAGCAGTGTCTCACAAAGAGCTATACCAGAGTCTTTGCAGATCTACCTAATGTACAGAGACAAATACAATGATGCAGCCAAATGGGAAGACAAAGGAACAGACCCCAAATGAATCAAAGAGAATTCTCCAGGGGAAGAGCTAGATGAAATGGAGGCAAGCAATTTATCAGATAGAGTAATGACTATAAGGATACTCAACAGCATGAAAGAAGACATAAACTATAAAAAAGGATCAGTCAGAAATAAAGAATGCAATATCTGAAATAGATAATACACTGGAAGCAATTTATTGAAAGCAATAAACAGTTGGTTAGGTGAAGCAGAGAATCAAATACATGATTTGGAGGACAAGGTAGAAAGGAATGCCCAAGCAGAGCAGCTAAAAGAAAAAGAAAAGGATTTTAAAAAATGAGGAAAGTCTAAGTAACATTTTAGACACATGAAATGCAACAACAACCAGTGTCGCAGGTTCGATTCCCAGTCAAGGCATATGCCTGGGTTGCAGGCCATGACCCCCAGCAACTGCACATTGATGTTTCTCTCTCTCTCTCTCTCTCTCTTTCTCTCTCCCTTCCCTCTCTAAAAATAAATAAATAAAATCTTAAAAAAATAAAAAAGAAAGAAATGCAGCAACAACCACATCATGGGAACACCAGAGCGAAAATAGAGCAACCAAGGGAACAAGAACCTCCTTGAAAAAATAATGACTGAAAACTTCCACAATCTGGTGAAGGAAAAAGACACACAAGCCCAGGAAGTTCAGAGTCCCAGACAAGTTGAACCCAAAGAGGTCTACACTGAGATAGGTTATAATTAAAATGATAAGGCTTAAAAACAAGGAGAGAATCCAAAAAAAAACAGCAAGAAAGAAGCAGGTAGTTACCTACAAGGAAGCACAAATTAGACTGTCATATGATTTCTCAACAGAAACATTTCAGGCCAAAAGAAAGTGGCATGAAATATTCAAGGTGATGAAAAGCAAGGACCTACAAGCAAGACTACTCTACTCAGCAAGGTTATCATTTAAAATTGAAGGAGAAATAAGTAGCTTCCAAGGCAAGAAAAAGCAAAGGAGTTTGTTACCACCAAACCATTACTGCAACAAATGTTAAAGGGCTTGCTTGAAGAAGAAGAAGAAGAAGAAGGAGAAGGAGAAAGAGAAGAACAAGAACAAGAAGAACAAAAACAAGGAAAAAAATGGAGGCACATAGTCTAACAATACAATGACACCACATATGTATCTATCAACAATCACCTTAAATGTAAATGGCTTAAATGCTCCAACAAAAAGACATCAGGTAGCTGAATGGATAAGAAAACAAGACCCATATATATAGTATCTCCAAGAGATATATACACACAGACTAAAAGTAAAGGGATGGAAAAAGATATTTCATGCAAATGAAAGGAAAAAAAGGCGGAAGTAACATTTCTTATATCCAAAAAAATTTTTAAACAAACTAAGAGACAAAGAAAGACACTACATAATGATAAACAGAACAATACAAAAGAGGATATAACCCTAGTAAACATTTACACACCCAACATAGGAGCACCAAAGTGTGGGAAGTATATCTTGATGGACATAAAGGGAGAGATCTAAAGACAGCCATAGTTAGGGAACTTAACACCCCATTGACTTCAATGGATAGGTCTTCCAGACACAAAATCAACACGGAGGCAGCAGCCTAAGCAACACACTAGATCAAATGGATTTACATGATAACTTAAGAGCATTTCACCCCAAAGCAACAGATTATACATACTTTTCAAGTACACATGGAATGTTTTCTGGGATAGACCACATATTAGGACATAAAACAAGTCTCAATAAATTTGAGAAGATTGAAATCATATTAAACATCTTCTCTGACCACAATGCTATGAAACTAGGAATCAATCACAAGAACACTGAAAAACACGCAAAGATGTGGAAATTAAATAATGTTACTAAACAATTAATGGATCAACAATGAAATCAAGGAAGCAATCAAAAGATATCTTGCAACAAATGAAAATGGTAGACAGCAGTCCAAAATCTGTGGGACACTCTGAAAAGAATCCTAAGAGGGAAATTCATAGCATTACAGGCTTATCTCAAAAAACAAGGAAAAGCTCAAATAAACAATCTAACCTTATACTAAAAGGAACTTGAAAAGAACACCAAAGAAAGCCTAAAGTGAGTAGAAGGAAGGAGATAATAAAGATCAAAGCATAAATAAACAAAAAGTGTCTAAAAAAAGGAGATAAAAAATCAGTGAATCTAAGAGCTGTTTGTTTTGAGAAGATAAACAAGATTGACAAAACTTTAACCAGACTCATCAAGAAAAGAAGAGAAGGGACCCAAATAAATAAAATTAGACATTAAAGAAAAGAAACAACTCACACCAAAGGGATACAAAGGATTGTAAGAAAATGTAATGAACAATTATATGCCAACAAACTAGAAAACCTAGATGAAATAATAACTTTCTAGAAACATACAGTCTTCCAAAATAAAGCCAGGAAGTATCAGAGAATCTGAATAGACAGATTATACCTAGTGAAATTGAAGCAGTAATGAAAAAACACCCAATAAACAAAAGCCCTGGACTGGATGGCTTCAGAGGTGAATTTTACCAAACATTCCAAGAAGAATGAACACTTCTCCTTCTGAAACTATTTCATAAAATTCAAGAGGAGGGGAGGCTTCCAAACTCATTTTATGAGGCCAACATTATCCTAATTCCAAAACCAGATAAAAACATAGAAAGAAAGAAAATTATAGGCCAATATCCCTGATGAACATAGAGGCTAAAATCCTCAATAAAATATTACCAAACAAAATACATCAATCCATCAAAAAGATCATACACCATGATCAAGTGTGATTTATTTGGGGAATGCAAGGTTGGTACAACATTTGACAGTCAATAAATGTGATTCACCACATAAACAAAATGAAAGATAAAAACCACATGATCATATTGGTAGACGCATAAGAAGCATTTGATAAAATCTACCATTCATTTATGATTAAATCTCGGCAAAGTGGGATTAGAGGGAACACACTTAAACATGATAAAGGTCATATATGACAAACCCACTAGCAGCATGATACTCAACAGACAAAACTACAAGAATTCCCCTTAAAATCAGGAACAAGACAGGGATGTCTGTTTTCACCTCTCCTATTCAACATAGTACTGGAAGTCCTAGCCACAGCAATCAGACAAGAAGAAGAAATAAAAGGCAACCAAATTGAAAAGGAGAAAGTAACATTATCTTTATTTATGGATGACATGATACTGTACATAATCTGTACATAGAGATACTATACATACGGAACTATATAGAGAAAAGTAGCTGGATACAAAATTAATATCCAGAAATCAATTGCATTTTTCTATGCTAATAATTAACTAATGGAAAGGGAAATTAAGAAAACAGTCCCTTTCACAACTGCTACAAAAAAAGAATAAAATACCTAGGGATAAACCTAACCAAGGAAGTAAAAGATCTGCATTTGGAAAATTACAAGGTATTGAACAAAGAAATTAAAGGAGATACAAATAAGTATAAGCACATACCATGTTCGTGGATAGAAAGAACACGCAAAGCAATCTATAGATTCAACACAATTCATTTCAAGACTCCAATGACATATTTCACAGAACTAGAACAAATATTTCAAAAGCTTATACAGAACCATAAAAAGCCCCACATGGCAACAGCGATCCTGAGAAAGAACATAGTTGGAGGAATCACACTAACATCAAAGTATACATTAAGGCCATAGTAATCAAAACAGCATGGTACTGGTATAAAAACAGACACATAGATCAATGGAACAGAACATAGATCCAAGAAATAAACCCACTTCTTTATAGTCAATTAATATATGACAGAGGAAGCAAGGACATACAATGGGTTAAGATACTTTATTCAATAAATGGCATTGGGAAAATTAGACAGATAAGTACAGAAAAATTAAACTAGACCAACTTCTTACACCACACACAAGAATAAATTTAAAAGGGATCAAAGACTTAAATGTTAGACCAGAAACCACAGAAATCCTAGAAAAAAACCCTTGGCAGCAAAATCTCACACATTGCTCATAGCAATATTTATTTGGATATATCTCCCCAGGCAAGGGAGACAAAAGGAAAAGTTAACCAATGGGACCACACCAAACTAAAATGGTTTTGCACAGCAAAGGAAATCATCAACAAAATAAAAAGACAACCCACAGAATGGGATAACATATTTGCTGATATATCTGAAAAGGGGTTTATCCAAAATTTATAAAGAACTTACAAAACTCAACACCACAAAAACAAACAACCTAACTGAAAAATGAGCAAAGGACCTGAATAAACACTTCTCCAAAGAGGACATACAGATGGCCAATACACATATGAAAAGATGATCAACGGCATTAATCATCAGAGAAATGAAAATTAAGCCCACAATGCGATACCATCGCACACCAGTCAGAATGGCCACCATCAACAAATCAGGAAATAACAAGTGCTGGCAAGGATGTGGAGAAAGCAGAACCCTTTTGCAGTGTTGGTGGGAATACAGACTGGTGCGGCCACTGGGGCAGCAGTGTGGAGATACCTGAAAATTTTAAAAATGGATCAGCCTTTCGACCTACTGATCCCACTTCCATGAACATATCTGAAGAAACCAAAACATTAATTCAGAAGAACATAAGCCCCCGTATGTTCACTGCAGTGTTATTTACAATTGCCAAGGTATGGAATCAGCCATAGGGGACATTTACACAATGGAATACTACTCAGTAGTAAAAAAAAAAAAGAAGAAAACCTTACCTTTGCAACAGTAGGGATGGACCTGGAGAACATTATGCTAAGTGAAATAAGCCAGTCAGAGAAAGACAAATGCTGTATGATTTCACTCACATGAGGATTCTAATGGGCAAACTGAAATAACAAGCAAAATAGAGACAGACTCATCGATGGAGAGCAGATGATAGCTACTAGGGGGAGGTTAGGGGTTTGAGGGATCGAGCAAAAAGGAAAAAGGACTCATGGACACGGACAACAGTGTGGTGATTGCAGGCGGGGGAAGCTATACGGGGACTAAATGGTAATGAAAAACAAAATACAATAAAAATCACATTTAAAAGACAAATACTGCCCTGGCTGGCATAGCTCAGTGGATTGAGTGCAGGCTGCGAACCAAAGTATCGTAGGTTCGATTCCCAGCCAGGGTACATGCCTGGGTTGCAGGCTGCGGCCCCCAGCAACTGCACATTGATGTTTCTCTCTCTCTCTCTTTCTCCCTCCCTTCCCTCTCTAGAAATAAATAAATAAATCTTTAAAAAAAAGACAAATATTTCATTAATTGGAATCTAATAGAAAGATCAAAGTAATCAAAATGGAAATAGAAGTAAACACTAGAGAGTAACAAAGTGATAAAAGTCCATTCTTAATAGTTTTCATTCACTCATCTTCCTTTCAAAACTGTTTTATTTTTATCTATTTCTTAAAAGATACTATTTGTTTATTTTTAGAGGGAGGGGAAGGAGAGGAGAAAGAGAGGGAGAGAAACATCAAGGTGTGGTTGCCTCTCACATGCCCCTACTGGGGACTTTGCCTGCAGCCCAGGTATGTGTCCTGACAGGGAATTGAACCGGCAACTCCTTGGTTCACAGGCTTACACTCATTCCACTGAGCTACACCAGCCAGGGCTAAAACTATTTTACTTCTATAACAAATGTAATGTGTGATCAGTAAAGAATACTTGAAAATAGCAACACTAGAAGTAAAGTGGACTGCACTCAGGCCCATTAAAGCACTACTAATATCAGACGATCGGAATCCCAGGGCTGGTGGTGACAAAGTTCCACAACTGGATGGTGCACAGCACTCGGAGTCTCTCCTCTCCCCATTCCACAGGCCCCAAGTGCACAACCCTGCCGTCCGCAAGGCCGTGCTCCCTCAGGACACTGGGTGGACTCTGCCCTCAGCTCCTGCTGCCTCCAGTGTGGCCATTCTTCCCTGGAAGTCACTCCAGGCCTAGTGCTGTCACCACTCGGCACTGCCTCCTTCTTACAGTGACAAGGTCACGTGGATTAGAGCCCAGCCCAATGGCCTTATCTTAAATCAATTACACCTATAACGACCCTGTTTCCAAATAAAGTCACATCTAGAGGAACCAAGCTTTATCACTTCAGTGCATTTTGGGGAGGAGGTAGTTCGACCCACGATAAGTGGTGCATATTTTCGTTTTTCTCTGCAACCTCGATTTTACATGTTTATTGTGGGGACGTGACCAGGGGCATCTTACTCAGCTGTGGTGCTCAAACGCCCATGCCTTCTACAACACCGGTGAACCCTGAATACATTATGCTAAGTGAAATAGGCCAGAAACAAACTAACAAATATTATGTGACCTCGCTGATATCAAGTACCTAGAATCAGCAAATTGATGGGGACGGAAAGTGTGACGGTGCCGCGAGAGACTGGGAGAGGGGAAATGGGCAGATGCTGTTCAATGGGCAGGGTTTCTGTCTGCAGCAGCAGTCAAGTTCGGGAAATGTGTAGTGGCAATGGTTTTACGGCACCGTGATATAGGAAATGCCACTGAACTGTACACTTAAAAGTGTTTAAAGTGATAATTTTGTGTTATGCATATTTTACTTGACAAAAAATGTAACACCGTTGAATGAGCCAGACGCTTACACAGAACATCCACCTATGGGTTACCTGTCGCGAGGTCACAGCTCTCGCCAGGGCTGTCATCTCACCTCAGGCTCGGTGGGGAGGACCTACCTCCAAACACAAGCAGCTGGGGGCAGAATTCACTTTCTTGCCGTGTGCAAGCAAGAGCCACATGAGGAAGGTCTTCGTGAATAAAAAACACAGTGAGATATCACTACACTCACTAGAATACATAAAATTAAACAGCCTGAAGATACAAAATTACGAGGATGTGCAGTGGCCGGACCTCACCGAGGCTGCAGGTGGGAGTGCAGACCTGGGTGCCAGCTTCTCACATGGTTAAATCACAGCCATTACATGACCCGCCCCCTCCACCACCAGTCACTCACCCACGAAAGTGAACACACTCTCGCACCAAGACTGCACATAAATGTTTGTGGCAGCTCTACTTTTATTTATTTTTTAATCCTCACCCAAAGATGTGTTTGTTAATTTGAGAGAGAGAGAGAGAGAGGGAGAGAGAGAGGGGGAGAGAGAGAGAGAGAGAGAGGGAAACATTGACGTGAAAGAAGCATCAATCAGTTGCCTCCTGTATGCACCCAGACTGGGAATCGAACCTGAAACCTAGGTATGTGCCCTGAGCAGAGAGTGACCCCATAACCTTTTGTTGCACCGGATGGCAATCCAACCAACTGAGCAACCCAGCCAGGGGCAGCTTTATGTAAGTGGCCCAACCCTGGTACCCAGCTTAAATGTCTAGCAACAGATGAATGGATAAACAAAACACAATGTATCCATACAACGAAATACTAATCAGCAATAAAAAAATGAAACAACTTTTATTAATAAAAAGTATGAACTACTGATAAATGTAACAATATGAATAAATCTTTTAAATATTTTGCTGACTTAAAGAAATTAGACAAAGCCCTGGCTGGCGTAGCTCAGTGGATTGAGCGCGGGCTGGGAACCAAAGTGTCACAGGTTCGATTCCCAGCCAGGGTGCATGCCTGGGTTGCAGGCTATAACCCCTAGCAACCGCACATTGATGTTTCTCTCTCTCTCTCTATCTCCCTCCCTTCCCTCTCTAAAAATAAATAAATAAAATCTTTAAAAAAAAGAAATTAGACAAAAAAAAAGAGTACACATTTTGTAATTCTATGTCCAGAACATTCTAGTACAAGTACACCTACACCGTAGACCTCCACTAACACAAAGCCAACTGTGGCTGATGTAAGTTGGGAGCACGGGAGGGACCAAGCACTAGCAACATGGGAAAACGTCAGGGCCGATGGAAATGGTCTGTATTTCATTGTGCTTTTTCCCCACAAGCGAATGCAGCTTTCAAAGCTTTTCCAAATGTACTCTGAAAATTAATTCCATTTTATTCTTCGATAAATTTTCAGAAATAAAACTGATACAATAACTATAAAGACCAAGTGTTCTCTAAAAGGTTAAAGAAACTCATCTCTCTCCCCTCACCCAGTTCTTGCAACGGGAGCTTAGAAGTGGATTGAAATTTCTTTGGCAATTTAGCAACTAAGAACAATCATTCGACTAGAGTGATAAAAAGATTACCCACAGATACAATTTCCCTCTGTGTCAGCAAGAATTCAATACAGGTCTCGTCACTCAAGCAAAAGGATTACAGGGACAAGGCGGTGGGATAAAGGGACAATAGACGCATCAGTGGGGGGTAGGTGTCACAGACACTTTGTTTCACAAAATAAAAATTCTCCACGTGCTCTCTAAGATGGGATCTCCTTAGCCCGTTGTACCTGAATACTGATCAAGATTGAAACCACTCTGTTTGTCATCTAAATGGGAAAGCCATCTTCTCCTGATTTTAAAAGCACATCTGAGGCAGGTAATTTGATTTTACGTGTTCATTATGGACACTACCAAACTTAGCCAGGATGCAAGCTCCGTTAAATAACAAACAGGCTTAAAGTATTGGAACTAAGTCCAATTATACATTCAGAAAAGACTGTAAACTGTTCTGATTGTTTTGACAGTAGAATAGTTTGAGCAGAATAACCTTGCCACTTATTTATACATTAGTCTATTTATTTCATAGTTGGTTATTGTTAATTATGTTCACAAACAACAGCATATTACATACATTACAAAACACAAATCAAAGATTCATTGTCAAAATGCTTTATGCATTTTAAATTTTACTTTCTTTGTAAATGACTGAGTACTATTTTGTCATACGGTCGCAGAAGAGTGTGACTGTATGTTAAATACATTTTAATTTGGGGGTTTACTGATTCCCCAAACTGAAGAAGCAACCTTCCCATGGTCTTTACTGTAGAAGAGGAAGAGCCTGGCTGGCTTCCTTTTCAGTCCCATCTCCGACTTTGGGGTCGAGTCCAGGGTAGATTATTGAGATGCCTTTTGAGTAGCCTTTTGTGTAAGAGAGACGTAGAAATAAAAATTACATGCATACCCATTTGCTGAAATTTTGCAAAGAAAACAGTAGAAGACTAATGCAAAAATCAGTCAAAAGTGTTTACTCTTGGAGAACTCAGAGCAATCTCCCAAAACCTGAGTCTGGCCACATCGCTCCAGGACTCTGGCTCCACAGCACACCCGCTGGGGATGCGCACCCTACAACAAGGGCTACAGTCAGGTTTCCAAAATGAAATGAACACAGATGCCCAGCGTCATCTGAATCTCAGACGAACAACAACTTTTCTGATATAATCATGTCCCCTGTGTTATAATGTGCCCTTAGTCTTGGCTAAACATTGGACACACACCATTTTCCTTTTAGGAATGGCACGCCATTGCTCCATTTGGACATTCACTTGCCTTTGTTGCATGCAGTAGATGTTTGAGATTTGAAAATCTTTGCCTCAGTTCTAGAATTACATGGGACCTGATTTGCACTCAAGTCTTATTTCACATTTTAAATCGATAGTTGTGGATAGCCAGTCATGGATATCCTCGTTGTCCGAAGTTGATTTTAAAGGTGGATTTGAAACATGCAGCAGTAGTTTAAAAAAACACACCTTGGTCGTGAACTCACAAGAAGTCAGCTTCTACAATTTCTTTCACCAAGTGAAAGAATCAAAATGCAAAGTGAATTTGTGGCTGTTTTCCATACCTGGGATGAAGCCTTGAGCTGGTCACTGCTCTTCAAGTGGTCTCCTTATCCAGACGCCAAAAAGGTTGGGCTGTGCTTCAGGTGCCCCCCATTTGCCTCACCTCCAACACACCTGCTCCAAGCACCTCAGAAGCCCTGTCCTCAGCTGTACCTTGGGATTCTAGAATGCTCTCAGTAGGCTTACAAGGACTTCCAGGGTGGGCCCAGGGACCCACACCCATGTGGCAGCAGGGGGCAGAGCTCACCTGGCCAGGTGAGCACCGTGTGGAGCTGGGCTGACTGGGCTTGGGGAATCTGCCTCAGTGAGACCTGCTTGGAACCTGCTTGTGCCTGTGGGTGGGCAAACCCCAGGAGGAGGACCTGGGGGCACTCGGGACTGACATGCAGCCCCGGGGGGCAGAGGGTGAAGAGATGTGTGGGTACTTTGGACAAGAGCAGGGCCGGCCAGGGCAGGTGGGCATGAGGAGACGCCTGGGGCCAAAGCATCCACTCTGGGGGCTTTGGAGGCGGGAGGGATGGAGAGATTGTAGACGTTCAAGGACAGATGTCACACAGACACAGGTGACCTGGCCCTAAGTGGGGCTGCAGATGCAGAAGAGATGACAGAAACACACGGCCCCGCTGCCCACAGGCCTTTTATACAAAAACCAGGTCACGATCCATCCTTGGAGGAAAAAAGTACTGCCCATTCACCCGCAAATGAAACTCCAGTCGTCGCCTGACCAAGCCTCACACCTGAGGTGGGTGAACAGGTCCCTGGCCGAACACTGCTTTTGTTGCATCATCTCTGGATTCAACAGTGCTCTGAACATCCTGCTTTTTAAAAAATTTTTTGTTTTATTTTTCATTGTATTTTTCATTACCATTTTCCCTCTTACACCCTCTGCCCCCACCCATAATCACCATTCTATTGTCCACAAGTCCTTTCTTCCTTTTTTGCTCAAAACTTCCACACCCTCACTGACCCCCAGAGCTGTCAGCCTGCTCTCCATCTATGAGTCTGTCTGTATTTTGCTTGTTAGTTCAGTTATTCATTAGATTCCACATATGAATAAAATCATATGGTATTTGTCTTTCTCTGACTGACTTATTTCACTCAGCACAATATTCTCTGGGTCCATCCATGCTGTTGCAAAGGGTGAATTTTTCTTCTTTTTTATGCCGAGCAGAATTCCATTGGTTGAAAGTCCCATAGGTGTTTCATCTACTCATCTACTGATGGACACTTGGGCTGCTTCCGTATCTTGGTGATTGTTAATAGCACTGCAGTGAACATAGGGGTGATTATGTTGTTTTGAATTAATATATAAAATTTTGAAATATTTGGTCTAGTTTTCTGAAATATGCCATTGATATCTTCATAGGAATTACACTGAATCTATAGATTGTTTTGGGTAAAATGGACCTTTTATGACCTTAATTCTTCTTATCCATGAACAGGATAAGTATTTGCAGTTATTTGTGTCTTCTTCAATTTCTTTCTTCAGTGTGTTATAATTTTCTGAGTACAGACCTTTTATTTCCTTGGTTAGATTTGTTCCTAGGTATTTTATCCTTTTTGAAGCAATTGTGAATGTCATTGTTCTCTTAATTTCCTTTTCTGATAGTTCATTATTGACATAAAAAATGCAACTGATTTCTGGATATTAATTTTGTATCCTACTGCCCTGGCTGGCATAGCTCAGTGGATTGAGCGCGGGCTGCGAACCAAAGTGTTGCAGGTTCAATTCCCAGTCAGGGTACATGCCTGGGTTGCAGGCCATGACCCCCAGCAACCGCACATTGATGTTTCTCTCTCTGCCTCTCTCTCTCTCTCTAATTCCCTCCCTTCCCTCTCTAAAAATAAATAAATTTAAAAAATCTTTAAAAAAATGTTGTATCCTACCACTTTACTGATTTAATTTATAAGTTCTAGTAGGGTTTTTTTGTGTGGAATCTTTAGTGTTCTCTATGTACAGTATCATGTCGTGTGCAAATACAGTTTTACTTCTTCCTTTCCAGTTTGGATGCCTTTTATTTCTTCTTCTTGCCTGATTGCTTTCCAGGGTTTCCCAGCACTATGTCTAATAGGAGAGGTAAAACAGGACATCTCTCTCTTGTTCTCAATCTTGAGAAAATTGCTTGTGGTTTTTGCTTGCTGAGTACGATGCTGACTGGGATTGTCATATGTGCTCTTTATTATGTTTAGGTATGTTCCCTTCGTTCCCACTTTGCTGAGAATTTTTATCATAAATCGGTGCTGGATTTTTTCAAGTGCTTTTTCTGCATCCATTGATATGGTAATATAAAAATATTCATTTTTTTACGTGCTGTATCACATTTATTGATTTACAAATGTTATACAACTTTGCATTCCTGGAATAAATCCTACTATGGTGATCACGGTGGGATCTTCTATGTATTCTTGTATTGAGTTTGCTAATATTTTGGTGAGGATTTTTCATGTGTACTCATCATAGACATTGGCCTATCATTTCCTTTTGCAGTGTCTTTCTCTAGTTTTAGAAGTAGGAGAATGCTGGCCTCTGTAAACTGAGGTTGGGACTCTTTCTTCCCCTTGTTGTTTTTTGAACTAGTTTGAGGAGAGGTGTTTGTTCTTGGAATATTTGGTAAAAGTCACCTGTGAAGCCATCTGCTCCAGCACTTTTGTTTGTTGGGAGTTTTTTGTTTTTAAGTACTTCTTCAGTTTCACCAGGTGTAACCTATCTATTCAGATTCTCTGATTCTTTCTGATTTAGTTTTAGAAGATTGTATTATTCTAGGAATTTATCATTTCGACCAGGTTGTCCAGTTTGTTGGCATATGTTCATAATATTTTCTCACGATCCTTTGTATTCTTTGGTGTCAGTTGTTAGTTCTCCTCTTTCATATCTGATTTTATTTATTTGGGCCCTCTCTCTTTTCCTTGATGAGTCAGGTTAAAGGCTTGTCAACTTTGTTTATCTTTTCAAAGAACAAGCTCTTAGATTCATTGATCTTTTGTATTGTATTTTTTAGAATCTATTTTGTTTATTTATGCCCTGATCTTTATTATTTTCTTCCATCTGCTCACCTTGGGCTCTATTTGTTCTTTTTCAAGTTCCTAAGTGTAAAGTTAGATTTTTTATTTGAGCTTTATGTTGTTTCTTGAGCTAGGCCTGTAAGACTATGCATTTCCTTCTTAGGATGGCTTTCCTGATGTCCCACAGATTTAGAGTTATTGTGTTCTTATCTTCATTTGTTTCAAGATGTTTTTGGTTTTTCTTTGATTTTGTTGTTGAAGCAGTCATTGTTTCATAACATGTTATTTAGCTTGTTACATACTTTGTACCACGTCTTTGTGCATTTCAGTTTTCTTCTTCTGATTAATCTCTAGCTTTATGGCATATTTGGTCAGAGATGGTGTTTGGTATAATTTCAATCTTCTTAAATGTATTGAGACTTGAGTCCTGATATGTGGTCTATTCTAAGAAATGTTCCAAGTGCACTTTAGAAAAATATATATTCTGCTGCCTCTGGGTGAAATGCTGTGAAAATATCAATTAAATCCATTTGTTCTATTGTGGCTTAAAGGCTGCTATCTCCTTGTGATTTTCTGTCTGGAAGATCTGCCCACTGCAGTCAATAGGGCGTTAAAATTCCAGACAATGACTGTATTTCTGTCATCTCTACCTTTATGTTCATCGAGATTTGCTTCGCAAACCTAAGTGCCCCTGTGTTTGGTATGTAAATGTTTACGAGGGTGCTAAGCATTTAGGTTCTCCCGTGTTGGATTGTTCCTCTTACCATCATGTTGTGTCCTCTGTCTCTCTGGCCTTGGTTTTAAAGTCCTTTTTGTCAAATGTAAATACTGCTACCTCAGCATTTTTTCCTTTCCATTTGCATCAGGCATCCTTTTCCTTTCATTTATTTTTGGTCTTAGTGTACATTTTGTTCTGAGGTGTGTCTCCTGGAGACAGCATATATATGAGGCTTGTGATATTCAGCTACCTGATGTGTTTCCATTGGAACATTGAAGCCATTTACATTTAAAGTGGTTATTGAAGGAGAAATATTTATTGCCATTTTAATTTTTAACTATTTTCTCTGTATTTTTTCCATTTTCTTTTCTTTTTCTTCTTTTTTATCTTCTTAAAGCAAGCCCTTTAACATTTGTTGCAATATTGGTTTTTTGGTAACAAACTCCTTCAGCTTTTTCTTGTCTGGAAAGATCCTTATTTCTCTTTAGATTTTAAATGATGGCCTTGCTGGGTAAATATCCTTGGTCGTAGGTCCTTGAATAGTTCACATCACTCCTTTCTGGCCTGAAATGTTTCATTGAGTAAACAGATGGCAGTCTAAGTGTGTTCCCTTGTAGGTAACTATCTGTTTTTCTCTTGCAGCTTTTAGGACTCTCACATTGTCTTTAAGGCTTGCCATTTCAATTATGATGTGTTTTAGTGTAGGCTTCTTTGGGTCCAATTTGTTTGGGACTTTCTGAGCTTCCTGGATTTGTGTGTCTTTTTTCTTCATCATATTAGGGAAGTTTTGGGCCATTACTTCTTCAAATAGGTTCTTGATCCTTTGCTTACTCTCTTCTCCTTCTGCTATACCCATGATGACAATGTGCTTCATGTTGTCCTGCTTTCCTCATTTTTAAAAATTCTTCATTGTTTTTGCTTTTGGCTGTTTTTTTGTTCTTTGTTTTTTTGTGTGTGCTGCTTTGCTGGAGCATTCTTTTCTATCTTGTCTTTCAAATTGCTGATTCAGTCCTCTGCTTCATCTAACCTACTGTTTATTCCTTCCAGTGTATGATTTATTTCAGAAATTGCATTCTTTATTTCTGACAGCTCCTCTTTTATGGTTTCTATGTCTTTTTTCATATTGTTGAGTATCCTTATAATAACTACTATAAATTCTATAACTAATAAATTGTTTACCCTCATTTTTTTAGTTCTTCTTCTGATCAAACACTCTTTAAAACCACAGTCACAAGCATTTAGTGACAGAGGCTGGATTCTCCAAGGCATGATTAAATAGAGCATTTATTTCATCTATACCTGAAATTTGTGTGCCTGTGAGGAGGGAGTCTTCCATAAGAGGAGTGTGAGGAGGCCTAGGAAGTGACTCAGATTCTAAGAAACAGAGTAAATGAAATCTCACCCTACTTTTATAAGACACAATTATCCTCAAGAGAAAACAATAAAAGAAAAATAATAGGATACCTGAGTGTACAGAGAATACAATAATTGATGAAAAATATTATTTTAATTTCAAGGGGTTTTTTTTGCTGATTTTCATTATTTTAACAATAACAAAAAAAAAGTAATGAAGATACCAACTTGCTGACTGCCCAGCCATGAGAAAAATAATATTCTTGTGGGAAAAGCCCGCTACAGGAGTTTTCCAGTATGTTAATTACCTATGAATACACTGTACAACACACAATTATGCACTCATATGAACACTTGGAATAGAAAATATATTAAAAAGAAATGTGTTGGAATATTTATAAAGATTTTCTCTCAGCACTAGCATGATTAATGAATTTTATTACTCTCTATTTTATCTTTTTTCCAAATATACTTGGAAAAATACTTTATATTTTAATTATAAAAAAATAACACATTGAAAAATAAAATATCATCCCCAAATTTTATAAATTTTGGAGTCTGTTTACCTGAAATTACATGGTTTTGTTTCCATTTTTAGTTTTTGTTGTTGTTGCTGTGTTTTTATTATTTTTAAACATATTTCATTGATTATGCTATTATAGTTGTCCCAATTTTTTCTCTCCTTTATCCACCCACTGCCTGCTCCCCACTCCAGCCTTCCCTGCCCCCATTTAGTTTATGTCCATGGGTTGTACATATAAGTTCTTTGGCTTTTCCATTTCCTATATTATTCTTAACCTCTACCTGTCTATGTTGTGCCTACCTATTATGCTTTTAATTTTCTGTACCTTTTCCCCTCATTCTCCCCCCTTCCCTTCCCGTCTCATAACCCTCCATGTGATCTCCATTTCTCTGGTTCTGTTCCAGCTCTCATTGTTTGCTTATTTTTTGTTTTTGTTTTTTTAGGTTCAGTTGTTGATATTTGGGAGTTTGTTGTCATTTTACTGTTCATAGTTTTGGAACTTCTTCTTTTTCTTAGATAAGTCCCTGTAACATTTCATATAATGTGCTTGGTGATGATAAACTCTTTTAATATCACCTTATCTGGGAAGCACTTTATCTGCCCTTCCATTCTAAATGATAGCTTTGTTGGATAAAGTAATCTTGGATGTAGGTCTTTGCCTTTCATGACTTTGAATACTTCTTTCCAGCCCCTTCTTGTCTGTAAGATTTCTTTTGAGAGATCCACTGATAGATAGCCCTATGGGAACTCTTGTAGGTAACTTGCTCCTTTCCTCTTGCTGCTTTTAAGATTCTCTCCTTATCTTTAATCTTAGGTAACTTAAGACACATATGATGTGTCTTGTTGTGTTCCTCCTTTGCTCCAATTTCTTTGGGACTCTCTGAGCTTCCTGGACTTCCTGGAAGTCTATTTCCTTCACCAGATTGAGGAAGTTTCCCTTCATTATTTTTCAACTAAGTTTTCAATTTTTTGTTCTTCCTCTTTTTCTGGCACCTCTATGATTTGGATGTTGGAACATTTAAAGTTGTCCTGAAGGTTCCTAAGCCTCTCCTCATTTTTTTGAAGTCTTATTTCTTCACTTTGTTCCAGTTGAATGTTTATTTATTTCTTTTGTTCCAAATCATTGATTTGAGTCCCAGTTTCCTTTCCTTCACTGTTGGTTCCCTATGTATTTATTCCTTCATTTTGCGACTGAGCTCAATCAATTCTGTGAACATCCTGATTACAATTATTTTGAACTCTGCATCAGGTAAGTTGGCTATCTCCTCATCACTTAGTTCTTTTTCTGGAGTTTTGATCTGTTCTTTCATTTTGGCCATATTTCTTTGTCTTGGTCTACCTGTTACATGGTAAGGGGTGGAGCCTTAGGTATTCACCAGGGCAGGGCAACCCTCTGCTGTGTTGTGGCACTCTATGTGGGGAAAGGATCCAAAAGGGAACAATGCCACTTGCTTGGCTCTTGTCCACTTTCATTACTTCCCTTGCTTCCCACAAGCAGGTTGTGACCTTTCAGGTGCTGATTCACTGGTAGGTGGGTTTGTGTACTTTCTAGGATCCTGTGGGTCTCTCCAGGAGATCCTCTTGTGAAACTGGTAGTTTCCCCCACAGCAGCAACCCTCACAGGGTTTTACAGCCAGGAGTTTTGAGTCTTCAGTTACCCATGCTGAAACCCTGGTTTTTCTGCTCTGTCTTGTGCCCCTGCTATTTCTCTTGGCTTATGTGGATGTGAATGTGGGATAGCCCACATGGTCCACTGCCTTGCCTTACATGTGCCCTTTCTGCCTGGCTGCCCATCTCTGCCCCTCCTACCAGTCTGGATGAATGTTTCTTTAATTCCTTGGCTGTTGGATTTCCATGCAAATGATCTTCTGGAAGTTCTGGCTGTTCTTTGTTTTTAAATTGGTTGTGAGCCTTCATTTGGCTGTGTGAGAAAATGAAGCATTTCTGCCTACTTCTCCATCCTGGCCAGAACCTCTGTGTTGCTGTTTTCAGGATTCCTTTTCTTCTATCCTTGGTTTTAAATATTGCAATTTTTCTTATTATTTACTGTACATAATTTATGATTCCCTAAATCCAATAAATACGTGTTTTCCTTTTGCTAAGGTAAATGTTTTTTACATTTTAACATTTTCAAATTATAATGGGTCTTTTGATTGATTTGTATATTTATTTTATCAACATTTTCATATCTTTGAAATTGATTTTTTATATAAGTCAATTTCTTGGAATAAATAAAATACATATTTACTGGGTGTCAGCTAGATAGTGAGTCCTAAATACTGAAAATGTAGTTGTAAACAAAATAAAATTTGTTCAAATTGATTAGGAAATGGAAAAGTATAAACTCTTAATTCTGTACCAATCTTCTTCATTCTCTTGAACAACAGAAATGGTTTCAATGGATAGGATTACTTTGTATAAATCAGAAGTATTGTTAATTTGCATTTGTATCTATCAGATGTCTCTTATTGAATTAAAATAGGTTGACACAGTCAGGAGAAATATACAATTTTTGAAACATCCAACTGGTCATGTTAGAGCTAATTAATTCACTTAGAGCAATGTCATGTTGTAATTTGTAACACCACATTAATGCTTTTTATGAATGAATAGCTTTTCAATAACTTGAGATACTTCATCTGAAAGAAGTGAATCCAATGAGTCTATGAATATGTAAATCATATGTGTGTCTTCATGTTTATATAAGTATTCTGTATCTAATATTTAGATCGATCTATCTATGTAGACAGAGATGATATAAACATTGCCAAAGGAAAGAAGACACTGAACCAATTTTACTCAAAATATGTCAGAGCCCTTCTAAAAATCATAAAGCAGCTTTAGGGAACTTTTGTATTAAGTCTCAAAAAAGACAGGTTGGGTGCTATAGTCTTTGATCCAGTGCTGAAGTATGGGGTAAAAATATTTTGACAGAAAGTTGAGAGCGAGAAAGAGACTTGGAACTCCCTGTAGAGTGAGACAAAATTCATTTTGGAGCCAATATAAAACACGTATAACACCAGCTCTTGAAGAACACAATGGCAATGTCTCAGGCGTTTTGCTCTTCCTTTTTATCACAATGCTGTGTGCAGACTCTTGAGTGCAAGAAATAAATACATGCATGAATGAATTTATCCATCAATCAGATCAATGAAATAAAGTACTGTAACTGAAATTCTCACAAGAATTTAATCTTTACAAGATAAAGTACTGTAACTGAAAATAGGCTGCCTTGAATGCTGAATGAATGTTAACCTTTCTTAATTTCTGCAAGAGACTTTATATTAAAATTTATATCATGTAATACAAATTTATGTTATTTATATTAATATATTATTTATATTAAAAATATAAAGTTTGATAGGTCTTTACCAAAACTACTGGCCACATTGAAACTTCAAGGGAACCCTGTGAGAAGTAGAAGACAAAATGCATATATTCCTACATAATTCTGGCATCGCAAAAATATTGTTTAATGTTGATATGCCTGCCCTATTCCCCACCCCAAAACAAAAGATTATAAATATAAAACAATGGCTATTTAGCTACTCAGGGAAAGGTGCAGAGGCTTATATAGCGACAGACTGACCTCTTGAAGAACAACGTAGGCATCAAGTTGCTAAATTGGAGGAACAGCTTCTATTTAGGTGTACCCTCAGGTGAATTTTTGTGTTGCTTGTCTTCAGGGAAAGTGTAAACCAAGAAAACATTCATTGTGCAGCTGCATTCCACATTAAATTATCAAAGTTTAATTAACTTCACTGGCTACAAGCAGGAACAGGCACAGAGGAGCCGACAATAACATTCACTGAAGGGAGAGGGAAGAGTAGTAATTAGTACACTCAGAGTGATTTGGTTTATGTTTGATGATTAAAATCCTTTTCAATAAACATCCTAGGCCTATTAATCATGCAATAAAAGTTACTAATTAATGAGTTACTATATTCTGTGCAATTTTAAAAATTACTGGTTTCAGTATTAATGGAGTACAAGTCTCATGCCTATGCAGTAACTTCTAAAACTAAGATATAAGCCATGGTTTCTAGTTGTGAAAGTTGTATTCATAAGATGAGAAATGTCTCAGAATCAGAAAGAGTTTCGAGGAAGGTATTCAGAGCGACTCTCAGCTCAGGCCATGAGGGACTAACAAGGTTCAAAATTACTTTCCCACTGGAAACACCTGGAAAAATAAAGATTAACAAGTAACTATTTTCAAACTTAGGACAATGTGTATCATAAGACTATAATTCTTAAGAGAACTGAAGCAAATGGCAAAGTGCCTGCCATTGCTAATACTTTCAAATGGAGAAATTGCTGTTTTTCAGGGAAAACTAAACCCAGCATCTCTGCTGAGGTGAGGAGACAGAAATAAGCATTTACAGAAGACTAGATACCTAGGATTTGTCTCTCTGAGCCATCGGCTGACCACTAACATGTGCACAAGTAAAATAAAAACCTATACAGCCAGGCAAAAAAATATGAGACAACAATTATTTGTAAAGTATAAGATTAATCATTTCCATGGCACACAGAGGGCTGAAAATCTTTACTTCCCTCCAATCACAGTAAGGAAAATGTACTGAACACATAGGATCTACTGGAGAGACACCAGGATGGCTGTGCCTTGGGAACAGGACTAACTTAGAGGTAAGATTATCCTAGACCCACCATAAAACAGCTTAAAAGCAAGCCTTAAAAGCATGGAAGTAATCCACACCTAACTTACCTATTGGCCAGAAAAAGCTAAATACTAAACAAACTCTGGTACTCAACAAGATAAAATTTTCAATGTCTGCTATTTAATCAAAGAGTATTAGAGATACAAGCAAGAAAATAAGACCCATAATCAGCAATAAAATAGTCAATAGAAACACAGACATGACCATAGATAGAGAGTAGGAGATAATAAGAAGTGTCCCAGCTGATAAGGAATGTAAAAGGTGATATTTACATGAGGAGAGAAATGGAGGATATGGGAAAAAAACACAAAATGAGATATTGAAAGAAACAATGACCCAATTACTGAAATGAAGATGTTATTAGATAGAATTAACATCAAAGTAGAAACTGCAGAAGAAAAAAATGGATGAATTAATATTGAGGACTAAGCAAGGATTCCAACTCTCATCACTTCTTTTTATCATTGACTCGAGTTCTTCATCAAAAACTGAGAGGAAAATGTTTATATTTATAAATGGAACAGTATAGATCAAAAAATAGAATCACATACATATACTCAACTGATCTTTGACAAATGAGACACAGTTCATTGGCTAACTGGTAGTCTTTTCAACAAATGCTGCAGGAACATTCAGATACCCATATGCAAAAAATAGATGTAGACTTTACACTTTTCAGAAAATTTAACTCAAAGTTGACTGTAGAAATAAACATAAATTGCAAAACATAAAACTTCTGGGGAAAACATAGGAGAAACCTATGTGACCACAGATTTGGTGATAGGTTTTTAGATACAACAGCAAAAGCATAATTCATGAAAGAAAATTGATAACTTAGACTTTATTAAAATTAAATCCACCTGCTCTCTAAAAGATACCATGAAAAGAATCAAGGAACAAGCCTCAGATGGGGAAAAATATTTGCATAACATATGTATCTAATTAAAAAGAACTTGTATCCAGAATACAACAAGTGCATTAAGAGTCAACAATAGCAAAACAAACAACCCAAACTGAAAATGGTCAAAAATCTGAACAGACCCCTTACCAAAGAAGATAGCAAATGAGCCCATGAAATGATATCAGACATTATTTGTCATCAGGGACATTCACATTAAAACTAGTCTGATACCATTACCCACGATGAGAATTTCTGAAATCCAAAAGCTCACACAGAGGCTAATGAGGATGAAAAGCAAGAGGACCCCTCACTGCCTGTCAGTGTGCAAACTGACAGCCACTGCGGAAGACGGTTTGCAGGTTTCTTACAAAGATAAACCTGATCTTGTGTAAAATCCACACACTGCACTCTTAGATAAACACTCAGCTTTGAAATACAAAAACCTACATGCACGCGTGTAGCAGCTTTATTCATAACTGCCAAAATCTCCATAAGTAAAGGGATAAACGAGCTGTGGTACGCCCATGCAATGCAATGTTTTTCAGTGAGGACAAGGAGCTATTGAGCCACAGAAAGACAGAGACCTTCAAATCCTTATTGCTAATGAGAGCTGCCAGCTTGCAAAGACTATATTGACAACATTGGGGGAGATTACAATCAGGTAAAATTCAACAGAGGCAAACGACAGATTAGAAAATGGGCAGTGGGGACTAGGGGAGTAGAAATGGGGGCGCACAGGGGAGTTTCAGGGCCGTAGAAGTATCCTGCGTGATGGAGCAATAGTGGATATGTGACATCGTGCATTTGTCAGAACCCATAAAACTCAACGGCACGAATATGGAAGGCTAATGTATGCAAATTGTGAAAAACCCTGAAGAGGCTGCAGGGTCTCGGGAGGGCGAGTGGAAGTGACCTGAGATCTGACAGCATCACAAATGCTGGGCAGAGCTTCAGTGAAGCGCAGGGAGGTGCTTTGTTCTTGACCTTCCAAAAATGAGATCCTGACAAAAGTCGTGAAGGAGCCTGGCAGCAGGCCCTGCCGCCAGGGCCTTCAGATAAGACGGCGACTGAGTCAGCACCTGGGCCGCTGCAGGCTGAGAGCCCAAGGACTGCAGGACACAGGTGCACACAGACTCGGTCAGACGATAAATGTGTGTTATTTTAAGTCTCTACATTTTGGAGTAATACAGCAGAAGATGACTAATTATTTATGTTTTCAGCTCATCAAAATGCTTTCCAGTTAGACAGCTAATTATTAGTCTACCATTGTTCCATTTTATACATTCCCTACTTCAACTGCTTTTTATACCAGACAAGAAACCCAAAGTCACCCCCAGACGTCCTGCTGCCTCCGGGAAGAAGTCTCCCAGTACCTTACGCACACTAACCTGCCCTCGCCCTTCATCTCTGCTGATTCTGCGGTATGCCATTGACTCAGCATCTCCTGCCTGGGCTACTAAGTGACTGAGCTGGGAAGACTTCAGTGTCAGATTCAATTTCCACTTCCGGCTTCACTCTGACTGAAGACTTTGGAAAGATGGAAATTTCCCACATTCCCCTGAAGCCAGGAGTCTGGAATCTCAATAGGTGCAGCCCACTGGATGCATCCCCGTGATGTTAGGAGTTAGGAAGATGGAAGCCAGGTTAGCCAGAACCCTTGGTTCCAATGCTTGGTTGGACTCTGAAACAGGGATCCCCAGCATCCTGTTCTTTCCGAAGACCTTCTGGATAGGTAACCTAGAGCAAGCCCCATCAGCCTTTCCCACTGACATGTGAACCCTGATTCCCTCTGTCAATCTCCTCCTTGATTAAAATACATAAACTAGTTTCTGTTTCCTTCATCTCTTACTGACATTGTCTGCAAACTTTGCAGCTTGCTGCAAGTGTTTATTCCAGTCAGTCTATCCTCTCCTTCTCTACTAAAAATAAAATAAAATTAATTAAACCACGTCACACTTCTGCTTTCTTTTTTATTTCATCTTTGTTGTATTTTTCCAATTAGCATTTAGTCCACTTACACCCCGTCCTCCACTCCCCACGATCACCACACTGTTGTCCATGTCCATGAGTTCTTCTTCCACTTTGTTCAATTCCCCCCACCCTTTGAACTTCCCAACATAACTAGTTGTCATCCTACTCTCCATCTATAAGTCTGTCTCCGTTTTCCTGGATAGTTCAGCTTGTTCAATAGATTCCATGTATGAGTGAAATCATATGGTATTTGTCTTTCTCCGACTGGCTTATCTGACTTAGCCTACTGTTTTCCAGGTCCATCCATATTGTATCAAAGAGAAAAAATTTCTTCTTTTTTATGGGTGCATAGTATGTCGTTGTGTAAATGTCCCATAGTGGTTTCATCCACTCATCTACTGATGGACACTTGGGCTGCTGCTTCCATACCTTGGCAATTGTAAAGAATGCTGCAATGAACATAGTGGTGCTTATGTTCTTTCAAATTAGTGTTTTGGGTTCCTTCGGATATGTTTCCAGAACTGGGATGGCTGGGTCAAAAGGCATCTCTCTTTTTAATTTTTAAAAGGATCTCCATACTGCTTTCCACAGTGGCTGTACCAGTCTGCATTTCAACTTAGTGAAAAGTTCCCCTTTCTCCACATCCTCACCAGCACTTGTTGTTTGTTGACTTATTGGTGATAGCCATTCTGACAGGGGTGAGGGGATATCTCATTGTGGTTTTAATCTGCATCTCTCTGATGATTAGTAATGCTGAGCATCTTTTCATATGTCTGTTGACTATCTGAACGTCTTCTTTGGATAAGGGTCTATTCAGGTCCTTTGCCCATTTTTAATTGGGTTGTTTGTTCTCTTGGTGTTGAGTTTTGTCAGTACTTTATAAATTTTAGATATTAACCCCTTATCAGATGTATTGACAAATATGTTCTCCTATTCTGTGAGTTGTCTTTTTATTTTGTTGATGATCTCCCTTGCTGTGCAAAACCTTTTTAGTTAGATGTAGTCCCATGAGATTTTTTTTCTTTTTGAGGGACATATATCCAATAAAATAATGCTATGAGCAGTGTCTGAGATTTTGCTGCCAATGTTCTCTTCTAAGCTTTGTATGGTTTCTAGTCTAACATTTAAGTCTTTGATCCATTTTGAATTTATTCTTGTGTGTGGTATAAGAAGGTGATTTAGCTTTCATTTTTTGAACACATCTGTCCATTTTCCCAACACTATTTATTGAGTAAACTGTGTTTTACTTATAAATTGTATTTGCCTGCTTCCTCTGCTGAGAATAAATTCACTATAAAGGTGTGGGTTTATTTCTGGGTTCCTTGTTCTGTTCCATAGATCTATGTGTCTGTTTTTATGCCAGTGCCATGCTGTTTTGATTAATATGGCCTTTTGGTACAGTTTCATATTAGGTAGCATAATGCCTCCAACTTCATTCTTCTTTCTCATGAATGCTGTTGCTTTGCAGGGCCTTTTGTGGTTCCATATAAATTTTTGAAATATTTGTTCTAGTTCTGTGAAATATGACATTGGAATCTTGACAGGAATAGCATTAAATCTATAAATTGCTTTGGGTGGTATGGACATTTTAATGATGTTAATCATTAAATGATGTCCATAACACCATTTTAATGATGTTATCTCTATCCATGAACATGGTATGTGCTTCCACTTATTTGTATCTCCTTCAATTTCTTTCTTCAGTGTGTTATAATTTTCCAAGTACAGGTCTTTTATGCCCTTGGTTAGATTCATTCCTAGGTATTTTATTCTTTTTGCAAATGGGATTGTCTTGCAGTTTGTTATTGATATATAAAAATTCAACTAATTTCTGGATATTAATTGTATTCTGCTATTTTGCCAAATTCATTTATCAGTTCTAGTAGTTTCTAGGTGAACTCTTTGTTCTCTATGTACACTGTCATGTCATCTGCAAATAAAGACATTTTTACTTCTTCCTTTCCAATTTGAATGCCTTTTATTTCTTCTTCTTGTCTGATTGCTGTCGCTATAACTTGCAGTCCGATCTCAAAGGAAATGTTTGTAGTTTTGCCTGTTTAATATGATGCTGGCAATGGGTTTGTTATATATGGCCTTCGTTATGTTTAGGTATGCTTCTTCTAATCCCACTTTACTGAGTTTTTACATAAATGGGTGTTCGATTTTATCAAACATTTTGTGCTTGATAGGATCATGTGGTTTTTATCCTTCATTTTGTTTATGTGGTAAATTACATTTATTGATTTGTGATAGTTGTATAACATTGCTATCCCAGAATAAATCTCACTTGATCACGGAGTATGATCTTTTACATGCATTGCTGCATTCAGTTTGCTAATATTTTGTTCAGGACTTTTGGCATCTATGTTCATCAGGGATATTGGCCTATATATTTTTTTTCTTTGTGGTGTCTTCACCTGATTTTGGAATTAGGATAATGCTGGCCTTGTAAAATTAGTTGGGAAGTCTTCCCTCCTTTTGAATTTTATGGAATAGTTTGAGAAGAGGTGTTAGTACTTCTCAGAATGTTTGGTAAAATTCACCTGTGAAACTAACCAGACCAAGGCTTTTATTTATTTGGAGTTTTTTTATTATTTCTTCAATTTCACTAGGTGTAATCTGTCTATTCAGATTCTCTGATTCTTCCTGATTTAGTTTTGGAAAGTTGTACATTTCTAGGAATTTATCTATTTTGTCTAGTTTGTTGGCATTTTGAGTCATGTGTCTCAACTATAATTAAAAATAAATTTTTAAAAATGAAAATCAGCGTATTAGCTGGAGATTAACCAGAGAACAGCCTTAGTGGCCAGAATAAACTCACACGTAGTTATCTATTGGGATTTTTAAAATATTTTATATATTTATTTTTAGAGAGAGGAGAAGGGAGGGAGAAAGAGAGAGAGAAACATTGATGTGAGAGAAACATTGATTTAGTTGCCTTTCATTCACACCCCAACCAGGGACTGAACCCAACACCCAGGCATGTGCCCTGACCAGGAATCAAACTGGAGATCTTTTGGTTTGCAGGACAATGCCCAACCAACTGAGCCACACCAGTCAGGTGTGAGGATTTTGCTGGGGTTTTGCTGTTCATAGTCACTGAAGCAAATGTCTGTATTATACATTCCTATGGATTCTCTTTCCTAAAAGCCAACTTTACAGTTTTGTAAACATTAAAATGACCCTCTTCTCAATTTCTATTTCTTTTCCAATCATTGTGCAGTTCCATTGAATGATTTTCTATTTAAAAATTCCATTTATACTTTTGGAATTGTTCCACTTACTTGAGAGTGTTTATTTTCATAATTGGGTTCCTCTTATCATTCCATTTCATGTTCATTAAATTAACTGAAATTTCTTGTTTTGAATGCTGATAAACAAGAAGATTACATAATACTTATTTCTACTTTAATTGCTCTAAATCAGTTTTGATGACAAGCTATTAAAGCAAATTCTTTCAAAGTAAATTTCAAACCCCACAGGTTCCAATTTCCTGTTTGATGATATGAGTTCAGTTCAGAGGAACAACGTCTTTTCCTTCCGATGTGAGGAGCACAGGCTGGCTGAGGTCTCCACGGGCCAGCCACTCTGCTCCCTGCACACCCTGTGTTCTCACATGCACACACACATCCACGCACACTCACAGTTTGGTAAGGGATTGCATTTCAATCTGTATAATTAAGTTAAACTGTTATCTGTCGATTATATCTCAATAAGGCTGAAAAAATAAAATTGAGCAGTCTCTTTTTTTCTTCTTTTGTAGTTACTAAAAAATTAAATTATGGGTGTAGATATTATTTATGATAATGACCTTATCAAACAATATGATCTGGCCAATTACATATCTTTTAAGCTTTCCACAATGCTTTAATTAAAATTTACATTTTATAATGTTTTAATTTATTCTGCAGCATCCCTGAAACTTCAAAACTGGCACCAGAAATCCACAGCAGGAGTTAGAAGAATCTCTCGAGCAGCCTATGAAGCCCCAAGAAACACTGGAGGAGCTGTGCCAAGACCAGCTAGATAATCTCAGATCACTGGCTTAATCAGTGCACTTAAAATCACAGCTTTTCAATAATATTAAATAGCTAGCTGGGGGTTGAATCAAGGCAGGAAAAAACTTGGGAATTGAGTCATTGCTACTCCTGGAGAAAGGAAAAAAGAAAAGCATCAGTTAACACATAAGAGGGAAAGTTTCAGGGAATCCAGGTGGAGAAGCCCAGGGGGTCCGCCCCTCCCCCGACCCCCATCAATCACATATTGAAAGATGAGCATAAACCACAAGTGAGAAGGTGACTTTACTGAGGCTGCAATTGTGTTTAATATTTTGTTTAAAATAAATGTGTTGTACGAAATGCAATATTGGTTTGCATTAAAGAGAAAATATAAAGCAAAACATTCTCCATGTAGTGGGGGAGATTATATTGAGTTGCAAGTATATTATATTTATAATGAGAGAAATTGTTTTTACAATTATAGATGCTCCCTAATTGCAGAGAACTGAAGATTTCCAGTAAATATATCAGTGTGAAAAATAATGGGAGGAACTAAAAATATAAATGCAAGGAAACAGAGTGAATCTTTAAGTAACTGCTTAAGTTTTAAATAAAAGACCCCAAAAAAGAAATAACCAAAAACTGACATTTCCAAAGAAGCCAAGCACCAGATTTGTAATTTAAAAGCATGCCTATTATGTCTATGTGTATATCAGTTGGTTTACCATATAATAAAAATACTCACATTTTTATTACTGTTATTTCATAGAGTTCCATATACTTGGCAATGTTTCCCCTCCTATTCTCATTGAAAAGTTTGCCAGTAAAATCATCAGTTATCTGCTTCATTCTTTCTTCTTGGTCAGTGTGTGGGTTATGTGGTAACTGTAAGCATGGGCATAGTAATTATTTGCATATTTAAATATTTTTACATATCAAGTAAATCCGCATGCATCTTTTTTGTGAATTGCTTAAGACAATAACTTCCTCAGAAAAGTGGCATTTTGGGGGAGACCACATGCAAGTCTAAGTGCTTACTATTTAATGTGGCCTAATTTAAATGGAAATCTGTCAGTCCAGCTACATATGTACCAACTTGTTCAAATGAAGTATAATGCACATTAAAATTCCACTTGGTGAGATTTATGAGACAATTAGAATTATTTAGATTAGATTTAATGTAACTAAATCATCTCTACTTCTGTGGCCTTTTATTCTTCCTCAGTTCCTTTTATCTGCCTGTAAGCCCCCAATCGCTATGTAATACAAGTTCATCTCCATTATTTCAACACAAAGTGAAGTGGAAAAGAAAATACACAGGAGCAACAGAAGTGCTGGGGTTTCCTGCTAAATTTTCCACACCTTCAGGGGTGTTTATCCAGCAGACAACCCTCAGGCAATTGGACCTGCGTATTATTTGAGGAGATTAAGGACATTTGTGAGTCTCCAGCTGCTCTGATGGAGGAAAGAGAACCAGCCACGATCTGGCATGAAACACAGTCAGCACCGAAGATGCTGAGAAGAGTATTCCTTCATACTCTTCTTCAGTCTTGAGAAGAGTATGAAGGAATATTATGAACAACGTTATTCCAACAGATATGCAAACTTTGGTGAAATAAATTACCTGAAAATTAAAACCAAATTAACATAAGCCCTGTATCTACTAAAGAAATTGAATCTGTTACCTAAAACCTTCCCATAAAAAAATGCTCTGCTCTGCTGATATCACAAGCAAATTTTATCAGGCAGTCAAGTAAAACAACACTGACCATTTACAAACTCCTTCCAAAACTAGAGAACACTCGTTTCAAGGCCCTGACACCAAAACCTGACAAAACAATAAGGGCCGCAGTTCACAGGAGTGCAGACTCCTCAGTAGCCCAACAAATCTCGGTGACCGATGAAATTACCCTGCACTGCTGGGGGTGGGAGAAGGAGACAGGCACACCCACGTCTAAGTCATATGAAATCACACAATTTAAGTAGCTACAGCTATTCATGTAAATTATAGCTCAATAAGGTAGAAGATTGTAATTTAAAAGAAGATTGCTAGGGAGTTAAAATCACACCATTGGGCTAGAAATGGAAAGCAAAGCATTTAGCTGGGTTTTAACGGAAACAGCCACAGGAGGGCAGCTGCATGTGCATAGGTCAGTGGGCCATCGCAGATGGTGCTGTAGGCATCACCGCATGTTCACTGTAAGTCACCTTAGACCGCCTTTCTACAAAGTGTTCCTGGCAAGCTACCAGGTGCTCTGGGGCACAGACCCCTCTCTGGGTCAGATCACAAGAGTTGAGTCATCGGAATCTCTCCCACAGAGTCTCCAGTTACCATCTGAGCCCCGTGTACAACTGCAGACATACAGGGGAGGGAACCCTGACTCCACAGCCTGTCATGCGAGCAAAACACTGAGAACTGACAGGTCCTGCAGAGGAATCCTCAACCTTGCATCTTTCAGCTTCATTCACTTGAAAACAGGTGTGAATTCTAAGAGATGACTTTTCATAGAAGATACTTACTTGTATTACCGGAGAGATGATGAGACCTCAGTTCTTGCTTCTTGAAGGAAAGACATCAGCCGGGAGACCGAGGGCACTAAAGCAGGAGTTCGTCATACACGGCAGAAATGCACTCACACGGGACATTTATTAAAGCTGGGGGCAGGGAAACAAGGAAGGACTTAGCAGAGAAGAAGCAATGGAGAGCGTGGGTGGGGCTGCGTAAGCTCACTGGTAAGTCAGAGAACAGGGGGCCTTGGAGATAGGTTCAGGGGGTTAGCCGGGGACAAGCTGCCACTGCTTGCTGTTCCCGTGGGCATGCGTCTGTGGGATCCTTTAACGTTTAGGAGGTGCGTGCCTGTGGGGGAAAGAGAGGGGAAAAGGGAAAGATACAGGTGTGATCCCCAGAGGGAGAGTGCAGGCTGGGTCCTTTGTCGTGAGGGTTTTTACTTCTCTCTCACAGGCGGGAATCTTAGGGGAGGTCTCAGGCAAGAACCGCAGTAGAATATTCATCAGTTTCCCAGGTGTGTCCTTTCAGGGAGGTGGTGTCCACAGGTTGGCTGGTGCCAGAACAAGGGGTCATTAGTCAGCGCGGCTGGTCCTGAGGGCAGCCATGGCATCGCTTATTTGAGGAAAGAAATAACAACGCTACTGCACTTGCAAAGGGAGGACTGCTGTGGGGTACCGTCTGCAGAACCCAAGTGTGGTTTCCAGAACATTCATCCAGAAATGCAGGTCCTTCCGTGGTCTCCAGGAAGCTCGAGCCTTAGGAGCCAGCCCTGCTGGGGAGGCTCCCGGGAGAGGGGCACACACGTCTGTGTGTCTTCTCTCGTTGAACCTGGGAGTGCTTCATGTGTACAAAGTTACGTATGAGCTCGGTGTCAAAACGAAAAGGAACAAGGCCACAACGAGGGCTATTTCATCTCAACTACGCGAACAGGTGATACGTCCATGCCTTGAAGTTACCATAGCTACTGTGAAGCTATGACTAATTCTTATACTTTTAATGTTAATATACAGCAAAGATTATTTAAAACATATTGTAGAACCATAAACCTGCTGATCTAAGCTTGATTTCAGGCTCCTGGAAGCATTACTAGTTGAACGTACTCATGTTCTGCTCACTTTGTGGAACACCCTGGGCGAGCGCGCAGTGGCAGAGCCTGGGGCACCAAACGGAGGGGCAGAGAGGGGTGCCCACCAACCGGTGCTTCAGAAAGATCAGTGCAAAATAAACCTTGACCTTTCACTGGTCGTTTGTGTAAAAAGTACCCAGGATGTTTTTTACCTTTTTTTTTTATCGTTTTAGGTCTCACCCATAAGTATCCAGGATTTGTTTGTAGAAAGGACATTTGAAGGCTTCAGATCCCTAGAACTTGTACTAGTAGCAATGGTGCGGCTAAAGTGAGCCGTGGCCGGGCTGCCGAGATCGGGCCCCATGGCCAGGCTGCCGTGGGCGCCAACCGGAGCAGAACCAGGGAGTCTTCCTGAGGAACTTTCTTACCGTTTTCTCCTCATAGTATCTCTTGAAGGGCACAGACCTGATATGTGTTATATTTAATAGATTCATTTATTTGTTTACCAAACCACCTGTCCCTGTGTTTACCTTTCATCCATCCAATTTCTCTCATGTGAACATGACCTTTTAAGGGTTTTTTCCCTTTTGGGAACAGAAGGACTTCGAGTTCTTGCATCAGAGCCATGGGCTGACTTTAGACAAAGTGTCGATTGTGGCATTTGTCAGCTACACGTTTCTGCTGTTCGGAGCCAACATGAAACCCGTGTCTTCATTCGGGTGGTTTACCATCAACATTTTACCCATCATTTTCGCTTACAATTTTGTACCAGATACACTGGACGATAGGAAGATACCCCAAAATAGCAATGTAAAAGTAATGTAAATTGGAATGTTGGCATATCTTTTATATTAATTTTGCATTTTAAAAAAATAGTTACAAATAAATCATATTCCTAATAGTGACACATCAGTCTTTTTTCCTTCCTCCCTTCCACAAATACATTCATTTTTCCAGTCTGGTTTATTGAAAAGTAATTTACTTATAGTAAGAGACCAATGAAGAGAAGTATACATGGGGAAGAGGGAAGGAAAATAGTTCAATTTAGAAGTTAAGTTCTGAAAGTCCAACAACATTTATTGGAGTTTACAAATACAGTGGTTCAGTGCAATACTAATTCCAGCCCTCAGAATTCATTTTGGTACTAGAGGTTAAAAGGGGGATTTAAAGTGCCGAATCAACAAAGCTCCGTATTTTAGAGATGATATATTTTTGTAACGTTAACCTTGTTATTTTCTGTGCACTGAAGTGCCTCTCACTTCCTCTGAGAATGAATTCTTGGATTAAATCTTAATGGATCTTCAGAGAAGATTGATGTATAGGGGTTTCATAAAATAAAATGAATTATGTAATGAGTTTCCTCATTACCGCAGATGGATGGCTTCCTGGTTGTCTGGCTGATGGGACTGTCTTTCAAAAAAATTTGAGATGGAGCAGCAAATGATTGAAATAATTTCTTTTTTAAGACAAATCTTTAAAGTGGTGTTTGTGCATTTGTGTGTATGAAAATCCATTCACACGTTCTTCCTGGTGAAATGGTTCAACTCCTTAAAAACTCGGTATTTTCTAATTAACTGCTTAAGGAAAAATTATTCAGAGAAACAGAAATGATCAAAAATGGCTTTTCCTGGCACATATTACTACCCCCTGACAGTAGGTTTTGTACCCATCCATCTGGCCAGTTACCATTTGTTGACCCACTAGGACCAAGTGCTGCGAGAGGAGCCTCTGCCCTGCTCCGAGCTCTGCCCCGGGTCTTCCCTGGAGCATCGTCAGTCACACAGTGATGCTCAGAAATGGATAAACATATGATATCGCAGCAAAAGTGGGAAGGTGCGTAATGAGCACAGTCCTTGTTTGTGCTGTTGGTCAAGAGAAAGATAATTGGCATTTATGCCTGCACTCCTCCACTGCCCGAGCCATGTGCCTCAGTTGATTGAAGATCTTTATTTGTGGAGTGACCAGTCCTTATCCTTGAAGGGCCTGACCCCACAGTGTTCCTGCTCCCACACTGCTGTGAGCTTCCATTATACGTTGCCACCGGATGTGTAAATATCAGGGGGAACCCTAGAAGATCACTTCATTCTTTTCATAGCACCTACAGTGCAGTGGCAATAGCACTTCCCCTTGATGACAGAGGCAATAGTGCTTCCAACACAGTCATCACCTTTTGTACCGATCGGTTCAGTGACATGAGGAGCCAAACTGGCAAGTGGTGGTCTCAATCTCCCTGAGGTACTATTGTATAGTCATTGAGTGGAAGTATTTTTTTGTCCTGGAAATGCACAGGATAAGAAGCCAACATTTTATGAGGTGGCCAAGATATAATAGGGAGACATTCGTTCCTACATGCACCCTTCAGCTTCTGGATCCGTGAGCTCTGGCCTTGAGAGAAACTTGCATGAGAAGGGGGTAAACTGTGTCTCATAAGACAGCACCACACCCTTCAAAAGTGAGCATTCAATAGACCCATTCATAGTTCCCGTGGTTCAGCTGATTCCAGCTGATAGAGATCGGATGTGATAGGTGAATCCCATGATTGAGATCCAGCTGTGTCATTGATGTCTTCATAGGACAAGCTCCTTGGGGTGAAGATCTGAGTGACGCTGTGACAGTGAATAAGGCATTCAGTGACTGCGATGGTGACGCTGGGCAATGCACCATGGGAAGCAGCTCTATGTCTAGAATAAGGAACCCTTGAGGTGACAAATACCTCCCCTTCATGAAAGACACCTGTTTTTCCTTCACCAACATAAGCAACTTGCCCTCAGATGGCCAAATGGTCCCATTAAGTGTGACACTGTGTCAGAGTCTCAACTTTGTCTCTGCTCTTTGCAGACTGGGAACGAGCAATGTGGTAGTCAGTTCAACTTTGCAGAGGGAAAGTTCTGAAATGAAATCTATACACAATTCCTCTCTTTCATGAAAGCCACCTGGTTCATTAGCCGATGTGTAGGCACTGGGGATGGAGCTGCAGAGGCATCACGTGAGAAGGCGCCTGGTCAGCCTGACAACGGAGAGCCTGTTCTCTACTGGGCACCTTTGAGGAACATTAACAGAGTGAACAAGCCTCTGCATACTCTGGCCATTCAAAGTCCATCCTTATACTGTTCATCAACATGTCCTGTCATAGAAAATTAATAAAGAATAACTTCACTGAAAATGAGTCATTGGCTAGAAGAGAGAACTCTCACACATGTATCACTCAGCACACTGCTGACCCCATAGGAAGAGCATCATACCTACAAGTGCACCAGGAAGGGCCGTTCCTGCATCTGCACCAGGAAGGGTTGTACCTGCGTCTCCAATAAGAAGTGATGCTATTTTATTACCTCAGCAGGAGGCAGACTCCTCAACCAGTAGCAGCTCAGCCAATGGGAGCCTGCCATTATCAGCCAATGAAAAGGACACAAGTTAGAGGCGTTTGTGCCTGTGTCTGCTGGGGTCTGGGAAGTGTGGACAGACAAGTCAAAGAAGATGGGATTTGCCTTTTTAAGCTGCCACATTGGTACTTGTCACTTGTTCTTCCACTAAACTGTATTCTCTGTAAGGAAGAGCTACTTGGAGTCCACTTACTCTCACCAAGAACCTGCAATGTAATCCACTCGGAAAGTGTTTATTTGAACAATAACTATACTAACAAAATAAAACTTAAGAAACTGCCATCTAACAGAAGCACTTTTGTGCTAGACAGTCTTGTAAACATAGATTATAGCTTTTAATCCACTCAGCAACCATACTAGGAACATACACTGGCATTATTTTCATTTCACAGATTAGGAAGCTAAGGTCAAGAGCAGTTCAGTTGCACTACTGAGTTTATGTCACATAATCGGCACATGGTGATCTGCGTTCACAACCGCTTGGCTGCAAAGCCACCCTAAACAAAGTCATTCCTGGCCGCCAGTTGGAAATAACAGTGCAGTAAGTGAAGCACATGACTGCACAGAGCAAACACGACGGACGCTGATAATGAACATCCCTCAGGGTATCTCCAGATTCCCGAGAGTTCTGATGAACAGACTTTGACAGAGGACTTTAGTGTAACTGTCCCCATGTGGAAATTAGGAACATCCAGTGTCACCAGGCCCGTAATGGTTGCTTGACATCTTGCAAAGACGCACTTACAAACTCAGCATGGTTGGGAGACAGGTGGTTAACCAGCCTCCTGGAAGTCCGATTGCTCACAGTGACGTGCATTGCTGTCTTATGAGTTTCCCAGTGGGCATGAGTCCTTCTCACCTCTCTGTTCCCAACACTGAACCAAGACCCAGGTGTGGCTCCCCACAGCGTGCTGCTGTGAGCTCCCACGCAGAGCCTGACAGCAGTGCTCAGAGCTCTGTCAGTGCCGTTTCTCGAGTGGACTGAGCAATCCTTGTGAGTGAACTAATGCTCTTTCAAGGATTCAGAACAAAATTTTCCACTTCTTGTTTCTTCACTGAACCTGGAAAGCATGCATTTTCAAGGAGTGGTATCTGCAATGATTAATCGGACAGACCGGAAACTGCAGGGGCGGCCTGCTCACCCACCTCGGAGTGGCTGTCCGGCCAGGACAGAGCAGCGTACTTGTGACGTGTGGGCGACTCCAACCTGGACCCTGAACACAATGGGAGCGCAAACACTGTACTTTTAAAAAGGAAAATATTTATACAAGAAGGAAATGAACTAATTAGCCTTCTCCAGTTTATAGTGAATTAAGAATTAAAGAGAAAAGATTCAGTTTTCTGAGAAAAAAAAATTCTTGTTAGAGCTAAATTGTTTCCTTCTCAATAAATGAGTAAATACATTTTTTTCTCATTAGGTAAATGCATTTGACTAGAATACTTTAGAGGTGCATTACTCCCTTTGGACCCTGAGCGATGCAAAACTGAGGAAAGTTGCCTACAGAAGCCTTTCATTTAACAGATCCCTTAGGGCGAAGGGGTGGCTGTATCCAAACACCAAAGCACAGTCTGCCGTTCTGCTAGTTTGTAAGTTTCCATGGGGTAGTCTGTGCCTGGTTCTTCCCCACCTGCAATAACTATAGCTTTTACTCTGCATTACTCAAAATAGTAATTAAATCCTCTTGACTCGTCATCTGGTGTGACTGCAGGAGAGCCTCTATATGACACGAGAGACCCAGAGTCAGTGGCACTGATGAATCTTCCTATTCCCATGACTTCACAGCTAGCCGGAATCACATCATGCATTAAGAACAGCGTTTGAGTCTCTTAGAGCAATAGGTATTAAAGATTTTCTAATTAAACCAATATTTATAAAGTTCCCTGGTGAGTATGGTGTTATAGGAGACAAAACAGAATTCATCAAAACAACTCTCAGTTCTTTGAGAATCATATTTTAACACCACAGGCCTGAGAGATGCCTCTCTGTTGTCGCAGCGGCAAAGTCACTTTCAGAAATTCCCCAGCTGTGGCCCTGCCTCCTGCAGCTGGGCTTAAATGAATGCTCCGGAGCTGGAGCAGCCGACACAAGGGACAGATCAGTAGTGACTCTTCGCAGGGAAAGGGTGACCTCAGCTGCTGCGGCAGGCCCTGGGCTGGCCCACATGGTGGTGACGTGGGAGCTAAAATGAGGGGACGTCTGTCTCCGTCCTGAGAGGCCTCGCTGTCTCTGCATCCTTACTCTCTGTGGACAGTCATGTCGTTATTAACAGTGGGTCACTTCAGTCCAGTCGGCATTGAGTCACGTGAGTAAGCATCAGTACACTTGGTATTAAATTAAATAATCCATCGTATTCGGTGCTGTGTGCCTGCGGGGCACCAGCATGGTTTCTAAGCGGCTCTTCGCTCCTCTCAGCCTCCCCATTCCTCATCTGCCCCTTGAAAATTACTTCATCAGATATTTTCTTTCTTTTCAAAAGTTGGGCTCCAAGCTCTCTCCATTCTGTCACCCAGTGCTGTGCCTGGAGCTTGGTCAATGTCCTATTTCTACGCTCACTGCCTCCTTCCGTCCACAAAGCCTCCCTCTCCCTTCCCTGAGCCCGGGCTGGCCCCTGCCCGGGCAGGAAGACCTGGAAACACTGTTGGCAAGGATGCCGCTGGCTCGCTCCCTGTGTTCTCTCTTCTAACGACTGGTGGCTTCTACAGAGGATGCTCTTTCCTTCCTAAGATTCCCCGATGCACTGATACCTGCTCCACTGAATTTGCCATCACTTGTACTAGAGTGTGTTTGTGCTGGTCTAAGTGTTTCAACCTGCATGTGGGAAGAAACAGAGTCAGAATTACCCAGAAGTCCTGCATGTGCACAGATACATGTCCTGCATGCATTCTCGAACAGAAACTGTGGAGTCGACATGCTCAGTCCCCCAGGGTGGGTGTGTGAGATCCGTCCCCGAAGCTGCTTACGGGCATCAATGTCACTGTGGTACCTTTTAAGCATTATGGCTTTGAGTGGAGAAGGGAGGCTCTGGGCTGGTATATACCTTGGGGGAATCCTGGCTCATTTATTCACAGCTCTGTGACCTTTGTTTAGCCATTTAGCCATGATAAACCTCACTTCATCTGTAAAATAGTGGCTATGGTATACTTAGCACTGAGCTGGCTGAGGATTAAATGAGCTGATGCATGTAGAGTAGTGTCACGACTAGATGAAGTTATTGATTCCTAGCTACATACCAGTCAATATTATTTGATTAACACTGCATATATTTCTCAAAAAGTTTCAAGGTAAGTGATGTTTTCACCTTATATATTTTCATCAACGTGTATGTCATTAACCTGGCTAATAACATATTGAGGAAAGCTTATTCTACCAGTTCCAGGGCTAGGTTATGAAAGTGACACCTCAGAGGTAGTTAGATGAGTTCAAATCAAGAAAAAAGAGGCCTCAGGCTGAGACGTGCACGTTCACCTTTGACAAGTGGAGCAGGGTTTCCAGCTACTGCGTGTCACTCCCAGATCTCTGTCACACAGGCTTCAGGCACCCAGACTCTATAGAGACCTCGGGGTCACCATGGTGGACAAGGTCCACCCAGAGCCTGCCCTACAGCAGTACATGCTCCTACCTAATTACCACCTGTCAGGGTTCAAGTTTTGTAGCTCAGCTCTGCAGCAAGCACAACGGCCCATATGCTGGCACATGGTGGGTGGAATGAAGAGCCGGAATGAAGAGCATGAAATGGAAGCTTTTGCTAAGTTCATGGATCTCATACACGTCAGGGAGACAGGCGTGAGGGAGGAGGTAGGTACATGGTGTCTGAGACCAGCGCATTTGTGAGGGGTCTGAATGGAAGCCACAGATGAAGTTATGCAGAAACACACAGCGCAGCTTGCTTCTCTTCACAGCTGGAAACACTGTGCTCACAGGGCCCCCTCCCTGCGTGCACGCCCAGCAATGCTACTGAGACAGCTGCAGCACAGGGGCCTCCAGACAGTGGGCCCAGAGGAGGTGGATGGGGGCAGAAATGACCCATATGACTAAGGGAGGTCAAAGGTCAGTGTCCAAAATGGGGAGCAACGATCCTTTGTCCAAAAACAGTGGGAATCTCTTAGTAGTATCCATGTCTACGATACAACTTCTAGAAAATATCCTGTAGTCAAAGTCAGTGAAGCGTTCAGAACCAGGAAAACTTGGCAGACTAGAAACCCCCAAGAAATACGCAAGGAATGGAAATGGAAATAGTGAATGAACCAGGGAAACAATGCATCATTGTTCTACAGACGATGGATTCTTAGCTATTTGGTGCCTGCCCCCCATCCATACTGGGTTCACGCCTGCTGTCTCCACCTGACCTCACAGTTCTCACCGCGTGCCTCATGCATTGCCTCGCTCCAGGCACTGGTGTCCCTACAAAAACTTAACAGGTCACTCTTTAGCTCCACGAAACACATTCAAAAGATAGTTGTCAATAGTTTAAAACCAAATGACCTTACAAATCTAAAGACTTAGCTCATAACTAGTTCTTTTGAACATGATCATGAGTGAAAATACTGGCAGACTTCTACCTTCAGGTTGGGAAGGTATGTGTGGACCAGAGACCGCAAAATTCTTGGAAGAGATCCTATAAATGTGTATTGTTCTGTCTCAGGAAGCACTCAATAATATTTGGTGAATCTATGGAGGGTAAGTGGAGGCAGTCTGGCTTCCTCATCCAAGTGTCCGGGGAACTAAGGGAAGCAGGTTCCCATAGCCTTGAGTGGGCCTGATAACCAGTGTTCTCACAACCTTGAGACTGGGTCCCATAAACAGTTCCCATAACATGAAGCGGGCCGCATGCACAGAATCATGCTGTGTTGTATAATTTTCTGCCTGGAAGCCGGCTTTGTTTGCCTCCAGTACTTAAGCAAGTAGGGGCTCCTCGCTAGAGAGACAGGCCGCTTGCGGTGTGCGTGGCTCGCCCACCCGTGAATGAAGGCATGTCAAGCATCCCCACGACTCGGTGCATTTTCTCCCATCTCCCGAATCTAGAGAGGACCCGCCAGGCCTTGACAGGCTGCCACACAATGGATTTTAAATACTGAGAAAGAAAGGAATAAAAAACTTGTAGAACTCTCTTTTTTAAAAAATCACCATTTACTAGATAAATGTTTAGGGGTATTTTCTATACATTTTACAAGGCAGAAAGTTATTATTTCATATTTTTATTGAATTGTTCAGTAGCATGGATGTATGAGGATAGCACTTGGACTGTCTAGTTAGTCTGAAGTCACTTAACTCTTTGTAGTATATTATTTATACATAAAGTAGAGATAAATCTTTTATAATGTAGGTTACAGCTTTGCTATGAAGGCAGACTTAAACACAACACTGATGGAGACTTAGAGCGTATGCATCACTCAGTCCCCTGTGTTGTGTTAGAAATAACACTAACGCAGGCATAAAAAGCAGGCGCCACCTGAGGACGCTCGTGGCAGCTAACAGCATGTCGTCAGGAGTGGGAGGGTGTGGAGGCAAGCGTCCTGGTGTGGAGTCCAGCTCTGACGCTCACACGCTCCATGACTTCAAGCAAGTTCCTTGACTTGTCTGTGCCTCGCTTTTCTAAACTGTAAAATGAAAACATGACTCCTTCTGCGTGCACACGTGAAGCACTGAAACCACTCCCTGCCCAGAGTGAGGACTTAATGAGAATCAGCTGCGTTTTAAAAATAATCATGTTATTTGATTGTTACAGTTTGATGCTGTAGCCCCAGTGCCTGCTGCCTCTGCTGTGTGTGATGCCTGTGGTCACACGTGGCAGAGACTCTTGTGCTGGAAGGTGTGGACATCAGCTAGGTGGCCCAGAACACCTGTGTGACAGGGACACATGGGGGGGACACATTGGGATTTATAGCCAAATTGTGTCTAGGGCAAATCATCAGCTGTTGGGGCAGCAAGCTTGTACCTTCGCTGTATTGCCCTCTCCTGCCTGTCAGCTTCAGACAGAATTGTGTATGAGGGGAGGGGAGGGGAGGGTTACAGGTAGAAGTTGGGGCGGGGAGAAGGGAGTGGCTCTGAAAGCCTAGAGAGGTTGTAGGAAGTCAGGGAGTAAGGTAACATTTGAGCAAAATACCCTTTTGTTATACTTAGGACAATATATAGAATCACAACATTATCAATAATATTGTATTGTTAAAAAAAAACAGAATAGATCGTGAAATACAATATAAATATACAAGTGAACTAAGCATCCATTTGTGCATTCTAACAAATGAAACGACAATCCACGTACAGAGTGTCCGGGTCACAAAGCATAGCAGTGGCCGTGCCAGCCGCAGGCACCGCACACCTGCCCCCTGCAGCGCCTGGCACTCACCTGGGTCCCGATACAGCATGTCTCTCCCACTCGGTTCTACCAGTCACGCATTATCAACTATACAGATTATTTCTGCCTGCTTTTGGGCTGTCTGTGGTGGCATAATACCGTTTGTCTAGTTTAGTTTCTTCATTGCTTTGTTCAGTCTAATGTTTTTTTGTATCCAGGTTCGCTAGTTGTTGTATGGTCGGTAGAGTTTTTAGGGAAAAGGCTGATAGGAAATGTGTTATAAATGCAGCTGGGTGCTGGATTTGAGACTTTTTCTGGTCTGTGCATGCAGGAATGGAATTGCTACGCCACGGATGTGCCCAGGTTTGACACTGTCAGGAAGTGCCAGAAAGGGCTCCGAAGTGGCTGATGTCATCAACAGTGTGAGGTAGCTTCAGGGGCCCACATGCTCAACAGCAGGTGTTTCAGACTTTGCCCTTTGACATGGTCTGTCGAGATAGTTATGTCATTTTTATTCCCATTTATTAATCATAAGCTAACAACTGTTTTGATTGTCTTTTCATGAAATGCCATATTTTGCCAAACTTTGTGTTGGTTGCCTGAGCCTGTTAAAAATATTGGCTGGTAAGAGCTCTCTCTATGGTTCGGAAGCCAGGTCGCTATTAATCCCACGTGTTGCAAATGCCATCTTGCACTCGGTTCATTTTTGCCCTATTAACACTGCCATTGATGAAGAGAGGTTGCTGAATTTAATGCAGTTGACTTCGTCAATCTGTTATTTCATGATTCTTTCTCTTTGTGTCACATACAAGAAATCCACAATGTCATAAAGGCATTTTTCAATATTAACTTCTAAAAGATACAGTTTTGGTTCTAAGACTTTTCCCTTTGTGCTGGTGGTGTTTCAGAATTTTATTATGAACAATGTCAATTGTTGAAAAAAATAAATAATTTTAAAAATGAATACCTATACACCTTCCATGTTGATTCCTCCTTAACATATTATCATACATGTTTTACCAAGTACCTATCATCTGACAATTTGTCCTCTATAATTTATCAATCATTTTCTCTCTTGATTCTTTTCAAAGTCAATGACAGATAACCAACGATCTCCCCATAGGTAATCAGCATGCATATTACCTGTTACAGGTTTTCTCTTTAGATGTGAAATTTACTTAAATGAGATAAACAAATGTGATGTGTATATTCATTGAATTTTGAAAAACTAAACACACCCCCGAAATGCAAACCTCTATCCAGATATAAAATCTGACCTCAGAAAGTGCCCTCATGTTCTTGTCCTATCAATCCTATACTTCCAGAAAAAATACTGTTCTGATATTTTTCACCATAGATTACCTTCGCCTGTGCTAGCTCCGTGTATAATTGGAACTAAATAGGATGAATATGTGTCATTCAGCAAATCTGTTCTGAGAGCCATTTACATTGTCGTGTGTGTCAGCGGTCTGTTCCTTTATGGAGCTGAGCAGCGCCCTCCCGGGTGACTATGCCACCATTTACTCTCTCTGGCTCCAGTCACCGCTGAGTGCGGACCTAAACCCCACCCCAGTGTCATTCCCTACTTCGCACTTCCTGCAGCTCCGGTCTGCTGGCAGGGCCCCTGCTCTCACTGCACTTCACCTTCACGTCTGGAAGATCATCTTCGTGGACATAGAATTCCAGTTTGACCTTTTTTTTTTCAAAGTAATTTCAAGATTCCTTTCTTTTTTCGGCGGGGGGGTTCATAGTTTCTAACAAAAAATATCTTATAATTATTATTTGTGTTCCTCTATAAGTCATGTCTTTTTTCTCTGCCTATTTTAAGATGTTTCTCTTTATCAAAAGCATGACTCAGGATATAAAAATATGCTGATAGCTTATTTTTTAAATGGTAGAACATATTTTTTAAAAATGACAAAAAGCCACACTAGCGATTTCTCTACCAGCTCTGCCATAAAAGTGTTCAACGGTGCTGCCGGCCGTGTAGCGTGGTTCTGGGACTTCAGCAAGAGCTCACGTCCTTGACGGTTTCCAGGGGCTGAGTCGGCCGCCTCCATGTCTCTCCGGTCGGGGCTTCGGGGTGGCTCGGCTCCGAGGACAAGTCTCCCAAGTCACCACACACAGAGAAAACCTGTCCCTATGTGAGTAAACAGACCCCACAAAGATAAAACTTCAAAGCAAGATGGTGTGAAAAACCAAGAAGAAAAATTAGAAATTTTAGATGGCAGATAAGTAATTTTTCAGTTACTATTTCCTAGCTCAAAGCACTTCTTTTTTCTTTAGATTTTAATGCTAATAAATAAAAACTAAAAATAAACTTAAAAGATTTGAAGTAATACTTGTGGCATTCTTTACTGGTTTGAAAATAATCTTAACAATTACTTGCTTTCATAGAACTTTAGGAACACATTTTCAGAGCAATTGAATTCCAGTTTGACCATTTACGTTAGTAGCAAGGAGTGCCTTCCCTGTAGACTCTATTTAGTATAGTACAGAACACTATAGCGCCATCCACCCCCTGACAGGCTTTTCAGAAAGGTTCCTGTGACAGTAACATGAAAGCTCCTGCAATGACCCATCATATGTCACCAAACCCTCCTCCTCCTCCAAGTCCCTTGTAGTCACACTGTGGCCCCTTCCCTCGAGTACTTGGCATGCCCCAGGAGCGCCCACCATACCCCCCACCACCTGCCCCAATGTGCTGAGTCACTGGCCAGTGCTCTCACGTCTGAACTTGAAAGGGGCTGGAGTGGGTGGGCTGGAGTGGGCAGAATTAGAAGAAAATGGTGAAGACTTTTGGACACTGATACAACCATCCATACCTTTCACACCAGCACACACGCGCGCGCGCGCACACACACACACACACACACACACACACACACACACCAGCATCTTTGGCCCTGCAGTTTCCTGAAAGGGAAGGTGACTCGCCTGACCTCTCCAGGCTTCCCTGCTACCCACACAGTTCACCTCTTGTTCCTAAAATCGCTTTGTCCGGGACTGACGGCACTTCACTGCATCCAGCTGGCCCACCGGAAGGATGTGGACTCGTGCCCAGGGGAGAGGGGCAGTCAACCCCTGACCCTTCTCTCCTTCCTCAGCACATCCCCCTCCAGTGGGGACATGGTTTCCTCCCTGGGGCGCACCTCAGGGTCCTCTCCAACGCCCTCACCTGGCTCCATACCACCTGCACCTAACCCTAACCCTAACCCCAGACACCACGGAGGAGGCCTGCCCACAGACCTCTCCCTGGTGGGGTGTCCAACCTTTTGGCATCTCTGGGCCACACTGGAAGAAGAAAAATTATCTTGGGCCACACATTAAATGCATTGCAACATGTAATCACAAAAAATACTCATAATGTTTTCAGTAAATTTATGATTTTGTGTTGGGCTGCATTCATAGCCATCCTGAGCCACATGCGGCCCATGGACCATGGGCTGAACACCTGCCTATAATTTGATTAAAGGTGGAGAGCACACCCTCCCCTCCCCCACAGGAGAGGAAAGGCTTTAGCACCCCCATTGGGCTGACACTCTAACTCCCCTGAGCGTTTCCCAAATGTCTCATCTTCTCTCATTCTGGGCCTATTGTGATGGGATGTTGACCATCCCAGCAGGTGCTACAGTGGCTGCTACATTCCCGCTCAGCTTAATGTTTGTAATAAAACGGCATTCATCTATCACCTATTGTTTTCAGCTTTGTGACTTTTGCTGAAACAGCAAGGCAACAGAAAGTATCATTTAACAATCAAACGAAGTAAGCATTATTATCCTGCTTCATCCCAAGAAAACTGAAGCTCAAAAAGGAGGATAATATTTCAGGGTCACTTGGATCAGCAATAAGCCACGCTGTGGGCACAGCAACAGCTTCAGGCTTTCAGTCCCCTCAGGCTCAGTGAGAACGGGCTGGGCACCCCTCGAACCTTCGAGAAAAACACTCACTGAAGTTCGCCTCGTCTTCGTTCTCAGTCGTCACTGTGCTGCTGATAACTTGCTTCTCTGCAAGCGCTTTTCCGACCTGGATGTAGATAGGACCTTTTAATAAATTTTTAAAAGAGGAAGGTTTCTATACAACATCTCAAAATGGAAAGATTTCATTCACTGATAGGCTCCAAAATGAATTCCTCCCCAACAGACTTCATTGCCGTTGTGGAATAGCCCAGTAAACCCCTTCTCTCACACTCACAGACTCATTTGGATTCTGCGATCTCCTCCTGATTGACATCCCGAGCCATCTCGTGACTGTTTATCTGGCCGTGCCTGAGCTCGGAAGCTCCGGTCAGAGCCGGGCAGAATGACTCGCTCCGCGTCTCTGCTAGTCCCCTTAATAGAAAGTGGCAGGACAAAGCCCTCAGTAAATGAGGTTCTGAATTGCCATCGGTTCTAGGAATAAAGGGCAAGTTTATTGGTCTCTGGCTATCCTAGACTAAACGTGCGGGGGGAAAAAAATAAGATGAAACCCTGACACAGAAACAGCATCTTGGTGAACCGAAAGAGGGTAATCGGACAGAAGTGAGAAAGAAAAAAACGTGTAAGGAACACCTTGTAGTGCGATTCGACCAGGGTCATGGGAATATTTGTCGTGGAGAAACCGCCGGGCCGCGCCTGCTCCTACCGCAGTCAGAGGGCAGCCTGGCTGAGCTGCCCGGACAGCAGCCGCTGGGAGAGGGTGGAGCCATCAAAGTAGTGAGTGAAATCATGTCACAGTCAGACACATAGTCAAGTGACTTTTCTAAGCCAAATGCAGTCTTTGGGACCTTAATTTTAACAAACAAAATTATCTGTGAGCCCACTGTGTCCCATTGTGAGTTCACACTTTGAGAGAAAAAGACAGAGACACGATTCCTTCCCTCCAACTTGTAACGTGGGAGAGAAGACAGAGGGCAGTGCCATAATGGGCGGACTCTGGTTCAGTGTTTTCAGGTAAATGCTTTGCTGACATGTTGACTTGAGGCAATATTTCCCCTTCTCAGTAGTCCTGAAAATGTCCAAACTCCAAGACTGCGTCCACTGTGGATGGCTCTCGAGTCAACCACACTCCCCTCGGCTGACCCAGTGGCACTTTCCCCCCTGTCCTGTCCACGAAACCACGAAGCATCTTGAATCCGCTGACCTGGTGCCGATGCCACCACTCACAGACTTGTGTAGGACTCTATCAGCCTGCTGGGGAGAACTGCCAGAATTTTCACAGACTCGGGGTTGATGTCATGCTCCTGGTCACTTTCTGCTTTCTCAAAACGACAGCCATGTTTGCTCCCATTTCCTGTCTAAGTCCATTTTTCACCCAAACTGGTCAATTTATGGAGCAGCAGGAGATATGGAGAACTAAGTTTTTCCTTGTTCAGTCCGAGAGCTTATTTTCCCTGAGCTCCTCCAGGAGATCCAGAGCTCACAGAGTCACGTAATACAGGCCCACAGCTATGGGATAGCCTTGTGACAATAGAACAGTGCTTTCACAGTCCCTGGAGCAGCCCTGGTCTTCTTCTCAGCTGCCCCCTCCATCGGCCAAGCGTGTATGCCGGACACAGATCTAGCTCACATGCCGCCTGGGGTCACAGTCAGCAAAGGCTGCAGCCCAGAGAGCACTCCTCAGTCTGGGCCTGGGGGCTCTTGGCTCTGCTCAAGAAGCAAAGAGGTCACTGGCACATCAAAGAGTTTATTTTAGACATCATTTAAATATCAAAGTGAGAAACACAAAGGTGATGTAATAATGTTATCAGAACAAGTGAGGACATCTGTGTAAAGCTTGAGCCTGAACAGCGGCTCACCAGCCTCGCTCCTTAGGCCTCCCGGGCAGCGGCCGCACGAACAGCAGATGTGAGGTTCTGGCGCACGGAGCATATAATGGACCCATCCCTGACTCTGCTGAACCCCAAGTTTCCTCTGTTCACATTCAGACATCAAATGGGTTTTAGGGACCAGCTTAGCTACGTCCTCGGAAAACATGACATGCTATTTCTATCACTCTCCCAGGAAAGTATTTCTGCCTGCTTTCACAAGTGAGCAATGGAAACTCAGAAAGGTAGGGAATTGTGCATGCTCATAGAGGTAGACAATTAGTAGGGTTAGGACTAAATTATGCTCCCTGGTATGTCTCATCCTGCAATGGAGCAGGCGTCAGAAAGTGACCCTCTGCCTGAGAAAAAGCAGCTGATGGTGGGACCCTGGGCTGGAGGCTCAGCCCCGAGGAAGAGAGCCCGATCACCCAGAAAGAGCTTGAGCACCAGAGGACGGAAGCACAGAAGGCAGCCCACTTCTGTCTCAAAAGTCAGTGTCTCCTTGTGTCAAAGTTCATGGGCTTCTTTCTCAGCCTTAGTGAGGAAGGCGCTGTGAATTCAAACCAAGAGACGTATTTGTCCTGTGAGACTTCGGGGCGTGGTTCCAGGTAACAGGATCCAAAGCACTAGAAGCTGGGGGCAGTGCTCTGCCCACGAAGCACAGAGACGGGGGCTGTGCTGCTCTGACGTCACCAGCCCGTGATGCTTCTGCAGAGGCCCTGGGGTGCGGACAGAGGAAACAGGACAGGGGCCAAAATGAGAGAATGGACTGATGATTAGATTTGAACTTATTAAGAGTTTCCCATGAACATCCTTGGCATGTCCTGTAGAGACTCACAGAAAGAAATGCAGATATAGCACCAAGGTTGGAGATGCTACAACTGCTGGTCAGGGCACATGTCAAAGGAAGAAGAGGTTATTGCTATCCTGGCCCTACTTTGGTTCCTAAGATTCTGTGGTCTAAGGTGTAAAGCATAAAAGGTTCAAACACTTGCATATATTCATAGTGTTTCCAGAGAACACATCATCATCTTCATCATCACCAACATCATCACCAACATCCTCCTCCTCCTCCTCATCATCATCATCACGACCACCACCATCAACAGCATCATCACCACCATCATCACCATGACCAGCGACAGGAAGACTTCCATGTGAGGGAGCGATAAATACTTTATAATTTATAAATTAAAGAATAAGTGTACATTCAGGGTGGTTAAGTTTATCATACCCTAATTCCTCTTCTTTGTATACCTATTCACCTCTCCCCTATTTGACCTTAGCATGTGGTGTCCCACATGACAAAGGTCCAGGGTTCTTCTGAATGTGATCCTTTGCAGTTTTGTTCTGGATACAACTTCCACAAAGATAAATTCAAAGCCACCGCAGGACAATAATCCCTGTGCCACTGGAAATAAAAATGTTCTTTGAACAGACTTCAGAGGGAAGGCTGTGCATTGTACAGACCAAGTGAGCTTACTTCTTCATGCAGTGGGTCCCCAAGTCCACTTTCGCATGATATTCTGACTTATAGTAACTCTATCAGAAATAAGACAATCAAAGACATACTCCTGAAAGTGCACGTGTGTTGCAGGCCGCCCTGCCTGGTCTCAGGAATCTGTAACCCCCTGTGACTTAGGCTGAGTGAAAGACATCCGGACAAGGAGCCACTGAAGGAGACAAAACTTATTTCCCTGGCATGATCAGCAGTCAATGATGGGTAACAATTCTCTAAGAAAGAGAATGAATCTGAGACAGATGCGATCACATGGGAATGCCCTGAGAGAAGGGGCTGTGGAAATGAAGGGGTGATCAACATCAACCCCTGCCCTCTTTGGCCTTGTCAAAGCCTGAGTCTTTATTCTTGGAAGTGAGAAATCCAAGTCTCCTGGCTGCCTCTGTCGCCTGCCCTTCTCAGGCCTGCAGGGGCGAAACAGCCCAGACCAGAAACAGCAGACCCCCGGGGTGATCAGGCCTGGGACATAGAATATGCAAGATCCTGTGAGATCTGTTTGCTGGAGGATATTATTATCTTGGAATTTAAAAGCACAGGCAGGAAACTTTTGGAACCTGTACATCTTGCATATGTTAAAGACCACAAACCTTGCCCGGAATCTCAGCAGGAGTCCTGTCCCCACCTTTGTAAGTTGTTTACATCTTTTGATCTTTTCTGCCAGACTGTGAATCCACAAACTAAGTCTGTTTTCTCAATAAAAATCTGCTTGGGTATGGACATGGGGCACTCCCCACGTGAGGAGTGGCCATTCTGTCCTGATTCCCCCACAGGACCTGGTTGTCTCTGTGTATGTTTTTCTCATGCTTCGACGAACTATCCACAGCGTTCCACACTCACTGCAGGTGGGTGGGTGCACGTCACACGTGAGCCTGTCTGCATCCCCTGAAATCCATGGTGGAAGCAGAAGGCTCACTTGGGTGACCCCTGAGGAAGAGAACTCTCGTCACAGAGTCACTGAGAGGGCCTCTGTGGAAAACAGATTGTTTGCCTTAATTTGGAAGTCACGGTTCATGACAGAAGAAGCCCAAGCTGCTTCCTGCTGTGTCCATAGGCTCCCAGGGTGACCAGAGACTAGGATATGGTACCCGTATTCCTTGCTTTCAGTCAGCCCAGTATATGGAGGATGAAATCACATTAATAGTTGAAATATTTTTATTACTTATCTAAAGTTCCCTAGTTAGAATTTTTTAGCTTTCATTGCAGTGGGACCAAATATAAAACAATTTCTATCACTAATTGACTAAGTGTATCAGCTGTAGAAGTATTTGCGTTAAAAATATAAAGCATGATTAACCTTTTACAAAGCAAGGAAGGTTTATTACAGAAAAAGTGAGGACATATAGAAGAACAATGGAGTAGGCAAGCATCTGTGATCTCAGTGTTTGGAAAAGTGACGAGTGTTCTGAAATATTTCCTCATAGACATTTTGCCAAATATACTTTTTTCCATTTCTTTTGTTTTTTCTTTCTTTTTCTTTTGAATACAATTTTTTTTACAAAGCCGCAATCTAGTCAAAAATTACAATTGTCAGGTGCTGACCTGGAGTATGTGGTGAAAGGACCTCAGAAAGGTAACACAGAACTGGGATTAGCACAGTTCACCCAGTTTAACTCATCAGGAAAATGTTTTAGGAGGAAGAAAACAGTCTAAATTTATTAATTAATTGATGATTTCAGTGCATACGTGTTGTCTGTTACATAACAGGCATGGCACTGGGTGCACGAAACATCCACTTGGTGGCTTCGTGACTCACCAGGGAAGGCCGTTAGTGTGAGCATGGAGCGCGGCGCTGGGCGTCCTGCTGGGCTGACATCCCATCTCATCATGGTGAGTGTATCGGTCGGGTCCATCCTCCTGTTTTGGGAGCATTGGCCTTGTCCTGTGCTCACTCTATGTCTGTCTGCGCCAGAGGATGTCAGTTTAGTATGTGGATAATGGAGACTTTAGGGGAGACAAAATTATATGAAAAACCAAAAGAAGTTTTTCTTTTTCCTCCAGTGAAACAAAAATATCAGCATCCTAAGGCCTCAGACAACAGGAAAATCTGAACACGATGCTCTGCCCACACAGTGCGAAGTGATCCAAAGTGAAGGCAGGAGAGTCCCCACACAGTCAGCATCGTGTATGGGACTTAGCCAAGGCCCCAAGCCAAGTGCCCCCGCCACAGGCCCAGCTGCCCCTCCCTCTCAGTCTTTACAGAAACCGTGGAGTGACGTTCCCACCAGAGGAGTTACTTTTCAGGCTACAGAACAGAATCAACCAAAACCGGAACACTATGAAGAACAAAATAAAATGGTATCATAATTATTATAATGGATCATAACCCAATGTATAGAATAAATACCCACAAGTTCATACTGATTTTGTAGTGATTGAATAAACAAATAAATGGAGGAGGAGAAACAAATATTCCTTTCAGAATTTCAAGCCTGTGGGTGGACACCCTACCCTTAGGGAGGTGGAGGGTCGCCCACACTCACCCCCACGCCCTAGCGTGGGCTTCACAGTGACTTCCTTCCAAAGAGGACAGGATGGAAACAGGGACAGTCTGACGACCACCACCTCGGCTGGGCGATGGCGGTCAGTGCAGACAGTGGAGTCCTGTTGATTTGGTGTGGAGGAGACGGTTCGTCTGAGCCTTCCTCCTCAAATCTCAGAACCGCAGTCCGATCAGGAGAAAAACATCACACAGGTCCCCACTGAGGGACCGTCCACAAAATGCTTGACCACAACTCTTTAACACCCGCCAAGGTCACCAAGAACAAGGAAAGGGAAACTCCCAGCCAGGAAGAGCCTAAAGTCATGTGCACATTAAATGAACTGTGGAGTCCTCAGTGAGATCCGGGAACACAGAAAGGTAACAACGGAGGAAACCTGAATAAAGCAGGAAGTGCAGTTTTTAAAAGTTCAGAGGTTTTTTGTTTGTTTTGTTTGTTTTTTTGTGTGTTTTTTCTCGGAGAGCGAGTTTCAAACAGCAGGTGCCCCCTGTGAGTTCTGCCAAAGCTGGGGAGGTGGCGGGAGGACCTCTCCAGGGCCCACCATCTCTGAGTCACTTGGACAAAGGGGGACACCACAGAGAAAGGAGGGAGGACTGGAGAAGGGAAGAAAAGAAAACACGAAAGGATGCTCATATTCTCCCATGGAATAAACGGCAAAGTTAGGGGACATGCTGACGACGGGAAGCGGTGTCGAAAGAATCCATCTGCGCAGAGAGACAGGCGGCGGGGCGCCCTGTCCCCGCAAGAGCAGCTGTGTTCGGTCAGAGGACCGATCGGCAGCGTCTCAGTCCCTGGAGGCAAGAGATGAGAAGGAAGGTCGGGAGGCAGGGCAGGTAAAGAAACAAGTTTCAGGCTTGCCAGGGAGCAAGAAAGCAGGACTCGTGACTTCCCGTTTTTGCATGCATCCTGCCAGCGAGGTGGCCGCATCCACACCAGCTGACTCGAGGCTCAAGGCGAGAAGGGGACTGGCAGGAAGCATGGGGACACCAGAACAGGGGTTAGGGCCATCACGTGCTTTGTGGCACTTAGTCTCATGCTGGCTAGTGGTACAGATGACTCGAAAAGACCCATCCTCTAGTCCATTAGCGAATATCCCTCACTTGCTGCAGTTCTGAGTGAGCCAAGTGCTCCTGCGCAGTCTCCTGGTGTTCGCGCCCGTCCTGGGCCTGTCCTCGGAGCCTGGGGTCCGGAACCTGCAAGAGCATGTTGCAGCGGAGCCAGGACTGCCTCGGGGAAAGGTGGCTCGGAGTGGCATCTGCCCCTCTGTCTCAGTTTCCCTCTCTGTTATAACCCCAAATTCCATACGGTTGACTGGTACTAATTCATCACTTCTACAGTTATTTGCTCACTCTTTTTGACACCTAGTGCACTGATGAACACAAGAAATGACAAAAAAAACAGAAACACACTGGACCTGAATAATTTTAGTACGTCTGTGTGATGTAACAGAAACCTGCCAGTAAACTCAAAATGGAATATAACTTTTGGCCACTTCATGGGAAGTCGCTCCTGGGGAACTGTGTGGAGAGAATTCTAAAGTGATTTGGTCCTTGGTGACAAGGGTGCTTGTGCTGTGGTCAAGTCACCATGTGTGTCACCGTGCCTGCCGTGTGTGAGGGCAGCCCAGAGCCCCGGTCACATTCTGCAATCCTTGCCCTTTACATTTGGTGAAATAAGGAAAATGTATGATTCATGCCATCTATGCGTGTCTACTTAACCCTTAGGCTGTTCTCTCTTGCAGTTTAGACCACTGTGGACATGAGGAGGGACCAAGTGTGCAGTCCTGAGCAGTCCTAACAGCCCACGTTGGGGTCACGAGATACACACGTAAGGAGCCACACGTAGCCATGTGCAGTGTGCCACGGGTAACCAGCGATGTGCTCTTTTGCTCCAGATTCATGAAGTATGACATCCTAACGTGGCCTCCCAGTGGTTAGTTAGCACAGGATGCGTGGTGAGGACTAACTTCAGGACTTACTGGAAGGCAGAATTTTTCCTCATGTCACCTTACAGCTATAGGGGAAAAAGCCATAGAACATACGCCTGGATCTGTTAGCTTTTTATTCAATTTGTCAGATTTGATTGGCCTAATTGTTATAGGAGCGGTCATGCACATTGACATCTGCCATCCCTTCCCCTTGCCCAATTCCCCTCAACTGTTAGAACTAGCATGTCAGCATTAATTAGAGAACTGATTCATTTAATTTGGATGAAGAAGATTTGCTACCTAATGACAGAGAAGAGATAATGAGGCTTCACATCAAACACACCAGCCCCGGCTGGTGTCGCTCAGTGGGTGGAGCACCAGCCTGCAGCAAACCGAAAGGTCGCTGCTTTGATTCCCTGTCAGGGTGCATGCCTGGGTCGCCCCAGCACGTTTCTCTCGCCCTTCCATGTTCCGCTCCCTTTCTCCCTCCCTTTCCCTGTCTCTAAAAATTAAATAAAATATTTTTTTAAAGAACACCCGGCAAAATGTGAATCCCCACTGCTCATCCGACGTCCGCTGTCCTGAACATGCACTACGGACTATGCTTCTCCACGGACTGAGGCTTTGTAGACCCGCTTTTGCTTCCTGCAAATTTAAGGACCCATGGTTAATTAAGTTCATCTGTAAGTTACTTAAACAACAGTGTCTACGCTTTAAAAAAAAATAGAAAGACCGGTAAGGATCAAAGGCTTTGAAGTACAATTAACATTCCACCTGGTTTTTTCACCAAGTTTGTAAGTTCCCAGTGCAAGGAGGTTTCTTCAGCTCTGTCTCTGCTCACATGTTATTTCTTTTCTTATCACTGACGCCTGTGTTTTTGTTGGTCCTCTTTCATTTACCAGGCTGTTATAAGCCTTTCGGTTTGGACTGAGCATATTCTTATGCCACTGTCAATGCACCAACTGCAGATAATTGTCAGTTACACAAGTTCCTGAAAATTCAGAATTACAAAATCTTCCAAGTCAGTCTTCCCATGTAAGTCCCAGGTAGTTTGTTGAACATACTACTGATACTAGACTTTAATTCTCATGTCCAGTTATGATGGCTGCAAATGATGTGCAGACTTGACTTTTGCCAACAACATATTCTAAATGAAATAGTATTACATCTAAAACCCTATACTTCCCCCTAAATTATTGCTCTGTAGCAATATCAAATAGCATATTCCCTCACACTTTTGCAGCCTACAGATTTACCATTTGGCAACCTTCTGGTCTAAAAGGTGAACGCTAGGCTGTGTAGAGATTCAAGGAACATGAGCCATGACTTGTGGCACTGACAATCCATTGAAGAAAATAATTACCCAAGTAGGAAGTTTTACCAACCATAAAAGGTTATAAAAATGTGGGAGTATTTCCCACAAAGGCTCTAAAATTTTAGTTTAAAGAGTAATCACTTTCAGTGACTCTTAAAAATACAGCTTCTAGATGGATCCAGAATTCCAGTGCTAATAGTTTGGATGTTGTCCTCTCTCTCTTTAAGTCCACCAAATACAAATAAAAATAATGGCACCTGCTGTGGGACACTGATTGTTCTCTTCTATAATATCGGAATCAAGTGTCATCCAGAAATCTACTCTTTTTATTAATCTGTGCCATCCAATCCAAGTGCAGTGTCCCTGATATGCTGATGCCTCGTTATGAAAGATCTTTTAGGCACCATGACTCCCAAAAGCCTTTTAAGAGGATGTGCCCTGTAAGCACTCTTGGTGGGACTGCTCATCCTCACTCCAGGAGACAGGCTCTGTCGTTATCATGAGCCCCTAAGAGAAAGGGATCAGCAAAACCTTCACAGACAGGTAGAAAATTTCAGGCTGAGAAATTTCATGGAAGCAAGACAGTGTAAGATGTGTTTCCAAAAAGTACACAACTTATATGGAGTGTAAGTCAAGGGCTACATGGTGAACTAGAAATGGAAAGGTAACCTGTAGACACGGGACAGAGGATTGGGCACCTGCCTACAGCTGGAGGCCTGGCAGACTGAAATCTGAGCAGGTGAACAACATGATCAGACACGTGCACGAGGTGGATTGGATGGGCAAGCCAACAGAGGGAAAGACGGGCTTAGAGGAGAGTATCAGGCCCCTCGGGGAGAGAATGGGGCCTGGAGTCAAAGGGAAGAGAAGCAGGAGCCACTTACAGGAGACTCAGGTCTCCTGATTTCTCCTCACCAGTCAGCCGGAGTAGAGTCCTCGAGGCTCGCGGGCAAAGGAACCCTTTCCAAAGTGAATAATCTAACCCGGGCGTTCTGACCGCCTCTCTCTGGGAGAAGATTTGTTTTCTCCTGCTGCCTAAGGTTGGCTTTTTTTTAACCCTCACCTAAGGATATTTTATTGATTTTAGAGAGAGGAAAGGAAATAGAGAGAAAGAGAGAGAGAAACATGGATATGAGAGAGAAACATCAATTGGTTGCCTCTCATACTCTCCCCGACCAGAGATAGAACCCTCAGCCTAGGCATGTGCCCTGACCAAGAATCAAACCCAAAGCCTTTTGGTGTATGGGACAATGCTCCAACCAACAGAGCCACCCAATCAGGGCCAATGGCTGGCTCTTAGATCAGTGTGTCGAGGTTCTCATTATTGATGTTTAATCAGAACGATGACTGTTAACCTGAAACCTATATAATTTTGTTAGCCAATGTCCCCCCAGTAAATGCAATTTAAAAAATTCAAAATAGTACCTAGTGGATATTGCTGTGGAAAGATGCATTAAACTTTTTCTAACACTGGTACAAAAAAATAGATAAGGAAACACCATTATCTCATTGGCCAGACAGGGTCACTTGACATTCTTGAGCCAATCATTGTGGAGGGAAATGAATTATCCTTGGACCAATCAGGTGCCCCCCTGGTCAGGGGGTGTGGTCAGTTTTCTGAGGTGTGGAGCTACTTGTGGCAGAGTGGGTACCAGAGCAAATGGGGACTCTGTCCCCGTTAAAGAGGAAAGGGCAAATCAGTGCTGGGTAGCAGTCCCCAGGTGCTGTGGGTCCCCCATGGCACAGGGGTCTGAATCACTTTCTGTCACATATCAGAAGGCTGAGACCAAGACAAAAAGATTGGCATGTTTCTGTCTGAACACTTGGGGAAGGCAGGAATAGAAAACGGGCCTCTCACTTTTCCAGAAAGTTTTCCAGAAGAGGGAGGTATGCATCCGTTGAGCCTTAGAGAATGGACAGGTTTCAGCCAGGAAAAAGATGGAAAATTGTCTCAAGATGTGGAAATAGTATATGCGAAGGCCAGAGACATCACAGGGCTCTGTGTGTTCTGGGTACTACGAGTAGTTTAATGTTTGGTAAGAGAAAGACTGGCAAGGAAAAGATCAGAAACAGAGCAGGTATTCAATTCCAGGCCATGGACATTCCGGAAGGATCCCCTCTTTCCTGATCCGAGTGTCGGACGGATAAGAGCGGCGTTTGCCTCCAGGTGTGGTCTGTGGACTGCTCAAGGCCTGCTGAACCTCAGAAGAGAGACATTTTCTGAAATGTCACAAAGGACAGACTGAAAATGGCTTAATCATATTTGGTTCCACTCCACCACTTGAATTTATTCTCTAGCGTTCATTTTTAATATCACATTTTCATAAGACATGATATATTGGAAAAAACTCAAACAGAAGTCAGAAACTGAAAACGGTGATCGGGAGCCACACTGTTATTCGAAGCCATACGTTAACTGCGTGTGTGCCAGGAACCGCACGAGGTGCTGGGGACGTGGACTGAGAACAGCGTTTCCTTGGGGAAGCTCCCTGTCTGGAAGGGCAGAGAGACACACAGGAAGCGAGAATGGCAGCAACGGGAGAGAAAGGGCTGATCTGGGAGCTCAGCAGGGAGCCTGGTGACTTTTCAGGAAGGCTCTGGGGCACCATGCTGAGCCCGGGCTGGCAGGAGGGAGACAGGGCCAAGCGCAGTGGGTGGAGGTGCTCTGTGCAGAGGCGACACTGAGCAGCACTGACAATGAGCACAGTGTGTGCCTGGCAATGCAGGTGGTTTTGTTCTTGCTTTAGGATAAAGCACAACCTCCTTACAAAAGTGAGCTCAAAGCTGGAGACACAGAAAGAGTAGGACCACAGGGGACTTTGAGTGCGGTGCTGCGGGCTTTGAGTCCCCCTGGAAACGTGGGCCATTGAAGGGGTTTAAGCAAAGGCGTCACCCTCTGAGATCTGTGTCTTAGATGTATCACTATGAGAGAAAGGTGAGGGCTAAACAGGCAACAGACCATGGCCAGACCATTAGCAAGAACAGACCTCTGCCCCACACCCTGCAGCAGGGAAACCTGCTGCCCAGGGGGACCAGCCAGGGCCAGCCTGCTATTTCGTGGGCTTATCTGAGAAATGAGGGTCCAGGACAGGGTGCCACCCCAAACCTGGAGAGACATGGACTTCGAGAGAGAAACAGCCAAGCTCTGCCTGCCTGGAGCAGAAGCCACTGGAGTCGTAAACTGGCAGGACACAGAAACAAAGATTGTGATAAATTGCCGGAAGCTTGGGATGAACTCATAGGAGAGTGAGAGGCTCCCTCAGCTACAGGCTCCCACAGCAAAGCTCCTGGCTGCTCCCTTCAGCAAGCACACCAGGTTCTCAGGGGGAAGATCCACACAGCTCTGGAGGGCCAGAAACACACCTGGATCCTGCTTAACAAAGTAGGTCACCAGGGCCCGAGTGTGCTTGCATCATTTCTCTCAGCCCTTGGTCACCCCTGAGGGGAAAAAATGCAGTTAATGGGAGAACAGGGCTTCAAGAAATAGACTGGGGGTGCTGTAGATGGGACGGGGTAGAGGACCCCGGGGCACAAAACACAGGGAAACGTTTGTGAAGCTTCCAACATGCTGAAACAGATACACAATACGAGCAGAGTTGGAGGGTCTAAGAAAGCATGAGAGGAACCATTAGAAGTAACAAATACAGCAACAGAAACCAAGGGTGTTCCCGCAGTCTTATCAGTAGATGTGACAGGAAATTGCCAGACAAGTCACTAGAAATGCCCCAAAAGTGAATGCAAAGAGAACAAAGGATGGGGAAAGAATACCAGAACAGAACAATGGAGAACTGTTGAACTGTTTTAAAAGGTGAAACATCAGTGTGATTGGAAAACCAGAGGAGAGAACATTTTGAAAGGAGTCTGGGGAGAAAGAAACCTGGACGGCAGTGGGGAAGAGTTAAGAAGCTATTCAGACATGTTGCCAGAAACAATACAACGGGAAGAGAGTGAATGAAATGCCTAATGGGCTAAAGGGAAATAAAAGTATAGCAACCTCTGTATCCAGGAAATTGTTGCCAAAAACTTCCTTGTAGGAAAAATCAAGACTCGATTCTCAGACGTATAAAAACAGAAGGAATTCATTACCAGGAGAACTTCCAGCAATAAATGTAAAAATTCTTCAGGTGGGAAGAAAAATGATACAGGTAAGAGAGTTGGATCTCCATAAAGCAAAGAAGTGCATCAAAAAGGAATAGATGAAGGCAAAATAAAATATTTTATTTTTCTTATTCTTCATGTATTTAAAAGATGTGTTTTTGTTTAAAGCAATACAAAAGACCATGTATTGGGAGGCTATAGCATATGGAAAAGTGAAATGGAAGGCAGCCACGTCACAGGATGTGAGGGAAGAATTGAAACTATTCTGTTATAATATCATCACTGTGCCACAAGCAGCCCGCTGTTGTCTGAAGGACTCAGGTTAGTCCACCTAGGGTCATTTCAACCGGCACGTTATTTAAAGTGCAATGGATATACTGAGAAGAGATCAGATTGAGTCATATAAATACTCAGTACAGCCCAGAGAAGGAAGGAAAAAAAAGAAACAAAAATTTCCATGAAGAAAAAACAATTATAAAAATGGTAGCTATCAATCCAACAATATCGAAGATATCTTAAAATATCAATGATATAAATCCAGCAATTAAAAGATGAAGGTCTTCACAGTAGACAGAAAAATAAGACCAAACTATGTACTTCCTTTAAAGAAAACTTTAAACAAAAAATTTCAGGTTAAAATTTAAAGGACAGGAAAAGACATGCCATGCTATTACTAAGCAAAAGGAAGTTGTGGTGGTTACACTAATTTCAGACAAATCATACATCTGAGCATCAATGATTATTTGCTTTAAAGAGGGACATAACATAATAATAATAGTGGTCAAGGATACAAAAAGATATAACAATCCCAAATGTACATGCACCTAATAACAGAATGTCAAAATAAAGGAGAGAAACTCATTCAACTAAAGGAGAAATAGATGATTTTATTATGATAGTTGGAAATTTAAGTATCCTGTCAATAGTTAACAGTCAAGTTGACAGAATATCAGTAAGCATATAAAGGACTTGAAAAACATTCTCAATGAACTTAATCTAGTCAACATTCACAGAATATTTCGGCCGACAAGAGCACAGTATGTATTCTTCTCAAGCTTGCATGAACACTCATCATACATGTTAGATGGCATCTGGGCCAGAAAGCACACTTTCCCCAATGTGAAAGAATGGAAATTATAAAACATATATTCTTACTTTTTAATATAATGGAATTAGAAATAAAAAATAGAAATATAGCTGCAAAAGTCCACAAAATTGGGGATTAAACAACATACTTCTTATACATGGATCAAAGAATAAGTCTAAAGAAAAAGATAAAGATAGAGTGAACTAAATTAAAATGAAAATACAACTATCATTTTTGAAAAAATGACAGCAAAAACCATGCTTAGATGAAAATTCATAGCATCCATTATATAGTCAAAATAATTTAAATCCAAAATTAATAAATTGGCTTACATTTTAAGAAATAAAAAAAGAAGATCAAATCAAGCCTAACACAAGAAGCATAAAAGAAAAAATGAAAGTTAGAACAAAATCAATGAATTGAAAACAGGAAAACAATAAAGTCGAGGAAGTCCTCATTCTTTGATAAGATCAATAAATTTGATCAACCTCTAGGCAGGCTGACCAGAAAAAAGAAAAAATACATAAATTATTAAAGTCAGAAATGAATGCGGGGTCATTACTACTGATCTGTGGACATTAAAGAATAATAAAGGAATATTATGAACACAGGCATGCCCACACATGTAGTTACGTAGATGAAATGGACTAATTTCTTAAAAGACATAAACAGTCTCGGAGAAAAGGGTAATATGAATAGCTCTATATTAAATTGAATTAACAATTAAAATACCCAGAAAGCAAAACAAAACACCAGGCCAAGATTATTTCACTGGTGAATTATACCAGACATTTAGGTAAGAAACGACATCAATTCTTCACAAAATAGAAACAAGATTAATAGTTTATAGGAAAATAAAACTATAGACCAATAACTCTTCTGAAGCTAGACATAAAATTCCTTCACAAAATATTATAAAACTGATCCAATAATGTATGAGAACAATTATACAGTATGACTAATTAGTATTTATTCTAGGTAGTCAAAGCTAATGTAACCCATGAGATAAATAAGAAAAATCATGCAAGCATATAATTTGATGTAGAAAAAACATTTGAACAAAATCCAGCACCCATTCATGACAACTCTCAGCATGATAGAAATAAGAGGAAGCCCTCAACTCAATAAAGAACATCTATGATGATCTTACTGTAAACATTGTACTTGATAGTGAGTGAGAGACTCTTTCCCTCTAACACTGAAAATTAAGCAATTATGGCCCTAGTTCCTAGTCACCATCCTACTGACGGGACTCTGATGTGGGCAATACTGAAGAATTTACCTCACAGCCACCACCAAGACAACAAAACAATTCAAAAAAATTCTTGGTGTTAATAAGGAAAAAATAGCAAGGTCCCAGGATCTAAAGTCAATATGCAAAATCAATTGCTGTCCTATATACTAGCAACAAATAACTGGAATTTTAAATTTAAAGAGACATAAAGTATACAAAGGCATTAAAACTATAACAAAATATATATTTGGAAATCAGCAAATGTTGATTTAAAAAATCAGCTTGGGTATGAATAAAGGAACTGGAATACACAATATTGGTATCATGTCATTACCTCCACCTTGACCTCTAAACACAATGCAATCTCAATCAGAATCCCATCTAACTATTAGCAGATAAAGACAAAACGACTGTACAACGGAAAAGCCAGAGAGCAGGACAGTCATGCTGGTGGTTGTTACAATGGATGAGAATGGTCCCTGCACTGTTTCCCCCAAAGACTCAGAACTTCAGCCTCATCATGAGAAAAGCCATCTGGCGAGTACCAGTCAAGGGTCATTCTGCAAAATACATGACCAGTACTCCACACAAATATCAAAGTCATCGCAAACAAGGAAAGTCCAAGAAACGGTCACAGCCAAGAGTTGCCTGAGACATAGTAACCAACTGAATGAAGTGACCTGCATGGGACCCTAGCACAGAAAAAACACATTGCGTAAAAACTAAAGAAATCGGAATAATGCATGAACTTTAGTTAATAATAATGTATCAATATTGGTTGATTGATTGTGACGAATGTACTTTAATAAGATGTTAAAATGGGGGAAACTGATGATGAGGTTTATGAGGACTTTCTGTACCTTTTAAGGAAATTTTTATCAATCTAAAACTGTTCAAATAAAAGGAAAGTTTATTAACACAAAAAAGTTCCCAATGGTTAAATTATATGTACATAAAACATTTACATATGCATAAATTACTACCAAAATTTGCTACACAAATACTGGAAATACATCTCAATGAGATTTCATGTTATTGTGTAGATTCTAAATATGATCTGAAGGCCTGAAGCTCATGTTCAGTGTTAACGGTTTTTATTCCAAATTCATGATGAGGTGGGGCTTAAAAACTTAGTGGTAACTTGGATTGAGCAAAGGATTCCTAAATGTGACAGCAAACGTATATACAGGGTGGGGTAAAGTAGGTTTACAGTGGTTTGAATGGAATATAATAATTAATAAATAATAATACAAGAATAAACTCTGTGTTCTCACAACTGTAAATATACTTATTTTTAAAGATTTTATTTATTTACTTCTTTAGACAGAGGGGAAGGGAAGGAGAAAGAGAAGTAGAGAAACGTCAATGTGGGGTTGCCTCTCGTGTGTCCCCCACTGCGGACCCGACTGGCAACCCAGGCATGTGTCCTGACTGGGAATCAACCAATGACCCTTTGGTTCACAGGCTGGTTGGTGCTCAGTCTTCTAAGCCACACCAGCCAGGGCTATAAATCCAGTTTTACAAGTCTACTTTGTAAATCTACAGGTGCTCAACCTATGTATCAACTGGACTTTATCAAAATTCAAAACTTTGTACTTGAAAAGACTCCATCAGTAAAGTGAAAAGACAACCTACAGAATGGGAGAAAATGTCTATAATGAACTCTTAACCACTCGATAAAGGAAAGAGAAATAAATCAATTTTTTGACTGGGAAAAGGATTTAATTAGACATTTCTCTAAAGAAGGTATTTTTTAAAAGATTTTATTTATTTTAGAAGGGAAGGGAGGGAGAAAGAGAGAGAAACATCAGTGTGTGGTTGCCTCTTGCACACCCCCTACTGGGGACCTAACCTGGCCTGCAACCCAGGCATGTGCCCTGACTGGGAATCAAACCAGCAACCCTTTGTTTCGCAGGGTGGTGGTGCTCGATCCACTGAGCCACACCAGCCAGGGCTAAAGAAGGTATTTAACTGGTTAATAAATCCACAAGAAGATATTCAATCAACATTATCAGCCCTTGAAAAGTACAAATCACAACCAAAGTAAGATACCACAAGGATGATTGTAATCAAAAAGACTGACAGAACCAGTGTTGGCGAGGTGGTGGAGATGTGAAAACCCTAATGTACCAAGTCTAGAAATGTACAAATGGTGCAGCCACTTTAGAAAACAGTCCGGCTTTTCCTCAATGGCTAAACATAGAGTTACCATATGACCTAGCAACTCTACTCATAGTTATTTATATACTCAAGAGAGACAACAAACACAGACACAAATGTTTGAACATGAATTTTCATAGCAGCATTAGTCATTATAGCCAAAAAAGCAGAAGTGGCCTAAATGTCGATCAATTGATGGTTACGTGAATACAGGCGATCTAGTCCTATTATAGAATATTACTTAGCAGTAAAACGAACTGAAGTACTGAAAGATTCCACCGGAGAGATGAGCCTTAAAAATGCTATTCTAAGTGAAAGGAGCTAGTCACAAAGGACCATACACTGTATGATTCCATTTATAAGGAATGTCCAGAATAAGTACATCTACAGAGGCAGAAAGTAGCTTAGAGCTCTCATAAGGCTGGAGCAATGGGCACACTGGGGGTGGGGGCAAAGGTCAACATGCAAGGCTTTATTTCCAGGGCTGTGATAATGAATGAGTAATTCTATGACTATACTGAGAGCCGTGGAATTGTACACTTTAAATGTGTAAACTGGACGGCATGAGAAGGATATTTCCATAAACCTGTTTCGTCGAAAAAGTAATGTCGTAGCAAACGTTCCAAGTAAACATGTGTTAAGTGCTAGAACTGTGCCTGTAACAAAGTTAAATGCTGTGCCTAGTACTAAATAAACAATTCTGCAGGTATAATCCTAAGAAAGCCTTGGAAACTAGAAAGCCTTTGGAATTAGAAAACTTCCGTCTGTCCTCCTAACCTGACGAAGAGGAGCGAGAGACAGGGGACCTGAGACTTCCCCTTTCTTGGGTGGGTAACTCGAACACTCCAGGGCACTTGACCTCACACTCCACAGGTCTACTTTCTGGAGGGACACTCTCTTCACTCTGCAGCCCATAATATTACCGTCAGGTTGATTTGGTGGGGGGGGGGGTAATTTAGTAAAGGTCACTTTTGCCTTCAAGATTGATTTATTTCATACAGTGTACATGACTCAGGACGTAATATACATTTTGAGCTGCTCAAAATATGATGTAGAAATAATTTGATTGTCTATGAGAATCTTTTCCAGCATGCCGTGATTTATGATGGACACTGTTAATACTATATGGCTTAAGTATAATTTTGTGGATGTAAATAGTCTCATGTCAATGTGTGGGTGAGTAGCAACTTAAATCTGGATTCGAAGTACCTGTATCACAAACACTCCTTTGAGTGCACAGAACGCAGCCTGTCTCGGATGATGCTACTGTCACTTCATTCGCCCTGGGGTGATGCTCTGGGTTCTGGAGGCCAAGGTCATAGTGCAGGATGGTAAAGGCCTTGGAAGACAGGACCGAGTAAATGTGAAACCCCCTGTTTTTTAATGTAGTCTTCACAGAGCAAAAGAAGCTGTTTTCATGAAAAGGTTTAAAATTGCTCAGCTTTTAGTTTTCTCTCTCTTTTTGTAAAGGTGTGGGTTTATAACAATTATTTCTTGAATTGTCTTAGTTAGATTTCAAGTGAGACTTTGTGGTTGTATTTTACAAATACTATTATTAACATTCTTTGTGCGGTCTACTCCGATCTTCTAAATTACTATAAATCATAATGTTATAATGAGTACAATTGCTTTTGTAGTCATTATAGCTGAAATCTAGGCACATTTATAATGAACGAACTGTATAATTAAAGTTTAAGAGTGATTAATAACTACCGAAATTCTTTCCCTACAGCAATAAGACTTGTGCCATTGAGGCAGCAATACTGAGTCGTAGGTGAGGAAGTTATGTATTAATTTTGTTCACACATAGGCACATATCAGAATTGTGCTAGAAAATGAGGACCTAGGCACATATTCTGATCTCTGTTAAGTGGCTTATGAACCTTCCCTTGAAGACAAAATCCTTATTTTCACAGTCTTTATATCACAAAACCCCTTTACCTTTCAAACATCTTTCTACTTTGTGTCTTTAAATTTTTATATGTTTCACATAATTTGTCTATTGCATAATGAATCATTGTGGCTAATTCTACTTAGTGTGAAGGTATTTTATTATTACATTCACAAAAATTCATAAACAATGAATAATAAATTTGACCTGTAATGCTCCCTAGCAAATACAGCCCTTCATGACTAGACAGTTCCTCGGCTGTGCGAGAGCGTGGGCCTGTGCAGACCGCATGCAGCGCGCATCTGGAGGAGAAGCACACCCCTCGTCGCTGTGTGTTACGGCGAGGCTGGCCCTGAAATATAATGACATTTGAGGTTATGGGCCCTTTTCTGACTCTTCGGCCCTTATTCAAATTAACAGCCAGTGTCTGGCTTATTTCATAAATATTTTCTCAGATTTTGCTGCATTTGGCAAGAAGGCAAAAGATTCATTACCACACTAAGAGGACCTTAAACTTGCAGTTAAAGGACAGTGCCGCAAAGATGAATCATCTCAGATAAAGCTCCTGATGGAAGGAGCCAGTGGGGAGTGACACGGTCACCCGCTGTGCAGCTGTGCCGCAGTCAGGGCGCCCGACACAGTAAATCTGGAAAGGAAATGCAGACATGTGAGCAAAAATCTCGACTGAAGAGACGGGGGTGCTTACCAGGAGCCTTTCCATCTGTTTTCCGTCCGCTATGTGCTTTTCATACTTGAACGTCTGTATCGAATGTACTACCTCCCTCTGAAGGTTTCCAGTGTCTTCCATGACAATGAAATGATATCATTGTGGCATTCCTTTTGAAAACAACTTTACAAGGGACATATGCCAGTTGGTATAGAATGCATCAGATTATGCTTACACTGTATGGACCTGTTTGTTGCTTTGGGATTTTTAAGACCCTTGAAAAAAAGAGATGATACATTATTCATACCCAAATCATGTATGCTAGCACACTGCCATGTTTGAGGAGTAATTAAACACACATTGAATGTATTGAATAAATCAATAAAGAATACCTGAGACTTCCACGTTTGCCCATAAAGGATTCAAGATTGTTGGAATTTCTTTCCTGCTGTTACAAACTACTAACCCAGGAAAAAAAAAAATGAAACAACCATCTAGAAGGGAAGCAAAGCACAGGACAGCTGCCGTCCCTCCAGAAGGAGGTTTGCACAGCCCGGAGCTGAGAGAGAAGCCCTGGGAGAGCTGTGGGCTCCTTGGCCTGAGAAGAACAAGAGTGGCTCCCAGAGGGAGAGGAGCCTGGGGACGTGCACACGAGCAAGCGGGGTTTAGTGAGGAGGAAGGTGAGCTTAGAGAAGTCAGGTGACTCACTCAAGGTAACGCCCTTCTACTAAGTTAAATGATTTCAAGTACTTTGAGGCTTTTTAATTGCCATTTTGCAAGCCAGGAAAATAACATTCAGAGAAGACATGGACCACGGACGGCCCAGACATCCAGGGATGGACGGCAGGAGAACAGAGCACATACTAACCTCAGGTATTCTCCGACCAGGTGCCCCTCGGATGCCACAGGCAGTCTGGCCTCTTCACATGACTAGTGCTCACATGTTTGAAAACAGTGTCCCTCCCACTTCTCAGACAAATGTCCTTCATTATTTTTCATCACATTAACTTTTTTGATAGCTACATCATGTTTAGGAGTTGTGCTAGGTTTTTCACAAACTAATGCTCATTAGTTTTTTTGCATATTGACTCAAGAAAAGTCCGTCAGTGCACTGCAGTGGCAGTGCTGAGCGAGGCCCTGCGGCAGTGACTGGCCGTTGCAGGTTAGCTTGAGCTGAGGTGGCAGCTCTGTTTCCTGACTCCTGAAAATACCTGCTGTCACCTTCAGCAACAAAATAGGTGGAGAGCACTCTGCAATTTGGAAGCAATAATCCCATTTCCTCTGGTGAGAAACAGCCATTTTGTGATGTTCATTTCTGGGTAACACGTGCTCACATTTGCGCGGAAACTTTTCTCCAACATTTCCATGGCTTCTTGCTCCACTGAGGGCATTTGTAACACGTGGTCATAAAGAAATGTCTCTATTTAAGCCCTTCCCAACTAGAAAGGGAAGAAGTGCTATTTAGAAATGATTTTCCATGTAAGTCATTTGTTCATCATGTATTTAACACAACATGTAAATCCATGAAAACCTTGAAATAATCTAGTTTTAATCCACATTGATTTCTGTAAGGATAACAAATTGGAAATGAGAAAACATAAAAAGTTTTAAAATCTTTGAGGTTTATTTTTAATTTTCTGATAACTGCAACTATTCAAAAGTCTGTAAATTGGAAGTTCTGTAAGTTCTAGACGCATTGTTACACGTGACTCCTTGTGATTTAGAATTTAAATTTACATTGATCCTCCTCTGATTTTTCTGTCATAATTGAGGATGGGAATAAACTTCAGACTTATTTGATTCATGCTTTAAAGTTCTTCAATGGGAATTAATCAAGTTTAACCTTTCCATTTCTGAACGCTGGTGAATCAGTGAATAATTTTACATCATTAGTACTTAATAAGTGGGCACACTGGCTGTGAAAATCCTGGCTGGAAGGCCAGAGCCTGGTGCCACACTGTGTGTCCTGTGTGTGCGCATCACACCTGTGTGCATTGTTTACAATTATATCTTCAGTTTCTATGGTGTGAAAACAGAGGAGAAAATTTTAAAGGGATCTTAGAATCCTAGTTTTTGACATGATTTTTATACTTAATTCAATACCAGTATCTTAGATGCTTGTTTTTACTGCTTATCTAAGTCACTCAACTTGTTCATAGAATCGATAAATGCCATTTTTGTTGCTGTGGCACTTCTCTCTCCTCAGTTTTTATAAATATATATTGTTAGAATACCTACAATAACGCAGTCACAAACACAACTGATATTGAGGATTAGGGACAACATACATGTCATACATTTCAGGAGATGGAAGTCCCCCAGCGCAGGATTACAAACTCTCTGTTACTGAGCGGGTAACGCAAGCAGCTAACAAGCAAACCAGCGTTGGCGGGTGCGTTCCAGTAGCACTCGACATGCAAAAGCTGCAGTGGGGCCGGTGCTGTTCCCGGGCCATGTTTGCCGACACCAGCCCTGGGGCTCAGTCCTCCAGCCACTGCATGGAAACCAGCCACTACCGTTTAGAGAGTGAGCATGGCATCAGGTCATCTGGAGCACAGATTACATGAGGAACAGTTAAGAATTTTCTGCTGCAGTTCATATTGTAAGAGGGTGCAGCCAAGAGGGGGGCCCCAAATAGGGATTTGAAATGGGACCCAGAACTCAAGGTGTTCAGGATGTATTAGGATGTCCTCACTACCACCCCCTCACAGGTGTAGGTTGGGAAGGGACAAATGGAGCAGGGCCATTGAGATCTGTTTTGTACAGCAACAGCTTGGCAGCTAAACTCTGGCATGGTCATTTAACATATCTATAACCTTTAACTGATTGCATAGATATGTTAAATAGCTGTGGTCATGCTCTGAGCCAGGGGGATGGAAGTAACTTCCCCACCAAGATGTAACTGGGGGCAGGTCCCCTGAGTTATAGCGCCTGCGTAGGACCTTGGAGATGATTGGCTCCATGACATGGGGCCACACCTGCCCAGACTCACGATGGCAGCCCATTAAAATTGGAAGGATATGAGAGAGCTAGCAAGTGTAGCCAATGGTGGGAGAAGTCGGAAATGGGGCTGCAGAAGAGGATTGGCTCAGAGATTTAAACCCAGATGCGGGAGCCATTAGAGGGAGAACCACACAGTTTTGTCAGAGTGGAGACTCCCGCAGCTTTAGAAGGGGGAACCACCACCCAGCTTTAGCAGAAATCCTGGCAACACAGCTGATGGTGCTGGGAACCAAGGGAGGCCTACCAGCCGAGACAGATTACTAAGAACCAGGGGCTGCCTGAGCCTTGGACTTCTGTTTCTTTTCCTGAGATACAGTACCCCAGACTGGGCAAAGGGGGAAGAAAGGACTGTGTGTGTTTGTGGGTGTTTTAAGGGACTTTGGGATTTTCATGAAGACATTAGGTCACTACTTTAAGTTTGTACAGCATTAAATAAATATTTCCTTTCCTTTTCACGAATCTCTGGCATTGAGAGACGTCTTTCCTCTGGCAGCGAACATAATGAACCTGGGGGGTTCCTTTCGGTAATAGTTTATCATCCCAGGCCCCCTACCCTTGTTGTTCTGTAACAATATTAAGACACAGAGCTTCATTCACACGATCAGGAGAAAAATTTTAATAGTGTATGTGTAAATAAGATGCTGATTCATAATCTCTGTTTTCAAGCTGAGATCTTTGACCTTTATTTCTTTCATCTTTGACTCATAGCCTAATAATAATTAAGCAAATGCTTAACAAATGCTATGTACTTAAACTTTATTTCATTTTTTTAAAACATACATTTTAAAGTAGAATAAAAAGTTTAATTATCTTCAGGCATAAAGGGGTCAAGTTTAAAAAATTGGTACTTTAAAACATCAGCCAGAAGGAAGTGGGACTGTCACGCAGCATCGATTTTATGACAATCAGTCATCAGCTTATTAGTGATGGTGCTTAATCTTTGGGATGTGAGTCATCTTGGCCCCAGAGCCTCCAGAAAGTTTTCACAGAGGCGCAGAGTAGAGGGAGCCACAGCCGAGGGTCAGTGACTTTGCACTGATGCGCGCATGCGCTGCTGGCAGCTGCTGCAGCACCGCGTGGGCGGAGCCGTCACCGCTGCGGTGCCCTGTCAATCTGGAAGCCCCTCCTGTGCTGACGGAGCCCTCGCCTGGCTCAGGTTTATGGGGCTTGTGAGGTCTGACTCACCTCGACTGCGGCGCTAGACTTCTCTCTTTTTGACGCACATCCTAACTTAGCTTGCCAGTCATCTTCATTCAAAAATTCACCTTGAAGGGCTGAATTAAAATTTAAATGCCGAATTTTAAAAAATTCAAGAGTGCCTTCAATGAGGGCAAAACTCTAGATGTATGGGTAGGGCTATTTATTCAATAACATGTTACTGCTAACCATGCGGCAGGGACTTTTTTGGTGCCAGAACCAACATACAGTGCCTGTCCTCAGAATGCTTAGGTGAGGGGTGTGTGTGTGTGTGAGGCAGGGATAGTCAGGAAGGAAATTCCAGAGGCCCCACAGGGCTGAGATTAAAAAACATCCATACATGACAAAGACCCCCTAAGACCAGTTGTTCCTGTTTTCTGGGATAACTCTGAATCATGGAATGTGCCTGCGCACTACCCCTGATTCATTATAATAGCATTGTGTAGTATTATGCTGTAGCATTCAGCATAATAGCATTGTATAATAGCATTATAATAGCATATAATTAACTTTGTGGGACTCCCTCCTCCAGTAGCCAATCAAGAAAATCATGGGAAACCACACATGTGCAGTAGCTTTGAAATCCAACTCCTTGTACCTGCGCAGGAAAAGCCCGCCAAAGACTAGCCAGGAAGCTTCTGCCCTATAAAAAGAGAAACCCCCCAGCCCATGTGTTCCATCTCTGCTCAGAGTTGGCCCACTCCCATGTCCTGTGGAGTGTACTATCACTTAATAAATCTTCCCTCTTTCTTTATGCTATAAACTTTGTGTGTTCGGTTCAATTCTTTGTCCTTGATCACTAAGAACCTGGTTACCTGTGCACACCTGTGATGTGTGTGTGTGTGTGTAAAAGAAATGTATAAATCAGTGACTACAGTGAAGTGATAATATCACAGCACACTCTTGTGTCATGAACCAGCTCGGACAGTGCAGACATGTAAATCCTTATCAGCCTGGCCTGGAGCAGTGCAGAGGGTGTTGGTCTAAAGCCTCACCGAGGAAGTGAAATAGATTGAGTTGTAAAATGAGAAGGAATTTAAAGAGAGAGGAGCATTACAGAAAGAGGAAATGGCATGTATCAAGTATCAGAGATGTGACGTGGCATGCTGTGACCTGACCTGGGAACGGGAAGTAATCTATACAATTAAGCGGAGAGTACAGGTAAGAAAGAGACAGGAAATAAAGCTGGAAGGTAAGCAGGACAGAGTTGATGGGCTAATAACATTTAGGCTAAAAGAAATGGGGACTTCGGAAGGGCTGAGACCTGTGGACACAGTTTTGTTATTGATGCTGATTACTAAGTGATATGGAAGCAGGTGTGTTGGGTGTAGCACTCACCAGGGAGAGTTCTAGATCTCAGAGTCAAGTTATGGGAGCCACTGCGTGGACATGATTTCTGAAAACATCTTGGAGAGTGAATGACTAAATAAATACATAAATAGACACATAGGGCAAAAAATGAAATTTTGAGGAACATACACCTCTAGAAAGATGAAAGAAATTGATGAGCAATGACTGTACAGCAAAAAGGAAAACAAGAAAAGGACATTTCTAGAATGTGGTCATATATTACATAAAATTTACAGATATCATTTAAGACACGGGGAGAAGACGACAGTGTGAAGACCATTACTTCAGCAAGAGCACTACCTGAAATGAGAGGGGTGGGCAGTGGACAGCATTCTGTGGAGAGGTGAGTGGGGAGAAAGTATAGAGAGTAAGTTCAAACTGTCCACCACTGGGCCTTGCTCACGCACTGCCACCACACAGCAAGGTCACTTCTTTCATCCTGCACAGACACAGCTGAACGTGTGCACTTACTGACTTTTCTTGAGCCAATGTGGAAAAGATACCAATGAGGATGAGTCTGCAAAAACTTGATAAAACTCAGAACTATGATGTAGCTATGAAAACAGTTAATGCAATGAAGGTATTTAAGATGACCCTGGAGTGCTGTGTGTGCTGGAAATAAGGAAGGGCTAAAAAAAAATACAGCTAGGGATGAGAGGTGAGGAACAGAGAGACAAAGAGAGAAATAGAAAATCACCATTAGACGCCTAGTAATATTGGCCACAGGCGAGAGCCACCAATGAACGGCAAAACTCATTTCCAAGTCTGAGCTACATCAATTCTAAAAAAATATTACAAAACAATAAAATCACTGAGGCGTTACACAAGAGAATGAACAAGGTCAAATAAGTCAGTAAAAATACATTTCAACATCGATTTAGAAATAGCCATAGAACACTCATGGGCAATTCAGAATACTTGTGACTATAATCAACGTTGGGGTTAAAGGTTTGAAATTTGTGTAGATTAAATAATTGGCTAACTTCATGACCACTCCATGTCAACCATGATTTTATTAGTAGAGTCACATAAAAATTAATTATTTCATTTCAAATACCCTGAGAAAGTCTGGTTCAGTGCAAAATAGTTATTAAGTATTTTTAAGTGAGTGAAGTTGTCCTAACTTATGCTATTCTCTACTCTCATGCCCAGATTCCCTTCCCTATCCAGTGCCTCTTCCTGCTGCCTTATTCGGTGAAAAGTAGTGCCGCCCACTGAGTTGCTAAAGTCAGAAATTGTGACTCATTTCCTCTCCTCATTCAGTTCATTTACTATGCCCCTAAGTGATAAGGATTCTCATTTAAAGAATCACATATTTCTATCCCTAGTGCTAAAACCTCGGTGTAAGACTTCGTTTCTTTATCTGGCTATGGAGGAAGATCACGTCTTCCTTCTCTTCCTTATCCCTATCTCACTCCATTCTATGGTCAAGGTGATGTTTCAAAGACGCATATAGGAATGTTTCTCTCCCTTATTCAAATCTCCCAGTGACTCATGGCTTTATGCATGAAAACTCCTGTTCCTATTGTCAGCCTCATGATCACTGCTGTTTCCTGAGGGTCACCTTCCCCGGAAACAGCCTCTGTTCCTGCTCCTCCTCTCCAAGGAGACCTCCCGTCTCCCCTCCCCAGTGCCAGCGGCTGCCAGTCTTCAACTCTCCTTCAAGTTCTTACTGGCCATCAGCTCCTCTCTGGAGACCCAACAGCTAGGACTCACTGGCCTGTCTCCTGACCCCGCCCCCTTCACTCCCTGCAAACACATCATTCTCACTCTGTTTTACCACTGCTTGCTCATTTATCTGCTCCCCCTCCAGATACGTGTTCTGTGAAATGCTCTGAAGTAATGACATATTTTATTGTTATTTCTAATCTGCTGAGCCTACAACAGTGCCTGTCTTAAAACACATTCAACAATGAATGGAAGAATGAATTTTAAAAGTACAGAGCACATTGTGAATAAACCTTGTCACCAGCCCAAACCGGTTACCTCAGTTTGTGATATCAGAATGATTTAAAGTGTAGTAAAGGTACTTTAAAGGGAGACAGGGTAGTAAACAGCTAGGAAAATGCCTTGGCGAGGGAAGGGGGAAACTGAGCGAGACCGGTGGGTGATTCGAACTGGCCTCACCCAGCCCCTGACTCACCGGCCTCCTTCTCCCTGGCACAACAGCTCCTTTAACCAGGAAGCCCTCAGGACAATGAGGTTCTGACCAGCATCAAATAATCTTAGGAAGGAAGTCTCGGGTCTGTTGACCACACAGGCGGAGTTTTGGTTAAAACAGAGATAGTATTTAGGCCTCAGTTGTGTTTCAGCTCCACGCCTAGAGAAGCAGCAAAACCAGACCACGTGACACGGCAGCTGGAATCAGGAGCAGCAGCACTGACTAATGGCCCCCTGCTCTGGTGCCGACCAGTCGGTTAGACCACAACCCTGGAAGGACACACCTGGAGAGCTGATGAATATCCTAATGATCCTCCTCTGAGGCCTCTCCTAAAATTCTTACCTTTAGAAAACAGACAAAAACCCTTAAAAGAAAGGCAAGGCCTTTTATCTCCAGGTAAGTATCTTTGTTTTCTTTCTCACAAGCTCTGAAAGGAGCAGTGGGAGGCCGCAGTTCAACCCAGGCCAGCCCTCTGACCCTGACCCCAAGGGCCCTTTCCTTTGCCCTGTGACATGTTTCCCAAGTCCATGCGGCCCAGCTGGCCCACTTCCTCTGCCTCTGTGACTTTCTAACACGTCAAGGCGGCTCTCTGAGATGCCCACTTGAATCTTCTCTTCAAGTGTACTTTTGCATTGCATGCCCAGTAAGTTTCCTCTTGCCCTGGAGTTAGTTCTTGGCTCTGAATCCTTTCTTTGGCGGACACAAGAACCCAGGGCCAACGTGGCCAGAAACAAAATGGCAGTCGTTACATACCTGTGGTCGCAGTTATCTTTAACAACCAAGACTTCCTTATGGACTCCAGGTTAGAACACAGCTTTCTCTTTCTTATATGAACTACTTACTCATCATCAGGTCTTTGAGGAAGCTATCATTGGACCAAATCCCACGTGGAAAGTGTTAGCTTATTTCTACTAATTGAAGAGCTTATAAAACATCTACTTAGAATTGCATGAAATTTTATTCACCTCAAATACTAAACTTACAACTTTTTCATATAGAAATATGATGGTCTAGCTGAGTTCTCTCTTTCTAAAATCTGGAAGACTGAGGAAAGGATTCACGTTCATAGACTACATAGGCTCACAGAGGATGAACCTCGAATCTTAAGTGCTTCTTCAGTGAAGGTCCAAAGCACATTCCAGATGCCTCTGTTCTTGCCCTCCATTCTCCACACCAGCTCTGAGCAGCCCCAAGGGTCCCCAGGCAGACAGATGCAGGCTGACCAGACGTCATTTCCTGCCCCTGGGGCGTCTCTGTGGCCCACTCTGCCTCCCTTCCAGTGCTGCGTCAGCACCCTGCTCACTCACTCAGGTGCGTCAAGAAGTTCAGAGAGGTTGGTGTTTTACAGGATAAACATTTAACCGATTGGAAAAGGGCGCTAGTAGATCAATTCATCCCCCTCACCCTCCCAAGGTCTGGGCTGAGCCCTGTGGAGCCTTACTGCTCAGCAATCCCACTGGCCATGCCAGCTCTGTAACCTTCCTTTGTGCTGGCTTTCCCTCCTCCCTCCCTGTGCCCTCAGCCCTCACTTCCACTTCTTGGGCTGGACTTCCCCATATAGCAATAGACAGGAGCTCTCTGCCTGGAAGTTGCCTTCTGGGAGTCCAGGCTGACTCCTTATCTAGAAAATACCATGATTTTGCATGTCTGCTCTTGAAGCTCATCCTGGACCCCATAAAAGGCTCAGTCTCAGCATAAAGGTTTAAGAGGAGGTTGTTTGTCCTCCTGCCTGGTGTTCCAACATCTGAATTTATTTCATGTCCCTAATTCTATAAATGATCAAGGAAGTAGACCATGACGGCATAATTCTCACTGGCATTCAATAATATTCTGTGGCTCAGTTTCAAAGATCCAAGTCCTCTCCTTGCTACTCCTTCCAATGTGAGAGTCTCTTAGCCGTGGCTCATGGCTCCAAAGTTCTGCATTAACATGGAATCTAATTCTATAAAAATGTAATTCAGCCCTGGCTGGCGTAGCTCAGTGGATTGAGCACAGGCTGCGAACCAAAGTGTCGCAGGTTCGATTCCCAGTCAGGGCACATGCCTGGGTTGCAGGCCACGGCCCCCAGCAACCGCACATTGATGTTTCTCTCTCTCTCTTTCTCCCTCCCTTCCCTCTCTGAAAATAAATAAAATCTTAAAAAAAAAAGAAGGAACAAATGCATTTTTTAAAAATGCAGTTCAGTGACATTGTTGCTGCTGCTGTGGATGTTGTTGTTGTTTCTAAGTGCAAGACATGCCGTCAGTACGAGTGTGCAGTGCAGGGCAAGGAGAGACAGGGCGAGACTCCACCAGTCCAACAGGGGCATTGTGACAGGCGACCAGAGCAGACAGGACATGGGGCTGCAGAAACTACAGGATTTCCGGGGTGGGGGTGGCTTGTCAACCAGGTGTTTCTGCATGTGCTCAAGGTTATAGCTACTAGAATTTAACGATGATCCATTGACAGTAAAGTCAACTGAGTTGCTGACATTAATATTACTCCCAGCCAACACAGAGGAGATAAAATGTGTCTTAAAGTCTAAGACACCTTCTTATGTATCTCTGCCATCCCCGCTAACACTTGGTCTTGCGCATACAGCAGGACATTCATCACCTATTGGGTGGATCAGAGCAAAGATGACTGGGACAGAGCACACACAGTAGCTGGTTGTCCCTCAGGCAAACTGCAGCCCAGCGCACGGGCTCCTGGCCTTGGCTTTGACCCCCATGTCGACCGTGATCCAGTCTTAGTCCCATTGGTTTGAATGACACCAGCAGTATGGCTCCAGGGAAATGTTAAAGATGTGTTAGACATCTCTTTCAATATTTTCCCCTGTAACAAAATTGGTATTTATTTTAAAATTAGAGCACCATTATAGTAATTTCCAAACCTAGGATGGAGCCCTGGCTGGTGTGGCTCAGTTGGTTGGAATGTCATCCAGTAACTGAATGGTTGTGAGTTCAATTCCTGGTCAGGGCACATGCCTATGTTGCAGGTCTGTTCCCTGGTGTGGGCATGTACGATCCTCTGTCTGGCTATGTACAGGAGGAAACCAATCGATGTTTCTCTTTCTCCCTTCCTCTCTCTCTAAAAGAAATAAAAGCAGTGAAAAACTGTCCTCAGGTGCAGATAAAAAAAATAGGACAGAAAGATTATTTGGATAGCATATAGCAAAACTCAACTCTAATTCTTAATATTTAAAATGTTTTCAATCTGGAGGGTTGTTGGGATTTTCCTAATTACTTCTTCCTGTTTTCTAGTCTGTAAGATTCTGTAGGACCTTATAGTAAATAGGAATTTGGAAAATATAAACAAGGTAATTATTTTTGCTTTTCTTTTTTTTTAAAGATTTTATTTATTATTTCTAGAGAGGGAAGGGAGGGAGGGAGAGAGAAAGAGAGGGAGAGGGAGAGAGAGAGGGAGAGAGAGAGAGAGAGAGAGAGAGAGAGAGAGAGAGAGAGAGAGAGAGAAACATCAATGTGCGGTTGCTGGGGGTTATAGCCTGCAACCCAGGAATGTACCCTGGCTGGGAATATTTTTGCTTTTCTAACTTGTAATATGTTCAAAATTTTTGGTTTACTTGGTGTTCCTACTAAGGTCATTCCTTCCCTTCTGTTAATGATTTCATCTCCCCAGGTAATGGCTAGTTGTGAATAATTGCTCCCATAGTCTCAGTACTCGGGGCAAAATATGGCCGCCTAACAGTCAGGAGTCAGTGTGGATTGTTTGAGAATACTAGCCTTGTACAGAAGAGCAAGTAATGACAAAAAGTTTATTTTTACTGCAGTTCACATTATTTTATACCAAATATCCTATTTTCTTCTTTGTGGTGAGCTTCACTGTGCAGGGTGGTGTGTAGAATTATATAAGCCACGTGACTACCTGCAGCCAATAACATGAGAGAAGCGGCGTGTGTCATTTCTGGGCAGAGGGTTAGACGGGTCATGATGTCCCTTTCCACTCCACCGTGATCACTGCCAATGATCACTGCCAGGTAAATGACACTCTGTTGCCTGGGGTCCTAGAAAGAAGAAACCCAACTCTGGTGAAACACGATCAAGAAATAAACCTTTGTTTTTTTAAGCCATTGAGATTTCGAGGTCATTTTTTCATCCTCACTTGAGGATATTTCTTGATTTTAGAAAGAGAGAGAGAGAAACATCAATTGGTTGCTTCTCATCTCTCATATGCATCCCAGCTGGGGATTGAACTGCAACCTAGGAATGTGCCCTGACCAGGGATCAAACCTGTAACCTTCTGATACATAGGATGATGCTCCAATCAACTGAACAACCCAAGCAGGGCTGAGATTTTGAAGTCATTTTTATTACACCATAATCAAGCCATTCTGACATATATACCTTTCTTAGATAGATAGTTCTTTGAAGAAAAGAACTTTCTATCTAAGAAAGGTGTCCTGCCCAGTGTGGTAGGCAGAATGGTCCCCAAAGATGTCCATCCCAAAGATGGTCCCTAGTCCTGGACCCTGTGAAAGTGTTACCGTACAAAGCAAAGTGCAATTTCCAGGTGCAACTCAAGCTCTAAACCTTAAAACAGGGAGGTTTTCTGGATCATCCAGATGGACCCGACTGAATCACGTGAGCCCTTAAAGACAAGCACTTCGGCTGGAGCTGAAGGAAGGACAGCAGGAGGTAAAGTCAGAGGTGACTAAAAGCCTGCGAAGGCCTCCACTGAGCAGGTCTGATTTGTGGTTGGGGGTGGCGTGTGAGGAGGGGCACAAATGGCCTTTGGAAGTCAGAAGCTGAGAGAACACCCCTCCCCATGCCCACCAGCTAACAACCAGCAAGCAAAGCAGGAATTCAATTCCGCCCCAACCTGAATGAGCTTGAAAGTAGATCTATTTCCAGAGCATCCAGAAAGAAGGCGGGAATCAAGGAAACTTGACTTCGACATGTAATATTCTGCGCAAAGGGCCTAGCTGAGCCACACTGAAGCCAGCGTTCTGACCTGCAGAACTGGGAGACGGTGATTCTGGATTTTTAAAAAATGAGTTTGAGGCGGTGGCTGGGAGAGTGGAAGGTGATGCTGAAAACAAGACCTGGAGTCCCTCTCACTAGTAGCTACAGTACCGATGGCAAATTGTAAGAATTTCCATCAGAAAACAGAGCATGACAACTTCACAGAGTCGTTAAATATTTTTTAAGTAAATGCACATAATCCAGTCCCTGATATATGTGATCAGTTATTGATAGTTAAATAAATACATTAACAGCTGAATAAATGAAAAGTGGCTGAAACTTGCCAAATGGCCCAATTCATAAGGACTTTGGTTTCCCTGTATCGAGTTCAGACGGTGGTCTGCGGTGGGCGGAGTCTGCTCAGACGTGGACAGGTGACGCCCTTGGCAAGAGACAACACGGCTGTGTTCAAAGCAGGACAAGAAGATCGCCCCAGTATCATGTACCCAATTAACTGTGTTTATCTATTAGCCCATTAAATTCTATTTTATCGGAAACCTTTGTCATGTCTTCAGGTAATGTTCACAAATAAGATGGTATCATCATTTCTAACCATGCCGGGTTAGCCTGTTTACTGAGAATATTTCCCAACATTCGGAATGAATGAAATAATGAGAAATGTGAAAAGCTGTCTTTCACTGGACTTTGGGGTTTTTTTACTTACAATAACCATCCATTCATTCGTCCTTTAACCAGCAGTTACTGAGCACTTAGCATTTTACTCAGCCCAATGGTAGGCATCGGGGTGAGTAAAAATGGACATGCCAAGCTCCTGGGCCTTGTAGAGACCGTAATTCAATGAGGCAGCTGAGCTCCCAACCGCCGCGCTAGTTCCCGTGGTCAGAACAGAGCTTCTAGTGCAGGGGGAGCGGGAGCGCCCCAGAAGCGGAGGGATCTGCCTGGTCCCCGGGTGCCGGGCGCACAGCATCCCTTCGCACCTGCTGCCTCGGCGCTGTCTTGTCACACGTGTCACCATGATGTCAGAGGCTGCCAGGACGCTTTTGTCACAGTGCCCCTCATGTCTCAGCGAGGCAAGCTGTGGTCTAAAGAGCCAGGGGGCCATATTTAATTACTTTACTTTTTTAGCTAAATAAAACACAATTTGTCTTTGTTTTTTCCATGACAGCAAACGAAGTTTATTGTTGACACTCCTGGTTCAGTGACACAGAGTAGATTAGTAGGTTTTCCACGAAGTACAGGTTGATCGACAATACAGTACAACCATGTTATAACCATAGGATTTAAGCACCTTCCGTTTCCACAAGTGGAAATCTGTCATGACAAACCCGCTTCTATGGACCTAAGTTGCAACACTTCTTAGCTGATTTCACTTGAGGTGTGTTGATTGGAGTTTTCTCAGCTGCTTTATTTTGGTTTTGAATAGTTCATTTTTTATCGTTTTTTCCCCATTACCGTATACCCCCCATACCCTCCTCCGCCTCCACCCCCTTCCCCCGACGGCCACCACACTGTTGTCTGTGACCACGAGCTCTTCACATTTTCACCTTGATCGCTCCGCCCCATTCCCCCCAACCCCAGAGTTGTCAGCCTGCTCTCTATCTGTGCGTCTGTCTCTATTGTGCTTGGGAGTTCAGTTTTTAGACGCTGCAGTCCCGTGGTGTCTGTGACAGCCACTCAGCTCTGCTCTCTGGGGGAAACTCAGCCAGAGACAATGTGTAAACAATAACACATCAGTGATTGGGTGAGGCCAGGTTCCCATAAAGCGACATCTCCAAAACCAGGCAGCTAGTCTGCCTTTGTCCGTGCACTGTCAGGATAAACGATATAAAAATATAAAATAATTAAAGGGTATTATGCTTTGTGGTAGGGCTTATGAAGACACAGAGATGAAAAAAGTTACCAATTACAATATTCATGTTAAAGGCAACTTACAAGATTTAAGTTTATAATTTTAGCCTCAGACTTGGTAACTAAATTGAATTAGGAAACAATACACAGTCTGGTTTCATCTCGTTTTGATTATGTTGTTTCAGATCCTAAGTAATCGGCCAGGGCTGATTTCAATGGATCCATGGTTGCTCTGCAGACTTCAGCCCGTGGGGGTCATGGAAAGACATGCATCGCACGCATGCCCTCCTGCTGAGCCGCTGGGCCCAAGATAACCCAAGTCAGGCTCAGTTTTAAGATACGACTGTGTTTCCACACTAGAATCAGAAGCAGGGTTCAGAAGGAAGAAACCAAAGGAATTCCATTTTAGGATGTGGTCAGGTTTACTTAAGGGAAGGGGAGACAGGCAGGGATGGCACTGAAAGGCAGGTCACCAGTGGCCAGGTGAGACTGGGGTCCAGTGGACTCCACAAGCTTCTTCAGGATGGGACTCAGTGCCTGCTGAGGGCCCGGCTCTGGCTGTCCAGAACCGGAGAGAGGAAACACCAGGCTCATGGTCTGAGCCTCACCTGTGAGATGAATCAGAGGCAGGGTACAAGGAAAAAAGGGGTTTAATAAAAAAGAAAAATCACAGTTCAAGGAGAGTGAAAACACCAGCCCTACCAGAAAGAGCGGCACATTGGAAAATATTGGGAAATAAGTGGAAACCAGGGCAGATAGAGAGTGTGGAGACCATTGTAAGGAGAGCCTTGATTCTCAATGTTAGGGAGACACAGCCGAGGGCTTTCAAAAGAGAAAAGGCATGTTTCTTAAGAGAGACTTATGGTGGTGAGAGACTTAAGGTGGAGAGACTTATGATTTCTTAAGAGAGACTCTTGGTGTCGTAGTTAAGGTGGGCTGTGCTGTGGAAGCAATATTCTTGAACTCCAGGCAGACAGTTTGCTGAGTGAGTGAAATGAGTCACTATAGACCTGGGTCTAGAAGGTATCAGGCAAACTATGAGAAATTTTTTAATTTTGACATAGAGAAAAAGAGAGAGAGCTGTCACCAAGAACTCCAAGGTTCGGAGTGAAAATAACTGGAAAAATTGTAATATTGTCAGAAGAGATGAGGAAATTGAGTTGAATCTAATCTGGAGCATGTGAGGTGAAGTCACCTACAGAGACATCTAGAGGAAGAACTTTCTGTTAACTTCCATCTGCTGGAAATGGGTGAGAGCCTTTTTCTTATAAATAAAGAAGTAACCTTGGGGGAGGAAAGCTCTGACTTCCCCAGCAGCCTCTCTACCCTGTATCAAGAGCATCTGACCTTTGCCCTGACTGGCGTAGCTCAGTGGATTGAGCGTGGGCTGCAAACCAAAGTGTTGCAGGTTCTACTCCCAGTCAGGGTACATGCCTGGGTTGCAGGCCATGACCCCCAGCAACCACTCATTGATGTTTCTCTCTCTCTCTATCTCCCTCCCTTCCTTGTCTAAAAATAAATAAATAATTTTTTTTTTTTTAAAAAAGAGCATCTGACCAGAGGAGGAGGTTTGGCGGCAAGTGCTGCCCTCGGGCCTCACACCCACTCACAGTGACGCTCTCTGCAGCTGTGGCTTGAACCCGCAGGGAGCAGGAGACCAAACCTGGCTTGACCATCCTCACATCTCCCAGCTGTCTGGAGAAACAAACCATGCCATTCATTACCTGAGAAAATATTTCAAAATAAATATCCATGTATCAGTGTTTCCATCATGGAATATAATCTGAATATTTTTAGTACGCACTAATAAAGGGAACATGCTGGCTCATTTTATGGATATTGAATTTATTAAGAAGTAGTCACATAAAAGTGTCATAGAGGAACTTGTGAGCAACTGTAATAGAACAATAAATTTTTTAAAAAAGAAAAAAATTAAAAATGGAAATATTCTGAGAAAGAAAAGCCACAGGAGGCTTTTCTAGGAGGGATGCTTGCTCTAACACACAATGAAACCACACTATCAAATGGGGGGGAAAAGTGTGAAGATCCAACGTATATTTTGAGACATAGAGTGACATTTTCTCTGCTGAGAAGGCTGGAGTCGTGTACAGCAGCTGTGGATTTTGAAACTGCAAGTGTGAGCGAGCAAGTATGAGTTCAAGTGTGAGAGAGAGGAGGACACCTTGTGCCATTCTGCCAGGGAAAAGAGACAACTGAAATGTATGGACTTAGTCACTCACATGTGGTGAGTGAACTATGTTTTTTCACCAAGAATTTTTCCCAACTCCTTTAGTTATTTGAGTAACCTCTAACAAAGTAGAGTTAGAAATCAACTCTACATATCTCTAAGAGTATTACTGTCCCAAACAAACTTTTTGTCCCATCACAAACTTTTTGAGATGATAATGAGTTTACTTAATGATATCTTTAAAATCCTTAATTGGGAGTAATAGGAGAGGCAGCTGAAGAGTACAGAAATGGAGACTAAGACTCTCCATAAGCTGGGGGCCGTGGTCTCATCCCAAACTCTCCTTCTCCCTTCCATGCGGGTTCTTCCAGGTCCAGATTCCACCGTAGAGGTCAGCTGCTCTGACCTTTGCCTCATGTAGGTTCATTAGCAGTCAGATGTTAAAATACCTCCAGTGACACTGCTTATCTAAAGGTGGTTTCAGCCCTGGCTGCTATGGCTCAAGGGATTGAGAACCAGACTGCAAAGCAAAGGGTCGCTGGCTCGATTCCCGTCAGAGCACATGCCTAGCTTTGGCCATGTCCCCAGTGGGAGGGCACGCGAGAGTCAACCACACATTCATCTCGCCCTTCATCTCGCTCTAAAAATCAATAAAGTCCTTATAAAAAATAAAGAGGGTTCCAAAGATTATTTTTTGAAACCAAATTGTCTATCAAAAATACCTTTGCACTAAGAATATACATATTTGCTTAAATTATACACTTTCCCAAACTGACTTAAAAGAATTGGCTTTAGCTTTTACAGAGCTGCTGTCCACAGGTGAGAAAATTGGCTCCATCAGCATGGTCCCACAGTAAGACACCCTGAACTTGAACAGAATTTAAGTTGTCACATTTTGTCATGGCAATTCTTATTTCAGTGGGGATGGAAGCCAAAGGTCTCTGAAACACCAAAGAAGATAGATGAAAGAGCCATGACCATCTTTATTACTGAAATAATAAGGAAGTGCAGTTAAAAACAGTAAGATGCTAACGGGGCTCACTTGCTGGGCTGACTTGCCGAGGAAGCGGAAGACGCGGAGAGAGGCATCACGTGATCCCGTGGTAAGAGAGCGGGTGATGAAAGGAATGGGAGAGATGGGGTCCTTGGGAAGTGTGTTCAGTGTCCTGTTTGAAAATAAAATAATAAACTATACTGTCTTTGTTGAAATCCCAGCAACTATTTCTCATTATTTCAATGATAAAGATCCGAATTCTTAGTTTGGCCCTCAATACCTATTCATCCAAATGCACTACTTTATCTACATAATGCCTACTCATCCCTAAAATCTCAGCTCATGCATCACCATCTCCAGGAAGCCTTTGTAACTCCCCTGAGTCCAATCTCCCCATTATGGGCTCTCAGCACTCGCACTGCCTGAGCACCTGGCACACCATGGTTTGTTCGTGTGTGTGCCCGACAATTTCACTTATATGTGTTTTGCTCACTAGACTGCACCCTACACAAAGACAGGAGACATGTCTGCTTTCACTCACAACACCACACCCACAAACCATTCATGGCAAAGAGGTAAGCGCTGGGTGACAAAGGATGACAATGGAAAGTGCCTTCCTTTCCTTAGCACCTCAGGGTTATGGACGTCACCTGTAACTTAGATATGGCTAAGTAATTAGGAAGCATCTTACAGATATTTATAATTTCTCTGGATAGTGTTTAATGGTACTATTACCATTTCATCAGGAGAAAAATGAGTTTGTTTTGTCTTGTTCAATTTTAAAGACATAAAAGAAAGAAAAGAAATTTCCCTTATTTTTATTTTACTCTCCCCTGGATCTCTTTTTCAAGCCACATTCTTGCATGTAATACCTTGCTCTGAAATTCTGGCTCTTGAAATCACACCTCAGATATATCAAGTGATGAGCTGGAAGCAATTGCCTTCCTCCATCCCACCCAAGAAATAGCGGTTGGGGCTTTGAACTATGCAGTGAAAATCTGAATTATGTAGAACAGGCAGCAATATGGTCAGGTGACTTCCAGGGTCAGGCAGAGAAGGCAAGTGAATGAAGATCATGAATCAAAGGTGGTGTGGAACAGTGGGCTCTGAGGAGTTCTAGAGAGCTGTTGTCCTGCCTAAAATCACTCTCATTCAAACTTGGTTTTAGCGCTGGAGCGGACAGAAAACCACCACGTGGTATCTGAAGGCCTATAGTATGTGCGCCCTTCGCTAGGGTATCATAGACATCTTTCAGTGGTTTGTCTTTCTTTAAAATTTCCAGGCTAAAGAGTAACAAACTATTTAAATATAAGCTGTATGTGTGTACACACACACACACACACACACACTCCTTATTTTTAAATATATATAATTATATATATATTATTTATTTATACATACATATCACTGTGCTTTAAGTCAATGAATGTCTGGGAAAATAAACCATAAAGTGTAATTGTACCCTTGTTAATGGGTTGATGAGATGTTTGATTTAACCAGCCTTCTTCATGCTGCGTTTCTGGTGTCAGGGAAAAAAAAATAGTTCTTACTGTCAATTACTCCCTAATTTATCTCATGTTCTATGCTCTCTGACAGTTCAGCATTCAATTACAGCAATATCCATTTCTCTTGCTCGCAGGAGTTTTGCTCTGGAATGACCTGCATATTTGAGAGTGATGATTAAATGAGAGTCAGCTGTTACTCCCGGTAATGGAGGAGAGGGATATTATCATAAATGAAATCCCCTGGTAATCCAAAAAAGCTCATTTTAAGCAAATTCATCAGCATCCTACTAGAGTGGCTTTCATTAGCTGTGCCAACAAGAATCAAAGAGTGAGTGCATTTCCCCCTCAACATGTCACTCATCAGCAGCGCAGGAGGGCAGCATGCTGCTGGTTGGACGGCCCAGAGGAACCGCCACAGTCAGCCTGGGGAAATCAGTCAGCCGTTTATTTGCTTTACTCCATCGGGTTTGTTTAAATGAAAAAAATAAATAAATAGAACATGTATTCTAATACAAATATTGAAGGATTACTGTGAAAATATCTTATTTTCTTAGCTATTAACCAGGTACAATTTTATTGTTAAGGCAAACAATAGACATTCATTCACTTTTATAGGTAAGAAAGTTGCACTCAGTATCACAGGCAAAATGACAAAAATCTTAGGCTCTAAAATAAAGGCCTGAGCAAGAGGAAGGGACGAGCGAAGCGCTGCCTCCCCCCCAGACCACGTCTCCGGCCGATTTCAGTCACGCCCCCGCCGGTGTCTCTGTTTCTTTCCGTCTGTGAATGGGGAATCCTGCTAAGCTCCTCTCCCAAGAATCACATAGTGGGGACTCGATTGGGTCAAAATAATAGATGTGAGAGATGAAGGCAGCCATTTCGAAAGATATTTGACTTAGACATATTCAAGCTGCAATTTTTGACCAAAACAACGGTTTTTTTGTAATGATTCCTTCTGACACTGGTTTCCCTGATGCTACACCAGATGCTTATAAATCAACCAATAATTAACAGAACTTTCGATCTTTAATCAATCTGAATTTATGCAAAATTTTATGCCACATCCATTCATCACCGTTGTCTGCTTGATTGCACACATAAAACATTTTTAATGAGGCTTGAAGACCATTTTAATGTCAGGTATTAATTTTATTGTATGAATTTGTTGATATATACACATTTGGATCTCACAGATGTCTATGTTGTATTTTTTATTATTATGTATATCATCTTGATTAATTCAGACTTAAACTATTTTAAAATTCTATTATGTAAATAAGTTTTCATTCTGTTCTTCCCTAGGCTGCACTAAAAAAAAGTCATCTACTCACTTCAAATCTTTCAAGACCCCCCCTTGAATGAGCAGTAATGGGAGGAGAGAGAAGGGAGTTTTAAAAAGGGGGAGATGGGCAGTCGGAGGGGTAAGGAGTCTGAGGAGGGACCTTCAGCAGAGTGTTCTGCTCCTTGCAAACATTCTCCCTCTGTAAATGTCTGGCATCACTACACGTACCGATGGAGAGTTCAGCACAAAGGGGGTGGGGCAGGTGGGAGAGAATAAAGAGGGATAAGGGGTGATGGGAGGGGGCTTGACCTGTGGTGATAAACACACGATACAATATACAGGTGATGTGTTGTAGAATTGTACCTGTGAAACCTATATGATGTTATTAACCAAAGTCACCCCCATAAGCTTAAAAAGTAAATAAACTATTAGAAAATAACAATAGTGACACACAAAGTCAGTGACAGATGAGTGTTCCCTGAAGTTTCCTGGTTTAAAGAAATGGAAGGGAACACAACTGCCCCAGCCCCTGAATGAATGTCCAAAATTAACAGAGATAATTTTTTTAGAACTCATGTCCTAGGACACAACCAGAAGTCAAGACTAATTCCCAAACTATAGCAGTTAAAAGAGTGTGGTTTCGCTGCAGGTTCAGAAATGCTTGTCATTGGAATAGAATAGAGGGTCAGGCACGGGCTGGAGTGGGTGTGGGGTGGACGGAAGGCTGTCGGCTGCGGGGAGGAAGGGCGCCGAGATGGATGCTGCTTGGACAGTTATCTCGCCACAGGGAAATCAGGGCAGACCGCACAATCAGCTCCAAGTAGGCTGCGATCTAATTATTTTTAAAGTGTTCATAAAATTAAGTGAAGCAAGCAAGCCACAAACAAACAAAAAAAAACACATTTTTTTTACTTTAAATACTTAGGAGAAAATATGAAAGGAGACTTTTATGACTTTAAAGCAGGAAAGAACTTCTTTTAGTAAGACACCAAAGCACATGCGATTACACCATGATAATGATAAAGTGCTGCAGGGACAAATGCGTTTAGAAATGGTGTCCAAAACGGCATGAAAAATACAACGAATAAACAAACTCCACTAGAGAGAATATCCGTAGTACATGTAATTAACAAACAGCTGGTACCCTAAACATAAAAATACCCCCTATAAATGAATAAGGGCAAAAAGTAGAGAAAATGTGCAAAGGAATAGGTAATTTCAGAAAAGGAAACCCTTATGGCTAATATTCAGATAGGAAGGTGTTCAACCTCACTAAAAATCAGATGTTAAAAGAATAGATTCACTTCTACCCATTGGAATAGAAAAACTAATTCTCTGATAATATCAAGTGCAGATAAAGATTGGAAAAATTATTTTTTCACACAGCTGATAGGGTTGCAAAAGCATACATGGTATCTGATACCCTTTATGTAAATTTTAAAATCTGATGGGCAATATTCTACAAGGCAGTGAAGACACTGATTTCATGAAAATAATTTTCTCTGGACAGGAGAGAGGGAGCTGCAAGCGTGGACAGCACCCAGGGATCTCATTTGATCGGAGTCATTTCATCCTAAAAACGGGTAAGAAACTAACAGGGTCTGGTCTTTAGATTTGATAAGAATAGGTCTGTAAGCTCACAATATTTTAGAGTCAGATAAATGAATTTAAATAAAAGTAAAGTAAATAGCCCTGGCTGGCATAGCTCAGTGGATTGAGCTCGGGCTGAGAACCAAAGCATCGCAAGTTCGATTCCCAGTCGGGGCACATGCTTGGGTTGCAGGCCATGACCCCCAGCAACTGCACATTGATGTTTCTCTCTCTCCCTCCCTCCCTTCCCTCTCTAAAAATAAATAAATAAAACCTTTAAAAATATATATTTCTAAAAAAAGTAAAGTAAATAATGTGCTATTTCTTACATCAGATGTTGCAGAGAAACAAAAAGAGCAACAAAGGACAACAAAAACAATGACGAAAATTCACAGAATTCCTGAGACCCCTAGGAAAACTTGCAAGTCTGTCTAGCCAAGTGCAAAAGTACGAATTTGGGCACCTTTTTCAGCCCATTTCACGAGCTAACTTTTTAATCCCAACGCCAAGCATTACAACCAGGTGGAAAAGGGTAGCAGGACTTGCAAGAGGCCCACCTCTCCCGACCAAAGAGAGGGAGACAGATACGCCAACAGCTGAGAAACCATATCGGCCCTTCGTGGACACCTGCACGTGCTGGGGCCAGATTGCTCTACCCGCAGAATCCTTTATTCTTGCACCGCCTCCACTTAAGGCACCTGGATTATAATAAACACGTGGGTGCCCTGGGGGCACTGCCCACCTTCTTCAGGGCTCCAGACCCACAGCTCACCGCTAGCTCCCCAGGACAGTCTGGTGGCTTGTTGGTGACAAGGGTGACGGAGGGAACGTGTCTGAGTTCCGCAGCACCAACAGTTCAATCAGGAAGGAGTGCTCTGCTCAGAAAGGCTCTCTTGATGGAGCAGAGCGGACGTAACAGCACCTCCAGGTTGCTGGGTGCTAAGCATGTGCTGAGGGTGCCCTGAGGCGGCTGCGTAGCTCAGCACATGGTGGGCAACCCTCACCGTGGCCTGTGAGTGAGCATCAATTTTAACATCCTCATCCTAAATGCAAAGACAGGAGGTCTTCATGAACCAGTAGAAGGAGGTAGCTGGGATTCAACCCCCTACAATTGACTCCAGGGCCTGCGGGTTGGCAGTCGTAACACCCCACCCAAGGCTCCCCCAGGACGGCCGGCATCCGGTTCCCTGGGCCCAACTCTGCGCTGGAAAGGGGCTGAGGAAGAGGCTGGGGAGGGGAAATTATCCCACTAACATTTCCAACAAGTAGATGAAACTTTAACCTTTTGTGAAAAGCACAAAGGCACATTTTTACCTTCTTATCTCATTCCCCGAACAAGTTCCTCTACAATTTCAAGGAGAGAAACTGCTCCTGAAGTTCCATTTTTAAATATGGAAGGCATATTTAATCTATGTGGGCTCACTCTTTAGTCAAAATACACTTGTCTCCTACTCACTCAACCTTCCACTGCTTTGAAGCAATTAACTTTATGTCAGTTTTAATGAAAACTAATTTCTTTAGGATGATCTAATTTCTTGGGAATTGACTATCAAGTAAAGGTGCTGTGAGATCACCCACAGATCTTCTGTCAAGCCTGTCTGAATAACATGAACATTGCAAAGATTTTTGGGGAGCAAAGTTTGCCAAAGTTAAAATTAACATTACAACCCTAACCACCACCTGCAGAAACAAGCCACAGAGCAAAAGCAATTGCACTATCAGGCTCGTTTTCTCTGATTCTGGAGCTCTACTCTTGAAAGAGCTAAGATTTCAATGTTACTTTTGCTCTTCTGTCTTACACAGCTATAATTACTTTCATTTATCTAAACCCTTTGTTGTTTATGAATTGAATTAAGGAAGTAAAACTTATTAACTGAGACCACCAGGGTGCCTCTTATCTCTTGTAATCACTGTAGGGAAACGAGGACGTGAATAAATGTGGCCACGGAATGGCGGCACTTCCTGTAGCCTCTGATACACAGAGGAGATAGATATACAGGGCTGGGTAAAAATAGGTTTACAGATGTTCATATGGAAAAAGATACGCAGGTTTTGATTATTACAATAGCTTTTTTAACTCAAAAGAATGTCGAAATGGCACAGTAAGCCCACTTTTGCCCACCCCTGTATCTATATCAAGAAGCAATATAAGCAAAAGCAATATCCTGGAACATTCCCATTGCTTCGAAGGCTGGGATAGTGTATTTGTTTCCTATTGTTTCTATTATAGACTACCATAAATTTAGTGGCCTAAAACAACGTGAACATATGAGCCTCCACTGATGGAAGTCAGAATTCAAAGGCAGTTTCCCTAGCTATGACCAAGGTGTCTGCAGGGCAGTGCTGCAGCTGGGGCTCTGTCCTCACCTCTTCCAGCTCCCAGAGACACCTGCATTCCCAGCCTCACGGCCTCTCAATCCACCGGGGACCTATTTGCTTTCTGATGGTCTCTACGTCCATCCTTACATCTTCTCCGTCTGCCTCTGCCCCTCCTGCCTGTCTCTTAAAGGAGCCTTGTGATGTTTGGACCCCCCTGAATGATCCAGGATAATCTCTGCCATCTCAAGAGCCTTCATTTAATCACAATTGCAGAACTCCTTTTGCCAAGGACATCACCTGTGGACAGGTTTCAGGGATTCAGATGAGGCGTCTTTGAGGGGCCATTACTCTGGGATGAGACGTCGGCAGGGAATCGGAAGAGCTGGGTTCTGGTCCCAGCCATTTTTGTGATCAGACACTCTAGTGGGGGGGACTCAGGTATGATTGGGTGCACTACCACACCCACCCTGAGGCCCAGACATCCCATTCCACACCTGAGAAACCCAGGCCCAGACAGGGTCCCAGAACTGCTCCAAGCCCAAAGCCTAAAAGTGCAGCAGGTGGGCAAAACTCAGGCAGGGTGCCCCGTGCCAGTGCCCCGGCGCTGCCCTGGCACAGCCAGCGGGCACCCAGGGGCTGTGGGGAGAAACAATATGGCAAAGCAGTGAGAGTCTCTGCCTGTACTGGAGGAGGCATTTTTATTTCTTCCACAGTAAAAGTACAGTGCTGTCAACATGTGTCGGATCTCCCCCCACCATGGGCAAAGGGCAAAGACTTGAGAGGAGGAGATGGAGAAAGTGAACATTCAGTGCCTAACACAGAGGAAGAGAGAGATAATGTTGTAGTGTGGTGCAGCCAGGGCCCCCCAAAGAGGGTTTTGTAATGGGGCCCAGTACTCAGGATGTCCAGGAAATAGAAAAATATAGGATATCCCCACACCCACAAGTCTGGACTCAGGGATGGGACACTTGGAGCAGAGCCATTGAGAGTTATTTTGCATATCAAAAGTGGGCCAACTCCATACCTGATATGCAAAAATGGTATTTTACATATCTATAACAGCTGGCTTGCTTCATAGATATGTTAAGTAGCTGTGGGCCTGCTTTGAGCCAGGGAGATGGGCTTTCACCCGTGATGTAACTGGGAGGCTGCTCCTCTTTACAGCTCTTGTGTGAGAGCTTGGAGATGGTTCGCTCCACACCATGGGGCCACGCCTGCCCAGACTTACTATGGCAGCCAAGAAAGACTGAAAAAAATACGGGAATGCTGGCAGGTGTAGTCAATTATGGGAGGAGTCAGAAATGGGCTTGCAGAAGAAGATTAGCGCCAGGATTTAAATCTAGGTGCAGCAACCATGTAGGCTGGAACCACCAGGTTTTGGAGGTAGAGAGGGGGCTCCCTTAACTGTGCGGCTTAGGAAGCAGGAGAGCAAGATGGAGCAGCCATGCAGAGCCCTCTCTTAGCAGCTTGGAAGAATGCAGGAGAGACCTTGTGGGAAGGAAAGGGGTGAAAGGACTCTTGCTGGTGGGCCACAAGGAGGTACCACATGGGTTTGGGTCAAGAACTGGAGATCCTGGAGACGCAGCTGATGGTGCTGGGAACCGTGGGAGGCCTGCCTGCTGAGCACAGATTACTGGCAAGAACCCAGAGCTAGCTGAGCAATGAACTTCTATTTTTTTTTCCTGAGAAACAGTAACCCTGACTGTCCTGACTGGGCAAAGGGGAGAAGGAAGGACTGTATGTGTTTGTGGGTGTTTTAAGGGACTTTGAGTATTTAATGGCGACATACTACTATTACTCTAAACCTATATAACTTTTGAATACCTAGTTCCTTTTTCCTTTTTACCAAACTCTGGTATTGGGAGCCATAATTCCTAAGAGTGGTGGGCAAGGCGAACCTAGTACAGAGGGACCCTGGGGGCAGGGGGGTCCATTTGATAACAGTGTCTTGCCCCCCTGCCCCCACAGGTCCGTTCTTAACAATGTCACTGTTTGTCCAGCAGAGGCCAACCCCAATCACACATCCCTCTCAGAGAGAGGTCTTCAACCCACCATCAAGCAGCGATTTGCAAAGTGCTTAGATGTTAAGAGAACAAAATAGTCACAGGGAACATGAGCTTCCCACTCAGTGTCTGTTCTGCTGACTGGCATTCCCTTTGTGGAGATGGAAATTCTGAGCTTCAGGAGCAGCTGGGGTCTCTTCCCAAGTTAGACTGCTTCTACATACAGAACTGTTTATTCGTGTATTATTTCTGGTAGTTTCGGGGGGTATTTGGCTCATGGGAGTATAGCAAGTGCAATAAAGCAATCAACACCTAAATTTCATGGATTAAACTCAGCCACTCAGCAATGATGAGAGAAGGCCCACCTCCCCACCCCCACTTTTAGCTCTATTGAGGCTTGTGATCATGCCCTTCAAGTCCTGCGTCTTAGGAGGAAGAGAACATGTTGAGTTTGGGGAAAGACGAATGGGCTTTTTCACTCAAACCCTTCATCTCTAAAGACAAAATTAGGGAAAATAGATTGTGTGGGGTGGATGCTGGCTCGGCTCCTTCACCACCACGATGAGGGCCAGCCCGGGGGCCAGGAGGGATGTGTGTTGTTTAGGGACTGGGTCGTAACTCCCTTCTTACCTCCTTTTGAGAGCGGCTTCTGTCCTGTGACTGCCTCTTGACCTTCCACACACTGAGGTAATGTCATTTAGAGTCATGTTTGAGACACGTGCCTCCGTTGTCTGAGACCCCTTATAAGGAGCCTCAGACTGGAGGAGGCGCGGTCCCTCTCAGTGCACTCCACAGTGCTGTGGAATGGCAGGCATTTCTGCATCTGCTGGTCCTCTGAGTGGTGTTTTGGGAATATCATAAACACTTAAGAAGCCCCATTTGGAGCTCCTGAGTTACACATTGGTTATCAAAGAAGTTCAGAGCTAGGTGTGTGAGAGGCTAGCCAGTTTTCCTGTATTCTGAGTTTGGCTTAGAAAAAAAATGCCAAAAGTTCTGTAAGCCACTTGTGAAGAGGGAAAGCCTTTGCTATCACCCTTCCTGGGAGTTGGAAGCTGGAGCCTCATTTGGCCACTTCTGCAGCCTTGATCACCAGGCTAGTACAGATACTATCAAATCATGACTCAGGAATCCAGGGTGAAGCTCAGTGCCGAAGTTGCCCCAATGACCAGGGTCCTCAGCACGACAAATCTCACCTCTTACAGGTGTCCACTTTGCCAGAGCTGGTGACCTCTGATTTGGGCAGCTTTAGCCCATTGTGTTTTAATGACTACAAAGCATTAATTTGTCACAGAGAGGCTGTTTCTCAAGTTCAGAAGTTTCTAAGTCATGTCAGTGTCAGAAAGCAGGTCACACTTGCACCCTGTTCTCTACATAGAAAACAAACACAGGTGCATTTCCCTGGTGAGGAGCTAAAGACTGGCCGATTTTGTTTATCTTTTCAAAAAACAAACTCGGTGTCATTGCTTCTTTTCTATTGTCCTTTCAGTCTGTTTCATTTATTTCTGCTCTAGTCTTTATTTCCATTCTTCTATTAACTTGAGGGCTTTGTTCTTTTTCTAGTTCCTTGAATTGTAAAGTTAGATTGCACATTGGAGATTTTCTTGTTTTTCTTAATGCAGGCATTCATTGACAAGAACTTCCCTCTTAAAACTGCTTTTACTGCATCCCGTGAGTTTTGGTGTGTTGGACTTCCATTTTCATTGTCTGAAGGTATTTTTTTTGATCCATTGTTTATTCAATAATTGTTTAGTCTCTACATATTTGTGAAATTTCCATTTTTTTCTTATAATCGATTGCTGTTTATTTCTCCCTCTAGTTAATATTTGCTTTATGTATCTAGATGTTCCTATGTTGGGTACATAAAAATTTGTAAATGTTAAATACTCTTGTTAGATTGACCCTTTTATTATTATGATATAATGACTACCCTTGTGTCTTATTACAAGTTTTGTCTTAAAGTTTATTTTGTCTGATATAAGTACAGGTGCTCCCAAAGCTTTCTTTTGGTTTCTACTCACACGGTATTTTCCTGTCCCTCCACCTCAGTCTCTGTGTGTCCTTACATCTGAAGGGAAAGTCTTGAGAGCATCTTATAAATGGACATTTTTCCTTGATTGTTTTTTAATTCCTTTAGCCTCTCTGTTTTTTTTCTGTCTACTTCTTTTTAATACTTTATTTCTACTGCATTTTTCCATTACCATTTATCCCCCTTACACCCTCTTCCACCTCCCCCCGGCCCCCTGCAATCACCACACTGTTGGCCATGTCCATGAGTCTTTTTCTTTTCTATTTGATCCCTCCAGCCCCACCCCCACCTCCACCCCCAGGGCTGTCAGCCTGCTCTCTATCTGTGAGCCTGTCTCTGTTCTGCTTGTCAGTTAGGTTTGTTCTTTAGATCCCACAAATGAGTGAAATCATATGGTATCTGTCTTTTGATTGGAGAACCTAGTGCATCTGCATTTAAAGTAACTATTGCTAAGCATGTACTTATTGTCATATCGTTTACTGTTTTCTGACTGCTTTGTAATTCCCGTGTTCCTGTCTGCCTCTGCCTCTGCCTCACTTGTTCCCTCCCTTTGTGACTAGATGACTTTTTGTAGTGGCGGGCTTCGGTTCATTTATCTTTTTTTAAAGATTTTATTTATTTATCCTTAGAGAGGGAAGGGAGGGACATAGAGAGAGAGAGAAACATCAATGTATGGTTGCTGAGGGTCATGGCCTGCAACCCAGGCATGTACCCTGACTGGGAATCGAACCTGCGACACTTTGGTTCATAGCCCAAGCTCAGTCCACTGAGCTACGCCAGCCAGGGCTTTGGTTCGTTTATCTTTATCTTTTGTGTAACCATTATTATTTTCTCTGTGGTTACTGTGAGATGACCAAAACTTTTTTATCATCCCCAACATACACAAATTCCGTATTCACAAAACAACTCTCTCTTCTCTCCGCCTCATAGCCACAGCTAACCTTACTCTGCCTTCTGCCTCCATGAATGTGTCTATGGTGTGCACCTCACACAAGTGGAGTCACATATTTATGATTCTGTGTCTGTCTTATTTCACTTAGCATGGCGTTTTCCAGGCCCATCCATAATCATATATCAAAATTTCATTCCTTTTTATGACTGCATAGGACTCTATGGTGTGCATGTACTATCTTTCATTTATTCACTTATCTTTTGATAGACATTGGGTTTGTTTCCACCTTTTGGCTGTTGGAAGTAACGCTGCAGTGCCCATGATGCACAGGTGTCCATCCAAGTCTCTGTCTTCATGTCTTTGGGATATGTACCCGGAGTACATTGCTGAGTCAGTACGGTAGCCAGTCCTCTGTTTAACTTTTTGAGAGACTCACACTGTTTTTCAGTGGTTGCACCAGTTTACAAATAAAAACTAAAGTACATTTTCTAATTGGTTCATGAATTCTGGACTCAAAGCACTTACTTTGTTGTACTGATTTACAACATTCTTAAAAGGAGGAAAATAAGTAATTTGATTTAACCTCCTTTCCCAAAAATGATAGATAGTAAATATGTCTTTTTAAATGTTAAAAAAAAATTTACATTTTGTGGGTGTCCAACCCACGGCCCACGGCTGCATGTGGCCCAGCATGGCTATGAATGTGGCCCAACACAAAACCATAAATTTACTTAAAACATTATGAGATGTTTTTGTTTTTGTTAGTGTTTGTGTTTTTAATGTGTGGCCCAAGACAATTCTTCTTCCAGTGTGGCCCAGAGATGCCAAAAGTTTGGACACCCGTGACAGAAGTATGTGCAGGAATAATAAAGTAAAATAACTAAGTAAAATACAGATTTAGTGAACTATATGATATTTTATAATGATACTAAACAAATAAGCCTTAACAAAAATTTGAATAGTGGATAGTGTCTTGAAAAGATGTTATAGTAAGCCATAAAATTGTATTTAACTTTTATTATATATCTCTTAATTAATTTCAATAAACTTAGGAAAGTTCAGTGGGAGATATTCTATTTTTGTTTCAATTGAGTCAGTTCACATATTTTTCTTTATCAAACTAAAAAAATTATTTTGTTCAATCTGTATTTCATTACTTTTCATTGAACTTGACATGCTTTGTTAAATAAGAAACTAGTATATTTTAATTAAATGATAACATCGTGTTACTTTATGCTATGCTTTCTGATTTTAAAATATTCTAAATAGAATATAATTTTACAATTAAAACATTGTTATCGTGACTCTCCAAGGATAGGTTAGTAAAATACTAGAATTGTAATGTCTAGGTCAGCAATCCTAGGCCATTGTCACTGAGATATATTAACAAAATTATCTTTATCTTCAGAGGTCAAGATAAGAAAATTATTCAAACATGCGGAAGAAGTTTGACTGCTTTGAACTGAGACTGCCATAGGACTACTTTACTGTAAATCTTCTTCCTCTGCAAGTAGCCAGTGCTGCGGAAAATGAGCTCCTTCAGCTGCTCCAATGTGCGTGGAGACTGTCGATGGTTGTACGTCTCAAACACCTACAGCCGCAGTAACTTGGGACTTTGCCTCCAGACTTAATGCTGCCCTGGGGCTGAGCCAGTTCTGATGAGGACAGGAAGGCTGCTCAATCACCCTTAGACTCCCCACCTGGAGGAGAAAGAGTTTATACACAAATCAACCTGGAACTGAGTCACTAAATATGAGCCCAGGCTTCCATGCACAGTCAAGAGTCTCCACGTTTCCCCATCTGTGGGGGAGCTTTGTCCAGCAGACCCCCCCCGGCCACCACAGATGAGAATAAGTCTACGAAGACATGATCTGCTTGGGGAGAAAAGGTGGCCAATCTCTTAAAGGAGAAGGGCCTTGAGCCTATTCCTCAATGGGCTTTTATTGGTTCAATTTGCACAGGAATACAGGGCATATATGTAAAGCTCTTCAATCATTATCAGACAGTAATGATCAAACAATAGATAACATTCAAAGAACTACAAGGGCTTATTCTGAGTCAGGGTCAATTAGCTTAAAGGGCCATAAAACTTCCTGAAACAAATTCATTTTATGCTTGGACCCTTATCAGAAAATTGAGGGCATTCTTAGCAAAGCAGGTTTCACAGGATTTTATGTACTCTTTCTTATGCCTGATTGCCCCCGGGGAAGCTCCCATTCCTGCCCAGGGCTGCACCACTCCCCGGCATTGTTTCAAGCTTAAGTCAGGCAGGGAGGAAGAAAGGCAGCCAAGAGATTAAAAAACTTCTCACAGACAGAATGAAAACCCAGGCTATGTCAAAGTCAAGGGGTGAGGATCTGTCACCCCCTTTTTCTATAGTTCCCCAGCCCTTCCCTGACAGCCCCATCATGACTGTGCCTGTCTTAGGTCGTCCCTCCCTTGAGGAATCTTACCCATCATTGGCTAACCAGTCACCCACCTAGGGCCAAGCAGGGTGAAGTAAAGGGGGCAGAAGTGCCCCTGCTGGGAAGATGGGCTTTGTCTCCTTAGTGGCTTATAGTCCCAAGGTCTTTTACTCAGCCTTAGCCATTGCACGCGGCGGGGGGGGTGGTTACAACTTCAGAAACCAGGTAGGAGAGTTCCCAACACCCACCCCCATGTCCCCACCAACTAGCTCTGGCCACTAATTGAATTTTCCCAAAAGCCCCTCCATGCTTGGCAATGACTTGACATTTCCCCCAGCTTCCTAGATTGAACTGTGTTGTTCCATTTGTACTGGAAAGGAAATGGGCAATTGGAAAGGTAGATAAAGTGTCCCAACTAGTATGTGTGGTCCTTTCATGGAGGTCTAGTTCTTCTCCACTGAACCTTTTGTTGACTTTTTAAACTTCAGAATGAAAATAATACCTTCACACAGGCCAAACAGAAGGGCCTGGACAGAGGTTTATTGTGTCCCAACCAGGTAAACTTACCTTTAGGTCAGGTCTGAAAGGGCCTGAGCCACTTGCGCTCCTCTCTCTCCTGTCCGAGCCGTCCTGTCCCATCTACAGTGCTTGCGATCTCACCGTCTCCTCATCACGTGCCTTCTCGATGCTTCTCTCCCCACTGCGTGCCCAGAACCCTGTGTGGACTCCATCACCCTCTTACTTCTGACTAAGTTCAGCCAATGGGGGGCACCACCAAGAGCTGGATGGTGTTAGGAGACAGAGTTCTGGGTGTTTCTCCCTGATGCTTTGCCTGACCTGGCGGCAGCTACTTCTCCAGGGTGCCAGCTTTTTCCTCCTAAGGACCTAGGAGAGGAAATGGGCCCCCAGCACCCACAGTGGCTACCTGGGTGCCTCATCCCCTTGCGTGTGCTTCTGCTGACCATCCCTGTATTAGCTGTCTTCAGATTCTGACCTCCATGCATCCTGTGCCTCCTGCCAGAACTCTGATGGCTAAATCTCCCTAAAGGTTTTCCCTGGAAGAGGCACTTGGACTTAGGAATTCAGATTAGATCTCTAAGGTCGTCTATCTACACCCAGAACACTTAGGAGAGGAAGCAAGAGGAGTGGATGGGGGAATTACAATTCCAATGTAATTCCCAGATCACATTCAGTGTGAGGGCATCACACTGACAGGGAGCACACAATATTCATTTCATCCTGTGCAAACCCAGACAGCTGACATGGGGAAGAAAGACAGCGTGAGCCCTGAGCACGCCCCAGCTCCTCGGCTGCCTGGCCCACTCCGGACCTGTGAGCTCTGCCCATGTCCAGTGCCAGCTGTGCCAAGCTCGCTGTCAGTGCTGTTGCACCACCAGTCACTTCAACCCTTTTGAAGCCCTTTAAATAAGAAACTCACAGTTCTCCTTCATGTCTAAAGCTCTGTTGTTTATCCTGGCTAAAGTAGATCCTGAACTGTCAGTTTTATTGAATTTCACCCCTGACTTGCTAATGTTCCGTGGCTGACAGATGGTTAATGAGGACCTGCCTCCCAACCTCTAGAACACATGAGCTGCTCTTGTTCACCGGGTGTCGGTTCCACTCATGAAAAGGGATACAAATGACTTTTCATTATGCCAGTAATTTGAATTCCTAATTCTGGTTCCCTCCCATTTACAGAAGCAGCATGCTGAACAAAATCGATGAACTCTAGACAAAATCATTATAGTAGGAATCAAAGCATATTCTGATTCACTGTGTTAATAAAGTGCTTCATGGTTACTGCTGCCTGATTTTTTTGAAGGAATTATAAGTGGTGTGAACTTAATCTGGGTCCCTTGGTGATGCCATCAATACCTTGCCTGTCACTGATAGAGTATTGAATAAACATCATGCACACGATCAATAAGGACCAACAAGTCCAAGTGCATCTGCAAAGGGAACATTCCCCTGGAAGGTGTGTGTGTGTGTGTGTGTGTGCGCGCGCATGTGTGAACATTTCATCTGAATGTGCTTCCTTCTGCCGTGGGAAGGTGGCACAGCATATTTCACTGCAAAGTCTGTCTAGATCCTGGTACAACTCACTTTAGAGTTAGTCTAGAGGTATAGGATTGTTTTAAAAATAAAAAGTAAAGAAAGCTGTCCATGTAGGATCAGACCAAAGGCCTAAATGAAAAGAGGTAAAGACCACTCATGTTTCCCAGTCCTTCCAATCTCAGTCAGCCCAGAAATGCCAGCCTGGTCTGGTCCTGCTCCCACCAGCCCAGTCTTGCATAAACTTGAATCAGAATCTTGGGGTCCTCTAGGAGATGGGGGTTGTATTTTTAACCATTTGCCTTTGATGTTTTGTGTTTTTCCCAGGCCCTGACCCTTGGAGTTACGCCATTAAACAGCACCTTGGAGACAATGTGTAAGCATTCCCCAGTAGAAACCCACATTTCATGCGACCAAGACACAGCTCATCAACACATTCCATACAGGAAGTCAGACTTCTTCTCCTCTTGAAGGTTACCACAAAGAATTGACACACTTTCATCTCAGATAGAAAGAACTAGATATTTTACTTAGGTGTACATTCTTAATACAGTTGAATAAATCATATTTATGAAGTTCTTTATTCACTTGCAATACCTAAAATCATGAGGATTCCGGAGTGGCTAATTATCACAAATTAGAATTGTACCAATTACCCCTTTTTTTTAGTAGCTATAGCTTCTTGGTACTGCTAGAGCAAGAAAAAGACATGTTTGACCAAAATATACTTAAAATTTGTGTCCTTATGCTGTAATTCACTCTGCCACAGAAACAACGCGACAGCCTACTGAGGGTCTCCCCACTGTGCACGGGACCAAGGGTCCTGTCGTCTCCTGACTGCAGCGAACGCCCCACCGTGGTGGCTGTCAATTCGCCTTGAGCTCACGCACCACCAGCACTGTTTCCGTTCAGAGGATGAGGAAAGAGCAGACGCCTTTTAAAGAAATTGATTGGAACTTTAGAAAGATCACAAGGAATAACAGGAAAGTCACCTGCAACACGGTTCTAAGTGAATCATTCTGATTTTGGAAGCAAGTATCACAATGTTCTGCCTTTGCTGAATTTTCTTGAACTTTGGTCAAATAACAAGTCTTTATATGACTGTTGATATTCAAGCGATGTACTCTTCTCCTCCTGTACATACCTAGGATACACCCACAGTTCATGCTTGTCCTGCCCCTTCTGTTAGAATTTCACCCCTTATCACACTCTCACTCACGAGATCTCCTGCTACACTACGTGCTCGTTTGGGGACAAGGACTGAGTCTTCCATGCCCAGTGTCTTCAAATAGCAAAATGACAGACAAATCGGGAATCTCAAGAAATAGTTGCATTGGAAAACCTATTTAAGCAAACTCTAATACCATTTTTATTCTGAAGGGGGGCCTGAGTTGTGTCCTCCTGTCTCTGATTGAAACATGGAACCCAGTAAACAGGGGTGTCTTTGTGCTACTCCCTCCAGAGTGCCCGCAGACATTGGAGAGGTGCACCTGTGCACATTGTAAAGAAACTTGAAAAATCGTTTAATCCCGCCCTTTCACTTAACCAGTGAGGAAATGGCACAGATGTAGGAAGTGATTCGGTGGGGCCACAATGGGGTAGGGAAAGGGGTTGGTGTTTCATGGTGGATGACAAGGGCTGGGAAACAGAGGGACCAGCCCCTCCCCTACAGTGACAGCAGCAGGTTTCTCTCAGCTGCAGCCCTTGAAGTCACTCCTCACAGTTGTGTTGTTTAGTTTTTATGGAGCACGGTGCTCTGACTCCACAAAGCCATAATTATTAGCTGCAAACTGAACCTAGGAAGCCGTGTGGCACACGGCGCCGTAGCCACCTGCCAGCCTCTGGTTGGCTCAGAGTGGTCGGGTCGGTGGGAAACATAGTCATTACTCATTTCCACATGTAGTGGTCCTTCACTTTCCACGGGGGGCGGCAGCCGGGTCTCCACAGGGCCAGGAGATGAAGACAGGTGTTCTACCTGGAGGCCGGCTGGTGGCCTGACCACAGGTGTCTGAGGGTGTGGAGTGCTGGGTGGGGAGGAAATCTGCTTGGAATGAGAAAATAAGCAAGGATGTATATCACATAAGTCAATATACTGAAAATAACAATGAAAGTCAAGCTTACTACTATCAGAGATGTTTACTACCATCAGAGAAGGTGTTTACAAACAAGGCTGAGAAAGTCATGGTGTGATGAGCTGAAACTGGAAGTATTCTGATAAACTCAGGGTTGAAACATATCAATATATGTACCTGCATTGCCGTCTCTATCATCTGTACCCGAGTCTTTGTAGCTGTGGAGATGTGGCATCCGAGGCGTGTGTGCATACATGTTTTCTGGCTCTGTCCACTGAGTAGGCCTAGAAGCATTGACACTTCAGCAGCAAAGGGCACCACAAGTACAAGTTCTTGGTTTCTGAATGAAACTTTGCACTGAAGGAACCAAGACTCTGGAGAAACTATGGATTCCAGGGTAGGGCGTGGGAAGTTCATGTTCTCTTGCAAGATCTTCATGTGCCATAAAGTAAGAAAATTCCCAAAGAATGATAAGAACATGCCACAATGCCACCTGAGAGACTCTCACTGGTCAAATTTTATGAAAATTGGATCCTCAGAATGATGATGGTGGGGAGAGAATGTAACCCATGGAATGAAAATTGGAATCTCTCTGTCTACACTGACAGAACTAAATGAATGAATCAGTGAATAACTGGGGTGCGGGGAGGAAGAGCTATCCCTTACACAGAATGCTAGTAATAAATGGTAGAGAACCTGATGACAGAGAAAGTGACCACAGGCCTCATCATTGTGGTGATGGATTCAGGAGGGAGTGTCCATGGAGGCTGAGCTGGTGCTGGTGGTTTGATGGGGGGAAAAGGACATGGACAGCGTCCCTGGCTGTCTCCCCATAAACTGAGTATATCAGTGATAGAAGGTGGGGAGAGAGGTGGCTACGTGGAGAAACCTGGTTAGAAGCAGGTGACCGCATGTCGGAGCTGAGCCTCCCACTGGAGAGAAGCTCAGGGAAGAGGACGTGACTGCTGCGGTTTCCCCGCCAGGAAAACGGGTCTTGGGTCTATTAACGAGGAGACCTCAGGGAGAGCCAGCCTCGGGGTCATCTGCAATCTGTAAGAGAAGTATTCTCTATAACTGTGAGGCTTAAGGACGCAGAGATGGGAGGGGGAGGGGAGCCTTCTGGTTGGGAGGAAACTGAAGGGGCCTGGCAGCTGAATGCAACGTGTGCTCTGGGTGGAATTCTGAGCCACAAAGAAAACCGATTTCGCTGGAATAGTGGGTGACATTTAAACGGCATCTGTGGATTGGAAAATAATGTCACATCAGTGGTGATTCCTATCTGGGAGAGTTAGAAAATGAGGCTAACAGAGTATCAGGACTGCAACTTGCTCATATGGCTCAGAAAAAGGCTGGCGACGTGCTTTTACACACGCATATGGCAGGTGCCAGAGTGAGGACAGTTGGCAGCTGAGGAATTCTTCGTAATCTGTTTGAAATCATTTAAAATGTGGCAGTATTGACTAAGATCTGTAGGTTCAATTGTGACTTGAAAACTTAACTCGAGTTAGGGGTCATTCTCTCATTTTAGCACAACACAGGTTTTTGTAGCACTCGCACTGTGCTCTGAATGCCTTTCCCTGTTTCTGTCTTGGCTTTGAAATTGGACCTGCTGTCTTCTTGACACTGCGACCATACTTCTCAGAGCTGTGATCCGTCAGCCCATGGCCTTCCCAGCCACACACAGTCAGGCCCCAGCATGCGAAGATGTTTCCGTGCACCTGGAACCCTGTGCTCCTAGCTCACTGCTGGAGGTCGCTACCCTGCAGCGCTAGCGGAAACAGGGGGCTGGGAGGACGGTGCACAGGGAAGGCACCTTGTGAGGTGTTGGAATCCAGCCCCTTCCTTTTATACCTGAGCCAATTGAGCCTCAGAGAGCTCCAGCAATTATCCTCACATCGTCTACGTACTTAACAGTGGGGTGATAAGCACCCTGGTCTTCCATCCCCAGGCCACTTCCCCCCACCCCCAGCAACTGAACTCTCTCCCTGCCAGCCCAGCCCCAGCCTCCCGCAGACTGTGCGTTCGCAGCAGCCCAGACACCACCTCGCAGCCCCCGGCCTGCTTTCCCTCCCTCTCACCACCAGGCCCTCTCCTCACTCCCTTCCTGTGGTTCCACTCTCTCCCCTTCTTCAGGTGTTAAAAGGCAAGTTAACTGAATGTGTCCTTAGAGAAACTTCAGCCAGCACGAGAAAATGAAATGGTCACTTTCAAAAGACACCTTTGACCCACGGGGTGGGGGCTTCCCGACTCTCTCCCCGGACCTTTAAATATACAACTCCACTCTGATTCATTAATGTAAATGCATGCATATTAGAGCGATTTTCATCACTATTTTCAGATTCCATAGTAAAAAGTAAAATTGCATAGAAAAATGTAAAACATATTTATTATCAAAGTTTTGGAATAACTGTTGAAGATAACTTTCTGTTTTTTTATAGTAAGTAAACAAATCAGTGTTTGCTACTGCTAGTCTTGAACCAATTTGGAAAAAATATACTGCTAAGTTGCCAAAATAAACATTAAATAATAATCATTCAAATACTATTTTTAAGCTGTAGTAAACATTTTCCTGTAGTGTGACATTTTATTTATGACAAATATTAAACAGTAAAAGTTAGATTATCTTCTTAATTAAGACCATAGACTCAAACTGTCAAAGAAATGAATACAGCAAATAACTATATGGAGTTACCATGGCAACGATTCTGTTCTAAATGTCACATGCATGTATATAGATACATACATGTATGTGTATGTTATCCTCACATTGACCCACTTAACCACTACATATACTGCTACTTATTAATATGGTGACAATTTAATGATCAAAGCATATTTAAATTAAACACAGGACTTATTTTAATGGCATTGCTCAAATATTTCACAATTGCCTAATATGCATTTAATAATATTACTAAAGTCGTGTGTTTTGAGGAAACACAATTACTTTTCAGTGAAGGGAAATAAATCAGTCATGTAGATGGGATGTTAATATATGCAACCATTTATCAGCTATAGAGATTTTAAAAGTAGTTGTTTAAAATGCACAAGGAATAGTCCCTGTCTTGGCAGACTATTAAGTGAACATTTTGATACAGCATGAAAAGATTAAAAAAATAAAAGCTATGTTTTAATCCCAAAATTTTAGTTAAATGAGAACAAAACCAGACAAACAACTGTGTACTCTTTTTTATCCCACCCAAAAAGCAAAAAAAAAAATATTGCGTACGAGAGAGGAAAATTACTTGCTTCTTTTTTTGATATCATGTATAGAATCTTTTAAACAAAAGCATGGAGGAAATCAAATGACTCAGAGTTGACTGAAAAGGTATTTCAGGGAAATATCATCAGCTTTTATCTCAATAGACAGGGAAAGTAGTGCTTCTGAGAAATTTTTTTTCTATTGCCGCTGTCACCACTTCACTCAGCAAAACGTGGTCCACAGAACACCAGGCAGGGTGTCAGCTGAAACTTACTAGAGATGCAGACTCTTGAACCCTATTGTGGACCTGCTGAGTCAGACTTTGGATTTTCAGAGGATCCCTAACTAATCGCTGCTCTGCAGTGTAATCACCTGCTAACTTGCCTCATTCAAATTATTCTACATGTAGCTACTGGAGGGATCATCAAACAAGTGAGGGACATAGGTACCCTTACTTAAAGCTGGTTAATGGGGTTTTATTGCACTTATAATAAGTCCCACCTTCTTACTGTGTTCTCCAAGTCCCGGTAGTGCTGGTTCCTGCCTCCTGGCTCACTGCCCCGGAGCCCCTGTCTCCTGAGTTCATTTTGCTCCATTCACTCGCATACACCCAGAGCCTCTGCAACTTCCACCAGTCTGCTCTTGTCTTCTCTTTTTCCTTTCTTATTCTGGAAAAATCATTTTGCTCTAGGGCAAAATTAGTCTCTTTCCTTCAATGAAAATATGTTTCCATTCCCCATACCTTCTTTTACCAAGCACACAGCTCTTATTTTCCACATGCAGCCATTTTCAATCTGCACAACATCCTAATCGGCTTGATCACAGTGTCTGGATCTTAATCTGAGGCTCCTTGTGCCTTTCTAAGCTTTGCAAAACGAGGCATTGAGGTCCCCACACTTGTCACCCTGGTTTCCCATCTGGTCTGCTAACCTCGGAGCTAGACAGCAGTACACAGGTCCTTCGCGGTCATGCCAATGTCCTCAAACTAGTTTTTGTCTACTGCAGAAATCCTAGGTCATGAGCACTTGAAAAGCAATTGCTTTAGTTGCTGTTGTTTCTCCAGTTTGTGTGAGTGCTCATACAATTCAGTCGAAAAAGTGTCTGTAAGGAAAAAAATGCATGGCCCTCCATGGCTTTAAAGATTATGACAATGGGGTGCATAGGTATTAGTTATAAGTGGAGGGGAGAGAAAAGGATGGGGAGACAAAAGTGTGTGGAACTTTGGATTTTCCTATGCATTTCCACACAACTGTTTTATCGGGTTAAATAAACAAGACTAAATCTTATAAACCCTCCTCAAGTCACCGAGTTCCCATGTTGTGTTATGTAATGCACTAAATGTTTCTCAGGACGCTTATCTGAGAGAGTTTTATTGTCTGTCGATAGACCGAGTGTAACTGTAAAGACAAAAGGAATGTGGAATTGTTTCCTGATGTGAAAACTCTCAGATGCCACACAGAGGTCAGCTCACAACTGACTATGTATTCCTTTTGAAGGGCAAACTATTCATGGAGAGGATTTTGTATGTAAGTATTATGACTATTCCGCTGAGTGCAAAATGTCAATGGCTCTCAAGGGAAATGCTTTATTGTATTGCTCTTTGCCAATTATTCAAATGTTAAAGGGATTGAGACAGAATTACATGTTAGTTGCAAGTATTTTCTGTGAAAATGAAGTAACCCCATTTGTCTATTTTTTCTTTTGTTTCTTATGTCTGAGGAGATACAGCAGAAAAAAATATTGCTATGAGCAACGTCAGACTTTACTGCCTAAGTTTTCTTCTAGAATTTTTATGGTTTCGGGCCTAACATTTAAGACTTTTACTCACATTGAATTTATTCTTGTGTGTGGTGTAAGAAGGTGGTCTAGTTTCATTTTTCTGCATGCATCTGCCTAGTTTTCCCAACACCATTTACTGAATAAACTATCTTCAGCCCATTTATCTGCTTGCTTCCTCTGCCAACTATTGCCTGACTATAAAGTCGTGGGTTTGTTTCTGAGCTCTGGATTTTGTTCCACTGATCTATGCATCTGTCCTTATGTTCTGTGGAAATGAAGAGGCCACTTTTTATCTTCAATCAAAAATTATATTTTTCATTTTTTGAGAGAGAGAGAGAGAGAAACATCAATTCACTATTCCATTTATTTATGCATGAATTGGTTGATTCTTGGAGGTGCCCTGATGGGAATTGCACCATAACCTTGACATTTTGGGATGATACTCTAACCAACTGAGCTACCCAGCCAAGGTATTTTTTATTTTTGAATTTGGAATTATTCTTGGAATATAAACATGAATTAGTAGATATATTAACCACATTAGTGGCATTTTGCTACCTCCACAAAACCATGATAAAAGACAAAAGTTGTAAGTGGGAAAACAAATGTTAATATTCTTACATTGTCTGGTGACCTCGGGGTGGTCCCATCCATTTATTATGTGATAAGAAGACCCGCTGCCTTGTTATTCCCCAACAGCGCCTCTTAAAATAAGTAAAGGCATCTCAAGTTCTACAAGCCATTTTGGAAAAGAACCTGACCATCATAGCAGAAATCTCTTAAAAAATGGACTCAGAGAAAATCTTAAAATGTGTTTGACTGTTTAAGAACAGAGCCCAGTGATAACCGTATCTATTTCTGGAAGACTCATTTTACACCAGTGCTGCTATATCCAGCCTGCTATTAGCTTATGGAACTTTATCTAGGGTCAATGAGTGAACTAACTGCTCATTGCAGTGTGTATAGTGAGAATGAATAATTACAGTAATTCAATGTCTTTGATAACGTTGACGACCGGGGAGAGGACAGACTTGAGTGTTTCTTCCGGTGTCCTAAATTTCTAGGTTTGCTTCAGAATATAGTAAAAATGTTCAAAGATATATTTAGCAACCAGCTGCATGTGCTGCTGTACATCAGTGCCCCCTCAGAGGTGTCTCTCTGCTTGGAGGGGACTACAGAGGGAGCACTTTATAGGGTGCCTGGAACATGTTATCAGAGAGCCCGTGGGTGAAAATATCCACACTGACCTATGCATAGATTCAGATCAAAGTGACCGCATCAGCATAAACGCACGGGCGTTTATGCAATTACACATACAGCAATGAGTTGCTATTTGAGGTGCCGTTGCATATTTACGATGATGACCTGGATTCCCCTCTTCCACTCACTTTGCCTTTCATCACTTCCCTTTGGCCTTCTTTCTAACCCCTCCAACTGAAACACAAATTAGTAAGGGTTTAACAATCGTGGTAATCAGCTCTTTCTTTTTTCTGCCATAATTTCCATCCCAGAACTCGCTGCACATGATGAGACAGACCCTCAAAATGTGCCTTCAAGTAACATACGAATCATCACTAAAAATGGTTGTGACATAAAGCAGAAAGCCAGTCAGCATTGCCTGCCTGCACTGTGTTTCTTAATCTGTTTTTCCCAACCCAGAAACTTGTAGCCATTTTGGAATTATCTGGTCTTAAAATTTCAGGAAATATTATAAATAGACAAGTGCATTTCTGGGGCAGGGCTAAGATGCAAACAACAGCAAGTGTGTGCAGATTCATTAAAACCACACATTCATGTTCAACGAAATGATGGAAGTCACATAATGTTCTGAGTTTTAGAGATAATATTTAAAACGCCTGTGAATGACAACTACGCATATTCACAGCCCTGTTAGAACCGTAGGTGGATTTCAGCTTTCACTTTCGAGAAGCACGTCAAGAATTTCCGAGTGGATTCCACGCTCTACCCCAGAGAAACTGTCAGAGGTGTCAGTGAAGCATGATGCCCCCCCTCACCGAGCTCAGGGAGGGGCTGGGGGGCACGCGAGGGGACAGGCAACAGCAACCCGAAGGCTTCCCTCTGCATCTGAACTTCATTTGTGCATTTATTTCTCAATCTTCCCCTGAGGATATGTTTTTATTTATTTTAGAGACAGAGGAAGGGACAGAGAGAGAAAGGGAAACATCGATGTGAGAGAGAAGCATCGGTCGGTTGCCTCCTGCACAGGTCCCGACCGGGGATACAGCTGGCACGCAACCTTTTGGTGTCTGGGATGATGCTCCAACCAACTGAGCCGCCCGGTCAGGGCATTTTCACCCGAACTTTAAGACTGTTATCAATGGCCTGAATTGAATGCACATTTAAATAGTTTGGGGAATAAAACATCAGTGAGCAAAGGACTCGGAATATTTATTTGAGTGAAAACAGTGGAGAAAGAGAGACAAAGATCAGTGTGAAGAATGCAGTATGTTCATTTTTAAAAACAATATTGAAGATTTCAATTATATGACATTCCAGAAAAGGCAAAAGTTATGGAGACAATAAAAAGATTAATTCTAGGGCAGAAATGACAGATACATCCCATATACGGCGTCTGAACACTGTCCAACACTAAGAGTGAACCCTGATGTGAACGGAGGACTGGGGCGTGAGGGGATGCTGGGTCGTCCTGGCAGTAAATGTACAAGCCGCGGAGCGATGCTGAGGCGGGTTACGCGTGTGCAGGGGCAAGGGGTGTGCGGCAAATCTCTGCTCCTCCCTTCAGTTTTGTTGTAGGCCTAAAACTGCTTTAAAGTAGTCTTAAATTTTAAAATATCTGATAGGTTAGTAATCAAAGAAGCAAGCCTTCACTGACACAACAAAATACCGGAGAATCCTCACTGGAAACTTGTGCTGGACGGAGGATTTAAAGGCGCATGTAGAAACACACCACTTTATGGTTTTGTTCGGCTGCAATCTTTGTAAGAACAGATTGCACCGTAATGGGTTACTGTACCTGTGAGGTCCCCCCCCCCCCCCCCCCCCCGCCTCAAGGCTCCAGATGCTGTGAGCTAGCAGTGCTGAAGGGAGTGGCCGAGGAGAGGGTGGGGCTGGGGTGCGTGAGCCTTTGTGCCTCCCCAGCTGATTGGAGCACGAGGCGCGCCCCCCACCGCTCTGGGCCAAGCCTCTATCTGAAAAGCTGGAACGTGAGGCTTACACTCCATTTCCGCGAGCAGCGCCCCTGCAGGGCCGCGCGCAGCTCCGCAGGAATGTCCTTACCTCTGCACCAGCAGTTCAGCTCCTCCGTTTCCTAAACAGGTGACTGCAAGCTTCTGCCGGTTTTGGACACTTGTCCTTTGTCCCACCTTACTATGGCTAAGCAAGATAACAGCTGGTCTTCGGCGAGGTCTTCTTTTGTTTTAAAAATAGTCAAAGTGCAAAGAATAAAAAATCATCGAATATCTCTTTGTTTGCATATGCATCGTGATGCATTTAAGATTATCCTGAAGCATGAGGCGGCTAAATCAATTTGCTGTAAATAAAGTATGAGTCACACATTCTGCTATGAATATTTTTCAGAAGATGCTGAAGTGTTGAAAGTGGTATCTACAGCTTGCACCATGCCAGTAAAATTGTATCATAAAAAAGAAGAAAAATGTTTAATGAGAAATTAAGATAATTAAGAACAGATGCTAAATTCGTATCTTAAAATTCTAAAATTGAGAACATATATTTTCAGAATTTTACAAGTTAAAAAGTGTACATTTTATATTGCACTAATAATAGGGATATATGATATATTAATGTGTCTATATGTTTACATACATACAAAATAAGCAAACTTCTTAAAGCAATGAATAAAAAACTTAGAAATTACTATCATTCATCAAAGTATACACATAACAACTAGTTATTGCACTTTATGAGTGAGGAAATCTAACTCCAACGGTCAAGTCTGTATCGCCCAAGTCAGGCAGGGCCTGCTCCGACAGCAGACACCGCCCACCCGCAGACTGACCACAGTTCTGAGCGAGGCAGGTCAGCAAGCAGGTGGAGAAGACACCCCCCCACCCCCACCCCCACGCCAGGAGCAGCCGAGCTCACCTACTCCGAAGCTTACCAGCACTTCTGGGTTGTTCTGGATTCCTGGCCTACACCACCTGTCTTGACTTCCCCCAGAGATGGTCCAGTGTCTCCGCCCTCCGTGACTGCCTGTGACGGGCCAGGCAGGCAGACTTCCTATAGCTCAGAGGAAGGGGACAGCCCACAGGCCCCTGGCTGGCGCCTGGGCGGAGGATGGGGCCACATGGGGGCGCTGTCCTGGCTGTGGGCAGCACAGTGACAGCCCAGAGGTGTGGAGCGTCCCACCGGCCTGGGAAAGTGCAGAAAGAAATCTGAGGTGATCACTTGACTCCAAGAAGAGCTGCGACCATCACCGTGCGATAGCGTTCTGAACTTAATATTAGCCACAACAGACTTATCAATAAACAGAAAAAGGAGTGTTTCTCTGTGACTGTTTTTAACAAAAGTGCACTTACCTGGGTCAAATGAAACAAGATTCAGAGTATCACGTGCCTGGCCCCCTGTCAAAGCTGTGGGGGACTCTATATGTACACAAGGTTACCTTTTGGGCAAAAGTTATAAAGTGACACATGTTAATTGTAATTTGCTAAGACAACTCTCTCCATTCAGCCGCCTTGCCTTCAGTGAACTTCCTCTCCTGGACGATGTGTGAAGTGTCTCAACAGTCTGGGATCCCGGGAAGGGCAAGCTGAGTTGGGGATACATTTAATTAGGTTTAAGCGTGGTGTTTATTTGTGATTTACCGCCCACTTTCTGTATATTTTATGTTATTGCCACGGGGCCAGTGTGAGGCCGCTCCTGCCCCTGCTGTGCAGACTCCTCTGGGCTGAGAGGAGCCCGCAAGGGGACAGGCCAGACGTCTGAGCGGTGTGGAGACGCCCTGTCACACATGCCACCAGTAGTGTTCCCCGAGGCGGGAACCAAGCCCTGGAGTGCACACGTGCTGTGCAAAATTCTCACAACAGGAGCAACTTTGCTTTACAACATACACAAGTATGAATGCATCACCTTTTAAATTCTTCTTTTCATGAGAATAATAACAAATAGACTGTACCAGAATTCCTATCATTGTAGGACACAAATGTCCCAGTAATACTACATTCAGATAGTATGTCTGTGGAAGTCATATGATTTATGCAGATCAACGTATCAAATTACATGCTGGGGACGAGTTTGCTGGTTCAGGTGGAACGGCATGCAACATCTATTGATGTGGGAAAGCAGTCTGAAAAACTCTGTCTATAGGTCCTCTAAGAGTTTTTACCATTGCTCCCTCAAAATAATTATGTGAGCACTAGTGAGTGTGTTAATTAGCTTTATTGTATTAATCATTTATATATGTATATACATATATACACATGTATATACACGCACATATATAATCAGGTTTTACACTGTAATATATTCCAATTTTATTTGTCACTTATATCTCAGTAAAGCTGGAAGGAAAAAAAACCTTCAGTAACCAGGAAAAAAATCTATAATTATCTCATGTCTATCTATCTATCTATCTATCTATCTATGTATCCATTCACACTTATTAAAGGGTTATGTTTGCAGCACAAGAACAATCTGATTATACAATTACATAGCTCGATACAAAATAACAATAATTTGGATATTACATTACTCTTGGTTATATTTTTTTCAAGTTACTTGTATGTATTTTCAGAGTTATTAATCTATCACAATAGGCAAAATTGACAGGAAGTATTCCAGTGGAAGCAAAAAAGCAGAAAGTAAAATGAAGAAAACTGACAAAACTATGTGTCACAGATTCTTATATCACAGTAGAAAACAAATCTCTGATGGTCAAAATCATGGATACAAAAAAAAAAAGAATTATGCAAGATAAGACAAAACCAGACACTTAGAGTAATAACTGAAGAAATAAGACAGTTAGGAGAATCGGAACATTCCACAGAACACCGAGACAGAGGGAGTGTGAAGTCAGCCCCGTTTGTGGGGTCAGCAGCATGTGGACAGAGGGGCCCTCGCCCCACCGGTCACTCAGTGGACATTGCCATTCACAGAGGTCTGCATTTGTGAGTGCCGGCTTCACCCCTCTCCACTGGGCAGGAGACAAAGTGCATCATGTAATTGTGATGCAAACAAAGTCAAGAGAGAATCCAGCATAATACAAGAGGGACAAAACTGATGCTTCTTAAATATATATATATTTCTTAAATCACTCTTTTGTTGTGGTAAAGTATGAGCTACAACTTGCCATTTTACCCATTTTTACGTTACAATTCAGTGGAATTCAGCACATTCATAAGTTGTGCCACCATCACCACCATCCATCTCCGCCGGAACTACATCCTAGACGGACCCTCATGACCTCCTGCCGCTCCTCATTCCTCCCCGCTGGGCAACGAGGCCGACTGCCTTTCTCTCAGATCTGCGTTCAGCCTGAGAGAACGTCTGCAGGAACTCTGCAAGTTATGAAGACCCCACAGAGCTCGAAATGCTCATATTTACTTGTCTGGCAAATAATCATTAGCCCCATGGAAAGATCTAGCAGTGAAAAAGGAATGCTCATTTTAAGCATAAAAAAATATTTATCTGAGTATTTAGTGTGTTGGTAGTGTCAACAAGAGAAACATTTAAACCTGTAGAGAATTTTTTTAGTTTATTTGAGACAAACTGAAAAAAAAATGGCCAGGAAAAAAATCTCAATGGACTGAGAAAACGCTCCAGAGAACGCAGTTTTGAACACTATTTTAGACATCACAATCAAAGGAGGAGGCATAAGGAGGGTTACATCAGATCCACTGGTGATAGATTAGAGAGGTGGGAAAAAGCAAAGGAAAGAATCCTCTGGGAGTGGGCAAAGAGTAAAACAAGTAGACACATGCTTCCTTTACGTTTGTGGGTATTCTTACAGAACAGAGCGGGGGTGGGGGCTGAATGATATAAAAGACCCCCCTTTTTCTCGAGAGGTTCCTCCCCACCTACTGGGTTCATTTCGCCCACTGCCTGAGGAAAGATGTCTCTTAATACCACCAATCAGTGAAAAGGAAAGGAATTTATTATTTATTTGAAATAGTACAAACTAAAGTTCTCCACAAACACACACAGTCCTCCTGGCACCCTCCATGTGGCAAAAGGGAGCACTTCCAAAGCCCCATGGCCCTGACTCTCACGCAAGCTGCATGGTCCCAACGAAGACACCAAACCCATGTGGTCCTAAACAGACGTGTGATCCCAAAAAGAGAGACACCCAATGGCTGCTGTGCCTCTGTTTAAACCCCAGCACCAGTCTTCCCCTGCAGCCCCATTTCCGGCTCCTCCCACAATTGGCCACAGCTGCCCGCATTCTGGGCAGGTGTGGCCCTGTGGTGTGGAGCCAATTATCTCCAAGCTCTTCTGGACCCTGTTACAAGTCCCTATTTGGGGCCCCCCCTTGGCTGTACCCTGTTACAGTATGAGATAGTTAGCAGTTAAAAATTAACATGATGATAATAATGAAAGGTTTTGTGGTCTCCACTCTGGAAAAAGGGATTATTCCAACATTCCAAAAGTCTGTTATCATAGATGCAAAAAGACAATAGACAGGCTCAGTTTAAGGTAAAGACTGACCTTTGTCAGGGAAGATACTGGACTAGGACATGACTCACATTTGGTTAAGAAGTTTTCATTTCAGACCATCCTGTGTGGTTACTTTCAGTCTCTGAATGTGTAAGGCCACCACACAGGCCTCCCCTGAGTGTTACTGAACAGCAAGTGGGGTCCTGCTGCCCACGTCCACCCTCTGGACAAAATTCCAGAGGCAGAGGTTTGGTGAAAAAGGAAAAGAGTCTTCATTCAAAAACTACACAATTGTGGAACAACAGCCTTCATTGTTAGGCTTCACCGATTAAAGCAGTAACTCAAGAGTTAAAAGATGTTAGCTTCAGTTGATAGGCGTAAGTGACCAATATGTGTGGAAAGCTGTTATTCCAAAATCATGTAGCTTTTGCAAAGAATCACCTTTTTTTTTTTTTACCAAACCTCTGTCTCCAGAATTGTGCCTCGCGGGCAGTGGCGGGCAATAGGACCCTAGGCTGCACCTGGAGATCTTTCTCCCATTTAAAATACCATCCTTTAGGAGACGCAGGCAGCTGTAGCACGAGCATCCTGGCGTCCCTGGGGAAGAGAAAGAGCCCATGGCTGCCTTCTGTTTAAATCTTCTGGCTCATAATTCCATGCACACTGGAGGCATTCAGCTTCGCAGCCAATCCCAGACTAGATGGGCAGATGTGCACCTTCCCCTGACTCTCTCTGCTGCAGGGAGGGAGACCTGTCACCCGCTGGTTTCCCATTGCCTCAGGCGGCCTCCTCCCACGGCCCTTCCCTGCTCCTCCCCAGTGATCTGATCAGACCTCTCTGTATCCTGAGCTTGTGGGTTTAGTATGTGGCCCCACTTTTGAATCCATACTAGCAAGTCTGTCTTTCAACAAAAAATGATGAGGCGCACAAAAGAGTAAGACAAAAGAAACACACTATGAAGAGAGAAAAAGCAATGATCAGATAGGACACAGATGCTGGAATCATCAGACAGGGAAATAAAATAACTATGACTGGTGTATTACATTAAATGTTCTAATGGAAAATGTAGGATTGGCTTGGTAATTTCGGCAGAGATGAAAACTGTAAGAAATAATTAAAATCAAAATGGTAGAAATCAAAAGCACAGCAATAAAGGTGAGTAATGCAGTTGAGAACGTCATCAGATGATTTAATGCAAACTAGTAAATCACCGAGCTTGAAGATAAATTAATATAAATTACCCACACTGGAATGCAAAAGGGAAAAAGAATAGGAAAAAAAAAAACCCCAGAGCATCCAAAAGCTATGAAACAACACCAAAAGATCTAACATTTCTGTAATTGGAATCTCAGAAAAAAATAGAGAAAAGGGCAAAATAAATCCTTAAGAAAGTAATGACTGAATTGGATTCTGACACCAATTACAATGTGTGGTTTTTCTACACCACAAAGCAATTAACTCCGTTCCAACACTGTCTGTGGGGAGGAGGGTGGGTCAGATCCCGCAGGTGAAGGGCTCAGTCCTACGGGCTGGCCCTGGCCCCCACTTCAGGGGCCGATCCCTAGGCCAGACTGTCATTTTATTACCCGTGCATCTGACCCAGGGGCCAGAGCTAGGATGTTAAAAAGACCTTCTGCTTGGGTTTGATTAATATTTAGAGTCCTTCACAGAACTCAGAGAAACAATCTGCTTACTAGATTACCCAGTTATTGTAAAGGATGTAACCCAGGAACAGCCAGATGGAAGAGGTGATCAGGAGAAGGTATTCAGAAGGGCTCAGAGCTTCCACGCTGAGTGTGCTCTCTCCAAACCCGCAGGTGTTCGACCCTTTCGGGGCTCATCGCATAGGCACGACTGATTAAATCACTGGCCATTAGTGACTAAATCTCCAGCCCCTCTCTCTTCCCTGGAGGTCTGGAAGGTGCTGAAAGTTTCAACCCTTTTTTTTAATTTTTTATGTTTTAATTACAGTTGACATTCAATATTATTTCACATTACTTTCAGGTGTGCAGCATAGCAGTTAGATAATTACATACTTTATAAAGTGTCCACCCTGATATTTCCAGCACCAACCTCACACCTTATGTAGTTATTACAATATTACAGATCATACTACCTGTGCTGTACTTTGCCCCATAATCACAAAGCTGGTTTCTCTGGTGAACTCCCCCCACCCCCATCCTTGGAGATTTAGGGGCTTTCCAAAAGTCACCTCATTAACATGACAAAACACAGCTTTCTAGCTCTTAACCCTTAGGAAATCCCTAGGGTTTTAGAGGCTGTGTCAGGAACTGAACCAGAAAGAAGGCCAAATATATATCTCTTAACATCAACTACAATATTACACTATTTTCCAAAATCAGTGACAGACACCAAACCACAGATCTAAGAAGTTCAGAGAATACCAAAGAAAATAAATAACCCCCTAAAGTCCATATATTGGCACATCATACTGAAACTGCTGAAAATCAAATCCAAAGGAAAAAAAATCCTGACAGCTAGAAAAGAGGGAAACACAATACCTACAGAGGAACAAGAAAATCTTTTCATCAGGTGTCATGCAAGCAAGAAGACGAGACTTTAAAGTGATGGAAAAAATCTGTTATCCTAGAATTATTTACCCAGTGAACATATTCACGAAAAGTGAAGAAATAGACATTTGCAGGTGAACAGAGCTCTACTCTGATGAAAAACTAAAGGAAGTTCTTCAAGAGGATGGAAGATGATCTGGATCAGAAACCTCAATCCACACAAAGAAATGGACAATGGCAAAAAGGAAAGAAATAAAGGTGGAATAATATTTGAAATTGCAACTCCTCCAAAAGATGATTGTTTAGATCAAAACAAAGAACAATAGTTTGTATGTTAAAAGCAAGTGTCAAGATGAAATGTACACTAATTTTGTCATGAAGAACACAAGAGAAGAAAACCTGAAACCCTGAAATCTTACAATGTGAAATTACACTGTATGAAAGATGTATGAATGCCGTTTTGTCCCAAATATTAGAATAATCCTAAAGACTGCAGGGGTTGAATTATCAACACAAAGAAACATCCAAACCTGTAAGATATTTTGAGTTTGAACCAAACTGGCAATAATTGCCTGGAAACAACATGAGGAAACACTCCAGAAAGTAGCGGTCTTGCACCTTATCTTGTACATTGCAACCAAAAGAGGAGGTGTAAGTGGGTTACGTGAAATCCCCTAGTGATAGATTAGAAAGGCGGGACAAAGCAAAGTGGGTGTGGAAAACTCTGGGATTGGATAGAAAGTAAAACGACAGACATGAACTCCTTCCAGCCGGGTGCATACAGGATAGTTAACAGCCAACAATTAACACAACAGCAACAACACTGAAGGGATTCGTGGTCTCCATTCTAGGGCAATGCCTGTGCTTAGAGGAGTCCAGAAAAAAGGAAATTACTTGTGATTGCAAAGGCATGTTGTCCTAGATGCAAAAGGACCACAGAGAGCCTCAGTTAAAGTGAAGATTGACTTTTGTTAAGGAAAACTACTGCCCTAAGACCTGACTGCCCACCATGAACTGCTTTTAGTTAGAAAACTTTCATTGCAGACCATCCTATGCTGTGACTTTTGGTCTCTGAGTTTGTAAGGCCATCACGCAGGCCTCCCCTGAGCTTGTCGGGTTTCGTATGTGGCCCATTTTGTCCACACAATAAGAGTTATATAAATGAAATATCGCTGAAGTATCAATAATTTTAAAAGACAATCATGGTAAAAGAATCACTAATCTCTCTTTTAAAAATAATACTATGTTCTCGATATTTAAAATATTATGAAATTAAGTGGAATAACACCAGAAGAAAAGATCTGATGCTGGTTAAATTATTGTCAGGCTAATTAGGATTTGTGATTTTGTTCCTTTGTTAAATCTTCATTTCTAATTTAGTGTTTGTCATTCTGTATTGTTTGTTAGTAAAATTCTATGCACTTTAAGCATCATAAAATCTGAATCCAACCCCTGGTTTTAAATCATCATTCACAATGGTTTAATGTTGTACAGTCAGTTGGCATGAGGTGGAGTCTTCACACACAGTCATGCCCACATTCTCTGTCCCCTTCTTAAGTGTGAAAGAAGCTGGGAAAATGGGGAAAGGAATAACATTTAAATTACGTCATCATAGCTTAATAAACCACTTACTTGAAGACTTGGCAAGAACACAGCATTATGATAACACTTAGGATACTTAGTATAATAATAAGAATACTTAGGATAATAATTAAGATACTTAGGATAATAATTAGGAGAAGATTATTTTCATTGCTCAAGAGATGAGCCAACACAAGGTCAGGTAACTTCTCTCCAGTCGGTGGTAGTTGGAGGCATATCTGAGATGTGACTCAGTTCGAAGTAGTCTGTCGGTGAAATGCCCCTAGGAAGAGAAGCAGGATGGAGCAGGACTCCAGGGGGGACCCTGCCCCCCAAGGGGGGGTGGCCATCTCCAGAAGCTGAGCCCTGAAGACACAGAAGCTGGAGGGCACACGGTACGAGCACAGTTGTCTTAGGTCAACCCAGTGCTCAGTTCACAGGAACTCCGTGAAGTACAGAACATTTCTCCTTGTCCTCGTGGGGGTCTTCCCTTGCAGTGTGTCCAACCCGCCCATTAACACGCCCTCTGGGACACTGAACACCACCACAGGACACAGCTTTCAGCTCAGAACTAGCCCAGGGCACCTCGCTTTCGGTCCCTACAACAGCCCCACCCACCCCCTTCTACTGAAACCCACATCTACCTCCTTATTTCTACTGAAGTCATATTACTCAACTTCTTGCCTCAGCAAAAGCTCAGTTTAGACCCATTTTCAGTGTGACCACAGAACTTGCCTTAGCAAGAGAGGTGCTCACAACACCGTCTTCAGGAAATGCTTCGCTCCAGCCAGTGTTCCTCTAGTATCCCCACTGCAAAGCAGTGGGTTGGGGGAGAGTGAATAAATGTGGCCCAAGATGGTCAAGTCCTCTAATTTAATAAGGCACATGCAATCCTTGGCGCATTTGTGCAACACGTGGATTTTTACCATTTCTCTGAGTGCGCAGTCTAATCCATCACATCACTTTCCTGGAGTTACTCGGGCTCTGTTGATTTATAGAATAAAGCTTTGTGGCTGAGTATCCATCTGTTTCAACCCAGATGTAGCAATCAGCACAATCAAGACTTCTGCAAGTCTTTGAAATCACGTGATCTCTTACAAGGTGTAACTGAATAACACTATCAATGCAGGATTTTTGCAGTTCATGAAAATGCACAGTACATTTTAACACACACATCGCTAATATGCAATGTTTTAAGTAATATATTTTATTGTGGTGAAATATACATAACAAAATTAGTGATTTTACTCATTTTGAAGTATACAGTTCAGGGATGTCAAGTGCATCCACAGTGTTACGCAGGCATCACCGCTCTCTCGGGAGGTTTCCTTCTCCCGACAGAAACCGAGCACCCATCTCCCTACGACTGCTCATCCCCTCCTCTCAGCACTTGGCAACTTCGATTTCATATAAATGGAATTATTATAATATTTATGCTACAGTATCTGTTTTGTTTTTGTTTTTATGACTTAGCATAATGTTTTTAAAGTTCATCTATATATCAAAAAATTTATTTTTTATGGCCAAAAAATATTCTATTGTGGATAAAATACAACATTCTATTCACATTTTCTTTATCCATTCAATTCTTGAGGACACTTGGGTTGTTTCCACCTTTTAGCCATTGTGAATAATGTGGCAATAAAAATCGGAGTATGACTGTCTGTTTGAATTCCCGGTTTTGATTTTTCAGAAGTGGAATTGCTAGGTCTTATAATAATTCTAGGTTTAGCTTTGTCAGGAACCATCAAACTGTCTCCCATGGGACTGCACCATTTTACATTCACCCCAGCCATGTGGAAGGCTTCCAAATTCTCTACATTCTTGCCAACCTCTGCTACTTTCTTATCTTTTATACTATAGCCATGAAGGTAGATGTGAAATGGCATCTCAAGCTTTTGACTTGTTTCCCTGATGACGACTGATGCTGAGCATCTTTCTATGTGCTTATTGGCCATTTTCAGTATCTCCTTCGGAGAAATTCCTATTAAGTCCTTTATCATGTGTGTGTGTGTGTGTGTGTGTGTGTGTGTGTGTGTGTTTCATTTCAGGAGTATTTCCATATTTGGGATATTAAATGCTTACTAGATATGACTTGCAAATATTTACTCCCATTCTGTAGGTTGCTTCTTCTTCACTTTCTTATAATGTACTTTCATGCACAAAAGTTTTTGATCAAGTCAAAATCACCTACTTTTTCTTTTGTTTCCCATGATTTTGAGATTACGTAAGTATTCATTTACAAATCCAAGGTCATTAAGAGTTACAACTATGTTTTCTTCTAAGATTTTTATAATTTCAGCTCTTCTGTAGTGAGGCTGTTGATCTGCTGTGACTTAACTTTTGTATATGGCATTTGGTAGAGGTTTTAACTCCCTTTAAAAGTGTTTCACAGTCTGTGTGACCCTTTAAGACAGTGAAGTGGGAACAGCATCTGTGACCCCTTTTTTCCAAGACCAGGGAAATGAACTTAGCCATGTGTTCCATGCTCGTATTCTTATAAAACTTACAGCCGTAGCTGTTGCTGCTGCCGTTGACTGATGCTGCCGAGTCTCTCCATGTGGACTTTCCCTGCTGCACTTCCCTCCGATCAGCAGCTTTGAAGGGGTCATAAGCATTTTTGAAACCCAGCTAAATTGACATTGGAAATACACCATTTTAACTGCACTTTAGAAAGAAATCTGGAACATTTCAATTTTTTTTAATGTAAGAAATGTAAATTTTAAGAGTCTTGGCCTCAAGTGCTTTCTTTTGTTGTCCTTAAAGTTGTTTATTACAGCCCTGGCTGGTGTGGCTCAGTGGATTGAGCACCAGCCTGAGAACCAGAATTGCTGGTTCGATTCCTAGTCAGGGCACATGACTGGATTGCAGGCCAGATTCCCAGTGGGGACACTTGAGAGGCAACCACACATTGATGTTTCTCTCCTTCTCTTTCTCCCTCCTTCCCCCTCTGTCTAAAAATAATAATTTTTTAAAAGTTGTTTATTACAGAACAAAAATTCCAATGTAAAAAATGGAATGTGAAATAAAGGTGATGAAAATGAGTGATGAAATTAAAATAAACAGTTTGATATCAAGAAGCAAATTGTAACAAAATTTTGTTTTAAGTCACACCAAAAGTAGCAATTCATTCAAGAGGAGAGATAAATAGTGAACAAAAGTAATGAAGTCCTTTGCTTGTCCCATAAGTCTGATTGATGGAGAGGAATGAATCGCACTGTGGGGTGGATGCTGGCAGGGCTCTCCCACCACCACGATGAGAGCTGGCCGGGGGCTCTGGCCAGGATCCATGTTTCGGGAGAGGGTTGTAACTCCCTCATCTCCTTTGGGAGCGTGTCTTGTCCTATGACTGCTTCTTGACCTTCCTGTACATACGCACTGAGATGATGTAGTCTGGAGTCACACATAGGACATGTGCCTCCTTTGTCTGGGACCCTTTATAATGAGCCTCAGACTAGAGGAGGTGCAGTCTCTCTCACACCGACCCCCACCATTGCTTCCCTCCCCTGCAGTGTGAGTAATGAACAGCAGGTCCATGTCTGCTGGTCTGCCGGGTGGTGTTGATAGGGGCTTAAGACTTGGGAAAATTTAGCTTAAGGTAAATAGTCATAAATCTAGCAAGTAATATGTATGTTAAGTTTTTGTTTCAGTAACTACAGATAAGGCCTATCTTGGCGCCTAAGAGTAAGCAGATGACCTCTTGGAGACGTCTATACCAGGAAGAAGCAAGCGACTACCCTTCCCCCTTGGAGGCAACTGTTGAATTTCAAAGGCTTTCACTGACACCTTGTTTGCCCTCCCCCAACCCCCTTATAAAAGATCTAGCTGGGAAAGAGAGAACCAGATGGTTTGTTAGGGTATGAACCCGCCATCTTCTGGGATCACCGGCCATCTGAATAAAGCGCCTATAAAAGATTCAATCACTGTCATTGCTTATTGGATTTGGTAGTGACAGGCAGCCCAAGTGCTGGTGTCTTTTCCGGTTACAGTGTCTGTCAGAAAATCACAGACGCTTAAGCAGCCCCCTGGTTTGAAGGTCCTGTGTTGCACATATCAGCACAATGGAAAAGGTTAATTCTTTAAATTTTTTTAATTTTAATTATTTATTTTTAGACAGAGGGGAATGGAGGGAGAGAAAGATCAGTGTGTGGTTGCCTCTTGCACACCCCCTACCAGGGACCTGACCTGCAACCCAGGCATGTGCCCTGATTGGGAATCGAACCAGTGACCCTTTGGTTTGCAGGCCAGTGCTCATTCCACTGAGCTACACCAGCCAGGTCCTGGAAAAATGTTCATTTTCAATGCTGAGTGATAAAAATAACATAAAATGAGTACTATATCTCTGCAATGAGGATATTGATGGCAAACTGGTTAACGGGATATAGATAATTCAAAGAATATTTAGGATTATTCTCTGCCCTGAAACCTCCTACTATTTATATACAAAGGCAAATTAGTACATTTTCCCAAATTAATTACAACACTTACCAATATCGAATTGTAACTGTGAAAACTTTCTGAATCCTCACTAATGAAAAAAATCATTGATAACCCATTTTAAAGTCTGAGTGACCATTTATTTCATGATCTACCAAAATTGAAGCAGGAAAAGTCGGTGTTTGTGTTGCCTGTCACCACCAGGCCCAATAAGCAGAGACAAGGGTTGAATTTCTATGGGCTATTCATTCAGATGGCCGGCGATCTGAGAACACAGTGAGTTGCGTACCCCAAAAGACCATCTGACATTCATTTCAAGCCAGCCTGTTTTATAAGGAGGGAAAAGGTGTAGGTAAGGGTTTTGGGACTCAGGAAAAAGGCTAATCAGACAAATGCTATGTGCAGTCTGGCCGTTTCCCTAGCATCCTCGCATCTGCTTTTCATCTGTGTCCTGGGCAGCAGGGTGTCTCTCCCCGGGACACAGTGGCTTGGGTTCCATCCTGATGGCTCACCGTCCCCTCTGGAGCACAAAGGTTCACTGATTGTGGCCTCCCAAAGTCAGTGTGAGCTGTACCTTCAGTTCCTGAAACAATAGCTTTTCACACACATTAACTATTAAGCTTATTAACTGTTACTTAAAACTAAAGTTTTCCAACTCTTGAATTTCCCCATCAAAATGATATTACACAATCATAGCCACATGAAGAGGCTAACACAACGCATGCACTCCAAAAATGTAGAAAAGAGTATGTAGAGATGAATCAGGCATTTGATGAAAATATTGTTATTTTCTAGATTTTGGTGAATGCAGAAATTGGCAGTTTCTCAAATATACAATTTGTCGTGGCTTTTCTTTAATTTTTAATAAATAGTCACCTCTTCTATGCTTAATTTTGTATTTGTATTTTACACTCTTTTTTAATATAGAATGTTCAAATTTTGTGATGGCAAATGCTGTTTTAGAATTTCAAGGTCCATTTTTAAATACATTTTTATTTATTATCTTATGTAATGTAATGACTTTATATGCATGTGTTTGAAAACACCTGGGTACTCAGTCAAGTTAACACATAAAATTCACCATCATAAGCACTAAATCATTCAGAAGTTCAGTCAAAAGTGGTCCTGAAAATACTTTCAACATTTATCTTCTGGATAATTGGTATCTTTGGGATCTGTACTTTAATACTTCAGGGAACTCTGGGGAAGAAGATTGTATCAGTGCAAGAATATCACCTGACTCTAATCACTGGAGACATTTACGTAAAAAGTGAACTGCACTTTTGCTATTGTTCCAGTACGATGATGCCCACAGATTAGGAGACAAGTGTCCCTGGAAAGCTAGTCTATCACAGTTCCCTGGTGCAGCGGGCTAGCTGGCTAGGGACTCTGGGGAAGCAGCAGCCCTGGCGGGAGCAGAGGGAGCAAAAGGAGCTCTTGGTAGGTGAGAGCCTTTATTGAGGTTCCAGTGTGAGGAGCAGGCGAGGCAAAGCTGGTTTGAATGGTTTCGGGGGCTCTCATGTACCGGGCAGCCTCAGCTGACTGGAAGCTACCCTGGGATCCCAGGCAGAGTGTGGGGCGTGAGAGCCCTGTCAGACCCCAGGAGAGGAGGTGGTTGGGGACAGGTGCTCTGAACTGGTTAGTGAACACAGGAAAGGTACCCTGACCAGGATGTAGTTCGCTGTCTGCAGGAAGTAGCTAGTCCCGGGAGAGGCAGGCTCTCGAGGTAGTCAGGGCCTCGGATGGCCGAGAATCACAAAACACAGGGCATAAAACCCACGACTGCTGCGCAGACGCCCTGGGCTGTTCGTGACCCGACGCTGGGCCGCAGTCGGACGGCACTGGTCTCACACAGGCTGGGCCCTACGAGTAAGGTGGCTGCATGTGTGATTTCAACCCAGTATCGCTTCATCGATAGCCAATTCTACCCACAAATGAAAGAAAGAACAAAACAGTTTTCTTGGCCTTTTAGTGCATTAATTCGGCAGGAGCAACAGGCGTCTGCTTCGATTCTGCGACCGAGCAGCAGGGAGTTCAGCCCCCTTTCACCCTTACCGCCGGTGACCCAACCGTCCGTGTGGAAGGAAACGGGTTTGTACCAACAGGGTTCCAATTTGGGGGGTGCTGAGAGCGCTCCTGCGCTGAGCCTGGTCTCCCATGAGAGCCAGAGCTTCCCTTGCTCCCCGAAAGATTACAAGCCAAAACCACACCTAGAAGTTTCCCATTTCCTTATCTGTCTTTTGGGGGGCTTAAGCTGCTCGAGCACACAGGTCTCCATCCTCTCTGGAAAGTGCACTGGTGGGTCTCAGAGTCTCCATCCTCTGGCAGCAGCTCTCTCCCTCAGGCCCCGGGGCCGCAGCTCTCCTTGGGTCGCCATCCAGGACCCAAGTGCTGGATCGCAGTGTCCCAGGAGCTGGAACTCGGGGAGGCCCGGTCCCAGAGTGGGATCCTGCCTCCAGCAGTGGGCTTCCCTCCGTGCGGGGTCTAAACCCCTTCTGGGCCGGGCGTCTGCCTGGTCCCATGAGCGCTCTCACCTGGGCAGGGAGCCAGGCCAGAGACCCAGAGCATCCAAGCTCACCTGCGACCAAAAGTGTCAAGCCAAAGTGTCACGCGGGCCAAGAGCCCAGAGAGCAAAGAGCTTCCACCCAGGGCCAAAAGCCCCAAACTCAGAAAAGCCTCTCTCCACCTCCTTTTCAAAAAGTCCTCTCTGCCAGAATCCCATGCACTCTGAAAGCCAGTGGGAGTGTCTAGCTTTCCAACCAATGGCCATGTTTGCCTTTTCACCTCCCTCCCCACCCCCCACTGGGCAGAAGTCTCCAGTCACCCTGGGTGGGGAATCCCACCTCTACCGCTCATGCAAGAATGGTGCAGCCTGTGTCAGTCTAGTAGCCCCAAGGCCGTGGGCTATTAAACCCCAGCTCTGGTTTCAATCCCCTGGGCTCTCTGCCCCTCCTCCCGCCAAGTGCACTGTGTTTGGACTAGCCTCTGGCCTCAGGCAAGCCCCCTTTTCACGCAGCCCTTGCAAAAGGCAGGCTGCTTGAATCTGCTGCCTCAGCACCCTTCTGTGGTGTGTGTGTGTGTGTGTGTGTGTGTGTGTGTGTGTGTGTGGCAGGGTGGGGTGGGGGAAGGTGGCTGGGTCTCTCTGGAGCTGGGGCCCCTTGTTTTTCAGCAATTTCTGGTCCCTCTAGTTTCAGCTCTTAGTGGGTAAAGTATGATTCCACAGAATTGAGCAGAGGGTTTCTAAGACTCTGTGGTTCTGCAGTCACATAGCAAAGAGGAATCCCCTGGAAGATAACCGTTGAAAGATTTCCAGTGACCACTTTTCACTGAACTTCTGAATGAATTGGTGCTTATGATGGTTAACTTCACGTGTCAACTTGACCAGGTCTGGGGTGCCCAAATGTGTGGTCAAACACTGTCCTGGGTGCACTTGTGAAGGTGTTTTGGGGTGAGTTTACGCAGCCTGAGTGAAGCAGATCGCGTCTCTAACGAGGGTGGGCCTCTTCCACTCAGCAGAAGGACTGTGGAGAACAAAGGGGCCGGCCCTCCCCACCGCAAGAGGGGACTTACCCTGTCGGATGGCCTTTGAACTGAACCCTGGGCTCCTGGGTCTCGGCTGCCAACTCACCCTGCAGATCAGGGACGTGACAGTCTCCAGCATCACAGGAGTCGATTCCTTATGACAAACCCAGTTGTGTTTATCATCTTTACGTATACATATGTACACGTTTATCATCTTTACGTACACACATGTACATATTTAAATATGTGTGGACACACACACACACACACCCCTCCTATTGGCTCTGTTTCCGTGGAGAACCCAGGCTCATACACGAGGGCTCAGGGTTATTCCTGAGAGAACTCATGGCATGATGAGCAGACTTCCTGGCTTCTGTCATCTGTGGACTCAGATTTCTGTTTAGATGCCTTCTAAGTCTGGAATTTGTTGGCAAGTAGTTCTATACCTGCCAAGCAAAAAGTGACTCTTTATGAAGGCTGTTAAGTATTCCTTTCAGGAAATAACATAAATATTAATAAGTAAAATTATCATGGTCCCACATTTTGGAACATGCTAAGTCACATGTACAAATTCCTTCACGGAAACACTGGTCAGTGATCTTTCTTAGTGATATTCATAAGATTCTTATATATTATAGACACAACTACAGCACTATACACTTTTAATGAATAAAAATATCTATTGGGTGCAACCACAGCAGACATGCTGAGTAAATCTTACTTAAAGGCAGCCTTTGCTTTCATGAGGGCCTGTCAGAACTGAATAAATGGCAGAGAAAAACCACAGAAACCAAAGCCGCCCTGGAAGCTGCCCAGAGCACCGTCCTGCTCCAGGCGCCGTCAGGGGCCCGCGGGGCCGGGATGAGCGGCCAGGAGCCCAATCCAGAAGTGAGGAGCTCTCTCACTAATGGAATGAAAATGACTGCCGTGGAAAACGGAAACCCGGAGCTCGCAGACACACATCTGAAGGTGCAAAAGAGTGGAAAACGAGAGAGATTATGCAAACACGTACTAACCTACAGAGGCGTCTTACTGAGGCCTTACTTAACAAAGACTTCGTTTTGGTTAGAGCTGCACCTGAATCACAAGGCCCTCCACGCAAACCCAGCCCTAGGCCCCACCCCCACCGCAAGCTCGGCCTCAAGGCCTGCGCACAGGAGGCACAGCGGAATCTGAGTACTGTACAGCCTAAAATGCAGCTAGTCCTATTTAGGTTTTATTTATTAAAGTCAGAAGCAGATGGTAAGCACACCTAACAATTTTCTAGATTAATATGTTAACGGGAGAGCTGCCAGGAAGCAAGACATGAGTTTTCTCATCTGACATCTCCCGAGGTGCGGAAGCGGGCCTGTGTTTTATTGCAGACTTTGTCACCGCCGCCGCGGTGCACTCACGTCCCAGCTCGGTAATGGAAAGCGGCCCGTGTCCCATCTGTCATACAGCATTCTACCTCAAGGTGGGATTGGGTGAATTCTGAAAGAATTAGTTTCTAGATTGGAAGCAAATATTATTTTTTGACACGTAAGATGCTATTTGGGAACATTTTTTTGTGGATTTTGCAGGTTTCATCCCTCTTGCACTAAACCCAATAAATGAGATCGAGGTGGTGTGAAGAAGGCCATCCTTCTTTTACAGTTAGCATTGCTAAATTTAACAAATAAAATATAGGATGAGCTGATAAATTTTCATTTCAATAAGTATTTTTAGGATAAGTATGCCCTAGGCAATATTTCAGACACGGGTATATTTATACTAAAAGAGGTTTATGTATCTGAGATTCACATTTACCTGAGGAGCCTATATTTTATCTGACAACTCTACATATAGTGAAATAAATCCTCTTTCTTATGTGCGTTACAATACAGTTTGCTGCTTTCTTGACTAAAACACATACCCGGTAGAACAGGACAAACACGGGAAGAGTGCTTGGAGCAGGGAATGCAGGTGGAAGGCATGGAAGTGCACGCTGCTGGTCTGGGTCTGTGCTCCACCGAGGCCCTCCGGACAGACAGCGGGGCAGCGGAGTCCGCGAGCGAGGCCCGGGCACGCGGCGATGAAAACCAGAGCCGCTGTCGAGGTGCACACAGCAGACAGAACGCGGCCCTGGGCTGCGTCTGAGGGATGCACGCGACTTCCTCCAGAATGGAAGCCGCAGGCCAGGGAGCTGGGAAGCCCAGACTCCAGGATCAGAGCTCCGGTCCCAGCTCCAGCGTTCTGGGCCCTCCCTCGGGGTCTCGCCCTGTGCTGAGAGGACAATAACGTCAGAGCTGCCGATGGCTGGGAGAACCGTGCAAGACACAGACGACAATTCCTGTACCCCGCTATCCCAACACGCTTCCTGCGGGGGTCCCTGCGCTGAGCGACCAGTGAGGCAGGCCGGTGCTGCTGCCGGAACTAGGTTCTGAGCACACGGGACAGTGAAGGCAAAGGGAATTCATAATGTGACACTGTTTCATCAGTAAGTACGGTCATAGAGTCAAGTCCTAACTAGTTCATGAGGGAAAATTCTTCCTTTTCTTCTTTCTTAATCTATTATGTAGAGAGAATCCTTATTTCAGCCTTATTTTTTTTCAGGCAATAACTAAATATCTCATCATTAGCTCAGCTACCTCCCAACCCAAATATATTACTTCTATCAAATTTACATTTGTAAATTTCAGGAATTCCATTTCCTTCTGCCATGATCACATAGAAGAAGAGCTATTCCAAAAGTGAAAGTTTTATATTCCACTATCCCAAGAAATCTCCAAAAAAAAAAATGGAGAAAAGGTAGGTAGAATCGAGCTGCCGCCGTTGACATTAATCTTTTATCTTGAATCTGAGCGTCATTCACAAGGCCCGCTTTTACTCCATAAAGACTGACACGCTCCAGTGGAGAGAACTCCACAATACAAATGGCCACACTAAGCTCATTTTGCGGAGACAGTAAGAGCCTGTTTTTCCTCCACACTCATCTGCAGAGCAAGGTCAGGAGGGCGCCGAAAGTGATTTCACATGCACTTGTTCCCGTAAAATGGCGAAACAAGCTGACATGATGGATAAAGATAGAACAGGGAACTCGCGTAGAATGGGCTTGTCAACCCTTGGCTGTATTTGCTACCTTCACAATAGAGAAAACAACTGTGGCTTTTTTCTTGACATTTAGCTTGTAATCAAAGAGGTTTCTAACATTTCAAATGCAAGCTTCCAGTTGCTGAGATGATTTCTTTTCATGGTCGTTAACCCTTCAGGTTCGATCATGATGTCTTGTGCCTCGCTGTGCACCAGGGGGATGTGGAGGAAATCGCCTGCAGCTGCTGCTGCCGCCACCAAGGAGGTAAGAGCCTGTACTCACGCCAGCCCTGCCCCGCCACACCCCACAGCTCCTCTCGGTGCACAGCTGCAGCCTGTACCACTCTCTCCACAGCCAGGGTCAAGTAGGATGTGCAACCATAAAGTGTAAAAAGACACAATTTGAGCTCACTTCACTGAACTCAGTGGGAGTCTCCTATAGGACAGGCACTGTGCTGGGGGCTGTGAAGCTGACCAGGGGTCACACAGATGGAGCCTGCATTGGGGCGGGAGACCAGGCGAGGGAGAGAGCATAGATTACAATCAGGGGTGTCCACTCCGTGGCCTGCAGGCTGCATGCAGCCCAGGATGGCTGTGAATGCAGGCCAGCACAAAATCGTAATTTACTTAAGACATGATGAGATCTTTTCGTAATCACGTGTCTCAATGTATTGAATATATGGCCCAAGAAAACTCTTCTTCTTCTGTTGTGGCCCAGAGATGCCAAACGTTGGACACCCCTGGCATTACATGATACAGACTGAGAAAAAGGACTAAGTGCTGTGAACTTTCAAAAAGAACTGAAGTAAAGAATAATAGAAAGGGATTTTCTTAAGTGGTGTGATTAGGAAATATCTCTCTGAAGAAGGAACAAACTGAAGTTTGGAAGGGCGCTAGGCGTTCCCATTCCTCGGACAATAGTTTACATTTCATACCCTGTGATTCCATCTTTGTAGTCAAATGAAGGCCGATCTGGTTTGCTGAGATAACACAAATTTTGAATGTGAGCAGTCGTAATGAAGATTAACTCCACCCGTAAAAAGACTGTGTGCTTAGAAAATGAACGCGATGAACAGGTTAAAAGATAAAATGTATAAATCGCTTTGGGGCAACATTATTTAAAGTGCTGATATGACCAGAAACAAGCACACTGCAGGCTAACTGGAATATATTCTAGGCAAAGTTTTGGGTAGTTGTCTCGACAAGGGTGGCCTTCTGTAGGGACCACTGGCTTCCTTCCCTGGAGCCACCTGGCCAGCCCACACTTCTGTGGGTGAATTCCCCAGGGTAAAGGGAAACGCACACCTTCTGGACGTGAAACCCATGACCCAGATGAGGCCAGAGAGGACGTTCCACTCCTCTCAACAACAACAGAAAAGATGTTTAGGGCTGGCCTGATGACCTGAACTGATCCAGGAAGTGCATTTTGAGGCTTTTTCTGGGAATTTGGGACCCAGAAGCACCCTCTTCCCGTGAATGGCATAGCGTGCAGTAGTGACGTTGGGAACTGCTAAAGCTACTTTATTACACATGAAAAATGATGGTCCATGAGCAAGAGGAGAGCCTAGAGGACCAGACACGTGGTAAGCTGGAACCTGAGTCATGCTGTGCCTGAAACCCACCTGACTTCTGCCTTTCCAGCTGCTGGCCTCTGGGCTCAGCCAATGGTTGGTGTGTATTTTATAACCCAGAATCAGGTTTTCCAATAGACTTTCTTCTGTCTATCCATGGCCAGATCCTTGTTTGCATTTTCACACATATGTAAACTATGTGTCCCCTGTGGAGCCTGGCCATCCTGGGAAGACCCTGGATTTCTCTGCCAGCTCACCTTCACCTTCTTTCCATCCCCCAGCTATACAGCATCGCCCTGAAGGGACCCCACAGTACAGGCCAGCAGTCCTAATCGCTGGGGCCTCAGGCTGCAGATTCTCTGACAGTGTCAGCTTTGAGGCACATAGCTACAGAGTAGTAAAAACTCTCCCCTAGAACATAGCAGGATTGAAATCTGGATAAATTGGCATATGTTCTGAATGTAATATAATTCTCCACAAGCGAGTCATGTTTTAGAAAGGAATTCCCTTTACTTCAAGTTGGAAGATTCTGTTGTTGAAATTAAGTGACTGCATGGGGAGGTCCTGCATGAACACGGACCTAAAACCGGGTTCAGCCAGGTGTCTTCTGCAGACAGGACTTTCTGGTGGCATTTGCTGGACAGGACTATGGGGGCTCAGAACGAGCCGCCCCAAGGTGCACCTCTGTGGTACATGCATTATTTTGAGCTAGAGGAAATTTTGTGTTTTGGCTCAAGGGAAACTTCTGCCTCTTCCTTTACTGCCTAGAAGAATCTAAATTGGGGGCCTTGCCCAGCATAAAAGATTATATGAGACAATCTCTTTGGACCTATCTAAAGGGCAGGACAAACGTGTATTCACCAAACATCTTTTCTTCTCGTCACCCTGAAGTGACCCTTGGAAGCCCCTAAGGCAGCTTCCCTTATCCCCGGCTCAGAATGTCTCACACCCCCGTGTCCCCTTTCTGTCTCTGAAGCTCTCGTGCATGTGCAGTTCCCATACACAGGTGTGTCTTAAATTTGGTCATTTTCTCTTGCTGATCTGTCTCGCATCTGTTTCATTATCAGACCAGCCAGAAGAGTCTTGAGGGTAGGGGAAAGTTTGTTCCTCCCCACGGAACTCTTCAGAAAATGGACACTTGTTAGCATTCCACTTAATGAACACTCCACGTTGACCACCCCAGGCGGTGCTCCAGGCTCTACGAAGTCCACATGAGGAGTAATAAACACTCACCTCTGTCTTTAGGAGCCCGCTTCCTCAGAGACACGAACAAATACAATCTAATAATAACAGAACCGTGAAATCAAAGTGTCGTCATCATGGAGACACTGGTCATATGAACAGACCAAAGACGGTCCCTGTCTGTTGGCCTTCATTCTTCATTGTGTTATGTAACTGTGCAGAAACTCTGTTTCTCTAACACGACCCTTTCTTTCCCTGGGTAAGAGGTGTCAAGAGGACAGCCTCTTGAGACAGTCCTGTCTGTCCTCTTGACCCAGACTGGCCTTGTCCACTCTGGTGGCACCAGGACTCACTAGCCTCCTTCTCCCTTTTCCTTCCTCCTTTAAAGCCCATAGGGTATCAGGCTCTGGTCAGCCCACAACTGTCCTCAGAGAAAGCCTCAGGTCTGAGGTTAGGGCACAGCGTTGCAGTCACACTAGAGATAATAACATCGTGACCTCAGTGGTGTCTCAGCCCCACAACCAGGAAAGCAAAAGGACTCTTCAGTCCACATCATCATGGAACCAGACAGGCCAGCACATGGCTGATGTCAGGACCTGGGACAATGGTCAGCCACAGCCTGGCCTAGCCCTAGTGGTCAGCAGAGCCCATGACTGTAGCTCCTTTAATCCCCATTATTAATGGTTTTCCATGTATAATCTGTCCCAATACAGGCCATCGAGGAGATGGGTCTTCGAGCATGAGCTCACCTGAGACTCTGGGTGTGGCAGGCAACACACCCCTTCAGTTTGGTAGCATCTACAATAGTCTGAGACCTATTAGCTCAAATGTCAACCAGTAGAAACTCAACTTATTGCACATCCAATGGGTAAACTTCTCCCAAGAAAACAGATTTTTAGCCATTTAGAACCTCCCTGCTTCACCCTGCAAAACCGTACTCAATGCCTGCAGCCACAGGCCAGAAAAACCCACAGGGTTGTGGAGACCCCTAGCCGATGCTTCCTTGGGAGCTATCTGACCAGGAGCACCCCCAGAGGCTGCTCAGCCTCAGCCTGGATGTCCAAGCCCACCTGAGCCCCTCCCACCTGAGCCCCTCCCACCTCTCCTGACACCTCTGGCCACCTGCTGTTGGACAGCTTCTCTGTGCACACACCCATTACAACGTCAAAATAAAACGTGTGAGTGCTGCTGTCACCTCTCGGTCACAGCTCTTTCCTTGCTCAGCCCCCACACCCCCAAACACCCTGATGGCATGTAAACAGGTCAGTGAGGGGGGAAGACATGAAAAGCTGGGGTGACAGCCAGAGAAGGGGAGACAGGCAGTCATGGGAAATGGGGTGCGAGTGCTGAGTTCTCAAGTGGAGGACATTCTGGACATCTCCTTTTCGGAGTTCAGTCCCTCGAATGTCAAAGACGGCGGGAGGCAGGTGGAGCTAGGCCAGCTCTCATAGGGGAGAAAGCGCCACATTGGGGGGCTGTGTGTACCCAGAGGCCACAGCGCACAGCTGTCCGGGCATTTTAAGCAAGGGGGCAAGTGATCAGAATGGCACCTTAGAAAGGTCCACCCAGCAGCAACATGCAGAGCGGTTTTGAGGAAAACAGCACCAGGAACAGATGCCCAACCAAGATGCCATTACATCAGTGAGAACTGCGAGCCCTTGAAGAAGGACTGTTCGAGGTGAGTGGTTTGTTCGGGAATGGAAAGGATTGTTCTGATTGACCGGATGTAGAGGGTGAAAGGATGCGAAGAGAAAAAACGACTTTCCAGAATCCGGTTACAGCCAATGGATAAGTGCGGCATGTAAATTGAACCTGAAATAGGAAATTCAGAAGAAGGGATGGATTTTTGCCGGTGGACCAACAGTAATTTCAACTTTGGACATGATGAATTTGAGATCATTGCAGTCATTCGAATTGAGAAGACGGACTATAACTGGGTCCAAAACCCCGAAAAGATGTCTGGATATAAGATTAAAAATTGGATGTAGTCTATGAGCTGTAATATAAGACATACAAGTGATGGGATTGCCCAAAACTGTAGTAAGATATAATAATCCGGATGGATTCCTGGGAGCCCCACTCTATGCAGCTGACCACAGAGGAAGAAGACACAGCGGCATCTAGGAGAGAACGGGAATGTGGGCATGAGAGAAGAAACCCACAGAGAGCAGGGAGGAACAGACAGTTCCCACAACTGCTTTATTGGATCAAAGTATTTAATAATTTTATGTTTCAACTGACGGAATATTTTTCACAAGAGGACCGGTGGCCGATGGCAGGAGAAGATGGGCGTCCCAGCTCAAGAACAGAGAGCGAATTTGCTCTCCTCTGGCTTCTTGTTCATTTTGTGACTATATCTATGTATTTTTAATGATCGAAGAAGATTCATGCAATACCAACATAATACCTGATAATTAACAAAAGGAAGTGGGAGCCTCAGCTATTCCAGCTCTCCAGACTATAAGAAATTTAAAAGGCACACTAATTTTTAACTGAACAGAAACTTTTAAAATACATCTTAAACATGATGAGAGTTAAGGAAGAAATAAGTAGTTGAATGATCAGTTCCTGTAGTGGAAATAGTAATACAAGAAGCTTTATAAGAATAGAGACCACGGCTGTCTGATTTGTCACAGGACGCTGATGCGTAAATTGCCTGGTATGACAAGTCCTCAATAAATGTACTTTAAATGGGTGGATTTGAGACTCACACACATCAGTGTTCAACTACACCAACCCTTTTACCTTGAAAAATAAATACAACTTTCTATATTAGCCAGGGTTCTCTAGATAAACAGAGCTAAGAGAATGTATTTAGATATATAGGAAGAGATGTATTATAAGGGATTGGCGCAGCAATTATGGAGGCTGAGAAGTGCCTCCATCTGCCCTCTGCAAGCTGGGGGCCCAGGCAAGCTAGTGTGGCCCCAGCCCAAGTTCAAAGGCCTGAGAACCATGGAAGCCAATGGTGTAAGCCCTAGTCCAAGTCTGAAGGCCCAGGAACCAGGGATGCAGCTGGCCATGGTGGGAAAGATGAACGTTCCAGTTAAAGAACAGAGAGCAGATTCGAGTTTCTTTCTTCTTGTTCTAGTCCAGCCCCCGCAGCAGTGGACGGTGCCCACACACAGGATGAAAGCCAACTTCACTCAGTCCGTGGGTTCAAATGCTAATCTCTCCAGGATACAGCCTCCCAGACACCCAGGAATGATGGTTTACCAGCTCTCTGGCCACCCCTCGGCCAGTCAAGTTGACAACTAAAATTATACACACTGTCTCAGCCAATTTCCCCATAAACTCATTCTAATGTTGCATGGAACAGTGTTTGAAAAGTGACTCATACAGACACACAGTCAACATAAGAGGTGCAGATGGGCCTGCAGCTCACACAGCTGAAGTCAGGGCCTGTCACTGCCCTCGCCCCTCTGGGGGCCCCGCCTGGGCTCCACCCATGGGTTAACGTGGCCTGGTATGTTCATGGTTTTGCAAAAGTAACTTGTTTTTCATACTCTTTCTATTCCTGAAAATAACTGTATTTCCCACAAAGCTTGGCTTTGTCCATAAATATGTGAAATGTATCATTATTATTACATGAGAAAGAAATTATATACAAACTACAGAAGTCCAACTACATTATCGGCACTCAATAAGTGTATTATTTCATTTATGTTCTGAAGTATTTATTTGTAATGTAACTTTTTACAGCAAGAATACATGATGGCTTATAAATACATATAAAATTTATAAAAATATAGATAAGGAGGAGAATGTTGGAATGGAAGTTTTCTAACAGAACAAACATGGGATACATTCATTTACCTTCAAGCAGTCAAAGGAAATCAGGAAATACAATTGGGTGCTTAATTAGCAATGTGCATAAGACAAAACAGATAAGTCCCGTAATGTATCGAGCATCCTTAGAGAATAATCAGCAACTGATACCAATCACACATACATTACAGCCCCATCATTACAAATGTTTATAATTCTATGTTCTAGATATCATAAATTCTTAGTAGAAGGATGTGAAAGACAAACACTTAGGCATGAATTTAGTTGTTGAATGAAGACTTTATTGGAAGAGACAGAAAAGGCCAGGTGAGGACGCCTTGTGAAATGGGCTCGAATTTGGATGGCAATGATTTCAGCTAAAAAGAGAAAGAGTTTATTGCGTAGTGATGTGGGCAGTGGGAGGCTGGTTAAAACACATTATATTTGGGATGGAGAAACTGGTTCTGGAAGCAGGGGTATGAAATCGTACATACAAGCTGCCACCAGGTACGAAGGCTGGACATGGTGGAGGCTGAGAGCCCTGACATGGGGGCTTGGCCACCGGAGGGCAAGAGCGTTACTCACACAGATGGCAGTGCAGCTTTATTCCTTTATGTTGTACTTAGTTTTATTTACTTTTAATTAAATGTATTGCAGTGACATTGGTTAATGGGATCATGTAGGTTTCAAGTGTATATTTCTATTCTTTTAAATGATATGTATTTTGTCCTGGAAAAGCTCAATAAAAACTTAATGTTTTGATGCACAATCTAAAATTTGAACCCCCAGTCAGGGGCAGGCAAACATCTTCTGTAAAGGGCCAGAGAGTCAATATTTGGAGCTTTGTTGGCCGATGTCTCCATCAGAGCAGAAAAGCAGCCACAGTCAGCAGGTGAGTGGGGACAGCGTATGCCAATGAACGTTCATTTACGGGTACTGAAATTTAATTTTTTATAATTTTCATATGTCAAAATAGTATTCTTCTTTGGATGTTTTCAATCATTTTGAGTGTAAAATCATCGTTCAGTGGTGGATGGTGCAAAAGAGAGGACAGCTGGGCCTCGCACTGGGACAGCTTGCCAGCCCCTGGCCCAGATGCAGTTCAACAGGATTCCTGCTCTTCCCCAAGAGACTAATAACCTTGATGAGATATCATTTATAATGAATCTCAAAATAAATGGCTAGGTTAAAGTTCTCCTAAATGAAGTCTAAAGTGACATTTTTTCATTTTAAACAAAAAGCAAAGATCCCAACATGTGAGAGAATCTGTCACATCCTGAGAAAACACTTTTTAATAACATGAAGGGAATTAGTTATCATCTGTGATGAAATTTGTGGAAATAAGCACCAAGATAGCTTACATGCAAATAAGATTTCGCCTCCTTTAAAATCATTTTGAAGGAATTTGCAGTCTCCCTCTTTCAATCTGCTGGGCTGATTTAAGACCTGGTTGGTTCTGCAATATTGATTGTGAGTAATTTAACGTTTTAACCATTCTTAATTTTATAGACAGCCTTATTTAATTAATATATGAATATTGATGAAAGTTTGAAAGTAAAAATCATATGGCCTGAGGCTTTGCCATTCACCTTTCAATATATAAAGTAGACATGCAATAGCTTACTTCTTCTCTTTAATTTATATGCAAATAGTCTATGTACTAGTTCACATTCAAAAACCTTAGGTCAAGTGACCTTCATTGCAGTTAGCTAATTTTAACAATTCCCTCTCAAAGTTTGCATTTAAACAAAATGAAATGTATGCACGCATATTTTTAAAATTTTAAACCCTCTCTTTCCAATCAAGGTGTTCTCATATGTGCATGCACCGCGATGCCACTTCTTCAAAGGTTACACCATGCAAGCGCTGACCACCCAATCCCACGCCAGCTCTCCCATAACCTCAGGGATGAGAGCTCATCCTAAACTCCTGTTCCATTCTGGCGTCCTGTGCAAACAAGCAGACTCGCCACTCTCAGGACGTCTTACCTCCTGTCTCTCCTGCTTCATAAAGCCGATGGCGCCTCCCCATGAAGGTTCGCCATCCCACTTACATTCAGCCCGAAGCTCTCTGCCTCTCCCAGTGTCTTACGGGACAGCTAATCTCTCCAGGTTTATTTTTATTACGTTTACTGGGGTGACACTGGTTAATAAAATTATATAGGTTTCAAGCGTATAAATCTATAACATGGCTTTGGCATAGTGTGTTCACCACCCAAAGTCACATCTTCTTCCATCATCATAGATTTGTCCCCCTTTACCCTTTACTTCCTTCCCAGCCCCCTTCCCTCTGTTAACTACCATACCGTTGTCTGTGTCCATGAGTTTTTGTTTTTCTTGTTTGTTCATTTGTTGCTTTCAGTTTTGTGTCTCACATATGAGTGAAATCATATGGTTCTTGACTTTTTCTGTCTGACTGACCCATATTTTGCCATGTATGATGTTCACCCATGTTTTTGTGTGCCTTATACACCGGATTATTATACCCATGGTATGTAATCATTACAGCCATGTATAATGCACATTCTTATTTTTCCCTCAAAAAATTTGGGCAAAAAGTACACATTATATATGGCAAAATACAGTATATCATTTAGCGTGACATTCCCGGGATCCATCCATGTTGTAGCAAACACAGTTTTTTATCTCTTCTTATGGCTGAGCAGTATTCCATAGTGTATATGTACCACATCTTCTGTATTCAATCCTCTGTTGAGGGGCACTTTGCTTGTTTCCATGGCATGGCCATTGTGAATAATGTTACAATAAACATAGGGGTGCATATGTGTATATCTTTGTGAGTAATGTTTTCAAAATTTTCAGGTAGATACCCAGAAGAGGGGTTGCTGGGTCAGGTCATATGATAACTATTCTTAATTCTTTGAAGAGTCTTCACACTGTTTTCCATAGTAGCAGTACCAGTTTACATTCCCACCAGCAGTGAATGAGGGTTCCTTTCCCTCCATAACTTCACCAACACTTGTTATTACTTGTCTCGTTGATGATAGTCATTCTAACAGGAGTGAGGTGGTAGCTCATTGATCAAAACTACAATAAGTGCCCTGGCTGTTATGCTCAATTGGTTGGAGCATCTTTTGATGCACCAAAAGTTTGGTGGTTCAGTCCCCGGTCAGGGCACATACCTGGGTTGCAAGTTTGATTCCTGGTCAGGGCACATATGGAAGGCAACCGATTGATGTTTCTCTCTCACACAGTTGTTTCTCTCTCTCACACACACACACACACTCTCTCTCTCTCTCTCTCTCAAATCAATAAACATAAAAAAAAATAAACAAAAAAAATACAGCCCTGGCCTGGGGTCTCAGAGGATTGAGTGCCTGCAAACCTCAATTGAGAGAATTAAGGATTGAGAGGATTTGGGCCTGCAAACCAAAGGGTCACAGGTTCAATCCCAGTCAGGACACATGCCTGGGTTGCTGGCCAGCTACATGCAAGAAACAATCACACATTGATGTTTCACTCTCCTTCTTTCTCCCTCCCTTCCCCTCTCTCTAAAAATAAATAAATAAAATCTTTAATAAAAAAACTACAACAAGACTCCATCTTATACCTACCTGTTAATCTCTCCAGTTTTCTGTACTTTTTCAAACTCAAGTTCTATTCTAAGAGCTCCTTTTAACTGGAGGTTGCTGTGGTTTGGGGCCTTCGTTAGGACCAAATTAGCTTGTAATCCTATGTCATGACACACGCTCATCATCACTCCATTTGTGCACTTATTTTAATTAAGTGAGCTCTGAAAACCTTAACTTATTTTATTATATAATAAACATACCTAAACCTTCCAACCCCGGCGAAAATGCCGGAATCTTCACTTACATCTAAATATTTGGTTTCCCTAATTGATGTAGTATCTTTCTGAATTTTATGCTTATCATTTCATTGTTTCTCTAAAAATATAGTTTTATCATGTCTATACATATGCATTGCTAAAAGTACACTTTCATATTTTAATTTCATAAAAAGAGTAATGTTCTCAATTCAATCCTTACCACTTACCACCCTTACCACTGACCACTATGGCAGTAAGATACATCACATGTTTCACTGTATTTTATTCATGTCGTATAATATCCCATTGTGGGAATTCAGCACTTTATTCTAGTAGTTTATTCTTTTACTTTCCCACTTACAAGAAGTGAGTTGTTTTTGCTATTATGAAAACAATTTTCTGCAATAATTCTCATACATTTCTCCCATTAACACATGCAAGAGTTTCTCATAGGTATGTACCCAGTTGTACCTAGATATGAATCACATATACATCAGGGCCTGACTGCAGGAGGCAAAGTCCAGTGTCCCGTAGGGCAGCACAGGGCTTCACAACTTCCGCTTCCTTTCCCTCTAGCATGTTACGGCAGGTTCCAGAGACCCCACGTGTGTCTCTCCTCCCGGAGAAACAGAATTTCTCATTTTTCCCATAGAATAGTTATAAAATGACATTTAATTATGGTCTTGAAGTGCATTTCCTTAATGACCAATAATCTTATCTTCATTTATTTATTTTCTTGCCCAGTTTTCTGTTGTTATTTGTGCTTATATATTTTTAATACTAATCTAGTTGTGTGTGTTATAAATATTATTTTTCTACATTTGTAACTTAGTTGTGAAATTTCTCTAATTTCAAAATTAATCTTTGATGAACAAAAGTGGTTGATCTTAGTATTTTAAGTTTAATGATCTTCTCTTTTATAGAAAATTGTTTTCATGCCTTATTTAAGACATGGCCCATATCCTGAGCTCTAAACACCTTCATTAATAAGTTTTCCAGTATTTAAATGTTACATTTTTTAGATGTAGTCTTAAGTCCATATGGAGTTGATTGTTTTAAGTGGTGTGAGGTAGGAATCCAATGTTAATATTTTCATATAAAATATTTTTCCAACTTCATTTACTGGAACACCCTTTCATTCTCCCCCACTCCTCTGATACACCACCATTGGCCTACGCCTACTATCTACACTTACATGCAGTCAGTCAGTGTCCGGAACCCACTTTCATGGTAAGTTGCTCTTTGTGAGCAGAAACAGCACTGCCGTGTTGCCTACACTTCATGAAAAGACTGTGTGACTGCTGTTCTGCACACAAGTGCACACATGTGCACACCTGTACACACGACTCTTGGACATTTTATTTGTCCCTTAAGTTCCCTGACAAACCCTGTTCCACACTGCATTGACTCAAAGGATGAATTAAAACAGAAGCAGTATTCTTACAATATTGTCTTCCTGTACATGAACATAGTTTACCTGTCCATCCAAGAGTCTTCTTCAATATCTCTCAACAAAGTGGTTGTAATTTCTCCAGGATGGGACTTAAACATATTTTGTGAAATGTGTTCCTGATTATTTTATGTTATTTGATAGTTTCATAAATGGTATACTCCCTTAAATTATGCTTTCTATTTTTTTACATCTGATATATAAAAATGCATTGTAATTTCTACATTAATCATATCTCTAGCCAATATTGCAAATTCTTATTATTTTAAATAACTTATCTTTGTATTCCTTGGGGTTTCCTACATAGACTTAAATATAGACACAATTTATTAATTTTGAAGCTGTCCTCTTTGTTTTATAAATTATTTAAAGCTATAACTTCTTATCTCTATATAATTTTAAAACCCTCTTCAATATTGATATATACGTCTTTCATAATCATTCAATTCTACATATTATTTAAATTTAATTTATTCTTAAACCTGTGTATTAGTCAGAAGGTTTTTTTGTTTCCAAACTTTCAGGAATTTTTTAACTTTACTTTCTATTATTTAATTCTAAATTTTTTTTAGTCAAAAATCTTATCCTATAAGAAGTCAAATTTTTAATGTGTTAAGGGTTTTTAATGTCCTAATACCTAACCAATTTGGCCTACATCTAATATCTACACCTAATGTTTTGTGTGTCCTTGAAATAATGTCTGTTCTTCACTGTTTGACACATAAATCTTTTCTGTTACTTTAAACACATGGTCCATCTGCTCTAATGTTTCTGCTTCTGTTCAAATCTGCGATCCTGCAGGCGTCCCTGTTAATGGCTGTGCTCGTCCAAAGTCTTCATGAGCTCACTTTATCAAGCAGAAGTGTACTTAGGGCCGAGGGATAATTTACTCTGCTTTTTTATAATCTGAGTCTCTGCAGCAAAGGGACCAGCAATTTAAAATGATTTTAAAAAATACCTTAAACATTGGAAAAGAGATAAGTACATTTTAAACAATAAAATAGGACAGAACCTAGCTGCTCTCTCAGGCATTTGCATGGGAGGTGGGACCTTGCCTGCGGGCAGGGAACAGGGGTGGGCATGGGCCGGGGTATCGATGAGCCCAGCCTGGCAGAGAAGGGCAGCCAGCCACTCGGCACCCTAACACGAACCAGCTCTGATTCCCCCTGCCCACGGGCACCTGCAGATTCTGCCTCAGGACGCCTGCATGGGGCCTGCGGTTCTGCGTTTCTAACACTCAAACGATGTCCATGCTCTGGGTCCGACAGCAGGTCCAGCAGCGAGGCCAAGTGGGCATGCTCCAGCCTGGAGAAGGAGAAAGTCAGAAAGCAGCCGCCATAACGCTGTTACCATCCGCTGGTCCAGTGTGTTTCCTCAGCTCCTCCCCAACAGAACTTCAGTCCTGGTGCCCTCTGCTGGCTTTCTGTCTCCTGAAGGCCTGGAACTCTCACCACTGACCCCCCACATACCCTAGAGGTCACTGATTTGTCCCTTTTTATTCCTCCTAGTTTTTTAGCGTAAATTTCATAGGGAGGAGACAGTAGGCACATGAATTCAGCACTTCATCAGGGCCCACAGGCCAAACAGGGTTAGCAATGCAGGTGCAAGACAGGCAGTGAGTGACTCGTGTCTGCACGGGGACTCACCTCCCACAGCCTCCCACAGCCCTCACCAGGCTCATCTATGTTGTCTATTTTCCTCACTTCCTACTCGCTTCTTAACCCACCTAAATTGGCTTAAAATCCATCGCCCCACTGAAGCGGCCCTAGCAAGGTCACCAGCGAATGACACAGGCCAACAGATAATACTTCAGCGTGATGATGAAATGAAGACTCTGTATTCAGGCTACCGGCTGTGCAGGCCTGGCAAGGATTATAAGAGTCGATGAAAATGACATCCTTAAAGCAATGCTTGACACACAGGAAGCACTCAACAATGCTAGCTATTATCATCTGGCTTCGATTTTTGTCACCATTCAACTCCGTTCATCATTATTTGAATACTGAAATGCTCTCTTTGTCTTCTCGAAACGTGTCCATCTTGTTTTCTTCCGACATTTGTGTTTGTTTCTTCTGTCCTGTTGGCTCACACATCCCTCGCTGGCCTTTCGGTGTGGAAAGTCCCCAGGTCCAAAGTCTACGTCTCCTCTCTACTCAGTTTCCCCAGACGCCCTGGTCTGCACCCGTAGCTGCAGCGGCCACCTCTGCACAGACAACTCCCGCGGGTTTTCACGCCCAGCCCAGACTCTCTGTTGAGCACCAGGCACGTGTTTGACAGGCCCTGTTTGAGGTCACATAAGCACCTCGGTTTCCTTCTTTATTTCTTTTGAACAGTAACAGCGTTTTATTTATTTAAGTATATTTTATTGATTATGCTATTACAGTTTTCCCAATTTTCTTCTCCCCTTTATCCTCCCTCCTCCCTGCACCCCCCAGCCCTCCAGCCACCCCGCCCCCTTAGTTCATGTCCATGGGTTGTACGTGTAAGTTCTTCAGCTTCTCTGTTTCCTATACCCACTTAATCTCTCTCTGTCTATTTTATGCCTACCAATTATGCTTCTTATTCTCTGTGCCTTCCACACCCCATTGTTTCCCTCCTCTTCCCCACTGAAAACCTTCCATGTGACTTCCATTTCTCTGGTTCTGTTCCTGTTCTAGTTGTTTGCTCACAAGGAGGAACACACACCAAGGCACATCATCATTAAGTTACCCAAGATCAAAGATTAAAAAGGAATCTTAAATGCAGCAAGAGAAAAGGGGAGAGTTACCTACAAAGAAGTTCCCATAAGGCTATCAGCTGATTTCTCAAAAGAAACATTACCGGCAAGAAGGGACTGGAAAGAAGTATTGGAAGTCATGAAAGGCAAGGACCTACATCCAAGATTGCTCTATCCAGCAATGTTATCGTTTAGAATGGAAGGGCAGATAAAGTGCTTCCTGGATAAGGTCAAGTTAAAGGAGTTCATCATCAGCAAGCCCTTATTATATGAAATGTCAGAGGGACTTATCTAAAAAATAGAAGATGATCAAAAATATGAACAGTAAAATGACCACAAACTCATAACATAAGCACCACAATTTCAACACGTCCCAAACAAAGTGCATCATCACCTCTTACTCTAACTATGCACTTCTTCCTGAGTTAACTGAGTCTGTGAGAAAGCATCTTCTGTTTAGTCAAAATCTCATGTCAACTTAAAAAAACCCATCAATCCTTACTGCTTTACCTCTGATGTGCCTCTAACCTTCATCCAGTTCTCTCCATTTGCTCGCCATCTGCTCTGAGCTTCTGTCTTCTCTAGCTCCAAGTAAATAAGTAGCTTCTTCTAACCAGTTCGCCTCCCTCCAAACTATCCCACATCCATCTTTTTCAAGCACAAATCTGCTGATGGCACATCTCTCTTAAAATCAGCCAGTGGGTTTACACAGGACAGTGTAAATAAAAATGCCTGAACTTTCCCTGTGCGATCTACCTGGTCTAACATTCACCTCTTCACCAGCCTTACCCAAACCTGTGCAGCTCTGTTCTCTCTCGTTCAACCACACATATTTCTTTCTCTGTTTCTGCTTTCTTGGCTTGCCCCCAAGTTCACTGCCTACGCCAGCCCTCTGTTTGCAAGGTTCGGCTCACCTTTCATAAATTAGTTAACACCTACTCACCCTTTCCTTCTCAATTCAAGTATCTCTTCCTCTGGAAAACCTTTAACCTCCAAACCAGCTCAAACCACTCAATATAAGCTTAAGTAGCTCCTCCACATGACTCTCAAAATAGTACATGTCACATTGCAATTTTATTTTTGTCTGCATGATTACATGATTTGCATTTTATCCTTTCTTAGAGAAAAAGTCTATTTGGACAGAAATCATGGATTTAACACGGGACTTGGCTATTATTATTCAATAAATGCACATTGAATAAAGTGTAAAATGAAATTAACATATGTGGATTACCAACAGCAGAACTGCATTCATTACGAGAAAAACTGCAAGTTCCCAGTGAAACTTAGCAGCATGAGGTCCAGGATTGTTTTGGCCCAGCCTTTCCACGGCTTCGCCCTTCCAGCCTCTGCCTTGCCCCATGCATTATGCTCTGCCCTTGAGGCAGGTAAGAACAAAACTTACTTACCCCCACCCCAGTGTGAGCTCCACAGATCATCCTGCTGTTCGTCCTGGTGCTTCCTCCTCCACCACGGATCTGTAGCTGGCTGGACTCTCCTTTGCGTCTCTTCCCCTCTGCAATGTGCCCCACAAACACTAACACTGTCACCTCCCTTGACTGTGATCACTGCTTCCTGAATTAAGGAAACTGCCAGGCTGTGATCACATCCTCTTCCCTGGCTTCGCGTTATGACACTTCCGGCATGAACCTCCCACAATTCACTGCTTCGGGAATTACAGCCCTGTGTCCTAGTGTCCAATGTATAAAAACGTGCTTTGTTTGGTTTTCTAATCATTTAAGGAGGATGATAAATCCAAACCCTGTTAATCATCGTGACTGGAAGCAGAAAGTTTCCAGATGCACTAATGTTTTCACTAGGACCCCATGCCACAAGTAGAAGCGGCCCATCTAGTGCCCTTTCCATGTGCCCTTACACTAACTTTCTTATCACCCTTGGGTGTCTTCCTCGTGTTGCACATGCACATGTGGAAGGAGCTGCTAAACTCTTGTGGTTCAGACCTACTTTTCCAAACGGCCGCCAGCTGTGGGCCTTGTGGACTGATGCTCACGTGCTGAGCCCTGCAGGGGCACAATGCTGTCTCTTGAAAAATTTATACACAAGCCAGAGTAAAATTTCCCTTTTCTCCTTCTCTTTATCAGTGCAGCAAACAAACGGTATTTTCCAAAGAAACACTTAATTGAAAAGAAGGAAGAAAAAGGAAATTATTACAAAACATACAAAGACTTTTAGAAAGTCTTTTCTAATTGGCTCTTTGAAAATCTGCATTATTCCTACTCCAGCTGCAAAAGGCTGATACAGTGTAGCTGGGCTCCAGCCTCACATCCTGGCCCTGGCTGGGCCTCATCTCCCCTGTAGATACTGAGTATTTTAATCCTTCCTGGTAGTTCACGTATGTGTGTCTTCAAACGTATTTCCACCTCCATACAAAGAAGTAGGTTAGGATTTTGGCATCCCAGCTCCTTGCGGTCACCTGCACTCTTTGTCCCATTGACCTCTCCGCCTTCACATCAGCCGCAGCAGCCGAGTCCTTTTCCCACCGTGGATGGCTCTGACCTCGCCCCACCACCTCTCTTCTGTCCCAGAGATGGAGAGAGCAGCTCCTGTGATTACCTACGCCCAATGGATGGTCCAGGAAAGTCTCCCTGTCTTAAGGTCTATGACTTTAATTATATTTGCTGAGTCCCTTTTACCACGTAAGGAAACGTATTCACAGACTCCAGGGGTTGGGGTGCAAACTTCTCTCTTCCCCAGGGGTGCATCTGCCTCCCATAAGTGGATACCTATGATGTACCTGTTTAGGACGAAGCCTCCTCATTCTGGAGCCGCTGCTCATCATGCCTCACCTCCTTCCCGAGGGCAGGCCCTCACCCGCGTATCCGAGGGAACACCTTCTCCACTTTGAACAGTCCTTGTTTGCACGTGCCCTGGGGTAAAGCCCGGGTCTACCATCACATCGTAACTGAATTATCAAACCCGGAGGCACATGTGCTCGATAGAATGTGCAACTGGGAACCATTCGTTGTGGATCCACCAAGTGATGTGAACAGTTCTTTCCATGGGCTCATCTCACTTGCGTCTCACCCAGTCCCGATATCTTGATGGAAAGTATGTGGATGGTTCCCACTGGGTCCCAGACACCAGCGTATGGCAGAACAATAGCTATTTTCAATTCTCCCAGTGATCACAGGGCTCCGGCTACCAGGAGTAGGAAACAGCACCTGATCCATCTCCAGTGGCCTTGACCTACATTCTCTCAAGTAGGCATTTGACCTGAATTTTTCCACATAATACAAAAGAAAAAGCGGGAGATAAATCAGCTGTGCCACTGATAGTCCCTTTCATTTTACCCAGAACACAAACTGACTGCTGGTGGGTAGACACCAATAAATAGAAAGTGGGCATTTCCCGAAATTGATTGGCGGGCATGAGTGGTGCCAACCATGGAGGGTGGAAGTCTTTCACCTTGACTCTTCACCGCACTCCTCTGCCATGGTACAGGACTTTTGTGAATCTGAAGAATTTCCTCTTGAGCTTATTTAAAGAACAAAACTCCGATGCCACTGCCTCATCTGGATACTTACATGTAAGGATAGCTCAGGTAATGAAGCCTCAGGAGCCCAGCCAGCACCATCCATTTTACCACAGAGCTGATTTCAGATTAGGAGTCAGGACCATGACCAAAAGCAATACATTTTCTGGCTGCTGGATCGATAAAATTAGCTAGGTAATGACATATTCTTCCGCTGATTAATTTTGTTTCTAGCTGGGACATCTGCTGTCATTTGAAAACGGTCCAGTAGGAATGTCTGAAGCAGATGGGGACAGCATGGGAGGCGTCAGACCGGCCTGTGGCAGGAAGTGATGTTTGCTTCTTTGGGACACGCCCTCCAGCCACAAAGGGCCGCCCCTCCCTCAGCAACCCCAGTTACCTGTTCCAGGTAACAGGAAGCACGCACGCACCCCAGGGGAGAACCCATCTTCCTTGAAGTGCAGTCTCCAGGATGCTGCTCCGCCTCACTTGGAGGCTCACATGCTGGGTGATTAAGCACTCGGCGAGAGCCCAGGGAGGCCAGCTGGACATGATTTGACACCCTTATTAATCTTGAGAAACATTCCCACTTTTGGCCAATTAGAAAAGTTCTGGAAAAGCCCTGTGCCATGTGTCTGTGCTGTTGCCAGCAGATAGTGCCAGTTGGCAGTCTCCTTTTCTCTGACTGGCCTGGGTCTTTTGGGATAACCCCCGTTTGCTGGTGATTTTGTGGGTGAAGGCTGCCACCAGAACACGGATGTTACTTGTAACAGGAACTGAAGAAATGCTGGTAATCTTTCAAGATGTCCAGATTCCTTGGAGCCACGTACAGTATTTTCCCTTCTGGGATTAGTTTCTCTTGGAAGCCTGGCCGTGAGCCCCCATTCCTTGCATCTAGCTTGCTGGTAGGAAGACATGACTTTGCCAATGTCACAGTCATTAGCAGGGCTCTGTGGCAGGGGAAGAAAAGAGCTTGGATTTCTTGAACCTAAGATTCAGTCCTTTAAGAAGAAAGCTCTGTATGGATTCCTTATGGTGGCCCGGGGGTGGGTGACTGAGGGGAGCATGGGCCCCTCCTGGCCTCCAGGGCCAGCAAGGCAGCAGCTGTGCAAGACACATTGCATATAAGAAGTTGTGTGACAGAAATTTTTGTGAGTAATTATGAAAGAAAATAGGAGAGAATCTGGGAGAAAAAAAAAGTTTTTAACAAATCTTTAAAGGTGAAATGAATTCATTAAGCTACAAAAGTAAAGAAAGATTATTCCAGGCAGAAACAAATGTATTCAGCTATAAAAAAAAAAAAAAGCATTTTTAAGCATTAGACATGCATCACATGAATGAAAAGAGAAAAAAGAGACATTTCAGGTCATTGGCTCCCAAATTTTGCGGCCTCAGAACACTTTTACACTTTTAAATATTATTAGGAATATCCTCTACATAGGGTATATTTATCAGTATTAACATAGTTGATATCTAAACTGAGATATTTATTAAATATTTATGTATTAACTCACTTAAAAACTTATGTAGCATGCTAACATAAATATACCCTATGAAATACATCCTATGAAATAAATATATTTCTAAACAAAAAATAGTAAGAAATACGACATTATTTTTTTAAATTCCTTTTATTTTTAGGGTAAATGGGGCACAGCTGGATCCTAGTACTTGCTCCTGTATTTGCTCAGCTGCACTACGTTGTTTTGCTTGAAGTGGGTAGCCAGAAAGAGGATAAGCTTTTAAATCAGGTTTACAAATAATTGTGGATATTCTTTTTTAACACTACATAAACATTCGACAAGTGGCAGTTTGTTAAAGGCTTGGTGCAATGGGAAATCATGAAACCGTGCCAATGAAGTTTCCTACTCACATTAAAACCCATGATCTGTCTGGCTCTGTGAACAGAGCTTTTACCCACGCCATCCAACGCGGGCCCTTAGAAATGCGGTCCCTGTCCCACGCAGATCTGCAAGGTGGACACACCGGCTCCTGCAACGCCGACAGTGCACTTGTTAGCATCACCACAAATCTCCTCAGAAAAGTCCTGAGGACTGAGACCATCAGAGCCACGGTAGCAGACGCAAGTCTTCCAAAATTCCAGTTCTTGCTGAAAAACTTGAATTTTATTAGTTGTTCTCCTTGAAGCAACAAGCCAAATCTGAGCACCTAAAGTCCATCCTCAGTCATTCTTTGAAGAAAAATGTTCCAGGAAAAGCAGTGTCAAAGGCAGCTGGCACCTCGGACTCCCAAGCACTTCTCCTCAAAGAGCATCGCAAGTGCACGCAGCCGCCATGCCTGAGAGCTGCAGTGTAGGTCCTCCTTCTGAGCTTTGAAACAGCAGCCCTCCGGGGTCAAGGTTAATAAAACTAGCAATCTTCTTGCTTCATCAGGGACCTTCTTCCATGAACTACATGGCACCCTGTCCACGTGTTAGCCCACCCTGACTGTGCTCATGCACCGGAAGTTTAACACCAGTTTTTGAACCATCAGTGCAAATGTCAGCACAATCAAAAGAGAAAAACAATGCCCAGTTTGAGTTTGATGCTATTTTATGTACAATTATGAAGTAGCTCAAAGAAAGAAAACAGAGGAGGAAACTAAAATTCATTGAGCAACCACTATGCATTAGGAGCTGAGGAGTATTAGGGTTCATTTGGTTAAAAATAGTCATGCAAAAAATGAAAACAACTAGCCAAACAAAAATAAAACCACAGCAAATTAGCTAAGGCCCCAAGGGACTGTTTGGGCTCACATAAGCACCCTGCAGTCAGGGCAGAGAACCAGGAGCCCAGGGGCAGCTGAAGCCTGAAACCCACACACCAGCAGGCCATCCTGTCTTGGCCTTGCAGGGAAGGAAGGCTTCCTTCCCTTGTGGACTTTCCCTGTGAGGTTGGGGTCTCGGCTGCTGGCTGCTACTAGCCCACCTTTGCAACTCTGTCACCAAAATGCAGACACTCTCTTCTGTCACCAGTCCTAATATGAAAATTCCAGGCAAACACGGCTTCTTCTCAGGGGAAGCTGGGAAGGGTGTCTGGGATCAGTGAGGCTGCTGGGAGCATCGGCTGGACAGGGAGAGCAGTGCTTCCACAAGAGGAATATGGGAGCTCTTCTTTTCAGGAGAAAGAGAAGATCTCACAGGTAAATACCCATTATACAGGTGTGCGTAGATAGATAGATCAATAGATTGATAGATAAGTTATCTGTGACACATATATTGTATTCCTCAAAATACATTGTTAATCTGCCAAATTGTGATTGAGACAAATTTTTTAAATGAGGAATCCAATTGACAAAGAGTTTAAGTAACTTTCCCAGCATCACAAAGCTATTCTTTGGGGGGGGCTGCTTTTGGCCACCTGGTTCTAAAGCTTCTGAGTTTGAGTTCATCATTCTGCTTCTCAGTGATAACAGTAAAGATGATGGCTTGGAGTCAACCTATCCAAAAAAGATTATTTAGTAATTATTTGATAGTGAGAAATGATGCCTATATTAAATGCATGATTGGACGCACAATATAAACTGTCTGTGATAGCTTATCCACAAAGAGTTGATGTACTATAAAATTGTGCCATTTGAAGGACTAACATTTACTGAGCATTTGTTGTGGGTTGAACTTGGTGGGTGAGCAAACCGACTCCCTGAGAGGTTAGGCACACCCGTCCCCTCCGCCACATCACGTACTCACACACAGGTGGTCAGGGTAGGCTAGACTGTGCTGAACTAACAAAGTAAAAATCTTGGTGGCTTAAAACAACACAGTTTTATTTCTGGTCCCCACCTCCAGTATGCTGCCAGTGCAAAGCCCTCAGAGCCCCTCAGAGCCCCCGGGGAACCCATGCAGGTAAAGCGGCTGCCAGAACCCATGATATGGCCCCGCAACCCCAATAGGTATAACAAAAACATACCTACTATGTGTCTGGAAGGAGAAGAACCAAGAATATCTGACAAACAAAACAAACACCAGAAGTATCTCTTCCCATCAGCCTGAAATTACAGAATGTGGAATCTCAACACTTATTTCTTCAGCTGAAGGCATTATTCTTCACCAAGTACACGCTGCCAGGAGGGAAAGGCACAGCATCTGTTACCCAACAAAGACCAGGTTTAAAGTAGCTGATAAGCTATAACATGCTTTGCATGTAATCATGTACGTGACTTGAAGTGCTGCTACAGTGACAGGTCTGGCATGCAGGGTCCCACCTACCCGTGTGGACCCTTGAGCTGGGTAACAGGAAGTAGCAGGAAGAATACAGACAGAATGCTGGATGATACCAAAGAAAAACTGTTGATGTTGCAATTTCTCCTGCACAATAAAACTCACAGGTGCTTTTGCCACTGAAGTTCTGTTGAGCAATCATCCCAATTTTTTCCAAACGTACACCTCAGGGCCAAGTCTCAGCAGGTGTCTGGTGCACCAACACCCACCTCTCTTGTACAGCCAAGGACACCACAAGTGACTGGGGAAAGCCTTCCCCTGGGGACTGGCACAGCGGTAGATAGACTGTCCTTAGGTCCTTTCAACTCCCTTCCTTGCTAAGCATCAAAAAGAAATAAAAGTATGAGACTAGGGAAGATGTGGAGCTCAAGAAATAGTAAGCCATTATTTTTATGTGCAGTGTACGACACTCTTTTTTTTTTTTAATCGAAAACTCTTTTCTGGACCCTGTGATTCCTACAGCTATTGTTTTGGGCCTCCCTTTCTTTTCCCAGTCTTTTTTTTAAAGATTTTATTTATTTATTTTTAGAGAAGGAAGGGAGGGATAGAGAAAGAGAGAGAAACATCAATGTGCAGTTGCTGGGGGTCATGGCCTGCAACCCAGGCATGCACCCTGACTGGGAATCAAACCTGTGCCACTTTGGTTTGCAGCCCGCGCTCAATCCACTGAGCTATGCCAGCCAGGAGTGTATGACACTCTTGCTGAGATAGGACTAGAAATGCTTCAACAGTACCTACCCCAGGCCAAACCAATGGGCATTTTAGAGAGAAATTACAGATCTGTAGGCATAGCTTTTGGTAAATGACACACGGCTCTGTAAAGCTATACTCATGATGGTAGGTTTTTCCTATCAGGAAGTCTACTGTCAGCCCAGGGAAGAGGGACACAGGGAGAGTATGAAGGTGGAGTTCTCAGCTGTCCTCTCATTATGGAGACAGGAGGGCATCACTTTCCTGGCTTCATCATGTGATGACAGCTAGGGGCGCTCCCCCAAGCCTTTGTGTCCAGAGACATTGTTGAGGCTCTGTCATAGGTGTGGTAGGTTGCCCTGTGGCTCCAGCTGTGGGGGGCTCTGTCCCACAGAGCCCTCCCAGCCACTGCAGTTGAGAATAAGTCTACCAAGACATGATCTGCTTGGGGAGGAAAGGCTGACCAATCTCTCAGAGGAGAAAGATCTTGAGCCTCTCTTTCAATGGGCTTTTATTGAGTTTAGCTTGCATAAGGATGCATATCAAAGAAAGGAGGTATGGTTTATGGATAACATTTCTGAGATCCGGGGTCCTTTTGAGTCAGGGTCTAGTAGACAGGGTGATGCCAATTGGCTATAAAACCTTGGGAAACAAACTTATTTTGTGCTTGGACCCTTAACATTTAAATTGAGGACATTCTTAGCAAAGCAGGTTTCACAGGACTTCACTCATTCTTTCTTAGGCCTGATGGCACATCTCTGGGAACCACTGGTTCCAGCACAGGGCTGTACCCCCCTTTAGCATTGGCCTAAATCAGGTCAGGGAAGCAAGGAAGCCAAGAGATTAGGAGACTTTTTACAGATAGAATGAGGACTCAGGCTGTGATGAAGCTGAGGGGTGAGGGTCTTTTGTCTCTCCTCCATAATTCCCTACAGGCTTCCCTGATGGCCCCTTCATGACTGTGCCTGTCCCAGGTTGTTCCTCCCTTGAGGAATCTTACCCATCATTGACTATGCAGCCATCCTCCAGGGGCCAAGCAGGATGAAGTAAAGGAGGCCAAGGCTGCGCCCCTGCTAGGAGGATAAGTCTTGTCTCCTTAGTGGCTTATGGTCCCAAGGTCCCTTAGCCATGAGGACGTTTCACCTATCAGCAGGGTTATGGCTCTTGAAACCAGGCAGGACAGTTCCCAACATCCAGCCTCTCTACATAAATGTGAAGCTGATACTGTGTGACACAACACTCCTATCCCAAATCAAATCGTTATACTACATGTGTGGGTAGCACCTACCCTCAATTGCAGTCTTCCCTCATCAGGAATAAGAGCACAAAGATTTAGAGGTCACCTACCAGGGCCAAGGCCAAAGGCCTAAGCTCCTCTGGAACACGGTTAAATTCTTCACTACACACACACACAGCTATACCCAAATCTTTCACACTTAAAGCCCATTGTAACTCACATTGTCCAGTGGGAGGAAATGGCACCCAAACAATAACATTATTGTTGTGGCCACTGCCAGCTTCTGTACTCACTCCCTTTCAGTGAGAGAGTTTTCCAAAGAAACAGCAGTGATTCCAATTTCTCTAGTCATAGATTATACAACAGACCCTGCAGCATAAAGACTAGGGGCCTAGTACCCTTAGGATAAGGGAGTAATTATGAACTTCGCATTATTTTAAAGGGACTAGAAACTAAGCTTTACACTCTCCCCCGTCAACCTTGTAAACCCATCTCTAGAAACCTCGACTCTGAAGTTCAGGGCAAGTCACTGCCAATGAATAAATTGATGGCAAGGAGGAATCAAAGTCAAAATTAGCATAAGATCAGCATCCTAGGGCTCTCTGTCTTCAGGAAACACTAAGTTTATTAGGAAATCTGTTTATAAGAGAATCAACTCTGGCAAAAATCTTGGCCCTCCTTATAGATACGTTTGGTGAGATTGTCATTAACCCCTGGCTGTGCCAACAGCAGACCATCTGGGCCCTTAAATGATGTTACTATATGATCACCTCAGTGTTTATGGTCTTAGGAAATAAAAGTCTGACACAGAGGTGAGTCTGAGCTATGAAATTGTATTGCTTACCCTTTAAATCCATGTATGAGTTTTGTATCATAAATTGTTTAAGTTACTTCTCAGTGTAAAAAGATATTAAAACACAAGTAAATTGAGACATACATTGGGAGCCTGGCTAATTTCAAATGTCAGGGAATGCTTCCTGATTGATTACAGCCCTAGTTGGAGAGATGGCAGCATGTGAATAGCTTACGGGCTAGAAAATTCCCCAGGCCCGGGAGGTAAGGGCTAACAGAGAACAGTACACAGTTTTTCTGCAAATGAAAGACTGAAGAATTGTTTGCATCTCTGTGGCATACCAATTCAAAGTGATGGCAAATTATGTTTGTTTTCTATTTCAATGTTCTTTGCTTTATTTAATTATGACAAGCATTTGCTTTCTCTCATAACCTTTTTATTGTTCTAGGTTTCCTGTTCTCAGTCGAACAGGAGGAGACAGGACCCATCCCCAGAAAGTGATCTGTTTTCACTCAGGAGGGGGAGACAGCACACTCCCTCAGAAAAGTGAGTTCTTCTTGGGCATTGCTCTGCCAGGGGCAAGCCTGAGGTTCATGCACAGCAGCAGAAAGCACATAAAAACACATCTATATGCTCATCATCTTCCAAGGTGTAGCAGTGCTGGATCATTTTATTAACCACTTCTGACCGGTGTTCCCCTTGAGACAGCTAGCTCACAGACCACTTCCTCTCTCTCATTGATCTGACTGCCACAGCATTGTGACTGGTCGGCCAAAGGACAGAGGAGACAGACAGGCACCAAGCCCGGCTACAGAATGGGGGCGCTACTGAGCCACCATGCCGGCAGCAGCCACCCCCCTGCATGTCACACCAGGACTGTGTGGCCCCTGGACTGTCACAGCTCCAGTTACTTCAGTTATGCATCATTATTTGCTACAAATGCCACACTTTCCACAAAGAGAGAAACATGGTGAAAAAATGAGCCATGTACCTAATGAGGCAGTAGATGCAGGGACCCGGTAGAATGTAGGTCTCTCTCAAAAGTGCTGTGGTGTTGCGTGAACATGAGAAACGGGCTGCCTGGACGACGATGCTGCCTGGTATCTGGGACTCAGAAACACCCGCTGCTGCTACAACATTCCAGCCTTCATTACATTCACTCACACATTCCTCGTTCACTCATCCAACAACTAATTTACTCCACAAATATTTATGAAGCTTTTGTGCAAGCTATTAGGCTAATTGATGGATTTTAAAATGAGTAAGACTGGTGCTTGTCCAAAAAGAGGTTACAATCCATTAAAGGAGATAAGCAACTATTATGAAGGCAAAAACAATTAGGAACTAATTGACTGCTGCCAACAGAGTGCTGTTCTTTCACATGAACGGAATTTGGAAAATGCTCATGGAGGTCCTGGCACCTAAACCAGGTCTCAGACCACAGTATGGTTCCAAGGTTAATGGAGAAGATTAGGACATTTAACTAGAGTAAGGGACTGAAGAAAATGCAAACAGATAGAAAAGAAATTTGGATTGAACTTGAGAGCCATTATATTTGGTAGAATGTCAGCTATGTTTAAAAAAATGATTATAAGAGATGAAGCTGAAAGAGGCAATTAGGTTCAGATGGCAGTGGATTTTAAATATAAGACTATAGGGCTTACTCTTCAATGACTAAGCAAAAGGAAGTCACTAAAGTCCTTGATCCTGGAGCCATGTGGACACAGCTGGTTTTGTGAGCGTCATCTAATGGTGGCAGGAACCACAGGATGGGGAAATAGAAGCCATTAGATATCGGGCTTGTGTCTGAGTCACACAGAAGGGTTGGATGTGACAGTGCTGAAACGTAAATGAGACACAACATGCATGTGTCTATTTGTGTCAGCATGTGCACACACATGGGCATGTGTTTGGCATGGGGTTATTGTACAGATATTAAAAAATAGGTGTTTTTTTATAGTTGAGGTTTAAGAGAATTCAGAAAGAAATTATTTCTAAGCTTCATGCTTGGACAACTAGGGCCAGTGATGTCATTAACAATTATTGTAGGCTTACATTCAAAACCAAGAGTAGGTAAACGCTACGCTGGCTTCCTCCCACAACTACATCAAAACTACAATTAACTGCAGAACAACCATCATTTAGAACCACCTAAAGTCTAGCTAAGCAGAAGTCCTATAACTAGGATGTAAACAAGAAACTACATTGAGATTGTTAGTAGGGCCAGAGATGCAGAACAGGCTGGTCCCACACCCACATGTGGCAGATAAAAATCAGGAGGAATGTCTCAGTTGTGGGGTCCCCCCTGAGGAGTGAGGAGCCCCAGCCCCACACCAGGCACTCCAGCCCAGGGTCCCAGAGCCAGGAAAAGAAGTCTCCATAACTTCTGGCTGTGAAAACAAGCAGGAATTATGGCTAAGGGAGACAGAGACTTCCAAAGTTCCAGGCAGTCCTTCTTAAAAGTCCCACATGAAAACTTTCTCAGACTCACTTGTTCTGAGTTAAAGCACTGGGGCAGCAGCTTGAAAGGCACCAGGGACATACAAGGAGGAACTGAATTGTCTGGCATCAGGGCGAGAACTGGAGGAGCAACTTTCAGGCAAAGAGATATGCTGGCAGAGGCCATTGTTTCTTTTCTGAGCCACTCATCCCTCCCCCCAGAGCCAGCTGGTGGGTGCCACATCTGAGTCTCCATCAATCTGGCCCACCCAAGCCACTTCTAGTGTTTCCAGACAAACAGCCTTTCTTGGCTTATGCTGCAGAATTTTCTAAAATCTCTCAAAGGTTCACAAACCCCAAACAATCAGCCTCTGGCCTTAGCATGCCCCCTACCTCTTGTTAAGGGCCCCAAGTCTGGCACTACAGGCAACCAGCCTCAGTTCAAAGCCTAACCTCTCCCAGGCACCACCACCCCAGCACAAGTAGCAGCCATCTGTAGATCACTTTGTATCTTTTACCAAGTGTCCCTAGGCAAGGTACAGGCAGTGGCTGATCTTGGCCTACACCAGAGCCCCTTCCAAGAGGCCCCAGAAACAGCACAACTGGTGGCCAGCTTCAGAACACATCAGAGCACCATCCAACCACCTCCACAAATGACACGCCTAAAGGCAGACTAGGTAGGAGCCACGGCCACACTAAAGCAAAACCTGCTACATGGGCTCGGCTCCCGTACAACAGATCCTCCACTGTAGTCGTGGCCAGTCTTCACAACCAATCAACCTGAGGGTCATTCCCTCCCATTGATGTGCCAACAGCAAACAAGGCTCAACTACAACAGGAAGGCACACACAACCCACACAGGGCTTGCACCTGGAGCAGCAGGTTCAGGAGACCCAGGAAGCTGTGCCATTGGGCCCCACAGGACACCTACTATGCAAGGCCACTCTACCAAGACCAAGAGATATAACAGCATTACCTAATCCATAGAAACAAGCACAAGAAGGCAGCTAAAATAAGGAAACAATAGAACAAGTCCCAAATAAAAGACCAGAACAAAACTCCAGTAAAAGAGCTAAGCAAAATAGAGCAATCTACCATTTGCAGAGTTCAAAGCATTGGTTATAACAATGCTCAATTAACTTAGGAGAAAAGTTGATGAACTCTGTGATAAGCCCACCAGAGAAAGAAATATATAAATGGAGATAAAAACATAAAAAAGAACCAGTCAAAGTGAAAAGTTCAATAAGTAAAATGAAGAACACATTAGAGGGATTCCACAGTAGAGTAGATGAAGCAGAAGACTAAATCAGCAATTTGGAAAACAAGGTAGCAGAAAACACTAAGAACAGCAAAACAAAGAAAAGAAAAAAAAGAAAAAAATCCAAAATGAGGACAGATTAAGGAGCTTGTGAGACAACATCAATCGTACCAACATCCACACTATAGGGTTTGAAAACCCATTTTAAGAGATAAAAGACCTGCACTTGAAAACTATAGGACTTGGAAAAAAGAAATTGAGGAAGATACAAGTAAGTGGAAACATATACTATGTTCATGGATTGGAAGAATTAACATCATTAGAGTGTCCATAGTACCAAAGCAATGTGTAGATTCAATGCAATTTCTATTAAAATACCAAGGGCACATTTCATAGATCTAGAACAAATATTTCAAAAATTTATATGGAACTTAAAAAGACCTTTAATATCCTCAGCAATCTTGAGAAAGAAGAACAAAGTTGGGGGGATCACAATACGTGATATCAAACTATACAACAAAGTCACTGTAATCAAACTAGCCTGGTAATGGCATAAGAACAGACCTATAGATCAACGGAAGGAAATAGAGAGCCCAAAATTAACCCATGTCTTTATGATCAATTAATATTTGACAAAGGATGCAAGAGCATACAATGGAGTAAAGACAGTCTCTTCAATAAATGGTATTGGGAGAACTGGAAAGGTACATGCAAAAAAAAAAAAGAAAAGAAAAGCAAAAACATGCTAGACCACTATCTTACACCATACATCAGAATAAACTCAAAACAGACAAAAGACTTAAATATAAGTTGTAATACCATAATATCTTGGAGGAAAACATAAGAAATAAAATGTTAGTAATGTCAGGTATCAATATTTTTGCTAATATATCTTCTAAGGCAAGGGAAATAGAGGAAAAAATAAATAAATGGGACTACATCAAATTAAAAAGTTTTTGCACAGCTAATAAACCATCATCAAAATGAAAAGGGAACATATTATATGGGATAGCATATTTACTAATGATACAATCAAATGAGTGTTTAATCTCCAAAATATATGAAGAACTCATACAACTCAACACCAGAAAGACAAGCAATCCAATTAAAAAGTGAGCAAAGGCCCTAAGTAGACATTTTTCCAAGGAGGACACACAGAGGGCCCAGAGACATGTGAAAAGATGCTCAGCGTCACTAACCATCAGAGAGATGCAAATTAAAACCACAATGAGATATCACCTCACACCTGCCAAAATGACTAGCTTTAACAAATCAACAAATAAGTGCCAGTGAGGTTGTGAAGAAAAGGGAACCCTAGTGCACTGTTGCTGGGAATGCAGACTGGTGCAGCCACGGTGGAAAACAGTATGGAGTTTCCTCACAAAATTGAAAATGGAACTGCTTTTGGACCTAGAGATTACACTGCCATGAATATATCCAAAGAATCCAGAAACACCAATTCAAAAGAATATATGTACCCCTATGTTCATAGCAGTGTTATTCACAATAGCTAAAATTTGGAAATAGCCTAAGTGCCCATCAGTAGATGAGTGGATAAAAATGATGTGGTACGTTTACATAGTGCAATGCTATACGGCATTGAAAAAGGATTTCTTACCTTTTGAGACAGTATGGGTGGAACTGGAGACTATTATGCTAAGTGAAATAAGCCAGTCAGTGAAAGACAAATACTATATGATCTCATTTATAACTGGAATCTAAGGAACAAAATAAGCTAACAAGCAAAATAAAATCAGAAGTCTGGCTGCATGGAACAGGCTGATAACTGTAAGAGGGCAGAAGAGGGGTTGGGACTAGTTGAAAGTGAAGGGGCTAGACAAAGAACAGATATGCATCATTCATAGACATGGACAATGGTGTAGGGATGGACTGTGGGGAGGGGCTACTGGGGGAGGGGGCTAGAGGGGGAAAGTGGGACAATTATAATAGTATAAGCAATAAAAATAAAAGAAATAATGACTGAAAACTTCCCTAACCTGATGAAGGAAATAGATATACAAGCCCGGGAAGCACAGAGACCCCTAAACAATATGAACCCAAAGAGGCTCACTCCAAGGCACACCATAATTAAAATGCCAAAGATTAAAGACAAACAAAGAAGCTTAAAAGCAGCAAGAGAAGAGCAGCTGTTTACCTACAAGGAAGCTCCCATAAGACTGTCAGCAGATTTCACAACAGAAACTTTTCAGGCCAGAGGGACTGGCACGAAATATTCAAAATGATGAAAAGCAAGTGCCTACAACCAAGATTACTCTACCATTTATAATCAAAGGACAGATAAAGAGATTCCTAGACAAGAAAAAGCTAAAGAAATTCATTATCACTAAACCAGTATTACAAGAAATGTTAGAGACTTCTTTAAGAGGAAGAAGAAAAATATAAAATATATGAATAATTGAATGGCAATAATTATATACCAATCAATAATTACTTTAAAAGTAAATATATTAAATGCTCCAATTAAATGGCATAGGATTGCTGAACAGATAACAAATGAGACCCTTACATACGCTGCCTAGAAGAGATGCACTTCAGATTGAAAGACATACACAAGTCCTGGCTGGCATAGCTCAGTGGATTGAGCGTGGGCTGGGAACCAAAGTGTCCTAGGTTCGATTCCCAGCCAGGGTACATTCCTGGGTTGCAGGCCATAACCCCCAGCAACCGCACATTGATGTTTCTCTCTCTCTTCCCCCTTCTCCCTTCCTTCTCTAAAAATAAATAAAATCTTTAAAAAAAAAAGAAAAAAAGACAGACATACACAGACTAAAAAAGATGAAAAAAGGTTTTGCATGCAAATTGAAATGAAAAAAAAAAAACCTGACATAGCAATACTTATATCAGACAAAATAGACTTTAAAACAAAGGCTATAACAAGAGACAAAAATAAAAGGACCCATCAATTCCACCAAAACACTAAGAATTAGTGTTTTGGATATTTATCCGAAGGAACCAAAAACACTACTTTGAAAAGTCATCTGCCTCCACGTGTTCATTGCAGCATTATTTACAACAGCCAAGATGAGGGATCAAGCTAAATGTCCACTGACAGATGGACGGATAAAGAAGCTGGGGCCCATATATGCAATGGGATGCGGCTTGGTTATAAAAAATAATAACATTTTGCCACTTGCAACAAAGTGAATGGATCTAGGGGGTGTTGTGTTGAGTGAGATAAATCAGACCCAGAAAGACAAATACCATATGTGTTTCAGTTATATGTGGAAAGAACAAACAAACTCATAAATACGGGGAACATTGTGATGGGTGCTAGAAAGGAGGGGGTTGGAGGACTGGTTCAAAAAAGGGGAAGGGATTAAGATGTGCAGGTTTCCAGTTATAAAAAGTCACGTGGATGTAATATAAAGCATAGGAAACATAATCAATAACATTGTAGAAATATGTATGATGTCAGACGGGTACTAGACTTACCATGGTGATCACTTCATAAATTATATAAACATCTAATTACTATGCTGTATGCCTGAAACTAATATAATATTGTATGTCAACTGTAAGAGAAAATAAAAAATATTTTTAAAAAGGAAAAAAAAGAAATTCAGCACTCAAAAAACAAATATTGTACAGGTAATTCAAGAGGAGAATAGCTGTAGAAAAAGGAGAGCTCTGGATTAAAGGATGTCTTACTTAGAGGTCACCTTTAGTTTTGTATTCTTTTAAAGATTTTATTTATTCATTTTTAGAGGGGAAAGTGGGGAGAGAGAGAGGGAGAGAAACATCAATGTGTGGTTACCTCTCACACACCCACTACTGGGTACCTGGTCCACAACCCAGGCATGTGCCCTGACTGGGAATCAAACCAGCAACCCTTTGGTTCACAGTCTGGCACTCAATCCACTGAGCCACACCAGCCAGGGCTCACCTTTGTTTTTATTAAAATTGTTAAGAAGTACTTTATTTTATATATGGAAACCTATTTTATGGATGAAAATCTGTATCTTCCCCTTGATGTGCTGTTTAAACAATCCTTAGCTTCATTTTGAAATGGTCACTATTGAATCTAATGCCCTGAAATTTGTTATCTATTGTTTTCCAGGTTTCCCACCAATCCACAGAATCCCCAAGAAGGTCAGGTGGACACATGTGTTCACAAGAAGCACACCACTTACAGGACCATGAAACCAGGTGGCTGGAGAGTCCCTGACACCATTTTCTCAGTGCCCCCAACCCGATCTCACAGCTGGCCCTTGTCTCACTTCTCCTACATCTTCCTTCCCAATGACACTGCATCTGAGCCTGCTGACGACCTCTGAGTGCTCTTCAGCCTGCTGTCCTCCTGAGGCAGTCCTGTGGGGAAAGACACACAACAGTAGCTTCAGTAGAACCCACATGCCCACGTGGTGTCTGGGCTGCATCCCTTCTGGAAGCTGTAGGTGACACAACACTGCTTTGCCTTTTTCAGCTTCTAGAAGCTGCACACACGCTTGGTTTGTGTCCCTTCTTCCGTTGTCACAGCTGTCAGAGTGGCATCTTCAGTTTTTCGTTGACCCTCCTGTCTCCCTCTGTGACTTGGGAGGACCTTGGTGATTTCACTTGCATAACCCAGGTTTTCTTCCCACAGTAGGATCTCTAAGAGCTACATCTGCAAAGTTCTTTTGCCATGCAAGGTCACAGTTCACTACATGGACACACCTGGGGACCTGATTCTGCTTGCACGTGGGATCCCCGGTGGAGGGTCCGGGAATCTGCATTCCTGTGAACTGCCAGGAGACCTTGTGCAAGGAAGGAGGCCTGTGGGTTGTTTCAGGCTTCAGAGGCAGAACGATTTGTAAGGCATGCTTGCGGTCTCTTTGGCGATGTCATCCCACCTAAAGTGTAGTAGGTTTCCCGACTGTGTGCTTCTATTCAGCTCCGTGAGCCATTATCCATGATCAAACTCCCTTTCCAGACATGTCAATAGACATTACGTCTCCATTACTATTCTGGTTCCTTGACCTATCTCTGCCTCTCTAGACGACCCAGATAATCCAGGAGAAAACCCCTGCCCAAAAGCTTTGTGTGAATTACATAATGTTAATCACAGACTTTTTTCCAAATAAAAAAAAAGAAAAACATTCACATGCTCCAGGGATTGGACATGATGTTTGGGACCATTTTCTAGTCTACCACAGTTCCTATCTGGCTTCTGAAGATTTATATCCACTTCTACAAAATGCATTCCACCCCTGCCCCGTCCCAACATTCCCCGAAGTCTCAACCCATTACATTATCAACTCAGACCAGATCATATCTACCCGTCTTCAGCTCCAGAGTCTTGAAGTCACCTGAAATACATTGAATCCAGCATGGGTGAGGCTCCAGGTATGAGCCATGAGACAAGAGGGTCCCCCTGGATAAATTTGTCGTTCTCCCTGTTTTTGGTGAGATGGTTCAGTGTGTCTGTGAGTCGCGTGCCTAATGTCTCTGCCTCTGTAAAAGGTCGGCCTTTGGAGCACGCGATCCTAATGGCTCGACTCCTGACATTAGCATCTTCTGCAATCTGCGTTGGTTTACAATTTCCAATACCAACGGATGATGGTTACTTTTCACTTTACAGTTCCTTTCTCCACTTACCACTTTCCTCTCACATTTCGCCATAAGCATCAGGAAGAAACCCATATGCAACTACATGGCTTTGCTGGAGGTCTCCTCTGCTGAGCAGCCAAGCTCCACTTACAAGTTCTGCTTCCCACGCAACTGCAGACTCAGTTCAGCTAGGACCTCCCGCCACAATGCAACAGAGGCCTCCTTCCCTTCAGTTTGCAACAACGTTTTCCTCATGTCCATCTGCTGCCTGGATAACGGCACCAAGAATGTTCGCCTTTCCACCGACATTCTTCCCATGGTGGTGTACATATTTTGAAAGGCAGAACAGCCTGTCTGGACTCTGTTCTCCACTTCCTCCCTCACTGGAAAAATCTGTAAAATCCACATTCCTATCGATAATCTATTCAGATTTTCCAACCAGTTCTATCATTTCTGTTTCTTTCTCTATCATTTCTATCATCTGCCCACGACCCATCCTGAAGCCCCCACTGCACATCTTAGGTATCTGATGCAGCAGTGTCTCACTCCCCAGAACCAAAACGGTTTCGTTTCCCGGGGCTGTTAACAAATCACCCCAGACTTGCTGGCTTCGAACCACAGAAGTTTTACCTCTCTTGTCCTCGAGACCGGAAGTCTGTGATGATTGTCACCCAGCAGACACTGAAGAGTTGGTGAGGCCACACTTGCCCTGGAGGGTCCCAGCTCTGGGGGTGTGGCAGTTCCTGGCTGTGTCCCTTCACTCGATTGCAGCCTGTCTTCTCCTGGCCTTTTCTTCTTCTGTCTGTAAATCTACCTGCCTCCTTCCTGGGAACACACTTGTGATACATTCAGGGCCAATCCAGTCCAGCCAAGAGCACCCCTCTCTCGAGGTCTAGCTGAGTCACATCTGGAAAGACTTTTCCCCAAGTAAGGTAGCATTTGCAGGTTCCGGGCATTGGGACAGGAAATCCATGAGGGTGCCTTTTTTCAACCTGCTGCACACACACCCTGTGTTGAATGTGATTTCAGAGAAACTTGAACATGGAGCCTGGTATAGCCAGTGGGCGTGTCGGGCATGGGCGTGCTTGTCTGTCAGACGTGTCCCATGCGCACTTGCTCTGAGAGACCTCAGAAGGCACGCAATCTGTGTTCTTCTTCTATTTTGCCTTCACATCATACAAATAAGAAGTGTATGGCAAAGAATTTGCCCTGGCTGGCATAGCTCAATGGATTGGGTGTGGGCTTCAAACCAAGTGTCGCAGGTTCGATTCCCAGTCAGGGCACATGCCTGGGTTGCAGGCCATGGTCCCCAGCAACCACACATTGATGTTTCTCTCTCTCTCTCTTTCTCCTTCCCTTCCCTCTCTAAAAATGGATGAATAAAATCTTTTTAAAAAGTATATGGCAAAGAATTTTACAAAGAACCAAGTTACATTGAATATTTAACTTAGTTTTACTGAACATTTATTCAAAAGCTCTGGGATGTGAGTGCAGGCAAACAGGTAAGACACTTGCTGCTGGGACTAACCCACAAGTTGAGCTCTCCAGGCGGCCTTGGGCACGCCGACTCCAGACTCGGGCACACTGTTCTCTGGCAGAATCACCAGCAGTTGACAGGACGGTATTTTTTCTACTTGAAATGATCGAGAAAATGTTTATGTTCTTGTCATTAGAATTTACAGGAAAATCTGCTCAGGCTACACATCACCTCACCTGTCCACATCAATTATGACAAAACACACAGTGCTTCCTAAGACAAGTAATCTCCGGAACAAACGCAGTGTTTCAAGATTTATTTACTTTTATGTATTGCTCTTCTTGCACTTTTTAACACTTTAATCTGCTTTTAGAGGGTCAGGCAGGGGAGTACTTTTATTAAGATAATGATTTAAATGACTATACTAGATGGATCTCATATCAGAGGTTGAAAACATTTCCTGGAAAATAATATAATTGTAGAAAGAATTGGTTGCATAGGTCTTTCGAAAAATGATTTTATCAACCCTCTAAATCAAGATTTGCCTTATGTATTTGACATTCCATAAATTTTTTCACAATAGCTCTTTACTATTTTAAATACTGTTCATAGATTTTAACATGAACTGACAAAAAAAATAAAATAATAATATTTAAGCTGAGTCTAAAAGTTTGAGATTGTGCCCTGGCTGGTGTAGCTCAGTGGATTCAGTGCTGAACTGTGAAGCAAAGGGTTGTTGATTCGATTCCCAGTCAGGGCACACGCCTGGGTTGCAGGCCAGGTCCCCAGTATGGAGCAGGCCAGAGGCAACCACACATTGCTTCTCTCTTTCTCCCTCCATTCCCCTCTTTCTAAAAATAAATAAATAAAACCTTTAAAAAATAAAAGTTTGAAATTGTGCTTATTGTCTTTTGCCCTAATTGTTATTTTTACTTTGTCATCTAAATGGGTATTTGTTAGTTTTTTTCTAATTATTTCTATTGTTTTTGCATTCTTTCACCAAATTCACAAATACTTTTTATTACATGTAAGATAACACAAGCTTCTTAGAAAGTGGAGAGAGTTTAAGTGACTGGTGGCAGCTGGAAAAGGGCAAAGTGACAGATGTCTAGAAGTGATCATCTCAAGTCCAAGGCGCATCCGGAATGTCCGATCCAGGCGCAGTCCAGACAGCAGCATGGTTCCAGACTCAGGGGCCCTGTGGACTGTTGCCTGGTGACCCTTCCCCACAGGCCCGGGGTGCTGCTGTGCCCTCGACTGCCGGGCCTCTGGCAGCTCTCCCTGCTGGGCCAGGAGGACGCATGTAGGTGAATGTTCGTAAACACAGTGCAAAGTTCAAGGAGCTAAGGAAGGTTTCTGCTTACGGATCTGTAGCATTTCTCAAAGGAAACTGAGGGAGAAAGGAACGTCATTCAGTCTGAAACTAGATGTCTGCATAAAATAGATCTCTCACCGCACTGGAGTGCGTCGTGAGCAGGGCACCATCTGGACTAAGTGTTTGCTGCATCAAACTCATTGCAGAAATTCTTAATTGAGTCTTATTTACAAATTTCTATGAATACCGTATTTTTCAGACTATAAGACACAACCTCCCCCACCCACTGCCAGAAAGGGGGTGTGTCTTATAGTTGGAATGTAGCTTGCCTAGCTCGCTGTGGGAGGTGGTGGTGGAGCGGGGTCACAGGTCATTAAATATTTTACCACAATTTTTGCTTCAAAATTTTTTTCCTAGTTTCTTCCTCTAAAACCTAGGTGTGTCTTATGGTCCTAAAAATACAGTAAGTATTTTCCACAAAAGCATAGTTCTAATTTTTATAAACTATATTTCTATTCTAAAATCTCATGACTCTACTAATTAGATACATTAGACATTGTTTAAAATTACCTATAAATGGCCCTTATAAAGAATCATGTTAAGTATGTGACAATTTTCATCTACATGTCTCATAGTTTAGTATTTTCAAGTTTTATACAGTTGTGTGCAAATTATTTAGTTTTGACTTTGGGTATCTTAAGCCTTTACTAGATTTTAAATCTCAGAAAATAAATCATGGAACTTATTTGTTTAATTAATATCTTCCAGAAGACTTTGAAGTACTGAAATTTTTTTAAAGAGTGAAAAAACAGAAGGAAAATAAATACTAGGGATCAACTTCTATTCAAAAAAATTTTAACTGCATTACATGAAAATAGAATTAGTTCTGGAAAATAGATGAGCAAAATAAAGTTAGAAATCTAAAGGCAAAAATGACTTAAAGAAAAACACAAGTTTTCTCTTATGATTTTTAAGATGATGAGAGGGAAAACAGCTGTTAAGAAACAAAAACTGGTAATTATAATGTTTAGTTAAGAGAAATGATTATCAACAAAAATATGGGGGTAAGATTATGGCGGTGTAGTTGAGTGGCATGGTGTTGGCCTTGAACAGAAGCCATTCCGTCTCATTCAGAGCGATCCCAGAGGTGAACAGAAGCAGCTCTCCTCGGAGCGTGCAAACATGCGGAACTGTAAAACAAACCCGCCCGATCTGGGATCTGGCTGCCGGCACAAAGGTGGAGGCGGAGGTGTGAGGACACCCTCCGCTCTGCTGTCCGTCTGCGGGTGTTCTTTCAGGCTTGGGAGGCATAAGCCAGGACGTGGGGAGATTTCACTAAATGCCACGAGAATTAGCCCGTGAAACACATGCATTGGGCTAATCATTACCCGTGTGGCCACGGAGTTCGTGGCTGGAGAAAGCATTTCACTGAGGATTTTACACACGAGGCAAGCACAAACCTCCTTAAGCCTTAAGATAATAGCTGCAGGCTGGTGAAGGTTGAAGGTCAAGGAGGTCAAATCCTCCACCGTGTAAACCCCATTAATGTGCAGGAAGAAGAAAGTGCCCCCCCCCACAGCGCCTTGATTCACGAGTGGGCCCCAATTCTCGGAATAGGAAAAGGGGTGCCCTCTCAGCCCTCCTTCCACAGTTTTGAAGATTTGAGAGTTTTTCATCAACATACACTAATATAAAGAAGTTAAGGATATCAAACATTTCTATGTTCTCATCCTTCTACCTAACTCTGGTGTGTTTTTCATCACTCTCCCAGAATTTTTTTAAAAGCAAAATAGACGGGCCACACCAAGCTGCATCCACTGTCAAACCTGGGCCGCACGTTAGCGCCGCGCTGCGGCCGTCCTGCGGTCGCTCCTAGCGGCTGCCCCGCACAGCCCCACGCGATCACACAGCATCTTCGTGCAGATTCGCAGCCTGATGTGGTGAGGAGGTTCCACCGCTGCACCTGAGCGTCCGCGCACCAGAATCTCCTATTTCAAACGCATCTACTCTCCTCCCAGATCGGTCATCCCAGAAGTCAGCGACACCTCCAATAAAAAAGTTTCCTTTATGTCTAAACGAAATCATACAGTACTCCATTTAATTCGGTTAATTGAATTCGCTCTTCTGTGTCACTCTGGGGCATAAAGGACTGGGAACACAGGGCCCATGGCCCCAAGGAGCTCGTCGTGTGGGGAAAGCATGGCTGTGAGAGCAGCTCATTGACTCAACACCCCAGGGGAGACCTGGCTCCAGCAGCCTGGGAGCCAGCAGTGTACCTGTCCTGTCCCTGAGACAAAGATGAGATCGCTGAGGGATGGAAAATTTAAATGACTTTTGCAAGGTCACAGAGTGACCAAGCAGCTGAACGGTGTTTCACACCCAGGTCTTGCTGCTGTGTCACGCTTCGCACAGCGGTGTCTGGCATCTGCTCGTCACCAAATCGCTGCCTTTGTTGAAGTTAAAAAATGTTAGATTCTTCACCATTTCCCCTCCTTCACTGACACAGTGTCTGCAGCCTCTCGTCCATTCATTCGTCCATGGCTGCACTGAGCAGCACTGAATGCCCGGGAGCTGTCTGTCTAGCATCCCACACTTCACCGCAGAACAGAGAAAAGCTCCTGAGTCCTGGTAAAATGTGAGCCCTCCTCTGCACCTGGCGCATCATCAGGCCCCTGCAGCTGACGTCTCTGAAAACTGCGCAGAGAGAAGGGACTGGGGGACGAGGAGCCGAGCGTGTGAAGACACTGGAGTTACTGCTGAGAAGTGGCATTTTATTCAGAGCACTTGACATTATCAGAGGTGCGTGGGCACCGACAGTGACAAATGGCCCACAGTGTAATTCGGGCTATAAAGCCAACAGGAAAACTCTGAACATTAGTCAAAACTTTGACTTAACCGAAGCACGTTAATACCCTCACCAGGCGTGGCCTGACACGTGCCACAGCAGCAATTACCCTCTGGCTTTGCCTTAAATTGTACTTTCTGCCCACTCTTAAGATCCTTTGACGTGTGGGTCACAACAATTAGGGTAAAATTAGTCTTGACGTTCTTGAAGGAGCATGCTTATTAGCTTTCCACTTCACTCCTTAATCTCAGGGAGAATCCACAGATTCGGTGGGAGGCAATGATAATGAAATCTACACACCCGGATTCCTTTGTCCCGTCTAAACGACTGGACATTCTTTCCAAGGAAATCTTCAAAGTATAGATTTCCACATTTGTCTTCCAAGACTGAGTTCAAAAGTATTTATTTGTTTACCTCAGCACTTAGCAGTATGTCTGTGACTCAGCAAGCTTTTGCTAAACAAATGAACCTCCCGAATCACTAATTTTTATTGCTCTATAAAAGAACACGATTATTTTATTCTAACTTTTCAACTTATTCACAGTGCAACTTAACATAAACTCAGGAAATAAATATTATCTTTATGATGATCCTAAAAAGCCCTGCAGTTTTTTCTCATTCTTTCAAGAAATGTTGTGTTTTACTTAAAATAACTTCAGTTTGGAGTGTATTTTGAGATATTCTAGTGCTCTGACAACCGTAGAAGTCTGGTCCCCTCACTTAATCAGAAAGGTGAGCATCCCCGTGTGTCCAGGTGTCCTGTGACTGCCGTAGCATGTTACACACATCTGGTGACTTAGAACAACAGGAAATGATTTCTCCCAATTCTGGAGGCTCCATGTTCAAAATCAAGGTGTCAGCAGGGTCTTGCTCCCTCTGAAGTCTCTGAAGAACCTTGTCTTAAGTTGATTACATCTGCAAAGACCCCATTTTTAATGAAGTCCCATTCACAGCTTCTGACTACACATTGGACATCAGCATGAACTTAGGGGGAGGGACACCTACTCAAGCCAGGACACCAGGTAAAGAGAAGGTTTGTGCATTCAGGTGAGTATTAGCATTGTAAGGTCAACAAAGGAGGAGCATTTATGGACCATTTTATTTATTTACTAGTAATGAAGTTCTTCACTAACACAGAGACTATATCTGAGTTGAAGAAATTAGACAGATAGATCAGTCTATAGAATGATGGTATTTTTAATGCTAGCTCAGCTATGTCAAAAGAAGGTGTGCATAGGGTTGATTTTTCAATCTGTCACAGTTTTCATCCCATTAGATACAACCACTCAATCACGATTCTGCTGCATGAATACCGCCCAGCGATGACCTTTCTTTAGCAGTATTTGCAGGTGAGCACACCTGTCGCTAATCATCTTCTCCTGTGATGATTTGATGTGCCCCTTCTGAACGAGCACCCAGCTGTCCCCGCCCACTTCCTCCCCCTGTTTCTCATGCTACTATTTGGCCTCTCTCCTCCTTCTCCTTCCTTCTGAAGAATCAGATGCATCGGGGAGGAGCAATTTGGGTTATAAGAAGAAACCTTCTCTGCATATTGCTCTTTGTTTTCACACGCATTGCTTTCCTTGCACCGGTGATCCCCTCTGTCTGGGGTGCATTTCCCCCACATATGTAGGTGGCGCATCTGTCATTCTGGTCTCTTCTTGAACATGCGTTCCCCCTGGGGGCTGCCTGCCCGCCCCAAGGACTGACCCCTCTCCATCACCCGCATCCCTTTTGTTCATTTCTTCCTTCATATCATTAATCCCAAACTGATAACAGAGCTTCTCCATGGGTTTATTTGTTTGTTGTCCAGAACACAAGCTCTGTAAAGGCCATGGCTTAGTCCGCACAGCTCGGCTGTGTTCCTCGCACTGATGATAGCAGTAGCCCTGCCCCACAGCACGTGCTTAATGAATGCCAGTTGAATGAATAAGTGAATGACTGAAGATTCATTATATCTCTGAAAATCCCTTGCTACACTATCAACTGGCCTAAAAAATTAACATGAAGAAATGTGTGACTTACCATAGTTCTCATTCCCTGAAATGTGTCTGATTCTCATAGAATGCCCGGGATATATCTGCAAGTGAAAAAATCTCCTTTCCTCATGGCAAGTTCAACAGTCCTCACAAATACAACTTGTAAAATTATTCATTAAGAATCATCACACTGCCCTGGTTCAGTGGATTGAGCGTCTGGCTGAGAACCAAAGGGTCAGTTGCCAGTTCGATTCCCAGTCAGGGCACATGCCTGCATTGCAGGCAGGTCCCCAGGCAGGGGTGTGTGAGCAGCAACCACACACTGATGCTTCTCGCCCTGTCTTTCTCCTTCCCTTCCCCTCTCTCTAAAAATACATACATAAAACTTTTCAAAAAACAAGAATCATCATGCTGTCTAATGACAAATTATTTTTAATTTTAGCACATAATTGGGCCAAGAAAAATACACTTTAGTAACAGTAACTGATAATTATAATAAGTTATGATAATAATTATAATAGCTTTTTAATGTCATCACATGAATACACATTACCCATGTACACACTCAATGTACTTTTTCTACAGCAATATTTAGCTGAACATGAGTTTTAGGGCATGAACTCGTCACACGTGTGTGTTGTCTCTGAATATGGAGCCAACTCAGAAAAGACACAGGAGACGCATAAACGGAGACCAAAACATCAGTCTTGTTCCTGGTCAGCTGGTTAGAAAGTACGGGTTTAGATCGATAATCAAATGACTTTGGAAAGCCTCACCCCAGAAAACAGTGACCTGTGTGGGCATCTAGTTGGTGCGGGCTCGCTCTTCCCGCTAGCCAGCCCATGGTGCTGGACAAAGGATGGCTTTCCGAGGTGGTGTCTCCCTGACAGCCCTCACCTGGCCGCTTCCATCCCAAATGAAGTGAAGGAGAAAAGGTAAAGTCAGTATTTTCAGCAGTAAAAAAATAACACTGCTGACTGGCTAAATCTTTCATATTCTAATGACTGTTTTGCTGCCTTTTTATCAAGTAAACACAGTCTTGTGTGCTTTGCTATTTCCCTTTCATTTCTCAGAACGGTGTTCTTCCAACAGACACAGTAATTTCACTTGCAAGATTTCAGTTTGTGTTTTAATTACTTCAGACCCCGAATGGATGACTGCACTTCTAGAACCGGAGTAGTTTCTCCTTTTAAGTTCTTCAAGGCAGTGGTTGTTGAACTGGCACATGAAGCTTGGGACGAACTTGAACGCCCAGCACACAGGCCACTTCTCACACCAGTACTCCGACCTGATGGGATCGTTTGGAAGAATCTACTTTTTTTTAAAGACTTTATTTATTTATTTTTAGAGAGGGAAGGGAGGGAGATAGAGAGAAACATCAATGTGCGGTTGCTGGGGGTCATGGCCTGCAACCCAGGCATGTGCCCTGACTGGGAATCGAACCTGTGACGCTTTGGTTCGCAGCCCGAGCTCAATCCACTGAACTACGCCAGCCAGAGTGGAAGAGTCTACTTTTTATAGACTAACTTGAAAAAAGCTGCTTTCCATGAGGTGTTGTTATTACTGTCACCAATCACAGGGTAATGCTGAAGGGTCTTTTTCCGAGAGGAAAAGAAAGATTGTTGGATAAAATAAAAATACATCAGCATACATTTTAACAGAATGTTACCACAGTGAAAACTGGTCAGGATCTTAGGACAGAAAAATAAACTATTTTATAATAGAAATGTTAACATGAGTATTAATATATTAGAAATATAAAATATATAATTTTTATATTTTTATAATAAAGGTAGTTTGCAATACTATGAAGTTTTGTTATTGTTGTTAGGACTTTAAGTCCTTTAGAATACCAGGTTCTACATTTTTCCATTGCACAACTATAATGTAAAAATTAATTAAATCCCTCCTTATATGTAAGTACTCATACTCTATAGCTATATAATGTTATGTATCTAACAAGTTATGCGAAAATGGAAATTAAAATGCACGGTCTAAGATAAACATGCATAGACTTGCAACACTCCGACTCCCCACCCGTGATAATTCTGCTCACGCCAACACTAGCGCAGCGCCGCGGGGCAGCCAGCCGAGGACGGGGTGTGGTGGGGCGGAGGTGTCATCCCCCGAGCACTGACCCCCACACGGGCTTTGCAAAGGTGTCCGGTCCTGGGATGGAATCGGATCTCTCCCTGTAGCCCTGGCACCCAGCCCGGAGGGAACGGCCCCTCACAAACTCTCCTAACAGACCCAACCTCCCATCTCGGGGGGCTGGCGCTGGGGTCCAGGGGCTTCTCTCCCCGGGGACCAAAAACACAGGGACAGGGAGTCATCGCAACACCCCGCTTAATGGCAGCACCTTACCCGGTTCGCGCCCTCCCGTGGCCGAGTCCTCCGAACCCCGACAGCGCGGTCTCCCAAAGCCCGAGTCCACCCTTTCTGTCCTGAGCGGCAGGGGGCGCTCTCCAGGGAGCCCGGACCCACACGGGCTCCTCGGTGGTTTGCGCCCTTCCAACCGAGGAGAGCCAGGGATGCTGTCTCCCTCACGTAGGACGGAGTGTCAGGAGCTAAAAGCAGTCAGTCGGCCTGTCTTCACAAATATTTACTGCGGACCTACTGCATGTTGGGGACCAGGCCACAGAATGAGATGATGAGCAAGGCGCGGATGCTGCCCTTCAAAAGAACAACTTTTAGCTGGGGAAACTGAGTCCCAGAGCTGCAGGAGGCTCTGTCGCGATAAGGACAAGGTGCCACAGGCAGAGCAGAGGCGCGAGCAGGCGTGAGACAAAGGGGCTGCTTTTTGAGGGAGTTAATGCAAATACTAACCCTTAAGCTATTGGTCTTCGGAACTGCGAATACTGCTGGGGTGTTCGGAGCAGGGGAGGCGGAGGCGAACGCCGCCAGCCGCCAGCCAAGGAAGGTTGCCTGGCGGGCTGGGGCACCCTGGCTCCCGCCCAGTGTGAGTTAGGGCACCAGGAAGGAGGCTGGATACTAAGGAATTTGAATTGCTTCATATACCCTTTTTAAAAAAGTCCTCATTATCTAATTTGAAAGCTTAGCTCATCTGCAGTAAACCTGTTAACTGTGCACTACGCCTCCAACTCAATCACAACGGAGTGAGTCACTTATGGAGAGGAACAGGCCACAGAGAGCGAGGCCGCAGTCCTCAGGAGGCCGCTAATCTTCTTAAAGCAGCATCAGAGGAGACCACTAGCTCCACAACCAGGGATCCTTTGATCCACACTTAGTAACTCAAGGGTGGATGGAGCCTGCGAACGGTGGTAAACACGGGCATGGTGAGAGTGGGCGCAGCCTCAGACCAGTCCTGTGCCCACAGGGTTCTGCTCCCCACGTGACTTTTCCTGAATGTCGGCATCCTAGGTTGTCTGGCTCTGCTTTTGTGTGACCATGTAGCAATGTAGCCCAAATATGACTTTGGGGGATCTTTTCCTTCCCCCGCCCCACCTTATTTAACAATGCAGGTTTAAACACATGCCTTAATTGATTGTCTCTCGTGTCCGCCGCTGCCTCAGGTGCAGTCCTGGCCAGCTAGCTACCAGGGAGCCCCTGACCCAGGCAGTCCCAGTACCGTCCCATCTGGTGAGTGGCAGCTCCTGCTGAGCTTTTTTGTGCTCACTTGCTATGGCCAATGTTTTGCATTTACAAAGCAGTTGTGTTTTCACATTGGAAAGCCCTTCGATAACTAAAGTTCTGTTATTGCAGGAGAAAAGAGAGACAAAAGCACAAAACATCAAACCACGACTTCCGCCTCCTGTAACCTTTTCATCTCAGGCCAGAGAACTTTCTACCGAACGGCTTGCAGGCGTCCTTCTCAGACAAGCTGAAGTGTAGACAGGCGCCAGGTAATTGCTTTTCCACACCTGCTTCCTCAGTCTGATTCAGACACCTGCACATGTTTTTTTGGAAAATGAAAATTTATTCGGAGACAGGGACATGTAAACATCCTTGTCCTGAATAAAGGACTTGAACTGAGGAATAAAGCCATTTAATTTTCCTTTCAGATGCAGCTCCTCCAAGTGCTCCAGCAATGCCTGGGCAACGCCCCCTGGGACCCCCGGGGGAACACACCGCTCCTAACTCTGACTCTCCAGCTCTGAGCAAACCCTTCCTACGGCAGGTGATACCCACAGAACTAAAGGAGAGTGGATTCAGCTCCTCTGAACAGCATAACTCTGGCCCTGAGACACCTGCAGGCTGAATAGTACAGCAGGGTGGCTGCTGGAGAACAGGGCCGCTGCCTTGTTCCCGAGGACAAGGACGGACCCCACTGAGGCACAGCGTGAGTGGAGAGGCCGCCCCTCATTTGAGTCCCATTTTGAATTTCCAGCAGCACAGGTCCCTGCAGGCGATTATTGTGAGTGGACGCCGTGGGGTTCAGAATGAGTCACCCCAAGGTGTGTCTCTGTGGTATGCAGATTACTGTGAGCTAAAAGCAATCAAATCCTGAAGGCTCAAAAGAAAACCTCGCCCCTGCCCTAGTGGTCTAGAGGAATTTGAATTAGAGGCCTTGCCTCTAGTAAGAGATTATCAGAGGTCAGTCATCTTGACCTGTCTGGAAGCATGAACTGTAATCACTGAACATGTGTTCTCCCTGCAATGACCTTCTGCAGGCCCAAGGATGCCAGACCACATCCCTAGCTCAGTGTCATATAGACTTCACTTCCCCTTTCTGTCTCTGAACCCCTCTTGCACTGGGGGTCTCTGACTCTCTCGTATGTGGTGTTCCTGTGAGCACAAAATTAAATTTGAATTTCCCTTGTCAATCTGTGTCATGTTGATTCGATGAGTGTACCAGCCAAAAGAACCACAAAAGGGGAGGGGAATTTCTCCCTGTCCCAACATTTTAACCAAGCTCCCTACTGCAAAGGAAGGGAGGTGACGCTGTCCAACCACTGCTACTTCAGGGAAGCTGGTTCCCGGAGAGGTTTTTTCAGTGTCTCCTGGCCTGGAAGAGGCTGGGAAAGGAGAGGCTCTCCTGGCCCCTTTCCATCACCTTGGCCTTTAGGGGGTGTTTTGTTTGTTGTTTTTTGCCCTCTGCTAATATTCTCAATCTAGTAACTCACACCAAAATATTCTTCCATTTTCTAAAATGAATCTACTGGATTCAAGTTGAAGGCTAAAGAGAAGACGTATAGTCCACGTCTTCAAGGACCTTTGAGTCTAGTAGACAGGCTGGCATGGGAAGTATGGGCCCTGAGTTGGTCAAGCTCACCTGTAGGTGAAGTTTTTATTACAAGGGTGTGTTTCACCGCGTAGCTCATGGTACCCTCCTAAAGATCAGAACCACGGCCACTGTCCAGTGCTGCCCTCCCTCCTACAAAGGCGACCACCCTCCTCATCTTGCCTGTACCCCAAACCACACTTTCTGGAGCACACTGCCTGTAAGTAGTCACTGTTAGCTGTTGTTGTTTCTTTTAATTGCTTTGAGACACACAGAGAGAGAAACGTCAACTTTGCTGTCCCACTTACTGACGCATTCATTAGCTGCTTCCTGTGCGTGCCCTGACCAGGGATGGAGCCCGCAACCTTGGTGTATGGGGACATCGCTCAAATCAACTGTGCTACCAGCCAGGGCCACTGTTTGCCCTTGAACAAGGCCGGGTTAGTGGAACCCATTCGTGCACAGTAAAAACCTGTGTAAAATTTAAGACGGACCTCCACATCCGCAAATTCCCAACGGAGAATCAAAAATACTGTTTCCATCTGCCAGGCTGTTTGAATCCTCAGATGTGAAACCCTGGTTAGGGTGGACAGCTACATATTATTTGAAAACAATGCATATAATTCAAACTCATGCTGTTTGAGGGTCAGCTGGACACTTTTCATCTGAGAAAACAGTAACCTCAGAGAGAAAACCTGAATTGGGTTCATTGCAGGTCAGAGGTAACTTGGGTACTCCAGGCTGGGATCCCTGGGGGGCGCTACGGGGAGACATACCTAAAGTCTTACGCCCTGACCCCATCTATTTATTTTGGTCCCTCTATTTTGTTTCACTTTCTAAACACACCTATAGCTGATAAACAAATAAAAATGGGTATTTGCATAATAACCATAGATGTGGCATTACATTTTAATTCTACTGAGCAGTGGTTTTTATTTCTTTTAGGAAAGTAGTGGTAAGGGTTTGAGACATTTAATTCAGATATTAAAGGAAAGACACCCTATTGTGAGCTGAAGAACATCTAAAAATGTCAGTTGAAATAACACATCTTCTGAAGCACACATCGTGAGACCTATTTCTCCAGGGTCTCCAAGATGCTTTGCACACGCTGACTCTGCTCAGCCCGACATCCCCCTGTTAATATTACGGCACCCCGCAGTAATATCAGCTTTGGAAGCTACAGGCTGAGTCAGGCCAAAAACGACAGTGAAACCAAGATCACAGCTTCTGGGCCTGGAATATAAAGCCTCTAAAGTCAGGCTTTAGGGTGTTTCTTTTTCCAAATGACGAGAACTAGTCATGCAAGTGACATCTTGGGAACACTGTCCTTTGCGAGTGCCCCTCCTCCTCCTCCCCGAACCGTCTGCGTAGCCAGTCTGCGTAGCCACAGATGCAGAGCTCTGTGAATCAGACGCCTGCGGGCTCTTTCCACGTTCGGTACGCACTTGCACTTCACGGAGTTAAGCAATTCTGTTTATCATCTTGATTTCTCCCTCTGTATCTCCTTAATTTATAGTAAGTACCATTCCCGCTATAAGCCCGCCACTCCTGGCCACGGCCCTAAGAAGTTGCAGGGAGAGAAAATTCTGCCCTTTTCTTGTTCATGTTTTATCTTCCAAATTAAAGAACACGTTCCTCACTGCCGGCTAGGAAGGCAGTCAGCAAATTCTGGCCTCAAAGAACAACTATGATGCTGAGGAAAATTAGCAAAAGTCACCATTTCACTCGGTGGAAATTGACCAAAATGTGCACAGGGACCCGGAAAGAGCTCATGCCTGAGAGACTGCTGGGTCCCGCGTGGGGCCAGTGGGGGTCTGCGGCATCTCCCCCAGCGGCCCGCCCGGGGTTCTGCTGCTGCAGAGGCCGCAGCGTCTCACTGAGCTCAGAGGGGGGACAAGGTCCACGCCCAGGGTCACTGTCGGTGACAGCGACAGTCTTCACAATGGGTGAGAAAAGGGGTCGATGAACACATTGCCCTGATGCCCCTGCCACAGCTGGGGGCAGCCATGCTCCGGGCCTGAGCTGCCTGTGCTGCGAAGACCGCACAGCGCACGCGTTGCCGGCTTCCCTAGGGCTGTGCAGGCCCACGGAGACGGGCCAGAGCCCAGGCGCAGGCCAGAGAGAGCCCCGGCGCAGGCCAGAGGGGGCGCGCCCCTTGGCGCACACTCGCCCCCACCGGCGGAGGACAGAAGCCTTACCGCCTAGAGTCATTCGAGCTCAGCCTCTGTCTAACCATTGGCTGACGACCAGATGCACAGACGCGGGCAACCCTGAGAAGTCAGGGTCAAAAATAAATAGAACAACTTGGCAGAAAAACCGCAAAGACTTAGATGATAAATAATATGACGGCCAGATATAGAACACTTAACCCAGTGACTGCAGAACGGAAATTATTTTTAAATACATATGGGGCATTCTTTAGAACTGACTCTGTGCCAGACCCTAAGACATGTCTCCATGAGTTTCAAAGAATTAAAATTATGTAAAGTATGTTTTCCAACACAGCAGATCTAAGTTAGAACTTAACAACAGTGCGAAACCGGGAAACTCACCAAATGTTTGAGATACAAGCAGCATTCTTCTAAATAGCCAGAGGTCAGAAAAGAAATCACGGAGAAACTAAAAAGTATTGTAAACTAAATTAAATTAAGAGCTCAGTATAAAATTATAAATGAAGATAAAGCAGTGATCAAATGAAAATTTATAATTTTAAAAGTCTGCATCAGAAAATAGAGGTCTCAAATCAATACTGTAAGATTGCACCTTAAGAAATGAAGAAAAGAAAAGCACTAATAGGAAGTAACAAAGAGCAGAAATCAATGCAATGGAAACCAGAAATAAAACAGCGACAAATAAGTGAAACTACAAGTTAACTCATAAAAATATAAGGAAACTGATGAACCTCAGCCAAATCAATGAAGAAAAAATAAAGGTACAAATCTCCGAAGTCCAATGTGGAAAGGAGCCGCACTGCCAACCTGCCAGAGCTTGAATGGGCTTACGGAAATATTAGAAACAACTTCATGCAAACAAATGGGCAATTTAAAAGAAATGGAAAAGTTATTAGAAAAAACTAAATGACCAAAATTAACTCAAGAAGAAACAGAATATGTAAGGTGACCTACAATGAGTCAAGAACAAGTAAAAGGAGTAAAAGAACACGTAAAGGGCCTGGTAGAGCTAAAACAATTTTGAAAAAAAGAACAAAATTGGAGAACTCACTCCAATCTCAAAGCTGCTATACAGCTGCAGTACAATCAGGAGAATGTGCCCTGCGTGCAAGGACAGGCACAGACGACTGAATTGGCAGTCCTCCGTGTCCTCCGCGTCCTTTACTTCTTCGTCCTCTGTGTCCTCTGTGCCCTCCGCATCCTCCGCGTCTTCTGCGTCCTCTTCGTCCTCTACATCCTCTTCATCCTCTATGCCTGTCCTCTACGCCCTCTACGCCCTCTACGCCGTTTGCATGTGACAAAGCCATCAAGATACTGCAATGCGGAAGACAGCTGTCTTTTCAACAAATAGTGTTGAGATAATCAAACATCCAAAACTACTTAACTTTGAACTTCACTTATACAAAAAAAAAAAAAAACTCTCAAAATGGATTATAGATATAATGTAAAGTGAAACCACACAGGCACAGGTTCTGGACTGAGACATGAAGAAGATCTTTATGACCTCGGGTTAGGCGGAGATGAAGCACTGAGCTTGACATAGAAAACGCTGACAGACTGGAGTTCGTCAAAAGTAAAGGCTGCCGCACCAAGAGACATCATTAAGAAGGTGGAAATACAAGCCAAACAGTGAGGGAAAACTTGCACATCATGTATGGATTAATAAGGGACATGTATCCCAAATATGTAAAGAACTCTTACAACAAAATAAGAAGAAAACGACCTAATTTAAAATGAGCAAAAGATCTAATAATTATTTCACAAAGAACATATACAAATGGTTAATAAGCAAACAAAAAGTTGTTCAGCGTTAGTAGTCAACAGGAAAATGCAAATTTACCCAACACAATACCTCTACACACCTATCAGGATGGCTGCAGTCTAAATCAGCACAATACTGAATGTGGGCCAAGATGTGGATGAACTAGAATCCTCATGTACCGATGGCAGGAGTGCAAAGTGATACCATGACTTTTGAAAACAGTGTTGCAGCCCTGGCTGGCATAGCTCAGTGGATTGAGCATGGGCTGCGAACCAAAGCATCGCAGGTTCAATTTCCAGTCAGGGTACATGCCTGGGTTGCAGGCCTTGACCCCCAGCAACCATGCATTGATGTTTCTCTCTCTCTCTTTCTCCCTCCCTAAAAATAAATAAATAAAATCTTTTTTTAAAAAAACAGTGTTTCTGTTTCTTAAATGGTGAAACATAAACTTCCCAAGCCACGCAGACACTCTGTGCCTAAGAATGGGCCCGCGGGAAACAGACGCACACGTCCACACACAGATGGGCCAGTGGGTGTCCACAGCAGCATCACTTATAACAGCCCCCGTGGAAACAATCCAGATGTCATTAACCGATGCCAAATGTGATATATTTGTGCCAAGAAACATCACTCAGCAATAAAAAGAAATTAATTAGTGGTACATACCACATAAGGGATGAATTTTGAAAACATTGTTCCAAGTGAAAGCAGCCAGCTACAAACACTGACATTGTGTATACACGGTTATGTAAAATATTGAAGAATTACAAACTATAAAGAAGGAAAGAGATACGTGGCTGCTTAGTCCTGCAGGTGGGAGCAGGACTTACTACAAATGGGAGAGAAGAAATTTGGGGGCGGGGATATAAATGTTCTAAAGCTAGATTGCTATCATTGCAACTCTGTAAATTTACCAAAACTACAAAAGAATCCTCTGATAGTTTATGCAAATGTGAAAAGAGTTGAGTTAGAACATGAATCAATTTAAACCAAAGTCAAGAACAGCAAGGAATGTTTAGAAAACAAAGTTTGCTGTCACTCTCTCTCATGTCCATCCCGACAAGTTCAAAATGCCACCCAGAAATCTTCACCTTCCTTCAGTATACAGTCACGAATTTATCGACCATGAGCTTACCTAAAACCAAATGGATCTGATTACACTGATATAAGTTAAAAATGTGCTGTATCTCGTAGCTTTGAATCGAAAGTATAGATTCAAAGAACTAATAAACAACGTTCTTGTGTTTTTGGTAATTTATTGATTTTGGGGGGCAGGGAACAATGTAGAATACCAAGCTAAACTAGTTAGAAATAAAGCTCGCTTACAGACAAGTTCACTGTTCCTTGGGTTTTATCTATCCAAGCTCTGCATCTCTATGGTACCAAGAACTCATTGCTGGTTAACACACACGCATGCACACACACACACACACACACACACACTCACACAAATCAACATGCAGACGTCAGTCTGTTTCCTCACATTGGTAGCAGCCCAGATATTTGATTCATTTTATTCATTTTATGTAGCAAAGGAATAGAAGGCTAAATTTATATCAAAATAGCAATTCAAAGAGACAGACACAACATAAAATGAATATTTTTTTCTTGTCAAAATGGGTATGGAAGTAATTTTTTGTTGTTAAACTTCTAAGTAGCCACTCATTGTAAAGATGTTATTTATTTATTTTTAGAGAGAGGGGAAGTGGAAGAGAAAGACAGGGAGAGAAGCAATGTGTGGCTGCCTCTCATGTTCCCGGTACTGGGGACCTGGCCCATAACCCAGGCATGTGCCCTGACTGGGAACTGAACCAGTGACCCTTTGGTTCACAGGCCAGCACTCAATCCCCTGAGCCATACCAGCCAAGACATAAGTAACCGCTCATTTTAAAATAATCTTCAGGAGGCTTGTTTGTATACTCAAAAATAGCTTTGTGCTTTGAAAAAAAAAGAGTTCTTTTCATCCAGGTGGAAGGCTCATGGTATCTTAAATTGTGCTTAAAAATTAACAGGGAATTTTAAGACACCTACAGTTGATTTTTTATATCTAGTTAGAAAACCAGTGTTTCTCTAAAACTTGAAAAAGGTATCAGAAGCCTTTCCCAAGTCATAGTTAATTATTTTTAATATTAAGCTTGTCAAGCTACAGATAAGTATGAAAATCCAGAATGATTATACAACAGACTAAAAAAGAAATTCAGTCTAAGTTTAAAAACGTATATCACAGAACCACCACAAAGAGTCTTTCAGGACAAGAGGAGATCGGAAGTGAGGCCTTCAAAGATGGACATAGTATCCGAGGAAATGAGACGTAAACTTGAAACACGTTTTACTGAGCAAAAGTTCAACCTGAATCACAGCGCGGGGGGGTGCCCAACCCTCTGACTTGTTACAGCAGGTCACAGCAGGATGGCTGGTGGCTGCAGTGTCACCTGCACAGCCCGATGCTGGAAACTTAAACAAAATCCATCCTTTCTGTTTCATTTTTCTGGCAAATGGCTGAATGGCCACCCAACCCACAAGCAGTCTGGTTGAGAGCTGGAATGGGCATGCACACACGTGTTGCAGGGTCTTTAAGCAGAGCGTCCACATGTTCTCAGTCGCTTTCTGTGGAATGCAAACAGAACATAGAGCCACCAAACTGCACATATAAAATGGTTAAAACTGTAAATTGTAGGTTATGTGTACTTTGACACAATTTTAACAATAAAGCAGATGCAGCGTCCTGATGTGTTCTTAACCAGAAAGGCACACGGCAGACAGCCAGCACGTTGGGGTTCACATCAGTCCACCGGGGACGAGAGTAGGCAGAGCCCTCAGCCTGTGCAGGGATTTCAGGTCAGGGGCACAGAGGTTATTGGAAAGATACAGGCCCTGGGGGCCAAGGCCACTCAGCAGGGAGAGGACAGGCTCTGTGACACATGATGCTGGGAACATCGTATAACCACGTGCGAAAGGATGAAGCTGGACCCTTGTCATACTCCAGCTACAAAAATTAACACATAGTGGAAAGACTAAAATGTAAGATCCAAAACTATAAAAATGTTCAAAGAAAACACAGGTGGAAAGCTTAACAAAATTGGATTTGGTGATGATTTTCTTGGACATGACATCAAAAACACAGACAATAATAAGCAATTACAGTAGAAAATAGCAAAAATAGACAAGTGGGATAACATCAAACTTTAAAAAATTGTACATGAAATAAGAAAGATACAGAATGAAAAAACTATTTGCAAATCATGGATCCCATAAAGAGTTAATACACAAAATCTGTGACTATAAGGAACTCCTATAATGCAACAACAAAAATCAAATAACCAGATTTTAAAATGTGCAAGGGATTTGCATAGAAATTTATCCAAAAAATACAGACAAATGGCCAATAAGCATATTAAAAGATGCTCATCATCACTAATCATCAGGAAAATGTAAATCAAAAACCACAGCAATATACCACTTCATACCCATTAAGTTGGCCACTGTCTAGAAATCAGAAAATTCCCACTGCTGGCGGGGATGGAGAGTGACTGGAAGGAACTCTTGCACACAGCTGATGGCACCGGAAGATAGCACAGCATTCTGGAAAACAGTGTGGATGTGCATCACCACGTCAGAGGTAGAACTGCAATATGACCCAGCAATCCCGCTGTGGGTATATGTACAAAAGAGTTGGAAGCAGGATCTTGAAAAGATAAACTCTACAGCTTTCTGTGTGGTGCCTGACACATGAACACTAACTCATTTCTCCATCCTCCTATTCTTCCTTTCATTCCTTTGATACCTCTGAGTCCCTACAGCGTGTCGTCGGTGCTCCAGGGGCTGGGCACGTGTTGCTCCAGGGAGCCCTGAACCATGTTCATAGAAGAACCAAAGCTTCCCCTTTCCATTCAGCATTCATGGAGCTGAGAGGGCCTGTTCTTCACAGCCACAGGGATGGGAAGTGACACAGGTGAGCTGAGCATAATACCCCCTTGGCTAGTGACTGACCTAAGAGAATGGATAAGTGACCCAGGCAGATGCAATAACTCCTGGAATAGATAGATCGAGTTTCCAAAAAAGTTTCCATTTTCACTGGATTTCCTGAGCTGATGCTGCTAGTGAACATCTTGGCCACCTGGAAGAAGTCCTTCTGATGCGGGAGAGTCCCACAGAACGCAGTCACCCCAGCCCAGAGATGTGTCGAGAGACAGGACATTAGTGACGCCATTTGAGCCACCGAGCCAGTAGGGCCAACCATAACCAAAGTGCGGCCAAGGCCCGCCTTCCTAATCAAGTGAGGTGATGCAAGTTTTAGCTGAAGGTCTTTTCCCCAGGTCACACCATTGCACCTGGTCCTGAAGCCCCATAACGGCCTTCTGCCCTTTGACTATGGAAAGGTGATGGTCACCAAAGGGACTCCACCCTTTAGAACAGATCTCTCAAGGGCTAATATGAGCCCTGAGCACTTTAAGATGTGGATCATCTATTCTGTTAAGAAACTATTGAATAGATAATCATTCAAAAACACCTCCTGAGTGTTTACAGTGGGTCAGGAGCCAATTTCCATGTCATACAGCAAGAACACAAGCTCCACATTTGTGAAATTTCTAGTAGCAGGTGGAAAAGAATTAGCAGTCTCAGAAGACCAGCGCAAACAGGTGCTAAGAAGCTTGAGAGCCCAGCCCCCTCGCTACCAGGTCTCTCCTTTTAGGGTGGAGTTTGCAGTCACGCCTTCAGCCCTTTAAAGACACCTAGTCCTACAGGGACTGAGGGGCAAACTGGGCAACTCCTAGCCCAGAAACACACAAGCATGGTCAGGCAAAATCATCTCCTATAAAGCACCATCCTTGGCACCTGAAAAATTTACCTGGTGTTACAAAAACAATGCGCCTCCGATTGACGAAATACACACATCTTCAGAGGCTGTACTTCGAAAGGACTATCAAACATGCATTTTTAAGAAAGGTCTCTTTTTTCTTCATAAAGTATTTATTTTTCACTTGGTCTTAACATAAATAATCCAAGTTCATTGTGGAAAAGTTGGAGAAGATGGAAGCTGTAAAAATAGTGCATTGTCCTGCACACAAACCAGGTAAACGGTGCTGGTGGTGGGGTGGTTGAATAAAGGCAGCAGCAGGGTCAGCAGGTGTGAACTGTACTGACGAGTAATACATCGCAAAGATCTGCTGCCCTCTGCATGTGAGGCCAATAATCTGTGAAGTTATTTAAATAACTCTACAGTGTTCTAACCTACAAATGTTCTATAATTTATTTAGCCTATTCCTACGGTTAGACACTTCTGTTATTTTTCCAAATTCAGGCATACTTTCACTGAACTGAAAGTATGTGGAGGTTTTTTTTAGCTTATTATATATTCTGTCAAATTGTCTTCCACAAAAACAGTAATATTTTACATTCCCACCCATCAGCAAGCAGGACTCTTCCTCACACCTGTCAGCATTAGTATTTAAAAAAACTATTGTAACTTATGAGTTGAGAATAATGATAGAAAATAAACATGCAAATGAATATATGATACTATAATGTTAATTTTCTGTAGAAATAGAGTCGAGCTGATTCTTTATAAGCTAATAGTTAAATTAATTTGCAGTATTTTATATCCAAGTAATTTACTTTTCTAGGACCGATATCAATTCTCCCTCAAGATTACGTCCAATAGGACTGCTTTTGCTGAGTCACAACTGAGCACACGACTGTTTACAAGATAAAAGTTTCTCACACACACTATTGCAGCATCAGTCAGACTGAGATTTTAATGCTAAATGCTACATTTTGTTAGAACATAGGAGTTTTACAGACTTGCCCAAGTAAATCAATTTACAACTTTATGAACAAAATTGGTAGTTTTAATAATAATGGTTTGGCATGAAAAGTTTTTAAAGACTGTGAAAATACAGTACAATAGTTCATGAGAAAGTCTTCCACAGTGTGACTCATGTTTAATAATGTTAGGGACTCACTTTAAAAATATATATTTTACATTAACTTTCGTTATTCAATTGTGGCAATCTAATCACATTTGACACATCATGTTTTAATAGAAGTATGTGGATTTAAAATAAATTATGACATTTATGGAATGTTTTCTCTCTTTTTTATGATTTTATTTATTTATTTTTTAGAGAGGGGGAAGGGAGGAAGAAAGAGGAAGAGAAACAGCAGTGTGTGGTTGTCTCTTGAGCGCCCCCTACTGGGGACCTGGCCTGCAACCCAGGCATGCGCCCTGACTGGGAATGGATCCAGTGACCCTCTGGTTGGCAGGCCAGCACTCAGTCCACTGAGCCACACCAGCCAGGGCTCAAAATGTTCTCTATAGTACAAGATACTCCATTAATTTTTTGTATGTTTTATTAATAGCTTTTTTATTCTGGAAAAGTAAATGAAAGCCATATTCCTATAAACACTGACATTACAAAGTACAGGGAAAAGGAGAAGAGAGAAGGAAGCAAAAACCTCTACAAACCCTCCCAATAGTCTCTCAGCAAACAAGACCATACTGCTCTGTGCCGTCTTCAATCGCCTAGTCACTAAACCACAACTAAGCTCTTCTCTGGAAGGTTCCTCACTTCGAGTCGGCGGGAGCCAAAAGTAGGGTGAGCGGCGTCACTCTTTTGGCATATCCTCTCGGTCATTGTGAATACGGCCGTGTGTTAAAAAAAAACCCACATGCTTCTCTATATAGCATGTCTTTAACAATTCAGGGATGCGATGGCTGAGGTTTCAGCTCAAGCATCTCCAAACACACCGCTGTCCAACCCCTGACTTTCCCGCGCGCTATTTCTTGGTTGCTTTCCAGGTGCCACTCTCTGTGATGCGAGCTGTCCTGCGAGGTTTTGTTTCTTCAGACCGGAATCCTGGGGTCCCCGCGGCGCCCCCGCTCCCCCGCAGCGGGCAGCAGGCAGCAGGCAGCAGGCGGCCGGGCTGCGGTCAACAGTCTGGATACAGCCATCAGCGATCTGCAGCCCCAGCCCGCACGTATCTACCCACTTCTCTTACTGTGTCCTGATATTTCCTCTCCGTCAACACCCACTTTCGGGGCTGAGACGGCCCCTGAGCCGGGAGGGCCTGGTACCTGTCATCACTGCGGTGCTCGGCTGGCTCCGGGTTGCAGAAATCCGGAGAAATTGGAGGCACCGATTTAGGGCTGAGGGGCCCAAGGGCGTGGGGATGCGCGGCGCGGCGCTCTGGACTTGAGCGCACTGAGCCAGCTGAGATGCAGTTTCTGGTCGAGGACGCAAGGCCGAGGCCACCGCAGGGGAGAAGCCATCGCCCCGGCAGCCGGGCCAACGCGTCAGATGCTCCGTTTAAAAAGGCTTTTGCAGTCAAATACGTTCGAAAAACAGTGTCCAGTCTCTCCTTGTTTGAGAGATTTGCAATGTTAGCAAATTAGAAGTTCTGAGAAGTAAAAATAAGCACTCAGTTTTACCTAATTTTAGTGTATTCCTCGCTTTTCAGCCAGATTCTGTGTCTGGTGCCTTCCCTACACCCCGGGTTCTCTCTGTGACGTCACAGAGGACAGCCGCTCCGGCCCGTGTTCCCCGCCTGGTCCTCGCAGCTGGTGCGTGGCCCCTGCCTGGACTGTGGCGTGGCTGCTTCCAGGACCTGGGCGCCCCGCGTTGACAGATGCGTGCGGAGCCCTGTGGGTCAGGGCCTGGGTCACCTCTGCGGCCTCGGGGACACCTCCTGTGCTCCCTCAGTTGTCACTGACCTGGCAGTGGCCTCATCCTCCATCCACCCCCACGCCCTATCCGGGACGTCTGAGCTACTTGTTCCTGCTCCTTTTCTGACTTTTGTTTCTTTGGGGAATTGCAGTGGTAATAACGGGAGACAGACCAGAAACTACCTGAAGCCCTGGTCCAGTCTTCACTCAGGCATCAGCTCACTCATTTTAAAAACACGTGAAGTGCTCACCGTGCAACGGGACCTGATCTAAATATTTGACTCATAGTGGTAGCTCTTTGGTTCTGCCTACAACCTCCGGACGGGCATGCGCCCCCTCCTGGGCAGCCCAGACAAGTGCAATAACTCGCCACTTACTGCTAGTGGCAGCCAGGGGCTCAACCAGCCACTACAACGGGGCCTCCTTTGGGTCTCTTAACCTGTTCGCTTCTCCGAGTCGCTCCAGAGCATGACCCAGTTCTGAGATCCCATCTCTGCCCTGATTTACCTGTTCTGTGTGTTTTCCGGGAACTCTCCCCTGGGCTCTGTCAGGTTTCGTTGCTCACTGACATCGCCGTCCAGCCTGACAAGTCCGACAACAAAATTGCAGGTGAGGCTGACAGGTCATTACAGCAGCTGGCAGGTGCTCACACTCAGCAGCGAGTTTAAGGGAGCATCAGAGACAGGAAAGGCACATGGTGAGGGGGAGGTGCCGGCCGGGAAGCAGCTGGCGGAGCGCTTGGCACAGAGCGGATATCCAGCCAGGTCTGCCGGTGGGAAGGAGCACCAGGAGGAAGGCCAGCAATGAATCACAAACCCTGGCCCCTTGGAAAGGACAGATGGCCAGTACTGGTGTGCCATTTAAGATGTGATTTCACAATAGGAGAGTAAAATGTAGTTGTCAGAAGGATCCGTGGACTTAAAGAGAGAATCTGCTACACGCATGGCAAAGCCAGAAGTCCTAACACCAGAGCAGTCTCACCGTGGAGGCCGGCCTGCGTACGACCAAGTTACCGAAGCGGCAACTGACCCAGGCAGTTGGCCAGTCATGCCCCCGGAGCTCTGGAAGTCTCTGTTTCAAAGTGTGATTTAAGTGTCAGCAAATGCAAAAAAACAACTGGCAAAATGTTAAAAACGTGATTTAGTATTTATTCGCAAATAACAGTTTAACTTTTATTTAGGAAACGTGCAAAATGAAAAAAGATGTATAAAATATTATGGGCAATTTTACCAGCTTTCTCTGTTGTCATCTTAGAGTCATGGCAATGATTTTTATATTACGCAGAATAAGTAAAGAAAGGGCCCCTTCTACAGTTCCCGTGAAATGCACCCCTTCGTATGCGATGCTCCGCCATCGGCAAAGCCCTCTCGCCGCCTAGTCTTCGGGAACCCACCTCTTTGTTTTCAGCGTGTGTGCATTGTGGCCAGACAGTGAGTCCTCACCCAGCTCCGGGAGCTGAAGTGGCAGAGCTGAAAGGAGCTCTCAGTCCTCCCGGCGACACACCCCACTTCCCAGTCCCCTGCCACTCACCACCTGGTCAGAGAAGACAGAGGAGCGAATTACAGAGAAAGGGACACATTCGAGACTGTACAATATGACGGAAAACACTCAGAGCAAAACAATTTAATGTTAAATATTTTTATGCAGGAAATTGGTCCACCAACTGGAGATTTCAGCCCTTCGGTTTGAGTGTAAATGATTATATTAAATATTATACATCGTGGATTCAGAAACCAAAATATTGAGCTCATACGTATTTTTCTTGTTGTGAGCTAGATCGCGTCTCCCCTCTAAAGCAAGTGTTCGTGTGTGGAAGGCCTAACCGCTCCCGCTTCAGAAAGGGACAGAACCTGGGGGTGGGGTCTGTAAAGAGGTGACTAAGGTGACAGGACATCACGAGGGAGGGTCCTTCCAGGGAGAGGAGACTGGGACGCAGACCCGCATGGAGGGAGGAAGGTAGCAGATGGGAAGCCATGCAGTCCCTGGGCTTCGCAGGCTGCCCGAGCAGACTGGCATTATGCTCCAGGATCCGCAGTCTCCCTGCTGCAGGGGATGGTTCCTCCCACAGCAGGCTCAGAGGCTACTCGTTAGTCGGCTCTGGAGGCCGTCCACGCACAGACAGGGAGTCCTCACTTCCGGCCACAGGCTAAAATGACAGGAACAAGAGTTGAGTTTGTACAGCATGTGTCTGGTCCTAAAAACACCACCAACCTTCCCAATGAAGACCCAAAAGACTTGTAATGTGAAATATTATACTAAATGTGAGCTCCACACACATTTAAGAAACATTAATAAAAACAAGTAGGATCATCCTCTTCTACCCTATTTATTCTAGTTCAGGGTCGTAAGCAGGACCCTCTCCACAAAGCTCACCACACAATGTGGGACCCACCCAGGACAGGACGCCCTTTCATCACAGGGCTGCTCACACAGCCCCCTCAGATGGGGACAGTTAGGACTCATTAGCCAGTTCACCCAACTGCACGTCTCTGAGTGTGGGAGGAAACGGAGGCCCTGGAGAAAACCCAGATGGACACGGGGAGAAGCGCCATCACCAGGCAGACAGCAGCCCCAGCTGGGAGTCCGATCTTTTCTCATTGTCAATATAATGAAACAGTGAGCTAAAGTATATTATTCAAGTAGCTGCTGTATTCATAATATTTTCCAACAGTGTTCTTGAGTGACAGTTTCATCAGATTTTAAAATTAGAATTGCATTAGCTTAATAAAAAGGATGGAGAAATATTTCTTTTTCTAACCTCTAAAATAATTTATATGGCATGAAAATTATCTGGAAAATTTCTAAAAGAAATTCCAATAAAGTCATCGAGTGCTGTGGCTTCTTTTTTTAAAATCAATTTAATTTATTTCTATAGTGATTTTATTGTTTTAAGAAATTCTTGAATCTCTCTTTTCTTCCTTCAGAACTCTGTGAATGTTATTTAATTTTCCTCTGGTATCTCATGTTAAAAAGAAAAACTTAGAAGACAACCTGATAGTACTATAGGTAGGTAACTTGCTTGTCTCTGTTGGCATTTATCTTTCTGTTTGTTTGCCTTGTCATGGAAAACTCTTGCCAGACTGTCTCTGTGTTGTTTTTTCATTGACTCTATTTTGTATACAACACGTTCAAAATAAGTTCAGAATGTACTACAAATATTTCAGCTTTCTGCTTGTATTTTTGTTGTTGTTTTGAGAAATGGAAATCTCATTTCTGGGGCCACAGGAAGGAAGTCTTGCTCATAACCGATGTGAAAAAGAAGAAAACAGACCAAATATGGAGTCTTTTATGCTAAGTCCCACATCACCAAATGAGACAATGTACAGTTTTGGCTGTAAATTTTACACTAATTAATCAGGAATTTTTAAACCAATTAATTAGGAATCACCTGATCAATACTGATACATCGATCTGATTAAGATTGCTGGGGATCTTAATAAACAATAAAACAATAAAATCTCAGATCACTGGGGAGAAGTAGGGAGGGACTGTAGGAGGAGTGTGCTGAGACAGTGGGGGGCAGTCTAGGCTGGGATTGGCTGAGAAGCTGAAAGCCCCCAGAGCCAATGGAAATAAAGAGAGGGCTGGCTCTCCGACTCCGGAGCTGCTCCTCTCAGGTTCCCTCTCAGGCTCTTCTCCCTCGAGGATGCTCAGATGGTGGTGCTGCAGCTGCCTGCATTTCCCAAGGGATGGGTGGTGATTTTGAACGGAAGGAATTCTGGGAACAGCCTAGGATCAGACTTTGGTGCCCTAGAGGGAACAGGCTCTGAGGCAGAAGCCTGCCGTTCTTCTAAAATTGTGTAGCTTGTACCCAAAGAAACACAATAACTAAAAACTAATGGAGAAAAACGATAGGAGAACTCAGGTGTTAAGAGTTTAGCCTTAACCATAGACTTAAGTGATTAAAGCTGTGACTTGATAGGCTTCAGTAACTGCTTCTGAATGAAGACTCCTTTCCCTTATGACCAACTTTTGTCTCTAGAATTTTTGCCTAGAGGGCGGGGCAGTGGGCAGCAGGACCCCAACTCACTGTCCTGCCACATACCAGTGAGGTGGTCTGCCGCCCTCTGAGGGAAAGTAATACTTCCAGAACCAGTCTGATCTCCCTTCTGCCTATAAAAGTCTTTCACTTTGTACAGCTCCTCGGAGCTAGCCACCTGCTGGGTTGGATGCTGCTGGACTCATGAGTCATTCAGTACAGCCAATAATAAGCTCCGTAAACTTCGCCGAGTTAAAGTTTGTTGTTTAACACTAGGCAGTTGTTTCAAAGGAAGAAGGCTTTGGAGACTCCATTTACAATTCCTCCTGGGACAAAAGGGTTCTAATATATTTGCCACTGGCCACGGCCAAGGTTTGCCACGTTAGAGGGGACTGACACCTCACAACGTGAAGATGCACACGGCTCCGTGACGGGCATCAGACGGTGTGAGAGGTGAACGGGGGTCAGAGTCAGGGACAGTGGGACCCTCTGCCCACCGCTGAGCAAAACTCTTATGGCACCTTCAGAGGGAGACCTCATGCCATCCTTCCTTCTCCACTCTGCATGAGTTTGGCTAAGTATTCTGAGAAAAAGATAATGTCAGGCAAGAATTAGACAATCTACACATAGAAACAGAAGAGAGTTAAGATTACACAATGTAAAGGATTGAAAAATTCAACTGTTTCTGGATTTCAAGCAGTGAGAGAAGGGATTTAAAAATTCTTTCAACCTGGAAATTCTTTCAATTCTTTCAAGTAGGGGGCACATGAGAAGCAACCACACATTGATGTTTCTCTCCCTCTCTTCCTCCCATCTCCCCTCTCTCTAAAATTAAATAAATAAATTTTTTAAAAAAATATTTTCAGAAACAAAGACACAGAAAAGTGTTTCTGTTGACTCAATCAGAGATTAGATTAAGGGACTAGACCTCCTGCTTAGGCCTGAGAGCCTTGAGGTAACCACCATTAGTTTGACAGAAAGAAGCGTGAGGCAAGAAACTGACGACAAAGGGACAGAGGGCGAGGGACGAATGGAGGGAGAGAAAGGCAGAGAGAGGGAGGCGGAGGGAAGGAAAACCAATGAGGGAACATAAGCTATGCTAACTGTGAATGGAACCTACTGGAGGCAAATATATTAGAAGCCTCCTCGGTTTTCTTGGGGAATTATACATACGTATTTTTTTAAATTATATTTATTTATTTATTCATTTGTAGACAGAGGGGAAGAGAAGGAGAGAAACATCAATGTGCGGCTGCCTCTTGCATGCCCCCTCCCCTACTGGTGACCTTGCCCGAAACCCGAGCATGTGCCCTGACTGGGAATTGAACCAGCGACCCTTTGGTTCACAGGCCAGTGCTCAATCCACTGAGCCACACCAGCCAGGGCAGGGAATTACATTTTAAAAGAAACCAGAGTGTTGGACGAAAAAATTCTTAGGACTCTTGAAGAGTTAAAACAACTCTTGGGCTCCAACCTTCCACAAGTGGGTAAATACGCTGGAGCCCACGTCACCCGTCCGAATGGACACACACAGCTACGCCCTCTTTACGTGTCACCGGTGACAGTGAACAGGATGACAGCCTGACACCACCCCTCCGACAGTGGAGGCAGAGGCCTTGGCAAAGCAAACCAAGAAATAAAACAACAACAAAAAGCAATGAAAGAAAGAAAGCAAGGTAGCTTCTCCCAGAGAAGTGAACCAGCGTCCCATCAGAACGACGCTCCCAGTGCCGGGGCCCGCCCACGGCTCAGCCCCCCAGCAGCACTGGGGACCAGAACCTCCCCGGAATGGGGCTTGTTGCCGCAGTCACCCTATACCTGCTCTATGCTCTGTGCAGGGGATGTGACGTGCAGGGGAGGGGACACGGACACCCCAATTTTTGCTTCTAACCCCTCACCGAGGAGCCGCTCCTGTCTCCGATGGAGAGATCATGGCAGGTAGACTCGCTCTGGATGAGAAGAGGGGACGGCAGTCCGGCGTTCCCCGGAAGGGAAGCTGGCTGCGTTGCACGCGTGGGAAGAGGAATGAAAGATATTTAATGATTAGAAGGGCAGCCGCTGGCAGCGCCTGGTTAAATGTTTATCAAACATATGGCTTCTTCTTCTCCGGTGACAGTTACAGCATACTGGCTTCCAGCTCTGCTGCGGAGGGGCGGTCCGTGAGCAGAGGAGCTGTGGGCACGCCAGCCTGGGGGCCCCGAAGCCCTCTGCTGTCCACGCTCTTCTCCTGCAGCCGCTCTGGAGGCTCTGTGGCCCAGCATGGGCCTTGCCAGGCAGAAGGGCCCCCCGCCCCCCAGAACTTCGAACGGCAGGGTCCCCCACCCCCTGTGCACAGAATACAGCGTGAGGAAACGAAATGTGTTTTTCGTGGTTAAATCTCTGAGATGTGCAAGTGGTTTGTTACTGCACTTAGCCGACCTGCACTAATGTAGCAATTAGAAGTTGGTGTTCAGAATTCCAAACAGGCATTATGTTCCCTTTGTGCTCATCAGTGTGCTTATTTTTCTGTGAAAGCTACACACATATCTTACAATAGATCATGCAAGAGCAAGAGACCACAGTAACAAGTTGCCGGTAGCATGTGTTTTCTGCCCCCAAAAGGTATGAGGGTCATCAGCAGGAACCGAGCTGGGGTCCTCCTAGGACACTGACCACGGGATTAGACCACGACGCCGGGCCGCACCGCTGCTCTTCTAGATGCCACAGGACTGAGTTCCCGGCGGGTCACAGGAGAGAGCCGCCCCCACAGCGCGCGGGCAGCCCCTGGCGCGAGGACCAGCCTCCGTTAACCAAACACTCGTTATTCTGCGTTAAGAGTCCCACTTCAGACCTATTTGGACATTTTTCTTTGTACATGAGGTTTTACAACTATCTGATCATTTTTCTCTATTAAAATATATATTATTGTGAAAAATAATACTTTTATATTATCTATATTGTTATGTTTATGTTTATTTTTAAATGATCAATTTTAAACACTGGGGAACTTTTTTTCTGAAAGTGCCATTTAAGACACTTTTAACAGAGAAGGTAAATGCAAAGAAAAAACCTCATTTCCACAGAAAAGATTAGATTATTTATATAGCAAAAGAAAATGAGAATAAGCAAGTACCGCAGATAATGCCAATCAAAATGGCACACATGTAGAACAAATACAATGCAAACTTAGCTAATAAAAAACTGTCTATTTAAAGATAAATAATGCCAAGATTAAGCTTAAGCACCAGTCACTATCTAGTGGGTTTTTAATAATTTGTTGTTTGCTGTTGCCATACAGACAAAAATAATTGGAAGAAAGCTGAGTTTTCGTGTGGAGGTTGTGATTCTCGCAGAGCATCCCCGCGCTGTGTCATCGCTCAATCTTCAGGCGGAAGCAGCATTCTAAGAGAATAATACGTCTCTTAATTTAGATGAGTAATATTTATAGATATAATAAATTACTAATCTTATCATGAATCATTTATGCCAGAAAACTCAGATATTCAAAGAATATTTCAAACCCAGGCATATTTTTAAAAAGCTGTACAGTTTTTCAACCCCAGCAATCTACATAAATTACTTTTTCAAGGGCAAATGCATTTTCCAGAAAGTCTCACGTCCCCACGAGCAACTGAGGTTGCTTTCATGTTTAAATTTACACCTCGCACCTGGCCGCATCCTGTTTCCACTTCCTGGTCGCTGCGATACAATGCTCAGATATTTTGGGCATGGTGCTGTAGGGAGGATTAAGTGAAGATAATTCTATCTCTGTGAATTTACAGCTTAGCATTTCAGGTTGATGTGTCAGAGCAGCAATTTTCAACTGGTGTGTCACAGGAAATTGTAAAACATGCAGCACCTGACTGTTCAGTCAGGGGCACGGACCTCTTTTCCCTCAGGTTGTCAGATAGAAAAATGGCAACAGCCAACACAACAATAGCCAGCCAGTGTGAATGAGTCAAAATTATACCTGTTTTTGTCAAGTGGGCAAAAATTATAGTTTTGGTGTGTCACAGAATTTTAGTAGTTTGTGTGTGCCATGAGATAAAAAAGGTGAAAAATTGCTGTGTTAGCGTATAATCTTATAAGTATAATTACTTCAATAGTTCCACAATCAAAATTCCTTAGCAAAAGCTGAACCTTTCCATTTTTAAAATATCTCTCTTATGTTTTGTTTTTGCATCTTATACCTACCTCTTCAATGGACGTTTCAACAAGGGCTCAGACATTGTCCTTGGATATTCACTAGTAAGATGGACCTGGTTGTCTGAGGGAAAGAACGGGCAAGTCTCTCGTTAGGGCGTACAAATAAAAAAGAGCAAGAAGCCCCATGGTGGCATCTTCCAGATAAAGCCATAGTTTTTAATTTGGTTATCATGTGGTTTCTCATACATCAGATTGTCCTGGAGAGTATAAAAGAGTCCACATAAATAAATTCTTAAAAGAAAGAACCGGTATATTTTTTAATTAATGTATTTTAGTAATTTCTTGGTTGAAATTTAAAACATTCTGTATCTAAATCTTTTGGGGATTCTACTGAAATCTGGGTACTCTGTATACAGCAAACAATCAAAAGCAGAACTAAAAACTGGATATAGAGTATGTGACATTTTACCACCGTGGTTTTGAAATGATTACAGACAATGTTGAAGTGGATAAATTATGATTAAGAGCAGAGAATCAACAGAGCCTGGACTTAGTAACTAGTGTTAACATTCAAGAGTTCTAAGCTTATTTGATTCACTCAACCCTGATTTTGAGACTATGAAGTACCTTAATGCCCGATGACCTGATTAGCAGTCCAAGAAGGCGCAGCTTCTGAAATTCACATGCCAGCTCAGAAACGTGGGTTTCCTGACATCACAAGTAGAGTCCTGGGAACACAGTCAAAGCACCCCAAAGCCAGGTGAGTCTCCCAAGACATGAGGGATGGGCTGGCTGTCCTTGGGCACCAGCATTTATTAAGTGGTGCTAAGCCACACACATGTAGTGTGTGTGGAAAGAGCCTCCATTGCACTCACACATGATCATCTGTAAGGTACCATTCTACCAATAAAAAGAAAGGAGTATCCGTAAGGCCCTGCTCCTTCAATGTGAGTCAGTGAATAATACAGGAGGTAGCACACCCATTTAGCTAAAACTGTTGCTCTGAACATATTATTCAAATTTAAGCAATCCCCCTGTTAAATATTGGTTTGCCTTATTTGATCTTCATTGCCATTTTTTTTTTTTTTTTGCAACAAGCCAAACAAGCACTGGTTGCTCATGTTTTAATAGTAACCGTTCAGGAAGCAAGAACAGTCGTTCAGTGTGGGCAGCAATCGTAAGTCTATTACAGTCCTTTCTGTTTCCTCCTTTTTCACAGTCCAGCTACCAGCTGTTTCGATGGCCCAAGGGGCACGGCGAGAGCCCCACCAGGGAGAGAGCACATGTTCAGTCCTGAAAAATCAACTCATTCTTCATTTGAGGAGGAAGCGGGCGGGGGCAGCGCAAAGGTGGGAAGTCTAAGCCAGGCTTCAGTCCATGCATTTCCCTCCAGGCTGAAGAGTGACTTCATGTCAATGCACTTTGCAGTAGTTGGAAATAGTGAAGCGCCACCCATGGGCCAGGGAACTAACTAATTAAATAAATGGGACTTTTTCTTAAAGGAAAACATCTGTGCCTATTTAGGCTAATGCATCAATGGCCAGTTCTGTGAGCTCTGTGAGCCCTGTGCAAGACAAGCAGTATATGGACATCCGAGCAGTGTCAGTCCCGGTCAGCACAGGCCAAGTCCTGATAAGCCCGGCCTCACCTGACTGGCTGAGGACCTCGGACAAATCATGCAGCCTCCCCACCAGGCAGTGTGCCAGCCTGGGATGTGCCCTCCCTCACCTGCCTCTCCCTGTAACAGGTGAGGGTAAAATGAACTAGTGGACACAAAAGCAGTCTGAAAAGGCTAAATCACACACAAAAAAACGCAAGTTTTTGCTGCAGTTTGTTTTTCCCTCCTTAAAGAATGAGTCCGTTTAGAACACTGTTCAAACGTTGCCTGGAAATGTGCCTGTTCATCAGAAGATTCGCATCTGTATTTCCATTTCCCCGTGCTGCGGTCCCAGCACATACCGGACTACCCGATCCTGTACATCTCATGGACACTAGACGCCTAGATGGCACAAAATCCCTGAACTTTGTTCAGGTGTACACATCCATGTGGAACAATCATGGAACATCTGATCCAGGAATTTCCAGGCTTTGGAGTGGAGACAGGACCGATGTGACTGGTGGCCCAGAGCACCAAGGGCACTTCCTATGCAGATGCCAAAAAACACCCTAGACAATAAAGTCAAGGTAATTTTTCAGCAGGTTTTAAAATAAATTAACAAATTTTATATTTATGAACAGGAGGTAATGAGTATGAAGTCAGGGTTAAGAACTGAAACAACTTCCCAAGTTCTACATTTGAAAAAAAAAAGAAGGTAAGAGCTTCAGATCAACATTGTAAACCCATATGACATCCTGTAATTTAAGGTGCACAAGGTGTTGATGTGATACACTTATATCTTGCAGTAGGATCAGCACCGTAGCCTTAGCCAACACCCCCATCCTGTCACATAATGGCCATGTTTTGTGTGTGATGGGAATTCAGAGCTCCTCTCTCAGCAACTTTCAAGGTTGGAATATAGTACCGTTGGTTCTAATGAACATGCTGTCCATCAAATCCCCAGAACTTACTCATCTAACGACAAGTTTATGCCCTTTAACTAACATCTCTCACTTAGGGACATGTCACCCACGGTATCCAGGAAAAGTAGCTGGCTCGCTGGGGTCCCAGGTGGCATATGTGTGAGGTTCAGTTATGTGGGATAAGCACTAGAATGATAAACAGAAAAGCAAGTCTTGAAATTTTGGTCAAAGCTGAGTCCATGCAGATTCCACGGGGGGAGTGAAGCACCCCCTTCCTCGTGGTATCAGAAGGAGGCGTGCAAGTCACTGGCCCTGGTGCTTCAGAGGGTCCCTCGGAACTAATGAAGTTCCTGACACCTTGTTGCATTATCAGAATGCAACCTTGGCCAGAAATTGGTATTTCTCTTTTTAAAACACATTAACTTCAAATGTTTGGCCTGGTGGATCTGCTCATGTACTGGTATGCCTAGAATCTGCAAAAAGTAGCCCAAGAGTTCCAGCTATGACGCAGACATAGGTAGAAATGCTTCACTTTCTTGCACAGCCAAAAGAAGGACAAGAACAAATTTTAAAATAAAAGGCAACCATAACTGCCAGATTTTCAAACTTCATGGTTCGACAACCAAGGAGTTAAAGAAGAAACATTCATCCAGATTGGTAGGAGGGGCAGAGATGAGCAGCCAAGGTGGAGAGGACACACAGCCAAGGAGGTGGCTGGTGGACCAGTTGGTCCCACATTTGTGGGCCAATAAGATGGGAAGAACCACTGGGAAGCAAGACAGACTGCAGATCCCAGGGTTTCAGTGTGAAAAAATGAAGACTCAAAACCTCTGGATATAAAAATCTGTGGGAGTTGTGCCAGTGGGAGAAACTCTCAGCATCACAGGAGAGTCCGTGGGAGAGGCCCACAGGGTCCTAGAACATACACAAGCCCACCCACCTGCGAATCAGCATCTGAAAGGCCACAGTCCTCTTGTGGGAAGTGAGGGAAGTGACGGCAAGTAGGGCTAGAACAGTGCTGGCAAGTAGCTTGTTCCCTCTCTGACCCCTCACCCACAGAGAGCACCACAAGGCAGCAAAGAGGGTTGCCCCACCCTTAGGTGAATACCTAAGGCTCCGCCCCTTACAACATAACAGGTGCACCAAGACAAAGAAATATGGCCCAAATGAAAGAACAGATCAAAACTCCAGAAAAAGAACTAAACAACAGGGAGATAGCCAACCTAACTGATGCTGAGTTCAAAACACTGGTAATCAGGTAGCTCGCAGAAATGATTGAGCTCATTGGCAAAAGGAAGGAAGAAATGAAGGCTATACAAAGTGAAATAAAGGAAAATATACAGGGAACCAAACATGAGGGGAAGGAAACCAAGGATTTGAAACAAAATGAAGAAATAAACATCCAACCAGAACAGAATGAAGAAACAAGAATTCAAAAAAACGAGGAGAGGCTGAGACAACTTTAAACCCTCCAATATCTGAGTCATAGGGGTGCCAGAGGGAGAAGAGGAAGAGCAAGAAATTAAAAACTTATCTGAACAAATACTTAAGAAAAACTTCCCCAATCTGGTGAAGAAAACAGACTTCCAGGAAGTCCAGGAATCCCAGAGAGTCCCAAAAAGATTGGACCCAATCAGGAACACACCAAGCCACATCATAATTGTTACCCAGGATTAAAGAGGAGAGAATCTTAAAAACAAGAGAAAAGGAGAGAGTTACCTACAAAGGAGTTCCCATAGGACTACCAGCTGATTTCTCAAAAGAAACCTTGCAGGCAAGAAGGGGCTGGAAAGAAGTATTTGAAGTCATGAAAGGCAAGGACCTATATCCAAGATGGCTCTATCCAGCAAAGCTTTCATTTAGAATGGAAGGGCAGATGAAGTGCTTCCCAGATAAGGTCAAGTTAAAGGAGTTCATCATCACCAAGCCCTTACTATATGAAATGTTAAAGGGACTTATCTAAAAAATAGAAGATGATCAAAAATATGAACAGTAAAATCCAGTAAATCACAACAAACTCACAGCTATCAACAACTGAACCTAACAAAACAAAAACTAAGCAAACAACTATAACAGGAATAGAATCACAGAAATGAAGATCCCATGGAGGATTACCAATGGGGAGGGGGAGAATGTGGGGGGAAGGTACAGGGAATAAGATGCATAATATGTAGGCACAAAATTGACAGAGGGAGATTAAGAATAGCATAGGAAATGGAGAAACCAAAGGACTTATCTATATAGCCAATGGACATGAACTAAGTGGTGGGAGGGAATGCTGGAGGGTGGTGGGGTGCAGGAAGGAGGAGGATGAAGGGGATAACAAAATTGGAACAACTGTAGTAGCATAATCAATAAAATACACTTTAAAAAATAAAAAAATGTTTGGCCTTAAAGAATCATCAGCCCCAGTATTTTCCCTTTTAAGAGCAGACCAACAATGTGGCATGTTTGTTTAATGAGGGTGAGTTGATACTATTGATGGATTTTCTAGCAGGACCCCAATCTGTCATCTTTTGTCACCAGTGTGTGAAGTGAACTTAAAAATAAAAGTATATAGATTTATTCACTCACTCTCACATCCATCTTTATACTTTTTTTTTCCAAAAAGCTTCCTGAGAAGTTCTGGGTAAGCCTTTCTGCTCAAAAATATCTCCCCCAATTCTATACTTGTCCATCATGAAACTTTTTTTTTAAATAAAAACAGTGCTGGTCCATCTTTTCTGCTGCCAAAGGGAGCCTACAGAATACACCAGTAGGTTCTGTTCACACTGTGACAGAATTTGAAAGACTGACAGAGAGCAGCTTGCCCAGTCCCTGAAACACCACCATTCAATGACTTTACCTGGGTTTTGAAAGAAGCTTGCTAAAATGCGGCTGTCCCAGGTAGGTGAAACCATTTCTACTAATTCTGCTTAATGAGCTAGGAAAGAATGAGATGCGTAAAATTGCAACCCCGGAAATCAGATTTTGAGAAGACAGAGGATTCCCAAATGGTGTTCAGAGGAGGAACAGGAGAGGAAAATGCAAGGCAGAACAGCAATGAAACAACTTCATTGTTGTGCTTGGAGCTGTGAGTCTCCAGCTGTGGACAAGGTGTTGATTTGATGCCTCCCATGCACAGAGGGCAAAGGGAGGTGGGAGGAACAGCAGACCCCTGCAGATGGGCGGTGCAGAATTTATGAGCAGGGGCACCTATGTGGGAGGCTGGTCTTTGGCAGCTGCAAGAGGAGTGGAGGTCCACACCCACCCACCAGAATTTTACGAGTTCCAGTGGAAGCCTTAATGGGGCTCAGTCCACACGGTCTCAACATACCTTACTACCCTAAAGCTGGGCACACGGAAGATCTGCCACTGTGGGTGCACTTCAAGGACGGAGAAGGGGTGAGGAGCCTCGGATTGCCCGGCACAGCTCACAGGTCAAACTGTGGTCTTGGCCTCTTGATTGCCTTCTCCAACTGAAAGCAAACATTAACACTTATCTGCAGCATCAGTTGGAATGGTGACTCAGGACCTAATTAGTGCATGACTTGCAATAAACGGAGTAGACAGAGTCATCAATTTTAAAAATATTATCTCCCAGTGTATTATCTCCCAGTGTTTTTAAGCCAGTGATAAAAAATGAAATTACTGACATTAAAACAGTGAGATGGCAATTGCTAACAGCTAGTCTTTAGGGGAGGGATGCAAAATTAAATAAAATGATCTTTTCTCTGAAGTGATTTAATTCTGAAATGTTTAAAAGCATCATTTCTATGCCCTGGCTGGCGTAGCTCAGTGGATTGAGCGCAGGCTGGGAACCAAAGTGTCCCAGGTTCGATTCCCAGCCACGGTACATTCCTGGGTTGCAGGCTATAACCCCCAGCAACCGCACATTGATGTTTCTCTCTCTCTCTCTCTTTCCCTCTCCCTCTCTCTCTCTCTCTCTCTCTCTCCCTCCCTCCCTTCCCTCTCTAGAAATAAATAAATAAAATCTTTAAAAAAAAAGCATCATTTCTGTTATTTCTCATTTAAGCTATTACTCATGCCTGGGTCTTCGCAGAATGGGCAAACAAATGAGAGGTGGCTACATATAAATTTAGAATTAGTTCCTAAAGGGAGCAGAGCCTACCACCCCAAAATATGCTTTTGTAGCATATTGATTATTTTGAATTGGAATTACTTGAGAAACAGCAGGTCCTTTGTCGCCTGAAAGCAGGAAAAACCTCCCACATGGAGGAGCCTCCCTGTGGCAGGGGGTGAGGAGGCATCCTCGTCAGCAGAGCTGGCGGATTCAGGGCCAAGGGGGCGTGTGCACAGAACGTGTCCCTGCCGTGCTGATGGACTATCCAGGCCCAGACCCTTCTGTCCGGTCAGTTCGTCACAGATTCATTGCTTCTCTGACTAAATGGTGGGAGAACTGCCTGCTTTGGCCATGACTTTGACTCTTGTATTCCTGTGGGACTCCTGTAAATACTCGTACAAAATTAAATTTGGTTTCCTCCTGTTTTATGAGAATTTAACTTTTAGACCAGCCATAGAATAGAGAAGGGAAGAAGGGGAGAGTTTCCCACCCTTACATCCTATTTAATTTTGGCAAGTGACTTTTGAAAATGTTGAGGGATCTTGAGCTGGACTGCAAATAACTTGATTTTCAAATGTAAAATGGCATTAAATAAAGTCTTCAATATTCATGTCTTCAATACTCAAAGTCTTCAACATTCAATATTCATAAAGATGTTCACTTTATTTTGTAGTATTTCTAGATAAAATTTTAGTAGATTAGTATTTCTGATACGGTGCATTTTGGTCATAGAGTAAAGGGTGCAGCCATGTGATCGCTATTCCCTTCAGTTCTCTTGCACGTTTGCAGTCAGAACTTGGAAATTCCTCTCTGTCTCCACGTCTGTTTTCCAGTCCTTCCTCCCTCACCCTCACCTGCACCTGAGACATGGCCCTGAGCAGGAAACGAAACGTGTCAAACAAGCTGGTGCTCCAGTCGCCTGAGGTCTCCACACGGCTCATCCTTGTGATAAAGCACTTGAAACTCAGGCTTTATCAGTTATTGAGTGGGAACCTGCTCCTAGAGGTTTGAAAAGGCCACAGTTCTCTTCCTGAACTGGATTTGTTCTCAGACATCTTCACGTATTGACGCAAAAGGGCTTCTCCCTCTTTCACTCTGCAGCTACTCGCTGAATCCCTGCTGTGTGCGAGGATCACCATAAGGCAGAGAGAAGTCAGATGTGGTCCCTCCTGCCATCACGGAGCTGAACATACCATCTTATCAAGTCCAGCCCCTGACTCATCTCCTCCCCTTCTGTTCTCCCCTTGGGGCTCCCAGGACTTGGGCTTTTTACTGAAACAATCGCTCCGGCCTGGCTTGGAAGGTTTCTAAGTTGGAACAACTTTCTTTGATGATTTCTTGCCTCCTTTCTAGACTTGCCAAATTTTAAGACCCACATAAATGAATTGAATGAACACGCTTGTGAGTCTGCCTGTCCTCAGTGTGACCAGAGATAGCATTGCGTCCCGAGCGTTGGGGGTGCGATGAGGCACAATCGTGGATACCTCCTGTCTCTCCTTCTGTTGCAGAAGAGACCCTCATTTCCCAGCTGCCTTCGGAGCCTTTCGGTTTTTGTTTCATGAGAAATCATTATGAAGTACCTTTCAGAGTTTTTCAAGATGAACTTCAGTTTTCAAATTAACAATTTCCCTTAAGAACACGGCAGCTTTGTTCAAATTTTAGGCTGGTTACTTTAAAAAGACCCACTGCTGTCAAAACGCTGCGGTGAGAGGCGAGGAGCAGCCTTGAAGTGGGAAGCGTGCATGTTGTAGCGACAGCTCTGCTGCTCTTCAGTGTTTTTGCTGTAATAATTAAATTGAGACTCAAGCCTACTCTAATCCAGGCATATTTTTATATAACTCACTCACTCAATTGCCCCGGTCCCGAGGGCCCTATTCCAGGGAAGTGAGTGCCTCCTAAGGTGTGATTTGGTTGGGAAGCAGGAGCCCCCACTGCACTGCTAATAACTGAAAGCTTGTTATTTGTCTCCTACATCAAGGCAAAAACGCTAGAGAGCGGGTCTTAAGCATCAGACCCATTAGAACACTTACATGATGTGCTGGAGAGGAGACTGGGCCCAGAAGCAGAGTCGCGGTTGCAGCGCTGCTCTGCCAGGGGCTGGTCTGCAACCTTCAATCTGTGCTGAGCCTGGCCGAGCACAGTCCCAAACCCATAGGAACAGGTCAGTAATACAAAGCAGAATGCCTGGCCAGGGGTCGGCCTTCAGTTCCATGTGTTTCTTCTCCCCCTCCCTTCCTTGCTGGAGAATCCCACGTCAGGCAACAGAGAGCTGCACACCTTGGTCACCCCAGGGAGCTGCTGTGTGTTTATGAATTAACAAGTGCTGTAGGATGCGGGGGAGCCATTGCTTTTGGGGGTGACTGCCCAAACAGCCACTGTGAGCCAATGAGCACTTCACAAGTGTTGTTGTTGCGCTGCAGTAACCGTGATGTTGTGCTGTGGTTGTTATGTATCGGCTGTCAGCTCCAAATGCTTTAAACACAGTGTGAAATTTCACCATTGTTCTCTCAGAGCTGAATTTCCTTATTTCCTCTTATTCTGCTCTCAGGACTGCCCCTTGGGCTGTTTCCTTCTTGTGCCCTGCGCAGACCCTCCTCCTCCTCTTCATCTCTAAATGCTGCAGTGACCCAGGGCTCAATATGGGCTCTGCTCCTTATCAAAATTCAGACTTCTCCTTCTAGACTTGAAATTCCAACTACGTTCCAATAACTCACACAGAGGTTTCCTGCCTGCACCTGCTTAGATGTATGGAGGAGGCAAGGAAACTTTCCTCTACCCTTCTGAGTTCTTGGCTGAGACCCTTTTAATAAGAGACAAATTAATAAGAGAAGAGCAAACAGAAGCGTATTAACATGTAGACCTTAGGAATACCTTAGGAGACGCCTGGGGAAAAATGGATAACTCTGGAGGTGGCTTTGATTCTCAGCTTATTTAGCATCTTCAACAAAGGACAATACTTTTGTGGAGAAATGGCAAGACAAAGGAAAGCACTCTTAGGATTCCAAGGGAGGGGACAAGGGCAGGTGAGTAAAGTCGGTTATATGTAAATTCCCCTGGCGACTTGTCCAGGCTGAGAAGGATCCAGAGTTGCCTTGGGAATAACTTTGCCCCTCCTGCCAGTGAGGAGAGGAGAAACACCTTTGTGAGTGCGTGTCCCACTTTTAGGAAAAGAAGACAAGGGCAGAGAGCTTTTCTCACAGCTTCTTCTTCTCAGTTGCCTTCAGCTCAAAATAATCCTTATGCCAACGTGCCATATTTGGGGGTAGCATAATTGCCAATTGCTTGGATAGTTCTACAAAAGAATTTTTGATTTTTCTCCCCCAAAACTATTCCCTCAACTCGATGGATAGCTGTACTATTGTTCACTTGCTAGGATCAAAATCTAAAAGTCAACGTTGACTTCACTCAGCCTCTTTTTTTTTTTTTGCTGCTCTGCCTTCCAACATCCAATCCACCGTTAAAGAACAAAAATTCAGCAGTGGCCAGTGGCTCAATGGATTGAGTGCTGGCCTTTGAACCAAAGAAAAGGGTTGCTGATTCCATTCCCAGACAGGGCACATGCCTGGGTTGCAGGCCAGGTCCCCAGCAGGGTGCGCATGAGAGGCAACCATACATTGACGTTTCTCACCCTCTCTCCCACCCATCCCCTCTCTCTAAAAATAAATAAATAAAATTAAAAAAAAATCAATCAGCAGGGGAAAGTGGGGATCTTTTCATGCAGATTCCCTCCACTTCTTTTACGGAGTGGCCATGTGACAGATTACCTGTTTGTACTCACCAAGAAATTCCAGACAACGCACTGAGATCACAGTCCTAAAGGAGGAGAGGTATTAAGTCTAAGTTCGGTGTCATGGGCTTTAGCACAAGTGACTCCATTTTGTGGTTTTCTCTTTAACACCATCAACCAGTTCTACCAGATCCCCTTTCAATGGACATCCTACATGTCACACCTCCTAGTGCTATGGAAAACAGCCCCCCTGCTCCTGGGAGTCTTGTTACTCTATGGATTTTTTTTAGAGAGGGAAGGGAGGTGGAAAGAGAGAGAGAAACATCAGTGTGCGGTTGCTGGAGGTCGTGGCCTGCAACCGAAGCATGTGCCCTGACTAGGAATCGAACCTGCAATGCTTTGGTTCGCAGCCCGCACTCAATCCACTGAGCTATGCCAGCCAGGGTCTATGGATTTTTTTGCTTGCTACAGGTAAGAGGTATGGCTTTCAATGCCAGAGTTTAGTAAAAAGGAAAGGAACTATGTATTCAAAAGTTATACAGGTTCAGAGTAATGGCAGAATGTCACTGTTAAATCCCAAAGTCCCTTTAAACACCCCCAGACACACACACACAGTCCTGCCTCCCCTTGCCAAACCAGATCAGTCAAGGGACCATATCTCAGGAAAAGAAATAGAAGCTTGTAGCTCAGCTAGGTTCCTGTTCTTACCCAAAACCACATCCTCATGGTGGGCGGGGGCATCCTCTGAATCCTTTCAAACTGTGTGGCCCAGAGAGAGCAAGAGCGAGAGCGAGAGAGAGAGAACTCCGCACGGCTGCTACATGCTGCTTTCCTGCTTCTTTCTAAGCTGCGTGGTTGAGAGAGCCCCTCTGTCTGCTCTGACACAGCGTGGTAAAAGCCTCAGCATGGCTGCCATGCTTGGGTTTAGATCCCTGCATAGATCTTCCTCCATAACCCCATTTCTGACGCCTCTCACACTGGGTTACACCTGCCAGTAGTCTGGTTTCTTCTGCCTTTCTCAGCTGCCTGTTGTAGGTCTGGGCAGACATGGCCCCATGATCCAGAAGCCGCCTTCAAGCCTCTCTCGCTGGCGCAGGAAGCCTCTCCAACTATACCACATCACGGGTTAGAGTCATGCCCCTCTCCCTGGCTCCTGGCAAGCACAGGCACAGCTTTTAACATTATTAAAATACTGGCCGAGTTCCTCAGATATGCAGAGTAGTTCTCAATGGCCCTGCTCCACTCCCCTCATCCTGCAAGTGATAGCTGCGGGGGTTTTCTCCATTGTGGGGGAAGCTCTAGCTCAGCACCTGTTACACCAGCACCTGCCTGAACCACACACATCTTCACAATCGTCTCTTCACTGGTCTCCATGCTTCTGCTGACTTTAAGGCAGCCCTGTGCCCAAGGAGCCAAAGTGGTCTCCGTACAGCCTGAGCCAGATCCTGTCACTCTCCTGCCCACACTCTGAGACCCTGCATCACCTGCCCCTGCCTCCCTCTGTAACATCAGGGCCCCCAATTCTCCTTCACTCATTCTGTTCCAGCCAGACTGACCTTCCTGGGGACTCTGAAGTGCACCTCCCTCACCCCTCACCTCTGCACTGACAAACAAAAAAGGGAGAGATGTTGGGAGCTGTTCTGCCTGATTTCAGGGACTGTAGCCTCATTAACAGACAAGAGTCCCACAACTAGGGCTGAGTAAAAAGGCCTTAGGGCCATGAGCCAATAAGAAGACAGAACCTATCCTCCTGGCAGGAGCACAGCTCCTGCCTCCCTCACTTCCCCCTGCTTGGCCTGGGTGGATGGCTGGTTAGCCAATGACGGGTAAGATCCCTCAAGGAAGGGACAACCTAAGACAGGCACAGTCCCAAAGGGCCATCAGGGAAGGACTTGGGGGTCTATAGAGAAGGGGCAGAAAGACCCTCATCCTTCAGCTTTGTCATAGCCTGAGTCCTCATTCTATCTGTAAAAAGTCTCCTACTCTCTTGGCTGCTTTGCTCCCCACACCTGACTCAGCCTGAAAACTATGCAAGAGACAGCTTCAGCCTTGTACTGGAACAAATGGCTCTCAGGGACAAATCTAACCTGAGAAAGAATGTACATTTTGTCCTTCAAAGCCTGCTTTGCCTAGCATAACCCTGTTGATTACAGGGGCCAGTGCCTTTTGTTATGCCACCATAACAAACAAAAAACGGGGAGATGTTGGGGACTGCTCTGTATGGTTTCCCAGATGGTAGCCCTGCAAGAGCAGCCCTGAAAGGGGCTGGTAAGTCTCCCTGGAAAACCAGGTAATGCAGGTGACAGACATGACCCAACTCTAACACTGAGTGTTCCCATGGAAGTCAGGCCTGATAAATACACTGTATCCTTGGAAGCTTGTTCTGCTTTGTTTTGTATAGCCCTAGTGACATAAACCAAATGTTTAAGTTCAAGGCATAAGGATTAAACTCCTTATCTCATGAAACACACCTTAAATATCCTCTGGCATCAGCATGACTAACAGACCCTGAACTATGACAAATCTCTGTGTTCCTTCAATTGTTACCTATAGATAATACCTGTTTTTGTATGACTATAGCCTTTCAACATTGATTGATGAGCTATGCATGTATGCTGTATACACCTACACATACCATTCCCAGTGAAAGCCACTTGGGAGAAGGGCTCGGGCCATTCCCCACTAGAGGGAATCACCACCCCCTTTCCTGCCGGAACAACAAGATTGTGTCCAGGACGACTTATTCATCCAAGGCCAGAGTTCCTCCCACGGCCAGCCCTCCTTCCTTAGTCTTTCCTCAGAGCAGCACACCCATCCCTCCCTCCCTTTCTTCAGGCTCTTCCCAAGCTTATTCTTAAATCAGCTTCCCTGACCATCCTACCTACAGTGGATCTCATTCCCTTCACACTGTGATTCTGTTCTCGGTGTCTGCTTCATTCTCTCCACATTCTGTCCTCATCTGAAATTATTTTATGTGACTGATGATCTGAAATCCATACTGTAAAGGAAACTCGTTAAGACAGAGAGTTCATCACTCATTCCCCTCCCTGTCTCCCACTTGGCATATAATAAATACTAAAAAATAGCATGTTTAATTAATAATCCACTCAGTCACCTGAACTGCAAAACTGCTAGTGATTGTGGACAAAAAGGGGCATTGTAATGAATCTAATCTAAAGGAACTCTGCTCAGTCTATCTCCAAACTGGCATCTCTATATTGGTCTTTCTCTCTGTGTCCCAAATGTAACTTTGTGGTCTGATCTCTCACCTCCTCTCATCTGAGCCATAATCTCCCAATTGAATTTCCCAGTTCAGCTTTTCCCTGCACCTCGGGGCATGTGTCCTTTAAAAAAATTTTTTTTGGCCCTGGCTGGCGTAGCTCAGTGGATTGAGTGTGGGCTGCGAACCAGGTGTCGCAGGTTCAATTCCTAGTCAGGGCACATGCCTGGGTTGCAGGCCAGAGCCTCCAGCAACTACACATTGATGTTTTTCTCTCTCTCTTTCTCCCTCCCTTCCCTCTCTAGAAGTAAATAAATAAAATCTTTTAAAAATTTTTGTTGGCAGTCCATTAAAATTCTCAGCTCCTGCTCAGAAGGATAATTTAGTCTAGAAGATTCTAGAATTCTCTTTGGACCAAAGATTTCTTGAGTTTGAAATCTAGTCCCTTCCACACACACACTAATTTGTTGTGTCACTTTAGGAAAATAATTTGCAACCTGTGACTCTCAGCTTTATATCTGTATGACAGAGATAACACCTGCCCCCTGGGGTTGTTATGAAGATAAAAATGAGTTGTCATGAGGATAAAATTAGTTACTTTCATCATTCAGAATTGACACAGCACATAGTAAGCACCCAATAAAATCAGCTATTTTCTTGTAGCTGCTGCTATGCAATGCAGACTTTCATGTTTCCATGACATCCGTCCTAGCCCAAACTTGACAGGACCACATGACCTGGGTGTTCAAGACCAATGCCTCTAATTCCTATTTCTTACTCAAATGCTTCTTCAGGGCACCCTGGGGTCTTTGTTATCCCTGATTCAGTCCCCCAAGGCCAGGAAAGAGGAGGGTCACTTGCATGGCTATGGCGTTCCCAAGCCTAGCTCTGCAGCAGGGGCCGAGGAACCCCTCAGAAGTAGCAACTGACATGTCTTTTTCACCAGGTAAGAAGTCTGACAAATTATATCAGCCCTTTGGAAACATGGTATAATTATCTGAGTCTAACAATCTTATATTATGAAAAAGTAACTATTTGAATTCTGGTAACAGTTTCTGCAATTATTTGTTGTTGTTGCCCTTTTCCCTTATCATTTACTCATGATGCTTTCTGAGAAATGTTCCCTTCCCATCAGTTTGCTAACCTACAACCAGGAGGGTGGTTTAGAATGGGTAGCACGTCCCTGAGCCTGGGTGTGGTGGAAGGAGAACTTATAACAAGAGAACCCCAGTTCTGGGGGCATACCTGGGCTTGCTTGGCATGCCTTTGTCTCCCTAAAGAGTGCCTCTAAGAATGCCATCTCTACGAACATTTCAAAAGCTGTAGAATTTCCTTAAAGGGAGATAGACATTCTCTATACTCTCTGCCCCCAAGTATTTTCTCCTCCTCTCACCCCCTGGTCCCTTGGTAAGTTTCCAAAATTCCACACTAATCACTTGCACATAAGAACATAGAAGCCATGGCTAATAGGTAAATCAGTTAATTGGGAGGAATGAGTCCTTGGTACTAGCACACAGGTGGCAAACACAAGGCCCACGGGCCAAATCCAGCCCGACACCTTGTTTTATCCAGCCCGACACCTTGTTTTATCCAGCCCGACACCTTGTTTCTACCTGGAAGCAGCATGGAGCTCCTTGGCCCTAGTTAAGGAGTAGTTACGTTTACACAGTCCTCAAATTACATTTGGCCCTTGGAAGGCAACCTCGAGGCTGATGTGGTCGCCAGTGAAAATGAGTTTGACACCCCTGTTCTAGCACCCATTAAACTCAAATGCCCGAGGGCTTGTCAGATTTGCTGGCAAAAATGATGTTCTCTGGAAGGGGGTGGCAAGGGGGATGGGATAGGTGTGTCTAGTGGTGGGAAGGGAAGGTGGCTTCCAGCACATGCAGCGTGAAGCCAGTGGAAGCTCCTTAGTGTCCCCTGGACTCCATGAGAAAGAACAGAGTAGGGGAGCTAAGGAGAAAAATGTAGAAAGGAAAGACCAACCTCGGTTCTCAAACTTAATTCATTCCAAAAGACTGTTCAAGAAGTGATTTGTTGGAAAGCCAAAGCTCATTTGTTTAGCACCTGAGGTGTGTGACTGACCATACAGGTATCAATCGGCACGAAGAAGTTGCCAGGTCGAGAACCAATGTTTTGTTCCACAACCGAGACATATTCCGTGTGAACAATTTGGTTGAGAACTGGATCGTTCAAAATGGGAGAAGTTCAGAACCGAGGTTTGACCATAATAGGAAACAGAAGGACACAGCTGGGACATTAATTTCAAATGTTTGCAAGCAACCCCTTAAGTCTAAATAACCCCAAGACCTAATGAGGGCTGTGCCCAGCATGGAGCTCAGAGTGGCCTGGCAGATGGTTCACCTGGTCAACTCCAGGTGGCTTGGAGTTAACAACGGATACATGCCTCTCAAGTTCATGAGGCACAGCATCTTTATTTGTCAACACTTCTTTGTTTTTACATTTTGAGGTTTTTGTTGAAACTATAAGAAATTTGCAAACGCGAGGCACACCTGCTGGGTTAAAGGCAGTACATCAGCTAGCCCCCAGCAGCAAGGTGTCTTTGGTGAGCATGAGACAGCAGCACAGACACCCGGACAGGGACCCCAAGGATGCCAGGGGGACAGAGGACAGCTGGGTGAGCTGACTGCACGAATGTCACCTCCCCTCCACTCCCTTCTCAAAAACACAGCAGTAGCTCATGTAATCTCCTTGCTAACCACCTGCTTCCTTGCAGATGTTGAAACTACTGATCTGTAAGTGCAGTCAGTCAAGGCCTGACCTCTTTACTACTTTCTTGGGGTGGTGCTAATCCCCCTCGTGGCCCTCACAGCACAGGTGCAAAGAGAGTTCCTAAGTGTCCAGCAAAAGGAGGCATTGGGTGGCCCTGACCCCACCCCCACAAGCCCACTCTGTCCCCAGTGCGTAAACTGCCAAGCAGACCAGCCCCGGAGCCAGTTCAGGGGACCCGCCTTTTCTCTGTGCTGCCTCCTTACGCTCAAGCATAAGCTTCATAAAGTCTGTCTGGAAATTCCTCTGCAGTGTCTCCTGACTTTTACGTCGAGGAACCCCACTGCTTGTGGCGTTTTGTGGTGGCTCTGGCGGGGCCCATTGTGTCCCTGCAGCAGCAGCACGGAGCAGGGAGAAGCCGAGCCCAGTGCTCTCTGGCTGCTGACGGTGGCCACACCTGAGCTGTGATCCAGCGGCAGTGTGACCGGTGAGCCTGCCTCTGGCCGCGCAGCCCTCTGCTGCCCCCGCAGGTTTTGTTCCCCGGCCAGTGTGTCCTATTTCTCTCACCTGATGTGTTGTCTGGTCCTTGAGTCCCGAAAAGGGTTCGAGTCCCGCCATGGAGGTCTTCTGACACTGCTTTGGTTGTGTTTGTGGCCAGTTGACAAGGCTGGTTTACTGACAGTCTGGCTACTGGTTGGACCACGGTCTTCAACACTGGGATAATTAAAAATTAGTTTTCATATACATTGGGGCCAGACCCATTATTCTCTTGGGGATCAAGAAAAATGGCAACTTGGACCCAAAGGGCTTCCAGCCTGCTGCGCAGCGACCCCCTGGGGGCGCGGGGCTCCACCCCAGCCGCCTGGACCCCAGCTGCGCTCCGGCTGCCCGCTGTGCCCAGCGGTGACCACCCGCGGACCAGCGCGCTTTCCCCTCCCAGTGCCAAGTTGGGGGAAGGAGTACTGGAACGGTGGACTATTTGTTGAGTGTGTCTCCACCGGGATGTGGAATTTTGTTTTCAACTCAAAACTGGTTGTGAATTTGGCCTAGAACTGGCAAATTAAATCTGAACGTTTGAATTGCGGGGGGGGCGTGGCTATATGAAAGTGTGTAAATGAAATATGTTGTCTGCTGATGTTGTTTGTTTTAAATGATTTGACTTTGGGACCTAAATGTCTTGGTGACCGTAGTGAACGCCTGGTGAGCAGGGTCCAGTCCAGGGCCTGTTCACTGCGCCTCCCGGAGAGGGAGCAACCCCTCCCTTCCCGGGTTCGCCCCCGGAGGATCTAGCGCCGGGGACCGTGCCGGTGCTGCCCCCGCCCACCCCGGCCTGTCTTCCCGGTACCCAGACTTAAGGCTCTGTCCAGCGCCGCTGAAATCTCCGAAAGCGCCCCGCTCACCTGCTCAGCGCCTCTACACTCTGGTGCACACCGCTCTCCACTTTCTGTTGTTTGCATTTGTCAGGCCTCTCAGAGACGACCGCGTGAGTTCTATGATTGACTAGTTTTTAAAACGGCTTTGGAAACATTCGTACAGCATGCAAAGCTTTGGCCTTCTAAGCAAAATCTTAAATTAGTAACAGGCTAACCCAAGCACTTTTCAGAATCACAAGATTTGGGCTGGTTTGAGTTTGGTTTAGTTAAATAGATACATTTTTAAAATGATCAGCATTAAATAATTATTTTATTCTACCCAAGTTTATTGTTAAATAAGTTCATGTTACCTATGTGTCAAAATGATCAGCAAAAAAATAACTTGATATGATAACATTTTCACAAGTAATCTAAACTTAACAGGAGCAAGAAAATTAAATATATGTAAATGAGATTTTTGTTTAAGTTTCTTGTAGGTTAATTCTTTAGCAATAATTATATTGTAGGTGTAATTCAATGATTTTATAAATGTTTTTGGTCACTGGAAACTTTAAAGTTTTGCTAGCTAACTTAAATGATGGCTGTTCATCTAATGTCTAGACCATTTCCAAATAAGACAAAATAATAAGATATTAATTATGGAATATAGGTTTATCTTTCTGCTTATTATAGAGAAATGAAAGATGTTTAGATCCATTAGTAAACATGACTTATCCCACATTAAAAAATATACTATGAGGAAATACATTTTTAAAAAATTATTAAATGTATTTATAAATATTAATCTAAAGAATAGTAATTGTTTACTTTTCAGTTGTCATTAGAAATTGAGGTTTCTAAGAATTAAGATTTGTAATTAAAATGAAAAGAAAAGGTTTAAAGAATGAAGATACATTTGAAGGAAATTAAAGAAAAGTAGTTTTCTCCTAAAGTTGATTATTTCTGAATGAGTTAAGAAGAGGCCAACTAAGAGGAACTAGAAAAGTTATAGGTTTGTGGAAAATGAATCCTGAAGAAAGAAATTTTATGTAGAGTTTAGTTCTTTTTCACTCTGTTAAAAAGAAAGGTTTTTTCCTATATTTATTCTACTCCAGATAAGCTATTATAGGAAATTTTCTGCCTAGAAAGCACAGATTCTATGTTTTATTAAAATAGATTTTGTCATATTGTTTTAATCAGGCTTCTGATGAATTAAGAAAACAATCTAATGACTCTTAAGAACTAAACTGTATTTTATTTGATACTTTTTATTATCACTGTAGATAAATAATTTAATGTTTTTTCATTATGATATATGATCTTTTTGATAAGTGTTTTGAAAAAAATTCCCAGGATTCAAATTTTAACAGGGGACCTTTTTCTTAACCTGGAAATGGCTTTGGGATGTTTTGATGGGCCCCTGAAACACCTCACAGGATTTGCTTTCTCTCCTTGCAAGGGAGATGTTTTGAACTAATTAGATGATGCAGACTCCAGCCAGCAGGGTCCATGTGTTATGGATGCAACGAACACATTCATACGGACAACGGAAGTCCTGTGGAGAAAAAGGGACGGCATGGCCACTCTCTGAGAGAGATAGGGCCTGACCCCTGCTTGGACAGATTTTTATTGCTTTTCCGGGCACATTAATTAGGTATATTTGACACACTTGAATTGCACTGGAAGCTCTGCCAACTAAGAAACTGTGTTGTATTTATATGTAGACAGTCTTATTACTAAGTGGATATTATATATCGGAAATCATATAAAAATTTCCAGGAGTCTGCAAAGTTCTGACACAGTACTCATTTGTAATTCTTGTTAAGGTAAAATGTGTGTTGCAGAAGAGCAGAGTGCTCTGTCGATTGCATTATAATCATGTCTGTGACCACATGGTGTTAAGTTTTGTCATTTACAGACAGTCGTCGTTATACTCTGATCCTTTTGCAAGTACGCTTGATCTCCCGAAAGGTCCGTGGAGAGGACTCTGACCTACTTTAAAATACAGGGTCCTGAGAACATGCAGATTAAACCTTTAAACTAGATGAAGATTTACAAAGCTCTGAGGAATAACTGGATTTATGAGCTGCTGGCAAAGATCAAGACAGACAAGAATTAATTATATGAGATTGAATGAACTTAGGATGATTACAATTTTTATAATTTTGTTTGAAATATTGCTAATGTTTAAAACTTTTTTGTTTTCCAGACATAAGGACTTGTTACTTCTTAAACTACCTGTGACTTAGAAATGTTTGGTAACATATACCTTCCTAAGCAGTATTGAACTATTTATATTTCTCTCCTTACCTAATCCTTCCAGACATTGTAGACTCTGAATGAGTATTATTATTTCTATGTCAGTATGGTTGTTTGTGTACATTCAGTCTGTTCTCTTTATAATAGGACACAATTGGGAACTCTGGATGAGGCTTTGACTGGAATGCCATGTTTGTGAGAGACATGCCCAGACTCTGGAGGTCACCAGAAAGCACTGAGAAATTAAGATTGACCTTGGCAGCCAATAAAACCCTCTTAGGGAAATGGCCTGGTGCCCTACTTACATGGTTCATGGCAGTCTTTCCAGGTAAGGAATGAGGGTTGTTTTCCTGGGAGATGGCAAAGGGAGAACTTCGAGACCTCTAGGGAACCTCAAGAACCCAAGGAATTCACCCAAATCGATAGGTATTACAAGCAAATGCTGATCACAGCTATGTGACTTAGCTTCTTCACCATGAGAAGCTAAAGTTCACTATGGAAACTCCTTATGAGATTCCAACAAAGCAGATTTTAAAAGAGCCTATATGATCAATTGTGATTCTTGTTGTATTTATGCAAACAATGGGCCAACTTATGGAAACGAGACCTATACCATGAATTAGTCTTAAGTTGGCTATTTTTTATAAAATGAGGGTGGTTTTAGAGAGAAAAATTGTATTTTCAATAGAAATTATGATATATATTTGTGGATATTAGATTGCAGTGCTGTGCATTGTCTTTTGGGTTCTGTTTTATTTTCTACTTGTATACTGGACTAGATCCTAAGTTCTCCTAGTTCCCTCCAGTATGTGCCTGTGACTCCCCAAACATGTTTCCAATTTTTCTTCCATCCTTTGTCTTAGAATTATTGAGAACTAAAACTGGTTTGTTTGGGGTTTTTTTATTTGTTTTTTTTTTTTTAGCCTTGTAATTGCAGACTGCAGCTAGATGACATAATGTAAACTTTGGAGAAATCATCACAACAGGTTACTTGGTTAAAAAAAGGAGTATACTCTGGCAATACAAATAAAACCTGGGAAACAATTAAAGGTTATCTGTCCTCACTTACCTGGTTCCTTACTTTTCTGGGGCCCTTAATGGCCCATCTACATCTATTATTTGGTTCTTCCTCTTAATCCCATAAACTTTGTCATTTCCAGACCACAATAGTTCCATGTCAAGCTGATGGTCATACTAGGCTTGCAGCCCATCCTGGACAAGGATGACCTAGGCCTTTACTGTTCTTTAGATCAGACAGTGAGAGAATTTTATTCCTCCCAAATATAGGGAAAATGACTCTATCTAGCAGGAAGTAGTCAAGAAGAAGAGACCTCTGACCCTAATCCTTTAAGAATAAGGAGGATAAAATCTCTTAGGGGGTGGGAAATAAGATAGCATAGGGACCTAGGCTCAGAACTCCAAGGATGCCAGGGGGACAGAGGACTGCTGGATAAGCTGACTGCAAGAATATCACCACCCCTCCACTCCCTTCCCAAAAATGCAGCAATAACTCATTTAATTTCCTCCTTAACTGCCTGCTTCCTTTCAGATGTTGAAACTACTGATCTGTACATGCAGTCAATCAAGGTCTGACCTATACATGACCTTCCTAAGGTGGTGCTAAGCCCCCATGTTGGCCCTCACAACACAGGTGCAAAGAGAGTTACTAAGCAACCAACAAATGGAAGAATTGGGCAGCCCTGACCCCCTCCCCTGCCACAAGCCCACTCTGTCCTCAACACATAAATGCTGCCAAGTAGACCAGCCCCCAACCCAATGCAGGACCTTCCTTTCCTCTGTGCTGCCTCCCTTGTGCTCAAACATAAGCTTCATAAAGTCTGTCTAGTAATTTCTCTAGGGTTTTCTCTTGATTTCTATATTGAGGAATCAAGGAATCCTGACACCAGTAACAAGCACACATGCTACATACTTGACTCACTATGTAGCATAAAGCTGTGAACCTTCATGAGCAAGCCCTGGGAAGATCATGCTATTAAAGGGGTGTTGGGAACCACCCTGCTTGGTTTCAGAAGCTGTGACCCCCCATGGCTAAGGCTGAGTAAAAAGACCTTGGGAACATAAGCCACTAAGGAGACAAAGCTTATCCTCCAGGCAAGGGCACAGCCTCTGCCCCCTTTACTTCACCCTGCTTGGCTCCAGGCAGATGACTGGTTAGCCACTGATGGATAAGATTTCTCAAGGGAAGGACAACCTAAGACAGGCATGGTTATGAAGGGCCATTAGGGAAGGACTTCGGGGACTATAGAAAAAGGGATGATGTACCTTCACCTCTCGGCTTTGTCGTGGCCTGAGTCCTCATTCTATCTGTAAAAAGTCTAATCTCTTGGCTGCCTGCATCCCCCACTTGATATTAAGCCCGAAACTGCCAGAGGCAGGTGTGGCCCTGTGCTGGAATTGGCAGTTTCCAGGGGCAATCAGGCCTAAGAAAGAATGCATAAAATCTTATGAAACCTGCTTTGCTAAATGATAATGGTCCAAGAATAAAATGAGTTTTTTCCCAAACTTTTATGGCCCTTTGACGTTGCTCTATTTATCTGACCCTGACTCAGAATAAGCCCTTATAGTTCTTTGAATACCTATTCCTTGATCATTACTCCCTGATAATGAGTGATGAGATTTGCCTGTATTCCTATGCAAACTAAACCCAATAAAAGTTCACTGAGGGACAGGCTCAAGGCCCTTCTCCTCTGAGAGATTGACCATCTTTCCTCCCCAAGCAGATCATGTCTTGGTAGACTTATTCTCATCTGAGGCAGCGGGGGAGTTCTGCTGGACAGAGCTCCCCAACAAAGGAGGGAAAACAAGGCTGTTTCCAACAGAATCAGAATTAGCCTGGCCTCAGAGAACACCAGAGCTAAGTGCACCTTTGTAGACAAAGAGGAAGCATGGCTGGCATGGTTGTCACTACTTCTGGGGTAAACAGAACCACTTCAGCCTGCATGGCCCCTGTGGCCTCCAGCTGAGAACAAGACAGTGCCCCATAGGCCCTCATGTCCTTCCTTGGCTGTTTAGAGGAGTGTTGTATCTTTGCTCTTGCTTAAAGTGGGCAAAGAGAGGTTCTCTGGCCTTAAATACCAGTTTCAATGTAAATATTTATGTTTTGTTTTGCTTGGGAAGGGTATATTTTCTGCCTGAAGTAGAACATAACAGTTCTAGGACTCTCAAGGCTCATATCACAGTCACAGTGAGTACAGAGTGGTTAAAAGCCCAAATGCTGACATCAGATACCTGTGTTCAAGTCCCTGGTCTGCCACCTAGCTGAGTGACCCCGTTTCTGTTAACCTCCATTACATTAACCTCTGCTGAGCTCATTTGTGGGCTGATATATGATGCACACCGAGTACAGCGATCAGCTCCCATCACCAGCATGTCTGTGCACCACCTTACCCTTTACAACGCATTTAAAGCTCGCCACCAGCATTTTCAGATGGATACCAGTAAAATGCCCTTTTTATAGGAGGAGAAATGAGGCTAGGGAGGGTTAAGCTATTTTTTATGGTTACAGAGCTAGAAAGTGGTGAGGTGGAATCAGCCCTGAGTTGGTCTCACTCCCAATAAGACATGTACGGGCTATGCTGTAACCTATGTAGTGTGTGGTAGCCACTCAAATGTGCCCTGAATATTTCAGCAGGTTTCTGAGAAACCTGATTGTCAGAGACAACTGGACCACAAGTAACAGAAGAAAACTCAATAAACATAAAGTAATTTAAGCCTTGACATACTTTATTAACATGGGGGTGGGAATAATCCACTCCAAGTCTTCAAGTCCACCAACATGCAGGGGCCAGAGGGAGCACTGTGATGAGAGTGTGAGACCAGTCACTGCCCTTAGGTAGGTGGTGACCTCGCAGCACAGACTGAACCCTCTGTCAACATGCAGAACGATCCCCAGTGGGGCACATACTCCATGGTCTGCCCAGTGCAGGTTTAGTCAAGCAAGAATTTCACAGCAAATGTAGAGCATGGGCTCCTCAAAATATTGAAGTGAATTATATGGCTCAGATACCAAATGCTATAGAAGTTTTGAGTTTGGGGAGATGATGATGTTATTGTAGAGCTACAATTTTAACAGTTGTGAAAGAAGGGAGAGATTGGGTAAATGGGCAGGAGGTTGAAAGGCATTCCAGAGAAAGGCAAGCATGTGGAGGCCCTGAGGCAGGAAAAAGTGTAACTTTCCTGGGATAAGAGAGCACAAGAAAAAGGAAAAGATATTCAAGGAGGTAGACATACAGTTGTCAGAGTGATTCATTTCACAAAGGGCTTTCACAAATGATCAGTTACTTCTTGACTCTGTAGAGCTGTGTGGGTATTAGTATTTCCATTCATGAAAGAAGCTGAGTGTTTGGATAACATACATATAGGTACACATCAAATGAGTATCGTACCAGCATTAAAAACAGAGTATTTTAGATCTGTGTATCATGGCTTAAACTGAAAGTTGAAACTCAGCTTAACAGCTACCACTTCCTGGGGAGTGTCACATGCAGGGCCTTCTTCGTTATGAATCTGTACTTGATTGAGGCTGTTGGGAGTAGGAGCTCTCGCCCCTAAGTCAGACTAAGCCAGGATTCTGTAATATGATATCAGTGGTGACAGTTATTGTTTGTTGTTGATGCCATATTTAAGATTGTGCTAAGTGCTTTACAAATAGTATTTTCTGTTCATAGGTCCCTGTGTGGCAGGGTGTTTTCCTGGCGTAGGGGCAGTAGGCACCATGCCCACAACCACATAAAATGTGACATGCCAGAACAAAGAACCCATCATGAATACCTCTGAAACCTAAAATATAGGGCTTATACACACTGTTTAATGTTCAGGAGCTATACCTCCCCTAACTGGTAGACTCTGTAACCACCCCAAACCTGCGGATTATAAACAATATCTATGCTTGTGTACGAAATGTTTGTTTTTCTGAATAAGATGCCATTCTACTAGAAAAAAGAACTCAATCAGAGGTTAATTTCTGGGGCAAATTGAAGGGCCTCAGTCTCTCATGAAGGCAGATCAGGTTCTGGGGTTGGAGGGGGTGTCAGGTGGTCTTTAGCAATTCACAGAGATCAGGAAGCGTCATGCCAAGGTGGGGCCCTTCCGGCACACAGATGAGAGAGCCGGACTGGAGGCGTGAAGGGGAGCGTCCTGGAAAGAGATGTGAACAGAAAGCCCGGGAGCCTGTGTGGGAAGACAGCACAGCCAGGGCTTTCTACACGGAAGGGGTGTGAAGTGGAACAGAAAGCAGGCAAGAGGTGGGTGGCGCGATGCATTCAGGCAGCAAGACTCAAAGTAACAGGAAGCAGGGTGGCCCTGAGAGGTGCTGCCTGCTCCAACTGGAGTGGTTCCACGTGTGATGTAGGGACCACAGGAAGCAGTCACCGGGGCAGAGCGGGTCAGGGGCTGTGAGCAACGGGAGTGTCACCTCCCAGCTGTGCCTCTCATGGGCTGCATCACAATTAATCCCCATTTCCTCACCCACAGAAACTGCCATGGTTCTATGATAAAACAGCAGGGTCCTTGTGGGTTAGATCATACGCAGTGTGAGTCGTCCGCTCGGTGCAGGGCTTGATAGAGGAAGTGCTCCAGAAAACTATTAACATGTACAAAAGTATTTAGAGTCTTATGAGAAGGCCATTTTCCAGGGTTATAGTTTCATGTGGTAATAGTTTATCTGAAAATGTAAATTTCTCTGAGCAAGAACAAAAGGAGACAGGAAATAAAGCAGAAAAGCAAAAAGACTGCAGTCATAAGGCATGCTTTCTTCAGCTCAATATCACTAAAATCTCTTTAACCCAGGACTTACGCAGGACAGCCAATCACCCGTGAAGCAGGAGAGCATCGGGTCCTCCCAGAGTGATGTAGTGCAGCGGTGGAAGTGTGGAAGTACAGTGTGATGCAATGGAGATGCGGTGATGCAGTGTGATAGGGCAGAGATGTGGTGATGCAGGGACAGAAATGCAGTGGTGCAGTGGTGCAGCAATGGAAATGTGACACAGTGATGCAGTGTAGTGACACAGTGATGCAGTGATGGGAATGTGGTGATGCAGTGATGGAAATGCAGTGATGCAGTGTGATAGGGCAGAGATGCAGTGATGCAGTGATGGGAAGGTGGTGATGCAGTGATAGAAATGCAGTGACGCAGTGATGCAGTGTGATAGGGCAGAGATGCAGTGATGCAGTGATGGGAATGTGGTGGTGCAGTGATGGAAATGCATTAGTGCGGTGGTACAGCAATGGAAATGTGGTGACACAGTGATGCAGTGATGGGAAGGTGGTGATGCAGTGGTGGAAGTGCAGTGACGCAGTGTGGTGGTGCAGTGATGCAGTGATGGGAAGGTGGTGATGCAGTGGTGGAAGTGCAGTGACGCAGTGTGATGATGTGGCGATGCCCTGATGCAGTGACACAGTGAGGTCATGCAGTGGTGCAGCAATGCAGTGATTCAGTGATGTGGTGATCCAGGCCAGGAGAGGACACTGAGATTCTGTAACCACATCTGTCTCCTTCCACTGCATGCTGCAGAAGCAAACATGTGCAATTTCCTTAAAAGTAATCACAGATGTCACTTCAGACTTGCACAACTTTTACTGTTACTTCAGGAGACTCTTACCCTAAGGCCCGCACCAGCCACTCCGGTTCTCAGACCCCTTGTCCCTTTCGGATGAGAACTCAAAGAAAAGGCTACTCAGCCCCTAGCTATTGTTCCATTTCACACTTCCGGGGCCCTGCCCTCATTCCTACCCCACCCCCCACGCTGCCCTTGTCTCTCTCCCAGTCTGCTCCTTAACATTAGCCCCAGTGCCTCTGTGCCGTGGAGCCCCAACACTTTCAGCCCAGTGCTCCCATGTCTTGTTTCTGCACCACTCTTGCATGCTGCAAATGCGCCCCTCTGGGGGACGAGGTGCATGGCTGGGAAGCACAGAGTCTGGGTAAATCTCGTGGGTCATTTCTGCCAGTCACCCCAGGCAGCTGGAAACAACGGTGGTCCTGGTGTATCGTCCTTTACTCATGTACTAAGGCATTTCTCTTCCAATGGCTTCATAGAATGGAAAAGAGAGAAATTCCCAGAAAGGGTCTAGTTCCAGTCATACTCACTTTGTGTTAGTCACCGTCCAGAACACCTTCATGCCCCTCGGCTCGCTCAGCCGTCACAGCTTCACAGTCTGTCTGGCGGAGCCGGCATGAACCCCATCTCTGGACTCGTTTGTTCTGGCTGCTTCCTCACGTCACCAAATGGCATCTTCTCTGCACAAAGAGCCTCTTTTTGGACTGTGTGTCTCATGTCCCAACTGGGAAACATCCATTGTTTGAAAACACAAAGGCAGGTTACTGCGGCTGGAGTTTGGGTTGTCTGGGACTCCGGTCTGCTGCTCTGTGACAGGCTCCCAAATACAAGATCTGTCTTTATCTTTATCCAAAGGCCCAGGAGGAAGCAGAAAATGCTTTCACTCTGCAACACTGCACGGATGACCCAGGAGACCAGCTCCCTGGGCCCGTCGCTGTCAGGACGGGAAGCCAAGCAGAACGCTTTCCCCCACAGCCCCAGCGTCTCCGTGGGTGTTCCGAGGCCATGAGCCGCAGTCCACGCTTGCTGGTGTCCAGGGCTCGGCCAAAGTCAACAGGCCTTTGTCCCCAGAACATCTGATCCCAGAGACACAGCTGTCTTGTGAGAGAGCCTCAGACACTCGGGCACTTGGCAGCAGCTGCTGCTTCCTGACGATAAAGCAGCTTCTCTGCAGAAGCAGAAAGAACCAGGCCAGTATATTGAAACTGTGGCCACTTTCACAAAACTCATAATGAGTTTCTGATCCCTGATAATAAATTTATTTATGGAAAATCAGAAATAAGGCCATGTAAGCTCTATCGATATTATTCTGTGTAATACATACTCTCTTAGGATTTAAAAATAATGTTGTGACCTGGTCTGTATTTGTAAATCTACATTATAGAAGCTCATTTCTGATAACAGACTGTGTTACCATGTTCTGCTCCACTCAGAAGATAAAAAGCATTGATTGCTCACCTTTAACAGGCTTCCCATGGTGTTGGAGGTGCAGGGCCCTGAAGAAGCGAGTGTGACTTCATCCTCAAGGTTCTGACCTTCAGTTCCTTAAAGGCCACAGAAAGACCTTCTCACCACCCAAGTTGGTTTCTCTCACTCTTAGTCCAACAGGCTACACAGTGACCACACTGTCATGCAGACGGATACCGGGTCAGCGCCCCACCTGCCATTCTGGGCTTCGTGAACCCGTTGGCTTCACTCGGCCCCGAACCTGCAAGCTAACGCTGTGCAGGTGAGCAGGTTTCCAGAGGCCTTAGCTTTCTTCCATTCTCGGCTGATTTTGGACACAAGATTAAGAACTCCTTGAGCCTCAAAACACCCTTTAGAGTTTCTTCATCAGCTAGTCTTCATGCTGTTTCTTCTTTCTTCTGATTACTGACATCCCATACTATAGCAGTTCTATGCGCCATGGTCTGGTTTGTAAGTGTGGCCGGATAACAGGGGGACTGCACAGCAAAGAGTAGAGCTCTGTCATTCTAGAATCTTGTTATTTCATTAGGAAGGACTGGTCCTCATTTCTGAAGAGTTAGGTGTTCTAAAACGGACTCACATAGAAAATGGTACAAGGCACTGGCCTAAAAACACACACACACGCATCAATGGGACAGAATAGAGAGCTCAGAAACAAATCCTTGCCTATCTGGTCAATTAATCAACGGCAAAGGAAACAAGTACAATGGAGTAGAGACAGTCTATTCAATGAGTGGTGCTGGGAAAATTGGACAGACACATGCAAAAATCTGAAACCAGACCACCTTCTTACACCATGAACAAGGATAAACTCGAAATGCATTAAAAACCCCAAACTCTAAAACTGCTAGAAGAAAACATAGGCAGTAAACTCTCTGACATTGCTTTTAGCAATATTTTCTCTAGTACATCTCCTCAGGCAAGGGAAAAAAAAGAATAAACAAATAGGACTACATCAAACTAAAAATTTTTGCACAGCAAAGAAATCCATCAATAAAATGAAAGACAATATACTGATTGGAAGAAGATATTCACCAATGATACATATAATAAAGGGTTAGTGTTCAAAATTGATAAAGAGCTCATAGAACTGAATACCAAATAAACAATCCAATTAAAATATGGGCAAAGGACCTGAGTAGACACTTCTCCAAAGAGGACATACAGACGTCCAACAGACATGGGCAACAATGCTCAACATCACTAGTCAGGACAATGCAAATAAAACCACAAGGAGATATCACTTCACATCTGTCAGAATGGCTGTCATCAATAAATCAATAAACAACAAGTGTTGGTGAGGGAGTGGAGAAAAGGGAACTCTTGTGCAAATTTGGGCAGCCACTGTGGAAAACGGCAGGGAGGTTCATCAAAAAATCAAAAATATAAGTACCTCATGACCCAAAAATTCCACTTGAGTATTTATCTGATGAAATGCAAAACACTAATTCCAAAAGACATGTGCACCCCTCTGTTCATTGCAACGTTATGTACAATAGCCAAGATATGGAAGCAGCCCAAGTGCCCATCAAAAGACAATTGGATAAACAAGAGGTGGTATATATATATACAATGAAATATTACTTGCCATAATGTTTTAATTGCAATTGAAAAATTTAAAAATATGGTAACAGTCATCTCTCAGAATTTAGGGATTGCTGTCTAGGTCACTACCTTTTCCTGACGTTAGGGTTTCTCCGCAGTGGCCATGACCTCCCTGAAGTCATCAGGGGAACAGAAGCCAGTCATGTTTGTGGAATCTGGATACTTAACTAATGACGCCAGTACATAAAACAGAGGAGCAAGCTTTCCCCTGTCGCACATGTGTTCAGACCTCTGCGCAGAGAGAAGCACCTGCCACGATTACCTTCCAGGTGTGTGTGCTGCTCACAGGCCAGCCTGACACCTAAGGGCATGGGGGGTGGGGCAGGGGACAAGAGAGGGAACCCACACATGGTATGTTGGACCCCGTTTGGAGAACTATGCCCTCTGGGATCTCGTCCAGGGATTTTTTTTAAGTTTACAGAACTGAAAAAAAATGCCATCTAACATCCTCTTTCTGGCCCAAATCTCTAAATTCTTGATGCTGGATGCCCTGCTCTGACTACAGTGCCTTGCAGGAGGAGAAACAGGGTGCAGTGTGGTCCCATTGGCCCTGTGTGGCTGTACTGAGATACCATCTCTTATCCTCAGACTGGCAAAAATTCAGCATCTCAACCATCCCTGTTGGCAGAGTGAAGAACTTGTCAGCTCCACACGGACGACAAAACCACACAGCCTCCATGAAGGGAATTCGTCAAGAAATTTGTCAACAAGACTATTTTTCCACTTGCCCTTGGACCTGCATTTATGGTGAGGCTCAGCTTGCTCTGACTGGCCCGTGGGAGCTCATTCAGGCTTGCTCCCAGGTATCTTGTGACTGCTCTGTCACTTTCAGGGATGTTCCTACTCTCTCACAAGATCTTCCCATCATTTCCAGCCTTCCTGCTCCCAGCCCAGAGGCAAGCTTATCCCCAAGGAGAGCTGGCTCTTCCACCAAGAAGAGCCAGATCCATCAGAGACTATGCCTCCAACAACACAGAAACACCTGCAGCCTTCCTTGCAATGATGAAATACCGGAAATGACCTAAGTGGGAAACATGACAGAATGGTGGGAATATTTTGCAGCTGTAGAGAAAGCTAAGAAATATCTGTGTGCAGTGATGAGTCATTTCCAGAACACACAGGGTATCAGTGGAGTAACAAGAGAGAGAGTGCACTGGGCTAGGGGCTCCTCTTAGGTGTGACTCACAGCCTGAAGGTCTTCATGTGCATTTAAAATCAAAGGAGAATTAAGAAAGCATTGATGGTCTTTTAATTTATTTCAGAAACACAGATAGAATAAGCAGCAAGTGGTAGATTGGTTAGCTCCAAGGAATTGGAGGTAGAGAAAAAGATTTATAAAGTGTGGAAGAGGGAGAGGATTTGCCTGAGTATACTTTGTGTATAGTTTTGCTTTCTTGAATCATATTAATGTTCAAAGTATTAAAAAATAAAATGAAATCAAGAATGGGTGGAACCCTCGCATTATTTGAAATGAATAAATAACTACATTCAGGAAACAATAAGAGACCCAATACAATTGACTTTTGAATATTGTTCTTTGACCACATCTACCCTCATCTAAAGAGGAGGAAGGAGTTACTGGAGATAAAAAAGAAGCTACAATTAAGGAATGGGATCAGGTAAGTAAGGAAACTATAGGACTCACAGTTCTGTGTGTGTGTGTGTGTGTGTGTGTGTTTCTAACTCTGCCCTTCAAAACAGTCTAGAAGCAACAGTACACCAAAGGCTCAGAAATTGGTTTCTAAATATCATTCCTGATGAAGAACAATCAGCATCCTTGGAAAAATGACTTAAGCTGCTGGTGCAAGAAAGGCATAAAATAAGAATGAGACATTTTTCGCCACAAGAGAATGCTCCAAAATTAAAAGTATATGCAAAAGACATAGGAGCAAGCTTGAGGCTCTTGCTGGCCAAATGTAGGGCAATTTGACCATCCAACTAAATGAAGATATTAAGAGCATACAACTCACTATATAAAATAAAGACCCATAATTGATGACAGAGATGATGATAGATGATAGATACAGGTAGATAGATGGACGGATAGATAGGTGATGGATAGGTAGATAGACATTGTAGGTGGGTGTATAGGTAGGTAGATAGCGGATAAATAGGTAAGTAGCTGATAGGTGCAAAGGGAATCTCTCCTTTACTCTGGTGTATCAGAAGATCAGCCTTCACAGCTGTCATGGTAAAAACAGATATAACCTAACATCAATAGCTGGTATGGGAGCACTTTTGATAAAAAAAAAGAATCTAGTACAATCTCCAAATATTTCTTCACAGTGCACTTATTAATTACCAGAGGAAAACTAATAAGTGTGTAGTAGAGAAATGAGACAAACCTTAACCAAATGCTCAGAGTTAACACCCTCACTGAGGGCTGTCTGAAAACCATGAATCCCAAAGTATGAGACCCTGAACTGGACACAATGTCACCTGCACAGCATTCTAGCCACATACCGATAAAACATCTAATCATGAAGATACTTTGCAGCACCCCAAGTGGAGAGATGTTATTTTATGGAATTCTTTGCAATTACCTGTAATGTCAGAAGCAAAGAAAAACTAATAAATTATTGTAGATTAAATGATATAAACAGAAATGATACCTAAATGCAATACATGATCCTAAACCAGAAAGTTAAGTGCTATAAATGCTAATTCATGAGACTAAAATTTTGGTGAATTGGAATATGGACTGTAGATTAACATATAGTATCAGTGTTCAATTTTCTAAACTAAATAATTGAACTATGAATATGTAAGAATGTATTGCTGTTCTTATGTAATAAACACTGGAATTATGGGATGAAGTGACGTGATCAATGAGACCTAATCTAAAATGGCTAAAAAAATAAAAATATGTATTTATAAAGGGAGAAGAATAAAGCAAGTATGGCAAGATGTTAAAAATTAGTGAAAATGGTTAAAGAGTGTCTACAGGGGTCTTTGGAGCATTCTTGCATTTTTTCTTGAAGTTTTAAAGCATTTCCAGACAAAATGTTTTTAAAAATATCTCTTAAATAGGCTTGTCAAACCAAAGATCAGAGACAAACCATGACCAACTCCACGACAGAACCCAGGAATGGGGAAGGTTCTAGAAACAAATGGCCAGTGAACTGCCTAGGCAGGCACAGGTCAGCTGGCTTGGGAGGCTGGTGACCTCTCTTGAACACACACTGGCCATAGAGTGTCTAAGTGGCCAGGAGTGGCTAAGAAGAGGAAGGGATGTGGGTCTTAGACAAGGAGATGGTCCTCTCAGCTGATACCTAGTTGGTGCGAGATGATCTCACTTCATATCCTCCCCCACCTCCCCACTCCTCCAAAACATTAACTCCCCTGAAGCTTAAAGCTTAGAACCCAAATCTACTGACATTAACGTCAGCCATCTCGGCCAAATGGGGGCCTCAAAATAAAAGCCAAGTTGGATATAGAAACATCTGAGAGAATTCCTGAGTTTTTAGACATGATAGAATGCATTCTTTGCACTTGACAAACAGCATCCACCTCTCAACTTGACTCTCTAACACAGATATTTTAATGGCCTGAGTGATTTTACCCAGATATAAGCTAGATGTAAGCAAAATCAAAGACTCTCTCTCCTCAAAGGGTTAATATGTCTGCTGAAATTAGGTATAAATTAAGAATTAAACCTCAAAATATATATCAAAACATGTCTATCCAGACAGGAACTAAAAAGTGACTAAGTTCACATTTACATCGGCTCATTCAACGCACAAAACAACCTGCGAGCCAAATCCCACGGCCAGAAGAGTGCTCTTGGCTGGGCTTTCCTTCTCTCAGTCCACTGTGCCATGTGCAGCTTCCTGTGAATGGGATTCCTGCCTTCTCTGCCTCTTACAAGAATCTGGAAGCCACGCAACTTCCTGTGGGACCCTGTGAACCCTGCTCTGCTGGACCTCACTGCAGCCCACCTCCCTGTGCCCAGTGTCTCACCCTCCCTGCCTCTGCTCGGGAAAAGGAATACTTGACAGATGCAAAGTGTCACTCTCTGCACCCTCCAGTGACACTAGTGGGTGCCCCAGGGATGCCCTGGAAGCGTCCTTCAGCAGCCACAGTGGGGCTGCCATCACTCCCCATCCACAAAATTGCTAATTGTCCCATCTCCACAAAATCTGATGCTTCCAAACTGCAACTTTCCTGATTGTAATAGGAGAATCTTTTTGTACTGTTTTACAGCTTAGTAAATCATTTCTATACAAAATCCCAACCTTATACATTACTGATCTTGTTAGAAAATAAATTGGCTAAAATCCACGGCTGGTAATGGCAGAGAAACTCAAGCTTGACGCTCTGGTGCTCTCTGGTGTTTTCCTACTTCAACCTAAATTTAAACACATCTGTGGTGGTTGAGTTTACATGTCAACTTGACTGGGTCATGGCATGCCCAGATATTTGGTCAAACAGTATACTGGGTGTGTCTGTGAGGGTATTTTAGAATGAGATTAACATCTAAGCAGACTAAGTAAAGTAGATTACCCCCCTTCCATATGGGTGGGCCCCATCCAAACAGCTGAAGGCCTGAATTGAACATAAAGGCTGACCCCTCCCCCAAAACAAAGTGGAATCTCTCCTACCAGACCATCTTTGAGTGGGTTCATTAAATTTTTCCTGCCTTTTGACTCAACTGAGACAGTCGTTCATCCTGGGTCTGTTTGCTGACCTTTGGCCTTGACCTACACCACTGACTGCTGGTCTTCAAGCCTTCAGAGGCGGACAGGAATGCACACCATCAGCTCTCCTGGGCCTCCAGCCTGCCATGTCACCTTAAGGACCTTGGGACTTGTCAGCCTCCATGATTACGAGAGCCAATTCCTTATAATCTCTCTCTCTCTCTCTCTCTCTCTCTCTCATCTATTTACCTACCTACCTAATTACCTATCTCCTTTCTCTGGAGAATCCTAATACACATGGGAGCTCAGTTTGGAAAGGATCTCTTTTTTTGGATGCGGCAACCCCTCATCTGTGATCTCCTCCACTCTGTGATGTGAGGAACTGGTAGCCAGCTGTCCCTAGCCAATGGAAGGAGGTCACTGTGTACTATGTCATGTTCTGGAAGCACAGGCTCCACCTGGAATCAACTGCTCAGCTACCTTCAGGAAGTAAAACCCCCAATATGCTCTGGTTTAGCCTCTAATTTCTTGGTTTATGCATTTGTGGTAGGCCAATAGAACTCACATCTATTGGGGGAGGTCATCAAGAGTCTGTGCCCACTGGTTGACCCACAGGTTTTGCCAGGGAAGTCAGAGGCTCCTCACCCTTCCCCTGTACATGGAATGGGCTTTCCACCCACCATTCCCCAAGCTGGAGCTATTTCAACAACATGGCCTTGAGAGAGCAGGTTATGGTGGAGACCATCGGGACTATACATGTTCCTGAGCCCCGTTAAGGCTGCTACATAAACTTGTAAGATTTTGGGGGGTGGTAGCAGAGATGTCCTTGTGTGGTACCCACACAAGCCTCCTCTGTAGGTTCCCTGTATATCACACCTGCCACCTGCCACCTGCCAGCCTGGAGTGGACTGTCTCTTTCTCCCATCTCTCCCTGCCCTCTGTAAACTTATTTGAATTTACATATTAATGTTCCTCTCAGGATGGGAAAAGCCAGAACATCACACAGTGGTGTAAAGAGCTTCAGAGCCTGAGTTTAATGTCAGCTGCCCCCACTGACCAGCTCTGAGAACTTGGCAAGCCTCTCTAACTGAGCTTCCTTTTCCACACGTGGATGATGGTGGCCAGAGTCTCCCTCACAGAACTGTTGTGAAAATCCACTGATATAGCTCACACAAGAAGCCTGGCCTACAAAGGAACAAAGGGAACATTTGGTTCTCTCTTGTCTCCACAGAACTTTTGGCCACAGGGAAGTGACAGTCAGGGGTGCACACGCAGCAGCCACACCTACTACAGATTTCTTCTTTTCTCATTTAATCAAATATAACTGGGTTCCTCACAGAATTTACTGAAGTGATGTTTTACAATTTCTATCACCGTCCTTCGATCAATGCACATAGCCGTTCTATTTTCCGTGCTTCTCCAGCGAGTGTGGTAGCATCTCCTTGGCCCTTCTGAAGACCAGCCAGTGAAGGAAATGCCTGCTTTCATTGTTAAACTCCCAACATTTGCTTCCAGGTGTCGGGGGGAAATCTGGCTGTCCCAGGACTGGATGCAGTGGACTCTGAGCAGTGATTGCCCGCAGCAGAGCCATCCCAGTCATTGATAAGTGAGTTGAGTGTTTAATCACTGTCTATGGGTGATTCCCAAGCACTGTGAATTAATACAAATGAAAATGTTATGATTTGAACAGAAATATTCTGATTAATGATGCAAAATTATGTAAATGACCCAATAAGTGCTTGAGTGGATTTCTGTAGAAAATATATTTATATGTTAAAGTGCTTTCTGTCTGCTTCCATTCATTAGTGAGAGAAGGAAGGGAGGAAATGAGAGGGGTTGCTCTGAGTGGTAACAGCTCCCAGCAACCAGGTAACAAGGAGAGAGCAAGACGCATGGCTGTTGGACTTCAGGGGTGTCTGATGTCCAGCAGAGCAGTTCTCTCATTCATCACATAATTAATTCTCTAGTGCAATTTGGTTTTGTGAAGTCTGTCTTGGCCTAGCCCTACATGCAATAACCGAAAAGGACCTCCGTTCCCCTCCATTAAATGGACACAAGGTAAAGTGAATCAAAGAACAGAACAGAGACTTCTGGCCAAGGTGGAGGTGTAGGTAGACACACTAGGCCTCCTCATACAACCAAAAGAAGGACAACAACAAATTTAAAAACAAAAAATGACCAGAACTGACAGAAAATAGAACAATATGGAAGTCTGACAGCCAAGGAGCTAAAGAAGAAATGCTCATCCAGACCGGTAGGAGGGATGGAGGCGGGAAGCCAGATGGAGAGGACTGTGGCAAGGCAGCAGCTGGAGGACCCAGTGAGGCAACAGATTGCAGACCAGGTGGTCCCACATTCATGTGCAGATAAACAGGGAGGAACAACTGGAGAGTAAGACAGACCACACAACCCAGGGTTCCAGTGTGGGGAAATAAAGCCTCAAACCTCTGACTGAAAACACCTGTGGGGGTTGAGGCAGCAGGAGAAACTCCCAACCTCACAGAAGAGTTCATTGGAGAGACCTACAGGGTCCTAGAATGTACACAAGCCCACCCACCCAGGAACCAGCACCAGAAGTGCCCAGTTTGATTGTGGGTAGTGGGGGAAGTGACTGAAAACTTGCAGAAAGTGGAGCAAGCAGCATTGTTCCCTCTCGGACCCCTCCCCCACATACAGTGCCATAACGCAGTGACATGGGTTGCCCTGCCCTGATGAACACCAAGGCTCTGCCCCTTACTATGTAACAGGCACACCAGGACCAAAAAAAGACCCAAATGAAAGAACAAATCAAAGCTCCAGAAATAATACAACTAAGCGACAAAGAGATAGCCAACCTACCAGATGCACAGTTCAAAACACTGGTAATCGGGATGCTCACAGAATTGGTTGAATATGGTCACAAATTAGATGAAAAAATGAAGGCTATACTAAGTGAAATAAAGGAAAATGTACAGGGAACCAACAGTAACAGGAAGGAAACTGGGACTCAAATCAACAGTTTGGACCAGAAGGAGAAATAAGCATTCCACCAGAACAGAATGAAGAAACAAAAATTCAAAAAAATGAGAAGAGGCTTAGGAACCTCCAGGACATCTTTAACATCCAACATCCAAATCATAGGGGTACCAGAAGAAAAAGAGGAAGAGCAAGAAATTGAAAACTTATTTGAAAACATAATGAATGAGAATTTCCCCAATACGGCAAAGGAATAGGCTTCCAGGAAGTCCAGAAAGCTCTGAGAGTCTCAAAGGAGTTGGACCCAAGGAGGAACACACCAAAGCACATCATAATTACTTAGCCAAGAATAAAGATAAGGAGAGAATCTTCAGCAAGAGAAAAGGAGACAGCTACCTATGAAGGAGTGCACATAAGACTCTCAGCTGATTTCTCAAAACAAATCTTACAGGCAAGAAGGGGCTGAAAAGAAGTATTCCAAGTCATGAAAGGCAAGGACCTACATCCCAGATTGCTCTATCCAGCAAAGCTTTCATTTAGAATGGAAGGGCAGATAAAGTGCTTCCCATATAAGGTCAAGTTAAAGGAGTTCATCATCACTAAGTCCTTATTATATGAAATGTTAAAGGGACTTATCTAAGAAAAAGAAGATAAAAAATATGAACAGTAAAATGACAACAAACTCACAGTTATTAACAACCACACCTAAAACAAAAACAAACTAAGCAAACAACTAGAACAGGAACAGAACCACAGAAATGGAGATCACATGGAGGGTTAATCAGTGGGGAGGGGGAGAAAGGGGGGAAAGGCACAGAGAATAAGTAGCATAAATGGTAGGTAGAAAATAGACAGGGGGAAGTTAAGAATAGTATAGGAAATACAGAAGCCAAAGAACTTATTATATGTATGACCCATAGACATGAAATAAAGGGGAGGAATGTGGGTGGGAGGGGATGTGCAGGGTGGTGGGGAATGAAGGGGGAAAATAGGACAACTGTAATAGCATAATCAATAAATTATATTAAAAAATTAAAAAAATTTAAAAAACAAACAAAGAACAGAAGCTCCCTCTTTCACATGAGAAAAAGGAATGGTGGGCTCGACCAGGTTAGGAGGACAGCTCCTCGTGCTGTCTGGGCCTGAGGCTGCCTCCTTCTTTCTGTTCAGCTGTCCTGGCCCCATAACCACAGGATGGCTGCTGACATTCCAGGCATCACCTTTGCATTCCAAGTGAGAAGAGAAAAGCTTCCCAGGTAAGTTGCCTTTGTGAATTTCTGCACAAGTCCCACCCTAGAACCTCTCTGCTTATGTCTCATCCACCACTCCTAGGTAGGGGGTAAAATGTGGGGGAGCTAAGAAATGTAAAGTTTTAAGCTAGATATATTGTTTTCCTAAATAAATTAGTCTTCTGTTAAAAAGAAGGAAGGGGAAGGGATACCAGGTAGAAAACCTTCTCTCCCTAGGCTGTGCCCATTCCTGTAGCATGGAGAACACAGATAGAAGCTCCAGACAGTGTCAGAGATCACCGAACTAAAGACAGGGTGTTTCCCCAGAAGCCAGAGAGACTGCAGACCTCCGCAGCTGCTCAGGTGACCGCAGAAGAAATGAGGGTGGGAGAGCCAACAGGCATCCCCCTTCCACAGCTGGAGCGGCACCCAAGTGCCTCACGTCCCTTCTGTGAGGAGCACACATTGGCTGCAAGTGGTGGTGTTTCAGACACGCTTGACGTACACCACTATATGAAGTGTTTCAAGTGCACAACACAGTGACTCAACATTTATACACCAAAGCGGTCACCGAGATAAGTCTGGTAACCATCTGTCACCGTGCAGTTATTACTATATTACTGACTCTCCCCCATGTGCTGTGCTGTACATGACAATCCCATGACTAACTAACTTACTTTATAACTGGAAATCTGTACTTCTCATTCCGTCACCTATTACCCACCCCCCACCCCCTCCCTTCTGGCAACCATCAGCTTGTTCTCCGTGTCTGTGAGTCTGTTTCTGTTTTGTTGTTCATTTGCCTTGCTTTTAGATCCCATGTATAATGGAAATCATATAGTATTTATCATTGTCTGACTTATTCCACTTAGCATAATACTTTCTAGGTATAGTCATGTTGTCACAAATGACAAGATTCCATTCTATTTATGACTAATATTTCATTGTACACAGGGTGAGGAAAAAAGTAGGTTTACAGTTGTGGAAAATAATACAGTGAATAATAAAGAATAACAATACAAAAATAAACTATGTTTTGCCCACACACAGCTGTGAGCCTCCTTTTGCCCACCCCACATGCACCCCATTTTTTTCACTCACTCCTCTACGGACGGACACCTAGGTTGTTCGGCTGTAATTCCCTGCTAAACACCATTTCCCCCACAGGGTCAAGGCTCCTGTCCTAAATGCCTGGGCCCCAGCTCTAGTTCCGGGCTACCTTCCGTCTGTGGCTCCGGTAATGCCGCGGGCTGGCATTTCAGAAGCCCCGCCTCGTTCACCACCTGGCGCAGCTGTCTCACGTCCCAGTCACAAATCCCAGTACGCAGCAACCCGGGCCTCCTCCCCCTCATTTCTCAGCAACTCCCTTCTGTCAACGGGACACACGCACCCACGATCACTACGCCACGATCACTGCGCGCGCTCCCTTCCTCGGTGAGCCTCCAGGACCTGTGTGGAGACCCACGGGACTGGGGGACTCACGGGGAAGCAGGTGAGTGCTGTCCTCAGGGGACCAGAGGTGCTGAGAAAGGCAAGGGGCAAGCCCCTGACTCACCTTCTAAAGCCGACTGGGAGGCTCCCTTTTATGTTTAAAAGCCGTTCCTGTTACATTCAATCTCCAATACCCACTTCCCTAGAAATATTGAGTCCATGATCTGAGAATCCTCGGTGCATGAGTATCTTGGAAATGTGAAACCAGAAATTATTTTTCTTTCTCCACTTGAGCAGCGTTCCTCAGCTGAGTGGCAGGAGTAAGGAAAGGCCCGCTCTCAACAGGCTCTATCACAACGCGTCCCCAGGCCTGGACGGGCGTCAGCAGGCAAGCTCTGGCTTGCAGGAGGGTCTCAGGTTCCAAATCCCAGTAGGTGGAGACCTGACCTGACACGTCAGCACTCACTGGTGCAGAGCCTCCTGCTGTTGGCTCTCACACCAGACAACCTTCTGCTGCTTGTCACCATGACAGGTACAGGTCCACATTCAACAGCAGTGGCCGAGGTCCCCAGGCTATGTCACAAAGCACGTATGAGAAGGAAACCTGTGTAGCTGGTAGGTGCATTGGGATGTCCTTGTTCCCATGTGTTGTTAGTAAACGTTGTTTGTTTATTTTGTTGTGCATGTATTTTTTACCTATTTGCCAATCTGTTCCAATTAAATGATCTCACTGGGTCAAAACATCAAAGACCTTAGGAGCCGCCCTTCTGAAAGGCTTCATTGGTCTGGAAACGAAGCCTAATGTTGATGGAAGGCATCAGGAGAGCCTTCAACTGCACCCTGCTTCTGTTAAGAATCCTGGGCAGCTTGCTCAGTCTTTATGCCCAGCCTCCAAGGGGACGTGATAGACAATTTAGCCTTTTAGAAATTCATTTTACAACAACTTAACTCTTGCTGCATCCTTAGAAACCAAACCTGCAGAGACTGACCCCTCACCATCCACACTGCCCTTTGCCAGAGACCAGAAGGACTTCCCCCAGAACAAGCGATGACACCATGGGTTTGGATGTCTGGTCACAGGATAACCAAATGAGGAAGGTTTGGAGTTTCTAAGGATGGCCAGTCATGGTACAAAAGAGAGGGACTCCGACTCCAGAATTCTCTTAGCTAAGGAGGGTTTCCCTCTGAATTAGTCAAGACATATAGTTGCAAGTACCTGAAACAAATCAGCTTAAAACACAGCTTAAGCAAAATGAGAATGTACCGGAAGGAAATAGGGTTCTCTCATTATAACCAAAGAAGTATGTTAACCACTGAATGAGGAGATGTCTCTGGGTAGCTGGAATTTGGCCTCACAGGCCACCAGGACACTTGATGTCCATTTCCTGTCTCTGCTCTTGGCTACTAGGCTCTGCTCTTTCCCTCTGCACAGGAGGGAGACCTGGTCTTGGTCATATCACACAGCTCCCCTCCTCCTCCAGCCCACACCCCAAACCCACAGAACCATTCCTGGTTCAGTTGTCCACCACAAACCAAAGAGCTGTAGGCAAACCGAGACAGGCCTTCACGTCTGGACCACGCCACTGTGCTTAGGGAGTCAGAGCCCAGGAAAATACGGCACTCTGCAAAAGGTGGGGGACGGGAGACCTGCCCGGAGAAGGCAGGTGTCCAGATGAAGAGGGCGCACTGACCCGACGAAGAGCACTTGTGCTCCCAGGTCCACAATGAAGGATGGAGTGTCCCTGTGAAAACCACCTGAGTCTGGGTGGGGGCGGCGGCCTGCAGGGAGAGGATGAATTTGCATAGCCTTGGGGCTACACAAGCAGTTCTTCCAGTTGTCAAGAACAAAAAGATACCACCAACAGAACAATCATGAGAAATAAATTAATATTAGCAAATAAATATTAGTATCTTCCTCTAAGCAAATAAAAAGCATTATACTGATGCCTATAAACACTCTCATGTTACTGTCATTTTTTTTTAATTTTTAGAGAGAGGGGAAGGAAAGGACAAAGAGAGGGAGAGAAACACCAATGTGTGGTTGCCTCTTACATGTCTCCAACTGGGAAGACCTGGCCTGCAACCCAGGTATGTGCCCTGACTGGGAATTGAACCAGCGACCCTTTGGTTCACAAGCCAGCACTCAATCCACTGAGCCACACCAGCCAGGGCTACTGTAATTTTAAAATACCAACAAAATATTCAAATACATATGCAGCGTTGGTTCCCTTGCATTTCCCTGCAATCCTCACCCACTTTACCAGCTACTTGAACATCAGACACCTGAACTCTTCCCTGGGGCTCCAGCAGAGCAGGACCTGACCTCTGTCTGACCCCAGCCCAGCCCAGCCCCGCCCGGCCTGGCCCAGCTGTTCTAAGAACAGGGAGCATTTCTCAGCACCTCTCCTTCTCCATTGGAAGAAACACGATAGGCCAGTTTAGTCCTCTCTCCAAAGCCTTGTAAAGTTTTGGACAGGATTTAATCTTTAAATAAAGTACAGCATAACATTGAAACAGAAATTGATCTCCAATTTTTCAAAAGTAAGATGCAGAAAATTCAGACTTTCCACAGTGACCAGGATTGTATAAGCCTGGGCAAAAATTTCCATCTCTTTCATTTTAAATAGGTCTAATCCAACTCAGTTTTCATAAAGAGTTGCATTATTTTGTTGTTTGGAAATAGGCACAGAAGATAAAGAAAGAAATTTTTTATTATGGTAAAATACACATAAAAATGTACCATTGTAGTTAGTTTTAAGTGTACAGTTAGCTCAGTGGTATTAAGTATTCATAGTGCAAACACCCACACCATCTATCTCCAGAAAGGGAAAGAAATCTTACATTTAGCAAAATCTTATCCTTTACCAAAAGACGTCTTTCTAATATGGTAGTTATTAAGAAGAAATAGCAGGTTCCATCCCCAAATATCCTAAGGCCAGCTCCAGAGACAGTGCCCCTACTCTTCTCCAAAGGGCCATTTGCACCAGAGACTGAAATCCTGCTTTTGTTATTTTCAGAAAAGGGGCAGCTGAAGCTATCGAGCTCCAACTTCAAGGTGAACTTGGGGAAACGATAGGAAGTCCTTCACAGGGGAGCGCACAGATTTCCCCAGGAATGCAACACCCCCAAAACACACACACACACACACACACACACACACACACACACAAATACCAAAACACCATTTTTGTTGACACCTTGGGAGTTTCCTCTGGGGCTTGTGTCTGCAACTGGACGCGCTCACTGTGTACACAGAGGAGCCCCCTTCTCTCCACCCACCACGGCCCCCTGTGGTTGAAGTTCCTTGTCCGGTGAGGTGACCACAGCTTCACTCCTAAAGGGCCAGAGTCCTTGTTGAGTGTGGGTAACATAGACAAGGGAGAACCCTGAGGTGCCCCAATGGGCTCCTGCCCCCCAGAGACCCCACCCTGCCCGCACTGGGCCAGCAGTGATGACCAGTCACCTGTCAACACCTACAGCATCTGCAGAAAGGCCAATTCAATTCTGCATCCTCTCCATGGAATTATTATCCATTCTATTGATAACCTGACCTGGTTCTATTTTTACCGTGCCGTGATTTTGAAAAGTTAATGCTTTCAATATGGAACTGAAGTATCAACAATCACAGACTGTTTCCTGAGTGTTTCCTGAGCGTTCCAGGATTTCTAGGTTATATCCTTCGTACATCAACCGGATTATAAATTCCTTAAGGCCTTCTGCCTCTTTATCTCCTGGAGAGATACTTTCATTAACAGATTCTCTTGAGAAGTTGTAGGAAGATCAATGGAACTCTCTTCTGGAGTTCACTGCATTCAAAGTGCACGATTTTCGGAAGAAACCCTGATACAAATATTTCAACCTCAATTACCTCTGAATTATTCATGCTTGAAACACAGCCTGCTCCCTGGAAGATTTTGCCTGTGTCTTAGCAACCTAAGCTGATGGGACCTACCGAATGCAAAGTAATGAGAAAGCACATTATGGCTGGAAAAATAAATAAATGTGAGATTACCCACTCCAGGTGATAAAAGTTTTGTATTGTCTTCTCCTCTGATTCTGCAGCAGGCAGGCAGGTGGGCGGGCGGGCGGGCGCAGGGCGGGCAGGCGCGGGCAGGCACGCTGGGCCGGGTGCAGAGGGTCACCAGGGCGGAGAGTCTCAAGTGCCCAGCAATGGGCACAACTACAAGCACATGCACAGCTTCCTTTTTTTCTTTTTTTTGTGATTTTGACTCAATTTTTCATTGAATTCATTGGGGTGACATTGGTTAATAAAATTATATAGGTGTTAGGCATACAATTCTGAATATTGTCCACCTGAAACTTATCTGTGTATTGCATTGCGTGTTCACCACCCCAGGTCCAGCCTCCTTCTGTCACCATTTACCCCCCTGTACCCTCTTCTACCTCCCCGACCCCCTTCCCCCTGGCAGTCAGTGTGCTGTTGTCTTGTCCACCATCTGTCTTTGTTTCTGAAGAAGACATCCAGGCCCCAGCTGCATTTTGGCTCCAGAACCAGAAAAGTGGCAAGGCCAGTGTGAGCTTGCCCACAGCAGACCTCAGGACCTGCTGCATTGACTCATGACCCCTGCCCTGGTGCCAGCTGACTGACCAATCAGGAGAGACCATGACCCTGAGGAGACACACTTGGAAAGCTGAGGAATATTCCACTGAGGCCATCCCCTGGGACCTCAGATAAAGCCCTCAGGATGGAGGAAGCAGGCAGCAGTCTCTCTGGAGCCGGGCCTCTTTTTCTACCAGGGTGGGTGAGTGCTCTCTCTCTCTCTCTCTCCCTCTCTCTCTCTCTCTTTGTCTCTCTGTCTCTGTGTCTCTCATTCCAAGAATTCCAGGCCAGGGGCCACATCTTATCAGTGGCAGTGACCTCATGCTAATCTGTTCTGCCACTGAGTGGGGACTCTATTATTGTCTCTGTTATAACTTGATTATTACCATTGTACAGAGGGACGTGAGTGTGGCAGTGTTGCTAATAGGACATCACAAAATCTCAAATGTGTCTTTGCTTTTGTTGGGAAATCACTTCGTTGTCCATGGGGGTTCCCGGGAAGCTGGCCAGGAGGTGGAGTCAGGTGCAGGAGCAGTGATGGGGCAGGCTCTTCCGGGGGCGGGGAGCAGCTGAACTGGGTGCAGGGCAGTGACAAAGGCCTCACAGACCCCACAGCAAGCTCCAGGCAGGGAGCCCCCTCAGAGTGGATCTGCCCGGAGGCCTGGGGACCGGCCCTCACGGAACAGGGAGGGGCACCCAGGCGAGGCCAGGAAAGGAACCAGCGTCCTCGCCTGGAAAGGAGCTGCAGACGGGGCACTGCAACTCCAACCCGTTTTCTGTTTGAATTTGCCAAAGGATTTCCTCAAGAGTGTTTCAGTTTGTGTGGTTGGAGCTCGAAGTATATAGTTCACATGTATAATTTTCTAAATAAGCTGAGACCTATTTCACAGTCACTTTAATTTGGAGCTGTACGGAAGCACGCTCTCTGTTAGGGTGAACTTACTCTTTAAAGGCTACCGAAGGCAAACGTGAAACAGATTTTTGGTGAATTGGACAAGGTGGCAGCACATCGAGGAAATCAGCCTACCCACACTCCTCAAAAAGACTCAGCATTAGACTCGGATGGCTCCCTTCTACTCTTCCTTTCCGTCTCCATAAGGAATGCAGGAAAGTTGCTTGTAGTTAACCTTATGGGAGGGAAACAGGCAGACAAGGGTAAGGGAGTAAACTGCTCAGAAAACGGTACGATTCCGTTTGGCACATGTAACACCCTTGTTCTGCAGACAGAGGCTCCACTCCTGTGTGACTGCGGGACGGCCTCCCTCTTTCTTCCCCTCTCCCTCTTCCTCTGCCTCTCTCCTTTCTGTTCTTTCTTTGGACTCCAGATGCAGACTTCAAAATAGATCTGACTCCTCAGTTTTTTGCAGATAATCATCATTCATCCATGCAAGATACTCTTCTTACCTTAGAAATATTTATTTACTTGTTCATTAATTTTTCATTTATTCAACTCTCCAAATCCCTGCAGACAAGCAAATGCCTAATATGTTTCATATGCAAAGTGCGCTTGTAAAATATGTAGTTTGGATATGTGTTTGGTTGATGCAAATGTTACCATAGATCTCATTCTGTCTGACCTGCTCTGGGCTCATTCAGGGCGGTTTCCCAGGATCTGGCCTCCTCTCCCCTCCACCACATCCTCTACTGGAGCTCGTGACATGTGTTTGCAATGTGTTAGCAGCCCCCGGAGTCCCAGTGGCATCAATGGATCGCAACGTCTGTGCTCCCAGCCTGTGCAGCAGGCTCTCCATTCACCACGTGGGTCACGACTTGCACACAGGGCGAGCGAGGAATACCTTCTAGATAGGGTGACGCCAGGGCACATCAGCCAGATATTTTCAGAGAAAGCTAGCTTTAGCTTTTTAAAAAAATATGACTCTACTATGGTTAAAAGTGGAAAAGTTTTCCCTGAAAAGTGAATTTGGGTTTCACTTAAATCAATGTGAATTCAAGCTCATTTTAAATACCTTCCCGTCTTGCGCAGAGTTGGGCAGACCGGAAGCCTCCTTAACTGGAGCAGAAAGCCCTTCAGTCACCCAGACGCTCAACTCCTCTTCCTTCAGGGCAGCCACCTTCCCTCAGGGTCCTGTCACTGCAGCTGTCAGCTGCGCTTTCCTCCAGGCTCTGCATGCGCCTCCCACCTGTCCCCACACCCCTCCACTCCAGGAAGCCCAGGCGCCTGATTCCAAGTAGGCACTTTCCAGAAATTGTCTTCCTCAAACCTCATTCTCCTCCCCAAAAGCCGCCACCTCATTAACCCCCCAGCAGAGTGGAGCCGTGCCCCTGGCAGTGCCGGCCCCAGGACCGAGCCCATTAGGATTTCCCCCCACCTACTAAAATGGGAAGCTCAGACTAGAAAAATACCAAGGGATAACCTCACTCAAAAATTCTGTCTTTTACTTATTTTGAAATAATGAGTATCTTCCTTCTATAACTCAGTAGTTCTGTGGAAAAAGTATAATATTTTTTAACTGTCTCTGGTAACTTTGTTCTTGTCCGTGGAGGAAAAAGCAGATGGAGAGCCTAACATTCTCACAGTCTCCTTAGGGTGCGGCCTCATGGTTCTCATATTTGGGATCCACTTGTTTGGATGCTTTATAGAGACACAATTATTTCTTATCAATGATATAAATATATACATGCTGAGCCCTGGTTTCTGTTAGAGCAAAGAATAAACCAAAACATAGAATGAATGGTGCACTTCTTATTATTGTAACCGAAACTCCACCATGAACTAGAGGAACATCTCTATTTACAGGTAATGCATGCTAACAGACCAAAGGGGCAATTTCTGCTTACCTGGCTGTCACTCACAAAGGCAGAGCAAGCCTTCCAGGTGAGGCAATATGGGGAAAGGTCCCATGGGCTGTGGAGCAAGGGGATGAGGGTGGGGGAGATTACCTGCTGGGACTATTTTTATTCTTGCTGAGGAGCATAAATGGAAGTATTTAAGCCAGTAACTTGTGCTCAAATATCAGAAAGACACTGGCTGAGGTCAAACTCTGGGGAGGCTACTAATGACTCCAGATCTTCTCCCCGAATATTGCAAGACTGGAATAAAGTGTTCAGTGTAATTTCAATAATAAAAGCATTTCAGTTTACATGGCCAACTCTGCAGCCAGGACATAGGGCAGAGATAGCTGGTTCCCAAGGACCGAGGGCCCCCAGGGAGCTGAGCCGCAGCTGGCAGCCCCCGGCTGACAGCCTCGCAGGCCTCAGCAAAGGGGCGAGAGGCTGCCACTGAGAAGCTTTGTGCTCAGTGCTTTGGGGACACCAAGAACCAAGAACTTTTTGTTTCCTCAGAATGTTTCCAGTCATTTTGGGGGAGGGGGAGAAAAAGTAGAACAAAGTCACGTGACAACACACATCTAAACATTCCAAGAAGAAAATGCATAAACTGTTATGGGTCAGCCTGGCAGTAGAGACATCATGGCCTGAGGCTAATTTCCCAACACACATGTGCATCCATGGACACGCCAGGGTCCCTACAACGCTCTTTAGCACTGAGATATTTTAAGTAGATTACAAAACGCCTCGGATGAAAGTAAACAGTAATGTTGAACAGCAGGACAGCACAAAGGACATCATGTGCAGGGGACCCCCTAGGTTGGGTGGTAGACATTGCGTGGGGCCCTTTCCCTCCTCACCTGGTCAGTCTTTCCCTGCACGATCCTCCCTGATCATTCCCTCTCTCTCTCTCCAGAGGGCTCAACTGGTTTGGAGGAAGGAGGGTGGTCTTCCAGAGGAGGTGGGAAGAACAAGCTTTATCTAATGTCCCAGTGACAGAGAAGCATCACAAACAGGCAGCAGCTACTGAGCGGAGTCACCCCAAGCAGTCAGGGGGCTCCAACCTTCACTCCGTAAGAGCAGGAACTGTGGGCGTGGCCTCAGGGCCCAGCACCTGCGGGCTATCAGCCACATGGAAGCCTGTCCAGTAACAATACAGTCATTGCTACGGCGCTCTGCGGCTACTGGAATCACTGGAGTTTCTTACATGCAGTGTCAGGGATTCTAACTCACGTTCACATAATTAAAATAAAAATGAAAAAAAAAGACCAGTTTATCTTTTTTTTTAATTCGTGGGGCATGACAATGCCTCTAATACTAAAGTTAGATCCTATTTTATAATTCACACAAAATTATCACAGAAATGAAGAAAATATGCACAAAAGTGACTTTCGTTCTCTGTATAAAATAGTCCATTAGAGAAAAAATAAGTTAAGGGTTAAATACATTTCAATAATAACCTAATGTTTTTCAATGATAGAGTCTTTGAACTTTTTATTACCAAAGTAATAAAGGTCACATTGGTGAAATGAATTTCCCAGGAAAGGTTAACTCATGAACAATCCCTTATAGAATAGTAATCATTAGTAACTAAATGACATAGGATTTCTCCATTTTATAAGGATATTGGTTTAAATCACACATATAATGAAACTGGGAAAGACTGGCATCCATGCTGCCTGTCACATGCTGAACCCAATGAGCAGAGACAGGGATTGAACCTATATGGGCACTTTATTCAGATGGCCAGCAGTATGAGAAGATGCCCTAAGGGATCATCTTACATTTTCTTCCAAGCCAGCCTTTTTATAACAGAGAAGAAAGTGCAGTGAGGGATTTTGAAATTCAGGGAAACTAGATTAAAAAAATTGCAGTATGCTTGTCCCGGCAGCTAGCTGTTCCCAGGGGCAGGCATTTTTCTGTCTCCCCAGACACAATGACCCAGATGCCTCCACTTGCTCCCCAGGCAGTGGTCTTCAGCAGTGCCCCAGGGGGTCAGCTGTCTCTCCCGGGAGTGGTGAGCCTTATCTGTAGTTTCTGAAACAATGGCTTTAACATATGCATTACTTACTAGGCTTATAACTATTTAAGCCAAAATTTTCCAACTCTTGAGTCCTCTATCGATAATAAGTTTTTAGGAAGGGGACATACATAATTTATGAAGTAATCTTAAAGCTTTAAATTCTCAAATGGATGCATGTTGTTTTCTGAGAAGTGTATGGGAGCCACTGGTTTCTTCTCTCAGAAAGAAAGCAAAACCCACAGTTGTTTAGAATTCTTCCCAGTTTCTATTCATTATTTTATGGTTTTAGTTCATTGTTATAGTTTCCATTTGAATAGAGATTTCATTTTCAAATTATTTTCACAGTAAGCTCCCAAGCAAAGGACCTGGGAGTGTTTTGTTCACTGTTGTGAACGCGGAACAGGGACTCTCCCAAGGGCGTCTGGAGTTAACCATAGCTCCTTATGGAATTTTGTCTTGCTTGGGATTTCACTGTTAACTGCATTTGCTCAGCATACTCAGAGGTTCTCGCCCCGGTTCTGACACCGTTGGTTTGGTGATGCCCCGTGGTCCTAAATCTGGACAGCAGACGAATCCCAAGTGGGTCTCACTTTGTCCTGCGTGCACTTACTGTGGCAGCGTGTTAGGGAGGAACATGTAAGAGGAGCATGTCCTGTCTGGGGGTGGGGAGGGGAGGCTCCTCAGCGGCTCGGATCCTGTTCTATCTCCAGTCTGCTGCCCACACCATCCATTCAGTCTGTGCTGTCAGGGCCCTTGGAACACAGTGGCACGGGAAAGTGAGACGCAGTGCCACACCAGTGATCAAAGCGCTCGTTTGTGTGGCTTTCCTGGGGCTGCTGTAACAAATCACCACACACGGGGCACAAATTTACCATCAACAGTTCTGGAGGCCAAAGGTCAAAACCAAGATGAGGGCAGGACCATTTTCATCCCAAAACCTGCAGAGGAGAGTCCCTGCCTTGCCTCTTGTAGATTCCGACGTTTGCCTCCAACCCTTGACAGAGATCTCACCTCCGTCTCTGACCCTGTCATCGCATGGCCATCTTCCCCCCCTGGGTGGCTCTCTTCTTGTAAGGACACCTGCTATCCTGGATTAAGGGCCCACCCTACTCCAGTATGACCTCATCTTAACTAGTTATACCTACAATGGTTATTTCCGAATAAGGTCACATTATCAAGTACCAGGGGTTAGAACTACAATGTATCTTCCTAGGGGACAGAATTCTACCCATAACACTCATTGGATTCATTTCCTCTTCTTTCTCACTCAGTGTCACAAGAGGTTCCAACCTCTGTAGCAGACAGGTACATCTGTAGAAGCCATTCTGGCTGATAGTATAGGAGCCAAAATTATTTCTCATGCTTCTGGGCTGGGCATAAAAATTCTTACGTGGTCCTCTAACCTCATTCTTTTCCACGTCCCCTGTGTCCAGCAGCAGGTTCACAGGTTGCAACAAAAACACCATCCTATCGAGGGACATCATACGCAGCGCCTGTGGGGAGCAGGGACAGGGAAACCTGAAGGAGCCCAGAAGACTGGGGTGCAGCCCGGGAAGTGATATGTTTTTAAGTTTCCCAAATGGTTCTAACATGGCTCACGATCCAGAAGCATTAGTCTAAACCTCCCCCTTTCCAATGCTGCCTATCTGTAAAGACTCAGTGACTACACACCTATCATCCAGATTTTTGTAACCTCCTCAATGATTTGTTTCTGGTTTCTTTTGATTCTCCTGCTTCTCCCAAATCTCTACCAAATGAATCTCTAAAAACACAATCAAGTCATCCCAATCCCTTTGTCTTCAGTAGCTCCCTATTCTACACATAACAACACAAGCTGACTCGTAAGGTTCTTACGAATTATGGAGTAATGTTTTCTCCTCTACTCCATACCTCCTCAGCCTGTTGTCCATAACTTTATCCATATTTCATTTCATGTTCCACCTTAAGGAAATAGTTGTTTTTCCTGAACATAATGAGCTCTGTCATGACCTTGTGCCTTCCCAAACTCTGTTTGTTAGACGTGACCTTTTGATGGTTTCCCATGGAAGCAGAGCCAAGGATTCCCCCAAGACTCATCACCCCATTGGCCTAACCATTCTTTTCTGTGATTCCTGAGAGAACGATGAACATGAGGTTTGGAGATAATGAATTTAGTATTCGCAAGAAAACATCTCAGTAGTCAAACCCTGGGCCCCCCTTATGAACATGTGCTAGAATGTGTAGCTGAGGGGCAAATGTACACAGAGCCTCCTCTTTCCCTCAAAGTCCCGAATCTCAACCCCAGAGAGCCGCCACGCCCAGAGCACTCCTTCCTGAAAGGAGGACATTTAAACATTAACAGTTGAGTTTGCTGTCTTGTAGAGTGATCGGAAAGGACAGGGGCTCATACAGTATGGGTTATATGTTTCTGTCACATCCCACAGGCCAGTGGCCGTCAGCCCAGGGCAGTCGGGCAGTTATGCGCATCTTCCCGCCTTAGTACTCTGAGCATGTGGCTTTCAGCTTCCCGAGCATCTTAGGGTAACATAGCACATGGCCGCATTCCACACAGGAGGGAGGAGGGTGGGGGAAAGGCCAGAGCTGTCAGCAGTAGCTGACTCTTCCCTTAATGAGCTGTGCTGGATGCCCAGACCAGTGATTTCTGCTTACATCGCATGGGCCGCCGCATCTGCAGGGGAGTCTGTGAGAAACCTCCACGACAGTTCCAGTCACTGTCTGCCGGATGGACATGAGGAGTGTGAGTCAGAGACAGGCAAGTGGCCAGGGCTCAGGGCTCCTGGGCTTCGCTCCACAGTCAGACCACGCAGAGAAAAAGGCCGACATGCACAGAGGCACGTGTCCCGTTAACTCGGTGGCCCTCAAACAGGGCGACTTTGGCCCCAGGAAGACATGTGGCAATGTCTAGAGACATGTTTGCTAGTCATGACTGGGAGGGGGTGCTATCAAGTATCCTAAAATTCACAGGACAGCCTCCATGACAAAGCATTTTCTGGCCCAAAATGTCCATAGTGCTAAGGTGAATCCACCATTGCAAACATGCCTCAGCACCTGATTGATTAATCTTAGTAAAAAATCAGCTGTTTTTGAGAAGGAAGCAGTAGAGCGAGAAGACCGACAACAGAAGTACAGAAAGAAGCTTTTCTCCCGCAGGCAGATCCTTGTCTCGAGATGGGAGAGTCAGTCTGCAGCCCCTCCCCCGGCCTGGCTGCCCCTGCAGCTCTGAGCTGGGAGCCCTGCCCAACCCTGGGTTTGCCTACGGGTGGGAGTTCAGTGTCGGTCTATAAAATTTTTGTGTGTGCTTAGGGAAGGTAATAAATTAATCTGAAGGCTACAGTGTCATAAATTATCAATGTGTCATAAATTCAATCCATAATGTAGTCCTTTCTTAAAGCATATCTTGCTTTGTGTCCAAAGTAATTCACTAAGGATGACTATAAATACAAGAAAATCCAAGCACTGTGTTTCCCCCGAAGTCAGAAAAATATTAATTCCTGACATTAAGTTCCTACACACACAATAAAAACTCCAGAAACAGAAGTTCAATTTTCTTTTTACAAAATTGAGGGGGGAACTCCATAAGTAAAATAGTAAAATTTAACTTCTCACTCACTGAGAAGTTAAATCCCAAAGAAATTAAAGTCATGCTAATGTCTCTGACCCGTTCCTTGCAGAGAGGCACATCCAGGCATTTGCTTCTCCTCCGCGTCTCCTCTGCAGCCACCTGTCTGCTGCTGGAGCGGATGGAAACTTTCAACTCCAATTCGAATCTCTCGTGTGTCCTAGAGTTTCAGATCATTAGAGTCCTATTGACCTGGAGCTCATCAGGATGAGCTCCACTTGCTTGGCCTTCACGAAACACCAGCAGTCCCATCGGTTACCTGCCCAACAGCTCTTACCTCCTTCTTCCTGAGGCAGGTCCTGACCCTGTCAACTACCCAAGCTTCTCTGTAAAACCCAGAGCTCCGGGGAGGCAAGTCCCACCTGCAGGCCTCCTCCTCCCACCACACACCCTCATGTCCACCTGAGACGTCCGATCCTGCAGCAGCCAACCCTGGGGGAGCAACAGTGACTTCGATGCTGGTCCTGTAGGGTGAGGTTTGTTCAGAGGAGTTTTATAGAATCAGGATTTTCTTACAGGGATTCAACTGCCCCAATTCTAGGAGAAGATGGGGAAGGAGAAGGTTAAGGGATCCTAGACGTGATTGTCCAGAGACCAGGAAAAGGAGCTGGTGAGGTCCATGGCCACTTCTGGTGCAGCATGACTGCAGGCTAGCTCGGTGGGCAGTCGAGAGGAAAAGCTGAGGGTGACGTGAGGACACGAAGGGAGAGAGGAGCCCATGAAAGAAAACCGAAATCTGTGTCCATCTCTCACAGCGTGCAAGCTCGATGCTGGGGGTGACCTACAGAACAAGGGGGTGCCCTCCACCCAAGATGCACTCACCTACCCCAGGACTTGGCCCCTTTTCTGGGTTTATTTCTCAGCTTGAATTCTAGCCGAGGTACTGTGTCCTGCAGCCTCAGCCTCCCGCCTGGCTCCTCTGCGAGCCCAGGAATCCAGCCTTCAGGGAATTTTCTCCTTCGTCTCCATGGTCATCCAGCTGGAGGCACCTCTGCCAGACCCGGAACTAAATGGCAGGAGTCAGTGCTCCAGAGGCAGTCCCTCCAGGGGCACAGAGCAGGCTGACCTGTCTTCGGCTCTGCACACCTTGCCTGGTTTCCCTTCACCTCTGCATTTTCCAGGCCTCAGTAACTTGAGCTGTTTCAATGGCAGCAGACACACCCAATGGTCCTCAACTCATGGGCAATGCCTCTCCTGTATTTAGTTTACCTCTAACCTTCCTTTTCAAGAGACCCAGGCTAGCCACCCTCCCCACCCCCTCACAGGACAGGCACATCTGTTTCCTTTAGGGGCTTGCCACACTCACCCTTCTGTTTCCCACAGCTCCCAGCATCTGCGAGAGCAGACGCCCTTTCTTCCCGAGACTCTGGTTTCCTTCTAAAACCCTCTTCTCACGTTAAACTCTGAAGCCCCCTTCTCAGCTTCCTACAATAAAATCTTCCCTCTGCCTAAGAGCAAATTTTATTTTCAGAGCCAAACTGACCTACCCACACAGTTTTTTAATAAATAACTTTATTGAGATTTTCCCAAGAAGATGAAAAATGTCCTCTGGAATAAAGACCATCACCTTTTATTATCTGTGCATTGGTAAAATGCTTAACACCACAGCGATGAACTTGAACTATGACTCCAAGTTCCAAAGAATAATTAAAATCTAATCTAAGTTCAAAATACGGGGTGAAGGAGGCACAGGGCCGCCCTAAGCTTGGGTGCCATTCAGAACAGGTAAACAGGAGCCCACGTTGGCAGGACCCATCTGTTAGAACTCATCAGAGCTCAGTGTCTTAAAGCTGTTTATACTCACTTCCGGTTCTGAGGGAGAGAGCTTTCCTTAGCCCTAAGGAAGCCAGCTGTCCTTTCCCTGTGAAATTCTGCCCACACAAAAGATAATTATCTTTTGCTATCAATAGCCCCTAGCACAGCTTCCCCAGTTACAGGGAGCAAATGCATCTTTAGCCAACACCACATCCCTGACCACTCACAAGGTTGCAGACAACTTGCCTGGATGCCAGACAGCCCTCTCTGCATCCCAGCTTCAGTCACACGTGGGGTTGGAGAAGAAAACTTGGGGACCTCCACCATTCGCCCAGGAGCAGCAGCCTCTGCCTGTTGGAAGGCCTCCTCCTGAGTGCTAGAGCATCCTGGAGTATTAAACACCACACTAGGGCCACACTAAGCAGGACACTGCGGACACCTGTGTGTCTCATCGTGCTACCGACCCAAGTTGGAGGTTAACACAGGTTTAGTGGTTTGCGCCCCCCCGCCCATGGGCCCTCCTACTGCAGATAACGCCCACTGCTACTTTTCACCTGAGAGATGGTTCATGTGCAAGACTCCCGGTCTTCACTGGCTGGGGTCCAATAGGGACCCCAGAGCCCACCTGCCATTGGTAAGTCCCTCTCCAGCCCTGTGACACTTAGAGCCTGTCTGCTGTTTGTTATTATTTAAATTTTAGCATTATTGGGACTAATCTCCTAGTGCCATTTTTGTCTGTCCCTGTAATCATAGAAAGCATCAACTTTCACAAGGGGGAAGTGAGGACCTCCACGGACCACTCTCTTGCTATAACAATGCACATGCTGGCAGAACAACTAAAATGAACAGAAACCTGAAAATCAAAGCCATGGAACAAGCTGAAAATTATCTGTGTAAGAAGAACAACTGAACCTCAGTCGGAGACCAGGGGCTGGGACATGTTACTTGTATCTGATTGCACTGCCCCTCCCTGGCTCAGCCAGCTCCCAGACAGCGAGCACTGAACGCTCTCAGAGCCCTGAAATATCCGCATTCCCACAGCGTGGCCCAGACACTGTCCAAACTTCCAGACACCTCGGAAATCGCTGTTCCCAGGTATCATTCGACTGAACTCAGAGCCCAATGCAGCGGAAACAAGGATCTACAGGGACCCTGCAGCTGGCGCAGGCTGAAACAGCAGTTGGGACCAACCTGAGCACGGCCATGGATTTGAAAGGAGCGCAAGGTGCTGCAGGAAGCCCAACCCACTGCCGGAACCGGAAAGGTCATCTACATCGGGCACTGTGCGGAACTGACAGGGAGACCTGATTGAGACCTCTGTCATTCTTCCAAAACTGTGTAGCTTTTGTATCTTACCTTGTTTTTAGTTTGTAAACTAACCCCACAGGAACAAGATAACTGTAGACACTAACAGGGAAAAGATAGGAGAACTCAAGTGTTAGAGTTTAGCCTTAATTGATAGGCTTAAGGGACTGAAGCTGTGGCTTGATAGGCTTAAGTAACTGCTCTAGAAGAAAGACTCCTTTCCCTTGTCACCAAACTTTTGCCTTGGGATTTTTGCCTGTAGGGCAGTGGCAGTGGGCAGCAGGACCCCAAGTGCTATTCAATAACTGTAGGGTAGGTGGGGGCAGTCCGGCTTCCTCACCCAGGTGTCTGGGTAGCTAAGGGAAGCAGGTTACCATGGCCTTGGAGGGGCCTGACAACTAGTGTTCTCATAGCCTTGAGACTGGGTCCGACAAACTGTTCCCGTAACATGAAGTGGGCTCGGATATATGGAATTATCTTATGTTATGTAATGTTCTGGCATCTTGCTGGCTTTGATCCCCTCCAGTACTTACACAGGTAAGGACTCCCTGCCAGGGGGTAGATGATGATGAGAGACATGCAAAGGGACAGGTGCCAGGATGGGTGCCACGCTGGGGAGCAGGGGCCAGGACATGAGACATGCAAAGAGACACACAGCTTGCAGCTTGCTGGGCTTGCCCACCTGTTAATAAAGGCATGCCAGGCATCCCGACGGCTCCATGAATATTTTTCCGTCTGCATGAGTACCATGAACCTGCCCGGCCTTGAAGGGTGGCAACGCAGTAACACAGCCTCAGATGGAAATGCTGTTTCCTCACTGAGGGATTTGCTTGCTCCCAGGAACACCTGGGGAAGGATGGGGCACACAGACACAAGGCACTCGAGGAAAACTTCTGACTCATGGGTCCCTTAGGAAGCCAGGCATGAAAGTAAATGTGAGAATGTTTAAAAATCTAGCAGAAAGTTCAAGCTCTACATTTCAGGGACTGCAGAATGTACAAGATTGGCTCAGAAAAGTCCATAAACAATAAGCTGCAAGAATAAAAATAAGAACAACCAATACCCAGCAGTGAAAACTAATTTGGAGGGGGAGTGATAAGCTGATACCAGAGTTATGATACTTTATCTAAAATGTCCAGGTTTCAACAAAATTTTCTGAGATGCACAGGGCTCTGGAACTTAATGCTGCAATAACCGAAATACAGATCCCTCAGGTGTGAAAGGGAGCAGAATGGGAGTGACTGCCGACCACCGGGCTTGCTTGGGGGGTTAGGGAACACCCCGAAACTGGATTACGTCAGCGACTGCCCAACTTTGAGTGTAACAGATAACAACCACCAAACTGCATATTTTCAGTGGATGAATGTTATACTGTGTGAACTGTATCTCAACAAAGTTATCTAAGAGTCACCATAGGAGGCCCGGCATCCCAAGTTTAACACATGACTCCACTCTTGCCTTATGTCACCCCACATCCCTTCCCGCCCCCTCACGTGCAATTCCTCCACTGCCCTCAGGAACTCAAGGCAAGTCCTGAGAAGAACCTGCTTTACTCCATCCTCTCTCCCAACAATGCCTTCGTGGCCTGGCCTGGACACCCTGCTGTCCCTGAGGACACGGCTCCCAGCCTCGCGATCAGATGCTTGCTGCTTTATCTTACTTCATCCTTCAGAACATGGAGGTGTTTTATGTTACCAATTTTCTTAAGTAGTAGACTAAAGCATTTTTAAGCACAGCATTGCTAGAAGACTGTCACTGTGTTCCCAAGCCTGAGCTCGTGCACACGCATACATACACACGCTGGACCCCTCCGCACAGTTCAAGCCCCGTGTGCACATGCGCAGGCCCCGTGGAGGCGAGTCCCAGCTCAGCCAGCCTCCGGGCATGCGCACTCTTCACAGGAACCAGGCTCCTCACGCCCCAGAGGCAGACCTCAGGACACACGGACACTGCAGGGTGGTGTCCCCCCGCCTGCTGTGTAGTTACAGGGTCTTGTCCTGAGCCCCACGGAACCTGACCACATGGAGAAAGGCTGGCTCTGAGCTCCATCAGGCATGGGAATGAAAACAGGGCCCGCTTGTCTGCCTCACACCATCGCTGTATTATCTCACTCACAAAATGTGTCTATGCCTTACGAACTTCCTGCGGACACTTCACATTGACTCATTCTGAGAGCAAAACTTCCTTCATCTCTGAAGGAGCAGGTGTTACCTGTGGGGCTGCCACAGAGACTCACCCAGAACGGCTCTTCCTGGGTGTCCTCCGTCCGGGGGCCTGGCGGACCTGTTCTAGTGAAAACATCATTCCAGTAGAAAATAGGTACCAATAATTAATCAAAGAAGATGTAAAACCAGCCCTCAAATGTAAATGCATGTGGATCCGACACTGAGATACTGCTGCTCATCTGCCACACCGCTAAAAATTTACAAGTGTGCCAGCACACTCCGTTGGATGGCCCGTGAGGAGGGTTCCGCATCCACCCTCCAGTCCTGCATCCGGGAGCCCAGTCTGCAGGCACAGCGCACCCCCTAGAAAATACACATGAGCAAATTTACCCGTTGCAGTGCCATTTGCAAGAGCAAATATTGGAAGTGGCCTAAATCCACACACAGGGGAGCAATTAAATAAACAATAATACATCCTATATAATGGGATGGAGAAGATCTCTGATTTCTGCAAAAATACTATTAGGTGAAAAAAAGCCACCTGCAAAGTATTACCTACAACAGGCTACCCATCATGTAAGAAAGTGATGTCAGAAAATACACGTCTATCTGTTCATTTCTCCAAAGGAACCGGAGAGGGAGGCTTCCCACAGAGAGTGAAAATGAAAGGGGTGGAGAAAAGGAAGGCATAGGAAAGGCTGTCGATGATTCTCAGAAAACATCTTTGTGTAGAGCTCTGCCCCTTCGAACTTTAGCAAGGCTTCACTCACCACCAAATATGTAAAGGACTATGAAGAAATAAATCAACCAGGATGAATGAAAGAGAAGGGATTAAAATATGCAAATCACAAAGACACAGGCAACAGAGTGGTGGCAGTCGGAGAGAAAGGGGGTCGGGGTGGGTGGAGATGGCAAGGGCCGGGAATGGGGACTAAAGGAGACTTTGCCCTGGGCAATGGATGCACAATACAGATGAGGTTTTATTGAGTTGTGCCCTTGAAACCTGTATGGTTTTGTGAACCAATGTCACCCCAATAAATTCAATAACAATAAAATAAAATAAACCATAACAAACCTAAGTAAATGGATATCTTCATCACACTGGAGGGGATGAGAAAGGTAAGCAGTAACATAAGAAACTTTGGAAAAACAATATCCTGAGTAGATCTTGTAAGGCTGTAGACCAAAAGAAGTCTATGTGAGGAGAATTGTGATCTAATTAGTAACTTTGTTTCTCCCCGCAGCTTCCGTTGGTAATTCGGAAACCACTTTATGTTTATAGGAGGATTTCACAAAGAAGTAAGCATATGAACTAACGAGAGGCGAGTGAGTCTCTCGCTGCGGGAGAGCCGGGTTGGGGAACGTATTTCTGACGAATGAGTCACAGAGCGAAGCCTGCGGGGGTGCGGCTGGAATCAGAGGCGTCAGCAGGGGGGGACGGAACACCTGCCGAGTATCAAAGGACCTCCCCCAAGGTATGTATGCATTGCAAAGAAAACAAAGAACTTCACAATAAGGAAATCTAGCAGACACCACCTTCAACACGCGATCAAGGTCAAAGCTTCAAGAAGACATGACGATGCTGGGTGCCCCTAGGGTGATGTATTGTATTTTGTCGTGTACAATGCACACCCATGTTTTCGGCCCAGACGTTCAGGAAGAAAAATCTTTCATTTTAATTTTTTTAATTCAATGATGTATTTATTTATATTTAGATACTTTTGTGTATTATGAAGGAATTTTAGCATGTACTTTTGAACATATTATGGTACAAGGAATTTTATGGAACAAATAATTATGAAACACAAGAACAGACACAAGGTGCAAGACGTTTTATGTGCTGGTAACCGATCAGTACTGCCCATGGACAATGCGCATCCTTATTGTCCCCTCAAAAATTTGGGCAAGAAAGTGCGCATTATACGCGGTGAAGTATGGTACTAACAGTACAGCTTTGTTTTTGCGACCTTCTCAGCCAACACTGCCTAGCCCCAATATAGTTAAGAAAAAAAGGACCAGACAAACCCAACTGGAGAAACGTTACAAAACAGCTGACTAATTCTTCAGAAGTGTCAAGGTCGTGAAGGAGAGGAAGGACAGAGGAACTGCCACAGGGCGAGGAGACCGCAGAGCAGTGACAGCCAAGCCCTGCCAGCCGTGGCCCCGCCCCCTGGGCCTGCGTCAGCTTCCCGGTGTGCATCCGCGTGCTTTGGTGACGTGAGGTAGTAACGAGATGAAGGAGTTTGGGGAAGGATCAATGGGAAATTTATGTAAATAAATGCTGATTTTAAAGTAAAAAGTTTAAGCATCGTCCATATATTTGAAACTCCCTGTTTCCCTGGGTATCTGCAGGCTGGTTTATGAATCAGTTTTAAAGCTAATCCCCTCTTTTACAGTTTGGTTGCTATCTGAGCTCAGAAGATTTTGAGACTTAGCTCACTGTCCTGTAAGTTTCCCCTACTTCTATGGAGCAGGGTGGGGGGTTAATTGCCCACTTCAGTTAGCAGGAAGCCAGGCTCACCCACTGAGCCTAGACTGCACTAAAACAGAGTCACAGATTAGAGAAATTTGGCAAAGAAGGTCTGGGCACATAATCAGTATGGACTTGCAGCCACTAAGAAGGCATCAGGAAATATAGACAGGAGCTTCATACAGGAAGAACTTGATAAAGCTTTGGAAATGAGTTTCCTACATTCTCCCATCAAAAAAAAATAATTAAGTCTGTTAACTTTGCAAGTCCTTCTCATTCTAGTCAGAACTACCTGTAAAACCATAAAAAATAAAATAAAGTGCCTTACGTGCCGGTCTTAGCAAGGAACCCAGTTATTCCTGCCACCAGCCAGCACTCACTCTGAAGGCTGCAGAGTGATGGGGGTGGGAGGGAGGACTGGGAGCCCGTGTGGGAGGCCAGTTCCGTGCCAGTAGAGACAGTGTTCCCTAAGCTTGTCCTCACTCAGGAGGTCAAGAGCAAGGAGGGCTGGGAAGCTGCAGCTCGAGTTCTCCCACCAACCCGGCTGAAAAATCTCCCTCTCAAAAGTTTTCCTAACCCTCCAGTCCAGTTTCCTTCATTGTCAGCCGCTGCAGTTCCCCTCATCCTTTTATCTTCCCATGCAATTATTTTATCTATGAATATTTGATGACAGATTGCAAGAAATCCCTTTTCAAAAGCCCTTTTCAGAATGTGCCTCAGTTTAATAATCTTAATGGGCTAAACCTATTTTTAAACTGAATAGCTCGAAGCCTTATTATCAGGGATGCTTGTTTATTTATTTAGAACCACAGTTTCAGCAAGAAGTCTGTTAAAGGCCCCTCTTCTTTCTGGGCTGTAGTAATTGCAGTATCTCTGATTAAATTTCAAAACTAAATTCAAGTTCTAAATAGCTTTGGAATTGTATCTTTATTCCTAGCATACATTTTTATTTCATATTTTTATAAAGAATACTCATAAATGTTATATCCTTATACAGACATAGAAACTTTTAGATATAACATTGCTATTGTGTTTGAAAGAGCTTATGTCTATAAAGAAAAAAATTGAGGGGGGATAAATTTTTCTTTTCTTCTTCTTATTATCCTCTCCTGAGGACATTTTTAATTGCTTTTAGAGAGAAAAGGAGAGAGAGAGAAACATCAATGGGCTGCCTTCTCATATGCACCCAGACCAGGAATGGAACCTACCACCTGGGTATGTGCCCTGACCAGGAATCGAACTTGGGAACTTTTGGTCTACTGGGTGATGCTCCAACCAACTGAACCACATTGGCCAGGACTAAATTGTTCTTTTAATAATGTGACAGTTTCTTTAGGATGCAGTGAGTGAAGTATAGTCAACTGAATTGAGTACAGAGTCCACCCTGTGACAAATTTTGAGGCCAACATGGGTGGGGTGGGAGAATGGAGGATGGGGGGTGGAGGAACCTGGGCACAGGGTCTGAAATCAAAGGCTGGTCAGACTAACTCCCAGGAGCTCCAGATACCCAGAGGCTCACACGAACCCCTGTGTGAGAGGTAAGCTCCGTGGGTATAACTGGGACACGGGGCATTCGCAGCGGATTGCAGTTTCCCTGCGTGGCCCCAGCTGCCTTTTCTCCTTCTTCTCACTGTGTTTGTTGAGAGGACCCTGAGCTGCCACGACTTTGCTTACTTCTCCCTCAGGATCCCACGCCCACGTTCCCCTCCATTCCAACCGCACTTCTTCAGGCAATTGCCCATTTTATAGCCCACATCCCACGTCTGGCCATTGTATTTGTTTGTTAGCTGGGAGCTTGGAGCTTTGCCACACATCCTGACAAAGAACTTCAGAACTACAAGAAAAAATGAACAAGAAAAAGAGGACAAAGCTGGAAACAAGAGCAGCATCATGGGGTTTATGCTGAGGAAGTCAGTGCTGATGGAGAAGACACCACAGACACAGCAGCGACCATCAGGCATATGGGAGTGTCCACAGCAGCGAGCCAGGCACTGTCTCCATCTCCTTCTCCATGCACATGTGCAGTGGACCCTGGCGTTGGTGCCCTTCAGAAGGGCACACACAGAGAGCAGTCACATGGAATGACTGGGTTTGCTCCCTGCAGGTGACCAAAGGCCTCCTCCTTTCTCCTGGAAGCCAACCTTTGACCCCCTGCTGGTACCCTGTGGCTAATGCTAACACTGAAGCTGGCAGGGCTCTTCTCTTGGCCTAAGTCTATACCATCCACTGTGGCACTTTTGCACATTTCAGTGGTGAAGCGGTGGCACAGGTAGGCCTCCTTCATCTTCACTCAGCCGGCACACCCTGGCTCACCTGCTTCGAGACACAGGCAGTTTAGCAAAGATGGCAGGTCCCTAGCACAGGTCACGCCCCTTCCGTCCGGCCATCCTGTGGCTGCAGCCCTGACGACCAGGCCACCTGGGTCTGACATCAGCAGCCAGGAGTGAGCTGGGGGCAGAGGGGTCCCACAGGATAGCGACAGAGGGTCTGTCTGGGGTGGGCAGGTCCAGCCTCTCAAAATGCCCAGAGACGACCTCAGCACCACCACAGCCGAGGAGACGCTCGGGGAGGACCCACTCACACAGTCACCGGGCCCCTGGTGCCAGCCCCTGGTGCCAGCCCCTGGCCTACTCTCACCAAATCGCCACCATTCACCAAAGGTCCAAAGCTGTCATTACCTGGCAGCTGACGGATAGGGGAGTCCCCTCCCTGAGCCGTCAGTGCTGCTCCACAACTTCTGCCCCACCAGCTCCATCCCTCCCCACCCCGCTCACTTACGGAAGACTTTCCACAGGGCACACCTGAGCCATGGCATCCATGGACCCTGCTCCATAATGAGGAACAGAGGGTCTCTCCCCATTATTTTAGTTCTTCCGTGATTGGCATTTAAACTGCAAAGTCATGGGGCCAGCTCATCGGGCCCCAGAGCCCCAGGACCCTCCTCAGACCCGGGTGGGGCGGCTTGCACCAGGACTCAGAGGTGCCGTGCATCCACTGTGCCCCTAGTATACCCTCCTTGTTCTTCCTGGACCTCAATTCAGACTTGGCGGTTCCAGCAGCCCACGTGGAATGGGAGTTCTCCCAGGGGAGAGGAGCCTGGGACTGGGTGGGAGACGAGTGGGCTATCCCCTTTGGGAATCCTTGTATACGGCGGGACCCAAGGAGGTTCACAGTTCCTAGTACCCAAAACAGTTCATTCTAGCATTATTATTTGTTACCTACTGTATTATTTCCCATAGGATCAACTGTAAGCCTACTTCTGCCCCACCCTGACTGACCATAGAAGACACTTCTAGCTGCATCTCAGTTACAGAAACCTCATTTTGCTGAATTGTGTTTCTGGCTGCCCTTGGCCCACTTAAGACTCGGGATGGAGGACAGCCCCTGGCCCACCTCAGTGAGTGATCCTTTTCCTGTTATTTTTCTGTACGTATGACTCTTTTTTAATGAAAAAAAAAAGACTGTCTAGTGAAAACATAAGTTATTACTTAAATATTACCCTTGAGGAACAGAGGGAAATTTTCCAGGGTGATAAAAATGTAAATATCCTCATAGAGATGCTGATTTCAGAAATACGTGCATTTACCACAACTTTTGTACACTTCACGAATGAACTTAATGATACTGAGCTGTACACTTTAAAATGGTTCAGATGATAGATTTTATTGTCTGTTCTGTAGATTTAGTCACACATTTAGAAAGATGTGGGCATTTCACTATATGTAAATGTCTTCAAAGATGGGTATTTTAAAGTTCCATCTTTGTGTTAATGGACCATCCGCAGCGCATAAGGAGTTATATGTTAAACATGCTCAGCTTGGGGTTCAGGATTTTCATGTTTTTGGGGTGCACTGTTTTCCCAGCTCATTCGTCTGGGCTCACTCCTGTGCCCTGGTGCTGGGTGCAGTGAGGCGGAGCTTCAGGGAGGGACCCCCGAGGCTGCTGTCGCCACTTCTAAAGATGGTGGGGCTGGGGCTGCGGGCCGCACAGAGCCATCTCTGCAGGGCCCCTCCGGTGACCCTGACCTGACAGACGGGGCCCCACACCAGGCTGCGGACGGGGCCTCAGAGGCGGGGCTGTGGAGCTTCAGACCGACAGGAGCCCGATGACTGAGCAGGACTCAGCGGAGCGCCTGCTCCCGGAAGGCTCCCCGCAGCAAGGCAGGAGCTGGTGCAGACTTTGTGTTTTTCATTCCTCACCTTTGGGGGAAAAAAATCAATCTTGTTTTTAAAAATCTGTCCAGTGACTACAGAAACGCCTTGTCAGAGGAGCTTGCGTTCAACAGCAGTTCAAAACAGAGCTGAGCCAAGTTCAGTCCCTGAGTAGCAGAAGGAAGGGAGAGAGATCCCAGGATAAACCTTGGGCTCGTTGCTTTCTTTCCACTCAAATGCACCGATGCGTGCTCCAGTGAAGCGTGGGTTTCTACAGGACTTCATTTCTGAGGCCGTTCAGCCTGCCCACTTTGGTGGTGTCGGTCGCAGTTCGCAGAGGCTCTCCTCTTCTCCACTCCTGTCGTTGCTCGGGCGCCGGAAACCGTCCCCAGTGCGCTGGGCTCCGGCCCAGCGTCTGGTCTGTGTGCCCTAAAACTGACATTTTTCACGGATCTTACATAAAAAGAGAAAAGGGGGGAAAAAACGCTACTGTGGAAATGTAAACTTGCTCTCTGAAAACACAGCGAACATCACCCCTCCCGTCTCTTCTGCTACGACAAACTGCAAGCTCACCGGCAAGCACAAGGCCTCAGGAAAACGCAGATTCCGGCAGGGTCAGATCTTCCGAGAATACACTCTAGGACAACAAGTTTAGATTCAGCATTTAGTACACCTGAAATCAATAAAAAAAAAAACCAGGAGGGAGCAAAAGTGTCTTAGCAAAACTATATCTGAAAGAAAAGACTACGAGTTTTTAGTTGACTATGAGTTAATACGATTAAATAGTATTGCATTTATTTATAACAGCTTTTTGTGCAAATTACACAAAATAACCTGCTGTTACGGATGCATTGTTTTTGCATAATTTGTAAGGAAGGCCCTTGTCACCCTTCCCTCCGGTTAGAGAACAGGGGGAGAATGGCATCTATTTTGGGCATTGAATGTATTTTATAAAGGATATAAGCAAATACAGTATTTTCTGAGAGGAACTAGGAACTGAAGTACCTAAAACCAGGCTGTTCAAGGAACTGTTACAGGCACAGGGCTTTGCTGGAGCAGAAAAGATTCTCAGGGATTATGAGAGGAGAGGTCAGAGCCAGTTTGCACTGTTTGAAGATAAGGCCCAATGCGTGAAAACTAAAAGACAACTGTCTGATGGAAAGGCTGCCACAGAGGCGAGAAAGCCCCCTTTCGAGAAGGCGTTGAGACGTGTAGAAGACCATTAAATCATGCTGTCTAAGGCCCACTTTTCCTTTGGTGTAGAATTTTCATTTTAGGGGCATAACTTAATTGTTTCCTCACTAATATTGTTTCTCATTACATATCAACCATTATCCTTCCTACTGTCTTGCTGTGTCGAATGTCTTTTCTCCTCTAGATAATTTTAAGATTTTCTCTTCATTTCACTTTTATGAATTTGACTATCACATACCTAAGAGTGTTTTTATTTGTATTCATCTTGATCAGTGTTAACTGAATTTCTTCAGTATGTAATCTTACAGTTTTGTCAAATTTAGAAATTTCTCAGACATTGTATGTTCAAATACTTTTTCTGCTGCAATGTCTTTCATCTCTTTGCTCTTCTGAAACTTTACTAACATGCATGTTATGTTACCACTGGTCACTGAGTCTCTGTTGTTTTCTCCCAGTGTTTCTCCTCCTCTCTCGCCTTCGTGTTAATCTGCCTTCATGGCTGTCGTGTCAGATCTGCCCTGAACCCAGCTGGTAACTTTTTTTAATCCTAGGATTTTCTTCTGGTTGCTCTTTATAGTTTTCCTCTTTCAGCTGGGGGTCTCTATAGTACTACTCATTGTGCCTATATTTTCCTTTAAATCCTTGAATATATTTGCAATAGCCATTTTAAAGTCCTTTATTTTTAATTCCAAAATCTCTATTATTCCTGGGTCTATTCAATTGATTGTTCTCCTGACTCCTGACTATGTCTCCTGACTATGGACTATGGATGCTATTTTCTTGTTTCTGTCATACATAATATTTTTATTAGAGTCTGTATATTGTAGATGCTGCATTGTTGAGAGTCTGGATTTTTTTTCTTCTTTTAAAGAGTGTTGTGTTTTCTTCTGGAAGACAGTTTATTCGTGATAAGCCAGCTTATTCCTTTTAAGACTTAGTCTCACAGTTTGATAAGGCAGGTGCAGAGTAGCCGTCACTCTGAATCAATGCTATCCAATAGAAATTTCCATGATGATGATGATGTTACATGTTCACCCTTCGGCACCATAACCACAAGTCATATGTGTCAAGTAAGCGTTTAAAATTTGGCTAGTAACTGAATAACTGTGTTTTTAATTTCATTTCATTTCATTTTTTCCCTGTCTCCTGTGCCCTGCCTCCCTCAGTCATTTTAATTAACTTAAATTTGAATACTCACCTGCAGCTAGAGACTAGCATTTTTGAACAAACGGCTCTAAGACCTGTTACTCTGTTCCTCAGGCACGACCTTTCTGTGATCTCAGACCAATGCTTGGGGTGTTCGGCGTGAGCCCCTCACTGGGCTAACCTCAGGCCTGAGGCCTCACAGCGCTGTGCGAGCCCCTCTGTGCTGGTCAGCCCAGGCCCTCCTGCAGCTCCTGTCTGCCCAGTCCTGTGGAACCTCACGCTGCTCACAAACAATTCGGCCAAAGACTCAAGGAGACCCACCGGCATGCAGATTTTTGGAGCTGGTTTAATTATGCAGAGCTCTCTTCTCCTGTAACCTGTACCAAACATTCCCGCAGACTTAGGCTTCCTGAGCTCCAACGTGTTTTCTCCTTCTTGAGGGACACCCACTGATCTCTAGTTAGGTCCCAGCTCCCAGTGCTCTGCCAAGGAACCACTCCAGGCAGAAAGCGGGCGACAGCGGGTCTGGTCCTGTGGGTCCCTCCCCTTTCAGGACCACAGCCATCCCCTGTCTGTTCTTAAGTACCTGCTAACAGCTGCTTCAGACGTTTTTCTCTATTTTATCATTGTTTACATTGTGAGAATAAGTACTAAACCCACCAGTTTTTCATGATCTGATTCGGGAATAAAAAGAATTTATTTTTTTCTCATGAAATTTGATTTTTTAAATTATGTAAACCTTTAAAAATTTTTAGAGTTAAAAATTATATAACCAGGTACATACACATAAATGTCACACAAAATGTCATGCACAAAATAGCAAAGAAAAACAACCTCAATTTCTAGCTATTTTAGTGTCTTTGAGCAATTAAAATGTTAGAATCTGTTAAAAGCATCACTTTAGAAACATGTTCACTGATATGGAAAATGTCCATGATACGATCTGTGATTTGGTGAATAAAATGGATTACAAAAGAGCACATAAAACATGGTAGAATTTTGTAAATGTATCTGTACCTATGCACAGAAAAAGTCTCCTAAACATATAGATAGGATTACATTCAGAAATTATACTCTGAAATGTTATCAATTATTCTTGTTAGAATTACAGATTTTTAGCCCTGGTTGGTGTAGCTCAGTGGATTGAGCACGGGCTGGGAACCAAAGTGTCCCAGGTTCAATTCCCAGCCAGGGTACATGCCTGGGTTGCAGGCCATAACCCTCAGCAACCACACATTGATGTTTCTCTCTCTCTCTCTATCTCCCTCCCTTCCCTCTCTAAAAATAAATAAATAAAATCTTTAAAAAAAAAGAATTACAGATTTTTTAGGCCTTTTTGCCTCTTAATTTTAGAGTGTTAGTAAATAATAACATAAAATGCAATGATGTTATTTTAAATGAAATAGACTATTTTCATGCTAAGCCCACTGAACAACAACAAATAGTATTAGTATCAATAGGCAATTTTAAATAAAAACCTCCAACCTTTCCTTTTCACTCTCCTCCCTCCCTGAGTCTGTTTGGATTGCCAGCAGCTATCACCTGGTAGATGTGCTGGATGGTCTGGTAAACCCCTTTACTGCACAGCTGTGGGTCACCCAGTGAAGGGCTCACTCTGAAATACGTGGTGTTACAGGATTCTGTCCTTGCGTGTTCATCCCAGACAGAGTGCACTCACCCAAACCCCGGTGGGTAGCCTGCCACACACCTCAGCAACACGGTACAGCCTCGTACTCCTGGGCTGCAGCCTGGAGAAATGTTACTGTACAAGTGACGAAAGACTAAACCAGCACAAGAGAAAGTGATGCCATAAGAGATGTGGTAAACACGAGATGCATGAGGCTGCTGCCAGAGTAACAGTCGTACTGTTCCACAGCAAGCATTCCTCATAAGTGGAAAGAACACTGAAATATTGGGGTTGGCCAGAAAGTTCACTTGTTTCTTTGCATAAGATGGCCACACCAGCTCTCAGTTGTCTTTAACTTCATTTGAAACAATTTTGTTAGATTATTGTTCACAGCTGTCATCTCAGTGTGCTTTTAAAAAAATCAAAATTAGTGAGGTTTTGTGTAGTCATTTTAATATTGAATATGGAAGAAAATAAGCAACATTTTCAGTTTTATTGTTTCAAGAAAGGTAAAAATGCAACTGAAACGCACAAAAAAAAAAAGACTTGTGCAGTGTATGGAGAAGGTGCTGTGACTGATTGAACGTGTCAAAAGTGGTTCTTGAAGTTCCGTGCTGGAGCTTTCTCGCTGGACGATGCTCCAGGGTCGGGCAAACCAGCTGAAGTTGGCAGTGACCAAATTGAGACAGTAACTGAGAACAATCAACATTATACCACATGGAAGAGAGCCAACATGCTCAAAATATCCAAATCAATGAAGTTATTGGTGAAAATGAGAAAAATACCTCTTTTATTTTATGGAAAACACTAAACAAAATCTTTGGCCAACAACAAAATGTATAGTGAATACGGAAATCAGTGACACAGCCAGCTGTTATCACCATCAAGTATTGTGTACAGCACATAATTGCAGGCGCTGTACTTCCATACGCCTGGTGGGCAGTAGGCTTGTCTACACCGGTGTCACCACACATACATGCAGAGTGTGTTATGCCGTGATGTTCCATGGCTATGTCATCACTGGCTAGTAGGAATTACTGCTTTACGTGTGTGTAGTCCACTTCACATGTGTGTAGTCCAGCCCTGGTGGATGGGCGGTTCTGCGGCACATGGCTGCAAACTGTAAAGCATGTCTTAGCATTCGTAGAATCATTGAGACTGTTAGAAGCACGTCAGAAATATTGAAACTTTTCCCTCGGAGTTTATTCTGTGGCATGTGAAACTCTGCCTGCTGGGCTCACCTTGACATTGTCTGATAACTTCCTAGAACCACGTAGACACGCGACCAGAACACCATGTGCTGCTCAGGCAGGAACCTGCTGCATCCTTCCCTGATGTGGAAGCAGCTTACGTCGCTGACGGCTGAGTGACGAGACGAAGATCCCACCTCACACTCTAGACTGTTGTACCTTCTTGGCTCTCAAGTTTAAGCTGAACAAAGGAATTGAACACGCTCAAAAGACTTACAATCAAGAGTCCCTCCTGTGAGTTGAAAACAACCCATAAATGGCTGTTTGCTTTATGCATGTACTGAGCAGTGTGTGGAAACTGTTTGCAGAAATGATAAATAATGTAAATTTCCTCTCTCATCCAATTTCTGTGGTTGCTACTGTATTATTTAACAGAATTCATCATAAACTTGTGCAGCACTTAACATCTGCTGGTGTTGCAGCTTTTATTTAACCCCCAGCTGTTTTGTCGCAAAGCTCGTAAGGTGATTGCAACTTAAAAACATGGGTGACAACATGTCCCCTACCAGTGGGAGGAAAAGACATAATTCTTAATAATTGGCCACTTGGCAATCTATTTCCAGCAGATTCTACACAGCAAAAAAACAAAATTCACTCATTTTTACGTCCACTTTGATGTGATTATTTTCCCAAGCAGTTGCCAAGATTGTACTGATTAACATCTTTAAAAATATGATTCTTCGACTTCCTCAGGCCTTCACATCCTCCCCACACTCCTACAGTGTGTCACCCCCTCCTGGCTCCATTTTGGGGTCAATAGTATTATATGTCTTCAATTCTTCCCTCTCCACCCCAGGCCACTGTGGAGCTTTCCTGGAAAGTGATAAATCCCCCGCCCCAAGCCCATTACTGAGAGGAGCTTTCCCCACTGGCCGGTGGCTTGTAGAGTTAAGTCCAAACAAAACAGAGGCGCTCCATGGGCTCCTGGGCATGAAGTAAGTAATTGATGCAATAAACTACCGAGTAATAAAGTGGTTTGTTACACAGCAAATCTAATCTCTAACAGCATGCACTCCCAGGAAGGTATGAGCAGGAAGCTCAGCCAAAGGATTTCAGTAGAGTAAGACAGCCACACTGAGCTGTAATTCCAGTGTGCTTTTTATCTTCCCCTGGAGAGTTACTCCTCTGAGATGTTGGGTCAGTCTCCCCTAAACTCACTTGTCTAAGGATCAAAACCAAATGAGGACCTTCTCCTTTCAGGTTCAAATGGGACCCCCGTCTCACTCTCACTCAGCTCCTGCACCACACTCATCTCCCAGGAGGGGGAGATGTCTCCCCCCCGCCCCCCGAGATGCCCCCCTCCCCCGTGGAGAGCTCCAGCCCCAGGCAGCAACCAGCCCCTCCTCCGGCCCCACACTCCACCTGCCAGGCTGGAAACCTTGGCCTCACCCTCCCTCACTCGGACCACGTGTTTGATCAGTGACAGCACGTGGCTTAATCAACTTTGCGCAGCTGGTGAGCACGAGGCAGGGTGATTTCTAACATGAATGGTACTTCTTGTGTGGCTGTTCCATAGCTCACGTATGAAATAAATATCTAGTCCCTGATGTCTGGGGTTACAAGCACATACAAAATTACAAAAGAAACAAGCAAGAATGGACGTAAATGGAGGAGGAAAATTTCAATGTTTTGGCCAAGAGAACCATTGGTTTTATGTAAACCATCTGGGTGTACTTTATTTACAAAGATCCAGTACGTTGATGGATAATAAGAAAAATCAGCCAAGAATAGTTTATGTCCATGGCCGTTCCAACACTGTGATTCTGAAATCCTGGTCCTGTTAGGTGGCTACTCTCCCTCGTCACACCTGGGACCCGGTCTCCCCACCTGTGTGTCACGTTGTCCCCTGCCTCCTTCGCTGGCGCGTGCACTCAGGGACAACCTGGTGTCTCTCTCGATGCCGCATTCAGGTACAATTCCTGCTCCTTATAGTTGCCGTGACTTGTTTTTCTGTGACCTCTCTGAATTTCATGTAAATTGTGATGTTAATCATATGGTATCACAACTAAAAATTTTTCATCTTCCTTTACCCTCTGATAAAATTGTTCTTGCTTATATTAGCTGGCCCTTAAAAGGTAGCCTTGAATGAGGGCAGGACTAACAGAAAAGCTGATGAACCAGGCAAGTAAGAAACAGCAGAAGCACATAATGTTTTAATTCTCTGCAGCCCTTGGTTCAGTGTTCTGCCCTTCCCTTACCTACCTCCAGATCATCCTGGAGCATTGAATGAAACTTATGTCCCTGAGAGAGTAAAAAACTGATAAGGTGTTGGAAATCAATGCTACAAGTGAAAACCCAAAGTGCAAAAACTCAGTAAATGATGAGAGAAAAGAAGAATCACGCAGTCTTCAAACAACCACAGAATAGGGTGATGGGCATGTTGCACAGACTTGATGATGCAGGTGAAGCCACACTCGGGTCACTTCAGACAAAGCAGAGGGGAGAGACAGCTGATGAGCCATCCTGAAGGAGATGCAGGGGGCCTGTCCGGCAACCTCAGAGGAGAGGGGGTCCGCAGGAGAGGGGATATCTTTGTCACAATTCACAGCCAGGTCTCCCGCCAGGTTGGAATGGGAAGAATGCAATAGGCCAAGCCCTGGCTGGTGTAGCTCAGTGGATTGAGCACAGACTGTGAACCAAAGTGTCACAGGTTCGATTCCCAGTCAGGGCACATGCCTGGGTTGCATAAATGGCCCCCAGCAACCACACATTGATGTTCCTCTCTCTCTCTCCCTCCCTTCCCTCTCTAAAAATAAATAAATAAAATCTTAAAAAAAAAAAAAAAGAATGCAATAGGCCCCAGGCAGAAGTCTTCCTTTATACTTCTCACCTATAATGACCCACATGGTGGCATTAGCCACTCAGGTGTGTCAGTGAGTGCCATGTCACTTAGACTGTCAGCGTGGCCTGGATGTGCTGTCAGAGGACAACACACATGTATATCCTTATCCGTATAGAAGCCCCTCTACTGCATGAAGGCTTCTATGTTTGGCGAAAGACTGTAGTGATTTTTAAAATTTTATTTATTTATTTTTAGAGAGGGAAAAAGGAGGTAGAAAGAGAGGGAGAGAAACACCAATGTGTGGTTGCCTCTCTCACGCCTCTACTGGGGACCTGGCCCATAGCCCAGGCATGTGCCCTGATTGGGAATCGAACCAGTAACCCTTTGATTCATAGGCCTTTGCCCAATTCACTGAGTCCCACCAGCCAGGGCAGAGCGTAGATTTTTAATAAGCCATGAGAGAGGTTTTACAGGATCCCTTTAAGGATGAGAGTGATTGTCATTTTCCATTAGTAGCAATTTCTCAGAAACCATTGGGTAAATGGACAGTTTCTGCTCAATTTGAAAAAGACAAAAAATGCTGCCTGACACAAATCTTATGCTCATGAGGGGAACTTGGGTGGCAAGAAAGGTCACAGCAGCAAGCGGTTTTTCTTCCATCATCCCCCAGGCTGCCTCCCCTGCTCTGAAACCATTGGAGGCAGCTGTTACTAGAGATTTGGAACTCTAACGGGGGAAGAGGACCTACGGGGGAGGAGGAGGGGCTAATTCAGACCTCTAGGTGATCTGTGGATTGGCCACAAGGGATCTCTGGATCCCACTGTGTGAAGACATGTGTGAACCTGTGTGTCCATGTTTCAGGGGACAGCAGTAGTCCATCGAAGTCACCAGAGTCTGAAAGAAGTCTCTGACCCTTAGAAGTTCAAGAACCCCTGGCATAAAACTTCCAAATAGGGGTTATAATACAATTAGGAGTTAGGTTCTTAAATATCCAATTGATAGGGAAACAATGAAGAGAGAATGAAAATATCAACATGTGTCAGAATATACAATGGAAACAGCCCAGGTGGCAGACAGCTGGCCCCCAGCACTGGGGCTGCCCCAGACCCCAGACCGGAGCTCGGGAGCCCTGGCCAGGTGCGTGGTCTGCCGCAGACTCGGGCGGCAGTGAGGGTCTGAGGAGGGACCTCACAAGCAGGTGTCACAGGTACTTTCCCATGTGACTTCTGACGGCTGCTCTGGATGGGGGCCGTGTGCTGCCGGCTCTCCCAGCAGTGCAGAGGGGCTCAGAGCGCATCACAGGGGACCCGACGAAGACCCAGCTGTCAGTGCACTCGCCCGTGGGACACAGGAAACTGCACATCAACGTCTTTGCTCTGCACACAAGGTGACCACACTGTTAGCTGTGGGTGTGATCCCCACCAATGGGTCACCCTTGGGGGCTACCTATCATTGGCACACCACTGTCCTAATGGTGCTCATATACATTTCTCATCAGTCAAAGACGGTTGTTACTGAAGAGATGACTCAGCAGTGTGCCCGAGACTAATTTAGGTGACGAGTCTGCAGGACAGGAGTCTGGCAGTCTGCCCGCGGTGGCCCTCTCGAGCCTGTCACTCCTCCCACAAACGTGAGCCGGGGAGGACGCAGGGTCGGAGCTCGGTTCACGGAGGGGGGCTGGGCAGAACACGCTGCCTTTTCCTTGTCTCACGTCCTCACGTGTAAGACCAGGGTAATTACATAGCTACTGTGATGAAACTATGTTACAGGAACTACTGTAGTGAAGCTGTGTTACATGAGATGATCTCCCATGAACGTTCGCTTTGTGGACGGGAGCAGCTTAGTACTTCTGCTGCTGCCCGGACGACTGTGGCCGCCACTGCAGCTGTACCTCCCCCCGACCGCTACCCGCCCAAGGGCTGAGCCAGGGCTGAGTCAGCTCCCACAGGGGTGTCCCCAAGGGTGCAGCCGCAGACAAGGTGCCACGGAGGTCCACAGGCAGATGCTTTAATAAAGTGTCTGCACCAAAGTCCAGACACACAGAGGGAAGGAAGCCAAAGTCAGACCTGGAACTCGAAGCAGCCTGTGACACTCAGAAATCGTTCCTACCCCTCTGAGCCAGGCCCTCGGGTGCCAGTGATGGGACAGAAGGTGGCACTGGGTCAAATTACGAAGTGTTGGCAACACCATGTGCAGGAGATAATGGCCAACGTCACTGCTTTTTGGAACAACTCCTGTTTTTAGGAGGAGTTTTGTGGCACTGATTCCATCTTTAAGGGAGGAAAGTGAGATTTGGGAGGTGTGAAGTAACACACCCAGAGTGACCGAGCTGGGGAATGGCGTGCTGGAGCTAAGTCAGGGACTCGTCCCCTCCCTCCCTCTCTCTCTCTCTCTCTCTCTCTCTCTCTCTCTGCCTCTGAGAAGCCTGACAGAGGTCACCTACGCACACCTGCGTCTGCTGGTGAGTGCTGTTGGACAGAGGTCACGTGCTCACACCTGCCCGCAGAGGATCTCTGTGGGGAATGGCCGGGGCGTTCCTAGACTTACAAGGACAGCCAAGGACAGTCAGGATGGGTACTAGACTTATATCACTTGATAAGATATACAAATGTCTAATCACTACATTGTAAACCTGAAACTAATACAATACTGTATGTCAACTATCAATGAAAAATAAAATTTAAAAAATGGTACCACTAAAAAAACCCAGTATGGTAGAGAATTCCTAGCGTTTTCTTTCGCATCTCCCCCTCGGTGTGGGGGCCGTTTAGAGTTACCTGAGCACAGGCTCCGGGAAGCACCCACATGCCTCCGTCCCCGCCAACAAACCGAGGCTCAGACCAGTCCCCACCTGCGCCCTCTTCAGGCCTGAGCCCCGAGCTCTGAGCGCGTCTTCCCGCCGCACCAGGAAATGCTGGGTTGCTGTGTGAAACCCTTTAAGGCAAACAAGAGGCTGGAAACTCCTCCCCGGAGGAAAACTCAGACAGCAAGTTCTTTGGTTCTGAGCTTGGGCCAAAGGTCCCCACCGTCACCCAGTGTCCATTTGGTACTGGAGAAGAGAAGGGAATCAGATCGGAATTATTCGGCAGCTCGTTCGCTGCACTGACGTTTGGGGGAAAGCAACGTGGCCGGCCCTGCAGCTTGCAGCCCTGACACCAGGGGCAGGCAGCTCTCAAGGAGGAGCCTTCACTTAACTGCGGGGTGGGGCGGGGGGGGGGGTGGAGATTTAGCTTAGAAATTACAATAGACTAATTTTCCTCACTTCACAATCCACCCTCTGCCACATCCCTGCTTCTCTCAATTCATGTAAATAGGCTTTTTTTTCCCCAATACAGTCTGTCCCCGATTCATGAGCTGGCTGAGTGTCCCAAGTTCAGTTGCTGGGAACTCAGAAAACACTGTCTCAAACTAGCAATTAAGATACACGTCAACTAAGTCTCAGGCTAGCCAGCAAGATTTCACCCAGAGTGCGACTGTCCAGTCCCTCGTGGCATCTCATGCCTCAAAGCCACCCCTCGCTCACAATCCCACTTCCTTCGGCAGCTGGATCCTTCTCCCTGGGACCTGTTCCTCTGTCTGGCCTGAGGGAGGGTCAGACCACCCTGAATGCACCACTTGTTATTGTCTACCTTGTGCAAAACTAAGTTTCTCTCTGTGTCAATTTAAGAAAAAGTCCCTCTCCACTTCTGTATAGGTTCACCCAGGAGAAAGTCCTGCTTTAGGTCAAGTACCACTGGCACTGGCTTCCAGCATTTATCATCCATTTATTCCTGGAGACTCTGAAAGGGTCCGTCTGGAGTGGAGCCTACTATAAACATACTCTTCAATGAAATCACTTATTTTAAGTCGAGATGTAATCTACATAGAGGAGTAGGATGCACAGATAGTAACTGTGCCTCTGACACGATCAATGATTTGACAGCGGTGTAACCGCCCACAAACAAGGGACAGAATGTCCCCCCTCTCAGAAGCCCCTGACACCATCTCCACTCCCCACAGTGAGCAGAGTGGAAGCGCGCTCTGACCTCCCTCAGTCACATTATGTTGCGCGTGGGTCACCGGCCAGCAGTGACCACGGAACGCTGTGGATGGCTCGACGATAAACACGCAAGAAATAACAACATGCACAGAGACAAACTAGTTTCTGTGGGGAAGTAGGGACGGAATGGCCACCCCCCCTAGTGGGGAGCGCGCTGATTTACCATCCATACCTGCTTTTATTGGGCTCATTTTGCATAATAATTCAGGTAAAGTACAGTACTCATTAGGGGAAGTAAGGAACTATAGAAAACAAAGAACTCTGCTGGTCTATTGAGTTGGGGGTCAAAGAGCTGTAAGACTGAGGAACAAACTAACTTCCTCCGAAGACCCTTCTCATTCAACTGAGAGCATTCTAAACAAAGAAGGTTTCACAGTAATTTACATGTTCTTTCTTAGGCCTGATCACCCCGGGAAATCCGCACTTCTCAGTACCGAGCTGTACCACCCTGTCATTGTTTCAGGCTTAGGTGGAGCAAGGGAACTAAGGCAACCAAGAGATAAGGAGATTTTCTCCCAGACGATGAGAACTCAGGCTATGTCAAAGCCGAGGAGCAAGGGTCTATCACCCCCTTTTGCTGCAGCCCCTCAAGTCCTTCTTTTTGGGGGGCCTCCCAAAGTGATCGTGCCTGGCTTAGGTCGTTCCCCCCGTGGGGAATCTTACCCGTCTTTGGCTAACCGACCAAGCTTTTGGGGGTTCAGTCATGAATAAAGCAGCAGAAGCAGCATTCCTGCCAGGAGGATAAGCTTTTGTCTCCTTGCTGGCTTACAGTTCCAAGGACGTTCCCTTAGCCTTAGCTTGGCAGGGGTTTCAGCCTCTGATACCAGTCAGGACGGTTCCCAACAACATTAGTTTTTACAGTTTCAGAACTTCACTTACATAAATACAGTCATACGACACACTCGCTGTGTGTGTCGCAATGTTTCTGGGGTGCACGCTGTAGTCTCCGCCCCTGGCTGTTTCTTTTCTGGCTGAGCAGCGTCTATCACACCAAAGTACAGTAGTGAGTCCTCCCTGATCATCCTCAGGGTCTGCGGCTGCAAGTGCAACGACAGATAGGAACAGACCTCACCCCAGGCTGACCGCTACCAGCCAGGGGTCGGTTCCCACAGCGCCTCACCCAGGGCATGACCAAACAGCGCTCTTTGAGGACCTGCTGTCCTGCCAACGAGCCATCCTCCAGTTCACGGACATGTCCATGGGAGGCTATTCTGGATCAAACCAACTATGAACATCAGCATCAAGTCTTTCAGGGATGCACATTCTCACTCACCTTGGTTTTAATCCCTCAGCATACAATTGTCGAGTCACAGGTAGGTGTGTTTCTTTACTTTGTATGGTGAGCAAGTTCCCCAGAGCCGCTGCGTGCAATATGTGTAATGACTCCTTATTGTGCCTCAGTTTGCATTTCTGATGACTATGGCTTAAGCATGTTTTTCATGCACTTATTGGTCATTCTATTATTTTCTTTCAGAAAATGTCTGTTCAAGACTTTGCCCATCTTCTCATTGGCCGGTTTGTCTACGTGTGTAGGAGTTCTACACACATCCTAGATTTGGTTCCTACGGCGTACTCTCAGAAAGCGAGTGTTTCTTCTCAGCCTGGGACCTACCTGCTGATTTTCTGAATGGACCCTTGCTGACAGAAACTCTTCATTTTGATGATGTCTTGTTTCACTGTTTGATTATTTGTGCTTTTTGTCTCCTTTCTACTAAATCTTTACCGACAGCAAAGTCGAAAAGACATACTCTTATGTTTTCGTCAAGAATCTATGGGCTATAATTTTTACATTTAGATCTGTGATCTAACTTGAATGATTTTTTGTGTATCGAATGAGTTAGTGTGGGATGCTCTGTCCCTCGGAGCTCTCCCGGCCTCTGGATGAGAATGAGCCGTCCTGGACACAATCTGTTGTTCCAGCAGGAAAGGGGGTGGTGATTCCCTGTAGCGGAGAATGTTCCATGCCCTTCTCAGAAACCGCTTTTATTGGGATCGGTAGGCACAGGGGTAGACAGCATGCACACAAAGCTCATCAGTCAATGTCTGAAGGCCACAGTTATAGAACGCAGGTATTGTCTACAGATAACGGTTGAGGAACCACAGAGATCTGCCTCAGGTCAGGGTCTGTGAGATGTGCTAACATCAGAGGGTCTTTAAGGCACGGTTCATGAGATTAGGACTTCACTCCCTTATGCTTTGAATTTAAACACCTGATTTATAACGACGGGGCTAACAAAGCAAAGCAAGCTTCAAAAGATACAATGTATTCTTCACAGGATTCCCCACAGGAACCCTCTGTGTCAGTGTCGGATCATGCCTGCAACCTGCGTTCCTTGCGTCCCGGCCGAGACTTACAGGCAAGGCCTTGCTGGCGTGGGGTTACCATCTCCGATGCCACACGAAGTGGTCCCCAACAAATTAGAATTTAATTCTAATACAGGACTTTCACATGTATGTCCTGTTGTTCCAGTACCATTCACTAAAATATATATTCCTTTCTTTTTTGAGTTGAGTAATAGCTTTATTGACAATCAGTTGGTAATAGGTACAGGCCCACATCTGGCCCCTCTATCTTGTTCTATGAAACTACGTAAATTTCACACCATGTTGATTACTACAGGCTTATAGTAAGTTGAGTAACTGTAATCTTCCAAATGTTTCTTCCTTCTCAAGATATTTTGGCTACTTTAGATCCTTATCATTTCCATATAAATTTTGGAATTGGCTTGTCACTTTTCTAACATATTTTTGCTGAGAATTTGATTGACGTTGCATTGAATCTATGATTTGAGCATAGATATCACATATTAATAATATCACACAATATAACTCATGAATATAATGTATCTATTTACTTAATCTTTATTCTCAACAATATTTTGTAGTTTTCAGAGTAAAGATCTGGAATATGTTGTTAGCTTCATTACTAGGTATTGTTTTTATGTTACTGGAAGTGATGTTTTTCTTTTATTTTTCAAATTATTTATTGCTAGTAATTGGAAATAAGATCGATTTTGTATTTCAGTCTTGTGTCTCATGATCTTACTCAATACTATTACTTGTAGTGGGTGTTTTATAAAATCTGTAGCTGTAGTTGGCCGAATAATGGCCCCAAAGATCTCAAATCATAATCCGCAGAATCTGTGGATGGCACTTTAGGTAGTTAAAAGGAGAAAAGACATTAGAGATGTGATGAAAGGGAGAACCCTGGATTATCCAGTGGGGCACTACATATAGTCACATGTCCCCTCATGGAGGGAAGCAGGGGAGAATCATGCAGACATGGAGGAGAAGGAACATGAAGATGGAGCAGAAACTACCATGAAGATCTTTGCAACAAAGATGAGAGTGATGCACCCACAAGCCAAAGAGGCCGGCCTGGATCCCACTCTACGGGTGTGGCCCCGCTGACTCCAACTTCAGCCCAGGCCTCCTCCTGCAGACCTGGGACACAGCAGATTTGTGTTGTCTTGGGCCACCGAAGTATGGCAATTCATGATAGCAGCCGCAGGACAAAGAGATTTTTTGTTAGCTTTCTTGCTAGGTATTGGGTCTTTTATGCCATTACAGATGTCATTTTTTATTTCATTTTCAAAGTGGTTATTGATAGTGCTGAGAAATATAACTGATATTCTGACCTTGTATTTCATGACCGTGCTAAATATTTCTTATGTGAAGTAGTTTGTGTAGTTTGTGTGTGTTTATAGGCTCTCTAGGGTTTTGTAATACACAACATATAATCTGCAAATACGAGTTTTGTTTTTTTGTCTTTCAAAGCTCTATGTCAGTTACTTACTTACTTACTTACTTATATATTTTGGCTGCAGCTCAGGGCTTCCAGCATAATGTTTAACAAAAGTAGTGAGGGCAGATGCCTTCGTCTGGCTCCTAAATTAGGAGAAAGGAGTTTAATATTTCATCATTCAGTATAATGTTGGTTATTGCTTTTTGTCAGCAACCTTTATTAGATTGCAGGACCTCTGATGCAGACACCAGCCCAAAGTGTCCATGTCATTATGGATGAAATGAGACATTCACACGGACTACTGAGTCCGGTGGAGGAAAAGGGACAGCATAGCTTTTCTCTTAAGGGAAGCAAAAGCCGCAGCCTCCACCGTGACCAGCCTTAACTGGGTTTCTTGGCACATTACATAATGGTCCCCATTTACTATGCACAGGTTCACTTTAGGTGGTTACCTTTTACAGAAAACTAATGAGCCAATGCCGCTAATCACATCACAGAAGAGGGATATTTACAAACGAAAAGGCAAAAGTAGGTGAACTGGTTACACTCACCCTTGGAAGGATTAGCATGGACTTTAAGAAGTTACTTTGCAGTAAGTGTCCTCAATTCAAGGTGAGGAAGTTTTTTTAGCAATAGCAAGACTCAAAGCAGCCTAGGCACATTGCAGGCCTGATTCTCCACGGGAGAACCTATCCATGGGCGTGGGTCCTGTGCATCTCTGAGTGGGAGCTGGGCCCACGCCATGCAAAACGTTCTCATACAGTGAATCTCACCATTTGAGCTTTGGTTGGTAAGCCAACCTCGCACTGTGGGGATAAATTCCACTTGATCATGATGCACTGCATATTGCTACTTTTAACTCGCTGATTTATTTAGAATTTTGCATATATATTCAGTGAGATGCTGGTCTATCCATTTCTTTTCTTTAACATCTCTATCGTGCACATGGAGATGTATTTCATCCTTTTCTGTTTTCTGAAAGAGTTTATGAAATATTGGCAACATTTGCTCCACCAGTGAAGCCATCTGTGTGTGGAGTTTGTTTTAGGAAGGCTTTTTATTATGATTACAATAGATATATAGGGCTATTTATTAGATTTTCTATTTTGTTTCCTACTCACTTTGCTATGTTGTGGTTTTTCAAAGACTTGGCCAATCTCATCTAATTTGTTGAATTGTTGCATAAAATTACTCATGACATCCTCTTATTATCCCTTCTGTGTCTACCAGGTGGACCCAAAGTCTGTTCAAAGGCTGTGCCCCAGGACTCCTGCCTGTCCCCAGATTGTAGTGTCTATCCATTCTGTGAGGGACAATGGGACACAGAGTGGATGTGTGCAGGCTCACTTTCACTGGATTTCTTTAGTATTCTAATTTATCAGTCCAAGCATAGTCATTACAGATGTGTTAAGAGGTCTACTAGTTTCTCCTGCACCCTCATCCCTGTCTTTGGTTGACTTCTCCCCCATTCTGCCCAGGTGAGATAATAATGGGTCCTTGCTCCTAGGAAGGACTTGTCACTTTCTAGATTTGAGTTCATTAACTCTATTTCTGTCTTCAGCACTCTGATGGGTTTTTTAACCTGTGATTTTGTAGTTTGCAGCTTATTATTAGAGTAAAAGCTATAGTGTCTTTTAACTTTCTCCATCCCAACCAGAAAGAAAGCCCCCGCCCCCGCCCCACACCCCACACCTACCTCTACCTTGTCCCATTGATTCTGATGTGAGTGCTCAGGATCAGCTCCTGGAAAGGCCTTTCCTGGCTGTTCCCAACGGGGACACAGAGAATCACTGGTCCCAGCTGGACATTCTTGGCCCCGTGCACGTTCATACATCTTGTCAGGAAGTGCTTGATGCTCAGAAAGTTTCAACAAATGCATGTAGCACTTCCATTAGAAAGTAAAATGGGATACTAGGGAGTTTATACCAAGTCTTCAAACACCAGACTTGGAAAAGAACTGCTTTATGAAAATCTTAAGCCCTCATTTCTTCTTTCCCTTGAGAATGAAACTTCCAAGTTAGCACTCTTCCATCGAACTCCTCAGTCATAAATAGCCTTCCTTTCACTCCACGCCAAGACAAATGTTATTCCGGGTGGTAACACCTAAGCTAAGGAAACAGTACTTTTAATGAATTTTAAAATTAAACCGGAGATGTGTTTTGACAGTTGGAGCAGGAGAATATGATTCCAGGTACATACTTTTTTGGAAGTTTTATTACTTATTTATAACTAGTGTTTACTGTGTCAGACTTTTCCATTTTCTAAAGGGAAAAGAAATACTTTTCTCTGTCTTTTTGTGTCTGCGTTGTCTGAACTCTGACAATCTCTGAAGAGATTGACATGTTTAATCTAAAAGATCTTTAATAGCATATCCACATTGTATATTGCAGCCACCATAGTTTAAATTAAGGGCTCATAATTCATGTCTCCATTTGAGAAACCCAAATTTATCTTTTTAATCTCCCTCAGGAGTCATCCCTGACTTGTAAGGAGTCCCAGAGGTAAATGTAAGCTTACCTCCCATCGAGTGTATGTCAAGGGGGCAGTGTACCCCAGATCTGGTGCCCAGCAGGTCAGTTCACCACACTGGAGTTTCTGAACACATCTGCAGGCTCTTGATAACTAAGATCTAAGCACTCACATGAACCAAACACACACCCAGATGGTACCAAAGTAAAAAGCTAAATGATACTGAACTTAGCACATTTTCACAACCACAATGCTGGTTGTGAAACCAGCATTGTGAAACACTCAGTTCCCACGTAGGGCACCCTAGCCTCATCAAACCAAGGCACCTAAAACCTGGATGGTCCTCATAACCTGGCTCTGTGACCCTAATATTCTAACATCAGAGGCAAAATGGTGTTAACGGTGTTTCACCTGAGCCTTGGGAAAATACAGCCACAGTCGGACCACATTTGGAACCCACACGGGAGTCCCACGGAGGAAGCAGAGGTTGCTCCCTCTGCACGGATGTGCTCCCGACGCTACACCATGGATGAGCTCATCACATTCCTCTCGACTGATTTTTCTTTCTCTTAGATGTGTTATTGTCACTAATGAACTATTGTTAAGTTTACTTCCTTGGATCTAGGAAATATTTTGTGTATGTCTTTTATGGTTCTTTATGGTTAAAATAAAAAGCATTCAATTAAAATAGATGAAAACTGGTTTGAATAGAGAAATATTGCAGCACTTAGCCAGAGCTTGAGTCTGGCCAGGATCCAGTCTCCCACTGTTCATTTTTGAGGTCAATGTCATTGCTTTTGGGTTTCCTCTGAAGCAGACTCTCCTCTCCTGGTCCCAGAGAAGCTGACTATTATCCTTGGGGTGAGCATTCCTCACTCCTATGGGCCGTGAAAAGGAAAGGCTCTTGTGATCAATTCCACAGAAAACCAGAGGTGTCCAGATGCCATGTCTTCAAATCTCATTGGCTCTGAGCGAACCATGTGCCTATCCCCAAACCAGCCACTCTGCTCAGAAGATTGGGGTATCCTGGTTTGCTGAAGCCAATCAAGTCCCAGCCTAGAGCTTGAAGTGGAGTCAGAGCCACCAAACCACGTGGTCAGTGGGAGTGAGTAAAGCCCCCAGAAGAAATCAGGCAGATGAAGGGGAAATGACCACTAGTACCCACTCTGGGCTTCTTAAAGAATGAGTCCACTAGATCACTGAAACCTCACCATTTCTGGCATCTCCATCATAGCAAAGCACAAGAATAATCAGAAATTTCCCAGGGGAGGGCAGAGAAGCAGCATAGTGGGCAGAAAGCAGCTAGGAGTGACAGACTGTGCTGGGAACTGGGCAATGAGTCCTTCCTTTCACATCTCATGAACTTGTGTTTGATCATCAAGATTTCTTCTATTGAATCAAGGCAGGATGAAAAGATGAAATGGTTTTCTACATTAAACAGTAAGTCCTCACTCAACATCCTCTGTAGGCTCTGAGACTTCAAGCAATTACAATGGGGTATAATGAAACCAATGTCACCACAGGCCAGCTGATGTGAACAAGAGCTAAGGCTCTACATCATCTCATCAATGACATCATTCAGGGGCCTGCGGTGCTCCTAAGTCTTACACAGCAGTCACTGTTCCAGAGTCGTGCCCAAGGTGACCAGACCCACTGAGGACGTTCCAGCCTCAGGCCACACAGTGATGAGCCACAGCTCACATATGGCAGCCAGGACTCTGGGTCAATGCACATGACAAACACAGCTGTCCCCTCTGCCTACCTTCTCCATCTCAAGTGGAGTTTTTGTTCCAAAGTCCCTTTTGTCCTTTTCCAACCTCCATTTTGGGATGGAGATGTTTCAGTTTATTCAACATGTTGCAAAATTTTGAGACTCAAAGAGTTGAATACCACCTTTCCCAGAAGACCCCTGGCTTCTGCTGCTGATCGCCCACCTTCCCCCGAGAAAGTGCCGGGCCCCGCTCACCACCAGGACTGAGGTAGTGTGACCACATTCACACTCAGAGCTGATGTGGCCTAGGGACCAAGTCACTCCTGGACACTAACCTGATTGTTATGTGGTCTAGTCAGGACCTTCAGTCACATTTACTCCTATGCAGCCGTCCCAGCTTGTTCAGTGAGTAGTGTGTTTCTCACTTGAAACTCAGACTAGATCAGGAGGCTCCCGGCCCATGGCGGGTGCAGCACTGTGGGTGGGGGTGGGGAAGGGGTGGAGGGAAGTGAGGCACAAAGAGACACAATCCTAATCTCAGATTACCAAGAGGCCAAAATCTTACACCTACATCAAAATACAAATACAATAAAATCTCAGAAATATAAGACACAGCCTTTGGTCAAGATGGAGGTGTAGGTAAATACAGCTCACCTTCCACAACCACAACATAAATTACAACTGAAGTACAAAACAACTATCACCCAGAATCATCAGAAAGTTGAGCTACATGGAAGTCCAACAACCAAGGGATTAAAGAAGTCACATTCATCCAGACGGGTAGGAGGGGCAGAGATGCAGAGATGTGCAAAGACACATGGAAACAAGGAGACACCCCACACCCACATGTGGTGGATAAAAGGCAGGAGGGATACCTCGGGAGTGAGGGATCCCAGCCCGACACCAGACCACACAGCCCAGGTTCCAGTGCTGGAAAGATAAGTCCCCCTAACTTCTGGATGTAAAAATCAGCAGAGGGTTGGGGTGGCAGAAGAAACTGTGGGATTCTCAGGAGTCTTCTCTTAAGGGGCCCACGATGGACTTAGGACTTACTCAGACTCACTCTCCCTGGGTCTAGCACCAGAGTAGCAGCTTGAAGTGGCATACAGGGAGACTCTGAAGTGTCTGTCATCAGGGTGAGTGCTGGGGACAGCTTCCTCCTAGATAAAACTCCAGAGGCCAGGCAGTGGCATTGTCCCCTTTCTGAGACCTCCCCCACAGGGAGCCACAGAGCAGCAACACCCTATCGGAAACTCCGTCAACCTGGTTCACAAGAGCTGTCCCGCCCTGGCGATTAGATAACGCTCCACCCCATCCAACTTACCAGTGCACTTTTCTACAATAGGCCACACTACTAAGACAAAGAGTCAAAGCAGCTCTACCTAACACACAGAAACAAACACAGGGAGGCTGCCAAATTGAAGAGACAAAGAAATATGGCCCATATGAAAGGACAGAACAAAACTCCAAAAAAAGAATTAAGCAAAATGGAGATAAGCAATCTATCAGATGCAAAATCCAAAACACAGGTTAGTAGGATGCTCAAGGAATTCATTGTGTACTTCAATAGCATAAAAAAGACCCAGGCAGAAATGAAGGTTCCTAAGTGAAACAAAGAAATGTTTACAGTGAAACAACCGCAGAGAGGATGAAGCCAAAAATCAAATCAATGATTTGGAACATAAGGAAGAAAAAAACATTCAATCAGAATAGCAAGGAGAAAAAAGAATCCAATAAACAAAGATATGTTAAGGAGCCTCTGGGACAACTTCAAATGTACCAACATTTGAATCATAGGGGTGCCAGACAGAGATAAGAAAGAGCAAGAAATTGAAAACTCATTTGAAAAAATAGTGAAAGGAAAGTTCCTTAATTTAGTAGAAGAAATAGACATAAAAGCCCAAAAAGCACAGAGAGTCCCAAACAAGATGGACACAAAGAGGACCATGCCAAGACACATCATAATTAAAATGCCAAAGGTTAAAGATAAAGAGAGAATCTTAAAAGCATCAAGACAAAAGCAGCAAGTTACCTACAAAGGAGTTTCCATAAGACTGTCAGCTGATTTCTCAAAAGAAACTTTGCAGCCTAGAAGAGACTGGCAAGAAGTATTCAAAGTCATGAAAAGCAAGGACCTACAAGCTAGATGACTCTATCCAGCAAAGCTATCATTTAGAATGGAAGGGCAGGTAAAGTGTTTCCCAGATAAGGTCAAGTTAAAGGAGTTCATCATCACCAAGCCATTACTATATAAAATGTTAAAGGGACGTATTTAAGAAAAAGATCAAAACTATGAACATTAATTAAAATGGCAATAAAGTCACAACTATCAATAACCGAATCTAAAAACCAAACTAAGCAAACATACTGAAAAGAAACAGAATCATAGATATCGAGATCATTTGGAGAGTTATCAGCTGGGAGAGGAAGGGGAGAATGGGAGAAAGGGGACAGGGGTTAGAAAGCACAAATTGGTAGGTGCAAAATAGGCAGGGGGATGTTAAGAACAGTATAGGAAATGGAGAAGCAAAAGAACTTACACGTATGACCCATGGACATGAACTAAGGGGCAGGATTGCCAGAGGGAATGGGGGGTACCAGGAGGAGGGGGACAAAATGAGAAAGATTGGGTCAACTTTAATAGAATAATCAATAAAATATATTTAAAAAAGAAATACAAGATACATTATAATCACAACACATACCAGCACACACACACACACACACTCACACAAGCTATGCAGATGTATTAAAACCAAGATAAATGTCTTCAGTTTATGTACCTAAATGTGATCTAAACAAAGAAAAAATAGATGCGATACAAATTCTCATCGTCTGCAAGCTTCATAACCATGCATGTGTGGAAGCTTCATACTTTGAGATACTTTCATTTTCGGAGTTCGTTACATTTCACCTCCAAGAACTGTTTACGTCAGCCAGTTTAAAACCTTGACAGGCTGCAGGGGGTACTGAAGAATAAAGCAAAGAAACGTCAAGATTTTGACCATAGTGAGAGTCGGGGGATGCACAGGAACTCGACCGTGCCAGATACGCTGAGAAGGACAACTTCACTGACAATGTGTCAGTATTAGGTGCCTGGAAGTTGCCCTAATTCTCCTACGTGGTAAAAAATCATTCTGATTTTGAAGTTACGTCAATGTGTAGTTGAAGTTTCTTCGTTAAATTTGCAGTCTCTTTGTCTTTCTGCCCTAGAACATACACGGAGTGGGGTGCTCCGTGGTGACCGCCCTGGGCAGGAAGGACTGAGGCCCGCGCAGCACCAGCGCCCCCACCTGGTCTCGGCGGTCTCCACCTCGGACCCCTCAGTCCTCTCAGTTTAATCATGTCAGTAGCTCCAACATCAGCAATTTGGTAATTCAGGAAAAAAAAATCTAAAACTACAGAAAAGTAGAAAATAATAAAATAAGCTTTCCTATACCCATCACATAAACTCAACTATTTTTATCATTTTGCAATATTGACTCTCACTTGCTCTCTCTCTCCCAAGAGAGTATATACTTTTGATAGTATGCGCATATTTGTTATTATTACTCTATTACATTTGTCCCAATATTTCCCCCTTTGCCCTCCTCCACGTATTTTCATCTATTAATTACATTTTTTTTCACTAGATGACTAAAAATTAAAAAGGATCAGATACTTAATTGTAACTCCTCTTTCTCACGATTCGCCCACCTTGACTGAGCGTGGCCCCCTCTCCTGCGCGTTCGCAGGGCCTCTGCCCCGGTCCACGCCCCTCCGCTCCTCCGCGGTGGGAACCCCGCGAGTCTCCCGCCCGGTCTTCCTGCGCTGATGCTTCCTTCTAACTCTGCCCTCTGTTGGCCGCGTTGTGCTTCCGAGTGAATATGCGATCGCCTCCCTCCTCCAGCGTCCGCAGAACGCAGCCGCTCTCCCTAGACCTCTTGTCGCCTGGCTCTCGCTGTCCTCTGCCCCCTCCCAGCCGCCCTCGGCCGCCTCGCCCCCTTTTAGCCAAGCAGCCCTGCGCTGTCTTCCAAGGGACTGTCCATGGCAGAAGGCCTGCCCCTTTGCCCTGCGGATAAACTCTCACGCAGGGTTCCAAATCCTCCTCTGAGGGGTCTTCTCCCTGCCGGGCTGCTGAACCCTTCCCGTGTTCCACAAACACTCTAACTGACCGTGTACTTGCATTGTAACCGGTGCTTACCACGTCTGCCCCTCCATTCGACCCTACAGGTGCTGCCCCTACCTATAAAATGGGGCGCTTCGTAGTTTCTAATCACCTGAATTCTAGCACTTTATGAGAAGTGGAGAGGGAAAAAATTGACATTTGAGAGAAAACGCATTGGCCTTCTTTTCATGAGTTTTCAGGTTCCCCACGGGCTCTAATACTGTCTGCTACTCCGCGCTTCTGAGGATCTCCAATCCGTTTTCTACAGTCTACCGCTGCCTGGAGTGTGGAATTCGACCAGCAACTAAAACCCGCGACTATGATTTGTGTTGGCAACAAGGAAGATCCCAAAACAAGTGAGATGCCAAACTTGACTAATACATAATGTCTAATCATTAAATTTCAGGCCCAAGTGAAACAAGCGAAGTTTAAGGAACAGAAAGCGTAAAGCCGCCACGTGGGGCCAGCTCCGCGCTGTCGGCCCTACTTCCCTGTTTCTCTGCCCACGTCTTCGGCTTCTGTCCAGCGTATTTTTCCCATGTGCTCCTCAGTCATGCGTGTGAAGGTCAAGCCGCCCACAACATCCAGGAAGTAATCACGTTAGTGTTGCCACATGATGGGTCTCAGACAATTTCCTTTAAGTAAAAATGTCTAGGAGGAGCCCTGGCTGGTGTGGCTCAGTGGATTGAATGCTGGCCTGAGAACCAAAGGGTCGCAGGTTCAATTCCCAGTCAGAGCACATGCCTGGGTTGCAGGCGAGGTCTCCAGAAGGGAGCATGAGAGAGGCAACCACACATTGATGTCTGTCTCCCTCTCTATCTCCCACCCTTCCCCTCTATCTAAAAATAAGTAAATAAAATCTTTTTTAAAAAGTCTAGGAGTACTCTTTGGCCTAGATACAGAATTCTCTCCCTGTTACTATTCCTCTAGAAACAGTCAATTATTAAACATTTACCCCCTTTCCTGATCTCACACACACACACACACACACACACGCATGCACACCCTTAATTCCACTGAAAGCTCAATGGATCGCTGACCATGCTCCCGACTGTTCACTGAACCCACCTCAAGGCCTCAACCTGCACTCTGGTTGCACGGAGTCACCGTGGGCTGTCACGCCCCACCCTGGGTGCTCTGGCCACAGGAAACTCAGTTCCCACAGTCTGGAGTGCACATGCTGGCCCGTCACGGGCCTGGGGCATGCCCCTCTCTCTCCGGTAGATCGCCCGCAGTGGCTGTGTTCCTCGGCCGTTCTGCACTGTGTTGGGAGGCATCGTGTCGGCAGCGTCTCTTGTCCCCGGGCTTGAATCTGCCGTGTTTCGAGTCCCTGGACACCTTCCAGGGAGGGAGATAGATCACCAGGCAGTGGCAGCAGTCGCCAGCCAGCCCCCCAAACTCTCACAAGGAAAATGACTGAACCCATGCCCAGACTCAGTAAAGGTCAGAGCCTGTGGGAGCCCCGTGCTTCCTGTAACGAACTCGGTCACCGCCCCTTGCCATGGAGTTCCAGGAGAGCCCAGAGCGGGCTCATCCAGTCTGCCCCACAGTGTAACCACAGCACCCCCATAACTGTGTTAGAATGCAAAACAACAACAACCAAAGATCCCAGCAACCCATCCCACCTCAGCCCACAGCCTGGAAATCGGGGGCTCAACTGACATTTTCAGCACTATGATCATGTTGCAAATGGCCACCTGCAACTTTGAAAGGAAAGTTTCACATTTGCATGCAGAAAGGAGAGAGAGAACTGTCACAAAATGAAACCACACCTCTTGATTACCACATCAGAAAGCAGTAAGTCCAGCTCTGAGCGCTTCCCTGAGCTATGCCTGGCCTGCCTGTAGTTTATGTCTTCCTCACACGCAAAAAATGTATCGCCCATTTCCTTTTCATCGCTGTAAGCCATTTGCATTCAAGATGCTAAATCAAGAACCAGGAACACTGGAAAACAGTGTTTCAGTGTAACTCGATTAGTTTTCTCTGGAAGGAAATTGCATCTTGCTAATTGGGTTGAGAGATAGTTGAGTTTAATGATTGGTTTCGCTTTAAATTATATTTTATACTGAAAACTTTTAGAGCAAATAACTGGTGGTTTATTGACAATCTTCAAAGTTTGAAAAATCACTCTAAGCAAAGGGAGTGACACCTTCCTTACTTTAAGACTCCCACCTTGTCGCCCCGACTGCCCAGTATCACGGACTGTGACCATACCCCCTGTCTATCACCTGACAGCCAGGGGACTGTGGGCTTTCCCTGGGTGACTGGACCACTTCATTTCTGACCTGCACACGGGCAGCATTTAGTGTGCTGTGCCCACAGAAAAGTGTTCTCATTGATTTTGGTGTTAAAGCAAAATAAAATGAGTCCCCTGAGGCAGGAACGTACAAGATAAAGTTTGGTTCTTAAGAATTACAATGAGGAAAAGATAAAACCCCACTACTTGCTGGCTCACACAGAGCCAGACAACAGGAAGGCGGTTATTTAGCCCTAAAAAGACAACTGTTCATGACCTCAGTCTGACCGTGAGGAAGGCGTGAGACACATCCGTGTGAGGCACTCTTCCAAGTGTCCAGGTCGGGGAAGGTAAAGGGAGACTGAGAAATTGTCCCAGACTGGAGGAGACTGAAGAACCAGGGGCAGAAACGGGGCAGAAGCAGAAACAGGGAGGAGAGGGTGAGTCAAGTTGAGGCTCGGTTGGTGACCCTGCACCATGGCCAAGGTCTCGGTGTTGATAACTGTCCATGGTTACATAAGATGCTACCCGAGAGGAAGCTGGTGAAGGGTACTTGAGAACACTCTGTACTATCTCTGCAATTCCTTGGGAACTATAAGACTATTTTAAAGTGCAAGTTTAAGAAAAAAATGTAACCACTAGGGCCTGCCAACATATTCTCCCAGCAGCTGCAATGTTTTACTAAGACCACTGAGTTTATTGAAGTCGACACCAAAGCAGCTGATCCATATTCATGAAGCACTTGTTCCCCCAAGTTAGTCCGCACGCCGACACGTACCCGAGGCAGCGATTTTAATCGAATTATATGTTTTTAATATCCTTTGTGGACTCCTTCCTTAAAACAGCCTGTCCTTTTCAGTCCGTCCTGTCCCTTGATCTAATAACGTAGCATTTCCCAGCCACATTTCCATATTTATTTCCTGGTTAGGAGTGTTTTCTTCTTCGAAAAGTGCCCTTTAAAAGTCAACAGGGGCCCCTCTGAGAGTCACTTGGACCTAAATCTTACCTAGGCCTCTTGCACATATTGAGCAGGAATGACACCCGGATGAAGCTGTGAAAGACCCTTTGCCGCCTCTTCAGAGACCAGCCGCTCTCCCCCTGCTCTGGGTCACTGGGGAGAGGCACGCCCAAGAAGTCTCTCCAGAGCCACCTGAAGTCCGTTTCCCTGCCCTACAGTGGTGCACTGTGTCCATGAAGCAGACTGAGTCCAGCCCCTTTTCTTAGCCACGTTTCCACAGCAGCAAGGGATGACAGTTGGAGAGCCATCCCAAAAGGGAAGGCAGTGGAGGGGCAGGAGGAAGCTGAGCGGGCGCCTGTCTGGGCCCAGCCAATTCGTCAGCCGCCAGTGAACTGACCGGGTGGGGTTAGGGTAGGTTTGCAATCCTTACTGTAAGATCGCAGAATGTCGAGCTTGAACTGGGATCGCAAACAGGAGAAACTGAGCAGCGCATCATGGCATCTGTATTTTCCAAGGGCGTCTCCCCAATGTCCTGTCTGATGCAAAGTGGCCGACACCCAGGCTGCGGGAGTGGGCCCTGCACTTGGCTGACACTGGGCGTCCCTTGGGTTGGAACACCTGTCATCTGGTCTCCCTCAGTCAAGTCCTGCCGTTCCCTTCATTAGTCTGCAAAAATTACCCCAAAGAAAAGTATTCTCATTATGCCTCAATGCATTTTATCTCTTTCTAAATACCTTGTTTTAAAAAAGGCAAATTTGCTCAACTTTTACTCAAAAGTCTCACTTGATTTTCTTCCAATGTCTTCATTTCTTCCCCGAAGTCCCACTTTGCCATCTACTTTTTATTCCCCCCATGACACTCTCCAGTGACTTTAGAGGTACCTTTTCTCAGCACTGTGGTTAAGCCTCGGTCCTTGTCTCTAACCTGGGAATAATAAAGCTACCTAATAAAGTTTGTCTGATACACAGCCAAACTAAATGCAAGTTAGTGGTTGTTGTTACTGGTGCAAATGGCTTAATTGAATTCCAAACACTTAATTAAAAGAACTCAAACCTGATTTTCCTCTTCCAATTAAGTAGACGTCAGTCTCCACCTGAGAATATTCAGAGCCCATCATCCACTTTGCTTCCCACCAGAAATCCCAGGGCGTGATGGTAAATTTATCTTTTCGAAGAATAAATGCAGGCTAAAAAACAGCACATCTACTCATTAAAGAAAAGTAATTTGGAGCAATTCCTATGGTGCAGAAAGCCGATGAGAGCTGACTGGTAAACAGGTAGAAGACACCACAGTCCCAGCTGACACAAGAGAAGACTCCCCAGCAAGCCCGACCCCAGCGAAGCTTCAGCTCAGGTAAGTTGTCACAGACACCGTGGTGGGTCCTGAGACAAAGCCAGGAAATCTCTCCATGAGCTGTGTTTGGAGAAGGAGCCCAGCCTCACCCTGCCCTTCCCAGGCTCTGAATGGCAGATGGCAACAGTATCCCACACACACACCTCGGCCACCCCCAGGACCACTCTGTAGGAAAACTTCAGTCCACCTAGAGAAGCAGAGGCCTCAGTGTCGGGACTGGAAAGAGAAGGAAATGAGTCTCCAGAGTGACTCGAGATGTAGTAAGATTCCCTGGAGCAGTGGTCCTGCTATAGGGGAGTCACCTGGTGTGTCCTGGGGCCAGAGACTGGATGGAGGCAGGGGACACTGGATAACACCACCTTGGAGGTCACAGCCTCGGCCTCCTCCTCAAGTGAGTACAAGAGGGAGACCCCTGTCGTCAGAAACTACACTCAGAGACAAGGACGCAGGGCTGCCCGGGAGAAACAGAAGCAGTCGGTCCAGTATGCCCAAATATTTTAGGAGAACCAGCACCTGCAAGAGAGGCCCCAGAGCCCGTGAAAAGGAGAACTCACACTTGAACAGCCAGAGGTGATAGAGTAAACAGAAGAAAATATCAAAATGAATTTAATGTCTCCTCAAAGGGAGTTAAGACAAAAATCTCATTCAAAATCAGAGAAAACAGCTATAAAAATTAATATTTTTGAAAATTAAAAATGTGATGATTAAAATTTTGTAAAATGTAACAGACCAACTGAATAGCAGAACTGACCTAGAGAAAGTTTAAGTAGTGAGCTGGAAGATTCTTCTAGAATGCCTGCAAAATATAGCCAGTGTACATGGGTATTCACATACTCTGTCTTATGTATCTGCAGAGGAGAATCAAGAGATGCCAAAATTTCAAAAAAAAAAGAAAAGAAAAAATTACAGAATTTAATTTATTTAATTTTTACAATGTAACGGAAAATCTGGAGATTACAAAACACACCACTTTTTTTTGCCCCCACCCCAAATAGTTTGGATTTGTTTTTAGGAAATGGTCTTTCAAGTAGCTTGAGAAAAGCAGACTGTCAAATAGAATCCCACCCAGGTTATAAGCTGTCTTTATGTTGACAATAACAAAACGCGCACAGCCTTGAAGTAAAATACAAACACAACTAACTAAAGAAAGGAGGCATCTGTTAGTCTGTGTGCCTAGTTGGAGCCTGAGGTCTAAGTTTCATTCTGAATTTGCATACTATGACACAAGGTAAACAGACATCTTTGGAAATCAAAACCTAAGACTTCACTGTCAGTGGGTGTTAGTTATGAGCCCCTACGTCACAGTTCCACTCCTCCAATGACTGTGTGGCGCCTCCCCCCGGCACCTGCCAACACCTCGCCCGCACCTCCTCCCACTCTGCTTCTGCTCCTGCCCCAGTCTGGCCAAAAGCCAGACTCCTGCTCGGATGCTCTTGACTATTTCCCCCCTCTTACACCTCCAAGATACCAGCCCGGGTTTGCCCCCACTTTGATGACCACTCTCCATCTTCTCTCAGGCTCCTCCTCTTCTTCTGCCTTTCTTTCCTTAATGGTTAGGAAATGCCCCCAGTTCACCCTCAGTTCTCCCATCTCCAACCCAGACACTCCCCTGCATCCACTAACACTCCCAGACATGTGACGGCCACACCTGTGTGAACACAAACACCCAACCACCAGCGACATCACATGGAGACAGGTGATCCTATAGGGAACTGCGGTTCTCCATTTTCCTTAATAATTTACCTGGAAGACAGCTGTAGCCCAGATGTGACTTACAAAGGGGCAAAGTTGGATAAGTGTTTGAACGTCGTATCATCATAGTCCTAATAATAGATAGCAAAGAATTCCCAAAAATCCTGTTGTCGACGCTGTTTTATGAAACCTCGGGTGGCTTAGTCGATTAGCACATTGTTTTCCAACACCTCACCAAAGTGTATGAGTCTACTTTATATTCTACTTGATAATCTGCATTTTATTCTTATTTTAGAAAGCCACCAAAGGTAGATTTGGCATCTTATCATGGACTAACATTTTATTAGCATTAAAATTCAAATCACTTGCTTGATGAAAAATCAAGTGACTGCAACTGTAAGTACTTTGTTATGTGAAACCTGTCCATCTTGGGTTTCATAAACAAGAATAATAGTTAAAAGTCAGATTAAAGCATAACTCAAAACCATGGACTCCAAACCGTGTGACCGTCGGCTGTTACAGCACCCGGCCCATGAGAATCTTCTCGGGCCTGTGCCTGCCTTTGAGCATTTACTAAATTGTTTTGAGGTTCTGGGTCATTCCTATTCTTTTACAGTAATGACTGTCCCTAACATATCTTTATCCCCTGGCACCTAGAACAGTTACATAAATACAACAAATGGCACTTCACATGTCGTAGAAACATAAATGTTTGTGGAGGAAAACTGGCAGGGAAAGGCACTGAGCACTTCGGAAAGCAAAGCAAGGTCGTCTATGAATTCAGACCTACGTGGGATGCAGAAATCCACTCTGCATTTCCCGTGTATGGGAATTGGGGCAAATTCCTGTTTTTCTCAGCTAAAAAATTTATGATGGCAATGTGTATGTCCTAGAGTTACCACGATGATTAAATAACATGAAATTAGATAGCATAAAGCCACATGAAGTAGCATTATCATAAACCCAACATTATATGATTTTTCCTCAGGATAAAATGATGGTTAAAGCCGTAAACAACGGTTTTCAATAATAAATAATGAGGGGGATAAGAATCTTCCATTCCTTGAGATGTGGTAGAATAGATACTCTGATAACCTTTCCTTCTACGAAACATCAGGACGATGGCTATATTGTGAAAAATATCTTTTTAGAGCACAGTTGAGCTTCTAAGAATCTAGGTAGACAGAACTAGAGTCAGCAATGGAGAGAGAGTTGAATGGAGTGGTGAGCTGGCTCTGCAGCTTCGCTCTCCGGGGACACATGACAATAGCAGGGGGGTCAAGTTCACGGGCTTATTGCCACACAGCCACTTAGAGAGAAGCAGACGACATTTCAGGCACTGGAGTGGTAGGGGCTGGAGATCAGATCTCCATAGAAATCTCAAGCTCCCCGTTTTCAGATCTATAGGAAAAAAGTATGTTACCTGCCAAATGGTAAGAAACTGCTTTCAACATAAGCTCCAGGTTGAAGAAACATATCAAAAACCATCTCCACTGAGAATTTAACAATATTTTTGGACATAAAACAAGTCTCAACAAATTTCTTAGAATTGTTTTGTCTGATCAAATGCAGTTAATTCAGAAGTTCATAACATGGAGATAAAACCCAATTTTTTAAAAAATCAAAAATTGCATGTGAATAATTTAGGGATCAAAGAAGAAATCAAAATATACCTTTTTTGCTCATATATATTTTGTAAATTAACCTGCTAATTGTGGCCTCTTTGATCTTATGTTAATATAGAATCTTTAAGATAAAGTTATGATATACATTATAACATATGGCTTTGTTTTGAATTAGGAGTTTATTTGTATGCATGCCATTTATGGAAGTAAAAATAAAATAAGTCCTTGGTAAACACAGCTCGAATCCTTGAAAAAACAACAAAATCACAACTAAAATATAGAACAAATATCACTCAGATTCATCAGAAATAGAATTTAATGGAAGTCTGACAACTATGGAATTAAAGAAACTACAACCATCCAGATTTGTAGGAGAGGCGGAGACAGCATGGGCTGGTCCCCATCCATGTGTGGTGGATAACAGTTTGGGAGGGATATCTCAGGAGCAAGGAGTCCCAGACCCACGCCAGGCCCCCCAGCCCAGGGTTCCAGTGGCAGGAAAATAAGTCCCCATAACTTCTGGCTGCAAAAACCAACAGGGACTGAGTCAGTGGAAAGAACTTCTGGAGTCCCAAGTGGTTCCTCTTAAACAGTCCACACACAGACTTAGATTCACTTCCTCTGAACGCCAGCCCCTGGGTCGCAGTTTGAAAGTCACCAGTGACGTACATGGAGAAACCGAAGTGTCTGGCATTAAGACAAGAGCTGGGGGATGGAGGGGTGAGCAGAGGCCATGGTCCCTTTTCTGATCCCTGCCACCACAGAAGCACAGAGTGGGAAGGCTGGTGCCACAACTGAGGTTCCATCAACCTCGTGACACTGTTTGCCCCACCCTGGAGATCCCCGGACACTCTGTCCCACACAACTTACAGGCCCACGCAAGGTGCTTTTCCATACGAATGGCTGGTCTTGGTTCATGTTTCACAGTTTCCTAAATCCTTTCAAACAAGCAAAAGCCAGTATGAGTGGCCACCCGGCCTCTCTACCACTTGCTGAGTGGCCCCAGGCCTGGAACCAGCAGCAACCAGCCTAGATTCATAGCTTGGCTTCAGCTGGGAATCTCCAAGCCCAGTAGAATTAGCAGCCATCTCAGGTTGCTTTATAGTTCATGCACGGTGGCTCCAGGAAAAATATAGGTTGGGGCTGACCTTGGCCTGCACCACCTGGGAAACCCCAGAGACTGTGGACCCAGTGGACAGCTACAGGCTATGGTGGAGCACCACCACCCTGCCCCTGCACAGCTGATCCTCTACGGAGGGCGGAGGTTGAGAACCAGTGGTCACACCCAGTCCTTGCAGCTGACTGTCCTTGGCAAATCCCTCCACTGATCTGCCAACAGCAATCAAGGCTCAACTCAAGAGGAGGGTGTGCTCAGCCGACAAGGAATCTGCACCTTGCGTTCTCAGCTTGGGTGACAGAGGAGGCTGTGCCACTGGACCCTACAGGACACTGACTACATTAGGCCACACTACCCAGAGGGGGAGTCATAGATGCTCTACCTAATATATAGAAACAAACACAGGGAGGCTGCCAAAGTGAAGAGACTAAGAAACATGGCCCAGATGAAAGAACAGATCAAAACTCCAGAAAAACAACTAAACAAAATGGAGATAAGCAATCTGTCAGATTCTGAGTTCAAACACTGGTTATAAGGATACTCAAGGAACTTAGTGAGGACCTCAACAGCATAAGAAAGATCCACACCAGAAATGAAGGATACACTCATTAAAATAAAGAACAGCTTACAGGGAAACAATGGTACAGTGGAGGAAGCCAAGAATCAAATCAATGATTTGCGACATAAGGAAGGAAAAACAACCAATCAGAATGACAGGAAGAAAAAACAATAAAAAAAAAAAACAAGAATAGCATAAGCAGCCTCTGGGACAACTTCAAGAGGACCAACATTCACATCAGAGGGGTGCTGAAAGGAGGAGAGGAAGAGCAAGGCATTAAAAATCTATTTGAAAAAAGCAATGAAAGAAAACCTCCCCATTTTGGTGAAAGAAATAGACACACACGTACAGAAAGTACAGAGAGTCCCAAACAAGATGGATGCAAAGAGACCCACTCTAAGACACATCATAATTAAAATGCTAAACGTTAAAGATAAAGAGAGAATCTTAAAAGCAGCAAGAGAAAAGAAGTTAGTTACCTATAGAGGAGTTCCCATAAGACTGCTGATTTCTCAAAAGACACTTTGCAGGCTAGAAGGTGTTGGCAAGAAATATTCCAGGTCATGAAAAGCAGGGACCACAGCCAAGCTTTCTCTACCCAGCAAAGCTAGCATTTAGAATTGAAGGGCAGATAAAGAGCTTCCCAGACAAGAAAAAACTATAGGAGTTCATCATCCATCACCAAACCATTATTATATGAAATGTTAAATGGACTTATTTAAGAAAAAGAACATCAAAACTATGAACAATAATATGGCAATAAATACATATCTATCAACAGTTGAATCTAAAACACAAACTAAGCAAGCAAGAACAGAGACAGGATCATGGACATGGACAGTGTTTTTACGGTTGCCAGATGGGGAGGAGTTATGGGCGAATGGGAGATGAGGTGAGGGGATTAAGAGGTACAAATAGGTAGTTACAGAATAACCACGGGGATGTAGAGTACAGCACAGGAAATGGAGCAGCCAAAGAACCTACATGTGACCCACGGACATGAACAATGATGTGGGGATTGCCTGAGGGAGTGGGGTACTGGGTGGAGGGGGCAAAGGGGGAAAATTGGGACAGCTGTAATAGCATAATCAATAAAATAAAAAAGAAATAAAACAAACGAATCTATAAGATTATCTTTAAAACAATATGAATTTCATCTTCCACATTTATAAAGTCCCAGTTACAGAATAGGTATTCCATAATTGTTAAGTATTTTCACAAAAGGTGATGCAATATAATGGCAAAATAAACTTGACACTCAGCCATTTTTAATCCTTTCATCAAGGATAATACCTTGAAACTAGGATTCTCCACAGCAACCTAAAAACCACCTTTAATTTTCCTTTGAAGAGTAAAAGAGTCCCTTGGACAAGGAAACGGAGGATAGGATGTTCTGCTCCAGGCCCAGCCGGTGGAAGCCCCACCGGTGATGCTGAGTGGTGGTGGACCAGTTCGCATCTCCTTCCGAGAACGAAGTAAGAAACTGTGCAGAACTGCTTGCCTGGAGCTCAGACACGGCTCCTGCCACCAGGCAAAACAGCACAGCAGTTCCTCGAGAAATCAAAAATAGATCTGCTATGCGATGCAGAAAGGCCACCCTGGCCACGTGCAGGGACTCGGGGAGACATTTGCACAGCCGTGTTCGGAGTGGCATCATCCACAATAGCCACAGGGTGGAGTCAGCCCAAACATCCACCACTGGGTAGACAAACAAACACCATGTGGTCCAGCCATACAATGGAAAGTTATTCAGTCTCAACACAGAAGGAAGTTCTGGCACCTGCTATGACATGCAGGAGCCTTGAAGTCCTTCCATTCAGTGAAATAGGCCAGTCCAGCGGACGAGGGCTGTGCCCTGCCAAGCACAGGAGGCCTCTGGAGGAGTCAGACCCGTAGAGACGGCACATGGGATGGCAGGTGCCGGGGGCCGGAAAGAGGAAAATGGGAAACTGCTGTTTCACCAGCAGAGTTTCCATTTCGCCAAATGAAGATGTTCTGGAGATGGACGGTGGTGCCGGTGGCACAACAGCGCAAATACACTCAATGCCACTGAGCTGTGCCTGTGAAGTGGTGGAGACAATGCATTTTATGTTGTGTACATCTCACTAAAGCTGTGTCACACGGCTCTTCCCCCTTTAAGCCGTTCAATCTGCCCAGCCACGGCTGCTGCCAAGTAATTTTGCCTCCCAGCTGAGGGAAGACACAACTACTTACCGTCCTGGGACCCGTTCCCTCCCCGGCACCCCGGGCTCCCTCCATCACCGAGAGTACCCACGTCTCCCACAGACGCATAAGGACTCGTGGAACCTACAGGAGTGCTGGCGAGAATCCCCATGAAAACAGGCACGTGTATTCTTTCCCAGATATACCTCAGAGACAGGCCGGTCTGTCCCAGGAGTAACGGCGAGCCTTCAGATGTCAGTGTTTACTTCTGCTAAGTGAGGCCTCATCACATTGTGATGATTGTTCGAGTCACTGTGGCAGAAGCCTTCCTAATGGACTGCATGCTCATTGCACAGCAAAGTGTGACCGCTCAATGTGTGGGAGCATGCTTTCTTATGAAAGGGGACATTGTTTTACCCGATATAACTGCCTACAGGATGATATCGGTGTCGACATGGATGGAAGGAAATTTTGTTATTCGTGTATCTTTTCTAATGTTGATTCTCATTCTTGAACTTCACAAGATGTGAAAACACACTTATGGACGTGTGGGGCGTATTGGAGCCTCTCCAGCCAACACACCCCTGGCTGCATTTCCGGCCGGTCTCTGGTACACAGGGGTGGGCGCTGAGGAGCTGGAGAGGGGCCGAGAACAAGAAGGCTCCTATCTGTGGGTAAGCCAAGAGCACAGCAAAAACTGCACCCCTGCCTTAAAATCACAAGCACACTTTTTAAAAATTCTAATTATAGTTTATTATTCTGTATTATTACATTTAATAATTATTACATTTAATTATTCTGTATTAGTTTCTGTTGTACGGCAGAGTGGTTAGACAATCATATGTCAAATCATATGATTGTCAAATGAATCATATGTCATTTGTTAAATTAACAAAGTGGTCCCCCTCCCCGATATTCAAGTACCCCACTGGCCCCATGCATAGTTATTACAATATTATTGACTGTATTTCTCATGCACATTTTTCAAAAGCAATCCCCCTTTAATCATTCCAGTTCCAGAAAAACGGGCAGCAGCTGCCCGAGAGTAAGAGCCACGTGTCACTGAGTGCTTCCTTCCTGCATAGCACATAACGTAGCTCAACATCCACCAGCTGACTCAAGTGCTCAAATATTTACAGGACAATTAGTATGTTCCAGACACTGTTCCAGGCACTGGAGATCAAAGTGTGAATAAAACAAAGTCTTGTGCGGTTTTTTTTTAGTCTGTTTTTTTTAAAGATTTTATTTATTTATTTTTTAGAGAGGGAAGGGAAGGAGAAAGAGAGAGAGAGAGAAACATCAATGTGCGGGTGCTGGGGGTCGTGGCCTGCAACCCAGGCATGTACCTTGACTGGGAATCGAACCTGCGACACTTTGGTTCGCAGCCTGCGCTCAATCCACTGAGCTATGCCAGCCAAGGCTTCAAAGTCTTGTTTTCTTGGCGATTGCATTCTAGTCATGAACATGGCATGTGCTTAATACACTCAGTTTTATGAAAGCAAGAAAATTTTAATGGTTCTTTCTCTCTTTCAGAAATCCAGGACCACCTAAGTAGAGGAATTCCAATTTTGAGGTAATCCCTTCTCTACGAAGTATTCTTTTAAAAAAATATTTTCTTTATTTTAGAGAGAGGGGAGGGAGGGAGAAAGAGAGGGACAGAAACATGCACCGGCTGCCTCTCCCACGACCCCAACCGGGGACCTAGCTGACAACCCAGGCAGGTGCCCGGACTGGGAATGGAACCAGCGACCCCTTGGTTCACAGGCCAGTGTTCAGTCCACTGAGCCACACCAGCCAGGCTCTATAAAGCATTCTCTACATACACCACAGAGTGAAAAAACAGACATGGTTTCTTTAAGTAGGACACTGTGAAAATAAATGCAATCTGTGAGTCTCTGTCGATGCACCTCTGACACCCCGTCCAGGAAGACAGCGTTAGCGGGGGCTCTCAGCTGCTGTTTGAGCAGTCTGTTTGCTTCCCTGCACCCCTTTCCCAGTGAACTAACTCAGCCCGTGTTCTCCAGACGAGGCGTGACGCACCTGTCTGTCTGCTGGAATGCCCCGGCGTAGGGACTCTTCCTGATGAGCGCTCCTCAGCTGTCCTCCCAGGGGCCCACAGACTCTGTGTCATTTACACTCTTTAACCATTTGCATTCCAAGTTTTCCTCAGGGTTTCTTGTGAGGGAGATGCCCAGGCAAAAGAAAACCATTTCCTGTGACTTTAGATGCATAACGTGAGGAAGAGGTTCTGAGTTTTCCCGCAGCCACTCCGGGACTGGCACTGTATCTATCGTTTCACCTTTCAGCTCCAGGAACAGGCTGAAGACACCTCTGTTTGCAGAGGCCCCTCGCTGGACGTGAGTTCCCGGAGCGAGCGAGGCTTTCCCTCTTCCAGGCACCTGACCTCTCTTCCCTGTAACTGGAGAAAGCACTTTTGAGATTAAAAACGGGAAGAGATTTCCAAGACTCTGTGTGCTTTTGAACTCCATTTCACATAATTGTCTCGATGGTGATTTTGTGGTTCAGCTCACCCACCCTCACGACTAGAGGTCTGCGTCTCTTTAGATGACACCCTCTCAGTGAAGCACGCAGAACTGTGGGCTCACAGTCTTGAGCATGGTCTCCACCGCCTTTGCAACCAGCCCCATCAAGCCTGGGGTGTCCCCTCTCTTACCGAACCTCCTGTGTCCTTCCTCTGCGCCCGAGAGGACACTGGGACCACAGACGCAGAGCAGTGCTGGACTGGCGAGAGCTCTGAGACCTGCTGAAAGGCAGTACTTACATGTAGGATTCCATTTCCCTTCAAATTTCAAGAACGAATTGATGAATTTTGGACATGAGATCCACAGAACACAGAGGAGATGGCCTCCTGGGTTGGAAGGTCCCCACAGGAGTCCTGCCCGAGGAAACAAGAAGCAGATGGAGCCGTTCCCACAAAGGGTGGGCTGCCGACTGACCACATCCCAATTCCCTGAAATGTTTTTAAGAAGTCAGATTCTAGGCCCTCACTTCAAAACTAAGAGCACGAGCACCAAGCTACCCCCCAAGGCTCTGCATTTCCATAAGCAGCTTAGGGGGAGTGCATGCACGCTACATTTGAGATCCAGATGCACCAGAGACGAGAGGTAAGCGAGACGAGAATTAGACCCTGGAACATAAATGTCCTTGTCCACATTCCAGCCGATGCAAAGTGCCTGCTGCACAAATCTGCTGAGTCTTCTGGTCTGCTAGCTGTTGGCAGTAACTGTGAGCTGAGAGCAGGTAGGTTGGGGGATGGGAGGAAGGCATCATCAGGGAAATGGCTCCGCACAGGGAAGGACACTGGGTTCGCTGCTCTCCTTCTTTGGGGGTTGCTTTCCAACAGAATTAAGTCACATAGAATCACTGGAAAGGCAATGTTTACAATTTGACCTTCAAATGAATAACATTGGAATCTCTAATTAATACACATTGAACACCTGATTTTTTAAGATGCTTCTACCGGCATACCAACCCGCCAGTGAGCCAACCGACACACGTAATGGCCACAGTAGAGGGTTAACACAGACACACACACGTACTGAGTGAGAGTATTGGAAGTGACAATGAGTGCACATTCTGCTAGAAACAGATTTAGGAGAGCAATTGTGGGCTGCCAGTAACAAGAGGGCGTTCAAGGAGCATCAGCAACTTGACGGAGGATTTTTCGACACAAGTGGGATTTTGACAGGCGGAGCAGCAAGGAGAGACAGGCGGACCAGGGCAGGCGCCGTGCCTCGGTGCTCTGCAGAGGCAGCCGCTGTCTGCCGCAGGCAGAGGGTGTCAGCCCAGCTGGAAAGTGTAAATAGACCCGGTTCTCACTTCACCTGAAAACAACAGTTCTGTAAGATCTCTTCTCAGGAGAGAAATCATTCACTTTCTCCTTCTCTTGCCTTCTTTCTACCATTCTTGGTTATAGACTCTTTTCTAAAAATTCTAAGTAATGTCCAGATGGATATCGCCACTTGAGACATCAGGGGAAGGATGAACCCCCACCCGACACAGACACCGACTTCCCCAGACGTGTCAATCACAGAGTTCTCACTCTGTCCACAGGTCCAGACACCCCCGCCCCAGGCCCAAACGACATTTGCAGCTCACCCTTCAGTTCTCAGCTCAAACTTGGCCTCCTCGAAGAACTGTTTGGTAACGCACCATTGGCATCAGTTGCTTCACCCCTGTGATCCTATAGCGCATTCTTTTTACCCGTTTTACAGAGACAATCGCACTGCTTTGTGATTGTTTTCCTGTCCATTTTCCCACTAAAGTCTAATGACTAAGGAATGAACTTCTATGGGGTTGAGATCTTGACATTAAAGACAATGGATGCCTAAAACGGCATGTGACAGGTACTTGATAAACCTTGATGAATGAATGAATGAAAGAGGTGACACCAGAGATACTTTGCTGGGCCCAGCTGAGTGGGACAGGGTCTTGGCCGCATCCTCTGTGACCTCCAATGCCGCCCAACTCATGTCTCATCTCCAGTTTCAGTCCTAATTCTCTCCCCTCCTCCTCAAGTCCTCTCAGGTCTCTCTGATGGTTAGAGACTGGAAATAACAAATGTTTTCACTTGTTCCCTCACTGGACCCACCACCTAAGCCTGCTCCCACTCATGATTCTTTCTACCTTCCCACAGAAACTACACACCAGTGACATCCTACTTGTCAAATCACCTATGAATTTTTCTCTTTACTCTTCTGTTCTAAATGAAATGTTTTTCCTCTTAAAATCCCTCCCTGTGCACCTGTGACACTCTCTCGTATCTTAAGCTTGACTGTGGACGTGGTCCCCTCACTAACACCCCCTCATGTCCATGTCCCTCAGGACTCCGGTGCAGCTCAGAGCACTCTGCTCTGTGCTGTGCCCAAGTGACAATTTGCCATGGTGATGGGTGCTGGTGACACCCAAATAATGGCCTGACCCCTCAGGTTTAGACGTGTTTATGTCTGTGCCTATCCATCCGTGTCTTCCCTCCGATCTTGTACAAGGGGCCACTGAGGGGGCCAGGAGACTAAGCTTCCTGAGCTATCAGTTCAAGGTGTCTACCAATCGCCCAGGTTAGGAGAAAGTCATGGCGTCACCTCAAGGCCATGTTCACATGTGAAATACCGACATGTGCGACCGTAATGTGTTATCACCTCATTTTAGTTGGGCTCTGTTTTGAGTTGAAAGTCTGAACTGGGACAAAAGACACCTTTGCAAAGAGCTCTGTGGTGAGGTCACTTTCAGAAACACTGACGAAGACTGTTGTCCTCGGTTTCCTGCTCCCCAGCCCTTCCCCGCGATCAGGGCCCTGCGTGCTCAGCAGCTCAGCGGGGACAGGACAGACAGAGAGGGGGCCCTTCAGTCTTCAACAGTCTAAACCCTCGTGAGGGACACAGGCATAGAAGATAGATTTAGGAGGCTATCGGAGAGTCAGGGCAGGGCTTCAAGTCCCTCAACTAGACGAAGAGTCCCCAGTCGGGGCCAGGAAGCCGAGACAGCTTGGACCCCGGACTTTGAGAAGGGCCTGCAGCTGCTCTGGAGAGAGGGGTCTGACAGCAATCCAGGAAGCTCTGAGCAACCCACGAGCTCACTCCCAAGTGAAGTGCCTGGAGGAGACACAGCGAGTGAGGAATGGACCCTGAGAGGTCCCTGAGCCCGTGTGCACGTGGGGAGGGGAGGCGGAGTGAGGTCGCCTGGGCGTCTGGAGGGGCCCTAGGGTAGCGGAGGGTCAGGAAGGGGGGACGACACAGCTGCGGCTGGAGAAGGGAGGACTGAGTGATGGCGATGAGTGGGAGGAGGACTGGATGGACCAGCGCGGGACCAGGCACCGGCCATGCCCAGGACTGAGAGCTGCCCCCGGGGGAAGGATCTGCCGTCACAACGTGAAAGCATGTGAACTAAACTGCTTTTTAAAAACAAGGAAGTGCTGCTCTTACGCAGATGAGGCTGTTGTATACTGAGAGAAGCAACTAGGAATCCGTCTCATCTGAAAATGAAGTCTGGCCAGGCAGGAAGTGTTCCAGTGCATCGTGCCGTCCCCGGGTTTGTGCGACAGCGCTGCACAGGACAGAGTGCAGGAGGCAGTCAGCCTGTGTGTGAGTGTGAGTGTAAGTGTGAGGGAGGTGTATGTGTGAGTGTGCATGTGTGAGGGGGTGTGTGATGTCTGTGTGCGGGGACAGTGTGTGTGTGTGTGACTTGGGTGAGTATGTTGCTTGCCTGTGTGTGAGAGATGGTTGGTGTCTGTGATTGGGGGGTCATCTGTGAGCGTGCTGTGAGTGTGTGGGTGCAAGGTGTGTGTGGTGTGTGTACGTGAGTGTGAGTGTGTTGGGCTTTGTCATGAGCAAGTGCTCTGGGGCACCTCATTCGAAGGGATGGGTTCCAAGCCTTACCTAAAATTACCTGCTTGTAACAAATTTTTTCTGTGGCACTCACAAATGACTGAGTATTAGTATTAGTGTTAGATACAAAACTTGCTCCAGGAACCATTACAATTCAGCAATTTTAAATGTAACCCAATAGCATTTGAAACATAGGTGTGGGAGAAGCATTCTGCAGCATATTTAGAAAGGACCGACTACTTCATCTTCCCAGGGCATCCTGCCCTGACTGTCCAGACTCGTTCAGGAAGACTCCAGATCATTCTCCAAGGACCCAGAACTGGCCTGGGCAGGTGCTCTTCCTTCCACCCAGCAGGAAAGCCTGGGCTCCCTGCAGGCCCCACCAGTCCCTTTGTCACATTCTGTGACATTGCAGAGGCCTGCACCCTGCCTAGGAGATGACAGCTCTGACATTTTATTCTCCTTGACTAAGAATCCTCCTCCTCCCTCCCTCCCTGATGCCAGGAGCACAGGCGGTGGGAGGCATCAAAGCAACTTCCCAGTGTGCGTGTTCTCTGTGAAGGTGCTGACAGCTAGGGGGGCAAGAACCTGCTTGGAAACAAAGTCAGGCTTCAACTCACACAGCAGCCCATGGGGTTTTCAGTGGCTTATCAGACCCCTGAGTCCCCCGCCCAGCTCCACCGTTCCACTTGGGCTAAGTGGCCGCCTCTGGTTGTGGCACACAGCGGGTGAGGGGGTCGAGGGGACGCCAGGGGCAGGTGTGTCTGGCCAGAACTCTCTGTTCTGGGGACTTAGCCCACGCTCTGCTCCTGCACGTCCCACCACTGGCCCCCATCTCAGGAGAGGCTTTCTCGTGCTCCCACCTTTTGAGATCTTATTAAAAAAGCCAGGGTTTTTTAATTTTATCTTTTTAAGGATTTAACAGACTTTACTAACACAATCAACCTGATATTTTATAAATCATTACAGCCAATGAGAGTATAAATACACCTCTTTCAAGGAGATATAAAAATATCCTCTAATAAAAAAGTACATGTTGAACCATAGAACAGTAATTTTAAAAGAACTGAAATCATATGGAGCATAATTAATACACAACAGGACTATCCGAAGTCCTTAACAAAAAGGTATTTGGAAACTCTCCCAATATTTGGAGATGAAACGCACTTCCCAAGAGCCGCCGTGTTGGAGAGCACGCCCCTGGACTAAAGAGGAAACCTCGAGCGCATCTCCAGCGTCCCGCGGTACCGGGGGAGCCACCAGATACCGTCAGTCATGACGCGGAATAACAGCACCCACCTCGTGAGCTGATGCACTGAGCGGGGCAAGCCTAGTTTTCATGGTATTCTTGTCAAAACTTCCTAACACCAACCAACTGTTGGGAAATATCAGATCAACCCAAATTGAGAAACATCTACAAAAGAAGGAACGGACTCAGGAAGTGTATAGGGAAGGCTCAGAACATAGTAGGCTCTCGATAAACGTTTCAAAAAGCATTTTTTGTTGGGTATGAAACAGATTCTTTTATTTTTATTTATTTTTTTAGAAGCAGGGTGATAGGAATGCTCCCCTTCTTGATGACTACATTTCAAAGGGAAAGCTCCCAGGTGTTTTTTGTGGTTTTTTTAAAGATTTTATTTATTTATTTTTAGAGAGGGAAGGGAGGGAGAAAGAGAGAGAGAGAGAAACATCAATGTGCGGTTGCTGGGGGCCGTGGCCTACAACCCAGGCATGTGCCCTGACTGGGAAATGAACCTGCGATGCTTTGGTTCGCAGCCCGTGTTCAATCCACTGAGCTACGCCAGCCAGGGCCAGACTCTTTTATAATCTACATAATCTATAGAGTTCCCTGCCTCAACTGGGTGTGGTACACATCTGAGCTAGAACAGTGTGCGTGGCACCGGACGATCTTGTATTCACATCTGGTTTCAAAGCTCAGGAAAGAGAAATGAATGCAAGAACACTCTGCACAGGCAGACAGAGGGCCACCTCTCCTTTCCTGAGGAGCTTGGAGAAATCTTAGCATCTCCTCTTAATCCTCGTCAGCCTGCATTCAATGTTCTCTATAAAGAATGGGGCATTGCCCTGGCTGGGTGGCTTATTGGTTGGAGCGCCATCCCGTATACCACAAGTTTGTGGGTTCAGTTCCTGCTAAGGGCACATACCTAGGTAGTAGGTTCAATCCCCGGGTCAGGGAGTATATGGGAAGTAATCTATTGATGATTTTCTCTCACATCTGTGTTTCTCTCTCTCTCTCTCTCTCTCTCTCTCTCTCTCCCTCTCTCTCTAATCAGTGCACTTGTCCTCAGGTGAAGATTAAAAAAAATAAAAGACCCGAGTGCTCTCCATGTAGGCATCCATGACACCAAACCCATCACACTCCACTCTGGGCTGCAGTCTTCTCACCTGGGTCCCTGGGAGATGTCCCCTTCCCTTCCTTGTTAGGCCACGCTCCTCTGCAGATCCGAAGCCTGACGGCGACTGGCCTTTGCAAGGCTGCTTCTCCCAACCCAGAATTGAGACGAACAGCCATCCCACTTCCACTTCTAGACAATGTCACCTGGAAAATGTGGTTGAACTTTGTATCATTTATCAGAACACAGCACCTTCAGATCAGATATTTCAACACTAATTTAATCGCAGGACTATTTACAAGGGAGGAAGCCGAGTTTAGGAAAGGCAGCAAGGTGTAGGCCAGACCGTGGAGCTTAGAAAGGGGAGCCAGTCCCAGCCTGGGCCTGGAGGGGAAGGGGGAGGCGTGGCTACCCGCCCAGAGGGAGCTGTTGGGGAAGCCACCCTGAGAGGGACTGCAGCCTTCAGCAGAGGCCCACACCTGGCCTGGCAGGGGGGACTCGGAGAGACAAAGGGTTCACGCTCCTCCAAGCCAACTCTGTTGGTGCCCCCATGACCTGAATGGAACCAGAAGCCAGAGGGCCATCCATGCGGGTCAGCCTGCTGGTCATAAGGCGGGGGCGCAGAGCTGTGGAGCGTGGAATGCAGACACAGATGGAAAGTGACAGATGTCTGTGGTGAATGGCAGGAAGGGCACAGGCGTGCTGGCTTCGCTGAACAGCCTTTGGTTGTGAAGTTTTCAGCATCCAAATTACATCCGCTCTCCTGCCTTTAAACCAGAAGGCAGTGTGAGCTTGTTACCTGTTGCTGCATGACAAATTACCGCACTCCTCAGCTTCCAACAACACAGTCCCTGGGAATCAGCAACCTGGGGACGGCTTAGCTGGGTTCTCTGCAAGGCTGCCATCAGGGCGGGGGTCTCACCCGCTGGCCCAGGGCGGGTGGGCTGTTGGTGGATTTGCTTCCTTGAAGCTGAAGGACCAAGAGCTGTGGCTCTCTCACTGCTGGCTGCGCTGGAGGTACTGCAGCTCCCAGAGGCGCCCACAGCTCCTGACCACGCTGGAGCCCAACTCGGCCAATCACTTCATCAAAGCTGGAAGGGCGACAGAGTCCCTAGGTGAGTCTGCTACCCAGGTGAGCTCCCATACAGCAAAATGTTAACAAAGGTGATATCCTCTGCCTTCCCCATAGTCTCTTGGTTAGAAGGCCATGAACACCAGGAGGTAGGGATCACTGGGAGTCACTTGAGTCGGTCCACTTAAGTCAGTCCACTATATATATAGTGAAATGCACCTGCTTTCACTCCTATACTGGCTTCCATTCCTTATTTACGAGTTTGTCTGCCTCTCTGTCTTTATGCAGACAGCCCACCTGTCTTCAAGACCTAACCATGTTTATGCCTCTCACCTAGGCACTCTTCGGGAATGACAGGGGAACCAGGTGTGGCCTGGGACCCAAACCTGTTAGTCAGTAAATCTGCCACCTGCACTGCCAGTCTTTAAAATGTGATTCTGGCTCTTCATCTTCCTCTGACCGGAAGAGGGCATTGCGAAACAGAGATTTAGACACGAGGTAGTGGAAACAAAGGCTAAGGAGCAAGCTGAGCCCTTCATAAGCCAAATGCACCTCAGGTGGAAGTCAGAAGGAAATGCAAAGACGGGAGATGAGAATGGAACAGACACTCCCAGGGAGACAGACTGCTGGGCGGAAGCAGCTGGCTCCTGGGGCTGCCTCCGGTCCCGAGTGGTCCAGGTCCAGGCCACACGCATCTTTCCCAGAAGCACTAACCTCCTCCAGTTAATCTGAGCGAGTTTCTTTTCTTTTACAAAAACAATTCCCAGCATTCCTTCCCTTCCTGGGCTTGATTTTCTTGGCTCTCTCATTTGTCACAGCAATCCTCCCTACCTGCCTGATTTGATTATACTTCAAGTCTTCAACAACTGAGTTGCTACATTTTGCTTTATACAAAGTTGACTAAAATGATTCAGTCCCACATTTATGGTTGTTTTTAGGCCAAAGCAGAAAATCATGTAACATGAGCTTGAGCTGATGACTAGGTAAGTGATAGAAACTAAGAGGTAATAATCTCACTTAGTGAAATGCTTTACCAAAAAACCTCACATCCCTGAATATTGATTTGGTCATGACCTGTAATGACTTCCAGTGCCCTCAAGTCAGATTTAATATTTAGAAGTTCAATGCATTGACCACAGAAGAATTAAACATAGGTAAGTTCATTGATTTTTTCCTATCTCTCCTATGTGTTAAGCATTTCATCGTGAAATCATATTCAGGAGATTATGAATGTGTGTTCTGTTTATTGATGTTATGTACTAGAAATACCTTTATGTGATACAACCAATGTCATGCCCTTCATATGAAAAGATAAAACAGTACAAAATCCATTTCATGCTGCTTCAGACGCTGCTCAAAATCAGCCCGCAGGCTGTTCTCAGTGCGTGTTTTTTTCTCTCTAATTTTCAAGGCACAGAATTCTTTTTGCTATGTATTCTTAGGTTTTGTTTACCCATATTATATACCACAGACTGCCACTCGTATTTCTCCTGGGCCCATTTCCTGCTTTTCATCGAAGCGATAGAGGGACAGGTTCACAAGTCTAATAAATGCCATTCAAAATCCACACGGGCTAAACACAGGGGGAGATTCCGGCATGGTGCTAAATTAAAATGATAAAAGCTCTAGTTAGACACGTACTATCTTAACTACGTAGAACAAAATGAATGCAGATATAACAAAATATTAACAAAGTTGTTTCTAGGAATAAAATTATAGATATTATTTCTCCTTCTCTCTGCATCTTCCACATTTTTATAGTGAGAATGAGTTGTGTTTTATTTCAAAAAATAGACTTTATCAAACAAGTACAACACATTTTTGTGGAGCTGATGAAATTATCATCTCTGCCCATTGGCGTGTGACACAGTCACCCTTGGTAACCAGTTGCCATCGAGAGTGCGGGTAAAGCGCTCTGACAGAGTGTGTTTCTGGGGGACAGCGTCTTTAAAACAACACAGCTTTCCAGCAGGATTCAGTTGATCTTTGTCATTGACCGGATTGTATCAGTGTTGTCACAGAAGTTCCGACGTGGGCTGATAACACATTCATGCGTTGTCATGAGACTTAGTTGATTCAATGGGAGAAGGGATTTTTAAAAATCTTTTATTATACAAACTCAGCCCTCATCTTCATGGGCTTGAGTAACAGAAGAGTTTAGTAATGGAAGCTTAACCCCTCCCCCAAGTCCCGCAGATGGGGAAGGTGGCACAAGTGGCCGTCCAGGGACACCCGACTGTGCTCTCTGAATCTGCGTGGCCCCACGCCAGCCCAGTCTCCAGCCTGCACAGCCCGTTGGGCCAGGTGCCCGAGCTCAGGACCAGGAGCGGGACAGACGGCAGAGAGCAAACAGGCTGCCCCAAGCTCAGTGTTCTGGCTGCCTGGCGTGTACTGAACTTTCATTGACCTGAAAGAAAATTCTAAATCTAGTTTCTGCCAACTCTCTTCAGGCTTCGACCTAACTGAACCCCTTCTGTGGTTAGAATCTACTCTATACCCTTTATAACTAATTGCATACAAATTAGATAATTTACTACTACAGGGTTTGAATCAGTCATTTACATTAAATCATTACAACATTCATAATACCTCAAGTTAAAGAACATCTTATAAATAATGTCATAATAAATATCGATGCCTGAGTTCAGCAATTCCATCACATTACAACCGCCAAGGTGCACGGCATCCTGGGGTAATTCTGCCTTCATTAGGCTTTCTCCTGGCTGGGCTCTGCTGCATGCTGCATCAATAATCTCCGTAAACCCAAAAGCTCAACAGGACTAAATGATATTGAGTGTTTTGGACTTGTATCACCAGTAAGTTGTTGAAAACAAACAGCCAGCCTTAAACCATGAAATTAAATTCACTCTTCCTTTCCCTTTATCATTCAACGCTTGACTCATTGTGACGAGGCGTGGTATGATCATATTAAACCATTTTAATTGTTCACAGAGAAAGAAAGGGCCATGAAGATTCTCAGTGCGTTTTCTCGGGAGCACACTTGAGTAGCAGGGAGAGACAAAGCACATCACGGCCACGGCTGCATATAAAGTCACTGCCTTCCCTTTGCATAGTGTGTAAATGCTAACAGATTTTTATTGACTAATAAAAATTTAAAATAAAAGGGATGAACTGAATAAAAAATGCCTGCTCTGCACTGGGAAATCAATTAGTAATTTTCAAAAAAAAAGAAGAATGAATAAAATTTCAAGAAGAATATTTCTGGAAGCAAAGCAACATGGGTATTTCAGGTATTATGTTCAAAGAAGCTCAAATTTAAGTCATAAAAATGAACATTTTAAAAGTCTAAATAGTTTCTACCTCTAGCAGTTATTTAGTCTCTCTTTTTCCAATGTGTTTTATTACTTCCCCTCCACATTAGCTCTTAAAATGATTCATGTATGATATTTACTTGTTTTAGTATTTTTGTCTGGCTTTTCATGAGAATATAAACTCCATTAAGCCACAGAAGTTGTAAACCTGTTTTACTGCTAGTTTTCCAGCACCTAGAACAAATCATAAGTACTCAGTAAATATCTGTCCTCTCTCTCTCTCATCAATATACATGTGACAGTTCCCAAGATGCCTGAATCTACTTGAGTTATAATAGTATGCGACTCTCAGTTTCTTCATTGAGATTTGACTACTTGGGTTTTTTTTTAAGATTTTATTTATTTATTTTTAGAGAGGGGGAGGGAGGGAGAAAGAGAGAGAGAGAAACATCAGTGTGTGGTTGCTCCTCATGTGGCCCCCACTGGAGACCTGGCCCTCAACCCAGGCATGTGCCCTGACTGGAAATCGAACCCACGATGCTTTGGTTTGCAGCCTGCGCTCAATCCACTGAGCTATGCCAGCTGGGGCCAGATTTGACTATTTCTTAAGACTTACCTCATTCACAAAGCAAAACATACCTTGGGATTTCCCTCTGCCCCCTTTTTGCCTGGCAATAAGTTTCCTGTAATCTGTTTCCAGACGAGATGTGAGATATATGACTGTTTAATTAGGTAGATACAAGGTAATTATCATATTTCAAGGTTATGCCCACAAAGGACTGAATAATCATTTAGTTTCAACTCGGAGAAGGAATTCTAGAATGATAAATTCCAAACCTGCCTGTGCATCAGAGTTAACTAAGGGAGTTTTATTTAAAAACAAAACAGTGGAATGAATAATAAGTTATATAAAGAATATGTTATACGTTATGTGATCTGATAAAAAGAAATAAAGAAACTAAAAAAGGAAGAAAAGGAGCAGGAAAGATGAATGAGGATGGCTCATTGCTCCTTGTGTAGGCCAGGCCAGGCGTGGGGACTTATACATACTGCGAAAGACTTACAAACAAGAAAGTAGACAGTTGACTTAAAAACAGGGGACCAAGGGCACTAAAAGGAGATAAAGGTAACCATTAAAAAAATACAACCCCCCCAAATACCATAAGATTTTTTTAAAAACTAAAAGATAAAAATACCTTATACAAAGAAACATAGCAAATATACCTTATAACTAGAAGAAAATACATGAGAGTATCTGTTTCTGACTTTTTTCCATGAAACACCACCTACGCAGTGTCCTGCCAACAGCATGGCCTCCCCCACACAAATTTGTCTCTGATAACATCACACCAAGCACGGACTTTCTTGAGTAAATGGCTGGTTTCATGACCAAGGCAGGGAATTAGGGCATCTCAGTGGGTCGAAGGGCAAACAGATTTTCAATGTCACGTCAAAGGGCATATAGCGGCTGGCCTGCAGGGGCTCCCAGTGGCTGAGATAATAATTGGAATATGAAAAAGAAAAGCAGAGAGTGTAACACAGTAAATCCATTGGACATGCATGAGCACATAATAGCACTCACAAAAGCCAGAAAATTCTCATTTTTTCCACCATTCAGAGGCCATTAAACCAATTTCTCAATTTGAAAATTGGTAATTAAAGGGAAAGAAGCAAGCAGTTCCTGAGAACTGAATTTCAGGATAACCAGATGCCACTGTTGGCAGGGAAAAGGTATTCAGAAGAATGCTAGTTAATAAATGTATAAGAAATTGTATCTTTTTTAAATTCTAATGAGATTAATGTTAAGGCAAAATGGATGTTAAAACCATTAGGTAAATGGGTGACTGGAAGTAAGCACAGCACTTGATTCTAAACGGAGGAAAAGAAGAAAAAAAAGAGGAACTGACTAAATTCAGCTACTACTTTGAAAGTTAGAGCCCTGGCTGGTGTGGCTCAGGGGACTGAGTGCCAGCCTGTGAACCAAAGTGTGGCTGGTTCAATTCCCAGTCAGAGCACGTGCCTGGGGTGCAGGCCAGGTCCCCAGTGGGGGCCACATGAGAAGCAACCACACATTGATGTTTCTCTCCCTCTCTTCCTCTCTCCCTTCCCCTCTCTCTAAAAATAAATAAAATCTTTAGAAAAAAAGACAGTTATCCCTAATGGTAGGCTAGTAAATATACTCTATTAACATTGCTCAAAATGAAAAACTGATAGCTTTTAGATTTTCATAATTAGTGTTGTATCTCCTTGTGTAAATTAAATTAACGTGATGTTCTCCTCTGTGAATACGGTCCCAGTAAAGTCCTCCACATACTGTCTTCTTGGGGGGCACAATCCATGCTCTGAAAGCCCAACAGCAAAACTTCATCTTCAATCTTCTCCACCTTGACAATTGGCAAAACTCAGTGCTGGGGGATGTGGAAAACCTCTGCAATTCTTGTAGACATCAGCTGACGCTGTTCGGTGCTTTGTGCAGCCAGGCATTGTAACTAATTAACACCTGCTGTGTTTCGTCCTGGCACAGGGGCTGCAAACCAACGGCATTTCGAGAGTGAGTTGCACGCTCCTTGTGGTACAGAAGACAGTGGGACAAACATTTACTGCTGCACACAGCTCTGATGGCGGCCGGACAGAGCAAGCTCCCACAGCTTGGCTGGGAGGTGATGACACGGATAAAAAAATTTGGAACATCAGTTCTCAGGAACACCTGTCCCCAACCTTACTTTTCTTGCAGATCTGACTCAGAGAGCCAGAAGGTGAGTGTTCTCAGACCACCATTACTAACCTGCATGCTGGCCCTGCCGTGAACAACTGAAACTTCTGATTCACCATGATACTCTCCTCTCACATCCTTCTTTCCAAATCTAGGCTAGCATATTAATCTTCTGTGTTCTTATATTAATTTCAGCTCTTCAACTCTAGACGGTTCCCTGTTAGTCCCCATCAGGTTGCCATGCCAACCGCCTCTCCTTCATCCTTCCATCCTCAGTCACCAAGGTTTTAAATTCTATGTCATTGAGCTGAACATCTACTCCTTATATCTTTGACCATATCTAAATCTTTTCTGTTTGGTCCACAGGTTTTCCGCAGTCAATTTTAGATGTCACTTTGACCGGGCCACCTGGGCAGATATTTGGTCAGATGCTGGTTTGTCACAGGATGTCGCTGTGAAGGTTTTCCCTACAGAAAGAAAACATTTAAATCAGTAGACTTCGAGTGAAGCGGGTTACTTTCTGTAATGCGGGTGGGTCTCCTCCAATCAGGGGAAGAGAAAAGACGGGGGCCCTGCAGAGGAGGGGAACCCCAGATGCCTTGGCCTCACTCCAGCCTCGGCTTTTCCCTGGCCCCAGCTTCCCTGCCCGCCTGGACGCGTCCGACTTGCCAGCCCAGTGGCCATGTGGGCCAGCTCCTTAGAGTTGATCTCTGTCTCTCTCTCTCTCTCCCTGCCCCCCCATCTCTGATATTTTATTCCAATTTAGTGTCACTGACCGGTACACACGGCAATATTTTTGATACGTGGTCTAAGCCCAAAGCACATTCAATCCATCAGAACATCATTTATCTCTAATATCGGGCCCATTTCAACCATAATTTTTGGTAAAATATAACCCAAAATAGCCATAAATACAGAGCTTTCAAGAAAAGATTAGGAGTGTGTCAATCACAGTCTATAGTCCAGGCGAAATGTAACTGATATCCTGCATCACCTGTCATGATTCAAGGTCATCGTAACTCCTTCAACCAGGACAACTGAATGCCTCCCTTCATGGCATCATAATAATTCTTCATAATCTGGTTTAATTCCCTCCCGCGAATAGTGCTTTTCATAAGCACGAAAACTCCCATTTGGTCTTTATTCAGTAGCTGGTACTGTCTGCGTCGAGAGAACACCAGACAACGTAGGGGGACCGCTCGGAGACCCCGTCCTCTCCGCCCTTCCTGCTGTCCCCGAGAGGGAGCCACCGAGGTTCCAGCTGTGGCTCCAGGGGCCTCGGCCCAGCAGCCCATTTTGCCCAGGGCCTGTGCCATGTCTGGGGGAGACACACCAAGACCCAAAGCACAAACCCTCTGGAAAGCAGAGTGGAGTTCTCACGGTTTCAGGAGACAAAGATGAGATGCGTGGCTGGGGGTGGGGGAAAGGGGTGAACCAGGAAACCTTCCTGGGCCCCAGAGGCCAACCTGGGAGAACCAGAGACATTGAAGAGACAGACAGAGCCCAGGTGCCCACCAGCCGTGCGTGATTACTGATGGGCGAGCCAAGCCAACCTGTGACTCTGGGTGGATGTCAGTGGGACACTTTCTGGTTTGATTTCCCTCTGCAGACAAACAGGCACCTTCTCCTGCCTCATTAGGCAGCTACTGAGAGGAAGTAACAGCCACCGGTACAGCCTGGGAGCAGGCGGCCAGCTCAGCCTCTTCTCCAAGTGCCCACAGGGCGTCTCAGCACAGGGCCTCTCAGCACGCTGCCCTGCCCCCGAAACCCCAAGAGCGTGACTCCTGGAGCCCACACGGAGGGACAGGCTTCAGGAAGAGCCCTAAGAGAGCCGCTCAATGGGGCGTCTGTGACGACGTCATCAGGAATCACTGACTGTGACTGGGGGGAGAGGCTTCTTCCCAGTGAGAGTGGAAATAGACTGTCTTTCCCAAACCAAGTGCCCAACCTTAAAGGTGTAGATCTTCTTCTTTCTTTCAGGTGATGGAATTACGTTTTAGAGCGACCAGGAAACATGCATGTGGGCATGCAGCAACTGGTAGGTGTGACCGTCAAACATTGGTCTGTCTGGATTCAAACCCGTACTTTTTCTGTGACAAAACAGTGTCTCACAAAGCTGCCGATATCAACTCATGATTGTTTCAAGTGTTGGAAAGTGTGAGAATTTTAGTTCCTGCCCGCATTCAAAACCCAGGACGCAACCTACGAGAGCAGGAATGATTCAGCATGTGTGGGGACTGAGGCGCTGACAGAGAGGGTCTCACGCTGAGGGTCCGGGAGGACACGGGGGGCTGAGGGGGGTGGGTGGGATGGGAAGGGTGTGATGTGACAGGGGTAGGTTAGAATAGGCTGCATTATGCTGAGTAACAACCCCCCCCCCCCCAAACACAGGGCCTTAATACCACACAGATCTCTTTCTTTTCCATGGTCACCATGGGTCAACTTGGGTCCCACTGGCTTCCCAGGAGCCAGGGTGATCCAGCAGCCATGACCTTGAAGTATTCAGATCACCAAGACCAGGGTTAAAGGCTTGGCCCCCACAGCCTTTAACAGGACGACCACACGTACCTCCCAAGCACATTGAATTGGCTAAAACAGGTCCTGCAGACACTCCTAACTCCTAGTGTGAGGGGAGGGGTTGTAGTCCTACTATGTGCCTGCTGGGAGAAAGAGCCAGAGTCTCTAGAATATCTGTGAACAGCCCTCATGGAAGCTCATTTGAGTGTTGCTGTCATTGCCACCAAAGTGACCCAAACCACCATCTGTATGACATAAACAGTAAGAAGGAAAGTTGTCACTGTACCAAACCCCTAATATGCAGGATGCACACTCCTGAGCCCTTTTCAAATTCTCTGTGACTGGCCCCATGTGTCAGGAAAGAATCCAGGACTCTGACAGATTAAGTAAAGGCTCAGGCCATGCATTAAGAACTGTGTGTAGTGTCTATGCTGTCAGGAGCCCTTGAAATGAGGACACACAAAAGAGAATATATGTGGAGCAGGGGAACGGAAAGGGGAGAGACAATGCAGAGAGAGATTCGTGACTTTCTCAAAGGGAGGCTTGAACAGATAAGAGGGGGGTTCATGGGGTGGGACGTTCCCGCCGAGTTTGCTCTGAGCCCTTAACCCTCAGGCGGTGGGGGTGGGGGTGGGGGTGGAAGCAAGGACGGAGGCCGCCCTGTTAATTGAAGGTGAGTCTACAGAGCAGCTTTGTTGTCACACTGCCCAGAAACCACACCACCTTTATGTGCAAACCACCTGCCCAAGGTGACACTCGTCACAGCCAGCTCCCGGGAGGGAGGGTTGTGTCCCTGGGTGGGGGCGGGGGGGGGGTCAGCGCCCCTGGGCTCTCGGCCAGGTGGCTGGTCCGGTGGGGGTCCAGCCGGGCTGCGTGTCACCCACACACTCTGAGGTGCGGCCCCCATGCCCGCCCGCATGCCCGCCCGCGCACACAGAACTCTCCAGGAGCCAGGAGAGCACTGCAAGTGCGGGAGGCGGGAGGCTGGAGTCCTCCTCACCGCCATCACCACAGTAACAAAACAGGAGCTAAACTCCGCCCTGTTTGCAGGCTCCGCCCCTGACCCCCTGTCTCCGCCTGAGTGTGCAGCCACTTGGGAGACCCGCGATGGAAGTGCGGGAGGGAGCAACACCTCAGCTCCATTCACAAAACCCTAGTGGAAACCCCAAGCAGCTCTGCGGGAGCAACGGGATTATGGGAACTCTGCCGACCCCGTTCCCGCAGGCCACCCCAGGCCTCGCCCCTAGGGGCGGGCACCTCTTATTGGAAAGCCCGGCCAGCCCCCCGGGAGCCTGGACGGAGGAAGGAGACGAGCTGCTGGGACTGTCCCTCTACCAGACCTCGGGGGAGGGGACCGGGGGGTCGGAGGCCACAGAGAGGAGCGGGTCCGAGGACAACAGGCCAGCGGCACAGACGGTCACTGGGTCCCAGACACGGTGCCGACGTTGTCCCCAGGGCACCTCGTGTCTCTTCTGCGAGTCTGGCTGGTGTGCGCTTCTGCCGTGTTCCGCTGCGCACGCGGGAGCCTGTCTGAAGCTCACCAGCGGAGCTCCAGTAGTGATGTGGCTGGTAACAGTGGGGGAAGGGAGCTGGTTTTGCCGCGTAATCAATACACAGCGTTTCCATGGGCACGTGGGCACCGAGACTCGCGAGGACACCGTGCCGGGTCCTGGTGGGAAGGACGAGAACTCAGCCAGGAAACGTCCCGAGGATCACCTCTGCACAGTGACACTGGGGTGGGGGGCGGCCCGCGGGAGACTTCTGCGCTGTTACTTCACAATTTGCTGACATATCTGGATTTTTCACCACATTCATAATTGTTTTTGTCATAAGAATATGGTAAAAGATATGTAACCAATTTCACAGAACTCTCAAGTCCATGCTTTTACTGTGTCCTCTGCTGTCTCCAAAGCAGGACTGACCTGTAAGTAATTTCTGTGCCACAACGACCAGCCCACATGGGACAGTGTCACTCACTCACCGGACATTCCAAGCACAGGGCAGGGGGTGGGGGAGGGGAGGTGGCCCGGCCCCTCAAGGGTGAAATTGTGGGCTTGTTGGCGAGTCACCATATGACAGTCAACATCTCAAAACCAAGCACCTGCAGGACAGCGGTGGCTGCGTAATGCAGCGCACCCCTGTCCGCACGGGTGTCCCTGTGACGGCGTGACATCGGAGCTCCTCCTGTGTGAGGTGGGTGAGGACGGGCAGTGCCGTCGGCCGTGCGGCTGGTGCTGCAGAGCCTCCCTGATCGGTGACAAGGCGACTGACCTGAAGTCACCGTGCAAACCTGCAGCTCGCTCTCGCCCCTCCCTCAGGGAGCACCCGCCATTGTCCACTCCCAACCCCATCCAGGCAGCCAACGCAGCCCCAGCAACGTGAACTCAGCTGCCCCTCTGGCTGCTCAGTTAACTGCCCTCATTTTTTTTCTATAAAAGGTAGGGAAAGGGAGAAAGCAATGCTTTCAGTCCTGTGTAATTTAGTCTCCGGTCTCTTCACCGCAGCTCTCAGCAAACTGAATTTATGGTCCGCCTTCCACCTCCATCAACACTGGTGGGGAGGTGGTCTTTTCGTATCGAGGTGCTGTTGGCGTGATTATGCACGAGATTGTTCTAGGAGAGGCGGCCAACCCTGGGAGGGGAAAGGTTGGCCTCCCTCGTGGGTTCGTCCCAGATCCCCACTGACCTCGTGGGGACATCCTCCAGGGACACTTCGAGGCTGGGAGAGGATCCACTTGAAACCGAGAGAAGCACTTTTGACCTCCGGAACTATGTTTTCCTTCTGCTCAGGGAAGTGTGCCTCTCTCATTGTGTTCTTTTCTCTTTGTATGAAAATCCTCCTCTTCCCGTTTCTTCCACAGGATTAGATGGAGAAGTGCTGACGCATTTGAACTGCGCACCAGCTAAGTCTCCTTCACAGGACGCAACTGAAACAATGTTACCAAAGCTGGGATGGAGGCTAGAGCAAACCTTACTTATCCAGGCCCAGTGTGTCCCCAGGAAAACAAAACTGTTCAGGAGTCTTATACCGATGTAACATTCCGGACACGAGGCCTGATGAATAACGCAGAAGAAACATTATTCCATATGACCACCTCTTCCGTCATATGACCTCTCCTTTCCCTTCCCTTCCATGTGACCACCTCTCTTACCTATTGTGAACACTCCCAGGCCCTAGGGACCATTTGTGACAGTGTCTCCCCTCACACCCTTCCTTCTCCTGGGACAGCTCTTCCTGCCACCTCCTGTCTGTGACGGCCCCCAGGCTCTCGCCAGTTCTGATCCACGGCCGCAGTCACTGGGTCATGACCCGCATCGGGGCCCTCTAGCACCTTCCTGTCTTGGCCGTTGTTGATTGGTCTAGGATGGGACACCTTGCCAAGCTGAACCAATGAAATTGCTCCCCTGGGACCTAGAAACTTAGGGCCCCCTTCTCCAGGGGTGAGAACCACAAGATGTGGATGCCAGAAGTCATTGTGGCCACGTTTCCCACCACAGCCAGGAAACTTGCTCAGCGGATGAGAACTGAGCAAACTGAGAGGAACAGCAGCCCGTAGTGGAGACAGGAATATTCTGGAGATGTTCAAGCCCCCGATTTTAGATGTTCCGAATGTCCAGCTGTACTTCAATCCCTCAGACAAATACATGACATAACCACAGATGCTTACATAAACTTGTCCACTTTTTTTCAAAGCTTGAGTTGAAATTTAGCATTTGTAACCAAACGCTAGCATTTGGTTTGTAACCAAAATGGTTATAGCTGTACAAAGACTGAAACATTAATATCCCAATGGCCTCACAATACACAATGATTTGGATGTTTGTGGTAAACTTTTAACTGACAGCATCCGTTTATAACTGTTCAGCTCTCAGCAGGATGGATGATCATCGAGAAAGAAGTCTTTTCTAGAAAAACAGTCCATATAATCTTTCTTCTGCATAAGTCCTTCACGAGGTAAAAATGATATTGTCACACATGTTATTGATGTGACCCGCAGAAAGCTGGAAACTGAGATATTCTGAACCAAACTCTCAAGTTATGCTTTTTTTCTACCCAAAGTTTTTTCTTACCCACTAACTTGTTTATATTATGATATGCACGCTTCTGGTTTGAGGAACCATGACACACACATACATATTACAGTCACTGCGTAATTATTTCCAGAAAGTAGTCAATTTTGCAACTAGCTTAGCCCATGTCAAATCTGGCTGGGGCTTGTTTCACTGCTGAAAACCTTGGGGGGGGAGCTTATTTCAAGGGTGAAGGTGGCACTGGTCCCCGTGAACCACAGGTCCCTTATCAGCCCTGTGTGTCCATCAGGAAAGAGAGGGCCAGACACCCGGCCCTCCCGGCACCAGCTGTGCGTGTGACAGCCTCAGAGGCACTGCCACGGCTGCCCACACAGAGGCTCCTGTCAGGACATACGGCTGTCACAGAAAACAGGCTGGGTGGCGTCCATAGCCAGGCGTCCACACCCGGGGACGGACCATCTGCCCTTCCCCATGCCCCTCACTCTCCATGAGACCAGCTGCCTTAAAGACACATGGAAGCAGCAACGGGGATCACTGGGGTGAATAACACTTCGTGACTTTGACGCAGGTGAAAGGGACCTGGAATTAGTTCACCTGAAGGGGGAGAGGGAACCTAAGCAGCAGAAACGCCCATCGCCGACCAGCCTCACAGGACCGTCCAAGGTGGGGCGGGGGGGGGGGGGGGACAGGGAGGGGTCCGGCTCTGGCTGCCCCCACCGGCTCTGGCTTCGGTGCAAGTACCGACTGGTCTGAACTGAAGTGGCAGGTACATCCCCGAGGTGCTGGCTCCAAGACATTTTATTTAAAACAAACCATTGTATTTTTCTAACCTGACAAATTTTTTTTTCAGGGGGAAAGAACAGCCAAGTTAAATGAGGCGCTGATGTTAAAATGGATTTGCTCCAAAGCAGTTTCTCAGACAATTAGACGTGTGAAGGGAGACAAAGCACTTGGCCTTCTGGCTGGTGGCAGGTAGGACCTGGGGGAAACAGGAGGTTAATGACTTGCATTTTATCTACTGCAGCCAGCGAGGCTTCTCGTAATGTTATTGAACGCAAATGACAATCGGAGCTGTTACAAATTCCGCAGTGGTAGGGAATGGAGAGAAGAAAGCATTCTGGTGTGCACTTACACACACACACACACTTTACTGACAGCTCACAACTCTGAACAAAGATCGTGCTCTCGGGGCGTCCTTACCGATCTACTCACACTGAACATGTATCACAAGTGTCTCCCGAGGCAGATGGGAGTTTTGTAAATTGAAAGTTTATTTGCTATCCCCAGTGTAATGAGCAAAGCATCTCTCCTAGCCAACGGGCTGAAATAAGGACTGAGGGAAAGGAAACAGTGTTAAAAAAAAAAATACACAGCCTTCCTACAGCCTACCTCCCAGGTGGGGGTGCCCTCAGCGTGTAAACAGACGGAGGGGCTTTCTCAGTCCTGACTCAGTTCTTCTCCGCCTAAAGAACCTTGATCTTATTCTAAGTCCTCCCTCCTCCCCACCCCAGCAGCATAGAAACTGCTCCCTTAACAGTAGCTTCTTTCATTTTCCTTTTCGATACAATCCCGCCCAGCTTACCCACCTGCCCTTGACCCGTCTCTCCCCTTCCCTGCCTCTCAGATGCTCACCAGGTCTGTCAGCCCACAGTTCATTTGGATGCTGATGAGCCTCCTCCCACGCTCTGCTCGCATCTGTAGCAGTGGTTCTCTCGCACCCACCCCCGACAAACACTTTTCATAAGGATGTGAGGAAAAGACTCAGATATACAGACATCAAAGTTTAAAAACTTCCACTAATAAAATAAATAACTCACAGGGATGTAATGCCCAGGACAGGGAATACCGTCAGTAACACTGTAACAATTTTGTATGGTGACAGAGAGTAACTAAACATACTGTAGTGATCATTTCGTAATGTTGAAAAACACAGAATCACTATGGTGAACACCTAAACTAATATAATATTGTATGTCAACTATAACTCAATTAAAATACAAAATACTGGAGAAACAATATTTCATTTGATGCTCCAGCATCTAGAGCCACATCCTAATTAAAATAAGTGGTCCATGATATATGGTGACTTCATCAGTGCGTGTCCTGTTCCGGGAAGGGTCACAGGAAGGAGTGGCCCCAGACAGGTCTCATTTGTGTCTGCGACCCCATGGGGTATGCGGGGTGTGCCCTCTCCCCCAGGGATGGGCAGTGCCCTCTTTGCCTCAGTCTGAGCAGCGAGTCTTGTGGCCACCCTGCCTGCTTGTGAGGACATACTATACAGTCCCAAGCAGGACTGAAAGTATGCAAGGAGGGGTATATTCTCATTTCTGTAGTAACTATTAGAAGTAGAACAAAAGCATGTACCATTATAAAGCAAATTAAAGGGACATGGGATAAATTAAAAATGATTGATTAATCTAAAGGAAGTCAAGAAATAAAAGAAAAAGGAGCAAAGAACAGATAGAACAAACAGAAAAGAATTAGTAATACATTAGGGATAAATGCAAATACATTAGTATTTTATTTTATGTAAATGCTTTTCATACCCCAATTAAAAGACTTTTAGAAGTGTTTTAACACTATATACTACTTAAAGAGAGACACAGAAAGGTTGGAAGTAAAAAAACAAACCAGAGATATATTATGTAATCACTAACCCTGAAAACCTGATGTGGACCTGGCAGAATTTAAGAGAAGATGTAGAATTAAGAGAAGATAGACATGGAAGAGAATGTTTTCTAAAGACAAAGGGTCAGCTCTAAACAAAGATGTACTAACCGGATATTTACTCACCAAATCCTATGGCCTGGCATACAGACAAATTCAAACAATGCAACTATACAAAGTAGAAAAATCCACATTTACCAAGATTTTACCATGAGTCTCTTGATAAGAGAAAAAAAACAGTAAATCAGAAGAGACATGAAAATAACCCATGAGTCACAGAAAATTCAGAAAATACTTTGAATGAAATGCTAGTGTAAATGAGTCGTACCAACTGTGGGCTATGGCTAGATCCATGGAAATGTTGTGACCTTGAGTAAATACATTAGAAAAGAGGAAAGACAGAAAACCCAATGCACTCATAGTCCAACTCAAAAAGCTACAAAATGAATAGTAAATAAAAGCACAGAATGTAGAATTAAGGGAAGAAAGCCTTTCAGTCAAGATGGCGGCACAGGTGAACACGGCCCACCCCTCACAACCACATCAAAATCACAACAAAAGTGCAGAACAGTCATCATTAAGGACTGTTGGAAACTGAGCTGAATGAAGCCCCATCACTACAGAACTAAAGAAGAAACCACATTGAGAATGGTAGGAAGGGTGGAGTCGCTGTACAAGCTGGTCCCACACCCACATGTTGTGGATGAAAGTCAGGAAAGATATCTCAGGAGTGAGGAGTCCCAGCCTCATACTACACCCTCCAGCCCAGTGTTTCAGTGGAAGGAAGAAAAGTCTCCAAAACTCTGGAATGTAAAAGCCAGCAGGATTGAGGCTGTGGAGACAGAAACTGCTGGACTCCCTGGCAGTTCCTTTCCAAGAGCCCATGCCCAGACTTCCTCGGATTCACTCCATCTGAGCTCCAGTGCCAGGGCAGCAGATTGAAAGGCCTCAGAGACATACAGGGAGGAACTGAATTGTCCAGCATCAGGGAGAGGGTTGGTGGTTGCTTTCTCCCAAATAGAAGTGCTGGAAGAGGCCATTGTTTCTTTCCTGAGTCCTCCAGCCACAGAGACAGCAGGCAGGGGACCATATCTGAGATTCCATCAACCTGGTTCACACTGTTTGCCCCACCCTGGTGATTCCCTGAGGCACTACCCCACCCAAAGTTTAAGCCCACCCAAGCTGTTTTCAGTGGCTTCACCATATGACTCATCTTGGCCCAGGCTTCAGATTTTCCTAAACTCTCTCAAACAAGCAGCATCTGTCTTCATACCTCTTACTAAGTTGCCACAGGCCCAGAACCAGCAGCAGATGGCCTTGGTTCATAGCTTGGCCCCTCCTGGGCACCTCCAAGCCCAGCACAAGTAGCAGCCATTTACCAATTGCTTTGTAACTCATGCTGTGTGACCCCAGACAGAAAACTGGTGATGGTTGACCTTAAATGTGCCGACAGCAACCAAAGCTCAACTACAACAGGAGGCTGTACTCAACCCACACAGAGGGCACACCTTGAGTACCCAGCTGGGGCCATAGGGGAGGCTGTGCCACTGGACCCTACAGGATACCTACTACATTAAGCCACTCTATCAAGCCCAGGATCATAGCAGCTCTACCTAATACATACACACACAGGGAGGCTGCCAAAGTGAGGAGACAAAGAAACATGTTCTAAGTAAAGAACAGAACAAAACTCCAGAAAAGTAAACAAAACAGAGAAAAGCAATCTATCAGATGCAGAGTTCAAAACACTGGTTATCAGATGCCCAAGGAACTTAGTGGGGCCCTCAATAGCATAAAACCGATCCAGTCGGAAATGAAGGATATATTAATGAAATAAAGAACAATTTATAGGGAATCAACAGTGGAGCAGATGAAGCCAAGAGTCAAATCAGCGATTTGGAACATAAGGAAGCAAAACAACAACAAGAACAAACAAAAAACAAACAAACAGAAAAACCAAGAAATCAGAACAGCAAGATAAAAAAGAATCCAAAAAATGAGGATAGTGTAAGGAGCCTTTGGGACAACTTCAAGCATACCAACATATGTGTCACAGGGATGCTGGAAGGAGGAGAGAAAGAGCAAGAAATTGGAAACCTATTTGAAAAAATAATCAAATAAAATTTCTCTAACTTGGTGAAGAAAATAGATCTACAAGTCCAGGAAGCACAGAGAATCCCAAATAAGATGGATCCAAAGAGGTCCACACCAGAACACATCATAATTAAAATGCCAAAGGTTAAATACAAAGAGAGAATCTCAAAAGCAGTGAGAGAAAAGCAGTTAGTTACCTACAAGGGAGCCCCCATAAGACTGTCAGCTGATTTCTCAAAAGAAACTTTGTAGGCAAGAATGGACTAGCAAGAAATATTCACAGTGATGAAAAACAAGAGCCTACAACCAAGATTACTCTACCCAGCAGAACTATCATTTAGAATGGAAGGGCGGATAAACAGCTTCCCAGACAAGAAAAAGCTAAAGGAGTCCATCATCACCAAACCAGTATTACATGAAATGTTAAAGGATCTTGTTAAAAAAGAATAAGAAGATCAAAAATATGAACAATAAAATTGCAGCAAATACATATCTATCAACAATTGAATCTATAAAACAAAATAAACAAACAAGCAGAACAGAAACAGAATCATAGATGCAGAGAATGTTTTGATGGTTTCCAGGTGAGAGGGGGATTGGAGGGATGGGTGGAAAAGGTGAGGGATTAAGAAGTACAAATTTGTAGCTACAGAATAGTCATGGGGATGTAAAGTACAGTATAGGGAATAGAATAGCCAAAGAACATATTTGCAGGACCCATGGATATGGACAATGGTGTGGGGATTGCCTGAGGGAGTGGGGGGCTGGGTTGAGGGGGGTAAAGGGGGAAAATTGGGACAACTGTAAAAATATAAACAACAAAATATATTGCTTAAAAAAGAGAAATATATACAATAGAGAAAAATGTAAAGGTAATTTTCTTAAAACTAAAAATAGTTTCTTTGAAAAGATTTACAAAAATGTATAAACCCAAGCAGGACTATCAAGACAAAAGAGAGAAAACACAAATCATGAATATCAGAAATGAACATGCTAACTCGCCAGAGACACTTAAGATGTAAGGAGCTCAAGGCCAACTCTCCCTCACAGAGGAAGGCCACACAACACACGTGACCAGCCCCTAAAGGAGGAGCTTCACTCCCCTGCTCCTGAGGGCAAGTGGGGCTGAATGGATGATGGATTCCGTTCCACAGGGCAGATTGCAGAAAGGGAAGATGACATTGTACAGTGGAGAAGCCTGGCAGGGACCAGTAATTAGTCCAAAATTACAGAAATAGATAACAGATGAACACAGGCCTGTTACTTAACAAAGCTGAGATTCGGAAATCGTGCCTGTTTCTCTATGGGACGCATGGTTTTGTTTTTCAGATGTACTTGCCTGCTACAAAAAAAATTTTTCTTTGCTTTAATATTTCCACTTCTTTGTTCTTCTTTCACTTCCGTCCACTCTAAACCTAGGGAGCTGACTCATACACGTATCTCCAACACTCTGGTGGGAGACGGCAAGAGGTGCCCCATATGCACCAGGCTGTACGCTCACTTCTTTGCAATGTGATTTTTGCGGTCTCGCCCATGCAGGGCTGGGCTCCATTCATCTTCCTGTTGAGGCTGGACCTGGCCTTTATACTGCCTTGGCCAATGGGGCAAAAAGCAACTGCAAGCAGACTTGGAACTTCGAGACTGCCAGGTGAACAGTGCCAGCTAGCCTGCTCAAAGGTGGGCGGCCACGTGGAGCTGTCTCAGCTGAGAGTTTCTCTCCCAGACCAACCAGTCTCCCGAACACCAGGCACGTGGGTGACTCTCCTGTAGGCCATGCAGCCCTTGTGGCCCCAGCCCAGGCAAGCAGACCCATGGGGCAAATCCACAGAATCAGGGGAGGTTTGAATGTTCATTCCTTTAAGCCACGAACTTTGGGGATGGATTGTTACGCAACAAAATCTAACTGATATACTTATCTTTTTTACCTGTCACTCCAAAAAATCATAATTAATGACCAAAAACCCACCATCACCACACTTCACTGCACATCTGCAGTGGTGTGGACCCGAGACTCGAGTCTGGCATGACCGTATGTGCTGACATCAGTCCTCCGGCGGTTCCGTACCTGCCTGGCACTAAGCAGGCTTCCCTTGGTCTCCACTGCCCCCAGACAGCTGCTTCTCAGCTCCTGGTTTGTGCCTTTGGCTCAGTCTGTGACTGAAACTAGTTCACTAAATTTTCCAAATACAGCCAGCCCTCCTCCACGTTCACAGGTTCTGTGTCTGTGTCGTGTCTGTGGATTCAACCAACCTCAGATAAAAAATATTTCAGGGGGATGTTACACTTTCGCCTACCTGTACTATGTCATTAGGCCTCCGATTGCTGTGTCTGTACCAAACATATGCAGGCATTTTTCTTGTTGTTATTCCCTAAACAATACAGTATAACACCTATTCACGATGCATTTACATTGCATTAGGCATTATAAGGAATCTAGAGGTGATCTCAAGCGGAGGGAAAGATGTACACTAGTGTGCACAGATACTATTTCATGTAAGGGGCCTGATTTCATATAATGGTACCAGACTTGGGCAGCCACAGAGGTCCTGGCACCGATCCCCCATGAATGCCAAGGGAGAGCTATTACCTACCTGTGCCGAGACTGAGCCAAGGGGGAGAGATGCCAAGAGGAGTAAGTCGCAGATGGTTTTTGAGAAGGTGCAGGACGCAGGGGAGACCAGTGAACTGAGGGACAAAACTGAGGACATCTTGCATCATAGACCTCAGTTCCTCAGCAGCACCATCCACCTGGTTGTCAGAGGCTGCCTGGCACCCCGGACGCCGGGCAGCTGCGGCCGTGACACTGCAGTTTTGCTCTCTCACCTGCTGTCTGCCTGCTGACACCTCCACTGGTCACTTGCTCTTTGAGTCAGAGCCACAAGCCTCCCTTCGTCCCTGTGTGGACAGAGGCCTGGGATCTGAGTCTGGTCTGTGGGTCAAGGTCAATGAGTCCCGCTGCTCCGCTCCTCAGCGTCCCTCGGGATTCTCCGCAGGCAACCCCTCCCCTGCCCCGCCCCGCCCCGCCCCGCCCCTCCTCTGTGGCTGCCCCCACCAAGTGCTAACCCACCGCCAGGCGTCTGCAAAGAGACCTGGTTCCCTCTGTCCCTGACAGCGGTCCTGTCCCTCAGGTCTCTGTTTGGCTCCACCGGTCAACACAGCTGTGGCCTTTCCGTGGCACCCCGCTTGGTGCTCTCGCTAATTTACTCCTCTTCTCACCGATCTGCAGCCCTTGCCCACTGCTTCCAGGGCTTCAAACACCATCTCTGTCTCATAACTAATCTCGCTGCTGAAAATGTCCAAACTAGGAAATGCAAACCCAAGAGGAGTCGGGATAGAAGAACGGAACCTGTCTGTATTGGTCAAAATCATGCTCTGGCCTGTGTTTATCAGACAGCAAATAATTTTAACTCACCGGAGAGCATTTTGAAGTTCTCTCAATAGTGAGAGTGTGTGGGAGATTCTCACCATCCCGAGGACAGTTCCTTTGGAAACATTTTAAAGGAACTCTGACGGTGAGGGAGACCAGGGACGTGGCTCCCGGCTCCCGCGGCCTCGGCCCCAGTGCCAGCCCCGGAGGGAGCAGTGTCAGCTCCCCCGTCTTAGAACGTCCTGCAGGGCCCCCCCTCCCCAGCAGCCCGGTTACAACAAAGGCAGGAGACACACCAGGACGACAAACAACCCCCGACCCAAGCATGGAAACAACAGCAGCCGAGACCCAGCCTCCGATGAAAACCAGGGTTGAGGATTCGTCAGCAGCCTCTCGGGGAGAGTGAACCCCTATGAGAATCCTGCGGTGGATCCTGTGCCCTGCGAACTCCGCCATCAGTCAGCCGGCCTCTGCACAGCCTGTGAAACTACACAGTGTGTGTAAATGCAGCCAAACTGTCGCCGAAGGCAAAGCTAATGGCTGCTCGTTACAGTGAGACTGTTTGTCCTGAACAAACAGAGGACAGGGTACCCGCGATTCTGCGTGAGTTACTAGCGAGGGTGCTGGTAACATCATCACTGGGCCGTGTTTAATAACTAAATGTTAAATGCAGTCCAGGCTCCCCTGAAACCAATTTAAAGCGGCAAGAAAACAACATCAGGGTTACAAATGACTGATGTGTGCACAGTATGCATAACTTCTGCTGACAGCTGAATACAGATTTCGCCAGGGCTCGGGGACTGACTACATATGAGGCAACGAAAGGAAAACAATGAAGCACTGGCCGTGCCCCTGGCAGACGTGGGAGCCAGGCTGGCACAAAGATGGCAGTTTGGTGTGTGGCATTTCCCAGACGTGCTGCGTCTGGGAAAACTGCAGAGGACTGGCCTGAGTTCCAGGTCCAGGGCGGTGACTGTCTGGACTGCGTGGCCCCAGCAGTTCCTAAGTCCCCCGGGCTCAGCGCACGTGCTCCCCTCTGGCCCGTCCCTCCCTCCCGGGCTGCGCACATCTGGTGCCGGCGGAACCCTCTCCGGCTCCACAAGAAACGCTTTGGATGGGCCGATGGTGTGGGACTCACAGGGAGGGACAAAACCAGCCACCTCTGTGGCTCCATGTCCGCCGCTTCCTCAACTCTCACCACCCCTCCTCCCTTCCTGAAGCGTTTGCAGAGTGGCCTCCCGTCCCCACGTGCTGACCAACGCCAGGCACACCCGGGGGTCCCCCGGCTTTTGCCCCAAGGACTCCTCAGAGGGATTTTCCTGACACAATACGGTTGACCCACGGACAATGCCGGGAGTAGGGGCACTCACCCCCATGGGGTAGAAAATTTGAGTGTAACTGTCGACTCTCCCAAAGCTTAACCAACAATAGCCCACTGCTGACAGGAAGCCTTACCAGTAGCATCTCATCAACTAACACGTATTTGACATGTTATATGTGTTATATACTGTACTTTTATGATACATAGATTAGAGAAAAATGTCATAAAAATCGTAAGGAGGAGAAAACACATTTATAATACTGTATTGTATTACCAATGCTGTAGGTTTCATCTGTTGAGTATAATACACAGTATTGAGTGAAATGTACTTTTATGAAGATAAAAGACTCACATATAAGTGGGCCTGTGCTGTTAACACCACGTTGTTCAAGGGTGAATGGTAGTTCCCTCCCTAAAATGACTACTGGGGATTTTTATTTTAATTTTATTGAATTACATATAGTTTCCTCTTTTGAGTGTGCTGAAATTCCATTTTTATATTCTAGCTTGTCTTGTCTTTATTATCGCTACTGCTGCAATCAACACTAATACTATTACCTGTCCTCCTCAATTAACATTGTCACCTGCCACATAAAGATGAGACAGATTCAATGTGGACAGTTTGATGAGTTCGGATGCATCTGCAAACACCCGTAAAACCATCAACCAGCATCCAGGTGTGGACACTTTCGTCACCCTGAATATTTCCTTGTGTCCCTTTGTGTTTGTCTGCCTGTCTGTTTGATGGTAAGAACACCTGCCATGAGGCCCATCTTCTTCACAAATGTTTAAGTAATGCTGACTATGGCCACCATATTGCACAGCAGACATCTAGAACGTGTTCACCAGCACACGGAAACTTGATACCACTCAATTACAATCCCCAACTCCCCAGCTCCTGGCAGCCACTGTCAAGTTCTCTGCTTCTAACAGCCCGATGACTTCCTCTGTCTCAGACAAGGGGAAGTGTGCAGTGTCTGTCCTCATTTCACTCAGCATTACGTCCTCCGGGTTCACGCTGCTGTCACCAGGGACAGTGTCACCAGGGAAATGCAAAGCAGAACTACAGAGGGGTAGCGCCTCATGCCTGCTAGCATGGCTGTCATAAAAACAAAACACTGTTGGCTAGAATGAGATGAAAGTACAACCCTCACACACCATCAGTATGACTATAAACTGGCATAGCCAGTATGGAAATTCCTCAAAAAATTAAAACTAGAACTACCATATAATTCAGTGCTTCTATTTTTGGTCATTATCCAAAAGAATCAAAATTAAGAGCTCAGTGAGTTGTATGCACCCCATGTTTATTGCAGCATCATTCCCAATAACCATGACATTGAAACAACATAAACTGCATATCCACAAATGAATGAGTAAAGAAAATGTGATATATATACATCTGAATAAATGGAGTATATTTGAGCCTTAAAAAAGAAGGCAATCCATTAATGTTTGAGTGAACTGTTTGGTTCACACAGTACACACTTTCCACATACTTTGTCACATTTACTCTTCACAAGATCCTGTGAGGGGGTCAGACTTGTCATTTCTGTGTCCGAGTCCCACAGGAGACCCAAGGTCAGCAGGGCATGGGCTCCCCAAGGCCCCAGGGCTGTTCACCGCTGGCCGGCAGGACGGAAAGCACGGCTCGGGAGCCTTTGTGCTCCATGAAACCCCGCCGAGTCCACATGCACACCATGAATGGCTCTCTGAGCTTAGGAACAGCTGTGTTGCAAGACATGGTGTTCCCTGAGGAGGCAAGGACACTGGGCTCCGATCTGCAAGGAGAAGATGTCAGCAGAGGGAGGGGAATGCAGGGAAGAGACCATGGGTAGCAGGGAAGCCAGTGGGAGAAACGGAAAATGAGAGGTTTCTTGTGGTTTCTGGAAACATCCAGAAGAGGCCCGGGGCCATCATTTCACTGACTCGGGGTCTAAACAAGTATGGACATGTGTGCACATGGAAACAACATGTCACGGCTGGGGCTTGGGGGCCATGGGGACCATGAACTGTCACACATGCACATGCAGACCAACATGAGGCATTTATATACCATCACACCTATTTAACTTAGAGAATATTAATTGAAGTATTAGGGACTATTTTTTATGATTCTGTTATGTATGTTGAAAATATACAGTGCATGAATTCAAAAGTCATCATTTGTACAACCAAGTTTTGCATGTGCAGTCCACCTACCTTCTGACACAGCACGTGCACCTCTCGTCTAGTGGCCACATCCACCCTGGACCTCCTTCAACGTTACATCCCAGAGCACTCGTGAACGATGGCCAAAATCCTGCACCTGTTCATTCCACTAAATTCAGCAAGATGATCTGAATAGGTACACACATGCAAGACACCAGCCAGGTGCCACAGAGAAAATTAAAAGAACGACTAGCACACTATCCTGCCCACAGAAATCTTACAGCCTCGTGGGGAAATGAGACAAGTTTGAGAATAAGAGTCAAAGGCAGGAGGAGAGATGATTCTGCTCGCAGAGTCCTGGCCCCCTGTGCTAAGACTCTGGCTGTCCCCGTGGGGATCGGTGTCCACCTAAGAGCACACAGCCACACTGAACAGAAAGGTGCCCCGGCACCAGGACAGCCAGGGACCTGCCTCTCCTAGAGCAAAGGAAAGCGTATTAAATCTATGGCCAACCAATTTTTTCTATCACAATGAACCATGTGAGTTACAGCTTAATAATTTGCAAAACGTTGGTGTCAGATGACACAAAGTGACGAAATAAGAGCAGCAGCACAGAACTGGAAAACCTCCCACCATTATTCTGTGGTTCTCCCATCTGGAGCGAGCACAGCCAATATTAAGAGAAGGGGACATGCTGACACGCAGGACAAGGGCTTGAAAGTTCAGGGCGGCAGGTTCTGACAAGAAGAAGAAGAGCGAGCTTAACTCAGAGGCTAAGAGGAACAGCATGCTCTGCTGCATTAGGTGCTTGTCTGAATATTACATAGATTTATACAAGTCCCTCAGCCTCATAGGAGCCCATTTGGTGCAATTACTGATTCCAGGCAGCCTCTCCATGGGGCCAAAATCACTTGGCACAAAATTAGTTTCTCTAGCGAGGCGCTTCGTATCTGACAACATAGGTATTAGATCTTTTTTGCTAATGGGGAAGATGGAGAGCGAGCAGGATGGCTGTTGTTCAAACAGCGGCGGCGACAGCAGCAGCAGGAGAGGCCCACCTGGGTGCAGGCCAGGCCGGCTGTTTGCCGTTGGTGCGATTGCCTTCCCTGTGGATCGGCCTCGCCAGGGACAATCCTCTTAGACTTTTAAATTGCTTTCTGTTGCCAAATATGTAAGTTCTCTCCTTCTCTCAACAAAAACGATGTGTTTTCCCAGGTTGCAAAGCATTCTTGTTATCTTAGCGGGGAAAAACATCTTTGAAAGGAGCGTAGCGAAAACGCCATCACGCCTTAGAGAGGGGAGAGCGCGGGTCCCTGGGCTTCCAGACGCTGGGACAGCGCGGGCAGGAACAAAGAGAACAAACAGTATACGATGGTGGAGAAAAGGCAGAACTAGAAATGGGAACTCGTAAACGTTTTTCCTGGAGCTCTAAAGTGGTCGCAGATTCTTGGACACCTCGCTTTCTCTCTTGCAGCCTCCTTAGCAAGTTTATCGGCAATACAACGGGCGCTGGGTGGGGGCGTGTTACCGCTGCGCACGAGGAGGCCACCTGGGCAGCGGGAGCCGCCTCTTCATGGGGAGCGTGTTTTCCGGGGAAACATTGATTCTTGTACTCTAGTTCAGAAAGTTATGGTGAAGTGAGTAAGGCTTTTTCCAACATTGATGATTTCTCTGAGAGCTTCTGAACTCCCAATTCCGGAGGGCTTTTTCTTTCTTTTTAATTTGTTTTGGGAAACCAGATGTTGTTGCTTCACCACAATTAAAATTCACGCCATCTTCATCAATTTCCATTGACATTTTAAAGTTCATATTCTCGGGTGCAATTCTTGAGTGTTTTTACAATTTTCTCATTTCAAATGCAAGTACTGTGAATTGACTTTAACACTTGAAAAATGGAAAAAATATTATTTGTGAGTCTTCTTTAAAGAATGAAACTATAGTCCTGGTTGATGTGGCTCAGTTGGTTGGAGTGTTGTCTTGTAACTGAACTGTTGTGGGCTCAATTCTAGGTCAGGCCACATGCCCAGGTTGTAGGTTCAGTGTCCAGTCCAGGGACAGACGATACCCCATCCAGATACCCCAACCAGCTGATGCTTCTCTCTCATGGTGATGTTTCTTTCTCTTCATTCTTTCTGAAAAGCAGTGAAATAAGTGTGCTTGGGGGGAGGAAACAAAGCAGAAAAGGAATAGAACTACATATATGGAATGACAGTCTTGGAAGACCATATACTCTCCTGCCCCTGGAACATACACGATGTATTTGAACTTAGATGCCTGGACAAACTCACACAGACTAAAGGGAAACACAAAGGCCTACATTAATGTTCTTCCAGTTGGATCTAGATGCTTACCAGGGGGCCGTTTGCACAAAAGTCATGTCTTTTTAAACTGATAGAATGTTGGAGAACCAAAGTCACTAGGGATTACTATTTCCTTACCTCTTTGTTCTCACAGATGTTTGCATGTTTAAGGTATGAGCCACCCCTAAGACAAGATCATGCAAACTCTGTCCTTGTGCAGGCCCCTAAGTGATTAGACTAAACCAGTAACTGGACTTTTGTACCGATCAGCTGGCTATTTGGGGCTCTGTTCACAGCACCTGCCATGACCGAGCTGCCCCCCTCCCTGAGCCTTCCAGCTGGCCACCTGGGGAGTGGCCGGTGTCTTTCCTTGCCCCACCCTGCTGCACCCCCCTGAGAGTGGAAAACTCCCTCGTTCCACCATCTTCAGCCGCAGCTACAGAAACCGAATGCAGACCTCACAAAAGGGAAAGGGCTGCGTGTGCCCATCCAACTCTGGAGCTCGGGAAGTGGTCTGCCCTGACGAGGGCCAGTGACTTGGAATACGGGTCTGTGCCACACTTCCTCTGAGAGCAGAAGCCACACCTCACTCACTTCGGTTTCGCACCTGCTGCATGTAATTACTCAAAGCCTGTTTACAGAATTGAGTGAAGGAATGAATGAATAGACAGATGAACAAATGAATTAATCAATTCCTTTCCCTTAACATGAGTGAACTTTCCTGAGCCTTTAAAAGGGACGGGATAAGACAGACAAGGAAGGCTGGGAACCTGTTCTGCATTGGACACGAACTATATGCTCATTCAGGTATATTACTTCATAAGCGTCAGAGATGTCCCATGACATTGACCAAGGTCACAGGACTAGTAGTATGGTCAGGTGGCATTTTTAATCATCTCGCGTGAAAGCCCGAGACAATCACCACCATCCCAAAGCCTCCGGCTCCGCACCCTGCTCACAGGGCATGGGGATGAGGAGAAAGCAGCCCCTGGACATTACTTCCCTCCATCTAACCCGGGCTCATCTCTCATCCTAAACGTGGCAGGTGGCATTTAGGAGGACACTGAAGTAAAACATTTTTGCACAACTTAGGGAAGTCGGCAGTCATGGTGGAGGAAAGGCTGGGTCTGCTGTGTTTTAAGGGGTGGGGAAGAAAGGCTACAACACTCTCTAAGTATTCAGTTCTTCAGAACCATTTGGCACCATTGCGGCTCCTAGTGCGGCCACACTGCCTCCATTCAGCAGGTGAGTCAGCCAAGCCAACCGTCAAGTTCTGTGCCAAATTCAGGAAATAACTTGCATTCACCTTGGACCTGGGTCTGGTCACTGCATATATTGCTTAGCATGAAAGTTCCACCCTCTTTAGCACCAGAGCCTCATGTCCAGATCACTCTCTGTGACAAGTGTCCTCCTCGTGTCAGTTAATGTTCTGCAAAAAGAAAAGAGGCTTAAGCAAGGTCTGAAGGCAGGTCCAGTGCCCCTTGATTTGTCCAGGCTTGGGCTTCAGAGAATCCAAGAAGAGCTGAAATTGTAGGCACAAATTGTGCATGGGGTGGGGTAGAGAGTTGGTTTGGTTTTGGTTTGGTTTGGTTTGGTTTGGTTGTGTTTGGTTTTTTGGCAAGAAGTTCTCCAACAATTATTAGTTTCTAAAGTGGCTCAAAACTGAAAAGGTTACAGTTTCCTGGGAGAAAAAAGTATTCCTTGTGGTTTTAAATTTCTACTTTATCTTCTAGTGCTCTTTCTCTGGTGGTAACATTTGTATTCCTGCTTGTATATTATGACTGGGTAAAGTACATTTTTGCTATAAACTCCTGAGAGTGAGAACATAAACCAGGAAGTCAATATGTGTTCAAGACGAAGCAGTAGGGACACTGCCAGTGGCCGAGACAAAGCCTGCCCGGGGACGCTGGCGAGTCTCACCGCGGAGCTCACACAGAGGATAAAAATACGCTAAGCACTTTGCAAAGGTCAAGTCTACACCAGGCAGGCTGCCCTGAAGATGCTGAGGCCCCTGTTGTTGAAGAAGCAGCATCCGTCTGGGTGTAAACACAAAGAGAGCAACGGGACATGACAATGGTACAGAGTGCTCAGCGCAGCCCTGCAGTCACGTGACAGCTGGGGACCCGTACGGGTCATCGTCCTTCCACACCCACTTCCCTCAAGCACATCCTCCCAAACACCGACTACTTGCACTTGGCAACATCCCTGGGAACCATCAGTACTTGGTATTACTCTGCTCACATGGACTCGTGTGCTACGCGATTCCTAAATGCAAATGTGATAATAGGTGCTAACTACACCCGTGGAACCAACAGGGCGCATTGCATCCAGAGCACAGCCTACAGGATTCCCGGGACAGACACTAAGTCACAGTGTGAGTGCTTCAGCAGGAGCACTCACTTGTATCATGTCCAACAGCTGCATGTTAATGACACCCGAGGTAGACAATGACATGAGGAGAATGGATTAGCTGTTGTTCGCCCTGCCAGGCTCCTGAAGCTAATGTTATATACGTTGCAAACACAGACTAGAGGGAAAATAGACTAGGTTTGCTAAAATTCCACGAGGCCTAGTTTGTGGATCTTAACAACCTTGACAAACCCCTGGAGTTCTCAGCTGAGTGGTCCCACTGCACAACCTTCCCCGATGCTAATTCTAAAGTAAACGAGAATGGAAATTAGTGCCCTGTGCTAGTTTGTACACAGAGCTGTCACTACCCACTCATAACTCACAGAGGAGCTATAAAATCCATGGGTTATACTAGATGCTAATGAGGCAAAAACAAGATTTAACCCCACATGTGACACTTGGTTTTACCTAAGTATGTGGCTACAAATACAATGTCCAACTCTGGGCAGTGCTGGGTGACCTTTCTGCTGTAAGCACCAGGGGACTGGACAGGAAAGAACTAATATCTCACTCCAATAAGCCAGGTCATGGTGGGGCAACACCTGCATTTTACACAATTCACCATCGGTTATATTTAGAACCAGGGCTCAAACTGAGTTCTCCTCACTAGAACTTCCCGCCTTCTCTGTTACAGGCAGAACAGACACTCCATCTAGACAATTTCGGCCCCTTTTGTCTCCCCTACAGAAGGTCACGTGGCACTAAGTGCTTCAGACTAGTTTGTGGAGTCACAGTAATATGTAAATATCTTTATTTTTAATAATAAATATTTCTAATAGCCTCAGAAATCTTGAGAAAAGAGTTGGCGGTATCATGCTACCAGATACCAAACTAAACTACAAAGCTGCAATAATCAAAACACGATGGTAATGGCATTAAAACAGACCCATAGATTGATGAGAGAGAATAGAAATAAACCCATGTCTATATAATCAATTAATCTACGACAAAGGAGACAAGAAAATACAATAGGGTAAAGGCAATTTATTCAATAATTTGTCCTGGGAAAACTGGACAGATAGGTGCAAAAATGAAACTAGACTACCTTCTTGTACTCCACACAAGAATAAACTCAACATGGGTTAAAGACTTAAATGTAAGACCCCAAACCATAAAACTCCTAGAAAAAACACATAGTCAGTAAACTCTCTAATATTATGCTTAGTAATATTTTTTCCAATATATTTCTTTGAGCAAGGGAAACAAAAGAAAAAATAGACAAATGGGGCTACATCAAACTAAAAAAATTTGTAAGCAAAAAAAAAGGAAGCCACCAACAAAATGAAAAGAGAACCTACTGAACGAGAGATGTTCACTGACGATGCATGCAACAAGGGGTTAATATCCAAAAAGAACTCATACAACTTAACACCAACCCCCAGCCCCAAACAATCCAATTAAAAAATAGGCAGAGGACCTGAATAGACATTTCTTCAAAGAGGACATACAGACATCAAGTAGACATATGAAACGATGCTAAACATCACTAATCACAAGCAAAATGTGAATTAAAACCACAGTGAGCTACCACCTCCCACCTGTAAGGAGGACTATTATCAATAAATCAACAAAGACTAACTATTGATGAGGATGTGGAGAAACCCTTGTGCACTGTAGGTGGGAATGCAGATTAGTGCAGCCCCTGTGGAAAATAGTATGGAGGTTCCTCAAAAAATTAAAAATGGAACTGCCTTAAGACCCAGCAATACCACTTGTGAGTATCTATCTGGAGAAATCCAAAACACTAATTTAAAGAGATGTGCACCCCTGTGTTCACTGCAGCATCATTTACAATAGCCAAGATATGCAAGCACCCAATGTCCCATCCATAGACTAGTGTGTAAAGAAGAGGATACACACACACACACCAACATACACAATGGAATGTTACTTGGCCATTGAGAATGAAACCTTCCCATTTATAACAATAAGGGTGGACCTGAAGGGTATTATGCTAAGTGAAATAAGTCAGAGAAAGACAAATACCATATGATTTCACTTACGTGTGGAATCTAAAGAACAAAAATGAACAAACAAGACAGACAAGCTCTTAGACACAGAGATCAGCCTGATGCTTACCTGATGAGAGGGGGCTGGGGGGATGGGTGGAAAATGAGAAGTACAAACTGGCAGCGATGAAACAGTGACGGGATGTGAAGAACCGAATGGGGAACGTAGTTAATCGTATTGTAATGACGACATGGGGTCAGACGGGTACTAGACTGACCAGGGGGAACATTTTCTAAAGTGTGGGATTGTGTAACCACTACGCTGTATGCCTGAAATTAATATAAAATTATAGTAAATGTCAACTACAATTAAGTGAAAATAATAGTTTTTATCACCAGAAACAGTAAGGCAATAAAATCGACATACCATCATACATACGAATGTATATACACACATATATACTTATATATGAAAGAACAAATACCTTATGCATATATGAACATATATAAACATATGAGGTCTGTCCAGAGGTATTCAGCCATGTAATATGAAAAACTGTGACATTTACTGAAGAAGATGCAAGATACAAGAAACACTGTACACAGGACAATGATGCCTCAGTCCCCTTCAAAGTAGGCACCTGGGCACCTCACACAGTTCTTCCAATTGCCAACAGCTGCCCCGTCATATTTTTCTGAATCTCATTGATGGTCTGAAATCTCTTCCCTTTCAAAGGTGATTCCAGTTTTGGGAAAAGCCAGAAGTCACAGGGCACCAAATGTGGGAGGACTGAGTCTCCTGGGTGATTTGATGTTTCATCAGGAAACTCTTCATAAGACAGGACACATGAGCAGGTGTGTTGTCGTGGTGAAACTGCCAATCGCTGTTGCCCACAGCTGCGGCCTTCTGAATCATCTGAATAATTTCCGCAGAGGAATGTTCAAGCTTAACGCAAAATGTGGTGCAGATTTGTTGCTCTACTTGTTCAGTCATTTTGACTGTGATGGTCACACAGGACATATGCTCACTCATCGCCCCCACTGACTAGCACAGTGAAGTCCTCATTGTTCACACATGAGCACACGGGGAAAACTGAAGTCTGTGGCACGGCCAGAGATGGGTGCTGTGGACCAAGCAACCACTCCCACTGTGATTCCCACTCTCCTGCCTTTGACAGCAGGACCCCATGGCCTACCTTTGCTGCCAACTAGTGGTCGGTTTCAGCTTCTGACCAAGGCTTCTCAAGAACTGAGTACCATAAGGACACATCCTTGAACACCTTCCAGATGGGATTCTGAGGGCCACCCAAAGCAGCGTATCCAGACTGTAGGCCACACCACCTCGCAGGCTGTGAAATCAGTTTCCGTTTTGCATGAACACAGTAGAAGAGAAGGAAATAGAGAAACACCAAGTAAATGCAGGTGTTGGATTATGAAACTCTGCTTTCAGTTATATGTCTACATGTTTGCTGAGGTTACAAAGTAAAATAAATGCAATTTTAAAAGATTGAGAACAACCGACAGAGAGAGAGGAGGGTGTAGAGAGGCAGAATTCCAAAGTTCCCCTAGAGCCCCCTGGAGGAAGGGAAAAGGAAGGAGGAGGAGGAGGAGGAAGGAAAAGAAAAGGAAGAAGAGGAAGAGGAAAAAGAAAGACAAAATAGAGTGCACACACCCCTAGAGTCGGGAACCCTTCTGGGAGCACAGGGCTCGAAGTTAAGTAACAAACTCTCCCCAGCCCACCTGGGGGTCTTGTTACTCTGTGGGGTTTTCTGCCTGCCACCAATTGAGAACTGTGGCCCTCAATGCCAGAGTTTGATAAGAAGGAAAGGAACTATTTACTCAAAAGTTATACAGGTTCAGAGTAATGGCAGAATGTCACCGTTAAATCACAAAGTCCCTTTAAAACACCCCCAGACACACACACAGTCCTGCCTCCCCTTGCCAAACCAGGCCAGTCAGGGGACCGTATCTCAGGGAAAGAAATAGAAGCCTGCAGCTCAGCTGGGCTCCTGTTCTTAATCCAAAACCACATCTTCATGGTGGGTGGGGGCATCCTCTACATCCTTTCAAATCACATGGCCAAGAGAGAGAGCGAGAGAGAGAGAGAGAGAGGGAGAGAGAGAACTCCACACGGCTACTACATGCTACTTTCCTGCTTCTTTCTAAGCTGCGTGGTTGAGAGAGCCCCTCTGTCCGCTCCGACACGGCGTGGTAAAAGCCCCAGCGTGGCTGCCATGCTTGGGTTTAGATCCCTGTGTGGATCTTCCTCCACAACCCCATTTCCAACTCCTCCCACACTGGGTTATACCTGCCGGTAGTCTGGTTTCTCTTGCCTTTCTCGGCTGCCTGTTGTAAGTCTGGGCAGGCATGGTCCTGTGATCCAGAAGCTGCCTTCAAGCCTCCAAGCCTCCGTCGCTGGTGCAGGAAGCCCCTCCAACTACATCACATCACGGGTTGGAGTCATGCCCCTCTCCCTGGCTCCCAGCAAGCACAGACACAGCTTTAACGTTATTAAAACACTGGCCGAGTTCCTCAGATATGCAGAGTAGCTCTCACTGGCCCTGCTCCATTCCCCTCATCCCACAAGTGATAGCTGCGGGGTTTTCTCCATTTGGGGGGATCTCCAGCTCAGCACCCCATCACAGTGGCTGCCTCCACACTGTAGAGAAGCAGGCCTGGGACATTCTTTGTTGCCTGCTGCTGGATTCTCACGGAAAAATGAAATGTGTGCAGCCTGACTTATTTTAATCACAAAACTAGGCATGTTTCTGGAATAATGAATCTCCTGATTAAAGACTGCAGAGTTCAAAGGCTCCTCTTGGCTGCAGGAAAGAAAACGGTTTGGAACTGAGGACGACGGGACTGAAGCCGCTGAAACGTGACAGGACAGGCTGACAGCTGCTCTAGGACGGGTCCCTCGCCCTCCCGGGAAGCTCCGCCAGAGGCTCGCAGCGGGCACGCTGTGAGTGGGAACCATCCCTCCGCCCTTGCCCAGGGTCCACAAATTCAAGACACAGGGAAGTTTCTGTTCGCCTTTCTTTTGACAGAGAACACCTTCACTGAACAAGGCGCGAGGGTGTCCAGAGCCGACTGCACGCGGACTGATTCCACTAACCCGCTAATACGGGCCACCATTGCAAGTGCGGTACAGAGCTGGCCGGGTTTGCTTCGGTAAGCTGAACAGTGAGTTCACTTCGGGAATGAATGTGAGGGTTCTGAGTACGTGTCCTTCAAAACGGCCCGTTTCTTGTGACTATCATGAAAAATTCGGTATCTGTGTAACTCGAGATCTGCATCTTTTGCAAAGCCTCCCTGACTTTCCTTTCTTTCCAAGAGTAATAACATGTATTCTGAACCATAACGCAGCATGTAAATGTGCATTATGCTGGAGGACTCATTATTGAACATGTGGTCATTTTTTTAACCTGGCTCCTTAGGGGAAAGGACAGTGTTTTGTGTGTCCTAATCCCCAGATCATAGAGGGTGATAGTGAGCACAATCTGGTCTCTCAACAAAAGTCGATGAAATAGTAAAGCAGAAGGAAACCAGCACATATCGAATGATATCTATGTGCAGAACCTTGATGTGCATTGTGTCATGTGAGGCCATGGATGCCCTGTTGGCGTGGACAATTATTCTTATTTACAGATGAAGAAACTGAGCTCAGGAATATCCAATAATTCACGAGGCATCCCCCTAGCTCTCCAGAATGTGGTGATGTCTTTACTGTAATGCAACTGCAGATGCAAGTGGTATCCCTGGCAGATAACCATGGTGCACTTTGCTCCTGAGCCGAGACAGAACCTCAGAATCCTCCTCAACACAGGTCTGAGCAGCTCCAACTGGCTGATCAGCAGCTGGATCACAGTTCCTTCCGGAGGAGCTGAAAACAAGTTGCAGTCCACACAGGTCGGCACACAGTCTCCACGGAACTTGCCAAGTCAGACACCGTACTTCCTACCCACTGCCTTTCAAGGGCCTTAGTATAATACTAATTTTTCAGAATAAAATTCTCAAATAAATGGGAAATACAGAGTTTTATTATTTTTTACTATAATAAATTAGAAAAGGCAACATGTTCAACTGTCTGAGCTCCCCTGTGTCTTGTCCCCCTTCACCGAGCAGCCGCCGTGTCTGATACAGCAGCACCATCCGCACTCGGACCTCGAGCCTGCGGGACTTCGGCCAGTTCCAACCGATGTGTGTCGTGAGCATGAAGTGCTCTCCAGATTTTGAAGATGTGGTATGAGAAAGAGATGGCGAAGTGTCTCGTTAATAATGCTTGTGCTGATCTCATGTGACACTATGATATTTTGGACATAACTGAATTAGATGATGACATGCAATATATTGTTAACATCAGTTTCATCTGTTTTTACTTTCTTGTAATGCAGCTACTAGAAAATTTAAACACGCATGTAGCTCACATTTGAGGCTTGATTATGTATCTCTACTAGATGGCGCTGCGTCTTCGGTTTCCCTCTTGGCCTTGCTCTGTGGCTTCCCTTTCCATTTTCAAGGCCGGGTGCTCCGGGTATTAGCACTGGCTCCTGGCTGCAGCCCTGCCTCGGGCTTCGTGGTGGGGCAGCTCTTCCATCCCCCTCGGTCCCACAAAGCCTCCCTGCAACAACTCTCTGCTGCTCCTTGTTGTTGCCAGGAAACCACAGAACTCTTTCAGCTGGATTTCAGTGCTAGCCAAACCCATCAAGTTCCAGCAGGATTAGTTTCTTAAGACTTCTTTTAGAGATGCAAGCAAGTGATCAAATTTGGAGTGGGAAAGTGGGAAGATAAAGTGTTTCTCCTTTGACTTGGGGTACGCCTTCTGTGGCAGGGCGTTCAACCGGCTCAAAGAATTCCACCAGCGGCTGGTTGACAAAGCATCAGAGCAGGTCACCCTTGCTGAGGACAGCTCGTCAACGGTCACGGCATGAGCAGGGGCAGCAGAAGTGGTGCAGCCGAGACCACCCTGGGAATGGCCAGCGCAGGTCAGATGGCTATTAGGGGTCCACCGGTAAGATTCAGAGCAGGAACTGCATCCTTAGGAGGCAGAAGGCAATCACGAGATCAAGGCTAAGAAACTCACCTATAGAAACTCAGCTACAGACCACAGAAACAGAGCAAGCCAGGTACAGTCTCACTAGTCTAAGCCCCAACCACCAGGGCACAGCAAGAGAATTGGCAAAGGATCTGAGTTCATGTCTTATGCCTTCAGTTGTGTCTTTGAACTTTCTCACCTGAGCACTGTCTGCACCATGCCCTGGGACTGGGCCATTTATATAAAACACGTGGGGAGCGGGAGCTGCAGGAGGAGTAGGTTGTAGAAGGGGCAGCAACCTCTCCCCCAATGTTCTGGGCTGGGGAATGAGACATTGACCAAAAAGCACAGGAAAGCATCTACATGTTTTGTAAAACATAATCCACAGTTCAGTTTCTTCAAAACAACATATAAAAATTCAACTTTATTTTCATGCCTGAAAACTTTTAAGAAGGAAAGAGAAAGTGACCAGCATGGGACCCAGCTCCTGGGGGCCCCCACAACCACACTGTCTTCTCCGGAAGTGTAGTCTCACAACCGACTGAAGTCGGGACATAAACATTCTTAGAGACCTTTGTCCAGGGCACGGTAGGCTCGTGCTGATCTCCAGTCACGCTAAACTTGTTCCCGCCTCAGGGCCTCTGCACTTGCTGTTCCCCGAGCCTGGAATGCTTTTCCCTATCTCACTCCCTCATTTCCCTTCTGCTCACCAGGACTGTCCCTACCACCTTGTTCTGAGGTTACAGTAGACATGCAGTTTCAGGAGATGACCACAGGCCATACGCGGCACCAGTTTCCTGAGACGGCTTCCTGAGAGGGCCAAACCGAGCCCACCACACCACAGTCTGGGTGTCCCTCTCCTGCAGAGGGTGACCTGAAGTAGCTCAGATCCAGGTCTGGCCCTGAGAGAGCTGCCCCGGCTTACAGCCTCCTGCCCCACAGGAGCCAACAACACTTGCAAAACATTCTTGCGAGTACCTTCCGGAGCCCCAAAACCAACCTGCTGGCCAAGACTCGTGGACTCAGAGAAGCCCGAAGCACAGCACCTCCACTGGACACTTAGAGTTCATCTGCAGAACCTCCTAGTGCAGATACAATTTACCAAGATGACATCATTGGTATCATAAGCAAGTTGCTTAGTAACATAGCTGGCGTTTTTACCATGTCAGATGACTGGAGAAACAGACCTGACAGTTAGACCGAAGCGCAGGTTCACCCCAAGCAGATGGGGCTGATCCCCACCATCCCTGGCACCATGCATCCGCTGGCTCCAGACTTCCGGCCCCGCCCCCCATCCTGCTTTACTTCCTGGTTCACTGACTGATGAGTGTGTTGCGCAGCGCCCCCAACATTAGCTCCATTAGAGCAGGGAAGTCATCTGGTGTTTCCCTGCTGTACCCAGCATCTGGAAGAACGTCTGCACTCAAGAAACATTTGTTAAATGAGGACATAATATCCGTACCCACGATTCCGTGCAGAAGTATTGTCGGTGGTCTAATTGACGGGCAGGGAGCGGACGTGGAGTGGGCAGCACCCCGTTAGCAGTCAGCAGTCTGCCAGCTCCCCTCGCACGCCCTTGGAGCCCTCTTCCCAGAGCACACGCGTCTACAACAAAGAACCCAGCCTTTCAGAGGACTGGGGCAGTAGGCGGGGCTTTTGTTACAGAGCAGGGGCTAGTGACCTAGTTTCTAGGATTTCAAACTGGAAACTAACATCAACGCAAGAAAACCATGTAAAGTGGGAATCTAGCTCCTGGGACCCCACACTAGCAGCCTCCGAAGGGTGTGTTCTCAGGGCAGCCGCCTCGCAGGACGCTGCACCTCCGCCAGAGTCCTCCGCACAGTCCGCCCACCTCATCCCCGCCGGTATTGCCCCCAGAGGCCATGAGCTGCCCACAGGCCTTATTTAGAAAAAGACTCTTGCGTGGGAAACCCCAGGCTACACTCCTTTGCTCATTAAAAGACTTCGCTGAGAATTAGCTTCGTAGATTCGGGAGAAAGAACACGGAACACAGTACTCTCTACACTCCCCAGCGGTAGAACCCGCCCTCACCGGGCATCGCACTGTGCATTGGAACGGTCTCCAGAAACTTAGTTCCTCCCATTTGGCAGAAAGTTGCCTATCACATATGCTACTCCCCAAATGGAGAAACAGGAGCGGAGAGTGGCGAGCAAAATCAATATATTCAATGTGACTTTGAGCGTATAACTGAACTATAAAAAATATACTGTTTTAATTTCAAGTTATTTTTTCAGATAGTTTGTGTTTTTGAACATCAGACTAGCAGACAGCCCATCCCAGTCCTGTTCATGTCCACAGAAACAAGCCCCTGTAGGTCCTCTCACTTTAACACGCACAAACACTCACAAACAGAAGTTCCTTTCGCAACTTCAAACACTAACAGCTAGCCTAATACCCACCTTTGATAATAGACCATCTAAGAAAATAGCAATTTTGTATTTATTCGGGTACCGAATGGAACCTTCTTTTCCTCAAATGCACTGAAAACAAAGAGAAGAAAAACAAATTTAACAATCGCTCAGCCCTTGTGACCCAGACTGGCTCCAGCTGCGTGGAGGAATAGCTGGGTCACCAAAGGCCACTCGCAACAGCACGTCCTGGCCCCGGCCCCGGCCCCGGCCCCGGCTCCGACCTGGCACACAGAGGGGTCACAGGAAACTCACAGGCTCTTTCAAGGGATGAAAGATGTGCTCCCACACAGGAGGGAGAAGCATGCAAAGACGTCTAGCTGAACCCCAAGTAACGCCGTCCTATCGCTGAGGCCGTGGGCACCTCCGTCCAACAGCCAAATGAAGCCAAAGACCATTTTTCTTTCTTTTTTTTTAAATATTTTATTTATTTATTTTTTAGAGAGGGAAAGGAGGGAGAAAGAGAGAGAGAGAGAAGCATCAATGTGCGGTTGCTGGGGGCAATGGTCTGCAACCCAGGTATGTGCCCTGACTGGGAATCAAACCTGCGACACTTTGGTTCGAAGCCCGCGCTCAATCCACTGAGCTACGCCAGCCAGGTCAAAGACCATTTTTCTAGAGAGAAAGGACTACTAATCACTTCCCACCTACGCTGTGCTAATAGCAAGTCAAGAGTCGCACATTTCGACTAGACGTGCGAACACAAGGTTGTGTCCGACATTAATATGCATCGCTGTGACATTCTGACATGTTTACGCTTCCCGGAGTTCTGTGCTCTCATGACAAGCGATTTATTATGCACAAAAGAATTTTAAATATGCCCTTCTGGCAGAATAATCATCCATTTTTTACAATGACTGACCAAGGAAGCATCTTAATTCCAATTTTCCTTTCAACATACTTCACTACCCGGCCCCTGGCTACAGACGCTGGCACTGACAGCCTCTCCTCCTACCTCTGTGTCTGGGGCGAGGTGTTTGGGGGGGGGGCTTAAACACTTGACTTCCCCCTGCAGCTTTTTGACAGCCAGATTACATCTTAGGCTCAACATGAATCATAAAACATTTTGAATCCTCTCTGTCTCAAAGGTGTTTTTTTTAAAGATTTTATTTATTTATTTTTAGAGAGGGGAAGGGAAACATAGAAAGAGAGGGAGAGAAACATCAATGTGTGGTTGCCACTTGAGCGCCCCCTACTGGACACCTGGCCTGCAACCCAGGCATGTGCTCTGACTGGGAATCGAACTGGCGACCCTTTGGTTCGAAGTCCAGGGCTCAGTCCACTGGGTCACACCAGCCAGGCCTGTCTCAGAGTTTGTTTGTTTGTTTTTTAAATAAATCACGGATGGATTGATAGAAAGCAGAGAACATAGCTGAAGTCAGTCTAAAAGCAGAAATGTTTTGCTTCCCTTGTAAGCTGACATCTCGTTCTTAACTTTAAAGAAGTGAAGCCCTCGGGACCCAGAAGCAGCGCTTTCGATGCGCATGTGTGGTAACAACAGGAGAAACCAAGCACCTGGGGCCGACCTGATCCGGGAGCGTCCCAGGCGCCCTGTCTCCCAGGGGCGCCATCTCTGCACTGTTGCCTGGTCACCCTGCCCCGAAGTGTGTGCTCTCCCATCTCATATTCAGTGACTTGTCACCACAAAATATCAGGCCCTTCCATCGGGACCGCCCCCCATTTAGCAGTCTGTGTTCGGGAAGGAGGTGTGAAATGCTGAGAAACACTCTGTGTGTGTCAGCGGCACCCGAGACTCTGAGGCTGTAGCGGTGACCTGACACCTGCAGGGAGGGAAGGCATCCTGGGTGCACCTGTGTCCTAGAAAAGGTGCCCCACACCCAGGAACCTTTGCATGCCCGCGGGTCCTGGTCACCCATGCCAGGTGCTCAGGCGTCCCATTCAAGAACCGCAATATCGTGTGGGTGCTTTGTGAAGACCATTTGAAACTAAGCCGACCCACTTCGAGCTGGCTTAAGTGATAACGGTTTTACCATGAGAAAAGATGGGCATTTCACAGAACTGTCGGGTAGGACAGGTAGTAAACGGGCAGGGAGGAGGAGGGACACGTGTCCCCCACGGACTCAGCAGCCCGGAGCCCGGTCCGATGAGAGTGCCGGGCGACATCCGGACATCACGAGCAGGGACAGCGCAGGAGCAGGGGAGTCCTGGAGACTCTGTGCTGGGAAAGGGGGCCTCTGTGGCAACTTCGCTGACTTAGACAAAGAGCCGTTGCTGGCTGAGGAAGCCTCCGTAGCTGCACGTTATTCCCCAGGTTTAGACGGGGGGGAGGAGGGGCACCTGGAGGCTAAGTTTACAACCCTGAACCCCCACAGCCGGCGCACTCGGGTTAGCCTCGGCTCCGGTGTGTAGAACGCACTCACCAACACACTCACAACTTTCCCTCCCCCACACGCGGGGCGCCCAGACCAGCCGGGTGCCCGCCTGCAGCTTCAGGCTCATCTGCGCTTTCCAGACACGCCTGCCCTCTTGTTCCAAGTGCGCATGCGTCTCCCGCTTGAATTCGTCTCTTGTGAGCAAGACGAGACACAAAGTGCGGAGCCCCCTGACTCGGGTCTCCCTGGTAACAGAGCCCCAGAGGAGAACTGCTACTGGTCCTCAGAAGGTTCTGGAAACAGAACCGGAACCAGCCAGGCTCTAAGGTCTGTGTCCATGTTGCTGGCTCATTGCTCTGTCTTGGCAACTTGGTAATGGAGGGTTTTCTGCTCCTCTCCAGTCCTCGGGGTGCAGTGGCCACCCCACGTCTCTATAGAAGTGGACTCAATGGCTGGCAGCCCAGGTTCCAAATTCTGAGAAAGAATTGAAGTGACTCATGCGGAATCCAAACAGCACTGGGCTCTTGGGTCAGGAGATGCAAGAAAGCTGCCCGGAGCCAGTCCTGGGGGTCAGGGAAGAGGGGCGCTCTCCCCAGAGGCCAGCCACCCACCAGCTCAGGGCTCCACCAGCCACCCCGAGACGCAGGGGCATGCTGCTGCCTCCCAGGTGCTCTTCCCTTAAACACAGCTTTGGTTTTGGTTGTATGAACTCAAAGGATAGCCAATTACCTTGATATATATGTCTGCTCCAAACCACCATCATCTCATTTGCACTGCTACAGCTTATGGCACTGACACAAAGACGATTTACTCTCTGTCTTACTTCTCACAAGAGAAACCCAGTAGAAGGCTGAGGCGACCGCCGGCTCCATTCTGTATCTGTACGCGCGCACGCCCCCGCGCACGCCCCCGTGCACGCCATCTTCCCCAGGACCGGCCTGTCCTCCTGGACGCACGTGGGCCTGGACAGGTGGGATGCGTGGGCCCAGGGGCAAAGGGGAGGAAGTGTCCCTGCTCCACATTATTCCCAGTGACCCATTTAGGGACTTGGCACCTCCCATCCCTGCTAGTTCAGTCTCTGGGTTTAGAGGCCCTACTTCTGAAAGGGGGGCACTTCTTCCAGAGGACCCGGCACGCGCTCTGTGACCTGTGACCCACCTACGGCTGCCTCCCTGCACTCGGACCCCTCACGCTGGGGGAGAGCAGCAGGCAGGGCAGGTGTGGGCAGGACTGCCGCAGCACCGTCAGACGGAGGACAGACGGGGACGCCCAGTGTACACTTGGGCTCCTCTAGGTTCTCTCTTGCCCCATTTGAGATTAAACAGAAAAGACCGAGACCCAAAACCAAGTGCAGTAAAGAGGGCAGCAGCCTGTCCTGCGAGCATTTTCCTCCTAGGTGGTGCAAGGAAATGAGGCCCAGGGCCCTGGGGGAGCAGCCCCCACGTTTATATGGAGAAGCAGTTCAGAGCAGCCTGAGGAGGGCCCTGGTGGATGCTGGGGTGTCATTCTGTCCTCCCTGCCTGTTCAGGCCTAGCCTGGGCATTTCCCTTTGCTAATTTTATTCTACAGCATCTCACGTTCCTGAGCACCAACTTCACAAGGCTGCAAATCCAGCCACCTGCCAGAACCTTCTCTGCAAGGACCAGTTCCCGCCTGGACGCCTGCAGTGGCCCCCACTGCCCTTCCCCTCTGCGCCCTGGCTGCAGGACCTGGTAGACGCAGGGCCCCAGTCGCCCCTCAGGAACGAGGACCTCGCTCCCTGGCCACCGGCGGCTGTGCGAGGAGTGTCCTGCCCCAAGATCGCGTCTCCTCCAGCTCTCCCAGTGACGGAAGGTGTGCACACCCAGCCCTTGCCCCAGTGCCCGCAGCTCTGAAGGGGACTGTGCGCTGGCCGTGCCCTGTGGCTGCGGCTGCGGCCGAGGCCTTCGTGTAGCCTCTATGGCACCTCTGTGGCTCCGGCTGTCCAGCTGCTCCCGGCCCCTGCCATCCCCTCGCGTCCACTCCTGACTAACGCCCTGCCCACCAGCCTCTATCTTAGTCTGCTTCCTGGGCCCTGGCTGCTACAAGCGTGCCTGCCCTTGCTTGCAGCTGCCGTGTGAGAGCCAATCTCGCCTCTCTTCGGTGGACAGCACCCTGCCCGAGATGCGCGAGAGCGGGGCAGACAGCTCTGCGGTCTATCTTCTGAGGGGAATTTGGGACGACCTTCTCAAACGCAACCATCCAAGCTCCCCCTTTGCCTCTTGGGTGGTGACATGGGGGTCTGGGCTACAGAGGAAGTGACTGGATGGGGAGGAGAACGGAAAACACCGTAAGGGGGCGGGACCGGCAGGCACAGACTTTGGCAAAGTTAGCTTTCCCTGAGCAGATCCGACCCCTGGGTGGGTGTGAGCGGCAGGTGGTCCGCAGGGCTTTCCAAGCCAGTGGGAGCACCACTGGCCTCCCCTCCACCACCACCCCCCGCCCTCGCCGTGCCCTGCGGCCTCCAGCCAGCCACTCTCACAAACAAGCGGCTGGGCCCTTGGCAACCCAGCAGGCCTGCAGGGAGCACCAAAGATTTGTTCATGCGCCTACCATTTCTGGTGCTTCTGTGACCTGACATTTTCTTAGCTGGGGTCAAGTTTGTTTGTTTGTTTGTTTGTTTGCTTGCTTGTTTTTAAAACAGAAAGACTCCAACTAAGAGTGAGCTAAACAAGATAGAAATTTAAATTTCTCGCTCCCATAGAAAGTGTCCTGAGTGAGTGAGTGAGTGAGGCTTGGGCTGGTGTGGCACCCCGTGCAGGGATTTGGGGGCTGGCACCCCCTTCCTTCCCTGCCCAGCCATCCCACGCACGTCAGCCCACCATCCTCAGGAGGCTCTGTGGTCCAGGGTGGCAGATGGCACTCCGGCCATCACGGGCCCTCTAAGCCAACAGGAGGAGGTCATGACACCAGTGCGCCTGCCTCCCCCCGCAAGTCCACCCCCACCTCACTGCACGGAACGCAGGCAGGGGCCACATCCCCCGGCACACGGGCTGGCAATAGGACGTCTTTGCCGGCTGGACCCGCCCATGGAAAACCATGTTTGTGCTGCTCTGCAAGAGGGCGACAGTGGGCACTGGGGCAGACAGTCGCCAGTCGTCACCACAGCGACCTGCCCGGGACATGTCTCCTCTGCACCCAGCCACAGATTGCTGATGGCCAGCCTCTGCTGCTGCTTGTCACCTGTCCTGACATGAACTAATCCTACACGGCTCTTCCATGTGCGAAGGAAGATTAGACCAGGCCACTCAATCCCCACCTCCCAGTCTCCTAGATTCCCTCCACTCCTGAGAACTGATATCCAAATGCCACCCCCCACACTCAGCTCTCCGAAGACCTCGCTCACCAGCCACGGGTGCTCAGGGTCCCGACCCTGGTCCTCGCCTTCCCGGTCCCACCTTCCCGGCTCCCACCTTCCCAGTCCCCACCTTCCTGATCCCTACCTTCCCCATCCTCCCCTTCCCGGTCCCCACCTTCCTGGTCCCCACCTTGCCTCAAGTCAGGGCTCCAGCTGAGTCCTTCATACACTGTCTTCTGAGTGCAGTTAGGGTTTCTCCACCCCTGAGATCTTCCTTCTCTGCCACTACCAAGAACTCATTTGTCCTTATTCCCATCCTTTGTCTCTCTCTCTGCTATTCTAATCAAACACTTACCTCCTTTAAAAGCCCAGTAAAGCCCCATCAGATCAGTGATGCACATCCTGGGATTCATCTCCCCGACCAGAAGTGACTCCTCTGACAGGTGCAGCCTTCCTTGTCTCTCATCATTATGTAATGCTCATTATTAATCTGCTCAGGTCTCCTCTCTCTGCTAATGCCTTTCTATTCCTTGGGGCCGCCGTGAAGTTTAAAAGGTATGTTGAAGCCCCTCACTGCACCTTCTGCATCCCTGCACCCTTCGGAGTGTTCCAGGGCAGGGCCCGGCTTGCTGAATCCCTCCATGGCTCCTGACCACGCACAGTAAACAGGTAATGAGCACTCTGGCCAGGCAGCCTCTACTCAAGTCTTACTTTGCATGCCTTTGAACTTTACTTACAATGTAATTCTATTCTCCCCAAAATGCCGTGAGGCATGAAAATCTGGTGGTATCCTTTTCTGGGGAACATGGGGTAGCCAGATTTTTAGTATTTTAACTTCTATTTTCATACCACTTCAGTATTTTGCATGCCAAAGCAGAAAATAGAGTCTCACATGAAGCATATCATTTTTATGGCTAGAAAAATTGTCGGGTGCTTTCCTGGACCTTCTGTTGCACATGTATCTCCGCTGTGACACTTAACCGGAAGTGACTCTTGGGGCAAGGAGAGTAGACATGACATGTGATGCCAGCAACTCCAAAAGACACTTCCGTGGAAGAGAGGTGTTTAAACTAAGGCTCTTGGGAACACCCACCAGGTAAATCAGAGTACAGGAGCCAGGGCGCAGTTACCTCTGGGCGCATCTGCAGTACGCGCTTCCTCCAAAGCGTGAGGCTGCTTCCTCAGTCTCTGCTCACGTGGCCGCTGAGGTGGTGGCACGGGAGGGCGTGGTCAGGGTTAGACCAGGCACTTTGGATCTGGAGTCTTGACTCCTAAATTTGCTTCACGTAGCTCCTGAGACATACTCTCCAAAACGGTCTTCTGGCACTTTCTACGCAAGGACAGACTATTCTGACCACAATTCCTTCAAAGGTCTCACCTTTCCTTAGCTTAAATTACTTATCTAGAAACAGTGGAGCTTATCGCAGCTCTTCCTGAGATAGTGGAGAAAAATTTACCAAGCATTTCAAGAGTATGGTCTTCACTAAAAATCATATATGTGTGGCCATTTTTAACTTATGTTGCATGACTCTGAAAATATTTTATCTTCTTCAATCAAATAGGAAGAATATGAAACTAATTTTCTACATATTGTACCCTTCATAACCTGCTTTCAATAAGAAAATGCCGAAGCATTTCAATAAACTGGTTTTAGAAATATTAACAGAATGAGTCACAGCCCTGACCCCACCCTAATATGTGACCCTGGAGAAACAAGACTTTCTATCAGCTGGAGTAGGAACAGAAATTAAGCCCTCCTGATGTATTGAGAATAAACACCTATGTTACTGATAAACCCTAATATTTGCTAGGGTTTGTAGAACAGGTGCCAGTGGTGGGCAAAACCGCCGTCCCCGTCTCCAGGGTAGGACGCCGAGGAGCAGGAGGATTAAGTGATGGCTGGGGATGAGGTGCCGCACAGGCGTCACAGCAGGAGCGAGCCTGCAGGCCGGCTCCTGAGCAGGCTGCTGTCCCGTGAAGGACGTGGCCCCGAAGATGTCAGGCAAGGACACTCACCACCCGGTGTCAGGCATCCACCTGGGACACAGCTGCACTCTCAGAAACACACCTGGCCTGGCACCTGTCTTACCTACAGGAAGAGAAAGGAAAGGGAAACTGTAGGGAAAATGGAGCAGACAGCTGCGAGACGATGGTACTTTTCCAGTTTTTACAAACACATGGAAACAGTGTGAGAGCCTGTGATATGACACTTTGTAAAATGAGACACCTCTAGAAACCCATCCTTCCAGTCCCACCACGGTGACGTTAAGTCTGGGAGGCAGCTCAGACATGCCGCACCTCCACCAGGCTGCAGTCTGGTTGTTCAGGCTGGCGAGGGCTCTCAGAAAGCCGTTACCTGTGTCTTGCTGGGGACCCTTCAACATCGCTGATGATTCGGCAGTACGACACCTTTTACTTCCTCATTCACCTGTAAAGGACAACACCTGCCATGAAGAAATGGTCTTCTGAGGCAGTCTTATTTCTTTGCAAATCTGAAGGGAATAAAATAAAGCCCTGGCTGGCATATAGCTCAGTGGATTGAGCTCGGGCTGCAAACCAAAGCATCACAGGTTTGATTCCCAGTCAGGGCACATGCCTGGGTTGCAGGCCACGGCCCCCAGGAACTGCACATCGATGTTTCTCTCTCTCTCTCTTTCTCCCTCCCTCCCCTCTCTAAAAATAAAATAAATAAAATCTTAAAAAAATTAAAATAAAATATTTGTTATAGTTTTTAAAACTACGTGTCCATTGGATGATCATGAAGCTATCTAAGCCCATGTGAAAGCATATGGAATTATACCTACATGATGGCAAAGTAAAAATTCAAGTAGTAGAATATGAAGAATAAACTTAACTTTAAAAGTGGCATTATCACTGAATTTTCACATTTAAAAATGTGTGTAATCAACTCTGCTTCTCTAAGAAAACACTCTTGCTCTTTTTAAAGAACAAATGTTTAGCATTAAGCTAGCTGCTTTTATTCATAGTGACATCACCAGGCAAGTGTGGATTTAACCAGAGGCTAGACGTCTCCTGTGGCATCTTCCAAAGGCCCCTCTTTGGGAGGCGCCACAGCGGAATCCGCACGAGGATCCAAGTCTCAGTTTGATGAGCTTCTAGAGATGGCTGGTGGCAGATGCTGCTCCAGCAGGCTGACTGGTCCAGATGATTTGGCAAATGTCACAGAAAATAACTTTGGGATAGGGTGACAAATTGATGATCCCTGTCAGATGAGAGCAGAGATCTCTATCAATTTCAAAGGATGTGCTGAGGATCCCAGAGCTCTAATCATTATAAATAATAGATCTCATCGATTCATATCTTATTTGACAAAATTAAACCTTCTTGAGAAGTTCAAAGCATTTTCTGTTTGAGAAATCTTATTCCAGAGTTTCTCATTTAGAAGGGAAAGCTGAAGAGGCCCTTCTCCGGAAATCATCACGGGGTATTTAACATGGTCAGTGTTAGCATCAGAACTTTAGGGTCTGGGTCAGAAATTGGACTCAGTCCAAACTGTGACTTTTCCCATCAGTGGCTGTGAGGACAAGGGCATCACTCATTTTCTCTGAGTTTAATCCTGTCATCTGTTCAATGGGCTCAGTGCTGTACACTTCCCAAGGCTGCCCCGCATTGAAGTGTGAGGCCTGGGAAGTGTCCACATAGCGTGGCCCGTGGTGCAGGTCTCGATTATTCTGGACTTCAGTTAATACACAGGCGTCTCCTACCGTCAGCTCCTGATAGCACGAAGGAGGCTCAGGGAGTTCAGAGACATCGGTTGGATCACTGCCGTTTCTAAAACAGCGTCCGCCATACCGTGAGTGCTCAATACACATTAGTTTATTGGAGAACCGATTTCAAATGAAAAGCAGGTACTCTTAAGTCTATGCTTTTTATATCCTAATAAGTCTTCTCTTCTATTAAGTATGGAAGGGGCCATCACTACTGGTCCCATGAACATTTAAAAAGTAATAAAGAAATGTTAGGAACAACTCCATACTCACAAGTTTGGTAGCTGAGATAAAATGGATCAATTTCTTGAAAGATACAATCTACCAAAACTCACACAAGGGGAAAGAGATCATGTGAATTTGACTTATAGTTATTAAAGAAATGGAATTGATCATTAAAAAGCCTCCAAAACAGAAAGCATCAGGCCCAGATAGGTTCCCTGGTGACTTCTACCAAATATTTTAGGAAACAATAACAATTCTCTACCATCTTTCAGAAAACAAAAGCAGAAGAAATGCTTCTTTATATTTATTCTATGAGACCAGCATCACCCTAATATCAACAACAGGTAAGGACGTTGCAAGAAAGCAAAAAAACAAATTAGTATCTCTCATGAATATAAATACAAAACCCCTCAACAAAATATTAGCAAAATGAACCCAACAATGTATAAAATGGCATACACTGTGACCAAATGGTAGCTATTCTGGTATATAAGGTTGGTTTGACATTCAAATATCAATTAATTATATCAGCAGGCTAAAGAAGAAAATTTATGTTATCATGATAATAAAAAGAGAAAAAGCATTTGGTAAACCCAGCATTATCTATGCTAAAAACTCCCAGAGACCTGGCTGGCATAGCTCAGTAGATTGAGCGCGGGCTGCAAACCAAAGCATTGCAGGTTCGATTCCCAGTCAGGGCACATGCTTGGGTTGCAGGCCATTGCCCCCAGCAACCACACATTGATGTTGATGTTTCCCTCTCTCTCTCTCTCTCTCTCTCTCTCTCTTTCTCCCTCCCTTCCCTCTCTAAAAATAAATAAATAAAATCTAAAAAAAAAGTTTGTTAAAAACTCCCAGAGAACCAGGAGTAGGGGTGAACTTCCTCAACTGGATAAAGCACACCTACAGAATTCTACAGTGTACATCATACTTGATGGGGAGAAGCTAGATGTCTTCCCCTAAGATCAGGAACAAGGAATGGATTCCCCTTCTCACTACTTTTATTCAAATTGTACTGCAAGACCTAGCTAATGGAATAAGAAAATAAATAAAGCATGTGCAGATTGGGAAGAAATAACACTGTCATTGTTTTCAGATGATACAGTTGTCTATGTAGAAAAATCCAAAAGAATCAATGACAACAAAAAAAATTCCTGTAACTAGTAAGTGATTGTAACAAGGTTGCACGATACATTGAAATACAAAAATCATCTTTTATGGACTAGCAATGAAAATTTGATTTCAAAATTACAAATAAAAAGGCCATTTACATCAGCACCAACGAAATGAAATATATAGGCATAAGTATAGCAAAATATATGTAAGATCTATGTAAAAATCAGAAAACTTAAATAGGGGAGGGGCCTTTGAAGAACTTCCTTGAATTTTTAGAGGGTGTTACTTTTGTTCGTTTTCCTCACAATCCACTTTTTAGAACTACATTCATGCAAGATTCTGTATCTTTAAGGCATCACTATCTGTTGATAAGGACATTGTGATTATCTTTTAAGGACAGACCCATGAACACTGATAAGACAGCTTCACACTTCTTCTGGGAGATCCTAGATTATCCTCGTGCAAAAGATTCTTCTTAGGTGATATCATAGTTCCCTCTGGGGAGCGCCCTCACTCCTCCGTCTGTCCATTTGTGCGGCCACAATCTCCCAGCCCAGGGACCTGAGACAAATTGGTTGACCTCTCTGAGCTTAGTTGCCTTCATTCCATGGGGATATCAGTTATACCTACTTCGCTGATTTATACTGAGACTTAAATAAGACAATCAATCTAAAGCTTTTAGCTTAGTACCTTGTACATCATAAACATTAGCTGTTCTCTATTTGTTTTTCTACCTAATCTTCAAAGCAAAAAAAAAAAAAGAGAGAGAGAGAGAGAGAGAGAGGAAAAGGGGAGAGAAAGACAGATAGTTCCTCATTCATTTACCCCAGTCAGTCTGCTGTCACACGGAAACCTCTGGCGGAGCTGCCCTACTGCAACTGGACGGACATCCATCCGCGCCGCTGATGGCCCGCAGCCGAGATGAAGCAAGAAAAACAAATGTTGAAAAGGAAAGTAAACAGATGTGGGACACAGTGCATGGACTGTGTCAAAATTACATTTAATTGGTTCTTGCCAGGGCAGTTAACCCAAAAGGAGAAGGGGAAGAGGAAGATGAAGAACAACAGGAAGGGAAGGAGCATCCCAACTGGAAAGGAAGAAGTACATGACAGATGACGATCTTGAACACAGATAGTTCTAAAGAACTCACTTAAAAACACTATTAGGACTAATAAACAAATTCAGTAAGAATGCAGAATGTAAGAACAATACACGAAAATCAATTTTATTTATATATAATAGCATTAAAAGACAAAAAATGAAATTAAGAAAAGCTCTTTTTATAATAGTATTCAAAAGTATAAAATACTTAGAAACAAATTTTAACAAAGAAATACAAGACTTTTATACTAGAAGGTACAAAACATCAGTGATAGTATTTAAAGTAGACCTAAGAGCTGGCCAGGTAGCTCAGTTGGTTAGAGCATTGTCCCAATACACCAAGGTTTCAGGTTCAATCCCCGGTCAGATACATAAGTGTAAATAAGTGGGTGACTGATTTGGTTAGAGCATTGTCCTATTCACCAAAAGGTTATGGGTTCAGTTCCGTCAGGGCATGTATGGGAGGCAACCAATCAATGTTTCTCTCTCACACTGATGTCTCTCTCTCTCAAATCAATAAACATATCCTCAGGTAAGGATTAAAAAAATAAGTGTAACAACAAATCAATCTCTCTCTCAAATTAATAAATATTTTTTAATTTAAAGAAAGAATTTAAAGTCAACCTAAATAAGAGAAATTCCATATTCATAGATTGGAAGATGTGGTATTTTAAAATACGCTCCAAACTGATCTACAGATTCAATACAATCCCTGCCAAAATTTCAGCTTACTTTTTTGCATAAATTGAGAATGTGATCCTAAAATCATGTTGATACACAAAGAACTTCAGTATCCAAAACCATCTTGAAAAGGAAGAAAGCGTGAAGACTCCCGTTTCCTGATCTCGAACCTGACTAGAAGACCATGAGGCACTGCTGTAGGGTGGATATACGGGTCTAGGGAACAGAACACAGAGACCAGAAATGCTGACCTTGGGGACCAACACACTCTCATGGGGAAAGCCACGGCTTTCCAACAAACGATGAAATTTACATGCTAAAGAATGAAGTGGGACTCTTGTGCGTACCATGCAAACGTGGTACATTTACATGAAAAAATTAACTCACGACATGGACATTGACATGAAAAAGAACTCTAAAACCCTTAGAAAAGAGCATGGGCATAAATCTTCTTGACCGTGGATTAAACACTGATTTCCTAGATGTGACGCCGAAAGCACAAAGTGACAAAAAAAGATAAATTGGACAGTGTCAAAAAAATAATTTGCTTTTGCTTCAAATGCTACCACCATGAAAACAGTGAAAATGCAACTGACAGGATGAGATATTTTCAAATCTTACATCAGATAAGGGACTTGTATCCACACTTCATTTTTTTTAAAAAATCACAAAAACATGTAACTCAATCATAAAAAGACAAATGACCCAATTTTAAAATGGGCAAAGGACTTGAATAGATATTTCTCTAAAGGAGACATGCAAATGGCCAATAAGCACGTGAAAAGATGCTCAGCATCCCTGGCCATTAGGGAGATGCAAAGAGAAACCATATTGAGATAGCACTTCACGCCCACAAGGAGAGCCCAAATCAAAAAGGCAGACACAGGTGGTGCTGGGTTATAGAACTGGACGATTACTCGAAGCACAGAATTATCCCCTGATCCTACAACTCAACTCTGTAGTGGCTACTCTGACTCAGACGATCCCAGACCCCATCTTTGGGAATATGCCTCAAATCAAAGGAATGATCATGAATTCTGCCACTGAAGTATCATGGGACACTTTTACACACATGAGCAAATCACACCTGACAAATTGCAAGTTCTGCAGAGGCAAAGCCTCATCAAATCTTTGTCGATATTACCACTGGCGTGAGTTCTGTGTGCTGCTAGTGCTGTTTCGCCCATTCAGCACATTCAAGTATTTTATGTCCTCTGACAGAATCAATGCATACTCATGCTCAGGGAACAAGACTTGATGTTGCATTTTGGCATTTTAAATAATCATGGGTCTGCAGTAGTATTGTCTTTGTCTAGCACACAGCTCTTCGACATTGAAGTTGAACCCTTGGGCCGGAAAGCAACCATAGTGAGTCCACTAAAGGAGGTCTGTGCAGGATCCTTGCTACCCTGCCATGCCACCCCCGCCCCCCACCAGTCTGGCTTCCGACATATCTGCTGGACCTCATTCTGGGTAGTTAGTTCCCTCTGCCTGTTACCTCCCCTCCCCTCCCCTCCCCTCCCCTCCCCTCCTCTCCTCTCCTCCCCTCCTCTCTCTCTCTCTCTCTCTGTCCTCTTCCTACTCTAATCAAAATCCTACCTTGATGCTACAGAGATTGCCCCATTTAATCCTCCCAAATTTCCCATGTAATGAAGGTTTCATTAATCCCAGTTTTACAGAGGAAAACAAGGGCAGGAATGCCAGGAAAATGCAAGTCAGAACAGGCAGAACTGGGATTCAAGCCCAGGCAGACAGACTGCAGAACCATCCCTGTGAGCCCACGGGCCAGAATCCTGCCTGTGTGGAGGCCGCTAGTTTCTGGACGTGCTCTTCTCATTTGCCTGGGAATCAGGGAGCAAGGGTGGCGGTGGGGTGGATAAAGCCTCACCTTATTAATCTTTACACCTCAATAGCCATTGGCACAGTGCCCAGGACACAGTGGTGCTCAACTCACACGTGTGGGATTAAATGATGATAGTGACCCCGTGGGAAATTACAGCCAGCTTTGGGATAATGCTTCATATTCGTCCACAAATGTCTTGTGGCAAAAAGACGAGACTGCAACCATGTGCTAGTCACCTGCGACCTGTTTCCTGGCACGGTCCACCCTATTTACATCCTCACTCCTGCCCCTCGCACACCTGTGGGAAGAGGCTAGCACTTCGTCTGATCATCAGATGAGAAGATAACATGGTTATTACAGTAATCAGTATCATGATCATCGTTAGAAATACCTGCATTCTAAGTGTTTTATACATCGTTTCATACCAGCAATAAACCTATCAGATACATACTATTATCTGCATTTTAAAGACGTGAGAAAACAGACTCAGAGAGGCTGGGTAACCGGTCCCAAGTCACAGAGCCTGGAGGAGCACCCAGGCCATCCCAGCTGTCTCGCCACAGCCCTGCCATTGGGACCGGGTTCGGCACCTGTGTCAGGGCAGAGGGTGAGCGGGTCCCACAAGCACCCGCTTTCTCGCTCCCTGAGATGTCCTCAGGTCTGAGGCAGATTCTCCTGGCACTCCTCTCCCCAACAATGTCCTGTATAAACAGCCACTATTTATCTGTAAACACAAAATATTTTGTTTTCTTAGTGGGGTTTTTTTCTTCTCTTTTCTGTGGCTCTCCTTGACATGCCCACAACATTGCTGGCCGCACCCCGATCGGAGCAATTCCACTTCCAAGAACTGACTCACAGGGGCTTCTGTGTATCGTTACCCCACCGCGCAGGCCAGCCGCTGGCCCCAGGGGGCTGTGGGTGTGGCGGTCCGCACCGAGGCTGTGTTTGCTGCTCCCATCAAAGAAGGAGTTCACTGCACGGGGTGGTGTTGTGCGGCTCTCTTGTCTCACCCCGTCTCATGTTACCAAAACAGTAAACTGTCTATGTCCTGGGGACGAGAAATGACCCTGGGTCATTTCAGAGTCCTCATCATCAGTTGCCCTTCCAACACGGAGAACTGCAAGGTGTCAATGTCAGTGAGAACCCAGCAATCTGGTGCACTTCTTTCTTCTTCCTCCCCTCCCATGTTTCCTCCTTGTTTGCCCGCTCAGAATCGCGCAGCCTCATCCCACCTCGACGACATCGCTGGCCAGCCGTGCCCACAGCTGCAGAAAGGCGGGAAGGCAGTCTCTCAGTGACGCTGCTTTCTGCATCTCCCCACCAGAGTTGAAACAACAGATTCCACTGATATGAGAGGAAAGCATTTTTGCAAAGATCATCTTATGGACATTTTCACAAAGTAGTTCCCAAAATGAACCCTTAGAGTGGAGATATTCACATGCATTACATTTGCAATGTAAATCCTCTGGTCTTTCCATTTATTTCTTTTTTTTAATTTACTTATTTATTTTTAGAGAGGGAAGAGAGGGAGATAGAGAGAGAGGGAGAAACATCAATGTGCGGTTGCTGGGGGTCATGGCCTGCAACCCAGGTATGTACCCTGACTGGGAATTGAACTTGCAACACTTTGGTTCACAGCCCGCGCTCAATCCACTGAGCTATGCCAGCCAGGGCTTCCATTAATTTCTTTAATAAATAGTCTGGCTTAATTTTTGCTGCTTAACACATTGTATGCGGGAAACGTATTTATACGTTTTACATTGACTGGTAGTAGAGCAAGATAAAAACTACCCACAAACAATGTGTTAGTAAATAGGAAAAAGTTCTGTCCATTCTAAGGCTCGCCTAATCAATGATAACTAGGGTTTATGTAAATTAGAAAATCATACTTAAGCAATTAACATGATAACGAGGATGATTCTTAAAGGAAGGGAAACAGCCCAGGAGTGCGGCTGCTCCTTTGTTGTCAGTTTCTCTGTTCCTTTCAGGGTTCTGCAAAGGAGCATCGTTTGCTTTCGGCCCAGTTTCCATTTCCTTGGTAACAAGGATCCTGCGCACAGAGGACTGCGACTTTGTTAGGGCTCAGGGACCAGCAGCAGCTGGCGCCATCCTTGCCGATAAGGAAGCCCAGGAAACAGGAAGGAACTGCCAGGAACTGTTTGCTGTTGATGTCTGTCCCTCCGCATCCTCAGGGTTCCACTCCACTGTCTGTTCCAATATTTCGGAGTCATCTCTGACTATAGGCAACGGAACTAAGTAAACAGGCCAGTTTACTGGGACGTGGCAGAAGCCCAGTGTGAGCGGCTGCTCCGTTTATTTTCAGCCAGCAAACGAGGGTGGGTGGTCTCTTCCTCCGGGGCTAAGCTGAGGCCAGTGGTGCGGCCCCTGCTTGGGTTCAAGTCTCCTCAAGTCACAGCTCCTGCTCAGCACCCTGTGCTTCCTACTGTCCGGGTCCAGGACCACCTTCCTCCCTCCCACCAACTGGCTGCTGTTCACACCCACTGGGCTGGTGCTGGCAAAGCTAACTGAGCACGAGCGTCTGGGCCACGGTTTTAACAGGTTAGCACTTACATTGGAAGGTCACCTTTAACCTTGGAGCACAAAGCAGTCAATAATGTTGGGGTGTCAAAGGTGACCTTCTCCCCATGAACAACATAATAACTAACATTTACCTGATTTTCAAAGCCATAGGAAATGAGGTCCGTCCAGAAAGTATCCAGCTGTATACTCTGAAAAATAGAGACATGTACTGAAGAACATACAAGATACAAGAAACATTGTACACAGGACAATGACACCTCAGTCCCCTTCAAAGCAGGCATCTTGGGACCTCACGCAGTTCCCCCAACTGCAGCACGATGTTCCTTCTGCTCTGGTGGCAGAAGCCACTGAACGAATTTGGCCGCAACACGTTTCCCACCAAGACCCTGCATCAAAATCTCGGACACAGCAGTTTTGGGAATCCCAAGATCAGCTTCTGTAAAGTGCTCACACTGTCAGTCGCCGATCTCTGTTGACTGCAGCCCATACACGTTCAGCATCCTCAGGTGTTCTGCTTGTTGCAGGCCTCCCAGAACGTGGACCACTTTCAACAGATTCTCGACCATCTTTGATGTGTTTGTGCCACACTTTTATGTGTGTTGCACCCATTTCATCATGTCAAAAAGCCCTCTGAATCATCCAAATAACTTCCACAGAGGGATGTTCAAGGTTAGTGCAAAATTTGATGCAGATTCGTTGCCCTACTTGCTCAGTCACTTTAAATGTGACAGCCACACAGCACACGTGCTCACTCAATGGTGTCTGCCACCCCCACCGACTAGTACAGTGAAGTCCTCATCGTTTACACATGCACACTCCAGTCCACTCTCCTTGGCTGTCAGGTTACAGTGATGTCATGCAGCTCATTCTTGTTATATGAACAATGGCTGGGCTTTTTCCAGACTATATATGTCCTCGTGTGGTGTATACACATAAATACACATATGACCTCATCTCACTGCAGTGCACAGTGATGGTGACAGTAACAGAGTAGTTGCGGTCCCATTTTAACTAAGGCCAACACCAAGGTTTTCTTGAGGAAGGTCGACGACGTTTTCCAGGACATGGGACTAACACATTAGCACATCAGGCCCAAGTCAATGACACCAAGTCAGTGCCGTCCCCGTTCCCCCAGCAACGGAGCCACCTGCGCACTCAGTGTCTCTCGGACCTCACGCGTCACAGCGGCAGCTTGGTGTGCTCGTTGCCCAGGACCCTCAGAGTCTCAGCGGCCGTGCACAAGCAGCTCCTGGTGCTGCTGGACCCCTGGGTGGGAGCTGAGTGCCCCCCACTGCAGCGCCCACGCTTCCCAGGGCCCAGCACCAGAGGAGGGGCAGCTTCCCTGACATTTAACTGACATCCCTCAGGTAAGTCCCCTATTCTGAACATTTACCACCAAATTTCTTAAGGAGGTGGATTCTTAAAGACTTAAAATGTTACATTCTAACCTTGTGTTGAATCCGTACCATTCTTTAACATTACAGTGAGAAGAGCACCATGCAAAATAAAACAGTTGCCAGCTCTCCCGACCAGTGGAGGGGGCGGGAGAACCAGGAGCAGGCCCGGAGGGAGCCCCGGTTCACACCCTCACCCTCACGATCCCACGGGCGAGGGTCACAGAGACGACACTTCACAATCGAAGTCCCTGAACCTCCAAGGAAACAGATCTGATGGCAAAACAACTAGTCGTAAATGCGGAGACTCCCACCGCTGTGAAGAGAATTACTGCATACAAAAGAGAAAATAACGCTGTGTGGAAAACAAAATAAAAATGGAAAAATGAGCAAGCAAGAGAGGCTATCAAAACTAAGTAAGATATAAAAAATAACTCAACATAACTACAGGAAATAAAAAATATAATCTTTGAAGTTAATCTCAGTGGATGGGCTCAGAAGTAGGCTAGGCACAGCCACAGAAAGAATCGGGAGCTAGTGGATGAGAAGGTAGACCTGGAATGGTTACTGAAATCGGAGATCAGAGAGATGGAAGATGAACAATAGACAAGAACAGAGCAGTAGCCACCTATGAAATGCGTGAGCGGGACCAAGAACCGGACACGTGGTCAGTCCACAGAAGCAGTGGGGGACTGAGGACTGGCGGTGACAGCGCCGTGTGGAGGGTGCCTCGGCCTGCCCGCCCGCCCGCCAGGAAGACTTCAGGGAGCGGTGAGAACCAGGGAAAACGCTCAAGGGGAGGAAGAGGACTGAGCAAACTCTGGCAAAGAGACGGAGAAGGAAACATCCATATCTCCTTGTGAGGGGAGAGGGTGCTGAGTTTCCCGAGTTTCTCTCACTGGGCGGCTGGCTCACCGATCGTTGTGCTGACTTTCTCCTTTGTCCTCTCAGACGCTCCGGGCTGGACCAGCTGCCCATTCTCCCGAGCCGTCTGTCGATTATTCCAGCTTCTCGAGGGCAAAATGCACGTTCACCTTTTGTCTGCCTAGCACCCAGGACAGTGCCCAGAATTCAGCAGGTCCCCTGTAAACACTTTCTGGATGAGTCCAAGTGACCTCGCAGTCCCTGCATTCCGGGACAGGGCCCTTCGCACTCAGGTGAGTATCCCAGCGTCACTCTTTCCAGCGTCTTTCTAACGCCGTCATCTTGTTTGATGTGGTCCACACTGCAAAGACGGTAACTTGTTCCTCCTCAGTAAGAACAGCCTCCCGGGGCCTGATGGACACAAGTTCACGTCCACGTATGACTGGCAGCCCCTAAGGGAAGCCTGTGAAAATAAACGTCAGAAGGTTGGAGAAACAGGCTCTCAGACCCCAGCCCACCAGCTCCAAGACCGTATGGAATTGCTTTTTCGTTTCATTGACCAAGGAGTCCCGTGTTGCTGTGAGTTTGGACAAGGTTGAAAGGTTTTTTGGCCCCCTATTTAACTTAGGACTTTTCATTAAGACAAATGTGCAACAGTAGCTTTAAAGCTTTAAAAATATATGTACATAGATTCTGCATAAATTTCAAATTGTTAAATGAGAAAAAATATTCTGATGTAATTCCCACTCCATTTAATTCAGAATCCAAGAAAGATGAACCTTTCTGGGATACTTTATTCGTATTCACTGAGTAGCCCAACCTCCACTTTTCCCTCAAAGATTGGTCTTTATAACTACTTTGCACTTTTAAAAGAAAGATATAATTTAAAGAAAAAAAATCGCTAAATGGGTTCTATTTTGTTCACTCATTAACATTGATCATTTATATTCTTAATATCGCATATGTCACAGTGAAGTTAATTTACACTCCGGTGGTTTCAGAAAGGAGTCGTGTTGTTGATAATAACTGCTCATCATCTTTAATCGTAGAAATGAGCCCAGACGTATTTAGATGATTATTACATTACATAATGGAAATAACTTTTGAAGTCTAATTATTTAGCTTTGTGATAGAATTAATTATGCTTGAGGGGAATGCCAGCTTTTTTGTATTAGATATATCGCTTGCAGGAATCCATTACTAGAGGCTAAAACATATTGGGAGCAATAAAACACTAATGCGCCCACATCGGCAAGTTTGCACAAGAAGCACTTCAGCTGTCTGCTCCCATCAGTCACGCAGCAAAGGCTCCGCCCACCGTGGGACCGACCTGCATGCACTTCCAGTGGGAGGCAGTGGGAGGCGCTGGTGGGGCTCCTGAGCAAACAGCCCCCCTCTGTCGTTCGCGCTATGAATAGCCCCACCTCCTGCAGCGCAAGGACAGGTTCCATCAGGATCTCAACTCACTCATGCCCGACCGACACACTTTTTGGAGGTGAACCGAGCCTGTGGCCTCCCCTGACTCTGGAGAAAATGTCCCTTCTGTCTAAGGTCGGACTTGCACGTACGTGCAGCCCGTGTGCTCCGGCCTCCTGGGTTCTCACTCCCCTGCCAGCGACTGCGCCTCTTCCTCTATTCCTTCTTCTCCCTAGTTAACTGATTTCACTCCATCGGATTTTACACATCGCAAGTCTCCTTCCTCCCAAAGTGTCTTTGTCCCTTCTGTCTGTATCACTTACTCTTCCAGCTGCTGCCCTGTCTCCTTGAGAAGAAAATGTCCAAATCGCTGTGGTGTTGTCCCAACACACTGCCCGCATCTGCTGGCCTCCCCAGACCCACTCTCTTCCCCCGGTCCGGCCCCTGCTCCCCGAGAGCAGCTCCACCGAGGTTCTCAGACAGCGATGACAGTAAATCCACTGGGAAGTTTTCGGTCTTCACTTCATCTTTCAAGAGTCCTGTTCCCCTTCCTTCTCAAAGAGTCCTCTTGAGCAGGCTCTGAGGGCACCACGCCCTCTGCCGTCCCCTGGCTCCTCTCCAGTCTTGCTGGTCGAGTCACGCTTCACGGCACACCCTTTAAATAAGGGGGCTCCTCGGGAACTGGCCATAGGTGCCCCCTCTGTTTCACTCCATACTTGTTGTTGAGACCATTTTGTGGCTTCAGACACCACCGAGAGGTCAGTGAGTGTCCATTTAAATATGCGATCCAGACCTTTTCTCTGAGTCCCAATACCAGCACACCCGACTGCCGAGTGGACAGCATGTCCCAACGGCACTTGGGCTGTCCCCCACACCTGGTCCTCCTGGAGCCCTGCGCACCTCCGAGGGCGGCACTCACACCATCGGTTCTGCGCCCCAGAAACCTAACAGCAAACCCTGATGCCGCCACCCCTCCTTCTCCAGCCCACGTAGCGCATCACCAAGCCCTGGTATTTGCCTTCTCTCCGTGTCTTCACTTCTCTCCGTTCCCACCAGCCTAGACCCAGCTACCGCCGTATGTTGCCTGGGCTACTGCAGAAGCTCTCTAACTGGACGCAGTGCCCGTGTCCAGCACTGACCTTCAGCCCAGGTTTGTCACGGCCACAGCGAGCACTTCGAAAGGTAAGTCTCTTTACTTAATCCTCCGCCCTGAAGCTTTGTCGTGGATGCCAGGCTCTCGTGATGAGGACACAGTGTGTGTGCTTCTGCAGACTGCGGGTGGGCTCACGGCCCCTCCGCTGTCTCCCCTCTGGCCACACCGCTCTTCTCTGCCACCCTCAGCCAGGCTCAGGGCGCGCACTAGTTTTCTTCCCTGCATTTCTCACCGTGTTTATCTACCTGTTTTTTGAGCACTTGGTTATGTATTTTCTCCAAAAGACTTTCACAATCAGGGCCAAAATCATGTATATTTTGTTCAATATTCTGTCCCCAAGTTTTTTGCTCACACATAGTAGGTGTTCTTCACACATCACTGGATGAGTGTCTGGACAGGAGAGAGCAGATCTGCGATTCGCCGGGTAAAACCTGGGGAGCAGTGGAGCTCAGCTGGGGTGGCAGGAGGGGCGGGGCAGAGGAGCACCCGGGAGAGCTGGCATTCAGGGTCCCAGGGGAGAGTGCAGGGTCGCTGAGGTCACAGGAAATTAAACCAATGTGGGATTTCTCAAGTATCACTAGAGAGGTGGGTTTTTTTATCTTTTTTATTGAATTTATTGGGGTTACATTGGTTAATAAAATTATGTACGTTCTAGGCATACAATTCTATAATACATGATCTGTATGTTGTATGTGGGTCCACCACTCCATGTCTAGTCTCCGTCCGTCACCATTTATCCCCTTATGTCCTCTTCCACCTCCCCCAGTCCCCTGGCCCCTGGTCATCACGACAGAAAGGTATTTTCTCAGCATTGCTGATTTCCCCCAAGTTTTACTTGTTTCTTTCTCCTGATATGTTGACAGACCCGAATGTGAAATTTCTCATGAATGTACTGTTAACCTTTCCTTATGGAGTAGAGACTTGCTTCACAGTCTGAGATTAAACAGGAACTTGTTTCCATTGACCACCGATTGCCACTGAGTTTACTCCATAGTGTAGGGGGGCTCTACCTGCAGGGCCCCCCCGCAGCTGCCATGGATGAGAATAAGTCTACCAAGACATGATCTGCTTGGGGAGGAAAGGTAGCCGATCTCTCAAAGGAGAAGGACCAAGAGCCTTTTCCTCAATGGGCTTTTATTGGGTTCATTTTGCACAGGAATACAGGTAAGGATCAAACGATAGATATCATACAAAGAACTACTAGGGCTTATTCTGAGTCAAGGTCTGTTAGCCAAAGGGCTACAAAACCTTGAAAAACAAACTCCTTTCCTGCTCGGACCTTTATCATTTAATTGAGAGCATTCCAAACAAAGTAGGTTTCACAGGATTTTACATATTCTTTCTTATGCCTGATCTCCAGGGGAACCCACACTTTCCAGCACAGGGCTGTACCACCCCCTGTCATTGTTTCAGGCTTAAGGCATTGTTTCAGGTTTAAGTCAGGCAGGGAAAGTAAGGCAGCCAAGAGATTAGGAGACTTCTCAAAGACAAAATACAGACTCCAGCTATGTCAAAGCCAAGGGGCAAGGGTCCATCATCCCCTTTTGCTATAGTCCCCCAAGTCCTTCCCTGGGGCCTCCCTGTGATTTGTGCCTGTTTTAGGTCGTTCCCCCCTTGGGGAATCTTACCCGTCATTGGCTAATTGACCAAGCATTGGGGGCCAGGCAGAGTGAAGTAAAAGGAGCAGAGGTGGCGCCCCTGCAGGAAAATAAGCTTTGTCTCCTCAGTGGCTTCTAGTCCAAGGTCTCTCACTCAGCCTTAGCCATGGTGGGGGGGTGGGGGTTACAGCTTCTGAAACTGGACAAGGTGGTTCCCAACACTGTAGGTTTCCAGGGTATGGTTCCCTCAGGGGCTGACACCACAGGTGTGTCATGCACATATCTGAGGGATGAAGGACTTATGCCCTGAGAGGCTGTGTGGAGGCAGGTGAAGGACCCTACTAGGCGGAGAGTCTGTGACAAGCTTCCTCTGCCTCATGAAAGGCACACACCAGTTGCCTGCCTCCCCACTCCTGAGAAGGACCGTTTACTTACCCCATAACAAGGAAGGAGGAAATATGGTAGAAATCCTCAGCCTCATCGAAACAGTGCCAAATGAAACATAGAACACACATTTAAATGTGAATTTCAGATAAACAAATTTGAGTGTATGTTTGGGCAATGTTTAGATATGTTTACACTAAAAATTATTTGTTGTTTATAGGAAATTTTAAATTACTGGGTGTGCTATATTGTATTTATCTGCTAAGTCTGATAACCCTAACCAAAGTCCATTGATCGATTGATTGATTGATTCATTCATTCATTCATTCACAAATATATTTTTTAGTGCAAACTTTGGTCCAGTCTCTGTTCTAGCCTTTAGGGCTCAACAGGTAGCAAAACAAAACCCCTCACCCAGTGTTTAGTCCATATAAAGACCAAACCGAGGTGCCCGCGGACTCCGGAGGCTGCACCGCCTGCGGAGCGGTCCCAACACACCCTCCGTGCACGATGCCCTCTGTCAGATGTATGAACAAACAGGGGCCACACACTGAACCCCAACAAGCTCAGGGGAGGCTGTGTGATGGCCTTACAAACTCAGAGACCAGAGTAACCACACAGGATGGTCTGAAATGAGAACTTTCTAACCAAAAGGGAGTCAGGGCAGGTAGTTACATCTTTACCTTAATTAAGCCTGTCTGTCATCTTTTTGCACCTCAGGTAACAAGCACAACTTCCCTTTTTCCGGAGCCCTCGGGGCACAGTCGCCTCACCACTGGGGAGGGGTGGGGGACCGCAGATCCCCTCATTGTTACACTGTCATTGTTGTCATGCTAATTATTGACTGTTAACTATGCTGTGCTCACAAATATGGAAGTATGTGTGTATCCCTTTTACATTTTATCCAGTCCTAGAGGTTCCTATCTTTGCTCCTCCCACCTCCCTAGTCCATCACCAGTGGATTTCATGCGACCCACTTACATCTCCTCTTTCACTTGTAGCACATAAGATAAGGCACAAAGCTGCCATTTTCCAGAGTATTTTCTGAATCCATTGAGGTTTTGCTCCCTGGCAATTGCTGTCAGTTTGGCCTAAACTCATAAACATTCTTAGAGGTTTGGGTGTTTCTTACTTTAATGAATGGTGTACAGTTGGTCATCCTTGGAATACTTGCCATCTCCTTAAAATATTCTTTCCTTAAGAGAATATATAGCCACACCAAAATAGTTACTGTTATTGTCATTGGGTTTAGGAGTTTGAATGATTTTTTTTTCTGTTTTTGTGCATTTTCCACATTTTCTAAATGAGTCCATATTACTTATAAAATGATATGATTGTTCCATAAATTCAGATTGCCACGATCACTTTTAAAATTAACTTTCAAGTAATGATTCAAGTGCTGAACTGTGTCATTAGCAGGAAGTCCATGGTCTACTTCTGAGATGTCCCTGACTTCCAGAATCGTGGCTCTTCAGAGTCCCCCAAGAAGGGGGGGTGGGCAGGGCGGACCCCCCACCCCCCAAGCAGGGCAGGCCCTGCCCGGAGAGGGTTTCTTCACAGTCTCCAAAGGCTAGTCCCCAGGGCGAGTCCTGCCCCCGAACGGAGGGCCGGATCCGAGCCTGCGAAGGGCTGCCTGCCAGGCCCGCACCTCCCTCCAGGAGGCCCACCCGCCCCAGCAATGTGAAAATAACCCGAAGAACCTGCAAGTCTGCAGAACTTGGGGCTTCCCATTGCCACTCCCAGGCACCTCCCCGGGACCAGCTGGTTTGAAATGACTGGGTGTTCCCACCCCCAAGGGGACCCCAGCAGGGATTCCTGGGGACCCACACATGTGCTGAGAACCTGGGTTCCCTCCAGAGGTCCCAGAGCACTTTCTGGCTCTTCTTTCAGTGGAAAAAAAGGTACAAACTTAATTGTTGAAACAGTACCCCACTTCATGTATAGAGGATACATAATAATAACAAAACAAATACACTGAACCCACATCCACCACTCACCAACAGACTTGAGTGGGTTTCTTAAGCCCTGAATCAGGCAAAGCTTTCCTTTCCTTTCCTTTTATTGCCTTTATCTTGTTGGGTAACTCACACAGTGAAATCGCCCGTTTGGGCTAACTTTAAAAATTAGAAATAAAGCTGATTGAACCAAGGTAATGTGTTCTGGTTCATACATTTCACTGAAAACTTCTCATTTGTTAAGATTTTATTTCATAAAATACTGGTATTGATATCATCTCTTATGCCTAAACAATTCATACCCATTTAGATGTGACTTTTAAAAAATAGTGATGGCCTTGATCCACATTTTCTTCATGAACAAAACCGGTAAAAAGATTTTTCAACTCATATATCACAGGCCACAGCTAACGTTTGTATCCCAGTGTATCCCAATGATGAAAAATAAAATAAAATAAACTCAACTCCCACAAGGCTTAAGTCGCAGGATTTTGGTAGAGATGATCGACAAGGATGCTTTCCTTCTCCAGCGGAGGAACGTGAGACCCCACGAGGCAAACGCACAAAGCCCCGTGACCAGCGTGTCCTCCGTTCACCCACACACAGGGGACAGCTCTCCGTGCCAGACCTGCTGGCCGCGTGCAACCCACAGCCGGGTGTGTGGTGCGCGGAGAGTCTCCAGGAGCCGGGACCTGGGTCTCCTCGCTCCCTGGGAGCCAGGCTGTCGGGTCGGACTGTCCCCTGTCCCTGTCGGACAGTGAGGTGGGTGCCACATCATGTCTGAGAGTGTCGCTTACATGCCCAGAGGTTATTAATAGACTAATAACCTCTGTTGGAAAATAGAGAATTGGGAAATTATTTCCAAAGTCATACGAGTAACTTTGAATCCAACAGAATTATCAAATTCCCACACGGCTTTGAATGCTTTCGCCTTCATTTCCAGCCACTGCTAAACCCTCTGTGCCTCAGGGCATGAAAACACAGCACACACATCAAAAACCAAGTTGGTTTTTTCCCTGTGTTGTTGCAAAAATATGATTTTGCCACATCATTTAAAAGCAGAGAACAAAGCTGCCAGGGGGGCAGGGGAATGCACCCGATCACTTGGGAAAATCCTGGAATTTTCAGCCTACGTGAACTCCTGAGGGTGCAGGGAAAGGTGTCAGCGTGCGGATGAGACGTGAGGCCTGCAGAAACGCCTGCGCCCCCTGGCGGTCTCGGGTTTTATTACATTCGTGTTTACCCCCAGTGCTCTCGCTGCCGCGGACCCCTTCGGGCCTTCCGGAACCCCACCACCATCGCCGCCTCCTGGGTTTTCTTCATGCTGTTATTTTCACAGTTGATGGACGATTTCCCACACTGAGACCAAGGCAGCTTCCTTGCCTACCTAGGCCGCCGGAATCCAAGCTTGCCGGCCGCTCAGGGAAAGGCCGAGGGCACTCACCACGGGGCTGGGCGGCAGCTTCCGGAGGCTCAGCGCCCCCCGCGGCCAGTGCCCCAGCGGGGCCCCGCCTCCAGGTTGCCCTCCATGCCCCTGCAGAGACCTCGTCTCCTCCCGGCACGAGCCTCTCCTGCCCCCACCTGCACCCTGTAGACTCCTTATCCTCAGTGATCATTCGTCTCTTCAGCCATGTGAGTTTCATTGGTCATTACTGATCGATGAGGACCAGCCTCCTTCCAGGCCGCCTGCGTCCTACACCCCCGCCACCCACCGCCGGGACGCTGCCCCCACCTCCACGCCAGGCCAGCGGAGGTGCCCAGGCCTCACCTGGACCCCTGCCTGTTGCGCGTGGGTCCCCAGCCAGCAGTGACCACAGAACGCTGTGGATGGCTCGACGAAAACACGCGAGAAAAAACGACACATGCACAGAGACAGACTAGTTTCTGTGGGGAAGTAGGGACGAAATGGCCACCCCCCCTAGTGGGGAGTGCGCCGATTTACAGTCCATACCTGCTTTTATTGGGCTCATTCTGCATAATAATTCAGGTAAAGTACAGTATTCATTAGGCTGTAAAACTTTGAGGAACAAACTAACTTCCTCCTAAGACCCTTCTCATTCAACTGAGAGCATTCTAAACAAAGAAGGTTTCACAGTAATTTACATGTTCTTTCTTAGGCCTGATCACCCAGGGAATCCGCACTTCTCAGCACAGAGCTGCACCATCCTCTGTCATTGTTTCAGGCTTAGGTGGAGCAAGGGAACTAAGACAACTGGGAGACAAGGAGGTTTTTTCCCAGATGCTGAGAACTCAGGCTATGTCAAAGCCAAGGAGCGAGGGTCCATCACCCCCTTTTGCTGCAGCCCCCCAAGTCCTTCTTTGGGGGGGCCTCCCAAAGTGATTGTGCCTGGCTTAGGTCGTTCCCCCCGTGGGGAATCTTACCCGTCTTTGGCTAACCGACCAAGCTTTTTTGGGTTCAGTCATGAATAAAGCCCCAGAAGCAGCATTCCTGCCAGGAAGATAAGCTTTTGTCTCCTTGCTGGCTTACAGTTCCAAGGGCATTCCCTTAGCCTTAGCCTAGGCGGGGGTTACAGCTTCTGATACCAGTCAGGGCGGTTCCCAACACCCGCCCTTTCCAGGGGCAGCACCTCGGTGTCAATTGGTTATAGAATGTCTCGTGTGAGTGCTTTGGAATATTTGCTTTCCTTTAGTAATTGCTTCACTGTGTCTTCCGTGGCTCCCAGCGCAGCCTCAAACCCCTTCTCTGAATAACCAGAGTCCTAGCTTCTTGTCTCAATTCTCAACCGCCCCGAGTGAAGCGATGGTGTTCCATTGTCTTTGACAAAAATGAGAGATACTTAACATTTTTTCCAGCTCTAACCGTCTATAAGGCTAAGTGTTTTTTTCACTGGTTAAAAATTCAAATGTGTTCTTTTGAGTTTTCTTATTGCTGACGCCAGATGAGGGAGGCAGTGGAAACGCGGTGGGAAGGTCCCCGAGGCCCTCCCCCTGCCCGCTCCAGGGAAGGGGCCAGACCCGAGGGGTGATGGAGGTGCCGTTGCGACGGCCCCTCAGCTCCCCAGGCCTTTGCTGTTGAGCTGCGAGCATCGGTGTTTTATTGCCTCCCGCGCTTGGGGGAGAATGATACACACACAGTCAGTGCTTACTGGAAGCAGATGGCTTCCTGCAAATCCATCTTCAAAGCTTATCGTCCTCAAGCAATGAGAAGCAATTCCTTTCCCTCCAAAGGGCATCAGTCTCCTGTCTTCTCAAATAAAGGGAAAGCTGCAGCCTGTCACGCGGCGAGCGGCCCGCCCGCCCCGGCTGACGAAGAAAAATGAATGGGCAACAGTTCCAGCGCGCGGCGTGGAGAGAGAGGGGATCCGGCAGCCCCGGCGCGCCCCTCATTTTCTGCTTGAGGGAAAAGGAAGGGCATTTATGGGAGCTGTCCTCCGGCATTACAGGGGGATGACGGCCGCGGCCCTTCCGAAGGGAGTACAATGCTAATGTTTCACTAACGACGTTTTGATGCGCTCTGCTGTAAGTCTTTGCCAGCGCCCTGCTCTCACAGCACCGGTGACGGGGGCGGTCATGGCCTTGACCCCGTCCCTCACCCGGATCAGGGCCGTCTGTCACCCCACGCCGAGGCCAGTGGGCATTTCCCATCCGCAGGCTATTACCTCAGTGTGTTCTCACAACCACGTCCCTCTGTTCTAGAGAATTCTGTGGGCGTCTAACTGCCAGCATCACGGGGGGGGGGGGGTTAGGAATGCGGGCGGGGGCGGGGGGGAAGGGTTGCCTGGTGTCCATCAGAGGAGTCCGATGAAGCCATGGTCAGCTCCAGGGTTCGCACAGGGCAGCCCACGTGGCCCTGGAACCTGTGGCTGCCCCCTCACAGACTCCAGCCTACACGCCGGTTGTGGGCCGGCTCCTGCTGAGTTTGGAGAAGCCCGGCTCCACAGTCGTCAGCAGCAGCAGATGATGGCGATGACGGTGTAAAATGAGGACTGTGGGGGGCGGGGCGGGGGGAGCAACCTGCCTGCAGCTCTCAGCCTGATTCTGGCCTGCCGCCCCTCTGCCACCCTGAGGAGGACAGGCAGGAAGACAGCGGGGCCGGCACAGCCGGGTTTCTCTGCAGCACGCGCCCCCACAGGCGGGAGCCAGGTCACAGGTGCCGCTGCCTCTTCTGTGAAATGCGCACAGGCATTTCTAACTAGTTTTCCATGATGCTACGCTCTTGCTCCCTTGTTCACTCACACACCCATTGCCAGTTACCGGCTGAGGCTTGGCAGACACGTGTGGTTAGTCACTGCTCCGGGACTCTCCTACCAGTGAGATTCACGAGCCCAGCCTCTGCTGTCCACCGCCAGGTTCCGAGCTGAGCTTAGGTCGTGGAGGAGAGCGGCCGATGGACGACAGGCTGGGAAGGAGCGAGAGGTGCAGACAGCGAGGGCAGGAGGGGCTGCGTTCCGTCCCCAGGACCGAGGGAAACGGGGCCAGAGCCCAGGCCCACGGGCGTTATTGTTGTGTACGAGTGTGGTGGGAATGACGGGATTCGCTCCCGCAGCCCAGACCGCCCCGCGTGATGGGGCTGTCTGTGTTCAGGCCAGGTAAAAAAAAAATACCTCGACACAAAGATTTCCCTCTTCCACTGACATTCGCTCGGAGGGCAGTCCCGGCAGCAGCGGGCGGCCTCCGAGGTGTGCTCCTGTGCGCGCACGAAGCCGGGCTGCCCCCTGGTGGGGGCGGCCTAAAGACCAGCCGCGCGGAGGAGCGCCTCTCGCGGGCTGGGTCAGCACCCGGGCCGAGTCGACTCGCTGACCCTGCTGCAGGGAAGGCGGTCACGAAGGTGAGAAAAGTCCGTCTGCCGGAACCCCCAGGAGGACCCCTGGTCACCAGCGTGGCGAGGGGGGCGCTGGGGTCTGCAGTGAGATTCTTAAAGGCTGTCGAAGCAGAGTTCCCAGAACCTTATCCAAAAGGGGGGGGCGGGGGGCCTGCGTACACAGCCCCTGTGGCCTCAAAGGACCCAGGCAGAGAGGGTGACGGTGAGCTGCACCAGGAGGGGCCTCGAGAGGAGAAGACACGGAAGTGCCCAGGGGACACAGCCCCCACCCGGCCTGAGTGGCCAGTGGCCGAAGAAGGATTCCCCAGAGAGGTGGTGCCTCAGCCAGATTTTTTAAAAGAATAAAATGCAATGAATAAGTAAACGTAAGCCACGCAAAAGCAAACAAGCAGAACGGGAGAGGGTGTCCCAGCCACAGCCTGGGTGTTGGTCGGTGGTGGTGGCGAGGTCAGGGTCTGAGAAAGCTCAGAGGAGGTCCAGTGACCAGCCACCTGGAGGAAGGAGGCCACACTGGACACGTGGGCAGGGCCCCTGGGCAGGACGCGGCACCCACGCTGGGCAGCCACCCAACGCCAGATCCGCCCACAGCGCAGATGCCGATGGTTTAAACAATGAGTTCCCTAACCCCCAAAATGCTGCCTGGGCCCAGGAGCCGGCCATGCGGGCACCGAGGTGAGACCCATGGCCTTCGGACCCTCCCATCAAGGAGGGAAAGCAGAGAACAGAATCGTGGCTCTCATGGGAGGAACCAAAGAACGAGTGTTGGCAATGCCCACTGAGCCGGCCCTGCAGCCGTGGGGGTTGAGAACCGCTTCCGGGGATCGGTCTGGCAAGGTCAGCCCTGAGGCAGCGGTTCCAGCCCTGAGTGTCGGGCTCACCTGGAAAAGTGTTAGGTTGCTGACCCCACACCAAGTTTCTGACTCACAAGGTCAGGAGTGAGGGCCCAAAACTTACACCTGGAGTAGGTCCCAGGTGTCCCAGGCACTGCCAGCCCAGGAGGACTTTGCCCCAGGGAAGTGAGGACGTGGTCCCACAGAGACGGCGAGGCTGCCTACCCCCAGAGAGGAGGAAACCGGGGTGCTTGGTTGGGGGACAAGGCTGTATCCTGATGGCATTGGGTGGGGATGGGAGGCAGATGCAGGAGTACAGAGAGGGCATCTCCCACAGCCTCCGTGAATAATCACCCAGTTGCCTCCAGCGTCGTCATCCCACCCACAGCAGAGGCCAAAGGGCATGTGGCTCCCCGGTGGCCTGCAACCTTTCTCCTAAACTTTCCATCCTGCCCTGTCCCTGCTCCCCAAACCAAACAGCCCTGAGGACCAACCAGCCAGCCTGCCCCCTAAACCACAGGTGGTAAACACAAGGCCCAAAGGCCAAACCCGGCCCTCCACCTTGTTTTATCCAACCTGGCACCTTGTTTCTACCCCGAAGTGCCGAGCTCACGCTGAACTGTTAAGCAGTAGTCACATGTATACAGCCCTAAAATTACATTCGGTCCTTGGAAGGCAACCGCGAGGCTGATGTGGCCCCCCGTGAAAATGAGTTTGACACCCCTGCCCTGAATGAGAATAAATCTAAAAACCCCCTCGGGGGAGCTGAAGCAAGGCTTGTAATTTCCACAAGGAAATAAAGTTCCAGAAGCAAAGAAACGGAAGCATCCACAAGCACACAGTTCTCGTTTCATCCAGAAGCGAAGTGGAGAGGCCCAGACAGGGGCCAGCACGACCCAGACGGCAGGTGCTACACTTGCACACCGGGTGCTCTCGGCTGAGCTGCGCCCCTGCCCCCCCCACCTCGAACCACGACCTCCTTTGGAAATAGGTCTTTACAGCTCTAAGTGAAAGGGAGCCATTCGTGTAGGCCCTGATCCGAGGGGGCTGCTGGCCCCCCCTTAAGTGTATGCGCATAATTTGGGAGGGGCACACATTCCAATAGACACAGCCTATAGGGGCCAGAACACTCATGTCAAGTTTTATTGGAAACCCCCTCCCAGAAGTCCGTCATTGCAGCCCCTGCGGGGGGTGGTCATGGCAGCAAAGGAAGGGCTGGGCAGGAGGGCAGAAGACACGTGAGCAGTGGCTGCAGGGCAGCCAGGGGGTGGGGAGGGGAGCCTGGGAGGTGGGCCTTGTGGCCCAGGACAGAGGGGCCTGCTGGTGGGCTCAGTCCTCACCACTGACTCAGCTCACGCTCTGCCCTTTCTTGTTGCAAAGGGAAAGCTGAAGTTCCTACAGGAAATTACGTGGCATCTCCCCTGGGAAGTGTCCTGATTTCCACCCCACACCCGGGCAGCTGGGTGCCCCTCGCCGCTCCAGTCACTGATTGGTGAGCGCTCCCCATGGCCTCCGCATCCCTCCACGGTGAGGCAGCTCTGATGTTGCCTCTTCTCACTGGAAGACAGGTTCCTGGGCTTTGTTTACCAGACCCTGCCCGCTGCAGCCCCGAGGACACACCCCAGCCACAGCGTGGGGACGTTGAGGGCTGCCAACTCCGGGGAGCAGGAGTGCCCCAGCAACCCCGGCACAGCCGCACGCAGCCCAGCTCCGGAGCAGCGCGGGACGTGCCTGCAGGTGTCAGGGAAAGCTCCACGCCAGTCCCCAGGGTCAACGGAAACGTTCCAATGCTGCTCGAGGAAGACCCCCAGCCCAGCACCGAGACAATAGGGGGTACGATTGCTTCACAGCGGGCCCCGGGCTTCTGCAGGCGGATCACCTGTTACGGGTGCATTCTCGCTCCTGAAACTGATAAACGGTGCAGCTGAGTGAAGGCCGCCTCAGGGTATTCGGCACAGGTGTGAGCGTGAACTCGCCTCATCCCAGCCCTGCTGACCTTATCCTAGGATTCATCCTCTCCCACCGTGGCATCAGGGTGACGATGGGACCCCCCTCCCCAGGGGACTTCCAGACACCGCAACACAGTTCCGGACTGAAGTTTGCTCCTTGGCTGTAAAGTAAACCGCGACCCTCCCTGGGGGCAGCCCCACAGGTGGAGGCTGTTCCGGAGGCGCCCCTCACATCAGAGACGCCCACAGCGCACACCTGCACCTGCCTGCCTCCCCCCATCGTTGTGGCCACACCTGTGCACTGGTCTTGGTGTCAGTGACAATTTAACCAGTGTGACTGTGCAGCAAGCCTTGTAATAAGCACTGTGCATACATTATGCTGTTGCACCTCACAACAACCAGGTTGCGGTCCGAATGCCTCCTGACTCAGGTGCATAAGTGGTGACTCATTGACCGAGGTCCCAGAGCTACTAAGGGATGACTCGGCCCTCGTACCCAGATCCACCCCTCGCCCAGATCAGCAGAACCTCTGCGCGTTCTGCCTCCCCGGCTCCTCGCCGCTTTAGAGAGCAGCCCGGTGAGTCCAGCCGGGAGGCTGGCCTTTGAACCCCTGGGACATCTCCCACAAACCCACCCTCAAACTTCCTCATTACGATCACATGTGTCGTTCCTGGCAGTGATGAGTATAACTTCAACCTAAAAAAAAGAAAGGAAAACAACACTGGGGTGCCTGTGAGGTTTGGAAACCACATTTTCAAGGGGGTCATTAGCCCAGGGACACGCCGCCCGTAAAAGCACTTCCATGGAGTCCTTCCTTCCTCTGAGGCTGCCGAGTTCACGCCATCTTGGGCATCCAGGGTGCCCACAAGTAAGACACTGCCCCTGTCCCCAGGGCTCCTGGTGGGGACCCTGAGGAAGGACGTGGTCGTCACAGTCCAAGGCAGCCAGTCCTGTGAGCAAGGCGGGGGCATGTGACCGACCAGCGGCTGAGCCCAGGCCCCGGGGGGGACGTCGGGAACCACGTCCTGTCCGTGAGGTCAGAGCTCGCAGTCCCTCCGCGGTGTGTTGCCACGAGGTCAATGGGTCGTATCATTTCCCGCAGAGGACACAGGCTCCTGTGTTCTCTCTCATGAGTTAAAGCGAACTCAAGGCACCTGGCTGTAGTTCCAGGTGCTTTGGCTGAGATCTTTGGCCACCTTGGGAAACTTCTTCATGTGATGAGCCTTAGGGCAAATATACTCACGAGGCCTGTGGGGTCACTGGCGGAGTCCATGCCGTCCCCTCACCGGAGGAGCCAGTCCCTCCATCCCCACATCTCTCGGGGTGCCCCTGCCACTGGCCCGGCGCCGTGGTGAGACTGGGCCAGGGCTGCTGCAAGGAGACTGCAGCTCACGAGGGGAACAAAAACATAAGCGGGCAATTAGGAGACCTCAGCGTGTTTATGAAAATGTGGCCGAAACACCTGCCAGGGGCCAAGGAAAGCTCTGGGCCTCGTCGGGACTCCCTTGGTGGGTTACTCCCCTCAGGGACCGAGTTTACATTTCTCCGGCATCACAGGCCAGGCCCCAGCTGTGCAGGGACTGAGGGCCAGTGGGCAGGAGACAGGTCCCAGCGGGCCCTGACCACCTGGAGGAGCGCCGGCCCGCCTCGGGCCGGCCACGTGATCGACACGGTGTCACTGCATCCTCAAGCACACACCTCCTGGCCCGGTCACGGGTGAGGACACTGATGCCCCCACGTGGTGACTCACGGGGTCCTGCAGCTCACACGGGGCAGAGCTGGGCCTTGCCCAAACAGGGAAGGTTCCAGAGGAAGGTCCTCTGAAGCCCAGAGTTCATCAGTGCTGCACGGAGCAGCCCTGAGGATGCCTCCTCGAGCTCTAGGTTTCCCAGCTCTGCAGGCTGCCTGGGGGCAGCTGCAGCCTATGGCCTGAGATGCAGGGGCCTGGAGGACGCGCCCTCCCGCCAGGAGGCCCACCACCTGCGGCGGCAGCTGTGCTCCCGAGCACAGCCCTCCCCCTGTATTATATAAGGGAACCCTCTGCGCACAGCAGCCGGGCTCAGAACGCACGTGAAGGACTCACCGCGGGCGGGTTCCTGGTGGCGCGATGTGGCTGTGGTCCCTGCTGCTCTGTCTTCCCCTGGCTCTGGCTGCGAGTGGCCCGCCTGAGCCCCAGGCACTGGAAGATATTGGCACGCTCCACTGTGGGCCCCAGAGCCTTCGGCTCACTGCGCACCCTGTCGATCCGGACACGGGGACGCCTCCCACCCTGATAGCGTGGGGTAAGTCTGAGGACGCACCTGCTGAGCCAGCCAGTGGCTCATCACCACGGCCACCTGAAACCACCCTCCAGCGCCCTATCCCCCCAATGCTGACCCCTTGGCCAACTCGGCAGCTTGTCTGCAGACATGTCACTTGTCACCTCACTCCTGAACCGAGCCCCCTCTGGTTCCTCCCTCTCCTTGGTGGTGGCCCTCTGGGGTTGCCCCTCCCCTGCACGGTCACCACGATGACAGACCACCTGTGCTCTCTGCCCGTCCCCCCCACCCCAGATAAGGCCAGCCTGCTCCACAGGCTGCGCAACGACTCTGGCTGTGGCACCCGGGTGACGGAGGGCCCCGGCAGCTCCGTGGTGCTGGAGGCGTCCTACAGCGGCTGCTTCGTCATCAACTGGGTGAGTAAGACCCAGGCTTCGGGAACGCCGAGCCCCGCCCTGTGTCCCCCCACCCCCCAGGCTGACCCGGGTCCCTCTCTCCAGGACTCCCACCACCTCATGCTAGTCGGCGTCAAAGACACAGCAGCTGCTGGGCTCTGGCCGATAGTGAAGACCAGGCTGCTCCAGTGTCCCATGGCTTCCCCAGGTGCGTGCGGGTCACCCCCACCTGCCCTGTGCAGGGACACTGCCGCTCCTGATGGACGGTCCACAGCCCTCCCTCCACCCGCATCCTTAGGACAACGTCCACCTGAGTGAGCCCGGCGTGGGGGAGCCTGTGGGGAGGGCTCGTGAGGTCCCTCCGCAACCCCCCAGGGCCTGAGCACTGTCGAGGACCCCCCCAGCAGTGAGCCTGGCCACGGGCTGCTCACGGTGGACTCAGACAGACAGGAACTGCCCCAGGAGCGGGCCCTCAGGGCTTGAGGCGGCAGGCGGGGAAGGGCGTGGAAGCTGTTGGGAGGACTTGGCCTCCCAGGGCCAGCTGAGTGAGGCCAGCCCCTCTGGGGGCCCCTTGATCTCCTGGCTGGGGCATTAGCTGGGACCCCAGCTCCCGCAGGTCTTGCCCGGTGACCTGGGAGCCCCCCGTTCAGTCAGAATAGACACCCACGTGGAACTCGCTCTGCTCACCCCTTTGCTACTCAGTGCAGCCCAGGGGGTGACACTGACAAGACGCGGTGACCAGACACCATCCTGGGCAGCCCCCTGGCCGGCCCCACATCTCAGAGGCCAGCAGGTGTCCCGTGGCCCCAGTGGAGCGGTGCTCCGGGGGAGACCCCTGCTTCTCCCGACCTCCTTAGAGTCTTTTTTTTTCCAAAAAATACTAATTTCAGGGACTCCTGCCAGGCAACTTAATATTTGAGTAACTTCCTGGGACGTAATCTGATGTGTGATAGGGACCTTTCCACCCCAGCCGTCTGGATATCTATGGGAACCCCCATGCTTTGTAACCAAATCTCTCCTGTCAGGCCCGAGCTTTGTGGCCTGACTCGAGTGGCTCTCCTCTCCAAACGCAGCCCAGAGCACTCCGGCGGCCACCCTGTGCGACTCTGTGCCCGAGTGGGACAGGCTTCCCTGCGCCCCTCCCCCCACCACACCAGGCGACTGTCAGAGGCTGGGCTGCTGCTACAACTCCACGGGGGACTCCTGTTACTATGCCAACACAGGTGCGTGTGGCTTCTTTGAAACCAGCTGAGGAAAGTGCCCCTTACCTGCCACTGAACCTGGGGGAGGTTCGTCCCCCACCCTCCAACCCCAGAAGGCAGGTACTGAAAACGACCAGAGGCCGTGCCCCCTGCACCCTGGCCCTAGTGAGCAAGCTTTCTGCAGCTTCTGTTGTCTGAGCTCCTCAGAGTCTTAAGGTAGAGCCGTAACACTTAGCGGCCTCAGGAAGTCAAGTCCAGGTGCAGGATGGGCCTCCCACCGCAGTGGGGTCTGGATGAGCCTTTTTTCAGAGACTGCTTGCTGTCTCTCCCAAGTCACACTCTCGGGTGTTCTAAGGCCAATGACCCTCACTGACTGCACACTGGCCACTCTGTTCTCAGCTCTGAAAACACCCCATCGGCCACACAGAGCAGGCACCACTGCCCCCATTTGCAGATGAAGCTGCAGCCAGGAGGTTAAATACTTTTCCTGAGGTCCCACAGTATGTGATGCAGGCAAGAGGCACACCCAGGTGCTGACCCAGAGCCCTAATTAAGCTCCGGGCAGCTGAGCCGGCGTGGAGGTCCCAGCCAGGGATGTCCCAGCCAGGGATGTCCCCTTCTCTGGGGATGCTCAGACCAGCTAAGTCAGACTCCCGTCTAGCTACCCAGGGGCTAGTAGCAGGGCCCCTGCCTCCAGCCCTGTACCTCTGATGTTCCAGTGACCTCGCACTGCACCCAGGACGGCCACTTCTCCATCGCCGTGCCCCGGAACGTGACCTCGCCACCCCTGCTCTTGAACTCTGTGCACCTGGCCTTCGGGAACGACAGTGAGTGTAAACCCGTGACGGCCACACCAGCCTTCGCCCTGTTCCGGTTCCCGTTCACTTCCTGCGGCACCACAAGGCAGGTGAGGACCGCTGGCCTTTCGCGTTGCTCCTGACCCTGTCAGGCAGGTGGGAAGCGCCCTAGTGGCTGGGGGGAGGGCTGGATGAGGAGCCACGGGGATACGCCGGGCCCTGCTCCGGGTGTGGGACAGTCTCTATGATGGGAGGGGGCTCACCCCTGGGACCTCGGAGGCCGCCCTGGACATGGGGCCCAGCCCACGTCAGCTGTGCTCCACGGGGGCTGGCACGGACCCCGGGGGGAGGAGAACCAGAACAGACTCCTCTTACCACACTGCCTGGGCACCCAGCGGGGCCATGCCCCAGTGGGGCCCCATGGGAATATGCCCCGCCCCTCCCTGTCCTCTGTCCTCAAGCGAGGCCAGGTGGCCGTGTCCCAGGGTGGTGGAGGACACCGGCCCTGCCTCTGCAACAGGCAACGGGGGGCGGGGCAGTGTCGCTGAGCACTGGACCCGAGCAGGCCCCAAGGGGAGCGGCTTCGGGCCAGCAGCAGTGACGGGCCTTCTTGGTCGACCCCCACCCCCCAGATCGCTGGGGGCCAGGTGGTGTACGAGAACGAGCTGGTGGCGGCCAGGGATGTGCAAACGTGGAGCCTCGGCTCCATCACCCGCGACAGCACCTTCAGGTAAGGTCCCGGCTCACCTGCCCGGCCAGACGCACAGCAGCTCAGAGGCTGCCGCTGGACCCGCAGGACCCTTCCCCACGGGAGAGCCCACCTGGCGCCGGGCTGTGCGGCCGTGTGGCCTCACTGGCCGCGCTCACGAGGTCTGCTGGCCCCAGCCTGAGCTAAGCCCCAAGTTCAGCTGTGTTCTTCGCTCAGCGCACCTGTCTCATTCTGGCCTTTTCCCTTCCACCGCCCACAGTCCACGCTGTAGCAGAAAGGGTCCCTTTAAACTCCTGGGTCAGACAGCCTGCTTCCAGCTGCAGGAAGACAGGGAGAGCACTTTAAACTGGACACCATGTGTGACCCACGGGACCCTTCTCCAGCCTGACCCCCTTACGTGGTCTCCCCCCCACCGTCTCCCCACCCCACCGTCTCCCCCCCACCGTCTCCCCCCCACCGTCTCCCCCCCACCGTCTCCCCCCCACCGTCTCCCCCCCACCGTCTCCCCCCCACCGTCTCCCCCCCACCGTCTCCCCCCCACCGTCTCCCCCCCCGTCTCCCTCCCCCGTCTCCCTCCCCCCGTCTCCCTCCCCCCGTCTCCCTCCCCCCCCGTCTCCCTCCCCCCCGTCTCCCTCCCCCCGCCTCCCTCCCCCCGTCTCCCTCCCCCGCCTCCCTCCCCCCGTCTCCCTCCCCCCCGTCTCCCTCCCCCCGTCTCCCTCCCCCCCCGTCTCCCTCCCCCCCCGTCTCCCTCCCCCATGCATTGCCCTTCTGTCGTCTTTGAAGGACCTCAGACTCCACACGCTGCTCTGTCAGCTGTTGTCTCCCTCCTGTGCCTCCATCCTGGCACGTCATCTTCCCTCACGCCAAGTCCCCGTGAGACGGTCCCGACGGCCTTCTCTACCGAAAGCACCCGTTTCTCCACAGGCCCGTGTCCATTGTGGGTTTCCCAAGCCTTCCACCCTTCCCCACTGACCCCCTTCACCGTGCTTTCCCCCACTAAAATAGAGGCCCCCCCATGGCCAGGGACCGGGCCCATGGCATTCACAAACCTCCCCAACACCTGGCTCTCTGAGTGGCCCCCTGAGCAGCCCAGGGACGGGATGCAGCCCGCCCCCTGGAGCTGGCCAGCACCCGGTTCTCCGCAGGCTCCGGGTCAGCTGCACCTACGCTGTGAGCAGCTACACCCTCCCGCTTCACATCCACTTGCTGGTCTTCCCTGAGCTCTTGCCTCAGACCCAGCCTGGACCCCTGACGCTGGAACTTCAGATTGCCAAAGGTAAGACCCGCCTGGCCGTGAGCGTGCGGCCTGCAGTCCGAGTCCTGTCGCTCTTCTGGGCATGGAGGCCCTGCCTTGGTCATGAGACACTTGCTAGAGGAGTTAATGTGCGCGCTGGTCTGCCTCAGGCAACCCAGAGTGTCCTAGCTCTGTCCCCACCACTGCAGCTCACTTTGGCCCCTTGCAGATAAAAACTACAGCGCCTACTACGGCGCTGGTGACTACCCCGTGGTGAAGTTACTGCGGGAACCCATCTACGTGGAGGTCTCCCTCCGCCACAGAACTGACCCCGACCTCGGGCTGCTGCTGCATCAGTGCTGGGCCACGCCCAGCCCGGACCCCCTGCATCAGCCCCAGTGGCCCCTGCTGGAGAGGGGGTGAGTGCTCTTCCACACACCTGTGGCACAGCCCCTCGGGAAAGCCCCCCTGACTGGGGTGTCCCCACCAGATGCCCCTACACTGGAGACAACTACCAGACCCAGCTGATCCCTGTCCAGAATGCCTCGGGCCTGCCCTTCCCTTCCCACTACCAGCGCTTCAGCATCTTCACCTTCAGCTTCGTGGACCCAGGGGCCAGGCAGGCGCTCATGGGACCGGTATGACGCCCCCTTCCCTGCTCCTCAGCAGGGCTCGGACCCCTGCTCCCGCGTTCCCACGTCAGGCCACCCTCGGCTGAGACTGGTCTTTAATGCTGGCCATTGGTACTGCCTCAGAGCAACCTCGGTACAGGTGACATGAGGGACGTTTGCGGGTGTCACCCTGGTTCTCCGGTGCCACTGCGATACCGGCTTAGGCTACCGAGACTTTCTGACTTGCTTTTGATGTGCTCCCTGCCAGGGAGGTAAAGCGGTCCCAACCTCCCCTCCTGATGGGGCTACAGCGGGACCCCACTTCTCTTGGCTCCCAGGTGTATCTGCACTGCAGCGTGTCCATCTGCCAGTCCGCGGGGGCGCCAGCCTGTGTGACCTGTCCCGCTGCCAGGAGTGAGTACCTGAGCCGTCGGCACTCAGAGTCCCCAGAGCTAACCTTGCACACTGTGCAGATGACTCAGACCAGGGACCCAGCCTACTGATGAGGTTTCATGAACTGTTTTGAAGAGTAGAACAGAAACAGGGACTGGCTTCAGAGTCCCAAGCCTTTGAAATATAAGCTGAAAATCCTTGTGACTCTCAGCCTTAGCTTTCTCCCTATGAATTTTCATTAGGCCAGGAGTCAAACTGGTTCATGGCCTACATATGGCCCAATTAAAACCACGTTCTGTCTGGGCAGCTCACAGGTGTAAACTTCGCCACCTGCTTAAAGGAGGGCCTGACAGGTGGACGTGATTGAAGGCTTAGAACACGAGCTCTAGCTGGCCAGGCCCAACGATCCTACTGTGTGTCTGTGCACACGTGCATGCTTCCACCCAGTCTGCTAACACTTATGTGTCTAGCTCCTGCATTCATGAGCCCTGAAGCTTTAAGTCCCTGCTAGCAAAAAAAAAAAAAAAAAGCCCTTATAGTAATGATAGTTTTGAAAAAAATACTACATTAAACCCTGGCTATTGTGGCTCAGTGGACTGAGCCTGGCCTTGTGAACCAAAAGGTCTCAGGTTCAATTCCCAGTCAGAGCACATGCCTGAGTTGCAGGCCAGGTCCCCAGTAGGGGGCGTGCAAGAGGCAACCACACATTGATGTTTCTCTCCCTCTCTCCCTCCCCCTCTCTAAAAATAAATAAAATCTTAAAAATAGTACATTAAGTATCGAATATTTAACACCACCGCTGCATACAATCTATATTCTTCAGGGGAATTAAACTTAGGTTAACCTTTCCAAGGGCCAATAACTGGTGAAAGCCATTGGACTCAAACAGAGCTCTGCTGTCAACTCATTTCCAGTTTCCTGTCGTCACTGGAAAGGGTCCTGGTGTTAGCCTGCTAGTGTCTAAGTTCCACTTAAGAAAGAGTGGCATTCGGGGGTAGTCCAACATCATGACTTGGTCTGTACTCCCAAACTGGCGAAACTAAGGTAACAGCCAGACAAAACAAATTTGAGCAAGACAGACTTAAAATAGTAATATGAGGGCTGACACATGCATGTGAGTTTTCTGAAGGAACTGCATGCATTGAGGAACCTGGCCTTGCATTAGACTCTCCCTTCCTAATGCCCCACAACCCCACTTGCAAAAACGCGACACACCCCAAGCTCTCTTCTCTCCAACAGGAAGGAGAAACTCCGACATCCATTCCCACAACGGCACTGCCAGCATTTCCAGCAAGGGTCCCATGATTCTCCTCCAAGCCACTGAGGACGCTTCAGAAAAGTTTCGTGAATACTCGCGTGAGTAGAAGACCCGACCAGCTACCTGAACCACTCGTCAAACCAAAGCTCCTTCCTCACCCGCTTCCTCTCCCTTACTAGTCTGTGTGCATCTCCGAAAAGGGGACTAGCTAGTTGTTCTGATGGCTAGAGACAGCTGGTGGTGCTCAGGAGGCCGCTCACCACACCAACCTCTCTTCCTCACCAGGCTCTCCGGCAGACTCCCGAGCTCTGTGGGTGGCTGGCCTCTGCGGGACCTTAATTGTTGGAGTCTTGTTCGTGTCCTACCTGGCTATCAGGAAGCGGAGATGAGTCACTCAGATCAAATATGCTAATAAAACTAGAGTCCACTAGCAGCCTGTGCCCAGCTTCTCATTTGAAAGGCTGATTGCTTTAGATCAGCCCTTTACCTGTTGTCGGCATCTCGTCTCTTCAGCTTGGTGGTTACCCAAGAATAGAATAAAAACCATGACACCCTATTTTGCTTTTTTAAAAGATTTTATTTATTTTCAGAGAGGGAAGGGAGGGAGGGAGAAAGAGAGAAACATCAATGTGTGGTTGCTGGGGGTTATGGCCTGCAACCGAGGCATGTGCCCTGACTGGGAATTGAACCTGCAACACTCTATTTTTCTATTTCAACCTATCTTCTGATTATAACAACATTTTAGTAGAATTTCATAGTTGACGACTCAAACAGCATATACAAGAACTAGATAATCTCAGACTGAGCAGACTTTTATAAGCTCAAGAGATGTGCAGCAGGGAGGCGGGGTGGGAGGGACCATCTTCCACAAGATCAACCAAACTAAGGCAGTACCAGTCTAGAGCTCGTCCTGGATCCCCGACACCGCTGTCTCTCAAGTTTGATGTGTGTGGGACTCGAAGGAGGGCAGATGGAAACCGATGTCTGGCCTCGCCCCCAGAGTTTGATTAAGTGGGCCTGCGCTGAGACTTAAGAACCTGTATTTCTAACCATTTCTCAGGTGACACTGATCTTCCTGTTCCAAAGCCACACTTTGAAAACCAGTGTGTCCACCTCTGACTAAGAGGTGTTCGGTCTTGGATTGGTTAACCGGGGGTGGCTTGATCAGAGGCTTAGCTTTGAACCAGAACCAAGTAACTTCCTAGTTTAGCCATTTCTAAGACCAGTAGAAATACAGTGGGGTGGTCCTCATGGCACATGTTCTACCACAGACTGCCTGGTAACTACGGCTGTGGGTCAAGTTCTAGGGTAATCTCTATTTTTTTCACCCAAGAGCTCCGCCAGTCACCCTGGTAAGGTTTCCCCATTCATCCGCAAGGAGGAGCTTTTGCTCGCTTGACCATTCAGCAAAGTAAAGGTTGTTCATCTTGGCTTTTAGACAGCTGCTCTGCAGTCAAGCCCAACCACTTAGAACTGCTCAGCAGGGACTAAGTATTGGCTTCCTTGACCGGGACCCCGCCCGCTGCCTCGGGGACAGGAACTATCACAGAGACTTGAAACACTTGTGTCTCCTGAAAACCTAGTAAGGCGGGCACTCATCCCCAGCCTCCAGGGCCTGGGGCAGAGAGAGGTCAAATACCTTACCCTCTGAGACAAAGCAAGTGCATGCATCCTTCTAAACAAAGCTAATTGGATAAGCCAGCATCACTTGGTGTGATAATGGTGGAGCTGGACCACGAACTCTAACCCCAGAACTTGTGCTTCTGATTCCATGTTCTGAAGGTGCTCAGCTCTCCAGGGGGACCAGGTTCCAGTGGAATAGGTCCGGCTTGCCAGAGGTGTGGGAGCCCTGGCTAAGCTAGACATCTGGACACAGAGGGCCGTCACTACTGACTGCCTTCCACAGTGCTGAAAGCCAGACGTTGCAAAGGGGAAAGCAGTGGTTTTTAGTTGCAGTGGAGGTAGCGGTTAACTAGGTCATGTAGCAACTTCAGTGTACCATTAATTCACCTGAGCAATCTTGGACAATGTTTTAATATTTTAGATGTATTGTATTAAATACAATTTCATATAACTAACTTCAGATTTTTTTATACCTAGTGTGTATCAATGGCAAATCTCAATTTCCATGTTCAATAGTAACTAGGAATAGCACATTTTTAGGTTTTATAAGATTTGCAGTTCAAAAAACTCAAACCCAAATTATTCTTCAAACCCAAATTATTCCAAGTTTTTTAGTAGCTCAGCTGTATCTGTCTTAACATTGTTTTGTGCTTGCCACGTTTTAAATGTCTGTCGCTGCATCTGACTAGAAGTCGCTCCAGCGTGACTGAAGTCACTCAGTTCAAACACACGCTGGTTGTGGAATTTGACAAGCTTGATACTCTGTGCTGGGAGCAAACCCCAGGAAAGCTGTCCCAGGAGATCTATCAGGCCACAAGCTCCTGGCTTGCCCTCCAAACCAGGCAGGAGTGTGGGGTCCTCTAAATGGAACTGACTTGAAAAGCCAGGTCCCTTGGTTTCCCACAGACGAGGGCAGCCTGCCCCAGCAGCATGTGTGGCATTTAGGTGACTTACTCGGTGGCCCCGTGTCTATGTTTTCCCCCGTGGAGGGTGGTAACACCTACAAGAAATCTGGATCAAACTGAAGAAAAAATCCTAGTGCTTCAGCCTTGACCTAGGACCTGCTGGATTCTCTCTGGTGGGGCTCCTCGGGCTGATTAGATTCATGCCCTGTGAACTTCCAAGGGGACCTAGACTTATTTCCCAAACAGATTTGACCATGGAACCCTTTTCAGAGATTCTTATGGTAGCGACATTCTGTGGAACATGCTTCAGTAGATGGAATGAGTCTGGTTTCCAATCCTGGAATCCTTGTTGGAACTTGGCCTGCTCGAGTAGGAGAAGGGACCATTTCAGGGAGGAGTGGTAACAACGCACCTGTGAATCAAAGATCCCGGCCAGAGCTACCTGGTTGGGGTTGAACCCCTGCTCTGAAGTGAGATCTGGGTTGGGACCACTGACTTGAGTGGCTTATTGGTGTGCACATCCACTTACTAGGCTGGACACCTTGTTATCGCCAGAGGCCATGTACCTTCTTCAACCACACTCCTCCTTGGCATGTGTGTCATTTTAGCCCTTCTCTGATAGCTCCTTACACACGACCCACCCCGCTGCCCCAACTCTCCCCTCCCTTCACCGTATCCTCCTAACTTAGTGAAGCTGATTTCTGGTTAACAACTCTCTACCCTTCACCTGAAAGATTGTTTAAATCCAATGGGAATCACATAATTCATTCTTACAGGTGTTGGGGTTTCTGTGCATAAAATTGCTGATTTTTTAAAAGACTTTATATATTTTTAGAGAGTGGGCAAAGGGAGGGAGAAAAAGGGAGAGAAACATCAATGTGTGGTTGTCTCTTACACACCCCATCCTGGGGGCCTGGCCCGCAACCCAGGCAGGTCCCCTGGCTGGGAATCTAACTGGCAACCCTTTGGTTTGCAAGCCTGTGCCCAATCCACTGAGCTACACCAGCCAGGGCAATAAAATTGCTGATTTTATTTCTTTGTGTGCCTGCACTGATTTATCTTGTGTTCATGTGACAACATGGCCTCCTACTCTGCTTGGAGTGGAAGAACCCACTAGGCTTCCTGCTGGTGGCCTGAGGTTCCCCTTCAGCACCTTCCCTTTCTTGGGATGAACCCCTGGTCCCAGGTCCTGTCCCTTGAGTCCACACCCAGCTTGAGCAGCACATACTGTTCTCCATCACTTTGAGAAAAATGCATGTGGCTCACTTTGAGAACTTGCATGTCTGAGTATCCCTGACCCCACTCACCCAGGTCCCAAACTAGAGACGAGGGGAGCCTGCCCTCTGTCGAAGGTACTGCTCTATTGACCAAGGCATTCAGTGTTACAGTTTGTCATTTGACTTCTGGTCCTCTGTCAAGTGTCCTGTCCATGGATGTTTTGTATGCTTTGACTTAGAATATTCTCTGTCACCATTCTAAGTATTGTCAGGATTTTTCACTGGTATCTGAGTGATGGGGGGAAAATCTAGGGGTCTATGGCTTTCAACTTGAGGAAAAGTTCTTATTTGATTTACTTTTCCACCTTGCTTTCTGGAATTCTTCTTTGGCTATTAAATGACCTAGTTAATGCTTTTATTTTCACCTTTGTATAGCTTTGGGTTTCTACTTCTTCAAAGTCTTGTTTTTTTAAAAATATTTCAATGGTAAATTTAAATCCTGTTCTTTTTATATACTGTTACTTAGATGCACAGAAGGATGAGAATAACAAGAGTTTTCACTTCCTTATGGGGTTGATGTATGAGATGCACGAGATGATATACACGAAGTGAAACACAATGAGAGGAACGTGTGGACCTGCCCCCAGCCTAAAAGCATCGCCAAAATAAGCTTCTCGGGAGCTCTTTGCTGATCCCATCCCCTAACTAATTTCCAGGTGAAATGATCTTAAGTTGCCTCTTTACTTCCTTGAGCTTTCTTTGGTTTCAGCACATGACTGAGACTTACAGAAATATTGTATGGCTTCTCATTCAAATACAAATCTTGCTTGGCCTGCATTTTCCTCTCAGACCTTTTTCTTTATTGTTAGTATTCTTCAAATATCACTCTTGTCCCTTCACAAGAGAGGGTAAAAAAGCCACTTGAGAAGGAAGCCACTTATGAAGAAAGCTCTGTGTGGATGTGGAATTCATCAGCTCTAATTTTCTACTGCAAATGATCAATGCTCTTATTTCTTCCCCATTTCAATGGAGCTACTTGTTCAAAGTAACATGGGGAGAGTATTTTCCTAATGCTAAATTCCGTCTTCTAAGGGGACAAAACAGCCCTCGGTTCCAAGCATCTCTGGCCCTAGGTCAGCCCACCCACTGCCAGGATGAAAGGGTGAATCTCCTGGTTATCTGACAAAGGGATCAGGTGTTTCACAGCTTCTGAGGATTGTTTTACTTTCTGATTGAGTCACCATATATACCGATGTTGTATACACTTGCTGAATATTTACATATGTAAGTATCTGTCTAACCACCACCTTGACCAAAGTTGGGACACATGAGCAGCCTCAGAACCCCAGTCAGCAACTCCAAGAGGCAAGGCCCATCCTGAGTTCTGAAATCATAGATTAGATTCACTTGTTCTTGAATATCTTAAACGGAATAAACCGTACTCTACTGTGCTTGGACTCTTTGATCTAGTGTCTGAGACTTGTTTCTATTGCATGTGTCAGCAGTTCGTTCTTTTATGTTCTAAGCTACAGCAAAATATTAGTTTATCAGTTATCATAGTGATGGGCATTTGAGTTGTTTCCAGTTTAGGGTTATTAGTAATAAAGATGCTGCAAATACTGGTAGCCTGCCTCCTTGCTAGTATACAACATCTTTATGTAGTCTCCTACTCTGAATAAGTCTGGCCCTGGGACAAGAGAATATAGCCAAAGTGATGATGTGCCTGGTCCTACATTGTACAAAGCTGCACAGCAGCTGTGTGGGCCCCTGGGTCACTCGCTCTGGAGAAGCCAGGTGTTATGCCACAGTAGGAAGCTGAAGCAGCCCAGTGGAGACAGCCTGAGGCCCCCAGCCAGCAGCTGTGAGTGAGCATCCTTGGGGGTAGGTCCTCCAGTCCCAGACCACACCTCCCTGCAACCATTGGGAAGACCCACACCAGCACCACCCAGCTGAGCCCCTTCTGAATTCCTGCTCTACCACAACCATGAGGAAAATGGTGACTGCTATCATAAGCCACTATGTTTGGGGTAAATTTTTAATTAAAAAATGCATTAATATCTTAAATCATGGAGAAAACAAACAGTGGAGTTACCAACCATTGTTACAATAATGCTAGCTTTTATAACTGCCCATGTAATTCACATTTTTTGAGCTCTTTATTTCTCCATATGGCTTTGTTACTGCCTAAAGTCCTTTCATTTCACCATGAAGAATTTCTTGGAGCATATCTCACAGATCTAGTGGTAACAAACTCTCTGTTCTTGTTTATCTAGGAATGTCTAAATTTTTCTCTCACTTTTGAAGGACAGCATTTTGCACTTTGAATGTATCACACCACTGCCTCCTGGCCTCTACAGTTTCTGATGAGAAGTCTGCTGATCACCTTAAGAATCCTTTGCATGTGATGAGTTGCTTCTCTCTTGCTGCCTTCAAGATTCTCTTTGTCTCTGACTCTTTTTTTTATTTAAAAAAAAAATATTTTCAGAGAGAGGGGAAGGGAATAAGAAAGAGATGGAAAGAAACATCAATGTGTGGTTTCCTCTCATGTGCCCCCCACTGGGGACCTGGCCTGCAACCCAGGCATGTGCCCTGACTGAGAATCGAACCGGCAACCCTTTGGTTCATAGGCCCACACTCAATCCATTGAGCTACACCAGTCAGGGCTTTGTCTCTGACTTTTGACAGTTTGACTATAGTATGTCGTAGTGTATATTTCTATTATTCATTCTACTTGGAATTCATTGAGCTTCTTGGATGTTTATACTGATGTCTTTCATAAAATTTGAGATGTTTTCAGCCAAATATTCTCTGCCCCTTTGTCTCATTCTTCTCCTTCTGGGATTCCCTCAGTGAGTATGTTGGTTCATTTGATGATTTCCCACAAGTCCCTCAGACTCCATTTACTTTTCTTCATTCTTTTCTGTTCCTCAGATTCAATCATTATTGTCCTGTCTTTATTTCTGCTGCTTTATTCTTCTACCAGATCTAATCTCCTCTAGATTTTCTTTTGTAATAAAAAGTGTCAGCCCCTGCTACCCCCATCTTCTCTGGAATACTCAGACCAGGATACTAGCCATGACTATTGGCAAAATATTTAATCTCTACAGACTCAACTTCATCACTTATGAAATAAGAACTAAATTAAATTCATCCTTATGGCTTTAAGGTTTTGGCTCTTACATTCTTCTAGATTTTCTATCTCTTGATAGTTCTATTTTGTTTGTACAGGTAGTCTTGTGTCCCTTTGTTCTCATCTTACAGGCAAGTGGCAGGACCTGAATTCAGACCCAGGAGGTCTGGTTCAAGCCCAGGGATTTAACCATTGCCTCTTACTGCCTTGTCAATCTATTCTACCATAGTTCACCTCTGTGGTGCACATCACCCTCTGACTTCTTGGTTAGCTGGTTACCTAAGAGGATATAAGGGCCAGGAGGCAAGAGACTCCATCAGATAATAGGAGTTAAAGTGAGATTAGGAAACTCACTTACAGATTTCCTATTAAAATACTCACAAATCCTTTCTTCCCTTGGATAGAAGTACTTGGCAAAGGCATAAAAATTCCACAAAGAAAAATTATTACAATAATGTGTTCAAACCTCATTCGTGTGGTAGCAGTATCACTATTTCATCCCTTTTTATGGCTGAATAGTATTCCATTTTTCTATTCTATGTCTCCATTTACAAGGTGATGAGCATCTGAGCCACACACTTCTTTTGGCTATTGAAAGTAAGGTCGCCATGTACATTGGAGTGTATGGCCTCTGTAGACATGCATTTTTATTTCTCTGGGTACATACCTAGGAGTAGAATTGCTGGGCCATAAAGTAACTCTGTGTTTAACATCTTGGGGAACTTCATAACCATTTTCCAAAGCAGCTGCCCCATTTTACAATCCCACCAGCAATGTCTGAGGGTCCCAGTTTCTCCACACCTTCATGAAAACTTACCTAGTATTCTTGTATGGTCCTTTGCATCTCTGTGGTGTCCGTCACAATTTCTCCTCTTTCATGTCTGACTTTCTTCAAATCTTTTCTCTTTTTTTCTTAGAGATTCTAGTCTGAAGTTGGTCAAGTTTATTAATCTTTTCAAAGAACCAGTTCTTTGTTGCATTAACTTTTTCTATTGCCTTTTTAAATCTCTATTTTGTTTAATTCTGCTTGAGTTTTTATTGTTTCCTTCTACTGACTTTGGTTTTCTTTCATTCTTCTTTTGCTACTTATTGAAGGTAAAAAGTTAGGTTGTTTCTGATGAGAAATCTGATCATCTTAAGAATCCTTTGTTATGTGATGAGTTACTTATTTGAGGTTTTTTGTTTCTTGAAGCAAAACTGTAATGCTATAAACTCTCCTTATAACCACCTCTGCTGTACCCCAAAGATTTCAATATGTCCTATTGTCATTCTCATTTGTCTCTGTCTTTTGATGTTTCCTTTTATTTCTTCTTTCACCCATTCTTTAGTAGCATGTTGTTTAATCTCCATGTATTTGTGGGTTTTCTGCGATCTTTTTGCAGTTGACTTCCAATTTTAAAGCACTGTAGTCAGAGAATATGCTTAGTGTTATTACATTCTTAAGTTTGCTGAGGCTAGTTCTGTGTCCCAACACATGGACCATACTTGGGAATGTTCCACGTGCACTAGAAAATGATGTGTACTCTGGTGTTCTGGGATGAAAGTCTCTGTAAATGTTGACAATGTCCATTTGGTCTCATGTGTTATTTAAAGCCAATTATTTCCTTACTGATTTTGTTTTGGTTATGTATTGTTGCTGCCAATGGGGTATTTATGTCTGCAACTGTAACTGTGTTTTTGTCAGTTTCTCCCTTTAGTTCTGTTAGGAGATACTTTATACATTTTAGTGCACCCTGACTGTGTGTATCTATATTGGTAAGTGTTAGGTTTTCTTGATATTGTCCCCTTTATCATGATAAAATGTCCACCTTTGTCTCTTCTTATCCTTTTTATCTTGAAATCCATTTGGTCAGATATAAATATGGCTCTGCCCACCTTTCTCTGGAAGCCACTTTCCACTAAGACTCAGTCACTTTGGGTCTAAGGTTGCACTTAGTTTTTGTCTCATTGCGAAGTATCATTTATAAATGGTTTTTAAAATTAAAAAAGTACAAGACAATAAAAAGATCCATAATCCTACCAATACAAACACTAAAGGGTATGACCAAATTAGAAATAAATATTCTAACTGCATAGAAGAAAAAAAAACACAAAAGAACTCCCATCCTCCATTCCTGACGCTGTGCCTGCAATGCCCGAGCTCAACCGCATGCTGCCTGCCAGTCCAGACCCAAGCCAGAGCGCGGGTGCTTCTGCTCACACAAACGTGAGCCCCTCCCCAGCTCCTCCACGGACAGCGTTGCTGCAGTATCCCTCCATGTGGACATGTCGTCTGTCTCTCATCCGGAGGCCTGTAGCCTCCAAAGGACGAGGACGTGTTGGCTCAGCGTTGGCTCAGGATGATCAGAATGCCTATCAGTGCTCTGGCTGGTGGGGCTCGGTTGGGTGTCATTCCACAAAGCAAAAGGTCACTGATTCAATTCCGGGTCAGGGAACATGCCTGGGTTGCAGGTTCAATCCTGGTTGGGACATGTGTGAGAGGCAACCAATCAGTGTTTTTCTCTCGAATGGATGCTTATATGCCCCTCTTTCTTCCCCCACTCTATCTCTCTATAAATAAAGTTTTAAGAATGTTCATCCTTAACATGAAATAAATATTAGAATCAAAATGGCAGTAAATGTCCCCCTTTGTGCGCTCCCACTGACCTACAGAAAAAGTCATTTTTCCAAGGTGACTTTTATCTGACCCTGGTGGGGAAGAGCAGCATGTGTTGGCTTTCTGACTGAACTCCCTGCGGCAGATGCCGGGGTGGGAGGGCTGAGCTGGGTCCCTGGTGCTTTATGAGCCTGTGTCACGTCCGCGTTCAATCAGGCTCCACGCTGGTCATGACGATGCTCTGACGCTGTGTCCTAGCTCCTTCAGGGGTTTATACTCAGGGGTTCAATGTCACCCAGGGAGCTGCAGACAGGTGACGGAAATGTCTGAATAATGAAGGTGAAGAGAAGCCCTCTGCCAAAGGCACATTGAAATTCGATGAGTCAGCACCTTTGAAATCACCACGCAGACAAAATCAATTCAGTCCATTGGAGCGGCCCCACCACAGGACATCGGGGCCCTGGGACGCCGCTGGGTGACTCAGGGCCGTGGTTCGGGGCCAGTGGGCTCAGTGTCCTGTGCTTCCTGTGAATGAGTCCTCCCCTCCCTTCACCCTTCTGTTTGCGTCATAAGAATCCGAAATTGTGTCCTTAGCCATTTAAAAAGCTCTCTGGTGCCTCAGGAACCATCTTCTTTGGGCCACAAAAGGAAAATAAAACATGGAAACTAATAAATGCAATAGAATGGTGCAATGAAATTACTTGCCCAGTGGGGATCTGATGAAAAAGTACACTAGAATATATGAATGCAAAAATGGACAGAGCACACAGGCAGTGCTATTTAAATACTGCGATTGCAATACATATTTATTTCATGTTAATGACTCACTGGGTGAAATAAAAAATAAAAAACGATGAGATGCAGAATTCATTAGAGTCTATCCTGGTGATCAAGGGAAAAGTAATTCTATGAGACAGATGGTATTAAAAGGAAAAGATTAGTTCATGCACTTTAACCCTGGAAATAAATGTTCAGAAGGCATCAGACGATGGTTACCATTCTCTGGCACAGACAACATCCATTCACATGTGTCATTTACATGAGCTGCTGGACTTCATGCTCGCAGTAACCTGTAAAGTGGGTAATACTGTCTGCACCTTAAAGGTTTCTGAGTTTGGTAAAGTTGATGTCACATGGCAGAGCATGGCATATACAGTAGCTTCTCTGTAAAGATTTCATGAGAGGAAATGGCTGGGTGTGGGCACAGCCACCCTGCCGCCCTCCTCTGGTCCTGGGTCTGGGAAGGCGGGAGGAGCAGACCGCATCCAGGGTCCGGGACACGCCAGCCCCCTCGCCAGGGCTCCGCGGCTGACTTTCCAGCTTCCCTGCAGCCCTGGAAGCAACCGGAGCACCTGTGAAGCCTGGGTAATCCTAATATGGATGTGAATTGTTCTGGTTTCGAAGATGTTTTGACCCCATGCCTTGTTCACTGAGTGTACCTCTTTCTTTTCTCCCTCTAACTCAGAAAGAGCATCGCAGCATTTGATTCACAGCCCTCGGCTCCAGCCTCTCTGGAGCTAAACCTGCAACACCTCGCCCCCACGTAAGCAAATTAACAAGCTATCGGGGACCTGCCCACCCTCCTCTAGACAGAACCATCCTTTTCAACAGGCACCTGGGCTGTGTGCGAGCGCGTGAGGCTGAGCCCGCCCCGCTCCAGAAGGCGGCCTCTTGTGTCCAAGGGGAATGCCATCCCCTGTTCACAGCCGTTCCGCCTGGAGCGGTGACCACCCGGCTCTGAGGCTGGAGGGAGGGCTCCTGCTCAGAGACTTGGAACAGCCTCCTCACCCCTGAGAGGGCTGCAGGCATGGTCCCTTCTTCCTCCAGGTGTCTTGCATGTGGCTGGGACATCGGACGGTACAGGTGCCCAGGTTTAAAGGCAGCACCTGCCGTGATGGAGCAAGGACTCGGAAAGGTACTCGGATTCCCGCTGACACGTTCGAGCCACCCAGTCAGCCCACCTCCGGACTGCCGGTCGTGAGCGGTGATAAACGCCCTTGTCATTTAAGACGAGCACCCCTGACAGGTACCACAGCCGTTCAACGTGCAGACACAGAGACAAAATCGCAAAACAAAATCGCAAAACGTGTTGAAGAGCATAGCGGGCTGCCGTCCTGTAGATTAAAATAATCATAGAAAAGCAAACTCTCACTTGTCTCCCCACAGGTCTCTCTTGAGTTTGTCATGGGGGCCAAGGGTCTTTTGGTTTTCCACCCACCTGGTACTGTCCTCAGCAACACTGAGCGACACATGCCTTCATGGAAGCAAACAGAAAAATTCATCACTCAGAGACGTTTGCTTAAACACGCTCCATCAGGCCTGCGGGAGGGAGCTCTGACGGTCGGAGCTGCCAGTCTGGGGAGGAACTCACCGAGGTCACGGCGACACTGGGCAGAGAGAAGAAGGGGTCGGTGATGTACCACCAGGGGCGGGCTACACAGGCGAATGCCTGGGGGCAGAAGGACCAAGGACCCTTGGAGCTTGGAGGGAACATGTGGAAAGGCCAGGGACACGTGACAAGCGGCCAGCGTGTCCGGCACGCGCCAGAGCACGTGATGAGGAACCCCGGTCCGTGAGCCCTGTGGGCGTGGCGGAGCCATGCGGAGTCGAAATAAAACCACGTTGACCCATGAATTTATCCTGTAAAAAAGGCAGAAACGATGATGGATTTCACTTTTCACTCTATATATCAGCATTGTTTGAATTATTCACATCTCTGTGCATTATTTATAATGTTTAATGAAAATAGAAATCATTTACTGCCTGCCATAATTATGTAAAAGTAGACATAGGCATTGAACATTCTAGAAAACACTTGAAGATAACAAGCATTAACCTCAAAAATATGCTCTCCCAAACTCTTAAATATACATTGTTCTTTTTACCGAAAAGGAATTATACTTTATGTCCTTGTGTTTCATTTTTTCTTTTTATTTTTTATTTTGCCAATTGTGGTGATTTTAAAATATTTTTGTGAGTTCTCTGACATCCCTCCCTTCAAGAGGCGGGACCTATTCCTCTCCCTGAATGTGGTGGGGCTTGGTGACTGGCTTCTAGGCACCTGAGGATGTCAGAGGTGACAGGGTATCCCAGCCCAGCCAGTCCCCAGAGGGCACGAGAGAATGAACGTGCAGCAGGGGGCGCCAGCCCCAGCCCTGCAGTCTTCTAGGGGACATCCCAGACATTCATGGGGCAAAGAGGAGCCCTCTCCTCTGTGCTGTGTCTGAGCCCGGACCTCAGAAACCGTGACGGATGATAAATGATTGCTACTGCTTTAAGTCTTAGAGTGGGCACATTGATAGGTAGCAAATGCCCCGGTGGATCATGGACATCTTAACCTTAATCTGCACGAATCTGCGTGATCATTAAAGGCATGGGAAACCGACCTCAGCCGGTTTGGCCGTGTATAAAATTTGGAGTAGATAATGGTAGCCACGGAGAGGCCTGAGGTAACTGAGGGTTAGTCCCACCCCCCATGAATGAAAGCAGGACTCAGACCAAATGCACGCACACACACATGCTCACACACACTCACAGACATACACACTCACACACATGCACACAATCACACATGCACATGCACTCGCACACATGCATATGCACAATCACATTCACACATACTCCCACATACACGTGCTCACCAACATACTCACACATGTTCATGGTCGCACACATGCACATAAATACACACACACATACACACATGTACAATCACATACACACATAGACACACATACACTCAAATGTGCACATAAACACACACAATTACACGCACACTCTCACACACTCATATGCACTCATACCCCCCCACACTCACACTCACATGTAACAGGTAAAAACTTTAGACTACTCTGACTTACCATGAAACAGAACAAGATGTGCTAACGAGCCGATACAAAGGACTCACACTGGGCAGTTTCTTTATAAGCATCCTGCAGGCGCCCACAGGTGTTCCTGCCTGTACAAGAAATGGCCGCGACCACAACTTGAGGTGACGCAGACTGCAGCTGCAGGAACTCGGCCGGCAGTGACCAGCGCCGGGACACTGACGTGAAAGATCCACATCGGAACCAGCAGGGACGCTGCCCGCACGCCCACATCCCCTGCCCCCATCTCTTCACGCTCCTTGCCCCTCCCCCTCCCTGTAAAAGCCTCTGCCTCCACTGGGAGGTGGGGATGGGCACTGAGACGAGAGGCCCCCGTCTTCCAGCTGGCCGGCACCTGAAAATAAACCACTTTCCTTTACATCAGCACCTGCATCTCAAGTATTGGCTTTCAAAGCGGCAGGCAGCCGGACCTGCTTTGGTTACACACACACTCACACTCTCCCACACACACACATATGTTGGGAACCACCCTGGCTGGTTCTAGAAGCTGTAACCCCCACCATGGCTAAGGCTGAGTGAGCGACGTTCAAACCAGAAGCCACTAAGGAGACAAAGCTCATATTCTTGGCAGGGGCACCGCCTCTGCCCCTTTTACTTCACCCTGCCTGGCCCCCAGTGCTTGATTGGTTAGCCAATGACGGGTAAGATTCCCCAAGGGGGGGAATGACCTAAGACAGGCAAAATCACGGGGAGGCCCCAGGGAAGGACTTGGGGGGCTATAGAAAAAGAAGGTGATGGACCCTCGCCACTTGGCTTTGACAAAGCCTGAGTCCTCATTCTGTCTGCAAGAAGTCTCTGAATCTCTTTGCTGCCTTACTTCCCCTGCTCAACCTAAGCCTGAAACAATGCCAGAGGGTGGTGTAGCCCTGTGCTGGAAAGGGCGGGTTCCCTGGGTGATCAGGCCTAAGAAAGAATACATAAAATCCTGTGAAATCTGCTTTGCTAAAAATGTTCTCAATTAAATGATAATGGTCCGAGCAGGAAATGAGTTTGTTTCCCAAAGTTTTGTAGCCCTTTAGCTAACAGACCCTGACTCAGAATAAACCCTAATAGTTCTTTGTATGCTATCCATTGTTTGATCCTTACTGAATGACAGTGATTAATGAGCTTTACCTGTATTCCTGTGCAAATTGAAAGCCAATAAAAGCCTGTTAAGGCAAGGGTTAGCCTGCTCTGTGGCCACGCTGTCCCTTTTCCTCCACAGGACTCGGTAGTCCACGTGAATGTATCTCATCTCATCCATAACGCTGAGGACACCGCGGGCCAGTGTCCGCATCACACATATGTACTCACACCCACCTGCTTGTACTCTCACACACACATAAACCCACTCACACACACTCACACTCATACACACACATAGGGGAGCACAAAACCAGTCAGGCTGTGAGTTCTGTGAGCAAGGTGAAAACCCGCCATCTTGCATAAAAGCGTCAGTCAGACAACACAGAACATTCTAGAATCAGTCTGCTTGGGCAACCAGGCAACCAGTCAGATCCAGTAAGATGCTGTTTAAAGACCAGCCTAAGTCAGAGTGGACACTGGATTAGGAAGACCAAGACTCAGGGGTCATCTCTATGGGTGTGGGCCATAACCTTTGCTTAATTCTCATACTTTCCTCAGGCCAAGTAAGAGAATATTTCAAATAGTTTATAGTCAACCCATGATCTTAAGCCTCAGTGATTTCACCAATGGGGAGCCGCTGGGACATCATTAGAGTAATCACAGCGTCTGGGGTTTAGGAGGAAGAGGGGGAGGACCAACCAGAGGGAAGACTGGGTGGGGGTCCCAGCCACAGACGGATCGGCTGCCCATAGCCCCGACTCTGGGAAGACAGTTCAGGTCCAGAGAAGAACAATCCAGTTCCAGTTTTTGAACCGAGGTAAAAATCAGACCCTTGCATGCATGACCAACTTAATCTTCTTTACCAGACTGAGACCAATTTCCATAAATACTCCCCACTTTAAAACAAAGGAACAAGCTACCTGTGTGCACTGCTAAACAGCAAAGGATTTGGAAAGTGAGTCACGTTACCTCAGGCGGATCTGGGGCTGAGAGATAAGTCCGGCCTAGAGCCCCAGCCGAGTGCCAAGTTCTGCATTCTCGTGGGAAAAAGTGTTTTGTTCCTTGTCCTGTTTTCAATGGCTCTTTGTTTAAATTCATTTCCCCTGAGGACAGGAGAGACCAAGAGGACTTCTGTCAATGTTAGCCAGGGTGGACAGACAGACAAGGGCCGGAACCACGTTCTCTTGCTGTCTGGGCCGTCTCGGCTTCGGTCTGACCAGGACCAGGTTGCCGGAGTCCAGCTCCAGCAGGTCCAGGGATTCCCAATGTGGGGACGGTGTCGGCGAAGGAATGACAGGAGAGGTGCAGTTTCAAGCTCAACAACCAGGCATCTCTGCTTGCGCTCTTGAGTTTTTTATTTTTATACAGTTGGGTGTGTACATGTGGCATATGTGAAAGCAATTAAAAAATGAGGTTTTTAAGGCATATTTGCTTTATCCTTATTCTGCAGAAAATAGGAAACAGTTGTCTATTGCATATTATTGTGCAAGCTTTTAGCTCCTAATATTTGCAATTAATCAGTAACACATTTTACCACATTTTATAACACCTTAATTTCTTAAAGCTTAATTTAAGTTTAATCTATATATTCTAAAGTTGCAAGCTTGGCATGCAGCTGGGCACAGGGCTGTTTTAGCTCACTGGCCAAGGCCATGTAGAAGGCTTTCGTGGTCAGTGTGGCTAGTATCTGTCTCTCATTTCTCACTCCAGGGCCAGAACCCTGCCATCTTGTGCAAGTAACAATCTTTGTTTTGCTCAGTCCATTCGGCTGCCTGCCATCTACCTTGGTGCTGATGTATTTTTATTATTGGCTTCTATCTTTGATGTCTGACTTTTTAGGCAATAAACACCATGGGCGTCCTGATTGCTTAAGCATTTCATAGAAAAGGAGTGTATAATAATCTTTCCAATATCCATTTATATTTACCCATCATGTCCCTTTATGATGGATTCCGGTATAAGGTAAAAGGGGACCAGTGGGCCTTAGAATTAGAGGGGGAACAGACCATGGATACTGGGACAATGCTGACCAAACATGTTTTTTGAATCTATGTCTAGCTCCCGGAGCCCTGGTTCTAAGGAATTGTGTAATAAGGGTGGGTGTAGGGGCTTTTGTAGGGAGTAATCCTAGGAGTCTTTTCCATTCCCATTCTTTGAACTCTCTAACCCACTTAGGAGGACACTCTGGTAGGGAGTCACTCTCCAATGAGCTGTCATTTTCTTGCTTACTTCCAAAGAACTGTATTTCTTCTGTGGAATTGCCATTTGTCTCAGTCCCATGGTAGATCACATAGACCCTCAGCACGGGCAGTAATACAGTGATTGAGCAGAGGAGTGCCAGGTACTTTCTCCGCCGTGTCTGCTGTGCGGACGTGCGGCTCCCTCTGTGACTGTGTCAGACAGCAGGGCTGGGTTGGCTCTCGGCACCAGGTAACACAGAGACAGTGAAGGACCCAGTGGCTGAGGCTGATAAGCCCCCATCACAGCAGGTTCGTGTCGGGAAGTGATCCCCAGTCTTCCCCACCCTACCCCTGGACTCCGTCGCCTGGTGTCCTGCCTCCTTCCCCAGCACAGAGCAGCCTCACACGGGGGCTCAGTGAGGAGTGAGGATGCTCGTCGTACCGATGCAGGTCCCAGTGAGTCCTAGGCAGCCCTTGATTGAAATTGCACATGATGCGTCCCAGCTCTCATACAAACTGGAAGCCTGTCCCCTCCCCTCAGCAAACGGAAAGGGGTGGAGTCTCTCTCGGCTCAGGTCATCTTCAAAAGCCAGGAGTGGCCTCAAGGAGCCTCCTGGCTGATTTGACAAATCCAGGCAGGAATGCAGACAGATGGATGGATAGATAGCTATAGAAGCTTTATGCTAATCATGGGTGGGGGGATAATCCTGTCCAAAAGAATAACTCATTCATTTATTTGGGAATTCACATTGGGGCTGACTCGTGAAGGTAACCCATTCCACAGCAGTCCTGTTTAAAAGTAGGCTGTATACTGGCTTATGGTCCACAACTGGGGACCCCCACAGTCAAAGGCTTTTCCCTGGAAACTTCTGGAAGAACACAGGAATCAGAAGGGCTGTCTGTCCCTCCTGGCCTTGTCAACCTGGCTTCAGTGTTGTCTGCGACCCTGCGTGAGCACTCGGGGGGCTCTCGTTCTGTTTTCCACCCCAGGATCACGCTCCATAACTTTTGTAAAAGGGGGTGACGTGAACACAAGCGCTGTGACACCAACAGGCAATCTGGTCACCACAGGCTACTACGCGACTAACGGGACAGTGTCTAGAGTGTGGGCACAGGGACCAAGGACAGAGTGGCCTTGGAGATGTCCTCACTGCTCAGAACCGCTACACTTCAGACTCACGAATTGTCTGTTCCAGAACTTTCCAGTTAATATTTCTGGACTGTGGTTGACCAGATAACTGGAACTGGGGAGGGTGGAACTGTAGGTAAGGGGGCACTATTGGACTTGGGTGGGACGATGACACTTACAGGGAACAGCTGCCCCGTGTTGTTCATTTGGGGCAACCCCAGCAGACAGGGTTTATAACTGCGGGTGCAGCCCCAGCACGCCAGTGGTCCTGGAGTTGTTAGATTAGGCTTGGAACGGAAGACTGACTTGTGCCCACTGTTTTATTTTTGCTCTTGTTAAGTGTCCACCATGGTGGGGTTGTTTTGCTGTTTGTTTTTTTAAAAAGTTCCAGAAAGGAGATTAACACATGAAATTTCTCAGGAACCGGCGGTGTGACCGTCAAAAGTGGCATTTCATGACTGTTTCCTCCTGTTTGAGATGACACGGTAGAACTTTATGCCTCCTAAATCCCCTTCCCGAGCAGGAATGCCGTAGTGACTTCTAGGGGTGCACGACGCTTACCTCTCTAGTTTGTTTGATAGTTCCTGTTAGGACGGTCCCGTGTCGTCCAGAGTGACGAGAGGGCAGGGGACAGAGTCGCACTCACTGGCTACATCAAGAGCTTTACTGGCAGGAACAGAGTAAGGAAACGAACGTCCTCAGGCTCCAGGAACTGGAGCTGAGACGCAAAATACAACCAGTCCTCAGGGAAAGGGACCAGACGGGAATCTTCCAGGGGCGAGTGCTCCTTCCTTCCCTCCCCCCTCTCCCCTCCCTCTTGCCTCCCTCCCCGGCTGTGAGCATCCTCAGGACGTGGCCCCTCGGAGCACGTCCGCCCCACTCTCACTGTCTCCTCTGTCCAGCAGCATGCACTCCCTGCTAACCCGCACCAGGACTCCCACCCCCACAGCTCTGGTCTGCATGTGGCTCCTAGTGGCCACAAGGGCCCTGAGTCTGCTTCGTGAATTTCAAGTTCGGCTCCCATAGCCAAGTGGGGGAGAGAAATTCAACCAACCACAGTCAGGCTTCACGAATCAGTGGTCACTGGCCTCCCGTGATTGGCTGTCCTTGAGTCAGGTAGCTGTTCCTGGTCCAATCAGCTGTGAGTGAATGGTGAGGATGTTTGATACAAACCATCACCACCTAACTGCAGGGGGCAGATGCCCTTAGCACGGGCCAGTCATCCAGTGTGTGAACCTGTGTCGTCTGACACAGTAGTCACTAGCCACACGTAGAATATAAATTCAAATTAACGGAAATAAAACAAACTAAGAACTCCAGCTCCTCATTGTCCCTGGCTGCCTTCCAGGGGCTCGGGAGCCACATCGGACGGCGCAGACAGAGGACAGCCCCACCACGGTGGGCATTTCCGTGGCCAGGTCTGGCCTCCAGACACCAGGCCTCTCTCGTGATTACTAAACGGAACGGGTGATGGGAGCGATCCTGTCAGCCTTGAAGTCTGTCTGGACCTTACTCGCTAGGTTCCTGGAGTCTCTGGAGAAATACAGTGGGCAAAACGTCCCAGTCTCCCCACACACGTGTTGAGGGTCACATGGCACCTGAGGGACACCCATCAGCTGTCACCTTCTCAGAGGCTACTTCCTGGTCAGAAATTTTAGATCAGCGAAAAGTTCTAAAGATGCACAGGAGGAATTAGAATATTTTTTTCTAATTAATGTGTCCCCGTTACAGAATCCACAAGCAGAGTTAAAGCTGGGAGACCTGGTACCTGTCCCCACAAGGGTCCCCTTTGCTGTATGAGGGAGACCCTCGAAACGACATCTTGAAGCACCAGGCACACCTTAGAAGCACGTGTCTCATCCTGGAAAAACGAAAGACAAAACAGATCACAGCCCTCCGTCCTCTCCTTCCTGTCAGCATAAGAAACGCTCAAACCTGGAGATAATTTGTAAGTTTATTCAGGCAAACCGATGGCAATTGCTGGGGAGCAAAACCTCAAGGAGTTGAGAAGATGCTCTGGAAAACAGTTTCGCACCCTGCTTTATGCATTATGATCAGAAGAGAAGACGACAGTGGGTTACCTTAGTGACAGGTCAGGGAGGCGGGACAAAGCAAAGAGGAGACTCCTGAGATTGGATGAAAGTAAAATGATGGACACACACGCCTTCTAACAGGTGGGTACAGCACAGTTAATGGACAACAGTCAACAATGAACAGGGTAACCATGACAATGAGGGGATTTGTCGTCCCCCGCCCCCTGCCCTGTGCCTTGGGGGGTCCACAAAAGGCAATGTGACATTCCACAGGCCTGCTATCATAGACGCGAGAGGACAACAGACCGGCTTCGGTAAGTAAAGGCTGAGCATTGTGGGGGAAGAGTCCAGCCTAGGACAGGACTCCCCGCTGCGGCCTGCTGCTGGTCAGGAAGTTTTCATTTCAGACCCTCCTGTGTGGTCTCCGAGTCTGAGGCACCACACAGGCCTCCCTGGGGCTTCTCAGGGCTGGTGTGTGGACAGTCCTTGTGCACATGTCTTTATTCTTATTTTGTGGCCAAAAAATAAGCAGAGGTACCATTTACTGACCTTCCTCAGGAGGCAGCAACGGCCAGGGGAGGATCTGGAACAATTGGAAGGTTCCAGGGGAGGGGCGGTGGGCCTGTTACCTGCCCCTCACTCTTGGGCCCCCCTCAGTGCCCGCTGCCCACCAGCAGATGCTGCGGCCTCAGGTTCTCCCCAGGTGCCCCCGCAGCCCTGCTGGCCCACGGGTCTGCTGCTTTGGACAGGATGAGGCAGCAGTTTGCATATCAGAGCTGAGGCTGAAACAACTTCATTTCTGTTTTCTCAACTGCTTTTTTTTTTCTGGGTGTTTGGCTTAGTTTGGACTGTTTGTTACCCTCTTTTTCTGCCCTAAGAAATGCCTTCAATCACTCCCTTCTGCACAACCCCCCATCCCTGCACCCCCCCCACCCCCATGCTGGGCCTGCAGCCTCAGGTGAAGGACACGGTCATAACTGCTGGACACGGATGGGCTGGGAGGGGTCGCCCTTTGACTCCACAGGGGTCGCTGTTACTTTTCTGTGACTGGCACAGGGACACACAGTGAGCAGAAGGACAAGAGTCCTATTGGCCCAGGACTGCTAGGGGCCATCACCACCGGCAGCATGGGGACCCTGATGAAGGGCCACATCGCACCCGCAGAGGGCAGACCCAGAGGGAGGTGGGCGGGAGGAGGAGGGGGGAGGGGAGAGGAGGAAGGCAAGGAAGAGGAGGAGAGGGAAGTGAGGAGAGAGGCTCATTAAAGTGCCACCGTGTGAACTCCATTTGCGCCGAAGCCCCTCCCTGAGAAGCAGTCAATACATTTCCTTGTGCTTGAAGGAGTCTAATTTAGGTTTATTTCCCTCGCAGCCGAAGGAATCTTCATTATCTCCACATCCTGAACCCAATTAATGGCAGGAGAGACAATTGGCTGATAATTTACTTTACACTAATTTGTGAGTTGCTCGTGGCCCCGCACACCATCTCCTCACTGCAAGGTCGATTCGGACTTGGAAAGGACGCTGAAGATGGTTTGCCCTCCTCCTGCAATTCTCTGTGTCTGTTTCTTTCTTTCCCTCACTCTTTTTCATGAAGTTTATTCTCACGGCAGCAATGCCACTGCAGGTGGTTAACCAGTTATTCGTAAAGAGGGAGGCACAGGGACCAGGCTTGGAGCTTCGTAAAGTGGGGGGCAGAGCCTGCGTGCTTCTCCAGGAAGTACAGCTTCACACTCCAGGGGGTTAACACTCCCCCCAACCCCCCATCTCCCCCCAGCCCCGCACCAGCACAAGAGTGTTTGAGGGGCACAGGGGGAGGTGCTGGACCATACAGGCCTGTCGGTCTAACTAGGGGATGAACCCATCAGAACGTCTGCCAAAGCTTGGGAAGTTGATTGGTTATTTTGAAAATGTCCTGCTTGTAACACTAGGGGAACAAAGAAGGTGTCCCCCCCTCCGCCCCGTCTCTCTCTGGTAACGCACTCGCCCCTCGGTTCACACACTGTCTCACCCGGGAGCGTGGACCATGTGGGTCCAGCAGCTGCTGGGGTCCGGGTAGCCTGGGCAAGCTTTCCTACGAAGCAGAAACTCTGGACACCGGCTTTTGTCCTGGCCTTGCTGAGGACACGGCTGGACCTTTTCCATGATGGCTGGCCATGGATGGGGCATTCGAAACCCATCCCCCAGCTTCTCTTTCCCCCAGAACAAACCTGGACACACTGTGACCTCCGTGTGCGGGTCCTTGGAACGCCTTCCTCGCAATCCAGTGGAAGAGTCTGCTTTCCACGCAAAACTTGGGGTTTTGTGCTTTACAGAAAAAATTGAGCAGAAAGGACAGAGTTACCCTATTACAATTAGTGAGGGGAACCAAAGTTTTACCACCCCAAGACATGACTTCTGGAGTATTGATTTTAAGCTGATTATTAAGGAACAAAATAGAAATAACCTTTGACCCTCGCCCTTACCTGCCAAAAGGAATCCAGACAGAAAACCCTGTTTAAAGGAAGGTGGCATCTGTTTAGCACTGACACCAACCCAGCGACTGTCTGCACTGCTGGGCTGGGCTGAGGGTGGAGAACCACCCAGGGCCAGGGCGAGGCAGCTCCAGGTCTTGTGGGTGGGGCTGTGTTGCCTGGGCAACCAAGCCTGTGCCTTGTGGATGCTCTGTCCCCAGTCTGGAGGTCTCGCTCCTGGCCCCAGATGCCCACCCCTCCCGCTGAGAGGCCTGAGGGGCCAAGCAGGGTTTCCAGGGTCCCTTTACTCAGGCTTTTGGTTCAGCTGCTCTCTGCCCGTGGGCCCCTAGTGTGGGCAGCTCACTTCACAGGGGGACGAGGGCATGGGAGGCCAAGAGTTGATGGAAAGGATCAGCCGTGATGGCGGCAGGGGGAGGCTCTGACACTGAGCACACGCAGGCTAGCAAGATAACTGGATACATGAAAAAGGCTTCTTTCTACCCACTTCCCATACTGGATTAGGGGTGGGACCGGGGGAAGGCTGGCACGTGTGCAATAGAAGTCAGAACAGTGGCAGTAGAAGGTACTTGACCAATGAGGCCTGTCCATCTGGCCTGGGGAGAGAAGGGATTGGTTGGGAGGCAGACCCACTAAAACCCTGAGAAAGCACCTGGTCCATTTCCACCTGAGCTGATACAGACCCAGGGGCACAAAGAAACACTCTCTTGCCCACCCGGTGAACGCACTGGCCAGTGCACTCACAGGACCCTGTGGCCCTAGAAGCTTTGTGGCCACTGGCAGTGGTGGCTCTGCATGTGGGAACAGGAGGGAGCCTGAAGCGGCACAGCAGCCAGGAACAAGCTTAGCTGCCTTGATGACCGCTCAGCAGCTGCCCGCGGGTCCGAAAGGGTTGTAGTTTACATGGTGACAGACACTCTGCACGCCGCCTTTGGTTTGGTGGAGGTGAGGACAGCTGGGCTCTGGCCCGGTTTCCCAGAAGACACGGGCGTTGACACAAGCACCTGCCATTCTCCCAGATCAAGCAACATCTTTCCTTTCTCGCCAGCTTCTGGCTCTCGAGTTTGCCTCTTGGTGGTGGCAAACCCCTGCTTTTGTTAGGTAAGAGCATCATACTATAAACGAAATATTTCTGACCAGGAGAAATCGAGTAAAGCTGTTTGTTGGATGTCCCTCTTGTGGCCCATGGTTTCTGGGGGGGCCATCAAGAATTCGTTTGCCACATGCTCACTCCTTCTCATCCACCTGTGAATTGCCTGCTTCCCCTTTGAAGTCCCAGCTCCTTAGTCCAGAGTAGCCTAGAAGACCCAACCGCCCAGTGTGTCCTGGGGTCTCATTTCATTGAAACTGGAAATGCTGGCATTCGTGCTGCCTGTCACATACCCGGCCCAATAAGCAGGGACGGACTGAATCTTTATGGGTGCTTTATTCAGATGGCCAGCTGTTGGGAACTGCCCTGCCTGGTTTTGGAAACTGTAACCCCAAGCACTGGCTGGCGTAGCTCAGTGGATTGAGTGCGGGCTGCGAACCAAAGTGTCACAGGTTCAATTCCCAGTCAGGGCACATGCCTGGGTTGCAGGCCATGACCCCCAGCAACTGCACATTGGTGTTTCACTCTCTCTTTCTATCTCCCTCCCTTCCCTCTCTAAAAAAATAAATAAAATCTTTAAAAAAAAATCCTATCTCTAAAAAAAAACAAAGAAAGAAAAAAAAGAAACTGTAACCCCTTGTGGCTAAGGCTGAGTAAAAAGACCTTGGGACCATAAGCCATTAAGGAGGCAAAGCTTATCTTCCTTGTAGGGGCGCTGCCTCTGCCCCCTTTTACTTCACCCTGATTGGCCGCAGGCAGATGACTGGTTAGCCAATGACAGGTAAGAGTCCTCAAAGGAGGGACAACCTAAGACAGGCATGATCATGAAAGGGCCCTCAGGGAAGGAGTTGGGGGGCAGCTATAGAGAAAGGGGGTGATTGACCCTCACCCCTCATCTTTGACAGAGTCTGAGTCCTCATTCTGTCTGCAAGAAGTCTTCTAATCTCTTGGCTGCCTTAATCCCCTACTTGATTTAAGCCTGAAGCAATGCCTTAAGCCTGAAACAATGCTGGAGGTGGGTGCGGCCCTGTGCTGGAAAGGGTGGGTTCCCTGGGGTGATCAGGGCTAAGAAAGAATGCATAAAATCCTATAAAACTTACTTTGCTAATACCCTCAATCTAAATTGTTATGATAAGGGTCCAAGCATGAAGTGAGTTTGTTTCCCAAAGTTTTATGGCCCTTTAGCTATCTGACCCTGACTCAGAATAAGCACTCAGAGTTCTTTGTTATCTATTGTTTGATCATTACTGCCGGACAATGATTAATGAGCTTTACCTGTATTCCTGTGCAAATTGAACCCAATAAAAGTGCACTGAGGAACAGGCTCTTGGCCCTTCTCCTTTGAGAGATCCGCCACCTTTCCTCCCCAAGCAGATCATGTCTTGGTAGACTTATTCTCATCTGAAGTGGACAGTGGGCTCTGTGGGCGGAGTCCACCCTTACCCCTACCCCCAACCCCGCAGCCAGTGAGCTGAGAAGACAGTGGGTTTATGCCCTAAGGAACTGTCTTCCACTTCCCTCCAAGCCAGCCTTTTTGTAACGGAAAACAAAGTGCAGTGAGGGGGTTTGAAATTCTGATAAAATCAGATTTTAAGAAAACCCTGCAGCATTCTCTCCTGGGTGGTTAGCTGCTCCTTCCAGAGTGGGCATCTGTCTCTCCCTGGGACACCATGGGCTCGGGTGCCTCCAGCTGTGCCCCAGGAGGTTGGCTGCCTCTCCCCTCCCCGGGGTGGCGGGCTGTACCTGCAGCTCCTGACACAATAGCTTTAACACATGCATCACCTACTAGGCTTATTCACTGTTTACTAAAATCTTCCAGCTCTTGAGTCCCCTATCCATATTTCTCCCCAACATGTATATCCATAATAAATTTTAGACTGTTTCTCGTATTAACCTATCTCATGCTAATTTGATTATTAGCCCAGCTAGAAGAACTTAGAAATGTAGGCAGAAAGTTATGTTTCACCCCTACGCCCCTATTACTAACATCTTGTGTTTCTGTGGTACATTTATTACTATTGATGAGTCAACATATTAATACATCCCATGGGTTTTGACAAATGCATGCTGTGTCCCTGTCATTACTGCTGTGTCACACAGAATGGTGACCTGCTGGCCTGAAAACCCTGTGCTCTGCGTGTGCATCTCTCCCACACCCAACTTCTGGTGACAATTCATCTTATCACCGTCTCCATAGTGTTGCCTTTTCCAGAATGTCACACAGTAGGAATCACATAGTACGTAGTCTTTTCAGATTCGCTTTTTCCACGTAGTCATTTGTGCTTAGGGCTCCTCCAGCCTTTTCCAGGCTTTGTAACAGAGGGAAGTGCTTGCTTTCTCTGGCAGCCTTCAGGCAGATAGCTCCAGCTAGAGACATTGCTAATTAGAGGAATTTTGCTGGAGGCTTGAGTTTTTGCAGAGCAGCCCCTCGCCAGAGGGTGCTTCCCCCGCGGCAAGGAGGTGGGGAACGTGCACAAAATAATGGCTGTTCATCAAAGGTCTACACTACAGGGATCTCCAGATTTGCAGGGCGCAGGACTCAAGGGACCTCCCCAAAAGAAAGGGACTTAGAATTTCTCACCTTTCCTTGGATCCCTTTTCAAGACCTGGGACCCAGCCATCCATAGTCCCCACCTGCCTCTTGCCTCACCTCTCCTCACTTCCCTTGACACAGAAGACCCCTGAACTTTGAGCTTTCTTAAGGTGGATTTGAGAATTGGTTGTCCTATCTTCTCCAGCTAGGCCTTCTCGATCAATAAGCTTTTCTTGCTCTAAACGCTGATCTATTGAAAAATGACCTTTCTTCTGACGCTTCAAGCACATGAACCATGTCCCTGTAACAGCTGGATGGCTCATTTCCTTTTAGCATTAAGTAATATTCTATTGTCTGATGTACCCGTTTGTTTATCCATTCACCAACTGAAGGACGTCGTGGTGGCTTCCCATTACGAGTAAAGCTTCTATAGCTTGTGTGACCTCTTACGTTATGTCCTTCCTACCCTACTTTGAGAGCTGCTTCTCATTTTTCAAAAGCCATTCAGACGTCATCTGTCCGATGAAGCCTTTCCAACTCCCCCGGACGACGTAAATCACCCCATGTTTCTCTCATAGCCTCGCCCCGTTCTGGGGTCGCATCTGCGTCTGTCGTCTTGACGGTGAACTCCCCCAGGAGGTCTCACTTTCTACTGAGTTACTCAACCTCCCTTTGCCTCAGTTTCCTTGTCTGTAAAATGAAATAATAGGGTTATTGTGAGAATTAAATAAGAATGTATAGATTTCTAAATATTTATATGTAGAACAGTCCCTGACACGCAGTATATGCATATAAATTTTAGCTATCATTTTTTACTAATACCAATCTCTGTAACCAAAGCAACTAGCAGTGCAGATGCCACGTAATAAATAATTTTAAATCCATAACTTCCTCATCGCGTTGGTAGTATGTGACTGGAAGTGACTTAAAATTTAAAACAATATTAACTGTCAGAATCTTAGCATCTGTATTGTAGGCTTTCTCACGTGACTGCTCACCCAGGTCAGTGGGCCGTGGAAACTGGGTGGAGCTTCTGCGAGCAGACCTGAGCCGGGCCTGCGCGCTGACCGGGCGGGACGGGGGAGAACCTGGGCCTCCGCCACTTCGTAGGACCTGAAACTGCATTTCTCACTCCTCTGACTGGAGTCATCCCTTAGGAACTGACGCAGACGCTAACCACACAAACTCACAGGGCTCCAAGGAGTAATCCAGAACGCTAACATTTTCCATGAACTCTGATGGCCAAGGGCAGGAGGGGGGTCAAATCCCCCTGACCTGTAGGAAGAGGGTCACGTGGCCACACCCCGGTTCCCCAAACCTGCAAAGCCCACGTCCTGCTTGCGCAGGGATGCGGAGAACATCGGGGAGTCCCGCGCATTCCCTCTTTCAGCGGGTCTCACGAACCTTCAAATAATCCAGCTGACCCTCATTTTCACTTATGGAATGGGGACGGGACACACCTACTTCTTAGGGTGGCTGTGGGGTAAATAAGGAGGCCCTCGGCACCAGCAGGCAGGCTGCCCCAGCTCCCTTGTCCCGGCTGTTGGCCCCGCAGGCCGGTCCTGAGGACGCAGACCCGGCCCCACTGCGGAGCACCCACTGGGGGGCACCCACCGCACAGTCCGTCCTCGAGGTTTCCCGCGTGTCACTCACAGCCACCCCACCTGGTGCTTACATATAACCAGCTTTTCGAAACTGAGCCAAAGATTAAAATATTTTAAACAGTAAATACTTTCGGGCCACAACAGCACGGAGACTTAACTACTTTGTACATGAGCTTTGGTCCCTCGGTTGGGACTGTCCTCCCGCTTCCCCCCCGCCCCCAGATCAGAAGACTACGATTAATTACCTCGTCTTGCCAAGTCACGAAACATGCATTTGCTGAAGGCGTTTCCGTTCCCCTCTCACCTTTCCTGGAGATTTTATCCTCATGACTGATCTGCTTCCCTTCATTAGAGCTCAGGTGAGCTCTGTGAGCCTTTTATGTGGCTAACGTGTGTAGCTGGCGGCCCTGCAGTGGGTTCCGTGCCTGGCAGCCTCGCATCCTCTCCCTCCACCGCGGAGAGCTGGTGGCAGCGAGGCCCAGGCTGCACAGTGGGTCCAAACAGCCCGCGTGGGAACTGAACAACTGCGTCTCACCCTGGGTTCCCTGGGGGGAACACCCAGATGGAGTCTTCCTTCCAGGCCGTGGTCTGCAGGATGGTGGGCATGTCACATGGGGACAGGACTGAGGGCCCAAGGGCAGAAACCGGGAAGGAGTGAGAGGCAACACCGAACCTGTTGCCACGCCAACCACTGCTCCAGCGGCCAGGGCTCCACCTGCTCAGGTGCTCCCCTGCTGCAGGTGCTCCACCTGTGGAAGGTACTTCCTCTGCGTCAGGTGCTCAACTTGATCAGGTGCTCTACCCACGTCAGGTGTTCCACCCACACAGGTGCTCCACCCCATGGGGTGCTCCACCTGCGGCAGGTGTGCTTCCCACACAGGTGCTCCATCCGTAGCAGGTACTCCACCAGCATCAGATACTCAACCCACTGCAGATGTTCTGCCCACAGCAGGTGTTCTACCCACACAGTGCTTTACCATCAGGGGCTCTACCGAGGCAGCTGCTCCACCTGTGGCAACTTCTGAGGAATGTCCTCAGAATGTGTGGCTCTGACCTGGTCTCTCCAGGGGATGTCAGAGCAGATTTGTTCCTGGGCTCTGGATGTCTGTCCATCAGGGGCGACCTCACAGGACAGACCTCAGTTGCAGTTTTGGGTAGCAGGAGTGTAGGCAGCCTCAGAGGGGAGAGGAAACCTCAGCATCTCAGGCTGGAGCACCGAGGAGCCTGGGCAGGGGGCACAAGGTCCACGGCGAAGACGCTGCCAGGTCAGCAGCCTAAGCTGCTGGTGGCCAGCATGAAGCACAGGGATCCGTGGGGTGCACCGGGCGTAACGTTGGTACAGACACCCTCAGTCCATCCATTTTCTACTTCCCATCTAGTTTCACAAATCTCACAACCCTTTCTCAGGCCCGTATCTGATGCTATTCATCTCCAGCTGCAGGGCAGTCGGACAACTACAGTGATGCCGAGCACCAGTAATGACACTCTGGGTGCTGTCAGTCACGTCAGCGGACACCGTGAAACTCTCCACAGTAAAGTGAACCCGCATTTAAAAACTCCAGCGGGCACACCAAAGAGGAGTGCGGAACTGGGGAGGAATGCAGTCATTCTGAGAGGCGGCGATGAGACGCTCTCGGTCATAGGCCTTAGGGGAGTTTGCCGAGAGCACAACACCCACCCCAATGCCGTCCCGGGAGGCAGGGCCAGCCTGGACACAGTCTGCACTGGCTCTGAGTGGGAAGGTGGTAGAGAGAGTGGCAGGGCACTGCCCTGCACTGTTGGAAACCACCCTGCCTGGTTTCAGGAGGTGTAACCACCCCCCCTCCCCCATGGCCAAGGCTGCATGAGCAACCTTCGGACCAGAAGCCACTAAGGAGACAAAAGTTTATCTCCCTGGCAGGGGCACCACTTCTGCCCCTTTTTCTTCACCCTGCCTGGCCCCCAATGCTTGATCAGTTATCCAATGACAGGTAAGATTCCCCAAGAGGGGAACGACCTAAGACAGGCATGATCATGGGGAGGCCCTCAGGGAAGGACTTTGGGGACTATGGAGAAAGGGGGTGATGGACCCTCGCCCCTTGGCTTTGACAAAGCCTGAGTCCTCATTCTGTCTGCAAGAAGTCTCCGAATCTCTTGGCTGCCTTACTTCCCCTGCCTGACTTAAACCTGAAACAATGACACAGGGTGGTGTAGCCCTGTGCTGGAAAGGGCGGGTTCCCTGGGTGATCAGGCCTAAGAAAGAATACATAAAATCCTCTGAAATCTGCTTTGCTAAGAATGCTCTCAATTAAATGATAAGGGTCCGAGCAGGAAATGAGTTTGTTTCCCCAAGTTTTGTAGCCCTTTAGCTAACAGACCCTGACTCAGAATAGGCCCTAGTAGTTCTTTTATGCCATGCATTGTTTGATCCTTACTGCCTGACAATGATTAATGAGCTTTACCTGTATTCCTGTGCAAAAAGCCAATTAAAACCTGTCAAGGGTCGGGGCGCTCTCCTCTTGAAGGAGTGGCCAGGCCACTCTGAGGCACCCTCCCCTTGAGAGAGTAGCCGTGCTGTCCCTTTTCCTCCTCAGGTTTCAGTGGTCTGTGTGAATTTATCTCATATCAATTTATCTCATATCTCATCCATAACTCCATGGACACTGTGGGCCAGTGTCCAAGTCACTGCACCGCAGATTGCTTTGGGAAAACCATTTCTTCTGATCCAAAGGGAGCATTTGCATGCATTTCTAACATAACTAAAGTAGAGCCAACATTTAATGTGCAGAGTCCCCGAGGGCAGGGTCTTGACTTACACACTTAGCACGTTAGGGCCAACCGTGTATTTGAAGAGCAGGAGGAAATGACGCTCAGTAGGCGGGCAAGCGTGTCAAGGCCGAGTGTCTTCAGAAATCGAGCACTGGACCCTGGCAGCGAGGTTGCTAGCTGGGTCTTGGAGCAAACCTGACCTCCACTCTCTGAGTTGAGCAGAAAGAACACGGTGCAGGTTCCTGAGGAGGAGCGGCCCTCCGGACCGAGGGGAACGTGGGCCAACCCCCGCATCCATGACAGGCGCGGGGCTCCAGGTTCCACCACCGGCGGCCTCTCCTTCCAGGATGTTTTCAGGAAAAGACACAATGTGGCGGGTGTTCACCTGAAAAGGGTCAGCCGAAAGCCTTGAAAACAAACCTTCAAAGTTCCTGAAGGAGAATAGGCCTTGTGATATTTCCCTGTGCGATTTCCAACCAAAAACAGTGGAAATTTAGACACGGGGGTGTCCCCGATGACAAGGAGGAGCAGGACGGGGTCCTGAGAAGGAGAGCGGCTGGAGGGCGTGTCCATGGAGAGACTGCGAGGCCTGCGGATGGACCCAGGCAGGGCCTGGGGGTGCGTGGGTGGGCCGCAACCAGACAGGAACACTGGGAGGCTGGTCCTCTGCGGACAGTGAGGGAAGCAAAGGAGAGACTAGGCGTTGAGAGAGGAGCAGGCGAGGCCAAGGCATTAAGAAACCAAGGTGCCCCGGCTGGACAGCTCCGGTGGTTAGAGCACCATCCCGATCCAGCAAGGCTACGGGGTCAATCTGGGGTCAATCCGGGGTCAAGGCACGTACGAGAATCAGACAAGGAATGCAAAAATACCGTATTTTGCCGTGCATGATGCGCACTTTTCACCCAAATGTTTTCATGGGAAAGTAAGAATGCGTGTCACATGTGGGTATAATGATTACATGTCATGGGTACAATGATCCCGTGTGTAATGCTTACAGAAACCCAGGTGTGCGTCATACACGGCAAAATGCACAAGCGGAAGAACAAATAAATCTCTCTCTCCCCTTTGCTCCTCCCTCCTTTGTTTTTCTTTTCTCTCTCTCTCTCTAAAATCAACCAGTAAATTAAAAGTTGGAGAAACAAAGGCAATTTAGAGGCTGCAGCGCCATATTGACAAGAAATGCCGAAGGCTCATCTGTAGCAATGAGGGATTTAGCAGCGAGCTCTGGGTATATCTGGCTGCAGCTCAATCAGCATGGCGGAAGAGAAGGGAAGAAAGCCGTGATTATACTCCCCTCCATCAATGGCTGAGAAGTTAACCTTTGCATTTCTGGAATTGAACGCACTGCAGAAAGTTCAGGCTGAGCTTGACAATAATAGAAAAAGTAAGGCTGGGGAGAGAGAGGGGGAGAGAGAGGGGGTGGATGTCCTGGGCGGCATCCACGCAGCACCAGCCTGCCAGCTCCATGTAAAGGGACCCACTCCCGTCCCGAAACTCCCATGGGGGGAATTGCAACACATTTACGAGTTTGTAATACGCTTTGTCATTGACTGGGGAACAGGAGGTTGGAAGGCGAATGCAAATCACACCAAGACACATTCCGGCTGAGAAAAACAAGGGGCTCTAGACGTTATCAGCTTCCAGTAAGCCAATTAAAATTATAAATGAAGACAAAAGACGGTAAACTTGCTCTTCAGTGCCAAGGGAGAGTGTTACCTTGAGGCGTAATTTATTACAGCCCCGGCGGGAAGAGCGCCGCAGAGCGATCAGGAACCCTCGTCTCAATTAGACTTTGCAGCATTTTACACCAAAACAACTGAAAACACCACGGGCGTCCGATGCCGTGGGCTCACCACCCGCCTGAAGCTCGGGTACAGGCTGTTACAAGTGGGTAAAGGCTAATATTTGCTAAGCATTGTTCAGAAGCACATTAATGCTGGGGGATGCTCCATTTCGTTGTCGTGACAGTGCAATGGGGTTAGACACTGGGATCCTCATTTTACAGAGAGAGAGAGCAGATTGTAAAGGGTCAGGGAGTGAGCCACACTCAGTCTGGTTCACCTGGTGTGCACAGTGGAGAGCCCAGCCTCTGGCTAACAAAGGCACCAGCACCCGCCTGCGGGATGCGTGACCAGGAGCGAGTCAACAAAGCAATGACTCTGGGATCGCAGCCGGGATCCCAGCTCTGTTGCTTGCTGTGACTAGGACTGTGCAATAAGGTTTGAGATGAGAGTGTCGTCGCCTGCACCTTCAGCAGCCGCTGAGAGAAGCCAGCCACACGCACCAGTCTTTTCATTGATGCTTTCACGGTCTGCCAGAACTATCCAGACACTGGAGGGAGTGGGTGAACTTGCACTACAGCCCTTCCCTCATTTTCCAAACCAAAAATCAGTCTCTATATTCAAAATAGGCTAAAAAATGATTAGAGGAAATGTACGTTAACGCATTAGCTGCAAAAAAAACCCCTCATCATTACGAATAAACTAAACTCCAAAGCATTCTACAACCAGTCATGGCAGTGTTTAAGGGGGAAAAAAGAAAAATACATCATGTTTACAGGAGACAAAAATGGAACCTCCTCAGAAAAGTTTCAAAACATAAACTGTGAAAAAAAATAAAATTAGCGTTTTGCAACACAGGAGATGCTGCCACACTCACCAGCAGGGGGAGCCCTCCCCCACTTTTCCTGACATCTCCCATTAGCGGTCACCTTGGTTCCCCTTGGTGTGATAAGACGGGTTGTAATTCTGTCAGGAGCAGGACAAGCTGCTGCAAACTCGAGGTGGCATCAAACACAACCGGCAGAAGCAAGAGAGATTTCCCACTACTCTGCACTTACCTCCTCTCTCCTCCTCCCCCTCCTGCTCCTCCTCCTCTTCCTCTTCTTCCTCCATCAGTGATCCCCAGGGAGGCACCAGACCCAAAGCTCGGGGCTGACAGAAGCTTCGCATCTCAGATCAGTTCACTCCGCGGCCGGAACAATTTCAGTTTGACTGACAGTTCCACCAGGACTTGGCCCAGGACACACCTGTGTCTTACAATGACAGGCCCCCAAATCCACAGCCTAAATCGGATTAAACCAAGGCCCGTCCAGGTGGGCGCTGTGCAAGAACCCAGACAACCACAGTCCACCGACCGCACTTGGCTGAGCAAACGTTCCCTGAACAGCGGTCACTCGCTGCCAGGACTCCAGGCACTGCCGGGCGGAGGCAGAACAAGGCACCAGCGCTGCCCTTCCGGGTCCTGACACCCAACAAAAATCAGACACAGAGGTTTGGGTTCATTAATGTCTCAGTAAAGTGATGTTTTAAAATCCATACAAATTGCAGTGAGGAGAAACCTCGTTTCGGGTGGCATGGCCGGGGAGTGGTCCTGACCAGCCTGCCCAGGCAAAAACAAATAAAAGTCCTAAATAGAATATGGAAGTCAACTTTCCTTTGAACCAATATTTTGTTAAGGCACCACCGGCTCTGACAACGTGCCAACAATGGAATCGCTGAGTCAGCACGAAGTGAGCGTGCTGGCATAGCAACCACCGGGCTCAGCCAGGGTCGCCCACCGCGCATTCTAGGAGCCCGCGGTGCCGCTCAGCCACGCCCCCTCTTCCCGCAGGCGGACTTGAAACCACAGGCCACTTTCGCCCGATCGGACACAGGCAGTGCTCATTGCCCCGGGGCCGGCTGCTTTCACTTGGTCATGAGAGCCACCCGGGTTGTTGCCTGCGCCGTGTACCTCGTTTTCGTTGTCGTGTGTACTCTGTTGTGTGCCCACGGCCCATAATGTAGACTCGTTCCCTGAACTGTCAAAGGACATTTTCCGCAATGCTTAGCTATTGTGGATACTGTTTCTATGACAAATATTATATATATATATAATATTGAAAATATATGGAGGACCCCCCAAAAAAGGAATTGCCTTCTGGAGGGCGGGCCCCTTGTAGGACAGGCTTCCCCCACTAGGTGAGTGTTCTAGGATCCCATCTCTATCAGTGTGCCAGCTGGCGCTGTTGTGAGAGGCTGCGTTCATCTTCAGTGAATTTTTTTTGAAGACCCTTTCAATGCATTTGCCCATTTCATGACGGGTGATTTATGAGTGCACCTGCCTACACAGCACTGAGTGTTTGGCAGTTTTTAACCAAAAACAGCATGACTTCTGTGTCCCACCCTCCATAATTTCACCTGATCTTACCCCAAGCAACTTTTTTTTCCCTGCGTGAAAAATGTCCTCAGAGGGAAACATTTTGCCCATGTGGAAGAGGTGAAACAAAAAACAGCAGAAACACTAAAAGGCATCAAAATTGATGAGTTCAAAAACTATTTTGAGCAGTGGCAAACACATCTCGATAGGTGTATTGCATCAAATGGAGAGTACTCAGAAGGTGACTGAAGTTTAAATGTATAAGAATAAATACACAATTTTTAATAAATTCTGGTTTTTGGGTCCTCTCTCCTGTGTGTATATAAATTCAGGTGCACACATGTACAGTTTGGTGTATTCCTAGTAGCGGAATTTCTGGTTCAAAAGGTTTATGTATAATCACCTTTAGTAGATATCACCACACAGAAAAGTCAACTTATAAAACACTATTGATGATTTGGCAAGAAATAAAGGAATAGTCAGGGAACAAAGAGACCTTCCTCCTTCCTCCCTCCTTCCTTCCTCCCTCCCTCCCTCCCTCCCCTGTAACTTTCCTTCATAATTCAGCCTAACACCCACCGGGCAGGCGCCTGGGTGAGGAGGGGCAGTGGAAGCAGCCCGCTGTGGGTATGGAAATCCCAGAGGCATGAGGAGGCAGCGCCACGGGAGAGGAGAGTGAACAGGGTGGGGCAGCCCAGAAGTGGCTGCTGAGGGGTGAGGCAGGTGTCCAGACTGGAGGAAGTGACCAAGCTGGTGGCCACAGCAACTAGTCACAGAGGGGCTGCATAGGCAAAGCCGCCAGTGAGGATGTTGGTGCCGGAGGAAGGTGGCCGAGTGGAGGAAGCTGTGGCCACTGGAAATGGGTGCACAGAGGGAGAACTGATCCAATAACTAAGTTTATTCAGGATTTGGGGATCCAGGATTCCACCTACTGGAGGAGGAGTCACGAACACCAAAGGGGAGGCACTAGAATGAACTCTGGTGTTGGGTTGGAGTTGGAGATATCAGTGTGAATTCATGGTTTTCTTTTTTAAAAAAGATTTCATTTTATTTATTTTTAGAGAGAAGGGAAGGGAGGTAGAAAGAGAGGGAGAGAAACATCAATGTGTGATTGCCTCTCACACACCCCCTACTGGGGACCTGGCCCACAACCTAGGCATGTGCCCCTACTGGGAACCGAACCCATGACCCTTTGGTTCACAGGCCTGAGCTCAGTGCACTGAGCCACCCTAGCCAGGGCCACATTCATGGGTTTCAATACATAGAGATAAATATAGGTAAGGGTGCATGTGTGTGTGTCTATAAACATACATACATTCCCTGGGTTTTCCACTGTATGTGAATAGTTTTACTTCTTCATTTCCAGTCTGAATGCTTTTTATTTTGTTTTCCTGCTGAGGTTCCTCAAGTAAGAGTCTAATACAGAGTCAAACAGAAATGTGGAGAGCAGACATTTTTGGTTTGTTCTTGACATTGGGAAAAAGCATTCGGTCTTTCACCATTAATTATGGTGTTAGTTGGGTTTTTCTGTAGAGCTGTTGTCAGGTCGAGAAAATTTCTCTCTTTCTTGTTTGTTGAGTGTGTGTGTGTTTTTATCATGAAAGGGCATTGGATTTTGTTAAGTCCTTCCTCTGATCTGTTGAGATGATCATGCATTTTTTGTGCTTTACTTTTTAAATAAAGTCCCACTTTCAGTCTGTTTTTTCTCTGTGATTTATTTCTCTGTGATTTATTTTCTCTGTGGCTTTTGTTGCTATTTCTTAAAGTTCACATCTTTCTCCTGCAGTCTGCAGGTCTCTCAATCCTATCTCACACACTTGTCGTCTCCGACACCATTGTTAGATTAGTGTGTCTCTACTGGCACTCACTTTCTATTGCCACCATAACGAATTATTGCAAGGCTGGCATCTTAAAGCAACACTCATTTATTATCTCACAGCGCCGCAGTCAGAAGTCTGGGCCACGGGGCTCAGCTGACTCTGTGCTATGTGCCCGGCAAGGTTGAGCTCAAGGTTGGCAGGGCTGCGGTCCTGTCTGGAGACACTGGGGACAAATCCACTCTCGAGCTCATTCCAGTCACCGGCAGAAGCCAGTCCCATGCGGCTGTAGGACGGAGGTCCCTGTCCTGGCTGGCTCTCAGCCGGGGTCATTCTCAGCATCCAGAGGCACCTGCATCCTCTGCCCTGTCACCTTTCCTGATCTTTAAAGCCAGTATTAGGGGGTCCAGTTCTTGTCACAGTTCCCGTCCTGAGGAAATTCTTTCAGGTGCTTCTTTTCCTGGGCTCAAGTAGTTTCCTCAGGGGCTTCTGTCCATCGTTACTCAGCTCCAGACTGGAGGGAGACCCTCCGTGCATCCGCAGAGCTCTCCTTCTCTCTCTCTGTCTCTCTCTCTCTGTCTCTCTCTGTCTCTCTCTCCCGCCATCTCTCTGCTTTTCTTCCCACAGAACACTCACCACCTTGACCTCCCCGGGCTCCTAGCAATGTTGGGTAACTTAGACCAGATGGCACTGATGTCGTTTCGAGCAAGAGCAATTAACCAGCATTAACTTAAATAACTGATTTTGTATTACTTAAGAATTAAATATTAAAAATTTAAATTCATATAGAGAATTCACTGACACCAAAGATCACATTCTTCAACATCAGTTGGAGAAATACCAATCTACGGGAAGAAACCCATCATTACTTCAGGACAGACATGGGGTGAACTGTGTCCCTTCTACAAAAGCTGTGTTGGTGTCCCAGCGCTCAGCAGCTCGACGTGGGTCCCAGTTTGGAGACAAGGTCTTCACACAGGTGATGGGGTTAAAACAAGGTCATTAGGGTTGGTCTTACTTAATCCGATATAACCGGTGCCCTTGTGGGTAGGAGAGAGTTGGACGCACACACCCAGAGCAAACGCCGTTGGAGGGGCCCTGTGGCCGTGAAGGGAACCCCAAGGTAGAGACGGCCACGGGCAGACCCTCCCTCACAGCTCCAAGGGGCGGTGTGGTTCCAGATGTTTCGCCTCTAAAAACGAAACAATGCATTTCATTCTGAGGCAGTTTGTCACCAAAAATAATATGAATGAACCAGGTATTCAACATGTTCCTAATTAACAAACCATAAAGATGTCCATTTTCTACAAATTAATCGATAATTTTTAAAAATTATAATTAAAACCCCGATGGGAATTTTGTGGAACTTGAAGCAATGATTTAAGGTGTTCTCTGAAAAGATTTAAAGTATTAGAAAAGTGGAGAGGTTGGGGAGGAATAATAAATAATGATGGTGGGCTTGCTCTATTACCGTATATATCAAAACATTTTAAAGTTTAGTGATTAAAATATGGTCCCAATGTTGGATTTGTTCAAACATTTCTCTTTTTTAATTTTTAAAATACTTTAAAAATATTTCATTTTTTTTAAAGAGAGGGGAAAGGAAGGAGATAGGGAGAGAAACATCAATGTATGGTTGCCTCTCATGCGCCCCCTACTGGGGACCTGGCCTACAACCCAGGCATGTGCCCTGACTGGGAATCAAACCGGCGACCAGCACTCAATCTACTGAGCTATACACCAGCTTCAGTGACAGTCCACCTAGAAATTCATGATGACATCATGATGACAGCCCTGTTCTCGGTGGCTGTCCCTTCTGCTCCACAGCTCCATCAGCACCCTCCTCCGCCCGCCTTCTCTCACGGGAGCAAAATGACTGTCTGGACTGCCAGCCCTTGTTGCTTGTCATTCAGGTCCAGCGAGACGGGGGTGGTTCACATCACGTCCCAGATCCATCAAAGAAAAGCCCATGCTTGCTTGTGACGGACCGTCCTGTCCACCGCCTCCTCCAGTCCCAGTGACAAGGTCAAGGATGTGGCTATTTCATTGTTGACCTTCTTTGAGCTACACAAAAGGGCTCTTCTTACACAAGGATAATTGGAACCATAACAAAAGGAACTTGAAATAGTGGGAAGGAAAGAGAGTTTGATAAAACCAACCTTTAAAGAAACACTTTCGATAACAAATTCAGTTACTTCAACAGACTGAGGGCTGCTCGCACTTTTTATTAATCTTGTCAGTGTGATATGTGTTGCTCAGGAATCTGCCCATTTCTTTTCAGAAAAACTGTTCATTGTCAAATCGAGTGCCATGTACTGTTCATTATCCTTTAAATATCTACCATACCTTTCCTGGTACCCTCTTGTCCTCTTTTAAATTCCTGATATTCTTAAGTCGTGCTTCCCTTCCCTTTCCTAGTGCTCGAATAGCATTGCTAGGGACTTATCAACTCTTCTATTTCTTCCGAAGAACCAGCTTTGGCTTTTGACTGTCTTGCCTATTTTAAATGTTTGTTTTTATTTTGTTGATTTTAGCTCACGTCTTTCTTATTTCCTTGTTACATGGGTTTAATTTCCATTTTTTAAAAGTATTCTAACTTGTAAATTTAAAAACCTACACAATTGATTTTAAACCTTTTCTTTTTGCCAATGCAAACATTTTAAGCTATATGTTAGCTTGTATACACTGCTTTAGCTACAGCCCATAAATTTTGATGTGTATTAATTATCATTTCGAAATATTTACTATGGTCTTATCTTATTCTTTCTAAAAATTCTTATTTCGACTGGAAAATGGTGCTGGGGGGCAAAGCTACCAATAATAACAAGCATAAGAAAGTGGCACAGGTCTCATAATCCTGGTCCCTGGTCTCTGGTTGCTACCTGGCTCCCCGTCTCTAATGTAGAAGTTGGCGCTGGGAGGAAAGCAGGCCACCAAGCCCACCTCCGTGCCTTCCGCCCATGTGCACGTTTAACCACGGCCTCGCCCCTTCCTCTTGTCGTCACAGGCCCTTCATCCAGCCCCACAGCCAAAGGTGAAAGTCAAGAGACAATGGGTGGTAGTTACATTATTTGTGACCCTTGAACCTGGATGCCTCCGTCGCCCTGGGAAGTTGACACCCCTTCCCCTTCTTGGCGCTGTCTCATAGGAGTCGTGCAGAGCTTACAATAACTCAGCATGACATTCCCAGGGGATGTAAGCATAAATTCTAAATATTCTCTTTTACAACCACACACAATAGAGTAGACACAAACTACCAGATTTACCAAGGAAAGAATTTGCTTAATGAGGCAATGATTCAGAAATTAAGGCACTGAATTTTACAGTTGTAAGTACAATGAACTGAAAACTTTTTTTCCTTTGTCCTTAAAATCATTACGTTTTTAGAAGTTATCTCCTGTACAATCTCACTTTGTTCCTTTGAGAAAAAGTTAATACTATAAAATCCCTTCCTTTGAATTGTTTCTGAATTCTTAACATTTGCATAAACTTGGCTCCTCAGAATTCTGCCATTAGGTGTCAGATAAAGTAATCCAGTTTTGGCCGCATTAAACGAATTCATCGATACAGGTTAAATAAGTTTACCAGGGGTGTATTGTTAGTGTGCACTAGTGTCAGAGCTGAAATCCAGGCCCCCCGAGTCCCGGGCGACTGCGCATCGCCATCCAAGGGGCCCGGGCTCTCAGGGGCTTCAGGACCCCCAACGTTCCCTTCGTTCCCTTCGACTGTCGTCTTCCCACCACTTGTCTCAAAGTCCTGTGGGTGCTGACTTAACACGCAGGCTTCCTGGCATCATTGGGCCTTCCCCCATGGGATGTTTGGGGTATGGCCGAGGAACCCGAGTCACTTACCGATTTCCAGATGAGTTTATGCACCTGCACCGGGAACGTGGTTTCTGCGGCCCCAGGAGAACTGCCGTGCAGCCTCCGCTCAGGCACTTCCCAAAGGAAGCCCTTTCCCCACTGATCGCCCGGCCAACTGTTGGGCAGAAGTTTTAAAGGGCTTTAAAGGGCTTTTGGAAAGCTGAGCGAAATCCCTCTTTTTATTGCTTCTAACAAGAGGTTCTAACTTCTTGGAACAAAACAGAAAATTTTTTGACATCTTTGGAACTTGCATTGTCCAGATTTGATGAGCAGGTGATGGGTGCTTTCATGCAAGTGATGAATGGCACCGTTGTCCTTTCTGGAGAACGTGGAAGTACGAAGGACATTCTGTTCTCCTTCTGCGACCCGCTGACAGTGTGCCGTGTTCCCCAAGCTTTGAAGCTACTTTTTCATTATCACTCACTTTTGATTACTACATATTTCAAAGTATGAATAGCAAGCAAGAAATCTGGCGATGACCCGGGTATCAAACCCAAACCTCAGCGCTCCCTCCGATTTCCTCGGTGCAGCCTGCATCCCCGGTGTTCAGCACTGGACTCCGCCTCGTCCCCTGCTCCGGACGTGCGCCCGGCCCTTGGCCCTCGTGGTTCTGCTGCCTGAGGCTGACCAGTCCCTTGTTTTGTCGTGTGGGCCCTTTCCCTCCTTGGGCAGCCGGGCTGCTGGCAACTCCCTAAATGTCCTGGCTCCTCTCCCTGCTTCCAGACGGAATCCCCTGCCCACTGCAGGGTTTGGATCCGCTATGGGGCAGGGTGGGGGTGTCCTGCGGGGATCCAGATGGCTCAATCCAGCAGGCAGAGGGGGGACTTGATCTGCCTCAGGGTGAACTCTGACCTGGGACACAGGAGATGGAAAGGAAGTGACAGATTTGGCCCCATCCCATCTGCCTCCCCTGGACGGGTCCCAGGCACGCTTCTCTTCCAGAACCCCTTGGGGAGTTTGAGCACAAAAGGGGACTTGGCGCAGAGCGCATGCCCGGAGCGAGCCTTCTCCGGCATCCCTGCTCCAGGGCTCCTGGGCTCGCTGCCCGGTCCAGCCTCACCTCCCGCTGCCTTCTACAGACCGGGCAAGGCAGTGCCAGGGAGGCCTGGCCGGTCCACAGGAAATGTCTCCTGTTACGCCCGGTGTGGAATACAAATCACTTATTCCTGTGTGTGGAGCACTCTGCCTGAGCTCATCTAAACCTAGCCTTCACGACATTTTTATACGCAGTCATTGCATGCTTTCCAGTCTTCAGACGAAACGGTGCGAGTTCCCACCAGTGTCCTCACTGGTGAGTGAAACCGCTTAGGTCATTGCATTTCACCTGTCTGTGTACAGACAGATAAAAGATGGATAAACTGACACTCGTCTGCTGTGGGTTTTCAAAGTACTTCATGTTATCTTGCCAAGACTTCTGCTCTACTTACATTTATTTTTTGTAGGAGGGAGGACTTTAGTGTGGTCGTAATATTAAAAGCCTAAATAGGTATCTCTAATTTTTCTGTCTGCCAATAAACAGTGCGATCACATTAAGCCCATCTATTACTTTGATCTTTGGCATCATGTCTGCCCGTGTCTGTGTTTCTAAATTTAGATATGCAACATTAGGCCTACCTAATTGTAATACATTTTGAACATTAAGTTCAAAATTGCGGGCAGTTCAAATTACAGCCCAAATTACAGTAACTTCCAGGTTTGGTGCGTGTAAGATTTCACGGACGCTCCATGTCTGTGTGCGTGTGGATGGACATGGTGTCGCTCTGTCAGGGGCGTCACACTTCCTGATGCTCAGTGCTGCTGACCCATCTGTGAGGGGCAGCTCCTTTCCCCACAAACGCATACTCGAAGGCCACTCGGTGATGCTCGGTGCAAGGGGAGCACACACGGATGAAGGTCATGGGTTTCCCAGAAGAACAGGAGCAGGTGGTAGCACGTGTGGAGGGATCGGGACACGTCGCAGGTGTGTGGGCACTGACGGACACGGAAGCAGATGCGAATCTCCTTTGCCGCTGAAGCAGCACGGACACGCTGACACGCAGGATTCCTAGACCCCGAAAGCCTTTCCTCAACCCACGGCATGGGGACTGTGAACCCAAGTCACCCGAATCGTGACAACTGCTACCACGGGGACCCCGGGCTTTGTTAGATGCAATGAAGTAACATATAAGAGCTATGGAAACTGCCCCAGCTGGCGTAGCTCAGTGGATTGAGCGCGGGCTGCAAACCAAAGCATCGCAGGTTGGATTCCCAGTCAGGGCACATGCCTGGGCTGCAGGCCACGGCCCCCAGCAACTGCACATTGATGTTTTCTTTTCTCTCTCTCTTTCTCCCTCCCTTCCCTCTCTAAAAAATAAATATATAAAAATCTAAAAAAAAAGAGCTATGGAAACCCATGAAACAGTCTGTAGAACCCTGGAAAGAAATAAGGCCGGTACTAAAATGAAATGTCACGATGAAACTTCCCCCACTGTCTTGGACTAAAGCTGGTGTTTGGTTTCTTTACTCGGAACGGCGTGTTCAGTGGTGCATTTCTCGGGCGGTAACCAGGCCCAGGATCAAGCCTGCCCTGCCGCACCCACCCCCATCACAGAAGCAGAGCGTTGTGGACCAGTGGTGATGTCAGCAACCCTTCTGTAAGCGTCTGCTTTCCTGTTTCATCTGTGCTAGGTCATAAAGAACCTCTTAGTTTTTAAACCATTCTGACCATAATAGGAAAAAGATTTGGAAAGAGACCAGACTTCTCACGGGAAGCTCCAGCCCTCACACGAACCGGTGCTGGAACTTCAGCCCCAGGCCCAGCCCGTCTGGACCACGACGGCCTCCGCCTCCTCCGGCTCTAACGGCCCAGAGGGCCGGGCCGCTGCTCACATGAGGATGCTGGTGTTAGCGCTCACTGTTTCTGTATCGACTGGTGTCATCGCAAGCACTGGAAGTTTCCGACCATACAGCTCTAAGGATTTGTGTAGCCACAGTTCAGTTCTCACACAAACCGCAGACTCGACTATTACAATTTCAGATAGAACAGGGGAGAGCTTGTCCCTTTGAGAAACTCGGGTGCTCCGTAGTTATGGCTATTCGATACCCCAGGTGCCGTCCACCACTGGCTCGAAGGTCGCGGTGCCCCTCCCCCAGCGTCTGTCACATCTCGGAGTTCTGGGTGCCGGGGGCTCAGCCTCTTCCCCACACAGCAGACACTGATGAGAGAACCGGGGGGATGGCTGACCGGTCCGGCCCTTCTCATGCCAAGTTTACACGAACTCCGTGTCCGCATAAATGTAACAAACACATTTTTTAAGATGTCATTTACTGTGTCTCTAGGAAATGAGGCCTTTGCCACAGTGACAGCCACCCAAAAGCCTTTCCGGCAATGAGGGCCATGTTGGTCAAGTCACCCCGAAAACTGGAGCTGGCGAAGTAGGGACCCTTCCCCAGGAAAGCAAGATAGTGAAAAGAGTGTATTTTTCATAGCTATGCTTTTACAATGAAGCAGGAAGTATTTTCCTTACAATATAACTCTTAAATGGGTTTCTGTGGTGCTCAGAACAAACTTCCTCTGCACAAGAAAAATAAAGCCAGCCAGTGTGGAAGTGTGTGCCGTTTCGTACATTTGCAGACCGCCAGCTTCAGCTACAACTCTAATGTTAGCTCACGGAGCAGGAGCCAGAGATGTCTGGGGGTGCAGTGGGGGGTGGGAGGTGAAGTAAGAACTGCAAATAAGCGTCTGTGTTGACATGGAAATGCGGAGACATTGTAATACCTTCTGTGAATGCTTGACCACTTGTGTAATACGAAACTTTAGAGGTCACATTATTTTTCAGGGAGACCACATTTCTTGAGTTTGGGTCACAATGTTTCAGGTTCTTGTGTGATTTTGTGGGAGAATTAATATACTGTCAATTAAAAGATGCCCCTCCTCCCTTCACTTGACAGCCTTGAAACAGAACCACCTGGCGCCCCCTCGGAGTGTCGCCAACGCTGGGCACAGGGACTCCAGAATGGCCGCCCTGCCCCCTCCCTCTTCCTCTGACGCTGATGCCATGCCCAGGGGTGGGGGAGCTCCCTCTGTCCCGCCCGAGCACCCTGTCGCCTCCCGGGGCTCACAGCCAGAGCCGCCAGTCAGGAGAGCCTGCAAGAGGCTGCAGAGCCCAGGGGCAGCTGGGCATCCCTCTGCTCACCGCTCAGCTGAGCTGCGGTTCCTGTCCACTCTGACTTTGATGTTATAAACTGAAGACCCAAATCTGTCCGATTTTATGCCCTAAAAAATTACTGATTCCTCGCCACTGTTCGCTTCCTTGGCAGTGTCTCTTGGCAAAGGGGAACATGCTCTTTGATGTGTCATGGAGCTGACCTGATTAATTTTATTCAAATTCCTCAGAATGTAAGATCACTTCCCTGAGCAGGCTTGGAAATTCCAGGGGTGGCCAGATGGGTTCCTCTGCCCAATAAAAACGATACCGAAAGATAAATGCAAAATCCAGGCACTAGCTCTGCTGTCGTGCCGACCAGCTGGCAAAGGACAAGCGGCACCCAGCACAGTTCCTGGCACCCGGTAAACGTTGAGCAGCGTTTGCGTGTTTGATGCTCCACTTACTGGTCATCCAGAGCACGGACCCCGTTCTTACCCGAGGGGGAGTCTGCCCTTCGTGCTCCAGACTGACAGCTGTGTAAAAATTGAACAATTGGGGAGATAGTTATTTTTCCATTATTTGCAGTTTTCAAGAACTCTAGATGACCCCAAAACAGGGAAATGGCAGGGTTGGGCAGGTGATGCAGAATGCCTGGTAACTCAGGCCCCGAAACCGTAACAGCAGCACACCTGCCCAGGTGCCAGGCAACCTGAGCGGGCTGAGGGCTGGACAGTGCTGGACAGCCCCGATCCCCCTCACATTCAGCGCTCAGTGTTTTGGGACGTGTCCATGTTATCAGTGAAACGGAGAAAGAAGAGGGTGAGCAAGTTAGTTAAATAGTTTAATCAGAGCAGTTTTACAATTCTAAAATTAACAAGCAGACTTGTAATAAAAGAGCTCCAATGTTGGCAAAATGACCTTGCTTCCATTCTGAATCTGCCTTTTGATTTGTAAAGATTAGCATTACATTTAAAAGGACTCAGAATGGAGTGACTGATCTCATCATCCGTGTTTTTTGATGCAACTGATGAACTCCCTGAATGGATATTGCTTCAGCGTCGATATTAAAAAATGGCTGGACGAGAGGTCCTTACTCAAAGCTGGTCACAGGTGGCAGGGACGGAGAGAGTAACCCAGGACGACCTCGGGCCTCGCTGGCCAGTGTCGAACGATGCTGGCTCCGGGACGCGCGGCACCAGCCCCCGGCACTCTGTGCTGTGGGGGGTCCGGGCGGACGTCCCCTCACGGGGATCGGCTCGCCGTGGGGGTTTTCTCTGTTCGCTGAAACTGGCATAACAGACATGCAATGAACTATTTCTTTTGAAAGAGTGGTTTTTGCAGTCCTTTGTTTCGCACAAAGACTTCACAGAGTTGCAGGGTTGCATCGGAGTGTCACCAAAATGGGCGCGGGAGCAGGTGGGGAGGGTGCGGGTGAGTTCAGCGGATGAGAAGAGCCCTTCGTCCTGAGATGGGCTGCCTGTCTCTTTAAAAGGTGCACAAACTGCTTTTCTTACCCTCCCCCACCAAAGAAAAAGGTAAAGAGGGGAAAAATTCACAAAAATCAACCTAAGAAAAAAAGTGGACCTAAAGAAAACAAAGATGTTTTTCATGCACGTGTCTTCTGCATAGCTCAACCCACACACAGTAAGGCACTATTTCCCTTCGAAACGGCACCGGCACCCTGCAGCGGGCGCTCGGCCCTCGGAGGCCCTTCCCGGATGGAGAAATGAAGAGGCTGATGGGCGTGGCTGCTCCTCCGCGACCCTCCCGCCTTTCGAGACTCCAGGCATCTCAGAAGGACATCTGTCCGTGCTCTGAGTGTCCAGAATGGCTTTCCTTCCAGAGTTCCTATGTGGTCTGCATATGAGTGTAGATTCTTCTTCGGTCTTTATCCTCAACGAAAACACGCGAGGTGGGGGAAGCCCGGTCAGGCCTTCAGAAGCACAGCTCGCTGCTCCCGGAAAGCACGGAGGGCTGGCAGGACGCCCGAGCAGCAGGATGTTCGTGAAACACAGCGCGTCGGAGAGTCGGGGAGAGGGAGGGCGCGGCAGGGGAGTGGGGGTGCGGGATCCGAGGTGGTCCCGGTCTGAATTAGTTCAGCTGGTCTTCGTACTGTTTTCGGAAACAGTCCCCTGCAGGGAAGAACTCCCAGCATCTTTCTTGATACATCTTCCAGACATAAGATTCCTGTGGAAGTAAAGATAATGTGTTAAAATCATGCCTTTCCCCGACATCTGTGTGTTCCAACAAAGATGAGACAGGAACTCACACAGGTTGTTGTATGTAGCACACGGCCACGCACATGCACACGCACATGCACACGCACACGATGTCGCTGGAGAGGCCCCGGCTCACTGGGGTCGTTCTAATTGTGCCAGGCCTCACGTGCTTCCAGTAATAAACGAGTAATTTTCACCCTGACCACGATGTAATAATGAAAAAACCCATTTGTGGTACATGATTCCAAGGGCTCTTTGAAAAATATACGAATCCTTCAAGTTCAAATCACTAACAGTAGAAGTGAATTTCAAATATTACCCACATCAAAATTACAACTAAACTACAGAATAACCACCATTCAGAACTGCCTGAAATTTGGCTGAAGCAAAGTCCTACAACTAGGGATTCGGAGATGAAGCCACAGCGAGACTGGTAGGAGGGGCGAGAGGCAGAGCAGGCTGGCCCCACACCCGCGCAGGGTGGACAAAAACCAAGAGGGTATCTCTGCTGCAGAGGCACCCCTGAGGAGCAAGGGGTCCCAGCCCCACACCAGGCCCCCCCAGCCCAGGGTTCCAGTGCCAGGGAGGGAAGCCCCTGTAACTTCTGGCCGTGAAAACCAGTGGGGACGGATCCTGGCCCGGTACCCAGCTGGTCAGGGCCTCGTGCTGACACGCCGAGGGCGTGGGTCTGTTCCTCAGTCTGGGCACGTGCAAGAAGGGACTAATGAATACAGAGTGGAACACAAATGGATGTTTCTCTCTTCCTCCTCCTCTCTCTAAAAACCAACTACAAAACAAAAGTCCCCAGTGGGGACTGCGGCTGAGAGAGACCGCGGCACCTGGAGCCCCAGGCAGGTCCTCTTCAAGGGTCCCCGCACGGACTTAGCGCAGTCTCTCTGAGCTCGAGCGCTGGGGGCAGCAGCTCCAAAGACACCAGAGACATGAGCGGAGGAACTGAATTGTCTGGCAGCAGGCTGACAGCAGGGGGACAGCTTTGTCCCAGATGGAAGGGCTGGCGGGGGCCACTGTTCCTCTGATGCCCCCTCCACCCACCGAGACACAGTGGGGGGCCACATCTGAGACTCCACCTGCCTGGCTCACACTGTTCGCCCCATCCCCGGTGATCCCCTGGATGCCCCCCACCCAACTTTCCATCCCACTCAAGCTGCTTCCAGTGGCTTTTCCATACAACTGGCCTGTCCCAGCTCACGCTCCAGATTTTCCTAAAACCTCTCAAACAAGCGGCATCTGGCCTCGGTGTGCCCTGTCCCTCTTGCTAAGTGGCCTCAGGCCCGGCATTAGCAGCATCTGGCCTTGGTTCGCAGCTTGGTCTCTCCAGGGCACCCCCAAGCCCAGGAAAAGTAGCAGCTATCTGAAGATCACGTTGTAGTTCAGGCCCAGTGGCCCCAAGCAGGGAACAGGGGAGGCCCCAGAGCCAGCACACCAGGTGGACACCTGCAGACCACATCGAAGCACCAGCTAACCACCTCCACAAGTGACAGGCTCAAGGGGCAGACTCAGCAGGCCCCAGAGCCCCGCTGAAGGAAGTCCTGCTCTGTGAGGTAAGTCCCTGCCAGCTGATCCTCCACGGTGCTGGGAGGTCAGTGGTCACAGCCAGTCCTTGCAGCTCATTGGCCTAGGGGTAAATCCCTCCTCCCACTGATGTGCCGACAGCAGTCAAGGCTAAACTACAAGAGGAGGGTGCACACGGCCCACATGGGGGATGCACCTCCAGGGCCCAGCTCGGGTGATCGGGAGGCTGTGTTAGTGGACCTTGCAGATCGCTTATTGCATAAGGCCACTCTACCAAGCCAAGGGACACAGAAGCTCCACCAATACACCGAAACAAACACAAGGAGGCTGCCAAAATGAGGAGACAAAGAAACCTGTCCCGAATGAAAGAACACAACAAAACTACAGAAAAAAAGAAAACTAAAGAAAATGGAGACAAGCAATCTAAGAGATGCAGAGTTCAACCCATTGGTTATAAGGCTGCTTGATGAACTCGGGGGAAAAGTAGATGAATTTATACAAACTTCGACAAAGAGAAAGGGAACATAAGAACAGAGATAGGAAACATAGAAAAGAGCCAGTGAGACGTGAAAGGGGACGGATGACCCTGAAAGGAAGAATACATTATAGGGAATTAACAGCAGAGTAGATGAAGCAGAGGATCAAATCAGAAGTTTGGAAGATAAGGAAGCAGAAAACACCCAATCTGAACAGGAAAAAGAAAAAGGAATCCAAAAAAATGAGGGTAACACAAGGAGCCTTTGGGACAACTTCAAGCATGCCAAGATTCACGTCATGGAGATGTCAGAAGCAGGAGAGTGAGCAAAAGACTGAAAACCTGTTTGAAAAAATGACAGAAAGCTGCCCTAACTTGGTGAAGGAAATAGGCAGGTCCAGGAACTGCAGAGAGTCCCAAGCCAAGTGAACCCAGAGAGGCCCACACCAAGACATAGCAAAGACAGAGTCTTAAAAGCAGCAAGAGAAAAGCAGTTAGTTACCTACAAGGGAGCTACCATAAAACTGTCAGCTAATTTTTTTTTAAAGATTGTATTTATTTATTTTTTTTTAGAGAGAGGGGAAGGGAAGGGAAGAAGAAAAGGAGGGAAACATCAATGTGTGGTTGCCTCTCTAGCACCCCCTACTGGGGACCTGGCCCACAACCGAGGCATGTGCCCTTACTGGGAATCAAACCTGCAACTCTGGTTCACAGGTTCGTGCTCAATCCACTGAGCTACACTAGCCAGGGCTAATTTCTTAACAGAAATTTGTAAGCCAGAAGGGATTGGTAAGAAATGTTCAAAATTATGAAAAGCAGGGACCTACATCCAAGATTGCTCTACCCAGCAAAGCTATCATTTAGAATGGGAGATCAGATAAAGTTCTTCCTAGACAAGAAGAAGCTACAGGAGCTCATCACTGCCAAACCAGTATTATATGAAGTGTTAAAGGGTCTTCTTTAAGAAGAAGGAAAATAACGAAGATAAAAATAGGAACAATAAAATGGCAATAAATACATATCTATCAACAATTGAATCTAAAAAACAAAATGAACAAATGCGCAAAACAGAGAGACTCACAGATAAAGAGAGCATTTTGACAGTTGCCCGATGGCAGGGGGGCTGGGGGGCTGGGTGGGAAAGGTGAAGGGACTGAGCGGTACAGATCGGCTGCTGCAGGACAGTAGCGGGGATGGATGGCACAGCACAGGGAGCCCGGGCGGGGATGTTCTGTAACAGCGGGGCGTGGTGGCAGGCGGGTGTGCGGGAAGTCATGGGGTGTCTAATCCCTGGGCTGCACGCCTGAAAACGGTGTCATAATGTATGTCAACTGTAGCTGATAATTTTTAAAAAATAAATTAAAAATAAACTGAAAAAAGAATTTCAAATAGTTTAAAAACAACCTTACACATTTAATAGGCAAATATTTTAACTGCCCATAATACTGTAGGTTGAAGTTCATTTGAAATCATCTTCTGATTAAGAAATCAAGGACATTATAATGATCGAAACCCAAACTCCGTATTTTCAGCTAACAGAAGTTAATTTTTATGTGAACTTTTCTTTTCCACAAAGGTAAGCCTTTCACACTCATCCAGGACGACAGGAACTTGATGCTGAGATGTCACGACTAAAATCTGAAAGTAACCCCGTCTGGTGCGTGCATCTTGTTCCCACGTGCAGGACCCCCTTCCCATCGCTCCTTTCGGGACTCGCCCACCGCACCCACCTGTCCCGTGTGCTCCGTTTCGTCTTTGTTTATGAGATACATCAGGAAAAACCTGCGGAGACAGAGAGACCAATCAGAACGGTCTGTGTGGGACTACCCTCCTGAGCACACTGCGGGCTAACTGTTCACGCTGGTGTGCAAGCAAAGAAATGGGTCAAAAATTTTTAAAAAATGCCACAAGGATAGAGCTTGGCCTTCTTTAAAAACACATTTTCAAAGGGGCTACACTGTGTGCATGGAGACGACCACACCTCAGGGGCGGCTGGGCAGGCCAGTGGCCGCCCCCCGCCTGGCCGTGTCCAGTTACTCACAGGGCAGCAACGACAGCCCACCTGCGACACCGGGGGTTGAAAGTGGGAGCTGAGGTGCCAGCGTCACACCGCTGTGCCTTCCAGGGCCCACTGTTCTGGCTACTCTGCCTGTCCTCTGCTTGGTGTGAACGCTGGGTCAGACATGGACTAAGAGTAATATTTTACCAGATTTCAGTGAGACCAAGCCTTGGGCAACAGCCAGATTTCCATTTTTTAAAGAATGTTCAACATTTCCGATGGCGCTTATGAGATCTGTGGGTACTCAGAGGAAGGGAGGTCCCACCTCCCAGAAGCAGTTGGAGGGTTCCTATGGCAACAGGCAATGACTGGCTGTGCTCTCCCAGGGCTGAGCTGCTTTCCTGCTCAGCCTGCCCACCCTCCAGGCCCTGCTGTAGAACAAATTGCCGGACAGACTGCAGCTTCCTCTCCTCAGTGATCCTGCTCCCAAGGGAGGAGGGTCCACCCTGAGTCCCCCTCTCAGAGGAGCGTGAAGCCGGCGGGCCGGGCGCCCGCAGGGAGAGGTGGGGAGGTGCCCGGGCACACTCACAGGTAATTGGCCAAGTTGTGCTCCTGTAAGGTGTGCGTCTCAAAGCCGTGTGGCACTGTGTCGAAGTAATCATTGCCTATCCCACAGATGAAGCATTTGGTCTGGAAGACAAGAGAAATACTGAAATGTCAGAGGTCAGAGAACAGGACAAAAGCACACCGACGCCCCTGTGCCGCACGGTGCCCGGCTGTGGGCTGACCACACGGGTGCGCAGGAGCCAGCAACGATGGGGCAGGAAGAGCACAGAACTGAGGGCTGAGGGGCAGCGCCCGTGTTTCCTTATCTTCCCCAGCTGAGGCGAGGACGCCAGGCTCTCGAGTCACGTGACACTAAGCTCAGGTGATCTGAGCAAGATGGTGCGGTACATGCTCTCCCCTGAGTCTGTGAACCGGGTACACACCTGGAGTCTGATGACGGGGGGAAGGGACAGATGACCTCCCCGGGGATAGAGTCACTCGCCGACCCCGAGAGGGCTGCCGTGTGCTAGGCACTGTGCTGGGCATGTGGCCCACCAGCAGACAGGCACAGTGACAATGTCTGGTGCCAGGAACGGGGTGCCTGCTCCGTCCGCCCGGGTCCCAACCATGCCCCTCTGCACTCGGCCCGCAGGGCACCGCCGGCCGGGCCTTCCCCGCGGAGCCCGAGGACAGCAGGCCTTGCGTCCAGTGTCGGGGGGCGGGGGCACACGTGCCGACTTAGGGCGTCCTACGGCTTGTCCTCAGGTGGCCGCAGAGGCTCAGCTCCCCTGAACAGCAGACGCCCTTTCCTGCCCCTGGAGGCCTGGTCACACAGGCCTGGATCCCAGGACCCGGAGTCGATGATTAAGATAATTTACGAAGTTCTCAGGGTCACTGAGCAGCGGCTGTTGACGCCTGGCTGCCAGGCCTGCACACCCCCCAGGGCCCACAGAGCAGCTCTCCCCCGCCCTGCTCTCCTCTGTCACCTCTCCATCACTCCAGTGTCCCCCAACGGCACCCCTGGAGACTGGGGCTCACCCCTGCTTGCTCCAGGCTCTTTATCCTCTGTACCAGCCAGTTACCGGGTCTCCTCATGCCAACCCCTTAAGGGCTTTTCTTAGCAAAAACCTCACACTCTCCTGCCCAGAAAATGCTGACGGCCACCACCTGCCCCTGGTCTGGCCACTCGCTAGTGGGTCCCCCATGTTTCAGACCTCAGTTCCCTGTCACAGTGTCGGCCCGACTGCGGCACTGCCCCATGCGAGCCCGTTACTCCCCACAGACCCTCTTCGCAGACTGCGAACTTCTGCCAGCGAGCTGGCCGGGCCCTCCCCAGCCCGTCACCAGGGTGTAAGACTTCATCCCGAACCACTTAAGCTTCCAAGAAAAAACTTGCACATAACCTCCCTAACACCCAAGTCTTGGTACATGTGACTCTGAGGCTGACATTCTCACAGAACCCGCTGTGGGTGGGGCCCTGGTGACACTCATGGTAAGATGGCGGGCAGGGAGGCTGCCCGGACTGGCCTGCTCTCTCCCTCCGAGCCAAAGCTCTGCCACCTTCAGGACTCGGCCTGGGACCCCTTCCAGAGGGACCCCCTAATCACTAGCTCTCAGGGCTTCCTCCTGCGAGGGTCCCCATGCCGCTCTGAGGCCACCTGCTCACTCTCTCCCAGGGAAGCCATGGTTCTGAATGCAGGGTCTTCTGCCCCTGAGCAGGGGAGGGGGCCTCATGGCTGCCGGCAGGGCCCCAGGGGCCCCAGCTCGCGGCCCAGCACCCGGCCCCATCAGGTGTGCGGCCAGGCGCAGGCAGCCTGAGGGTGCCGAACCGCCGTCCCCACACACTTGGAGGCCATGGCAGAGGCCAGGGTTGCTCTTGTCCCCGGGGGAATCAGAAATAAGGACTGACCTCCATGTCTTCCTTCACTTGTTCCTGCTGGTCTCTGAGTTCTCCGAATGCATCGATAATCAAACCTGGTGTGAAACGAAGACGCGATTTAATCTCTGTCAACCAGAGAATCACAAGTACGTTCGCAGACCCCACCAAGGAAGGGAAAAGGGGCAGCCCTCGGAAGTGGGAAGTGGGGAGCACTGTGCAATGTCTGGCACCCTGGCCAGGGCCGGGCGCACTCTCGGGGCAGAGATGGGTGCAGTTATGGGCCGGCACTCCCTGGAAGGGGTTAAAACTGAGGTGACAGGCAGGGGAAGCCTTCAGTTAACTCGGCAAACACAGGCTGTGTTACAACCAAGTTCATGCTGCAAGACAGCAGCGGAAACTTGTGTTGGAAAGCACAAAGAACTCCACTAATAGGATTTCCCCATGGTAATTTGGAAAGCCAGCATGACCATATTAACTGGGAGGGATTTGCCTCAAACCATTTTTCCCCAAGTTCCTTATAAACAAACTCTGCAGACCCCTGCTGTCTCCCCAGTGTGTGCGGCTCCGCCCGCACAGGAAGCAGATTACTGTTGGCCCCTGACGCCCAAAAACGGCGTGAAGGATGGATTATGAGTCCTTTGAGCCATTCGTGGACTTGACTAAAAACAGGTATCACTTTATGCCGTAGAACTTAGAGATAAGATCACATTCACAGACGTTTGGTTCGAGCCAGGATGAAGGAGTGAGCAGAGAAAGGTGACGAGTGTTTTCTGAGAGGGAAAGCCACCACACCCCGTGGGACCTGGGGTCTGGGTGGCACTTGGTTGCCCGAGAGGGCCCTGGGTCCCATCGGCCCTGGCCCCTCTCAGCTGTGCGGGGGCCCAGGTACTCAGACCTATCGGGGCTCATTTCCCTCCGATGTGAGTCACAGCACCATCCCTCAGGGCTCACCGAATGGGTGTCATTTCTTTAGAAAGCTTTTCAACGACCTGCAGCTCAGATGCTGTCATAACCTCTGCCTGGCAGGCCCCGCAGAGGTTTACTGGCTCCCCTCCGCAGTTGCAAAGCTGTAGGTGTCCCGGGCCCCCTGTCCCCCTGGACCCCGAGGGACCCCGCACTTCTGTTTCTCCCTCCGCAGATGTCAAGGGAGAGACTCTGAGGGAAAGGCTTCACCTGGCTCTCCCAGAAAGCACCTGACCTTCTCACCCTGCCTCTGCGGCCGGGGACACTGTGTGGCTCAGGTTCTAGCTCTTCCTGTGCCTGCAAGGAGCCGTTACCTTGTATTATGGCCAGGAGGATGACGATGACGAAGAAGAAGAAGGTGATGTCGAAGATGATGCGATAGATCTCATACTCATCGCCCGCCGGGTCTTCGATCTCGTCGCCGATGCCCCCTCCGGCCCGCACGCCGACGTACATGTGGAACATGTAGCACTGGGGGAGAGAGGGGTCGCGTGCTGGGCAGCGGGCCTGGCCCCCCCAACCCACAGCCTCGGGCTCCCAGCGCCCGCCCCTCGCTCTGGGAGCCGGGGTGGGGGATGGGGGTGTGCGTTCTGGCTCCCTGCTGCTTTCAGTGTCTGCAACAGCGATGCAGACTCCGCTGTCCTGGAAACAGACCCTCCAGGGCCCCTGCTCACACCTGCCACACCCCACGGACCTGAGAAACACCTCACTAGCATCTGGCAGGAGGCAATCCTTCTACATCACACCAAGGAACACAAAACCACATCTAATTGCATTGCTCAATGTTCTTGAATATATCAGACAGAGCAAAGGGCACGCAAGAACCCAATGTATAACAAGAAAAACTAGAAAGAGCTGGGAGAACCAGACTCAGGAACAGGAGCCCTCCCCTCAGCTGTCTGACATGAATATGAATCCGGAATGTTCTCCTCCTCCAGCAGCCAGGACAAAGAGGACAGACAGGGGGCAGCAGCGGCTTGCTGGGTGAGCCCTCCCTGATCCGCATGGCAGCCCACAGTGAGCAGAGGCACAGGCGCCCACCGCAGATAAAGGGGCCGCAAGGAGCTATGGGGAGGGTTCCTCAGCCCTTCCCAGGAACTGCTCGTATTTCGAGCTGGACAATTCTGTGTTGTGGGTTCTGTCCTGTGCACTGTAGGGTGCTTTGGAAGGATCTCTGTGCTCTCCCCACCAGAGGCCCATAGGACTGCACCCAGCAGACAACCAAAATGGGACGGACATGGCCAAGGGTGCCCTGGGGACAACGCCATGCTGGACTGAGCACCGCTGGGTAAGCGCATCCCGCTTCTCTCGGCCCAGGACGAGGCGGCCCCTCGGGCTCAGGCTCCCCCGCAGCATCCCGTCTCCCTCCACGCTGGCCATCCCAGCGGCCGTCCCTCCTCACAGTCGATGTGGCCCAGCGGACTCCAGGCCTCACTGGCACGTTCCCGCTCTCATGCAGTATCTTTTTGGCCCTTATCCAACTCCTACTCGCTCTTTAGACCCTCAACCAAATGCCCTTCCCTGGAGCCTGAGACTGGGACACTGACTGCACAGCAGGGTCACCGGCCTGCTCTCCTGGGAGCACCCGGCCCTCGGGGAGACAGGGGCTTGCAGCCCCCAGGCAGCGTCGGCTCAGCCACCGCTCAGCTCTCTTCTCCATCTCCACCCTCCCTCTTCTCCGCCCTCCCTCCGCAGCCTCCACGGCCAGCCTGCCTCGGCCCCCCCTCCTCATGGGCTCTCACCCAGGACTGGGTTCTCGGGCCTCTTTTATTTTAGGACCTCCCTTCCACTGGAGAGCTTCCCGCTTCATGCTTAACTATCACTTCTGTGCCAAGTACTTAAAAACTTTCTCCTTACGTGTTGGGTCTCTTGCCTGAACCCCAGACCCGTGTGCCCCGCCTCTCTGTTCTGCATTTTCCCATCTGTCCCGCGCCACGAGGACCGGCTCCATTGCAACAGGAGTCTCTGTGGTCACTGCTGGACCGTCAGAGCCTATACAGTGCATGGCATGCGAGGGGCCCAATGGGTCACTGCGGGAACAGCAAGCAGTGAACAGGCCTCACTCACAGGCTGGGGTCGCCTCAAGGAGCAAAGTGTGGGCAAAGAGCAGGCAGCAAGGTGACACTAAGAAGCTCAGGGTTCAAGAGCTACCTACTGACAGATACGGAGAGTCCAAATGCCTGGAATTAATGAGCATAATCAATAAATATTACGTCGCTCGGAAAAGAGGCTTGTCCGCCGGAAACACAGTGGACAACGAGGGCTGCGGGCAGCTCTGCCCCTGGCACTGTGCCCTGCTCTGTGCTGGATGGGGTCCCACCCACAGAGGGCTGGGGAGTCGGGTGCCAGGATCCCCCCTTCCAGGTCCAGGCCTCCTAGAGACCTGCACTCAGATTCCCTGTAACACCAACCGAGTCAGACTCTGGGAGTAACATCTGAAGACAGCCACCTTAAAAAAAACATTAAGCATCAATGTATTAGAACTGTGGCTCCACAACAGCTCTGTCGATGGTTAGCAGTGAGCCTGTAGGGGGAGAAACCTTCGTTCCACTGTACACTCTTGTATGCTGTTGGGACTGTTTGCACTGTACGCATTTCTTATTAAGAAAAGTGGGGGTGCTGTATTTTTCTTCAGCCCTGTCTTCACAGGAATGCAGCTGTGGCCACAGGAAATGGGCAGCGTTACTGATGCGGCTGCCTCATCTTTACTTAAGTCGCAACAGAAGCCACCGGCCTGGGCCCCTGCTCTGCTGTGCTTTCAGTCCCCTCTCTGGGCGGAGGACACAGTTTGGACAACCCCCTGGCCCTGGCCTAGCACTGCCTGAGGTCCCGTTCTGGGTCCCAGGTTTCTGCACCGACAGCCACAGAGGGCCTGGGGTGTCCTGCCTGGTGTGTATGCAACTAAGGCCATCCAGCTGACTCCCCTTGCTAACTCCTGACCAGGACTTTTGGGTTATACCTTGGCTTCCCACGTCGAGTTCTGCTATAGGGAAGAAATGGTGTGGGCTTGTTGCACAGACTCTTAATAAGCAGGGTGTTGGTATCCTTACTCCTACATCCAACTCTTAGGAGCCTGGTTAATGTGAGTCTGTCCTCAAGAGAAATGAGCCACTTTTAGTTTCTGATGTAGAGTTGAAGAAAAGGCCACGGGACGAAGCTAAATTGCTAAAGTGAATGTGTCATCTTTGCAGATCTCTGTCTGCCACTCGCCTCACCTGGCCACACCCCACGTCCCTGCACACCTCCATTCTGTGGCAGCTCTGAGGGTTTCGAGGGAGGAAGCCCACTGTGTGCCCAACACAGGCGGACGGCCGGGCTGAAATGAGAGCTGCAGGCTCGTGGAACTGACTATCGAGGTCGACAGAACACAGGTGTCCAGAGAACGAGCGCACCGCTCACCCGTGGGGTCTTGGTGCTGACTCCCCAGCCCACCCTCCACTACCGGGTCTCCCAGAACTCATAACAGGGAGAAGGCTGCGGGGGGCACTCGGCTGAGTGGGTGAACAGCCCCCCACCATGGGGCTGCCAGCCCAGCCATTGGCTAGTATTACGCTCCAAAAATGGAAATCCTTCCATCCACCCTCCTTTTCCTGAACCAACTTAAACCTGGTAACAAGAGCTGCAGAACAGGCCCTGGCTGGTGTGGTTCAGTGGACTGAGCGTGGGCCTTGGAACCAAAGGACTGCTGGTTTAATTCCCAGTCAGGGCACATACCTGGGTTGCCAGCCAGGTCTCCAGTAGGGGGCGCACATGAGGCAACTATACACTGATGTTGCTCTCCCTCTCTTTATCCCTCCCTTCCCCTCTCTATAAAAATAAATAAATAAAAATATTTTTAAAAAGAGCTGGAGAATAGGAAGAAGGCTTTGTTCACAGTCTGGTAATAAGCAAAGGCAGGGACTAGTGCTCCACAGGTCCGGACGGCTGCCATTCGTCCCTCAGATTTAGGGGGCTGTGGCCTCACCCACCCTCTCTGAGCTGCTCCCCTGCTGCCTTGAGGAAATGGGAAATTGGCTAGTTTCCGAGAGGTCAGTGAAGACTTTTACAGGATCTTATCTTGGAAAAAAGGATAGCAGAGACGCTGAGACTGACAGTGGGGAAGGAGGAGCTGCACAGACAGACCGCTGGCTGGGAGGCAGCGTAACTGAGGTGACTGGGAAGGATTACCTGAGGGCACACTCCCCAGACGGTGCTTTCTGTCTCAGCCTCCTGGGAAGCTTCTTCCAGAACACGCAGGCCCTGAGATCTTCCCAGCAGCGTCTGGCCCCGGCCCAGGTAGACTCACTCAAGAGCTGCCCTGGTGACTCCTCGGGGTGGGGGAGGTGAGACCCCTCCCCACCCCAACTCCCACCCCTGTTTGGAGGTGGACGCCCCTTACATATGCTGAGTCAGTCTCTATGGCCCTCCAGCTGCAATATGCTTTTGTTTTGGGTTTTAGAATTTTAAACTATTTTTCACTTTCTCCTCCTACCATCCTTCAGGTGAGCTTTAAATTCTACCTGGATACTGTTGGTTTAATTAGATTCCCAGGCTCAAAATACCCTAATCCTAAGCAACTAAATAAGTAAGGAAAGGAAGAAATGAAGTTGTGAGTCACCCACTCTGAGAAACTGCATCAACAGCGCCACCTGCTGCAAGGCATGGAGCACTGCAGGGTGGATCCATCCCTGCGGAGACTTGCAAGTCCCTTCAGACCCCAAGAAACAGCCTGAAACAAGGACAACTCAAGATGCTGTGGACACAACGTGATGTGAGTGAGGAAAGCCCAGCTCAGTGAGTGCACTGGGCTTCACCTGCGAGAGAAAATGTGAAGGAGACCGGCTCAAAGCGAGGTGCGCTTCTGAGAACTGAACTAAAGAAATGACACCTGCCACTTCCCACGCTGTGCAGCGGGCCTCTACTGACCAGAAACAGTTCCAATGTGGTTGGCGTTTCAAAACCTACTGCACGCTCGGGCCCTAATAAGATACAAAAACAGGGGCGATTACACCAAGACTACTCTTCCTGGCAAGGCTATCATTTAAAATGGGTGGGAAGATAAGGAGCTTCCCAGACAAGAAAAGCGAAAGGAGTCCCTCACCACCAAGCCAGCTCTGCAAGAAGTGTCAACTGGGCTTCTTTAAAAAAGAAGAAAGAGAGAACAAAAAAGAGCATAAATATGTATAATAAAATGGCAAAAATAGGCATCTATCAATAATCACTTTAAGTGTGAACGGACTAAAGGCTCCAGTCAAACAAGATGTAGATACAGCCTGCAAGAAACTCACTTCAGAACAAAAGACACAGATGGACTGACGGTAAAGAGATGGAGACAGACATTTCATGCAAGCGGAAATGAAAAAAAAGTGGTGAGTGAAATAAGCCTGACAGAGAAAGACAAATACCATATAGTTTCACAGATACAAGGAATCTACAGGGCAAAATAAAAGAAGGACTAAACAGGCACAGATTCGGAGAATAGTGATGGCGGGCAGGGGCTAGAGGGCTGAGTGAAAAGGGTGAGGGTTAAGAAGTACAATTGACAGTCACAGAGCAGTCATGGGGACATCAAGTTCAGCATAGGGAATATAGTCCATGATATTATAACTAGATATGGGGCCAGGCAGGTACTGGAAATATTGGGGAAAACACTCCGTAAAGTATGTGATTATCTAACCACCATGCTGTACACCTGAAAGTGACACAAAATGATGCTGAATATAAACTGTAATTGAAAAAAAACCTAACAAAAATGGGTTGTTAGACCTGACACTGTCAAGGTGAACCGAGGCCTGTGGCCGAGGATGCTTTGCTTTGAGGACAGTCAGCTGAGTGTGGCCAGGCCAGTGCAGTGACCTGCCCAGTGTACAGCTGTGAGAGGTGGCTGGTGTCTTGCACCTGAGTTCTCTTGTGTCTGAGGAACATCTCAGCCGCACCCTGACGGTGCCTCCAGCCCCACCCCGGCCGACGGTCAGAGGGCACATTCTCATGCCCTGTAGAGATGTCAGCGCCCACGGAGCAGTGCCCACAGAGCTGGGCAGTGGCAGTTCGCCCCCAAGGACAGACACCCTGCACCAGAACAAACCCCAGGCCCTCTCTCAGTCCTGCGCCTGCAGCTGAGACATCAGAGGTCTCCCTTCCCCTCTCCTCACGGCCCAGTTAATCTGGTGAAGTCGGCCTGGGCAGTGGCCATCTTCCTGGCCCACCTCTGCTTCAACGACACATGGTTCCTTAAACGAACAAAATCCGTGAAAATGAAGCACACCACGAGGATGACAGTCTCCTATGACTCCTGCCACGGAGGACCAGCCCAGGGCCCCAAAGGCGGCCTCTCATGGTGGGCAGGACCTACGGTCGCAGACCGCTCCCTCCACCTGACGCAGGCCCTGACCTCCACCATCTAAAACATCCCGACTTCCCTCCAGTCTCAAACAAGTCACTGAGCACCACACCCTTGGGGACAGTGTGGCCTCAGCACAGCCTTCTGGTGGAGGCCCACGGATTGTGACATTTAGAGCCATCAGGTTTCTCTCTTCCAGGAGAGAAACCTCCTACAGTAGTACCACCTGCCCCTCATTCATACCGTGTTGCTCTTACCCCCCCAAGGCCCCCACCCCACCTCCTGCTGCACCCCCTGCTGCTGGCCAGCAGCTACCCCGTCTTTAGGTCACAAGTCACTGGTGGACAGAAAGGGCAGTAAAGGCAGTTCACAGAAGAGAGATGAAGGGCCTGGAGTGGGTGGGGGTGGCAGGTCAGGGACTCTGGTGGAGGTCGCCACTCGAGAGACAGCCCTGTCTCTCCCAGACTGGTGTCCTCATCCCTGCAGGGACCCTTCTTAACAGCTTATGTTTCCTTCCAGAAAAACTGTGTGTGCTTTTAGCATGTCCACTGCACAGGCTGCCACATGTGTGAGTGTGTCTGTGGTCTCACACAATCAGCACGCTGCCACGGTGCTGGTCCGGGTCTGGCTTCCTCACACCCCCTACTCAAATAAAATAGGTTGGTTTGTCTTACTTTAAAATAGCTGCATGCGTTTCCATTCTAGGGTTTCACCATGACTCATCCAATCAGGACTCTATTGATAATCTGTGACAGCTGCTCATGCCCTTGAACACAGAGGTGTGAGTGACACGCATTTAGGTCAAGTGCAAGCAGTGGAACCTGACAGGTGAACGGGTAAGCACACTTAAAATCTGACAGACACTAAGTTCTCTAAAACTATTCATTGAAATTTCCAACAGTCATGAAATGGCTAGGTTTTCCATCAAGTCAACAATCCTGGGTATTAATAAACTTGAATATTTACAAACCCGACAGGTGAAAGTTTGGATTTTCATTTCTCTAATTATGACAGAGGCTGAGCACCTTTGCATAGTAATAAGCTGACTGATTATTCGCTGTGAGTTGTCTGGTCCTACGTTTGTTCCTTTTTCTTTTTAAAAAATTTTATTTTAATTATTGTTCAAGTACAATTTTCTATCTTTTACTTCCATCCCGGCCCACCCACCCAGCCCTCCCCACCTCCCTCCCATTTCCACCCACCCCTAGTTTTTGTCCATGTGTCCTTTATACTTGTTCCTGTAAACCCTTCCCCTTTTCCTCTGAAATTCCCTCCCCTCTCCCCTCTGGTCTCTGTCACACTGTTTTCTATTTCAGTGTCTTTGGTTATATTTTGCTTGTTTCTTTGTTTTGTTGATTAGGTTCCTGTTAAAGGTGAGATCATATGGTATTTGTCTTTCATCGCTTGGCTTATTTTGCTTAGCATAATGCTTTCCAGTTCCATCCATCCATGCTGTCGCAAAGGGTAGGAGATCCTTCTTTCTTTCTGCTGCATAGAATTCCATTGTGTAAATGTACCATAATTTTTTGATCCATTCACTTCCTGATGGGCACCTAGGTTGCTTCCAATACTTGGCTATTGTAAATTGTGCTGCTATGAACATTGGGGTGCATAGGTTCTTTTGAATTGCTGTTTCAGGGTTCTTAGGATATAGTCCCAGCAGTGGAATTGCTGGGTCAAAAGGCAGATCAATTTTTAGTTTTCTGAGAAAATTCCATACTGTTTTCCATAGTGGTTGTACCAATGTGCAATCCCACCAAGACTGCACTAGGGTCCCCTTTTCTCCACAACCTCTCCAACACTTGTTATTTGTTGCTTTGTTTACGATGGCCATTCTCACTGGTGTAAAGTACCTCACTGTGGTTTTAATTTGCATCTCTCTGATAGCTAGCGATACTGAGCATCTTTTCATGTGTTTCTGGATCCTCTGTATATCCACCATAGAGAAGTGTCTGTTCAAGTCCCTTGCCCATTTTTTAATTCAGTTCCTCGTCTTAGAGTGGAGTCGTGTAAGTTCTTTGTATATTTTGGAGATTAAACCCTTGTCTGAGGTATCACTGGCAAATACATTTTCCCATACAGTTGGTTCTCTTTTTAATACTGTTTTCTTTAGCCATGCAGAAGCTTTTCATTTTGATGAGATCCCATTTGTTTATTCTTTCCTTTATGTCCCTTGCTCTAGGGGACATATCAGTAAAAATGTTGCTGCGTGAAATATCTGAGATTTTCCTGCCTATGTTCTCCTCTAAGACTTTAATGGTGTCGTAGTTTATATTTAAATCTTTTATCCACCTTGAATTTATTTTTGTGTATGGTGTAAGTTGGTGCTCGAGTTTCATTTTTTTGCATGTAGCTGTCCAGTTCTCCCAACACCATTTGTTGAAGAGGCTATTTTTACTCCATTTTATGTTGCTGCCCCCTTTGTCAAATATTAATTGACCACAGAAACTTGGGTTTATTTCTGGGCTCTCTGTTTGGTTCCATTGGTCCATGTGCCTATTTTTATGCCAATACCAGGCTGTTTTGATTACAGTGTCCTTGTAATAGAGTTTGGTATCAGGTATTATGATCCCTCCTACTTTGCTCTTCTTTCTCAAAATTGCCGCAGCTATTCAAGGTTGTTTATGGTTCCATATAAATTTTTGAAGTGTTTGTTCTATGTCTGTGAAATATACCATTGCTACTTTAATAAGTATTGCATTGCATCTGTAAATTGCTTTGGGTAGTATGGACATTTTGACGATGTTAATTCTTCCGATCCATGAACACAGTATATGCTTCCATTTGTTTGTGTCTTCCTTGATTTCTTTCTTTAGTGTTGTATAGTACAGGACCATACAGTAGTAAGTTGTATAGTAAAAGATCATACAGGTCTTTTACCTCCTTAGTTAGGTTTATTCCTAGGTATTTTATTTTTCTTTTTCCTATATCAAATGGAATCTTTTTCTTGATTTCTGCTTCTGCTGTTTCATTGTTGGTATACAAAAAATGCCTTTGATTTCTGGATGTTGACTTTGTATCCCGCTGTTTTGCCAAATTCTTTTATTAAGTGGAGCAGTTTTTTGGTGGAATCTATAGGATTTCCTATGTACACTATCATGTCATCTGCAAACAATGACAGTTTTGTTTCCTTCTTTCCAATTTGTATGCCTTTTATTTCCTTTTCTTGTCTGATCTCTGTGGCTAAAACTTCCAATACTATATTGAAGTGGTGAAAGTGGACAACTTTGTCTTGTTCCCAATCTTAGTGTAAAAGATTTTAGTTTTTGCCCCTTGAGTATGATGCTGGCTATAGGTCTCTCATATGTGGCCTTTATCATGTTGAGGAATGCTTCCTCTATTCCCACTTTGCTGAGTGTTTTTATCATAAATGGGTGCTGTACCTTATCAAATGCCTTTTCCATATCTATTGATATAATCATGTGATTTTTGTCTTTGCTTTTGTTTATGTGATGTATTACATTTACTCATTTGCGAATATTGAACCATCCTTCCATCCCTGGGATAAATCCCGCTTGGTCATGGTGTATGATCTTTTTAATGTATTGTTGGATGTGGTTTGCCAATATTTTGTTGAGGATTTTAGCATCTATATTCATCAGCAATATTGGCCTGAAGTTTTCTTTCTTTGTTGTGTCTTTATCTGGTTTTGGGATTAGGATGATGCTGGCCTCATAAAAAGAGTTTGGGAGTCTTCCATCATTTTGGATTTTTTGGAATAGTCTGTGAAGGATAGGGGTTAGCTCTTCTTTAAATGCTTTGTAGAATTCCCCTGTGAAACCATCTGGTCCAAGGCTTTTGTGTGTCAGGAGTTTTTTGATTACTCCTTCAATTTCATTTGCTGTTATTGGTTTGTTTAGGCCTTCTGCTTCTTCTTCATTGAGTATTGGAAGATTATATTTTTCTAGAAATTTGTCCATTTTACCTAGATTTTCAAATTTCTTGGCATACAGTTCTTTGTAGTAATTTCTTACAATCCTTTGTATTTCTGTGGTATCAGCTATAATCTCTCTTTCATTTCTGATTGTGTTTATTTGGGTCTTCTCTATTTTTTTCTTGATGAGCTGGCTTGTTGATTTTGTTTATCTTCTCAAAGAACCAGATCCTGGATTCACTGATCCTTAGAATTGTGCTTTTAGTCTCTATGTCATTTAATTCTGCTCTCATCTTGGTTATTTCCTTCCTTCTGCTTGCTCTGGGCTGTCTTTGTTGTTGTTCCTTGAGTTCTTGTAGACATAGGGTTAGGTTGTTTGTTTGAAATGTTTCTATCTTTTTTAAGTAGGCCTGTATCGCTATGAACTTCCCTCTCAGGACTGCCTTCACTGTGCCTCATAAATTTTGGGTTGTTGTGAGTTCATTTTCATTTGTTTCCAGAAACTTTTTGATTTCTTCCCTAATTTCAATCTTGACCATTCATTGTTTAATAGCATGCTATTTAATCTCTATGATTTTGAGTGTTTTGGGTTTTTTTTCCTTGGGGTTAGTTTCAGTCCCTTGTGATACGAGAAAATGCTTGGTATGGTTTCAATTTTCTTGAATTTGTTGATACTTGTTTTGCATCCTATCATATGGTCTATCTTTGAAAATGTTCTATGTGCATTTAAAAAGAATGTGTATCTAGCTTCTTTGGGATGGAAGGCTCTCTCTCTGTATATATATATCAGTTAAGTCCATTTCATTTAGGGCACTGTTCAATGCCACAATATCTTTGTCGATATTTTGTTTGGAAGATCTGTGCATTTTTGACAGTGGAGTGTTAAAATCCCCCACTATAATTGTGTTGCTGTCAATATCTTTCTTGAAGTCCTTTAAGATTTTCTTTATGTATTTGGGTGCTCCTATGTTGGGTGCATATATATTTACAATGTTTATGTCTTCTTGGTGGATTCTTCCCTTGAGTATTATGAAGTGACTTTCTGGGTTTCTGTGTATGGCCCTTTGTTGGAAGTCTATTTTGTCTGATATGAGTACTGCTACCCCAGCTTTTCTTTTTCCTGTCCATTTGCTTGGAAAATTTATTTCCAACCCTTCACTTTCAGTCTGTGTAGGTTTTTTATCCTGAGGTGGGTCTCTTGTAGGCAGCATATGTGTGGGTCATGCTTTTTTATCCATTCAGCTATTCTATGTCTTTTGATTGGGGCATTTAATCCATTTACATTTAAGGTTATTATTGATAGGTACTTATTCATTGCCATTTACGTACCTGTGTTCCTCTCTCTATCTTTTCCTTCCTTTCCTTAAAGAAGTCCCTTTAACATCCCTTGCAGAGCTGGTTTGGTGGAGGTGTATTCTTTTAGACTTCTTTTGTCTGGGAAGCTTCTTATTTGACCTTCTATCTTGATTGAGAGCCTTGCTGGGTAATGTAGTCTTGGTTGCAGACCTCTGGTTCTCATTACTTGGAATATTTCTTGCCATTCTCTTCTGGCTTGGAGCATTTCCATTGAGAAGTCAGCTGCTAGCCTTATTGGGGCTCCCTTGTATGTTACTTCCTGTTTCTCCCTTGCTGCCTTTAAGATTCTCTCTTTGTCTTGAAATTTTGCCATTTTAATTATAATGTGTCATGAGGTGGGCCTCTTTGGGTTCCTCTTGATTGGGACTCTCTGTGTTTCCTGGATTTGTGTGACTTTTTCTCTCTTCAAAGTAGGGAAGTTTTCCATCATTACTTTTCCAAATAGGTTTTCTATCCCTTGCTCTTCTTTTTCTCCTTCTGGTATCCCTATTATACGGATATTATTACGGATATTATTCATATTGTCTTGCATTTCTCTTAATCCCTCTTCATTCTTCCTGAGGCTCTTTTCCTTTTCTTGATCTTTCTGGGTGTTTTTTCTACTTTGCCCTCCAATTCCCTGATCCAATCTTCTGCTTCATCAATCCTGCTTTTCATTCCTTCTACTGTGTTCTTCAGTTCAGAAATTGTATTCTTCATTTCCTCTTGGCCCTTGTTGATAGTTTGTATTTCCTTTTTCATGTTGATATAGTTTGCAGTGAGTTCATTGTAGCTTCCCTGTAGTTTCTAGTAGCTCATTGTGAGCTCATTGAGCTTCCTGATAATCATTGCTTTGAACTCAATATCTAATAGTTGAATTGACTCTATTTCATTTAGCATTCTTTCTGAGGCTTCCTTCTTTCCCTTCATTTGTGAATTGTTTCTTTGTGTTCTCATTGTTCGTGAGACTGTTCTTGTTAGCCTCTGTGAAACTATTCTTGTTAGCCTCTGCTTCTTAAGTTGATGTGTTCTGGCTCCTTGGGTTTATGGTGTGAACTTCTGTGGTAGAATACCTGTGAGATTCAGTGGTGCAGTCTCCTTTGGGTTGCCTGGTGTTCACAGCTTCCCCCTACTCTTTTTTGTGATCAGTTGGAGGGGTAAGGCAAAATGGTTTAAGACAGCACGAGAGTATTCTATGATATTTACAGTAGCAGCCAGTAGGGAAGATATAGATCCTTTAGCTATGTATAGTGTTAACTGTGATCTTCCACCCAACTAGCCAATATTTAGAAAGGATGGAAAGTAGATAAGACTCTTGTTGGGGAGGGAAGAATTGGATTGTGAGTTGGATCTAGAAAGCAGTGAGGTTGTGGGAGGTCAGATTTTGAGGTAGGGTGAGAGTAAAGGATAGAAAATAGGTGTAGTGTGTGAGAGAACTGAGTTAACCACTATAGTAATAGAGTTCAGGAAACTGTGAAGTGAGCAAAGATCTGGGAAGAGTGTTGTGAAGTATTTACAACTGTATGAAACAGCTATTATTTACAATAATATTAGAGCAACAATCAAATGACAGAATCTATGTGATCTGAGTAACAAGAATAGGGAGTATAGGACCTTAAGTAGAGTGCTAAAGGAACACAAGTGACAGGAAGGACAGTAAATTAGCAATACACTATGTCAGAGGGAACAGGGGAAACCTGTCAAATGATACAATATAACCAGTCAAGCAATGAAGACTATACAGAAAGAAGAGGAGTACAAAAATACTATTAAAATAAAAGATGCAGGAATAATAAAAAAAATAATACAAATATGCAGTAACTTGCAGGTTCTCTGTAATAGCAAAGTGAATTTTGTCCCACTGTCTCAACTGTTGAGTTGCCCCCTCTCTGGGTCCAACTCTGGTCTTTTCACAGTTCCAGGTTTTTTGTTTTTTTTTTTTCTTTTTGTCTCACTTGTGGGTATTCAAAAAAAAAAGTAGAAGATGGGAGGAAGAAGAGATAAAATTGGAAAGAAAGGAAGAAGGAAAGAGAGGAAGAAGGTATTGAAAGATAAAACAATAATATAAATTAAAAAAATTTAAAAATTCCTGAAAAAAAAAACACACCTCTTATTGGTTTCAAAATGGCCAAACTGCAAACCGGTTTTTCTGGTCTTGCTGGCTGAGGGACTATTGGTATGGCTTTTTTCCCTTCCCCATTGTGCACTCGGCCAGTCTTGTGCCCACTCTCCCCAGAGCTAGTCTGACACCTCTCCCCAGAGCCTTGGATGTCAGACCCAGGTCTTCCTGAGAGTGCTCTTCCCCCTGGGGGTTCTTGCTGTGGACTGGGGTGCAGCATGCGCTCACTTGGTCAGGCTGTCTGGGTGCCGCGGGCTCGGGCGTGCACCCTTCCTAATGGTAAGGTGCGCAGGACCTTCCGCGCACACTTCCCCGCCACCTCGGGATTGCTGCCCTGCTGGTTGGGGAGGAGGCCAAGCGGCTGATGCTGGAGTACTCCCCAAACAGTTCTTCTTCTTGGGAAATTGCTCCTACTCAAGCCTGTGACTTCATACAGCTCAATTCTCCAGCCAGACCAGTGATTATCCAAGGCAGTGCTCGTCACTGTGCGACTCTCAACTCTTCCAAATTGGAGTCCACAGACTCTGTGGGTGATCCCCTCTCTGCCACTTCAAGCAACCAGGTCTCTCCCAGTGCTGTTTAAACCTTGACTGGCCAGGGAGGGAGGGAGCAGTTGACCCAGCTCTCTACCGAGGACTCTGCGGCAGGCCTGGTGGCGGGTGCCGGACCAGGGGCTGCAGCTGCCCTGGTTCCCGAGCTGGTCCCTGGGATCTTATTGGCCTGAAGTACCCTCCTTACCATCTGGCCTTTCAGTGTCCACTACAATTTTTGGTCTCTTACCCTCATATGTCGGGGTACTGTTTGCTGTTTGCTCTGTTCCTCCGCAGATTGGCTAGGTCTTTCTCCCGTGTATAGAGGGAATTGGAATCTGCTCCCTCCTACCACGCCGCTCTCTTCCCTCTCCTCATTCCATTTGTTCCTTTCTCCAATGGCTTATTTCTTAGTGTGAGACAAGGACTCTGTAAACCGAGGACACCTGCCTCTGCTACAGTGTTACCTACATTCTTCCTTGGTTGTCATTTGTCTGAGATGCTGCTTACAGTTGTCCCTTCTCAAAGTAATTTCTTATTCTTTCATGGGTCCTAAGGTTCTGTCATGCTCCAAAAAGGCCTTTCCCCACTTAAAAATTGTTACTATTACTATAATTATTTCAAAGGTCAAATTCTGTTCTCACTTTATTGTTTCCTTTTTTCTGCATTAGAGTATTTGTTCCATTCAGAACTTATTTTGATTTAAAGAACTAGGCTGATCCACTTTTATCATTTTCCCCAAGTGGTGTGTCTATGGTAGCAATATGATTTGTTTTTCACTTCATAATCATATTTTTAATTTCCTTGTGAATCTGAATCTATTTCTAGACTCTCCGTTCTGGTCCACTGATCTGTGATTCTCTAGTACAAAAGCTGCCTTAATGACTGGCCTTTAGAATGCTAGTTCTCATTGCTCCTCTGGGATATTTCTTTTTGGTAGAGTAATTTGGGCATGACTGTGTCAGTCTGGGTGCGAACAGCACTGACCCCGATTACAACCCTGATTACGCTGGCACCCGACTGGGAGCTCAGGCAGGAGGCGCCACTGCAGGTGCCCTGCTGCTGTGGACTCGGTCACACTTCCCTCCTGACCTCAGAGCTCCTCTGCCGTCAGCTCTGATTGGCCGGCATGGGAGCGGCAGCTGGGGCAGCAGTGATGGCACAACATGAAAGCTCTGACATCTGTTAATTTGCAGACCGAGACTGGCAAGGTAATCTCTGCCAGGACACTGACTACAAAAGCAAAACCTAAGAATTCTACTAAAATAGATATTTTTGAACTTTATTAACTTCAGTTAAAATTGTTGAGGCGAACAAGTAACTAAGGCTTCAAACTGTTCTCTTGGGACCTAACTTCACCTGCTGTCCCACAACACAGGAGCACAAGGCTCACGGACCACCCCCGGACCACCCCCGCTCAGGCTGCACGCTCAGGGATCCGCCGTCACTGGGCTGAGCGCAGGCCGACACGCAAAACCGGCAGAAACGGTCCTTTCTGTTCCATGAAGAGTGAAAGTTGGGCCCTTACTTCCTATCCTGCACTGCTAGAGAGGAACCACACAAACTGCTCAGACCGAGGAGCAGACGCACTTTCCACTCCTGCGAGACCAACGGCACGGACTTACTGTGAGCATATCGTCACACTTCATGTCTGGGGTGTCACCGTCTTCACTTTTATTGTAGAATTTCCGGAAGAAGTTGAATGCCACAACAGTGTACAGGTACACGACAACAGCTAACAAGCCGACGGTTAACACGAGCTGCAAAACAAGGTGACATTGGCCACGCATCAGAAACATGACATGATTGGCGTCCGTGTGGGAGGGGCGGCCGGCGCGGACCTGGATGCCCCACCGGAGGCAGATGGACCTGGCAAGGCGAGGCCTACCCACCACCCCGGGGGAATTGTTCTTACCGAGTGGTCAGACCACTTTCTGTGAAATGTGATCACGTAGTTGGCCGATAAATGGATGCTTTAGCTGGAATAGAAACAAACTCTAATTCCCTATCTAAACTGATATTTAATAATATTGATAAACAGCTTAAAATGTTTGTTTTCCATCCTCTAGATACTTGGCAGTAGGTCCTACATTAGTTCTTCCTTTTTATGAGGTCTAGCCCTTTAACTGATTTACATTCCTCATTAGAGTGGTTTGTGTACTTTACGATAGTGAGACAGATCAGAAATTATTTTCTCTTTTAATCATATCCTCAAACTAAATAGAAAGGTGAATTGCCTCTGACGTCCGAAAACACTGAAGAATGTGTAATATAAATATTAAAAAATGAAACTGAGGCATCTTGCTTTAACAAAAAGCAATTATCAAAGAAAGAGACACTTTAAGAGCTGACAACCAGCACTGTTACAAAGACCAATTGTTTTCACTGTGTAATTACATGTCACAGTTTAAAGTCTCCTTCCAACTCTGTGTAATCCTTCTTTAATTCCAAACTTTACTTTTATAGAGTGTGTGTTAAAACACGACTTTCCCTGAGTCGGTGACAGTGTGTGTGCAGCTGCACCACAGGAGTGTGAGACACAGTGAAGTGTGTTAGTTCCTTGTGTACTTCCTCAGACAGACCAGATCCTGCCTTCCCTCCCGACTGAGGCGGCATTCAATAAGTCTTTTAAAATCTCTTCATAATTATCTGGATGAGACGTATTATTTCAGTAAGTCAGTTTCTATATTAAGTACAAAGTGTCTGTAAAATCTCTGCATGTTTCCTACAAGGACTAATAAGTTTTATATATTTCTGCACATGAAACATTGACTCTTCAGAAAGTAAAGCGGTGCTCATAACAAAAGTTTAGAAATTAATTTTAAGTGGTGCCAAGGCTCTGGGGTGACATGCACCTCAGACTCAGCACCTCCAGTTCTTTAAATACGCTGGGCTCTGGGCTCAGACCGACTTCCGGCGGATGAGTCGGTGCCCCGCTGTCTGTCCCGGGCACCGTGCGCCAGGCGTTGGCGCTCAGAGTTGGAAACAAAAGCCACGAGGCTGAGAGCGGTGTGCTGGAGTGTAGGAACCTGTGTTCCTGATCATGTGAATTTGCTGTGGATACCGTTCTAGATTTGGGGGGGAGCGCAGGTTTAAAAATATGCTGGATTATGGGACTCTGGAAAAGAAGGATTCGCTTACTCTCAACAACACAGAATGTGTTACATCCCCAGGGACTTATGATAGGTGGATAATGAATCAGTAAATGCATGCTTCCAAACTAAGTCAATTAATGATTAAGGCGTTAACATTACACTTGTGTCCCATTAGAGTGGGAGCTGATTTTCTGGAACTAGGCCACTTCTCCTCCAGGTAGCATGACCTTATCCAGTTTGGAACACTACGGTTCTTTTTGTCCAAGTTAAGAGTGCAGAAAAGATCACATGAGCATGCAGTTTTAATCAATGTAATTGAGTGAGGAATACAGCATGCACGTTCCCTCACGAACACCCCCGCTGCATCAGGACGCTGCAGTGCACCTGGGTGCCCCACACAACCACAGGGAGCAAACCCTGAGCAGGAGTAAAACAGCTCCTCCCAAGAGCTTAACGTGTGCCAGGGCCTGTGTTAAGACCTCCACATTGGTGTTTTTATTTAATTTTCAGAAAAACCCTCTGAGGTAGGACTCTTACTGTGTTCATTTTACACAATGAGGGAGTTGAGATTGAAAAACATTAAATAAATTCTGGCTGGTGTGGCTCAGTGGGTTGAGTGCTGGCCTGAGAACCAAAGGGTCACTGGATCAACCTGGGTTGCTGGCCAGGTCGCCAGTAGAGGGTGCTCAAGAGGCAACTACAGATTGATGTTTCTCTCCCTCTCTTTCTCCCTCCCTCCCCTCTCTCTAAAAATAAATAAAATCTTAAAAAAAAAAAGTTAGATAATTTATGTGGAGTCACACTGTGAGTCAGTCACCAAGACTCAAATGCAGGTCTAGGTGACGCTCACACTACCAGTCCCCCTCCCTGGTTTATGAGAGAAACAGTGTGGAGCCTCCGTCCAAAAAAATCTTTAAAAATTAAACAGCATCATTATCATGAGGTCTGGTTTTATTTTTGTTGGCATATCGTTGCCTTTCAGTCTTGCAGGAGAAAAAGACAAACTCTTACCTGCTTGCCATTGTGAGTTACTGATGACAAGATGGTTCTCAGTGTCTTGAACCCCATAGCAATGTCGAGAAGGTGAGCAGCGAAGAAGAAGTTGTTGTAGTGTCCAAGAACGGACATGGTCATGTACCAGGCAAGGTAGAGGAAGGACTGTGGAGACAAGACGGGCGCAAGTGCGTCAGGACACAGAACCCGGACAGCGCCACGCTGTTGGACCTCGCTCTACCTCGACTGCCCTCCACGCCGTCTTCTCGGACCACACAGCCACAGAATTCCAGGTACAGGGCCAGGCGCCCTTTCTGCTCAGGGAGCTGCTTCCACTGTTAGGGAAGGAGTCAGCTGCAGGACACCTCAGTAGCAGGTAGCAGTTCTTCAGGTTTGAGCTCTCAGGACAGTTCTCTAAGATCCTGGGCTAGTGGCTGGGTGGGGGGCGGGAGGGGATTGGAGGCGGGAGAAGCTGGGGGTGCCGCCAGTTTCAGGAGCATAGAACTCACGTCCACTCTAAAAGTCAATGCTAACATCAGAGAGAGATTTGAAGGCTAAATGTGCTGTGTGCGCTGTATGAGGGAGAAGGCAGGAGGCAGAGCGGCAGGAGGCTGGGGGCCTTCCTGTTCTGGGAGCGGGAGGCCAGCGAGAGGGCTGAGAGGGGCAGGAGGAGGGGGGCTGACATCTGACAGGGAACATTCCTGCTTGACCAAGTCAGCCAAATCTCACCATTCTCTCCAGGGGCTTCCCACAGCCAGCAAACAGGGGCAATCAACCGACAGTTACAACTATTCAAACTGAAAATTCTAAGGATCAAAAATGTAACAATACAGAGCAGGCCAGGACAGGGGTCATGACAAGTGGCTTTCTCATCATATTTGGGTATGAAGGGAAACCACATTTATTTCATAGGCTCTGAGGCTCTTAGATAAATGGTGGGTCAACACAATAACCTGATTATTTATTTTGGGAGAAACTAAAATTTATCGCAATGAATGTTCTTAAGATTTTTATATGTTTAGAATGTTTTTTTTAACATCTGCAAAGCGAGACATGTGCCATTGCCCACTGAAATCTAAATGAAAATATGCATGGATGTTCATCTCGCTTCTATCCTTGTGTAAATATATCCTTGTTTTAATCTATCCTTGTTGAAAGAAATGGAAGGAGAGAAGGGCTGATCAGCCATTTGTTCCCGCAGGTCTCCTCCGCTGGGCTCCCCGTTACACGGGCCGACTTCAAGTAGTGTGAGCGAGCAGTGTCTGCGGGCACAGCAGCCTCAGCAGTCAGAGTGACGCCTGTCGGGAGGGAGGGGCTTACGTTGTCAGTGAAGACCACTCCGAGCTTCCACATCTGATACTTCACGTCGATGGAGTTCAGCCTGCAATGACAGAGGAGGAGAAGCTTTAGAAATGCACGTGAGGCCGACTCCGGATGTTCCTCGAGGAAACGGGGCCACCCCAGGGCCCGGGCTCTCTCCCAGGTCCTGGGAGGGGTGAGAACTCCCCAGGCAGCGTGTCCCCGAGTTTGGGGGCTCTGCTAGAGGGCTCTCCAAAAACAAACAAAACATCACCACCTCCGTCATCTATTATGTAAGAAAAGTCCTTTCTTTTTCACCTTCTTTCCCTATGTTAAATACAGGGTCAACTCACGCTGTGGGTGGCAGTCACGCTGAGAAACTGCCCGATGTCAGCTAACGAGCGCCCCCCAGCATCCGCACCGACTCGCATTGTACGTTTGTACTTACACCCCGACAGGACAGTTTTCACTTCAACTGCTTGAAACTTGCACGGACACCCACAGTCACTGTATGACTACACTCCCTTGGCCAGTAAAAGGGCCCTTTCATTCTGGTTTTGCTGCCTTTGTTGTCAGAAGCCTCACCTTGGGTGGAGAGTACCCAAGGAGGAACTGACCTGTCCTCTGTGCCCATGGCACTTTGCAGACGGCCCCCTCCCCAATTGAGTCCCCAGCAGTGTCCTTGCTTCAGGGGCTGGGTCTGCGTATTCCTTCCTCTCTGCTGACCTGTGAGCTCCCCAGCACCAAGCACACGATTTCCACACTGAAAATCTCCACAAACACATGAAATGAAGAAATCTTAATGTAACTGTTCGTGATCTTTGCAGATTAAAATACACACATATTAAAACATGCTTTTTAATTTTCATTTTTTTAGAACTTGCCACACTGATTATGGGCAATATTCCAGGTAATAGATATGACAGATGATACAACAGACTATAGAATTATAGTAGTATTTTTTTCTAAAGGGCGTCTCTGTTTTAGTCTTTAATTACTTCTTTAATTATTTAGTTTAATGAGGCCAATCTTAAATTGTAAGTGCTAGAATAAGTAGTTGCTAATCACAGCTGATTCCTTAGGAGACATTTCCCCCGATGGTTGAAGTTTAATTTACTTTAGCCTAGGATTTTCTACGGTAAGAAAAGTAAGTTGTCATTGAACTATAATTAATTTTATTATTAAATAACATTTTTTAAAGTTCCTTGAATATGTACAATGGGTTTTACTATAAGAATAGCTTTTCTTGGCCCTGGCTGGTGTGGTTCAGTGGAGTGAGCACTGGTCTGCGAACCAAAGGGTCGCTGGTTCTATTACCAGTCAGGGCACATGCCTGGGTTGCAGTCCAGGTCCCCATGAGAAGGGGTGCATGAGAGGCAACTGTACATTGATGTTTCTCTCTCTTTTTCCTTCCATTCCCTTCTCTCTACAAATAAATAAACACAATCTTAATAAAAAATAGTATTTCTTAAGTTAAAAAGGAGGAGATGCTAAAAAATAAACAGCAGGGCAATTAGCATAAGAGCATGCCTGTTCTCCATGAAAGCAACCTAAAACAAAGAAAGGTTTACATCAGGAAGCCTCAATTCCCTATGGTAGACTGTGCTTTAATCTAAAAATTATTCTTATAATTAGTTATTGTCTGTCCCTACCACACATCAGGGTGCCAAGTTTGCTCTCAACATCACCAAGCAGCACATCCTCTCCGAGGTGCATGGTGACACTGTGAGGTGGGTGTGGCAGTGGGGCTGTTTGAGTGGGAATGTGGTGGCCATGCCGGGCCATCAGGGCAGGGCTGTCCCTGGGCCCCAGGGCGGGGAAAGCTATCAGCCAAGAGCTTGGAGCTCTGCTGGGTGGTTTTGGGATATGTGAAGTACACACCACCTCTCTGGCTGCTGCAGCCACTCTGTCAACAGGAGGCGAGCTGGCCACCTGTTCAGATGTGTACACACCAAGCCTTGTCTATTCAGTTCATAACCGAATGACACAAACAGATACAGGGCTCTTCCAATACCCAACTGTGCATGTTAAGATAATATTCATACGGAGCCAGATCATCTTTTAAAACGTGATCTTTCTGAACATTTTTGTAAGAAAACAATACATGTAAATATTTTCCTGACAATGTACATCATTTACTAGATCTTTGTGCTTCTAATAAATGCCACGTTCATTTCTTGGTACTCTGCTAGGGGTCAAACTTGCAAACATTTACTGTGTAAAACAGTGGAAAATCCTGCTAATTTAGAACTTTTGTTCACAGTAAAAAAAAAAAAATCTAAACTTTCCTTTGATTTTTTTCTAACTTATTTTCTAGAGTCACAAGTGAAACTATGAAAAACACGTAATTTAGTAAAATTATTTAATTCTACGTTGCTTATGAGGGGTCTACGTGTTAGCGGGAAGCTCTGCCCACCCACACCGCGGTCCTTGTTTCCGACACTGCTTCAGTGCAGGGGCCTCGCTCCTGAGGACCGCCACCTGTTGTGCCTTTTACACCGTGACCATCTTTAAGGGCCACATTTGTTTTCTTAAAGGGTCCAAGTAATATTTTGGATCTAGATTCAGTTTTTGTCAGATATTTGCCTATCTCACTACTTTTTAACAGGGTGCACATTATTTTAATGACCTAACAAGTCTCCAGAAAAATAAAAAATATATGACCGATGAGATAGGTCAACCAAAACATTTTTTAATGCTAGCTAAAATATTTATTTAAGGCAAAATAACATTGCTCTATAGAACCTCAAATACCTATCCTTTCAAAATAATCATCACATCCCTACCTGACTTGAGATTATAAACATGCAGATAAGAAAGTCTCACATGGTTTTTGAGGGAACTATTATGATTCTTTTAAAACATTAAGTGGATATAATAAGAAGGTATATTTTTAAAAGCATGGATGCTTTACATTTATTCTAGCTGCTTCAATTTGCTGCACACACACACACACACACACACACAAAGTCTGTCCAGAAAAAGTCCAGCCATTGTTAATAAAAAGAGAATCGTTTACACCACATGGATGGAACCTGGCAGCCAAGGAGAGTGGACTGGAATGAGCATGTGTGAACAGTGATGACTTCACTGTGCTAGTCAGTGGGGGCAGTGGACACCACTGAGTGAGCAAATGTACTGTGTGGCCATCTGCATTCAAAATGACTGAGAGAGTACAGTTATGAATCTACATCAGATTTTGCCTTAAGCTTGAACATTCCTCCATGGAAACTATTCAGATGATTCAGAAAACTGCAGCTATGAGCAGCTGGTAATTGGCAGCTTCATCACAACAATGCACCTGCTCATGCATCATGTCTCATGCAGATGTTTTTGAAGAAACATCAAATCATCCAGGTATTCAGACACCTACAGGCCAGATTTAGCACCCTGCAACTTCTAGCTTTTCCCAAAAGTAAAATCACCTTTGAAAGGGAAGCGATTTCATACCATTGATAAGATTTAGGAAAATATGACGGGGCAGCTGATGGCGACTGGGAGAACTGCGTGAGGTGCCAAGATGCCTACTCTGAAGGAGACTGAAGTGTCATTGTCCTACATACAATGTTTCTTGCATTTTGTATCTTCTTCAATAAATGTCTCTACTTTTCACATTACAGGGCTGGACACCTGGACAGACCTCATTTACATATGTGCACTCACACTATATGTGTGTGTACGTGTGAGCGTATAAATCAGTCTCTGGTGAATTCAATTCAGCTGTTTGACATCTTTATAGCACATCATAGTATATTATTTCATGCAAGTATTATATTAGAAGTATTTAATTTTCAAGTGCACTTTCCAAATAATGATATAGCAGCATAGTATTTCTGACATATGAAGTCTTTGCTATTTGAATAAAAAACAATCACATAATTAAATAAAATGAATGTTGCACCTTTCTGTTAAAGGGCTACATTGTTCCTTTTTTAAAAACTTAAGAAAATTAACTTCTTTTCAAACAAAGAAGTATCAGAAAATAAAGTGGTATAATGCACTTTTGCATGTTTTACTTTGACTTAAGAGGCATTAAAGATAGAAAAGGCAAATTCAATTAAGAACACTTATTTGCTTTATGTAAATAACAAAAAGGAATCTTCAAAAGTTAATAGAAAAGAAGCCAGTCATTCCACAGCTCAAAACAGCCGGAGGTATACAGTGGCCTCTGTGTCCACCCTGCGTGTCTCTCGTCTCCCTGTTCCACTGGCCCTGAAGAAGGAAACCGGGGCCCCTGCAAGTTCAGAATGCTCGGCTATTTCTCCTTTCACCGGGGACAGGGCAGGGTGACACTCACACGGCTGAGAGGGAACTGTCTTTCTTCGGCTTCTTCTTCTCCCGGGCGTCACTGAAGTCCAGAGCCGCTTTGTCCATGCCGAGCAGCTCACTAATTCTGTCCCTGCCGTAAAACTCTCCGTATTTATCCATAACCTAGGGGACAGGAAGAAAGAAAGCCTCAGCCATCAAGGAGCCACATCTATGTGTCTATATGCATACCAACTTCTAATTACTTTCATAGCTACTATATATTTGTCTTATTTGGAAGTCCACTTAAAAATCTACTTTATGGCTGTGGATCTGCAAAAAGAACATACTGGCTAAGAAGGGCTTCTGATGGCTAAATGAGCTGGAATTTATAAAACAGAGCCTAGCGGGCATTTCTGCATAGACCTCTCACACAAACCACACTTCAGGGAGAAAGGAGGCTGCACCTGCCTCTGCACTGAACTGCCTGCCTGCACCATGTTCCTTCCGCCTGAGCCCCACCTTGGAGAGGAGTTCCTGGAGTCCTATTTCAACCAACAGAACTGACCTTCCCCATCCAATTGGAGCTGTGCAGCTATATCCCCAGAAGCATCTTTACTGGCCAGTTGGAGAGGCTGCAGTCTGACCAATCAAGACAGTGTGTTTTGGACCAATCAAACTGTGAGAATTTGGAGTCCTCATTTGCATGAGGATGCACCACTCAGAGACCAGGGACAAGGACTTCTCTCTATCTGTCAGCTCCCCTCTATCTCAGAGCGCATGCTTTCCCTTTCCGTGGAAGACATCAGCTGGAGCTGAAACACCAAAGATGAAACACTGAAGGCATCTCTCCAGAGCAAAGTGGGGAAAAGCCGTCTGGAGGGGTGATGCCCCATCCAGGCTGCCTCCAGCCTCAGTTGCACTGCTTCATGACTGAGCCATTGCTATGCTGAGCTGCTCCATTGCCATTCGGTTCTCACAGCTCTGCTGTGTCACAACTGAGCCATCTACCCTGATCAGCTTCACTCCTTCACAGCACCCCAGACTGAAGATCCCTGTTGGTGTGAATTGGTGCCGACGGTCGTCCGTCAACATGGGATCACCCTGCTCCAGAGCGAAGCAAACTCACAGCCTGTAACTAAAGCCCGTCTGAGGAACAAGACTCCTAACTTGAGAAGAAGGCACGTGAGAGGAAGAGCGTGGGCCGAAGTAGTGGGCAAAGAAGTGGGAGGAACTGGACTAAAAGAAACATCTACCAAATTCGTACTTTGTGCCAGGAACTACACTAAGAACTCTGACATACTTCCCCTCATGGGACTGTCACAGCGTGTAAATTTTGTGTTGTTAGCATCGCATTCTACAGATAAAGAAATGCATCTTATAAAATATAAAACACCAAGGACGCTGAGTTTGGGACGAGCTGGGGTCGGGAAGCACCGGGCAGAGCCTGGCTCCCAGCAGGGACCGCTGCGCAGACCCTGCGCTGGCTGCCACAGCCTGGGCCCCTCCTGGCTCTGGGCCTGTCCTGTGCCACCCGACTGCAGCGATTCCTCAGTGATGCTGGGCATGGTGCCCTGTCACTGTCCTCTGGTCCTCAGTTTAATTCCCAGCTAGTGTAGGTGCTGTGTGTGTCGCTGGGACCACTCCTAGCAGCCCCTCGCCCCTCTGTCCTCTGTCACGCTCGCCTGGCTTTCCCTGTGTGTCACACTTCCAGGTCAGTTCTTAGACGTCCCAACCAACCATGAAAATGGGAGGAAACAGGGAAAGTAATGAACACAGAGCAGGAGGACAGTGAGCTGGTAGCAAAAGGGGGCAGGAAAGAAGGAACAGAAACACAGAGGAACACAGCAAGCGAGAACAAGGGAAGAGGGGAGTTAAGATTAGAATGGATGAAAGAAAAATACATAGATGGAAAGAAAGGATTAGCGGAAATAAAAACTGGCCTTTTCTGAATGTGTACAGTCAGGAAAATGAAAAGAAAATGTAAAAGAACAATGGTAGTTGAAAACCTATGAGCACAGGTTATTTAGGTTAATTAAAACAAGGTGTTTTGCATTATTCTCATGGCATGAAACACAGGGGGGGTGGTCTGAGGGGTTCTTGGTGGACTGTGTTTGTCCTGCTCGCTGGAGACCGTGCTGGGGACCACAGCAGGAATGCCACAGACACTCAGAGTTGCAATTACAATCTATCCATTTATTTCACTCTGAATATATAGTTTCATTCAGAGAAACTCTTGCTTTAATAATGTAGAAACTTCTGAAAATGATTAACTAATGAAAATAAAATATTCAAATTTTCTACTTAAAATTATTTTAAAATTATTCTTTCAAAGCTGTTGCCTAAGAAGTTGTTCAATGTTACTCAAAATGCTGTCACAAGGAGATAAAAACTTACATCAAAATAAAAATCGATAGACAGACTGCTTCTTTCATCTAGAAAGTCTTGTTATTAAAATAAAAAGCCAATGTGCTTCATGCTTGATTTAAACTCCTGAGGCAAGCTCTGTAAGTGCCCTGAGGTTGGTTACAAAACGTCTGTGCCTGCCTGTCCCCATCCACGGCGGGAGCAGCGCGGACCTGGTGGAGGCAAAGGGGAGCCGCTCTTTCCAACCAGTCCCGGACCGCCCGCGCTGATGGCAGAGCTCAGCTCCTCCCCGCACACACACACATAGGCACGCACGGGGGTGGTGGAGTCAGTTTGGCCACTAGAGGGGCTCAAGGGGAGGACAGGCTCGAAGGCTGTGGCTGCCGAGCTTCCCACTGCGCAGGTGCAGGTGCACGCTTCGCGTCATTGAAAAGGTCATCTACATTAACGCCCTGCGGTAGGAAGGGTGGGGATGATCCTCGACCCCAAGATCAGAGCTTTGGGGCTTTGTGCCACAGTCCACAGCTGAGCTGTCTCAGCGTTCTTTTTTTCTTCCTTTTTTTTTTTTTTTTTGTAATCCTTACCCTAGGATACGTTTATTGATTTTAGGGAGAAATGAAGGGCTGGGGTGGGGGCGAGAGAAAGAAAGACAGGGAGACATTGACATGAGAGAGAAACGTCAGTTGCCTCCCCTATAAGCCCCGACCGGGAATCAAACCCGCAACCTCGTCATACACCCTGACTGGTGATCGTGCCCACAACTGTTAGGTGTACGGGACATGCTCTGACCCCCTGAAGCCCCTGCCACAGCTGGCTCAGTGTTCTTCCCACCCCCCTCTGGAGCAGTCTGAGTTAGAAGCATAAAACTTCACAGAAATAAGATCTTTAACATTTCTATTAAGGACATACAATTCGGTTTTTTGTTGCTAGGCAACAAGCTCACCTCTTTAGTGTAAAGGGGATCCCACCCCAGGTGACTTATCAGCTGTCTCTGTGCAAATGACCTTCAGCCCCATAGGTTCCCGGGGCAATCTCAGGGAAAACTCCCACCGTTCCGGTTCCTACACGGCTGCACCGCCTGTGTCAGAGCACAGGCAGGTGCAGAGTGCGGGATCCTCCCGTGCAAGGGATGAACCTCACGTTCAAACTCCCGCACGGTGAAATGGCGCTGACCCACACAGTGCGCACTTGGGCCTCATTCCCTGTATGAACCACAGTGGTTCAAATCTGAGCTGCACTTTGGGGGGAAAAATGACAAATTTATTCCTTCTAAGAAGCATTACCTTTCTTTTAACAAATTTGTCCCAGTAGTTGTTGGGAAATGACCTAAAAGATATAAAAGCATAGAAGTAAAAGAGTGTCATTTTAAGAAATAACAACAATATATTGTTTGGAATATACAAAATATTTAACATAATATGAAAACATTTTCTTCCATTCACAAAAATTAAAATAAATTTGTTTCCCATTCATCTTGTCCTATAATTTTTCTACATCACTGGTATGTTGAATATCATTTTAAATATTATTATATAAATACAGGGGTGGGCAAAAGTAGGCTTACAATTATAATACAAATATATAATATGATAGTAAATAATAATACAAGAAAAATCTGTTTTGTGTTCTCACAACTATAAACTTACTTTTGCTCACCCTATATATACATGGAACTCACAAAAAGGCTGGTATTTTATTGGAGAAGAACATGAGTATATTCATTAATAAGCCAACTAGTTCTGTTTTTCATTGACTTGCAATGTGTCAATATCAATATAGAGACTGCTTTGTCAAGTGCCTTTAAAGTATCGAAAAACCTGACACTGTTTCCCTGGGAGGTGGAAAGAACCTCGCTGGCACCAGTCACTCTCAGAAAACTGGGGCTGCCGAGCCACAGCCTCACGCTGCACCCCCGCCCAACACGGAGTCGCTGGAAGGGACAGGCTGGTTTGATGTAGTGTGGACAGCTCAAGTTGCTAAACGCAGCACAGAGCGTTTAGAGACAACATTCACGGGATCATCCACACACAAATCCTCCCCATTTGAAAACCCAGAACTTACTGGTAATGGTAACTTTTTAAAAGTAAGCAGAACTAATCGCAACAAAAAGAAGGTATTTCTCTCTTGAGGGCCACAAGCTATTGCATTATTAACACTTTTAATGGTAGAAACTTGTACTTTGCGATGGGCTTATATCTGGCACGGCAGCCAGGAGCCTGGACCATGATCTTACACAGCTAAACAATCAGTGCACAGAAAAGTGTGTTTTCTGTCTTCCACTGCACACACCCTAGTGCTCGGCTGGTTTTATGCTAGGCTGCTTGATGGCACCAACTGAAAGTTTACAAAGTAGATATATTAGTGGGAATTCAACTCCCGTGCCTTTAATGCCACACCTCCTACCTTAATGAGTAGATTTGCCTCTTCTACGCCTCTGGGGGAGATAACCCCGCCAAGCAGTCTCCAGGCCCCAGCTGCGCCGCACCCCCCAGCCCTGCCCTATGCTCCAGCTGTGTCCTGCTCTGAACGCTGGCTGAGCAACACAGGCAGAGTTCCACCAGGGCTGTGGGAACAGACCCAAAGTCCCTTCTGATTAAGGAATTCAGAACACAGATGGCAAAAACTGATGGGCTCCACTGAGGGGCTGATAGCACTGAGCCTTTTGATTTTCTTGGCTGAATATATACTCATTAATCACCTCTGCTACACCTCCAACAGTGCCACAGGCAACCCCAGCCAAGTGTTTCATGTTTGGAAAGCTGAGAGCACAGAAATGTCTCTTATATTCTTTACTCACTGTGTGTTGATCACGAGTCTATCCCATTGGCCTTTAATATCATCTTCCGAAGGCTGTTCCGTAATATAAAGCCCATCAAATTCCAATTTTCGAGCTACTTCCTTTTCACGCTTAAAAATAACCAGTGGGACCTACATTTAAAAAATAAACGTGAAATCAGTTTAGATTTTCTGGCCTTGCCTGCGGTCACTATCATTACAACACAGCCTTTGGGAAGAAATACTTCCCATTTACCTCCAGGATGGTAAAAACGGAATGAAAGTAAGTCGGGTATATTTTAGGCAGAAAGAAGCATCTAGAGGTTTTGGAAAAACAGGAGCCAGAAGAGGTATTACACATATGCACTCAATTTCCCACACACAGTTCATAGGTAAATGCACTCATGAAGCCACTTCTAAATATTAAGGAGATGAGGACCAGGCTAAACTGTTTTTCTTCGGCGTATTATAGACACATACATACGGCTGCAGCAGAAATGAGTGCCATAAAACACGACGATGGTACTAAGGTTCTAGAATGCATGCTTTTAAGAAATGATGTTTTTGCCCTGGCTGATGTGGCTCAGTGGATTGAGCACGGGCTGGGAACCAAAGTGTCCCAGGTTCGATTCCCAGCCAGGGTACATGCCTGGGTTGCAGGCCATGACCCCCAGCAACCGCACATTGATGTTTCTCTCTCTCTCTCTTTCTCTCTCTCTCTATCTCCCTCTCTTCCCTCTCTAAAAATAAATAAATAAAATCTTTAAAAAAAAAGAGTTATTCTAAAAAAAAAAGATTTAGAAAAAAATGATGTTTTATTTGAGGACTCTCTTTAATAATTCCTTGCTCAGCACACCCACATGCTAATTTGAAAGACATTTTAATTTCAGCATCAGGAAAACTCTTTGCTTTTCAAGATGGCTCCGGAACACACTGACTCCCTTTGCACATGTGCAGACTTCACACAAGAAAGGTGTGTACACTCTGGAAGCATCCCTGAACATCCCCCGTAAAACAAGGGAAGGAGAGGGGTCGAGAGCAGTTTCTGAAGAAACGTCACAGTCGGGTCTTCGAGGCTGGGCCCTGGTTTTTCAGAAGTTCTAGAAGCTGCTCGGCAGGGGCAAGGGCAAGGGCAGGGGCAGTGAAGAGAAGGCGTTACAGTGAAGAGGAGTCCTGCTACAGAAAGATGAAGAGACTCACAGAGGAAGTGGGCAACCCTGCGCCTCAGACGCCGTCCGAGTGCCGTGCACCAAACAGCACTGCTCCCTGGAGGGTCTGGGAGCAGCTGCACGATCCTCTAGGGAAGTGAGACAACCTGGAAAGCATGTCCACCCAGGACGGCAGCAGGTGCGTCCCTAATATCAGAGCAACCAGCTGCTGGGCTTGAATGATGTAGTTCTCTGATTCCTAGGACACAGAGCACTGCTAGCAGACACAGTGGCGGGGCCACTTCTGTGGGGTCAGGTTGTGGGGGAACAACTACAAGTGTGTGAAAGGAAGCTACAGTCACCCAAGGCCACCACACTTTCCAGGGTGGCCCGCAGCCAGAGCCTGTGAGTGTGGAGTCCACAAGGCCAGGCCCCAAGGTCCCAGCCCCGGACACCCAGCTGTCGCCACTGTGGCACGAGAGCCAGCCCGGGCCTGCCCTGCACGTCTGCCCTGCAGCCCGCATTCCCCCAGGGCCTCCTGCGCTCTCCCCTCATCCCACACAGGCTGACTTTTGGAACATTCCCAATGAGCTCCATGCATCTCAGAACTGCTCCCCTAGAAGCCCAGCCTGCAGCAGACTGGTGCACAGGGACAGACCGAAGCACAGGGACCCCGCCCCCTGCCTTACTTTCAAGCAGTAGTAGCCGATGATGCAGAAGAAGGAGATGACGGTATGCAGCACGGCCAGGATGCGCAGGGCGGGCTCCATGTAGCCGCTGCTCTCCTCCAGCACGTAGTGCACGGCCGCCGAGCCCAGCGGGCCGCTGTCCAGGCTGCCGTCTAGACCACCGTCGGGGCCGCTGTCCAGGATGCCCACTCTAGGGTTTCCACTTGTGCTGCGATGGGGGAGCTCCTTTCCTTCAACCACAGAAGAAGTGGACACCTGATTCAAACCATTTAAAGTGCAGTCAGTTCGCTTCCTCTACGATACGGGCACGAACAAACACAGTGGAAACCCAGCCTTTTCCCACAGAGCCGGGTCAGCTGCCCGGCACAACAGAGGTGGCTCCTCCAACCCAGTGGCAGAGAGTGGACACTGCTGGGCCCCCCTTCTCGGTGACCAGGAGTTGTGGGGACTGGCGTGCATGGGGAAATAAGGCAGCTCAGCCGCCCTCTCAGTGACAAAGAGAAGTGAATGTGGCACTGAGCCCAGTGGCCTGGGAATGCTGTGGAGGACCCTCAGCCCGCCCGGCCCACAAGCTCACAGGGTCAGGAGGGACACATCTGCTCAGCCTCACACACAACCAGGGATGTGCCTGAGCATTCGGTTCCTCTTCCGTCAAAGTGCGTTTTAGAACAGGGTTAGGTGTGCCCACTGGCGGGTCTCTGAGCCTTCACACCAATTCGGTAACCTCATGCTGGTCGTTAAAGGACTAAGTCATACGTACCTTATAGAAGAGCAGAATGAAGTTGATTGCAAACGCGACAAATAAGGCTAACATTCTCATGTTGTAAAAGTTTCGAGCAAAATAGTTCTGAGGGTGAAAAGAAAGAGAAAGGTCATGGCACTGACAGACGTGAAATCTGCAGACAGGCAAGGGGAGCACTCACTCGTTCACCTGAAACTACTTCCTGGGCAGCCAGTGTGTTGAGCACCATTCACAGTGCATCAGAAAACCCAAGGAGAACCCCCACGGAGGGCACAAACGGTAAAGAGGCACCCCAGGCACCCCCACAGGTAAAACACGACTTCAGGGAATGCTAGACGCCATGAGGGGGCCCTGCCAGGTCAGTGCTTAGGGGAAGGGCGAGATGGCCCTCACAGGTGGTCGGGTGGGTCGCTCTTGGGCAGCCTGTGAGCAGAGCCCTGGAGGCCACAGGGAGCGAGTCAAGTGAACGACTGGGGACAAACAGTGCACTGGAGAGAGACGAGCACGCAGGGTGAAGTCCTGAGCTCAGGGCGACCCCGGGTGCTGGCTGGTGAGGGAGGGGACAGCAGGAGCTCGGGGGCAGCAAGGCAGAGCTTGCAGGCCTCTGCTGAGGTGGGTGACATCCGGAGCCTCGCTGGAGACTGTGCACAACCCCCTTAACCACTGTGGCAGCACCTTCTCCCCCATCTGTGGAGTGCAGATAAAACACCTCGAGAGGGAGTGAGTCTGGGGAGCAGGCGGTAGGCGGGGGGAGCAGCCTTTGTTCTCAGGGCAAGTGGGGGATGCCTGCGGGACTTCCCCGTGCACATGCCGGGGCTCTGAGTCACAGGCCACGTCACAGTGTCAACACGTCTCGTGGCCCCTCTGGGCACACAGGCCTGTTGGTGGTGTCATTTCCCACACGTGACTCTGCCTTTACTGTCACGGCTGACTGGACCCAGTGGGCCACCAACCCAACCTGGGTCCGTTGCATCGGTTCATACTGGAAGTGGACCTGGGTCAGACAGGCTGAGTTAGTCACTGGGCTGTCTGAGCTGGGAGGTGACAAAGTCCTGAGACACCGGGCCTGGGGCGGCCTGAGGTGACCGTGGCCAGTGTTGAGTGCGCAAACTGGTGAGCAAAGAAAGTCCCAGTGCTCAGAGTGAGCTTGTGACCCTGGGGGCAGAGGGATGCTTCCCACACTGTGGTCAAGCACACCCCGTCCTCACCTGCAGCGCGGCCACTATCACCGCCCCACACTAGGGTCACGCGGGGCTGTCTAGAGCACGCTATGCTCAGTATACTCTGCCTTCCACGGTACAGAGAAGGGCAGACAGCTAAGAAAACCTAGTTAAAACTGTCAGTTAAATGCACGCATCTGTGTAAATCATACAAGACGTCCCAGATGCGCATACATAAGCGGTTAGAATATCGCATGGTTGGGTCAGTCCACTTCTGTTGTAGGTGCAGTTCTAAAATACAATGCGTTTCCTGACTGTGCGTTTTTGATTCCCAAAGGCTACTAAACACCGAATAAACAGCACATATGATTTTGTCTTTCAAATGGCTCTATTGTAAGGAGAGCTGTTCTCAATTTCCAGGTCTGATTTCATTGGTCAGCACCTCTTGTGGGTTTGTTCTGCACACTCGTCCTCCCAAATTTCCTGCTCTAAAAACCACGTAGAATACAAGGTGGGGCACAAGTGGTGTACAGCTTTGAGTTCTCGAAACACCGAGTTTGTTCTTGTATCATTATTTATCAGTTATTTATTATTTTGCATACAAACTGCAAAGTTACTTTTGCCTCACCCTATATTTATACATATCCACACCAGTGGCCTTTCAAACTAATTTTTTTATGAATTCCATCTTGAATGAATATGCATATAGAATAGAGAAATGCAACCGTTTTCTTTGTTTTCCAAATATAAATGTATTTTATTAATTGGGGAGCATTTCTGAACATTGTATAGGACGCTACAGAAAGACCTATCATCTCTCTCTTCTTTCATTTTTATACTTATTCCTATTTAAAGAATAAATTTGAACAGACCTTCTCATTACCAGTGCAGAGTCGGCTCGTTGCACTGACATTTCCATCACTGAATTTTGATAAAAGGGTGATGCTCCAGAAACCGGAGCAGCCCACTTGGGAACACCGGTCTGCACACCTGTGCCCTGTGGCCTCACTGTGTGCCAGACGGTGAGGCAGGGCCCCGGCCGCCCCGCAGTGGGCCTCACAGGGGGGCCCAAATGTGTCCTCACACCCCGTGGGGGCCCTGGCTGCGGGCAGTGACCAGCCCAGTGGACCCAGGTGACGGGACTGTGTGCAGAGGCCGTGGGTGTGGCCACCGGGAGCAGGTCAGTCACACCTGCAGGGCGGACTTGGTTCCCTGACTGCCCCTCGGAGGAGGCCCACAGGTCCCTGCCAAGCCTCAGTCATCGTCCGTCCCACAATATATCACACCAACACTCATTTCGAAATGGCTTACTAGCAGCTTCTGCTGATAAGCTATGATTTTCTTCCAGAACGCCGACTCGGGGGCCTCTGGCTCCCCGTACCGGTGTGTGTGGACCGAGCGGAGCTTCTGCCTGCCCTTCTCGTCCTTGACCTTCTCCTCTTTCTCTCCGTCTTCTCCACTGTGGATGCACGAGTGGACATGAGTCATCCGGGAACGGAAGGGCAAACAGGTTTTGTGCCAAAACAGACAATGGAACAGATATTTAAATCACAGTTATCACTTTAAAAGCCTTCTTTTCCAATAAAATACAACACTCAGAATTTCAGAATTAGGGGTTGGATTTCTATTATTGTGGCCTCCTGCAGATGAGCAATTCCGTGAAGTTCAAATCTAAAGGGCATGTCACAGGCGGGAAGTGCCTTTGTATCTGCACACAGCACATTTCCTTCCAATTGTGCCACAGAACATTTTACTGAAAGGACAATAACCAGCAAGACTTACAATGTACCTTATTTTTAAATTACAACTCTAATGGTCAGTCTTTGATGCTGACTAGCCTTTAGGACCTAACAGCAAAGACATATATATGCATTTGGCTGTTCACATGTATGGAGGATGTCAGCATATTAGTTTTCCAGATAATAATGAAATTAGAAGCACTAAAACTTGATACACAAACCCCTTTAGCTGAAAAATACCAATCCTCCCTGAAAGCTCTTTATGGACACGTGCGCTCACATATCCAAACCCATATATACACCACACACACGCAGCCTGTCCGCTGGGAACTTTCTCTAATAGTGTCTTTAATGGTCAGTGTCCGCACAAAGTGATGGTGCGCCCCGTCACATGCCTGAACCCCGCAGTGGCACTGACGTGGCCACGGTCACAGAGGGCCCAGCAGTGCCGGGCCATGACAAGGAGCAGGGCTGACCGCAGGATGCGGACAGAGGGAGCTGAGTGGAGGAGGAAAATTAAGTGCCATGTGCAAAAGTGCACCCCGGAAGGGGCACGGGCTGCTCAGGAGGTCGCCACGGCCCATGTCCAGGGTGTGAGGAAGAGGTTTACACTGCCCTCCTCCTTTTTTCAGGTCCATGCCAACTATGTCCGAGATTACCAATCAAGTTTTCCCAGTTTTTAAAGCTGTGCATATAAAATTAATTAAACCTGTGGGAAGGTGTAAGTTTCAGTGGGAGCAAGCAGCCGCTGCCAAGAGGACAGGATCCCTCTCCATCGCTCCCCTCCAGCTCTCCGGCTCCTATGGCTGCACCCCCCGCTGTGCCCCAGCTGTGGGTGGCAGGGACGCTGCGGAGGCCCACGCAGACCTGCTCAGTCAGCACCTCCGGCAGGCCAGGGGAGGGGTGGGTTTCTTGCGTGTGGCCCTGGCACTAGCTTTGAGGGACACAGTCCCCAAGGACCCTCAGTGACAGCCTTCAGAAAGTGTGTCTCCTCCCGCCTTTCTGAGCACAGAGTCACATGCACAGTGAGCGATAAACCTGAGCCCTCGGCCGGCCTGCCGTCTGTGAGCAACACAGGGCACCTCGGGGGCATCTGTGCTGCAGGACAGACACACGGCCAGATGGGACGGGAGGACCAGGCGACTGGCAGCACCTGTGCTAACTCTCCCAGCACTGGGGTCCTCTCGCTGAGCCTGTCCCCAGAGAAGACGGAAGGTCTCCAATCTGTCCCCTGGAGAGAAAATACAAGGGACCGAAGGAAAGTACTGGAAACCACACGTACTCGGCTTTTTCAGGTTCCGATTTGTTTTCTTCTTTTTCTTCCTTGTCCTCCTCTTTCACCTCCTGTTCCTTGAAAGTTGATGGGGAGAAGAAAAGCAAGTCACACGCCACTTCTGGATGCATGTAGGGAGCCCTGGGCCCCAGTGCCCTCTGTCTGGGTGGCGCCAGCGCCCTGTGCCCCCTCCGCAGCCCCACCTCCCATGGCAGGAGACGCGACCCTGCAGACACACCATCCTCACCCCATGCACCTGCTCACACCTCACTCGCCCTTCAAGGCCGGCCTGAGCCTCACTCTTAGGTCTCCTCTAGCAGTGCCCGAACCACTCTGACCTTCCACGCTCCATGCATATGGCCTTTGCCGTCTATGGCCTATGCCAGTTAACTTAGCAATTTTCTAGTTTTGTCGTGTTTGTTTTCTCTATCTCATAATGCTTTCGGGCAGTTTACAAGCACTGGACACAGCCTAGACTTCTCTGAACCCCTGGGTCCCCAGTGTCAGACTCGGGACAAACACTCAGGACATGCCTGGGGGTAGTATGCCCACTGCATTTCCCACTGTCACTTGGGGGAGTACCTGCCTTTCCACCTAGTATTGTAAGGTAATTCAATAATTTGTGGAGAGCCTTCAAAGGCTAGCTCTGCTGGCCAACCAGCCAATTCTCTCTGGAGACTCAGGTCCTGTGTTGAACACGCTCTGGCATGAGCCCCACACAGGTGGGAGCTGATCACCGGGGCCCGCCAGGGTCGAGCGGCGCTGTGGCTCAGAGACACCTCACCTGAAGCTTCTCCTGCACCTCGGGAATGGGCACAGGGTTGCTCATGAGGTCGCTGAGGCCCGCATTCGGGTTGTGAGGGATGAGTTTGTACTGCCCTCCTTCTCTCTTCAGGTCCAGGCCAAATATGTCTGAGAGGAGGTCACTTTCCTCCGCCAGCTCCTTCAGGTCTGTGAGGTCCTCCGAGGGCAGGGCGGCCTCCAGGGTCCTCCTCTCAGCCTCCTCCCCGTCGCCCCTCACCTCATCCTGCGTGGGGTCCGGCATGTTCGCCAGGAGCTCTGCCACTCTCATCTTCTTGGCGCCTTCCACCAGGCTGCCCCCCAGGAGCAGGCCACCCACGACGCGGGAGAAGCCACGGAGGACGCTGGCCACGAAGTGCGCGAGGCTGGTCATGATGCCCCAGTAGGAGGAGAAGAGGGCCGAGACCATGTCCTTCAGCGTCATCTTCTTCACCTTCTTCATCTGCTTCTTCAGGCTCTTCAGGCTGAGCATGCGCAGCAGGGTCAGGAGGTTGTACCTGAGGGCCAGCAGGGCTGCCTGGACGGTCAGGATGGAGAAGAAGCCCATCCCCGGGCCCTGCTCCTCCAGCCCCTCCTTCTCGCTCTCCTCCTTGCTGGCCGACCTCTCACTCAGGTCCGACTCCGAGATCTGGGCCGCCAGCTGCATCTCAAATATGGTGTCCTCGCAGAAGTTCACGAAGAGCTCCATCTTCTCCTTCTCGCCCCCCTCATTGACCACGTCGAAGATAAACTGCCTTTTGGACTCCTTGACCTGGGGCTTCTCCCACTGCGTCCGGCTGGACTCGCTGATCTCGAAGTAGACCCTCTCGATGCGCTTGGCGCTGCCCATGATCTCGATGCGGCCCAGGAAGGGCTGGAAGTAGTGGAGCACGCTGTCCGCCAGCTCCAGGAAGGTCTGCAGCCGCGTGTCGTTGGGCATGTGCTCCGAGAGGTTGGTCAGAAGGACGGCAACGTTGAAGCTGATGTCCTTCGCGGGTTCGTGGAAGCGTTTGACAAATTCCTCGTAGTCTAGGGTCTCGTTTTCATCTGTTTCCGCACAGGACAGAAGGAACTCCGTTTCCGACGGTGTGTAGTGCTTGTGGCTTTCCATGGCTTTGTGGAAGTCCCTCTTGGAAATGATCCCCTTGCCATCAGGGTCATATTCCTTAAATGTGTCAGAAGATGTCAAGTCCTTCAGTTTTAAGAACATGTTGAAGAACTTGAGGATCATCTCCACATTGTTGGAAGACTCCACAAGCATGTCGACCATCTGCTTGCCGATGGTCCCGTTGACGACGTTACCTGGTGGCAGAGAACGGCACTGGTTGAGAGTCAGCACACCTGGTAAGACCGGTGTCTGCAGAGAGAAGAGCAGCGCAGGGCTACAGACACCTGAGCCGGTACCTGTCGGTCCCCCAGCGTGTGGAGTCTCGGGAGAGTAAGTACCGTGTTACACAAAGACATGCAAACCACATTCACAGAGTCATCAGGCTGATATGCACAGACTGGGAACAATGCCAGCTTTCCCCTCAAATTGGTCAAACAAGCATCGTGCTTTAGGATAAAGAAAATGGGCAAACGTTTATATCCTAAAGCCAGAAACTGAAATCCACTCTCATGTTAATAATAAAAATGAGCATTTACACAGACCTTGAGGGCAGAAAAATCATTTGTCACACATGATATCTGATTGAATATTCGCAGGTCTGTATGGCAGGCACGTTTTACTCGTTCTGATTTTGCTGCTGAGGCGACCGAGGCTTAGCGAGGTAAGTTAAATTACCAAACAGGCCCCTGAGCACCGGTCACACACCCTTTCTGCTGCAAGACGGGAAGCATCCGCCTGCATTTCTTCACAGCACAGAACTGTCACAGTTAGACAATGGACGGCAGGTTGCCGATACTCGGGAGGGAGTTAGGTATTATCCCAAATGACAGGGCCGTGGAATGCCGTGAACGGAGTGTGCCACAGAACACAAAGGGCGACGGGGAAGGCTGCACAGTGAGAGGTCTGAGTGCCCTGGGAGGCGGGTCCGCCGTGGTCAGAGGCCACGAGCAGGCGGCATCCAGCCAGGTGCCCACCAGCTGAGCCGCCTAGGCAGAGCTCTCGGTCCCTCTGCACTGCAGGGTCCTCAGGTGCAAAAGTGAGGACACTACAATCACACTCACACACCTGGTGTCGGGGAAATCAGTGCTTAAACTGGGAGCTGGCATGCTCTAAGTGGTTCATTTTAAGTTGTCGTTGCTATTACTTGGACTAACATTTGACCGCAGGTCATGGAGAGAGACCCTGTGCTGGGGAAGTGAAGTGGCCACTGCCCACTAGGGGTTGGTGTGAGTGCCCCTCTGTGCAGCCTGGGCCAGCATAGCTGTCCTCCACTGTCAGAGCGCAGTGCACAGGGCAGGGCGGCCCCAACAGAGAGACCAAAGTGAGGGCAGGGCGGGCCACGTCAAAGCGAACATCTTTCAGTCACTCTGGCCACATTCACAAGATCTCACTGAATCTCCACATCAGTCTCCCATTATCTCCACTTCACAGAGGACGTTGAACTTGAATGCGGACTTGTCCGAGGCTCGGACAGCAGGCTGTGGGAAGCAGGATGGGAACGCCGGTGGGGGAGCCGAGGGTCAAGCCCTCAACCACTGTGCTGTCTGCCTGACTCAGGAGAGAAAAGCGATGGCAAAGAAAAAAAGGAGAAAAACCGAGAGGCCTGTGGAGGGGAGGGCGGGGCTGCCCCTGCAGGGCGGCACGCGAGGACCGTGGGGCTCTCGGCTGTCAGCTCAGCGCAGCCACCGCAGGCCGGAGTTCACCTGAGTGTCTCGTTCCCTGACGACACACCGCACCTGCCCGTGCCACCTGCCAGGGCGAGGTCTCTCTAGGGGGCACCCCGGAAGGAAAAGTGGTGAGGTGCCACAGGTCTCACTCCAGACATATAAACTGAGATGCACAGCACTTCTCTTGTTTAAAGACACACTTGAGAAAAGACAGTAAAGCCCCCAATAAACCCAGGCACTTGTCATATCCCGGTGTGGACGTTTCCCTCTTTGCTGCATGCAGAAACACGGATCCTTAAAAAATAAAGGCCCCTTGGATGCGTATGATGCAAAGGAATGCCCATAAAGGAGAGTCAAATACCTTCAAGCATGGACAGCAGCATGACCACCATGTCCTTCTGGAGGTCCATGAGTTCTTTCAACAGCTCGATTTGACTGGAGTCCTGGAAATATTAACACAGTGCGTCTGAGAGAGGGCGCGAAAACCCTGCAGAGCGCCGGCCTCCCCAGGGAGAGCCCTGCTCCACCGCAGCGCCCACCGCAGCGCCCACCGCAGCGTCACAGCAGGAAAGCCAGCTGCCAGCACACCACTCACTAAAAATATGCCCCTCAGCACTGGAGAGCACCTGCAGTAGATGCCAACCCCACCTGCTGATGTGGTCACGTGGACGTGGGGCCCGACAAAGGCGGGGCTGGGTGGGGTGGGGGTAGGGGCAGGGGCGGGGCCTCCACAAGCGCAGACGCAGGTGCCTCTGCACAGTCCACCCCTCTGGTGCCTGAAAACTCTCTACAGCACTTGTTTTTTCTTCTAACTTATTATACAAAATGGTATATATTTTATAAACATTAACTTACCTGGAAAAAAATAAGCATATAAGTGATATGAGGTAAACTCACATATGTAAGTCAAACCAAAAATGGACGAGCATTACCTACATTCACAGTGTACAACGTACCTCATTTCTAAGTTTTATTACACCCTCTGATAATTTCCCTGTTAAAATTGCCAGGGTTTCTTCATTTTTACTTTTCACCATGAATACACTATCTTACATGGATACGCTGCGTCTCCACAGCCCTGTGCTTAGGTCCAGGGCCTGGACGTGTGAGCATGCTTCTGTCTACCCCACAGCCCCCGGGGTTTGCCACCCAGGAAGCTCCAGTTCCACGTTGCTGGAAGAATGAGACTTTTACCCTCCAAACAGTTGAGACCTCCACCGAGTCTGCAAACTGAGCAGCAGCAGCATCTCGGCATCAGGCGCCAAGAAAATGTGGAAGTGCGTCAGAATGGGACCTGTCGGGCGAGCACACAACTGGACGGTGACGGGATTCTCCCCGCCCAGCACAACCCGGGCCTCTGTCCACGTTGGGCTGCAGAGACTCGGACACGTGCTCACACAGCGCCAACCAGCTGGAGGCCTCGGCCCCGGGGTGGCTGAGCCCCGCTCCAGGGGCCTGTCTGGGAGAGCTCAAGGCTGCCAAAGATCTACGTCAGTCAGCTGACTCCCGCGGTGTCTGTGGGCAGGCAGCAGCCTACCTTCCGTGACTGCCCTCTGGGCAGCTCGGCTCGGGGACTGGCCCCGGCTCACGCTGCACTCCCCAACGCTACGGGGCCCCTGCTCCCCTCCCCCTCACTCTCCCTTTGTAAGGCACAGCCACCCAATGTACAAATCCAAGTGGAGCTGAGCTCACTCCGGACCCTCTCCCCTGCTGCAGGTGAAGATCTGTCCTGACCGCTGGAGCCAGCCCAGCTGGCCGGCCTCTGGCGCTGCGCTCCTGCTGCAGGCCGGGCGCAGGTGTGAGGGTCCGCACTCGGCACGGGGAAGGAGGCTCAGGGAGGACGGAGTGGGCCCACGCTCACAGGACAGGTGAGGGCCAGTCTTCTGACCTGGAATGCAGCATTCTTCCCTCCACCCAGCACCTGGCAGGTACTAGGCCCTGACAGATACATCAGCACTCACTGCAAAACTCACCACTGCAAAGGAACACTTTGCCCAAGACTTAGAGCAACAATTGTTTCTATTTGTGTGTCTCTCAGTTTCAAATGAAATGGACACAGTAGTGAGGAAACCATGTCGACATGTTCAACATGCACTCTCAAATTAACAGTAAAACATGGTAGACAATCTTATCCTTGTAGTTACTTTTCTCTTTGACTTTCATGAAGTTAAACCTCTTGACTAGTGGGGTGAAAGCCATCCATTGAGAACTGCGTGTTTAGAAACCAGAAGAAAATCCGGTCCCTTCGGCAAGGGACTTGCTGCAGGTCTGAAATCCTTCCCCACTGTCAGTGGGGGAAGGGGCTTCCAGGAGTGACCACAGAGGGGGCGAGGGGGGCTATGACGGGACACGACACACTCAGAGCAGAGGGACTGAACTCCTTCATGTCCCCACATGTGCAAGTCTGTAAGGTCTCTGGTTCTCAGGTGGAGTAACAGCTCCCCTCTATTCTCAGCTTGCATAAAATTATTCTATTTATGAAAACATTGTTTAATGCACAGGGAGAGGTGTCAAGGGAAGTAATCTACGCATGGCTGTGTTCAAATGAGGGGACGCATGCCCGGTCTGCCTGAGACCACCAGCTCATACCGCCATGGAGATGCCGGGGGCGGGGGCGCCCTACCTGCGACAGCTTCATCTGCATGTGGGCGAACACGTGGAGGAAGCCCACGACGGCGTCCCAGAGCCGGCTGTGCGCCAGGCTCTGCTGGTTGCCGGTGCAGGGGCCCTGCGGGGAAACACACCAACGGTAAGGGAAGATCGGCGTCTCTTACCACCACACGTCACCGGGAAAGAGAACCCAGTGTGGGAGAAAGGTGAGCAGCAAGGACAGAGAACAGTTCCCTTGGGAGACAGGCACACTCTCCTTCAAAACGTTTAACACGATCAATCCCAAAGAGCTCCTCAAGGGTTTTCAGTTCTGTTTCTGTATAAATCATGAAACACTGACAAGAATGGTGAATGATTTCATTTTGTCTGGCGTGGGTTCCCCTATCGGGGGTCGGGGGGCTGTGCAGTAACATCAGTCAGCACATGCTTCCTCGTCTGCCTGAGAAGAGCCTGAGTCGCCTGTGGACCAGGAGCAGCACCTCTTGCTGTGGCCACTGGCCTGGGCAAAGCGCTGACGCAGCGGCGGGGAGCCTCGTCGGGCGTCCTTCACAGAGCAGCTGCTCTGCCAGCCATGCAGCCGTGGGTGCTTCAGAGGACTGCTCACCAGTGTGGGTGAGAAAAGGGTTCTGTAATAAAGCTGACGCCCTCAGGGTCAGGGAGATCCGATGATATAGCCCCGACTGAGCAGGTCCTAGTGGGGGTCACACCCCAGGCCAGGGACTTCTTCCGAGCGAGGCTTGTCTCCCCGCAGGCCAGCCGTCCGCTGTTTGCTCCTGAATCTCGGGGAACACACCTCTGCAATGCCAGGAGGGATCCTCTTTCCCAGGCCCCTCTGAGGCTTCGCTACCCTGTACTGCAGCCCCTGCCTCTCCTTCTCCCACCTCTATGTACTCTTCCTCAAGTTCCCCTGAACCCCAAGTGTATAAAAGAACTGCAAAACTGGTGTTCTCCAGAGCACTTGAGATCTTGCTCCTGAGCATGCATTGTCTGTTTGGTGCAAAGAAACTCTTAGAAAATTTTTCTACAGATTTAGACAATTCTTTTATCAACATTAGTCTTAGCTTTACAAGGGCAGAGCCCGAGACAATCCACAGGTCCCTGCTCTGCTCTCCAGGCCTCCACCACGGCCCGCGGCCACAGGCAGCCCCTCCACCACAGGCTATGGCCATGGGCAGTCTCCCTCCACCACGGCCCACGGCCACGGGCCATGAAGGCTGTGCTGCTGCAGGCAGAAGACTTGCACACAGACAATGTCTAGTTTTACTCCCCAAATAAAAGTGTATAACCTCAAAGTTTTGTGAACATACCCATATCAACCAGAAAAGTAAGTAACAGGGATTTTATTTTTCTAAAGCAGCTCTTCATTTCCCATTAATTCATGCCTTTATTCAAGTGACTCACAGTAAGTTTGAATCAGAGCCCACACTAAGACATCAGACTGCTCTAGGGAGAGTGACTGGAAGAGGTGACGGCACCATAGACGCTGACAAGATGCTGATGCCGGAACCTGCCCCATCTCAGCTCCTGCTGAGGCCTGCAGCTTGGGACAGCGTGCTGTGATCAGGAGCTGAGCGGGTCTTCCACCCCAAGGCTAAGAATGGCTGAGGCTGAAAGGGGAGCTGCTGGGGAGAGTCCTCGGGCAGGCCTGACCGGCCACCCCTGCCCAGTGCGGGGGGTCGGAGCAAGGGGGAGGGCAGGCTGCTGCTCCAGACTCAGACCAGGGACAGAGGAGACCGCTCAAGAACGAACCCAAGTCGGGCACCCCAGGTCTGGTGTGGGATTGTGTGGAAGACAGAGTGTGACAAAAAAAGATGTTTCTTTTATGGGCTACTCGGGAGGGAGCCACCCTGCCCAAACATTGCCCCAGGAGACTGTCCAAAAGGGCAGTGTGATTCCAAGGCGGACAGGCCGCCAGATGCAGTCTGTGGAATGGTTGGAAACTGGGTGGGAAAAGAGGCATTTCCAGGCCCTGGACACAGCCAGGGGCAGGTGCCTGCAGGGAGATGCCTCCTCCCACTGGTACCTTCCCAGGGAGCCTGAGGCTGACCCTGGGGGATTGGGGGGAGGGCGGAGCATGCCCCCCACCCCCCAGGCCTGTCCACAGGAGGGCTCGAGGTCGGCCTGAGGGTGAGAGTGGTCTTTACGGTGGACACTGCACTGCCACCGCAGTGAGACTCTGCCAGGGAAAAAGCGCCTGGGGGAATTTTTCTAGCTGAGAGTGGCCAGTGCACAAGCTCCACTGGGAAACTGGTCGAGACCCGGCCCACAGGGCGGTCCGGAGGGGGAGTGCTGAGGAGTCAGGCCGCGTGGGCCTCGAGGGCAGTACATTCAGCCATCTGGTGGACCCAGCGTGGGGCTTTCACAGTGACCGGCAGCCCCGTCGGGCTGTGGGGGGGGCTCCGGCTTCACAGCCACGGACCTCTGGGGTTTCCCTGGCGTCGAGTCCAGGCTGGTGCCGGGTCACTGAATGCCACACGGCAACACTTCTGTGTTCTGGCTCCACAGAAGCCCATGCTGTGGGGAGCTGCCGGGATTGCGTGGGGGGGCTCTTTGTGACCACGCTGTGTGGCTAAAATTGCTCCAAAATAAGTTTTATTAAAGTATGTACTTCAGAAGTGATTAATTTATATAACATACACAAACAAGGGAGAATGAGAAGTTAAAAATAAACCAGCCATACCCCATCCCTGTCGTCTCTTGCGTGTTCACACGGACGAGTAGAAATAAAGAACTTTGCACTAGTGAAAGATTAAGGATGCTTGTAGTTTTATGTAAATTCAGGAATCTGACTTACATTAGGAATTAAGAAAGCCCAGGCCTAGCTGAACAGGCATAGAAGTTTTATTTATCACCTAGAAACCATTTTCCTAACGGTTTCTGTAAAATTCCATGGCTGGCTAATGTCATCAGTTGATCGTATTAAATCAGAACATTTCACACTGAATGAGAATAATATCTTTCCAGACTCGGACGAGGACATTGAGGCTATAATGCAAGCCGGAGAGATAAGGCAACAGGAACAGGAGCGAACTGAAACGGATTTAAAATTCACTTTGATTTGATCAGAAGAAAAGTTATTAGAATTATCCTCTGCAGCTCTTCCATTTTGAAATGCTGAAACTGGGGTCCTCTTCTCTGCCCAGGGGGAGCACAGAGTAAGTGCAATACTTCCAGGGCAGGAGCAGAGCCCCCCGCCCCCCGACCCACTGAGCCCCTCCTGCACTCAGCCACCTTGCAGCCCCAGGACCTACGCGGACTCCGACTCCGGGGAACAGCTGCTACATTTACGTAACTCTCCCTGACAGGATCATGCTAGTCTAAGGCAGCGAACCACAAACCCCTCCCCCGTCCACGCATGTGGCATCCCAGGCCTGGCGGCTCACCGACCAGAGCACTACTGTCCATGCAGACGGAAGACGGGAAGGACAGAAGGCAGACTGGCCTTCTAGGACACAGCAAAGTTTTGCTGGTTGAAAAAACCCCAAATTTTATAAAATATTTTCAAAATCTGCAGGATAAGACAAAGTTAGCCTAAAGAGAATATAAAGCAAGCCAGTGTTTAAAATGGAACTTTACCTGTATCATCATGATTATGTTACATGGCTACACACACACTGAAGTGAGGTTGATAACTACTCATCTCTTTTTCATCAAGTGTCCCTGAAACCCTCTCCTCACTTTTACTGCAAGGCCGTGGAGAGCAGCCTAATGCCCGCCTGCCCTTAACACGCCCTGAGAGCTTGGTTCACACTGCGGAGGAGCGAGTGGTGCCCCGGTCTGCCAAAGGGCAAAGCAGGCTCCTTCCGTGTAAACTCACATCTCGGCCTGATCTGTCCCTCAGCCTCATCTGGCCAAGCACCTGCAGGCAAGGGCCTTCAGAGATGGGATGACGGCTGGGACACACGTGCGGCACCTTGCACTGTTCCTCGGAATGCCAGGCTGACCAGCGGACTCTTTCTCTGTCCACGTAGCAGAACCGTGTAAACGTTTACCTGAATGTACTCCGTGAGGGTGTTGAAGACCTGTTTTGCGACTTGGATGGCTTTGGAGAAGTTCCGCTGCCCTTGCTCGTCAATGACGTCTTTCCCCGAGTAATACCAGTAGAAGTCACTGATGGATTCCTGTGGGAGAGAGGGGCTGGGTGAGGCACGTTCTGCAGCTGTCGCTGGCCTGTCCAGGTCTGGAGTCTCTCGTAGGAAGTCACCTTATGTAAGAGATTGGGAAGTGAACAGAAACACCTGTGAGGGAAACACCATTCCTAACACTTTTCCCACGAAGCAACGTGGCAGCGTCCTCCCCCTAGATGTAAGTAACTACTGGAGAGAAGCAGCAGAAATCCTAGCTTCACAGCCTTCTGTCTCTGATGATCTTGAACTTCGCAAACACAAGGATTCAGAAGATTAATGCACATTTATCCCTCGATCAGTTAGATGTTTTCTGTGTCAGCACAGAAACTAGGCCAGTCATGGTGTGGTATTTTTGGGGTGATAGACATCTGGCCTCCTGTTTCTCCAACAAAGCTGCTAACATTTCCCCGGTGAGAACACCGATGTCCCCGCCTCTCGACTGCCTCTGGGGACCCTGGCTGGACTGCTGGTAAATACCAACAACTGTAAGCAAACATCTAAGTAAGATCAGTCTCTCCAGACAGGGTGTTTTCAACCATCACGTGCATTCTGAAGGAACTGCAGTCAGCTAAATGAATAACACAATTTAGCCTCGTGTGCCAACTACATTTGGATTTCGAGACGGAAAGTAAAAAAAATTCACACGTTTTCAGCAATTCTTCTTAATGTGCACGTATGCTTCAAAAATAGGTGTTTTCCCCCACTAGGCTTTAAGTAAACAAATGTTCAATTTTACACACTCAGAAATTTAGGGAAAAAACGAAGTCTGTGTGGTTTTCCCAAGCATGATCCTGGCCCACCTACAATGCACAGGCCCTCCTTGTCCAGGGGACCTCCACCTGCAGACGCAGTGCTACAAACGTGGGAAAGATGACCGTGACATCAGAGGCTTTCTAAACTGAGTGGGCGTCAAGCTGAACTTTGAAATTAATTCAAATACTAGGATAGCTGGAGAGGCCTGGCGTGGGGTTGTGGAATCTGAGCACACAGGTAGTCTGAATGAAGCCTTTCTTGCCCATTCCTAGGAAGGTTTTAAACGTTCTTCTCCCATTTCTCTATCAACTGCAGAAAAAGCACAGCATGTAAGTGCTTCACAAAATGAAAATAAAATTCAAAATGCCCTCAAGTTAAAATATGTAGGGAAAAATCTGCACTTACAGAAAGAAAATAATGAGCAAAGTAGAGCCGGGATCAGGGACGGAGAGACAAAGGCAGCCCTGCTCCCAAAGGCTGATCGAAGGCGAAACCCCTGACTAGTCACGAACCAGACACACCACGGCCTGCCAGCCTGACAGGTGAACCCGCCGTGTTGTCCAGCTCAGCAGCCCTCCCTCTTGCCACGGGCGGCAGGTACCTGAACCCGCAGCAGGTAGTCCACGGTGGAGATGATGATGTTGACAGTGGTGTTGTTGCCGGTCTGCGTCCTCAGATAGTTCTGAAAATCTACACGAGACCAAAAGATGCCATTGAAACTCACTCCAACATTTAACATGACTTGTCACTTGAACAACTCTACCAGCAGATGACGTCTCCAGCAAAACTGCTGTGGCTAAGAATAGATTTAATATGACACAGTTCCTATTGCCCACAGAAAGCGAGCGGCTCCCCATAAGCCTATCCGGGCACTCCCCAGAACAGAGACGCTCAATTCTGTCTGGGGGGGGGCGCGGCCAGCGCAGTTGCTGACTCCTCACTCTAGGGACCTGCACAAGGGGCTGAGAAAGGATCCCGCCTTTTAGAGACAGTGATTACACTACTCGGTAACCCTTTCTCGTGTTTAAAAATTACTGGTTTACTTTTTAAAGTTGTTGTTCAATTACAGTTGTCCCCATCCCCCCCATTACTCTCCCCTGCCCTACCTGCCTCTCCCCCTCCCACATTCAATCCTCCCCCTCCCCACCCTGTTGTCCTTGTCCATGGGTCCTTTATACCTGTTCCTTGACTTGGCCCTGCCCCTTCTTACCCCTATTATCTCCCCCCCCCCCGCCCCGATCACTGTCATCAGTCTGTTCTTTATTTTGTTTCCATGTCTCTGGTTCTATTTTCCTCACTTGTTTTTTTTGTTGATTAGGTTCCCTTTATAGGTGAGATCATATGGTATTTGTCTTTTCTTCCTCAGGACTGTGGCTCAGTGATGGGGAAACAGAGAGGAAATCTCCACCCCACTCCCGCCCCCGCCCAGCCCCCCATAGGATGCAGCAGCAAGGCAGAGCTGGGTCCCTCAACAGTGGGCAGAAACATGACAGTCAGGGATGCCGTGGGTACCTTCCCCAGGTATAGAGAAGGGGCACAAGGGAGCAAAGCTACATGTTTCTCTACATCTTTTCCACCTGCTGACTGTCTCCTGTAACCTAGGGGCAACTCGTGAGAACTAGTGAAATGGCTACGAAGGACTCTGAAGCAGCAATGCAGCATGCGACAAGTTACAGGGCCAGTGACTGCCCACAGCCCGATGCTTAGGGGTGGGCTGCGGGCTGCGGGCTGCACGGAGAAGCCGATCAAGGAACTGACAGCCTCTGTCATTACCGGCTTCAAGCCCGGATACCTGGGAACCACCGCCCCGCCTCAGGTCTCACGAACCTGAGTTGTGTCCCTCACAGAGCAGTTGCAGGAAGCGGAAGAGGTCACAGGTGAACTCGTCATCCTGAAGAACCTTCTCTCCTGCAGAGAAGTGCAGACGTTATTAGCTGCCTGAGCGAGCGTGCCCACCCACCGTCCCCACCTACACCACACTTGCACGTGGGTCTAGCACGGTTCTGAACGGCCGCAGTCATGGGTCATGGCCACTCCTCTATCTGAAGCCCATACGGCCATGCGCTTGGCAGATAGATGCACGTTTTCTTTGTCAGAAAAGAACATTTGAATCTTGACACTCAAGATTTCTCTCTGTTAAAAGTAGCAGCATGGGTTTGGCAACATTTTAGAAACAACCTGAAGATTTAAGCTTTTTTTTTCTTTCTTTTTTTTAAATAGATGTGTACAGAAATGATTTCTGCATCTAGCACAAATGTTAAAGTTAAAGCTGCACACTCCGCATGATTAAAAACTAAGTATATTGGCTGGGTAAGGATGACGCCACAGAAAGGGCTCAGGTGGTCTACCTAACGTTCCAATTTAATGTGTCTTTGTCACAAACTACTCTGAAAGCAAAAACACAAGAAACAAACAAACAAAAACCAGCACCACACGAATGCGAGTTGATTTTAAAAGCAAAAAGTGTCAGTGAAAAAAATGTTCAACATATGAGGGTATGCTCTGGAATCTAAATTAGTTTAGAAAGCAAAATGAGAAAAAATGTTGTCTGGCACGTGAATGAATGTACTTATGCACTGAAAAATAATAATAGGTTCTGGGCCTGGAGGTACTTTGGGTCAAAAAGAACACAATGTGATGGTCACGTGTCCACGGGAACGGACGTGGGGATGGCAGAAATGACAGCGCTGATGGACTTACCAGTCTGCAGTCTGTGACTTTCAAAGTGACAGGCTTCATACAATGGAAGGGTTAGGAGGCAAAACCATTTTGAAAACTAATGTAAACATTTAAAAAAGTACATGATATCACTGCACTGGTGCCCCTGTGAGCCTGTAAGACATGATCTTTGGTGACCAGGTTACAGCCACCAGGTGCACCAATCGGCCCCGTGGCAAGTTCACGAGCTAAATGCACATCGTTCTGATTCTCGTTACTTGGCTGACGAGCCCGTCCCTCGGTGTTTAGTTCATGACACCACAGGAAAGGGGACCAGTCTGGGCTGATAAACTGCACTGCTCACTGATAACGCTCAGTATCATTTCATGAGCTATTTCAATCAGAAGTCTTTAAAATGATCCTTAAAATATTAGCAGTTGGTTACATAGAGTTATTGATTCTTGTGAGCCCATCTAAAATGCTTTTTCCCCAGAAAATCAAATCAGTAAACCATGTACATACCCTCAGTTTTCATATATTCAATGTGGAATGAGTGACCCTCAATAGAAAGTGCTCAGAACAGCTGACATGGAAATAAATACCACGCAGTCTACCCGTGGACCTGAAAACGCCCAGCACGCCACACGCTCGTTCACAGCATAAGGCTTGGCCACTGCTGGCAGGCACAGTGTCTTCTCGACTGTGCACACATACCAGTAACCTCACGCACGCGAGGGCACGCTGCATGCGGCAGAGCGGTGTGGGACGGGAAGCTAAAGCCTCTGTCCCCGGTGAACCAGGTACAAAGGGGTGCAACGCACACATTTGCATCTGGTTAAAATGCTGCCACGGCCCATGCTGCAGGGAGGAGGGCAGCCAGACAGGGGTGATGGCTTTATGTCTGCAGGAGGCACGGGAGAACAGCCCACGTGGTGACAGGTGTGACAGGAAGTGCCCCGGACGGTGGACACTGGGGTTAATGACAAGTAATGAGATGGAGTGACATGGAGGTGGAGGTGCTCTTACCTTCGTAAAATGGGGTTTGTGATGGCTGCATGATGCCCGACATAATGGCTGCGAAGGGCTTCCCTTCGCCTTTGTCTAGTTACAAGGGGCTGAGACTTTCTAATTCCGTAACAAAGGGGGAGTTACTGCAGTGTCACTGCTGATGACAAGTTGGCTCTCTGTGCCTTAGTTTTCTCCCCTATTAAGTGAGGACAATGGGTACGGTCACCTCACTGGCTCTTCATCACCCACGTGACCGTTTTCTCAGTCATAGGAAGCTCAGTACTAGGAGCAGTGGCGGAAACACAACGTAAAGGAATAGCCTGCCCTCAGGTGGTAAGTGTAGTCACCTGAACATATTTAGAAAGTGTGTTTGTATTTTCAAAAACCCGTCTTCATTTTACTGGACCAAGATATTCTTAAAAATATAAATTCTCACTTTGAAATAATGTTAGGTAGACTTTATTTATTCAAGTGGACACTAAATACTAATTTCTACTTCAGAGATCTAACAAAAGTAATATTCTTGAAGACCACTGTCCTAACTCACAATAGGTTTACCCCATTAAAGTCTTTCCTTAGAGTAGCCATGGTCACAGATCCAAGTTTGTGGTCTTATGTCCAGACAAAGCTTGGTTTAATTGTTCTTAACTGTTAAAAACTAATTGTCAGTAGTCATCAATAAAATAACTGGAGCAAGCAAAAAGACCACCTAGTGTGCATACGAGACAGAACAGGACAGAGTTGAGAGAAGGGAGCGCCCGTGGCTGCAGCCTCGCCCACAGCAGCGTCCACAGGGCTGCAGAGCACAGAGGGCGAGGACCAGGGAGCGCAAGGTTGGTCCCGTCGGGGCCCCTCACAGCCATGGGGGTGATTCGCATCACTGATCTTTAGAGGGCTGAACTATCTACTTCGTGTCATGCATGCAACACTGAAGAATTAGGGCCAGCAAGGTTTTTAAATAGTGACAAGTCTGGTTTCTGATTCCACATGGCCGGTTTCAATGTCATTGCTTAAATGGCCCAAACACGGCTACTCAAAGGGCTTTGCAACTCAACCAACAGTGGCCCACAGCCAGTGTCTGGGCAGTGACTGGTGTGCTAGGCACTGTGCTAGGAACGTTTTCTCACTGTGTCATCTCAGGTGCACAGCGATCCCAGGGACGTGCATCCCATCCTGTGGTGCAGTGAACACCTGAGAAATTCAGGAGCTTGACTAATGGCCTCCAGCTGTTAACTGCAGGTCAAGGGTTTGGACCCAGTGAACTTGAACAAACACTCATCAAGAGTCCCCTTTATGCCAAGCACCCTGTGAGGTCCTGGGGATTACAGACTAACGGACGTGACCTCCAGAGTCCACAGTCTCACGGGGGAGGCGAGCGATGACAGATCACTTCAGTATTACAAGGCCTTTCCGGTCCCACCAGTCCACAGTTTCTAAACTTCACGAAGGCCTCCTGAGTAACGGGCGCGGTCTCTGGCCAGCAACCTTCGACCACACGCTGGATGCTACTTAACGAGTGAGCTCCTGATTGTTTTCGTCCATTCTAGAAGCCCAGGAACACATCTGCTAGAACTGTGGCTTCAGAGAAGCTGCTTTACCTCCGAGCCTTTGTTCCATCCTGTGGGGCTTAGCAGTCCTGACCTCCCTACTCACAGGGCTGCTGGGGGAGTCAAATAGGTTCCAAAAGCAAAACTGCTTTGAAACGTGCAAATCACAACAAGAATAAATGTAAAGTTCAAGAAAACTAGATTTCTAAGTATAGAACTTCTATGGGCTGGAGGCATGATACATAATCTATAAATTCTATCAAGAGCAGAAATATAAATTAAGGCAACAACCTGACACCAGTGCATGAAGCGAACCCTTTTCCGAGTTCCGACCGCCATGTGAAATACATGAGGTATGCCCACGGCTGAGACGGAAGCAACAGCAGCTGTGGGGGGAACATCCCTTTGCCCTCAGATGCAATTTGTGATTTTTCCCCTGGCGCCTCCTCGCAGCACTCGGGACTCTGACTGCAGCCCTGGCTGTCCTCCCTCCATCCCACACATCAGCGTCCTGACTGAGCCTCCGCCTCCAGACTTGACCCTCGCCTCACACCCGGCTGTCCCCCACAGCGGGGAGCAACCCAGCCACCTTGACCCGCAACAAGACAGTGCACTCTCGAGAACTCCCTGCAACCCATTGGTCAAGGCACCTCAGCTCCCCACAGCCCTGAGGAAGCCCTGCTGGTCCCCCCTGCTGCTACAGCGCCCAGCCCGCTGGGCTCAGGACCTTGCTGAGAAATGGGAAATAACCTGCAGGGTGAGAGCATTCCACTGGACGTGTGCTGTGGGCACTGGATGCTAGGAACTGAATTCCAGTCAATCCTCACATGATCGCACTACCGCGTTAGTGACGCCCAAGGCCTCAGAAGGCCAGTGCAGATTCCTGGGCAGGAACAGAAGGCCCCTCACGGCCTCCCACCAACCACCCCTGCCCCTTCAGCCACGCTGGGGTCCATTCCTGACACGCTCAGTGCAGTTCTTCCGTCCTCTGGGGGCCTCTGTTTGCCTTCCTCTGCCCCAGGCCGCCCGACTCCGTGTGAGACCCTGCACCCCAGCAGCAGCCGCGCGACTCAGCTCCCCCACACGTGGAGCATCCTGCTGAGGCTGTTTGTTTACAAGCCTCTGGACACAACCCTGAGCTCCTGAAGAACCCCGGTGCCCAGGACAGTGTCTAGCACAGCACAGCCACTCACAGGACGTGAGCGCTCCGAGTGTCCTCAAGGAGAGCCCATCTGGGACAGTGGCAGAGTCTCATCTGGCCAGTGCCCCCAAACTGCTCCATCGTCCTCATGAGGAGTTCATAAAAAATGAGCACTCTGAGCTGCAACTCTCGCTGCAACACTACCAGTAAGAGCTGGTGCAGAGTCAGGAGGGTCCACTGGCAGCTAATGTGTTACATAAATTTTATGTAAACCAAGCAGTGTCTGGGGAATCAGATTGGCTCCCCAATTCCCTCTGCTCCAAAGGCCACGGCCAGGGCAAAGTGAGCAGCAGTGAGATGGAACATCTCCCCTCAGACCAGGAGGTCGGAGGGGAGGCAGGCGGCACGCTCGAGCTCGCCATGATTAACTGGGGTAACGAGGTTAAATGGCTCTGATGAAAAACAAATTAAAAATCCAAGGATGGGATGAAATTTTAAATATCCATACAGGTTTTGGTTTTTGTTTTTGTTTTTTTGCTTTGAATGCCATTATATGTTGAAAGAGAACACTTACAACTAAAAAACATACAGAGAAGACGACAAACGGATCACATGGCAAGTCTACAAAGCTACGGAACACACTTGCTAAAAAAATGTGTGGTTTTTGTTGTTGTTGCTGCTGTTGTTTTAAACACGAGTGGGAGGTCCAGGCTTCCGTAGAAATGGGGAACTTAGTTAAGGAGGGGTGGGGACCCCAGGCCAACATGACAGTGACAGCAATGGAAAAGGAACAGACACCAACAGTCTGAAATCTTCATGTACAGACCTGCAAGAAACAGAAGTTTCCTAGTGGAGTCTCAGTACCGGATGAGGGACACCACCTGTCACCACAGCAAGTTCAACAGTGGCTCTAAGACTTCCACAGTCATCGCAACAGCTGGTAAAAGGCTGGGGTCTTGGACGGGAGCAACCAACAACAGGTAACGGGACAGAAAGTGCCGCCCCGGCCAGTACGCTGGGTGGCGGATAGGCAAGGGGCTTGGCCCCTGGGCCTGGGAGTCACGCCGCGTGAAGCAGGATGCTGCGTTTTTGCCCTCGGCTGGAAGGACCCGGGACAAGCCACGGGACTGTGTGCCTCAGTCTCCTTCCTCAACAGCGAAGTGGACGTCACCTCCCTCGAGGGCAGCGGATGGGGGCTAGGGCGTTTATGTGTTTAAGTCTGGGACCTTCTATCCTCACCAGGGAGACATGGCCTCGGAAAGACGATGAGAAGCTTCAGCGCCAACAGCCCACGTTCTCGGCCCCTCACACCCAGAAGCAACGCCGTCGGTACCAGGCTTTGACGCCCCAGGCTTTTCTACAGTAATTCCAAAGGAAAGATCTACTTCCCTTCTCCTAGGAGGCTACAGATGTTCCTTAACCTTTGTAGAATCTTAGAAGAATGGCCATGTAACACATTTTTAAAATACGCCAAAAGCAGAGTCGCTCTAGCTAGTCTTAGTGCGGAAACAGGTGTCACCTCTTCCCTTCGCTGTTTCCACTGCACAGCAGGTCTTTCAGAGGCTGTTTGAAACCCCAGCACCACCTCTGTTACTCTCCAGCTTCGGAGAGTCGACACTCCTACTGTTCTAGTGTTCTCTGAATTCCGTCTCAAGGATGAAAATTAGTGTTTATGTTAAGAAGGTTTTTAACAAGTGGTCATCTCAAAGGACTAGAGAAAACCTGTTGCTCTCAGTGTGTGGAAGGGACCTGGCAGGGCCCCTGGGCAGCAGTGGGGTCCAGCCCAGCCCGCCCCTGTGTCCGCTGATTTCCGGTGCTCCCACGGGCCAGCCATAAAGCCACAGTATGTCCCAGACAGAACCACCACAGGGAGACGCTGCACACACCCAGGTGCATTCAGTTCCACATCAGTCACAGACACTGAGTCTACCAGAACTTTTTAAATGAAAGAAACAGAACGTAACACATCCAAAAACATAATTTAAATGCTTCTTGCCTCTCCATGTCTAATAGTTTAATAACTGAGTATCCTCATCAAAAAAAGAAAAAGAATCTTGGTGCATACATTTAAAAAATAAGAGGATGCATAATAGTAGATATTAAATAATCTACTGGTTAAAACGGTCTATGAAAGGAAAGATGCACACAACTGTCACTACCAAGACCGTACACAAATCTAGCAAGAAACTGAGAAGCAAAGAAATAAAAGCCAGCTCGTTTTTAATAGTTACCATGCTCATGAGTGATGGCTGAGGAAGGACAGTGCATTTACAGTAGTTGAAAGAAAAGGAAATGGGGAAAAAGAAAAGTTGAGATGTTGGTTTGGTTTTGCTGTTTGTAAGGAAATAATATAGAAAATGTGTTAATCAATTTGGGCAGTTATTTTGGGGTGTGCTGTGAAACAGCACAGACACAGCAAAGAGACCCCATAGGGAGAGATGTAGCATTCTCACGTCAGAGTGGTCGCTCCCACCCAGTTTCTGACTGGAGGTCACAAATGCTACCCTGATCCAGTCTGGCTGACAACAAACAGGACACCCAGGAAAGTAACCTGGGCCACCACCAGTCCCTCCGGGGAGCTGACAGGGACAGTGACCAAGGGTGATTCCTAGAACTGTGTTCCGAGCCTACGGAACATTAGGTAATAACTTCAAGGAAAACGGAAAGATTTCTAGTTCCAAAATAAGGAAGTCAGACTTTGCACAGAGTTTTTAGGAGCTCATTCATTTTTAGGAGCTCTACACTGGAAAGTGCCCCAAACTTGGGTGAGAGGGGCAGGCCCACGGACCAGGGGTTGTGACTGTTGACACAAACATGAAGAAGTTTTTCCTTGGTACTGAGAAAACCTAAGCACGTTGCTGCTGGTGATTCTTCCTGAAGGCAGCTAACATGGTCAAGTCGCAGTAGGACTGACCCTGGGTGAGGGAACCTGCACATTCAACTGCCAGGCAGAAAACCAAGTCGCACTGGAGCCACAGAGCACCAGCAGCACGAGGACATGTCTAAATGGTAATTTTTTAAATATAGCAAGAAATATGCACTAATACTTTTTCCTATTGTGAGAACAAAAATATACGGAAATGGAGAGATTAGTTAATTCTGTATTACTTCAGGAAGGCAAGCAGATTACAAATGCAGATGAGAAGAAATTTATTTTTTGCAGCAAGACTAGTTTTATAGAAGACTCAGAGTTCCAAACCTAATATGTTGACAAGATAACTCCAAGCCTGACCAAAGACAGATAAACGCACAAGGCCTCACAGAAACTAATTAAAAATAAAACACGAATAAAAATGAATCAGAACAAAAATATTGATTTTTCTTAATAAATATGAAAATGAATGTGCAATAGGTCTTTTTGCTTTAACTGCACTGTGCGCTAATTTTTCTAGTTTATACACATATCTAGTTATAGAGAGAAAAACTCTTAAGAATGTGTGAATCATTTTTGCGCACAGGTGAATCACCTGAACAAACATTACTCTTTAATGTCTTTCATCAGAGAGTCTGGACCTGCAAGGACAGAGGGGTCCGTGAGACACAGGACCACTGTGCTGAGGGGGCGCACGGGGGGAGTCAGGGGGCTGTGGGGGCTGGAAAGCCTGTTTGCTGGTGCCCCATTCTCCAACCTGGATCATTTATGAGCTTCCTCATTTTGTGGGAAATTCTCTAATAAGGGTCTTTTTCTACTATGCAACCAGGGGTTAGGCTGCGACAGGAGAGAGGGAGCAGTAAGGAGAGGACCACCGACCTCCTGGAAGGCAGGGTTTGGGTGTGACCTGTGAGTGCCCAATTAGGGGCTTTTAAATGAGTCACGTGAGCATTCTGTCCATTTAAAGATAACTCGCATCCTTCTGTCCTGACAAGATGATGGCTAGCTGACCCACGTCAGGAAAGCAGGGGCACAGGTGGCCCTTTTAACTTAAGTAATTGATACCTGATCCTTCCTCTGTCACCATTCCAAGTCCTTCGGCTTTGTTCTGCCGCTCGAATGCATTCAGGTCGAGGACACTGCGGAAACAGGAGGAAACACTCAGCAATGCCACACAGAATCTTCTCTCCTCACAAGAGCCAATGTCTGACAACTGTCTCTCTCGAAACGTGAACCAAACGTTAACATGCACTGGAAACACGCCCCAGCAGTCCAACGCCTACCAGCTGTGTTTCCTGGTGGCGGATGGCCTCTCGCCAGGCCGGGGCCAAAATGGCCCTCGTGAAAGGCGAGCGTAAGGCGTCAGTGGGCCCCAACTCAGGAGTGCGTCGGAGAGGTGGCAGCACACTTCAGTGTAATCATAGTGACCGTGGTTTTCCAGGTGGGATAGCTATCACATTCAGTGGGTGTCAGGTACCTTAGTCAAACGCCCAAATGATTTTACACACCGTAAAAATAGAAAGTAATTATCATAAATTCACTGGTTAAGGATCATTTATGTAGGAAAATGAGAAATGGTCCACAAGCTCCCAAATAAAACTAAATAGAATTTTCTTTTTTCTTTTAAAAATCACACACCACTCATATTCAACTATGCAGAATGCACATTAATTCTTCAAGGTCCCTATTTAAGCACAGGGGAGATTATTCTAACAATTATTAACACTGAGTAATTTAGTAATTAAGATGTTACTGACACCTCACAATAAGGCAGAATGTAAAACAGCAACTTCCGCCCCCCTTCCAAGTACGCGTAATCATTAAAATTCCTTCTGTGTGTAATTATTGTCCAGAGCGTGAGACGAACGCGTTGAAAGACACCCGCTCTGAGCTGGAGCGGAAACAGACATGCGCTCACCTGCAGGACTGCATCAGCCCGGCCAGGCTCTGGAAGAAACCCACGTCCTTCTTCTCCTTGAGGTAGTCGAGCATTTTCTACAGTAAATACAAACCACAAGGCCGCTGAGTCCGACTCTGGTTACTGGTAAGTAAAAAAAACAACAAAAGCATGCCTCCCACACTGACATACAGACAAAATGATATTCAGTGCACACGGGTACTGCCAATGTCGTTGCCCCCATGGGACGGTGGCAGTGTGTCCCGGCCGGAGGGGGCTCAGGTCTGCGTGCGGCACAGGGACAGGGCTTGGAGCAGGCGCTGCTCTACACCAGCCCCAGGAGCACCAGAAATATCAGGGGAGTCGCCCTCAATCCTCTCCTCATCTCTGCTTGAGAATCTGGAGATTCGGATACTTCAAGTTCACTGGGGAGGTCTGCTGGGTGCCCATCAGTCACAGGCTCCTTGGGAAAGTGGGGCTCTGGAGCCCCTGCCCCTGCAGAGCTGTGCCCGCTGTGTGCTGGCGGCTCAGACAGGAGCCCGGTTTCTGTCAGCGTGGCCTCCAGCCCGGGCCTGGTGGGGATCATCTCACTCCTGAATCCCTCTCCTCTGTCCTCAGAATGAGACCTGGACTCTGGGGTCAAACACAGTGTGGAACAGCTAGCGGAGCGCATGGCTGCCAGTGTGAGCCTGCTACTGCGCGTGGAGATGGAGCTGCTCCCGAAGGTGGCAATGCATGCTGGAGGCTTCACGCAAGTACACACAGGACTGCGAGGTGACAGGAGGCGCACCAAGGCTCCGGGAAGATAAAGTGCTGATCTTCTCCGCATTTTGAAAAGGGAGTAATTCCCAGGATTAGTGCCGTTCACACAGGGCTCAGCTAAGTAGTCAAAACTTTGGTAGTGATCTTCTTTTGGAAATCAGAGTCAGAGGTAATATGAAATTAAATACATAAAAGCTGCATAGACACATATATGTGGATATATATGCAGTATAAACCCATACACATGTATACGCGCCTATACATGTGTACACATGTGTATACACACATGCAGGCATATCCATGTGCCCAGACATGTGTGGCTGCAGGTGCATGTGTGCGCGCACACATGTGTATGCACATATACACATGCATATGTGTGTACACATGTGTCCCTATATGCACATGCACACATATATGCACATGCACTCACATATAGCGATATACACACATGTGTATATATATACACATACATAAAACATATGCACACACCTACCCATGCACATTTACACACATACCCACAAACTTGTACACACAGATGCACAAAACACACAGCCACTTGGGGAGGGTGTTGATAAGTTATTGGTCTAATCAAACATGAAGCACTTACTACTCATTGGTCTTTTAAAACAAAATGAATATGGCTTGGAGGGTCAAAGGGAGGTGACAGAATATATATCCAAAGGCTTAGAGAGAAAGGAAAAAAATCTATGGAAACAGGAAGGACATACGAGGGTTGACAGAACTAGGTGTACAGCTGTGAGTACATGAACAGAGTTTATTCTTGTGTTACTCAATTACTGTATTATTTTCCAAGGTTATGATGTCTCAAGGTTCCTTTTGGACAAAAAAATTTCTGAATATGTATACTATACCATTAAGTTCTTTTCAAGTAAAACACAAAGCAAGATAAATTGTTTGACAAATATTGTGGAGAGATTAGGCAGGTTTTCTTTATTTTTCCTTTTCTTAAAGTCACATAGTCATTCACTATGGAAATCAAAAAAAGGGCATGTATACATTGGATGGGAAAAAAGATCTCTATTTTCCCTACATCCTAACTGAAATGTGGCGTCCCTTCCAACTAGCAGCCCACACACAACACCGGAGCATCAGTGGTCGCTGCCGTGCCACTGATGACTCTGGGCACTTCCGCACATGCCACAGCCGGTACAGGTATTTCCAAATACTCAGACTGACCATTTCTCCTCAACGTTTATCAGATCAAGGACTAGATCTCGTACTTAAAGATTCATAAAGAAACACATCGCTTTGCCAAAAACCTGTTTTGTTAGCACTGGGTGACCACACTTCAATGCATTTGGCTTCCCTGGCACACCAGTGCACTCCCACTTCGTGTGTTTGTGCACACCACCCACATGGAGTTCGGGCATCGCTGAACCATTGGAGGCGTTGCACAGGCCGAGCTGGGAATGGGGATCAGGTGGGACCCGAGTCAGCTCTCAGCCCTCAAGGGCAGTGATCGTGTTCACAGAGCAAAGCAGGCAACTCAAGAAAAACGTGCAGATGAGTTTTTCTGCTATACTTCATTGCTGGTTAACCTGGTCCAAACTTCACCAAATTTCCTCGGCTTCACTTTGCTTAGGCTCCAGGATCTTCCAGCAGCATGTGCAGGCCCCTTCCCAGGGCGGTGGTTCTGAGGCTCCCAGCCACCCCAAGTCAAACATTCAAAGGATTTCACTAGCCTTTCTTTCCTTCTACCGGGGTGGCCCTTCACCTGCCTCACAGAAACTCACCGAGAAAGAATGGTTGTTAGTCCCAGGCTCATTAGCCATTCTTTCCCCCACAGATGCCGAAATATAAAAATAAGAGATTTCAGCTTTAGAATAACACAATCTGCTACTTCAACTATGCTGTCTTGCTGTTCTTCAGTTAGCCTAAGAGTTTTTTGCCCGAGTTTAGGACTCCCTGTAGCCCTGTGATGGTGGCCCGAGGTGTGCGGCACACAGCACGTGACGGTCTGCTTCTGACAGTTGTTTGGAGTCGCTCAAGTTCCCTCATTTTAACGAACTCCCAGACTCTGGCCTTCAGATGGCATCCCTTGTCGCCCTGGTTGAAGTCACTGAAACCTCAGCCCAAACCATGTCTACTTTTTAAACAGAACATAGTTCAAAACTTGGTTGCAAAGTGATTTTTTCCCATTTCTGGGGAGACTAGAAATAATCACAAGTAAAATAATTTCTGGCGGTGCATTCTGAGTATGTGCTAGCCTAGGAATGAGCTTCCTACCAAACACACAACGGAACCCAGGGAGCCGCATGCGGGGAGCCGTGACCTAACGTGGCACGTCCCTCACCAGACCTGGGCGAGAACCAACCTTTCACTGTGAAACCCTCTGGCCGGTGCTGGTGGGTCTCCAGAGGGAGCACTGCTGGTGACTTAAGATTCTGAAGAGAGTGGGTGTCCCAGAAAATATTCGGATGTGGAACAAGGTGACCACAAATAAAGGCATATTTTGCATAAAAACTGAAACATCCTGCAGCTGACAGTGCTTTGAGGATGACTCAAGCAGTCCAGCAAGTGGGCCCCGTGGCCCGCTGCTGGAGACGTGCATCATGGGAATGGCTCGCAGACCTTACCTGCTGCACTGTGGAGTTGCCGCCATTCAGGATAGCAATCCCCAGCTTCAGAGTAGCAGCCACCATCGGTCCGGTCTCCCCTTTAAAATATAAAACACAGTGCTCCTGACATCATTACCCCTGCCGCATTAGCCTGTTCTACCGCAGAATGTCCACTATCAAAATTACTCCCACCCCTACAAATCTCTACAGTGGTGGAGGGGGACAGAATGACTTACACACCAGAAAGATATTTTAAAAGTAATAACGCATATTTTGCCATCAATGCTTTATCAAATTTCGGATAATACAGACAGAACTAAAACTACATGAGGACACATTTAAAAAGCTATAAAAAACAATTGATTTTGAACTACTGAGACCTAAAATTATTAAAATTCACAACTGTGCATATTAAAATAATATTGAAATTAATAATTGAAAACTTTAAGCCACTTAAAGTTTTCCGTAGGGAAAACACCCCCCCTTGCTCCCTCGACAATACTGTGTTTGAGCAACTCTCATCACTTTCATCACTTTCACTTAATACATTACAGTCTTGCTCTGTTAGGATGACTAATACCAATGTGAAGTTATCCAAATAATAGTGGAAAAACTTTAAATTTAACTATAATATACTATCACTTAGTGTATTTTATTTTATGTTCTTCACCTGTACTTTAATCTTAGAGATAGAAATAATTTCCATATTTAGAGTGTGCCACCATTGATTTTCCATTCTGTCACAAATTATACTAAAAATGTTTCAAAAATGAAATATTATTAGTGTAAGAAAAATTACCCTGAAATAACTAGCTACTGAAAAATACAACATCAATACTACTTTAATTGTTAAAAAGGACTCACTTTAACAGCCTACACTTTTCTATCAAGGACCTGCAAACTGGCCTGAAGGCCAAACTCGGCTTGTCACTGGTTTTTGTAAATAAAGTTTTATTGAAACACAGCCACACCATTTGCTTCCACAGTGTCTGTAGCTGCTTTCCCACTGCTGTGACAGAGACCACGTGGGCATGAAGCTGAGAACATCCCCCTGGCCTGTCTCAGGAAACACCTGCTGCCTGGCTAGTATGAGCAGCTCACTAGAGTTGGGTCACAATAGAATTTCCAAAACTTCTTGAGCAAAAATAAAGCAAACCTTTAAAAAAGACTCCGAAACAAGACCGCCCCGAGTAAAGGCGGTCTGCCGTCTATTCCATCGCCGACCCGGGCATGACCCAGAAACTTGGGCACTGGGTGGGTAGGTGGGCTTGACCGAGGGGCCCCTGGGAAAGGAGGGGGTGCTGTGCTGCCGCGGGGCTCACCTTTGCTGGCACTGATCGTCTGCAGCACCATCTCGGCGGCGCCACGCTCGTGCAGCCGGGCCTGCTGGTACAGAAGCTTCTGCTTCTCCATCTCCTTCTCCTGAACACAAATCCCAACCGTTTATGTTGTGGCCATCAGTCAGCAGAGCAGCCTCTACAAACCACACTTTTAGTCATCCCTTCATGTACGGGCTCTATGGCAACATTACAGACCATTTCAACACCAACACTGCTATTTACACAGATGTTCACATTTTCGAGTCTTGGTTTTACGTCAACTGGTTTACCAGGAGTGGATTGTCTCAATTTTAATGATTTGATTAGTCCAAAGCCTGTACCATAGTTTGAAGGTAGCTGTACTTTGTCATCGAAACTTGCACTTTCTGAATTACACATTTGTGCATGTTTGTCACATTGGAATAATCTCCCGGGTCATGGCCATAACTTGATACTGCTCAGCAAATGGCTCGAGTTGCAAGGTATCACTGAATGACAGAACGTTAACTGAGACGTGTTGGAGTTTAAGCAAAATTGGAAGCTGATATGGGTAAAAAGTAGGCTTCAACTAAGCAGCAGACTTATGAGAGAGCTCTCCCCGGTGCCCCCCAAAGACTACAGAAGCCGTGTGCCTTTATATTTTGTATTCTCTGGTGGCAACAAACAATGCTGCATGGTGCTGCTGGGCGATGGCTGGAGTTTGCTCTGCTCCACTCAAGCTACCACTGAAAACATAAAGAAGAAAATAAAGAGAAAATATAAAGGCACAGCAAGTTCAAGACCAGAAGGATCATTCACTTGAGCTGTCCAGTTCGCTGGAGAATTGAGACGGGACTAAGCAGTATAAGTTGCAGAATGAAAGTTGCATAGAGCCCTGTGACAGCGAGTCCGTCAATGGCGTGGTAGAGAAGCTTAGTCAATGGACATGAAACGCTCAGTTAGTATCATGTCCGTAAACACAACGGCCAAAACGTATGTGACCTCAGAGCAGGAGGAGCTGCAGCAGAGGGGACCGCTTTGCTGCCATAAACTTTCCATCAAAGTACGGCAGAGACACTGGAAGATGGAAGAGGTTTAAAAAATGAAGGCTTGCTGGTTACAGAATATGAAAAATAAATAAACTCAAAGGAGGGGGAAGAAATGGGCTCAAACAAATGAAAAAAGAAACCTTTAAACCAAAAGCAACCAACACAGACATCAATGCTGTTACCAGAGAGTTCTCGCCGATGCTGGCAAAATTGTTTCTTAAATCTTTGATAATATCGTGCTGCGAAAACAAAATCGATCAGGGTTTTTTTCACACTATAGTTAGAGCGCCTGCGGTTAAATTTTATTTTTTCTTAAATTATGTGATAGGCCTAAATGGAAGCAGAGAAACGAAAAGAAAAAAAAAAAGGCAGCTTTGCTTTGTGGTAGCCATGCTGACATCTAAAAGGTTTGCCTTCATGTTTAAACCTCTTCCTGTGAAGTAAAAAACAGAACAGAAACAAAACCACACAGACACACAAAACCGTATTGTCGTCACAACACAGTTTCAGGAAAACAGAAAGAAGACCCTTCCGTCCGCCCTTCAGGTGTTAACATTGGGGAGCAACATTTGATTCTTCCTTTTAGACCCAACAATCTTTGTCCGCCTACTGCCAGAACTATCATGGAGTCCGCTTCCTTCGCCAACTCCTTTGAGAGACCAGGTTCCAGTAGGACAGCGGTAAGGAATGACTGGTCCAGGAAGGGCCCTATCGCTTCCATCAATGACAGAGGCAAGGGAGCTAGAAAGATCAATTCTTTCTAGACCCAACAGAACAGAGCAAGGCAGTCATGAAGACATCCCAGGAAATGGCAGCACACCATATATTCTTGAGGAGAAAAGAACGAAAGTCAACAATACCCTTTGCCATTTCTGCTCACTGTGTGGGTACAGCGCGCCAAGACCTGCCAGAGCAGTGCCTGCGCTGCACTCCGAGACCCCAGTTTCCTTCTGTAACTTAAATCACCTGGGATGGACGGATGGCAGGAGGATCAAGAAGCAGACAGGATGTCAAATCGTCTCCTTTGGAAAACAAATTCTCTGGGCAAAGATCCCTCTCACCTTTCTCCTATAGCATCTGCATTCCCATAGTAATAACTATTTCAGAACTGATGAGGATGCTCAGTTGAAAAAATGTTGAATGAGAAAGACACAGTGATCTAAAGGCAGGAAGGGCCATGCTTCACAAAGAGGGGCCGGTCGGCCCCTCTGGGGCCCCTCTTCGGGGGACCAGGCGGGGCACACCCCTCCACAAGCTCTTCCCTGCTCCCCTCCTTTCAGGTGCACTGCCCTGTGAGGACTGCCTCCGTGTGCCATTTAGTCTCGTGCTCGGGAATTCTGTCACAACATAAAACAATGAAACCTTGACAGCTATGCCAGAAGTGTCCAGACAATGACGGACTAGGTGCAGAGAAAAAAACAATTTCATTTCAAATTTACTGCAGATTTGATTTTTTAAGCAGACTGGAACGGATCTTTTGAAATTATCTCACTAAGGGAACTCACACTTTGAAATGCCTTTTTAAAGGTAAGGTTCCCTGCCCCAGATTGCTTAAAATCACCAACTAGTCTTACATTAACATTATTCCTTCAACGCTCTGCTTAGTCTTTAAAGTACTCCAAGGTCACAAAGAAAGGTTAAGGAGCGGGGAGAAAAAGAGCAGCCCTGAAGTCCGAGTTTTCCTTTAGGCAAACAGTTCTGACTGCCCAGAGTCGTAGAGAAATATGAGCTGTTTTCTAATAAGATTGTTATGAGTCTTTTCAAGGTCAAGAGTGGTCATAAATCAGACCGTGATCAAATCAGAGGTTAAATGGAAGTCTTCAACATCATGATTTGTTTTCAGTATAACTGAAGTTTCTCATAAAATTGCAAATATTCTCCCATGCGGTTTAAGAGTGCCCCAGGCTTTTGGCATCTGATGGAGGGGAAAGTTCAAAGGCCTCAAAAAATAATCCATTTGGTTCTTTGACAACTTGCCTCTTATGAGAAAAAATATTGAAACTAAAGGAATAAATTACAACAGTCCCTGGCTACTTGGTGGAGAAAATAATTTATCCCCATAATGGAGAGGAGCAGGCATTTTCAGCAGGGCAGCCAGGGACAGTGGAAGAGTTCTCACCGCTCCCGAAGGGCCCTCCGCCCCATGTGCCCGCGCACCGAGGCCGAGCAAGTCAGAGCCGGGCTTCATGCTGCTGCTTTTTCTTTGAGGTCCCAGTCCTGCACGACTGCTGAGGTTTCCCTCTCAACTGAATGTGGAAGCCAGTTACAATGTGAGAGAGTTGCTCAGAGCTGAACTTCTTTTAAAAGTATTTCCCAATACTTAATGTTACAAGGCAACATTAAACATTCTCATCTGGCATCTTCACTTCAGTCATAACCTACTGGGTGAGTTGACCCTCAACGTCCTAGGGAGAGAAGGTGGAGACACAGATGATGCAGCTGGGTAACTCTGAGGACGAAGGTGAAAGGCAGTGAGGTGGTGCCAATGACTTGGTTTATGACACAAAGAGGCCAACTAAGACTAAAAAACCCACAAAAGTATGGGTAAGAGGTGCACTCCCCACTTGGTTCCCATTCCCACCTCTGGAACTGTAGGTTGGCTACAGTCACACGAAGTTGGCTCACAGTGCTGAGAAGACACTTCCACAAGTATAACTTTGTTTAATAATAAAGGGTTCCCTGAGTTTATACACTTCAAACTTAATTTTTTCAAAATTAAGTGTGAAATGTGCTGGATGTGCAGCATCTGGAGGACAGGCCACAGCTGTTCTGTGGGCTGTGTTCACTGTGCCAGGCCAGCACACACACAGCACATTGGTGCAGCTCCCTGCACAGAGTAAACGCTCCAGAAGATGTGAGTGGAGGGCAGAACTACACAGTGTGGTATCATGCAGTCTGCACAATTAATCTGAAGTTTTACTAGTGTGAAAAATGTACCTAGTTTACTTTCAGTACATGGTCGAAGAAGTCCAGATTTATACACGTATAAATAACAATGTTCAATTTGGAGTTTTTAGCTCATTTCTTTTTTTGTCTGTCCTTTTCATTATTACCTATTCTGTCTGCAGCTGAATATCATCTTCCAGAGTCTATTTCTCAACAGGATGAGCATTGTTGCTAATGCTTTCTCTTTAATAAAAATAAAAAGTGTGGTTTTTCACAAAGCAAAGTTTGTTTAGAAGCCTATCAAAGTTTCACTGACACAGGCCCAGAACCAACAGAAACTCTGACCCTCAGAACGAGGTGCGGTGAATGCTGCGACATGCCGTGCCCTGAGTCGTCACGACTCACTCCGTTCTGTGCCGTGTGTGCGCGCGTTTTGGCTGGATTCGACACGTTCAAACCAATCAATGCTGTGCTGAAGCGTAACACCAGCTGAGTGGAAGCAGTTTTCTGTTTCAGGATCCTGATGACCAAATTCACGGGGCCCCACAGGCAGCGCCACTACCGGACGCCAACGTCAGAGGCTGTCCAGGCTGCGATGGTAAATGGACTTATCGTCAGAGGGGATGGGGTTTGTCCCGAGCACAACACTGACTTGAAACTGCCTTGGTTTACCTTCTTTCTTAAGTTTTTTAAGCCTCGAGAGCCTCGAACATGGGCTCTGTGAAAGAAAGGGCTCTGTGGTCCCACTCACGTGTCCTAACAAAGGACAGTGTCTGGAAGGAAGGGACCTGACAGCCCTCCCTGTGAGAGAATGGCCAGGTCAAGGCAGTGCCAGAGTAACAGGTGGGGAAAGGAAATCAGGTAAAGTTCATCACAGATGGATAGCAACGACACATGACGTGGGTTCTGAGAGCTCCCAACTCAAGTGGCTCCAGTGTCTATGGTTCTAGTTTTCAGGAAGGATTCTTAATCCTACCCCAGGTCAACCCGAGACACAGCTGAACTCCAAGCAGTGGACAGAGTCTCAGAATCCTGGCCAGGGCTACCTGCTCAGCTGAGGGAGGGCTCTTCCGGAGACTGTCCTAAGCACACACACGGTCCTTTTGCCCTCAGACACTTGGCGCTTGTCCAATGCCAAGCACTGCTCGGATAAACTTTACTGTATAAGTTCCCAAATAATTACTTTTCCTGAATTGCTAAGGACCTTTTCATTATATCACGTATTGTCATCTTCACAAAGGTCTTTGAAAAAAAAAAAACAAACTTCAGGAATTTGTTTCTCCCAAACAAAGAGACTGTCTTTGTTTTGCGGATGCTGGAAACTGTTTGATGTCTGTGGTTCAAGGCGGCTCCTGGAGAACGTGGGGGCAGCAGCGCACTCAGCCGCCACGCACTGGCCAGTGACAGCGCGGGTCTCTGCGTGAACGTTATTCCCACAAGCCTCCTCTCATGGCCCTAACCCTCTCCCCTTCCTCAACAATTCCACCCCTTCGTCTGACTGTACAGTGTATAACTGTGTGATAATTACAAATCCCAAGGTAGGAAAAGGTAGAGATTCATATATATGCACAGATGATAGACTTCATTTTCCATGAAACATTTTTATTTGCCATTCATATTCTACAAAAATGTAGGGTTTATTTTTCTTCTCGCTGCTCCACCAAAGACCAGAGGAAAACTAATGAAAATGTATTTGCTGCTAGCAATATTTATGCATTTAGAAGAACTATGAAATTTCTCTGAAAATGAAAAGAATTTACTCTATAATAACAAATCACAAATAACATTTAACATTTTAAAGGTGATTATGACCTCCGAGAATATCTAATTCAAAGCTTTTTGTTCAGAGTAAAAAGAGGTGAAGCACAGAGTACTCCTACATGACCTGCTGAATGAAGGTCCCCGAGTCAGCCCCCAGATGAGAACGCAGCCACTTGTCCGCCCGCCTGGGTAGGGCAGCACTCCCCATACCGCAGAAGTTTCTCTACGACTTCTGTCCTTGTCCGAAGGTGAAACTGACTGGATGTCACAATAATGGCAAGTATGTGTAGAACTAGTTGTACTAGCAATGTTCTGAGTGCTTCATGTGTGTTAACTAATTAGATCCTCAGTCCAGTCCTCTAAGTAGATACTATAATGAGCTCCATTTCACAGACAGAAAAATTGGGGCTTAAGATATCACAGGTGGGGGAGCTCAGCATCAACCACAGGCAGTCCAACAGGGAGTCCGTCTGACTCCCTGCACCCCGTTCACAGCGCACACTGCAGTCAAGCACAAGCTTCCACTGAGATTATGTTAAAAATGGAAGCACACTGACTCAAATTATTGTGCACATCAAAAACACACAACTGCATGTTTACGTGTGTGTTTAAATGTATTTAGGTCCACAGTACCCACACGCACAACCACTGCCTTGCAGAGGGCTGTGCTTTCTGGAATGTGCCTCATGCCGGCTCCGACCTCCAGCCCTCCCACACCCTCTCACCTGGCCTTGGCGATGCACCCTGCTCCTGAGCCAGCAAGGCTGGCTCAGAGTGCCGCTGTGGCTGTGGAAGTGGGCTGCCACCACACCACCACTCACTAGGAAGGCCCGGTGCTGAGGCACACAGAGGGATGACAGATCCCAGACACCCCACAGGCTGGTCCCAAACCCGGGCTTCCCCAGGGGCTGCACTGGTTGAAGTCGGCAGGAAGTATAAAGAAATTAACTCCCTGTGACCCATGACAGATAGGAGGTGGGGTGGACTGGCAGATAAAGTGCTCACCCTCCATCCCCAGGAGGCACTATTCCAGGTGCACGTGGCCTCTCCCAGAGCTGACACACCTGAGCAACTGTGGACTGCTGAGCGGCCTTGGTTAGCTCAGGTGTGCTGGCTTATATCTGCGCTCCATCCTCCCTGTGGGTCCCTCTTCCTCTCGCTCACGCTTCTGCAGGACGGTAACACCCCAGCCCTGTGAAATGGTAGCAATCGGCTCTCTGCTGTTTCTGAAGGAACCAGGGCCACGGCATGAGGGCTTGACTGGAGACTGACAGTTCCATCACGCGATATAAACACGTGGCTGTTGGATGGCGGCAGCGAGCGTGAGCATTCCAGAACACTGGCCACCAAAACGCTTTCTCCCGTCCCCACAGAGCTTCTGCACTAGGGACTAAAAAACTGTAAGCTGTCTTGAGGAAAGAAATAATTCTTCAGTATTTCATATACACATCTACAGCTTTACTTTGCTTATATTCAAGGGCTCCCTTTTTCTAAGACTCGGCAGCCTTCCAGTTCAGATTGCTGCGTTCCTCTGAAAGGAACAAAATAAACCCATTCAAAGGCAATAGCTGTTAGAGAGGGTATGTCTTATAGTCAGTTTGTTCCTGAAGAATTTACAAAATAAATAAAGTAAATAAATAAATAAATACAAAATAAAGATCCTATTCAGAACCAGGTAAATCGCTGGAGGGGCCAAGGAGAAGCACTACTGTCACCGGGCAGGGCTGCAGACTGTCCGCCCACCAGGCGTCTGGACCCACATCGCAGATGAGAAACTGGGCATCCGCCAAAGGACGTGCCACTGGCCGAGCATTTGAGCCACGTGTTCTCAAGGGCAAGTTCATGCTCCGCCCCTTTGGCTCACATAAGCTCCACTGCCATTAATTTAGCTCTTAGGTAAGTAATAAATCTACCTTAACATTCCACGGAAATGCTTTCCCTACAGTATTGCTTAATTTCATTCTCTCACATCTTACAGAAGAGCAGGGGAAGTAACCATCTGAGGAACATTTCTGTATGTTTTACAAAATCATAGTTTAAAAACATGTTCTCCTCTGGTAGCAAAGCTCTCAGATGATCTCGGTGACCAGAACCCAACATGCTCAGAAGCATGAACTTATTTGACTTGAATCATTATTATTAGTTATTATTTGCTTTGGTTTATAAAACATTCCAAGCTAAATAAAGCATTCAATATCAGTAACTAACATTTCCGGTATTTGCCCAAATGTTTCTTCCCTTTCAAATAATTCTGACCTCTTTGTAAGATTTAACTGTCTTTTTTAATAATTTTAACACTGAAGCAGACGCAGTTCTAAAAGGGTGTGTGCGACAACGGACTAGGTGTGCAGTGGACTGTTCAACGAATAGTTGTAGGGAAGGTGCTGTCGACGGAGCCGGGATGAGGCTGCCGAGTTCAGACGGGCAAGCTGCACAGGGTCACACGCGTGAACAGCGGCGCACACAACACGTGTTCGAGGGAGAAAAGAGCCGGCAAATCTGGCCTTCAGTCCCCATGCTGTTTCCCACGTTTCTTGAGCTTTGCTTTATTTCTCATGGGCTTTTCCTTATTATGCCACACTTTTTAAAATCTCAAATTACTTTTGTAATTCTAGTGCAAAATGTCTTCTTTTAGCAAATGTTACAAGCGCTTAGCTATCCAAAATATTAAGAGATAGAAACAATCAAGATCTTCCCGAAAACAAATGCTGAAACCAGTGCTGAAACTGTGGAATACTAATGGCAGGTATCACTAGCACAGTGGAAGAGCAGACTTACTTCCAGGGTCACCAGGAATGCCACTTATCACATCCGTTTTCAGGTGACAGGACTGGTGGGAGGAAGCCTCAGGAGACAGAGGCCAGAAGTCCCTAGCGAAGGGCTTGCTGCCTACAGGGTGGGAGCCCTCCGTCCAGCACAGTGTGCCGCTCAGATCTCAAGCCACGAGCTACTCCAAGTGCAAGAAGACTCAGCCTGTGTCAAGGACAGGATACTGGAAAGACCAATGGCACTGGGGCTAGAACTTGTAGAAGGATTGCAAGACCTTATGTTACCAAAGAACCTGAGATGTTGGGTCTAACAAAAAGGTCAATGTCACAGAAACCGAAACTGAGACCCAGACAAATACACACACATGTACAGTTTACCTTGCTGCGCTGGGATCCTGTGGCCTTAGGAAGGATGAGGACAGAAGCAAAATAGCAATAAACAATTGCTCTGGAGACCACAAGTGGTTACACTTCAGAAACTGTTATCTGCGGTTCTCAGCTCATTCTAATTTACCTCAGATCTTACCAATGAAGATGGATTTGAGAACAGAATACACACACATTAGACATGATTCCAGTGCCATACAGGAAATTACCCTGAGGGCAGTTTTCGCAGCCAGCAATAGGCATTGGTTTTCTCAAGTTCACTAGTTCTCGTGTTTCCCACACAGTGACTGCAGTGCGGCAGAGACGCCCGTGTCAAGCTGTCCCTGAAAGAGGCACTGTGTGTTTGGTCCTCGCCTACCCTTCTCTGTGGGTCCAAGGCAGTTAGTGGCTGCCTGCTGGGTCCTAGTGTGCCCCCAGACTTCTGGCTCAAAGTCCAGACAAGTTAATCAATAGTGAAATCGAAAAGAATCTATTCTATTCCCTTCCACTTCATTTCTTCTTTTGAAAATTCCAAAATCAAAAAATATATAAGGAGAGTGGTAGTTAACAACACCTAGTTTTTATCATTAGAAAACAAAAGTATAGTCTAAGAAAAGGGGGGAAATAACATCTCCTTTCTTTCTGGCTAGTTAACATTGAGCACTTCAAATTATGCGGCTATTTCAGGCTGAAAGGTTTGGGAGCACAACCATAAGCTAAAAGGTGGTCCTGGGAAGACCGTGCCCCCGCCCCCACCTCATGCAAGCAGACTGGCTGTGTGCCCCGGCCGCAGGTGTGCAGGGAACGAGGGACCCATTGGGCAGGAGTTGCTGGAGGCCGAATAGTTAAGATTCAATTCAGAAAAAGATACTGAGCCAAGGCTTCTGTTAAAAATTTGATGCCGCATTGCTCTTCAGTGAGCATTTTCCTCACGCGTCCGTTGGAAATTTGGATCACGGCCTCCCCTGAGACAGGGCCACCTGAGGCCTCGCACCCCTGGGCTCCTCAGGGGCACTCGTTCCGAACACACGCGCCCTGGCGTGTTTACTGAGTCTGCTCCCTGGTGCTGACCGCGGCACATGTTAGGGCACAGATGGGCCCCTGCTGCTGACATGCAGGTCCCTGACCGTAAGCTGCGATTAAGCCATGAAGCAAGAAACATAAACGTCAGTTATGAGCTATGGAACAATGCTTCCGAGGAGAAAAAGGCAAATCTAGAAAGATCCATCTTACTTCAAAACTCTTCACTTCCTCTTCACCATCGTCATCTTCTTCGTCATGACAACTCTGATGCATGGAAAAATTGAAAAGGTTAACAGAATTAGAATATGGTGGGGCGTGAAGAACAAAAGAAAGTCGTGTGGAATGCCACAGTGCTTGCATTCATTTGTCATCCACGTTGTTCAAACGTGTAATACAGTAGCTGCAATAACCTTAGATGGTATCATCAATGAGTTCGTGAGCTAAAAGAAAATTTTACTGGGCTTCCACAAAATCGCAGTGCTAAGTAACCAACTTCACACGTCTCACAGACACATCTACAAGGCCAGCATTATGCTGCACACACTGCTTATGCGTGTTTGTCGTCTCACACCACGATGCACGCTTTCCAGATAGGCATCGTCACTTTCTCGTGTGACGCCGCCAGCACCACGCACGAGTGCTTGTAACAACTACGGATTAAAGTTATGAGAAAGTGGTGTTCCCTAATCAAAGTGAATCTTAGCATCGCTTTTTAAGTTCATTCTTTACTGTATTTTGTCCAAAGGAGAAAAGTAAAGTGTAACTGCTAATAACACTCTTTTATACGCAAATCATAAAACTGGCTTGTGCCATGTTATTTTCCCCAGAGGGAGATGGGAACTGTGCTGACCCGTGCCTGTGTTGTTATCCAGTGCCCACAGGTGCAGTGGGTTTGGGGGCGGAGTGGAGTGGTCAGGAGCGGGCTGCAGGGCGCACAGCATCTGGTTCAATTCATGCTGCGCCTGGGCCTTAGCTGTCCAGCCCAGGGCATGTTCCTGGGGTCCTCATATTTAAAGGGGAATGAGAAAAGAACACCCAAGTCTTGAGTGGATCATAGGAATTAATATATGTAAATTGTTGCCACTTCAAAGCAAGTGACTGAAAAAATAAGCTTTCAATAAATCTCAACTACAATTATTGTTGTGGTTTGGAATTAGAAGGATCATGTGACCAAAGGAAGCCAGTCATTAACCAGGACCCACAGCTGGAAAACACTGATGGCGGCTCCTCCGAGTCGGTCATTCCGAGCACTCTAAGGGCTTCTGAGGGCTGGCAACCGCTCTGTGCCAGGGACGCGTGTGGAGGCACAGCGGTGCGTCTGAGCTACAGACCAGAGGAAGGATCGAGTTCAGTGACCCACAGTGCTCTGATTACAGAACCAATCTGGAAGGGAGGGGAGGGGCAGATGTGATCTCTCCAATCCTCAGTGACAAAGTCTAAAAGTCTGTCACATCCATTCACTCAACCACTCTGCCCTGAGCGTCACCTCATCACGCAGGACAACGTGAAAGTGCGCGTGGCCTGCCCAGGAGAAAGTGAAGGGGCCAAGGCCCATGACAGCTTCGCTGTGTGGAAGGGTCAGCCAGCAAGTTCCACCAGAAGGACAGCAGTGCTACCCAGCCCTTTGGAGGACAGGACAGCCCCCGCTATGCGTGCACACCCCCTGCTCCCAAGTCATTCATCTGCCAGGCATTTCGGAAATGAGGACCCGCGAGAGCGTCAGTGACGCCTGTCTGGAAGGCAGGTCCGCGGACCTCCACACCCTGCGCACCTGACATGCAGGACACTGGCCTTGGGCTCATTTGGTCCTTAACCCGGCCCCGTCCTGCCCCCCTCCACCTGCGCTGGGGAGCAGCAGTGAGCCCACCGGGGCTCCACTGGGCCACAGGTCTGCTTGCCATTTGAGCAAGTTAGGATGCGACCACAGAATGTCTCCTAAGGATACAAAGTTTTATAAGTTTTCTCAAATACATGATCTCCTATATAATTTTATTGCCTCCAGGAACACGGGGGAGGAACAAGGGTTGAGATGAATAATATATGCAGGAAAATTGTCATTTGATATTCTTTTAAGCTATAAAATTCACATATGTTTGCTTCTGTATAAGGAAATTTAGAGCTCTAGCTAATACATTCTTTTTACAAGGAGTTATTTTGAAATGAAATAGTTTAAACTTAAAAATACCTTCCTAAGAAAATTAGGATCTGCTTCTGATAAGGTTAAAATTTGTGATTTTTTAAAACCTAGTCAAACTCATCAAACTGGTAGAGTAACTTCTGGTTGGCAGGAGGGGGCGCTGGGGCTGCAGGAAAACCGCAGCAGATCTCACGTTTCAGCGTGCCAGGCAGAAACCGAGGGCTTGCAGGCAAGGCGGGGGCCACACTCTCTGGTAGCGAAGTGCACCCATGTAATGCACGTGATAATGCTAGGAGCTCGATCAGGCGGTTCTGATGTGCAGAATTTAGCGATCTGGGTTAAAATGATAAATTCTAGGCCAGAAAGAGGGATTCCACATGCCAGGGGGAAAAAGTGAGTAAAATCCATATGTATAGGGGCAGAAGCATGGAATAGAGAATTTAGGAGACAAAGTTAGAGAAAACTGTAATAGAGGATACTTCAGACCATTCAAATATCCAGATCAAAATAGAGCGAGCTGGCCAGAACCTTCTGGAAATTTCAGAGACTGCATACAGACTGCATCAGCAATATCATGGACGTAACAGAAAAGGCGGCAGCCAGAAAGGACATGGGCCAGCCACACACTGCACAGGACGAGTCACTGCCAGGACAGAGTGCCAGAGACACAGGACGTCTGCAGGACTCTCACTGAACAGGAGCAGGAGTCAGCAAGTGCCGGGAGGTGACACGTGGTATCTGCCCCTGTAAGTGTTAACGCAACTAAAATGTGTGTACAGCTGTATGTGTGATGTATGTGGTGCATGTGTGTGTGATGTATGTGTGATGTGTGTGTGTGTGATACATGTGAATGAACAAATATGTACAGCAATGGAAGCTTTACCAGAGGAGAGCAAGGGCACCTGGAACCTAAGTTCAGGATGATGGTTCCCTTGCCAGGGACAGGTGGGCTGATGGGGGGACCATAAGCTCACATGCAAGTCATTGGCTAGGTGTTCGTTTTTCTCATGAACAGCGACTTCATGGGTATTTCCCATAATGTAATGTGAAATAATGTATTACTGCTACATTATTGAAAATGACTGAGTAACTAAACAAAATGAGGCCACTGATGGACCGAGGATGGTGACACTGTGTCATGAATCCAGAGCGAGATTAACCCAATTCTGGGCTCCCATACTTAGATTGTAAGTGGAACCTGACTACAGCAAACCGTGGCTTCAGAAGGCCCTACAGGAGTGAAGATGACATGGAGACACAGTCTCTCGAGCCGAGTTCGAGTTTCAAGACCCAGCACATGAATCATCACACCAACACAACACGACTGCCGGTGAACTCCGAGAAACGACGCAGGCCGCTGCCACCTTAGACTCCTGGGTCTGGCTCCCTCAGTGAAGACAGATGTCCAGACACCACATTCTAAGTCTGATGTCAGCCACCAGCCCTGGCCCCTTAGAGAAACATGGGAAGCACACTCTTCAGGTCTGTGGTTGACATATGTGGACAGCGGTGTCTGACACTGGATCATGAAACTGAACTTGAAACTGTGTGGCCTTGGACAATGGTCTGACACCATTAGAGAACCGGCGTCACACACCTAGTTAAGAAGCACATCAACTGTCAACATTAAGCTACCCCCAGTGAGACACAGCAGACATTTATACGTGACATAGATTGACAGGCAAGCCCGAAAGGAAACAAACTCACGATCTGGCTGACAGAGAAAATGACTGAATCCTCATCATTGCACAGCTGAGGGCAAACGTGTGGGATCCCAGGCCGGACCACAAGGGCTCAGCCCCACGCACACAAGCAGGGGAGCCCCTGCCAGGGTCCTGTGCTGCCCATTTACGGGCAGCACATGCTGATGCATTCATTGGTCATGCGTGCACAGAGTGGCCTGGACTGAGGACCAGAGCTTGGCAAGCCCGGGATGAATTTAACACTAAAAGGGGTAAGATAATTCAACTATGAAGGGAAACATCATGGAAAAAGGGTGAGCTTCACCACATACTGGACTGCCTAGCAACAGAGATCACATTCAGCTTCAGGACACAGCCGAGCAAACGCAGTGACCAGACAGATGGGCATGTCAGCCCACCCCCAGGCCAGGGCGTCTGCCCATCTGCCCGATCCCTCGCTGGCTCCCTCGACAGGACACGGCCAGGACGCCTTTGTAATCCTGACCAGGCTCCCTCTTCCCCATCTCCTCATGTATTCCAGTTACAGCAGGTGCTCCAGCCCTCAGCCACGCCCCTGGGTCCTTGGGCTGGCTCGGCCCAAACCCTCTCCTCAGGACAACCTCCTGCCTGCTCTGATTTGCATCTGGTCCACAGAATCACGGGGAAGATGGCACTGCTGCCTAAATCCACCTTCTGGATCACCAGGACCTGTTTTAATACAGGGTCCGGCAGAAGTAACGCCTACTTGAGTATGGCTGGTATGGTAATAATATGGGTGTAATAGTTTTCATTTGAACATTTTGCCTAAAATGTCATATGGTGTGCTTGAGTGTGCTATTGTTATGTTACAGGATTACATGCTTATGATTTTGTAATAAAAGATTTTGTAAGACAACAGGGGCGTTACTTGTGCCGGACCCTGTAGTTGCTGGTCAGTACCCCACACCTGCCTCCTCCAAAGGAGGAAGCGTCTTCTTCTTAATCTTTTAACTCAAAATCATTTAAAACTATGGGTTTCAACCCATTAATTGGATGTGAAATCTATTTAGTGAGTCATGATTTCAAACATTTCTAGTAAAGATTGTGTTTATTTTTAGAGACCAGGGAAGAAAAGGAGAAAGGCAGGGGGAGAAACACGTGTCAGAGGGAGACATGGATTGGTTGCACATCACACACCCCCAACCAGGGACTGGCCTGCGGCTCAGGCCATGGGCCCTGACCAGGAATTAAACCAGCAACCTTTCGGTTTGCAGGACAATGCCCAACCAACTGAGCTACACCAGTCAGGGCTCAAACATTTTAAAAATTTAAACAGAATAGAAAATATCAGACTGTAGTGCTCAGAGGAACAGTATAATTTCAGGAACATTTTCTTTCAAAGGATCTATTTTTATGTTTCCATAAAAATGCTGGAAAATGGGACTGCGAACCAAAGTGTCGCAGGTTCGATTCCCAGTCAGGGTACATGCCTGGGTTGCAGGCCGTGACCCCCAGCAACCGCTCATTGATGTTTCTTTCTTTCTTTCTCCCTCCCTTCTCTCTCTAAAAAATAAATAAATAAAATATTTTTTTTAAATGCTGGAAAATGTACTTTTTACTGTGGGATATGGTTTAAAACAGCCGTTTTCTACCGGTGCGCTGGAAGAGTGTTTGAAACATGGAGCACCTGACTGTTTAGTCAGGGGCACTGACCTTTTTTCCCTCCGATGGTCGAATTTTAAAAAGTGACAACAGTCAACACAACAGCTGCCCCGTGTGAATGAATGAAAACTGTATTTAGTTTCTTTGTCAGGTTGGCAAGAACACACTTTTGGTGCGCCGCAGGGTGTTAGCCATCAGTGTGCACGCCCGGAGACCAAGGGTGGTAAGCCGCTGCTCTGAAGCGAGGCTGGACAATGGTGACAGTCCCTCACGCTCTGCAACCTGCCATGCCGCTCTCCCACCCACGTGCACAGCCACGCTCCGAAAGGCAGTCCCTTGCCTGTTCTGCTGAAGTCTTCCCGCAGGTTCAAATCTCTCTCAGAAAAGTAAACAAGGAACGAACAAACAAAACAATCCCCCTTCACCTCCCGTTCTTTCTTTCTCCTCCTCTTCCATTTTCTCAGGAAGGTCCTGCCAAGCTCCTCCCACGGGAGCCCCGCTTTCCTCCCCACAGCACCCACACCAGGGTCCTCTCTCCACAGTCCTGCCCACAGAGCTGACGTGGCCACGCGGTGAACAGGTACTCAGTCCGCACCTGTGGAACCTCAGAACGCAGCTTGTCGCTTGCACACCTGCTCACCAGCGCCCGTGTGCCTGCACACTGCAGACTCTCTCCTGCTGTTTTACAGGCTCCTTTCCTCTCCCCAACCCCTCTGTGTCCTCAGGGTCTGGGCCCCAGCCCTCCTCTCTGCTCCTGCTGCCCTCTGCTGGCGAGACCGCCATGCCCACGGCTGCAACTAACCTTGTGATGCACACAAGGCCAGGTGTGTAGTTAGCAGCCTTCCGAGACACTTAATGCCAATGTGACATGAACATCACTCCACATTTGTGACTTCACTCAGCCGTTGCACATAACTAGTGTGTGCACTGTAAAATCTGTTATCTGTCCTTGTCACTGTGGGCCTGTGACCTCCTGCTCCTTCTGTCCTCGGCACGTGGCACTGCCAGTGCCCCAGCTGCTCAGGCCAGAAGCTTCTGACTACCCGGCCCCCTTCCAGACCCATCCCCAAATGGTGTATGTGACACACACATTCAGTGGCCACCAGCTGTTACTGACTCTTCAGGGTCAAGCCATCCTTTCCCCATCAAGGCCTTTCTTAGACCTCAGACTAAGTGGAACCCACCAGTGGGCTGTGTGACCTGTCCCTCCACCATTAAACGCACCAGAGTGTTTGTGATCATCTGTTTGAGTGCTGTCTTCCCCATAGACAATGAATTCCAAGGTGGCAGGGTGTGTGCCTTTCTCTGTCACCATGTGTCTCCAAATACCTCGCTGCCCAGGGAGTTTTTGTTGAATGAATGGACGTTTGAAAAGTTAGCGAGCTCCCTATAAATAAAATGTTAGAGGAGAAAGCAATGGTTACCTGTCCAGGAAGTGACAACAGAGATTCATGGAACAGGTAGGGAGCTGAGATGAACGCACCTGAGGTACCTAAGGTCTAGGGCATTTTATTTCATTCCAGAAATATATACATTCTCACCCTCTGTCAGATAAAGTAACTGTACTTCATTGAACTTTAAAATGAAGACTGATATTTATTTACCTTTGCCATAATATCTGCATAAGCCATGTATAAAAAATCTTCCTCCAGTTTGCTATGAAAAACAAGAAAAAAAACATTGTTTTTAAGTAGAAGGCTAGTCAATCACCATCACGTAAAACACCCTATATTCTTAAACAAGTATACATTTTTTAAATGAAACAAACACAAAACTTAGGCAGAGTAATGATCTCAGATCTCAAACAGCGGCCCACCTTACCTTCTGGAAGAGACACAGTAATGATTTACACATAAATGCAGTAACTTTCATTTTCTGGAAACTACAAAACTTGGAACAAGCAAGTTTAAAGGAGGCAGGGGCTCTTGACAGAAGTGACATTTGATGGAAAGACTCCCCATGTTATTGTGCTATAAAAAATCATCACAACAATTCCTTAAAATTAAGAAAAGTTTAAATGTTTATCATCCTCTTTTTAAGAAGTATGGAAACTATTGATTTATAAAGAAAGGTTTCTATCAGAAAAAACTCACTGCAAAGTTATTTTTGGAGTCCTAAGCTCCAGCCATCAGAAAGATCCACTTACGAGAACGCGCTCATTACCTGGTGATGGCAGACACAGTGGCTCTACACTTAGGGATGAGATGACTCATTAGCTAGGAGGTAATAAGGGAGGGATGGAGAAATTGTGAGAGAAGTAGAGGTCGCTTCGGTCAGAGGGAGAAATGCTCGTGACCGTGGCCTTGCTGAGGCTGAACGTCTGCTCAGGACTCTGGGAAGCCTCTGTGCACATGGGCTGGGAACCAATCATCTCCCGCTCCTGCGGAGAGTGAGGGAAGCCTCCCAGGGAGGAAGCAGATACAGGTTTTGGCCTTGGAAACCTCTCGTCTAAGAGCCCATCTGGCAGGGGCCTGCAGGAACGGCAGCGGGGTACATTTGGGTTGCTGGCCTGGGGGTGTTTCTCATATAATCCACAGAGGTCTGGCCTTTGTGGCTTTGGGGGAGTCACACAAATGAGACTGCAGAAGCCAGGAAAAGGGAGGAGGCCCTAAAACAGGCCTCACAGAGACCTCCCCTTGAGAAGATGCCCCTCCCCCAGGGTTCCTAAGACCTCCTGCACAGTGGCACCAGCCCTTTGTCACTACTGGTTCTCCACACAGGTTTGGTGCTAACATTTGCTTTGAGCTCTCTGTTTTGTTTATAAAGGCTGCTTGTGATAAACAGAAAAATCATTTTGTAAGAAGATTCAGAAGCAAGTGATCAGCGAATTACAAACTGTTAAGAACTAGAGTAGGTATAGAAGCCTGAAACTGAATGAACGCTGGCCCACAGGTGTAACGGGACCGGTCCTATTTCTGGACAAGGCTCTCTCCGAACCAGACCCGATGAAACAGAAACAGGAAGACGGGACACAGACTCCCAACACAGCGCCTCGCTCCTCTCCCTGCGCCTCTCACGGACCCTCCTCCCGACCATACCACTTCTCCGTTAGGGCCGTGCGACTGAACAGGAGGATCAGCTGATGCAGAGGGTCCACTCTCTTCAGGCCTTCATCTTCCTCTGGGGGGTCTGCTCCAGGCTTCTACAAGGTCAAATTCATGAAATTCACATTTCAGTGAAATGTCCCGTCGAATCCGGGAGAAATGGGAAGGCTACAAATGACGAGGAAAAGGAAACCCCCCTCTTCTGCTGTGGCAGTGTGCTTCTGAGTGTGTGTGAGGACATGTGAGCGTGCGTGTGTATGCTAGGCTGTGGGTGTGCGATGTCTGTGTGAGCGTGTTTGGGTATGTGTGCATGTAAATATGTGCATGTATGTGACCTTTTTCTCATGTGTGTGCCAGTGTATACATGTATGAGCATGTGATTGTGAGTACACATGTGCATGTAATTCTGTATGTGAGTGTGTGTGTCAGTACATGTTGGTTACTTCTTTCCCATTTTCAGTTACTTTTAAGACTTAAAAAATAAGTTTGTACTATTGGATAGAACTTTCACCATGAGGAAAATTATGAAGCATTTTTACTGATGGTAGAATTAATTAATCCTGACTTTTTGTTGAGTGACAATGAATTTAATATATTGATTAACTTATTTATATTGTAGTGACTCTGTACATAAATGATGCCCTTTCTTGGCTTTAAGGTTCAGTGTTGCAAGAACTGGGTAAATTTCTACCATAAATCCAATATTCTACCATTGGTTTTATTAATTGTTTTTTATTGTATTTTTCCATTACTATTTATTTCTCTTATACACTCTTCTACCTCCTCCCACACCCCTCCTCCCAATAATCACCACACTATTCTCTGTGTCCGCAAGCTCTTTTTCTTTTTGGCTTGATCCCTCCAGTCCCAACCCCTGCCTCCCAGAGCCGTCAGTCTGCTCCCTATCTGTGAGCCTGTCTCTGTTTTGCTGTTAGTTCAGTCTGTTCTTTAGATTCCATGTATGAGTGAAATCATATGGTACATGTCTTTCTCTGACTGGCTTATTTCACTCAACATAATGTTCTCCAGGACCATCCATACTGCCACAAAGGGTGAAATTTTCTTTTTTTACAGCCAAATAGAGTTCCTTTGTATAAATGTTCCATAGCTGTTTTACCCACTCATCTACAGATGGACACCTGGGCTGCTTCCAAATCTTGGCAACTGTAAATAATGTGGGCAATGTACATCGAGGTGCATACATACTATTTAAATTAGCATTTTGGGATTCTTTAGATAAATTCTGAAAAAGAGAAAAGCTGAGCCATAAGGAAGTTTCACTGTTAATTTTCTGAGGTATCTCCATACTGCTTTCCATCGTGGCTGCTCCAGTCTGCATTCCCCCAACACAGAAAAGATGAAGGCAGTGGTCCCCAAGCGCCCGCTCACTGTTGTGCCCGGTGACACCCTCCTCGCTCTCCCTGACACCTGCGTGATCCCTGTCCTGCTTATGCCAGCCTGCCATCATCTCCAGCTCTGCCTCGTTTTACATGACAGCTACTTTTCATTTGCTTTCATCAACCTTCAACTTATTTTTGGTGACTAATTTCGTTTTGGTTCTGCCATTATAGTTTTATCCTGGTTCTGAGGTGTTTAAAGGTGCGTTGGGGATGACTTCAAAAGAATAACAGAATCAAAGTTTAATCAATAATTCATCTTAAATTCTAAATTCTCTCCTAAACACTGAATGTGTCAACAATCAAGAATAAAGTTTCCTAAAACCTCTATGTGCAATGAGGTTTTCTCTTCAGTGTCACATGATGACTGCTCACACCATTAGGCCCCAAACCCTTTCATTTTAAAGCCCATTAAAGACATACTGCTAAATCTTCTATCAGTTTATCTTCAAAGTAATGTTCTTCCGTTTCAATCCAGGACTTTTCATATCCCTGAAGGAAGAGATTGACGGCCCGATGCCTAAAAGATGAGCACAATTTCAAACACAGTGTTGTTTTTTCAAATAAATTAAAAAGATATTACATAGTATTTTATCACTAAACCTCTGTGCACTAAAATAGAAATAAACTCTCTGCAATTGACTGGAGAAGCACTGCTTGGAGGGGACAGGGCAAGGTTTCTGAAATGACACACTGACTTTGGATTTGAATCCTGGCTTCGCCATTTCCAAACTTTGTAACATTAGTCAAGTTATCTCACTTTGCCAACTTTTATTTTTCTAGTTCATAAACCAAGGATAACCTCATATCTACTTCTGTTTTGTGGGACTCAAAATGAGATAAAAAATACAAAGCACACTGGATAGATGCCCATGAAATGGTAGCTACTATGAAAAAAAGTGGCTCTGAGTAAACAACGTAAAAACTCTGAGGAGACAACTCCTCGGTACTTGAGCTACGGTCAGGCACCAGGCCCAAGGGTCACAAATCAGGTGGACCGGGGTGGGGCTATCTGCAAGCACACAGCCACAGGTTCCGTCCTGGAACAGCCATGAGAAACAGGCCCAAGAAACAGAAAGCGCAGACTGGGAAGATCCGTAAACTCATCACGAAGTTATGAAGAGAAATAGACAAGACTCCAATAGAAGAACGAGAGTAAGAACGGATAAAACAAGGGAATCCCACGAGAATCTCAGAAGTCGAGAATGAGGCGGTGCTGCAGGACGGGGAGCAGCAGGCTGCAGAGCCCTGGGCCGTGCAGTCAGGGTTACGAAGGGCCCTGGACAAGCGGCAGAGGAAACGGCCCCTGGGGACCAGTATAAACTCTCGTACTGGAGAGAGGGGTGCAGAGGGCGGGCCCGACCTCACGTGTATCAGAACCGTAGTGTGGCCTCCAAACGATGCCCCGTGGAGCCCTGGCAGAAACCCCGACTCGATAGCAGAGGCCCGGCTACTTCTCACAGGTAGGTTAGCGTATTTGCTACAAGAAGCACTGGAATAAGGGACAACATTTTGGAAGTGGCACGTCCACTTCCAAAGAGAGGGTGGGACAGCAGGCTCTGTGACGGCGTAGAAGCCAGGTCAGCACTGCTGCTACCAACCTGAGAGGAGGTGGCAAGCAGGTGCGTGAGGAGGTGGCCACAAATGGAAGTGCAAGGTGACCAGTTCAGAGAAACCATGACGAGACCTGGAGAACAGCTCCATGGGAGTCACCGGAGAGGACTGTCCCATGTGACTTAACTGGTGACACCGTGGCTGAGGCAGCGAATTTGGAAGCAGCTCACGGTTTTATACTCCATGTGAGGAGATGGCCAAGAGAAGAGGCTGGTGTTCTTGGTGACAGGAAGGTGTGATGTTGGTTGGTTTTTAAGTCCCTGCCTTAAATCATTCATTCATTCGTTCATCCACTTACTGAGTGTCAGCATTCTGGGTACTGAGGGTATGAAATTGGACAAAAGTCTAAAGATTCGCAAATCTGAGCCAGGCAGACAAGCAGCTTCTGAGTGTAAATGTCACTGAACATCACATTGGAGACCCCAGTTCTCTGAGAACAACCAACCAAGGAAAACAAAGTCCGTCATTACGCACAGGAGCCAACACATCTCCTCTGTCGTTCTCTTGCACTACGGTACTCACGTCAAGGTAGGGGCTAGACCCCACTGCTTTTTTGGACACCTAGCTTCAACCTGTCATAGCATTAAACAGCTCTGACCTTGGCAGGTTGTAGAGAGGGGCCATCCGGAAGCAGGCCACCACCGCTCTCTTCCTCTGCTTGGAGAGCAGCTTGTGCCAGACAGCCTTCTTAGAGCGCTGGGGGTGCTCCACCTGCAGGGGCGACGGACAGGCGAGTCAACCCCGAGCTCGCCGCAACACGCTGTATTGAACAGCTATGCCTGTCAGCTAAAAACTTTTGCAGTTTAAAGTCCAAAAGCACCTTAAAATTAGGGGAAAGCCCATGTCCTGAGAGTTACCTAATGCTAAATTTGCAATAGTTTAAAATGTTACACATTTTTCTTAGCAAAAATATACTTTCCCAATAGTGTGTACTAGAAGCAATGTCATCTCTAAGATGGAAGAAATATAAAACCATTCTATAAGAAAATCAGTTTGCATCCTTTTCAGAATTCGGTTATGGTTCTGAAACATTTTCTATCTATACAAAAAACCCATTTTTATTTATGTACCCGTTTTAACTAATTTTATCATAAGAGTTACAGCAGTATTATACATAGAAGCACTTAAAGAAAAGTCTAATAAAACCTCTATTGTTTCTTAATATATAGGGTGACACTAAGATGACCAGGCTTCATGAACACATTACTAGGAATGAGTAAAAGGATGTAATTTTGCAAAAATGTTAAAATATTTAACTATTTTGTTAGATAGGGACAAATGAGTGAATGATGCAAGCAAGCTATTTATTTAGCTAATGGTGTTTGGAACTCCAAGAGGAAAAAGAGATTAATTATAAGTATTAGAGAGAAAGTCCCAACATGTAATTCTAAATTAATTAGTAATCTCTAGGCAATTTAACACTTTACTTCCCAGACTGTAATATCTCCAACGCACACACGTAGATTTCTGGAAGAAATAATAATGTCAGGTTAGCTAAAAAAATAAAACTAAATTTATTATCCTTTGCAGTAATGGGTCAAAACATAACTATAACAATGCTTGAGGAAAAGCTTAAGATTGTTTGGACTCGAGTGGTTTAGAAACTTTAAGAAAGCAACCTAAGTTGACGACATTTGCTTCTGTGACCCTCTTCCCTCCACTGGATCAGTTAACACTTCTTGACAACTATCCACTTCAGGTCTTTTCTCAATGACTGTGCCAAGTGAAACAAGACACTGCAGAGACTTAACAGAAAACAGAACCAAGGGCAGTGTTGTTCAAATAGACCCAACACATACCAACTTAATACTCCAATTTGAGATCCAAGACTGTAAATGGTAGCTTTTATTAGAATATGGCATTCTACTAGCATAGCTGACAGTCACCAAACACGATTCAAGAGTCTCGACATAGGAGATAAAGTAGTGGCCCCATCCAGGTATCTCAGTTGATTAGAGCATTGTCCTGATATGCCAGTGTTGTGGGTTCGATCCCCAGTCAGGGCACATAGAAGAATCAATCAACAAATCTATCAATGAGTGGAGTAACAAATTGATGTCTCTCTCTCTCTCTTGCCCCCCCTCTAATCAATCAATAAAAATATGTTTTACAAAGTTACAAAAATATATTTTAAAAAAACAAGATACAACAATGAACATGGTAGAAAAGGTCTCTTTCATCATTAAATTTACCACTTGTCACAGCATTTTATTGCACAAGAAAAGATCTTAAATAGTGAGTTTGCCTATATATTAAGTAACTGGGTATCAGTCGAGTCTGTGATCCAAAGACAGACAGAATGCCTGGCTGTGCCAATGAGCCTGGCTGGAGATTGAGCATTAGGAAGTTCCATGGAGACAGCTGACCTTCATAAGTAGAATTACCAGGTGTACAATACAAAATACACATTCACAAAGGCAGCTGATGCTGGAGATAAATTAAACCAAGTATTTCCTGTGCATCCACTGTTCTTGCACTGAGTTTAGCAAGTGAAGTATTACTTGCAAACTGAGTTACAAGTTAACATTAGAGGGATTAAAGGTGTGAATTCTCCAGACAGATATCTCCCACTCTCTCCTATCTTTTGATAGTTGATTATTTCTTTTTACTTCTGTCCTTAACATGTGAATGACACTTGCCGTTGACTAAAACCTGACTGCCTTACCTTTTCCAGATAATCCCTACTTCTCCTTTAAGATTTACACAGGGATCACCTACTCCACAACTAGATCAAGGGTACAGGGCACTGTACCCTCTTCAGCACATTGTGCCCAAGCAAGCTATCTCATCACACATGTATCTGCTCTGGTGTCCTCACCCTCGCCTAGAGCTCCAGCGACCTGAGTACAGGGACCGAGTTCAGTCCCAGTGCCTGGTGAGTGTGATGCCGCCATGAAGCTGTGCCCTCAGATGGGGGCTGCACCCTCCCATGGGGCTGCGTCCTCGCAGGGAGCACATTCAGGGAATGAATGGCTGCTCAGTGAAAAGAATGTTACTGCTTCACAGATGGCATTGTTCATTATGATTGTATATATTTATGAAAATATAATATCCAAATAAAATAAAACAATCAGATTTCAATATGCTTCATTTAATGTATCTAAAATTCATTTAAGCAACCCCAGCTATGTTCATGGAAACCAGGAAGAATTAAAAACATATGATACAGCAATGATACCAGAAAGGGTCCTCTAGCAGCCATTTAATGAAATTTAACAATCTTCCTAAATATGCACATAACTCTAGAAATACAACTCAGACTCTATGTATACTTCAAATTCCATTGCCTCAGATCCTGTCGTCTGCTGATGGATGATAATCTGTATTTATTTGATGTTCCATGACAATATTATGGAGACAGGGAAATGTGAAATCTCCTATATTTTTACAGTACATTATATTACTCATATTACTGTGTAACTTAGATAAAACACATCAGTCACCGTATGGCATCAAGCCCCTGAGTTCCCTCTCACCAAGTGCAGCGACACAGCGTATGGCACTGGGCTACTTAACTGGCCAGGACAGGGACAGGAGGTCATCGGCAGTGTGTGTCAGGAATCAAAGAAAAGTGTGCACCACTGCAAAGCTGCTGTGTTCTGCCAAGCATTTGGGAGATGCAACTCCTGCGACCACAGGGCGTTTTGCTATTTATAAGCCATGTCAGGCAGGCACTGTCTTGGAGGCCCAGTGACAGAGGGTACTGTTGGTTCACTGCGTTGTTTTACAGAATAGGACTCGTGAGAATTAAATAGAAACTGTCTCTGTGTTGCAGATATTTTACTTCCGCCACAGGGTCCCTTATACAAAAATAAAACCCACCAACTGATAACGTTTCAAATACTGTTGGTTTGGGGATTCTTGAGCAAAGATAATGAATGGAAAGCTCTAACACACAGTGAGCTTTACAGTTTAAAACAGGATGCAACTGAAAATTATGTAAAAACATTATTCTTACATGGTTTTAATAATAATGCATTGTTCTTTAAATGGAATTTACTACTGATCTTAGAAAAATTAGCTCAAAAATATCTCTAATGAAAGGGACAACTTAAACATGAGACAGACATTTCAAATATCAAACCAGTGAAAGATAGTAGGTCAATGTTTTTTTTGAGTGGTGATAAAGATGATAAAGCACAATGCATTTGAAATCATGTGGAACTCCTGAAATTTTTGAATGACTTAAAATTAAGTATATAATCCTAATTATCTGCATAATTTTGGAGATATTTTGAATAAAATAATTAAACAAAGGCCTTGATCTCCCTAAATACACTGTCGATATATTGCTACAAAAATATGTTTAGAAATTGTATCTATTAAATATTAACTATTCCTGAGTCATATATTCTTTACAATGAATATGCTGAACATGTAATTTTTTGGCCCATGGTTAACAATTTGACATGCATCTTTAAAAAAATGTTTGTGCATGAATTAGGTAAATACAACTGAATGAACACAGAATCTCACCTGTTCGAGGTGGAAGAGCACGTTGGCTATGTCCAGGACTCTCTCCACTGTCTTCTCAGGATCTGAACTGTCTTCAGTCCTGTTGGGTAAGTCTTTGTAAAGGGCCATTTGCCACCTAATAGCAGGGTCCTCCAGCTGCAGAGCAAAGGCAAAGGTTCAGAAATGCAAGGCTGCAGTGGAAACAGGAAGATCTACAACTACATTTGAACACTGCACCGCACCGAATGCTGTCCGGAGATGGAGACAGGAGAGAAACTTGTACTCAGGAAATTCGTCTCTAGTGTGAAGACAGACATCAAACAAAGCCTTACAACTAAAATAAGGGCTACTGCAAAGAAATGCAGGGCATCACGAGGCTCAACCCAGTCTGCTGGGGGCTGGGAAGATTTCCCTAAACAAGCAAAGTTTCAACTACGATTTAAGGATGACTTGGAGATATTTAGGAAAAGCAAAAAGCAAAGCCCTTTCATCTCTCTCTCTTCCTTTCCCAGTCAAACCCCAAGAGATGCACATATTTACTTTCACAGACAGTGCCATAGGGTCACAATTACCTATAAATGCAGGGACAAGGGAGCTTAGTCTTGCTGAAACAAAGTATCAATTAATGTAATCAATGGAGAGCTATACAATTGTATGGTTACAGTGAAGGAGTCTACCCATTCTTCTTCCTAACACCGTCAAGTTTTCTGAGTGAAAGGCGTAACTGAATCCTGTATATCTCTAACGAGGATCATCAGGAATCACAGAACCGACGACAACAAGCATCTCCACAGGGATGAAACACATTGCTCCAAAAAAATAATACAGAAGAACACCGCCACCAGAACAGCAAAGCAACCCCTAGGTCCCCTCCCTTTAACGTCTCCATTAAAAACACTGGAACAAAAGTGGAAGGACACATCGGGTCCTCGCCGATCTTCCTAGGAAAGCCTAATCTGAAATGTCAGAAATTACTTCCATGTGGAGGCAAATGCAGAGGTGGAGCTTCATGCCCTGGATGACTCGTAAATGCCATTTGTCCTATGGGAAAACAAAGTGCTTTTTCTCCACACAGTGCTTTCATCTGAGGACTGTACTTGGTTCGTCTAGATTTTAGTATGCATCCTTACTTTTATGTGGCAAAATAAGTACAATCTTTATTCTAATATAAAATTACTTCCCCTGTCCCCAGAACTACCATTTCTTTTTTTAATCATTTTTTACTGTTGTTCTTTTTTATCACTTTTTTACTGTTGTTCAGAGCTACCATTTCTACAGTTTCAAGACAATGTATTCAGGAAGGAGCTAGGAAAGAAAAAGCTTCATTTTCTGCGAGTCTTCATGTCCCCTAAACGTGTGCTGACCCCCAGTGTCAAAAAGCATAGAATGAAGTGTCGGAATAATGTGGATGCATTACCTCGTCGCAGTCCACTCTCATTCATTAGGAGGAGAACTGTTAATGACAAACGTGTTTCCTTTCCTGTTCTTTCTTCCTGACTCCCCAGGGCTCAGCACAGACTGTCTGAAGAACTGCTACCCGTGACCTCTAGAATGTAATGGAACGGCTCCCTTCTGTGAGTCTGAATGTAACCTTTGGATGGGACCGTGTCCTGAAAGTGGCATATACCCGGGACACATCCACCCAGCAGTGCTCGTCCTAGACAATGGTCCTCACAGTGTGGCCTCAAGTCCCCAGGGATCCTGACCACCTTTCGGGGGAACGTGATGTCCTCTAACACCATGTGGCATAAACTCCTCCCTTGAGCTTCAGCTGGAGGCTTCATGAACATTTTTCAAATGTTTAAACTCTTTTGCTAACTGGAAAGAGAGTGTTCTCTGGTGGGAATTAGTCTTCCCTGGGAGGGTTCTCACTAAACATGTGACTTAGCACACACCCAGGTGCACACAGAAATGGCTCCCAATAAATATTTGTGGTTGTGAATATTGTAATGGTTTGTCTCACCTTTCTCGTATTATATTCCAAAGTGTTAAGAGCAAAACAATATGATTTGAACCTTTGGAAAGAAATATTTAATGCCCAGAAAGACACACATTACACTGTAGTCACCACTTGACGACAGTTGGCACTCTCATAATCAGGAGGACTCCTCAGAAAGGACACACGCACGCAAGCAAACAGTGGACTGAAAGTGATGAACTGCTAGACTCCTTACGCAACAGGTTCTCTGAACACAGGAATAAATTACCCTCTGGCATCAAAACATTTCCAAGTAACAGTCCATGCTTACTTGAGTACAAAACCCACTTCCAGCATTTCTGTTTCTTACCCACGTTAAAAGATGGTGTCACAGTGATCTCCATTCGTGGTTTCTTCTAAATGGACGCTCCCTTTTCTAGGTAACTCAGTTACCCCTGTTACAGCAGTTTTTAACACCTCCTGAGTACAACCAGCTCTTAAATACAGTGCATGTATCTAGTTTCTGAGCCCTAGGTGTGAAATCTCAAATTCTTGTGGACACACGTCTCCATCTCTTACAGGTCCTCAAACTCAGGTAGATGAAGGACATTTCCAACCTGTATGTCAATTAATGACATTGTTTTCGAGGTTTGGAAATCTCTGATGAGCTGCTTTAAAAACACACTTGTTGCCTTGAGGGTTTGTAATACAAAAGGATTTTCAAGTAGGATACTACTGATTAAAATAATATATTTTCACTGTCTTAATTGCTAAATTAGCATTATTTAGAACACTATTGTAAAGAGAGGCTAACCATGGCACAGATGCTAAATGCGCTTTAGCATGAATGGGGCTTACCTTGCCTTGTAAGTGAATATTACTGCGGATTATATCTCGGACTTCATCCTCGGTGTCTTTCTGTCAAGAAAGAAATGTTACCTGGGAGTCCCATGAAGCATCACCTGTTACAAGTCAACAGAAATCCCATGCACCCCTTTTAAAACAGGGCATGTCTAAATGGTATCTTCACAGGATTTGGATGCGTGTGGCTAATTTGCGGGTCTCTTTCAGATACTTTCCTGCCACCGCAGTGCCGTGAAACAACCCACTCGAACTCCACAGCAAGTGCATTAAGACTCAATGGAACTGCGTCTCCAGTTCACAACAGGGGTGGGGCAGGAAGAAGCATGCTCCCTGGGCTTCAAACGGAAGCCTGCCCCTCCTCGAAATGTCCACAGAGTAATTTAGCACTTAAAACACAGCCCACGGGCAGTGCTAAGGCACAGCCATGCGAATCAGCTGTCAGACACCACCGGCTGGCCTGCGCTCAGTACCTGGGCTCAGATACACAGAGGGCGCTGCAGAGGCCCCAGGGCAGGGGAGTACAGCCTCCAATCACCGTGAGTGTGGCATAGCTGTCCCATGTGTGTTTTTCAAAAACTGTACCCTCATAAGCTTAACCATGAAGATAAAAAACAGGCCACAGGGAAACCCTGGGAACTTAAATCTCCACGCTTGTGAAGAAGAGCCGCTGGCTGGAAGGTCAATGCCGTAGCTCAGCACGAGCAGCACAACACGTTCTGGTCCAAACCCTGAAAAATGGCCCTTCCTGAACTGAATACGCCGCTTATCAAAAATTGTATACAGGAGTTCACAGAAATCTGTTTTTTCACAACCAGTGACTTGTAACTTCCCATGAGATTCCTGAAAGCACCTTGAAGATGAGTAATATAATTTAGAAGTAAAAACAGCCTCCCAAAAAAGTAGGCAATTGTGTTGCCTGAGTCCTAGGGCCAGTGTAGCGCACAGGTAACAGAGCACAGAGTGTGGGTGGACCCTGGCTCAGAGCTGGGAGACAGCGGCCTGCAGACAGTGGGGTCTGCAGCCAGGCGACTACGCCCTGCTCGCAAACGGGGAACGCACCATACTCAGCCGATTCTTGGCCAGGGCGATGAGCTCCTGGTCTCCGGGCGCACAGATGTTCAGCCCGATGGGCAGCAGCCGCTTCAGGGCGGCCACGATGAGCGAGGTCTGCACGGAGTAGCGGTCGCCCTTCCGCCTCATCTTCTTCCGCTCCTGGTCAGAGACCGCTGCCTGCAGAACCAGGACGGGGGTTAGGGTCTGTATGCTTTCTCCCATAGCCCTGAACGTTTCTAACCTGACTGTGCTTTCATCTTCCGCATGCTCTGCTGCTTCCTGGGTTTAGAAATCCTATTGAGAATTCTTTTTCTCTTTCCTTCTAGGCAACTTTGCTCATTTTAAGTCCTCCTCTCAGATTCCCAAGTTCCTACAATTCACTGGTGTGCATTTCTAGTGAATCTTAGAAGGAAAACACGTTGTAATTCTAGAGAAGCTTATGGATAAATGAAAATTCCATGGTAATTTTACATATTGTATGTTTTATAATTTTCAATATTTGAGAAAAATTTAAAGATAGATGGTGCATTTTTGTTTTGACAAATGCCTGTTTTGCTTACATACCACATTATACACGACACTGTCATAAAACCCTTCTGCGAGTGCATAGGCTTGTCTCCTCGGGGCCTTAACCCCAACCTGGTGCAAACAGACACGACACACTAATCGGTGTTAGGTGAATATATGGGATTATCTCTGGGTGACCTCTTTACAACTGCGAAGAGCCATGCCCCCTCGGGGGTTTCTCACACTTACGTTGAAGATTATGTTCGAACCACAGGGTCACCTCAAAGGTCAGGATCTGATTTTCACTGGGTAGTGAGTCTTCTCATGTAGGGGTATGTTCTAATGCCAAAATTAAAATAACAGCCCCCTATCCACTTCTGCATGAATGTCAAATGTCTTTGTACAATAATTCAAACACTGAAGACATTTTCACAGAAATGACATTTTAATAGTTTTGGGCTACTGAGAAAAAAGCAGAAGAGGGTATAATATACAAATAGTTTGCCTGCCCAAAAGGCAAATCCATCTTGGAAAATCCATCACAAAAGGATGTTGAAAGTTTTTCCCATAAACAAGGAAACAAGGGAATTATCTTACAGTAATGCAGCTTATCTATTATGTTGCGTTAATTATATATTTCAATATATCATCACATAAATCGTGTGTACTCCCTCAGTAAAACCATGCAACAAATGAGCATGTTTCACTCCTTGTGTGAACTAGAAACATTATTTCTGGGGAGAAAAGAGGTTATTGCACTTATGTAATATAAAATTTCAAGAACATATGGTGGCAAAACCAAAAAAAAAATAAGGAAGCAAAGCATAATCACCAATTTCTAAAATTTTCATCAATATTATTTGCTTTCTATCTTGTCTTAGAGTGTTAGCAGTCATAGAGTAAAAATGAGAAAATTTAGGGACAAAACATTAAAATGGAGCGGCTCCTGTCCATCACTTTGCTTTTCCCCCTAAAAACAGGAGTAAGTTTTACCACTGGTCGGAGCTCCAGCACAGTTCCCAGGGTGAGCCATGCGGGAGCTATGCTGTGAGCAGCACTGGACGCAAAGGGGGACAGAGGCAGAGGACTCAGGTAGAACCCACCGACGTCCACTCTCAAGACCCGTGATCCACCTTGAGTATGACGACACCGTGTCATCCTCCCAAAGGAAACACTGGCCTCTCCCGCCCTCTCTGCAGGTTGTCGTCACCTCCAGCCTGCACTGACACAGTGCGGGAAGCCACTAACAGGTTCCAGGTCAAACACTGTGAAATGTGTGCCATCCATGCAGCATTCTCCTGGGGCGGGGGTGTCTCCCCCCTTGATGCTCAAAATGCTGGCCCCAAGGACAGAAAGTTGCCCTTTCTCACAGGTGTTTCAGGGCACAGTCCCATGAAGCAAGGACGAGTGCCTCAGGTGTGCAAAGCTTCAGCATCTGGTTCGTGTGTGATGTCAAACATATGGCATTTCTAACTCCAAATAAGACTAGAGGTAGTGAGGGAGGCCAGTGTACAGTCCTGGGGGGTCACCCACAAAGCCGCCACTGACTGGTCCCTCGGGGTTCAGCAGGTGGCCCTCCCACACAGCTCGTTTCCCATTATGTGTGGAGTTGGCGGGGACTGACTTCCTGGGCCACAGGCCACGTGACTGCACGTCGTAGGCCATGTGGTGGCATACTTTTTGTGTTACCCAAGCAATATATTCATTTTCTTATTTAGTGACAACTCAGTAACCACACATACATTTTAAAGTGTTTTGATAGGAAGTTCCTCCCTTTCCCAACGCATATGACAGAGAAAACACAAATCTGGAAGCCTGCTTCCCATCTGCTAGGTGAGAACCCAAAACTGATCCCTGTGCCTCTTCGACCCTGCAGCTGCTATTTCGAGGGCTGTGTACTCAGCACATGTGATGCACACACATCTACTCTTGATGAACACAGGGCCCACTCCCCCCACGCATCAGTGGTTTGCTTTCCACAGTCTCAGTTCCCAGCAGTCAACTGTGGTCTAAAACTATTAAATCGAAAATTCCAGAAATAAACAACTCAAAAGATATTTTGAGAGAGAGGAAGACTACCCTCACATAACTTTTAGTATAGTACGTTGTTGGAACTGTTCTATTTTATTACTGTTGTGGTTAATCTTTTCTGCACCTAATTTATAAATGAAACTTTATTGCATGTTTGTACAGGGTCAGACACGGTCCACGGTTTTAGGCATCCACTGGGGGTCTTGGAAGGTACCCCTGCAGATAAGGGGAGACAACTGTACGTGACATTGACCAGTCGTATGTATAATGTGCTGACTGGCTATGTGGCAAGTGTGTGTACTAAGCAAGCTTTTTATTCTGACACTTTGACACCGTGGGGCCTTGCTGACCCTTGCCTGCCCTTCCCAGGGCAGACAGTTCCTAGTGCTAGAAACTTACTGGCCTGCAAGCACATCTTTTATATATGAACCTACCAATCCAGCATCCATTTTCTGCAATCACTTCCTCTGCCTGGGCCCAATCTACCTGTCCTAATGATCCAGGGTCAGGTGCCAGACAGCCAGCGTCGGCTCCTATGATCCAGGGCCCTGAAATGATTCAAACCAATCCTGCACCTGCTCACCCCGCCTCACCTGGGCCTTGCCCCAGACACCACAGTAAAGGCTCTTGCACACGTTTCTCCTCTCTCCCCAGCTCCTGACTGACCCTGGGGCTCCCCCACACGCCCCACCACACTGTCTGCCTCCAGGGAGCTGTGAGTACAGACTTCCTCCCTGACAACCGTTCCTGTATGTGAATCAACCAAATCCCTGGCACCCTTGAAACTGTGTGTTCAGTAAACATTACCTAATCTATCAAATCCCACTTATAAACCTTCAAAAACCCTTAAAAAATCAACCAATTAAAGTTGTATTCAGACAATTTTTAGTGCCGTGACACAGTGCATAAATAAATACCTTTGACATCTTTGACTTGGTGTCAGTAATCAGGAAAGACATGTTGTTGATTTCATTCTGGACGACAAAATTCTGCTCTTCTCTCTTGAAATTCTGAAAAGTTGCAAAAGAAATTTCAGTTTAAGTCTCCTAGATAAGAAGCCTGTGTGATCAGACGTGGTACAGGACCCAGAGTGAATACTGATTTGCTATGATTTGATATGTAAGACTTATCAAGAAAGGGAACAAGTATTTGTTGAATATCCAGTGAAGGCTAGGTAATGGCAACAATTCTGGGAACCTGATGTAAATGCTATGTTTCAAAGGCAGGAAAACCAAGGTTCAGAAAAGGTACATAACGTGCTCATCCACCACAGGTGGAATAAAAACGCAGGCCGGCCTGGGCTGGGGAAAGCACATCCTGCCTGCGAGTGTCGGCAGGGCCCCCCGCAGGCACATGCAGCTGTGATGGACCTGTCCGTCCGGTCTGAGAGTTTACCTGCTGTCTCAAATTTCACACCACTCCTTCTTTCCCTGCCAACCTAGGGGCACAGGGACATTGGCAATGTGACGTACCAGGTCTGGCACAGATAATGCCCCTTCTTTCTATCACAAAGTCATAAGCATGTAATTCTGTAACATAACACTATCTCACTCAAGCACACCATGTGACATTTTCGATGAGGTGTTCGAATTGAAACTATAAATTATTACACTCACATTATGTCCCTACCAACCACATTCTGGCAGGCGCTACTTCCACCGGACCCTGTATTTGAGCAGTGGAAGTAGAGAAAACACAAAACGAGAGCAGAAATAATCGCAGAGTTGTAAGGAGAGGTCACCAATCTAACCAGAGGCCTTCCTTTATTAGATGAATAAAACCCAAATTAAAAGTTCCATAGTGAGCATTTAAATAAATATGTTAGTGAGTGGTGAGTGATCAACTGTTTTTTGTGAACCACAGTGAGAAGAGTAAGCCTTGATGTTCATTCAGCTATGTGTCCTGGTTTCACTTCAATAACAACATGGCTGCTCACATAGTCTCACATTTAAATATGTGGGTAAGTGTGTATCTGTCACATATTAAGAGGTTTGTGCTTAAATATACCCATAAGATTTAAAAGCACATGTTCAAAATTTTTTTCTTATTCTTGAAAGTATCACTAGACATTCATTTAAAAACCCACTGATCATGATAAATAATCAAAACTGTTCCAAAATTTTGCCTTACATACAAACTTAAAGAAGTTTCTTTGGGTCTTTTGTGATTGTTAAAGTTGAAGATTCTCAGTTCTTCCAGGAAAAACATGCAGCTTTCGGTTTTCTTAAGTGATTTCTCCTGGGCCCTGGATTCCCAAACTTCCTTTAGAAGGTCCTGAGTGATCTAATGCCTCCCCTTACCCGGGGTAGGAAATCATTCCTTTTTAGAGGAACATAATTTCTTGTGATGTCACAGAAAATAAATGTCCACGTGAAACAAAAATTCACGTGTTAAAAAAGCCACTATTTCACATATTACTTCTATATGATGGGATTTTAAATATACATTTCTACACACATTTTGGTATTAAGCTTAACAGACTCCTCAAGGTAGGAAACAAATAATTTTTGTATACTAAATATTAAGTATAAAAATTTTATTTTTAGAAAATAGTACATTTTCAGAGTACTCTGAGTTGTATAACAATCTGATTAAATATACTAGGGAGACAGCCCAGAGGATGAAACTGAGATTGTGGCATTTGTTTTCACTTCCTCAGAGACTCCCGTTTACAAAGTACCACAACATTACAACTGATACAAAACTGCTCAGATTTTAAAATAACTTGGGACAAAAAAATAAATGCTCACTTACCCATATTCTGCTAGTTAGTGAAAATTATAGAATACTATGAAGTTCTTCTCAAGATTAAAATCATTTTCAGATTTAAAAACAGATCATTCTACTTGCAACACACAAAGTAGGGGCAACTCACTAAAGACACAATTAGTAAGTTCTACCACAAAGACTCCCAGCAGGAGTTTTATTTTACTCTAACACGTGAGCAGAACAAAATTCCTACAGAATCGAAAGTGTGTGATGACAGAGGAAATTCAAGGCAGCGACACCGTGTGTCCTATGCAAACACAACTCAGTTTCTCAAACCGAGGCCAGAGCACCCCCCGGACTCAGCATAGCACCAGCACCCGTGTCCACATCACCTGAGACGTAGGGCAAATGTAACCATGTGTGGGCGTAATTAAAAATCTCTCTGATTCTGTGAGGACAAATGACGAAACTCAAAAGACAGTTTATATTGGCTCCAACGCCCCCAGGGAACCTGTTCTCTGCCCTCACTGTTAAGTGCCACCAGCAGACAAGTTTGACAAACACTAAGGAGCTGGAAAATTAGCAAATAAGCCAAACAGCAGGCACTGCCGCACTGTCCTACTCACATGGGACTTGGACCAGTAGATGAACACTTCGGCCACCATGCGGAAGAGGTCCTCAGCCTCTGGGGTAGGCTCTTTGAGCCACTTCGCCCTGGACCACAAAATAAATGAAGTCGTTGCTCAGTTAAACCTAAAGTTAAAAAAAATAATAATGACCCTCCCAAAGTTGAGTCTGAAACCAAGGGACTTAGGGCCGCAGCTCCCCTCAGAGTAGGCAGGGCCGAAGTCCCCGTCATCACGTTTAGAGGAACTCGAGCACTGGACTGGCAGACTGCCGACGTTTACCTGCAAAACATGGACTGCTCCAGAAGCATTTTCTGATGGCAACCTTAAGATGTTCCATGAGAAAAAACTTGTCTAGAAATATTTGGTTACATTACTGATGGAGTTGTGAACACGCTCATCGCTCAGCAGTCAGTGAAGGGAGCCAGGAATATTCAGGACGCGAGCACACAGCAAGCTCGGGGCAGAATGGGAGAAATGAACCACTTTGGACACTATACCTGTTATTGTCCACAAATCGAATCAGAAGTGGGTAAAAGGCGTACAGGTCCCTGGCCAGCGTGGTGAACTCGTCCAGGATAAGAAGTTCGGCCTCGGACATGTCCCCCCGGGCCTCGGCTTTCAGGTGGTCTTCCTCGGAAACCACCATGGCTGCCTTCTTCTTCAGTTTCTCCATCAACGGCAAGAAATGAGTCTTCAAGAGCTGCGGCTTCACTTTATTTATTATAGGCTGGGAAAACACTGAAGAGAGACACCAATGTCGCACTCTGCGTAAGTGCTGTCACAAGGACACCGTAATCAAGACTGAAGCGTGACTGAAGCCCCGCCCCCGGTACCCCTGCCTTGGCAGCTGGTCCAAAACTGATCACTGAATTGATATGAAGTAATTCCTTGTTTTTAAAAAATGACTAACGGCTAATGTGGAATACAAAAAGAAGATATTCATTCACTTTGCAAATCACTTTGCAGTGAACACAAAAAACAGAATCCCCCAAACGGAAAGGCTCCTGGGCCCTTCCTTAGAAGGGATGCTCACCTCTCAACAATCACCCCAGATGATGCACTGTTCCCTCCCTGGACAGCCCCGCCCCATCCCAGTGCAAGAGCTGGGTTACATGCACCATGCACTGCTTGTTTACGTAAGGATGGGCGCACCTGTCAGTAATCGCTCTAAACTTGATAGGCACGTTTTAAAGGGAATTTCTTCCCTAAAGGGAACACATTATATTGCAAAAATGTATAAAGAAGAAATGTTAAAATCAATCATAATCATCCTACCTAAATTAGTAAGACATTTATGTATTTCTCTGGAGTTTTTATAAATAAATAACTCCGCAAATATATACCTAAATGCATTTTTAACTCATGTTTTGAAATATTCTTCTTTCCATCCCCCACGATATTGTGGGCACGTTCCAGGTCACAAAGCACTGCTGCGACCTGCTGTTGAACGACAGCCTGTGTTCTGCTATACAACGTGCCCACATCGTTAAGCACACTCCAGCACTGGGCATTTAGGTTGCTTCCGTAAGAGCTTTATAAACTTTGGACATGAACCCCTTGTCAGATGTATCAGTAGAGAGTATCTTCTCCCATTCTGTGGGTTGTCTTTTTATTTTGTTGATGGTTTCCTTTGCTGTGCAAAAACTTTTTAGTTTATGTAGTCCCATTTGCTTATTTTTTCTTTTGTTTCCCTTGCCTGAGATATTTCAGATAAAATATTGCTATGAGAAATGTCTTAGATTTTACTGCCTATGTTTTCTTCTAGGATTTTTATGGTTTTGGGTCTAACATTTAAGTATTTAATCCATTTTGAATTTATTCTTGTGTGTGGTGTAAGAACATGGTGTAGTTTCATTTTTCTACACATATCTGCCTAATTTTCCCAACACCATTTATTGAACAAACTATCTTTAGTCCATTGTATGTGCTTGCTTCCTCTGTTGAATATCAATATCTCTATTCTGTTCCATTGATTTGTGTGTCTGTTTTTATGCCAGTATCATGTTTTTTATTACTATGGCCTTATACACCAAAAAACAAACAAAAAATCCAATTATAAAAATAGACAAAGGACCTGAATAGATACCTCTCCAAAGAGGACAAACAGATGGCCAATAGAGATATGAAAAGATGCTCAGCATCAGTAATCATCAGAGAGATGCAAATTAAAACCACAATGAGATATCATCTCACCCCTGTCAGAATTGCTATCATCAATAAATCAAAAAACAACCAGTGCTGGTGAGGATGTGAAGAAAGGGGAACTTTACAGACTGGTACAGCCACTGTAGAAAGTAGTATGGAGATACCTCAAAAAAATTAAAAATGGAAGTGCCTTATGAGCCAGTGATCCCACTTCTGGGAAAATAACCAAATAAACCCAAAACATTAATAAAAAGAACATAAGCACCCTATTTTCATTGGAGCATTATATACAATCGCCAACACATGGAAACAGCCCGAGTGTCCATCAGTAGATGAGTGGATAAAACTACTATGGGACATTTACACAAGGGAATTCTACTCAGCCATAAAAAAGAAGAAAATTTTACCCTTTGTGACAGCACGGATGGACCTGGAGAACATTATTCTAATTGAAACAAGCCAGGGAAAGACAAATACCATTTGATTTCACTCATTTGTGGAATCTAATGAACAAAGTGAACTAATAAGCGAAGCAGAGACATGCTCACAGATAGCAGGATGTCAAACATGGGGATTTAAAGGGTGGGAGGATCGAGCAAAAAGGAAGAAGGACTTATCGACACGGACGACAATGTGGTGATTGCAGGGGGGAGTGGGTATTAGGGTGATAAATAGTAATGGAAAAACACAATAAAAAACTCTTAAGAAAAAGAAAAAAATCATGCACACAATGTCAGCACAAAAAAAGTAAATAAAAGAAATTGCTCCTAATTATTCCACAGAAACAGGCCAATGGCTCATGAAATGAAAGGTGAGTACATCTCGATCACCCTCCCTAGTCCCGGGAAGTGAAAGGAGCCAGTACACGGAAAGTCACTCAGTGTCTGACATCTACTCTTTTAAAGAAGAGCATGACCAGCATAGTAACGCTTCCTGGCACAGAATGAAGTATTGATAAAGACTAAGAGGAAAAGTCTAGTCTTCTTTATTTCGAATCTCTTTGGAAATCTGAAAACTTTCAGTGGGATGCCCCGCACCCCTCACCTGCTAGCCTCTTCATCCAGGCCCCCTCGTCAATGCCCAGGTTGTTGTAGATGATCTTCAGGATGTTCCCCAGCAGGGTGTTCATATGCTCCGAGTTCAGGGCCGTGCAGCAGGCCTCTGCCCTGCCCGGGTGGCTCTCGGGCCCGTGCTCCCACCACCGGGACATGTAGCTACACAGCAGAGGCAGGATGACCTCCATCACGTGCGGCATCTGCGTGTAGCGGATACCAGACTCAGCTAGTTCCACAATCTCCTCCATGAGCTTCTCCAAAGATGGTATGTTTGGACAGACATCTTCCACACTCGCTGGCAAATTGAGAGCTAGAGGAACACACACAAAAATAAAGGGTGACCACTGAAAGGAGAGACACGAACAACCGTTTCATTGGGATTCAAGGTGCAATATGCCCGCACACCTGTCCTGGGCCCTTCCCCATTCCATAGTATCCATGTTGACCTTCCCCTCTTTTCCACACTCCTACCCTCCCCCACCCCATCCCTTCAGATCAGCAAACAACCACTCCTCTTAGCTCAGAGCAGACAAGAATCTCAATGTCTCTGCTCACACGCCCTCTGTCTGCTCCCACATTCGCGTCCACCCTTTTCGGAGGAAGCGGCAGATTTGGGGTCCCCACACAGGGTCCCAGCTGCACTCCAGAGCCCAAGCCTGCCCTATGGCGGGGGCTTGCTGGGTGGGCCTCACGTGCAGCCCTTCCCTCCATCAGCTCCCCGCCCCCACACCCCCGACAAGCTCGCCTCTCTCCTGGTTGTCTGCTCTCCCGGTGCCCTTCCATCACCAGCAGTGGAGGCCCTGGCTTCCCACCATACGCAGCTCACAGCTCTGACCAAACCTCCTCTCCCTAAATCCCCCTCTCCTCACTTCCCTGCATTTGTTCTGCCGTGACCCTCTTCACTCACTGTCTTCTCTGCTGAACCTTTAGTGTGGTTTTCCTTAGGGACCTGTCTTTAGCTCTCTCCTTTTTAGGCATGTGTGTGCGCCTAGGCAAACCTGGTCATTCCTCGGGGCTCCTGCCATGAACGAACAACTCCAAAGCCACAGTTCTTAATTTTTGTGTGTCTAATATAGAATGTCTCAAAAGCAACTAAACCACAACAGGTCTAAATTTAAACTTGACTTTCCTGCTCTGACCCACCCCTTGAGCATGTACTACATGGGTAACATTATCCAATCAGTCACCCCAGCTGGAAGCCAGTAGAAAGCCTAGGCTGTGAACTCCACTGCCCCCCCGCAGAGCATGGCCCACCCCTAGGTCACTCTGTGTGCCCTGCCCAGGGCGCTTCTCTGTCACAGCTGCGGAGTCAGCACCACAAGTCCTGACCTCTGCCCTGAAAGATCTCTGAGGGGCACGTGACTCTGGCCACACCCCTCTGAAAGCCAGGAAGCCCCACCCCTTACCTGACCTAGGAAGCCCACCTCACTTCTGCTGGCTTTCCAGCAGACTCTTGTCTCACCTCACATTCCTTTCCCTCCTGAAAGCTAAATCCACCTCAAAGAGCTAAAAGTCCTCCTGTGTCTCTCCAGCTGTTCTGCCGACACTGCCCTTGCATGTCCCCAGGTTCTTTACTCTGAATTCTATCCTGTGTATCTATCGGTCCCTCTCCCTCCACTGACACTGAAAGTCCCTGAGAAAAAGAACCTAGTCATAGGCATCTTTGTGTCATGTCTCTCTATCTACCACAGTGTAAATCCAAACGTCAGTGCAATGACTGAAGGAAGGAATGGAAGGGAATCATCAAATTCAATCCCTCCACTTGTTATGCAAATGCTATTGTTCCTTACCTATAATGAATATACAAATCTGCTTCATTCTTGATTCACAGCTAAACTTTTAATCATAAATAAGACAACTTAAAAAGACATGTTTACACAGATGATTAATAATTCAAACTCAACCATATGTTACTATTTACAAATACACGGTGGAAATTTTGTAGAAAAATATTGCTCAGTCACATTTGATATGATTTTGTTTAACTTCCTATGTTATATAAAATTAGAATTATAAAATAAGCAAATTAAATAATGAATTTTGTATTCTTAAAAGAATCTTTATTTGCTGGAGTACACTATTACATCAGTGTGGCCAGCAGCTGCCAGAGAACACCAGTCACACAAAGCGACCATGTCAGCAGGGAGCTCTGCACTTGTGACAGCAGAAGGCTCTCCTCTCAGGGGGAACCAACCCCGTGAGAAACGACGTGAGAGGGCACTTCTGTGATGGCCAGGCCTGGACATGGGGGACATCTGTAATGGTGTCAACAATAAAAACTTTCTTATAGAAAGGCTGATTAAGGAATAACTTGCTTCTGCTTTTTTAACTATTTGTTAACCAACTCAGTTCAAATCCTAGTAGATAATTCTAACAGGTTCTCAAAGGCCAGTTCTTGAGATCACTGGTAATGGTTCTAGGAGTTTTTCAATGGGGACAGTGAAAAGCTTGGATGTGTCTACCCAGAAAATGATCAGATGTTCCTGAATGGAAAGTGACATGAGGCATAAGTGTATACAGACAGGGACTACATACAGACATCAGAATCGTAAGGATACACATGCTAGGGTCAGGTACAAATTAAAGTCAGTGATTAATTGTTTTAGATTTGTGTTTTTAAGTTTTGTAAATGATAAAAATTGGACAAAACTAACGGGAACTCACATAGAATAAAAGTGTCCAAATAACGTAGACATATTTGGTGAACAAAGAAAAATGAAGGGTACAAATGCATAAATAATAAATAAGAATGTTTATTTATTCTTTACCTTTACCTACTAGAGAAAACTGTATCAGAAATCCGATTGACCTATTATTCCTATCTGCTGATTATTTTGTCTTATCCTTACGAGTGTTGATTTGTCTGTGGCTCATTAAGTCAGAAGAAAGTAAACTAATTTTCTTTCAGAAACACTAAAGGAATAGTACACACAGCATTCCAAAAATTCTGAATGACAACACTTAAGAACAAAGCACATTGGGGATCATGAACTGAAATGGCCCATTAAAAGCCACTGCAGAAAAACACACTGTTAGTCACTAAGTTTTCTCTTTGTGTCTCTAACACTGCACACCGTCTGCGTACCTGCTCTCTCTCGTGAAGACCTGGTGTTGTAGATGGAGTAGCTGTTATGTTTGTCGAGATGAGTTTCGAGAAACGCCACGGGAAAGGCGCCAGCGAAGGCTGCCAGACACTCCCCCAGTGAGGAGCGCTGCCTGGGGGTGGAAGATAACTGTGGTTTTCATGTCTCCCCAAAAGTCCAAATTATATTAAAATTGGCAAGTTTAACTTCACAGGGACAATAATAATGCAACTAATAGTATGAATTACCACATGCAATTTCTGTATTATAAATCATCTTATGTTTCAACTGCAAAGTCCCTGTCACTCACAAAAAATAAAAGGCTAAATTATCTTTTAGCTAAAACAGTACAGACCAAAATAACAAGAAAAACCCTGCAAATCCTCCACAAGCTTGGACATTTTTTTTCTTCCTTATTTCCCTTTTACTTTTTTAATATAATGACTTACTAAGGGAAGAATTCCTGCAATGTGAATAAATAGATTAATAAAAATTAATAAACAAAGTACAAATACTAATAACTAATACAACTTCCTGAAAATTTTACCTATGTAAGGAGTATCAGGTTACTTATGAAACATTAAGGTATGCAAGTGCCAAAATGAATTATGACGCTTGGAATTGATTCATCATTTTCAAGCGCAGGAAGGTGTCTGAGGAATCAGACTCGCACTCCCTCAGTCACCAGCCGAGCCCAGGGCTGTGCTGGCTCCTAGTGTGTTTACTCAGCAGAGAATGATGTGAGCATCAGCCTGCCATGGACTCCTTAACTGATTTCAGATAAATATATATTTTTAAAGTCAATAAAATGGATATAATTAAGGTTACACAATTATCTTGGGCAGCTTTAAATTTCTCACTGAAAAAATATACTTAAAATGAACAATGTCTGATTATCTAATGTTTTAACTCAAAATAACTAGATATTTAGTCAGCTAAGAAAAAATGTTCCCTCATAGGATGGCACTGAGTAAAATAGAGTCCAAATCAAACATTTAATAACATTTCATTATTAAAAATAATTTGGGAACAAAAAATTACACAGATCACAGGTTTTGATTCAGAGAGACCCAACACCTAGTCTTATTCCTAACACTTAAGCCACTGCAGAAAAATTACTTGCTCTTGCTAACCTTTGCTTTCCTGAACTACAGACAGGGATGCCGAATGGCAGAATGTAGGAACTTAATAGGTTAAGATGTTTCATGCGTGACTTCAAGATCAGTAATTTAGTCCCTTACACCTGATTGGACTAGTCCACTCATTAACAATTCATGTCAATTATTAAATAATTAACTTTAAATTTTTTATTCAAGTAGTAATTCTCAGACCAGCTATGATGATTTGTGTTGATAGTCTAGAAATAGCAATTTTTCTTTTAGATAACTTGTACTAAAATTACTTGAGTTTTATTAGCACAGTGTCGCTTTTTCATTTTTTAAAAAATATCTTTTACTCAACTTCAAAATTTTATTTTTATATTCTCCCCAGGTCATTTTATAATTGCAAGATGTGTGTGTGTGTGTGTGTGTGTGTGTGTGTGTGTGTACATACACTAGCAGATTCCTTCATAAGTCTCATAACATTCAAGTTCAAATTTTACATTACAGTTTTACCATAATTGCTTTACTTTTTTTCCCCATAGCTCAGCTGTCTTTTATTATATCAACTCAAATTTATCTAAAGATTGCATAACCACTCCCAAAGAATTCAATACGTTAATCAGTTGTTTAGTTTATAACTAAGGAAAAAGTTACAAAGTAAAGACTCTTATTATAACACTTGAAACAGCCTTTAAGGCACAGTTAAATTTGCAATCTTACCTTTCCACATAGATACTCTTGCTCGTTCCCAAAGCATATAAGCTGGTTAGAATTCTGTAACAGGACACCTGCACATCTTCCACTGAAGGAAAAGAGAATCTCACATGAAAAAAAAAAACACTTGTTATTTATACCCTGTCCTAAGAAAGTTCAGGCTGAGAACAGAATTCCATCTGAAAGGCACACTAATATTTTCATGTTGGAAAGAAGCAATGTAAGAACAAACAATATGTAAAATGAAATGTAAAAAGTTTTCCTCAAACAAAATTACTTTCTTTCAGGAGTTTAAAGCATTTAACATAAATGCTGTAACATAAAGCATTTAACATTTAAAGCATTTAAAGCACATCATGCTGTGATTTTCAGAACATTATCAGGAACAGTGGCGCTACACTTTTTCTCCAGGTGTAAGAACAAAAGATCTCTTTAGGAAGATGTCGACATGGAAGTGTAGGGCGGACAGGCAGACTGTGACTCCAGACCAGGAGACACAATCTCCTTTTTGTCTAAAAGGGGAAAAGACGGGGTCTTTCGTTTCAAGCCTCCTGAACAAGCAGGAGGATGCTGGAGCGCAGAGGGTGTCAGTTATTTCTGAAGTGACCTGATGTTTATAGTATAAATAAATCACTTCAGTCGTTTCTGAACCTAGAGAATGGTAGGTGACCTATGACCCAATAAGATGTGATTAAGGGCCAGGAAATCTGAGAACTTTGAACTTCTAATTCCAACCCTGGAACCAGTTCCTGAAGAAAACTCGGCAACACGAATGGAGAACCCATCCTCGCCCTGCAGACCCGCCTCCTGATCCACATTGGCTGTCACCCTGCCAGCTCCAGGCGAGGCACTCCACAGGTGTTCCCTAAGGCGCGCTCACCCAGCACCTAGGGCATGAGTGCCAGGGCCAGGGCTGCGGTCAGGGCTGCTGGACAAGGACTCATGCACTCTCTGGTGCTCATGCCAGCATGAAGGCAGGGTGCCAGGGCAGGTCCTGTGCTAGTTTTTTCACATATCTTTGGGCATTCTGTGGATGTTTCAAGTAACTACAGCATTCCAGTCACAGGCAGCTGGCTAGGTCCCCAGTGTAGAGAGACTGACACCTATTAGCAGAAGCTGCCTGGGCTGCCCGAGTCGGCCAGGGCCTGGGACACACTCTGTCTCGGCAGCCTTCACGCCTATTGGCGGTGCAGCCCGTGGGACCAATCTGCATCCACTGGGAACTAAGCCAGGCACATCTCCCGCTGTCTGTCCCATGGTCAAAGCACATTAGAGTGGCCTCAGAGACCACACAGAAACAGTCAGCTTTGGACTTTGTACTTGGCCGGTGTGGAGGAGACTGTCCAGGGATTCAGTGACCCACCCCTGTAGGAGCAGTTTCTGTAACTCCCACGTCAACCTAGAACATTCTGCAAACCAGCACTCCAGTGTCTGAGCCGCATCTGAGTGACCCAGACGCGGCTTTCATGTCAGACCGCGCCTCTCGGTAACCGGGCTCTAAGAAACAGGTTCACATACGTATCAGGTCTTCTCCAAACTGGTGCTGGCCGATGTGCTCAAACAGCGAGGACAGCACCGGCAGCAGGGCCACCGTGGTGTAATTGATGATCTGGGTGACGCCCCTGGGCTGGTGGCGGGTGTGGGTGAACTGGCCCTGCTTCAGGTTCTCCAGCGTCTGCTCCAGGTCCTCGGCGGCGCTGTCCAGGAACGCCCTGAGCGCGCTCTTCACACTCTCCAGGCCCGTCTTCATGACTGTCCTGGGGGGGGGGGGGGACGGGCATGCGAGCTCAGTGAGCTCGGGCCATGGCCGTCCGGCTGTCTGCACAGCATCCACTCGCCCGCCAACTTTCAGATCCACTCTCTAACATTCTTTCGACACACCTAAGACTCAGCCATTCCCCTCTGCAAGTTCACAGCTGTTCCTAAACTCCTTCACAGTCAACTCAATTAGAACCTCAGAGCAAAGGGCAGGGCTAACTAACACCTTCTGTTTTCCGCCAGCAGAAATGTCGCCAATACTTACTCTATAACTAACCAAACCCAGCTTCTGAGCCAGTTTAGTTACCCCAAAACCGAATGAACCAGGAATGTTTCCAAGGCAATAGCTGTAAAGAAACATTTAACAGCAACTAAACCAAGTCACTGCATGAGGTCGCAATTTGTGCTTTGAGGGTGGCCATGGGCCTTTCCTCAATCAGCCTCTGAAGGCTGAACATTCAACACTCGACTGCCGCAACTTCTAGCAAAATCTGAAGATGGGTAATGCCGTCTCCCTTCCTCGTTCATTACACAGAACACCCCAAATAAAATCTTAAACACAAAAACAGAAAATCCAAGTTATCACAGACCTTGATACTCTTATTCTGGAAACTTTTATTCAGTTTTATCCTTGATAATAAAACTTAGTTTCAAGATGTTCAGAAACTTTTATTTAGATTTTCCCTTGATAATGACTGAATTTACTGCTGTGGCTTGGGGTGGGTGGATCGTGCCTTCAGCACACATGACGTGTGGAGAGCAGGGCAGAGCAGACAGAGCTCAGACCTGGGAGCGGCTCTGCTGCCACCCTCCCGAGGCTCTCTCGAGCTTTACTCGGCTTGTCTGTGAACTGGGAATGAGACCCTCGTGTCTCCTGTAAAACCAACCGTCACTGCAGACATGGAGCCCCGCCTCACATGGCAACGCTGTCAGGACCTCTAAGGGTGGAAGTACCATTTTTACCTCACAGGACGCGTTCCCCGTTCAGTTCCCAGTTAGGTACCGAGTTGCTACAGAAATTACTTGAAATTTAAGTAACGATTTATATACAATCATAAAAATAATAAAATGTCATTGTATTAGTAATTTAAAAAAGGTTTTCTTTTCACCCAAAGTCTTCATTATAATCCCAAAGAGTAAAATCAAGACAGTAGGTCCATTTCAATATTCTCCGGCGTCATTATTATACCGATTCAGATAAAAAATACCCACGTACCTCGCATCCAGAGTCTGGCCCAGAATGTGCAGGCAGTTGACAATTGATGTTGCATCATTTCCTAAAGAGGAAAAAAGAATGCAGTGTAAACTGCCCTGAGAATTTGTTGATGTTCTTCTTTTCTGTTAATATTTATGTTTCAAAAACTAGTCCACAGAACAACTCAGTAATAACTCCACAATGAAAAAAATATTTGCTGATCAAGTTTAAAACCATGCAGTTCTTCTGCCACGAGTGGAAATGTGGACGCACATGGGGAAGTGGTGAAGCAGGTCGGGTCAAGGAGTGGACGGATTCGGGAAGCATCCAAAGCAGTGCATGGGCTGAGTTGAACCACGTTCCTGGTGCGCACCTTCCCCGTACCAGCTCATCTTAGCTTTAAATCATGTTGTATGACAGCTTTGTAAGTCAGCTCCTAGCCTTCACAAAACGAGGGGAGCTAAAACTTTAATAAATTTAATTCCATCTTAATTACCCAAGTGTCTCTGCTTTCTAATTGCATTCAATAATTTGCCTGAATGTTATTGGTCTTTGGTGAAAAAGAAGCACCAAGCTATCACGTAAAAAAGCATCAGAAGCCAGAAAGGTTTAATTCTACCCTGACAAGATATTTGAAATGAGGCTGACTCTTCCCGAAAGTTGAAATTCACTCATTTTGATAGACAGAAATATGAATTATACAATTACTTTCTTTCTCTCTCTCTACACACACACACACACACACACACACACACACACACAAAAGCAAGCCCAAAGTCACAAAAGGACTGACTGCTCACAATGTAGTGTGACATCATGGCTTCTTCATTCTACATTCCATAAACAATGTGTACACATATGTGTGTGTGTTCACTGTGTAACATCATCATTTCCTAGACCTGAGGTTAACAATTTGAAAGTGAGTTTTAATACATTTGAGTATGTTATATTATTTACAAACAAAAATATCCTAAAATGAAATAAATATAGATAGATGTTAATATGCTTTAGAGTGCCAGCAAGCCAGTTCTGCGACTTGATACAAGTAAGAAAAAAAGTAAGGCATTCCTCGATGAGACCTTGAATTCTTTAAGAGAAGTTCCATTCATCTTATGCTTTGTATCTCAGAATTTCTGGTGATAATAAAGGCAAAACCAGTGGAAGGGCAGGATTTTTTTATGTCCCAGATATTGGCTGGATGCAATCATAGGGCTTGTACTGTAGTCCCTGAAAGTAGTACTCACTCAATTATTCACTCACTCAATAAACACATGTTAAATACCAGGCATTCTCAAACTTCAAGTAATAAGCAAAGCAGGTATTAAGCTACTTGCAGTTCAAAGAGGAATACAGAAAGCCAACAATTAATAAAAACTAATACAGGACATCAGGCCACAGTAAAAACATATAGCAGGAAGTAGGGATTAGCGCAAGCGGATGGAGTTTCAGGGGAGAGGTCCCCAGGCCGGCCCCAAGAAAGTCAAGGCAGATGAGCCGAGACGAGCCGTGCACGAAGGGCCTGTGTGCACACAGCTGGGGGGAGGCCCGGGCAGAGGGGCGCATGTGCAAAGGCTCAGACGCGAAAGATTAGGTGAGGATGTCAGTGAAGGTGGCTGCTGCTGGACCCTGGGGAGGGGCGACGCCTGCTGAGCAGGCGGGAAGTTCCCGAGCCTGGCTACCAGAGCAACCACTATGGGTAATTTTTTTTTAAGTGCAACTGAAAGACATTGTCAGGTTTTGAACAGATTGGAATCTGATCGGTATTGGATGTGGTTCCGACATGCCAAACTGGAGGAGCAGGAGCAGACCTCACTTAGGAAGCTGCTGCGGTGGAGTCAGGGGAGTCGGTAGGAGGGCTGATGGAGGGGACTTGGATCAGACTATCAGCAGTGAGGACATTAAGACCAGATTTTTAAGTTTTTCCTTATGAAGTGGGAGGTGAGGGGGTCAGGAGACAAGAATAACTCCAGATGTCTTCAGTGAGCAGTTGTGTGAATGACAGGTGGATGGGGCCCAGTGCCATGCAGAGACAAGAGAGGGGCAGACTGGGAAGGGGGGCAGGGTCCTGTCCTCCTGCAGCCCTCAGGTTATCTCCTTGGAGATGGTGAGCAAGCGACTGATAGAACAATCTGCAGTGCAGAGACAAGGTCCTGTGGGAACTATGAACTTGGGCACCTTACACACAGAGGTAATTTTTAAAGTCCTGGGCCTACATGAAATTAGCCAGTGTGAGTGTGTATATATATAACTGAAAAAAGGCCCCAGGGCCTGGGATGCCTGGAGGATAAAAGGTAAGGACGGTACAGTACAGAAGGCCTGGGAGGAAGGGTTCACAGGCACCAGGGATGAGGCTCAGGCAGCTGTTGCTGAGCACCAGGCAGGGAGGCTGGCCCCAACTCTCTTCTAACTCACAGTCCTTCCCCTTCTCCCTTCGCTTTCTCTATAAGGAGCAGTGCGTGTGCAGAGCCAGCCAGGCCCTCTCCAGCCAGATGGCTTGTGAGGCAGGATTTCTGTTTGCTTTGGTCCCTGACGTGGCCCGGCATGTGGGCCAGCGTTTGGCACAGGGCAGGCACTCGGTTAAATCACTGGGGGCAGACAAGCCTGGTGCATTGAATGAAAACGTGTCTGCTGAGCGTCATATTTCTGTGACAGTTAAAGCCCCGAACTGTAAGCTCCATGCATCCACACCTTTTGGCGTCCTCCGAGTTGGACACAGAAGGACTTTGAGTGCGACCATCTCAATGTGGAAAGCAGCAGACAAGGACCCCAAGGACGCAGAAAAGGTATAAGCTAAATATTCAACCCTTCATGGTGCAGGCCAAGTGAAAGCATCTATTTGTTGGGTAGACAGCTAAACAATGGTTATTCTCCAAAAAAGTATGGCATGGAGGAAGGTTTTTAATGCAATAAGAACCATCTAAATAATGCCCTTCTGAAGGCTACCCACACCACCCATCAGGAATGTCATTTAGTAGGATCAGGAAGGGTAGTGAAGAAGGGTAGTGAATGTTAACATTTTGAAGTGATGGTTATATTTTTATAATGTATTAACTCTACGTAATTGCTTAACTGCTCTAAATAATGTAAAAAACCCACAAAGTTAATGCTCTTAAACTCATGCTTTCTCAAGGTCCCAGCTACTTCCCTCGTCTTCAAACACAGCTCCTGAACATAGAGGGAGAGAGAGAGTGATGGGCCAAACCCGTTTGCCAGGAAGACTGTGCTGGGCTCCGAGGGAGGGACTGAGTGCGTGAGTGATGCCCCCAGCCGGCCCCGGATCTAATCACAGCAGATGGCAAGCATGGCACTGATGCTCATAAAACAATGCCACCCTCTAAATAAAAGTACAATGTTAAAGCTGTCAGAGGCGAAATATCATTTTGCATTTTAATTCCAAATTGGCTCATGATTTTCAATGGTTTTTAATACAAGGTTTGCAATATTCAGGAGCTTGCAACGTTATCCAGAACCTGACCTGCTCTGCCTGCCCCTGTTTTGTAGCCTGACCTACTGAGGATCCCGGATTGCGGCCCCTCTCCCTGGGCAGAGGAACAGCAGCCGCACTGACCTTTCTCCCTCTCCCCGCTCCTCCTGCACAGCCCTGCACACAGTGTTTCATGACATTCTGTTCTCTGAATAATGATTAACCTATGCATAATGGCAGGACTCCTATTAATAGTGTAAAATAAAATTAGGCTAACATATAATTTCTCTTGAAATGATGAGGGACTCGAAAGAACCTGAAGAGTGCCAGTGACTTTGTCACCTCTGGAACCTGTGACACTGATAGAAATAAAATTACCAATTCCTTAACTCACTGAGATGTTTTAGTTAAACTGAGAACATATATCTGATAATTACACATTTATTCATTGGCCGCAAAGTAAGGAAAGTCTCGCATACCAATATGTTCAAATGAAAGAAATGTCTATATTGCATTAATACTATCTTCTGAATTATTTTCATTAGCGTTGTCTGACTCTGAATGTTTCTGCCTCTCCCTAGGAAGTGGGTTACTCTTTATAAAGCTTATAAAACAAGTCCAGGAAACTCTTGTCTTTGCCACGGATACTGTCATAAACTACAGGGTGTCCACGTGAAGGCCTTCCCATCCCCAGGGGCAGTCACGTGGTCCCCAACAGCAGGTGTGACTGAAGGAACGTGACGCCCTCCGCACAGGGGAATGCTACCCTCAGGTGTGCCCCATCCTGAGTGCCACCGCACTTTAACGACTGTCCTCTCAGCCTGTGTGCCCTACAATGGTGAGCAAGCACAGCCTGAATGCTCTGAGATGACACAAATGCACACGAGTTCTCTGCTCTCTCATGACGCAGGAGCGCAGTGCTCGTGGCAACACGCGTACGGGTTTCAGGAGCAGACACAGAAGGAGCAATGTCAACTTAGTCTGCTGATTGTTGAGTTGAGGAGAGACACCAACTAAGAGGATTCACTGCACCACTTTGCTATTAAAACTCTTGCAAATATAACACTAAGATTTATGCACCACATTAAATTGGACAAACTCACCCAGGAGGAAGAAACAAACATTTAACAAGCACTAGAGCTTCATTTTCATACAGAACACTCATCTTGTTCAATGTTCTGCAGCTGAAACTAAAACTGAATCAATGATGTGACATGATGACTTCTAGAGTCATTCAAGGTCAAACCAAAATAAATACTGGAGCACGATACTCATTGTGTTACGGAATGCTTGCTTTTTCCAAGCATTTCTAGAAGTCTCTGTTACTAAATTTGGAACTTCTCTAGTAACTCTGGGGAATCTCTGGACAATTTAATATTTTTCTAATATGATAAAAAATATTCACTAGAAGATGGAAAAGTAGAAAAGGTCTCCAAATGATAACTGTTTTGGGTGTCAGTCTTCTCACATCGCTCCTCAGACGGAAAGGACCACGGCTGGTGGAGTCTAATCATCCTGCTGGAATGGTCATTGATTATACCTTATTCTGGGTCCGTGGGAGGGCCCTGTACCTTTTCACCGATTGCTTAGGGAACTTAAGTAACATGATTCTAAATTGTAAGGGAAATACGTGGATACTACATTTTTCTTGCTAACCACAAGAAAAAAATGCTCCACAAGAAAAAAAATGTTAAGCTTGGGTTACTCGTGAATGTAAGAAAATTTCAAATTGAGAGCACGTTTCTTCTTGCAGACATCTGCTCACTTATCTGTTAGGTAAGCGTAGGCTTCTTGAAGGCAGGCCCTGGATGGGTCACTCACTCAGTCATCAGAGACTTATAAAAGGCCTACTATGTGTCAGACCCCGTGCTGGCACCGAGGCTACAGCAATAAGCCCTCAAAGAGCTCAGCGACTAGTACCCAAAGGTGATGTTGCTCCTCACTGCATCAGAGAGGGGCAGGGCCAGTGCAGGAGCTCTGAGCGCCCCAGCAGCAGGAGTAACGGTGGGCGGTGACCCAGAGCGGAGCATTTAGGCTGAACTCTGAAAGAGGTGCAGTGGCCTCCTTGGCAAGGATGAGGGACTGGCAAGGTGAATGCTAGGGGGACCCTGTGGCCATCAGCAATGCCAGTTCGTGCAGGGACCCTGGGGAGGAAGGGAACAGACCCAGTCAAGGAGCAGAGAGAGGCCCCTTGGGCTGAAGCACAGTGAGCAAGACCTTGCTGGGATATGTGGATGGAGGCCCATAGGGGTCCCCACGGAACACTCCCGTGGCCGGAGGGAGAATTCTGACCTTGATTCTAAAGAAATGGGAAGCCACCGGCAGGGGTGCAATGTGCGACTGTGTCCTGGGAAAGTCAGGGCTGGGAGGAGCCCATTCAGAAGGCTCCGCAAGGACACAGGGAGAATGGCTGGCCCTGGGCTGGCCAGGTGGGAGCAGAGGCACTGCTGGCCGACCAGGAGACCCTTTCTGAGTCCCCCCAGCTTTTGAGAACACTTGCACACTGCCGGCAGAGGGCACAGAGGCCTCACTGCACGAACCTGGAAAACGAGGGCCAGCATGGCCTTAGAGGAGGCCTCACAGGCAAACCCGTGCTGATGCCACCACTGCCCTGCGGGGCCCGCCAGACCCCCAGCTGCCGCCTCCAATGGCCTGCTGGGCTGTCGTGCAAGGTCTGTGTGGTCTCTCGCTGCCCTGAAGTCTGGAATCGGAACCTCACCACGTAGCAAAAGTGGGAGTGGGGGCTGGCCGCACTAGTTCCTCAGTCGGCACAGACCCCGAACGGGAAACCGGGCTCCTTCCTGCTGGGTCCTGTCCTCGCCCTGACTGAGCCCCCAGAAGACAAGAGCATGGGGTCCTAAGTCACTAGAGGGCATTTCTAAGTTCCAGAAGCAAGCCTATACATAAACAAAATGCCATTTTTCCTATCAAGTGTTTTGATGGAAACCGGAGAACTACTGTTCTGCAGGGAATACATGGCTCGTCCCCCTTTTCAAACCTTACCTTTTTCTAGTATCACATGATTGTGCGAAACACCTCAAAAGGACTCTCTGAGGCATAAAAACACTTTAAGTCTCTTTAAATCTCGAGAGTGTGCTTCAAAGGCTAGGAAATATTTAGATTAAAGATACATATGGGTTAAATCTAAGTTTGGGGATTCCTCACATCATAAATCACAAAAATGTTTCAACTACAGACGAAGTTTGGAGATACCACTATAATCTGGCATCCAACTCGGACGAGTATTCCGACTTGCTCCCCACAGCCACTGCCACCAGGACTAGGGTCTGTCCCCTGCTGTGTTACAACATCTCACCTGAGCTCTCCTGTCACATTTCAGGTCAATGTGCCTCTTCCCACCATTCACTCTGCCCACAGATGCCGAGCCCGGGGGTTCCCTTGTCCGCCTCCACTCTCAGGGGACAGAGGACAGTGGTGTGTGAAGGCCGCGAGGTAGCCACTCACACGGCACTCTGAGTGCACTGCCCGGCCTGAGATGGAAGCATGCACTAGAGCCCCAAGACTGACAGACCTGTTACTCTAACCTCTTCCAAACCTGTAAAAAAAATGGTTCGGAGACAGGAAGTCCCTTGTCCGCATCACTCACTTGGTTTAGTCACACAGGCAGGACATGGCACCTAGGCTTCCCGTCCCAAGGCCACACTGTTCTCTCCAGCACACCAGGGGAGCGTCTGAAGGCAAGTTTTAACAGTGTTGTCTCAAGTTCACGTGTCTTAAAGATTCTGATAATTAGGCAGGTGTGCGTTTGAGTATGTTTGATTAATAAAGATCTCTTGAAATGTTATTTTACGAGAAAATCCCAAAGCAAATTTGAAATGGTAACAGATGACAGAATAATAAAAAGAATTCACAAAAATATGACATTGAAGAAAAGGTACAAGGTAGCTCTCCATTAAGTTCCTGTTAAAGATTTTAAAAATAGCATTTAAGTGCTAAGGGATTTAAAATGCAATATCTAAAAGGAGCACCAAAATTACAGAAATGGATAAATGTTAACAGTCCAATTCTCTCTTTTGATAGGTATGATGAATTTTATGTCCGAATGGAAAAAAGAAAGTTAAAGGGCAGTCAGGACTAATCCACGGTGATGGGAGTCTGCACAGAGCCCCTTTTCTGAGGGTGTGAGGAAAGGCACATGGGAGGCTTCAGGGTCCCGGAAACGTTCTCTGTCTTGGCCTGAGCAAGTCGGCATGAACACAGGCACCAGATCATCACGCTACAGCATCAGGCTGTCCTTAATATTTGCGTGCTTCACGGCATGTATGGAACACTTCAATAATTATTAAAAGGAAATTATAGGGGACGTAACAGGAAACCAAGAGTTCCCAGCATGTAAGAAGCCAGAAGCAGCACAGCAGCAGTACCGTGCTCATCAACGAGAGTGCCAGCATGCAGCTGGGAGACGCGCCCCTCGGAGCTGCAGGTGAGACCGCACTCCCCGAGGGCAGACACTGATGCCAGAGGAGCCCACCGCTGTCAGGAGAGGGCTGAAGCTCTTCACGAGCACTCTGCTGAACTTTTCCACAGAGACTTTTATGCTGAAGAGAACTGAAGCAAAAGTCAGTGAGCTGGAAATTACTCAGAAGATAATTTCTAGCCCTGGCCGGCATGGCTCAGTGGTTGGGTGTTGTCCCACAAACTGGAAGGACGCCAGTTCAATTCCGGCCAGGGCACATGCCTGGGTTGCTGGCCAGGTACCCAGCTGGGGGCGTGTGAGAGGCAGCCAATCGACGTTTCTCTCCCTCTCTTTTCCTCCCTTCACCTCTCTCTAAAACTAAATTAATGAAATCTTTTAAAAAAGAAAATAATTTCCACATTGACTTTTGATAACTGAAACATTAATGCAAAAACTCACTTTATATGAAATGTAACATTTAACTGCTAAATTTAAGAGCACCAAACATTGAATATAATAATATTGGAGACCAAATACAACCTCAAGTAATTATATTCAGAAACTATCATTTCTCAAAAAATGTAATGTTTAGAACTTACAGGTTATGCGTGTGTGTGTACATATATATTTGCATGGATGTATATGTGCACATATATGGACACACACACACAAATTCCCAGTTTACTTACTGTGTCTTTATAGTACTGACTTAACCCCTAGTTCTTCCTGAAAATGGAATTAAACTTACATCTTTTCTATTACACCCGTTTCAATGCTGGAATTACTGTAACACTGTCTCCACACCTACAGAGCACAAGGCTAACGTCTGCTTTGTCGGTTTCTGACCGTGGACACAGGGCAGCCCCACACGCTCTGCCGGTGGCCGAGGTGTCCCTCGGCCCCCAGCGGGGCCTCCCATGGCTCGTGGAGGCGGGTGCCCAGACCGTGGACTTCAGCTACGTGAACCCAGAGACCAAAGACACTGACTACGGGGCGAGCGGTTCTAGAAACCCCTTTGTGACTGAAGTCCTCAGCCTCGCTGCGTCTACTCTGAAGCTCCAGTGTCTGCCTGTGGTCGACCTGCAAACCTGCAGTCAGGGCGCTGACCAGTAAGTGCAGTTACAGCACTTTCACGCGTCAGAGCTCATCGTTTCGTCCACCAGCAACAACCAAACACAGATTCTAGGCCCCAGTTTCGCTGTGCCCTCTGAAATAAAACATGGCAGAAGCTGCCACTTCCATTCATTTGCTCTTTAACAGTGCAACGTTTTGATTTTCAAATGTACTTCGGACGAGCACAAAAACTTCCCGTCTTCAATTTCACGCTGCTTGCACACAAGCGGGTGGACCTGTGTCAGCCTAGGACGAGCACATGCAACGGCACACGGGCGCTCATGCAGCGGCACACGTGCACTCATGCAGCGGCACACGACACAGTGCGGACGGCAAAGGAAACCAGGTGAGGGCCATGCCGGGGTCCGTTCAAGGGTCTCCTTACCAAACAGTGAAATCCTATGCCTGACAAGAACTCCGAGTTTGCAGAACAGGCTGAAGACAAAAGAAAAACAAAAGAGGGAGGGGGAAGGGGAAGGGGAGGTAGAAAAGACAGGGAAATTAAAATAAAATAAAAAAAGAAGAAAAAAGAAAAATAAACAGCTGATCTATGAGCCAGAAAAAGCAACATGATGTCACGCAGAAAGAATCAATTCTCTGAGCAGAATGTGAAGTAAAGGTACTAAAGAGTCTTTGAGTGCATATCTCTAACAAACGTGGTTAAAAAACACGTATTATAAGTAAAGAAACAAAAAAAAAAACAACTGAAAGCAAAGCTAATTAATATAAAAGCAATCTCCATGAAACCCGTAAGAATACATTTAGTAGTTGTAACTACTGAAAAACCACAAGGAAAATACTTAATTTTATTTGTCCAAATGTATGACTGAAATTCTAGAATTCGTTGTTTTTATGGACAATATTTAACGATAGGAGTATGGTGCTTCGGGCATGAAATGTCACGTTAGGCTTAGTGTTTCATCACTTGAGTGTTTCTTCTTCCTGACCTCCGCCCCCTGACACATCCGCCACAGCATCCAGAACTCTGGACCCGTGGAGTAGGGACGGGGTTCAAGCGCCTGGCAGCTGCTCAGAGGAGACCGTCCCAGAGGGCTCTTGGCACTAAGGTGTGAATGGAATGTGTCAACTTCTCACCTCCTGCTGCACCGTTCCTGGGCCCCCGTGTCCTCCCTGGCGGTCAGTAGAGGGAGGACACCAACAGAGTGGCCTCCATTTGGCAAGAGAGCACCGCGGCACCCTGAGTCTCAGGTCAGACCCCAGAACCTGGGCAAGCATCTCGCCCTGTCCCCTGGGGCCGGTCTGGAGGGTTCCCCGTAGGTCCCTCTTCTCTGGAGCACCCCTCACTCACTTCCGCGCTGCACTCCCTCCAACCCGACCCGCCACACTCAGCTCAGGACACGTTCACTCCAAGAAGCCTTCTGACACGCAGAGCACCTCTGTCCCTCCCAGCCTCCGCCCGCACCATTTCCGAGTCTCTGCTACAACCTTTAACTTCCCACATCACAACTGACAGGATCTTCACATCTACCTACACCCTACCTCTCTACAGTAGAACTGTCAGAGAACACCGGCTCTGCACAGTCAGAACTGACCGAAGCTCTCACCTTGAACATGGACCTGAACAGTGCACCCCCCTCAGCCTGACTTCCCCAAGCACCGTGGCAGCTGCAGGCTGACCTCCCCACCCTGTCCTCTCTGGCCACGCACATCACCAGCGATGTGCAGACGCAGACGTACCCTCCTCCGTACTGGGTACAGATTGTGCCCAGGGAGGCAGCTGCTCACGACAGGATGGCCGAAAGGAGACAGCAACCCTATTTGTGATGCTGACCTCTTCAACAGAAAGTTCTGGCCATCCCATCTCACTTCAGTAGCGATGTGGAAAAAATGTACTGATGAAAACAAATTATACAGGGCACAGTGTAGCTCTTCCCAGAATGCCTAAGTAAAGGTGAGGTCTTGGGAGATCTCTTCCGTGCTACAAGTTTTTTAAAACAATAATCTACTCAAGTAGACAAAAGATTATAATGACATTAGCCCCCTGAGCTATAGTAGTTGAACAAAAAAAAAACAATAAAACAAGAACAACTTCCTCCAGGTGCCCGCACCCACCAAACTTCACACACGCTGACTCCACAAGGGTCCCACCTCTGGGTAAGGAAAAAAGTGCACTCACTGGGGTCCCTGTGCTCCAGCCTAACTGAAGTGGTACCTTTACCTCTCACTAGTGGGTGCCCTCTACCATCCAAGTGAAACCTGAGATGAAGCCGCCTTCACGATGCAGGCACTGTGTATTACCCAATTAACCTTGACCTAGGATCTCTTGTTGTGATGTTAACAGAACTGTTCCATACCCCATTCTGTGGGGTCACCTTTAACATCTGACAACCTGTCAGAGAAAAACGACTTCTCACAATATCAGCTGCTCCTTATGGTAACAGATGTGCCACGGGCGAGAAACACCAGTGCAGGGAAAGCTGGGTCCTCTCGTGCTGTCTGCCTTCCAGGTGTGAGTCCGTACAGGCTATACAGTTCGAGTGTTAGGAGCTCTGGCCCACAGTTTCTCCAAAAACACTTCCCCGCTGCTGTGGTCCCTTTCTCCACATCCACTCATGACTAACGTCCCAAGGATTCACAGGCAGGGATCCTTCTGCAGCCCCGACACCTGCTCTGCACCCACGAACGCTCTCTCCGAGTGCTCAGGGCCCACCCCCAGCACACCCTGTGCATCCCGCCTGGAGAGCTCTCGCTGCTAGTATCACTGATGTCTCAACCTTGCAGCACTCTGGATTCTGTCCCATCCCGCCACTGACTTGTCCTCTTCACTCTTCGAACACCCACTGCTCAGTCCCCGACCCCATTGCGAATCTCCATGTTTGGGAAGTCAGACCTTTGTGCTTCTCCCCCCATTTTCCTTTACTGTCATCTACTCTCAGAACCTCGAGCACTTCATGGGTAAAGATAATCTCCGAAAAAGTCATTTCTCGCCCTGATCTGTCCACCAGCAGCAAACAGTAGTCCCAGCCTTCCTCTGGACAGCCCTGGCAGGTGACCTGTCAACAGCCACTAAGCACCCAACCCAATCCAGCCTCTTTCTCTCCAAACCGGCTCTCCTGAAGTGTCCTGGTGGTGCTGGTGCCACAGAGCGACCCACAGCCCGTCCCTGAACCTGTAGCCCCGGGGGCCTCCCTCTTGACTTGCCAGGCCCAGCTGGTTTCTCTCCCTGTCTTCCCACCTCAATGACATCTTAGTACTAACGAATGAAGTGAAACAATCATTAGAAGATTAAAAAGAAGGGAGGAAGAAGAACCTTATTCTGGCAGTCACTATCGATGGCAAACATCCCATAGTGAGCCCGGGTAGCCTGTGTTTGCCCTGATGACCACAACTGCGAGGCTGCTGCGACTTGCTCCATGAGGGGCCGGTCAGCGATGGCAGCTGAGCCAGACTGACAACTGGACGAGGTGACAAAACACAGCACAGCAGGTGGGAGGAGCGGAACTCGGACAGAGCTCTTTGTGTTTTTCCTATGCCCTCTGATTGTGTTTTCTCTTCATTTGTGTCCCTGAGTGGCCTCCGTGTGACCGATGCCCCCTGGGAGCGAACTTCCTGTTACAAAGGCTGGCAGGCCCGGGGGACGTGGACGCCGGTGGCAGCCCTGGAGCACGAGGTCCACGGGAAGTTGGCGCCCTGCTCGCTCTCCCCGCCGTCCCCCCCCACCTCCTGGGTGCACTGGGTCCCAGGCTGGAGGAGGGCCTTCAAGGTGAGTGGGACGCCCCTTGGATGGTTCCCTGTCATCTTTACCACAGCCAGGTCTGTAAGCTTCACAGGAAGGTTATTTTTTGATGAAGTCTGGGGACATTTTCATCTTACTGCAGTCCTGTACCACAGTAAAGAGATGAGCTTAAAATTCCATTCCAGTCCTCATTCCCCACGTTCCGTGATGCAGAAATCCTGCTTCTCACCCCCTGGTGCTCTATCCCATCTCACTCTCCCCAGCAGGCTGCCTCTACCGTGCCCGTCAGCAGACCAGTAACACCCAGACCGAGGGGAGCCCGGATCTGCTGTGCAGCGGTGACCCCTCTCACGGAACAGCGTTTCAGATGCGATCTCAGCGCCCCCTGCACACGCGGCAATGCCGAGGAAGGCTTGCCCGCCAGACTCTTTTGTAAACGTTCTGGCAGAATTCTGAGGAGTCCAGCATGGAATGACCAGAAGAACCCAAGTAAAACTACGAAGCACACAGAAACTGAGACAAAACTGAGGAAGCACTGCCAGCATGCTATCTGGAGTAGAGAAAGGGGGACCTTCGCTTCATTTTCTTCCAAGAATGGACGTTACTTTTTAAAAATATTTAAAATTATAATCTCTGAAAAAGGGATCTCATCCTAAAAAATTAAGGCTCTTGAAAATATGAGATTCGAAGGGATTTTAGTGAATTAATATGAGGAGCACCATCTCCCAGACCTCCTGACACAGGGCACCTCGCCAGCCTTCGCCTGCAAATTCTGTGTTGGACGCTTTATTCCTTCCACTCAGCATTCCCTTTGGCAGCAAATACAAGGAATCTCAATGTCTAGAGCACATGGATCAACCTTTGGAAACCGTCCCCAGGAGAGCCTGCTTCCCAAAGGGCAGGCAGGGCAGGTGGCGGCACCCTGTGCACGGCCCCCTTCAGGTCCCCGGTGCTCCCTCCCCAGTGCAAACACACGTGGACAAGGGTCTTTGCTCTACAGCCATTTACCTCGTCACCATTTCTTTCTCCTTGTTTGAGGCATGTCCCCCGGAGCAGAGCGGTCTGCTCGCTGCAGACAAGAAGTACAAACGATGGTTTTTGAAATACTGATCAATTAAAGGCAGAACCACCTGCAAGGAAGGAAAAGAAGACAGGTGTACACAGTGGAATTTAGGGGCAGCCGTGAACACGGAGGCTTTGGAGCAAACAGAGTCCCATCCACATGCAGCAGGCCCCTGGTACCCACGGCCAGCAGACTCGGTGCAGTGGGGGCCTCACCCCTTCTCTCGGGCAGAGCACTGAGATGTGCAAAGGCTGTGACTTACTCAAAAGTCACACGGCCACTTGCCCAGCTCCATTGTGCTCTCACTGGGCTGCCCTCAAAGCCCACCTGCCATATCCTATTTGGGCTCTGCAGACCTTCTGACCTTCAGGGAACTCTGCCCCTCTTCCCTGACCTCTCACTCCACCATTCCCTCTTTTGGAATGCACTTCCTGCACGCCTGTGACAGCTCTGCTCCCTCCTGCTGGCCTCGCTCCAGGGCTGCCCCTCAAATAGGCCTTTGCTCACCCCTCGGTCAGACAGCCTCCACATTCTCTGCTCTGGTAACACCATTTGCAATTTTACATGTTATCTGAGTGCCGAGGGATTGGTTCTCCCGTAAGAGTCCATGCGGCACAAGAGAACAAGAGCCATCTCTGCGTGGGTCTCCTGTTTCAGCCTTCTCCTGGCCGCTGGGACGGCCGCCACGAACCACCAGGGCCATGGGCTTTCTCGGACATATAGCAACTAGTAGGAGAGTACTCATTGAGGAAGTAAACAAAAAAAGGTAAGAATAACTGGTGTTGCCAGTGGTTTGACTCAAGTCTATTCAACTGCATTCTTCCCACCGTGTAGACAGCATATTTATATGTTTCAGGGATGTGTAAGTTTGGGTGATCTTCCTAGAAAGTTGTGACACTGCATGAACTTCAGGACTGGCACATGAGGGGCATTCAATAAATGCATGAATGAATGAGTCACAGACTAATAGAAATTAAGTCACATTAGGCATCTGCAAACAAAGTCACTAGGGTGTTACATACGTCGGCAGTGCAATGCCAGAAGGTATTTTTAAATGTGATTAGAGGCCATGAGTTCAGCACTCCTGACAGCTGGGTACCAAGGGGACTGAATCCTAGCAGAAGTGATGACGAGCAAAGTGCAACTTGGAGTGAACGTGAGCTGCTCCCCACAGACTCTGGGTGTGACACTGAGTGGAAGGAAAGACCAGAGAAGCCTCCCTTGCCATAAAGGGCACAGTTCTAGAAACATATAACATACGCCAAGTACAACTGAATCAAAACAATAAGCCATTTTGCAAAGTGTCTCTAATAACCACCAAACACAAGTACTTTGAAAGGTAACTGGCAGAAATCATGAGATCTTTAGGTTAACTGCGACACACAACCCACAGGAAAGCGCCCAAGGCCCACTGAGTCAGTGACAGGGACACTACTATCTGACGCCTAGCAGACCAGTCACGGTGTACACGTTGAGTAAGTCAACACGCACACATGGAAACGTTGTGACCAAGTCTGCAACCTTCCCGACTGGCTGAAAGAGAGTCGCCCACTCCCTGAACAGGTCACAAGCTCTTGTTCAGCTGCATTCACCAGGAGGAATGGCGCCAGCGGGATGCACTCTGCACCAGAGCCACCGGCTGTCTCAGGGCTTCAGCTCGCCTGTCATACAGCAAGGGGACCGAGGTCCCACAGTAAAGATTCTTCTGCACGGGCTCCTATCATGTGCCAGTTCAACAATTAGCTACTGCTTTTCCTCTCCATGAAAGAGATGCTCATCTAAAAATTTTAAATCGTTAAAAACACACAAATATTAAGAAGTAGATATTTTTCTTCTCTTACACCACAGGTGGCAAACACAAGGCCTGTGGGCTGAATCCGGCTTCCACCTTGTTTTATCCAGCCTGGCACACTGTTTCTACCCACTGGCAGTGCCAAGTTCTTGCTTAACTGTTAAGGAGTAGTTATATTTATACAGTCCTAAAGTTACATTCAGTCCTTTGAAGGCAATGGCAAGGCTGATGTGGCCCCTGTGAAAATGAGTTTGACACGCCTGTGTTACATGACAAAGTCAAGAAGAAGAGAACTCTGAATCAGCCTTCATACAGAGGCAAGTCATTTTTGAGCTGAGGCAGGGAGGACTTGCTGGGGTGCCCACGGGGTTCATGCAGCAGTGGGTGCCACGCAACCTCAGCTCGCAGGAGAAGCCACAGCTACAGACAAACACATTCTGACCACAGGCAGAGAGCTAACGGTGTGTTTTGTAAGCAGACATTGAAGCAAAAGCAAGAAGGACTGTATACTGTACTTTAGCAAAGAACTTGATTTCTTGTTCGTAAGGGAAGTGCTGTCCTTTGCTTCTACTGCCGCCATCTGCAGACAGGAGAGAATTTTCAGGATCATGTTGCATTTCAAACATTACCCGATGTTCACCCCAAACATGAAGTTTAGAACACACGGCTTGATGTGCCAACCCACCGAACTGAGCATAAACAGCCAACCAAAAACACAAAGGCTCACTCGGCTGTGTAATAGATGAAAGAGACTTGAACAAATAGCCAAGTACAAGTCACAGGGCTCCTGAGCAGAGCCCGGCTGCGTGGTGATGAACACACGCTCACTCCCAGGTGCAGCTCCAGGTCTCCCAGGCACGGAGCACAAACTGGAACAGAACTCAGGAAAAATGCCTGTCTCAGCGGGACAGCCTGGCAGCCAGGCTGAGAGCAGCGGGTGCAAGATGAGCGCCTTCCTTAAGCAAAGCAAAACACCGGAGTTTCCCCTGGGACCCAAAAAACAACTGCGAGGCTCAGAGCAGATGGACCTTGGTGAGGCATCTGGCTTAGCAGGTGGCCTTTCCTCCCTCCTCCGTGCTCACAGAGGGGGCTTCACGCTCCCACGAGATGCAATGATAAACCACGAGAACCGTGAGGGTGTGCAGGACATACAGAGGAGCTGAACAATTCAGAATCAAGGTTTCAGTGAAATGTATGAGCCAGCCTCCAGATTTTTAAGAATCAAGATAACCTGCCTGAAAAAGTTCTTTGGCAAATAAGAAATCAAACAATCTGAGATATACATTAAATCTTAGACATACGTTCAGGAACATTTTTAGAGAATTTAGATAATATTTTGAAATATCCTAACAATGCTCTTCCCAAGAATAAATTTTTTAAATAGCTTTTAAGACTTGCTAATTTCATTTTTGTTGTCACTTTTGCACTAAATCTCTCTGAAGCATGCCACTAAAAATGGCTAGATCCATATAAGGGGTTTCTCATACAAAATCTGTAAAGACAAAATTTTGTACATAGTTAAATATGCTAACATTTCAATGAATTAAATAGGAAATATCTCTCCTTTCATTATACACTTGAGCAAAGATGTATATGTGCCAATGTGAAAAGATCTGGAGAGAACATGACCCGCAATAAAACCCAAAAATTAGAAGGCAGCACATGCACACCCCCACTGCTGCCCGCAGCCTGCGTGGTGAGAATGGACGCACGGCAGACGCATGTGCGGGGAGGACAGCACAGGATGGGGGAGGGGGAGGTGCTGTGCTGTGGGAGCAGCTGACCCCAGCCCCACCACTCCTCTGACAGTTCTCTCTTGGACCCAACTTCCCCAGCACAGCCTCCGGAAAGGTCCATGGACTGTCAACAGTGGGGAAAGTCTGTTTTGTCATCTCTGGGAATCTAGCCTCACCTTCTCCCCATGGAGGGAAAGAAGTGTGCTGAGCGGTGAGCCTGCAAACAACAGACAATTCGCCAAAGGCTCACTCCCACCGCCTCCACTCCCTCACTGGACAAAGGGAAGACAGGCCCCCAGGGTGGCCACTGACATCAGATGCTTTTAAATGTGGAAGAGGCATTTTAATATTTAACTTTGTGCAGAGCAGCTTCAAAAATTCACCACAGCCTCATTTTTGTTCTTTGGTTCAATTTCACTAATTCAGACTAATCTGGCTACTAGTCAGAATAACTCATATATCATATTTCCAAAATACATCATTGTTTCAATTACAAAGAGATTACAAACCATAAATTAGGTTGCATAAACAGCTTTTTGATCAATGGTTAATAAGACAGAAAAATACAACTTTTAGACTATAGATAGGTTGAAAGGGAGATTCTGGAATAGAAATGATCAAAAAAAGGCAAAGAGATTAATAAGCATAAATTATCTTTATGCTTATAAATAGTCACAAAACTTTAAAATAGTTATAAAAACAGTCCCAGGGATGGAAAGCCCAGCACAGAGAACAGAGTCAGTAATAGTGTGTGTGGTGCCAGATGGGCACTAGACTCAGTGGGGGTCACTTCGTAAGTTCTGTAAACCTCTCACCTCTGTACTCTACACCTGAAACTAATATAATATTGTACGCTAACTGCATTAAAATTTCAAATATTTAAAAAAAAATTTTTTTAAGAGAATAATGACCAACAGGAAAATCTTTAACCACACTCAGGATGTGGGAGGCCAGAAACAAGAAAGCACCAGAGCTGGCATTTGTATGAACTGTAGTCTGATGCTGGGCCCCTCGGAATACCGGGCCCAGCATCCATGGTGAGGAGGGGCAGGCTGACAACGGTGTGTTTGCTGCCCCGGGATCTAGGACTGTGAGTGCTGAGAAAACATGTTGAAAACAGGAATAATTAGCATTAAGAAACAAACAAGCCTTAGGAGTGAAAAAGAAAACTTAAAAACCACCAGCAGAAGAGTGCCCGCTTTCCAGAGACGGCCTGCTGGGAGGGGCAAGGGACCAACCCTAGGGCTGGAATCCGACTATGCTGATGGCACAGGAAACAGCAGAAATGAGAGGCGGCAGCATCAAGAAAATGTCCTGAAGGAGACATTTTCTGAGATTTAAAATAAGGATTTCTTTGAACTCAGGTGGCACGAGGCCAGATGGGTAGAAATCCTGCACTTTATCCAAGAGGATGATAAACTGCTCTGCACTGCAGGAACTCGGCCCTGAGCAGACATCCCTGCAGAGGCTAAAGGCAAGGCCTTTGTGTTGTCTAGAAATCTTGGGAATCCATTGAGTTTTCAGGTTATTTAAGGGCAGAGCACTTGATTCCATCAGGAAAGATGTAACTATACCTTAAATTCTGATGTCCATCCAGCGTATCTTTCAAAGTAAAAAATCAATGCCAATGAACTTTAAAGGGCAGAGCTATGTTAGGTTTTAAGTTCTCTAGCCATCCCTACAACACGGCTGCCTACTGACTGTGGTTGGTACCAGGCCGGCAGAAAGCACTGTGCCACCAGCTCGCAGGACACAGGGGGCTGTGCTGTCCTATACCCTGACACACAGGTGCCGGTGACGGATAGGCTGCCAGAGGGACCGTGGCACCCACCGAACTCCAGGATGTACTGATGGGCCTCGTCCACGTAGTGGATGAGCTGCTGAAGGAAACTGTAGGCGAACCGCTTCTCGATGGACGGCGTGTCCAAGTCCAGGTCCTTGAAGCCCCTAGAAGAACGAATGAGCTGTGGAAAGGACCGTCTACAAGGGCTGTTAGAAGGTGTGTATGTGTACATGTATTCAACAAAATTTTATATTTATTACATATATAAGAATAGTACAGGAAACAGAGAAGCCAAAGAACTTATATGTACAACTCATAGACATGAACTAAGTGGGGGACGGATGCTGGAGGGTGGTGGTGTGTCGGACGGAGGGGGGATAGAAGGGAGAAAAAAATTGGGAAAATTGTAATAGCATAATCAATGAAATATACTTAAAAATAAAAAAAATTAAAATGGGGAAAAATAAAGTTAGATTATCTCAAATTCCGTACCTAAAGGCAAAAGTGATATTTAACTTAGAAGGCACACGATGAATACTTTGACATAAAATGATGGCTAATAATTCCACTACTACGCAGTAAAACGCTGCCTTTTGAAAATCAGAGCGTCGTTACTGCCTGGATTTTGCCTGGACGGCGGACGGGGATTTAAGGTGGGCAGCACTTCGACCTGCCCTCGGGATCTGTGGCGAACAGCTGAGGGCACTGGTGCTTCCAACACGTGTGTCCCCGCACACTGAAGAGCAGCCCTACTAGGGTGTCCAGCCTGTGGCCCACAGGCTGCCTGCAGCTCAGGACGGCTGTGAATGCAGCCCAACACAAAATCATAAATTTATTTAAAACACTATGAGATTTTCTGTGTGTGTGATTACCTGTCGCAATGTATTGAATGTATGGCCCAAGACAACTAACTCTTCTTCTTCCGGTGTGGTCCAGAGACACCAAAAGGTTGGATACCCCTTTAGATGGCGATCACTTCTGGCCTCACTGAATCTATGGGCTGTTTAATACTCAGTCTCACAGGAAGAATGAGGCACTACAGCAGGTGTGCTCTTACCTGGACACGGCGTACCCGCTAATCTGCAGGAACTTGAGGATGTCCTGAGCTTTCTCTCTGTCCTTGGCTTTCTCCTTGGCTGTCAGCGTGTCATAAGGCACCAGCAGGGGGTGGTTTCCCCCTCCTAAGAGAATGTCCAGACGAGAACACACAACAGCAACGGGAAATAATCTGAAATGCAATGCGGCGGCCTGTATAACAGGACCATGCCACAGAACTTCCGGGTCCGCACGTCACTCAGGCCCCTTCCCTCTCCGGGGCCCTTGACGACCCAAGAAGGACTGTGCATGTGCCCTTGAGGAGGCAGTCACACCCTGCGCACAAGGGCATCTGTGAGAGCCAGAGCCCAGCGCACCCACAGACACAAAGGCCGGGAAGGGCCGGGCGCTCCCATGCTGCTGAGCGTGTGGACTGCGAACGGAAGCCGAGCCCCGCCCTGCTGGGCCTGGTGCAGTTGGCAGGCCCACTCTGGGGGCACGCTTCCTTCCCACCCCACACAGACAAGAGAAAAACGAGTCTTACGTATTTTTAGCAAATATACCTTTGGACTCCAGCTCCATTTTCTTTTTCTTTGCCCATATATTGTGGTAGTTTTCAGCCATCATTTCTGCCATAGCCTTAAATGAACAAATTATTTAGCAATTAAGTTATACTTTAATAAGCACAAAAGCTAGCTCTGTTTCCCAATATGTCATATAAAAAATGCTTTATATTAATACACCGCAGTGTGTCAGTGTGAAGCACAACCTGGGTGTGATCAAACACAACTGTGCGCTATGGCGTCTGGCTGCAGAGAACGCTGATGAACGCTGAATGACTGGGAGGCAGCCCAGCCATGTGATGGGGATGGCCCTTGTCATTTGTGTTTAATGGCACACACTTTACTAATTGGATCATGAAACTTCAAATTAGCTATAGACTTCAACCAAAAAAGCCACATTTAACAGTTAGTTTAACTTCTAAAGCTTTCAAAGATCCTCTAAACCTTACAAAACACTGACAGCAGAGAATATCCATGACTTTCAACATTTTCATGTTGGCATCCACAAACTAATTACTAAAATTCTGTGGCATTCCAAAAAATACATTTTTTGCCTATATGACCAAAAAATAGGAATAATTTTAATTCATTCACAAGAGACCACTATTTCTGTGCTGGCTATTGTCATGTTCATATTGGACAATCTGAGGGAGAAGGGGTCCTGACTTCAGAGTCAGGTCCTGCATGTTCTGAACGCTTGCGTGGTACACCGGTTAACATCTGCTTGTCTGGAGCACCGTCTGTCCCAAGCAAGGTGAGATCCTGCACGGGCCACATGAACCTTCCTACAGACCTTTGGGTTTTGAAAAAGGAAATCCTACGATCCTTTTCACTTTTGATTTTCAAGTTTACTGTGTCATTTTAATACAGTCATTGGGAGCAATTTAACAATATGTAGATTTCATTCTCAGTAATACTTATTTCTCTTGATAGTACTAACAACTCCAACATAATTGTTTGATCATCGTATGGGCCTGTTAACTTATGTTCCATGGCAACAAATTTATCTCCCACTCAAATCAGCCACTTCACAGCCATCCCTCAGTGACACAGGACAGATAAAACCATGGGCAGAGCATAAGGCAAATGGGCTAATTTTTTGAGGTGTCTCCGTACTGTTTTCCACAGTGGCTGCACCAGTCTGCATTCCCACCCACCGTGCACAAAGGTTCCTTTCCCCCACAGCCTCACCAGCACTTGCTGTTGGTGGATTTATTGATGATAGTCACTCTGACAGGTGTGAGGTGGTATCTTACTATGGTTTTAATTCACATTTCTCTGATGATTAGTGGCATTGACCATCTTTTCACATGTCTAGGTCTATAATGTTGTAATAACTATGAATGTTGCCAGGTGGGTACTAGAAATACTGGGAGACCATTTTGTAAAGTATGTAATTGTCCAGCCACTATGTTGTATACCTGAAACTAATGCAAAATAATACTGGATGTAAATTATGATTTTAAAATAAAATGTAAGATAATAATTAAAAGTATGCTGGAACAAGCATAATGCCATCAGTTTCCGTGGACAAACAACTAAAAATTCACATTCTTTAAGGAACATGAAGGCTTTTCCCAAGCAGAGCATCATTAGGGACTGATTTACCTCCTTCCTACCCCAGACATTTAATATGAAAATATTAAAGAGCTTTAATTTAATAGATGTTGTCCTCAAAGAAAATATGTTAGCTGGAAGAAACACCCTAGAAAAAGTCGTATCAGCTTTTCCAGCATGAAAAAGCCGGGGTACATAATCTACAGGTTCCACAGGCCCGATATATGATGGCCACATGCAAACAGTTCCCACAGCAAAATACACACAGGAAGGTGCTGCAGTGTGCTTTTTACAACCGAACTCACAGGACACTTTCAAGAGCCCCCGGCACTTACATGCAGGTCTCTGGACAGTGTGACGTTGCTCATGTCAATGGCCCGGGGGCTGTACCCATGGGCAGCGTCCACGGAAACCTAAACAGTTGATGGGGAAAGTGGAATCTTGTGAAACACCCGTGGAGAGAGACTGGAGAGATACCGCAGAAATGCAAGGCAAACAAACCTCCAACACACGCTTCCTCAGATAAAACTGGCAAGAACCTACACAAACTGATTTCACAAACATACCTAGCAAATTAAATTGTATTGGGGGCTCTGACGATTGTTTATGACTGCATAACAATTCCCAACATCTCAGGGGCTACCTACCCCAAAAGCTAAGAATCAGGACTCAACAACTTGGGCAATGATTCTAAAATTGTAAAACATTTCCTTAATCAAAGAATCATCATATTCTTGAGTTTCTTACAAGTTCTAATTGGCTGCAATGAACTTATTCTTCCTTACATTAACAAAATAATCAAATAAGTCAATTAAGTTGACTTAAAGTGATTAATCAAAGAAGTCAGCATTTACATGTCTTTATGGGCTAAATAAATGTTAAGATAAAATATAACCAATTTATTGCTTTTAAAAGTACAACATATAGTATTTTTTCTTGTGTCCACATCCATATCTACTTTGGGTATCTAACTTATCAACTATTTCTTAATAAACCAGAAACCAACTGACCTAGCTTAAAGTTTCTCCTGTGTTCTAGACTTAAATTTTCAGCTATTCATTACCACCTCTGTCTGGTGTCCATTCTATCTGTGCTAATTTTCTATTATCATAAGAGGTCACGACAAATTTAGTGGATTGGATGTTAGACGTTTGGCACAGGTCTCCATGGACTAAAGCCAAGGTGCCAGTGGGCTGTGTTCCTTTCCAGAGGTTTTATGGAACAAGGTTCTCCCTCCCTGCCTTCCCCACCTTCGAAAGGTCACCCACACATCTTGACTCTGCTGCCTGACCACTCATTGCTCCCTGAGGGCCAACCTTCAGTTCTGGAAAGGAGGAGAAAGCACTGAGACGTGGACACACTCTACAGCCTTCGTCTGGGAACCGGGAAGACCTTGCTCTCAGGTCCCTCCTCACAACCCGGCCTATGCATCCCCCCGGACTTCCACCAAGACATCACTTAAGAGCTTTTAAAAATGAAACAAACATGGCTTTACCCCTGTAAACACGTTAAATCTTCAGAATTTTCAAACTGTTTAAAAACCCCCAATAGTTAAACAAAAGATGGAAATGATCTCACAACAAACACGTAAACAGTGGCTTCCTCCCAGGGCCCCACCTGGCTGGTCTGCGAGATGCGCCGCGTCCGGCTGTAGAGCGCCATGCTGTCCCCCTCCCGCGTGCGCTCGATCCTCCAGCCCCACGCCAGCATCGTCTTTAAGGATTCTTTGATTGGCCAGCGATAAATTTCTTTTTCCTGGAGACAGAAAGGAAGAGAAAATAAGGGGTACAGAATACCAGGAATCCAGATGGAAATAAAAAATACAGGGTCTGGCAGAAGTGAGGCCTGCCTGTGTGTGGCTGGCAGGGGAATAATATGGGTGTGATCATTTATAGTTTTAATTTGAACATTTCACCTAAAATGTCACATGGTGTGCTTGAGTGTGATATTGTGTTACAGAATTACATGCCTATGATCTTGTAATGAAAGACTTTGTAAAATAAATATTTTGTTATTTGTACTGTATCCATATTTAATGCTTTGGTCTGAGATAAACTACCTTTACTTTTTTAAGAAATTGACATGGTTCATTCCAAAATAAAAAAGCAAAGTAAAAACTCTGAAAAGCAGAGTGTGAGCCGAGCCCTAGTTTGTCCGATGCTGGTAACAGAGACCCCTGCTTATTACGGCCGGGAGGTTGGCAACCTTCGGGGGCCCAGCTCCTGGCACTGCAGATGGGAACCGGAAGGAGAAACCTGCTTGGGGAAAAGTGGGGATTCTGTGGCAGGTGAGTGAAGGCTCTTGTACCATCAGAATAAAGAGAGAGAAAACTTCTCTGCACAAGCACCACGCTCGAAAATCCTTTTACTTCATCTCACAAGAGACTGAATTCTCCCAAAGAAGTAAAATATATGAAAACTTACAATATTATTAAAATATTTCACTGTGCCTCATCAAGAAACTCTTAAAAATAATATTTTCTACACTCCTTAAAAGTACAGGAGAGAAATAAAAATTGAAAAAGAATAGGAAAATATTAAGTAGAGAAGAAAATAACCAATTAAATACTGACAGAAAATGGGAATAGAGACAAAAAGACAAAAGATAAAATAAGGAACCTTTGAATAAAGGTTAAAAATAGCATACAAAAAGTAAAAAGATTTTAGTAAGAAATTACTAACAAAGAAAAACATTTTGAAAAAATGTATAACTACATAACCTTAAAAATCCTCACCTTTTCAGATAGTAGTTTATATGGTTTCATTAATGGTTGAACTTTGGATGAGTCTGAATATGTTTCCCCATAAATCCATCCATTGGCCAACTAAAACAAAACAAACATCAAAATTGTTTTATATGTATTAATTTCAGAGAGTATAGGTGTGCACGTTTAAGTGTGTGCTGATAAAATAAATCTGAAATGACTCAAGGTAAGGATTAAGGTTTGAACTTTATCCAGCATTAAGTGAACATAAAAATTTCCTAGCCAACACCAGTCTGAGCAATCAAGCCACCTGAACAGGTCTTTTCACCTAGAGTAGAAGTGCCCAGCCTTCCTTAAATACATGGGCGGGGACTGAGCCAGGCAGAGGCAGACCCAGGTCGCAGGCGCCCCCACACCCCACCCTGCATCCTCTCCCCGACCTGTCCTGGGTGGGGCCCTACCTGTGGCACGTGTGTGAAAGAGACAACCGGAGTGCCATTTTGTTTGGAAGCGTCCTGAATAACACTACTCGTTTTGCCCACTGCTCTATCCAGCACCCCTCGACACGCTTCTTCCCCGTGATTTTGTCTCCACAGTTTCGTGTCTGCCTGCGGAATCTGGGGGACTGGTGGGCACAGCCCAGCACTGCCTTCTGTCAACTCATCTCCATTTCCCCTCTACCAGCTCACTGCCTAGAAGACTGTTTAAAACAGACACTTAGCTTTTACCACCTTACCTAGTAAGTCAATTAAATTACTCAGGAAAGAGCCACGGGTTTATAAATCAGAAAGGGGACTATTAGACGGAGGACTGGGTGGCCGGGTCCAGGGCAGGATCTGGATGCAGCGGGCGCCACTGTGTTGCTGGGTAACATCCCCCGGCAGCTTTGCCACTGGATTTTCTCTTCTCCCCATCACTACACCCTCATTTTAGGCTGTGCACACCCTCAGCTTGGCTGCCCTGACAACCATCTCTTCTCAAGTTTAATGAGGCTCAACTTAAACGTGGCTTCTCAGCACAGTGTTTCCCTCAGAAAACCTCGTAATGTCCCAGATCTCGCCTGCTTGGTCCCCTCATTCAGGCTGGCTTTGACAACACAAAGAAACATGTCACCTTGTCAAGTAATCTATTCTCAGTGACTGCATACTGACTTGGTAATAAGCAGCACAACAGGAGACTTAAAGGTATAAACGATCACTAAATTTCAATGAATAATTTTCAATATTTTATCTAACATAAAATTACACATAAAGCTAAAGTTTCTTTAAAATATTTCTGGACCCAGAGCCACTACTTTTTCCTGAAGCCCCTGATGATTATTACTTTGTATTCCTACAAACGATATGTTATATATGAGATTTAATAGAGTTCTTGAAATTTAAAACTGCTTTTATGACTATTCCTGTTCATACGTGTACCATGTGTGTACCCGAGGCAGCACCATGGAAACACCACACCAGCGGGTCACGATGAGAGGCTCCTCCCTCATCGAAACCGAGCTCTCGCTGCAACAGAGAGAACCGCCCGGTCAGAGCCACCAGGGAGTGGACGCCGGACGAGCTTGGGGCTGCCTCGGCGGCCCTGGCGTTACCTTGTCCATGGACCATCTGTCATGGGAGTGTTCAGCATATTTGTTGATGAAGTATTCCAGTTTCTCGGGAATTGTGATACTGTGAGAGAAACAGAGAGAAAAGGCTGGGTTCCCACAGGATTACAGGAACTCACATTAATAATTTACTCACAGCTTCCGATAGCTTAAATCCCATTCAACGCATAGGTGTTAAAAATGGTTTTAACAAGGCATTGCTTTTCTTTTTTTTTTCTTTTTTAAGATTTTATTTATTTTTAGAGAGGGAAGGGAGGGAGAAAGAGAGAGAGAGAGAGAAACATCAATGTGCGGTTGCTGGGGATCATGGCCTGCAACCCAGGCATGTGCCCTGACTGGGAATCGAACCTGCGACACTTTGGTTCGCAGCCCGAGCTCAATCCACTGAGCTACACCAGCCAGGGCAAGGCATTGCTTTTCCATACGACAGGAATAATATAAGAAAAGTCAAGTAGGTAAGGTGGCATCTGCTTATCATATGCTAGTTCATGCTTTATGTCTTAACATGAGTTATATAAAATTATGCATAGTATAAATAATAATTAAAATGTATTCAAAGATGAGGACAATCAAGATATGATCAAATGCAACAAGTTTCGAGACATGCTTCTCCCCCACATTCATTTTTTGAAGTTACTTTTCTTTTTTGACTGAAGTTTCTTCTGCAACAACACTACATGGGAGAAAAATGGCTGAAATTTGACCTGTTACATTATTTAAGTGTACTAAAATTTTAACTTAACTTCATACCACTAGTGATATATGAATGATTTTAATTATTAATGATCAATGCATCTCACTCTAATTGTTACTAATATAGACTATAGGGAAAAGTAACTCATGCTTCATGATTTTATAATATTTATTCCTGATTCCTTTTATGTTTAAGTAAATATTTAATCTCTTGAACAGGTGCTGAGTGTATGCAATTGATGACCAAGTCTGATGGTAACTGTGAGACTTCCAAATATCAAATATCTATGAATGAAAAATTAATATATAGCATTTCATTCTTTAGTAAATATGACTTACTAATGCAATTAACCTTGAGACTAGAATTCTAACTGAATCTAGTGTAATGAGATGTTTTACTATTCTTCACCAGCAAAGTTATCAGGCAGTAATTGAACCACAGGACATATATGTAAGAAACATTATAGAAAAATCACAGAAACAAAGAACTTACTGAGACTACTCTTTAAACCTAATCTGTTAAGAAGTGCCCAAAGGGGAAGTCTAGGTAAATTGATACACATGCCCAACACTTACTAATTAGATTTAATTAATCAAACTATGATATTGTTCTGATGTTATTTTAAAATCCTGGATTATACTGTATGTTAGCAAGCCACAAACTTACCAATGTAGGAATATGAACATGTGTTTTGATTTGCTCATTTTGGAAGAAATACTAGGATTAGTCACATAAGCCCAGCACTGGGGTAGAGTCCTTCCTCACAGGACTGTCCTCAAATACCAAACATGCAAATTTAAGGCATTGCCAAGCTCATAAAAATACCACTAAGTTTGAAGTGATCTGGGTGTGGGGGCTAAACCAGCTGGTGGGCTGCCCTGACGCCTGACCTTCAAACTCCATAGTCAGCTCTGATGTTGTGGAGAGGGACTACGGAGGGACGGCCCTGTGTCACTCATCTTGCTGAGTGACCACAGCGTCGCTGAGATGAATGGGACCTGAAGAGGCAGCTTCCTTGCCAACAAGAAAGCATAGTCCTGCATAAAGACAGTAACAGCAGCAACAAAAGTGCTGAACTCCAAATATCTGAGGTACCCAAACATCCTATTTGTTGGACAATGTTGGCAACTGAGCACTTGGGAGACACTGCATCACGTTAAGTGACGTTTTATCGACAGTGAAGGTGTCACAATGCATTCTAACTGCACACTGACTTTCCCAGGGACATTCTCATCTGATATTCCTGCTGACCTCAGGCTGGGCTTTGCACGCTGAGCGTCAGGAGCAACTCTAGGCCTTGTTGCGGAGACGGGACGTAACGCAACAACTCACAGGGACTATGCTGTGCTCTGCCCGGAGCACACAGGTCAGAGACACAACACAGAAGTGGGCTGAAATTTTAATGGACACTTTGGGCAAATTTTCAGCTAACAATAAAACCAATGTGATGCACTTGATCCTCCTTACTCCAGATTTCCCATGTGGTGCTACAGAGAACCCCAATTCTACTAAGAGTGCCTGAGAAGGTCTACCTCATCTACTTCTGACAGTCGGGCAATCACCACGGTCACTGCTGTTTCATCAGGGAAGGGACCCCAGTAAAAGCGCACCAGTTCAAAAGGGGCATGGAGGAAAGGAAGCTCACTTTAGCACTCAGTCAATTTCACACTTCACACATCTTTTACAGTAAAAAGCTGCTGCGACGGAAAGAGTACATACTTTGAGGTTTCGACAGGCTGTGGGTTAAAGTTGCCTTCGGCGTCCATGGAGGACTGCTTCTCCATCATGCTGACGTAATTGGACTCCATGTAGTCTGGAGGCAAAGCTCCGGCCACGGCACTCAGGCAAGGCAGGGCCAGTTTGAAAAGCTCCTGTTCGTATTTCTAGGGAGAAACGGAGGACCAACAAACAAAAATGTTGTAGGAAAAAATCTGAATCCCTTCCGCACGCCCCCTACCCAGGTAACTGAACTCGCTAGCAGATTTGGCCTCTTGAAAATGGAACATTCAGCCTGAAATCCCATAAGCATAAGAGAAGCTGATGGCTACACGCTGCAGGTGCAGCCTAAGAAGAAACAAATATTTGCTTTTCTAAACATTTATTCTTCAATATTTGAGGTGATGTAGCCTCAAATATCCCAAGTGTGTAATGTCTGTACAACACAAACATAATTTACGAGGACTGTATTTCTTAGCAATGGGCTATTTACCACCACATTGCATCGTGAAGGCCTCGTAGAAAACACCTGCAGAAGACCCTCCCCGGGGTGAGAGGCTCTGACTGACCTGCGCTGCATTATGAAGCATAAAAAACTCCGCACTAGGAAAGAAGTGCTGCAGCAAATATGCACTCTCAGAATTTCTGGGAAGAGGCATTTGGATATTAATCACATCATAAATTTTGTAGAGATTTTTTAAAATCAAACATAGTAATCATATAAAAGTTATCTCACTTTAATCATTCAATTTTAAATTACTGGTGCAAATTCTTCTAAAAATACCTTCTACATATCATGTTAAAAGGACTCTGTTTACCAAAGACAATTCAGCAAAAAAAAGCATCGCGAAGTCACTGCTAAGGGAAGTCCCAGAGGAACTGTCCCCTATCAGGAAGTGAGCTCCGGTCACAGGGCTCCGGCCACCCAACAACGTCTGTCGGGAAGTCCACAGGCCTGTGACTGACGAGCTCAGCACAGCCGCAGGCAGCGCAGCACCTCACTCGTCCTGTCTGACCTGCCACCGTGCATTTGCTGGAAGTGCCCAGGCTCTCCCATGCAAACACGGGCACTAGAGGGGCCAACCACAAGGAAAGTGGCTCTGGGTTGGGGGGCTTCCTTCTTCACAGCAGCAAAGCAGGCAAGTCAGTGAACCCCTGGAATAGTACCCTCAGGGGATTTTATATAGTATACTTCATATTTGATATGATTTCTTCAGGTTTTATGAAATTGGGGAGGTGACTAAGGGGAGTTTGAGAACAAATAAGTCCAAATAGGTCAGAAATTATATCAACTCATGTGCATAGTTTCCTAAAATGCTTAGCCACCTTAAATTCAGAAAGTGATTCTAATCACAAGAAACATGTTACCATAGCAATGATTAAAAGTCAACATGAACTGCATTCTCAACATTTGCTATAAATTCAGAAAAGAGAAAAAAATTAAAAAAATAAAATTATGGGAGTCTTCATAAGTCTTATCAAGAACCTATAGTTGTAATTATTTTATCATACAAATAAACCCACAAAATATTAAATTACCTTTTGAGACAGGGCATCAAAAATTCCCCAGAACAATTTTCTTGATAAATGAAGTTCTTCTTCTGAGGCAGCTCCAAAGTTCCCCCACCCTCCAGGCAGACAGTAATATTTCCAGCACCTTTCGTAATGATTTGTCAGCAGCTATGTGGGAAAACAATTGTAAAAGCAATGAGCTAAAGATGCCTTTGATACTTTTCCATTTCTTCCCACATGGCGTTCTGCTACCACGTAATAAGATCAACTGAACGAAACTGCTCGATCCACATGGATTCTTTGGGAGAAAGTTCTTACCATGTATTTCACATCTCTTTGAAACTTAACACTGACCACAGTCTGAAGATCGAACACCCCATTTTACCAATAATTTACCTTGCACATTCTTCATGAGTCTGTTTGGTTTTCAGTGGTTCTCACTCACTGACAGTCTATGAGCTGTTTTCCCTGAACTCTGTTCGCGTGACAAGGGGTTGATGCCAGGGTGACCCAGAGCACAAGTGTGCCCGGCACACAGGACCTAACATGTGCCTTCTAAAGGAGCTCCACCCCTGGACACTTGAGCGTCCTCCCTGCCAACCCTAATTGCCACAATTTATGATACGCTATCTCTCAGTAACCCCCAAAACTGCCCACTTCAATAGTTTCTTTATCTAAGTATATTACTTTGGTGGTTACAGATGCAATTTGTAACCTCAGTGAGTGTCTATGTTTTCCCATATTTTATTTGTTTGGAACTGAACTGGAAAGTCAAAGATAAGTACAGAATCTTTCAATTATTTGGTAGCTGTTTGGATAACTTATTCTTGATCTATAAAATAATATTCACAACTAGGTGCCAAGTTAATAAAATGATGTTTATGAATCAACTACATGTTTTTGGATTCTCCTCTAACTAAGGAAGGAAATTAATTGATAAGAAAGGATTACTGTTATAAAAGATAACTACCATCACTTACAATAGAAATATTTCTTTTAGTTTGATTTCTCTCTCAGTTACAAAACACAAATTTAGGACTCTCAAATGATAAAACACTGAGATCTGATTTGCTTAGACTGATTTGGAAATAGGTATAACATAAAAGACTTTTATCACATAAAGTGATACTGTATCTTTTTTTAAGATTTTATTTTTTTAGAGAGAGAGGAAGGGAGGGAGAAAGAAAGAGAGAGAAACATCAATGCGTAGTTGTCTGTCACATGGCCCCCACAGGGGACCTGGCCTGCAACCCAGGCATGTGCCCTGACTGGGAATCCAACTGGTGGCCCTTCGGTTCGCAGCCCACGCTCAATCCACTGAGCTACACCAGGCCAGGGTGATACTGTATCTTTTTTTTTTTTAGGGATATTCCAGCTCATTTATATCAAGAAAATTTTGCAGGACAAGGGCTGTCCTGGATGAAAAAAAAAGATTAAAATGGGATTTCGGCAAGGATGTAATTAACTTTACATAATTTATACATCTATCTAAATTTATTAAACCAAAATCAATTTTCACAGTGGTTATTTTTGCTAAATATTGAGGCATGCTTAGCATAACAGCAGCTCTAAAAATGGGCACATCTGTGTCTCAAAACTCTTTCACAGCATGTTGCTGGTGTCCATGAGGAAGAGGTGCTTACTAGACAGCAGTACCATGCTGTGCGGCCACCTGTAAAATGCCCAGACACGGCCATGACCTCCATGCACAGACCACGCTGTCAGTCTGCATCTGGCATCTGAATCCTGAGCCTGGATGGGCTGTCAGAGGACAGGACAAAGCCCCAGGTTAGTAGGACAGCGTGGGATGTGGCCTTTCACCAGCATAGTGACAGAGCAGAGCAGAGAGGATGTCCTTGACTTTTCCCCCGTGGCAACTGGAACTGCAGGTACACAAAGCATCTCTGAGCCTTGCTGGATGGCATCTGGAGACTGTCGTTGGACTGTCAACTCAGAAAACACCGTCATCAAAGCCTGCTCTTCATCCTCGAAGTTGGTAGTCAGTGGGGCGGGGCTTGTCACCATGTTTCCCAGCCTGAGGTTTCTTGGCTCCTTTTTTTCTTGTGGCCCATTTGTTCCCACTGATTTCCACTGTGACCAGCTACAGAAAATCAATCTTGGGATTTGTATGGTCTGTTACTGCTTGTTTACTTCAGGTTGATATACACATATCTATACTCACATGCCCATTTCAACAACTGGAAGAAATTTTCCAACATCTAACATCGAACATGGTGTATCTAAGAGATGTACAGGTTGTAATGGGAAACAAAGTCAGAGGACCCAGTAATCAAATAACTATGAACATGTCCTGCCCTTACCTTAAGGGGCATCTTTGCATGTTCATTTAACAACGGGACGTCAAACACTAATCTTCTGAGTAAGTGCTGCATCATGGAAGGTCTCAGTTGGCTGGTGGAACAAAGCTGATTTTAATAATGGAGTTAATGTATCTAAACTAAGTAGACAATTCATTAGACTAAATTAAATACGCCAAGAACTGCACGTACCCCTCTCTTCAGAGAATGTTAATTTCAGGGGTCCCCAACCCAAAGATTAAACAATGGCTGCACGATTCTATCAGTGATCCCACTACCCCTCATCTCCACCCCCAGATCTGAAGGCCCGTCCTTATTTGCTACAGGAGATGCGTCTCTTCTGCTCCCTCCCCTCTTAACGCACAGCCCGGAGCCCATGGTCTCCAGCAACTTGGCAAACACGCCTCCCCTCACTCCCAGGGGTGGGGGGTCTCCAGTGCCCAGACAGGACGCACAGCATGAAGGGGAAGATGACCAACACACGGTGCACACCCCGCGTCCAACAACCCTGAAGGCTTCACCCCATTCGGTGTGTAGAAAAAATCTGTGAGGTTATGTATTTTCATTCCATTTTACAGAATTTTAGGGTCAGAGATGTGAGAGAACTTATCTCCCAATCTCTCAGCTCCCTCAGTCCCATCTGGCTTCCACGCCCCACACCCCGCTGTGGGGGAATACCTTCCCTTCACTGTGCAGTGCTGGGCGGCAAGCCTTCTCTCCCACAGCTCCTGCCCAATCAGAAAGGAGCCCCAGCTTTGCTGGGGGCCCCCGAAAGTGTCCCTTTCACTATCAGAACTTCAGAGGAAGGAGATGTTTCTGGTTTCCACTGGAAGGCATTTATGTGAAGACTTCTACCTACAGCAAGTGGTTCACCAAGCTGGCAGAAATAGCCGCCCTTCATCACTGCCATGTGGAAGGAACACCTTCACATTATACTGTATCATTATTCATATTTAACAGGACCTCTTACTCGTCTATCTTGGAAGAGGAGTTAAAACCTTCGTACAGCTGAAAGGGGAGAACCTATTCAATATCTGACATGGAAGTGGCCAGGGACCCCTCACAGCACCTCGCCCACCAACTCCAGAATAGCTCAGTGGATCCAGCACCACAGCCAAGGCCTGGAGGAGCACTCCTGAACTTGACTCATGCCTCACTACACAGGACTTCCTAAAGGAAATTAATTCTTGCACAGAAATTGTTCCCAAAATTCCTAACAATTTGTCAAGGGCTGCAGAGCAAATAAATTCCCTCTCTTAAACAGGAGGGGGTTGGGGGATGGTAGGTGCCCACTCACCCACAAATGGACAGCAAGCAAACTTCTATGGAGTCCCGCTGGGCCCTGGTCAGCGAGCAGCCCTTCGACAGCCTATACACGGTGTGCAGCAGTGAGTCGATGAGGGAAGCATGGTGCTCGGTGCCGGCGAACAGCGGCGCGCACCTCCGCAGCAGGGGCAGCACAGCTGTGCAGAGGTACCGGTTGAGGGCCAAGGCCATGTCCGTGGCACTCAAGGCCGCCTGGAAAGCAATCGGAGAATACTGATATAAAGTCATCTGCCTTAGGGGAGAAACATGCTGATGTGTGATTTCATTATCTGGAAAGTGACAGAATATGAAATATGCTTCAGTTGTAGTTTTAAGTGTGGTTCACATAGTCTTTATCACAGAAAGCAGTCAACTTTCAACTGCTCATCAATAACAAAAATAAAGTGATATGTCATCAAAGGGCCCAAGAGCCAAGCGGTACATATTCTGTAATAGATCATCAAGAGTAGGAGGAATGAAAGATAAAGACACCGATGACATCAGAGGGGGTGAGCACTCCACCAGGGGAAGAAAGACTCCTGACACAGCTCATGCTCCCTCGTTCTTTCTGAGCTCCGCCCATTAGTGCAGTTGATGCTCCTGCTCACATCTGCCAGAACCAATGCTCAAGGGCTGACTGTCTCACCAGGTTACTATCTGTGCTGTGTGCCCAGAATTTCAGGGGAACACACCCAAAGAAAAGAATTTAACATTCATTTTTTGTGATTCCCATCTCATGACTCATAAAAGAGCAACTGAAAACCTATTTCCCTGGAAATCAAAGAGACTCATTCAGCTGAGATAAAAAAACAAGGCGGCACTAGGACCAGCGGACAACACGCAGAGCTGCAGCCTCGTCCCCAGCCTTTGAAACAGCAGAGCACGCCCACTGATGATGGCCGATTCTCGGTTTGGGTCACTGGACACCTGGGACAGATTTTAGCCCATCTGTATGTTGACAAATGAAAACACCAGGGTGATACTGCAATTGCACCACTCAACTGCGTCCACTAAACCGTCTTATTACTCTAATTGCATTATTGGGAAGAATAACTGTTTAAGTCAACAAAGAGGCTGTTAGGAGCCGCTGGGACCTCAAATCGGGGCTATATGAATTTCTTCTTGTCTTCCATTGCACCTGGTCAGAGTTTTTATCTCATTCTTGAGCTGCTGTCTCCTCCACCAGTCAACAAATTCCTTGAGAAAATAGTCTTATTTTATTTTCTGTTTGCCCACTGCTTGCCTAAAAATGTAATAGGTACTCAATAAACATTAGGTGACAATAAATAAATGAATATATACATCTATGAAAAAAATATCAAAAACCAGAGACAGAAGAGTCAAAAGTTGAGGAAGCCAGAAGCTCACATCATTACCGTATCTAAAGAAGCAGCAGCCCGGAGATCTGGCAGAAAGCCGACCTCTAGAAGGTGGAGGAGAAAATCTTGAACCTCAATTCCATAGACCCTGTCAAGGAACAAAACCATGGCTGCCTTGTGATCTGGGCAAAACCCCGCAGACATGTCAGGCTCCACCACATTCCCATCTACAAGAGAGAAGGCGACACGCTGCAGTCAGTGGCCCTGCCCTTCAGGAGACAGCTACAAACGGCTGCTTTTCAGCCTCCCCACGTTTTCAGGACAGCTATCTGTTCAGTGGTTTTCAGTTATTCTAGGGAACCAGCAAATGCTAGGAACTGGCTGAGGACATATGATGGTGCAGCTTAAAGCCAAGGTCATTTCAATGCTGTGTGCACGTCCATTTGTCAGCTAAGTGCACGTGTGATAAGGACACGTGCTAAAGACTGAGAAGGAAACAAAGGGTATTTACACCCATTTGCACCCGCATAGTGAAGCGAGGAGTCAAATCCATGGAAAGTTAAAATGTAAACTAAGGTGCTCACTCTTTTCAAGAACAGGAGCATCTTTTACACACTAATAAAACTCATTATCCACTATGTGATAATCATGGTACGTTTACATATTTATAAGATAATTACAAAATGCTGAAACAACTCTTTGAAACCAGTTTGACTTTCAAATGAACTATGTTTAATGGCCATAATTAGAGTGAAATTAACAACATTTAAAACATGTTTGAACATGGCTGGTGTGGCCCAGTGGACTGAGTGCCAGCCTTCGAACCAGTTCAATTCCCAGTCAGGGCACATGCCTACGCTGCAGGCCAGGTCCCCAACAGGGGGTGTGCAAAAGGCAACCACACATCAATCTCTCTCTCTCTCTTTTTCCCCTCCCTTCCCCTCTTTCTAAAAATAAATAAATAAAGTCTTTAAAAAAAGAACATGTTTGAGCATCATACTATTTTCTCTGACAACAACCAGTGTTGATGCCAATATAAGTTACTGAACCCCTTATTGTAAGTTCACACATTCATGGGTTGGGGACCATTAATATGAGGAATTAGGAGATGACTGTGTCAATTTACACATTGAGGCAATGGTGTGTCTCCCATTTGGCCATGTGCTAACTATGGCGCTGCTGCTCACAGCACTGTGCAGGCCCTGTGGAGATGACCACAGGATCTTTAGGAAGGTGCAATCTTGGACAAAGAAGGGCCGGGGAAAGATAATACACGACCACAATCACTCTAAAACAATAAGCTTTTGGTTTTCATTCACAGTCAGTGAATGAGTTTTATAGTTACATCATGAAAATAAACAAATAACAATGTTTTAAAGAAAATTAGATTAAAAAAATAAAGCCTAAGATTGTACACCTACTAATTGGCAAATTTAAATCTAAACCAAGTAAAACTGGATTTAAAACCCAACCAAAACTGATTCAACCTAGTGTTAAATTAGTGCACTAAAGCTTTCTATTTATTGATTCAAGAGAGAGAGAACAGCATTTTGTTGTTCCACTTTTTCATACATTCATTGGTTGACTCTTGTGTGTGCCCTGACTCAGGATCCAACCTGCAGCTTTGGTGCATCAGGACGCTGCTCTAACCAACTGAGCTACCCAGACAGCGCCTATAATTTTCAATTAAAAGCCTATATGAAATTCCAGTTAAAGGTTCCTAAAAATCTATACAAAATTTAAATTGATCAGATTTTATTACCAAAAAATTAAATTGATACAAAAATTAGAATCGATAAAAAATTAAAAATCAAAATCAATACAAAATTTTAATTTTTCAGAATCCATTATTTTAACATACAGTTGAGCCTAAGAAAACGGTGAGCCACTCACTGACACTGAGCTGAGCCTGTGTTCTAAATGCTCGCTCTTTCAAGGACCGCGACAACGGCGGCCACCTGGGACCCAGAACTCACTGGTGTGCCACAGATGCTGCAATCTGTTCACCATGTGCCCGAACCACGGCAGACAGCAAGGCCCACGGGTGACCTCCTCTCAGACATCTGGGCTGTGAACTGGAGCGAGGAGGGCCAGGGCATGGGCTTTATCCCTGGGCCCTGCAAGCTCCATCTGCCCGAAATAACCACCTCGGGCTTTGTCCAGCCTGCCTGCACCCAAAGCTGTGGGAGCAAAGTCTCCTTTCTCCTTCTGAGATCTCATGCTGGCCTCCAAGGTTTGTTTTGTTTTTGTTTTGTTTTTTAATAATAATGTTTTACTTTTTTTTAAGATTTTATTTATTCATTTTTTAGAGAGGGAAGGGAGGGAGAAAGAGAGAAACATCAATGTGTGGTTGCTGGGGGTCATGGCCTGCAACCCAGGCATGTGCCCTGACTGGGAATCGAACCTGCGACACTTTGGTTCGCAGCCCGCGCTCAATCCACTGAGCTACTCCAGCCAGGGCCCTCCAAGGTTTTTGAGTCTCTGCCTCTTCCACTGTTATTCTGGGCCACACTGCTGCTCTAGAGCAAGTGTGACAAACGTGTAAGAAGGGCCCTTAGCTGATGTCAAGTGGGGGCGCTGACCTGTGAACAGGAGGCCGACTTTACTAAACGTGTTTTTGAGTTACAGTTGGAAAACTAATCCCAAGCTGTTTCTACCCCAAAAAATGGCATGTTGAGTCAAATAGAAAAGAAGTATTTTAAAAATTTTCTCCTCAGTCTTGAAAAGAGCACTTCTTTTGACATACTGCTAATTTCCAAATCTCTAAGCCCAAAGCTATGACCATCGTTTTGGGGGGAAAACAATTAAGAAAGTGACCATGAAAACTATCGGACAGAGTGTATAAGGAATAATGGTCAAGAAAGACAGAGAACGCCGGACCGGCAGAATAGCAGTAGGGAAGTCACGTAAGACAGCTGAGGGGCTTCTCTCCTGACTGGAAACACAGCTATTTAAAAGCAGTGAGAATAGAAAACATTTTATAAAATAATGCACTTTATAGCTCTATTCTCATTTTGAAGAAACTTAAGTAGTGTCCCCAGGCTGCAGGGAGGGAGATGCTGAGCACTGGCAAGGCCTGCAGTGATGCCCCACTGACCTACAGAGAGTGGGCCTCACCCTTGGCTATCGTGGGCATCGGGAAAGCAATGCTGATCACTCCCACCAAGTCTCCCAGCGGGATGAGGGATCTCAGGATGGATCTGATCCTGATGGCTTCCCCCTTGCCGGCATGAATCAACTGCAGGAAGAAAAACAAAGGAACATTAGAAAAGACTTCATGAAATCAATGTCAGAATTCTGTAGCCAAGTGGAAACATGGGTATCTGAGTCTAAAATCATTTTTTGTTAAGAATAGGTATAAAGTTAGATCTCCTGCAAAAAACTGTCTCAGGTTCAGGCAGAGATGTTTACTTGCCCGCACACTTCTCACTGATATCAACACACACTGAGTTATTGCTGTGATCCAAAACAGCTGGTCTACCCATCAGAACAACAGTTTCTGTCTTTTTCGAGGTACTGAAAAATACTGAGACTCTCCTAAGTCTATAATGCTTACCTCACCAAAATTACATGCAGATACCTGTCCACAAAATGAACAGAGATACAAAGGAATATATAATCTTTAGGTCCTGGACACACACTAATATTTACGATTGATTTCGCTTTTCTTGCCTTGTAATGAAAATGTAATTGCATGTCCATCTATATCACACCCAATTTCTCCCAAGGACGGGTTTACAATATGGAGGTAAGTGATGACCGTGAATCTAACAGGCCTGTGAGACCCTCGCTGGCTAAGGAAGCCCCTATGAAGACATGGCTCTGAGACAGTCAAGAAGCTCAGCCAATCCCTGGGACCGAGCACAGGCTGCGCCCTTCAGCACAGGGCATGGGCACGAGCACAAGTCCTGACACACAGGGGCCCTCAGATAGCAGTCACTGAGGCGAGGGAGCTGCAGAAGTGCCAAGGTCAGTCCTTGTTAAGTCACTGAGATTTCACCCACAATAACAGAACAGAACAGAAGACTTCTGTTTGCTAGCAGTTTCTTCCTTGGTTCCTTTGATCTTTCACTTCCAGGGGTGTCCAACCTTGTGCCGTCTCTGGGCCACAGTGGAAGAAGAGTTGTCTTGGGCCACACATTAAATACACAAACACTAACCAAAACTGATGAGCAAAAAAAAACAAAAAAGGTTTTAAGTGAATTTACTTGTAAATTAAGTAAATTTACTCAGGCCACACACAGGTTGGGTGCCTCTGCCAGGAAAAGAACAAATACTGTGATCACAAAGGTTTCCCTCTACAGTCATGTCCAGCATACTGATTTCCAATTAATGCTAACCTCATCAACAGCAAGTGAAGTTTTTACAAAAATCAGACACTAGGTTTTCTAATATTCTGACATTTCTCCCTGTGAGTCCTCTCTGTTCACAACAGGTTATACCCAGAAAGCAAGCAAGTTTTAACCAATGGTTGTGAGAGAAAGCCAATGCCCAACCCCCACCCCCACCCCCCCCCCGAAGAAAATACCAGAAAACAAAGAAAAACCCCACAGGCGCTCAGGGTGGGGGAAAGCATGACCTGTAGGCATCAGCCCCCCGAGTGCTGCTCAGACCAGCCTGGAAGTGAATCCATCTCACACCCCAGTGTGTTCACAGCCTGCCTCACTGCTCACTAGCAGGAAATGGGGCTAATGTCATGGGTCCTGGCAAGCATTTTTTAAATGAATGTAACAGAATGAAACAGAATACACTGGAAAATAAAGAAGAAAATGTCAGAACATACTACAAAGTTAAGTATTGTTCCATGAAACTTTAATTTCATCTTGGTCAACAAGGCCAGAAAACACTAACTGATCTGGTCCGAATAGCTCTCTCCCCACCCCACCCCCCAGCCCCCACCCCACCTGGCTCCAACACGCTTCCCAAACTGGCCCGGCATGGAGCAGCCCTCACATGGGGACTGAACGCCGTAGGACAAGAAAATGACTCTACAGAGCAGCTGCTTTCCGCACGTGCCGACACAGGACAGGACACCGTGTAAGGAAACACGTTCTTTTCTTCAAGCATAGTGGCTGGAGGAGCTTCCCAGAGCTGTCAGTAACTGACTGCTCTCCCAGTGGCTCCTACTGAAACGCCGCTGCCAATTTTTACAGCCAACGAGACGTTTCCAACTAAACAAACCCTCATTCGTCAATGAGGCTGCAGTGTGATTTTTAAAGAACATGAAGAGCCTGGGCCTGGTGTCCCGGGACCCCTCCCAGACATGGTGGTATTGACCCACAGAGGAGCCGGGTGCTGCTCAGGGCCCAGGCACTTACGTGCATTTCAGGGGCACAGCGTCCCAGCAGGTCGATCAGAGCAGCGTAAAAGGTCATGATGGCGTTCCCCATGTGCACAGTGTCGTCCTCCTCATCTGTGTCACTTTCACAATCATTCCAAAGAAGCAGAAAGCAAATCAAAACAGGTAACAGAGCGATGTTTCTGGCTTATTACCTATTTAGGGGAAGGGACCACTAGGTAATTCATTCTGCCTCTGCTGCTGCTTCCCATGTGCGCTTAATTTACAGCTGGACGTTTTACAGCAAAATGACAAGTTGAAGACCTGACTTGAGATTCTATCACCAAGAACACACTCGGGGGAACCTGAATATTAAGGTCCTTTCAAAGGGGAAAAAGAGGAATTGCTAATTTGATGATTTGGTGTTCATTTTTAGTGGCAGCTCATTAAAAAAGGAAGTGACTGATGGAAGCATTTGGTAAGTTTGGAACATTTTTGTGAACAGATACATTTAGAGAAAGGGTGACAAAGCTCTGTCCTATAAGGTCACCCAGGACAGTGTTTCCCCAAGTAAGTTCTTTATAAGCGTGATTTCATTCACTCGCGCATCTCCTACCCGCCAACCCACCCCCAGTAACCCGCCCAGCTCGGGGCCCTGGCCTGGCTCGGCCTGCACACCTGTGCCTGGGCTGCACGGCAACAGGGCTCGCAGGGGCACCTAGATGCTTGGGACTACGCCCCCAACCAGCCCCATTATTTCCCTACCAGTAATGCCAGCAGTGGGGATGCATGATCCCCCACAGGACGGTCACCTCCCAGATTTAAAAGGTAGGAGCGAAACACCTGGACTGATTTAAGTCCATGGATGGAACCGAGTCCTAACAACATGCGCTATGGACAAATGTAAGGTGGTCACTGCCTCCCCTCCGCCACCAAAGCTTCAACCACACATTTCATTCCCAGCATCGGGCCACCCCATCTCTGGGCTAAGGCCCCCAGTTCTCTTGCTAACAGTCTCTTCCTCTTTCACTGTTGTCATGAAAACTCATTCTAGCTGCCTCCCCACTAAACACGACTCCAATTCCAAAGGCTCGTCTGCCATCACTTGTAATAACTAGACTTTGCAGAGCCCCTGGGAAAAGTCACTGAGTACAATCTCCCACAATCGGAATTCCTCTCCTAAAGCCAGTCTTCCGCAGGTCCTTCTGTCCCTTCAGCCTGTTCCAGAAGCAAGTCCCACCCCGTCTTCCACACCCAACCCATTTGATTTTCAAGCGGAGACAGAGTTATATTGTAACTAACAGAATGCAAATTCTGTTTTGAACAGTTTCAAGACAAGGAGCACAATTTACTCTCAAGAGTGTGTATTAGACCTACGGGGTTCTGCTGCACCCGCTGGTTGGCGAGGGACCGTCTCGAGCAGGGTCCTCAGCTATCTTGATGGCCTCTTCCACAGCTGCCAGAAGACCATTCCCGCCCTCCCCCCGCAGGGCGGGGCCGAAACACTCGGGCCTCCGGATGAGCAGCCTCACCACGACGTTGGCGTTCTCCTCCACGCTCTCCCCTAGGAACAACACACACAGCGCAGGCCACGCGGGCGTTACATGGATCATTTACATTTAAAGCAAGATGACTAAAACCAACCAACAGGGTGGTGAAGCCAAAACTAAACTCATTGCTAGTTTTAGATGGACATGACAGTCATGTTCTGTTCTTGCACTTAATATTTTCAAAGCAAAGAAAAGCATTATTCAAAGTCATAGTCCTAGGCCTCATCAGAATCCAGTTATAGAAATCTGTCTGAATGTAAGTTCCTAAACTTTTAATTTTTTTTAAGATTTTATTTATTTATTTTTAGAGAGGGAAGGGAGGGAGATAGAGAGAGAGAGAGAGAGAGAGAGAGAGAGAGAGAGAGAGAGGGAGAGAAACATCAATGTGCGGTTGCTGAGGGCCATGGCCTGCAACCCAGGCATGTACCCTGGCTGGGAATCGAACCTGCAACACTTTGGTTAGCAGCCCACGCTCAATCCACTGAGCTACGCCAGCCAGGGCAAACTTTTAATTTTAAACATGATGTATAGCATCACTATCAAAATAAATATTATAAAGTGAACTGTTACTGTAAAAATCTGATTATAAAATACTCAATTTCTTTTCTAATATTTACTTACTCCATGAAAATGCTGGGGTGTATCACGATCTTACATTAACTACCACTGTGCAGTTTTAATAACAACGACCCAACAGGACCCCACTGCAGCTGGCCCTACCATTGCAGAAGACTGCGAATCGCAGGAAGTCGAGGTATCGCTCCCCTTCGACCGGGTTCCACCCAATGTCCGGGTACCCCCTGGACACCAGCATCTGGCAGCTCTGCAGGCCGCAGCCGGCCAGGTATCGCACGACCTGTGGACAGGACAGGATGGGGGCAGCAGTGTGACCCCCGGGTGACAAATCAGTCACTTGTGCTAGACCTGGTGAATGGTGCTGTCCTGGGGTGGTTCGTAACACACACAGCTTTGAAAGGTCTTTTTAATCTCATGACAATCCACATAGAAAAACCTTGAAATTAGGAAATATCAAAAACCATAACAAAGTATTATCATAAAAATGTTTATGAATAAATTCTATGAAAGAAAAATATCACTAAATTTTGTATCATTTAATTTGTGACTTTTACCTACAAAAACAATTGATAATATTTGATAAACTTCCAAAATGTTGAATGACATGTGGCCCATCTGAGATGCTGGAAGATCCTTCTAAAGTACAAAGATACTTCAAAGTGAATTGCGTCCAAAATGACCTGTCAGTTTCATTGGGGGATGGGGAGTGTGTGAGAACAGCCACAGCGAAGCGGAGAACTCACTACAGTCCCGCATCCTTGGGTTCACATCCAACCTGCATCCTTTACTGAACTATTTCAAGCAAGTTCCTGAACTTCTAAAGATAGTTTCCACTGTCTATAAAATTGGTGATAATACTACCTACCTTTTAGTACTGTGGAACTTAACACATCAGAATTTCTGTTTAGCTTTGCCTTTAAAAATTTTTATTGTTTTTTTCCTTTACCATTTAGCCACCTTACAACCCCTACCCCCCACAATCACTACACTGCTGTCCCTGTCCATGTGTCATTTTTCTGTTTCTGCTCAATTATTTTATATGAATGTTGATCCTCGACAATATTTCATAACTGACCCAATTTTAAAAGAAACCCCTAAATTGGGCATTGCCAATGGGAGTAGGTTATTAGGGGATCAACTGACCAAACAAATTAAATTACATGTGGCTCAAGCTAAATCAGTTTTGAAAAGAAATAAGTAATACAACTAAAAATATGTTACATCAATTCTCTCAAGGCATGATTTCTGTACCATAAGCTCATCTATTCGAAGTGTAGGTTCAATGGGCTTTGAGAGGCTCACACGTGCGTAAAGACGGTGCCCATCACTGGGCCCCCTGACCCGGCACAGCCTGGACAACCTGGCCCCGGCCACAACTCCTCAGCGGGCACACTCCATGCATGACAGGCAGGCACACGGTCGCCCCGCAGGTATCTTGCTGCACCTGGCTGCTCTCATGCAGAACGAGGGCTCTGAGAGCCAGTTGCAGCGTGGCCCGAGCCAGCCCTCAGCTCCAGCTCACTGCCCGCAGCATGCCCCACACGGGCACACCAGCCCACTTTGCTCCACTCCCTGCTGGGCTCTCTCTGCTCCAGCCACCCAACCCCTGCTGTCCCTGGACCCAGCCAGGTGTGCTCCTGCCTTGGGACCTTGGTGCTTGCTCCTGCCTCCCTCCGCCTGCCAGACAGCCTTCTAGTCATTGCCCCAAAGTCCCCTTCCTCCCAGCTTTTCTGCGTTCATGCGGTTTGTTGTGAACTGAAACCTCTTCTCTGCTTCCTTAAGCTCTTCCTGTCCTTTTTACTGCTTTGTGATCTACAGTCAGAAACATGTTCATACATTATATACATAAAATACATCTTCATCTCATTTATATTTATAGCAATGTAGTTTAAAATTATACTTACATTTAAAAATAAATACATTTTCCTAAAATCTATGTAGTTTAAAAAACCCATTTCCCACTGTAACTTCAGTGAGCTGTGAGTGGGGCTTTCCTTCTGTGTTGTCCCCGCTCTGTCCCATCTATGAGGACAGCACTGGCCCTGAGGGGTGCTCAGCATGAGGACAGTGCTGGCCCTGGGGGGCGCCAGTGCACAGCTGTCAAACGTATGCGAAGGTGAGTCTCCCCAGACCTCCTGACCTGCACTCTGACCACCCTCAGAAGGATTTTCTTCTTTGTGTGATTGAAAATCGTTTAATCTACACTCCAATTAAAATGGCTAATATTAAAAAGGGGGCGCGGAGCAGATGCCGAGGGGCGTGTGGGGTGGCTGGAATGTCGTCTGCTGCTGCAGGGAGCAGATGGGCAGAGGCGCCGTACAGAGAGAGAAGCGCATGTCCACACACAGGTGTGTCTGTGAAGGTCAAGAACAGCCTTGCCCCGTGCCCAAACTGGAGGCAACTCCAGTCAACTGGGAGCGGGCAGCTCAGAGCCTTTGCTTGTTGCTGCAGAGTGAGGCAGGCAGTCCAAGAAGAGTTCTGGGCAGGACAGTAATAGGATCCTTTGAGAGTCTGGCTGCCAGTGGGGGGAGTAAAGGAGAAGCCCAGAGGATGACTTAGAATGCCACTCCATCTAAAATGTGGGGGAAATGCACCTACATTCTGGCAAACATGCATGTAGCTTAGTGTGCTTAGAGTGCATGGCCTTAGTGTATCTCTGATACCTCGAACTGTTATAAACTTCCATATAAAATGTATGTGTGACATGTTAAAATGACAGTTTACTTTTGTCTTATATATGTATTCTTAATTTTATTTTTCAATTCTAGTTTGCACGCAACTCTCATACTAGTTTCAGGTGTGCAGCATAGCAGACAGACACTTGCACAGGTCACAAAGTGCTCCCTTGGATGACTCAAGGGCCCACCTGTAACCACAGAAAGTTTTCCATACTGTCCCGCTAACTGCATTCCCCATGCTTTACCTTGCAGGCTCAGGGCTCTTCTGTGGTATCAATCAGTACTACTCAACCCTATTACCTGTTCTGATTCTGTCCCTCGACACCCCTCCCCTCTGTCCTCCACCAGTTTGTTCTCTGTATCTATAAGTCTGTTTCTATTTTGTTTATTTTTTGTTATTCAGCTTCCACATATAAGTGAAATCATATGGTACATATCTTTCTCTGTCTGGCTTATTCCACTTAGCTAATACCCTCTAAGATCATCAACATTGTCAAAACTCGTAAGATTTCATTCTTTTTATGGCTGATATTCCATTGTGTATGTACCACTGCTTTTTATCCACTCATGTACTGATGGACATTTGGACGGTTTTCATATTTTGGCTTTGTAAATAATGTTGCAATGAACTGAAAGTGGATATACTTTTTTGAATTAGTGTTTTGGGTATCTTTGAATATACACCCAGTTGTGCGAACACTGGGACTTAAAGCAGTTCCATTTTTACTTTCTTAAGAACCCTCCATACTGTTCTCCATGATGGCTGCACCAGTCTGCATTCCCAACAACAGTGAACGAGGGCTCCTTTTTCTCCACGTCCTTACTAATACTTGTTGTTTGTTGATTTATTGATGGTGGCCATTCTGACCGGTGTGACATGGTATCTCATTGTGGTTTTGATTTGCATTCCTCTCATGATTAGTGATGTTGAGCATCCTTGCATACGTCTATTGGCCCTCTGTATGTCCTCTTTGGAAAAATGTCTATTCAGGTCCTTTGTCCATTTTTAATTGGATTGTTGGTGTTTCTGGTGTTGCATTGCCTGAGTTCTTCATAAATCTTGGATATTATCCCCTTATTCGATGTATCATTGACAGATACCTTCTCCCAAAAAGTAGGTTGTTGCTCTCATTTTGTTGATGGTTTCCCTCACTGTGAAAAAGCTTTTAGTTTGATGTAGTCCCATGTTTATTTTTTTCTTTTGTTTACCTTACCCAAAGAGATATATAAAAAAATACTGTCAACAAGAAATGTCCAAGTAAAACACTGCCTATGTTTTCTTTTAGGAGTTTTATGATTTCAGGTCTTACATTTAAGTCTAAATCCATTTTAAGTTTATTCTTGTGTGTGGTATACGAAGGTGGTCCAGTTTCATTTCTTGCATGTATCTGTCCAGTTTTCCCAACACTGTTATTGCATAGACCGTCTTTACCCCACTGTATGTGCTTGTTTCCTTTGTCATATGTTAGGTGATCATGAAGAAACGGCTTCATTTCCAGGCTCTCTATTCTATTGCATCGATCTACTTATCTGTTTTTGTGCCAGACCCATGCTGTCTTGTTTAGAATGGCCTCACGGCATAGTTCGGTATCAGTTAGTGTGACACCTCCAACTTCGCTCTTTTTCTCAAGATTGTTGTGCCTATTTGGGGTCTTTTGTTTCCATGCAAAATTTTGGATTATTTGTTCTAATTCTGTGAAAAATGCCATTGGTATTTTGATAGGAATTATGCTGGATCTATAGATTGCTTTCAATAGTATAGACAGTTTAAGATGTTAATTTTTCTCATCCATGAGCATGGTGGATGATTCAATTTGATAGTATTGTCTTTGAATTTTCTTCAATATCTTAATAATTTTCCCCTCAGTTAAATTTATTCCTAGGTATTTTAGCTTTGATGCAATTATAAATGGGATTGTTTTCTTAGTTTCCCTTTCTGATAGGTCATTATTGGTGAATAAAATGCAATTGATTTCTGAGTATTGATTTTGTACGCTGCTACATTATTGCATTCATTTATTAGATCTAGCAGTTTCTCGGTAGAGTCTTTACGGTTTTCTCTATGATATGTCATCTGCAAATAACGACAGTTTTACTTCTTCCTTTAAATTAGGATGCCTTTTATTCATCTTCTTGTCTGACTGCTGTGGCTACAACTTCCAGTGCTATGTTAAGTAAGAGTGGCAATATTGGGTATCCCTGCACTGTTCCCGATCACAGGAACCACACTTAGTTTGTCCCTGCTGACAGTGGTATTAGCTGCAGGTTTGTCATACATGGCCTTTATTGTGTTGTGGTTTGTGCCCTCTATTTTCAATTTGCTGAGAGGTTTTATCATAAATGGGTGCTGGATTTTTGTCAAATGCTTTATCTGTACCTACTGATATAATCACATGATTTTAATCCTTTATTCTGTTTATGTGGTGTATCATATTAGTTGATTTATGGATATTGTACCAAGCTTGCATTCCAGGACTTAGCCCACTTGGTCATGGTGTATGATCTTTTTAATGTATTGCCAAATTCAGTTTGCTAATATTTTTGTTGAGGATTTTTGATTCCATGTTCACCAGAAATATTGGCCTATAATTTTCTTTCTTTGTAGTGTCTTTATCTGGTTTTGGAATCAGGATAATGTTGGCCTCATAAAATGAGCTTGGAAGTACTTCCTCCTCTTGAATTTTTTGGAATAGTTTGATAAGGCTAAGTATTAGTTCTTTTTTTAATGTTTGGTAAAATTTACTGTGAAGCCATCCAGTCTTGGACTTCCTTTGTTGAAGGTTTTTTGATAACTGCTTTGATTTTGTTGGTTGCAAGTGATCTGTACAGATTTTGTTTCCTCTTGTTTCAGCCATGGGAGATTGTATGTTTCTAGAAATCTATCCATTTCTTCCAGATTGTCCAATTTGTTGTATATGATTGTTTGCAGTATTTTATTATAATCCTTTGTATTTCTGTGGTGTCGGTTGTTACTTATTCCATCTCCCTTCTGATTTTACTTATTTAGTTCATCTCTCTCTTTTCCTTGATGAGTATATGTAAAGGTTTAACCATTTTCTTTACCTTCTCAGAGTACCCAGTCTGGATTTCACACCTTTGTATTTTTTTAGACTATTTTGTTTATTTCTGCTCTGACCATTTTTATTTACTTCCTTCTACTCACTTTTGGCTTTCCTCAATGTTCTTTTACTAGTTGCTTTAGATGTAAGGTCAGATTGTTTACTTGCACTTTTTCTCATTTCTTGTGATACGTCTGTCTGTATTGCTATGAATTGCCCTGTTAAAACTGCTTTGGCTGTGTGCCATAGGTATATATTTTTTTGGAAGAAGGATTTTTGTGTTTTTATTTTCATTTGTCTCAAGGTATCTTTTGATTTCTTCCTTGATCTTGGTTTTGACCTGTATATAGGCCTCCATGTGTTTCAGTGTCTTTGTTTTCTTTCTGTGATTGATTTCTAGTTTCACACCACTTTGATTACCACTGTAATCAAAGAAGATGCCTGAAATGATTTAAATTTATTGAAGCTTGTTTAAAGGCCCAACAATGTGGTCTATCCTGGAAAATATTCCATGTGTCCTTAATAAAATTGTATATCCTGCAGTTTTGCAGTATAAGGCTCTCAAAATATCAATAACTCCATCTAAAAAAATAAAAATAAAAATGCATAACTCCATCTACTCTAATGTGTCACTTAAAGCCACTGTTTCCTTGTTAATTTTTTTCTGGAAGGTCTATCCATTGATGTCAATAGGGTGTTAAAGTCCCCTGCAGTGAAGTGTGTTACTACTGATCTCTCCCTTTATGTCCATCAAGATTTGCTTTTTATTTTCCATTTAGGTGCTCCAGTAGTGAGTGCATAAATGTTTGCAAGGGTTATTTCCTCTTGTTTAATTGATTCCTTTATCATTATGTAATGTACTTCTTTGTCTCTTATTATAGCCTTTGTTTTAAAGTCTGTTTTGTATGGTACAAGTATTGCAACTCGGGCTTTTTTGTTTTGTTTCCATTTACATGAAATATCTCTTCCCATCTCTTAACTTCCAGCCTGTGTGTGCCTTTTGTTCTGAGGTAGGTCTCTTGTAAATGGCACATACATGGGTCTTTTCTCATCCCTTCAGCTACCCAATGTATTTTGACTGGAACATTTAACCATCTACATTTAAAGTGATTATTGATAATTATGCATTTATTGCTACTATATTCTTTAAAATATGTTCCTCTTCTTCTTTCTTCTTAAAGAAATCCAATTCCTGTAATACTTGTTTGTTGTTGAAAAACTCCTTTAGCTTTTTCTTGTCTTCAAAGTTCTTATTTCTCCTTTACTTATCTATGATAACCTTGCCGGGTGGAGAAGTCTTGGTTGTAGGTCTTTGCTTTTTATCACTTTGAGTATTTTGGGTTGAGATATGAGGTGACAATCTTGTGGGACTTCTTCCCTTGTAGGTAACTAACTGTCTTTTTTTTGCTGCAGTTAAGATTCTCTCTTTGTCTCTAACCTTCACCATTTTAATTATGATGTATCTTGGTTTGGGCTCCTTTGGATTCTTCTTATTTGGGACTCAGCACTTCCTGGACTTGCCTGTCTTTTTCCTTCACCAGGTTAGGGAAATTTTGTCACTATTTATTCAAATAGGTTCTCAATCCCTTGGTCTGTCTCTCTTCTCCTTTTGGTACTCCTGTGATGAAGATATTATTATACTTGATGCTGTCCCAGAGGTCCATTGGACTACCCTCGTTTTTGAAAATTCTTTTTTTTTTTTTTTTTTGCTGTTCTGCTTGGGTGTAGCAAAAGACATTCTGCTGCAAATTGCTGATTCAATCCTCTACTTTATGAAACCTGCTGTTTATTCCTTCTAGTGTATTCTTCATTTGTTGTAGTCTTCATTTGTGACTGGTTCTTTTTTATGGCTTCTATATCCTTTTTTATACTTACTATTCCTTTAACTTCTCACTGAGATCATCCGTTCTTCCCCTAAATTCCTTCAGCATCCTTATGGCCATTGTTTTAAACTCTGTATCTGGTAGTTTGCTTGTCACTCTTTCACTTAGCTCTTTTTCTGGGGATTTCTCCTGTTCTTCCTTTTGGGGTTTGTTTCTTTGACTCCCCATTTTGGCTGCCTCTTTGCATTTATTTCTCTGTATTAGCTAGATCTGCTATATCTCCCAGTCTTGATGTGGTGACCTTAAGTAGAAGGTGTCTTGCAGGGCTCAGTGGCACAATCTTCCTGGTCACCTGAGCCAGGTGCTCCAGGAGTGTCCTTTTGTGGGTTATGTAAGCCCTCCTACTGCAGTTGAGTCTTAATTGTGGTTGTCCTGTCCACGTGTTGATTTGATCCTTGTGCTGGCTGACTATGAGGATTGATCCTGACCACAGTGAATGAGCTGTTATGTGGGGGCTGACCCCATGAAGCAAAAGCTACCCCAGCAGGGTCTGGTGCCTTCCAGGATCTTTATTTAGTTGTGACATTATGGCGCTAAATGGGCCATGCTCTGGTTTAGTCTCGAGCCCACCACCAGGTGTGTTGGTTCTAGGGCCTCTGGGGAGGGACCAGTGCACATCAGAGTCAGACGCTGCCTGTAACTGACCGTGGGCTACCTGTCTGGAGCAACCAAGTGAGTCGCAGTCTGTGGCTGCCTCTGCTGGGCCTCAGTGTGTATAGGAAAGGCCGGGCTACACACCAAGGCCAGCTTTCACCAGCACCAAGCCCAGGTGCAGGTCAGCAAAAGGCCCAAGGCCCACCTCCACTTGCCTCCACTCGTCAGCTGTCTGTTAGGCTCAGTCACTGAAAAAGCCGCTACCGGGAGGCAAGTTGCGTGAGGTAGGTTCTCAGTGAGTCACCAGGTAGGGACAAGTGGTGTTCAGCAGATTGACAAAGATTCTAATTTGGTACCAGTGCTGGGTCTGAGGCTGCTCAGCAGGTCTCAGGGTATACCAAAGCCAGCTGCCACCTGCCTGGGACTCGTGGACTCGTGGTGGGTCAGAGTCTCAGGGAGTCAGGATGAAGCCAGTAGAGTTAATCAGGCTAAAACAGAACAAGCTTTAGACGAGTGGAGGGTGCGCTCTATACAGTAAATCAGGCACAGGTGATAAAGTGCACCCCCCACAGCCCCGTACCTCGGTCTCTGACATTTCAGAAAACTGAAACTGTGTGATTAAAGCAAGTGCGACAGCAAATATCATGAAACAAACACACAGGAGTACAGAGAAAGTTGATTTTCTTTTCAGAGAAAAATGCACATGGTTAAAGGAAATAACATCTCAAATTCCTTGTTCTTTGTAACTTATAATTACAGTATCACGTAAAACACTTATATATAATTACAGCAACATGATTATAACTATAGGACAGTTATATTTAAATAATCCTGGAAAACAGGAGTGAGCTTGCCTCACAGCAGCACAGCGGCAAGGGGGAGGCCTACCTTCTCCAGATCCGGCTCACGCAGCGCCAAGGCCAGCTCGTTGTTATCCATCACGGAGGCTGCAGCCACGTCCAGCGGGGTCGACCCCCGCATAGCTGGTGAGGCTGTCAACCCAAACGAACATGAGACAAAACCTGGATTGTACTGCAAGTCTGAGTTCCTTGCAAAGCACATTTTCACTGCAAATTTAATTCCTAGTGTAGCACACACAGCACTACTCTGAGTCAATTCACACTGCACTGCAACGTGTACATTCCTTTTACCCTAAAAATTGAGTGAAAGTCAAACATTTACTCACCTAGACCAACGCTGCTGTTTTCCAATAAATAACTGAGGTGATCAAACATAGCTTTCTGATTCTGCCGACTTATACGACAGAAGTAACAGAGAAAACGGCAACAGTTGGCCACCATCTTGGGAAAAGTGATCTCCTACATAAAGAGCATTGGATTAGCTGTGAAAGCAAATCATCTGTATAGAATGGAGTTCAGAGGTTCGGGTCTCAGTCACACTGTCCACCCACGTGTGGCCACATCTGCAGAGCCTCAGACCCTGAAGGCCTTCATACTTCCAGACTTGGACTCGCCTAGTCTGTGAGCCACAGAGAATCAGGCGTGGCGTTACCATCCATGGCCTGATTTGGAACCAATCTACAGCCCTGAGCTGAAGGAGGCATGACTGGGGCTGGTTCAGGAATGGGGCAGGCTCGTTGTGATTCCTGAGCACTGTCAGCTGTGCTTCCTTGTGACCTGGTGCAATCTCACCGATTCTGTTCTGTGAAACTCGAGTAAGCTGGGTAATGATGCCCCCTTCAGGTAAGAAAGGGGACCGTCAGTGAGACAGTCTGCAATAAACACCCAGTGCAGGATCTGGGACCCTGACTTGGCATCATCGACGCTGTTGTAGTTGCTTTTGTCATCCTGGTTCCAGGTGGTCCCAGCCTCCCCCTTGGCCCTATCTAAGACATGTCGCCTGAGAGCCAAACCTTGCTCTGGGATCCTCAGACGACGGTGGGAGTTCCTCTTTAACACAGCATTTTACAAATATCTTTATAAGCCTGTCTAACTGGTAGGCAGAACATAAGAATTAGGGATTCATTTGTGTATTTTGAAAAATACATTGTAAAATTCCTAAAAATACTGAAATGCATTTTGCAAATCAGAAGTTATGAAATTATGCCAACTTATATGACTTATTTGTTATGTTATTCTATTCATTTGGTTTTAAAGAACTTCATTTTAAATGTTAATCCTGCAATAGTTCACACAGTCTTTCAACAAATACGCTGGAGGATCATCCTCCAGTCTCGGTTTGGATCAGGAATTCAGCACCACCCCGTCATCAAGGGGATGACTGGGTTTGAAGGACATATCTGTGTTGTGGATGCTTCATTATTCTCAATTTCAGAAAAGTAGCACAGTATAAACTTTCACTTTCTAAACATCCCCAAATGACAACAGTTTAGGGTACAGCTAGTTTCACAACAGAGGATAAAACTGTTACAGATATTAGAGAAAAACACTAGTGGCATGCCCAACTCTCACTCTGTGAGGTTTCGTTCATTTGTTTTTCACAAGCTAACTCTCCGAACAGTCCCCTCGAGAGAGTTTAGGAAATGCATGTCACAGAGACAGCCGGGATAAACAGCGTGCCAGCAATCAAAGGCATCCTTTACCTTGGACTCCCCACCGCCCAGGACGTTCACCATGACCTCCATCACCGTCTCGTGCATGCCCAGTGCCCTCATGAGGTTAGGGTGCTGGTAGAACACTTTATTATTCATGATGTCCCTGCAAAAGAACACAGGTACAGAGGGAAGCACAGAGGTCAGAGCAAACCTTCAGCAGCAATTCACCTGATCAACCGGTTAGAAACAAGTGCTGGCACAGACGAAAAAGTAAGACCAATCACAGTTAAGCCACAAAAGTAAGTACAATTGAGTTTTTCTCAAAAAGATTGGTAGCCGACTAAAAACAGTACATAAGTTGTCTATGCTTTTCATTTACATGAAATGTACTAAATATGTAAACATTCACTAATATGAAATACACTTTTGGACACATCATTCCTAATTTAATTTCTATTCAAACATGATCAACCTTCCTTTGTATAGAAATAAATCAGTTTTCATGTTAATAGGAAATTTCCTATATAGATTATTGATATATAAGTATATTTGCTTTCTGCACATGCTATTTTAGTACTATGTTCAATATTTGCATGTTTAATAATAGTAGCATTACTTCCTGTTACAAGTACGTTATTCTGGTGAAATGCTTTTAAAAGATCCACATTCTCTGAAAGAAACTGAACACACATGAAGTCCAGGCGCAAGGAATCAGACTCATTAAAACAAACATTCAGCTTCAAGAACAGCAGCAGGCGGCCCCTGAACTGCTTCTCCTCGGTGTCACTGCCTCACATAATATTACAATATGCATGTGAAGGGGGGGCCTGTAAGGACCTTAATTTTTAGTAGTCACTGTAAATGAATGAGTGTTGGGGACTGCCCTGCCTGGTCTCAGGAAGCTGTAACCCCCCATGACTTAGGCTGAGTGAAAGACCTCCGGACCAGGAGCCACTAATGAGGCAAAACTTATTTCCCTGGCATGAACTCTGCCTGTTCTAATGCCTGGCTCCCTTGCATGATCGGCAGTCAAAGACGGGTAACAATTTTCTAAGAAAGAGAATGAACCTCAGACAGACGCGATCACATGGGAATGCCCTGAGGGAGGAGATTCACGGGGCTGTGGAAATGAAGGAGTGAAGGACATCAACCCCTGCCCCCTAGGCTTTGTCAAAGCCTGAGTCCTTGTGAGAAATCCAAGTCTCCTGGCTGCCTTTGTCTTCTCTGTTAACTCAGGCTAGCAGGGGCGGTACAGCCCAGACCAGAAACGGTGGACCCCCAGGGTAATCAGGCCTGGGACATAGAATATGCAAGATCCTGTGAGATCTGTTTACTGGAGTATGTTGTTAGATTAGAATTTAAAGGCACAGACAGGAAACTAAAACTGCCCTTTGAGCCCTGTTAAATAAGACCCCAATCTCTGCCCAGAATCACAGCGGGGGTTCTGTCTGCACCTTTGTAAGTCACCTACTTCTTTTGATCTTTTCTGCCAGACTGTGAATCCACAAACTAAGTCTGTTTTCTCAATAAAAATCTGCTTGGGAATGGATACGGGGTGCTCTCCAGGAGAGAGGGTGGCCAAGCGCACTCCCCACTAGAGGGAGTGGCCATGGCACTCTCCATGAGAGAGAGTGGCCCTTCTGTCCCTATTTCCCCACAGGACCTCGTTGTCTCTGTGTATGTCTTTCTCATGTTTCAACGAGCCATGCACAGCGTTCCGTACTCTCTGCAGGCAGGTGAGCACGCATCAAACGAGGAGCTCACTTAATTGTTATTTTAACACAAATCAAATCAATGCAAGAGCTTTTTCTTTCCTGTCAGAACTTCAGCACAAAAAGGAGGTACTGGCTGCAAGGAAACGCAAACTCTGCCTCCGACTCTCGTCTCCTTCACAGGAGACCCCCACTCAGTCAGTCACTCGCTAACTTTTTGTTAGGCCACACGGAGGAAATGGAACAGCAGAATTCTCCTATGATTCCTTTCTTCGTTTTTTTTAATTTTAGTTTTTAACTTAGAATTTAGCTTACTTTTGTTTTAATAAAGAGATCTTTAAGACAGGACAACCCAGAGAAATGAGGGCCCAGGACCAGCACGGTCTGGTCTGTTCCAGGCAAAAACAGACTCGGCCACCACGGGCCCCTTCCTTCACAGCACAGCGCACACGCCACAGGTGACCCTCCTCCGCTCTCAACCCAGGTACAGCTGCGACGTCTGTTCCCGTGTCAGTTCAAGTCCTTCGTATGACCAAACTTTGAAAAGTATCTAATCGAGAATCTCGTTTGCCTGAGTTCTTGGTAAATTAAATGGATTTATAATCCAGCCACCCAGCATGCAGGCTGTCATTTATTAAATGTGTCCTTTTAAGGGATATTTCTAATTTCACAAAAAGAAACATTTTATGTTTATTTGAGAGAGAGCTTTCGGTTTCTTCGAATTCCTTTTTCCTTGGCTAATTAAGGTTACTTATTTTGAGACGCCTCCTCAGGGTAGACTTAAGGCATTAAATAAAATGCCTGAAGCTCATACAATCATAAATTAAGACTGTAAAATTTACCTTCGTTGTTCAGGCTTTTCTGTGCTCCCTCTTTGCCCAGTGAGTATATTTATTTTTAGTGTGCAGCCATTATAACTATTTAGGAATACAATCTTCCATTTTATTTTTAGGATTTCAATTAGTCAATAAGTTCATGGGCAATATATAGCATTGCTTTATGAAAATTTAAAATGTACATACATGATATCATACAACCTGAATCTTTCTGTACTTTCTCTTCCTTACAATTATTTAGTTTTGTCAAAGAAAAAACTGTTCTCTATTTTATTAGTTTTTTCAAAGAACCAACGTGAGGTTTCTTTAGTCCTTTTCATTATTTTTTGCATTTTCTTTTATCCATGTCAATAGTCATCTTCATTATCTCTTCTTTTATCTGATACTTATAGAGCTAGATTAGCTTTTTCTTGTCTAAATATCTGTCTCCAACATCCCTTTTCAACATTTTACATTGCAGATTTCTTTTAAAAAATATTTACTTACTTTTAGAGAGAGGATAAGGGAGGGAGAAAGAAAGGGAGAGAAACATCAACTGGTTGCCTCTCACAGGTGCCCCAACCGGGACTGAACCCACAACCCAGGCGTTGATCCTGACCAGGGATGGAGCTACTGACCTTTCGCTTAGTGGGATGACATTCAAACAACTGAACCACGCTGGTCAGAGCTACATTCCAGAGTTCTACATGCTTACGTTTAAGTAATTTTCTCATTTTTCTCTGGGATGTTAGTTCCCTCTTATTTTCATATCCACAAATTATCAATTGCTCAGATTTCTGCAAGTACGCACTGGTAACATTCTCTCTAAAACTCATGGTCTCCCATTCCTTCTCTCTGAATTCCATTTTCTTTTCTTGAATGTACAGCCTTTAGACGGTCTTTCAATGAGGGACAGCAAGCAAGTATTCTGAAATACCTTTGTTTCCCTCTCACTCCTGAACATGGGCTACACATTTGAAAAATCCGCACAAAGTGCAAGCTCCCCATGTTGACTTCTCAGCTGGGTGACACATCACACACTGACTGGTGCTGCCCAGTTCTGCCCTGGAGAATTCTAAGTAGTGCTTCTCTGTAAGCATTCTGGCCTTCCCCTCTATTTCCTTCTAAAATAGTCTATTTAGCGCTGGTTTTACGCTGTGGATGTAGAACTGTTGGTGCTTCAGGAATCTCTGAAGTCCCGTCTCACATCAGTTCGGAAAAACTCAAGCCAGTGGCTCCTCCCACACTCCCCTCCTTGGGCTGTCGTGCAGTGTCTTCTTTCCCAGTCTCCCTTCCAGCGCAGGCAGCCCCTCTCCGAGGCCCCTCCCTTGGGTGTCTTCCCTGCTCTGTTGGATTTTCATCTCTCAGTGCTGCAGGACTAGTCTTCCCAGAGCTGTGATCTGAGTTACTCATGTTCTCTTCTGCAATTTAATTAACTGTTTTTGATGTCAGTTACAGACATTTTTCATTTCTAGAAGCTCTATTTAGATCCTTTTCAAACATTCCTGGACTTTCTGCATGCCTTAGTTTTAGAGACTCTATGTATTCTTTTGTGTACAGCACCTTCCCATTCTCCTTGCGGCAGGCTACCTTCGGCGGAAGTTCTTGGGGGAGGTGTTCTAACCCCACAGTGTATCATATCTGCAGATGTTTATTTATGGTGGATCGTTTCCTATGTGCTTTGCAGGTTTTGACTACGGGCTAATCTTTGGTGGTATTTAGGCTTTTCGTGCATGATCTCAGATAAACTGGAGCTGAGAAGGCATACCACCAGGCCAATTTTTATGCTGATTTCTCCACTTGGGGATCCCCAGACTATGCATAAGGTACAAACATTAACCCGCAAATCTACGTGAAGCACAACCTCTGCTGCTGAGTTCTCAGTTCCTCCTTCTTCTTAAAGGGCCCAGCAGGCCCTGCCAGTGAGTGTTTTTGTCCCCATGGATTTTAATGTGTTTTTATTAACCTGCATTTTTATATATGACTTTACATCACTGAGTAACTAACTAAGAAACAAAGCCCAGGTTGCTGGCTGTGCATCGCAGCCATCTCAGACTCCAGTTATAAAATTAGACACATTTCATTATTGAGTGACTTCCCTACTCAGCGTTAAGACAATCTCTAGAAAACAACAATCTAGTGAGCATGCAATCTACACACTGCACTTCTATCAATGTACCCACTGTTCTAGGACTGGGATGAACAACTAGGAGGAAAAGATGGATGAGACAAAAGGCTATAACAACTGAATTTACCCTAGTCCCCGAATCATGAGCTTCTCCTCTTCTCGGCCCATCCTCACACTCAGCAGTGAGCGGATCTGCCCGAGCGAGGCCAGCAGGTTGATGGTGTCCTCCACGGACACAGCACTGATCGTGTAGGTCTTGGGCAGAGCCCGCGCCAGCCCACCAATGCCATCATACTGCCGGTGCAGCAGCACAAACATGGCCCGCACCAGCTCGGGATCCTCGATGACGGACTCCTGAGCCCACCGGACCATGGTCTCCGAGATCAGCTGCTGCAGGGTGGCTACAGTGTCACAACCGACAGTTTTCAAAAGGGAAAACAACAAGAGAAGACAAATGAGCTGGGCATTTCAACCGCGCATCTCCCAGTCCTAACTCATATCTGTGTTTGCACCAGAATGAATAGGAATGCTATGAAGAAAATAAACTTCATCTAAACACTTATAAATAGTGGTATATATCAATAAAGTTAGAGTGATGAGAGAATAAAATGACACAAACTAGTCTTATAGCTAAAGGGCTTTAGTTGTTTCAAAACTGCAACCACCTTTTCAAAACTACTGTTGAAATCCACACAATGACCAATGTGAATTATCCTATTTTACTTTCATTTTCTTTGTTCCACTGTCTTCCTCCAAGAAGCTCTGACACCACATGTCCTTCTAAAGGTCAGTCATGGGCATTCAAGGAGCTATTTACCCAACTGTCTCCTCATTGGAGTCATTTGCAATGGTGACCTCATGTAAATTATATTTACACTTAAATCTGGATCCTCAATGTCACTTAAAAGATCTCCAAAAGGATTTGACTGTGAAACTGTATTAAAGTGAAGTCATTTCATACACGGAAGAGTACTTGCTATGTAATGTGTAACATAGTACATCTCAAAGCAAAAGAACTTCCTTCCACACCTGGTAAAATAAATACTATTACCAAAGCTAAGTGGGTTGATATAGCCAGTTCATACCTGGTGGGGTACTCAGTTCCTATCATCAGCACTACACTGGCTCATGCTCAAAATAAAAAGTGGTTTAACCTGTTTTAACCTAGTCAAGAAAACAGATTTAAGGAAAAACAAAACTACCAATTTCAAGCACTTAACAAACTGCAGATAAAATACCAATATATTTCCACATTCCTCAAAACCATGCCATCATTTTCATAGCTCAAAATCATAAACTTGATAATAAAAAAGCAATTATAAGAAACACAGAACTCTGATTTTGAAGAAGAGCTGACTCAATTTGGTGTTGACACTACAGAACAAATTTGTATAAATAAAAAGTTTCTATGCTAAGTTAGTGAAAAATGCCCCACAATTTCAAGAGTTTATTTTCTTTCTTTCAGCACAGCACCTGAAATGGGAGTCTTGGGGGATGTAAGCTGAGGGTGGTCTCACAGACGCCAAGGGCCAGCCTGCCAGCCTTGTGCAGGAAGGTGCGTCAGAGACTTGGTCACCGCCCCTGCTCTGCCTTGGTCCCCGGTGTCAGCTGTGACTCTCCAGTTAAACAAAACGTGAACAAGCCAGAAATGGGTAACACTCATAAATATCTCAGAACCAAAGTGTAGCTACGGACAGTATCTGTTTACACTCTAATAGAAGTGTAATAGTGGCATCTTTGACTTCATGCTAAAATACTTGAAAATCAGCTGCAGAGTATTCAGATATGAAGACTAAGTTACTCCCCTTTGGCTTTCTCCTAATAGCCACCTAGTGTTGGGGGTGCCCTCCACCCTCGCAAAGCTGCCTTCTCTCCAGGTTCCTATGAATATCGAATATTGTGGACACTGCCATACACTCCTGGTGCCACTGGCGTCTGCTCAGGGACCTGATTCTTGGAGGTTGCAATCTGTTTCTCACTGGCTCATCTAGAGTGATATTAATAGTTCGACGGGTGAGCGGATGCCAGCAGCTGAGTACCCAGGCAGTGCCCCTTCTTACTGCTTACAGGACTTGCTGGGGTCGCTCGCCACTGGCTTTTCTGCTTGCCTCTTCTTCAGGTATGTCACCTTTTCCACCAGGGACAGCAGGCGGCCTCTGATTGTTAAGTCACCATTGCCATCTGGAGAGCCATCTTCGTCCAGCTCAATTCCTAGTAGGAGAGAAGAAAGTACTGAAAAAGTGCACACAGGAGAAATGGTTCTCAGGCTTTGCCACCTTTTCCATTCATAGCTCAGAGCAACACCTTGTCTGAGACCTTGGAGGACAGTGAGCCAGAGGCTCACAGGCACCCCCAGTGAGTCACACGCCGGCTCCCTCCTCTGTCCCCATTCCTGTGGGCTTGTGGCCGCAGGCAGCCGGCCCAAAATATATACCAGAGGACAGAAACCCTGTCTCAGGAGACAAAGTCCATTCTGCTCCTTGCGCCGACACAGGCCGGCATCTCTGACCTTGGGCGCCATCTGCCTAGTCCTGCGGCTCTGCCTCCATAAGTGTCAGTGGCATGTGTCAAGTTGTGGCACCAGGAGAACAGGCAGACTTAGGTGCCCTGGAGTAGGGAATGTCTGAAGCAAAACCCTGCCAATTCACAGTGTCCCCTTATCCACACTCTATATGGTATGACATCATGGCAGTCATCAGTGGCTCTTTCTTCATAAGCTGAATTAATATGGAGACAGTGATTTCATTCTCTGAATGAAAATGAAAATACCGCTGGCACTATATGTATCAGTTAAGAAGTGGTTAGTTCATTTTTTCCACTGGAACACAGACATTATCCGCACCTCTGCACAGAGAGAAGAAACACACATCCAGGACACCTAATCAACCCCATTTTTAAAGTTCTCCAAATAAAAGGGGGAAGAATTCTCTTAATAGATTTGGGCTACCAACATATAGTTTAATGCAAGATTTCCTTGGGCATTAAGTTAAGTTCATGAGATATATGCTGGTTGTCCTCGGCCAGTCTTCCAAAGAGGCCCCACAGTCTGTTTCAATACAACTGCTTGTGGACAAACTTCTTCAAACTTAACCAACCTAACACTCAGCTGTCTGCCCAAAGTACCCGGTGCCAAGCCCTGACACTGAGGGAAAGAGGGGAGAGAGGGAGAATTTGTCATCCCTGCTCCGTCTGGGAGCCTGCCTGGTCTCTCCACCCCTCCTGACTCCCTGCACAGGGCCAGGGAGCCATCTCACTGTAGTGAGTATCTCGGGCGACCCCTAACAGGCGCCGAGCCTGTCTGTGCACCTGTTCCGTCCAGGTTTACTCCTGCACCAGTGCGTGTGCACTGAGCGAGAGCTGTGCATCACAGAGGCCTCACCACAATGAGCCATGAGGTCTTCATGAAAATCCAGGAGCTGGTCTCGGATTTCCGCGGGACACGGACATTCGCTTTTGTCATCCTTGAAGTTGAGAAGCATGTTGATCTGAAAGTTTAGAACCAGGAAGAGGAAGGACAAGTATAAGAGAAAAGTGGACTCAGGAGCAACGCAGCAAAAACTGTGAAAACCAAAGACGTTCAAAACCTGTTTTGGCGTATTTGTAAATTGTTGCCCAACAGATGGAAAACTGTTATTTATCACTCAGATCAAAAAATGCCGCAAAATAAATCAAATCATTCAAAGCTTAACATGCTGCAAAACAGTCATATAATTTGCTGCTTCTTGTCACTCCACAATGTCTTAAACCTTTGTATGCTGACAGTTCTTAAATCAAGTAATATCTAAATGTTATTTAAAATATTTTATTCAGCTTCACCTAGATTTCCACTTCTCTACCTAACTTCTATACTTTATTGAATATTTATAAGAACTTGTTTTGGAATAGTAAAGAAGAAAAAATCTAAACATAATAAAAAATAATACAACAGAAAACTATGCATTTGTTCATAATTCAATTAAACAAACTGCAAGACTTTCATTTTTTAAAAGTTTAGATACAATATTAAATTTATGAATGAAGAAAATAAAGGTCTGTTAATATTCTGTAATTTTCCTTTAGGAAACAATTGTCAGTTTTCTTTCATTTTTTCTTTAAATTCATTTTTTAATATGAATTTTCAAAAACTTGTATTCCAAGGTAACTGCAGATTCCAATGGTATCGTAAGAAACAATACAAAGAGATCTCATGTACCATCGGCCCAGTACGCCCCACCAGCACCACCTTGCGAAAGAGTGATACAGTGTCACAACCGCGGCATCGCAGTGATACAGACAAAACACAGAACAAGTCCACCCCTCCAGGGTCCCTCCTGCTACCCCGTCACAGCCCCTCCCCCGTCCCTCCTGCCTGTTCGCCCCATTCCTGTCAAGCACAATCTGCTCCCCGTTTCTATTTGTTGCCAAGAATGTTACAAAAATGGAACCATACCACCTCCAGATATCTTCAGGATCTCCAGTGATGCCTCATCCCTGATATTGGTAATTCGTGTTTTCTTTTTCCTTTTTTTAGTCTCTTTAGAGGTTTGTTGATGTTTCATAACATTTTTAATAACCAGCTTTGGGACTCACTGATTCTTTTCAACTGTCCAGTTTTGAGTTTCATTGATTTCAGCTCGTATCTCTCTTACTGCCTTCCTTATGGTTGTTTTGGGTTTATTTTGCTCTCCTTCTAAATTTTTGTGATGGCAGCTTCGGTTATTCATTTGAGTGTTTTTCTCTTTTTAAATGTATTTCCCTCTCAGCACTGCTTCAGTCATTTCCACAAATTTTGTTATGTGTTATTTTATTTTTCTTTTAGTTTACCATAGTCTTAAACTCCCCCCTTGAACCACAGAAATTGCAGAAATATGTTCTTTAGTTTACAAGTTTTTGAAGATTGTTCCTGTTATCTGATTTCTAACTTGACTTTGTAATGGGGTATAGCCAGGCCCCCCAAAGAGGGATTTGTAATGGGGTCCACAACTCTGGGTCTCCAGGAAATATGAAAATATAGGCTATCCCCAAACCCACAAGTCTGCACTGGGAGATGGGACACACGGAGCAGAGCCACTGAGAGTTATTTTGAATATCAAAAGCTTCATACCCGATATGCAAAAATGGTTATCTTACATATCTATAATAGCTGGCTAGCTGCAGAGATAGGTTACATAACTACAGCCATGCTTAGAGACAGGGAGATGGGAGTGACTTCGACCCATACTGCAACTGGGAGGCAGCTCCCCCTGGTTACAGCGCCTGCATGAGAGCTTGGAGATGGTTCGCTCCACGCCACAGGGTCATGCCTCCCCACACTTACTATGGCAGCCAAGAAAGGCTGAAAAAATACGGGAATGCTGGGAGGTATAGCCAATTGTGGAAGGAGTCAGAAACGGGGCTGCAGAGGCAGATTTGCACTGGGATTTAAACCAAGGGCAGCAGCCATACAGGTTGGAACCACGCAGTTTTGGGGTGGAGAAGGGGCTCCCTTAACCACTCAGCTTAGGAAGCAGGAGAGCAAGATGGAGCAGCCATGAAGAGCTCTTTCTTAGCAGTTTGGAAGAATGCAGGAGACACTGCAGGAAGGAAAGGGGTGAAAGGACTCTTGCTTATGGGCCATGAAAAGGTGCCACATGGGTTTGGATTAAGAACTGGAGATCCCAGCAATGCTGCTGATGATGCTGGGAACCGCAGGAAGCCTGCCTGCTGAGCACAGATTACTGGGAAGAATCAGGAATTAGCTGAGCCACAGACTTCTATTTCTTTTCCTGAGATACGGTACCCCTGACTGGGCAAAGGGGGGAAGGAAGGACTGTGTGTGTTTGTGGGTATTTTGAGGGACTTTTGGGATTTTAACGAAGACATTAAGTCATTATTTTAAGTCTGTATGACTTCTGAATAAACAGTTCCTTTCCTTTTCACCAATCTCTGGCACTGAGAGTGACAGTTCCAATTCCCTGGCACAGGACAGAATCCACAGTGACACAGGAACCCCGTAGCCCCTGCATCCATTCTGTAACAATGTCACTATGAAGAAACAACATTCTGCATGACAAAGATCCAACTATTTTTAATTTGTTGAGTCATTTTATAGCCTTAGATATAAGGGCTATAAAGGTCCATCTTTGTGGGTGTTTCATGGGTGATTAAAAAAAATGTGTATTCTGCTGATGGGTGGAGTGTTTGTTGCACAATATCCAAAAATCCTGTTGTCGATGACAGTGCTGCATGCTCTTTGTTTTTACTTACTGCCGCCCAGTTGTATCAATTATCGTGAGAGAGGTGGTAAAGCCTCCGACCATGTGTCTATTTCTCCTTTCCGTTCTGTGCTGACTTCACATAGTGTGCAGCTCTGTTGTTCAATGCGTCACATTATCAATACATAATGTTGTGTCTGTCTCTGGTCATTTTCTTTGCTCTGCTACAGGCAATCTTTCTTTCTTTCAATTAATTTTTCATGCTATTATCTTTCTTCATGCTTTTACTACTTTCAACCTATCTACATCATTATATTTGAAGTGAGTTTCTTGTAGACGACATAAAATTAGGTCAAGCTTATAAAATCCACTCTGCCAATCTCTGTCTTTTAATTGGTATACCTGATTATTTATATTTATGAATTTATTAGTATCTTATACCTAAGGCCTGCTACTTTACCTTTTCATGTGTGTTCTAATTTATTTTCTCCCAATTTGCTGTGGATTCTGTGACAAATTTTAGGATCCCATTTTGAATTATCCATGGTATTTTTTCACGTTTCTTTGTAAAACTGTTTTAGCGATGGCTCTGGATATCCCATTATATATACGTAATTTATCACAGTCTCTGATGTCAACATTTCACCGGTTTAGTGAAGTGTAGAAACCTATCTCCTTTATGTTCCTTATTCCCCTTCATTTAAAATATAATTGACTGAAATATTCCCTAAATAGCTGGCCCTTGAATGACATGGGGATCAGGGGTGCCAACGCCCACGCAGTTGAAAACCCATGTGTAACTTAAGTCAGCCCTCCACACGCGTGGGCTCCCAACTGTGCACTAAAAGCACAGGAGACCCCAGGACAACATGGGTTTGAACTGCACAGGTCCGCTTACACACGGACGTTTGTTTAGAGAACTCAGAGAAGGGAAGTGCATTATACTGACCCGAACCTTAACACCGTTGTTCTTTTACTCCTTCCTGACTGTCCAAATTTTATGCTTTTGTCAGATTCGTTCTGTTTAAAGAACACCTTTTAGACATTCTCTCAGGATGGGTCTGGGGCAGTCAAATCCTCAGAGTGCTCATCCAGCTGAGGCCTGGATTTCCCCCTCCTTCCTAAAGGGGATTTCTCTGAACACAGAAGTCTAGGTTGACAGGTGTTTTTTTTTTTCTTCCAGCTCATTGAAAAATGTACCACTTCCTTCTGGCCTCCATGTTTTCTAAGCAGAAATACAATTACTCAAATTGCTTTTCCCCTAAAGGTGTCATTTTGATAGGGGACTCAAGAGTTGAAAATTTTTAATAAGAAGTTGACAAGCCCAGTAGGTAATGCATACATTAAAGCTATTGTTTCAGGAACTGCAGGTACGGCTCAGCTTTCCCTCCTGGGGCAGAGCTGGAGACATCCGTCCGAGCCATTGTGTTCTGGGGAGAGACAGATGACTGCCCACCTGCCTAGGGACAGTTAACTACTCAGGGCGAGAATGCTGTAGTTTTTGTAACCTAATTTTGCTTGAATTTCAAAACCCCTCACCTCACTTTATTCTGTTATAAAACAGCTGGCTTGTAAGAAAATGTAAGACTTGAGGGTACAAATCCACCTTCTTCTCAGTCTACTGTAAAGATTCAATCCCCGTCTCTGCTTATTGGGTCTGGTAGTGACAGGCAGCATGAACACCAGCTTTCCGGTTTTGATTTCTTTCTCACTACTTTCAAGGTTATTTTCCTTGTCTTTAGTTTTCAGAAGTTTCACTCTAGTATGCCTTGGTTTAGAATTCTTTGGGTATCCTGTTCAGAGTTTACTCAGCTTCTTAGAGTGCTTTCTTTACATCTTTTGTCAAATTCAAAAAGTTTTCAACCATTAGTTTTTCAAACATTTTTTCGGTTCACCATTTTCTCCTGACCCTTAGACTTTAGATCTTTTTGTTATGTTTGCACTGTTCCCTGAGGCTCTTTTCCATTTTTTCCAGGCTGTTTTCTTCTTTTCTGGCTACGTAATTTTTTTGGTTCCCTCTTCAGTTCAGTGATTCTTCATCTGCCCCCCTTTTGCTGTGAAGTCCATCTCTGGATGTTTTTAAAATTCTGATTATTTTCATTTCTAAACTTTCCATTTGGTTCTTTATACCTTCTATTTATTTGCTGAGACTTTCTTTTTTCCATTTTGAAGCAATTTTATGATGGCTGCTTTAAATGCTTGGTGAGATAATTTTAACATCTTGGTCATCTCAGAGTTGGCGTTTATTAATTATAGTTTTTATTCAAATCTTTTATGCTTCTTGGTATGAGAGATTTTTCATTGGAACCTGCACATTTTGGTATTGTTAGGGGACTCGAGATCTTATTTAAACTTCGTGCTTCACCCGAGACTATCTAACATGAGAATGGCTTTGGGTGCTTCTCCACTGCTAGGTGGGAGTGAAGGTCCATTTCCCCACTCGGCCTTCCTGGACCTGTGAAGGAAGGGGAGGCTGGGCTATCCAGTGCCCCACTCACCTGCACGTGCACAGCCCTGGCTGGTGCCCCTCCCTCCCTGGCCTCTGCTCACACTGCAGGGGCCTTATGGTGGCATCTCAGCTCCCAGCTGAAGTGCCGGGATGGCTGGCTCCTCATTCACGACAGCTGCTTGGCTGCGGGTCAGGCTCCAGTGTTTGCTGTGGGGTTTGGCTGGATCATGTGGTTAATACTTAAAAGTTTTCTGTCTTGCTAGAAATAGTTCTCCTGGTCTGGCCCACATAGAAGGCTTCATGGGGCTTTCCTTGTCTATGGCTGTGGGCATTCTGGGCATTCAGGACATTCTGGGTGGCCGGCTTCTCCAACTCCAAGTGTGGGACAGGAGCTCATCACCAGTTGTTCCTTGGCTTCTGAGTTCTGCAGCCAGCACCCTCCCTTCTCTCTGTCATTCAGAGTCCCAGTGTGTTCTCTGCAATTCCCAGGGTGACAGCTGAACTTAGCAGGCAGAGCAAGGAAAGACACATCCACCCCACCTTTCCAGAAGCAGAAGTCTCCCAGCGACAGCTTAGTAAATGGAGCGCACTTGGGAGCAGCTGGACATGTCCTCTGCTCAGTAAATGATGTTTATAGCAATAAATCATATTCTTTGTCCATTCCCCCAAAGAAATTACATTCTGCTGAGACATAGTAAATTCTGCAGCAAGTCTCTAAACACCTTCATCTTCAATCTGGAGGGTAATTGTAAGAGTAAGATGCCAAGGACGATATCTAACTTCTCACACTATAATTCCTCTCCTGAGGAAGATTCCAGAAAACTCACGTCCCCAGACACGCTCACTCTTTGGTGCTGGCATATGCCTGTGGTTCTACTGCACCCTAGGGAGAGCTGGGCTTGGAGCTAAACGAGAGGAAAACCCACAGACAGGACCAATCGTCCAGTAGGAGCGGAGGCTGTGACATTTGGTTCTTCTAGGGACGGACCGAATAGGAGGTGTCTTCTTTGTGAATTACGTAAATGTCTGACCACTATGCTGCATACCTGACACTAGCGTAAAATAATACTGAATGCCAACTGTCAATGAAAAGCAAGCAAATAAAAATTTTGAATACAAAGCACCCTAGCTGCCCAGGGCCCCTGTTAGCGGGTGGGCCGACTATGCACCTGTGGTTGTATGTTGTCCCAGTTTGCAGGGTGTCAGAAACTGCAAACTGGCCTCCTCCATGAGGCCATCACACACCTCACCATTTTCAGTAAGTCTCTTACTTGTTTAAACTAACCAAATGGATTCATTGGTGAACCCATGAACACTAACTACACAGCCCTGGTCAGTTTAAAGAGAACAGGGAAAAATACCCTTGTAACTTATGATACAATTTTGCAGCACACGAATCCTGAATGAGCTGACACCCTGAGTAAAATGGAGCGGTTTCCACTCATCCTCGTACCTGTTCTTGAGGTGGGGACCTGAACTCCTTTGTCTTCCTAGCTGTGAGCGCGGCCGACATGTTTAGGGCCTGCATAACCTCATTATAGCGGAAGCGCTGGTTGTCTTGCAGCTTGGCGACAAAGTCATCTGAAAAGGCCACAATGGCTTCTATCCGGTGTCGGACCTGGCAGTCACAGAGGTACTGAAGGAGCAGGCACATCTAAGAAGACAATTGAAAAAACACCAAGTCTGAATCTTGAAACAGTTCATGGACATCAAGTCAAAATCAGGGCAGACATGCCTAGCTGCCAACTCTGCTCCTCTGGGCACAGAACCTTGGGTTTGTGCAGCGGGTCCCAGGGACAGAACAAAATTTAGGCCAAAATTGCAGAGGCCTGTCCCTTGGTGGACACTCCCTCTCCTGGCCCCCAGCAGCCCCTGGTGCAACAGTCAATGAGGTACATAAGAAGTGTGCCAAGGGTCTTCTGGGAGAGAACTTCTATCGTAATAACAGACTGGAACACTTTCCTGTCGAAATGAGAGTTCCTGGGCTATGACATGCTCCCTGGAAGGAGAGAAGCTAACCGCTCAGGGTGGAGACCACAGACTAAGGGTCACAGGGGGACACTAAGTTCTGGGTTTCGAATGGCACCACTGAGTTCCAGCAGTTCTAGAATCATCTACCTCTAGACTTTGCACATAGTTAACTAAGTGGTTTTATCACACAGTCACTAAATGGCTAACTGGATATTCTCTTATGGGAAGCTGAAAAGGTTTTTCACTGTACAGTAAGTCTTTACAAACATGTGTACCAAGAGACGCTATGCCCAAGTTTAGGAAAACATTTAAATACAGTGATACCAATTGTGATTCAATACAAGACCCTGGGCGACACCGTCCACAAGAGAGCCATTGCTGTCAATGGTGGCTCTAAAGTAGCCCCAGTGTCCACCCCCTCTCATTTGCCTTGCCCTAGCCTGAGCACACCCCTGGGTCTGGGCCTGCATGATGGCATCCTGGCCCAGTCTGCCCCGACCAGCCTCTCTCCCTCACACCTGTCTTACTCACAGCAGCTACACTGTGATTTCAGGATAAAATTTTCTAGCTAAAACTCTTCATTGGTTTTAATCGCACTTAGGCTAAAATTCATAGTCCATCATATGGCTGCTGGCAGCCGACAGCTCCCATCTGGGTGGCCTTCCCTCTGCCTGTCTCACCCCTTCTCCTGGGCTCACTGGCTGCAGCCACGTGGTCGCATCCTGATTCAGAGCCTGCGGAGCTGTGGATCCTGCGTACAGGGTCCCTGAGCCCTCCCACTCCTTGTCCACCTGTCCACGCACACTCATTGGTCTGACCTCAGGTAGAAGGTTCCCGGCCTTTCTCACAGCCTTCTAGTACTCCATTCTACTACGCTAGTCGTCCACTCCCTTCCTGCAGGTCATTAATGCCTTCATGTCAGTGGGGAGACATTTGGAGAGAAGTGCATCAGCAAGTGCACACTGCCCCCAGGGGCTGAGCTGCTGGAAGGCAGGGCGCCCCGTGCCGCCCCCAGTACTAGCGCCTGGCTCAGAGAAAGACCTGCCAGCGGGATGGAGGGGAAAGCCGCGTGCCAACGATGCACACACCCAGGTGGCCCCAACAGACCAAAAAGGCTGAAGAAAGGTCCTCAGACATCGCGAGCACAAAAACAGGCCATCCGGTGGTTCCTCCCCAGGAACACACGCAGAAAGCAACATCTGGCTGTGGGACATGTGCCCTGAGGTTGGCGAGAGTGTGGGCGGGGTAGGAGAGTGTATAAAGCCCCTGGCCTTCAGGCATTCCAACAAACGGGGTGCGATGCAGAAACTAAAGGAAAGACACAGGGAATGGCAAAGGACCCAGGGGGAGAAGAGCTGGCAGACAGAAGCCTGTGCCCTTGGCTTTCAGACACATATACTAACATACACACAACTGTACACACACAGAAATAGACATACACTCATATACACACATATACCCACAATCACACACACGACACACAAATACAGGTATACATACCCACATACAATTCTACACGCAGAAATGTGCATATACACACATATACACAACTATACACACAATTATACATACATACAAATGGATACGCACAAATATACATATATATACATATATACAACTATACACACATGCAAATATATATGAGGGGAACTTCAGCCAGTGAGGTCCCCCGGGGCCATGGAGATGGAACTAAGGAGTCCTCCCAGCCACAATCTTGTTGCTCTGGCAGGAAAAAGGTGGAGATTCCTTCCACTGGAGAATGCCCCGAGCCCTTCCCCAACATGGCTTTTATTGGGGTTGGGAAGTGCAGGGGGATGCAGCACACATGCACAGCTTATCATCAATGTCCAACAGGATATAGTCATAAAAAACTAACATTGTCTATAGATAACAGTTAAAGAAACACAGAAATCTTTTCAGATTGAGGTCTGCGAGACATGCAGGTGCCAGATGGCTGTAAAGGCCTATGTCATGAAGGAGGGGGTTTCACTCCTTATGCCTTGAACTCAAGCATCTGGGTTATACTGACATGGCTTATCACTGAGCAGAGTTGGCTTCAGAGGACAAAAATGTACATTCAAGCCTGATTCTCACAGGACCCTCAGCGTTAGAATCAAGTCATGCCTGCCACCAGCGTTATGAGCTGGTTTTCCAGGGAGACTCACCAGCCCCTTTCAGAGCTTGCTCTCACGGGGCTACAGTCTCCAAAACCACACAGAGCCATCCCCAACAAATACACACAACTCTACACATGGGTGCACATATAGACACATAAACGCATCCATACACACACACACATACACATGCATGCACACACACAAGCCAGACTTTCAGATATGTACAGCAGACAGATGTGTCCTTTGCCAAGAAAACTACCTTGATAAAAACACTAAATTTATCTTTTATGAACTACTATCAGTTGACTCAATTGAAAAGTCCATTAAATCCATTCCAAATATAGGAAAATTAGAGTTATGGGTCCCAAAACACAACTGGGCATCAGTTTTCTAGATAGCCACACTATACAGGAACACACACACACACACACACACACACACACACACACAGAGGTGGGTCTCAGTGCCTGGGTCTCCCACAATCCTGAGCTCCCCACCCCTCCTTCCCTGGCTTACCTGCAGGCTTCTCCCCCGCTCACCTGCAGCTCCCCCCCTCACCTGCAGCTTCACAGGCTCAGGAAGCTTCATCTGCAGCAGCCCCTCTGCTGCGTCCCCACGTGCGCCCTCAGGCCTGGCGTCATCGGTGTGGGGCTCCACAGGCGGTGCCTGCTGCTCCTCCGGGGCGGCCTCTGTGAACACCCGGGGCTCAATCAGCTGCAGGATGTGCTTCAGGTCCTCGCCTTGGAAGACACCCATGGTGAGCAGCGTGTAGAAGAGCTTGATGAGCGGAACGAAGAGGAACTCGGTGGTGCCCCCTACAGGGTCCCGTGCCCGAAGTCCACCCTCCCGCACAGCCTCAGTCAGCATCTGCATGGTCTTGGCCTTGAGCGTGTCCAGGGGGAACTCGGGGCTGTCCTGGTAGCAGTCGTGGCTGAGGCTCACAAAGCTAGGCGAGGAGAAGCGCATGCGTGGCCGCAGCGACGTACTGAGGCCGATGCCGGGCAGCCCGTGCTCCTTGTGCTCGTCTGGAAAGAGCGTGATGCTCTTGGTCTCATCAGTCATGGGCACGATGAACTCGTTGTTCATCATGAGCCGGGCGGTGGCGTAGGCGCTCAGGTGGATATCGATGAGCAGGTCGTAGTAGCCGGTGCGCAGCAGGCCGGGCATGTACTTGCTCTGGATGGCGTAGAGCAGCTGCGCCTCATCCACGTGGCTGCAGAGGGCATGTGCCACACGGTGGTTGCCCAGGGCGCACACAGCCGAGTAGAGCCGCAGGGTGTGCGAGTGGAAGCGCAGCAGCTCCTCCTGCTCCGTCAGCTCCAGGATGTCCACGGACCTGCCGGGGGCGGGGTGGGGTTCCCTGGGTCACAGGAGGAACGGGAGCTCGCACCAGCACGCGCTCTCTCCTGCTCCCTGCCCTTTCCCGTGGCATGCGAAGGGCAGCACAGATTGTTTAAAGATCAGTTCTAGACATTTTACAAGAGTCCTTCCACACAGAATTTTATGCTTAAAACTTCCACCCACTCGTGCTTGCACCCTCTCTTCATCGTCCATGCTCCCAAGGCTCGAGGCGCCTCTCAGATACCGGGGTCTCAGTCTGAACCCAGCAACCCCTCCTTTCAGAATGTGAGAACTCCTTGAAAAACCCCAAGTCTCATTTCCAACTGGCTGACTGGTTCCCAGAAGCCAAAAAACTGTGCCTTAGATTCAGGCATCTGCACCCTTTTCTCTGACCTCAGTGCTCACTATCCACTAACCAGTCAGAGCAGGTAACCAAGCTGATTCCTGGACACGACCACCCCTCCAGCTGACCTCCCGCACAGAACACACAGGGTTCCGCCCTCCACCAGGGTGCATAGCTCGCAGCGGCTCAGGAAACACACCACAGAGACGCTTCCCACTCAGGAAGGTTTCTGCTGGGCAACCGGGTTTACACGGGCTCCTACTCCAGGTCATTTTGCTTCTGCCACAAACCATGCCCTTTCAACACATAAAACCTCAGAAACAGGGCCAGAAGATACCTCAAGTCTTTCCTTAGGGAATGAGGCTATTTTAAGAGCACATAATTGCCTTAGACAAGCTGCTACTCCTTCGGAAAGGGGCCCTTGGTGAGGCTGTCATATGAGTTCATCAGAAAAGGGCTGTTACACATTTGTGCATTAATATTAACGTGTTTCCAGAACCCCACCCAGGACACAGTAGGGACCGAGGAGTCATGAACTGTTGTTCAGCTTTGTCACATCCCAGCTACTCCATTACCCTGCCCATGCCTAGCCAGTGTATAAGGTTTTTCAGGTCACAGGCATTACATGAAAAGCCACCAAGGCTCGATGGTGCAGTCTGTCCAGATGCCACCTCCCACCCCCCAGAATCAGAAGCTCCCTGCACTGCAGTCTCAAAGCAAACGATTTCCCACCACACAACTGCAGGTCCCCACTGCCAGCACCTGATTCTTGGGAAGGTACAACTGAGTGGCCCCTCCCTCAAAGTGTGGTGGATGGTGACCCCAGGTCTTGGCTGGGCTTCAACACCCCCAGGAAGATGATCCCCCACCCTGCAGCCAGAAGGAAGTTCAAATGCACAAACGTGTGCACCGCAGCCACACAGACCACCTGCACTCCAGGTGTGTACTAAAGAACACAGTGCACGCAGTGGGGTGAAACTGGAGACAACTGCACTTAAACAAGAAAAAAACGAACACAGTGCACCCCTTACACAATGTCAGAAGCACGGACAGACGAGACTCCACACTCGCCACTGTGGCTCTCACCCCAACCCACCCCTGCCCATTACTCACTCCATGATTCCCTTCAAGTACCTCTCCCCCTTCCAGACCACTCTTGTAAGGGAGGGGCCAGGTCTGCTGCTCTCCCCACTCTGTATCCACAGCCAGGAACCCCAGGGGCACTAGTGCAGGTCTGTGCGGATTCTGAAGGTCTGCAGTCTACACCTTGTAACTTCACACTCACATCAGGAGGAACCAAGGCACACGCCTCGACTGATTTAGTCTGTCTTCCCTCATAGTAATCTCTTTAACATTTAACATAAAACACTTCAATGTAATGCTCTAAGGTTCACTTCTTTTACAGATTGCATCGGTACTTTGTTCTTGTTATTGCCAAACAACACTGTACGGAGGGGCCACACCTATGTACCCACGCCTCGCTGCTGGACATTTGGGGGAGCCCCACTTTTTGGCTGCTGTGAATAATGCTGCTATGAACATTGATGTACAGTGTTTTGTGGCCATATTTTCATTTCATTTCTCTCAGGTGTGTGCTTACTAGCAGTGGAATTGATGGGTCGCATGACAAGTCTGTATTTAATTTTTTGAGGAACTGACAAGCTGTTTTTCAAGGCACATGCTAAATTTTAAAGCTATTCAAATTTCTTTGCAGTGCCAAGTATGTCTAAATATATAAAAGTGCGCCTATCTCCTGCAACTGTTCTAGGGTTAAAGACTTCAAATACAAGAACAGCAAATGTTCGTCTTTGCATTTTTCATGCTATGTTTTCACTCTGTGATCACACTTTCTGATATTTTGGGAAGCCAATCTTGGTCCACAGCTTAGAAACAGCTCCTTTTGATCACGAGGCTGCTGAATCAAAGACCTCACAACTTCATCGGCCACAAAGTGGAAAAACTGATGTGCATGAAGCCACCTGTGAGCGCGGACCACTCTGTGCTGCCACGATCACCACCTAGAATGCAGGTCCGTGGTTTCCAAGGCTTTCAGCACCTGTTCAGCTTTCTTTTGTGTGTGTCACTTACTTTCAGTTTTTCGTGCCTGTCAAATGGAGGGTTAAACTGATTTCTGTGACTCTGTCTCTACCACCTTGCAACTTTAGGACACCGTGTCACTCATAAAGTTGGGAGCCAGACCACAGGGGCACCTGCCTGAGATTTCACTTGCTGTTGCCATAAGAAAAGCAAGAGGGTGGGAAGAAATAGCGCCCCACCTCACCACCTCCCCAACGGCAGCATAATCGTTTTGTCTCAGGATTTGAACTTGGAATATGTAAAACAACGTCTCCATTGGACATGAGAAACAAGGTATTTTTACATCTCCGTTTGTGCCCCAGCGCCACCCCGGGGCCCCCAGGACAGTGCAGGCATGGGGCAGACCTGTTCTCCTCGGGGATGTGCAGGGACATGAACTGCAGGGGGTCCGAGCACTGCACCAGCCAGCCCTGGCGCTCACCGACCCGGGACACGTCCACCTTCAGGAACTGGTTGGGCATCCTGCTCCACAGCACGTGGGACAGGAACTGCACGTGCAGCCGCGGCGGACACTGCGGCACGGGGTTCCGGTGCTCGCTCTTGAAGAGGCCCGCAGAGAGAGGCATCACGTTCTAGGACAGGAAACAGAGAAGGTCCGTTACGACACTGCCCGCAGTACCGGTGACGGGAGCTCTGCAGGACAGGTCACAGAGGTAAGGTCTACAACACATCGGCCACAGTACAGGAAATACCAGAAGTCAGGCTGAAGCTCCAGCAGGGAGACAACACTAGGGGCGGAAATGCCCCGAGTCCAAGGCAGGTGGCTGCCACAGCCTCGCTGGCCCACGGAGACAGCAGGTGCAGCCAAGTGTCCCCACGCCCTTCAGATTGGCTCTCCAGGCTGCTGGCAGTGCCAAACTTCCTGGCACCGAGGTCACACCCTCCTGGCTTTCTGTCTGTGGGTCCTGTCCCCACCTGGTCCTGAGCCCACGCCCTGACTCTGTCAGACTTGCTGAGTTTTAGTGACTGGTGGTGAACTGGACACAGCCCCCCACCCCCAGAGAGCCCGCTCGCCAAGGCGAAGCAGGATTGAGCCGGCATCAGCCCCCACAACGCTGCCCCCCACCTTCCCCCACAGCATAGATCTGCGGCCCCCTAATCCCTCAGTCTGGTCTCCAGGACAGAACGCTCTCGACTCTGCCAAGGCCTGCACATCCATGTGTGACTGTGACGCCAACCTGCCTGCCTGTCCTGGGCCATGTGAAACCCATCTCATCTTCCTGCACGGCCTTCAGTCTCACCCTCCCCTGTCAGATGGCCCCGTCCCTGGTTTAGGGACCAAGAACAATATGGACAAAGCGCCCTCACATAGCTTCTGTTTTCTCACTGGAGACACAAACACAACCAGTAAGTAAATTAGTGTAGTACATCAGAGCAAAACCACAGGGTGGGAGAACCAGAGGCCGGGCAACAACACACAGGGTGATCAGAATGGGTGTCGCTGAGCAGGCGACAGTTAAGGAAAGAACCAAAGGACAACCCGTGGATATGCAGGGAAGAAATGTCCACATGGGGGTGGGAGGAGGTTGCCAATTCAGAGGCCCTCGAGAGGCAGTGTGCCTAGAAAGCATGAGTAGGCACTGGAGGCCAGCATATGGAGTGCAGGACGCAGAGCAGGGGGAGGCAGAGCCAGAGAGTCCAGGGTGCAGGTCCTTTTGGGCCAGGGAACCACTAGGAGACCTCTGAGTTGTACCATCAGGGAAAGAGAGATTCTAGGGTTTCGAGCACTGGATGGACACAATCTAATTTGCGCTTGAAAGCAGCAATGGCTGAGCAGACCATTTAATGACAAACAGATAGGCAAGGGTGAATTATGGAAACCCCATGAGGCGGCCACTTGAGAAGCGGGCTGAGAGACGACAGTGACAGGAGCAGGGTGGGGATCAGCATGGGTCAGAAGGTGGAAGATATGCTACGAGGAACCAGGACACAGACTGTGAAAGGGAAGGTCAAGGGTAACTCCCAGGTGTTGAGCCTAAGCAGCCAGAGCTGCTATGAAATGCAGGGGGAGACCAGGTGGTCAGGTTAGGAGCAGCTAGTGATGGGCGGCAGTCCAGTCTGGGACACATTCAATCTGCTCTAACACACACGCTAGTGCCAATGATGGACAGACCGACGCACACGTCCGGGTTCCGAGAAACCACCACTTCTGTTAAATGTAAGAAAACACCATCCGAACTTGCTGCCTCCTTACTCACACTTTCAACTGAAATTCACTGTAATACAGACTTTGTCCATTATTTTATAGAAATTCTTCTGCAAAGTTCCCTAATGCCCTCTTGATTAACAAATGCCATGATTCCTTTAGTCTGTATTGCATGGGCCTCTCTGTGGTGGCCAAGCATCCCACTTACAAAGGCAGAAACCAGGTTTGCATGGTTTAAGGACAAGTCCACGGTCACCGAGGCAGCATGGAAACTGTCCAGTCTAGTCACCTGACATGCACCTGGCCTCCCCATGTTCACTAGGCCAAATTCACCTGATTCCACTTCCTGAATGTCAAACCTGCTCTTCTGCTTGTGGCTGCATTCGCATCCCTCCCCTGTACACACTAAAATTATGCATTAATCCTTGATTCTTCATTCTCCTTGAGTGTCTGAACTGCTGGCTCCAATTCGTCAACAAATCTCAATTCAATTCGCTGTCAAATACTGTTAACTACTCTTCTAAAAAGCCTTCCACCCATCACTGTGCCTGCCCACCTTCTCCAGCGTCCACAGCATCAAGGTGCTGATGCCAAGCCGCTGCTGCCTGCCCACCCTTGTCCTGCGAGTGCCCAGGCTTCCACTCCATTAGCACCCACAGGTTCTCCCCCAGTGGCTGAATGACACTCCTCCTCCAGCTCCACATTTCTGGCGGGGGCCAACTATGGGACAGGAGCCAACTTCGCAGCACAGAGTCCAAGGCCTTTCGATGTGGACTTGGTCCACTTCTAGGCACCCTCATCTCCAGCCACGCCAGAAGGCATCCTCTGTCATAGTCACACTGAATTCTTCAGCTCAGCGCTTTACAGCTTACGTGTCTCTGCTTTCTGTTGCCCCCTCCCAGTCGATGTCCCCTGAGGTCTCCTATTCAATAGTTAAGAGCCAACCTAAAAGCCTCCCCTTCCTGTGGCTTTCCCTGATCCACTCCATGCAACCTGGTGTGCTTTCATCAATGTTCCCAGAGAACCTGTGTGTGCCGGAGCCCCGCACTGACCACAAGGAAGCCTGCGTCAGCTCTGTAAGCCCGTCCACTAGCTCACATGTCAGTTCCGTGATTGCCGAGCTGTATGTACTGTGGCATGGTTGTTCCACATAAGCTGAATATTACTGACAATTATGTTTATGATGACTGAAGAGAACAAATTTCTAATTATGTTCTCCTAATGACCGAAAATATATTATAGAATTTTTAAACATGGCTGACTTCCTTTTTAAAAATGACTTACAGGATTAATAGCAGTACCAATAAAATACTGAATTCATTTAAGTAAATGTTATTCCCTAACAGAACACAATCCACATAAAATACCAAGAGTGAGTCCTTCTTACCTTTATTCTTCCCAACTCAAACTGAAAGACGTTGGGACTTGTAGCTTGCGCAAAAACCGCAGGAAACAATTTGGTACTCGGCTCCACCTTGAAGAAACCAATGCACTGAATGATATTAGCAAAGGAAGAAACAGAAAGAAAACATTTTCTTCACAACAAGTAAGGAACACTTTATGAAAGGGAACCAGAGACTTGTCCTTTCTCTCACAGGGATACTGTCTTTCGATAATTATTAGGGAGCCTTTCCTTCCTTTACTACGTGAACATTTATGGGGGAATGTACTCTTTACTCTGCGGGGCATAAGGCACAGCTATTATCCAAACGGAAGTGAAAACACTCAATTGGCTTATTTCTGTTTTCATTTCTTCATAATTTATTTTTTGATCCGACAAAAGGCATTTTCCCCTAATAGGTAACAACGCCTCCCTTCAGAGAAGGGGGCGCCCGCAGCCCACCGTTACCTGGTAATACGTGCTCAGTTCCTTGCCGTTGGCTGTGAAGGTGAGCAGCCCGCTGGCGGCGTCCACCACGCAGCCGATCTCCAGCCCACTGCTGCTGCGTCCCTGCCCCGGGCTCGTGCTCTCGCCTGCGCACACCATGTAGCAGTTGCTGCGTTTGATGCTGGATTTCAAAGAACATTTTTATCTTTGTACGACCACACATGTAACAGAAAGCATGTGTATCTTGCAAACTAAACCTAAATTATGCTGCGCAAGCAACAAGCTCATGCTGTGATGGGAGAGGTGCACATGGGCCCGAGTCTGTGACTCTGAGCAAAACTCCATTGGCGCCAGGGGGCGCTCTGAATCAGGTCTTACACGTCCCTAAGTCCACACCTAATGGAGACAGGTCAACAAGCTGGAACCAGGTAAGAACTGACCTGCACCTTCCCTCCAGAAACTCAAACCAAACTGGACCTTTTTCTGAAGTTCAAAAAAGTTTATTTAATAATCATCCAATTTTGTAATTTTTGTTCTCAGAGTTTTTTTAACCACTGTTTGAGATGAGAAGCACTCGTTTTTAAACACTCGCAGAGTCCTTAGGCAAATTCTACATGAGCCATCAGTCCTTCAATGTATTTACAATTTGGTTTAAAGAAGTGTCCCTTTAGGGACAGTTCCCGGTGACCTCTTATGAGAGAGAGACTTAGCTGGAACATGCCCAAAACCAGTGGTATTACCCACAAACCCCACCTGAGTTTGGCCCTCAGCAAAATCTTCACCAGAGATGGTAACAAACAAGCTGTCTGTGCTCTGTCTGCCACTATACAGCAGATGTTTTCATGAGATCAGCAAAAAATAAAACAAAAAAGGTCAAAGGCAGGCAAAGAACAAGAAGGTGAGGTACTGTCAGTTTCTGAATCAGCGAAAGTCAACTGTGTTTCTTTGCACAACTTACATAAGATGCACCCACCCTCCCCTAGACTATTCCTACCCCAAAGTCATCTACTAGGCAGCTCATCGCTAGGTTGAGTTATTTCCTTGTATTGTCGCCTTCTCTGAGCGTCAAATATATCCCCCAGAGGATTGCTGGAGACAGGGGCTTGGGGCCCCCACAATGACATGAAGCACTCTGCACTGGAGGGTTTTGCCAGGCCCACTGTCTTGGGGTCAAAGTTCAGTGTTTCAAGTGCTGAACCCTGAAGGCAGGAGAGCGAGCTTCCTGTCACCAAAAATGAGGAGCAGGTGTAAAGGAAAAGCAACATGTGGAGGACTATTTCCATGAGACCTGTCTCAGCAGATCAGAGAGGATGCACAGGCACAAGAGGCAGATGCAAATGGTCAGATCTTCTCTTGTCTAGTTCTGCAAGGAAGATAGCCTTCTTCACTTTTTTGAAGGTTTGGTTTGAGTTTGTTTTACAAATGAGAAAGGATGGCACAGAAAGTGTAACTGACTTACCCAAAGCCACACAGCGAGTCAATGGCCAAGCTGAGGAAAGAACCCACTGCTCCTCAGTCCAAGTTCAAATGTGTCCACCTGGGCTAAACCACGAGCCCCTCACATCTCTGTCTCCCCGCCACAGACCAGCTCCTGTCATACGTATTGGACCCAATGCTAACTGCCCCACATTCACCCATCTGTAACCCCCGCCCAAAGGCTGAGGGTCTTAACCCAAGGCGTTAGTCTCGTATAAGGTCACCTGAAGGAACACAAAGCTATTACCCAGAGAGGAGCACTGCTCTCACTGTAGGACGGGTTTCACTTTTAATATATTCAGATTCCTTACTGGCTCGTATGGGCAACAGAAAGACAACTGATATTAAAGCTATTATTATATTGCTCCTCTAAGTAGAAATATTACCCTGGGTAATGTTTTCTCTGGCATGAAATCCCAGAGAAAACATTCCTAGGTTTATCCACTTTTTCATCAGATGTCGTTTGCAGGAAATGGAGGAAAACCAACCTTTCATGCACTTTTCCTTTTTCGTCTCCGAGAGTAACGGTTACTGTGCGAACTCTGTCCAAGTCGAAGCAGGTATCGTACTGGTGGAAATCAGACGTGATCCAGCCCACCCAGACGTTAGCAGGTTCTTGTCCAGGGAAGATTCTCACTGAGTAATAGTACTGTCAAAGCCACGGGTTGCAAAGGAAAATGAAACGAATCTTCAATTTGCAATGTTTTGGCTATGTATCCTTTGGCAAAACTTCAAATTGCCAAAGAATATATTTATTTTATTATTTTTAAAAATATTTTATTTATTTTTAGAGAGAGGGAAGAGAGGGAGAGAAACATCAATGTGTGGTTGCCTCTCATGCACCCCCAAGAAGGGACCTGGCCCGCAACCCAGGCACGTGCCCTGAATGCGAATCAAACCAGTGATGCTTTGGCTCACAGGCTGGCACTCAATCCACTGAACCACAACAGCCAGGGCAGAATATATTTATTTTAAATTATTGAACCTAATTAAAATGTTACTGGCACCAAAGACTAACACTGCAAAATAGAAGAATTTTAAAACAGAGATCCTGAATTAAACTAGAAATAGTAGGAAAAAGAGAAAGACTCTATCTGAGAGAACACACTAAATAGTTTGACATTTTTATAGTCCCAACTGTGCATGCATGTATGTTGTGAGAACACACACAACATGCATACCGGATGTATGTGTACACATATAGTATGTTTATGTAATAAAATCAACCATTAGGCAGGTATGCTTCAAATTCTGCCGGCGAACACAGAATGCTAACCTATGCTAGAGATTTACACCTGTCACCTACCTGTGACTATGCTTCCCCTTTCCTAGCACAAATATGCAATATTTTCAAACCTTGAAATCACTTTAACTCTCTGTTTCTTCCCATTTCGCATTTTAGCACAAGTTGTTCTGAACATTTTAAATGCAGGCAGCAAAATTTGGCCTCTACAAAAATATAAATGACCTTTTTTTAGACATGTTACAAAGATGAAAGACTTTATATGTACTTGGAAATACTAAGTCGCAAATTCAAATTTTGCCAAGAAACAAGATGGTAGAATCAGGATTTCAGGCACCATTAAGGAAATTTTTTCCTAAAATAGATCTCTTAATGAATATACATATATTTTTCCACTTTTTAGTCCCCCCAAATAAGCAAATAATTACTTTAAAAATAAGCTTGCTAAGCACGATGACCCAAAGTGGGCCACGTGGGACACAAAGCACGGTGCAAGATGCACGGAAGGACAGCGGCGACCGCGTACCGTGGACGTCTGCATCAAGTAGTCGTGGTCGTCCCGGTCATCTGCAAGGACGTCTTCGGTGAGCCTCGCCGAGTGGCTTGTGCTGTAATCTGGCTTTGTCTTCCTGAGCAGGAATCTGGAAGTAGTACACAACCACGGATCAAAAACACGGAAAGTTCAGCCCGCCTCAAACATGAACACACTACCAGTTCAGTGGCGTGACACTCAACCAGGGGGACTCTCCTCCCCAGAGGACTCTGGCACTGCCTGGGGCTATGTTTGATTGTCACAGGTGGGGACCAGGGCCAAGTGTGTGCCACTGGCACCCAGTGGATGCAGGCCAGGGAGGCCACTAAACATCTTTAGATGCACAGGGCAGACTCTCACAACAAAGACCTATCCAACCCAAAGCATGCTGAGCTTGAGAAAGGCAGATTTAGTGCAAGAAAATATGACAAAACAAGCTGCTTTCTTACCCATAAAAATACTGTTTAGAGAGAATACTCTTTTAGTTCAACAAGAATGTAAATAGAGACATCTTAAAAAGTGACTCTTGGGAGAAAATACTTGCCAACCACATATCTGATAAGGGATTAATATCCAGTATATATAAAGAACTCTTGGAGCTCAATAAGAAAAAGCAAAAATGTCAATCCAAAAATGAGCAAAGAATTTGAAAAAAAAACATTTCTCCAAAGATGGTCTACAAATGGCCAAAAAGAATATGAAAAGATGTTCACTATCACTAATGATCAGGGAAATGCAAATCACAACCATAACAAAACATCAATTCATACCTGTAGGATAGCTACTATGGGGAGAAAAAAGCAACAAGAATTGACAAGGATGTGAAGAAATCTGAACCTGTACAGTGGCAGTAAGGCCATGAAATGGTAGGACAGTTACAGAAAACCACAAGGCTCCTCTCCAACTTGAAAACAGAAGTCCCAGTGATCCCCCTCCCAGCACATACCCGGCACAACTGGAAGCTGGGTGGTGTTGGTAACGGCGCTGTGTGTAACAGCTGGGAGGTGGAATCAAGACAAATACCCATCAGTGAATGAACAGAGGAGAGGACAAACAAAATGTGGCTGTATACACAATGGAATATTACTCAGCCTTAAAAAAGAGAAGACGTTCTGACACGTGCTACAGCATGGATGACCTTGAGGACACTGCGCCAAAGAAGACAAGCCAGGCACAAAGACAAAAACTGTACGATCACACTAAAAAGAGGTGCCAGCGCAGCCAGAGTCACAGACACCAACAGTAGATCAGTGGTTACGAGAGCCTGCGGGGAGGGGGAAGAGTTGTTTAAGGGTAGAAGGTTTCAGTTTTGCAAGATAAAAACATCGTGAAGTGCATTTCACAACAAAGTGAACGTACATAACACTACTGTTAACTGTGCTGTACACTTAAAATTTTTAAGTCCACTTGAAAGTAGTAAAATTTTCTTTTTTTTTTTACCATACGTTCATAAAAATGCAGAAAAATGTAATTTGGTGTAGATTATGTACGTGGCAACAAATGAGATGAGGAGCAGGTGGCTTCGCTGTCCCCAGTACAGCCCTTTGTGCAAGAAGAGGGGCGAAGAGAAGGACAAAGCCGACAGGGGAGATCCCGACCTCTGCAGTGCCCACCCCGCGCAACCAGCACCGGCTGAAAACCACTCTGCAGGGATCAGCGACCTTTGTTTCAGACGAGAGGGCTTCTCCTGTGTGTAATCTTTGTGGTTATTAAACTCTGGTTTTGGAGCGTCTTTGTCTTTGTCAGCTCGATCAGGCACCAGGTGGCCATGTGCCGTCTTCATCAGAACCTCAAAGTCGGAGTCCGCATCGTAATCCTCCAAATCGTTCTTGGGCCCAAAGAGGCCGGCCCCCGGCAGCGCCCCAGCTGCCGGCCTGGAGAAGACCTCCGCACACTCGATGGGCATGCTCAGGCGGTAGAACATGATGTCAGTGCTGCTGTTCTGGGCACCGAATGACTTCTGCGTGACCTTTAAACATGGGGAGCTGTCCACGGTGCCATCGATCCTGGTCACCTAGCAAGCAAAGAAACGATGGTTCAATTCTAATCGGCACTGCCAGCCGGTGGTTCTAAAGACCCTGAACAGCACGCCCTTAGTGGCCCAAACACGGCCACACGTGGCAGGTTTCATCAGTGAGGTAACTGCGCACAGTGAGCTCTGTGTCACAGGTACACTCGAAGTTCTGCTGCCCACTCAGAAGACGGCTTGGGAAATCCGTGTTATAACTGTGTACACTCAGGCAGAGACTGACCTTACCTACATACACAGAGAATTAGTGAGTATGCATCAGTCTCATCCACTACTCATTAAGTAAAGTCAAGGCTAATGACCCTGTTCTTAGGTTTTCCACTACTATGTAACACCTTGGGGCCACCATTGTAAGTAAGTGACAATAATTGTCCAATACAAACTCCCACGGGTAAAGGCACTCCACCCCTGGTTTTGGCGATGGTCTGATATTTAAAGAAAAAGCTAACCTCAATGTGTTCGTGGTTTGATGGGACCTGGAGAAACTGAGGAAGTCGCTTGCTTAGCCACATGGTGATGTCCCTGTTCGTGTTAACGGCGAATGGTTCATAGCCTTCCTGTAAGCCGCAGATGGTGAAATATTTCAAGGTGCTCACATCCTTGCCAAAGTTCATCCTTCCCACCTGAGCCACCCCAAGGCTGCACACAGGTATGAATCCTGGAAGAAAGGAGAATCCGAATCCAACCCTGTTAGTACAGAATGACCACAAGTATCACTGCAGAATTCTTATTAGGTAAGACACGTGTCTGCAGTGAAGACAACAGTGGAATAAAGAGAGGACCCACACTAAGTGTCAGTAGTAAGGCCAGAAGAGCAGTAGTTGATCTTAGCAACATAATTTACTGTGACCCCCTCGACAAGCCCCTCTTCCCCTTGTAAAAGGAGATACATGCTAAGCAGCCCCGCAGTCCTCCAGGACCCCAGGAGGCACACACTCACAGAAGGAGCTCCTGTCCCACAGCCCCGGCTCCAGAGTGCACGGCTCCACTGAGGAAGGAAAGTGGGAAAAGGAAGAGCCAAAGTGTGCTGCTCTCCCATCCGGCTAGTAACCTGAACTGCTCAAACCCCCCACACGGCCTGAGCTACACAATCCTTTACACATAACTCAAAGGAAAAAGGATCGAAGGGAATATATGAAAGGTTGTCATCTACTGATAGCGGCTTTTGCTTTGGAATTCTGCCCTTTATTAAAAGTCATTTATTTTTTATTTATTGATTTCAGAGAGAGAGGGGAAGAGGAAGGGGGAGAGAGAAAGAAAAACATCCATTGGTTGTTCCACTTATTTTCATGGTTGCTTCTTGTGCATGCCCTGACGAGGGATGGAACCCGCAACCTTGGCGTGTAGGGATGATGCTCTAACCAACTGAGCTATGTGGCCAGGCTAAGAATTCTGCCCTTTTTTGGCTGCGCCATACTAGATCTAAGCATGGAAAAACAGAAACAGAAACAATTATTTTGATAGTTGTTAAAGTTCACTGAAACTAATCCCACTGTCTCTCTTCCTTCCACGTAACAATCCCTGCAGCTTACACAGAGCAATGCAGTCTCACCTCAACAATCCATACATGAAATCAAAGTTAAAGGAAACAAGATACTAAATCAAAAGCAACAGCAAATGAGCAAATAATATATTTCATAAGTGAATCTAATGTGGGAAGGGTTAGAAAATCCTCCCACTGTTGAGTAAAAGGGGGAATTATCACTTCTGTTCAGTGTTTCGTTGGGTTCTTTTGAATCAATCATCTTTGGCAAAAGAATGAGATGGTATTTTTTGGTGAGGGATATTCTTAATTTCTTTCTGTAATATTTCATACAAAAGTTCAAGTACTCAGCACAATAAACAAGGTCAGTATTGGAATGCAGACTACAAATCTGAGCACCTAACTGGCAGATCTAAAAAGCACTGGCTTCTAAGAACAAGCAAACAATTTTCTACCACTGTGGTTCCTGCTGCTTCCCTTGTTGAAATGAGTGGCAACAAAAGCAATGTATAACCTTCAAAATAGCACATGACGGTAGAAATTACATCCAATAATTCATAGTGACTTCACCCATTTCATATTCATCAAATCAAATGGAAATAAATGGTAGCACAGCACTGCTCCCAGCCAGGATGCAGGACACATGCAGTCTTGCTCGAGGAAGTGTGAATGATGAGTTTCTAGTTAAATTTTTTAAAACCACAGCTTTGTCTGTGGCTATGACAGCTCCTAAAGAGGCAACCAAGGAAAGTTGTTTTAAATAATTGTCCCCCAAGGAGTCAGAAAAGGGCTGTGTAAATATAACATGTGGGTGTGTGTATATTTTACATACAGGATTTTTTCCGTCCATCTCATTGCACAGTTCTTTCAGTTGCTCTCATAGCCATGGATGTTGGAACTGTCTGTCTTTTTGGTGAAAGGGAATCGGGAACATGATAAAGAATGCATAGCACAGGCATAGAGACAAGCTGGGAGTAAGAACCAGTTGAAAACAGAGCAACTATGAAACTTCTTTAGTACCTGAGCAATCACTGCATATTCCTGTGCTAAGAAATCTGTTGGCCGCAATGAGTGGATTTTCAAACGTGTCCCTGGGAGCCCCACATGTCGCAGGGCTGTCTCCAGTTGATGGGCAAGTTAGGGAGCCCCCCACAGGCCTCCTGTGGACCAGGCAAGGTCCACTGAGTTTCTTATCATTTAGGAAGCCATGAAGTTATCAAGGGAGAAAGGGAAAATGTCACCCACTCCCTGAAGCACCTGAAAGTCACAGGTATGGGTCAACTCCTCCTATCGGAGAACACTCAGAATCAGGACTGACCCCTACAAAGTTCATAGCTATGGTCATTGCCCCATAAAACCTAGAACCTGCCCCCCAGGCTGAAAGGCTACCTCCCCAACACATCCAGCAAGAACCCAGCCACACGGACCACAGGGCTCCCAGACGATTGGCCAGCATGCTCCCGGAACTCTGCAGCAGACCTCTCCCTGCAAGCGTCCAGTCACTCTTCACAGTCTAGTCATTATTTCACTCTACCTTCAAGTCAAACAGTACAGCTGTGCAGGTGACTGCTACCAGACTCACCACAGAGCCCCAGGGGTCCCTGTGCCGAGACTGCTCTCCAGGACACTCTGCAGCAGTAACTCTGCTGCGTGCTCACAGAGTTTGGATGGGTGGATGTCTGCCCTGCATCACTCTTAACACCTTCATAGGAGTATATGTGATATAAATTAAACAAACAACTCACAAGGGCATTTCAAGATTTTAACACCCAAAGAAGGAAAGCACAGTATGCACACATTTTAAGCACAACCAATTAAAACAAAGACATGCTTCCTGCAGGTCTTTGTTTTAGAACTTCTCCAATGACCTGCATAAAGATAAAAATCTCTGGTCATACCCATAATATTGGCCAGTAGAGAAAAAGGTAAACAGAAAGTCTCTCCAGCCTGCCCCTATACATTACTGCTCTGAAATGCAATGCACCAGCAGGTGAGGGTTACCTGCCAGTTTCATCACCCAGAGATACAGGTGAACCAAACAAATTAAGTTATGAAAATGCAAAGTTCCTATTAACTTTATCCACCCAAAATAATGGTCATACCTGCTCAGAAGCATCCTGAATGAATGAATATAAAATTTAATGCAAATAATGAGCTGGCTAACTTTTGAAAATCAGTGACAAATTTATTGAATATCCAAAGTACTGGCTGAGGTGTATCTTAAAACCCAAAACTATATATATTCAAAGAATAGAATAAACCAAAAGTCATTCTGAAAAAAACGTTTTGGCCCATTTTGAAATAGTATTTATAAAGTGTTTTTTTTTTTTAATAATCTTGTGTCTATGCTCTAAAGCAGCAATTTTCGACCTTTTTCATCTCATGGCAGTATTAGTCCAAAAAACTAACGTATTTTTTGGACTACAAGAAGCACTTTTTTTTTACATGTTTTCCTTCAAATTTTTTCTCTATTTTCCTCCGCTAAAAACCAATGGTGCAGACCCCAGATGCACCTAGGTTTTAGAGGAGGAAAATAGGGGAAAAAAATTTGAAGCAAAAAATATGGTAAAAAAAGTGCATCTTATAGTTCAAAAAATATGGTACTACCTAAAATTCTGTGGCACACCAAAACAAAAACTTTTTCCCCATCTGATCCAAAAAATAGGTACAATTTTGACTAACTCGCACTGGACAGCTATTTTTATATTGCCTGTTGCCATTTTGTCACTTGACAATCGAAGGGATAAGAGGTCAGCGCCCCTGACTACACAGTCAGGTGCTGCATGTTGTGAAAATCCTTGCTGCACATGGGTTGAAAATTGCTGCTCTAAAGCAACAGGGTCCAGCAGAACTTTGGAGAGGCTGTAAGTGTGCTATACCTGTGCTGTCCAGTAGGAGCACCACTAGTCAGAGCTCCCCACTGAGCCCTTAAAATGCAGCAAGTGCCATTCAGAAACTCAACTTTTAACTTCATTCAATTTAAATGAATGTAAATTAAAATAACCTCTTGTGGCCAGGGGCCACCTTTCTGGAAGCATTTGCTTCACAAAAGGCCCTCCCCTTCACAGCCCTACTGCAGGCCTGGCTCAGCACAGCAGCACGGCATGCTGCTCCCTGCCCTGCGCTCCCATCGCCCCTTCTGCACTCTATTTCAGAACTTCTCCACTGATCAGCAATCAGGCAAACGTGGACACCCCTGGTCTACTGTGACCGGCACAGAGACAGGGCAATGTCTGCATATGTCTCTGGACCCTCTGTGTGTCCTCCTTGGAGAAGTGCCTGCTCAAATCTTTTACCCATTTTTTAATTGTTTTTTTGTCTTCCTGGAGTGGAGTCATGTGAGTTCATTATATATTTTGGAGATCAAACCCTTGTCTGAGGTATCATTAGCAAATATGTTTTCCCATATGGTTGGTTCTCTTTTTCATTTTAATTCTGTTTTCTTTAGCCATGCAGATGCTTTTTAATTTGATGAGGTCCCATCTGTTTATTCTTTCCTTTATACCCCTTGCTTTAGGGGACATATCAGTGAAGATGTTGCTGTGTGGAATGTCTGAGGTTTTCCTGCCGATGTTTCCCCTACCCTTTGAGACAGTATGGATGGGACTGGAGAGCATTATGCTAAGTGAAATAAGCCAGGAGGTGAGGAACAAGTACCTTATGATCTCACCTTTAACTGGAACCTAATCAACAAAAGAAAAAAGCAAACAAAATATAACCAGAGACATTGAAATTAAGAACAATCTGACAGTAAATGGGGGCGGAGGGGGGGACACAATGGAAGGAAGGGTTCTCAGGAACTACTATGAAGGACACATGGACAAAACCAATGGGGTGGGTGGAAGCAAGGGAGGGAGGAGGGTTTGGCTGGGGTGGGGGGAAAATGCAGACAACTGTAATTGAACAATAAAATTATTAAAAAATAATAATTTTTTAAAAAGTACAATGATTTATTCACCTTTGTCACCTCAGCATCCAGCAGATGACCTGAACAAGGAGGTTCTCCTTACCTTCTTATGAAATGAAGGAACAGAAAGAATTTATACATAGCTCAGAGGGAAGTTCAAAATAAAAATTCAGCATTTGTGGAAAATGATGCTTTTGCCTGCCATTTACTTTCTTATTCCAGTTCAGAAAAGCTGCCTCTGTCTCACTGAAACCCAGCTAAGCAGTGTAGATACTGCTTTCACTAGAGCGACTGCAAGGGTGTCTGACCAAATAGGCCACGTGGGCACCGTGGGCCTCTGGGTGGCAGCCCCTCCGCCCTCCCCTCGAACACACGTAGATAGAGGTCACGTGGCATCGGAGCAAAGCACCTCACTATGCCACCCACGACCCACCACACTTACCGTCACCCACGTCAAAGTCCTTGAAGGCCAGTTCCGAGCCCGAATCGTCGAGCAGGATCTCGCCGTTCAGTGTGAACATCATGGTGTGCTCCGTCATGTCGACCATACAGCCCACGACGTCGCCGGCTTGCCAAGAGCGCCCGTAGTGCTCATTGCCCTGGTGCCACCGCTGGGCCTGGGAAAGAAGAGTCGCTGGGCACCCAGAAAGCCTGGAGAAGAGACCCCGCCCACCACCAGTGGGACTTCCGGCAGCCCCGCCTCCTGTTACCCAGGGCGACGGGAGAAAGCCTGCCGGGAGGGGTCTGCTGCCTGGCCCTAGAGACCGGATGTCTGAGAATCCTAAATCCCTAATGGCAGCACTGTAGGCACTGACTCAGGAAAAATCCAAATGCTTCTTCCTCATTTTGAGAGTCCGTCATTTAAAAATTTAGTCCACATACTTTCTATTAAACTAAAAACTCTATGACTTTAAAAATTTATCTCCCTACAGTGAATGCTTCCCAGGACATGGTTGGTTTTTCTCTACTCCCCCAAAAACGAAGAATTATGAGAGGAGAATCCAGCTGAGAATTTTTCAATGACATTCGAATTTTCATCTGCTTCAAAATAAAACTGCATTCCTTGGAATCAATGGCACTGATATTTAACAAAATAGAAGCATTTCAATATGCACGGTGGGGCAAAAGTGGGTTTATAGTTGTGAGTATGCAAAACAGAGTTTATTCTTGTTGTTGTTATTATTAATTACTGTATTATTTTCCATATGAACTGTAAACCTACTTTTTCCCCAGCCTGTATGATAAAAGTTTCAAATCAAACCTAAAAATGTTCTTAATATGTTTGCTGAAATAAAGATAAAGACTGAATATATATACCAATACTGTTTGATAAACACAGGTGAAATCTCATGTTATAAATATACTTAACATATAATTTGATAAATATAATGTATTCTACTGGTCTATAGGTACAAAATTAGTTATATTAATTTTCCAGTAAAGTCTTTTAACTTTCCCCTAAGCATAAACTGCATTGTGAGCTAATACATAACACAATATAGTCACCAATGCAAAACAATGTGATTCCTCTCACATATCATACATAGTAGTTTTTAGAAAACTTATTTAACTAAATTAGGTATCAAAAGGTGTTATATTTTCCCACCTGAAATAAAAAAAAAAACAGGACTCAGGAAACAGTCCATTTCAGAACAAAGTGGGCAAGTACTTTAGAAAACTCAATGCTGATTTCTAGCCTGGAAATGCTTTCCTGAACATGATGTGTGCCCGAACACCCAAAGTCAAATCTCTGTCAGGGGTGTCCAACCTTGTGGCACCCCTGGGCCACACTGGAAGAAAAGCTGTTCTGGGCCACACGTTAAATATACAAAACTAACGAAAACTGGCAAACAACAAAAAAGGCTTTAAGTAAATTTATGGTTTTGTGTTGGGCCACAATCATAGCCATCCTGGGCCGCATGGGGTCCACAGGCCACAGGCTGGACACTCCTGCCTGCGCTACATGGTTGCTTATCTATTCTAACTTCCTTCATTCTACTAGACTCTCCCCCTCATATGGAAAGGAATATAATCCACTGAAGAAAAATCAGAGAATACAAATAAAAGAATAAAGTGTCTATAATTTTATCAACCAAAAATGACTATTATTCTATTGCAGCTTTGTTCATATATATACATTTTTAATGTTTAAATAACTTAGACAAAAACATTTAAACATTTATGATATATAAATAAATGATAGAATAAGCACCTGACCAGCTTCCCCACAGCCTAAGAAATGAAAATTACTAACAATGGTGAAAATCAAAACCTTTTGTGATTGCAAACCACGTTGGCTCAGCTATTCTTCCAGTTATTAAATGTGTCTACCTATCATGACCCACTGCTTTGAGGACACATTCCCTTAGGAACTGCTGTCACAAAGCATGCATCTTTAATTAGTACATGTATTCGTAATGCTTTTGATAGACATGGGTGATTCATCTCGTTGTCAATGACTATTGTATTTGTGCCATGGAGAAAAATGTTTTGAAACTACAAGGCCAAAAACTTCCCAAGAAACTGTCCAAATTGGTGCTCCACAAAGCACTGATGTCGCTGTCCTCACAGGGGAATCCCGGGAAATCCTGGGGAATCCCAGGGACGCCCAGGCTCGGAGGGAGGAGACCGCCACTAGGGGCCGGGAGGACGCCAGCGCTCACCTTGAAACCGTCAAAAGCGAAGGCGTGCTCGTCAGCGCCCAGCTCCTGATCCGGCTGGCAGCCCGGCCTGCTCCAGCCGACCCGCATGTCTCCCGCCGTGACCGCCTCGAACTCGAAGTACCACCTCCCGGCCTTCACTGCGTAGGTTTTCTCTGCACGGAAGATCCGGAACCGCTCCCCGGTGCCGCTGCACACTTCAGCCCGGGCTGCTGCAGGGAAGGGGGCTCTGCTCATCATCACGGGAGTGAGGAGGGCAGCCGCACCGCATCTGGGACTCACACCTGCCACCACGGACTATCAACACTCTTACTCCCATTGGGCCTGACACTGTACAGAGCAGCTGACCTGCACTGCCCGACACTGCCACTGCCCGCCACTGCCACGGCCCGCGCTGCAGAGTGCAGAGCACAGGACTTCTGCTGCGGGCTGTGCTGGCAACAAGGGCACCCTTTCAGCAGGAAACTATCTTTCAGCATGGAAGACGGACGTACCAGCCATTGGACAGCTGGGCAGCAGAAAGATAGATGCACGTGAGGCATGGACGGACAACAGGACAGACCTAAACCACTCCACATAAGGAATGAACCCACATGAGTGGGCGGGAGAGAAGAGGGAAGGCCCTGGCAAGCAATAGAGAGAGGGAGAAAACTACAAACAGCAGGGCAGGGTCGCCACCCACAAACTCCTACCCCCCACATCTTCACTGTGAAGTGCTGCACACACAGACAATGTGTTTTAGGAATTTGGGGGGAAAGTAGAAGAGCATGTCTAATATCAGAATCAGTGTGTTTGGTGCAAAGGGATAGACATCTGTGACACACGTGGATTGAAAGGGGGCGCTGGATTGAGAGTGAGCACAAGTGTATTTATTGTGGATATACGTGGACTGAGAGTGGACACCCATGGGCTGAGTGGGTGCACATGGACTGAGTGGACACACCTGGACTGAGAATGGACGCACGCTGGGTCAAAGTAAATGCATGTGACCTTATTGTGGATGCACATGGACTGGTGCATGTGGACTGAGAGTGGACACAGGTGGACTGAGAGCCAGGAGTGAGAAACCTCAGACCAAGGACCCTGAAGCCAGGGTAACCTTGAGAATGGAAGCCCCCAGGAAGATACAGGGCATCATGGGGACAGGGTCCACTGAGCTGACATCTCCAAGGATGCAGTCCGCTCAGCTAAGGTCTGGGTTAGACACAGAGAAGGAAACTGAAGTGATTTAACCAAAGTCACAGAACTAACAAATGGCAGAATTCGGGAGCTGCCTTGGGCCACAGCCTGAGTTCTTCACCCTCTGTTTCTGTAGCTGGCGCAGAGATAGAAGGTGCTGGTAAATGTTAGCTCTCGCCTATTCACTTTTTAAGAGTTGGGAAAGACCTTATAAATAACAGAAGTTTAATAACAGCTTAACCACCAATTGCATGTGATCTAATCAACTATACAAAACCTAGATAAGCTCTAAAGTTTCCTGGTAAACACATAGCTAGCCCACCTTTAACAATTTAAGATTAGAGTGAAGTAAAGAAAATGGACTAAGAGGTCTAGCACGTACAAGGAGCTAATATAATGAAACGATCAGTTACTGCTTTTTGATGATGTCTGTGGTGATTACAGAGGGTACAGCAGAACTGCACCTGCTGATAAACCTTTCAACACCTGTGCTGTTTCTGGACAAGCAACACGTCATGTTTCCACCTTCTCCCCACAACAACACATGTACACACGCACAGGCCTGACCACCCAGGGTGCTCCAAGCTGCCCCATTCGGCAGCAGTGACAGCCTCAAACTCAAAATGCCACCTAGAGCCCAGACACCTGGGAACTCCTTTTCAGGGAAGAAATATGCTTTTTTGTAGTTATCCTTATTTTAATTATGTCAACATTTGCAAGTAAAATTATACACTGTATTTTAATATGAACTAAAGAAAAAATACCCCCTTTTCTAAGTGCAGACACTAAGGTTTTAGGATTATAAAGTGCTGAAACATGCACAGATGTGTTTTCCCTGTTCAGGTTCCCAGGGCATCGCCTCCACCAGCAGGCCCACGAGGCCCAGGTGCTCGGGGGAGGCAGGCAGGCGTTCACACCAGCTCACACCTAACACGCCAGAAGGCAGACTCAGTCTGAAAACATAACAAGGTCCTTAAGAGCCCGCTGCACCACATCTCTTGGCATTAGGAGTTGGCACCACTGCTGTCCTCTCACACGGGAAATGGGAATAAGGGGTTCCCTGGAAGACCATGGCGCTACGAGGCAACGGTGCCAGATGTCTTGAGCCTGGTGGTTTCTCCTCACCACTTGTGAGACTCGGTCTGCACTCGGAACAGACACGTCTCCACAGACTTCCTCATGCCTCCCTCCACATCGGTGTGTCTCATGGCTCACACTCTGTACTTCTTTCATTTGTCAGGTGAGCTTACAGACATGGTTTCAGAAGCAACCATTTAGCATTCTGTTTCTTGATAAAATATCAATCATCAGTGAAAATCTGGATCCACAGAAGTTATAAGAACAGCTCCAGACAATCTGTGACAGATTTCTTTGTATCCCGTGTGGCACTGAGCTGGGGGGCGGGTACAACTCAGGTACCAGCTGCAGAAGGAATGAAACCTGTCCCGAGCCCAGACGCAGGTGTCCAGGCATGCAGCTGATGACGGCACCCCTGTCCCCAAAACGTGCACTTCTTAGGCTTTACTGGACATTAAACACTCTACATTCATGTGTGTTTGGTAGGCAGTTCTAAATCAGGTGTGTCATATACATGGGTTTTATGTTGCTATGATGAATATAATCAAAACTGACACTAAAAAATGAAGTCAGCCGATATATTCCTAATGCATTTTATCAAGGCTGTTGCTGATCACAAGAGAAGAAATCCAGCATCTATGCCTTTAGCAAACCACCTCGAGATTAAGGGTAAGGTATGAATAATACTGTGTTCCCACGTCCCCCGGGGGTGCACAGGGAGGGATCACAAATGATGGATGGAGAAGGGCCAACGCACCTACCACACCAGGCTGCAAACCCTGCATTTAAAAGACACTGGCCATGAGCGCGGGCTGGTAACCAAAGTGTCCCAGATTCGATTCCCAGCCAGGGTACATGCCTGGGTTGCAGGCCATAACCCCCAACAACCGCACATTGATGTTCCTCTCTCTCTCTATCTCCCTCCCTTCCCTCTCTAAAAATAAATAAATAAAATATTAAAAAAAAAAGACACTGGCCACTAGAGGGCAGGTGAGATCTAATCATGCATTACATTAAATTATTTTTAATTATTTATAGTAAACTATGAAGGAAGGGAGGCTACTGTCTTTAAAATTTCATACACATCTAAAATATTTTAGGTATATTTAGATAAGTAAAATTATTGATACTAACAAATCATCCTTTTAACTTTGTATTATTTCTAATTAAGCAATTCTAATTTTGATTAAAACCTTATAATGAAGAAAATTAATTTTCAAATGTTTAAAGTAGTATTCAGAACAAGATTTCAAAAATAGTACAATTCAAATACTGAGTTCATATTCAGTCTGAAATATGTAGCATTTTTCTACTAGGAAATAAAGTAAAACCTGGATTAATAACATAGGATTAGATTCAATTGCAGAAAAATTTTTATGCTCTTAACTTCTTTAATGTCAGTAAAAGCAGTAGAGTCACTTATGATGTTTTTAATCTTATCCTAGTGATCACCAGACTTATTTTATTCAATACAATCTCTCACACCTCTCCTTTAACTTCCATTTTCATCATCCTTGTGAAATAACAATTTCCCTAACCCAAACTTTTTTTCATTTCTATTTGCATGAAATCTCTTTTTCTATCACTTTACTTTCAGTCCTTATGCATATTTCAATCAGTCTGAAGTGAGTCTCTTTCAGACAGCATATGTAAAGATCTTTTCTTCATTCAGCCACCCTGCATCTTTGTTTTTTCTCTGGATTGTATTTATTTACTTTTAGAGAGAGAGGAAGGGAGAGAGAAAGAGAGGGAGAGAAACATCAATGTGTGGTTGCCCCTCACATGCCCCCTACTGGGGACCTGGCCTGGGCATGTGTCCTGACTAGGAATCGAACTGGCAAGCCTTTAATTAGCAGGCCAGCACTCAACCACTGAGTCACACCAGCCAGGACCACCCTGTGTCTTTTGACAGAATCATTTAATTCATTTATATTTGAACATATTATTGACATATATATTATATATTGTATTACATATATATTATATATTGTATTACATATATATTGTATTATATTGTATTACATATATATTATATACTGTATTATTGACATATATATTATATATTGCCATTTTATTCATGATTTTTTTTCTTCTTCTTAATGAAGTCCCTGTAACATTTCTTATAATACTGGTTTGGTGGCGATAAACTCTTTTAGGTTTTTGTCTGGGAAGCTCTTTGTCTGTCATTCAATTCTAAATGATAGCCTTGCTGGGTAGAGCAATATCTGCTATAGGTCCTTACTTTTTATCACTTTGAATATTTCATGCCAATTCCATCTGGCCTGTTAAGTTTCCAACTGAGAAACCACCTGACAGTCTTATGGGAGCTCCCTTGCAGGTAACTAACAGTCCTTCTCTTGCTGCTTTTAAGATACTCTCTCTCTTTAACATTTGCTACTTTAATTATGGGTCTCTGCACTTCCTGAGCTTGTATGTCTAGGTCCTTGGCCAAGTTAGGGACACTTTCTGTTATTGATGCAAATGTTGGTATGTGTGAAGCTGTCCCCAGAGGCTGCTTAAACAAACTATCCTCATTTTTGGCGGGGGGGTTTCTTTCTGATGTTCTGACTGGGTGTTTTCTGCCACCTTAACTTTTAAATCACTGATGTGATGCTCTGCTTCATCTACTCTACTATTGATTTCTTCTAGTGCATTCTTCATTTCAGTTATTGTATTCTTCATTTCTAACTGGTCCTTCTTATGTTTTCTACCTCCATTTTTGTTTCCTTTCTCTATGTGAAAATCCTCATAGAGTTCATCTACTCTTCTCCTAAGTTCACTGAGCATCTTTACAGCCAGTGTTTTGAAATCTGCACCTAGTAGGTTTCTTGTCTCCATTTTGTTTAAATCTTTTTTTGGAGCTTTGTTCTGTTCTTTTGTTTAGGACTGTTTCTTTGTCTCCTCGTTTTGGCAGCCTCCTCATGTGTGTATCTGTGTATTAGGTAGAGCTGCTATATCTTTTTGTCTTGGTAGAGTGGTCTTATGTCGTAGGTGTCCTGTGGGGCCCAGTGGCACAGCCTCTCTGGTCACCTGTGCTGGGTGCTCCAGGTACACCTGCCCTGTGGGGGTCCCCTGTGGGCTGTGTGCACCCTCCTGCTGTAGTTGGCCCTTGCTTGCTGTTAGCATGTCAATGGGAAGGACTTAGCCCCAGGCCAACTGGCTGGAGGACTGGCCCCAAGCATAGTGGCACGTCTGCTAGTCTCACAGAGCAGAACTCACTTCAGCACAGCTCTGGTACCTGCTGAGTCTGCCTCGTCAGTGTGTCAGTCATGGCAGTGCATGGGTATGCTTCAGCATGGTCAGAGGCTCTCCACCAGTTGTGCTGTCTCTGGGGCCTTCCAGGTGGTGCAGACATATAGAGGTGCTGCTTGTGCCCTGCCTGGGACCACCCAGCATGAACCACAAAGTGGTTTGCAGGTGGCTGCCACTTGTCCTGGGCTTGGAGGTACCCATGAGAGGCGTAGCAGCAAATCAAGTCTGCCTTTCACAAGTGCCAGGCTTGGGGCTGCTTAGTAAGAGGTTCTCGGCATGCTGAGGCAAGATGCTGCTTGTCTGGGGTTTGTGAATGTTTGAGAGATTTTAGGAAAGTCTGCAGCATGAGCCAAGACAGGCCACTTGTATAGAAAAGCCCCTGGAAGAAGCTTGGGTGGGCCTACAAACTGGGTAGTGCGAGGTCTCAGAATCACCAGGGTGAGCGAATAGTGTTAGCTAGCTGGTGGAGATTCCGATACGGTGCGATAAGGAAGCACACAGTCTTTGCCAATTTTAAAATTTGAATATTAATACTGTGAAGATAATAAACAAAACCCTCATTTAAACCGGAGTTGGGAAGGCCTGCAAAGGGCTCGCTCATGCCCTACCACTCACCACCCCAAAGAGGAAGACATACTACCATCACCTACAGGAGAACATTTTTCTACTCTACTACTCCAGCAGCAAAAAGGAAGATCTTCTCCTCACCTGACAACCCCTCAGCAAAGGAAAAGCCACTGCCCTGAGAACCTCCCAGTTTCCTCCGACAGTGTCTCTGTTTACAACCTCTGAGTGCCCCCCTTTTCTACAAAAGAACATTCCTCTCCCTTGTTCTTTGGATTTGTGGGTGGTTCACCATTAGCCCACTTGCTGCAACTCTCTCTTGCTCCCAAACAAACCCTGGGAAATATCTGGTCTATTTGTTAAGGTCAACAATGCCAACTTACATTGCAGGAACAAAAGATTAACAAGTTGATCATTTTAAATCATATTCTTAAAAGGTATTATTAAAGGAAAATGTGTCCTTCATAAAACCTCTAAAAGCCCATTTATTTAACACATATTTTGAGTGCCTATTCTAATGTGTTTTCCTTATTGCACTGATTAATGTCGTCGGCACAAATGAGGATAAATAGTGAAGGGTCAGACACTGGCTCCCATGACAGTTTACTCCCTCGAACAACTGAAACCAGCTCTTCTGGAGGAAAACTGGTGGACTTGGCAGGGGCAAGGTCAGAGCTAGTTCAAGGTGCACCTTAGACTCTTCCCCTGCAGGATCACTGTGGGCCTGAGCCACTCTGCTGGGAGACGGGTCCAACCCTCCAGGAAAAGGAGCCCTAGACGGCACGCCAGCGTGCAGATTCCACTCTGAAGGACCCTGCCTGGCCCGCCCCCCTTGGCCGTCAATCTGGCTTTAGAAAACCACCTGTGGCTCCTCAGGGGGGCACACAGCGGCCTGACGCACCGTGGTCCTGGTCTGGCGCCTCCAGGCCATAGCCGCACCCCAGCAGCGTGCGCACAGCCTCCCGTAGGCTGTCCTTGTTGGACTTCTTGGTTCTGTCATCAAGAAGCGTGTAGGGGACAAGGCGGGGGTTTCTTCTGTTCTTTACATCCTGTAAAGGAGAGAAGAAGGGTGCTGTCATTGAGGTAACACCAACAACGTTCAGAAGTGAGGCAGTAAATACAACAAAATCAATAAAATTAATAAAAAGCAATTAAAAGCAATAAAAAATGCATCCTCAGATAAGGATGAAAAAGATACTACAAAATATAAAGCCCCTGAGGGTAAAGGCTGCCCCTTCCCCCTTCCCTTTGCCCTCCTTCTCAGGCTACAGAAGCCACTGAAACAGTCCATGTAGAAGATTTCATCGAGTGAGTGGCTGTCTGCATCAGTTTAGAGCAAGACCACTCCGCGAGGACAAAAGCGGAAAGCTGCCACAGCAATGACAAAAGCCAGCCTGAAAGGTCTCTTTAACCATCTGCCAAATGCCATGGACACAGGCAGTGAGCTAATAGAGAGAACACACACTTTCCCGGCTCCACGGACGGACAAGCCTTGGTTTCCAGAAGAGCCAAAGTAGTGCCGGTCACAGCGGTTTTGACTCGACAGTCTACACAGGCTCCTGTCCCTTCTTAAGAGAAAACACACTATGTTACAGAAGCTCTGAAGTCTACAACTTCAATGATCTTTGAAAATACACACTAAGTTTACCCCATCAATCAGTGAAACCAGGTAATTCCAGAAGTACAAACTTGATTACAGATATGTTACAAAAGAGGCTCCAAGTTCAACTCTGTCAACATGGTGCTAACAAGGAGGGTAAACAGACTGTCTCACTGCTGGGGCAAAGACGCTTATTTCGGAGTGAGCCGAAGCCTGCACTGAGGGCGGTGGGGAGGCACAGGGCCTGCAGGTCTTCAGGGCCCTGGCACTGCAGACACACCTTCTTTCCACTCACGCACTGAGACTCTCTGGGCCGCATCCACCAACCTTCCCAAACTCCCAGAGTCACATGCAGTTCCCACTTACCTGGGCACAGAGGGGGACGGGGAGGCCAGGGGTGTGGGCAAACCTTCCCAACGAGACAAGCTCCACAGCACACAGGGTTTGTGCCAGCTGGCGGGAGTGAGGAGAGCTGCTCCTACTCTGCCCCCTGCTCCCTGGTGACATGTGCTAAATACCTCACCCGCAGAGCAGGAGCACCTGTAACACTTGGAGACACAGCCCCAAAGCTGCTCAGGATAAAGAAGCAGCATAACAGAGTGTTTGCAGCCTCCAGACAGGACCCAGCACCCCTCCTTTGCAACACGGCCTCACCCCCACGCTTCTCCCGAATGGAATGGCATCGGGAAGCCTGCTGTGGCTCCTGCTCTGAGACACAGTGTCCGGGAACCTGACTGCACCCAGCCACTCCCAGGGTTCCATGTGCACTCATGTCTCAGCTCAGCTGTGCTAGAGACAGAGAAGAGGCAGCAAGTCAACTACCCTCGAGGAGTTACTGCCCGCACAAGACCACGTAACGAGAGGGGGTGCAAAAGCTGGCAGCACTGGAAGACTGCCCCGACATGTGCCTTGGGGGGGTACCCAAGCGGGCCCCCCAACCTGAAGGGTGATGGGAAGGAGCTGGGGCAGCGGGGAGGAAGGGTGCAAGTGAGGGTCTCTCAGAGCCTGTGATTTCAGGAGACGGAGGGACCACGAGCCCAGGAAGGAGCTCCTCCAACAGGCAGCTACGAAGAAACCCCAGCCCATGTGACAGAACCGTGAGTTCGTTGAGGCCAATGGAGCCTGAGATGCATGAAAGGTCAAGTTCTGCCTGTCACTCACTCCCTCTCTCTGACACACACACACACTCCTGCTTACACTGACTCAGTGTTGACATTCTCGTCAGACACAACTAGTTTAATTCGACGTGAAAATGCCCTATCAATTTAGGAGGTAAAGTAAAGCTATTCAACTCCTCTTTAGCTCTCCGAATGACAGAAGTCAGTAGCTTAGAGGGATCAGAAACACATCTTCAAAGTATCACTTAGACTTCATCCTGAACCCCAGTCTAAGTGTCCACTAAGTAACAACCCATTTTACTCTGAAAAACCTCAGCCAAGGCCACCTGCCACAGTCTGGCCAGAGGTCCTGTCACAGCAGGGGAGAGGGGTGCAAGCTCCCCACCTGGCCCTGCACCTGTGGGCTCTGTAGCACCGAGTGAACCACTCTCCCAGGCTCCCTACACACCCTGCATGCCCACGCTTCATGGGACCATGGGAGTTACAGCAGAAAACACCTATGGACTACAGGCACGGGCACCTGAGAATGGGTGGTTGTACAGCATTTGTTAGGTTCCAGTTGTGACTTAAATAATCGACTGAAGAGGAAAACAGAGGCACAGAGAATTCAAGTAGCCTGCCCAACAAAGGCCACACGGCCTCTCAGAGGCAAGGCTAAAATTTGCTCTTAACCTTCACTATCCACCTCCTTGTGCACCCCACGCTGGTTAGCGACTCCACCAGTGTCCCTGCTCACAGGGAACCATGACTGTGAAATCCAGAAACCTCCAGTTTGACCAAGTTTAAGAAACACTCATTTGTGGCAAAGCATGATCTGAACAGATGCAAGGCTGCTGTCATTGCTCTTGGCACTGTCCTGCCAGCAATGGTGACCAGGTGAGCACCTGGCCTGCCGACCTGCCACAGAAGATGCGGGATGCCTCACGCCACCACTGGGAAGGCTGGGCATGCCGGATTCTGAAAGTCACCTCGCCCCGGGGCTAGGACTAGGGAATCGTGGACCCTTTCTATTATTTTATCACACTTTCTCCTGTTTCAAAAGTTCCTCCTGAAAGACAGTCTCAGCAAGAGAAATGCCCCAAAGTCACACTGTGCAGCGCTGTTCTGATGACATTCACTGCACACCTCACTTAACATGCAGAGTTGTGGTCATCAGACAAGCTCGGGTCCAGCACTAAACAGGTGCTCTAAGGTATTTGGGTGAGTTTTTACAGCATCATTATTTCATCTCTCCTGTCACACACTCTGCTGCTGACCCCTCAGTGTACCTCAGCCCACGCCTGCAGCACCAAGTCCCCACGTACCTGCTGGATGCCGTAGGTCCAGCCCTGCCGGATCCGGTCCCGAGCCCACACGTTGTGGGCATTTTCTGCCAACTTGTCCACCATCGCTTCCTGGGACGGAGTGAGTTTGATAAAGCTCAGGTCCATTGGGGCAGGCTTGTATCCACTCGTCAGCTGGTAACTACAGAGCAAAGCAAAACACATGACATAACTGGCCTTTCCAAAAAAGCCAAAGCTTAAAAATCACTGACATAGCCTTTGCCCGGTCCCATCTATTTCCAAGTGTTCCCTAAGCAATGTGGAAGCCCCTGGTGACACACTAATCAGCAGGCCTGGACCCCTCCGACTTAAGCCAATAACTCATTAGGAAGAAAGACCACGTCCCCTTTATGGTTTAGTTTTTTCACCAATAAAGCAGAAATAAACCAATTCACATATCTCTCAAAGCAGAGAAGGAATTATACTGTGTGTTCCTAATAATCAAGCCCTTTATATAGTATAAATCAAATTATTGGTGATCAATCAGAACATCTGCTGGATTTCTCAACCAAAGTTCTCAAGTTTCAACATTTAAATGTTATACTAACGTGATGTTATCTAATAAAGCTGTGTATCCTTTCAGATACTATTCACTATTCTATAGGAAAATTCTAATGCATTTAAAAATGACGTCCCTACTGTCATTCCTAGGTATGTAATTGAGGAAGCCCTCAGTAAGAAAAACTAGAAAATCCATAATCACCCAAACATCACAAAGGCCTGGGTGTTTTAGGGACTCTTACCAGAGACAATTTCCACACTCTGAGCTAGAGAGAAAAGGTAATAAATAAGTATACATTTTAATCTTTTGGAAGAAATATAAAATTGAAAATATAAAATTTTCAACACGTCACACTAGGCAGTAGCACTGCCCTGCTCCACACAGACTCATGGCTGTGTCCTCTGGGTCACCCCCAGGTTGGCACACTGCCCATGAACCTCCCCCCCTCCTCGGTCACACCGCCTTCCCCAACATCACTAGGCCTGGAGATCCGGACCTGTTCTGACTGTCCTCCCAGCTGCCACTGTCCACACACCAGCACGTGGCACGCAGCAGCTCATCAGCTACAGTGTTTGGAGGAGTTACTCTTTTTGCCAAGTTAAGATAAAGATACACGCCTGCTCATCTCAAAGATCCTTCAGCACAAAAAGACAATTCACTAGATAACCACGCTAAGTTAAAAAAACAAATGGCCTAGGCTCCGCCTGCTCCATTCTGTCCAGTCTTAAGCAAGAATCCTGCTGGATCACTTTAGGGACCCCACCGGCCTCGATGTCTGAGCCTCCTGGTCCGGCCCTGGTGTTCTTTGGCATAATTCAGCCATGACAGCAAAGGTGAATGACAGTCCCAGAGGATCTGTGTCCCACACATCTGTAGTGCCCGGGCTAACCTCTGGACAAGAGGGGGTTGGTCAGGAGGATTGGAAAGCTAATTGGTCATTCTGAGAAAGCACCTGGTCCGACCCACACCCTAAACCAACATAACCCTGGGGAAGGAAGGACTGCACTCTTTCCCACCTAGTGGATGTACCAGCCAGTGCGTGCTCAGGACCTAGAGGCCCTAGAAACTGCGTGGCCAGTGGCAATGCTGGCTCCACATGCATATTCCAGGAGGGAGTCTGAAGCCAGACAGCAGTGGGAAACGAGCTAAGCTACCTCGATAGCCACTTAAAAGCCACCTCAGGATCCAAAGATGGCACTTTAAAGATGGAGCAGGAATTCTGGGCACTGCCTTTTGTTTTGCTCTTGCTGGGGATGCCTGGGTTTTGTAGAAGATATGAGCTTTGAGGCAGGAAGCTCCCCCTTCTCCCAGATTGTTCAACATCAAATAAAACCCTCTTTCCTTTCTCACCAGCCTCTGCCCCTAGAGTTTGCCTTTTGGTGGCAGCAGGCAGTCGAACCCCACTTTGGTTCTGTACCATAGCAAACACAATTCTACTTTGATTTTATGTTTTGTGGAGGTAACTAGAGTCCTGGGGTCAGTGACAGAGGTTATCAGGTGGCTACTTCGTTTTTACTTCCATGAGATCACTCAATGCATTTCCAGGCCTGCTCTTTACTGCGCACAGACCTCAGGAAAGTGGTTCTAGTCCTGAAGTTAAAATAAAGAAAAAACAGTGACAGGAAACTGTTTCTACTTCTTACATATGTGCTCATCCAGCACCTAGAACTTCTGTCCGATGTAGGTGTTGTCGGGGCCTGGCAGGGGATGAGGAAGCGCAGGTGTGCAGACTCCGCACAGGCCAGAGGGGCCCTGACTTCACAGCAGGCAAAACCGATGCTACGGCATTCCCAGCCTCTGTCCTCTCACCTCACAACGGGGAGAACACACTGAGCAGCTCCAGGAGGCCTGCGCGGGGCCTCACAAACTCAGAGACTGCAGGGCTGTCTGAAATTAAGTTTTCTAACTGAGAGCAGTTCACAGCAGGTGGGCATGTCCTGGGCGGGTGTTTTCCCTGACAGAGGTCAGACTTCACCTTCTGTCTTTGTGCATCTGGGGTAACATGCCTCCTTCACCACGGCAGGGTAACTGCCCCCTTTCCAGAGTTGTCCAGGCACAACCACTGCACCAGGGCAGAGACCAGCAGTCCCCTCACTGCTGCTGCTGTCGTGTTAATCGTGGGCTACTGACTGCCCTCTACCCACTGGCGCAAAGTGCAAAGTGCGAGTCGAGCATTTTACTGTTCATCCAGTGATTTCATGTAACCCCCTTCACCTGCTCCTTCGACGGTCATGTATACAGTAAGGGGCAAAATTGCCATTTTTAGGGGCATTTCCCAATCTGTTTAGATTTTGCTTTCCAGCAATTGTCAGTTTGGTTCAAATACACTCATAAAAAGTCTCTCCGGGTTTAAATGTTTCTTATGTGGACAATACCAACAGCATAGCTATTCCTAAAATACAGGGCCTGGCAGAAGTGAGGCCTGACTGAATGTGGTTGGCAGGGGAATAATATGGGTGTGATCATTTATAGTTTTAATTTGAACATTCCACATGATGTGCTTGAGTGTGACATTGTTATGTTACAGAATTACGTGCTCATGAGTTTGGAATAAAAGATTTTATAATAAAAAGGGGGCATTATATTGTGCCAGACTCTGTATATTTTCTCTGTAAAACCAAATAAAGTTACATTTTCTGGTAGAAAGAGGAAAAACACACCCAATCAATTGGAAATAAGGGAATGTGTATGTTGACCACATGCAGACACAGGGAAAACAGCACACTTTTTATAACACACTCTGCACATTTTTCTGGGCTTCATTTCCTGTCTGTCCATGAAACTTGACATTGCTCCTAGCGTAGCACAGCAAGTTTAAACTCTGTGTCTGGACGTTCAGCTGAGTGCGAGCCATGCACGGAGGTCTCTGTCACAAGTTGCTCAGGTGCACTCAGTCAGTGCGTGGACTACCGAATATCGTTAGACGTTCAACTTACTTCTTGGGTAGCTTCATCTTCTTCACCTTTTCTTCAGCATGTTCATCTGATATACCCACATGACATCCTAATGCCAACAAAGTCCTGGAAAACAAAACCAGAGATAAGCACAGTTCCATCCTCACGTCCCACCCAACCCAACACAATGGCAGGTGGAAGTAAGGGACATCGGTCCACCCGAAAGCAGAATGCAAGTCGTGTGTGTGTGTGTGTTTAAAGAACACTTATTTACTTATAAATTATTTGCTTTTGAGTAGAGTAAGACGTGGGAAATTGAAGTGGCCCCAGGAGGAGGTTACTGAAAGCTGCCTTCCAGTCCCTTCGCTCTAGCCTTTCCCCCGGAAGCCCCGGCAGCTCCCAGTTTGTCTGTGTCCTGCTCAAGTGTGTGCATACACTGAGGGAGCTGTGCATGTGTGCGTGTGTGCGCAGGCTATTTTTCTTTTTGCACAATGGGTACATTCAAGAGACAGCTCTCTGCAATCTGCTACCTTAACTTTACAAGGTAATTTTGAAATACTGTCCTTTCATATAAAGGTGGTTTATTTTTCAACAACTTGATGTGTTCCATTAGCTGGATGTGCCAAAATGTTTTACCCAGTTTCTGCGGTCAGTCTTTTGTTGTTACAAATGATGCTGCCAGGAGCAGCCTCAGACACTAAACGCACGCCCTGGACCCTTCACCTGCAGGATACATTCCCAGATGCAGAGCTACTGGAGCACAGGGCACGCACACTTTAAAATTCAACTGGTAGTAGCAAAGCCGATAGAATGGAAATGACTTATGTCCCCACCAGCAGTGTGTGACACTGCCTTTTCCCACGCCCTCCCCAGTCACCAAACTGCTTGACCTGTGTCAATTAATAGGTTAAAAAGGTACCTCACCATACTTTTAATTTGCATTTCTCTTAATATCTGTGCATTTGAGCACCTTTCTCATATGCTTAAGAAATATTTGTACTTTTTCCTGAGAACAAATTTTTGTTCACTTTTCTACTAGATTTTAGTTTTCAAAATTGCTCTTCTAATGTCTGAGACATAAGCTGCAAATAGTTTTCTCCGTTGCTTATCTTTTTACAGTTTTGGGTGGGAACAATGGCAGCCTAGGCTAGGCTGGTACAACATGGTAATTCCTTATTCTTAACAAAACCAAAACACAAACCGGATAAAAGCATTGTTTCATCCATAATGTAAGCAGGTATTAGGACAACTGACCAATTTGAACAAATCCAGTTCCATAGGCCACCAAGGACAAATAGGAACATGTGAAATGTTATAGTCTTTCCAAAAATATTTTCTGAATCTTTCTATGTTCATATTTAAGATGACTTTCCTCCCTTTAATTCATACCAGCTCACTCTTTCCCCTGCAGTAGGGATGGCAACTTAAGGAGGGTGGATGGCCAATACTCCCCCACTGTGGCTCTTCTCCACAGCTCCTCAGACCCACGGCCCCGGGAGCTCTCTGGACAGGAGATGCTGTGCTCCCTGCATCTGGGGAAGGAACAGATTCCCTCCCATTCGAGAGTCACAGCACCCAGCAGCAGAAATAAAACCTTGTTTAATTACTTTAACTCAGTATCTCTTACATATATAACAATGGACCAATTTCCTTTTAATTTCCAGTCCATCATGGTCTGATTCTCTGACAAAATACAATAAAATTGTTAGAGAAAATTAATCTTTCAAAATAAATAGTCCTTCATTTTGAAATACAAGCCTACATTTTTTAAGTTATTAGGTTCAAAAGACATAAAGTTGCTCCCTTCAACTGGTGTAACAGCTTCTAAACGCCAGTTTTAACATCTTAGTTACATCACCTCAAATCAGTAACAGTCTGTGACTCAGCAGGTCTCTAAGTGGCACTTCATCGAGTGGCCGAACCCTCAGGCCCTGCAGTGCAGTGAATGTCTAGAGACCGCTCCTCAGAAGGTGAGAATGCAGAGGGTCCAGACTCAGGACAGCAAGGCCTGGTCTCCCTCCCCACAGCCTGACCCAGGCCGCCTGTGCGTAGTGAAAGGCTCCAAGCGGGAGGGAAACAGCTCGGCAGCTGTCCGAGGCAGCAGGGCAGCCTGAGTCCTTTCGGAGGCAGGCGGGTGGAGCAAGTTCAGAAACTCACTTCAGGGTCTCGAGTGACATCTGTAGGTTGTAATTGCGTTCCTGCTCGGGCAGCTGGGAGAACTCCACCAGGCACGGGTGCTGCCTCTTGTTGTCGTCTCTGACCTGCAACAGGACGGAGGGCAGCATGGAAGAGTCTGGTCTCCAGGCCAGGCAGGGCAGTGGCCGCCCCAACACGTGTGCGAAGTGGAGGGGAAGCCGCAGGGGACACCCAGATGGTCACTCAGCACCGGTGCTCATGTGACCTCCAGGCACGGGTCATACTTGCCTCAGGGCTAAAACCAGGCATCGCCTGGGCCCTTTGGTTTGGCACAGCTCCTGGCCCTGCGTCCACACCTGCTCTGCCCTGATGCCCACCCGCTGGCTCCCTGAGCACCTTCTGAAATTTCCTGAAATCGCACTCTCTCATTGAGGTTCATCCTGCCCACCCCCCAGTGTGACCATCTGCCCACCCACCCTACTCTTGTTTTCTCGGTCCATAACCCTTACCACCTGCTAACGGACCAGGACTTGATCCTGGAGTATCTGATTATGGTCTGCTTCCCTGCACCAGACCATGAAGCCAGAGGGCTGGGGATCTGGTCTGCCCTGTTCTTCCAAGCAGCCGCAGCACTGCGAGTGCACCAGGCACGCAGCGCACACTCAGCATGTTCTGCACACTCACACAACATCTACATCAAAAGGGCATAGTGACAGCTCAGCTCGAATGTATATTCATTTTTAAGTGTTCAGAGCCACACTGATTCGGACCTCACTTATCAGCCTGGCTATCTGCTGTGAACGCTTCACTGTCAACCCTTCCTTTCACCTGCAGACGCCCCTTCCCACAGTCACAAGTCACCCCACCACCACCACCTCAGCCACGCTCTGATTAGCATGATGCAGGGTTTTCACATCAATCCTTGAACTGTCTATTAGAAATCAGACTAAATTCAAGACATTAGGAGTGAATCCTGAGGAAGCCGCCTGCATCACTGCATTAGTAACCAGGCTTCCACCTTCTCAGAGACAGAGGGGGCATGGGCCTGGCTGCTGTGTGGCACCCGGGTGACCGGCACAGGCTGTTAGGGAGCGAGCTACCCCCTGGGGATGATCACTGGTTCCATAAATGCCACAAAAAGTACACAAACACTGCCAGAACTTTCTAAAGTCTTCAGGAGGCCCCAAGTTAAAAATGACACATTTATTCTTTTCTTCTGGTGACTGTTACAAATGAACAGGATTTACAGAAAGGATATGTTATATGCTTACTTAAATGTGTACCTCTGGAGATGGTGTCATGGGGTGTAGGTTTAACAGGGTGTAGACTTAACGGGGCATAGGCTGAGAGGCCCTGGGGCCCCCACAAGCCTAGCTGGGGGCTGCAAAAGCAGAAGCACAGGGTTGAGAGTTAGTCTGCATATCAGTAACAGCAAGGCTGGCTTCACAGCCTGTGTGGAACCAGGGACATGTGCATGACTTTGACCCAGGACTTAACTGGATGGGGAGGCAGCTCCCCCTGGTTACAGCACCTGCGTGAGAGCTTAGAGATGATTCGCTCCATCCACACTGGCCTGGACTAACAATGGCAGCCAAGACAGGCAGAAGAAACCAGACTACTGGCAGGTGTGGCCACTTGCAGAAGAGGTTGGACATGAGGTTACAGAGGAAGAGCTGCGCCAGGATTTAAACCCAGACAGGGCTTAACCACGCGTTTTTGGGAGTGGAGCAGGGGCTCTCTTGACCATGCAGCTTAGAAAGAAGCAGGAAAGCAGCATGTAGCAGCTGTGCAGAGCGTGCGAATGCACTCTCTCTCAGCCCCACAGTTTGAAAGGATGCAGAGGATGCCCCCCACTCACTGTGAGGATGTGGTTTTGGATTAAGAACAGGAGCCCAGCTGAGCTGCAGGCTTCTATTTCTTTCCCTGAGATACGGTCCCCTGATTGGCCTGGTTTGGCAAGAGGAGGCAGGACTGTGTGGGTGTTTGTGGGTGTTTTAAAGGGACTTTGGGATTTAATGGTGACATTCCGCCATTACTCTGAACCTGTATAACTTTTGAGTAAATAGTTCCTTTCCCTTTTACCAAACTCTGGCATTGAGAGCCACAGTTCCTAACACAGCAGCGGCAGGCAAAGACAAACCATGGTATAAAAGACCCCGGGGGCAGGGGGTTTGCTTCTGTAACAATGGAACCTAGGGTCACAAAATTTAACTCTGAATTCTGAACACAGAGGTAAAAATGAACTGTCCCAGTCCTGAGATAGCCTACCTGCTGGAGTAGTTCCCACTCCCCATTCCCTACATCCTCTCTGGGGTCCCCACCAGAACCAGAGATCTGCCAGATTTCCTCCCTGTTCACCCTCAGGCCACACAGGAACTCCCAAACACCTGCCGTCATGGCTCTCTTCCCCCAGGGCGGGTGCTCCCCACCTCTATCTCACCTGGACCACCTTGCTCCCCTCCCTGAGCTCCCCTCCAGGCTCACTGTCCCCAAACCCACAGCCAAGCTCCTTTCCAATGCAGATGAAGCATGCCACCACACTCCCTCAATTCTTCAGTGCTCTTTACCCCCCACGGAATAAACCATGTCCTGCCCAAGCCCTTTGTCTACCTGGCCAGACCTCCTACCTGTGCCCTCTGGCCTATTACCACCACCTTCCTTGTCCTCTGGCCAAGCTACTGAGACATCACCATAGTGCCCTAAACCCTAGACAGTCATACATGCAGGTCCTACTCCCTGGCTGCAAGTGAACCAATTGATTCATCCTGCAGGCCTCAGCAAAGATGCACCTCCTCCTGGAAGCCTTCTCTGATTTCCCAGGAGAGACCTAAATATACCCTCTCCACTCTGTCAGCACCCCTGTGGAGTACTCAGCCTGTGACTGTCTGCATGTCTATCACTCAACTAAACTGGAAACTCCTAAAAGGCAAACGGACTCTAAGTGAGGGTCTTTTATTTTTGAGATTCCAGCACCAAGCCACAGCCAGGCAAACAGTAGGTACATAATCAGTGTTAAAGGACCAGGTGAATGCCAGCCACTATCTGCCGCCATATCCCACGAACCAGAGCTCCTGTAGGATGCTCCTGTGAGGGAGGCCCAGAGACATTCAGAGGTCAGACGTCCTTTGCAAAAATAAAAGCAAAACCAACATATTCAGCTCACTGTGACATTTAAATTACTCTGAAGTAAAACACTTGAGTCCTTCAGTTTAAACGTTAAAGAATGCTTGGTATAAGCCTAAAAACAGGGCGCATCTGTTAAGAATCAGAGGCCTCTTCTCGGAAAGGAGTTTTCGGGAAGCCTGTGAGGACGCAGGACTCAGGGCAGCTAACTGTCAGAGAAGAGAAGGGTGTGGACTCTCCTCACGTGTGCACCTGAGAAGCTCCCAGCTTTGGGGTCTCCTGACAGGATCCCTGAGCTTGGCAGGGCAGGGGCCCCAGGCTCAGAGACAACAGGTGCTGCAGTCCGCCTCAGGCTGGGCAAGGGACAGTCAGGGATGACAGTATCAAGGACAGCTCTGAGGAACTACATGCCTTTCAGGAGAGACTAGGAGGCGGCCCTGAACACAGCCGCAGGAGGAGGTGTGCGTGGAACTGAATTCACTGCCGAGCAGACACTGGCCCTGGCCAGGTAGCCAGTCAGTTAGCACACTGTCCAGATACCACAAGGGTGCGGGTTGGATCCCCAGTCAGGGCTTATACCAGAGTCACCCAATGAATGCACAAATAAGGGGAGCAACAAGTCGATGTTTCTCTCCCTCTCTCTCAAATCAATAAAAAGTCATTACAGGAGGTCATTATAAAAGAACAGACACTAAGGAGAACTTACGTTGTCCTCATTTTTTGAAGGAACAAACTCAAGGCAGAGTTCAGCGCAGAGCGGCATCACTGAGGCGACCTGGGAGCGCCCACAGACAGACATCCCTGTGACCCCGGGGCTTCCCGAGGGGTTTTGTTGGTTTGCAGGGAGTCTTCCTTACCTGCAACTGTCTCTCCCTCATCATGACACGTGAGGCGGATTTTGTCCAAAATTCAAATTCCTTATCTTGGAACTCACAGTAAAATTTGTCCGTGATCCTCTGGCCATTAATGATGTACACAGTTATAACATCTCTCTTTAGTCACTTTAACTGATGTTCAAATCTTTTAATTAGCATTTCTACATGTCCCCAACTTGTTTTTAAATATATTTTATTAATTATGCTGTTACAGTTGTCCCATTTTTCCTCCCCTTCATTCCCTCCACTCTGTACCACCGCCCCCCACCATCATTCACGCACCTTAATTCATGTCCATGGGTCCTACATATAAATTCTTTAGCTTCTCTACTTCCCATACTATTCTTACCCTCCCCTTGCCTATTTTGTACATACCACTTATGCTTCTTATTCCCTGTACCCTTTCCCCTATACTCCCCCCTCCCCTTCCCCACTGATAACCCTCCATGTGATCCACATTTCTGTGATCCTGTTCCTGTTCTAGTTCTTTTCTTTTGTATTTGTTTTTTAGGTTTGGTTGTTGACAATTGTGAGTTTGTGGTCATTTTACTGTTCATATTTTTTTATCTTCTTTTTCTTAGATAAGTCCCTCTAACATTTCATATAATAAGGGCTTGATGATGATGAAGTCCTTTAACTTTACCTTATTTGGGAAGCACTTTATCTGCCCTTCCATTCTAAATGATAGCTTTGCTGGACAGAGTCATCTTGGATGTAGGTCCTTGCCTTTCATGACTTGAAATACTTCTTTCCAGCCCCTTCTTGCCTGTAAGGTCTCTTTTGAGAAACCAGCTGAGAGTCTTCTGGGAACTCCCTTTTTTTTTCTCTTGCTGCTTTTAAGGTTATCTCATCTTTAATCTTGGGTAATATAATTATGATGTGCCTTCATGTGTGCTTCCTTGTGTCCATCATTTTTGGGACTCTGAGCTTCCTGGACTTCCCAGAAGTCTACTTATTTGCTAAATTAGGAAAGTTCTCCTTCATTATGTTTTCAAGTAAGTTTTCAATTTCTTGCTCTTCTTCTCCTTATGGCACCTCTATAATACGGATATTGGAATGTTTAAAGTTGTCCTGGAGGCTCCTAAGCCTCTCCTAATTTTTTTGAATTCTTGTTTCTTCATTCTGTTCCAGTTGAAAGTTTATTTCTTCCTTCCGCTCCAAACCATTGATTTGTGTCCCAGTTTCCTTCCCATCACTGTTGGTTCCCTGTACATTTTCCTTTATTTTACTTTTCATAGCCTTCACTTTTCCCTCTATTTTTCAACCATACTCAATCATTTCTGTGAGCATCCTGATTACCAGTGTTTTGAACTGTGCATCTGATAGGGTGGCTAGCTCTTCATCACTTAGCTGTATTTCTTCTGGAGCTTTGATCTGTTCCTTCATTTGGACCATATTTTTTTGTCTCGGTGCACCTGTTACATTGTAAAAGGCAGACCCTTAGGTATTCACCAGGGCAGGGCAACCCACGCTGGGGACGCTGTATGTAGGGGAGGGGTCCAAGAGGGAACAATGCCACTTGCTCAGCTCTCGGCTAGTTTTCAGTCACTTCCCCCATTACCCACAAGCAAGTTGGGCCCTTCTGGTGCTGATTCCTGGGTGGGTGGTTTTGTGTATGTTCTATGATCCTGTGGGTCTCCCCAGGAACTCTCCTGTGAGGCTGGGGGTTTCTCCTGCTACCTCAACACCCACAGGTTTTTTCAATCAGAGGTTTTGAGGCTTTATTTCCCCACACTGGAACCTTGGGTTGCGGGGTCTGTCTTGCTCCCCAGTTTTTCCCTCGGTTTATCTGCACACGAATGTGGGACTGCCCCATTCCAGCAGCCACTGCCTTGCAAAGCAGAAAACTAGGTACTTAATACATTTTTGCTGAACTGACAATTGTCTAAGCCACAGGTAGCAAACACAAGGCCCACAGGCCAAATCTGGCCCTCCACCTTGTTTTATCTGGTCTGCACCTTATTTCTACCAGCAGCAGCGCCAAGCTCCTTGCCCCTCATTAAGGAGTAGTTACAATTACACAGTCCTCAAATTACATTTGGCCCTTTGGAAGCAACCGCAAGGCTGATGTGGCCCCTTGTGAAAATGAGTTGACAGCCCTGGTCTGACCGTCACTGATTTAATAAAAGGATCCCGTTTTCGGGTCATGACTCAATGGGTCTCACAGAGCAAAGCAGTTTACACTCGAAGCAGGCAACCAGGGTCCCAGTCCTGGCCTGGCCTCCAACAGCACTGGGACTGCTGTCCAGCAGGTCCCAACTGCGAGAATTCGTAGCTGTGCCGTCGCCAGTAAAACTGATAAACAGCACTCAGCCCCAGGCGCTGCTGTGAAAATTCAACGTCACACCTATGAGAGTGCGTGTGACAAGGCAGAGCTCCGAGCACCTGTGTCAACACACCTGCAGAGAACGGAGTCTCGTGCAGGGTTACTGCGGCGGTAATCGCAAATGTCCTGCACACGACACATGGGCAGCTGACTCCAACACAAGGAATCATTTCTTCATTCGACATCTGACACTCATTTCTTCATTCAAACATAACTCATGGTGTGACAAAAAGAAAGTACTGCCATAGTCCTGCAGAACACAGATGCCCTGGGATTAAACAGGAAGTTGCTTGGTTTTACTTAAGCTAAATTTTATTGACAAACTCTAAACTGAGTTTTTTTTTTATCCTCATACTGCTTATTTATTTTAGAGAGAGGGAAAAGGGATGGGAGAGGGGGAGAGAGGGAGAGAGAAATATTGACTGGTTGCCTCTCACCCACACCCTGAGCCCACAACCCAAGCATGTGTCATGACTGGGAATCAAACCCCAGACCCTTTGATTTATGGGATGATGCCCCAACCAACTAAGCCACACCAGCCAGTGCTAAACTGAGCTCTTTAAAGTCAATCATTTGGAAACACAAGGTGTCCTTCTTTCTCAGCCTGATGCCCCATGAAGCCACCTGCAACCTCTGTCCATGGACACGCACTCTCCATGGCGTGGGGACTAAGAGAAGGCTCACCAGAGGGGCACATGAACTGACTTCTTTCCACGTTCAGTCTTCACGTCCAACTTCACAGAGTTCTGCCTAAGCACCTCAGAGAGCAATGTGCACTGCCTATGTTAACCTTAGTTTAAAACAGAACTTTCAGCATAAAGATGGAAAACTGTTCAACAGTCGAGGCAGCTGAGCCTCCTTCCATGAACCTGCCAATCACAGCATTCCCTCCCCAAAGAAAAACTGATCCAAACTGATGTGCATGAGAAAATCAGTCCAGTGCACTCACTCCACCACACAGCAGGAGGGGTGAGAAAAAGTCACTGGTACGTTTTCACAAGTTTGTGTTAACAGAATCTGAAAATAAATTTCAAAACTATGTACCGGGCCATACTGCCAGCCAAGTTCAATTTTGTTCATAACCCAGAGCTCATGGATATTCTCAGCCAGTTTTTCTCGGATCCTCTCCAGGTGGGGAGGCAACACGATCTAAAATTGAAGAAGAAAAAGAAAAAGAAACACATAAGAAAACAATACAATAAAACCTCGCTATTCATCTTCACTGCAATCAGACTAAACAGAACTTTCTCATACACCACTGAAATGTGATAACAGAAGTAGGTTCTAAACCTCCTAGTATAACCTGATTATTAAATATAACTAGTTAGCTAAACATTCTTTAGATAAATTTTGGAACCTTTCTTGCAGGGGCAGGTAGCAACTTAGGTTTCCAATTTATGGACCAAAGTTACGCAGAAGGAAAACAGCTTCAGCTTGGTGGTGACAGCCACCATCGAGGAAGAGGGGTGCTGCCCACTGGAGCATGCGTCATTTAAAGGGGAATCATGTGAAGTTCTCGCCCCAATCCGGTCACATCCACGCACTGCACTGGAGGCCGCTCGGCAGACAGACAGGATTCACTGGCTCAGTGAGTCCATAAAGCATCTGATCAGGTGACTTATGTGTTCTCTTAAGTCTGTTATTTTTAGTGGTTTCCGAACATGATCCTCAAGGGGGAAAATTGTCTCATGTTCCCACTGTAAAGAGGAAGTTTAATGACTTCTTGATAAGGAACGTGAAATGACTTTCAAGGTAAGGTTGTGTGTCCCTCACGACTAGCTCCTCAACAAACAGAGCAGCAACTGCCCAGGACGCACGTGGAGCGTGCGGATCCTGCAGGGAGCAGGCCCTCCTGCCACCTCTCCCCAGTGCAGCGGGGTTACCCAGGCATCAGGAAAACCTCAGTGTGCGACCCTGACGCCCAGTGGTCCGTCCCAGCCCAGGTCCTTGCTCCTGCCCGGACACTGCTGAACTTTGGCAGCACCGGTGTGTAGCCCACCACCTGCAGCAACACCATGCAAACTGAAGTTTAGCTACTAAAAAGGCTTCTGAGTTATTCTAACACAATGTAAAAAGCCACTTGGAGAGACTAAAAAAATATGATTCAAGGAGCTAAATGGGTGAATCCAAAAAGCTGAAGCCTTTGATGCCTGCTATGAATTCTACTTCAGACTTTAGAAACAAGACCTTTAATCTTCAAAAACAAATGAACTCTGAATATCTAACCAACCCCCTTGAAGTTACTTCACCGTCAAAATGAAGCAATGTTTAATTCATTGTCAGTGAGGGGACTTTTCCCACGTCAATAAAACAGAACGGCAGCTACAACGACTAACACTGCTTGGGTGTGTATCTGCAAAGTACCGTGCTAACAGGTTATTGTTAGCATCCCACTCAACAAGATGAGTAACTTCCTGTGTGTCCCCAGTAGGCACCTGACCCCAGGCATTTTGACTCTAAGCCCATGATCTCAATCCCTACCCAAGGTCAAGGTCAGTTAAGTCATTTAAAAAATGCAGGCATACATAGGTGGGAGAAATGAAAGCTCCACGTCCACCCTGTGTAGAAAGTACTCTCTAGAGTTCGTATGTGTTCATTACCTGAGGCTATGGCTCATTACTGTTATAAAGGCAATATAGTGCCTTAGGACCACCCAAAAAATAGAACAGAACAGAAAATAGGTAAATTGACACGGTAAAGCATTATTCTATGAAACTTATTTCCCTCACACACATCAACTGTATCACAGAAAAATGCACCACCCCGGGCTGCAGCCAAGCGTGGAAAGCACTCGCACACAGGAAATCAGGGCAGCACCTGGCTGGTGTCCACGGGGACCGGCGTGAAGGCGGCCTGAGTCAGTGGCACCGTGGGGCCCAGGAGGTCCCGGGTGTAAGTTCTTTCTTGCTTGTACTCGCGGCTGTGCTCCACCTTCAACTTCTCCTTGGGCAGAACAGCTTCATAGCAAGGAGCATAGCCAGGCGGAGGGAGAAACTTAAATTCTCCGTGCCTGCCCCCAAGCAGGAAGCGCACCCTGAAAAGGACACAGTCGGTGTCAGTTCTGTCTTGGGCTGCACAGAGGATTCGTCAACTACAAGGCACAAGGAACTAAGTGTGAGCACACGTTAACTCAATCAGGAGCCACATGTTTTTCCTCTGAGAACCATCACCACGTCAGCCCCTTCCAGTCCAAGAGCCTCTAATGATAAAAGGCAAAACGGCCCACGAGAGAAAGCCCGGCTGAATTATGGTCAAGCAAACACCCATCAGCACCAGGCACTAACGAAAGCACAGGCATCACACACAGTCCCAGGGGAACGCAACTCCTGGCCACAGGCCTTGGCCATTTAACATCTCAAGGTGCCCAAACGTCAACAGAGAAAGAGCAGACCTGCTCTAAGTCTCTGCACACATCAGGGCTGGGTGAGGTCACCTCCCAGGGTCCCGCTGCCCAGTGACACATTCAAGGGACTCAAATGACATTTTCTTTTGCTGAAGAAAAAAGGTAACCTTACTTCTTAAAACAACAAAAACTTACTGATATCTTTTATATATCATACTCATTTAATAAAAATAATCTGCATCCCCTTGGAAACCTTTTTAAAACAGCTAAATGTTACTGATTTCTTGGGCTCTCAGCTGACAAAAATAAACTCAAATTTTCATCTTCTTTGTGCTTCTTTTTCTAATTTGTGTTTCAGTTCCAGGCCAAAAAAATACAGTACAATAAATAAAATAAAAAGCAAAAAAAAAACCAAAAACAAAAAATGAGAAGCAGCACAAACTATAAACCGCACCAGAAGCTCACAGAGAGAAGTAGAGTTGCACAGACACACAGAGTTGCACAGACACACTCGAAGGGGGCACTGGTAGAAGCACAGTGTGCACAGACACACAGGAGGAGGGCACTGGTGGAAACACAGTGTGCACAAACACACAGGAGGAGGGCACTGGTGGAAACACAGTGTGCACAGACACACAGGAGGAGGGGACTGGTGGAAACACAGTGTGCACAGACACACAGGAAGAGGGCACTGGTAGAAGTGCAGTGTGCACAGACACACAAGAAGAGGGCACTGTTATAAGCACAGTGTACACAGACACACAGGAGGAGGGCACTGGTGGAAACACAGTGTGCACAGACACACAGGAGGAGGGCACTGTTATAAGCACAGTGTGCACAGACACATAGGAGGAGGGCACTGTTATAAGCACAGTGTGCACAGACACACAGGAGGAGGGCACTGTTATAAGCACAGTGTGCACAGACACACAGGAGGAGGGCACTGGTGGAAACAGTGTGCACAGACACACAGCAGGAGGGCATTGTTATAAGCACAGTGTGTGCAGACACACAGGAAGAGGGCACTGGTGCTGGGGAGCTGGCATTTCGTCACCACTCTGTCCCTTCAGGGCAGCACTTCTGTAGCCAGCCAGGAACCATCCCTCCGAGAGGGGTTCCAGCAGAAGAGCAGCCAGCAGGCATGCAGGCCACTGCAGTGAGTGCACAGTCCCCGTGAAGTAGGTCCAGACACACGTGCATCGATACAACAGGTAACTGGGGCCCTCGTCACAATAGACCAATGTCTAGTCAAGTCCTCTTTGCAGAACTCAAAGAATTATCATTTTAGTCTCTCTTTTCTTCTGGTAGCAGCAGAAACACACAGGGTTAGATGAAACACAGAGGCAGTGGACTGCAGGCAGAGACGGCTTACAGGTGTACCAGGTGGAGGTTAGCACAGGGCAGCTACCTTCATCAAAAACAGCAGCACCTCTACTTTCTGTGGAAATGAGGGGCTTTGGGGTGTGGAAATGTGACGGAAAGAAGACTAATACAACTAAATAGAAAAAATAAGTGATATTTTTCACACTGTTTTGTTCATTTCCCCTATTAAATAAAAGAATGAACTTGGAATGTTTCGGGGCACTGGCCGGAGGGGTGAGTGGAGGGATGGACATGTGGACACAGCCCCAGCCTCCCGAGATCCTCCTTGGGGGTGAACCTTGCCCCTTCCTGTAAGGGGCAGGCTGATGCCCTGGGGACCCAGGGCGGAGTGACAGGGAAGCAGGGATGGCAGTGCAGTGACCGTGGAAGTATAAGTGGGATGGGAAACAGGCCAAAAACACAGAAACACTAACTTTATTCCTGCAGAGAAACTAACAACGGGAAAGAAGAGGCCGTCGATGTTGAAATTCTCAAACATTCCTTGAACAGGTTGCCCGTTGATGCGGAATGAGATGCTCGGCGCACTCAGATCTAAACAGCAACTGATGACATCATCCGTCCGCAGCAGGTGCTGGTTCGGAGAGCTCACGGTGCTAGCGATACAACCTTCGGGAAACACAGAGGAGAGAAGTGTGTGTTCATCTCAGAGAATCGTGCTCAGGGGTCTGAACAGCTGGGCAGTGGCCCGTCAGTGCACAGCACTGAAACAGAAGCTGAGATGCGCGGGACATTACATGTTAAATCCTTTGTCAAAAAGGAGTTGCTTGTTTTTTCAGAATCCATGCTTTGTTACAAATGGCCCTTCTGATATGCAGGAATTTCTACACATGGACGGATGGCATTTTATGCAGAAATCATCTTAGGGCTCATAATGCAATGATGTTATAGAGGGAGCCCCGATCAGATCTGAGTTCAAACAGCTGCTCTACCAGCCATCCACCACCTGTGGGACCTTCACCAAATGACTTAACCTCGATAAACCTCACTTCTTCTAAACCAAAGGCCAGGCAGTTCATGCCAGTCCTTTTTTAAGCTATTCGATTTCCTTTGATTCATAAAATAAAAACACACACAGACAGCGAAAGCAGAAAATGTGACAGTTCCCTCACACGCTGTTTGCTAGACGCAAATATATGCCAACTGCTTTGTGGTTTCAGCATTTATTTCGCGGGAGACCTTGGCTGGCTTCTCAACTGCAGCAGCACACAGTGTGAGGCATGAGAATGTGTCTGGTAAACGCCAGCTGGTGCCCTGGCACCCCAGGGCTCAGCCCACTCTGACTGTGTCAGAGCTCCTTCACCAGTGGGCCCCCTGGGTGCACTGGGACACCAAGAGAGGAGGTTCACCCACACACGCCCATAAACACACAGAATTTCTCAACTTGAGCAAAGACAAAAATATATTTCATGATACAGCTTTGCATTCTTAATGATATCCTTTTAACTTTCTAGCATGCCAAGGTTTTAATCCCAGCAGGTTTAAAATGCCAGCAATAGAGGAGGCCTAGTTTTAAAATGTGTGCACTTTTATTTTACCAATATTCACATCTACGAGCAATACATTCACTGTCAAGTAACTCCTCCAGAGTTCCCTGAACACCATACAGCCAGCTTCTAAAAAATCATGTGGAAGTGATGCAGCTCTCAGAAAAAGGTGCACGTCCTTATCTGTTTCAATCTCTGTGGCTGGTAAAAGTGTTACTGCAAAGATGTACGCTACAGTCCAACACACTGTCCAGCCTGAGGGGTGCTACCACACTGATGCCAGCGGCTCTCTAACAGCCACTACCGTAAGTGGTTCTGCTGTGCTGGAATGAGCATGTGAGAGGAACGAGGTCCCAGGGAATGGCCCGAGGCCACAGCCGCACAGGAGCTCACCTCGCTGAGCCTGCTCGCAAGCAGCTTGAGCTGCACTCACCTGAACCCACCTCCAGCCCACAGCACCATGTGCCTGTTCTCTACAGGAACCCAAAGGGAAGACAGCAGAGTCTGACTTACATCCAGGACCACAAGTCAGCTCATCCCTCCTGCACTGCAGGCCATCGCCTTGCAGAGCTGTCACAAGGACAGAATTCACAGTTTGTAGAACTCAGGCAGGGTGGGCCTTCCACATCAGTCCTGTTGGAAAGGACTGGACTGGTCGATAACAGTCCTCCATACTTCTACATTTAAATTCTCCAAAGGTACCGAGACTTTTCACACTTTTGGCTCCTACCCAGACATGGGACTTGGATGCTCTAAATCCAATTCTGCATTCAGAGAAGGGGACGTGGCAACCCTGTGCAGGCAGTAGGTGAGAAAGACGGGTGAAGACACAGCGTAAAATTCCTGCTGAGGAGCCACAGGCAGTTTCCAAGCCCACTCCCCAGGTGCAAAGCCTGAAGTGACAAAGAACGTGCCCCAGACCAGCAAGCACAGACATCTGATACTCTGAACTCTATTTCAACCGTTAGCAACAAAGGAACAGGAGAAAGACGCCAGGGAGGTTATCTCAGTTCCTACATCCTTTGATCGCGCAGTAAGTCAGTCAAAGGACAGTTAACTTAAACATGTCCTTGCAAACGAGGAATCAATCTAGAGCAAAGCATTTCTAAGTCCCTGTGGCTCAGAGCACACACCTTTCAGCACAAGCATGATAGGGACACATTTCCTTGTCATTTAAGAAAAAAAATTTTCAGTTGACACAATGTTTCAAGGTAATTTTCCCCTGAAATTCTGCAGTCTTCCTGTGACACATTCCCAGATTCACTGATCTCTTTTTTGTTTTTACTGCTCTATTGAACAGATACTTTGCCATGAAAGGCATAGCATGCACAGGTCAACTCTGTAAGCACTGTGTCCTTTCTGTGTGTGGAAAGAAAAAGCTTCAGGCCAATGCAATCATTAAAGTGAATAAGTGGTGTTCCATGGCTGAGATAACTAGAAACAATTCAGCACTGTTTCATCAGAGCAGTTCCCGGACCTCGCCCACCTGTGTAACCAGAGGACACTGAACACGTTCTTTCTAATTCACCTGAGTCCCACCCAGTTCATGCAGAGCAGTCTAGAGGACTAAGGGAGAGAGAGAGAATTCTCAGAGAGAATTATAGTCTGTTACGAATAGACATTAACTCTGTTTTACGTTTGTTTTGGGTCCTCTGAAGTTACCGTTCCTTGTCTCTGTTTGGTCGGCAGGAAGATTTGACGAAGGGGATAGACATGGTGACCATAGTCTGACCAGCGCGGCACACCTGTGCACAGGGCAGGTTGTGATTGGCAGGCCGAGGTTGGACAGGCCCCCAGTCCCAGCCCCAGCCGCCCAGCTACAGGGCTGCTGGCACCACACACAGAAAAACTTCAGAGGGACTGCTGTTAGGTTACTGTTGTGTGCAATGCTTTTATTTCCAAACTCATTGCCATAAACTTAGGTTTAATTCAACTCAATTTTTAAATTTCTTTTTCTAAGCTATTGGACCTATCCAACACTCTCATTCCACAAGACACAAAGTTCAACTTTTCATAATACAAGGTAACTTTCTGTATTGTCTATATGCTAATGTGTTACAAAATAACATTATTTTGTGTGTGTGTGTGTGTGTATTTGGCTCATTTATATATATATACTCAACCATAAAAGCTGAGAGCTGGCAGCTGGTGAAATGAACTATACATTTATTTTTAAACAGTTCCACATTTCTGAAACAAAGTATCACATGAGTAGAAACTGATTCCTCACAATACAGGTTAAAAATCACAGATTCCTGAGGTTGAATTATCTACCAGGAAGTGGAACCTAGTCTATCTTTTCCAGTTATTTCCCAGGGATTGTATTTGGTTCTTTTTTATATGAGAAGCCAAAGCTTCGCAAACACCAATTAAAGTAAGTAGGAAACAAGTAAGCTCTTTGCAACTGTTTCATAAATCAAAATGTCACCTTTTAAACACAGAAGTACACGCTTATCTGAAATTTTGTTTTCCACAGTTTCGGTTTAAAATAGTCCACCAGGGTCTGAAAACAGTAAATGGAAAATTCCAGAAATAAACAAGCCTAAGTTTCAATCGTGTGTTACTCTGAGCAACATGCTGAAATCTCAAGCCACTCACTCTTTCCCCACCCAGGACAAGAGTAATCCCTCTGTCCAGCATTCCTAGGCATCCGTGCCCGCTGCGGGCAGACACTCAGCTGTGTTCATAACAACTGTAGTGACAATGCAGTGCTTATGGACTTGGTCACGGCCCCAAAGCCCAACAGCAGTGATGCTGGCAATGCAGATGTGCCAAAGGGAAGCCGTCAAGTGCTTTCTTTAAGAGAAAAGGTTGGTTTGTGTAGAAAAATGATGGTGTGTGTACAGGGGTTCGGTACAACCCACATGTACAGGGATCCACTGGGGGTCCTGGAACATACCCCAGCAGATAAGTGGGGAATCACTGCATATTGTTCATAAGCAATATAGTCCTTTGAAAATGTACTCTAACTACATGTTTTCTTTTTCCCTTAGTGAAATTTTGCTTTTCGCTTAATACTCTCATTCATCATTTCAATGTTCAAGTTCTGAGTAATAAATGCATCCAATATAAGCCACATCGGTAGCTTTCAGAAAAGGACTGCAAGGGCAATGATCTCCCTCCAAAGGCTGTGAGGCAGAGTGGACAGTACTCACCTGCCCAGAGATGCAGGCCATCAAACCCGTAGGAGAAGAGGTCGTCTCCAACACCATTCCCGCCCCACTCCTCGCCCCCGCCGGGGTAGGGGGAGTACCCCTCTGTGGAGGCCCAGCCCACACGCAGGTGCGTGGCTTCAGCTGTCACGAAGGGCTCCGTGTGGTCCACCATCAGCTCGTAGTACCACTTCTTGTACTGAGCAGACCCCTCACTGATGCCCAGGAAAATATTGGGCCTCATGCTTCAAAGAGAGAGAAATGCATGTGAGGAAACCCGAACAAGCTTCTCACTGGTTATATCTTCACCTCACCATTCTGAACATTAGTGCTGTTCTTCCGAGACATAGAAGGCCTGTTTCCTAAGCACTACAGAATGACTAAGACAGTCACAGGCTGGGGACGTGCAGAGAGCAGCCTCTGCCTCCTGGGCCCCCAGCAACGGCAATGTCACTCAGGGGACTTGTACTGTTTTTTCTCAATTGCCCCTTAAGCGTAATGTACTCCATTACACATGGCTAAGTGAGACACTCAGAGCAGTCCGCCTCTCGAATTAAGGGAGTTGGTATCAATCCAGGACAGGGAGCCGCCTTCGTGAGCTGACACGTATGGTGAGGCACGTCATGTTGTCACTGAAGGAGCGAGGTGACTGGTCGGCTTGTTGTTCTCGCTGCCTCCTTATGAACAAAAGCCATTTCTAGCTCATCATTTAACTGGCTTTCATAAGGGGACGTGCACCCTGTGCGAACAGTAACAATCACAAGAGGTCTGAGGGAACTCCCCTCGTTGACAGCAGCTCCATTCTACAGAGCAGCGGCCCCCGAGCTTTCAGCATCAGGGGCCAGTTCTGTGGAGGATGGACTGGGGGAAGGGGATGGGAGGCAGAGCTCAGGTGAGCTTGGCTCACAGCCTCTTCCCAACCAGTCCATGGCCCAGGGGTTGGGAACCCGTGCTGTAGAGAACAATGAAGGTCGTCTCAAATCAATCCTATTTTAAAGCACAATATAAAAGTAAATACCAAATCCCCACATTTTCTTTTAAAACAGTGAAGTAATGAGTACTTCCTGGACAGCTGCTAGGTGCAGGGCATCACAGTTATTACTGTATCACAAATACTATTTTCTTCACAGTAAGCTGTATTTTTATCGTTATTTCTGTCACAGGGTGCAGACTTAATGGAGTGTAGACTTAACAGGGTGTAGATTGAACGGGGTATAGACTTAACGGGGTACAGACTTGAGGGGCTGGGCTTAGGTTGGGAGGCCCAGGGGCCCCCACAAGCCTAGCTGGGGGCTGGGAAACGCAGCAGCACAGGGCTGAGGGTTATTCTGCGTATCAGTAACAGTAGGCTAGCTTCACAGCCTGTGTGGAGGCAGGGACATGTGCATGACTTCGACCCCTGATGTAGCTGGGAGACAGCTCCCCACCACCCCACCCCTGAGAGGCTTGGAGATGATTCACTCCACGCCACAGGGCCACGCCACCACGCCTGCCCAGACTAACAATGGCAGCCGAGAAAGGCAGAAGAAACCAGACTACTGGCAGGTGTGGCCCTTTGTGGGAGGCGTCGGAAATGGGGTTGTGGAGGAAGATCCACACAGGGATCTAAACCCAAGCATGGCAGCCACGCTGGGGCTTTTACCACGCCGTGTCAGAGTGGACAGAGGGGCTCTCTCAACCATGCAGCTTAGAAAGAAGCAGGAAAGTAGCATGTAGCAGCCGTGCGGAGTTCTCTCTCTCTTAGCCATGTGGTTTGAAAGGATGCTGAGGATTCTCCTGCCCACCATGAGGATGTGGTTTTGGATTAAGAACAGGAGCCCAGCTGAGCTGCAGGGTTATTTCTTTTCCTGAGATACAATCCCCTGACTGGCCTTGTTTGGCAAGGGGAGGCAGGACTGTGTGTGTGTGTTTGTGGGTGTTTAAAGGAACTTTGGGGTTTAACAGTGACTTTCCGCCATTACTCCTAACCTGTACAACTTTTGAGTAAATCATTCCTTTCCTTTTTACCAAACTCTGGCATTGAGGGCCACAGTCCATATCAGCAGCAGGCAAAAAAGAACCATAGTAAAAATAAAAGACCTTGGGGGAAGGTGCTTGTTTCTGTAACATCACTACTGCTGTTTTGTACAAGAAAGGCAGTATGGCATGAGCTCCGTCTCTGAGGCCAGACCTGAGTTCCGTGTCCAGGTCCCAAGTGTTACTCTGTGAAACGTGGCGAGCAGCACCCGGAACACACACAGACAGGACAGAGCAGGCACTAAGCCCTCTGCTCAGGGGCTGGTGCCCCATCCTCCCTGGTTGATACCTTGGACAGTGGATCTTCCTAAAAATGTAGTTTCACTGGCAGGTTGTTTGTAGAACTTATTATATTTTGGACATTCAAATTGAACATTTTGATTATATATGGTGAGCACTTTGAAGTTCGTAGGAAGGGCAGGGTTTTCAGTTACAGGTTAAGATGTAAAACAGGATTCTGCCCAACTAGCTCCTACGTGCTCCCGAAAGCCAGCTGTGATCTGGCTGCACGACAAAGTGAGATGGGAGCTCTGACGCATTTGTCTGAGATAAATGTACGTTTGCTCGGTTCCTCTATTTTTAATAGAGAAACAAATCCTACACTATTAACTAGGGAAACAGACTTTAAAAACCCTCTAATGAAACAAACAGAGCACCCAGGGTCTCAGCTACAGAACTAGCGTGTGAGTTCCTCGGCCCGGCCACCCATCCGGGACGCTGCCCCGCAGAACCCACCTGCTGACGTGGTTCACCAGGCGCGTCTGCAGCAGCAGATCCCGTCCTGGAAGGAGGTTGTCGCAGATGAGGTGCTGGTTGGAGCGGACGGCCACTCCGTGGCAAACGCAGAGGGAGCACAGGACGTCCAGAACCTGAGAAGAGAGACCACCGCCAGCTGACTCCAATTCCCCTCCCACATTCAAGTGCCAGCAGCACTGGGCACAGGCGCAAACGTGTCTCCTCTGGTTCTCTCTGACGCAGTCGTCTCACTGTGACGGCACTGCAGCCACGCACTCATGACTGTCCTTCATCCACTGAGGACAGCTCGTTCCCCCACAGACGCCGAGAGCAAACACTGAACCCTACCACCCGATTACAGCGAAGAGGCAAAGCGCTCCTGAATCATCTGACACACCTTGTTGAGGTCATCTCAATTTAAAAACACACATACAATGACGTCACAATCCATTCATGGCAGTAGCGGGGTTCGAGTACCTTGTGATTTCTTCCGTGCTTGTCTAGAAGTGAAATGATGGATTTAATGTGCCCTTCTTTGATGATGTTCAGAGCTTCTGGACTTTCTACTAACACGCAGTGCAAGACTTCCAGAATACCTGAAGATGAGAGAGAAAGAAAAAAATAGAAGGTTAGCTTGTCCACAATGGTCAGCGCCTTCCCTTTTCTGGCTTCATCCTCTCAGTCCGGAGAACAGGGCTAGGCCAAAGCAGGCTTACCACTGTGAGTGTGCGAAACACACAGCTTATCCTCATGTGATCACTTATTAATTACTGCATTACTTGCCATACAGACAACCGTAAACCTACTTTCGCCCCACCCTGTGCAACTCAGGTGCTCCGTGTGCGGATCCCCATGGCACTGTGACGGGGGTGGGCGGTGTTTGGTGGGGACTGATAAGTGGAAACGATGAGATCACAGCTGTCTGGTGGGGAAAAGGCGAAGAAGACACAGTGCCGGCTCAGCAGGCAGTCCTGCCGGGAGGCGCACGAAAGGAAGCAGCGCCCCGGGGACCTTGGAGAACTGGCTCACGGCCCTTCGGCGGGATTGGGGCTGAGGGCAGGCGTACCTCTGTATCTGGGATTTGGGATGGTTCTTTTTGTTGTTGTTTTTCTTAGGTTCCACTAATAAGTAGGATCACATCTTTCTCTGGGATGTGATGTGCAGCAAGGTAACCACGGTTAATCATGCTCTACTGCAGATTTGAAAGTTGCTGAGAGAGCAGATCTGAAAAGCGTCAGCACCAGGAAAATGAGCTGTATCTGTGTGTGGTGCAGGACGGCAACCAGACTCGGTGTGGAGCTCCTGTCACGACAGACACAGACACCGACTCGACTGGTGCACCTGACATCAGACGTAACGGTCCATGTCAATCACATCTCCATTTAAAAAGCAGAGGGTGGGAACATCAAGATACAAGGAAAATTTGAGTAGTTAAAACATTATTTTGCTGCAATCTGTGCAAATAAGTTTTTAAACCTAAAAAAAGAAACATATTTAGAAACAATCATAACAAAGCAGGATGCCATATCCACTTCTACTTATTCTTCATTAAATCCCAACACTTCATCAATCCATGCAACCTGGTCGCTCCTCAGGATTGCTGACAGCAAGTGAGAGAGAACACGCCCCACCTGCCTTCCGCCCAGTTCAGGGCTCCCTTTTGGGGTGTGCGCAGGTCTACAGAAGCCTAATCTTACAGAACAAAGATAAGCGAACCCACCCCTTCACGCACATGCAGCACACGAGTGGCAGCACTCAGGGCTGACGCCAGCACTGCTCTCCCGGACCGTCACCGGACAGGCACGCTGCACCGCAGTGGGCAGGAGTGACAAGACCTGCGGCTGCCGTTTCCAGGCCAGTGTTAAAGCCACATCCTAACTGTTTTCTGGACATTTACCCAGAACGTCTTCAAGCACCTCCAACCCACTTCTCCAAAACTTAACCTGTTACCTTTCTCTGTACATATACAGGTAAAATATTTTCTCTGGTCCGTCATCCACCCACATCTTCAAGCTAAAAGCCTCAGGTTATTTTGGATCTTCTCCCACATTCTCATTTCCCCCAGTCTCCTCACTGAATTTCATTAAATCCGGGCCCTAATTTATTGCCTAGTTAGTCTCAGGGACTAGCTCCCTGTTCCCTCTCGGACTCCTGTCTCTCTTCCCTTCCTGCTCCGTCCTCCAGACAATGGACGGTTATCGCTCTAAAGCAGCGATTTTCAACCACTGTGCCACAAGAATTTTTAAAACTATTTAGTCAGGGGCACTGCCCTCTTTTCCCTTAGATTGTCAAAAACTGACAACAGCCAAGACAACAAAAGCCATCTGGTGTGAATGAATCAAAATTACACCTGTTTTCTTCTCAGATCAGAAAAAAACTTTTTGGGGGGTGGGCAGAATTTTAACAATTAGTTCACGTGTGCCATGAGATGAAAATGGTTGAAAACTGCTGCTCTAAAATGTGCGTTTCATCGAGGTCAGTTCCCTGTGTAAAATCTTCAGCAGCCACCTTGACCTCCTGTCCCCTGGCCCCGCTCCTCAGCCCCTCACTTGCTAGCCTGACCCCAACAGCCTCGGCTCCCACCACCCCTCCCCACAGAGCGTGAGTGGCTGGTTCCTCCACGCAGATGTGAAGCACACACACTCACTCAGCGCCAGTCAGGCCCTGTCCTTGGCCCAGGACCAGCAGTGTGGCAAGGCCCTGCGGTGCGGTGGCCTCCTTCCCACCTCCCACCCCCGCGCAGGTCACCCTCAGACTGCCACATGCTCCCTGCTCCAATGCTGCAGACCTGGAGCACCTTTCAAAGGCAGAACGTTGCCTCGTGGGTTCGTCTGCACCAACACCCTGGGACGAATTATTCCTTTTCTATGGGATCTGTCACATTTTATTGAAATCACTCACTTTCATTTCAACCTCCCATTGGACAATGAACCCCTGAAAGCAAGGACTTGGTTAATTTCGACTAATGCAAACCTGAGCATGCAAGCATACAATACACGTGCTATTTAGTTCTTTGCCTAAACTGTTACGGCTGTAAGTCTCTGAATCGTTCCTGTTCTCAGGAGGAAGAAAAACCTCTGAGGATGTAGCGAACATTCAGAACTAATGTCGCTGACAGCACCCTAGGCCTACAGTGGCTGACAACGCTCTGCACCATGTGTGCTGTGATCCCGGACAGTGTCCCGGTTTGCTTTTCAATCACACGTTTGCTGCTTGGCTTCCACCAGTGGGAGCCGCCTCTGGGGTCAAAGTTGACTGCACTGTTCTGTCCTCCTGGGTCATGCCCTGGACTCTCCTAGGCTGAATAGAACTGGTGGAGGGTCTGCATGGGAGCCTGGAAACAAGTGTCCAAGCAGAAGCACAGTGTCTGGTCTGAATTTGTCTGTCCAGAAGCCTGCAGCCTGGGGACACAGCCCCATACCCTCAACACTCGAGAGGAAGGGTGCGCAGAATCGGACTGATCGCCGCTGAGGCACAGCTGGCCGGCATGCGGATGAGCACCTTGCCTCACGTTCTCACGGGAAAACAAGGAAACGGCTGACTTTCAAGGCACCAAATGTAAACAATCACAGGACACCAAGGTGGATGCGGGTTTAGATGAAACCTATTCTCAGTGCCTGATGGGTACATGGGGGGATCCGGTGTGGATCCGACCGCCAGTGGGAGTGATGACCCCGAACAACGACACACGGAGCGCGGCCCCCACTGACACATCACATGGAAACTGGGGTCTGAGCTGCAGGTGAGCAAATAGGAAGGCATCAACCCAGGTGCCAATGGGTGTGAACCAGACTGACCCCCGGGGGTGGAGACACGGAACTGCCAGGTCACTGCAGGGCCAGGGACCCTAACATCAGAGAAACCAGGAATTCTGATTACTCAAAACACCGGATGCATTTATTTTCACCCCAACCTGGGAGTTAAAATTCATGTAACTTTTTGGTCAGACCTTATTATTAGCATCCCCAAGGTTCCCCGAAGGCAAATGGAAGAAAGAAGATTTACATTCTGCTCTGGGTAAATCTAACAACATGGCAGATGGGTGGGAAGACCAGAGGAATGACGCTGGGGACAACTGGGAGAAAACACGAGAGCACACAGCACGGAAGCAGCACCGGAGCTGCCCGAGCGGTCACAGGACCGGAGTGACACACTGATGCTGACGTGATGGCAGGCACGGCTGTCAGGCAGCTGTGTCCTGCACAGGTGCGCACATGGACTCCAGCCCAGGTGGGCAGCTCAGCGTCCTGGCAAGTTTCAGGCAAGTTTCATGACCTCTCGGTGCCCGAGCATCCCTGTTTCCAGAGTGGAGATGACGTTAGCAGTCCTGGGCCGCTGCAGGAGCCATGTGCATGAACAGGGCCGGGTCCCAGCGGTGCAAAAGACATCTGCTGTTGCTCCATGGTTGTGACAAAACAGTACAAAGGACAAGTGAAGTGAAACAAAAAGGTGTAGCAGGGAGACCTGGCTGCTGTGGCTCAGTGAATTGAGCACAGGCCCACAAACCAAAGGGTCCCTGGTTCTGTTCCCAGTCCGAGTACATGCCTGGGTTGCAGGCCAGGTCCCCAGTGGGGGGTGCATGAGAGGCAACCACACACTGATGTTTCTCTCCCTCTCTTTCTCCCTCCTATCCCCTCTCTAAAAATAGGTAAATAAATGTTTTTTAAAAAGGAGCAACATGGAAATGTTAATGATATGCTTCTTTTTAAATAGAAATTAAAAATTAAGAGCAGGTAGGAAAGCACTGAATAAATAATACTGATCAAATGGAAAATTCAGGAAAAGATACTGATTCATTGGTATGAAGAAGTGGAATTAAGGTTAGTTATAAAAATTAGTTAAGTTGGTAAATGTAAGACAAATAATCAGTCTGTTAGGCCTTGTGCTTAATGAGTGAAATGGTTAAAAGAGTAACTATGGAAAACGATTATAAAATCGATCAATTGTATGTCACAAGAGGTAGCCGAACCTTTTCATTTCAAGGACCATGCTCTAGCAGTGTGACTTGCCACTACCCGACACACGGGCTCTTAGAGAAGCATCCTGGGAAGGGTGCAGGTTTCAGGCAGCCCAGCATCTTTCTCCATTCAGAAAGGAAGGCTGTGATTCTTTGGGCTTCCCTTTGGGGGGCATCTTTTCCCACATTTCACATTGCTGGTAAAATACATCCACATACAGGAAGCCGCCCTCCAAATGCAGTCCCTCCCCCCACCCTCTTTTCCTTTCCAGCTACAACTGGATGCTTTGCTGAGATGCAAAGGGGGCTGTAGTGTTAGGGTGACATTTCCAGCACTGTTCAAAAATGAGTAATTTTGACAAGGGTCTGAACTATCCATTAAATCAGTAACCTTCAGTTGCTAACACATTATCTCAAACCTTCAGAGTGAATGTCTTGGAAAAACATATCATTCCCTGTCTTGTTCGTTGACCCATCGGCATTAAACATGACTTACATGACTCAGGGTCGCGCTTAAGACACCAGTCACTGGACTGGGTGACAGATGAGGTTGTGGGTATGGTGGGTGACCTCAGGGTGGGGGAATGAATGGGCCCAGCAGGCACTGATGCCAACAGCTCATAAAAGTGAGTCTCCTTGAAAGTCTGCAGAGCCATCCTGACTCCGACAGAGTGTCCTGTGTGGGGCTCGGTGTCGACTCTCCTGGCACACCATCGCTGACCTCCTGCAAACCCGAAAGCTTGGAACCCACAGCCAAGTTGCCTTCTCCAAGGAGAACATCTCCTGGAAAACGGTCTCCTTCTCTGTTGTCACCAGTGCTGCATGAGCTGCTGGCCCCTCAGTGAGGTCACTGGGACCTCCCACCACTAGCGGCAGGGGCTGTGAGCCCTCAGACTCTTTCTGAGTCACTGTTCCCAACTAGCAGGTGCAGAGGAGGAGCTTCCTGCACACAGGGTTCTATGGGCTGCAAGGCTTTCCGTCTGAGAGGTGATGAGTTTGTGCTCCACCAGGTCTGGCTGAGGCATCTCTGGAAGCATGCCACACTTCCAGGTGCCCACGGTTGTACTGTGTGTGGGTGCAAATCTTCAGCAGTTCAAGGCCACTCAGAGATGCTTTCTGCTGCCACTCCCCACAGGGAACATCACTCACGGCACCCACTGAGAGTGGAAGGGATTGGCAGACACCCTGAAGAAGACCACTGCCATTATCAAAAACGCTGGGGAACCCACTACACACACAAAAAAAATACTCAGGAAGTCTGCAGCCTCCCAACTGGCTGACAGCTTAGCCAGCTTGTCTCTGGGAAATGTGCAGCCTTAAGGAGTCCACGACCTCCATCACCTCTGTCTGCTCACACAGACCTCCGTTAACTGGCCCAGAGATAGTCACACGTGAGGCCCGGGACACTGTCTACCTTACCTTTTCCCCTCAAGAAGTTCACAGTGGCTGTCCTAACACCCCATTCCAATCCTCCAGTGCTGCTGTGTGCACTCACTCAGGAATCTGGTCCACTTCACATGAGGCAGAAAGTGTCAAACATCTGTCCAGCTGCCCTTTCAGAGCCTCTTGTCACCTAAGGAGACTAACAGCTGGGCTGCAGAGCCGCTAGGGCCTGGCCCCGACTTGCACCCTTCCCACTCAGGGGACGCTGCCTGACTCCCACCCACGGTAGCCCCTGGAGCACACAGCCAGCGACGGACACAGGCTGCTCACTGACACCCCAGTCCTTGCCCCCGGATGGGCTATATCTAAGGCCTGTGATCTGCAGTTCCCAGAATTCCCCAGGGAAAGCAGGCCAGTTCCCTGGGCGCTCACATGCCTGCCAGCACACCTTCCCTGGCCCTTCTTTGCTCGGCTCATATCCACTCACTTCCCAGGCAAGCTTGCCCTTCTGTGCCCTTCTCAGGATCTACTTCCGGTGCAGCACCAGCTCCACACCTCTGTGCTGGCTTTCTCAAGTTTTCATCAGGATTCTATTTAAGTTTGCACAAATTCAGTCTGATTTTTGTCCACTGACCTTTTCTGAAGGAAATTTAGGGCTCACTGAGCCCCCCGGCTCTGCTCCACTGCTCAGATAGGGGCACAGAGGATCCATGACGTGGCCAGAGGTGGACACCCCAGGAGAGGGCACGTCAATCCCAGAGGAGAAAGCAAATGTGCACTCGGTAAACAGCCACTGCCACTGAAACAATGTATGTGAGTGTGCAGAAATCTACAAACGACACAGAGATAGACTGTGTCTCTCACAATTTACGGTGGGGGAGGGGGGGGAGCAGAAGCAGGTCTGCAGTTGTTCGCATGGAAAGCCGTACAGTAATTACTAAACGCTGACACAAGAATAAACTGCGAGTTTCACGTGTGCACAACTGTACGCCCACTTTTGCCCCACCCTGTATATACATAAATATATACATTTATGTATATATGCACATATCATTGTTGTTACTATCTCTAAAAACTAAGTACCATTCTATTTCCTCTGGGAAAACAGCAGCTAATTAAAAGCACAAATGTAATAACTACCATAGAGAAAAAAACTGTTTAGTGAAAAATATTTTTGACACTTAAAATGTTGGAGCCTGATGTAAGGGACCTGGGTTTTCATCTTGGCCATGACAATGAGTTCTAGCTTCTCAATTCAGTCACCTAAAGGTCCTGTGCCTCTAGTTCCTGTCCACTGAGGTGGGAGTGCCAGGCGGAGCACCTTCTAAGGGTCCTCCCCACTCCTGATGCTCACCATGCTTTCTGCGTGAGCACAGGGATTTGATCTTCAGCAGAAATGCCTGTGAACAACAGACAGACTGGGGAAAGATAACAGCACACAGCAACTGTATCCAGTGCAACTGTGCCTGGAACCCAAGACTGTAAACACGGACTCTGCTGGGCTGAGCACAAGGATGCTTGGCTCTGTTCTCTCCTTTTCTCTCCCTCTTTTCCTCTGAGCATTTTTTAAGAGGAGCTGCTGGCTGATCAACACTAATACTCTGTCCTGAGGGTCTTTCTGATCCCTTCTCCCTCCCTGTAATCCTGGGGTCAGGGGAAGGGACCAGCATACTCTTCTGCATTGACTGGAGCTTGCCCACAATTCTGCACTTTGACCCAGTAGAGTATCCATTTATGCAACTGCTGCCAAAACCATGTTGCCACTAATGTGATCCCTTCTTCTGAGTAGGTCCTCAGTTTTCTCCTCATTCAATATATTGTCATTTCATGTTGTGATTCCCCGGAAACCCTCATTTTATAAGCCTTGTACTTTCTTAATCAACAATATCCTTCTCTACACTATTTCTGCCATTGCACAATCCAGCAACATCTTAGAACTCAGTGTGACTCAAATTTCTCTTCCTCCTAAGTCTTAAAACTCTGAAATTGCACTCTGTAATTTAAAATAACCCTCTTTATCACAACTATCAGTTCTTCTATCTCTCTATTCATCCAATTCCAACAAACCTGTCCCTGAATGGGTCTCTATCACTTAAAAGTCATGAAATTTCTTCTTTATTGACAGACAATGTCTTAAGTGAACTCAAACATTCATTTGTTTGTTGGTTCATTTCTTCATCTGCCAAATATAATAAACACCAACTACCTACCAGAAGGTATACAGAGAATACAAAGATGAATGAAATCATGCCCCTCTCTTCAAGTTCATTACTGGTATAGCAGATTGACAAAAAAAACACACAAATAACACGAGGGGCATCAGTACTATAGCAGCGCAGCTAACAAGATGCTACACAAACAGCACAGAAACAACAGGCTCGGCGGGCCCGGCACCAGGCGATCCGGCCGGCCTGGGAATCCCCGTAAGTCTCTGCAGCACCACGCTCAGACAGCACGCGTGTCAGAGGCAGACGATCGGGTTTACTGCCTGTGACTATTTCACTATGACACCGACTGTTTATTATTTACGGAATCCCTATAAAATACAGTACTGTGCTATATGACTTAGAAAACTAATTAATTCTAAGTCTATATAATCATTTGAACACAATTTAAAAATGGGAATTCCAAACCAACACATTTGTCTGTACTTAGGAGTGACTGATTAAGGGAAGAGCAGGAATGTGGCTTTGTGGGGCTTTCAGAGCTTCACTATTTTTATTAAATTTTTTAAGATTTTTTTTCATTATTTATTTTTAGAGAGAGAGAAGGGAGGGAGAAGGAGAGGGAGAGAAACATCAATGTGTGGTTGCCTCTCATGTGCCCCCTACTGGGGACCTGGCCCACAACCCAGCCATGTGCCCTCACTGGGAATCAAATCAGCAATCCTTTGGTTCACAGACCCGAGTGCAGTCCACTGAGCCACACCAGCCAGGGCTCAAGTGCACTCTTGTAAATGTAAATGAGGGAGATACTGTCAGACTGCTTTTCAGAAATAACTGATAAAAATATGGATACTATTGCCAGTAAGTAAAATATCTAACCTACTAAAAGAAAAACATTTACATTTCACTGAACCTCAGAGCTTGTCAATGCCTTTAAAGACATAAAACAGAAGAAAAGAGGAATTATGTAACATACAAGGAGATAACTGAAAAAACATACCTGAAGAAGCTTCCAGTCTTTCCAGTCGGCTGATCAGCCAGTCCAGGGAGCCAGAAAACTGGGCACAGTTTTTACGATTTCCTCTAATGAGAGCCGCTGTGAAAGAAAAGGCAGATTTCACATTTATGTGATTTTTCCAGTTCCAAACACAGCAAGCTAATAGTAGCCCTAAAATGCTGGACCAGGAACAAAATACCAATACTGTATATCTAAAACGTAAACAAATATACACATGAATTGGAGGCATCACAAAGAGAGCTGAGGGTGTGGACAGGAGAGGAAACATCCAGCCTGAGTGCTCAGCAGAAGGGATGATCTAGAGGGGCAGCAGTTCACACCACAGAGATAATGAAGGGGAAGGGGAAGCCAGGAGTTCCTGGAGCTCCCTCCCTGGGGTCTGGCACTCATTGCTCTTAATTAATGGTGAGAGCTGACTAACAGAGCTCTGCTTTCTCGCCCACACAAGAGGAGTTAAGGGTACCTCTGTTTTTCCTGGAAACGTAGCACAGAGCGTGGGAGACAAGTGACAGCAGTAACAGGCAGAGAGGGAGCTACATGGCACCAGGACTGGGGGTGAGGGAAAGGCGGGGGGGTGGGGGGGGGGGGCGGGAAGCCTGGGGCATCAGGGCTGAAAACCTTTGTTCTTGCATCTCTCCTTCCCATCTAGAGGTTCACCTGCACAGAAACACTCTGAGAGCTGCAGTAAAGTCATCTATTCCAACTCTGCTCAACCTCGAGCTGTCCATACTTCTGTGACACTCTTTTATGAAAATGCTATGTGACCTCGACGATCTCTTTCAACCCGATTTGTAGACTCAATGGAAAACTTTCAATGTTTCAAGTCATGCAATTCTTTCAAGATAAATCTGGTAAATGCTCTGTGTAAATTATACTCTTACACCCAGAAGATCGCTCACAAACACACAGGATACGGTTTCCAACGGGTGGGTGATACTTTTACACATCATGCTGTTGTATGGGAGAAAGGTGCAAGAACAGTCTCTACTTAGGCCTGGCCGTGCTCAGGGGCAGTCAGGAGCTGAACTCGGATGACTGGCCTCTTTGCCTCCCCGATGTAGCCAAGCCAAGGGGACCCTGCAGTCCCAGGGTGCCCCTACACCCCAGGACTCCTGTCCTCACCTGTCTTCTTTCCCCCAACAGCTGGTACCTGACCTGAGAGCGAGAAGCAATCCTAATAGAAAAGACAGGAAGACTTCTGCTCCACAGCTCCTGAGCAGAGCCCCAGGGTTACAGGTGAGAGGCAACGCCAACTCGAGCAGCATCCTGCTGAGTGCACAGCTACGGTGCCCGGGACCGTGTGCAGGGCGAGGTGTCATGGAGCAGGAGGAGCCTGCTGTGCTCAGTGGGACCTCGGATCTGTGAGACGCTCTGCTCCTGACTCAGGACAGCAGCTTTGGGGAGCATGTGTGGTGAGGTTTCTCAGTCTTCACAGAGTCTCTGGGTTAAAATTTAACTCTTTTCATTTCGCCTCTGGTTTTTAAATTAAAGATATTACATACCTTCTAGATACCAAATATTACCAATGAGGTGAGTCTTAAAGAAAAAAATAATGTAAGAATAAGCCTTCTTAATAAACCATGGGGCATTTAGGAAAACAGTACAGTGAGCCCCAAAGAAAACGTCATTAAACACTGCAAACAGAAATGGCACAGACCAGCTTCTCTGACAACAGTAATGTAATGAAACTAGAAATTAATTTAAAAAATAAAGAATAAAAGAAGTTTTTTAAAAGCAGAGACAAAAATGAAATCAATACCACAAGCACAGGCTGTCTAATAAATATCAAAAGCAGGGATGCTACCTAAAATACCAAAGACAGATGGTTAAACTCTGCTCAGGGAAAAATTAACTGAACACTTTCACTGCTAAGCTACAGGGTAAAAATGTTAAATAAACATTCCTTTTAAAATACAGGAAAACATCACCAAGTAAATATAAATAAAATAGGAAAAATAAATAGCAAGAAAAGTAGAAATTAATACATAGAAAAGTGATCTATGTAAATAAGAGTAGAATTGATCAATATATCCAAGCAGTTTTAAAAACATAAGCTAAATGCCAATCAAGAATAAAAGAGAAAAAGGACAAAGTTTATAAAAAAGAAAGTATAAACACAGCCACTTTATGTATCTCTGGACTGAAAGTTTTGAACATTTAGAGGGAAAAAACAGCCTTCAAACACACAATACATATTTTTTCCACTGACACTGATCAAAATGAGGAAATCTAAAAAGAGTAATATGCCTTGAATAATACCAAGGAGGAGGAGTATGTCAAAGACAACAACTCTTCTTACATGTTGAAGGACTACGTAATTTCTGGCCTGACACGCGCAGAGTAAAGCCACTCAGGCAAGGCCCCGCTCTCTGCACCCAGCAGCACAGCCATGACGGCAATGCCTGATGCCTGTGCACACAGGAGGCTGGAGCAACTCTTTCAACCACACATCCAAAACTCGTCCAAGATCGATATTTAAAGAAGGCCATGCTCAAAAGCAGGTTAGCAACATGAAGTCAAGCAGGGGTTCATTCCTCCAACGAAACAAACGTATTAGGAAATCTGTTAATATCTCAATAAACTCTAATGTGTATATGACATTTGTCTGGAAAAAGTCCAGCCACCATTAATATAATGAGCACAGTTTGCTCAACATCACTGTAACCTGGCAGCCAAGGAGAGTGGACTGGAAGGTGCATTTGTAAACAATGACGACTTCACTGTACTAGTCATTGGGGGTGGTAGACAGTGTTGAGCGAGCATGTGTGCTGTGTGGCCATCGCATTCAAAACGACTGAGCAAGGAGAGCAATGAATCTGCATTGAATTTTGTGTTAAGCTTGAACATTCCTCCATGATAACTATTCAGAGGATTCAGAAGGCCGCAGGTGTGGGCGACTGGTGATTGGCAGCTTCACCACAACAATACACCCACTCAAGTATCACTTCTCATGCAGTTTTTTGGTAAAACATCGAATCACCCAGGTGACTCAGCCACCTACAGCCCAGATTTGGCTCCCTACAACTTCTGGCTTTTCCCAAAACTAAAATCACCTTAGAAAGGGAAGGTACTTCAGACCATTGATGAGATTCAGGAAAATATGACAAGGCAGCTGATGGCGACTGGGAGAACTGTGTGAGGTGCCAAGGTGCCTACTTTGAAAGGGACTGAGTTTTCATTGCTTTATGTGCAGTGTTTCTTGTATCTTCTTCAATAAATGTCTCTATTTTTCATGTTACATGGCTGAATACCTTCTGGACAGACCTTGTATGTTCATAACAAAAAAATTTTCATTCAGTGACACAGAATTCCTCCTGAATTACGAGTGTGTGTGCACATGTGTGTGTGCACAGGTATCATACAAATGAATGGACTGTGTGCATTATTCTACTTCAGCAAGTCAGGTAAGAATACACTAGCTAGATGAGCTTCTAAAGCAATGGGGAAGTGTAAGAGAAAAACAAGGAAGTTCATCACACCACTGTTTCTGATAGCGAATGCTGGGACAGCCTGCGTGTGGACCCAGGAAGTGACGACAGCCCCACAGCTGGGTGGTCTCACCCACCAGGCTGAGAGGCTCCCAGTCCCTGCCGACAACAGCTGCCCGCAGTGGAGATGGCAGTGAACACAACACTCTGAGTGAAAGCGGACAGTGTGATTCCACTTTCGTGAAGTAAGTGTTTATGCTCAATAGAAGTACATGCATAGCATGGGGAAATTGTTTTTCCAGAACATTTCTCAGAAAACGTGAGCTGCCTTTGGAGAAATAAACCCTGCTAAGTGCCTGGGATGGAAACAGGACTTTGAGGGCAGGGATAAGGGTTGGTGTCTCTCCTTTTGTCTGAAGGGGAGATTTCTGTCCTACCGGCATGGCTCAGTGGGATGGGTGCTGTCCTGCAGACCAAAAGGTCACTGGTTCAATTGCCGGGCAAGGCACAGGCCTGGGTTGCAAGCCAAGTGCTCAGCTGGGGACATGCAAGAGGCAAGCAATCGATGTTTCTCTGGAACATCGACGTTTCTCTCCCTCTCTTTCTCCCTTCCTTCCCCTCTCTCTATAAATAAAATGAAATAAATAAATAAATAAATATCTTAAAAAAGAAAAGAAAAAAAAAGGGTGAATTTCTTATTCCAAACAGCTAGGAGGGAAAAAGAGTCACACACAGGAAGAACTTAAGTCTGCATGGGCCTGTGAGGAGGAGATACTCTGTGACCTTAGAGGAGCAGCAGAAGACAGTGGAGAGTTATGCAGGTGCGAGCAGGGAGCCCCCAGAATGCACAGGCCCCAGAGGGAAGCTCAATGACAACTGCTGTCAGACGTCTCAGAGTGCTGCCGTCATTCCTAAGGAGCACAGACATTTCCATGGTGCCTTGGGGCACAGGGACAAACTCCAGACAGAGGTCCTCTCCTTCCTCAATACAGGACAAGCAAGCTAAACCCTGAAATACTCTTCAAGTGCTGGCTGACCGGCCCTGGAGACACAAAGAGCTGCCACCCCGTGCCTCACAGTGTGTCCTCCCTGTGGAAACGCTCAGGCAAACACAGAGGAATCGCAGTCGCCATCACAGGGACAGGGATGGGACACACGTCCCTCCAGAGAAGGCCGGCTCTCAGCCACTGACAGGTCCTCAGGGATGATGGCCCCAGGCCCAGGGAAGGTGGTTTTCCCTCCTCCCAACCCCCTGATCTGGAGAAGGCAGGAAGAGACCACGGCATGTGCCTGTCACAGGAGGAGATGGTGAAGCTGGGCGGCTTTGACTCCGCAGCCGGAGCTCCAATCGGGGCGAGGCTGCCCCCACAACCTCCTCCTGCTTGAGTCCCCCACCCAGGAGAGATGGGGAGGTGGGGAGGGGCCCTGGTAGTGTAGAAGCAGGTAAAGAAAGTAGCTATCTCACAAATTGGTTATAAACCAAATTTCCATTTAAAATATTAATGCTTTCGTCATTTTATAGTTAAGATTATTACCAAGGTGGAGAAAAAATACTGTGTCTTGTTTATAAAAATGCCCTTCCAGGATTCCCTGGAGAACAAGACAGAAAATACCTGTGTGCACGAAGGCAGAACAACTGCTGACAGGAGCATGTCTGTGGCCAGGGCCCGTCTCTGCCCCTGCCCCCAGGGCCTCCGTGTCCAGGAAGACCTGCCTCCCCGTGGCCCTGGGAGTAAGCTGGACATGTAAAACCCTCAGCTGCTCTCCCCTTGCTCAGTCTTCAAGGACTCGGGAACTGTGGACTTCTGGCACACTAAAAAACAGCAGTCTACCCGGTTTGTTTCACACTCTGAATCCTCATAAAACAGTGTTACAGAGACAGTTTGCTGAAGAGCCGTTCCATAGGAATCTTTGAAGAGCAGCTGGGCTGCAGGTTCCCACTGAAGACTGGTGTGGCCGAGCCGCAGTGGGGTGGCTCAACCGCACTCCAACCCCCAGCATGGGGTCGGAGCTCCTCCGTCCTCCGGGGGAGGCTCGCACATCTCAAATCCAAACATAAATCTGTCACTCTACCGAAAGTACATATTAACACACTCATGTCAAATTTTAAAAATTGCTACAGATTACCATTCCCACCTCCTCCCTTTTCACCACGCCAAACGAACCCACAGAAAGAAAAAAAGGAAGGTGCCTTGTTTCATACTTAACCCCAGAGAGAGTCCACTGTCTCCCCGTTTGGAAGAATCGGCAGGAGGCTTTCCAAATTTGGAGCCAATGATATTTGAACCAAACTGTTGATGGCTGAGTGAAGGACAGTGCGATATAAACGCTTTATTGAACTCTGATTATTGATGCAGATCCGAGACTTCCAGACTCAGCTGCCAATATGATGATTATGCTGACTTCGATAAAGTCAGGTGGTTTTTATGTCAGCTAAAGACTTTATTCATTTATCTTTTTCTAATCATGAAATCAGTATTCACTAAATAAAAAAAAAATCAGGACTAGTCAAAAGCACGTTTAACAAAATCTCCCACAATCTAACTCACCAGAAACCACCACCATTCAACTGCCTTGCCCATCACGTGCACTGGATATAAACACCCTGCTTTTCCCTGCACTGGAGTTAGTAGGTTAGCTTTCCTTCCATCACCAACTCTCATTATACATTTATGTTAACTGCTTTTGCCAATTATAAAACCAGCACATGTAAACAGATTAAGATCACACAGAGTAGAACACCTCTCTCATAAGAAACAGCCACCTAGAAGTTTTCTATGCATCCTAGAAATTCCCAGTGAATATTCAAGAATATGCCTTTCTCTGCATATTTTAATTGTACGCAACTGGACTCTTACTCAGCATACAGGGAGCAGCTTGCTTCTTTTTTCACTTAGTACCACATCCTAGGTTGTCACACTAAAAATTCAGCAAACTAGCCCATTTCAAACAACCTTCCAAATGATACATTTATCTCAATCTTCAGTGATAACACAGCATCACACCACCTAGGTGGGCTATCAGTTATGTGACCAACCCCCTGCTGACAGAAAAGTGGTTTTCAATTTCATGTTGTTTGCAGACAGTCTTGCAGTAGACACCCTGGTCACCTGTACACACACATCTCCAGAACACGTGTCCCTCAGTGAGGGGATATTTTCAAAGTTCCGTCTGTGCCAATACAGTAAGTACAATGGGGCCCTCATTTACTAGTTTAATTTACAGTTCTTTATGTTTGCCATGTTGAGAATCTTTTATTTCATTTATTTTCTGGGAACTACTTATCTCCATGCTTTGTCTGTTTTTCTATTAGATGGTATTTCCCTTCCTTATGGATGTGTGGAAACCCAATGTGTTACCAAAACTAGGCTTTCTCTTTCATGTAGATTGCCCGTTTCACCTGACTTTCATCTGTTTTTCACTTTGTAACGACGGCACCACAAGTGTTCATCTTCTGCAGTCAGACTTCTCAGTCCGCCACTAATCACTTCTCGCTGTGACTGCCCAGTAACTCGCAGTAAGACGAGGAGGCGGTCAAGTGCGCACACAACACCGTGGCTGGCTCTGTCGTCATGCCATCGGTCACGGCCACCAGTCATCACGTGCCATCAGTCACGATCTGTGTCCCTTCTGCACAGATCGGGGCAGCTCCCGCGGCCCACGCTCAGTCAGTCTGTGCTGAGCAGACCAAGCTTCTCTTCAAACCTGGATGCACTGGACACCAAGCTGCATCCTCTCAACAGGACACAGTCTGGGACACAGGATGCCCCGTGGGCGGCCGTGCAAGGAATGAAGAGGCAAGACACTTGGGGAAAAAGACCAGAGGGAGGAGGAAGTTCCCGAAGAGATATCATAACACACACGTGGGGGATTAACCAAAACCCTCTCAGGAGGAGCAATGCGGAAACATACAGGTTAAGAGTGAGAGAGAGAGAGTGTTTGTGAAGTACGTCTTGTTCCATAAAACAGTTTAAAAGCCACAAAGCAGGCCTGTGCTTGAATCACTGTGTTTTCAGTGACATTTATGGTTGTTATTGTTACCTTCTTTAAATACCAGAGTATTACAAGGTTCTAATTATGTCAATTCTATAACTTTTTAATCCTCACCTGAGGATATGTTTATTGATTTTAGAGAGAGAAAAATGAGGGGCAGGGTGAGGGGAAGAGAAAGACAGAGAGAATATGGAACATCAACTGACCGCCTCCTGTGCGTGCCCTGGCCGGTAGGAACCCGCAGGAGCGTCTGCTGTGTGGGACAACCCCCCAGCCAGCAGAGGCACCCAGCCAGAGCTATGTGTCCATTTTAAGTAACAGCTGTCTCAAATCCTTTCTTAACCAAATGGGATATATATAATTAAGGAAATATACATATATATATTTATATATTTAAAAAAGGAATACTTCGTATATTCACATATTTTACTATAAATACACGAACTCTATACAGAAGTGTCCCCAGGTGCTCCAGGAACATGAACAGCCCTGGGTCAGAGGAAAGGACGGGAGTCGGAGTGAGTGAGGGCACAGGTGCAAAGCCAGGCACAGTCCAGACAAGGGGCCACCGGCATCCAAAGGCCAGGACGAGAAGCATGTGCCAGATAGCAGAGTCTTCTAAAATTCCCGAGGAAGTGAGGGCGGACCCTGGAAGTCTGCAGTGAAGCCTGGTGGAGAGGAGTAGAGCTCAGACCAACCAGGAGCCCAGCAACCTCCCACGATCAGAGAGAGCTCAAGTGTTTGCACGCCAGGTGTGTACTGCGCACCTGCGCCACACCTGACGGGAAGGACTCGGGTGTACAGACTGCGACTCTGTGTTCAGAGAACGGGTGGGGGGTGGACACTTCAGCCTGGGGAACTATGAAGCAAACTGCGTTTCCTCCATGAGTCACTGAGAAGTCACATTCCAGCCATGTTTCCATCAACAATCAAACCAGAAAACAGATTATGAAAAGAGCTGATGTGAAACAGAGAGAGCTGATGTGAAACAGAGATTAAATGTGTATTATATGTGCGCATCTACCACCACAATGTTCTCTCTGCAAATACCCCTTTCTGCCCTCAAACGCACACAGACAAGGCTCTTCTTTACCTAAAGCATCTAGTTTGTCTCAGAAATGAACACTGGCTTGAAAAATTGGCACCAAAACTGCCGATGTTCTGGCTACGTCCATTTCTGGGAGAAATAAACCATTCATCTTTACCCTCACTGCAGGCTAACCCACCAGCTTGCAAGGGGAGAGAGCTCACAGCCTTCAAGGTTCTTGACACCGGACAGACAACAGAGGCTGCACCAAGCGTCCAGGACAATCAGGACGCAGGCCCACGGCTGCACAGTGCCCCTAGAGCCCCGCGGAGCGCAGTGCCCACCACAGCCAGGGCCACTAGTGTCTGCCAAGCACGCGTGGGACTGCAAATGCACATCCCAGGCCAGTGAGAGGGACAGACTGGGGGATCCCTGATGAGGTGGGATGGGGGTGTCCCAGGGGCTTTGGAGGACTCACTTCAGATTCAAAAGGAAACATTTAATGCTCACCCCCCTGAGCCTCCCTACAAACTCCCCTCAATGGCCCCCCTTTAACCACAGGCATGTTCCCACCTGAGATGGGCTGAAACACGGAACACCACTGGGCTCGGTGCAGCCAAGGGACCAGCTGGCGGCCTCAACGGGAAGCAAGTTGAGGGAAACCGAGGGAAAGCGCTCTGTGATCCTCTGGAACAGACAGGAGCAGCTGCCCCGAACACCCGTCACCCGCCTTACCCAGCAACTCATACAGAGAATTCAGGATCGACTTCCAGGACGCGCCAGCCTCTCTCCCGGCGACGTCAGCGAAGTGGGCCGCGCTGCTGTAGACGTGCAGCCTGTCCACGCACTGCAGCACGAGGCTGATCATCCCCTGCGGGTCAGAAGGGACACTGTCAGAAACCGTGGGTGGGCGCTCACATGGAAAGCCTGGCTGGAAGTGCATCTGTCACTCACTGAGAAAGCTGAGATCGTGTACTGGAAAAACAAGAAGTGACACACCTGCCCGTGAAACAAAATGTTCCTACAGCAACTGAAGTAAGCGGTTTTTAAGTTCTAGCCGCTGTTCCCAAATAGAAGCAGAAGAGCAATATAAAAATACTGGTTTCATACTTATATTTGCAATATTTAATAGATTAGTGACTCAGTCACAACAATATTCTACTGGAAGTAAAGGGGTGCTGAGTATGCCACCCACATACGGCACTTTGGCATAGGACTCACTGGAGCTGAAGGCGACTGAGGAAAAGGCAGACACAAGAGCAACCCCCGGCCCTTCCTCCTCCTCTGAGCCAGGACGGGCAGGGTGGCTTCATCTGAGAGACAAGGCCGATGCATCAGCCCCCGCACTGAGCACTGCCATGGAACGGCTTTCACTCACCACTCTCACGCTCCCCACTTCCCACACCGTGCTGCCCCCAGAAGCTCCGAGCCCCTTTCCTTTGCCTTCGTACCACTTCTCCATGTGCTCGCTCCTCTGCATGAGCCCAAGTGCTAACCACTCCCGTGCGGCAGTCATCACCGGGTGCCCCTGTATGTGTGTGCTCGGGGCCCCTGCTGTTGAACTTTTATCTGTCTTCCTCCAGGACATCTGTCTTTGGTGCATCGGTCTGCAAGGCCTCAGCCAATGCACCTGTGACTAGCTGAGGAAAATACTTTTCTCCCCCTCCTACATAACCAGATCCTCACTCTCAGGAGCGGCATCAGCATCATCATCATCAATTTAATATAAGATTGAAGACCTAATTAATTAAAGAAAAGCTCATGAAAATGTATCTTTAAATCAAATAAAAGTTCACTACAGAATTTCGTAAGGTATAGTCTAACTTTGAAATTATGCTTTTATTATTATTGCTAGATCAAGATTGCCAAAATGAGGCAAAGCACATGAAAGGCAGAGCTATAAAGAACTGACTAATCAAATTAACTTGTTTCACATCGAGAATTTAAGAGGCACCATGAACCTAAAAATGTCTCTAGTCTCCATCCAGATTGTCTTACATGAGAGATTTTTTAAAAAGAAGGTGCCTGAGCACTTTGAGGCAGCAGCAGTTTTGTGACATTAGCCATGGACAGAAACAAACAACAGGAAGGAGTGGGGTCACTGCCTCCAGGCATGGGGCTGGCGCTCTGTCTCTGGTGGCCCTTTACCGACAGCTTCCGCCCCCAACACAAGCTCCCTGCGGCTCCCGAGGCAGCGCCACGGAGCCCCAAGGAGCTGCTGCGCAGTTAGAAAACCCTCGTGCTTTGCAGACCTGTGTTCATGTACACATGTGAAGAGCCTGCTTCTATGCATAAAGAGTACGGCACATGCTCCGTGTGGCAGGAGGGCCGAGGAGACAGTGAAAGGCTGTGTGCTTTGCCGGGGGCCTGACCAGTTCCCTAAACACTGAGGGGCAGGACAGGAACTGCAGGCTCTCCAAGGCCTGGTTTCCTCGAGCCCCGCGGCACCCTGCTGCTCCAGGTCACAAAGCACTTGGCACCAGAGAATGTCCTGCCAGGACTGCTTTTCCCGGAAGACAGCAGAGCAGCCATGGGCCTGAGAAGCTCACCTCCTCCTGGAAGAGATTCTGCCGGTTCTTCAGGGCTCTCAGCCTGTTCTGCTTGTCCTCGTGGTCCAGGTGTTCATCTGGCGGGTGCAGGTAGCCAATCAGGTCCCGAAGGCTCAGGCTGACGGACTCTATGGGCAAGTCCCCTGGTGCCGACCTCACCTTCCTGCTGAGAGCATCCAGGCCCCTGAAATCAACAGCGACCATTTCTCTAGGCAGCGACCCACAGGCTTCTGCATTATTTTAGTTTACAGGTGACTAAAGCTTTACTCACTCCTGGCACCACAACACCAACATAAAAAGAACACACAAGAGCGGCTCTAGGTTTCCTTGAGCAGTAATTGGTATATTCAAATGGGAAACAGTGTATTCTTTCATGAATGCATACTGTTATATTAAAAACATATCTAGAGAAAATCCTGAATGTATTACATTCAGGAATGAAAATACATTAACTCACAAAATTCACTTATTAATCAGGAAACAATATTGTAAGTGATTTTCTCTTATCTGAAAGAATTGTAACAGAGATAAAGAACATGAACTTATTTTTGTAAACACAGGCAAAACAGGCATGTACTTTATGTTAATAACTTTAAAAGATATTAACTAGACTTCGACCACAAAAGAAGAAACGACATCATGTTGCATGTTCTAGCCCTTGAAGAAAAACAGAGGCACGTAAATGTGTTGATCTGTCGAGCTTTCTGAGATCCTAAATTTTCACACTCAAAGCTTTGAATATTTCTACAAAGAATTTTCATCATTTATAAATCAGTATTATTCCAAAATAAAAAGTCTACGAAAAATACTTAACAGATAACAAAAAGAATGAGAGAATGCTTATACTTAATATAGTAACACTTACATTAGTCATGACAAAACTTAATGCATGTACTTAATGCAAAACTTAATCCATAAAGGAAAAATATACTTCCTTTCCTACTGTCTACATCAGCAAAAGTGTGTGGCAATATTTTATTCCAGGGAAATGTCTCTGGCTAGTTATCTGACTAGATTGGAAATCACATTTTAGAAAACAATAAAAGCCTTATAACTGAGAATTAGCTTATCTTGGAATGCTACAATACTAAAAATTATTAGTTAAAATGCATCATTATTTATATAAAGTTACTAGCAATTTTGGAATATTTGACTTCAGTTTCATATATAGTAGAAATAGTAACAGTGCCTGATTATTCTGAAATTCCAAACCATTTACATAAATGGCATTCACCTATCACCTAGTGTTATCATGTCCATGAGCTTTCTATGTCCCAAAGCAACAGAAATGACTTTGCAGAAAAAAATTATTTCTTTTAAAATGAAAATTCATTTCCAATGAAAATAATTCTGTTCTAAGATGTTTTATCCTATTCACTCAGAACTCTATTTGAATCATATATGCTTATTTACAGCACAGTCAGACTCAACTCTCATCACAGTGAACTGAATCACTCACAAGGGATTCAAATGCAATGCCTACACTTGCAGACCTAGAAAAAACAAGAGGAAACACCATTTCTGGGTTATTAAAGAGTGCCTATCTGCTGTTAGAAACATACCTGTTCAGTTAATTTCCAGGAGAAGCCTCTTAACAGACAAATGCTCTCTAAGACTCTAAAACTATTAATTATGCTAGGTTTAGAACCTCTACACGAAATGTGATTTGTTGGGTAAACTGCTATTAAAATAAGCATTTTAAAATTCTTTTTCAAACCTATAAATTAGGGAAATATTTGCAATTTATATAAGATGACAGGAAATTAAAGTCTTTTAACAACATCATAGTAATCTAATCAAGTATTAACAAATAATAGAGTAAATCACAAAAAAGGATGAAAAAATTTAGTCAGCAAATATGACAAGTATACCCATTTTCACAATTCTCAAATAAATGCAACCTTAAACAACAGCTTTAAGTATAAATATATTTCTGTGTACACACACACGCAAATTTTTCCCATCGAACCAATGAAGTTTGAAGAGATACATGATACTCAGCACAAGCACAGTCTGTGCTGGTCTAACGTTACCAGAAACACTTTGTACGCAAGCTTCGGTTAGCTTCTAGATACTTGATTTTTCCATAATTAGGTGGGTCAACTTTGTCATTACAAGACTCACTTTATTTTTTAATACAGCTCAAAACTCACAAAGTGTGACCTTAGGGTAAAAGGGAGGGAAATAAGTCCAGACCAAGGGTATGTCACAGAATAATCCTTACCTTTAGCTAATAACAATTTACACACACAATTTCTAAAAGCACATTTCTTTTTGAAAAGTAAATTTAAATGGAAGACATAAAATCACCTAACTGGTGCTTTTCCAAACTGGGTGAGATTTACCAGTGTAGTGTACTTCAGATTGTTTATTTGTAAGTCCAACAGGGAAACCGAGGAAGAATGTCGAACAGCCCCGGGACCCAAGAAAACGCACCTGATGAACCGATTGAACAGGAAGACGGTGCTGCGGATGACACGCGCCGTCCGCGACTCCTCGTGCTGCGAGCGGGACAGACTGATGCCATCGTCCATGTGGCCCTCATGGTGCATGATTGCCTGCGAGGGAGAGGAAGCAGAGACGGCGCCGTCACACCAGCGTCCCTTCTCCAAGCGGGGTGAAGCAGATGCGCACCTTAGTGCGCAACCACACACAGAACCAAGACAGGCAGGGGGACTGGGGACTGCTGTGTGGAAGGTGGAACAGCACACACAGGCCCCAGACCACCCTGTGGTCACTCCGTGACAGTCTGGAAGAACGAGTCAGTTGTCACACGGAGCTGATTCAAACACGCACAGTTCTTGAAAGACCACGTTCAGTCACCAACCCGCATTGGACAAACTCTGCCTGAAGCAGCGAAGGGACCACATTCAGTGACACCACTGGCACAACAGTTTTGTACACAGACTGGTTAGTAAGTCTGAGCAACGTTTCTGAGGCATGCATTCTTGCTTTATTAGTTCTCTGTTAGGGGTTTTGTTTTTAAACATAGGAAAGCATGACATGAGGAGAGAGAACATGCCAAAATCTCCAGTGAGGAGCTGAATGTTCCACAGTGAACATGCTGTGGAAAGGACACTCGGAGCAAGGAAGAGAACATCACAGCACCTTCAGCTCTCCGTGGAGTTCCCCTCCTGCCCTCTCCTCACAACAGCCCCGCCCACCCAAAATTTGATTCCTTAAAAAAATAAGCAAAATAGGAAAACCTCTCACAAACCAGGCTAAAAATAAAATAAAAAGAAAGCAAAAACACAGAGAATAATATATAAGATACAAAAGACATTAACTTCATAAGATTATAATAAGAGGGTCCTGTGTGGACTTCCATGGGGATGAAACACAATAAAGACTAAAAACAAAAGTAAAACACAAATGTAACTGAATGGCCCACGGAAATGGGGTGCTTCCTAGAGAACCCAGACTCATTGAACCCCCCACCTAAGTGGAAAATCTGATGAGATCACTTTACTTGAAAGAGCTTGCAAAGGAAACTGAAGATCTACTACTTCAAGAATGCTAGGACAAGACAGTTTCACGAGTGAGTTCCGATGAACTCTGAATGGTACCTTTGTCTTCACCGGAAGTCAGCCCTATTGCCTATTTTTGTGAAGGCTGTAAGCTAAAAATTGTTTTTATATTTAAATGGTTGAAAAACCAAGAAAGTGTCACCACACATGAGAACTGTATGAAATTCAAATCTCTGGATCAATAAACAAAGATTAATTTTACCTGTGAATATATGTAATAATTCTAAATAAAATATGAATAGATGTAGTAGGATTTCAAAAGAATAATAACCCTATAACCAGATAGGGTTTAGTCTATTAATTTAAGGATTCTTCAATATCATGATGTCTATTAACTTATTATCAACAAATTAAAGGACACTAAGGCATTTTAATTGACAAACTACAGCACTAATTCCTAGTTTTTTAAAATTCTAAGTAAAATAGGCATAGCAGGAAACTACTAAAATATACAAACTTCCTCAATTGTCCACAAAACCCAAGATGGTTTGACTTTCATGAAACTAAAAATCCACAGAGACACACGCTGAGGGGAACAACCAGAACCGACGAGAAGACAGCACGCTGAGACGGAAAGTGAGCTGGGGAGATGATGCAGCACTACAAGAAAACCCAAATTTCAAAGGTATGACATAAACTGAATGCACAGAACAGCACCAACGAAAACAAAGTGAGTCACGTGGCAGACACACTGGAGACGCAGGCTGCAGAGACAAGGAAAGACAGGTGGGAGTTCTGAAGGGAAGGGGACCCCGGTGGTGAGGACAAGGACACCATGTGTTCCTAGAGAAGAATCTGACAGGTGGGAAGCACACAGACTGAAAGGGAAAATGATTTCCCCCTCCCTTTTAAAAAGACCAGAGTGCACTTATCCAATGACCTGGGAGACACATGCATTTAAAAAGCAATGCAGCATAAAAGTTACATACTGTGAACCCCCAATGTGTTCTGTGCGTCACTCTGCACAGAGTGAATTTATACTGCTTTAGCAAAACACGAAGTGGGATGCGTAAGAACTCTGAATAGTGATTCAGATTAACCAAGTTTTTATTCATATGAAACAACAACAGAAAAACAGTTTCAAAATGTAAAGGTTGGCAAAGATAGCACCAACATGCTTTTCTTTTTATTTATAATCCTAAACTGAGGACATTTGAGAGAGAGAGAGCAAAAGAGAGATACAGAGACAAAGACACTGATGTGAGAGAAAAACAAATCAGTTGCCTTCTTGAAAGTGCCCCGACCTAGGATCAAACCCACAACCTCAGTATGTGCCCTGACAGGGAATCAAACCCTGACCCTTGATTCTACATCCTGATGACCTTTCAGTCTACAGGATGATGTTCCAACCAACTGAGCCACACCGGCCAGGACTATGTACTTTTCTTTAAAATTCAGGGTTTGAAGACCCTAGCCAACTGGGAGATCTGGCTAACTGGGAATCTAGATTGGGAAGTCCTGGGATGTCAGGGCCTCACAGAAGTCCCCCAACAAAGACTGAGTAGATGGACGGCTCTAGTAGTGTAAGTTTACAGGCGAGATTTTAACTATGGTACATTCTCTCTTCTATGGCCTAGAAAGTCTGTTTCCCACGGTCCTTCACCAACTTAAACGACACTGCTCAGATTCTCAGCACCCATGGGAAACTTTTCTCAAAGGCAGCTCTCTGTCGGCCCATGACAGAGAAGGTAAGTCCCGTGGTGGCTTCGACCCACAGCTAAGGAAGAAGACCGAGGAGGACCAGTAAGAATCCTGGCATTGCTGCCACAGACTGAAGAGTGAGATGAGGAAAGGAGTCCGGGCTGCAGGGACCAGGAGACCAAGGTCGGGAGACTGGAGAAGAGGCTGTGTGTGCCCTGCCCACAGACGCGCTGGAGGCCGGTCCAGCCGCGTACAGGGGGCCCAGGGAATGGATATGAGGTTCGCTCGGGAGGCAGAACCATCTGGGCTCACTGCTTGTGCGATTCAACAGAACGAAAGAAGGAAATTGTGGGAACCTTGTATTTAGTTCTCATATAACATATTTAAAAGATGTATATAGAGTTTGGTTTAAAATATTTACAGTAAAAAAAAAACATTTTATTTTCAACTACTTAAATTTATAATTAAAAGTATATCATATGATATGTGGTTTTAAAAATTCACCCAAAGAGTAAAGAGAAAAAAAATGTAAAAGATGATTATTTAAGTCTTCTTTTTGGTAAAAGACTTAATGGTAAATTTAAGTATATCAAATGAGAAATAACACCCAAAGTGATTTTTCTGATTGAAATTTATTTCTATCTTTTAAAAAAATGTGTCTACATGTTACCATTTATGCTTGTATTTCTCCTGTAACTATGTATCATATTTGGAACCTTTAATAAAAGCTGTAAGGAAAATGTGGTACTAGACAAGACTGCTTAATAAATTAATATCTGAAAAAAACTTTTCCTTTGTTTTCCTTCTTTCAGTTCTTTACAATTTGTGAAATCTGTTTGAACACTTACCTTTCTGGTAAATATCATGTTTAACAACATGGCATGCAGTGCGGAAAAGCCAATAAAACCACTGTCAACACAATAAAATGAAAAGCCCAACAACAAAACTCATCTCCAGCCTCAGCAGCGACGACAGTGTTTGTCCTTGCGAGGGGCAGCGACTGGGGGGAGATGTGGGAGGCAGGAGGTGTTTTTAAAATATGTAGCTTTGAATTTTCCAGAACCCATATTAGTAAGAGTTTTTTTTAAAAAGGTAAAATTATTTTAAATAATATACTTGATTTCACCTAATAATCTAAAATGTTACTATTTCAACATGTAATAAACATACAGACTTGTTAATGGGATATTTTAAATTCACTTTTATCATTCTTTGTCTTCAAAATCCAGAGTGTATTTTATATTTATAGACTATCTTGTTTTGGATACCAATTTATTATTGAAAACACCTGACTTATTTCAGAATCCATGACATTTACATAGTTGAAAAAGGACCATCACATGCCTAAGTTGTTACAAACATGTATAAAAGTTTTCAAATACCTTACTCAGGTATAAGTTCTCACATTTAAATTAAGTAAAATTAAAACTAAAATTCAGTACCTGTAATGTTAGCCGCACCCAAGCACCAAATAGCCACACGTGGACAAGGGCGACTGACTTGAGCAGGGGCGCCCTGAGCCTGGGACTCCAAGTTATGGCACTTGCAAGGACCCCAGGCAACGGGGACAAAATGGGCAAACACAACTGGAACGTGGGCCAGTCTGTCATAGGCTTGGATCCGCAAAAACTCAGTGGCATGGGACAAAGGTGATGAGCTACTCCAGATTAAAGGAAACTGAGGAGGCATATAAATAAATACATGTACAAATCTTGACTGGATCTTAGTTTAAAATAAGCTGAAGAAGACATTCTCGGAACTACAGAAATATGAACAGGGTATTAGATGATGTCATGGAATTCTCCATGATTAAGTACATGAGTGGTATTGTGGGGTGTGTGTGGATGTGTGTGTGGATGAGTGTATACCTGTGCGTGCAATGCACACGTATACACATACACACACACATCATACAGAGAAAGAAAGGGAAGATGGGAGGGATGCAGGGAAAGAAAGTGGCTACTGCAAACTATTAATAACTGTTGAATCTAATTCAAGGATGCATACATGTCTACCGATTAGTTTTCCAATTTTTTGTATGCTTGAAATTTTTCTAAACAAAATATTTAGAAAAAAGATAAGCATCTGCTAAATCAGATAGATCATGGCCAAATATCATTATCAAAATGGAAATTTGCTTGGAAGCCCAACCAGACTCTCTTGTCACAATGTGGACACTAGCTTTCCACCTTCCAGATGCTATTGCAGTATGTGTGGTCCCAAATACTGCAACGCTAACACAGGTGGAGACCAAGCAGACAGGCACAGGTGGGACCTTATCAACTCAACTGGAACTACACTCTTGAAAATGCATGTTTTCATTGAGAAATGCTGGCTGTGCACCACTCCAATCCAGAAGCCATGCTAGATGTGGAGAACACAGAAAACAAGGCTGTGGCTCGCGGGCCCAGAGTCTGGCAAGGGAGGCATTTATAAGCCAGTCACCATCGTCATGCCTTTTCCTTTTTGCCTCCCCCCTCCTTGACAGTGAACTACCTGAACTTCCCTTAACTCTCGGCTCTCTGACTTCTGAAGACCTTAAAAAAGTAGCTTCAACTCTTCAGATCCCGGCATGCAACAACAGAACAAAAGTCAGAGGCACTTTGCCCAGTGAAAGAAGCCATGTACCGACGGGAGGGTGCGAGTGGTTTCCTGTGCATGATGCTTTCTATCAGGCAAAACTAACCCACGAGGGAAAGGTCGTGAAAGTGGATGCCCCTATAGAGGGGAGGCAGGGATAACCCAGGAAGGCATGATGAGCAATTTTCTAAGCAATAAGGAAATGGTCCATGTTGTGATGTGTGTGGGTCACACAAATGTATCCAATTGTCAAAAGTACACAGTTAATTTTTTTACATGTCAGTGCATATAAATTTTACCTGCAAAATTTGGCCACAGGTAATGGTGATAACCCAGTGGGGCTGGGCTACAGGACAGCTGCCCCGGGATCTTATCTGACACTCTGAGCACGGCAAGAGAGGGATGCACTGAAGTTCAGCCCCATCAGAACAGACTCGGCTGTCAGCTTCATTAAAACCGGCTGTGGTCACTCCAAACAGACTGTAGTTAACACTGAACAACCTACACTGGAATGTGTGTCTGCTGTGACAAGTCTACTGAAAGTAAGTTTCTCCCCCACTGCAGAATTCCTTTCCCAGGTCTCACGTGTAGAAATAACATGTGTCTTGTTATTTGGTTCTGTGCACTGTTATATGTTGGTATAAAAATACGAAATGTGGACAATTTAGTACTACATAGTTTCCCTAAGGGAACTCACAAACTAGGAGACATGTAGCTTAACAAATAAAATGGCACAAGGACAATATAAAATTTAATAAATTATGCACAAATATTATGAGAGCACAAAGGAAGGTAGGCATAGGGGATAAGCTGAGAGTCAGGAAGAACTTCTAGGATTGATTTTTAACCTAATCTCTGGAGAAGAAATAGGAATTGGGTGGAGAAAACAAAGTTTAAATGATATCTGAAACAGAAAAAACAGTGTATGCACAGGCACAGATGTGCACAACTCATGTCTTGTTTGTTTGCCTTTTTTTTTTTCTTTTTTTTTTTTTTGGAGAACCTGCAGGGAATGTGCTGAGTCATGCCAGAGAAGTGGAAAGCCCCCAGGGTCCACAGCAGAGCAAAGGAGGACAGAGCAGAGAGCAGGCCATAGGCAGACAAGAACGTGTCGCATCGCTGCCCAAAAGCTCAATCTTCCAGAAAGTCTAAGACATTTATTTCTAGAGACGCATGCACCCCTATGTTCACTGCAGCGTGATTCATGGTGGCCAAGACATGGAGACACCACAGTGTCCTTCAATAGAAGACTGGGTGAGGAAGATGTCCTGCATACACACTGTGGAATACTACTGGGCTGTAAGAAAAGATGGAATACTGCCATCCTCGACAACATGGAGGGGTCTTAAGAATATCATGCTAAGCAAAATAAGACAGAAAAGTCAAGAACCATGTGATTTCACTCATATGTGAAATATAAAACTGAAGGTAACAAATGAACAGACAAGACAAAAAAAAAACCCCTCACAGACACAGACAACAGTCTAGTGGTTACCACACAGAAGGCAGTGGGGTGATGGTAAAGAGTAAAGGGTCAAATACATGGTGACAGAAGATTTGACTGTGGGTGATGAACACACAACTTGATACACAGAGCATGTATCATAGAACTGTACACCTGAAACCTACATGATCTTACTAACCCACGTCACCCCAAAACCTTTAGTAAAAAAGGAAAAAAAGAATATGGAAATTAAGGTGTAAGTTGTCTATTTATAAACATCAAAAATGATTAATCATTGATTTAAATCAATCATCATAAATCATTGTTATAAATCATTGATTTATAACAGTTTTAACAAAGTCAGGGTAAAAGAAAATTCACTTAATAAAACCAAGAATTTGTATCTCTAAGAAATACTCTGTGGTCTGGCTGGCGAAGGAGAGCCAGCGCAGGACTGGGAGGTACGACTGCCTGAGCAGGTCTCCTTTTAGAAACGCAGGCCCGCCACAGCACAGAGGGCAGAGGGGAGGAGGGAGAGTGAGCGAGAACCCAGAAAGAAGCGTATTTCCTCACTGTGTGGCTTAATCAGTGAGGTGATGTCCAGCCATGCCCGCCTCGCACAACCAGAGCTGCTCGTGGCGGGGCCGGGTGGCCAGCACGTCGGTAACGAGCGCCAGCAGGCCCCTCCTGCCTCATGTGCGAGCACTGCAGGCCCGAGGGGTGCCCGCTGCACAGGGTGCTCCCCACCACCTCACCTTGCGCTGCGTGGCCCCCATCCGCACGGACTTCACGTCCACGGCCTGGTAGGTCAGCCACAGGCCCGTGTTCACGTGCTGGATGTAGCAGACCGAGTCTCCGTACTTTATCTCAGAGGTCCCCATGCCATCGACTTCTTTCCTCACCCCCGCGTCCAGCTTTTCCTGAGGGGAGAGGAAAAGGGGCTAAGCAAAGCTTTTAAAATACTACTTTATATGGAAAGAACTTGGCCTTGTGGTAAATACATTCCTTGAAAACTTCAGCCCTCTGAAGTCCCCAGAAATAATAATGGTTGAATATTTTATACTAACAGTTCAACCTCTACTGAAGCATCAAGCAGAAAATTGTAAAAATAAGTAACATTTTCTTGAATTATTCACATGGATAGAAATTTATTTTGGCATAACATCAAATTTTACATTGCTCAATGGCAAACTCCAAACCAGAGATCTTAAAATGAGTAGTGCCAGCTTCATACTCTTTCCAGATTATTTTTTCCTTTATTGGTTCTTAAGTGCATAGGTTCATGGGACAGCAAATCCAGGTCTGAGTCCAGTCTCTGCCACTTGCTACGCTGTGACCTTAGGACAAGTTAATTTCAGCTCCTATTTCTCATCCGTAAATAAAGCCAACAAAAGTATCTCCCCCACAGTACCAGAAAAAAATGAGATAATGTATGTAAAATTTTCAGCACAATGTCTGGGATAAAGTAAACACTTAATTTTTAATGATTTTGACCATAAAAATGATGGTGCTGGTGGTTTTGTTAACAAGGATGTCCACTGTTAACGATGACTTCTTTAGAACTCTTCAAGACTACTGTGGCTCAGCTTCCAATACAGCAATTTCCAGCTCCGACTTTCTCTAAAGTGTCACAGGGGCTGGATGCCCTCTGCTGTGAAGTAGTCAATACTCTGGTACCAGCTAAATGTGTCTTTCAAATCCCTACATTTACAAAAATATTTTACCCTCACCCAAGGACTTTTTCACTGCTTTAGAGAGAGAGGGGAAGGAAAAAGAGGGATAGAGAGAGAGAGATGACAGGAACATCAGTTGGCTGCCTTCTTGTACTTCCTGCATGTGCTTTGACCAGAACCTGGCCCATGACACTTCCATCCACGGGACAACACTACAGTCAACTGAGCCACACCAGCCAGGGCTCAAATCCTTGCATTTTAATGATTCCTCATTCAACAGGTCCCTTTTAATCCACACCCCCCACCCACGCTTCATCCTGACCTCCTGTCATGAAATTCACTGTCATGAAGTTTTCCACAGTCCTTAAAATAACAGAAAAAAATCTACTATTTTTTGGTTGCAATACCTCTTTTAGTGGTTTCTTATTCGCCTTGGTCGAATTTTCTTTGTTAAATCTACTTTAAGTTTCTTTTATGACTTTGGTTGTTTGTTGTTTGAAATTAGTAACAGTTATGTAATATTGTAACTATTACTAATCCTGTGTCAGCTATACTATATAATGTTGTAACTACTACTAATTCTGTATTAGCTATACTATATCTAAATTAGGGGCCTTTAGTTTGGGCATCACCTTTTAAATTATATTTTTCTTTTGAGTAAAATTCATGTCTGTTACACAAAAAGGAAAATTTGAGCAAAAAATTCTGTCATTTGAATACTCTATTAGTAATAACTCAAAATGATTATAACTTTCTATCAACAATTGAAAATTAAAATGAGTTGCAATTGTTAAGGTCAAGGCCCTGTAAGAAAATGAATACAATTATAAATTAAGTTGATTTAACCATTATGCAAATAATTTGAAACATTATTCCAAGTACCTGTAATACAACAGATAACAAAGTGTTCCAATTTCATTTTATCCAACAAGATACACTACTAATCTACTTACGCCAACCCTATCAATAGGAAAATTAAATCCTGGGAGGAAATACAATGTCATCACCTCCTCAGATTCTAACTTTTCTTCCCCTTTATCCAAGGAAATTAGTTTGCAGTCTATTTGCAGACTTGCGGGTTGTGTGTTGCAGGGCCACAGTTGCTAACTGTGAAGCTGTGCTGAGTCTGTCTTTACTGAAGTGGCTCCATCACTGTGAATCAGAAGTTTTAACTGTGAAACCTCATGAAGACTGCCTCTCGAGTCAGGTAAGAATTGCTAAAGTGATGTGAGAAAAAAAATGAAAGAACACAGGCCTTCCTTCTTTTATTTCTCAGCTTTTTGAGTGTGTATGTGTGTGGCTCAGGCTTAGGAGAAATTCTGGGGGAAATAATCCAGACCCTTTGAATAAGAACAACAAGCACAACATGAACTGGGAGTGGGTGGCTGGTGAGCCGTCTAACAGAAACTCACCCGGGTCACTAAAAGTTAAGTGTCCCGAACAGACAAGCAGCAATGGCCTGAATTCTGTATTAGCGATACCATATCTAAACTATAGGCCTTCAGTTTCAGAATGACCTTTTAAATTTTATTTTTCATTTGAGAATTCCAGCTTTGGGCAATAATGGAATAGTTTAGTTGGACTAATCCTCATAGATAATGACACATTTTCAAAGAAAAATGCTTTTGAAAACCTATCTGGATGCTCTTGAGTGGGACAAACTGGAGAACAGTCTCCTCTCTAAAGAGGAACAGTGCCCAGGAGACTGATGCAATGCTGCCTTGAGCTGCCTTGAACTCGAGCTGCCCTGCCCACCACCCGCAGCCTGGGCAGAGTGACTGAGGAGTCAGGGGACACACTTAGGGCCCCAGCAGCCTACAACCAGAAAAGCTGAATCAGAGAAGTAGCCACAGGACCTGCTTATAAAAGCCACCCCAATTCTTGCTAACCACTGAACCACACACACTCCAGGGAGGGCCAGTACAGAGACGGAAGGTGACACCACTAAGCAGAAACAGAAGCCACGACCCACTGTGAACAGGAGAAAGCTGGAGCTCCGCCCAGCGGGGTTAGCTGGCTGCCCAAAGCACAACCGCCCTTCAGAAGACAGCCGCAACAGAAGGCCGTCTCCACCACACAGCCTCCGACACCCTGAATGCTGTCAAAGATGAGAGGTCAAGGAACAAGGAAACTGATCTGAACTAAATATTAAACAAAGTGACTGTACTAAAAAAAAAGCAACAGAAACTGACACAAAGAAGGACCTCATAATTGGTAGCAGGCAAAGACTTTGAAACAACTATTATATATAAATATAAGATATGTACAAGGGCATAAAGAAAAATATATGCATAATGAATAAACAGGAGAAATCTCAGTTGAGAAATATAAATTATAAAAAATGAAATGTAATGAGAAAATGAAAACATTAATTAAAATATAAAATTACTTAAATCATTTTAATATCAGATGGCAATCACAGACCGAGTCGGTCAAGTTGAAAGCAGGTAAACAGAAGTTTTCTAATCTCAAGGTCAGATGGCCACTACAGGCACCCTGACGTGGCAGTTTTGCCAGCAAGCAGAGACTTCCCTGGAAAGGCTACATAAAATGTAGTCTCCACACCTCCTGCCTGTAGCCGAGGACTGCTGAGACCCTCACTGTTGCCTCAGGCCTCACTAACAGGCACGAAGGTTTAACATTGCTGCTCTACCGTATGATCTCACCATTAACAGGAACCTAATCAATAAAACAATCAAGCAAGCAAGTGAAGTATAGCCAGACACTGAAACTGAGAACAGGCTGGCAGTGGCCAGAGGGGAGAGGGGAGGGGATAATGGGGGAAAGGGTGAAGGGTTTGTAGGAATAAGTATAAAGGACACGTGGGCAGTAACAAGGGTGGGGGTGGACACAGGGGAGGGAGGTGGGGAGGGATAGGGGAAAAGGAGGAAAACTGTACTTGAACAACAATAAAAATACTTTTAAAAATGAAATGAAATTAAAATTAAAATTAAAAAACACTGCAGCTCTAACTGTCCGTTGGTTAAAACAACCACAAGAACCACAGAAATCCTCCAAGGGAAAGCAGGTCTTTCCGACACAGTCTGCAGTTGTTAAAAAGACTACCATTCTCACTGTGAGAACTGTAGCTAGACACACATTTTCTCCTTTGCTTCATGTACACACAGAGTGGGCTGCATTTCAACCATCGGAGAGACGCTGGCACTTTACTGAAATTGTTCTTCAAACAATTGCCTGGTTTCCTCACTGACTGACAATCTCATGGTTGGTTACCTCCAGCCCAACGGTCCAGGCCCCCAGTACCTGAACAGTGCCTGAAAATGCTAAATTCTCAAAAACTCTCTGCCAAATGAATAAATGCATGTTTGGAAAGCAATCACATATCCCTTCTAATTTTCCATAAAAAATATGTTTACAAGCTACCCTACCATTCAAATAATTCTACTCATGAATGATGGGGGAATAAGATCTTCTACGAGTATCCAAGTGGCTCCAGAAGTAAAAAAAGGGTCAGTCTGAAACACACAAGTGATGTTTTGCTATTAGACATACCAAACCAGTGCATTACAAAGCCAAAGCCACTTCTGAACATCTGTCCTAAGTGACACAAAAGGCACTGGAGATACCAGCTAGATTCACTAATAAATTTAAACTTGTCCTGTAGGATTATGTCCTTGCTCTATGGACCAGATAGTTCAAGGAGATTCTTCTAGCATTAAATGAAATCATCCTTAAATCTCAAATTATTCTGCCAAGTGGCTGAGAGGATGAAGGGAAAAAATGTCTTTCTCCTTAGATGTTAGAGTCTTTGTTTTTATAATAGCCAGTCCTCCTTCAGACAAATAAATAACGGTTCAAGTGAGGAAAGGCAAAGGTCAATAAAAAGCTGCATTCACTCCTTTTGGGTGCCGCACTGAAGTACAGAATAGTCAGTCACTGTGAAATATGAACCTAAAAATGCCACAGGGTCAGAGAACTTACTTCCCATCCAGGAAAGAGTTGCAAAATACACAGACACAGCTCTCTTCACCCCTGGCACTCAGAAATATTCACAGACTGATGGGTGGGCTTGTGCAGAGAGGGGATTTGGACACTTCCTGTGCTGGGGGGTCTCTGCAGCAGTGAAATGAGTAGCAGAGTTTCCAAGGAACCCTCCATCACCCTATGTGACCCTCTCCCTGGGTGTGGGCTGGGCCAGTGAGTACAGAGAACATCAGTCCTGTGATTAGCTTACCTCACATGGCAAAGGAGAATAAGTGGTGCAGGTGTAATTAAGGTCCCTAATCAATTGGCCTTGAGCAAATCAAATGGGAGATTATCCTGGGGCAGGGATGCTCGATGAGCCCTTTGTAGAGACCTTTGCAGAGACCACATACAGCCAGTACCTGTGGCATTCCATCCTGACCCTGGCCTGCCTTTCGAAACCCCTCACCCCATGGCTGACTCCATAGCCTCATGATCTCATAAAGCAAGTCCATGAGAGGGAGGGAGGGGAAGGGGGAAGAGGGGAGAGAGAGAGAAGGAGAGAGAGATTTGTTGTTCTACTTATTTATGCACTCATTGGTTGATTCTTCTATGTGTCGTGAATGGGGACTGAACCATCAACCTTGATATATGGGGATGACATTGTAACCAACTGCGACACCAGGCCAGGGCCCCCTTAGTATTTCTTCATACCTGGTGCAGGCTCTGCTTGTCTGGTTGACCTCTGACTGATGATGCACCTCATCTTCCCCAATGGAGGTTTTAGCTAGCTCTCTGGTTTACTATCATTAAAAAGGATCAGGATAAAAACTATCACTGAATTTGTATATCTTCTGCAAAACCACAGTTGGCATTATTTTCTTTTTTTAAATATGTTTTATTGATTATGCTGTTACAGTTGTCCCATCCCCCTGCCCTGTGCACCCTCTCCCACCGGCAATCCTCCCCCCATCCACCCCTTAGTTCATGTCTATGGGTCATACATAAAAGTTCTCTGGCTTTTCCATTTCCTATACTGTTCTTAACCTCCCCCCATCTGTTTTCTATCTACCATTTATGCTACTTATTCCCTGTACCTTTTCCCCATTCTACCCTTCCCCTTCCCTGCTGATAACCCTCCACATGATCTCCATTTCTGTGATTCTGTTCCTGTTCTAGTTGCTTGCTTAGTTCACTTTTGTTTTTGTTTTTTTTTTTTTAGGTTTGGTTGTTCATAGTTGAGAGTCTGTGGACATTTTACTGTCCATATTTTTATCTTATTTTTCTTAGATAAATCCCTTTAACATTTCATATAATGTGGGCTTGGTGATGATGAACTCCTTTAACCTAACCTTATCTGAGAAGCACTTATCTGCCCTTCCATTCTAAATGATAGCTTTGCGGGATAGAGCCATCTTGGATGTAGGTCCTTGCCTTTCATGACTTCCAATACTTCTTTCCAGCCCCTTCTTGACTATAAGGTCTCTTTTGAGAAATCAGCTGGGAGTTTTATGGGCACTCCTTTGTAGGTAACTGTCTCCTTTTCTCTTGCTGCTTTTAAGATTCTCTCCTCTTTAATCTTAAGTAATGTAATTATGACATGGCTTGGTGTGTGTTTCCTTGGGTCCAACTTTTGGGGACTCTCTGAGCTTCCTGGACTTCCTGGAAGTCTATTTCCTTTGCCAGATTGAGGAAGGTCTCCTTCATTATTTTTTCAAATAAGTTTTCAATTTCTTGCTCTTTCTCCTCTCCCTCTGGCACCCCTATGATTCAGATGTTGTAATGTTTAAAGTTGTCCTGGAGGTTCCTAAGCCTCTCCTGATTTTTTCTGAATTCTTGTTTCTTCATTTTGTTTCAGTTGAATGTTTACTTATTTCCTTCTGCTCCAAACCATTGATTTGAATCCCAGTTTCCTTCCCTTCACTGTTGGTTCCCTGTACATTTTCCTTTATTTTGCTTTGCATAGCCTTCACTTTTTCCTCTATGTTGCAACCATACTCAACCATTTCTGTGAGCATCCTAATTAATTACCAGTGTTTTGAACTCTGCATCTGATAAGCTGGCTTTTTGTTGCTTAGTTGTATTTTTTTCTGGAGCTTTGATCTGTTCTTTCATTTGGGCCATTTTTTTTTTTTTTGTCTCAGTGCCTCTGTTATGTAGCAGGGGGTGGAGCCTTCGGTATTTGCCAGGGTGGGGCAACTCAGATCACTATATATGGGGGAGGGGTTCGAGAGGGAACAGTGTTACTTGCCTGGCTCTCAGCTGACTTTCAGTCACTTCTCCCCTCTACACACAAGCAAGTTGGGCCCTTCTGGTGCTGATTCTGGGGGTAGAGGGGGTCTCTCCAATGAACTCTCCTATGAGGCTGGAAGCTTTTCCCACCACCTCAACCCCCACAGGTTTTTACAGCCAGAGGTTTTGAGGCTTTATTTCCCCACACTGGAACCCTGGGTTGCATGATCTGTCTCACTCCCCAGTTGTTCCTCCTGGCTTATCCACATGCAAATATGGTACTGTCTATTCAGCCAGCCGCCACCTTGCCAAGAGTCCTCACCATCACAGCTGCCTGTCTCTGCCCCTCCTACTGGTCTGGATGAATGTTTCTTTTTTAACTCCTTGGTTGTCGGACTTCAATACAGTTTGATTTTCTATCAGTTCTGGTTGTTTTTTATTTTTAAATTTGTTGTTGTCCTTCTTTTGGTTGTGTGAGGAGGCAAAGTGTATCTACTTACGCCTCCATCTTGGCTGGAAGTTGGCATTATCTTCCATTATGCTAGCAGCATCCCTTGAGAAAGAGTTACTGCAAAAAAATCTCTTTTGAATTTAACCCTGATTAAATAAAAATTCATCTCTAATGATAACTTTGTATAATTATTTTGGTAGGAAAAATACATGCTCTTTATTTTGCTTTTACTTTTTAGATATTTAATCAATCACTGAACCACTATAATAGGTGCTCACCAGATCACAGGTACACAGCATATCTTTCCCGTCTGCTGTTATTATTGTAAAATCTTTAATTTTCTTATTAAAGAGAGCTTTGGTTTTACTACTTAGGTTTAAAGTCTGGATCTGCCACATAACTTATCTAAGCCTCAGTTTCCTCATCTGCACAATTAAGATTAGAAATGGTATTGAAGCATCATAGAGTTGAACTGGAATTAAATGAGATAATGTAGCTAAGGTACTTGCACATTATTTGGCCCATAAATTAACCATTACTCTTATTTTATTGTGTTTTGTAAAGCATCAAAACATTTTTTGAACCAAGAACAAAAATCCCAAACAAAAATAACACACTTTTAAAAAAACTATGTCCTAAAAACAGTTTTGCCCTTTCTATTTTTGCACTTGCTCCATGCGCCCTGTGGTCTCCCTGGTGGTCTATCTGAGTCTGGTGTTTCACCTTTTCAGCAGCAGCAGTTTCTATTTGTGGTGCCTGGGAGAGGAAACACGGGAGGAAACCGCCCAGGCAGGAACATTTTAGTGGCATTTTAAGCTGGAAAGTTACATCCTGGGGTAAGTATATATGTGACTGGCGAGATCTACCTTATGTTTAAAAATGACATTTCAACACACCTGAAAATGAGGGTTGAGAATTCTAGGAGCAGAGGAAGTGAAGAATAGGCCCAAGAAAACCTACATGAATCAAACTGAATTCTCCATCATGTAAAATGTCTTCTTTAAAAGCAGACCAACATAATCATTTTGCAATAAAGATGTATATCAAATTATCACACTGTACATCTTACAATTCCACAATGCTGCATCAATTATATCTCAATAAAGCTGGGAAAATAAGAGGACCAACACAGGTTATATTATAATCTATTTCCTGCTCTGTTCTGCTTATTCTGAATGGGTATAGTTGCCAATGATTGTTGACTTCTGTCAAACCCTGAATTTCAGACGGGCAACTGAGTGCCCCCAACACTGTCCAAGACATCGATGACAACCAAGGGAGATGCTCCCCATACTAACTAGGAGTGTAAGTTTTTAAAGCCAGTCTCATTTATCACTTTAAGTAAGAAAAATCACAGTGATTTGTAGAATTTCAAAAATATACTAGCAAAGAGGACTTGCAAGGTTGTAGGCAAAGGAAAGCCAATGTAGATGGAAGGGTTCGTGACAGATGATTTTCACTTCAGAATTTCCAAAGCCATATCCCTGAATCAAGGTAAAAATTGGTATTTTCAACTGCCATAGAAAAGTTTAGTTTTTCATCAATAATGAAAACTTGATTTGCAACACAGTAGTCATTTATTAATTGCATGCTGAATGTCTACCTAAAATCAAAGAAATATGTTACATTAAAAAAGTCTTTGCCTTCCAAAAAAATTAAGTATTCATTATTTTCATTGGAAATAATATAACAAAAATATGTAGTGATATGACAAGCATTTTCAGCCTGTCAGTGGCATTAAGGGAAAAAAAATCAAGTACACTGTTAAGTGAACCCAACATCTATTTCAAAGACCAGAGCCTGTGACCAAATACCAGAGCCTGTGATCACCAACTGTTTAGCTACACCATTTTCTCTAAAATGTAGACAATATAAAACATTTTATTTTTTTTAAATATATACTTTAATCTTTAATTGGGGACTCTACTTTTATTCTATTTCAGTCGGTAAGTTCAATGCTTCTTAATTACATGATTGCAGAAAATAATTTTTATCATGAATGGATGTTACATTCATGAAGCTACCTTTATTCCAATTAAATGAGTTTATATTTTAAACATTATAATCACCACTGTTAATAGCTCTTCAATTTTTCACAATGTGTTCATATATATGCAAGAATTTCTGTCCCATTTACTTCTCCCTAGGACACCAGTTTGTATTTTGGAACTTCTTCCCATTCTCAACTGGAATATATTTGTGCTTCCTTCCAGAATAAATTTTATTGGCAAGTTCAAGAGCCCACAACCTGGGACACATTGCTATTTGTCCTATTTCAGGCTACATTAGTTGGGATTGGGAGATCATGTGAAGTACATGTGAGAATACACATATAAGATACATGTATATTTAAGAAACACAAAATACTTCAAATGATCTGAAACACAGTCAAAAACACAAGGTGAAAGTCGCACACAGGGGAGACATCTAGAGTCACCGCTGTTGGGAGCACAGTTCACATCTGTTGCTATAAAAGACATGTGTTCAGACAAATGAAGCAATTTCTGGAAACTACTTATTGTGATAATATTGGGTTGTCCAAATATGGTTTTTTCCATAAAAGACACATTTTTCATTTTTACCAGTAACTTTATGGATGTAGATATTGTGACTATGTCAGCTATCTCCTGTGTGGTATAAGGTTGATTATTCTCAATTAATGTCTCAATTTGATCACTGTCAACTTCAACTGGTCTGTCTGACAGTGGAGCATCGTCCAGCAAATCTCCAAGCACGAAGCTTCACAAACCACTTCTGACACATTCCATCATTCACAGCACTTCCATACACTGCACGAATCTTTTCTTTTTACATTTCAGTTGCATATTTGCCTTTCTTGAAATAATAAAGCATAATATGCCAAAAATGTTGTGTATTTTCTTCCAGCTTCAATATTAAAATGGCTATGCAAAAAATTCACCAATTTTAGTAACTTTTTTTAAATGCACGCTGATATGACAGCCTGTCAGAATACAATCTAACTAAATTGTTTTGAATGAAGTTAAAGACAACTAACCACTATGAGAGCCATCTTAAAGAAAAAAACAAATGAACTTTCTGACTAACCCAATACATTTCATTCACCAGCATACTACAAACACTACAATATGTCTGTAAAATTAGATCAGTTTCCTTTACTAGGAAATTTACTTAAAACCCATAGTATATAAAATAAGATACAATTGCTTTTTATCTATCAAAATTAGCAAAGATTTCTAAGAATTATCTGTTGATGAGGGTGCGCAGAAACACACACTTCCCTGCACTGCTGCTCAGAACGAACACTGACACCCAGCTCCGAAGGGCACTCGGTCTGCATGCGTCCACTCCCTGGACCGTGCCCAGCACCGAGCAGGTGGCCACGCCAGACTGTGGCCTGCAGACACTGCCGTCTGAGAGCCTGCAGAATCAGCACCTTCAGAAATGTCGTATCCCCTAAACAACCCATCCGACTTCCAAAAAGGAAGCACCATCAATATACAGAAATATGTGGAGACAAAAATGTCCAATTTACAGGTACAAAATTCAAAACTCACTAAATCAACAGGAGTAGCTAAGTAACTCATGATAAATCTACATAACAGAATGCTGAATTACTGTCAAGATGTTATTAATCAAGATGTACAGTTGTACATTAAGTAAAAATTATATACAACATAGTATGTAATTTGCCCTATTTTATTTCATATCAGATATGCATATATTTGCTAAAAAGTAAACACACACACATTTAGAAACACAATTGTTTCTAAATGATGGGTTGTACATGATTTCAACTTCCTCTTACCACATTTTTTATACCTTTTTAAAAATGTTCTATAATGACTATACATTAAATATGTAATAAACAAATAATTTTAGAAAGAAATTATAGAAAGATTTACTGTCTCTACCCCCTGGAAAAAACTTTAATTACATAACCAGCCATTATCTTAGAGTGAGAACTCTACTGTGATTTTAAAATTAAAACGTTTTCCTGGCCTTCAGCTTTACCTTCTCTTGTCTCAACCACGTCATCACACTCAGTTATCAGCGTGAGTTAAACGAACGGAGCATTGGGCAGCGAGTCAGTACCGTCCACACAGGGCAGCAGGTCCCCACACACGACTGCTGGGCAGGGGCCCAGCCACAGACACTGAAGGAGTGGGGGAGCTGCTCTCTGCACCATGGCAAGACACAGTGGCTGAAATCCAAAATCAGCCCAAATTTTCCAAGTGCATATTAGGAGAGACATTTGGAGAAAAAGGTTTCAAAGGCTATTGTGTTGGGCAAGAACTTTCATTAACAGCTTTTGAAAATAAGCATAGTTTTTAGTCAGCATGTCCAGTTCTGGGAATCTATCCTTACGAAATAAATTACAAATGTGCACAAAACATATGTCCAAGAATGTCAGTGCAGTGGTTGTTTTTTAACTGACTTTTTGTTACAAAGAAATATGGCTACTTCAATAGGCAGAATAATCCGGAGACTGACTTTTAAAGTTGAGCAAAATTTGGTCCTGCACCATGTTCCCAAGCACTTCAAGTTTGATCTTCCTGAAGCACCCAAATGTAAATGGCAGAGCAGTCCATCAATCATCTAGTCAGATACAAACACATGCAGAGTTTATTTAAATTAAAACAATAACATTTTGTAATTACAACTTACTTTTCTTTCCCTCAACAGTATTCTGATGGACATATTTCCAGATCAACATATTCCAATAGCCAGTATCACTTAGTTATGAACTATATTTGTTAAACACTTGACTCTTTGCCATGGCAAAGAATGATAAAGTTAACTTGCTTAGGCTTTATTTTATTTCTGTCAAATAGGAAAAATAGATTGATAGATTAGTGGCTACATGTATGGCAGAAAACTTTAACACCTGCTCACGTATTTTTCTCTTCTGCAAGTCCTTCTCCATTGGAATACCCCAGGCCCTTCCGGCTGGAGGCACCCATCTGTCTCCTGGAGAATTAGGATTGTTACAGAAAAAAGAATAGAAAGGGAATGGCAGTATTCAGCTTCCTACAGCAAAATCAGGATTTTTGGAGACCAGGGAATATGATTGTTACAGAAACGATGAAAAAGAAAGATGAACTCAATATCCCACGTCCCCAGCAAGAGTAGGATTTGGGGACCATGGTCAGATGACAGTGACAGGCCTGTGGAGCCTGTTCAGGGTGGGGCGGCCCTTCTGCTGTGTGAGGCTGGGTGAGGTGCAGGGTGAACCGCCTGGGCTCCCTGAGCCACAGTGCACCCAGGATTCCAGCTGGGCCTGGTTGTTTAAACCCACTCCAGCCAGGTGGCTGGAGCCCAGGTGGCCTCATGTCCACGGGCTACCCTGTGATCCCAGCCAGGTGACTGAATAAGTGACTTGCCTGCCCTGCCCTGGGCTCCCCCTCTGGTGAAATGGGGCCCAGTTTCCCAGCAGATCAGTCATGGAGAGGGCCCAGCTCTGCTGGCCGACCTGCTCGGCACCACGGAATGGAAGCAGTTACTGGCTTTAAAAAACCAAGTGGTGGGGGAGATCCCTGCCTCCCAATGGCCTCGACAAGCCCTAGGAGGCAGAACTGTGAGTGTGTCCCCATCTACCAGACAGATACGTGCCCTCCCAGCATTCCTGACTGAGAGAATGTCATTTAGGGACAGGGCTCCAGGATGGCTCAGTTCTCCAGGCACTTGATGGCATGGAATATGCATGTGTACGACATGCCCTACTGCACATTATTTACGTATTGTACACATTTTCTTATGTATCATCTGCCTAACTGTCCCGAACAGAGAAACATGACTGGTGTCTCCGACTCCTAGGCCCTTCTGTGTGTTTCTTCTTGTGCCTCTTGCAGGCTTTGCTGTCCGGACACTGACACCCAGTTACTGTATTTGCTGCGCAGTTCTGGCAACTGCTGGACCTCCAGTGCAGCGCGCCCACTCAGTGTTCTCTTCAGCTGAAGCCCTCCTCCCCAAGAGTAAGATCAGACTCCTTTCTTTTTTTTCTTTTTATCCTCCCGAGGATATTTTCATTGATTTTAGAGAGAGAGGAAGCGGGGGGAGAGAGAGGAATTACCAGTGTGAAAGAGAAACAGTGACAGGTTGCCTACCACACACACCCAAGAGAAGATTGAACTCACAACCTAGGCATGTGCCCTGACCAGGAATCAAACCTGCGACCTTTTGGTATAGGGGACAACGCTCCAACCAACTGATCCACCTGCCCAGGGCCAGACTCCTTTCTTTTTGTCTGTAGCGCCCTGCTACTGATCAGCTATCATTTCACTTACAACCTCTCCAAACAAAGCTGCTTATGTGAGTCTCGGCACCAGCATAAATTATACTTCATGAGCCAATATGAAATTGTCATTTTAAATTGTGGTTGTAGCCTATTTATATGCATCGATGGGACAAACACACTGGGCCTTCACTCTGCGTGTTTTAGCCATTACCCCATGTGGTCCACGTCTCTCTTGACCATGAACCTCCAGCCGTGGGCGTCCAAGGCTCTTTACCAACCCTCACTGCCTTCTCCTGAGGCTGGACAGCATTGGTGACACAACAGTGTCTCCCTCTGTTTCCCACCAGCATCCCGCTCTCCCACCACCTTGTTTTAGCAAAGTTTACCATCTTTCAGGGTGTGCCTTTTTACTGGTAAGTATCTCACAACTCTATCATTCGATTTTTCAGTTTTAAGAAAATATTCTTTGGCTTTAGCAGCTTCATAGGGGCAATCAGAGCACTTACCGTACCTGCCATTCTTTCTCCTCCAATTTGTTAGACAGATTTTGCCTCCTATAATGCTGTGTCTTGACAGTCTTCTCTAGAGCTTTCATCCGATATTCCTGTTCAGGGCTCATGCATCTGGGGCGTGACTGTGCTAAACCACATCTGCTAGGGTGCCAATCACGCCTTCCAGCTAATGTTCTGCAGTAAAGCTGCATATCATCTGAATAGCTACCTATTTTCTATGTGGAAAGAGCTGCCTCCATCAGGTAGCTGATTCCTCTGTAGTGGGCTGAAAATGGTTCTCGTGGGGCTGTGGTGCTACCGGTGGATAAACTCGCAGATCCCCACCCCTCTGCTTAGTCAGGCTTACAGGAGAAGCCCAGTGACACCGAGTTTGTTCACAGTAACACCAACTGCCTTCCAACCAGAGAGAAGAGACAACTCAGTCCACAGCACCACCCATCCGATGCCCACCCAAGTACCACTGCCAAGCTGCCCTGTGGTTCACATGGCAAATACGTGTGCGTGGGTCCTGAGGTTTCCCACTAGAGAGAACCAGCTCTCTCTCACTGTCACCACAGAAAACAGAGGCCTACACTGGCTGTCCCTCCAAGAGATCTCCACCATCTGTGTGCCCCAAAGTAAGAGTCCTGAGAGACAGAGTCAGGGGCACCCATGGGCCCCTGTCTGTTCAGAGCTGCTCTGGTCTCAGCCAAACTTGCCTTCACCTACAACTGGGGAGTAAAGAGTAGTATTTCCAAGACCAAAGCTAGCCAGTAAATGCTGTTCCTGTCACTCCACCCCATCTCACAAGCTTCATTAAATTAAGGACAAAAATACACAACCATGAGAAAAAATGAATGCAATCCACGCTGGCCTTTGTCAGTTGAACCTGTGACTCTGAGCTGTTGCTGACACAGCACACTGTTAGGACACCTGCTGTCTTGCTGGGGATGCTTAGGAACCCACTGCACGGGGCAGGAGACCAGTGTGCTGGGACCAGCCAGGTGCCAAGTGAACCGCTAGCCCTCCGACAGGACTCATGTGCACTCACTGCTCTCTGCTACTCACCGTCTGGTTCACAGTGAGTCCCCCTGGCGACCCAGTGGTGCTCTTGCAAGTTCTGTCCTTACCAGTGAGTCACGTAAGAGGAGGGGTCTGGAGTGGACGTGCGCTGTGCCTCTGAGAAGAGGTTCTGCCGAGCTCCACTGCCACACTCCCAGAAGCACAAGCCCTGCACAGACTGTGTGCACAGGCAGAGCGAAGGCAACGGAAAGGAGCTGGGCAGACGTGGTATACATTAGGGACCAGGCGAGGCACCTGGGCAGAGGTCACAGGTTGAGGAAGTGGGTTTTACTGGAGAGGAATGGATGAAAGAGAAGCTGGGAATTTAGAAATGCATGTCAGCCATGCTCTCGTCAATTTTTTTACACTTTTCACGTCAGAGGAAACAGGCTGGCATTACTTACAGGAAATCCAACATTACAGTTTACGCCTTACCTTGGAAGACCGGAAGGTAAATGCTGTTGACTTTACATCAGCTTTCTCTTTGTCCACCAGGAGGAGGGTTTTGTCTTCCAGGAGGCTCAGGTACTTCCCCGTTGTGACGTGGCGCAGTCGGAAAGGCTGGCCCCATCTTATGTGGCTTCCGCTCCACCTAACGGAGACAGGCCACATTGACCTCACAGCAGCCGCACCGCACGGCAGACAGCAGTGGACTGCACGTGCCAGCGCGAGCACGGGGCTCTGCCTGTGCTGCCCTGGTTTGTGTTCTCAAGCACCTCAGGATGCGGGTGGCACTAATGTCAGTTCACAGAACAAGATGGGCATTCGGGACAATCAGGTAACATTCAGTGTATGCAACTAACAGGAAACAGAAGTGAAACTTAACTCTAGGTCTTCTGACTTTAAGTGTGATACCACCTACACTCTGCCCACTAGTCACAGATATAGAAATTATAAGTTTAACTGTGACTTTAGAATTTACTAGTTAAAAACTTCAGCTGTTGGATTTTCACAGATTCCAAAAATAGTGGGATAGTCAATGCCTAATCATGATTAATTGGAATTCATATATATAAACTGAAGTATAACTTACTTGAAAAAAGAAACAGATTCCTATGTTTGAAATTTAACATTAAAAAACAAGTATCTCATTAAAAAACCAATGAACAAAAAAAGACAAACCAAGAAAATGAAAACTATAAAAAAGGTCAAAAGGAAAAAATATACAATAAAAAGAAAATATAAACTAAGGTTACAGAACAAATATAAAAAGCAAAGTTATGATCATTAAGATCTGCTTTTAAAAACAGTGACTCTGAGGTAGGGTGGAAAAGGCAAATCAAGGCAGAAGCCACCCCCACCTCACTGAGTGCAGTGAGGACCGACAGCCGTGCGAGTCGGAGCCTCGGACTCGCTGCGCGGAGCAGCAGAAACTGCTTCTAACACACAGGACTTCCAGGGAGCTCGGCACCTCGCAAAGCAAGGACAGCCTCTTACCCACTGGTAAGAAACATGTTGACAATCAAACAATTTTTTAAAAACTAGGAATAAATGAGTGGAAAAGAATTTCCATGCATATAAAATCTCGGAAGACAGAGGCAGCACAGTTGGTGTTAGACAATTCAAGGCGAAGCATGAAGGGCATACTGTCAGGTGCTTCAGAAAGAGGAAAGGTAAACTCTAAAAGGAATGTACGTAGTGACCACTAATAATGAATCCAGTAAGTAAAAAGGAAAGATGTAGAGGACTTCCATCATCATTTCAAGATCATTTTATCAATTAATAAATTTGTTTTAATATAGAGTCATTAAAAACTACTGCAGTCTATAAATTGACAGGGTTTTTTTTGCAAATTTTTCTGTTTTAGTAAACTGTAAGTCATTTTCATGCTGTCTTCCTGAACTGGTTCTTTAACCTGTGATACTATCACTGAAAATTTACAGTGCCATGATATTACAGTAAGTTCATTTGTACATGAATTTGTTTATAGAGACAAATACTTTGGACAAGTCCCCCAACTAAATTAATAACCATGTGCCAATACAGGCCTGCAGTTAACCCTGATAATAATCCCACGTTATCTTAAAATAAAATTAAAGTTTGTTTTGCCACAAAAGCATATTAAGACATTTCTAGACAGATAATAAATAAGCTTTATTTATTCCCTTCTTCTAAACTTAAATGTATTCTTTGCAAATGCTATGAAAAACATAATTACTTTTAATATTCATTTTCATGATTTGAAGAAGCATTTGAATATATTTTCCCAAAGAATGACTCAATCATCATAGCAAACAACCTCCTTTTCAAATAGTCTAAAAATCTGACCAAACGCAGGTTTTTCACCAGAACTTTAGAGGGTGTTCTGCACACCATGCTCAAAGCCATGTAACAGGGCTCCCTGCAAGTCACTAAGGGGATTCTGTTACAACAGAATGAATTTGGCCACTTATTGGAAAACACTGTGATGTTTAAGCACATTTTCTTCAGCTTATGGGCACTCAGATCACCTGGTTTCATATGCCCATGGCCCCAAAGAAAAGAGGCCCAGGAGAATCAAGGGGCAAGAAAATAATATTTAGTAAAAACTGAAAATTGTAGCGTAACATAGATATATAAAGCGATTTCCTATGGTAACATAGAAAACTGCTCCCTCTGTATTACTTATAATTACTTCAAATTACCTCAAAGGAATGAGGAGCACTTGGTCATTCTTCATGATACATAGACTTCTAATTTTACTTATATAGAGTGTAAGAAAGAAGAATTTGAAGTATACATAATGCATATTTTTAATTGCAATGATCATTCCCATTACAGAAACTAATATATATCCTACTTACAAAGTTCTTACAAGTTTGCACTGGGGTAAAATACTAGAATAGGTTTCCTATTACATTTAACTCCTAATATTAAAACTATTAAAATGCTCATGATACTGAAAAACTTTTGACAATGTTAAATTTATTTGTGTAAGTTTGCAATTATAACAAATATATAGTTTGGGGCTTCATTCAAGAAAAACATACGTAGACCATCCCAAATATTAGTTATTATAACATAACTAATGACCTTTGGAAATCAAGTTCTATAATAAACATAAGCAGGATCTTTGACTATCATTACCTAAGTATAAAAAATGAGTGATTATATGGCCATTGCATATAATTAGAAGTGTAAATTAAATGCAATCTAATTTGTACGTTTACAATAAACACCAAGCAGTTCAAAGATTCAGCAGAATCTGAAAAAAAATCTTTAACATAATGACACATTACCTATGCACCTCCTGCTTTCCCACTGTAGACAGGAAGGTGAAACGGTACCAACCAGCCTCACAGAGTACAACAAAAAGTCTGTCTTTCACCTTTTAAATGGCTGACAAACCACCTGCTCTGCCTTCTGCTGCCATGTCCCGAGGTCCCCAGTCACCTGGGTTCTTGGGGAAGTCAGCATAGACATGAACACTGCTGTGATATGCCCCATCACCCTCGCTGCCCAGGAGGCCAGGCCCTTTCTACGAAGCAGGTGTCCATTGATAGTTAAAACCAACACATCACTTTCTGTTTCCAACATCAAGCATCAGACCATGGATGAGTAACAGAGAGGTGGGCAGAACAATAGGATTTATGTAATTACACTTCACCAACAATATTGCTGACAATAAAAGTGAAGATCTTCTAGGTTTTTGGGAGTCCTCATCCTTCCTTCTTTTTTTAAATCTAAAAATTGACACAGATTTCCGGTCAAGATGGTGGCATAGGTAAACACAGCTGACCTCCTCACATAACCACATCAAAATTACAACTAAATTATAGAACAACCATCACTCAGAATGTCAGAAATCTAGTGGAATGGAAGTCTGACAACTACAGAATTAAAGAAACCACATCCATCCAGACTGGTAGGAGACACAGAGATGCAGAACAGGCTGATCCAGCATCCCATGTGGTGGATAAAAATTTGGAAGGGGTATCTTGGGACTGAGGATCCCCACCCCCACACTGGGCTCCCAGCCCAGGTTTCAGTGCCAGGAAGATAAGTCCTGGCTGCAAAAACCATCAGGGACTAAGTTGGTGGGAGAAACTTCTGGAGTCCCAAGCAGTTCCTCTTAAAGAACCCACACATGGACGTTAACTCAGATTTACTCCCTCTGAGCTCCAACACTGGGGTAGCAGCTTGAAAGGCACCAGTGGCACACAGGGAGGATGAATTGGAGTATCTGGCATCAAGGTGAGAGCTGGGGGACAGCTTTCTCCCAGACAGAAAGTCAGGGAGAGGCCACTTTCCCTTTTCTGAACCCTCTCCTGACAGAGTCACAGAGCCACAGAGCCACAGAGCCACAGAGCCAGCAGGTAGATGCCATATCTGAGACTCCATCACCTAGCAAACACTGTTTGCCCTGCTCTGAAGATCGCAAGACTCCATCCTACCCAACTTATGGGCCCACACAACCTGTTAACAGAGACTTTTCCATATGAATGGCTGGTCTTGGCTCATGCTTCACAACTTCCTAAATGCTCTCAAACAAGCAACAGCTGACCTCAGTGAGCCTAGCCCCTGTACTTCTTGCTAAGTGGCCCCTGTGTGGCACAAGCAGTAGCCACCCTGGGTTCACAGCTTGCCTTCACCTGGGAATCTCCAAGCCAAACACAAGTAGCAGCTAACTCAGATTGCTTTATAGACCAGGCAGGGTGACCCAGGCAAAACACAACTTGGGGCTGACCTTGGCCTGCATCGCCCAGGAAATCTCAGAGCTAGTTGTCTACTAGGTACACGGGGGACCAGTGCACCTAGTGGACAGCTATAGACCATATTGGAGCACCACCACCCTGCCCCTGCACAACTGGTCCTCCATGGAGGGCAAAGGTTGGTGGTCAGTGGTCATAGCCAGTCCTTGCAACCGACTGACCTGGGTAAATTCCTCCCACTGACCTGCCAACAGCAATCAAGGTGCAACTATAAGAGAAGGGTGTACTCAGCCTACACCTCACGTACCCAGCTTGGGTGATAGGGGAGGCTGTGCCACTGGACCCTACAGGACACTGATCACATTAGGCCACACTACCAAGGGGGGGGAGTCATAGACGCACTATCTAATACACAGAAACAAACACAGAGTAGCTGCCAAAGTGAGGAGACTGAGAAACATGGTCCAGATGAAAGAACAGATCAAAACTCTAGAAAAAGAGCTAAACAAAAGGGAGATAAGCAATCTATCAGATGCAGAGTTCAAAACACTGGTTATAAGGATGCTCAAAGAACTTAGTGAGGACCTCAACAGGATAAAATAGATCAGTCAGAAACAAAGGATTCACTAATTGAAAAAAAGAACAATTTACAGGCAAACAACAGTAGAGTGGATGAAGCCAAGAATCAAATCAATGATTTGGAATGTAAAGAAGCAAAAAACAGAACAAGAAGACAACAGAATCCAAAAAAGTGAGGATAGTGTAAGCAGCCTCTGGGACAACTTCAAGTATTCTAACATCTGCATCATAGAAGTGCCAGAAGAAGAGAAAGAGCAAGAAATTAGAAGTCTATCTGAAAATAAAATGAAAGAAAACTTCCCTAATTTGATGAATGAAATAGACATGCAAGTCCATGAGATAAAGAGAGTCCCAAACAAGATGGATGCAATGAGGCCTACTCTAAGACACATAATTAAAATGCCAAAGGTGAAAGACAAAGAGAGAATTTAAAAGCAGCAAGAGAAAAGAAGTTGCCTACAGGGGAGTTCTCATAAGACCATAAGCTGATTTCTCAAAAGGAACTTTGCAGGCCAGAAGGGATTGGCAAGAAATATTCAAAGTCATGGAAAATAGGGATGTATAGCCACGATTGTTCTACTCAGTAAAGATATCATTTAGAATCAAAGGGCAGGTAAAGAGCTTCCCAGACAAGAAAAAACTAAAGGAGTTCATCATCACCGAGCCATTATTATAATGAAATGTCAAAGGGATTTACTGAAGAAAAGGAGAAAGATCAGAACTATCTTCAAAAGAATAAAATGGCAATAAATATATCTATCAACGATTGAATCTAAAGAAAAAACTAAGCAAACAAGAACAGAGACAAAATCACAGACATGGAGAGTGTTTTGATGGATGCCAGATGGGAAGGGAAAGGGAGAGAATGGATGAAGATGTGAGGAGATTAAGAAATACAAATAGGTAGTTACAGAATAGCCATGGGGATGTAAAGTACAGGTAAGGAAATAGAACAGCCAAAGAACTTATTCACATGACCTATGGACATGAACAATGGTGGGGGGAATGCCTGAGGGAGTGGAGGGGGGGCAAAAGGAGAAAACTGGAACAACTGTAATAGCAACTGTCATTAAAATATAATTAAAAATAAATATAAATTTAAAAACTGAGATTTAGGATCTCATTTGCTCAAGAAAATTTCATTCCTTCAAGCACATAATCATGAATGGTGGGCGTATCTATAAATTTAAAAAATCTGGATTCTGTTCATAAGGAAACAGATATCTAAACTTCACTTTTATTGACTATGTCATTTCTCTAATTAGCTGTCATTTGTATAATACACAAGTTAAAGGATATATATCTATATATTTACAAACCCTTTCCCTAAACTCACTGAGTAGTTTATGAAGTACATAAAAACTAGTGTTCTTTCTTTTGCTTTATAAGTTTGTCTCTTCTTTTCCATCTCCTTAAGAGATGTAGTTCCAATAAATTTTAGGTTCAATATTTATCAGATGTTTTAATATTTAGGTGTATCTGATGAACTATTTATATAGAAGAAATGTTATGTCAATTAATAATTAACAGGGTTAAAATGAAAGAACTTTTTTAAGTTACAGACACACATCATAGGAAATATAAAAAAGAAATTCAATTTATAAACATATTTTTGTTGTATGAGTAAGCAGAAAAAGTTTTGTGAACATAAGCATGATTGGGATAAAATTATGTCATGGGAGAGTAACATGAATACAATTTTAATGAGAAAGAAGAATACACAATTTTTAATATTAAAGAAGACCATGCCAAAGTGTTTTTAAATACATAAAATGGGACTAAATCACAGCAATACTTAGAGTCAGGGTATAGTTTTAAAAGAATGATGTGACCATTTTAGTTTAAAATGTCAGTACTTATAATATATTGTAAGTTACATTCTGTGCATCTATTTAAAGTGATAAAAATAGTCCTATGTCATACCTTACCATGTTCAAGGATACACAAAGTTTTTCAAAATTATTGTCTGGGATTATAAGCAAAAACAACTGAAAAGCACTACACTATTTGAATCATCATTAGATAAGCATTAACCTCAAAATACGACACCTACAAAAATAGCTATTCTATACTAAGACTATATACCCATCCTTGCACCCATCCGTGGAGTCTATAATCCTAAATCAGTAATTTCTTTAAGGTATATTATAGTAAAGAACAAATGCATTGAAAATGCACTGCTTTAGGCAAAGAACTGAACCTTATAATCATTTTAAATCTATTTTAGTTCTATTAAACATAGTTCAAAATGACACTTTTATTATCAATATTGCATTTATTTAAAGGAACTAAAAGTCAGGCTCTAAACAGCTTTCTGAAATCACCAGATAAAAATACACACACAGAAATTCTTATTTCTCTAATGAATACAAACCAACTTCATATTACCATGCACACTGCTGACTCAGCTGTTAAGTTATTTGTAAGTAAACAGCAACTGCCAGTAATGATCGAGTGCTCTGGCTCATGTTCGAGTTTCCTCTGTTTTGCATGTGCTTTCAGAAGGTTCAATCGAGAGCCTGCCAGACTTGAAACGTGCAACAGGCTTGTGCCTCCAAGCCCACATCACTGTCCCAGCAGCATTTTGTGTCGGGAGATGCACAGACTGGGTGTGATGATGTTAAGAAAACCAGCAAGGCTAAATACAAAAGCAGGTTACCTACCACCCAGTGAGGGGAGGTGATAATGGATAAACAAGGGAGGCAGAGGGCAAGGGTGCAAACTCTCCACGCCCAGGGCTTCATTTGCTGGTCCACAGCAGTCCTTAGCGTGACCATTTCACATACAGCACATCAGAAGCACTAGACACATTTTACACACTTAGGCTGCATACAGACACTCACGCGACTCGCAGCGTCTCCAGTCTCCACAGGGACCGTGCGTGCACAGACACAGCTCCACCTTCATAATGAACAGTCCTGTCAAAAAAAAAAAAAAACCTGATTTTAACACATCATTCCTGGACTCTCCTTTCCAAGCTAATTAAGAGAGAAAAACAAATGGAAAGCTTTGGATAAATACAAGTCATACTTTTTGGAGGAGACAATAGAGCTGTAAATAAAAATAACCAAACACACTGAGAATGGTCAACGTAAGAGTGCCCTAAATACACACTGGACGTAAACCTACCCCCTGTCATTCCCACCCACCCCATTCGTCCCCTTGCCATCCCCCCTCCCCTCCCCCACCACCAGTGGAGAATGTACTCAGCTTACTCACTTAAATCGGGCTCATAAAAGTACTCAGCTATGTCTTTAGGTGGAGGTTACTATATTATTTTTTAAACACATTCATATAATTATTTGCAGGTCTAAATTTTGTTCTAGATACTTAAAACATTTTGGAAGAGTATGAGAAAGCACTTTTAGTATTTTAATATAACAATCTGAAAATATGATAAAAGACAGAGAAGTATAAATAAAACCAAAATATAAACAAGAAATCACACAAAGAAAAATTTATTTGAATGTTCATCATACACATCACAAATTCCAAAGCCCTCATAAACAACCATTTGCTAGTGACACAAAGTAACAATTCACAGTACCCAAACGGACCTTGGTGCCACCCACACAGCCGTCTGAGGAAACCGGGGTCTCCCCAGCCCCTGCTCCACCAGACCTCTCTCCTCCACACAAGCCTGTGCCCTCAGTACCACAGCGTGCCTGGCCGCATCTTCCGCTCCAGCTCCCCTCGGCTCAGCACCCCGATCCTGCTTCCAGACTCACTCTTGCACAAAGCAGATGCCACTGAGACCATCAGTGACCAACCCCAGTGGGCTTTTTTCAACACCATGGAAACCCCTCCTGTCACGGCAGTTTGTCTGACACCAGTCCCACCTGCTCTTCTTCTTACCCACTTGCATGTTCTCTCTCATCTTGTTCTGAATGCGGACTGCCCTCACGTGCAGAAGAGTGGAGAGAACATTGTGATAACCCCACACGGCCACACGCCACTCCAACAATGACCAACACAGGGCCAGTCCTCCTGTGTCTCCCAGAACCTCTGGTCACCCCTCCACACACCACCTGAAACCATGGATGTAATTTGTTTTCATGAAATATCCATTCAGTGATCCAACTTTCTCAATTATCTCAAAAATGTCATTTGCTGTTGCTTTTTGAAATCCAGATCCAAACAAGATGCACAAATTGGTTAGATGTCATAAATTTTTTCTAGGCTAGCACAGTACTTACTCCCCTCCTCTCTTTTGTTTTCCCTTCTTGAGAAAATCGGTGTCACCCATTCTGGAGCACTTTCTACACTCTGGACTTTGCGGATAACCTGCTCACAGTGAGTTTAACTTGAACCTCTAAATCGGGAGTTAGATCTAGCAGTGTGGAAGCTTGTTCAAGCTGAAGTCTGATTTTTGGGCAAGTTCAGAAGTCGGTGTCGTGTCTTCCTGTTCCTTCACCTTAGGAGGTAAAATGACCGCTTGTCTATCTTTTTGCGTGAAAGCTGATCAGTAGGTTCAGGCCCGTCCTGATCCATCCATCACAACCTGAGGGTTTTAGCTGTGTCAATGGCCTGTGTCCGTGACTTTCAACTGTGGCTGTGAATGTAATCGCGTGGACAGCTTCTAGAAATCCCATGTCGTGGACTCGTCATGACCCAGTCTGGGGACAGAATTGGTGACCACTCCCCGGCTGGTCAGAGTGAGGAACCCGGTTGGAAAGCCATGTTCTGTCTGCATCTCAGCAGCACCCTGCTGTCATTCTCTGCTGTGCTCCAGAGGGCGGTCACCACATTCCTCGCCTCCACCACTAAATGCCAACAAAAGCCGTCCCTGTCCCACACCCCAGTTGTGAAACCAAAAAAGTTACCAAACATTCCCACATGTCTCCTGGGGGACAAAGCCACCCTGTGTCGAGCGCTGCTACAGAAATTCTCAGTCTTCAGTGAGAGTCAGACTCACCCTGCACGTCCTGGTTTAGTGGAACTGGGTGAGGCCCACACACTGGTGTTTGTAACGCATCCCCCAGCGAGGTTGACGTGGCTGTTCCATGGGGCCAGAACCACTGTTTCGTTAGGGCTGGGATTCTTAGCATCGGCTGTGTGTGAGAATCAGCTGGAGAACATTCATACTGCCAATGCACAGACAATTCACAGACCAAGAAACCAGAATCTCTGGGCATATACTTGAAAAATAATGAATGACAAAGTACAGATGCAATGTTTGCACATGTGTGTGTACATATAAAGGTAGACACACACAAATAGATATGTTTAAGTCAATCAGAACTTTAATAAAGATCTTATACTTGGCCACAAAGAAAATTTTATCAGGTTCTTTTATTTATTTTTTTATTCCTCGCCTAGGATGTTTTTCATTGCTTCCCATGAGAGAGGAAGGCAGAGAGAGGAACACTGATGCAATGGAGAAGCATCAACTGAGAAGACAGAAAAACATCAATTGGTCGCCTCCTAAATAGCCAGACTGGGGATCGAACGCACAACCTAGGTATGTGCCCTAACCAGGAATCAAACCCTCAACTCTTTGGTGACGGAAAATGCTCCAACCAACTGAGCCACACAAGCCAGGGCTATCAAATTCTTTTAGAAGTAAATATATTTACTCATCACATTTCCTGATCATAATCAAGAAAATTTAAAAATAGATACTAAAAAGACAAAAAAATAACAACTTGGAAAATTAAGAAACTCTCCTAAATGAGTCATGGGTCAGAGAGGAAACAGAAATTAGACCCTGTGTAGAATACGATGAAGAGAAGAACACTTCACAACCACTCATGATTCACGGGGCAACTTTGACAAGTTTTAGCCTGCAATCCCTTCGTCATTAAAAAAGAAATAATGAAAACAAAGGAATGAAAGAGCTGTCTGAAGAGAGTAAAAAGATAACAAAATGAACCGAGAGAAATAAAAAGAGGAAGAGAGTCTCTGATGTGTTAAATAAGATAAAGAAGATACAGGACAGCAATGACATGTGCTCTTCTGCACCACACTAAATCACTTCAAATCCGTCACCTGTACACGGGGTGTGTGTGCACACGCAGAAATATCATCTGCCTGAGGGTGGAGAAAGTTGTTGAATCGTGAACACCAAGCACTTAATCTTAATTACATGGGGAAAGGTATGCAGGAATTAAGCTTGAAAACAAAACAAAATGGATTCTAAGATATGAATAGCATAAATACACGTTCATGTAAAATTGTACATATTATACATAATAAAGTATAAGGAGAATTATTCAAGTGTTTTACTCACTTTCATAACTTTTCCTTTATTGATTGAATTTGACAGTGTTTTTTACTATTTATATAAGTAGAAATTTAATGATATTTTTAATTTAGGGGGAAATATTTAAAAACAAGGATATAAAGGCAAAAGTTGGATCCCCCTTCCTACCTGAAATATTTTTAGTTTTATAGGGTTGACTTGACTAGTTGTCCCCCAAAAGGGACTTCTGCCTTTAATCATTTCTTTTTATGGTTTTAAACTGCTTCCCTGACAGGGCAGAGCATCTGATGACTAGGCACAGCTCTTTGTGGGGACAACTAGTCAAGGGGAATCTGCTGTCACACAGGGTCCCCACGTAAACACGTGGCGGGTGCAGAAGGATGTCAGTGGTGGACTCATCACCGCTTCGTGGGCCACTTCAGACTGGAAACGGGCATCACAAGATCACCACCCAGAGTATCAGACTCTCAGTCCTCCGCAGACGGCACGAGGGCATTCAGACACACGTGGAAATCGGTCCAGCTGGAGAGAGGCCCCTTTCCTAGGAAGGGACTGTCCGTTTTCCTTGACACCTGTCTCCAGTATGAAGCACGAGTCTAGGAAAACAACTGTTTGGAGATCAACTAGTTTACCAAATGGTCTTAGAGACCAAACTTAAACTTACACAACTAAGTGATCATCTTCACAGCATGTGCCCTTACCAACAGGACAACTCAGAAGGAAGCCAGAGTCGCTAAGCAATCAAACTGACACCAGCAGCTTCGAGCCGTCATCCCAGAAGACTTCAATGTGAATGGCAGGAAAGATTCCAAATTTCAAGGGGAGGCCCACAGACATGAAAAGACACAGGCACCTCTGCAGGTAACTAATCACTCATATTATTTGTAACAAAAATTGCCCAGCTATAAATCAGAAACAGTCAAAGTCACCATAATTTCACCAGAAGGAGTCTTAAAAAGCCGCACACCTCAGAACCAGCAGTGTGCAGTGTGTGCCTTGTTCAGCGTGCCTCGGCAACCCCAGGCTCCCGGCCCTAATGTACGTCCACATGACTCATCACCCCCCGTACAATACAGCTCATTATGGGGCTCGTATTTCAGGCTCACCACATAGAACTGCCTGAAGAGGCCCCTTCAGGTTTTTCTTTTAACAAGTACAATTCTCCCTATTATGTCATCATCTCCACTCTTCAGGAGCACTATGGTATTGTCCACTGAAAGAAAAGCAGTGAGCTCTTTTTCTATTTTTGATCACAAAATACAATTTAAGTCTTATTCCAATTGTCAAACCACTTACTTCTCAGGATAAAGAGGCCCCTTGACAGCCAGGACAGCTCATCTTCAGAACCCGAGGCCCAGGAAAATCCAGCACTAGCAGACTAAGAAAAGCTCAAGCATTTACAAGCGCTTCAAAGCCAGACTGTTTGCCAGATATTGCTGTAGATTTTTTTTAAGATTTTATTTGTTTATTTTTAGAGAGAGGGAAAGAGAGGGAGAAGAGAGGAAGAGAAACATCAGTGTGTGTTTGCCTCTCATGCACCCCTATTGGAAACCTGGCCCGTAACCCAGGTATGTGCCCTAGACTGGAAATTGAACTGTTGTCCCTTTGGTTCACAGGCTGGCGCTCAATCTACTGAGCCACACCAGCCAGGGCTGTTGGCACAGATTTTAAGAAAGTTTACAGGATACACAATTCCAATCTGTGGACCTCAGAATCATGAAACAATTTACAATAAATGATCCGATGCTGGACAGGGCACCCTCCACACACAATGTCCCCACCTCCTTGCACATGAAGCCAATGGGCACCTTCACTGGGGGCGGGGGGGGGGGGGGCATCACAGGAGTGAGCTCACAGTTTGCAGGATGGATGGGAAAGATACTAAGTCATTCTCACATTTGATGGTCATTAATTTCCTGAAGATGTCACTTCCTCATATGGACTTCTGCAAAGTTACTTAACTCTAGGTGCCTCGTTTCCTCTCAGGTAAATGAAGCCAATTTGCACTGGGTCCAGTGAGGGAGATGGAGGACGCAGCCCACACGACCACGTGGAAGAGCCTTCAGGGAAAATGTTGGCTCCGTGGGTAGATGATGATGGTAGGGGTGTTACATTCCGTCTTTCCAGACAGGAAGTTAAGGACACATGTTGTTCATTGAACTTGTTTATCATCAAAGGTATAGGCAGTGCTAACTTATAAAACTGCTTGGGACAACCAGGTAGGAAATGAAGGCACAACTGAGACCACCTCCTCACTAGCCTCTCCTTAGGGTGCTGGCCTGCTTCCCAAATGTTATCAGCCATGGTTTACGCATTCCTTTTGCTTCTAGTGGTTCTATGCAACAGATAAAGTATTTCATTTATCTCTGTAGTCTTAAAGTTCACATACAAATCATGCAATCATGGAGGATGACGAGTCCCACTGTCTGCCAGTGGCAAACTGCAGACCCAGAAGAACTGGGGGGTGAGGTCCAGTCCAAAGAGTGACACCAGGTTCCAGACTCAAAATAGCCGACATTTCAGTGCCAGTCCAAAGGCGGACAACAACCAAGGTCTCAGCACAAAGACAGCACAAAGGCAGGGGGAGTCCCTTTAGACTCATGGAAGAGCCAGCTGCTCAGTCCACTCCAGCTTTCAACTGATGAGATGAGGCCCACCCACACCAGGAAGGGCAATCGGCTCTATCAGTCTATCAATTTCAATGTCAAATTTATCCAAAAACACCCTCACAAAAATACCCAAACTAATGTTTGATCAAGTATCTGGGCACCCTGCAGCCCAATCAGGTTGATACACAAAATTAAACATTACAATAAGTAATCATTAGGAAGTTGACTTTACCCAGCTCCTATTTCTAAACATGAAATTATATTCACATTGTGATTCATTATTTTTCCTTCCCAAGATAATTTTAGATACATTCAGTGTATTTTAGAGCACTTAGCTCATATCCAAAAAACTTCAGTTTGATCAATGAAGTATAAGAAACACAAATGTTTTATATCTAAATTACAGAAAGAATCATGAGCTCATTTTCAACCTGCCTGTGTTTCCTCAACATAAGGAAGTGCAAAGGAGTGAATATAGAAGGGTGGAACCCCAAAATTCAGAATTATCTTCTGGAGGGTGGGCCCCTTGTAGGACAGAGTTCCCGCCACTAGGTGAGTGTTCTAGGAACCCACCTGTATCAGTGTACCAGCAGGCATTGTTGTGAGAGGCTGTGTTCGGCTTCAGTGAACTTCTTTTGAAGACTCCACACATTTGCCCATTTCACGATGAATGATTTACGAATGTACCAGGCCACACCAAGCTGAGTGTTTAGCAGTTTCTGACCAAAAACAGCATGATCCCCATGCCCCACTCTCCCTATTCACCCAGTCTCACCCACAGCAACTTTTTTAAATTTCCCCAGATGAAAATAGCCCTCAGAGGGAAATGTTTTGCCAATGTGGAAGAGGTGAAACAAAAAATGACCAAAGTGCTAAAAGGCATCAAAATCAATGAGTTCAAAAATTGTTTTGAGCAGTGGAAAAAAGTCTCAATAGGCGTGTTGCATCAAATAGGGAGTACTTTGAAGGTGACCGAAGTTTAAACATGAAAGAATAAAAACACAATTTTTTACAGATAAATTCTGGATTTTGGGCCCCCCCCCACCATATTACTTTAAAACTGAACAGAGGGCAGGTCAGTTTTCACCATGGTACCACTGATGCCAGTTTTTCTCAGTGATTTTAAAGCGGGAAGAAACACTGCAACTGGAGTTCTAGTTTTTCATGCATTCTGGCTTCGTTTTTGCCAGAAAGAGCCTAGAATGTGTTACAAATGCTGAACACCAAATAGAGCACAACAATAGGAAAAGGTAATTCAGCCAGTCACCTCAAATTCTGGTAATGAATCAATTATACAGGTTAAAAACAGGAAGGAGTGGCTTGCTGGCCTCTGAAGATTGCCCTGTTGATTCAAACGCTAATGGCATGCTCATGTAGAATTCAGTAGGGACAAAAATAGCTTTATCAATGTATTTTAGTTACTGTAATGGAAGACAGTAACATAGTATCAGAATTATTTTTCCTAACTTAATGTTTAACAAATACATCATGGATGACAGAATTCAATTCTCCTTTGAGAATGTTTTTATACTTACTATCAGTGCTTTCTGAAATCTCAATAAAATAGGTTATAAAAGTCCTAATTGGTATCCACAGAATCTTCACCATTTTTATCTCAAAAGAAATGTTTGTCATCAATATATATAGCAAAAATGATTATTTTTGCACACATAAGATTATTAATTAAAATACCACTGAGCATCCATAAAATCCATCACAGCAGCAGGCTAAAGAATAAAAATCATAATATCCTATCAGTAAATGCAAAAGCATTCGACCACATCCAACATCCATTCATGATAAACTCAGAAAACTGGCAACAGAGGGGAACTTCCTCAGCCTGACAGAGATGACCTACAAAACCCTGCAGTTCACACAACACTTCCCTGTGAGAGACCAGTGATTCCTCTCCAAGATGGGCTGGTCCCTATCAGCTTCACCTAATCCAAGGGTCCCGAACCGCCCCCGCAATGTGCTTGTTCTCTTCTGGGTCCTATGCTACCTCTGTGACCGTTTCCACTGCGGCCCCAGTCCCTCTGTCCCCTCCTCGGTCCCTCAGCCACGGCAATCCCCTAGACAGAAGAGGCTGGGACTCTTGCTGGGGCCTAAGGGACTTCCCTGGGCTGTGACCTGAAGTAGGAGCTTCCAGTAGAGAGGCTCTTCATCACAGGTGGGGAACTCACCTGCAAGTCGTTCCGTACTCACACTGGTGGGGAAGCTGACGCAGTAGGCGGTTTTCTTCCCCACTCCCCGAACTACAAGCAGCCGATCTTTCACATTGATACAAGTGGGGGACCCCACAGCCCTCTGCGTCAGCCAGGGTGGTCCACAATGCAGGGCCCATGTTCTTCCACAGCCCACAGGTTCCTGCCTCACTCGGTCTTGCTCAAAGAGTAGAATGGCGAGCATGTTTTCTACAGCCTAATTTTTCAAAGGGTGGTGACTGGCCTCTCCCTGGCGAACATCCACTCTTTCTGAATGCAGTGTTGTTGGGACCTAACAGACCGCCAGTTCCATAATGAAGGGCTGCCCTAGTCATTTCCAGACCCAGCACACGCCCAAATCCCTGCAACACGCAAACCCCCCAGTGGGCCTTAGAGGTCTGAGTTCAAGTGACTGGAAAGCAGACCCAGGACTAGACGGTCATTTCAGGGTGAAATGCCAAGAGTTCCAGTTACACATTTCATGCTAGAGTTTCTGCTCCTGCCACCACCTTCCCTGTTCATGCTGGCGACAGTGTCGGCAGCCCAGCTGAGCGGCAGGCAGGTGCCTGCCCAGTGGGGCAGAGCAGCATTGTGCTCTCTCTCGGGAGCGGACTTTACAACAACATTGCTCTTGGAGTTGCTGCACAGCCAAATAGGTGTGTCTCGAGGTGACACACCTGTGTAAAACATAAACTAGTCATCTTGGATTAAAACCATTAATATCCTTCTATCTACTCAATATGAAGACACTCATGTACATAGGACTAGATGGAAAAATGGCAAATACAGCTTGTTACTTTCATTCCCTAAATAATACAATACATCCATAAAGGCATTTAGAATTTAAAAATATGAGAAAGGTCTTTTTATCCCAAAATATGTTGCTTATATCTAGATTAAGTTAAATGTGGACAAGTAAAAATGGTCTTAAATTTCACTGAAAAAATAGAGGAGATTTCTTTTATTCTTAATGTTGATTGTTAATCCACTATCTCTTTTTCAATTCACTCACTTTAAGTGCATCAAAAACTTCGGTTGTTTTTTCATTTCTACTGAGACTCCTGGGAATATTTCCAATCCTTCACCTTCAGATTTGTGATGCCTTCTTGCCTGGCCATCCCTGAGAGTGTGGCCCCTGCTGAGTCCCGCTGCTCGATGAGACTCCCTGAGAGTGTGGCCCCTGCTGAGTCCCGCTGCTTGATGAGACGGGGCTGAGGCAGGGCCAGGGCATCTGCTCTCAGCTGGCATCAAGTTTGGGGAGAAGAGTGAACCTCCCTCAAGGCAGAAAAGGCAAAGAAGAGAAAATCGCTCTCCTTTACGTCCTGTTTCCATCAAAACCACTCTGCAGCCCTGGCTGGTGTGGCTAAGTGGACTGAGTGTAGGTCTGCAAACCAAAGGGTTGCCAGTTCAATTCCCAGTCAGGGCACATGCCTGGGTTGTGGGCCAGATCCTCAGTAGGGGGCGCATGAGAGGAAACCACACATTGATGTTTCTCTCCCTCTCTTTCTTCTTCCCTTCCCCCTCTCTAAAAATAAATATATATGTAAGATCTTTTAAAAAAACACTCAGCAAATCCATCCCATTCCCAGGTTGAGGCCAAAAAGGTATAGAGATGGCCTGGCAGGGTCCTACATGGTGGAGGAGGAAGGGAACCCTTAGGCACTGAGGTCATCCTTGACAGCCCTGGAGGTTCTTCCTAGACAGAGACTGAGCACACTGGAATCCTTCAGGGATGTTAGGCATCCGATCCTGTTCCCAGACACAAGCCATGCATCTCTCTAAGCCAGACTGAGACAGTTAATTCATTAATCAAGCCCATCTCATGCCTTATCAATTATTTACAAGTAAAGCTCATTAAATTATCATAATATTAAAAAGGGCACAGAGGTAAAAAACATTTTTCTGCATACATTTGGCAGAAGCCTGCTGAGTCACATTCTCAAAAGTCTCAAATGTACCATTTATTCCCACGTTGCTGGAAACAGTGACTTAACTGCCCTGCATTTGAAAGTTTTAAGACAGAGCAAGTCTGTGCCAAGTAATGGCCGATGAGCTGCAGAAGAGAGCCAGCTCTCCCTTCTGACTGCCCCCAACCTCTCTCCCTCTCTTTTGCCCTCTCTCTCAAACACACCTGCAGACAGGAACACTCTCCGCTTCCTTCTCATTGTTCTCCATAGCACCTATCATCACCTACAGCATTTATCAGTATCATCTGTGTGCATTTACAAATAAGCACACCTGTGCCTGTATTGTCCCCTGTCTTCTCTAGAAGGTAAACTCTTTGAAGAATGAAACAATCTCTCTTCTTATCTGCTACTATAATCCAGGCACCCAGGACACGCTAGTCATGTCACAAATTTTTAATGAATGAATAAAACTACTTAGAAGCTTTATGGCAAAATCTGTTTTAACATACAAGTAATGATTCTCAAAAAATGTTTTCCTCATACTGGTTTCCAAATCACAGGTCCTGAATGACAACTCTGAATAATTACTCCCCTAATTTATTCATTTTAAAATTTATTAAAAGTATGGCATCCTTAATTCAGATAGTGCACGTTTAATCCATGAATGTGTGTGCACACTTCATCAGTCACGTAACAACGGACAGAAGTAATTAAGACACAATCCAGACACAGAATGCAGAACAGAAGAGACTCTCCATATAAAATATTTCATCCTTAAAATAAAAACTGGTAATAAAATTCCAAGCCTCCAGAATGAAAGCTTATTCATCTTCTTTCTTTTTCAGTTACAGTTGACAGACAATGTTGTATTAGCTTCAGCTGTACCGCACAGTGGTTAACAGCAGCATCATTCAGGAAGTGCCCCCCCACGCCCAATTACTCAGGTACCCACCTGGCACTGCACGTGGTTGCTAAACTAGCACTGACTGGATTCCCTACACTGCACTTTGTGCCCCCGTGACTGTTCTGTGACTACTGATTTGTGCTTCGTACCTCCTCCCCCTTTTCCACCCAGTCTGCCAGGCCCCACCCCCCTGGCAGCCATCAGTTTGAAAGTGTATTTTTAAAGCAGTAATTAGAACACTATGTTGCGTCTGACAAGGCCAGAACCTCTCTCCCCAATTTGCCCCCTCTCACTGCCCGACGAGGGAGAGAACTGAGAACTGAGAAAGCGCAATTCCATAGTTACTGCTCGACGCATCTCTCCCTTCTGCCGGACTGCTCCCACTTCTGCAGAGTGCGTCTTTACTGCTTTTGTTGTTGTTTGGACAGGTTGTCTACCAGTGATTTACAGCCATATGTCTTCCTGGAAAAATCTCAAGAAACTTAAAACACTAGTAGTGCTGTATTCCAGCAGCGTGTCAGAATTTAACCCATAAAAGGAATATGAGCAGGAAGCATCAGGAAAACTAAGCTATTTGGTAGGCGTTGTTCTCCCATCTAATTCCATTTAATCATGACATGCGTGCTCTTCATTGGAACAACGTTTTTAGTACTTGCACGAGAGAGCAAAGGCAACACATGCACACAGAAACCCCATGTGAGGGGGAAGTTGGAGACAACCACTTGTGTCTGCAGGTGTAGAGCCCACCGTTCAAGCGCGGTTTCAATCCCATAGTTATGCACATTCTGCAACTGTCGATGGAACGGACACAGCAGTCAGGACACCGTGTTCCCAAATTACTAAAGGTCACTCTGACCCTCTCCTTACAAGTCCACTGCCTCTCACAACAAACCCGATTCAACTTCAGTATTTCCCTTCAAGAACATCAACCTCATTGTGACCCAGAAATTATCAATATTGCCTCAAGGACATTACCGGAGGGGCAGACTTTCACGTGTATGCGATGGGAGAGTGGGTGCAGAACAACATCAAAATGTTTTCAACCCCCCGGTTTTCTCTGCAGTGACAGCCAGCTGTCTGCAGGGCTAAGGGGAGTGTGCTCAGGAGGTGGGCACCTGCGGCCCCTGCCAGCGAGCTCAGGCAAGCAGTCTGGGATCTGACACGGAATATTCTTATTTGAAAATGAAAACATCCAACTATTTAAACAAAACCATGCTCACCCATCCCTGTGAGCCTGGCTCACCACAGAAGCACCCGAGGCTTGTTCAGACACAGTCAGTGTCTCACCCCCTGACATCTCTGCTCTCTGGGGCCGCCACCCACATGCCTGGGGTGCCTCCAACTTTTCTGCATCTGACTAAAGGCTGCTCTTATGTCTAAACAGTAATAACAACAAAACTGTGCTGATTTCTTCATAAGCATAAGCACATCACAGGCCATGTTCTCACTGAATGTTCACAACCACCGTATGAAGCAGCCGCTGCGGGGTACCTGTCCATACTTCACAGAGAGGAAAAGGGCACTTACAGAAACAAAGTCACCAGCACACTGCGCACAACTGGCCTTTGCCTTCACTAGAAGCCTCCCCCTGTCTGCAGAAAGAGAAGAGGGTCAAGACCACTCCGTCTATGGGAGTCACTCAGCATATCACAGGCTGTGGCTTAGCCTCACCCTGCCCCCGTCTGCACGCACCACCATGGCACCGACCATGGAGGTGCCTCTCCTCTGTTCCCAGCACAGACCACCCAGTCATTCCAAGTCCTGAGGACTTCTTGCCTGCCCACCCGTCGTCATCCTCTCTGCTTGGGCCATCGGAGGCTTTGCAGCCTTTCTGAAGCAATGCCAGATTGACATGCTCTCCCCAGTTTCAGCTCATGCATCCCATCCGCTCCATGCTCCCCATGTACTCTAGATCAAGCTCCAACCCTGGCTCTGTCTGAGTCCAAGACTCAAACGCTCTGATTTCCTGCATGACGCCTCAAGGGCCTCTTTGTTCACCATGTCCAAACACCCTCTGCCCCAGCCTGCCCACCTCCTCCAGCCTTCAGCCTCATCTCCTCTATGCACCAGAGCCTCCAGCTGCCCTGGATCCCATGCCAGTGCCCACAGCACACACCTCATGCATCCCTACACTGTTGAGGCCATCCGTCTGGCCTTACCATCCCTGCTCCAGGCCCCACTGCATCCCGGAGGCCACTCCCCAGGTTGACTTCCTCACTGTCGCCCACATGGATAAGGACAATGGCCCTCTCCTGGTGAGTCTCCCAGATTCAGAGCCTTCCCACCTCTGACTGGAGCCCTCCTGCCCCTCAGGGCTGTGCCTTTAAACAGGGCCTGACCGCCTCACCCCAGACCCCACCCATTCCTAACCAGCTGGGGGCAGAGCAGCCTGGAGAGGCCTGGACTGCTCTCTCCGCTGACTCTCACCTTCACCCCATCGTCCCCAGATTCCGCTAGAACCATGGCTGTTCCTGGAGCACTCTGCCGCCCCTTGGAGTCGTTGGCTCTTTCTTCTGTTTGGAATTCATTCCTCAAACCATCTGCCTTCTGAACTCCCTCTCTTCTTTTACACAAATGCTGTCAACACCTCCAGCACCTGCTTCCAAACCTGCTAAAAGCAGTGTTTCCAGTTTTGGGACTTTTCCAGGCACTGCAATCCAGGCTTTGTTTCATTATAAGCTAGGTCCTCAGGGTGGCACAGATAAGACAAGCCCCCAGATCTCAGGGACCTTTCCCAGGTGAGCAACTAGCTAACAACTAATAACTTCCCAAATGGTCCCTGTGTATATCTTTAAATTACAAAAAGAAATACTTACTAAATAAGTTACCTAAATGCATATGTTAATATTATGAGATATATCCCCCAACTTAAAGATGCATAATAAATGGTCCAGACAACGCCTTCTCCCACAGTGACCTCTTACTTACGTAATAAACTTACTATGTTCACCCATGAATCATGCAGCAAAGCAGAGCATTTGAACCATCCCAGAAATTGCTCTGTTTTTGTAGTAATTGTGCACTTTCCCTAATGATCCAGATATGTCAATGATCCAGACTACATCAACCTTGGCCTAAAGCCAAATACTAACATGAGAGGGGTACTATAATCATGTAAAATATTAGGGAAAGCGGTCAATTCTATTATCTGTGGCCACAAATGGGAGGTAACAGAAAAACATCCTACACTTTGGTGTAAGTTGAGAATTCTGCTCTTGAATCTGAACTCAAGACCAAATGTTCCAGAACAAGAATTAATCAAAACTAAGGAACATCAACTGAAGCTTTCAGTAGTTTGTTTAATGCATTCACTCCTCCAACTCGGCTTATTTACTTCAATGGTTCTTAGCGTGCTTTAATTTTTTTCAGCAAGTCTACTGATGGGTAATAAAAACATAACATGAGGAAGAAGTTCTAAGCAGGCCAACAAATGAGTACTCAGGGGACAGATGACGTTAGTGGCCCCCTTTCTGCTATGCTAGTGGCCTAAACAGACACACCCTCGGTTTAAACATTGCATCAAGGTGAGGAACCACAGGGCTCAGTGGCACCGGGCTCCACGGCGCCAGGCTCGTCACCCACCTGCGCTGTTCCTCCCCATGCTCTCCTGAGGGGACAGTGAGGCATTCGTCCATGTGTCCATGCAGCAGCCGGAGGACGTCCCCACCGATCAGATACCCTGTGAGGGCAGAAACGCAGTCACACATGAACCGTCACACTGCTGGGACGATCACCGGGCCCCACCCTCTGTTTTCACTGGCAGAGAGACAGGCAGAGAGACAGGCGAGGCTTCAGGCCCAACCTCAGGGGTGGACAGGGCCACCTGCCTGCTGCCTCCAGGCCCCAAGCCCTGGTTAGTGACCTTCCCACTGGAAACACCTCCTCAGCCCCATACACCCCCACGAAACACAGACGCGTGGCTAGGCTCAGAGTTGTACGTGCACAGGTGGCAGTAATCAGAACAAACCCTAATGCACAAGCACTGCTGTGACCCAGCTCCGAGTCACCTGCGCTGGAAGATGGGAGATCTTTTTTTATCCTAAATATAATTTTTGTTCTAAATTAAGTCATTTAATTTATTGTTTATTCTATTACAGTTGTCCCAATATCTTTTTTCCCCTTTTGGTCCCCTCCACCCAGCCTGCCCCTCTCACCCAGTCACTCCACTCTCTGTTGTCTGTGTCCATGAGTCATTCATACAGGTGCTTTGACTAGTCCCTTCCCCTTCCTTCCACCATTCGCCTCTCCCCCATCCCCTCCTACAGCTATCAGTCTGTTCCCTGTTTCCGCGTCTCTGGTTCTATTTTTCTCATTAGTTTATTTCATTCATTAGATTCCACTTATAGGTGAGGTTATATGGTATTTGTCTTTCTCCAACTGGCTTATCTCACTTAGCGTAATAGTCTCCAGTCCCATCTGTGCTGTCAGAAAGGTAGGACTTCCTTCTTTCTTTCAGCTGCATAGCTCTCCACTGTGTGTGAAATCCTGACAGGAGCCTAACTGAGCAATATCCCGGGGGCCAAAACACTGGAGAAAGTAACCCCTAGAAAGCTAGCACATAAAACACACACCAGTTTTAAAGTTAACCGTAGCATAAAAATAAGGAAAGGTAAGTCCTAACACAAACTTCACTTTTAAATACCAATCTGCACAAGGGTCTTAAATGTCAGCACCTATGTAACAGAATGTTTTGACACAAAAGCTCTCCCTAACAGTCAGCTCATTATCACACTTGTGGAGATGACCTTCAGCCCTGCATCAAGGACAAACCATCTCACTGGAGGGGAGGACTTACCTTGGGCCGCTTCACTTCCTGAGCTGATCGGGGCCACGCTCCAGAGAGTCTGCTGGAAAGCCGCATCCACGTGGAAGCTGCTGCCGCCATAGGACAGGTGCTGCAGGGGAGGAAAAGAGAGGTCACGGCCGCGCCCGGCACTCTCGCTGCACACGTGCTTCTGCCCACTCAACCCAGCACGCCAGCCTGGAGCTGTGCACCCAGACCATCACCCAGAAATAAAGAGATAAGCAGGGAAAAGTCGGAGTTTCTGTTTGACTCTGGGTATTCTCCACCTTCAGTCTAAGAGTTATTAACGTAAGCCACTAATCAGAAAACACACAAATGAATACAGTAAAATAAATTTACTCACCAAGATAGATTATTTTGTTTTAAGCCTTACGAATGGACAAAATTGTACAGCCAGTGGGTACTTACCACTGAAATTATAACAAGTTTTGTGTGTATCACACTGATTTTTCTTTGACAGTGAAGTAGGTGAAGTCACAGGACCAATGTCCCAGTTTCACCAGGCCCTTTAGGGACTTTATCTGCAATTTGACACAATGGTCGTTAGATGGTGATGTTTCCCAATAGGTACCTAAGACCTGACCATTTCCTCCAAAATTCATACATTACAAATTTCACATTTTCCTTCTTAAAAATAAAAATGTATTAAAACAACACTTTTAATATCTTTGATACCCATAATGAGTTCTCAAATGACAAATAAAGAATAACAAAATAGCATAACTGCTCTGGAATTTTACAGCCAAATGCCTCAATTATTTTGCTAATCACACCCTGGCTGCCTCTAGCAGTTCAGACACACATGGAACAAGCACCTGTGTTCTTAGGGTCATTTTAGTGGCCATCCCCAGTATTCTCGCCATGATTCTGTGATAGTTTCCAATGCCAAGGACAGTCAACACTTTCAAAGACTGGAACTGTCCACGAACATTCCCAGAAACTGGACACCCCAACGGAGTGAGGAGCATTGCAGCCTGGCGTCACCCCATGGTGAACTCCACAGGCCTTGCGACACCCCAGGAGCCCCTTCCACCTAAAGATGCTACTTGCAAGTCAGTAGCAAAGCAGGTATTTCAATACCTTTCTCTTCAAAACAAAACCAATAATTTTTTGACATCCATGTTGTTATCTTACCAATAATTTTTCCAATCAATAAGACTCAAGTTTAGCAGCTGATTGACCAGCCTTAGTTATAAACTGCTTTGACCAGCCTCTCAGCCAGCTACCTGCCTTTCTACCACCTCACCACATCCTTAAGTGTAATGCCAGCTGAGACTCCTTGATTGTTAAAATTCTCTATTTACAAATAAATCCCATGCTTCTGCTTCCACAAACCAGGAGAATATTTTTCCTTCATAGCTATCATCACATAATGTGATTTAGTGTATCTTTCTCTCTCCGTCACGTGAGCTGTCTGACACAGGTTCACAGCCTAGTAATGTTATTCAATAAACAAAGATGTGCAGAAACCAAAATCTTCAAAGCGAAGCAGCATAAACCTAAAGAAATATTTTACATTGTTCCACAAATGCACCTATTTTAATGACCTGAGCCAAAGTAACAGCACACGCACAGAAAACTTTCTTTAAAATCATATGGCTCTCACCAGACCATGAACAGGTAGGTCCAAACACCAACAGTGAAATTTTTAGTTTTGACATATTGTGACAAATAAATAGATAATCTTCATTTGTTCATTCATCATGGTTCACTGAATACACTATTATATGAATAGAACACCCTCTGCACCCCAGAGGTGCTTGGAATCCACAAGGGAAAGTGATATGCACAGAAGACTACAACGCAATATTAGAGAACAGTGGGTGAGTTGTAACCAAAGCGCTACAGGAGTTGAGAAGAGAGGAAACTTCAGCCAGCCCACCTGAGACAGAGGTCCTGGCCCTAGGGCTGGAGGGCAAGTGGCATTTCCACGGGTGAGATGGGGTGTCATGGGGGTGAGGGCTTGGAGAGCCAGCAGGGTCGCCCCAGCCTCCCCTTTATATACTTAGATATGTCGTCTCCAAATACATCTGCATGTATGTCGGATTTTGGTGTGCGTATTGATAATGTTAACTTGCTAAGTGTAAGTATTTAAAACATGTCAAAATTGTTGTAGAACCACTTTGAAGCTTTTCATTTTTAATTCACCAGAAACCTCATCATTGGAAGCGGATGGGCCTTGCTGGCCTTCTGAGAGGCTCCGACAGGGGACCGGTGTGACAAAGAGAAGGTGCCCCCAAAGGGCAGAGACGCAAGGACAACAGGGGAGCGGACTGGCCGTGGGCTCATGGCACGTACTGGCACACAGGGAGGGAGGGCCTGCCGGTGAGGAGGTGACAGATCAAGGGTCCTATACTTTAGGCAGCGAAAAAATAAACGTGATAGAACCATAAAAGCCTAAAGATTTCAGTCTGCGGGAGAAAGTCCAAAAGTGTCTTTAAGAACATATTACACCATACAATTCTAAACAATGTCCACTCTTCTCAAGAGAACCTTCTCTAGGCATAATGATTTTAAATGCTTCTATTTAGTTTTCATGCTTAAGCAGCAAAGGGAACTCTGAGTCAAGCCAAGGTCAAGTTACGTCTGTCAAGTTAGGTAGGAATATACATAAGGGGAACAAAAGCAAAAATAAATAAATGGGACTATATCTAACTAAAAAGCTTTTCAACAGCAAAGGAAACCATCAACAAAATGAAAAGGCAACCTACAATGAGAGAATATATTTGCAAATCATACATCCAATAACGGGTTTAAATCCAAGATATTAAAGTACTCAATACAACTCGATAGCAAAAAAATGATGATGATGATGATAATCCAATTAAAAAGGGGGGGGGGCCCTAAATACACATTTTTCCAAAGAAGATATTACAAGTGGCCAACAAGTTACATAAAAAGATGCTCAACATCACTCATCACCAGGGAAATGCAAATCAAAACCACAACAGGATACTACCTCACACCCGTCAGAATGGCTGTCACCAATAAATCAACAAACAACAAGTGCTGGCGAGGATGTGGAGAAAAGGGGACCCTCTGCACTAGTGGTGGGAATGTAAGTTGGTGCAGCCACTATGCAAAACAGTATGGAGTTACCTCAAAAATTTAAAAATAGAACTACCGTAGGATCCAGCAATTCCACTTGTGGGTGTTTATCCAAAGAAAACAAAAACATTGATTCGGAGAAACATGTGCACCCATGTACACTGCCACATTATTTATAGAAAGCCTTTGACACAACAGCAAATGGTTCCAAAGGAATTATTTTTCTTCTTGGATATTGCTGCAAAGAGAATAAAGATCTCATTTCATATTAGAATATGAAACAGCAAGATGAAACAAGATACCATCTGGATAGGTGGTTTACAGCCATTCCCAGTGTAAGACCCCTTACTCCTAGGCAACGGGGGGCAGAGTCTGAGCACAGAAGCAGCAGGGGGGACAAGCAGAGGCGGTGCCTGGGGCCCAGCGCCCACTCCCCTGCACCAGGCTCTCCCCCAGGACACGACCAAGACCAGCCCCTCAAATCAGCTCCAATCAGGGCAGCACCTGACAGTGGCAAGTTCACAATTAGATCTTTAACCATCGCTGTCAGTGCAGGAAAACTGGACCAGGGTTCAATAGACACGAAAGACCGAGAACTTAAAAGTCGATGACTGAAAATGTTTCTTTTCAGTCCTCAGTTTTAACGAATTTACCAGTTTTTTAACCACTCAGCACTTCTCAGCACAGGCACCTCGCTCTCACAGACAGACCTTCATTTGAAATCAGCTGTAAGACCCTCTGCTCCTCCCTTCCCGGCTTCCTCTTTTCTTTTGCCTGAACATCCACAGCTTCCTCAAACACCCTGAACTGGCATAGATCTCCCTCGTAACAACTGCAACTTACTGAGCATTACGAATACTTGTGCTGTTCACAGGGCAGAGTCTTACTTGGCTGGAAGCATTCCATCCTTTTACCTCCCTGTGAGCTAGGTCCTTTATTAGCCCGTGCAGATGAGGAAACTGAGGCCCCAGGAGGCTCCGTGACACCAGGGCTCACACCGAGTGGGGGGTGGATGTGTGGGAGACCTTGATGGGGACAGTGGGAACACGGGCTCGAGAGCCCATTGGGCACAACAGCAGCACGCTCTATTTCTAACTGTCTCAACTACCGTCCGCTGCGGTCTCACAGACATTTTACAGCACCCCTTTTTACCTCTGTCCAATTACTTTTCAACCTCAAAATAAAAACTATGCTTTGCTAGTCGCTGCTGTTCCACCCACAGGACAGTCTGGTCTGAAGGCACAGGTGCCTTGAACAAAGTCCCCAACCCCCACTGAAGGCCACCTGTACCCCACAGCTCAAGCCACCAGACGCGCCAGAACCACCACCAAGTGGCATTAAGCTGTTTACCCACAAACTCTTAAACAACACAGAAATGAGGCCAATGGAAAATAAATAGTTTCTAAATAATGATAATATTTTACATTGGCATCTTTCATCCTTCCATTGATTTCAATCTGCAAACTGCTGTATATGATTCTTCTTTAGTAAAAAATACACTGCACTAAGTAAGTTTAAATATATACTGGTTTCACCACAAAATTAAAAATATCTTCAATGATTAAACATAAACTTGTCTTCCTTCTCCCATTTCCAGCCCCTACCTTTTGAAACAATGCAATGTCAATGAGAGACTCCAACTTTTTAAGATTTTATCTGTTTCTCCTTTCTTAACATGGCAAGTACTTCTCATGTAAGAATTTGATTTCATCAGTGTCCAAATCAGGAGTCGCAGCCACACTGATGCAGCCCTCACACTGGCTGCAGTAGAGCCTGCAGACTCCTCAATCCCTGATAAACTGTGTGGAGAGCTTCAACAACATGACCCGGGAGCAGGCACCAGCCACTCCAGGAGCACGCCGTCCAGGCGCACAGGACACCAGCCTACGTGGGCAGGTGAGCGGCACTTCCACACACCACCGCCCCTCCCTATCTGGGGAGTCACTTCCCTCTCGTCAAATGGAGATGCACGTTTGTTTCTAAGCAACCTTCCAGATAATCTGAAATCCAAACTGGAAAAGAGAGTTTCATGAGCATGTCCTTTGTCATCTCACCAAGTCCGTGCCCCCTTCCCACACTTACCAAGTACCTTTCAGAGGACACACTCACTAGGATGAGGTCATCACCAACGCGCACCTTCTCTCCTTCCGACCGCTGCTTGGAGGCGGGGTGGATGGTCCACCAGCAAGCCTCACCTGCAGAAGGGCGAGCAACACAGAGGAGGTACTGAGTTTAAAGCCCACATGCTTGGCCAATGACTCCAAAACAAAGAGGGAAATAAAACACGTCTTCAGAGTCAGCCTCCTTAAAAGAAAATTGTCCTATTCACACCACCTTCAGGAATTTGAAATGTAATGCCACTTAATCTCTAACCATGAAAATCGAAAGAAGGAGGGCAAATTAAATTAGGCTAAGATGTACCAAAATGCTTGTCACAGAACTGGCTGTGACATTTTGGGAAGATTGATTGTCTACACTAACATAAGGCCAAATCCACCAGTCCCGCAAACCTGACTTCATTTGTTAGAAAACCACATGTCAGTGCACTGTGCGTGTTGCTGTGTGATAATATCTAGTTTCTGACACTTGACTTTCAGAAGGACTCGGGGTTTTGTGATGTGACATGGTAACGGTTTAAAGGACTCTACTTTCTAGGGGAGGCTGATTTACATGGGCACAGCTGCTGTCATCTAAACTTTACTATCCTGTGCCTTATTTTACGTTCTTGTTTTAAAACGTGTTTGTTTGTATTAAGGGTAAAAAAGAACCCCATTATAGAAAGATACATTATAAAAATATCTGAGTATAATCAAATACTTTCTTCTAGAACTAGTCATGCATAAGCCTCATGAGCTACAGACTCATTTTTCACTTTTCTGTGCTAGTACCTAAGATATGCATTACCATTCAATTCTTCAGTCTGTTCACAGTTCCTTTTAAAACACAAATATAAGTTCTATCCAAAAATGTGAATGGCTTCAGTGATATGTTATCTAGTAATCTGCATTCTCTCCCTTTGCCCAGCTTCATTATTTTTCCGTAACACTGATTTTTTTCTTCTCTCTGATCCCCCAGTGCCAGAGTGCAAGTGCCACACCAGCAGGGCCCTTGCACATTCAGCTTGTCGGACTTTGAAACCCCGGATACTATCATGCTTGTTTTTAATGTGCGGGCACTCAGTAGGAATTCCTTCTGCATAAGTGAGTAAATGAATCAGCAAATACCATTTCTCAAGCATGCTTGGAGGCCATATGCAAGCTGTGATCACGGCTGCTTTTCTTACACAAACCGCAGTCTTACTTGAATGGCACCTTGCAGAATTCCTTACTCACACTGTACTCAATTCACATTTTTTGAGTTGTAGGGAATTTTTCATTCATTCGCTCAAACATTTATGAAGCACCCACTATCTGTCCATCGTTGCTTTAGGAGCTGGGGCACATCACCAAACAAGGGAGAAATGCCACCTGCCTGTGAGTCTAGGTCTGGTCGAGGCCAGCACATGACAAACGGCAGAATAATAGAAACTCCATACTCAGAGCAGCTAGAGCTCAGGGAAGGTGGCAGGAGGCCCTGAGGCAGGGGCAGCACTGGGCTGCCTGCTGTTTCAGTATTTTGTCATCATCTCAGCGTGTAGAACACTTATGAGAGAGAGAACTGAGGACTTGCTTTTTCATGTAACTGTGTGCTGGAGTAAACTAATTACAATGAGAAGACCTCAAAAAACTAGCAAAAATACAGAGAAATGTCTGAGCCTACAAAAAAAACAGAATAGAAGTAATAATACATTTATCTATTTGGTGCCTGGGAATCTTCGAATTTTGTGTAAAAGGCAGTGTGTTGGTCTATTTAAAAAATTAAGTTGGCAAATATAGCTTTATTTTTATCCACTTGTAGTCTGTGAAAAACCTGGACAACCGGAAAGTATTTCAAAAAGAAGAGGGTATGTGAGGGGTGGCTGGATCCCACCCACGAAATGAATGGCTTAATGAGAATTGTGCTATTTCCTTCCATTCTTTGTTCCCCTTGGTCTTTTATTTATTTTTAATAACATACAGGAGTCATTCATGCTCACTGTAAAAGATAAAATAGCCAAATTGCACAGAGGTATATAAAGCGTAAAGTCAGAACACTGAGAACCAAAACAAAAATAAAGCTTATGCTCTCCTACCTTGATTCTCTGGAAAAGAACTTGTAAATATACATTTTTTTCAAAAAAATGTAAAGCTGTGTCACATTTTTGTCTATTTGGATAGATATGTCACTTAATGCTGTGTTTGAACGTTGACACTATGTTACTTAAAAACATTTTAAGATGGAAGACAACAGATAAAGACACGCAGCAATACTTCACAAGCTAACCGGGGCCGTTAATACGGTCAACAGCCAGTAAGGCCTGGAGTAAGCACTGCTCTTTCCATCAAAGCCTTCGGAAGAATAAGGTCTGCGGCTCAGTTTGAACATCTGGCTCATTCTGCGGGAATGCCTGAGCCATGAATACAGCACGCGCATCTTCCTCGTACTAAACCTCCCACAGGCAGTTGTGCGCTTTTTCTGGCTCTGTCCATGAAAACCATCACCGGGTCTCCTGGCTTTCGACCCAGTTCAATCGCGGACTCACCTGTTGTGTCCTCTTGCAAGCCGACGTCGAAGGCCAGTTTGTCAGTGGAAGACCGGGAGGTGGACAGGCAGCACAGGTACTGAAGGACACAGAATCGGGGCTGTCATTACACACCTGTGGTCCCGCCCAGGGTAACTCTGACAGGATCTGGAGTCAGTCTGTCCCTGCTGTGGGGCCCCCCTTCAAATCTGCTCAAAGTCTGGGTCTCCGTGGGGAGGGCAGGGCACACGTCCTCCCCACCGCAGAATGATGGGGGAGACGCGTGCCGTGGGTGAAAGGCCAGGAGCGGGCTGTCTGCAAACCTCCTCCACATGGGACATCCGCGACCACAAGCAGAAGCAGAACCTGACCTGACACAGATCTTCTCCTTGAGGGAAACTCAAAAACTACTCACTTCTATCTTCCAGTTGTGCTTCCATCTTTTAAGTTCAACTCTCTGAGACCCACCCAGTGCTGAGACAGGTGTGCAATACACCGCCTCCCTGCGTGACCTTTTATCATGTGGGTGGTCTTTCATTTACTTTTAATTCCAAAAGTCATTCATGCAACACCATCATCTCCCTACTTCTCCTACTCCCTTCAGTGTTCCTAACTCATTCTTGAACACCAAGCTTAGGCTAATTTTTCAGGCCACCTCCCCTCTCCCCACCCTAACCTCGGAGACCTTGCTGAGTGTCACAGTAATGAGGGGCAGAGGTGAACAGGTGTGAGGTCCAGACGCACCACTGTCTGCACCAACCACACGCACCAGCAAGGAGGGGACCCTGCAAACTGCCCGAGACAATGTTAGGTACCGAGCCACCCAGACTCTCAAAATCTTCCTGTGCAAGAGGGTCCACTCAGGGGGCTCTGTGAGAGGAATGGCCAAGGACAGTTGAGCTGGCAGTTGGTGTCCCGGGGATGTAAAGGGAAGCTGGCCCGATTCTGTCCCCGGCTGTGAAGCATTGGCTCCCAGAGTTGTAGGAGAGATGCTCCCAGGCCTCCCACGCACTCAACCAGCAGAGAAGTGCGATTGTGACTATGGACTTGAATCTAAACATACTAAATATCTAAATTTATGCGAGGCAAAGTAACAATTTTATAATACTGACTTCCCAGGCAGAAACATAAAGTGATCCCTATTAAAGGCTTCTGTAACATTTCTCAGTAACATTGCCGCTGTCACTGTTAACTTGCACACCCCGCCTCTACTGCCCACAGCCCCCGTGAAGCTGTGGTTTAATCAAGCGTTACTATAATTATTCTGTGTTAATCAAGTTCCAAGAGGGCAAAGGCTTGTCTATTTACTGTTACACCCAGCACCTAGAACTACACCCAGCACCTAGAACAGCGCCCAGCACCTAGAATAGCACCTAGCACCTAGAACAGCGCCTAGCACACAGTAGGTGCTAAATGATACTGACTGGATGAATGGATGGAACTTTCAGATGCAGTTGGAGGCTTGAAGAGGGACAGTGGGGCACCCAAGGCTGGACAGCCTGTGGGAGCAAGCCTGACCCAGGTCCTCCAGCCAGGCCCAGGCTCTTCATGTCTGCTGTGCACAGAGGGCACCTTCTGAAACAGAACCTCACACTCACTATTTCATGCAGTGTGTGTTTTGATTTCTAGTGAAGATGGAATTCTTTCCACAAGGTTCTAATGTGTGATTGCTATAGGTAAACAAGTTTTTTAAGGCAGAGAGAGCAAGCATATATCATCAACTTGTTGTTCCACTTATTAATACATTCATTGGTTGCTTGTTGTACATGCCCTGTGCCCTGACTGGGGATCAAATCGGCAACCTTGGTGCATCGGGACAACATTTCAACCAAGTGAACCAACTGTGATGTGCAGCCAGGGCCACAAACAGGTTATTCTATCTGCTGGCCTGGTGTCCAGCCACTGTGTTCAACCAAATGTTTCCTTTGTTGTATTCCATGCCTTGCTACGTTGGCCAAGGCTTCCACACAATGTGAAGTAGCCCAGTCTTGTCTTCCTTCATTTTTGTTTGTTTTTGTGTGGCCAAGAATGGCTTCAGTGTCTCACAGTAAGTATGATGTTGGTTACTGATCTGACTGATACTTTCTTTATCATTGAGGAAATAACCATCAATGCTATTTTATTAGAAATGGATGTTGAATCTTATTAAAACCTTTTTCAGCACCTGTTAAGATGATCATAGTTTTTCTTACTTGAGCTGTTTATGTGATACTACTACATGCTAAAGAAAATTACTAAGTACTTATTAAATTCATATCTGTATTTTCCCTGTCCTCCTGAGTCTTATTAACCAGACATTTCACATCAATGTTAATGATGGAGATGGCCAGTCTGGGGGGGGTGTGTGTAGTTTCTGTTATTCTTATTGTTGTGATTACTGGTGTGGAGGGCATGCTCAGTCTCCTGCTCTGGAATCACTGAGATCATTTGAGAATTGCCTTCTTTTTAAAATAAATAATCAATTATATTACACTTCCAGATATTGGACTATCATGTAGTCACTAAAATCAGGTTGACAGATAGTTTAAATAACATGGATAATGTTTGGGCTGTAATAATATGCAAAAAAATCAGGATATAAATTTGATTATGAAGTAAGATCTCAACTATGTAAAAAAATTTAGGGAAAGACTGACTTTTTTAAAGTTCCTTTGACCATTTTCTCTCATTAGTGTGATCATGAAAAATTATTTCTTGTGTCATTTCCAAATCTTACAGAATAAATATGTATTGTTTGTATAATTAAAAGGAGGCTTTAAAATAGATGAAACTGTTGTATGTGTTACATGTTTTATACATGTAAGCATAAAAGTTACAAGCACATACAACACGCAGGTGCAGTGGAGTCGAAGCCCGGGAGGTGCTCAACGGGCCGTGAGGACGACTGGCTGAAAGAGGGGCGGACGTGGGGGAGGGCGGAGAACACCAGTTGGGAAGGACAGGAAGTTAGTGGAAAATTGACAGGGGAACTCAGGGGCCCATTTTTAATATTACCTTTCAGTAGAAACTCTTTAACTCTTTAATAAGGAAATTGTGCAAAACGACGACAGAAGTGAGAACAGCTTTTCCACAATTTATTTTACCTCTCACTAGTTTGATAAACTAGTCTAACGAGCATGAGACACCAACCACAGAAGCCATACCACAACGGGGTCAAAGGACCTGAAGGCCACATAGGCTAACCCCCCCACCCCCCTGCCCCATGAACGGGAAACCCCACAGGGTGCAGCTGCACCAGGCCCGCTGTGCAGGGCACTCACCATGCCGCTATAGGAATGGCGTAGCAGGATGGCGTGGCCGTAGAGGAGCGTCCGGTGACCACCGCCTTGAGCAGTCTGGGGGCGAGGAGAAAGGGTCAACAGGAAAAGAAAACCAAAGCAGCAAACTTAGCTAAGTCAATAACAAGGTCTCACACTCCTGGGGAGCAGCTAAGGGCATGGCAGCCAACAGAGTGCTGTGCAGAGACGACCGAGGCTATCGTGTCCACCTGCACCACAGGCAAGCAGGTGACCGAGCAGCTCTGGGAGAACGAGCAGGTGTCAGTAAATACTCAGCAGGACTCGTGGTTACTGAGTCCTAGTTCTTCACTGCCTGCATATCCCACTGCATTGTGGTCTGCATCGGGCAGCGGCGACGGCACTTTGGTCACGGCAGCCGTGCAAGGGACATTCAGTTGCAGCCCTTTCTAGCTGCCTCCCACACCCCCTGCTCTGACGAATATGCACTCTCCCAGCCCTGCACACGCCACACTGCCCTCCTGCCGGTGTCTTAGAACACGACATCCCCCCCGTGGTCTTTTCTACCCTATAAACTGCGCCTTAAAACTGAGATTCAAGGCTACCTCCTGTAGGAAGTTTCATCTGATTTCCCTCAGTACTCCTGCCACTGCAGGTGCACACGGCACCTGCAGCCCAGGTACGCACAGCACCTGACACCATAAGCACCTTTCTCTTCTGGACCAGACTGTGCACCATAAGCACCTTTCTCTGCATCACTGTGCACCATGAGCACCTTTGTCTTCTGGACCAGACCATGAGCTCCTCAAGAACAAGGAGCTGAGCCATCAGCACAGAGCACTCAATAAACCTTTGGTGAGTGGGAAACCAAGGTGCGGAGCCCCATCCTCAGGGGGAGGACCGAGAGTCAAGGTGTCATGGTTTGCACGTCCAGGTGTTGAGAAAAGAGGAAGGGACCTGGACCACAGCAGTGGGTATGATGGCAGGAGGCCCAGAAAGTCACCAAGGGGCTGCAGTGTCTCCTGAAGGAGAAGGGTCTTTGGGGGTCTCAAGGGTGGGACTGACGACAGCTGACTCTGACGGGCACCTTAAGAAATGCAGAGTCAGCACTTTAACATCAATACCATTCCGTCTTTTCTGACTAGAGATAAGAAAATCTCTTCTAAATACAACCCTCCCAATTTCTCCAAATGATTTCTTAAAATAACTTTATTTCCATGTTATGCTTGAAAGACCTCAGAACCATTCTTAAAATAGATGAAGTTATTAAAATTCTAAGAAAAACTGCTTTTAAAACAATAGGAAACTCGCTTCTTCACATGCTGAGGGAAAAAGAGGGAGTCTACATTCCGAAGTCGTCCTCTCCTCGAAACTCGGCCTCTTTGGGGAGCGCTGTCGCTTCCTGCGGCACGTCTAATTCACTGTGTCCAGGAACGGCGATCTTCGCCTTCCCCGATTCACACGCTGTGCCGGGAGCTTAACTTTCCCCACGAGACACAAGCTCCAAAGCCACAAAGCCCGGCGACTCCCCTCCCGCCGATGGTCACAGCAGCCGAACAGGGCACTCACAACACAGACTCAGCTGGGAAGGGCTGGGGCTGCTCTCACTCCGGGGCTCTGTCCGTGCAGTTCACGTGTTCATGGTAACATGCCCACACACTTCACGGGTTCACATGAACACATGTAAAAATGTCAAAACTGGCTGAGGTGAGAGAGACATTGTAGTGTCTAAATTTCCTTCCAACTATAGATTTTACAGAATTAGACAATTATAGATTTTAACTGGAGATTTCCTTACCACTTACAGGCTAATTATGCCTGATTTGGTTTTAACAGAGCTGGTAAAAGCATGCACATAACCCACACTAGACTGTTACTGTGTCACTGTCACCGCAAAGCGATGCAATCTCTGTCACGTGGGCTGCAGTACTCTTCTTCTAACTTGTCGTTTTAAATATGGATCTAACTGACTGTTTCCAGAAAAATAAAATGTGGGATTTCTACTCTTGGGCCAGCTGGCTAACTTCATTCATTCAGCAAACACTGATTGAATGAATTGTGTGTGGGGATGAACCCAGAGGAGTTCTTCCCTGTGCTTTTTGATTTGATACATTGTGTCAATTTTCCTGTTACATGTGGCCGGTCCCTGCTGCAACTTAAGTGAATAAATACAGGGCAGGGCAAATGTATAAAACTCGGCGTTTATCCTTGTATGATATTTATTATAGTATTATTTGCCATAAGAAAACTGTAACCCTACTTTAGCCTCACCCTATATTTACAGCATTCCTCGGATATGCAGAACTGCTGATACTTTCTGAAGATGGTTACCACTTCTGGGGTGACTTCTCCAAGATTCGATGACATCCTGTTTCACGCGGGACAGGGCACACTCCCGCACACTCTCAGTGAGGAGACAGCTACCACTGCTGGGCGGCAGCTGCATCAAGAGCAGAGGGATTCTGCCCCTGGGAGCAGGGCCCGTCTTTCCTCTGGCCACCCACACCAAGCCCTGGGAGCACACAGCAACAAGGCCACACTGGCCTGTGGGGAGCCCACAAGGTCTGATGAGATTCCAGTCGATCAGGCTAATGGGGCAGCGAGCCTGAGACTGTCCTGCCTTCCAGATCACACTTCAGAAAAAAAATTTTGGTGATTTTGGAAGTTAACATGTTAATTGTTCTTTGGGATCTAAAACATGAGCAAAGTAATCAGTGCTTTCAATTGTACCAATAAAAAGGAGAATTAGGAAATTATGTTTTACGTAACAAAAATAAGCCTTTGGTTTCCAGTAATGCCATCAAGACTTCAGTCCTGCTAATTCCCCAGTAAATATCACACACACAAAAAAACGTTCTTTCCTATTTATTCAAAAAAGACGTATGGGTGTCTACTGACTGAGAGTACAAGGCCTGCGCTGAGAGTGGTAGAAGTAATAAACTCGCCGTCTGTCTCTTGCCTTATTCATTCATTCAACACTGATATACTGAGTCCCGTGTAATCTCCTTCAAGCTATTTGCACACTATCAGCAAAAGAGATGAAAGTCTGAGAACTAATTCTCTGTCCATTCCCCAATACCTCCAACCCCATAATGGGTTATCAGGCCCTCCACGCAGAAACATTACCTGGAACCTACATGTCGTTACATTTCAATGTGTGACCCAGACCTATCTGCCCCTGCTAATGAAACGTCAGTCCACCTGCCCCTGCTACCAGGCTGTGACCAGCTGAGCCTGTGGTGTCCCCAGGGACCTGTCGCCAGTCCTGCACAGCCCGGTGATGGAACTGAGCCCCCGGCCAGCTTTGCAGGACTGCTGGGTCCCACACATCGTGGGCGTCTAGGCTAAGAGGTTTTTGCCCTCTTGGGGGAAAAGCCACAATCAGCATTTTCAACACTCCTCCCTCTAAGTGCTTCTGGTCCTGCAGAGTCAAGCATCATTTAATAAAGGGTAAAACTGGACTTTTAAAAAATAGCAGTTAAAAATTGTTTTCAGATCTGTAGGTGGGTTTGGTCCCACTGTGTGAGATGACCAAAAGGGTTAATGTCACAGAACAGTCTAAAAACACAAACCCATGAACTATACGTGGAATGACAAGTCCAGAATACACTAAAAAACATGCCGTCTAAGCAACATGCCGTCTGTATTCTGAACCTCACCTCGAGTTCTCCACAATACCGATTGTGTGTCGACAGGCACTCCGCCACCACTAGTGTCCCAGGGTGCAGCGGAAACGGCCCAGAGTGCGGACCCACACTGTGAGCAGCAGTTTTGACGGAAGTGCTTCTATACTTCCACTGATCTGGAGTCACACACAGCCGCTGGGCACTGGGTACTCATCTGTCATCCTTCTCTGGGGGGCGGGGGATGAACTGGACTACTGCAGCTGCACTTGGGATTTTACTGTTGTAAGCTTACAATGCACCAGCCAAAGTATAATAATACATAAAAGCAGAATGGTTCTGACTAAAATCAACTGAAGAGGTTTATATACACATGAAAATTATAGGTCTGTATTTCTGTTGTTTTGGGGGTTTTTTGGCTGTTTTTTTAAAATACATGCTTGTATTACACATTTGCATATTAACATCTCTAGTATTACATTAAAATTAATTTGCTAACTATACAACATCGAAATATTTTAAGGTTTTCTGATTATCTAATCACTCTTTTCTGCACAACAATGCTATGTTGTTAATGTAAGGTATTTCTCATAATTCCAGGTCCTTAGTATTAGAGAGATTCCTAAAAAATAAACTAGACTCTATGTGCAAACTTTTCTGTATCCTTGCCTACTAGCTCATAACACGCCACCTTAGATGTAGGAGGATGAACTCTTAAAAGGTGTTTTATTGCTGTGGGAAAAACTGAACCATACCCCCAAAATCAAAAACAGCAGACAGCAAACAGGAAACTGTCTTAGAGCACTTCTCTCATAGTGCCCCGACATGGAAGTTTACCTTCAAACGTTAATGCTGAGAGTAATCCTTGGGTAGTACGTTGTTTCAGGGGGGAAAACGAAAAAGCCTCCTCCTGTGTAAATTTGCCACCCCCTGGGAGAGACCTTCTTGCACCAAGGTGAACAGCAGGGACCGTCAGGAGTAGCACCAAACTGCTCAGCTTGGCATTCTGGTCCCCTGGGTCCCTTAAAGCAGGGACACGCCACCTTCACTAGCAAATCACCACAGGTTCCCAGGATGAGTCTAATAACTAATGAGAATCTGCCTCCAGGCAAAATAAATGTTTGTGAGGCCCAGCTGCACATCATCGCCGGCCCCTCAGCCTGGACAACTTCCCTGCCACACAGTTTAACCAAGACCCTGAGGGTGCAGGCAGGCCTGCGCAGGACTGACAGCAGCAGAAATGGGGCCCCACCACAAGGAAGTGTCTGTCTGGTCCTAGCAGGCTATAAACCACACCTGTCCAGGTATGAAACCCCAAGCAAATCATGACTGAAAGGGGAAAGCTAAAGGAAATGGAGCATTTTTTCCTTTTCAGTGGTTTATAGTCTTACAATTGAATGCAGATACCCTCTGCTTAGTCAGTCACACCGGAACCTTTCCAGACAATCCAAGGCAGGTGTGAAAACCCAGCAATTAGCTCTGGCCTTGCGGTGACAGGAATCAGAGCCTAATTATGTTGTCTTAGGTATACCAGCTGGTTGGAGCGGATTCTGCATCATCCCTCTAACTGCATTGATTTTTATGTGAACCTGCTGTCTTGAAGAGCCTGAAATCTGTGTTTCTGGCAACTGTTGCGCCCACCCTCCTCCCCGGGGTGAGCAAGTAGTTTAGGTTAGTTTGAACTGCAGAGCTCTCCCCGGGGACAGGGCGAGACCACTGAACGAGGGCAGTGAATGCAGACATAGCAAAAAGACTGAATTTTTTCAAACCCAATTTCATTACTCATGTATCAATATGTGCAAGGAGAGGACATATCCATGTGTTGGCTGCTGTTTGTAACAGTCTCCCAACCCAAACCCTTGTTTCATGGTGTGTCCAAATGAGCTTTGCTGTCCTTTAAGCCTTCCAATATAACCATAGTGTTCTCTGCTGAAACAATGTAGCTGGAGTCATTGAAATCTGGAAAATGTGCTGCGGCCCTGTTGAAAGATGCTACAAATCTCAGCCCTGCCCCACCACCCCATCCAAGCTGTGAGCCTCTTGCTGTCCGTGTGGACACCCAGTTGTCTGCAGCCTCAGGAAGCCCAGTCCAGAGTTGGGTCAAGTGTGTGTGACACACTTAGCCCCACAGCTCAAACTGACATAAACTAATTGCTTCCTTTTCTCCTAAGCAGCCTCTTAAATCTACACCTGAATTTTGATTTAATACTTTTCAGTGTTGGTATCTTTTAAAATTTTTAAAGTTACATTAAGACTTTATTAACTGAATAATTTCTCTATACATTGTTACTTGACTTTTAGGATCAAAAATAAAATGTTGTGAATGTTCTATGAGACAAGTAGCAGGTACAAAAACTGAAACAAAAACTTGGTACTTTTTGGCCCAAATAACGACATCCCACTCCCCTCTTCCACTATATTCCTTCAGTGACACGACCATGTGTTCTACTCTCCTTTCACCTGTCTCCTTCTCAAACCTTGCTATTTTCTATGTGGCTGAAAAGTGAAAAGGAGTTAAAGTGTCTTTGATTCTTCCCAAGTAAGTCATTCTCTAGTAGCTTCTTGGTGCCTCTTCTAGTTTCCCAGTGTACAAATTTTCTAATGTATTCATGTAGAAGTGCTCAAACACAAAACAGCTAACGTAATCCCCACAGTGAAAATGCTAAATGAAGAGAGATGGAAGAAAGTGTTTTAATGGGAAAATTCTTAACACTGGCTGTAGACACAACAGCATGGTGACAACCAGAGGGAAAGGGGGTGGGGGGCGCAGAAGAGGGTAAAGGGTATAAACGGTGATGGAAGGAGACTTCACTTGGGGTGGTGAACATACAGTATGCGGATCATGTGTTACAGAGTTGTATCTGAAGCCTATATAACTTCATTAATCAATATCACCCCAATAAATTTAAAAAATAAACTTAATATGCTATAGTATGACATAAAGATGTCAAATGCTGTTTAAGTTGACAAATTTAAATGTATGATTGATTCATTTAAATTTAAAAGTTCCCAAGTTTGCTTTAATTTCTAAAACTTTAAAATGTGAAGTGCCATGAATTCAAAAATTAAACCAAACTTAAAATGTACAAAGTGTAACACATATAACAGATGATATAATGTCTTACCTTCATCATGAATTTCTGTAGGGGCATAGAAAAAGAGAAAAAAATATTAAATGCATACTATTTCAAAGACTTACTTTAAAATATCCTTATTTGTAAAGGTTTCTAAGTGGAGCTATGTGAACAATGAACACACAAAAACACATTCACTGTGTTTTTAAAACAAAACTGAGTGTTAACTACAGGCAGATAAAAACAGGAGCAAGCAAAACTCTGATGTTTTTACATTAGTTCTTCCTTTTTCTGTGAAAACATGCTGTTCTACCTTAATGTGTGATTCACTATACAACATAGCTAAACACCAAAACAATACAAAAATACAATCTTAAAATTATACTGTGGAAATGCTTTTAAAACTTTTTCATTTCATCTTTGGTTTAAAATCAGAGTGAGATAAATGGCAACACAACTCATTTTAGCAAAAACAGTGGATTAGGAACACAGTAGATCATAACCAACGTGCTGCGATGAAAATGACCTTGAGCAGTTCCCTAGACACTACAGGATGTGAGATGTGAATTCAAAGAAAAATCACAAAACTTTTGTCTCTAAATGACACAACTTTTTCTCATGATATAGTAGCTATTTTTCTTCTACATAACCTAATATGTGCATATATCCCTTTGTTTTTCTTTATGTCCATAAAGTTCCTTTGACCTATTCCTAGGCGATATACACAGATGAAAAAGAACTAAGAAGAAAACATGACACTACTTGTGCAAACTTAGGGCTAAAATGTAGTTGTCACAAGCACCTAAGTCCTAGAGAGAAGAGACACACAGGCCCACCCTAATTTTACAGAAAACAGCGTGTTTTCTGACCTACACACTCACAGATGCCACTGCTGGTTCCCTGGAACAGAAACACAGGGTGATGTGTATATGACTCAACAGCAATTCTACTGGGACTGACTTTTTTCACTTTTAATATCATAAGTTTAAGGAAAAACTGTCAAGAACCATACCATGTTAAGCTCAGACAACGCAGGCTGCTCAGTTACACGCCTGCAGCTGACGTCAGTGATAAGCAACGTCAGGAGGTTAAAGTCCCTGTTGAAACTGAACAATCACATGCCTGCGTGTGACCACTAGTGAGGCAGATTCTCCAAATGGAGAATTAAGAAAAATCATTTTAACTCTCAGAGCAAAGAAAAACAGAGCTCCAACATTTTGCTACAGAACATGGTTTATAACAGATGCTTCTTCACGAGATCACACTGCCCCAGGTTTGGAGACTTTTCTTTCAGAAATGTTCTCAGTCTGACTCTGTCGCCCACCCAGGCTGAGCCACTTTGGAACTGCACTGAGTAGAAAATGGACGTGGAGTCACTGAGAATTCGGAATGTCTTAGGTGTGTACTACTGCGGGCAGAGTGTATCATAGGTGACAGTAAAACAGTGACTTCCAGCAATTAGCAAAGACTTGGATAGCATTTTTTGCAAGACAGAAAAACAGCACATGCAAAAGACACAATACTTTCAAAAGATAATCAACAACATGAAAGGATTATTTGTGGCATTACTTTTTATATAAGCTACCTATTGGTCAAGTTCGCCTAAGTGGTAGGTATTAACCAAGTTCTAACATTGTAAGATTTTCAGAAGAGGTCACTGAAGGGCAAGAAAGCAAGATGCATTGAAACAAAGAGTATACATATATTATTTTAATCTCAATGTAAACTGTACATAGTTATGAAAAAGGGCAACAGAAAAAGTACAAAAATTCTTTAACAGTTGATGCCATGATTTAAAAAAATGAAACCCATGCATAAAGTTAAGTATTGAAGAAAACAGCCTCAATTTAGGTATAAAGAATAGCATTTTTATGCTCACAGTGTAATAAAGGAATTAATTAATTTATTTTCCTCATGAAATTTTCATTAGATAAGAGCCCGCATTTCAGCAGACAGACACAGAACGGACGGCCCTGAAGACCCGAAAGGCCGTAAACACAGGCAGAGCCCCGGCACAGGATCTGACCCAGCGTTCCACCTCAGAAGTTCTAGGAGAATGATCCATTTACACAGAAACACAAAGGGAGAACTTCAGTCATTTTAGGCTAAAATTGCAAACGGCTTTTTTATACTCAATGTCCCAATTTAGTTTACTTGGGAAGTGACAGGTCAGATGAAGCCTGAAATGAGAGCAAGAGATGGGGGCATAACCCCAATGTGCAACGCCAGTACGAAAACCAGACGGAAGCAGCTTCCTGTTGAACTCAGACACAGCTGGCCCTGGGGGTCTGGAGGGTGACAAAAAGGAGCCTGTGCCACATGACCTGGCAGATCTGAAGGGCCTCAAGCATTGTCTTAGCATACGCAAATGATTATGAGTAGAAAAACCAAATAGCAATACTTCATTCTGAAACTTGTCATCAAACATTAGACGTTAATTATATTCCACCTGCTGCTGCCACAGAGAAACAGTAACTCAGGTGATGTAAAAAGCTCCTCCACTTAATTACACCTCTCAGTCCAACCCTGAAGATTTTTAACTGTTACTTCAGTGGCATGAGATTACAAGTCATTAAAACATTAATATTCTGTGTGTGGATTTGTCTTAGAAGAAATTTTTGTGGGTTAATGTTAGGGTAAAGACAAGGGTAAGAGTTACGGTGAAGTTAGGGCCATAATTACTGTGAACATTAATGTGTTCAGATTAGAATGAAAGTGCAGTGTGAAATTAGAACAAAGGTTAGGACGAGATTGTGAGTTCAGGTGAAAGTGAGGATGCAGTTTGGGGTGAATCTAATAGTTCTGATGACAACTAGGTGAGGACGAGTTATGGTAGAGTCAGGTTCACAGTCAGGTTTATTGTGAGGTTTAGAAACATACTGAGCAAAAGGGAGAGGGTTGTGGTGCAAAGGATGGTTTGGTGAGGACAGAGTGTGGTTTAGAGAAGGTTTTAATGAACCTTTACCAAAATATCATCTCAGAAATTATTTTTAAAAGAGAAATGAGCAACAAGGAGACAAGACACACACTTGGGGACTATGAGAAGGAAGGCGTGGCCAAACGTGACAACAGACCAGGGCGAGGTTCTGGCTCAAGGGCCCTAAGTAAATGCCCAACCTCGCACACAAAGCGCCCATCGCTAGCTTCTTCGTCCTCTGTCCTCCCCACGCATCGAGCTGCCAGGGTTCTCCTTACTCCTCCAGCTGACAGCCTCTCCTTACAAGTGGGGATGGCCTGCTGGACTTCATTATGTTAGGAAAAGGAGTCATTTCACCACAAAGACCTGGATTTGTTGGTGGCTGTTTTAAATTAACAATGACTAATGATGCTCCCAACCAATTTTAGAGGGCAAAAGAAACCAAAGATTAACTACTTCAAGTTCCAAGCATCTACCAATACACACTACTCAACAGTATATCTGGATACACATCTGTGGAAAACCTCAACTACTTCTCTTCTGATAAAAATATCCCTGTACATGCTTCGTCTTCTAGGGTCCTCACTGAAAATACCTAGGATTGCACCGGTGACACACACGTTGGTGGTGGAAGCCCCAAAGCATCTAGAAGCTGAGCCAGCAGTCCTGAATGAGCAACTGTCCCCTAAAGGAGGAATTTTACAAGTAATGACGGCCCGCGGCAATATCCCTTACCTCCAGCACTGCACAAGAGAGTCTTTTTTTTTTATTGATTTTTGCGGGGGAGAGAGAGAAAAAATTTCCCCCCACTTACGTATGCATTCATTGGTTGCTTCTTATATGTGCCCTGACCAGGGATCAAACCCACAACCTTGGCGGGTCAGGGTAATACTCTAATCAACTAAGCTGCCTGGCCTCAGCTAAAAAGAATCACAATATTTTGGGCCCAGACTGGTAGTGACTATTGTCTTTTTCCACCTGTCAACAACTATGTACTGCCTTTTCTTTCGAGCGTACTATATAATTACCTAGTTCTTTCTCAAAGGATAAAGGAAAAAGCGCATCTGATAAGCTACTACAAATCCTTGGATTTTAACCCTATGACACATGTTTATCAGTCACTGAGCTACATAAATGTGTGAGTAAGAGCACTACCTAGGGTTTTCTTCTGTCCCGTTTCTCTCAAGAGAGAATTCCTTGAAGTCGGAAACAGCAAACTGATCCCTGCAGGACAGGTGGGTAATGAGGACCTGAGGACACTAGTCTCACTGTGTACACATAGAAAAGCCTCTGTGTCAGGACATGGAAGATTCTGCTGTCTATTTTCTAAACCATTTCAAATATGAATGAATCTTAATGACATGAAAGCATTCACAGACCTCACATAATAGTGGCACACAAAAATGCATTATTCTTTAAAATGACTAGCGAGTTTGGAATATTTGAAAGGATTTTGTGTTTTAACAATTACAACAGCATCAGTGTAATTTTAAAGAGAGCAAGTAAGTGTGCGAGAGGCATCCTTCAGTCCATCGGCAATGCTTCACAGACCATGATATCACGTCCCTCTGTCGTCCCCTGCTCTCCCGGGGTCTGCAACCCCAAGCCTCATGTTAGAGACTGACACCACAGGGTGCAACAGGGCTGCAGGCTGCGGGACGTGGACACGACAGCCAGTCACGTCTGAATCTTATTCTCTCCCGAAGTGTGGGGAGCAGCACTCAATCACTCAATACACTGAGCCGCAAGGTGTTCAAAAAGACACTGGCAGAGCAGGGATGTAGCAGCAGGGCAGAAAGAGAGAGACAGGTTTATTTAGATGGATTGAATCTTGATGAAGTTATCCAGAACCATGCTGTCAGAAAACTTACAAAGAAGCCACCTAAATTTCCACATGTAGTTAAGCTGTGTAAGACTCCTAAGTCTTCACCTGGGGTTCTAAATGCACCCTAGATAAGCAAATGTAACAGTGTTAAAATGGGACATCTGTCTCAGAACCAAGCGGTGGCACATACTGTCACATGTCAATGGCATGTCAGACCAGCCAAACAGGGAGCCAATGGGCTGGCTGACAATCCACTACCGCCCTGCGGGCCCACCTCCATGGTCAGAAGAGGTCAGAGAGCAGAGATGGTTTCCTAGAGTCAGGTGTTGCCAGGCCAGGAGTCTTGCTTCCTCCCCCAGCCTGCCCGCACCTCCAGCCCCTCCACCCAACCAGCAGGTGTGGCTGGGAGAGCCCGGTATCCCTGGGAGCTGGGACAGCACAGACTGGCATCCGTGATGGCTGCAGACAGAGCAGCAGGACACTGGCTGCAATGTCACACAGTGGAGGAACCTGGCAGTGACTGCACAGAGCCCGCCTGGCATGGCCTCAGTGCTGCCCTGAGACCAGGCACTAGCACGAGGTCACCTGATGCCGACCCCAGCTCCTGGGGTCGGAGACACTGTGGATGGAGGAGAGACATTCACATGGACTACCGAAGCCTGTGGAGGAAAAGAGCGAGCAGCTTCACTCTCAAGGGGAGCAAAAAGCCACAGCCTCTGTCAGGACAGGCCTTTATTTCTCTCTCAGCATGTTACAGGAAGGTCCTCATTTACTATGCACAGGTTTGCTTTAGCTGGTTACCTTTTACAGAAAACAAAGGAGCCAATGCTGCTAATCACATCACAGTAGAGGGATATTTGCAAATGAAAAGGCAAAAGTGGTTGAACCGGTTACACCCATCCTTGGAAGGTTTAGCATGGATTTTAGGAAGTTACTCTGCAGTAATGTTACAGGGTGCAGCCAAGAGGGGGGATCCCAAATAGGCATATGAAATGGAGTCCAGAACTCAAGGTGTCCAGGAGATTTTAAGGTGTCTTCACCCCTTCCCCCACAGGTGTGAGTTGGAAGAAGGGGCACCCAGAGCAAGAACATGCAGGGCAGCTTTGCCACTAATCCATGGCATGGTCATTTAACATACCTATAGCCTTTGGCTGGTCACTTAGATATGCTAAATAGCTATGGCCATGCTCAAGGCCAGGGGGAGGAAAGGGATCTGCCCCCAAGATGGGACTGGGGGGCAGGTCCCCTGAGTTACAGCGCCTGCGTGGGAGCTGGGAGAAGATTGGCTCCATGACATGGGTGACACCTGCCCAGACCCATGATGGAGACCAGAAAAGCTGGAGAAGACAGCAGATTGAGGGCAAGTGTGCCCAAGTGTAGGAGGAGTCAGAAATGGGGCTGCAGAAGAAGATTGGCGCGGGGATTTAAACCCAGACACGGCAGCCATTGGGAGAGAACCACTCGGCCTGGACAGAGTGGGGACTCTCCTTTCCCACAGCCCTGAGGAGGGAGAACCACATGGCTCTGGCATAGTGGGGACTCCCGTGGCCTTGGGGGAGAGGACCACGTGCCTTTGCCAGAGTGGAGACTCCCGCAGCTTTAGAAGGGGGAACCACCACCTGGTTTTAGCAGAGATCCTGGCGAGTCAGCTGAGGGTGCCGGGAACCCAGGATGGTCTCCCAGTCGAGATGGAGTACTAACTGGGAATAACCAGAGGACTGCCTGAGCCATGGACTTCTATTTCCTTTCCTGAGATACGGTACTCTGGACTGGGCAAAGGTGGAAGGAAGGAAGGACTGTGTCTGTTTGTGGGTGTTTTTAGGGACTTTAGGATTTTTGATGAAGACATTAGGTCACTACTTTAAGTTTGCATAGCATTAAATAAACATTTCCTTTCCTTTTCACAAATCTCTGGCATTGAGAGATGTCTTTCCTCTGGCGGCGGACATGACAAACCTGGGGTTTTTTTTTCAATAATAGTATATCGTCCCAGGCCCCCCTTGTTTGTTCTGTAACAGTAAATGTCCTCAATTCAGGGTGAGGGAATTTTTTAGCCAAAGCAAGACTCATAGCAGCCTACCTACATTGCAGGCCTGATTCCCCAAGGGAGAACCTATCCATGGGCGTGGGTCCTGTGCATCTCCAAGTGGGAGCTGGGCCCACGCCACGCAGACCGGTCTCCTACAGTCACCATGAACCCTCGAGGGGGTGCGGCTGGCTGCAGCAAGGTGACCGCAGGCCAGAGGTTTCCAGTGTCAGGAGCCTCCCACAGTATCTCGCAAGCGTCCACCAAGAAAGTCAGCTTTAAACACCAGACAAGCTCGGTCAGTGACACTCTGGTCACTTTCTCTGCTCCCAGGCTCAGGGCTGAGCAAGGAGCAGGGTGAAGGGAAGGGGAGGGCAGGGAGAGACGCCCAGCACCCCTCCCCTGCAGGCCTCCTACCTGCAGAGGCCTGGGCTACAGGACAAGGTGACTTAAGTTCAGATTCTCCTATCGCACAGGGGTGGACATTTTCATCACTGAAATGACACTGTGTGACTTGAAATGACTGGGGGCATTTCACTGTCTATGTGAAAGGCCACAGGACCCATCCTAAGTAACCCAGGGGGCAGAGGCGAACCCACCCCACAGAGCAGGAAAGTAGGCAGTGGGCAAGCTGTGCTGTTACCTTCAAGTGCAGAGACAGGTAACAAATCCACCTGTGGATTCCCCTCTCCCTCTCTCTGGCTCCTTAACAGAGGAGGAAACAACTACTAGTAGTAACCGAACTTGACCACATCACACGATTTGTCACACCGCTGGTCCCCCAACTTAGTCTCCCAGCCTGTTTTCCTCATGATACAACAATCTCCTTCACTTTTCAAGATTGTACAAAAAATGTCACAGCCTTTTTCTACAGTTCATGGGAAAATATAAGCACTAAGCAGTAGGTTTTAACTTTCCCCCATTCAGATGATACAAACTAAAACCTTACAAGGTTCTTTTTTAAGTTTTTTATTGTTTCACATTTTTTATTATTGTTCAAGTACAGTTGTCTCCATTTTGCCCCCACCACTACCCCTCACTCCAGCCCTCCCCACTTCCCACCCTTGATCCTACTGCCTCCCTTTGTTTGGTTTGGTCCATGTGTCCGTTATAGATGTTCCTGAAAACCCTTCCCCCATCCCCCCCCCATTATCCCCTCTCCACTCCCCTCTGGTCACTGTCAGTTTGTTCTTAATTTCAATGTCTCTAGTTCTATTTGCTTGCTTGTTTGTTTTGCTGGTTAGGTTCCACTTACAGGTGAGATCGTATGGTGTTCCTCTTTCACCACCTGGCTTGTTTCACTGAGTGAAACAAGGTTCTAAATAGAGACCTGTCCATATTTCTTCATTACAACACACGCATTATTTTGAAAACCGATACTACAAACCACACCGGGAAGCCATACAAAAAGATTAGCAGTGATGCACACATGCACATGTTTACATCACAACTTCTTTGAAAATCCATGTAAACACATACCCATTTTTCCACATCAACTTTCTGTAGAAAGAAAAAGCCAAAATAAATAACAAGCAAGCAAATACCTGCAACATTTTGATTACCTTCACGTAAATAAACTGAAATTGTGGTCCCTGCACCAAAGTCTGCTTCTAGTTCTAAAGGATGAGCAACACTGTTCAGACTGTTAATTAATCATGTTTAATCTCCTGAAAAAAATCTCAATTAATTCGTAACCAGAACTTCAAAAGGCATTAGGCTGGAGTTGCAGCAGGTGCAGGAAATAATAATCCAATACAGTCAAATGAAACATGAGTATTTATGTGATTCTCAAACCTAACAGGCTTCCTGATTTAAACCACTATTTCCTCTAAGAACCTATTTAATAAAAAGGCCAATTTAGAAACACAACTCTAACTACGAACCTCCTGTGAAATAAACGTGAAATGACCCTCACACCAATCTTTACAGTGTAGTATTATGTGACATTTCACACTACAATGAAAGGCATGCCCTGCGGGAAGTCTGGGGCCACAGATAAGGATCCCCACCCTCAGTAAGCAAGCTCCTGGAAGCAACTAGGCATTAAATCCAAAGTACAGACTGCTTTAAAATGTTGTGAAATGATAGAAAATTATCCACTTAAATATACAGTGGACTTGTATATTTAGTTCAATAGGATACTTAAGAGCACTTTGGTTTCTTTAGTAATTTATTTAGTCCTCAGAAAGATCTGTTCTGAGTCTACCACCAACCTCTGAATCTAAAAACACACAATTGCAATTCAAGAACAATTTACTGAATGGAAAAGCCCGGTTTTCACTACACATTTTAAAGACATTCAGCTGTTATGTGAAGTTCAAGCCCTCATTTTAAATATTGACTCACTAGAGTGATGGATCTATGCCTTTAGATATTGCGGCAAAGGGAAGAGACTTAGTCCTGTCTAGTGCAGTACAGTTATCATTCGCTTTTCTACCTTCGAAAGGACAAATTCTTTTTTTAAAGATTTTATTTATTTAATTTTTAGAGAGAGGAAAGGGAGCGATAAAGAGAGGGAGAGAAACATCAGTGTGTGGTTGCTCCTCCTCTGTGAAATGTTATGAAATGTCCCACTACTGGGGATTCTCATGCACCCCCTACTGGGGACCTGGCCCACGACCCAGGCATGTGCCTGACTGGGAATCAAACTGGTGACCCTTGGTTTGCAGGTTGGCACTCAATCCACTGAACTACACCAGTCAGTGCCAAAAAGGAAAAATTCTTATATTTATGGTTTACTCTCTCCCCACAACCAAAGAAAAAAACCTCAAGGGAATATGAAATAATTTACTTCTTATATGTTTCAGGAAAACAGGATATGTTGTACTTTTAGAGGTTTCAATATTAACAAAGACATTGCATTATCCCATCATTATTTTTACTACTAAATATTAAACATTCACTCAACACATACACAAACTTGCATCAGTGCAAAGATAAAAGTGTTGTGGGATTTTTCTAAAAGAAAGGAAACTTGTAATCAAGACTCATGTTACTAATATTAGTAACAGAAGTTCTTTAATGAGCTGTATCACAAAAGAGAGAACAGTTTCTTAAGTAGCAAGAAAGTAACAATAATATAACAGAATCAATATCCAAATGCACCCCCAAACGACTTAGCAACAGTATGTGCTGTATGGATTCCCAGCTACACATACAAGACAAGAAAAATGGTCCACAGAATGGGAAGACCAGCTAACGTGCAATGACATAACTACACATAAGTGATACAGAGTGATTTTGTGACACATCTCTGGTGAAAATGTGAACAAGAATCATTTAATTAAATGCCTGAAGACAGCAAAAAGGATAATGATTTATGTGGAACTAATTGAGGAAGGGAAATACTATATAAAATTCACAATCTACTTGACCAACTTTAGAGTTTAAGCAATTACCAAATCCATAAAGTATATAATACAAGTAAACACTTATTCCAATAAATTATTATCCAACTCTGTGAGATTTTTAAAAAATATATTTATCCCACTAACCAAATATTTTAACTGTAGAAAATTTAAATATTTTATGTTAGATTGAAAAAAGGGCAACATCCTTTTTCAAGTGAAAATAAAATTTCCATTAAGAAAAAATATTCTTTTAACTACTAATTTGATTTAGCATAGGAAACATAAGACTACAAGACAAAAGTCAGTCAGTCTAAATTACATTATCCCATGAAAGGTGGAACAGTCATATGATGCCTCTATTTGTGTATTCATATTTTAATTAATAAATTTAGGCACAGAAACATGAAGTATTCCACAACCTAAAAGGAAAAAAAAAGTTTGGTTGCTTCTTCCAAATTGCTTATTAAACCTATAGGTCAAATATTAAGTAGTTACTCCTTGCCAGGCTTTGAGCTAAACACTTCACATGTAAACATATTGTCTGAATTTTACAAGTATGGAAACAAGTGGCATACAAAGATGTTATAAATCTTTCACACGTGCACACACACACACACACACGAAAAGGCTACAGGGCTACTGAATCATGGAGCTTCACCTCGGTATTTGATCTCTGACTTCAGAGCCCCCTTCTCTCCTAAGCCACCTCTATGTATACGAAAACCAAGATACAGCACCCTTTTCTCTTTGGTTTCACAGTTTGTGGTCTACATTTAATTGGGAATTGCTCGCAGCCTATTTGACGGTAAGTGCCTCCTAATGCAATGTGTTATCGTCAAGATACGAGAATGTAAAATGCACCTAGAGACTCATAACACCAAAGACGTTATTTTGCTTCACTGTTCAAACAGCATGTCTGGTATTTTGCATAGATACATTTCCACATAATTATATCACAGCAATAAAACATCCATCATGAATATAAAGTTTTTAATATAAGAGCATACACAACTAATTAAAATATTTAATGCATGCCTACAATAAAAAACCTTGTTAAATTTTTTAAATAATACATTAAAGAAAAAAAACACTCCATCCTATAAATAATTCTCCACTGCTCATCTTTAGAGCTTGCTAACATTTTAGTAAGTAAACAAACTCATGTAATCAGCACCAAGATCTAAAGGCCACCTTCATGCCCTCCAAGGTAACTGTGATTCATCACCATTAATTAGTTTTTTCTGTTTGGATTTTAGAACTATAAACTATATGCTCTTTTTGTCTAACATCACATTGACGAGAGCCATGTGGTCTCACACGTAGTCATAATTAATGCATCGTCCCTCCCCTTCCACAGTACAAGCACGCTGCGATTCCTTTACCCACTCAACAGGGGGACATTTCGGGTATTCCCTGCCAGGGGCTGACACAAATAACTCTCTAGTGCACATTCCTGTACACATCTTTTGGAGAATATATAAATGTATTTCTATTGAATATATACCAGGGTGGAATTACTTGGTGAGGGATTTATAAATATTTAGCTGTACCAGATACTGCCAAAAGGATTCTCAAAGTGGTGGTATAAATTTATACTCTCATCGGCATCCTACCTACTGGGTGTCACTAGTCTTTTCAGTTCTGGCTCCTCTGGTGAGTGTGCAGTTCCCTAGCACAGTCCTAATGTGCAATTCTCTGGCGACTGCTAGGATAAAGCACCGTTTCACACACTTTTAGCTATTTCAGCATCTGCTGCTGTGCAGTATTTTGTTCAAGTCTTTTACCCATGTTTTCTTATTAGGTTTCCAATCTTCTTTCTTATGATTTGTCAGAATTGCTCATATTTTTCCAGTATTCTACTCCCAGTCTTGTGTCTTTTCAGTCTCTTACTGGTAACTCCAATGACACATTCTTAATTATAGTACAATTTATCTGCCTTTTCCTACATGCCTGGTGTTTTTTGCCATGAAGAGATCTTCCTACATTACTTTCTGGAAAGTGTATTATGCTACCAGTCACCTGAGAGTTAGAACCTACTTGGCACCGACTCTTTCTTTCCTCCCATCTAGTCACTCAATGACCTAGCAGTTTCACGAGCCTGTCCTCTCCCCACTGGGCTGCACGCCACCCACGTCACTAATGTCTGGATCTGTTCATGAACGCTAGCCTATTCTAGCCTATGTTCCCATATCTCTGCTAATACCGCACTCTCTTAATTGTTACAACATCAAAATAAGCCTTGACATCTGGTGGTCAAAGGCCACAACTGTGTTCTTTCCTTCAACATTGTATTCGCTAACACTGGCCTCTTCCTTTCCTGTAATGTTGAGAATCAACTTACAAATTCCCATGCACATGAAAGAAACCCTGCTGAGAGCGTGATGGACTCTGCCCCGGCCTGCAGATCCGTGTGCAGAACAACCACCTCTCCAACGCTCGGCCTTCCAGGCTGGGGATGTGTGTACTCCTCCTCTCTCTTTCTCAGTCTTCCCTAATGTTTATTATACTAATGTTCCCTCATGCTGACCTGGGTTCACGTAGAAAACTTTACTTTGTAAGTGCTGTCTGCTAGTGCATACAAATGTAACTGAAAACTTGTCTTGACCAGTGACTGCACTAAATTCACTCACTGACCCCACTAGTGGCCACTTTCACCACATGTATGGAACATAGCTGAAGCAATTCGGGATTTCGAAAGTTTACTGTTATCTCTATCAGATTAAAGAAGTTTCTTTGCATTACAAATCTATTAGCTTTATTCTTAAATTTTTTAAGTATCTATTAAAATATATCATTTCCCCCTTTTTCTCTTCATATATTGAAAGACATTAATTGATTTTGTAACTACATTAAGGAGACTTGCACCCCAACTTGGTTGTAATGTTCTATGAGTTTAAATGTCCATGAATGTGATCTGCTAGTAATCTGTGGAAGATTCTGCATCTGTGACCCTGGCAGATATTAGTCTGTGGCTTTTTCTTATAGTCTTTGTCAGGGTTTAGGATCAGGATTATGTTGATCTCATAAAAATTAGGTGACAGTGTTCTGAAAGGCTGGTACTATTATTTACTCAAATATTTGGTTGAATTAATCAGTGAGGGTTTTTGTGATAATGCTTTTACTTACCAATTCAATGCCTCTAATAGATATAAGACAGTTCAAATTTCCCACTTATTGTATGAGGGAATATAAATTATATTTTTCTAAAAATAATAATAAACTCCACATAATAATAAATCTAAACTGTATTATCTGGGAAATTTTAAATTAACTGGAATAAAGTTATTCGATATAGTCTCTATTTTCTAATTGTCTGAAAGTTCTGCAGTGATTTCCTCTTTTTCATTGCTAATATTGTTAATTTTATATTCTCTCCCTTTCTTTGTCTTCATTCTTTTACAGTGTCATCAATTTTATTAGTCTTTTCAAAGAAACAACTAGTAATGTCATTTAACAAGGAATTAAAAGAAATCCACATTATGCACTTTTATTAAAACAGTGGCGTTGAGATGTGTCAGTTACACTTTAACAAGCAAGCCCCGAGCTCGCCCCCTTGACGGTGGAGGGTGGAGAAGCCGACGTGTGCCGAGAGCCCACGACACTTCGCACACCTGCTCTCTTTCCTGCGACTCTTCACCTCAGCAGTGAGCCAGGGGTCTTCATTCTTCCTCTCCATTTCTACTTTCTACTCATTTTAGATAAATTTAAAAACACAGAGTTAAGAATTGGCTGGACCTCAAGCTGACATATCTAATTGCTTCCAGAAGGAAGTGATTTAAAAATGGAAAATATAATGTATTAAATTAGGAGAACAGATGTGTTATTAATGTTGGGGAAATTATAAGAAAAAAAGCACCTCTCCACACAATAGAGAATGTGATTCATATTTTAAACTACATGAGATCACAAAGGGTTTTTTGTGGGAAAAAAAACAAATTTAAGCAAATGAAGTCACAAAAGTAAGTTCAGTAATTCAATGAATTATACTCTAGCCCAATTTCCTGGCTTTATTCTGATTTTGGTATTAATCAGACAAAACCCTTACATTTTTTGGATTTATCAAATAATGAAACTGATTTACACAAAATGGTAAATTAATTAGTCAGACTTCTCAGGGTAGGCAGATCAATGTTAACCTAAAAATAAAAAGCCAAAGAAAACTTGGCAATCTCCCAAAGTCATGTCTTTGACCTAACTCAAGGAAAGCATTTAGAATTTTCATTCAGAAGTTTAAAGTTTTTCTTTTCAAATTTAAACTAGATAGTAAGGGAATAAGAGCTGCTTCCTAAATTATTCCCATTTTAAAATAGGAACAGTTCCTGCCACACTTTTTAAATTGCTCTCTTAATTTGTCCCAATCCTCAGGAACATATACGTACACTTCTGAATTTAAAATTACCCATACCTCCTTTTCCTAAGCACACAGTATGTTTAAATGTCTCTTGCATAAACTTTAATGTTGGCAAACTGAGATGGAAGAGTAGTTAGCAAATAACATAGTAGTTCCCATCCACATAAGCTCCATTGAAATTAACATCTGATTACATGCAACAAGTAAATTTATTTGGGGGAAATAGTCAAAAAGAGAATGGACAATTTGTGAGGGGGGAAAGCAATGAGGTGGAACTGGCCCTATTAAATGTTTAAACGTTTCTTAAGTATGGTGACCAGCCAGTGAGTGCCACATGGGCACAGTCACAGATGGCACGTGCAGCACTCTTCAGTCAGAGCGCCACCTGCTGGTGTCCACACTGAGTGTGCGACTGGAGAGGCGGGACGGTGAGTAAGGCAGCAACCACCATGCTGTTGGAAAAAAACAACTCAGATCTAATCTTAAATAAACTCCAGACAGAACTACTAGGAACAATAATAAACTTCATATAATAGTAAGGTCAAATAAATTCCAGATGTATTCCCTATTTTAAAAAGTGATGGGTGAAAAGAGAAAGACTGTAATTTTATTTTTATTTTTTATCATCACCTGAGAACACGCTTATTGATTTTAGAGAAAGGAAGGGAGGGAGATAGAAAGGGAGAGAAACATCAATGTGAGAGAGAAACATTGATCAGGTGCCTCTCATACATGCCCCGACCAGGGACCATCCCCATTTGTGCCCTGCCTGGGGGTGAACCCACAACCCAGGCACATGCCTTGACCAGGAATCCAATGGGACAATGCTTCAACCCACTGAGCCACACCAGCCAGGGCAAGAAAGTAATTTTCACAGAACGATTTGATGCAATCCCAATCAAAATCCCAACAAGTTCTCTTGTGGATATTAACAGACTGCTTCTAACTTTACACAGGAAGGCAGGTGACCAAGAAAACCAAACCCAGCACAGAAGGGGAGGAGGAAAGTAGGAGACCGACACTGCCCACCATCATGACTCATGCAAATCTTCCTGACCAGCACATTTGACACTGGAGAAAAATAGACAACTACATCAATGGAACAGGATAGAGCCCAGAAAAGGATACGCATACAGCCAACTGATCTCTGACAAAGGAGCGAAAGTAATTCAATGGAAAACATATCTACATGCAGATCTCAACCCTTAGCAAAAATTAACTCAAAATGGACCACAGACTTAAAGGAGCACACAAAAATATAAAATTCCTAAAAGATAACACAGGGTAAAATCTAGGTGACCTTGGGTTGGTGATGACTTTTTAGATAGAACACCAAATGGATGATCCATGGAAGAAAAATTAATAAGTTAGGATTTATTAATATCAAATCTTCTGCTCTGTGAAAGGCACTGTTAGTTGAATGATAAGATGAGCCATAACTGTGAGAAAAGCTTCATAACACACACATCTGATAAAGGACTGGTGTCCAGGATATGCAAAGAACTCTTAAAACTCAACAAGAGGAAGATAACCCAATTTAAAATTCAGCAGAATACCGGAACAGACATCTCATCAAAGAAGATATACAGATGGCAAATAAACATATGAAAAATGAAAAGATGCTCCACGACATATGTCATCAAAGAAATGCAAATTAAAACAATAGGATACCACCACACCTCTATTAAAATGGCTAAATTCCAAAAAGCAACAATACCAAATGCTGACAAGGATACAGAGCAACAGGAACTCATTCATCGTTGGTGTGAATGCAACAGGGAACAGCCACTTTAGAAGACAGTTTGGCAGTCCCGCAAAAGTAAACATAATCTTAACATACAATTCAGCAATCGACACTCTGTGGTGTTTACCCAAGAGTTGAAAGCTTGTATCTTCATGAAAACCTGCACACAAGTTTATAGCAACTTAATAATTGGCAAAACTTGGAAGCAACCAAGATGTCCTTCAGTAGGTAACTGGAGAAACAAACACAGAATATTAGCCAATAAAAATAAATCAGTTATCAAGCTAGGAGAAGACATAGAGAAACCTTAAATGCTTACTGCTATGTGAAAGAAGCCAGTCTGAAAAGGCTACATACTGTATGATCCCAACTGTACCGCATTCTGGAAAAGGAAAAACTATGGACACAGCAGATGTTCAAAACCATTACTACAGTAGCAGAAAAAGAATTTTTAGAACCTTTCAGACCCTTCGTTTCTGGTTTGTAAATTCTATTAATCCCTCAAGTTGGCAAATATTTATTGAATATCTGCTCATGTCCCACATGCATTGTCCTGGGTATTGGTGGGACAGCAAGTAAACACAGATTCAAAGCCCTGCCCTCGTAGGGTGGGCTCTGTCCTGGGGACAGGCCGCTGTTAAAAACATTGGAATAAAAATAAAAACAAAAACAGAAATGTAGGTCAGAAGGTAGTAAGTGCTTTGAAGAAATCTCAAGCACAGTAAGAAGGAGTGCTCATTAAGAGTGGGGAGCACCACTTGACGAACATCAGTGAGAGACAAGTATGCTCTCAGGTTAGACTAGAAGGCTTTAAGAAGATAAAACTAGAACTGTAGGAGAATAAAAATTAAAGGCAGTTATCTCAATAAATTACCAATCTTTCTATGTCACTGGTACATTTAGGAATAGTTTGTCACATAAATGTGTATCTGATTCATTTACTATCAGATATTTATATTTTAAAATATTGTTTAATTGTAAACACAAAAATATCTGAAGAAAATGTCTAAATTCAAGGACATTAATCAAGTAAAATAATCTATCCATTCAAGATTCATAATCTAAAACAGGAGTAGCTCTGCCAGGTGATCAAATTACATCTGATTAAATTGGCCTCCCTACTGAGTTTCAGGCTGGATTCTCTGGAAAACACAGCATTTAAAAATACACAGAAATATGTCATATCCACAGCTTCAGAGTAGAAGTAGTCCTTCTAAAGACAGAAAGACAGTGATGGGAAGATGGATGTTTCAACCTCAAAGGCCCACATTCACATACATAAGTGGTAGACGAGGAGTGTTGCTCAGTGATTGCTTTTGGCTACAAGCCCTGTTGGAGATTACCACCACATCCACTTTTTAAATCATGCACCAGTTTCACAGTGAAGGGCAGGTATGTGATTACATGCAGAGGCTTTGGCCACAATGCTGACTAACGACCCTGTCAAGTGAGTAAACGTGTTAGCTGATTAGCAGCATCATGGCTCAGTTCCCAAAGCAGTGTTCCTGCTCTGCCACCAGGGGCACTCCTGAATAGCTGGGGAGCAGGACCCAGCCTCTTAGCATAAATGCTAAGTTACAATGGCTATTTGAGAATGAGGTTTCAGTACAATAGCTAGTAACATCACAGTGTCCACAACACGAACAGATTAGTCCATTGTACCTCTCACAGAAACAGAATTTTTCTATCTCTGGACCCGCTGAGGACACCACCCATTTGGGACAGGATGTACACCTCTGTGTGGGGATGGGGTAAGTAGCAGCTGGATGAATAATTAGAGCTCCCTCCTCTGCACTCTCATTGAACTATTGAAGCATGTTTCACCCCCATTACAATTATTCATTTGCCTTCCGCTTCACTATAACATTGCTAAGCAAGGGTGCATTCTCGCCCATCTCTGCATCTCCAGCCCAGAATTCACAACAGAACACAGTCCCATTTCAGAACACCATGTGATTCGGTGAGTGAAGAAGGGACGGAGATTTTCCATTTCCCAGCTGTTCAGACAACTGGACACAGACTTTGATGGCTTTCCCTAGATATGGATTTAACTTGCTGGACCGAGATTGGCACAAGAACCTAGAGGATCCCAAATTTGATAAATAACTTCATTCAGGCATAAGGATGTTAACTCCATGACTGCTTTGTATCATTGCAAATGGTGCTAGAAATTATCCAACACTCATTTACACATGTAACCATCTTTCTTCTTCTTCTTTGAAAATAAAGAAGTTCCTGCTTCCGTACAGCATCCTGTCCTCCCTCCCCAAGCTCTGCGTCTGTGTGGTGCCAGTCTCCGTGCCAGTAAATGACTCTCATGAGCATGCTGCAGTGGGCACAAGGGGACACTGACCAGCAGAATCCTGGGGAAAGCTCCTTTCTCCCAAAAACGAAAGAAAGTCAGCTTCTTCTCGTGCCTACAGATGGTTTTAATTTGGATCTCACCCCTGAAACTGCAGCGGCCGTGCTGCAGTCATGCGTGAGAACCAAGCTGACAGCACGGAGAACACAGGAGAGAGGTGGAGATGTGCAGAGCCAGTCTCTTCCTCACACTGGGATTCATGTCCTCTGGGCTTTCAGTGTCCTTGCTTTTTTTAAATCACATATGGTTAAGTTGGGGAAGATAGCACAACAGTCCATAATACAATGCCATTGTGCAGAACTGAGGCAGGACAGTAAGAAGCTAGGAAAATTCCTGGCCAAGTTGAACGGGGAAACTGAGGCAAGAAATTAAACAAGGCCAAGCAGTTTGAGCAACTTACAGCCAGCTGGTGAGCTGCACAGACCACAGCTCCTCTAACCAAGGACACTTGAGAGCCAATGGCCTGTCCCTTTCCTCCCTGACCAGAGAATACACAGCCTGCCTGGCCATGAATCACAGGTATCCTAGAAAGAGACATATGCTAACACCAATGGCAAAGGAGAGACAACACCTGAACAAAAGGAGCGAGCTTGGGGAGAAGCTGCGTGACTCCCCTGTCCACTCCCCCTCCCAAGAGAAACAGCACCTCTGAAGGTCTGTGCTCCCCCTAGGAACTCTCCCTCCCAAATCCCCACGTTTCCCCTATATAAACTTGCTTCTGAAAGCTCAAGGGAAAGTGGATATTAGGGCTTTAACCCACCACCTTCTCGGACTGCTGGCCTCTGATATTAACAAAAGCTCAATTACAATCCAATAATTCTCTCTGCTTTTGGCTGGGGAGTGGCAGGCACCACGAGCCCTGGACTCGGTTGCCCTCCGGTTTCAAAACTCTTCTTATGGAAGATGTTCTAGATGAATACAAGCCAATCTTTTAGCCGTGGTTATCACTGGGAAAAGGAAGGTTATGAGGGACATATTTTCCATTTATGCTTTCCTATATTATTGTTATAAGAACAAAAGATTGAAATAGTTCTGGAATTTAAACTAAAATTTAAGTATATTTTTATATTGGATGCATGGTAGGCATAATTACTTTTAAAAAAATATTTTTAAATTTATTTTTAGAGAGGAGAAGGGAAGGAGAAAGAGGGGGAGAGAAACATCAATGTGGGGTTGCTTCTTAAACACCCCCTACTGGGGACCTGGCCTGCAACCCAGGCATGTGCCCTGACTGGGAATTGAACTGAAGTCCCTCTGGGTTGCAGGCCTGCACTCAATCCACTGAGCCACACCAGCCAGTAATTAGGACACTAATTACTTTCAACAATATCATTAATCAAACAAATAAAGATCCAATGATTGGTTGATTGATTGACTGGTTTAGAGCCCCTACCTATCCCAGGCAGGCATTTGCTGAAATGCAAGTGAACATTGTGTGGTATTACCTTTCTTTACTAAGAACCTTTGGTCTTTGGTCTAGTCTCTCCAGAGGCAGTTATCTACTGTCCCTGAAGGCATTTAAAAGCATAATCACTGTTGTACACACCCACTGTTTAACTCTGTATTTTAATGGAGACTTGGGTATGCAGAGCAGGAACATGCTGAAAGTGGATGAGTAACATCAAGTGTCGAAGGAAACAGCACATCCTTCCAGGAGTCACTCACCCAGCAAGTTCGGAGACTTGCTTTGACTCCAGGTCAGCACCCAGTCTATTTACACTTCCTCTTTCCTCCAAACTGCCCCAACTCACTTGATCAATATGAACTCAGCCAGGGGGACAGGACATTAGCTCTCTGAATTCTGGATCCTTGGCCTGTCTGCCCAGGGGTTTTTACAAGCAAGTCTTTCAGATGCAGTGCCCTGGACAGAAGCCAGAACACCAGAAAAGTAAGGGCACAAGAGAAATATTCAGATCCACTTTTGGAACTACTAAATATATACTAAACATATACTAAAAAACCTTCAGAAAATAAAGTCTTTCAAATGCAAAGTGTGTGTGACTCCATGAATTGGATATAGAAAAGAGAATGAAATTAAGATCAATTAGTTTACAGGAAAACCAGGTTCCTGTCAAACCAAGTACACTTTTCAGCCCTTATACAACTAGATTTCTGATTTTTATCTGATCTCTTCAGGAACAGCTATTGAAACTTTGCACTTCCACAAGGAATGAGCCAACTAGTGGCACCCAGAGCAGCATCATCCTGACCCCTAACCTGTGAATATGCTGCACAAGAGCGTGTTGCTGGCTTTCAAGACAGAGGATGGGTCCAGAACCAAGACTGTGACCTAGACAAGGCCAGGAGCCCAGTCTCCCCAAGAGTCCAGAAGAAATGCAGTTCTGCCGCCACCTTGATTCTGGCCCAGCGAGACTGATTTTAGATTTCTGACTCCAAGGACTATAAGAGAGTAAATTTTTAGCATTGCCCTGGCCAGTGTGGCTCAGTCGTTTGGAGCATCATCAATCTCCAGTCAGGGCACATGCCTGGGTTGAGGGTTCGATGGCCTGTTGGGGCACATACAAGAAAGCAACTGATCAATGTTTCCTCCACATCAATGTTTCTCTCTGTTTTCTCTCTCCTCTCTCTCTTACTCTAAAATCAATGAAAAAAATGTCCTTGGGTGAGCAAAAACTAAATTAAATGAATTGAATGCAGGCAGCTTCTGTGACGATGCCCCCTGTTCTCCTCTAAGCTCTCAGATGTCTCCTCTGGGGCCCCCCTCCTCCCACTATGTCAGCAGCGAACCCCAGACTCCTCCACTGCTCTTCTCTTGTCACAGGTCACTTGCAACAAAGAGCTCGAGAAGCACACACCTTAGGGCCCCGAGAACAGGGGTCCCACCCAGTTCTACGTGACCCACTCAAGGACTCCAGCTCTCCGTTCTAGAAATTCCATTTTGTTTCTTTGAATAATTTTTCAATGTTGAGTATATGAATATTTTTGTTTACCATAGACATACTTTGCTTTTTTCCATTTATCATTGCTTAACTACTCTAAGTCCCAGTCTGGTAGGATCATCTTCCTGGTACTCTCTTCTCTGCACATGGGGTCACACTTGCATGTTTCTCGGACTATAGCATGTCCTGTTGCACTCTCAAGATGCGGGGTCATGTTGTATGCCTCCGAAGAATGTTGACAGATTTGCTTTAACAGGCAAGTAACTTGGTGGGACGAAAGCTAGAAACTGCACAAATCTCTGTTCAAAGTTGTCATAACAATCACTGAAGTGCTGTGTGACCCCGCCCCCCCCCCCAACATGCACACACGGGGTTTAAGCATCAGCCAGAGACTTGGGCAGGGTTTAGGCACAGACTCTGGGTTCCCCTCTCCAGGATTCTCCTTTCCAGGATTACTCCCTCGCTTCCCAAAGGCCCTGGATTCTATCTTCAGAGAGATTGTGCGTGTTCTTTCGGCATTTTAGCTACCACACAACACTCACTTCACCCACTTTAGGCTCAAAGTCTTAAATTAGAAACTCATCTATACCAATCCCGTTTTCCAAGAGTCTCTTCTCCAGAAACTGCCTGGTTTTGTTGAACTCTCTAGAGCCTTCAGATTAGTAGGGGTTTTGTTGTGTGTTTGTTTGGTTTCTAATTTAATACTTGCCCCAACGTTTATTGACGTTTTCTCCAGAAAACGCAGGCTAGGAGGAGGTGTTGAGGCAAATCCGAAGAGAAGCCACCACCCAGAAAGTGGCACAGCTGATGCACCTCCTGTGCATGGGACTGCCCTGCACACTAGAGCCACTGTGACTCCCAAACTCTCTCTCAGCAAAACTGCAGTGGAGACACTGTCACCTCCCCCGACTGCAAATGAGGCCATGGAGTCACATGCTGGTTGAACAGCTTGTCTAAGATCACCAGGAACTAAGTTTGCTTAAGGCATTGGCTCTAGAATCCATGTGCTTACCCACAAAGAAATACAGCAGAGTTTGAACTTCATCTTCTGCTCCCACGTCCGTGCAAAATTATCTTCACTGCAATTACTTGCTTGAAATTGGTGCTTCAATGTTTGATAAATGTATTTTTTTAAAACTCATTTATGGTGCCACAGTGTTTTAAAAAATGTATTTATAAATAATTCATTTACCAGTGAATTGAGCTGGTTGCTTCTCATGCATTTTTGAGTACTCTCAGAGCACAGGGGCTTGTTTGAAGGACAGCTCGGCTGTGTAGGCAATCAAGCTACAATTTTATTTTCATAAATACTGGACTTGTCTGTGTTTGATGTGTTTCTCTAGTAGTAACAACATCACTGCAGTATTTTGTACGTTTAATTACAAGACAGAATATATGTGTAATTTATAAATATGAAACATTCCAAAAATTTCATACAAAATAACAAATTTATCATCAATTAAAACCTAAAATTTATTTTAAAATGTCTCTGGACATGTTATGCATCATCTTCCTGGCGAGTACTGTTTTCTGATAGAATTCTAGAGGATAACCTAATGAGGTCATAGTGTTCCTTGGAGGAAAAATTTTAAACGATTTTTATATTAATTGTTCAAATAATTCTACTTGTTTTACATATTATTACAGAATTATTATAGAAATTATTTAAATTATTGCAGAAAATTCAATGGAATAACCAGTCCCACACAGCCACCATTCCCTCATGCAAACATTTATTCTGTGGGACCCAAGAACATGAGCAAAACGACATTTAACCACAAAAAGGCATGGTCCTAGATAAAAATGTTTTCCTTACCATTGTCACGTAAGTTTGTATTGCTGTGTGCGCATGACAGCATTTTGGACAGGAAATGGTATTGGTATTACTTAATTTACTTAATTACGTTAAGAATTTAGACAGACCTATTTTTAAAAAAATTAAAAGCTTTCATTAAAAAAGCTGATTATGAAAGATTAAGGGAATCAGGTGATACATAGGTTTTCTATCAATTTTAATTTTTCAATTACATTGAACATTCAGTATTACATTAGTTTCCAGTGTACTAGCATAGTGGTTAGACATTTATACAAGTCTAGTACCATCTGACACCACACACAGTTATTAGAACATTAGTGACTATATTCTGTACATTGCACTTTACAACCTGTGACTATTTTTAGCTGCCAATTTGCACTTCTTGACCCCTTCACCTTTCTCACCCAGTGCCTTGACCCCTCTACCATCTGGGAACCTGATGGAAGAATGTTTTTGATACTGTTAACTTACAAGGAAAGAAGCAATTTCATGAAAATTGGCATCACCCTGCTGACACATTTCATTCCAGCAAAAGTGGATCTTCAAGCAAATCTACAGCATAAAATTTACTAAACTGGAGACAGCAACTTAATTGAAAAAGGACTGGCCATGGATCCCCACAGGGAATTCGAAGGAGAGGCGCCAGGAACAGGGATGCGGACACCTACAGAGTCAAAGGTGTGCCCAGCACCACTGATCACATGCAACCAGACATTCTCCTTAGCCTGTTGCAATTCTCTGCTCCAGAGGCTGCATAGAAAAGAAAGGCTGTCACCCTGGTAAACTGGAGACTGTGCTCCAGTCTCAAGTGCCCCTAAGCCTGGCCACCCCCACATCCCTCAGACCACCCAAACCCTCTCCGGGCCCTTGCATCTAGCATCACTGCTGTCTGAGACCCTCTCATTAACTGATGCTTGTGCCAATCTCTGTGTTACATATTTTGAATATCATTTCTGGGTGTAATCAAAACTTCTCTGCAGTCTAAGAGAGAGCCTTTCTCTCCCCAAAATCTAGTATCCCTTTGAGTGATTTGACACTGGTTTCTCTCTAAAAGTTAGCAGTCTAAAAGTGAAATTCAGCTCAATGAAATACACTCGTCTTCTGTAGCAGGTTTCTCTCAGTTTTTATTTTCCAATAGGGGTCTTGTGGTAGCTATGCTGGGCTTCATAAAATGGTATTCCACCCTTCACATACCTTACCACCTTCCCTCTGATAGATGCACTGCAACGCAAAATAAAACTGTGCTAACTAAAAATATTGGGGGGTCCAGAAAATCTTACTAGTATTTTTACAGCATAAATTTTAAAACAGTATTTCTAACACTTCTTATATAGACAGAAAATTTAGAGCTTGCCTAGCCCAACTCCATGACTTTGGGGAGATAAAACATCTTTTCAAAAGTTCAAATTTAGAAAAAGCTGTTTAGCAACATCAAAATTAAATTTACAGCAATTTAGTAGTAGGTTGGTATCTACAAAGATAAGTGAAATGACAATGTACACTTTCCTAGCTGTTCATGCGAAAGAAATGATTTTCCTTTGTAAAGACAGATTTGAATTTCAAAGCTGACATACATGAGTAATGTTTAAAAAGCAGGACGGGTTATTCCAGGTAGAATTAACAGTCAGAATTGAGAAACATTTCACTCCTCTTTAATTTAAGCCTACTGCAAAAGCTTTGCATTAAAGATTAATTTTTTAACTTTACATAATTCAATACAGTAAGATCAAACCTTGTTCTAACCAAAAATAAACTTGGAAAATTAAAATGTACATAACACATTAAGATCTTTTGTAAAATAAGCTTTTAGTCTAATATCAAATGAAATTCACTAAGGTTTCCCTTCCATACTTAGTAATATGCTATAAAATTTTAAAATTAATTTAGAATTAATGCACAAATCAATTGAAGCCCTAATCTGTATGACACTAAAATGTTTTAAAAGTGGAGGACTAATAAAATGCATTACATCATAATTGACTGCTCATTTTCTGATAAAAAGTGTATTATAATTTTTAAATCTCTTCACTTATCAAGATCTGAACCATGATTAACTACAACAGCAGCAACACACAGACCAGTAAGGGTTAAAAAACAAAACCCGGAAGTTCAGTTTCATGCCTGGAAATAGCATAGTTTATTAAACCATACCCTGCAGTAATTATAGCCCCCCCAAAAAAAGGGGAAAAAAGTCTGACCATTCATCCTTCTGCTTAATTCTAAGCTTTAAAGAATTAGCTAAGAATGAGTAGGTACCCTGAAAGTAGTCACAGCACAGAAAATAGCTTCAGTTACCAAACTCTCTTTCAAAGAACCTTGTCTGCACTAACACACAGGATAAGAATTTCAATTTGCACAAGAAAATAATTAGCTGTTTGGAAAAGTACAGTAGACTAAAGCTGTATCACCATAATTTCATTAAAATATATGAGTGCCAGGCCCTGGCTGGGTAATTCAGTTGGTTAGAACATTGTCCCGATACACCAAGGTTGTGCGTTTGATCCCTGGTCAGGACACATACAAAAAGCAACCAATGAATGCATAAATAAGTGTATGTTTACATCTACTTATGCATAAATCGATGTTTCTCTCTCTTTTCCCCCTCTATAAAAAAATCAATCAATATTTAACAAAATAAAAATAAAACAAAATATATGTGTGCCCTGAAATTTTACTTGCCATAAAGAAGCTTAGAACATGGTACATGGTTAGAAGCTTTTGAAAATGAAATAAAGATTAATGATGCAGAACCATGCATAAAGCAGTTAATTAAAATACTAGCAATCACAAGTCCCAAGATATAAGCAACACACAAAAGCTCAAAGAATGATACTATTTTAAACTAAAGAAAATAAGAATGAGGATAAATGACATGGATCACCTTGAAGTTAGATTTTTTATTTAAAGTTCTTTATGAGATAGAAGGTCTTCTATATCAATCAGAAAGTCAAACTCAAGAAAATCACAAGTAAAAGGTGAGTCTTATTTCAACAAAAAGAAAATCTCTAGTATCTGTGAAATCAATCATTCATAGAGTAGCCACATTCTTTAAAACACTTCATAAGTAAGTACATGAATTAAAAGTACTTGCCCCTTCTGACTTCTCCACCGTGTTCGCCAGCATCTCCTGCAGGGCCCGGACAGAGAGGGACTGCTCCAGCACAAAGGTGCAGATGGAGAGGTCAGGGGGCACATTCTGTGTGGAAAGAGGGAAACGAGTCATCATCATCACCATCATAACCATTATCACCATCACTGTCAACACCACCATCACCAACATCATCACCAATACCACTATCACCACCAGCACCGTGACCAACACTATCTCCAATACCACTATCACCACCAGCACCATCACCAACACCAGCATCAATACCATCACCATTATCACCACCACCATCACCACCACCCTCAACATCACCACCACCACCACCATCATCTACATCACCATCATCTGCATCATCAAGCATCCACACCCAATTTGCCTTATGATATTTCAGTTTCCTCACACAGAAAATGAGAATACTTGTCAATTTTTACTATGAGTTCAACAAATCATCCCATATACACTGTCTATACTGCTCACACTTGATCCATTTTTAATTTATGGGTAACAATAGCTGCCATTTTAGGGCTAATCTGATAGGCACTGTACTCAGAGCTTTATCAATAATCCCTGTGGTCATCTATGGTAAGGATTAATATCATCATTGTGTGGACAAGAAAACAAAGAAGTTGGGTTACTTTTCCAAAGTCACAATTACTTAATTTTTCAGACCAAGATTAAGAAGCCACATTTCTCTACATCTCAAGTATTCATTTCTCACTTTTGAATCAGTCAGCTGATAAAAAATGCAAAAGAACAGAAAAACACTTGCCTCAAATTAATGTTGAAGTTAAGCAAATATAAAACTGAATTGATATGAAATGCTCATTTACACTGGCTTTTCCTATGCACAAAGATAACAATTACTTTGTTTCACTTAAGTGAGATACATTTGGCCTTTCACTTGGCATGTGGCCATTTGACTTCTGTATGTGTGCGCGTTTATGTTGCTTTATTTTCCCCTTCATTCTTCTTCCCTTACCCCCTTTGCATCCCTTAAAGCTCCACTCAGATCAATAACCCCACAAAAGCTGAAAATTCCAAGATGTAAGTACCAAGGAGTGAAGACCAGATGAGAATTAATTGGCAAGTTAGAGAGAACTCTGTCCACAGGGATCAAATGCATTAGCATTTGTATCTGCTTTGCCTCTGGATAAGCGGGGCCCAGTGAGCAGCCAGCTGCATAGGGAAAATGCTCAAAGGAGGATTTTCATAGTAGGAGACATTATAAATATGCTAAATGCAAAATTCGAGCAGGAGTGTGCCTTCATCAAAAGAGCATTAGGAGGATAAATTTGAGAACCTGATGCAATGCATCAAAATGACAATGTATAAGGTTTATGTATGTATTCAATTAAAACACTACCATCAGCTAATGATTCTTATCAGCAGAGAATGATGCTTTATAGTTTTAAGGAAAGATTAAGTACCAGGGTTCCAATATTAAAATGAAAATTATGGATGAAAGAAGCTTATACGCAGACTGCTGAGCTTCCTCATCCCCCATACACCTTCCTGGAGCCCATGTTTTTTTCTGTTTTGTTTTGTTTTGTTTTGTTTTGTTTTGTTTTAACCAGCTTCCTTCTCTGGATGCCTCTGTCCCCCCAGCATGGCTTCTGTGCTCCCTGTCTGACCTCTCTCCCTTTCCCCCAGATGGTCTCAGCCAGTAATCAAAGGAACCCCACAAATCCAGCACACTTGCTGCATTTACACTCTGTAGTCAGGCCAGTCAGCCGGACAGACAAGGGCTTTCTTTCCAAAATCCTCAGATAGATGACTGGAAGGCAGGAAAGAGGCTCTCTTCTACTATGAAATTTAGGAATCAATTCCTTTGAATTTAATTTTCTCAGTTCTAACTGTATCAATTACAATTTCTCAGAACAAGACAAATGCTACTGGGAAAAAAACTGTTATGGACGTATTTATTTCATTCATAACTAAATTCTGTGATAGTCAACCAACTCTCTAAAAACAAGTGCCTTGATTTGTGGCATTTGCCCATTTCTGTGTATAAACACACCAATGACTTCTATTTTCAAAGTGTCTAAATTCTAGCAACTGGGTCTCAGAAGTCCAGAAGCACCAGCCCAGCTCACCTCTGAGCCGATTTCAGACCAGTGCTGCTCATTCTTTCCTTGGGGGTCAGTACAGCATGGCAGTTAAGAGCTTGGAGTCCACAAACAGATCCCCCAAGGAAGAAGCCTGGCCTCACTACTTACTAGGTATTAATATTTCTCATCTTCAGTTTCCTTCCCCCAAAAAAATGAGACAATAATTATACCATTTCATAGGGTTGTTGTTAAAATAAAGGAGATAACATAACAGCTAATCAGTGTCCAGTATGTATCAAGAATGCAACGTAAGTGAGCCATACCCATTAGCTAGTTTTGTGGGTCTCCATCTGTGGCATTTATAAAGTACTACTCACTTCTCAGAATTGATTCTTAAGTGGATTCTCTGTTGGGGAAACAGTTTTTGAGACCACAAAATCACTAATTATGCACTTACTCATAACACCCAAAATGTTCACTTTTTTCAAGAAAAGGCACATTCTAGAAACATTTGAAAGTCTATACACTGGGCACATTTATATTGTTCTGTGCCAAACTTTGATCAAAATGTCAAAGTCTGGATCTCTGTAGTTTCTTACATTTATTTTAAAGATCCCTGAAAACCACATTCATCTGAAATGAATCCTGCCGAGCTCATTTCATTTTGTCAGGCAGCAACATGCCTGTTACAGGTGTTTCTCCAGCTACTGGGCATTAGTTAGCAGGAGTAAATGAACAGGAAATGCACAGGGCAATTGTCTCTGAGGGAAACAGCTGGTTCCTCCACCCGTTTTCCCCTACCCTTCTCTGTCACTCTGCCCCTCTGCTCCCGCAGCCCCTCCAAACACACATTCATGCGAGAGACAGCCGAGGCAGCAACAGCTCCTTTCAGGAACACTTGGAACAACGCAAATTAAAGTGCCATAGTGTTTTCTGTCTGCTTTACTCTGAAGAAAAATGGTCTGGTTATTTTAAGCAACAGAACCATTACTGTACCTTGTTACCTTTTAAAGTCAACTACTAAAAGCATTCCTTACTTTAGATGCATATTTCTTCAAATAACCAAGAAACTTCTATAGTACACCATGCTGTAGCATTTACAGGAAGCCTGTCTTTGTTACCACCTCCCCAAAATAAACTTGAATCAGCAGAAAATAAAGGGTTGCATTTATTCATCAAAGATCTACTAAGCGGCCCCAAACTGAAAACCAAAATGAGCCCTAACACCAGGCACAACAGACAAATTCTATAAACCTGTATACAGGGAGCTCAGCTTCAAGGGCATTTGCAAGTTATCATCTCTTCCTTAATCTCCACCTTTTTACCCATGTGCTGTTACTGAGAACTCAGTTTTTAGAGCTCCAGTTTGAGAGAAGGCCCCTCACCCTTACGAAGAGCGTGTTCCCACTCATAGGACCCTTCCCACAGCCTGCTTTCCAGGAGGGCGCTACTCAATAGGCTGCTCCAGAACACAAGGCCAGGAGCCACAACGCAACACGGCATTAAGACAGGCACACCCATTTCTCATGGAATTAAACTACTCGGTCTGCCTGAGCTCCTATGTAGGCCACCCAGAACAGCACCCAACACAGGCAGGCAGGGGTTCATTCTGGTTTTTATAGACAATATCAATTTTATCAGGATACACGATGTGATATGTTACCTTTGGCAAAAGTCACAAACCTTAAGCTTTGTGTGCCTTTTCTTCATTTTAAAAGACAAACTGGTCCCCAGCCTCCTCTGCCTGACAACCATGATCAAATCACAAGGGGGAACGTTCTTAAGAATGAGCACCCCGCAGCACCTGGCTTTGCAGGCTCTGAGTGTCCCTGGAATTAGGTTTGCAGCTGAGGTTTCCATCCAACAATTTAGCTTCATGGATGTATCTGCCTAAGTCACTTAAAAACCTACCAAAAACTGCTACTACCTTAACAGACTGCACCCAATCGTGTGGGACGACACAAGCCATGGCATAACACCTCTCCCGTGATCACTGTGGGAAAATGCACACCAGCAGACCCTTCCTTTCAGCACCTGGCACCCCTGCTGATACTTCCTGCTGCTCTGCCTGAAAGACCCATCTGCAGGGCTCCAGCTACAGAAACTGGTTCATGAATAAGTCACACATAAGTAAAAATCACATGTAAAAACATTTTCCTTGTTGAAAGTGCAAACAATACTGAAAACTTGAAAATTCTCTTTCCAAATTTAATTACAGTTGAACCTTAACATGGTGGTGGGGGAGGGGGCAGTCAAACTTATATGCAGATTTTAAGTTTGACTCTCCAAAAACATAACTACTAGTAATCTACTGCTCACCAGAAGCCTATCGGTAACATAAAAGCCTTATGATTAATATATTTTCTTTGTTAACTGTATTATATACTGCATCCTCACAATAAAGCTAGAGAAAAGGTTGTTAAAAATCGTTAGGAACAGAAAATACATTCACAGTAAATATGTTTATTAATACCGTAAGTTTACACTGTCGATTTACGAAATTAGGAAAACTCTGTGTGAGCCGTGCAGCAGGCCAAGCCCCTGCTGGGCAAGGTTAGCTGTGCACTCAGTGCACATTCCCTCCCTGGCACGGCCCAGTGGGAGTGTGATGCGCCTGGGAAGGTGCCTCCTTCTCTGCACTCACAGATGTGTGTGCTCGTACACAGGAATACAGATGGGCGTTTACCATTAATGGGCTCACTTTGTACAACGTACAATTTTTAAAAATCTACTAACATATAATAAAACTCACTGTCTGTCGGTAGATCTGTTGTGTCTTGTCCATTCTTCACGACTGCTAGACCCCACCCCACCCACTCCACCACCCTAACACAGTGACCTACAGGAGAAACTGCACAAAGTTTGAGGGGTTGATCGCAAACTATGACACCATCCATTTCGAGAAAATGAAACAAACATGCATACAGGGACACAGGCATTTTCAGCCCTAATGTCAGATCTCTGTGTTTTTCTTTCAGTAATCCTAATTTCTAATAGGAAGACAAGCTAATTTCCCTTGTTAAGCTGCCTTTTTTGACTTCCAGCCAACATGGAGGCATAGGTAGATACACTTTGCCTCCTCACACAACCAAAAGAAGGACAACAAATTTAAAAACAACCAGAACTGCCAGAAAATCAAACAGTACCAAAGTCCAACAATGAAGGTGTTAAGAAGAAATGTTCCTTCAGACTGGCAGGAGGGGCGGAGATGGGCAGCTGGGGTGGAAAGGACTCACAGCAAGCAGCAGCTAGAAGACTGGACGGGGAGGTGGCGACTGGTGTTCTCACATTTGTGTGCAGATAAACCAGGAGGAACCACTGGGAAGTGAGACAGACCACAAAACCCAGGGTTCCAGAGTAGGGAAATAAAGCATCAAAGCCTCTGGCTATAAAAACCTATGGGGGTTGAGGTGGCAGGAGAAACTCCTAGCCTCACAGGAGAGTTCATTGTAGAGACCCACAGGGTTCCGGAATGTACACAAAACCACCCGCCCAGGAATCAGCACCAGAAGGGCCCAATTTGCTTGTGGGTAGTGCGGGGAGTGACTGAAAGCCAGCCAAGAGCCAAGCAAGCGGCATTGTTCCCTCTCTGACCCCTCCCCCACATACAGTGCCACAACAGCAGCACCATGGGTTGCCCTGCCCTGGCGAATACCTAGGGCTGTACCGCTTACAATGTAACAGGAGCACTGAGACAAAGAAATACAGCCCAAATGAAAGAACAGATCAAAGCTCTATTTTTAATAGAACTAAGCGATGAAAAGATAACCACCCTATCAGATGCAGAGTTCAAAACACTGGTAATCAGGAAGCTCACAGAAATGGTTGAGTATGGTTGTAAAATAGAGAAAAAGGTGAAGGCTATGAAAAGTGAAATAAAGGAAAATATACAGGGAACCAACAGTGATGGGAAGGAAACTGGGACACAAATCAATGGTTTGGACCAGAAGGAAGAAATATTCCTTCTTCTTTCAACCAGGAATGTTGAAGGAAGAAACATTCTGGAAGAAACATTCAACCAGAACAGAAGTAAGAAACAAGAATTCAAAAAAAAATCAGGAGAGGCTTAGGAACCTCTAGGACAACTTTAAACATTCCAACATCCAAATCATAGGGATGCCAGAAGGAGAAGAGAAAGAGCAAGAAGTTGAAAACTTATTTGAAAAAAATAATGAAGGAGAACTTCCCTAGTCTGGTAAAGGAAATAGACTTCCAGGAAGTCCAGGAAGTTCAGAGTCCCAAAAAAGTTGGACCCAAGGAAGCACACACCAAGGCACATCATAATTACATTACCCAAGATGAAAGATAAGGAGAGAATCTTAAAAGCAGCAAGGGAAAAGGAGACAATTACCTACACAGGTAATTCCCATAAAGCTATCTGCTGATTTCTCAAAAGAAACCTTACAGGCAAGAAGGGGCTGGAAAGAAGTATTCAAAGTCATGAAAGGCAAGGACCTACATCCAAGATGGCTCTATCCAGCAAACCTATCATTTAGAATGGGAGGGCAGATAAAGTGCTTCCCAAACAAGGTCAAGTTAAAGGAGTTCATCATCACCAAGACTTTATTATATGAAATGTTAAAGGGACTTATCTAAAAAAAGATTAAAAATATGAACAGTAAAATGACAACAAACTCATGGCTATCAAATTGAACCTAAAAGACAAAAACAAAAACAAACTAAGCAAATGACTAAAACAGGAACAGAATCACAGAAATGGAGGTCACATGGAGGGTTATCAGTGGGGATTGGGGGAAGAATGGAGGAAAGGGTATGTGGAATAAGAAGCATAAATGGTAGGTACAAAATAGGGGGAGGTTAAGAATAGTATAGGAAATGGAGAAGCCAAGGAACTTATATGCACGACCCATGGATATGAAATGCGGGGCGGGGGGGGGGGGTATTGTTGGTGGGGGGATACAAGGTGGAGGGGAATAAAGGGGAGAAAAAAATGGGACAACTGTAATAGCATAATCAATAAAATATACTAAAAACTGCCTTGATATACATTATATCAAGTTGATATACTGTTGATTTACATTATATTAGTTTCAGGTATAAAACATAGTGATTAGACATTTAATACAATTTATGAAATGATCATCTTGATAAGTCTAGTACCCACCTGGCACCACACACAGTTATTACAGCATTATTGACTATGTTCCCTATGCTGTACATATATCTCTGTGATTTTATAACTAGTGATGTGTAATTCTTAATCCCTTCAAATTTTGGCCCATCCTTCCAACCCCTCTCCTTTTCATCCAGCAACCATCAATTTATTCTCTGTATCTATAATTTGTTTCTGTTTTGTTTGTTCTTTTATTTTCAGGTTCTACATATAAATGAAATCATATTGTATTTGTCTTTCTGTTCCACTTCTGAGTATTTATCTGAAGAATTCCAAAACACTAATTTGGAAACACATAGGGACGGACCCCTACGTTCACAGCAGCATTATTTACAATAGCCAAGACATGGGAGCAGCCTATGTGCCCATCAGTAGATGAGTGGATGAAAAAGCTGTGGTACACATACACTATGGAATTCTACTTGGCCATAAAAAAAGAATATCATATTGTTTGCAACAATATGGATGGACCTAGAGGGTATTATGCTAAGTGAAGTAAGTCAGACTCCTTTTCATAGTGCTCCAAATAACCTTGAGGTAATACAGAAATATCTCAAAATCATATTTTGAAAATTAAGAAGGTTTTGAATCTGGATAGTTTGGCCACATACAAAAGTGGGCAGGTCACTGTGCCAGAAAATATGGGACACAGGTTCAGTGCATAACTGACCAAGGGACCTCAGGTGAACCAGTCCGAGCTTCCCCACCTGTTAAATAGCAAAATACTTATTGTGTTATGACCATTCAAGGCCTGACAGTATGGCCTTGGCCTTCACTATATTCAAGCAGGTGGAATAATATTCATGGAGCCATGGGGATGTTTGACATGCCTTTATTCAAGGGTAGGCAATCCTCTCACCCTGCAAGCTGCTTGTGCTCCTGCATGTCTCTGTGTGGCACACTGCATGTCACCTGTCCCCTTGTGTGGCCCATGTCATGGCACCCAGCAGGGTGTCCCTACCTGCTTAAGTACCAGAGACAGACAAAGCTGGCAAAAAGCCAAAAAATTATGTAACATAGCATGATTCGGCACAAACGAGCCCACTTCATGTTATGGGAACCATTTACTGGACCCAGTCTCAAGGCTATAACACTGGTTATCAGGCCCACTCAAGGTTATGGGAGAACTGCCTCCCTTAGTTACCCAGACACCTAGGTGAGGAAGCCAGACTGCCTCCACTTACCCTACACTTATACTTCAAGGAATCATTCTGAGGTTCAAAAAATAAATAAATCAACGCGCTGTAAGCTGTGTTATCTGTAAGCAATCACATGTAATTTTATCTGCCTAATTTAAGAAAAGCCTAAATCAAACTAAGAAGCTCAGAGTCACAGAGACATAAACTAGGAGAAAAGCTGTTCATCTATCAAGTACTTTAGAAGGGAGCAGATGGCCTGAGGTTGGGGCAGATTTGTTTCTGCTCAGCCACCACCTGCTCAGTGACCTCCAACACCTCACTGTCACCACCAAAGGTCAACTTCTCCTAAGCCACTGGGATACCAAACTGCATCTTCTCCAAAAGATTAAGTTGTCATTGTTTTAAGTTGCCAACTACAAACACGAACCAGGCAAAATTTCACCTACCAGATGGGTAGGTTAAAATGTTTACATATTCTCCCATCCCAATAAAATTATGGTGTACCCACTGACTATATGAAATACTGCAGAAAGGAAATGTCAAGCAGGATATAAGGAACATCTTAATTCACTTTTTCCCACTATATTCCTCTGAATATCCAATGACAATGGTTCCCCATGTTCCCAGTGTGGAAGAATGGTCATTACCACACCTTCCCACTTCTCCATGGGGGTTCGTTGTCCTGGACAGTTTTCCTTCCCACATACCTTTTCCTTTCACCCCACTCTGCACCAAAGGTTAATATGATACTGCCTTAGAGAATGAATTAATTCTTCCAGATCAACTTTACGGAAGACAAGCTAAATGTAACCGTAACAGATGAAACTGACATGTCTGCATTTCCCCAGGTGTAAAACCTTTGAATCCCATGGGAGACACTCCAGTCATTCCACTTGGCATCCTTGACAGGCAGGTCCAGGTGGGAGAGGCTATCTCAGCAAGTTGAAGTGGCTGGCAATTGCTAACACATCCCCACTACAAATGGTCACAGCAGTGCCAATTTAGCACTTAATTATGAAAACCCCTAGTGAATTAGGGTTTCACACAATTCCGTCAGTATTCACTCTGCTATCTTCTGTAATACACCGTCCTTCAAACATAACACTAAGTAGGTATAAAGGCTATCTAATTTTTTTACAATTAATTTACTATGCAGATGACTCAAACGTGTCAATGCAAGTCTGGAGGTAGAATGGTCTGTCATTACCCAGTGTTACCTCTTTCATTCTCATGTTACAGCAGGATTATTGTCCCAGGTCAAATCTATTCACACCCATCTTGAGTGGGAGCGATCGGTGGTAAGAACACATTTACACAGTATTTTGAAAGCAAAACACTCAAAAAGAAACCAGCGGAGAGACTTCTGCTATGAACTAAATGTCAAGATAATATGCAGATATCCTATTTTTTCTTCTTTAAAACAATTTTAATGTTCACACTATTACAGATGTCCCTGTTTTTCCCCCTTTGCCCACCTGTACCCAGCCCCCCGCCCCCACCTCCCTCTGGCCCTCACTCACCACACTGTTATCTGCATCTATGGTCACATGTATATGTTCTGTGGCTGATCCCTTCCCCTTCTTTCATCCAGTCCCTTCTCCCCTATCCCCTCCCCTCTGATAGCTGTCAATCTGTTCCATGTGTCCATGCCTCTTCACTGTTCATCAGTTATTTTGTTCATTAAATTCTACCCATAAGTTTGATCATATGGTGTTTGTTTTTCTCTGACTAATATGAAGATATCTTAAAAGTCACATATGCTACCAGTGGTTTATGGGATGAACCTCCTGCTTCTAAACATTGCTAAGTTGTTATACCCATCCATCAGTCACAATCTCAACCAAGCCTCACCCAACTCACTCTCCAAAATCTAAGAAAAGGCTACTTAATTTATATTTAAAACACATAATTTCTAGCATATAAATATATTGCAATGATGTTCTGGGAAGATGGGCTTCAAGTTCACATATCTACTGTTAAAAAGCTACGGAGTCTCACCACTGAATTCAGAGTCTTGAGCTCTCTGTGGAACCAATAGTGTGGGTAAGTGGATGAACGAATCAGAAGATCGAACAGAGGAGTGGAAACTCTGGGACCACAGCTGTAGTGCAGGAAAGCACAAAGTATACTTCAAAGCAAAGTTTCACTCTACTTGAGAGAGATTTTTTTAGGAGTTAGCAAAACCCACACATGTTCATCACATACACAGTAACTATGCTGTCCTGATAGCAAGTGTACAATGATACTAAGACAAAAATAATGGCCGTCAGAATGAGGGGCACATCAGCCTCCCTCCCTGCGACAGCCCAGCAACCCAGGGGCAGCGGTGAGTTCGGCAGAGCCTGCTGTGAACATTCCCGAGGGCCACCCATGTGGTCTCCAGGGCCTTTTGTAAAAAGGTTTTAGGTAGAATCTATTCATAGGTTCATTGCCTGGAAGCACTTGGTACAAAAATAATTTTTACCATAACTAGGTCAACCGATTCGCCTGCCACATGACCTTTGCGACCCTAACCATAGTCGCTTGTCTCATATTCTCTTTAAAGAAGGGGGGACAATTCACACAAAGCTGTGGATGAGGGTGACGAGCAGATTCTGACTTCCCTAGAGCCCCACATGAAGTCAAAAGGAGAAGAAAAATGTGAAGACAAGAATCAAGGCTTCCGAATCAAGTTACACAGGCATTCAGATGATGTCTTCAAACTCAAACTATGCAGAAGAATGCAGCAAAACCACACACAGACCAACAGTCTCATTATTTAAAGGAGTCTCATCCTGTGAAAATATGCTGGATAATTCCATCTAAATTAATTTTTTTAATTTATTTTTAGAGAAAGAGAGGAAGAGAAACACTGATGTGTGAGACAAACATCAATTGGTTGCCTCTCACACTCACCCCAACTGGGGACAAAACCTACAACCCATGTGTATGCCTGAGCTGAATCGAACTGGTGACCTTTAAATCTACGGGCAACAACGAACCCCATGGCAACACCCAACCCAATGAGCCACACCAGTCAGGGTGTTATCTCAATTAATTTACAATGGCCAGAGCTAAGATAACTATTTAGTACCTCTCTGAAAAAAAATCACTGGAATAAATTCAACAGCATCACTTGGAACTTCAAATCTGGAACTTCACGTAAAGATAGAGACATTTAAGACCCTGGAATTCTTACTAAAAATTCTGCTGGAAGAGAATTTCTACACAATTTCAAAAATATAAAAACAAAGAAATAAACAAAAACCATGAGACACAGTTACGTAAATAATAATGGGTATACCAATTTTTTCAAATATTTATTTATTTATGGGGTTCAGGGAGGGAAGGAGAAAGACAGGGAGAGAAAGAGAAACATCGATGTGAGAAAGAAACATCGACCAGTCATCCTTCGTATGGGCCCTGACCAAGGACCAAACCCACAACCTAGACATGTGCCCTGACTGGGAATCAGAACCACGGCCTTTTGGTTTGCAGGACAACACCCAGGCACTGGAGCCACAACAGCCAGGGCTGTACCACTTTGTAAGTGCCCTCCGTGTGCTAGGCCCCAGTCTTCATCAGCTCCCACATCTTCCCCACTTTGGAAATGGGAAAATGGCAAGTCAGAACGTTAAATAACTTGATCTAAGCCAGAAACTATTCACAGGCATATCTGCTTAGCCTAAAAACCACACTACATTGCCTCCCACAAACTAATATCGGCCTGCTTCCCAGCTGCTTTTCATTCTTTTTGATTCCTAGTCCACTGCAGCTAATATTAATTATTAATAAATAAACCTACATGAGACAGTGTGTATGCTCTAAAATTGCTCACATACAGAATCATAGTAATGAGTCCCCCAAATTCCAGGACTTTGGCTCAAGGGACATTTTAGAAGCTTATAACCTGGTGTGAGTCCCTCTGGGTGTGCACTGCCTGTGGCAGAAGTGTAACCAGATGCTGGAATGACTGTGCCTCCCGGAAGGCACCTGTGGGAATGCGGGATGAGGGGATGTTTCCCTTGCTGCCAGCAGACGAGAGTCACCACTTCACTGCAAGATAGAATACCTGCTAGTTCAAGAATCTTGATGAGAAACACACAGTGAAATTAGAAGACTAAGCCAGGGTAGGTACCTGAAATTTTAACCCCCAGACAGGTTATACGAAAATAAAACTGGACATACATTAGAGAGACTTAACACTGATACAACAAGAGAGGTGATCAGGACATGCTCCAGAATCCTAACAACCCTCACAAATGAAACACAGCTGAGCTAACAGAGCATGCACACATGTCTTTAAGAGAATGTGCAATGAGTTGGTGATCTATCAAAATATAGACTCACCCTGTGTTGAAACAAAATATGCACTCAGTCTGTGTACTAACAAAAATCACTCAGCCACTGTTGCAAGAAAGTAAGCATTCTGTCTGTGTTCCAACACAACACACAGCCTCTAACAGAAAAATCTCACAGCCACTGTTCTCATAAAACGAGTACTAAGTCTGTGTTCCAGCAGAATATGCAGTATGTGTGCTAACACAAAACTCAGTCTTGTGTTACAAAAGAACACACACTCACTCTGTATTCTAACAGAACACACATTCAGGCTTTATTCTGACAGAACCAGCACTCATGCTGGGTTCTAATGGAACACGCAGTCAGTCTATGTTCTCACGGAACACTATGTTCAGTCTGTGTTCTCAAAGAGCATGAACACCCACTCATTCTATGATCTAGTAGGAGTACCCAGCCTGTGTTCTAATAGAACACGCAGTCATTCTGTGATCTCACAGACCATAAACTCAGGCTCTCTTCTACAGAAGAAGCACTCATTTAGTGTCCTAGGAGGATGAACACTCAGCTTGAATTCTAACAGCAAGAACACAGTCTGTGTTCTAACACAGCGAGCACTCAGTCTATGCTCTAAAAGAAACAGCAGTGTTGTAACAGAACACACACTCAGCCTGTGTACTAACTTAAGACACATTCGGGCCATGTTCTAGCCAAACAAGCACTGAGTCTATTTTCCCTACCAGGCGACACACTCAGCCAGTGTTCAAACACAAAACGCCGTCAGCCCGTGTTCTAACACTATAATTACCCACCCAGTGTTCTAACAGAACATGCATCATTCTTTGTTCTCACAGACCATAAACTCAGTCTCTCTTCTACAGAACAAGCACTCACTCAATGTTCTAGGAGAATGACCTCTCAGCCTGAATTCTAACACAGAACACAATCTGTGATCTAACAGAGCATAAACTCACTCGGTGGTCTCACCGAGCAAAGACTGAGACTGTGTCTAACAGTTCACTCACTCATTCTGGGTTCTAAAATAACAAGTTCTCAGTCTGTGTTCTACAGAAAACACTTGGCATTTTTTCTAACAAAGTAAGCACTCAGTCTTTCTTTTAAAGGAACACACCTGTGTCCCAACAGAACAAGCCCTAAGTCTGTGTTTCAACAGGGCACAAACTCTTGTGTTCTACTATATTATATAGCAACTCACCCTGTGTTCTAACAGAAACAGCAGTGTTAGAACACACACTCAGCCTGGGTCTAACAGAATATACACTCAGTTTTTATTGAACTGAATCAGCACTCATCTGGTTTCTAACAGAACACTCAGTCAGTCTGGGTTCTAACAGAACACATATTCAGCCTGTGTTCTCACAGAGCATGAACTCAGTGTGTATTCTCACAGAACACTGTCAGTCTGTGTTCTGTAGAATGGGTACCCAGACTGTGTTCTCACAGAACAGGCAGTCATTCCGGGTTCTCGCAGACCATAAACTCAGGCTCTCTTCGTACAGAACAAGGACTCACTTAGGGTTCTAAGAGAACAAACAGTCTGTATTCTAACAGAGCAAGAATCAGCCTGTGCTCTAACAGAATACACATTCAGTCTGTGCTCTAACAGACTACACACTCAATCTGCATTGTAACAGACAAGCACTTAGTTTTTGTTCTAGCAGAACAAGCACTCAGCCTGTGTTCTATCAGAACACATACTCAGCCCGTCTTCTAACAGAACACACTCTCAGTCTTGTGTTCTCACAGAATTTGCACTCACCGTGGGTTCTAATACAATGCACCCTCAGCCTTCATGCTAACAGCTCCTGCACTCTGTCTGTGGCCTAGCAGCATTCTCACTCAGTTTTGTTCTCACACAATACACCCTCAGTCTGTTGTAACAAATATGCACACCATCCCCTTTCTAATGGAGTAAGCACTTGTCCTTTTGTGTAAACAGAACTCATTGTGACTCTTAGTTCTAACATATACTTTGACTCACCAGGGGCTGTAGGGAACAGAGAGTAATCAAAGGATAGTTTAGAAAGAAGACTATCAGCTGGTTACATGATGAACTCAAGCCACAGTGCGACATCTTTTATGTTCAAGGATCAATTCAGAAAGGAGGAAAAGGTTTATGATCTATATTTTTAAAGGATATTAGGGAACTTTCCCTTATGTCCAAGTGAGGAGACTGGGGAATCCTCTCTAAAAAACAAGCTGGGTAAAATGAGTAAAAAGGTGACCTTTCAGAGCTATGGGACTTAATCAAAGGCATCTAACAAACAAGAAATATTAGTGCCTGCAAACTGCAGTTCAGGAAAAGCAGCAAGGCTCTGTGGCATCCTTCCGAGGCTGCTGCCACCTGCAGAGCACTGGGTGGAGGGCCCACCAGCTGTGCTGCCTCAGGGAAGGAGCAGGTGCCAGGTCGATGCACTGTCTGTGAAAGTGACACTTTCCAGGGAGACCCGACAGCTCTTCTAGCCTGACTCAGGGTACTGCTGAGTGAAGCTGAAATGCACCAAGCACTCCTGACCACTCCTGACTAGCCCTGAAGTGGTGGCATGCACTGAGAGACACACAAAGCTCCCAGCCAAATAAAACCAGAGCAGATTTCAAATGTCTGATCTTCAGCTGCCTCCTCCACCCATCCGCACACAGGACCTTCCACATAGAACAGGGCCTTCCTGCTCCCAGCCTCTGAACGCAACCCCTGGGCAGTCCCTGCCTTAAAGCAAGCAGTGCAGAGACAGGGTAACCTCTAGGGCACCAGACAAAAACGAAAATGAGAATCAAAAAATCTAAGTGCAGCAGCGGCAGTAACAGCGGTGCCCACACATCACAGGGGAGATCTTTCACCGAATTCACCTCGGGAAGCCACTAGCAAACAGAAACGGCAACCACTACCTTCAAAGGGAAAACATCAGAAATCACAGTTCCTACAATATCATACCTAAAAAGTCTAGTTTTAGCAAAGTTAAAGCACAGGCAAAAATACATACAAAACACAGGAAAGTGCAACTAAGGGAAAGTGTAGTGCAGAAAAAAACAGTCCCTGGGTGTCTCAGGCATTGGTGCCACCAGACAAAGGCTTCAAATAGCCTTTGAACATGTTTTTTATAATATTTAGCATAAAGAACTAAAGGAAACCATGTTGTAAGAAATAAAGGAAAACATGCTAATGGATCAACAAATGGAAATTCTCAGTAAGGATACATGAATTAAATAATGAGAACCCAATGGAAATTGGGTTCTCTTTATTTTAGCACAATAACTCAAATAATAAATCTATTAGAGGGGCACAAGAGAAGACTGGAGATGAAAAGGGAAAAAAATCAATGAACTGAAATACCAACCAACAGAAACTATTCCCCTGGAAGCACGAAGAGAAAAATCATGGAAACAAATCAGCAGAGACTCAGAAACCTATGGGACAGCATCAAGTGCACACGTAACGTGAACCCCAGGAAAACAGGAGAGAGGAACAGGGACAGAAAATACTGCTACAGAAATATGGCTGAGAACCCCCAAATCTTAATAGATAATGTTAGTTTACACACCCAAAAAGCATGATGAGCCCCAAATCGGACAAATAAAACGGGGTGTCAATGTGACACACTCACCGTTTTACACAAAAGAAAGAAAGAACAGAGAACAGCAACCAAAGCACACAGCACAGGTAAAATGGCACACGTAAGTCCCCTGTGTTAAAAAGACAACGTCATGCAAGGAGGGGGAAATGTGAGCCTTAAAAGGGAGGGAAACACTAACATTTTTGACATCAGCGAACTTGCCCTTCTATTAAGTGAAATATGCTGTGCTGAGAGAGATAAATACTGCATGATCTCACACACTTCTACAACAGTCAAACTCAGAGGCAGAGCACAGCAGTTGTTGCTAGCGGCTGAGGGAGGAAATGGAGAAAAGCTGGTCCAGGGTCATAAAATTTCAGTTATGCAAAATGCATAACTCTGCAGATCTAATGTACAGCACAGTAGTTCTAGTTAATAATGCTGTACTGTATACTTGAAATTTGCTGAGAGAATTGATCTTAACTGTTCTCATCACAAAAAAAGTAACAAACCAACTATGTGGAGTGATGGATATGTTAATTAGCCCAATTGTGTCATTTCACAATAAACACATACACCAAAATGTCACATTTTGTACCTTAACTGCATAATGATTTTTAGTTTTCAATTACAGCCTAAATAAAGCTGAAAGGAAAACCACTGTCTAAAAAATTAGGGCCAAGCCCTGATCTGTGTGGCTCAGTTGGTTGGGCATCACCCCACAAACCGAAAGGTTGTGGATTTGATTCCCGGTCAGGGCCCATGCCTGGGTTGTGGGTTCAATCCCCCGTTGGGACATGTACAGGGGGCAACCAATGCATGTTTCCCTCGAACATCAACGTTTCTCATCCTCTCTTTCTCCCTCTCTTCCCCTCTCCTTGGAATCAATAAAAAAGAAAAGAATTAAACCAAGGCCAAGTTCCCTACCTGGTACCCATCGTCTGGATCCATGCTCCCCTTCCAGCCTGTACTCAGTGCTTTTTACAAGTAGGCTAACTTAGATAACTGCTTTTCACACATATACTTCCTTTTCCCACCTTGTATCTGTCCAATGTCTACTCATCTTTCAACTGCAAGCCCAAAGACTACCTCGTCCATGAAGCATCTCCTGCCAGAAACTGCCGTACAATGTACATCTGTGTACACACTACTTCCTAAGCTATTGAGACTTATCCTCCATTACAACTTGTTATGTATCTCGTTGAATGCTCTTGATAGTGTCGCCTGTGCTTCATATTCAGTCCATTAGAGGAAAGCAATTTTTGTGGCATGTCATATGTATCATCTTATTGCAAATAGACCACTGAAAAAATATTGGTAAATATGCCATGGAAATACATTTAAATTATTTTAAATATTAACTAATGAATTTTAAATAATTTAGATATGACTTCTGAAGGTAAACATGTTAAAATAATGCAAACTACAATATTTTGATGATGATCTAAAATTCTAATTTATGCAATCTGAAAAAATCTTCATAGGATTGAACATTAAAAAAATTATCTGCACATAATTCAATTGCATTATTTCAAGATCCTCAATTGTAGAAAAATTAAACACACTAATACATACCCACTCCATTCACCTATAGGTTCACTGTAACTTTACAGGAGTAAGTTATTTGATGATAAAAGTACACACTTCTAAATCTCCTATTTATTTGGCAAATACCACAGTATAAGTCAATGTTTGATGACAGTTTAATCCTAGTACAGAGATACTTAATAATGAAATCACTCATTAAAATAACCCCCACCTATTTCCCAGGAGGGAATCCCAGTCTCCCTGCGTTTCATCCACATGAAGCACAGCTGTGTTCACACCCACAGGTGTGGAGACAATGAAGGCTCCAGGGAATTTCCTGCTGCCCGCCAAACTGCCTCCTGTTAGACTGACCTCCCCTGCGGCACAGAACACCTTCATTAAAGACAAGTGAGCAGTAAGCAGTACACTGTGCCAGGGATCTCAGCAAAGCCTCCCCTCTGTCCCATAGAGCCTGGTCTTTGAGCACTAAACTGCTCCCACTTTTTCAGCTCCTGCCATACCTGTGATGCTATCCATCTTAAACAGCTCACACTGAATTGACACATGCTCATTAAAACTAACAATTTATTTGGCATAGTATACTCAATATGGTTTTCTAGTATTATTTTAGCCAGTTTGATGATGATAAGAATAAATTTTTTCTCAAATAAGTGTGACATTTGGTGTTCTACTGTGAAAGAAGACAGAGTAAGAAGTTTCTACATATTTTTCAGGGACAGTGCAAATCATGGTATTCAGACTCCATGTTCTTAAACTGTATTTAGTTTTGGGAGTAATAGCTCTCAGGATCTGTACAAACACAGGAATGGGACGGACTCCAGGATTAAAGCACTGAGTGTTTCAGGAGCTCTGAAGCTGACAAAATGCTAACAACTATGGAAAACAGGGGTGAAATTCAAAAGAGCTTAATAAATAAGATGAATGACTAAGTTCAAAAAGCAAATAAACCAATATATCAAAGGTCTGTCAAGAAAGTATCTAGCCATGTAATATGAAAAATAGAGACATTTACTGAATAACATACAAGAAACATTGTACATAGGACAATGATGCCTCAGTCCCCTTCAGAGTAGGCACTTTGGGACCTCACACAATTCTCCCAATTGCCATTTGCTGCCTCATTATATTTTCATGAATCTTATCAACAATCTGAAATCTCTTCCCTTTCAAAGGTGATTTTGATTTTGGAAAAAGCCAGAAGTCACAGGGCACCAAATCCGGGCTGTAGAGGGGCTGAGTCACTTGGGTGATTTGATGTTTCTCCAAAAACCTCTGCATGACACGTGACGCATGAGCAGGTGCGTTGTCGTGATGAAGCTGCCAATCACCAGTCACCCACAGCTGCAGCCGTTTTTGTCATGTTGCATCTCTCAGCCAACAAAGAACACTGAGGCAGTACTCCTTATGAACTGTTTGGCCTGGAGGGGCGTACTTGTGATGGACAACACCCTCTCAGTAAAAGAGCACAGTTAACATAGTCTTGATCTTGCTGTGGCTTTGCCGTGCCTTTTTCAGGTGTGGAGAACCAGGCGACTTCCATTTGGACAACTGGGCCTTTGTTGCTGGATCATAGCTGTTGACCCACCATTCATCTCCGGTTATGACTGTCTTGAGGAAATCTGGTTCATTGGCAGCGGTTGGAATCAAGTCCTTAGCGACTGCAGCACAATGTTCCTTCTGCTCTGGTAGCAGAAGCCACGGAATGAATTTTGCCACATGTTTCCTGCCAAGATCTCGGACCTAGTAGTTTTTGGAATCCCCAAATCAGCTTCTGTGAAGTTCTCACACTGTCAGTCACCGATCTTTGCTGACTACAGCCCATACACATTCAACATTCTCAGGTGTTCTGCTTATTGCAGGCCTTCCAGAACATGGATCACTTTCAACAGATTCTTGACCATCTTCGAAGCATTTGTGCCACACTTTTATTTATGCTGCACTCATTGTATCATCCCCAAAAGCCTTCTGAATCACCCAAATAGTTTCTGTGGAGGAATGTTCCAGCTTAATGCAAAATTTGATGCAAATTCGTTGCTCTACTCGCTCAGTCATTTTGAATGTGATGGCCACACAGTACACATGCTCACTCAACAGTGTTTACCGCCATCACTGACTAGTACAGTGAAGTTCTCATTGTTCACACATGCACATTTCAGTCAACTCTCCTTGGCTGCCAGGTTACATTGATGCCGCACAAACTGTTCTCATTATAACAACAATGGCTGGACTTTTTCCTGGACAGACCTTAATAGAGGCCAAAACATAAACATATTCATAATAGTAATTTCAGAATTATTATGGAAGTTCTACTTCTGTTCCATGTGACTTTCTCACCATCAGACTGTGAAAATCCAGACCAGCATTCCTTTCTGCCTTTCAAATGAAGAGCACCTCTAAAGTCATTACTGAGTCAACTGCTTACTCCAAGCTAAGGTCAGTTCATCACATTGTAGTTAGAAAGAACTGGGTTAGAATTCTGCCCCTGCTACTCAACTGCTATGTGGTCCTGGGTGAATCACCTAAAGGCTCTGATCTTCAGCTTCCTCCGAGTGATGGAGCAAATAATTGAAAGAATGTGCCCATGATACCCAGTAGTCTCCGAGATGCCTGTGCCTATGATAAGCAGTAATGTGGTCATTCTAAAGATTTTAAGGCAGAAAATAAAATCCTGGCCAGGTTTCACTACAGTAGACAAAAACTATAGTATCTTATGTGGGAAACATATATATAATAGAGAAAATAAATGGACTATGACTCATCAAGTTACTGCTATTTTTTTTTAGCAATAACTAAAGTTACTAAAGTGCTGGGGTATAAACATGTATTTCATATCTTTCAACTGATTAAATGGTGTATTTGTATCATAATGAGTCATCATTTTAAGGCAGAATGGATAGAGAAGAAATGATGCTCTAGAACCTGGCCTAAATTTTAGTCTTGATTTTACCATTTAAGGGCTAACTTTTAAGTTACATAACTTCAATGCTCCAATTACCTCAAGAAGAGACACACAGAGGGATAAGATCATTTCCAACATAGCTTCAGGTTCATTTTCTAAACAGTAACTACCCTGCTTGGTCTGGCCACATGATGCTAATGCAGTTTTTAATACAACAAAAACAATTTAAATCATGGAAACAAAAACACACTAAAAAAAAATCAAAGCATTGAGGGAAGGCTATTTATCTCACTACAGAAAAGACCAAATAGTTATTTTAAGTGTTAATCACATAAATTGTAACTAAGAACAATGCTTAATAATTATTCTCCATTTTCATTAACTTAAAAAGAAACCTATTAAATGTCTTCAAATATTTGTACACACATAAAGAAACTTGGTGTTATAAAAAAACTAAATAATGGAATATTTCACAGACTCTTCATACACAAATATTTTAAAATCATGTTAGGCTGCTATCATTGTTAAGTCAATGACTATTCTAAGGATTGAAAAACATAAAATCATGTAATGTATGTGTAACAGGCACCTGAATTACAGTACCGTTAGCTCATGCAGTGTGATTAGAATTTTGTGATAGGATGTAAGACTTCACTGACCCAATTTTTAGCCTGGTGAACAGATGACTAGATCATTGCTGAAGTGGCACTGATCCTATCAGCTGCTGTGTGATCACTCAATTGTCCAGCCTTATTAATTCCTCTTCTCAGTGTAACTGTGAGTTATTAGCTTCCTCACCCACACACTTGCTCTTCTACACGTTAGTGCAACATCAGTAAAACAGCAGCCACAAGGAAAATTTTCATCTATTGCTCACATTTTCTCTAGATCATGGCCCAGGTTTACAGATGGGACGCCAGCCAACATTTTCTAGACCCTCGCAGTTTCACTGGGAAAGTGTCACATATTCAAAGGAATGTATGTAAAGAAAAGCATATCTGACAGTCACCAGAGGGGAGGTGGGAGGGGATATCGGGGGAAGGGAGGAGGGTTTTGAGGAACATCTATAAAGCACACATGGACAAAACCACAGGAGCGTGGAATCGGGAGGGAGGTGCAGGTGGCTGGGGTTGGGAGGAGTGGTGGGGGTAAAATGCAGACAACTGTGCTTGAACAACAATAAAAAATAAAATTAAAAATTTTTTAAAGTATATTTTAAATAAAATGAACACCCATTTAAAGGTAAAAAATTATAATATTATGAGTTGTTCCTCCTCATAATGTAACCTGAAGGTCCCTGTGTTCCTCCACCCAACAACATTCCTTGCTTTTCTTTATACATTCACCACAAATATATGTATATCTATACATTATTATTTAAATTTCTGGGTTTTGCCCCTTATATAATTATAACCATACTGTCAGTAATTTCTTTTTGGTGGTGCAATATAATACTTTTGAGATTCATCCGTGTTGCATAATGTCAGTAATTTCTTTTTGGTGGTGCAATATAATACTTTTGAGATTCATCTGTATTGATCTGAATGCCTGTATTTCATTCATTATTATCACTATAAAGCAGCAATTTTCAGCCAGAATGCTGTAAGAATGTTTAAAACATGCAATACCTGACTATTTGGTCAGGGGCACTGACCACTTTTCCCTTAGATAGTCAAATAAAAAAATGACAACAGCCAACACAACAATATCTGTCTGGTGTGAATACCCTGTCTTGAACCATAAATATGTAAGTCATATAATTAATAGAGTTGCATATCACTGGTCATGTCACTTAGTAAGGTTGCATCAGACTGGTTAATTCTTGGTACCAGAAATCCTTATTTATATAAATATAGGCATCTGATTTTTTTAAAAATCACTTTGAAGCAAAAAGGGTAATTACTGTTATTCTTTTTTCGTAAATTAACCAAAATTATACCTATTTTTGGTCAGATCAGCAAAAAATACATTTTTGGTGTGCCACAGAATTTTAGCAATTAGTTTCTGTGTGCCATGAGATGAAAATGGGTGAAAATCCCTGCTATAGAGTAATACACTGGATAACTGCAGTTCAATGCCTTTAGTTGGTCTGCTACTATTTTGATTTTGTCTTATTATTAATATGACAACAAATATCCTCATACACATTACCCTGTAAGCACAAACTCACTAGGATATGTACCTCACAGTGAAAGCCTTAAGTTACCATGCACACGGATCCTCAAGTTTACCAAGTAATTACCATTTCCAGTGCACATTCCTACCACTCCCCACTCCCACCGACAACACTGCCAAACTATGGAGTGCTTCCCTGTGCTTTTAACTTCTATCACTTCCCAAGTAATAATGAGGCCAGCTGTTTTCTTGTTGTAACAGTCTATCGGTATTTCCTTTTCTGTGAAATGTCTATTTGTGTGCACCTCTTTTTCTGTTTGGTCATCCTTCTCATATTGATAGACAGGTCTACTCTATATTGGATACTTCTAGGTCTTAAATTTTATAATACGGCATGCAACAAGTCAAATAATAAAATTGGGTTTTCCTTTGACAGTCTATACTTTTTGCTTTCTTGGTAAAACACATTTTCATAAAGTGTGTGGCTGTGTAATGGTTCTATCTATAAGAAAATATACACATAAATAAATACCAAGAAAAGATGTCTGTCACTTTTATTCTGATTACTTGACCCAATTTCCCACACCTAGAAATGAAAAATGGCATAAGGAAGTAGCCAAGTGAGCTTGGGTGCACAAACACGTGTACTCACAGGCAGCCTTTGAGCCAAGAGCCCGAGTGACCAAGCACAGGCCTGGCCGGGCCCTGAGCTTACAGAGGAGTCAGAGTGGGAGGTTCTCCTTCCTGAACAGCAGCCCGCATCCGTGTAGGTCTCCCTGTATTTTCAGAAGACTTCACACGCTTTATATGATGCTCAAAACAATGCTAATGGGTGGGAAAAGGGAATTATTATTGCCACTTCAGAACTAAGGAAGGAGATGAAGGGACTTGTCCAAAACAGGACAAGTGTGGTGGCAAGTCCAGGGTCCTGCCCTTGGTCCGGGATGCTTCTCAACATCACACTGCCTTCCAAGTAAGGAATAAAGGCTGCCGAGCTTTTTTAAAGTCTGACTCATCATGCTGTCAGCCTGTACCTACTGCTTATGAAAGGATTATGCTGTACTCAGAAAGAATTCCAGTGTGAAGCGAGGTCCCTGACAGGCACAAAGACGGGATCAGAATCAGGGCTCATCCCCTGCTAAGTCAAGACTTACTCTAAACACATCTCTCTCACCCTCCACAGGACATTTACACCAAGCACAGCTGTGGTGGTGGGAAGTGGTGAGTTATCTGGTAACTAGCAATACAGGGTTGGACAGAAGATACGTGGATTTGCCACGAGTCCGTACTTTCCAGCAACAGGGTAACTGTGTACAGTAGAGCACATTCACATGCACAATACTCGGGCCCTTACCTCCTGAAAACTGGATGAAAGCTCTCCATCTGATTGGATGGCAAAGACTATTTTAATGTGATTGGCAGGAAAAGGTAAGGAACAGGTACATATGCATATTTAATATCATAAATGTTTAAAATTTTCAGCTTTTTCTTTTAAAATGAAATTTAAATAGGAAACCGCAGAACCATTTTATAAGATTACATAGAATTTTTTAATTATTATGGAATTAAACTCTAGATTTTTAATATTAGGAGTACAAAGGAGATTGACACTGTGCCTTTGATTTTTACACCAATTTGAATATCACCTATTCAAAAAATACAATTCCAAACTCCTATGCCTTAGGTCATAATTAATCCTATAAAGATTAAGAACATAAGATTTTATGGCAGTACTAGAAGAAAACATCATCATATATTTTTATAATTATGTGGTATGAAAGATCTTTCTGAAGACCTCTCTAAAGGTAGAAATATGAAGAACAAAATTGACAGATTTTATTAAATATATTTTTCAAACTTTAATGTAACAGAAACACTGTAACTAAAGTAATATGTAAACAAGAAAACTGGAAATTTTTATATACGTATGATAATGTGTATATATATTGGTCAGCCTTATCAGTAATCAAGGAAATACAGTTTTTCCACGAACTAAGACCTTTGGTATTCCAAATTAACAGGCTTCTTCTTATTTAAAGTTGAAATGCAGAGGTGGATAGGAAATGGGAAACGAATGCTCATCAACACAGCTCACTGGTTTGTCAGCTAGCTGGAGGGCAATACGGCAGTAAATACCAAAAGCCCTAAAAAGTATATGCTTTTATTTAATGATGCATTCTAAGGAAATAACTGAACAGTGCCCCGAGATATCTGTATGTGGATGTTCACTGTAGTGTAGTGTTGTTTATAATAGCAAACAAACAAACAAACAAAACCCTGAAGACAAACACATAAATGATAGAGCTGGGATTTTAACTAAAGGCCTTCTGCCTTCAGTGCCTGTGTGCGGCTAAATTTCAAGTCCACTCTGTTAGCCTAACAGCCTTCCTGTTATTCCTGCCACAACCAACACAGGATGCAGGTGCATTCTGAAGGAGACACCTGGCTGACCGATAGTGGTAAGGGGAGCAACCTGCAGAACCCAGGGATGCTTGTAAGCAATACAATTAATCCCCCGTTGTGAAGACAGTGAGACTTGTGCTCTTGGCCCCCCAGAATCTGCCGCTGAATGAAGGCACCTGAGGCAGAATTCCTGGAAGTCTCAGGTAAAGGCTGTCACTCCTGCCCCTGCTCCTCACCATAATAGTGGAGTTGCACCGACACATTCATTCTCTCTCACGTAAAAACATTAGGCAAGTGAAGTCAAATATATCAAAGTTTCTCATTTTTTAACTCAGTTTTTATTAGTCTGACAGCTGATAAGCTTATGAATCAGGAAAATAACAGAAAAGCTTTTGAGCAGAAGCATGAGGCTTAGTGTTTTTAAGGATCCACAGATGCTCATTGACTTATGATGAGGTTACAGCCCCAATAAGCCTATCAGGAGTTGAAAATATCATTAAGTAGAAAATGTGGTTAATACACCTAAGCTACTGAACAACATCATGCCATGGCTAAGCCTACCTTAAACTTGCTCAGAACGCAGTATCCAAAAATCACTGACACACCACAAAAGGCAGAGTTTCTACAGCGACCCTCGTGACAGCGTGGCTGACTGGAGTGGGGACTCACCCCGCTGACCAGCGTTACGAGAAAGTATCAAACTGTCAGCCACCGACACAGGAAAGGTCAAAATTCAAACTACGAAGTACTGAATGAGTATCACATTTCTGCCACTGGAAAGTCGAAAAATTCAAACCATTTTTAAGTAAAGAACCATCTGTATTATCAATTATAACTAAAATTTTCACATAATAAATAAGAACATATTGCAATAATATATCTACCACATTCATATTTCAATTACAGTACCCTTTTGCAAGGATGGCACGGGCCAGTTTGCTGTGCCAAGAGAGCCACTGCAATGGCTGTGCTGGCAGCCCTGCCAGCGAGGGAACTGAACCCGGACCTGGAGACAGCTGGGCCCTCGCAGGTGAGGCTGCCGGGGTCTTGCGTGTGCCTTTTACCTCCTGACAGTGGAGTTCCTGCAATGTGCTCATCACAGCGTCTTTGTCTACAATACTTTAACAAATAGTATGCTGACAACAGTATGTGTAATTCTCATGAAAACACAGAAGCTACATGTTCTAATAAATATTTGCAATGTGGAGTTCTAAAGAGAAGAAGAGTGTATTCAACTGACGAAGACCTTGGGTGAGTATAAGGTAAAGAACAATGCAGGTATCTTTTTCAGTCTCTGAGTAGAATTTTAAGTGTGTGACTATAATTTTTTAAACCTATTAATTATTTGATCCAGCTTATCAGTGTTTAAAGAGTATATGGCAATTAACTGGTCATGACAAAGTTAACAGTGCAATCAAAGCCGTGTGTCACAAACACTCACACTTCCTGTGACATCGGCAGCACATCCACTCCTTCCCCTCGGGGAACAGAGGTCCTTGTCACTTCAGTCCCACAACGCTGCGCCAGGAGATCTGCTTGTCCGTCAGGTTCACCTCGATTACCTTGAGACACTTACAGAGTCTTGCTTACCCCTTGGACTAACCAGCTGGAGACCGAACAGCTCTCCCTGCTGCCCCGATGCTTTCAGCGGTGAGGAGTCCAGCTGGGGCTCACAGGACCCCTGCTGGCCTCGATGAATTCTCTACCCTCATCACAACAGTCGGATGACAGACTGCAGGAGCACCAGCAGGAAAGAAGGAGAGACGTGCTCTACCTAACTCACTCAGCTCTGAGGACCTTACTTAGTTTTGTGAACTGCCAGCAACTCATGACAGTCAGCAAACATACATGATCCAGGCAAGTGCAGAGGACAGGGCTTCACTCAACAGTTTAGTGACAAGGGCACCGTGAGGGCCTCTCCCATCTTTCAGACCAGGAGTTCAAGCAAACACTGAAAGCAACACATAGCACCATGTCAACCAGACTGCACATAGCCATGTGGACAGACCACTGCTTTCCAACCTTTCTCATCTCATGGAACACACAAACTAATACTCAAATTCTGTAACACACCATAAAGTATATTTTTTGCCAACCTGATAAAAATAGATATAATTTTGATTCATTCACACCGAATGGCTATTATTATGTGTTGGCTGTTTGCATTTTTTTATTTGACAATCTGAGGGAAAAGACATCCGTGCCCCTGACTAAATAATCAGGTATTGTGTGCTGTAGAAATTCTTGCAGCATACTGGTTGACAGTGGCTGGAACAGACTAAGGAGATGCAGAAAACCAGATGATTGTAGCAGGGGAAAGCCCAGGCCTGTGTGACTCAGCTGGTTGAAGCATCATCCCAGAGACCAAAAGGCTGCAGGTTTGATCGCTGGTCAGGGGACACACTCGGGTTGCAGGTCCAACCCCCAGTCAGGGTATGTAGAGGAGGCAATCAGTCAGTGTCTGTTTGTCTGTCTCTGTCTCTTTCCTTTCCTCTCTAAAAGCAATAAAAAATGTCCTCAGGTGAGGGGAAAAAGAGGAAAATATGAACTAATTAAGCATCTTCCCAACCAGGCAAAGAACCCCATTAGGAGTTCATAACTCCATTAATTGTAACTTAAACCCCCTTAACCAAAACAACAGGGGAGAGACCTCTCAAATGTTCCCTGTCCAAAAATCACCCATGTATCACCCACTGCGTACGCTCCCTAAGCCTCAGGCAGTTCTCATATGATGGGAGCATCATAATCCACGGACCCTCCCAGCAAGCCACACTGCCCACACACACGGACAGTTCGGGTCCCTTCCCAGCACCACCCCAACACTGCCACTAACCATCGCTACGACTTCGAGCAAGTCACCAGGATTCACTTTGTTCCTTTTACATGCTGCCCTGCCCTTTATGTAACTCGGTTCCTTTTGCCCATGCCCTTCTGCACAGCAGTTTCAGTCCACATGGCAGAAGTGCATACTAATGATGCGACACATGTGTGATCCCTCAACCTCCCAGCTCTCTGTAGTCAGATCAAACCATTAGCTCTGAGCAAGTGGCTGTAAGAGAGATGACATCTGCCTCCCTGGGAACAAAGCACCAAAAACAGAAGATAGTTCTTCACAACCTCTTCTTGCCCGGCCATGGTAATTAAAGCCACTCCAGACATAGAGGGTCAGTCCTAGGATTGCTGAGTGACCATCTGGAGCAGAGCCCCCGACCAGCACTGGACATGTAGCATGTACATGAATATAGAAAGCTGCTGAAACTCGGGGGTTCAGATTTTCTCTTATATAGCATAACTTTGCCTATCTTGATGAACCCTTGATGGCAAATCAGTTTCACTCCAGGTACAACTGATTGGCAGCAGCTACCTAGAGCAGCATATTTCAAAATACTGAGAGGCTACTACATCCGGGAAAATCAGAAAGGAATGCCACGCACAGTCAACACTGACGTAAGTCAGAGAGACTGGCTGTATCCTGATCACCCATTTTATGCAAATTAAGATTCCTGAACAGGTTGTAAACTTTAGTTACTAATGGCCTGAACAATAACTGCAAACCACAGCTGACCGCGCTCCTAACCACCATCTTGTCCTGGAGCACAAACATCCTGAGCTCCTCTCACTCCTGTATTCCCATTCTCGAAGTTGATCGTCTGGTCTCAGCACTGCACCCTGAGTTACAGTAATTTCCAGGAAAGCAACTACCACAGCAGGCTTTTAAGGCATAACCTTGAAAAATGTAAATCCAGCAAGATAAAAAACTATTATTCACAACATCAAAACTCCCCAGATTAATTCCTTGAGTGTTTACTGTTTGTTTTAAAAAGGTTCTGGCTACAAACCCAGCATCGTTTTCCACAGCTACATTCTAAGGGAAACTTAGAAAGAGAAAATAGTGTGAAAGTACTGCAATAAACACCCCTGTTTCAACACCCATCTAAAACCCAAACTACTGCATACCCAGTGGACGCCGACTCAGCTCCCAGTCCGGATCCCATTCTGCTCATTCCCCTGAAGAACTGGCAACCGCTCTGCTCAATTTAGTGTTTACTATTCCAGTGCATTCTTTCCAGAATTTTACTACATGTTTCTACACTCTAATATTAATTCCACAATTATTCACATTGTAACATGATACAAAAATGGCATCATACTATATATGTCATCTTTATTTTGATTTTTTATGTTTTTCTCAATATTATGTTCTTAGAATGTATTCTTTTTCATATGTATGGTTATAGTTTCACTGTGTGCAGTATAACATTGTTTCAATGTTCTACAACTTAATTATCAATTTTCCCACTGAAAATATTTAGGACCTTTAGTTTGTATGTTTTTAAAATAGACTTTACTTTTTAGAACAGTTTTAGGTTCACAGCAAAATGGAGCCAAAAGTATAGAGTGTGTCCGAATATCTACCCCACACCTCTCTCTCTCTCTCTCTTTCTCTCTCTCTCTCTCTCTCTCTCTCTCTCTCTCTCTCTCTCTCTCTCTCTCTGCACCCTCACACCAGATGAGACATTTGTTACAGTCAGGGAGCCTGCACGGACACATCTCATCACCCAAGCCCATCCTTTACATTAGATTCACTCCTAGCGCTGTACATTCCATGGGCTCTGACAAACAAGTAAGTGCAGGTGTCCTCCCCGACAGTATCAGAGTCTTTTCATTGCCTTAAAAACCCTCTGCGATCTACCACCTGCTCATCCCTTCCTCCCCTCAGCCCCTGGCAACCACTGATCTTTTTACTGTCTCCACAGTTTTGCCTTTTCCAAAATGTCCTATAGTTGAAATTATACAGTGTATAGACTTTTCAGATTGGTTTCTTTCTCTTAATAGTGCATTTAAGATCCCCCCATGCCTTTTTGTGGCTTAATTGCTCACTTCTTTTTAGCACTGCATAATATTCCACGGTCTGCATGAACCCCAGTTTATTTATCCATCACCTACTGAAGGGCATCTTGATTGCTTCCACAATCTGGCGATTACCAATAAAGCTGCTATAAACATCTGCATGCATTCTGCGGGCATCTAAATTTTCAGCTCATTGGTTAAATACCTTGGAGTACAACTGCTGGATCATATAGTAAAAGTATGTTTAGTTTCATAAGAAACCACTGAACTGTCTTCCAAAATGACTGCATCACTCTGCATCCTTACCTACAATGAATCAGAGTTCCTATCACTTCACATCCTTGCCAGCATTTGGTGTCGTCAGGGTTTTGGGTTTTGCAGTTCCCACAGGTTTGTGACAGTGTTTTGTTTTTGCTGTTACAAAACTGTCGAGATATGTATGTATGTGCCATATTTTGCCATGTATAATGCACACATTTTTGCCCAAATTTTTGAGGGAAAAATAAGGATGTGCATTATATCTGGGTAGTACTTCCGTATCTATATAAATATTAATTCTTCTACTTATGCTTATGTTTTAAAATTGTAACTCTAGAAAGCAATAATGATATCCATATGCAAAATAATACCCTAGAATGTGATAATAGGTTTTATTTCTAAATATATATACATAAATAATTGAATTAAAAAATTAAAACGGAAGATTTTTTCCCTGAAAGTTTGGGTCAAAAACATGGGTGCACATTATACATGGCAAAATGTGGTACCTATTTTTATGACCCCAAGTGCAAGAGTTGGTCCAGGCTAGACATATTTCTTGGAGAGAATTTGCTAGGTCCCAGATATTACATCTTAAAAATTATTAGTGATAATCATACTGCTCTCCAAAGCAGTCCATCAGTTTACAGCCCTAACAGAAATGTATGAAAATCTCCACTGGTCCATATCTTTGCCACCATTTGACTGCTGAATTCATCAACTTCTGCCAATCCATGCTAGAGAATTAGATTATGACTTTAAGATGCATGTCCCTTACTACTAATGATGTTGAGCATCTTTCTGAATATTTGAAAGCCACTGAGTTTCCTATGAACTACACTTCTTGCAATCTTCTGAATATTTTTATACTTGGATATTCTTTCTTCCTTATTTGTTGGTAGTTATTCATATAGTCTGGATAGTAACATTTTGTCAATTTTTAGGCTATTTTTTATGTTAAAAATATCTTCTCTCAATCTGAAGCTTGTTTTTTTTTCTTTTATTTTTATGGTGTGTATTTGTAGATATCCAGAAGTCTTTTATTTTAATGTTGTAAAACATTTATTTACTCTGCTTACTCATTTGGATTTTGGATTTTTTAAAAATCAGCTTTATTTATACATAATTTAGTACTATAAAACTCACCACTTACACATAAAACTTAATGAGTCTTAATGCAATCATGAGATAGAACACTCCCCTCTACTTTATGGATGAAAACATTCGCTTGTCCCTGCCATAACCCTCACCCCTGCCCCAGCCAGGGGCCACCACTGACCGGCCCTGTTGCTGCAGCTTTGTCTGACTACAACTTCTCACGCGTGCAGATTCGCTCAGCAAGGAGTCCCCAAGCGTCTGGCTTCTGTCACTTCACTGAGTGCTCTTCGGCCACACCTATGCTATTGCACAGATTAACAGCTCATTCTCTTCACTGGTAAACAGTGTCCCTTTATCAAGTGATGGAAATGTGAGTTCGTGCCAGTTTCAGACTATTATGAGTAAAACTGCTCCAAACACGTGGCCAAAACCTCATGCAGACACCTGTGTACAAGACTCAGGGACACACACCTGGGAGTGGGCCAGGGTACTGGATCCAAGGTTTACGTTTAACTTTGTTGCAGACAACTCCTTTCCACAGTGACGCAGCGTCTCGCACTGCCGTCAGCACGACAGGGCGCCGCTCCTCTTGGCATTGTCAATACTCCGTGTTCTGACCCTATAATCTCAGGCACTGCAGTGGGCGAGCAGTGTATTCATTTCATTGTGGTTTTAACATGCGTTGCCCTCATAACTAATGATCTTTTCAGGTGCTATTTACCTCCTTCACTAACCGTTTTTCATTCTCAGCATGCTGATGCCATCTCTGTGAGCTCTCTGAAGGCTGTGCTCATGTCCCCTCACCCTCCCCACTCCCCCGCCCTCTGGCCCCTGCTGCACAGGGTGCTGCTGCCCACCCCTGGGCTCCACCAACACAGCGCTCCTCGCCTGGCCTGACTCTCAACGAGTCTGGCCTCCCCCGAGCACTGTCCTTGTCCCTACCTTTAGCCCACCAGGGCCACCTCCTTGTTCCCAGCTTTAGCCCACCCAGGCCACCTTCAAGTTCAGGGGACTCATGCCCCTCCAATTGTGCACAGTACACAAGTGCACTGCTCACAGTCCAGCCTCCACACCTGCCCCAGAGCCCACCTCCAGTCCACCCAGCTCTGAAGGCCCTCCGACCGCCCCTCCGAGCAGCCCCTCCGAGCAGCCGTGCCCTCGCACTTCTTGGAGATGGACCCTCCCGTGAGCAGTGAATGACCGCTGCCGGACATGATTACGGCACACCTCGTACTGGCCTCTGGCTTTTCCACATTCCTTTCCTCTCCACTGTGAGCTTGATTCTAAGGTTTTTAAGAAATATTTTCAGTAGTAAAATGCATATTAAGCATTGTGTAAGTAATGCTGCCTGATTAATAACTTAATTTAAACAAAATAAATAGAAATATAAAGATCTTTATTACTTAACTGTAAGGAGGGCACTATAGTGGCAAAAAATCTGAGCATTTTATCTGCATCAACTTTGTCAACAGTTATTTATAGCTTTAAATTATTTTTCAGTAAAGCATGTGAATGTTTAAATTATGTATGTGCATACTAACCAAAATTTTTCCTTTACATAAAGTAGTAAATTGATTATAACTGAAAATGCAGTGCACCAAGACCGTTATCCATCTACATAGAATTATTATAGTCACAAATATGAATATTTATCCCAGTGATTAAAAGACACTAAATTAATTCCTTGAAGCAGGAACACTGCGCAGTGTTTAGAAAGTAAAATAGAATTTTAGAAAGCCAAATGAATTGGTTAACTGTCAAACCAGATACACCAATATTAAGTAATGTCCAGAGAAGGAAAATCAGTTAAAATACACCAAGATTTATTGACCACCTACTTCCTTCAAAAATGCATTGTGTACCAGAGATACAAGGTGAACTGAGATTCTGTCTCTGCCGGCAGGTGGTCCGATGACTGTTATTTCATAACAATACCAGAAAGTAAACATAAAGGGACACGCAGTTCTGCACCAAGAAGTGCTGTGTAAAAACTCATTTTGACTGATGGAAAAATGGAGGGAGTGGGGGAGGGAGGGAGAAAGCAAAACCTAGGGAGACGCAGCTGCTTTTGCAGGCACAAGGGGTATGCACAGAAACTCAGGGAGCCTCACTGAGGAGGCTCAGGGCCAGCTGCCTGGGGCGCAGACAGGCTTCCTTCAGGGAAGGCTGTACAAGGGTGTTCTGGGGGAGAGAGAGCAGAGCACATGCAGAGGTGCGTGCCTTCCAGTCAAGGCGGTTGGTGAGACTGTTCACACCTCCAGGGAAGATTCCTCATGTCTAAATGCATAAATCAGCAAGGGATGACAAAGAGCTGCTTCTGGCCCAAACTCTAGCCAGGCGCCTCGGAACCCTCTTCTCAACTAGGCCTTCACCTCAGTTTGTAAGAGTGACAAACTCAACACCAATGACTTTGTCCATCCTTTCCCTGTCGCTAAGAGACATGAACACTCACAGAGTTTCTATCAGCTCGAGGCCACATCCCTGGGGTGACCCTGGCCCCTCGAGAGTGCCTGTCTGAGCAAACGCAAGGCTGCCAGGGAATTCAGTGTTTGTTTAGCCAGCTCTGATGATGACAGTCCCCTGCCCACCCTTTCTTAGACCATGTCCCAAAGCGGCCTTACAATCGTGAATCCTTCTCTGTACCTTTGAGATGTGCCTATACCCCACACAACTCAGGAGTGTCTTTCTCAAGGACCTGAAACCCATCCTTTGAAATGTCATCATCAGGAAGGGTGGGACCACTGTCCTCCCATTTCCTGGGGGGATAAATCCTAAGTTCTACGGCTGCCATTGGCCGGGTCCCGCTCACAGGGACTGACCCTGGCTCACACTGCACTCCCCGATGCTACGGGGCCCCTGCTCCCAATCCCCTCACTCTCCCTTATGAGGCCCGGTCACTTCTGTACAAATCAAAGTGGAGTTCACTTCACCCTGGACTCTTCCCTGTTGCAGACGAAAATGTCCTGACCACTTTTACCAGAGTCCAGCTTGTTTACCTTTGCTAGCAGAACACAAACAATGCCACCCACTGCCCTCCAGATTTCAGTCGCTCTCTAACCCCAAACACACCTGTGCTGGCTCCCTGGCAAGGGAGGGCCCGCCCTGCCCCCAGCAGGACACCTGGGCATCCCCAGTGATGGGCAAATGCTTCTCCGGTTCCTCTGTACTTGTCCTCCTTATGAAACACTTCCTCCCACGTCACACTTGTTTATCTATATTATTTTACTCGTTCATTCTCTCAAGCACATCCACTGACCTACTAAAGACCATCTGTCGAGGAGCTCCACTCAAATGCTATGCCTCCACCTCCATCAAACTTTACCGACACTCCAGCCACCCATTCCACAGGGAGGCTACCGGTTTGGCTCCGGCTTCTCCTTTAAGAATGTAACATTTTCCATGTGCTCTACAGAGACAGACACACCCTACCGTCTGGCCTACTGCCTGGTTCTGTACAGCCTACAGGCTGGAAGTGGCTGTTAGGCTTTTTAATGGGTAAAGAAAAATCACAAGAGTAGTACATTAAATTTTATGACACATAAAGTCAAAAATTCAAATTTCAGCATCCATAAATACAGTTTTGGGGAACATGGCCATGCTCACTGGTCTGTGTACTGTCTGGCTGTTCTCGTATCATTGTCAATGTCAGATGTGAGTAGTTATAACAGAAAATGTATGGCCCAGAAGCCTGAAGTACTTACTGTTCGGCTTTCTACAGGAGGAGCGTGCCCACCCGTGTAGACCACCCTGTGCTGCAGCCTGTGCACCCAGCAATGGTCAATCCCGTTGTCCCCAGACTGGGAGGCAGGAGGGGGAGCAGCCCTACCACACCACTCAGTGCCCAGGCACCCACTCAGTTCAGTCGGAGCATCAGAAGGTGTCTCCTCCCCACACCTGGACCTGCTATCATCACAGTAACTATTCCAGAGTCAACTCTCAGTTCCCACCCGCTCTTCCGCCTATGCCCTCGCCTCTACCTGTGCCCTCACAACTTATCCGTGAGGACTCCATCTCCCAGAATGCAATGGGCCCTCACCAGCCCAGCCTTGGATTCCCAGGACACAGACAGGATTCTAAGTGTGTGACAGAGTGCCAGGAAGTACCAGGACACTGTGGCTCACTTTGCCGCCAGAGGAAGGCAGGTGACATGAATGCAGGTGTCTGCCAGTCCTTCCTCAGTGTTTGAGGAAACCCTGGTAAATTTCAGGCGGGTCTTTCTCCCACTGGCTCCATCTACCTGACAATCAGATTTCAGATGACACTGTTTTTCAGTCTTCGACTTCAGTGTTTTGAGTTTTCATTTCATGTCAAGGAAACACAGTGGGAAATCCAAAGCTAATCTTTCACAACAATGAGAATTCTTTTAACTCTTTAAAATATTCTGAGAATGAGTCTTTGGCGCATACAACAATGTATGGAAGTGCATCATTCTGGAATTCCACAAAAACGCTCCCTACCTTGGGGATTCCAACTTGTGTCACCCTACTGTGTCACCAACCGTGTCCTGACGAGGGAGCAGCATCAGTGAAATAGTTTAACACTGAGAAGAACTATTTCCACACAACATATAAGTTATAATTTAACAACGCATTTCCTTCTGGCCAATAGATAATCTGTCAAAGACTGTTAGACACTCCTTATAACTCCTGTGCTCTACCAGGACGTTAAGTACGCAATCATTTATTCTTGACACACTGCACACTCCTTCATTGTTAGGGTATTTCCTTTCTGCCACACCTGCCACCCACTTTGTCTCCCTCTTGAAGTATTGGCAAAGAAATAATTATATTAACAAAAGCACACTGATTTTGGGAAACAAATATGGCTATTGATCATTTCTGGGTTTTTCCCCAATCACACTTGTCTTTCCTTTTCCTCCCTGTTGCCCCCCCCCAAAAATTCTTTAAAAGTCATAACAAAGTAAACAGAACAACAAAAATGGTAATATTTTTGTTTTATTACTTCAATTAATTTTTAGGGGAAATACACTGAGAAACAAGTATCTGCTATTTAAAATGTTTCATAAACTCTATTTTACAAGTGATTCATATCACCCAGCGTTTATCTTATACTGACATTTTCATTATTCAAAAATCCTTGGTTGAATAAGGGCAGTTCATCTGGAATATCACAACTATTATGCATCACTAATATCCTAATGCATTATTTATGGTGGTGAGTAATACCCTGCAATGAGAAGTCACTGAGGATGAAATATTGCTCTATCATGTTCCATTATGAGAGGAAATACTTTTAATTACAGTTATGCCGCCGAAGCTGGGGAAGCGGGAAGAGCCCGGAGAGAGCTCTAGCCCAGGCTCACCTTCCTGTCTGGAAGCCTGATGACACCAAGTCTTGGTTTACACATACAGTGGACATGAGCCATCCTGGAAACACAGATCCATCAAAGCGTCAGGCTGAAATGGACCCTAAAGACCCTCTTACCTGCTCTGTCCTGTGCCCGCACAGAGAAACACCAGGAAACGATTCTTGTAGCAGTCAGGTCTTTAAACAAGAGTCCTTTTATTTCCAAGAACTGTCTGCTTCAAGGGACCACATTATGACTGTCAACAAATGATTTGCCTAAGACTATTACTGGTCCCCTTCCAAGTTCATGTACACTTGAGTTTGTGTGTGTGCACCGAGTGTCATTCCATGTGTGTATGTGTTTCAATACACCTTCCCATGGGTCCACATACATGAAGGTACTCTTACTCTGACCATACAACCAGCTTAGTGGATTTCTCTCACAAATCCATTTTTGCAGTAGAGTTTCCATGGACTCTTTTGGGATTCTTAATCAAATCACCTGCAACTGGGGACAGTTTACCTCTTAATTCCAAACTAAGTCTCCATGTCTCATTACATCTGCTCCTACCTCCAACACCAACCCGCACGACAGAGACACCGAACATCCTTCGTTAAGTTATGCCTAATGCTAACCAGCTGTGTTCCCTGTAAATAGGGGATGAACTTTAAAGTGTGTGTGTGTAAAATAATGTTAAGAAACTATCTCTCAATTCCTACTTTATTATTGATTTGAAACAAAGAGGTTTTGAACTTTGTCAGGTGACTTGTCCTTGTTGTTAGGCGTATCCAAATGACTCTTCCCCTTAGCCCTACTAATGTGAAACATTGTTATCAATGGAGTCTTTGATATTGAGCCACTCGGATTTCTGAAATAAACCACATGTGGTCATAATGTACATTTTATGTTTTAATGCAACATTGGATTTTTAGAAGTATTTTACCTCAGATTTCTGTATCAATATCCTTAAGTGATCTATAAGATCACTTAATCAATTAATCTATAATTTCCCAAAGTAATTTTTTAATGTTTTGTAATCCATATTATACTCCCTCAATGAAATGAAATTTGGGAGTTTTCTTTTTTACTATTCTTTGATATAATTAAAGCAGCCTTGTTAAATAACTAGAAGTTATCTGACCCTGCATTTCTTCTCAAGAAATTATTCTACTACTTTATTTTATGATAATTACTCTATTTAGACTTTCTGCAGTAAACTTATCTTCTCTGAAAAAGGATACATTTCATTAAGTCTTTCAAGTCTACTTGCATATAATTGAGCAAATGTTCCCTTCAAAATTAATTTCCTCTATTTTAATCATTATCCCTCTCCTGCCTTATCTAAATTCAAATATTCAAGTATTTGTGCTTTCTCCCTTTTTCTTGATTAATTATGGCTTGACTATTGATTTTGTCCAAAGAGACAAATTTTTAATTAACTCATTAATTTCCTTTTTATCTTTATTAATTCCATCCTGTTGCTTTCTTTAGATTACTTTGTGTTTCTTTTTTCTAGTTTTTATCTGGTTGTTTAATTAATTTCTTTTTATTTTTATTTTCACCCAAGAGTAAGCTTATTGATTTTAAAGAGAGGGGAAGGAAAGGAAAGAGGGAGAGAAACACTGATGTAAGAAACATCAATCATTTGCCTCCCGCATGTACCCCAACTGGGGACTGAACCCACAACCCAGGCATGCGCCCTGATGGGGAATCAAACCCACAACCTTTTGGTTTACGGGATGATACTCCAACTGACTGAGCCACACCAGCCAGGTCTAATTAATTTCTTTTTAAATTTTATTAATATATCCATTTAATGATAAAAATTTTACTCTGAAAATGTCCTTAAGTTATATCCCACATATTCTAAGAGATCATGTATTCATTTTAACTATGTTCAAGAAGTTCTTCAATTTTATTTGATATTTTTCATTTAACCCAAAATTTATTTGATAGTGTGCTTTTTCACTCTAGCTACAAGGAACTTTTGTGTCTGTTCGGCCTTTTTTTGAAAAAACTGACTTCTAGTTTTAATCCATTGGAGTCGGGTGTGTAGTATCCCTACTCTTGGGAATTTCCTGAGGTTATCTTTGTGGCCTAAAATATGGTCAACATTATTTAATGTTGTATATGAAGCTTTAAAAATGTATAGCTTCTTTCAGATTTTAACAAAGGTCAACCTCATTGACCTTTCATGCTAAATACTTCTCTTATTTTCTCCAGTTGAAGTGTGCTCTTTCTCCTATTATGTAGGCAACACACACATCTGTGATGAGAGCCAAGGAAGGAGCGGAACCATGTGTACGGACAGTAAGACAAAGCAGGTGAGCTGGGGAAGTGGGGAGGAGCGCTGTGGGGCCCTCAGGCACTGTGGGGCCTTCAGGTAGGTGAGCAGTCACTGTGGCTTCTGTACTTCCTGGCAGCTCCTTCTGTTCTCCCTGGCGTCTGCTTACCTCTACTGGCTCCACCTCCCCCCAACTGTGACCTGACCCTTCTCCAACCCTTGCCCCCACTGCCCCTGCTCCGTCCAAACTTGATTTCCAACAATTGCTCCACAGGGCAGGCTTTGTCCACAGGAAGCCTTACTTGGCTACTTCCAACAGGCCACAGGCCAGGATTGCTCCGGGAACAGCCATCCCCACCATGCTTCCCAAGCTCCCCCACATCTTTGGCTGCTCTTTCACGTGGGCCCCATGCTCCTCGGTGAGCGCTTGCTGCTAGGGTTCATCCCTCCACTTCCTCCTTGACACCTGCTGATACCACACGTGGGCTAACTCATCACCCCGTTTGTTTCACAGATATACTTTCTGTGAGTTTGGGCTTGTCATCTTCGTAGCTCTATTTTTATGTGGAGATTCAAAGAGATTAAAAACTATCCTACCCTGGTAACTTCTCATTTCTCCTTAAACTCTGAACAATAATAAGATGATTCTGGAGGTTCCAGTCAAAAAGGCAGACTTTGTGCTCGCCTCCTCCCACTGTCACATCAAAATTACAGCTAAACTACAGAACAACCAACTGTAAGAACCACCTGAGACCCAGCTGGAGAGAAGTCCTACAACTAAGGACGCACAGAAGCAGCCACATCAAGACTGCTAGGAGGGGCAGACATGTGAATCGGGCTGATCCCACCCCACCTGAGGCAGTTAAAAAATGGGAGGGATATCTCAACTGCAAAGCTGCACCCTGAGGAGTGAGGGGTCCCAGCCCAATGCCAGGCTCCTCAGCCCAGAGCACTAGTGCCAGGAAGAAGAGCCCGCAAAACATCTGACTATGAAAACCAGCTGGGATTCCATCCCCCCAGGTGAGATGAAGGGCTGCTGGCATCCCAAGCACTTCTCCTCAAGGGCCAGCACACAAATGTACTCCTTGATGGACAGTCACCTTGGTCTCTAGGAGAAGAACAGGGACTATAGGGTGTCAGAGACCTACAGGGAGCTGTGTGGCTTTAGAACAAAGGCAAAAGGACGAGCAGCCACTGTCCCTGTGTTGAGCCATCCCCACATGGCCAAATCTGACTCTGCAGTGACCTGGTGAGCACTATGCAATCCACCCTGGTGCTTCCCTGAGACCTTGGCTCACCCAGCTCACCAACAGCTCAGGGCTCTTTCAGTGGCTGAGCCTTATAGGCAGCTGGCTGACAGTGGTAGCTATCAAGGTGGCCTTTTACAGAGTGGTCACAGGCCTAGTACTAGGGACAGCCAATCTCGGTTCATAACATGGCCCCTCTTACGCCCCGCCAGGTCTAGCACGGACAGCTACAAACCAAAGATCGCTCTGCAGGTCCGACCAGGCAGCCCCAGGCTGGACACAGGCAGTGGCTGATTTGGGCCTGAAGGGAAGTCCCAACTACAACAGGAAGGCTCCCAAGACCAACTAAAGGGACACTCCTGGAGCATCTGCCTCAGGTGATCAGGGGCACTGTGTCACTAGACCCCATAGGACACCTACTATATAAGGCTACTCTACGAAGACTGGGAGGTGTAGTAGCTCCACCTAATGCTTAGAAACAAATACAGGGAGGCAGCCAAAATAAGGAGACAAAGAAACAGTCCCCAAATGAAAGAACAGGAGAAATCTCCAGAAAAATTGCTGAATGAAATGGAGGCAAGCAATCTATCACGTGCAGAGTTCAATACAATGGCTATAAGAATACTCAAGGAACCTAGGAGAAGAATGGATGAAGTCAGTGAGAACTTAAATGGAAAGATAGTAAGCATTAGAAACGGACACAGGCAGAAATCATAAAAAAAATTCTAAATGAAGATTAGAATAACTGAAATGAAGAATACACTAGAAGGAATCAACAGCAGATTAAAAGAAGCAGAGGACTGAATCAGTGATTTGGAAGACTGGGTAACAGAAAACACCCAATCAGAACAGCAAAAAGATAAAGAATTTTTTTAAATGATAATTTAAGGAACTTTTAGGACAACATGAAATGTACCAACATTTACATCACTGGGGTTTCAAAAGGAGAAGAGGGAAAGCAAAATATTGAGAACCTATCTGAAAAAAATACTGACAGAAAACTTCCCTGATTTGGCAAAGGAAACACAGATACAAACCAAGGAAGCGCAGAGAGTCCCAGACAAGATAAACCCAAAGAGGCCCACACCAAGAACAGTATAATTAAAATGGAAAATGTTAAAGACAAAGAGAGAATCTTAAAAGCAGCAAAAGAAAAGCAGTTAGTTACCTACAAGGGAGCTCCTATAAGACTATCAGCTGATTTTTCAACAGAAACTTTGCAGGCCAGAAGGCACTGGCACAAAATATTCAAAGTGACAAAAAGCAATGACCTACAAGATTACTCTAAGCAAGGGTTTCATTAAAAATTGAAGGAGAGATAAAAGTGTTTCCCAGACAAAAAAATAACTAAAGGAATCCATCACCATCAAACTAATATTATAAGAAATGCTACAGGGACTTCTTTCAGAAAAAAAATAAGTATGAATAATAAAATGGTAATAACTATGTACCTATCAATAATTGCTTTAAATGTAAATGGATCAAATATTCCAATTAAGAGATATAGAGTGGCTGAATGGATAAACAAGACCCATACATATGCTATCTAAAAGAGATATACTTTAGATCAAAAGAATGAAAGTAAAGAAATGGAAAAGCTATTTCATAAAAATAGAAATGGGAAAAAAAGCAGACAAAACAAACTGTAAAACAAAGGCTATGAAAAGAGACAAAGAAGGACACCACATAATGGTAAAGGGAGCAATCCAACGTGAGAATATGACCCTTGCAAACATTTATGCACCGAACACAGGAGCACCTACATACATCAAGCAAATATTGATGGACATCAAAGAAGAGACTGACAGTAATACAGCCACAGTAGGGGACTTTAACACCCTATTGACATCAATGGATAGACCTTCCAGAAAAAAAAAATTAACAAGGAAACAGTGGTGTTAAGTGACACATTAGAGTAGATGGAGTTTTTTTTTATTTTTATTTTTTTAGATGGAGTTATTGATATTTTGAGAGCCTTATACTGCAAAACTGCAGGATATAAGTGGATAGATCTTCCAGACAGAAAGTCAACAAGAAAACAGCAGCCTTAAACAACACACTGCACCAGAGAGACCTGACTGATACTTTCATAGCACCCCCAACAGCAGAATATACATTCCTTTCAAGTGCACAGAGAACCTGTATTATTTACAACAGCCAAGATAAGGGAGCAACCTAAGTGCTCATTAATGAATGACTGAATAAAGAAGATGTGGTGAATATATACAAGGGAATATTACTCAGCCATGAAAAGGATGTAATATTACCATTACCATTTGTGATAGCATGGAAGGACTTAGAGGGTAATATACTAAGTGAAATAAGTCAGTCAGAGAAAAAAAAGTACCATAGATTTCATTTATATATGGAATCCAAAAAACAGAATAAACAAATTGGAAACAGACTCATAGATGCAGAGAAAAAATTGATAGTTGGCAGATAAGAGGGAAGTTTAAGAGCCAGGTGAAAATGATAAAGGGATTAAGTATAGACTGGTAGTCATAAGACAGTCCCAGAGATACAGAGTACTTCACAGGAAATATCATTGGTAATACTGTAAGCATTATGTATGGTATTGGGTGGGTACTAAACTCATTAAGGGAATCACTTCATAAATTATATAAATGCTAACCATTATGCTGTATACCTGTATCTAATACAAAATACTGATACCAACTATAACTGAGAAATTTTTTTAATAATAAAAAAGATACACAAGGTGGGTCTGTCTGATCAGGACTGGTTCCTAAGAGCAAAAGCTTCTCAATTCTAAAATATAGAAGGAAACAAAGAAGGAAAGCCACTCCTATAAGGATCACACAACAAATATGTATAGGGATGAATTGTGAATAACTAATGGACACATCATCAGATTTAATGTTTACATTTTCTGCCAGAAAGTCTGTGCTGGAATTATGAACCATTATCTTTCAGACTGAAATCAGCCTGAAAAAATACCCTAGGAGCATGAACCAGTCTTCTGACCAGTCCTGCTTTTGATTAAAAGATTCTATAGCTTAAGATATTTCTGGGACCGTTTCCAGGAACAGACACATAATTAGCAATGACTGACTACTCATGGCCAACAATAATTCTGGTCTCCCAATCTTTATAATAGATGTAGCAGGTGCTAATTTGAGGGCAAAAAGGGACATCTCTGATTTTCTACCAATAAAAGTCAAATCCAGGCTTACATACTTTAAATATTAACTGAAACCTAGAATTACTCTGTTGTTATAGAAAATAAAGTCTATCTTATAAAAAAATTGAGCTGGCCTAAGATGGTGGTTCCTTTTCAAACTTAACAACCTACTAAATTTTAAGTTACTAGTTCAAGGCACTATGCTTGGTACTGAAAAGCAAGGAAACAAATGAGCTATGCTCCAGTCCTTGGAATTGAGAAGCCGGTGCATGCATCTGGGAGTGCACGTACAGATTTTTCTGGAAGAGAAGGTGGTGTGGATACTACCAGAATTAAGCCCAACTGGCAATACAACAGAAGTGTAAACAAAGCCTTAGAAACACTGAGAGAAATCAGGGCACTTGGAAAGCAGCAACCCAGAAGAGGGACTATGTGAGACAGGCTTCAAGGGGCAAAAGCACTTGAGCAGGCAGAGTCCAGGACGGATCTGTGTCAGGGAGGACAGAAAAGGGTGTTTATGTTGTAAGAACTTCAAACAAACAGTTCAGATAGGCTTAATGAACTTTCAGTTGCTCCACAATTTCAATAGTTCATCCTACATGCAAGTTTTCAGATAAACCAGAAAAGATTAAGATACAATGACAACAACAAAAATGGTTCAAGTGGTTCACAGGCGTCAGCAGTAACCACTAGAGAGTCAGCTACCAAGAGAGTCAGCCACCCCTGCAAGGCACTGAGCAGCTGGACACTTGCCCCATTCTGGCATCTTGGCCACCACAGGAAGTCAGGAGCATTCACTCTCGGTGTTGGAACTGGTGGTTACAATGCGGGGCCAAGAAAGCAGCAGCTGATGCAGGGTTCAATGTCCTGCAGAAACCCAAAACCAGCAAGGTTCCAACCAGTATAAAATATCCCAGACCATGGGGCAAGAGCCAAAGAGTAAAGCATGCAACATTTTCTTTTCAAAAAGAATATTGTTTTACATATATGCTCCTGCTGAAAAAGTTTATTGACAGACCATGAATTAAGAAGAGTATTTTCACAACTGACACTTATCACAGTAGCTTTTGCAAGAAGAATGCTCAACACTTACCAAATTAAACATAAATCTAAGCAGGGCCACAAAATGCATGATGTTTTCCCACCCACTATTACACTGGCAATAATGTTACTTGGCATGAAATTATGATGAGCAATACACCCAGTACACGATTGCTCAGCACCACTTCACAGAATGGGCAAGGGGGTGCACGTGGAGAAAAGCGTCAGGGACTAGGCCAGACAAAAGGAGCTACTGCTCACCAGGCTGCTCCCAGTCACGGGCGGTGTTTCCAGTGGCACACCTGCCCTCTTGTAGTGTCCCAATTGGGCAGAGGACATAACAGCCATTGTTATGCACACTCTCATGGCAACAGGTAAATGAGATCGTGCCCATCACAGGACTCTAAACCAGAAAGCACTGCACAAAAGATTAAACTCATTGTTTTCCAGCTGATTTCCTATCCCAACACCTCTGTCTCCTCTAATTCCCTCCCAGGGCACAGCTGTGAATGCAGCTCAACACAAAATCGTAAATTTACTTAAAACATTATGAGAGTTTTTTGCGATTACATGTCTCAATGTACTTAATATGTAGCCCAAGACAACTCTTCTTCTGCCAGTGCGGCCCAAACATGCCGAAAGGTCGGACAACCCTGTAACACAATCTGATCTATCAGCACATCTGTAAGGCCCCAAAGCACGTCCCCCATGCCCCGTTTTCCCACCAGTCTTGCTTCTGGTCTGAAGACCACCACTCCTGCAGGCGCCACGCCCTGGCCTCGCTGCCCCCCTGCTCTCTCAGACCCTCCTGTCCACACACACAGCCACAGCAATCCGCTGCACATCTAACCCAAATGCCTCACTCCCGATTCCCACGGCCTCCCTTCCTTCTAGGGAGAACCTCACCTCCCATCCTGCCAGGCAGGCCCTCCATGGCAGGCCCCTTAGAGACTTCACCTGCCATCAGCAGCCCTGCAGCTGCCGGGGTTCCCAGCTGCTCCTTGAACACCTAGAAATCACAGCCCTAACCGGGGACCCTTCAATCACCTGGTTCCTCTTTCCAGAGCAGCCAAGAACTTAGTACTGCTCACTCCCTCGTTTAATTCTCTTCTCCTCCACCACCACTGCCACCCGCAGGCCCTCCCACCTCACCCTCCATGACAGGGTGCATCTTGCCTCATTACTCACAACCTAACTCTGCTCTTCTTGTGGCCCCAAGTTCCAAAATCACATCACTTATTTACTTGTTTACTTGTCTGCTGGAATATAACATCACGGGGCCAGGACTCTTCCATTCCCATAAATAATTACATCTGAGTTATCAGCAAAGAGCCAGGGCTCAATTAAAAATTTGCCTGAGGAATAGCACACATAGTTTTCACATCCACTTCGGGTTACCTGTCCCAGAAAACAGCAGCATGCCCATCAATAACTCCAATGCTATGAGCAAAACGGACTGTGTGAATGGCCTCAAAGGTCTGACATACCTTGGAATTCGAGGTGGACTCCAGGAAACAGAGTCTGTTGCCAAATCCTTCAGCTGCCAGACACAGCTTCTGCTGCTCCTTGTGGGCGGCCGCCGTGCACTGCAGCACCACCTCATCATCCTGCAGGGACAAGAGGGGACACCATGAGACCGAAGGACAGGACGAGTCTGAACCCGATCTACGAGAACGCACTGGTGCATTTCAAACACCAGAGAAAAATGCCGGAACAACTGTCAAAAAAAAAAAAAAAAGCCCCACAGAATTGATTCACAGAGCTCATTTCCTTACAAAAAAGAAAAGTAATGGGGGAGGGGTGCGGTGAGCGGTTGCTGCCATCCAAGGCAATCAACCATTTTCTCGCCATCAACACTGATCCCCAGAGGCAGCCTGCATGTGAAATACGACTCCCACAGCAGCACTCCTTCACAGTCTCAGCCATCGAAAGCACCAAGGAATTATCTGACATAGTCCTAAGACATTAAGAACCATCCAGAGCGGAACAGACTCTAACAGCCCATACGCACACGTCGTTGCAGAAGTAATGCAGGAACACAGGCAGTAACAGGACTCCGGGTTTGGAGGGCCAGGAAAGTCATCTTTGCTACCACACATTGGCCCTGATCTTAACTGTAATAATCCTAGTTGCTCAGAAACTTACAGAGAGCCCTGGCCAGGTGGCACAGTGGGCCGGAACATCACCCTTACATCAAAAGGTTGAAGGTTCAATCCCCAGCCAGGGCATGTACCTAGTTCATGGGTTCGGTCCCAGGTCAGGGCACATACAGGAGGCAACCAGTCAATGTTTCTCTCTCACATCAATGTTTCTCGGCCTCTGTCCATTCCTCTCTCTTGAAAATCAACAAACATATCCTCAGGTGAGGATTTAAAAAATGGACAGATGATTTTTTAGTTCAATCCTCTGAAATCCGGTTACAATCAGTTAATTCAGCAGGACTACAGGAAAACTTTAGTGGGAAAGATGGTAGGTGGTGACAGCCCTGGCGGCCTGAGCAGGGACGCTGGATCAGCAGCAGCTGGACCCCCATCACCAGGCCTGCTGAGCAGGTCAGATGACCTTGCCAACACAGACTCTCCAAAATCAGGAGGTGCACTCTACATGGCGACTGATGTGCCCGAGGCACTGAATGGACACCAAGTGGGAGACACCACTATCATTTTTAACAAAGCATCTCACTTTAACAGATTCTAAGTGGCAAATTCCCAAAAAGTCAAACCATTTATATTTTGACATTTCAACCTCCAAGAAACAGGACATTTAACAGAGTAGAGAAAGAATGACCATATTTACTGACCCTCTCACTTGAATCGGGGGAGAAAAGGACACAGAAGTACATCCAAGAAGCCTCCACCGTGGCAGCAGAATGGAGGTGATGAGCTATGATAAATACTTGCAAGCAGAAAGCAAGCTTCTTTGGTTAACCAGAAGAATATATCCATTGGAAAAGTGTAGCTCTAATTTGCATTTGAAACCCATATCATGCATTTGCTGTATTTCCCCCAAGGCCGCAGCAGCGCCTGACAGCGAGCTTATAGCAGCAGTCACAGGCAAAGGCAAATCCCTCAGCAATTACCTCCCAGCTCTCCCGCCAGGTGCTCGATCATTTCCAGTGCACATTCCATCGTTACATTAAAAAAGTCATTCAGTTTAAAAATTGCATTATCTTCACATGATGAGTACAACTGAATATTACTTCATGTTCAGCGAGGGTGTAATAAAAAATAATGAGGTCGTTTGTTGCAGCGTGATAACAGAGCTGCGTGGGCCCGAGGTCTCCTCCCATCTCACCTACTAGGACCATGTGTGCAAACTGCAGGCCTGCTGCCTTCAGGTGCTGGAGGCTAGCTAAATACAGTTAGTAATAAACACATTAACGTACTAATTGAAGACACTTTGGGAGTGAGAATAAGAGACTATCGCAAGGCACAAAGATGGGGAGACAGAGAGCAAGGGCACACCATAACGAAACCACGGCGTAGGCCAGTCCTGGATCTGTGTACGTACTCCTCACACAGCCCTGTAACACAAACACTGCCCACACACACAGATGGGAAAACGAGGCCCAGAGGAACTGGCCACTCACAGAAGGCTGACCACACTTCCTTCCAGGCACTGATCATTAACCTGTTCATCTATTGGGGTGCCCAAAAAGTTCGTGTGATATTTTGCCTAAGATGTCTCTAGTAGTGCTTAGTTGTCTTTAATTTCATTCAAAACAATTTGGTTAGATGATACTGTGACAGCTGTCATATCAGTGTGCATTTAAAAAACAAGTTATCAAAATCAGTGAATTTTTGTGTAGCCATTTCAATATTGAAAATGGAAGAAAACATGTGATATTTTTGGCATATTATGCTGTATTATTTCAAGAAAGGTAAAAATGCAACTGAAATGCAAAAAATGATTTGTGCAGTGTATGGAGAAGGTGCCGTGACTCATCAAACATGTCAAAAGTGGTTTGCGAAGTTTTGTGCTAGAGATTTCTCACCAATGGCACTCCGAGGTCAGGCAGACCAGTTGAAGTTGATAGCAGTCAAACTGAGACATTAACTGAGAACAATCAACGTGTTGCCTGCAGGACACAGCTGACATACTCAAAATATCCAACTCAGTGAACTTATTGGTGGAAATGAAAAATGTGTCTTCTACTTTAAGGAAAAAGCAATACTGACCTATTGGCCAACCCAGCAGATCTAACGTCCTCAGCCCTGTGTTGCTTCAAGAGGCTGGGCTGGTTTTTACTGCATTTGTCACCTGGAGAAGCCCTTCTCCATCGCTAATGTGCACCCGCCACCTGGGGTCTTGTTAAAAGGCAGATTCTGACCTGTGGGTCTTGGGTGGCCCTAAGTCTGCCCTTGTAACAGGTGCTCAGTATGAGGGAGCCAGAAGGGAACCAGAAATCATGTGGACCCCAGGCGAGAGGACAGCCATCTTTTATGAGACTTCGGAGCCATCAACAGAGTGAGTACTGAAATAAGCCCATGGACCTTGGACAGATGGGAAATGAGAGCATGTGGAGATGCTCAGATACTGGTGCACACCAACCACATACGGGAAAGAACAAATGTAATAACATGCTGAACCCCCCTATGAAGTGAATAGCCTGCTCCCTTGTGCGACGCTTCCCTCAGCCTATGCCCCCACACTGACCCCACACTGTCACGGGTACCTGGCCAGGCAGCAGTGGGTTCTGGGTAGAGAGGCCATGGCTGCCGCTTGGACCATGATTTCACAGTGGAACCCATCCTGGTGTACTTACCGGCATTTCCAGTTTGTCTGGGAGCTGTTTTTATTGACCTTTCAATAAGCAAAGGGTACCTTTTGCACAGAAAAGAAAATACACTAACCACCGATGGACCAAACCTCAACTCACAAAAACCTGCCTGCTCCCTTTAATTCACTCCTCATTCATCTCCAGGCACAATCCTCCTCCAAGCCAGAAGTGTTCTGAGAACCTTCTGACTATGTATCTGAGATCTTCTGATAAGTAGCTTTAACTCTTACTATATTCCATGTGCAGTAAATCTGGTTGTTGTCAGCAGACACTTGTGCACATAAGGATACAAACTTACACACAGACACACAAACACACAGGCACACACGCAGGATCTGTCCTCTGTTCCCAGAACAAAGACTCCACACTGTGCTAGTACTGACGGGCTCTAGAGGTGAGCACTGCTCAATGAGGAAACAGGGCAAATCTTTCTGCCTGGGTCCTAAGGCCTCTGCTGAGTCAGGCTTTGCTGCCTGGCCCTGAGGCCCAGCCTGCTCCCATTTCTTGTCCTCACTTTTCAGTGGCAGGTATATACCTGATAACCATCCTGTCAACCCACAAAAACTACAAGTGTCCTTTTGTACACTTTGCTTTTGAGCTTCTAGTTCCCCATATTCTAGTACCAAGGGCAACAAATTTTGATTCAACTCACAAGAAATCACACTCTACAACCAAAATGCTAAAAATGAATTCTGCTTATGTTCTATTATTTTACTTTTTTAAAATTTCCAGGGCTGTTGATTAATTTACTATGAATGGCTAGCACAGGGGTGTCTAAGCCACAGCCTGCAGGCCACATGTGGCCCAGGATGGCTATGAATGTGGTCCAACACAAAATTGTAAATGTGTTTAAAACCTTTTTCTTGCTCATCGGTTTTTGTTGGTGTTTGTATATTTAACGTGTAGCCCAACATGACTCTTCTTCTTCCAGTGTGGCCCAGAGACGCCACAAGGACAGTATCTTCTGTTGCTAGAAACACTTCACTTGGCACCATTCCTTATGTTAAAAAACAAAGAAACAAAATAAAACTTGAAGAAACAAAATCACTAATCTATCTTCATGGAAATTCTGGGCCAATAAATACATTATAAGAAAGAAGTATGTTAGAAGAAACTTCAGGAGCAATCAGATCAATGGCAGCACTTATGAGGGAGCAACATGCAGCTCAAGGTCACCGAGTCCTCTGGCCTCTGCCCCACCAATGCCTTTCACAGACGCCCTCGCCACCAGCCCCGTCTCTCGCCAGCATCTTCAAAACCACTGAGCAGTTTCTGTGCTGCACGCCCTTCCCAGTGGCCCTGCACCTGAGGCCGCACCTTGGACCTGAGTGTACTGCTTCCCCACTTACAACTTTTTAATGACTTCTCACTGCTCTAAGGAAAAAGACCCCAAAACCCCTTAGCCTGCAAGGCCCTGCATTGCATGGCTGGGTGTCGGGAGCAGCCTCCCCTACTCTTCCAGGCCTGCTGCACCTGCCACTGGACCCACCCCCCTCTGGCTATGACACAGTCACCATTCACAGGCCCACTCAAGGATCCTCTCCAAAGGTGAGCCCTCCTGAGCCACCAGGCCACCTCAGTGCATTTGCTCTGTGCTCCGCAGCGCACTCAGTAAATGATTACTCATAACCCACTTCATGATCACTCGCAAGACCGGGCTGTCACGCGGACAAACAAAGCTGCTTTTAGAACTGTCAAGGTAAGATCCCATTTCATTCTCGACCAAAGCTGATACTGTGGGATCCCACTGAGGGGTTTCCTGGTTATACACAGCCAGGACATAGGGGAACATGGGGAGAAAGTCACTGACCCTGTCCAGTGCACTGATGACAGATTCTAACATATTACAAGTACCCACTGCATCAACATACAGCCCAACTGAAGCACTGGGAGAAAAGCAGTCCAGTCCCACATTCTCCTCCCATTTCCACATAAACATAACAAAACTCTCATTACATGTCTTTCCACATACAATCTAAGCAAATCAAACAAACTGTACTCTTGAAAAGCAAGAAATGCTTTAGGAACTCTGGTCATTAAAAAGTCCCACACATCACACCAGGTACCTTCCTCAGACTTCACATCATGCTTGTCTTTCAAGACCTTTGTCCAGGTCTGGACTTTCCGTACCAGGCTGGGTCCCTCAGTCATGCCCTGGTCACGTTTCCACCGTTGGCTCCAACCCTAAGACCACACCATGTGCACTGTACCCTATGGCTGTCTGCTGAGCTGACCAGGTTAAACTCTATGGAAGCCAGACGTCTAAGGAATGTAAATGCTTTCGTTAGAACCTGAGGCAATCATATCACTAGTCAGTCTGGACCATAGAAAATGCTCCATAAATATAAATTGGGTTGTTTCCTCCTGTTAGATGCTCCTGTATTCTTCCTGTGACCTTACAACCCTTTAGAGCAGATACCTATCAGAGGGTGGGGGAAGGGGAGCCCGCACATTCCACGCAGTCAGCAGGGAGCAGGTAGGATGTGACTTCTGTAACAACGTGCCAGGCCTGCTACAATAGGACGACGTGGACCATAAACATCAAACAACCTCAACAGCTTCTTTCAAACACTATTCATCACTGAAGACATCACACATGCTAGAAAATCTTCTCAGAGCTGGAGATTAATCACTGAATAAATCAAAGGACCTGAACTCGTTACTAGGCTTACACTCTGGCTGGAGAAGAGAGACAATGAACAAAATCATGATAAATTAGTAAATTATATTAAAAGTGACAAGTTCTATGAAGAAAAATGGAACTGTGTGAGGAGGGTCAGGAGTACCACTGGGGTGCGGAGGCTGAAGTTCTGACAGTTGGGCCCATAGAGGGGTGACATCAGAGCAAACACCTGAGGCTGGGTGGGTCAGCCACGTGACTGTCCAAGTGGGGCAGGAGGGGACACCACCTGTTCAGGAAACTGGGCTGTCACTGCAGCTGGAGCAGAGGAGTCCTGGGGAGCGTGGTGGCCAGCGAGCTGTAGACAATGGGGGTGCCGCATCAGGAGGCGCCTTGAGCCCAGGGTGAGAACTTGGGTTTCACTGAGGGATCAGGGAGCCTCCAGGTCCTGTGCAAACACAGCCCACAGGGAGGCAAAGAAGAAACAGGGAAGACTTACGGGGGTGACCGCAGCCCCTCAGGGCACACGATGCTGACTCAGACCAGAGTGGGGGCCATGGGGAGAAGCAATCCAGTTCTGAATGTTCTGCATGTACTGAGTCCTCTTATGTTCCAGGGACTGTGATAAGGAGTCAGAAATTTATCTCACATATTCCATCATCACTTCTAACTTTTCTGCCATATGGCCAAATAAAATGTTATCTATATGATTTGGTTTTCTTATAGTAAGTATGTAGTTATCAGAGCAAACAAGTTGAGACAAATTTCAAAAAAAGGAAGTCCTTATGTTTACTCTTGCATGAAGTCTGTATTTATCCATTTAAAACACTGCAGGCAGCTCTCAACTCACACATCAGGACAAGACCATAAAATGGCTGTGCGAAGCAAGCTTTGAGAAAATTGTTTATGATTGCTCTGTGACCTTCAAAACTTTCTGTCCAAACATTTAAAATTTTTGTTTAGTATCAGTTATAAAAATACAGAAGACATGAAAAAACACTCCTCCAAAGAAGACATACAGATGGCCAATAGACATATGAAAAGATGTTCAACATCACTAATCCTCAGGGAAATGCAAATCAAAACCACAGTGAGATACCACCTCACACCTGCCACAATGGCTGTAATCAATAAGTTAACAAACAACTAGAACTGGAGAAGATGTAGAGAAAGGGGAACCCTCATGCACTGTTGGTGGGAATGCAGACTGGTGCAGCCACCATGGAAAACAGTACAGGGTTCCTCAAAAAACTAAAAATAGGCATACTGTATGATCCAGCAATTTCATTTCTGGGTATTTATCCAAAGAAAACAAAAAAACTAATTCAAAAAGATATATGCATTCCTATGGTCATCACAGCATTATTTATTACAACTAAATCATGGAAGCAACCTAGATGTCCACTGATAAACGGATAAAGAAAATGTGACGTGTGTGTGTGTGATGGAATATTACACAGCAATGAAAAAAGAATGAAATCCTGCCATTTGTGATAGCATAAATTGACCTAGAGGGTTTTATGCTAAGTGAAATAGCAGGCAGAGAAAGGTAGATACCAGATGATCTCAATTACATGTGAAATCTAAAAAAAAATCAAAATGAACAAACAAAACAAAAACAGACTCATAGAAACAAAAACCAAAGGGACAGTTACCAGAAAGAAGGGGGTGGAGGGAGGGTGAAAAAGGAAGAGAAACATAATAATATTATGATAAGTTGGCAAGGTGACAGATGATTTCTAGAGTTAGTGCAGTAATCACACTGTAAGGAATAAAAATGTCAAATCAATATATTGTACATCTGAAACTAAGAAGACTAACATAAATATTATATATACAAACTATACTTAGATAAAAAAAATTTGAGTGCAGCGAAACAAAAAAATAATAAAACAAAGATTTGTTTCATACACTATACTGCAAAACATTAGAAACATTGAGAATTTTAGAAAAGAATTTGACTATGAAGTTGAAAATATACATGCCTGCAACCTGACAACTCCATTCCTAAATAAATCTAGCAGAGAAAACCTTGTTTATTAGCATGAGAAAGTTCATCATAGCACCGAAGTCATGAGTAAGAAAGTGGTGCCAACCTCGGCATTCAGTGGAAGAGTCCTGAAGATGAAAAGATTATTGAATTATGTAGTCTTAATTTTCACATATCTAAACAGGATTTACAGACTACCTAGAAATGTTTTCCAATCTTTACAACAGTATCCTTGAATCCACCACCTACTTAATATTCACAGCAGAAAGAAAATTAATTTATGAGTATGTTTATATTTAAATTTCATTTACATATTTCAATCCCCCCCCTTCAGTTAAGAAATTTGAGATGATTCCAATAAAGAGTATATAAAAAAGCATTTTGACATCTGAGAGTCAATGGAAAGCCAACTGCCACTGAACAGATATCTCAGACATAAACTTTGAGTATTTCATAGGCTCTGTATAGGAAGGGATTCATGAAGAAATTAAACACGGTGACTTGTAAGAGCCAAAACTACTTCCTGAGAAGTACTGTGAATTCTCCCCAGCCACCACCAAAGGGCTGATGAAGGAGAGGTGGGCAGTGCAGGCTCCCAGGTTCCTTCTGAGGTTCCACCCAGCTCTCAGGATCCCAAATATCTGGAATCTTATTATCTGCAAAATCACATCTGCAGGAGAAAAGACACAGAAGCAGGAAGGAGACTTGATTCTTGCTGAAAAATAAAGGGATTTACTCTGAGGTTGGGGTTACTTCAGGATATTCTAGAACCAAAATGTTGGAAGCCATAATGATCAGGAAAAGGAAAACCCACAGCCTTTCCTGTGAGTTCCTGGTGGTCATGACCTAGCACTTCAGGTCTGCGTGCCCAGTCCTGACCACAGGCCTGTTTATTGTGTGTGTCCCCAACAAACGCTTCCTGACTGAATTCAAAACCTGTCCCTCTGAGCAAGTATGAATATGTATAAAGTCATCTAAATACAGAATTAACTCCAAATGGTGTGCATGCAACATAAAAGTAGGCAAAGACAGAGTTGAAGCACAACCCATCACATTCAATCAAGAAAGAAGAGGCAGCATTCAGTTTTTCATTTTAAATTGTTTCCTGTGCTGTACACCTGGGAAGGCTTGACTCCCTGGTGGTCTGATAAGAGCAAAGACTCAGAGGATGGCAGGATCAGCCTTCCCAGAGGGTGGGGGCAGACCTTCGGGGGGAAGGCAGTAGGAGTCCAGCATGCCCAGGGTGAAGCGACTTCCTCTGGGCAGCTGGAAGGGTCTGGGGGCCCAGAGGATGGAGCAGAAAGCTAGTGTCCCTACAAATATCAGACAGCTTATCCAGAGTTTCCTCTAAAAAAACTTTTTAAAAGTTCCTAGTTCTGTGGTATTTTCCAGTAATTATCTTAGTGGGAGAATGCCTCACAGAACTGTCCACCTGTGCAGCAGGGTGCATGTGCAAGCTGCTATGCGGGGGTCAGAGAGAAGCTCCCCTGGGCTCCCAGGGCATCACGAACCCTCAGACAGAGCTGGACATTCACCTCTGACGGACAGACAGCATGCTTCCTGACACGCGGCCCTGCAGCAAGCACCGCTAATGGATGAGAGTCACACTGAAACTGCAGCCTGGAACTGAGAACTTCCTAACTAGGTACCCAGAAAAGTGATATCACTCCTAAGGAACACTCTAAGGAACATATAAATTTTTTTTTTAAATACAGCACAATACCCAGCAAATACAAGCTAGGAATACCAAGACCAACGGCCACTCCCCTTGACTGACGTGTACACGTGCTACGATCCACCACATGACACTCACAGAAACAAAGTAGGTACTGATCAGAAATTCACCCAATGGAAAGAGGGTAGAGAGAGTCACCTAAATAGGGCCATCAATAGCTAACAAAGAATTACTGGCAGAGATGAAGGGAAAAATAGATCACCATCTAAATATCTTAAATGATCATTTACATCAAATTTCTCTCCCCAAAAGGACAAAAAATTCTGTTCAACTGATGGAGTGTAAGCTTGTACAAGGAGGAATTCAGAGAAGGATAAAGCAATCCATGAACCTCTAAGAACAGCCTAAATGCCAATTTAGTAAAGTGCTCTCACAGTAAAATTAAACCTGTGGGCACGAAAATGAACTGGGAGCCCTGGTGCCAAATGCTGACTTGCAGTGCTGCTGGGAAAACAGGAATCACCCTGGGCACTGCCTCTCGGCCACACGCCCCCTATCTGCAAGGTGGTGCTGCTTCAGTCTCCACTCCCGTTTCCTGTAGGCTTCCTGGCTTTCTCCTTCAATACCCTATCCGACCATTCAAAGCTGATAAAAATACCAGTTCTGCACTGCTTTCCCCAAACACCCCATTAATGACGCAGTAAACAGAAGTGTCTTTGGTGCAGAAGTATCATTTCCTTCTATTCTGGCATTCAAAACTTTCTCTCCCCATCCACATTTTCTCACATGTATGGTCTGAATGTTTGTCCCTAGAATTCACCCATGAATGCCCAAGGTAATGGTGTTAGGAGGGTGGAGCCCACACAAATGGGATTAGTGTCCTTAACAGAAGAGGTCACGCAGAGGTTAGAGCTGGCCCCTTCTGTCACCAGAGAAAGGGAAGAGCGGTATGAGTCCCAGGACAGGCCCCTCACCCCAGGCTGGCGCCTGATCGCTGACTTCCGGCTTCCACAACAAGGAAAAATAAACACCTGTGGTATGTCAGTCATCTAGCCTGTGGTTCTGTGTCACAGCCACCCAAACAGCCTAAGAAAGTGTGCAGGACACAGAAGGTGCTCCCTAAAATCAATTAGTTAGAAATGAGCTACAGGACTGGGTGGGAGGGCCTGGGGTGCAGAAAGGCTGGACAGCCCAGTCCTGCTTCCTCAGGCCGTGGCAGTGCTGCTGCTGACACAAGCCCCATACAGGCCAGTTGGGTCCACGTGGCCCAGCTGTGGAACCCTCCAACACCACACACATCCCCCTCCCTGAGGGACACGAGAAAGCATTTTCTGTAACCACAGCCTCGTGCTGTGTTGTGGAGAGATTAACAAAGTCTCAGCCTCAGGGGGAACCAAATGCAGGAAAGGTATGACACTTACTTTAATAAGCGCCCCCACCCAGTGCTGATGCTGGGCTCCACACCATGGACCCGCCTACAGCTAAGGACCAGAAAGGATATCTGCTGAGAGTGTATTAAAGAGCATGCATTTGCTTTAGCCACCTCCGTTCAGCAACACACTTAGCTGGCTTAAAAAGAAATAGGGAAAAACAGATACCAAAAAGTGACAAAAATATATAGCTCTTTCATTTTCTTCTTATATAAGGCTGCTTAGAGACAAAGCAATTCAATCGGCAACATAACAAATTTCATAATCATGCTAAAATCATCCTTTTCTTAAGCGTACCACAGATTTAACTTTATACAAAAGCAAGTATACTCCAATGACAAGTACTTGTAATTTTAGGAGCATCATCTTAAAAAATGCCAGTATACAAGTGACTTCTACAAAGCCAACAAGGGGCAAGATTAAACCAACATTTGATTAAAAGATACACTTCATTTTTTTTTAACTGGATACCCTCTCTACTTTCAATGACAATTCCTTAAAATACCTCCACATTTGGAAAAAATTAATATAATTTTGAGACTTGTTTTTTATTTCAAGTGATTGTTGGGTATTACTTTTGTCTTTTTTCTAAAACCATCCGCTGTTAAATGATTTGATGATGAGTCTAAAACTACTACAACTGTGCTAGGAAGAGAAGAGATGTAAGTCAACCTTCTCTTTTAAATAAATCAAATACCAGGGATAACATTGGAAACATTTATTTTAAAAGGCATTCAACCTATCACTAAGGTTACATTTTCACCCTCTCCACTGATACTAGCAGAAACTAAAGCTTGGTTTTTTTATAACTCAGAGTTTTTTCCAGAATAAATAAAATACAGTGATTTTTCACAATCAATTTCAGCTATTTTTCTCAGGGTAATGTAGTATTTCCACACTGCATTCACTTTAAAATGAAGAGCACACACCCTGACGGTAAGGGAAGCGGCCACCGAGTGAGGTGGCAGAGGGCAGCGCAACACAGAGAAGGGCGGTGAGACTGACTCCCATGTGGAAGCCAGCAGGCAAAGGCAGGTGTCTGCGGGATGGCAGGAGGGCTCCTCGGGGCTGCCACCCGCTTCAGCTTACATCAGGCACAGGGAAATCTTCAGTGCAAAGCCCTTGGGTTTTCATTACATTTCACTGTGTTCTGAGCAGCACATGAATCTGAAGATGCTCACTAACAGGCTTAAATGCCGCCTGCCCGCCACAGGTGGCCACTGAAGCTCAGGTGACCAGAGTGCCAGGATAGAGCTGACTCCACCCCAAGGAAGCCCTGGGGCCTGCATCCACTGGGCACCTCGCACACAGGCCTGTATCCAGGGTCCTGCCCACAGGTGCTATGGACAGACAAACTCACTGTTGCAAACACTGGGAGCCTCCAAAATAACAAAAGCACCCACCTCCCACATGCCTAAAAGGTCAGGAAACTTGGACCCAGGTAGGCCCACTTGGCTCAGCTCTGCCCTCTTTTCCTCTCAGAAACCCACTGCCCACAGGGAGAATGGGCTGCTGCATGATGTTTTCCTCTCTCGTCTGCTTCACTCTTTCGTTTCCCAAGTTATTCGGCACCTAGACAAGAAGTCGGATGCTGCCAACCAGATCTGCTCAGAGACTGAAACACCAGCACCAACCAAGAAGATGCAAAATCCAAGCTCCTGGCTAAGTAACAGAGGACAAACAAATGTCTTGAAATAATCAGAGCCTTTGGAAACACAGCACAGTGCTTAAAGGTGAAAACCTAAAACCAGGGCATGATGTAGATTTCCTAATCTCCCTGGGCCTCAGTTTCCTCACCTGTAAAATGAGGGTAATAATGATAACTTGTGGTTAGTAATACATGGAAAGACCTCAGAATAATGCCTGGATGTACTAAGCTAAATAAAGACTAGCTATTACTAATATTACCATTCCTTTCCTTCTTAGTGTTATTGTTTTGCCCGCACAAGACAAGACTTCACAAACATACTCATCCGTGACAGGTTAGATCCCCTCGCATCGGCTCAACTCTGCAGTAGGACCTCAGGAATAATAAACTAACTATAATGAAAAATTTTTTAAAAATGAACCAAGTTGGTCCACAGTGGACAGTATCACCTGAAAGGACTGTTCTGCCTCACCACAAAGAAGAGGAAATTCCATGAACGCGCACCAGCTGGCACACAGGGGCTCACGCACACACAAGACCTCTGTGCCCCTGCCTTTCACTTCTACATCAGTGACTGCTTATTGCTGCCCCAAACCTGATGTGGGCAAACCTCCTAACAAACCAACCACAGTGCAAAGCCACACTCTTTCTAGATGACAGAGCAAAAGCCATGTGTCCTTGGCTCAGGGCTTTCCGTGGCCCCAGAGGAGTTACATCTTTCTCCCATCAAGTACCTTAAAAAAACACAGGAGGAGAAGAGCAGGTTTTGGTGTTGGACTCACAGGAGACACTTTAACTGACCAAATACACCGGCAGCTGAAGCACCAACCCCAGGAAGACAACCAGCTCATCAGAGACCCTCCCTCTCATCAGCAGCTGAAACTGGCTTTCTGCCTCCACCCAGCATTTCTCAGGACACAGTGCCTCTCTGCTCATCAGAGATCCAAGCACAGGGAGGGCAGTGCCTGGCCTGGATGAACCGCCAGTTCTGGTTTTGGGGGCATATGTTCTCCTTAGGGGCCCACATGCTCTGGCAGCAAGACTGGCCCACTGCCCAGATGGCAGCTCAGTTTTGGAAAAGCACAGTGTGCCCGGGATAGCTCAGGACTGGCCTGCTCTCACGTTCACCCTCAAAACAATGTGAAGAAGAAACACAAGTCTAGGGCAGAAAGTGCCATTGCTACTGGACTATTGGGAAAGTTTTCCCAAACCTGAAAGCAGAGCTCATGTCTACTGCACCACAGGTATCGTCAGAACCTCCACCCAAGACTGAAGACCTCGAGGAAGAGGACAGACATTCCTGCCTGGGTACCAGAACCTGCAGGAAGAGATAGCAGAAAGGTACACTCCAGCTGCCAAACAGAAGAGGCCCCTTCAGGACATGTCTGAAGAGCCTTCGTAAGTCAGAGCCTCCTTAGTCCTGTTTCTTACGCACCAACTGGCCCGAGCCTCCATGGCAATGGGTTCTGAGAGATGCCACAATGACACAAACCCAAGTTCCCCAGATAAAGCAGGGACCGGCCTCCAGTAGCATCCCCTCTCCACAGAACCTGCCCATGGCTACCCCTAAGCCTCTCTCTTGTCTTCTCTGGGGGAAGCTCCTCCTCACATTTCAAATGTTTGTCTTACTTTAAAAAAAAAAAAGAGTAGGGTCGATTCCACATTATGACATGCAAAATGTCAACACCACATTCCCCAGGGGCCAGGCTGAAAGGGCTAGTTCTGACCTCTGAGGTGGATCTCCACTGGGAAAAAGCCACATCATTGAGTCACCTGATACAGAGATGGAGCATCTGCCTCTTCCTGAATCACACAGATGCTTTACATGGGCTTGAATCCAGAAATAGGTAGGCAACCAGCTGCTAATTCTACTTCTGAATATAGTGGCAATAAAGTAAACAAAATGAACATTCTTCATGGAAAGTTGGTAGTATATGTGACTAAATCAAATACAGGTGTCATTACAAAATGGTTGAGAAGTACTGAAAATCCTTCTTCTTACACTCTTCACAAATTTAACATCCTAACTAAGCAGAAGGAGGCTGCCCTGGCTGGCGTGGCTCAGTGGACTGAATGCTGACCTGCGAACTGACCTCCACTCCCAGTCAGGGCACACGCCTGGGTTGTATGCAAGCTGGATTCCTGGCCAGGGGAGCACAAGAGGCAACTGAATGATGTGTCTCTCACACAGTGATGTTTCTCTCCCTCTCTTTCTCCCTCCCTCCCCTCTCCTTAAAAGTAAATAAATAAAATCTTTAAAAATAAACAAAGTGAGCAGAATGAGGTTTACCTGCTATAGTGTTTCCTCAAATCAATGTTTTTAAGTCTTTCACTAATCAAAGTAATAAATAATGTATCAACATTTTTCAGAAAAGCAGTAGATTTAAAAGATCATTAATGTGTGAGGTACTTTACCAACATGCCTCCACTGTTTGCTTTGAGAGGGGTGAGCAGCTTTGACTGGCTGGACCCCACAAAGCACAGAGACAGCGCCACCCTCTGAGGGGCCTTCCCAGACACTCCCTGATAACGTTCACCCACCAGCTCCTCAGCTGTGAAGTACCTACCCTGACAAGCTATTGTGAGGACCGAAGATAAAGGCACCAAGTGTCTCACCCAGTGTGGGACACAGAGGTATTCCACAGGCCATCCATAACCAGTCATACACACTACGATGGCAACACATGAGCACAGCTGTCACTACCTGTGCACAGCTGGGCAGTGGTCCTGCCTTCGGTCCCAAGCACACTGCCTGCTGCAAGGCACACTCTCAGGAGACAGTGGCGGAGTGAGTGAGAAAAGGAGACCCCGAGACTGCTTGACTGTGTGCAGCTTTAAGTAACAGAGCCTTCGCAGAGGCTGGAACATGTCACCCTGTCCTTCAGACTCATGGCCACCCCTTGCTCTAATGCTGGTCTTCTGTGGCGTCTTGTGTGACAACCATGGAGGGAGGCGAAGGGAGGTGTTACACTCTCCCATTTATACATGAGGACACCAAGGCTGAGAGAGAACATTAATGGCCCTTCCTTCCTCCTTCCTGTCTTACAGGGTCCATTTTGTGCAGGGTCCATTCCAGCCCCACATAGCCACATACCTTGAGGGAGACACCCACTCCAAGGTTTTACTTTGTTAGTGATTATTCCAAGAGCGGGCATTTGCCCAAACTCTGGTCAGCGAGGCATGAGAGAGGTGTCTTGAGGAAACGGGTCAAGGAACAATGTTCCTCTCTACTAGGAAAGAGCCACAAGAGGAAAAGGTCTTTTCTCTTTATCTGGACACTGTTATGGGTGGTGTGATGCTCGGGAGCTGGGCTCTGAGTTCAAGGGTGGAACAGCACCGCATGTACAGAGCAAGGAGATGGACCACAGGAAGCAGCCATCTCTGCAGCTCCAGCTCTGATGTAAGCTGATAAGCTCCCTTTGGCATAAGGCTTTTGGAAAGAAGAGTCTCTTACTTGCAGCCCAAAAGCACTCCAGGTGGTCTCCTGCCCAAAGTTGTGGTGCCACCTTCAGACTCAGTTCTGTGATCACCCAGCCTGTGCTCTTGGCTGCCGGCTCCATCAGACCTAGAGAGGACAGCGGGAGCCCAGCCACAGCCAGACTGGGCAAGGAGAAAGCGCAGCCCAGGACAGCCCTGCTGAGCATGTATGTCATTCAGTGTCACCCTCACGATTCTAGGGCTCACATGCCAAACTCCCTGGTAAGCTGCCTCCTATAAAGGGCTAGATTTTACAAAAGTTGAAAACAGTTTTTTAAAGAAATGGTCAATTGTATCAAAGCCTTGATTGGCAGCAAATGGCAGAAAGAAAATGAGCCTAGCAGTTGAAACCTGCAACATCTCGGGCCCTTAGTGGCTCTCCTCCCCCACCTATGTTCCCTCGGCATAAAGCACCTATTCTGAGAAGTGAGTGTGCAGTGGCAGGCGCTCAGTGATCGATAAGCAATTACAGTCAGTGACATTCCTGACCCTCACACTGGGACTGGGAAGAGTCCACGAGCGCTGGGACATTTGAGTGGTTTCCTGGTAACCCTGTAATCATAATTCTGAGTCTGCAAGGGCCCCCTTCATGTTTAGCCACTATCAAAATGAAAAATAACCCGAATAATCTATCATCTCACTTATCCTCCCAGAAATGACAGGGAATTATTATACCCTATTGACATTTCCTAAATGGAACCAGCAAAGATGAAAAATGAATGTGCGCTGAAGGCATCCCGCCAATCTGTACACAGCGTAGAAATGTTAATAGGACAGCCACCCTGCACATCAAGATGCAGACTGCGTGGACCACCATGTGATTCATCACTAAGTGATTTTAAATTTCGCCATTAATCCCTTTGTCCCCATTAACTATTATTTCACATTTGGAAGTCCACAGCAACGCGCCCTGGGAAACAGATGCAGCAGAGCCTCTCCAGGCAGAAACCAAGCCCTTAGCACAAACCACTGCTCCGCTTGGTGGGCACGTGGAGGCCCCTTGGGGGGAAGGGAAGCAGCAGGCAATGCTCCCTGAAATCACAGGACACAACCCCCTCCCCCATGCCTGGCTGCACGGTACCTTGGAGGGTACACGCGCTGCCTCACGCCACGATCCGACAGGGGCTGAGCGAGCCCTTACCAGGCACTGGCACACCTGCAGCACTCTGCCATCCTGTGATCCATGTGCCGCTATCGCCCCATTGACAGAGGAGAAATGGAGGCACAGGAAAGCAACTGCCCGGGGCCACATGGCTGGGATGTGGCATATAGCCTGGATGCAAAGCCAGGCAGCCAGACATCCGGGGCTCCGCCCTTAACCACCACCCAACACCCTCGGTTACCACTAGCTGACAGCCAAAATTCCACGTTCCAAGTGTTCCCATGGTTACTTTCTATTCACTTTCTTGGGGAAAAAAATAAGTCTTTTAGACTCTTAAAGGATTGAGGGTGGGAAGTGGGGTGGGGGGTAGGGGGCAGGTGGTGGTTGGAAAATGGAGACGACTGTAATCGAACAATTAAAACGTGCAAAAAAAAAAAAAAAGAGGACAAGTAGATCAACAAGTCACTCAAAGCCTGAATCACCAAGTGGGAAAAGGTTGTAACAATAATGTCACCAGGAACTAGCACAGCACAGAGCCAAAGGGTCTGAAAGGAGGCCAAGTAAACACCCTCATTGGAGCGGTGAGTGACAGATGAGCCACCTGGCTCACTTCTAGAGGCCACTTCTCTGCCCAGGATGCTCACAGAGCCCCCGGGGACGCTGCCTCTAGAGATAGTACCTCCTTGGGCAGAGGCTCCCTCAGCCCTGCACCCACTGTGTGTGACCTGCTTCCCACTGGAGACCACATTCTGTAATATCCACAGCTGGAGTTTCAGGGCTCCTGGGGGAGCAGGAGAGAGGCAGAGGCAGCCTCACTCTCGCCAGCAGTGATTGACTTACGTGCCAGGCACAAGTCACTACCATCCACTGAGTATGTACCCTGCCAGGCCCCAGAGTTAATGCTTCAAACTGCAGTATCTACATAATGTATTGAATACACTACAATTTTTGAAAGATACAGTCAATTGACTACCCAACACAAGGCTTAGCATCTTCATCTCTCTAGGTTTTATCTTAGGTTCCTGAAATAGTTTATCTGATTAATCTTTTTGGAAAAAAAGCAGAGAAAATTTTGTTTTAAAAATGAACATTCAAGGCTAAGTACTAAAAACAACTTGCTACTAAAACAGACATAAAGGTGAAGACAGAATTGGTAGAAATTCAGATGTTTATTTGGAAACTAAACTTAATCTATGATCTAGAAAAGTCTTCAAAAATCAGAACTAAAGTCAAGTTCAAGGCAAGAGGCCCTAATACATTATCTTTTCTTATTGGACTAGTATTTTTTCATGTCCTATGTTGTCACAGGATTTATATTTAGAATACTATAATGCATTCTTTCCTTGGTTAAACATTTTTAATTTGTATCTATCTGGACTGCAAATGCTGACGTATGAACTTGCGCAGACAGATGCTCCAGTGCCAGGCTGACCCAGTGCTGTGGGAGCCCCATGCTCCGACTCCTCTGACGCTGTGACCCGAGACAGCCTCAGTGACGTGGCACAAAAGTAAAACAGAAAATATTGTAAAACTTTCCACAAAGAGTCTGTAAACTTCAGCCCATGCTTTTACTAAACATGACTCCACTAACATATAAAATGTTGGCCACACAGGACCGCAATGAACAGCATCAACCACCCACACTACTTGTTGCTAGAAAGGAAGGGAGACACTCTCCAGTCCCCGGGGATGTACCTGTGCTGACCCAGAACTGCGCTGAACAGCGAACGCGTGTCATCCTCTGTAAGCCCCCTTTAAAGAAGGGGGTATAGTAATTCCCCAAAGTCGCAAGATGGTAAACCCACCTCTGCTGGTCTTCAGAACCTTGTTTGTTGTCTTTCTTCATTTGTGTGTGAATACAATGAAAACATGTTACTAGGTTTACAATGATTACTACAGCACCAAAACACCCAGTTAGAATAATATCGAGAAATAAAATTTAATAATAAGGGGAATTACAGAGACATAAATACATAAGAAAATATTTCATAGACTCTAGAAGTAGCAATAAACAAGAATTCTCACTTACAGCACCAGATTTGTTTTAGGAAAGAAAAATGATACTAATATGCCCCTGAAAACAAGGTGTAATAACAAGAGTTAGCCCAGTGCTAATCAGCATTTAAGGGGATTAGAACCTGCAAATAAAGGTGCAAGACTGTGAAATACATATTGGTTTTCTGTACCAAATATGCTTCTGACTTGTAGGCTTGCAGATCACCAAAATCAACTGTGTGGCTGGGGGTGAGCTGAGCCCTGGCTATTACATTTTCCAAATTCAGATTCCAGCATATATTCTCTATTGGCTTTTGATTTTATTCACCTGTAAAGGATTTAACATGGCAACAACGTGGACATTTTCAAGGAAAAAGATCAGTAGCAAATGCTATTTGATCTTTTAACTTCTAGTTAAATTTTTACATAGTAAGTGCAAAAATAACAATTTTAAAACATACATAGATATAGATATATATAAACCTTAGATATATAAACCTTATATTGATATATGTGAACCACATATTGATATATGTGAACCTCACATAGACATATGTGAACCTCATATAAATATATGTGAACCTCGTATCAACATATGTGAACCTTATATGGATATATGTGAACTTCATGTAGATGTGTGTGGACCTCATGCAGATGTATGTAACCCTCATGTATGTGGACCTCGTATAGATGTACATGAACCTCATGTGGACATGTGTGAACCTCATACAGATATGCATGAACCTCATGTTGACATATGAGAACCTCATGTAGATAAATGTGAACCCCACATAGACATATGAACCTTAAGCACTCTAGGAGAGAACAACTTAAGAGCAGTGATGGGCTAATGACAACCTGACGCACAGTGGAACCTAAAAGAAGGTTAAAGACAGTGGGGTGGGAGGAGCCAGTGGGACCGCAGCAGATGAGAGGCGTGCTGCATCTTAACTGGCACAGCACACGGTAAGAGTGATGAAGGCTGATGTGCAGCTGGCCAGGCAGCCGACGGCGCCTCAGACTCTGGGGCCAGTGAAGGGAGGCACCACCCTTTCATGGGCACTTCTACAAGGGGAGAGCGGTACTTCACTCAGAGCTTGCTGATGTTACAGATACCCTCCTGGAAAAGTTTTTCAACTAATTCTGGGGGAAAAATTTCAAGGTTGCTTTACCCTAGGATTTTTGGCTCAATTTGGGGGCCAAACGAAGGCAGAACAGGCGCCAGATTCAAACTGCCAAGTCCAGTTTACAGCACAGAGCGAAGCTGAACCTCATGCTCTCTCCTGCCCACCCATGATTTCATGCCATGGAGGAGCATGCTGTGGACCACCTCCTGTCTTTCGCTCAAGAATTGCAAACCCTTGTAAAATTTCCAATGTCAACCTCCAATTCCTAGCTCCACATGGCTCCAAGCTGCCTCTGCTAGGAAAGCAGTCTAATCCCAATATGTTTCTCACATAGAGTGTGTAAATATAATCAATAAACATTTTTATTCTTTAAGCTCATCTGGAAGGACAAATTAGTGAGAAAGCAAAAAAGATCCTGGGAGAAGTGCTGAATGAAGTTACTCTACCACATATTAAAATGCAATATAAAGTTATAGAAATTAAAGGAACATAAAAAGCTTATAATGTTCACATACATTAAAGCAGCTGAAGTCAATAAGCTAAAAATGGTTGGAACAACCGGCTAACCAACAACCTGGAAAAAAAAATAAAGCTGTACTCATGCTTTGCCAGGATAAATTTCAGATGAATTAGAGATTTAAGTCCTAAAAATAGGGAAAACATACAATATTTTGATAAAACAGACAGGAAAATTTAAATATACATTATTACACAGAAATATAAAAGTTCTACATCATAAACCCAGTTAAAGGTGAACTGCAGCCCTAGCCAGGTGGCTCAGTTGGTTGGAGCATCATCCCACACACCAAGAAAAAGGTTGCAGGTTTAATTCCCAGTCAGGGCACACACCTAGGTTGTAGGTTCAATCCCTGGTCAGGACACATATAGAAGGCAACTGATCAATGTTTCTCTCTCTTCTTTCCTCTATCTCTAAAATCAGTAAACATATCATGGGGTGAGGATATAAATTATATATATATATAATATATATAATCTGTAATTTTAAAAAAAATTTAAAGTAAATTTAGCCCTGGTGTGGGAGCTCGGTTGGAGCATCATCCTGATACACCCAGGTTACAGGTTCAATCCTCAGTCAGGGTGTACACAGGAGTCCACCAATGAATGAATGCATAAATGAGTGGAACAACCAATCGATGTTTCTCTCTCTCGCACATCAAAATTTTTTAAATTATTTTTTAAAAGATGAGCAAACGTCCTTGTGACTTGGAAGAGCAGCCACATCTACTCACAGAGGGGCAACACTGCTCTCAGAGAACAGCTCTCACACACTAAGGACAGGCGGAGCTGCCCGAGAGCGAGTGGGCCAAAGCAGCATATGCTCGGCCAAGGACAGAGCTCAGCCTCATCCCTAAAATACTAAACTGCCAAAATAAACGAGTACGTTTCTGTTTCTGCTTTAACCCACCTGGCTGCCCAACACAAAGGGCTGCTCTTCAGCAGTTTTTAATTGGTCCTAAAAAACCAATCAAGCAGTTTTCACCTTCCGAGGAATTATCCCCATCTGACCTTAGAGCCTGGGGTAGGACTGCTGACCTCAGAGCCTGTTTCCAGGAGTGGGGAGCAGTTCCCTCCATCCACACAGCAGAGTTGCCTTCAGCACCACTCTGTGCAGATGGCCACAAAACTGCTGCACCCAGGACTGCAGGCTGCCAGGGGCTGATGGGTCTCAGCACAGACAGCCAGCAGAAGATAGTGGTGGAGACGTGAAAAGACAGCAGAGGCAACAGAAAATGCCAGCTCGGCCCAACATCCACCCACAGCCACACGTGTCAGACAGCAGAAGTGAGACAGTGCATCGCCCGGAAAGGGCACGTGACCCCTGGCCTGGCCTGCAGTGAAAAGGATGAGCTCTTTAATATCGATGTGTGAAACACCACAGTGTGACTCTGCCAGGCAATCAGAAATCAGGTTCCTTGAAATGTCATTATCCAGTTTTCCTTTTTTCTTTTTTTCTAGCAATTTCTTTTCTCTTCTAATGCATAGTATTTGCCACAGCCATCATTTTAGCTTTGTCACATCATCTGTGATCTGTCACATTCATTCTGTAATGTTCTAACATTTGCAACAATTTAAATATGTGTCTTGAAAGAATGAATGAATTATATAAACAAACTCAGCCTCTAGTAATCACAAGCAATGTTTTTAAAAATATTCGATATACACAGAGAAATCCCATTATTCAACCCATTTCTATATAAAATGTGAAAAATACAATTCAATATTCAAAAGATCCTCAGTGCCAAAGGATCTTCTGCCAGTAACACATAGGAATGAAATTAGAGACACTGTTCAAGTGTAGATGTTTGAGCCACAATTTCAAACTATGGGGGTTTGGATTAAGTAACCACTAAATTCCTCTATCACACTAAAATTCTGACTTTATAAAATATCACTACACTCGTCCTAGTAAAAAGGGACTGTAGAACAGTAGTACGAAGACAAACTCTGAAGCTCTGCCACTTCCCAGCGAGGTGGTGGCCTTGGTCATGTCCCTTACCTCTCGGTGGCCCAGCATCCTCATCTATCAGACCAGGGTACTAATTATTAGTATGCTGGGTATTAATGTTGCAATTATAGCTAACAAACCTACAGTTTTCATAAACTGCCACACAAGGTGCAAAGTCCACACACACTTTCCTTAAAATCTTTGCAATGACCAGAAATGTTTCCCTCATTTGTTTGAGCACTCTCCAAATGGAAAGGTTTAAAACTTATTTCCAATACATAACACCTTTAATGTACGGAACACATACAAACTTGAGTCAGCCTACTCCTATAAACATCCCAGTTTCTGCCGGGCACTGTCTGCGCCCCACGGTCTTTCTCCCAGTGGTTCCCCACCAGGCAGTTTTGCCTCACCCTGTCCCCTGGGGCACCTGGCTCTGGCTGGGACACTTTTGCTGTCACACTTGAAGCTGGAGGTGGAGGGGGCTACTGACATCTAGTAGAAGAGGACAAGGATGCTGCCAAGTGTCCCACCATGGACATGACAACCCCCCCACAGCAAGCTGTCAGGTCCAAAAGGTCATGAGCACCACAGCTGAGAAACACTGCTATAGCCCAAGCATGATTTTCCCTCACCACTATTGTTAAAAATTCTGTTGAAAATAAAAGTTTTTGCAACTCTGAAAAGGGCACAAGAAACCCCTTTGGGAGTGAGATAAATGTTTTTATGAACTGATTATGGTGATCGTAACTACCATGTTGTGAAAATTTCTCAAAACTTATGGCACTATACATTTTAAATGGACATATTTAATTGTATATAATTTACACCTCAATAAAGTTCTCAAATAAAGGAAAATAATTTACAACCTGTACTTAAGGAACTATTACATAAAAACATGATCCAAATATTTTAGAAATCTTTTAGGAACACAGTTCCATCCTGTATCCCTAAAAGAAAATAGCTAAGCTAAATATGCATAAAATATTTTAAAATAGTAAAACAATGAATAAATTTTAATAGTAAGCAAGAGCTCAGGTAAAAGTCTAGAAGTAATGTTAAGAAATTAAATTTTAAATTTAATACACAAAGCTTAGAAAGCTTATTTTTACTAATTTTCTTACTATCACAATGCCAAAAATAGCAATTTATTTTTAAAGCCAAAAGCTTTTTCTTCGTATATTCAAACCCAAGTAACCAAACAACAAACATTGTAACCTGAATGACCACATGTCATGGATTTGCTATTGGGTTAAAGAAAGAAGACTTTGGTTCTAATCTAACTAGCTATTGGAATTTTGTAGAAAAATCTATGAAATCATTAATGTATATGAAAACATTTTGGAAGGCACAAAGTGTACCATAAAAATATAAGGGGGAATACTAGTTATCAGTATTCTAAACGCAGACAAGCATGATCCCATGTGTTATTTCACTCAGGCTATCCAACCCAGTTTTTTTTTTAATTCTCCTTGTCTGGATGTATTTATTTAACATGGTTAAAATACAAGTAAAAACAATTTACTACAACATGAAAAGCCTCCCAAACGTACATTTTGCTAAGCAGTCTTAGACCGTGACACCCTCTGTCCCTTCAGCTGCCCTTCAGAGGCTGTCACTAATGATGTTTAGCTTCTGGCCTTGGCTTGTGAGAGAGGACAGCATGGCTACGCTGCCCTCCAAGGTCAGCCTGAGAGTGCACACCCCAGAGAGTGCAGACTCTGGTCAGCAGCCAGCGATTTAAATGGCCTGCCAGACAAGAGGAGCTGTTAGATGATTAGATATTTGAAGACTGAAATTATGTTTCACAAAACTCTTCCCAAACAGCTGTTTCTGTTTCCTTGTTACCAGTCACTGTTCAACAAGAAGCAGCACACCAAGCGGTAGCTGGATGCTCACTATGTCCTGGGCGTGAGGCCGGCCCTCACGTGTCTTATCTCACCCATTTCCCCACAGCCACATAATGAAGCAGACACCATGATGTCCTTTCACAGGTCAGGAAACAGGTGTAAAGAGGTCAAAGAGCTAACTGAAGATGATGTAATTACTAACATAGACTTGGGCCAGAACACAGGTCCTGTCTGGTGCCAAACCTGGTATTGGTAACCACTGTTCCACACTGCCTTACTAGGTGAGTGCACGTGTGCAAAAGGCAGATGAGAGTTCCCTCCCCAAGTAACGCAGAAAAAGCACTGAAGGAGTCTCCCTAATTCTAATACTGGTTCTAAGTGCCAGAATAACTTCATTTTTATTTTTAATTAAATTAACTTTAATAATTGAAGATTTAATTTAGTTTTTGTTGTTTTCCAAATTTTATACGATAAGCATGTTCAACGTTTATAGTAAAAGTAAATATACTGGAAAAATAACAAAATGTGTTTATATGCATGAACCTAATAGCTGGAGTAATGTAGATTAACAGTGTTTGGAGGAATCTTAAATTCCCCACCCACAGATCAGATTCAGTTAACATCTGCAGATCACCTGGTAGGGGCAGGCACTGCATGAGGCACCTGTGCAATGAGGCACCCTATCAGGTGCCTGTGCAGACGGCTCCCATGTAATTGTAAAGAAACAGGCCCGGAGACGCTCTGAGAGCACGACTGCAGCCCAGAGCTACTCCTGCACGTACTCAGCTGCCTCTGTTACATCAGCTTCAGCTGGGGTGCAGGCTAAGTGGAGGCAGTCCGGCTTCCTCACCCAGGTGTCTGGGTAACTAAGGGAAGCAGGTTCCCATAGCCTTGGAGGGGCATGATAACCAGTGTTGTCATTGCCTTGAGACTGGGTCCAACCAACTGTTCCCGTAACATGAAGTGGGATCTCATGCCCAGAATTATGTTATGTTATGTAATGTTATGGCAGTTTTCCAGCTTTGTTCCCCTCTAGTACTTAAACAGGTAGGTACTCTCTGCTGGGGGTGGTAATGAGAGACACACAAGGGGACAGGTACCAGGATGGGTGCCACGCTAGGGAGCAAAGACCATGACGTGAGACATACAGACAGACACACAGCTTGCAGCGTGTATGGCTCACCCACCCGTGAATAAAGGCGTGTCAGCATCCTGACAGCTCCATGGGTATTTTTCTGTCTGCATGAATACCACGAACCTGCCTGGCCTTGAAGGGTGGCAACACATGAGGACAATGTGATGTGCGGGGACTAGCAGCTAAAACCACTTCGAACTCCTGCCTCTGGAGGAACGGGGCTGCTCTGTCACTCTCCTCTCCAACTAGTTAGTTCTGTGACCCAGCTCATCATCCCTGATTCAGTACAGAAGACACCTGCAGGCACCTCAGGTGAGGTCGGGCCTACACCAGGACTGACTTCTGAACTCTCCAACCTCAGCAGCTGCCTGCCTGACACCACGGGCCCTGATGGTGCCCTTCTATCTGGGCCAAGCCCCATTACTCTCAAGGACTTACCATCAGCACTGGGTGCTTCCCAATCACCTTTCCTGCTCAGTAGGTTGGGGCCGGGCCATTAGCATCTAGAGGGCTGTGTCCCTTTCTTGGAGAGCACCCAGTGGGTTCTATAAGGGGCTCAGGAATAACTAAGTCATGAATGATCTCGACTCTGTGCCTGAATGAACTGTGATGGCTACCTTTGCTTCTGTGTATTTCTAATCCAGGGCCCTCCTACCCAGCCCTGTCCATATAGAGAATAAGAAAAAGGGGTCGGTGACAATAAAATCATATCTGAGGCTGCTAGCAATTAAATCAAGGTCAAGAGAAGAAGAAATCAAGTGTGTTATGCAAAGCAATTATTTGAGAACATAGAGGGGCACATTTCCAAGCATAGCCTCTTTTCAAATGCTCCCACCAATGGCAAATGCTCAGAGGGTCCCTACGATTCTGTTCCCTCAAAGTTGTGAAGAAGAGAAGTTAAAGATGGAGTGGCAGTAAGGAGACAGAGTTTGACTCAAGACAAAGACAATCTTCTCTACATTAGAACTTTTACTAAACTACTAGAAATGCAGTGAGGAAAAGTGACAGATGCAACAAATACATTCTTGTTGACTGGGTCAAAATCCTGATATCTATGATTTTTTACTGTTTTATAATATATTTATACATCTTTACAAGGACTTGTCAACTTTGATGTTAGTGGAAACACGCATTTCATTTGCACAAAGTTCTCAGTGATTTTGAAAAAAAAAAAAGAAACATGCATTACATAAAAATGAGATCCAGACACATCTGCAATTCACATCAGCTTCTTCCCAAAAAGGCAATAAATACTCAGTGTCTAGAGCTGGAGGGTAAGGGCACCTGTCTGCAGAGGACAGCAAACTCTCTGCATGAATCGTATCAATCAGTTAACACCATCACTGTGACAAATCAGACATCCCTCAAAAGCATTCAAAATATTTTTAAAAAGCAGAGAAAGGTAATTTTCAGAAAAAGCCCAAACAGGTATCATCTTACAGATTTCAGTTTTAGCAGAATGCTGAACAGTATGTTTGCTTTTTCTGAGCCATTGGTTTGCATTCTAAACAATACCAAATAATTTAACTACATGTAATATCCAGAATTCTATTATAGAAAGCACATATATTTTCAATTACAAGTTTCTACCTCCCTCCCTTGAATTTGAAGATGCCTGATTCTCCCATGGTCTTTGGCTCCAAGGTGAAGGTGCTATCTAGAGGCTGATTAATCAGCTGGTATTTGAATGTGCAATTTGTTGTAAGAGTGAGCTCAAAGAACTTAAAATTACTAGCAAATGTACTAAATGCCATCTGAAGTGGTTTTGTTCAGCACGTAGCACGGGCCACAGAGTCACGTCTTGGCTCTGCCCCTCAGAGTCCCCAGGCCTGGGACAAGTCACCGCTCCTCCAAGCCTCGTATCCTCACACTAAACAGTTTCCAGACACTCCTGTTCTGCCTATTCCCCTGCGGTGTTGGGAAGAGGCTGTGGTTAATCAGAATTTGCACACACACAGTACCCTGTTTTTCTCACTGGAGGGAGCGGACCCAAACATGTAGCAAATAGTACTCAGAAAGTAACAATACCAAGGGCAACAACAGAAAATGACTGCAACCTACTTCTTCCTCTGCTAAAATTGTTCACTCAGTTGACATTTTAAATTATTTTAAATTGTTATTTTATTCACATAAAATGGCATTTGTCAGCAGAAATAATAAGTGCTCGTTATTTCTGTCATTAAATCAAATCAAAAGTTGTTAAAAATTGTCTCTTCATCCTCTAGAGCGCAAGACCGTCAGCCTCCAGGCTGCGCTGTAGCCCCTTCTCCAGCCCAAGGAGCACACACAAGGCAGCGCAGGCTGCCCTGCAGCTAAAGAGATGTTCCACAGCCAACGGCTCCCCTTTCATGTCCAGACTGGTGAACAGTTTTGTCCCATAAATCTAAGGCAGATCCAATGCAATCCCCATCAAAACCTCAATGGTATCCTTTGCAGAAAGAGCAAAAAATCCTAAAATCCGTACGGAATCTCAAGAGACCTTCAACAGCCAAAACAATCTTGAAAAGTGAGACCAAAGCTGGGAGCCTTACACTTCTGGATTTCCAAACAATTAAACCAGCACAACAGTGATCAGGATGGTGTGATATGGGCATACAGACAGGTGCAGATACCAACCGAACAGGAGAGAGTCAAGAAAAAGCCTCTGTGCATGTGGCCAAATGACTGTCAACAGGAGTGCCCCAAGTTCACCACAGGGAACAGGCAGTGTGTTCAACAAACAGTCCTGCAGAAACTGGGCGTCCATATGCAAAAGAGCAAAGCTGAACCCTTGCCCTATGCCACATACAAAATTAACTAAAAATGGGTTGAAGACCTAAACCTAAGACCTAAAATAAAATAAACTCCTGGAAGAAAACACAGAAGGAAAGTTTCAGGTCACTGGGTTTGGCAATGACTCTTGGGTATGACACCAGAAGTACAGACAACAAAGAACAAATAGGTAAACTGGACTACACCAAACTTAAAAACTTGTGCACATAAAGAAAGCAACTGATACTGCTTCTCGGCCTTTTGGCTAACTAAGATCAAGTGAAGAAAGCAACTGACAAAGTGAAAAGGCAACCTTTTTAAATAAATCATATGCCTGTTAAGGGCTTAATATCAGAGTATGTAAGAAACTTCTGAAAACCAACAACATTAAAAAGCTGCCCAAATTAAAAACAGGCAAAGGACAGGAAAAGACAACACTCGGAGGAAGGGCAGTCACTGCCAACAGGCACAGGTAGAGACTCGCAGCAGCATGAACCACAGGAGAAATGCAGTGCAACAACCGCAGTGTGATGCCACGCCTCAGGACGGCCTCTGTCAGAAGAACACAGAGCAGCAAGTGTTGCTGAGAATGCAGAGGAACTGGAGCCCAGTGTTCCGTCAGTGGGAATGTCCATTTGTGCAGCCACTACAGGGAAACAGTGCAGAGGTTCCTCAGCAAAACAGAAACAGAACTCCCATGTGACCCAGCAATCCTACTTCCAGGTCTTTATCCAAATGAATTTGAAACAGGCTTTTGAAGAGGTATCTGCAGCACCATTCACCACACACGAGGAGGAAGCCACCTAGGTGTTCCTCAGCTGACAAATGAATAAAGAAAATGTGGTGTGCACATAAAATGAAAAATGATACAGCCTTAAAAAAAGAAGAAAATCCTGTCACAGGAGGGCATTATGGTAAGTGAAGTAAGCCAGTCACAAAAGGACAAATACTGGATGATTCCGGTTACTTACATGAAGTACTAATGTCCTCAAGATCACAGAAACAGACAGTAGATGGTGGCTGCCGAGGGTGGAAGGGAGGCAGGAAGGAGGGGGAAGAATCAGTGTTTAAAGGGTAGAGAGTTAAAGTCTGGAAGATGAGAAAGCCCTGGCTATCAGTTGTATCACAATGTGAATATCCTGAACACTACTGACCTGTACACTTAAAAATGATAAAGATGAAAATGTTCACGGTATGTTTACCATAATAAAAAAGACATAGATTAAAAGCCCTGTTTAAAAAAACCTAAGGCAGTCAATACTGAGACTACCAGATAACGCTCCAACACATCTCCCTAGCTAAAGTCACAGAAGCCACCATTGTAAATGACATGACACACGCTAACGTTCAGTGAACATATGTGCCAGGCACTGTGCTGAGACGTTTATATGCCTGTTCTCATGTAATGACCCAACCCTTAATGACCCTCAGAATCAGGATCTCCCTTTTACACAAAACACCGAGGTTTGGGGAGGTCCCACTCTGAGAGGCGCCCAGGTGCTCTGGATCCAGAGAAGAGACCCCCTGGCCCCCACCCCGCAGACCCCACCTCTCAGGACTGAACTGCAGTGAACAGCCCAACAGCAGCTCGGAGCTTTAGAGAAGGACTGACCAGCGTGCCCTTTGATGGCAAAAGGAGTCCGTTTCCCACTTTGATGTGGGGCAGCCTGTAATACCCGACCTAGACAGGAGTCCCTCACTCCTCTCCTTCCTTTGACCCTCATTTATCAATAAATGCTCGAAAACCACCCTGGAAGACATGTTTGCAGCTGATGCTCCAGTCTGACCTGGCGCAGAGGAATTTCAGTGGGCGGGTCTCCTTGCAGCCTGGCTCCACCAGCAGCAGATCAGGTGCCTGACGCCCACACAGCTGCTCAGGGCCTGGGGCAGTGACAGGTGGCCTCGGGGATGCGGGCAAAGGGGAGTGTAAGTGAGGGTGGTGGTCTGGTTGAGGAACCTCGGTTCTTGAGCAGACCCCACGCCTCTGGGCCACCAGAAGGCTGGGCCTGAGCGGTTCCCTGAGCCCTTCTGCAGGGAGAGCAATCCCACCAGGAGGAGCATGTGGCTCCCCAAGCTGCCCTCTACTGCAACTCTAACCTGCCTGGGAGGGAGGCGGGGAAGGACTCGGGCTTGCCTGGGTGAGGCTACAGTGAGCGCTGGTCTCTGGAGAGGCGGATGCTGACAGTCTTCCAGGGTCCCACTCCCCCGCCAGTCCTGGACACACGGCAGCAGATGGAGGCACAGTCCCAGCACAGTCCCCGGAGCCACCATGGAGTGCGCTCCACAGCCTGCAAGCTCTGTGGACATTCCACACAAACACGTCCAGATGCTGAAAGCGTACTGCAGGCTTCAGCAACACTCATTCTCTGAAAGGCTTTTTCTCAGTTTCCAACAGTAAATCAAGAGGATGAGATTTCTGGGGACAGGAGGGGAAAAAAAGGCTATACTTGAGGCACAGGGATGTGGCCTGTTGTGCAAGTGGGTCTTAGCTGTTCCTGTTGCCACATTAAAAGGAAGGACCAGAATGATCATCCAGAATATATCTTTCGAACTTGGTAACCAAAGGTAAAAAAGAGGCAAACGTACATCAAAGCATCTAACCAAAAACTGAGAGTTGCTGACACCTGAAAAGTGAATAAAATCAAAGCAACTCCAGTACTCAGACCTACGTGTCGGAGATGGAAACTAGACACCGGTCTGATGTGGAGCCAGTTCTCTCCGTTGCACACGGAGCCCACAGGACCAGGGTTTGTTCTCCGTGAGCACTTGTTGGTTCTCAAAGGGGCGAACACAAAAAAAAGTTGGGTTAAGGCACTTCTAAATATCCCATTGGTGCCAATGGGGAGACTCTGCCACAGGTGGTGGTTACATCTGGAAAGCACACACAGAGAAAGAGACATTTTCCTAATTCACAACCACAAACTTGCAAGACAGGATCCCATCCCTCATGAATCAGCCAGGTCCTTTACCCATAAGAGGGCTTTCATTTCAAGGTGGAAGCATCTCCCAGGTCTTGGAACTGCAACCCTCAGACCCCTGAAACCTGAGACCAGAGACAGGATCCTGGCAATATGACCCTGGCAGTGAAACCCTTTCACCAGGCCCCTGATAGTTTCCAAGTGCAGGAACCTCAGGTGAGCTGAAGACTGCCACCAAGCTGCCGGAAGCTGCCTTCTGACTGTGGGGCATGAGGGGTAGAGGCAGCAGTTGGAGGCTCTGCTCCCTGGGCTCTCAGTAGCCTCAGAGCCATGTGTTGTCTACACAAGTCTGCCTGCCCCACAGAGACATCCCCACAATGGCTGGGAACTTCTGTTCACTTTACCTAGAGCATCCACAGCCATGGCCATCTCCGGCCCTTCCACCCAGATGGCAGGTGCTGGCGGAAGGGGTCTCATCTTCCATGGAGTTGCATGCCCACTGCACATGGTAGGGCCACAGAAGCTTGCTGCTTGTCACTGCGCTGTCAGCAGGAGGACAGGGAGAGGGTGACACCTCTCTCAGACCCGAGGGGCAGCCTCGAACTGCAGGAGCTGTGAGAGGGCTCTGCAGGAGGGAGCAACTGAGACTGTGCAGGTGCTGCCGCCACGTCCCGCACACCGGGCGCTGCAGGAAGGGAACAGGCAGTGACGCTTCACAGTCATGGGGCTGGAAGGCCACAATCATCAGGCCAACAGGCAGGCCAGGGACAGGCCTCTTCTGGGTGGCAGGCATCTCACTGGCCAGCAAGCCCCCAGGTGTGTAAGAGTGCTGATCCCATTCACGACCTCATCACCCTCTGACACCCACCTGCTGACACTGTCACAGTGGGGTCAGGGGTCAACATAAGAACATACAGGGTCTGAGGAGGACACAGACAGCCCACCACAGAGCAGAAAACCTGACAAAAGTAAATTTGGAAAGGCATGTCGAAACCTAAGTATGTTCTGCTAACTGCGCCTGGAGTATAACGCGCTGCTTGGGACTGTTTGTACAGACCTCTTCCGATGCACTCCGACTGCAGAAGTTCTCTCCACTTCTGATTAAAAGATACAAAAACTTAAAAAGCTACAAGGAAACTTACCATATTAGAAAAACAGAAGCATTATCACATGGTAAACATGAATAACATACAAAAACAAGGCTGAACACCCCATACCATTATAGACCGCCATGGCACCCCAATTGGCACTTCAGTAATAGCTGAACTGTTAACTAATTTTTAAATAAAAGCAGACTGTGTGTTATTTTTATCAAAGTCTATATACTCTGCCAAAAACTTACAAGTCATATAGCAATGCCTATTATTTAACAGAAAATAAATTAAGTAAGCCTTTGAAAAAAGAATATGTTCTTGATTAAATTAATGGTTCCTGGAAGGAAGATCTTTTAGCTTAAATTGTATTCCTTAACTTGGGAAAATCTGCATCATCTAGAGTGGATGAGACTGGGTAAGCATCTCCCCCTCTCAGCTGGGAGTCAGGGCAACAGCCACATGGTGCCCCCAGGCTGCTGAGACAACTCCCTCCCTCCTCGATTGCTCCCTCACCCCTCTTTGTGCCCAACGTCCCCCTCACCGCTAACTCTGGGAACAGAGGCTTTTCTGAGAAAGGCGGCGGGCCCCCAGAGGCCCTGATGCTCTGCCACCTGACTCCCAGCATATCCTTTCAAAGGCTACCCATCAACTCGAGAACAAGAACTCCCAGAGGGGACAACATCAGAGGCAGCCTGCTGAAGCAACAAATGATGAGGAAAGCGTTGTGTCATAACTCTGGGTCAATGTAACTTCAAGACCTTACAGTGCTTGGAACCTCTAAGTATCTGGGTCTCTGAGTGCTGGTCATCGGCTCACCCAGAAACTGATATGCAACCTGAAGCTCTGCCCTCAGTTGTCAGATAAACTCAAACGGAGCGTGGAGAACCTGATTCTCGCCAGCTGCCCACATTTACAGAAAAGCCGTTCCTGTCCCTTCCCGCCTATCCCAGGTCACTGGTGTTTTAGCAAGTAAGTCTCTAAATGAAGCACGGGATGAGACGTGGTATCAGGCCAAGGTTCAGAAAGGGCACTGAGAAGTCACCAAGTCTCTCCTGTTTCTCCATCAGTCTAAATCCAAACTGTAGCATTTTCCTTTCTTTCTAAGGTAAGAGTCCTCACAGCTGATTTCTATGTACAGTCTTCATCTTTACTACCTGGAAATTCTCTCCTCCTCCTGACCTGAATATGTCACAGCAACATCTGAAGGCACCTTCCTTCACTGTCACTCAGTGGCATGCAAACCTCTCCCCATCTTTCTAAAACTGCCACAGCAAGGTCGTGCTGGCCTCCCAACCAGAGCACCCAGAAGAGGCAGGTCAGCACAGCACACCTCTGGTCCTGTGGTTCCTGCACAGAGCACGCACCTTCCCTCTGCCCCTTTCCTGCTTCTGGTCCTCTTCCTCGAACCCACCCTTCCTGGGCCCTTCTCAGTCTCCTCTTCCTCCTCCACCAAACTCTGAGCTGGGCCCCTCTCAGAGTCCACTAACAAATGCACAAATGGATGCAAAGTCGATTCTGTGTGCAGAGGGTTAAGAAGCTGCAGTGACACCATTTTGAAAAACAGGATTACTGGTGACACAGTTGTGGTCAAGTCCGTAATTCCTGAAACAGCTGAAACGCTACTTGGTGACTGGCCCAGGAGGACCAGAGAAGGACCTTGTCAGCAAAGAGCAGCCACTGTGGTTCCCAGAGCAGGTAGGTGGACGGCAGCCTGGTTGAGCTGATAAAGCCTTTACTACCGCTCTCTACCAGATAGAGGGTATGTCCTAAAAGGTAACAATGAGGTAATTCACTGTGAACTCCACCACATCAGACCCCTTCTGAGTATCCCGCAGTGGAGTCACACTGGACTTAGAATAAAACCCACGTCCCTCTGGCTGGTCTGCAAGGCCCACATGTTTAGTCCCTTTCAAAACTTCCTGGATCCACCCTGGCCAGTGTGGCTCAGTCGGTTGAAGTGTTGTCTGTAATCGAAAGGTTGCAGGTTCAATTCCCAGCTGGGGCACATGGCTGGGTTGCGGGTTCAACCCCTGGTCCCTGTGTGTGATCCCCTATCGGGGAGCATACAGACAACAACCGATCGATACTTCTCTCTTGCATCACTATTTCTCTCTCTCCCTCCTCTCTCTCTCCCAATCTCTCTCTCTAAAAGCAATGAAAAAATGTTCTCAGGTGAAGATACAATTTTTTTTAATTTAGATCTTTCTGGATCCAACCTCTAGATTTTTTGAAACTGCATATGCTCACACAACAGAGGAATATGCATTAAATCACTGAAGAACACACACGGAGGAGAAAATGAGAAAAGGCAGTTTCCAGGGGAGGGGGAGGAGCCTGGCAGGGGGTCAGGGAGAAGCCCAGAGCGCTGTGTTTCACAATCAAGACATGTAACCTATGAGAACGTGGGTTCTTTTGTTTGTACCAAGTGTTTCCTGATTTAAGGAGAGATGTGAGACCCAGTGGGCTGTTGCACAGTGCACTGCCTGAGGCGTACAGCCATCCACCCACCTGCTTCTGCTCTGGGGACCACAGTGGCTGCTCTTTGCTGACAAGATCCTGATCTCGTCCTCCTGCACCGGCCACAGCAGAGCAACTCAGCTGTTACAGGAATTACAGACTTGAATGCAACTATGTCACCATGAATCCTTCTCCATTTCAAAAGGATATCCTGTTCCTTAGGCCTCTGCATGCAGACCCTCCTTTGCATTCATCAGCACCTTTATCAGACTTGGAATTCCCTCCAGCAGCCACTGTGTGGCGCTTGTGTCCCGGAGACACTGAGGACACTGAGGCTAGTGAGTTTGATACTAATAGTGACGCTGGCTATGGAAAGGGGGGGAGGGGGGAGGGGGGACCAGAGGGGCCACCTGGGGAGATGGAGCAAGGCCACAGGAATGGAACCTGGGAGCACTTCTGCAGCGAGCCATGCCCCTGGGGGCACTGACAGTGGGGTGTGTAGCCAGACAATACCTTCCTGTGAACTGCACAGGGCCTCCCTCTCGAGGGCACCGAATTTCATAGCACTCCGAAGGGACTGTGATACCTGCTGAACTGAACTCTGCCTTGCAGATGCTCCAACACCAGAGGCAAGGTCCTGATCGTGGCTGCAGATGCCCCACCCTTCCGACCAAGGCCACCCCTGGGTGCTGCTTAAGAGGCCAGGCAGGGTTTCCAGGGTCTCCGTACTTAGGCTCTTGGTTCAGTCACTCTCTGCCTGTGGTCCCCAGAGTTTGGGCAACTCACTTCATAGAGGGACTAGGATATGGGAGTCCCCTCCCCCCAGGCAAGATGGAGGCAGGGGGAGGTTCTTACACTGAGCACAGGCAAGACTAGGAAGGTAACTGGATAGAGGAAAAAGGCCCTCCTACCCCCTTCCAGTACCAGATGGGGGGGTGGGGTCCAGACTAGGGGAGGCAGGCACAATGTAAGTTAAAATGGTACAGGGGGAGGTACTGGACCAAAGAGGCCTGTCAGTCTAGCCTGGGGAGAAAAGGGATTAGTTGGAAGGTGGACCCCACGAAAGTACATGAAAGCTTAGGAAGTTACTTGGTCATTCTGAGAAAGCAACTAGCCCATCCCACACCCCAAACTAATAAACCCAGAGGAACAAAGAAATTGCTCTCTTGCTTGCAGTTCAGGACCTGCACTGGCATGGTGTACTGGCCGGTCCTCTCCATGGCCTCCAGGAAGGAGTCTCTCATTCCTTCTTGCCAACTTGGTAGAGCATTCGCCAGTACATTTGCATGCCGTCTGGCCAGGGTTCATGGGACCTTGTGGCCATAGACACCACATGGCCAATGGTGGCGCAGGCTCCACACAGCCTCCAGGAAGGAGCTAGAAGCCAGATAGCAGCTGGGAACAAGCTAATCTACCTGAATGACTATTTGCCAGCCACATCAAGCTCTAAATGATAGTACTTTAAAATGGAGCAGAAATTCTGGGCACTCAAGGCCTTTTGTTTTGGTTTTGCTGAGAACACCTGGGTTTACAGAGATGAGCTTTGAGAAGGGGCGTTCCCCCTTCTCCCAGATCATTCAGTCCAAATAAAACCTCTTTCCTTTCTCACCAGCTTCTGCCTCTAGAGTTTGCCTTTTGTTGGCAGTGGGCAGGAACCCCATTTTTGTTTGCTAACAAACTGGTGGGGTTTGTATGCTTCATTCCACTGAGTTTCTAGTTGAGGAGGACCAGAGCCAGCCATGTGAACATGTCCTGCTGTCTCCAGTCCACCACGGCACCCCAACCAAATCATCTGACATGCCCCAGGCAGTTCCGCTGTCTGCTGTCTGCCTCTCAAGGGAGGCCAGAATGTCCGAGAGCTCTGGGGCTCCCAGCCAAAGTTCAAATCCTGGCTCCACAACTTGCCACCAAGTCTGACCTTGAGTAAAGGACTTAAGTGGGAACAACTACTGGAGCCTCTGGGGGCTGTTCTGAGGCTGAGACGGGATAATGCCTGAGGGCACCTAGAGCCTAGAGCAGGGAGGGGCTGCAGCTGCTCAGTTAGAGGCAGTAACCATGGCTACTGTCACCCTTGTGATTATCTGAGCTGACCAGAAAGACAAAGCAAATAAAGAGGAGATGCTCTGTCAGATCAAAGGTCAAGGAAGTCTCAGAGGAACACAAAGACAAGTTGTGTGTTAGAGCTGACAGGCCCAGAGGGACTGCGTCCCAGAACAATCAAGAGGGAAGCCAAGGTCCAAAGAAACGGACAACGTGAACTGGAGGCCACACCAAGCGGCCACCCTGCACCACTGAAAGGAGAGGACAAACAGCCAAGGGCTAGACCATGAATCCTCCGCTATCACTGGTCCCTGTGCTGTGCTTGCCCCCTTCTCCACTCCCCCAGCCCCACAAGAGCCTCCCTGCTCAGACCTGAGGACTTAGAAGCAGCCTCCACCCGTCAGGCCAAGGTCCCAGGCTCTCTCTCAGCCAGCCTTCCCCACTAGATCCTAAAGTGCCCTTACATGTGACTCTGGCCCCTCATGGAAGACCAGGGTATGGTTCAGTGAAATGGGTTCCCCATCAACAACATGCCCAGGAGTCAAAGCCTACGGTTCACAGTGTCACAGATCTGAGATGTGGTCAGAAAGCCAGTGCCACTTTGGCACCTTGCTCTGCCACCAGGTGCACAAAGGGCACGCTGCCCCTCTTCAGCCTTTGCTTCCTCTCCATCACTGAAGCGGAATTCAGTCACAGTATAGAGCTCTGCAAGGACCATGGGAATCTCGAGGCTCAGACTCTGCTCCCCACAACCCTGCATCTAGGCCCAGAGCCCAGCCAGCAGCACACTGCTGAGTCGGAGGCATTCGGGTTCTGGATACAGACACGGGATGGAGCCCTAACGAGACACCTGTGTGCGATGGGACTTTCCCTGAGTGACCCTGCCCCTCCCAGCCAGTGTTTTCAGCTACAAGACAAAAGAAGCCACCCACTGCAGAGATGCCAATAAAGGGTTTGATAGAGTAATTAGGATTCACCGTTTCCCATAAATGTTGACCCTTCCCCCATTTTCTTCTCCTGCCAATTCTGGGAGGCTACTCAAGGGCTGCCGAAGGCCCTGCTGGTCTCCTGAACTTAAAAAATTTCCGGGAGGTCACAGAATCTAATACCAGCTTCTAAATTGTGTTCTAAATCTTCAAGTTTGCCTATAAAAAAAGAGAAGGACTGAGTTTTAAACCAATGTGATAACCTAACCAGGAGACAGTAGGTTCACCGAATCTTTGTCCCACAAACTCTCTAAGTCCATCTATTTGAAATATTTCTGAAGGTGAGTGAAGGTGACCAGAAGTCCTCATACTACTTCTGTCCCTCTGTGACCTGTCATCTGGCAGGCACTCTTGAAATGCAGGAACAAGGACTGCCCTAATAGACACCAAACTAGTACAATAGCTGTTAAAATTCAGGCATGACAGGGACAGACCAGTTTAACAGAACAGAGAGCTCGGAAACATATCACAAAGGTGGCAGTGGGCCAAGATGTCCTCTTCAACAAAAAGCGCTAGGAAACAGTTCATACATACCTTGAAAAATAATCCTCTGTTTTTACCCACACAATACACTTCACATTGGTAAAAACTGATGGTTATTAAGAAGAACCTAAAGGTTGAAAAGCAAAACTTCGATATTTTTTAAAAACAGTATTTTTAAATCTCTATGGTCTTGGAAGAGAGGAAACCAAACACCGAAAAGACCCAACTACAAAGAAAAATATTAGACAAATTCTCCTACTGTAAGAACTGAGACTGTCTGCTCACCACAGAAATCCAGAGAAAGTGGAAAAGACAAGCCACCAATCAGAGGAAGACGGGTGTTCATGGCTTGTGGCACTGACAAAGAATTTGCACCTTAAATACACAAAGAAAATAAGAAAGATGCCAAATGGAGAAACAAATGAGAAGTATTTTCAAAAGAAGAAAAATAAATGACAATAACCATGTTAAAAGACACTCGAGCACACTGGGAGTCAGAGAAAAGCTAGTTAAAATCACAGTGAGATTCTGCTATATCCCGAGAACTGGCGAAAGTTAGTGTGTGACGATATCTAGTGCGGTGAAGAGCTGAACAGGTGAGAGAATGCACTGGGCATCTGCAGGGGACTGCCTGGCACTGTCTTCTACTGGAATGTACATCTGCTACTCTGGAAAACATTTTTCTGTATATGAACATTTTACACACATTTCTTTGAAAACTCTGGAAAACAATTTGGCATTGTCTTGTATGTGAGAGCATGCCATACCCTCCAACCCGGTGATACCCCTTCTAGTTATGAAACTCTCACAGGTGGACATCAGAAGACATATGCAAGATTGTTCATAGTCGCTACTGGTTTTAAAAGAAACAATCAATGACCATCCACAATAGTTTGTATAAATAAATCAGAGCTGACCCTTGAAGAACACAGGTTTGGATGGCATCTGTCCACCTGCATGCAGATTTTTTTCAGTAAATACTATAAATGTATTTTCTCTGCCTCATGATTTTCTAAGTAAAATTTTCTCTTATCTGGCTTACTTAATGATATGAAAACAGTATGTAACATCTAAAACACACAACTGTGTTATCAGTAAGGCTTGTGGTCAATAGTAAACTATTACAAGTTTGGGAGCCGTTGAAAGTTATACATGGATTTTTGACTGTGTGAGGGTTGGCACCAATAACCCTGTGTCGATCAAAGATTAGTTGTACAAATATATATATTTACAAAATGGAATGCTTTTGACTCATGAAAATACATGATCTATTATAGCTACCAGCATCAGAGTGGATCAATCAGAAACATAATTTTAAGTGAAAATAATACACGGCAACAGAATACATATATAGCATTAAAATCATTTTTAAAATTCACAAACAACCAAGTAATATACTCACATGTAATTTTTTTAAACAACATGAAAGCAAGATGATCAGAAAAAAGCTCTGGATAGGGATTCCTGACTGGGAAGCAGGAGTTCCAGGCAGGACAGAGCTCACAAGACAGTGCTCACAGGGGAGTGCTCACAAGGGTGGTGACACCCTGAAATGGTGATGGGAGGGAGGGTGTGCACACATTTTTAATTGACTGCTAATGTTTATAATCTATATATCAAAACATTTTAAAATACCTAATGTTGAATAATTTTGAAAAGAATTTTAAGATCCAGTTTGCTACGTCACATCATGTCCCAAAATCAGAGCAATTCCAATGCAGAGACCTGGGCAAGGGCAGCCCCAGCAAGACAGCAGAGAAACGCTCCAGGCCCCCAGAGTGTGCGGCAGCTCACACTTTCTGAGGGGGACAAGGAGATGCCCATTAGAAGAACAGCATAAACATTACTAAAGACTATCTTTTCATTTTCAAAGGATCCAGTTATTCTACCTGTGAAAGCACGGGCAGTTTCAGTATACATCAAGATATTAATCCCTCCTTCATAATTAAACAACTGACACACATATCTGCTCCCATTATGAACCTGTTTCTCACAATTTTCTTAAAATACTGTGTGTTCTTAAGCCTTCTGCTACGGTTCCACACAAACTTAACACTTCCACAAGACACACAGCAGTAAGATGCAAATGAAGGATCTGCCACCAAGCGTTCTAAATAAAGTGTCACTACTTTCCGTGGGACCCCAGGCAAAAAGTTGACACCTGCATTGTTCAAGATTTTTACCTTTTTAAAAAACACACAGTTCTCAAAGCACGGAAGGACTGACAGTTTGAGCACAAATTCAGGAAAACCAAAAGAAATAATGAAGTTCATGTGTTACTGTAAGAAACCCTGTGATATTGAAGTCTGATATTGTTTCTTTTTAAGCAGCAAGACTTCCAAGTCTCAAAACAAAGGGTTTACTTATTTGAATATTGACTGCAACTAAGTAGCAGAACCCAATAGTCATCTTTTGGTCAATTTCTGTGATTTTCATAGGAAGATAACCATAAATGTTTATATACAATAATATATTTTAACTTAGTAACTGCAGTCAATTATAATTAGACAAAATTATATGAGAAAATTTTACAATGTGAATATAAGTGAAATAATGTTTGCCATTTGTCCAAGTTAAAAGAAAATTATTATCATTTAAAAATAATTTTCCAACCTGTCCCATCTACAATGTGCCTAACACTGGCCATGTAAATGTTACGGAGAACACAAGTAGAACTACTGTGGACCTTCCAAGTCCCAGGTGCGGACAGAGGGGAGAGGCCCTGTTACAGCACCTTCTGTCTGTGAGTGAGGATTCCTTCCAGGTGAACCTGGAACCAACAGAGGCTGTCCTGGCTGGGACCGTGTTATTAGCAGGGCCCTCTACTTGAACTGAGATATTTTTAGCTTCAAAGTCATTCGAAATTATAGTTGTCCCTGGGTCTCCACCAAGGACTGGTTCCAGGAACCCCTTTAGATCCCATAATCTCTTAGCTGGCCTCTGTATACATAACTCAGAACCCGCAGATACGGAAGGCTGGTTGTATATGTAAGATATGCCACAGGCATTAAGAATGATGTTTTATACTCCAAAAGACTTCACATCAGTGATTCAATTATCTCCACTAAAAGCACTACAGCACAACCGATTTTCAAACCTATTGCAGTTGTACAATGCACAGGCATGCAAGGGTACATGAAGATGTAGGTACACAGACAGAAAAAATCATCCACAGGTTATGGGCATGACTCTAACACTAGATGATCTAAAGGCCAAAAATATATAAACCTGAAGCACTTCCAAAAGGCTGGCACCTGTAATAGCAGGTTCCAGAGACACCATTTTTGCTATTTTTGGACCTACCATAAGAAGAAATTATTTCTCAAATATAAAGAACTCCAACACAACAGCATATAATTAAGGTATTCTAGGGGGAAACTATTTAGACTAAATGTGACATATAGAGATTATATGATACATAATATATCTATAAAATGCAATGCAAATGAGAAATACTATCTTTAAAATAAACAAAATATGAGCCTTCAAATTATTAGTATAAAATTTACATACTCAATTGCTATGCATAAGCAGTATTCATTTGGAAGTCATATATTATTAACAAGACTAAGGCTTTGAAATCATAAAGGCTGACTCATGATAATATCCTTAAAATCTGGAGAAAAATATTTCTTAAGCCATGTTTGGAACAGAAAACCTTAATAATCTAGTGTTTTTTTTTAACCTTCCTTGATCAACTTCACCTTCAGAAGTCAGTGACTTCGTTTGTCAGTGTGGAGCCCATCACCTGGATCACCTCTCCCTCACTAGGGACTGAAATACTTGGTAAACGCTACCTCATCCTGATCCTGTGTCCCTGGTGAGGTATTTCCCACAGCAGGGTCCCCAAGGGCCCCAGTGTGAAATTGTAACAGAGTGCAGACAGGGGGCCCACCTGAAGAGGGATTTATAATGGGGTCCAGACTAAAGGATGTCTTCACCCCACAAGTCTGAACTGGGGGATGGGACACATGGAGCAGGGCCATTGAGAATTGTTTTGCATAGCAACAGTTTTGCAACTAACCTCAGACATGGTAATTGAACATACCTATAACTTTTCATTGGTTTCATGGATATGTTAAATAGCTGTGGCCATGCTCTGAGCCAGGGAGATGGGAGTGTCTTCAATCCATGAAGTAACTGGAAGGCAACTCCCCCTGGTTACAGCACCTGAGTGAGAGCTTGGAGATGCCATGCCTGCCCAGACTTACTATGGCAGCCCAGAAAAGCTGGAAGAACATGGGAATGCTGGCAGCTGTAACTGATTGTGGGAGGAGCTGGAAATGGGATTGCAGAGGAAGATTGGCACTGTGATTTAAACCCAGGCATGGCAGCCATGTAAAGAAGCCACCACGCAGCTTTGGCAAGAAGAAAGGGGACAACATGGCTCTGGCAAGAAAAGGAAGAACCATGCAGCTTTGGAGTAAGGGGTAACCATGTGGATTTGGGGCTCCCTTTGCCACACAGCTTAGAAAGCTGGAAAGCAAGATGTAGCAGCCATGCAGAGCTCTCTCTTAGCAGTTTGGAAGAATGCAAGAGAGACGCTGTGGGAAGGGAAGGGGTGAAAGGACTCTTGCTGGTGGGCCATGAGAAGGTGCCACATTGGTTTGGATCAAGAACCGGAGATCCCAGCGACACAAGCAATGGTGCTGGGAACCATGGGAGGCCTGTCTGCTGAGCACAGATTACTGGAAAGAACTGGGGGCTACCTGAGCCACAAACTTCTATTTCTTTTCCAGAGATATGGTACCCCAGACTGGGCAAAGGGGGGAAGGAAGAACTGTGTATGTTTGTGGGTTTTTTAAGGAACTTTGGGATTTTGATGAAGATATTAAGTCATTATACGTAAGTCTGTATAGCTTTTGAATAAATAATTCCTTTCCTTTTCACCAATCTCTGACATTGAGAGCTATAATTCCCTGGCGGCAGGCAAGGCGAACCTAGTAGAGGGGGACCCCCGGAGAAGGGGGATCCATTCGGGAACAGTATTTTGTCCCCCAACCCAGGTCCGTTTGATAACAAAATTGCTCCTAAACACTGAGCAGGACTTAATTGTGCCCCCACACTCTGCTGATGGCTATTTGAAAAAGCAGCAGGTGTATCAGAAATGGCACGAGACTGGTAAATTTCAGATTAGGGCTAAGAAAATAATAAAGAACTATCAGCCATAAGAAAAGATGAAATCCTGCCATTTGCAATAACATGGATGGGCCCTGAGAATATCAAACTAAGTTAATAAGTCAGACAGAAAAAGTCAAGAACCGTGTGATGTCACTCATACATGGAATACAAACCTGAAAGCAACAAATGAACAAAGAAGACAAACAAACAAAAGCTCATAGACACAGACAACGGTCTGGCGGTTACCAGGGGTGAGAGGGGTTAGAGAGTAGTGAAGGGAGGATGAATGACAACAGGAGACTTAACTTTGGGTGGTGAGCACATAATGCAATATACAGACGATGTAACTATTACTGAATTGCACACTTGAAACATATAATTGCACTAACCAATGAACAATAAATTTAATAAAAATAAAAAAAGAATTAAACAGATCATTGCAACTCCCTATACTGAGTAGGCTCCCAGGTGGGAGGGGGACCTAGAATAGGGCAGTGGAGTCAGGGAAGGCTGAGGCTGGTGGGGAGGAGCAGCAGGCAGGGCAGTGGGGGAAGAAGGCGAAAGAGTGCAAAAGGTCAACACTGAGAGAGAATAGGTGCATTTGAAATCCAAATCCAGTTGGAATGACACCTAGTTCAAGAGAAAGGGTCACCAGATGATGCTTAGAGCCAGACAAGAAAGAGGATCACAAAACATGTTACACACCAGAAGGATGATTAGAAGAACATATGGGTTGTTTAGAATTGTTTAATATCACCACTAATCTGAGCACAGATTAAAACACAAAATGCCTCAGGAAACACTGAGCCACACTGATTTATTATAAATGCACCACTCTAACCTCATTAAAGAACTTGGGTTTAAATGTTAAACTAACTGAATGAAGAAAAATGAATACTGCAATCAAGTACCCTAGGAACTATCTCTTTTATATTAAATAAAATGAACTATGCTAGTCTTTTATCATGAAGGTCAAACCCTCTTTAATGCCCACAGCGCCATCAGGATCAGGCGTGAAAGCTGCCAGTGCGCAGGCCCCTCACTGCAGGGACAGGCCCCTACGGTGTTCCAACGTCCAGTGGAAGAGCTGAAGGTGCCAAGAAAGAGACCAGTCGCTGCAGACCCCACTGCTGTCTCCTGCAGCCCTTCTGAGCTCCTGGTTGGCCATTTACTCAAGGCTGTTACCCCAACACTTTACCAGCTACAATTCCGGGGAGCAGGCTCTCTTCTTACACCCACCACCACCCAGGGAGATATGTCCTGCTCTATTATCATCCTTGTTTTACAAATGAGAAAATTAAGCTTGGAGAGATTAAGCCATTTACCCCAGGCACACAACTAATTAGCAAGAGAACCAGGCCCCAAACCAACCATCTTGGTGCCAAACCCCAGCTAGCAAACAGCCCTCCCCCGCTATCCCCCCCCCCACACACACACACACACACTCTCTCTCACAGCTGTGTGGCACTTCCTCCCCATCACAACCGCATCTCAGCCGGTCTGAGTGAGACTCTCACACTGAGTGAGAGTCCTGAGCTGTGTCCACAACCTCTATAGCAAGACACCCAGCTTCAATTCATCTTTCAGAACCTCCTTTTCTCATGTGAGTCAGGTCAACGGTACTCAGAAGTAATCATAACAACCCTAACAGAGTTTCCATGAGAATTAAATGGGCCACGTGATCACCATGTGCAACAGCCAGCAGGCTTCTGGCATCTGGCACCCCAAGCACTTGCCTGCTGTGAAGAGCCTTCCCTGGATGCAAGTCCACCCACCGCTGTGCACACCGCCTGGCACAGTGCCAGCGGGGCTGGAAGACCAGCTCTGGGCTCTGGAACCTCCTTGGGGCCCCAGCGTCACATTCAGACCTGGACAATGCAGGCAGTGCCTCCTGCTCCAACATTCTGCACACAGCAAGACTCAAAGAAAGTAAATCGCCAAAAGTGGCTTATCTGGAAGCTCCAGAGGAAAAGAAAATCTGGAAAATTTCTAAAAATATTTTCTTGTGTTCTGCATCTCTCCCCTCCTAATAAATATATTCTCTTTTGTCACTGGCTTTATGAGAATGTTCTATTCGTTGGAACCCTGGCTTTCCTCTTTAAAAAAAAATAGGTATTTATGATGAAAGATACCAGCTTTTAAATGATCATCTCTTGTTTGCTCTGCAGACTGGCCTGTGAGCTGGGAAACATTAACTTTCTAGACCTCAGCTCTGACCTCTGCGATACTGCTGCTCACAGATGGTGTGCACTGCACACTGTTTCCTTCAATGGAAACCAGGTGAGTGGTGGGAAGCTGGCCGCGTGGCCCATGCCTGGGGAGCCTAATGAGGTCCGCCTCCCACAGCAAGCAAAAGTCAGAGTCTAGTGAAAGAGCCAACTGATTAAATTCTTTCATGAGCAAACATTAAGAACATAGTTAAAGAGGAATAAGATCTCCCCAAGCAGAAAGAATTGACCAGTGATCTAATTATGCTCCAATAGCAGTGGCATGGAATGGAGACCATTTCATCTGAGACTACTCTACTGACCCCGCTACCTGTTCTCCAAGGTCTGCTTAGGGCTCAGCCCAGCCGACCTGCTGCACAGCAGACTCTGACATTACTGAAGACAGAGCCCAGGTCCAGGAAATGCTGCATGGATTCACCTCCTGGGAGCAAAGCAGAGAAACCCAGAGAGGTGGAAGCAGTGCTCTTCCAGCTAAGAGACCACTGACATCTACACAGAGCCCTGTGTCCTCCACCCCTGCAGCAATGAGGAAGGTACAGGGGACCCCACCACAGCCCGTGTTTAATCTGCTGAACAGCATAGCAAAGCTCTAATGAAAGCAGGTTTTGAACAATAAATTATAGAAGAATCCCAGAGATTTGTGCTTGTCCTTCAGTAATATTTAATAATATTTTCATAGTGCAAGTGGATAATAGCCAAAATATCAAAAGGCAGTTGGCTACCTAGCACCCTGAGCTGAGAAGGTGTTTGCACGTCGTAGGGAAATGAGTATAAGGAGGTGAGAAGTAAGGAAATGAGTCCAAAGAAGTGAGAAGTATGGAAAAGCATACAGGGAAGTTAGACGGAGTAAGTCCTCAGTGCCCAGCCTGGTGTTCACGTTGGCCCTGTCCTGTCTCTGGAGGTGCGTCCACAAGACTGGCTCAATGAGCTGGGAAGGAGTAGCCAGGTGGGTTAACAGTGAGCAAGTCCTCCACCTCTGTAAACGTTCTCTGCCCACTTCAGGCCAGAGTCCATGTGGTAATTGCCATTTAAAGCAGAATATTCTCAGAGAAGTGCACCCATTTGGCTTCACTCTCTTCCAATGTCCCTTCCAGAATCTCCACAGAATTCTAGAATGCCTTGGAATGTAGACTGAAATCACTGATGCCATGCATAGACTTCCTCCTCTTCCTCCTCCTCCACCCACTCCTGCATCTCCACCTATACACACATACACACCTATTCTACTTTCCAGAGCCCCTTTTAAGTGCAGAGAGCTTGTAGCAAATATATCTTCATCCAGTTCCACTGCTCTCAACACCTGACCATGGACCATCAGTACCTTCTCAATGCTTTTTTGAAAGTTTTTCTAGATCCACAGGATAATAACCTCTTTTGTTTCCTAATTTCCTTCTTTGGTCCTTACAGAGTACCTTAAGGAGTATTTATTGCAAAGATTTAAAAATGCATAGGCTTATTATGAGAGTGGAATGAAATGAAATATATACTTTGATAAACCACAAGGTTGTTTCTACTGAGTCACATCTCATAATCAGTCCCCTGTTCTCCTCAGCCATTGGCACCCCAAGACCACCTGGCTAAAACTGTGAGAGTGAATGCTCTCAGCACTATAATAGTTCAAGTCCTCATTTGAACCCTGCCTGCCTGACCTTGACCTCATGCTGGATGCAGTCCTGCCCCACACCCCCAACCTGCCACGCTCCCTCCGGCCTGGGAGCTCACCCTTGCTGCCTCTGTGCTTGGAGGCTCTTCCCGGATCTGTCGGGAGCTGGCTGGCTCCTCTTCGCCACCTGTGACTCAGCTCCAGTAGCACAGCCATAAAAAAGGACAATTGGACCAACCTGCCCAAAGTGCCCTCCTCTCACCCCCAATGCACCTTGATCCCGTCCCCATTACTGTGTTGTTTTTCTTCCTCAAAACAATACCACTGTCTGCAATTCTCTTGTTACTTACTTTTATTGTTAGAATCCCTCCATCCTCCAAGGGAAGCTTCAGGACAGAGGGCACTGGTCTGTTTTGTTCACCACCGAGCCATCAGCACCTCGAGTAATGACTTCACATAATAAATGTCCAACAAACAAATAAAAGGACAAGAAGCTGTCCAAACTAGAGCTAAAGCAACACTCAACAGCAAATTTTGGAGGACTTTTTTGATACGAAGTCTTATGCTCAGGCTAACATTTCACAAGTGGTGAGGCTGTAAGTGGGACACATTCTCAGACCCATCGCTCCGCGGCACGTCGCTCCGGTGGCACGTAAGTCACCGAACACCACCAACCTAAGTCCCAATGGCACAATGTCTTCTAGGGCTCCAGCAGATCCACTCTATCATCTTTTGCTTCAAATATTTCAACTATGCTACATGTTTAGAAATATGAAAGTAAAATCCCAGTCATATTTATTTTTAAAACCCAGCAAGAAATTATAAGTGTATTTCTTCTGGTAAAAAGCAATCACACACAGAAGCCCATCCATGTCACAAGCCAAGACAAAAGTAAAATGATCTCTTGCTGTTTGGGGGAAAGTAAATTAGAATCTGATTAGATGACATTTAGACAGTGATGAATACATGTTCACACTAACTGTGATTTAATAATGATTTAATATTTTATGCAATCATGAACATCCCATTCTATCACTACCAAAAGAAAAAAGAAACCACCGTGGCAAATCAAAGACACTCAACATTTCATATTTTTATTATGGAACACCCAAAAATGAAAAAAACAATCACCAACTAAAATATCTCAAATGAAACATTTAATCAACTGTTCTTTTTGGTTGACTACAAAGAATAAAACAAAAAGAAGAACCACTAAAGTTGTTTCCAATGTCAGGGACCACACAGGAGGAAAGGGTTGGAGGGACCTAAACCAACACCTGCCACAGGCCAAGCGGCTGGCCATCAGGCTCCGCCCCTAGCCCCCGCCGCCAGATGGCAGTCAGCTCAGCTGCTCTCCACACTGGCACACACAATTAGAGAAAACAGATCAATGAAATCTTAAAATTTTCAATCACCCCACCCTTAAACCTTCCCTAGAACTATAATTTGAGTTCACAAAGGGCACATTTTTTCACTTCCGTCTTCAGGAGGCACCAGCGAGCCCCCCACAGGACAACGAGGAAAGAGGTGACGCCAAGGAGCAGAAGACTTGGAAACCTGCCACAGGGCAGTCTGCCACTTAAGAAAGATCAGCCTCTACCTCAGCAGGGGTGGGAGAGGACAGATACCACCAGCCACAGCTCATAACCCCCAGATAATAGCCCAAAGGGAAAAGATGGCGTCCAAAATGCTGGTATGAAGTTCCTCAGCCGGTCTCTCCACACATGGAGGATCAAACCTGTGTTTCTCAAAGCTCTGCCCCTAACATAACACTGACCAGTCAACACCCAGGAATCCGAAAGGAACATTACTGGACAGAGTGAGGCTAACGTTCCCCCGCCCCAGCTCAGCACCTGGCCAGGCCTGCCGACCCCACACAGGACCCACACAGCATTCACCCTTTCCTAAGACCCACTGTGACAGCCACGGCTTCCAGCCCTGACCCTCGCACAAAGACTCCTGAGGTCAGAATCCCAATACATCAGTTTCCTTTTGACTGGCTGGGTAACTGGAAAAGGAAACAACAGTTGTTTGCTTTTTGTTTTAAGAGGAAAAAAATCAGCCTGTTCCTAGAATCACAGCTTTCAGCTCTGGGTTCCTTATAAGCAAAGCACCATCCCAGAAGCAGGCCGAGCCCCTAATTTAGAGAAAGCCACCCAGGACAGTGCATGGCTCACTCTGCCTCAGACAAGAGCGAGGACGTTGTCATGGTCATCGGGGTTGTCAAGTGGAAAAGTGGCCCCAGACCAGAGAACAGCCTCACCAGCAGGACCAGAGCTATTACTCAGCAAACTGCTCTCCCTGGGGACACAGTGCCTCCTGAGCAGTCATTGCTCCCATAAGGAAAGCTGGACACGCCTGATATAAGGACCATGGCTCCCAGGGGACATGGAATGCTCACTGGCAGAGAGGAAATTCTGAGCATTCACATGTCATTCTGGTGCCTTCTTATTTGCTGGGAACAATGACACCTCTCTCCACCATTCTCCCAGACTAAGAATCAACCCCTTGAAACCTCCACATGCATAAACTCCAAAGGCTGCCAGCAGGATTTGCTGGAAACACCCTGCAGATGTTTGCAGCCTGCTCATCAAATATTCAGCAGAGCCCAGCTCTGCAACACTAGAGGAAGCACTGCTCTTTGGGACCATCTTCCACTGCAAACTGTAAATGGCCTAGCCACAGTGCAGAGGCCTGGTTTATTGTTTCCTTATTTTTCAGTACATTTTTATTTGAACCCAAACAAAAACATTTAGCTCCACCTCTTGTAATTTCATGCCAAACACACTCGTGACTACGGATTTTCTAGTTAGGTCTTGTACAGGGATTGACCCTGAAACCAGGAGCCTAACGAGTATGCCCTGAGATTATTTTCTCACCTCTGAACCCACTTGTGAGGCAGCGAATGCTCTGAGCTCATGGGAACCTTCTGCTCTGCCTTGCAGTTTGTAACTAGGATTGCAAGTGCTTGACTGTCCTTGATTGCCAACAAGACATCTAGTGTTCCGGAGAATTATTTTGTTGTCTTAAATACTCATTCTATGACTCAACGACATGATATTCCTAATGAATAAAATACATGTGAATTTTACCTGCTTTTCAACAGTTAATCCTGTGATGTTCATGTATTTTAAAACACATGGCTAGTTATACCAACTGTAGAGTTTGACACTCCAAAATTTTTCCAAATAATTTTAAAACCTGGGCTCCAGCCCCAAGAGACTTCAGTCTAAATTTCACTGTAAACAGCAGCAAATTGTACATTTCAAAAGGACCATCCAGGTATAAAAATGGTTCTGATGCATCAGAAAATAAAATGCCCCAATGGCTCACCTTTCTGCCTCCAAACATATCCACACAGAAACTGGCTGCTTTATCACTGGTGTTGTACAATATTAATTTCAAAAGACTGCTCACAAATACATCAGAAGAGCAGGTGGGTGTTGGGAAAACACCGAGGTGCTCAGGATGAAGTGGCTGAACCCATCCTTACAAAGCTAAATTCCCAGGCTTAGTTCTGGTGGGACCAGCTCCCGAAAACACAGGTGGATGGGCAGGTGGATAGGCAGGCAGATAGGCAGGCGCAGAGGACACCCACCCCATGGAGGGCGGGGCTGATCCTCCTCACAGGTGAAAGAGCAAGCGCAAGAACACTGGAACTACATTAAATGACACTGGGTCGTGTGGGGATAGCCAGTTCACATTTTACCCACCCTGGAAAAGCCGCAGCCCAATAGTCGACAATCTCAAAATGTGTAAGTCACAAATCTGTTTCTGCAGAGCTTTCAGATGAAGCACGTCTAAAGCAGAGAGATTTGGATCCTATTTCAAGACTTTTCATCTCTATTAGGTCAACAGGAATTTGTACATGAATTTGTTAATGATACTGAAGTTTCTGTCCCCTGAAAATGTTTCGTTTCTATAATGTCACTGATTTTCAACCATCTCTTCATGTCACTGTTCTGCCTTCACCAGCAGCACACTCATTCCAGGAATGAAAAACAAAATGAACAATAAGCAAATAAAAAAAAAGAAGACAGACCCATGGACACAGACAACATTATGGTGATTGCCAGAGGCAAGGGGTGCGGGGGGCCGGGAGAAGAGGGTAAAGGGGGACAAATGCTGATGGAAGGAGACTCGACTTGGGGTGGAGAACACACAGTACAATACAGATGATGTATTATTACACACTTGAAACCTATATACTTTTATTAACCAATTTCACCCCAATAAATAAATACAATAGAAATCCTGAAATCACCAACATTGCAAGCAATTATCTGAAATACATCCCTACATGGGGCCAGAATATTTCATGATTTTAAACACATCACACAGGCACAGGAGGTATAGATAGGAACTAGACACAAGCTCACTAAATCTGGAAAATAATAACAAGGGGGAGATTGTTTTTTGAGAGTTCACACAGAAAGTAGCAGAAACAAAACTGCAAACAAGGATGTGCATGGCCAACTTGGAGTGCTCCAGTCCAGAATGGACCATAGCTGTAACACAACTAAAGGAAGAGCTCCAGTGGGCCGCCCGCTGGCCACTGGTTGCCACAGCCCTGCTGTCCCTGCCTGCACAGCACTCACCATTCCCCGACAGGTCCCTGTTTTTATTTATCCCTTACCTGTCTCCACTGCCTCACCCCACCTCCCTCCAGCACATCCCAAAAGTTTGTCTCATTCACACTAGAACCCAGGAGCCCAGAATTATCACTGTTTGATGAACAAGTGAACTCGGGGCCCCAAGGTGACAGCTGGGCCACAGCAAACCTCCAGCCCTGCCACTGGGAACGTTCTCAGCGTCAACAGGCCCGCACTCTCAGGTCCTGAGCTGGTCGTAGTGAGCTTGCTGAATATGAGGCAGGAGTCTAACTCCCTGAAGGACACTCAGGACACTTTGCCTCTTATCCTGCAAGAGGCAGAGGCAGACTCCCACCCCTACTTCCTCCCAAGTCAGCGACCTGGGTGAGCCCCGTCCCTTAGCTCACCTCCTCCCAGTTCCTCTGGGCACAAAAATAGGTTCAAATGGTTCTATTACATTCAGGACAGGGGAAGGGGCTGGGGGAGGAGCAGGGGCCATGTATACCGTATTCTAGAACTCTCAAATGGGAATCAGATATTGCTGTAAACTAACACACTCAAGAGCTACAGGAAAACTGTGTGTATTTAAAAGACCCTGAGGATTAACAAAACATCCAAAGCTCCTTCACTCCCTCACAGGACACCCTTGCACTCACCACTTCCTAGGGTGCAGCAGAGGCACCAGAGCATGCTGCCCATGTCCCACCTGCAGAACCCTCACCGTCCCTCAGCTATCACTGGAGGGCACGTGGTGTCCTTCAGAGATGGCTAAAACCTAGCAGAGGGGCTCCCCTTCTCCCCCCATGCAGACCTCCTTCAAACCTTGGACTCTTTTCTCCAGTGCCTCCTCAAGAATGTTCCAGAAGGTCCTGCCAATTGACTGGAGTTGGCATATTGGGTGGGAGCCAGCTCCCCAGAGAGGGCCTGGGAGCCTTGTGAGTTCCCAGCAAGACACGCCCCCACCACCCAAACGCACAGCCTCACCCACTAGATGGGGCTCTCGGGGCTCATCTCGTGAGGCCATTTACTTTTTTAAAAGAAAGCTCCTAACATACAGAGAAACTGTATGGTGCACCCACCACCCAACTTCAGCAGCCCAAAGCTGACCTGGCTTCCTTCATCTCTCCGTCCTGTCCTCCTCCCAAGTTGTCTGGAAGGAAATTGGAACCTACCACTTATTCTCTAAATACTGTGGTGGGCACCCCTAAAAGATAAGGATGCCCTTTATAAATATCGCCACAATACTACCACCACTGCTGCCCCAAATCCAGAGTAACTTCTTGGATCCCTATTTACTCCTGCCCCAAAAGGGGCCCAGGACTTCTGGGTGCCAGGATGTCCATCCCCACTGGGTCACAGCGGTGCCTTCTCTCTGTGACTTTTCCAATCTCTCATTTTTCTAAGTTTCTTAATGTTTTCAGCTTTACTGAGGTATAGTAAAGTTGACAAACAAAAGTATACAAATGAAAGTTGAAAAAGTATAGTCAAATTGACAAATAAAATGGTACGGTATTTAAAGTACAATATTATGATTTGACGTGTGTCTGCATCATGAAAAGACTCCCCACTGAGTTAACTGACACATCTGACCATGCTTTAGGGGTGCACTTATGACTGAACCCCCTTCCTGCCAAAACCCTCACCTCTTCTCTGAGTTAACTAATGCTCTCATCACCATCAAATGTAACACGCTAACTAACTATGGTTGTCTGGGTTCTCCTACAGAAAGAAGCTCCATGAGGCAAGGATTTCTGCCTGTGCAGTGTTGAGACTCCAGCTTCTAGAACCTAGCTGCCAGTAGAACTCTCTCTGATGACGGCATGTTCTGGTCCCCTATGCCCAGCAGGGAACCATGAGCCAGGTGTGGCTGCTAAGCACAGGAAATGGGGCTTCTGCCACTGAGAAACCCATTTAAAACGTTTATTTAGTTCTAATTCATTGAAATTTAACTATCATATGGAAAGTTCGGAATAAATCCTGACACATACTAGATGCTCAGCAAATGTTTGTTACACAAATGAACAAGTCTATTTGCCATCTTTTTACAGTGGAAGAGAATGTGGATTTGGGAACCAATAGGCTATTGTTTGGAACCTGGAATCACTGTATCACCAGCACCTAGTGTGAACCTTTACCTTAGAAAAAGGATCTCACTGACAACTGCATCTGCATGTACCTTTGAGTGAGTGAAGAAACAAACACTGAAAGAAGCTTCAAGTCATCCAAGACAACCAGTCCTAGTATGCAGAGAAAGAGATATTCTTATGGATATTTACATGCAATAGAGAGCTAACAAATTATATATGTTGTGTCAAATTCAATTCATGTAGAGAGCATTCAAGATGTTTTTAAAAAGTATTGTATTGATCAGTAAACTACATAAATAAATCTCAAGGTTATATAATAATAAACTAATTCCTTTAGCTAAATTTAAACTTGTCAACTTGGTACACATTTCTCCTTTTTCCCAAAAATTGGTTAACAGTGAGGACAGGTGTGTCTCACACAGTGTGAAAGCTATGAAAATCCAAAAAGGAACTGAAATTATTTGGGATTATTAGAAAAGAGTGCTTCAAATTCATCTTGTTTATAAGAAGTTAAGTCCTAATCAAACATTACAACCACAACTTCATCTGGTCGAACGACTTTCAGATGCTTAAATGGTTCCTCTCACCCACAACATCCACATGCACAGTTCACAGTTCCCACAAAAGATCCCTAATTTATAAATATCAGAATCTTCTAATACAGCAGTCCACTCAATATACAGTTCATCTCCACTTCATGCATGACACTGATCTACTAAGCAAGTTTAAATCACACGGTTTCTGAAATGCCACAGATGAGAAAACAGCCGCAGTGGGAACCAAACTTACTGAACCGAACCCCAGTGTGGGTCCAACATCCAGGAATGTGAACAAGCCCCTGTCGGACCACATTATGTTTCTATGTACAGGTAATTAATAATAAAATTAGAGATTGCAATAGCTCCAAATCAAGTTACAAAGAACAATTCTTTCACCAATCAATTTTTGGTTTTTGTTTTGCTTTTCTTTATGGTCTGTTGGGTTGGAGAATTCAAGTTTAAGCCAATCACCTTGAGCTTGTAAAGTCTCACCTTCCCAGAAAAGAAGGATAAAGACCAACAAGAAGCCGTCCGCAGACATTGGTTAAATGGACAGCTTCACTGACCATGGGGTGAATGGCCTTTCAGACGCTCAGGGCTGCACGCAAACATCCCTTCTGTTAAAAAAAGCAAACAAAAAATCAGAGAAAATTGTTTCGACTGCAAAACAAGGACTCGTGGATCAGAAAAAAAAATAAATCTCAAGATAGCAAAAAAGAAATAAGAAAGAAAATGTAATTGAAGACCCTAATAACACTGTTGAACTGTTCTGACACCTTTGAAAAGCATTTGTTCTAAAAACTGGAAATCTAAATAAATAATTTTAGAAAACCTGACAAGGTTTTGTTTCCAAATATATTATAATTTGTACACTCTAGATCATAAGGAAATAACATGAATATGGATAAACTTAAGTTATAAATTGAACTGCATTATGCCAGTACTAAGGAGTATATTATTAGACTTCACTGTTAAGACAATGAACTCAAAGATTCCACTGTTTCTACAGTCTGTATTTGTTCAGTACTGGTTGTGAAAGACTGCAGGAATCACATAAGATTATTCTATTTTTTTTAAGATTTTATTTATTTATTCCTAGAGAGGGAAGGAAGGGAGACAGAGAGAGAGAGAGAGAGAGAGAGAGAGAGAAACGTCAATGTGAGGTTGCTGGGGGTTATGGACTGCAACCCAGGCATGTACCCTGGCTGGGAATCGAACCTGGGACACTTTGGTTCCCAGCCCGCGCTCAATCCACTGAGCTACGCCAGCCAGGGCTTAGATTATTCTATTAATATGTCTATCATTCCATTAGTTAAGGCACAACCTCAAATATTCAATCTAGAGGGGAAAATAAAACTAATACCCACATAGGAAGCAATTGATAAATAATATAAGATGACGTGACACGGAATTGAGTTTCCAACTGCACATTAATAATTTCATAGGATTCTGTTTTCACTGGGGAGGATTTCAGGGAGGAGCCCCCTGATATGGTCCTTAAAAGATAGCTCGGGGCCCTGGACAGGTAGCTCAGTTGGTTAGAGCGTTGTCCCAATATGGCAAAGTTGCAGGTTTGATCCCCACTCAGGACATATATAAGAATCAACCAAAATGCCTAACTAAGTGGAACAACAAATCAATCTCTCTCTCTCTCTTTTCCCCCACCCCCTTCCTTTCTCTCTCTAAAAATCAGCAAATTAAAAAAATAAAAAACATAGCTTGGATTTGTATGTTTTGTTTCTCCATAAAATTGGAAATTTCCCAGAGGATCAGTCTAGCATAAACTCTCCACATCCCTCTGAATCACAGTCCCTACTGAATACACATTTAAATAAGCATTTAATGAAGTGAATCACAAGTGCCATAAAAATAAGTGTATTTCTCATCAAAGCAATGACAAGAGCCTGTATCCTCACACATTTAACAGACCACTCCTGCCCCTCCCCCACTGTTGCCCCCGGGGCAGATCCCCACATGCCACAAGTCATACTGGACTGCTGCTCTCTGCCAGGTCACAGCAAGTCCGAAAACAAGGGCTTGTTCCCGACACAGCTGCCACCTGCACATCACATCAACTCTTCAGAGACCCTTGGCCTCAGCTCTGGACACACAGAGTTACATACATACTCCATTCATTCATTCACCATTCACTCACAATCATTTAGCCCATAACTTCTCTATATTGAGCAGGATACTCAGCAGTAAGGGGATGAAAATGAATGTGACCTTGCTCCAAAAGAGCTCATACCCAGTTCGTTCAAGTGCCAATCAAATTAGGGTAAGAATATTCTGAACCAAAGACTAAAAGCCAAAGGTGAAGAAGTTAACATAGAGGCATTTTTTAAGAATAGGAGGGGAAGAAAGTGAGAGAAAAAGGAAAATCAGGCTAATATCATCTAAATTATATATCCTAGAGAGAAAAAATCACTAATTTCCTCCTCAAAAATCAGAGAACAAGTGGAAGAGGAAACCGAACTGTGGCAGTGAGCACACTGTTCACGAACCAGTGTAGCGACCTGTCCCTTTGCCCCGTCAGCCCTCATAACCACAGGCCCCTCCTGGCCCGCAGCTAGACGCGACCTCATCCTAAACACCGAACACTTCTAGAAATGTCTGAGGACAATTCTAGTTTTCCTGCGAACAGAGAGGAACTATGGTGTGTTACCGCCTGCACAGATATTTAAAATGCATTCATTGTTTCAATCCTCACAAGCTGTTTATTTCCATTTAACGTAGAAGGAAATCAAAGTTGTTACCGAAAGCTGCCCAGCTCGGTGTGGAAGTTCCAGGATTAAACTTCGGTCTGTAGCTCCACGGTCATTCCACACATCGTCGTGCTGACTTGAGTACTTCATTGGACACACACTTTCTGAAGGCTCATTCTGACCTCTACTCGAGGGCAAGGCAAGTGCCCAGCCCACGGCCACAAGAGGACCACTTATGGTGGGAGAGGCACAGGGAAGCAGACAATCACAACTTAATGTCCCAGAGAATGAACAGTAATTAGCTGGACATTCATAGGTCATCGTGCATTTTTTAAAGTCTCAGAATTGGGAACATTGAGACAAGCACAGTTAAACCCGTTTTTAAGACTTCTCAGATTCTTTCATGTAAAATCTCCAGGAGGTGAGTATAATGTAAGTATTTCCCATGCCTTCTTTGTTATTGTGGTAAAATATACATGACCTAAAATTTTCTGCATTAACCATTTTTTAGTATACAATTCACAGTGCAATGTAACTATCACCACCATCCATTCCAGAACATTCTGACCATGGATTTTGTGGAGAATAGCACCAAAGTGAGGTCCCAAAGGACCCTTTCGAGAAATGAGTGGCATGGCGGTCAGGGCCTGCATAGGGGAAGCACAAGACAGCTGACTGAGTGTCAAGAACATGGGACAAAGAAGGTCGCTCTCTGCCTGTGAGTGCTGTATGGATGGTTAACTTTATCACTTCTGGAAACTCCGAACTCAACTGCTTTCTTTGGGGAAGGTGCAGCAACAGTCCTGGCCACTGTCCTTTGTCCCGATCGATCTAGAACCTCACACAGGACCATTGCTGACGTTCCTGAGTCACTCAGAAACAAGCCATAGGAACAGCCAGGTGAGCACTGGCAGTACCTGGGGGGAAGTGTGTTTCCTCTCAACGCAAAACTAGTAGCATGCACCTTCATCGCCATCAAGCCCTCTATTCCTTCCCCATCAGCGGTGTCCAACCTGCGGCCTGCGGGCCACATGCAGCCCAGGATGGCTGTGAATGTGACCTGACAAAAAATCGTAAATTTACTTAAAACATTATGAGATTTTTTTGTGAATGTGTCACAATATATGGCCCAAGACGGTTCTTCTCCCAGTGTGGCCCAGAGATGCCAAAAGTGGGAAATCCTACAAAATTCCAAAGTTAAATCTAATTTCCTGTATCTAGTTTATATACATGGTGTGATAATAGCTGCCAGTTTCATGTCTCCTCTTTTACCTGGGAGTTGAATGTAAGGAAACAAAGAGACGACTGTCACCAGAGTAAATTCCCAAAAACCTATAAAAACAACCAGCCCCGGTGGCATCTGCAATTAGTAAAAGCAGCAGAAAACTTTGTCATGTTTATTCACTTGTTGCTTTCAGTTTGTGGTTTGTTTTTGCCTCCTTTAAAAATTGTTTCATTGAATTTATTGGGGTGACCTTAGTTAATAAAATCATACAGAATTACATAGGTTTCAGGTGTACCATTATATAATACATCATCTGCATGTGTGTTCACCACCCACAATGAGGTCTCCTAACATCACCATCTACACACCCATACTCCCCCACCCTCTTCCCCTCCTGCAACCGCCACACTTGCATCTGTGTTGATGAGTTTTGCTTGTCTGTCTTGTTTCTTCATTTGTTGCTCTCGGTTCTATATCCCGCTTAAGAGTGAAATCATATGGTTATTGACTTTTTCCATCTGACTTATTTCACTTAGCACGCTATTCTAAGATCCATCATGCTGTCACGAATGGCAGTATTTCATCTTTTCCTATGGCTGGTTGTATTCCATTTTAAATATGCACATCTTCCTTATCCAATCATCTGCTGAAGGCCATTTCAGTTGCTTCCATGTCTTGGCCACTGTGAATAATGCTGCAATGAACATAGGGGCACACGTATCCTTAGGAATGCTTTCAAATTTGGGGGGTAGATATCCAGAAGAGGGGTTGCTAGGTCACATGGTAACACTTCTCAATTTCCTGAGGAGCCACGACACTGTTCTCCACAGTGGCTGCACCAGCTCACAAGCGACTCACAGACACGTGCAGCAGTGTAGTAGGCACCGGAGGGAGAGGGAGTTGGAGAGGGGGTGGGAGGTAGGCAGTAAAACGTAAAGGGGGTCAAGTATATGGTGACAGAAGATTTAACTTGGGGTGGTGATGTTACAGGGTGCAGCCAAGAGGGGGGACCCCAAATGGGCATTTGAAATGGGGTCCAGAACTCAAGGTGTCCAGGAGATTTTATGATGTCTCCATCCCCCCACCCAGGGTGTGGATTGGGGGAAGGGACAAAAGGAGCAGGGCCATTGAGATCTGTTTTGCATAGCAACAGCCTTGCAGCTACCCTCTGGTGTGGTCATTTAACATATCTATAGCCTTTGGCTGGTCGCTTAGATATGTTAAATAGCTGTGATCATCTCTGAGCCAGGAGAATGGAAGTAACTTCCCCACCAAGACCTGACTGGGGGCAGATCCCCCAAGCTACAGCGCCTGCGTCAGAGCTCGGAGAAGATTGGCTCCAGGACATGGGGCCACACCTGCCCAGACTCGTGATGGCAGCCCAGTAAACCTGGAAGGATACGAGTTCTGGCATGTGAAGCTGAGTGTGGGAGGAGTCGGAAATGAGGCTGCAGAGGAAGATTGGCCGCGGGGATTTAAAACCCAGACTTGGCAGCCATTGGGGGAAGAACCATGTGCAGCCCTGAGAAGGAGAGCCATGTGCAGCCCTGAGAGAAGAGAACCACGCTGCTTTGGCAGAGTGGGGACTCTCCCCTTCCTGAAGTCCTGAGAGGGAGAACCACGAGGCCTGGACAGAGTGGGGACCCCCACAACTTTAGAAGGGGAACCACCACCTGGTTTTAGCAGAGATCCCGGCGACTCAGCCGAGGGTGCCGGGAACCCAGAGAGGTCTCCCAGTCGAGATGGAGGACTAACTAAGAACCAGAGGACTGTCTGAGCCATGGACTTCGTTTTCCTTTCCTGAGATACAGTACTCTGGACTGGGCAAAGGGGGAAGGAAGGAAGGACTGTCTGTTTGTGGGTGTTTTAAGGGACTTTAGGATTTTTGATGAAGACACTAGGTCACTACTTGAAGTCTGTATAGCATTAAATAAACATTTCCTTTCCTTTTCACAAATCTCTGGCATTGAGAGACGTCTTTCCTAGGGCAGCGGACATAACTGACCCGGGGCCATCTTTCAATAATAGTATATTGTCCCAGGCCCCCTTTGTTCTGTTCTGTAACAGTAACACACAATGCAATATACAAATGATGTATTACAGAACTGCTGAAGGCCACTTCAGTTGCTTCCATGTCTTGGCCACTGTGAATAATGCTGCAATGAACCTGTATAATTTTACTAACCAATGCCACCCCAATAAATTTAATTTAAAAAAAACTATTAAGCAATGAAAAACTTTGAGCAGAGGTGAAGCCTTTCCTCTCCTCAGTTAGAGGTCCTCCTCACCTCTGTTCATGACAAGCACAGTACAGAGGGTCTTACTACAGAGGGTCTTACACAAACGTTAAAATCCCATTTCATTAAAACCAGTGAGAAGAGAGTATAAGGGAAAACATCTACAAGTGTAACATACTTCAAACCCACGACATCACATCTACTGAAGTCTGTAAAATCTAGAGTTAGGAAGAAGGTCCAAATCCACACAGGTTCACAGGTTATCACTGAATTGTTGAGTGTTAATCTTACATTATTTTCAGAAAGCTGGGTAAGCAGTTTAGGAGGATCTCATGATAAACAAAAACTGCAAATAAGCTGCAACTGACTTTCCTTCACCAGCAGATCTCCAAGAATGCTGGGGATGCGGTGCAGTGCAGGGGGTGGCTCAGGGACAGCTGGGGACCTCAGGGAGCTCAGAGCCCCACCAGCAACAGCGTGTTCCCATCTTCAGAAAAGCAACAAAGCACCCACTTATCCCTAGATGGGTGTTCTTATTCCATCTTTTAAAATAACAATGAAGCCACAACCCCCACTCGGAGTGTCAGAAATGCACAGCTAAGTTGAGGAGAAGCCCAGAGGCGTATTTGCATAGAAAGTGGCACAATTCATAACCACAGCTCCTGCAATTGCTCCCTCCAGGGTACAATGCGGGGTGAGCGGTTATCTCCGGGCCAGCGCTGCAACCACTCAGAGCCCTCTCCCAGGCTGTGGCTTCCATTCCTACCTACCTTCCTCTTCAATCATATTTATCGGTTATGACGAAGCTGCTTCCCAAGGTCATCCACTCCGAGTCTACTGTCCTTTAGAATGGAAATTTTTGAAAGCAGTAAGTACCAACCCCAAAATTTTAAAAGAATGTAACATTATTTTAATCTGTTTTTTCCAGGATCAAAAAACACCCTTTGCCTAAAGGTAAAACAGTATTCCTACTGTGGAAGACTGCTTCTTTATTTCCAATACAAACACAGCCTTTGGTGATTTAAATGAAAAATATATAACAACTCCAGAAGCATCATCTAAATTAATGATGTTCATTTCCTACCTGTGGCCCAAAAAATGGTTTTGTAGGCATCTGAAAACTTACTGAAAAAAAAAAAAAAAAACAAAAGATACTTATTGACTTGTGTTTTGTCACCTTCAAGAACTACCAGAAACAATGCTCCGCATACACACCCCTCAACTGCTCCACACCAGCTGGCTTGATGTTACCTTCATCCTCACACAGGTGTTGCATCAGGGCACCAGGCTTATTTCATGGAGATAGTATAGCATCACCTAATGTAAACTATAAGAATAATGATGAACAATAAAGGCCCAGCACTGTTTTAAAAAATTAGGTGTCAAAGAATTTCTCAGGAAGATGCTGTCCCCTTTGACACTCCCCACCAACTTGCTCCTTTTCTCCTACATTTCCTGTCTCCACTAACAATGTCGTCATTTAGCCAACTGCCAGCACCAGAACAGCTAATGCAGGGATCTGCAACATCCCGCCGAGAATGGTACCAGTCCGTGTGGCCTGTTAGAAACCCGGCTGCACAGCAGGAGGTGAGCAGCAGGCCAGCAAGCAAAGCTTAGCTCACATTACCACCTCAGCTCCACCTCCTGTCCTCTCCCCCACCTGTCCATGGAAAAGAATTGTCTTCCATGGAGCCAGTCCCTGGGGCCAAAAGGGTTAGGGACCGCTGCTTAAACCCATTCCTAACTCATTCCTTTCCCTCCCCAACATTCTCCCAGTCCAATTCTTCACCACCCACCTCTGTCCAGTCTTGCTCCAGGTGCCCTGTCACATCTGTCTGCTCTCGTCCAGACCCCCACTGCCTCTCACGCAGACGCCATCCTCACTATTGTCCATGTGTCCTGTCTCTACAAACACCTCGACTCACCTTTCACAACGCCAGCGTGGCCCAGCACCCAGCACAGTGACTATCATAAACGTGTGCACTCCGCGTCTGCGGGGTTAGGGTTGAGTCACATCCTACTGCGGCATAAACACCTGACCCCAAGCTGAGCCACCTCCATCCCCTGAAGGGCACCGACCGCCAGGGCCCTGCCTGGTCCACCAGCAGTCAGCCTGATGCTGACATTAACACACAACAACAATGGCCACACGCTGAGCTGAACATCATCCACCGTGAATATCACACTGCATTCTCAAGTATGTAGAGCCCCACCTGGCAGATGGGAACATGGGTGTTGTGAGAAAACACAGAAAGGTTACAAGTAGCAAAATCTGAACTTAGGTGTTTCTGACTGAAGTCCACAGCCATATCACTATCTTGCTTAGAGCTCGGCTGTAACAGAAAACACCATTCAGTATGTTATTTCTAAATACCATTTAGCAGTAACTGCTCAGAGCGCATTTTAAGAGGTGCCTTGGGCGGAGCCAGCTATCCCCAGATTGTTAAGCCATGATGTCTTTCAGAAGAAGCTGTGGTCTCTAAACAGTGCTGTCAACCGCAGAATTTCATCTGAATACTAACATCTTGACACAAAGCTTAAAATTAAAAATGAGGCAAAGGATAATCCTAATGCAAAATTAAAGAGCCCTGAAAACTACTTTCCTGACAGCACCATTATTATTCCTAGATCTAAAATTAATCAAAAGTAGCCCTGGCTGGTGAGACTCTGTGGATTGAGTGCTGGCCCGTGAACCAAGGAGTAACTGGCTGGATTCCCACTCAGGGTACATGCCTGGGTTGCATGTCAGGTCCCCAGCTGGGGTGTGTGACAGGCAACTGATCAATATACTAGTATGTTTCACACATCAGTGTTTCTCTCCCTCTCTGTCACTCTCTCTTCCCCTCTCTCTAAAAGCAAATAAAATTTTTTTAAGAAGCCTTTAAAAGTAATCAAAAGTAAAAACTCAAGATGAAATTTAATCAACCCAGTCAACTTTCTCCTGTGATTCTTATTTATTTGTTAAATCTCACCTTCAAAATCATCACCCTGAGATCTTAAGGAAGTAAAACCAAAACCAATGGGTAAACCCTTGCCCCTGGTGTTAGCAAATTAGAAATCTCTTCTTCCAGCGGCACCTGAAGAGAACTAAGCAGATTCTCCCTGACCATCAAAAGCAAAACGAAAGCCTTTGAAGCCAAAATCTGTGGATTTTCTCTTAAGTCCTCTAGACATAAAATCCAGAATGATTTCCAGAACTTCATCTCTGCATTTTCAGATTCTCCAAATCTATGGTTGAAAATCTAGCCTACATTCTACCTGTAGTTTTTTCTTTGTTGTGCAGACAGTGCTGAAACAAACCAACCTTGCAACTGCTCATCTGCGAACAGTACCTGCCACGCCTCTATTCAGGGGCTTTCCACAAGCTGGAATTGTGCGAAGCCCTGGGAACACAGGAACAAAAGCCTTGGTCCCGGCCCTACCTGGAGGCTAGCTTTCCCCACACCTCCCATCCTACGGACCTTGCTCCATTAGTAACCTTCTAGTTTGAGGGCCAGACCAACCATGGTCCACCATGAAATCAAATGTCTTCTCTGAATGCTTTTAATTTTCAATATCTCAAGAAGTAGCTATTACAGAGGCAGAGACCTAGCAATGATCAAGAGCACAGGCTGAGAAGTCAGACAGATCTTATTCAAGTTCCACCTCTGCTACTTACATGTGTATGTCCTTGGGCAAGTTAGTGGGCATCTCCAAGCCCTAGAAAGAAAGAGGAACAAAGGAAAATAACGAAAGAATGTACCTCACAAGGCTGTCATGAGCGAGAATGCACAGAGAACACTCAGCACACGGTAAGTCCTCAGTTGATGGTGCTTGTTGACATGGCAGTACTAACAGTAATAGCCATTCAACACACGAGCCTTCAAGAGGTTGCATAAGACAAACCCAACTAATGAGCTTCCTTGGGTGGAAAACAGGCCAGCATGTGAATCACAGTGACAGTGTCTCTTGTACTGGAAAATTACTGCTGGCTATTGTCCTCACCTAAAAACTCCCAGAGGGGCGCCATGTCCACTGAAGTGGCCTGGGCTTCATTTCACACGAAAGAAGATAATGGGATCATCAAAGGCAGTAATGAAACATCTTTTCTGTTTTTAGTCCTTGCCCAAGGATATGTTCACTGATTCCAGACACAGAGAGCAAGGTGTTGGGGCCAGGGAGAGAGAGAGAGAAACGCAATCAATTGCCTTTTGCACACGCCCCAACCAGGGACCAAACCCGCAACCCAGGCATGTGCCCTGACCAGGAATCGAACTCTCAACCTTTCTGTGTACAGGATGACACTCCAACCGACTGAAGCACACCGGTCGGGAAGTTATGAAACATCTTGATGTCTCAATTAAATTACTGGAGAAGTCAAAATAAAAGGCAATAATCTATTGTGGTGTTCTCTGACAGATGTGCTGGGGTGGGGGTGGCCTCCTTACATTTCACGGAGCATAGAAAACCCCTCATCTACTCTTCACAAGTTCTAACAATATTCCTCTCCCCCTCCCAGTCAGGATGCTGCCTGCATTATTTTATGTTGCTTATGGCACTTCATCAACAAGTATGGTTTGGGAACCTAACTGCTAAATCTCACCAAAACATTCTATAAACTAACTAGCTAGGTAAAGTACTTCTTACAACCTCTGTCCTAGCTCCTCTAAATTTTTAATTTTCAAGTATTTCAAAGACACAGGCAGGCTCAGAAAACAATGTAAGTGGCACCCCACAAACAGACTATCCGGAGCTGAAGTGCCCTGGGCGCCATCCTGGGCGCCATTACCACCTAGCGGTGCTGACTCCCAGCACAGCGGGCCCTCAGACTTCACCGTGCTTTGAGCAGGGTCTCCTCCTTGACTGGGCCCAGGGAAGAGAAAGCAACCTGGAACAGGGTACTGCTGGAACAGCAGTGACACAAAAAAGTGAGAACTTGAAGAATGCAAAAACACTTTGGGTAGAACACTGGATTTTCCACTCTGAAAAGTGGGGGTAAAAGGCAATTTTACCTGCATCTTAAAGGGTAGGGAATTCCAATCACAACAAAAACAGCAACTACCACCACTGAATACCTACTGTGTGCCAGATACTCTGCATTCTCATCTTCTCTCACCTTTGTGACAACCCCACAAAGTGGGTGTGACTGTCACCATGTTTATGAAGAAATGGAGGCTCACAGTGAACTGTCCAGGGTCGCTCCACCACAGCCCGGGGTTAACACACAACAGGGTTGTCCTCAAACCCATCTCCTCTCCACAAGTCCCTGTCGCTATTCCCAATAAATGCCTGCCTACAACAGCCACACCAACAGCCATCTGCATACGCAGACTTTGATGAAAAGCAATCTCCCCAAAAAACAAAACGAGAAAGCAGCTGTTTTTTAGTACATATTTATCCCACCATCTGATTTTTATTAGGCCCTGGGCTAATAAAAGTTTTCACGGTGACAAGAACTGTAGCGGGGCCCAGGTCAGGAGAGGCTACCATGATCCATCAGACCCTGAAATGACCCAGCTGCAGGGCTTGCTAACTACACTTAGGTCTGGCCTAAATGAAGCCAGATCAGGGTGCCATGATAAGGCCAAGGTGAGCCATGGGCACCTTTTGCAGAAGATGGCACTGAAATCGGTAACATCACTTGCTTGGTGATTACCCCAACGTAAGAAGCCTTTGCGATAACTGACTGCACGCCTGGGCTTTGCTCTTTGCAGTCACGGCTGACTGCCCTTCCAACAGCCACAACACTCTAGAACACCCCAACTCTCACTTGAGAAAATATTCAGGGCACAAGGAGTCTATGTCAGACGTACCATGAGGACAATGTACAAGGAGCTAAGAAACGGCTCCATTTACCAAGGAGCTAATCTTACATCATGTATTCAGGTTAGCAACCTAAATAGTGAAAAGTGATTCACTATGAATTTTTTTTAAATCTCAAGATTGTGTGAGTCCCCCAAACAAATTCAAATTGTTGAAGGTGTAAGGTGGTCCTCATTTGAGCAGGAGGGGGCTAGGTTAGTGAGGATCTAAAGTTTAAATGAAAAGGTGAAAGCAGGAAGACCCTGAATAACAGGTCGTGTGTATATCCGCACCCTGTGCCCTTTAATTCACGGGACACTGTGATTTAATTCATGGGACACTGTGATTGTTACCACAGCACTGCAGACCCCTCCCCTCTTCCAGTAACAGAAACAGGGCATTTTCTCAACATCAGTGAGATGAACAAGTGCTCACTTCATTATTAAGCTAAACTAAAAATGTTCTGAAAGCCCTTCTATATTTCAATCAAATTTCTCAGTCCCTCTCATGTAAATACATAATTCAACACGGTATATGCTTGATCTTTTCGGGCGAGTGATATTTTTAGGCAACGAGAGTTTCCTAGGGTTTCGAATCTGCATTTTCAAGCTGTCTGGTTGGCCCCACGGCATTAACCGTCTCCACTGCAGAACAAAGGGCCTTCGAAGCCCTGAACTTCAAAGCTGGCATAACATTAAGGGCAAATTTTAGGTTTTTAAAAGGTATTATGTTTGATGCTAAACTAATTAAAAATGACTGATTATTCTTGATTTTAAGTGGAAAAAAACCTCTAAAAGAAGATGTCTCCAAACTATACTTTCTTTTTTTCAGATGCAACAGGATGATGAATCTATAGTTTAAAATCCAGAAATTAAACTACTAGAATAGATTATGGTAATACATAAAATATACTCTGGAAATAGATTCACACATTCTGCAAGTGAAAAGAAAACCCAGCAGAGTGACAATTCAAAAAGACCCAACTCCCAGCAGGACGAAGGAGTATTTTGACTAGTGAGTGGCCAGAAACTGGGAAACCATGAATTTTAAAAGGATTTATGTTGCCACAGTGGAACTAGTTGGGAGAAGAAATGGTGATTCAGCCAAGTGCTGTAGGAAGAAACGTCCCTCAAGCCCTGGGAGCAGTCCCTCTGGCAATGCTGCTGCCCCTGGGGCGCACCTGAAGGCTCCCAGGAGGGCCTGGCAGGGGTTCCTGGAGCGACTTCCGCCCCCTCCACCCCCAGGTCATCCGCAGGACTTCTTCCAAATTCAATAGCACATCCTTCAGATACAGATACTGGCATATTCTCCAGATAGCTTACTTACACCCACAGACACCACAGGCTCAATTAAAACGTGGCATTAAAAGTAGTGGAACCAGTCCCCTGGGCACCTTCACCTGTCCTCACCCCTCACCCAGCTCCCTCAGGCTCCCTCCCTGTGCCTCCTGCTCACAATCAAGTGGACTTACTGACCACAGAAAGCCCAAATGCAAGGGGATTCTGCTCCTTGCACGTTGATTTGTCCCCTAAAGCCACTGATTTTCAACACTGGTGACACATTGCAACAACTTAGGGGAAGTTTTAAAAATCCCAATACTAAGGGCACTTCCCAGGCCAGCTAATTCAGACTCTGGGGGTGGGGCAGTGGTATGCTGGTGAAATTGCTCAAGTGGTCTTTAGGAAAAAATATGCATGTATGTACACAAATTTATCACAAATGTTATGACACAAAGGATGTGTAGGCTACACCTTACAAATGATAATAAAATATACAATGCTCTAGCACAGATATTCTTTAGCCCATTCATTCTAGATAATGCTTTTTGGTCATTTTTGCTTATTCATTCAGGTTTTTGAACTCTGGTCTTAGTTAACCGATGGCTACAATTCAACTATGATTTCACAAAATCTGGCTATAAATGAATGCTTGGTGACTGTCCAAGTTCAGCCACTGACTCAGGAATGTAATTCCAACATAAACGCTGGTCCGCATTTTTGTTTACATTGACAGATAAAGTGAACACAAAACAATGAAAAATAAAAATAGTGGAATCAATGAAGAGAGATTTTAAATCCTGCTTGGACATCTCCCTAAATTTCCAAACACACAGCCACCTCATAAATGTTTTCCATTCCTTCTAAAAACAGGACTTTTTAAGAAAAATTCAACAACTATGTTTTCATTATACCAAAGACAATACCACACATCGAATTTGCTATCCAAGTGGATGCTAATCTTCAATCCCTCTTCATCACCCTTCCCAAGCCAGCATGCTGGCTAAATTTTCCACCCTGGAAAAATGTACTCTGACATTGTCATTAATACTGACATGGCCCCATTTGCTGAGACTTCAAAGCCCTGAGCGTGATTTTTTGTTTATGCAAACACAGCAGCAGCTGGAAAAGAAACCCCTTTCAGCTTTAGTAAGAGTAGATCTTGACAGTCAGAAACCTCTACATCTATAAATACAGCCAGGCATGTAATTTCTCCTTGAAAACTTCTATTTTCAGGTTAGGAACCACCAGTTTCTCTCATTTGTTTTATGACCGCTGTCCCCAGAACAGTCATCAGGATTGGGGTGGCTGGTGCCCACTCGTATCTCGGGGCTAGACCCAACCTCGCACAGAGGGAGTCCAGGGGAAGACTGTGGCAGGGTTCACCCTGTGCAGGAGGGGAGGAGACAGAAACAGCAAGGAAACAACCAGACAAATAAGACAGTTTCAGAGGCATAAGTGCTGTACAGAAAACACAAACAGGGTGTCTAGCAATTCTGCTCCTGGGACGCCCCAGAGAAACTAGCAGGTGGCACCAAGAGACATATGACCACAAAACAGGAAGGACCCAGTCCACAGGCAGGAGAATGGATAAGAAGTGCTCATGTGGGCAAATAACAGAATATTCGATATGGACAAAATCAAATGTGCTCAGCCGCATGAGAGGGTATGACTCAGCAATAGAATGCTAACTGAAAACGACTAGTCCCAAAAGACTACCTGCAGTGTAACTTTTTTTAAGTTCAAAACTAAAAACTACACTAGGTTTAGTTTAGAACTATGGTTAGGGAAACACACATATGTGGTACAAGCAAGGAAAAATAAACACAAAATTCACAGCAGAGGATACCCTAAGGTTTGGTTCTCAAACCAGGTGCGAGGTTTGCAAGTACTCACTGAATTACTGGACTAAAACAGACAGCACAAGGGATATGCTGGAGTCTTCGGGGTAACTATGCCCAGCAAATGAAGATAATTTTAAATCTCCTCTGCAAACAATCCAGCACAAATGGCTACTCTACTCAGCACAAACCAAAAACAAGCCCATCATGTCCTTTAAATGAAGGCTAAAAAAGTATTTGATAAAATCTAACCACCATTCATAATTTTAAAAATTCTTTCCAAACAAGGAATAAGAGAATTTCCTTTACTTGACAAGGAGATTCTCCCACAAACCTATAGCAAACATCTAAATTAATAATGATACATTAGAAACCCCCCTAAAAAGCCAGGAATGAGATAAGGACACCCAGTAACACTGTTCATTGGCAATGGTGCTAGAAATTCTAGGAGGTGCCGTCAGACAAGAGAAAGAAATCAAGCACGTGTGTGCTTGCACGGGAAACACATATGAGACCCTGCAGTACACAGGTGTTTGGTAAGAGGGAAACTTCAAAAAGAAAAGAATCTGAATGTCCCTGAACAGAATGTACTTAAAAGTTGAGACGTTTCTACAAAGGACTGTAACAAAGCTGAGGCATTCCAACCACAGATGCTAATGAGGAAGGGCCGGGCATGCCCATCCTACCTGCCTGCAGGACACAGAGCTGGAGAGGGAGCATCTGGTCTTGCAGGCGGTGTCATGCGGCTGACCCAGGGACACCCTGCGCTCCAAACAAGCCAACTCAGCTGTGACAGTGCAGAGCCACCTCGGAATCACTAGCCACTTCCACAGGAAAACATACAGTCTGTACTCAGAAATTCCACAGGTCTCCTGAGCCTTTCTTGTTAATTTTTTTAGTATCTTAAAGCCAAATTCCTAAAATTATCCCACAGACTTCACCAAGATATTCCACCAACTAGGAGCGCCTGATTCACACTGTTCACTCATTTGGAAATGAGCAAGTTGAACGAGGTCATCACTGAGAGCCTCCCTCATCTCTAAATCAGTAAAGAGAATAGAAATAAGTCCGTGGTCCATGGTTTTGTGTCGGGGTGTTCCAGACATCTCAGAGGGGCATTGATGTTCTATGTGTTTTCAAAGAGAATCAGGTTCACAGAGCAGTGTGAAGAAAAATTAATCACAACCTAACTTGTGATAAATTGGCTTAATAACAAATTTGCATGTGCTTATTTTTTAAAGTTTCTGCTATGCCATACCACTGAAGATAATTTTAAACTCTATCACACAAACAACACAACACAAAAGATAATTCCACTCAGCACATCAAAAATCAGCCCATCACATCCTCTGGATGGAGGTGAATAGATATTCATGTAGCTTTAAACTAAGTAAGATATGAAAGCTCAAAAATATGATCTTATCCAGTGGCTTACCAACTGTGTTCTACAGAAGTGCTTCGAGGTTCCATGAGCATTTGATTCTGACTTCTCAGGAGATTTCAAACTTACCAAAACTCTTATTAAACAAACATATACGTTCAAACGCATATTGGACTCAGGCACTTGCCAACCTCCTTATGCTTGAGTTTTGAACAAACCTTAAACACAAACATCATCCTGGACTTCCATATAGTTCTGTGCACACAGTAGGCTCCTCATGTCACCAGGCTCGGCCTGCCAGCCAGTGGTTCTGCTCTGCCAAAGCCCCCATACTTACAAAGCAGAATATCCCGGTAATCGCAAAATCACTTGAAACTAGTGCACCTTACTTGTTATTCATAAAAATAAATAGAAATAGAAATGTTTTTAAAATGCAACACCTAAGTGACAACTAGGGATAACTGAGACAAAAGAAGTCATCAGACGTCAGGCATGGGGACAAGACCGGGTGGTGGTCAGTGTGGGGGGACAGACGTGCTGGCTGCATACCGGACTCTGTGCAGAGACTTTATCATGGTTTCCTGTCACTTCCTCCTCCTCCCCACTTTGTATCGTGGAAGATTATTTCCTCACTTTTGCACACTCAACATTTTCAGAATGGATTCATTGAGATATAATTCATTTACCATACGACTCACCCACTAAAGTGTACAACTGAGTGGTTTTTAGTCCATCAGCCATCACCACAACCCACTTTAGAGTATTTTCATCATCCAAAAGAGAAACCCTGTACCCTTAGAGGCCAACGTCAATCTTCCCATTGCCCTCAGCTCCTGGCAGCCACTAAAATTATTTCTATCTACTAATGTGCCTGTTCTGGACACTTCATATCAATGGAATCACACAATCTGTGGTGTTTTCTGTCTGACTTCTTTCATTCAGTGTGATGTTTTCAAGATTCATCCACATTGTGACTTATATCTGTACTTCATTCCTTTTTCTGACGCAATGATACTCCCTCGAGTGGATAGACCACATTCTGTCCTCCCATCCATCCATTAGCTGATAGGAGTTTGGGTTGTCCCTACCTTTGGGGGATTATGAATAATGTTGCTATTCCTTTTGTGTGGACATATGTTTTATTTTCTCTTGGGTATATACATAGCAGTGGAATCGCTGGGTCACATGACAACTCTGTGTTTAACATTTCAAGGAATGTCAGCTTGTTTTCCAAACCATCTTCACCATCTCACATTGCCATCAGCAGTGTGTGAGGGTTACAATGCCTTCACACCCTCACCAACACTGGGTTTTACTGTATCACTCTAGGGGATATAAAGTAGCATGTCCTTGTGACCTTGATCAGCACTTCCTTATTCACTGACAACATCCAGTATCTTTGCACGTGCTCATCAGCTACTGCACATTCAGCCTTCACACACCTTTAACAGAGGGGACCTCCAGATTACAAATTAACACATTGAAGACCATCAACATGCTAACGTATTCACACTGTCCGTTTTATAATGAACAAATTTTATAAATCTAAACTTGCAAAATAAATTGTATTTTTTTATTTTTATATTGCAGTTTCATAAACAACTTCATGTTGCCTTAAGAAAAAAAAACTATGGAATCACTTATCTAACCTCATTTGTTTTTTCCACATACAAGAAACCAAGCCCAGACAATGTAAAGGACAAAAGCATCCTGGAATAGGGAAATAATAATAACAACAACAACAACAACAACAACAACAACAGTCTCTGGTCCCCCAGACAACAGCTCTGGCAGAATTGGATAAACAAGGACAGTAACAGCATTAACAAAAACACTGTATCATACATTTTATAACATGCCTCACACAAATGTGGTAAAACTAGAAAGTAAAGCAAATCGTGAACACCACAAGTCGGGCCAATGGTTATCCTGGAGGGTCTCACACACATCGAGTTCCATGGGACTGACGAGTCCTGTTTGGGGGCAGTGATTAAAGAGAGCTCACTTCTGAATTATTTATTTACTGACAGATGTTACATGAACTTTCTATTCCACAATAACAGTTTTAAACAAATTACTGCTCATGAAAATGTAGCAATTAGGTAAAAGAATTTGCTCTACAAAAGATATTGCTTAAAATCTATCCAACGCTGACAACTAAAAGGAGAGAATTATCTTCCTTTGATCCCTCATAGTATTTGAATGGATCCCACATTGCACATCTTAACTTATTCTGTACAGATAAACAGAAGCATTGATCCAGCATGCTGCTGAAACATATATTACATATATGGATACATGTAATATATGAATATTATATATTCATATCTGTAATATATGAAATATATATTTCATATACTACATGAAATATCTGATTTCATGTAAATCATGCATATGATTTCACCTACACATAATAGGTGATGAAAATCACATATTTCATGAAATACGATTTACATGAAATCATATGCAATGTGAATGCATTCACCATGTAGCCTGGCCCCCAAACCCTACTACCCTTCATCCTGCCACCAGCCTTCTATTCTGTCTGTAACAACTACAGACAGAAATGTGAACTGCTGACAGGCGCCGCCATCATCAGCCCAGGTGATGCCAGGAAAGGCTGACAGGGTTTCTTTCACAGTGAGAATAAACCAAGGTTATTGAGCCCCTCACTCAACTCTGCCCACACCAGTATTTCTGCAAGAACCTCTGTACTATGGCGGCATCATGCTACCATTGCCTCAAACAGCATTGATAAATTCCAGCTAGCAGGCTCATGGTTTGACAGGGTGCCAGGAGTCGGCCATGGGCGCACACTCGAATCCACCCACACGCACCACCTGCACAGCGGGCTCTGCACTGTGAATGCTTCACATTCTCTGCCCAAAAGACTGCATTCAGCATGGAAAGATGCTCTAGAGGAATCAGAGAGTGCAGGAAACTGAAAGAGTAAGGTAAGTCTGTCCAACTTCAGGACCCTCGATAAGCCATTGGTCAAAACTTGACATAAAACACAAGCAATAAAAAGACCCAGAGGAGGCTGCAGAAACCTCTGCAAACATAAACCAAAGGAGCAATGAAAAACCTCCATTCCCCATGAAATCCCATTATAGGCACTAATTTTTGCTTGCCTCACGGCGTTATATCACAAAGATCATGGAAAAGTGGTGCTGCACCACCCTCGGCTGCTGCTGCTAAGATTTCACAGAAATACCCGAAAATAAATTAAATGTAACAAGTAACCTTACACAGGCACTGAGAGCATGAGTCACCTGCCACCAAGAGCTGGCACACTAAATATGTTGCGAACAGCTTACTTGTTAACAAAGACTCATCTACATTTTTTGTTTTCTGGATTCTGCCCCCACTTCAAGTTCCTGGCACGGTTCTGCTCCATTATTTCAATTTTCCCTGCTGCAGAGAGACACAGGATAGCAGGGCAAAGAGTTTGGAGCCAAAGCATCTGGGTTTGAATCCAAGCACTGCCTCTTACTAGCCCTATGACTCAGTTTCCCCATCTGTCAACAGGATGAAAATAACCACCATGACTGAGTCTACTGAGGACTAAAGAAGTTACTCTACAGCTTCCTACAGCTGGTTGTTATTATATCGTTCTTATGGAATCAAAGAAATGAGGACAGTCCCTTTGACCACTTGTTTTGACAGGAAGTATTAAATTCTCTTTTACCCTGCTTATATTTATATGTATAATTAAAGAGAGCTTCGGACAAAGCAGTTAAAAATAATTAAACAGCAGACATCAGTTGTTGCTCTTCCCAAAGGCAGAGCGTACAACAGGTGGACAACAGAGTCAGCCAGGCCAGGAGCAGCACTGGCCACTGGGGCAACATTCTCAGCAGGAACTTCCTCCACCTCCCCCACGGCAGTGTCCTGGGAGCAGCTCAGTGCTGGCTCAATCCCATCTGTGGCTGAATCAAACAGAAGCGGTTACAGTGAGCCTGGGGCTTCTCGGAGCCCAAGGAAAGGCCTGTAACAACTACAGACAGAAACATGAACCACCAGCAGGCGCCTTGCCTGTCCCCGCTGAGGGATGACCACCCGCACAGGGGCTCCGGTCTACTTGCCCTGTAAGAGGAAATCCAGCCCTGAACGTGCATATTAAGAGGCTCATGTACATACTGCTCTCCGCATTTTCTTCTTGTGCCTAAATTATAATAAAGACATGCTGAATGCGTGGGAATATTAGATTTCTCAACCTCTATAAGACAGCCCAACCCCACCTAATATTTCAACTGGCTGCAAAAGAATACTCAAGACTTTACCAAGCCTGACAAATTATTTACTAACTCCTCCCAAATCTTGAGTGAGGAAAGTAGTCCGGGAGCAGGTTCTGTACCACACGGTCTAAACCACACGACCGCCTCATCTCAGCAGGGCCTGTCCCTTCCCTGACTTCTCCCCTTCAGTGATTTTGGTCTCCCCCATCTCTATCCCCCGGACCTCACTAATTACAGTCCCCCCACATCCCACTCACACACCCGGTAGCACTGTGCAGGGCAGCCTGGCTCCCAAACCCTATTACCCTTCATCCTGCCACCAGCCCTCTGTCTTCCAACATGGTTCCCCCCAAGATCTCTAACCCCCCTCACTTCATCACCTCCTGGGGTACCCTTCCTGGGGGTGGGGTACACCCCCACTCCCTGTCCTCCCTTCCTGCCCTCTACTTGCCTGACAAAACCGTTCTTGGGAACAGCCCAGCTCCTCCTGACACTGAGCCAAGTGGGACCAGGAGAGCCCAAGGGCTTTTCCCTGTTCAATTTCCCAGTATCCTAGGCCATTTCACTTTTCTTTTCCCATCTCCTTACAACTCCAACATCTTCCTAATCCTCACTCTCAGGGGACGACCAGGCCTCCTACTTGCCCAGCAAACATGAGCGACCAGAAAATCACACAAGCTCCCCCCACATTCCCTCACTAACTTCACCTGGATCCATACTCTCTGCCTTCTCCTCTGTCAGCTGGCATGCCATCTCAGCACCTGACCAACGCCAGCCTTCACCTAGAGAAGCAAAGCCCTGTCCCTTTCTCCTAGTCAAGGACATTGCTCCCCTCTCTCCTGCATCATCCCTGGACCCGTCTTCAACTGGATCCTTCACAGTAGCACACTCATGCTATCATTATTACTACTACTATAATACTTCATACCACCATCCACTCCCCTGCCTCTGCCACCACTGGCAACCTCTGCACCTGTGAGCTGGGCTTCTGAATGTAATTGAATTTTTTTCTTGGAATAATTTTTTAATTTTTCAATTACAGTTGACATACAATATTATATTACTTGCAGGAGTACAACCCAGTAATTACACATTATGTAACTTACTAAGTGATCACCCCAATAAGTCCAGTACCCATCTGACACTGTACATAGTAACCACAATATTACTGACCACACTCCCTGTGCTGTACTTTACATCCCCGTGACTACTCGGTAACTTCCAACAGGTACTTCTGATTCCCTTCCTCTTTTTCACCCTTCCCCCAACCCTCCTCGTATCTGGCAATAATCAAAATGTTCTCTCTCTCTCTGAGTCTGTTTCTGCTGTGCTTGTTCATTTATTTTGTTTTTTAGGTTCCACATATAAGTGAAATCATATGACATTTGTCTTTGTCTGACTGACTTCACTCAGCACATTACCCTCCAGGGCCATCCATGTTGTTGCAGATGGTAAGATTTCATTCTTTTTTGTGGCCGAGTCATTTTCCATGGTGTATATCCACCACTTCTTCTCTATCTATTCGTGTACTGATTAGCACTCAGGTGGCTTCCATACCTTGGCTATTGTACATAATGTTGCCATGAACATAGGGATGTATGTCTTTTTTATTTTGTATTTTGGGTTTCTTCAGATAAATACCCAGAAGTGGAATTGCTGTGTCCTTCCTTGTCTCTTGTTATATAGCCTTTGTTTTAAAGTCTATTTTGCCTGGTGTAAGTATTGATATCCCAGCTTCCTGGTTATTTTTTTATTTCCATCTTCAATATCTTTTTCCATTCCTTCACTTTTAGTCTGTGTGTCTTTCAATCTGAAGTGAGTCTCTTTTAGGCAGCATACATAAGGATCTTGTTTTGTTATACATTCAGACTCCATGTCTTTCGATTAAAGCATTTAGTACATTTACATTTAAAGTAATTACTGATAGATATGTATTTATTGTCATTTAATTATTCATATCTTTTATCTTTTTTTTCCTTCTTCTTAAGGAAAACCCTTCAACATTTCATATAATACTGGTTTGGTGGTGATGAACCCCTTTAGCTTTTTCTTGTCTAGAAAGCTCTTTATCTGTCCTTCAATTCTAAATGATAGCTTTGCTAAGTAGGGTAATCTTGGTTGTAGGTCCTTGTTTTTCATCACTTTGAATATTTTGTGACAGTCCTTTCTGGTCTATAAAGTTTCTTTTGAGCAATCAGCTGACAGTCTTATAGGAGCTCCCTTGAAGGTAACTAACTGCTTTTCTCTTGCTGTTTCTAAGAGTCTGTCTTTGTCTTTAACCTTTGGCATTTTAATTATGATATGTCTTTGGGTGACCCTTTTGGGCTCAACTTGTTTGAGATTTTCTGCATTTCCTAGACTCGTATGTCTATTTCCTTCACCAGGTTAAGAAAGTTTTCTGTCATTATTTTTCACATTGATTTTCAATTCCTTGCTCTGATCCTTCCAGCATCCCCATAATGCAAATGCTGGTATGCTTGAAATTGTCCCAGAGGCTCCTTTTTAGGTTATTTTCTTCTTTTTGCTGTTCTGATTGGGTGTTTTCTGCTTCCTTATCTTCCAAAACACTGACTAGATCCTTTGCTTCATTTACTCTAATATTGATTCCCTGGAATGTACTCTATATTTCAGTTAATATATTTTTGATTTCTGACTCGTTCTTGTTTTCTACCTCCAGTTTTATGTTTCCTTTCTCTTTGATGAAGTTCTAAGTTCATCTACTCTTCCCCTAAGCTCACTGAGCATCCTTATAACCAGTGGTTTGAACTCTGCATCTAGTATATTGTTTGTCTCCATTTTGTTTAGTTCTTTTTCTGGAATTTTGTTCTGTTCCTTCATTTGGGCCACATTTCTTCATCTCCTCATTTTGGCTGCCTCCCTGTGTTTGTTTCTCTGTATTAGATAGAGCTGCTACATCTCCTGGGCTAGGTAGAACGGCTTTATGTAGTAGGTGTCCCGTAGGGTCCAGTGGTACAGCCTCCTCAGTCATCTAAGCTGGGTGCTCCAGGTGTATCTCCTGTGTGGGCTGTGTGCACCCTCCTATTGTAATTGAGCCTTGATTCCTGTTGGCACCTTAATGGGAGGGTTTTACTATCAGGCCAACAGGCTGTGAGTACTCACCTAGTGCTACTGACTGTTAGAAGACCACTGTTCCTTCTCCTGGGACCCAGTACAGACTGCTTGAATTTCTCCATCACATGGTGGGGCAGTGTCCCTCAGAAACTGTGACCCAGCAAAGGGCAAGTGAGAAGCCACAACATATTTTCTGATGCTGCCTCAGAAGGCACACACCATCACTTCCATGACAGCCCAGTGGTTGCACAGACCCCAAGTCAATGTATGAAGGCAGTACACAGGATGTGAACACCAGGAGGCAGGGGTCTCTAGGGGTCATCTGGAAGGCTGGCTACCATCCTGTCAAAAGTATTCTTCATCTCTGATATTGTGTTTTTCATTTCTGCATTTTAACTGATTCATTTTTATAGTTTCCATCTCCTTCCTGAAGTTCCCCATCCCTTCATGCCTATTATTTACTTTTCCCTCTTAGACCCTTCAATATATTGATCAGAGTTATTTTTAATATCCTCGTCTAATAGTTCCTATGTCTGGATTATCTCATTAGCAGACTAATAAAACAGTCAGCTCCTGACATATGTCTTTTCCTCTCCCCCACTCTTGCTTTTTTGCTTATCTCATACTTTTTTACTTAGTGCCAAACATTCTATTTAATAAACTAGAAATCAATAGTATTTACAGCTAGAAATGGGCATGCCTTTTCTTTGATCAGGTCACTCGAGTGGGAAGTCAAGTCAATCTAGTGTATAGGTAAACTGGGTTTGGGTTTTATTTCCATCCTTACCCAAGGATATGTTTACTGACTTTAGAGAGGAAGGAAGAGAGAGAAACATAATGTGAGAGAGAAATACTGATCAATTGCCTCCTGCATGCACCCCAACTGGGAATCGAACCCTTAACTTAGGTATGCTCCTCAACTGGGAATTGAACCTGCAACCTTTTGGAATATGGGAAAACAACACTCTAACCAACTGAGCCACCTGGTCGGGACTGGGTTTTGTTGTTGCTGATTTTAAGATTTTATTTATTTATTTTTAGAGAGAAGGGAAGGGAGAGAGAGAAAAAAACATCAACGTGTGGTTGCCTGTCACCCAACCATACTGGGGACCTGGCCTGCAACCCAGGCATGTTCCCTCACTGGGAATCAAACTAGCAACCCTTTGGTTCACAGGTCAGCACTCAATCCACTGAGCCACACCAGCCAGGACTGGGTTTTGTTGTTCTTACAGTTACCTTCAATGTCTCACAGACTTCAGATTCCTCCTGGGGAGACCTGTCATTGCCTTGTGCTTAGAGAAGGCCCAGAGTGTCTCTTCTCAGCATTCCTGCTCCACCTTTACTTTCAGCAGACTCTGTGCAACTCTGCCAGAGGCCATGTTTCTCTGTGATCCTGTCTCTCCCCACGTTGTTTAAAGCTGCTGCTTGTTACTCAGAATAAAGCTCAGGGTAGGGACAGGAGAGATTCTCATTACTCTTACACCAGCCTGTGTACGTGTCAGTATTTCTCTCCCATCAGCCAGTGATAAACTGAGCTAGTTCACATTTCTGTTAGACTCTGTACCTGAAAAATTGTTTATATATGTAATTTGAGGCTTATGATCATGCTTTCTTTCTCAGGGATTAATATTTGCTTCTGCCAGGTACTTGATCACAATTCAGGATCACCTAAACCTAATGTCAGCTGAAGAGGTGATTTTTACTGGGCAAGGGAAACCTTCAGACCCAAATGCAGGTCTAACATCTGTGAAAGTGAGAAAGAAGGAAGAAGGGTTAGGGAAGAGAACCTCTGGCTGAAGTGCAGCTCTGAGCAAGTCTTGGAAAGGCTGATGGGCAACTGGGGAAGGGAGAGCAAAGGCCGCCCATCAGAAGAGTCCCATGTGGGGCAGGAAGGCCCAGATCAGTCCCTCTAACAGGCTCCGTCATTGGGCAGGAGCAGCCCAGGAGGAGCATGACCTCAGTGGAACTCCGCAGCAGATCTGAAGGTCCAACAACTGAAGGATGTCACGTGTTTGTTTTTTTTAACCCAACATTTACTTTATTTTGTACATTAGAGAAAGTAACATTTTGAAAATGGATATTTTCATTTATAAGTAGCAATGGTCTCTTCTTGCCCATGCTAAATTAAAACAAAAACAGATACCAAAAGAAAAAGATTCCTTTAATTATATGTTTACTCTGCTTTTTGCAAAGTACCTTAATTTGAAAAACTGTGTCTAAACTGACGATTTCATTGAGTTTGATAATATTCTAAATGTACTTGAGAAACTAAGTACAGAAACATGTTGCTAATATTTTCCATCATCCCTTAATTTATCTGTTTCAGTCTACAGTTAAATTTTAATCTTTCCAAAATGAAATAGAACTACCAAAGAATGCACCATAATCCCTCACAACAAAACACCTTCCCTACATCAACCAAGTAGACAGTGCAGCTAAGAGACTAACTGGCCCAGTGTCCTACAGAGTCTTCAGAGCCCTTTATTCAAAATTCATAGTTTCTCCTCTTTTGGGCAAACACCAAGCAAATATCTGTCTCTACAAAATACACAGGGTACCCTGGCTGAGCAGCTAAATTGGTTGGAGTGTTGTCCCTATACACCAAGGTTGCAGGTTCAATCCCCCATCAGGGCGCATAGAAGAATCAATCAATGAATAAATAAGTAAGTAGAACAACATCAATAAGTAAGTATAAGTAAGTGGAACAGCAAATCAGTCTGAGTCTTTGTCTGTCTGTCTGTCTGTCTGTTTGTCTCTCTTTCTCTCTCCCCTCTGTGATTTAGTTCCCATCACAGTTTCCTCTCAGTCTCACCACTCAATACTGCTGGTTTTCTCAAATTTGCAAATCCCCAAGTTTCCTTACTCTACTTCCAAAAACTCACCTGCTGCATGAGCAGAAGCCATTGTCATAATTCAATATGTGTGTTTGTCAAAATTAGAACCATCAAATAGAATGGGCTTCCTCAGAAGATAGTAAGTATGGTAGGCACAGAAATGGACCCCCAAATGCCCACGCCCTAATCCTCAGAACCTGTGACTATGGCACCTTACCTGGCAAGGTGCAGTGGTACACCCTCACAGTGGCTGTGCAGCACCCGCGAGGCAGCAGCTCCCGCCATCACTGTCATTCGCCACAAGGCCACACGAGATGTTTACAGAAAACACTCTCTCCTTGGAGGAAGAGGTGGCTATGGCCTGTAAACGTGGGCCAAGGTGGTGCCACGCCGCACTTTCAAAGCCCTGAGGGACAAAATCTACAGAAGGGCCTTCAACAGCATTAAAACAATAAAAGAACAGCATCAAAGAAAGCAGAATAAGGCATCGGGCAGAGGACAATAATGAGTCCATGAGTTTCTTGTTCCAGGTGTGCGGGAGGGTGGGTGTGTGCACACACTGAATCACCATGCAGGACAGAGTTCTTTTGGGCCGTAGGAGCCCGCAAACTCTGAAAGCTACCGTCCTGGAGAGAGAGGATAGGGGCGCAGCACCAGCACGGGAGGTGCAGGCACAGGTCACAGTGCAGTGCTGACTGCATTACACACGGGAGCTGCAACTGTGACACCTGCCGTCACCAGGTAACTTCCAGGACAACGTAACTGCCTGTTCATCTGAGTCTCTGGGAAATCTGTGTCAGCCCTCACATACATGACGTTTCATTTTTAAAAATTTAAAGAGAAAATATGTCAACTTTCAATGACAACTACTTAAGAAAGGGATGGCACATACCCCAACAGCTTAAGATGACCACAATCACAAGAATTCGTGCTTCTGCAAAACCGAGCAAACATCAGGCAGCATGCCCAGAGGAAAGTTAGCTGGCCGCCTCTCCTGGGTTTCAGTTAGGATCACAGAATTGACTGAAAAAATCTTCATCCATTGTACACAGGCCATCATTTTGCGCACATTCCCTTTTGTCTTTCAACTTTTGAAAAGAAAGGATTGTATTCTGTCATCTTTCCTTGTTTAGAAACCCGTTTTCCATTTCAAGTCGGTACATGGGGTGGAGTATAGGAAGGGCCTTCCCCACTACAGTGACGCTGGCCTCCCTCTTCCCTCTTCACCAGAACATTCCCCTCAGCTGCAACCCCAGCCAGCTTCCTAGCAGCGAACATTACCCAAAGCTGCATTTCCACAGACCTGATAAACCCATCCTCAACGCCTCCTTCAAAGCACTGGAGAAAATACTGAAGCCAGGGGCCCCAAAGGCTTCCCTGCAGGGTAACGGGACCACCCACCAGTATGTTGGGGGTGGGGGGGGAGAGCCACTGGCCAGCTCATCAGCACATTAGTGACCCACCACCCACTGTATTTTCTCTGATACCTCACTCCTTTTGCCTCCACAGGGACACCAGGGAGCCTCCACCACGTATACCACGTCTGACTCTGCATGTCCCACAGCTACGGCACCCTGCTGACGTTCCTAGAGCGAGCCCATCTCAGACCCTGGCGAATGCTTCCTCCCCTTCTCCCAGCACATGTGCCTGCTTACCCGGCCAGAGCCTCATCTGAGGCCAGTGCCAGGGCCCACCCAAGTCTGTGGGACTCAGGTCTCCGTCTCCTCAGACCTCTCCTTTTCCTGCAGCTCCTCAGTGACTAACAGGCAGGCCAGGAACCTCCACCACAAATTTTGGAAAAAGCTGAGGAACCGATTTATCCAGATCAGAAACCCGACTCATTTGGAGTTTACTTTCTCCTTACTCATCCTGGACTTCAAGTCCCTTCCTAGTACATGTTAACAGCCTTCTCCTTCACAGACAAAGTGAAGCAACGCCACAGCCGAGTGCTCTCTCCACCTGCGGTTGCTCCCAGGCTGAGCCAGGGAATGCGTGCAGAGCACCAGCCGCAGTGCTTGGCACAAAGCTGGTGCTCAGAAACACCTGCTTCCATCGTTCCCGTTTCACCCGCCAGGAGCTGAAGGACTCCTTTCTCATACTCCTCCTTGACCTCAGTGTAACCCAAAAAGGGATGGTGTTTGTTGGTTTGTTTGCATTTTGCAAACTGCATAAGCCTCACCTCTCTCAGCTACTTGTCCCTCAGTCATCACCCTGACAAGCGAGTGCCATGCCCTCTCCACACTGCCTGAGTACACTGCAGGGCTCTGACTCAACTGAGTCGGTGTACACACTCACACACACTTTCACACTCATATGTTCACACTCACACTGACACACAGATAACACCCCCTCAGACACACACTAACATACTCATGCACACACACACTGGCACACACTCGGACATACTAACATATTCACTCACACAGATACACTGGCACACAGGCACACTAGCATACACAGACACACACACACTCACACACACAGTGTAGTTTGAGTCTAGCGGTGGTTCTAACAGAAGGACGCTCCCTCCTTCTGTGCCTGCAGAGCGCCCTCCTCTCTAGGAAGGTCATCTTCTGGGTCACAGCCCAGAGCCTCAGGAGGGAGGTTTGTGACAGGAGGGGAGCCCACACAGCTCTCCAGATCACTTGGTGATGGCAGCGGTTGGGGGAACAGCCACGGGGAACTCCGCCTTGGAAAGCCCTGCCTCTCATTAGCCACTCCTGGTGTGGAGAGCCAGATCAGGGAGGAAAACAGTGGCAACAGGAACTCGAAGCTGCACACAGGCCCAAGAAGCAGAGTCAGCCCCACACAAACGCGGGAGGCGGGAGGCGGGGGGGGCGGCTCTGCTGCTGTCTCCACATTAGCGACAGGGAAGCCAGGGCTCGAAGAGCTTTGGGACTTGTAGAAGGTCACAGAGCCGCTCAGTGTCGAGCCAACCACAGCGAGCTCAGACCCACCTGACACCAGCACTTCAGCATTGCCTGCTCTGTGCTGCTCTGTGTCTTCTCAGACTCACGACAGCTCCGCACTCCAAAGCCAGGTCAGCCACTCTCCCTGACACAAACTTGGGCAGAGCTGAAGTCGCTGAACACACAGTGCATTCCCGGCCCCAAGAATTCCCAAGGTACTTCGTGATGGGATATTCAAGTAACATAATCATCGAGTGACATTGATCAGACTGTTCCCACGTGTCCGGCGCTGTGATGCGGCTATAAATAAATCACTTCCTTCATCCTCCCATGCCCCTATGATGGAAAGCTATTAAGCCACTTTACAGATGAGGGTCACAGGAGCCGATACACTTGCTGAAGGATGTAAAGGAAACCGGGAGACAGGAGTCAAAACCAAGCAGTCTGTCCCCAGAGACGACGAAACCATATGCGAGGCTGCACCACCCTGCTTTTCAGAGTGGGCGCCTGGGCATCCAGCCCAACATAGAGAAAGGCTCTGTCCTTCAGTAAAAACGCTGGGATAAACAGGTAACTTATCACTTAATAACATGCATGTTGTGAACTACATCCAATACTGTGCATAAAAGTGACCTCAGATGACATCAAGGAGGAGGTGTGGCTTCCCCAGACCGACCACAGGGATCCAGGTGAGCTGGGCATCCCTCCAGGTCTCCCTTCACTTCCAACAGCTCACCTTCCAGGCTGCCCTCTATGGGTAAAACAGGGGCACCCTGCCCATGGAGGCCAGCTGAGCCTCCCCCTATTCACCTCCCAACAAACTGATCATTCCCAGAGACAATGATCACACACACAGTGTAGTTTGAGTCTAGCTGTGGTTCTAACAGAAGGACGCTCCCTCCTTCTGTGCCTGCAGAGTGCCCTCCTCTCTAGGAAGGTCATCTTCTGGGTCACAGCCCAGAGCTAGGCCCAGATGGCCATCTGACCCTGCACCTGCAGGTCTGTCTCTGGACACCTGGAGTCCAGTCTGTGGTCACCAGCCCCAGTGTTCAGGTGCTCACTCAGGTGCATCAAGGTGAGAGCACTCTTGGGCACATGGCTCCAACAGGAAGCCCTGAGGTAGTGGGCCCGGTGCTACCTGAACCGAGCACTCCAGGCCGGTTCAGCAACACAGGCTGAGTTCTGGAGGCCTCAGGTGAAGGTGGCAGCAGGGCAGGCTTACTCAGCACCTCCCTCCTTGCCTTGCTGGTGGCCATCTTCAACTCATTGCAGGAACCCAGAAATACCCGCTGTAGGCAGAGCGTCCCAGAGATATGGGACCTTCCACCCGAACTGTCTGTCCTCCACTGCAGCCACAGTTACCTTCCTCATGACACAACCTGGCTTCTCCTCTGTAACACTGAGCTCCTCGGCTGGAGGTCCGGGATGGAGCCCCCAGTGCAGCAGCGAAGGTCCTTCAGGAGTTGAGCTTGACCTGCCCTCCCATCCATCTCCCCAGCCTGTCCACCTATTGTGTGGTCTTTGTCACTGTTCCCTAAAAGCCTATCAGAGTTTTACCTGTCCACTAGCACATCTGCCATTCCTCCTCCCTCCTCCCTAGTCACCTTCTGTATTTGCGAAGTGGCTCTTTACCCTTAAGCACATGGCTTCCCATGACCCAGGCCTTCCTCAGCATGAGCATGGCCAGTTAGTCCTCGTGGTCTGGGGGTTCAGACCACCACTGGGCTAGGGTCCCCACCTTGTCTGCCTCCCCCACTGGCCCAGAAGCTCCTGGAGGGCAGGCTCAGTGTCCTGGCCAGCTGTCACTCTCCAAGGTCTGGCCACACTTTGTGACACGGAACAGATCGCCCAAAGAAGAAAGGACACGAACAAACCCCAAACCCATGTCTCTGCTCCCCAGGTGACAACAGTCCGTACAAGGTCGGTGAGTTTGGGGGCAGGTCACTCCGCTGGCCCACCTTCTCCCGCTCCAGAAGGAGAGTGATCCTGCCCTTGCCCCTTTCTTTGCACAAAGAATATTGCAAAATCACTCCACAAGGACTCTCGTTCCTCAGCAGCAGTTAATCCAATTCTGACATCATGATTTCAGACTTCAAGGTCAACTGAAATCATCTTTTGACCGTATTACAATTTCCTCATAGTCTTCCCTTTTCTCGGCATCAGTCCACACATTCCTTCCTTTTCCAGCTATCAGCAAGAAAACACAGAAATGTGTTATTCAAAGAAAGGCACCAACCAATCCGCTAATAACCAAACTTAAGGGCAATTTGTATAAACATCACACTCACTCTATCTAACATAAGCATAACTGAAAAAAGATCAAAGACTCAAAACCTAAGTTAGCCTCGCAGCTTCTGAAAAACAGCGTTCCACACCCATGGAAGCACTAAGGCCTGCCCCTCCCTGCCACCCTCCCCACCCCCTGCCCCAAGGTGCAGACTTCCTCACACCACCTTGGGGGCCTTATCACACTTTCTGTGGGAAAAGGAATCTTGTCCTGGGGGGTAATTACCACAAAACCAACTTGATTTTCAAAAAAGAGAACACTTTTCCCTCACAAGGAAAAATTTCTATCACATTTCCTTAAAAAAAAAAACAACATAATGAAACACTCTCCAGTTTTATACCCCACATGAGTAAAAGCATATGGTATCACAGAAATGTATACCTGAAACTTATATGACCCCAGTAACCAATGTCACCGCAGTAAATTTAATAAATGAGAAATTAAAATAGCCCTGGTTGTGTGGCTCAGCTACTTGGAGTGTCATCCTATACACCAAAAGGCTGTAGGTTCGATCCCCAGTCAGGGCATATACCTAGGCTGTGGGTTTGAGCTTCAGGCGGGGCAGGTGCAGGAGGTAACCAATCAATGTTTCTCTCTCACATAAATATGTCCCTCTTCCTTCCTCTCTCTCTCTAAAATCAATAAACACATCCTTGGGTGAGGATTAAAAAATTTTTTTAAATACTTTCTGCTGTTTTTAATCACCTGGACTATTCCTCTGTGTTGGAGTTACACTGAGTTGGGGACTGCCTGCTCCCCACAGAACGGCCACCTGGCCCAGGGCCGCCACTGCCCCTAGGCAGCCACCGTGGTGCCCACCGTGAGCACGCACTCGGAAGAGGGAAATCAGGGCCTCTTCTCCACTCTCTCCAGACTGTGAACTGACCCCCTCCCTCCCTCTGCCCCTCGGAAACCGGACCCTCAGTCTATCCCACAGGGCAACATTCAGCCTTACTCTTTCCTGCTTCCTGGGTCACCTTCGCAACAAACTGGCCCACGGCGGAACCCGATTCAGTCATTTCATTCTGCTCACGATGTCCCTCGACCCATATTAACCCAAGTAACCCTCTCGACAACCCTCCAAGGCAAATCCCATCCCCATTTCACAGAATAAGAAGCTGCCAAGGCTCAGAGAAGCTGAGCGACCACCCTAGGTCACCATGGGAGTCAAAAGTGGGGCTGGGATGGGAACCCGGGCAGCCAGGCAGTGGGGTCCCGGAGCCCAACGCTTACTCTCACAGCCACACAGCCCCTCACCCTATTATTTCCCTCTAGTGGCGTCACTCAGAGCAGCAACATTGTGTTCACCTAGGGTTCTTCCCCCAAGAAGAGGATTTCCGAAAGAGTTTCCCAGAGTGCCGTATATGAACGAGGAGCAGACTTTAAATCTAGATATTTACAAGCTTCTGATGGGCCGGGTGCAAACTCAAACACTCTACACTCCTACCTTCTATAACAGGAGCATCGATAATTCAGTGTCAGTTGCTACTGGTGAGGATGTCATTTCCATTCCATCACTTTCTAAATCTTTCAAGTGGCAGAACATCTTGTTAATCTTTTTATGTGAAATGTTATCTGTAGTGGCTAAAACTTGAAAGAGAAATTATTCTATATTCAAATTTAATAGTTTTTAACAAATAAGAAAATATAAACAAAGTAAAGAAAAAAGAATTGTTAGCATCAAGGCCTGCCCCAATCATACGGACTAGGCCAGGTCTGCATCAGGGTCCTTGTCCTTTTGACCCTTTTCCTCTCTCAGCACCCCCAAGAAAACGTACAACCGAAAAGAACTACATCTTTGATTCTGTACAACTTGATGTGAATTTGTATTGGTTGGATTATTATTTTTTCCCAGGGACATCCGTACATGCTTTTTAAATACTCTCATTTGTGAAATAAAAGCCTCTGTCCTCCTTATAAAGGACCCTTGGTTGGCCTTGTGGTGACTGAGCCAGCAGAGAGGGGAGGCAGGCAGCTGTGTGCTTTCCTGGAGCCAGGGCCTCAACTCCCTGACTGGCACCTCTCAGAGGTTGCCTGTCCAGCCCCAGCCTAGGGCCCACACTGAGCCCTTCATTCCCCTCACTTCGTAAAGAACATCCAGCTGTAGATTTAGGGAGTACTTATTCTCACGTGACCTTTCAAAATAATGCACTCAGGCATGTTGAGATAGATGTGATTGAAATTCATCTTTACCACCCCGCCCCAAAAGTGGGTGTTTCCCTGAATCCTACCTTCTCACTGTGGCGATTTCCTGGCCTATGAAATCCAGGCTCTTAGCTCCCTTTTGTCACCAGGTGCTACACATCTATCTCTATTTCAGGAAACCTCGCTCCCCTCCCCTGCATGGTTGAATGGACCATCACCTTGCAGGGCGCTGGGAGCACAGGATACCTGACCTCCAGGTGACGGCACTTCCTCATCCCCCACTGCACAGAGTCCTGGACAGGCCATCCAGGTCCTACCATCCAGTCCAGCCAAGGGGAACATGTGTCTCTTTCCAAGCTGAATGCTGAGCCACGGAAGGTGTCAACAGCTCCAGAGCAGGGCCTGTTGTTGCCCCTGCACCGTGCTGAGTGCTGGAGGCAAGAAGGCCAGGGCAATGGGAAGGAGTGCCCTACTGGGAGGCATGCGCACAGCCCTGGTCAGCGTCTGTGACGCTCATTCAGTAAATATTTACATACCACTGGCTCTTCAAGTAGGGCACTGGGGATGGAAAACCAACAACCCAGATACCGGGCGAAGGATCACCAGTTCAACACAAGAGTAACAGCAAATTACACAATGAAACGTAAACCAAACACAAGCCAAAAACTCGGGTGTTATTTTAAAAGTCAGCTCCCTGTCACAACAGAACCACGGTTCCAGAGGCTGACATTCCCATGGGGAGAAAGTCAGATAAACATGGGTCCCCAGAAACGAAGACCTTTAATTATTATATGTAGGCTGGAAAGGCGAATCTTTGGAGGGGACATGCGGCGGCAGGGGATACAAGTCATTAAATTCACCTGGAGTGGTGAGCCGTTAGCTTTTTTTAATGTTGTACTTTAGACAGAAGAGGTAGAGTGGAGTTCTCCCAGCCTAAGGCATGGACTGAACAAAAAACTTCACGTGAAAAAGATGGACAAATTTTAGGGCAGAATCAGTAAATGGTAGAGATCAGGGTGGTAGGAATTGAGTGGCAGGGGCTCCCCTTACTCCACTTATGAGCGAATTATCTCATTTAACCCTCCTGGCCATCCACAGGCCCCTCACCCCCACCCACTGGCTGCATCATGAACTAGGTGTCCATCTGACAGCTGCTGGGGGACACAGGGAAGCTCAATAAGGAGTGAGTCACATGCTGTCCTCCAGGGCCCCAGGCTCAGAGGCACCCACAATGCATCTCACCCAGGAGCCAGAGCTCGCCCAAGGCAGCATCAAGGCAGGGACCAGGCAGGCTGGTCTGACCTCACACTCACAAGCTTTCTGTCTCCCCATCGGCCTTGAAAGGAGGGGCAAAAGTGAGCAGGAAATAACTAACGAGATTACCAGGACAGAAGTGTCTTCCCCTTCCTGTTTCCCAGTTCTACTTCCTATTCTGAGCATACTACACGCTCAGGTTCCCACAAACCCAGGTGACAGGCCATAATCCCGGATCACTGACACTGCTGGTGACCTCCTGACCCACCCTCCACCCTGCACAGAAGGCAGGGGAAGTCAGGAGAGGAAAGGAGTGAGCTGCAATCCTTCCTCTCAGCAACACACACATAACTCCTTCTCTGTGCCCTGCTGCTCTGGGAGAAAGGAAGGACGGCAAAACATAGCATTTGGAGTAGACTAACTCTACAAGGAGGGGCACAAACATCTTCCAGCCCCCACCCCACCACCACCCCCCTCCATCCCGCAGCCACCAACACAGTGGTGTCGGGATTTGGTCACATAGACACCGTGGATGGAGTCTGAGCTCCTCACTCTCCCAGCACCCCACACAGGCAAATGTGCTCCTGAGACACATAGTGGCAGAGGGAAGGACAGTGGCCCAGACCCAGGGGCTGTGAGTTTGAGACCTTGATAAAGTCATTTAAGTCTCTGGTCTCCATAAAGGGAGACCACAATTTCACCTCAGGAGGGCTGATGACATTGGATGACAAATGGAAGCACCTCAAGTAAAGCAAAGGGCACACAGCACAGGTAGACGAATGTCACTGCTGCCAAATCAACACCTTGGTTAAAATTAATCAAAAGGGAAGCTGGCTCCCCCGCCTCACACAAGGCTGCAGAGCCCTGCCCCAAGGAAGGCAGGAAGTTATGACAGTTAATCGAGGAAGGATGGAAGGACAGGAGCTCACCTGGAAAGGGAGGAGCTATGCACCCACCTGCCTGGCCCAGAGGAGGTTCCAAAGTGTGGCCCCTAGGCCAGCAACACGGTGTCACCTGCGGACTTGTCACAAATGCACATTCTGAGGCCCTACCCAGACGCACCCAATCAGAACTTCTGGGGGTGGACCCACATCTGTGTGTTTAACATGTCTTTAGGGGCTTTAGGAGCACAGAATTTTAAGTTGGGGGTCTACAATCCTACAAGGAAAATTACACTGAATACAGCACGGGTCACCATCTCTACCACTGGAAAGCACAACTCAGCAAAGGGCTACAGCTGCCTCTGTGTGACTGTGACCACACCCTACAACCGGCTACACTGAGCTGAGCTGCATCACGTGCTCAGTGACGTGTCACTTGTCAAGGCTGGACAGCTAGGATGCCACTGTTAACCTAAAATTAAAAGGCCTTTGAAGGTGATGGGCAAGAAGCATTTATTTGAGATCAAGCACTGATTCAGGTGGAAGCCTAAATATTGCTCCGGTTTGGAGACAAAGGGGAGGAATATCTGTGAGAAGGGGAAGGGGAACGTGAACAGGAGGAGGGAGGCGCTGCTGTTAGTGCAGGGAGCCCATCGATGCTGCTCCTAAACAATGCTTTTAATTTTCAGTCCAGTAGTCATCAGCCCAATAGTCACAGCACCTGCTTTCTGGTTAGCCTTGCAGTTTTCTTTGGGGTGGGGGAGTGGAGGGCACACGGGTTGCACAGGCCCAGCCACTTGTCCCATGTTAACGTTGGAAGGTTTGAGGCAGAAGATGCATGAGGCAGCTCCTCAGCGACAGCAGCTCTGGCTCCTTTTTAAAGTGGCTCCATTCCTATTACTTTTTCATAGCACTTGAAGCACAAAGCCCTCGTAGAGGTAACGTTCCCAGGAAAATACTAGAAGGCAGGTCAGCCAGCATCTAACTCTGTTTCCCTCTCCTGCCCTAGCACAGATTTTTTGAGCGCCCCCGGTCCTGGCTTGCAGTCCAGTCACAGAGCAGAGCAGCACTGCCAGAGCCAACAGGCTCGGTGTCGGCAGCTGGAGGGACATGCAGCGCGGATAATCAGGTATGGCTTTAGATTTTCCAAAACACTCAGACGTCGGAGACAAAAATAAAGGCAAAAAAAAAAAATCTTCCTTTCAAGGCAATTTGTCTCTGAATAACTCTATACCTAAATTTAACCACAGGTTCTTTGCCCACTTATAAAATTTTTATTCTTCAATTTTAAATAATATAAATTAAAGGGGCACATGCCACTTTCCTCCACATTTCTTTACAACCCCCTTCAGAGCTATAACTTTTCCAAAATAAAAATGTATATACTGGGAGTAGCCAGGTTCCCCCTGGTTATTCTTTCTCTCTCTCTCTCTCTCTCTCTCTCTCTCTCTCTCTCTCTCACACACACACACACACACACACACGGGCAGGACGTCACAGCCCAAATCTTTGTGGTGATTTCAGAATTCAGCCCACTGCTCTGGCCTGTGGAAAATGGAGGCATTGCCAGAGTGGCCAGCTCAGGGACACCCAGCTGCTGTGAGAGCCACACACCAAAGTGCGCTCAGAGGCACAGATGGGACCTGGCAGCAAGGAAGCAGAGAGGCAAGCAGTCTCCTAGGGACTAGGAGACCTGCCCCAGGTCCTTGCTCCTGCAATGCCTGGGGGCACATGCTCCGCCCCTCTGGGCTGCCTGGAGGGGACTCCTGGCTCTCTCAGCCCTTAGCCCTCCCTCCACTCCTGGGGTAGAAGGCCTGTCTCTGACTCACAGAGCAGGTGCAGGGAATCCGGCCCTGCAAACTGGGGCACCACCAGGCCTGTGTCTCTCTGGGAGGAGCCTGGGCAGGCTTCTGGCTCTGGTGCTGCTCCAGGGCCTCTGCCGGGAGGGAGAGACTGTGAGCACCTCCCAGAAATTCAATTAGCAGGCCTGCAGGCCAGCTGACTGACACAGACCTCCAGCCAGGCTCCTATTAGGGCATCCACGACATTTTGACCTCCCTGTGGTCCTAGTTGTTCTTCCTCAATGTGCTCAGAATGTGGGCAGGAAAGAGGACTAATGGGCAGCTGGGACACCTCCCCCAGGTGCCGTCTAAGATGCAGAGCCCTGGCACTGTGCCCTCCCCAGCCCTAGGGGCCAGTTAGGTAACTCTAAATCAGCACTGGTGCCTACAGGAGCTCTGGAGAGTCTGGTTATCTGGAAAATGGGGGAGATCCTGTCCAAAGAATATTCTAGCACTGAGTTCCCTGTTACACAAAACTGGGGTCTATGTGGACAGCTTCTACAGAGGTCCCAGATCCATCAAGAAGTTCAGGTCAAAGGCACCTCCAGGCGGAATTAGAGAAATCACAACAAGCTCAAGACTGAAACAGGACAGGAAGGAAGAGCAACCGGTGAAGGAGCACAGGCTTTCCCTTGAGGTCTCCAGACACTCCAGCAAGACTGGGGACAGGGAGCCAGGCCCTGCGAGTGTCCAGGAGCCTGGGGACGGAGGAAGGGCAGGGGCTGGGGATGGCCCCCGGGCAGAGCAGGACTGTTCTGAGGAGGGAACCCCCCACAGTGTCTTCCACTCGAGTCCCAACAGCCCTTCCCCACACCACACCAGAGCCTGGGACAGCATGAGTAGTGGAAGTCACCGGCTCAGAGCCAGAAGTGGAAATGCTGGGCACCTATTACCTGTCACACGGCACAGCATGTTTATAAGCATCTCAGGAAACCAAAGTCCTACGATGTTTTTCAATCAACAGGAACCCATAAGAAAGGTCCCACATGCAGACTCCACAACCTCTGAGTGAAAAGGTGGGACACACACAGTGTCACTGGTGTTGAGAGATCGCTATGCAATGTGCTGGTGTTTTATTTTAGAAAATCTAATGATGTTTATAAGAGACCTCGCTGGGCCTCTGCTGACTTGGTCCTCCCACCTTAGTTTTCCCGTATAATGCTGGACTTCCTAACCCACGCTAACCACCCACACTGGGGGGAGGGACACAGTACATGCACCACAGTGAGAATCCATCTCCCCAAAGACTCGTTTGTATCTGCGGCGCTGATCTGTCTCCTGAACCTCCCAAGAGCCCCTTCCCACTCACAAACGTGGGGAACGTCCAGCCCCCTGCTCCCCATGCAAGCCTGCCCTGCTCCTCTGCGGGGACAGCAGCGCCATCTACCAGCCAGGGGCTGGACCCCTTTCCTCGCACAGCCCACATGGAGCCCCCAGGACATTCTGCAGCTCTAGGTCCTGGCACATTTCCACCTGCTGCCACGCTGGGAGCCACCTGAGTTCCCATCTGAGGAGGAACAGGCACCTTGTCTCCCTGCCTGCCCCCCACCTGGCCACACCCCCCACCTGGCCACTGCCTACTCAAAACACAGCGGCCAGGGGACTCCTTTCAAAATGAAAAGGAACAAGTTACCCCTCTGCTCAGAGCGCTGCAATGTGGTCCTGGTCACCACCAGCAGGAAGTCCCCAAAGCCCTGCCCACCTGCCCCTCTGCACCCCCTTCCCTACCGCCCTGCTCCTTCTCCAACCCTCCAGGCCCCCTGCCAACTAGGCCTTCACACTGACCCTTCCCTCTGGACTAATTCCCTGCCTCCTCCAAGTTTGCTCAAATGGCATTAAAAGCCCCCACCCTGGTGACCATATTTGAATCATCCTCACCCCTCCTTTGACCCCTTTAAACTGTTCTCATTTTTCCCCATCATACCTCCTAACACACCACACAACTCACTTGGCTTAGTTTTGATGCCTCCCTCACCACAACCTAAGGCCCACAAGGACAGAGTGTGTCTGTCACCTAGGACAGTGTCTGGGATGCAGCAGGTGCTCAGGAAACGCCGAGCTTCCCCAGACGCCACATGCAGAGGGCAGGCAGCCAGCTCAGCAGTCTGCTGCTCCCCCACCCCTCACCAGGCTGCCTGAGCTGCAAGTAGATGTCAGGAGGAGGGATGCCTCAGAGTAGAGAGTCCGGCCCAACAGTCTGTGAGCCAGCTTGAAATGCTCTGCATCATCAGACCTGGGACAGCACCTCTAGGAGGCAGAATGGAGGTGAGACCCTGACAGCCACTGTGATCCAGGCACAAAACCTGCCCAGGACCATGAATGCAGAGAGTGCTGGCCAGACCACACACAAATGGGGGCTCAGCAACTCCGCTGGCAGCAAAGATGAAACTTCAGCCCTCCCCTCAAGGACATCAGGGTCTCAGCAGGAAGAGAAGGGCTGCGCAGACACCGCAGCACCTGTGCTCAAACATGCAACGACGGTGCACACACTGTGAAGTATCAGCCACCAGAATCTGCCAGGCAAAGGAGGAAAGCAGAGGAAACAGCATCTGCGAAGCCATGACAGTGCAGAAAGCGAGGCACCGAGGAACAGCATGCTGATAAACACACTGGGCTGCAACATCACATGGCAAGGGGAGCTGCAGCGGAGGGGGCCGCCCACCCAGGACACAGCTTTGCCTTGTAAACGCACAGAGGGCCTGGTAGGTGGGGAGCAGCAGAGAGCACACAGCTGACAGAGGAGCCCAGGACAGGAGGGGTGCTGGAGGAGGGGCCCTCACAGACAGGGTTCTCATGGAAGGGCAGAGGGCACAGTCCCACTGAGAAACCAGGAGGGTTCCAAGGATTCAAGCCCAAGGCTCTGTGAACAGGAGTCACCTAGCCCACCACCTAGCAAGACCGGATGGGCTGTGGGGAAGGCACACCTTTTGGTGGAAGAGGACAATGGGCCAGAGCAGGGAGGAACTCCCAGAGAGCCGGGACTGCTCCTGATGACTCAGGGACGTCCCTGAGCACCACCAGATGCAAAGCCAGAGGGACACAGCAAATGCCCACAACCCAGGCCACAGCAGGCACCGTCCAGGGATGACAGGTGGTTTGTTCCCTCAGGTTTGTTCCCTGCAAACAAGGGTAGGAGGTGGATGGAGATAGGAGGACCCCTTCCTAACCCCAGTGAGAACTGATGGGGGCAGACCCGATGGTCAGCATGGAGATAGAGTTAGGGCCACAAAGGGGTAAGAACCCCAGATGGTGAAGACCAGGAAAGGCCTGTGTGACCTCTGAGGGACAACCAGACCAAAGTCAGTCAGAGTCTAGTGGGTTGTGCTAAGGGCAGGTCTACACCTGGCCCGAGAGTTGGGTGGGGCGGGGTCTCAGAGAATCACCGGGGGTGGGGGGTGAACTGTGTGAGCCAGGTGATGGAGTCTCAGATACGGCACCTGCCTACCTGTTCTGTGGCAGGGGGAGGGCTCAGCAAAGGAACAACAAATTCTGTCAGCCTTTCTGTTTGGGAAAAAGCTGCTCCTCCAGTTCTTGTCCTCCAGATAATACAGTTCTTCTTCAAGCTGCTGCCCCAGCGCTGGAGCTCAGAGGCAGTGAGTCCAAGTAAGTCCATGTGCAGGACTTTTAAGAGGAACCCCTGGGGCTCCAGAGGTCTCCATCTCCCTCAGTCTCAGTCCCTGCTGCTTTTCACAGCCAGAAGTTTTGGGAACTTCTATTCCCAGCACTGGAATCCTGAGCTGGGGGGCCCCGTATGAGGTTGGGACCCCTCACTCTGGAGGGGTGACCTCCAAAGCCAAGGTGCCTCTCCCAATTTTTACCTGCTACATGTGGGTCTGAGACAAGCTGGGTTCTGTGTCTACACCCCCCCCCCACACCAGTCTCAATGTGGCTTCTTCTTTAAATCCTTAGTTGTAGGGCTTCTGTTCACCTTGATTTCAGGTGGTTCTCAATGATGGCTGTTCTGTAGTTTAGCTGTAACTGACATGGTTGTGGGAGGGGATGAGTACCAGGTTTACCAGCACTACCAGCTTGCTTGAAAAGCACCTGCCTGCCCGATCGGTAGAGCTTATCTCAGCCTCACTCTGCCCGATGCCCTGGCCCATGGCAGGGCCACAGCCTACTCCCTGGCCTCTGAGCTCCTGCAGCCTCATCCCCAGGCCCAGGAGGAGCTCAGGTGATGTCAACTGGTGGCATGAACTCATCTTCTATGAACACTCATGCTGTAAACAAGACTGAAATCATAAATGCAGGAACCCCAGCATTCTCACCTTCCCTCACCTGAGCGTAGAATAGTCAATAAATATTAAGATGCTGATTGACTAAAACTGAAAAACAGAAATAGTAAAAAACAAAACTGTAATTCTTGAAGTGCTTCCTGTGTTGTGGGGTGATAACCCTGTGTGAATGATAAGGCGCCTATTTTAGCTTTCGCACAAATAAAGGTTGGTGTGGCATTCGGCAATCTTTCTGGCACTGCCCTGACATTGCTGTGCACCATTAAATAGCCTCTTCTGTGTCTACGTATTTAAACAGTATTGAAAAGATTATTCAAACAGGAGTTCTCACTCAAGCTCTGAGTGTGTGTCTGTCTGTGTGTGTTTGCTTTCGATCTCTGTAGAACCTAGTAAGTGTTCAATCGATGCTATTTAATCAACTAAACGAATAAAAATAGAAATAAATACAGATAAATTGTTTTCTAATTTAAAAAATATAACTGTTCAAAGGAGACAGCTTCTCACACTAATGTGGAGACTACACTGTTGCATCTGTACGAAAAAAAAAAAAGGTTTTGGTTGTAAGGTGGTTTTTTTACTAATTTTTTCTTGCAACTTTATACACTTTACATAGTGTTCCCCTCAATATTTCCAGTGCCCACCTTGCACCATACACAGTTACAATATTACTGACTACATTCCCTATGGTTTACTTACATCCCCATGACTACTTTGTAACTGCCAATCTGTACCTCTCAATCCCTTCACCTTTTCATCCCATCCCCCGTACCTTCTTCCCTCCAGCAACCACCATTCAGCTCTGTGTCCATACATCTGTTTCAATTTTCTTTGCTCATCTATTTTGTTCTTTAGATTCCACATATTAGTGAAATCACATGGTATTTGTTGTTCTTTGTCTGGTTTACTTCATTTCTAACACTCTCTGGTCCATCCATGCTGTCGTAAACAATAAGATTTCATTCTTTTTTATGAGTAAGTAGTATTCCATTGTGTATATGTGCCAGTTTTTTACCCAATCATCTGATGATGGGCACATGGGTTGCTTCTATATCTTGGCTACTGTAAATAACACTGCAATGAATGTAGGAGTGCATGTAGTCTTTCTAATTTGTGTTTTAGGTTTCTTCAGATAAATACCTGAAAGTGGAATTGCTGGTCATGAGGCAGTTCCATTTTTTATTTTTTCAGGAAACTTCATACTGTTTTCCGTAGTGGTTGCACCAGTCTACATTCCCACCAACAGTGCACTAGGGTTTCCTTTTCTCCACATCCTCACCAGCACTTGATTTATTGATGATAGCCATTCTGACAGGTGTGAGGTGATATTTCATTGTGGTTTTAATTTGCATCTCTCTGATGATTAGTGACACTGAGCATCTTTTTGTATGTCTATTGGTCATCCACATATGTCCTCTTTGGAGAAATGTCTATTCAGGTTCTGTACCTTTTAAATGTCTGTACAGGTTCTACTTTTTAACTGGACTCTTGGTTTTTTGGTGTTGAGCTGTATGAGTTCTTAATAAATTTTGGATAGTAACCCCTTATCAGGTGTATCATCAGCAAATATGTTTTCCCATTTAGTAGGCTGTCTTTTCATCCTTGTTCCTTTGCTGTGCAAAAACATTTTAGTTTCATGCAGTCCCATTTGTTTATTTTTTATTTTGTTTCCTTTGCCCAAAGAAATATAGGTTTGTAAATTTAACTAATAAAAAGCAGTGGCTGAAACCTGGCTGGTGGTTTCCCTGGAGGCATCAAAGCTGTGATCAGTCTAAGAGAACAAAATGGCCGGAGCCAAGTGTCTGGGTTGTTTCCATGTTGTTGGGACTTGGAGTTCGTGCCAGCTGTGCCCATAGCTGAGAGGGAGGACTAACCCCCACAGACAATGGAGCCATCAGGGGACAGGACAGGCACCAAGGGGAAGCTTCTGAACCCTGGAAGGAAGCATTGCTGTGCAGCTCTCAAGTCAGCGGCTCCTCACACAGCTTAGGAAGACCAAGCAGGGTAAAGAGTCAGCCTGGGGTGAGGGGCAGCCCTGGGGCCTAGACAGGCAGACGAAAGGGCCAACCAGAGGCCAGGGCAGGCGGCCAGGGAAGGAAGCAGTGGGCAGTACCCTGGTGAGGAAGCATCTTCTGTGCTCAGGGGCAGGGACCAGGATGACTTTAGCAGCAGGAATCACCGGGCCCATGCAAAAGGTAAGCATCAGTGGCTGACTGGAAACCCCAAGGGTTCCAGGCACATATGGCCTCTCTTGCACCAGCTCCTGTCCTCTCAGCAATTCTAGAATGGGAACTTCTCGAAGGCCCAGACCTGTGTGGAAGCTCATTGACTAATGTAAGGGTGGGGGCGAGAAATTCATGCTTTTACCTCATTTACTTCCTTTTCAGCTTTTCCTTCTCCTTTTTTCTACTTTCATACCACCTTCCCACCCTTATTATTTAGTAAGGTTGAAAAGCTCCAATTTGTCCCACTAAGAACCGCAGAAAAATGAAAAACAGTCCATTTCTAACCTAAGTTTTTAGCGAGGACATGGAAAGGGCCCAAGAGAAAGGTATACGGAGGCGGGTACCTCAAGCCCAGGAACCAGTACCTACAGGGGGCGCACCAGAGGCAGACTCGCCACAGCAAGTGACACATGGACCAGTGGCCTGGATTCTGCTTCCAAGTGGCTGCTGTAATTGGGGAAAGTTACAAAATTCCTCTCTGCCTCAGTTTCCATATTTGTCAAATGGAAAAAAGGAGAGTGCTCACTTTACAACATTCTGAAAAAAATTAGAAAATACTTAGAATGGTGACTGGCACTGAATACTCACTTCTTCCTTCCTTCCTCCCCAAATAAGTACCTAAATATTTGGTGATAACTACCTAAATTATTCAAAATACAATGTCTTCCAGAGCAAAGGAAGATAACTACAGAGCCAGCACAGGGTACGTGGTGCTAAATAATTTCCGGTAGAGAGAAACGAAATAAATCGAGGTAACAGAGACCATCCGAGTCCTGTTGTCTTCAAACACAAAAAATGGTAATGAGTGCAATTTAATAAAGAAGATGGTGAAGGAAGTTCAAGTCAGGACCCAACAGATTTACCTGAAATACAAATGTGCATCCACGCAGCCCCTGAAACACAACGCTCTCAGCGGGGGGGGGCGCCTGCCAAGAGGTCACAGGATGGGAGGTTTGGTTCCTTTCTGTCGGGTCTCCATCCCATCTGGCGGTCACCAACGTCACCGGGCCAAACGCACATGGAATGGGACACTTGGTTTAAAAACAAACTTGCCGCAGTGGTGAAATGAAGCCTTTTACTTAATTCCAGGTCCTCCGTGCCAAAAACAAAACAAAACAGTTGCTGTGACCGTATTATAAAGGATATTCTCCTTTTGCCTTATGCTTTTCAAACTCCTACCAGAGGGTGGTGTCCGGGAAACAGAAGCGGGTGCTGAGCAGAAATGCCCGTGGCCAGGACCAGGCCCGGAGGCCGCCACAAGCCGCAGCCCTTCCTTACTTAACCCGATTTAAGCCACTAATAAATCTCACCGGTCCCTCAGCAAAGGAAAGATCGTTTTGTCATCCGAGGTTCACCCCCTTATTAAAAAGGAACACACAGGAATGAAGAAGGGAACAGGGCGGCCTCCTGGATTCCTGAACTCAAACAGCTCGGTCTCTTCCCCTTTAACTCCCCTTTAAATCGCGGCCGCTCTGCAGTTCAGCACTGACGGAAAAGGTCAGCCTGGCAGCTCCGAGAATTCCACTGTTTGTTTATCCACCTAAGGGGCCGAGCTTGGACGCTTTGCCGCCCCGGAATACTTGAACACGAGCCATGCAGAAGTCGGGGGAGAAAAGAAAATACATACTCCAGCTAAAATCTATCCAATGTCAAGAAGGCATTAGTCAACCCCAATTTTAGAAAGGTTTCGAACCAGCAGGCCTGACTAAAATAGACCGAATCACAGCTTCCGTGGGGGACGCACTCCCACAGCCGGGAGCGGACCGCCCACCGGCCCGCGCCCCTCACTCACGGCCAGCAGGGAGGGCTCTCCGGGGCACCCACAGAGACGAGGGCAGAGCGGGTGTCCCCAGCGGCAAGGTCACATCAGTCAAGTCCACGTGTGCTGGAGAGCGGAGGGTTCTCTTCCGGAACTTTCTTCCGCCCACGTGACACACTTTGGTAGACTTAATTTTACAGTCTACTATCTTTGAATTTTTTTTTTCTGACGCAGACTGAAGATGGTATGGTACAACGGACAGCATACAAGTTGACTCGACTCCGAGGTGCCACTCCCGGGCTTAGAAATGTCACCCAGGACAGTCGGGGGGCGCTCAGACATTTCCTCCGAGGGCCAAGATGGCGCAGGGGGCGGTCCTGACACCGAGCGCAGGGAGAGCTGGGAAGGCGAGTGCACAGGACCCGAGACCGCCAAAAGCGCGCGATATAATTGGATAGAACAGAAGCCCTCCCCTCCCTAAGGCTGGAAGGGGGGGCGGGGCTGATTCTGCTGAGAGACTCGCAGTCTTCGGGACAAAGTGCACCGCACTGGTGTCCTAGGGTGTAGGGCGCCTGATTAAACCTCTTCCCTTTCGCACCAGCACCTGCCCCACGAGTTTGGCTTTTGTGGCAACCGAACCAACATTTTGTTCACTTTCAGAAAGATAAGATACCCATGGACATTCTCTTGCCAAAAGACAAAGCTGCTCAGGGAAATTAAAACTGAAAACAGTGCAGTACAGAGGACTTCAAATTTCAGGACTTATCTTCCACGTGGTGCCGTAAAGAGGCCATTCTCACAGCAACCGTGAACTACAAGTGTTAATTTCTGGCTTAAAAAAATAAAAAGTAGAAAAGGTTCACCATGTAGCAAAGGCAGGGAACAAACAGCAATGTCTCAAGTGCAATGTCAAGAGAGAAGAGTTCCATGTGACTTAATCCCAAACATAACAAGCGCAGGAAGAGACTTCCCAGGCAGGCAAGTGGGCAGCAAAGGGCACGCTTTCTTCAGCGGAAAGTATTTGAAAAGGGGCGTTGCTAATGTAACAGACACGTGTCCCTTCTGGTGAAGGAAGAGACTGTCAAACCCGGTTTTTATTCCTCCTTCCCAGTAAGTCCATGAAAACACAAAATAATTTTCACAATCCCTAGGGCCAAGAACATCACAATTTTCCTGTGACTGTTTGTAAGTCTAATTCTTCACAATAATTTATTTGAAGACTCAGGCTTCTGCATGAAACAAGAAACATTCTCGGGGCACATGCAGTCTACCCTCCACCCCACTCCATCCCTGCAATGCCCAGGTCCAGGTCAGCCACAAGGTGCTGGCTTCCTGTACACCTGGCTAACATCCTTCTCTCTCCCTGCTGAATCCTCTTGCCCAAGCTGGGCCCAGACTAGTGGACCCCAAGCAGTATTGATGCCTGTCACATGCCATTTCACTTTCTGATTGGTCCTTTTCCCACATAACTTCTCCCCAGTAGGGCACCATGAGCCAATGGCTGATTGTTAACATCTCCAAAGCCTCATGGAAGGAATGGCAAGGTTAGCTGCTTGGTCTCTAGTCACCGTTACCAGGGGGGTGCTCTGCGGCTTACCCAGCGGGCATTCCTCTTCACAAGACAGAGGTCCCAGCAGTCTGGCCATCAGCTGCAGCACCACCCTTTTATTCTGGAGAGCACTTTTCAGCTACAGAGTGATTTCAGCCCTGGTCCCCGCCCATAAAATGTTACTTTTCCTACATGCATGGGAGGATGGTCCCCCTTCTTGAAACTTTTGGAACACGCTACTGGAAGAATGCTCCCCAGCCCCAGGCATGGATGAGGCCCAAACTGACATATTTACAGTGTTCAGTTGAAGACCAAATTCTAGAAATATGCAGTGTCTAAATATAATTCCAAGTTTGACAACTGAAGATAACGCTTCCCTTAGCAAGACAAAATTATTAAATACCTCAATGTTCTCTTAGCTACCCTTAATGTGCCCTCTGCCCCTTGTCTCTGAAACTTCAAGGAAAAAAGCTCGCTATTTAAGTTACATGCTTAGCACAGTGCAAGGCACCCAGGAAGTACTCAGTACACAACATATTAGTTGTCTGCCCATATTGTTTGGAAACACAAAACAAATGATGTGTTTTTAAAACCACAGGATGCCTGTAAAAATTAAGTCACTCTCTCAATCAATAGTGACTGAGCACTTTCACTGCTCTGGTCTGAATGTTTGTGTCCCACAAAATTTATGCTGAATCCTCATGCCCGAAGGCAATGGTGTTAGGAGATGGAAGCTTTGGGAGGTGACTAGGTCAGGAGGACAGGGCACCATTAGTGGGATCTGCACCCTTACGTAGGAGACCCCAGGCACCCCTCAGCCCTTCCGCCCAGTGAGGACACAGTGGGAAGACAGCCGTCTGTGAACCAGGAAGCCCTCACCAGTCACCGAATCTGCTGGTGCCTTGACCTTGGACTTCCAGCCTCCAGAACTGTGAGAAACAACATCTGGTGATTAGAAGCCCCCAGCGTGTGGTATGCTGTCATAGCAGCTAGCATGGGCGAAGACCTCTGCATTCAGGGATTGTTGTCAAGAAGAGCAACCTAGCAGGTCAGTGACACGGAACATGCTTGAAAAGCTGCGTAAGAGCATTCAGAGGGGAAGGTAAAGCTCAGGGGCCCACAGAACCAGGGTGAGGCCACAGTTACTTGCTATAACAACAGAATTTTCCACGGGGCTACTGTATATAGCAAACGTCCCCTAAGTACTTAAGCCGTATGTTGATTTTCTTTTTTCATTCCACTCACCGTTTCAGGAACACCCTGTCTGTGAAGCCAGGCGCATCCTCGTAGAGGCAGAGGTGGAAACGGAGGAACCATGAAAGGAGACTGCCCAGCTCCCCGTACCACTGGCCCCTCCCAACTGAGGCACCGCAGCTGCCCCCCCACACACACTGCCTGACAACCCTCCAAGGTCACTGACCAGAGTTCACGAATCTGTCCTCCATCCCTGCTTCCCTGTTGCTTCTGAATCCCCCTGTGCAGCCCCTACTCTGGGGTAACATGTGCCATAGGCTCTTTGAGGTGACCTGATGTGTGGTCATATGAGAGGAACCATCCATGAATTATCTCACTTACAGGGCTATCATCACAATCAATTTCACTCAAAAAAAGAATCCATCCTCCCTTCAGCCACTGGGACTCTGTGCCTGCCACACCCTGGCAGCTCCTGAAACTCCGGCTCCTCATCACTGTCCCTCCTACTCCTTCTGGCCCCAACACTCTCCCCACCTCCACCTCCACCCCACTCCTATGTCCCAGCGAAGCCAAGTGCTGCTTCCCTGAGAGCTGACACTGCTCCCTCCTGTCCCCCAACCAGCCCAGCGCCAGCCTGGACGCCCCAAGCAGTGCCTGTAGCCGACACGTCTCTGAGCTGTCCTCAGTCTCCCACATCCTTCGACTCCTCCCCAGCTGACGGCCCAGGCAGCTCCGTGTCAGGGAAAACCATCTGTCTTCTTTTAACATTCTGAAGTTTGTGTAAAACTCAGCTCTTCCCTCCAGAACAGCATCATCATGAGCTCTTGACGTCCAGCCCAAAGTCCCCACACACCTGTCCAGGCTTTTGGCTTCGGGCCACTCTCCCTCCTCAGTGACCACCAGAGCTCAGGGCAGAGCTGTCCAACAGGAGAGCCACGAGCTTCACATGGCTATGCCAATTCAAATTAATTCAAATAAAATAAAACTGTAAATGCAGTTCCTCAGCGGCACCAGCCTCATTCCAAGGCCTTCCTAGCCACATGCATCAGCGGCTACAGTGCTGGACCGAGCAGATGCGACAGGCCCCCCATCACAGATGGTTCCACAGGCAGCGCTGCCCCCGAGCACTGACCCACACGGATGCAGCCCCTCCGGCCACAATCCCGCGTGGTCCTGCAGGCAGACGCACGAGGCCAGGGAGACTCGTCCCGGAAATGTCGGGAAGGAAGTACATGTTTTGGAATCATAACTTCCCTGTCTTATATCTGAACAGTATTTTGCAGGCACCAAGAATTTTTATACATATTTTCAATAACATGGTTTCAAATGGGTGACATTTGTAAGGCTGAGGCCACAGGCAGAGACACACGGGAGAAAACGCAAAGCCTGAGAGGGTGGCACACGTTCTCTCTCAAGAACAAATGCTCTGTAATTTAAAGAACTTGCAAGGTTTCAAAAACGCCATTTCGAGTCTGTCTAAGGATATTTCAACCTGCTTTTGTTATTCCTTTATTTAGCCTTAACTCACCCCTCACTGCTACCAGGTGACACCAGCTGAACCAGGCGTGGACAGACCATGCCCCGTGGCATAGCCCACGACCCCTGAAAGTGCATCTACTCTGTGGTGACGCCTTCCTGAGAAACCAGAATGACAAAGGTCATCCCAGCCAAGTTTACGTCAAATCAAGGCCAGAGAGGGCTAGGAAAAAAGAAGACCGTATCAAAGAACATATGGAGATCAAAAACATCCTCTCCTCCATTTTTACCCATCCCCTGTTGACACTGCTTGTCTCCCAGATTACCATCACCGCTGCCCAGAAGAACCCCAGCACTAGCACTGTGCTTGCTGCTCCCCGGCACCTCTGATCCAGTAACAATGCTCTGGCCGCTGGGGACCACACTGGGCAGCGAGGTCTGGAATGTAAAGAGCAGGGTGGGCTCAAAGGACCACCAGGCAGGAGCCCAGGGTCGGCAGTGGCTTATGATTTGAAGAGCAGGTCTTAGAAGAGCAGTCCCTGGTGCATCCGAATTTTCAGGCCCCTCCCACCAGGGATTTGGGAAGGGTGCCCTCCTTAAATGAACTATTTCCTGCAGAAGCCCAGGTCCACCGTATGCGGCACAGGAGTAGGCCCCCAGAACCCAGAAACAACCTACCTGGTGATGAAGGTCAGACGACAGCAGCTGCCGGTGGTTTTCCTAGATTTTCACAGAGTCCCCAGATAGTTAACAGGGCCTGGGGTTGATCTCAGATGTCTTTCCCTTCAGTCCATTCGCCAGCCCACATTCTCATTTTCAATCCTATTAATATCTTCCTCTAGAACAATAGCACTCACGCACCAGTCAAAACTTTTAATCGATGGAAATATCATGGGAATATTTTTTCCAAAAATGAATGCATAAAATCAAACACACGTGCATCATCTTTGATTAACCAGCAGTCCCAATGAAGTGCTGCGTGTGTGACAACACTCCCAAGTCCCTCGGCTACAACGGCGACACGGTGGCTCTTGACCCTTTCAGTTCCATCACCAGCCTTCCTTCTTAAAAACTGGACCTTCCTCTGGAAACATTTTGCCAAGTAAAAAGTTTCCTCTGTGAGCTTTCTACGACTGAAAACTGTCACATCTCGAAGTCCAGTCACAGGCTGCACCTCACTGGGAGATGGGAGAGCACAGCCCCTCGGTCACGGCCAGGGACAGGAAGCCTCACACCCCCCAGGCAGGCTTCCCTGGCCGCGTCCGTCAAGATGCCCGTTTCTACACACAGTCCCTGCTGCAAAAGTCACACAGACAGGGCGGCTGAAAACTGCCCAGCGCACTACCTCACGGTCCTGGAGGCCACCCCCTCCTCGGGGCTCAGAGAGAGGTTCTGGGGGATCGGGACCTCTTCCTCCATCTTCGAAGCCAGCACTGCAGCGTCCTCACACCTCTCTCTGACCTCTGCCCCCATCGTCACGACTTCCCCAACTCTGACCTCCTGTCTCCCTCTTATGAGGAACCTGCTAATCACATGGGATCCACCCAAAAATCCAGAACAGTCTTCCCATCTCAAGATCCTCAGTTTAATCGCATCTGCAAAGTCCTCTGGCCCTGTACGGTAGCAGTCAGAGGTTTCTTAGGTTTATTAGCACATGGCTGTGGGGGAGGGGGCATTATCCTTCTGCCTACCATTACCAACCTTACAGACTCATCTCTGCAGGCTACCTGATTAACAGTAACCTTCTGAAGCACCAGGGATTAATGAAAAATTCATCCCATGAGTCTCACCAACCGAAGCTCGATATTTGCATCACGCACTTCAACATCAGGTGGGGAACAGGTAAGGAATGTGAATTCTTTCTATTTCTTGATGAGATAATATGCAATTATCATTTTTCAAAACTAAACGGTGTGTATTTCGCTGTCCTTCAGGGGATTTTGGTGATGAAATGTAAGGTCATACATAAACTTGAGTGGCTTATTTCTTTAAGGACATGTGGCTTTTGGTTACTTCTTACTGATTCACTACCAGTTAATGATAAATCTGAACTAGTAGTACACTGAAGAAAAATAGTTTCCAATAATAAATGTATTCAAAGGGAATGAAACAGTATATGGAAAGAAATGGGTATTCTTTTTCACACCACTACCTTATTTGAAAATGCATCTAAATATCTGATTAAAGAAATGGGGGAAAAAAAGGCTTTGCTTATTCTGACACACACCTACAAAGATGGTAGCTTCCTCCACTTACATCTGAGAAAGCCCAGTCGAGCCCCACTGCGGGATGAAGTCCCCCATTGGGAAAGGAGCGAGCTGGGGCCGACAGGGCGGACAGGTGAGCAGAGGCCTGAGAGGTCTGCAGTCCTCCCGGGGCGGATTCAGCGGGTGGGAAAAGCAAGCACTAAGGAGCCATGAGTTTTTAATACAAGGACAATGGTTCATCTTTGTGGGGACCATATAGGTTTGCCTGGCTACTTACAAGCAAAAAGGTCATTTCCTCTTATAATGGCAACTCAGTCAAACAAGTTATTTGAGCTGTATAAATGACACAAATGCCTCACTGAATTCAATAAAATGTTGTCTCTCAGAATGTTGTCCTGTGACCTCTCTCGAGAGCAGGATGTTATATGCCATATCGTCCACTCTTCACATGACAGCTTAATCTACACCTGTCTGCGTTCTATGGGAAAAACACTACCTACCATGGAGATGGGCCAGAGAGAATCGACTTGATGGGTAGAAAACTTACGTTAGCTCTTGAGTATTTCCTACAATAACACAAAACTAATGCAGGCTAATGTGTGAGTCTCTAGTTTCATCTTCTGCCAAGTGATGGAAACCAGAACACGAGAGAAGGGGAAACCACAGATCAGCAACTTTGGGAAAGTCAAGTGCATCACTAGTGCCCTGGTGTTGTTCTTGTTTTGTCATGTATGCCACAGGACTTTGGGGTGACGGTTCAAAAGAAGCATTATTCTGGTGCCCAACAGCTGGCAGACGTCCAATATACATCTGCACGCCTGTTGAAGGAACCTATCAGGAGGACCCACACTCACGTGGAAGGTACAAGAAGGAAAATGCAGGGCAAGAACTGAATCTCCCTCCAGACCAGGAACGGAGAGGTGGCTGCCATGGGCGTGGTGGTGGCCAGGAGGACCTCACCAGCCATCTGCCTGCCGCCCAAGTACCAGAGGCCACCAACCCACGGCTGCCTCTGTGCCAGGCCCATACAGCAGGCACGTCTCTGCAGGGAGCAACTTGGCATTGCGAGGCAGAGAACTTCAGGGCGTATCATGCCTTCCCTCTATTCCCATCAACTTCCAGCACTCTCTGAAAGACAGAAACAGCAAATGCAGCCAGGATTCCATTTCTAAATTTGAAGGTGTTACTGGGCACAGTTCTCAGCTGGGGCCGGCAGACACCAAACTGGTGGCGCACTAACCAAGCGTGTGCGCCGGCATGCACAGAGGCTCTATGGCAGGGGCTGCCGTCTCTTTAAAGTGGTCTGGAGTGTTTGCTCTGCTCTAAATAATGAGGGGGATTTCTGAGATGGAGACCACACAAAGAAGACCCCACATTTTTATTAAGGCTTATTTTAAAAACACGCCCAAATAAGGGGAATATGGAGAGAAGCCCAAGACGGCCCTGTAGATGTGGAGAGAGACATCAATCTGTCAACATCTCAGATCTGAGAACGTGGTGGGACCCAGCAAGTTCCCCCAGTGCCCTTGGTTTGTGACAAAATGCATGAACGCGTCTCCTGCTTCCTGGCAACTCTCTGGATGGGCCTGGCACATGGGGCCTTTGGGGTCGATCTCCATCTGCAAGTGGTTCTTGGAGAGTGGATCCCTCCTTGTGGCGCTTCGCACACGTGCCTCTTCACTTGAACAAAAACATTCCCTGTTTTTATCCTGACTTTGCTAGACTATAAATGGGGTGATTCATCACGGGCAGGTAACAGGTGAGCAAAAATGAAAACGCAGCAGCAGAGGAAAGCCGACGAGCAGAACAACATCATGAACGCTGGCTGACCCGAAAACAGCGGTGTGTGACGGGGCTGCTGCGACAAGCCCGCTCCACAAAAGCATGCCTGGAGGATAAACACTGGACAGTAGTTGGGGAGCCGCTGGGGAGCCACAGCGACTCGTCAGGGGAGGGGAGAGATTCGGAAGCCCCTCCCTGAGGAGGGGTCAGAGCTTTCCTGTGGGAGCAGAGAGTGGACAGAGAGTGGAGTTGTCGCAGCCGGTACCCTGAGTGCACAGGAGACACTTGTGCCACATGGAACCTGGCACTGTAACCTGAGAGCTGCAGCTGGATTTGCACACAATTACGCCCGGCTTAGTGCTAAGCTGCCATTGTTATCACTCCGTCTAATTAGGAAGCACCACTTTCACTGCGCCCAGCCAAGCTGGTTCCAGCAGCTGCAAAGAGAAGGCCCTGCATCCTCACACTCTCAAAGCACAACACTGCTGGCAACCTCTCCTCCCAAAGCCCCAACCGGCCCACCAGCCACTCACCACCCCATGCAGGGTACCCATGCTGCCTCAGGGAAGACATGCCCCGGCCGGGCTGGTTCCCAACATGCTCGTCCTCCCGTGGAGCTCAGCACCGCTCCTTCCTTTCCCACCAGGACACCTGAGCAAGGTCAAGGGAAAAGATGAGGGTGGAGGGAAGGGTGGATTCAGAAAACAGGAGATTTTAAGAAAGGCTTCGTCGCTAAGATGGGAAGTGCTGTGGAAACAGGGTCCCTCAAACTTTTCCATGGAAGCACCTCTGAACGGGGCTGCATCTTTAAAAGATGCAGAATCTTTTAAAAGGGACATTAAGGTACACGGAGATCATCTGGGTGGGCCCCAGTCAAACTGGACTGGGGTCCTTGTAAGAAAAGGACACAGACACACACAGACGGCGACCGTGTGAGCACACGGGAAGGAGATGGCCATCTACAACCAAGGAGAGAGCCTGTGGGAAACTCAGACTTCCCGACACCTTGATCTTGGACTTCCAGCCCCCAGAGCTGTGAGAAAATCAGTGTCTGTGGTGCTTTGCTGTGGCAGCCCGAGCAGACTAATAGAGGAAGGGGCCAGGCAGGCCCGAGACCGCAGTGTCAGAGGCTGCCTCTTGCTGCCACTCTCTGCAAAGGTGCCCCTGGCGTCTCTCTCCTCAAGTCCCCAGCACCAGGATCCTCATACTGTCCCCCAGCTAAGCTGAGGTACTGGTGAAGCATCTCACTCCAAATGCTCCCGGTTCTGACATTCGGAAAATGAGCTGATCTCACACGTGATCGCACTGTGTCCCCCACAGCCGCTGGGCCCCCACGGCTCAGTCTGCTCCTCCTCATAGCCTCCCACCACCCCCCTCGGCCGCCAGGACCAGCAGGCAGAAAACCAGCAGTTACAGAGCAACTTACAAATTTTATCTTATGGGGGAGATTTTATTTCAGGCAAAAGGGAAGGGACTCAGAGAGGGTAAAGTGATTTTTCCAACAGAGGAAATAGGAATGCAACCCAGAAATTTCTGATTCCAAAGCCCCTACTTTTCCCAACAAGTCTCAGTGTCTTTCTTGCAGCTGCGATGGCCAAGTGTTTTAAAAAATAGTTCTATTGGGGGGGGAAGCCACAGCAAATACTATCCTAATGTCCCTAGAGATTGATTTTAAATTGGCATTAATTTAAATAGATGGCAAGCCATCTATGATGTAACCTGGTAGAGAAATTAAAATTTCACTTCAAATTTTACAAATCATGCTGAAAATGAACATAAATGACAAAAATACCCTTGAAGAGTTTTTACTGAAAGATAATGAAACGCCTCCTTTAAAGCCTGGAATAATGAGTGGAAAAGGCAACGTGGTGCCTTGGGTTCCTGTCATTGATCAGCATTCGGGGCCCAGCTCTGGAGACAAGGGCATCCGTGGTCCCCGAGAGCTCCAGCCCTGCCCTGCCCTGCCCACAGGCTCCTTCCTGCTCCCGCCTGGCAGCCAGGGGAAATCAGCCGTCAGGTTCACCTTATAATGAGCCCCAATCAGCTCAAAACTTAATCGTTTTCCGGAGAGCTCAGAAGGGATGAGCAGGAAAATTCCTAGCAGTCTTTAAGTGATATCCCTGGGACCGACACTGGGGACCCTGGGCCACCAGGACGCCCACCCCACTTGTCCACCGACTTCTCACCCTACCCCCAGAGAAAAGCAAGGATGACCTGAGTACTCAGGAAGCACCGGATCCACCTACCAGTCTCACTGCTGGCAAGACCAATGCACATCCCCATGGGGGGTGGGGGACACTTTCTGTAAGACCCACTGTTTCCGCAGTCCTCGCCCTGAGGTTCTTGGCACTCACAGTTTTTACCTTCACAGCCTGATTGTGCTCTCACTACTGGTTAAATTGGAGGGGATGTTAAAAGCCAGGGAAATCAAAGAAGCACCAAGAAAAGCAGAGAATCCAGCTTTATGTGGATGAATTTGATTTGGGACAAGCAGCAGGAAGTAACAAAGGGCATCAGGTGACAATAGAGACAGGCGCTGTGGTTGAGTCCTGGCCACAGTGAGTGGGTAGCTGTGTGTGAGGTTCTCAAAGGGGAGAATGGGGACAGGTGAGGGAGGACCAGGCTCCTGGGCACCACACATGGGCAGCAGGAGAAGCGTGGGAAGCAAAAGAAAGCAACACAGCAGGAGACACGCACTGTCTGAGCCGCACTGTCCAATGCGGCTCATCACGTGCGCCCGCTGGGCCCGGAGATGCATCAGCCTGCACAGAGCTGTGTGGCAAACATAGCGTACAGGGGATCTGAGGCCCAAATGGACCACCTCCCCACACCTACTATGGAAGGCCAAGGGGACTGACGTGAGGGACTGCGTGGGAGAGCCACTGGGAGTCTCTCAGACAGCGCTGGGGAGAGTGCGAGCCGACCTCAGGGGCAGCAGGGAGTCCACAAAGCACAGCTGGACCCAACACTCCCAGAGGGGAAACAGGGAAGTCCAGCTCAGGGCCGTTTGGTTTTGTGGTTTATGAAAGCGAAGACCTGTGCGTGTTTGTACGCAGCACACCAGCCCCCTCCTGTTCCCTAGCATGACACGTCCACAGTGCCTCCCAAATTCACACTCCTCCCCGTGCGCCATCTGGGAGCAGCTCACAGACCAAGCCGCGGAGGAGGGGAGGGGGAGTGCGGCTGCATCTGGGGCCTGTCAAGAAAGGAGCTTGTGCCCTCCAGTTTTGGGGTTTGTTTCTGGTCCTGGATAACATGACAGAGAGCCAGGCAGAAAGGGCCGATGCAGGGCGGACTCTGGCCTGGGCACAGCCTGGATGGGCCCCACCCTCACATGCCGGGCCCTGGCACTCCTGGGCATCCGGCTGTCAGCTCTCCAGCTGCCATTGCTTGAACCTAAGTTCACAGGGAAATCCTGTCTGGCCGTGAGAAACTGCTTTAGTAACTCACTCCAAACACGGACCTAATGCATGGAACATCCTGGCTGCTTTGTCCTCCCACTCCCCTGGCCAAATAAATTAGTTTTGAAAAGTTAACTTCTGAATGGGACTCAGGCAAAAATGGGTGCCTCCTGCACGCTTCATGCCTGGCCGGACTGCCCTTCTGGGTAGGCTACGAGTTGTTATAAGCACTCACAAAAAATGAAATATGTAACAGTTATAGAAGGCAGTCACCTGGCAAATTGTTAATACATCCAGTCTTCACTTCATAAACAGCTAGACATTGTTCAAGCTTCTGTGATTTCCCCAGTATTTTAAAAGAACAGCAAGGAGATGCTAGAATTAGCATCACCTGTCACGGTGTGGATGGAGATGTTTATTTCACTAGCAAACTGTGCAACCTCTAAACTTTCCCTGTCAAATTCCTCAAGTAACGAACTGAAACCACAGCAGGGCCCCATTTGTCTCTGTGTGTAGAAGAAGAAACCAGAGAAGCGAAGGATGCTTGGCCCACACATCCGCTGACACCCAGTCGCCCCGTGGTTACTGGACGGGCCAGGGAACCCACAACACAGCAGCTCTGAGAGGCAGTTCTCTCCTTGGGGCAACGAATCACAGTTTTCTTTTCCTAACTGAAGGAGCACAGTGCAGGGTTCTAACGCCACCAGGTAACGGGAAGCGCATGAAAGTGGTGCCAAAAAATTAACACGGAGGTGTACAGACAGCAACTTTCACTGCATTTCCAGGCCACGGGGAACGTGGCATATCCGAGGTTGCTGAGGGTGGTTGGCAATGCGCAGGCTCTGCCTCAGGGAGATGAGTTACGTGGTTTATCCTGCCTGTGCCTTGCTTAAAATGGAGATTACAGTCATGTGACATATGATGTGATATGTGATGTGATATACACATGGACACATGCAATCTCAGGAGGAGAGAACACACTAACACATGCAAACTGCTTGTAGCAGGGCCCGGCCCCAACTCAGTGCCCAGGAATGCTGGCTTATCGGCACCTGACGAGAATGAGCCAAGAGTCTAGCTGGTGGCCTCCCAGACACAAGTAGTGTGTGACAGGACGGAAGTGTCATCCCTGAAGGACTCTCTGCCCCATTTCTTTCTCCCCATCAAAAACTCACAGGGACCTTGGAGCTGCTGACCTCCCTCTGTGACACTCCTGACGACCGCCACTCAGGACCCGCTCGCTGCCAGGCAGTGCCCGGCAGGGCAGCCCTTCAACAGGGAAGGGAGTCCAAGGATGGCGGCTGGGTGGGGGCCAGCGGTCTCACAGGAGTCGGGGTTTTGTGTCTTTAGCCCTCAGAAAGCTGCCTCCTACAGACGCACATGAGGAAGGCCCCCGGGAAATGCAGGTTTCCAGACGAGAGGGTCATTGGGGCGTGATACCATGACGTGTGTGACATGCAACATATGTGTGACCTGTCATGCACATAAATTCATCGAGAAATTTCTAGGTTGTCATGAGGAATTTTATTTAGTGACTAACTTCAAACGATATATATACACACACCGACGTGTGAATGTGTGTAGGTGTGCACACATGCATGTGCATGGGTGTATATACAGACACAGATACATACATGCACACAGGAAGGGACTTCTCATGGGCCCAGGCTGTCCCTTTAGGATGTGCAGTTCCCCTGAAGTGTGGGCCATAAGTGTCCACACAGGGGGCTGAGGGCACAGACCAGGGACATCCTGGACTGAAGCAAATGAGATGCACCGGGTCTGTAGCTCAGAACCCTTGTTAACACGTTTCCCACAAACTTGCCTCCCACATTTGACACCCTCTTATTAGAGACAGAAAAAATTCAGGTGCCAGAGGGGTGAAAGCCCTGAACACACAGAATCATGAAACGGAAATGTTTCTAAAATTTTGCGTAGAGCTCCTAGTTATACAGCCACGGTGCTGACATCCAAGCAGGAAACCTAAATCAGAGCGGGCTCAGTTCTCAAGGCTCCGTCCCCGTAACAGCGGGGTGACCCCCCACACACTTCGTTCTGTGGACATGGCTCCCACACATGTGGGAGCAGCCTGACCCCCTCCGGGGCAGCCACACAACTGCAGCTGACTTGGACACGTGAGCTCAGACCTCGGGCCTCATCGTCCTTCCCACCCCAGGCATCGGCCCTTCCCAGGATATCCCTCTGCACATTAGTGATGCAGCCACAGTTACAGCCACAGAAACGGAAAACCCCATGTCACCGCCAATGGGCTATTGCCCCGACTTCAGTGCCCAGGCACGGGTCCACCTCACACAGGCCAAGGAGGCGGCCACCTGGGGGCAACAGAGGTCACAATATGTGGCCCTTGGATGCTCATGACACGTGTGGTGTGTCAGGAAGCACCGTCAGTGTGTCCGAGCAGGGGAAGCTGGGGCAAGGGCAGACCATCTGAAATGAGTCATGTAAAAAGACAGCAACCAGAGACTTTGGGCAAATGAATGAACGCATGGGGAACAGAGCTCGAGGCCCCGGGGCTGACAGCAGCCTCCAGCTGTGCCCACCACTGGCCCATCTCCTCCCCAAGATGGTCCTCGTCTTCCCGGCCCCACAGCCGTCTCAGTTTAGGGCAGCGCTGCCTGGTAACAGAGAACACAAGCCACATGTGCCGTTTTAACTTTTCTCATAGCCACATTAAAAAATGTAAACAAAGAAAGGTGAAATTTTAACCATATTTTCATATAATCTAATATGTCTAAAGTGTTATTTCAACATGTAATCAATATGGAAGAAGTATTAAGGTATTTTACATTCTGTTTGCCACGCCACCACGTCTTCGGAACACAGTGAGCCGTCCACATCCAGGACCCTCATTTGCCGGCCCATGTTTCTGGTGCTCAGAAGCACATGAGTGAGGGCTTCCACACAGACACAGGTCCCTCTAAGTAATGACTGCACCTCATATAGACCACGGCGCTAACTGGCCACGTGTCTACCTTCACTCACAGGGCTCTTCGGGGCCCTGGCCCCTGCTCACCAGCTTGTTCCACATGCCCAACTGCCACGCCAGCTCAAAGTTAGGTCCACGGAAAGTAGGAGCCATATTTGTATTCTGAACACTGGCCACAGACTAGACATTCAATAAATGTTTGTTAAATAGTCTACTAAGTACACCAGAATGAAATCCGAATCCCTGACCATGGCCTTCAGGTTCTGTCTGTAACTCTCCCACTTCCCTCTTTGTAAACCCTTGACGGAACACCCCAACATCTGTTCTAGGTGCTGGGGACGGAGGCAGCAAAGGCCACCTGTGCTGCATCTTCCTGGAGCACCAGTCACACTGAATGTTTTTATATTAAGGCGCTCCAATACGTACCGAAAGTGAAGGCTAAAACCCCCTCCAATTATTCTGATTACACACCAGGCCCCAAACACAATTTGTGCCTCTATGGCAGGCAGCTCTGAAATGGCCCCACACCCAGAAACACCCCAAACCACCCCACAGCATATACCATCCTCTCACTGACTAACGCAGTGACAGAAACACTCTGAAAAGTCCTGATGCCCGGAGGAGCCACCTGGTCATGCCCCATGTCCCTGTCCCCACTCCTCTGCTGTAGGACTGCCCACACCTGGCACTCCCATGCCCGCTGTGCCCACCTCCCATGCCACGAGGGCCATCCTCGCTGGGGGGGGTAGAATTCCCTAAACTGCGCCTGTCCTCAGGACAGGCACGGCTCTCAGCACCAACGATGCCCACAGAGCACTGCCAGGTGCCAGTGTGCCCTCTGTGCCCACAGCGCAGGGTCCTGGGAGCTGGGACTGTGTGTCCCACTGACTCAGATCCCCTGCAGTGACTGGCTACTGACAGATGACAAACAGAGCGTGCAGCCACTCTGCTTCAGGTTGGTGTGTGAGAGGGAAGTGTAAGAGATGCGAAATAAAAGGTTACACGCTAACCTACGTAGGTCAGATTGCCTCCCAATGGTGTCTGTAGACAAACACATCACTCTTAATAGTGGGGGTGAGTTTAGAATAAATAATGTGATGAGCAATGGAACAAATTTAAAACTCGAGTGAGGAACCTAAGGAAAAATGTTTATTAACATCATGCCATACTCTGTGCATTGCGCTTTCAAGTATAAGTTTTCAAGGAAAACTTCCTTTTAAAAGTAACAGTTAGGAAAGAAAAGTATTAAGTGAAAAGTAATAACTTTGAGAAATGGCCTAGTAAAAATTAGCTCAAGAAAGTAACTTTGAAAATAAAACATCATTAAAAAGTCCAAAGTCTTGCTCACACTATTTAGAAGGAAAAAAAAACAGGCTTTACCAAAATATATTGAAGGAAATAATTCATTCCCAATTAAGTCACTTAGGTTTTTAAAAGTTGTAAAAGGCAACAACATCAAGGACTTTTCTTGGGAAATATCTCTCTGTAAAGTGAAGTGGTACATAAACATCCCTGAGCTTTGGACTCTGTCCAGCCATCTGGATGACAGGCACAAAAACTCAGTTCAGAACCGAAGTCCACGCTGTACCCATCACACAGGCTGTAAATGTCTCACTTCCAGGACCTGCTGCAAGAGGTGCATTTATTCTAGACACCGATAATTTTAAAAAATATTAAATCCCTTAAAAAGTAAATTTATGAATCGATATGCATAAGAAACTTACCCTTTTAAAATCACTCCCTTTCCCTTGTTTTGCTAAATGTGTGAGTGCTTTTGTTTATTCTTCTCCTGCTTTGTCTTAAGCACAAAACACGGCCAAGTTATCAGTAAACAACGCATAACAGGGATGAGCTGCAACATATCATGTGGATTTTTCCAGAGCCTCAAACACAGTCGCCAAAACTGCTCGAGAACAACGTTTAAAGAGCAAGCTTTAACTCCATTTTTAAAATCGCCCCAGCCTGAGAACACAGCAACCCGAAGGGCCAGGTTGCCCCCCAGCACGACGCTTTTCCCACTTCCAGAAGTTTTGAGAAAAAGAGAGTTTTGCTGCAGTTGCAATGATCATGCCAGACTTCACGAGACCCACGAGATTTGACCCCAGGACCACATCTCTGTTGGTGTGTTTTTCTCAAACGGCTCACCTAGAGGCAGATCAGAAGAAAATGTCAGTTAAAGCCCCAGTACAGGGAGATCCTAAAAACAGAGGCAGGAAGTTCAATTTATACATCAGAAGCCAGAAAACAGTAAAACCACTTAAGCTCAAAGTAAAAATGGATGAAAAGGTAGAAGGTCGCTGGACTGAAGTATGGTATAAACAAAACTTTTATGTGCACCGGGAAACCAAAACATTTGTGTGACTCGCTTCATTTCCAAGGTTGCTTTACTGCGGCACCTCCTGGTTCTGCCTGTGGATGGTTTTACCGGTTGACTGCTCAAAGCAGATCTGCGAACTGGTAGAAATGTTGAAAGAAAATACCCAGATTGAAGTACAAAGAGAAAAAAGAGTGAAATCACAGAACAGAATGTCAAGTGACCCAGTGAGAAGGAGCAACATACGTATAACTGGAGTCCCCAAATGAGGGAAGGGGAAGAATGAGGCAGAAGCAATGTTTGAAGAAATACCAACCAGGAATTTTTTTAAGTGGATGAATACATCAAGCCACAAATTCAAGGTGCTTTTCAAATTTGAAACAGTATAGAAAATGTTGCCTAAGAAAAATTTTTTTAAAAATTGGAGGAAAATTTTTTAAATAAATAAATAAATAAAGCCTTACAGCTGACCTTTCCAGTGGGAACACCGGAAGCCAGAAGAGCTGAAAGAAAAATCACCATCAACCACCAATTCTCTCTCAGACCAGGAGAAATACAGATGTTTGCAAAAACAAGCTGAGAATTCACTGCTAGCAAACCCACAATAACAGAAATCCTAAGGGAGTTCTTCAGACAGCAGAAAAACCCCAGGTATCATCAGCATGCTGATGCAGAAAGGCAGGCAGGAAAGGCACTTGGTGGTGTAGTAAACAGGTAAATCAAAAAGAATACTGACTGTTAAAAGAACAGTCATGATGTCTTGCGAAGTTTAGATACATGGGGAGAATTAAAATCAATGACCACAATAGCACAACAAGCAGGAGGGGGTAAATGAAGTTAAGTGTGATGAGATCCCTGCATTGTCCAGAAAAATACAAAAGTAGAATAAAAATTACAGTCTCCAGCATAAACACTAAAAGAGTAAATAGAACACACAACTCACAAGTCAATAGAGGCTCGCTAATCAATACTTCATTAATCTAAAAAAGGACAAAACCTAAAGAGGTAGAAAGAACTAATAGAACAAAAACTAAGATGACAGATTGAAACCCACATGTTTTTAAGCAGCAGGTGCACAGGAAAAGACTCCTAACATCAAGCAGAGTTCGTTCAGGAACTCAAAACAATGACAACAACGCAAACCTCTCAGCAAAGGACAGCAAACATCATGCACGCTTCATAATATTCTTTAAGGCTTCCCCGAAATTGAGACAAAGGATCGAAGACCTGCTATCACGTCTTGGAGCCGCATTTGCTGAGGTCCGGCCAAGGCAACAAGGCAGGAAGAGTCAGGACCACTGGAAAGCAAAAACTAAAGCTTCCTTATGCCCTGAAGACATGATTGCGTACAAAGGAAATGTAAAAGAATCTTGAGACAAACTTCCCAAATTAAAGAGTGAACTCAGCAAGGCTGCTGAATACAAAGAGAATATGTCAAGTATATTTTATATTACAGGAAACAATTTGAAGTGATAGACACCAAGTGTCTAGGGCTGAATCTGATCAATGAAAATGTACAAGACCTGTCCTAAAAACACCAAGTATAATTAATGAAGGAAATGTTAACAATATCTAAATATCAATAGAAGGATAACTCAGGACCATAGACTGGAAGACAATATTGTGAAGATGCCAATTCTTCTGAAACTGATCTATAGGTTCAATGCCATCTCATTAAAAGTTCCAGCAGTTTGCTGAAATTTACAACTCATTCCAAAATTTAAACTGAAATGAAAAAAAAGCCAATAACGGAAACCTTTTTGAAGATTTAAAGCAAAATTAAGGAGCGAACACCAACATCTATCAGGACAATATAAAACCAGAGTGATTGAAAGTTACAGGATTGGAGCAGAAAAGTTAGTACACCAATGAAATAAAACAGAGTCCAGAAGCAGGTGCCCATGTCGAGTCGCCTGATCAGCAAAGGTGCCACAGCAACGCAGTGAGCGAGTGGGCTTCAAGTTTCTGGCGCTGGGCCAACCAGACACCCACAGCAGAGCTGGGCGGGCTGGCTCACACTGCCAACTATAAACACCAAAATCAGTTCCAGATGGATCCCAGACCTAAATGTCAAAGCTAAATAATAAAAGCTCTAGGAGATAACGGGGAGAGTATCTTCATGGTCTTTGGGTAGGCAATGATTTCTTAAACATAATACAAAAAGCATGAACCATGAATGAAAAAATTGATGAATTGAAACTCATTAAAATGATAAAGTGCTGTGTGACAAGCACAGAATGCAAATACAAGAGTAAAATTGTAGCAGTATTGGAGAACATATTTGCAATAGACAGAGTATCTGACAAAAGGCTCCTATGTACAATATATTAAAACTCTCAACAAATTCATAAGAAAAAAGACAACTTTATTTTAAAAACAGGATAACACTTGAAAAGGCACTTCACGAGAGTATATCCAAAAGTGCATTACAGGTGTGAAAAGGTAGTCAATATCAGGAGCCATCATGAAGTGCAAATGAACATCACAATGGAATGCACCACAATGACTGATTTTTCTAGAAATGGCATCTACTAAGCACAGTGGTGGGGGCCTTAACTGTACGACCACTTTGGAAAACTGTTTGGAAAGCATATGTACACTCCAATCAGCTGTCTCACTCACGGTGCATACCCAACAGAACCCTACACGTATCCATATTCAGGGGATCATTTGCCATTTGCGAGTAACAGCTTTATCCCTAATACCGACATTATCCATTATAGCAAAAGCTGGAAACATCGCAATGTCCATCAACAGGACAGCTAAATAAATGGTGCCTCAAGGCCAATAATGAGCCGTGGTCCGATACACCACCTTAGACACGACACTAAGCAAAGGAAACCAGACATGAAAGAGCATGTTGGCACTATTCTATTTACACACCATGCACACACAGGCAGAGCGAGTCCATTTTGTAAGAGGTCAGAGGGGTGGCTGCCTTAGGAGAAGTAGGTAACTCCTGGGCAGGGTGTGTGGGAGGCATCCAGGTGCTTGCAACGTCCTGCACGCAGGTCGGCTGTGATCACGCGTGTGTGCACGTCGCTGCAAAAACGCATCTCGCCGTGCACTTAAGTTCGACATACTTTACTAGGTGTATGTCATATTTGACACTTTGATCTCAAAAGTCTTTTCTCATTTACTTAAGAAAAATTTAACAGGAATATAAGTCTATGAAAAGCAAATAAATCAGTCTTAAGAATAGTTGCTTGTGGGCAACAACTGTATCTTACACATTTCATTATGTCCCTGAGTCAACGAGAATGTCTTGCATATAGGTGGTATTTAGAAAAGCTAAGAACATAATAATAATACCTATTTACATGCAATTTCTATTACAATGGGTACAAAGATGAGCGCTCTCAGCCAGCATTTGCTCAACCTCATGAGTTTCCCCTTGGACGAAATGGGAAAGTGTGGACTGGATGACTAGAGATAACATCGAAGTAGTTTGACACAGACCTAGGAGCAGGTCTTAGGTTGGCCACCGGGTCCTAGCCTCAGCTCTTCTCTGTGTAGGAGACTTATAGTGACTCCACGGAAACTACGGTAAAACACCCACGAAGAAGGAAGCTTTCAGATAAGCCCACGCGCCCCACAAGTACCTGACGCGCAGGGAGTAATGAGTTCCTCTTGCAGAAAGCAGGAATACACATAGATAATCAGGGTCCCATCTAATAATATTCATGATATTGCCATTCAGCGAAAAACACCAGCCTCATAAAAACGGTCATAAACGGTCTACCCAATGGTTATAGTGTTTGTAATGATCTGGTGCAAAGATGGAGCCAATAGTGTAGAGTTAAATAAAAATGCATGCCCCAAACCACAGTGATTCAGTAACCAAAGAGAAACTAAGTCTCCTATAATGTACAGTAGTCCTTCCTCCCTCCACCTCACTCACATGGAAAATGGTTACGCTCTTAGCATTTCAGTTTATGGCATGGAGAACCTTATCAAAACACTTCCTCTGCCCATCAAAATAGGCTGAATTTTTCTAACCTTAAAAATAGACTCCGCTTATCCACAATATGGGGCCCCTTCTTGGAAGCTGTTCTGCTAAATCGTGCAGAGTTCTTGAGTCCTGAGGGTCTGGACAAGAAGCAAAGATCTGCAAGTCCTCCTCCTTGGCTTATTCACCAGACTCTGTTCAGTCAGATTTTATCTCATGCCATTATTCATGGCAGGGGCAGCAGCACCATCTCCGTAACATGCTGAGATTTTCAAGTCCTTCCTAAGTCATCTAGGCTGTCTACACACACACCTCTCTCACAGAGCAGGGCTTCAGCATGCCCGTCTGCAGAGGGGACACTGGTGTTAGCTACCAAGCCATCAGTGCCTTTCTCGGCTGACATTCAGGTCCCCGCTTTAGGCCTTTCCAGAGCAGTACTTTTGTTTATGATAACTTATACCATGTTTCTCGTTCTGTCAATCATGTGAAATTGTCAAAGTGTTCCACAGGACAGAAACTAGAAAATGTTCCACTAATAGGAGACATGACTGTCTGTTATCCCTCTCCATAACGAAAATGTTGGGGGCTTTCTCCCCACTTCTAGCCTGTGCTGACTGTCCCACACTCTGGGCCAGCAGCCATGACCAAGCGAAAGATGGTGGAGTCCCGGCGGTAGACAGGGAGACGCCTCGAGGTCACTTGGTCCAACCCATCCTCTTCCCCACGAGGATTCCCAGATCTTCTTTTCATGCTTGTGCGAGAGTGATGCCACTTCCTGAGAAAGCTGGGAGCCCTGGGAAGGGTGGTTTTGTTAAGTCTAGTCTGGGCCCATTCTGAAATTTGGCCTGGCACATGGAAAGGCAGAATCTTTAACTGTGAAGACTGAGGTGCATCTGCAAACGCTGGCGGCCCCAGCACAGCAGGGCAAGACCAGGGAGACAGACGGCAGGTCTGACACTTCGCCTAGGACCCCACCAACTGAAGAAAGTCCCCAGAAAGTTGCAGAGTGTCTGCACTGGGCTGAACTTCAGCACACACAGATCTGTGCGCACACCACGTATCTGTACCCATAGGTAAGGTGAGATGTTCTGTGTCTAGTCCAACAGGGGCAAAAGGTGATATACTTTTAATCCTGTGTGCAATGCATGGTAAGTGTGTGGTTTGGCAAGTTTTGAGCATATCCTGTAACACTCCTCACCTCAAAGCTGTTTCCTTTTAAGAAAGCATTGTGGGCGCTGACTGAGGGCACCAAAGGGATTCGGATGCAGTCTCTGTTGTTAACTGCAGACATCTGTTAAAAGCTTTTTTACCTGTATGTCACTGATGTTAAGTGTGAAATGAATTAGGACTTGCACACATAATTGCTATCCACGGTTAATGCTTAGATTAAAAAACAGAGCTTTGCGAGCTATAAATTATAAATGCAGTATAGTGCCAATTACATAAAACATAATTTATATAGAAATTAAAATATCTCAGAAAATGTACATGGCTGAATTCTCTTTAAAAATTACTACATTTGTTCAGCTAGCTAAGCTATTTATCATAGTGGGCAAACCAAAGGCAGTTGCTATCAGCAGAATCTTTTCGTTTCCTAAGGTATTTCAACACATTCCCCTGATGAGGCCCGTCAGGAAACCATTCTAATGTAATCCAAGGCTGTCCGTGTGGCAAAATTTACTTCGGAGTTCTCTCTGGTCCTGAGACATGCCTGTTTCTGCCCAGCTAGGTCACCTGGTCACCAGTACCCAAGCAGGTGTCACCCAAGCAGGAGATGCCCAGCTCGGGACCAATGAGGCTCTCACTTTAATTGCTTACCAAAAGGTCCCCAGTAGAAAATGAGATTGTGCAAAACTAACCAAAAACCAAATGAAAACACTGTGTGCTCTCAAATTAAGTAAAGCAGCAAGTAATTAAGTATCTGCAAGAAGAGAGGCTGCGTGGCTGTGGGCCCAATTCCAAAGGCAGGTGGAGGGTGGGTGGCCCGGGCATCCATCATGCCTCCCCCTCTTCACATAACTTAGACTGCAGTCTCTCCCATCAGAAGGAAAGAATCTAGAATGTTCTTTCAACCTTGCTTCCCCCTCAAGCTACCAACCCCCCGTGCTCCTCAGCCACATGTGGGGTGAAGTCATCATGTCATCCACCTCTGCTTCCTGCCGCCCTCCCACCTGCGTCCCTGCAGAGTGGCATCTGCTTCCCCTTCTGTCCAGAAGCCGTGTCAGCATCTGTGGGTCGCCAGCCTCTCAGCCTGCAGAGTGTCATTCATGCTCCACACCCGAGGTCGCCATCTCCACCTCCAGGCTTCACTGTCACACCGATGGCGTCCAAGTCCGTCTCCTTAGGCCCATCCTCTCTCCAGCTCGCTACAGCCACACTTCCAGCTTTCACCTTGCATTAGCTGCCTAGGGCAGCCATAACAAAGTCCCCCAGGGGAGGGGCTTAAACAGCAGTGCCATGTAGCTCTGGAGGCCCGAAGTCCAAGATCAAGGTGTCCGTGGGGTTAGTTGCGGCTGAGACTGCAAGGGAGCTCCTGTCCCAGGCACCCCCTGGGCCTCGTGGCCTTAGGCGTCCCTGGCTTGTAGGTGCCCCAATGCTGTCTGCACCTGGTGTCCTTCCTGGGGGTCGGTCTTCACGTCTGTCATCCTCCCTCCACACTTGTTTGAATCCAAATTTCCCCTTTTTTGTAAAGACATTACCATACTGGATTGGAGCCCAGCTAATGATCTCATTTTAACTTGACGACCTCTGTAAAGTCCTATCTCCAAATAAGATCACATTCCAAGGTACTGAGGGCCCAGCATACTTGTGGGGGTGGTGGACAGAGCCAGTCCACGGCATGCTCAAAATCAGTGCGCCCAACACCAATGCGCCGCCTCCCCCTGAAACCTGCGCTGGCACCGAGTTTCTTCGGGTCTCCGAATCACATCTTAGTCCTTTCCTTCTCCTGACATCCAGTCAGGCTCCAGCCCCACACACCTGTCCTCCACTGGCTCTCCTCTGCCCCCCTCCACCCCTGAAGACCACACGAGCTCGGGTGGGACATCCTGTACCAGCCCCCCCCCCCCCGTCACCGTCTGCCCATAGGCACCTCAGCTCCACTCTCTCCTCTCTCTCTCCCAACTTAATCTTCCCGTTAATCTTCCCGTTAATCTTCCTAACAGCCAACTCTGAGCCATTTCCCTCTCTGAAGAGGCAAAACAAGAAAAAATTAACTCCAAAGGCCCTTCTTAACTTACGAGTTGGGTCTAAATCCTGCCCCCAGTGGCCTGGAGGCTCCCAGCCACAGCCAACACCAGACGCAGCCCCTTTCCAGACACGGCCCAACCTGCCCCCTGCTGCACAGGCCAGGGCTGGGCCAAGAAAAGAGACAGCCCCCTCAGAGACTGTCCCAGAAAAGCATTTAATGAAGAAACCAAGGATGGGCAGGGAGCGTGATGGGGTCCAACAGAGAGGGACAGACGCCTAGTGACCAGCAACACAGGGATGCTGTTACCAGCCTTCTACCTGAGGGACAGGGGACGGAACCGCATCCCCAGTGCCTGGAGAGAACAGGACTGTCCTGGACACAGAGCTGGGCAGCGAAGAGTGGACGGCACGTGAGGGAGGGGAACCGAGACCCTCATGCGGCCTCTACGCCCATCCCTTCCGCTCGGACCCTGCCAGCCCACTTCCTCAGCCAGCTCACCAAAAGCTACCTGCCTTTAAAAGCCAGATTAGTGATAGTAAAGATGTTTTTCAAAACGTAAAAACATGACTCAAATATAAAATGAACACGTGTCTCAGGTGGTACTGAATGCACAGTGCATGAAGGGGCCACTCTGAGGCTACAGGAGGTTCAGAGGAAAATGCGGGCACGAGACCACTGGGAAGAGCGCTGGGCTGAGAGAGCCTGTCAGCACTCACCTGCTCCACTCCACAGCCGCGTGTGCCAGATGCGCCTTCATTTTCCAGGATCAGGAGTCGGTACCATTGGTTTTCTACAGCTGACGGATAAAAGGCAGCTCAGAGACAAATGAAAGGCAGACAACCCAAGTGAGCAGGAGGTGGGCGGGCGACCACAGTTCTTTGCTCATTGGCCAGATGTATGGCCTTTCATGACTTCCTCTCTCTATTGGAAGGACGGACGGACGGAAAAAAAAGGCTTTGGCATCGGAAAGCCCGTAAGCTCACCTGCACCGCTGACCTGCGCCAAACTGCCTGCTGCGAGCACGTCCCCTCACTACTCTGCCCTCGGTTTCCTGGCCTGCGTGCCAGCCAGAGCCTCACAGACCACCAGCGCTGCCCCAGGGTCGCAGGCAGCGCAGCCACCCCGTCTGAAGTGAACACGTGGCAGCCGCCATCCTTGCCGTCCTTCCATTGGCCTTCCCCATAAAATCACAGAATTGGGCCTGAAGTTCCCTTTCAGTCTAGACATTCTTGGCTGCAGATGCTGCCTCCTCCATGAAGGCCTGGACAATCACCGTTGCCAGACAGGGGTCCCTCCCTCTTGGCATCCTCTGCCCTGACAGTGACCCACCTCCTACATACACTCTGCAGGAAATGTGATAAACTCCTCAATAACAAGCTCAGATATACCAGAGCCCAGCACCCAGCATGGTGCTTGGCACATAGTAGGTAGTCAACCAATATCTCAAAATGAACTAAAAGAAGAGATGGATCAAAACCACGTGAGATACCACCTCACACCTGTCAGAATGGCTATTCCCGAAAAGACCAGAGAGAGCACAGCAAGAGTCGGCAAGGATGTGGAGAAAAGGGAACCCTCACACACAGTTGGTGTGAATGTAAGTCGGTGCAGCCACTATGGGAAACAGTACGGAGGTTCCTCAGAAAATTAATAAATAGAACTACCATGTGATCCAGCAATTCCACTTCTGGGTATTTATCCAAATGAAACAAAAACACTAACTCAAAAAAGACATATGCATCCATATGTCCATGGCAGCCAATATGGAAACAACCTAGTGTCCACAGACAGATGAAAAGATGAAAAAAATGTGTTATATATAATGGATGCCCTGGCTGGTGTGGCTGAGTGGACTGAGCACCAGCCTGCGAACCAAAGGGTCGCCAGTTCGATTCCCAGTCAGGGCACATGCCTGGGCTGCAGGCCAGGCCCTCAGTAGGGGGCACATGAGAGGCAACCACACATTAACATTTCCTTCTTTCTCCCACACTTACCCTCTCTTTAAAAATAAATAAATAAAATCTTTAAAAAATGTGTATACATAATGGAATATTACTCAGCCATGATAAAGAATGGACTCTTATAATTTGTGACAATGTGGCTGTACCTTGAGGGCATTAAGTTAAGTAAAATAAGTCAGAGACAACCACCACACGACTTCCTATGATTTCGCTCATAGGCAGAATCTAAAAACATTAGCAAGCTCACAGACACAGAGAACAGAAGGGTGGTTGCCCTGTCCCGAGTTTATTACCTGAAACACCGTCTCAGAGAGCCACTCCCGAGGGCCAGTCCTGGGGCAGGCGCCCACAGCAGAGGTTCTGTGAGTCACACTCGTATTATCAGCTGCGTTCCCACACGCAGAAGCGCGGCTCCAAGTTTTCCTCTTGCTTAAAAGGCACTGATCTCCAGAGACCTGTCCGTCCTCCAGAGCCGCCCACCTGCTCTGAAGCCACAGCCCCACCGGCTGCATCTGCAAACAGGGGGCCAGTGACGGGACTTCTCAGCACCCACCTGAGGGAGTTTGTGGGGATCCCATGAGTGAACCGCATGAAAGACTTGGTGCAGACATACTCCTCAGTACATGTAAGTGAACTCAGAGGAACTAACGTCACCAACAGGTGGCATATACCTGCGTGACACAGCCCTGGGCTGAGCTGCGGAGAGACGGTTGCCCCTCAGGGCCACCCCCAGACATCAGGGGGGAAGAGGACTTCTGTCAGCTCTGGGGCTGCTCAGAGTGCCCACGCATGCCCCAGACAACCCCGAAAGCCATGTGGATACCAGGTGCCTGGGTCAGCTGTGCCTCTGGCCTTGTCACTGCAAACTGGATTCCCTCATAGCCTGCACACCCCTGAACCCTGGCACCTACTCTGTTCAAAACCAAACGAAATCCCCGAAGTCCAGGAAGCAGCAACAGGGACCGGCATTTCACTGCCTCCCACAAACTGTTCTAAAACAGTTTCACTGTGGGGTCAAAGCTGAGTAATTAATAAATAATTAAGTGCGGAGTACCAGCGTTCTTTCATGTGTGTGTGTGTGTGTCCATGATTTCCTCATGAAGATTTATTTGAATGTGAAGTAAACACAAGCTCCAGTGAACTGTCGAAGAAGTTAAGTCATAATCCCTTTTATTCTGACAACTAGAAACCCGCTGTGGAAAATCAGTGAGCACAACTTCTTATTTTAACGTTTATTTATTGACTTTAGACTGAGAGGAAAGGGCAGGAGGGAGAGAGAGAGAGACAGACCCACAGACACCTATTTGCTGTCCCATCACTCCTGCACTCATTGGCTGATGCCTGTATGTGCCCTGACCGGTATCCACCCCACAGCCCTGGCGCATCAGGACGATGCTCTCGCCAACCCAGTTGTGTGACCAATGACTGTAAACTCAGTGTGACATTTAGTCCTTATTTTAACCATGTCCCAATGCACTCAACACTGAGGATTTCACTTTTCCTGTAATTTACCCTTTTTCTTTTCTGTTTTGTTTTTGTCCTCTCTTGAAGTATATCTTTTATTTTGTATCTTCGGTTATGTATTAAATATGAATGAAATTCATGGGTTTATGTGAATATTATGAGTCATATTCTAAATCTAGAGGGGAATAAAACAATTAAAAATTTCATTGGAAGCAGAACAAATAAGCAAAAACAGTTTTTAAATCACAAACTTTTTTTAAGCAAAAAAAAAGAAAAACCAAAAAAAAAACAACCTGGGCCCAGCTAACATGGAGCCGTTCTTCTGCAGGGATGTGACCTGTGTCCCTGGTTCGACACCCACACACGTCCCCCCACACACTGAGAACTGTCCCCCCGAGGACACATGTGTGTGCACAGCGCCCTCTGGGCACCTGCTGCCTCAAGCCTTCTCAGGCCCAGCAAGGCCCCATCGGCCTCTGAGCTCCTCCGGCGCTTTCTGCTGCTCCACACACTCGGCCCCGCATCTGCCTGGCTCCCAGCTAGAGCTATTTTCTTCAGGTAAGCTGGCGAACACGATCATCAGCTAGTGGCAGCAGGTACCTGGGCACAGGCACCCTGGGGTGGTCCCACGGGGCACAGGTGTCGGTGGCTCTCCCCCTCAGGGTGGAGAGGGCATCATGCTTGGTGTCTGGGCACGCAGGCAATCGTGCCTCCACTGAACACGCCATAGGAGAGACAAGGAGAGCCTGGGACTTCCGTGTCTTCGCAGAAACCTCACCAGAGGATTTTACTGGCCCCCAGAACCAGGGATCATGCCTTCCCTCTGGGCTTTAAGAACAACTGTCAGGTTTCTGGAAACTCCAGCCCAAGATGTGGGCACTTCTTCACCAGCCCAAGCAATGACAGGAAGCCGCAGAAGCACCTCAATGCTAAGACCGAGGAGAGGATTGTGGACAAGGCCAGTGGGAGTTCAGTTCCTGAGTGTGACCCCGTCCAAGGTCAGCAAACAGGAAACTGGGAGCAAGGGAGGGATCTGGAACCTCCACACAGGATGGGAGCTCGGGCCAGGCACCAAACCCCAGATGTGGACGGTCAGGGGCCAAGTCACAAAGCAACATGACGTGACAGGAAGCTGGAACTGAGGCACGGTGGCACAAATACAGGGCTTTAGGATGATGACAATGGCAGGAGAACCCACAGTGGGCTGCAAGGAGGGGGAGGCGGAGGACCGGAATCACACCCGAGCTAGAGCACCGAGGAGAACAGGACAGAGATGATGACAAATCAGATCCAGGGGACAAACGAGAGAACTGAACTAGCGTGCTGAGCACCTGCCACAGGCCAGGCCCTGAGAGGGCCTTCGCCCTGAGAGGGCCTTCCCTCTGGGAGGGCCAACAGCACCTTGATGTTATAAGGGGAATTTAAACTGTCCTTGACTCCGGAAGGCTACGTGCTGGTGGGTTCAGGCCGCAGACCAAGGTCTTCTGAAGGTGACTGCCACACTGGGGCTGCTGAGCCAGAACAGGGATGGCAGTGCCATTGGCCGTGGAGCCACCAGGAGAGAGGGCCACGTTCACTCAGGACAGTGTGCCCAGAGGCAGGAGGGAGTCCCCACAGAGGCCATGGGGGGGCTGGAAGTAGGGGCTGGGCTGTCAGATCTGCGGCAGGCTCTTCTCCAGAAAGGAGGGCTCTGGGAAAGTCCCCGCCACCCCGGGGCTCAGAGCTCGATGAAGTCGCCGTGAGGGCATTTCCCACTCGCACGCTGAGGATCCCAGACTCTGTGGCACAAATGAGCTGACAAAGGCAGCAGAGGCAGGAAATAGGACAGAATGTTTTGGGATAACCCCGACTTGGAGTGGACAGAGTAAAAAGAACCCCAGGAAAGCATGGTCAGACATACACAAAAATAACTCAGACGACACCGTGTCTCCAAAGGCAGAGAGAGGCCCCTCACAGAGCAGGGCGAGGTTCGCAGAGTCTGAGCATCTAAAGGAAAAGGGAGCATTAGGTTCGGAGGGGGAGGCTCCTGGAGGCCCGGCACAGTGGCTTTAACAGGAAGGAGGCGCTACACAGGACTTCAAGGACAGGTGGGGGGGGCACCATGGGTGGAGATCACTCCTGGAGCAGGTGAGCAGCTGCACGAGGCTCCAGAGGAATCGAAGTCGGGAGACAGTAGTGCTCGGAGGCCCACAGGAAGGGCCATGTGGAGAGGCAGGCAGAACCAGCCCAGAGCCGGAGCCAGACTCCTGCCCTGGGACCAGGACACACAGGGACTGCCGCTCCGGGAAGGAGGAAAGCAGTGTCCTCGCCAGCGGCTGAAGGACTCGAGTATCGGTGCGGTCGGCGAGCCCCGTGACGGAGAAGGTAAGGTCAAACGCAGCAGGTGGGCTCTCATCTGCCTTGAGGGAGGACAGGTGCTGTGAACCGCCTTGCCCACAGAGCTCCGGAGGGTCTCGCACACCCAATCCCTCTGTGCTGCTGTTACAGACTGAATATTTGCGCCCCCGACGTCCCTGCGTTGGAACTGGAACTCCTGGTGCGGTGGTGAGGGGCTGGGCACTTACAGGCGATTAAGTCATGAGGGCAGGGCCCCCATGAATGGACTCAGTGGCTCCATGCAAAGAAACACAAAAGAGATGATTTCTCCTGGCCCTGGGAGGGTACGCCAAGGCTGCCACCTGTGAACTGGAAAGCAGGCCGCTGTCACCCACGGAACCTGCCAGCACCTGGATGTGGGACCCCCCGACTTTCAAAAGGGTGAGAAATGCACGTCTGCCATTAGAGCCCCCCAGGCCGGGGTGCTCTGGCAGAGCAGAAGAGCTGAGAGCCCAGTACTCGCAGTGCTCCGACACAGCCTCAACTTCCCGATCTGCAAAATGACGGGAGGGTATCGCGGCTGGGCTGGGGGTGGGGGGGTGGGGGCATTTTCTGAAGGTCTCCTCCTGCCCTAACACCCTGGTGTTTACACGCATGCTTTCCCTTCTCACTGCTCCATGCCAGCCTCACCTTTTCTTTGCAATTATAACGGTAGCTGCCATTCCCCTTAATTCTGATGCTCCTTTGACACAGCCTCGGGGGCGTCCAGGTGTTCCACCAAGGCTTTTCTGAACTACTCAGTGATAGAATCCCCGCGGGCCGGAGCTCCAGAAGACGAAGGGGTGCTCCGCCCTGCCTTCAGCTGCCCCACAGGCTGTCTGCAGAAGCGCTGCCGAGGCCCAGCAGTCGTCCTCGAGTCTGGGCAGCGGCCTCGATAAAAACACTTCCATGCAGCCAGAGCACAAGGAAGATGGAATGTCAAGGAAATTGGTGCCCTGAGTGTTTTTTAGATCTTGCCCTTCCAGCCACTAGGAGCTTGCCAATTTCCAAATTAAAAAAATAAAATAAAATAAGTCTGACGACGTAAGTGAAGGTGGGCTTCCCATCAGCCCCTTGGAAAAATGCCTCAGCGCCTATCGAAAGCTCCTCGTGCTCCGTTATCAGGGGAGAGAAGGGCAGATTCCCACTGCTCGCCCAGAGCCTGTCGCTTGTCCGCTGTGACATTCCCACATCCCGGTTGCTGAAAACCTGAAGCTTCCAGGGCCGTTGATCAGCAGACGCACCCTCCTGGACAGACACTGGCCAGCGACCCGAGCTTCCGTCTGGGCTCCGCACCACTGCGCGCTGGCCCGTACACTGCGCATGCCTGTGCCTCCCCACCGGGGGCGAAAGGCTGCAGCCCCACCCCCTCGGCGCGCACTGTGGCCTCTGCACTTACAACCGTTCCTATTAATTGACGAATACTTTCTAAGATGCTTTCTATCACCATCGAGCAAGATGCGTAAGCACTGAGAAAAATGTGCTGTCAGACAGCTAATCCTGCAGAGGAAAGCTAAAAAGCATTCCCCTGGGAAGGAACTCTGCAGCCAAGACTGTTTTACATCTCAATCCACACCTAAACACAGACTACAGACCAGCGCACCCCAAGAGCCACTCCACTGCGCCTACAGGAGCGAAAGAGAGGCCGAGTCTTAGGAAAACCAACTCTTTGCCAAGGTCATTTTGCATCATGGTTTTCTTAAAGTCAAGGAATTCCTTCTATATACTTCATTAAGATTGCTTGGGGAAAAAAGAGGAGTGTAACTAAAAATACCCATGTGTTTAAACAGCACATCACAGTCCATTGCTATGTTGCTTCCAAATCATGGGTGTGTTTGGATGTGACAGTAACCAAACCCATTATGGCCCGAGGGCATACTTCCCGGCAGCATCCTTCTAACTGCCCCAGCACACCCAGAGTGCCCGCGCACACGCTCTCCATGTCCCTGGGCAGTGTGCACGCCTCCAGCCGGTGGGGAAACCACTGACTCAAAGATGAGCAAGCGTTCTTCTGCATAACCACGTGACAGAAACATCAGCCAACTCAGAACCACATACTGGAAGAGAGATAGCGCACAGGCTAACCTCCCCTTCACAAACAGAGAATCAGTTCGCAGCAGTGCACGTAACTCATGCACACAGCCATTAACAATGCCCGTGGGACACCGGCGTCCCCAGAGTCTGCAGCAGGCGGCAGCGCCAGCCCCAGCACTAATGGCGGTTTGGGGGGGAGCATGGACTACCGTGGTGCCAGCGAGGGGCATCATCACAGGCCTCGACTCCGAAATGGCGCTGCTGGCTGGGCACCTGCTGAAGGCACTGCCTGCAGACAAGCAGGTCCAGACCTGGCCCTTCCTCAGGGTGGTGTCCCACCTGCTGCCCTGCTCCCATTGCTTTGGGGCCCCACTGTTTCCACCCACCAAGGCAGACACAGTGGCAATGTTATAACAATCAAAGCTGTGTCTGACACCGACCCAGCCAAAGTCTGGACCCTGCAGAACAGAGACTCTGGAGGCAGAGAAGGGGCTGTCCAGAGCAGAGCGGCCTGAAGCAGGGGCCACGCTGCTGCTGATGTAGCTGAAAAGAGGCCTCCGTTTCATCCAGGTTTTCCTCCGGAGCATCTGTGGTGGGGAGCGGGGCAGGGGTCACCCAACCTCACCTGTGCCAATGCCACGGAGGCCTAGGAGGTGGCCCTCGAGAAGCACCTGGGCTGCAGACCTTCCAGGCAGCACGGTGCGCTGTGCCCTGTGAGTCAAGCCTCCTGGGCACACTCCCCAGGGGCCAGGACATGACGAGGAGGAGTGCCTGGAGAAGGGTTGCCTCGTCCTGGTCACTGCACAGCCACCACAGACGTCACCGACGAGCTGCACACCAGATGAAGGGGAGCTCCTGCACATGGTGCAGGGTGCCCAGCGGCGGGCACAGTGGGCCGCCCACGGTCCTGCACACGGCCAGTTGCAGAAACAGACAAACCCGAATCACTGGGAATCAAGCTGGCAGGGTGCCCTAGGCCTGCATTCCCCATGGGAGCCCACAGTCTGGCCAGGGTCTGCAGGGGACCACCCTGGCTTTTTGAAAGTCAGCATTGGGGTCTATCTTAATGCAGCAATAAAAGACAATCCTACTTCAGGGTCACCTTTGAATTCCACAGCAGCACAGACTGACTATACCCTCATGTCAGTGGGAAAACCAGTTAATGTTGCTAATAAATCAAGCCCTAGGGTTTGTGCTTGTCCCCTGCTCAGAACGTAACTCTGGGGAGCCCTGTCACCCACCCCATGCTAAAATAAGTACGCGTCCTTCTACGGATCTGGATCGATGACATCTCGGGCATGTTAAGGGCCATGAGGAGTTTGATTTGAAATCACACAGGACCCCACTGTGGGGTCTTATAAACAAAAAAAAAACGCAAACTGGTGAGTGCTGGCCTGCAGCTGCGCAGCCCGGCTGGCAGCACCACCCCCACAGACGCTGCCCCTCCTCACTGTCTCCCACCAGACGGGGTGGTATAGTCAAAAGCAACCAGCAAGCCTGTGGTGACTGTGACCAAGGGGCCTTTATTTTAAGGCTGTCAGGCACAAATAATTGCTCAGAGACGACTGAATTTGCATTCTTCTGCAAAATTATTTTCTTCAGGGACAGCTTGTCTAACCTCAGAAACTATCTACCACGTGTGCTCTCTCACGGGGAGACCAAGAACAGCCTCACTGCCTTACCTGTCCTTCCTGGTGCTAGAAAGAACTATAGTTTTTAAAGTGTTGGGTGAATGGAGGAACCCCCCAAAGAACTGATGTGTGTCAAAAAGAAAAAAGTGAGTGCCCTAGTTGGTGTGGCTCAGTGGACTGAGCGCTGGGCCTGCGAACCAAAGGCTCGCCAGTTCGATTCCCAGTCAGGGCACATGCCTGGGTTACAGGCCAGGTCCCCAGTAGGGGGCGCACGAGAGGCAACCACACACTGATGCTTCTCTCCCTCTCTTCCTCCCTTCCCTTCTGTTTAAAAAACAAATAAATAAAATATTTTTAAAAAGTGAGGAACAACTGGTGATTTTTATGCATAAACCAAATACATCTTAATAAATAAATCTCTATTTTGGAATTTAAAAATGAAACAATGACCATGGGCCAAAATGCCCCAGTGAGCTACAATGATCAAATAAAATCCAAGATAGTACTTAAGATCATTAAGGGCCAGTAATTGTGAGCAGACATTTAGAACATATGAAATGTCTGTTCACAATTACTGCCCCTTAATAATTAACTGATTTTCTTTTTTCAAGCACCATAGCTTCATCAATAATCTATAGTTATTTTATCTAATATAGATTGTTCATACTCCCTGGCCAATCTGCTTTTTTTAAAAAAAGAAAGAACTCCATGGACAAGACCGCAAGCAACAGAGAAATAAATGCCCCAGAAAACAGGGAGGGTTTACTGCAGGCTCTGCAGGCTCCGCCTCACTAACCACGACCATTTCCAAACCACGAACACTCTCAGACCCAGAGACTAGGGTGGCAGGGAGCAAGGGCAGGGCAGAGGAATTGGAGGGGGATTTGAGAATTTCCATATTCAAAGTGTCAAATGTGGAGGAAAGGCATGTTTTCCTGTTAGATGTTCATGTTGCACCCCAAAAAGCCCCCGGCTCCCCTGGGCTACCTCCCTCAAGGTCATTTATCACCAGCCCAACCACCAACTGTGCTTTCTGAAAAGAACCAGCCCGGCCTCGGGCTGCCATATCTCGGCCCAGCACCCCCTTATCAGAGGTGTGGGTGCAGCTGACAGGCAGCTGTCTGGTGCACGGACTTAACATTACTTTATATGTGCAGAAGCCGAGGCGGCAGCGTGACCTCGGTGCCCATTAGGTATTCTGAGAACACGGCCTCCCTGAGTGTGGCTTACGTCTAAGCCTGCAGGAAGCCCTGGAGGGCAGGGAGCCTTCCAAATATTCTAGCTACTGCTAACCCTATGGAGCTGGGGGGAAATGGATTTAAAAATTTCACGGTAACTATATGCTTTGCCACCTGAACAAAAGATCTTGTAATTCTAAGAAACACCTTTTAAAGTGTCTTTTAATATTTTTTTAAAAAAACCTTATAGGCAGTTTTCCACTAAATAAAATGAAATAAACTGTATTATTAGTAGGCTCAACATCCTCCCCACGAGCAAGGCTTCCACGGACAGGGTCTGCCCAGCTGAGCCTTGGGCCAGCACTGCCTCCAAACGCATCTGTGACGGTGCGTGACAGGCAGCCATGAGCTCAACTCTTTCGGCTTCTGAAGTGTACCCTGGATTCCATCCTTCTCCAAGGCTTTTCCCCGCTTAACACAAAAATGGGTGCCCCCCCCCAAAAAAAAAATAGGAGAGGAAAAAGCAGTGAGTTGCAATGTCCTTGGACAAATGGACTGTTTTCAGTTGCTTAGCACCCAAATCCATCCAGACTATTTTCACACCTAAAAGTTACCGTAAGGCTCATGTTTCGAAATCTAAATACCTCTGTGACTCTCTGTGATTGTGGAGGTGACTGGAACTGGGAGTTGACACCTCTTCCCCGCGGAGGAAAGAAGTAGCAGCAGAAGCCGCGGCCCTGGAAGGGGCTGGAGGAGCCCTGTCGGGGGGGAAAAGGCCTTCGGAGAGGAGGTTGGAGTGGAGGGAAAGGCCAGCGAACGCTAACTAGGTTATCCTCTGCACCTAGCGAGAGGCTGTCGGTCCCTGCTAAGGCGAGCAGTGCCTCCGCCCGCCCGGGAAGACTCTGCGGCGAGCGAGGAGCGACGAGGACGGAGCGGTGCCAAGAGGCGTTTACGGAGAAAACGCGGTCCTAGTGAGGAGCCCACCTTTCCCGGCTGCCACCGGAGTGAAAATTCCGGGCAGCCCCCTGCCCTCGCGCACACATGCACGCACGCACACACTGCTGCGCCCCGCATCCAGAAGCAGCATTTAGGGAACGACACGTCCGCGAGGCCCCCGCCTCCGCACACACAGGCTTCCCGGCCCTTGCACGTTCCTCGAGCGGTACCAGCGCAGCGGTCACAGCACCGCGGCCCACCCCGGGACCGCGGGGACCGCGCTGGCGACCCTGTCCCCTTGCAGCCCCCGGACTGGGGGGAACCTCCGGCAGCGTCCTGCACCCCTCCCGGGGGCCTCGGCGCTCGCTGCGCCAAGAGGGCGAATCCGGGTGTGTGAGAGCGCGGGGCCAGACCGACAGCCCGAAATCCCTGGCCCCGCACCCACGGCCGCACCGCTTGCCCGTCCCCTGGCTGCCCGTAAGGTCCCAGTCCGCCGACTGGTCTGCCCAGACCGGATCCCTCCTGCTCCCCAGCGCTACTGCTCCGCGACGCCGTCCTCGGTGCCCGGGACTGAACCCGTGCGCCCCCGCCCGCGGCGCTCAGAGCCTCGCTGTCCACACGCGCGGACACGCAGGCTGCCTCTCTCGCCCAGCACGCACACCTGCATCGACGGGAAGGCCTGCCCCCGGCTGCGCCCCCTAGGCCTCCCATCCAGACCCCCCTGGGGCTGCCCGGCGTTCTTCCAGGGGCAAACGCGAGACGCGCTTACAGTCCGCAAGAACTGGATCTCGTCCTCGCCCTCGCCCGCATCGGCCATGGTTCCCGCCTGCTTGCCCGGCGCCCCGTGCGCTGCCCCGGCTGATGCTCCTGCTGCCGCTGCGGCCGCCGCTGCCCACACCCGGGCGGGCGGAGGGGCCGGGCGCCGGGTGCGGAGCGCAGGCGGCCCTGCTGCACTACGGAGGCGGCGGCGGCGGCGGCGGCGGCGGCGGGCGGGGCCTCCCTGCGCTGCGCGGAGGGGGGCGCGGGGATCCGCACCCGGCGCTCCCGCAGCGGCGAATGCTCCGCAGGCACCCCCGGGTCAGAGAGTGTGCTGGGCGGGAGGCGGGTTGGCGCGCGGGGGCGGAGCGGGGGCGGCGGGAGAGCCGGCCCCTTGGTGGCAGGTGATCCGCAGCCGCTCCCCACCGCCCAATCCCGGGCCAGCGCCGCGTACTGGCCGCGCTGAGTATCGGGCCCGGCCGCTCCGGGTATCGCGCCGGGACGCACTGGCGCGCGCAGCTCCACCTGGGCCTCTGGACCCCCCGCCATTCACCTGACCCTGGGCCCTCAGACCCCGATGGAGCTCAGTGTCTCTCTTTCTGAAAGGGCTGCGACAGAAACAGACACTGCACTGAGGGATACACGTGACAGTCGTCTTTCGTCCGGTGCACGGAGCGGCTAATCTTCAAGTCGAGGTTACCCAACAGTTTTTTACACTTACATTGCCTCTGCTCCCTATCCACGTGAGAATTCTTCAGCACCTAGTTTCGGGGTGGCAAGATTAACGGTACCAAGTGCATGATGCACCGGCCGTCAACGGATCGCTCCGCAAACACCCGGTGAGGGCCTGTGCCCGACACTGGTGACAGGCAGGCCGGAGCGTACACTCGCGGCGGAGGTGCAAATCGCAATTCAATAAGCAATGGCAGTTAAGGGCGGAAGGCAGAATACCTGTGCCCGTGACTCACTGGCGAGCTCTAAACTCAGTCTTTGGAACCCATTGTCCTCACTATAAAGCCAGTTATTTCTGAAGAAATTCAAGCATTCCATCACGGATTTCAACACGGAGCTCTCGCAATCCTGAATGCCGTGGCCACCACATCGCCATTTACTGGACGGTGGGGACTAGGACAAGGCAGGTCCGAGATAACTGGGACAGGAAAACATTTCTAGTCCACAACTGTTTCATTTAAGATGCGGAGAAATAAGTCTATACGAACGGAGTACAGGTTCCAGTGCCGTTAACTGGCAAGATGCAGAAACCGTGAAATGAAGGAGACGCATCAGTTTACCTACCTTACACATTTTGCAGCATCTAATTAGATATTAAAAGCTACCAGTGAGTTACAAGCAGTTTTCATTTCATTTTTGGCTTTCATTAACTTTACACTGACTGGGCTAACTTGCATATTCCCATTTTGCATATTCCAGTAGCAGGAACACCACAAAGTACAGGTCTGTAAATCCCCTCCCTCCTGGTCAGACTTACTAGTGCTCTGTTCTGTCTTACACGGGTCATCTTACCTGAGCGCCTGAGCCGTGTTCTGCACCGACCGAGCCCTACCCAGTTCCTACGCCACTGCCGTCGACCTTGTTACCCTGGGCACCTCTGAGGACGCTCCCAGGAGCCCCACGCTCCGCAGGCGGTGGCAGCCTTCTGAAACTGGCTCACAGCTTACGTGAAATACTTTGATCTTCCAAACTCAAGACATACCAAATTGACCTTTTCAAGGATTTTATACAGAGCGATTCATCGTTTCTTATCTAAAACACACATTCTGTGTGGAAATTACTCCATTCTACCCACGTGGTAGGTAAAATATAAAAATCGTACTCAGTAGTTTTTCCTTTTGGCATTTTTAACTAGGCTGTGAACTCTTCTGATGAGTTGCATTTCTTACATCTTTAATTATCTCAATGTAAGTGATACACTGCTAAATGGCCTAGGTATTCAGTGACTATTATTCCCCATACTCAGCCTGATGGCAAATAGACTTAGAGCAAAGGAAGTTTATGAAATATACCATTTATGTGTTCTTTAAAACACAAAAATAATACACTATGAGGTTTACAGATCTCTATTCTGTATTAAAAGTATAAAAACATATTGAGAATGATGCATAATATTTGTTTTTATTATTTTCACTGTTGTTGACTTTTTTGGAGAGAGAAAGGAAGGGACAGAGAGAAACATCCATTTAGCTTATTGTGCCCTTATGTATGTGTTCTTGGTTGACTTTTGTGTGTGTCCTGACCCACAGCCAAGTCAGTAGCCCACAACCTTGGCGCATCGAGAGGACACTCTCAACAACTGAGTCACTCAGCCAGGGCCCATAATATTTGTTTTTGAAAGTGTTACCAAACACAAGGAGTTCACTCAAGGGGTTCACTGCTTGGGGTCCCCTATTCAAGAACAAGACCTGGTTGTCACAGGGTAGTTTTACTTACTTGTAGCAGGTAAAGGAGACGGGATTAGCACCCAAAGCTCTGTGTCTGGAAGGGACCTTAACCATTGCTTGTGTACACTCAATTGGAAGGGACCCTAACCATTGCTTGTGTTCGGTCAATTATACGAGGGGAGGGGGGCAAAAAACCCAGAATTTATTTATTAAACATTGTGTATTTACTCTTACGTGTTTAAACTTCAGTCACCTTCAAAACACTCTCCATCTGATGCAATACTCCTATTGAGATGTATTTTTCCACCTTTCAAAACAGTTTTTCAGCTCACCAGTTTTTATGCCTTTTAGAGCTTCTACCGTTTTTTGTTTCACCTATTCCACATCCGTGAAACATTTCCCTTGAAAACTTTTTTTTATCCTAGGAAACAAAAAAAAGTTGTTGGGAGTGAGATCAGGGGTCATGCTGTTTGGGGTCAGAAATTGCTGAACACTCAGTATGGTGTGGGCAGGTGCGCTTGTAAATCACCCATCATGAAATCGGCTTCAAAAAAAATCACTGAAGCTGAACGCAGCCTCTCACAACAATGCCAGCTGGTGCACTGGTACAGATGGGTTCCTAGAACACTCACCTAGTGGGGGAAGCCTGTACCACAAGGGGTCCACCCTCCAGAAGATAATTCCAGTTTTTTGCCCCCCCCATATGTATCGTGTTTACAGCTGCATCCACAAAATACTGCGCTACATTTGAACACTGAGCAAGAATAGCACTGCGTAAGGACTGCCCAGACCCTGAGAACCTTGTCCTGTCTGACAAGGGAGAACTGGGGCAAATGCAGCCAGCAGTTCAGTTGGTCGTGAGTGTATGGGTATGATACTGTTTGGTGTTCTGATATTTTTGACATAGTTTATAATTATAAAAGTTGAGATAATTTTATAAGAAAACTACTAAAACTACTACAAGCAATGGGAATGTTTTACTTATAGTATTTTTTAAATTTGACTGGGTTGTTTTTGTTTACAAATGATTTTCTAACTTTTTCTGGTGAACAGTTGTAATAAGAAGAATTATTTTGACTGGAAAAAACATAGAATGATAGAATGAAAACTAAAATATAATTTTAATTGAGAAAAATATCATTTAGGTACAGTTTAAAGTTTATGTTCAATGTCTAATTCTTATGGTAGATGTAAGCTATAAGGGATTAGCAAGTCTGCATTTTCACAGCCACAAAACTATAGTTCATAAAATAAAAAACATATTTTATTTACTTAGAAGTTTCATAAGTATCCAATATTTGATATCTATTGGTTTTGTAATGTTTATTAAAATGCTTCTTTTTTGCAAATACATATTATATGTAATAGTTTGCTTTTTGCTACTGAAGTTTGTCATCTTAATATTGCTTTATTGGAATATTTATATTCAATAAACATTGTGTTTCCCATAACACTCTATTTTAAGATGTCATTCGTCATAATATAAAATAGTTTAGTGGATGATAGTTCCATATTTTTAGTCCAAATTTGGGAAGTGTTTTTTCTTTATTACCAATTTTATACCCTGTAAGGGAGGGAAAGAATCGTTTTTCCCTTTTTTATCGCATTGACTGGAGTGGCACTGGCTAACACAGGGACACGGTCCCAGGGGCGCGACTCCGCAGCACCCGCGCGCTGCGGCCTGAGTTCCCCCCACGCTGGGCCTCCTTCCGTCACCGGAGCGTGCTTTTCAATGGAATGTTTCTGCAGGCGCCTAGTTCAGAACGGGCCGGCACAGCCCACCATTCGCTTAGCGGGACTCCGGAAGTCCTGACTCGGGGGAAACTGAGGCAGGTGGAAGGTTTCTCCTGCTGACTCACAGCTCACTACGCCGGCCAGTGACGCACTTGAGCACTGGGAATCTCGGCCTCGAGGGCCGTGCCCAAAGTCCGCTGGAAGCTCAGCGTTGCCGTTACAGACAGGGCCTTTGGGACTGTCCCCAGGTCCCTGCAGAGCCAGGGTTAAAGAGGCCCTGACATCTGGAGACTTAACCCGTTCCTCGTCAACTCCGTCTTCACTTTCAAGACCTCCAGGGAAGGTTTAATAGCTTTGCTTCTTCTTGCATTTCAGAACTTAACAAACTGACATTTTAGAAAATTCTCATTTTACTTACATCTTGATTACACGTATTCTAACACACTGCTGTCCCGATGTGCCCCCACACTACAGGTCAGTGCCAGCAGCCCCTGCGCAGCGACCCCAAGCCGACCCCGAGGCTCCAGTCTGCATCAGCGTGGGGGCCGCAGAGCCGAGCTAGCGAGCAGAAGGGTGGCTAAGAGGCCCCGGCAAAGGCTCGTTTCCTGAGCATTTATTGCACTCCAGGCACTGCATTTTGCTTCTTTTCGTCTCCACCCAATGAATGCCGTTTCAGAAAAAAGGAGAGCAGGCTTAGGGAGGAAGGGATTTGATGGACGGTACACGCTCTGCCCGGCGATGCAGCAACTAAACCTGAGCTGTTTGTCACTGTCTTCTGTGCCACCCCTCCCCCACCCCTGCGTGGTGCGCGCAGGAAGAATCTAGACTAGCAGGAACTAAAAACGGCTCTGGCAGCCCCAGGAGCTTTGCTCCTGGTTTCAAGCCAACCCTCGGGGTCCTGCCAGCTCCGGGAATGCCGAGCGAGATCCTGAGAAGGAGACCGGCATCATTCCTTGCTGGAGCTGAAACCCAGCTCGCACCCTCTCGTCTGGCTTCTTAGGGGAACGCAGCTTTGCTAGAAGTGAACGTCATTACTCATCAGTATCTTATCAGTTCCCTAGTGACCCAAAAATTATGAAGCCCCAAACTGTAATTAGTATTCTGATGTCCAGGGTCAGGACTGAACTGCAGGTAAGTGATAAAGGTGGACACGATCTGGCTCTTGGGGTCAGCAGAGCCCTTGGCACCAATAAAAGGTGGCCCCACAGGACTCCACGTTGGCTGACGACCCCCTTCTCCACCAAACGAGGTGTTCCTGGGCAGGTATGGGCTCCCCAGAGACGTTCGCCACTCAGCGGGCTTCGGTGACCTCACAGGCAGGCCACCTGTCCTGTCACATAGCCCCAGGGCAGATTCTCCCGGTTTGCCTGTGTCTGTTGTACCAACTGCCAGGCCCAAATCTAATTAATCATCCTCTCTGATCCCTCCCTGTTACTTACAGACTGAATGTTCTTGTTGCCGACCACCAAATTCACTCAGTGGAGCCCTAACCCCATGTGATGGTAGGAGGAGGCGGGGCCTGTGGGAGGTAATTACAGGTAGACGTCAGGAAGTCATCAGTGCCCTCCTTAGAAGAGGAAGAAAAATGGTCACCTGAGCCCGAGGCAAGCCGCCAGCTGCATGCAAGACCTAAGAAGAGGCCCCAGGGTGACGCCTACTACTCGTGCACCGTGATCTTGGACTTCCCACCTCCAGGACGGTGAGAAACCAAGGTGTCGTTTAAGTCGCTCAGTTTACAGGATTTTTTACTGCAGCCTGAGCTAAGACACTTTCCCACCGTCACTGCCCACTGTCACCTCCCACCATCAGTGGCTTTCATGGGTAAAAAAAAGTCTGCCTGATTCTTGTCCCTATCGCACACTTTGTTGCTAATTAAATCACCAAATTTTACCCCAACTTTGTAACTAAGACTTCTGAGTTTTGTCCTTTTCCACAGTGAGTCACCTTCCAGGCTTGTCCAGAATTACCTCCTCTGACGATGTTTCCACTTTGCTGCCCAGCAGCCACGGGCGCCCTTGAACGATGGCTCCCAGGCACCTTCCAGCATGTTTTTGATACTTACTGCCAGTATTCCCAGGACAAAGCTACTGTTCCTCAGATAGAATGTGTGTATCAGTCAAAAATCATGCGTTTTCTTTTGCTATTCTTCTGCCGCCTAGGGCCACAAAATCCTGTCAAAATCTGTTCCATTCTCCAAGGTCCTGGGCTTCGATGACCCCTCCTGTGGATCCGGGGCCCTCGTCCTCGGCCTCCCAGGATTGCCGCGGGTCACGGGCCCCACCCTCCAGCTGCGCTGCCCACCCACAGAGGGGGAGGCAGAGGTGGTCTGCCTCCTTCCTCTCGGGTGTGAGTTAGAAGGTCTTCTCTCCACGGCCATGCATTGCTAGGCACTGCTCCCACCTCGTGCAGAACTTTCCATTTTTGTTTTCCTTTTAAGAAAATTCAACTTTGAAACACCAATCTCTTTTTCTATCACTCCTCCCATGTGACACTCATTCATTAATTGCAAGGTACCCACCACCTCAGAGTGCTCACAACACATAGGTAACCCCGAAACCTTTGTGAACTTAAAGTCTGTCCCAAACAGAACAGATCTCTCTAATGTGGTCCCTGTTTTCTCATAACATAGGACATGGAAATTTCTTCTACTCACTCTTCTTTCATCCATTCATCCAACAATTATTTACTGAGCACCTACTATGTACCAGGCATTGTCCTAGTGAATAAGGCACAGGCCCTAGAGTTGTGGGGCTTATTCTAGGGGAAGAGCAGACTTGCACAAACATATGTGCCAAGTGCATCCAGCGCTGTGAAGAACTATAGAGCAGGACAAAGGGTTAAGTGTGACAGAAGGGGCCGTTTTGCAGGTTAGCTGGACAGGGACAAGGACAGCATCTCTGATGAAGTCGCATGGCAACAGTGACCTGAATCAAGGGGGGGGGGGGAATGAGCCTTCTAGCTGTCCACAGGCAGAGGGACTGGTGGGTGCAGACATGTCCCAAGGACAGCAAGATGGGCCTTGTAGTGAGAGGGCGAGGGGGCGGGAGGTGGGGAGGGGGCAGTGATGTCCGGGAGGCAGTGGGCACAGCCCCCGTGGGTACACCGCCACTTTGTTCAGGAAGAGGGTCTCGTGTACTCAGTCTGGTTGAACGAGGCTGGTTGGCTATCCATCTTAGCATCTAACCCTCCTCTCCACACTCGAAGTCTTGGGTATTAGGAATCCTCCCCTGAGTAAAAATTCTCCTCCTCTGTTGAAGTTTGCTGGGGGGTCCAACCTGATGGATTATGTTTATTTGTTGTTATGCCTCGTCACCTGCCTCTCGCCAGCCTTGCTGTTAACTTGGCAAGCAGCTAAAGCACATGGACTCCTGCTCTCTGGTTGTGCCCCAGAAACAGGCAGAGTGGTCAGAAGTGTGGGCTTTGAAGTCAAACAATCTCAGTGCCAATCCCTTCTCGCCACTTACTAGGAGCTTCCTTAGCGGTCCACCCTGTTTCCCCCTGCATAAGACGAGGATAGCAATGACCCCACACAAGACTGCTGGGAACACTGGAGGAGACAGTGGGTACAACTCGCAGAGCACAATGCCTGGAGTACGAGCACACTCTGAGTCGTGCATGCATCATCCTAGTGCACCAAGGAGGAGGGTTCAGTTCCCAGTCAGGGCGCAAATGACAATCAACCAATGAATGCATAGCTAAGTGGAACAAAAAATAGAAGTTTCCCTCTCTCTCTCCCCCTCTCTCTCCCATCCTAAAATCAATAAACAAAACAAAAACTGCAAACACAGCAGGACGGTGAGACAGTCCTCCTCTGCCTTGGCTCCAGCTCCTGCACTAGAGTCAACATCAACAGAGTGAGTGGCAAAGACCGACCATTCCAGGGAGACGTTCTAGAACACCTACGCAGGAATCACAAGACGGTGCTAGAAACTTGATTTTGAAGCCCTTCGTCTTTGAGGGTATAGAAGGGTGGAGGGGGAAGTGGCTGAGAGAGATGATTTCTTTGGAGAGAGTTGGGATGCTGTCCCATTTCTGAACCTTCCTTCCAAGTCCGGGGGAGGAGAGGGGTGTTGCTCTCTCACCTCAAGCCCTTGGAGCCTGCAGGGTCACTGCTCTGAAGCCCAGTGGAGATGTGGATCTGACTCACGCCTGAGAAAGGCAAATCTGAGAGGCTGTCCCTGGGGATATGGCCATATGGAGCAGCTGCACCCACAGACCATGCACAGAGTTGTTTAACTGCAGCTTACGATTCTAAAGGAGCCCTGGCCGGTGTAGCTCAGTGGATTAGTGCCGGCCTATGAACCAAAGGGTCACCTGTTCGATTCCCAGTCATGTGCCTGGCATGTGCCTGGGTTGTGGGCCAGGTCCCCAGTCAGGGTTGTGCAAGAGGCAACCACACATTGATGTTTCTCTCCCTCTCTTTCTCCCTCCCTTCTTCTCTCTCTAGAAATAAATAAATAAAATCTTTTTTTAAAAAAACTATCGTAAAGGAGCCTCTCCACGGGGCTTCCTACCGGGGCGGGTCAGCCCCACACAGAGGCTGGAGTCCTGAGGATAGAAGCTGGGGTGGGGAGGCATCCCTGCTAATAGGGAGCTAAAGAGGGTGCTCTGCGAACCCCAGAAAACCTGCTGAGAGAAAGACTCTCCCACAAGGACCTGCCAGATGCAAGTAACTTAACTCCACGCTTCCTCCTGCCACCCCTCCCACCCTGTGGGTGAAGCCGCCGGCCCATTTGTGGGCAGAGGGGGCAGAGGAGCAAGGCCCTGTCATCTGAGGGAAGCTCCCTCGGGGACCCAGCGGGCTTCTCCGCCTGGCGGTCCCACCCCTGGCACAGGAGAGACTTTGTACATGGAGTTTAAAATCACTACTGTGAAACTGGGCTGAACATCCCAGTACTGAACCAAGACTATCCTTGTGACTACAGGTGACAGGAGTGCCTGCCCCCTAAATTAAGGGCCCAAGATTTCATTCTTGGAACAGGGCAAAACACAGGCCTTAAGCTTTAAAGGGACAGTGACAGGCCAGAATGAAGCTGCTTTTTGCATGTTCTCCTTCAACTCTGGTCTTGCAACGAAACAGTTGCACAAAGACACCTAACACACAGACTTGGGAAAGCGCTGCGTCCGACAGGAAAGGGGGTAAAGTAAGTACAACCCACAGCACTAGAGCTGGAACTGCAGCGGCGGACGTGGCGTGGAGGAAGAAAAAGGTAGCGGAAGGCGTCAAACCTTTGCAGATGTTGAGGTGGTGCTGCCCAGGAAGGGACGTCCAGCTAGATTTGAACTTCAGAGACACAGCAAATGAGTGTTTCAAGGTCGGTGTGTCCTGGGCAATGCCTATGTCTGCTAGTTCTGCTGCAGCTGTGCTCCCGGGACAGAGATCGGCCCTGGAACCCCCTTATCGAGGGAGTCTGTCCTCTTCCTGCTCCCGCTTTCCCTGGACTTCTTCCTGGTTCTCCAGACACACCGGCCACTCACCTAGTGTTACTTACAGCTCCCTCATGGAGAAACCAGGAGGGTCCCAGCGAGGCCGTCTCAATATCAGGTCTGTGCTGTGACTTCTAAGCAACTTCTCTCAAACACCAGCCGCTCCACCTAAGCTCTGGAACTGTATCCAGCCAAGTGTCCTGCCCCTCTGTCACAATGGATGGCAGGCAGACAAATCCAACATCCCCCAACAGCACTGACAGCTCCCGAGTTCTTCTCCAAACCCTTCCCTCTTCTATTTTTTATCTTCACGTGAGGACAGGTTTATTGATTTTAGAAAGGGGGGAAAGAGAGGGAGAGAGAAATTAAGAGAAATATCAATGCAAGACAGAAACATCAATTGGTTGTCTCTCAAAAGTACTTTGACTGGGGATTGAACCTACAACCTCGGCTTATGCTCTGGCTGGAATCAAACCCAAGACCTTTTGCTTTACAGGACAATGCCCCAACCAGCTGAGACACACCAGCCAGGCACACCTCTGTTTCTTGAGTCTTCCCCCAACTCAAGTAATGTAGCTCAGTCAATTAGGCCGGAGACCAATGCTGCATCCTTGAGTCATCGGTCTTTCCTCATTTCCCACATCAAATCCATTGGCAAATCCTACCTCCAAGTATATTCCAGCTCTGGAAGCCCTAACTCTGCCCCTGCCAACACCTTGGTCCATACCTCCAATTTCTGTCCATGCCAGCACCTGGTCCATGCCAGCACCCTGGTCCACACTGGCATCCCGGTCCACACCTCCAGCCTCTGTCCATGTCAGTAGCCTCTCCCAGCACCCGTGGTGTCCATTCCAGTCCACTGTGCAGCCGAGGGGTGGGTTTCACAAACGTCTGTTGTCCTGCACTCTCCATCCCTTCCCACACCCTCATCGCCCACACCCCCTTGCTGGCTGCACCTGGCCTCCTCCCACCACCAGCCAGGCCAGCGTCACCCAGGAGGCACCCTGCTTCTCCTCCTGCATCTTTCCTGATGAGGAGGTGATGTGTATCAGCCTTCAGGCACTTGAGTATTCTTCTCATAAAGACACAACTGCTTACTTCTATTGGTGCCCACACTGGAAACTATAAATGACCAAAACTTGTGGATGTATATGACTCAGAGTTTTTATGCTTAGATTCGGTTCGTACCTCCAACGCGAAACCACACAGCGCTGTTCCAACATAGGTGCACAAAGGACAGGTGAGTAGAGTTTTTAAATGTCTCCACCCTGTAGGGATCATTTAAAATTGAATTACTGTGTTCACCTACAAAGTGACAGACTTTCCTTTATTTATTTCACCACTAAGACATCTAGTCTGTTTCGATTTTCCTTTATGAGCTTTACGTTAGTTTTTTCATTTTTCCTACCAACTTTCAGCGTTTCTTCACATTTCTCCTAGTAAACCGTCCCACTTTCACTCCTGTAAGAGTCTGGTTTATATTTCATGTCCTAGAAAGTATTTTGCTTAGTCAATTACATTTTTTTTCTCCATATACGGAAAGTACTCTTTTGCTTTTAATAAAGTATATGTAAAAATGTCCAGTTTTCTTGCTCTGGCTTCATTTTGTATTCACTTTTCAGTTTCCACTATTCAGTTTGCATATCCTTAAAATGCATGTTAATTATTTACTCATCAATCTTAGTCTGTTCAATGTAAGCCTGTTATTTAGGGATCCCCGCCCGCAGCACGAGTCACTTAACCCCAGAGATGTGCTGGGTCCCTCCATCTTCCCCAAATCCGCCAGAGCCCATCTTGGTCCGTCCGGCTGCTGTAACAGAAGTGCCACAAACCGGGGGACTGAACCCACAGACACTGGTTCTCGCAGCTCTGGAGGCGGGGAGTGCAGGTCGAAGCTCCAGCAGACCCAGTCTTGTCACTGCGCCCTCCTGCCCTGCGGTGCAAGGAAGGAGGGGCTCTCTGGGGTCTCCTCTCACAAGGCACCGATCCCATCCACTAGGGCTCCACCCTAGGCCCCGCCCCACAAAACCACCCCATTGGCAGTCCGAAGTGACAGGCATTCAGTCTGTCCAGGGCCTAGACCGAAAGCTCTCAGCAGCCCGGGCATCTTGGTGTGGAGCACACCACCAGTCACCGAGGTTTCACGTCTTTCTGGGCTCAGCACCTTGACCCTGCTCCTCAGTCCTGCTCTGAGCCCCCGACTCTTTCTACGCTGAGCTTGTGCCTCATCCCCTCCAGGCACGGGAGCTGTGCCCCGAGCCTCCAGCTGGCTGGTGTGATGCTGCTGACCGACCCCCTCCCTATGCTTGCAGTGGCCACCAGCCCGGCTCACTGCCCCTCGGCCCTCTGTTCGGGCCCTATCGTGCCCTGCTCTCTGCACCACACCTCCCCAGCCCTCCCACCTTAGCTACTGGCCCTGGCTGTTGCCACACCACCTCTGTCATCATGACCTTGTAGATGACCTTGTAGATGTCATGTAGATGACCTCTCATGACCTTGTAGAGCAGAGCTGCCACTGACCGGGACACGCGCACCTCTAGTCTGCCCATTTGAGATTTTTTAAAAAACTACTTTATTTAGGCAATTGTAGTTTGGGGGCCTCTGTGTTACAGAAACTTGAGCAGGACCCCTTACACTACAGATCAATCCTGAATAAGAATGCAAAGCCAGGGGTAGGCAGTGTCCTTTCCACGGGAAGAGAAACCGGAACGACCAGAAAAAGGGCCCCGAGTCTCAAGAGCAGGAAAGAGAGGGCGAGGAGTGAATTCAGGTAATGACGAGAGTGGCAACAGCGAAGACAGCACAGAAGGACAAGGTGCTGTGTCCAGAAAACAAGAACAGGTGCTTATGCAAGAAGAGTCATACGAAAACAAGAGTTCTTAGGAGTTCCCAGGATTGGCTGAAATGGAAGCTTCAGTAGCGGTGCCCGGAGTGACCATGGAGGAGCCTTCCTGGAAGCGGAACAGACAGAAGGGAAATGGGAGAGAAAGAGGAAAGCCCTGGGCCCTCCGTCTAGGAGCCTCGGCACCCAGCTCCTAGGAGTTTCCTTTTAACGGAGAAAATAAGGGGCAAATTATCAGACCACAACGCAGAGCTGAAGCCTCTCGGGAGAGCCTGCGGCGGCAGGAGGGCCTGCGCACGCTGCTGGAACCCCGCCCGCGCTTCCAGCAGAGGGGGCATCTGCTGTTCACCAGCACTGCGCCCGGGGAAACGTGGGCCCCGGGGCGGCAGCAACAGCAGACCAGGCAGGCCCCGGAGCAGGCTGATGCGGCATCCTCACTGGGTAGTGCCATCAGCGCAGGGAGAGGACAGGACCTGGCCCCGATGTCCTCACCCAGTTTCCGCCATTAGAACAGGCAGGGGCAAGTTAGATGGCCCACCAGGACCCCCTCGGGCCAGCAGGTTGCTGGGAGCTGTCTACTCCACTGCACTCAGAGCTCCTCAGCCGCAGTGCCTGGCGCGTGGTAGGGAGTTGGAGGCACTGACCTAAAGAAGGAACAAGTGAGCCACCGAGCAAACCAGCACCTCTCCTGGAATGGGGTGAGTGGGGGCTGCTGGAGGGGGAGGAGCAAGTCCTGCGGGCCAAGGGGGTTTGTGCTCTGCAGTTCAGCAGGTGAGTGGGAAGGGCCTGACCGCACAGGGGACAGAGTGGCACCTTGAGGGTAACACCACACCCAGCGGTGCAACTCAAAGACCCAGCAAGGAGGCCAGCATCCCTGGGGAGACGGCACAACAGCTCAGTCAGTAACAACGGCGAACTTGGGTGGCCCACACAGACTGGCGGCAAGCCCTGCCTGGCGCAGGCGCAGACCAGGGGCGGGATAAAACCCGTCGCCAGGCGCCCACACGGAAGGAGACACGCCAGGTTGCCCGCCGACCTGGTGGAAACTCGGGTGCTAGGTAGCTGCGTGACAGTAATCGGGGCGCAATTACATTCTGAGCTCTGATGACAGAACCAGGCGGCCTCCACCAGGGAACCTGGCGATGAAGAGCGCAGCCTCGTAAAAAAAGAGCTGGTAACCTGCGGGAAATCTCTGCGTGTTCCAAACACATTATTAAAAACACAAGACCGATGTAAGAGGCACGTCAAAACCCGAAAGGTCGTGTTCTCTGACAAACAACCTATGCGTTCCCGTGCACACCGCGTTTTCTCCGAAAGGCCAAGCAGGAGGGGGAGGACGGAAGAGATGGGGGGGGGGTAGTTTTTCCTGCTAGGCACTCATTTAGGTTAACTGACTCGTCTTTCAGACGTGTAAATTTCACCGACATAAAAATTAACTAATTAACTTACCCAGGCTGGCGTAGCTCAGTGGATTGAGCGCGGGCTGCGAACCAAAGTGTCGCAGGTTCAGTTCCCATTCAGGGCACATGCCTGGGTTGCAGGCCATGGCCCCCAGCAACCGCACATTGGTGTTTCTCTCTCTCTCTCTTTCTCTCTCCCTTCCCTCTCTAAAAATAAATAAATAAAATTTAAAAAAATTAACTAACGAAACCGACGACCACTTTTTGAGAATTTTTCATGAAATGAACGTGGAGCTAGATGCTGGAAACATATTCTCTCTTGAACCAGCTTGAAGTTGTGGAGCATGCCGAGTTTGGATCTTACTCAAAGTGCAACAGGAAACTGTTGAAGAGGTTTTTTGGTGTTTTTTTAAAGACTTTATTTACTTACTTATTTTGGAGATAAGGGAAGGGAGGGAGAAAGAGAAAGAGAGAAACATCCTTGTGTGGTTGCCTTTCATGTGCCCCGTACTGTGGACCTGGCCCAAAACCCAGGCATGTGAACTGATTGGGAATTGAATGGTCCACCCTTTGGTTCTCAGGCTGGTACTCAACCCACTGAGCCACACCAGCCAGGGCCTGTTGGAAAGTTTTAAGCAAGGCTATCATGTAATTTGATCTTTCTGTGTAATAAAAATACTTTTCTTATTTTATATTTTTAAATTTCTTTAAGTGATGGTTGACTATTTAAAGCAAAACTAGTAATGATGCATTGTGGTGTGTATAGCATGTTGCAATACTTTGTAACGTGTGTGATGGCGGTAACACAATGGTGGGGGATGGGAGGACACACTCACAAGGCTCTGTCCCTACCCGTGAACGTGGTGTGTTCTTTGAAGGGTTGGACTGTGATAAGTTAAAGATCTATCTTTTCAATCCTAGAACAACTACAATAAATTAATTAGTTAATGTAGCTAATAAGCCAAAAAGGAAATAATACAAATATAAAATAAAAATACTCAATGAATCATTAACAGGCAGACAAAAGAAAATACAGAAACAAAGAAAAATGGGACAAACAAAACAAATTGCAAGATGGTGATTTAAACCCAAATTTATTGCTAATTACATTATATGTAAAATGGTCTAAACTTTTCAATTAAAGGCAAGATTGTCAGACTGAAATAAAAAATTCGCCTCTTCTCTTCGTCCTTCCATCTCCCCCTCCCTCTCCCTCCCTCTCCCTGCCTCTCCCCCTCCCTCCCCCTCCCTCTCCTCCTCCCTCCCCACTCCCTCTCTCCCTTCCTCCCCCCCTCCCTCTCCCCCCACCTTTTCTCACTCTCTCCTTCTCACCCCCTGCCATCTTTATTTGTCGCCTTCTCTCTGTTTTTCCAAGATCCCCTCTTTTTCTTTCTTTGTGGCCAGCTAAAAAAAAACTGCATGTTCTTCTCACTTTCTCACGCCAGGCAATTTAATTTCTTCTTTCTAAGAAACATTTACTTTCCCAACGGGGCTCCTAAGGCCTCCCCTTCGCACCCCGAGTCGGCTTCCGAACAAAAACCCCGCTGTTCTAGCCCATCCATCCGGACTTCCGACTGTTTGTCCTTCTATGGCATCTGCATCACTGAGCGGCTGTACACGTAGGGGAAAAGTTGGCCAAAGGCGAGAAAAACTCCTCCAAATGAACTGCAAAGGGATTATCTTTCTTGACCACCATTGTTATAATATGTTCGCTTCCCACATGCCTTGGGGGTTCCTGACATGCCCTTTGACTACAGAGCAAATAAGGAAACATCAGCATCAACCCTGAATGTTGCACGATACCTACTTCTAAGGGCTACCATAGCCAACTACCCCAAAGTGTGTGTTCCGAACAACAGAAACGGGTTGTCTCACACATCAGGAGGCTGGAAGTCTGAAGTCAAGGGGTCGGCAGGCTGTGCTCCCTCCAAGGCCCTAGGGGGGACCCACCCTGGCCTTTTCCAGCTCCTGTTGGCTCCTGGGGGCTCCTGGTGTCCCTCGGCTCCTGACAGCATAACTCCCATCCCTGCCTCTCTTCACAAGGTCGTCACTCGGCCCTCCTCGCCGCGTCTGTCTGTGTCCTCCTCCTAGAAGGACACCAGTCACGGGGTATAGCACCCACCCTGAACCCAGAGCGGCCCCACACTGAGGTCGCTAACTAATTACCTCTGCAAAGATGCACTTCCAAGTAAGGTCACATTCTGGGGTTCTGGGTGGACCGGAGTTTTGGGGGGGATGCGATACAACCCACAAAATCCCCATCTTGAAACTTGTAGTTGGATACAGGAATTAGGAGTTTTCCTGTAAAATTCCTAAAATTTTCAGCAGTTTATGTCACATTTTTCACTCATTCACTTAACAGGCGTTGATTGCACACTCACCAATTTGCTAGACATAGTGGTTTTGGTTTAGGGTTTTTTCATAAATCCAAGTACCGTTGTTACTCCAAAAGGTCATGTTTGTGATTTTGTTCCTGTTCTTTCCAGACGGAGCTGTCTGCTGGAAGAGGAATTTCTTCCAGGCTGCAGTTATTTTCACACTTTCGTCCTTCAATTAAAACAACAGTAGAGTGCACTGACATTGTATCCCTAGAGCACGTGGAGTGATGTTTCCATGTTGCTCGGGCGACGTCAGACATGGGAGGACAGGGGCGCAGGGGCGCCATCAGCAGCGGGAGGCGGGCCACCTTCCTGTGGCGTGCGGGCCCGAGTCCTAGAGGGCCAGGGCCAGGCGTCCAGCGTCTGCTCTGAACACGGCCCGCATCCCTGGCCTGAGTCGTCATCCTGTGACTGCAGAATGTGGACAGATTATTTTCTTAAGGAACTAGCGATAAACTAAGGGACATAGAAATTAAGAACACGTTCTAAAAAAGCAGTGTTTATAGAGGGCAAGACGTCAGCATGGGAAGGGCTGTTGTGGGGCGAACACCGTTTGCAGACAGCGGGACCTGCACTGCCAAGTTCACAGTCATTGATGTGCTGTCAAGGACTTGTTTTGCCAATGGAACCAAATTCAGGGAGGAAGCCAAGCTGGGTCCCCTGTCCCTACTGTCTCTACTATGTTTATGAAACATGACTCCATCGATGATTTCTCAGTCTCGGCTGTGGACCCACTATGTGCTCTGTGCTGAGCCAGGTGCTTTGAAAATATTAAAAATAAATAGGCAGACAAAGACCTGCCCTACTATACTCAAAAATATGATGCAAACAAGACAAAGGAAGTTATGCTCATGCGACCCACACCTTCTACCTCCTGAGTCTCGGGAAAAGGTAGCTGTGGGAGGGGAAGGAAGCCCCAAACGCTGTGGAAAGTCAGCACGTCTTAACAGCTGAGGGTGTGTGCGCAGCTTCACGTGGACCTGGGTTTGAACTGCAGCTCTCACTTAGTCATTATGTATCCCTGCAGGTTAGCTTGACTGACTGACCCTCCTTCTTCAACTGCAAAGAAGGAGGGGACTTCTTACCTCATGAGTCTATTGCAAGAATTAAATGAAAAGATGTGTGATAAGAATGGGTAGCGTGTCTGGCATATCACTGATACTCAACACATGGCAGTTGTCACTACAGTACTGCCATCATTGATAGGTTCCGTCTCACATTTGTCATAACCTGGCACATACGCACAGGTGAGGCTTGCCACCAGCGATGTGGTGCCAGGAACACCAAGAGGCCAGGGAAGCTCACTTTGAAGGCCCAGGCATCCTGGCAAGCCACAGTGCCCAAGGGACATTGGAGTCTTGGGGACAGAGCAGGCACAAGGACCTGGCCATCAAGGTTAGAAACAGCCTAAACATCCAGTCATCAGCCGGGACCTATTTGACGGGGTGCCTGGCTCTGGCTCCCGGGACTTACTAGGTTCCAGCTGAGGTACCAGACAGCCCGTCAGAGGGTGGTGACGCTGGCCAAGGTGGGATCAGCCAGAACCTTCCCCACAGAGCTTCCCATCTGGGAGAGAGAGTGGTGAGCCCAGGGAGGAGGCAGTCCTCGGAAGCCGCTGGGCTCCCATGGGCCAGGTGCCTCTGGGGACCCCACACGGTCCCCACTCTGAACCGTGACTGAGGAGGACAGAGCTGTGCACACCTCCCCAGCTCAGGGGCGGCTGAGCTGTGGGGCAGAAGCTGGATCGGACCTCAGGACAATGGTCCAGGGCCCAGTGTGGGGTGACCGACCACAGTGTGGGGGAGCTCGCCCTGCTGTCCTTGACCGCTGTCCTTGACCGCTCTCCCTGTGACACAGCAAAACCGACTTGGATGCAGGAGGAGTGGTTCCGCCCTCTGTCGGGTTAGTCACTCAGTTGTAATTACTGTTAAGATAGTGTTCTATTTATACACCGAAGAGCTGAGTATGGAGCGGGGAGACTCTACGCACGTTCAAAACTATTCCACGTGCACTAAAATAAAACGTGAATTATAAAGCAAGGCCAGACCAGGCCACCTCAGCTTCCAGACTGTCATATCCAGAAGGTAGACAATGGTGACATTTAAATGTCCTTACATCACAGTCAGAACCACAGAAAAATGTTTCCATTTGTCAACCTCTTTAAAATAACACACACAAACTGAAATCTCGGCAAGTGTATGACGTGATTTTGAACATAAATAGCCACAATTTGCAGGTCAAATGCATGATAAGAACAACTAAAGCCAAACTGGTGTGATTTAGTTTTCAGTGACAAGACGTGGTTACTGTCTGGAAACAGGAGGCACCAAGTTCAAAGGCTCAGAAATGAGAGGTCCCCAGCTCCGGCGACCGGCGATGGCACCCAAGTGAGACCACAGTCAGGTAGCCTAGGCAGGCCCTTAGTTGATCCACCGGTCCAACGAGGATGTCGATAACTCCCCCTCTCCTTTATAGGATGGTTGTGAGATTACGTGAGGAACCTTTTGAAAATAATTTAAAGTGTGTACCTGATGCAGAATTAGAAAACATGTTCCTTAGTGTGCCAGGTAGTATGTCACTGTCCTTAACGGTAGTGACTTCATTTCTCTGTAGCTCATTCCAGACATGCATACTTGTTTTCTGACTCTAGATCACACCATTTTAGGAAATATTAACAATAAATGCCATCACTTAAGCCACAGCCCTGCTGCTTGCTCGATAAGGAGATTCCTGGGCTGTGGGCTGCAGCTGCGCTGCTGTGAGTGATGCGCGGATTGTGGCTTTGCCTCTTCGCCTGCCGGGCTCCCCATCTCTGCAAGGGCGTCTCCAGCCTGGTTGGCTGAGCCAGGCTGTTCTGTCTAATCCTGCTGCCTACACACAGGACAAGTGACAGTGTGGGTATAATTGCAGCCCTGGGGCATTGCCACCTGCCCTGCTGACAGTCCCCAGAGGGTCAGAGTCAGAGACTGAGCTGCTGCGTATCCCGCTCACCTGCTCTGCACAGACGAACTGGCTTTGAGTCACTGCATGTTTAATGATGTTAAAGGGCCTCCGCAGCTGCAATCGCAAAGACTGGCGGGGCAGGAAATGACATGGAGGGCAAAGAGAGCAGAGAGATGGGAAAGCACTGAGCCCCCTCTGCCTCCCTGACTGGGTGCCAGCTTCTTCCCTTTCCTGCTGCCCACGCGGGGCCTGTACAGAGGAGGTGATGCCAGAGGGAGGAGGGAGACCTGAAGGGGCCGTGCTGAGAGGCCCTCCAACACGTACTCCACATTGGTTCCTATGAGGTTGTATTTTTCCACTCCATTGCTTAAGCCCTTGGTGGTGGGGAGCTCAAGCAGGAATTCAAGGACGGACTCCCCTGCCTTATCCCTTCTTCTCTTGGCACCCAGGAAGTGCCAGGCCTCCTCCAAGAGCCTGACCCACCACGGGAGGGCAGAAATCTAGCTCAGCCTTGACTCAAAAGAAAAGCTAAAATCATAGAAAGATACTGCTAAGGCACTTGACAAAATGGGTGGGCAAAAGAAATTCAGAGCAATTCATATTTGCACCATAATCTTCCATTTTCCTGAATTTCTAGTCCTCTGGTCTTATATCAAACCACTTACTAAGACATTTGTTGCCCTCACACTCCTGTATTTAGCTTTCAAGAGAGTCACGAAGATTAACAATACATGGCCACATATATTCTTTACGGGAATGACCTAAAGTGAGCAACATTAATTATGTAATGATGCCCAACTATAGGCGCTGCATATAAACTTGTATCATTAACAGCAGTAATTACTGTGTTCTATGTCTTAAATGCGTCCCAAATCCACACAAGTCTTTGTATTCTGCTTCAACAATAAGTTAAGTTGCCATGAGGATCCTGAGCATTGATAGCTATTTAAAGAAATTTCTGTGCTTTTCTCCTTTATATGCTCAAAGCATAGTTTTTCACATGCTAAAAATTCACCTTTCCACCTGTTCATAACATTAAGAACAGGCACAGAACATGGAAACAGAGCATGGACTTGGACTGCTCCAGAGAGTGCTCGGAAATGCCATTCACAACAGCAAACAATTACGGTTTGGCAAGAAGGAGAGCCTATCAAAAGCCGAGTGTCTAATAGGTGTGAGTTTCTCTCCGTGGTTGTATGTGCTCATGCGTGTGCATGGGTCATTCATTCACCGAATCAGTGTCGACTGAGCACCTAGTTCATAGCAGACCCTGGGGGATCGAATCATAAACCAGACAAACCCCTGCCTTCGTAAACTTATATGCAGAGAATAAAAATGAGCAAACGCATAAGTCACCTGCTTATGCATATACAGACTCAAAGGCATCTGTGTACGTAGACACATGTATTCTATTGAAATATTTACTTACCTGCAACACTGTCTTAAGAGTACAACAATTGCAGTGTACAGCTCCTCGTCGTTTCCTGCCCATGGCCTCTCCTCGGGGGCGGGGGACCTGTCGAATGCTGAACCTTAAACCAAAACCCAGAAGAACAGCTCTCGGGAGCTGGCCTTGCGTTAACCAACGCGACATTCAGGTGTGAACGCCTTGCTTCAGGGTCAAATGGGGAGCAAATGGGCACATGCAACGACTGCTGTTGCCTCCCCAGACCCAGCCACTAGAGGGCAGAAGAGACACAAATGGAACACACCCAAAATAGTGCAGCAAATGGGAAAAGTTAGTATCGATTAAGCAGAATTTTTGACAAATTCTGGAATATGGAAAATGTGTGGAACATTTTAACAAAAACAACAACAACAACAACAAAGCACCACAGAGCGGAGGAGCTACACTCCAAGAAGGAAACCCCAACAATGGGCTCCGACTCCAGTCAATGGGGGCGGAGTGACGTCACCCACGTGGCCCAGTAGGGGAGTAGGGGCCCAGCCGCCATGCCCCCTCAAAGATCAACAGTGAGACAGCAGTGCACAGATAGGAGCGGCTGTGAGAGAGCTCTGACGTCCCCTGAAGGAGCTCGAGCAGCCCTGTGGGACAAAACCCTGGGAACAACCGGGGTGGAAGATGCACGTGGAGGACGAAGACAGCTTCCATGCGTCCAAACCAGCTCTCCCTGCCCCCAGGCCAGCAGCGCCCAGGGTGTGAGGAAGAGGGAGCGACCAGCTTCCCGGCCTTCAGAGCACAGCGCGGAGGGCCCACTTTGCTTTCACCCCACCCAGACCGGCAAAGCTGAGATGTTTGGAGAGTGTGTGGACATGGAAGAAGAGCAGAAGCAGCCACACAGGAGAGCGACGCAGGCTCCCAGGGCCCTGCTCTGCCATGACCTCAGCGGCTTTTGCCCCTGAGCAAGGGAAAAGCCGTCAGGGCCGCTGCGGATGCCCTGCTGATTTCACCCCTTTGGGGTCACAGACACGCACCACCAGTGATGCCAGCTGCCTCAGTCCCACAGTGCCCACTCCCACCCAGTCCCACCCAGTGTAGGACACCTGCCCAGACCCTGTAGCTGACGCCGCCACTGTGTGCGCTCAGGCTGCCCCACTAGCCTCCACTGTCATGTGCACACCCAAGGGCCCCCCTCGTCCCTCCCAGATGCCACCTCCATCGCTGGCTTCCATTACCATGTACACACCCCTGGGGAGACCAGACAGCCACAGGAGGGCGCGCCAAGGGCCAGGACCCCTGCCACTCCCTGGGGCCCAGATCTGCCCTCTCTTCTGTCACTGGCCTGCATCACTGGGTTTACCTGCAGCCAGGCCCTCCAGCTGTGCACATTCATGCCCCTGGCCTGACACCAGCCTCCACTGATGGGTCCCCAGGGTGAGAACCAGCATACATGATTGTTCATGGCAACGTCCAGAGCCCTTGAAGCTGTCGGGCCACCCACAGCTGACCCCAGCCCTAGCTGCTGGCCCTGCCCCCCACCCCCACCATGCAACCTGCCCATGTACTCTACAGACCCGCAGAGCTGGCCCCCACGGCCCAGTGTGCCCACGTCCTTGGCTCCGGCTACTACGGCTGCCAGCCCTGGTCCCAGCTGCTGGAGGAGCCCAGAGATCCTGCAGCCTCTGAGGACCCCCACAGCCACACACGCACGCACTCGACACCCTGCACCGCTGGGACCGGGGTCAGAGCGCCTTCCAGGGTGACCCCGCTGGCACATGAAGGTCTTTTTTTCCCTCCTGAACTCAGCCAGTAAAGTCTGCAAAGGTGGCTGATTCTTCCGAATGCACTGACTCTTACACAGGGCTGCAGGGACCACAAAGAATCAGAATCCAGTAAGTGACCCAAAGTGCTGGAGACCCAGAAACCGCCAACAAAAATTGAAAATAATAGTTCTAATGATGCTCAGATAATTCAATGAAATCAGAAAACAATACACGAATAAAATGAGAAGCTCAACAAAGAGATAGAAAACATCAAAAAAAGAAAATTAACCCAATTTTGGAGCTGCTTTCACACATTCCCGGCGACGGCTCTCGTGGGCAGACAGCATCTGTGTACCAGGGCCGGGAACAGTGAGCACTCTCTTCTCGTCCTTTAACACAACCGGAATATTTCTCGCAATTCCCTTTGTGACCAAAGAAATACATTTGAGAGCCGTCTGGCGGAGGCAAGGGAGTGTAATCTGTGGCTACAGGCTCAGAGTCATTAATTGTTCAAGAAACACCTGCGGGATGGGTTCTGTGTGCCGGGCACTGTGGTGAGTGCTTGGGACACAGCTGTGGGCAAAACTTCTGGCCTCCCCCTGCTGAGGAGAGACAGTCACAAACAAGCATGACCATTCGGTGACTTACCAAATGTCATATGACGCACACTGTGCTCACTCACTCGTTCATGCATTCACCGCCCTGCCACTATCCACTGGCCAGGTCAGCTCCGGGTGTGGACACCATGCCGCCTGCCCCTCAGAGCTGGGCTGGCCAGCAATCTCTCAGGAAATGCTGTGTCTATGGCTCATTTCCCAGCACTAGCACTTATAATAAAAAACACAAGAAATACAGATGTGAACTAATGAAAAGACTAAGAATTAGGTAGCTTCAGATACTGGGACCTCAAAACTGTAAGATAAATGAGAGTCTCCATAAGTCTTATCAGTAGCATTAAAAATAGGATGAAATAAACACGGGGTGTTCTTGAGGCATTCTTGTATAATTTCAGAGCTATTCTTCAGTTACGCTGCAATCAGAAAACAACAACAAGGGAGAACTCCCAAAGGTTGGATGAAAATCACCAGACCCTGAACAAGTCAAGAGATTTAACACCCCAGAGGCAATAACTCCCGTTTACGCTTTCACTTCAGAACATTGCTAGTATCTGGTCAGCAGACACAGCCATAAAACTACACGTGAGAGTTCATGTGTAGCAAAAGAGTGGGAAATCATCTTTTGCATACAGGTTTAATTCGACATTTCTGAAAATAATGGAAGGTCGTTTCCGAGCTGCAGGGGGAGAGAGACGTGGAGAAACTATGAAGTTGAAAGTGGGGCCTGCGGTCTGAAGCCAGCCACTTAAACCTCTCCTGAACACCAGGTAGAACACCTATTTTCAATGTTGAGTCTTTAATTCTACCCACCTTCGCTTAAAAGAAGTGAACAAACAGGGAGTCAGGGTAACACGGAAACAGGAGTACAGGGCTGGGAAGCGGGACTCCTCCGCACAGTAAGCGGAGGCCTTTATGAATGGGGTGCGATTCGTTAATCCATCTGCTTTGCACCGTTGTGTCTGGCATGCGAGGGAGTAGTGCAGATGACCTCTGAGGAGAGGATTGTGGGATTCAATGTGCACTCTCCTGGTTGTACCAGAACATGGAGCCCAGGCCGCTGCATGCATTGCAAGGCTGCACCCTGCTGACCCTTGCCCCGTGCCCATCTGCCGTGGTCTTACAGAACCAACTTGTATAAACTCCATGATTGTCTAGATGCCAGAGCCTGGACCCCAGACACGACATGAACAAGGGTCGTATTTGTTTCCTTTAGTGTCCCCCTGCTGGACAGCTGTGTGCTGGGCATCTCCTGTGCACCAGGACAAAGGCCCTGATGAAGAAGGCAGACTTCCTCTTCAGAGCATCCCAGGCCAGGGGATGAATTCCAACAGTGAGACATGAGCTCTAGCAAGTGGGACAAGGGTGTCAGGTGTGGCCTGGGCTGCCATCCCTCCATGGCCCTGTGAACAGGACCTACAGGACTCTCTGATAAGGGAAGAATCTCCTGCCAGCAAATGGCAATGCCCACCTCTATCTGCAGCCATGATTTGGAAAGGCAGCTGCACTGCAGTGCAAGGAGCCAAAAGGAATTGAGGGTGCGACACTGCCTTTGGTTACCTGCAGGGAGCCGTCAGGCCGCCCTGGGCTCCAGTGAGTCTCTGCTGAGACACACTCTCCCCTGTCTGAGTCCAGGGCGGGTGCGTGCCGCTTCGTCTGGGGAACACAGCTGCAGTGTGCTCACTCAAGCCATTCTTCCTCTCTCTCTGAGACAGGCAGAACACAGGCTGCGCCTGACCTTGGTCTGCACCTCCTGGGAGACCCTAGAGCCAGAACACCCAGTGGACAGCTCTCTCTCTTGCTCTGTCTCTCTCTCTGTCTCTGTCTCCCTGCCTCTGTCTGTTTATCTGTTTCTGCCTGTCTCTCTGTCTCTTTGTCTCCCTCCCTCTCTGTCATTCTCCCTCTGTCTCTCTCTCTCCGTCTCTGTCTTTCTCTCTGTCTCCCTCCCTCCCATCCCAGCCACACCATCTCTGAGAAGACAGAAGGGAGAGCTGTGTCCCCTCCCCAGACACCCACTGGGACCCAGTGACCAGTAGATGGGGGAGCTCTGCTGACATCTGATCCAAAAAGCACCAGAGAGGCCGCGGCTCAGCGTCTCCCTGCTGCAGGAGGAACATGAAACATTAAGGAGGAGAGTAGGGCTGCCTGCACTTCCTTTGACCTCAGCCCAATGAAAGGCTCAGCTCCTGCCAAAAAAAGGGCAAAGCTGAAGGGTGCATGGCCCGGGAGATGCAGAAAGCCATCAGAACTACAGGACACGTGGCACATGCAGCCGAAAAGTCCCGCAGTGGCAGACAGAGGAGTGGCTGACCAGTTCCGTGACAAGATGCTAACCTGGCGACTCAAGGGCAGCCTTGGGTCAGACGTCTCTCTGATGGGCTGTGACCACATGACCAGAATGAGGGACCTCTGGCTCACAAAGTAATGGGGACTGACCAAGGGTGACACATGGCAGAGAAACCCAGCTACGCTCCTCTCAGAAAGAAACACGTGGGAACGAAGAGGGGAAGAAGCCAATCAGAGTCCAGCCAACGGCCTGGACCCCACTGGACCCCAGGCACCTGACCTCCTCGCCCCACCCCTGGAAAAGAGCAGACACAGCAAGGCCGCTGTCCTGCACCGTGGCCGCCTGGTGGCCTGGCAGGCTGCAAAGACCACGCCACACCTCAGCCTGGCCAAATCAGCAGTCCCGAGGCATCTGGGCCCAGGGCACAGTGGCCACACCAGCTAATGGGCTCGCAGGCGGCATGGTGAGAACGCAGCTCTTCTTGATTTTGGTCAAGAAGGCAGAGTAGATACATGCCATGATCGCCTCCTCCAACATCAACATCGACATCACTACCAAACTACAGAGCAACCATCATTCCGAACCTCCTGAAATGCAGCTGGACAGAGGCCCTGGAACTGAGGACACAGAGAGGAAGCCTCATCGAGACTGGTGAGAGGGGCAAAGACTCGGAATGAGCCGATCTTCACGTAGTGGATAAAAACTGGGAGAGATATTTCAGCTACGGAGGTCCCCCCTGAGGAGTGAGGGGTCTCAGGCCCACACTAGGCCCCCAGCCCAGGGCTCCAGTGCCAGGAAGAGTCGTGCCCAAAAGTTTTGGCTATAAAAACCAGTAGGGACTGTTGCTGAGTGAGATGGAGGGTTCTAGAGTTCCAGGCATTCCCTTTAAAGGGCCCATGCACAATATCACTCAGGCTCACTTCAGCTTGAAATGTGCCAGGGACACACGGGAAGGAACTGAGTAGTCCAGCAAGGGCTGGAGGGGCAGCTTTCTCCAAGACAGAAAGACTGGCAGAGGCCATTGCTCCTTTAATAACCCCTCCCCTCAGAGAATGGGCAGGCATTTGCCATATCTGAGTGTTCATCAACCTGGCTAACATTGTTCACCCCACCTTGGGGATTCCCTGAGACCCACCCCACCCAGTGGAAGGCCTGCCCAAGCTGTTTCCAGTGCTTTTCCATGAGTGGAATGTCTTGTCTCATGCTGCATGCTTTCCTAAAGTCTCTCAAAGACACAGCATCTGGCCTCGGTGCGCCCCATGCCTCTTGCTGAGTGCCTGCAGGCCTGGCACTGGTGGCAGCTGGCTTGTTTTCCAGTTTGGACTCTCCTGGGCACCTCGAAGAGCAGCACAAGTAGCAGCTGTCTGCAGGTCACTTTGTAGCTCATGCTGGGTGGCCACAGGCAGAACACAGGCTGCGGCTGACCTTGGTCTGCACCTCCTGGGAGATCCTAGAGCCAGAGTACCCAGTGGACAGCTTCAGACAACCCTGAAATACCACCCACTAACCACCTCCAAGCAACACACTCAAGTGACAAACTCAGTGGGCACCAGAGCCCCACTAAAGTAAGTCTGGCTCTGTGGAGGGCGCCCCTCACAGCTGATCATCCACTGTGGTCAGTGATCACAGTCACTCATTGAAACTGATTGGCCAGGGGATAAATCCCTCCCTTTAACATGCCAATAACAATCAAGGCTCAAATACAAGAGGGAAGTGTACACAGCCCACAAGGGAGGCACACCTAGAGTGTCCAGATTGGATAATAAGGAGGCTGTGCCACTGGACCCTACAAGACACCTACTACATAAAGCCACTCTACCAAGCCCAAGAGATGTAGCAGTTCTAGCTAATACAGAGAAACAAACACAGGGAGGCATTTAAAATGAGGAGACAAAGAAACAAGTCCCAAATGAAAAAATAGAACAAAACTCCAAAAACAGATCTAAACAAAATGGAGACAAGCAATCTATTAGATGCAGAGTTCAAAATATTGGTTATAAAGATGCTCAAAGAACTTTGGGGAAGAGTAGATAAACTTAGTGAGAACTTCAACAAAGAGATAGAAAACATAAAAATGGAGATAGAAAATGAAAAAGAACCAGTCAGAAATCAAGAATACATTAACTGAAATGAAGAATACATTATTAAGAATCAATAATAGAGTAGATGAAGCCAAGAATCAAATGAGAGATTTGAAATATAAGGAAGCAGAAAACACCCAATCAGAATAGCAAAAGGAATCATGAAAAAAATGAGGGTAGTGTAAGGAGCCTCTGGGACAACTTCAAGCATACCAACATTCACATCATGGGGATGCTGGAAGGAGAAAACAGACAGCAAGAAATCAAAAACCTGTTTGAAAAAATAATGACAGAAAACTTCCCTAACTTGGTGAAGGAAATAGACATACAAGTCCAGGAAGTTCAGAAAATCCCAAACAAGATGAACCAAAAGACACCCACACCAAGACACGTAATTAAAATGCAAAAGGCTAAAGACAAAAAGGAGCAAGCAGCTCTTAAAAGCAGCAAGAAAAAAGCAGTTATTTCACTACATGAGAGCTCCCATAAGACTGTCAGCTGATTTCTCAAAAGAAATTGTGCAGGCCAGAAGGGACTGGCAAAAAATATTCAAAGTGATGAAAAGTAGGGACCTACAACTAGGATTGCTCTACCCAACAAAGCTATTATTTAGAATCAAAAGACATATAAAGAACTTCCCAGACAAGAAAAATTTAAAGGAGTTCATCACTACCAAACCAGTTTTCTATGAAATATTATAGAATTTTCTTAAAAAAAAGAAAAAGATAAAAAATATGAACAATAAGATGGAAATAAATACACACACATATAAAGTACAGCATAGGGAATATAGTCAATAATATGCTAATAGTTATGGATGGTGTTAGATAGGGACAAGATTTATTAGGATGATCACTTAGTAAGTTATGTAATGTATAATCACTGAGATGTACACCCAAAACTAATATAATAAGGTATAGCAACTATAATTAAAAAATAAAAAATGATTTGAAATCCAAAAAAGGAAACTAAGGAAACAATCTTACTCGCAATTGCTTCAAAAAGAATAAAATATCTAGGATTTAATTTAACTGAGCATATGTAAGACACTGAAGAAAGAATCTGAAGAAGATACAACTAAGCAGAAGCATATACTGTGTTTATGGATAGAAAGAATTAACATCATTAAAATGTCTATAGTACCCAAAGCAATCTATAGATTTAATGCGATTCTTATCAAGATACCAATGGTGCATTTCATAGAACTAGAACAAATAGTCCAAAATTTTATATGGAACCACAAAAGACCTTGAATAGCAAAAGCATTCTTAAGAAAAAAGAACAATGTTGCAGGAATCATGTTACCTGATATCAAACTACACTACAAAGCCATAGTAATCAAAACAGCATGATACTGGCATTAAAAAAGACACATAGATCAATGGAACAGAATGGAGAGCCCAGAAATAAACCCACAACTTTATAGTCTATCAAAATTTGACAAAAGAGGCAAAAAACATACAATGAGGTAAGACAGTCTATTCAATAAATGCAGTTGGGAATATTGGACAGATATGTGCAAAAAAGAGAGGAAGGGAGGAAGGAAGGGAAGAAGGAAGGAAGGAAAAAACTAGACCACCTTCTTACACCATACACAAGAATAAACTCAAAATGTATTAAAGACTTAAACATTAAACTCAAAACCATAAAAATCCTAGAATAAAACATAGGCAGTAAAATCTCAATTACCTTGGCGATATTTTTGCCAATACACTCCTCAAGCAAGAGAAACAAAAGAAAAAATAAACAAATGAGACTACATGAAACTAAATTTTTTGCACAGCAAAGGAAACCATCCATAAAATGAAAAGACAACCCACGGAACAGGGGAACATATTCACTGATACATCTGATAAGGGGCTAATAACCAAAATTTTTAAAGAACTTATAAAACTTAACATCAAAAAAATCCAGCATTCCAATTTAAAAATGGGCAAATGACCTGAATAGACACTTCTCCAAAAAGGACATACACATGGTCAAAAGACAAATGAAAAAAATGTTCTACATCATTAATCGTTAAGGAAATGAAAATTAAAACCACAACAGGACACCACCTCACTCCTGTCAGAATGGCTACCATCAATGAGTCAACAAAAAAGTACTGGCAAGGATGTGGAGAAAGGGAACCCTCATGCACTTTTGTTGAGAGTGCAGACTGGTGCAGCCACTGTGGAAAGCAGTACAGACTTCCTTCCAAAAATTAAAAGTGGATCTGGACCCAGCCATTCCACTTCTGGGAATTTATCTGAAGAAACACTAATTTGAAAGAATATATACACCCCTATGTTCACTGCAGCATTATTTACAACAGCCAAGATTTGGAAACAGTCCAAGTGTCCATCAGCATATGAGTGGACAAAACAACTATGGGGTATTTGCACAATGGAATACTATTCAACCATAAAAAGAACTAAACTTTACCCTTTGCAACAGCATGGATGGACCTGGAGAACATTATGCTAAGTGAAATAAGCCAGCAAAGAAAGCAGAGAAATAAGCCAGCAATAAGATGCCGTATTTCTCACTTTTTTGTGGAACCTAATAAACAAGATGAACTAACAAGCAAAACAGAGACACACTCATAGACCGAGAGCAGGCGACAGCTGTTGGGGGTGGGGGAGGGATTGAGCACCAAAAAAAGAGAGAGGGAAGAAGTTCATGGACACAGATAACAGCATGGTGATTGCCAAAGTGAGGAGTGGGGGGCGGGGGGGTGTCTAAGGGAGGATAAATGCTGATGGGCAGAGACTTGACTTGGGGTGGTGAACACACCATACTGCGTACCAGTGCTGTGTTGTAGAATTGTGCACCTGAAACCTGTATAATTTTGTTAGCTAGTGCCACCCCAATAAATTCAATAAAAGGAAATAAAGAGACTCAGTTCAGATCAAAAGACACACAGAGACTGAAAAGTAAAAAGAAGGAAAAAGATATTTCATGAAAATGGAAACAAAAAAAGCTGAGGTAAGAGTATTTATATCAGAAAAATAGACTTAAAACAAAGGGTGTAACAGGAAACAAGGGAGGACCCAGCAATTCCGCCTCTGGGTGTTCATTCCGAGAAACCTAAAACACACTCAAAAGACTGCGTCCAATGTTCACCGCAGCATTGTTTACAGTGGCCAAGACAGGGAAGCAACCGCAGTGTCCACCGGTAGGTGAATAGGCAGGAAGAAGCGGCGCATGTGCCCCATGGGAAGTGACTTGGCCCTAAGAAAGAGTGCAGTCTGGCCGCCTGCAGCAGCATGGGTGGACCTGGAGGGCACTGTGCTGAGTTCAGTAAGTCAGACAGAGAAAGACAATGGCCGGGTAACTCCACTCATATGTGGAATCTAAAAAAACAGTCATAATAAATGAACAAGCAGAATAGCAACAGACTCATAGAATCAGAGGACAAGCTCAGGGTTTCCAGGTGGGAGGTGGGGTTTGGGGAACTGTGTGCAAAAGGTAAAGGGACTTGGTAGTAGAAATGTGGTTACAAACAGTCACAGAGGTGTCGAGTGCAACACAGAGAGTGTAATGGACAATATCGTAATCACGCTGTCTGGTGCCGGGTGGGTGCTGGGCTTCATCAGGGTGGTCTCTCTGCAAGTGCATCACGTCTAATCCGGGGTGGCACACGTGGAACAAAGGGGCGGGCAAAAGTAGGTTTTCGGTTGTTTGTATGGGAGATAAAACAATAATTAATAAATAATAATATGAGAATAAACTTTCACCTATTCACAACTGGAAACCTATTTTTGTCCACCCTTGAATAATATTGTATGTCAATTGTAATTGAAAAAAAATTATTTAAAAAAACAACAGCTCTTTTCCAGCCCTGGCTGGTGTGGCTCAGTGGATTGAGCACCAGCCTGCAAACCAAAGGGTCGCCGGTTCGATTTCCAGTCAGGGCACATGCCTGCGTTGCCAGCTAGGTTCCCAATTGGGGGTGTGCGAGAGGCAACTGATCAATGTATCTCTCGCACTGATACTTCTTTCCCTCTCTTTCTCCTTGCTTCTTCTCTCTCTAAAAATAAATTTTAAAAAATTTAAAAAGCTCTTTTCCACCAGTCAGATTTTCTACACATGGACTGGGTCAGGTGGCCTTTAATTTAAAACCATTTTTAAACTCCTACTTTGGGAATTTAGTGCTGAATTTACAGTGCTGTTTTCAAAGATCATTTTTAGAGCAGTTTTAGGTTCTCAACAAAACTGAGGGGAGACACAGAGATTCTCACACAACCCTGACCCCCCTGCACAGCCTGCCTGTGTTCAGCGTCCCCACCAGAAGGGACATTTGTGATGATCAAGGAACCGCCCCTGACACGTCGCCATCCACACGGTCTACCTTAGGGCTCGCCCCCGGTGGAGTGTTCAGGGTGCTGCTCGAGGCTGCTCATTTCAGGAGTACTGTGTCCTTCCTCTCCCTGCCAGCGAGTGTGGGGGACGCTGGGCCCTTCCAGAGGGCTCTGCGGGTGAAATGCTGCCCCAAGGTCAGAACAAACAGCACGCTCCGGCCCCGTGCGCCTTCTCCGGGAGCTCAGTGTCCTGAGTGACCCGCACGTCAGTCACCTCAGGCTCCTGGGAAATGAGGACACACTGTCACGAAGGCCACAGCCCCGGAGGGGACGGGGCCACCTGCAGACGTGCTGCCTCAGGGCCCAGTGACGGGAGCTGTTCCCTCGTTGTCAGCTCTGCCACAGCCCGTGAGCGCGGTCCTGTCATCAGGAGGGGGTGACGAACAATGCGAAGCAGGGTGACATCCCCGAGATAGTCCGGGCGCCTTTGGTCTCCATTCCAGGCGGCTGGGCACGAGGTCGCCTAACTGGCGCACAGACGGCCGTGGGGAGGCGAGGACACGGGGTCACAGGCACTGACGTCAGACTTTGCGCAGCGCTCCGCCCCAAACCTCGGGCTGGTGAAGACCTTATCACCTATTGCGACAGACAATGGGTGCCTCACCCCCCTGCACCCCAAACACACCCATCAGAGCTCCTCAAGGACATGGCGCAGCCCTGCCAGCCTGCTCCTGGCCAAGCCTGATCTCCCCAGAGCCCACATCCTGTTCCCAGAACAAGACAGAACCACGGGCGGGGACCCTGCAGGGGTGGCCATGTGGCCCCTCACACCCGCTCACTGGGCTACCAGCCCCACTGCCCATTCTGTCCCCCAAGCCTGTCCCTTCCTGCTCACACCCCTCACTGTGCACTGCTTTCCCCACACCTCCCAGCCCACCCACCCCACCCACCCTATCAGGCTGGGAAAGCTACAGACTTGCCTGAAACACCCCCTTATCTCCAACTCCTCTCTGAGGGTCCTCTGGCCTCTGCTCCTATGAGACCCCATTACTTGCACCGTCTCGAGTGGAGATTGAATTAACTGCCTCAAAAGACGTCTGAGACCCCTTTAATTAAAAAGGGTCCTGTCACCCCAGCCCCAGGGCTGTCTGCTCTGTTTGGTTTTCATCACGGTGCTTATGGTGGTTGGAAAGTACGTGGTGTGCGAGCTTCACCTCCTGGACTGGAATTTCCCTGAAGGCTTGTATCTCACTCATGGCTGCAGCCCCAGGGCCAGGGCCACCCGTAGTCGGTGCTCGGTAACTATTTATTTACTGAATTGCATGGGTGCAGGAGCTGGCTGCAGAGCCACAGGGGCGTCACCGAAGCACACAGGAGGCACTGCGGAGCCCGGGACTGGATGCCAGGGGAGAGGACTCAGGGAAGGACCAGGGAAGACAGGTGAAAAGGCATATCCCCATTCAGGGGGTGGTGCCCCACCCAGTCCAGCCCTCTGGATTTGTTGTTGAGGGGAGTCTAGCTTTTCCACGTTTGGTTACATTGATTTTCCCATGAATCTATAGCCTTCTGGTGGGTGAGCCAATTCTGTAACTAAGGAAAAATCTGCCTCCTTTACTGTCATCGTGTCTCCCAAGAAAATGACACCTGTGAGATAACCTTCAACGCCCCTGAAGAAGTGACAGAAGCAGAAGAGACACACGATGCCTGGGAAAGCCCTCAGCCTGGCCACCAGCACCAGCCGCCCTGGGCAGGAGGCCACTCAGCCTGCCCTGGGGAGGCCTCCCCGCTGGGGAAGCAGACACTTGATGGTTTGCATTGACTCCATGAATGTGCTAGAATGTCCCCGATAGTGATGCCTGTTGCAATATGTCAGTGGACGCCAATGATTGAGTGCTTACCTGGCAGTCCGATCGCCGGTCTGCACGCAGCTCCCCCTCCTGGCCAGAGTCCAGTGGCCACGGCTGCCTACTGCACAGAAGGTCAGAGCTTTGCCCGGATTTTTAGCAGAAGGCCTAGTTTTTACCTCTACAGTCTCTGTACCTAAGTTTTCCTGCCTTTCTTTTTCAAACCAGTTTTACTGATATAGTATTCACATATCTTAAAATCCACCCACTTAAAGTGTATAGTTCAGCCCTGGCTGAGTGGCTTAGCTGGTTGGCACATCCCATACGCCAAAAGGTTCAGTGTTCAATCCCCAGTCAGGGCACCTACCTAGGCTGGAGTCTTGAATCCTGGTTGAAGTACAACAGGAAGCAACTGATTGATGTTTCTCTATCACATCAATGTCTCTCTCTCTCTCTCTCAAATCAATAAGCATATCCTCGGGTGAGGATTAGAAACAATTTTTAAGTGTATGAATCCATGGTTTTTAGTTTATTCACAGAGTTGTTCGATGTTAGAATGTTCCCATTGTCGAGGAACGGAGCACCGTGCATTTCAGCTGCCATCCCCTGCCCCCTGGACCCCACCAGGCCCCCAGCTAACACTGCTCTGCTTTCTGTCTCCACAGGCTTCCAGGTTCCAGACTCTCACAGGCATAGAATCAGACGACATCTGGACTCTGTGACCGGCTTCTGCCCCTGAGCATGGTATTGTCGCGGACCCTCGTGCTGAGCGTGCATCAGAACTCCATTCTTTTTTGGCCAAATACTATTCCATGGTACGGATGGACCAAATTCTGTTCACCGCCCCGTCTGCTGAGGGACAGCCGGCTGCTTCCACGTGTGAGTTTCCATCAACACTACGGCTGTGAACATGCGTGCACAAGCTTTCTGTGGGCATTTCAACACTTCCCTCGGGTCTGCGCTGGGGCATGGAGCTGGGTGTGGTCGTTCAGAGCCTGCCAGGCTGTGTCTTCCAGAGCGGCTGCACGACCTCTTTTTCAAGACACGTTTTTTGGATTTTTTTTCATAAACATTGTTGTGACAACTGACTCTCCATGTGTGAAAAAATAAAGCTCCCAGGTGAAACAATCATAGAAATAAATAAATAAAATCTCCACACTGAAAACTCTGCAAGGGATTGAATATGTTCTAAAATTAAACTAGTGAAGAAAAATACAGATGAATATTTTTATCATCTCCAAGTAGAAAAACCTCTGTGATCCTGGTGCAAAAAAGCAGAAAGAGGGGGAAAAGTCATAATTAGACAACAAGAATTAAACAGTCCTGAATAGCAAAGACAGATAAAATTGTTGAGCATTAAGAGATAAACAGCAAACTAGGAAAATCTCACTATTATGTGTGGTAACCTGAAGGTTTACATCCATAATTAAAATGTTCTTACAAATGAGCTCAATGTTATGCCTGACTCCCACAATCCCTCACTCTAACAGGGGCCCGTGAAGGTGCTTTAGGTCTCCGAATACCGACTCTGTCATCCTCTGCTCAGGCCACCATAACACAGTGATGCAAAGTAAGACTTGGGGCTTACACAACAGGAATGCAGTTGCTCAGGTCTGGAGGCTGGAAGTCCAAGATCCCGGTGCCAGCAGGGCTGGGTTCTGGTGACAGCCCTCATCCTGGCTCCAAATGCTTCCCACCTGGGGTCAGAGCTTCGAGCCTGGCGAGACACAAACATTTGGCTCGCAAAAAATGTCGAGCAGGACTCTGTATGCAATAGTCATTTCCTAATGGTTGGCATCCTGTCCTCGGTCCTTCCCTACACGGTGGACATCCCATGCGTGCTGGTCACACTATTAGCAGGTCCTTCATCTGTAGGAACAGCTATGCTTTCAGGTGCTAGATGTGGCCAGGTCTGGGACTGGCGAGGTCAGGGACTTTCTCCTGGGACGAAGTCTCTGATGGTGCAAGCCCAGGGCATCCTTGTCTCTTGCCCACCTCTTTTCCCCCAGGACACCATGTCTGGGAACCATTCCTTCGCTGACGGCCTCAGCCCACCTCCGTCCACAAGCCCTCCCCGACCCAACCCTGCTCTCAGGTCTCCGTGGCCAAACACTGAGAACACAGTGACACGTGTGCAGGGACATTGTGGCGAGTCACGAAGTGTCCCTGGGGCACGGCCCTTTTCCTGTGTGGAGCTAAGCTGCACAGTCCATTCCGTCCCTGCTGTGGCCGTCAGGAGACCCGGGCTGCGCCGGAAGGCAGACGCTGCCCGCACACTCCCGGTGGCACAGCCCAGAGGCCCCTCCAGGGGCTGCGCGTCCGGCTCCACCGCAATGCGTCATGGGAAGGAGTCTCCGGATTGTTTTGAAGCAGTAGCTCTGCACTTGCAGTGAAGCTCCTCCCCATGTGTAAGGACAATATTAATTTCAAGGCCGGGTCAGACAGGCTCCCCATCTCCCTTGTCTTTGAGAAGGTTCGCGTATTCAGCCATCCCTCCCCGACCACAGCAAGCCCGGCTCGAGTCCCAGCCCAGAAACCCAGCATGATGCCTCTGTGGCTGGCCGGTGGAGGGCGAGGAGTGTAGGAGGCTGGAAGGAGGAGAGGGGGCGTAGGGGCTTGGGCTCCGTGTCAGGAGAGCAGGCAAGCCCCTACCCTCAGCCCCGTAGAAATAAAGGTTGATGAGTGTCATTTGGTGGATGATAAAGCTGCAGCCCCATCAGCAGCATACATGCCATCGTCACTTTCTTTGCTGCTCAGAATTGCAAAAAATAATCACATACCCACACATGAGTATTTTTAGCTTTGTATCTCAAAGCATTTGGCAAGCTGAAAATTGAGGCACCAGACACCTGCGAGGGCCACCTTGTCACTCACAGAAGACAGCCTCCCGGACAGGGCAGTGGTTCCAGCAGGGTGGGGCAAGACCAACGAGGGGCTGGGCAGCACCTGAAGACACACGACAGAGCAGGGGGGCAGCAGGCGGATCGAAGCAGCCGGATGCAAGAAGCCGATGGTGTTAATTGAGCAGCAACATGGGTTTCGTGGTCGCCCCTCTCTCCTGAAGGGCTCTGAGTGCTTCTGTCACCCCAGCTGCCCAACTGCAACGAAAGCCTGCCCGATCTAGGAAACAAGAAATAAGATATTTTAAAGGTACACATCACAGTCATCCTACACAGAGTCATCTGTGTCCAGGTGGCTGGGGGCTGGGATCTAGACGACAGGATCCAGGAAACACACAGTTTCCATGTTTAGAATTCGTTGTGTAATTTAAAGATTGTGACCAACTGTGGCAGCAGGTGATCATCAAATGCTTTCCGTTTTTACAGCTGTTTGGAGAACCTCACTAGTCCGCTACAGGGGTGACAATCTGGAAGTTCAGATTTACCCAGACAAATCAGAATTTAAGTGAGAATGACATCTTGGACCTTCGCTTCAATCTCACGGGCTTGGGGCCTGGAGACAGTGTGAGCAGAAGGTAAGGCCAGACACCAGACCACCGCCAACTCACACCACACCCAAGAATGAATTCAAAATGGATAAAAGTAAATGTAAGTCAGGAAACCATAAATATCCCAGAAGAAGACACAGGCAGTAAAATCTCAGACATCTCTCGTAGCAGTATTTTTGCTGAAATATCTCCTCCGGCCAGGGAAACAAAGGAAAAAAATAAACAAATGGGACTACATCAAACTAAAAAGCTTTTGCACAGTAAAGGAAACCATCAACAAAGTAAAAAGACAATCCACTGAACGAAAGAACATATTTGCCAGTGAAACATCTGCTAAGGAATTAATATCCAACATTTAGAAAGAACTTACATAACTCAATACCAAAAAAACAAACAATCCAATTAGAAAATGGGCAAAGGACCTGAATAGATGCTTCTCCAAAGATGATGTACAGATGGCCAATAGACATATGAAAAAAATGAACATTACTAGTCACCAGAGAAATGTAAATTAAAACCACAATGAGATGTCACCTCACACCTGTCAGAATGACTATCACAATAAATCAACAAACAACAAGTGTTGATGAGAATGTGGAGAAAAAGAAACCCTTGAGCACTGTTGGTGGGAATGAAGACTGGTGCAGCCACTGTGGAAAACCGTATAAATTTACCTCAAAAAATTAAAAATAGAACTGATTTTTAATCCAGCAATCCCATTTCTGAGAATATAACCAAAGAAACTGAAAACACTAATTCGGAAGACTATGTGCACCCCTCTGTTCACGGCAGCGTTAGTTACAATGGCCAAGATCTGGAAACAGCCCTAAGTGCCTGTCAGTAGATGAGTGTGTAAACAACCTGTGGCATATTTACACAATGAAATACTATTCAGTCATAGAAAAATAAGGAAATCTTACCTTTTGCATGGATGGATCTGGGGATTATTCTGTTAAGTGAAATAAGCCAGTCAGAGAAAGACAAATACCATATGATCTCACTTACATGTGGAATCTAATGAACAAAATAAACTGATAAAAAAATAGAAACAGAGGCCTGGACACATGGAACGACTGACGGCTGTCAGAGGGGAGGTAGATGGGAGTCCAGATGAACTAAGGGGAAGGGATTAAACAAAAGAACATATATATATATTATACACACATTATATCACACATAATGTACATTGCGTATATCCATAGACACAGAAACAGTGTGGTGACAGGTAGAAGGAGGGGCTGGGGGCAGGTGGAGGTGGGCAAAGGGGGACAAATGGGGGCGGGAAGAGACTTGCTCTTGGCGTTGGGCGCACAATGCAGCGTGCAGGTGATGCTTTGTTAAGTTGTCCAGTTGATACCTGTATGGTTTTGTGAACCAATATCACCTAATAAATTCAATTTTAAAGTAAAAAAAAGTATAGGACAGTAAAAAATAATCCAGGAACAAACACAACCACTACATCTGAGGTCTGTCCAAAGGTGTCCAGCCATGTGCCATGAACAACAGGGACATGTATTGAAGAAGATAGAAGACACAAGAAACGTTGTACACAGGACAGTGATGCCTCAGTCCCCTTCAGAGCAGGCACCTTGGCACCTCACACAGTTCTCCCAGTCGCCATCAGCTGCCCCATTGTATTTTCCTGAATCTCATCAATGGTCTGGAATCTCTTCACTTTCAAAGATGATTTTACTTTTGGGAAAAGCCAGAAGTCACAGGGCACCCCATCTGGGCTGCAGGGGGGGCTGAGTTACCTGGGTGACTTGATGTTTCTCAAAAATTCTCTGTACGTGACATGACACATGAGCAGGCACATTGTCGTGATGAAGCTGCCAATCACCAGTTGCCCATAGTTGTGGCCTTCTGAATCATCCGAATAGTTCCTGTGGAGCAATGTTCAAGCTTAACACAAAATATTTTTTAATGTGACAGGCACACAGTACACATGCTCACTCAATGGTGTCTATCGCCCCCACTGACTAGTACAGTGAAGTCATCATTGTTCACGCGTGTGCATTCCAGCCCACTCTCCTTGGCTGCCAGGTTACATCTGTGGAGTACAAGCCGTTTTCATCATATTACCAATGGCTGGATTTTTCCAGATGGACCTCTTCTTACACCTGATCCCTTTTTCCATCTTCCCTTCCTCAAACATATTATTCTATTTCTTCTTTGGCTTTTACAAAGTTGGGTAAATATACCTCTCTTGAAACGGGACTGGATACTAAAATTATCAAATTATTTTCATCACCATTTTGATTTTTAAAAAATATTGCACTAAAAACATTAGAACAGTGAAGAAAAGAAATTGTTCATAATTTGCTGTCTATTTTTCTTTGTTTCTTTCCAATCCTTGTTCATAAAAGTGAATACATTGCATGGAAAGAATTCTGTTATATCTACAATTTTTCTCTTTTGACTTTTTTCCTTAATTCTGAATTGCTGACTTTTTAAATTGAATTTATTGGGGTAACATTGGTTAATAAAACCATGTAGGTTTCAAGTGCACAATTCAATAAAACATCAGCTGCACACTGCATCATACACACATCACCCAAAGCAATGTCTATTTTTGCCCCCCTCAATCCCCCCTTTATCCCCCCTTTGCCCACCTCTACCTCCCCCACCCCCTTTCTTCTGGCTGACGCCACACTGCCTTCTGTGTCTGTGTCATACACATTTATTCATATATTTTTTTCTTAATCCCTTCACCTTTTCCACCCAGCCCCTCACACCCCCTCACACCTGACAGTTCTCAGTCTATGTATCTGTGTTTCTGTTTCTGTTTTGTTAAGTTATTTCGATTATATTCCACATATAAGTGAGATCATATGGTACTTGTCTTTCTCTGACTGGCTTATTGCATTTAGCATAATAATGTCCAGGTCCATCCGTGCTGTGGCAAAGGTAAGATTTCCTTCTCTTCTATGGCTGAAGGCTATTCCACTGTATACATGTGCCACAGCTTTTTAATCCCCTCATCTGCTGATGGGCACTCGGGCTGCTTCCAAATCTTGCCTGTTGTACAACCACTGCAATGAACACAGAGGTGCACATATTCTTTCAAATTCGTGTTTTGGGTTTCTTCAGATATATTCCCTGAAGAGGGATCACTGGGTCATAAGGTGTTGCACGTGGGTCACCGGCCAGCAGTGACCACGGAACGCTGCGGATGGCTCGACGATAAACACGCAAGAAAAAACACACATGCACAGAGACAAACTAGTTTCTGTGGGGAAGTAGGGACGAAATGGCCACCCCCCCTAGTGGGGAGCACGCCGATTTACAGTCCATACCTGCTTTTATTGGGCTCATTCTGCATAATAATTCAGGTAAAGTACAGTACTCATTAGGGGGAAGTAAGGAACTATAGAAAACAAAGAACTCTGCTGGTCTATTGAGTCGGGGTCAAAGAGCTGTAAGACTGAGGAACAAAATAACTTCCTCCTAAGACCCTTCTCATTCAACTGAGAGCATTCTAAACAAAGAAGGTTTCACAGTAATTTACATGTTCTTTCTTAGGCCTGATCACCCGGGGAATCCGCCCTTTTCAGCACAGAGCTGCACCATCCTCTGTCATTGTTTCAGGCTTAGGTGGAGCAAGGGAACTAAGGCAACTGGGAGACAAGGAGGTTTTTTCCCAGACGCTGAGAACTCAGGCTATGTCAAAGCCGAGGAGCGAGGGTCCATCACCCCCCTTTTGCTGCAGCCCCCCCCCCAAGTCTTTCTTTTGGGGGGGCCTCCCAAAGTGATCGTGCCTGTCTTAGGTCGTTCCCCCGTGGGGAATCTTACCCGTCTTTGGCTAACCGACCAAGCTTTTTGGGGTTCAGTTATGAATAAAGCAGCAGAAGCAGCATTCCTGCCAGGAAGATAAGCTTTTGTCTCCTTGCTGGCTTACAGTTCCAAGGGTGTTCCCTTAGCCTTAGCCTAGGCGGGGGTTTCAGCTTCTGATACCAGTCAGGGCGGTTCCCAACAATAAGGCAGTTCCATTCTTAATTTTTTGATGAAACTCCATTCTGCTTTCCACAGCGGCTGCACCAATCTTCATTCCCGTCAACAGTGCAAAAGTGTTCCCTTTTCTCCACATCCTCGCCAGCACTTCCTGTTTGTTGATTTGTTTATGAGGGCCATTCTGACAGGTGTGAGATGGTATCTCATTGTGGTTTTAATTTGCATCTCTGATGATTAGTGATGTTGAGCATTTTTTCACATGTCTATTAGCCACCTGCATGTCCTCTTTGGAGAGGTGTCTATTCAGGTCCTTTGCCCATTTTTTTTAAATTTGTTTGTCTTTCCATTGTTGAGTTGTGTAAATTCTTTTTATATTTGGAAAATTAATCCCTTATCAGCTGTATCACTGGTGAATATATTTTCCCATTCGGTGGTTCTCGCATTCATTTTGTTGATGGTTTCCTTTGCTGTTCACAAGCGTTTTAGCTTTTTAAAATTTATTGATTTTAGAGAGAGAGAGAGAAAGAAACATCAATTTGTTGTTCCATTTATATGTAGTCATTGGTTGATTATAGTATGTGTCCTAACAGGGGACTGAACCCACAACCTTGGCATATTAAGACAACACTCAAACCAAATGAGCTATCCTGGCAGGGCCAAAGCTTTTTATTTTGATGTAGTCCCATTTGCTTATTTTTTACTTTGCTTCTATTGCCCAAGGAGATATATTGGCAAAAATACTGTTATGAGAGATGTCTGAGATTTTACTACCTATGTTTTCTTCAAGGATTTTTGTGGTTTTGCAACTTTACATTTAAGTCTTTTATTCGTTTTGAGTTTATTCTTATGTATGGTGTAGGTGGTCTAGTTTCATTTTTTGCATGTGCCTGTCCAGTTTTCCCAACACCACTTATTGAAGAGATCGTCTTTACTCCCTTATAGGTTCTCACCTCCTTTGTCAAATATTAATTGACCATAAAGGTGTGGGTTTATTTCTGGGGTCTCTGATTTGTTCCATTGATCTATATGTCTGTTCTTATGCTAGTACCAGGTTGTTTTGATTACAGTGGCCTTGTTGTATAGTTTGATGTCAAGTAGCATGATTCCTCCAACTTTGTTCTTCTTTCTCAAGATTGCTGAGACTATTTAGGCTTTTTATGGTTCCATATAAATTTTTAGATTATTTTTTAGATCTTGAAATATGCCATTAGTATTTTAATAGGAATTGTGTTGAATCTACAGGTGGTTTTAGGTAGTATGGGCATTTTAATGATGTTAATTCTTCTAATCCATGAACACAATATATGCTTCCACTTATTGTGTCTTCCTCAATGTCTTTCTTCAGTATCCTATAATTTTCTGAGGACAGGTCTTTTACCTCCTTGGTTAAACCTATTCATAGGTACTTCTTTTTGTTGCAATAGTAAAGGGATTGTTTTCTTAATTGCTCTTGCTGATAGTTCATTATTGGTGTATAAAAATGCCACCAATTTCTGAATAGTAATTTTGTATCCTCCTACTTTACTGAATTCATGTATCAGTTCTAGTAGTTTTTGGTGGAATCTTTAGGTTCTACATACAGTATCATGTAATCTGCAAATAATGACAGTTTTACTTCTTCCTTTCCAAATTAGATGTTTTTTATTTCTTCTTCTTGTCTGATTGCTGTGGCAAGGACTTCCAGTACTATGTCGAATAGAAATGGTGAAAGTGGACATCCCTATCTTGTTCCTGATCTTAGGAGAATTGCTTTTAGATTTTGCGTGCTGAGTATGATGTTGGCTGTGGGTTTGTCATAAAAGGCCTTAATTACGTTGAGGTTTGATCTTTCTATTCGGCAAGGAAGTTTTGAGAGTTTTTATCATAAATGGGTGCTGGATTTTATTAAATGTTTTTTCTGTATCTATTGATATAATCATGTAATTTTTATCCCTCATTTTATGTGATATGTCACATTTATTAATTTGCAAATATAGTACCAACCTTGGATCCCAACATAAATCCTACTTCATCATGGTGTATGATCTTTTTTAATGTATTGCTGGATCCTGTTTGCTACTATTTTGTTGAGGATTCTAGCATCTTTGCTCATCAGGAATATTGGCCTGTAACTTTCTTTGTAGTGTCTTCATCTGGTTTTGGAATTAGAATAATGCTGGCCTTATTAAAAAAAAGGTTGGAAAACTTCCCTCGTCTTGAATTTTTTGGAATATTTTGAGAAGGATACATGTTAGCTCTTCTTTGAATGATTGGTGAAATGCACCTGTGAAGCCATTCAGTCAAGGACTTTTGTTTTCTGGGAGTTTTGTGATTATTGCTTCATTTTCACTAGTGGTAATTGGTTTATTTGTGTTTTTTTCTGATTCTTCCCTACTCAGTTTTGGAAGATTGTATGTATACCTCTAGGAATTTATGCATTTTTCCCAGGTTGTCCAATTTGTTGGCATATAGTTGTTCATAGTGTTTTCTTACCATTCTTTGTATTTCTTTGGTGTTAATTGTTAGTTCTCTTCTTTCATTTCTGGTTTTATTTATTTGGGCCCTCTCTCCTTTTTTTTTCTTGATGAATCTGGTTAAAGGTTTGTCAACATTGTTTATCTTTTCAAAGAACCACCTCATGGTCATATTGATCTTTTGTATTGTTTTTTAGCCTTTATGTCATTTATTTTCTCTCTAATCTATTATTTCCTTCCTTTTACTTACTTAGGGATTTATTTGTTGTTCTAGTTCTTTTAGGTATAGGGTCAGAATGTTTATTTGAGATTTTTCTTGCTTCTTGAGATAGGCCTGAAATGCTCTGAATTTCCCTCTCAGGACTGCCTTCACTGTGTCCCATAGATTTGGGTTTATTGTATGATCATTGTCATTTGTTTCCTGTTTGCTTTTAATTTCTTCCTTTGGTCCCATTGTTAAGCCATTTATTGTTTAATAACATGTTATTTAGCCTCCTTTGTGTGTGTGTTTCAGTGTTTTTCTTGTGATTGATTTCTAATTTCATAACATTATGGTCAGAAAAGATTCTTGATATGATTTCAATCTTTTTCAACTTGTTTAGACTTGTTTTGGGACCTAACATGTAGTCCACTGTAGAAAATGTTCCATGTGCACTCGAAAGAGTGTATATTCTGCTGCTCTGAAAACATCGATTAAATCCATCTGATCTAGTGTGTCATTTAAGGCTGCTGTCTCTTTATTGACTTTCTGTCTGGAAGATCGATCCATTGATGTTGGCATGGTGTTAAAATCCCCAACTATGACTGTGTCACTGTCAATCTCTCCCTTTATGTCCATTGGAATTTTCTTCATATACTTAGGAGCTCATATGTTGGGTGCATAAATGTTTCTAAGGGTGAGATCCCCTTGTTGGATCAACCTTCTTTGTCTCTTGCTATGGCCTATATTTTGAAGTCTATTTTGTCTGATATGAGTATTGCTACCACGGCTTTTTATGTTTTCATTCCCATTTGCATGGACTATTTTCCATCCCTTCACTTTGGGTCTGTGTGCATCTATTGCTCTGAGCGGGGTCTCTTGGAGGCAGCATATACCTGTGTCATGTTTTCTTATCCAGTCAGCTATCCTTTGCCTTTTGATTAGAGCATTTAATTCATTTACATGTAAAGTGATAGTTAGATACTTATTGCCATTTTATTCTTTTTTTTAAATTTTTTTAAAGATGGGGGAGAGAAAGAGTTGAACATCAGAGGGACAATGGCAACCATCCTTACATCACTCCTGATTGTGGTGAGAAGGATTTGCAACTTCGAAGAGCTGAAACACAGCATCATTGTCACCACCACGGCGCCAATGCTGAAGTGTGGGGACGCCACTATCTGCCTCCCCAGCAGCCATCCCTGAACCTGGCACCGAGCCTCAGGGACGTTCAGGTGGCAGCGGTCTCTGTGTCTGGGCCAGGACTGTGTCACAGCTGTTCTACAGGAGTGGTGGGGTTCCTCCCTTCTTCCGGGCCATAGGCACTGGTCCGACTCGGCCAGGTGAGCCCTGCAGAGGACAGAGAATTTGCCACTCCCCATAGAAGGAGAAGTCGCCAGCTCTCTGCCTGACCTGGCTGGTGAGGACCCGGTGCCCATGCCTGCTGACCCCCGACGGGACCGGTGCCTGAGACCTCTGACCGCCAACCGGGAAGCCAAGAGCAGCAAGGCGTGGCCTGGCCCCACGTGGTGGAACCTGGATACAGACCACCGCTAGGACGATCCCTGTCCAACAATTTGCTGCTAAAGCATCAGATAATCTTTCACCCCCATGCACGGAGGTGAGAAGCGGTGATGCAGCATGGGAACAAGCGAGTTGTGCCAGCAAGGCTTCTGCTGCGTCTTTCTTCCACCCACTCTGCCTTGTCGTGGTTCGCTCTCTTTAATTTAGGTTAATGGACATTTAACATTTCAGGGGTACAACATCATGATTCTGCATTTGCATATGTTGGGAAATGATCGCCACAGTGAGCCTGGTTAACATCTGTCACCACACAGTTAAAAAATTTTTCCTATGATGAGAAAAAAAATTTTTTTCTGCAAAGAGCTTTACTGCTTTCATTTGGTCCCAGACCTGGGTGGTTCCAAGGCTGTCTAGTAATTGCAGGGAGGGGCTCGGGCTGAAGCCAGACACCAGGAGGGAGTAGAGGGGCCCCCCGAAGGCCTCTGGGCTCCACAAACCCCTAGTCATGCCTGAGAACAAGCCTTTCAAAGAGACACTCGCCCAGCCCAGCCTGGGGGCCAGCCAGCCAGCCTGAGGAGGTGACTCAGGTGTCACCCATCTTCTTGGCGAGTTTTACCTGCTCATGCAGGACGTGCTCCTCCAGGAAGTCAGAGCTGAGGGTCTGCGTGGGAAGGACCCAGGGCCTGCAGATCCACAGGGCCTGGTTCAGGTTCTCCTCCAGGACCACGGCGCTTCCATGGCATTGAGTGTTACCCCACTCGTCATGGGAAGGCCTCTGCCTGCCCTGGAATGCAGGTGTGGCCGCCACGCTGGTTTTGCAGCTTTAAGAGATGCTGGGCTCCCTCACGCTTCTCCTCGGCCAGCTCTCAGAAGAGCCCCTGCCCTCCAGAACCACATCGTCACAGTGGGGAGAGAAGCCCAGACAGAGGCAGGTGTCGGAGGCCCGCAGACGTAGGCTGATCAGGCAGTGGATGGCAGCCTCCACCTGGGTGGAATAATTTGGGGGCTCGTGGTTGCTCAGCAACATGGAGTTAAGGTCAAAAAGAGGTGTTGGCTGGTATCAGAGGCCAAGGATTGCCGAGATGGTTCTGAAAGTGGTGGCTGGCAAAGAGGCTGGAGGGTGGTCAGAGGCTGGAAGAAGGGGCGGCCTTGGGTCTGTTTTGTCCAAACGCTGTTGACACAGGAGAGATCCCGGGGGTGGCCCAGGGCACTGCCTGCCGAGAACATCACAGAGCTCCTCTCTTAGCAACTTTCCATCACACAGGACAGGACCGTGCACTGGAGTCACCACACTGTGCATTACCTCCCAGGACTTGCTGTACAGCTGGAAGTATGTGCTTTTTTTGTCCCCTTCACACATTTTGCCCACTCCCCCCCCCCCCACCCCGCCTCCTGGCAACCACTCGTCTGTTCTCTGTGCCTGAGCTTGGCTTTCTGTTGCCTTGTTATTCCCTTGTTTTAGGGGAATGTTCTGTTTTGAGATTCCACTTGTGAGATCATACAGCATTTACCTTTCTCTGACTAAGATCACTTAACATAATGCCCCCTAGATCCATTCATGTTGTCACAAATAGCAAGATTTCCTTCCCCTTTTTTATGGCCAAGAATATTACATTGGATATACGCACCACATCATCTTTATCCATTCATCTGTCAACAGACACCCAGGCGGCTTCCACGTCTTGGCTGTTACAGGCAATGCTGCAGTGAACGTGGGAAAGCAGACAGCTTTTCGGTGAACGGTTTCATTTTCATTAGGTAAACACCCAGAATTGGAATTGCTGGATAATATATATTTTTAATTTTTGTTATCCTCACCCAAGGACATGCTTATTGAATTTAGAGAGAGAGGAAGGGAGGGGAGGAGAGAGGGACAGAAACATCAATCAGTTGCCTCTCATACCTGCCCCCCGACAGGGAGCCGAACCTGCAACCCAGGCACATGCCCTGACTGAAATCGAACCTGTGACCTTTCCATTTACTGGACGACACTCCAACCGACTAAGCTACACTGACCAGGGCTCCATCTTTACTATTTTCAGGAGCCTCCATACGGTCTTGCATAGTGGCTGCACCAGTTAATATTCCTACCATGTGGTTCATTCTTAAAATTACAATAATTAAGAAGCCTCTCAGACAACAGCAGAATCATAATGAAGTTAGAAGTGGCTACAGGAAAATAAAATGAAAATGCGAGAAATACGAGGCAGGTGAAACACGGACACGAAGGACAGGCCGTAGGCCAGGAGGCCCAGCCCTGGGAACCTTGTGGGAACTGGGCGCTGGGAAGCGCAGGCAGGGGAGGAAGCCCACTCAGCTCCTGTCTGCAGGCCCTGCACTGGACGGGGCGTTCCCCCTGCCCTCCCCAGCGCCGTAGGAGAAGCTCTGGGCAGTGTTTGCTGCTGCCTCGCTCTGTCCAGGTGCTGCCCATGCTTTCCCCATGACCAGGCTGGACATTCCGTCTTCCCTGTCCTAACAGTTACCGACTAGGCCTTTTGTCTTCTTTGATTTTTCACCTCAAGTGCTCGGAAGGGTACCAAGGACAATCCTTGGCTCAAGACACAGGACCGTCATTGGCCCTTCCACGGCCCTTCCACGTCTGTCAGTCCGTCTTATCACAGAAGGAGCACTGCTGCGCCAGCCTCAGCCGAGAGTCAGATGTGAACCAGAGACACGAGGCTGCCAGCGCGCTCCTCCGCCAGCCCGGTCGGTCCCCACCGGCCTCATACAGGAAGTTAGCACTTTGAACTGGAGTTTTTCATTCTTACCTTTTTCTTTTCTGTTTTATCACGTATATGCATGTCTAATCAGTACACCATTTAATTTTCTCATTACTGAACTTTGCATAGCTAAAATTCACCCAAATTGTCACATGTGCTTGGAGGTAATCTATTTTCACCGAGGTGTGATCTTCCACTGTGTGGATATCACACAATTATTTATTCTCTTGTTCAAGGACTGGGCTGCTTCCATTTTTTTTTCTTTCTTTCTTTCTTTTTTTTTTTTTGTTTTACTGCACAGAACAGGAGTTCCAGGAACAGTCTAGTGTATGTGTCCTGATGCACGTAAGCACCGCAGATTCTGTTGGGTGTGTGCCTAGAAGAGAAGTTGCAAATGTGTAAACATTCCAATGGACAGGATGATGCTGAACTATTTTCCAGAGTGGCCTTGCCATTTTAATCCCCACCAGCCACATACAGCAGATGCCAGTGCCATTTTATCTCCAGTACCTGGCTTGGTGAGACCGCTTGCTTTTTATAACCACATACATGTAGAATAGTGTCTAACTGCGCACATGCTGTATGGTTCTCTAGGCTGAACACCTTCTGTGCATTTATTGCTGCTTGTGGTTCATCTTAGGTGAAATACAGTTCTGGCTTTTGCTCATTTTTCTGTACTGGGTTTTTCCTATTGCTATGTAGTGATTATTCCTCTTGAGTTAAATGTATTGGTTATCATTGTGGTGCAAATATTCTCTTTTTTGCATTTCTGGCAAGAATACATTCTTTTCAGAAACAAATATATTCTCCATACACAGTAATAAAGACTTCAGCATTTGGTATTGTCGGTTTTTGGATTTTGGCCATTTTAATAAATGTGCAGTAGTTTCTCCTCATTGTTTTCATTTGTAATTTCCTAATGACCAATAAGGTTGAGCATCTTTTCATATGCTTATTGGCCTTCTCTCTGTCTTCTTCGGTGAGGTGTCTGTTCAGATATTTTGCCCACTTTTTAAGTTCGGTTGTTCATTTTCTCATTGTGGAGATTTAAGTTTTCTTTGTACATTTTGGATATGAGTCATCTATCAGATATATGTTTTGCAAATATTTTCTCCCAGTCTGTGGCTTGTCTTTCCTTTCCCTTAACAGTGTCTTTTACAGAGCAGAAGTTTTAAATGTTAATAAAGTCTAACGTCGACTTTTTCCTTCTGTGGATCATGGTTTTGGTGCAGCCAAACACTCACTGCCAAACACAAGGTCACTAGAGCTTTCCTCTGCTTTCTCCTTGAGCTTTTCAGTTTTGCTTTTTGTCGTTTGGTCTAATGCATGTTCTGAGTTAACCTGTGGGAAAGCCGTGCTGTCTTTGTCCAGGTTCTTTTTTATGTGTGTGCAGGGAGATGGGCCTCGTCCCTGCACCATGAGCTGAGAGGAGTGTCCTTTCTCCATTGTGGCATGTTTGTTCCTTTGTCGTGGGTCGGTTGACTGTATTTGTGTGGGTCTATTTCTGGGCTCTGTTCTGTTCTATTGATCTAGTTGTCTGTTCTGACCCCAATTCTACACTGTCTTAATTATTGCAGTTTCATAACAAGCCGTGAAGTCGGGTAGAGTCAGTCAGCCTTCCCACTTGGTCTTCTTTTTCAGGATTGTGTTGGTTACTCTGGGTCTTCTGCCTTTTTGTATAAACTTTAGAATCAGTTCATCAATATCCACAAAATAACTTGCTGAGATTTTGGTTATGATTGTGTGTCATCTATAGATCAATTTGGAAAAAACTGACATCTTATTAATATCGAGTCTTCTGATCCATGAACATGAAAAATCTCCCTAGTTAACTTTTTAATTTTTTCAAATTTTAATTTATTGATTTTATAGGGAGGGAGAAAAGGAGGGAGGGAGAGAAAGAGAAAATCATTGATTTGCTATTCCACTTATTTGTGCATTCATTGGTTAATTCTTGTATGTGCCCTGACTAGGGATCGAACCCTCAACCTTGGTATATCAGGATGACACTCCAACTGAGCTACCTGGCTGGGGCTCTTTTGATTTTTAATATTTGCCTTGAATGCAAGGACTAGAGCATGAAGTGATAAGAAATAGCCACTAAGGAGGTGGCTCGGGAGGATGGGACACAAATCCTTTATTTTCATACAGAATCGAGGAAAATGCCCTCCAAGCAGGGAAGAGGCCTAGGTCACACTGACGATGACTAAACAGAGACAAGGAGCTCTTTGGGTATTCATAAAGCATTTACTAGATAAGTAGGATTCCTTAAGCCTTAAAACAAAAGCTCTCTCCTTAAAGAGCTGGGTTCACTTTACAGTTGTCTGTGTGAAGTACTTGAAGAACTACGAGTGTAAATCTAAGGTCTCCTTTTAAAAACTGATGAAATGAAAATATCCTTTCCTTATCATGAGCTAGGCCAGCGATCCATGACTGCATTTGGCTAAAAGTCTAATTTCTGTTAGCAAATGAGGGCGTCGTTGTCACTGACAAAGCGAGCAAGCAAATGAAGTGGTTTTTGCTATATTTGGGTCAAAATAAAGTTTGATCTCAATTTTCTAGGGCATCCAGGTAAAAGCTGTCCCCGGGTGTAAAAGGCCCAGTAACCACTTCGTCTCCCGCTGCGTGGGCGAGGGCAACCACTCCCAGCGCCGCCCCGGCCTGCGTGAGGGCCGCTGCGAATACCATGTAACTAACAGCCGCTCCCTCGCTCATTCGTTTCATCACCAAGGCTGGAGAGTGTGCCACGTCCAGGCGCTGCTCCAGGCTCAGGAGAGACGTGTCACCAAGAAAAATGGAGCAGCCAAGACGGAGGCTGCAAATCCTGTGTTACATGGGGGCCAGGTACCCGAAGGGCAGAGGAGGAGTTCCCGGATAGAGAGAGACGAGCACCTCCCTGGGTGTCTGACACCAGGGGCACCGGCTGCGAGGCTGTGGGAGGAGGTTAGCAGGAGGCCGAGTCGGGGTGGACACCGGAGGACCAGGCCAGGGGACCACTGGGGCGACCTCGTTTCCATTTCTGAGGCTGCTGTGCTGCCCCACCTGTGTGCACCGTGAAATGAGGGGCGATCGGGAGGCAGGCAGATCGCCCCTCTGGGGGCTGTCTCGAGGTCCGGGCAGGGAAGCCTAAATCACCAGAAGTGGGGAGATGAGAAGAGTAGGACTCGAAGGTGTTTTTAAGTGCGGACACAACAGGATTTGCAGATGGGGTGCCTGTGTGCCATGAGGACATCCAGACCCAAGGAAAGGTCTTGGAGATGAGTCGGGAGGGCGAGGAGTTTTTCAGAACAGCAGAGACCTGAGAGCCAGGACAGGAAGCACGAAGGCCTGCCGAGAGCCTCCCTCCGCGGTCCTGGGCTCCAGCTTGGGAAAGGGCCGTGTGCTCCCGGACAGCGCTGCCCCTGGGTCCTGGGGGTGGGCCGAGAAATGGCTCCATGGGACATTTGTGTCGAACCCCTGGAGCCAGCAGTGGTGCCTCCGCTGGAAAAGTTTCTGTGCAGATGGGGTTAAGGCCCTCGAGGAGACCATCCTAGGTTATCCTGGTGGGCCCTAAATGCCACCGCCGGTATCCTTCCGTGCAGAGAGAGGAGGTCACACCGCAAAGAGGAGACACGGAGGTGACAGGACAGAGGGAGAGGCTGGGTGGTGCTGCCACCAGCCATGGGTGTCAGGGAGGCCGGCAGCCAAGGCCGCGGGAAAGGCCCAGAGGGCCCGCGCGTCTCAGGGCCTGCAGAGGACGTGGGGTCCTGCCCACAGCTTCCCTCCAGGGCCCTGGCTGCGAGGCCTGTGCAAGAGTCACTGCCCTCTGTCTGGAGACAGCAAGGATGCGTCCGCGCGTCACGGCAGCCAGAGGAAACCAGCACAGAGTTTCCGGGGAGGATCTGTCTCAGGGCCCAAGCAAGAGCTCTCGAATGACCTTGGAGGTGGCCGGCCCTCCTCCCATCCCACCTCTCGCCCCAAAATGCATGGTTGAGATCGAATTGCTCAAAATACTGATTAGTAGGGCATGGAGCTAAATCCAAATCTAAATTTTAAAAATAAAGCCAAGAGTCTTTTCCCGTACCTCATGATGGAATGACTCCATAGTTGTGCCTCCAGAGGCGCTGCAAACGGTTGTTGCGGCCAGCATTCTCCTGCCCCCTGTGCTCGCCCTACCCTCCTGTCACTGTTCCTGCCTGCAGGGTGGCTGGGACCCCCAGAGAGAAGAAACCCCAGGCGGGGGGAAGCCAAAGGGTGGGCTCCCCGTGGAGCCCCCGCAGGCAGGCACACGTGTCCGGGAGGCATGTCCATTGCATCTCAGACCCCCTAGCACTTCCCTCTCCGGTCCTGGGGGTCGGGAGGAGGCCTGGGGGTTGGGTAATTGTGCTGCGATATGAAGTCTGTGCCAAACCTTCCTCACGCCTGAGTTATCCCTCTCCGGCCCACGCCCTCCCCGTGATGTTTCAGTACTAACACATTCTCACAGAATTTGCAATTAGACTCGTTTGCGGGGGGGCGCCTCCTCTGTTGTCACTTGCTGTCCAGAGACCACGCAGTCCTGATCTTTCGGAGTCCTCCGTCTGGCTCGGGGCGGGGCCCACTGGATCTGGAACTGCCCACAACTACCCCACTGCCGCTTCCCTTCAGGTATTTTCCTTAAAGCATCCATCGCCTTGACCTGAAGCTGACGCCTGCAACAGCCTCATCAAACGCAGCTTGAAATCTCTTTCCCGTTGTGATTCCTTTGAGCCAAGGGACTGCCCCGCCCCCCACACACTTCTGTCTGCCTGGCTCTTTGCTGGTGGAAAACAGTCACAGGGCTCGAAACCCCTCTCCCTCTCTGGAGCGCTTCCTAGATCCCGCTATGAGATAGAAAATGTGCTCATTTTATATTCATTGAGATTCCACTCCGTCCCTAGCACATGATATAAAAAAGTAATGGCCACTTGAGATGATGGGTTTTTCCTTCTGAGTCCGAAGCTCCCAAGTAAATACGGGAAATTAATGGGGGTGAGAGAATGGGGCATGACAGTCGGTGAGCCGCGGCCTGGTCCCCTCATCCTCGGGGCCAGGAGGGGTGAGGGGGCAGCCCCACAAATGAAGCAGAGAGCACAGTGCCCTTCACCTTGACTCACGGCAGACACTGTTTACTATGTGTATGGTGGGTTTGGCCGGGGATTCGGGGGTTAGGACTGGGGTTTACACTGTATCCAGTCTCGCTGAGAATTCAGAGTAGAGGATTAGACGCCCCCCCACCCCGCTCGCCAGAGCTCCTCGGCCCTCAGGGACCTCGTGCACCCAGGCCAGCCATCCGACCGACCTCCTTCACTGCCTCCTCAAAAACTGCCACCAGCGCCCTTGACCTGTCTGGAGACATTCAGCTCTCTTTCCTCACTGACTTGCAGCTTTCATTGTCCCCCTCTTCTACCAGAATGACAGAGACAAGAGCCTTATTTTTAGTGTGTGACTGACAAAGTCCAGGAAAGCAAAGAACTCCGCTGGGCAAAGCTGGGAGACCTGGAGTGACACCAGAAAATGAAGTCACTCCTGTGGCCACCGTGAGCTCCTCCCCAGGCGCGTAGATGGCACTGCTCTGCCAGCGAGGGTGCAGCTGGACCGGCAGCGCATCCTCCCACCTTCTCACCCACCCGGCAGATGGCAGAGCTGGCAGAGTCCCGCGGAGCCCGTGAACCCGAGGGAGGGAGGGGGAAGGATGGAGGGAGGAGAGAGAAAGCCGGAGGAAGTCCAGAGTCCTGGGGGGGTGGGGGTGGTTCATAGGACAACCTGCACGGTAGAGTAACACACTTCACAAGGTGCCTCCACCCAGAGAACCCCGAGGGTTCGTGATGAGGGGCTTCTCCTCTTCTGAACTTGGACCCCCGGGGCTGCAGGAAGAGCCCTGGCAGCGAAGCCCCTGAGCAGAACAGGCGGGTGGGTGTCGCTGAGGGACGTGTCCCCTCCCGTTGGGAACTTGGGCTCCGAGATCCACCTGCAGACCCCGCCCTGCGTTTAGTGGGGACTCGTCCACCAAACTGTCCTTGGGACAGTGTGTCCCAATCACAGCGACACCTGTGCCTCCCAGTGGCCCCCAAGGGAGAGGGACACCGGCTGCGAACAGTGGAGCGTGTACAGGAGTTCTCTGCACCCCCCTGACAGCTCCTCTGTGAATCTAAAGTCACTGCCCATCAGTCCGTTTAGTTAAAAAGGCATAAGCTGCCCTTGCATTCCTCAGCCCCCACCCCGGGGCCTCCGAGGCTGGTGGTGGCCTCCGTGGCTCTGAGTGGCCGGGCTGGCCTCCCTTCCTGCACTTGTCTCCGGTCCCCTCCTCCGACTCACCCCGTCTGCTGGACCGGCCTCCTCCCTGTGCCTCCCGTTGCAGAGCCTCCTGGTGCAGGTTGCCCCCCGCACACTCACACTTCATGTGGCGGGGCCCCACCCCTCCAGGCTTCTGCCCACACGTGCCACCCACACCGTGAGTCCACACCCCATCCCTGCCCCTCTGAGTCCCTCGGCTCTGCTTTGTCTGCCATGTGACATTGCGTTATGTCTCTGTGCGTTCGAGTTTGTTCCATGTCTGTCTTCCCCACGTGAACGAGAGCCCCATTAAAGTAGAAAGTCTGTCCACCTTCCTCTTCGAGGTGTCCAGAGGCCAGGGTGCCCGCAGGAGAGGCGTCCACAGGTGTGTGTTGAATAGTAAGTGAAGAAGTGGAAACTTACGGAAAAATAAAGTACCGGAATGGCCTTGATTCTGAAGAAGAGGTTTGGGCTCGGGGTGGTGGCTTGCCCTATACGACATCGATACATTAGCCAACTACAGTGACTAAAATACAGTGTTATAAACTCCCACTCCGCCTTGGTCAGGAAGATCCTCCCAGAAGATATTTCAATCAAAACAAGGCAGTAAACCAAGCAAAGCAAATGCAGAGGAAAACAGGGCAGGATTCGAGACAGGGGCTGGAGCGAACCATGCACGGGATGCGGGACACAGGAGACCCTGGGGGAGGTAGCAGTGGAGTCCCAGGGTCGTGGTGCCAGGGGGTCACAGGGCAAGAGCGGGCGGCACCCACCCTGGACGCAATCTGCAGGAGGGATTCTCCCAGGAAGATCCGGTGACAGAATAACTGACGTGGGCAAATACTTCAGGAGGAGATTTACATGGTTGTTCATGAGATGTGAGCCCGGATTCCTGAAAAATACTTAGAAAAATTTGCCAATGGACAGAAAGGTCTCAAACAACAGTTAACTGATTTTGCAGAAGAGAAATAGTCGCGTTTCCCACACGTCTCGGCTCTTCGCAGCACGCGTGGCCATATCATCGCAGTGCGGGTGCTGACCCGGTCAGGTCACACTGGGGGAGGGAGGCGTGAAGGTGCAGACACCTGGTGATGACCCCTGCTGACCCAACCCCGGCCCTGGCCCTGCCGGGAGCCCGTCCCTCAGGTCCTTTGCAAGAGGTCTTCAAAGAATTACCCATTACCGCTCCCTCCCTTCACTTCTGTGTTAACACAAAATGCTAGTGGTTCTCACGAGGGGTCCAGCTCTGTCCACACACCTGGCCGAAGTCCTCGTTCACCATTCTTGTCACGCTGCACTTCCGACTCCGAGCTCCCTCTGCTTCTCGCTATGGTAGATTCCTTGGCATTTCTCCCAGGGAAGGTCAGCGGGTGAGGAACTCTTCGCCGGCGTGTCTCTGAAAAGGTTGCCTGTTCCTGGGTGAGATTTAATTGTCAGTAGACTCCTAGGAAGCAGTTATTTCGCCTCAGCACTGTTTCTGGCCCCTTCGGTTGCTCACAAACATCAGCTCCCAGTCCCTCATCTCCTCCCGTCGGTAGCCTCTCAGAATTCCCTCTTTCTCCTCCATGCTCCGGAGCTCCACTACAGCGCGTCTGGGGATGGGTTCATTTGTGCTTCTCTCTTTAGAGGCCTGGTGTACGTTTTCCATCAGCAGATCTGAGAGTCTGAGCAGCTGAGGATTCGAGGATTCCCGTCTTTCTGCTGTTTAGGGAATGTCTCTCTCCCTGTTGACTCCGCCGCTCTCTGCGTCTGACTCCTCCTGCGCGTGACTCAAGCTTTTCCAGCTGCCTGATGTTAATGTCTTCGGATCTGTGAGAGGTTTTTTAGGTCACTTCCTTTTTTTTTAAGACTGTATTTATTTATTTCTAGAGACAGGGGAGGGAGGGAGAGACAGAGAGAAACATCGATGTGGGAGAGAAACATCCATTGGTTGCCTTTCACACATGCCCTGACCAGGGACCAAACCTTCAGTCCGGGCACATGCCCTGACCAGGACTCTAACTACTGACCTTTCACTTGGCAGGATGACGACCCACTAAATGAGCCACATTGGTCAGGGCTGGGTCACTTTCTGGATACTATCTTCCAATTCATAAGTTTTTTCTTCTCTCCTATTGTTACTGGTGGACAGTCTGTCTGGAGCACAGGAAGTTTCCCTGATGGACCAGCATGGCTCCCAGGGAGGGTATTAGACTGAGCATGCAAAAAGCTAGAAATGCTAATCCGATAGAGGAAAAGCCCTCCCCCTTCAGTTGCCAGATCGGGGCTGAGACCAGGGAAAGGCAGGCACCTCTGCCACCGAAGTCAGAATGGCGCAGGAGGAGGTGCTGGACGAAGAGGCTTAGCAGTCCAGCCCGGGGAGAGAGGCAGTGGTTGGGAGGTGGACCCACCCAGTGTGCGCAAAAGTTTGGGAAGGGGATTGGTCGTTTTGAGAAACCACCTGGTCTGTGCCACACCCCAGCTAACATAGTCCCAGGGGGACAAGGAAGAAACTCTCTTTTGCCCGTGGCTCACTTGCTTGTGACCTGCACTCACACGATGCATTCGCCTAGGGCCACATGGCCCGTGGCCTCCGGGAACCAGCCTCTCTCTTCTGCGCCCCCCACCCCCGGCACTTGCTGAGGATGCACAGGCAGGTGTGTTCACACACTGTCCTGCCTGGAAGTGGCGACGTGGCCCCGGCAGCCACGTGGCCTGTGGCTGCGCGGGCTCTGCAGGCTCTGCACGCAGGCTCCAGGGGGGAGCCTGAGGCGAGCAGCGGCTGGGAATAAGCTACGCTGCCTGGATGGGACTGTGAGCACTTGGCAGCCACCTGTGGGCTCCAAAGGACTGCACTTTAAACTGGAGCAGGAACTCCGGATGCTGGCTTTTGTCTCGGTCTCCCGAGGACAGCGGGACTTTGTTCAGGGCAGAAACCGGAGATGAGCTGCAAGATGAGAGTGCGCCGTTCCTTCCCCGACATCGCATGGCCCCTGAGTAAACCTCTTTCTTTTTGGACCAGCATCTGCCTCGTGAGTCTGGCTTCTGCAGCGACAAGCAGCTGAACCTCCATTTTTTTTTTGTTCAATGACAATATCCAGTCTAGCATTTACCCTGTTTGTGTTTTCATTATTATTTCAATAACCCACATTCCATAATTTGTAACTGGTGATTTATTATTATTTTTAATCATCTGCAGTTCGTTTTTTTCTACTCTGACCTTTGCTCGCCACACTCTGGGGTGTCTGATATGGTGGAAGTTTCCAGACCATGCCAAGCTGTTCCCCTATCTCTTCCCTCCCACACTCTGTAGCCCAGCCTGTGCTTGGCTGGCTCCAGCTCTTTCCTCCGTCTCAGTGTCCCAGACGCCCCTTCCTCGGCCACTCCTCACCTCCGGCCTTTGACATTCCAGAGCAGCTCCCCGGTCTGGGTCCTTCACAGCACTGATCTCAGTGTTGCGTGTTCTCTTGTCTGTCTGACTGTCTGTCTCTTCCTCTGGAACAAAAGTTCCAGGGTCACATCACGTTGTTCACAGCTGTACTCTCAGTCCCTAGCACGAGGGATGCCCCTCCCCCCACAAAAATCGCTGGGTCAGTGACTCAATGTCTGGCCCCTTGGCCCCTGGTGCTGCTGACAGCAGGCCCCCCTGTACTGAGGTTGGAGGTAGAAATTAGTTTCTTCAGAAAACTCTGGCATGATTTGTAAAACCATGTCTTTGCTCGTCCACTTATTTCCCATGAGATAGAGGCTCTGTATCTTGTGCCGAGGAAGGGGTCACACGCAGAGGAAGCGGGGCGGGTGGGATACAGAGGCTGGCCCTCCTGGATGCAGGGCGTCTGTCTGCAGGAGCTTCCCGTGTCCAACGTATTTATTCCGGAGTCAGATTCTAGATTCTCCCAGGAAGGCCTGTGTTCTGCTGCCACGTGGGATCCTAACTGCCAGAGCCAGAGCTGCAAGGAAGAAAAACGACACCGTTTCTGGAGCCCAGAGCTGCTTGTCCTTGAGTATTCCTGCCACTGAATCCCCTCGTCAGAACTTAGTGTGGAGCCGCCTTCCTGGCCAGTTGGGAGCGACATGCCCAGGATGCTGTGCGGCTCATCCAGCACATCTCAGAAAGCGGCAGTGGGCTCCAGGGGAGAGGAGTTAGCCCTTTGAGCCAGGACAGTGGATGGCACACATGGTCATGTGGGTGGCAGGTCATCTGCACAGGAGATAGGAAATGCCCAGCAGAGCACCAGGCATGTGGCTCCCTCCCAGGTGGGATGGGCTGTGTTTGCCATAGGAGATGCGTTCACCAGCCCAGAAAATACTCACTGCAGGCAGGATGCGCCTGAAGGACACCATGTCAGAAAAGGCCATTTGAGGAATGCTAATGTAAAGAAAGATGTTTTCCTACTTTTTTTCCTCTTTTTTTTTTTTCCATAGCTATCTCTTGGTGGCACAATCCTGCAGCTGTTTGTTCCTGAATTCAGACCAATCGCTAGGAATCCAGACCCGCAGCCTGGGGCCGGGGGGCGGGGGGGGCGGGGCTCAGCCCCAGAGCATCAACGGATGGACCCCAGCAGGGGCCTCTGGCACCAGGCCAGGATGACACCCCCACATTCCGCCCCCACATTCGGCCTGCCAGGGTGGTTTCTGCGGCTCTGATATCAGCGGCTTCTGAGGCTGGGAGGCTGCCTGGCTTGTGGTGAACAGAGTGTCAGGAATCATGGGTGAGCCCTCAAGCTGCAAGCAGGACTTCTGGGTCACCGCCTGCACCTGCCTGTGAACTGGGTGCCAAGTGAGCCCTCGCAGTCTCGGGGACGGGATCTCCAGTGTGGGCTGTTTCAGTCCCTGCTTCCCACACCAGAGTCTCTCCCAGAAAGAGCACGCCCTGTGTGTGTGGGGGGGGGCGGGGGGGGTGGTCTCGAGGTGATGGGCCAGAACAGGCATCAGGGTCCCTGGATGTTTCCTCGAGAAAAGAAAACTAGCTGGAAATCCTGCTCCAACGCAGCGCCTATTGTCGCCTGGGGTAACACCCACCTCTGGGCGAGCAGCTCCTCTGGGGAGCTGGGCAGAGCAGACCTTCCGTCACTTGGTGCAGACACTGGGTCACACATCCGTTCAATAAGCACAAATCCCTTCCCGGGCACAGGTCACACGCGAAGGGGAGGGAGGCCTGCTCGTGCAGGGACTTGGGGTGACGTGCCACATGGCATGTAAGCAACAGGCAGTGGGGAGAAAGGATGAGGGAGAAACAAGGAGGGTGGGACAGCTCCTAGTGGACTGTCCCCAAGTCCCACAGCTGTTGTGAAGCCCCATCTGTTAGATGGTGGCACTTCAGGAACCACCTGGGCACCCCCCACTTCTATCTAGGACAGCAGTTTAACTGAGTTAGGCCTTTCCCGGTGGCCTTGTGAGTGTGTGGATTCTTACAGCGATGCAACAGCTCATGGGAGAAAAACTGAGCGTCCTCGGGGGTTTTGGAGTAGGAATTACCCCCCTGCCCAATTTATAACACCCCCTAGCCCCTGACATACGCAGGTCTTCCTCCCAAAGCCCACCACCAGCTCCTCCACCAGTGGGATCCTGGTCAGCAGCCCCCACCCCCACCCTGCCTCCTTCCCCTCCTGCTGTGCCTGCGATATCTGCACTGATTAGCGCTAACCACCGACACTTCCTTTCTTCTAAGCATGGTAGGTTGCACTTCCTCACCCCTGGAAGTTAGGGGTGAGCAAGCGTCTTGCCTTGGCAATGACTTGGGACAGTCTGTATGTGTCCGGTTGTATGGAAGTGTTAAGACTTTGGGCTCAGTGTAACTTCAATATACATCTTGTCTCCTCGCCTCATTGTCAACACGGAGCCTCATCAGCCCAGTTCCCAGGTGATCACCCGAGACAGACTTCCATTTGCGGCTGACACCCCAGGGTTGTCACCACAGTGTAACAGCCTATGCAACACGTGTCCCTTTACCTGTGCCTCAGCCCCTTCTCACTGCTTACCTCCTACCTCAAGTCAGGCACCAGAAGACCTTTCCTTTCATTTATTTGAGCAACAGAATCTTACGTACCCCTTAAGGTTTTTCTATTTGTTATTTCCTGTTCCTCTTTTCTTGAGAGTGGTGATCCCCTTTATTGCCCAGAATGCATGCACCTTTTCCTCCTGCCCCCTGTGTTCAAGGCAGCAGCAACTTCTCAGCAGAATCCACCTCCTGCCCCACTGGTGGTGGATGCCCACCCGCCTGGGGGTCTGCCCGTCCCACCAGCACAGTTGTGTTGCCACTGCAGGCGAGTGGGGAGCTCCCACATCTCTTCCTGGCAAGGACTGCAGCTCGTGATGGATTCTGGGCCGTCACGAGCAGGCTGCTGGGTGCTCAGAGGTGAACGGCAAATCCTAGGCTTGCACGACAGCTCAGAGCTGCACAAACACCAGGAAGAAAGTGGCCCTTACTCCGAGGGCTGGATGTGAGCTGAGCATCAGTTTCTGTGAAAAGCACAGAGGTTGGAGCAAAAGACTCCATCTGGCTTTTTAATGCTGCACGTATGTGTGGATATGAAAGAGCATCCCTCCCAGACTAGCAAAAGATAGGAAATCCCTGATCAGGGAGATACAATTATTGTGCATCTGTCAAGTACTTTGTCTCCAGAGCGCCGGCACATTTCCGGCTCCGTATGCTCACAGTTGTTGAATGTGTGAGGACACACACAAACCCATGTTCTCTGAGCAAGGGCGTGATGACAGGCTTCCGTCCTTCCCGGGCACAGCGGGCTGAGTCAGGGGTGTCCTTTGAAGAAGTCAGGGCTGCCCTCCGTGGGCTCAGATGTTCCAAGGACGCCCTCTGTCGTAGCACTGACTGTCTGAGCCACCCCGTTCCTTTCACAGGGAGCTGAAGGTCCCCGTTCTCCTTCTCCCTCACAAAAACACAGAATTTCCCTCTGCCACCTGCCTCCGCAGGAACTGAACCGGCTTCCCAACTGGGCACTGGGTGATACTTTGAAGTTTGCTCCTTGGAGCCACAGCACGCCTGTCCCAGTGGCACTCTAGAAGTGGCAATGCAAACAGCCAAATTCTCCAGGCAGAGCACATACAGCTGCCATTCAAGAAACTAAGAAAATACTGGTGTTCCTCAGGGGCAGGGAGCTGAGGCTGGCTTACTTCTTTGACATCCAGGAAGAAAATGAGGCGCAGCTGGTCTTTCTCGTGCCCATTGTGGCCGAACAGGTGGCTGTGGATGTGTTGGGCCGTGACCAGCCCCCCATCCAACTTCTCATGATGCTACAATTGTAACCAAACAGCAAGTGGGGTCCTACCGCCCACCACCCACACACATTAACTCTAGAGACAGAGCCTGGTAGAAAGGAAAAATAATTTTTATTTACTTAAAAATATATACAGCAGATTTCTTGATGAGCACCTTCCTTCCCCCGCCCCCCACCAAGAGGAGCATGCAGGTGGCTGGCCAGCGCCGCGGATTTGCATGCAGGGAATGGGCGTGGGTCTTGTAGCCTGGCCACCTCCAGGGACCTCCTCCCCATCTGCCTCCCCCTTCTTACCAGCCTAGTGCTCAGCAGTGCTCCCAGTCAGGCCCTGAGTGCTCAGGGAGAGGTGCATGGCCTGCCCTCCACCCCTAGCTGTGCTGCGGCTGCACCCAACAGGCCCGAGCCGGCACTTGCTGCGGGAGGGCAGCGGCCGCTGCAGCTTCCACCTGGCAGTGCCGGGCTTGCGGGCCCAAACCTCCCTGAGTCCATAGCAGAAGCCTCCACTGTAGCCCCACACCTGAAACCTGCTGCACTCCTGGATAGGTGGGTTCTGGAGCACTCAGCTGGGGCCACTGAGAATCCCTCGGGCTGGACGCCTGGCCCAGGAACCTCAGCCCCCTGCTGCAGACCCACCAGCCAGGGGAAGGGGAAGCAAAGCCCGCACGTTTGCATGCTCTGCATTTAAAGAGCCCTGCCCATAATCCCTTGGGTGGCAGAAGTAGACGGGAGGGATGTCCCTCCCATCCAATCACCTTCCCGGCTTTGGCGCCAGCCCTACACACCTCTTCTTTGCTGAAGCCTCCTTTGCTGAACCGTGCAAGTGTGGTCCCTGTTGCTGGGGCAAAGCACGCCTGTGGCCTTTTCGGTGCCCCCCGCCCCTCGCCATTTCCAGGGGGCGGTTCCCCTCCATGTGAGAAGATGAGCAGAATAGCCAGAGTTACAGCCCTTTGCTTTCTGCTTTTTCGGTTCACTGATGCAGTTTCTCATTAGGAATCAGCACAGTTCCAACACATCATAGACCCAGAACACCCAATTCATTAAGATGAAATAAGATAAATATCCAAATTAGCCAAATGGGAGAAAAGTGGTTAATACCCATACACTCATAGAGGGCTGACTTCTATTTCTGGCAACATGGCAGATTAGATTTACTGAGAACATATCCTTTTGAATGTGTAACTAAACATGCAAAAAAATAAGGAAAATCCCGGGGCAAAGCCCGGAATGAAATGAAAAGCAGATGTTTGGACTGCCCTAACAGGTTTTGCTGGACGGGACAGCCGTGGGGCTGGCGTGTGAACAGCCCTGGCAGGACCAGTAATGCAGCCCGGCCCGGAGACAGAAAGATGGGGTTCTCAGCCAGAGTCGGGACCTTAAAGGCTGTCAGCCTCAGCAAGCGTGGATTAACAGTAACACCCACCCTGACCTGCCCAGCTGGCTCAGTGGGTTGGACATCATCCCACAAAGCAAAAGGTCGCGGGTTCAACTCTGGTCTGGTACCAGGGAACCTGGGTACAGGTACCATCCTGACCTGGGCACATGCGAGAGGCAACTGATCTCTATGTCTCTCTCACATTGATGTTTCTCTCCCTTGTTCTCCCTCCCCCTCTCTCTATAAATTAAAAAAATAACACCCACCAGCCCTGGCTGGCATGGCCCAGTTGGTTGGAGCTGCCTCCACACACTGAAAGATCACAGGTTCGATCCCCAGTCCAGGAATGGAGGGGAGGCAACCAATCAACGTTTCCCTCTCATATCGATGTTTCTCTCTTTTTCTCTCTCCCCCTTCCTCTCTCACTAAAAGCAATGAAAAAAATAGCATCCACCCATCAGCAAAGACAAGTGACAACACAGCTCTCTGGTCTCCTGTTCTGAGTCTGTCTCTAAAATCATTCCTGCTCAGAGAGCTCCAGCCATGGCCCGTTGCTCTCCATGTGTGCGGGTCGGATGCGTGCTGCCCTGTGGTCTGGAGGTGCCTGTGTGGAGAGAGCCGCATGCAGAGCCACCCTGGCGGATAACACCCTGGCGTGCCCGAAGCAAACCTGTTGAGGGCACACCTCCATGCGTCCACAGGGTCCCAGCAGATGGAACTCAACCAGGCAGGAGCTCAGCATCTATGACGCGACACACGAGAATATTCGAGGACCAGACCCACATGCACAAAACCAAATCACTCAAAACCCTGATATTTCCAACAACTTGCCAAGCCGCATGCTTTGTAGCAGCTGAGCCAGACCAGAGCACAGGTCTTGTGAGCTGCTTGTAAATTTGTTTTCCCTCCAGTCACCTGCTTTTTTCTCATACAGAAGTTGTGTCTCTTGAGAACCTAAGGGAAACCCAGGTCTAACTGTCCTTAAAATCAACATTCTGACATTGAAAACTAGCCTTTTTATTCCCAAATAAGCAACTGGATTCTACTCCGTTGGTTTCTTAAGGCCATAGGTATTCTCATCGCTATTCTAGAGAAACTTGATAAAATAGGGTTTAAAAATATGCTATTCAGCCCTCAAACAGTCTGCTGACCAGAACATTCTTTTAGAAAGCAATCTGGTCAAAAACACCAGTGGTTTTCAGTGTAAGTCTCCTGGAATTCACAACCAGCATATTCTCAGATGTGAAAAATGTGTGCAAATATGCTCACACTTTTGTATTCTACAATAGTGAAAATTAGAAATAGCCTAATGTTCCACAGGAAGAATGGTTATACATAGTACCCAGTTAGAACAGACTGATATATAGACTTTCAAAAAATCTTTAGACACTTTGATATAAAACTGGGTGAGGAAAAAGATAAAAAATATAATGTATAAACCACAATGACATACCACTCCAAAGCCATCAGGATAGGTATTATTTTAAAAACCCTGAAAATCGCAAATGTTGGCGAGCACGTGGGCAAACTCAAGCCCTTAAGCCACAATAGGAATATAAAATGGTGCAGCCACTCTGGATCATGGTGTGGCAGTTCCTCAAAAAATTAAACAGAACTCTCCTATGATTCAGCTATTCCACCTCTGGGCATAGACCCAAGAGAGACGAGAGCAGGAACACCAACAGAGATTTGCACACCCACACTCACAGCAGCAGTATGCACAAAAGCCTACAGGTGGAAACCACCCAAAATAAATGAATGAATGAACACAATGTGGTCTAATCCATACACTGGAATATTATCCAGCCATAAAAAGGAAAGTTTTGGCACACACCATAACATGAATCTGAGGACATTATGCTAAGTGAAATGAACCAGTCACAGATACTGTGTGATTCCAATTATATGACACGCCTTGGTGTGAAATTCACAGAGAAAGTACAGGGGTAGGTGCCAGAGGCTGGGGGGGCGGGGCGGGGCATGGAATCGGTGGGAATGGCGCAGAGCGTCGGGTGTGGGGGACGAGAAGTCCTGCAGACAGGTGTCGGTGCTGATGGCCTCAGTGCCACAGGACTGGACACTTACAAATGACTCAAATGGTAAATGGTTCTACTTCACCACAGTGGAAAATGAAAAATATATACATGGATATATACATATATGTATGTCTTACTTTTACTATGTACTATATACTTAATACACTTGCACATATATTTATGTATGCGTATATATAGTAATTTATGTCATATAAAAGTAGATTGGGAGGGTATAAAAACCAATAAATTTACGCTGTATTTATTTCCCATTGCTGCTGTAACAAATTACCTTGGCCACTGAAAGCAACATACATTTATTCTCTCGAACTTCCAGGGGTCAGAAATCAGAATCGCACCACCGAGATCAAGGTGCCAGCAGGGCTGTGCCCTCGGTGGAAGCTCCAGGGGAGTCCCCTTCCTTGCTTTCTGTGGCTCCTCGAGGCTGCCTGCTCTCCGTGGCTCGTGGCCTTCCCGTCCGCAGGGCCACGCGCAGCACCGTCTGTGGTGCCTCGCTTCCTCTTCTGTCCACGCTCTTCCCGAGTCCCTTTTCTAAGTGCGCCTGTGACTGCAGTTAGGCCCCAGGGGACAGCCCAGGGGAATCTCCCCATCCCAGGGTCATCGACAGAACCAGATCCCTGGCCGTATACGGCGGCATCCGTTGGTCTGGGATTAGGACCTGGGATCAGCACCCGAGGGGCCACTGTTCAGTTTACCCACAGACGGTGGGCAGAAGGGAAGAGAGAAGAAAAGGCAATGGAAGGAGCTATTAAGAAAACATCCATAGCAGCTAAATGTGGGTTTATAATCAAGAATTGTCTTCCTTTGTATACTTTTAAACAGTTATAAGCTTTTTGCAACAAATGGGCTATATAATGAAAAATGCCACTTATTTTTAAACGGGGTTTTTAGTGCAGACACAGCTTAACATGCAGGGGTGCGGTGGGATGGATTTCACAAAGCCGCCCACCCTGTCTGGTACAGTCCTCCTGGCAGCCAGTTTGTAAGGTTCAACCCTGCAACAGGAATGTTGGTTATAACTGAAGAACCAAAACCTGCTGACCACACACAACTTTAAGGAACACACACACTGAAAATCAAAGTGACGTTCATATAGAGAAAGGTTACTGCACAGAAATGTGATGCTGCAGTCACGACAGGGCACTGACAAGACCCGAGTCTCCCCTCTCCACGGGCACCCCTGGTCCTCGCCCCACCGGCCCCTGCAGCGGCACAGGTGCCTCTCCAAACTGCCCATCTCACCAGTTAGGCCCCCTGTCTGTCCACGCCCCCGGGCCACAGGCATCCGCTGGGCTCACATGCATCGCCCGTAAAGGAAGCATACTTGGAGTGGTGCTGCACTCATTGTCTGGTAAAGCATGTGAAGAGCTGAAAGAGTTGAACCTCTCCCCAGGGTCCTCAGTTCGTGAAGACTCTGTGGGAAAGCCAGATGCAGTGCCGAGTATTTTCTGCACCAGATTCAAGTTCCTGCACCATCTATGAGGTGAGGCCACTTGCCAGGTGGACAGGCTGCAGCTTGGAGAGGCCACGTCAGTGGCCCTATGTCTCTGGACTAGTCAGGGTTGGAGGTGTGGGTGGGGAGAGGTGGTGGTCATGAAGCAAGACAGAAAACACCCTGCCTCGGAGTACACCTGCCCCCAGAGGGAGGTGGGCAGGCGCAGGGCCCCTCCCACAGCCGTTCATCCACGTCCTACTATGGATTCACACACACCAACACAGCCGCTCTCAAAGGCTTCAAAGCTTCAAAGCACACAAAGAAAGTGGAAGAGATCCCAATATCCTACACTCTAATTTGGAAGATCACACCTATTGCCTCAGATGTGATGGTTACGAAGCAGTATGCGCCCCCCAAAATGAGACACACAAGCGCCGGAGGAAGGGCCAGGACACGTACTGCAGGACAGGCAAGCCCGTCACTGACAGGGTCTGGTGGCTAAGGGCACCTGAGGGCACCCCAGCTCAATGCAATAAGCCAGGGTCCTTAGACAGGCAGTGCCCATGCTAAGTACCCTTCAGTGGCTAAACAAAAAATGTTCTCACGTGACGTAGACGCTTTTAACGATCTATGTTACTGTGAAATTAACGCCCCCGTGGTGTACCACCGCTCAAAGAGCAAATGCATAGAAAAGCAGAACAGAGGACAAAGAAGGGAGTCTCGATTCAGAGAGGTGGCAGGGAGGCGAGCTGCGGCTCCAGCCTCTAAGGAGCAGTCTGTGAAAGCACTGGCTTCTCTTTGGGAGGCGGGTGCTCCTGGTCAGCACTCCTGGGGATCTGCAGGGGAGGTGCCGGGTGCTCCCGTTCCCCAAAGGCCTGGAGGTGAGGATGAGAGCTTGACAGCTGCTCTTGCACGCATGTTCACAGAGCAACACTGAACTGCATTTATACTTATGGCTAAGCACAGGCCTGCCCTCTAACACACAGGACGGGACTCGCACACACATGCACACACATGGGTACACGCACACCTCCCTTGCACCTGACCCTGGCAGAGCACCAAGAGTCATGCTCAGAAGCAGCTGTCACCAGGGCATCGTTCCAGTGTTTCCGGAAACAGCACACAGCATCCTTGTTCCAACCCAGGTTAAAAAGAAGACACAGAACCGCGTGTGCTTGGTGACGTGCACCACTGCAGGCGGTGAGGGGCGCAGCAGCAGGTCACAGCTCCCCAACCCCTGTTAGCGACACTCAGCGGCAGCAGTAAGATCCGGGGAAAGGGGCCAGGTGGTGGGTGGTAACTTTCCTCAGAATACACAGGGGGGCCCAGGAGCTGCCTCCTCTGCTTGCAAACCTGCAGTGGAGGGTGTCCAGGACTTGAGTGACACCAGGTAACGTGACAAAGTGCAGGCCACTCTCCATGAGGCCCGGAAGCCTACCCCGTGTTACCACGTCAGCACCACCCGAGAACAGGACGTGGCCCGAAAAGTGTTTGACAAGTGGACGTATAAAGGATGGACTGAATTAACATGCAAATGCCTGTCGTGATGAACATTTCTCCTCTCAGGGGCTGCAGCCAATGCACGGCTGAGGTGACCGGCCCAGCCAGCATTCGTCTCCCAAACACCACGAGCACTGTTTGAACTCACGGCGCGAGAAGCTACAGGGTGGCTGTAGCTGCTCTTCCCCGGGCCTGCGAGCCTTGGTAGGGTCTGACAGCGAGGTAGGGCTGTGGCTCAGTAGGGCCTGATACCCACTCTACAAAACCCGTTTTTCAGACTTCCACCTGAAAGGAGTAATAAAATGGCCTGCGTTCATAATGTGGGAGCGAATGGCGATGCCCCACTTTACCGGAATAAGCACCCCCATCCTTTTCCCTGCTGAAGGCGGGCTTTTCACGCCTCTGGGGCTGGTAGGAAGACTTCAAGGTGAAGGCCTTCCCACTCTGCCCGTGCAGGGTGGTCACGGCTCCACGACCCTGTCCCGTGCCCGCCCCTCACGGACACCCACAATCCTACTCATATTGCCAAACCCTTGGTAAAGCCTGTTCCCCCGCCCCTCCAGCCCCATGCACTTTCCGAGTAAAAACTTAAAGATAGTGTCCAAAACCAAGCCTCACGATTGCTCTGCCTTCTTACATTAGATACTCCTGTGCATCTGATGTGGACACCCAGAGCGGGCCTCCTTGCCACCTCAATGCCACTGCTCTGAAGGGCTCACCCCCTGCCTAGGCCCTCAGCCGCCGTCCCAGGATGACGCTCTTGTTCTGTGACCACCCTCCTTCGGGGTCTCCTCATCCATGTGAACTCCCTTCCCCGCAGCAGCCTGCCTCTAAGTTCAACCTGTCAGGCGTGGCTCGTCTGCCATGCAGGTGAATGACAGATGTTCTTATCTGACTTAATGGAGGAGAAAATTTCTTGACTGTATTCTGGCTAAAGGAGGGGGCTCACGCTCACCCTGCTTGGGTGGCCAACCTTCAAACACAGCCAATGGCACGGCAGATGCACGTCCCATGGAAGATATACTGACTTTTAATGGGCCTCTGAGGATTCAGGGGCTGCGAGAACACTGCAAGGCTCCTGACCCATCAGCCCCCTGCCGGCAGGTGCAGAGGCAGCGGCAGAGCATGGGACCTGCTGTGGCTTGGAGGTTTCCGGCTGCAGGCAGGGGCGCCTCAGCTCTGCCTCACCTGGAGAAGCTCGGTGGCCCCAGCGGGTTTGTTGTTCAGGGAGGTTGTGTTTTTTATTGAGACATAATTGGCATATAGCATTGTGTGTGTTCAAGGTGTTGGTGTGACACATTTATATATTGCAGAATGACGGCAGTGGCATTAGCTAGGATCTCTGTCACGTCAGTCATTCATTCTTTGTGTGGACAGCAGTTAAGGTTTAGTCTCTTAGCAGCTCTGAGGTTCACAATACAGTATTATGGACTGTAATGAGATGCTTTGCTGTGCAGCAGATCCCCTGGTCGTGTGTTTGTGCCCTCACACCACATCTCAATGCCCCAGCCCCCGGAACCATCATCCCATTGTTTCTCTAAGTTCAGTGCCATATGACCTCACAGGACCACCATCAAATGCGCAGCCTGTCGTTGCCTGAAATGTTGTTACTCAGCACCTGACTGAATCTGAAGGTCACTCTTTCTCACAGAAGAGTGTTTCAAAGCCCAGAATAACATATGTGCTAGGGAACAGGAGGTAAGCCCTCCAGCTAAGTGTCTCAGGGGGTCGAGTCCCGTTCTCGGTCTGGCACACATTCAGTGCACCAAAGAACACAATTTCCTCACCTGAAAGGTGAGCAACGCCTGAGAAGGGTGTCAGCCTGCAGGCAGACATGGTTACACCCCAGAGGCACGGGGTCATCCCTTCCTGTCTGTCCCCCTTCCCCTCCAACGTGCCTGCACGCACATTCGACGTCAGTGCTCGGGGGGACGTGCTGGCTTCGTCACAACGGGGGCATGCGACCCAGGGGCTGCTTCTCCTTCCCAGTCCCAGTGTCAAACGGGCAGTGTTGGCACAGGGCACCTGTTGTGTGCACTGTAGTCGTTGCCACATGCGTTTCCCCAGTGTCTTTTCACCTCCCCTCCCTGTGAGCACCTACTGTGTGCTGAGCTCAAAGGACGATGGATGGAGCAGTAAGACGCTGCAGCCCACCCAGCACTCGCTGCCCCAGATCCGGGTTACCTGCCGTACGTGGATCACCTCATGCCCACGCGACGGGACCTGGCGCCACTGCCCCATTCCACAGGTGAGGAAACAGTGCGGGGTTTCGGTGATTCGCCGCCGTCATGCAGTGAGTAGGTGGCAAAGCTGAGACCTGAACCCAGCATGTCTGACTCCAAAGCCTGTCTCTTACCCAGGCCCCTGCAGTGACTGACAAGTCAATGTGCTTCTCCTAAATCGTGTGAGTCTGGAGTTGGGGGGGCAGCAGAAAAGCAGCTACTGTGTGGAATTAAGCTGCTCACCTGTCCAAATCGGCCCAGGACGCCACACATGGCTCAGCCATGAGCCTGCTCAATTCTGGCAAACAACTGAAAGACATTAGCTGCCACTCTCTCCCCACCTCCTCCGTTTCTCCTTAGGGCTAAGAAACAGGGAATCATGAGAGGACAAAGTGCTTAGGGAACATGACTGTATTTGACCACACTAGCCCCAATCGCTGGAGCCTACCTGACAAGCAAGCGGTTCGGCGTGCTTTCGCCCAAGGGACCTCTGCCACCCTCTCCATGAGCCCATAGGGGATGAGGTCTTCCGGAAACAGAGCCGTTATCCTTTCTTCCCTGTCAGCATCTACTGTGATGACAACTGGACTAAACCGCCCTTTTGCCACAGCATCCTATGCTCTATTCAACTGAATGTCAGCCTTTTTTCTGAGTGGGGGGCGGGGGGAGGGGGCGCGTGCTCCTAGGTCCAAGGTAAAAATGAAAACAGCAAGGTGGCTTGCTTTGAAATGCAGAGGACTACTATCTTCAGCCTGTCCCTGGGCCCTGGCGACCAGACACGGCCAGAGCTCTGCTCGCTGCCCGGCACGGGCCCTGACGAGCAGCAGCCGGTCTCTCGGGAGCCGAGGTAGGACTAGCTGCACTAAGGCTCAGCAGACAGTCTCCCCGAACACAAGGCAGCAGGGGCGTCGCCCAGCTGCAGACAGGCCCGGGGGCTGCTGCCAGGCTGCTTGTTTTAAGGCACTCTGGACTCTATTTCCCTGAGGATCAAGTGCAGCAGGGGCCCCAACCTTTGTCTCCGGCGGGGGGTGGGAAACCCCTGAAGTACACGAAAGGTAAAAACAGAAAGTCAGTCTGTGTCATATCCCAAAATGGGCCCAAGCCATTTCTCGACCTCGGCCACAGACATGTTCTTCCTCAGAGCATAATTCTCAACCTGCAAAAGAGGAGAAGCAACTTATCAGACCAAGCTGATGCGATCTCTGAACTGACGTTTCCTCAGGATTTGCCCAGAAACGTTAAGCACCTTCCATTTCTTGTCTATGAGCAGCCTACTGAGTTGAATGGAGATGGACATTTGTCTAGTCACCAAACTGCCTATTCTCTGGGCAGGACAAACGTGGTTGTGGGGTAAATATCTGGATCTTAGAAGCTGGTGGGGCTGTGTGCATGTGCACAGGCATGCATGCATGTGTGTGGTCTGCGTGTAAACGAGGGGGCCGGAATCGGGGCAATGGGTTAGAGTCAAATGAAAACCTTAACTGAGATAACTGTGCTCATCCTTTCTCTTGTGCTGTCTTCTCAGTTACATGTGAAGCACAATAGGTTCTCCAGTTCCACTTAAGCAAGACAGGAATCCCAGGAAACCAGGTGCAATGAAACAGCTAAGTTACCTGATCCTTGGAAATCTTCCCCACAGCGAAATACTTGGACTTCAAATTGGAGAAGTAGAGGCCAGACACGGCTGAAGCAGGTGCCATCGCTAACGACTCCGTCAACCGAATGCCTAGGGAGCGACAGAACTGCGCATGTGCCCAGGGCCCACAGCCGGCCGGCACCCACTCTGTGCTGATTCGGGAAAGAGGGCGCTCCCTTCTGGGCACGTACCTGTGCGCCGCTCGATGTCCGCAAGCCTCCACATCGTGAGCTTCTCGGTGTGGTCGGGCTGGCTGGGGTAGCCGGGCGCTGGGCGGATGCCCCCGTAGCGCAGTCTTCGCAGGTCGGCGACATCCAGCTGCTCGTCGCTGCAGTAGGCCCACAGTTCCCGGCGGACCCTCTCGTGGAGCTCCTCCGCAAAGGCCTGGAGCCCGGGACAAGGGGGTTCAGTGCTGCCTGTCCCCCTCGGTCAAAGCCACCTGGGCGGCACTCTCGCCTGGGCCAGCCGGGGACAGCCAGCAGGAAGGAGGGCACTGGACTCCTGACTCCTGCATAGTGTCATTAGCTGCTCTGCTGGCTTGGTTTTGGCCTCCCCACTGCTCAGTGCACCCCACTCCCGGCACACGAAGAGGAGGACTCTACAGAGCAGGTCCCCAACCTTTTTGGTACCAAGGACTGGTTTCATGGAAGAGAGGGGTGGGGGGGTGAGGAGGGCAGACAGGAAGTGGAGCTCAGGTGTGCTTCGCTCACAGCCCAGTTCCTGACAGGCTGCGGGCTGGTACTGGTCCACGCCCAGGGGTTGGGGACCCCCGCTACAGAGGACACCTCCATTAGAACAGGAGCTCTGAAACAGAAGTCCGGTTTTAATTTTTCAGGCTCCTTAGGAAAACATCACAATGAAGTTTAGGTTCTTAGGGTGATTTCCAACTGCACCACTGAAGGGTCACCTCTGCCCAAAAGATAATGTGGGAGAACAACTGGAGAATAGACGACTCAAACTGGGTTAAAGCCAGCCTCATCTGATCCTCGAGGCTGCCTCGAGTTCTGCATCATCCCGGGTTCCACCCAGGCTCTGTCCTCAGAGCGCTGCGGCACTACCTCTGCCAGCCGGTCCCCCAGCGCCTTGACCATGATGCTGCTGTAGTCGTCACACTGGTCCTCGTAGGCTCGGCTCAGCTCCTCCACCCCGAAGCAGGCGACAGCAAACAGGCCCAGGTGGTCCCGGAGGCCCGAGTGCAGCGGGGCAATGAAGTCCGAGAGGCAGAGGTACGGCTCCGTGCTGGCGGAGTCCTTCTCGGCCTGAAAATCCAAGGGGCAGGCGGAGGGGCCGTGAGCACGGGCGGGGCAGCACACACACTGGATAGCAGCGGACTCTCGTCAGAGTGCAGGCCTCACACAGGGATGTCTGCCTGTTCTGTGCGCTGTGCCGTCCTCAGCACTTAGAACAGCGTGTGGCAATCCCTACAGATTTGTTGAATGAGCAAATGAAACGAGCTTTTAAACATGTGACATGCTACACGTAGTCGGGAAAACAGTCGGGAACTGCCCTCCCGTAGTCGGGAAGAGCAGTTCACTGCTCTTTCACACTCTGACCAAACACTTACTGAAGGCCACAGGCACTGTGCTAGGACTGGAAACCTAAACGTTCAGATAAAAAAAAAATTCCCCCAAAGTGGAAGTGTTTCTATTCAAAATCAACATTAAATCTTGGAGTCATGTTCAGAAGGGGACCACCAAATATGAGCCTCTACTTTGCATCACGAAGTTGAACACGCTGCCAGGCCAGCCCCACAGAGGCCCGGGCTGCTGCAGGGGGCGGGGGGCAGAGCTCAGGAGACAGACAGCTCAGGAGCCCCTGAGCCAGTCTGACAGCAAACATAACTCAGCAGGATTCGCTTCTTTATTTGATTCAAATCAAAACCCTAGACTCCACCAAAAAACTACTCAACCTAATAAGTGAATTTGGCAAAACAAAGGGATACAAAGTCAATATTCATAAATCAAAAGCATTTTTGTACACTAACAACAAAGTATCAGAAACAGAAATTAGGGGAAAAATCCCATTTGCTATAGCAACAAGAAAAATAAAGTACCTAGGAATAAACCTAACCAAGGAGGTTAAAGACCTGTACTCAGAAAACTACACAACGCTGAAGAAAGAAATTAAGGAAGACACAAACAAATGGAAGCATATACCGTGTTCATGGATTGTAAGAATTAACATCAAAATATCCATACTACCCAAAGCAATTTATAGATTCAACGTAATTCCTATTAAACTACCAATGACATGTTTCACAGACATAGAACAAATATTTCAAAAATTAATATGGAACCATAAACGACCCCGAATAGCCTCAGCAATTCTGAGAAAGAAGAACAAAGGAGGAGGGATCACAATACCTGGCATCAAACTGTGTTACAAAGCCACTGTAATCAAAACGGTCTTGTACTGGCATAAGAACAGGCACATGGACCAATGGAATAGAACAGAGAGCCCAGAAATAAACCCAAGTCTCTATGGTCAATTAATATTTGACATAAAATGGAGTAAAAATAGCCTCGTTTAACAAATGGTATTGGGAGATATGCACAGCTACATGCAAAAAAAAATATTAAACTCGACCACCAATTTAAGCCATACACAAAAAGAAACTCAAGATGGATGAAAGACTTAAATATAAATCGTGACACCATAAAAGTCCTAGAGAATATAGGCAGGAAAATTTCAGATATTTCACACAGCAATATTTTCACCAGTTTGTCCTGTAGAGCAAGGGATATACAGGAATAAATAAATGGGACTACATCAAATTAAAAAGCCTTTCAACAGGTACAGAAAACATGAGCAAAAAAAGGGAACCAACCATATGGAAAAATATATTTACCAATGATACCTCGGATAAGGGTTTGATCTCCAAAATAGACAAAGAACTCACATGACTCCATACCAGGAAGACAAACAATCCCATTATGAAACAGGCAAAGGATCTGAACAGATACTTCTCCAAGGAGGACATACAGAGGGCCCAGAGACATATGAAAGGATACTCAGCATCACTAGCCATGAGACAGATGCAAATTAAAACCACAATGACATAGCACTTCACACGAGTCAGAATGGCCCTCATAAACAAATCAACAAACTGGTGAGGCTGTGGAGAAAAGGGAACCCTAGTGCACTGTTGATAGGAATCCAGGCTGGTGAAGCCACTGTGAAAAACAGTATGGAATTTCCTCAAAAAACTAAAAATGGAACTGCCTTTTGACCTGGCAATTCCATTGCTGAGATTATACCCTAAGAATCCTGAAACACCAATTCAAAAGAACCTATGCACCCCAGTGTTCACAGCATTATTTACAATAGCCAAGTGCTGGAAACACCTAAATGCCCATCAGCAAACAAGTGAATCAAAAACTTGTGGTACATTTGCACAATGAAATACTACATAGCAGAGAGAAAGAAGGAGCTCCTATCCTTTGCAACAGCATGGAGGGAACTGGAGAGCATTACGCTAAGTGAAATAAACCAGGTGGTGAAAGACAAATACCACATGATCTCACCTATAAATGGAACCTAATTAACACAACAAGCAAACAAGCAAAATAGAACCAGAAACATGGAAATAAAGAACAAACTGACAGTGACCAGAGGTAGGGGGGTGGATAATGGGGGAAAGAAGGGGAAGGGTCAAGTCAAGGAACATGTATAAAGGACCCATGGACAAGGACAACGGGGTGGGGGGAGGATTGAATGTGGAGAGTGTGGGTAGGGCAGGGGGGAGTAGTGGGGGGAAAGGGACCAACTGTAATTGAGCAATAAAAACATTTTTTAAAAAATGTGACTCTCCCACCAGGCCAGGTGCCTCTCCCACTTTTCATTTTCAGCTCATGACAGACTCTTCCCTGTCACTAAACTGACAAATAAAACCTTACTATTTCACTAACAATAATTTTGCTGAGAACGTAAACAGCTAATTATTAATTTTTGTTGAGTGCTTACTATATGCCAGGCACATGATACCATTGGCGCCACAGTGCAGATGAGGAGTCTGAGGCAGGTGCAGCTGATCACCCAGCTCAGGTCAGAGAGCAGCAGGCCCTGGGTCTGCTACCACAGTCAGCACTGCTGACGGCTCCACGGCACTGGTTAGGACTGATCGATCAACAAGAAGTGGCCAACCCAGAAGCTTAGGAGCTCTGTGCTCGCCGGTTCTGTAAACAAGTACACAGCCTGGCAATGGGAAGAGATGGGGAGGGCAAGAAGGTGTCTGACCACGGCATGTGGAGACGTCACGGAGCCCAGAGCCAGCCACATACAGAGGAGCGGCTCCAGATGTATGCTGCCGTCAGTTGTTCTGGGCCAACAAAGTACGAGGGAGATGCCAAGCTTCCGGGCACAAGGAGAGATGGGCCAGAGCACTCCACCGCATGTTAGAAGGGGCTGCTGTCAGAGTGACTCAGAACAGACTCCCAGAGCAGGAGGTCGCTGCAGCCAGAACTCTCCAGAAATACCTATCCGAGTAGGTGGCAGATATACGCTGAGAAGTCATACATGAAATGTCCTAACACAGTCCGTCACAGACTGCCTGGACACAAATGGGTCTGGACACGAAAAGAGCTCAGAGGACACGAGACCTGAAGGATGAAAAACTGGGCCAGGAGAGGCTTCTAACCTGAGTTCCACCTGGAAAAGAGAAGTCACCAGTTCCCAGATGCAGGGAGCCGGAACTGACGTGAGGCCCTGCCCTCAGTCTGTGGTGTCTGCGCCCCAGTGCAGACTGATGATGTGGCTGCCCTCGCTGACCTTGGTCACCGCTGTTCAATATCCTCAACTTAAGAACGTCTTCAGATGTTGTTTCAGTAAAAGTATCTGTCATTATGAACTATTTTGTGGTTATGATTCAAAGCAACATGATCACTCCTAAATGACTAAAATGGTAGCAAAGCTTTGCAAGAATAATTTACTGCAACCCTTAGTGACAACTCCAGTGAATTCTGGTTCTACTCTCGATTAAGACAATGGCTTTTAAGACAGCTAATGGGACGTGCCCATGGTGTCTGCACTTTGAAAGGTGGGGGTGCATGAGAGAAGGCCACGTTGCAATGACCCTGTTCTTACAATGCCACAGAAGATGGAGCTGACACGGAGCCACGGGGTGAGGGCAGGCTGGGCTCTCCCCTCCAAGCTGTGGACTCAGCATGTTCTCTGCAACCTTCATTTTCTCTTCTGCATAATGGACACATCAAGTGCCTGAAAAAGGGTGTGTGGGAAGTAAACAAGATGGTTCATCTGAGCCCTGTAAGCACCTGACACCTGGTACACTTTCAGTGAAGGTTTGCTCCTGCCTGTCTCCCCTTGAAGAGAAAGCAACCAGCCTGTCTCAATGACGTGTGTACGAGCAGATGTACATGACCACTGAGGCAGCCACTGCCTGACACATCAGCAAACCCTGCACTCCAGCCTTCTCTCCACGTCCTCACAGTGGCCTCGGGGTTGGGCCTGGGATTGGTCATTCGGGGTGAGGTGGGGCAGAGCTGTCCTTCATACAAAGCTCAGACTTACTTCATTCTTATTTACATTCTTTCAGTGCTCACACCGAAAAGCTTGCTTATGGTCTACCCGCCCACCGTACCTGTTGCCTCAGCCCATGAAAGGTGGCGATGGGCCTCGAAGCCCGGGGGTCGGAGCCCAGTGCGTACAAGTGGATGTCATCTTGGACGCTCTGCGCTGGCCAGAACCCAACCACGCCCCTGGCTTGCAGCTTCTTCTCCCTGATCAGGACTGTCAGCATATTCTGGGCATCATCATAGACTTTTTTGGCTTCTTCACCTATTAGGAAGATACCGTAAGCATTCACTTAAAAGATGTCAATAACCAGCAAATGCTTCCTTTAGAACCACCGCCCTCCCCTGTCACCTTGTCACCCCTCTCCCCTCAAGTACTCTCTCAGAGCTTGGCGTCAGACATCCCAGGGTGGAGCTGCGGGTGGTTTTGTGCTGCCTGCTAAGTGCGGTTCCCAGTCTGTCTCCCTGACTCGCGCTGCTTACGTTTCCATTTAACAAAGGCAAAGCGCCAAACCGGTGGCTCCCCAAAGGAGGCTGTCAGAGAGTGACACAGGGCAGGCCGAGTCCTTTGCCGCTGCTGCTCCTTGTGCACACACCACTCCCCTGACCTCACAGGGCCCTGTGCGGAAGGGCGGCAGGTTGAGGAGCCTTAAGCGGCTTCAGCGCTGCTCCCGGACAGCCGAGGCTCAGGGGCTCCCGAAGGATCTCTCCTGCATAGTGTGCCTGGGCCCTGGGACACTCTCCTCCAGGTTTCCAACTCTGCACATGACCCTGAGCTGCCCCTCCCATGGTCAGGGGCCAGCAGGGTCTTTAGTCCTCTGTCAAGGGCATGTTCTGGCCAGCTTCTCCTGGCCTCTCCAGTGTTCATCTGCGGTCACTCGGGAGGTCAGAATGAGAACCCCCTCTCCGCCTGCTGCAGCCCTGCCTGGCCTGAGAGCTGCCGAGTCACAGAGCAGGGACCCTCCAGGAAGTGGGCAGGGGCCCTTCTTCAGGCTCCACTTAGCCCTCGGCCCCCACGGCTCTCTCCCAGGCCCCTCCTTCCTGCTCTGCTATTACCCAGTCCTCCGAATGGCTCGGCATTTGATCCCATGTCTCTGGGGGTAGGTTTGGACTCACCCACTTCTATAGCTTATCTCCCCAAATTCCCCTTCCCTACCAAGGCTCCAGGCACAAGGGACAATTGTAACCCGAAAATCAGCACACATCTGTACCTTCTCACACTGTCCCCTCTGCCAGAATGTCCTTTCTTCAGCGCCACCTCACAGCCCCCAGCCTTACTTCAGTAACTCTCACTCAGTTTTTACAAATCGGCTCAAATGCCATCTCCTCCAGGAAGCCTCCCCTGTCTTCCCAGCCTGAGGTCCACCTCATTTTCCTGTGTCCACAGAAACCTGGGCTCCCCTTCACTTCGGCTGCACCAACCAGCCAGGTGCGGGGGGCCGAGATTATACTGTCTTCCCTGTTGTGTACGCGGTGCCCAGCACAGAGCCCGGCATGGAACTGATGTCAACAACCATTTACTAAAGAATGGGTAAACAAGATGTCAAATTTAGTTGATCAGTAAGGACCATTGAAGAGCTGAGCAGGTGAACAACACCCCATATTATATGATAATAAACTGTAACCCGCATAATCCAAACCGTCTATTCTCGTGTTCGAAGTCCCAGTACTGTGCCTCTGAGATCAGAGAAGGAAGAAATAAGCATGGAACTAACCTACAGTCTTGTCGTTGAATATCTTGGGAAAGCCTCGGTTCGGGTACTTGCCCCGGAGCTGCCACACGTCAAAGAAAGGCTTCCAGTCAATGTAGTCCACCAGCTTCTGCAGGTCATAGTCTTCGAAGACCCGAGTCCCAAGAAACGTGGGCTTCACTGCAGGAGAGACGCACCGACGTCAGCAGCAAAGCGGGCCTGGGCGGAGCACCCACGCACAGCGCTGCCTGCCGCAGACCTTCCCGGCCAGCTCTCTCCCGCTCGGCTGGCTCCCATGCCGCGCCTCCGTCCTGTCACCCGTGGGAGCTGTTTTCCAAAGAGGGGAACTTTAAATTGTCATGCAGAATGAGTCATTCTGCAGGGAAACTTAAATAAAACCGTTCTCCCATGTAGCCAATGGACTGTATCACCCTTGGAGACTTCCCTCAGCCCTCCCAAGCCCACCCTGCCCAAGAAGAAAGACAGACGGGATAATCTTCCCACGTACAAATGGGAATGACGCTGCAATAAAGAGCACTGTAGAAAGACATGAATATAAAGTTTAAAGACAGGAAACAACAGTCTATACCACCTACTGCCACATATGCACAGAGCCTTCCTGGACGCCAAGAGCAGCAGTACTGGCCCCCACCCTCAGGCTAGTGGGGGGTCAGGCCAGGGCCCAAAGTGCCAACTCCACTGCCACTTCCCAGCCCTCCTGTCCTCAGTTCCCTGCCCTGTAAACGGTGGGACAGGGGGCGGGGTGGGGAGCGGTCAGAGAGCACGTGCTTTCCCCTCTGGGGGAACAGAAGTCTCAGGAGTGTCTTGCTCTCATCAGATAGTCAAAGTGAGAGGTGAAAGTTCAGGAAAAGCATGAGTAGCTTATTTTTGGCTGGAGATCTACCTTTTCATACATGTTCACAGTAACTCTTTCCCATTTATTCCTGGTCATCTTTTTATTATTTAGGATGAGACCTTCTTTGTTTGGTAATTAGGAGGAAACTATAGGTAGTTTTCTGGTAAAGTTCTCTCGTGCCTAGAAAGGCAGGGGGACTGTCTAGCTGCATGCTGGTCTTGAGTAAGCTTGGCTTCCAGAGTTGATCTGTTTAAGGTTTTACCACCAAGGAACTTGAGAAGAGGCCCCCTTCTCCCCTTATTGACTTCCTGCAATGACCCTAAGACGCCGCTGCCTTCAAAAACATGTCTGAAGGCTGGACCTCTGGCCCAATGCCCTTGGGCAGCAGGCCTAGAGCCCTGCAGAGACCTGCTGGGGGGCAGCAGCCCCCAGAACAGTGCCCGCCCCCCGCTGCCTGCAGCCTAGAGCCCTGCAGAGGCCCGTTTCCACCAAGACGTGTTTGCATATTGGACTTGCTCGAAATGAACTTCCCCTGCGAAATTTTTCTAATTTCACAGTGAAAGGTAAAGAGAAAATAATGGTTTGAACCATATGGTGATTTATAGTTTTCAAAGATTCACACATATTATTCTATCCTCCGTTTCCATAAAGTAACTCCCTTTTTACACATCAGAAGATGCTCCAAGTCACACAATGACGCAGAGCCAGGAGCCAAGCTGGGATCAGAACCAGGCTTCCACCTCTCCCTAAACCACACTCAGCTCAGCGCTTCCAATTTAATTCTCTCAGCTCTGCTGAGCACGAGCAATGAAAGCTGATTTGAGGTGTTACCTCGAAAATACATATTTAATTAACATAACCCCCGTTCACCTGTCTTGGTTTTGCATTTGTATCTCATGCCTCTCTGGGTCTGTCAAAGCATCTTACACATTTTACTCCCTCGTGAACACCTACTTCAGGCAAGAAAGGTGGCTAGAAATACACAAGGAAGGAAACAAAATAAGAGAAATTAAGACAGAAGGAGAGAGTGAACAAGAAAGAGGAGAGCCTGCTTTGCTGAAGTGTTTTAAAGGTCTGCTCAACTCCAGGGCGTTTTCAACTTCAGACAATCCATGCCTGTGCCTGGTCCTGCCCGGAACCCTGGCCGACGCAGTGACTGAGCTGCCAGGCAGGTCTCCAGAACTTGCCTCAGGCAAGCACGGCACAGAGGAAAGAGTACGGGGTTCAGAAGGCAGATCAGAGACAGGATCCTACTACTTTCCAAGGTATCACCCCAAACTGTTTCTGCAAAGGAAAGCGGGGTAGCAGCACATTCATTACGGAACTGTGTCCAGCACTCGGGGCTGCGCTGGGTCCCTCTCAGAACAGTGTCTGGGTCTCCACACGTGGGACCCGTTCACTTTTATTTCCAGTCATCACTGTCACTCGTTGTCATACTGGACACAATTAAGAGTCTCTAACTGCCTGTCTCATCCTGCAGCCAAGTAAACGCAAACAGCCCTTCAGCCCCCAGTTACCACCTGGAGCCCTTCTCTGCTCCACTGTCAAACGCACCAGGGTGAGGCTCGGACAGCCAGTCAATATGGAAACTGTTTTTTCTAGCTTGGCTCAAGGTTAAGTATCTTCTCTCCTAAGAAATAAAGAAGTTATTTAATCAGAGACGCTTAGGATTTCAGCTGCTACTACAAAAGTATGTCCAAGAGAGCTAGTACATAAGTTGTGCAAGCAAATTCTCTTATTAACGAAAATTCATAGCCTGAAATACTCTTCCTTTTCCATCCAATATGGCTTCATATCAGTACCAGAACATTAGACAATAAAGATTCAATAAATACCTACTAAGTATTTTTAAAATTATTTATTTATTTATTTATTTTTAGAAAGAGAGGAAGGGAGGGAGAAATAGAGGGAGAGAAACACAGATGTACAAGACATACATCAATAGGTTGCCTCTCACACACCCCCCAACAGGGGACCTGGCCCACAACCCAGGCTGGGAATAGAACCAATGACCTTTTGGTTCACAGGCTAGCACTCAATCCACTGAGCTACACCAGCCAGGGCAACCTACTAAATATTGATACATAAATATGAGGTGCACCTGCAGCCTGACCAGCAATGTCTCCGGCCTGTACTTTTAGAACATGCAGGTGGGGCTAACTGGTCTGCTGTCCACAGCCCAGAGGACTGGCAGGCAGAACTAAGAACTAAGCAACTGTCAACTGTGGGCAAACCCAAGGAGAGGGGAAGCCGACCAGTGTCAGGGGCTAGCCAACCCTCAGAAACACCTGTTTTCTTCATGCTGCTTGTTCCTCAGAAATACCTGTTTTCTTCATGCTGCTTGTTATCCCAATTCTCACCTGCCTAGCCAACCCCTAAAATGCACCCCTGCACAAAGCCCAGTAGGAAGATAACCAGGAAGAAATACCCCAATGACTTCTAAGGAATACTTATGCCTACTCCCCAGGGGTCCTTGTGGCCCACCGAGAGAGGTCCTGCACAGTCAGTGCTGGGCAGTCAGGGAGAGAGGCTTACAGTGGTCCTAACGCCTGCATTTCCTCCACCGGTTCCTCAAGAACAAGGATGTGCAGCGTCATCTCTGCACACTGCTTCAGTTCCCATTTCCCTGCTGGCCATGAGCTCATGTTTTATTCATTCCCTTAACTCAGGCATCTAGCGCAGCACCTAACACCTCCTGCACACTATCCAATGCTTGTCTGCAGGAATAAAAAAATTTTGACATAACCAAAATTATTGGAAACTCAGACACTGAAGAACTCTGATTTGAATGAGAATATAGGACTTCTCTAAAATGTTCCTAAACCTTTGCCCTTCTCAAAACAGTGAAGTCACATTAAAAACTGTAGGATCGTTTTATTACCCAGACAAGCCATGGCCTGTTTTTGTGACTTACCTTGAGAGACTCATAGTGGTCCTGTCTAATATCCTCATACTCCTCTGTGAGCTCCTCGAAGTACTCCTCTTTCTGATTCTCATCTAATAGTTGAGAACACTGAAAATGCAAGGTCATAGTCAGCAAGAGCCCCAGAGCAGCCAAAAAAGCTGAGACGTGCAACGCTGCTCGGTTCTGGTGACACCTTCTTCAGGAAGCTTTCTCGTGGTGACACCATTGCCTCGCCCTTCACCTGCCTGGCCGTGCAATAAAGAGTTAACTTGCTAGGAGGTTCAGATCTTATACCTTCCAATACAAACAAACAAACACCACCACAAACTGGCCCCTGGAACATCCTGTCTGATAAGAGTGTCTGCTGCCCTGACCTGGAGCCATGGTGCCCACCAGGCACATTACACTAACAATGTGACGTCAGGGGGGATGTGGCTCACGCTGCACCTGCCTGACCCTGGAGAGGAGGCCCAGGTGACTGATCCCAGTACAAGCCTGGACACCATGGCTCAGGGAGCCTCCCTGGTTGGCACTGCCCCACATGTGCTGCTGCATACCACTAATGGCAGAGTTAAACACTGTCCTTATGACCCCATGGGGAGGGGATACCTGGAAGCTCATGCCTGGTCTTTCCTGGATTCTACTGTATGCATGCTCTGTCTTTAGTGATTCTAATCTGTATCTTTTCACAGTAATGAACCAGGACTGTGAGTATAATAGTGCTTTGAATTCTGTGAGTCCTTCCAGCAAGTCACAGAAAGTGAGGGTGGCCTTGGGGACTCACACACAACACACTAGTTGGGCAGTCCTCGTCAGTGTTTCAAAGATGCTCTCTGTTCGTCTCTCCATCCCTGCACTTATCACAGGCGTGGTGTCTGCCTGTGTACCCACTCCCTTCGTAGAGGACAAACCCTCTGAGGAGGACTGTGTCCCTGTTTGCAGCTTAGTGCCTGGCACGTGCTAGGTGCGTCCTCCTGAATGTTTGCAGAAGGAACGAGGCTGATCTTCATGGTCACTCATGAGCTTCTGCCGAAATAAGAATGGGAACCTATCATCTGAGAAATGTGAGGCTACTCAGTAAATTGTGCAACTGGGATCAGCTGAATACTCTCCATGCTGATGCTTATCAAGCTGGTAGAATGGCTATCACCAAAACTCAAAGTAATTTACACACACACCGAAAGAAATTACTGCTACGGATCACCTCAGTTCAAAAACCACAGCACCACCCCATCTCTGGATGTTCCAGTAGAATTTCCTAACACACACAAAAAAGGGGGAAATTCAACGGCACCACCTGAAATTGAGAAAGTGAGAGTGGATGACGGAGAGTGACTACCAGCTCGGAATGTCTAGAATGCTACATGAACTTTCTAGGTATCTCTAATCCCAACCCAACTGCCTGTGAGTTAGTGTAAAACCGTACTGCTTTCTGAAGGAACACACCATAATCAGAAAAGGCCTTGGCAGCAGACCTAAAAATAGGCTCCCAAATGCACCGAGTATTTGCTCAGCTTACACAAACCCCACTTCAGTGAAGTCCTCAGCCCAGCAGAACTCAATGACAGTAAGAACGGGGTTTCTGCTCCCAAGCTCCCCCGCATATGCATGCATTCTGCCAGATTTTAAACTCTGAGAAAGCCAAACCCCAACACCCAAAGAACTTGACACGGGTACACTGTGGGGAAGAACCTACTGCTGGCTAGTCCGGGGCACCTCCACACCCCCACAGCGCCCCTGTTCCCAGAGCACAGTGACAAGCCCCACCCTGCCCAGTCTGACTTGTCCATGGAAACAAGTTCATGGCCAGTTCTATGGGCCACCCTACGTGGTCCTTCCACCATAAAATCAGTCCACCGTGTGTTTTCATGTCAGCCACTCAGACAGTGCATAGTTCTTCTTTTTCCTTTTTTCCTTTTACTTTTTATGGCAATAGCAGCACAATAAGAGAAAATCTATTCAACATGTATTTTACAGTTTAATAATAACTAAATATTGGCACCTTGTTTTTATTTAAAAAAAAAAGTGAAGAAAGGGGCACCCTCAGGTCTAAATATCCAACTACTATGTATGCCCTGTTTTGGAATCTCTCAAGTGCACGAGACGGTTACTCAGAGCACGGGCCCATGCCATGCCCACTGCACTTGATCTCAACCGACAGTCACCCTAACTAGCTGCACCACTGACTCCTGAAATCTGTCACTAGCAATTACCCAAATGATTTCTCATCAGACTTACATTTGAGTACTTTCAAAAGGTGGCTGTCCCACCCTGGCCAGTGTCACTCAGTTGGTTGGAGCATCCTTCAGTGAGCTGAAGGGTTGTGGGTTCGATCGCTGGTCAGGGCACATGCCTGGGTTGCGGGTTTGATCCCAGGTTGGGGTGTGGATTGTGGGTGATTGGTGTTTCTGTTTCTCCCTCCCTCTCTCTAAAATCAATAAAAAGATGGCCTCAGGTAAGGGGGAAAAAAGGGGCTGTTTCTTGCAGTTCAGAAGAGCTGACTGCTGTGGCGCCCAGGTGGCCCAAACCGTAAAGAGCACAGACGTCCACACACTGGCCTCTGCCGGCTCTCAGGGCGGCCACGCCACTAGCTCTTCAAGGTGGTGAAGGAATCTGTCCTCAAAACGGAAACAAGGGGCCGGTTCCCTCCCAGCTAAAGGCCATCCCCTAATGCAGGGCAGTGGTACCACTGTACTTAAATAGGTCCAACAGCCTGGCCTGCAAATGGAAAGTGCGCGGTCATTCGTTAGCACTTAAAAATGACACAAGCCTTAAAAAGAGGCCCACTGGGTACTCAACCAGGGACCTGATATAGGCTCCTTCTGAAGCGCAATCCAAAAACAAAATACAAAAAATTGTTCTGAAGTTGAGTTATAGAAATATAGTTTATTTACACGCTATCTATGACTACATCCATGGCAAATTAAAAAGCTGCAATTGCATAACTCCACACTGACTTAAAGGAGCATCGTTAAATAGTATTAACGGGAGCAAGTTTCACGTGGCCTGGAGCAAGACCAACTACATCACATCCCGGACCTGCCACCTGACGGATGTGTGACCTCGAGGAGTCACTAACCCCTTCGTCCGCTTCCTCATCTCTAAAACGGGGATAATGAACGTGTGTACCTCATAAGGATTCAACGAGGAACCCAGGTACAGCATTTAGCACAGCCCCTGGCTCACTGTAAGTTTTTAATAATCTCGGCAATTCTAATGTAACTTTCATATATATCAACTCACAGGTCTAAAAGAACTCCTTTGGAAAACGGCTCAGGAAATGTGGTCGCCCTGGTCCGGGCTCTGGGTTCATGCAGCCCCAGCCCCTTGGTAACTCCCCTCCCCTGCAAACTGGGCGTGCTGGACTGGACGAGCGGTCTGTGAACTGTGCTCCTTCGAGGAGAACGAGGAGCAGGACAGAGGGTGGAAGGGCAGCTCCTGTTTGTGCCGCTCTGCGTGGCCCATGAGACGTCCCCTGAGAACAAGGCTCCTGAGGCTAAAACTTGGAGACCGCTGGACAGATGGTCACCCAGCCACCTTCCTGCTACCCTATCCTGGCATTTAGCGGAAAGAATAAAAGCTGCAGCGAGAGAAGGTGTTAGGCTTCACGGATGGAGAAAAAGAGGAAAAAACACTGAGCTAAATTGATGACTGCACTCACTGAGAAAAAAACCTGTCATTCTAGGTTTTGAATATCAAGTGAATGTTTTGTTTTGTTTTGTTTTTAAGTTTTTAAAAAATTTTACTTGAGAGAGTAGGGAAGGGAGGGAGAAAGGGAGAGAAAATATCGATGTGGGAGAGAAACACCACGCCGATGCCTTCTACCTTCTGCTGGCACCCTGAGTGGGCAGAGCACAGAGCCCACAATCCAGGCCTGTGCCCTCATCGGGAATCGAACCGGCGACCTTTTGGTTTGTAGGCCAATGCCTGACCAACTGAGCCACACTGGCCAGGGCAGGTGAATGTTTTTTGTCTTAAGTAGGATCATCTGGCCCATTCCAGGATAAATGTTTTTTTGAGCTGGAAACAGGATTTTTAAAAAATTCTACGTTCCTCTAGCTCCGGCACAGAGTTAGGAAAGCATACATCCGTGTCTGCACACGTTTCTCGGTGGCCGAGAGCGCTCTCCCTGGGTCGACGTCCAGCTCAGAGGTAGGTGTCTTGGTCCCACCATTCCTGCGCCTCAGACCAGCGCTCCTGCTGCCTGCTCAGTCAGTGGACTTCAAAAGCCCAAGGCACACTCAGCGACCCCCTTCCAGTGACGCACACAATGGCAGAGACACCATCAGAAGCCATAGGCTATTTTTTCACATTTTTAGAACTGGACAAAAATAAACAGACATTGGGCGACACCCCTGACTTGCAGTGCTCTCTGTCCTCCCTTCCCGACACACCGAGCAAGGCGAGCCCCGCACTCACCACCACCACGCTCTTGGACGCGTCCAGGACGTGGATCACGGGCGCACTGTACTTCGGGGCGATTTTCACTGCGGTGTGGGTTCTGGAAACAGAGGTCAGAAGGAAAACACTTCCATCAGCGCTGTCAGCTCCCGCTCACCCTTGCTCAGAACTGTCAGAGGCAACTGTTTCCACAGCACTTTCCAGAGAAAGAGTCAAGGTACTTCCACGTATTGAACTTCAAATTTCCCTTGTAGAACAAGAATGACCTTCTCCCACCCTGAGATGGGGGAAGACAGGGATCCACTGGCCCAGGCTACCAAGAAATCTGTGACAAGTGAGAAAGCCTCTACCCTCAGCCCTCTGCAGTGGGGGACAAGTCTGCGACCTGGTGAATCAGCAGCCTGTCTGAACCAAGGGAGCCAACCAGCCCAGGCAATGACACTTTGATGCCATAAAGGTCAAGTTGAGTTTCTTCCTCCCAATAAGGTGGGGTACCAGCCAGGACTCCTGCGGAACCAGACACTAGGCAGGACACCACTCTCTGCTGTTGCACACTGCCCCTGGGGGACACCACCACACCCTGGGTAACCCCACCTTGTTCTTTGCGTGTGTGTATTTATTTCATCAGTATTTAATTGTTTGACATTTTTTAAACTTTTTTTATTGTTGTTCAAGTACAGCTGTCCCCATTTCCCCGCCCCCCACTCCCTCCACCCCAACCATCCCCACTTCCCGCCCTTGATCCTGCCCCTCTTCGGCTTGGCCCATGGGTCCTTTATAGATGTTCCTGAAAACCCTTCCTCCTTTCCCCCCATTCCCCCCGCCCACCTCCCCTCTGGCTCCTGTCCATTTGTTCTTAATTTCAATGTCTCTGGTTATATTAAGGAAACTCAGGCCCCAAGTAAACCCAATACCAAATACCACAGAGAGGCAAAAGCAACAAAAATATTTCATAGCCAACATTGGCTTAGCCCCAAACCCCTATTGCTGAACCTGAAAACGTTAGTACTGGCAAGGAAACACCCTTTAATCCTTAAAATTACCTAATTAAGTAAAGTGTAAAATAAACCGCCCTGATTACTGAATGTTTATAGCAACAGCAGAGGCTACATATCTGCTATCTCATTTACTACAAACACAGTGAAGTGGGAACTGACAACGCATTACCTCCCTCACAGCATTAAACCAGGGCTCTGGAACCCCACTAGGGGGCTGACGGCCACGGCCCCAGCCGGTGGGCAGCGCTCGCCACTGTTTCTCTTCCTCCCTGCTGCCCTACTGCAGCAGCACTCTGCCCCCCGCCAGACATTCCAGATTCTTCCCCTTCGCTGAAACGTTTTTTCATTTGCAACGATGCCCAGGAGATGCTAGTATGTGAGAAGAAAACAAAGATGCAGAACAATAGGCTTAATACAATTCTATTTTTTTTAAACAAACACTACCACATTCAACCAGCCCCAACCAACGAACCTCACATGTGTTTCTGATCAGTTAGAAAGAGCACCAAGAGATACATATCACAGCGCCAGCACCGGTTATGTGGAGGGGAGGGGGTACTGAAGATGGGCAGGAGAGCTCAAATTTTACTTTCATACCTCAGGATCGTTTGACATGTTCTGATGAATGTGGGTCCCTGAGGTGATTTTTAAAAACCAAGAGGCAGTCAAAAATGCAGTACAGTTGAGAGTTTTTCGTAGGCTTCTCAGGGAAGGCTCTAAAAACTCCTTCAAAATGAGGGAGACAAGGATATTCCCAGACCTTTCTTTCTAAGCATATCTTGGTACATGAATAGGATGCAAAGGACTAAAGCCACTGCCACGAGAACTGAGCCATAAGGGTAAGTTCAGGCCTGAGACGGTTACTGCAAGAGACGGGGGAGCTGGGGTGCGGAGCAGCAGGCGCCAGACCACGGCCCTGGAGCAGGAGATCTCCCTGCCTCCTGAGAACCTGTTTTGTGCCCGCTGAGTGTGCAGGGACCAAAGACTTGGAAGATTTTCTGTGTATTCCACGAAGGGGAAGATTTTCAAACAGTAGGGAAAGTTGGGAAGAAGCAACTGCTTCCAGTTTCAAAACAGAGGACAGGTCAGACCCTGCTTGCTTCCTCTTCTTCAGACGGTCAGCTCCTGAACACACAAATATAACTCGGTAGAGATTCTCCTGGAAGTTCCTCCAGGAAACACTGTTTTAGGCCTGATGCACTTAGGTGGTATTTGTCTTAAAGAGAACCAGTACAATTATAAAATTTAAAATCAACACAATTAATATTTATTAAGCATGCAAGGGTTCTCAGTGCAGTTCTGGCCACTCTGTCTGATGGTCCTCTGGGCAAGGGCACCGAGAAGCACCTGACGGGCTCCACTGTGTAAGTAAGTATATAAATCAAGAGCAAAGTGCTGCTTCCCAACGTAAAACTGACAAAGCTAGCTGAGCTCAGGCGCGAAACCTGAGCTTGCTCAGCCAGCGAGAGCGCTCTTGCTTTCCTGATAAAATAATAAGCCATTGATTCCACTTTCTTCTCGGCTCCCATTTATGCAGGCTCGTCCGGCTGGGCAGACTTCGTCCTGAAGTCTGAAGAACTACAGAACACTGGACTCCCTCTTCCCCTTCCTACCCACCAAGGGCAAAGGGCTAGATGCTGAGTCTGAGTCGCAAATCCACCTCTGCTAGGTCACTCATCAACACTTCTGGTTTAAGTCATCATCTCCTATACCTGCCACGTGGGCATGACAGTGTTAAGCTTGGAAAATCATCTCTAAAACCCTGAAAAAGAACAGGAACTCCAAACATTTATTTCAGTCATATCCTATCCCAGAATTAATTTAATGTTTTGCATAAATGCTACATGACCAAAATTTCAAACTCGATGAGAAAAATGAGAGAAAGGGGAAATTAAGATGCAATCAGGAGTAAAAGCAGCATATGAAACCCATTCCATGAAATCCAGAACACGGGCCCGAGTGCTAAGCTTCTCTGCAGTCAGCTCAAAGAGGAAAATCACATTAATTCTGTGAGTTAGCACCTTACTTCTCAACAATTAAAAAAAAATCAGAAAATTACCTCTAGCTTTGAGCAACATGACGTCCTGTTGAATTCTTTATTATTCATAAAAAATAAAATAAATGAAAAAGACATTTTACAGCGATTGGCTTTAAAACAGTTAAAAGCCGAGCGCTAACTGCCAGACTCATGCCCCTGAGAAGTGGTGTGGCTGCCAGGGCCAGATTTCCAGCAAAGTCATTTCTAGTTTGTGCTAGCAAGACTGCCTGCATCACACACAGGAGAACATTCAGTTTTCTATTTTCTCACAGCTCCAGATTAAAAGCAGGCACTCCGAGCATATTTCCACCACAAGTCTGTATAACCTCTTGAGCTCTCCAAGGACTCGTCCAATAGACAGCCTTAAGCCTCCTTTCCAGTGTCTCGGGGAGACGATTCTAATTCTGTGATGCTACCACAGGCCACCAAGGGCCGGAAAAGCCAGTGTCACAGTGGTGTCACAGCCCCTCAGGGGTCTGCTCTCATGACAACCTGGATGTCCTGATCTGCCATCTGCTCAAAGGCAGTTAGCGGAGGACAGATCTGGAGTGCTGCCGCGCCCTCAGCAGGCCTCCAGGAGGTAATAATACGGCTCCCAGAGGGCATCTGAGGCACTCTGGCGCCCTGAGGCTCTAGCACAGCTGCCACTGCTGGTGGGTGGGTTTCCACACAGATGCAAAAAGCTCCCACCGTAAAGGAGAAGACTGATTAAATCAGACTTCATAAACATTAAGAATTTTTGTTATCCAAAAATACCCCTCAGACAGCAAAAGGCAAGCCATATTGGAAGAACATATTTGTAAAATATATTTCTTATAAAAAGCTGTATGTAATATTAATAAAGAACACATGCAAATCAATAAGAAAAAAGGCAGACTAACCAATTTAAAAAGACTTAAAAAGCACATCCAAATGGTAAAAAAGATATTAAAAAGTATTCAATATCACCAGTCAGCAGAGAAATACAAATGAAAACCATGTCAAGGTATTACATATACACAAAAATGGGTAAAACGGAACTCGATGAGGAACAGCTGCATGTCTCGTGACTGCTGGGGGGAGCTGTGGGCTGGTACAACCACTGTGGGAAACTGCCCGGCAAGACCTGATGCAGATGACCACAGGCATGCCTTACGATCCAGCAGGTTGGCTTCGGGACAAAGATTCAGACACAGCAACATTCTGTGTAACAGTACCAAACTGTAAACACCAAGAAATGTCCACCAACAACAGCATGGATAAGAAATAAGACGTAGTATATTATACGATGGACCATTAAACCACAACAGGAAAAACAACTATTATAACAAGTGTGGGCCCCAAGCAGACACGGAAGGGTGCATGTGGCCGGAGACAAGGCTGGGATGCAGGCAAAACCAGCCAATGGTGACAGAGGTAGAACAGTGGTTACTGCCATTGGAAAGGAGCCCTGTGAAGTTCCTGGTGCCATTAACGTTCTACTTCTTGAGCTGAGGGTGTTACAGGGTGGGTTCTTTTTTGTACAAATTAGTCAGGCTGTGCATCAATGACGTATGTGCTTTTCTGCACGACCGTCAGACTTCAGTGAAAGTGCTCACGTAAAGAAAAAGGCTTGATGAAGCAAGACTCCAGGTCTCAGACACCCACAGTCACTACTTTTGAGTGGAGTCGGACCTGAGAATCTACAATGAAGTTCTTGAAGGCTGCAGGAGAGTCTGCTTTCCAAAGGCTGCTCAAGCCCCACGATGGAGAAGGGGACAGTTCCTGGAAGCACTGAGGCTAGCTTTTATTTTCCAGTAACGTTCCAGAAACTGCAACGGGCATGGAAGGAAACAGAACCAGAAAGGACAGAGCTCATGGAGGTAGAGCACCACAGAATGGGAAGAAACCTGGGAGGGGGTCTCAGGTCCCGGCTGTCTGCCTTCGGGTAGGAACACAGTCATGGGCCCCCATACAATGAGAACACACCTTCATAATAGCATGGAGAGGCAGTGGGGGATTTCTGGTCTGATACACCAGCTTACGACTGTTAAGAGTCATTTATGGCTAATTTTTGCCTATAATGTATCTTGAGAGGCTATTCATGTTGCTTTTGAATTTTTTTTAAAAACCTCTTTAATCTGGTGACTCTCACTTGGTAAGAGATATAAAAGAATGGACTATTTGGAAATGCTCCACTTTGCATGAGAAATGTGGTTTCCTGATCTTGAACTTCTGAGCGGTGTCCTGCCATACAAAACAGTTCTTATTTTGAAAGAAATCAGCATCACATTTACATAACTCAATGCATTTCGTTACATTTGCTCATTTATTTATTCTATTTTATAACCGTGCTTTTAAAAGGGCATTCTGTCTGCAGATTCTCTTACATTCTCTTTACTAAGCTAATAAACACTCATCCCACAATCACTGGTTACCCAAGACCATGCCCACTGAAACCTCCTTCATCAGTGGTCAGGCACATCCCTGGAGAACAATCTGCCACATGTCCTCGTGGGGAAGTCCCTCGTGGAAAACCAAACCCTGTATTCTGCTGTGAGCAATAGCCACACTACTGAGTCCCCAAGTATGAAAAGCATCTACTGGACCAATGACGTGTAACACTCTGACTCTCATGAAAATGATCCCTCAGATCATTAATGTTCATCCAGCAAGGCCATGGAGCCCTGTTTTTGGTCAAACACCCATGTAGATGAGTCTGTGAGGGCATTTTTAGATGCGATTCGCATTAAAACCAGTGGACCCCGAGTGAAGCAGATCACCTTCCACAACGTGGGTAGGCTTCATCCAGTCAGTCAAAGACTGTCCAAGAAACAATGGAGGTGCCCCGAGGAAGGACACCTGCCTCCCGACAGCACCGCCTCGCCAGCTCCGGCCAGGCCTCCAGCCGCCCGCCTTCCCTGAGGAGTCCACACTCAGCAGCTCCCACAATCATGAACCAGTTCCTAAAACCAGTTCTCTCCCTCTGTGTGTGTGTGTGTGTGTGTGTGTGTGTGTGTGTGTGTGTGTGTGTGAGTGTGCGCGCGCGCACTGCATCGACTCCGTGTCTGGAGAACCCTGACTGACATACAGGTTTCTAGTGCAGAAGGAACTCCGCAGTGTCTCTGGCCAGCCTGTCTCTACATGCTGGTGAGACTGGCAAGTTCAAGGCTCCACTGGGCATCATTCCCTGACAGAGCGAGTGTGTGGGTACAACAGAAGTGGCATAAAAAGTCTAAACCACGTAATGATTAACACATTTCTCACCAAATATCATTATGATCATGACCCCAGGAAAAATCTGACAAACTGAATAATGATCATGTGACCATATTCGAACTCCTTCCTCTTTAAGCCAAAGCTTCCCCCCTTCTAAAAACATCCCAAAGTGAGCGTTTGGTTCCTTCTCGCTTTCTGTCTCCACTACCACAGGTTGGCTGTTCATCAAGGGAACCTGTAATTACTCCACCAGACGCCTGCTTCAAGACCGAGAGTGGCTGAAGTTCACGCCAGGTCTTTGTGCCAACACACAGCTTCTCCGCTTAGTTTGATTTTGAGAGAAGCGTTCACTGCAAGTCGCAGGAACTGAATGGCAGGTGAGAGGGCTGAGGAAAGGGCTCTTATGGCGGGCGCCACAAAGGCTGCCTACGGCGCGCTCCAAAGGCACTCTTCCTTGCCCAGGCCAAGGCCGGAGAGTGCACGTGCTCCTGTGTAAGGAGCCAACGCACTGGGGAGCGTAAGGAACAACAACGCCGGCCCTGCCACCGTCCTCGGACGCCGGCACCCCCGAGAACGTGAGTGGAGCACAAAGCTCGTGAGCATGACTTACCGCGAAGTGGTTGCCCCTCCAATCAGCAACGGGATCTTTATACCTAATCTCTCCATTTCTTTGGCAACAAATATCATTTCATCCAGGGACGGAGTGATGAGTCCTGACAGGCCAACGATATCTGTTATTTAAAAAAGAAAAAAAGAACAAATTAGAAGGAGGATGACAGAAAAGGAGGAAAAGTGTGAAGAGTCATTTAAAAAACTTTTGTAATAAAGACCACAAGATGTAATATGAACCCCCAATTTCTAACTCTAAGAAATCTTTTCTGACTGGGGGTTTCAATTTATTGCTTGCTTCTGGCAGTAAATGTGATTTCTACCTTAAAGTTGCAATAATGCATTTGCCACAGTTTTGGTAAGCCATGCAGTGGAATAAATATTTAGGTATGATGGCCCGCACTTGAACATGTCACAGTGTGTCAAGAAACAAACACTACCCACCAAGAAAACAGCCTGACACGACCCCGTCCTCCTGTGAGAAAGCTGTCTCCATTCCCACCCTCCGAGCGGGATGGCAATTCCTTGTTCCCCATTCACCTCTTCAACCTCCGTGAGGAAGGGCACTGCAGCGGCCAGCCCCCGCCGGAGCTGGCATTCACTGCCTGCCTGCCCCACCAGTCCCCACCAGTCCCTACCAGTCCCCACCAACGGGCGCTGCAGGAGGTGCCCAGAGCCCAGGCGCGCAGTACCTGCTTTGTAGTCAAGAGCCGCTTTCAGTATCTTCTCGCAGGGAGTCATGACTCCTAAATCGATGACTCTGAGGTACAGAAATGGGGGGTGAGAAGACTGAAGAGAACACATCAGAGACAAACACGAACATTTTTATTCAGCCATCAAATGCTGCTCTGATGTAAACTGGAATCGCCCTGAAATGCTCAATAAATACTGACAACCACAAATATAATGATCATTGATTGAGTACCCAACCAAATACCAGGCACTATGCTGAGCTTTCATAAGCAGCTTTGTTGATATATAATTCACATCGCATAAAATTCATCCATTTAAAGTATATAGTTCAATAGCTTTTAGCATATCAAAAATATATCATGTGTAATTTGCCCGTTTAACCAATTTTAGTATTCAATTTAGTGGCAAATCCTGAACCCACTGGCCCCAGGAACTCTGGCTGAGGGAAAGGACCTGACGCCTGGGGAGGAAAGCGCGAGTCGCACCCACCCCACCTTCTGGGTGCCGCTGCCCTGCCCACCACCCCTCTCTCGGTCTCTCCCCGCCCTTCCGGCCGCCCCCACCTACATCTCCACCTCCCCTGGTTTCCCCTCTGTACTCTGAGCTATACCCTGTGCCTGTTTTCTGGAGGCCTTTTCTTACATACACTATTTTACCACTTGAGAGATTAAAAAGAACAAAAATGAATGTTATAGAAAAATGTTAATTTTATGATCATATTTCTAAAGTGCTGACTTATAACAGAGCTGTAAATACAAGCATTTAATTTGGGCTTCTAATTCAGAAAAAAATGTAAGCTGCATTAAATGCTTCTGCAAAAACATCCTACTATTTAAGAATACATATGGCTTAAAATAAATATTAAAGTCCCTTTTACTCTGCAAAAGAAATGTGGTTTCCAGGGGCGGGAGATGGGGAAATGGGGAGATGTTGGCCAAGGGTTACAGACTTCCAGTTAGAAGATGGGTAAGTGTTGGAGACATGATACACATCACCGTGAACATGGTAAACGATGCTGTGTTACATACTCGAAAGAGTTAAAGCAGGGAATCTTAAGTGTTCTGACCACAGAAAGAAATGGAAATTACATGACATGATGGAGGTGTTGGCTAGCACTATGGTGGTAATCATATTGCAGTATATAGGTATATCAAATCAACACCTTGTACACCTTAACTTATGCAATGTATGTCAATGATATGTTAATGACACTGGAAAACCATGTTGTATATTTTTTATGCACACACACACACACACACACACACACACACATATCAAGTTGAAAGCCTCCGAGTGTGGTGTGTAGGAGAGGCAGACCAGTGAACCCTTGGCTTAGACGCAGTCACTCTCCTCACTCAGATGATCATTGTAACATGATGATAGTTTAAAAGTATTTCATCCTTGCCTACATACTGCTTTTTTTTTACACATACTAGGCAGTTATTTTAAGAACTACTTAAAATATGATTAAAATATAAATACACCTTGTTATTTGTATCACCAAATCCATAGTTTTTAAAGTCCTAGAATGTATGGTACCTAATTTTAAATTTTCTGTTGCTATATACTACTATTTCTTATACAATTAAATAGTGTGCATTATCTGTTGAGTGGGAAAGTCCACATTTATCTTTATACAATTATTATTAAAGTATATCTAAAATCTACTTTCATGTAATCAATATTTGATCAATAATATTTAAAAATATTCTAGCCCTGGCCATGTGGCTCAGTTGGTTGGAACACTGTCCTGTGCATCGAAACACTGCAGGTTCGATCCCCAGTGAGGTCACATACCTAGGCTGCGGGTTCAGTCTCCAGCTGGGGCAAGTATGGGAGGCAACTGATTGATGTTTCTCTCTCCCCTCCTCACTCTCTCTCTCTCACTCTCTCTCTCTCTCTCTCTCTCTCTCTCTCTCTCTCTCTCTCTCTCAAATCAATAAACATATCCTTGGGTGTGGATTTAAAAAATATTCTAAACTATTTCTTAAGAGGAATTTAACTAGAATATTAATATTGGATATTACATTTAAAGTTGTTTAACTTTATAAATGGAATAAATATTGGAAAGTAAACTGACACAGCACAGAGTCTTAATGCCCTGAGTATGGCCTGTACTTGCTAACTGTGTGTGTGACCATGAAGGAATCACTGAACTTCACTGAGCCTCAGTATTATCATCTGTTAAATGAGAAATGCAATAACTGAGGCAGGCAGAGCAGAATCAGAATCATTAAAATTTTTTTAAAGGATGAAAGAAAAGGAAAAGAAAAAAATCAGGAAAAAATAAAAATTAATTCTATAAAAGCACTGTAGTTCTGATTGATGTAGCTTGGTTGGGCATCGTCCCACAGAGTGAAAGGTTGTAGGTTAGATTCCCAGTCAGGGCACATGCCTGGGTTGCGGTTCGGTCCCTAGTTGGGGTGTGTACAAGAGGCAACTAATTGATGTTTCTGTCTCACACCAGTGTTTCTCCCTCTTTCTCCCTCCCTTACCCCCTCCAAAATTAAATAAATATATAAAAATCTTAAAAAATAAAAACAAAAACGCTATACAATTCTAGTCAGGGCACATGCCTAGGTTGCCAGTTCAATCGGTGGTCTGGGTGCATGAAATCCCTGGTCTGGGAATGCACGATACCCAGTCTGGGTACACACAGGAGGTAACCAATCAATGCTTCTTTTCTGCATCCATGTTTCTCTCTCTCCCTTCCTCTCTCTCTCTCTAAAAGCAATTTTTAAAAAATGTCCTCGGTAGAGGATTAAAGAAAAAAAAAGCCCTATATGAATGGTGAAGGGGTAAACAAATGTCAGCAGTAACAGGCTGTAGGTGGACACACCCTTAGATCTATTCAAATTCTCAAACCCTGCTGCGTTGCAAACAACCATGTGAACAGGGCAGGAGATGTCGCCTTGCACAACTCAGGCCTCGAGCCTCTGGAAAGTAAAAATGGCAAAACATGTCTGGCCTGGGCGTAAGCAGCCTTGTTTCCAAAGGAACTGTTTGCAAGTGTACCAAAAAGCAGGTACTGTGACTGCGGGACTGACGAGCGCTGAACTAAACACTGAAAACACTGTTCGGAATCACATCATTATGTCGTCTGTGCCGACAGAAATGTCTTCCCTCCGTGGATGTCATCGTTCCCCTGCCCTTGGTCATCGTCTCCTGATCGGAATGGCATGTGGCCTTCTGCCTGACTCAGTGCTTCCCGAATAGTTATTCTTTTAATCTCAATAAATGCTTGTTGCCTCTCACTCAGAAAGGCCTTTATTTTTTTTAGGTTAATAGCATCATAGTCTCTATTGTATCATCTCCATGAAACATGTGTTTCTGTCTAGACAGCACTATCACTGGTAGTCCTCTTTATAGTTTTCCTTCCACAAAGAAAAAAAATTTTTTTAACATTTCATGAGATTCACTGCATCTGTGACAAAGAACCAGGAATAAGAAAGGTGAATTAGGACTTGGTACTGGATGGTTAATAGGCTCACTCACCAGCTGGGTGATTCACCCAAGCAGCATAAGCAGGTTTAACTACCTAAGGCACATGTCCAGAGCAAATTTCCACTAGCTGATGTGAAATCAAACTCACCAATGCCAAGAGTCCACTGCTACAAGACGCAAGACCCAAGTGTTTGACCTGATAGAAAAGTTTGCATATACACTTACGTTTTAGTAAAAGGAATAAAGTTTCATCAGAAGATGTTTCCCTAATTTACTAGCAGAGACAAGCAGGCCTTCAATGCACAAGTCAGAGGAGCTGGCTGTGCTGGCAGAAGCCCGGGGCAGTGAGCAGGCTTTCGCCGGGGCTGCCGCTCTGGAGAAACACCACTGCTCCCCCAAGTCTCTAAAAACATTGTTACTGGAGGGGAAACATTCCTAGTGGGATTCTCTCAGCTACTTATCCATTTTTCAACATAAAAATTGATAAACATAGGACAACAGGATCTCAAGAATGCTTTACGAAGTTTACCTACAAGTCACCTTTTCAAGAGTTCTGATCCCATTCACAGTTGAATATGTACCTGGCCATTTAGCCTAATAAACAGTAAACTCCTTGCATGGAGTAAAGTCAACCAAACCAGTACAATGCGTGGCACACAGCAGATGATCTACAAACACTTAATTAGCTGAACCAGATTTTAACTAATAGTGATAAAATCAAAACCAACAACATCAAATTTGAAAAGATGACATAAAGCAGAAATGTCTTACAGGTTTTAGGAAGCAAAAACTTTATTCAAATATTTATTCTATAGGCAAAACTTTATTACAACAACCTCAATGGTTTCGCCAATGTATTTATCTTGTTAAAAGATAATAAATACATTCTGAGGAATAGTCCCCCTCATTTTCAGGACCAGGAGAGAATGCTATGTGTTGACAGTGAGCAGGCAGGCAAACACAATTACTTGTGAGGATGGAGGGGAAAGGTACCATCCTGAGCTGGCTCCCCGACCCCCAGCCTTCCTGAGTGCTTCTTAGTCGCACTTAATCAGCCTTGAACGCAGAGACGGAGAGACACGCTGAGAGTAGAGAGGGGGCTCTACGGATAATTGTCACCTGAGAGAGAACTCTAAGGGGCACAGCTGCAGCGGCAGCACGACTCCCTTCTCTGCAGAGAAAAGAGCACATTGGAAAGCAGTCCGTGGCTCCCAAGGTCTGTTGGTTGGACATGGACCAGAGAAGACATTAGGTAGTTACATTAGGCTTTTGACTATAAAGAATATGTTAAAACTGGAGCAAAACATACACTTACTAAAAGGTCATCACCACTCAAAAGGACATACATAACCTTGTGCTGAATATTTATTCGCTATGATGAGATATGTCAGAAATGGATTTTACTTGTATACATTCTAAAATCAAGCTTCATCATTACTAAGAAGCATGTGTGGTCCTGTTTAAGCAGAGAAAAGAGAAAATTGTCCAGTCAAAGCCTTCTTATAAAACTCCAATTAGCCAATCTCATAAGATCTGGGCTCTAAAATATGGCAGTTTGCAGAGAACAAGAAAATACGCTGCGTGCCGCTGGCCACGGGGAGGAGCCCAGTGTTCTGGTTACTAGAGTCGCTGGCTCAAGGTCAATTCTCAAGAAGCCTCTTGGGTGTTTTGACCCTGCTTGAATAGTTTTTTTCCTTTTCTTTTTGTCCTTACTGAACATACAGCAGATTAAATAATTACTAATTTGTATCAGAAAGGTGTATTCAATGAGAAAATTTGAAAACACAGTAAGAAAAAAACTGAAAAAAGCCTCCAACATTCTATGCCACCCCCTCCCACCCACTAAAGGAAATACTTCTAATTTTAAGTAAGAAAGCAGTTGGAAGAGGTGAGACTTCACTTACCTAAAATTATTGCAGCTGAGAACCACTCCAACGATGTTCTTGCCTATGTCGTGCACGTCCCCCTTCACAGTGGCCAACACAATGGTGCCGTGGTAAGGGTCCTAGGGAGGGAGATAAGCCCCTGAACGCTGCTGCAATCAGTTTAGAGCGGATCACCTGGTTCTCTACAGCCTGACTGGTGTTGGCCCAGGAAGCAATTTAATGCAACTAAGACAGCCTCCAAGAAAGACCCAGAACCCAAGCCATGTGCTCTGCAGGCAGGAAGCTACAAGCCTGAGCAGCTCAAAGGTGGCTTGCCTGTTCGGTTAGCCTAGGGAGCTTCAACCCAGATGATGGGTTCCACACCTTATAGAGCAGCTTAGGTTCAAGTACAAAACAGTCCTATAGCTGAAGGCCATATCCTTAACCCCCAAAACTGTGTGACAATTTTCACAGTTGGCAGTGAGGGGACAGGACAAGCCAGTGAGCGGCACATGACCCATCAGAGTCTGAACCCCAAGTAGCCCCTGGGGGGGCATCTGATTATCTCCTTGCAGCTTCAACACTGTTGTTCCATGCCCCAGTGGCACCCCTCCCTTGAAAACAAAGGCATGCAAGGCAAGCAAGATTTTTATAAACACTATGTTTGTCTGAGCCATTCACAAACTCAGGTCACTTTAGGAGTTTGGCTCTGAGGGGCCAAAGTGGACTGAGCTTCCCCAGGAGCTAAGCTTAGTGTCTCCTGTGGTGGTGCAGCCACAGAACCGACTGAATCCACAGGCAGTGCCAGGACATGACCAGTATACAGGGGTACTCAGTTAACAGGTTTCCCAAACCAAACACCACTCAGTAGCTCAAGGGCAGGGACCGATTACAATGTCTACTGTAGTACCTAGCACCTAGCAGGAGCTCTGTAAATGGTCAACAGATGAATGAATGAATAAATGAACTGATTTTGTCTTGAAATCATAGGCTTTGTTTGAAAAATTACATTCTTATTACAAGTTTCATACAGCCACACTCAAGGACAAATCCCAGGGTATTCTGATACTTGGTGAAAGAGATCGCTTCTCTGTGTTACCTTCGATGACAAACACAGCCAAGCCCCACAGTCCCTGCCCCACTCCAGGGAGAGTCGCTGAGGCCAGTTCCTCACAAGGAGCACAGGCCTGGGCAAATGACTTGCCTCTTCTTCCACTGTGCCAGAGAGCACTCTCGTTTTTTCTCTTTCTTTTTCCATGAAGGGAATAAGGTGGCCCACAGCCTTCTTCATGACCCGAGCTGACTTTATGACCTGGGAAAAAACACAGAGTCAGGCATCTTTGTCAAACCAGCCATATGGGTGCTGATGGACTGGTGCCCACGTTCGACAGTGGGCAGGGTAGGAACGAGTCCCGTGGGGAGAGCCCATGAATGACCACCACAGGGGGAAAACAGGCGAGAGACCAAACGCGGCCACTCCTGTCCTCTGAGCTTTGCACATTATCTTTTCTCACCGCCAAGGCCCTCCACTGTTCTCCAAGCTCCAAGTTCCTCCACCATGAGCTTCTGCTCAGCCTTCTCTTCACAACCCCAGCATTATAATTCACTTATAATTAAGGTTTATGCTATGCAAGAACAGGGACTTTTACAAAATCCGTCAAGGAGTGATGAAATTCATGGAGGGAAGTATGATAAGAAATAGGATGTCTGCACAGTGTCAAGGTTTCTCCCCACGAGTAAATTTCCAGTGAAGAAACCTTGCAGACGCCGTTAACCAAACGATCCACATTAACATCACCAGTAATGAGAGGGCAGCTTCATGGGCCTCCTGCCATGACACCCAGAGAGGGGAACTACATCACTTTGTGTTAGGCTTGCCAAAAGTGAGAAAACTTCAGACCAACTCAAACTGAGGGACTGTCTACATAATAACTATACTGGACTCTTTGAAAGTCACGGTCATAAGAGGAACTGTCAGAGAAGGCAGGATAAAAGGAAAGCAGGATCATCCTGGAACAAAAAGGAAACTGTAGTGGAAAAACTGGTGAAACCTCATTACGGTCTTTGTTTGACGGTACTGTGCCAACGCTACCTTCCCGGTTCTGATAACTGCACGACAGTCAAGCAAGAATGTTAACATCAGGGGAAGAAGTTGGGTGAGGGACAGAGAGGCACTTCTTAAATTACATTTGAAAATTGTCTGTAAATCAGAAGTTCACACAAACGTGAAAAGTTGAAAATAAGTCAAATCATGAAAAAGCAAAACTGAGGGACCTGCCTGGACTGCAGGGGACTAAGGATGGGGCGACAGAAGGCCCCGCTCCGCAGCATGTGCGGGAGTGTGAAACTGTGTCCCGTAAACGTGTGTGGGTTAGTGTAGGTTAATTATAAAACAATAAACCTGTTAAAAAAAGGATGAATGTTATGAAAGAAAATGGGTGATTAACAATAAGGAATAAGTGATTAAAAAAAAAGAAAGGTGTTGTAATTTTTTTGTAGGCCCCTGCCCCAAACCCAGATGGCTCAACAAGTACTTGTGGTTAGCAGCTGCTTCAAATCAAAATAAGAGCTCAGGTTTTACTCGAAACATATTTAATGTATATCACTATTTAAAATGATAATGACTTTTTCAAAATATGCATCCTAAAAGATGAATTTTGGTTGGTCAAATACAATGTTGCTAACATTAACTTTACATTAACCTTGGGTTTTATTTTAACACGGGGGGAGTAGCTGTTGGGGAGAAGAAGTGGTACACAAGGTCAGATAAGGAGATTAGAAGTTAAGAATTTCCACATGACCTGTAACCTCCACATTTATTTAGAGAAAAACTGAGCAGATCTCAATGCCCATGAGCTCTTTTCAAAATTACAACCTAAGAAATATGTCCAAATGCTATTTATTAGAAGACAAAGTCTTTTTCTTTCCACTGTGAAAACACTGCGCCCCCTCCCCTCATCTTTTGCCAACCTGAGGTAGAAACATTTTTCCAGCTCCAAAAAGATCACCGACAACTTTCATGCCATTCATCAGAGGTCCTTCAATTATGTTCAGAGGTCGGGGGTATTTTTCCTGGTTTAACCTGGCTTCCTCAGTATCCTCAATAATATGTTTTTCAATGCCCTACAAAAAAAGGGGGGGGAATCATATAAAACAGTGGCTTAAGTCTAAACAGACAACAAAGAATCAATCAGGAAATGCTTAAGAGTACAGGTTTTGGAGTCAGGCGGCATGGTTCGATCCTGGTTTCCACCACCAGTTCAGGGGATTCGTTAAGCCTCAGTTTCCTCAACCACAACATCACATAGTACCTGCCTCACCTGGTCACACTGAGGATTAAACCAGACACCTATAAGAAGTGCTTGGGGGCTTTACTGACACGAAGTAAACACTCAGTAAAAGGAGCCATGAGTGAGAGAAAGAGCCCTAATAAGTAAAGTTCAAGTTCATACATGCCTTATCCCAGTGGTTTAACAGATTTTACAATGGTAAGTATCTCCTACGAAATCAGCATTTCTCACCACAGGACTAGGGGCTACAGAAGAAAGACAGTGGGCAGGGCCCATGGGTGACATTCGAGCCCACAGAGCCTCCACCAACTTATCCAGCTTCAGGGATCAAGCCCTGTCCTCCTGCGTCCCCTAGTTCAAGGATCCTTGGCTGTGGCTGACTAGTTTCACAACCCTACATGTGTGAATCTCAAGAAGTTAGAAGTTAAAATTTTCTACAACCGAAAACAAGAGAAAAGAACTCTGAAATTCCCCAGATTCACACATGAGGAAACTGAAGCCAGAGATTATCCTGACTGACATTACAGTTATCAGCAGAAGAGCCAGGACTTGCTTTCGGATCGAACCACAGCAATGGGTACAGGAGAACATTTCTCAAGCTTGGTACTGACATTTTGGGCTGGATGATTCTTTGTCACGCAGGCCTGTCCTGTGCACTGTGGGATGTTTAGCAGCATTCCTGGCCACGGGATCCGGGAACACTTCCCACCCCAGTTGTGACAACCAAAACTGTCTCTGGACACTGCAAAATGTGCCCAAGGTGGGGGATGGGGTGGGGAGGGGGGTCCAGGGAGTCTCCTTTGCCATCAGCTCCTCCCCTACAGCAACAACATCAGACAAGGATGGACCGAGCCCCACCCCCAACTAGCGCAGGACCCACAGCTCACCTTCACAAGGGCATACTCCAGGCGCTCTTCCACGGGGCCATCTCTCCACTCGTCCGTCTGGGTGACCTTCTTCCCGCCTGCGCCATGAGTCTTAAATGAAATTAGGACAGAGACAAATACAACAGGTCTTTACTGAACTATTTGGCAGCAAAAACTAGGCCTTATCCTTCTTTTATGCTTCCAGCCCCCAGTAGTATATCCCGAATGACTTAGGATCTCCATAAGTGTTTGAGGGAAGCAGAAATCTTTCAGGATTTGAACTTTTAGTAGAGGGACAAAGCGAGGTTCCGTATTTTTTTCTTTCCTAAAAGATAACCTAGGACTAAAGATTTCCGGGACGGTCCAAGGAGTTCTACCCCACACCTGACGAGCTTGCAGCGCTCTCAACAGGGAGCACCACCACCCACAGGTACGTGCAGAGGGACTGTAACACGCTGAGTCGGACAGGTGCTGCCAGGGCGTCGCCTTGCTGGGAGGGAGGTGGAAAGGCCGACTCCAAGAGAAAGCGTGTGCTGCGGGCTGAAGGAGCCGACAACACACCGCACCAGGGACTCTGAGGAAGGCGTGACCATCACAGACTGGGGTGCAGAGAGGCTCTGAAGAAGCTGACAGCTCCGGCAAAGGGACAGATGTGCAATGATCAGAGCACACAGGCCAATGGCACTACTACACCTAATCTGTTTTCTCCTTGTCATTGGTGGTACCAGCTGCCCCAACCATAAATGTAAGCATCTTTCTTGAACATCCATCCATTCTTCACATTTAATGGAGCACCCAGTCCTAATGATAATATTGAATACCTCCTCAATATTTCTCTCCACCTGCTTCCACTTTCATAGTCCAAACAACCAACGGGTCCCTGTAGCCCAGACTCACCCTGGTTTCATGCATCTGCTCGGTAGCCAGAGGGACCTTCCAAAATGCAAACCAGGTCAAACCACCCACCTATGAAGAAATTCACTGGAGGACCCTTCTGGCTTTCTCCTATAGCTTCATCGGCTGCCCTTCCCTGAAAGCTTAGCTACCCTGAACACGCCAGTTCTTTACACCATCCATCATCTCTTCACCTCCAGGCCTATGCATTTGTTCACCTGACACCCATTACTCAGCATCTACCGCATTACTGGGTTCCAGTTAGATGCAAGCACAAGTGCCCTGGCAGAGACCACCAGCACCACCCTCCAACACTGAACTCAGCCTGGCTAATTCTGTGCAGCCTCAGGTCCCACCGATCTCCTCCAACTGTGGGTTCAGTGTCCCTCCTGAGCATTCTCGCAGCACCCTGTGCCTCGCCAGAGCACTTGTCACACTGCACCACAACTGCCTCTACCTATTTCTGCATGGCTCAAGAAACTGGGCTCCGCAGGGACACACCCTCCGACTACTGAAATCCTGCACATTCAGCAAAGTGCAAAGCACAAAACAAGAGTTCAGTTAGCATTACCCGAATGATATAATGCTGAACAAAAATGTATGCTTCTGGAGCAATGTTTGTACTGGATAGTAGAGGCCAGGTCACATAGCACCAGAAATCCAGGCTATTAAATTTGTATTTAACCTTCCATGCAACTGTGGGGTCAGAGGTAGGGAGACAACACAATTCAAAGTTCCAAAGCTGCAGAATTACATTGAAAGTACTATTTTAAAGACAACCCCGGAAGGAGGAGAATAATTTAATAGTCCATGACCAAGGTCTGGACTACAGTGGCACAGGGAAAGGAGAAAAAAGGACTAACGTAAAGTCATTAAAGTAACAGACACTGTGTAAGAAAAGGAAGGAGTTGGGGGAACTCCAGGGTCCAGGCTGCGGCAGTTAACTGGAAGAATGACAGCCCAAGGGCTTTCGCACATACCAAAGACCGATGCCTCCCTCGCATAACACACAATCTAAAAAAGATGATAATTTAAAAAAAATTATTTGCAACACTCTTCACAATAACCAAGACATGGAAGTGTCCATCAATAGACAAATGAATAAAGAAATATAGTACATGGAGTATCACTCAGTATAAAGAAAAAAACCTGCCATTTGTAACAACATGGATGGACTTTGAGGGCAGTATGCTAAGAGAAATGAGCCTGACAGAGAAAGACAGTACCGTATAACCTCACTTACACGGGGAATCTAAAACGTGAATTCATAAGCGCAGACTGGTGGTTGCCAGAGGCTGGGGGTGGGAGGGTGAAACAACTGAAGGGGTCAAAAGGCACAGCCCCGGGGATGTGATGCGCAGTAGTACCGTGACCAGTTAACACTACTGTATTGGATATTTGGAAGTTGTTAGGAGAGTAGATCTTAAGAGATCTCATCACAAGAAAAACAAATCTGTAAATATGCGTGGTGAAAATTGTTAACTAGACTCACGGTGATCATTTTGCAATGCATACAAGTATCAAGTCATAATATTATACACCTGAAATTAATGTTATACATCAAATATAGTTCAATTAAAGAAACTAAAAATAGCACAAAAAATTGCAAAATTCACAGGTTATATACTCTGACCTTTATTGAAGGGGAAAACCCACAAAACCAGAGCTAAGCGGCATGGAAGGGAGAAAGAAAAAAAAGAAAGGCCTGAAGCTCGCACCCACATCACCCGATACATGTGAACACCATGTGTTCTGTCAACCACACGGCAGCTGGCTCCACCCGTGGGGTGAGTCTGAGCGGTAAAACAGGGCGGACTGCTCCAAACCCTCTTGGAAGAAGGACCTGGTGTGTTCACAAAAAAATTCACAGTGTGTAGCACATGTGGGGCATGGAGGGGTCAAAACACATGTGATCATTAACAGGGGCAAATGAGGACACAGCGAGGGCTGTGTGAAGATTCCACCAAAGTGCTGGCGCTGCAGAGAAGGTGCAAGACCCCAGTTGACGGGCATGCTTCAGAAAGTCAATACTTACGGAGAAACAGTATCATTTCAAAGCAGCTATGTCAGAGTACAATGTGGTTTCCCAACTAATCCTTTGAAAGGACATTCTCTGGGACCTGAATATGAGCCGCTGCACAATTTCACACACAGAGTTAGACCAAACAGCAGACACACTGGAAGCTCATCACACTGAAAGTTACCAAGAAAACCACCAACCAGTTGTCAGGGCCATCTGGCTACTCCTTGTATCTGCAGCTACTGCTCTCGAGTAGCTTCTGCTTCTCGGAGTCCCTAGGATGACCTGTGTTTTGTTTCTGGTATCAGACTGGACCAGTATCCAGGGGAGCGAACTGCCCAAGAGGAAGCCAGAGAAGAACGAGAGCTCCAGAGGCAATGGGCAGGATCAAAGCCAGATCAGAGAACAAAAGACCTTTCTTCCAGAGAAGTATCACGAATATTTTTGCAATCCAAGGTCATTTAAGAACCATCCCATTCAGAGCAAGAGATGTTTCCAGTCTTTGCCCAAAGGAGTCATGACCTCTGCTGGGTACCACTTAATAAAGAAACGCCAGGCGAGTGATATATTACCACGACCCCTGAGATACCAAAAACATTTACTTGCCACAGGTCAGTCTGCACCAAGTTAGGGAATTATTTCTCAGCGTACTCATTTATTTCTCACAAGTAGGATTAGAGGTTAGGACTCTTTCCACCCTTTAGAATATGTATCAGATTGGAACGTTAATAGATACAGACTTTTTCATTTAGTAACAAAAGAGACAATCATTCTCTTATAAAGAAAAAATATTCCCCACCCCTATTTTCCTCGTAATATTCCTGCTTTTCATGCTCCATTTGTGCTTAGTGTATCCTGGGAATTATTAAAGTATATCTGTTTTGTTACTAACAAATATACTTATGCAAACAGCGGTCACCCTGATTATAGACTGCCTACCTGACGATGCCTTGTAATAAGCCCTTGTGGTTACATTAAGAGGGAGGCGATTTCTTATATGACTGTTAAGCTCTTGAAGTTGCTATTAAGATTTCTCTCAATTATGCTGTGCCCCAGGGGCAAAACCTCTTGGCAGCTCAGCACCACACACAGAAACAAAAACTTGTAAACAAATGCTAAATGTGAGCACAGACCAAAAAGAATGACTGACAGAATACAAAGCCAACAAAACCCTAAATGAGAATAGGCACAAATGAGGGGCCCAATTTTCCTAAGTGGGAGCACTGTCTCATCTGCACGGCAGAGAGAGAGATAAATGGAACATCGTTTTGTGGGTTTTAAAAACGTTCTTGTACACCGTCATGATAGGAGAGGCCGTGATGCCCTTTGGCCTTCACCAGAACCCTTAGCCAGCAATTAAAGGAGGGCCGCCTGCCGGGTGGAAGACAGACTAAGACAAAAACGGAATAGTGTTTCACACCCATGTCTTGATGTTCAAAGAACAGTAAAGGGTTAAGTACTTTGTCTACATGAGCAAAAGCAGCCAAGAAAACAAAAAAAGAAATGGAGTAACTGTTTCTTATGGAATAAGCTGAAGCAGAACTTGGTTATATTTGCCACGATCGAGACCAGAGACTTTCCGTCTTGGGTCCACAAGAGAAATGTTGTTAAGGAGCTGAGCAGAGGGGCATGTATTCACGCAGTCTGACCTGCAGTCAGCTTCGCTGCTGCGCAGAAGGCGGACTATCACGAGCAGCCTGAGAAACCTAAAGCGTGCCACCATCAGGCTGGCGAAGCAACGATACGGTTCATCCTCAACCGCCCTACCCTTCTTACAGAACAAATGAATGCTCTTTGATGGAGGAGGGGAGAATTGATTTTAACATGGAAAACAGTAACAAAGGTGGCAATATACATAAGAGCATTCTACCGCTTTCCCAGAACGTGGAAGAAAAATGTCTTCTTTTGCCATCACTTTCTGAAGTAATATAAAACTGAGGTTTTTTGAGGTAAAGCTCTCATCTTTCCTTAAATTCAATTCTAGGAAGCAGCACCCATGATCAACATTTAATGTACCTAGGACTGCCCAACACAGAATAAGTGGGAGACAAGGAACTAATTTTTAGACTAACTATAATTATTCTCACATCTATTTTGAATAAATGTGTACAAACCTTAAGCCCTGAACTGTAGAACCCTGATACAGATGGAGGAGATCCTAACATAAACAGGTATACAAATGTCAACATGTGGGAACCAGGTAATTCCAGTCACGTAACAAAATCCAAAAGAGCCGACTGAAATTGTGAGGTGAAAAATACATAATAAAATGGAAAGATGTCCCCAGTAGACCACTGAATAGGTTACCAAACAAGCATCTAGGGCATAGTTCTATTTCTGTAAAAAATATGAGTATGTGTGTAGACATACCTATGAGTACACATTTTGGAAAAAAAAAATAAAAACAAAAAACAAAAAACAAAGAACCGTGACAACAAGGTTATTACAAACTCTCAACAGTACCTGACTTCGGGTAGTAGGATTACAAGTAATTCTTATTTCCTTCTTTTGTTCATCTGTATTTCGTAAATTTTCTAGAATTGTGTAACTTTGATATGAGAAAAATCAATTTTATATTTTAAAATAGATTGAAACATAAATTCAGAACACCAAGCAGCCTACCCGCGGCCCATCTGTCCGCCCTCGCCCTCGCCACAGCACCGCCCCTGGGGCTCTCTGTAAAAATCTTCAGTGATCCTAAGAGCAATTAGATCCTTGCTTCTCATCTACAGCGAAAGTCTGATACCCACACAGGAGCAATACATTCAAAGACAGGAAAGCCACCCATCAGAACACCTTCGCTCTACCTGGGCGTAATATAAGAGCTTCTCGGTGGCCTCAGGGTCTCTATTCCAGATGAGGTCTTCACAGAGCTGGAGAAGTTCCTTATGGATGTCGTCATACACAGGGAGGCTTCCAGCATTCACTATCCCCATGTCCATGCCAAACTAAGGGCAAGACAAAGCAAAGTGAGAATTCCCAGTGACACTCCCAATCAGGAGTCGGCAAACTTTGTCTGTTTGGGCCAGGTGGAAAGCACGTCAGGTCATGGTCTCTGTCACCAGGACTCAGCCTTGCTGCTGCTGTTGAGTAAACACACCACAGACAATACACGAGTGGCTGTGGCTTTGCTCCAGTAAGATTTTACGCTCAGAAAGTGGCAGCAGGCCACAGTTGGTCTGCAGGCTTACAAACCCCTGCCCTAGGCAAAAGCTGGTTTCCAGGGAAACAGGTGTTTCACCATACCTTGATTGCATGGTAGAGGAAAACCCCATGCATTGCTTCTCGAATGGCATCCATTCCTCGGAAGGAGAAGGACAAGTTGGAAAGGCCGCCACTTATTCTAGCTCCAGGTAATGTTTCCTAGCAAAAAAATTTTAAATGTGAAAAGATTCCCCTATTTTGCCAAAAGGAGCAAGCACATCCCTTACGCTTTATACATAAAAATGGAAAGGAGAAGGTTCAAGTTTAAGGCTCCCATCACACCTGATAACAATGTCAAGCATCTATGTGGAACTGCCGGCTGATGTACAAACTGCCTGAGTGGGAGACAGCTTCCACGATCTGCTGGGACCCGACCATCCCACTTCCTGACACATGCCCCAGAAACACTCACGCACATGTGCCCAAACCACATGTACAGGAATGTTCACAGCAGCACTGCTCACAATGTCCCAGCACGGGACCAACCAAATGCTGATCAATGGCAGAAGAGTTAACTGTGGAAGAGCCCTGTGATGGAACGTTATATGTTAACAAAGTATAGCTATCCCCCAATCAAGCTTTAAAATGAAGGTGGGTAAGGAAAAACCTTAGATTTAAGCTCAGAAACAGGGAAGACTAAGCTGTAACTCTTTATACAGTGATTCTCGTTATTTGTGGTGATTAAATTCTCTCAGGTCACCAGAAACACTGATTTGGGGCACACTGAAAACCACTGCTCCCCAGGAAACACAGGGTTGGGTTCCTTTGCCCCTTGGTCCCAAATGTCCATCAACTGATCAATATGTGACTTTATTTTATGTGTGTTTCCATTTCAGGACATCTGTTTAATACATATCACTGATTCACCAGCCTTGAACTCACAGCCAACAGCATCACAACTCGCATCTAAACAAAGCCTCTCTAACACCTGTGTTTTCTCCATGAGGCACCTCCCACCTTCTGGCCCTCAGGAGCACAGACAGCACTGCAGCCCTGTGCCTGGGACCCTTTACAGAGGGGAATCCACCCCCTAGAAAAAGCTAAAAAATCAGCAAGTATGGCACAGAATCGCCATACTTGTGTCCATGAAAAGGACACTTGTTTACGGAACGAGCGCTGAAACAAGAACCAGACCGTGTGTCCTGGCTGACCTCATCCGGGAAAAGGCAGGTCGCACCACTCTGCATAAGGAGATGGCCAGGAAGAACTGCAAAGGCCCCATGAGTATTGATTTGGGATCACAGGCAAAATTTAGTGAGAAGGTGAATATGCAAATATGGAATTGATAGCTAATTCAGGTTGAGTATACAAGTGATAAAAGTTATAAAGAAAAAGCAGTAAAACTCAGGATGTGGGTGCAACCAGAAAGAGACACAGGCCATAGCCACGTTCTATTCATGACCTAAATGAGATCTATTATATGCTTTATAATTAATTATTATTCTACTTTTATATATTCTGCAGTATGTGTTATATTTCACAGTTTAAAATAACATATAAAAAAAGAATAATAAAGGGCCCTAAATTTCAGGAAACCATTTTACTAGCTAAGAACAAGAATGTCAACATTCCCAGCCAATAAGTACTCGCATATACCTGATATTCAAACTATTCACTGGAGCCATGTGGTCGATTTCACATCTTGAATAGAAGAGAGAGAATACCCGTACTTACTTTAATGACTTTTGTTGCGCTGATAAAATTAACAGCATACAAGTTGTGTTCTTCCATCCCAGTACCAATGGTGAGGATGTTAGGGTCAAATATGATGTCATTTGGATTAAAGCCCAGTTTTTTCACAAGCAGATGGTAGGCCCGGGTGCACACTGTGATTTTGGTGTCTGTTTCTGTCGCCTGGAAAAAGGAACAATTTATTGTAATTTAAGCAGAAAAATAGTGTTATCTACGAAAACAGAGGCACATTGGTACTTTGGTACCAATGCTTGGATTTCATAAAAATCCAAACGCCAAGCAGCTTCTCAACACTTATCAAATTATCTCAAAGGAGGAATTGGTTTAAAGTCCCTTTGTGTTTTCACCAGCCCAACAGCTACACTGCTTCTGTAAAAATCAAATCTTACACGCACATGCATGGTATATTAGTAAATAGGTTTCTAAAAAATACACACACGTGACAAAGACTCAAACACTACCAAAGGACAAATTACAAACAAGTACCACCCGCCCCCACCACCTGCAGAGCTCTGAGCCACCACCCCGGCCACACTGCCAGCGCTCTCTCGGACCTTCCTGCAGGACTACCCATGTGGCTTCAAGGATATGTATGTGCTCTCCGCCTCCACAGCTGATTAACATGGATGGGCCTTAGGTCTGAGTACAAATCACACTGTACGGCTCCTCAAAACACTGGCCCTACAAAGAAGAGCACCCTCAGGGGTAAGGCTCAACCCCCAGTCACCTTCCGTCCTCCTTAGACTCAGGGCCGACGGAGTCCCCCATGTCATCTCCTATTGTGTGCCCCCTGGTCTTCTCCACTCTCCCACGCTGCTCCACAGATGAGTGGTGGAGAGGGAAGGAGACAGACCGGACAGACGAGGAGGCACACTAACTGCACGATCTGCTGTGGCTCCTGCCAGAGAGCTCGACAGCAGGCCTGGGTCTGGGGACCGAGGGCAGCTCATGTGCCTCAGACCCCTGCCCCCTCTGAGGGAACCTGGATGTGACTGTTTCCTACACACGAACAGTTTAAACACAGAGTTTCTCCGATCAGGAAAGCCCAAGAACTGACACACTCGACCACGCAACCTCCACCAGAGAGGGGTGACCTCCCCAGCTGCCACAAAGGAGGCTCCTAAAGTGCAAAAATATGTCAGATTTTCACCAGGTTCAGAGTGTCAAAGGAGGGATGTGAGAAGCATCTCCTAGCTTCAGGTTAATTACCTTCAGCAAGGTAAAAAATAAGGGGAAAACTAAGAGCTATTGCCTTCAGTTCCCCAGAACTATTAATAACACTATGGTGCACACCATACTGGAAAACACAACATATTCAACTAAAAATCAGTATTAACTTATCAAAATTCAAGGAAAAGGCTGGTTATAAAATGAATATCTAAAAATCACCACTGAAAGGAAAAATGTATTTTAAAAAAAACATGTCAGTCACAACAACAAAACAACACAAAATACCTAGGAATGACTGACCTTGGGCTTTCCTATTTAAGTAAAACTACAAAACTTAATTGAACAGTAATAAAAAAGACAGAGTGTATTCCTGAATGACAAACCTGAATAGTGCCAAGATACCAATTCTTTGTTTTTTTCTAGGTTAAAATTGATTAAATTTTAATCAGTATCCCAATGGGGCTTCATTTCTCCATAAACTGGAAACTTATTTTCAAATAATTTTAACATAGGAAAATGTGTTGAATTTAATGTATGCATTTATAGAATGATACTGATTATTCTTTGATATAATTTACACATGTACACACAAAAAATACTTCAGTCTAGTATTATATAATTATATTTCCAGGAAACCTTATCAAAAACTGCCATGTGAAAATAATCATTAGTAAAGGAAAATTACATATAGAGAGTGAGTAGTGATAAAGTTACTCTCACCACAGAAATCTCAACAACAAAGGTGTTCTGTATTTTACTTAGAGTTAAAAATAACAAGTGATCAAAATAACATCAACAAAAAACAAAATGACTCCTATTTGCCTTTTAATCCAGAAGTCTCAAGCCCAGCCCCTCTGTCATAGCTGGCTCTGACCTTGCAGTTGTGTCTGTAACATGGATCATAACCATAAACCAAAGACCACAGCCAGACAATAAAACAAGGGAAGTGTGAGTTCCCTTCTTTGTTTAGCCACAACAGTGGTTTTCATTTCAAAGAGCTGCTTTCTCCTTATCAGCAGTGGAATCGTGGAAGCAAAGCAAATTACCAGTCAAACTCAACAGAGGCAGGACAGGCCTTAATACCAAAATATCCATATTGTTGGTTCCTGAACTTCGAAAGTATATGAATTTTTTTGGCTTGGTCATTATAATTTTCAATATCACAATTCTATAATAAGCATGCATGTCTATAAATGTAGGGAAATTATTTTAATTAGGAAAAGGAGTCTTTTAAAAGGCATCTTTAATTCCATCTTACTCTAACAGTTGTCATCTTGACAGCATTTTGCTCATCTTAATCAAATGTAGTTAAATACAGCCATATATAGTGTCTACCTAATTTTTGGTTCATATTCTTAGTTTAGATTTGTAAGCACTGTCATGCTGCTCCGTAATCCTCACAATTACTATTTTTATTTACAATTCCAACAGAGCAACGTAACGTGAGGAACCAATTTCTCTTTAGTTGGGCATTTAGGTGGTCGGTTATACCCTCAATAACGATGGTGAGAAAACTCTGCACATACAGCATTCTTGTGCAGCTAAACCCTTTTATTGAAACAATTTCTCAGAGATGAGACCATCGGCGCCAAGGACGCCGACGTCGTTCCCCCCGGCAGGTGTTGTCCCGGGCCAGGCCGCGCCGCACAGGGAGGCAGGCTCTCTGTGGTGCGCTGTGGCACTGGCACGGAGCCTGCGCACTTCTCGGTTTACTGTCACCAGCCTGGAGGGGATGAAACATTACTTTAATATTGCTCTGGTGTGCATTTCTTTCATAACCGGCAAGTTAAAAGTTTTTCCCTACACTGTTATTTGTGGGCACATTCTGATCTAAATGGGGACAGCCATTCTCTGACAAGACCCAGCACCAGCATGCTCACAGACAAAGCATGGGGATAACCGAGGTTGGGGACACTGGTATCAGTCTTCCACTAGGCTCCGGCTCCTCCTGGACATTTGACCTTGGCTCACAGTAAACAGGACAACAGCTACCCCAGGTGGCGGCTAGGAGGACTAAATGAGATGAACTGCTAGTGGTTTTGATCAAAGTGTACGTGAGAATCACTTCTAAGGCTTTAAAATTACAGAAGCCTAGACTCACCCCAGACCAAAGGTGCTGAAAATCAAGCCCAGAGGGTGTGTGTGTTTTTTAAAAACACAGGCAGGGCTCACCTTTCCCTGTGGGAGAGTTTCCACCTCACACTCAGGTTAAGCAGGCAGATCCCGCAAGCACACACCAGTCCTCTCTTCCAGAGCTCGCCCTGTGTCCTGCTGCACTGAGAAAACACCCATCAGACTGACACCCAGCAGCTCCCGGCCTGCCTGCCATCTGTGCTCTCGCCCCCTGCCTGCCAGCCTTCTTTCCAGCATCGTGAACAAACCGCCTCCCTCCACTCATGCACACTGACTGCCACCTCGCTCAGCTCGCAAGGGCAGGGACCCAGCAGATGCCCCCCTTCTCTACTGGATCATTCTCAGCAGCTTAGAAACCAGTCTTGTCACGTCATCTGTCTACACACAGACAGCCCCACACACGTCCTTTCTTCACCTCGCATCCACCTCTGGTTTCCACCCTATTTCTCTCTTCTTGACAGTGAAACTCCTCAAAAAAGTCGCTTACACCCGCTGGCTCCTAGTCTCCTATCCTCTTTTGAACCCACTCCAATTAAGCTTTCATCTCCTTGGAAACAGGACAGCAAGAGCACTCACTACCCCATTTCTAAATCCAGTGGTAAATTCTTGGCCGCCTCTACCAGGTCTACCCACAACTCTTTAAAATAGCTCATCGAGCCCTTCTGGAAGCTTGTTCTTCACTCACAAGACATGCAAACCCTCCCTTCTGGTCCCTCTCCTACCCAAGGGGCTGTTCCTCCCAACCCCCATGACGGGCCTCCTCTTCTCTCCATCCTCTGGCACAGGGGCCCCCATACTTCCTCAGTCCAAGGGCCCCTTCACTGGAGCCACCGCTGTGCTGAGCTGTCACCCTGCTGTAAACACCATCTACATACAGACCATGCCCAAGGAAGGGGATTCTATCTCCAGGCCAGACTGTGCCCATGACACCCAGAATCGCCTACACAACCACACACTCCACGTGCCACCGTAACCACGGTCCGTCCTCACCCACCCCAGATCCGCTTCTCTCCGTCTCCCGTCCTTTCAACTGCTCTGGCCAAAGACCCCTGAAACTATCCCTGACTCCTCTTTCTTTCACAACCCACAGCCGATGGCGAACACAAACCCCATTGGCTCCACCTTAAAATATACCTAGAAACAGATGAGCAGAGCAAGTGCCAGAGCAGGAAAATAGAAGGGAAACTGGATCTCACTGCCCAGGGGTGACCAGCCTGCATGAGAGCTGTGGCAGCCACCTGCAAGCTTTTACAGGAAGCTGAAAAGTTTTTCTTGAGACATCCTATCGCCATTTATGTACCCGACCTAGTGCTGAGCCTGCAGGAGCGAAAAGGAAATTTGTGGCTCACTGCTGGAGAATGGGCAGGTACCAAACAATTGAAAACTGTAACTGAGTTAAGTCCTGCCTCCCTTCTCCCAGAGCCTGACTCAGCCGTGCTAATACATGACTGTGCTGAAATAATTGACGATGTTTATTCTAGAAGAATAATTTAAGAGAGAGCAATATGTATTGGGAAGGAAAGAGGACTATTAACCTCCAATAAAAAAGAAATTAAGCATGCCACAGAAATTTTAATGTATTGGGAGCTGTTCAGGTACCTCTACAGGTGGCTGTTACACACTGCCCCGGGCATCAGGAAGAGGACACTGAAGTGGCCAGAGGAAATAATCTGGCCGATCGACCAGGCAAAGGGGCTGCTAAAGGAACATTTATAATTAATGCCTTTGGTGCCTTTTCTAGACTTGTCACAATTCAAACCTGAGTATTTTACTGCAGACGTAGAGAAAGCTAGGAGCTTTTCTCAACAGGAAATGGAAAAGTAAGAAAGGAGTTATACTGCTTCCTGCACATTTAGTGGAGGCAGTCAGGAGAAGCATTTGCAGGAGGCCACTCACTACAGAAGGGCCTCGTTAACCAGCTATATTGAACTATGGCTCATGGGTCCCGGAATTTCTAAAGCCGTATGGAAAACAACAGCCAGGTGTGTTGCGTGCCAAAGGAACAACCCCAAGAAAGATCCTCATTAGAAGAAAACAGGGAAACAGTACCAAGGACAGTGTCTGTCTGAGGACTGGCAAACAGGCTTTATCCAGACACTAGGGTCCAAGGATGAAAATACTTGTTAGTCACACATTTTCAGGATGGGTAGAGGCCTATCCTATCAGAACTGGGAAACTCTCAGAGGTAATGAAAGCCCTACTGAGGGAAATAATTCCTCGCTTTGGCCTACCCAACATCATCCAGAGCAATGACAAGAGATGCTTTTGTTTCAGAAATTACATGGAAGATTAGTAAATTTATAGGAATCAAGTGGAGAATCCACGCAGCATAGGGACCTCAGGCTCCTGGGAATGCAGAGAAGATGAATCACACCTTGAAGAAAGATATAGCCAAACTGTGTCAAGAAACTCATCTCTATTGGGATCAAGTTTTGCCTAGTGCCCTGCTCAGGGTAAGGGTGGCTCCTCGAAATGGGATTCAATTGAGCCCTTATGAAATTGTGGACAGTCAACCATCTCAGGCTTTGCTTGGGGTGGGAGATGTGTATGTAGGTAAGGCATGAAAATAAAGAGCTATGCACAGCATTTAAGTCAGATGCTAACTGTGATTAGTGACCTTAGGTGTATTGGAGCTCTCTCCCCCATAGGTTCACGACATCCTTTGAACCTGGAGATAAGGTGCTACTCAAGTCTTGGGAGACAGAAACCTCAGAGAGCCAACTAGAAAAAGTGTGGACTGGAATCTATGTTGAACAGACTTTCATTCCATGTCTTATAGGTGTTTGTACTCCTCTGGAAAGATAAACAGGAACCTAAAGAACACAGAAATGTTCTTAAAAAATGCTAATGTAGTCCAAGCTGTAAAATATGCAACTTTTGTCAACTACACTAGAAACTGTTTTAGATGAATTGCAACACCACCACTAATAATATCTTATGCCTTTAGTCATGTCAAATGGACTACAAAATGGTTTCTAATATGTGGAAGGACTGTTTATGCAATAGCAAAATGATTTTTAAATGATCTTATCTGCTTTTATGTTGTTTTGGTTTGTATTCCTTTAATTAGAGTAATCTTAGAGAAATAAGATAATTAAAAACTAACTGGGGAGAATGATAGGGAAACTCGAGAGTTAAAGACTTCGGCCTTAACTACAGTTGACAGGCTTAAGTGATTAATGCAGGTGGAAAGCTGTTGTTTCAGGAGACTCCAGAAGACAAGCAATTCAACCTTGGTGCCCCAAAAGGTCTACAAGCCACAGAGATGGCATCTGAGCCATTATGTTCCAGGGAGCGAACACAGATAAAGAACTACTGATCAACAGATAAAGAAGTACCAGGAAAATCACCACCAGACTGCAACTCTTATCCAATTAACCTTTTCTCCCAAACCCCTTACCTGTCCTTTCTTCTCCTTATAAAAATGTTGGCTTGTGATGAAGGTTTGAGGGTACTAAATCCACCATCTTCTCAGATCACCAGCATCTGATTAAAGCACCCATAAGAATTCAATCATCTTTCTATTTATTGGTTCTGGTGGCGACAGGCAGCACGGATGCCAACTTATAGTAGGTTTCACTACTATATTAGGCCACTCTACCAAGCCTGGGAGATGTAGCAGCTCTACCTAATACATAGAAGCAAACACAGGGAGACAGCCAAAATGAGGAGACAAAGAAACATGGCTCAAATGAAAGAAGAGAACAGAAATCCAGAACGACAATTAAATGAAATGGAGACAAGCAATCTACTAGATGCAGAGTTCGAAACACTGGTTATAAGGATGCTCAATGAACTTAGTGAGAAACTCAACAGCATAAAAGAGATCTAGTCAGAAACGGATACGCTTGTCAAAATAAAGAACAACTTACAGGGAATCAACAGTACAGTGGATGAAGCTGAGAATCAAATCAGCAACTTAGAGAATAAGGGAGCAAAAACCAGCCAATCAGAACAGCAAGAAGAAAAAAGAATCCAAAAAATTGAGGACAATGTAAGGAGACTCTGAAACAACTTCAAGCATACCAACATTCACATTATGGGGGTACCAGAAGAAGAAGAGAGAGAAAGAAATTGGAAAGTTATTTTAAAAATGACAGAAAACTTCCCTAACCTGGTGAAGGAAATAGACATACAAGTCCAGGAAGCACAGAGAGTCCCAAACAAGATGAATCCAAAAGGCCCACACCAGGACACATCATAATTAATTGCCAAAGGTTAAAGACAAAGACAGACTCTTAAAAGCAGCAAGAGAAAAGCAGTTAGTTACCTACAAGGGAGCTCCCATAAGACTACCAGCTGATTTCTCAAAAGAAACTTTGCAGGCTATAAAGGATTGGCAACAAATATTCAAAGTGATGAAAAGCAAGGACCTACAACCAAGATTACTCTAGGCAGCAAAGATATCCTTTAGTGTCAAAGGACATGTAAAGAGTTCTCAGACAAGAACCAGCTAAAGGAGTTCACCACCACCACCAAATCAGTATTATATGAAATGTTAAAGGGTCTTCTTCAAGAAGGAAGATAAAAAAATATGAATGATAAAGAGGCAATAAATACATATATATCAACAATTGACTCTAAAAAATAAAATAAACAAGCAGCATAGAGACAGAATCATGGATATAGAAAACATTTTGATGGTTGCCAGATGGAAGGGGGTCAGCGAGATGCATGAAAAAAGTGAAGGGATTAAGAAATATCCATACAAATGGGTAGTCACAGAACAGTAATGGGGATGTGAAGTACAGCATAGCGAATAGAGCAGCCAAAGAACATTGATGCACGACCCATGGACATGGACAACAGTGTGCGGATTGTCTGAGGGCTCAGGGGGAGGCTGAGTGGTGGAGGAAAAATTGGGTCAACTATAACAGCATAAACAATATTTAAAACATTAAAATTAAAATTGCAATTTCATTCAATAATACACTAAGTAATAGCACATGCATATACTGGAATATAAGGCAACCATAATCTGGAGAGTAAACCCATATTTGCTAAGGTGGGTAGATGCCAACATTCTGAGTCAGGGGTAAGGGCTACAGGATCACGTAATCTCATTTACATGAAATTATCAATTTGCTAGAAACTCTTCCGCTCTTTTCCTAAATGCCACATGGCTTGCTCATTTTATTCAGGTTTTCCAATTTTCTCTTCTCAGAGGGGTTTTACAAGACCACCTTTTCTAGCACAGCCCACTCCTCCCTGCACCCATCCAGAATCCAGCCCCAGGCCTGCAGCACAGACCCTGGTGAGCCATGCCAGACCGCCAGCCTCGAAGCACAGCACGTGCACCCATGTGACAGCAGTGACTCAGGCAACGTCTTTGTGCTTTGGCATATAACAATATTAAGTATATATACCCAGAATTTATATTTTGGGAGGAAAATTCTGATTTTGCATGTGTAGTGTGCCTACTTGGTAAAAGTAAAGGTTCAAATAAATGTTCTTTATCAACATTATCTCTTTTTTGCAGCCTTCTGATTTGGACTTTTCTCAAGATGAAAATACATCTCTTGTACAAAAACAGTAACATTTTTGTTAAAAACAATTTCATTTTAAAAATACAAAAAAACAGAAAAGAAAAAGGGCCTAAAATCCCACCACCTGTCAAAAGAAGGAGTGTGTCCCCGTCTGAGACCACCCCTGCCCTCCCACCGACAACTACAGACTTCTTCTCCACGGATACAGACACACAGGTACAGCCACGTAAGTGCTTTTTAGGGAACGCCCAGGCCAGCCACTTGTTTTTCATTCCGATTACTGTAGGCACGGTTCCACCACCTCATTCCTGACTGCCGCACAGTATTTACTCTATTGAAATGTTTTCCCATTAAGGGACATTTAGAGAACTCTCAATTTTTTCCTACCACAATGCTACAATGAATATGAACACATACCCTTACATTCTCCATCTACTACAAGATTCCCAGGAGGGGCTGAATCACAGCGCATGAATTTGAAAATATTGTTTTAAATTAAATATTGGATAAAAAATATTTGTAAAAGTACCGTGAGGTATAAAACAAAACAATAATCTGTACACATCCATCACGCAGCTGAACTATCACTGTGTTTCAGGCTTCCCGTGGCCCCTTACTGAGTCCATGGCAGAGACATAAGAGTTGCCATTAATCAATTTTTTCCTCTTTAAAAATTTAATAAAAGAATTTGATATTGTTTTATTTTTTATTTCTTTAATCACTACAAAATGTAGTCTCTTCTCATAGGTTTATTGGCTATTTGTATTTCTTCTATAAATGAGCTATTCAAAACAGCACCATGACTTTCGCCATACAGAGTTTTACAATTCTCTTTTATCCTCACCCAAGGACATTTTTCATTGCTTTTAGAGAGAGAAAAGGGGAGGGAAGGGAGAGAGGGAAACATCAACGTGAGAGAGAAACATTGACTGGTTGCCTCCTATATGCGCCCAGAGTGGGGACTGAACCTGCACCCTAGGTATGGGCCCTGACTGACTCAAACCGACCAACTTTCAGTTACAGGACAACACTGCAACCAAGCCACACCGGCCAGGGCCAAAGTTTTACTTTTTTCTGTTGAGCACTTTATCAGTTTTCTTTTTGCCTTCCAAAGTTTAGATGAATGTTTTCCCAGTCTTTAGAATTTTTTTTATACAGTTTTATTTTAGTATATGGTGGGAAACAGGGCTCTAACTTTATTTTCTTCCAAATTCATAGTCAGTTGTTCTGGTAGCATTTACTGAATAATTCCTTCCACAACTGGCGTAAGACTTCATTATATATCAAATTTTCATATACAGATACAAGTATCATGGATATATGGTATTATGGTACACACACACACACACACACACACACACACACAGATGGCTGTTTTAGACTCGGTTCTTCTCCATCAGTTTGTTTAGTCTGGGTAACACAGTGGAGCTTGGTCAAAAAAATAAAAAAAAGCTCACCTGTCCTTCTTCATCAAAAGCCATGATGACCACAGCAGCACCAAACTTCTTGATCCTCCTGGCCTTCTCCAGGAAGTCCTCCTCCCCCTCCTTCAGGCTGATGCTATTGACGATGCACTTGCCCTGGCAGCACTTCAGGCCGGCTTCAATCACGGTGAAATTGGAAGAGTCGATGCACAAGGGCACCTGAGATCGCAAGGGCAGAAAACCATAGAAGGATGACAAGTCACCACCAATTCCTGTCTGAAGACTCCCAAACAGTCCCCATTTCTTCTGCAGGAGGACAATAAACAAATGATAGTGTCACAGAGATAGGACTTGAATGGACCTGTTCTTAAAGCCCAAAATGCTTGAAGTTATTCCGGTCTTACACGAGACCACATGCATGGAGCGCCTGAAGTTTCTAACTCAAAGATCACAGCCAGACATCAGAATGGAATCCCAGAGGCCAGCTCACCGGCTCCGGTGTCCATTCCTACCCACAAGCACCTCTACTGTGAGGCCAGCCCCTCACTCGGATTCCCATATCCCCGATCTGACTCGGGATTAATGTGTAGTCTCATGCCCTTGGGGACAACCCTCCAGCCACGTTATTAAAATTCAATCTTCCCTCTGAAAAATCAAGTTCCTGACTAGAAAAAAAAAGTAGATGTAATATTCAACCCATGCATATAACTAAAGGACAAAATCGGAATGCACAATGAGAACAGGTCCGTTACTCCCTGTGCATTCGGGCCTCTTATTCCAGGAAAGGTAGAGAACTTCAGAGAAGGACCAGGGCAGCTGATCATTCAATAAATGATTAAGCGACGACACGTTGTGTCCCATGCTGAATTCGGGACAATGGCTAGACAGGCCAGTCCCTGGCTCCCCTGAACTTATAAAAGTTAAATGTTTCAACAAATAATGACATAAAGTGCAAAAATTGCTACAGCACAGGCCACTATGAAAGCACATGTATGACACACTCCTGTGTGTCACACTCCTGCGTGTCATACGCAGGGGAAGGGAGATTCAGGAAAAGGGTCCCAGGGCAGGTGGCTCATCCTTACGGGGAACAAAACAGAACAAGGAATTCATGCATTGAGCTCCTTCCTGGCATACTAGTAATGACAGGTGTGCTAGGAAAAGGGTCAACGCAATAATGATAACAGGCCAATGTTTTAAAGCACTTGCTGGCCATTTGGTGTGCAGACCTTGCGGGTCTTATGTTTTTATAGCATACCCCAATTGTTCAAACTTTGGTCCCAAATAAATTTTAGTAGGTCAAAATCAGAAAAGATGAAGAAAGAAAAATCTTTGTAGTAATCAGACACTAATTAATTAATAATGCCTTAAGTTCCTTGGGATCCCTTACAGTTAACAAGGCATTTTATTTTTGCAGCTCGTAAGTCAGACAAAGCCAGTATGATTGTGCCCCTTTCAGAGATGAGAAAGGAAACTTAGGGTCTGTGGATGAAAAGGGGGTTCTCTGGAAAGTAGCCTCACGGGGTGATCCTATCATAAATTCCAAACTGAACAGGTCACAGTGGTAGTCACACCACAAGCATATAACTTCTTTAGCAAAAGCTTATCTTTGCCTTGAGCAAACCCTGTGCATCCAAATTAACACACCTTTGGAATAACCACACTCAAGAGCACATAACCCTATTAACTATCCTGTAATCCAATCCTCGACCTGCTTTCTCCTGCCTCCATGTAATCGCCCTTACACTCCCTCCTTATATTGAAATGCACAAAAGAAACTGCAAACTGTTATTCTCTGGAGCAGTTGACACCTTGCTCCCCAGCATAAGTGCTCAGTTTGGCTCAGTAAGGTCATAAAAATTCTCTACAGTTTGGTCATTTCTTACATTGTTCTTACAGGGACAGATCACTGACTGAGGTGAGGGGGCTACAAGGTGGGTCTTCCGGCTCCCAGCACAGCCCGCTTCCTGCTGTTCAGATGGTAAACAACTGCTCTGACTTTGAGCAAGATCATGTAATTGCTCTGCACCTTACATAATCAAAATATTTAATCCCACAAGACAGATAAGGCTTCTTTTTCAATTTTCAAAGAGAAAAAGAGGAAGGGGGCAGAGAGAGAGATCAATTTGTTGCCCCACTTATTTATGCATTCATTGGTCAATTCTTGTATGTACCCTGACCAGGGATCAAACCCGCAACCTTGGCATGTTGGGATGATGCTCTACCCAACTGAGCTATGTGTCCAGGGCCATTATAAGGCTTCTTAATGAGGAGTTTTAAGACAAAAGTGAAGGAAGGAAGGAAGGATTCATGTAATTCACTGACTACTACAAAGACGTCCAACTTAAGCATTTGCTGAAACCTCTTAAGAAAACTGATAGCCCTATTCTAACACACTGGTGATGGCGGCTCAAATGTTGGAAAATTTTGTTTCAGCTAATAGCTAATAAGCTTAGTGATCAGTGTATGGAAAAATCTATTGTCTCAGGAACTGACCCCAGGAGACCACGAGCAGTTCCACCTGTGGGTCTCAGGAGGGCGGAGAGCAATCAAGAGGGTGTCTGAGCCGCTGTGCTCCAGGGTGAGACGCCCAGCCCTCGGCCCAGGACAGGAATGAAAGAATGCTGCGGCTTTTTATCTGATTAACTTTCCCCTGAATTCCAATCCCCTTACCTATACTTGTCTTCTCCTTATGAAAAGGGTCAGTTGAAAATGAAATTTAAGACAGTTTGTTAGGTTTCAAACCCATCGTCTTCTCAGATCGCCGGCCATCTGAATAAAGCGCCCACAAAGATTCAATCCCCATCTCTGCTTATTGCATCTGGTAGGTAATGGGCAGCATGAATGCCAGCTTTTCTGGTTTCAATAGGAGATTTCTTTTAAAAAAGAACTTGAAAAATCACTCCTCATCTCAAATTCAATGGTAGAAAGATAAAGTGAGATTTTTAAAGGTTTTAAAATCCATCTAAAATTTTTTAAAAGACTGCCCTGACAAGTGTGGCTCAGTTGGTTGGGCGTCATTTCACATAGCAAGAGGTCGCCGGGTGAATTCCGGGTCAGGGCACATGCCTTGGTTGCCGGTTCTGTGCCAGTGGGCACACATATGAGAAGTAAGCAATCAACATTTCTTCCTCTTTCTCCATCCCTTTCCCACTTTATAAAAATAAATGAATAAAATTTAATAAAATAACAAAAATTTTTTAAAAGACACAAAAATTAATTTTCATCTTTTAAAGAGCAAATGTAAAAGCTGACAAAATACCTTGATTTAATCTTGTTTTGTGACTTCGTTTTACTGTGATAAACCTACAAAGGTCTCTCCTTCCCATGATAAGGAAGAATTGGCTGAGCTCCCTTATCTACTGCAGGAATGGAACTAATGATGTTGTAGGAAGGGTAAGAATATACTTCAGAGACACGAAAAGTGGGCTCCTAGTCTATCCAGACATCAAAGCAGACTAACAATTCTTGTGAGCAATTCCAGAAGCCTTGGAAAGAGCCAAGCTGAAGTCACAGCTCTCTCAGAAGTCTGGTTTTTACCATAAGGCTAACATTAAGCAAGACAACAAACAATCAAAAACCACTGGGCTTTTAACATAGGAAAACAGAAAACCAGTGTATGAGACAACAGATCAATGGGACAAATGACAAAGTTAAATGAATGACAGCATGACACGCAAATTCCTTTGATGAATAACAATTTTGTACAACCTTGGCAATGTCAGGCTCAGAAGCGATGAGGTTGCAAAATCTGGTCATTGCACTTGGACCATCTAGCATGCCATCGTCCATGTTGATGTCCAACACCTGGGCTCCCATTTCCACCTGCTGTTTGGCAACACTCAGTGCTTCCTGAGGAAAGAATGCAAGAGAAAGCAGCATGAGTACAGGGTGGGGCAGGGGAAGCCAACAAAGTAATCCCTTGCTGTCCTGAGAGCAGTCCTTTTGAATTATACTTGACTCACTGGCCAGCCTCCCGGACTCTGGGCCTGCTCTCCTCCTATCCATCACCACAGATTATCCTTAAATATCTCTCCTCCCATCACATCATTTCACTACCCAGAATTCACCAGGGCTGCTTTCCTGCCATAAAGAATCTAAACTCCTCAGCCTGGAGTTCGGACCCCTGTGACTTGGCCCTAACTTCTTACTTCCCCAGACAGGTCCATCTCCACCTCCGTGTCACAGGTCACGTTGTCCCTTCTGCTGGAAACACAAGCCCCTTCCCATCTATATTGTCAAGCCCCATCTCTAAGAATGTGCTAAGAGAAACCATCCAAAACGTACATAACTCTTCAGTGTTTGTCAAAACATGCAGACCATTTGTTGCAGGCTGTTGATAGAAGTTACATGAAATATGAGTTAAATGCCAGCCAGTTTTTATATTGGAAGACTGTTCAAATCCTTTAACATACTATTATATACTATAAGTCTCCAAGAACAGAATGAACTTGCAGCATTTCCCACTATAATCGCTTTAGGAATGTCTTGCAGAATCAGTATTCTGGAGAATATTCTTGGGGAAACACTGCTTATTCCACAATGACCTGCTGCCTCTAAACCTCTGTAACGATTATAATCATGATCACATGGTTTACTAATGACCATTTCCTTGTTGTTTCATAAGTTATTAGCTTATTCCTCAAAGCAGACTTTAAGTATTTGGAAATCTAAAGGTCTTAGGTGTTTCCCACTCTTCGAACAATGCTGGGCAAAACAACACGTTCAATAATGCTTTCTAACTGACTGATAAAACACACAACTTAATTTTCTAAGTCTTCACTGTACACTTCATAGTGTGATAATTTTTTTCTTAGCCAAAGTAAACCAAACAGAAATGTTTAGCAATCACTGTGATAGAACAGGCATGAGACCCTTCAGCAAATGCCACAAAAAAGACCATTCAAAACGACCCACAATTACACAGAGCAAAGGGATCACAATAAAATTTAGCACATCAATTAATAAAACAAATAAAAACATGATCAATAGAAGTAGAAAAATCATGTGATAAGATATATCTATTTATGATTAAAACACTGAATAAAACAGGTATGGAAGGAAAGTACCTCCATATACTAAAAACCATGTACAACAAACCCTCAGCCAATGGTGCAAAACTGAAAGCTTTGACTCAAAAATCAGGAAAAACACAAGGAGGCCCACTCTTACCACTCTTATTCAACACAGCTCTGGAAGTCCTAGCCAGAGCAATCGGGCAATAAAAAGAAATAAAAGGCATCCAAATTGAAAATGAAGTGTCATTTTTGCAGATGACATGATTCTATATATAGAAAACCCTAAAGACCTATTGGAAAAACCTATTGGAAATAATAAACAAATACAGTAAAGTTGCAGGACACAAAATCAATATACAAAACCCACTGCTTTCCTATATACTAACAATGTAACTTCAGAAAAAGAAATAAAAAAAAATTCCTTTTGCAATTGCAACCAAAAGGATAAAATATCCAGGAATAAACTTAACAAAGGATGTGAAGGACCTATATACAGAAAACTACAAAGCATTCTTAAAAGAGAGTGAAAAAGACATAATGAAATAAAGATATTCCGTGTTCATGGACTGGAAAAATCAACATAGTTAAAATGGCCATATTACCCAAAGCAATATACAAGATTTAATGCAATCCCCATCAAAGTTCCTATGCCATTTTTCTTAAAAGAAACAGAACAAAAAAGTAACAGATTTTTATGGACCCACAAAAGACCCCAAATAGCCAAAGCAATCCTGAGGAAAAGGAACAAAGCCAGGTGAATCAAACTACCTGATTTGAAAATCAGAAAAGCAGAAACACAGACTAATGGGACAGAATTGAGAACCAACAAGTAAAATCACATGTATATGGGGCAAATAATTTTTGACAAAGGAGCCAAAAACACACAATGGAGAAAGAAAGCCTCTTAAATGAATGGTTCTGGGAAAACTGGAAAACCATACACAAAAGAATGGAACTAGATTCAGTTTGTCCCCACATACAAAAATTAATTCAAAATGGATCAAAATCCTACATATAAGATCTAAAACAACAAAGTACATCAAAGGAAACATAGGTACTAAACTTATGAACCTTGGTCTTAGAGAATATTTTATGAATTTGACTCCAAAGGCAAGGAAAGTAAAGGAAAAGATAAATGAATGGGACTATATCAAACTAAAAAGCTTCTGCACAGCAAAAGAAACCAGCAATAAAACAAAAAGGGAGATATTTGCAAATAACATCTCCAACAAGAGGTTAATAACCAAAATATATAAAGAACGCACAAAATTCAACACCAAACAACCAAACACTCCAATTAAAAAACAGGTCGAGGACCTACACAGACACCTCTCCCAAGAAGACATACAAATGGCCAACAGATAGATGAAAAGACGTCCAACATCACTAGTTATTAGAAAAATGCAAATCAAACTACAATGAGACACCACCTCACATCTGTTAGAATGGCTAGTATCAACAAGACAGGTAATAAGTGCTGGAGAGGTTGTGGAGAGAAAGAAACCCTCATTCACTGCTGGTGGGAATGTACACTGATACCGCCACTATGGAAAATGTGTGGTGGTTCCTTGAAAAATAGAGTTACCATATGACCCAGGAATCCCCCCATCTGGGTATCTGCTTGAAAACATTTATTTGCAAAGATACATGCACCATAACTATGTTCACTGCAGCATTATTTATTCATGGCAGTCAGGACATGGAGACAGCCAAAGTGTCCTTTGATAGAGGACTGGATAAAGAAGATGTGGCACATATAAACAATGAAATCCTGTTCACTCATAAGAAAAGTGAAATACTGCTGTTTGTGACAACATGGATGGACCTTGAGAATATTACGCTAAGCGAAATAAGTCAGAAAAAGCTAAGAACCATAGGTTTTCATTCATATGTGGGATGTAAAACTGAAACTCATAGACACAGACAACAGTGTGGTGGACACCAGAGGGAAGGGGCAGAGGGGCAGTAAAGGGTAAAGAGGGTCAAACATGGGGTGACAGAAGACGATCTGACTTGGGGTGGGGGGCACACAGCGCAGTGTACAGATGATGTCAGAGGAATGTACACTTGAAGCCTATATGACCTTATTAACCAATGTCGCCCCACTAAGTTTAATAAAAAAGCTGAATAAATAAATAAAAAATAGCATATCAAAAAGTTTTGAGAATCAGCAATGTATTAAATTCAGTAAAGGATAAAAAGACGTGTAAGTCACAATCCTTGTTTTTAAAGGCCATACACCTTGTTGAAGGCATATGACACAGTCATATATACAAAACTACCGGGGCTGCTGCAGAGTGAGAGTCACATGCCGAGACGGCCTGGACACCGGGAAGGGGAAGTGTCTGTGGACTGGGATGGAGAGAGCTCCCTGAGGGAGGACCTTCGGCGGGGGCCTGGGAGGCGGACTGGAGAATGCAGAGAGAAGATGGCAAGCGACCTGGTTGGAACAGAAGTCAAACGACCTGGAAAAAAGACATGCCAATACCCGCCCTTTCTATTTCATGAGAGTCACAGAATAACAGCTTGTAGGTCCAATCTTCCCAAATCTGCTCAGAGAGACAAAGTGATTTCTTGAAGATGTACAAATTGGGCAAAAAGGATTGGATGTTTTCTGAGACCAACGCTCTTTGATCCTCAATAGATCACCAACTCATGGAGCACTCCAAGCAAATGAGGGCCCACTCCTGCCTCCCCCTCTGCGTCATCCAGGCAGGGAAGAGTGGTTAGGGGCTGGGCTGGATGGACTTGGGTCTATCGTCACTTGCTGTGAAACAACAGTCTGCAACTGCACATCCGTAAAATGAGGATAGCAACAATACTTACCTCATAGGTCTGTGAAGATTAAATGAGTAATGTGGCAAAGCACTTAGCACAGTGACTGGCATAGAGTAAGACCGTGTTCAACAACAGGTATTACTCCCTTCTCTGTTTTTCCCTAAAATGCCCTCTGTTCTCTGTATCAAAGCTATCAAGACTGAAAGCTAAAAGGGACACCAGAGAATGGTCACCAAATCAAAACAGAAACAGAAACACTGCCGGCTGAAGAACATCCCACACCATGAAGGGTCACTAGGATTCAGAAGGGAACAAACACGGACAAGCCTCCCGGAACGTTCAGGTGGCAGACAGGAAGGGAAGGCAGCGTGGCGCCCAAGTGGAGAGGACTGAATAACGACATACAGCGTGTGTCACCGGTGGAAGCTGCTGCACTGGGAAGGACGTGACAAAAGCACGCGTGGCAGGAGCAGCAGCGGGGAGGAATGGAAGAGGACTGACGGAACTGTCCGAGCCAGGTGCGCAGGCCCTACCTATGCGCTGCAGAGGGAGCCACAGAGGAGTAACCAGCGGGTCCAGAAAGGATTATAAATGGGCCCTTTATGATTAAAACAAAGTCCACTGTGATAGTGGTTTCTGGAAGATCTATTTCCTAAAGACTGCAAAACCTTCAAGTGAGAGAAGTTTGATGATAAATCAGTAAAGCCCAGACCAAATTCCTCCATTTTTAACTTTTTGTTTGCCTAAGTGAAAAAAAAAAACACCTTTACCAGAGTTTTAGGGTGGGTTCTATTTGGATTACATTTTGCTCATCTACAGAACGATCGAGCTTAGAAATACCATTCACTAAACGACCACGTGAACTTCCCAAAAAAAGGGCCTATCCTTTCTTTTGTGTTTGCATATTTACGTCAGTCTACAGCTAACAGAACCAATACCACATTAGTCACTGCTTCACGTGGTCATGAGGACTTGAAATTTTCTTGGCTTTCCCCTTCCCTGATTTGCGAGGATTTGCGAGAAGCCCAAATGAAGTGCATTCTCAAATTTTAAAATCTACTTCCCAGTGAACAGAAATAGCTGGACCCCAGATCCCTCCCATCGCACCCCACTTCCCAGCCCACATGCAGCACTCTGACAAACAGTGACAAGAGCGCTTGAATCTGGCGAAGATGCAGCCTCCCTCCAGCCCACTGCAAACACACATCACATTCCTCCTCACACCTGCCAGCAGCTCTGCTAATAACCGACCAAAGGCTGCCGAAGAGCTGCTTTGTTTACATGCTGTCTAGCAAAAAAAAACCACGGCAGATGCCTCAAGGGTCGTATTGAGATACTCACTTCATAGGCTCCTGCCATGATGAGTTTAGCAAACTTCTTGGATCCTGCCACGTTACAGCGTTCTCCAATGTTAACAAAGTTGGTGTAGGGTCCAATCCTGAAGGGCTCTAGACCTTAAAAGGAGAAGCACTTTGAAAGATTTCTGAAAATGCACATGGTGACATATTGCAGACAGAATGCAAATGTACTCCTAAGCAAGCGAAGGAGTTTCTGTGCCACAGCCCATCTGACGAGACCGGAGAGGCGATGCGGAGACAGGACCAGCACCTTCTTCCCTGAGGAGACTGAAAACAACATGCAATATAAAGTGTCACTACAGAAAAGGCCGTTAACTGCTTTGTTCTATGCGTTATATTTAACGTAGCGGGAGGGGGAATCTCGCTGGGTGGTTACTGGCAGGATCTGGGGACAGCGAGCCTCGGGTTCAAGCCCTTCCGGCCATCTCAGTGAACTCGGCGACTTCTCACAGCCTCTGAGCATCAGAAAAAATAGACAGTGAAAGTACTTGTCCTATAATGTAACTGTAGAAATGAGACTAGATATGTTAACAAACATAAAATCAGCACCAGCAATCATAGATGTGGTTAATAAAACAAAATGACTTTTGAATCCCTCGCCAAGGCACTGGTTGAGGAAGAGACAGAGATAAAGGAGAGGAAAATAATGAGTACAGATGGGTGTTTGTTCACCAACTGGGGAGACCATTTCTTCCCAATTGGGCCTGTGATTTCACTTTCCCATGGTAGTATAGCTGTGGACAAAAAAGGAGCTATATACTAACCTGGCAAGCTCAGGGGAGGCCTGTGTGGTGGCCTCACAAACTCAGAGACCAAAAGGAACCACACAGGGTGGTCTGAAATTAAAATTTCTTAACCAAAAGTAAGTCATGGTGGGTAGTCTTGTCCTAGGCCGCTATCTTCCCTGACAAAGGTCAGTCTTTACCTTAACTGAGCCTGTCTATTGTCTTTTTGCATCTACGACAACACACCTTTGGGATGTCTGAGTAATCCCTTTTTCCAGACTCCTCAGAGCACAATCTCTCACCGGAGCACAAGACCACTGGAACCCCTCGCTGTTATCCTGTTCCCCCACACAGCACTCCTGTGTGCTATAAATACTAACTGTGAACTATCCTAGGCCCACCAATGTAGGGGAAGTACTTGTCTCTTCACTTTACTCTGTCCAATCCCACACATTTCCCTGTTTTGCTTTCTCGTCTCCCTAATCTATCACTGATGGATTTGATGTAACCCTCCTTATGCCTGCTCCTTTGACCGTAATGCATAAAAAAAGGTGCAAAACTGCCATTCTCTACACCATAATCTCAATCCATTGAGATGTTGCTTCCCAGCAATTGTCGTCAGTTTGGCTCAAATAAACTCATAAAAATGCTTACAAGTTTGACATGACCCTATGGCCTCGGCCCCACCCCACCCCCAGGCCCTGCCAGCCTCAAGGTGTCCCTGACCCCTAGGCAGGCCTTGAGGTCCAAGGGGCAGGCAAGCAGGGGCAGCACATCTAAGTGCTGAAGAGAGACCCTGCATCACTGCTCCGAAAGCATTCCATACTGGAGCACTTCTGATCTACTACGAATGCCAAGTTGCTGAGCTAAAAACTACATGTTCCACAGGTATGCCATGTATAAAATAATAATTTAAAAGGGTATGTTTGCTATCATTCTTTTAAAATCTAATTAAAATCCCTGACCAGTGTGGCTCAGTCAGTTGGGCATCATCCTGCAAAGCAAAAGATCCCTAGTTTGATCCCCAAAAAGGACTCGTACAAGAAGCAACCAATCGATATTTCTTTCCCTCTCTTTCTTTCGCCCTTCCCCTCTCTAAAAATAAATCAATAAAATCTTTAAAATATTTCATTAAAGATGATTTTTAAAGCAATTTAGAGATAGCATAAGAAATTCAAATCAGGAAAAAGGGTTCTTTCATTCTTACACATAAATTCTTTGAAAAATTGTATCTAAATGGTTCTCTTCCTGTTTCAACTTTGATAAAGATTGATAAATTTGTTACTAGTTGGATAAAGTCAATTAATAGCTGTAAAATCCGAGGATGAAATAAACTACAGTACCACACCTCTCTCTGACAAAAGCCACATGGGGGCGGCACAAAGCCCCCCTCCTCGAACCTCGTCCTGTCTTTGGAGCGTAAGGAGGAAAAGCGGCAGCCTGAGAAGGCCTGGTGTGCACCCAGCCTCAGGCACTCGCGGGGGCTTGTTCTGTGCGGCGCCTTCTGAGAAAGTGGATGTGACGGCCGCTGGCACTCGTCCTGCATTTCACTCTTCTTTGAAGAACATAAAGAACAAAACTATCTCAATTTAGAGGAATGTTCAATCTACATTATCAGGGTGCATAATTCCCCACGTGTACAATCTGCAGGTTCTCCAAGAATCTATTTACACATTTTTTTTTTTACTTAAAGATACTATCTAAGTAGGTCATTCAAGTATTGTGGGGAAAATTTTAAAGTTATTTTCTAATAGTTGGCATAATGAGCTATTTTACCAATGTTCCTTAAGTGAACATCGAAACTCACTCTGAAAAGGGAGGCTGCCTACCTCATAGGATTGCTGAGGGCAAAACAGCAAAATAAACACCACGACTCTTTGTAAAGTCTTGAACACATGACAAATATGAGACCATGACAATAGTTTAGAAACAAACAAAATTTTCTAGGAAGTGGCTGTGGTCGTTACAAAACATTGAACCTTGGCAGTTTGAAATTTTCTGTAACTACCATGTTTTGTCATGTACAATGTGCACTTTTTGCCCAAATTTTTGAGGGAAAAATAAGGGTGCACATTATACATGGGTGTAATGATTACACACCATGGGTAAAATAATCCCATGGATAACGTGCACAAAAAACGTGGCTATGCATTATACACGGGATCACACTATACACGGCAAACTATGGGGTAGCAGCAAATCTGATGATGAGAACTGTTAGGCTGTGGACAAGGGTATGCTTTCAAAGTGGTGCTCATTTAGAAATGGGACCATGTGAGTTCTAATTCTAACCAAGGACACCTGGGCAAATCAGGCGCTTTCATTCACATTTCCCTGGGAGTTAATGTCATCCCTACAAAAACAAAGGGTTCTTCACTAGATTCACTTTCGTGCCAATAAACACTCTTCTTTGATGCAATAAACAAGTAGTTGGCAGAGACATCACTACCACTTAAGACAAACATACAAAATTAATCCACAAGTGGTTCCTGAAATCCTACAAACCGTGTATTGATGACGTACCAGACAACAACATATGCCTTTCATAAACAGTGGCAGGTGGAACTCGAGGCTTGGAGTTTTTCACAGCTTTAGCAATTTCCCTGAGTTAAAAGAGAAAACAGTGTGTCCATTAATTCTGAATAGAATAAACTTAAACTAATTTCTAGCTATGAAATTAAGTCTAAGACAATTATGCACATAATTATATACCTAGTTCCAAATGTGCAGCCACAATTACTCCTCCCAGTTTTCTTAGTAATGCCAAAACTGAATCCCTAAACCTAGCTTTTCTGCACCTGCCCACCGTGCCGTGCGTGACTGAACCAGTTTCTATGTTCACTCCGACATGTGAACCTAGAGATGGAGAACAGTTTGCATAAACGCAAACGGCACATCTCCTCTTCCCATTCCAGACCCCGAGATGTCCTTTACTTCATCAAATTTGCACGAGCTACGTCCTTGCTGCTCATTCAAGTAGTTTGAAAGAAAAAAGGCTTCATCACTGAGAAGGAGGCACGAACAAGGGAGATGCCAGGATTGAAGGAAATTAAATCCTTTAGATCTATTTTTTCCAATCACAGTGTGCACAGAGCAGGGAGGGTACACAGAAATACATCTCTAAAACTTCAAAATAATTACTCCTAAAAATGTATTTAAGTTATTCATACTCCCTTTAACCTTATCAGCTTTAATAGATTATGTCTTTGATCGACCTGGAAAAATCTGGCTATTTATATATTAGGATATACACAGATGTGCACACACATGCACAGGTAAGACTGATAGGCAAGGATATATAAATATATCTATGTGTATATTAATATTAACACACACTTAGTTTTAAAACAACTTTTTAAAAAGGGATAACCTTAAAAATAAAGACACCCAAGGATAAGCTATTCTCAACTATTGATAGCTTTCAAGAGACTATTTAAAAGATGTTTAAAAAATGAGATAGACTCAACAGAATGTATCACACAAGTCAACAAATCAGTTAAATAGTAGGTAACTCAAAACAGGGAATGTATCGTACACAACAGACTCAGAACAGTGAGATAACTGGCTCAAAATATGACCACCAGTCCCTCTAGGGAAAAACCAAACACACAGTTGTAAATATGTTCAATTCTACTGGATTCCAATCCTCAAAACTGCAAGGACCTACCCAACCTCACCAGGCTCCAGTTTCACACCCCCTTACTCCTGCCTCATTCGACAAAATGGACTGAGTGACAACGTGTGCTGGGCAGGCAGAGACACTTCTCCTGACCCCGAGGTATGTGCGGTCTTACTGTCTCTTTCCTCCTTCACGAGAGAATCTCATGGAGACATGTCACAGCCCACAAGAAATAGGAGCTGTCCCTTCCTGAGCCTTCGTACACTGGTCAGGTACTTACGGATAGAATATTATTACACTGGGGATCTGCTTTACAATAGTCTAGGGCAGCGATCTTCAGCCCGCGCGCCACAGCAGGCACACAGGTGCACTGCAGCAATGTCTACAGCCTGCACTACCTGACTGCTTAGTCTAAAGCACTGACCTCTCTTCCCACAGATTGTCAAATAAAAAACAGCAACAGCCAACACAACAACAGCCTTCCGGTATGAATGGATCAAATTATACCTATTTTTTGTCATATCAGCTAAAAGTATATTTTTTGGTGTGCTGTAGAATTCTAGTAATTAGTTTATGTGTGCCATGAGATGAAAAAGTTTGAAAATCACTGGTCTAAGGGGGAAAAAGTTGGAGAATAAGTTAAACAAGAACAGCAAATGTTAAAAATTATGAGAAGTATGTGATAGGCACATGAGCATTCATTTCATTTTTGGAATCTTTATAATACAAAGGTTTCACAGATTGCTAGGGCTGCCATAAGGAAATACCACAGACTGAATACAGTTGTTTAAATAGCAGAAATTTATGTCTCAAAGTTCTGGAGGCTACACGTCTGAGAACGAGATGTCAACAGGGCTGCTCTCTCCTTGGCTTCTTTGCTCCCTGTGCTTTCACATGGCTCCTTCTTCTGTGTGCGTCTGTGTCTTACCTCCTCCTCCTCTTATAGGGACACTAGTCATGCTGGATTAGGGTCTCCTCACATGGCTTCACCTTACCTTATTACTTCTCTAAAGTCCCCATCTCCACGTACAGCCCATTTGGGAGTCTTGGAGTTAGGACTTCAAAATATGAATTTGGGGAGGACACAATTCATCCCCATAACAGAAGGTAAAGTACTGAGAAGTGATTATTACCTGATATGATCTGGTGTCGTGCCACAGCATCCACCAACGATATTGACCAAACCATCTATGGCAAAGTCCTGCATTTAGGAAAAGAAAGTTCCAGGTAGTTTACCTGAATTCTAAACTTACCACTAGCCACTCAGCAGAAAAAAAAAATCCTACATTTCTTGAATAAATAATTTTATATTAAAAAGAGAGCTAAACACACTTTATATACAAATCTTTTAATGCCCCCCCATAACATTCAAACAGTTCAGATACTGTGAAATCCTTTATACCATTTAAAATTAAATAAGAGCCCAACCAGTGTGGCTCAGTGGGTTGGGCATCATCCTGCAAACCAAAAGTTTGCTGGTTCAATTGCCGGTCAGGGCACATGCCTGAGCTGCAGGCCAGGTCCCCTGTTGGGGGCGTGCCAGAGGCAACCAACTGATGTTTCTCTTGCACATGGACATTTCTCTCCCTTTCTTTCTCCCTCCCTTCCTCTCTTTCTAAAAATAAATACACAAAATCTTGTAAAAAATTAAAAACAATAAAATGTATTATAATAAGATATTTGTTAGCTTATTTAATCATAATCAAGATTTTAGCCTATATGCTAAGCTGAATAAGTATGAACTGAATACTTATTCATGCATTTGTGTTATTTAATGCATTTTTAAATAACACAAAGTTTTTAAATTTAAATTAATTAACAATTTTAAAGAATTAAAAATTCAGTTCCTCAGTCACAATAGCCACATTTCAAGTGCTCCAATAACCAGCCCCATGTGGACCCAGAGTTCAACCACAGGCTAGTCTGAAGGACAAGAGAGGAAGTCAAGCAACTGAGAAGGCGGAACACTGAAAAGAGGATCTATATAAGGCACTGAAATTATAAGGAGTAAGTCAGAAATAGTTCAGGAGAGAGTGTCAGTGAGCCAGAAGCTACACATTCAAGGAGGGAGGGAGAAAGATTTGGGGATTAGTAATAAGGAGACAAGGTGGGTGGCATAGGCAGCAGGTGACTGGGGAGGAGTATGGGGGAGATGATAATGGGAAACAAAGAGTCTGGGGGCTGCAGGACAGCCAAGTTTCTATTGGTTTCAGTGGGACCTCACTGGGGATTTTCCGATAGCCACCAGTTCCAAACGGGGAAAAGGCTGCTGACAGCTAGCCTTTCCCCTTACCTCCACCATCTTAAATCAGCATAACTGAACTTTTTTATTCATGATATGCACACTGGGATCCATTTAGAAAAAAATTCTGCCTCCGAATAGTCTAAATCTGAAATTTCATTTCTCTATCTCTTAAAAACCAAGTGAGAGAGGACTCCTGACCTTTAAGTGCATGGCCATCATATGTGGAGTTTCATCGTAGTCACCGAAGGCGTTGGGAAGACCTAAGATAGCACATGGCAACCGTCACTGGAGACGGCTTTAACAAACACACACAGCACGGCGGTACCTCGGTACTTGTCTCTAATTTGCTCAGGAACTCGTGCTGAGTGCCGAGCAAGGGACGAGTGATGAAGTATGCTCTCTGGTGGGGCAGCATCGTGACCCACACAAGTTCTAGCACATGACACGAGTCCTGAGCAAGTGCCCAGTGCCGAAACATTTCTTCTCATCAAAATGCAACAAGTGCAGGGTTCGACAAGTTCTGAGGCCGAAAGCACCGAGGTATGACTGCATTTGTAATGGCTTTACGAAAGTTAGGAAATTTTATATTGACCAATTAATGTGTATTACAATTACATACTTGCAAAAATAAATAATGATTGTTAATACGAAACACAGTATATAAAGACACCACACCAAAAAAGAAGTCATAGAAGAATATCAACATCCACTATTTCCTTTCCATTGGAAAGAAAAGCATCACTACAATGTTGGACAGAACCTCCCATTCCTCTCCCCTTCCCACAAAGAAAATTCATCGTTACGCAGCTACCTGAGGTGGGTTTGGGCGAGTACTTCACCCTTCAAACTAATGAGCACCTGATATGCAATTAACACCAAACACAACCAGTGTCTTTCCAAATAAATTTTTCCAGGCTAAGACTTTAGTATCTAGTTCCCCAATTCCCTGCTCTATTTCTTATCCTCTTCCAGTTACCTTGCTCTACATGGGAAATAGAATTTATTGTATGTTAAAATATATATACTTGGGGGAAAATGCTGGGAGATGATTTTTAGCTCTAAGTAGCTAAGCAGTGCTCAGAAACATTCACCAGGAAATCTGGTTGACCCACAATGAATTACCACTATTTAAATGGATAGTTTCAGAATTATCTACAAATCTCTTGGCAGTTTTTATATATAGTAAACTAGAGGTCCTAACTTTGTGGGAGGAAAAAGGTAAAGAGACACAAGTCCTGTCTGCTCTTTGTGAATAGAGTGAAATGAAGAGGGCTCCCCCCCATTCTCTGCACTTGTCACTCTGGCCACCAGCCGCATGGCAGGTAAGCACTGTGGACAGAAGCAAGGCACTGGGGACTAGGCTTCATTCCTCAAAGTTCTGTCCAATTCTGAAGCTTTGAGTCTCAACCCCTGAGCCCAACTGTTCCTTCTAGTCTAAAGGGAAATAGTGGTCTACACCCAAACACTTTCCATTTAGAAAATTCCTGTTGAGTGTTAACTATACACCAAGATCTACAAAACAAACTCTTTTATCAAGATCTGTTACCCCATCCACCCATGTCTGTGTATTTGGATTCCCCCATGCACAGCTCCCTCGAAATACACACCTGCATTGGGATAGCAAAGGACAAAGGCTGTTGTGCATTTTCCAATTGCTTCAATGTAAGGTCTCATTTCAGCTGCACCCAGAGCACAGTTTAATCCAATGCTGGAAAAACGAAAGGAAGATATTGGGACATTCTCTTTTATTCAAAATGTTTACACATATAAGAAGCTGTAACAGAAGAATATATCTAAAACCAAACCGATAATAAGTCTCCTGACAAAGCACTTCTTTCTATGAAGCTCCAGTCAAAGCCATGTCACTCCAGGACCCTGCAGCACCGAGTACTCCTGTCCATGTCTCCAACGTCAGATATCTTATGGCTAAAGGACCCTGCCCATGAATAAGTTCACAGTTTGGTTAATGGCATCCTGTACAACAGAATTGCCTGCAAACCACCACTGCTAACAAGCATCTGAGTTGAAAGCAATACTTGGGAGAAAGGACAAGGGAAATCCTGGATGTGGAAGGAGCATCATTAGCACGTGGAAGCCATTCTGGGAGGCTAGACAATCAAGATTTGGTCTTTGCTCAGTAACTGAACTTGCAAGGTGACCCAGGACTCAAAATCTATCCTCTCGTAAGTTAAGCTGCCTTCTTTCTCCACAAAACCCAGGGGCTCTCTGTTTAGCAGATGGAACTGACTCAGATAAAACAGATCAAAGAGAGCTCCTCTGTCTGCAGAGTGGAGGGCCTGAAACCCGTCCAAAACCGACCTCTGTGGGGACCCCTGAGGCCTGCAGGAATCAGGAATCAACTGTGAAGCTACTGGACCCTGTCATCTCTTCATTTTTATACAGGGCAGAGCAAAAGTAGGTTTATAGTTGTTTGTATGGAAAATAATATAATAATTAATAAATGATAAGAATACACTGTTTCACATACTTACAACTTATTATCTATTAATTATTGCATTATTTTCCATACAAACAACTGTAAACCTACTTTTGCCCCACCCTGTATTTTACTTTTTTCTTTTACTAGGATTCTTAAGCGCAATGTGGTGGGGGAAAGAAAAAGAAAATGAAAGAAGGAATGTTCAAAATGTTTGAGAGAAGACAAAGAAAATGTAAAATGAACTACATAAAGCGTGTCTTCAGAGACCCCCACACAGTCCTATCTTTAGTTTTTCTGTTAAGTGTTTACTGCATCCCTACCATGCGCCAAGGACTCTAGCACGCACTACAGAAATACCCATCATTAAGAGATTACTCTTAAAAACCTCGTAAGTTGTTAAGGAGCCAGTCACAACCCAGTTCAATGCTGTTTTCTCAACGATCAGGCCTGATCAGTAGCATAATAACGCGTCCCACATTACGGCAGCTGTCACAAAGGCACGTTACCACACTACATCAAATAGATCTTCCCCGAAATTGTAAACATAAAAACATGAGAAAAAAAAATCACATAACTGATGAAATGTGGTACAACAAAGTGACTAAGAGCATGCCCCGTCCCTGTCCCCTATTTACTGATATTGAGCAAGTCACACCCCCTGAGTCTCAGTTCCCTTGTCATCGAAATGAGGCAGCACCTGCCCCCAGGTGGTGTTGGCAGAATTAAAAGAAGTAACTCTCATAAAGCACTTAGAACCAAGCCTGCCATACAGCAAACTCTCAATAGATGTCTATTACTGCTATCTTTATGACCAGGACTACAATAAAACGACACAGTGCTCTGAGAGGAACGCCAGCCTGGCTGGTGAGAGACGGCAGGTTCCCTGAAGAGGAGTCTTGAGATGAGTCTTAAAGGCTAACAAGGAGCCGAGAGAGACACACACACACAGAGAGAGAGAGAGAGAGAGAGAGAGACTGAAGAGGGTGAGCTCAGCTTCTAGGCAGAAGGAATACACAGCATGTTCATGGAGAAGGCACAGGAGAAAAACAGCATATTCTCTTGGAGCTTCCATTTCATTCACATTTTGATAAGAAAACATGAGGAGATGTGTTAAAATAGAATGGAAAAGTCAAGTTAATTTTAAAGATAAAAATACTGAGCTTTAAAATTCCCATCTTATCCCAAGCTAGACGGCTTCTGGTGGTTCCATAAATAGGGAATGAGAAAACTTTGTAAAGCATGGCAAAAAATGTAAGTGCTGACAACAGTTTTCAAATCTTACCACCGAACCAACAAGCACAGTCCTAAACTCGAAGGGGAACCCTTGCAGACGAAAAGTCAGCCATCTGGCTGGCCCCTCAGACCGACCCATTTAGGCAGGGGTCTTCCGCTGCCCTTAGGGGAAACTCCGAAGGCACATGCAGGACAGCCGGCATCCCGTGCAGGTGGGACAGTGCACATATGCACAGGCGACCCCTTCTCAAGTCATCAGGGAAGACCCCCAAAAAGCGGCGGAGTCGAGGGAAGAACGTTGACTCACCAGAGTGGGTCTGCGTGAGACACACTGATGACAAACGCCTCTCCTGTCTGTCCAGAAAGCGTCCGCCCACTTTTATCGACAATTGTCCCTGAAATCTGAATTAACAAAGTAAACTCAAGCCAACAATATAGACTCGAATTAAGAGTTCAGTCACAAAGACCAAATGAAACATGCAGGCAGACTTTCTGTGTTCTCGTATAGGGAAGAGAACTGTGGGGCTCAAAGGCAGCATTTTCCACAATGGCTGAACAGAAAAACGCCAGGTGAGGAGGGGGTTGGTGAGCCGCAGAAGCACGGAGAAGGGAAAGCCGCAGAGGCAAAAGCCATGAGCGGAACAGCTTCGGATTCTCAAATCCAATCCCATTAGAGAAGGCTTTCCCACGCACGGCAGGTAGCCTGGCCTCCCGCTGTGACGCAGCCCTAGTTCTGATTCTATTTTATTCTCACCAGGCAACCTGAGGCCTCTCGAGTGCGTCTGCCTGTTAAGTTAATAAATTGGCAATCTGCTGTCTTCAGCACCGGACACTTTACAGTCAGCATGCTAGGCCACCCCCCGTGGGCCCTAAGGAGAGTGAGTCCCTAAGCCTCTGGCTTCAGGAGCCCAATTCAGCCAGGCACTTTGCTTCCACCAACCACTTCTAGATTCATTCTCTTCACCGAGAGGTGGTGGTAGGAGGAAGGTGAACAAAGAAAGTTAAAGTAGGTGGTTCCTGAAAGATACTATCAATAGTTCTATGCAAGGAGAAAAAAAAAAAAACCTACCCTCAAAATGACAGCATTAATAAAAAACAAAAATCAACATTTCAGAACTTACAAAGATAGGCCGGGGAGCATATGCCTCTTCAAAAAGGTCCTGGAGTGCAAACAAGGCTGCCTGTCAGGGAAGAAAAGAACATCAGCTTTATCTCGAAGAGACTGTGACCAAGGTCAGTCTGACTGGTTGATCTGAATACTGGCTTTTATAAGACTTCTCTTTTTTTAAAAAAAAATTTATTTATTTCTAGAGAAAGGAGAAGGGGGAGAGAGAGAGACAGAAACATCGATGTAAGAGAGGAACATCAATCAGTTGTTTCACGTACATGCCCTGATCGGGACCAAACCCACAACCCAGGCATGTGCCCCGAGTGGGGATCGAACTGGCGACTTTTCACTTTGTGGGACGATGCCCCACCAGCCAGGGCCTAAGACCAGTTCAGGTAAGATCCATGTCGTGTTCTCTGGGAAGAAGAAATGCGTCCTCCCTGCAACACACAATGCAGTACCCGTCTCCAGATCACATTGTCGTGCTAAAGGAAAACAAACGCTGACTGAAAGTCCACCTAGGAGCCAGTGTTTCCTCTGCAGAGGAGCCAACGAGAGCTACTCAACCAAAACTGAAGTCAGAATGCCTCTGCCTTCCACACCCTCACATACACGTGGTAGGCAGTGAACCAGCACTGTGAGCCATGTCAAAACCAGTGTGAGCTCAGAGCTGGCTGTACAGACACAAACCCTGTGCTACTGTGCACTGAGCATGTTTTATTAAGTTCCAGGCAACACATCTTCCCTTTCTTTTCATCATTATATTTCTTGACTCTAAGATGTACATATTTTCATAATTAATTTGCTAAAGTCAGAATGCAACTTGTAATTGATGCGTACCTTCCCTGAGGTGGTGGGGGTTTTTTCCCACTGGAAAAATATCTGAATTTCTCTTTTTAGAAGTAGTCAAGTTGATCCTTGAGATCTTACAGAAAATAAACATAGAAAGAATAGCAAGGAAAGTTGTGTGAAAAAAAGAAGCGGAGTTTAATGAAAAAACTGCCAGCCTACCAGTTACTCAGACACACTGTAATTATCATGCTATGTAACGTGACATAATGCTGTCCTGGAAATAACAGCACGGCAGTGTGGCATCAGCAGACAGATTATTAGAATAGATTAGACCAGATGCACTCCTGAATTTAGACAATGTGGGTGATATTCCACATGATTCCTCTCATCAGAAAATAAAAGAACGGGCCCTGGCTGGTGTGGCTCAGTGGACTGAGCACCATACTGCGAAGCAAAGGGTCGCCAGTTCAATTCCCAGTCAGGGCACATGCCTGGGTTGCACGCCAGGTCCCCAGTAGGGGCACACAAGAGGCAACCAAACACTGATGTTTCTCTTTCTCCCTCCCTTCCTCTCTGTCTAAAAATAAATAAATATGCAAATCTTTATTTAAAAAATAATTAGTGTGAAAAAATAATGATCAAGACCTCCCTAGCCTGGCAAAGGAAACAGACACACAAGCCCAGGAAGCACAGAGTTTCAAATAAGATGAACCCAAAGAGGCCCACATCAAGACACATCATGATTAAAATGCCAAAGAAAAAGACAAAGAGAGAACCTTAAAAGTAGCAAGAGAAAAGCAGTTAGTTACCTACAAGGGGGCTTCCATAAGACTGTCAGCTGATTTCTCATAGAAACCTTGCAGGCCAGAAGGGCCTGGCAAGAAGTACTCAAAGTGATGAAAAGCACGGACTCATAACCACGATTACTCTACCCAGCAAAGCTATCATTCAGAATCAAAAAACAGATAAATAGCTTCTCAGACAAGAAAAAGCTAAAGGAGTTTATGAACTCCAAACTAGTATTACAAGAAATGTTAAATGGGCTTCTTCAAGAAGGAAAAAAAAAGATTAAAATATGAATAAAATGGCAATAACAATGTATCTACCAACAACTGCTTTAAATGCAAATGGATTAAATGCTCGAGTCAAAAGACACATGGAAGATAAATGAACAAAACAAGACCCTTACATAGGCTATCTACAGGAGGCTCACTTCCGTTCGAAAGACACACACAGACTGAAAGGAAAGGGATGGAAAAAGACCTTTCATGAAAATGGAAATGAAAAAAATAATAAAAGTTGTAGCAGCAATACTTACACCAGAGAAAACAGACTTTAAAATAAAGGCTGTAACAAGAGACAAAGAAGGATCTGGAAATTCTACTTCTGGGTATTTTCTGAAGGAACCCAAAACACTAAATTGAAAAGACATATGCATCCATATACATGTTGATTGCAGCATGACTTACAGTAGCCAAGACATGGAAGCAACCTAACTGTCTATCAACTGATGGGTGGATAAAGAACAAGTGGTACAGATATGCAAAGGAATATGACTCAGCCATAAAAAAAAATTAAATCATGCTATCTGTAAAAAGAGGATGGACTTAGAGGGTGAAATAAGTCAGACAGGGAAATGAAAATGACAAATGATTTCCAGGGAAATGAAAATGACAAAGAAACAAAACAGCCCTGTCTGGTGTGGCTCAGTGGATTGAGCATCAGTTTGTGAACTGGAAGGTCACAGGTTCAATTCCTGTCAGGGCACATGGCTGGCCTGCGGGCCAGGTCCCCAGGTGGGAGTGTGTGAGAGGAAGCCGATCGATCCTGCACATGCTTCTCTCCATCTCTTTCTCCCTCCCTTACCTTCTCTCTAAAAATAAATAAAACCTTTTTTAAAAAAGCATAAATTCATAGTTACAGAATAGTCATTATAAAAAATTTCTGAATCCGTGGTCTCATTTCATAACAATAAACATTTGATGAAATGTAAAGTACTAGGGATAAAAGGAGACCATTTTTTATCCTTATCTCAGAATGGCAAGTGACATTGCAAATATAATTTCCTGCCACCAGAAAAACCAGAATCTATAAACCAAACCATACAAGTTTAAAATTTTCTTGCACCATTTACAAACTAAATCAAACAAATGAAAAATACTACAGCTGTATCACCATCACCACCACATAAGAAGTCAAAAGTCAAACACCAAACTGGAGACAATATTTGCTACCCATCACTAATAGGGATGATTTCCTTAGGGAAAGACTCAAAAAAAAAAAAAAAGGACCAGAAGTCCAACAGAAATAAAACACAGGACACAAATCTCAGGAGAGAAAATATAAATGGTTGTAAAACTTTAAAAAGATGCTTTATCTGCCCAGATAACTGAGCAGATAACATATAACTGAGTTTGTTGGAGTGGTGTCCCATACACCAAAAAAAGGTTGCAAGTTCAATCCCTGGTCAGCACACATATCTATGTTGTGGGTTCGATCCCCAGCTGGGACATGTACGGAAGGCAACCAATAGATGTTTCTCTCACACATTGATGTTTCTCTCTCTCTCTCTCTCTGTTTCTCTCTCTCTCTCCCTCCCTCCTTCCTTTCTCTCTAAAATCAATAAATATATCCTCAGGTGAGGATTCAAACAAAAGATGCTCTATTACGTTTATAGTCAGAAGAAGACAAATGAAACTGCAGTGAGGAAGCATTTTTCACCTGTCGAATTGGAAAAGATGAAAAAGCGTAACAGCAGGTGGTGTCAGCAAGGCATGAGGAGACCAGCACGCTGTGCACTGGCTGCTGACGGGGGTCTGAACGAGCACACACCGAAGGAGGCTAATGTGACCCTGAAGACCAGAGTTAACAACAAAGAAACCCTCTGACCTGGCCATTTTACTTGTAGAAATTTATTCTTTAGATACACTGTGCAAAAAATCACATGTATAAATTGCTGGTTACCAGATGGAAAAGAGTTGTGGGTTAAGCGGAAAAGGTGAAGGGATGAAGAAGCACAAACTGGCAGTTATATAACAGGCACAGGGATGTAAAGTGCAGCACAGGGAATGTAGCCAATAATACGGTAACAACCATGTACAGCACCAGGTGGGTGCAAGATTTATGGAAGGGATCCCTTTGAAAGTTATATGTCTAATCACTGTGTTGTGTTGTACACCTGAAACTAATAATGTATGTCAACTATAACTGAAAATTAAACAAGCAAATAAAAACCACACATATAAGGACAGTTCCATTTTACTCCGTACACTTATATACCTTTGTGTACACACACACACACCCTGAGCTGAGACCTGCACAGAATCCCCATCAGGACTTCCACAGTGGTGAGAGTAGTTGTCCCCCGGGAGCAGGAGATGGAAGGATATTACTTTTCACTACATACATTTACGTATCATCCTTTGAATTTAGAACCGTGTGTATACATTTATTACCTATGCATATATGTACACACAGTATCTATACATGAAAAAATATACTTTCATAATTTAAAAATAACCTTCTCTAAAAGTTAAAAGGTAACCTTTTGAAGTTTTTTTTTTCTATTCTACGGGGTTCAGTTAACAGTCGAGAATAAAATGCAACAGAGGAATTTCATTAACTTCAGTAATGGCTCTTGTTGTCTTCTCACCACAGAGGGGATTCACCACAGCTCTCCAACCCCAGCCCTGTCCCTTTTCCTCCCTTAACTCACCTTGGCATTGGCAGTATCGAAAACCGTTTCAATGAGTAAGATATCCACCCCGCCATCTAGAAGCCCTTGGGCCTGCTCCTTGTACGCATCAACAAGCTCATCAAAAGCTGCAAAAAAAAGAAACCCCATCCAGTACATTGCTCATCAAGATCCTCTGAATGGCCAGGACACACTGAGTTCAGGCCTGGCACCTGTGAACTACACACTGCTGGTTTATAGTGCATAATTTAAGGGTGATGCCACCTTCTGTTAAGAAACCAAATACAGAAACATGGCAGTGGAATAAAGATGGAACTGAAACCAGCAACTGAACACAGTCGCCCCCAAACACCTGCACGAAGCCTGCACTTCCCATGTGTGGGCGGAGGCAGAGCGAGGGAATGGGAGGCTCCGGATTTCCTGAGCCCTGTAGATATCTTTAGGACAGACCATCCTTTCCAGGGGCAGTTCTAATCAATTCACAGGAACAAGTGTGAGGAGGAACTAGAGATATGTCACACTGACTTAGACTCATCACAGGGTGAGTCACATCCTCTTACTCTCTGGGGTAAAAGGCTCGGTCCTGGGGATCTGGCTCCTGCCCTCCGACACCAACTCTGCCGGAGAACAAACCTGCCTGGTGGGCAATTTCCGTCTCAAAGAAAAGTGTTCAGTCACTCCCAGGTAAAATTTTTATTAGAAACATGCTGGGTTGTCTATTTCCATCTGAGGGGTCATCCCTCTCCCCATTTCACTTTTCAAGCAAAAGAGAAAATGCTAAGATACTCAGCAGAGAAGCCTGCAGAGCACGTTAAGTGAACCCCACGGTGCAGAATCAGGGAGAGTCACGACCTCACTGTCATCCCTAGACCCTGGGAACATCAGAATGAATGATGTGTGGACAAAATCACTGCATGGGAAGTTCTGTGACCAAAAACCTACAAATCACAGCTTCCTGAACTTGTCATCTACACAAAATCCATGACTGACCATACATAGTATCATTACTATTCAGCTCTGAAAATTCTACCGTTTTTTATAGTCTGATGCTTAAGAAACTGACCTAGCTTTTTAGATTTTTTTGGTAAAATCTCAATGCAAATATGCTTCTATATAATAGTTTATAATTTTTATAATACTAGTATGTTTGTACAGTTTTGGACTGCATTATTATAAATAAAATGGAGGTCATTCTCTAATACACCCAGGCCTGGTGTCCATAATTTCTCAATGCGTCAGTTTAGAGCTTTATTTTGATTGGTTTTATTTCTACAGCTGATAAAAATGAACTAACACAACACCATGTACATTTGCGAGCAAGCTCAAAAAAAAAACCCAAAAAGAAAACAACAGCTAACTTTTTTTTTAGATGTATTCTACATTCCACAGACTGTTGTAAGCCCTTATGTGGATTATGTCAAAATAACCCTGAGACAGATTCTGTTTTCAGTCCCATTGTATAGATTTAGAGATTGCTAAAACACAGTAGTACTTGCTCAAGATCAATGACTACAGATGATGGATACTCACTGATGTTCCTGTAATCTGGTCTTTCCACAGATGGGGACACAGAGAGGGTCTTATTCGTTGGACCCAGAGCTCCTGCCACAAACCTCTTAATCCCTTTGGGAAAGAAAAGCAGGTGTGAAATCTCTGAATAGCTCAAGGTTTTCGTTGTGAATCAGTAAGTTATAAGATTTCCCTAGGATATAGGTCTCTAATCCTTTGTCCAAAACTCTGAAATCCCAAAGGTGTAAAAGTCCAAACTTTTTTCTTATTTCATTTGGCCACAAAACTTGACCTCTCCTGAACTAACGAGAGGCTTATTTACAGTTTTTCTCCCACTGAGAGGGCCAGTTTATAGATTTTACCAGAAATACACGTTTGATCCCAGGGCTGTTGTGGACCCCACTGGAGAAATGATGAATACAGGGCATGTGCACATATTACCACCAGGCCGATCCCGAAAGCTCTGAATTCTCACATGCCTGGCTTCCAAGTGTTTCTGTAAGTAATTCTTTTCTATCACCATAGCCACGTTTGGACAAATTCTCTCTCGCTATTCTTGAAGGTCCTGAACTTAACATGGGTTCTGCAAAGGCTCCTTACAGTAGCATTCAACAGGTTACAGGCCCAAATATTCCTTATCTTCTCCAAAGCTGAACAATAATGTGGAAATAAGAAAAATGTCCTTCTCTCTCCCGGCTTTTGCTGGCTGAACATCCTCTGACCTGCAACTCTGTTGGGGTAATAATCTGCGCATCTCCATGGATTTAAACATTACCTCTCAGAAATAGTGTTCCTTTCCATTCAGGGCCAGCACTCAATCCACTGAGCCACACCAGCCAGGGCAGAAACAGAGTTCCTATAAATTGATCCGTCTTCATTCATTAGTATGCTGTGTCTAACTTCCTAACAATTTTCTTTCATCTTTCCTGTTGGCAGTAATTTCACATTTCCAAATCTTAAAGAACTCCACATATTTTTCTACTCCTTTCCCTCCCTCAAAGCCTCCCCACCAGCTGCTTCCCAAGTGTTCTTGCGGCAGCCAGCCAGGAGGTTAGTTATTTTGGGGAGCCACTTTTCAAGTTCCTACAAGACTGAATCTACTGACAAACTCTTCTGTGCGCTACACAGAGCCTTCAAGGACATTAGTGGTACCAAGTGGAAAATGTTCCAAAGATAGTATCTCTTTACCTAGACAAGCCAACCACAGGGGTGGGAAAAGCTTTGAGGGTAAGACCAAATGCCTGAATAATAACCCAAATGACCAAAACAGTCAGCTGTTGCCTTAATAACCTTATGGTATGCTTCCAAAGGGAGAAAAATCATTTTAGCTGTAACATACAAGGAGCCATGGTCCTAGCAGCAGAGTAAACACAGAATAAACCCTGAGCCCAGGGCCCACAGGGACAGTCAATCCAGAGAGACAGTGAATGCTTGACTGTGAAATTGCAGAGAAGTAACCTGCAAATAAGTTCAACACAGTGCTTGCAGGGTTGCTGGAAAGCCAATGATTATTAAAGGGAAAAGTGTAATAAGGACAGCATATTACAGCTGAAAATTTCCAAGGAATCATCTTTGTAAAAAAAAAAAAAAAAAAGGGAAAGCCCTGGCTGGTGTGGCTCAGTTGGTTGGTCATTGCCCTGCAAACTGAATGATTGACATCAGGGCACATGCCTGGGTCGCAGGCCAGGTTCCCAGTTGGGGTGCGGGCAACCCATCAATGTTTCTCTCCCTCTCTTTCTCCTTCCCTTCCCCTCTAAATTAAAAAAAAAAAAGGAAGAAGAACATTCCTTACCTGTCTGGAGAGTTATCTCCTCAGCTGCTTTTCTGGCCACTCCCGCAGAACACTTGTTCATCCGGTAGACCTAACGCAAAACTACAAATGTTAGCTCACCCTCCTTTCCCTCCACATGTCAAATAAGGAACTCATGACCTTCTAAAACCCAGTGCCATTCAATAGGAAATGGAAAGCAAATTAATTTGAGGTCTGAATGAAATCTTGGCCAAGAAGGCCTATCAGCTGCCCCAGCCTCAACAGCAACAGGAAAGACAAAAGTCTTTAGGAACTGCTTTTAGGTTCTTCCCCAAAACCATAATTGACTTGGCAAAAGAACAACTTCTGGGCATCTGGCATGTCTCAGAATATGCTGATGTAGTTAAATATTCTGAGATTTAGATAAAATAATAGTAATGGGAAAAGCACAGGATTTACGAGACCAGCTTTGTCACTGCCAGCCGGCCAGTTCCCATGGCAACTTCTTCAGGCCCTGACTTCCTTCACCAAACAAAGGCTGTAATCAATGATTCTGAACTTTCTGTGAATTATTACCCTCTTGAAATTTGGTAAAGGCCTATGAACCCACTCACTAGGAAACAAAAGCAAGTGTGCACACACGTACAAAGTACTGCCTACAATTTAAAGAGGTTCAAAGGCCTCCTGAAGGGCTTCTACAAGCCAAGTTAGGAAGTCCTAGACTTGTGATCTTCAAGATTCCATCTAATTAAAAGACCCTCTGTGCCTTGGATCCTCACATCTATATATTAAGAAACCACAATATCCTAAAATAGGGGTGTATTAAACTATGGCTCCCAGGGCAAATCTAGCCTGCTGACAATTTTGTAAATAAAGCTTTATTATAACACAATTAAGCCCATCATTTACACATCTTCTGTGACTGCTTTTGCACTCCAATGACAGAGCTGAATAGTTGCAACAGAGGCTGTATGTAGCCAACAAATCCCAAAATATTTATTATCTGGCCCTTTACAGAAAATGTTTGCCAACTCTTACTCTAAAAAAAAACCAAAAATAACTGCAATAATTTTTCCGTGATACACAAAAGGCACATGATCTCATATTACACTTAGATGAGGAACTAGAGGACTCAGACCCAGAGACTGAGAGGAGAACGGCGGGGGCCGGGGCCTGGGGAAGGGAAGTGGGGAGTGAGTGTTTTATGGAGACAGAGTCTCAGTCCTGCAAGATAGAGCTCAGTGGATGGATGGTGGTGATGGTGTCACCAACTGAATATACTTAATGCCACTAAACTTATGCTTAAAAATGATTAGGATGGTAAATTTTATGTTACATGTATTTTGCCATAATTTTTTTTAAAAGGAAATCAAATTTACCATGCACTACTTAAGAAGGCCTCACAAAACAATGCACACAGCCAGTCACTATGCCTTTATCAATAATCACTGTGTAATAAGCATCATTTCTATTTGATTATTACTCGCCCATAAAAGAAGCCAGATGGAAAAATAAATGGGCTGCTATATTCATAAGCAGAAGAGAGTCAAACCATTTCCCTGTCTGAGCACAAACAACAGATAACCAAGCATTTGCTTCAGGAAGTCTTCTCACTAGCAACTAGCAATGCGGTAAATGCTTCTTGAACATCTTAGTTATGAGGGGAAATGCAAGTCTTACCAAGTGTTCCAGGCCATAGTCAGCTTGGGCAATATTAGTGCTGCTGAAAGTGTTTGTTTCAATGATATCTGCCCCAGCCACCAAGTAATCCTGCAACAAGACAGTACTGTCAATGCTGAGTTTTAGAATCCATCTCCCCCAACAATAAATATGCCTTTCCATCATCGTCACCCCCAGACAGCTTCTGACCACTTACTAAGCATACAGTACTGCACTGGAGGCTAGAGATGCACACAGGTGTAAGACTCTCATAGGAAGGCACATGGTGTAAATAAACACAGCACTTGAATTCAGACAATTTCACACACTAAGGTCCTTGAATTGAGTCAAGTTCCCTAGACTCTCTTAGTTTCAGTAGCCCCATTTGAAAGTATTAAAATTCTACTTCACAGGGTGGCTGTATCATGATACAGAATAACACATCAAGTGCCTGACACAGGATGGGCGTGCAACAGACTGCAGTCCCCTCCCTTGCCTTCCCAGTGCCTTGCTACACTCTGGTCCCCACTGAGAACTCCACTGGCTCTAGACCTTGAAGCTGACCACACAGTTCCGCCCGTATCTCCTAGTGCCTCTGCAGCAGACCCGCACTCCCACTGGAGCCCTGAGGACCCAGTGCCCTCCTGGGCTCCCTGTTTAAAACCTTTCCTCTCAACTTCAGCCTGATGGGCACTCTGGAATCGCTCAGCCTCCTAGATTCTTCCACAGTGAGTGAGCCTGATCCTGTCTAGCTGATAAAATGCTCTGCAGAAGAGCTGGGCAATGAAAACCAAGATTTACACATTTATAAGTCACAAACTTCTTAAATATCTATCAGTAAAGAATAGCTAAATAAACTATAACATATCCCTTTTATTACATGCCATGTGGTAGCTAAAAAACATTGTGTATAACTACATATACTAACACAAAAAGATCTCCAAAGTACTGTTTAATAGGCAAACAAGATTGATTGATATGTAAAGAATGACATCTTTCATATGTACATACATATATACAAATTATATGTGAATTTTCTATATATATATGTATATACATACACATATCTGTACACATATATACTTATATAAGTGTACCACAAAATCATCTAGAAAGACACGTCAACTAACATTGAGTGGTTATCTTGGCAAAAAAAAAAATAGAACTTTGGAGTAGTTTTAAAGGGAATTTACTCTTTTCTGTGGGTTTTGTTTTATGAGAACAAATTAATTAAAATTTAATTTTTCAAAAAAGAACAAGAAAAACTTCTTAATGCCTAGGAATAAGGAGATGTATACATAGAATAGATTAATATGAAGTTATTAAGACCATTTTTGGAACATTTAATGCTTATGGTATATAAGTAAAAAATGCAAATTTTAGAATAGGATGGAGTAATAGAATCACAATTTAATTTTTAAAATCCAAATATAGAAAACTAAATTGAAATATAAAATAAAGTATGTGAATGGTAGTTATCTCTTGGCATTGATATTACAAGTGGTTTTTATTTTCTCTTTTATGCTTTTCTATATTATGTAGCTAGACCTGTTTTTTTTTTTTTTTAAATATGTGCTGTGGAAGCGAGCACTAAACCTGTTTTTTTAAACAGTGAATGCATACTGTCTTTAAAATTAGAGAAAAAAATATTTCTAAATTTCCACAGATGTGAAAATTTCCACAACACAAAATTAAAAGGCGCTGCCTCTAGCTAGTTGCCCCCTCTCTCCACCTTTCCTAGGTCACTGCTCCACTCGTGAGCTCTGCAGAGCCCACCCCCATGCCAATCCTACTCTCACAGACTCAGGGAATGTGTGATCTGGGGCAAGCTGCGTAATTCCTCTGCTCCTGTTTTCTCCCGAAGAAGGCTGTAAAAATTAAAGGAGGACATTAAAGACGGCCCTTGTACAGACTAACAGATGTTTCAAATATGGTCTCACATCGGTCCTGGTCTACACTGACGGCGCCCGGCTAGTCACGCCTGTGGCTGTGACAGCCAAATGCACCTCAACAAACATCACGGAGCTTTGCACGAAGCAGGATTTATTATTTACCATTCCAGGATGACGCAGGCACTCCTGGGGCCGCAGAGCAAGGTGGCATGGAGTAGGTGTGAGTGAGCAAGTAAGTGCATGTGAACCTGGGGTTCAGCCTTTACTGAGGTCAAAGTTGGGGCTCTAGGGTTTTCCAAGTTTGATCTTTATTGGCAAATTTAAAACATAAGAGTGGGAATTAGGGTGAGGAAAGGGAAGAGCACTGTCACTCAAGCAGTCAGTTATCTAGGTTACTCAGGGCTTTCTTAAAGGAGAATTTCAAAGGAGAAAGTGGCCGGGTTCCTTATCTAGTTGTTTAGCTAGCAACTGTGTCCTACACCTGTCAAAGTGCTTATTAGAGGTAAGTATCTTTGAAATGATGCCTCTGCAATCAAAAGCTTAATGTCAGGCACTTATACTACACATATAACTTAGGAATTCCATTAAACTTAAGTACCAGACGATCTGATCTACAGTCGTTAATTCCACTAGAAATAACTAAGTGTGAAAATAACCCAGGCTTTTTCTGTTCTTAACATGACATGGTCTCTACATTCAAAGGCTCCAGTCAGTAAATATTTTCCCAGGAATGAGACAGCTAGAGAGACCTTATTGTATTATAGCCATTTTTGCTTCATGCACCTATCATGGGAATCTTGTTGTTCTATCTAGAGGCCTGTCTAATACACAGGACAGGATCTGCTCCTTCAACAAATGTTTACTGACTACTAACCACACACTACATACTGTTCTAGGCAGTAGCTATTCAGGACTCAAACACAGGCATAAATCGCTACCCTTAGGAACTTAGACACTAGTGATAATCCACAAGAACAAAGCCACATGGCATGACATTTGTGAGACTCACCAACTCTGTTAGAAGAACTGGGTTTTGTAACCACTCCAAGCAATTCATACCCACGATGACATTCCCAGTCTCCCAATACACAGGAATTTTCATGAGATTTGACTACATATTTTCAAGGCCTAGCAGAAAAACTGAATTACTCTTCTTTCTGCAGAACCAAACTTCTTCAAAGACCAATTTGAAATCTTCCACTACCTACAATTCCTCTTATAACTAAAGAAAAGGCATTCTTAGCTTTTCTTCAATGGAAAACTACTCTGCATCTTACTTAGAACAAAGTTTTGAACACCCAGTAAAATGATCCCTTCCACTCAGTGAATCACTCAACCACTCAGTGATTCGTTTAGGTAATTTTTCCCCCTTAAGAAAAGTCTGAAACACCTATAACAACAATAAGGCTCCAGAAAATAAAACCATCTCACTTAAATGATAAATAAGCTTTGTCCTTTTAACTGATTCCAGACCAGGGAAACAGATTAAATCACCTATCTCTTCTAGTCATAATTCTATGAAATTTCTATAATCACCTATGAAACAACTCTGTTCTATGTTTATTTTAAAACTTTCAAATTATAGCAATACCCAGCTACTTGCTTCTCACCTCTTTTACATTTGTTAGACATTTTTACTGGAGACAGAACAACAGAATGAAAGAATATGCTATTTCAGCTCAGTAAACCTCTGTCCTGTCCCATCAGGCAAGTTATTAAACCTCTGTGATCCTCAGTTTCCAAATCTAAAAAATGAAAATAACAACTACCTTTCGTTGTGTTTCATCAAGGCTATTTTGGTGACTTCAGTAATATAGTGGATGTGAAAACTCTAATTTGTCCAGGACTTTGTGGGTTTTCTCACTGGAGGTGAAACACCTCAAAGGCAGAAAACCTACCTTCCTCATTTCCTTACCCCGAATGGTAAGAACGATTTTTATTTGGTGCCCAACGCCTGCATTCTGAACAAATTACCTCTTTCTTCTCTATCCTCCAGAGCACTTGGCACAGTGTTCTGCCCTCAATACATGAAACAGTGTGAAGAGAGACAGACTGAAAATATAAACAAGCACTTGGTGACACTTTACCTTATGGATTTGATAAATGACATCGGGTTGAGTTATACTTAGAATGTCATTGTTGCCTTTCAGTGGCCGGGCATGATGCTTAAATTCCTGGCCTCGGAAGTCTTCTTCACTGAGCTTGTGCCGCTGGATCATGGTTCCCATGCCTCCATCCATCACCATGATCCTCTCCCGCAGAATGGCTTCGATCTCATCCTGCAGGCTTTTCTTCATGCCTCCTTTAAAGAAAGTGAAAACTTGACTTCAAAAAATGAAAGGGGAAGATGATGTGTGGAGAGGGAGTTTAGATAATGTATACCCATTCACATTAGAGTTAATAGGGCTCATAAAAGATATGCTCATAGCTCCACGACATTAGAAAAATGCTGCGCAAAAATGTTTTCATTAAGCTATTACAATGCCAAGATCATATATCACACAAAATCACCAGCGAAGCACCAAACAGGTGTTAAAGCAGGCTGCAGCTACTGTTCCAGAGAGGGGGAAAGGGCAGCAATGAGCCAAGTGATGCAAGGCCAGCCAAGCTGCCGAGCCGCCTTCGGGGCTGTCTCTGCCTCGGTTAATTCTGCACACATGCTCCCTTCATAGGGAGATTTAACCGGGATAATTGAAAATGATCAGTAATTCCAAACTCCATTTAATTGTGAGCTTTGACAGACTTCTCCACCTACCGAGAAAACTAAGAGCCTCACACCCCTCTGCTCCATCTATTAAAAAACTGGCTAATGCCCTGGAATGTCTCAACTCTATGTCCTTAACTTCTCCCTCCCAGTTCTGGAAGCCCTGATGCCTCTCCCTCCAATCCTATTTTCTGGTTTCCCGTAAGTAGCCATGGGGTTTTAGACAAGACTTTGTTTCTTCATGTTCCAGGAATGGCATGTTTGCAAGGGAGGAAATGAACATTAGTCTGGCGGAAAGAAGGCAATATTCAGTGAAAAAAATAAAATGTAGTTTCAAATGGGGAATAAAAAAGATCAAAAACTTTCACCTATATGCACAACTGAATTCCTTTCTTTTTAAAAAAAACTATAGCCCTAGCCAATGTGGCTCAGTGGTTTGAATGCCACCTGCGAACCAAAAGGCTGCCGGGTCGATTCCCTGTCAGGGCACGTGCCTGGGTTGCAGGCCAGGGCCCCAGTTGGTGGTGTGCAAGAGGCAACTAACTGTTCAGTGTTTCTCTCCCTCTCTTTCTCTCACTCTTCCCCTCTCTAAAAATAAACAAATAAAATCTTGAAAAAAGGAATGTAGCTGCAATCCACCCTGACCTGAGATTATGTGAGCCTAAGTGGGTGATTAATTCATTGGACTGGCTGAAGAACAGGGTGTGAATGTGGGGAGATTAGGTCATATATGTGTAATTTAATTTAAAAAGTATCTAAACTGTCTGGGGAAAAAAAGGCAGTATTTTTCACAATGAAATATGTCCTTTGGCCTCAGCAAAATGGTCAATTGATACCATATTAGTTACATTTCTTTGTCCTTCCGTCTCCTGCACTGAGTAAGTGCACACGTGAGACAGAAAGGAGAAACTGGCATGAGGAGTGCCACGCCTTCTCCCGTCCTAGTCCACCTCGCGGGCATTAGTTTGGCACTTTCTACTCACTGCAAATCTGACAGTGGAGTGTGACTCTGCTCCTGATTTTCTTAAAAGGTCTAAGCATTCTCCCATGGGGCTCCCACTGTATTTACTTTTCAACCAGAAATATACACTGTTCTCAGACTTTAAGACAGTTCACTATTTACCATAAAAAAACCCTGTCCCCACACATACAAATTCCAAGATCTTGTTATGAGTCATCATATATGTGAGAGGTCAAAGGTTTTTTTAACTCTAAAGAAAACATCTGATTTTAATGAGAAATGTGACCAACTTTTTCTATTACTTATGTGGAAGACCAAAAGCCCATAAAGAGCTAAATTAATTTTGAAAAAATAGGAAATGATTACTAGACCCACCAAATATTATATGATGAACCCCATCATAAAATAAGGAATGTACAATATAGAAAATTTTTATTACTTAGAAAAGAGAAAGATTTCTTACGACTCAAAAAGCTCAACCTGTAATGTTTAAAAAAATGAATTTGATTACATACGAACTAAGAATTTCTGTTAAATGAAATTCACCATAGTGGATAAAAAAAGTTGTTGAACATAATCTACAATGGCTATAAAAAACATGTAACCATATCGTTTTTGACAGCATAGATGGACCATAAGGGTACTGTGCTAAATAAGTCAGTCAGAGAAGGACAAATGCCAGATGATTTCACTTATATGTGGGATTTAAAGAACAAAATAAATGAACAAACAAAACAGAAACAGACTCATAGATGCAGAGATCAGATTGACAGTTGCCAGGTGGGAGGCGGGATTAGGGGCCTGGGTAAAAAGGCAAAGGTATTAAGAAGTACAGATTGGTAGTTGCAACATAGTCACAGGGATGTAAAGTACAGCACACGGCACAGAGTCAGTGACATTATAATAACTAAGCATGGTGCCAGGTGAGTACTGGAAATATTGGGGGGACACTTTATAAAGTTTATCAGGGGTCCCCAACTTCCGGGCCTGTCAAGAACTGGACTGAACAGCAGGAGGTGAGCTTGAAAGTAATGCATGCTAGAACCATCCCCAAACCAACCCTCCCACCCAGTCCGTGGAAAAACTGTCTTCCATGAAACCAGTCCCTACTGCCAGAAAGGTCGGGGACCACTGATAGTATATGATTATCTAACCACTGTGTTGTACATCTGAAACTAATACAAAATAATATTGAGTGTAAACTGTAATTAAAAAATAAAACTTTGAAAATTCTAAAAGAAACTCATCACAAACAAAATAGATAGATTATGAATTGGAGAAACATTTTGCAATGTCTACAATTGAAAAGGACTAACAATTATAATGTACAAAAGGAACTTCTACAAATCAGTAAATCAAATAGAAAAATGGCGGCCCTGGCTGGCGTAGCTCAGTGGATTGAGCGCGGGCTGCGAACCAAAGCATCACAGGTGTGATTCCCAGTCAGGGCACATGCCTGGGTTGCAGGCCATGACCCCCAGCAACCGCACATTGATGTTTCTCTCTCTCTCTCTTCCTCCCTCCCTTCCCTCTCTGAAAATAAATAAATAAAATCTTTTAAAAAATGTTTAAAAAAAAAACACAAAAAACCTATCACTTTAAAAAAAAAAAGAAAAATGGGCAAAAGATATGAATAGGCAAGTGAAGAGAGGGGAAAACTGTAATAACCAAGGAGTAGATGAAGTGATACTCAAACTAATTAACTACCAGAGAAATGTGAATTAAAACAGCACAATAACAATTTACATCCAATTTACAGATGGGCAATAATTAGAAGATTGGACTTCCGGCAAGATGGAGGCATAGGTGGACGCACTGTACCTCCACACACAACCAAGATTAGAACAACAATTTAGAGGCAGAATAACACCCAGAACTGACAGAGAATTTATCTGAATGGAAGTCGGACAGCCAAGAAGTTGAAGTAGACTCGTTCACCCAGACCGGTAGGAGGGGTGGAGAGGAGCAGCCGGGCGCGGGTTGCAGCACGGCTCACAGCGTGGAGGACAGAGAGCAGTGGGCGCATAAGGCAACCGGAAGCACGTAAGGCATCCAGGGTGGCAGGATCGCAGTGGGTGGACCCTGAGTAGGCGAGCGGCAGCTGGTGGACCCAGTGAGGCGGCGATTGTGGACCGGGTCAGAGCGCCATTGTTCCCTCCCACCCCCGCCCCCACATACAACGTCACAATCTAGCGACTAGGGTGCCCAGCCCCGGTGAACACCTAAGGCTCCACCCCTCACCGTAACAGGAGTGACCAGACCAAAAAAAAAAAAAAAGAGAGAGAGAGAGAGAGAGAAAGACACGTCTCAAACAGAAAAACAGATCAATGCCCTAGGGCTCATCCTTTTGAGCGACCAAGAGGTAGCCAATCTATCAGATGCACAGTTCAAAACACTGGTGATCAGGAAGCTCACAGAATTGGTTGATTTTGGGTGCAAATTACATGAAAAAATGCAGGTTACCATAAAAGAGATGAAGGAAGATGCATGGAGAACCAATAGTGATATGAAGAAAACTGGGACTCAAAACAATAGAGTGGACCAGAAGGAAGAAAAAAACAACCAAACAGGAAAGAATGAAGAAATAAGAATTCAAAAAAATGAGGAGAAGCTTAGGAACTTCCAGGACATCTTTAAACGTTCCAACATCCGAATTATAGGGGTACCAGAAGGGGAAGAGGAAAAGCAACAGATTGAGCACGTATTTGAACAAATAATAAAGGAGAACTTCCCCATTCTGGCAAAGGAAATAGACGTCCAGGAAATCCAGGAAGCTCAGAGAACCCCAAAGAAGTTGGACCCAAGAAGAAACACATAAAGGCACATCATAATTACATTAGCCAAGGTAAAAATGAAGGAGAGAATCCTAGAAGCAGCAAGAGATAAGGGGACAGTAACCTACAAAGGAGTTCCCATCAGACTGTCAGCTGATTTCTCAAAAGAGAACTTACAGGCAAGAAGGGGCTGGAAAGAAGTATTCCAAATCCTAAAAGACAAGGGCCTATATCCCAGATTACTCTATCCAGCAAAGCTCTCATTTAGAATGGAAGGGGAGATAAGTGCTTCTCAGATAAGGTCAAGTTAAAGGAGTTCATCATCACCAAGCCCTTATTTTATGAAATGCTAAAGGCACTTATCTAAAAAGATAAAGAAAAGACATGTATAGTAAAAGGACAGCAAACTCACAATTATTAACAACCACACCTAAAGCGAAACCAAAAGAAACTAAGCAAACAACTAGAACAGGAACAGAACCACAGAAATGGAGATAACATGGAGGGTTGGCAACAGGGGAGTGGGAGGAGGAGAGAGGGGGAAAAGGTACAGAGAATAAGGAGCATAGATTGTAGGTTGAAAATAGATAGGGGGAGGGTAAGAATAGTATGGGAAACGTAGAAGCTAAAGAAGTTGTAAGTATGACACATGGACATGACTAAAGGGGGGCGATATGGGTGGGAGAGGGTGTACAGGGTGGAGGGGAGTGAAGGGGGGAAAATGGGACAACTGTAATAGCATAATCAATAAAATATACTTTAAAAAGTACAAAAAAGAAGATTGGATAATGCCAAAGAAAATCTGTCCCCTCAAGTACGTGTGTTGGCACACAGACAGAGCCATTCTGGAGAGCAACCTAGCAGAGTTAGTAAAATTAAGAATGCAGAAAACCGAGCAATCTCACTCTGGGTGTATTTCTCAAACTCTCACAGACCCACAGAGACTACCTAAGAGGATATCTGTTGGAATGGCAAATTGGAGGCAACCTTGGTCAGGACATGGAGAAGTGAATGCGATGGATGCCCATGTGGAATAATACGCGGTGGTAACCAGACAGACCTCTACGCTGCTGTGCTGCAAGGCTGGAATACTGAGTGAAAAAGTCAGCAATGGTTCAAAGTCACCTTGATACTATTTACATAGGTTAAAAATACACATATACACAAACTAGAGTACAGAGAAACATACAAACACACGGACACTTTTGGAACAGGCTACTCATGGAATAGCAAATACATAAAAGGGAAACCTAACAAGTATAAATAGGAATTGCACGGATAGAATATAAAACTCCTCTGCAACTGAGGTCCTTCGAAAGCCCACTGCTTCTACGTGTTCCCACATCTTCACTTATACTTTAGCATAAGATGTGTTGGTTTAAATTAAGCGTTCTCTGTTCTCAGACTCACTAGGGGATTACCCTCCAGGGGCTTCTAATCGCGTGGCCCTCACAGAACCTCTCACAAGAGTCGGTCAGGGCCAGCGGTCATCGAAACCTTTCTCCTCCGGGAAGAACCACCACCCACACCCTACTTATCAGGACTCAGCCCGTTACATCCGGAACATCGTGCACGTCTTAGAGCAGACTCCCCGACATCTTTTCCATGAACACGATATTGCTGTTCAGTGCCGCAGTCACCCACTGAGCCGTGGCATCCCCCTCAAAGGAAAAGCACGTGTTACCTTTCTAATTAAATGGAGAGAGGAAAGTCGTAAGTCCCAAATAAGAGAGAGTATTCAAATAGTTATATATGATACCCTATGAGAGGAACAGGCCTTACTTACATGCCCGCAGCAGGGATAAAGCTTTTCTCTGTCCCAGTCTCAGTCCCACTAGCGTCAGGGCAGCTGTGCCATCCCACTGATGAGGGCCCTACTGCCCTGTCCCCATTACAGTTCCTGGCTGCTGCACTTCCCACTTCGCACCTACATTTCAGTGGGGTATCTGCACAGGCTCCAACCAGGATGACCTCAGAGACCCACAGCTGTACTTCCCGTAAAGTGGAAATCACACTCAGTACCAGGTAGGGTTTCTCTCAATGGTGATCCCAGAGGGACGAAGTCAGAGTCACCGAGGTCTCTACTCCCCATCCCCACCTGCTGAGCGCCTGTTAATCTGTTTTAACAGAGATCCAGCGCAGCTGGAATTTGAAGAACGACTGCTCAGACTCCGGAGTGCAAAATCAACGCTCACAGTTGTGTAAACAGGCCTCCAGGCTTCCTCACCTGCCCTCGGCACCTGAACTCTCTTTGGCTGAGCACGGTAGGTGCTCACTACCTACCTACGGAATGAGAACGTAAAGTCTGGCAAAACCGCCCTCTGAAATCGACTGTCAAAACGCAAAGTTCTTACTCGGACGTAGCAGTGTTTCCCCAGCAAGAAAAGAGGTGTGTGTTCAGGATGCGACGGCCGTTTGCCAAGGGAGGAAGAGATGCTGGCGGGCAGGGACGGGGTGTGGGAGGAGAGGAGGAGATGCTGGCGGGCAGGGACGGGGGTGTGGGCGGCGAGGAAGAGATGCTGGCGGGCAGGGACGGGATGTGGGCGGAGAGGAAGAGATGCTGGCGGGCAGGGACGGGGTGTGGGCGGAGAGGAGGAGATGCTGGCGGGCAGGGACTGGGTGTTGGCGGCGAGTAAGACCTGCTGGCGGGCAGGGACGGGGTGTGGGCGGAGAGGAGGAGATGCCGGCGGGCAGGGACTGGATGCCGGAGGATGGGACTGGATTCAGGCAGGGGACGGACGGGGTGCCAACGGGCAGGGACCGGTGTCGGCGGGGAAAGGAGCGGCGAGACACGTGGGTACTCCGGGAGCCCACAGGCGCCGCGAGAACCTTGCGGGGCGAATCAGGGTGTGAGAGCACCACCAGGCGTCTGGGAGCGCACAGCACGAGTCGCAAAGCACTGCACCCAAGGCCAGCCAGAGTGTTACCGGAGGGCATGCGCTCCTGCTGCGGGGGGGACATGCCGCCGCGTGTGCAGCTCCTCCTCAGGCGCGGGGCGCAGCGGGGAAGTCTCTGCAGCGGCCGGCTGAGAGCGGCGCTGACCAGCGCTGGCCAGGCCGCGGAGAGGACCGGACGACCGTGGAGTGCAGGACGTGGACCGAGGCCCGGCCGGGCCCTGGGTCCGCCGGGATCGGACAGCTCAAGACGCACAGAGTTTCCGCTGCAACCGAGTCTCCATGCTGGGGCTCCCTCCCGTGGGCTGTGGTTGGTCTGTGTGAGCTCTTCGCCCTCGTATTGGCTGTTGGTCTCAACCAATCGCCTGAGGGTCGCTCCAGAGTTCTCTGGGACATGTAGTCGGTCAAAGAGGACCTGGGAGAAGGTCCTGGGGCGCCCAGGCTTCGCTGATCTCGGGGGGCCTGGATCCGGAACTGCGGCCACGTGGCCGCAGCTACTATCAGCCACAGAAGCCGACGATGACCCAGCACGGGGTGTGCTGTTCTGTAGACAACCAGGGGCTAGTCGCGGCGCGGTATTGCCTGTGGCTGGGTGAGAAGCATGCTAATGGACACCAACGGGCAATAAACGTTTATTTGCTCTCACCGTGTGTGGGCCTTGGAGTGCAAAGACCACCACCTCTCTGTCAGAGGAACTCAGGACCTAGATGAGACTGATAATTGAGCAGGAAAATAGATAAAAGTCTGTCCACAGTGTGCCAAGGCAGCTGCAGGACCCGGGGTGTCGGGGGAAGCCTCCGAGAAGAAGCTGGGTCTAAAGCAGCGATTTTCAACCTTTTTCATCTCATGGCACACATAAACTACTTACTAAAATTCTGTGGCACACCCCAAACTATATATTTTTTACTGATCTGACAAAAGTAGGTATAATTTTGATTCATTCACACTGGATAGCTATTGTTGTCTTTCTTGGCTGTTGTCATTTTTTAAAATTTGAAAATCTACGGGAAAAGAGGGCAGGGCCCCTGACTAGGTAGTCAAGTATTTCATGCTGTAAACATTGCCGCGGCACACCAGAGGACGATCTCTGGTCTAGAAGGAAAGTGTGTGCCAGGCAAGGCCGTTCCAGCTGGGAAGAGGGAACCACTCAGCACTTGAGAGAATTTGAAAATACAGGACATCACTGTGGCTGAGTAGGGTAGATGGGAGGAAAAACAAATCTAGAAAAAATAAAATTGAGACCAAATGAAGTACAAGTTTGCATGCCATTCTTATTCTGTATGTAATTATATTTCAATGTCCTAGTCTACAAAACTAACAATAATAACTGCGAGTAGCATTCTTAGCAAAGATGGTCATGCCTGGGGCGTGGCTGGAGAAGGCAGAGGAAGTAGTGGGAGAAAATGAGACAACACTGTAGGATGAATGAGATGCCCCTTAATAACTGAAGACCCTGATTTTAAGGGCTGGTTTTTAAATTCTCACTGATCTCATAAAGTTTTTTGATTTGTCTCTTGAAAAATAATCTTTCAGGCAGCTAGTTGTTTACTATCCCTTATCTTAGCAGAAATTCCAGGAACTGTGAATCAGTCTTTGTTTTCAGAAAGTCATCCAAAGTTTACTTCTTGGCTAACACTGACCAAATCCAGTATTTTCTAAGTCATAAAAGGGTAATAAGATTAAAGGAATACATAGTGCCTAAAGGGGCAGTGAGTGCCTACCCAGTACACAAATTCACAACTTAAATGAGTCTCAATAATTCTGTTATGGGTTGAATCATGTTTTCCAAAAAACGTTCTGTTGTAGTCCTAAACATCAGTACTTCCGACGTAAACTTAATTGGAAATGAGGTTATTGAGGTTTTGTAGATGTAATCAGTTAAGATGAGATCCTATGGCAGTAGAGTGGACCTTTAGTCCAACATGACTGGTATCCTTACAAGAAAAAGAGAGACACAGGAAGAGGCAACCATGTGACAGCAAAGGCAGAGACTGGTGTGATGTGCCTGTGAACCAAGGAACCCACAGATTGCCAGCAAACATCAGAAACTAGAAGAGATGAAAAAAAAAAAGGATTCTCCCCTGTAGGTTTCAGAGGGAGCATGGCCCTGCTGACATCTTGGATTTGGACTTCTGGGTTCCAAAACTGTGAGATGATACATTTTTGTTGTTTTAGGCCACCCATTTTGTGGTATCATGTGACAGTAGCCCTAGGAAATAATACAAATGCATCTGTAAATGGGGTGGGAACAGTGAGGCAAAGCCTCCTTGCTCTCTGTAGGAGAGGGTCTGCTGTCTTGTTTGGCTAGCCCGTGCCCCATGCTCACCTTCACCCTCACCCTCATTCAGCTCATCCCACACAAACCCGTTGTGAAGAGAGAAGACTTCATACAACTGCTTGGTAGTTTGTGGCTTCTTTCCCAGTGAGTTTGTCTTCACTGATCAGTAAACCTCACTATCCAACTCTCGTTGTGGCCAGTAGTAAATTGGCATTCCAGCTTCACATGCTGTTCTGTGGGCTTGGTTGTGAATGTTAAACCCATTAGGTTGCCTTTATATCCTGCTGGTCCTAAACCAGTTCTGGAACAGGTATTTCTACTTCTGGGGCCTGTCAGAGTGACCACTGGCTTTCCCCAGCAGAAGACCCTTGACTTTGCCACAAAGGTGAGCCCACCACCTCCTTTTCTAAAATCCTTTCATAATCTCAAGATTTAGACCCACCCACCCAAAGTCATGTTGTGATTACTCACATGAATTGTACTAAATGAGCTGAGCCTGTTGAGTCTGCAGGATATATACTTGACACCAAGTACAAGGTAGTAAAAATGAATGTAAAGGAACTTTGCAGTTACTTTGTCACCAATAGCCCCTGGGAGACCTTGCTCCCCTTTCTGCACTAAGCGAATTACTATCTCTCTTTGTAGGACATGACACCTGGTAGGATCAGTTGGCTCAATTTGTGCCACCTGCTCCACTGACTCCAAAAGCATCCTTGTTTTTAAAATTGATTTGAGAGGGAGAAACATCAATTTGTCGTTCCACTTATTTATGCATTCAGTGGTTGATTCTTGGATGTGCCCTGACTAGGGGTCAAATCCATAACCTTGGCGTATCGAGGAGATGCTCTAACCACCTGAGGCATTCTTGATTACCAAAAGATCATTCATCTTTGACCTGGTTAATTACACCAGCACCTGAATATAGACATCACTTGACAGAAATGAAATGCAAAAAATGGGTTTATCTAATTACATCATAATACCAGGTATCAACACCAGGTATTGAGCACTTACTGTCTTATTGCAATCTCTTATTTAATCTTCATTTTATAAAACAGGATTCATGTACTCGTCCGTATTTCAGAGTCAGAAATCAAGCAAGAAGAAAGTATTCCATTGCTCATACAACCTGAGAGCAGTGGAGTGAGGACCCCAACAGCCCAATCCCAGAGCCTAACACAGTAATTTATGGGTTAAATAAACACCTAATTCCAAATACTATAAACATCTGTATTCAGGGAACAATATTTGTGGATTTAATTGCAAGGATTATTTTTAAGCCTTTTTAGAAAATCCAAAGTGTGGAGTATTTTATGTGTATGAGGTTTTTTCATTTGTTTTTCAGTTTTGCCTAAGAACAAAGCAAAATATTTTTGTTTAATAAACAGGAATGCGGTACTTAATCAGCTTCAGGTGGTGAACTGAGGACTAAACTTGCTGACCGCTAATCTTACTTTAATAATGAGGTACAAGGGGAAAGTGTTTTGACAAACACTTTTTAAAGTCTTGTCTTTGAATCCTGCAAATTTACATCATAAACATGGAAGTAAATCAGAAATAATGTTTAAATTGGAAATAGTTCACTGAGAACAAATTCTTTTCTCCAAAAAGAAATTGATTAATGTTCAATGCTCATTTTTAATGCTTTTGTTCCTCAATTGAAACTGCGGGGGTTCAGAGCTAGCCACTCCAAGAAGCGCTTCTGTGGTATGCAGATTGTTTTCTTTCTGACCCACACATATGCCAGGGCAAGTCTCTATTTACCAAACATCTTTTCTTCTTGTCATCCCAAAGTAACCCTTTAAAGACCCCAAGGCAGCCTCCCTCATCCTCGGCTCAGAATGTCTCACACGCCCGTGTTCCCTTTCTGTCTCTGAACCTCTCGTGCATGTGGGGTCTCTGAACCTCATGTAAGTGCGGTTCCCACACATGTGTATAAATTCGGTCGTTTCCTATTGCTGATCTGTCTCATGTCTGTCTAATTATTGGACCAGCCAGAAGAACCTTGAGAGCAGGAGAAAGTTTGTTCCTCCCCACAAAACTAAGTTAGTATTTTGCTTTTGTTTTCCTTTAAAGGGCAAGTTTTAAAACAAAGATGACTTAAGAGAATTAAGTGAACTAGCCAGTATTGTTTTCTGGCCCTGTCTGGAAGGGAAGGTCCAATTAAACAATCAGGTTGAAACCTGGAATTGCTATAGTATTTGGGACACAATTCAAAGTCATTAAAAGGTGAGAGTTTTTGGTATACTGGCAATTAAAGATCAGTTGTTGAAATCCTATGATTTGCAGAGTATTTATTTAAGAAATATTTATTGACACTGTCATGTGCCCATCACTGGAGTTAAAGTGACCAGACAGGCAGACCCAGGCCCTGCAGCCTAGAGAGCAGGACAAACGATAATCCTCCTGTTATGATAAAAAGGGTTAAAATATAACCCCAGATACTGAAATAGAGAACAGGCTGACGGTGACCAGAGGGGAGAGGGGAGGGAATTTCAGGGGAAAAGGGGAAGGGTTTACAGGAACAAGTATAAAGGACACATGGACAAAAAACTGGTGGGGGGGGTGTGGAAATGGGAGGGAGGTGGGGGAGGACTGGGGGGTGGGCTGGGCTGGGAGTAAAAGACAGAAAACTACTTGAACAACAATGAAAGGAAGGAAGGGGGGAGAGAGGGGGGAGAGAAAGAAAAAGAAAAGGAAGGAAGGAAGGAAGGAAGGAAGGAAGGAAGGAGAAAAAAGAAAAGAGAAAAGAAAGGTTAGGGCCATGGAAGGGAATCTCTACAAGCTCATGCTGTTGTTATTGTTGTTTTACAGATGAAAAATCAAAGGCACAGGTTGACCGGTCACCTTGGCCAGATGGCTCACTTGGTTGGAGCATCATCCCACTCACCAAAAGTTGTAGGTTTGAGCCCCAGTCAGGGAACATACCTTGGTTGAAGGTTCCATCCCCGGTGGAGGTGTGTATGGGAGACAACAGATGGATGTATGTCTGTCTCTCTGTCTCTCTCCCAAATCAATACACATATCCTCAGGTGAGGATTTAAAAAAAATGTTGGCTGGTCAGAGTGCACTGGTTATTTACAAGTGATTGATCACAGCGAGTCTGAGATTTCTTTATTCCTGCGCCACCCCCACTGCTTCACTTGACTGACCTGGAAGAAAAACACACAAAAGAAGTTAAACAACTTGCCCGAGGTCACACTTCTAAGAGCTGGGCCTCAAACCTGGGAACACTAGAGTCAGCATTCCTACAGGTGATCACTCACCTGACCCTCCCCGGGAGCAGCTGATCGAAAGAGCCTTTCCCCTGAATAACTGAACACACCTAGTCCCTTGTAGTTCCAGCTGTTACTCAGACTCGCTGGCCTTTTGAATTATGCTGTGTAATGTGTGTAGCTTACTCCTTTCGTAAATGCGTGTGCATATGCATACTAAACCCTGGTGTTCAGGAGTAATTAAATAAAAATCATGTATAAAGTTAATAAGTGATTCTGTTAATTTTGTGAGACATCCTCATGAAAGTTTTTCAATGTATTCAATGAAAGTATAAATTCTAAAAATTCTTTAGTCATCGTGTATAAATTTTATGTTTTGTTAACATGAAATAGAACATACTAAATATTTTATAAAATAAAATATAATAAGTTCAAGATTGTAACTGGAATAGTTTGTGTGCTTGGATAGGTATGTTTTAAATACCTTCTTGTATAATATGCACCAAATCTATAAGAAATATAAAAAATTAGCACATGTTTTGTCTAGTGAAACTTGAAAGTGGGCGCTGTCTTGTTCTGTACAGCCACATGGGGTTCTGCTGCCCACCACCCATAAAGTCCAGAGCAGGGGTTTGGTCGAAAAGGAAATGGAGTCTTTTACTTAAAGGCTATACAATTTTGGAAGAATAACGGACTTCTGCCTCAAAGCCTATTCCCTTTAATACTCCCAAAGGCAAATAATCTCTCCACCTCTTGCCAGCTCAGTTCAACAATGTGCCTGGAATCCCTTCTTCCAATTAAAAACACTACCCTTTGGGACATACAGGCCGCTTAGCTGGCACCCTGGCGCGGTTCAGCTCCAGGCGTCTTTTGGCGTCTGTACACACTGGTGTCCTCGGGGCCTGCTGCACTTTGCTCTGGCTGCTGCCTGCCAGCCCTGCTGCTGCTTCTCGGGCAGGGAGGGGCTTGTAGCCTGGCCACAGGGTCTCCAGGACCTGTGGGACCCTTGCCCCGCCCCGGACAAGGATAGTAAGGGGGAGGAAAGAGAGCAAGTTTCTACATGCACTCTGTTTTAAATCTTTTGCCCCCACATCCTATGTGCCATGGAGTGTCTACCTTGTTAGCCAATTAAGGCTAACGTCACCCGCTGGCAGCAGCCCGAGGGTGGCTCTGCCCCTCCTCCCACCACCATGATCTGCAAGAAGGTAGGAGGGGTTGCTACGCATGCTGGGGCACAGTGTCTCTGCCCAGTGGGGCATCACACGAAGATTGTTTACCCTCACCCGGGGGTATGGTACATCCTTCTGTGGCCACCTTGGAGTTTCCTACAACCCTTCCCCCTTCTCTGGGGATACAGGCTCTCACCATCTCAAGGTTCCCTCCCTGACTCCCAGAAGCACAGCCTCTGGTGGGGGACCAGGGTTCCCCTGCTCCCCAGTGATCTGGCCAGACCCCCCTGTTACAGTCTCAGAAAGCATTCCCACCCTGGCCTGGGCTGCTTTGGTGGTTCAGTGGTGCCCTTCTAATCAGCTTCATTCATGCAAGTGGTTGAAAAGACTGTGTAATACATGATGTGATTTGTTGCAGTACCTGAGAAAAGCCATTCAGATGGTCCATATTGTCAATGCTCTGACTCTCTGTAACCTCCCTTGTGGGCAATTCTGTCTTTCACCAATAATCAAGGGATGGAGAAGGAGGTCAGGAAGCAAGGCCTGGCTTCGCTGCCACCCCAATACTTTATAAGCCACATGTCTGATGTCGGAATGTCCTGAGCAGGGTCAACATGCCAGTTAACCTTCAGCAGAATGATGAATAAGCCAGGGAACGACAGAAAGTTTAGGGTGGGAGTGTGGTGCCTTTGTTAAGCATTCCCCCAAATAAGTACTCTTTCAGATGGCCTCTCTGTCTGGTGGCCGGGAGAGTCTTACACCCTAAGTCAGCGCACCTTTTTGTGAGATTTAGAATGGCTGGAGAGCGGGCTTTTCTTTTGAAAAGTGGGAGAAGGATGCTTGTACAAGCGAAGTGGCAGCGGAGACCCCATGATAATAGGAAGGAGCACGTATGGAAGTCGAAGATCTAGAAATGCACAGGAAGCATCCATTTCTACGAAGCACTTGGGCAGCTTCCCATGCACAGGTGCTCCTGCTGGAAGACCACGCCCCTCAGTCACGTGTCAGTTTGAATTCCTTCCTTCCTCTCTCCAGCCACTGGCCTGATGACTCCCACCTTTTCTCATTCCTGTGGGTGCTCCTCAGTGCCATTCCAACTCACACAGACGCGCACCACTGTCCCTCCAGTGTTTACTACCCACCATGTGTGGGTCCTGTGCTAAAGGACGCAGGGGTGAGACACGTGCCTGCCCTGGGTGACCTCAGCCTAGCGGGGGAGGCTGACCAGCAAAGCAGCACCCCTGGGCAGTGTGGGGGGTGCTCAGGGCAGAGGCAGGGCCAAGCTGCACACGTAGAGGAGATTAAGTCCGTGAAGGCAGGGAGGGAGGGAAGGCCTCACAAAGGAGGAACAGACTTGGAGAAGGGCGACCACCCCAACATCTGAAACAATGACTGGAAGGAAGGGTGACATTTTGGGAATAACACTGCTCAGGGAATGCTGAGTATGAGATGCGTGTAGGAACCGCAGCCAGGCAGGGAGAAGGCAGGTTCCCCGTGGGCGCTCGCTGGCGCTCACTGATGTAAAGGCATTTCCTCATATTTGTTGGCCTCTCCCATTGGTCAGTCACACAGCAGAGAACAGAGGCCCTCGGGTAGAGACTGTTTCAATTGCCTGAAGCAGTGATTCTCAGCCTTCCCAGCCCCACCCCCACCCCCCATGACACCTTCTGTACCTCCACTGCTAACCAAAGAATGGGCAAAGTGGTTTGGGGTGGGGTCATCCGGAATTTCTTTTTTAAGATTTTTATTTATTTGAAAGGAAGGGAGGGAGAAAGAGAGAGGGAGAAACAGCAATGTGTGGTTGCTTCCTGTGTGCCCCCCACTGGGAACCTGGCCCACAGCCCAGGCAGGTGCCCTGATTGGGAATCGAACTGGTGACTCTTTGGTTCCCAGGCCCGCACTTAATCCACTGAGCCACACCAGCCAGGGCTCATCAAGAATTTTTAAAAACAGGCCCTGGCTGGCGTGGCTCAGTGGATTGAGCACGGGCTGCGAACCAAAGCATCGCAGGTTCGATTCCCAGCCAGGGCCCATACCCGGGTTGCAGGCCACGGCCCCCAGCAACCGCACATTGATGTTTCTCTCTCTCTCTCTTTCTTCCTCCCTTCCCTCTCTAAAAATAAATAAATCTTTAAAAAAAATTTTTCAAGAATTTTTAAAAGCATCCTTGGTGAAGCTGATATGCATCTGCAGTTGAGGCACACATGTGGAACATGCTGGAAAAACCCAGTCTAGGAAGAAGATGTTCCTGGCAATGCTTCAGGGAGAGGCCCTGCAAATTCCAGAGCAGGGATTTTTTTTATATAGCTCTGTGAGCACTCAAAAAGAGCCTGCAGAAAGTATGCAGCCCACAGGGAAGGCAGTTCTGGCAAGGGTGGCCGTTCTTGGTTTTGCCAGGGGTCACTCAGGTCATCTCAAAATAATAGAAATGTAGACCATAATATCATTTTATTATTCATACCGAGTATTCAAAAGTTCTCTTTTCCCTCTACAGCTACTACAGGGGTGGACAAAAGTAGGTGTGGAGTTGTGAATAGACAAAAGTCTATTATTATATTATCACCATGTTATTTATTTGTGTACATAATGAAGGCCAGCAATTTGAACATTTAGGAGATTGTCCCTAAGGGCACTGTGCCACTGTGACATTCTTTTGAGTTAATCAAGTTACTGTTACAAACATAACCTTTTTCCATACAAACAACTGGGAGCCTCCTTTTGCCCGCCTCCGTACTTAAATAGAGAAGCTTTCTCCATCCCTGGTAGCTGGCCTTGTAAAAAACACACATCGAGTGTTTATCAGCACAGCTGCCACTTTGGCTTCTTGGAAGCCCCAGCCACACACAAGGACTTGCGTGTGTGGCCTGGAGGACCTCCGAGCAAGTCGTGTGCCTTTGGGGAAGCCTGCCCTGCTGAGGGGACAACAGGGAAAGATTTTCAGGCTCTGGGGGTCCTTGGTGGGGGCTTCTCACTGACAAGTCTCAACATCTCCAGCTCCCACCTTAAGAAGAATGACGTCTGTTAGTTAAGTATTGTTATTAATTAATGAATCCAATTGGGGAGGAAAAAAAATGCTGCGTCCTTTGTGCTCTCACCAGAAATACAAAAAAGCACCTTAGACAGACAGTGTGGTCACTGCGTGGGCTGCGGGCATGTGATAAAGCTTGTGGAAATCTGGGCACACTCAATGCCTTCTTGTCAGATAATATGGGAAACTGGGTGCATGTGTCATCTTGGTAACAATTAGCAACTTCCTAAAATACAAGTTTCTGACTCGGTGGCATTTAGATTTGTCTGCTTTCACTTCAAAGCTGCAGAGAGTGCCTGTCCGACTTCTTATTTCACCAGCACACAGGGACTGGGGACACGGCAGGAAAGAGACCAAGTCACTGCCAGGCATTTCTGTGTGACTGACTAGATGGCTCCAGCATTTGCCTGTCTGCTCATGTCCTGCTAGCCTGTCCAGTGAGAGCTTCTCTAATTCTTTTATACTTTTCATTACTAGTGACCCTTTCCTTGACCTCTGATCCAGTGGTTTTCAACTGGGGTTATGAGAATCCTCCATGGAGCTCTAAAATAATGCAAATGTCCAGGTCTTAACTCAGACCTCCACCACCTAAAATTTGGGCTAAGGTTCCATACGCACACATTTTTGAAATACCTGCTGGGGATTACGGAGTGATTTCCTAGGTTAAAAAGTCCTTCCTAACCCATCCATTACTCACCTCTAACTCAGTCAACCTTCACTCCTCACCCCCAGTTGACCCCTACCCAACAAGCCAGTCTCGAATTCTTTAAGAGAGCTGAACACTAACCCAAATGAGAGTTTTTAAATATGATGGAATGTTTAAGTGAAGAAGTGTGTGGTTAACCAAAGAAACTGGTTATTCTTTGAAAAAATAAGCATGGATTCTTTTTCTTTTACAAATTAAGTTTAATTGATAATTCAGCTTCAGAAATAAAAATAACTTCTAAAATGAGAGTATAAACATGTTTATTAAGTGTTTTTCAGAGTTTATCTCCTTCCTTCATTTATTAGCAGATTACTCATCTATTTTCTTGCCCGAATCTACAGATTAATAGATTACTGATCTATTCTCTTGCCCAAATATTATAAAGAAATTTAAATTTTAGGTAGATGAGCTCCCTGTACCCATCCTAAAATGCTGCAAGTCCCCCCAGTGGCCTCAAAGAAAGAACGACTTCCCAATTTTTCCTTAATGTCTACGGCTGGAATATAGCACCTGCGTGAAGTGAAACGGGGAGGCAGATTTCCTCTAAACACCACCCAAAGTGTTCGGCACTCAACATAAGGACTTGGGCATTTCGGGAATTTTCTAACTACCAAATACTTAATAAAATGAAGCAAATTAAATGAAATTTATAAAGGTTGAAGGTTCTAAATGGGCCAGTGTAGTAAAAGTATGAAGTTACCTGACAGTTATGAATGGAACATATCACATTTCCAGCTGTTGGTGGAAATCCATAAAAATCTGAGAAAACAGACTGTGAGTAACAAGCACATTGCTGCTTTTCTAGTAACACTTGAATGGCTGCTTGCAACTGTTTTTGTTTGTTTACAATCCATTTCCTGATCATTAAGGACTCAGATAAAAACAGAATTCCTGCTTTATTCTCCACAAGCTGCCAACAAGACAGAAACAGAGAGGGGAGTCAGTAGCGCATGGCAGCTCAAGCACTGGAGCAAACGGACGTCCGAGAGATCAGACGAGGCTGGGAGCACGTGTGGCGTCCTCTGTAACGGGTTTCAGGTGTGGACGGTGCCAGGCGCAGCGCTCATCGGATCAGCATGCAAGCACAGCAGTGACCACGCGCCCAGTGCTGGCAAAAGCATCTAGTCATTCCTACTACACAAAATGAATCTGTCCAAAATTTGTAACGGCTCTGCAATTAGAGAACTTATCTCTGCTACTGCTAAGAATAAGCCCTTCCCTACTAACTCCTTCTCCAGGTAAGAAAACCAAAGGCATGAAGAAGTTTGGCCTGGTGAGTGATCGATCAGGGTGCTGGTTTCTGACCCATCCCCTGTTAGGAACTATTACTACAAACACCTGTTTATTTCCAGACAGAACATGTACCTACAGTCATTTCTCGAGAACCTATACTAATAAGCAAAGGCACAGAAACCTGAAATCAATACTTAATTCTAAAAATCTCGTTTTACCTAGTGATTCCATCTTCCTCTCTGGCAATCAGACCGACTGCTGTGTTTCCTGAGGTCTCTACTTTAGAGGATGAATAAGGCATCGAAATCCACTAACTGGACTGCAGACTCCTAAACAACGAAGAGTTGACTATAATCTCTATTTAAACTTTTTTAAGTACTAAAGATATTTCCAATAGCCTGGTTCTATTCCCTGGAAGTCCTACCTCACAATATTAAATTCAGCTGAAGAGACAATAGTACCATTTATACTTAAATATTGCTAATCTTTGGATAAGCAAGAAAGTAAAACACTGATATCCTAAATATATTTCCCTGGTGAAAATCACATAAGCATATTAGATACAAGAATATTTTTAAAGATATCAAACATTTATTTACCAATATTTTTTCCTGGTCTTAAATCTTGGGTATTTTGGAATTTCCCATCTTACACTTTGTTCCTGTCCCTAGCTCCTCCTAAGTTTATACTACTCAAGTAATTTGCTTTGTTTATCAAAGAAACAAAAAACGCTGATATTTCATTGCATGTAGCTAACAATTCAGAAATAAAGAATCCTATTTATGAAGCACACTGCGTCCTAAGCCGTAGAAACTGAACTTCAGCGGTGTTACATTGCCGGCCACTACTAAACGGGGAAGCCTTTCCCTTCACTGAACGAGGCTGGTCAGTTTCCACTGCGTGGGCGGGGCCGGGGGCGGGCCGAGCTGGCACGGCGGGCTCACAGGTCACTCTCCCCGTAGAGCGCGGAGGAGAAGGCAGCGTAGTCCAGCGCGCCGGGCACCGAGCCCGGGCCCTTGTAGGCGGGCATGCGGCTCAGGCAGTACTGCGCCTGATCCGGGGGCAGCTCGCGCCGCAGCTCCTCCGCCAGGATGTAGGGCTGCAAGAGACGGGGGTTTGCGGGTCAGTGCGGGGAAGCCTGCAGGGGCCTGGTGCTCCTGCTGCTGCCTCCCCGAGGGGGGGTATCGGGTGTGGAAAGCAGGGTGGGGCTCACAGCCCATCCAGCTTCCTCACCCGGACCCTGGAGCCTCTTCGGAGGGGAGGAGGAGTGAATACGGGGACCCTGCTCACCGGCGGGCGGCGTCTGATGTGTGTGACTTGTGCATTAGAAAGGGGAGCCGTTTCCTGCTGGGCTTACTAAAATACGAGAAACAGGCTGCAATGGAGAAAACCTCTCTCTAAAATAAAAACTGGCATCCAAAAATGGAGTCTTTTAAAAAAATGTCACATGCCCAACAGGAAATAGAGTAATTCTGGTAAAATGGACTGGCTGGTAAGAGTCACAATAAATGAATAGCAAATGTCATGCTGTGATTTATAAAAGGGTTTTGGGGACTTCGATGAGCGATGGCTTATTACCTCCTAGGCCAGGTGGGCTGTCTCCCCTCCATCTCCTCCCCATGAGAAAGGATTCATTTTAAAATAAACATTCCTCTTTTTATGATACTTTACCTTCTCTGATGGTATAAGGGACTAGCACGGCCCTGCTAATGTGTGCTATTACCCATCTCCTTTTTCGTCTCACCCAAAACACTGGGTAAAAGGATCCAATACCTCAAACTGACTTTATAGCTGCTGAGATATTTTTTGTTTGGAGGATGATACAAAACTTCTAGACTTTCAATTAAACTCCTACTTACTTTCTAGACTATATGTAATGAAAAGCTTGCCAGTTTTTTAACTGCTGGACAACTCCAGTGTGTGGGCACAAAGTTAGGGTCATTGATCCTTAAGAGAAGGTCCCTGTTCCCTAACGTCTAAATTGTGTTATTTCTTCTGAGTCTACCAACTCAGAATGCAAAATGGGGTGGAACCAGTAAAATACACACACACAAAAAAAACTATAAAATACACACTTGGTTCCTCCCATAAACTCACTGTGAGGCCCAAACCCAAATTTCGGGATACGTCTGTGTTTTTCTGGTCTGGGCAAACCACCGCTGTTTCCCTGCCACTTTCTGGGTGCAGTGCTGCTGCGGAACAACAGGCACTGGTGTCGAATGGGTTTTACGTGCAAAGCTGTTTCTGTGCTCATTATGAGAATGCAGTGGGCTGGTGCAAGTGCAGAGGAAAGAAAACCTGTCCATGCAGACCTTATCAGATGCCAGGATGCGGAAGGAGGCGATGACCTGCTCAGCTGTGTCGGTGTCGGCTGTCTCTCTGGTCATGAAGTCGATGAAGGACTGGAAGGTGACAGTGCCCTGTCCATTGGGATCCACCAGGGTCATGATGCGGGCAAATTCGGCCTCACCCTGTGGCAGGGTTGCAAAGAAACATTTACTTCAAGAGCTCACAATGGACAGAACTATTCTCTGGTTCTTCCCTACTGCCTGCATGTTCCTTAGTGTGTAAGAACGAAAGTATTCCTGCATCCCCTTCAGTCCCTGGAACAATTCCCAGCATGACCCAGGTTCTCCATCCAATGGCTGTAATAGTTGCTCTGGCTGCAAGCCAGAAGCTCCTGAACGTCAGACTTCCTTCCGCCCTGGGACCCATTGTTCTCTAGGCCTGAATAGAAGAAGAGGAATTCAGGGAGGGAGTTGGGCCCTTTCTAGACAACTGAGAAGAGCAACATGCTAAATAAAAGACAGTTCAGAAGATGGCTCTCATGACTGTTATTTTCAAGGTTGGAGAGGCAGCTCATGTTGAAAATACACAATAGTGGGCAACAGAGAGAAGTGAGGTGAGTGGTACCATCACAGCCCACAGGGAAATGTAAGACTGTTAGTGACTTATTACTAAAACCTTTTAACCTTGTAAAATATTAGAGGAAACACCACTTGAAAATCATCAGGATACTATAAGCCACTGAACGTGCACTTTAAATGGGTGAACTGTATAGTATGTGAATTATATCTCAATAAAGCTGTTAAAAATTATCAGGAAAGCTTATGTTCTCTTCCTTCACTAAAAAATATCTGACTGCCCTGGCCAGGTGACTCAGTTGCTTAGAGCATTGTCCTGATATGCCAAGGTTGCAGGTTCAATTCCCCAGTCAGGGCACATATAAGAATCAATCAATGAATGCATCAATAAGTGGAACAACAGATTGATGTTTTTGTACCTCCCTCCTTCCTCCCTCCTTCCTCCCTCCCTCTAAAATCAATTTTTAAAAATCTGATGAATTACTAAATAAAAACATATGTTCTAGCTCTGTGAAGTTACTTTATATAGTAGCAATCAATCTTCAAAAATATTATCCTAGTCAATGACATTGGACCAAACCCAAATGTGCTATTGTCCTTTATGGTGGCCACCTCCTATAAAACACCCAAGTTCAATAAAATATCCAACCTTAGTGAAATTTCCACTTCTGCCTTACCAAATCATAGCCCATGGAAATCAGGCAGGCTCTGAAATCCTCATGATCCATCAGGCCATTCTTCCTCTGCCAACAAATAGAAACAGACAAGCTGAGACTTAGAGGCAAATGAGCAACTGTACTTGATCCAGGGGACAAAACCCAGGGAGACGGGACACCAGGAGTTTTGCCAAGAAACTGTAAAGGTCACCACTGACTTACAGGAAGACTGGAGCCAACACAGAGATGTTACAAAATGAATTCTTAAGAAGAGAGAAGGGAGATAGACAACAGACTGAAAAGAAAAAAGACCACGCATTCAAGAACGCAATGGAAGGACATGCCCAGTGCCATGGAAAATGACCTAGTTAGGAGCTGACTGCTGCTACCCACTGAAGACAGAGCATACCCTACGCCACTCTCAGGCCCTGGGCTGGGATGGAGTGGCCCTTCTGTGTGGCAAACTTGGCCTTAGCCCTGATCCTGTGAAGGTCTACACAGCAGCTCACAGAGAGGCCACATGGACAATGGCCCTCCCAGTGGAGTGAGGACTGGGCAGGATGCACGGTGGCCTAGGTTCTAGTGACACAGGTGTCCACCCAAGCCCTGGGTGTGATGTGGAGCACAGGCTGCACTGAAGACTACTTCGAGGGTTTTGAGAGGACAGTTAAGGTGCTAGCACCAAATAAAAAACTAAAGATAAGAAAACATTTTTATTATTAGCCAAGCCAATTAATAAGGAGAGGTTCTTTTCTGGTATTTTCATAGTCCCAAAAGCTTACATCAGAGGTTCCTTTTTCTGTGAATGTCTGTTCTCTCACCTTGGTGATCAGCCCCGAGTCACCCCCTGCCCCTCTCAGCAGCGGTCTCCAAAGCGATGCTTCCCACTGTGGACACTCCTCCCTCTCCACCGCCTCCCTCGGGCTCTCCTGCCTCCTTTCGTCGGGGTTAATTCCCTGGGACCTGGGCCTTCTCTCTTCTTACTCTCTAGACCTTCTCTTGCCAGAGATGACTGTTAGGTTTCAGCCCTAAAGCCCAGAACGGGATGTCTCACTGCACAGGGTAGCTCCAATTCAGCAAGCACCCTTTTCTTGTGTTCTCAAGGCTCAGAGTGTCCAGGTCATTTTTAATCTTTCCTTTTCCCACAGCAACCTATCACTAAATTGTCAGATTTCTGTGATAACTGATCTGTCTGTTCTCTTCTCTTCACTCCCAGCACTCCTGCCCCTCAGCTGGGAAGTTCACGTTCTTCTTCCCTCACATCTGACCCTCTGCTCACCTTCTCTCCCCTCCCCCAACCCTGCAGCCCCCCTTACCCACCGGGCACATTCTTCTGAAGCCAGCTCCTTTAGACCTACCACACCTCCTCTCTACAGCTCCAGCAACAGGCCTGCAGGCCACAGGGTTGGGCCTCTGCTATTCCTGTCTCTCCTTTTTAATGGGAAGGGGAACTCAAGTGGATTGTGTCCCTGACACCTCTCCCCACGACCTCCAGCAAACTCTGTTGCCCTCCAAGACACGTAATGCTTAACATTTAATTTAAACAAATGTTCCAACTTAGAAGGCTCTGCATCAGCCTCCTTGGACTTTTGTTGCAAAGGACAGTCTCATTCTCTTGGATTCAAATAAAGATGCGTTTTTAATGGGACGTGGCCCAAATGAGCGAGAGCTGTCCAACAAGCCCAGAAGGGTTTGTTCAGGAACAAGACCAATTATTTCCCACCACGGAAACTTGAGTGTCGGTGAATGAAGTCAGGGCAGTACCACAGCAGGTTTCCACACTGAGAAGCCGAAACCAGGCCAATGTCCATCTCCGCATCCACATGTAATTCCTTATTCAGGCCTCGGCCCCCAGTCAGAAGTCTACCGTCTGGGATCTCTAATGGGCCTGCCTTTGGCCAGGCCTGCGCACAAGCATCTTAACCATTTACTGATATTTGTAAATCATTAGCAGGGTCCCAAACAAAGTAATGGTATGTCCTTTTTTTCTATATCCCTAACAAATGGAATGTGGCCTTTATGATAAACAAACTGGGAATTTTCTTATAGATACTTGGTGATAGTCAATATTGAAATCAAAGTACACTTAACATTTTATAAATGACCACCATTTTGTTGGTGCATTTTCCTTAAAACATTTCAAGAGCCCATTTTGTTAATTAAAAAGAAAATTAAGTGTTATGTGTCACAAGAACGGGTTATACTTCTATCATGTACTTTGTCTAAATAGTTACTTGGGAAAACTACCTCAGAGGTTTATATTAAGTGACCTAAATCCAACAACCACATTTTGTAATGGGTAAATGTTCACACAGAGCCTTCACTAGCTTTACTGCCAAGTACAGAGGGATTTACGGAGTCACCTGCACACAGCAGCACACAATCCTGGATGTCTGTCACCTGGGCAACATCAGCGCTTAGCACACTCCACTGTGGTGTCTATTTCCCTTTGGTGTTAATCATCCCCTGTCCCCGTAACCTTCTTGGGGCATTAAGACTTAAATTAATAATGTGGGTATTATCTTAAACATATTTGAATGTCTCTGGGACTGCCTTTCAAAGAACTCAAGGGGGACGTACCCGGTCGAAGTGGTTGAAGGAGGCTCTGAACTCGTTCATCTGCTCTTGGGTGATGCCCTTGGCATCTCTCGTCAGGATCTGCGTCTCCACCTCGTTGATGGTTCTGGCAATGGTCGTCAGCAGCAGCTCCCATCCGACACGAATGTGCTGCCAGGAAAAAGGACCGATCAGCAACAGGGGCCCCCAGCACATCCATCTTGTCCAAAGGGAGATAAGTAGGGCTTACTACAGACTTTCTACACTGTTTTACTCCACTTTTTGTGAGATTCTGCAGTGGGAAACACTCAGAAGCAAGGCCAGGGTTCTAACAGTGACCATTGATACTTTTTAAACAAAATACACAGTGCTCAGTCTCCTTGTCACTAGAAATATCTTTCCATTTCCAAAGTAGCAGGAGGGGCCCTTGGTTATATCGACTGGTGCCCAGGGAGACCAAACTGGGTCAAACTGGTAGACATGTAATTTCTGGTCATCTCTCTGGAGCTGTGCAATGACTTCCTGCTGTGATGGTGTTGCTGATGACGTCATTATGCAGTGCTTGTTGTAGTACACAAGCCTTTTTCCAAGTGGTGATGGAAAGATCCCTACCTTCCACACCTGCAGAACTTAACAGGGTCAAACAAGACAGGTGTGGGAGAAAAACACCCCAAGTGAGACGGTCACAATCAGGAACAGTGGCACAGGCGTGCGTGCTGACTGTACCTCCATGGTGTAGTTTGTGTGCCTGTTGTCGAAGACCAGGGCCTCCTGGATGAGCTGGTGGTCTCCCTCGAGCTTGTCAATGTTGTTCTTATAGTTGATGATGTTGTGCTCGTACTGCTTCAGCTGATTCATCTGGTCCTCCAGGGATGCTGTGATCTGGATGGAGCTCCGGGCAATCTCCTGATGCAAAGCACAGGGGACACATGGGTGAGTGGGAGTCGGCACGCCCACTCTGCTCTGGACACTATGCCAGCAGCAGCCAACGTTGTTTCACTATCTCCGATGAGGTAGGAAAACGGAAAGTGCCACAGAACAGAACTAGCTCTAGTTCTGGTCCATCTAGAAAATGAGAAAAAAAAAATCAACTAGGATCAAGAAAAACAAAGGAAGAGGGGTAAGAAATGGGCCACTCTAGCCTCAGTGCAGAGGAGGCGGCTCCCAGCCACAGGGTCCCTGGATCGGCAGTGCCAGCAGCTACTGTGCCAGCAGCTGCAGCACTGGTCAGGGCAATGGTGCAGCCTCGGGGTGAAAGAATCCATTCCAGCTTCAGAGGTGCTCCTCTCAGAAGAAAGTTAACACTTTATCACCAAAAGGGAGGTTAAGAGAAAAAGAAGGGGGCCACTACACGTCTCCTGGCTGTTCCTGGTGATAAAACGAACCCAGAAAGCAGTGCTACTCAAAGATCCCTTTACCTCACTTAAAGTTCTGAAAATGCAAAGTGTGTGTGACCCTTTACATGCCCCTCCTCCTGAGGGGTAGGGGGGTGGGGTGGCTGACAGCCTAGATCCTGCAGAGGTTAAACCGAGAAAAAGCCCCGTGGTTGTTTTTAATGACGAAGTGAAGGGGTGGCAGCAAGAACAACCTCGTCCCCGTGAGTGTGCCACGCCCTGCGACGCCCATGGGCGCACCAGCTGCAGAAGCCTGGGGACAACCAGAGCTACCGCACGAGAGGCACCACAGCTGCGTCAGCTCTGGGACTGGCTTCCAAGTCAGAGAAAACTCTCTGCAGGCTCCAGCCTACCTCCATCTTGTTCTGGATCCAGGGCCCGATGGCGTTGGCCTGGGCGGCAAACTGGCGCCGCAGGCGCTCGTTGGCGTGCTGGCGGGCCAGCTCCTCCTGCAGGGACTGATCCCGGATGGGCACCAGCTGCTTCACCTGTCAGGGCCAAGGGCAACAGGGGTTAGAGGCCAGCTTTGGTCCAGTGGGGGTGACCAAAGGATGGAGTGATGGTCCAACGGGTGGGGATGACAGGGGGTGAGGCTGGGGGAGGGGGAGGGAAGGGTGCGGGACATAAGGAGAGGAAGAAGTGTGGGAGTCCCAACTCTAGGACTAAAAGAACAGTCCACTCTAGCCTTGAGGGCCACCCAGTGCCACCCAGTGCCTGCTTAAGGCTGGGTGTGTCTGTGATGGGGACTCAGAAATTCCTCTCAGCTGCAGCTCTCACCCCACAAGCCCAGGTCCAGAATACAACACAGGATTTGTGAACTTGAATGAGGGAAAACTGGCATCTTTATTTTCACTCTCTAATGGAAAGTTAGTACTTCCTTGGATTATGAATGTTGGCAGCAAGTCCACAGTAGGATTTGGCAATACTGTGACTTCATTGCAATAGAAATCACAGACGTTCTCCTATAACATTGGTGATCGCCTGCCTCTCGAAACACAGCTGCTTCAGTGCCCTTAGACCTGCCCTTAGATCTTGGTTTTAATGTGTTAGTAGGAAGCCCATATATTACTACATCCCACCTTTAAAACATATTTTAATGACTATAGTTTAATGTAATTTTTTTCTGTTGTAGCCTTTGAATATTTATTCGAATTTACAAATATTATCATCAGGAAGGATCCACAGGCTTCCCCAGACGGTGAAAGGGTCCAAGACAGACCAAGCCAAGGACCCTGGCTCAGTCCTGTGGGATGCTGGTACCAGGAAGGCACTGCGCCCACCTGCCCCTGCGTGTCCACTCACTCATGCCCTGAGATGTGCACTTTAACGCTATCCCCCATTCTCTCTGAATCAATGGACAGAAGAGCTGCTTCAGAAATCTTTTTTGTGTCTCCTGCAAAACTGCTGCTGTAGACATTATTCGACTTCCCTTTCACAGAAGTCCTTGCAGCCAATCCGCTTTATGACTTAGTGAATGGAGAGGAGTTTGTCTCCCTGGAAGAAGTGTGATTTCCCTTTTCTCAAGGCATCTACCTAGCTGGACATGTTCCCTTTTTTCTTGGCTGTCAGAAGACCGGGGCTAACTCCCCACAGTCCCCTTCCCATGCCTGGTTTTCCCTTTTGCATTGTTTGTAACTACACGACTAATGTGTGTGTTTTCACAGCAAGCACTCGCGGCCATGGGACTCACTCCCTAACGACTATGTGAGCCCATAAATGGCTGTGCTGTAACCTTAACCATAAAAACGAATCTTTCTTAAGAAGGGACCACAGGCTCAAATGAGCTCATTTTCATGATCATTGAATTTTTTTTAATCCTCATGGGAGGACATTTTTTTTTTCATTGCTCTTAGAGACATTGGGAGAGATTGAAACATTAATGTGAGAAAGAAGAATCAATTGGTTGCCTCCTGTACATGCCCAGACCAGGGGGATTGGTGCCTGGACTGAGAATCATATACATCTGGACCCAGGGGTCACACGCACCTGAGCCCAGACTGGGGATTGAACCTGCGCCCTAGGAATGTACCCTGAGTGGGAATCAAACCTGCCGCCTTTTGGTTAGGGGACAATGCTCCAACCAACTGAGCCACACCGGCCAGGGCTATCACTGAATTTAAAGGCAGTTTCCCACGATTTAAAAAGCAGCAAGTTAGGAAGAGTACTTTAGTTCCCCATGTACAGTTTTCTAAGCAATTCTTCTGAATTGAAAATTCACACACGTTTGCGACATGTTTATCCCATATTCTAAAAATTCGTTAATGGAACACTACAGGCAAGATGATGCCACCAAATCTTTATCTGGGGATTTAAAAATGGTTTCCCTCATGGTATCAGTATCATAACCTTTACAGATTCTGCCAGCATTTATAAGACTTTCTGGAAGAAAAATCATCTCTCCTTTCCTCACAAACCATGGAAGTTGCTGAATGTAATCTAAGAATTTAAGGTATTTTGTCTGTGAAATTTGGGGTAAATGAAGCAAAATCAGGCAGTCACTCTAACCCCCCCCCCGGGTCTTTATGACTGCCCTTAGCCTTGGCTTCACAAAGGGCCCAGCCCCATGCCCAGCCCCTGCTTGCTACCTACCTTCTCCCACTTGGTCCGGAGCTCGTCCATGGTGACAGTGCTGTAGGGGTTGCTGGAGCTGACCCGGATGTTGTAGCTCTGAATCACCTTCTCCACCTCGTTCTGGATGGCCATGATGGACTGCCGCTCACCATCGGCCTCCGGCAGCGTGGCCTTAAACTGCTCGTGGGCAGTGATCAAGCTCTAACCAGAGACACGAGAGGGGAAACGGATCTCACTTATGTGAACCTCACAGCCTTCCACATTCCCATCTGCATGTGTATAAAAACCTCTGTAACTATACAAACCTCTGGAGAAAACTGAGTGCTGCATGTTTTGCAAAAGCTATTTTGTGCACAAAAGTCAAGTTCCTTGAAATGGAACAAAAGGTATCAGGATGACTATTTAATTGGTGGTTATAAATACAAAGTCTTCAAAAAACAACACTTTCTTTTTTTTTAAAGTCTTATTCGCTTTCATTATTTTCAATCCTCAGCTATTGTTTAAGCCATACTCTCCTCTGAGGAGCAGAACTTAACTTTGCTGCCCTTTCTAATGACAGTTTTGCCTTTAAAGTCCAACAAAATAACCCAGCATTTAACTGCCTTTATGTCTAGAGACCACTAGGAAGTATATCCCTTACTCCTCAAAAAAAAAAAATAGCTGCAGAAACCAAGAGAAACCAAGTCATTCCCTTAAGGCTTCGTAAAACCGCCATCTACCCAACGGGCCATTTGGCCCTGACCTGTGAGACAGCAGCCCCTCGGTTCAGCTGGCACGTGGATGGCACATGGACCACCTTCTAGTGCAAAGTAACATTCACTTCAGGCGCTGCCATGGCCCAGCTGCCAGCACCTTGCACTGAACAAAGAAACAACTTCAGGCACTGAGTACGGCTCCCTGGGCATCTTAGAAGCCTCAGTCACTCCAAACACAAATGAGTTTAGGTGGCTAATCTCTGACAGAGTGCATGCAAGACACACCATCACAGCCTCCTCCACAAGACAAAAGCAATGTTCAGTAAAGTAATTTCTTCCCCCTTCACCCTTCTAGAAGGCCTCTTGCTAAGGAAAATGGGCTTGAATCCCAGTCTTCAGTATCTCCTTTGTATTTGGATCCTTTTGATGACCTATCTATTTTACAGAACAAAGAATTTAAAAGTACTTAATTTTTCTATTGTATTACACATCCAATTCACTGTCCAAGGGTCTTTAAATATATTGGATCCTGGCTATTGGAGAGTAACTCTGCCCCCTAACATGGCCACTTAGCAGCCTTATTTACAACCTCTGGTCCAGCAGGAATAAGAAGAATATTTGTATTGTGGGAGACAGAAGGTGCTGATCTGTGGTTGCTGATGGTTTACCAACCGGCAAAAGTCAGTAGACTTCAATAAGCAGCTATGTGCCCACATTCTGCACCATAGTTAAACTCAGTAGCCAGGAAACCCACAACTCTCCATGAGAGATTCCAAGAGCATTCGTGTCTATTTTCTTCAATGATCCCACATTTTTGCTAAAGAACAGATCCTTTTAGATAATATTCACCATCATCTGACTGATGTTCTTTCGGTTAATTTGGCAGCAAAAGGGTGGAACACACATTTTAAAGCTAAAGCTCGAAGGGTAACGTGGGCTTTCCAATCACGTTTCTCTCAGTAGAAAAACGAAACGAGCTGAGGAGGGTCAGACAGCGAGGACAGGGCCCACCTGGATCTCCTCAATGCTGTGCACGATGAACATGTCCTGCAGGTCCTCCATGGCGCCTTCCATCCAGTTGTTGAAAGGAGCGGCTCTCTTGGCAAACTCCAGGTGGAGCTGGTCGATGGTTTCCAGCAATTTCTCAGTTCTCTGAAGATTAAACAGAAGCAAGCGTCATCAGAGGTAAAAGAATAAAAATGATCTGAAAATGTAGATGCGCTCCAGAACAATGTGCCATCACCTGACACGTGGTCGCGCACGATGCTCTCATCATTACCGAGTTTACACACAAGACCGGCCCCTGTTCTGACAGGCAGGCTGTGCCCTGCTGGTCTCCGAAGGGTCTTCTCAACCAAAGAAGGATCTCATAACCTCTGAAGTAGCCTGGTTTTGAAAGTACTTAGAGGGCTCTGTTAAGCAGCAGCTGGGAATGAGCAGCCACAGGGGAAATAAAGCCAGGGCCCTCGCCTTTCCAGTCTAACCAAGAACTTAACACAGGAGGCTGGAAGCGAAAGGAAGTCAGGTCTCAGCAATTGGCTCAGGAGTGCTGAGCTCAGTCTGATGACACTGCCAGGTGTCCTGAACATGACAAGCAAAACAGCACAGGAGAGGGGAGAGTCCTTGAGATGGCGCTGAGAAAAAGGGCTTCTGTAATGATCTTACTAAGATTGCTGGGTGTCCTGAACATCACAGTAAGAATCATACAGGGAGGGGGTGGGTAGTCCTTGAGATCTTACGCTGGGAAAGGGAGCTTCTGTAACAATTTCACTAAGACAAAGAGCCTTTACTAACTGAGAGAAAAAGCCTTTGTAGCTGTACATTATTCCCAAGGGGGAAGGAGGGGGCACCTAGAAGCCAGCTGAGGTACATAACTACTGAACCCCAATAGTCAGGGCACTTACATTAGCTGACAACCCACTTGCAACCTCGGCTCAAGTGTATACAACAAACTCACTATCCTACCAACAAACTTACGGTCTTTCCTCCACACATGGGGCATTCAGACTAGCTGGGTGCCTGCTCGCAGCTTTGTGCTCGTGTGTGTTTCCCAAATAAACTTGCTGTTTCATTTTCACTCTACATGTTTGTCTCTCGCTTGAACTCACCTCATGTGGCGAGACGAGAACCCAGGTGGGGAAGGGAGGCCCCCTGACTCGGGTCTCCCTCCCCATGTGTAGCAGAGCCCCCACACGTCCCCTCTCTGAAAACTGAGAAGCCACAGAGGGCACGTAGTAACCTGGTTTCTAAGTTAGAGGAGGTGACTCCCTAACCGTGCTGGGTAACAGATGAGTCAGGGCAGCTTCCTCGTTTTTGTCAACACTATGCAGAGAAGATGCCTTTCTCAAAAGCCACTCACCTAGTGGAGACTGGAGGAACTACAGCTTAATGTTCTCTAGTCCTCCTTCAGCATTTAACACAGACTCCTCGGTTGCCTTTCCGGCACACGAAAGCACGAGGCTTCCGGCCAGAGCGTGGCACCACCTGTGTCGTGCGGCGGAGAGGACGGTGAGCAGACCACAAGGAAAGCACCCGGTATCTACACGTCTTCCATAATCACATTCATTTCCCTCCTGTTCCAAAATATACGAGCTGTGTCTGCTACACGCCTGGTCCTTCCGCTCCCTCAACACTTCTTTCTCTAGGGGGACATGTAGCAGCCATTGGCATCTAGGATTGCATCTGATATCATGTATTTTACAACTTTCCCGGAGTTAGGGTGAAAAGTCTCAGAAAACTGGTAACTGCTTCTTTCCTCCACATCATCTGAGTCTTCATGGTGAAAGATAAGTAGATATGGTCATCTCCTCTTTACCTGCGGTTTCACTTTCCACGGTTTCAGCTACCCACAGTCAAGCACTGTCTGAAAATATGGCATTTCCCCAACCAAGGACGCCCTCTGCTCCGACACCCAACTATCAGCATCGACATGGTTCGATGACCCAGGATCCACAGAAGCAGATGACCTTCCTTCAGAGGTATTTCCAGAAGGTCAGCCACAGCCTACGTCACCCGGTGCCCCTCACCTCATCACACGGGCACTGTGTCATCTCACACTAGCACAAGACGGTGAGGACAGGATAATAAGATATTTTGAGAGAGAGAAACCATGTTCACATAACTTTTATTATAGTATATATTTTTAAATTGTTCTGCTTTATTATTGTTGTTGTTACTCTGTTACTGGGCCTAATTTATAAATTACACTTTATCGTAGGTATGTTTCGGTAGGAAAAAACATATATATATATAGGGTGCAGTATTGTGCGCATATATATATATATATATATATATATATATATATATATATATACGGTTTCATGCCTCCCCTGGGGGTCTTGGTCTTTCCCCTGAGGATAAGGGGGAGCTGCAGTACAGTTAAACACCAGCTGCTTCCTGCTGTCTATCCTTGTCTTAAACTTGAGTAAAGCCAATTCATCCTGACTCTTTTCCTTTTATTTTTCTTACGTCAACATTTGTTGCCATTTCCCTTTGCATGTGTCGAGTTAAGGTCTTCCTGATCTTGACTCAGTCACAGTTCAGTGTACTCTTACACAAGGATTTTTGGAAAGTCACTGTAATGACTACTGGATACAAAATCGGTTATACCATATCTCGTGACCTCTGGATTTTTTAATTCACAAGTACGGTGCACTGCTGTACGGATAAATTATAGTACAAACTTTCCAACTTCCTGTTTGCCTCTTTTTCCTACTTTTCATACTCTCTTTAGAGGCTCCTTTCACTGGATAATCTGGTTTGTTTTATACATGTACTGCCACAGAAAAACAAGAAATTAATAACAGGGACTTAATTAAGAAGCCTCTACTTGCTGGTGTGGCTCAGTGGATTGAGCGTGGACCTGTTAACCAAGGGGTCGCTGGTTCAATTCCCCATCAGGGCACATGCCTGAGTTGCAGGCCAGGTCCCCAGTAGGGGATGTCTTAAGAGGCAACCACACATTGATGTTTCTCTCCTTCTCTTTCTCTCTCCCTTCACCTCTCTCTCTTTAAAAAAAAAAAAGCCTCTACTAAAAGGTTTCATGTTGTTTTGGCCAGGTAGCTGAGTTGGTTATGGTATCTTCACGATACACCAAGGTTGCAGGTTTGATCCCCAGTCAGGGCACATACAAGAACTAACCAATGAATGCATGGACAAGTAGAACAACAAACTGATGTTTCCCTCTCTCTCTCAAATCAATACTTTTTTAAAAAAAAGAGGCCACATCATCGGTGGCTCAGAGACCTCACCTCCAGGGCCTCTCTCCTCTTCTGCGTCAGCGTGCCCAGCCTGTCCCACTGGTCACAGATCTTCTGGCAGCGATCGTTGACATTCACGGCGTCATGATAGTCCAGCTCGCTGTCAGAAGTGAAAACAAAGATGGGTTTTCGCAGATGACGTCAGGAAGAATGAACATGGGTCCAAATAAACAGATCACATATGTTTTTTATAAAGGTTCTGAGAGAACTGGCAGGTATTTCACCGTTTCGTTAACCATCACCACTGCAAACACGATCCCTATTCTGACAAATTATGAGAAAAATTAGCAAAACTTTGCTGGTTGAAAGGTTTGTAAACAGAGATCAATGCTGTTTTTTTGATGCCTCAGGCTGATTATTCTCCCTTCAATTTCTTGGCCGTTCCCCTGGAGAGCGTTATTTTAAGTGGCAGGGCACCGGTAAGTGACGCCAATGGTTTGACCTGAGGACAGCCCTGCGGGCCGTGCTGACGCCACAGCAACTGGAATGTCAAAATGAATCAAGGGGTGTAGGTGTCAGCTTGCACCCGTGTGTCCTCGGTGCCTCTCAAGGGCACTGGGCCTCACCCGTCACAGCGAGATGAACACCCTGTCCTGAAGGGGCAGTGGGACTCGGGCACTGGAGGGACGTCTAATGCCCCGCCGGACAGAGCCCTTCCTCTTGTGGACGAAGAGGTTCCGACTGGTCTCAGGCCACCGTGTGACAGCGAGAACGAGATTTCTCACTACGTGATTCCTCGTCCTCACCAGCCCGTCCAGACATCCTAACAGGAGCTTTGCAATGTGAAGGGATGTGAATCCACTGCTCAGGCACTAAAACACTAAATGCTGGAGAGAATTTAAACCCCCTCTGGTTAAGATCAATGTGAGACTCGCAGAGGTTTAAAGGCGTCTTCAGGAGACTCCTCCCGAGCAGCCCAGACAAAGGGCACCTTCCCCTACTACACCCAGTCCCGACGCTTCCCTTTAGCTCTTAACAGACCTTAATTGTTTTTAACAAGACCTTAAATTTGGGCAATGGCTGTTTGTTACTTGTTTTTTCCCCTCTTAAATAACATTAACTTGTCCTTATTGAATGTCCCTGTTCCTGTCACTGGATAAAGGAGACGCATATGGCTGTGATCCTGGAGTTCTTCCAGTGGCTAAGAAGCTCCCTGTCACCGAATTAAAGTTCGTTGGGTTCTTATGAGCAGCTTTCTACACACACATACGTGTCACTGACTGAGAGGAACTGAGATTCTTGTGCTTATTTTTATAACCAAATAACCAGACACACCAGCACTTTGCACAGCCCTGAATGAGAAGTGAAAAGGCCGCAGCTCTCCAGAATGTTGACATGAAAGAGAAGAAAAACTTCAAAACGAAACCCAGGAATCGTACTGTTGAGTAATGGAGGCACCAGTGCTCAGGGCTCGCAGTTATATTCAGGGTGAACATTCCACCCTCTTCTCTTAACTCACGTGTGCTGGTGCCACACACACCTGCTCTCCAGGAGGCAGGGCCTGCACCACGGGGCACACTATTCTACACGCACTCTCAGAACTGCACACACAGTTTGAGTTCTTATTTCAGGAAAGTTAAACGGGACAGGGTCATTAATAAGATGAAAAGGAGCCCAGATTTAAATTCTGTACATGGTTCTTCTCTTCACTATGTGAAGAGATAGGCATTGGATATACCTGGAATCATAAGAATAATTAAAAATTACTACTTAACTTTTATGGGCAATACTTAAGACCATTTTGAATGACTCATGAGAGCTACTGCAGAGCATTGAATGGCTGGAGTCTCTTTCACCCCCCGTTTCATTTGCGAGTGCCAACGGGCAGCCCGACACCCAGCTGCAGGTGGCAGGAGAAGTCAGACTGCAGTGCATCAGACAGAAGTGGTGACCAGCACACTGCGAAGAGGCTGTCTGGGCTAAAAAAAAAACTCTTGAAATAGGCCAGACCTGTTAACTAAGAGGTAAGGAGCATGGGAATTTTAAAGTATAACATAATGAAATAAACGTTTATGTTATCATTATGTGACAAGCTCTAAAACTTTGTAGACCTATCAGTGATTACGAGGAGGGGAAAGGAGCAGGGATGAAATTTTGCGTTTATCGAAAGGGGACAAGGGTCTTTAGAGAAACTTGGAAAAATCGTGGGCAGCCTCTCCCAGAGGGCGGCCCCGGCCACAGGCTGCACCCTGCACAGAACGGCACTGGTGGATGGTGGCGTGGGGCTGCCCTGTCTCCTCCTGCAGAGCTCAGGCATCATCTCTGTTTGTTTCTGGACAGGAGTGTGGTTGCCACCGGCACCCGGGCCTGGTGGGCCCCCTGTCCAAGCTGCGCTCCGGGACCCCTGCTGCGTCTCATGCTCCTGCAGGTGCACTGCCCATTCCAGGGGCCAGGGTGCTGCAGGATGAGTCACACAGGGATCCCCCACCACCAAAGAACTGAAGCCAAAACAGTTCATCCCTTAGAAAAACAGGACGAATCCTACCCCAGAATCCTCCAGCTTCACTCTCCCTAAGTTCCGCACAGAAAAGGAAGGCCAGGCCCGGGAGCCTTCCACTGGCCCACACCTGCAGGTGTCTGCGGCTGCACATACTTGAGCTCCTGAGCGATGGCGGCGATCTGCTCCACGCGGTCCTGGTGTGCGGCCAGGTCGCTCTCAAAGGCCTCGTGCTTCCTCAGCAGGGCCCGCACCTCGGTCAGCGACGCCGACTCGTAGTCTTTCTGCAGCAGGATCTGTTCTTTGCCTGCAAAGTTTGTCACAAGAGTGAGAACACTCTGAAATCACATGGCAGCTTCCTTGAGTCTACACAGTGCTCGGGGATCGTTAACCCGGAGAAGAGGGGCAGGGAGCCAGGCCAAACTCAGGCGGCAGCATCACACCTGGGGTTCAGGCCTCCCTTTGAGGACGATGAAAGCCCATGTCTCCAAATACAGGGGAAGCCAGCAGGCAGCATCCCAATAACACACCTGCCTTGTTCGTGATCCTGGTAGTGAGGATGTGATTCTCCAGGGCGCCCCTCAGTCAGGTTAGTAATTATTAGCTCACAGTCACCTGGACTCGTCGGGCAACACACTTGAACTCTGTCTGCCTACCCTAATTCTTTCTGTTTGAAAGCTTTACTTTCTGTGGTAAATATAGTCTGTAGTTTTTTTCCTAATAAATTAGACAGTTCCTCTCTGAGTGTCTACCTATTTCCCCACAAATATTTCTTAAATCGAGCAATGGCTGGACACACATTCTTCCCCTGGTTGGTGACCTTTAAGAATTTCATTCTTTAAAGCTAGAAACAGAAAGCAAATGATCACATATTTAATAGTGACAGCCTAGCACTAAGCGCCAGAGACTGATTTAAATGCTTTATAAATATGAACTCATTACGTCTTCCTCCAAACTCTGTGTGGTGTAGGTGTGTGTGGGGGAGGTTGGTTTCTGTCACTCCCACTGTGAAGAGGTCACAGAGGCACTGAGAGGTGAGGACTCTCCTCAGAGGCACAGAGATGACAGGTGACAAGGCCAGGGCTCCAGGTTGGGGCCTGTAAGTATCCTGGAGGCAATCCCATCACTCGCACCCTGAGAGGCGCCTGGGACCACAGGATGAGGACACCTCCCGTTCTGCGACAGGACAGGGGGGAGTCTAGCACAGCAGATAGCAGCCTGCAGGCGACGTCAAGACCATGGTCCATGGCTGCGGGAACAGGACTGAGCAGAGCTGAGGGAGGGAGGTGGGTCTGAGTGCCGTGAGGACACTAAGAGGAGACAGCACTACCTGCCTTCTTCCTTTCCAAGCAACTTTCTAAGTAGGAAATTATGCTGCTTTGTGGCATTTAATAAATGTCCTGTTGGCAAAAGCCAAGCTGTCTGACCCACAGTTAGGGAATGAACAGATACTTGTAGAACCAAGTAAAGAAAGATGGGGGGACAGAAGGAGGCAAGTGTGGCAAGAAGGCATTTTGACAGGTACATTATCTGCTTAATTAGAAAAGGAGAGGTTCAGCACAAGAGAGCAGAGTGGAGAGAGGCAGGGACCCCCACCCCGTGCAGGGTCTCCGACATCAGGGCAGAGTGAGTAACTGCACTGTGGCTCTGTCCCCACCCCAAGCCGGGTCGCTCACCGTAAGCCCAGGTCTCGTGCGTGGACGCCTTCTGCCGGAACTTCTCGGCCAGGTGCTCCACGCGCTCCAGCCTCCGGATCTCGTTCAGCAGCCACTCCTCGTAGCCCTTCTCCGCCTGCTCCAGCCTCTGCCAGGCCCCGGCGATGTCCTGTGGGCAAGGACGGCCAGGCCCGGGGTCACACTCGGCCTCTCGGGCATCCCTGTGAACCCCTCCACTGCGTGGTGGACACTGCCATCCTGTTTTCTGTCCCTTTCCTCACCTTCCCCCATGACCATTCAAATGTGCCAGCTTCTAAATGTCTACTTATCACTGGGGCCTTTGAAAACTGGCCTAGTTGTCCTCATGAGTGAACAAATGCCTGAGACTCTCCAGATGTGGCTCTCAGAGGCTAACAGGGCTTTACTTTTCTGGCCACAAGACAAGGACGCCTTCTCACAGCCACTTAGAAACTGACTCAATTCACAACCGCTTTGACTCAGTGACCGGGCTCAGCCGGCCGGTGGCCATCAGCTGTCTCCTAGACATCACACACATGCTGGGCGCAAGCCAGAGACTCGATGTAAGAGGGGCAACACCCAGCAAGTCCCTGTCCTGTGCAGCCTTCACATCGGCTGCGGAGAAAGACAGTGACTAAGCCCATCTGTGTAGGACAGGGATGTTCTGTGACGGAAAAACAACACAGGATCGGGGGAGGCCAAGTGCCCACAGGGGAGCCGTCCTTCAGGCAGGTTACTTAGAGAAGAGCCCTCCCGTTTGGGGAGGTGGCCTCTGAGCCGAAACCTCGTGACAGAAAAGTCAGTTTTGTGCAGAAGTGGGGAGTGAGTGTTCCGGGCCCCAGATGACGGTGGTGGCTGCTGTGAACAGCATGAATTTTACGGACAAAAGAAAAAGAAGAGGCCGTGAGAGAGTTAGTGTGGGGCCCAAGGAGAGAGGCTGGTGGCCTGGCCAGGGGGTGGCAGTGAGTGCAGAGAAGGGGACAGGTTTAAGATGTGATCTGGAAGTGGAGCCACTGGGACTGGGTGAGGGACTGGATGCAAAACAATGACACAAAGAGGGGGTCAGCAGTGACACCAGGGTCTGGGGCTTCAGTTTCTTGGAGGTGCCGTCCACTAACAAGAGAGCACTGCGAGGCATTCTGGGCTGCGTGAGGTCTGAGGTGCTTTTGAGACATCCAGGCAGATCCAGGAACCTGGAATTCAGGAGCATTCTGAGTTGGAGACTAAAATCTGGACGCACAGGTGTCTGGGCGGGAATTAGAGCCACGGGCCTGGGCAGGACCACCCAGGGGCCTGAGGACAGAGGAGACAGCCAGCAGAACCCAGGAACCTCTGTGCACAGGGCAGGCAGAGGAGGCCAAGCTTGGAGCAGTGACAGAAGGACCCATCGGTGAGGAAGAAAACAGTAAGTTCAAGAGCAGAAGGAGTTTCAGGAAGGAGGCGATGGTGAACAGGCTTGCAGCTACAGGGAACAGGAAGTAAAGTGACTGTTGATGGGATTGTCAGCATGGATGCTGTTGACTTGGGTGAGAACAGTCCCAGAGTAGGGGACAGAAGCCAGGTTACTGCAGCGTGAAGAGTAGAAAGAGTTGGGGGGTGGCATTGGTGGAGGGCTGAAAACCAGTCTCTTAAGGACACTTTCTAGACGTTCCGCTGTGAAGGGCAGCTGAGCAATGGGATACTCCACGGGGGCAGGGAGTCACAGAGGCCTTACTTTTTGTTTTGCTGGTTCTACAGGTCCCTGTGTGTCAATGCAAGGGATCCAGCAGAGGAAGGAAGGTGAACAGGGGAGGTGACAGTGCAGAACAGAGGCCACTGGGCCTAGGTGATGGTAGACCGGGTAGGGACACTCCGCCAGGTGTGCAGAGGGAGGAGAGGATGAGGCCATTCATCAGGGTTTATTAAAGGCCCGCTATTGGGGAGGCACCAGTGCAGAGGGCGGTCAGAGCTGCGTGGCGGTGGGGAGGAGACACCAAGAATGAACTGGTTGCAGGGCCGAAGCTCTGCTCCTAAGCTGAGACCCCTCAGCAGCCCCCAGGAAGAGGCCCGGGCTACTCACCGACACCATCTTGCCCTCGGAGGGCATGAAGGCGGGCCGGTTGCTGATCCGCAGCTTGGTCTGCAGCGTGTTGAAGTTGATCTCCAGCTGGCACTTCTCCTGCACCTTCGGGGGCTTGTGCTTGCGGCGGTAGTCCCGGAAGTCCTCCAGCTTCTTCTGCATGGCCTGCATGGTCTTCTCGGGGGTCCTGTTCTCCAGCCAGGGGATCGTGCGGCGGATCCATTCCAAAAGCTGTGCCCAAAACACGTTAAGCGCTGTTAAACACACCAGCAAACTGTCCCCACGTAGAAAAGACCTCACAGTTAGGGATGGATTAACTTAATATTCCTATGGCTGCAGAAGTGCGATGCCCCACTGAAGGGAGAGGAAAGGCACCTCTGAGCGTGGGTGGACAGGTCAGCATCCCACCCACGGCCACCAGCGATTGCCCAGCGACACCACACACCAGTCAAGAACTCAGGGTCAGCACGAGTCATGTTTTACAAATGTGTGACATTTACAGGAAACTCAGGGACCAGACATTAGCAGACAAATGCTGGATGGAGCTTTCAAATGAAAAAAATTAAAAAAATAAATAAAATTAAAAATCACCTGACATGGCGAATGTAGTATAATAAAATCAGGGAAGAAGTGGGTTTAACTTAAGCTCCAACCTAATGAATTTATGTACTAAGCTAATGTATTGTAAGTCTGGGACTGACCCAATGCCACAGTATATTTTGATTTGATATCTAGTGAACACCTGAGGACAAGGTACATTCTCCTGAATTACTACCAAAGTCTTAGAAAAGAACTGCTGAAAAGCTACAGATAATTTCCACCTAAGATCACTTAGAAAATGGCAGCAGACAATAAAAGTTAGTTAAAGTGGCGATGTGTCCACGGCCTGAGGGTCTGCGGAGGAAAGGGCTGGACGTAATCACCGAGGCTCATTGTCCTCCAACCTGGCCGGGCTTTAGTCCCGAGTGAATCACTTGCTTCAGACTGGAGCAACTGAAGTGCGTGTCCTGGTACTCTTCCCAGAACAGACTGCATATCGGCTACGTGCAGTCAGGCCAAAGGCCATCTGGTGTGTGGCCTGTGTGATGGTGACCGAGTTCCATCTAAAGGGGCCCGGACCATGGGCGACAAGGCTGCTGAGTTCCCACTGATGCTAAAACTGGAACGAAAGAGCCCAGGGAGAGTGCTGTCCTCACCGAGCACCTGGCTGCCACGCACCAGGAAGGTCACGTGCGGACACCAGGGTGGAGGGCTCAGCCTCCCTCCTGTTTCCCTCTAGGGATTTATACTGGAGCCTGAGCCACATCCAGCAAGGCTGGGTGCGCTCCTCTGAGCTGGGTCACTGTGGACTAGGCCTCTGACCACGGCGCGCGGCCGCTGTGACGTCAGAACCAGGAAGAAGTCACACAGTGCAGTGTCTTCTAGGGAACCCTCCCCTGGAGGGGCCCAGCAGGAGGTGATGCCACACTCCGCTTCTCAAACATGCAGACTGCCTCTGCGCTCTGGGCTGGTGGAAAAGCCCGTCAGGAGTCCCTCAGTGCTGATAATTATGTGGTTACAGATGAACCGCCTCTGAGTTCCACTGTATTCTCCTACTTTTATTCCATCTGGGATGAAAAATGCAAAGAAAACAATACTGACAACCCGTGTTCACCCTCTCGCCTCACCCTCTGGGTGGGTACGGACAGGACTGAGGGTCACCATTTCCTTTACCTCACTCGCTAGCCTCTCATATTCTTCCATCAGCCTCTCATTCTCTTGATTCACAGCAAGAACCTTACATATCCTGTTAGCCGCTGTCTCGGCCTGTAAAACACAATAGGTAAACACAACAGCTCCGTCGACGGGACATGCACACACAAAACTGAGCGTGGCGGGCGTGAGGGGGATGGATGGGGGGCCGTACATGGCGCAGAGTTGGGTGAGGGAGGATAAGACTGAGGGCATGAATCATTTCACACCTTTTTTACAGTTTTCACACAGACTTACACGGCAGGCTGAATATACTGTAGGGAACAATGGGGAGATAACATTAGTCTGAACACAAGCTTTGTAAAACATCAAGCAAGTTAGTAACAGAAATATATGGGTCGAGGAAACTAAAATCTCAGGTCCCTGAATGTCTGCCCACTGGAGCATGCTACTGACCTCAGGACTACGGGGTGAGAACTCTCTGAAAAACCTCAGCCTTTGAGAATCAAAGCTCAAATGACTGGTCCTGAGCATGCATCAGTGCGTGGAGTTCAGATGGGATCCTTACCCAGAGCTGAACCTGCCTTAACACTTTGTTTAACCTGCATGAGAAGTTGGTGAGGCAATAACTCTCTATCATCCTTCCATGGAGGAAAACCCGGGCCCGGACTGGCAGCGTGCCCTGATCCATGGTCACAGAATGAGTCAGGAAGAACCACGTGCCATCCAGGCTCCCAAGCCTACAGCCCGTCCCAAAACCTCGCCTTCAATGCCCTGTATGGGCTGATGTCCAGTTATCCTCATGTGCTGCTGACAGTCTTAACAGGACAAGAGGAGAAACGCAGCCTTTGCCCCTCCCAATCTACCAGGGTTCTCCAAGGAGAGACATGTGAGGGGGCCAGAGACAGAAACAGATAAATACGGAGAAAAAAACACATTTACCCACAGTGTCCACCCCTCAGGCTGTTTGTCTGAAGGAATGTGAATTTTGGGGGGGTTCTAACACTGTAATATTTCCCTTCTTTCAGTTAAAATGGGCTTCGTCTTGAAAGATGCTAGAAGCCACCCCGGAGCAATGAAGGCAGCTTCTAGGGACTAGGGCCCAGGGAGGCAGTTGCTCGCATTGGGGAAACTCCCCTTAACTCCACCTTTTGTTCCTAAAGCACAATGTTTCCCACAATTTACTAGTAAAATAATATCACAGAAGGAAGGCGGGGTGAAAACGCTTCAGGAAGTGTCTAAAGTTAACGCTGTTTTAAAAAGAGCATTCACAGTTTGGAACTTGCCGTATTAGGTCATCACGAAACACCCAGAAAGATTCCAAGGTAAGATGTGAAGCGCACACACACACACACACACAACCGACGCCCATGCGGAGGGGCAGCGCGGCCCCGACGGACGCGTGGTGGGTACCTGCTCCGCGCCCGCGAAAGCATGGTAGAAACAGGACACGTACGTCATGATGGCCCTTTCGTCCGGTTTGGGGGTGTTCACAATGTCTGAGGGAGGGAAAAACAGCACAGAGAACACACACACACACGGAGAGCAGAAACCCGGGTGAACAAGGGAGGGACAAGTCGGTTTGCACCGCTCGATCTCTGGGTCTCTTGGGCCCACAGTCCCAAACCTCAGACAGATGGCTCGTGAACAGCATGATTCAAACCAGCGCTTCCCCAGTCTTCACCCTGAGGCCTCTTTTCCTCCCTCCCCTGGTGGGCTTTGGAAATGCCATCAAGGCATTACCACTGGAGCCGTGGGGTGGGCTGCGGGTCAGACTCAGAGCTTGTGGCCATTTCCCCCTGGCTCATGGGGCCCACAGCCTCTTGGCCACTTCAGGTCACCTGTGTGTCCCTTTGTGAGATGCTGGGAACAGCAGCCGAGCACCCAGCCCCGTCTCTCTGGCCGCTTTCCCATCACACCCACAGCTGTCCTCACTCTGCTCTGTGACTGGCTGCTGGTGTCAGGATGACACCCCCCCGAGAAGCATGGCAGGTGAGGCCTCTGCACATACTTACCTCACCATTTACAGAGGTCACCCAGGGTGACCAAACGTTGCGAGAGAAGGGTGTGCATGGCTTGTGCACGCTACAACCCTGGCTACCATCTGTGTTAGCTGCTGAATTAGCCAACAGGAAGACAGAAACAGAACCACATGACACATGCCCTTCCTCCTCTGACCTGTCAAAGCCATTTTCGCTGAATTGCTTTTTCACTTTACACAGAACTCAGTCACGGGACAGGATGAAGTTAAAAAGAACACACTGTGTAATTCCCTAAAGTGAAACCCAGTTTCCCAGAGGATATTAATAGAAAGGACACAGGTTTGTGTAACAGTATGGAATCTTCTGGAAGACAAACGTGAACGGCATACTAGTACACAGACAGAAAGTAAGTTTCAAAGAAAACTAGTCTTAAAAAAAAACATACAACTGCCTCCTCAGAACTAGACAGGTCTCCTTACTCACAGGAGAGGGGGAAAAGAGAAGAAACGATTGAAAGGAAATGAAGACCCACAAGGTGAAGGTGAGCGGCGACTCGTGTTTGACGTCCTCACCCCTGTACACCACGAGAGCATGACAATGACAGGAGACGTGAGTTGCTACGGCTCACCCAGCAGGTCTGTCCGGGTTTACTGAGTCTGTGTGAAGGAAACAAGGCCACCGCGCCAACGTTTGACACCCCTGGGCTCCCCACTGAGCCGCTTCAGAGGAGTCAGAGCAACGAATCTTCCCTGTTGCCCCACACATTTAGGTTGGGAAGACTTCAAACCAAATAAGTCACACCTGCCTCGTCACTCCTCCGTGTACTTCTGAGAACTGACAAGAGGCATCAAGGAATTGACAGTCCCAGAGACATCTGTCACTGGGCATGCAGCAGCCCGGGGGCAGCCAAGACCCTCCGCAAGTGCATGCGGGACAGGTCCACCTGCACGTCTGAACCTTGTGCCCACCTCAAAAAAGGGCTGTGGAGGAAAACAGGGAAGCAACGTTCATAAGCTTCTAAAATGTGAGGACAGGATGAGGAAGCATTTCTCCAGTTTTTACCTCAGGTTACAGTTCCAATTAACCACCAGAAAATTCCCACCAGGTGTTCAGGTCAACAGCAGCAGGTGGGGCCAGTGATCTGAGGAGGGGACCAGGGCACAACAGGACAATGAAAGGTGGCAGGAATAAGACAAGTCAGCGTGATGCTGTGCCGACGTCAGTGCGCGTGTTGGCCAAAGGTATGAAGGCTGATGTGGGGGTGTCTGCTGGGTGGGCAGGTACATCCCAACATCCCCACACCCTGATTGGTAAGAAGATCCTTATGAGAAATTACTCTACAAAGGAATTAGCATAGTTTGCAAGACTTTCTCGAAACCATTCCAAAGGAAGGATGAAGAAAAGCAGTGGAAGAAGATTGGGGTGTCTCACAAGGAGGAGGGAACATCCCACTGAGAGCAAAGGATAAACAGAGTAGACATGTACCCCAACCAGGGCTCGGGGACCAGGGGGAAACCAAAGCACCGAGCATGACAGGGATCCTGGCTCCCCCGACGGCAGTGTGTCAGGGAGGCGTGGGTGAACTGCGAGATGCATGCTCTCAGGACGCCAGCTTTGTCCTCACTTTGGTATCTTAGCCATTAACTGGAGTGAGTTAACTCTGAGCAGTTGTCTAGTATATGGCAAGGTCAAAGGAGAGACCACACAAGCGCAAACTTAGGGAGGACAGATGGAGAAAAATCAACAGGAACTTGTCTCGGCTGCTAGTTCATGGTTTTATTGACTTTCTCCCTCTGAAGAGTCGTGACAAAACTGTAAGTAGAACTCTGAAGGGTGTGCTCAAGTGTTAACACCAATAATACAGGTGTTTGATAGTGGTTAAATCAATAAATAGGTAAAGTTAGAATCCTAATGGAAAGATCAATGTTATGTCCCCCAAAAGTTATGGGGAAGTCCTACCCCCAGTTCCTGTGAACATGACCTGATCTGCGGATGTACAGGTTAAGACGAGGTCGTGCTGGAGCAGGGCAGGCTCTTACTCCATTGTGACGAGTGTCCTTACAAGAAGAGGGAAGGAGACACAGAGACAGGCACAGAAGGAAGATGGCCACGTAGAGATGGAGACCAAGTGAAGCCACTGCCAGCTGGGTGAGGCCTGAGGCTTCACGGAGCTGTAAGAAGCCAGGAAGAATGCTCTCCTGAGGCTTTGGGGAGAGCATGGCCCTGCTAATCCCTCATTTTAGAACTGTAAGAGAATAAATTTCTGTTGTTTTAAGATACCCAATTTGTGGTAATTTGTTAGCAACCATAATGCAATCACCAAAAATGAGGAGGAACTGAAGAAGGACCATTGACTATAATTGAGTTCTTTGCTTTTCCCAACAACACAATTAGTGGAAGCAATGGACCATTCAGGAATAACACTCAGGACAAACACAGTGACAGACGTTCCTGGACCTCAGGATCCCACCTCACACATCTCATTATGCCCTGCAGTCCTGTTCACAGGGTCCTGTTCACAGTAAGTGCTCGATCAGTGTCTGCTGAGTGATGAGTGAATGAGCGAAGTGAATGGATGCTCTCCACATCAGCACTTTAAGGGAAGTGCCGTAGGCACAGCTCACAAATGCATCCGTGTAAAGGCACAAAAGGCACTTGAAACTATTCCCTGCATGAGTGATGCTAAATTGCAACATATTTAGTTCTTTCAAATCTAACTAAACGAAATTTAACTTAGACCAATAAAAGTAAAATGTGAACATATGAGAGGTACGATCTACATTTTCATTCCATATCTTCCAGTTGGAAGGAAGGACTTTTTCTTTGTGAAGTCTTAAGCACTTCGCAAGAAAATTTATTTACTGAAATTATCTCGATGTGGTAAGGAAATGGAGTTTGGTAAAAAATTAAAACATGAACTTTTTCTTTGAAAATCACAAACTAAAGCATCCTGTTTCTTTGTCAAAACTGAACATTTTACCAAATCCTTTCACCATAGTTTTGCTGGTGTGCATATGTGTGTATGTGTGTGTGCGTGTGTGTGTGTGGTGTACAGAATTTTAAAAAATAATTTATGAACAAGCTGCACAGGAAACCCTCTAATACTTCCTGAGGAACCCTAAGTGCTTCAGATGTGGCCTGACTGGGAACTTCTGCCAGCCCCGTGTGTGGCCACCGCGTGCCGCCCAGATTTTATGAGAGTCGGTAACACAGTTCACCTCACCTTCGGCATCCAACATTTTGGGAATATCCAGATGCTTCTCTGCGATTTCCATGGCCAGGTTAATATTGCCTATTGGGTCATCCTGCATGAAAAACAGCATTGTCAGTTTTTTCAAATATACTTTTGAACAAGGCATGTAAACAATGTCTTCTATCTACCTCACTTTGGGGAAGAGAGCTTCCCTTACACACGAAACCATAATGGTATAAGTGATTTTTCTTCTTCTCTCTTCCCAATCACTTCAAACATTTAGAAGAACATCAAAAATGATACAAAAAACACACAATCCATGCACTGTGCAATTCATAAAATGGGAGCAAAGGTTCAAGAGCACAAAGGTTTTGCAGGTGGGAGGAACGTGGTAGGGCCTTTTCTCTGGGCAGGATCTGGAAGGTGATCATGGAGAATCAGTCTGACACCCTGGTTGTAAACGTGAGAGGGGGAAGGGGGAAAGAGAAGGAAACCCGCTGCTGGGTGAGTGCCCGCTCACGATGAATGTCACCGAATGGCTCAACGAGCAAAATCATGCTTCTGCATGTCAGAGATGAGAAGAAATTACAAAGACTTGAAATTGCAAATGAAAACTGTGAAGAAAGTTTCTTACGATTACATTTATCTTACACTGTACAAACTGATTCTATATACAGGGTCCGGCAGAAGTAAGGCTTCCTTGTGTGTGGTTGCTAGGGTAATAATATGGGTGTAATAATTTAGAGGTTTGATTTGAACACTTCACCTAAAATGTCATATGGTGTGTCATTGAGTATGATGTTGTTACAGAATTATGTGCTTATGATTTTGTAATAAAAAGGGGGTGTTATGTGTGCCAGACCCTGTATATAATGCAACAAAATAAATTCAACCAAAGGTGTAGAAGTGAAATACTGAAAAGCTAAAAGACTTTACATTTCTTGTTTTGACCCATTAAAGAGATTGAACACTATGAATCTGGGATAGGGAGGGGGCGTAAGAAAGAGAAATCAAAATGAAAAGCAGTGTTAGTCCAGGAATGGCTGTGATGAATTTTAACATCAAAGCCATTTAAACACGTTAGAAACTGCCATGCTTTACAATAAGAACATTCATTTTAATATGGTTCAACATTTCAAAAGTGCAGGCTTCAAAAACATAGTCACAGCATTCGAGGAAGAAGCCAAAGTAAGCTTCCGGCCTCGCAGAACATCTAGTTATTTCAGGCAAAAATCTACTTTGACCAGACGTTGTTAGACACAACCCAGGAGCATTTCACAGACAGCAGCCACGCCAAACAGGGAGTCCCACCGGCTGCTTCATGCAAATGTTCACAAAGCCACAGCACTGAGCAAAGGTTTCCTTCTTTTTGTTTTTGATATAGAAGAACTTCAGCATTAAAAACAGAGAGGAGTGACTCTGAGACTGTGAAAGTTATCTCACTGAGACTCTAGCTCACAGAGACAGTGTGGCGATGAAGCATTTTCTTGGCTCGCCACCTGACCATGTGACCTTGGGCAGATTACTGAATTCCTCACTTTCTTCATCTGTAAAACTGGGATAATAATAATGCCTAGTTCATATGTACAGTACATTAGATTTTGCTCTACATTGTGAAGATTGAATGAATATATGTGTAATATATATAATACTTATTAATATGCATCAATATCAATGCATATGTGTATAAACACATTACTATGTTATAGACCATACACATTAATACATGCATACATATATGATAAACATGATGCATTTATTTGTAATAGTGTCTTATCTAGAACTATATAAGCATTAGCTGCTACTGTTAATTTTCATTTTTTTAACCATCACAGATGGCCAAATAGCATAGGTTTGTTTACCTTTTGTAATAAAAACTGACCATTACAAACTACTATGAAACTAGGTCTGTCTGTCTAGTACAGTCCCCTCATTTTGCAAATGAAATAAAGATTAATTGATAAAATTTATACACTGTATATATGAAACACTCCAAAAGCTCAGGGATAAAATACACACTTTGAAAAGTTGAGAAACTCTCGTGGCTCTATTCCCTTAGGCCACCTCCTTCCTGCACAGAGCAGTGGCACGAGGCTCAGGCGTGCTGGTGAATGGGCGACAGCTAACACGTGGAGACAGCCAGGGTGCCGCCAGCAACCATGCACGCCACACAGGTGAGGGCAGCATGCACTCCGATGTGAGGGAAGCACAGCAGCGACTGAGACCTGGGCCCGGACAGCCACATGGGAGACTACAGTGGGGGACCGCAGTGGCCAGGGAGGGGGCACCCTCGGGGTTAAACCTTTGCACAACGTTACTTCTAGGGCAGCAGAGACCATCCACCATGGGTGGACGGGCATGGATTTCTTTTTTCCAGCACAGATTACATTTTTACACTTCTTTCAAAGGGAGAGTTCAAAGACTGCTTGAAACTTAATAAGCACACTGAAGTTTAAGCCTGAAGGGAGAATTAAGATTTCCTAAGTTGAGTTTTCTGAAGCAAGCAAAGCCCCCTGCAAATTCCTCAAACTTCTTTCTGAAGTTGTGACTAATATCTGCATCACCAGCAAGATAATTAAGAAATGTCCCTTGTGTGACACGTTAATCAGTGCTGGGCAGATTAGTCTGCAACTCAGTCCTGCAGAAAAGGCAAAGGGTCTTGAGCGAGAAGGCCGGGAGGGTCTGAACCTCACCCCCCAGCACCAAAACATGCCTCGCGCAGCGTTGCTGCCAAAGATGCCTCTTGGCAGCTGTCCTGCTGTCCTCTTCTCTTATTCACAGTCTAGGAACGCAACATCTCTAACAAACATGCACAAAGCCTCACTGTAAAAGTCAAACCCAATCAACAGTGGCTTAATGTGGGCAAAAGGGGTGACTGGCTTGGGGCTGTCCCGTCCTCAGGGTGACAGGGGAGCTTCTCCGCTGTCCTGCCCGTGTTCAGTGAGCCGGGCCAGGGGCTGCCTGGGTGCATGCAGAGCTCAGTGCTGATGTGCTCGTTTCGGGACCACATGCGGGGGGCGGGCAGGTCGGACATGCGGGCCCAATGACCTTGTTCAGCTTTGAGTAGTCAATGAGGTCAGGCCGGTGCCGGTGGATGAGCGCACAGAGTCCGAGGCCATCCTTCCAGCTGCGCCACGTCGGGAAGAACAGGACATGAGTTAGTGCAGAGAAAGCCACAGGGTCTGCACTGCTCAGATGGTGGCCTAAAATTCAGGCCACTCAGCCCCTGACTGCTTTCCGTCCAGCTCCACGCACAAACGGCCCCTGGACCTCCCTCCCTCCCCACCCGGTGGCCTTGTGCGCCTTCCTTGAACACCCGTCTTCTTCCTGGGGTCACCAAGGACTGCCACCCCCTTGATGTCCGCTTCCCATCTTCAACTTCAGGCCCCCCATGCCTGGGCCTCCTCCCAGTCACCCTCCCCCAGTCAGGTTCAGTGCTGGGAGTGCTGGCAGGGGCCAGAGGAAAGATGTCTCTTGGCAGCTGTCCTGCTGTCCTCTTCTACCACTGCCCCTCCAGTCCCGATTGCCCCCTCCCCCTCCAGTCTCCCTTCTGGACCCAGAGTCGGCCCACTCGCCCCACACAAGGATGCCAACTTCAAATGCCCAGCACACACGTGCCACTGAGAGTTCTCACACCCCTCAGGGCCACTCTTAGCTCCCAGGTAGCCACTGTCTTTCCTCACAACGAAATTTTTTTAAAAGGGCAAAGACATGTAGGTATGTAAAAGACTCAGCAGAGAGGATGTGGGTGTCAGTCTGCTTCCCTCAGACACCAGCACTACCCATTTCCAGCCATGGCAGGCCGGGGTGACCAGCGGGTCCCCTGACAGCTGGGGTGGGCATCTGACACTGGCCCCGGCCCCACCCTCCTCAGAGCGTGTGCAGGGCCACCTCTGCACCTCACGGTCCGCTCAGGGCCAGGTGCCTGGTAGACACTCTAACAGTGTTTGTGGGCCCAGAGGAACCTCCCCAAGTTTTCATGGGTCTCATGCTCATCCTCCATCTCTCTGATTCTCCGTTTCTTTTCAGGCTGACTGCCATGCAGAGGGTGAGAAACTAAACCACTCTCATGTAAGAGCCCAGAAGATCTGCCTGAGGAAAGAGATCAAAGCAAGGGATGAAATTGTGGTCCCAGACTGTGTCTGGATTTCCTTCATCCAGTTTTCTATAATTTTTCAAACACGATTCTCCTATTTCTCCTGAATCCCAGTGCACGAGGCTGATCTGAGGGAGATGGGAAGGGGCAGGGGGTGCCACAGGGACCTCAGGCTCTACTGCAGTCTCTCCTCCCACTAAGGAGCAATCCCTGCCACCATTTCCCAATGCCAGGTGAGCTCCAAGGGAGGCGGCTTCCTACACCTCACCTTCTGAAGACCCAGCCCAGTGCCACATAAAACTCACTTGTAACCTTGGAGCTGTCTCACCAGCAGCCCTCCCCTTAACCATGTCTTCCCTGAGAAACCATGAGAATGAAAAATCCGACAGCTGTGGTCCTGCTACAAACATAAAGGCCTCTCAGGCAGGAGGCAAAAACGTGAGTGTGAATGCACAGCATCCTGGCCATCGGGATCCCGGCGAGAAGGGGCGGCCCGGCGTGCTCACCTGGTGTGGAAGTTCTGAATGTTGACGTTTCTGTAAGGAGCGGTCTTCCTCTGGCACCACAGCAGCAGGCCTTCCTTGGCAGAGGTTTCTGGAACGACAGCCAAGAAAAGTGTCCACAGGGACACACTTACCACTTCCTTCGCACGACGTCTGCCACCTTGCCAGGGCCCACGCCTCCCACGTCTTCTCTTCTCCTAGCTTCCGCCAGAGGACGGGAGCTGGAGCCCTGCGCCTGGCGGCCAACTTCTGGTGACACTTAGGGACTCAAAAAGGACACTGCAGGTGCGACTGCAAGTTATGACATAATACACACGAAACTTACCTTTCATATGAAAATATGAAAATGTATACAGTTCATGACTTAACTGTCATTCGCCTCGTTTATAATTTACATTCTCAGGTAAATGAAATCCACAGAGGCCACTATGTCTAAAATGTATATACCCTTACCCAGAGATTTTATAATACTTAAAGATTTTCATTGGTAAATTTGAGTTTTAAGCAACTGGACGACCCACACCCAGCCCCGGGCACCAGGAAGCTGGGCCGGGGGATGCCTGCTGCCTGGGCGCAGACCGGCACTGCAGTCCCAGCCGCCCCACCCTGCCCTCCCAACACTGCCTCAGGCTGCTCCAGCCACAGACCAGCTAGAGATGGCACCCTCCTGCCGAGTGGGGGACTCCTCTAAGAGCAACGCAGGCTTAAGGGTGCCCCACTGGCCTGGGGATGGCACTGCAGAACAGGGCTCTCTGTTCCCAGCCTGCCTGCCCTTCTCCTGCACAGGGGTCAGCCAGGGGCTTTGGCCTGAAGGCTCTCTCTGCCATCATTTGCTCTCCCTCTTCATCCTCCACAGACACATCCCCAGCAACTCCCATGCGCTTCTGTGTGGATGGAATGTCCATGTCTCCCCAAACCCATGTTTTGGAGCCCTAACCCCCAGTGGGATGGTATCTGGAGACGAAGCCTCTGGGAGGCAACAGGGTTGGAGGAGGTCATGAGGGTGGGGCCCTCACGATGGGATTAGTGGCCTTTGAAGAAAAGAAACCAGAGTGCACGCATGCGCATGCTGGCTGGCTGTCTATGTGAGGACACAGCAGGAAGGCAGCCATCCACAGGCCTGTTGAGGGCCTTCAGCAGAAGCAGACTGGGCTGGCGCCTGATGTTGGACTTCAGCCTGCAGGGCTGCGAGAAGAGAAGTTTCTGTTGTGGAAGCCGTTCCGTGAAATACCGCCTCAGCCTTTGCCTCTAGGCACCCACAGCTACACACACCAAACAGCTCCTCAAAGCCATGCACAGAACCTACGATTCTACTCCTGGTTGAGTTCTACCAGTTTGGAGAAGCCTTGTGAACATATAGACTCTCTGGCCTTTCATTTGAGTAGGGGCTTCTAGTTGATTTTTCCAAATCAAAATAAGTATTCCATAATTTTTTATCTAAATTGTCTTTCTAGTTCAGATTTTTCTTTGACCCATAACCCAGTTGAAATAAACACACTCCCAAAGTTTCATGTGCTATAAGAATAATCTGAATGATTCATATTCATGTCTCTTGCCTAGCAAATTCTTGTTAAGGAAAAAGGTAAAGACTTTATTAATATATGAACTAGTACAGGTGTTGAAATATGAAACTCCATACTTAGATGTTTTGCTATATATAAGTGCCTGCTTTTGGGTTCTGCCCAATGTAATGAATAAGAAAAAGCACATCAGGGGGAAATAAAACTATATTTTTAGTTTAAATGAAAATTATGTTAGGAATAGACACAGATGTAACACAGATCCATAAAATCTTATTGCTGCTACTGAAGTTTAGACGCACAAGTCAGTGAGTTGCACCTAATTTCTTCCTGTCTGACAGCTCTAAACACTCTGAGGCTGTCAGCATGGAACAAAGTTCTCTCCCCGTTTAACTGGTGGCTCTAATCAAAGCTGACTCTCTCCTAAATCCATTTCCAGGCGTTCAGCAAGGTCAACAAATCTGTGCCAAGTCTGTCCCTGCCCATGAGACACCCAGCTGCCCGCAGGTGCAGGTGAAACCTGCAACATGGCCCCTTGGCGCACACATGTCCACACATGAAACCCTGACCGGGGTGTAAAAGCATGTGATAAATAGGTCATGTCACCTGTAATTCCGTCATGCATGTGACACACCGGGAACCCCCCGCACCTGCACCTGACTGCCCTCACCAGCAGAAACGTTTGCCTCGAGTTCGCCTCTGGGACAAGGCTCTCCGCCCCCTCTGGTAAAGGAGATGGCTCCTCAAAGAAATCAGCAGTAACGACATCTTTGTCCACATAATATGCATCAGTGAAACCAATGAAATGATTTTAATACAGACTTGCAGAAATTAAGTGAGGTTGTTAAGAAATGAGTTCATAAAGTAAAAAGAATAAAAACATAAATTAGGAAACTAACATCATCTACTGTGTTGGACACTGAGAGACATCCAATTCAAGAGGTTTAGGCACTTTGTTAATGAAATGATCACTTTTGAATGTTTCATTTCAGCAGCCTCTGAAAAGCAGATTAATATATCTGTATGTGGTGATCGCTCACAAAATACTGTGATTTTATTAATTATTAGTAATAATTTGGGGCAAACTCTCTAACAGATAATACCATTCAGAGCTACACCTGAAACAGAATTAAGTTTTCAAATCATATCACCACAATTTGAAATATGTAACCAATCAGAAAAAACCCGAGGTCAAGTTCACCTCTGTAAAAAAGGATCTGCTATTCTAGCAAAGGCAATAGTGTGAACAAGATTTTTTAAACTGGCATTTGTTCTTTAAAGTAGGTTCACCTGTTTAAGTGTTTAAATTTAGAAGTACATCAAATTTATAAAATTACTCTAAGTTACTCTTTTTTAACAAAGCAGGAACTTTTAAGAAGCATCTTTGTATTTTCATTAGCATGAAAGGAGTGTATTTAATAAATGTACATCGTCCGAAGTTTTCCAATTCCAAGTATTTATTAATTCTAGCTGGCTGAGACTGAATTAGGGAGGATTTAATAGCCTTACATCTTAGCTTTTCAGGTGATATAAGTGGAGTTTCAGTGCTGGCTGGGAATAATCTAAGTGCATCAGAAACTCTTTAAGGACATGTATTATAGGGTTCATGTCATCTGGTAAACAGTAGGCGGCAAATTGCTAATTTTCATTATTCATTGTTTGGTTAGTAACTAAAATCCCTTAAAAAGAGCAGTGTCAGAGGGTCCTCGGTTCGAGGCAGAATTACCAATGATGGCCCCACCGTCACCATCCAGGTACCTGGTTATCTGCTAGGTGACCAAGTCAGGGCAGGCTGACCGGACAATTCAAACCACCCTTAAATTTGTTTGGCTGTACGTTTTGGGACTTGAGACCTTAATAGGAAATATTCTAATTTTAAGAAGGTCAATTTCACCATTTTCAGCAGTGCTGAATTCATCAAAAATATTTAGGAGTACAGTGGACATAAGACTAAAGATTTCCACCTTTGGTTGTAGCACCAAGTACTGGGACTCTAGTATAAGGAAGGAAAGAAGGGGGGAGGAAGGAAGAATAATGAACAAACTTGGATTTCACCTAATCAATGTTTGCACCTGAAAATCAGTGTCTCAGCTGTAAATCTACAGAATTCTGTTCCACTTGTGAATGTACTAGTATAATAAGCAATAAAGACACTCAAAAAAGTGTTCATCTGAAAAAGCGACTTCTGTTCGGAACAGGTGCTCATCTCTTCCAAAGTGGCTCCGCCCCCAGGACTGAGACAGCAGGGCCAGGGTCCTCCCCACTCAAATGGAAAGTTGTGAGGAGCCAGTCTGCAGATCTTTCATTCAGTCACGGAAGTGACTGTTCAGTTTTATAAAACCACGTTCGAATTTTAATTTACAAGCTCAGTTTACACGTCGCTCTGTGTCTCTTAATACAGTCAGATTTTTACCTTCGACTGAGATGTCCTGAATAGCGAAGCGGAGGATGATGGTCCAGATCATGCCCAGGGTCATCTTCACGTTGCCGTCGACAATCTCTTTAGGGAGGAAAACCAACAGCAGGTTAATGTGAAGACACCATAAGCACTACACAATGCTTTCCTGTAAGTTAGGTTTCCCATAAGTTTTGACTTCAGAGCTACTGGAAAAAATATATATGGAAAGACAGTTTTATGTTTTCATAAGTGTCACAGTGTGTTCTAAACATGATATTCATAACCAAGTGTCTCCTGTTTAAATGAATTCTGAGTTAATAACAAGCACAAATCTTGCATATGCATAATCAGTGAAAACAACCCATGAGTTTCCCAAGTTTAAGGACTAGGTGAGCTACAGTTTGAAATGCAATCATATCCCCTCATCCTCAGGGGGTACATTCCAAGACCCCCAATGGATGCCTGACACCGAGGACAGCACTGAACCGTGTACATACTGTGTTTTTTCCTACACCCACACCTGCCCACGTAAAGGAAGCACGCAGGGTTTCTCTTCGGCATATCTGTATTGCCAGCCCCACTGCTCCCTGCTTTGGGGTCATGATTAAGAAATTATGGTGACTTGAACACAGGCCCTGGATATCGCCACAGTGGATCCAATATCCTCTGGGCTACTAAGTGATTAATGGGCAAGGAGCACATACAGCATGGAGCCAAGGGACAAAGGGGTGACTCACGTCCCAGGATGGAGTGGGACAGGCCAAGATCTGATTACACTACTCAGAGTGCTGCACAATTTAAAAACTTAGGTACTGCTTATTTCTGGAATTTTCCATTCACTATCTTTGGCCTATGATTGACTATGGATGACTGAAACCATGGAAAGCAAAAACAGCCGATATGGGGGGACCACTGTAATGAAATAAAGAGAACTCCGGCTCATCGCCACCCTGGTCCTTCTTCCAGCCCCAGCTGGCAGGTTCACAGGACGCTGTGTACAGGGGCAGGCAGGGACTCCCAGGGCCCCACAGAGAAGGAAGAAGACACATTCCTTCGCAGCCATGAGTTCTTTCTGAGAGCCGATGGGATGCATATGTTCTTTCTCACTCCTATAACAGGTTCGGAGTGGACAGCATTATAACAGACTGTTCTTTGCAAATAATCCTGGAGCCTGGCTGGCCATTCATGGCACCACCTGCTCTCATCTGTCTATGCTCACAGCCAGCAGGAACCTGACCCACCAGGACACCCTGGGGTCCACAGCCACAGTGGGGCCAGCCAGTATGGCATCAGGCCATTCCTGTCGCAGCTCACCTTCAGCCCCGATGGACACCAGCTTCACGCCTTTGCTGGCTATGTAATCCAAGGCTTTGTTGACATTGGCAATTTTGTGGAATCGCATTTTTCCTCGGTCAGGTTTGGGCAGCCTTTCCCCTGTCAGGTGAAAACAGATCAGTGTAGACAGAGAAAGTACTTGCCGTCCCCCAACCCTCACCTCCCGGGATGTGGAATCGAAATGTCAAAGTTCAGAGTCATGCTCTCCTCAACGAAAATGGGTACCTGTTTCTGATGTGCCCCTGGATTCTCAAAGTACAGAGAATTGGAACATTAACCAAAACTCCTGAGAGCAGACGGACCAGTGGGGAGCCATGCTACTAAGGCCATGTGCTTTTCAGATCTGCTGAGCGTCCAGCTGGGCCCATGAGCCCAATTACAACGGGGTTAGGAAGGATGCTGCTTGGTGTCCGGGAGCATTTGGGGTTGCTAACTAGCTGCCTGAGGAAGGCAGGGCAGCCTAGTTCAAGTCCCAGAGGTGGCTACCAGGGCTCCTCCCAGACACCTGATTCTGAAGATACATGGATCAGGCAGACTTGCCATCGCCCTTCCCAGTCACACCTTCACAAGGGCGATCCATTCTCTAGTCCAAAGTCTAAACCAGCCCGCTGAAATCCAGGGCAAAGCACAGCCCCCTAGTTATGCCAACACGTACACTGGGCTTCTGCTTGCCAGACAATTTCTGGGATACGCACGGGCTGGATGAAGGATGCAGAGGGCAGCATGGTGGGTTGTCACATAACTGTCATTTATTTCTTCTCCAATTTTGTTATAAGGTGGGTGATAGAAACACTAATATGCCAATGTTAAACAGAATACACTTCCTTTTTAAGCAGAAAAATAACTCCCAGCAGACTGCTCTTCAAGAGGCTTTCTTTTCCAATAACACCACGTGCTTGACCAGCGGGGGCAAGGGAACTCGTGAAGCAGCGTGTCTACCTAGAGGCCTGTCTGCTGCTCACATGCACGAGGGCAGGATGGGTATGGCACCGAAGCAACGCTTGCCACCAACCTGAGATGACTTCCAACAGCAGCATGAGCTTCAGGCCATTCCTGAAGTCCTCCTCGATGTTCTCGATCTGGGTGCCAGCTTTCCTGAGGTGGGAGTTACACCAGGCAGTGAACGTCTGTAAGAGAGTGCATGTGACTCAGCACGGCCCTCCGGGGTGAGCCCTCCATGGGGGCCACACACCATGTCTCCCACCTTCTGGAGCTTCTCGGGTCAGCAAACAGAATGTGATGGGAAGAATGTTGTGTGGCCCAAGGGTAAGGTTTTAGCAAAATTTCCCCTTTAGAGACAAAAACCTTTTATTTGGTATGCCAACCTGAGGGTTTTTTGCCTTCGGTTTGAAAAGGTACCACGTTTACACCCATGCCTTCGGAAAACTCTGTGTGTACAACAAAACCAAGCTTGCCTGCAAAATGGGTGCGTAAATAATGTATAAAGACCGTCTTACTTACATCAAATGTCTTACTGCAGAGCAGAGGGTGGGTGGTATTGTGTAGCAGAAAGGGGAAGAGAGGAGGGGCCCATCACCACTAATTATCCACGAGTTATCCTGCATAAACAACAGTCTTAAGCTAGTAACTAGTCAATTAAGAAAATCTGCAGTATCGTCAATCTTCAAAAAAACAATCGCAGTGGTGCTAATAACCTACTCCCGGCGCAGCCCTGGATTACAAAGACGGCCAGACACAGCGCTGCCCTGCAGGGGCTCCCGGCCTGGTCCTGCTAGCGAGTCTCCAGGCGACCTTCAGAGGAGAGACAGGCTGCACGTGAAGTGGCACCCAAAGGCATTCTGTTTATTTTTTCAAGGTCTTTGAACTTGGCTTCCACTTGTGCACAATTTCCTGCCAAAACCAGATTAGAAACACTCCCAGCAGCTGCTGGCTCAGAATGTGAACTGTCCCCAGTCTTTCAACAGCTGCTGGGCTCAAGAACAAAGTGCCCGCGTGTCACGCCGGGCGGACACACACAAATAAGCTGCGTTACACACGGGAAAGGGAACCTCTCAAAAACAGACTGCTCCAAGGAAGATTACAAACTGACAGTTTCCATAAAAATGATTTTCCTGGGTAATAAAGAGTATTTTCAAATTTGACTAATAGTCACTTATCGTAAGAAATATGTGATGGTGCACCGTTGGTGGGACTGCAGACTGGTACAACCACTATGAAAAACAGTATGGAACTTCCTCAGAAAACTAAAAATGGATCTGCCTTTTGACCCAGCAATTCCACTGCTGGGACTATATCCTAAGAACACTAAAACACCAATCCAAAAGAACCTATGCACCCCAATGTTCATAGCAGCACAATTTGCAATGGCCAAGTGTTGGAAGCAACTTAGGTGCCCATCAGTAAATGAATGGATCAAAAAACTGTGGTGCATCTACATGATGGAATACTATGCAGTAGAAAGAAAGAAGGAGCTCCTACCCTTTGCGACAGCATGGATGGAACTGGAAAGCATTATGCTAAGCAAAATAAGCCAGGCAGTGAAAGACAAATACCATATGATCTCACCTTTAACAGGCACCTAATCAACAAAACAAAAAAGCAAGCAAAATATAGTCAAAGACACTGAAATAGAGGACAGGCTGACAGAGACCAGAGGGGAGAGGGGAGGGAATTTCAGGGGAGAATGGGAAGGGTTTACAGGAACAAATATAAAGGACACATGGACAAAAACTAGGGCGGGGGGGGGGGGGGAATGGGAGGGAGGTGGGGAAGGATGGGTGGGTGGGCTGGAATGGGAGTAAAGGACAGAAAACTGCACTTGAACAATGATTAAAATAAAATTTAAAAAAGAAAAGAAATTCTAGAATTTCTTAAATTCTAGAGCAAAAAGAAAATATAGACACTTTCTTGGATTTGCAACAACAAATTTTCCCGACAACCCAAACTAGTAATTACTTTTCCTAGAACTCGTGTAAATTTTAGTCAAGTCTAAATGGAAGAGGCACTCTAGGCCATATAGTCTAGTTCTGTGCCCAACCCATGCGGAAGGCACTTTTCACAGGTAGCTATGGAAATGTAAATTGAGTGGAAATTAACATTTTAGCTCCTTGGCTGCACAAGCCATCTTCTCAGAGCTTGAAGGCCACACGTGGCTCATGGCTGCTGTGTCAGATGCTGTAGACGCAGACCCCTCCCAGCATCACGAGAAGTTCCAATCGACAGAACTACCCTACATAAACAAACTCTGTTTTATAAAGCTAAGATTATTACAGGAGTCTATAATTTAATTATATAAATATGAATTCTTCGTATCTGCCTTTTGAATAGGTAATACACTCCCTTAGTTCCAAATTCAAGTGGTATGAAAGGCTCCAAAGGGGAAGCCTCCCAGTGACCTTGCCCAGAGGATAGGATTCATCAACGCAGGCATACGCCTCTCCTTCAGCCCTTCAACACGGGGCCTGGAACCCACACGGCTCTGCACCTGGCTTTCTTATTCACTTAAAAAATTTAACCTAGGGAGCATTCTGTATCAGTAGAATCACTTCTTTCTACAGCAGAAGAATATTCCACTGTGGTATATATACCATCCTTCATGTAACTTCACGTAACTAGCTCCCTACAGATGGATGTTGAGGTTGTTTCCAGATAACTAGGTTTTTCTACTAAGAAAACTTTGCAGGCCCCATACACTGCAAGCAAAACTCTTTAAAAGGTGGTGTTTCTTAACTAGCAATGTCATGACTAATCATATGCCTAACTTTCAGGAAAGGCACAAGAGAATAGCAGGTTATGATTTTTTTAAATGGAATTGATAGAAAGTATGATATAAAATATTTAGATAGTTGTTTCTACTTAGAGTCTACTTAGAATGGGCAAATATTGCTGGTGTAAATGACCTTAGCCTGTTACCATGCTAAGGCCCTTCATGATGAAAGTATCAGAAGCACTTTTGGATGTAACCCCAACCCGCTCATGAAATCAGTACAAGCTTCCTCACCCTACTCTGGAATCCTACAAAGTCTGTCTGTTGCTACCTTCCTATAGGTATACATACCATAGATGTAAATTACCATAAGTAATTTTCAGGTGTGCAAATCCAGAAAACAGATTTAATCATAAAGTCGATTTTTGAGTTAAGTCTAATAAAATGCCCCATCTTTTTTTTAACAATTTTTCATTTTTCAATTATATTTGACATACAATATTTTATTAGTTTCAGACGTACAACACAGTGATTAGACATTTACATAACTCACAAAGCGATCACTGCAATAAATCTAGTACCCATCTGACACCATACAAAGTTATTATAATAGTATTGATGATATTCCCTATGCTGTACTTTACATCCTCATGACTATTTTTGTAATCACCAATTTGCACATCTTAATCCCTTCCCCTCTTGTCACCCTTCCCACTATCCCCCTCCTGTGCAGCCATTAGTTTGTTCCCTGCATCTATGAGTTCAATTTGGTTATTCATTTATCTTGTGTTTTAGATTCCATAGATAAGTGAAATCGTATAGCATTTGTCTTTGTCTGACTTATTTCACTCAACACAATACCCTTTAGGTTCATCCATGTTGTTGCAGGTGGCAAGATTTCGTTGTTGTTGTTTTTTTTTCTTATCCTCCCCTGAGGACACATTTTCATTGATTTCAGAGAGAGAGAAACACTGATGTGAGAGAGAAACATCAATTGGCTGCCTCCCATAAGCGCCTGAACCAGGACTTGAACCCACAACCTAGGCATGCGCCGTGACCAGGAATCGAACCAGGAACCTTTTGGTGCACAAAATGACGCTCCAACCATATGAGCCAAGCAGCCAACCCAAGATTTTCTTCCTTTTTATGGCTGAGTTTTATTGCATTATATGTATGTATATCAATTCATCTTTATCATTCATGTATTGATAGGCGCTTAAGTTGCTTCCATATCTTGGCAATTGTAAACAATGCTGCCATGAACACAGGGGTGCTTGTACGCTTTCAAATTAGTGTTTTGGGTTTCTTCAGATAAATACCCAGAAGTGGAATTGCTGGGTCTTTCTTTGTCTCTTGTCATAGCTTTTGTTTTAAAGTCTATTTTGTCTGGTACAAGTATCACTACCCCAGCATGTTTCTTGTTGCAGTTTTCATGAAATGCCTTTTTCCATCCCTTTACTTTCGTTTAGTCTGTGTCTTTCCATCTGAAGTAAGTCTTGTAGGCAGCAGGTGTAGGGGCCCTATCTTCACATCATTCAGCCACCCTCTGTCTTTGGATTGGAGCATTTAATCCATTTGCATTTAAAGAATTGTTGATATGTAGTTATTGTCACTTTATTATTCATATTTTTTAATCTTTTTTCCTTCTTACTTTAAAGAAGTCCCTTTAACATTTCTTATAATATGGCTTTGATGGTTATAAGCACCAGCAGCTGATTCTTCTCTGGGAAGCCTGGCATGGGGCTGGGACCACTCGCTCCTCGGAGGCACCTCTGCAGGTGACATATGCCTCCTGATTTTTAACTGCTACACGTGGGTGTGGGACCAGCCCGTTCCACATCTCCACCCCTCTTACCAGTCTGGATGTCCTTTCTTCTGTAAATCTTTAGTTGTGGGGCTTCTGTTCAAAGAGACCTCAGGTGGTTCTTAATGAGGGTGTTCTGCAGTGTAGCTGTGATTCTGACTCTGGGAGGATTCAAGAACGGCATTTACCTGGACTGCCATCTGCACTGGAAGCGAGTGTCCCCGTCTTTAATGACCATCCCCCAGAGCCAATCAGGGGACCCCTAAACAACTTAAATGTGAAAGGGATCCCTGCTCGGTGATAACAGCTTACAAAGAGGCCAGTGCACTCTGAAAAGGCACTTCAAGCCAGGTACCAAATGTTTCATCTCATTCTATTCACAGTTTAAATTCCCACAGCTTATGGAGACCGTTCCTAGCATTTCCCATTGTCCAGGGTTTCCATGAAAAGCCCAAATGTGTGGAGGGTTTACCAGCAAAGCCACAGCACAGCAACCAAACCCCACCCGTTTTACTTGAAGGCGTCTTGGTGGATTTTCTTGCTGACTGACAGGCATCTCTAAAGCCTGTGGGAACTAAATCTTGGAGGGCTAGGATGGAATGAAGTGTGGCCCAAGCTCCTTGGTTCAACCCAGATTACCAAGGGCTGTCCCTTCCTAAGAGACACGGTGTCTATGAACCGGACATAGACCACCAAAGAAAGAGGCCGCGCCTCCCAGCCCACAGCTAACTTGGACACTGCCCTGTCACCTCTGGCCAGGCCCCAGGCTGGCCTGCCACTCAGCCCTTCCAACCCCTCTCTCCGGCAGAGCAGCCCTCCCCCACTGCTCCATGCCTCGAGGGAAAGAGAACTGAGATGGGAGACCACAAAAGCTTCTGCCTGTGGAAGGGAAAGGCAGGTGCTTCCAGGCCTCATTACCCTATAAAGAAGCTCGTGACAGAGCTAGGGGACAGTGCCGGGTCACCACTGAGCAAAGGTGGGCAGCAGTGGGGGTCTCTGCCTCACTGCGTGTGCCCTGCAGACACCAGGGCAGATCTCAGCATCTCTTCCCCAGCCATAAGGGATGACAACCCACAGGCCAGGGCGCGCAGTCCTGTAGGCGCAGGCTGGCCCCCCGGCCCCACATGGCCCTCTAAGGCTGTGGTCCAGAAACTCTCCGAGCACCGGAAGTGGAGGAGGGGTCTGGGGCTACAGTAGGTGAGTTCCCAGGACGTGCAGTGTTGTGTCTTCACGCAGTAAGTCTGAAAGTTACTCAACCATCAGCAGTGTGCCTCCTCAGTTAGGTTCCTGGACATACGCTAGAGGTTCGAAAATCCTCTTCCACCCCCAAGATGTGGTGGTTGAGAAAACTATTAGCTGAAGGAATTTCCCAAGAATGTCTGTGAGCAAAAGTTGTGAGCCCATCTGATGGCAGGCCAGGCCATTCCTTCTTTCATGCAGAACTTACCGGCAAAGACCCAAATCCATGAGAACTGCGTGTGACACTGCTACTTCTCTCAAAGTTAAATGATACAATACAACAACCAGCATAGTGTGCTGAATGGCAAAGAGCACTGGGTCCTTGTTGAAATGCTGAGATACGCTTGTGTTACTGAATGCTGTGCATTTGAATTTGGCTTCTTTCTAAGTTAGTTAACTCTGTAGACATTACTGCCTTCAGGGTGTCCAACCTTTTGGTGTCTCTGGGCCACACTGGAAGAAGAGTTGTCTTGGGCCCCACATTAAATACACCACGATATGTAATCACAAAAAGCTCATAATGTTGTAAGTAAATTTACGGTTTTGTGATGGGCTGCATTCATAGACATCCCGGGCCGCATGTGGCCCAAGGGTCACAGGTTGGACACCCCTGCATCCCGCTGAGAGAAGGGAAAGGGCTTTCAGTCGAAATGAGTGATTATTTCTATCACTTACATAACACAAGTTCACATTTTCATCTGGATGACTTTATCACCTGCATACACAAATGAGGACCCAAAAAAAAAATCAACCCTGAGTCTGACACAATGCATTTCCTGTGATTAGTTCATTATCACTGCTTTTAGGTAAGTCTTCCGGAGCTGGTTCCTGGGAGTGGAGCCGTTCCACTTACTTTATCATTTTCTCCAAACAAAGAATGTGGCAACACAGTATCTATGAACCTCCTTTATACTTTTTAAACCAGCTTTTATTTTGATAATAATTATATAAAATACTAATTTCAGACCACACTTCCTGAAATAGAGATGCAGCCCAGTCTGGGGTCTTTGAACAAAACAGAGCAGGGTCTGCAGAGGGCTGGGACACGGGGCAGGGCCTGCAGCACGGAGCTGTGGGCAGGCAGGCCTGACACTTTCGCCTCCAAATGCGCTGATCGTGAAACAGCATCGTCTGTCAGGCCCAGAGGTTTGGGGCAGCGTCAGAGTGTTCTATGATTTGGGGTTTACATATCAATTACTTTCCTCAGTGAGTAGAGACATCAAGAGGTGCTCAGTGCCAATTCTAGCCTCGCACCTTCTGGGGTGGGACAGCGAGCCCCAGGAGACTGGGGACGTGGTCCCTGGGAGGGGGCCTGGAGAACAGGAGGAGGCCGGCCCAGCTGCAGGTGTGGCTCAGAACTCAGATTCTATTTTTGACTTTGACACCATGCAATTATTTGCCCTTTGCGTCCTGACACATCCCCAGCTATAAAAAAAAGAATAATAACTGTCACAATCAACTAACTGTATGACCCAGTCCAAAAGCTTATCAGGAGGAGAAATGTAAGTGCCGCAGGTCAGCACAACTGCTACTCTGTTGAGCTCATTTTCTGAAGGTGCCCCATTAGTGTTTCTGTTCACGGCAATCACTTTAGTAGTGTTTTCTCTTCCACCTCACAAATTCCCAATTTGCCAAGACTCCTTCTAATCACTTTCTGGTCCTTTCTACATATTTGAAAAGTAAGGGACTCTAGAAAGCTGCACACCAGTGCAAAATCTCTGGGTAAGAAAGGGTCGGGGGTGGGGGGGACAGGGCTGCTTCTCTAAAGTAGCTGTGGTTTCGGCTCTGGCATTTGAGGAAGAGCAGGTACCGGCAGGCGCTGGGTCACTACCGAGCTGCACAGCCCCACAGCCAGGAAGCCCCAACCCACCGTCACAGAAGGACCTGCTCTGGTCCCTGCAAATGCCACACTGACCCAAACAAGGGGCTGCTCCAGAGTCAAGTGAGAAATCAGCAGCACGACCTAAAGTTAAGTATTCAAACATTCGACCTTCTTTCAAACACATGTAAAGTGCTTCTGCTGGCGTTACACTGAGATCAGGGAAGGTCCCTGGACCCAGAGCCACTCAGAGTGGTGGCTGACCCTCAGCACAGTGAGCACAGGGTACTCTTGCGGACTTGAAAGATTCCAAAACTTCAAGGTTGCCAAGTGTCCTTTCTACTACTTGCACAGCACTGAAGAAATGGACTCGGGGCAAGAGGTATGTAAGTGGGAGAGAGTTAATTCTAAGGATCCTGCACGTGCCACCATCAATTACCAGATGTCTCGGAAGTCCACTGGGGCCCGACTGTTCTCAGAACTTGTGTAAGCAAGCACCTCTCTCCACAGTGAGCAGCGCTTTTATTCTCCTCCCACGAGTCTCTGCTTTGTCTTCCAGATCCTGCCAGATAATATGGCAAGCAACAGCTCAGGTTAGCAATCCCTCAAAATCAGCCTCCCTAAAATCTGAAGCCTGGCTCTGTGACTGGCTCTGTGTCTGCTGTGGGCAAGTCAGCCTGCCTCTCCTGTGGCTCATCTCTCCCCCTGAGGGCTGCACTATTCGCCTAATCCAACTAGAAGTCTGATGAACTCTAAGAGACTGGAAAATATTTCACAAATACAAGTGCTTTAGAATCACAGGAGAATGGCAATCAGTGACAGCAATTCAGAGAAACTCAAGGTGCTTTGGGTTTAAACTGAAGTGGAATTAGGTCATTGCAAAGGAATAACAAAGACAGTTGTGCTCACTCGAGCACAGGAGACATTCCAGCTCCAAGAAGATGGCATGCACAGCTCAGCACACTCGCAGGCCACTGCTGTGCACAGGCGGGAAGGGACTCGGGAACCCAGAAGGGCGCCAGGTCAGATTTATCAAAGTGCTCGATCTCTCTTCAAAGAACAAAGAACAGCAAAAGCATATCTCAACTTCCTCAAGGGACAAGGCTTCAGCACACTAGGTTTTGCTGATGGGGACAAAATATTTTGCCCGTGCATTTAAAAAAAAAATGTACTATTGACCCTGGCTGGCATAGGTCAGTGGATTGAGCATGGGCTGCAAACCAAAGCATCGCAGGTTTGATTCCCAGTCAGGGCACATGCCTGGGTTGCAGGCCACGGCCCCCAGCAACCGCACATTGATGTTTCTCTCTCTCTCTCTCTTTCTCCCTGCCTTCCCTCTCTGGAGATAAATAAATAAAATCTTTAAAAAAATACAAAATAAATTAATTAATTAAAAAATGTACTGTTGTTCCTAAGGGACAATTAATATAAAGGGTTATGCTTGAATCAGGACTTGGTTCATAGTGCAGCAGGTACAAAGAGTCTTAAAATTAGCTTGTGTCAAAAGGCAAACCCCACTGCACTCCACGGCCCAGGGAGGGTGTACACTGTTTTCCCCAGCTCTGTATGCCTGCGAGTTCCCGAGTCCCACATTAAAAAACCAAACGGACACTGCAGCCTCTAATCCTGCCTTCCCCACCCTTGGGTCACCCAAAGAACCCAACACTCAGCAGGTGCATCTCCATTCACATATATAGCACTAGTGCCAATTCAGTTCTTCAATGCTTCAACTTTAAACGGCAACAATTTCAGTTGTAAGTTAACTGTAACCTCAACAGTACCAAAATACTGCTTTTCACGTGGGTTCCAGGGAAACTCATAAATACAAATTTAATTACTCAAAGACAAAGAAAGAGAGAGACAGTCTTTTTCCGTTGATTCACACCAACAAATTCTGCTGCCTACGAGCAGGATTTCAGATCTCCTCCTACTAGTGTTAGAATGCCTAACACTCTCATACCAAGGGTACAAGAGCCACAAACATCACCGCCGCCACTGAAGGGGACACATGAAGAGGCAGGGATTTTGTTTTCTGTTCTTGCCGGTGCCTGGAACACTGTGGCAGTAACTATTTGTTACAGAGCATCTTGTTCATTAGACTTTCCAAGGCAGATGAGAGAGAACATCAATCACTCAGATTTTTTTAATTCAAAAAAAAAAAAAGACGGAGGAGCTAAAAAGCTGCATCTGCTCATTATCCTGTCAAACTCAACTACAGAATCGTTACATGTTAAAAAGGACTCTCTCTGTAATCTTGCCAAAAACAAAAAAAAAAAGTACAACCTTGTAAAAGATAAAAGGCAACCTCCCTGCTGGGGCATCTAAAAATAGGACCTGGCAGGATGGGACTTTAAGAGAGCAGGCCAGAGGCAGCGCTCTCAGGGCTTGAGGAGGGCAGGTCCCGTCTAGGCCTGCTTTTACTCAGAAATCCCAAGCCACGAGCTTCAGGCTTCAATCTCCAGGCTCATAGACTGGCTTCATTTAGACCCTGAACTGTCGGGAAAATATAAAGAAAGGTGCTAAAATTCTGAGGCTGCCTAACAGGAAAAAAAAAAAAGCTTTTCAGGATTTTTAACAAAGCCAAATGCACCCCAGACTAATTCTGCTTTAAGGAGTAACCTCTCTGATACGTGGCATCTCCCCCCTAACTTCCAGAAAGAATGGAACAGATTGACAGTATGGAATTTGGAGAGGGAAAGAGGCTGATGAGGCTCCTTGACATTGGGAAAAATCTGAGTGTCCATGGGAAACACGTGCCTCGTCTGGAGCACCCGTCTGGGCCACCCTACCACCCGTAAGCCACTGACCCCTGGCAGCACGGCACAGCGAGTGCTCTTACCCCGGACTGGGAGACAGGAGTGTGTTCTGCTCCGTGCAAGGCGAGCTCCCTCCTCTTGCAGGGGGTCCGCCTCCGTGAGATGCCCAGGCACTGGTCCCCATCGCAGGAGTGCCTGTCCTTTGGATTTCTTTTGAACTGGTATAACCCCTCTCCAGGTTGTCACTAATTTGTTAACATCTTTAACTCATGTTCACTTTTATATTTGCATGTCACGATGTCACCTTTAAAAATTATCTTTTATTACACAGTTTTAGAGTCTTTTCTCTAAAAAGAGGTCAAGAATCAAACAAGCTAAAACATTCACTCACTATCATTCTGATCTAATCTGACTGATTTCAAGGAAGACAAAGAGTAACCAGTGTGTGAGAAGGGCACGCTGACCTAACCGACGCCTGCCGTCTGCTGGTCCTCGATCACAGCGTGCTCCCCCGCCACCTCCCACCCCATCCCGTGGAGACGACAACTGCCTTCAGGCTCGGCCCACTGTGTCCCTTCTCCACGCCAAACCCAGCGTGTGTCTCCAAGCGCCCTCTCACACCGGTCGCTGTGAGTGACACTGTGCTGGTGTTGAATTATTGAGCACTTTTCTCTGTTTCCTGAAGATCTTACATGTATCTAGGAGATAAAGTATTTCCATCTGTTAATTTCCTTCCTGCTCAAGAAAATACCCGACAGCCATTTTCTTGCCACTCCCAGGAGTCCTCATCACTCATCTTCCGAATTCTTCTTTTCCAGCTGCAATTGCTCATCCCTGCATTTCTGTCCTCCTCAGGGTGGAGCCAGGTGGCGCAGCAAGGACATGGGACACTTCTCTGAGCCACTGGTGGCCCAGGCTGGTGTGCAACCCTGGCTATCTCTGTGTTAGTTCCAAGGGGTGTTTTAAAAGTCTTGAAACAATATTCTAATTTCAAAAAAAGATAATAGCATTCTCTCTTCAAAAGAACAGTTACTGATCTTGATGAAACTCCCCATTTTAACTGTTAAATGGAAAACACGAGTTAAGATAAGAGATATGCAGATTCTTCCCAAACTGTTTTAGGGTTGGAAGCACATGTTGAAAGAACTGATCAGGTATCTTCAGAATGAAAGGCAAAGTCAATTTTGCTCTAAAACGTAAGGGGAAAAAATGTGGTAAGCTCAAGAACCACAGGCAAGCTGTTGGAGCCTGGTCATTGGAGCTCAGAGAGCCCTGCGGCCAGGCGCCCGACTCGGCCGCTGGCTGTGGTTCCCTGCGGTCACACCTGCCTCCCCGACGCTGGCGACCTGCGTGGGGCATTCCTGTGAGGACTTTCTGGTAAGCAAGTGTTTAAGGCTCCCAGCAAACAGCCATGTATACGATTGATCCTGAGCCGTGCTTCCCGGAATAACTTGTTCCCTTGGAGCCTGGGTAATTATGTGCACGGTGGCTCTGTGACAGGCAGGCCCAACTGCTGCTCGGCTCTAGGCAATGGCAACGTTTATTGAACTGTCATCATTCTCTTCTTGAGGCCGGGTTCGAGCTTCCAGAAAAGCACTGATGTTCCCCCTGCCCAACCTGGCAACTGGGGAAGCAGCTTGTACTACTCAGACGGCAAAATAAGTATTCTTTAATTCAAGTTCACCACTCTGTTACTATTTTCAGGGACCTAAATAAATGGCTGCCTACACAGAGGGATTAAGCGTTCGTGTACAACAGAACAGCTCTCTGGGGCACGCCGCTCTCTCCGCATCCGTGTTTTGGACCAGAGCACAGTTCTAAGTCAGGGACAGCCCCAGGCAGGTGCGAGGGAAAAGCTCTGGATGACAGAAGGGTTTGTCAAAACAGGGAAGCTGGGCCTTTCCAGATTCCTACCCACTCCACAGTGGAGGTAGGCAGGCTGGGATTTCCTCCAAGCCCTTCGCTAGGGCTCACGCTGAGTGGAGAGTGTTTGTAAAAATATACAATAAAGTGTTGGTATCCTGAGCCATTTGAGACAATTATATATTAGAACTTAAAACCCATAGATATATACTTCTACTGAATACAGTTATAGCATAAAGTAATCTGGTAGGCAGTGTGGCAAAATGTTAACACTAGTTTCCGCTAGGTTACAGCTTAACATTTTTGTATCGGTATTTTCTATCGTGAACACCTATGACTTACGCAATTATTTAAAAATGTATCTTTAGCCCTGGCTGGTATAGCTCAGTGGATTGAGCATGGGCTGCAAACCAAAGCATCGCAGGTTCGATTCCCAGTCAGGGCACATGCCTGGGTTGCAGGCCACGGCCCCAGAAACCGCACATTGATGTTTCCCTCTCTCTTTCTCCCTCCCTTCCCTCTCTAAAAATGAATAAAATCTTTTAAAAATGTGTCTTTAAACAGTAACTGGAATGTGTATACAATCTGTGAGCCCAGGTTCTTTGCTCTTCCCTGGTGGCCTGTAATTATGTCTCCTTGTTTCACTTCATTGACCAACCTTATCTTTACTCAAAAAAGTAAAGGACCTGAACTCACTATGACCCCGCAACTCCAGGTTTCTGAGTTAATCATGCAGCAAAGTGCTACTTCAAAGGACTGTTTCAACGTCACATTGGAAAGCCCTGATGCGGAAGGCACACACTGGCCACCCCGCGGGCCACAGAGCGGAGCTCCTCTGCGGTCTTGCGCCCCCTGGCCCTGACCTGCCACCCGCCAGGGTTTCCTTAAAAGGCTCTAAGGGAGACAGCACCCCAGCCCACACTCTCTCATTGTGGAAACAAGAGAAATTTCTGCATCAGACATGACTTTATCTTGCAGTAAATGTATCTACCACCACTTCACTCCCAGGTTTTCAACCGTCTGAACATGTAATTTTTTTTAACAAAAGACTTAAACTGTCAGAAGAACAAACCTAGAGATCTGACTTGGGTCCAGATATTTAAATGATGTTTAACTCTTAGCTACTGAGATGTGCAAAATTAGCACCCTAACACCTAGCACATACTATCAAATTCTCTGGTGTGTGAGCATATTTACCGTATTTATAACCATACTTATAACCATATTTATAACCATATGGATAGCATATAAAACTCCAAAAGTGTAACAGTGGCATGTGTCACGGGGGAACCGGGCCCACGGGAAGCCCCCAGCAGGGCTGGTGGTCCCGCTCCCTCCAGACTCAAGGCTTCCTCCTATACAGCACGCTGCGAGGCTTGGTCCCCTTCCAGGGGTGTCCAACCTTTTGGCATCTCTGGGCCACACTGGAAGAAGAGTTGTCTTGGGCCACACATTAAACGTGTTGTGACACATAATCACAAAAAAATCTCATAATGTTTTAAGTAAATGTATGGTTTTGTATTGAGCCACATTCATAGCCATCCTGAGCTGCATGCAGCCCACCCGCCCCAGGTTGAACACCCCTGTAAGTCTAAAGGGTTCATGAACTGAAAGTCAGAAATTACTAGAATCTGGTATACATTTGTCAAAGCACTAGAAATGGCACTTTGCAATTTTTAAACTTCAGAAACAGGCCAGTGAGTACTTTGAGGAAATGCATTCCCATCCTGTATATATTATCAATTGCCTCATCTCGCATTATTTTGACCTTCTCTGAGGTTGCCTGGAGTGTCTCCTCAGCACACAGTGGCCACGGAGCTTGTGGTCTTCACTGGACCACTGCTGAGAGTCAAAGAGGACCATTCATAATGACCGCAGGACAACAGCCTGAGTGGGACTGTCCTGGCACACCCGGACACGGGGTTCCCCTACCCCCAAAATCAGTCCCCTCCTCCAGCATCTCCTTCCTGAGGAACAGAGGCCCCCAGTAATGAGCAACACATTGAACACAAACGTACACTGTGACAGCTCAATGAAGCTAGGACATAAAAGCAAGTTACATGAAAATAAAGTTAACTTACAATTTTAAAAAGTAAAATAATAAAACAAAATAAATTGAATCTTTGTATGGAATGAGGTGCCCTGGAATGGCCCCTAACCTCCAAGGCTGCCTGAGAAATTCACATCTTAGCGGTCGAGGGCCTGATCTGTGTCTAAATAAATTCCCCGGAAGCCGTCTTGGCAAGACCGCCCCTAAAAATAACCTTTCCTCAAGAACCCTGAAAATGTCTGCCTTGCTCCTTCCTCCGGCTGTGCTCTGGGGGTGGGGAGGAAATCGTGATGCTCAAGTATCAAATTCAGCATCCTCAGACATGGCTCTCACCTCCTGCTCCCCCCTCGCAGCAGTAGAAGCAATGGCTACAGGAGCCAAGAGAGGACCAGACCAGTAGACCCGAGGGAGGTCACAGGGTCAGTTAATCAGGCCGGTTTGAAGCAGGAGCAGAGAAGACACCCTGTCGGCACTGACTTCACACGTGGGCACGGGTAGTGGTTAACCATCCACAGGAGGCTGAAAGGCTCCACTTCTGCTTTCTTAGACAGAAGTGCTTTCGCAGCACAACTCTTCTCCTGTTGTGCCTGAAACCTGGGAATTATATCACAGGGTTACGGTCTTAGAAAGGCCACCTTTCAAATATTGGTAAACTCTGGGGAGGCAGGTTTTGGAAATCCAGTTTTTAGGAGGAGAAAATGACAGTGTCAAAAACAGGCAAAATCTTTCTTTCAGAGAACCTGGGGGTTAGGGGAGGTGTTCGGGTGAAGGGGGCGGGGGGTGGGGGTGGGAATACTGCACAACCAGAACGGGTAGAGGGGTGGGGTCTTGGGTGAAGGGAGAGGGGTTCCCAATGGGAAGGCTCGAGTCAGCCAGCTTTGCTGTTTTGCTTCATGATGATTGCTTTCAAAATGTCATTTAGAGAGTAGAGCATTTGTTGAACATAAAAACTTTTTTATCCTTTTGGAATCAGACATCCCTGGTAATCATTTCATAATACATACATGCATACATCAAAACATGTTGTACACTTTAACTATATGCAATTTTTATTTGTCAATTACACCACAATAAAGCTGGAATGAAGGGGGACTGGACTCCCCTTCTTCATGAAACTGGGGATTTCTTCGGTCAATTGGGTTCAGAGGGATTTGCCATATTCTACATCCTCTCTGTTTTCATGTATGTTTGAAGTTTTCCATAATAATAAGTTAAATACCTAAAAGAAAAGCAGGGTCTTAGGATGCAAGGGGGTCCTAGGACTGCCATTTCACAGCATGTTAGAGCAAATCTGCACAGAGCCCAGTCTCAAAAAGTACCCCTGTCCCCTGAGACACCAGGCCCAAGGGGGACAACTCTGGTCTACTAATCTCTACTAATCTCTTGCTTCTGGAAGCCTCATCTTCTATTTCCAAAAGGGATTGTGACTCAGACACTGATGCATCCTGAGCTCCAGCTTCTTTTGGAACTGAGTCAGGCAGACCAGCAGTTAATTCCAAAGATGTGCCCCTGATGGCACGTCCCACACCGTGCGGCTGGGGAGGGTGGGCTGGCTCTGCTGTGGTCCCTTCCTCCTACTGTAATATTTCTGTTGGACAACGCTACTGCTAGAGCCCGGCAAAGAAATCTGTGAATGACAGTAGGTACCACCCCTCAGAAGGTGGTTTCTCACTCTCATCAGGTGTTCCCAGTTTTACCAGTTAGAAATTAATTCTCACACACACACACACACACACACACACACCCTTCCAAAAGGCAGTGAAATGTTAGGAATCCTGAATCCCAGGCTTGTGCTCTGGGTTGTCAGTTACAAACCTGAGCAGAAAGCAACAAAAACAGAAAAGTTTGGTGGTTGAAAGCTCTGCCACTTGTAAACGAAAATATGCAGTAAAGTTATTAACCTCTCTGCATTTTATAAAATTTCAATTGTGAGACAGAACTATATCTTCATAATTTAGACGAAATTCTGTATGTGTGTTTTCAGCTACCATTCCCCACTCTCAGCCACCCGTGGGCAAGTTACTTAACTTCCTAGGTAAAAAAAAAATGAGCATAACAATACTCATCTCTCAAGATTGTTTTGAAAATCTAATAAAATGATATCTATGGTCAAAACAGTGCCCGTAGAAGTCAGGATAGTAGGAATGCTATCAAATTTCCTCCCCCTCTTCTTTTAACCTAGTGACAAAAATCCATATATTAATATATCACTTTTACTGTATTATTGGCATTCTTTTTGTTTTGGGGGGGTCACACTGAAAAAACTTTAAAACATCCTTTCATGCCAAAATTTAACATAAAAGATCTAAGTATGCAAAAAAATAACTAGCCACTTCCTATTTCATACAATGATATACACAGTAGAAAGTTTATAGTTTGCAAAATGTAAAACATACAATGTTTTAGCTTGTGAGATAAGTTATGCATTTCTAAGGGCTATGACCAGCGCAGTTGCTCCTTTAGCGAAAATAAACAAGACCGGATAACTCAAAGTCCTGCTCCCTTCTAAGTCTTGGATTCGACACCTCTCAGTATTCAGGCGGGTTCTGAGCATTTTTCCAACTACTATGGTTTTCCACATCCCATTTCACCCTGCTTCCCTGACAACTGTTTGTTTAGAAACAGACAAATATTCCCTCTCGGGTAAACTCTAAACTGATCGCAATTCTGTGTCTGTCCTTTACACTTTCACGACTGATAACTCTCCAACACCCAAAACACTGATAACATTTTCTAAGCCTTAAAACACTTACATGAAAACAATAACTTACTTCTTTTCTTTAATTTTATAAATGATAAAAATGGAAAAAGGAAAACTATTTTGGAGTTAAATTCTCCATTTAGCATGTTAAGATGAAAGAAATCTGACTTTTTTCAGTAATCCTTACCAATTTTCAAATAGTCTTGCTCAGTGAAGCTATCAAGGGCCATTCTGGTTGCAGAAGGATTTACATCATAGACTTGAGCACAACACCATAAATAATGTCTTGCAGCTTATCACTCCCTGTGAATGAATAACTTATCTCACAAGCTAAAAGACATCCCATTCCACAGCGCCAAGTCTCTGGGCTCCTGTTCCAGCAAGTAAACCAATTGAAATACCACATTCACACCAACTGACGAAATTCCAGTGGAATACCAAGGTGAGATTTCTCCAGGAAGAAAACCAAAGCCACTGACAGTTCAATGGTTTCAGCTCGTCTAGTGTATTTGAGTTTTAGGAGATGCAGTCACATAACTCCACTGCTCCATCCAGAAGTCCTCTGCTTCACTCACCTCTGCACCTCCCAGGTCCATCTTCCCCTCCCCTAGAGTCATGTCACTCCTATACCTATATCTCTACCCTTGACCTTTTTCCTTGATACTTCCATTGAATATTAAGCCCTCAATCTAAACCCAATTCACCCCCTTATTTTCTCAAATGAATAGGAAAGGCATTAAAGATAAAGGTATAAATGAGTAGAACTCAGTTTTATGTCTTGTTCTTGTACAGAACTGGTCGAGGGCCTTAAATATAATTATGTCATGATGGTAACAGGCTTTATCAGATTGAAACTTTTAAAAATACAATTTTAGGAAAAAATTATTGTATCAAGAATTTCATATGGTTCAACCTAATACATATATAGTATCTCAAAGTCCTAATACAGAGCAATGAAATTACCTACACTCTAGTAATTACTCACAACCTTTTGGATATGAAGTGACTTAAAGGACTCCTTAGGACTTCAGAAGACAGGCTTTCTTAATTTGCAATAGCAATGATAACTATCTGTATAAGACTCAAACATAGCTTCATATTAAACACTGTTTTCATTCTCCCAGAACAATCTCATAGTCACCAACGCTTTGGTCCTCACAATCACTAAAAAATGAGTTTTTTCCAAGCATGCCTTTTCATTAATGAAAAATTTCTATAACGAGAATGTGTTTTCAACATATAATAATTTCTAAGGACTACGACCAGCACAGTTACTCCCTAGCAAAATCAAACAAGACAGGACAACGCAAACTCTTGCTCCCTCTAAGTCTTGGATTCGACACCTATCAGCACTCAGGCCGGTTCGGCTCCAGGGCCGCACACATCTTCAGAACCACCTGCAAGCAGTCTGCATTTTCTGGTTCCACTACTCGGAAGCATAGCACATCTTCTAAAAATGTTGTTTTATCATGCTTCATATACAAAAACACAAAATTGAAATTTGTAATTATCTGAATCATAAGTGAATTTTTAATTTTCTTTATTAAGTGGAAAAAAAGTCATTTAAACCAAATTTAGGTTACCAAAACCTTGTTCATTAATATGGTGATACATTTTGTTATAATTTAAATAAAAGTGGATGTATGATTTTTTTTGAATTCCCAAATCTCTAAGTTCCAAATTATTTTATTTTTAAATTCAACTTAAAAATTTTAATTGCACTAATATTTTTTCAGAAATACATTCCACAAATGCGAATGCAGACTGACCAGGCTCAGTGTGGGCCCATGGGCACCAAGACAGGTGCCTCCCAGTGGGGAACCTGAGGAGGAGGAGGAGGAAAAGGAGGAGAAGGAGGAGCTGTGTAGAGAGAGGAGGGGCTGTGGGGGAGGAGGAGGAGCTGCAGAGGGGGAGCTATGGAGGGGGAGGAAGAGCTAGGGAGGAGGGGCTGTGAAGGAGAGGAGCTAAGAAGAGGGAGGAGGAGCTGGGGAGGAGGAACTGAGGAGGAGGAATAGGGGCTGTGGAGGAGGAGGGGCTGTGGAGGAGGAGCTTCAGAGGGGAAGGGGGAGCTGTGGAGGGGCAAGGGGAGCTGTGGAGGGGGAGGGCAGCTGTGGAGAAGGAGGGGAGCTATGGAGGAGGAGCTAGGGAGGAGGGGCTGAGGAGAAGGAGGAACTGAGGAGGAGGAGCTGAGGAGCAGGGGCAGGGGCTGTGGAGGGGGAGGACTGGCTCAGAAAGCACCTGTGGGAGTGGAAGAGCACAGGGCCGGGAGCTCAGGCTTAGCCTCCAGCCACTGTAAGCGGCCCTCCTGAAGCAACAGGAATCACAGAGGGACTTGAGGTTGGGAGCACTGTGGCCAGGCTTGTGTTTTACAAAGATCACTCTTGCCAGCATCATGGAGAAAAGCCTACTGACAAGCACGGTCTGCGGAGGGTGACAAAGTGCAAGGCCACCACCACAGTCCAGGCAGGAAGCACAGAAAGCCTGTGGCCCTAAAGCACAGAGCAGAAGAAAGGGCAGGGTCCAGAGGACATTTGGGGTGGGCTCCTCAGGAGGTGGCAGAGAAGGAGGCCTCAGGATGGCACTCAGGTCCCTGGCTGGGCACCAAGGAGGAAGACAGCTCCTGGACAGGAAGCCACGCAGGAGGGGCACTGAGGAAGAGTCTCCTTTCTCACCAGCCTAGTTGCCCTGGGCATCCCTCTGGGCTTCACCCTGACCTCTGTCCCCTAAACTCACTGAAAGCTCTGTCACTGTCCCTAGTGCCCAGCAGGCCCATAATACTTCTCTGTCACATGAATGAAAGAATGGACAGGCAGGCTGTACTCCCTTATGTTTGGCTCCTCAATAGGTAAAATCACCTTTAGTTTCTGATCTAAAAAACTGTGGGGAGGGAAGGGGTGTGTGTGCGACATATGCTCCCCGACTTCTTTAGAAAGACCAGTGTCTTGCTCTCAAGATTTTCCTTCCTTTGAAATTTCTCGAGCACAGTAGCTAGCTCACTTTACCCTCATCTCTGCTTTCTGTTCTTTCTGGAAGAATCAGTACCGTTCCCAGGGAAACGGTGGTACAGTCCAGACTGTCCTCCAACGTATTCCGTGTCAACTCCTCTGCTCATCACAGCAGCGCCCGCCCACTCCAGATCCGTGTTTCTGTAGGTGTCCCCAGCTGCGCCACTGCAGCGCCTTCTGACAGCTTCTGAAGCTGCGTTCATTACATTTCCAGCGAAGGGTTTTATTCCTCTCCCCGTCCCATCCTCAAGGAACATCTTACTTGGGGTTCAAGTTTCTTCCCTGGGGCTGAGGGGTAGGGCAGCCCCCTAAGAACAAAAAGACAAAAGACAACCTTTCGCCATAGATCTCCTGTACCTGACTGTACACAGCAAACCAAGAGCACGTTTGGAACCACCGTCCCTCTGGGGGCAGAGAGGTTTTTCAGGGTTGATCCTAGATTCTGCCTTTACCCACCTGCCCATCAGCAACTTCTGCTGGACATCAAAGGCTACCTGAGACCCCAGCCCTCCTTCACGTGGTGGCGACCTGGACACACAATGCGCCCCTCAGCACTGCAGTTCACTGCCCTGTACCTGACAACACGCCCTGTACATACTTAGCTCTGCGTCCAGACACCGTCTCCCGGTGTACACCCAGGCTCTGCTCACGAGCTGTCCGCTACTTGTCAACACCACTGTTTTGAGGTTTAAGTCCAGGGGCTCTAATGGTGAGAACGTGTCTGCTGAATTGGATTTATACCACAGCCTGCGCTGGAACAACATGGGCTTATTTAATACTGTTATAATCCCTCCTGATCACTTTCAAATGAATGCCTTCCTCACCACTGCCACCACAGCCTCTAACCTGTTTGCTTGGGGCCCCCAGCAGTGGCTCTCACCCACCCTGATCTCTTCTGCAAACAATACCCTACAAGAATGTGGCTCTTCCAAGCTCAAAACCTGCAGATGTCTGCTCTGCTTAGAGGGTGAAGTCCACACTCACCCTGGCACCCCAGTGCCCTATGTCCTGGCCCAGTTATCAACCCAATTTTCTCTCTAAACTTGCATCTTTAGCTTCAGTGAAGCCCATCTCCTCTTTGCACCCCTTTCATCCCTCCATCGCACCTTGAGCAGCAGACACATCCCAGATGCACGGGCCTCCCTCATCTCTTTGGGTGGGTGAGGAGGTCCCGTGAAATAATGGAGGTGAGGGTACTATGAGAGTGCTAAAGGGTTACGTAAACACATTACTGTTATGACATCACACTCATCACACACACACACACCCAAAAAACCCAAAATAGGCTGTTCACAGTACCTCTCTAGCCAGGAATGCTCCGTTTCTCTTTCCTCCCCACTCAGCTAATATTGAGTTATTACTCAAATTAAGGCCCATTCCAAGCTCTACTTCCTTATAAAGCTGTTATATCATTATCCTCACCCACAATGATTTTCCTTATTTGACCTTTATATAATAAGCATCCGCAACTTAATATAAAATAGTTTCTTGTGTCCTTTCTAAGTGTCTGAGTGTGTGAATCCCATCTAAAGTACATCAGCAGAGTGGGGGAAGTTGTTTAATAGGCAGAGAGTTCCAGTTTGGGATGACGGAAAAGTTTGGGAGATGGACTGTGGGGATGGCTGTGCAATAATATGAATGTATTAAGGTCACCGACTTGTACACTAAAATGGTATATTTTATGTTATGTATGTTTTACCACAATAAAAAAAAAAGCCCATCAAAGTCATGAAGGGGCAAATCTTATGCTTCACCGCCCTCACAAGTCCAAGCGTGGTGCTGACTCCTGTGCAGCACCTGATAAAACGAATTAGATGTGCTGCACAGGATGATCGTACGTGAACGTCTGCAGATCGTTTTACAGCGCATAAAGCTGCTTCAGCATAAACCAGCTTAACCATTTGATCCTGCAAAACCCTGTCACAGGTATCATTTACCCGTGTTTTCTAGATGCACACATGGAACCTTGAAAGGTTTGGTGACTTGATTATGGTCAGAGAGCACCAGGCTGAGCTGTCATCTGGGTCTCAGGAATCCGAGAAATTTTCACAAGCTTTTCATTCACTGTTCACCTTGTGGGAACCGTTAGTGCCTTTTCTCTAGGAAAAATTCATGCACACACATATCTCCTTGTGCAGGGCGAGGGCCCTTCATCTCAGCCTTTAAGCAGCAGCTGCTGTCAAAGGGCACTCACAGGGGTGACTCTGGGGCTCTCAGCTCTTTGTTTAATCCCAACCCTGCAGGCAGCCACTCCCACACATGCATCTTTCCATGCGCCTGACCCCACAGGACATTTTATCCTAGATGACAGGACTGGCAGGAGGTGCTCCAAGGTGAGTGGTGAGTTAATCCATCTATAAACTGTGAATATGTGGAAGAACTTCAATTTCCTTAGGAATGGTGAAGCCAATCAGAACTCTGAATATAGAGCCAATGAAGGATGCTTATGCTTCCTACAACTGGCAGACATGCTTATCCACCATCTTGCCGTACACAGGTTAAGAATGTAAGGCCCTTTTCTGCGTCGAAACATGAGCCACTTCCTTAAAAGGTCTGCGCCTGCCTCCGCAGCGGGGAGGACAGTTCCCTGTGCTGGGGAGATAGCGCACATATTCAGCATTGCTGTCCTGACAAGTCACCTCCTGATTAGGCTTCAGTGGAATTAGGGGCTGAATGTGTTCCTTGGTTCCAGGACAAGCTTGCTTCTAAACGCTGAAGCTCTAGAAGTTTCTAAGGTCCCCTGAAAAGAGCCTAATTTACGTGAATACAAATATTCCTACTCATTGACTAAACAGCTCTGGGAGAGAAGGGGAGCCCTTGAAAATGCCTGTACCTCTTCATGCCAAACGCAACATCATCTGAATTGCCTCCTTTTGGAAAAGGCACTACACTTCCTCAAAAGATTGAAAATAAGTGCCGCGTGATCCAGAAAGTTCACCTCTGGGTATAAAACCAAAACAATTTGAAAGCAGGGTCACAAAGAGATATTTGCACACCCATGCTCACAGCAGCACTATTCACAATAGCCAAAGGATGGAAGCAACTCAATGCCCGTCAACCAATGAATGGATAAACGCAGTGTGCAATATTATTCAACCTTAAAAAGGAAGGAAATTCTAACATATGCTACCACATGGACGAACTTAACAAACATTACGCTCAGTAAAGTAAGCCAGTCACAAAAGGATAAATACTGTATGATTCCACTCACATGAGGCATCTAGAGGAGTTAAACGCATAGAGATAGAAAGTATACTGGTGGTTGCCAGGGGCTGGGAGAAGGGAGAATGGAAAGCTATTGTTTAATGTGTATAAGAGTTGAGCAAAATAAAGAGTTCTGGAGATAGTAACACAACAAAGTGAATGTACTTTTGACACTACTGAACTTAGAAATGGTTAAGATGGTAAATTTTGTTATATGAATTTACCACAATTTTTTTAAAAAACCTCTCATAAAAAAAAAAAAACACTACATTTTTACTAAGTCCTTCTATAGCAAGGATCACCACAGCACAGGAGACTCTGAACTGTGGCTATAATTAGGCACCACGTCTGCTACAACGCTGCAGACGTCACTGTGTGCTCCCTGCATCTGTTGACAGATCTCATACCCAGCATATCACTGAAATGGCAAGTGTGGAGAAAGTGGCCCACAATAGAAACAATGGCATTTTCTCCTCGCCCTGTTCCAACGGTTTGTCTCATAGGACGCAAATAGAGGCCACGGCCCTGGCTGCGCTGACCTCAGAGTTCAGTGTTATTTCGCGGACCTGAGTGGTTCCACACCAAAAGTGGAAATAGAGTATCTTCAGAATTGTTCAGGCCTGTGTCCTAATGTAGTGTGTTGTTTCATTCCCCACCCCCCCCCCAGTGTCTACACACAACTATCTAAGAAAAATAAATAAATTATCATTTTAAACATTTTAGTATTATCTTGAACTAGGATCAGGGAGTATAATTGTTTTTTAATAATATACTTCACATGCTATATAATTATAATATTCACACTGGAAGCCAAAACCTAAAACAATACATAGCCATTCAATATATCCAAAAATATTGTGAATACATTAAAAAATTAAATACATCAGAAAATGTATGTCAATGTGGTCCATGGAAACCAACATTAGCTCTATTCTGCTATTACTTTAAAAAATCAACAGAGGCCATTGTGATTAGACTGTTACTTCCGAAAATTATTAGATGACTATCTGTCCCATTCCTTAGCTATTTTACTGTCCCTCCTAAGGGAGGAAAAAAAGCAATCTTTGAAACAAAGACTTAGAAGATTTTTTAATCCATGAAAAATATAATAATGAAAACTATGAGAATTTTTTTAAAAAGAAATACTCACTGCTAAAAATTAAAGTTATTTTTTAACTTCTTGCTGATTGGTGACACATGAGCTAGTCCAGATGACACATAAGTAACCCTTGGGCCAGGGGTTTCCCTCACAGTAAGTCAATAAACATGGTGGAAGGTTTGAAATGTTATTTTCCTTTGTAGACTCAACTTCTACTTATCACTCCCATTCTCTTGTTTCCAAGAAGGTAGCATTGGTTGGAAGTCTTAGGAAGCTAAGGTGGGAAATGAAATGTAGCTGAATTGGAGCTTTAAAATAATAATAAAAATAATGATAATAATAATAAATGGTATTTTAAAAGAGAGGGTAGACAACAAAAGAGAAATCCTTACATAAAAATACCTCTTGGATATTTGATAACTTTCCAAATATAGGACCTCACTTCTTCCAGTTAACATTTTGTTGGGAGGGAAGTATGGGATGTGTTTTCCAATCATATACTGGTTCACCGCACACTATTGCATGACCACCCACAGTGGCAGCTACACACCACACTCCCCATGCACACATAAGGTTATCAGCTTAAAAGCAGGACCTAAGAAGGGAATCCACTTTGCCCCACCCCCAAATAGGGGGAAACACAGGGCACTCTGCTTTACCATGGCATGGTGTCATGAGGCTGGGTGAGCAGGTCTGTGCTGGCAGGCCTGACCCAGCCAAACTCTTGCCAGTCAAGCAGGAGGTGAATTTATCCTCCTGGTAAGCATCCCTGCTGGTTCCAGCCAAGGGGATCAGGAAGAAACCCTGAAGAGTGGAATGTTCCACTGGGCCCAGGAGAGTGCCAACCAGGATGGCATGAAGCTTTCAGGGCTGGCTCAGTCCCCCGTCCTGTGCACTTACCTCAGTGACCCATAAATAGAGTGTGGATAATCACTACTTTATCGTGAATACCCAGTGTTCACACAGCAACCCCTCTAAGGAGCCTGAGACAGTTAAGAAATGGTGTTCAATGACTGTTTGGGATAGCTCGGTGCACACCACGGGGCCAGGAGAGTGTAACTCTGTGGCCAAGGTCACAGACTCGGGCGTCTCGGGGTCTGGTTAGAGGCAAATCAGAGGAGAAACACTGAACACTGTTCGTTTTGTGCTCTCATGTCACACGCGCGCGCACACACGACACCTGGCTTCATGCCTGTGGTGGACCTGCTCCCCTCTCTAAGGGGCACCGGGCTGCGAGGACCCGGGACAGCACGACTCCTGCCGCTGGTCGCCGCGGCCGGTGACAGACACACAGAGTGACACGGACACGCGGAGTGACACAGACACGCGAGGACGGACACGCACGCCCGCTGACCTTCCGCTGCTGCTTCTCCCAGGCGGGGTCCAGCAGCAGGTCGCGGTCCCACTCCTCCTCCTGGATCATGTACTCATCTTCGTCGTACACGTAGTTGTACTGCACGCCGGGCTCGACTTGGTTCATGGTGCTGGGTGTGGGGGCCTGGACGGCGGACTCGAACTGGCAAGCAGACGGCGGGAGATGCGGAGACGCGGCGGGGCGCGGGCGCGGGCAGAGACGCGGCTCCTCTGGGCGGCGGGCCGGGCGCTGAGTCGCGTGGAAGCACCAGCTCGGGCGCAGAGCTGCTCCACTCAGCTTAATACCTGCGCTCTGTCACGTGGCCGCGCACCCCGCCCCCGCCACGCCCATTCACGCCCTGGCCACGCCCTGGCCACGCCCACGCCACTAGGAGCAGGAGCAGGTGGACTGGAGCGCGCGGGCTCCAAGCTGCTCCAGGACCCGGGTCTGGCAACCCGCTACCGCCGCTGCCCAGACCCCTCCGCCGCGATCTGAGTCCCCACCCCGCCCACCTGCTCCCTCCAGCTCTGGCTGCAGCGGCTGGATTCGTGGGCGCCTGGGTGAGCACTCTGATGGGGGGGGTGTACATGGGCCAGGAGGGACCCCCATAGCCTGGGTCCCTGACCACCCCACAACGTGTCCATATTTTTTGTGTATCGTTTGCATATTCACGGTTCCATATCTTTGCACATATTCATTAGCTATCGCACAAAATACATATGCTCCTCAGAAGTAACGTTGAAGAGCTACAGAATACTCTTTCTTCTTCCCCTTCTCTACATCCTCACCTGGGGAAATCAAGGCATGGGACTTGGACCAACCATATTAAAAGGTCAAGACTACCACAAGAAGTGTCAGCTTTCGCCTGCCAGTCATAAATTTAAAAAAACTGACAATGGAGGAAAAACAACTTCATGTTTCTGTCCACGCTGTCCTGATGTGTCACCCTTAAGCCTTTTCATCCCCATAGTGCTGGTTCGTGCTCCCTATCAGTTATGCCCCTGAAGGAACCATGGTAAGGTCTCCTGGGACAAGCAGTTTGAAATTTTTTTCCCATTTGTTACACACCTACTGTGACCTAAACAACTGCATCTTTTGGTGATGTGTTTCAAAGTGAAAGTGGGCCTGGCTTTATCGTTGTTCCTTCGAATTTTTATATCCTTTCGTTTTATTTTTTTCAAGCTTTCTGCGAAAAGATTTCGGCAAATTAGCAAATATACTGCGTTAATATTTTTGAAAAGCCTACTCACTACAATGTGAACTCCACAAGGGCGGGGATTTTGCCTTGCTCACAGCTGTAATGCCAGCAATTAGAAGTGTGCCTATCTGATACTGTACGCTCAAATACTTGGTGAAGGAACATGTATCTTTGAAAGCAGTGACTGGGCTAATTTGCTTGGGTTTAAATTTAAAATTTAAAGTTTCTATTTTGGATTGAAATCATACTCTCTGAACAAGTTTATCAATTTTCACTATTAGAAACTGGATCATCAATTATAAAATGTGTTCATCTGAGTCATCAAAATGAACTGTGGAAACTTCAGGTTTCAGATGAAATGTACAAAAAGGCACCAGATGTACCATCCTACATAAAACAGCTAAAATGTGGGGAGGGGGGAATAAATGAAACAAAGATTTTCAAGACATTGGTCATAAGGCAAAGAAGGATGATGATCCCTGAGAGGCAGAAAATAAGCAATATGACCACTACGATTGTCCCAGCTTATCACCTGGAGAAGGTTTTCCAAGATGCAATATGGTAAGGGACCATTGTGACCAGAGTTTGCAAGATCAGTTACAGAAGAGAAGAGAGCTGCAAAAAGCAAACCCTGGAGATCTGCGGAGGGGATCGCTGTGGTCAGATTGGTGAATGCAGGGAAGAAGGATGCCTGAGGTCAACCAGGTAAAGAGTACCCAAGAGGATTAAAAGAAATGATCCTTGGAACTCATAAAGAACCAAAAATACTTCTTGTTTCCATTAGCCAGAGTGGAAAAGTTCATAATTCACAAGGCATCAGGTAGAGTATTCAGAAGTGGGAGAAATTTGTCCTAATGTGAATAATGTACTGGCCCTGCCTGAAAAAGCTGAAAAGCAAGATGTGAAAGGATCAAACTGTTTCCAAGTCACTTATCTATGATCCAGAACAAAGCTCAAAAATATCTGCAGGAATACAAAAGCATTTAATATTTAACAATTTGCAATTTCTAGCACCTAATAATTATTACCAGGTGTGTGAAGAAGCAGGAAAGCCTGATCCATAATGAGAACAATCAATCAATCCATCAAAATTGATCCAAAATGGACACATGTTAGTGTTAGTAGAAAAGAACATTAGAAGTTATTACCATATGTTGCCATGTATAATGCACACCCATATTTTTGGCCCAAACTTTTAGAGAAAACATCTTTTGTTTTAATTTTTTAATTCAATTATTTATTTATTTATATTTATATACTTGGTTTTGTACTATAAATGGTATTATTTTGCATACACATATTGTTATTGCTTTCTAGACTTACACTTTTAATGCATAAGCATGAATAAAAGAATTAAAAACATTTATATAAATATGGTACTGGTACTACCCGTGTATAATACACACCCTTATTCTTCCCTCAAAAATTTGGGCAAAAAAGTGTATGGCAAAATATGGTATTACTACATTCCATATTTCAAGAAGTTAGAGAAAAGACTTAACGTGCTAAGTAGGACCATGGAAGTTATTTTTTAAAAACCCAAATTGAGTCTCTAGAGCTGGAAAGTACATCTGAGATGAAAAATATTCTGAACGGGCTACGCTACAGGAGAGACACTGCATGAGAAAAGATGGGTGAACTTGAAGACGTCACAATCAAACCAATTCAATATGAAACACCCAGAGAAAAAAAAGGCTTTAAAAAATAAGCAGAGGATCAGTGAGGTATGGGAAAACTTCAGGCAGCTTAATATCTGTGTAATCGGAGTCCTTGAAGTGGAAGGATAAAAAAATAGGAAAAAATATTTGTAGGAATAACAGCTAAATTCAAGAAGTATTGATAGAAGTGAGGAAACTTCCAGCCAAGGTAGAGTAATGGGAACTGGGATCACCTTTCCTTCTGAAACAACCCCTGCCTACCACCGCCCCCCCCCCCACCAAAAAAAGAAGACAAAGTATTTGAAACCATGGTCCCCAATATACTGGACATCAGGCAACAAAGGACAGGAATCTTAAGAGATGGAAACAAAGGAAAGTCCTCTAGCTGCATCCGTTTGCAGCCTTGAAAGTGCCTGAGGACCAGGGCATTGGGCTAGAGTCTGGAAGACGCCTTGAGTTGAGGAGAGGAAGCAGAGTCATGGGAGAAGGCAGCCGCTGGAGTTCATAGGACAGAGTATCAGGAGAGGGTCACGCACAGAGAGATCTCTGGAGGTCTTCAGTGTCTCCCCTGAGTATTCAGCAGAGTACTACTGATCAGACATGCCTGTGAGGAAACTACCCAGGTCCAAGGGAAGAACCATCTGAAGGATTTGAGGGAAGAGGGCAAGGCAGGTGGGTGCCCACCCCGTCCACAGGTCTGCACAGCACTCCTAAATCCCAGAGTGCTCTGTCGGATACTTAGGAAGATCTTGCCTCAGTACTGTGGCTCTTATCTTGTGTAGTTTGGGATACCCACTACCCTTGGTACACAAGACAGTACTTTGTACAAGTATAACTAACATTTGTTGAAAACTTAATTTGTTCCAGACATGATGGAGAATATTTTGAATGTCACATAGTTTAATCTCACAAAAACCTTGGGTAGGAAATGAGTATAATCCTCCCCATTCACACATAAGGAAACTGTGGCGTGGAAAGGTATGACCAATAGGTGGTAAGATCAGAACTTGAACCCAGGACTGTTGTCAACCACAGCTCAGGAATTAGGGGCCTTGGTTGAGATCAACTCCTGAGTGACAGAGCCGTAGTTAGAGGCCGTGTCTTCATTTCCACTGGCTCTTCTTCAGGCCCTCTTCTAGGTCACCTGCCCAAACTCCCAGCCAGCTACTTTCTCTCCTCAAACTTGTGAAAATTTTCACCGCTCAAGATCCTCAGTCTCTGTCCACGTCTCCAAATAGCTCTGATGTGCATAAGCACCCACCCATAGAACCGGCCAGGGATGCTCACACCATGCTGGCTTGCTTCCCTTCGCCGTGTTAACATTCAGGCCTTCCTGCCAGCTTTCCTTGGGCCCTCCCAGTCCGCTTTCCAATTTTCCACTGCCCAATCCTTGTCCCAAAAGAAACTTAAACTTTCAGAATTACTGACTGTTTAAGGAATAATAACTAATATTGTGAGTTGTTCTTTTTCTGAGTACATTTATTTAAGCCATTTTATGTGCATTAATTTTTAGATTCATAGAAATTTAAGGGCTATTAGATGTTATCTAGTCAACTCCCATCCGGTACCTGTATATGGATCACTGAAAGACACCATTAAAATTTTTTTCACAAGCCCTGGCTAGTGTAGCTCGGTGGATTGAGCGCAGGCCTGCGAACCAAAAGGTCACCAGTTCGATTCCCGGTCAGGGCACATGCCTGGATTGTGGGCCAGGTCCCTGGTGGGGGCCACATAAGAGGCAAGCACACAATGATGTTTCTCTCCCTCTCTTTCTCCCTCCCCTTCCCTCTCTCTAAAAGTAAATAAAAAAAACTTTAAAAAATTTTTTTCACCAACTTTCTTGCTTGTATTATTTCTAGACTGATGACATGACTAGTATGACCCTGGAAATAATTTTCCAGCTCCAGAAGACTCACTACTTCAAAAGTGACTCATCTGGAGGTTGATTTATTGGAAATGGTAAGTTTCAGAGATCCTCACTTGCATGACACTTTCCAAAACTTGTACCATATTTAGAATTCATGATCGTGCATTCTGTTTTCTTAGTGATTGTGTTTTCTTAGGTGAGGCCCACAAATTGAGTAATCTACAGGGCAGGTTCTGCACTCCTCCTGTTTTGGGAAGATGTGTTGTAACTCCTACCCGTAGGAGCCCCATCTGCTGGAGCTCCAGAGTAGACATCTGATGTGATTCCACACAGTTCCTTCCAAATGCAACCAATAATACACAGAAAGTTCTTTTCTAGTATCTCATGACACTTGCCTTCCAAATTCTGCACCATAATGCTATCTATTAAGGGCTATGTACGTGATGAACACTGTGGTAATCACGGCACATAAATTATTTCCTTGAATCTGCACAGCCACCTGGGAGGGAGGAGCTATGGCTCCCATTTTCCAAATGAGGAAACTGAGACTTGAAGAGGTTATATAACCCGTTTAGGGTCACACAGCTCAAATATGCAGTGGGTCGTTACAAACCCATATATTCAACAGGTATGTCATATTACCTTCTTAATTTTTTTCTGGACACACTTCTGCATGTTTCTATATAATCTTTCTAAAATGTGTTTTTGATGCAGTCTTTTTTGAAAGGATTTGTTACTGCCTACCAAGAATTGTAAATTGACCCTTTGCCCAAAAATCCTGCATTATCTTTTTTAAAAGATTTTATTAATTTATTTTTAGAGAAAGGGGAAGGGAAGGAGAGAGTGAGAGAAACATCACTGTGTGGTTGCCTCTTGCACCCTGCCCCCTGCCACTGGGGTCCTGGCCCGCAACCCAGGCATGTGCCCTGACTGGGAATTGAACCAGTGACCCTTTGCTTTGCAGTCCAGTGCTCAACCCACTGAGCAACAGCAGCCAGGGCCCGAAAATCCCGTTTGAATGAATCTGCCCTACAGATATGGACAAGCATACATGTGGAGCAGACTGATGAGGGAAGTTATGGAACATCTCTAAGCTTTTATGTTGTGATTTAGAAGTGAAAAGCAAGTTGCAAAAGTGACTTCCTTTGTGGAAGAAAATTACACGTCTCTAAAATGTTTGTATTTAGACAAACAGCGAACCACAGGGAATGGAGTGGTGGAAAGATAGGGAACTTGAACTATTTAACTCATATGGTTTTGTGCTATTTGTTTTTTTCCAGTCATTTCCTGTTACCTTTATGGTAAATAATAGCCTCTATTACTCCAGCAGTGTTCTCACCAGGTCGAGAACAATACATCATCAAGGACTGAAATCTCATTTATTAATCCAGTTTAACTTTGCATTCAGTTTTTTGTCCACCTACAGTTGGCTTCAATTGGGCTTGCCCTCAGTGAGAACACCTTGATTTTCACAGAACCAGAAAGCAGTGTGGGTAAATAGGAGATAAAATTTAATCCCATTATTGTTAGTTATTGTGAAGAACAGACTTGAAACAACATGAAATCCATGGCATTTTCAACACTCATTCATGCATCTGCCCACCGATCTCTTTCCCACTGATTTGAGTTGCCTCCAGGCTCAGAGTCCCTTAAGAAAGGGACAAAGCACAGGTGGGTGGCCTGGCTATTCAACAGTGCTTGAGGGTATTTCAGTTTGTTTGTTACAAATGTTCATTTGTAAATGTCATACTTTTCTTTAACCCTGCAAACAATTAGCAATGACAGATTCTTGTGAATGCTTTCAGAATTTTTGTATACCTATTCACACATATGTAAGTATTATTTTATAAAACTTAGAACTAAACTATATGAACTAGTATGCAACTTCCTTTTTCAAATGTAACATTCTTTCTGGGATATCTTTTTGTATCACCACATGCAGACCATTCTTCCTAAAGGCAGCATTTTCTCAGTGATGTTGATTTAACTTCCTGACCATCAGTCTTTGTGAGTTTGTGGAAGGGTGAGGAAGAAGTAGAGGCAGGGGGGGAGAAGGGAAGGGCATGCATCCTCCTGAATTTTCAGAAGGCAAGGAATATTGGAAGTCCACCTGCTCAAAAATTATGTCCCCCATATTCCACGGACTGGGGAACCACTTAGATTCATAGATAGTTCATTTAGGATGTAGATGTTGCTTCTGCAAGTGACCGTCATGTCACAGCCCAGCAAACACCTGGACCACAGCAGCCTGTCTCTGGCACTCCTGCAGGTCCCCCTTCTATCTGTTCAGCCCGCCAGGTTCTAGTCTCAAGTCCCTGGCTGCTCCCCACCCTGGTTTTCCCCTCCATCTCTAACATCCACCTCAGTGCTTTTCTCTTGTTCTGGGAATGCCTTTAGGTCCTCTTCCTTCCATCTGACTCTCCTTCCCCTAATGTTTGTCTTGCCAGACGTGAATCTCCAGGGAAGAGACCCTCTACCTGCCAGAATTGCCCTTCAGGTTCCACCCGGGCCAGATTAGCCCAGGAGAGCATTTGAGAAACCTGTGGAGGTTGGGAGGTCAAACAATGGACAGGGTTACATTTGCCCACTCATAGTCTTTCGTCCAGGCAGTGTCTGAGATGGACTTGGTGAATTGGAGTTTGGGTAGTGAGGTTTAAGTTGGACGTGTGGAAGAGGGGAAGGCTTGAGGGGGTGGCATGTAGGGCGTAGATTCTAAAGGACACAGCACAGTGCTAGACGAGAGGGAGGAGGTGAGAAAGTTCAGTGAAGCCTTCACACGCTTCACGATTTTCACTGAAACTTGGGTGGTGGCTGAAATCATCCCTTACAAACTTCTTTTTTTTGAAGTCAAGCTTTATAAAAAATGATTTTAAAGAGAAAGGAAAGGGGGAAGAGAGGGAGAGAGGAGAGAGAGAAACATCGGTTTATTTGTTCACCATATTGGTGCATTCATTTGTTGATTCTTATATGTGTCCTGACAGGAAATTAAACCCACAACCTTGGCGTACTGGGGTGGCGCTCTAACCACCTGAGCTTCTCAGCCAGGGCTCAACTCTTGTTTTTGATGACCCTCCCCCCACCAATTTAAGAATACTTCATGTAACAAAAGGGATTTCTAGAGTTTTCTCTTAATCAGCTCTGGCTCAGCCAAATAGTGTGGACAAAACAGGTCAAAAAGTTCACTTCTTTATTCAGAAAATATCTTTGAGTGTGTTTTCAGTATCAAGGACCATAGTAGGTGCTGAATATAAATTACTCTCCCTCTAAGAAGGTCCCAGACTACAAGCACACAAGTGAAGGCTCAGTACAATAATGTAACAGGTGTGCTGGAGTGTGTACAAGTGTGTGGGTGTACAAGTGTGTGGATGTACAGGAAAGCTGGGCTCGGGTCTATTAGATGAGACAAGGCAGACTTTTCAGCGGAGGTGGGGTTTGAGCTGAAATGTTAAAGATGAGTTTTCCAGGTACATAAGCAGGGGGCTGTTTAGGAAGAAGGAGAAATGCCTGCCAGGGCAAGAGGCCCATCAAAGCCCTGAATGTGAGAGTCTAATACAAGGTGCCAGCGTTGGACAGAGCAGGACATAAGGCTGAACACCTGGGCACATGGGCTGCAGCAAACCCTGAGGATGGGCCTTGTATACCACCCTGGACAGTGCAGATTTGTTCAGGAGGAGGAGCCCTGCAGAATACACTCAGGGGCTCCTAACCGGACTATGGTGAAAGATCATTCCAGGAGCAAAGGATAATAAGGTGGGAGCTAGGACAGTGACAATGAGGATGGAGGGGAGGGCTGTGACAGACATTTGGAAAGTAGAAGAAATATTTTAATTGGTTAAATGGAAGCAGAGCAAGATAGGTCAAAGAATCTAGGCTTCCTCCTGGTTCTTGAGTTGGTCAGTGAGTGGATGAACCATTCCTTGAGACAACAGAGGAAAGTCATTGGGGAATGTGGAGAAGGGGTGGGTAACATGGTGAGTTCAGTCTGGGATGTGCTTACTAGTCACACCTAACTTCTTACCTGGAGCGCAGGAGAGAGAATGGTTAGAAGGACAGATTTGGGAAGCACCAGCTCTGGCAGAGAAGACATTGCTCATTGAAAACATGCTGCTCGGATACAAAATAAATATTCAGAAATCAGTTGCATTTGTATACACCAATAATGAGGTATCAGAAAGGAAAACTAAGAAAACCATCCCATTTACATTTGCATCAAAAAAATATACCTAGGAATAAATTTAACCAAGGAGGTAAAATACCTGTGCTTGGAAAATTCTAAGACACTGAAGGAAGAAATTAAAGAATATACAAATAAATGGAAGCATATGGGAAGAATTAACATTACTAAAGTGTCCATACTACGCAAAGAAATCTATAGATTCAACCCAATCCCTGTCAAAATACCATGTGTTTGCACAGAACTAGAAAAAATAATTAAAAAATGTATATGGAACCACTAAAGACTCCGAAGAGCCTCAGCAATCTTGAGAAAAAGAACAAGGTTGGAGGTATCAGACTACCTGATGTCAAACTATACTACAAGGCCATAGTAATCAAAACAGCATGGTGCTGGCATAAAAACAGACACATAGATCAATGGAACAGAATAAAAAGACAAGAAAAAACTCATGTGTATATGATCAATTAATATATGACAAAGAAGGCAAGGACATATGGGGTAATAACCGTTTATTCAGTAGTGTTGGGAAAATTGGACAGATACATACAAGAAATGAAACTGGACCACTTTTGTACACTTTTTAAGAGGACTCAAAATGGATTAATGACTTAAATACAAGACTCAAAAACATAAAACTTCTAGAAGAAAACATAGGCAGTAAAATCTGGGACATTTCTCTTAGCAATATTTTTGCCAATAAATATCCTTAGGCAAGGAAAACAAAATAAAAAGTAAACAAATGGGATTACCATATTTGCCACGCATAATGTGTACCCATGTTTTTGGCCCAAACTTTCAGGAAAAAAAATCTTTCTTTTGTTTTAATTTTTTAAATTCAATTATTTATTTATTTATATTTAGACGCTTGTTTTTTAAGTATCTAATGGAATTTTAGCATTTATTTTTGAACATACTATGGTACAAGAAATTTTATGTAACAAATAATTACAAAACACAAGAACAGATGCAAGGTATTTCAGGTACCACACATGTGTAATGTGTACCCTTATTTTTCCCTCAAAAATTTGGGCAAAAGACTGCACATTATACTTGGCAAAATATGGTACATCAAACTAAAACACTTTTGTCCACCAAATGAAGCCATCAAAAAAACCAAAAAGACAACCTATTGATGGGAGAACATATTCATCAATGATACATCCAATATGAGTTAATATCCAAAATGTATAAAGAACTCACACAACTTATTGCCCAAAAAACAAACAACCCAATTGAAAAATGAACAGAGGACCTGAACAGACACTCCTCCAAAGAGGATACACAGATGTGCAATAGACGTATAAAAAGATGTTCAATGTCTCTAATCATCAGAGAAATGCAAATTAAAATCACAATGAGGTATCACCTGTCAGAATGGCTACCATCAATAAATCAGCAAACAACAAGGGCTGGCGAGGATGTGGAGAAAAGGGGACCCTCTGCACTGGTGGTGGGAATGCAGACTGGTGCAGCCACTGTGGAGAACAGTATGGAGATTTGTCAAAAATTGAAAAATGTAACTGCCTTGTAACCTGGTAATTCCACTTCTGGGTATATATCGGAACACTACTTCAAAAGAATATATGAGCTCTTATGTTCACTGCAGCATTAGGTACAAATAGCCAAAATATGGAAGCAGCCCAAGTGCCCATCACTAGATGATTGTAAAGAAGATGTGGTGCATATATACAATGGAATATTACTTGGCCATTAAATAGAATAAAATCTTATCATTTGTAACAACATGGATGGATCTAGAGGTTATTGTGCTAAGCGAAATAACCAGAGAAAGACAAATATTACATGATTTTACTTATATGTAGAATCTGAAGAACAAAATAAACAAAATTGAAACAGACTCACACAAACAGAAAACAGACTGATGGTTGCCAAAGGGAAAAGCGTTGGGGGAAGGGTGAAAAGGTGAAGAGATTAAGAAGTACCCATTGGTAGTTACAGAACCATCACAGGGATGTAAAGTACAGCATCGGGAATATAGTCACCGACATTGTATTAATTACATACGGTGCCAGGTGGGTACTGGAAATATCGAGGGGAACACTTTGTAAAGGATGTAATTGTCTAACCACTATGCCGTACACCTGAAACTAATATAAAATAATATATCATATAAACTGTAATTGAAAAATAAAATTTACTCAGTGGATTGAGCGCGGGCTATGAACCAAAGTGTCGCAGGTTCGATTCCCAGTCAGGGTACATGCCTGGGTTGCAGGCCATGACCCCCAGCAACCGCACATTGATGTCTCTCTCTCTCTCTTTCTCTCCCCCTCCCTTCCCTCTCTAAAAATAAATAAACAAAATCTTTTAAAAAAATAAAAATAAAATTTAAAAAAGAGGAAAAAAGAAAACATGCTGCTCGGGTATGTTTATATGGGTGAGGTTCTGTTGCCAACAGAAAGCAAGGAAGGACAAACCTTCCTTAGTGGAGATTCAAAATAGCTATTGTTAATTTGAAGTTAAACAGGATGTATGAATTTATGAAATATACCAAAAGGCCAGTTGCTTTTCTCCAGCAGACAGCCCGCAATTTTCCCCTCGGCTCCAGAGGCTACACCATCTGTGAGCAGTGGACACGAATGCCTGGGAGAGGACGGCAGCAAACACAGTCCGTCCTCAACGCTGGGGCTGCAGGAGAGGGAAGGACATTCTTCCCCAGGAATTTCTCATTATAAGCTGGCTCTCATGTGCGTCTGGCCCCACAGCCCCAAATCACACTTCTAACAATCTCAGACTGAGAGTTTAGTTTAAAATGGTCATCAGTAAGATGGGTGAACTTGAAGACTTACCAAGACAATTCATTAACAAATAAAACAGGGAGAAGACAGAATTTAAAGAACAAAAACAGTATCAGTGAGTGGTGGGACATCCAGCAACCAATCCCTCAAGAAGAGGGCAGAGGGGAGGGAACAGAAAAAACGTATGACAAGATGATGGCCGAAAATTTTCTGAATTTGACAAAAACTGTAAACTCATAGATCCGAGGTATGCAGTGAATCCAAACCACAAGAAACATGAAGAAAACGACATCACATTGCTCAAAATCAATGATTAAGAGAAAATTTTAAAAGTAGGCAGGGAAAAAAGACATGTTTTACACAGAGGGAAAGAAGGTGATAAGCGAGTCAGGATCCCAGCAGGTTTCTCCCCGGAAGCAACGTGAGGCAGAGATGGCAGGGGACATCTTGAAGTATTAAAAGAACGTTTGTAGACTTTGAATTCTACACCCAGTGAAGCTATAGTTCAAAATGGAGGCAAGTACTTTTTTTTCAGACTCATAAAACCTGGAGGAGTTTATTACCAGCAAGAAAGGTTAAAAGAAATCCTGGCAGAAGGAAATGCTAGCAGGTGGGACTTAGCCATTCTAGCAGGTATGCAGTGGTATCTCATCGTTGTTTTAACTTGCAATTCCCCGATGACATTTGATGTAGAGCATCTTTTATGCTCATTTGCCTTCTCTTTATTCTGTTTCCTGAGGTGTCTGTTCAGATCTTGTGCCCATTTTAAAACTCGCGTTGTTTATTCTCATACTGTTTAAGTTTGAGTTCTTTGCAAATATTGTGGATTCCAGTCCTTTATCAGGTATGTGTTTTGCAAATATTTTTTCCCAAGCAGTGGCTTCTCTTTTCTTTCTCTTAATAGTGTCTTTAACAGAACAGAAGTTTAAAAAAATTTTTATTGAAGTCCATCATCATTATTTTTCATGGATTATACTTTCACCAACCCCAGGTTCACCTAGATTTTCTCTGTGTTATTTTCTAGGAGTTTTATAGTTTTACATTTTACACTTAGGTCTAGGACACATCGTTTTATCTTTTTATTAATACTCTCCATAATTCCCCCGTTTTAATTGCTATGTTGGTGATTGTTTTCCATTTTGCACTATAAATTATACTCTGAAAATTATGTATTCCTCTATTGCACTATGTTTTCCTGCTTTCTTTCCACAGGTATTTCTTCTGTAATGATCTTGTTTTTATTTTTTTTTATCCTCACCTGAGGACATTTTTTTTCATTGCTTTTTAGAGAGAGAGGAAGGGAGAGAGAAACATCAATGTGAGAGAGAAGCATCAATTGGTTGTGTCCTGTGCATGCCCAGACTGGGGATTGATTGTACATGCCCTGACCAGGCACTAAACCCATAGCCCTTCAATTATAAGGCAAAGCTCCCACCAGCTGAGCCACACTGGCCAGGGCTATACTGATCCTTTTATAACAACTGTATTGCTTGGACTCATGCAGTAACTTCTTTAATCATGAGCATATTATGCAATTAGTAATAATCAAAGATTCCTCATTTACAAATGGGGAGTGCTCATGATTCAGGCCCTCAAAGAAACTAACTCAATGTGTATCTAACTCAATACGTATCACCCAGCCCCAGTGAAGCTGCATGGGCGAAGAGCTGTGAAGACTCTGAAAGGGTCCCCATAATGGAACATTCCAAGAAAGCGTGGTGTCCAAATGGGCTGGGGTATCATGCTCCTCATGAAGCCGGGCTCGCCCTTTGCAGCTGAACGCATAGGGTGACAGGTGGAGAAACTACAAATAGCCTTGGCCTCAGAATGGAAAAAATGATTCGCTGGGGCCAAGGCTTTCAAAGTGACTTAGTGACAGGAATGCAAGGGACAGACATGAGGGTACAAGGAGTGTAGTGCAGGATCACAGGGGACTTGTGAGTTCCCCGGGCCTGGGCGCCTCCCACTCTCATGCCGGCCCTCAGACAGGGACCGGAAATCGAAATCTCGGAGTCCCTGTGGCGAGTCCCACGAACACCAGCTTGTCGTCAGCAACGAACTGAGCTGAGCCGCTACGAACTGTGTGTTTCCAGGACAGTTGGGCCACTGGCTCCCGTTGTGTTTTGAAACTGCTGGACAGGAGCAGCTGAGCTCACCTGTCAGCTGTGTCGTGTTACCTGGAGGGCAGGGCGAAGGCCACAGAGAGGGATTTAGAAGCTCTGGGTTTTAATCCCAGCCCCACGTGTCTACTCATTGAACAGTTTTGGCATTTTGATTTCTTCACCTTTAAAATTGGGATATGAGCTGGCTTTACTGGGAAGGCGACTGTGAGTAATTAACTGATGAAATAGGCCACTTGGTGCTCTGCGAATTGTTCCGTGGATGAGTAGAGTTAAACATGAACTCCAGGCCTCACCCCGTGAGATGTTTAAGGCCACATGACCCCAAGATTGTTTCCATTCCAAAACCCGAAATCCACCCACTGTCCCTGCAGCCCATCAGGTGGCGCTGCTCAGACCTGAGCATGGAACAGACCGCCCCCCCCCCGACCTCCAACCCGAGGGTTTGTGAAAATGCCGCTGGGGCCCAGGACTGGGCCTTCCTAACAAGGCCCCGGATGGATGGACAGACAGACGGTCTTGCTCCTCTCCAGGGGACCTCGCCCATGAGCACTGTGGTGGCTGAGAAACTCTGGCCAAAGGAGATCTGGTGAGCAACACTTAGGCGCACAGTCCGGGCCTCTTGGTGGGCACACAGCCTGCAGCCCCTCGGGAGGGGCTCACACTCAGCTGATGTGCGACTGTCACCAGTCACTCAAACTCTTCAGTTTTGAACAGGACGGGCTGTGTTTTCGTTTTACTTTGGGCCCCATAAATTACGAAGCCGTTCCCGTTCCTCGTTCAGGTTTTACAAATGAACTTTGGGTAATGAACTAATGTCATTTTGGAAAGGCACCTTAAAAACTACTAAGAACATTGAAGCTGCTCTACACCCAAAGAAACAGGCTTCTCTAGAAATTATTCTATTGTTACTGGCATTTTCCACCCTGCTAATCCACCCAGCAGAGGCTGGTGTGCACAAGCGGCAAGCCCTCAGCCAAGACAGGGTGGCCTGGGGCCAGGCTCATCTGCCCCTTTTTGTTCCCTCCCTCCTCTCCCCACCTCAAGGCTCTAGCAGTGCTGTCTGCATTTCAGAGATGAATCCCTCCACAGAGAAAGCGGTATTATTGTATAAATATACATATTTCTGAGGGTGGAGGACTTCACCCTTTGAATGACAGCATTCAAGGACAGTCTGCTCAGCCTCTCTCAGACTGGGCTGATTGTCACCTTAGCCCTAATTCTGGAGACCCTTTAGGGGTTGAACCCAAAGGTGTGGCTCAGGCGAGACCAGCTACATGGGCAAGCTGACTGTGAGCGGAGTCAAGGCCAGGGAAGCAAAATGAAGACATCCACTTCTTTTTTTAGGACGGGATTTCCTACACTGGCATACCTCTTGACTTGTTTTCCTTTCCGTCAGAGCTAATAAAAGCACTTGCGTTTTATATAGTGCTGTAGTTGTGCATGTCAACAGTGTAAGGAAGTGTAAAGCCAAAACCCACTTATTTTGCTTCCCAGGGGGTAACTGGCATTTCACTGGTAGAAACAGACAATTTAAAGAAACTTTTCCAAGAGGACAAAAGAGAAAAATGAAAGAGCCATTGCCTAGCCCTGGCCAGGTGGCTCAGTTGGTTGGAGCGTCGTCGTCCCGTCGACCAAAAGGTTGCGGGTTTGATTCCTGGCCAAAGTGCATACAGAAGGCAACCAATCAATGTTTCACTCTCCTCTCTCCCTCTCTCTCTCTCTCTCTCTCTCTCTCTCTCTCTCTGTCTCTGTCCTTCTCTCTCTCTTTCCTCCTTCCTTTCTTTTTGAAATCAATAAACATATCCTTGGAAAAAGATTTCTTAAAAAAGAAAAAGAAAGAGCCATTGCCTAGATTAAGATTTTATCAGACTGACTGAGAAAGAGTCTTGCTCTCAAAGTAGTAGCCGAAGATATGAGGATGTGCTAAGAATGGAGTGATGTGACCAGCGCCTGAGTTTTTGTTTCAGTGAAGAGTGACGGGGAAGATGAGATGTCAGCAGACCAAAAATGAAGGAACTAGCTTCCATCTAACTTAGAGAAGCCACTCTAAAAATGCCAAGAAATTTAACCTGCTTTTCCTCTGAAGGGTCAGGGTCCCACAGCCCCACTGTAGCATACAGGGAAAATGTGCGCTTAGAAAAGGGGTCTCACTTCCTCAGGAATCTCTGCAGCCATAACCCAGAAAATTGTCGTCCTCGCCGAATAAATCTGATGCCCTGAAGTGAATGGCACAATGCACCCAGCCTGCACACAGAGCCCTTGTCCAAGAAGCCAAGGTCACAGGGACTGTGGCAGACCTGTCAGCTACTATTTCCTCAGGGGTAATGGCTGCAGATCACTGTCGAGAATTAGTTTTTATTGCATACTGACCTTGGCATGGCTGTGGAATGAGGACTCAAAAGCGCATGGAATTACTGTTAATCATTGTCCTTCCCCAGACGACAGTGGCATCCTACCCAGTACCTGCGGGAGGAGCTAATCCATCGCATACAGACTGGTGACCATCCCAAAGAGCAGCTCCATCGCATCACATCACGTCCCCAAAGGACACCTTCTGGTGGGTCCCACTGCTCACCTAATCAACCCTCACCTCTTCTCCCAGGCCCGCAGGACTTCCCACACAGAGGAGCCCCAGTTCACTTTAACTCACAGCACCAAACAGAACCTAAGGTTTGCTGAATCTGCTCTCATGCTTCCCCACTTTTGGCATTTGCCCTGTGATTCGTTCCACATACCTATACTTCCAACATCCGGTTTTTCATCCAGGGCCCAGATTCAGTACTGGAACCACCACGAAGTCAACCTGCTATCGAGAAACACCTCCCTCCTGATGCTTACCTTTCTCCATTTGGTTGTACAGAGAGATGTGCTCTTTCCTTAATTTAGCAATCATATTTTGCCAAAGATTGTCAGTTTTCTAAAACGTGGAAACTGGAGTTCTTCCTTATCTCTCCTGGCAGGGGCAGGGGGCGGGGCAGGGAAGGCTTTGTCAGTTGGCAATCGCCAACTTCTTCAGAGGCAGGAGACTCTTCTGCAAAATGCCAGGCTCTCTGGGAAGACAGTGATGTGGCCATGCATGAATCGGCATTCCAGAGACACTGACCAAGTGGCCTGCACTGCGCTGGCCACCATACCTACCGATACATTCAGTTCCCTTATCAAAACCAAGACAACTTGACTAAAAGGAAGGATGAATCTATTTAACAGATGCAATACAAAATTGTAACAATCAATATGAGCATAAAAAGGCAAACAAAATCTATCAACATATAGTTTCTTGCTAAATTTTTATTCATTTTGTCTTTGACCAATTTTTTCTTTTTTTTCCATTTATTAATTTGTAGAAAGAGGGGAAAAGGGAGAAAGAGTGAGAAAGAGAGAAACATCAGTTTTTTTCCATTTATTTATGCATTCATTGGTTGATTCTTGCATGTAACCTGACCAGGGATTGGAATCCACAACCTTAGCATATTTAGACAATACTCTAAACAACTGAGCTACCTGGCCAGGGCTCCAACTTCTTAACTTTAAAAAAAATATATGGAAAAAATAATTTGAGGTTGAAACAGTCACTGCTCTTTGAGTTCACCAGGAGAACACCTAAGTTAGCATGCAGAGCAAGCTTTTGCAAGGGCACAGGTGGAGACACCTCCAAAGGCGGGTCCTACATGATCCTTATGGGAAATCATCCAGAATAAGGGGACCAAAAACAGAAGCCAGGTCACAGTTTCATCAAACCAAGTAAGGAGAGGATTAAAATTTGCATCGGTATGCCTGTCCCTGGGGTAAGACTATCATCCAAAGCAATGCGGTATCACTTTACTTCCAGCAAGGAGCTGCCTTCGTTCTACAGCCCAGGGGTAACCGAGCACATCTCTCATCCCTGAAATGCCCTGCGCACTGAACACTTGCATTGCATCACTTGCACCAGAGCTGCACAAACTCCAGCAGGGAAGTCTGGCTGCAGGTGTCAGTTCTGAATCCGCCTGGCCCCTAATGGCTTTGGCTTCTCCACGTCAGACTTAGTGTGTTTCTTACATCGAGGCTCTTATGCTGAAGCAGGAGCCAGACTCAAAGGCAGGCCTCTACACGTGGCGGCTGAGATGACCTATGTGCCTGCGGATGGCAGAACCCTCACAGCTGTGCCTCTTGCCAAACTGCCAAGATGCCTTCAGATCAGCACCATGTCTGCACTTACCAAAGGAACTGAAACAAGAATCTAAATCCCAAAATCACATTGGTTTGGTGGATCACATCTTAATTGGCTACTCAGGGACTAAATTAAATTCTAATTTATTATTCTCTTTGATACCAGTGATAATTGATATCTGAAAACGTGTCTTCCTTATGCAAGTCACTATAATGATGCTTTAAAATATCAGGGAACCAAATTGCTGTCCCATTGTGTCCTCTGCTGATTTTATGCTGCTTTTCCACTCACACCCAAAGGCAGCACCCAAAGAATGTCGACTCCATCCCCCGCCATCTCTGTGCCAACCAACCAAGCCAAAAAGAGAAGAGCAATATTTTGCACACAGCTTTTCAGGAGACGATTATCTCATTCTAACGTGCGGCTGGACTTGAGATGAAAATTATAATGCTACATTTCCATGTGAAAGAACCGCTAATGAATGGTTTTGTTCTGTTTTCAGAAACAAGCATCAAAAATCTGGCTGTAACATTGAGGACGGGAAGGAAAGCAAAAAAAGAAGCCCATAAAATGCAGCATGAGGGACGCTCTTCTGCCATCACCATCCACCATCATTTATTCATTAGGAGACCAGAAAATGTATCATCCAAACTGGGGTGTGTCTGAAAGTGGAAGAAGGGAGGCCGTCCATGGTTGCGGTGGGGACAATACCTATGAATTGAGCGCTCCTTACATGCAGGGACTATATGCCAAATTGGGGGTATGAAGAGGCTAAAAATGTAATTTCTTTTTTCAAAAAATGCCTAAATTTTAGGTGAGGAGAGAAGATATTTACAAAAAAGAAACATACCTCAAAGCAGCTAAATCAGGGGCATTGATCCTAAGAAGGTAATTATTGAAGGCTGAGAAAGGCATCTCTGAAGAGGTCCAACCCAGTCTGCATTTTTACATCATTAAACCTTACAAATCTGCTGACATAGCTCAGTTGCTCCTAACAGCTACCAGGAGAGGTTGTCAGGGCAGATGCCATCTTTTAGTCTCACAGGTGAATCAACAGACAGGAGATGGATTCTCCAGCCAACCTCCCTGCTGTTGAAGGGCAGGGTGCAGAAGAGGAGCCAGGTGCTCTGATGCAGGCTCGGTGCCCTCCGTTACGCAGTGACCATGGAGGAGGGCCATATGGTCACCACATTTCTGGGAGCAACAGTGAAGTGTTATGAACAAACCCTAACTGGGTTTGCATAGAAGACAACTCAGGTAGATGTGAGAGATAATATTAAAACCCCAGTTCATGTAGGGCTGAAATTATGAAAAGTCTTGAATGCTAGGCTAAAACTATTACCACATTTTGCTACATATTATGCGCACTTTTTGCCCAAATTTTGAGGGAAAAATAAAGGTATGCACTATACATAGGTATAATGATTACATACCATGGTATAATAATACCGTGTGTAATGCACACAAAACATGGCTGCACATTATACACAGGAGCACACTATACACAGCAAAACAGGGTAAACGTGGGCCAAGGACATGATGTGTATAGCATAACATCTGCAGAGCAGGAAGACACTAGAAAGAGGCCGACTGTCCTACTGCCGCGTGGGGCACCATGCTGTAGGCGGGAGTGAAGACGGCAGGTCTTGGAGGTGGCAAGGGCTGTGGAACTCCCCAGATGTGAGGAGAGAAGGGGGCGAGCCGTGTTATTACAAGAATGGAATACTATGAACAGAAATACGGAAGCTCAGGAAGAAGGCTTCTTAACAGTATGTCTTGGAGGTCTGTCCGCACCACGACATGCAGACATACTGCACTCTTTTTCATTATCGCACGGTATTCCGTAGCATAGTTGTACCAGAGCCTCTTTTAGCTTAATTCAATCTTGATCTCACTCACCCTTTTGTCAACATTTACACTTTCAACGATAAAGGAAAATCTTGTACTTGCGAGTCTTCACCTTATGAATAAATACCAGAGGAAAACACTAGTTCAGTAACTCAGTTCTTCTGAGACATTGCACGTTTGGCATGGAAACAGCATATCAAAAGGCATCTGAAAAGTCTGACTCAGTGAGTCAAATTTTCACTCAAAGAACATTTATTGAGTAATTTCTAGGTGTGAGTCACAGGTGATGGTGCTGTAGGCTTGACCTCAAGGAATTTAGAGTCAAGTAGAGGAGACACTCATCTTACAAAAGGCAATACAGAGAAAGAATGAAAACCATGCTGGAGGCATAAGTGAATGCTAGGAGAACATTGAAGGCGGAGGGATCGATTCTAAATGCAGAAGGTTCATTGTGAATGACCTTGTGGATTAGCAATTGATTTTTTTCTTCTGTCCTCCAAATCCGATCTGTACGTGGCAGTTGAACCATTCAGAAAATGCACATTGATTGTGTGATCCCAGGAGCAGAACATGAACAACTAATGTTTGCGAAGCACATACTGTGCACTGACCAAAAGCACAGTGCTCCTTCATGTCACCTCATTCAATCAAATAGTGGAAAGCAGACTGGAAAGAGAAAATATTGTTTGCTTAGTCACATATTTGTATATATCCCAATAGTACTCTAAAAGGATATCTGTGAATAATTTTTACTAATTCCATAAGTACAGGAAAGCTATTATTAATGTGATATGTGCAATTATATATATGATAATTATTTTCTAATTAAGCATAAATACCAAATAACCTAGTAGATTATGTTTGTAATTGCATACTAATTGTGAATGTCTATTGATCGTGCACTACATACATTACTAGTTACGTTCAGAGCACAGCTTCATTGTAGTGGCATCACTGCTGAGGCTGCTCCTGGCCCTTTACCCTTTTCTTCTTCCTCTTTCTCTCCCCCTCTGGTCCCCATTCTGCATTGTTTTCTTTAACTAAATTACAATAAGTATTCGAGTTCCATGATCCCCATTACTTATCATTTTTACGAATAAAAGAATATATTCCCTTAGGTTTGGGAACTACTTTTAGTCTGTTTCTTATTGTTAACCTAAAAACAAAAACAAAACAAAACAAAAACCCTTTCACCCTCTTTCTTCAACTGGTGATTTTTTTCTTTCTGTAGCATTTCCTTTTTCCAGTACCAAATTGCACGTGAAAGTCAGTTTTACCTAGTGCCTAGATAAGGCTCCAGTTTGAATCCGGGAAGGGGCAGAGGAGAGCCGACAGCTGAGAGGCCTGGGGTTCGGTCTGAGCACTAGTTCCATCATGTGGTTGGGCCCTGAAGGTGAGAAGGCTGGCTCAGGTTCACACCTTAGCTGGAAGCGGGTGGGATTTAGTAACTTCTATCGACCCACCTTCTCCCACTGCACATACAGGGAAGGGGATCCAAGAGCTGGAAGGATGGCCGCTGGGCTGAAGGGAGGCTCCAAGCACCCGGGACAGCTCTCCACCCTGGAACCATAGAAGTCCTGTCTGAAAGAAAGAACTGGGCAGTTAGAACGTGTTAGAAAGAGGAACAGAGGAGGACCCCCTACAGTCTGTCTCACAGGAGGAGATGCTCCCAGGCCCCACCCCTCCTCCCCTCTCCTGCAGGATTTCTGCCCTGGGTCCTAAAGGTGGCCTCTGGCAGTTCGAGGCTCCACACCTGAAGGACAGGGTCGGGAAAAGTCACACTGTCTCGCACCCCACCCAACCCCACCCCACACAGGCAGCCGCCTGCTCCTCGCACTCCCACGCGCACATGTTTTACAGGTGAAACAAACTAAAAGCAAGCATCAAGCTATCAAGAAAAGGAAAAAAAGGAAATGTGCAGCTGGAAAATGTAAATGGAACATGAAAGGGGATGAGAGATGAGAACCAGCCACCAGTTCTACTCTCAACACTCTCCAAAGCTCAGAACATGGGACAGGAGTAGTAATACGTAGTGATCGGCGGCCTCTGTTTTCAGACATTGTTTTCACCCACAGCCTGTCTTCAGGGTGACGGCTCAGTTCATCCACGTGGCCGTGTTCCCCACCCCTCCCCTTTGCAGAGGACCGGCAAGGAGACTCGGAGGGAGTCATGAGGTTCTCAGAGGCTGGAACCAAGGGCAGAACGTTTTCATCTAAATCAATGGGAGTTGCTGTGGGTGGAGGGGTGGGCGAAGGGAGAAGGAGCCCTGAATTCCATACACGGAGATGAGCTGAGAGCCGAGATGGACACCAGACTAGAGAAGCTGGAACCAGGGACAGAGCTGAGCATTTGGAAAGCAGCTGAGGCTCACGCAGGAGGGAAGCTGATTTGAGTGTCTGCCTCCAGCTGCTGGTCTCGGTGCCGCCGCATGGGCGGGTCAGTCGCCATTCCTGGGGTCTTACGGTGTGGCTAGTGTGGGGTGGGGGTGCATCAAGGGGAGGCAGGGCCTCAGGTCCTTTCCCTTGCTGTGTCCCACTGTCTGTCTCTGGAGCTGCTGCCCTCCCTTAGAGCTGGGGACAGCTCCCCTGCTTCTGCCCGGCAACTGCTCTGTCACCAGCTCTCAAATGAAACACACACCCTCCCGCCATAGTACACATTTTCTTTTGTGTGTTGTTTTGTTGTTGTCTCTAGGCACGAAGTAATCTCTCGGCATAGGTAACATAAAAGCAAATGAAACGTTTTTCTCAAGGCAACCAGACTCTGCGGCATGCCTGCCCCACACTCTGCTTCCTGAGCTGCTCAGGTAACCGCATCCCTGGCAGTGCTCTGGATACTGAGAACAGCAAGTCGTGATAGCAGGAGGTGAAACAAAGGGCATTTATCCTTCTGATGTGACAAAAGGAACACGAAGGCTGTGCAATGATGACGGCTCTACTCTCCAGAGTTCATGTCCTTGGCCCCCACGGTCACAACATGACAGTCTCTGCTCCAGGCATTGAAGGCAAGGAGGGCAAGGGGCGACACCAGCGTGTTCTTCCTCCCATCTGTTCCCTTTGTAAGGAAGCGAACACTTTCTCAGGAACAGCTCTCACCTACTTCCCTTCGTGCCTCATCGGAGATGTGTGGTCTCTGCTGACTGCAGAGTAGGCCATGAGAGCAAATCTGTTTGCTCGTTTATTTTCCCCAGTTTCTGCACTAGGAGGCAGACAAGGGAAAGGGGCACCGGGAATGGCCATTGGGTCCAGGAGCTTCTCCGCAGGGTGCCAAGGCACAGGTCGCTGTGCAGAAATACTCCCTCAGGGCAGCTCGGGCTGGCTGCTTCTGGCCCCAGGCCTACCCCAGTTCACTTCGTGTGCCTCACTTTCTGGTGTTGGCCCCCCTTTATACTCTCAAAAATCAAGGAACCACGAAGAGCTTTTATTTATCTGGCTTGTATCTATCCATATTTACCCTATGAGACATCAAAACCAAGAAACGTTAAGACTATTCATTTAAAAATAACAATAAGGAACCCATTACATGTGAATACAAATTTCAAAGAATATATTTTTATGAAATATAACTCTATTAAAAAAATCAGTGCACACAGCAGCCTTGTTTTGCAATTTTGCAAATCTCTTTATCACACACCGTGCTAGAAGGAAGCTGGGCTCTCCTCTGCTCCTGCAATCTGTCATTGTCACAGACGACACGGTGTCGGGGAAACCCAACTGCACGCTCACCGCAGGATGAGAGTGGAAAAGAGAGGCGCTGTCTTAGTTCTGTTATCAAATATCATTATTATAAAAATAGTTCTGAGCTCCCACACCCCTGACAGGGCCTCAGGCCCACCACGAGAACCAGCACCCAGCGCAGCACAGAGCCGATCACTAGCCAGCAAGCCCTGAGCTAGCCATCATAGAGTGTCAGCTACGGTCCAGTCCCGTTTCCAATTTTGAGCTTTGCATTTTATTTGCATAACTAAATGGCCAATTCAGGCATTAGCCTTGGAACTAAGAAATGGTCTTCTCCACAGCATATACGAGTCTTCATGGCTCACTGAACAGAGAGCTACCAGCACTTTGAAAACATGGGTTCAGTGGGTTTTCCTTTCATGCATTTGGATGTCAAAGGTCATAGGGTCTTTTCAGTCCTGGCTCAGATGGCATCTGTGCCCCTCTTCCTCCCAGGAGTCTCTGCCAGAAGGAAGCCTTCCTCCCCAGCTCCCAAACCGGAGCAGGGCTGGGTGGTGGGCTGAGTGGGAGAGGCGGGCAGGGGAAGCAGGCGCCACTCCCACCTCAGCCTCTCTCTCCAGATTGCAAGGCCACTCATCTGTGCACGGCCCTGTTTGCAGGGCTTATGGAAGACACAGCTGATGACATCCAAAGTCACTCTCTAAATCTTAGGATCAAACCTAAGACTCTCAGTCAACTGTTGTCAACGTTTAATTATACCAACCTCATTCTCATTATACGATTCAAGCTCTTAGCTCTTCCATCAGCGCTGTGAGTTCACAGGGCAACACTGGGGAGGGGCTGGGACTCAGGACACCTCGCGCCGCCACCTCCCCTGAGAGCTCCAGGGCTTAGTTCTGAAGTGTCAGGAGCATCGTTGGCAAATTGCAGGAAAAGCTGGACAGCCCCACCCCCCAGCCTCCAAGATCTGGGAAACAGCCCCCAGCCAGGTTTCCTGAGGAGGCGTTGGGGTTCGAATGTCCAGTACAGAATCCCCCAGAACTTGCTCAAACTCATAGTCCTGGTCCCTTCCCCCAACCCCTTGGAGGAGAAGTTCTCCTGGCCCCACCCAGGTTGCAAAGCCCTGATCTAGGTTATTAGGAAAGAGCTTTATTAAATTTAAATTTAGCATGCGAAGCTGTGGATAACCCTATCTCTGTTTCTGAGAAACAGCTGTTTACTATTCTAACACTGCAGACGCCTGGCAACGGCTGATGGCAGGACTGGCAGCCTGGGCTCACAAAGCTTCTGAGCAGCTGCTCTGCCAGGGACCCCAGCCCCGAGCCCCACCCGCCCAGCCTGGTGTTCAAGTTAGGAGAGGTCCACCACCTCAAACTCCACAGGACCAAGAAGGGCAGTTGGGACCTATTTTGGATGATCCTGGGAGATTATTTAGAAAGGAAATTCCGTAAAGTCCATGAAGCTCTCAAAAAGTATTTTGTTCCACTGCTTGCTTTCTTCATGCCTCTGGTTCTATTTCTGCTTTTCCCTCTTGACGTTTATGGGTCTGGAACTGAAGAGTAGTGAAAGGAAGCCATTGTCTCCCTCACTGGGCAGTTACCAAAACCCACCGGCGGCCGACTTTCTGGGTACAGCTGCAGGATGGGCCGGGTCAGTGGTGTCCCTGCTAATCTGAGGGGGCGTTCTTATTCTACGGTCACTTCCTCGGGAAAACGTGATGTGGCCCAGAGCTGTGTAGGCACCGTAGCCACATGTGTCGCTGAACACCGAGAATCTGTTTGCCCACACTTTCTTTTTGAAATATGTGCTGCAGGCAAAGCCCTCTGATTAGACCCTCTGCTTGCTCCTAAGTCACATGCGCAGTACGTGACACTTGATGTTGGAGTGGGGGCAATGGACAGCGGGGCAAAGGGTCACCGTATCTCTGCAAGTGACATTATAGACATGCCATGCCGCGTGATCCACAGCTAAAAGGAGACTCCAGGGGCTGGAGGGAATGGAAAGTGATGACGCGAGGTGCCGGAGCGGCAGATACTGTGACCTCAGATGACACCCAGAGCCAGCACAACACACGCTGAATGGCTGCATGCTGCCACGACATCGCGCACAGGGGACATCGTGAAGTCATATATTATTCCTCACTCGAAGTGTCCTGTCCAACAAGCCTACATGTTATGGAGAAAATACAATGGAGCTCGTAGACTGCATCAATATTTGGTGTTGTAGATGTGCTCTGGAAGAGAATGGTTTTTATGCATTTAAAGAGTGATATTTTTTAGAAAAATTGCAAAATTTGTCTAAACCCACCTCTTCTGTGTCGTCTTTGACATTTTTCTCTGGCAGACATGCACCAGCCAACAAGTACCAACAGAGTCCCTACCACGGTCAAGGCAGCGGGCTGAAGGATAAATAAAGATAAAACAGACGTGAGATCTGCTAGCTAGCAGGAGAGGACATGTATTAATACACAAAGAGCTGTTCCACAGGTACCCATAAAAATATACATTTATACAGATGAATGTCACAGAGTATGGCCACAATACCTTCCGTTGAGTAGGACACCTGTAAATGAATGAACCATATACACATGAGCAGGGCTATTTTTATGGAGGATGCACAGGAATATGCTTCTAGAATCTTTACCCCTGGAATTCTGGAAACCGGGGAAAGATTCCAGAATCTTCCTTCTAATAAAGACGTTGTAGAACAAAAGTAACAGTGAACCCTCTTTGTAAGTTTACATATAGCTCCTTCTGTCACTGAAGGAATCATACCTTTATCAGATGACTGTGTAACACAAGCACACAGTCCCCCTTTTCCCACAGCAAATTCCATGGGGCAGCAGAGAGGATGCGCAGCTCACTGCCCAGCCGTCTGTTGCTCAATGGTTTGTCATCAACACCACCCCCCTGACGTCATCCTGAGTCCGAGGAGGGAGGGTAAAATGCAAAATTCATTGGGCCAAGGCTACGTGGAGGGGTTGCCTTTGCTGTGAGGATGAGACACATGCATATCCTACAGGAACATTTTTTAGTGTAAGCTCTCCCCAAGGCAGTATTTTGATGTTTTAATGTATAAAAAAATACTGGTGTTGTGGAACCAAATATTTTTTATATTTTGAACCTTTTAAAATATATACAAGTGTTATTTTAAATCTAAATACTGCCCACCTATAAGATTTTAATTAAACTGACTCCATCACAATTAAATTTGAACAGCAATTTCTAATAATAATAGAATGAGGTCTTGGTGGAGAAGGCAAGTGTGCAATCCAAAACTTTTTTTGTGCTTTTATTTTTAGAAAAATAGTGCATCAAAGTGGAACTTTTCTAGGAGTTTGGTGTAAAGACACAAAAGCAATTTTGAAATATGTCATCTAAGAATCTTAATATTAAAAAAAAAGAGAGGCAAGCTTACCAGCAAATGGCTAGCATGCTTTCTCTAATTTACACCTTGGTCCTGCCCTGTGGGAGCCTGCCTCCACTCCAGGCCAGCACCGCTCCTGGGAAAGTCCATCAGCACTTGGCACTGGACCTCAGTGTCACTGGGGGGAACCACAACGCCAGGCCGCCTGCCACCCTGTCTGCCTGCAAGGAGGTTCCTGCCATGTACTGCCCGTGTCCACGGCAGTGCCTTGACCTGTGCGGTGGCACTGGCCCCCTGCACTCGCTCCCCACCCCATTCCCACTCCCACTCCTACCTCCACTGGATGATCTCAGAGATTCCACTTCCTCACCCTGTGACCCTGAAGGCATGGGTACCCGTGCATATGTGCTTAGCCACTCCCGGTCCCCTTCCTCGGCCATTGCAGAATCCTTGCTGCATAACACTGAGGCTGCTTTCAGACAGTACTGTCTCATACCACCAATCCCCAGCTGCCTGTCCTGGTTCTGGTATGAGTGTCTGTTGGAAATAAGACCTTCAGGAGAGGAAAGGAAGAGAGGGAGAGGGAAGAGAGGGGGAAGAGTGGGAACAGAGACAGAGATGGAGGAGATGGAGATGGAGACAGGGAGGGAATTCCCCTCTCCTCCTCCTCCTCCTCCTCATTCCATCCCCTTTGTTCCTTCCACCCCAGCACTAGTGCCTGGCAGGAAAAGTGGAGAGAGAAGGAGTAGGAAGACCCTCATCTTTTCCCCTATGTCCTGCTACTGCTCCTCTCTCCCCTCTCTGCACTTCACCGCCCTGCCCCCCAGGGTCCTTGGTGAGAAGAAGGATATGGGGAAAGATCGACCCCAAGAGGGTTGGGTCCTGTCCCGCACTGTTCCTGAGCCCCTGGGCCACTCCATCACCCTCAAAGTGACCTCTGCCCCTTCTCCCTGCCCTGTCTGCTCTCACGTCCTCTAAGATTCTTAATATAGAAGAAGGAGGAGGAGGAGGGGGGTGGGAGAGGAGAAGAAGGAGGAGGAAACCACAACGACAATGGCTTACCAGCAACTGACTAGCATGCTTTCTCTAATTTACACCTTGGTCCTGCCCCACGGGAGCCCACCTCCACTCCACTCTCTCCCGCCACAGCCTGGTCCTCTAGGTTTGCCAGTCCTTGCCCATACTCCCCTCCAGCTTCCAAGGCTCAGTAACTTCTGTCCTACACTATGGGGTCCTTCCTGGTGGTATAGATATAGAAGGTTATTTTTACATTTTTACTATTTTTATGTTTTTTTAAATCCTCACCTGAGGATATTTTTGTTGATTTTGGAGAGAGAGGAAGGGAAAGAGAAAGAGAACTATCGATTGGTTGCCTCCCATATGTGCCCCAACCAGAGATCAAACCCACAACCCTTTGGTGAACAGGATGATGCTCCAACCAGCTGAGCCACCCAGCCAGGGCTTGAGGGGTTCTTAATCCAGGTCTAGGACGGTAGCACTGGAGACATAGTTCTTGGCGGCAGAGTTAGGACTCTGTCAAAGTGAGGCTGGTTCTCATGTCCACAATGTCTAACGGACAAGGTACAGGTCTCCTTATGACCCACAGGTCTTTGACAGCCCAGTTCCATTCTGCCCTCCACGGCATCGGTTGCCCCTCCTTCCCTCACGCTTCCCACATCCCAACCTCTACACCGCTGCTGTTTCCGCTCCTGCTCTTCCTCTTGGATGGAATGATTTCCCTTCGCCTGCTACACGTTAGCTCCTCACTCTTCCAGGAGCAGCTGAATGTCCCTTAGTTGCTCTCCAGGACCTGCTTTTCCCTTTCCTCCAGGCAGACTCCGTTTTTTCCAAACATGGATTTCCACGCTTGAGAAGTGGGCACATCTGTCACATCATATGAAAGTGTTTATGTTCTGTCCTCCTCCACGCACAACACGCATCCAGGGCGAGTTTCTGGAAGGTCAAGGAGCATTTCTGACCCATCTTTAACTCCAAAAGAACCAATGTGTGGCAAGCTTCTGTGTGTGATGAGCAGAGTTCAATGATATATCATTTATTAGGTCTACAAGGTAGGTTGAATAGAAGTTTACAGCTACCACCTGCTGGGAACTATTGTAGACACCGGAGATAGAGCCATAAAAGTGACAGGCAAGCTACCTACAGTTGTGGACATCACATGGTGGGGGACAGGCAAATAAGCATGCAAACAAACAAAGGAATACATTCACGTCAGAGAGTCTTAGGTTCTGTGGATGAAATCCTGGAGGGCGGGAACAGAATGGCCAGGTAGCACATGTTATCTGGAGCAGCCAAGGAAGGCCATTCTGATGGACCATCAGTAACATTTGCTCCGAGGCTTGGAAGGAAGTCTCCTTCCTATCTGACGATAGGAAGGAAACAGTGAAGGCCTGGGAGGCAGAACTTCTAGCAGGAAACAGCGAGTACTCAGCCCAACGTACGAATGAGCATGTCATGTTCGAGAGACCGAGAAGTTAGTGCTGCAGCAGAAACGTGAAAGAGGCAGCGGGTGACACGGACTGAATCGTGTTCCTAAAGTTCTCACTGAGGCTCTAACCCCCAGTGCAATGGTGTTTGGAGATGAGGCCGATGAGGGGTAACTAGGCTTAGAAGAGTCAGTGAGAGTGGGGCCCTCGTGATGGGATCAGTGCCCTTATGAGGAGGGACACCAGCAAACTTGTGTCTTTTGTCTCTGCTACACGAGGACATAGCCTGGGCTTGCCCACGTGGCTGCCTTTATTTGGTGGCTGAGCTTTCCTGGAAGGTCTGGGGCTTGGTGCTGACCATCACCTGGGGCACCTTGGTCCCCCTCCCTCTCCATGTGGCATTTCACCTTCCAGGGCCCCCCCACGTGGCCCCTGTTTCTGGCAGAATAGTCTGGGCTGCCTTATGGGATGGCTGCTGGGTCTCAAGAGAGAAAACTGCCAGGCTCAGCATCACTGCCTTTTACCACGTTGGTCAAAGCGACTCCCAGAGCCAACTGATTCAAGCAGATGAAAAGCAGACCCCCATCCTGGTGCCAGGAACATGCACAGATGGAGAAGTTGTTAGAGGACAAACTCCCACTTGGTCCAACCCTCCCTCTGCGTCCTCCTGTCCCCTTGTCTTGGACCTCGCAGAATGATGAGCACCTCTAGTCAGGACTCAGGGACTCGCTCGAGTCCCCTTTGATGCGGGTTCAGCTCTGGCTTTGACCCGTGTCACATTAGTGGGTTTCCACGTCGTTCCCCATACCCAAAGCTTGAACTCTATTGTGTGTGTGTGGTAACTAGATCTCTTTCTTGCTCCTGTTGAGGTAAACTGACTTCATATTTATATTTATTAAACCCATTCTCTGTACCAAGCCAGTCGTGGTACTGAGGTGGCCAAAGGTAGTATAACCCACTGAGTTGATTTTGTATGTGGTCTAAGATAGTGATTCAGTCTCGCTCTTTCCCAGGTGTCTGTCTGGTTTTCCCAGCACCATTTACTGAAGAGATGATCTTTTCCCCATTGTATATTTTTGGTGCCTTTGTTGTGAGTATATTGGCTGTGGGATTATTTCTGGCCTCTGTATTCTATTCCACTGTTCTGTATGTTTTTACCAATGCCACACCATTGCCAGTCTCTTTAGCGTTTGTCGTTCTGTGGACGTGTAGAAAAATCTCACTGTGGCTTTGACAGCTATAATTGATGCTGAGCACATATCCATATGTTGATTAGACATTCAGATATTGTCTTTTTGAAGTGACTGTTAAAAAGAGCTCATTTTTCTACAGGGTTGCTTATCTATTTTTTTTCTTTTTGATTGAAAGCACTCCTTAACTATCCTGGGTATGAGTCATTAGTCAAATATACATATTGCAAGTATTTTCTCTACTCCTGGCTTGCCTTTGTCTTAATGGTGATTTTTTGTAAACTTGTTTTTACCTATCACCACTTCTAGGTGGCCCAGCCGTTGACCACTTTCCGGTGGGTCAGCCCATTCCTCTGGGCCCTCTCTCTGGGCTCCTGGTGCCCGCGCCCTTGCCTTCAGGACAGTATCTCTTGCTGGCCCCACTGAATGCCATCGGAGTTCAGCGCACCTGTTCCTGTCCCTTCCGGGCCTGCCCCATTGCAGTGGGCAGATCTGGTTCCAAGTTCTGGCACCTTCCACTCTTCTCAGACTCCCTGCAGTTAACTAGCTGTGCCCAATCATGTTCTGAAAATAAGTTCAGGGTGTCCAAACAATTGACTTATAAGTGAACTCTTGAACTCCCCATGACTTTGTACACCGGGGAGCCCTCATTTTACGTCATTCTCTGTTAGTCACCAAGGATCAAAAGTACCTCTTCTGGCCAAAGGGAGCTGAAACGCTGAGACCATGACGTGGATCACCAAGAAGCCGCTGCCCTTTAGTACCAGCCTGACCATCCAGGAAGAAATTACACCACGCGAAAAGTCTTAAACCAAACTGAGAGATTGAACAAATAATTGTCGAGTGCCTGATATGTGTCAGTGTTCCAAACCCTACAGAAGTAACACATAAAAAAAAGCCATGCATACACAGCACTTGGGTCCTGGATGGAGCCACGCACAGTACACCAGCTACGTAAGAAAGACATCTAGCACGTCAGTAATAATGCTAAGAGAGGGCAGGCAGGAGCAGCAGGACAAGGGTAGTGGACTGGCAGTTCTAGATGCCATTTCCAGGCAGGGACTCACCAAAACAGTGGTATTGGAACAAACACCTGAAAAGCGGAGAGAGCCGTGGAGACATAGGGGAGGAGCATTTAAGACAGCAAACTGCAAGTGCAAAGGCCCTGAGGTGGAAGTGTGTCTCTTGGGTTAGAAAAACGGTGAGCAGAGAAGAGACAATGTGTCTGGAGTTGAGAGGAAAGCAGAGAGAAGAGGGCAAAGAGATATAAGGGTGTAGGGCCTTCTAGGTCATTGACCTACAGATAATATGTCCTAGGCTATACTAATTTGGGACAGTGATGCTCAGAGGCCAAGTTTACCTTACGTGTAGACAAGGAGGGTGGTTGTTATTTGGTAGTTAAGAATAGTGCACTATAGCCCTAAGAAGAAAGGAAAGCACAACGATGAGACGGGAAGGGCCAGGGGCCACACCTGGACCAAGAATTTGGCTGGTCGGGGAGGGGAGCACTGAGTGCACAGAGACGAGGGGATTCTGGGAAAGGCCAGGACATGGGAGACTCAGCAGAGCCTGGCTGGCGTTGCAGCAGAGAATTAATACACCAGGAAAGGGGCTGAGATCATATTAAGAGATCTCACTGGCACACAGTTCATTATCCAAGGAACAGCTTCTCGTCGGTGCCTGTCTGCTTTGGGTCATTTCTGTACAATATGTTATTGCTTTCTATATTTTGTGAAGATTTTTATGATCTTTTAAAAAAGATTTTATTTATTTATTTTTAGAGAGTGGGGAAGGGAGGGAGTGTGGTTGACTCTTGCATACTCTCAACTGGGAACCTGGCCCACAACCAAGCACGTGCCCTGCCACAGCAGCCAGGGCGAGATTTTATGATGTTTGTCTGCAAGAAAATTAGTCCATCCTAGCTACTATACCACGACTAGAAGTGACACTTTTATTATTGTTATTATTTTTGAGTCCTCACCCGAGGATATGTTTATTGAACTTTAAAGAGACAGTAAGGAAGAGAGAGAGAGACCCAGGTGAGAGAGAAACAGCGAGGGGGCCTCCTCCCAGACGTGTCCTGACTGGGGATGGAACCCGCGACCTTTTGGTGTACGAGACCATGCTCCGGCCATCTGGACCACTCAGCCAAAGCTATTATTATTTTTTATTTCAAGAGGTTGTCTGTTGTCTTCAGCAACTCTCTCTTGCTCTATATGTGTTTTTAAAAGTCTCTGCTTGGCTAGTAAAAAGTTCTCCTTAGGGAAGATGCATTTTTCTTGGTTGGCACGGGTGGCTCTGGCCTGACATTGGATTGCCCGCCTTCATGTGAGGAAAGCAGCTGCTCCTCCCGGGGGGCGGCAGGTGGAAGCCGGCAGGAGACCAGCTCTGCTGAGGATCACAGGCAATGTCGCTCTGTTCACACTTTCTTCTTACCTTCCTAGTCTCTGGACTGATGAAGCCTTGTCGAGCTTTGCATTAGTAAGCATTGCTACGTAACAATATTACCGCAAACCTGGTGGTTCAAAACCACACACGTTTATTACCTCACACATTCTGAGGGTCAGGTACCCAGTCATCTGCTTCAGCATCTGACAACCTGCCAGTAAGGTGTCAGCGGGGGCGGTGGGACCATTTAAGTGTGCCTGGGGATGAACCCACATCTGGGCTCACATGGCTGTTGGCAGCATCCAGTTCTCTGTGAGCTGTTGGACTGAGGGTTGTCATGTGGAGGCTGCCCTGTGTTCCTTGTCCTGTGGGCCTTCCCAGCAGTCACTTGGTCCTCAAAGCCAGCCAGGAAGAGAGATTCCTGGTGGGACTGATGTGACATCATGTCACCTCTGCCATATTCTGTTGGTTGGAAGCAAGTCACGGGTCCCATGCCCACAAAAAGGAAGGGGCTAGATAAAGGGGACCACTTGCCAGTCCATCTGCCACTAGCTTCTTCTTGGCATCTTGGGTCCAGGAAGACTGGACACATTCAGGCATTTGAAGGCAACCCACCACAGGAGGGGCGTAGATTCCAGCAGGACATGCTCTACCAAGAAGCCTTCCCTCCACGGCCTTCATGCAGAGCTTGTGGTGCTCTTAGCCCCCGCCCTTCCCTGGGCCCAGAGGCAGGCAGACCTCACCCAGGGCAAAGGGCCTGCTTCCCTCGCTGCCGCGGTGACTGTTGGTCCAGAGGAGGCAGACAGTCAAGTCACGAGTGAGCCTCACAGGCATGGCGCATCCCCAGAATCCCCTGCTGTACATCGTTTTAAATTACAGCCTCAGTGTTTAGAAAGGATTTAAATACAAGGTTGAGCAAAAGCTGGTTTGCAGTTGTTCCTATGGGAAATAATACAATAATTAACAAATGATACAAGAATAAAGTCTGTTTTGTGTACTCACAACGACAAACCTACTTTTGCCAACCCCTGTAAATCATGATATGCACACATTATAGTATCTTTGAATTATGCAGCTATCAAAAGAGTTTAGCATGGAAAAATAATCCGGGGGGAAGCAGTTTAAAAAACAGTGGATATTTCAAACATGGTTCTTTTAAAATATATGCATGTACATGTGTATAAATATTGAAAGTGGTTATCTCTAGATGGTAAGGATCATGAGTGATGTTATGTTTCTTCCTTAGCTATATCAAAAATATAATGAGGCATATTACTTTGCTATTAAAGGACCAAGCTTCAGAAGTTTTCGCTAATTTTTATTTTAGAGCATAATCTATTTGAGGTTGAGGCCCATGATATTTACCTCTGTGTTTCTAGCCCCCAGCATAACTCCCTTGGACAAACTAGGTTCTTGAACAATTTGATGTTTTTGAACAAACAATGAAATGTTCTTGAACAAACATCTTGATTTCAGAAGATTTAAAACTAATATTAAGATATTCTGTGGGAATACACATATAATAAAAATTTATGTGCATGATTACAAACAAAACAAAAACAAAGTCTCCCAACCCTGCGCTCTGCTTCTTAGGAAGCAGCTCCACTCCACCTTCCCCACCGCAGCCGAGGGCGCAGGAGGTCAGGGCTGCAGGCGGTGTGGCTGCCGGTGAAGCATGGTTTGAACAAGTGAAATTCACAGATAATCTGACATTTGATTTTAATCTTTGGTTTCAACTGTCTTCCCTGATACAACTTTGTAAAACAGTACTAGTAAGTAGAGAAATTGATGGAATTGTCAATACATTTCCAAATTTGGACCACCACTGCAGGAGCTGGTAATGAGCATTTAATTGGTTTTGAGCTTTAGGGTGGAGGAGAGGAAAACTAAAGAGCCAAATAAATAACACTTATAATATCAGGAATTTACTATAAATAATTCCTTGCTATTTTTCAGTTCTCTCAAAATAAACTGTTATTCACCAGGAGTGAGTGGGTAAGAGATTTTTTCCCCAGAATAGTAAATGGTAACATATCCTAATGTTTATGTTGTTCTGTCAGTTGTCACACTTCAATGCTTACTTCATTATTTTTTATGGATAACAGGCAAGTATGATTTGAATCCTATTTACAGAGGGGAATTTTGAAACCCAGAAAGAGGCTAAAGAAATTTTACAGACGGTTTGGAAAGTGGCCCATCAAATAATAGATATTAATATTTTTTATCAATCTATCTGTGTTAAGTGGGGCTGAGATCATTTTTACCTCCTCCTCACCAGTTTCTTGATCTTTAAGAAAATAAAACAAGAAATAACTAATTCGATCATTGTTTTCTTTCTCTATTTTTTCCTGAGATTCTAATATTTTATGATGATTAGCTCAGATATTCTTTTTAGTTTACTCTTTGCTCAACAGATGTGTCGGGACTCAAGACAGCTCTTTAAATGGCAGGCTCTTCTGATGTCAGCTGAGTAACAAAGTTACCCAACGATGTCATACTGTAGTACGGCCTCTTGTTGGGTTTCCCCCTATAACTGCGGCTTCAGCCTCAATCCCACCTAGGTTGACTGCTGCTACACCTTCCCCCGCTTATCATCCTACAGCAAATGGGAGGCTGCCCTGTGCTGGACGCTGTGCTGAGTCCTGGCTGGAGGATGAGGGAGGAAAGGAAAACTGAGCAGAGACAGCCCAGCTGCCTGCTCTTGGTCTGTGCCCAGAAGGTTTTCATCTCTCTCTCATTCTAGAGCACACTGACTTCTTTTGCTTTTGTTAAGCTTCTTCCATTGAGTCTCAGTTGGGAGGCCCCCTGGCTTTGTGCCTTCTGCATCTGAAACCTGAGCCCCAGCAGGAGAATCAGCAGGGAGCCTACTCTCCTCCTCTCTCTTTTCTTGACCTTTGATCTCATTTTCTCTCTGTTGATAACCATTTTTTCTTTGAAAAGATCAAAATTCAATGCAACTCCTTCACCAGTAAGAATACACATAAATTAACACGAGGTTACCTCACTGTATTCTAGGACTGCCTAAAGTTGACTGTTATTTATACACACACACAAAAGACATTCGGAAAGTATTGTTTTTAGATTGTATTGGCTTCTAGATATTCTTTAGAAAATTTTTTTCTGATATCAAATGAAAACACTCTTAACAAAACAAAACAGAAAACACAGGAAGTATAGAAAAGAAAACAGAAATCAGTCCAATTGTCCAGTTAATATTTGCATACATCTCTTTCAAGATCTTATTCCATGCATATGTGGTTGACTAAAAATATATGTGGTTACTGAACAGGGATAATTTGAGATAAACATCTTTGTATCTCTTTTATTTAGCATAGTCTGGTGACATTTTCCAGCAAAATTAAATATTCTTATATGTTATTTTTAAATTCTACCCTTGAATTGCTTTCAGATGTTTCTCTTCATTTATTAATAATTGATATGATTTACTAATGATTACTATAATAAATAAAATTAATAAACCAAAAAGTATATGGGCATTCCTAAAATCTGAAAATTCTAACCCTACACTTTGAATTTTTTAATTACTAAAATTAAATTTAAAAAATAAACATGGAAAAGCTAACATTGCTGTAGATACTAAGGTAAACAAATATGTCATATATTTGATTTCCTTTGATGGAGAGCAGTGTTGCTATGCATCATGAATACCTAAATGCAGCTAAAAATAACAGCTATAGTTGAGTAAGCCTGAAGATGTTCTAAGAGCAGATGAAGAAACTCGATAGCAAATTCCTCTGCAGTTTGCGAATAGACTTGCGTGCTCTGTTGGAAAGTCTGGGTCTTCTGTTCAAATATGGAATAACGTCCAAGTTAATTTCAATCCTGTCTTTGTGGATTAGAGGTTAGGGAAGTGGTCAGAATGGTCATACAAGTATAGTAACTCTAAATAAATATTTCTAAGATGATTACAATAGTATATAAAAAATCTTGGAGAAGAATATATTGCTTATCAAGAGGCTCAGAAATTTATTTATCATAATAAAAGCAGTAAATCATACACCTTATTTTCTTAAGAGAGATGCACTCTGTCCAGATGCACAGGAAGCTGGACGTTGGGGGAAAGGTATCTCAAGGACTTGCTTTCAGTAGAAAAATTACCCAAATGGGATTAGAGAACCATTTGAGTGATCTGAACAATTTATTCTCATTTATCTGAGGCTCAGATTTTTCCTCCTTAAAAAATGGTAAAAGCAATACATGCTCATTGTAAAAATAATAAGCAATATTAAAGTCTATAAAGTAAAAATGTACTTTGTCTCACTTTCCAAGTCTCTTCCATGCTGTAACTGCTGTTAAAAATTTGGTGTATATTAAGAAGTACAAATCGGTTGTAACAGGATAGTCATGGGGATGGACAGTACAGCACAGGGAATACAGTCAATGATATTCTGACAACTACGTATCGTGTCAGATGGGAACGAGATTTATCGGAATGATCACTTAGTGAGCTGTGTCGTGTCTAATCATGGGGGCGCACACCCGAAACTGATACAATATTGGCTGTCAACTGTAATTTTAAAATAAAAAATGATTAAAGTTTGGTGTGTATCACTCTATATATTTTCCTTTAAGCATTTAAATATATATTTTTAATAAAAATGGGATCAAACTTTGTCTATTGTCCTATAACTTGCTCCTTTCCACTTACTATGAACATTCTTTCCAATTTCAGTATTGCATTAATATTTCATGGCACAGCGATACCCTCACTTATTTAACAGTTCCCATCACCAAAGGACATTCCGATTGACCCCAGTTTTTCCCACCTAAAAATCTGCAACTAGCACATAGGTACATACATCCTCATGTGTATGTATTAGGTTTCTTTAGAATAGCTTTTTAAAAACGAAGTGGCTGAGTAAAAAGGTACATGTATTTTAAGTTTGTATGAGTGACACCAACTGCCCTCCAAACACATGCCTTGTGATGTTTCCCCAGCCAGCACACCCGCACCAGCCTCCAATACCATGTATCTTTTTCTTTTCCACCAAGCCAATCAGTGAAAATGGAATCGTACCAAAACTTCCTTAATCTATAAAATGAAGTGCTGGATCACGTAATCTCTAGAGGTACTTTGTGGAATTATGTGGAACATGACTGCTTTACCTAAAGACATAAAAGTCTGATGTCTGGCATCATGATAGACTTTTCTGAGTCCTTCCTCGCCCCTCTGGAAAACACAGTCCCCAGTTTCTGCTGAGCGTTCCGTTCCGGAGGAGGTGGGACATTGGGTAGAGATATGAGACCTGTCAAACTCATCTTAAGGGAAGAAAGACAAATGCTGCTATTATCAGTGATTTTAACTAAAAGGGAGAAAGCATAGTACATAAAAAAAAAAAAGAACAAAAAGGCTTCACATACATAGTCCTTCAATACTGCCAGGACGAAAGCCCAGTGTTTAAGACCCAGCATTTGACAGGGACTCTCTAACTACTGATAATAATTATACTGATGAAACCACCTCAGTTCATGTCTTCCTTCTGTCTACATTTTGGGTACATAGATATTATGCTAATGCTAAAAAAAAAAAAACTATCAGTTAGCCCCAGGGGAAAAAAAAGATTATGACAGAGCGATGGAAAATCTACCGCGGAGGGTTCATTTGATTGATGTGCCCTTCTGGCTGTGGCACTAAGTGGCTCCGGTAATGTCTTCTCAGTGCTCTCTGGAAGTCACCTCCCAGGCTGGAGGCTCTAGCGAGCTTCCCCCACGCTAACTCCTTAATTACCATTAGTTTTTGTTTGATGCCTTTCTTTCTGGTAGCCTTCTTATTTCATAAAGTCCGTGTGCAGCTTTAAAACCTCTAGCTTTTAAACTTTCAATCAAATGTAGTATAAGAACGGAAGATATAATTTCTAAACGGCATTTGTTAGGGAAATTTATTAAAATGTTAACGTAACCCCAGCATCAACTTCTCTTGGTCTCCGCCGCCAGCTTTGCCACTTTGATGTGACCCCCACTCCCCACCAGAGCTGCCCCCCTTGACTAACCTGCTTTACAGAGGAGTTGGCTCAGACCTGACCCTGATCTCCAGCTGCTGCCTCCTTCCTGCCTGTTCTTTCCAGCACAGCCCACGTCCCAGTAACGTCAGGCCCACAGGTCCCGAACACTCTGCCCAGGTCGCCGTGCCTTTTCACAGGCCAGCTTCTGCTCAGAATGACCTGTCCCCCAGGATGTCACCCCCTCGTGTGTTTCTTTCAAACTTTCAAGACACAGCTCCAGTGTCACTTTCTCTGGGATGATGAACTCCCCAGGAGAAGCTGACCCCTTGTGCCCTCTGGTATCTGCCCTGCTAAGTGAAGGGCGGGGGCGATTTTAAATGGCTGCCTTCCAGCCAGACTGTGTGAGGCTTCTTTCTGGCTGAATGGAGGCCCTGGGGTCAGTCACGTTACCTTCATTTATCAAAGCTCCAGGCATACTGTGGAGACATGGTTAATGGTGACTGAACTGAATTGAATTGGATAAGAACAGCAAATCTGATATTACTTGAAAACTCATTTTATTGGTGATCTTGGCATAAATTCCAACAAAGCATTGTTGAATAAGCTATGCTTAGAAAGTGTGCAAACTACTAACAAATCATGATTGAGGCACAGTGATCCCAAACTCATTATTATTATTGGAAGAAGGAAGGATGAGAAAGACCTCATTCTGTGATACTAACAGTCTTGGGTATATTTCTTATACAATAGCCTTGGCTCCCTAAAAGTTCTGAGATCTTGTGCAATGTTCACATTCAATTAAAATACAAGACTAACAACACATGTGAACAATAGGACTCACATTGCTAGTGCCCACCCAATTAATTTTTTAAAATATACCATCATCCTTCTAACTTCAAAATGTTCAAATAATCTGAACCTGACCAGTGATGGAGGTTTTAATGGGATGGATTTCCCCTTTACCTTTCTGATAGTCCAAAATAATAACTGCCTTATATATAAATATATCACCTTTCATCCAAAGCCTTAACTTTTTTAATGTCTGCAATTCTACTTGTAGTTTCAAATTTTTGCCAGTAAAAAGACTCTGAAAGGAAGGTCCTCTGAGATACACAATGAGAAATTACACAATGTTTCATCAGTGTGTTGAACAGAGTGAATTCATTCCACCACTCCTTCTGTTGTAGAAACCTGACTCCCAGAACTGAATGTCTTCTTCAAAGGATGCTCTTTGCACCAGGCTAAACAAAAGCCTTTAGCATAGTCCAAATGTACATTGGTATTTAAATTGTTGTTGATATATTATTTTTAATAAGCTATATGGAGTTATTCATGGAGAAAAATGTTGACTGTATCTATTACAGTTTAAATTTTAGAGTCTGATTTAAAATGGAAAAATGACACCATGTAAAAATGTCTGGTATGTAGTGATAAATTAGAAAAAGGTCTTTGATTATTTTTGTGTAAAACTATCAAACTATAGTTTTTCACTTTATATTTAAAAATATGTACTTATATTAACTGCAGTTATATTTAATTATATATAACTGTACTTTTAAAATCCACCATTCCACATAAGAAAGTCATACCAGTCTGCTTATGACTGTGGAATGTTGGGTTGGTGGAGACCTCCAGAAATAGAATTACTAAGTTAATGGGTATGAACATATGTTGAGTTCCTGATGCATATTTCCGAATTGCTTCTGAAAGGGTGACACTTTTTACTATCGTTGGTAATGCATGAAAATGTGAATTAAAATACGTTTCCAGGACTAAATGATATTATTTTTTTTAGATTTGCTAATTTAATAGGTATAAGGTACATTCTTCTGATCTCCATTTGTTTTCTAAGATAATTGAATGTTTTCCTATAAATTTAATAATTGTATTTTGTATGTGTGGATTATTTGGTTATATTTTGGCTATTTACTGAAATGTGTTTTTCTCATTATGAGACATGTATTACTTGCATACATAGATACATATAGGTCATTCTTTCATCTTCTATATTTGTCATTTTTTCACTGCTGTCTCTCAAGTTTGTTTATGCATGATTTAAAAAGGCAGATGATATTGTACTTGAATTTGTGGTCTATACATACTTAGAGCTGCCGATCTTTTCCTTAATAACTTTTTTCTGGGACTTCTCCCCAAAATTAATAAGTATGCAATTCTATTATTTCCTGTTTTTTCTACTATTTCAGTTCTTATGTACTTTTTAGCATCCTGATTATGATGAAATTTGGTGTCATTTCCTCCTTTTCCTTGTGTGGGTATTTATTCAATTTCCTGGATCTATTGATTCACTCTTTTTCTTTCAATATTTTCTGCCTGGCCCTTCTTTTGGGGACTCCAATTGCAAACACTCTGGTCCACACAAAGGTGTCCTATGGCCTCGTGAAGCCTTGTTTGTTTTTAAAAATCCTCTTTTCTCTGGACAGTGTCTGCTGCTGTGCCTTCCAGTATACTGATCTCTTCCCCTGTGGTAGCAACTTAGCCACCAATCCATGCAGTTTATTTTTCATCTCACACACTGTACTTTCTCTCTTTGGTAGTTCAATGTGAGTCTTTTAAAAAAATCTGTCTCTATTAACTTTTAAATATATGGTGTATAGTTAGAACAACTGTTTATTGTCCTTGTCTGCTGATTCTAACATCTGTATTAGTTCTGGGTCTGTTTCAACTGATGTTTCTTCTCATGATGTTTTGTTTTAGTTCCTTCTTTGCATGTCTCGTGATTTTTCAGTGGATGCCGGGCATTGTGGAATCCACCTTGTGGGTGCTGGATATTTCTGTATTCCTTCAGACACTGCTGAATTTTGCTCTGGAGTATGGTTAGGTCACTTGGAGAGTTTTATCTTTCTTATCATCCTGCTGTTGAGAAGTGTCAGGGACTGGACTGTGCTGGATCGGGGCCAGTTAGTCCCCACTTCTGGGACAAGACCCCCCCTACGAATGAGACCTTACAGTGGGAACAGGCGCCCGCCCTGTGTGAATGCAGGTGGTGTTCCCTCTTACCTTTGCAGAGGGTTCTTTCCTCAGCTTTAGATAGTTCCCTTACAAACATGCCTGCGTGGTACTCCAGGATGGTCCTCTCCAGATCCTTGAAGCTGTCTCTTCTTTTGTTCTCTGTCCTGCAACCCTGGCCGCCCTGTTCTCCTGGACTCTTAGCTCCATGTCTTCCACTTCGTGCTCTGCTGGGTTTCCTCTCCTCGGGCCAAGGCCAGGAGACTGCCAGGCACTAATGGATTTCATGTCTCTCTGGGATCACTGGGAACTTAGTTGCTGATGCAGTGTCCTGAAAACCATTGTTTCACACATTTTGTTCATGTTTCAATAGTTTCCAGAGGCGGTGAGGTACGGTCTGTCACTCCATTCCGGGACAGTAATTTCTGTAGGTATTCTGGAATCCATTCTTGAGTATGGATTAAGGTGAATATCTGTTTTGATTTTTTAAAATTCCATTCTAATTACTTACCCCAACATTGATTGGTAGGCATTTTCTTCCCTGATTGTTTTCTGTATTTACCTGGTATTATGTTAAATACTCACATATATTGGGGTCTGTTTCTGGATTAGCTTTTTGGGATTGGGGCTATTTTTGCTCCAGAGCTATATTCTTTGACCTGTAGCTGCTTTGTCATTTATTTTTAATATTTGATAATGCTAATCTCCCCTATTATATATTTTCTGCTGTGTCCCTCTGAGAATTTTTTAAATGTATTCTATTATACTTGTTTTTTATATCCATTTAAGAAACATTTTTGTCAAATTAAACCACTTTGGGATTTTTTAAAGACTAAATTAAATATGTAAATTAATCTGTGGATAGCACATGGACATTTTATATATTTTTCTTCCTATCCAGGAATATATATATTTATCAATCTTTTCCACTCATTCAGATCTTCCATTTTAATTTTCCATAAGGTTTTACACTCTCTCCACCAAAAGCTTATAAATTTAAGTTCACTCTCAAGTACTTTGTGGGTGTCATGGAAGTTGGGCTTTATGTTGTGTTTTCCCACAATTAGATAAAATGTTATTGATGCCCTATGAATGTATGTGTCTGTGTGTATAATTTGCACCTGTCTAGTTTCCTATAATTCACACTATATGCAGCTGTTTCATAGAACTGAATCCTTGGCTTTCCTAGGTATATATAATCATATGACTAGGAAATAATGGTACTTTTGTCTCTTTTGTTTATAACACTTAAATAACCCACCTAAAACTAGACTTGCCTACTGGGTCTTTAAAGCAGCTACAGCATAGTTACACAAGAAGCATTAGTCTGGCTCTCAAATAGAACTTACAGTAAATTGAAATCTTCATACGAGTCTTTTAAGAATACCAAAGAGAGAATCCAAATGTCACACAAAGCAAAAACTTTTATTTTTTCTATTTATTTTCTGTCTGATATCACACACAGGAGCTTCAATTTATCTCTTTCTCTACCCCAAGTTCTTCAAATCCTGTTCACATAGATCCAAGTCGTATACCGCCAAACTTTCCTGGATTTTCTGATCATTTTTTGCCATTATACTCCTATTAATAGTGTCTTGCTGGCTTTCCCAGTTCTCTACTTCATTGTTACCCTAATCAACACAGAACTCTCCCCAGCAGCAAATATTCAATGGAAATTAACTCAGAATGAGATGGATGGAAAGGGATTCAGGCTACTCACACCTACAATTTAGTGTATTCATTAAACAGATGACTTTGAATGAGTCTCATTAGCTAGGAAAATCTGAACATTTGAAATTTGTTTTGTTCTCTAAACCACACTTAAAAGCATTATTTTTATTGCATTATATAACATATGGAAGAGCTAATGATCCAACTTTCATGTAATTGTACACAGTTTTCAAATTTTCAAAGTGTGAAAACTGTGGTTCCAATGAGGTCTCTGGGACACTGCTGGGGCCACTGGGGATCAGGAAATGCTTAGGTGCCATCTGCTGGCTCCCAAAGGTAACGCAGACATTTGCTCAGACGGATTTCCAAATCAGTTTTTCAACTCCCAGCCCCTACCAGCTATTTCAAAGTAACCAGAAAGATGGTTGTAATTTTTGGTGATAATGTTAGCTATATATTAATAAAGGAGGGGTGCAAATTGAGTGAGATATTATTAAGCTTAATCAACAAGGGAGCATAAGCCTACTTCACTAGGAAGTTACAGCTTCACACATCCCCCCCAGGGTATCCTCTGAGTTTGGGACCTAATCCCCTTAAGGGGGCAGGAGGATCATTACAGAGGATGGACAGAAAGCACCTGTGCCACAGAAGCCAAGATGGCTTGAGGAAGGTGCTTACACTTCGAGGCAAGCCAGCAGGAACAAAAATTGGGACCATAACGGGTGAAGTCTAGCCTGGGAAAAGGATGAGATAAGGAACTCAGAACCACAGAAAGTCTAGAAAATAGATCTAGACTCTTGTGTTAGGGGGAAGACCCAACACAAGCCTGTGAATGACTGGGAAGTTGATTGGTTATTTTGAAGGGGCACATGGCCCTTCCCAAACCCAAGATAATAATATAACCCAATCTTAACAACGAGCTTACTCTCACCCTCACTCTTTTTCTAATACAAGCCTGCCCCATTTGCTCACCCCCTCTCAACAGCAGCCCTGTGGCCCTAGCAGCCACCTGGGGCCCTAGGCGCGGGTCTGGGTGTTGGGAACAAGGAAATTAAGAACTAAATTTTAACCTTAATAGACAAGAACCACATTGTAGCTGAAAAGAAATGATAAAAGAGACAAAGTACAATTAAAGCAAACATCCTGTGTCTAGCAGACGCTCTCCCCTGGGTAGGCTAGATAAGCAGTGCTTTGTAGTTTTTAATGAGAAAATAGAAAACTAGCTAGCTAGAGCCAGGAGATTACTAGGTTAATGAACAAACATCCTGCCTTACCGCCTTATGAAAGAACGCTTGGTTTGAAATTCCCACGCGCGGTCTTTGTAAGCGAATTACTAACTGCCACGTCTGCTTCTGTATAACGCTTGCTTGCCCGCCCATATATAAGAACGTAGTTGTAAGCGCTCGGCGCGGCTCTCGTTTGCAGCTCCTTGTGGGCACTGTGTCGCTGGACACTTTAAGAGTTCGCCCCTGCGCAGGTTAAACTTGGCCAATAAAGTAACATCTTTGCTACCCTGAAAGTCTCCGATATTTGTTCTCGAGTTTGCTGGATGCTACACTGGGCACAGCGTCACCATGGGCAAAAAACATGTGGTTAAAATACCACCTGGGAAACAATGTCTATCCTTGAGTCAAGAAATATGTATCAGTTACAGCTAAAATTATGGGTTCAATAAATGTAAAATAGCAAAAGCCATGAGGACTATTAGACTCACAGAGCCACATCTGATTTACAATTGATATTTTAAATTCAAGTAACAACTGAGAAAGTAAGTTTGCTCCGGTCCTAGATTGAATGAATAGTCAAATAGGGAGACAGGCATGTAATCACAAAACCAAGGAGGTGATAAACAGAAAGCAATCGGGAACACATCCAAAGAATTCTTTTAAAATGAGGAAAAAGATGTAACTCAAGACCATGGTGTATATTTTTACACCAAAACTTAAAAATATATTTTTGAATCTCTGGCTTGCTTCCTCCTGGCCTAGAAACTATATAGTTTCCTAATTTACTTCTAAAGTAAAATTCTGCGTGGCACCAAACTCCATCAGAACTGACGTAGAAAGGATTCAACCAATGTCCAGAGGACGTTTGCTTTTCTTTATTTTCACTTTGATAAAGCTTTTGAAACTATATTGAGGATCTTTTCAAGGCAAAAAAGCAAGTATGTCTCAAGGATAAAATAGGCCTGATTTTCATTTCTTATTACTTTCGTTTCTCCCAAAGCTGATTGCTTCTGTGGAGGTAAAAGTCCTGTGACACATTAGGAGGATGAAATAGATACTAGAACTTTAAAAAACATGTTCTTCTCTGCAAGACACAGAGAAGGAGGTATCTGTAGAATCAACTGGAAGTTTTGGTTATTTAGAGCACGCAGCACCCAGCGTGGGGAGACGCGCCCAGCCACGTGGGACCTCTCAGCGGCATTAACTTGGTGACGCGGGGACGCCAGGGCAGAGGCACTGGGCGGCCACGAAAACTGCCTATGTCTTGGCTGCGGCGACAGTTACACCGACGTAGTCTGTTAAAACTCATCGAACTATTTGGCTGACGTGGGTAAACTAATTCGTAAATTATATCTCAACGGGTAGGTTTAATAGAAAGAAACCTCAGAGGTGAACAGCGGAGGCGGGACGGCCGGGCCTGTGGGGGCGACGCCTGCGTCCACACAGCGGCTCAGCTCCCGGACTCACGTGGAGTGACCTACGCCCACGGTACCGCTCACACAGGCGCACGCAGAGATCCGAATTCAGCGACGCCCCGCGGGCGCCGACGATCACACCCGCCCTGCGGAGGGCGGCACCCGGAGTCGGAAGTCCGGCCCAAGAAGGCGGGGCTTCGCCGCAAGGAGGCGGGGCTTCGCCGCAAGGAGGCGGGGCCATGGTTTCTCCTCGCCGCGAAGCGTGTACTTTTTCTCTTGCCGTAGTGCCTGGGACCGGAAGCTTTCACAAGGCGTGCTCTAGATTTCCGGGCAAAAGCCGGTCTGGGCTTCCATGTGGAGCTGGTGTGAGGGGTTTGGGTTTTAAGTCCTGTCCGAGTCGCGCTCCGGTGAGTAGGAGTGGTGGGTCGGTGTGTAGCACGGCAGAGTACGGCGTCCGCGGGCTTTCGGGTCTGCGGAGCCGGGCTGAGGGAGCCGGGCCGCGGGTGCGGGCCGGGGGCAGCAGTAACTAGATGACCCTGTGGCTTTGCTGTGGGCACCTGCGAGTCCGCGCGCCCGGTGCAGCGGGTTCGTGTCCACCGCGACGCTGGCGCGGCGCAAAGCTGCTTGTGCGTGAGGCATTTGCCGCTTGCGCTTAAGCGGGATGTAACTTGACTGACAGTTTCATAGAGCTGCTCGTGGTCCGTGTGTTTCCTAGCCCGAGTTTCAGAAACCCGCCAGCTGAGAGATGACGTCCTTAGCCCAGCAGCTCCAGCGACTCGCCCTCCCTCAGAGTGACCCCAGTCTCTTATCTAGAGATGAAGTTGCCTCTCTGTTGTTTGACCCTAAGGAAGCGGCCACCATCGACAAGGACACTGCCTTTGCCATTGGTGAGCTATCCTTTAAGAAGCCCTTTAAAGCGTTTGTTTTCTGGCTGTTGCTGTACTTTCTTGTTTTCTGTTCTGACCTGCCTGCCCCCTTAGCAGTTTCTAACTTGTTGCCTGACGATGTTAGGGAAAGAGAATGACAGCCATGTGCTAGATTCTTGAAATGTGTGTAAGTCGCACCTGCATTTCGTGGATGAGGCTGCAAGGTTAGGGCGGTCGTCCAATCATTAGACTCTGAAGCACAGAGGGGAGGAGCAGCCACAGGCGCGGGAGGAGCCCTCTTTCCAGAGGGCTAGTCTAGTTTTTGTAGGGGTATTTACAAAAAAACAAAAGAACAGCCCCGCCAGGGAATACTTGTTCTCGTTGGTATAATACTATTTTTTCTCTAGTTGAAAGTTAGAAATCTGTGTTTGGGACTGAATTACAGATTGTACATGCTAAAAGAACTTAGCTTTTATTTTTTAGGGTGTGAGTCAAACTATAAAAGAGGGGTAAGAGGAGTTTTCTTGCAAGGAATTGTTAAATGAACTGGCCTTTTTCTAGGATGCACTGGCCTGGAAGAGCTGCTTGGAATCGATCCTTCTTTCGAGCAGTTTGAAGCCCCTCTGTTCAGCCAGCTGGCAAAAACCTTGGAGCGCAGCGTTCAGACCAAAGCCGTGAACAAACAGCTGGATGAAAACATTTCATTATTCCTTATTCACCTGTCACCTTACTTCCTGTTGAAACCAGCACAGAAGTGTCTAGAGTGGTTGATTCACAGGTAGCAAATGAAATTACAGTAATAATTATGGGCTAACAGCTTTGATCTTTTAAAAAAATTAAGTAATGACAACATTTATCAATTTAAAGCTGAAAAAATCAGGTAAGAGATTAACATGAGGTCTGAAGATGAGGTAAGAGGCACGATGAGCGTGCCTTTTTGCCACTGAACTCGCTTGTGTCGAGAGTAAAAGAAAGGACTGCTGGAGATCTAGGGATCCAGCCTCGTTAGTTCTAAGACGCTCATGTCGCTTGGCCACTACCAGTCGTCACTGCGTATTTGGGGCAAAGGGCATTACTAAACTTCTTTGCTGCCAGAATAACAAATTTAGTGGTTTGGGAAGAGGGGACTAGTAGTATCCTCTGAAATACCGTAACTTGAGAAAAGCCGTAATAGCTGATGTATTATGGGGCCTAGTGTGTAAATGTATTGACCATTTATATACCAGGCCCCATGTTGTGCACTCTGTGTGCGTTATCTCAGTAGTGACACCACTCCTGTGGAGAGAGACTTGTACTGTCTTGTCACCATCTTGTAATTGAGAAAACTGAGGCACAGAGGGGTTAAGTTGCCTACGTCACACACCTAGTATGCTGAGATACGAGTTTGTTTCCAAGTCTGATGTTTCATGCACTTCGGGGATTGTTTCCGTAAGTGTACTCAGTTTTATTTTCTCATTTACTGTTAGCATCACATCACAGCTTATACATCTTTGTTTATTCTTCTATATGTATGTTGTAAGAAAAGAAAGATTTCCAATTCATTCACTGGAGACATGGTAGTAAAGTGACTTCCCTTCAGGGAGCAAGTGAGCATTGAGAAAACATAATTGTAACTGGGGTCTTCTGATCATCAGAACATCAGACTCAAGGACAAAAAAGAATCAAGCCTGTAATATTGTCCTTTGTCTTCTAGCATTTCATCCCCCCCCCCCCCACTCCCCATTGACCAGTTAATACAAGGAGCACTCTTTGCACTTGGTTCTGCATTTACAACATGTAGTCATGTAACATTGTTTGTTACAAAAATGACTAGGCTTTCCTTGGGTAAAGGTGTATGCAGATTATTCCTCACTAAACATAATCTGTTGCTGTTTTTATTATAAGGATATCATTACACCATTGTAATAGTGAAACATTGGAAAAGCATAAGGGAATATTTAAGCTGCGGAATATCACAATGTATGGGTCTACGTTATGAAATTAAAAATGAAGTTCTGTTCGTAGTGATAAGAGATCCCCTAGACATACTATTTCATGAGAAAGGGAAATTGCACAATGATATGTAGAGAATGCTACCACTTACGTTTCAGAACTGGGGAAGGGAAATGGGGCCAGAGATTTTGAGAAAGAAAAAGAAGAAGATAAGACGGGATGGAAGTGGAGTTGGGATTGGGCAGTAGTCACGCTAATTTTTATCACTATTTTTGGTCTTTTTTATACCATGAAATTGATGGATATAGTATTTATCCAGGGAACTGAATACTTTTTTTTTTTTAAAGGCACTTATGAAAACTGTATCTTTTTTCAAGTTCCCAAAAGAGGAGTCAGTCTGCAAGGGTGTGCGCTGCACTACAGCAGACCCAAGTGAACCCTCTTTAAGGATCTCGAACTGCTGCTGTGTCTCTGTCTCCTCTCCTTCACTGGCTGAGATCACACTCTTCCTTCTTCCTCTGCATGAGAACTTATAAAACATATTCCCTTCTCCCCTATTTGGTCCCCTTTCATTTCTCCAAAATTTATACATAGACTCTATTTCAGACATTCAGACAATACAGAAACGAGTTTAGCAAAAGAAAAAAAAAAGGTGTATGCCAAGTTTGCGGCTCATAGGGCTGCCTAAAGTAGCTGGAGAAAGCTTAGTGGACAAAGTAACGTCTTGCCTCATATAAAGCAGCACATGAAACTAAAAAAGGCAGAGTGGTATGATATGCTGAGAAAGATACAGGTAAAAGGATGGGAGGGTTTAGACAGGTATGAGGGATCCCTTGGCTGGGGGAATGAGGGAAAGCACCTTGGGAGAGGAGGCATGAGAGCTAGGTGTTGAAGGCTAGAAAGGATTTAATGTATGTGATAGAATTAACGACTCTGTTAGTTTGTTGTTAGTATGGAGCGACCAATACAAGGTTTCATGAAAGTTCGTGGACAAATTATATAGGATTGTAGTTGATAATTTATTTTTTATTCAAAGAAAGTAATGTGGTTGTCTCTTTAATTAGCGGTTTGGTTCTTGAATTATAATTAAGGAAGCTTGAAAGGTGCATTTGGGAGCGGGAGGAGGAGCCGAGCAGTGCCTCCTGCGGGCCACGCACCTCTCCGTTGCTTTGACTGCAGTTGTCCCACAGTTATGTCAACGTGACAGTAGGTTCAGACAGAGTTGAAAGTCAGTGGGATATAAATTTTGATACAGAATTTTAAAAAACATTGCTGCACAAGAATTGGCAATACCCTGTTGAGTACTTTAATACAAAATAGGGGGCTTCTGTTTAACTGCTCTGCGTCCTATAGTTATGGGGTTGTTTTTGCTGATATTCATTCTAAGTAGTTTTAGCTCACTGATAATAGGATTTGGACATGTACGGAAAAATTGTTACTTTTTTCCTGTAAAATAAAAGATACATTATTCGTTTTTACCAGTAACTTTATTGATTTGGATATTTCAGGTATGTTGGCTCTCTCCCACTATTGGCCAAAATAGTGGGTAGAGGCCACAGGTGCTGCTAAACATCTTCCAGTGCATAAGGCAGTCCCCCAGCAAAGAATTATTTGGCAAAATATACCAAGAAGCTTTGCAAACCACTTTTGACATGTTTGATCAGTAACAGCACGCTTTCCATACACTGTACAAATCTTTTTTTGTGTTTCAGTTGTGTTTTTACCTTTCTTGAAATAAAAAGCATAATATGCTGAAAACGTTGTGTATCTTCTTCCATCTTCAATATTAAATGGCTGCACAAAAATTCACCAATTTTGATGTTTTTTAAAAAGTGCACGGTGATATGACAGCTGTCATAATACAGTCTAACAAAATTGTTTGGAGTGAAATTAAAGACACCTATGTACTGCTAGAGCTATTGTGCAAAAAAAACAGATTTGTTTGGCCAACTGGATGTATGCTTGTAAAGTTTGTGTCAATTTGCATTTTTTGCTTTTTTCCCCAGGTTCCACATCCATCTTTATAATCAGGATAGCCTCATTGCTTGTGTCCTGCCATACCATGAGACAAGAATATTTGTGCGGGTTATACAGCTTCTGAAAATTAATAATTCAAAGCACAAATGGTTCTGGTTATTGCCAGTTAAGGTATGATTGTTGAATGACACATATCTGTAATTGTTACAGATCTTGATTAAGAGATATAGTTTGGAAAAAATAAAGTCAGTGCTTCCGAGGGTAATCCCAAGTATTACCTCCATTACTTTTATTTTCTCACTTCCAGTTTAAACTGTTACGGGTAACAGCTGGCTTTTATTTGTACCTGATAATCAAACTAGGCAATTTACACATATTATCTAGGGTTTTCATCACAAAACTCCATTTTTTCAGATAAGGACAAGATCAGAGAATTAAATTACTTGCCAGAGTTAATGTAACTATAAAGTGGCAGAGTTGGGATTTGAATTCAAATCCAATTTTAAAGCTCATGTCTTTCCACTATTTTATACTGTCTGGTATTTTAAATTTTGGAATTGAAGAGCTTAAAAAATGTTGGAAGTGAGGAAAAGCAGGAACTACTTAACAAAAATTAGAAGGATGAGGAAGCCTTGAAGGACTTTGGGAATTATTAAAGTAAGGAAGATGCTAGGAATTCATTTACGGGTGAATGAAGAAGTGGTTGCATTACAGGGTGGATTTGACTAAGATCAGGCAGTGTGATTTGGTAGTAAAACAGCTGGCTTGCCATTTTCACTTTGCAACATACAACAGAGGAAAGTGGATGTATGTCAGGAATTTCACTGAATTTTGGGCGTGGCGATTCAAGCTAGGAGGAGGACCGATGGGGACAACAGTGGACTGCCAGATGGTTGGACTAGGCACAGTTAACTGTGTGGGTTATGACAGTGAGCTCGATGACCTGAATTATTAATAAGAAAAGAATGGGAGATTTTAAGGAGGAGAATTTAGGAGTTTGAATGTAAAGCGCTTGAACTGTTACGTTCAACAAGAAAAGGCCAGCTTATGATGAAGCTTCTTATCCAGCTATTGGACATTCACGCAGCTGACGTGCAGGCCGTTTTCCCCTGGCCTGCACAGACCTGCTGTCTCTAGTCACATTTGTTTCCGGTCTCCAGGCCCCAGGCACCTGTTAAAGTTGGCTTCACATTCTCCGTTGCACTAGTACTCACCATGCACATTGCTAGGTGGTGGGAGTAGCAGTATACGGGGGCCAGTTTCTCGAGTTATTTATTGCTGGAGTTACTGTAAAGCAGTGATAAAACCATATCAACATGGGCTCAGAAACCAAAGCTAGCCAGCAGGGTTACTAAGAATGGAGAGAATTTTCAGATTTAGGTAAATGCACATCGAGGTGCCACACATGATGATAAGTAGGCATTTTTCACTGAGTGCCACCACCCTCATTGCCGACATTCTCTTTTGAATTTCTAAGGTGTGCACAATTTTAGGTGTTAACCTCATCTCTACCACCCACCAGCTGTCAGGAGAGACTGTACTTCATACTTACGAAGTATGTATGGTGGGTGCTTTGAACGTAATGACCTGTCGATGCCTCTGCTTTCTGTCTCTGACAGCAATCTGGAGTGCCCTTGGCCAGGGGAACCCTGATTACCCACTGCTACAAAGATCTTGGATTCATGGATTTCATTTGTAGCCTGGTAACGAAATCTGTGAAGGTAAGTAGTGCGTTGTTTCGTGAATGTATCGTCCCCTTAGAAGAAGGCTTGCTCTGAGGGGAGAAGACGCACCGGCCCTTCCCTGGTATCAGTGGCACTGGAGGAGGGCAGCGAAGTGAGCGGTTCAGGAGCACGAGCCGTGGGCTCAGTCTCTGATCACCAAAGGCGTTTTCTGTTGTGCAGAACTGAATCAGTCCTTGCTAAATTCCATTTGTAGTGATTGTTTAAACAGTTTAAAAAGACAGTCTAAAAATGTCAAGAAGATTGTTCATTCAGTCTTGCCATCTGTGATTGAACCACTAGATTTGTGTATTCATGTTGCAAGTGATAAAAATTAAAATGTCAGCCTGAGGTTATTGAGGAGAACTGTAAATATTTTTATGCTTTTATTAATTGGTCTTTCACTCTTAAATGTGTCTTGTCTGTGCTTTTATTCCAGGTTTTTGCTGAGTATCCTGGGAGCTCAGCTCAGCTGAGGGTTCTCTTAACTTTCTACGCTTCCACCATCGTGTCTGCTTTGGTGGCTGCAGAGGACGTATCAGACAACGTGGTTGCTAAGCTGTTTCCATATGTCCAAAAGGTTGGTTCTGCTCAAGTATATAGTAGGTTATTTTGTACTTGAAGGAATGTCTTAGCTTTTAAAAATTTAACTTAGACATAAATGTTCTAAAATGGACAATTTATTTCAGATGGTTAATGAGATTTAATTTTTCAGTAAAAAAAAAAATACAGCTTTTTTCGTCTTAAAAACTTACCAGAGTAGGATCTTAATTAGAGCTTCTTAAAGAATAAATGCTGGCTAATTGTCTCCTAGGTATATATGTCTTGTTCTTTTGGGGGGTGTTAAACAACAGAACTTTAGTATCTCATAGTTCTGGAGGTTAGAAGTGTGAAGTCAGGGTGTCGGCAGGGGTGATTCCCGGGGCCTCTGAGGAGAATTCTGGGTGCCTGTCCCAGCTTCCGTTGGCACTCCCTGCCTCTTAGCGCAGCCCCGGCTCCTGCCCATCTTCACATGGTGGACTTCCCTTCCAGAGATCTCAATTAGCCATCCTGTTGCCTCACTGGAGAGAAAATGGGTTAGAGAATCTTTGGGGCACAGGCTCTCATCACCATTTTTTGCACTGATTTCCGCTTCTCAGTGTTTCTTCTTCTAGTTGCCTGGGTGCCTGCCGTGTCTCAGGTCCCCACGGAGGTACCGCTCTCGCATCCCACCAGTGTCCCATGGTCATTGTTGTCATGTGGACAGTTTCTGATTGAGGCCTCCCTCCCACCCGTGGGCGTTGGCATATAAAAGAGGAGCTCATTGGCTTCTGTTAAGATATGTGGCCGATGTCTGAGTGGGAGACCCCCTGAGACCCTGTCTCATCCAAGAGACTTGTCCCCTCTGTGTCCACTCAGGAAAGGGGTCAGCATCTTGATTTTTTTTTTATTTCTGAGGAGTGTGCATTAGGTAGTATCACTTTCTGATTTATGGCATTTCTAATTATCAAGGTAAAATAACATTTTAAGTAGAATAGTAATATAGTTCATTATTTTTCCTTATCTTCTAAAAAATGTCTAGGGATTGAAATCATCCTTACCAGATTACAGAGCTGCAACATATATGATAATATGTCAGATTTCTGTGAAAGTGACAATGGAAGATACCGTCGTGAATTCGTTGGCTTCGCAGATCATCAAAACACTGACTAAGACTCCCTCCTTGATCAAGGACGGGTTAGGCTGCTTGATAGTGCTCCTGCAGAGACAGAAGCCAGACAGTCTTGGGAAAAAGTATGTGGAACTGATTTGAGAAATGGTCTGTAGAGCTGAAGGAAATTATTCTGAATAATTGTTGAAGATAAATTGCCAGTTATTGTATAACTTGTCGAGTCAACACCTTACGTACTTGTTTCTTCAAAGGCCATTTCCTCACCTGTGTAATGTTCCTGACCTCATTACAATACTCCGTGGGATTTCTGAAACGTACGACATCAGTCCCCTTCTACGCTACATGCTTCCCCACCTGGTTGTCTCCATCATTAATCATGTGACAGGTATGTGGCTCTACATTTTGTGTCCAAAAACTTGTTTTCTGTTACTTGATCCTCTTAAAATAGGAACCACACTCATGTTTATGTCTAAGATATTTTAAGTTCTTGCTAACCAATTGTTTTTGTGTAACTTGTTGATTTTTCTTATGTGAGAAACCTTTAGGGGGAAGAGCAGGTTGGATGGAGAGAATTCTTGATATGCTCAGAATTCTATTGTTTAAAAAAATGTGTTCTTAAACAGTCTCTATAGGAAAGGCTAAGGAATTGCTTTAAAGATAAGTTATTGAATAAAACTTTCCCTTCTCATTTGATTAACTGATTGAGTAATTAATTTTTTAGAGAGAGAAACATCGACTTGTTGCTCCACTTACCCATTCCTTGGTTGCTTCTCTTGTGCCCTGACTGGGGATCGATCCTGCACAATGCTCGAACCAACTGAGCTACCTGGCCAGGGCTTCCCTTTTTATTTAGATAATTAATGAATTTTAGTGATTCCATTTACAATAAATATTCATTTGCTAACAAAAAGAGTTTTTCTCCCTTGAGTCATTGAAAATATAAGACCAAGGAAGTCTCATGCATAAAAACCCAAAATGTTTTTCAAACCCAAAATTAATTAGAAAGCATTGACTTGCATTACATGTATTTTATCCTTTAATAAATACAGAAAAATAAGGGAGAAAGAGTTGGTCCTTGGATTAAGAAAGACATCTCTAAATATAAGTCAGTCTCTTAGAAAATAAGGTTTGCTTAACCAGATCTTGATTTAAATACATTTCAGAAACGTGACTAGCATGAATGAGAGTTCATTTCTCCTGTTCTGAGGGTGATAAGGAATGTTACCCCAGTCTCTGCAGGCAGGGCCAGATTCTGGTCCCTGTGTTTACAGAGAGTCAGAGGTAGAAGGTGGCAGCTCTCTGCCCAGGAAGGAGGCACTGGGACGAGCGTTTAGCCTGTTTCCAGCGATACAGTCGTCCCCCCGTTGGCTTTCCGCAGTTCAGTTGTTTGTGGTCAACTACAGTTTGAAAATATTACATGGAAAATTCCAGAAATGAGTAATTCATGAGTTTTAAATGGTGTGTGATTCTTAGTAGCTTGATGAAGTCTTGCCCTGTCCCTCTCTAGACCTGATTCGTTCCTTTGTCCAGTGTCTCCCACGCTGTGGCCACTGACCCGCCTATTAGTCACTTAGTAACTCCTCGGTCATCAGATTAGCTGTCTCGGTAGCACAGTGCTAGTGGTCAAGTCACCTTATTTCACTTAACAGCGCGCGGGCGCCTAAGAGCGGTGATGCTGGGGATTCGTGTCTTCTCCATCACAGAAAGAAAAGTGAGTACAGGACAAAGAGATATTTTGAGAGAGAGAAAGAGGTTTATGTACCTCGTTACTGTATATCATATAATTGTTTTATTGTATTATTAGTTACTGTTGTTGATCTCTTTCTGTGCCTAACTTACAAACTAAACTTTATCACGGCTATGTATGTACAGGAAAGAACACAGAATACGTAGTGTCGGTATCATCTACGGCTTCAGAAATCCACTGGGGCTTTTCGAACGCAGTCCCCAGGGATGGGGGGGCACAGTTGTAGGAAATCTCAGGTCAGGTCCCAACTTAACCACTCACAATGTGACCTGGGGGAAACCACGTTTCTGGGCTTCTTTCTCATTAGTGAGGTAGGCAGGATCATACTGGTTTTTAAAAATACAGAGAACTTCAGGTAAAGGATAAACTAGGGTAATATATACAAAAATGCTCTGAAAAATATAAATGACTAGGTGAGATACACTTTTGAAAATAGGTTTTAAAAAGGCGAAATTTAATGTATACATTTTAAAGTTATTCCTGTAGGAAAGTTTGCTGCTATAAGTAAACTTAATAGTGTAAGCCTCCAAAAGTCATTTCCCCAGTCAATCTTAGTTTGTTGTCTGTACTAAGGAGAAGAAACTGAAGGGGCGGATGGTGAGATCTACAGGAAACACTTGGAAGCTATACTCACGCATGTATCACTGAAGAACAACTTAGACCATTTGTTGGCCAGGTAAATGGTTATTTTTAACATGCTTTTGTTTTGTAATTTTGTGGCTTAGTATGCTCTTTAGGGTTTTTCAGTATCTGTTTATATTGCTCGCTTTGTTCATATCAGTTCCTTAATGGTAAGTATTTAGCTTAGTAATCGTAATAATAGAAAAAGTAGTTTCTCCTGCTTATCTTTAGCACTTGCACATGATCATGGACAGTTTGTAGTTAAGCTGAATTTGGGTTATAGCTGCATGTGATTCATGACTGTTTAGATTCCTAATAACAAGTGGACCAAAAGGCCCAAACAGTGCCTCACAGTTGAGGTGTTGAGGGTTGGCACAAAGTGAAGGTTATTTCTTCCTTTTTCTGTAAAAATAGTTCAGTCTCCCATTTTCTTGCTTAAAAGGCAACTTGCTACAGTGCAGAGAAGGTAGGCATCACAGTCTGACATGGACTTACGTCTACCCCTGTCATTTCCAGGGGAAGGCAGTGGGACATGTGCAGGCTGGTGGCTTGGGTCTGGGTGTGCCCTTGCGTGGTGTCGGGCGGGTGCCTGTTTGTTAGTGTGTCATCATTTGTGCCTCCTGCTCTCAGGCGTGGCTTGTGAACAAAAGGGACTGCACATGTGAAGTAGCTGGGAGTGTAGGCTCTGGAGTCAGCTGGGGCCAGACCCCTGCTCATCTTTGCCTGGCCCGTTGGGGCTCACTGGCACAGTGGTGGTATCTGGTCTCCTTTGACCTCGTGCAGATTATAAGACTTCTTCTTTTTTTTTTTTTTTAAGATTTTATTTATTTTTAGAGAGAGGGGAAGGGAGGGAGAAAGAGGGAGAAAAATGTTGATGTACGAGAGAAATGCCAATCAGGTGGCCTCTCCCATGCCGCTAACCAGGGAGGAACCCGCAACCCAGGCATATGACCTGACCAGGAATTGAACTGGTGATCTGTTAATTGGCTGGACAACACCCAACCCACTGAACCACACCAGTCAGGGTCAGATTATAAGACTTCTTAGCCCTAGTGTTGTGTATGTTTAAAATAAGTATAATTTTCTATCTGGGAATGGTATGAGAGAGAATAGACCTAAACCACCTAGAACATGGTAGGTACTCAACAAACAGTTCTTCTCATCTGTTGATACTGGTTTTGTTTTGCAGCCTTCTTTTTGAAGAGTATATTTCATATAACTCACAGGAAGAAATTGATCCTAATAAAGCATCTTTGCTTAATGAACAGTTTCTTCCACTTATCAGACTTTTAGAAAGCAAGTAAGTGGTGTGTTTGTGCCTTGTTTTGTTAATGTGTACCTCTTGTTTTAATTTAACATAGTAAATGGATTATAAAGAGACTGTCCTTTTTTTTTCCCTTTCAGGAAAGGCCAGGTATAAGATTTAAATTTATTTGAAATATAAGAGGAATTAGAAGTTACTGTATGGCAACTGTGGAGAGTAGTGTTTTTATAGATTTTTTTGTTATTGAATAGTTGACTGTAACTATTGATCAGTATCACTTGCTTTTACATATTATACTGTTAAAATACTGGTCTCAATCTGGGTAGTTTTTAAAATTTTATTTATGTCTTCTATATACATGGTATATGTGGTTAATAACTTTGTATAATTTTCTATGCGGATTAACTCTTTGAATTTCTTCCCAGATATCCCAGAACATTAGATGTTGTCTTAGAGGAACACCTAAAGCAAATTACAGACCTGAAAAAACAAGAGCTTTTTCACCAATTTATCTCTCTTTCTACAAGTGGAGGAAAGTATCAGGTAAGTTTTTCCTCAGAGGAGTTAAGACAATTTGTGGTATGTTTATGTGGTGATTTGAAGAACTCTAGAAGGAAATTTTTGCTACATTACTCCTCTCTTTGGAGTGTGTGGGTTGTTTGTTTTTTTAATTGATTTTAGAGAAAAAAAGCAAGTTGGGGGAGAGGGAGAGAGGAACATTTGTTTGTTGTTTCACACATTTATGCATTCATTGGTTGATTCTTATATATGCCCAGATCGGAGATCAAACCCACAACTTTGGCGCGCTGGGACAATGCTCTAGCTAACTGAGCCACCCGGCCAGGGCTCTTTGGCATGTGTTGTGAAGAGATCAGATTATACACAGTTTTTTTGAGGTCAGGCAGTGAGGCTGGGATTGGATGCCTGGTGAAAGGAACAGGAGTTTATATAATTGTGAACATGGTACTTATTCCAGGAAAACTGTTGTTTGGAAATCCTACATATGACATGCATTAGCAGTCACCAAAAGGTGGCCTCACTCAGGTTGGTGGTGTCCTTACCTTTCTCTTCTCTTCACCTTCCAGTGTTGTACCACCAACCATGGGTGGCTGTTTTAAGTCATTGATTAGAAAAAAGACATGGATTTTTACTTCATGATCATGTTACAACTTTAGAAATTTTCTCATGATTCACCCTTAATCTTTATACTAGAAGTTAAACATCTAAGCAGTTCTTATAAATAGCCTTGAAAATAAATGTAATGAAGAAACATATGATTGTTGGTTTTTTCTTTCCTAATGAGACTTTGTCTTTAATGGTATTTCATTTCCAAACCTTAGTATGGTGTACAGATGTCCTTAGTCTAATTAGGTAAGTGAGTAGGTTGTTGGTAGTCTGAGTGTCACTATTGTGTCCTTTAGAGGAACTGGATTCTGTTTTCAGCAATCTGTTTTTTAGGATTTTAAGTTTTGTGAAGGTGCTAAAATAGTGATTTACCTCAAATGCTTTTCACTTTGGAATCATGTCTATAAGTATACAAAATTACTTTATAAAATTACTAAGTTAAACCTGCATATAGACACAATTATACAGGAAATCACAGTATTAACAATACAGATTTTTTCATCTAACTCAGACCATGTTCTGGAGACAAAGATTGGTTTACTTTTTGGTTCCTGAAATTAGACAGTCGTTACTGAATGTGTTTGGCAGACGGAGGTAGTTTTCTCTGGTTTTTATTCTTCATCATATGCTGCTAAAATGTAGTCTTGAAATCATATGGTAATTGTGATGAATCCTCTAGTTTTTAGCAGATTCTGATACCTCCTTGATGCTCAGTCTGAATCATCCACTTGCACCTGTGAGACTTCTGGCCGTTAATCACCTGAAAAATATCATGGAAACATCAAAGGTTTGTGTCAGATCAATTTCATTTGTTATGTGTTTGTCCTGACGAGGAGCCAGATAACTTGAGAGCAAGTACTGGAAGTCGGCACCTGGAGTGGGCACTGCATGATCACAGAGACCAGCTGAGTAAAGCAGCTGCGAACACAAGGGGCCAAGGGCCAGCACTGGACAGGCCCAGCCGCTGCTGCGGGCTGTGCGTGCCCTCGCAGCCACCGTTCTCACGTCTCCACAGTGCAGGTCACCAGTCTGGTTCCAGCTCAGTGTTTTCAGAGTGGAACGTATAGACCAGTTCACAGAGGTTCTCAAGTTACCTGAGAATTTTTTAGTTTTGAAATCTGCTTTTAATTGTCTTAAGTTTACCATGAGTATATTTGGGGATATCAGAATGGTAGCTTTTGGAGCACTTGTCAGTGCCTGCAGTTGTGTTTGTGCTTAAAATTCTGGTGGCTCCAAATAGTGAGTGCAGAGGCCGGCTTACTTTGTACATTCTGCCTTCACACCAGAATAATTTACAGACTTCACAATGATTCAAATAGAGCATTATTTTCCTAACTTTAGTTATTCAAACAGTATCTTCAGAATTTTTTGTTAGCTTATCACTGATCATTATTTCCTTAAAATTTTTCTTTAACTTCTTTTAAATGGACTCCTTTTTTTACATAGTCTTCAAATCATACATTTGAAGTGCTAATTATATATACATTTTTCTGTAGTTACTATGATTAAAATAGAATGTCCGTCTGTATAATATTTAAAATTGTCCTATATATTACTTTTTGCACATTTGAAAAATTTCGAATAGAGAAAGGTGGTGGCAGTTTATGCTTTTCCCACAGCACGTGGTGGTGTCCGCCTGCTGAGTCCTAGAGCTGGTGTCAGGCATTTAGAACCAAGTCATAGTATAATAGTGTTTAATTTCAACTATTAATTAATTCCTAATTACCACATTAAATGCATAATTTGAGTTTTACTAATTTCATAGTTTTTGAAAATATTTGAATTATAAATTTTTTGTTTATATTTTTAATTTTTTTGTCTTCTATATTTTTAAAGAGGTTTTCTTTACCAACTACCTATAGGTAGGGATATTTTCAGGTTGATGAGCAGTCTTACTGTTCTGTTACTGTGAGTGATTATGTGCTTCCTTTTCTTTGTATTATTAGCTGTATTTTATAGATGGGAGTGGTGAGACAGAGAAAGATCAGGGGACTCACCTGAGGACACGGCACTAGTAAGTGGTAGAGCTGGGGCTGAAACCCCTGCCCTCCATGGGCTGGGTGCTCTCATTTTAATATGATCAACTCCTTAATACAGAAGTCATATTTAGATTATACACGCTGTATTTTCAGTGGAAACTAAAAGGTTTGTGCTGGACAGTTACTCCTCTAAAATAAAAAGGCCCTTTAGAGGCCGTCTAGTCCGTGCGGGTGTGCTGAGAGTGTTTGAATTTCCACTCGGCGCAGAGCCTGTGCTCCTCGGCCGGTGTTCTGGAGTGCTTTTCACAAAACCAGGCTTCCTTTCTAGCATCAAGTCTTACAAGGTTTTAGCAACAACTAAACTAATATTTTTTTTCTCTTGTTCAGGAGAGTGTGGATGAGTCTTTCATAAAAGAAGCTATCTTAACCCGATTGGGTGACGATAGTCTAGACGTCGTTTTGTCGGCTGTAAGTGCATTTAAGGTGAGTGACTGTGTTCATCGACATGCACATTTTTTGGTAAATATTTCCTTGCCCTTCTCACTTGATTCTCCACTCCAGGCAGAAATATATATGAAAATTATTCTCCCATTGGAAATCTGCTCTCTCGAGAGCACAGGTATATGAGCCTGGTTGGAAAAAGCTCATGAGAGGCATTAGATTGTGCAGTTTTATGCATGTGGAGGGTCTTCCAAAAGGAAAGGGACTTCATCGGTTTTACCTTGGGGTCATGGAAAATGGGCTGATGCATGCCACTTTTGAAAAATTGCTCGTAAAACTTCTAAGTTACACTAGGATTCCTGGAAGATAAATTCTTTCAAGTTTATTTAAGAAGCACCATATGTATTTAAAGCAAGTAAAACTTCATTCAGGACATTTCTTTTTCCTCTAGATTTTCAAGAGACACTTTACATCAGAGGTGACCGTTTCAAATCTTCTGAATCTCTTTCAGAGAGCAGAACTTTCAAAAAATAGGGCATGGTATGTATTCACTTCTCCTTATACGATTTTGAACTGGCGAAATTCTTATATTGAATTCATTTTGATTTTTTTTCTTTTGCTTTTCATGTTTGCAGTTTACCTTGTAGTTTTATGCCACTTTGATCATGGTAATTGTTACATTCTTACATTTTAAATATTCCATTTGGGTTTGCGTGGAGCAATTATACTATTCTCTGAGATTTTCCTTCATAAATTGGAAAAGGAAGTATGTAATGTATGATACACTGAAACGTGGGAAGTGGGATGGAAAGAACTTTCATTTTCTATTTTATAAATCTTTATGTTTGGGTTTTGTTTCACAAGGATAATATATTACTTTACCATTTAAAAACATATTAACTGTAAGTTCAGAAGCACATGATATCTCTGTAGTAAGTATTTGATGAGTTTTGGTCGTTCCGTTTTGTTCTTTTTTAAACCTTACCAGAGGATGTGTTTATTGATTTTAGAGGTAAAGTGGGGGGTGGGGGAGAGAGAGAAACACCGGTGTGAAAGAGAAACATCAGTCAGTTACCTCCCTTACATACCCCAACCAGGGATCAAACCCACAGCCTTTTGGTGTTTGGGGTGATGTTCCAAACAACTGAGCCACCTGGCCAGGGCTGGTTATTTTATTTCGGGCACCTAAGCTTTTTGCATGGACAGATGACTGAGCTCCTTAGAGGAAGGTGTGTCTTACAGGTTTTTGTATCTGTCATATCTAATTCAGCACATAGTATATGTTCAGATGTTTTTTTAACTTACTAGTGAATATTTGATTTCTAGTGGAGTTAAGATGTATAGTGTGATGTGTTTTATGTTATAGTTAACCTATTGTGATTTAAATAAAAAAGAAAAGAATTGGCCGAATTAGCAGTCCTAAATAATGCCTGTATTAGCATGGATTTCCAGCGATCGTCTTGGTGTCTCTGAACAACGTGTTTGGTGAGGAGACCAGCATGGATGTCAGTTGAGGTGGAACAATATAATGATGATGATTGCTTGCTGGATTGAAGTCCCTGATGTGTCTCCAAAGCAAATGTGCTTTCATATCTTTTAGGTGCGAGGTACTCGAACTGGCCACAGACGTGCTCGTTAGAGAAGAGACGCTGAGTGGAGACGATGAGTTGGCGAGTCAGGTCGTGGTGCGTCTGCTTCCCTTCCTGGTCGTCGACAGTGACGATCTGGAGTCTCCCGAGATGAGGACCGCTCTTTATTTATCCAGATCAGGACTTTGCTCTCTGCATCCTGTGCTACGAGGCTGGAAAGAAGGTAAGAAATTCTGTTGCTTTTTAGACAAAATGAACAGGTAACACTTCAAAAAGAAGGTAAGTACCATTAAAAACGGGCCACACTTGCCATTTGAAATCATGTGTATATTATATGCCAGGATCTAAAATTTTTTTGCTAAGTAAAATATACAATGAGAAAGAAACTGACCCACAGACAAACTCAGAATTGGATAAAAGGAAAAATAAAAAGCAAACATTTATAGGAAAATAGAAAAATTTTTGCTTAAATTCCTTAGTCTACATGATTCTTCAAGTGTTGGTGGGTGATGTAAGGCCCTGCGTTTAACTTTTTTTTTCTTTTTACAGCTCTTGAAAATGTGATTAAAAGTACGAAGTCAGGAAAACTAATTGGTGCAGCGAATCAGAAGATGATTGAGTTGTTGGCTGACAACATAAAATCAGGGGATCCTTCTTCCATGTTAAAGATGGTAGGGACGCTGCCAGAGCCCCAGCCCCGGCTTTCCTTCTTACGGTCTTAGATTCTCGGTATCTGCTGGTGGGGAGTCGTCATCTTCTTCTTGTTAATAATAACTTGCATTCTTGAGTATTTTGTTTTCTTTAAACATGTATAGTGTTGTGTTATGTATCCTGCAGATTGTTGAAACCCTTAACATTTTATATAATTTATTTTATTGGTAGTTTTATGTTGGACCAGTAAGAATGATGTGTACTTTTTCACCTCGTTTTCCTCCTCCTCACTTAAAATATTGAAGTTATATTTGTGTTAAAATAGCAAAATACCTAAAGGAGGAGGAAATTGCTTTTGCTGTAGTAAATACACCTTTATAAAGGTATTAGGTTTGTGGTTTAAAAACATCCAGTTGGCAAGTACAATTATGTTCATTATAATTTTTGAAATTACTTACTGTTATAATTACTAGAAATCAGTGCTGACTACTTTTTGAAGGCCATATATTTGTCATCTCACTTTAAATGTAGAACACACGATATCTGACGAGGCCTGAGGTGTAGGGAAAATGGTTTGGTGCCAACCGAGACTTACCAGTAATGAGCAGCGCTCGTTTTCCCAGGTGGAGGGTTTGATCAGTGTCGGGGAGAAGGAGCCCCTCAGCCTGAAGCAGAAAGTGACTTCCCACGTGGTCGTGTCCGTGCTGGTCTCATGCTGCTCATCCTTGAAAGAGACTCACTTTCCATTTGCAATAAGAGTCTTCAGTTTGTTGCAGAAAAAAATAAAGAAGCTGGAAAGCGTCATGACGGCAATGGTAAGGAGTGTGCTGTCCCTGGGAAGTCGGGGATGCGTAGAGTGACGCCTGGCCTGGGGTCAGGCAGAGCTGGCCACCGGGACAGCAGGGCTGGGAGTTCCGGTCTGGAGTGGCTGTGAAGCAGCCTCGGGAGCAGTTGAGGGTGAATAAGGTGCTCTCTTCCTTGTGCAGAAAATTAATCAAATTATAGAATTTCGGGGTTGCAGTGCTTGTGTCTGTATTGGGGTTGTTATCTAAGCTGTACCTAACTAACTGCCTTTAGTGGTGAAGATTTCACTAGGTGTATCAGTGCCTGAACAAAATATTCCTTCATGCTCCTATTTTCCAAGGGTAGACCTTTTGTATTCTCTTAAAGTTACATTACATTGGCTCTCACCAGCCTACTGTTGTCTCTGACAGTGTTACTAAGTTACTAGTATCACATTTTGAGGTAATGAGATTATTTGTTTTAATATTTGCTGTGTATAATAGCGCTTTGTTTTGATTTGTCCTCCCAACCTCAGAAGGCTCCTCATTGGATTTGCTAAATGACTCACATCCTTTTAACATTTCTTATACCCTCAGGATCATATAAGTTCTGGTCATGGCCATTGATAGCTAAAGTTACATAGACTTTAAAGGAATGACCCTTCATATTTTAAAAAGTAGCCCAGAGAGGCCCTTTTAAACGTCTCTGTTATCTTTTGTAAAAGTGTGAAGCCTGGATTGTATTTGCTCCCAGTGTTAAAAGTGTGGACAAATGGAGTGTTTTCTGTATACACAGATACGGGTGGTTTTCTGTTGTTCGTATTTAATCCCCTTTCTGAGAGCCCTGGGCATCTCCTGGCTGTGGCCGCACAGTTAGCCACGACCTCGCTCACGCAGGGCAGTAGCTTGTAAGCCTGGCTCTGGCCTCGTTTTCTCCCCAGTTACGACTCTGCATGCACCTGTGTGCAGTTCTGTTTGTCTTTTCCTGCTCCTTTTCTCATGCTTCCTCTTGGCATTTGCTGTATAATTGCTAAATACCTTAGCATTTTGCTTGTTTAGAATCATCTGTAAGTTTGGGGATTTTATAATGTACCTTCCTCAGATTAGCAGTAAAAACATGAAATGAGAAAAGCCTTGTTAGGGATCTCTGGGAAACCCAACCCTTCCTGTTTAGAAAGGTACCATCTGATACACAGAATTTGTATGAATAGTGTTTGTTTTTAGGGATAGTGTTTTAAGAAAACATAAAACTGAAGCCATAATTCACTTTTTTCTTTCTTGGGAGTGGTGTTAGACCTCTTTAAAAGCCTGATTGAAGTTATTAATTCTCTCACCTAAATCGCCACACACAGTTGCGTGTATTCCCCGGTGTACACACCGCCGCAGTCCGCCCATGGAGCCCATGGTCAGAACGGCTGTGAGTCTGCGCCCTTTTGTTTCCTCCCCGTTCCAGGAGATGCCCTCGGAATGGCATTCCAAGCTGATGACGGACCGGGCGATACCGGCGCAGCTGTGGGCACACTACGTACAGCAGGTCAATGCCGCCCAGTGGATAGCTGTGGAGGACTCGGTGTTACTCGTGTTTTCGCTGAAAAATTTTATTTACGCACTAAAGGCTCCTAAATCTTTTCCTAAAGGTAGGACCAGGTGTGAACCTTTTGAATGGGATTCTCTGGAAAACTGAGTCCTTGGCTTCACGACTTTTTTTTGTTGAGTGAAAAGTCCCAGCAGAACATTTGTTCACTTGAGTCTCGCATCGTCTCTCTCCTCACGTCCGCACAGATGGCGTGTGGTGGAACCCTGACCAGCTGGAGGCGGACAGCAGAGACTACCTGCGCTTGCTCATCGGGCTCTTCGAGACGATCCTCTGTGGGGCCGACAGCTCCCACTTCAGGGTGCTGATGAAGCTGTTCCTCAAGGTGCAGCCCCTCTCTTTCAGGCATGCTCTGCCCTTCAGGGTTATCTTAGCCACGACAGTTCTCAGTGGAAATGAAAGTAGACTTCTAAACAGCAAAGAGCACGTGGCAATCAGCACAGGCCCTGTAAACCCGCGCTGTGATCCTGACCCCCATCAGTGGGGTTGACAGAGACCAGTGTCCCCACATGCCCCCTCATGTATTAGGCCTCTTCACGTGTTTGATCGTAACAGCCCGGTCTCCTGGGTTGCTTCATAGCATTTCCAGTGAGAAAGTGATGTTCAGAGAGATGATTTAGCCTATGCCAAGTCACTCAATTAAGAAACTTCGTCACGGCACCAGTGACCTCCATGCTGCCAGGAAGTCAGTTCTTTGTTTCTGTCTGACCTGCCTTCTCAGCAGCATGTGACACAGTTGACATTGCTCCCTCCGTCTTTGAAGGACTTCCTTGACGAGGCTTCCCAGCATCACTCTTGTCTCAGTGTCCTGCTCAGTGTCCCCGTTTGTTAAGTGTGTTCAAGTGCAAAGTTGGAGCGAGCCCTGTGGATATCCGCCCTCTGAGTTCACGTACATTCCTGCCAGTTTGCTAAAATTCTGAGCGTAGAGTAAGTTTACGTGATTAGACAAAGCAAAATATTATAATCAACTATTTGTTTTCTATAGTCGTATACTATTATAGTTAGTAAAAATTAAACTTCACTGCTTTTGCTTTATTTTTAATTCAGGTACATCTAGAAGATGTTTTTCAGTTATTCAGGTTCCTTTCTGTGTTATGGACCTATGGCTCTAGCCTTTCAAATCCCTTGAACTGCTGCGTGAAGTCCGTGCTCCAGACTCAAGCCCTGTACGTGGGCTGTGCGATGCTGTCCTCGCTGAGGCCACAGTGTAGAGCCCACCTGGCTTCCACGTCTTCTCCAGGTACTGCCCGGAGCAGTGTATGTGTGCGGTCCCCTCCGGCTCTGCGGCTTTCCCTGCGTGTGGTTCGTGGGGCTGCAGTTTGGAGAATTTCTCTCTTTACAGTTTTTGAAATAGAGCATGTGCACGCTCCCCTCATATATGTTGTGTCTGTTTACTTCTAAGTATTGCTTTTAAGTTATAAATGTCAGTTACAGAATCTCACTAAAACAAATGATGGAAATCAGAGGTGATTAATCCAAACCATCATAGTACAATTCTTACTCCTTATAAAGTGGGTCTGCACTTAGACAGCCCTCCTGGATTTATTTCTTTTATTACATGTAAGTCATTTTCACATTGGGCACTCACTGTGAAACCTCCCAAAATAAAATTTATATAAAGCAAAATTGCAAATGTTGAAAAAGATACGGAATTTCCTGAATATGATGAATATGATACTGGAAGTGGGTTGACCTTCCAAAGCTACTGACAAATGGGAGGACCTGGTAGAGGTCAACCCTTAGTGATTGAAGGTGAGAAAGTTGATGAGGATGATGGTTGTCATTGATGCTGCAGACTAGAATGATTTTAATATTGGGGGAATGAGTGGCCCTTGGGAAATCTGGAGATGTTCTTGATTATTTTTTAATTCTAAAATTGCTTTTCATAAATGTTTTGTAAAAGCAGAGTGAATGATCATAAACTTTTCACGGAACAGTTTCTCAATATTTGTCTTATTAGCTCCTTGGAAGAGCAAATAATTACAGTCATAACCAAAATTTTGTCAAATACCAGGTAAAGCAGATATATAAATTCAAGTTTTACTCACAAAATAAAATCCTAAGAATGGATTTATTTCTCCACTACTTACTATAAAACTGCAGCCCCTGTTTTAGGTAGACTTACTTTTAAGAAACTTACAAATTTTTTTAATGAGAATTTTCTGTACATTTTTTAACTTTAATTTTTCACTTAATATGTTAGAAGCATTGGTCTATATTAATATATAGCACTGGCCAGTGTCACTGAGTTGGTTGGAATGTTGTCCCATAAACAAAAGGTCACAGGTTCAACTTCTAGTCAGGGCACATACCTAGGTTGCAGGTTCGATCCCTGGTCAGGGCACATATGAGAGGCAGCTGATTGATGTTTCTCTTCCTCTCTCTCTCACTCTCCCCTCTGTCCCCTCGCTTTCAAATCAATGGGCATGTGCTTGGGTAAAGATTAAAAAATAATTATATCATTAATTTTTTTAAGATCCTGTTTTTAAAAAGATAAATATAGAAATTTATCTTTTTTTTAAATGTCTGCATAGTTTCATTTTATGGTGGTAGAATAATTTATTAAAATGATTATCTCCTGTTAAACGTGTGAGTTTTCAAAAAGGTGCATATTTTATTTAGAGGTTGCAGCTCTTCTGATTTTTCATCAGGTCTGCAGTGTCTGCTGTCCTTTGGCATCAAAGGCAGTAGCCCCTGAGGAATATACCTCTTTGTCTGTCAGTAGCAGGACCAACGGACCTCACTTTGCCTCTGGTGTTGCTGCAGGACAGGCTGCTGCCCGTCCCTGCTGCCTTATCATGTGTCACTTCCCTCTTCCTAAAGTGCCTTCGCACTTGTGCTGCCTGGACACGTCCCAGGACTCCATTGAAAACGGGAGAGGTGCACCTTGTTCTGTCTGAAAGCTCAAGGAAGGACCTTACCCTAGAATCCCCGAGGGCCTCGAGGAGAAGGGCACTTGGTCACTGAACCCGTCCTCGGTGCACTTCTAGCCAGACCTCGGCAGCAAGGGGTCTGGGAGGTGTTGGCTGGTGGTGGTCCTAATTTAACATGTTATGCTGCTCAAAGAAAGATATCGCCTGTTTTAGTAATACAACACCATGATGTATGAAGTAATGTATACAGTGGCTTGGCAAGCTACATTTATTACTTTGTGTGTAGATATGTATTCCGGCTCAGTCTTGCATAAATGATTAGACCTTTAACATTTGTCAGATGGAGGCTGCCTTTGGTTTGCTATGCCTGATTAATATAGTAAATTTATTTGCATGTTTAAAAGCAAAAACATATTTTTAAGTTTTATGTAAAATATGCTATTTTCAATCTAAATAAATTAGAATGAGGTCACATAGATTTTTAAAACGCAAGATGTTCCTAAAAGCTGATTCCTTAAATAATGTAGCTTTGACTTATCTTGAGTCCCAGTGCCTAATCTGAATATGGGAGCCATAGTACTTACACAGTTAACCTTTGAAGATCGCAGGAGTTAGGGGCACCAACTCCCACGCAGTCAAAAAGCCATGCATAACTTCTGACTTCCCAAAATTGAACTACTAAGAACCTGCCATTGACCAGAAGCATTATCAGTAACAGCCAGTTAGTATGTATTTTGTATGCTTTTTGTATCATGTACCATATCCTTACAATAAAATAAGCTAGAGAAAAGAATATGGTATTAAGAACATCATAAAGAAGAAAAAGTTTACAGTATTTACTGAAAAAATCTATATCATATACTTGTAGTGGACCCACACACTTCAAACCAGTGTCCGAAGGACTGAGTAAGGGATGAGGTTGGAGTACATTAAATTTGTTTTTGTGTTTGGGTTTTTCGAGAAGCTCTGCTCTACTACACAGAGAGGTTTTTTTGTTCGTTAGCAAATAAAGTATCTTGGCCTAAAGCTGCTCTTTGTACAAGTAAGTTCGACTTTGCAGTTGTTTGTTTCTGACTGTATTTTATAATTTAATGTTGCGGAGACCAGGAAGGATTTCCAGGTTTCATATCGCACTCAAAAGTCTGAAAGCTGTCAGGCTCGCTCTTAGCATTCTAGAGTGGGAAATGTGTAACGGCTCATTTCTAGAAAAATAAAAACCAACCAAATATGCTTCAGTGCAAAGCATGAAATGAAGTAACTAGAGAGCAGACAAGGAAACAGGTATCCTCTTATCCCAGACACAGCTTTCCAAGAGCAGCTGTAATCCAGGCGATCTCAGATGCGTTCTACTAGATCCGCAGTGCTCTTGAGCTGGGCAGGGCATGGAACGAAGGGACGCTTCCAGATTCTTCCTCTAAAACCAGCATAACATGGAAAATTGGCACTGGCAGACAAAACAGAGCCGTAGGCCAGGGTTTTAGTAGTAATGCAGAAATCCTGAGTGTTTGCAACTTGAGTTCAGCAGTCTATTGTTTACAAATCAAGCATTTGCCCAAATAGAGTTCACGTGAGTAAAAAAGAATTGGTTCAAAATAACATAATTGGCCATACTAGTGTTGACGAAAAAAACCCATCGTGTTCCAAAGATCTGAAATGGCATCGGATAAAAATCGGTAATTATTTTTAGTTAAGCGACAGCAAAATCTGAATCACGTGATGGAAATAGTTCTCAAATCAAAGGCTGACATTTTCACTGCATAGCCACAGAAGCAGAAACAAAAGTGGCAGTGCTGAATTGGTCACTGTTACTGAGCATGGCTCTGGAAGGACTGGTGGCCAGAAATTTCAGTCAAAGCTGACCCCTCAGATCTGTGGGCTTCTTGGGTGGATTATGTAGTAGAATATCTGGTCAGCTATTTGGAAGCATTTGAAAAGTTTGACCGAAGCCTTATCCCTCAGAAGAAAATTTCAGGTCAACTGAAGATTTCACAGAAAAAACTTAGCCCTGATATTAGCAAAAAACATGGAGTACATGTGATCTCTAAATAACCAGATCAATACTTTTAAACTCATTTAGAGTGGGGAAGGTCTTTCTGAGCCACATACAAAACTAGAAGAAAAAATTGACTAAAATTTCTGCATTGAAAGTAAAGTCACAATAAACGTCAGTTCAGGACAAAGTCTTTGCAAGCACAGTGCACACATAGGTAACTTCCTCCACACATTCATGCAAGGGTGCTGGCAGCAATTTTAATGCCAAAAGTCCTGAAACAACCTAAACTCTCTCCAGTAAGGTACTAGTTTTCAAAATGTGGGAAGTCAGTGGAGACATGTACAACTTGAAAAGAATGATTTAACTTAATTTTGTGTGGAAAACACTTCATGTTTTGAGATGTGACAGCAGTTTCTGCAGAAGGGTGTATCTGTACTTTGCTCTCATTTGTGCATTTTCAAAAGAATTTACTGGCGTATGTCTGGCATTTTTCTAGAAGAGTAAACAAATAGACAGTGAATGGTCTTCGTAGAGGGAGTTCAAGTTGGGAGTAAAATTTTTCATCATGTGCCCTTGCATACTATTTAAATTTTGCACTGTTTCCATTTTTTAAATGGTTACTTAAATATTTCTCCCTTTGGTTTCAGTGGTGGCGTCTCTACTGCTTAACCTGGGAAGCCCCATAAAGGAGGTCCGGAGGGCGGCCGTTCACTGTCTGCAGGCCCTCAGCGGAGTGGCGTCCCCGTTCCACATGGTGATAGAGCACGTGGTGCCCAAAGCAGAGGAGGTCACCTCGGATGCCACCTACGTCGTTCAGGTAACTGCTAGCATGGAGCGTTGCAGGTGTGCACATTCATGCACACACCTGAGCAGTTTCCTCCTTTCTCGACTTCTGCTTTGAGGGATTGTGGTTGAGTTCAGCCTCTGGATTTAGAAACTCATAGGGTGATATCTGCACATCTTTGTCCCCAGTTTTAAAAGATAGCTGCTGCCAGACCAGTGTCTGGTTTTTGAGAGGAGCTGCCTGAGGGGGACCAATGTCCTTGCCTGTTAAAGTTTCAAGGGGAAATGAAGAATGACCCCCCCATAATTAGTACATTTAACATTCAGGGTTACTTCACTCTTATTACCCAGTTTTCTTTTTTGGTACCCCAGGATTTGGCTACATTATTTGAGGAGCTACAGAGAGAAAAGAAACTGAAATCTCATCAGAAGTTGTCCGAAACTTTGAAGAACCTGCTTTATTGTGTATCCAGTTCCCCATCTTATGTTGCCAAAGATCTGACAAGAGTGCTTCAGGGAGTGCACGGAGAGGTGAGTGCGGTGTGAGGGGCTGCACCCCATGGGCGTCACTGCAGTCATTGAAACCACCGCTGTACGGGCGAGGTACCTGCAGAGGCACGTGTGTGCACTCAGTGACAATTTTCTTACTAATTTGGGAGAGGAAACGTGGTGGAGAAAAGAGATAGGAAACAAAAAGCAGAGAGTTTCTTTCCAATTTTGAAATTGTGTGTTACCGCTGTCTAATCACTGACTTGATTTTAAATGAACTTCAAAATCACATGGGGAAAAAATGCTGAAGGTGCACCATGGAAAAACGGCAGGGTTGCCTTGGTTCTCCAGGTGAAAATTTTCTACAAGGTATAATATATTTGGACATACAATGGGAGGCCCCCCAAAACCCCAGAATTATCTTCTGGAGTGTGGGCCCCGTAGTATAGGTTTCCCCGACCAGGGGAGTGTTCTAGGAACCCACCTGGATCAGTGTACCAACTGGCATTGTTGTGAGAGGCTGTGTTTAGCTTCAGTGAATTTTTTTTTTTAAGACTCAGCGAATTTGCCCATTTCATGATGGGGCATTTACAAGCACCCCTGCCCACATTGCTCTGAGTGTTCAGCAGTTTTTGAATAAAAATGGCATAACCCCTATGCCCCACCCTTCCTATTTACCCAGTCTCGCTCTGAGTAATTTTTTTGTTTCCCTGGATTAAAAAAAAGTCAACAAAGGGAGACGTTGTGCTGACGTGGAAGAGGTGAGACAAAAAATGGCTGAGGCACTATGAAGACATCAGAATCGATGAGTTCCGAAACTCTTTTAAGCAGTGGGAAAAGTCTCAATAGGTGCATTGCGTCAAATGGAGAGTGCTTTAAAGGTGACTGAAGTTTAAACATGTAAGAATAAATACACAATTTTTTATAAATACCATTTTTTGGTTGAGGTTCCCCCCGCCTTAAGACTCAAATATTTCCAAAACCACTTGCTCACTTTTTAAGTGTATGTGGTTGCATACTTTCTGGGGGGGAAATCCATAGCTTTCATTATGTTGTCAGGGGAACCTGTGTTATGAAGAGAGAGGTCATGAGAGCCTCGTTGGCAAGTGTGCTGGGTGCAGAGGAAAGCTGGCTGGTCCTGGTGTCCGGATGCCTGTGTGCCTCACCAGTGCCTCGCCAGTCTCAGACTGACTGCCCCGTGGAGGTGTACTAACATGGGTAGAATGCAGTGGAAACCATTTGGTTGAATTTTCCTGATGGAAGCAAACAGATCGCATTTATCAACTCTGTGTCATCGCAGCTCTAGTTTAAGAATTGACCATCTTGGCCCTGGCTGGTGTGGCTCAGTGGATTGAACACCAGTCTGTGACCCAAAGGGTCACTGGTTCGATTCCCAGTCAGGGCACATGCCTGGGTTGCCAGCCAGGTCCCTAGTAGGTGCCCGAGAAGCAACCGCACATTGATGTTTCTCTCCCTCTCTTTCAACCTCCCATCCCTTCTCTTTAAAAATAAATAAAAATCTTTAAAAATAAAAAGAGAATTGAGCATCTTGTCTTATGAGGAAGTGAACAGTAAATAATTTAGGCTCTGCAGGCCATACAGTCTGTGGCGGCTGCTCAGATCTGCCTTGTGTGGCAGTCGCGGCAGAGACAGCAGGTAAACACGCAGACCTGGCTGTGTGTCGGTGAGCAAGGTGTGCAGAGCAGACAGTCCTTTGGCCGTGGCCCACAAGCCATATTTTGCTGGCACCTGGTTTAGTTATTAAAGACTTCACATACATAATTTGAACTAATGTTAATTATATCAAGTTGGAAACAGTGTTTGGGAAATTGCAGTGATTTAGAAAAAACTAACATTTACTTCTGTAGTGTAGACCTTCAGTTTAGTTTGTATTTCCTGTTTTCAAAAGGACTTGGGACACTCAAGATTTGTCCACTCATCTCTGAAGGGTTTAGAGCTTTGGACCATTACAGACAAAACCGTCATAAGGGACCAGAGTGCTGGATGGGATTAATAGTTATATCATGTCCAAGGGTCATCACTATTGGGATTTTGTCTCCAGGCTGAGCTCCCAGTCTTCCAGCATGATCCCTTTGGAGGTCTTTGCTAAAGCAAGCAAAAACATGTCAGTATAGTAACTATTTCCTAATACATTCTCCACATTTCAGATGGTGCTTTCTCAGCTATTGCCTATGATTGAACAACTGTTGGAAAAGATTGAGAAGCAGCCCACTGCTGTCCTGAAAGACGAGGCCACTGTTTTGCATCTCGCTCTGGGGAAATATAATGAATATTCAGCTTCTCTTTTACATAAGGACCCAAAAAGTCTGGATATATTTATAAAAGCTGCGCACACAACAAAGGAACTTTTTTCAGGGATGCCCACTGTACAAATTACAGCCCTTGAAAAGGTCAGTGATATCTTTCAGAAACTGAAGCACATGTGAGCTTGAAAAAAATGTGTAATGTTTTACTTGGAGAAGACAGAGTGGACTGCACATGTTTTAAAGGAATTTGATTTATTTGACCCGTTTTGCATAACTGAATGATATACGTGGGTCATTAAGAAGTTTTGCATTCTAACTGACAAAATCAGGGACAGTTTCACAGATAGAATAATAAAAAGATTGTTTTTGGAAATCAAGTTGGTTCATTGAGCTTAATGGCCTTTTTTCCTTCCTCCTCTAGATTACAAAGCCGTTTTTTGCAGCTATATCAGATGAAAAAGTTCAACAGAAGCTCCTGCGCATGTTATTTGACTTATCAGTGAACTGTAAAAATACCCATTGTGTTCAGACTATTAGCAGTGTTTTTAAAGGGGTAAGTTGCAAATGGTTTGTAATTTATTAATGTTTGTTCTCTTCGAAGTAACACATGTTTAAACATCCTCCATTGTACAATGTTTTTAGAAAGTCAAATGTAACCATTAACTAAATCACAGAGAGTTTGGTCATAGAGAAGTGCTTACTCAAAATGAGAAGTTTCCATTGATATTTTTAGTGTATGAACTATTATGGTTTTAACCAGGTAGAGTGTGTGTATTAGTTTGGATTTTCCTTGTGTGGGAGCATCTGCCTTTGTGTGCAGGGGTAGGAGTCTGCGTGTGGGGCCTGGTGTTCGGCTGGTCCCGCCTGCTTGTGCCTAACCTCAGGAGCTGTCTCGGGACGCATGTGCGATGACGCTGACCACCTGCTCATTGGTTTGAAAGTACACCGAAACCTAGCCGTGCATCAGAATAGTCACCTAGTTTTTCTGTTCTGTGTTTGGTAGGAAAATACATCCCAAAGGGTAAGAATATGGTGAAGTCTTAGTATCCTGATTCAGCATTTCTCGGAGTTTTATTATTATTTACTTAGATATTTCAGATAAATTAAGTGAAACAAAGGTGCAGAGCAACATGTATCATATTCTCCTGTGTTTTTGTTTTTTAAATCTTTACCCAGCTGTCCACATGTGGAACATTTCCAAATGAATACATAAGTTTTCAGTGGTGTTTACCTTTGGGCATCGGTCTGGGCTCTGGAGTCATAGGGAGGCAGGAAAGGGAGCTTTTCAGTGCATTTCTTCTAACCAGCGTTCACTGCTCTAATTTTACCCCGTGAATTGCATCACTAGCATTTTATTCCTTTTATTTCAGATTTCCGTTAATGCTGAACAAGTCAGGATAGAACTGGAGCCACCAGATAAAACTAAGTCCTTGGGCACAATTCAGCAAACGAGGAGGCAGAAAATGCAGCAGAAGTAAGCCGTGATTGCAAGGAGCACGTGCTGTTCCCAGGCCTTAAATGCTAAGAAACCCTTGACTTTTCCATGCCCATCATTGTGGCATAACAGGTATATTTTTTTCTTAGCACTGATAATAATTATTTTTCCAATTTTGTGTCATATCTTTCTCCCAGAAAATCCCAAGACCTGGAATCTGTCCAGGAGGTTGGAAGTTCTTACTGGCAAAGAGTAACCCTCATCCTGGAATTACTGCAGCACAAGAAGAAGCTCAAAAACCCTCAGGTGTTGATACCGACGCTTTTCAGCCTGCTGTCAAGGTAATGACCCTGCCTTTGGTCGAGGAGAGGAGGGGATTCTAAGTCCTCATTTTATTGAACATTCTCTTTTCTTGCTTCACTGGTCTGTAAAATTAAGAACTGTTTTTGAAAGATTAAAAAAAATGGTTGTAGGTCCCATTGCCAGTGCCACTCTCCTCCTGCACTGTGTGGGAAATAACCACTCACTCACCTACTTCCCTTAACTTTCATTTATGGATATATTTACTTTTAGGTTTTATTTTATTACATTTATTGGGATGACATTGGCTAATAAGATCATACGGGCAATATATGATCTCGGTGTTGTATTGTGTGTCCACCACCTGTATTTGCCCCTGTTACTGCCCCGCCAGCCCCTTTTTCTCTGGTAACCACCATCCTGTTTGCTGTGTCTGTGATTTTCACTTTCACTATCCCATGTATGAGCGAAATCATGTGGCTCTCAGCTTTTCTGTCTGACTTGTTTCTATTAGTACAGTGTTCTCAGGGTCCCTCCATGTTGTTGCAAATGGCGGTATTTCATCTTCTTGTGGCTTAACTTTCAGCACCGTGTCCCTGGAGCAGCATTGCTTGTATTTAAAGATACGGGTGACACCTACTCTGGTTTTTAGGTGTGAATTGTTAGATAGATTAGCCATAGCGTGTGCCGTTGAACCGTGGATGTGTTCTCTCATCTGAATGGTACAGTGATTCTGAAAGTCCAGACAGGTGGATAGAAATGCAGTAGAGAGAGGTAATCTGACATGAGTGCCTGCCTGTATGAAAACATGTTCGAGTTAGGAATCTTCCCTCTCGTGTACAGCCTTGATGTTTACTGTTGGTGTCTTAGCCATTCCTCATTTAACATGTGTCTGGAAAGGGGCCATTGGTACCTCACTGCTGTTGTACAACTTTCACATCCCATCCTTTCTCTTCCGGGGTCCTGCAGGTGTTTAGAACCTTTGCCACCAGAGCAGGGAAGCATGGAATACACCAAACAGTTAATTCTCAGCTGTTTGCTCAACATCTGCCAAAAACTCTCTCCAGACGGCGGGAGGATACCAAAAGGTACGTGTGGGCATTGGTGCTGTGTTGGAGGGGAAGGGCGGAGGACTTGTCCATGTCGAGTAGAACGGTGCCTGCCACTCAGAGGTTGCTTACTTCTCACCACTCTAGACATTCTGGATGAGGAGAAGTTCAATGTGGAGTTGATCGTTCAGTGCATCCGCGTTTCAGAGATGCCTCAGACCCATCACCATGCCCTGTTACTTCTGGGGACTGTGGCCGGAATATTTCCCGTGAGTACTAGTGGCAGAGGATGTCAGCAGACACTTCTGCCGTCTACGGACACGCAAGGGTGCTCACTGTTTGAGGCCAGTGGACTGGGGGTCTCACGGTGCGGGTGGGTGCCCAGCCCCGCCTCTCACTAGCTGATTTTGTTGAGCTTCAGTTCCTCTTTGGAAAGTGGGAGTTACCAGTAGCCTTCCTCTCAGGGTGACGGTGAGGACACCCTGGATGGTTTAGCCATCACTGAGCATGGTGCCCGGCCCACAGAATGCTCCCGTCAGTGGTAGAGTCAGTGTTGTTGGGAAAAATCGCTGCTGCCATCAGTCCTGAGACAGCTTTCAACCAGTGACTTAAGACAATTCATTTGATTATGAGCTACCTCAGCTAAAGAGATTATGTCCCTCAAAGAAGTACATCTTTTAAAGAAGTTTGGAGAGATCGACATTACTTTCCTAGTGGAGATTTATGTCAGAGGTTCTCAACCTGGGGTTCTCCATGAGTGCGAGGGTGTCTTTTGATCTGCTGAAGTCATGTGCAAGGTGCTTGCGCATGGGATGTTTTTCCCTTGAAAGAAAGTCTGTAGCTCAAAGGGGATTATAATCCAGAAATGGTTGAGAATCATTGATATTTTTCCATTGTTTTTATTGCAGTATAATTTATGCCATAAAATTCACCCGTTTAAAGTGTACTATTCAGTGGTTTTACTCTGTTCACAAGGTTGTATCACCATCATAATTATCTGCTCCCGAAACAGTTTCCTCATCACCAGTTAGCATGCACTCCCTCTTCTCTCCCACCCCCCCCCCATTGTCTGTAAGTGGAATCACACCATACGTAGCCATTTTTGTGCCTGACTTCGTTCATTTCGTTAGCATAGTGTTTTCAAGGTTCCTCTGTGTTGAAGCTTGAATCAGTATTGGTTGAATAGTATTACATCTGTATATGAAGGGCATTTAAGCTGTTTCCACTTTTTGGCTGTTACAGTAAAATTATGCTGTAGAGGGCATTTGTAAATGAGGTTTTGTGTGCTCATGTTTTCAGTTCTCTTTGGAGTGGAATTGCTGGGTCATTTGCTAATTTTAACTGAGAAAATTCCAGACTGTTTTCCAAAGCAGCTGCATTGTTCTGCGCCCAGCAGCAGTGTGTGAGGGTTCTGATTTCCCGCACCCTTGCTCCTCCGTGTTGTCTCTGTCTTATTGCAGGCCTCCCAGTACGTGCAGAGGGGTGTCTGTGGGGTTTGCACTCCCCCGATGACTAATGATGTGGAGCATCTTTTCTTGGGCTTACTGACTGTTCACTTACTTTGGGGAAATAATCCTCTGCCCATTTTAAAACTGCATTATTTCTCATTGCTGCGTTGTAATGAATCATTGATATTTGATACGTTTAAAATAGAAAATGTTGACACATATATTTTCTTTCAGGATAAAGTTCTGCATAACATTATGTCCATTTTTACGTTTATGGGAGCCAGTGTCATGCGTCTAGATGATACTTACAGTTTTCAAGTTATTAACAAGACAGTGAAAATGGTTATTCCAGCACTTATTCAGGTAAGATGTCTTTAGACTGTCATTATTTTTTAAGTTTTACGTGTAGGATGAAATTCGAGTAGTAGTAAATGAATGACATTTAAAAGCCTTTCTGAAATTCTCGGTATCTGTGCCTCTTAAATTTTAGATGGTGAAGCTAAGAAGTAATCTAGGAGTTAATGTCTTTCCCAAGAATATAAATGAATGTGTATTCTACAAGGGTATAACCGCAGAAGTATCTTGACGTGATTCTGACGAAGTGAACTGACATTTGCTGTGTATTTCAGGGCTTTGCATCATTTTGGTAATACCCTTGTGTAGGTCGATGAAGATAGGAAGCTTTAGAGCTACACTGGCAAAGTTGTAAATGTGCAGTTCAACAGACATTTACCAAGCCGTCTCTAAGAGCCAAGTGCTCACAGAGATGAGTGAGACGTAGTCTCTGCCAGTAAGGAGTGGACAATTTGAAACTAAAAAGTGGCCTCGGAGATGAAAGAGGTTGGTCATCTACTTGAGTTTTCTGTTTGCCTCCATTGTTGTTGGTCTTATGTTACTGATCGACCATTCCAGGGATGACCGTATTCAGCACTGTCTCCTTTTAATCTTGGTATTAGACTGGTATTCTCTGTGTCAAACACGTCAGCGAGTTAGGACACATGTATTTAAAAAAGAGAAATAACTGTCCTGATACCGTATCTGCCGGTAGAATAGGTAAGTGCTGGAGAGGCCAGGCTGACCCCAGAGCTGTGGCAGAAACAGCGTGGAGTGGGGCGCAAGAAGGGTTGGTTTGCCGGGTGAGGCGGCAGAGCCGACGGTGGCACACGCAGAGGCACGGCCCAGGAACGTGCTCAGGGTGCGGGGACTGGAATGTGGTGACCTGGAGGAGTGCAGAGAGCTGAGACGGAAGGGGGGCGCCGGGGTGTGCATTCATTCCCTTGTTCATCGGGCAGCTCTTCGTGAACACCAGCACCAGACTAGAGCCGATTGAACCTGTTCTGAGGGAAACGGGGCCCTTGGCCTTTCTGTGCTGCTTGCTCAGCCTCAGCTGGACCCTTTCCTCTTGAGCACAGCACAAATCCTGCCGGGTCTTTGCAGCTTCTCGGACGTCCAGAGAGCAAGCAGACTTGCTCTCGGTGCCTGGCGTTTGACGTCCACTTCCTGTCGTCATCTATCCACACGCATGTCTTGTTTCTGATGAGTCTCCTTTGGGGCAGGGCTCACACTTTGCGTTCCCCTCAGGGCCCAATAGTGCCTGGGATATGATTTATACTCATTGAATGTTTACTGATCGGCCTTTGATTATGCAAATTCTTTCCATAACGTGGGTACACATGAAGACTTGCCCTGTCCTCCTAAAGCCTGTTCTGTTGGGGGTTACTTGTTTCTACTCACCGACCCTGCTTCCCACTCTGCAGTCTGATGGTGGAGCCTCTGGAGAAGTCACGAGAAACGTGGAAGACATCGTAGTGAAAATCATGAGTGTGTTTGTGGATGCGCTGCCCCACGTCCCGGAGCACAGGCGCCTGCCTGTCCTGGTTCAGCTTGTTGACACGCTCGGCGCAGAAAGATTCCTCTGGGTTCTCCTCGTCTTACTATTTGAACAATACGTCACTAAAACAGTGCTGGCGGCTGCCTATGGAGAAAAGGTCAGAATATAGGGTGGGGATGAAAAGGAAATGATGTTTCACACAGGTTTTGTAACATATTCAAGCTTAAATAGGGCTGGCAATGTTCAATGCACATTGCTTAACAGTGTTTGCTCAGAATGCTTTTAAAGGTGTCTTTGTCATTCTTGAAAATAGTTGGCAGAGCCCACGGCTCTGAATTCCTCAGTAGCAGCAGACATCTCCTGGGGGTGGTTTGACGTTCCTAAGAAGCAGGCCTGGTGTCATGCTGGGTGGTTCTGCTTTAAGCCCAGCAGAGCACAGCTGTAAGTGATTAAACTCTGTCCCCTGACAGTGGTTTTGAGCGCATTTCCCGGGGAAGGGGAGGTGTGTCAGATTGCCGAAATCAGTGAGACGCAGGTGATTGCTTTGAGTAGCCCTGTTGGGACAGGGGAGGATGGGGCCTAGGGGTCGGGGCTGTTTGCAGGGGACTTCACAGAACTAGACCCACTCTCTGTAAAGCTGTGTCCAGATCTGCCGGAAATCACAGTGCAGACTATCCTGGACTTATGCCCCTGTGTTTCTCACAAATGGGCTTTTTAATGTAAGGAGCCCAGCAGCTCATTCCTCTGGTGATACTTGTGACCATAGGCAGTGACTTTGTGTCCTAAGAAATGTTTTTAAGATGTTTCCCTTATCTGTACTTACTGACAAATTTGATAGGCTCAGTGTTATTACCTTTGTCTGTTGTCTATACAGGATGCTATTTTAGAAGCAGACACTGAATTTTGGATTTCAGTCTGTTGTGAATTTAGTGTCCAGCATCAGATACAGAGCCTGATGAATGTCCTCCGGTACTTGACACAGCTGCCAGAGGAAAAAGAAGGTGAGCCTAAATACGCGGTAGTGACTGTTCGGCCTGAGAGCTTGGGAGACTCGGAGACCCCGTGGGGGATCCTTAGAACCCCAACAGCACCTTGAGGAGGGATTTTTCAAAGTGAGCCAATAACTTTTCATTTGGGTATCTGATTGTGTACTTCTTCAAATCTTTACAGAAAGAAAGGGTGAGTACTGTATTTCAGTAGGATGTCTGCTGGCCCTTCCTCACACATTGGCGTCTGTAGCTCTGTGCCTTTGCGCTGATGTGTAAGCTGAGGAGTGTTACCAGTGTCGAGGATGAATTATGATAAAATGACAGCAGGTTACCAGAGCCTTCTTAGTTGTATCTTAGCTTCCCTTTAAAATACCCGTGAAAACATTTACCAGAAGAGGAGCAGATGGCTACCACAGCAGTGGTAACTAAATATGAAGATTCTGCTGTGTGCAGGAGACTTGAAGAACATTTGCAGCACCAGTGACGGCTGCATGTGCTGCATGTTCTTGGTTCTCTGCCTTTCAGAGCAGAGCAGCAGGGCGCTTCCAGACAAGAGTCTAAGGACGCTGCGGGGATGGGTTTCTGTGTGGCCAGCCCTTGGCCCTATGTCCCCTGCTTGGCCAGGCAGTGACTCGCCTCACCTTACAGTCGGCTCAGGGACAGATGGGAAGGAGCCTAGAAAACTCTGTGTGGTGGTGACATGCTAAGGAAGAAGTCTCCATATTGAGTCACCCTGGGACTGTGTTCTTTAAGGAGCCCACCCTGGACCCCAGCCACTGCACCCCAATTCTTCTTCTTTAGTCCTCACCCAAAGATGTGTTTGGCAGTTTTAGAGAGAAAGTGGAGGAGAGACAGAGACTCACTCAGTGGTCGCCTCCCTTATGCACATCAACTGGGGATCGAACCCCCAGCTCTTTGGTGTATGGGATGATGCTCCAGCCAGATGAGCCACCCAGCCAGGGCCCAACCCTTTTATATTAGATCCATTTGAAATGGGATCCTGCAAGGTGTTAGGACATCTTCCACCTTTTAGAAATAAAAGTTAAAGACTTCAGTCTGTTGTGAGCCACCAAGTTAGTGCCTCTGAGGCTTCAGAGAGTGAGTGTGGGGCCAGCAGTCAAAGACTCCTTCGGTAATATTTCTGTCTTCCATTTCCTTGTCTCGTTGCCCTGGTTTTTCGTTCATTTCTCTTGGTAATTATATTCATGTCTTTCACTAATTTAGAAGAGGGAAGACTGGGTGTAATAGATTAACAAATACCTTTCTGAAAACTGCATCCCATTTGTCTGTATCTGTCCTGAAGATCGAAGATGAGTGTGGTGACTTGTTTTGTTGCTTTTCTTCAGAAACCGTCCCCAAAGCTGTGCCTAATAAGAGCGAATCACAAGAGGAGATGCTGCAGGTGTTTAATGTGGACACGCACACCAGCAAGCAGCTGCGGCATTTTAAATTCTTGTCAGCATCCTTTATGTCCCAGCTCCTGGCTTCCAATCATTTTATCCGAAAGGTGATGTGTTCTTTCATTATGTTTGTGATACAATGATTTTGCTTTTTCTAAAGGAACAGTGCTTAAAACTAGGAGAAAGAGCTTGGCAAAGATCATGGAAACATGAGGCATGCTTTTTAAGATAATAGGAGAAATAGTACAAATCACCGTAAAAAACCGTTTGGCATGGCCTGCTAAGGTTGTATTTCCATACCCTTGATGACTCAGCAACTCTGTCCTCAAGTGGCAGACACCCACAGAAATGCATGCCCGTGCATCTGGAGACGTTTGGGAATGTTCACCGGAGCCCAGAACTGGCAACATCCGAGTGTCCACCAACAGCAGACTGACAAAGTGTTGTCATAAAGGGACACACATGGGTGAGCCTCAGTGACATGCCACCTGACGGCCGTTAACAACATGACACTGAAGGAAAGAGGGCAAACACAGACAATGCATCCTCTGGTTCTAGCTCAAAAGCAGCGAGACACCTGTGTGGGTTAGAAGGAAGGGCGGAGTTTGTGGGGGGCAGGAGGGTTCTGAGGCTCCATGACATGCCGCTCCTCACCTGAAGGAGTGAGCTCTGTGCGTGGGACTTGCGCACCTTTCTGTGTGTGTGTGAAACTTCAAACAGTGAGTGAAAGGAGGAGACACAGAAACAAAATGAGGGACTAAAGAACCTGCGAGAGGAAGGAGAATGGTGACCAGGAACACTGGGCAGCTCCGCAGAGGACGTCTGAGTTACGTGCTGCTGTTACCTCCTGAGCAGATCGCAGGGGATCAGCGGGACTGGGCATGTGCCCGGGCACACCGGCATGTCTAGGAGAAAGGGCACATGCGTCACAAAGCGGTGTGGGGGGGAGACCTCTCCGACCACCACAGCTGGCACAATTTATTATCCACGTGGGAAAAAAGACAGTGTCACAATGTAAAGAAAGGACAGTTTTACACAGACTAAAAACTTCAGTGTGAAAAGGAATACTTAGAACTGTGAGAAGAAAATTGGGGGATATCACTGTGGCCAGAGAGTGGAGAAGGATTTCTTAAAAGCTTCAACTCAACAGAGAGCCACCATAAACACAGTGAAGTGAAAGCCACTAAGAGAAGATCACTGTGTTAAATCTGAAAGCATCAGTTTCCTTTAGAACGACTGGCAGAGCATGTGCATTCACCGGGCCTCTCACAGGGCCAGTAAAGGCACGAAAACGCCACCTTCCTGGTAAAAAGAACACAGTAGGTTAAACGAGATGCCCCTGTGACGTCCTGTTCATAGCAGGAGGTGGCAAGGCTGTGGGGACACAGGTGTTTCCGTGCACAGAGCTGGGTTCTGTGTGTCGTGAAAGTGTGGCCAGGTCCAGCCACATGGCAGGTGCTCAGTCCCCTTTCTTGGGCGTATGCACTACAAAACCTCGTCTAGATGCTCAGGGAGACAAAAGCGCTCTCGTGTAGCATTGTTACTGAAAGAAAGGACGTAAGCTAAATGTCTGCCAACAGCTGAATGAGTGAAAAAGTCGTGTATACAGAGGATACCTCATGTACTTAAAGTGAGTGAACGAGAGCAGCCCAGGTCCTGTAGATAGGTCTCAGAAATCCAGTGTGACCAGAAGAGTGTGTTGCGGGCAGCAGACTCAGGTTTGTGGGGACAGCGGGCTAGGGAGCTGTCCACAGAGGACCACAGCTGCACCCATAACAGGTGATCTTAAAATTGGGGGAGCTAAAGAAAGATTGGCATTTTGCAATGGGTAGGTATCAATAAATGATAATTGATTGCTTGGTACACTTTTTTGATCTTTATCATAGTTTACAAATATTACAAATACTTATAGAATATAATTAATGAGTTGTAATATAGTAAGGAAATTGGGTTATTACAGTATGATGGGGAGATCTGAGTCTGATTAAATTATAACATCAGAAGTCAGGTACCGTGGGAAGTGTGACTTGAGTAGTGTTAGAGCACAGGTGGCCGAATCTGGCCCACCACCTTGTTTATTCGGCCCGGCACGTTATTTATGCCCAGCGGCAGTGCCAAGCTCCTTACCCCTGGTTAAGGAGTAGTTACATTTACACAGTCCTCAAATTACATTCGGCCCTATGAAGGCAGCCGCGAGGCCGATGTGGCCCCCCATGAAAATGAGTTTGATGCCCCTGTGTTAGCGGTTTCGTTGCGCCCACTTCAAATGATTTTCTGTTACCAGCTTCCATACTGTTCTAATGATGCATTCTTTACAAATTAGGTAGTTGAAAGTGGTGGCCCTCAAGCTTTAAAAGGCCTTGAACAGAGGTACGTTACTTTTCTCTTTTCAATTCCTATTTGGAAATAACTTCAAACTTGTCAGAAAGCTGGGAGCAAAACACCCAGCACGCTCAGGAGCCTCCTGTGTTTCAGGCTGCTGGAAGCGGTCCTCGGCTACATCAACGCTGTCGCGCAGTCCGTGGAGAAGAACTCGGACCAGCTCACTGGGAAGTTCTGGCGAGCGCTCCTCAGCAAAGCTTATGACGTGCTGGACAAGGTAGGTCTGGCTTCTCCCCGTGTTCTGTGTTCGTTGCTGTGTTTATGTCATTGTGAAATGATTTAGCACAGCTTTACTTTAAGAATAAACTTAGCCATGGCTTCTCTTCAGATAATGTAGCTCAGATCTTTCTTGGAAAAGAGTCCCCTGATGACCAGAAATAAATTGGTCGGGAGGACAGTTGTTTCCCTATCCAGTATGGGAGCATGTGCCTCAATAAAGACCACGCTCTTGCTGTTCAGTCACATAATACAACGTAATGTTCCACTTGATTCAAGTAGAATGAGAGGAAGGTGCCTGCCAGTGGGGTCTGTGGTCTCTGGGAGGTATCGCTGGCCTCGACACCAGGACCACAGCTCCAAGCCTGCCGGAAGCGCTTGGCTGCACGGCCCCCAGCCGGTCCCTCAGTCTGAGCGCCAGTTCTTTTTCTGTGGTTTTTTTTTTTTCAGTAAATGGAATTAGTAATGCCTCCCTGAAAGGTTAGTGTAAGAAATAAATAAGAAAGTGTGTTTGAAAATGCCTGGCACCTGGCAGGTATACAGAGAAGTCTGTCAATTTGAGCCGATCTTCCTGTTTCCTAATTTCTGCCATTGTTAATGCAACGCTGCTCTCTAGGTCAATGCCTTGCTGCCCACAGAAACATTCATTCCCGTGATGAGAGGGCTGCTGGACAACCCGCTGCCGTCTGTCCGCCGGAAAGCGATGGATCTGTTGAACAACAAGCTCCAGCAGAAGGCGTCCTGGAAGAAGAAGACCGTAAGTGCAGGCGGAACGCAGACCCCTTCGCCTTCTGCGCTCTGTCAGAGAGCTGCGTTACCTGCCGTCAGTTTCTCCCTGGTCCACTCTGAATAGCAGATCGTTACCTGAATGTAGTGCTGTGATACGAGTGTTTTCAATGGGATAGTAACACTAACAGGAGTGTGTGCGTGTGTTCTAAGAGCTCTTAGAATGGAATTCCAGCCCTAATGGAATTCTCGTGTAATGCAGACCGTGCTGTGCCTTAGTTGGCTGGGGTAGCTCTAATCCACTCTCGGTCCAAACCGGTAGGCATTTTGTAGGAACCAGAAACTGGTCACGAGCACACGCATTGGCTTAGTGGCCAGCCCGTCAGCTGGAGACGGTTACCGGTGTGTGACCCAGTGGCTCGGGACCTCTCAGCCCGGCCCCCCTTTAGGCGGCCTCAAGCAGGGGCAGTGGAAAGTGGACTAACAGTGTGTTTGCGGCTTTAATAATTTTGGCAATTTTGGCTGTCCTCTTCAGGTTTACCATTTCCTTAACCTGGTTCCAGTCCTCCTGGCCATTGTGCAGCGTAAAAAAAAGGGGGCAGAAGAGCAAGCAGTAAACAGACAGACGGCTTTGTTCACACTGAAGCTTTTATGCAAGAATTTTGGTGCAGAAAACCCAGAGCCTTTTGTCCCGGTGCTGAACACTGCGGTGAGGCTGATCGCCCCGGAAAAGAAGGATGAGAAGAACGTCTTGGGCAGCGCGCTGCTGTGCGTGGCGGAGGTGGCCTCCACCCTGGGGGCCCTGGCCATCCCCCAGCTCCCCAGGTATGCGGGACAGGCCGGAGCCCTCACGCGGGGGTTCTGGTGCAGACTGGAAGAGAACTCCTGAGTGACTTTGTGGCCTGCCTCTAAGTGGAAGTCACATGAAATTAGACTTGCTAAAGGATGGGTCTTCAAACGCAAAAGCACAGTGTTCTCACTCACCTTTCTGATGTCCCTTGTCCCCAGTTTTCATTCCCTACTGACCAGCTGTAAATTGGGAGCAGCAGGTGAAGCTGCTCTGGTTGGGCCCTACTGTGGGGCACAAGAGAGGTGCCGCTGGCTCCCTCTGGGCCCCTGGCAGTGACTGGCTGTACAGCCTTGCAGGTCACTTTGCTCTGCTCTCTCTGAACCCGAGACAGTGCCCTCCTGGTGGAATTCCATGGGACAGAGCTCAGAAGGCTCTTTGCACAGTGCCTGACATGGAGCAAGTGCTGGGTCAGTGCTGCTGGCGCTGGGAGACGAGTAGATGGTTCTCTGTAGGCGCTGACATGCACAGGGAATGCCGTGGGGCCCTGGGCTGGACTTTTTGTAACGCGTGGTACTCCACTGTCCACTCTGTTCCTGCTCAGAGTTACTCAGACCTTGCTCTTTGATTCTAGCCTGATGCCTTCGTTGCTGACGACAATGAAAAACACCAGCGAGCTGGTCTCAGGCGAGGTCTATCTGCTGAGCGCGTTGGCGGCTCTGCAGAAGGTGGTGGAGACGCTCCCCCACTTCATCAGCCCCTACCTCGAAGGCGTTCTGTCACAGGTGAGCCCCCGTGACCACAGCTTGCTCTTCGGGGTAGCAGGAGAAAGGGGGAAATTACAAACTGAATGCTTTTATTTATCCTTTACATTTTTCGTTTCTGTTTGGCAGGAAGATTCTTACTTCTGAAAGAAGTACTTGTCATCCCTAAATGTGTGCTTGTTTTCTCCTCACTTCGTCATTTCTCCTGCTTACCCCGGACACTGATGTGGTGTCACTTTGTCACGTATACAGTGTCTCTTGCATTTGCACAACGTAGTTACTCTTTTTTTTCCCTGTGAGATACTGGGGCCGAGCTGGCAGAGCTGCCTTTATCACTTCTTGTAGGAACTGGTGAAACTGGCCGTGTGTTCCCAGTGCTGGAAGGTGCTGTGCTGAAGGGCAGGGGCCACGTGCGGACAGTGCAGGCAGGTGGCGTTTTCAGGGGGAAACGCCTGAGCAGGGCCCCTTGGGCTGTTCTGTTGAGCACTTGCCGTTCATGAGGTTGGGGGCCCTCACTGCCTTGATGTGAAGCACTTAACCAACCTACAGAGGCTGCAGACTGCTTGAAGCTCGCAGAGAGGCTCCTCTGCCTCTGGGTAGCTCGCTGGCTGTGTTAGCAAGGAAGAACTTGACTCCTCACGTGGTCTCTGGATTCCTGTCCTCTGGGAACATCTGCGTCTGGAGCTCTGTGTCCTCGCGCCTTTGATTCCCCCTCTCCCCACCCTGACACCCAGTTGGGGAAGTAGCATCTGTCTGCTGTCACCTGCAGATGTGCAGGGCTGGCTTGCAGAGGAACCCCTGTGATCGTATGTGCACCGAGCCCTACTCGGTCACTAGCGTTTGGGCTGACTTCCCACCACAGCACTGATATTTCTGAAAGTGGGTCAGACATTGACCACAGACCCCCATAGAGGCCTTGATCACTGTTCTCATGTCTCTGCAGGTGATTCATTTGGAGAAAATCACGAGTGAAATGGGTGCAGCCTCCCAGGCTAATGTCCGCCTCATGTCCCTTAAAAAGACGCTGGCCACCACTTTATCACCCCGAGTCCTGCTACCAGCCATCAACAAAACATACAAGCAAATCCAGAAGCACTGGCAGGTTAGGGTCCATTGGGTAGTAGATTTGGGGGAAGGGAGGTATGGCGCTGAAACTCTTACTTTCACTCAGTGAACTTTGGCTATTAAACGCTGGCGGGTCTCTCTGCTGTGTTATTGCAGAACCACATGGGCCCATTCATGAGCATCCTTCAAGAGCACATTGGGGTCATGAAGAAGGAGGAGCTTGCCTCCCACCAGTCTCAGCTCACCACGTTTTTCTTGGAGGCCTTAGACTTCCGAGCACAGCACCCTGAGGTCAGCTTATTTCTGTTCCTCCAAATCCTAAACTTGTTTGCTAAGGGCCAGAGAGAAACTGGGTGTGTGACCAAAATTACTTAGGTCACAGCTCCACCTAAGTCAGAACTCCACCTATTGAGTCACCCCTTTCATTTTCAGAGTGATCTGGAAGAAGTTGGAAAAACAGAAAGTTGCATCATTGAGTGCCTGGTAGCTATGGTTGTAAAACTTTCTGAAGTCACGTTCAGACCCCTGTTTTTCAAGGTAAGCTGCCTTCCTCCACGTCTCCTTTGCTCTCATGTGAGCAACCAGATGTGTGGGATAAAGTCCTGTGACTTTATCTCTGCAGCTGTTTGACTGGGCTAAGACAGAGGACGCCCCAAAGGACAGGCTGCTGACGTTTTACAACTTGGCGGACTGCATTGCTGAAAAACTGAAAGGGCTGTTTACTCTGTTTGCTGGCCACTTAGTGAAGCCTTTCGCTGACACCTTGAACCAGGTGAACATCTCCAAAACAGGTTGGTAGCTGACTCCAGTGCAGATGACACCTTGCTCCGTGGGCCTTCCCCAAGGCCCAGAAGCGCAGTGAGTGTAATGGGGGTGCGGGTTCCATTCTGCGGTGGGCTCCCAGGCCTCGGCTGCCTGGCAGCACAGTGAGAGCAGTCGTGAGGTCATTGCCTCGCTGGGGGGAAGAACAAAGTGGGCACTGCCCCGAGTTACTGCACGTGCCTTCCACACATTCAAACTGAGACTGCCGTACTGGCGCCGGTAAGCCACGCAGGTGACACACTTGTCACTGAAGTAGCCAGACTGAGGGCTTCTCGGCCGAGCCCGAGACTGAGCTCTGAAGAAGGACTCGCTCGTCTGAGAGGCCGTCCACTCTGTGTTCCGCCTTCTTCCTGAGCCTGCATCCTAGATCGGCGTACACTTTGGAGGTCCAATTGTGAAATAATAATTCTTTTTTTTTTCATGTTTACTCTCTCCCGTCTTACAGATGAAGCATTTTTTGACTCTGAAAAGGACCCTGAAAAGTGCTGCTTGCTCTTACAGTTCATTTTGGACTGTTTATATAAAATCTTCCTTTTTGACACCCAGCATTTCTTGAGTAAAGAGAGAGCAGAAGCCTTGATGACGCCTCTGGTGGATCAGGTAAGCAGACAGATCTGATTAGATGGGAGCCGTCACCGTTATGTTTCTGTGGGTTTTAGGCCGGCTAGACTGACTGCGGGATTATTCCCCCCTTCCCCACTTTACCCCCTCCGGTGTTTCTTTTTTACAAAAATTTTATTTCAAAATCGATTTCTCATTTTTTGTGGATTTACATTTGAACTTTTCAAATGAAAGGCACAATGTAAAGTCTAGTGGTTAAGTTTTTAATTTTTTAGAACTGGTTCCATCAAGAATGTTTGAGGGTGTGGCCACCCTGGAAGAACAGCTCCCAGAGGATCTGCTGGAGGGAGGGGCCGCCGAGGGCTGAGGAGGTCCCTGTGAGCACCACTGCATGGGGAGAACATTAGAATGGGACGTGGTTTTTGAGTCTGCTAGTGTCATGAAGGATGCTGGAAACTTTTTTTTTTAAGATTTTATTTATTTTTAGAGAGGGGAAGGGAGGGAGAATGAGAGGAACAGAAATATCAGTGTATGGTTGGCCCTCACGTGGCCCCCACTGGGGACCTGACCCGCAACCCAGGCATGTGCTCTGACTGGGAATGGAATCCACGACCCTTTGGTTCACAGCCCGCACTCAATCCACTGAGCTCCACCAGCCAGGCCTGGAACAGTATTTATACACTGGGTGTTTTTTCAAGCAGAAATCAGCCCTGTTGCTCAGAGTCCATTTCTCACTCTCAATAGCTGGAGAACGAGCTGGGAGGAGAAGAGAAGTTCCAGGAACGGGTGACAAAGCACCTGATTCCGTGCATCTCCCAGTTCTCCGTGGCCATGGCCGACGACTCTCTTTGGAAACCACTCAACTACCAGATTCTGCTGAAGACCAGAGACTCCTCACCCAAGGTCAGCAGCTGCGGGTGTCCAACACTGGCACCCAAACAGCCATGCCACTGTCACGGCTGTGCAACCGTGGTAACTAGTGGGACAGACCGGGCTGCTGGTCTCACAGGACCAGAGTCCAGGCTGTGGTAGACAGACGTCTGCACCTGAGGTTTCAGGTTTTACTTCCAGGTCGTTCATGAACAGCAGCAGTCCTTTCCATGGTGTGTGTGCCACAGGCACTCAGACACTTTCTAAATGTGGGCTTTGAAAGTTCGGAAAGACTTAAAGTGCTTCCTCGTGCTTTTTTAGCTCCTGTGGGTGTCCCTGTGCCCCCGAGACAAGTGCTCTGAGCTCGTCCCCCGATGTTCCTCTGAGGGAGGGCGGTGTCTTGTGTCCCCCATGTCTCAGGCTTAGGGTCCCTCACAGTAACAGAGGGGGCGCGGCTGCCGGCACCCACTGACCAGCGGAGGTTCGGAGGGGCGGGGCTCCACCCTGAATCTCCATGTCTCCAACTAGTCGTCCTCCCAGCACCTCAGCGGAGAAGTCAGACCAAAGCAGAATTTATTATTTACTTATTAGGAAATAAGGAGAACAATGAGACTCTTTGGGCAAAGCCCCAAATTTTAAATTATAAGTTCTTACAAAATTGCATTAAATTTATTATGTTTTGATTGCACAATATCAAGAAAATCCCAATTGAACATACCTAGTTTCACATGTTTTTTTAATAACTCACTTTGCTGTATCCAAACATTCCTTAAATTATCCAAAATCAGAACACCAGCACACTCTTGCACTCTGTGAGTCACTGACACAGCCACATAGCTGTGTGTGTTCCTTGTCACAGTCAGGTCGTGAGAACCACCCAAACTTGATGAGACACAAAGGGTGTGTTTTTCACTCGGTGCCGAGATGAGAGCGTGACCCGAGCCGGCGGCCCCGCCCCTCACCCAACTGCCGGAGACCCCGTCAGGGCTCCAGGGCAGGCGCTCCTGGCACGGCCGGGGATGCTGTCCTGCCGGGGCGGCACCCACTGTCGGCCACGCAAGCTGGAGCGCTCCGGGGCGGTCAGGTTGGATGGCACGTTTGAGTTTCTGCGTGGCATTTTACTTCCTTGTTTTTCAAAGGAAAACGGTCTAAAACGCCTTCGAGGTAAAGGCCTGTGGTGCTGGAACACAGGTCAGGTTGCCTGTGGTGCGGACAGGTCCCAACCTGTGAAGTGAACTGCTCTCCTAAGGTGAACGTTGGGTGGGTGTAAACTGAAATAAACTTACGTGAAAGAACAGTTAGTTTAAAAAGACCTTGTCTCGAGTTACATATTAAGGTGATGAGCTAAGCAGTGCGTGTATGCCAACCTTCACCTTGTAATGCCCTCAGGTTCGATTTGCTGCCCTGATCACCGTGCTAGCGCTGGCTGAGACGCTGAAGGAGAATTACATCGTCCTGCTACCAGAGTCCATTCCTTTCTTAGCTGAACTGATGGAAGGTACCTGTCTGGGAATTAGTAATCGCAGTGGAGTTCCGTGGAAATGTGCCCAGTCTTAGTGCAAATGTGGATACAGTGTGATTAGCCCTGGGCTCGGGACCTCTGCCTGCTCCCGGTGCAGACTGCAACGGTGGGGGCTGAATTCCCGTCTGGAATAGGGGTGGGGGGAAGGTGTTCAGAATGACCTTTCCTTCCCCTTCACCTCACATGTGAGTAACTTGGTCCGCAGGTGCAGGGTTCTTAGGACAAACTGTCCAGGGCCCTTGGGGCTGCACAGAATTAGCTCCGCATTAACGATGGCCAGCGTCCGCTCGGTGCTGCGCAGGGATGGCCCTACTGTCCTCAGCACAGGATGCACCATTCCGTGTCTTACACAGGAAGGACCTAGAGGCTTACAGGGGATTAAGTGATTCAGTAAACTAAGAGTGAGTGTGTCCGCTGGGTGTGATCTGGGTGGAAGTCCAGGTGTGTGCAGCATGCACGTGCACGTAGTGAGAAACGGTGGTCGGTCCGACTGAGTGGTAAGCAGGGTGGTGGAGGCAGGTAGGCTGACACTTCTGTGCTCGCGATCCTCTGCTTACCCTGCAGAGTGCGGTAACCTTTGTTTCTTAAACCTGGAGCGTGGCATCACCAGGAAGTGGGAACTGTCATGTTGGTGCCTCTGTTTGGGGTTCTCTCTTACTCAGCTTCCAAATCTAAGACAGGAGGGATGGGGAGACCTTGTGGGTGCCCTCTGCTTCTTTGATGTGCTTCCCTCCGTCTTCTGACAGAGTGCCAGAGGCGGAAGACGTGTGGAGGCAGGCGGGTGGGGATTGAGGCAGGAAGACTGACTCATCTTACTCCGATTTTCAGACGAATGTGAGGAAGTGGAACGTCAGTGCCAGAAGACGGTGCAGCGACTGGAAGCCGTCCTGGGGGAGCCGCTCCAGAGCTACTTCTAGAGCCGTGGTGGCGTCTTGCTGTTTCCTACTCTGTTCAGAGTTCATGTTTATATTTTTATTCTGGGGTGTTTGGTACCATGTTTCTTTTGGTGCTTTAACACCCACGTGGACTTTACAAAATTCCCGCCTTGTCTGTATTTCCATTCAGCCCCTCCTAACATCTGGATGGCACTGCAGAGAGTAAACGATAGCGGTGGTTTGATATGGGCAGCCCCTGACGGTGGTGGCATTCCAGACGTGTGTGATGTCAGCACCCGAAGCTGACGGGGCCCCGCTCAGACTGTGAAGTCCTGACGGTTCTGTGCAGGAATGGCTTGTGCACGTGGTGTCCACGTCAGAGATCACACTCAAAGTAGTGAATGGCCTGTACTTCGAGAAAATGAATTATTGAGCCTTCAACAAGAATGCTTTTGAATGCAAAGCCATTTGGATTTGTACTTTTCATTCTGGGCAGAAACACCAGCCTTGACATCTGTGCGCCCCTGGAGGGCAGCAGTTCTGCAGTGTACATCTGACTCAGGACTAGTCCCCTTTGTCCTCCCCTCAGTCCGTGCGGGTGCTGGAGACCGGGCTGCCTCGGGAGCTTGGTCCTGGTCGGGGTTGCAAAGCACGAAGGATTCTAAAAATGACTGGGCAGCAGCACTGTCAGCCTGCCGCTGGGCAGAGGTAGTGGGAAAGTACTTCTGGTGCCTTCTCTACCCCCCACGCTCCCCGGCCTCCAGCCTGCCTTCAGTCCTGTGGCAGGTAGTGCTGCAGCCCACCGGCCAGCTGTGCAGGTGAAGACTCGCCGCCGGGACAGGGGGAGGAACAGAGGCGTCGGGGCATCCTCTCCACAGAGCGGCCCCGAGGTCAGCAGGGCTGCCTGTCCCATGTCACAGCTAGAGAAACTGATGGTCCTCGAGGAGGAAGGTACCAGCGGTTCCCAAACTGGGCATGTCATGCTCTGCGCCCAGGATCGAGAGGGCCCCAGGCCTCCATCATGGTGACAATGGGAAGGATCCCTATGTCCCAGATCCCAGCACTGTCATTGCCCCTGTGGTGACTCTATACCTGCCCCCTGCTTTGGACTTGTCCCCACCCAAACGTGACTCCTGTCCCTCCTCCATCAGCACCGTGGTGTCTGTAGATTAGGGACCATCAGGGCTGAGGCAGCGGGGAGAGATGACAGATTCATTCCTTCATGCCACCCTCTCAGCAAGGACCACAGAGTGCCTGGGACCAGGAGGGCCAGCGCTGTCCCAGGGCACCACACAGGCAAGGCCCCCACGGCACAGGGTGCCAACAATTTTAGGAAATGGGGGGAGGAGGGACAAGACAATTGATTGTTCCTGTAGAGGGGTTTGGACAAGAGGGAAGGTTCCCTGCTGCCTCCTGCCACTACCTGGAGGCCAGGTCACCTGCATTTGCTGACACCCTTCAGCTGTGAGATGGGCCGACACCCACCCACCCACGTTGTGCTGAGGTGTCTTCTCAATGAAGAAGGGGTTCATGTGAGAGGGAGGCTGTGCAGGTCACACAGTTCTTGTGACGGTCACCACCTGTTTTATGGACGTGGGACAGGAACTGGCAGAGAGGAAATGAAGAGTTGCTCCAGGTGTCCAGAGAACCAGAAACTTGGTTCATGCGGGAGGTGGTGTCGGGTGAAATTACAATGTGGTTTCCCCAGAGATAGGGATTAACTCGCTGGGGTGCCGGCTTTGGACAGAAATCAGTGGTGTCATCAGCCCGGGGGAAGATGTGAGGGCCCACCCTTGGGCTGCTCTCTGGGAAGGGGTGGGGACCGGCCTGTAAAGGTGGCCCTGGGCGCTGCTCTGGTCTGAGCTCACTGTGGCAGTCTCCCAGAGCCTCTCAGTGACACGGACCCCTGAGGGCACGTGGCCTCTGCACAGCCAGGTCCAGCCACACAAAGGAAACAAGCACCCTAGGCAGGGCAGGCAGGGAGTCCTCTCCCGTCAGTCCTGGGCCAGCAGCTCTCTGGCTCCCGGGTCAGTCTGGCTCCAGTGGCTTCCTGCTATAGTTGGGGGCACCTGGGCCCCACAAACACCACGGGCCCGAGAGAGGCAGCTCTTTGTGGGTCTTTGCAGCAGCAGCAGCAGCAGCAGCGGAACCGTCAGCAAGTCAACGGACACTGGGGCCTGACACCCTCCACTGTGCCCGTCATTCCTGCTTCCCGTGCGCGCTCCCACAGTGGGGAGCCCACAGAACACACGCTGCAGGACGGCTTTCTCGGGTTTGCTCGCTAGAGCCCGCACTACTGCTTAGTTGTCGTCATTCCATCTTCGGAAGGAACACCTGTGCCTCCTCAGAACTGCCTTCGCATTTGCTGGTTTTCTGGGAGGCAGCATTTCCCAGGAAGAACAGCGCTGCTCTGTGGACAGCCATGTCCACCTCTCCGGATTCCCAAGTCCGCTTTCTCAGTCCCAGGGACACTGACCAGACACCCGACACCCTTTGTCCCTGAGGTTACTGAGCCAGTCAGGGTGCCCTACCACTCGCTGCTTACCAGGCAAAACCTCCAAAGACAGAGCTTGGTGGAAACGAAAGGAATCTTTCATTTAACAGTCAGCCCTGCCTGGTGTGGCTCAGTGGATTGAGCGCTGGCCTGAGAACCAAAAGGTCACTGGTCTGATTCCCAGTCAGGGCACGTGGCAGGGTTGGGGGCCAGGTCCCCAGCTGGGAGCATGTGAAAGGCAACCAAGGGACATGTCTTGCACCACCATTTCCCTCCCTCCCTCCCCCACTCTAAATAAGTAAAGTCTGAAAAAAAGCAACAAAACAATCTAATAATTTGGAATAATGGCAAGTTTTTGCCTAAAATGTCTGGGTAATGAAAGTAGGGGGAAAGAAAGGGTATGAGATCAAAAATAGCTGTTTAAATATTTGTCATTACAACTACTGCATAGATTTAAGAACAAAATCGCACAAGAACTAAAAGCCATTCTCAGTGCTGGCTCCTAGACTCTCCAGCGTCGATGGAAATAATGGCAGGTTTCTGCCTGAAGGCCTGTCTCCTCTGAGACACCCACAGCAAAGTCACCCTGTCACTCTCTGCCAGCTCAATTCAGAGTTGCGCTGGGTACCTACTTTCCCACCCCAAAGTGTCATAAATGGTGGCTTAGCTGGTCCCCAGTTGCTGTTGAGGTTCAAGCATCCTTTGGAGTCTGTGCCCTGGGCCTCTGCTCACAGGCAGCACTGGCCACAGTTGGCAGCACCCCTGCCGGGGGAGAGCAGTGAACCAGAAGAGTTTGCTTTTCAGCATGTTCCTGTCAAAAATGCTCTCCCAGAACCCCACCAAAAGACAGTAGGAGTGTCCAGCTTTCCCACCGAGGGGAGCCAGAGTTGGCCGTTTTTGCAGTTCCCCTCTTCTGTTTTTGCAAGGGGACAGTCTCCAGCCAAGCATGGGCAGTTCAGGCCCCTCCCCCAACTCTGCAGGGGTGTGTCCCCTCCCCTTACACTAACACTTGAGGGTCCCTTTCCCCGGGACCCTTAAGGGAACCAGGAGTGGAGCTGATGTCCAGGGGAGCGGTCGGGCAACAGACCAGCGAGTTGGGGCCTTCAGGAGGGCCCCCCAAAACTGCAAGCTCCCCCCACGGGCCAATAGCCACGAGCACACAGCATCTGAGCTGCCCCTACTTCCAGTGGCCGCAATTCCTGGTCCCCGAGTAAGAAATGGACGAGAGCTCCAGGAGCTGAGATGACCAGAACCACCACAGCCCCGGGATGGGAGTCCCCCGGCCCCGCTGGAGGCAGTGCCTGGCAGGTGGGTGTGAGGTGAGGGGTTGGGAGCCTGGTGGGTGAGGGGCTGGCCTGTGGGGGACGGGTTGGGGGACAGGTGTTGGGAGGCAGATCCCGGTGTCCACCGGGTCTGCGGTCAGGACCCGCTCCCTTCATGAGGCAGCCCAAGAGCGGCAACTGCATCTAGCAACCAAAAATTGACACGCAGGTTTTGACCAAAAAAAAAAAAAAATACTTTTTTTATTCATGAATTTTTGGGGGGATGTCCTAAAGAGGTTGAAGAAATCATACGTTTACAGGTTAATGAATCAGCTTTGTTACAAAAATAAAGTTGCATGAAACCCGAGACAAGCCCTTCACTCCTGGACTCACTCAACGCATGAGGACCCCCAGCTGCTTACTGAGCGGCCCGGCAGCACCTGGGTCTGGGGGCGGGGCCTGCACGGCCCACCTTTCGGGAGCGGCGAGGGGCGAGGAGACAGGTGAGCAAGGATGGCGCTGTGTTTGGGGAGACAGACACTAGAGCCACGAAGGAACCAGACCCGGCGGTGTGACCACGGAGTGGTGGGGACGACGCCGGGTTCCACCTGCCGCCTCGCGAAGGGCATCATCAGGTGGCGCGGCGCCCCCGCCCCCCGGGGAGCGCCGGCGGGGCTGAGGGTCAGAACGCGGAGGCGGATCCCCGGGGCTACACTCCCCCGGAGGCTCCGGGAGGCCCGGCCCCTGCCCAGAAGGAGCGGGCAGAATCGGCTCCTTCCAGGACAGTTCCCTCCCGTGTCCCCGCCTCAGCCGCCGCTGGCTTCCAGGGGCCCCTGAAACCCTTTGTCTGTGGCCCCTTCATCCAGCCTCAACTGGCACCTTGGCCCCCCTGGCTGACAGGGATGGTGGGCAGGACCCCTCTGTGACCCGCCTTAGCACTGTGGCCCCTCCTGGTTCTGTGACCTGGTGCCGCCTGATACCAAGCAGTGCTGGCCTGGGGCCTCTGCAGAGACTCCCCAGCAGCAGGGTCAGGGAAGGGCTCCCCAAGATCTCGTCATATTCAAACCCAGACTTGGCTGTTGAGGCAGGCAGAGAGGGCCACGTGGAGACCCCGGGAAGCCACCCCCAAAGTGACAGCACGTGCCCCCAGGGCGGGGCCACCAGGCCGGCCAGGGTGCAGGGCAGGGGGTGAGAGATGAAGGGCCCTCGGCTGGGCTGGAAATGCCATCACAACCGTGAAGGCTGTGGGCACAAGAATCACGTCATCTGATTTATATTTTTTAAAGGTGACGCTGTGATTCGACATTTGAAATCATATTTGAGATGCGCCTTGAGAGCACAGGTAGGGTTTAGACAGATGAAGACAGAGAGATGTGCTCCAGGGACAGACACCTGGGCCTGGGGCCCGGAGGCAGGAGACGTGAAGACCCGAGACCGGAGCACAGGCTCCAGAGAGTCCCGTGAGTGAGCGGACACGGCAGGGAAGCAGGACACTCTCCACGGAAGGGACAGGGCAGGGGGATAGGGGAGCCCCAGTGGAGGGACAGGGCAGAGGAAATAGAGGACCTTCCATGGAGGGGGCCGAGTGGGGGTGTAGGGGACCCTGCATGGATGGTGCAGGGCGGGGGGATAGAGGGCCGTCCACGGAGGGGGCAGTGTGGGGGATAGAGGGCCGTCCATGGAGGGGGCAGTGTGGGGGATAGAGGGCTGTCCACGGAGGGGGCAGTGTGGGGGTTAAGGAATCCTCAATGGCTGGGGCAGAGAGGGGGAATGGGGATCCTCCAAAGAGGTGGCGGGTGGGGGCATAAGGGGACCCTCCATGGAGGGGAAGGGCAGGAGGTAGGGGATCTTCCATGGAAGGGGCAGATTGGGGTTGGACCCTCCATGGATAGGCCAGCTTAGGGGTGATGGGGACCCTCCATGGAGGGGCAGGGTGGGGGGTAGGTTTCCCACCTTGGAGGAGACAGGATATTAGGGGAACCTTCTAGCAGGGACAGTGCTGGGGGATAGAAGATCCTCCATGGAGGGAGCTGGACAGAGGGTGTAGGGGACCCTCCATGGACAGGGCTGGGTGTTAGGATAACCTCCATGGGGGAGACAGAGCAAGGCAGGCGTATAGGGGACCTTATAGAGGAGATAGGCAGAGGTTTTAGGGGACCCTCCATAGACGGTTTGGGGTGGGTTGCCAGGGAACCCACCCCCTCCACAGAAGGGACAGCATAGAGGAGGCAGGGGAATCTCCAGGGAGGAGGCAGGGCAGGGGGTCCATGGGACCCTCCATGGATGAGGCAGGGCTGAGGGTGTTGAGGACTTTCCATGGAAGGAGCAGGACAGGGGGTCCATGGGACCCTCCATGGAGTGGGCAGGGTGGAGGGACAGGGGACCTGCCATGGACAGGGGAAGACAGGGGGAATAGGGGACCCACTGGGAGGGGACAGAGTGGGAGCATGAGGACCTTCCATGGAGTGGCAGGTCACAGTGTAGGGTTCCCTCTTTGGAGGAACCGGGGTGGGGGGTAGGGGACCCTCCATGGAGGGGACAGGGCAGGGGGTCTATGGGACCCTCCACTGAGGGGGTGGGGGACATGGTGACCCTCCATGGAAGGGAAAGATGGGAGGTAGGATTCCTTCCTTGAAGGAGACAAGGGGAGTAGGGGTCGCTCCATGGAGGGGGCAGTGCAGAGCAGAGCAGGTAAGGGACCCTCCATGGAGGGAACAGGACAGAGGATGTAGGGGACTCTCCACAGAGAGTGCAGTGTTGGGGGTAGGGGACTCTCCATGGAGGGAACAGGGCCAGGGGGTAGGGGACCCCGCATGGAGGGGGAGGGTGTGGGGTAGGGTTCCCTCCTTGGAGAAGACGGGGTGGTAGGGGTCCCTCTATGGAGAGGACAGTGTAGAGGAAGTGGGGGACCCTCCCTGGAGGGGACCATGGAGAGGGGATAGAGAATACTCCATGGAGGGGGCAGGGCATAGCTGGTAGGGGACCCTCCGTGATAGGGTAGGGTAGGGATGATGTGGGATGAGGGACAGGTGACAGGAGGTACTTCTCTATCATGGAGGTCCCTTGCCCGCTCTGTCCTGCCCCCTCAATGGAGGTTCCCCTGTCCCCTGCCCCTCCCCTCGTCCCCTGTCCCCCTGCTCTGCTCCTTCCTGGTCTTCTGTTCCCCTGTCCTGCTTCCACTATGGAGGGCCCCCTGTCCCCCTGCCCTCCATCACGGAAGGTCTCCTGCCCCCCTGCCTGTCCCTCACTCGCAGGCCTCTGAGGGGCGGGCGCTGCGGTCTGCTGGCTTCATGTCTCCTGCCTCCTGGCTGCAAGTCCACTCTCTGTGCCTGGAGCCCACCTCCCCCTCTTCACCTGAGCCACTTTCTTCCAGCGTGCCAGGCAGATTTTTACAACGTGCAGTGTCTGACTCTAGTTGGGGCGCAGCCCCTTTTCCCTTAGACTGCCCACGACGAGAAATGGCGACCTGCTTTCAGGGAGGAGCCTAAAGAAACGTCTTTCTAGGCCTGTTGGCCGTTTGAGAACTTAGGAAGTGCAATGGCCAATTCATCAGAAACACCTAAGGAAAGAGAAAAGAGCCAGAAAGCCGAAATGAGAAAAACAGAAAGAAAAAATAGAAAAGAAAGAGATGATGAAAGCCTTGGAGAGAGACCCGTGCCCTACTGTCCAGTCGGACACCGCAGGTTCTCAAACTTCCGGCGGCACACCAGCGCGGGGCGCACACTGGCTGAAAATCACTGCTCTGAATCCTACCTGCTCTCGAGACACGGCTCAACCGTTGTTCCAAATGTCCAATCGCAGCGTTACCTCCAGCGGGGAAGGGGGTGGGGGAGCAGAGGAGGGAACAGGGAGAAGAAACGGGGGTGGACGAGGCTCGGGGTGGTGAGCACATGCCGTACAGACGACGAATCACAGCTTGTACTCCTGCACCTGCGAGTATGTCATTTCATGAACCGGTGTCAGCCCAGCAAACTCAGTGAAAAAGAGATAAAAGGTGGGGCCTTTGAGATGGATTAGATCATGAGGGTGGAGCCCTCAGGAAGGGGGATACACTTTAGAAAGTCACCTGGTCCTAAACTTATGGAGGGGATCACTTTGTAAGTTATATAAATGTCTAACCTCTATGTGGTATGCCTGAAACGAATATTGAATGTGCACTCTAATTAAAAATATTGGAAAAATTATTAAAATATAAAAACACATGAAATGAAATAAAAATAACTTTAAAATAGATAAAGACATACCGTATTTTGCTGTGTATAATGCACACAAATGTTTTGAATCCAAATTTTCAGAGAAAAAATATTTTAATATTTTAATTCCATTTTTCATTTATCTATATTTAGGCACTTGTTCTTTGTATTATAAAGGAATTTTAGCATTTATTGTTGAACATATTATGGTAGAAGAAATTTTACATAACAAATAATTACAAAACACAAGAAGAGACACTCGGTAATTCAGGTACTACCCATGTATGATATGAATTCTTATTCCCCCCGACCCCTAATTTGGGCAAAATAGTGCGCATTATACAAGGCAGAATACGGTGACGCAGAGTGGTCTTTAAAGAATACAAATCAGATGGTGTCATTCTCGGGCCTAAAGCCCTGCTGGCTGCACCAGAGTCGGCGGTGCAGACGGACACCCTGCTGGGAGGGGCTCACACTGTGGGAGCCGAGGGGCCTGTCTCTTCCTCCCGGAGCCCCTGTCACTGTCCTGGTGGCACCTGGCAGTGAGTGGTGCAGGCGGAACTGCGCTTCCCTGGGAGTGGGCCGAGCGTGCACTTTGGCTGCTCAGTCCTAGTGTGGGAGTAGACACGCAGGCACACGGAGTGTTTTTTACACCTCAAGGTTCTCATAGCATTTCCCACCCGCCTGAGAAACCTTCACGCGCCCCTGCCCCCGGCCCTCCCAGCTGGGGCATGAGGCTGAGACGGTGCTGTCCCAGCAGCCAGTGAACATGCGTCTGGTCGACGTCTCACAGAACTGCAGCTGAGTTAGGAAAGAAACGGAGGGAGGCGTCTGCTAGGATGATGAGCCGCACACGAGGGGTCTGAAGTCTTCACGACCTGGTGACGGGGCCGCAGCAGCACAAAGCATGAGCCCACCAGGTTCCCTCGCCGCAGCCCAGAGGACCCATGGACCGCCCGCAGCAGGGGCAGCTCCCCGGCCCTGAGAGCCCAGGGCCCTCTGCGGAGCCCTGGAGCTCACCCGGCTGATCTCAGACCGCAGATCCTGGACACCTTAAGTCCTGGAATGTCACCTGTCTCAACATTTTAATTCCACTCGTACAGGGGAAGCCAGGTCTGGGTGCCTTTCACACTGCTCAAAGATGCGTGGGCACCCAGACGGGGGGGCAGCTGGACCCGGTTACCTGGGACATGGGCAGAGGGGCCTCAGACTCAGCACTGACATGAGTTCAACCTGTGGCAGTCTGGAGGTCACCACTCGCCCCTCCCCGGTCACTCACTGAGAACCTACCTCATGCAACTCGAGTGCTGCCAGAGGCGCTCTCAGTGACTGAGCCTAACAGGTGGAGGCATGCGGAGGTGGGTCTCGCGGTACCTTGGGACATTTGCTGAGCTGCCCCAGGGCCTGGTGCTGGTAGAAGCAGCCACAGTGCACTTCTTGGAACTTTCTGTGCTCGCTCGGGCCCAGAAGGGCAGCCACAAACTGTGGACTGCTCTGTAGCTTGCAGCAGGTCGCCAAGTGCCAGTCGTGGGAAGCATCTGGCATGGGCTGTCCCTCTCAAGAAGCCCAGACCCAACCCCACAAGTGGCAAGCTTTGGACAACATCAGAGCGAGATCCAATTAACTTCAAAAGAAGCATATCCAACGGGGAATCCCGACCGGTGCCCGACTTCACTGAGGCAAATGCCACTCCACATGGTCAGTGCCTGCCCAGCAGGTCGTACGTTGTGGTTGCTGTTGGGCCTCACAGTCAGCCAGCCTAAGGACCGACCCCACACACGAATGCGCCAATAGCAATCAATACTCAATTACAACAACAGGGCACACACAGCCCTACAAGGGATGTTCCTGGGGCACCCAGAAGAAATTGGCACAAAATATTCAAAGCAATGAAAAGCAAGGACCTACGACCAAGACTACTCTACCCAGCGAGGCCATCATTTAAAACTGAAGGAACTCTGGCCCAATGGCTCAGTTGGTTGGAATGTAGTCCCAGTGTACCAGGGCTGAGGGTTCAAAACCAGTTGGGGCACATACAGGAATCAACCAGTAAGTGTAGAGATGGTTCAAACAAGTCACTGTTCTGCTCTCTTTCTTTCTCACTTATTCTCTCTTTAAAATTAATGAATTAAATTTTTAAGAAACAATAAATCCAAAGAAATAAAGAGCTCTCCAAACAAGAAAAAGCTAAAGGAGTTTGTTACCACAAAACCAGTATTATAAGAACTGTTAAAAGTCTGCTTTAAGAAGATTAAAAAAAGCAGAGGAAACATAGTTAAACAAATACAATGGCAATAAATATGCACCTATCAATAATCACTTTAAAGGTAAATGGCTTAAATACTCCAATCAAAAGACACGGTACCTGAATGGATAAGAAAACAAGAATCATATATATGCTGCCTATAAGGCAGCATTCTTCTGAACCTGTCTTCTTGCCTGCAAAACGGGGCACATAGAGATGCCTGTGCCCAGAAGACCAGGACCACCACCCTGAAGCAGCCTGAAGACGGCTCCGGAAACTGGGAAGCACAGCCCAGATGCCACCAGGCTGCCGTCTGCGCGGGTCTCGGGGCCTCTAGCAACTCAGGTGTCTCCGCCCTACACACGTGCTTGTCTGAGAGACCAGGGAAGAGCCCGGGATTTTATTCTCCTTAGTCTTGTTCTGTACACTCTCAAATTAACCTGATTTTCAAAAAGCTACAGAGGATTTCCAAAAACGCCCTGATGACTAATTCTGTGTCTTTTAGTGACTCTTCCCTACACACAGCTGACTCATTCTTTGGGTGAATGATCTGGGCTCTGTAACTCACACGGCTGTGGGAGTCTACGTAGATCTGGTCCTGGCGCCATTCTATCTGAGCTCAGGTCCTGCCCGGTGTCTGTCACAACTAAACTCAGAAAGCAAGATTCCTTCTTGACTCTTCTTTCCACAGCAAATGGAAAATTCACATAGAAACTCCAAATTTCTAAGTTCTTCCCAGTGTCACCAATTTCACATGAAAGCAACTTGGCAATTCTGACAGAGGCAGCAACCAAAGGATTGAAGTACTGAGTGACCCACTCAACACACTTTCCACAGTTCTGGGATTCTGGCAGTCATTTGTTTTCACATTTTAAAAAGGATTTTCAGAAATTAATGAGAAACAATGTGGTTTCAAGGGAGTGGTGAACCACAAACCAACCCCATGGGGTTGGGGACTTGATTTTGCTCACATGGCATTGCTTTTGTCCATTCATTTCATTTGGCTTTAAAGGCTGGCCAGACAAGCTTCCTCCCACTCACGTTCACATCACCACCTGCAACGTGTACGAGCAGGCACGGCATGGAGTTTGTAGAAACACAGGGCTGAGCAGGAAAGGAAGGACCACACTATCCAGTCACCCGACTATGCAGGAAGCTCTGGCAGCACCGTGGATCTGCAGGACGTCCCTGGGGAGGGGCCAAAACTGGCTTCTCAGGGGTGTCCACGTCACCTCTCTCTTGTATGACAGACAGCTGTGTCTCCAAAGATAGTCTCCTGATGTCCCAAATTCTCTCCGAGCCAGCCCCTCCCCCAGCTTGTCCAGCACCCTCCACCAAATGAACTGAGGCCACTTGGTCCCCTCCCATCTGCCCTGTGATAGTGGAGGACATCCCAGGTGTGCTCTGACCTGCTAGTCAGACAGGTGAGCAGACCTCTTACCCGCCATCCCAGCAGCTGCATCCTGAGCAATGGAGGCAACGTTTACGTGATGTTCAGGTGTCTGGGGCACGAAACAGATTTTACCGGAGAAGAAAACCCTTGCTCAGGTCATGTTGCTAAGGAGAGGAGGCTTATTTCAAGACCCAATCACAAGACTTTCAGGTAATTCCCTCCAAAATGTACTCTGTTGTTCCGACTCCAGTTTTCCAAGCCCCTCTGCATGCTAACTCCTACTATTTAGTGCACTTCTTTAACACCTCATTAACCCTGAGGCTCCACCCCCAGCTTACAGGTGAGAGGACTAGAATATCGTGGAGTGGGACAGCCAGAAGTTAACCCGGTCTGGACATCGAGGCAGGAAATGGGACAAGACGAGCACACCCTGCAGCACACGCGGTCTCACGTCAAGGGGGAGAGAGTGCCCCGTGAGAACCTGTCTCCACAAACTTGGGCCTGTCCAACTGCACCCCAGGAACTGGGGCCAGGAAGTGCCCCAGGAACTGTTCAGACCCTGACGCAAGGCCCCTGGAAGACCCCAGGGATTTGAGTCCTCACAGGCCCTGACAGAGGGCAGAGCAAACAGGAACACCCTGGAAAGGTGCCCCCCAAACCCTCCTCACTCCCACCAGACTCGGTTCTTACTTCTTCCTCTTCCTCTGGTTCCCAGTCGGTGGCATCTTCTTTACTGTAAGTCTCCCCTTGAAGGCCAGGTCCACACCTGATACATCTTCACATCCCTACTGGCCAGCACCGTGTGGGAAGCACGAGGCCCTAAGCAACTGCTGGTGGATGGAACAGAGGGCAGGGAATGCCAGCTGGACCTCAGAGGGGCCGAGAGCATGCGACGGCCCTGAACATTGGATGGTGCCCACCTCCTCCCTCCTTCCCCTCCTGTTTCCCTTCTCCCAGCCTAAGGGGCTGCACTACTGGGGATTAGGTGACAGCTGACCCCGCCAGGGTGCCAACTGACAATGGCTCTAGGCAGGCAGGCTCCAGGAGGGCTGGACAAGCAACAAGTGATCATTTCTTTCAGAGTATTCCAGAGTAACTCCTTGCGAATACGCTGGATTGAGGCCCTGTTCCCTGGTCTCACCGGGGCTGTGGCATCATCAGAAAGGGGTGGGGTTCTGCGGGTTGGTTTTGCCTGCGTATTCAGCCCCAACAACACGCACCCTACTTACAGTCCCAGGTGGAATGAGGTCGGTATCATTCCAGAACTAGAGCAACTCATTCACTTGCATGTTCATCTTCAGGTGTAATAAAGCAGGTTTATTTTTAAAGGAACTTACAGGCTTTTGAGGCTCTTGGGCACAGCTCTGCATTGTCTCCGAATACTGGCACACACAGGCATTTCCTCCTTTCAGAGTAACTGTACTCTTCAATCGGATTTACAAAAATTCTGGGTGAAAAACAGTGCTGCCTTGGTGGTGGGGGGAGGGGGAAATTCTGGGGGAGACGGCCAGAGGTTTGAACTGTCAGCGCACACCTGACTGATCCCACAGGCAGGAAGGGCCCAGGACGCTAGGTGGCATGAAGGAGCCGCGCCCAGGTTAACTTTTCTGTTGGTGGTTAACCAAGAATTACTTGTGTAAGAAAGTACAGGACAGATTTTTCCCAAAGGTTTGAAGTTCTCTAATCTGTATACTGTATCATGGTGAAGCTGAAAGGTGAGGTTCAATTTAAATGAACTCTGTCTGTATTTTATAACTATTTATTATTTCTGCCTTTTGGAAATTTAAGGCATCTAGGAGCTGTCCCATAGAAGGTTCAATCTGAGTTTGAAATCGAGTCTACTTTAATAAAATTCAGCACCGAGTTGTGACAGAAACAAAGGGCTGTCTTACAGTTTAGACACACGCCTATTTCTCTTTAAAAAACATTTCAGTAAGATTCAGTCATACATGCTAACAGCTTCACTTCAAAAGTATTTTAAGACTGTGTTATTTATTCTATCAAAGAATCAGTCTTTTGTTTTACAATCTCCATGTAAAACAAAAATGAAAATGAACTATGTTTAAGACTTAGAGGGAAATCTCAGTCATGCAATCTGATGTTCTTTTAGGAAAAAAAGAATAACCCTGAGGGATTCTAGAGCCTTCCCCTTCTATAACTTTCCCAAACACGGCCCCTCCCCACCCTATCAATGGTTTTTTGAGCTTGGAAAGACTCAGAATAATAAATTAACATGAAAAGGTAGGAAAGAAGTGCTAGAAGTTCCTACCACTGAGAACTTTTAAAATGGTACTAGTATTCTTTTCAGTATATGGACACAAAAAATAACCAACATCTATTAAGAAAATACTCCTAAAGCCTGGCAGAGTCCAGCCCAGCAAGCTAATGTGACAGAATGATCTGGCTGCCTTGGCTTTTTACCTCCCCACTCCCAGGCCTTTGAAATTTCCTGTAACAAGATCTGACCTGTAAGAATTCTGCAAAGAACTTCTGCCAACTCGCTTCAAAGAATAACAGAAAAAAATTACAGAAATGCAACAATTTAGCTTGCTGATACAAGTTTGATTTTAATCACTTAAAGTAGAACAATGTTTTGATCCCAGGCTAATGACCGTGGACTAATCTTTAGAACAGTGGAGAGGCAGTGCTGCTTTGCATGTGGAGAATCAACAGGTGTTTATGTTGCCTCTCTCTACTTTGGTCTCGGTTGGTGTATTTTACTTTCTGATAGTGCCTATTTCATAAGTACTCATTAAATCAACGCTTGATTTCGCTTTGTTACCCATAAACATTTGCAAATCGAATTCCTCTTGTTTCTACCTTAAACTCTCTATAGAGGTATGTGCAGACCTTGGACACCCTAAATTCATACATTCTAAAATAATCACTCACTGGTACAGAAGTCAATGGCCTTGTGATACACATCAAGTTAATTTCAACACCATCTGCACCATTTGTTTTTGTTGGTTTTGCTTGTTTTTGTTGTTGTTGGGGCTTTATTTTGTTTTTTTGCATTAATCTTTGTGCTGTGTTCAGATTTCAGTGTTCATTCTTTGGTAATGCTTATAGCTAGCAGAGCTAGATGTTTATTGTGCTAAAGGAAACTGCCAGATATTAGTATCAACTCCTCATCTATGGGGACAGGAAAGAAGCCTCCTTAATAATGTGGCCACCAGGACAGGAGTGGTGTCCTCTATAAATTAGTCTTTAGGTGAATTAGTAACTGAGTAATTCCAAGTCCCTGGTGAGGTTATGCTAGCCTGCTGAAGAAACAGTGGCACGAGAGCAGAGCACAGAAGATTCCAAGCTCAAGAGTATGGGGAACATGGTTTTGGGCACCACCGTATGTACGTCCCCAGCTCCCAGTGCAGTGCTGACAAAGGTAAGTGCTCAATGCGTGTTAGCTACTGTAGTAGAGTAGGCACCTCACAAGTACTTCCTGAATGTGAAGTGGGTTATAACCGAGAGACTGGGTGGGGAAGAGAGCGGCAAGGCCTGAGTAATGGGTCAGGTGCTGTTGCCTGGAATACCCTCCTCCCGTGCTAGACAAAGCCCCAACTGCATGACTGAGAACACCCAGCAGGACTAACGTTGTATGAGCTCATTTTTACAATATATAGACAATATGATCGTGCGATGCATTGTACAAGGCCAGTGTCATATCAGCCATTCTGTATTTTAGTTTTTGTTGCAGTCATGCCAGCTACCAGCTCCTTACTTCCAGCAAGTGGATATCGCCATCAATTTCCAGCATGTCGATATTGCTAAGCTCTTTAAATCTGTGTTTGTACTCCAGGCAGTGAACACCATTTACCGCGACCTTGAATTCTTTAACATCACAATAAATGATCATCTGAAAGGAAAGGACACACACATTAGTTCTTCCCCTTGTTTAAAAATTTTTATTGTATACTAAGAATGTAAAGTAAGTAAAATAAATAATTTGCCTTGCTCTATACACAAAGAGAATTCTTACAGCCTGCTGCTGCTGACTTCCCTTCTGTGACTGCTAAACCCTCATCTCACTGAAGAGTTCTGGAGATGGCACCTTCTGCCTTGTCCCACCCGGGAAAGGGACTATTCCAGCGCCTGGCGGGCCTACCTTTCATACACATTCCCTCACCTGTAGCCTTCTCTTGCTCCTTGCTCCCCGTCAATGTTTCAGACCTCTAATGAAGTAGAAAAACTGCTGCTATTTTTTTCTTAATTTTATTTATTTTCCCATCACCTCACCCTCCTGCCCACTGGCAATCATCAACTTGGTCTCTATAAGTCCTTTGGGTTTAGTTTATTCATTAGTTTTATTATATTCCACGTATAACTGAAATCATATACCACTTGTCTTTTTCTGTCTGAGATGTTTCACTTAGGCCCAATATCCTCTAGGTCCGTTCATTCAGTTGCAAACGGCAAGATTTTGTTCTCTATTGCTGAATAATACTCCGTTGTATATACTACCTATTGAAGGACACTAGGTTGCTTCCATATCTTGGCTATTACTAGTCACGCTGCAATGAATGTAGTGTGAATATAATTTTTTGAATTAGTGACTTTGCTGGAAGTCTGGATTGTATAGCAGCTCTATTTTTAATTTTTTGAGGAATCTACATACTGCTACCCATAACGGCTGCACCAATTTAAAATGTGACTAACAGTGAAGAGGGTTCCCTTGTTGTTTGTTGATTTATTGATGATAGCCATTCTGACAGGTCCCGTTCAGAGCCGTTCAGGATGGAACGGCTCTCAGCAGGAAGGCCAGGTGTGTCTGCTAACACCCTGTTGTGCTTGCTTGTTCCCTTTGGAGGCGAAAGGCTCCAGGCAATGTAGCTGGTGCAGAGCTCCTGCAGGTGGCCAAAGCACAGCTTTACTGAAGTGGAGGGAGCACAAACAAGGGGGTTCACCAGCTCCTCTAGCCAGGAGAGTTCCCACAGCTCCTTGATGGTTCTTGCAGTTTTCTAGCCTCTCTGATTGGTTTCTTTTTCTCGTTTGCTGGTCAGAAGCTATTCAATCAGCCCTCAATTGTCTCTCAGGAGTAACCACTCTTGTATATTTGTGTTTGCTCAGGGAAGGGGGTAGGTTCAGCATTGTCCTGTGCTGCCGCCATCTTGGACCTCCGAAAACTGCTGATACTCGACCCTCATTAACAGAGGAGGGGATTCTAACTCAAAGGCTGGGAACCAAGGGACTAAGTATCCTGACTTTTCTGCCTCACATTCTAGGATCTTTGACAACAAGAAATTTCAGCAGTTTAGGGCAATTGCTGGAAATGCACCACTGCTTGGTGGCCCAGATTCCCACCCAATCTCGGCACATCCTGGCCTCCATCTATTTCTCAAAACCTCTTCACAGCTCAACAGTCTATGAATCCATGGAGTAATTAACATTCTGGCAGAGGTTCGGTTCAGATTCATCACTGATGTTAGCCCTTCAGAGTCCTTTGCCTAAAACTCAAAACAGTAAAAGCACGGAAGGAACCACTACCTTTTAGATCACTTTTACACCTAAACCTCACGTTTGTGATATCACATCCCAGTGCCAGCCTGGCCCCTGCTCTGCCAGGTGTTTCCTTCCTTCACTGAAGAGGCCCGTCCGGTGAGCCTGCACAGCAGCCCGTGTGGCCCCTGCCTGCACCCGGGCTGTGGAAAACCAGAGAGGGGCAGCAGCACTGTTGCCCACCTGCCCTCCCCCACAGGCCAGGCTGATGTACAGAATCTTCATCTGCAAAGAAGCAAATTGAGTGTGTTTCTTCTGACGGGACTAGTATAAACAGCTGATGGGGAATCCCACAAATACTAGAGCTGACAGAGATGAAGGCTCTGAGGGCACAGACAATTGGGAAAAAAATATCCGTAACAATGGTGGAAATCTCAGTTTCAACCGGGAGGAAGGAACCTTTGGTAAGGTACAGTTTACAACATTTCAGGAGACCAAAGACCACAGCCTCGTGCTCTCAGAAGGGAACCCAAGCTGGTCTTGGATGTAGTGGGAAAGAGTCAGGTGTGTCAGAGCAAGAGCAGAGCCAATGCGTGGCCAACAAATGCACGAGGAACGGCACACGCCTGGGTGAACGTGCTGTCACAACTCAGAAGAAGCAAAGTATGTAACCTGGAAGAATACGTGGAACAACAGAATCCCTCACAACGATCTGATGCTACAGGACAGCTCCTGAGAACATGAAACTGGTAAGAAGAGCTCACAGGTGGAATTACAAAGTAAAGGTATTTTGGTAAGTAAATCTGAAATCAAAGTAATGGCATAATGGAAAGATTTGAGGATTTTGATGAAAATACATTAAAAAGGCAAAAATTTAAAGCAACTGGAAAAAATCTATCACTACAGAAAATTGACAAAAACGATCCAACACGAGGACAACTGTGTCTGAAGTAGAACACTAACCAAAGGACAAGATGATTATTTAAAAGAATTTATTATCACTGTCCTTTTACATTTTATTACAGTAATCCAAAACTTGGGGGCTCAATAGGTCAAAAAACAAGTTATGTCACTAGTTTCCTACCACCAACCACAAGGATTTACTTCCTTCTGCGGCATTCACCCCTCTCTCTCTCCTGCCAAGTAGACAAATCCTACGCCACCCTTCTCTCCTCCAGTGACTCATTCAAATCATCCCCTAAATCTGGAAAACCCAACCTGACCTTCAACCTTCCACATCCTCCTCAATTCCAAACCTATATCCTCAACTTCTATGATTAGCTCACACCTGTTTTTCCACATACAATGCACTAGATTACAACTAAGGAATACATATTAATGTCAAATTGCCATCTTCTACTCAGCCTTGATGTTTATGCTTTTAAAAATTAGTTTTGATGATTCCTCAATAACTCAAATGGTCCAGAGCCTAAGACTTTTTAAGATATAAAAACCGCCTAAATCAATGACCCTAAAATGCCATGTGAGGCAGTGAGTCACCTAAGTAATGGGTGAATCTAGCCAATGACTCAGCATCTACACGTTCAACATTCCAGAAACATTTTGGGCAAGTTGTGCTTTCATAATATTCACATACTTGGGTACTCGAGACTATCTGCCTGCAAGTTCCAATGGCCTGAAGTAGCTTTTCTTGAATGCACACGAACAGGACTAAGTCCTTGGCCGAAAGGACTGCCACCCACGGCTGTGCGTAACCAGCATGGACGGCAGCAGTGCAGGTGGCGTTAGGGTTCCTATGTCCTCGTGCTCACTGGCTTTCAAACATATTACTCCAGTTGAGATGAGGCTCCTGTTACAATTCCTATTAAACAACAGGTTTTGTCTATAACAACAAATATCAAATAATTCAGGCAAATACTGTGGTCCTCTACTGGCTCTGCCATTTGCACAATATGATAAAGGGGGCATTCAAAATACAATCTCAAAATAAGCAAACAAAACACAAACACACACACACAAATCTCCACAGGAGGACTCGATTTGCATGGACCATTTATCATACCCTTGCTCCCAGGATGATTTTTCCTATCCCATTTTCAAAAAATATAATCTTACCTCAAAGTACATCCCAGTACTAAAGGGAAAACAGGTAATATTTCTCTCTTCCTCTCCCCAGGAGTCCTGAAGAAAAGAATTTCTTACAAAAGCTTTAATATTCAGGCGTGGGTTCAAGTGGAGAGCGATATCCTTTGATTTTCCTGATATTAGATCAACATTGAAGCTTTTAAGAGAAAAAGAAAAACATTCAAATAGTAAAGAGTGCACTTTCTGAAATTTTGACAATCAGAACTGAGCTCTGATTACACCTACAGAAAATGTAAGTAACGCACATGCACAGAGGAACACAGGGAAACGAAACTTTAAATTCCAACTTACCACTTCATAAATAGAAGTATGTCATTTGCAAAATAAAAATTTTAAGAAACTGAAATCAATGTTGAAGGTACAAGTCTGGCTGGGGGGAAACTGAAAGGTTAGAAGAATAAACCAAGTGACCTCTTCAGGCTGCATGAGTGTGAGGGCCTTTCAAGAAGGGATTCTCTTCTGAGGTTTACATGTGTTCTGCCCTTGGAAGTGACTTCTTTCTAGGAAATACCTCTACTCTCAAGCTTTCAGAAGTCTGAACATCTCTCAAGATGCTTTTTAAAGCAGAAATGTTATAAGTCCCATGACAAGAGGGGCCCTAACAACAGTTAGGAGAACTCACAGGGCTGCCCTGAAGTTCTACAAGGCAAGAAGGGACCTCGTGGGCAAAAACGCCAGCCTTTGCTTGGGCACATAAAGCCTGGGTCAGAACATTAGAATTTCATCCTGGTTCTGCCACCAACTAGTTGTTAGCAGTCTGACTTCCTTTCGCGCTAATACTCTCCCCTTTCAGATAAGGATTGTGGCGCTAGCCCTACTGTATCTCACAAGACTGTTGTGGGGTGTAGGCAAGAAGAGAAACACACAGAATTCATACTGTTACTGTGAACTCGGTGACACCAACCTTTTGGCTTTTGCATTCACTTCTCCTTTAATGACGACAGTCCGCCCAGGGCCCATGGAGGAGTTCAACCTCGCCACGAATGGCAGAGTCTGAAAAGAAAGGAAAGTTGGTCCTCGGAAGCCTGCAGAATGGGATCTTGTGGGAAAGCTGTCCAAACACTGGGGAATGTTTAAAGGCCGTGACTCTGAACCCCATGAAGGGACTGCTTGTGTCTGCCTTGGTCCGAGATGGGTCCCCATCAGTAAAAACCGTGCCTGGCTCATAGCAGTGAAATGAGTGGAGGTGGAGTGGGACCTCACACCCTTCACGTGAGTGAAACTCTGAAAAGATCTGTGCTTGCGGGCTGAAGCACTGCTCCTGTTCCGCCTGAAGGGAAGGAGTTAGGAAAAAACACATTCATGGCTCCTAGACAAAGCCTGGACGACTGATAATTAATTGTTCAGGGACAGCAAGAAAATGGGAGGTGGTGCTGTGAGCTTCTACTGAGGGTAGAGGTAAAATTTACCAGCAAATTAAACTTGTCATATAGAATTAAGATAATTTTGGGCTCCGCAAACCTTTGACAAAGAGTTGATAGGTAGTATTTTGGCGCAAGTCAAAGTGTGATTGGCAGTCGAATCCCTGCTCTTGGTGCAGACAGTTCTGGGTACGATTTTACCAGTGTCTCCTCTATTACTAGGCTGCGGGGAAACAGTTCTGCAGTAAGGCACGGAAGGAATGAAGCTGTCTTCCAACATTTAAACTATTCACTTCCTGGGCCAGTTTATAAAATGTTCCACATATTATAATGTAGGCAAAAATACTTACAAATTGTGACATGCCAGCATTTTGTACCTGTTAGAAGAGAAAGACAAAATGAGGGCATCTGAAAGGGAAGAGCTGTATATATACTGGGTCAGTATAGCCAGTAAGTCCAGTGAGTAGCCAGCTGGACTTACTGGCTATACTGACCCAGGCCACAGCCTGGGGAGACTCGCCTGCTCTGCCCTGGGGGTGACCTGGGCACCAGAGCTCCATGATGGCACGGTGGAGAGTTGCTGAGGGCTACTCAGGCTGCAAGTGCAGCCCGAGCCCTGTCTCTTCCACTGAAACTCTAATAATGTTTCAGAGGAGCTTCAAACACATTTTACTTGCTCTTTCCAGGGTGCTTTCCAAATGCTGAGATTATACTCTTAAGAGGTGCAAATGTGCTGCACTCAGTAAGACCGCACCTGTTCCTTTAACAGAGGCAAAAACTCAATGTTTTCACTGAACTTTTTCCTGAAGGGGAGAAGAGACATGTGGAGGCTCCCTCCCTAACGCACTGACAGTGTTCAGCACCTTGCATCAGTGCTATTCCACCTCAGAAGAGCTCTTTCTGCACTGACTGGTAGGTGGCGGTCAGATACACTGCAGCTTAAGTATCAGAAAAACCTACGGTGCCTGGCAGCACCAAAGTGGCCTCAGTTTTCAAATGATTACTTCCAGCCTATTACTATTAAAAACAATTTTTCATACCAAGAACGCAATTATAAAAAACTCAGCCTGCCTGCCACCTGATTGACATGGCAACTAAATGAATATTTTTAAACTGGTGGTTCATAAGAAGACTAAATATTTACATTTTCTGGACGTATCTCTGTCAGTTCCAGAGTTGGTGCTGGGCTACTTCTTAAATCCTGAAGAAAGGATAAGATTAATTTTAATATCCATCAGAATTCCCAATACAACCTGCTTCAAATATCAAAAAGAATAAATGGTACTAAACATAAAAATATGCTTGAAAATTATGATCCAAAATAGCACTTAACATATTTCATTAAAGAGACTAGGAACTAATGTCAAGAAGAATGTGAGCAAGTAGGCACAGCTGTTGAGAGTGCAAACTCTTTTAATCTTTCTGGAGGGCAAGTCAGCGGTTATCAATCGTAACTTAAAATGCAGTTACCCCCGGCTCACATTCCACCTCTAGGTACGCCTATGTCAAGGACGTAACCCCCACCTAGCTAAAAAGGTTTGGTTTTTTTTTGTTCTTACTGTTTGGGATTCTTTTAAGTATATTTTACTGATTACACTATTACAATTGTCCCATTTTTTCTCCCCTTTATCCGCCCCCCACTCTGCACACCCTTGCCACCAGATCTCCTTCCCCACCCCCCGTTAGTACATGTCCATGGGTCATACATGTAAGTTCTTAGGCCTCTTCATTTCCTACACCATTCTTACCTTCTCCCTGTCTATTTTGCACCTGCCATTTATGTTTCTTATTCCCTGTACCTTCTCCCCCGTTCCGCCCCTCCCCTTCCCGCTGATAACCCTCCATGTGATCTCCATTTCAATTCTGTTCCTGTTCTACTAGTTTGCTTAGTTTGTTTTTGTTTTTTGTTTGTTTTAGGTTCAGTTGTTGACAGTTGTGAGTTCGTTGTCATTGTACTGTTCATATTTTTTATCATCTTCTTTTCCTTAGATAAGTCCCTTTAACATTTCATATAATAAGGGTTTGGTGATGATGAACTCCCTTAACTTGACCTTCTCTAGGAAGCACTTTATTTTGCCCTTCCATTCTTCTGATAGTTTTGCTGGAGAGAGCAATCTTGGATGTAGGTCCTTGCCTTTCATGACCTTTCATGACATACTTCTTTCCAGCCCCTTCTTGCCTGTAAGGTTTCTTTTGAGAAATCAGTTGAAGAGTCTAATGGGAACTCCTTTGTAGATAACTGTCTCCTTTTCTCTTGCTGCTTTTGAGATTCTCTCCTTCTCTTTAATCTTGGGTAATTTAATTATGATGTGCCTTGGTGTGTTCCTCCTTGGGTCCAATTTCTTTGGGACTCTCTGAGCTTCCTAGACTTCCTAGAAGTCTATTTCCTTTACTAGAGTAGGGAAGTTCTTTTTCATTATTTTTTCAAGTAAGTTTTCCCTTTCTTGCTCTTCTTCTTCTCCTTCTGACACCTCTACGATTTGAATGTGGGACCATTTAAAGTTGTCCCAGAGGTTCCTAAGCCTCTCTTATTTTTTAATTCTTGTTTCTTTATTCTGTTCCTGTTGAATGTTTATTCCTTCCTTCTGCTCCAAATCATTGGTTTGAGTCCCAGTTTCCCTCCTTTCATTGTTGGTTCCCTGTATATTTTTCTCAATTTCACCTTCCATAGCCTTCCCTTCTTCCTCTATTCTGTGTCCATATTTAGTCATTTCTGTGAGCATCCTGATTACCGGTGTTTTGAACTTTGCATTGGATAGGTTGTCTATCTCTTCATTGCTTAGTTCTCTTTCTGGACTTTTAATCTGTTCTTTCATTTGGGCCATGTTTCTTTGTCTCAGCACACCTGTTACATAGTAAGAGGCAGAGCCTTAGGTATCCGCCAGGGCAGGGCAACCCACTTTGCTGCGCTGTGGTGCTGTATGTGGGGAAGGGTCATAGAGGGCACAATGCCACTTGCTCGGCTCTCGCCCCACTTCCAGTCACTTCCCCTGCTACCCACAAGCAAATTGAGCCCTTCTGGTGCTGATTCCTGGGTGGGTGGGCTTGTGTACATTCTAGGAACCAGGACCCCATGGGTCGCTCCAACAAACTCCCCTGTGAGGCTGGGAGTTTCTCCCACCACCACAACCTCCCCGCCCAGTTTTACAGCAGGAGGTTGTGAGGCTTTAGTTTCCCACACTGGAACCCTGGGTTGCACTGTCTGCCTCACTCCCCAATTGTTCCTACCAGCTTATTAGCACATGAACATAGGTCCACCCAGTCTACCAGCTGCCACCTCACCTGCCCAGTCTGCTGCCTTGCCACATGTCCTCTCTGTCCTGGCTGCCCTCTCTGCCCTGCTACCAGTCTGGATGAATGTTTCTTCCTTAACTGCTCGGTTGTTGGACTTCCATACAGTTTGATCTTCTGGCAGTTCTGGTTGTTTTTTTGTTCTTTAATTTGTTGTTGTCCTTCTTTTTGTTGTGCAAGGAAGCAAAGTGCATCTACCTACACCTCCATCTTGGCCAGAAGTCTGTTTGGATTTTTTTGCTAGAACCATATTAGACTTGAGATTCTACAGACAATACAGCCCTGGTCGATAAATAGCACCAGGCGGTCCAGATGCTATGTACTGATATAGGAGGATGCTGAACTTGCCACCTCCCATAAGCAAACTCAAATATATACGTACATGGAAAGCAGTGACTCCTATGAGACAACTGGGGACAGAACGAACAGCTTCTGAACAGAGAAGAGAAAGGGACAGCGAATAGAAAGGCTGGGAGACAGCGGTGCCCTCCAGGAGCTGCAGGGACTCTGTTCTAGAGGAGCCCATGAGTCCATTGTTTATGTCCCCTCCATAGTGGTAGGGCGACAGCTGTATTGGGATGCTTTGGCCGACCTGTGGGAGCACTACGGCAAATTCCCATCTACTGAGGCCGCAAGCCTTAACCCCGAACAAAAGGAGCAAGCAGGCACGGCAGGGTGCCACACATATACCTGGCCTTTCTGCTGAGAACCATTCCAACCCAGCCAGTCAGGTGCAGATAAGCAACTAATTGGCACAAACCAGCTTCTAAAACTACCTGGCACACAAAGGCCACAGAGAGGTCACTGCTATACAAGACCACGTTCTGTACAACTAACAAGAGTCTGTGGAGAGAGGCATCTGAGGAACCATGGGAACTCTCCAGGACTATGTGAAATCTCCAAGGTGAGAGGTGCCCCAAAGTGCCACTGTGTCCCTGTCCACCTCCACAGGATGGACAGGGGCTCTATCCAGATGCTCCACCTGCAAGATCACTGCAGCTCTTTCCTAGACACGTCACCTGAGCCCCATCTGCCCTGAACAAAGGGGGCGAGCAGGACCAAAGGGCATGACAACGCTCACCCGGCCTCACTGCCTGGAGCCACTCCCGCTCCAAAGATCAGTGCCCTGACACACAAGACAGCCACCCAGCTCTGACCTGCCCATCCACCCGGCACACACAGCCTGCACATGGAGGCCGCATCTACATGAGGCCACTCCTTCAAGACTGGAAGAGAGAGGTATTTTGTCTAATTCATATAAACCCATGTAGAAAGTCAAACAAAAAGAAAAGACAGAAGAATATCTCTCAAATGAAGGAACAAGAAAATCCTCCAGAAAAACACCCTAAGGATATTTTCAAAGAAACAGTCATAAGAATTATCCCCAATCTTGAGAGTGGAATAGAGGGACTGAGGGAGAACTTCAACAAGTTCTAAATAGTTTCTAAATAGTCTGAACAAGTTCTAAATAGTCTCAACAAGTATTATAGTTTCTAAATGAGTTAGAAACTATAATAAAGAACCAAGCATAGCTGAGAAGTACAATAAGTAAAATATATTAAAAAAAAACACATTAGAAGGAACCAACAGTAGATCAGCTAATGGAGAGGAATGGATCAGCAACCTGGAAGACAGACAAGTGGAAATCAATCAATCAGGACAACAAAAAGAAAAAATTAAAAAAAAAAATAAGCATGGTTTAAGGAACTTCTGGGATAACATCAATTGTTCAAATATTTGCATTGTAGGGGGGCTTCCAGAAGGAGATGAAAGAGTGGAAGGAAGAGAGAGTTTATTTAGAGAAACAATGACTAAAAACTTGACTCACCCAGGTAAGGAAACAGACATCCAGGTCCAGGAAGCACAGAGAATCACAAACATGACGAACCCAAAGAAACCCACATCAGGACAGGTTATAGTTAAAATGGCAAAAGTCAAAGATAATGACACAATCTTGAAGGAAACAAGGGGTAAACAATGAGTTCCATGTAAAGGAAACCCCGTAAGAGCTGATGCTAAGACCCAATTTCTCAGCAGCAACTTTACAGACCAGAAGGGAGTGGCCGGACATCCTTAAAGCGCTGAAAGAGAGGCACCTACGGCCTTTCCCCAGTGAGGTTAACATTCAGAGCTGAAGGAGTAAAAAGAGTTTCCAGAACAAGCAAACACTAAAGAACTTCATCCCCATTAAATCAGCTTTACAAGAAATGTTCAAGTGTCTCCTTTAAGCAAAAAAAGAAATGCCATAACCAGAAATGAGAAAGGAAAAAAATCTCACAGATAAAGCCAATTATTTAATAAACACAGTGAATTAGACATTTAAGGAGCTACTATGAAGGCCAAAAGAAAAAAGTATCAAACTCAACTCAAACTACAATTACTAGGAGATACACAACATAGAAAGATCTAAAACATGACATCAATAACATAAAGTGTGGGGCAGAGAGTAACAAGGTAGTCCTTACAGAATATATTAGAACGTAAATGCCTATCAGATTAAAGTAGACTGCTGTAGGTATAGAATGACATACATAAACCTCATGGTAAACAAAAATGAAAACCTACTTAAGACATAAAAGAATTAAGAGAAAAGACCCAAACAAAACACTAGAGAAAAACAGCAAACCACATAAGAGGAGACTAAAAAGGAAAAAAAAATAACAGAGGATAACTATAGAAACAACCACGAAACAATGAACAAAAGGGCAAAAAGTAATTATCAATAATTACTTGACATGTAAATGGACTAAATGCTCCATTCAGAAGTCAAAGGGTGGCTGAACAGATTTAAAAACATGACCCATCTATACACCACTTACAAGAGACTCATTTCAGATTGAAAGACACACACAGGCTGAAAGTGAAGGGATGGAAAAAGATATTCCATGCAAAAAAACAAACAATCCAACCAAAAAATGAGTAGAAAACCTGAATAGATATTTCTCCAAAGAGGACATACGGAGGACCAGACATGTGAAGAGATGCTCTATCTACATCACTAATCCTCAGGGAACTGCAAATTAAAACCACAATGAGATACCACCTCACATCTGTCAGAATGACTATCATCAGTAAATCCACAAATTCAAGTGCTGTCGAGGATGTGGAGAAAAGGGAACCCTGGTGTACGGTTGGTGGGATTGTAAATTTGTCAGCCACCATGGAAAATAGCATGTAGAGTCTTCAAAAATTAAACATAAAGCTACCACATGCCCCAGCAATTCCAGTTCTGGGTATTTATCTGAGGAAACCCGAAACACTAGTTCAAAAAGTTATATCCACCCCAAATGTTCATTGAAGCATTAATTACAACAGCCATGATAAGGAAGCAACCTAGGTGTCTGTGGATAGATGAATGGATGAAGAAAAAACAGTACATATATATGACACAGTATTATTCAGACATAAAAAAAAAATCTCACCATTTGTGACAATATGGATGGATCTAGAGGGCATTATGCTGAGTGAAGTAAGTCAGACAAAGACAAATATTGTACAATTTCACTTACATGTGGAATCTAAAAATAAAACAAATGAATAAAGAATACACAACAGAAACAGACCCATAGAGAGAGCAAGCCAAAGGGGAGGTGGGTAGGGGGATGGGAATAAAAAATAAAATAATTTTTACAAGTGGTAAAGAAAGCAAGATTGGGTTATAGAACTGAAAACTATTTTTAAAAATAGGCCTCACAGAGCGGCAGGTCAATTTCCCAAATGACATTCACACAAAGTAAGTTCACAGAAAAAAACAGAATCCTAGTAGTCTGAAAGATTTACTTTATGAAAGAGATATTTACTTTATCTTAAGAGATATTAAGTAAAGATACTTACTCCCATGTCATCAGAAATCATCGAAGAAGGCCCCACCCTATGGAAGGAGGGAAGGGCACTCACCGAGCTGAAGCTGAAACCAACTGAGTGAATATTCACTGTGCCGTAAATGCCCAGAGTGTCTATTTTCTCTGGGCTAATCCTGTGGGCATAGAGCAGTGTATGTTTTCCATTTACAGCCACCTAGATGGACACAGAAAACAGCCCCCCAGAAAAGAGGTAATAAATTAATTTCATTAATTTACCCCAACTGGAATCTGTCTACTTGGGTGTCATCTTATCCCTTTTCCCACAGGGCTCCACTTTATGTGTCTGACCAGACGGGGACTGAAAGCATCACGAACCAACGGCATTTATTTTCTTTTGACTTCCTCACCTCCAGACCAATCGTGCATGCATGCACACGTGTGCATACGCATGCTTGCATCTGGACAGAAATAGGAGACATCCTGGGGTTCAGAGGCTCCCGACACCCTGATGGACTCTGAGCCCAGGAGAGATCTGCTCTGCAAGCTTGCTGCTCCCCAAGGGACCACCATGTGGGCAGGCGCTCAGCCTGTATTTGCTGCACTTGCTGAGTGAATGAACGTGGACAAATTCCCCAACTTCTCTGAGATTGCTGTTTGGGGGCAGGAAAACGCTGTCACTCAAAGGACTGCTGTTGCGAGGAGACGAGGCCACTGCTTAGTCCCAGTGTGGCCTGACACAGAGCAGGTGTCCAGCACACGCAGCTCCTTTCCCTCCCTCCCAAACACCAGGTGCTGTGTTGCAGAATGTCGGGAAAACAGGCAGAACACAGCAGGGTCTTTACGCTACAGGAGCTCAAATGCCAGGGGCAGGCAAAATAAACACAGGAAAAAACCAAAGCACAACAGTACAGGAAAAAATACTCAAAAGGCCAGAGAAGGAAGGGGTGATGAAGTTCAGGGGGTTGAGGGGCAATGTTCTGGTGGGAGCGGCATCCTGGAGGCCAGGAAGGACCTGCACCAGGCAAGGGAGCATCTTCTCTCGAAGAGCAAGCAGGGGAAGAGCCACTGGGGCCCAATTCTACACCACACACACACACACACACACACACACCCCAGGTGTGAAATGCATGTGGAAAACTACACACAGGATTTTGGAGATCTCTGGGTCTAAAATGCCATGATCCCAAAGAGCCCTCTTGTGACAGGACCTAGCCTCACACTGGACTCTGATTTCTCACTCAGGTTCCCCACCTCTCCGTTAGTCCAGGTCCCCCAAACTTTGGGTCATGGTCGTTCTGATTTACTACCTCATATTAGCATGGTGCTGTGCCAATTCAGAACCGAGCTCGGCCCTGCTAGGAGAAATAGCACCCACCTCACCTGCAGGGACCTGCCTGGCCCCTATGTTAGAGAAAAACTATAAAGCCAAACTCTCTGGAAGAAACGTGAGGAAGAGTTCTCACTGCCGTGAACAAGCTTCCTGTGCACAGATTCCCATCAATGAGGATTCAACTTTCAGTCTCCAAAGCCTACCTGGAATTTGTCTTTCAGCACCATAATCACAATTTCAAAAGACTTTTCTTTTGTGAAAGGCATGTCGTAGGTGATCTCTTCCCTCCCCCACTTTTCGTTTTTCAGAGTATTGCACACGATGCAGTTGGACCTTTTGAAACGTGGATTGAAGTGGAAGACCACGTCAGCTCGGGGTTTCACACTGCTGCCGCTCTGGAAGTCCACCTGGAATCTGTGAGAGGAAAGAAACACGGCCGCCTGAAGGCTCGGAGAGGGAGGCTGCAGGGAGGGCCCAAAAGCACGAAAACCCAGGCTGAGTAACGTATGGCTGACCCTCTGCTCTTTCACCCTTGTAGCCTGAATACCCTTCCTTGGCCTCCTCCTTAAGAACAGGCCCCTGAGCTGTAGCTGGGGCCCCATCTGGGCAGAAGGAGCCTCCATTCTCCAGCCTCCCTTGCAGGCAGGCATGCTCATGGGGTAAAGCTCTGCTGAGGTGGAAGGCAAGTGTTTAGGGAAATGGCTGGGAGCTGCTGTAAGTGAGGTGGCTTCTGTCTTCTGTCCACCCCCTGCCCCTGCCCCACCCCCAAACAGCCCACCCAGCTGCCGTTACCGTGCCAAGAATCAAGGGAAAGAGGATCTCACCCTGGCACAGCAGAGCAGACAGCCAGAAGCCACCTGCTTCTCTAAGACTTGATGGAGTTGCCTTAAAATGCCTGCACTGTCTCCTTTAGACTTGACTTTCATATCTCGTTTAAACCACTATTGTGTGGGCAGCGGCCATGCTGACCTGAGCCCAACCGTAACAGTATGGCCTTGTCCACAGTTAGTAGCCAAGGACGCATACCACCCCAAAACAGACCTTAAGAGGTGCTGTGCAAGCCCTGGCCAGGTGGCTCAGCTGGTTGTAGCATCATCTCACACACCAAAAGGTTGTGGGTTCGATCCCCAGTCAGGACATATACATAGGCTGCATGTTCAATCGCAGGTTGAGGCATGTATGGGAGCCAACAGATCAATGTTTCTCTCTCACATCGATGTCTGCCTGCCTGTCTGTATCTTCCTCCCTCCCTTCCTCTCTCTCTAAAATCAATAAACATATCCTCAGGTGAGAGAGAGAAATGCTGTGGGAGTGTGACCCTGTAACTGGATTTTGTCCCTGTCATCTGATCACAGTTCCCCTCATTAATACACGACGCCTGTCCAGAAAAAGTCCAGCCATTGTTAATATAATGAGAATAGTTTGCACAACATCACTGTAACCTGGCAGCCAGGGAGAGTGGGCCGGAATGAACTGGTGTGAACAGTGACAACTTCACTGTACTAGTCAGCGGGGGCAGTGGACACTGTAGAGTGAGCATATGTGCTGTGTGTCCATCGCATTCAACATGACTGAGCAAGTACAGCAATGAATCTGCATCAAACTTTGCATTAAGCTTGAACATTGCTCCATAGAAACTATTTGGATGATCCAGAAGGCCGCAGCTGTGGGCAACTAGTGATTGGCAACTTCATCACGACAACATGCCTGCTCATGCATCACATCTCGTGCAGAGTTTTTTGGCAAAACATCAAATCACCCAGGTGACTCAGTCCCCTACAGCCCAGATTTTGCACCCTGCGACTTCTGGCTTTTCCCGAAAATAAAATCACCTTTGAAAGGGAATAGATTTAACATCGTTGATGAGATTCAGGAAAATACGACGGGGCAGCTGATGGTGACTGGGAGAATTGTGTGAGGCCGCAAAAGAGGCCTACTTTGAAGGGGACTGAGGTATCATTGTCCTATGTACAAAGTTTCTTGCATCTTCTTCAATAAATGTCTCTGTTTTTCATATTTACATGGCTGGATACCTTCTGGACAGGCCTTTGTAGACCCAATTCTTTATAATGAGGTCAGACTTATAGCAATAAAATAAAAACCCAAATAACATTTACTTCAGTCACTCATTCCAATCTCAGCACCTGGGCCACGAAGCTGACAAAAGCAAAATCAGGCTTCAAATACCAAAATGTCCCTCCCACACTAGTTTTTGTTATTGTCCCACAGCCACAGAGAGACAGTTTATTCACGGTCTTTTTCGCCTAACACAACAATTTTACCTGTCTGAATCACCAGGAACATGCCCACGTATTACAACCAAAGTTCCAGGCTCCAACTGCTCAGAAATGGTCCCAACATAGGGGATTACCTAGGAAAAATAAATTTAACAAATGTACTTTTACATAAAATTGAGACTATTGTTTTTAAGCACTGCATTTTTATCACAGAAACCTGCTCAACCCAGCACCTTCCAAGGTGTCCTCACTATTCACACAGCTACACAATACCTACAAACTGAGTTATGTGGGAAGACACAAGATAAATACTGTTCATGATATTTTGTATTTGGCTAGGGATTTTGTGAAATAAAACTTCCACTTAACAGAATTATCCTGATAATAGAAAAAACAATTCATGGCAACATCACCTCTCCCCACCCAAGTGTTCCTCACAACAGCAGGATCAAGACTCTGCACAGCCCCATGCCGGCACCGAGCCAGCACCGACGGGGGGAGGACGCTCACCGCCTGGGGAGGCCCCGGCCACACTGGGCTTCCTGACCGCAACCCACACCACACTGCATCTGAGGGGTGAGCTCTGGGTGCCTGTGGGCCTCTCATAGCACAGCGTCCACTGACCCTCGCCTGGTCCATCTGCGGGTTTGGGCTCCAGGGCTCCAACTGGCATCACCACACAGCACTCGGGTTTCAACCTGTCCCCTCAACAGCTGGAACCCAGCCTTTCCACCTGGAGCCTGACACACTCAGACCTTATCACTCCCCTTCCCCTCAGGTGACCGCACTGGCTGGGGACCCGTGCTATGCGGCTGCATCTCCTGCCTCACAACCTCCCCTCTTCCACTTGGGAGCACCTGGCCAGACACCAGCATGCCGCATGCCGGGCTCTCCCAAATATGTCATACATGCTGCAATTTATCCGAGGCAGTGCTGGTTGTCAAGACATAAATAAAACACAGGGGCCTGTTGTCAATGGGTGGCTCTCGGCTCAAGGACACTCCTTGTGGATCCTGTCTCAGTTTCCCTGGGCCCCCTGAGTGAGCCCCTCTGAGAGCCAGCAAAGCACACTGCGCGCTTTCTGTGGTCCACACCTCTGTGCCGCAGGGGGCAGCACCTTCACATCCCCAGGACAAGGTCCGGAGATGATCAGCCATTGCATGGTGAATGAATGAGCTCTTGCCACCTGGAAATGGCTGTGGCCAGCCTCTGGCAAGCAGATGAGCTGCGACGAAGCGGCCGCTGCACAGCAAGTGTTGCTGCCTTCAGCAACAAGAATCCCCCAGACCAGTCACCATCTGGAGTCGTAACTGCTGAGGGCTGGCTGGGTGGCATGAACAGAGCCCACGCCACCAGGAATCTCTCTCTGCTCAACAGATGCACAGAGTGTGGCTGCAGACACACAGCGGAGTGGTCAGGTTTTGTGTGCAGACAATGCGAAGGAGTCACGCCTCCACGCTGATCTTTTGGACCACAGCCAATGCCAAGATTAGGTAGCAGCATCTTCAACAGGGTAAATCAATCTTCATAAAATGAGAATAATTTTCGTAACTTCAACTTTAATGTATGTTCTAATTACATGTATGCAGAGTATTCAACAACACAAAAATATTTGTGATACAAGTATCAGTAAGAAAGTAGCCTACAAAACTATACACATTGTAATCTTAAATATTATCTTAAGTTATAATAAACATTAAAAAGAAAACACTGTAAAGAAATAAACCAGAAATAATTTCTATAATACACATTTACATTTTTATAACCACAGGTGTTTTTACCATGTATTTAATTTTAGGGCTGCAAAGAGCCTTTTGAGACCATCACTGCTAATAAGTTGTTCACAATTGTTAATAAATTGTTCCAGTCTGAGAAACAGCTGTGTTGAAAACTCTGGCCATTTTCTGTTTTAGTTGTCTGGGTTAATGCTTTCTGCTTGGTAAAGTGCCCTAAATCACATCAGTAAGACTCAGCTTTCTGGGACCATGAGAGTGCGTCAAAATGCCCTGCGGCCCACTCACTTAACTCACAGGTGTCTGCTCCTGTGTGCCTGTGGGCGTCGAAAGGGAAAAAGAAACTGTTTTCTAGGCAAATGCAAGCTTTGATACTTTCGGTTTCACAAGGAATTACTTGTGTAAAAAAATTAAGAGAGATATGATCACACTAGAGACAATACCATAAGCTTAAGCCCTAGTTAGGTTTGGTGTTCTCTGTCAAAACTTCCCAGCTTGTACAATTTCCTAATTGATTAGCTTATAATACTGAAGTTATCTGTGGCCTCTTTTTTCCCCTGGGCTTTCAAACACTAGCTACACATGGTAGGAGAGCTGACACGCAATACAGGGACTCAGTGTGGTGAGTGTTTAACAGTGAGGGAAATTTAAAGACATCCCAGTGTTATTTTTGCCATTCAGGTCAGTCTCTTTACCTACCCTTTTCTACTTGTGAGAACTGACTACAAAACAGAGAAACTTAAAGGGCCAAAAAGTGTTTACTTTGTAAACTTGTTACCATGAAGTAACCACGGAACAGAGTGAGGTCCTCTGGGAGCCTGTAGCACACTTCCTGCTCTAAAGCAGCGTGGCTTCGGGCCCCCTTCATCAGCTTAGGGTGCTAACCCCAGAAATCACAGGAATCATTAAGATATACAGTGTCCAGATATGCAGGGATTTTTAACCTAGAAAATGATTTTCCAAACACCATTACAATCAGGCATCTTTGTGCATGAGGGCCAGCACTGACCAGAGTGACCGGATGGCCCATGCCTCCTGGCTCCAGTCAAGGTTACACTTCAGTCATCCTTGGCAGGCAGCCTATCTTTTTTTAAAATCTCTGCAGAAAGTCAGTCTATAGCTTTGAGATGCTTTTAACTCTAAGACACACAAAATCAATTTAAGTATCTCTGACTTCAAATTCGGGAAATCTTTTTTAAATCTAGTACTACTGAAGGCTATGTCCTCCAAAGCTGAGTTTGCTTAACATGGTGGTCACACCTTATTCTTGCACACTGACATTAAAACTTAGGAGGAAAAGAGTTACAGTTACAAAATAAGTAACAAAAAAACTGAACCCACTTACACTAAGACTGGTTTAGGACCCTCACCCTCCCTATTGCCTAAGAGTCTCTTGGCAGAGTGGGGAGTGTTTACAAAAAAAGCAGCAACTCTACCTCAGACCTAAATTCAGGATTCAGTTCCAGATACATGGAAACTGCATCCCTACTTAAAAATTCATCACTTCTCGGGGGTACACTGAAACTTTGAGCAATCACCGTCATTCAGGGATTCTTGGACCAGCCTCAGGCTGGGACAAGACCCTTAATTTTTTTCATTTTCATCTCACCACTAGGTTCTGACATTTCCCTGCTCAAGGGACAAGCAGCATTTGAAAGGCAGAGGGGTTAAAAACTGAGACATTAACTTCTCATAAACAGGTCTAATGGAAAAAGAAAATTTAAAGCATGTAGAGTAAGAAGTCCATTTTCTTTTTAAAATGATGTCTTATGGTTATCTGCACCCTCCTGCCACCACCGCTGGCATGCCCTCCACTGTCCTCGTTCCCACCACTGTGGGGCAATGGGATCCAGCCCCCAACTGGGCAGCTTCAAGGGCTGCATCGGTTGTCACAGTCCCTGAGGGACTGTGACCTGTTCACTGAGTTTTATGCTTGACCCCCTCCCCCAGCAACAGATCATTACTATCCAACTGGATTTGCTGTCAATCCTGCCAAAGTAAAAAGTGACTTCGGAGAAACCAGTTACCGGGTTAGTGATGACATTCTGCAGGTTGTTTAAGGACAACATCCTTCTTTTCTGCTGTGCTGCTGACGGGGGGTCTCTCTGCTGTGTACGATCTCAGACTTTAAGCAAGTTTCATTGAAAGGCTTCCCAGATCGAAACTCAGGCAGCTGCCCTGTGTGAAATCAAAACAGAGGGAAAGAAAATGTGTCACTTTTCTTCACATCATTACTACTCTTAAATTTAAATGATTATAAATTATTTTACTGACATTTACCAAATAGCAAGATGCTATTGCAATCAAAGATGTGACCCCAATTCTTACGTACTATGCTTATAAACTAGTGTTGTATTATTAATGCAGGAAATGTTGGTTTAAAATGACATCACTGGAAAGTTTCTAACATGAAATTTATTATTAAAATACTATAATAAAATAGTAGCAAATACTCCTGTACAAACTTTCTCATCAGTAAAATGAGAATAACAGCACTCACCTCACAGGTCTGTTCTGAGAATTAAATGAATTAATAAAACATGACAGAGCAAGTGCTTTGTAAGTTTTAGCTATTATGATTAACAGAAAAGGTTGATCCTTCTCCTCCTCCGAATTTAAACAAGTCAGAGGGGAAAAAATCCTGCCTCGAATATTAAATATAAGAGTTTTTCCTGTGGCAAAAAGAAATAAAAGATGTGTGTGGTGAGGGAGCATCAACCACAGTTTTAAAGACAACCTTCTAGTTGTAAATAAGCCACGGGAGGTAACAGCAAAGGGAACACAATCAATAACACCGCAATAACCAATGGACAGACCTACCGCAGTGATCTCTTCGTAAGGTAAAAAGGTGAGGAGTCTCTGTGCCGCACACCTGAAACTAACCTGATGCCGTAGCTCAAATATAATGTTAAAAAAAGGATGCGTGGGGACGGTTCACAGTGCCAGGGAAGACGATGACCTAACAGCTAGAAGAAAAACGAAACTCCAGCTCGCCAGCTGACTTCCGCCCGCGGCGCCCACGCCGCATGGAGCATGCGCAGACGCAGCCGGCACTCGGTCCCGGGTGAGAAAACTGCAATCCTCCTGGTTTAGCGCAGGCCTGTCTTTACCCACACGTAGGAGACAGACTAGGACGCAGAGAAGCCAGGGCCACTCCGTGCCCAGCCCCGAGGCTTCTGGAGCCCGTCGCTCCCCGAGTGTCAGCAACGCCGGCCGCCGGGGCAGGGAGCCAGTGTTACCTTTCTAGGAGCATCGGCGCCTTTCGGAAAACCTGCGTTTCCTAAAGTTTGACAGGCAGTCCAGCGACTCGGCTTCTCACAGGGCGCGTTCAGAGCGAACCCGGGGACCCGCGGGGTCTGTCACTAAACTTAAGACCCTGTCATTTAAGCGGCGGGGGAGTAAGCCACCCCAGATCGCCGGCCTGCGACAGGAGCCCCGCACCACACCGGGCGGGCTGACGGGAGATGGGCCCAGCCATCAACTCCGACCTAGGACAGTGACTGCCGCAGCCCCTCGGCAGCCGGCGCGCCCACCGCCGCGGCTCCCTGGCGCCCCCGACTCACCCGGGCAGGCGTCCCAGGCGCTCACGCAAAGGGTTTTATCTGCCGCGGCGCTCCGTCCAGCTGCGGCTCGGCGCCCGCGCGCGGCTACGGGACGCGAGAGCGGTCAGTCCGCTGACCGTGTCCGACTTCGCGCTAGGGACGTCGCGGTTGGCCACTAGTCCGCGTCCGCCTCCCGGCTGCCGCCACCCAGCCCCGCCTCCCGCACAGCCTCTGGGCTGCAACTGACTCGGTGCCGGACGGCTGGAACGAGGGAAGACTGTTTTAAAAAATCCCGGGCCAGAGCTGGCCGCCTCTGCCCAGTCGTCGGGCTGGGGCGAGGGGAGGGAAATGTGGGGAGAAAAGGACAAGTCTTCGGCTCCCAGTCCAGCGTGTCCCATCCGCTACGTGTCGCCGGCCTCCAGTCTCGAAGGGAGGGCTCTTAGGGCCGGGGTGCACACCACCCAGGCCCCGCTGGACTCCAGGCTCGTCTCTGGCCTTCCCTGGGCGCGCAGGTCACCGGTGTTTCTCGGGGGTCGCTTCCTCGTCTCCCTGGGATCGGAGTCCAAGTTCTGCGGTCAAGGGAAACCCGACTGGAGGTGCCCCCTTGTGCCACTTCTCTGGGCGTCAGTGAAATGGGAGGTCGGGGGCTGGCTCCAGTGTCCTGGATTGTGCCCAGCCCTGAGCCCGTCCACATCGTCTCATTGAATGGCAGGTGTTTGCTAAACTGTGCACGTCTGCGGGAGACGCACGGAGCATGAGTGGACCACATGACTGCGAGCCTGACCGGCCTGCTGCTGGGAAGGCTTCAGAGACACACGGTCATGTGGGCCGTCGTGGTGGCTGGGCTCGCAGCTCATTTTCTGTTCCTGCCTGTCGCTACTATTTTTTTCCACGTTTGCTGAGACAGACACGTTTCGGTGTCACTGCTACAGCCTTCTCTGCTCTGTAGCTTTTGTTTTCATTGTTTTAAAATTTAAATTGGCGGATTCATTACACATCCCACACCAGTGAACTCAGGTGTGATTCATTTACTTTTCTCTTTCCCTTCCATTCTCTTTACAAGTTTGGATTCACTACCAGGATCCAACTTAAATTGCTGTGTTAGCCCTTGACACACACTGCCTTGGACGTGGACTCGTCTTTCCGTGGGTCGTGTTCTGTCTGTCCGACTCCATTGCAAATTGAGAAGACCACTTTAGTCTAGTATGAGGAATAGTGCCTAGTGGGGATTCCTAGGCACTGGAAGTATTAGGTTACTGAGCCATTGAATCTCTTCGCAACTTTGCCTGGGTTTAGCACCTCTCCTTTACAAACTAGGTTGAAACAAATACACATCGATGTTCTATTTCTTTGGTAGATAGGACTTAGGTGCAAATGGATCTGAGTGAAAGAGCCAGAAATCCAGTATAGGTGAAGTAATTCCTGATTAAAAGATGCACAAATCCCAAGAACTTATTCTTTTAAAAATAACCCCCTTATGGGGTCCCTGTTTTGTTTAATGAGCTCAGTATGTTTTTTATATAACTTAAAATCAATACATACATACTGAATATCCGCCACAACAAGGCCCAGTGATCAGGATTGTGAGTATACAACAGGCTTTGTGGATACCTTCCAGCACTCCTCAGAACATCATGCAATTTAAAATTCATCAATCATATTTCTAGGATTTTCTATTTACTATTTGCAGACCACAGTCGACAGCAGACAACGAAACCACAAGTAAGGGGGGAAGACTGTACTTGCCTCACGGATGCTTCCAGATGCAGAGAAGAGACGTAAATATTTGGAAGTCCCACGTCACTTCCTCGGATTATTGCGAGCACCTCCTAATTGGTCTCCCTGCTTTTGCCCTTGCCCCCCTACAATCTGTTCTCAACCAGCAGCCAGAGAGACATGATAACAAAGCATAATCCATACAATGTTACTCCTCTGCTAAAACCTTCCCTTAGCTTTTGCTCATCCTTCAAGTAAAGATCTAAGTTCTTGCAAGCACTTGCTGGTCTGCCCCTGTCCCCCGCCCCCAACGCTCAGACTTCATTTCCTACTGCATTCCTCCTCCCTCATTCTGAGACAACCACACTGGCCTTGTACCTCAGAACCTTTGCATCTGATCCTTTGCCGTCTTCACATCTACCCAAATATCAGTCCTCTGAGGTGCTTCCTGACCACCAGAATTAAAATTGCTTTAAAACTCTCCTGAAGAGAGTTTTAACACACACACACAATCCCTATTATTCTTCCTTGCTCTATTTTTCAGAGCACTTGTCATATTCTAATATGCTACATAATTTACCTTTTCATTTTATTCGACTTCACCCACCAGAGTATAAGCTCCAGGAGACCGGGGACTTTTAATAGTTCTTGCCTTGATGGAGCTCGTGTGCCACCAGAAGATGCAGACAGCAACGTGTCTGGAGAAGGTTAAGATAGAATGATGGAATTGTGAGCACTTGAGTGGCTACTTTAGTAGGATGCCAGGGAGAACCTCTCAAAAGAGCTGACATTTAAGTTGCTGGTGAGTGAAAGAAAGGAAGCTAATGACGATCTTGGGGAGGAGACTTCCAGGCTGAGGAACCTGAGACTCCTGAGAGCGCATTTAGTGCCCTCGGGAAGAGAGGCCAGCAGCGTGACTGAGCATAGTAGACAAGGAGAAAATGGTATGAGATGAAGTCATGGAATTTGATGAGGTCAAATTCCTAGGAGAGTAGCTAGATGGACAACTGACACAGGACATAAGTCAAGAAGAGAAAAACCAATAACAGACTGAGGAGGGGCAGCCATGAAGACCTGCTGTAAGTGATGACACAGAAGCCCAAGAAAGTCTGGAGGAAGAACAGCCAATTATGCCAAATGCTGCCGAGAGGTCAAGGAACACAGAGGCAACCAAGAGACCTAGAAACATGGAGGTCGTTTGTGACAGATGACGGTGGGTTGAGAGGTGAAGTGATGGAAATAATGATTAAATGTTTCAAGAAGTTTTGCTCTGAAAAGGAACAGAGCACGGAAGCCAAGGAAACAGTGGGGTAAAGAGAAGATTTTGATTTTCTTTTATTTTTATTTGTGCTTATTTTAAAGACAGAAGATACCACAGTGGTACCTTTTAGACTTTTTTCCAAGCCACAAGAAGGACTACATTTACACTGTGACTTGTTACACACATACTTAAAATTACAGAAACCAAAATTTTGCAAAGCAATACTCATTATGCATGAAGCCTTCTAACTTTTCATTTAAAAGATGCTGCTTATAACCCACAAAAATGTTGGCAAGTCCCACCAATGGGTTATGACCTAACTTGGAAAACACATTTAGCCAAACAGGAGGTGGCTCATACAACCTACGAGAGCCAATTGTGCACCTTGAAATTGGATGGGATGGGAGTATTTACACCATGGAAATAGGCAACTGCTACAACTTAGGACTCCCCTCCCCCAAATGTTAAACATTTACCAACACACTACTAACTGTGCTCACGTGAGTGGTCCTCTCCTAAGTCCATCATCAGCACCACCCATGAACGCTCAACCTCTTTTTTGCCATCCAGACCCCCTGTGTTCAGATTTGCCAGGCTTACCTCTTATGTTCCACAGGATCATATCCCAAATCTAGTCTTTCCAGGTGTGAGAGTCAAGCTTCTAGAACTATGGCTTTGTCATAATACGAAAGAACTTAGAGATGGAAGAGGCCTTCAGAATGCGAATTAAATTAATTCATTCCAATGGATCAAAGAATGAGATGCTGTCCTATTTTTAAAAATACTTTTCTTTTTTGTAAGCTATTTACTTTTTAGAGAAAGGGAAAGTGAGGGAGAAAGACAGGGAGAAAAGCGTCAAAGTGAGAGAGAAACATCAGTTGGTTGCCTCTCATATGCGCCCTAACCAGGGACCAAACCTGCAAGCCAGGCATGTACCCTGAATAGGAATTGAACCAGTGACCTTTAGGTTTGCTGGACAATGCCCAACCAACTGAGCCATGCTGGTTAGGGCTAACTACTTTTCTTGAATGGTTTGACAGACTACGGTATGTTAACCAAAGAATATGCATTGTTATTTCACATGAGAAAAAGTATGTCTGAAATTGGGTAAATTTTAAAAATCAAAACAACCCTGTCTGGGTGGCTCAGTTGGTTAGAGCATCATCCTGTGTACCAAAAAGTGTGTGGGTTCCCCACTCGGGACACATACGGGAAGCAAGCAATCAATGGTTCTCTGTCACATCGATGGTTCTCTCTCTCTCTCTCCCCTCCCTCTCTTTCTAAAATCAAAAAGCATGTCCTAGAGTGAGGATTAAAAAAAAGTCCAAACAAAATGGAATACCTCAGAATAGGGAAAAAAAAGTATAAATACAGGGGTGGGCAAAAGTAGGTAATAATAAATAATACAATAATTAAAAACTATAATTAAATAATATAATACTACAATAATTAAAAAGTAATACGATTAATATAATATTGTATTATTAATACAAATAATACAAAATAATACAATAGTTAAAAAGAAGGTAAAAATAAATAATACAATAATTAAATCTGTTAATGTTCAGTATAATCTCGGTTCCCATAACCAAAGTCGCGAGATCCACGATACCAGTGGAGGCCTCCCTCAGCAGCCGCCTCAGGATTTAGCCAAGCCTGTTAGCACGCAGTGCTCCTCGGCCAGCTTGTATTGACACAGCTCATGATAAAAGTGACAAGTGAAACCTCAAGGGAAGAATTTGTGACAGGTTGGAGCAAGCGAGAAATCCAGGTGGTTTTTCCAAATTAAAAAAAGAAGTCATTGAAATCAAATACTCTTTTAAAAACTTTTTATTTTGGACGTTTCGAAGCATGCACATAAGTAAAGACGGTGATGGACCCTCCCCCCCCGCCCCCCCGCATCTGCATGTGGTCCGGCTCCAGCCGTGATCAGTGGTCCTACGTGCGTCATCTATCACCCCCGCACCCTCCTATGAATGACTCATTTTAAAGCAAATCTCAGACTTCATTTAATTTGTAAAAACTTCAAAACTGGTGGTTAGACTTACAGGTTTAATAAGACCTGGGTTCAGTTTCAGGGTGGTATGTGCTTCCAGTGGCGAGTCACCAGGAGGCGCTTGAAATCTCCTCAGTTCTTTGTGTGGTATCAGGACTGATCAGTGGCTTCAGCTGTTGTTAGCCTGGTCCATCCATTACAAAGTTTCTGTCACATTTCGATCAAGGTTTTAGCAGCTAGCTATCCATGGTCATTGCTACCCATTATTTCGTTAGGGGTTGAAAAGTGGTGATATATAAATTCCATCATCCCGCAGTGTTTATGAGTTGGAATTCTTCTATAGGGAAATGTTTCTTTCACCAACTACTTGATGACACCAAGGTGAAGTTTATGACAAAAAGAAAGGGTAGGTCTTGATCCTCTTCCTGTATTTGGGGATTTTCTTAATAATTTGGTTCCCCACTTTTTGTTCTCACGCAAAAGGTAGCCATGAGTTGGCTTTTAAAAAGCATCATTATGAATTCATGTATATGAATATATTTATTGTGTTTCTTTTTTTTGATACTTAAATTATCCTATCCTTAACCAGAGGGGACCCTTTTGACTGGCCTTGATGTTCCTTGGACACAGATCTGAGTTTCCTTGCCTACTGGTATGACAAGATGTCCCCAGCTGTCACTTTCATTTCCTACCAAATCTGGACTTCACAGTTTCTCCATAGGAGCTGTCAGTCAGAAGTAATTAAAGACCAAACCTTGACCAGGGATACTTCTGGCAACTGGGTTGGTTTCATAACTTCCTCAGTGGGTGAAGCTAGAGGAAACAAATTTTTTTTAAATATCAGAGTTTCTACTTATTTCTTTTCATTCAATACAGAGCTACAATGCTTTCATTTAACTTTTTACATTTTACATTTGTACCTCATTTTTCTTCTGAAATCTTGGTTTCTAACAACATTAACATAATTACTTATTGCTTTACCCTATTATATATAGTTTCAAGATAAAAAGCAAATATCATAACGATAAGATTACAAAACAAAATCAAGGTTTATTTGAAGTTTTCTGTCATCAGGCTACATCTCAAGAGAAAATCAAATGTTTATGTGTTAAAACAATTTGACAATATTGTCCAAAGTGATCTATAAATCCATTGGAATCATTATCAAAATCTCAACAGCACTTTTTACAGAAATAGAAAAAAGAATTCTAAAATTGGTAGGGAACCTCAAAGGACCCTGAATAACCAAAACAATCTTGAAAAATAACAAAAGAGTTAGAGGTCTCACACTTTCTGATTTCAAAACATATTACAAAGCCAGTTAGCGAATTAGTGTAGTACTAGCATGACGACAGACACATAGACCAACGGAACAGAACACAGAACTCTGAAATAACCCCCTGGTCTGAAGTCACCTCACAAGGGTGACAATGCCATTCAATGGGGGAAAAGAAAGTCTCTTCAACAGACAAAATTGGGAAAAATGGGTAGCGACATGCAAAAGAATTAAGTTGTACCCTTACCTATACCACATACAAAAATTAACTTAAAATGGACTACGTGTCTAAACATAAAATCTAAACTATAGAATTTCTAGAAGAAAACATAGAGGGAAAACTTCCTGATGTTGGATTTTGGCAGTGATTTCTTCAAAATGACACCAAGAACACAGATAACAAATTTTTAAGTGGGCAAATAGGACTACATCGAACCTAAGAAGTCTGTACCTGAGGGACGCAATCAACAGAGTAAAAAGGCAACCTAGAGAATGGGAGAAAACATTTTGCAAGTCTTTATCTGATAAGGGGTTAATATCCAGAACACGTAAAGAACTATAACAACTCAAAATCAAAACAACAAAAAACAAGTAACCCAATTCAAAAATGTGCAAAGAACTTTAACAGAAATTTTGCAAAAGATGATATAGAAGTGACCGAGTATATGCAAAGGTGCGTAACATCACTAAATTAGAGAAATGCAAAGCAAAACCACAGTGACATACTGCCTCACACGCATTAGGATGGCTTTTATAAAAATAGTAACAAGTGTAGCAAGGATGTGGAGAAAACAGTACGGCAGTTCCTCAAAAACTTAAAAATGGAGCTGCCATAGAATCCAGCAATCCCTCGTTTGGGCATATATCCAGAGGAACTAAGAGCAGAATCTCAAAGAAATACTTTTATTCCTGTGTTCATAGCAGCATTATTCACAGTAGCCAAGAGGTAAGAACCACCTAAGTGTCTGTTCCAGATGAATGGATAAACAAAATGTGATGATACATACATAAAATGGAATATTATTCAGCATTAAAGAGGAAGGAAATCCTGCTATGCATGCTACCACAGGGGTGAATTTTGGACATTATACTAAATTAAATAAGCCAGTCACAACAAGACAAATAAGATAATTCCACTTAAATAAGATGTGGAAACAGAAAGAATGGTAGTTGCTCTGGGCTGGGGTACGAGGAAGAAATGGAGAGTTGTTTAATGGGTACAGAGTTCAAGGGTTTTTAAATTTCTATTTCATTGATTTGAGAGAGACAGACAGACAGACATCGATTTGTTGTCCCACTTATTCATGCATTCATTGGTTGAATCTTGTATGTGCCCTGACTGGGGATCGAACCTGCAACTTTGGTGTACCAGGACAATGCTCTAACCAACTGTACCACCTGGCCAAGACCCAGAGTTTTAGTTTTGAAAGATGAAAAGTCCTAGAGATCTGTTGCACAACAGTGACTATGCAATTACTGAGCTGTACACCAGGAGCACCTCTCCTGTGCGCGGTGATTCTCCTGAGTCCCCAGGCTTTAGGACAGTGGAAGGTGCTGTTTATCTTTGCCCCCTCAGTGCCCGGGACACATGTTATAAGCTCACTAGGTTTCTGATTGACCCACAAAACACCTGAATCAATGACTGTGTTGGAATCTACATAAAAGCACCAATTAGACATGGTGGTTGACATCAATCTTTAATTTTGTAGCACCCATTATAATAGATAAAAATAACCTTTATTTCTAAGAAAAATACAAAATCATACAGGCGATCAAAATGAAGGCAGCTTCAGAAGTACAACATTATGATATATAAACATAGAGTATCACAAAAATTCGGTAGTTTAAAGGCATTGCCTTCAATGGCTGGAGAAACGTCATCCACAAGGCTTGTGAGGGTTGCCTCCAGGGCTGTCACTACCACAGAAGATGGCTTAGGAAGTCATGGGAGGCTACCCTCTCTTCCATTTTCAGAGGGGGTGCTGAACTCAGGCATTCCAAGCTGCACCTCAGTGCAACTGCAGGGTTGATTTCTAGACGGCATGGAGGCTGAGTAGGACCTGTGCTGTGAATCTTCCTCCCAGTGATGGGTCCCACCAGGTGTGCACCCACTGCATGGACCTCCAGCAGGCCCAGCACGGGGCTTAGTGCAGCGGCCACAGCGCTCTCCAGACACTCACCCCCCTGCAGTTAGAGCCTCTTGCACAGGGTCCAGAGGAGCCTGAACTCCCACGAGCAGACAGATCAGTCTCCTCAATTCTTTGGGCACGCATCATTATGTAGTTTCAGTCACACGGTTAGAAAACAGTTTTAATGTTATTACGTCCCAAGTGCCATTAAATAGGAAAGACAATCCCACAGATTGCTTGTGTGTGTGCAAGTGAAGAAAAGCAGCAGAGGCTGGCCGGTAGCTGGGGGAGAGAAGGCCATAGGCTGGGGGGGGGAGTCCGACTTGAGAAATGGGCGAACGGCTCTCAGAGAACCAAAACAAAGAGCAGAAACGGGGACCAAGGAGAGGAAAATCACACCACAGGGAGCGCAGAAGTGAAAAGTATTACACGGGGAATAGTCGTGGCTGAAAACGAAACATTTCTTCATCTAGAAAAGGAAGGAAAAAAGTCTGCTGGGCCGTATTTACTAATATTGCAGTCAGAAGAACATGTTTTTTTGCGTGTGTCTAAGAGGGGAGGGGCGCTGGTGCTCCTGGTCCACAGGCGCTGTGACCGCGAGGATCGGGGCAGTGCTAAACTGAAAGGGAGAGACCAAGTATCCACCGGTTCCCAGAGTACGGACCTGGGAGCAGAGGGGACTGTCCCCCCTCTCCCCCCACCCCCAGACCTGAATGATGGGTGATGCAGTATGGGCACCTTCGGGGGACTGGGCCCTCATTCATGCCGGCCTCATTCTACGTACCTTTGCCCATTTGTGAAATAGCTGTGCACTCCCAGTTTTAGGGGGGCTAACTGGGAGGGCTATTTTAGTGCTGCACTTCCTAAGCTTTTAAACATACAATCAATTAATAGAAGTTGGTGTTAGGCTGGTTTCCGGGAGGCGCTGCCCAGCCAGAAAGGGTGTGTGGACCTTATCCTCCAGCAGAGGGCAGCACCACAACACAACTGCAGTGAAGGAACTGGCACAGCATCTTGTCTATTACGCCGAGCTTTCTCTAACACTGAATGATATCGATGCCAATCCTGGTGAACAATTGAAGCCCTAATCATCTGAAATCTTACAGCTTATGTGAGTCCGTGTCCTGTGTGTGTGGAGTCAGTGCGGCTTAGCTTTCACCCGCTGCATGTGGTGATGTACTGCAGCCAAATAAAATGCCTGTTACGTAGCACCCAATCCTGTAACCCTGCAGGTGGGCTCTCCGTTTAAAAGTGCGTGCCTCAGAATTTGGCTGAGAGATTTCATCCTTCCAATAGCAAAAGGACCTCAGCACCAGCAGTTCAGTTCCCAGTGTGGCCAACTGAACGCAGACTCCCGCAGACAGCATACCAGCAAAGCTCTTGTGTATTAATGACCTTACATTCTAACAGCTTGATCGATTAGTTACAATTTTCTTCCTCCTCACTCTTGCCCTTGTGCAGTATCAGCATATTTGCCCCATTACAGTGTTTGCTATAAATTAAAATTTTTAAAGTATTTGGGTAATTACACAATTGAGTTACAGTTCTACTTCAGTAGAGAATTACGCTGCCACCCAGCATGAAGTCGAAGTCTAGAGTCTGAATGAACTTTATGTTTTAAAATCTTTTGGCTGAATTTCTCTCTACTCATATCATACCCCTAATAATCAAAACTTTTCATAAAGTAAATGCCAGTCCCTACAGACGTCAGTCTGTGCAGACGATGGCAGAGTCAAACTGAAACAGCACATTGACATCAGCTCTCCGATTTTTAAAAATCCCTTCTACGCTGGCATTTCCCCCTGCAGTTGTGATAGGAATTTTAAGCTTTCATGGCCAGGGGAAGAAATCATTAGCCTTCAGGACTTTGGAAGTGATGTTGCCAAATGGAGAGGCGAGCAGGTAGTGCTGTGCGGTCACATGGTTTTCCTGTATCTCCTGAGCTTCAAGATAACGGAGCACGCTCAGCTCCGCCCACACGGACCCACCTGAATTCTGTGTCAACGTTTCTCGTCCGACTCAAAGGTAAGTTCGGCGGACACTTAGGAGGAACAGCAACATGCAAGAGACCTATGATGATACATTCACTTAAAAGTCAGTGTTGAAGCCCTGGCTGGCGTAGCTCAGTGGATTGCATGCGGGCTGCAAACCAAAGCATTGAAGGTTCGATTCCCAGTCAGGGCACATGCCTGGGTTGCAGGTCATAACCCCCAGCAATTGCACATTGATGTTTCTCTCTCTCTCTCTCTTTCTCCCTCCCTTCCCTCTCTAAAAATAAATGAATAAAATCTTTTTTAAAAAGTCAGTGTTGAGACTGAAATCCTGAGTTTGGAATTCTGGAACATGTCCCATAGGAGAGGGGTCAGCAGGGACCTGTGTGCCCACGCCAGCCCACAGCCCACAGAGCACTCTTGAGTCACACACCTGCGACTCGGAGAACGGATGGTTCTGTGGAACTGCCTCACCGCGTGTAGCGGTGCTTCCAGGGGGGAGATTCCCGCCTTTTTTCCAGATTTAAAATCTGGGATAGTAGAAACTTTAAAGAAAAATTATTTGCAGCTGTGGTCCTATTGACAGGGTTAGACACCCACCTCTGCCAGCTGCTGTCCCACCACCCAGAGTGGCTCTCAGGCACACGGGGCCTCCCCTGAGCTGGGACCTGGAGAGGAGCCCAGAGAGGCTGGCTCGGCAGCAGGGGGAGGCCAGGGTGGTGTTGGGAGTGTCACTTCCGCCCCCTCCTCCCTCGGGTTGCCCTTTGTCAGTGGACATGGAGGGAGCCTCCGGATGTGCAGAACCCTCTCCACCCCCCTCTGTGGGAGTGATGGCTGGGTGGGCTGGAGGTACCACCTGCCCTCCTATTCTCTGTGTAGGGGAGGTCAGGGCCCCAAGTGGGAGGAGGAAGGAGCAGGGTGAGGATGGGAGCAGAGAGGGGTTCCCCCACTGCCTCAGCTGGTCATGGGCCCCGCAGGCTGCCCTGCAGTGGGGGCGACAAGTTCCCCCGGGCGGTGATGAGGGAGGGAACTATGAAAGGAAGGAGTGGAGGGAGTTTCCCAGCATCCTGGGGACAGAAGGGGGACTTTCTAGGGGCACCAGGCCAGGCAGCAGTTAGCAAGACACTTGTCAGGCTGGCCACTCTTTACATCCCAAGGGGGTGTCAGGACACACTGAGCGATGACCATCAGACAGCCAGGGTCCAGTACCATGTGGCACTAAATAATCACAACCTTTTTAGTTCCAATTCCCTCAAATGTTGATCACAAACACCGAAAGCTCATCTATGTTTACCCACAGTAAGTTTTGGACTAACATGCACAAGTGTGTCACATGTTGCCTCATGAGGACATGGCATGGGAAGTCTACTTCCCAGGAGACCAGGGCCCCTCGGAAGTCTGTCTCCCCAGGGCCCAGGACATGGCTGATGATAAATATTTAACCATCACCTCACTGGACTTCTTTTTGCAAAAATATTTAAAAATATATATTTTTAAACTTTCTACATTTTACTACTGGCTGTCACTCTGCATGCATCTTGCAATAATCCTGACATTGATCTGATAACCCTGACAAAGGCGGGTGAGCTGAATCAGAGGCATGAGTCTCTGAGTGAGAGGCAATAGCGGATTTGCTAGTTTGGAGTTTACATTTGATGGTGAGGCTGACTTTACATCACAGCAACCTAACAAAAACCACGGTAACCATTAGTCCAAAAAACATTGGTTGTTTTCTTTTGAGCTAACACTAACCTTTCTTGTACTGCTCTAATCAATATTAACCCATCACTTTTGCTTATTTTAAGCAGACATACGGCATCTCCCCAATTGAACAGAGTGCCTTAATTTTCTAACCCACAGCCAAATCCAAGTAGCACTTTCATGAAATTGTCAAGCACACTAAAGCTTTGCAATCCCCCCACCCCCGCCCCCACCAAATCCTAGAAAATCTGGTCTGTCCAATAACAAACACTTCCGTCTGCCATGATTCCCTTTCCCCTTAAGCATCACGTAAGAACTTTAGATCTTTGGACCCAATATTTCATTTGGTTTAAAATTTGGATTTTATCGCATATCCTCCCCTCCAGCAAGAAGATTAAAGATTCCCCCCACCCCTTGCTGGCTAAGTAAGTGGCTTTCAGCTGAGACAGTAAGTGCTGGAAGGGGCGGCTCACCTGGGGGCCAGGTGATTTGTGTTTCTTTGTTAACAGAGCTCCCTCTCGGGCGGGCGAGACAGCCAGCCTCATGCAGAAGATGTCAAAGTCCCATTCAAGCTAATTTTTAAAGGCTGTGGGTGACCAAGGGGCACGCTGCACCCTCTTTGCCAACCCCAGTCCCACGGCCCTTTCACCTACTGATTCCCGACTCCGCCCTCCCAGTCACCATTGATTTTTTGTATCTCTTTCAAAAATACTTGAGCAAATGACATTTTTGATAGCGCACAGACTATAAAAGCATTGGAATAAAAGGAGGGTGCAGGTGTTCTGAAAGGTATCACCACGTAATACCAGTGTCCTGTTCATTCCCCAAGTACGTTAAAACAAACCAGTCACAAGCAGACCCCACAGGCGCCCTGTCTGTGCCGCGGCCTCGGAGCAGCGCCCACTGGCCGAGAAGGAGCCCGTGGGCGAGGGCCGTGTGGGGCCATCACCGTCTGAGTTCCTGCTTCGACCTTCAGCAGCACGTGGGGGGAACTTTCATGGTGGCACGGATCTGTTCTGACTGCGGGCCCGGGCTGGGTCCCTAGAGGAGCCTGTGAAATGTTTCTGCCAATTCCAGATTCAAATATTAAATTAAAACATGTGCAAAACTAAACAAGCAAAAATCCACCACCAAAACATAATGCACCCTTCCCCCGCAACCACCAGCGTCGGGAGAACCTCCGTTCCACGTCCTTATCCTCAGTTCTTGAGAAAGAACAGATTCCTGCCACGCCCTGACCTGGGTTGTTTCAACGTTCCAAAGAGGCCAGGGAGAAGGAGCAGAGGTCTAGCAGTGTCTGGGGTGGTCCCCACACCCCCTCTTGGGCCACTCCTCGTCCAGCCACCTGCGCAGGACGGTCTCCACATCCACCCGGCGGTAAAGCCTGCAGAGGTCCATCAGCTGGCCCACCGTCCTCTGGCTGTTTCGGAGCAGGAACTCCACGGTGGGGCTCTGGGGCCTCTGCTCCAGGAAGCACAGCTCGTCGTAGGGCATGCCCCATTTGCTGGCAAAATTCCTCCAGTTCTTGACCGTCGGGTGACATGGGTCCAGCTTTATCCTGATCACGTCGAGTAAGTCCTGATCATTGAGCAAGTCACTGATGGTGGCGGCCCGGGGCGAGCAGGAGGAGCAAGTGCAGTTGTCCCGGCAGGACTTGACCTCGCTCACATCTGGAACAGACAGGACACGTGTCAGCAAGCGCCCACGGGCTGCCTCAGCTCTTCCGTCCCTCATGTTCTGTCTGAATTGGCAAGAGGCTCGGTGTCCACACTCACGCAACGGTGGGCTCTGACGGCCCAGGACAGGTGGCTGTGCTGGAAGCAGTAGTGAGATTTGATCAATAAAGCCCCTTTCCCGTCCTTCCTTAGACTCTATGTCTTATAACGTGGGGCTACCAGCCAGACCCAGGGCTCTGGGACAGGGCATCAGCGGGGGTGGGGGGAGGGGGGCAGATCACCAGTGTATTGGGGTCAGACTGCCGTCCCAAGAGCAAACCAGCCCCTACTTGCCTGCACCTCAACCCCTATCCCTTCCAAGTTACAAGTCTGCCCTGACAGCCGCCTCGTGCCAAGCACAGCACGTTAAGGTGCACAGATTGCACAATTCTGTAAAAGGTCTTTAAACACACACACACACACCCTGAAAACTGGAATATCCACTCCACACACAGATTTGAAAGTGAGTGATATTTGATAATGCCTGAAAGCTAACTTTTTAAATTTGCGGTCACCTTATCATCGCTTCGCCTTCATCTGCGTTTTCTTCGCCCGCGGGGCTTCCTCTGAAGTGGAGCCAACACCTCGAGGAGTGCGCAGGCGCAGGGCAGACGCGCAGAGCCCAGCCCAGCCGGGGCGAACAGTGCGCCCCCACCAGGCAGCTCTGGCCGGTGTCCGCGCTCAGGGCGCGTTAGGAGGAGGGAGTCCGCGGGTGGTGAGCGGAGTCTGCGCTGCCACGGAGCAGCCCGAGCGACCTCCCTTCTGCGCTAGCAGGGGCCTCCTGATCCCTACGTGGGGGGAGTTTAACAGTCAAGGGCCACGCGGGAGACCCCTCCCTGGCCTGGGAAATTCTGGAAAGTTACAGTGACCTTTACCACGCTAAGCTGTGGACATCCCAATTTAGAAAAGTAAAGAATTGGGAAAAGGGAGTCACTTTGCTGGTGGCGGGTAGAGAACCAGCGGTTCGGGGCAAGCACACATTAAAAGGTAACGGGCGCCATGACCAAACTGATCTAATTTCTGGGCGTCCTGCCCGAGGAGACGGTCTGAAGTATGTGTGCCCACGAACATTTTTGTTACAGTCTCATCCACTTTTTCAACAACTCACATGTCAACTACTTGACAGAATATTGTTTAAGGAGTTATGAAGACTAGGCAGCAACCCAGAAAACGCTTGTGCTGTAATGTTTAGTGAAAAATGCCTGTGCTTAGACTATGTGAAGATTCCGTGTTAATAGTATTACTGTGGAAGGAAATGTACAAAAAATAACAATAGCCATTGCGTTAGTATGGTAGGATCATGTTGCTATTTCCCAAACTTTCTCTAGTGGTGTTACATTTCTGTAGCAACCAGAAGAATGCCTTGCATTATTAACAGAGACATTGTTTGGCTGTGCAGGAGGTGACTTAGCACTCATGGGCACAGCATCGCTCCTCTCTGTCGAGCTTCACGGACACCCGTGAGCCTCCCTTCCCGCCTTCTCCAAGATTTGTTTCCTCAAACATCTCCTCTCATCCCCTCACCTCTAGCCCCCAGCTCTACTATTTCCTTTCTTTTATCTACAAACATGTATAAGGGCTCCTCTATTGCAAAAAACAAACAAAAAGCCACTCTCCTCTGATTTCATAACTTGCTGAAGCCACTTTCCCTTTCTCTTTTCTTAATTCACGGTTGAACTGCTAGAAGAATTCAAAACCCGCTGCCTCTGATGCCTGCCCACATCCTTCACCTTCTCGGGCTTCAGGCAGCGGCTGACCTCTCCTCATCTCCACCAAACCTTGTGGAGTCCAGTCCCAGTTCCCTCCACCCCAGCTGCTGGCAGAGTGCCGCTGTGACCCGGCAGGAAAACCCAGGACAGAGGGGTGGGTCCCCACCTGACCCTCAGGATCACTGCTGCCGCCCAGGTCCCCAACACACCAGTTCCCCTGGGTACTGCTGGTGCTGCAACTGTGCCCAGGACTCTGTGGTCCTGTGGACACTGCAGGTTGTACTGCAGGCCGCACCCTCCCTGAAGGTTCCTTCTGACCGCCACGCCGCATCCCCCAGGCACTTCCCACCACATGGAGACTGCGTCCCTTCCGTTGTCAGCCTGTCCCTCTGAGACCCCAGGCTGTACCACTGCCCAGTCCTCGGGAGTAACCTGGGGCACTCCAGCTCTGTCCTTGGCCCTGAGATCCCCACTCCACGGTTTCTTTTTGGTCATCTCCCCCACTCCCAGAGCTCTCATGGGACAGGAAGGCCCCTCTGGCTCTGCACAAGTGCTGGACCCAGCTCAGTGCATGGTGCAGAGCAAGTGCTTCCCACAGCGGCCGGGCGCATGGAACAACTGGGTGCCTGGCCCTGCCCACCTTTGCAGGCTCCAGAATGACCGCCAGAGAGCCCCCTGCACATCTAGAGGGCCTCCACCACGAAAGGGACCTCTAATCGCACTGGACACTCTCCTCCTGGGCACCCAAAGCACCTGGATTACTTACACAGCTATGGTAAGTTTCACTCCCCCGACCTGTCCCCACTGCCGTGGACTCCCGGGGAAGCTCTGGCCACTCTGCCCGTGTGAGTCCCAGGACAGCCCCCAGCATGGCCTGCGCTCCAGACAAGCCGGAGGACTGGGCTCCCAGAGCTCACATTTCCTGTTTTGTTTTTTAAAGCTCAATTAAATTAAAAGAAATATTAATATAAATTCAGTATAGAAAATTGAAAAATTATATACAACGATGGACACTTTGAGTTTTCCCGATTTCACAGCTATGGGTAGTAATTCAATGCAGACCCCTGCGTATACATTTTTAAGCATCTCCCAGGTCAGAGAATCTGCAGGCCACAGCGCCAGCACCCCTCAGCTGCCGGAGTCTCTGCCCCAGTTGCCTCCCGCAGACAGACGCTGCACCCCCTCACACTCCAACCAGAGCTGGGGGTGGCACCTCCCTCACGGCACGTCACCTTTCTCAGCACCAGGCACTAGGCTTTAGAGGTCTTTGTCAATTTCATAGGTGGAAAAGTATACCTTATGTTTTTCTACTTCCATGCCCTTTCTGGTGTTTCCTCTCTTCTTTCCCCCTCCCTGAACTTCCTCTGTTGAACTTCCCTTCCACTAGTGACCTTCATCCATTCTATAAAACCCACCTCGGATCCCCCTCCTCCAGGAAGTCTTCCTGCTCCTGCCGAAGGCCTCACTAGGGATCCCACTGCTGTGTCGGCACCTCCTGACTCCGTGCAGGAGACTGAACAGGCTTCCTGTTCACTGTGCCACCCTAAGCCCTGCGCTGCGTCCCATGTCTGTTTAAGATGCAGACACGTTTCTACATAATACACAGAGAGTGGTTCCCCCGCTACACGGATGGTGTGCCAAACAGTCAGACTTCAGCTGCATGGTGGGAAGAGTTAATTCATCTAAAAAAAACGAACACCTTTCTAAGGGTGAAAGGAGCTTCTTGCTGAAAGAGGGGTATATGAGGGCAAGCCTGAATTTTCTTTGCTCTTGCTTAAAGATAGGGTCAAATGAACGATATTCTGCCAAGTGGGAAAGAAGCAGATCACCATACAGTACACAAAATTCAGTTTTTGTAAAAATAAATAATACAGTCATTCAGAGTTCTGGCCAAGATGGAGGCACAGGTAGATAAGCTTTGCCTCCTTGCACAACCAAAAGAAGAACAACAAAAAATTTAAAAGCAAAAATCAAGCACAGCTGCCAGAATTCGAACTGTATGGAAGTCCAACAACCAAGGAGTTAAAGAAACAACATTCATTCAGATCAGTAAGAGGGACAGAGACAGGCAGCTGGGGTGGAGAGGACTCGCAGCAAGGCAGCAGCTGGAGGGCCAGCCTGGCAAGGGAGTGGGCAGTGCCACATTTGCATGAGGATAAACTGGGAGGAACAACGGGGGAGCGAGACAGACCATGCAGCCCAGGGTTCCAGCATGGGCAGGGGGGAATAAAGCCTCAAAACCTCTGGCTGTAAAAACCTGTGGGGGTTGCAGTGGTGGAAGAAACCCCCAGCCTTGCAGGAGAGCTTGTTGGAGGACCCACAGGGTCCTAGAATGTATATAAGCCCAGCCACCCAGGAATCAGCATCAGAAGGACCCAATTTGCTTGTGGGTAGTGGGGGAAGTGACTGAAAGCAGGGAGAGAGCCCAGTAAGTGGCATTGTTCCCTCTCTGACCCCTCCCCCATATACACCACCCCACCAAAGTGATGTGGGTTGCCCTGCCCTGGCGAATACCTAAGTCTCTGCCCCTTACTACCTAACAGGCACACATATGCCCCAAATGAAAGAACAGATCAAAGCTCCAAAAATAGAACTAAGCAATGAAGAGATAGACAACCTATCCCATGCAGAGTTCAAAACACTGGTAATCAGGATGCTCACAGAATTAGTTGAGTATGGTCGCAAAATAGAGGAAGAAGTGAAGGCTATGAAAAGTGAAATAAAGGAAAATATACAGGGAACCAACAGTGAAGGGAAGGAAACAGGTACTCAAATCAACGATTTGGTACAGAAGAAAGAAATAAACATCCAATCAGAACAGAATAAAGAAACAAGAATTCAAAAAAATGAGGAGAGTCTTAGGAACCTCAGGGACAACTTTAAACGTTCCAACATCTGAATCATAGGGGTGCCAGAAGGAGAAAAGGAAGAGCAAGAAATTGAAAACTTATTTGAAAAAAAAAAATGAAGAACTTCCCTAATCTGGCAAAGGAAATAGACTTCCAGAAAGTCCAGGAAGCTCAGAGAGTCCCAAAGAAATTGGACCCAAGGAAGAACACACCAAGGCACATCATAATTAAATTACCCAAGATTAAAGAGAAGGAAAGAATCTTAAAGCAGCAAGAGAAAAGGAGACAGTTATCTACGAAGGAGTTCCCATTAGACTCTCAGCTGATTTCTCAAAAGAAACCTTACAGGCAAGAAGGGGCTGGAAAGAAGTATTAAAAGTCATGAAAGGCAATGACCTACATCCAAGATTACTCTATCCAGGAAAGCTATCATTTAGAATGGGGGGGGGCAGATAAAGTGCTTCCCAGATAAGGTCAAGTTAAGGGAGTTCATCATCACCAAGCCCTTATTATATGAAATGTTAAAGGGACTTATCTAAGGAAAAGAAGATGACCAAAAATGTGAACAGTAAAATGACAACAAACTCCCAACTATCAACAACTGAACCTAAAAAAACCCCCCCACAAAAACAAAAACAAACTAAGCAAACAACTAGAACAGGAACAGAATCACAGGGATGGAGATCACATGGAGGTTTATCAGTGGGGAGGGGGAAGAATGGAGGAACAGGTACAGGGAATAAGAAACATAAATGGTAGGTACAAAATAGACAGGGGGAGGTTAAGAATAGAATACGAAATGGAAAAGTCAAAGAACTTATATGTATGACCTGTGGACATGAACTAAGGGGTGTGGGGGAATGCTGGTGGGAGGGGGGGTGCAGGACGGAGGGGAATAAAGGGGAGAAAAAATGGACAACTGTAATAGCATAATCAACAAAATACATTAAAACAAAGAGTACAGTCATTCACATCCATGCGAAGGATACTGTACACACCTTCAAAGGCACAGAGAAAAACCTGGCAGTATGTCTGCCAAAAATGGATATTTCTTAATCCTCTGTAATCATCGTGTTTATTGGGGTACTTTAAAAACAGTTTAAACGTCACAGGAAAGTGAAGTAAGATGTGCCCTCTGAGCCCAGAGCTAAGCGCCCCGGGGCCTGACGGCCTCGCCAGCGGCCCTTCGGTAAGAGGCGGGGCTGGCAGTTTCTTCTCCTCCAGTCTCAGGAGGAAGAAAAACACTGGGAAGGCCTCGCTGAAGCTCCTTTAAACCGCCATCCAGGGCACGAGGAGGTCGCGTTCCCTGGAACAATGGCATTGGCGAAGTGATCGGTGAGTGATGGGCCTGAGGTCTGTCTGCGGGTGCCTTCTCCCTTTTGCATTTTCAACAAAACAAATGACACCTTCCTGAGCTGGGATCTACGCCACTGCCAGCGTTAGTGAACTGCAAGTTGCCGTTTGAGTCATAAACTGTAATTAGCTCTCAGGGTGGGGGACCAGAGCAGGCAAACTGGTTTGTTCTCTGTCCGATGCGCGTGTCCTGCCCACTGTGAACACCTGTCACGTCACAGTGGGTGCGGGGGCAGCAGGCCCTGCCTGGGGGGGAAGCCGTCCCAGGGAGAGACTCAGGACCAAAGACGTTTTCTGGAGGGAAAGGGATTAGTATTGGATGCCTCGCAATGAGCAGCACAGGGTCGCTGTGCAGTAGAAATTCAGAAATCGTTTGCCGTCTGAATGAACCAGAACCGGGCTATCTCCTCAGGAGACGGCAGGTGTGTTACGGGTGTGTGGTGAGTTAGAGGCCCTGGACGGAGAATTACTGGGAAAGGAGAGAATGGCGTTGGTGGCTGCCGGCAGTAAACCGATATTGGTGGAAAGAGTACACACTTGGTCTTGAGATAGGAAAAGATGGATCAATTCTAGATCTGGGAAGGAAAGGAGAGGGCCACTGAAAAAAGGAAGTGAATTGTGTACAAAAATTTACTTGGGTTCTCTAATAATTAGGGTCCCAGAATGCCACATTTTGACACTTCACTGGTGTATTCTCCATGGACGCAAAGCAAGAGTGGCCCGCTCTGTGAATGTGGGATGACTTCTTATTCTAGAGGCCAGACCCCTGGAGGCGGTGCTCTCAGCAGGCCCCTCGGAGTCCGGGCTCACCCTGAGGAAGATGGATCAGGCAGGAAGGGCCAGGTTTCTCAGAGCTTTTCATCATCCGAGCGTCAGTTACCAAGCGCCCAGCAGACGTCCAGGCCTGCACTGCGTCCTCCACGTCCACACCCCGCCCCGCCCCACCTGCTCTGGATCTGAGCCACACGGTGCTCATCAAGCCCAGGTGCCCCAACTTCCAAGAGCTCGGCTCCCATGGCATTAACATTCACGACTTCAGATTCCGCGTCTGTAATATGGATGATAATGATTCCTTCATCTCACGAATTAAATCAAATAATCGATGTGGAAGCATTTTTGTCAACTCTCACGTAACATTATTTGAAGACGTTAGGTTTTGCATTCACTTTTTTAAGGAGCGGGGAGAAGAGAGTCCCCCTGTAGCCTGGCCTCTGCTCACAGCCCTAGCCCCACTCCTTCTCTGTGACCCTGAGGGGCCCACGCTTGTCCCTGCAGGGCTGCGCTCCTCTCTGCCCCAGGACCTTGGCACGGGCTGGTCCTCTGTCCGCTGCCCTCCATGTGGCTGGCTCCTTTGCACCACTCAGGTCTGCATGCACCTAAAGCTGCAGCCTGCCCCTCACTTATCGTCCTCAAGGCACGCACCACCACGTGTGATTACTTATTTGTTTGTGTTTATTGTCTGTCAGTCCCAACCAGCATCCAAGCTCCGCGAGGAAAGGGACTTTAGTGTCTGATGTCACCGCTTCGTTCCAGGTACACTGTAGACACTCAGTAACACTTGTTGAGTAAATAAAATAAATGAAGAGGGGGACACAGAGAAATAATCAAGTGAGAAACCTCTGGGCAGCCCCTCAGGAACTATCTGGAAACTACTGAGTCCACTAGGCCTTTCTTACAGCTGAGAGACGCAGCGGAAGGGAGCCTGCCGACGGCTACGGAGCCCTGGGCACCACCGAGGCCGACAACGGGACTGCTAGAGGCTTGCCAGCTGTCAACACCCATTGGCACCGTGCAGGTGTGCAGTGTGGACAGGTAACGGGGTTTGCTAAGGCCACGCCCTCACTCTGAGCAGAGATAGGGACGCTGATTTCATTCGGTGGTTGAGAGGCTCAGATGAGGCCATCCATTAAAGCATCATCCTAGCGCGTGATGAGCAAGCAGCTGAGAATTCGTAGCTGTGGGTGAGAAATCACGACCAGCGGCCTTTTTAAAAGCAGAAACAAGCCTTTGGAAGAAGATAAATACCATACACCCTCACTCATATGTGGAATCTAACGAATACAATAAACTGACGAACAAAATAAACCCAGAGGCGTGGACGCAGGGAACAGACGGACAGATCTCAGGGCGGGGACTGGAAGAGCTAGCCAGAGAACATACACGCACACGTGCGAAGCCCAGGGACACAGACAACGATGTGGTGAAGGCCGGGGGTGGGGGGTGTTGGGTACAGGCAGGCAAGGGGGAAGTGGGGGGCATCTATGTCAACAATAAAAAATAAAGGAGATAAAAATAAGAGAAAATAAAAATAAAAAAATAGAAGCAGTGGCTCTCAACCTTGGCTGCAAAATGGACTCCACCCCCCAGCCCCCACTCACAGATGGACAAAATCCTAATGTCTTGAGACCCTCATTTCACCGGGTGGGTTGGGGCAGGCAGGATGAGAGAAGTTTTAAAAGCTCCCCTGAGAACTCGAATGTGGGGCCGGAACTGAAAACCATCTCCTTAAAGACGTCTACAGAGGGAGCCTTAGAGGGTCTGCAGACATCGGATTCCGGCATGCCAGTGACTTCTCCTTGAGAGACACCGTGTCTGCCCCTCCCGCCCCCCCTCACACGCCTCTCACGCTGCACTTGGAGAAGAGCGCCGGAGCCAGGCAGGCTCTTGGACAACGTGCGCCCAAGTCATTCAAACAACCGTAAGAAAGGGTTCCCGTCCAAAGGCCGATGGTGTGGCATCCTGCTACGATGCTGGGGCTCCGTGGGCTATAAATTACCGGTCAGCTAACAGTTAATTGTGAACCGGAGCACGATGCAGAATTCACCAAGGTTGTGATTAGTTGAGCCTAGAGAATGGCTCCAGTCGGGGTGCTGGCAGGGGATCAGAGACTGACTTAATGGGTCTCCCTGCGGGGGCGGTGGAGCAGGGTGGGGGGAAGTGGCGTTCTATCTTGTACGGTGGGTTTTTCAAGAGCTGTTACCACTCGGTGTTTTCCTCCATGGGCTCAGTCCCACTGGTAGCTCTCAGATGGTTTATAAGAATGTTCCCCAGGATAACTAGGTCTCAAGTAAACATTTTATATTGGCAACTTCGCCAATAGCAAAATATTGTGGTCTTGAAACCAATTCCACCCCAGGCGTCTATAAATTATCAGATCTGGAACCTGCAAAATCACCGTGTGTCATGGGAGAGTCAAGTACTTCTTTGTTACATTTCTTAAGGGTGTAAATTCATGTTTCTTTCTGTGTGGTTCCTGATGTGGTTGGAAATGAATTTAAAATGCCAGTTTATGACTTTGATAAATCTTTGGGGTGCACACACACCACCCTCCCCAGCAGAGGCAGTCAGTGAAATGCTAGGAGCTGGAAAATTATGAAGAAGTATTTTCATCTCCTAAGAAACTGACTCAAGGGCTTTCTGGTGGGCGTTTGATCTCAACCAACAGGAAAAACAATGCGATTTCATTTTCTCTCCCTAAAACACCCTTTCAAGGGGACTCCATGCTGGCAGCGGCACTGGGCGGCCTGACAGATTGAATGGCTCCAGGCTGCTGAATCGGGCTGAATCTCAATTTTATCATCAAACGAAACTGGAATGTGGAAGGCATGGAAAAGAGAAGGAGAAGGAGAAGAAAGAAAAAGAAACAAACTCTTTCATGAGAAAGAACCCAGGTTAAAATGCAGCCTAGAATTTTACGTGAATTTGAATCGTGAAAGCATGAGATACAAACATATTAACAGAGTGTCACTTCATGGACCTCGTTTGAAACAAATAAAAATCCTCTTTTCCCTTCATTTCCATGTGGAAATTAGGTTTTGCTTAGGCACGTGCTGGATTACACGGGATTATCGGAAAGTCATCCCTGAGAACATGGCTGCTGTTAAGAGCAGGTGCCCAAGGTGTTGTGGTCCCCCCGGGACCGGCCACCAGAAGGGGGCAGGAGACGAGGCTTCATATTTTCCAATTTGGGAGATTTTTTTTTTTGGTATGGGCCTTACTTTTTTATGGGCCTTACTGCGTTAATTCCAATGTTTTCGTTTTAAAACTTTGCATGGAAACATCGTTCAACTTTAATGTCTCCGTGACCAGGGTTCACAGATGGTGCCCTGCCCCGGGCAGCTGCTTCTCTGCCCAGGAGTTCCACAAACCAGCTCAGTGCCTGGGACCTGCCTTCTGTTTCTTCCTGGATTACAACCGTGGGCTGTCATTCTTCCACCTACCCTCTCCGTCTGACTAGTGCCCTGCAGCCTCCCATCCTGTTCATCTTAACCAGCATAAACTGGATCGCAGACAAAGTAAGGTCCTCAAATTACGAGAATCACTTACAACCAGGCTGAGTTAAGGCTAAGGGCCTGATCGGGGACAGGAACTTCTGGGAATGGCTGCCCAGCAGCCCAGGGGCTGCCTTTGGGGTGGGAGGCAGAGCTGGACAGGGGCTTGTTCCAGCCGAAGACTCGGTCTGACCTTCAGCCCTGGGGCATTAAGCACGCAGTATGTGCTACACAGCTGATGTGCTGGCCGGGAGAGGCAGCCGGTGAGTCGGCTATGCATGGGCTCAGGTCGGGCCGGGGCTGGAATCCCTCTCCGGGCTGCTAGCCAGCTCCGGCCACGTGACCCAGGGCTGTCCCTCCACATGCACCTGGGGAGAAACGGCAGGGCCTGCCCACAGAGGTCGTGAGCACGCCTGTCTAAGCGTGTCTGGAAAGTGCTTAGATGCGAACTTAGTGCTAGTATGTAAAACAATAAAGTAAGTCTCACCTAAGTGGCTACTCTCACTCAAAGATGAAATAACTCACGTCTGCTGCGGCCAGTCCATCCAGCAAACCTAACAAAGCCCACACCGGCCGCCCATACTGTGTGGGGTGACTCGAACTGCACCGCCACCGCTGTCACCAGGGAAGCCCCTTCTCCCCGACGGCCTTGCATTTCATCTCGACCTGGTGACATTCTTAGAGACAACCTGAAGTGTGGCCAACCCATGAATAAACAATGACCTGAACTCGTAAGAGTCCTTCAAGGGTTCATAGACACTCCTCAATAGCATTCTGTCTTCCGTTCCGTTGTAGCTGACATTTCACACGGACATCCACAAAAAGGCTAAACGAGGGTTTTAAAAACCGGAATAGAAACGTGTGCTTGTCACGGAAAATCTAAAACTTCAGACGAGCCTGCGGAAAACCATTCACGCTCTCGCCACCAGGCCAGGCCTCGCCCTCCAGGGTCCCATGTGGCCGCCCGTGTCTGAGCGTGTGGGACAGACACGGCGGTGGTGCAGATTACAGTTTGGGGGCAGATCCTTCTGACACCCACTCATGTTAGAAATTCTAAAAATACAGGGTGGGGCAAAAGCAGGTTTACAGTGGCGAGTGCGTGAAACAACGGCATGGGATGGCGGGAAGGAAGCCAAATTGTACCCGGACGCCACCCCACCTCCGGGCACCCGGCCAGGCCCTTCTCTCGTGAGCCCGTGACCGCTGCGGAGTTCGTGGAAGCCAGGGCCCGAGGAAGGCAAGTTCCCGTGGGGTGTCTGGATGGGACCCGGTCATGGGCCTGTCCCAGCATGAGACCTGCTGGGAGGGCTCCACTGGAGGGCCATCTGGTCCGATTTCTCCCGTGACTTTTCTAATCAGAGCCGGGCAGTGGCTGGGCTGGGACCAGAATCATGACCTCTGTTTCCCACGGCTGCACTTTGGCCATGAGGCCTGGCACACACTCAGTCTTTAATAAAGAGGGAGAAGTAGAGGGAGAGTAACGTCGATGTGCCAGAGAACACCGATCAGCTGCCTCTCACAGGCCTGGTCTGCCACCCAGGCCTGTGCCCTGACCGGGAATTGAACCCTTGATCTTCCAATTCACAGGTCAGTGCTCAACCCACTGTGCCATACCAGCCAGGGCTCGGGAACTTATTTTAATGCTCATTCCATATTTCCCCCAAGATTAGTAAAAAATCTAAACATTACCCATGTTTCTGTCTTAAAAAAAAAGGAGTGGGGGGAGACAGACTTTAATGTTTCTTTGGTTAAATACACTAAAAGCAGGAGCGGGGTTGGGGGTGACTCGAGGGCTAATGTCCAGAGGGGCTGCCTGGGCTCCCCATGTGTCCGAGGCACACAGAGGGACTGGAGGGTGGCTGGGCTGGCCCTGCATGCATCCCACTGCTGTCCCCCACCTGCCCAGGCCACCTGCCAAGTTCTCTGTCAACACTGCAGCCCCCAGAACCTGGGGCAGGGGGTGGGGGGGGTCTGCGCAGTTCTAACCGTTGCCCAACCCTAAGCCTGTCCGATGAGAACCCTGCTGAGCCCCTCACGAGCAATGCAGGGTTAAGGCAGAGAAGGTACTCTCTGAAGGCATGCGGCTGGAACGTGTCTCTACTCTGTAACAGGGACCTAAAGGTAACGATAAACACGGCCTCAGATGGTCTTGAAATGTTGCCCCTGCAGCTATCACCGAAGCTGTCGGTGGTGTCAGCGACTTACCTGCCAGGGGATCTCCAGTGCTGTCTGCAAAGCCATTTTCTTCTCCCTGGAAACCAAAGAGCAACCGTTATTAAAATCAAACTTGTGCACAAATGGAGGTATTACCAATTTTCCAATTTAGTTAAATGTCCACCAAAACCTGGGGTGGGGTGATTGGTGAGAAGAATGGTATTACGACGGCCATGAACTCCGCCCCCCACTCAGAGGGTAAGGCTGCATGCTCCCTCGGCTGGGTCCCCAGTGCCCAGCACGGCCGGCCCGCCGAGGACACTCAGCGAATGTTTGTTAAATGAATGGCTGTCCCCCGTTTTAACAAGTATATTGATGTTTGCAACAATGTGCCACTGTTTTATTTGTATTTCACCTCCTGCATCATTTCCCTTACTGTGCTTCTCATCTACTTCTTGGCGGGCTGTGTGTCAGGCCAGGTGATAATTCTTTCTTCGTGTCTTGTACCTTTTAAATACACACTAGGAAGCAGCAAAGAGAAACTTCGGCAAGAGCGGCACCCAAATCTCGAGAGATGACCATGTCTCCACCTGTATGATGGGGCTCATTTTCATGACCAAGGCCCTGGGAGGGATGGACTCTGACCTTGAAGGGCGTGTGTGCATACGTGTGTGCATGTGTGCATGAGTGTGTGTGTCTACAACCCTGTCAGCAGACCGCAGCCCCAGTCTGTGCTGCTGTTAACCCATCTCCGACACCTCAGCTAACACGACCCCTACACCCTCTGCGTTGCGGAGGGACTCCAGAGTTGGGTCAGAAGCCCCGGTTTCCCTCCAGCTGCCTTATAACCAGGCGCGTGGCGTCCCCACACTGGTCTCCATTCCTCGATTGTACAGCACGATGGAGGACAGGCGAGAACCGTCTCCAAGTGCCCTGAGTCCTCGGATCTCGGTGCGTTTCACCCTTAAAGATGTGCTAACTCCCTGGTGTCGAACATTTTAAACATGTTCCTTTCCCTTTAAGGCTACACAACACGGCCTACTTGACTTCATCTTGCACGGTCTGGAGAAAACTGTTAACGAAGTCGCTGTCTGGCCGGCATCGTCCCCATGATGAAGACAAGGGACCCGACGCAGAAAAGTACTTGTGCAGGTTGATGGTGACGGAACTTAGGGTCGCATCTATGACCCCTGTTCTTGCTCTGATTCCTGTTTCTGGTGGTTCTCTCTGCTTCTAAGAAGCCTTTCTCCTCACGGCAAGCTCATAAACGCCCGTGTCTCGGCTGTGTAAACACACTTGTCTAATTACAAGTTAATTTTTTCACGTTCCTCCATCCCACCAGCTGGGTTTTCCCCTCACTCGATACCTCTTGCTTCTGTTTGAGTCTCTGCCACTGTCTCTCCTGGAACAAAGAGCCAGTTGCTCCCCCACACCTATTACCGTTTGCAAGAGAGGAGAGCGGAAGCCTTTGAAAGAACAAAACCTCCCTACATTTACAAGGCCAAGTCCAGAAGCTTCACGAGGCTGAGCTTCCCTCCTCACTGCGCAGCGGGTCGTGCGGAGACCTGTGAGTGCGGCGTGGCCCTGGCAGGAGTGGCAGGGACGCGCTGTTGCTGCCACTGTCACACTCTGCCCCCTGAACCAGACACAGGAACCGAAACAGAACCTTCCGGAGGCGTGAGGCACAAACATTCAGCTTGGCAGGGTCTGTGGTATGACCGAGGTCCCTGCTGAACAGGAACTTCCCTTGAAGGCTACACAACACGGCCTACTTGACTTCATCTTGCACAGTCGGGAGAAAACTGTTAACGAAGTTGCTGTCTGGCCGGCATCGTCCCCATGATGAAGACAAGGGACCCGACGCAGAAAAGTACTTGTGAAGGTTGATGATGAGGGAACTTAGGGTCGCATCTATGACCCCTGTTCTTGCTCTGATCCCTGTTTCCGGTGGTTTTCCGGGAGTGGAATCGGAAAAGCCTTCTCTGTGTGGTGTTCAGGGTCTCGTAGAAACCGAATCCCTGCCTCTTCCCAACACTTGTCTACTGAGCAGCTTGTTCCCGCGTTGGGCCCGGCAGACAAAGGAGAAACGCCCTGAACCCCGACCTCAGGGCCTGCCCTCTGCCACACTGGGGTCACAGAGACACAGGAGTAACTAAAACACCGGCAGGGATGTGACCTCTGAGAGGGAGAGGGAGCTCCTCAGAGAGCAGGGGTTTCTTCAGACAGAAAAAAACCCACCGAGGCGGCTTCTTTGAAGCAAAGACACTTGAGAGGAGCCCTGCTGAGGATCTGGAGTGGGGACTTGGGAGGCAAGGGCGTTTGGCCAGAGGCCCACGTGAGCAGGCAGTAGCCTGGGGCCCCGCGGGGCATTCTGTCGCAGCAAAGGCAGCGAGGGAGCCGCCAGAGGGCGATGAGATGGTGGAGGCGACCGAGGCCAGAGGGAGACCTGGAGGCCTGTCGGAGGAGCAGGGCTGCACATCGCGCCAATGAGGCACCCTCATCAGAGCCCTGAGCAGAGCAGGGGCCCCTCAGAGCTCTGGGCAGGGAGGAGACTCCACTGGCTGCAGGGGAGGGGGGGTCCCTGGTGGTCAGGGACAGCGTGGAGGCCAGGAACCGGGGGTGCGGTGGGGAAAGCAGGACTGACTCACAGGCAAGGGTGGATGAGACCCCAAACCACCATCCTGGGGGAGGAAGGGCCCAGGCTGGGGCCACCGCAGAGGTGGAGCCACTGGGGGCAGGGGAGGCAGGGTGGGGGCCGGGGTGTGTGGAGGCGAGGTGAAGGGCAGGTCTGTCCCAGCTGAATCACGGTGCTGGGGTGGGGAGGCCCCCGCAGGAGAGGAAATGGTGCGGTGGTTGTGGGAGAAGGCACAGGTGGTGGAGAACCAGGAGTGAGGTCACAGCCAAACACCCACATTCAGCGCGGGGAGGAAGGAGAGAGGAAGGCAGACAAAAGGGGTCACAGCGAGAGGTGACTGTCAAAAGCTGCAGGAAGGCTGGAGGCTCTGAGGAGAGGAGTGAGTGGTAGTTTCTGAAGGCAGGACTGGCTGGCTTCCACCCAAGAGGCGGTGGGGACATGGAGGAGGCCAGAGGGGACAAAGAGATGGCCGGCACCCAAGCACGGCTGCAGGCGAGCTCCCCCAGCCCTTCTCTCTGCTGAGCTTTCCTGTATCTCTGTTGAGCCCTCAGCTTAGGCACCACCTCTGGGAAACCGTCTCCCAAGTCCCAGTCTGGTCCTGCCCCCTAGGTGTGCCCACAGCATCCCGTATGGGTGCCCCACCAGGCCCTGGTTCCACTGAGTGTAGAGGTTTGAAGTGTCTCTTCTGCTCTAGACTCTAACTACAAGGCAAAGATCTTATCCTGGTGCTGGGGTGACTTGTACACCTGAGACAGGTACCACCACACACCTGCAAAGGGAGGCTGAGTGAGGGGTGGGGAGGAAAGGAGACACAGGGCACCTGGGGAGGGACTCCCCCCACCACGCCCACCTTTCCCTGCTCCTGCTCTCTGGCCTCACCTCCTCAGGTACCAGCTGCTCGAGCTCCACCCCACTTCATCTCTCTGGATCCTCATCCACGCCATCCCTCACCTGGATCCTGCACACTCAGTCACAGTCAGCACGTTAGTGACATGTTTGAAAACACCCTAGATCTGTGCGCCGACTGTGGGCCCCTCAGCTGCCTTAGCGCTGGGATGGACTCCCCTGCCTCAGCCTCGCCCTGAGTGTTTCCGAGCTCAGGAATCAGATCTCAGCGGGGCCCCGGCTGCGCCTTGGTTTTGTGGGAGACACGAACGGCTTAACAACACATGGCATAGTATTCAGCTTTAAAAAGGAAGGCAACTGTGACATCTGCTACACCATGGATGAACTTTGAGGACATCATGCTCAGTGGAAGAAGCCAGTCACAGAGGATAACTATTGTAAGACCCTGTTTATGTGAGGGACCCGGAGGAGTCAAGTTTGAACAGACAGGAAGTAAGACAGGGCCTGCCAGGAGCTGGGGGAGAGAGAGGGGGAGTTATACTTCAGTTTGGGAAGAGGAGAAAGTTCTGGAGGTGACGGTGGTGGCGGCTGCACTGCAGTGTGAATGTCGTTAATGCTACAGAGCTGTGCACTCAGAAGTGGTCCAGTGGCAAACACATGTTCTATGTATCACATCACAACAAGAAATGCTCACCTCCTTAGTAACTTTGAGGGTATCACAAAGTTAATACCAACGTTTTGTATATCCTCAAGTAGGCTAAAGACAAGCCCCATTTTGTAAAACTTTCCCATTGCAAGTACGAGGGACTACCTGATGTTTGGGGAGATGTGGTGACTGCTGCCTGGAGTTCTCTGGGCAGAGAGAGAGGTGGGCGGTCACTCCGATCTGCACTCTGCTCACAGGTCCCACCTCTGCTCAGGGAGCAGCAGGCACTGGGTGCTGGAGAGCCCCCTGCAGACCACACCTGCTGGCTTCTCACCGGCTCCGAGAGACCCCGGGGCCAAGGAAACACCCTGGCGACCCTCTGCACTCGGAGCGGGCATGCACCCCACTGCAGTCCACGTGGGGCCTGACAGAGGGCCCAGACACTGACACAGGTCGGGGGAGGTGGCAGCCGATGCCAAGGGGCTGTCTTCTGCTGCGCTCCACTGTCCCACCCTTAACTCTCTACACTCAGCGAACGGACCCAGGATTCCACCTTCATTACTGGCAAACTGAGAGGCGTCTGCTTGGAAACCGAATCGTCCCAGCTCACCCGGCACCGGCAACTGAGCCTGCAGGCAGATAGCCGGAGAAGCAACGCCTCCTGCAGATGACTTCTTGCTGGAGGGACGTGGGGGCCCCAGCCAGTCAGAGCGGGAAACCAGCATCTCCCCGAGGACCGCCCACGCTTAAGCCTGAGTGGAGGGCCTTGAAAACAGGAGTTTAAACGCCGAGGTGTGGACGGTAACAGGGAGCAGACAAGCACAGACTTAACTGTCTCACTCAGCGGATCCTGTCGGGTCTTTCTAAAGCAATTTATACCAGTTTTCTCTGCAAAGTAATTACTATTATTGTAATAACGGTGTGCACTTACTTTTTCATCGAAGTTTAATATGCACATAGAAAACCGGCGTTTAGAAGTGAATCTAATCTAGGATCCATTTATCAAGTACCTACTCAACGTCAGGGACCGTTCCAGTCCGGGACTGTGGGGACCCAGGGGACAGACCCGGGCAGCCTCAGGTTACAGGCCATCAATGGAACAAGGACGTGACAGATACGAGCGCCACAAGGAATAACGTGTTAGACAGGCACGGACAGATGCCGAGGGGCGCAGAGGTGAGCCAGGCTTCAGGTGAGACCTCAGGGCGCAGGGGGAGTTTTCACTGGGATGAAAGGACAACACGCGGAAGAACAGAAATTTGAATTAAATGCTACGGTGCTCTGCCAGGATGAGAGCAAACCGGCAGGTTTGTGTACATTCAGCCCTTTCTTCTGTTCAACGAGCTCTCTATCCGATTACAAGGAAGCCCTGCCGCTCCCGGAGGTGAAGCGGGGGTCAGGCGCAACCGCTGTCCCCGGCCTGTGCGGCCGGGCTCAGGTGTAATTTCACTCCTTTTGTCTGGTTCCAGGGATGAAAGCCGGGTGGTTTCCCTTTCTGTGCGAAGGATCGCCGGGTATTGTTGAAAAACACCACCAGTGCTTTACAGGAGATTACGGTTTGCCGGCGCACGGGCCAGCAGGCCCGGAGGATGCGCATGCGCAGAGGCAGGAGTCTGCCGGTGCTCACCCCCTTCCGGAGCCGCCGGTCCGGTGTCGGGAGGCGGCGCTGCTGGAGCCCAGACCCACGGGGGGCGGGGCAGGGGAGGGAGGTGCTATGAGGACGAGCGGCCAGGAACCCGGGTCGTGGACTCATCGCTTTGGTCTAGAACCTTCCTGTGGTGCATTACAATATGGAACACTCGGTGTGGCACCTACTTTGGCACGTCTCCCTCCCAGAGGTTCCTGGCTACAATCTAGAACCCATTCTTGCTGATTCCTCAGTCGTGGAACCTATACAGAGATGTCTTTTAGCCCAAACCATATTCATCTACAACTTGCTTTATTTGTCTAATAATATGGCAGTGACATATGGCAGTACTCATGAGGGGTCAGTGGCCACTCCTCTTGTTCACGGTTTCACAGCATCACACCTGTCACAGTGCCAGCGTTGATCCCCCCGCGTCCTCCCGCACTGCTCCCTCCAGGCACCTCCCGTTCGAACACACGCTGCTCGGACTTCTGTAGGATCCAGTCCTTGAGTGGCCCTGCTGGATCCGCCTGTCACAGCGGCTGCCAAATAGTCTTCCGGAGGTTCTACCAATCTACACTCCCAACCTGTGTGAGGTGGCTGCCCCCGAGCCCAGCACCAACCGGAAGTTCCAGTGAAACTCGAAGGCATCACAATCAATCGCACACTCAGTGGGACCAAAAGAGAGTACGCTACATAATGAGAAGCCACAAAGTCAAACACAGCTGGCAGAATAGAGGACTGTGAGGGTTTCACTGGTTCATAAACAAACCTCCCTCCTGCCGTTCTTAGGGAAACAGCTACCAAGTCCCAGCAAGCAGGCATTTTGCCCTTTGACCTATACAAGTCTCAGCATGAATATTTTATTTTGACTTGGCCCAAAAGCACAGAGAAGTCAAAGACAGAGGCATAATAGACTACAACCAATCCGAGTACTATTTCATTTCTGCAAAGTCCTTTATGGAACAAAGTCTTCGAGGCCCTGAAATGATGGCTGTGGCTGCGGTGGGTGGCATGAATGGTGGTGGTGGGGGGGCACCTTGTTTCCTGTAAGAATCAAACATGGAGACGGCAGGTGGTCCTGGTCAGGGCTCAGCAGGGCAGCTTCTGCCCCAATCAGCAGAGCTCCACCCCAACGCCCGGAGGCAGAAGGGGTGAGCCTGGGTTACAGGTGGACCTGAGAGTCTGGGGTGGGGTCTGACCCAGGGGGGAGGCGCTGTGAGAAGGCGTGGACACAGGACCAGAGGATGGGAAGGCCACCGTCCGGGATAATCAGCTTAGTGTGCAGAAGGGAAGATGACTCGACTCAAGGAAGTGATGTGCCAAATGGATAGAGTTGGATCTTTACCTGTTATAGGTGAAAGTGCCAGGGCATCGAAACACAGAAAGCAAAGATCTATGGCTTTTAAAAACCCTCATCAGCACCACTGGGATTATACACTTATTTTTAACGTTCTGGTGCTTAGTGTATCTCGTCACCTATTTTCTAATGTGGCCTTGTCCCTCACCTTCCCAGAGGTGACACGGTCACCTCCACAGACTGATGGGAAGCTGGAGGGGAGGAGACAGAAGAACAGAGAGCGTGAGGAACTCGGGCCCGGAGATGCTGGAGAGGAGCTCAGAGAACTGGAGAGGAAACTTCCACCCCGGCAGAGCCTAGCCCTGACACTCCTCCTGCCCCTCTCGGGGCCCAGACAGCCGTGTGTCCAGAGGCCTCCCATGGGTTTGCGCTGGCAGAGGGGAGAACTCCAAGTGCAGGCTCTGGGGGAGTCTCCTAGTATTAGCCAGTCACCCTGGTTCCTTGTTCCTCAAACTCCGTATCAGGGAAGAAGAGCCCACCAAGAATTTCCTAAACCCAGAACAATCCGATTTTCTCCGGGAGTGTTAACGCCGTAAGAGACCCACTGGCCTGTCATACAGACCCTGCTAGGGCCTGCTGGCTGCCACATGCGAGAAGGCAGGCAGGGGCGCGCTGGGCCAACTCACAGCAGTCGTCGTCACCCACAGCAGGCGCCGCACGGAGCCTTCCCCACCCTTACAGAGCTCAGAACCACCTGAGCTTTGCAGGGGGCCTGGCGGCGCAGGCTCTGCCGAGGCAATGCGGCTGACGGACTGCGTTCTGCCAACCACTTCTCTGTCCTTTTACCGAAAAATGCAACCCTCCATTTACCAATTTTGTTCCAGTGGCTTTTTCCCATGCCCGCCTGCCAGACTGTTATCATCAGAATGCGGAAAAGCCTAAAATCTCCCTAGATTTAGGCAAAGCAACAGGCCCAGCAGCAACTGGTGCCACCCAGCTGCTACCGATTGAGAAACACTGGGCACTGGGGCCGTGCTGGGGGGTGGAGGGTGACACTGGACACGGTTCCAGGTCCCAGCTCTCCCACTGAGATCACCAACAGCGAGCTTCCTCTGACCCCCTTCAGCTCTGAAGAGGCCAAGTCGTCAAGTGGGCGTCGGGCCCCAACCCACTTTCTCAGCTGTCAGGAGTGGCGAGGCCGAGCCTCCCTCTGAGGGGGTGTCGGTGGCACTGAGTGTAGGAGGGGCCTTGCCCTCAGGCCTCTGTCGGAATGTCGGGGCGTGCGGGAGCTAGGAGGAAGGGGGAACCTGGACATCCAAAGAGAAGGTACAGACGGGCATGTGAGGGTCAAGGCCACAGGGAGAGTCCCACCTAAGACACTAAACATGTGTCCTTGGAAACAAAAGACTCCTGCTTCTTTGGTGCATAAGCAAGATGCAAAATGAGCCACAGTTCCTCAGGCCGCCCCTTTGGCGTCAATCATCAGCTAAGATGGGGGCCTGGCTTTTAAGGGGCTGCGAACTCCCGTCTCGGCCTCCACACCTACTTCCTATCACACTACCGACAGCCCGGCATGCTCGCAGTTCCACGGCTCACAGCCTGGGTGACCCAGCCCCCCAGTTACTCCGGGTAACACAATGCAGGAACTTCATTTTTGAAAGTCTTGTTTAATTTCAAAGAAATCAATTTGTTGTTAACAGGCCTTCCCAGATAAGACAGCATCTTTTTGTTGTTTTAATCTGGTGGCATTTATCACTAGGATTTGACTGTGAGCTCTTCTGATGGGCTCATTGGGAAAAGGAAGGACAGCCTGGCCTGCTGGGTGGGTCTTGCCTCACAGCAGAGATGAACTGACAACAGCCGCACGTGGTGGGGCCGGGGGAGTGGGATGGTGGGGGCACCTTCCCCATGGCAGTATTCACAACAGCAACAGAGTTGAAGCCACCTCAGTCCCATAGCAGGGAGACTCTCCAAGCAACTCAGTGGCACAGAATGAAATGTAACAGGATATGAGGTGGGGTGTTCTCCTAGGGCCTTACGAGCTCTGATTGGGGCCCCAAGCTGAGGGTAGTGGCATGCATGCACCCCCTAGAGAGGTGCTAGGTTAAACCCTAAGAGACCAGCTACATGGGGGCCTCAAGCGGCAGTATGACCCCTGCCCCAACCCCACCTTTAACTTGTAAGAGGAAGAGATCTCTTCAAAGGGATTAGTGGGAGAAATGAGAGCTGTGGCTGCTTTTCTTCCCCTGCCCATCAGGAGGAGGGGGTGGGCCTCTGCCCCACCCATGCCAGGTGAGGGGTCTTCAAGAGAGCACTAGTTGGGGGAGCCTCTCAGTGCCCGGCTGGATGCCTCCTGATGTGCAGATATGCCAGGTCCAACCCTCAGCTACCAGGGGAACCCAGTGGTGGACAAGCGGGCAAGTTGTCCGTGGGAAATGCACCAACACCATCTGCTCAAGACATCCACCTGCTCAGGTAACAGGTACACAATAAAAATTTCAGACCAGGCCTGAGTTAGAGGTGGGGAGAGAAGCTTAGACTGGATGAGAGATCTAAGTACTGTGTATGGTTCATAGCATTTAAATACAATACTAACCAGATGTTTATTGAGCACCTACTGTGTGCTAGGAGATGTATCATTACACCCATTTTACAAAAAAGGGAAACTGACTCAGAGAGGTCAGGTAACTAGTTCAAGGTGATGCAGGACACAGGGCCTAGTAGTTCTCCCCAGCTCCATCGCCCACGGTGAGGCCGGAAGCATCTACAAGCAGGCAGTCTGCAGTCAGACCGCCTGCGTGGTTCAAATTGTGGCTCTGCTACCCCAGAACTGTGTGACCTTACACAAATTACTCAACCTCTCTGTGCATCTGTGAAATGGGCATAATAACCATCATCCCACAGAGGGTTGTTTGAAAATTAAATTAGTTCATACACATAAGTGCTCGGAACAACACTTAGCCTTAAACACGTTAAATATAATTATTATTATTATTATTTTGATTACATCACATTTACTGCTTATATAAAATGCTCATGATACTGCATTAAGAAAGGAAAACAGTTACTCTTATGCAAAGGAAAGACAGAGGAAATAATATGCCTCTCATCTTCTTTCAATAAGAACACTGCTATCATGGAAAAGTACTCACTCAACAGAAAGAACATTTACCCCCAGCTCACGGCTACATTTGACACTTTATACAGAGCACGCGTGCCCGTCCCATCTAAGGCGCTGCGATGTGGCAACGGCTGAGTAAACACAGCCAGCCGTGTCCCATCCGGTGAGCAGGACCACAGAGAATGCACAGGAAAAGGTGGACATGCGACCTACGCAGGCAGAACGGGTGACAAATAGAGCAAAATCACCCACGACCGTCGAGGCGAGTTCGATAGGAAAGCGCCGGTGTGGTGCTTGGAGAAGAGCGTGAGCCGTCAGGGTGTGTTTCTGACACGGGAGAAGCGCCAGCACACGCGTGCCCGGGAGCTTGGAGGTACTTAGCATCCACCCGGGCCACTCATCAATGCTGCTGGGTGTTAGATTCCAAGATACAGACTGCAACAGTCAACGCCAACTCTAGGCAAGCTGTTGCACCTTGAACTGTGTCCCCTCCTGACCTCACACTCCGACATCGGAGTCCTCATCTTAGGAATGGGACCTTATTTGGAAATATGGTCCTTACAGGGGCAATCGAGTTAAAGTGAGGTCATCGGGGCAAGCCCTCCTCTCATGGAGCCCCTGTCCTTACAATCAGGGAAGCTGGAGACAGGCACGCACACGGGGCGAGTGCTGTATGAAGACACAGGCGGAAATCACAACGTGCGTCTATAAACCAGGGGCACCACAGACTGCCCGAACCAGGGGACCCTGTTATCCCAGGAAAGTAACGCTTTGGACCTGGTCCTTGCTTCTGAAAAGGGAAGAAATCTCTCTGGGCCCCTGTTTTTGTAACTATAAAGTGGGAAATGGATCAATGATACAGCCCATGAAAGTCTGCATGACCTCTGGACCCCAAGTGCAGGTTAGGGCCAGAACAAACCTCAAACAGCCTGAACTCCAATGAAATACATCAGCATTTCCCAATGTGTGCTCCTGGGATTATCAAGCCTGAGAGGCAGAGAACCGGGTTGGGGTGTCAGAGGCTCCTCCCTCCCACACTGGTCACCAGCGGCAGGCTGTCCCCCGCCCCCCCCCCCCCCCGCTCCTTGCCTGCTCTGACCACGGGGAGGGGCTGGCTGCAGGATCGGGCCCACCCAGGCTGCCCCAATTCTGTGTCAGCCAACCGGGCCACACCTGGCGGCAGGCGGGAGCAGCTGGCACGTGTGGCGATGAAGAGTCGGTGCCGTGGGCATGTCTGACTCCCGCCCCCTGAGGACACGCGGTCCAGCCCTGCCGTCCTCATTCTGGCTGCACAGGAGCGGCCCTGGAGCTGGAAGTAGTGCATGCGTGCTGCCTACCCTAGACCACTTCTGCTCGAGCCTCCGGCGTGTGGGACACAGGACCCAGAACCATCGGTCTAAGCAAATCACAGGTGGGCAGTAATAACTGTTAGTGAGAAGATTTAAATGTTAGTGATCCCTGGGCCACTAATAGGTGCTCTCTGTTTGCAGCATCTGTCCCTAAAAATTCTCATTCCTGCCCTGGCTGGTGTGGCTCAATGGGCTGAGTGTGGGCCGGGTCCCCAGCAGGGGGCGCACAAGAGGCAACCACACATTGATGTTTCTCTCCCTTTCTCCTTTCCTTCCCCTTTCTCTAAAAACAAATAAATAAAATCTAAAAAAATATTCTCATTTCTGCCTATTGTGCCAGATCACACAGCAGCCACCTGAAGGGCCTCCCCTTTCCAGCACTTTCCATGCGCAACATGAAATGCCAGCCTCTGGATTATCCCACAATGACCGAGAGGCTTGGGTGGTGACAGCACACGGCAGACAAAGACTAATCTCACAGTAGGAGACTTACCTTAACGTTAACTATAGTTATCCTGACGCCAACCTTGCTGTGGACTGACTGGCAAATTTAACCCGTGGCCACACACTTTATCCCTCCCACTCAGTGATTTTTTTTTGTGGGCAGGTGGCAGGGTTTGTGACAGTCACCTGGGCGCTTTTCAAACCACCCCCAGTTTGGGAAGGTCCTGCTTTTCCTGTTGCTCTTCTAGAAGCTCAGCTCCTGAAACCCAGCCCAGATCCTCCCTGCACTCTCTGCCTCTCGCCAACAGCAGCTCGGGGTCTCTGAGGACTGCCCAGTCCTCCTCCAAATGACAGGCCTGAGGCAGGAGGGTCCCAGCCGGAGCCTGGTGGGCCAGCAGTCGGGTGTGTCCCCGCTTCTAGCTCCTGAGGGTTTCTGGAGGGCGGAGCCTGGCCTGTGGGTCCCCTGCACACCACGCTGCCGACCTCGGCCCTTGGAAGGGGAAGAGGCCAGGCTGCTGCACTGAGCAGGACCACCTCCTGCTCCTGGGGACTCTCCAAACCCACGGCCTTCACTGCTTTCTTTCTCGCCACCCCAGAGCCCCCGCTGTGCTCTGGTCCCTGATGCAGGATGAAGGACGCAGTACTCAGGCTGTTTCCGGTTCCCACCCCAGAGGGCAACTCCCCCGTCCACCAGCCCAGCACTGTCGCCGTGAGAAACGCTGTACTGCACAGGTTGCTTCAGGTTTGTCTTACTTCTCCATCATTCCCCACAGAGCATTTGTGATGTGCTCCGTGACATTTTTAAGAGCTTAAAACAGATTAACTCACTTTCCCCCAGACCCCCGCCCCCATTGCCCTGACAGGCTACTGTCCAGCTGGTGACAGTGGCCTCACCTGGCCACCACCCTTCCTTCCTGTCAGTCCCACATCCTGTCAGACCAAATCTTTTTCATCTCTTCTCCAAAATGTGTTGTTGCTGTTTGGTTCTCTCTCTCTTTTTTTAAGACTTTATTTATTTATTTTTAGAGAGGGAAGGGAGAGAGAGAGAGAGAGAGAAACATCATTGTGCAGTTGCTGGGGGTCATGGCCTACAACCCAGACATGTACCCTGACTGGGAATCGAACCTGTGACACTTTGGTTCGCAGCCCGCACTCAATCCACTGAGCTATGCCAGCCAAGGCTAGGTTCTCTCTCTTGTTTTAATTAATTAATTAATTAATATATGTATTTATTTTTGAGAGAGGTGAAGGGAGGGAAAAATGAGGGAGAGAAATATCACTGGGTTGCTCCTCGCTCACATCCTGACTAGGATGGAACCCGCAACCCAGGTGTGCGCCCTGACCAGGGATTGAACCAGTGACCTTTGGCTTTGTGGGATGACACCCAACCCACTGAGCAACGCTGGTCCAGCCTATTTAGTTCTTGTTTTGTTTTGATCTCAAATGCTGCTGGGGTTGAACTGAGTCTCTGAAATAGATGCATTAAAGGTCTAACCCCCGGCACCTCAGAGCGTGACTGTAATCGAGGTAAAGAGAGGTCACAAGGGGTGGCCCTAACCCAATATGACCTGTGTCCTGAGGAGAAGGGGAAATCGGGACACAGCGGCAGGCGCACATAGAAGGAAGGCGATGTGGAGAGACACAGGAACATGGGGCCACAGGCCACAGAGGAGGCCGGGAGCAGACCCCTCAAGGCCTTGGAAGGAGCCAGCCTGCAGACACCAGGTCTCAGAGTCATGGGCTTCAGACCTGGGACACGACGCATTTCTGTAGCTGAGGCCCTGTGTGCGGCCCTTTGCCCCAGGCCCCAGTGCCCCAATCCACATGTCTGAACTGCACTCACCTGTTCATTCTCCCCCTAGCACCTGCCCCCAGGCCCCTGCACCCAGGCTGTCAGGGGCAGCAGCCCCTGCTGTCCCTCAGCCTCAGGCTTCTTCCTATCCACGCCATGGGCAACCACAGCTAGGACAAAGGGTGACCTTTCTAGAGCTCTGTTTCGACCCCGTCATCCCATGGGAAGACTCTTCCAGGAATGTCCCATCCTCTGTCGGGGCCCTTGAGAGCCCAGCCCATGCCCCGAAGACTTAGAGGAGGCCCTGGATGGCCGGGTGGGGGTGGGGGGTACAGTTAACAGCTACAGGGCTGGCAGGGGCAGAACCAAGTCTCCATTCACAGAAGCTGGCTTACCGTCTATGTGCTGAGACTCCCTAGGAGTCTGAGGGAGTGTTTCTTAGCTTCCTTGCCTGTGGAGCCCCTGTTCTTGGAGCACCCACATGCCTTCCTGCTCAGCCCTCCTGGCAGAGACTGTCATGCTCAGTTGACCGCAGCTCCGAGCACTGGCCCCTGTGTCCCCGCACCAAGCAGTGGTGCTAAGGCGGTCTCGGCTCTCAGCCACCTGGTGGACGGATGGATGTGCGGATCTCGTGTCCTCTCTCCTCTCGCAACCACTGCCAATTCATCGAGCACTGTCACCCCACCGCCTAGTTCCGGAAGGCCTGTGCCTCCCTGCTGGAGAAACAGAACCAACGCTTCATCCCAAACCTCTTCGCTGGGTTTCCTCCTTTCCCGCCCCATCTACAGGTCATCACTCAAGGCACAGCTCAGACTGGAACTCAGCTACGTCCACGGCTTGTCTCTACAGCTAAAAAGAACGTTTCTGTCTTCACGCGACAGCCCTCTTTCAGTCTTGCCTCCGACGAAGAGTGGCGGTTCATCCTTTTAAAATACCAGCTCGCCTCTCGGTACATCCCTGCGCGCGTATCGCGTCGGCCCCGCCAGATCACCAATCCCCGAGGGAGATCCGTGTGCCGTGCGCCCTCCCCAGGACACTGCCAAGAATGGCACCAGTAAACATTTGCTGAGAAAATGAATCCTCTCTACTGTCTGCAGGGAACACAAACCCACTAACTATTCATTATCCCACTTCTCTCTCTTAGTTTGAACGCTCCACTCCGCGGTAGCCTGCCCTTTAAAATCTGACGCTTGTCGCCCTACGAAAGAAAGGTTTTCTGTGTTTTTTGACACTCCCCAACGAGAGGGTAATGTTTTTCCTTGCTGCCTTAACAAGTCTAACAGGACTGCAGAGTCTCTATGACCCGCTCATCCCTTAGGCCTGGCAATTACGTTCTTATCCCAGTGATGGGTTTCCTCCCTGAGGCCCCAGGAGCATCCATGTGGACAAACCCAGGGCTGTCTCTGCGGCTCGCCTGCGGCCACGCTGGGCCCCAAGGATGCTGGCAGTCCTCTGCTGGCGCTCCAAGCAATGCCCAGTCCCGGCCTTTCTCTCTCTTTATTCAATATATATTTATTGAGACTCACGAGGTGCTAGGCAATGAGGATGGAATTCTGAGCAGAAAGGCACTACAGGCCTACCCTTGGGGGTCACGGTGTAACCCCCGGGAGGGGCGGTGCAACAAACCATCAGCAAACACGTAACTACAACCTGGCGAGGCGCAGTGAAGCCGAGCGCCCTACCACCGACAGCTCTCCGCTCTGGCTGCCGCTCTGCCTCCGCGCCTCTGGGCCGCCTCTGACCGTGGCTGCTGGCTGCGTGGGGCAAAGCAGGAAGCCCCGCCCGCGGCTCCCTCTGCTGCTCCGCAAGGGCTCATCCCTGCCGGTCTCCTCCGCTCCTAGGGTTTCCCCGGTAACCCCAGTCACTCACGGGAGCCCAAAGCCAACACCCGGGGCTGCGTCATCGTAGTCAACCACTTAATTAGACCTCGTCACCAACTCCCACGCCACAAACTCCACAGGCCTAAGCGGACCGACGCAATCTTAACAGCTACACACAAACCGGGTCTCCTTCCAGAATTCTCCACCTACATGGCTCCTAGCAACCGTCTCCCAGTCCCGGGTTACAGCAGTCTTCTCCCCCAGCGCCCCCTCCCCCCAGGGCCCCACATACAGTCATGGGGCTGTCCCTTAAAGCCCCAATACCTTCCATCTACCGCTCCCCAGCATCCTAGGCTCTGGGGCCCAACTCACGTTTTGAATATGCTCTCCCAACACTTCTGCCGCCGCAAGGGAAGCTCCCTCTGTCACCGACGGTCCTCAGGGTCTTGCCGAGAAGTCCCTTCCCCCAGGGGTGCCCTCCCCTGCCCTCAGACACACTCCCTAGCACCTACTTGTGTGTCAGAGAAGACCCCACGCAGCCACTGCAGCGGGGGGAAGACCTTGTAGCAAACTGGATGCCACGTTCAGGAAACGGCTTTACACAGCAACAGAGTTGTTCCGGTTTTTATAAGCATCCGTATAAAACTGCGCAAGGGAGTAGTGGAATTGTGGGTGAATTTTTCCATTTTCCTAGATTCTAAATTTTACTTAGTGTAGTTTTCTATTTATTAATTTTTATTTTAGAATAGTTTTAGATTTACAATTTGACGGGAATATAGAGTTTCAGTCTCCCCTCTGCCCATTGTCCCTTATCAACGTCTCGCATGAGCATTTTATTTCTGTCGCAACTAAATGAGCCAAGAACTGAATGTGGCTTTGGAAACTTAAAAAAAATAACAACACTAGTTTGGCAGAACCACGTAAACAACATCAACTGGGGAAACGTCGTTCTTTCCATCACTGCTAATTCCAACTTAGCGTCCAAATATTTACCGTTTTTCTTATCACTTTAGTCTCTTCTTGGTGCGGATTCTTGGCGACAAACTGGAACAAAGTTCGTTTTACTCTCACTAGCCATACGTGTGTGCATGTAAAGCAGTAAAAACGTTATTGTTGCTTAAGGTTCTAGGGAATATTTTCTTTAACATAAAGAACCATGGGAATTTTTTAACTCATGAATTTTTACCATGGGAATTTTTTAACTCATGATAGCGTGCACTCCTTCTCGAAAAGCCTGTGAGCTCAGCTGGGGTCCCACCGCCTCTCTCCCTCAAGAGCACCCAGCCCAGCTGGTCTCAGAACTCAGCCAACCCTGGCGCCCACGAACCAGAGGAGCTGGAGACCCTGGTAGATGGGGTGTTGCTGTTCAATGACTAAAAGGGAAGAGCTCTTTATGAAGCCTTGTTGGAGACGTCAGACTTCAGTGTTTGACCTCCAAAACCCCACCATGTTCTTCCTTTGCCTCATTCAAACGAAGCAGCTAAAAGTCAGTCTTCGTAGAGGAGGATTTTAGTTTCTAAGTTATAACAATCACAGAAACAGCAAATATTCAGTATCTTAAAGAACATGCTTTCAGCTTGCTTGTAATGTCTGAGCTACAGAAAATGGAGTGAGGGTTTCTGTGCTGTGTGTGTGTGTGTGTGTGTGTGTGTGTGTGTGTGTGTTTAACGTTTCTCCCCTAGTGAGTTTCCTTTGTTCTGACTGCCAAGTTGGTTTCAAAGACTCTTTCTGGATTTCTAGCAGTTAGAACAAATCCTATAGATTACACAAAGAAATAACCGACTGAAAAGGCCCCATACAGGCCTACTTTTTTGTAGGAATATAAAAACTCAAACAAATTCCCCCCCTCCTTTTTTCAGTTGATAAATGTATTTTCATCTTTTAGGACAGTCTTTACCTCCCATAGAAAAGAACTATAACACAAAAATTAGGGAAAACGCTGACCAGCATCCTAACAGTAAATGTACCTAATCTTAAATGGTTTGGGAAAATCCCTAAAAGCAAAATGAAACAATGCAGCATTCTTGTGTCTTCAAGGGAGTCTATACCATTCACCCAAAAATGTGAAGAACCAAACTTTGTTAAACAAATTAGAAACTGTAAGAAAGGAAAAATGTATACATTAGGTTTACTAAAATGTTTCACACTCAGTTTGTGCCCAAGTCAATCATTGGCTTGTAATTCCAAGGAAAATGCTGAGTTATCAAAAGGAACAGGTAAGAGTAAGACAGTCACAGTGGGTGACCGAAGACCCCCAGATGAAAGTTAAAATAGCATCACGGACAACTTTCAAGAGAGCTGTGTTCATAATTACATTACTTGTTTCATCAACTGTATTGAATAACTTTGCTTTCTTACAAAAGTGATTTGGACATCCAAGAATACCCTTATTAATGATTCATTATAGACGGATGTTTTACAAGTCAGACTGAACACAACTTCACATTGGTCTTGTTTAAAAATTAACCTGGCATTAAGGAAGGAGCAGGACTGGTCTCCGGTCGAGACGTGCCTTTTGAGACCCTCGATGCTCCTACACTAAGCAGATGTGAGGTTTGGTGCAATTTTGCTGGTGAGCTCTGGGCGGGTGAAAGAGACGCACCGCATGGTACAAGAAGCAACGGAAGCACACAGCAGCCCAGAGAAGGTGCTGGGAGAATGGACCTCAACACACGAACAATGGAATGACAGGCAATTTCAGATTATTGTGTACATTTTTATCCCATCTGAAATGAAAATAACAACCATTCCTTTATAACCAGAGAACAATAAATGCACTTGCTTTTTGGAAAAAGGCAATAAAAAATACATTACAGTTCTACTTCTGCTACATGAAAAGGGTGAAAGTTTTATAACACATTACAGAATTGTTCTTGGATGACCCGGTTTTGCTGCAGGATAATAAGAAGTTCCTACCCACGTTACTTGTGAAAGAAGGCAGCTCTCCTCGCTAACCCGCTGACGGGGACTGTTTCTCAGCCCGCAGGGAAGATTTGCTTCACAGAACGGATCCAGGCTGCCACAGAGACTGCAAGTAACGCGAGTTCTATGGATCGGCCACAACACCGGGATGCTCCAAGATCATTTCCAGACCCATTTCATTACCTAAAACTCCTGTTCTTTATTTTTAAAGCTCTAGAAGATAATTTCTCAAAAATCCCAGCTGGAGTGTACATACATGGAGGTAAGAATATAATCGAAGTTATTCTTACCTGATGTTGCACATCCGGGTTTGTAGGGCAGTCCAAAGGGCTTGGATCACACTCTTCAACTAGGAAAAAAAGAGACACAAAGCTTGGTGAAAAGAACACAATCCGCGGGCGGTGAGGCCTAAGACTCCACGTGACGTGCGGCCTGGACCCCTGGCAGGGTCAGGATGGCCGGATCGTACCTGCCCCATGGAGGCCCCTTGCAAAACAGCGCTCCTAACCAGGGGGACCAGCACGGTCCCCGCCCCCCTACCCCCAAGTGGTGGGCTCCATCCCCGGCCAGGCCACAGACTTGTTCTGACACTACCCCATGCTCCCTCGGGGACCAGGGCCTGTCTCCCCCAGCACCTGGCTGTTCACTCTGGCCCCCATAGAGACCCATGTGGTGTTCAGGGTCCTTCTCCCGGAGGCTGCGAGCACAGGTGACTCATACACATCTGTCGGTGTCACCTACCCAGTCACCTATCCAGTGTCAGGTGTCCTGTGTGTGGCCACCTCCATAACCCCAGGGCAGGGCCCCTCCTCATAGACCAGGTGACTAAGAGGCACTCGAAACACATTCCCCTCTGACAGACAGCGCGCCAAATGCACCGTGTCATCCATCTGTCTGATGTTTTACTTGGCCCTTCAGAGACCCAAAGGAGCAGGGCGGGGGGAACACTTGCTTGCTAGCTCACCTCCCAAAAGCCACGCCCAGCCGTTCTAGTTCTTTTGTGAACTTGGGGGTTGCCAGGAGGTCAAAGGAACAGAACACACATGAAAAAACATCTAACACCTTTCAAAGTTCATGGTTAGGGTAAAACTTCCACCCTCGGGTTGTCCTACGTGTGTTAACTTCACGGGTCCCCAGCATGTGGTGAGGGTGGTGCCGACGTGTTAAACAACGATTTTGCTCCGTCAGATTTTTATCTTTAACCTCAGAATTCCACACCACACTCTGAACTTGAAAGCTGACAGAAACACAGCACGCTATAAAAGAAATGTTTGGTGTCATGTACATTTTCAGAGTGATAAAGCCTTAAACAGAGAATCATTTAACTCAGGGTTCGAAAGTGAAGACTGAACGACAGATTGATTCATCTGTTTATTTTTTACCTTCGTTAACATTCATTCACCTATTGTGTGCTGGGCTGGCTGCCAGGTTTGTTCAAACAAGGGGCTACACTCACTCCCTCCTGCACAACTTAAACAAAACATGGTCTTCTGCTGAGAGTCTGTGTGATATCCTCCCAGCAGAGCGGCAGAGATCCTGCCTCAGCTTGTGTTCCTCGAGACACAGTCCCCTGTCCTCTGCACCTGAGTCATCGGGGCTGCGTCCTAACCAAGCAGATTCCTGGACTCTGCCCCAGGCCTCACCTGGCACCTCAGAGACCCCTGAAAACTGACATCTAGCAAGCACTCCACGGATCCCACCGCAGCGAAAAGTTGCAGACCTGTGATTTCAGCCATGCAACTTCTCATAAGAAGGGGCTAGGGTCATAATGTCAACTCAGCATTTCTGCAAAAGTGGGGTATTTTTGTCCAATGCAATGAAACCTTGAATTTAAATGGCAACTCTCCTTATGTGGTACCCCAAACACTCCTAAGGTTATCTCCCTGTCCTTTGCTCTCCGCAAAAGAAAAAAATTTGCAGAGCGGTCAACTTTCTATTCATGTCCTAATTTGTGAGAGAGGATTGGTATTTGATTTATTATAACAGGAGGTGCCCTGGAGAGCACCTTGGCGGAGGTGGGTGGGAGGGTGTTCGGTTTCAAGTTTGAACAAGAAAACCTGTTAACGGAATTCTGTCACCATGTGAGGTGAGAACGCACAGGAGACCAACATAGGTCGGCTTGTTACTTTCAGGGCGGACATTTTTACTTCTGAATTATTTTAGAGATTTCCTTAGTACATTGTTATTTTCTCCAAACTTTTTCAAATTGAGCTACTACTGCTACATTTAGTTAACCAATTGTTCTAAAAGGCCCCCAAATATCATCTATGCTTAAGTTCAAATTCCTCAAAATGATTAACAACAAAACCAGTCTACTTTACTTCTCTTTTAACTTTAAATTCACTATATAAATTTTTGAATGGTAAAAGAAAAGAGCATTAACACCAGAAAAAATAAAGATAATAAAATGAGATTGACTTGTGATGTATGATTTCTCCTCACTACGAACAGTGGCTCAAAAATCAGATTCTTTCTCCAAAGACATTTTTCTCTCCAACGTGGGGTCATATCCCCTTCAGAACACGCAAGCCAGCATTTTATACGAGACAAGCTATCCTGTTCCATCTTCTGTCTATTGGTCCCGAGTTGAACTCAGCACCTCGGATGCTCACGGGACGTGTGTCCCACCGGAAACGAGGCCTGGCACTGGGACCCGTGAAGTCCCTGCCACCAGGAAAGGCGGAAGCTACACACTTGTTCCCAACCGGAAAACAGGCACAATAACATGTCTCACCTCAGAAACATGCCGATCACTAAAATCATACTGGATTTCCACAGTTCATTTACAGTAAAACCACATCACTCAAAACCACTCCAGTTTGGACCGCACTGAGAAATTAGTTTTCTACTGTCGATGAATAAAGTAGGAATATACTAGAAATATAATAAGGGTTTTGTGAAACATGATTAATCTGCTAAAGAAAATAAATTCTGAGGACTTTCTAACCACATGGAAATTGCTCAAGCTAATTAAAAATAGCTCATTTACTAAATAAGAAGCCTCCCTAAAATTCACTTAAAATGTCGGGGACTGAGTTTGTGCTTAATATAATTAGATCACATTTACTTTTAAATCTACAAATTAATCTCTTCACTAATTCATATGGGTTTTCTCTCCCTAAAAACAATGTCAATGAGAAAATTACCATAAACATTCGATGATGATATTGTTAAAAAAATACTAGCAGACTTTACATTGTTACGCTATTGAAAGCAAATGTTGAATTGAGTGAGTGTTTAAACTTCTGGGCATGGTCCATTACATGTAAGATGATAGATTTCTTTGGAGATAAGAAAGTATGTGCTTACAAATACTATTTCTGCAGAAGATAGGGTCTTTACAGCCACATTTCTTGCCAACTCATCACCATTCTATTAAAGTTTTGTCATAAGTTCTCGGAGAAACCCAACAGTATGGTTACTGTAGTATCGGGTACTAAGCAACAATCTTTTTCTTTCAAAACAGGAAACCTCATGTAAGGAAAAGATCTTGAGACAGATGGAACCATGACAGTGCTTTCCCTGAGTCACTGCAGCTCATCCTTTGTCTGAAATAGTGCCCCTCCGGCCCTGGCTGGTAGCTCAGCTGGCTGGAGTGTCGTCCCAAACACCGAAAGGTTGAGGGTTCGATTCCAGTCAGGGCGAGTACAGAAGGCAACTGATCAAGGTCTCACTCTCCACCCCTCTTTAAAATCAACAAATATATCCTTGGGTGAGGATTAAAATAATAATAATAATAATAATAATAATGAAATAGTCCCACTTTAGGCCACTCTGCTATGAAAGCTTTCAACAGTCCTCAACCGTGATTGCTCACAGTTCTCTGGCCACGTCCCCTCCACCTGGCTGAGGCTCGTGTGTGTCAAGCACCATCCCAGGCTTGGTCCCCTGCCTTCTCACAAGCACTTGGGAGGTGGATGCTCATGTGTCCTGCCTGTGCTGCAGATGGGAACCTGAGCCCCGGAGGCCTGCAGCCACCGCTGAGCCCACGAGGGCTGACTCTGTTCTCGTGCTGCTGGCAGGCACACCAAGCTCTGGAAGCTTTCCAGCCCGGTTCTCAGAGCGAGGTCTGGGTCCTGGCCACTCAGTCAGTGTTAAAATGCAGGTTCCCTGGCCTGACCCCGGACCACCCATCATGATTTCAGGGCAGCCGGGGCCTAGGATCTGCATTTTAAACAAACACCACACACTGAAGTCTTCACTGTCACCCAAGACTGTGTCCCGTCCCAGCTGTGCCTGGCTGCCAGGCAAAGGCCACCCACTCTCCTACAGAACTGGAGAACCACAGATTGGGGACTCAGGACACGCAGAGGTCACCTATGGATGGGGGAGCAGCGAGCTCGCCAGAGCCTCCCCTAATAGCCGGGAGCGGGGCTCACACCTGGTCTTTCCTCCACCACTGCCATTCCCGGGACATGCACAGGAAGAACCCTGTCATGCTGTACCTTCAGGGACCGGGGGAAGAGTCTGGTAAGCAGGGATTGGAAGGGAGGGCAGTGGGCCCTGGCCGGGGGGGGCGGTTCCCTGACCACCTCCAGTCAGTGACCCCATGACACCCGGCACTGCACACGCTGCTGGGAACCCACAGAGTGTGCTAGGAAGTCCTCTCTCCGGGAAGCGGGGGTGTGGGCAGGGCAGCTCCGGAGCTGGTCAGATTGACCACTCCCCACTCTCCCCTCTGGGTTGTCAGCAGAGCACAAGTAAAGGCTCCAGGGCAGCAACCAGCAGCCTGGCCTCCACCTCGGGTGCAGGGCAACCCAGAGAGGCAGAGCCTCACCCCCTCTGTGGTCTGCACCACCCCGATGCATCATCGGAGTATGGGCTGTGAAAGAGAGCTGTTTTTGCTTTGGGGCCTGACAAGCCGCCCTCCTTTGGAAACAGAACCGGAGGTCCTGTGGTCTGGGTGGAAATGACGGTGTACCCTCTGCACCCACCCAATCTCAAGGCTCGGCCCTGGTGACCACAGCTCATTCTGCGGCGGCCACACCGCCAAACTGCTTGTGTGGTGGCACCGGTGGGGGAAGGTCCCTCTCTCTCGACCATCGACCATCGTGAGCAGCACCAAGTGTGAAGCTAACAGTATTGGGGACCATCATGTCCATCCCCCCACCCCCGCCCTCGCCCCCACCCCCCCACCCCTGCTGGGGAAAGCCAGCCTGAGGACAGAAGACAGAGCCACCCTTTGAGTGCCTGCAGCTGGCAGCACCAGAAGACCTTGCGCCAATAGGTCTCTCCCCACGTTCTAAAACTAACTTCAGCAAGGCGTCTGTCACTTGCAACCCGGGGTCCTGGGGAGTGTCTTCATTTTATGCACACGAAAAACACCATAGAAATTTCATGTATAGTGTTATCAATTAATTTATGTATTTTAATAAGAAAATGCACACCTAGATAATCATCCAAAAAAGCCACTTACGATTTTAACTAATGAAAAGTTACTTTCACTAGTGCTTCATTCATGACAGTGCAATAATCACAAGCTCAAGTAGTTACATTAACCATGCGTACCTTTCGGGAGTCCCGTGTCTTGAATAGGGTATTTGTCTGGCTGTAGAAACCAACAAGAGAGGACAGTTATTTTTAAATGCCACAGTCAATTACAAGATCAAAGTAAAAGAAAGCTTTGTCTTGGGAAAGTCATGCTTTTAATTGAGAACTTCGCACGTTGTTAGCCTTGGACTTATCACTGGGGCTGACCCATAGCCGGCTTGTGTTGTCGGCTTACAGAAAGGAGATCGAGGTTGACGAGGAGTTAACGTTGGAACAGGAAGCAGAACAGCCTTCCTAATTCCCTGAGCTCTGGCCGCTGCCCCGCGAACTTCCCGCAGTTGAAAACGGAGGGGCATCTGTTTTCATGAATTATGGGGATGCACTCGTTTCTGTCCCACCGTCTCCGTGGCATTCGTCTGGGTCAACGCACAGCGCCCCGCGCCTTCGCCGAGCGCTGCACTGCGGCAGTGCACTCACAACCACGCGTTCCTCTGTTGGCGCCCACAAGCACGCAGGTATGGAACGTTCTGGAAGCCCTGGATTCAGATTATACCAGTAGTCGTTCTCTGAAGACTTCCATGAGTAGGGTGAGAGTGTGCCCAGTTCCCCCACCCCCCCAACCCCCAGACCCGGGGGGTCCGCCGTCCCGCAGCCTAACTAAGCTGTGCCTTCCAGTCCTCCCAGGGGCCTCGCCCTCGGACAGAGGACAAAAACAAACAAGCCTGGAACAAAGGATTTTGTTTTGAATGCCTTTCCTTGGAGGTTCTTTGGAGCATGGCAGTAAAATATTAGGATGTCTAGAAGCCTCCAATCCCTTTCCACAAAAGCAATCAATCAATCAATCATCAATCACAGAGAACTTAGGAGTCAGTCTTCCCCCAGACTAAATCCTTCCCGACACTCTGCTCCCCAGAAAAACACGCCTGTAGGACAACACTTCCCAGGCTCTCTGTACGGTATTTGCCTGTTTCCTGGGAGAGACAAGAGAATGGCCCAGGTTCTGATTTGTGTTCGCTAAACACCTGCAAGCCTGCGTGGATGGACACCCGGACTGGGGAGGGGAGGTTTCCCGGAGAGACTGACATCTGAGCTGGGCCTAGGGGGGCATGCTGGGATGAGGAGGACTGAGAGGAAGGACATGGTGACTGCAGACAGTGGCACAGAGGAGCAAGGCCAGGTGGGGGCAGAGTGTCGCAGCAGGTGTGGAAGGCCGGCCAGAGGGAAGCAGAGATGCACAAGGAGGCAGACGAGGAAGATGCGGATGGATACCACACAACGGGGCCGGTTACGAGGAAGCAGAGGGGTTTAGGTGAGAGCCGAGCTCACCGCACCTGCCTGAGCCCAGCTCTGCACAGGGGGCAATGGCTGGCACAGTCTTGCATGAACTCAGACAAGCAAGCAATCCAGCACAGCTTGGTAGAAAGCAGGGACGAGTTACCAGGAGGGAGCATCCGAACGCCTAAAGACAAAGTGAAGGAGGCCGCATAATCAGGAAACCTTGACCTGGAGGGAGAGTCGCAAGAGTCCATTGGCTGAGGACGCAGGGAGGGGGCCGTGTCACAGGTGCCCTGAGAAGGTACGAGGGCGAGGCGCTATCTGAGAAGCAGCGAATAGCTGTTCACGACCAGATCTCAGAGGGATGCTGACCTCGCCGGACACACCCAGGAGTGTGACTTAGCCCGGGAGGCCGAAGGGATGTTATGGGATGAGTTGTGCCCCCGCCAGGTGTGCTGAAGCCCTACCCCCGGTACCTCAGAATGTGGCCTCATTGGACAGAGGGTCGTTGCAGATATAATGAGCTAAGATGAGGTCATACTGGAGTAGGGTGAGCCCTTAACCTGACGTGACCGATGTCCTCACGAGAGGTGAGAGACAGACACGCGGCTACGGCGAGAAGAGAAGACAGAGGAGGAGCGAGGCAGCCCCGGGACACCGAGGACGGCCGGCAGCTGCCGGCAGCTGGAAGAGGCAGGAGGGGATTCTCCCCTGCAGTTTCAGAGGAGGCACACCCTGAGACACCTTGGCCTTGGACTTCTGGCTCCAGAACCACGGGACAACACGTTTCTGCAGTTTAAAGCCTTTCAGGCTGCGGGGCCTCGTTATTGCAGCCCTAGCAAACTGATGCAGCGTGCTTTAGAGAGGGCGCTTGGAGAAATGCTCAGAGGCAGTGAGTGGAGGGAAGAAGCAGAAGGAATGGCTCTGAGGGAGGGAGACCTCGGGCGGGGAAGTGAGTGGGGCCCCAGGGAGCCACAGGTGGGGCAGTGGGGCAGGTCCCAGGACATGGCCACAGGGGCATCTGCTTTCTGTTTTCATGGGACTGAAGACAAAGGCATCTGCTCCTCCTAAATCCCTACTGGGTGTCCCTGCTCGATCCCCTCCACTGTCCACTCTTATCGCGGCCGTGAACACAAGCACTGCAGGTCTTCAAGGCACCAACGGGCCTCGTGACTCACCGGACATACAGACATTGAAGTTTATCACACTCAGTGCATTTGTTGTCATTTAAGCACCCAACCAGATCCTCCAGCCACTCCGGGAAAAGGACTGTGCCTCACACTGTAGGCCAGTAACACATGCCCCCTTGTCATGGCCTGACGCGGTCCCTGAGCCACAGGCGGCACGCAGGGCAGAGCAGGGCGACTTCAGACACAGCTGTTGGCTCCCACTTCCTCGTGGGTAGAATGGGGATGCAAGTGCCTGCCCCGCCGTCTCACAGGTGGATGCAGAGCCACGAACGTGGAGGCCAGGTGTGAGTCCCTCCAGGCCCACTGGGCCTCAGCTTCCTCTACAAAAAGGGCAGTACCCACCTTCCCGGGGCCTGTGGGGACTCCATCACCGGAAGGTGGTCCTGTGTTTTCCTTCGATCTCAAATCAGACGTTTTGCAGAGGGGGGCAACTACACAGGGACAGTATTAAGGGGGGACATGCAAACAAAGCCCTCCCACATCTGAGAAGTTCACTCCGCCAGGTGTCAAAACAAGAGCTGAGTTTAGCCGCTTTCAGCCTGGAGAAACCCAAAGCTTATTTTGGTCACAGAGATTCCCATGATAAAGAAACTTATCTTGGGAAAATATCATTTGGGGGTTTCTGATCTTCCTGGTAATAATGAGTAATGAGTAATAAAAAACATAAAGAAATAACAAAGGGAGGAAGGAAAAACAAGAGTCACGCCGACGGGGCGGAATCTGTAACCTACCACGTTGAAGGGCAGAGTGCTGGGGTCCGTGTCCTCCACGGGCTCCTCCGCCATGTGACCTGCAGAGAAACAAACATGGAGAGTCTCCTTTAACGCGAAAGCTCAGAGGCATCCGTGGGTATTCGTCTCCGCATAGGGACAAGCTACTTTTGTCAGCGGAGAGTAAGTAGGGGTGGGTCAGACTGCACGAGAAAGGGATCAAGACAAACTTTTTAAAAAAATCCATATTTAGAACAGTTTATTTATAAATACCTACAAATACCCAGAGTTACCAATAGCCACAAATCACGCAGACAGGACATGAATGACTCTCTTGCACATTGGACTTGACTGTAACTTTGAGCAGGAATGAGTTAGTTTGGGCATCTGCCTCTTCCCTATTGCCCTCTCCTCTGTGATCTATCTTTACCATATTAAAACATTAAGCATCTGAATGTGGCTCGCAAGTCGAAAATACTCACAGAATCTTTATCAAGCAGACAGTTAAGGAAGTTAATGAGGAAATGTAGAGAATGGAACAGACTACCACTAAATCTTATGACTTTGTACAAATTAGAAAAAGCTCCCTCTTTCCGAAATGCTTTACAAAACATCTGCCAGAAGACCGTCTTAATAAATGACCATATCTATAAAACTATTTTAATAAACGACCGTATCGGCTTGAGTGGGACCCTCGGCCGGGCAGCACGGGGTCTGCCGAACCCCACGCAGCAGCCTCAGCCGGCCAAGGGCAACTTCCACCTTCTCCCCAGTCCTCACGGAGCAGACACCACGCCCCGGGCCCCGGGCCGCCGCTGGAGACCTAAACCAGCAGACCAGGACACTTGGTTGAGATCATTTGCATAGGCAAAGGTCTCCCATCTGAGAGGGGCCTTTCCACGGTCCGTGACAGTGCCAGAGGACGGCGGTGTGAAGGGAACTGTGTGTTTCGTGACGGCCTACTGTCACTGGGGAGACTGAGAGGGTGACCCAATGAGTGGGGCGAACGGGGAGGGCGTGGCCAGAACCCTCCCCCGGGACAGGGACAGTGGCCTGCAGCCTCGTGACCAGAGCCCGCAGGTGGTGAGACCACATGCGGGAAGGCATGGAGGGCCAACCACGACTGTGACTGGTGCCCGGCACAGGAGCAGAGGGCTGCCGGAGCTCAGGGTCGCCTCACCTTGGACCAGGAGGACATTGTTCCCACCCCAGTGCACTAAAACCTCTAAAGCTCATCCGTCCTCCAGTTTTCTGTGTGGCTCTAAGGAGGGGCCGGGCCCCCAGTTTGGGCTGAAATGGAATTCCTGCCAGCCCCGTAGAAACAGATTCAGATTTGGATTTAAATCAACATAAAGAAAATAAGAACAAACTGTGTTGTTAGCTGCACCCTGAGTTTACAGAACTGCTGATGCCCACGTAACAGGAAATTTAATCACAGCACGAGCACTCTGCCCAACACCAGAGAAACACACGGGACAGGATGGGTGCGGTGGACAGGGTGGCGTGGGGGGGAATTCCCATGTACTGCCACCCACTGGGAAAAGGGGCTGGCAGGGAAAAGCACAAGGCAGAGGGAACAGCATGGGCAAAGGCCTGGAGATGGGAAAGGATGTAACAATCAATGTGCTTCAGACAGGTTCTGCCAGCCACACCTGCCGTCAGTTCCTCTCCCTGCCTCTCACCTTCTGGTTCTGGCTGGGCAGAGGGTGGGGGAGCCACCACCCAGCAGCCTCAGGCCCTTCTTCCCTCCTCCTATCACAGCCTCCTCTCAACCGCTTCCTTTTCACTGAAGTGCACCTGGATGCTGACACTTCACAGCATTCCCTGCCAGCAGCCAGCGCTGCAGGACTGGAATGGGCATGAACAATGGGGTTTCAGGCCAACAGCTGTGTAGCACTGGGGTGCTGGGGTGGGGTGGGGTTCTAAATGACCCCGACAGCACCCTGGGCAGCTATGCCCACTGCGTCCATGACAAACTAGGCCTGTTTCCTACACACAAATGGGCATGAGAGGCAGAAAAGAGAGAGACACAGGAGGACAGGAGGGGAGACGGCTGGGAGGCAGAACTGCACCAAAGGCAGCAGAGAGGATGCAACAGGACAGCTCACAAACAGGACAGCTGACAGGAAGGCACCGTGGGCTCGGGGCAGCGCCTGGGTCTCACCACATGCCAGAGAGCCCGCGGTCCGGCTGGGGACAAGCCCAGCTGCGTGACCTCAGATGGTTCACAGAAGTGTTTACAGCCTCAGCCTCTTCCTCTGCAGGGGGGGAAGGCCCAGTCTCTGGTGCCCACACTCCTCAGCAGATCACTGTCACTCTGGTCGGCGTCGGGAACCACCCGGCGGGATGAACTCCCAGTGCCCCTTGGGGCTGGCTGACCGAGCTCTGTGGCAGCTCAGCGTGTCCCGGGGGGCTCTGAGCTGAACGGGAAGACACAGGTGGACAGCAGCAGGGTTTGGAGGTACCCAGCTCTTGCTCTGGTCTGAAATCTCCAGAACAAGTGGAGGTGCAGTTGGGAGGGATGCAGAATTTAGGTTTTCTGCGGCATGACAGCACAGTGAGAGGGCCGTCAGGAAAGGCACGGCGGCGTTTGGGTAGCAGGGGCGGGTGGTCAGGCAGCAGGGGCTGCTACTGTGTTATCTTCACTCCCGAGACCGTGTCGGCCTCCGGCTGAGCGGCCACTCGCCACAGGGCTGACCCCCGGCGTCTGAGGCTGGTCTGGAAGCGGGAAGTCCTACAGTTCCCCGAGAGCTCTGGGAGCTGTGTGTTCACAATATTTTAAGTATAAAACCCAATAGTTTATTTAAGAGCTTTAAACTGTTTATTTTTACAGGCCCCAGGGAACGGGCTGAGCCCCCAGCCAATGCTGCGGCACCAGGTGGGGCACGGGGCGTGGAAGAGCGGAAACTGACAGGAGGCCATGCCCCCTCCACAGTGAAGACCAGCAGCCCCAGCAGGGCCAGGGCCTCCCTCTGCCCAGATGTGGAGTCGGGTTCATCCAGAGACCATCAGGTCCCGGGGAAATTGATTTATGGGGCTAAAACCAGGGGCAGGTGGGGGCTCCTGGCGGAAAGCACTGGGGCGAGGTGGTGGCGGTGTCGCCACTGGCATAGAAACACACAGACAGATATGCACACGTGTTCTTGGTTGGGAAGAGTAAAAACTATAAAGGGGTGTTTTTACACTAGCTGGTACATTTAACCTGTTCACAAGTGTGCCCAATAAGAGCCCTGTGAGGGCCAGGTAGATAAATACAGCTGGATTTTTCATGGTGGGGGTAGGGAGAGACAGGTTCTTAGCTTATATGAAAAAATAAACCAAAAGATTCTCAAAAATAAGCTACAGCAATTAAAAGTTTGGCCCTAGCCCTGGCTGGCATAGCTCAGTGGATTGAGCGTGGGCTCAATCACCAAAGCATCTCAGGTTCGATTCCCAGTCAGGGTACATGCCTGGGTTGCAGGCCACAGCCCCCAGCAACTGCACATTGATGTTTCTCTCTCTCTCTCTCTCTCTTCCCTCTCTAAAAGTAAATAAATAAAATCTTTAAAAAAAATTTTTTTAAATAAAAGCTTGGCCCTAGCCTAGATATAGTAAATAAAATGGAGAATTTAGAGACAGACCCAAATGTCTATGAGAATAAAGAAAAAAATAAAGAAATAAACAAGGCACAGATCACCGCAGAGTAGCTGGCAATGAACTGACCGAGGGACCTCGCTGCCGGCAGTGCGGGCGATGTTTCATCCACGTGAGCATCTTCTGGGGAGATTCTCAAAGGCACCGGGGATACCCACGGTGATGTGATGCCCAAAGAGGGCACCCGGCCCGGCTCTGAGGCCTCGGGTGACAGCAAGGAGGCAGGCTGCACAGTCATTTGTTTCTCGGGCATGGTGTCCCTCGTCTGAATGCTTGGGGACAGACAGAGAGCCCCCATGTGCCTGTCCAGCTCTAAAAGTCCGTGAGTGATGAGCCCCGGCCGGGTAGCTCAGCTGGTCGGTGTCGTCCCCAGACGCCGAGGTTGTGGGCTGGATCTTCAGCCAGCGCACACACAGGAAGCAGCCAGTGACGCACCCGTGCGTAAGTGGAACCACAAATCAGTGTTTCTCTCTTTCTCTCGATCTCTCTCTTTCTCTTTCTCTCAAATAAGATTTTTGGAGAGTCCATGAGGGAGCGTGCTGAGAAGTAATGGCCTGTCAGTTAGAGGGTCACTGTCAGGTAAGAAGCCCCCGTCACGGCACTTACTGATTGTCCACGAGTATAGCCACGTGCCTCATCAGTAACAAGGACAGCTCCCGCTCACCTGGTGCCCACCTGTGCTGCACGGTTTGCACACAGTCTCGGTTCATCCTTAGGGGGACCCTGGGAAAGGCACAGGTGTCCCCATTTCTACAGACTGAGTGCCCAAGGTCATGCGGTAGTGGGAGAGCCAGAACGTGGATCTGGGACTCTGCCTCTGTCCCACTGCCGTCAGGGGTCCTGCTCAGTCCTCCTAGCAGACTCTCCCTCCCTCGGAGACTCTGTGTCCAAACGTCCCTTCAGTTAGGGTGCCGGTCACACTGGATTAGCGCCCACTCTAATGGCCTCGTTCCAAACTTGATTCATTCCGTAAAGACGCTGTTTCTAGATGAGGCCATGTTCTGAGGCACTGGGGGTTAGGATGCCAACAAAATTTGGTGGGGAGAACACAGTCAACCCATAACGGTCCACTCTCTGGCCCCTCAAATTCACATCCCTCCCACGTGTGAATACATTCATTCAGCCTCTCCCCACATCACCCCAGCACCCACCCTCCATCCACGATGTCATCTACTGATCATCCACTCAGAGACCCAAGTCCCATCATCCACAGGGTCAGCATCTCTCCGGGCCGTAGAAACTGCATGCACACCCCGCAGCCTCCCCGGGAGGAACAATCCCACACGGCCAGCACCGGCTCTGCTGAGTCGTCCAGCCACCACACGGTCAAGTTCCGACATCTCTCTCTGCTAGTCACGTTAGATAAAGGCCACTGGCTCCTGGAGACGGTTGCTCCAAGAAGTTCAAAGATCCGCTCTAACGGTGTCCTCGCAGAGAAAAGAGGGGGAAACAGGCAAGAGTTCCCCAAATTCCCAACATCTTGATCCAAAGGTGTGGGGGGGGCGGGGCTTTCATGCTTTCTAGAGAAGAATTAAAGGCGATTCTTTGACCTTGCGATTTCAGGGTTAATGTATCTCTCACATTATTATTTTGTGTACGATAGGGTTTCTTTAGAGCCACAGCTGTTTGCATTCCTGATTATAAGGACTTGGAGCGTGCTAACCAGACTCGGGATTACAAAAGCTCTCAGGGCGGCGGACCGCCCTGGGCGGTGCTGACACCAAGGTATTTATTTTATCCTCTGTTTTCTTTGCCAGCCCTCTGTCACCCTCAGACCTCACAGCTGGGGCTGAAGGAGCTGAGAAAGCGCCAGGGATCTAGCCACGGGGCTCCTAGCATTGTGCATGCTGGTGGCAGCAGCACAGGCAGGGGAGGAGGAGGGCAGAGCCAGAGCAGAGGGTCCCAGGAAGAGGCTCAGAGGAGGGGAGAGGGGAGAAGGCTTAGAAAACACAGGCATTAAGAACGGGAAAGAAATGAGGTGGGCACAGGAGAAACCCATGCAGAGGGGTGGGGAGGGGAGGGCGGGGGAGAAGGAGGGGAAAGGAAAACCACAGCCGTCCACCCTACGTTGGATCTGGAGAAGGGCAGGATGGTCCACTTTCAAATGTGGGTGCTGCTGCCAGTGCTTCCCCTGGGGTCCTGCCCCTGCTCCCTGTGCTCAGGGGTGTGTGTGAGGGGGCCAGAGTGGCACCTCACACCCACCTGCGCCCAAAGTGGGGCTGGGAGGGGCGGTGAGGGCTGAGCTGTCCCCCAGGGGCTGTGCTGAGCTGGTCTCTGGAGCCAGGATGGGTGCGGAAGGGGGCGGGTGCTCCTGGCCCTGGGCGCTGAGCTCACAGCAAGGACGCCAGACTTTCAAAGCCTCTCTCTTGGACTTCACTTTTGTACAAACACGAACCAGACTTTATTCCCATTGGACAGGCACTTCTGACCCCCTCCCTGCTGGCTTGCTGACCAGTGGTAGAGAGAGAGGGCCGCACGGCGACCAGCATTTCCTCCTCTGTGACCTCAGCAATCTGGTCAACTTTCTTAGTTAAAAAGCTGTTGACTTCATTAAGCGCAGAACAGCATAATCATACATACACGCCTTGGTTACATGCATGTGGACAGACAAATGTCTTTTCTAACTCTACAAGGTAACCTCAGCTCACGCATCTAACCAGGTGAATGAGCTCCTCAGAGCCGGAAGCATGTGCGGTTACACTTGCTCTCTCATCCCTCCCTGAGGCAGCGGGCGGCTGGCCGGCACTTACCCTGTGCTGTGTGCTGCACAGGTGTCTCAGGGGCCTGCCCTGCAAAGCAGGCGTTCGCTCTGTCCAAGGGCACAGAGTCTGACAGGGCAGCGAGGCTGTGACCGTGCTCCGGAGGGAAGGTCTGGGGACCGCAGAGCATATAATGTGGGGTTTGATCTACATGACTTTTGAGCTGAAACCTGAAGGGGGTAAGCAGACGGGGGGCGGGTGAAGGGAGCCTTGCAGGCAGCAGGAACGGCCGGTGCAAAGGCCAGGAGGCAGGAGGTACAAGGCACAAAACCCGAGGAGACAGCGCGGCTGTAGGGCAGAGAGGGCAGCAGTTGGCCGAAGGGCCAGGTGAGAGAGCCCTGTGTGCAGAGTATGGAAGCGAAGCAAGGACTGGGGATTTGCTGGAAATTTGGTGCGGGCTTCTAAGTGGAGAGAAGATCACTCTGGGCCACCTTTCGGTGAAGGGTTCGGTAGAAGGCATGAGTGGGCGCGAAGCACCAGTTGGGAGACGAGTGTAGGAACTCGGACGAGGGAGGATAGAAACCTCGTGTGGGGTGGAGACGTGAAAATTCCTTTCACCAAGTTCCACATAGGGGCACCACCTGCGGCTTTGTCACAGAAGTGGAAAGGGGACGTGGGTGTGCCCTGGGGGTGACAGAAACTAAACGAGATAGTAAAGGGGGTGTCATTTTTAAATCCATTTCAAACTGATAAGAACAGATGCTACACTTGATCTTAGCCGAAAGGCCGAGAAGCGATTTTAAATCTGTTTTAAATGGAGGAACCGTCATCTTATTGACAAATTCCAGAGTGGACCTGGGCATGAGGCCATCTTTCAGATGCCTGAATAAGTTCCTCAGCATGACTGCAAGGGACAAGAACAGGTCTGCCTTGGGAGGCCTCCCCCCTCTTGGTAGGAGCCAAAAAGATTTCACCTCCAGGTGCTGCTTCTCAAAGTCAAGGAGACATACCTTCCATAGACACCCTGGTGTCACCAGATTCTCCGTGTGCCATCACGCCTCCTGTGCTGGGGTGTCCAAGCGCCCCGGCTCCAGGTTGGGAGCCCCGGTTTGGCTGGGCAGAGCCGACTCAGAGTCCATAACGGAATCTAGATTCTGTGGGGCATTTACTGTCATCGCAGATCGTATTAGTCACCGTGGTGGCCTCCTCACACGACTGACTCACCGAGGCTTTTCATACATTGTGGGAGGGAGCTGCGTTTGCCAGCACCGCCCCCCTGGAGCCAGCTGATTGGGAGTGGGAGGGGCACAAGCAGACTTTACATTCATCCCTATTCAGTGGCTCCCTGTCAAGATCGTTTTTTTGAATTCCTCCAGCCATCGCTGGACGAGACCCGAAACCACAGTTAGCAGAGTCTGGCCTGACACCTCCTGCACCTTGTTGATTAGAGTCTCAGATCAGAAGGTGAGAGGGCTGAGGATGGGGAGTGGGAGGCCTCCTCCCTTTCAGTCCTCTTCTGTTTTTCCAAACGAGGGGCATGGGGTGGGGGAGGCCAGCCAGACAGTGTATTTTCCATCTCCCATGGGTAAAATGTGTATCGTCCCCCACTTGAAGAAGAGTTTAGATCTTTCTTTAGAATGTCCAGGAAACGCTCCCGAACCCAGCACATCACCATGTCAGTCCGCAGAAACTGTCTCCTAACAGCTCAAGCCACAAATTAACGATGGAACATTCAAGCTTGGTCCCTGCTCCAGCCCAAGAAGTATTGGTTTGGCCAAAGAGTCTTTTACGTTTTTTTTCCATAAAATAAAAGACATGTTTTTAATTTTCACCAATAACTTTATTGATTTGGACATTTTGAGTATGTCGGCTATGTCCCGTTATTGGCTTCTAGTGGGTAGAGGCCAGGGATGCTGCTAAACATCTTCCAATGCATCAGACAGCCCCACAGCAAAGAATTATTTGCTCAAAATGTCAACAGTACCAAGAAACCACTTTTGACACATTCGATCAGTCACAGCATCTTCTCCATACACTGAACAAATCTTTTTTTGTATTTCAGTTGTGTTTTTTACCTTTCTTGAAACAATAATTATAACACACCAAAAATGTTGCATATCTTCTTCCATATTCAATATTAAAATGGCTGCACAAAAATTCACCGACTTTGACAAGTTTTTTAAAAAAAATGCATGCTGACATGACAGCTGACACAATACAATCTAACAAAATTGTTTTGGATAAAGTTTAAGACAACTAAGTGCTACTAGCCATCCTACCAAAAAAAAAAACAAAAACAAAAAACCCTAATAGCCCTGGCTGGCATAGCTCAGTGGATTGAGCATGGGCTGCGAACAAAAGCATCGCAGGTTCGATTCCCAGTCAGGGCACATGCCTGGGTTGCAGGCCACGGCCCCCAGCAGCTGCACATTGATGTTTCTCTCTCTTTCTCCCTCCCTCCCCTCTCTAAAAATAAATAAATAAAATATTTTTTTAAATCTTATAAAAAAAGACTTAACGAACTTTTCGGCCAACACAATAAACTGGGAAACGCGCTTACCTATGCAGTTATATGCACTTCTGTATCTGGATATGTGGTCTCCAACCCATCCCCCTTGTCTTTCCAACCTCCACAAAACTAGAAGAGCCTCCGCGTTCGGGGTCCCCACCATTCATTCATTTGCATTCAGGACATGCACTGCGCAGAGGCCACGTTACCGGGAAAGCAAGGGCAGAGAAATTCCTGGGAGGTAAGGCCTGAGGAGGATTTTCACTTCAAGGGAGATTAGACAACAGTCCAGACTCTGGCCTTTGGTGCAAACACAGTATTTTAAAGCAAGGACAGGACTGGAGGCCCATCGAATCAAAGGCCCCACAGCTGGGGTCCTGAACCAGGACCCGGGTCTTGGTTTGGGGATGCCAGTTTATGAAATAGCTCGAGGGCCAATATCTGGAGCAAATTCACTTAATAGCAGTGAAGTGAGAAGAGGAGAAACGAGGCCTTTGAGAGGGAGGAAGAGAGAGCCCGGAAAGGGGAATCCGCCCCTAGCGCTCTTCTCTGCCAGGGGTTGGAGGGACTTGTCCCAACCTGGCGGCTGAGTCCAGAACAAAAGCGCTGGGGAGGTGGGAAGCGGCGGGCGCGTCCGGGGCACGCGTGGGTGATCGGGGTAGGGCTACGTGGGGACCTGGTGCCACTGTTCCCTGACAGCCCCGCGCCGACCCCGGTCGGACGCCTGTAGGGGGGTCACGAAAAGCTTGGCCCCTACCCCACGCCGCGGCCGGGCGCCTCCAGGTGAGCGCGCAGCGCTGTGCACTTTACCTGCTCGTAGAGGGTCGTCCGGAGAAGCCATGGGGGCGTGTGGGGAGGCTAGCACCGGACCGGTGGCCTCCGACCAGGAGGGAGCAAGCGGTGGGGACTGAGAGCACTTTCCGTGCAGACGCGCACAGCTCACGCCGCATCCCCGCGCCCCTCCTACAGCTCCCGCCCGGTCCCTGCTCCTGCTCCTCCTCCTCCTCGGCTCTCCGCGGCTCCTCCTCGGGCTCACTTCCTGCTCCGGCAACTAGCGGAGCCCCTTCTTTGCGCGTCCTCCTGCAGCGGGCGGGGCCGGGCGCTGGGACGGTCCCGGGGCCTCTGCTTCCCAGCCCGCTTTCCCTCCCAGCCGCGCCCAGGTCTCGGGGCAGGTCCCCGGAGCTCGCGCGGTGGCTGCCCAGGCTGGCTGCGCAGGCATCACCCTCAAACCCGCACCTCCGCAGGTGCTCGCTCTAGGCAGGCTGGGGCGGAGATGCCCGCGGGCGATCGCGGCGGGAAGGCGCACGCTAGTACCTTCTGTCTGGATTTCTCTGGCATTAGCTGCGGTGGGGCCTCCAGGGCAAGCGCTGCACAGACAGCCAGGAGGCCACTCCGGCACACCCCCAGGGCCTCTCCAGAAAAACAGCTGCAGGCCTCTCAGAAATACTGACTGGGTTCTTACAAACAACCACTAGGTTTTAATTTAAAGAGATTTTTATACCGATTACTTACGTGAGCACAGACTGGCACCGTTTACTAAGTACGTACAGGGTGGGGCAAAAGTAGGTTCACAGTTGTTTGTATGGAAAATAATACAATAATAAATAAATAATACAAGAATAAACTTTCGTGCACTCACGACTGTGAACCTACTTTTGCCCCACCTTGTATTTAAAATTGTTATACTTTAACTAAACCTAGCATCAATCACAAACCTATTAGACACAGGTGATGGGCAACCTAAATGTAAAAGAAATCTCTTAATGGGTTTTAAATAATCTATGTCTGCTTTCATATCTAAAACTAGAAAGACAGGAGCTGGTTTGAAAGAGAGAAAGTAAGAGCTTTTAGTGCACGAAGGAGGAGCCTCTAGCTGAAATCTCAGCTCTGAAAAGTGCAGGAAAGCAGCAGATGCCTACGTACCCTCTCGGTGGCCAGGGTCTTGCTCTGCGCCTCTCTTCACCTGTTTGGTGGTCCTGAGGCCCATGGCACGCTCCAGACTGGCTTTATCGTCTGGAATGGGCCATGAAGTCGCGAGACACTGAGAGCAGAGTCCCGCTGCTGCGAGTGGAAGGAGAGAAAAACCTCCCTGAGGAAGCCTCTCTGGGAAATTCGTGGGTGGGAGGATAAACTTCCTCTTGGTCCGCCCTCTGAGAAGGGAAATTTTTTTAAGGTTATTTTTTCTTACAATCCACTGTGAGGGTGGGTTTGTGGTTCTTTGTGTACTTCTCTCAACAATGGAATTATTTCTGAGGTCAGTTATCAGGAACCACCCATCAAGCTCGGCTGTCAGTCAGCAGCGCAGCCGCAGCGACCTGAGCCTTGCTCTGAAGCTGGCTTGCTTAACCAAGCCCTGCACCGAACCACTCCCATTCTTCAGGGTGTCAAATGAAGATGAGTGGCAGAGAGGCATCTTAAGGTCGATTTTTTAAATCCTCACTGAAGACATGCTAGTTGATTTAAGAGGGAAGATAAATGTAAATGCGAGAGAGAGACCTCAATCTCTTGTCCCTGGCACATGCCCGGACCAGGAACTGAACCTGCAACCTAGGCCTGTGCTCCTACTAGAAATCAAACCTGCAGCCTTTCAATCTGCAAGATAGTGCTTCACACCGCCAGGGCAAGGTGAATTTTTTTAAAGGAAGATGGGCTGTATAGTATATATACTTATATATAACATTAATATTAATATATTATATATAAACTACATATATTACTTATATGTCCCTTACATTCCATTTCATTGTACCTCCTTTCTTGTGCATGGCAACCATATCCAATTACCTTTGTTTTTCCCACAGGCTGGGTGAACTATAAAGCATAATTCAAATGAGAGCTATTATTGTTTCAATTGACAAGAAAAAAAGTAATTTAACAATTCTTATGCACTGGAGTTCCCAAAGCATTCTGACACAATCTATTTGCTGTAACATTACGCCTCTGCTCTTGCTCTAACTGCTGCCCAAAGAGGGTTTTAAAACAAACACTCTTTAAAATGGACATATTCAACATTTCCTAATAGCACCTAAATATGCATGCATCTTGGAATTACCGTATTTTACCATGTATAATGCACACCCACGGTTTCGTGCGCAACACGGGATTGTTATACTCATACCCATGGTATGTCATCATTATACCCATGTATGATGCACATCCTTATTTGTCCTCACAAATTTGGGCAAAAAAAGTGCACGCTATACACGGCAAATATGGGTACGTGTTAGATTTCATGCTGCCGTTGCCCCACTGCCCGCTGAGGGGCCTGCACTTTTCTCTTTCCACACAGGGCAGTTGAAGACTTGGTGATCCCCGCACTGCGTTTCGCTCATGGGCCCGTCGTCATGACTTCGTATCACTTTAGCAAGTAACCCAAAGTCCGAGTCTGTGAGAACTCACAGGACTGTGAAAATTCAACGAAATACTGTACACCCCAAAATACCTAAGCCAGTGCCTGTGACATAGTAGGTACAAACAGTTATCTTTCAGCCTTCATTCTTTCCTTGCAATTTAGTTTGTTGAGAGAGGCTCCTAGCATTCTGTTACGAGAAATGAACTGGTGTTTATTATAGTGCTTGTTCGCAGAGCATGGATCAGTGGGTTGGCCAGTAGCATTCATTAATGCAGGTTTTAACTGGCCCCTGCCCCCACGTGCCAAATAAAATACCCAGCCCAGGGGAAACTGAGGTGAGAGATCCTGATTCCTAGGAGTTTATGGCCAAGAGAGATTTGCAAATGTTTCACTATAGACTGCAGGGATGGAAGTTTAAGCCAGGAAGGGGGTGTGTGTGGAAGAGAGGTCATCCGGAGGACGAGTGGGTCGGTGTGACTGCCCTCAGAGGATGATTGGCTGTATAGCGCTCATGCAAATGCTGAGACCATCATTCATGACAGCTTGGCTACAGCCTTATGTGGGGGAAGCCTGCTGTTTTGTATCTTTTCACAAACAGGTCACGACAATGATCAGGAATGCTGCTAAGCTTCAAAGGAGGAGAATGGCAACTCAAAATACATTTTATTTGACTCATCATGGAATATATTGGTTTTGTTCATTTTTAGACCATTTTGGGTGTTACTTCAATTTATGCAACCTGAAATAAAAATTATATTATTGAACCACATAGTTCATTACGTCAAAAGGCACGAATATTGGGTACAAATGAACCCCACAAACTGAGCTCCCCGGCAGGGTTTGAGCTTCATTACAGTGGCCAAAGCTACGACGGTCACATACGGACTATAGGAGACACCTTATATGCCAGACTCGGATGGCGCCTTGGGTGACCGTGGTTGATAACCCCAGTGGACTTGTGTGTGGTGGGGAAGAGGCCCAAATGAGAGTTAATGAGCTTGTTTCTCTTCTTGTCTCTGGAATAGGAAGCACATTTTGTTAAATTTGGCCCAGAGCCTGTGAAGACAGTTGCAGTGGATCCCTGTTTTGCTACCTAGCTTCTCATAACGACGCCCCAGATTGCTTCTGGAAAAGCCCCATTCCCACTCTCAGTCCATGAGGTGAGGTGGTGGCGGCGTCACCTGGCTCCTGACTTCCAGGGGTTGTCATGGGACCCGGTATTGGCGTTCCAGAGCATTGCTGAATGAGCAACAAGCGTAGGAGGGGTGTGGAACCTTTCCCCGGAAGTTACAAGGTACCTTCAGTAACTCACCCAAGGTCACACAGCTGGTACCTGGCAGGAGAAATGAGCAGGAATGAAACATCCAGGAGGGGCCGCACCATAAGGAGCCTCGACTGCCAGACAAAAGCCTTGGGAAAAGCCATGGTTTTTCAGGCAACCCAAAGCCAGGAAGCTAGTTTTTGAAAAGTGGCATATGAAAATTGGTGTTTTCAGAGGATTAGCCTGGCAGCTGTGTGTAGGAGAGAACAGAGTAAGGAGAGGATGCAGGCCAAGGGACCGTTTATCTTTACAATACACTGTAATTTATTACAGAGTTCCATTTACATCCTTGTGAGGGAAACGCGTATTTGAAAATGTAAAATGTTCTTTTGTTGCCTGTTTTTATTATTCTTCTTCTTCTTACCCAAGAACCTTTTTTCACGACTTTTTTAGAGAGGGCAAGAGAGAGAAACATCGATTGGTTGCCTTCTTGTTCATGCTCTGATGGGAGATCAAACCCTAAACCTGGGTATGTGCCCTGACTGGGAATCCAACCTGTGACCTTTCACCCTTTTGGTCTGCCAGATGACACTCTAACCAACTGAACCACACGGTCAGGGCTTTTTATGCAGTCATTGCTTCCCGGGAATGTTTGCCCTGCAGATTTGCAGATACGTATGACAATGGTGTATTCCAAAGCATTAAGAGAGGGACTAAAAAACTTAAATGAGTAAAATATAGTAGTATCATTTTTGCCGCTTCGAATCTTATTCTGTTTGACCAGGCACAACATTCTGGCACATGTGTTTAAACGGGAATCAGTCTTGAAGGTTCCTCTACTTCTCACTCGTGCAGTCGGTGCCCTTCTAGTGCAGGAGGTGGAACCTCTCCTGCCCACTCATGCCAACCGACTTTGAATTATTTACCCATGGAGACAATGGGCTTGAAAACCACCATTTGGGCGCTGCGTTTGGCTTCCCACAGAGAGAATGGTGCAATGTGGGTGATTGATCCCCAGCTGGTGTGTGGCTGCAAACGCTCCCGCTCCCTCGGAATGCCATGGGGTGGGGAGGAGGAGGTATGGAGGGCGGGAGAGGCAGGGAGAAGAGGTGCCGCTGTGCGGGCAGCACTTTTATTCCAGAAGCACTCCCCCAGCCTCCCCGATCCACACTGACCACTCACCGGTGGGTCCTGGTGCCTGGTCTCAGCTCCATTTCCAGGTGCTCTCTTAGTGACAAGCTTTTTATGTAACAATGTATATGTGCTCCAGATTTTGAGAGAAAATCTGCTCAAAGAGATGAACTTCATGTATTGAAACCTGAAACCCAGTTCACTGAAGTCAGCGGGGGGAGACTTTCTTCTGTCTTTGCTGTTAGGAGAAAAGGACAAATGAGAAGGAAATCTGGTGCTGGCAGTGACCGGCTAAAAACTGCACGTGTTGGCACCAATGGCACCATTTCCCGTGCTTTGTGCCCCGGAATGCAGAACACAGGCTCAGTCTGGTCACCCAGACGTCTAGAAGATCATCAGTCACTGAAACGTTAACCTGATAAACTGTCCTTTATCATTTATGCTGAGCTAAGACAAGAAAGTGGACTTATGGCAGATTCCAGTGAGCCAGCTGGGAAGCGGGGAGAACCAGTAACTGGGTTCAGCTTTGAGGAAAAGCCCCGCATCCAACACCTTCCTTGTCACCAGCAACCTGCCGGGAGAAGTGGTCCGGTCTCAGCAGCAAACACGGCCATAAAGTAACTATGAACAAACTTAATTAAACTGTGGAAAACGCATGGCAAGGAGGACAGAACTTCACCAAAAGCACATGAACATAAATCTGACTAAACAGACAGCTGTCCGAGGTCAGAAGGTAAGAGGCGTCATTGTTGTAAAGGTGGTCAAGATGTTTTCATCTTGAGATTCGACAGAAACCAAGGCAAACCAACAGGATTTCCATGGGACATGAAACTGACTATGAATTCATGTGGAATGGTAAATCCAAGAGAATTTTGAAAAAGAAAAACAGAGAATGGGGATTTGCCCTCTAAGATAGCAAGAGACTGTAAATCAACAGTACTTAAAGCAGTGAGCATCCATGCAGGAAGAGTAAAAGGATTAATGGAATAGAAAAAAAATTCAAGACACAGACTCGGGTCTGCCTTTGGAATTTACCATGTGAGAGTCAGTTAAATGGTGAAAAGGTGGACACTTCAAAAAATCACATTGGGACATTTTGACATATATAGGAAAACAATTTATATCCCTACCTTATCCTATACACAAAGTAAGCTTCAAATGACTGTAAAGCATTTACTTTTAAAATTATTAAGAAAGAATATGAGAGAATCTCTTAATTTCTGTAACAGAAATTACTTTCTTAAGGCAAAGAATCAAAAGACATAGAAGAAAAATCTGATAAACTGAACCAGACAAAAATTTAAAGGCTATGCCACAATAGAAAATTATAAAACAGGATAGACTTAGATAAATTATATATACTGCTCTAATTTATAATTATAAAATATTAAATAACATAATTATAAGATAATTATAGCTATAAAATAGAATATTAAATATTATGTAATTTATATGTAAAACAAAAAATTAGTACCCAAATTTAAAAAATATATTTTATTTATTTTTAGAGAGATGGGATGGGAGAGAGAAATAGAGGGAGAAAAATGTCGATGTGAGAGAGAAACATCAATCAGTTTCCTCTCGTATGCACTCAACCAGGGACCAGGCCCACAACCTAGGCATGTGCCCTGACCGGGAATAGAACCAGTGACCTTTTGCTTTGCAGGATACACCCAACCAACTGAGAGCCACACCGGTCAGACAGTACCCAAATCTTAAGAATTTATTCAAAGAAATTAAAATATGATAAATGATATAATAGAAGGTTAGACAAAACCTAAATAAGAAATTCCTAGAAGAAACAAAAATGGCCAATAAAAACATGAAAAGGAACTCAACTTCGGCTAAACGTAAGAGATGCAGATTTAAACCATAACGGGCTAGTAGATTGGCAAAAGCATAAAAGCTCACCGGTATCAACTATTGACAAGATTGAAGAGAAATGGGTCTTCATACGCTGTAGAGTGTAAGCTGATATGGTACAGTGGAGAGCGAGCTGACCTAGTAATTTCCCTAAAGGAACTCGTACAGCCCAAGGAGGCATGTGTAGGAGTGTGGGTGCAGCATTACCTGTGATGGATCTCAAACAACCTCAACGTCCACCCATAGGGGAACGGATGAAGACAATATACTCATGCCATGCAATATTTTACAGAAGTTATGAAAAATAAGCTCAAAAATATTTTCAATGAAAAAACAAGTTGCAGAATGCGGTAGACACAAACCAGTCTATATATACGAGTATTCTATAATCACAGATGGATACATGTCAACTTTGCCATGCAGCCAGGGCTAGAATGACAAGAACCAAATTTACTCTCCAGCCTAAAACAATAACAGCACGAGACCCAAAAGAATTATATGAAACAACAGTTTTAAGGCATTGCAAGTCTGGCAAAGAAGGATAGCGGTCCCTAAGGCTGGGACATAAACAACTTGATTCCTAGGTTTGCCTCAGCTTACTGCCCTGGAATTTCTGGGTTGCAGGGCAGAAAGAGGGACCCCAGGCAGAGCCCAACAGACTCCCTAATTTGAAGAGATATATGTGAAAATCTGAGGAGACCAAGGCAGCTAGAAGTCACAGGACAGAGTGCTGTGAGGACTTCACAGAAAGGCCCCTGGTGATGCATGGAAGTCCGCCTTGACCACTCAGCATAACAATGATGGGTACATTCATTTTGGGGAAATACACAAGGATGGGGAAGGAGGATTAGAGGGAGCAGAACCCGGTGCTCGCTCAGTGCCATTAATCATCCTTGTTTCTACCAACCAGACCAGGAAAGAACCTCCTAACTCGTGGGCATTTGGTGGAGGTCTTGCCTCAGTCCTGGGGAATAACTCACCTGGGCTGAGCAAGCATTGCCCTGGTCCCACCGAATACGAGGAGGGACCCCCAAAACCCAGAATTTATTTGTAAAAAATTGTTTATTTATTCTGACATGTTTAAACTTCAGTCACCTTCAAAGTATTCTCCATTTGATGCAATACACCTATCAAGACTTTTTTCCACTGCTCAAAACAGTTTTTGAACTCATTGGTTTTGATGACGTTTAGTGCTTCTGCCATTTATCGCTTCACCTCTTCTACATGGACAAAATGTTTTCCATTTGTGAAGTTTTTTCATCTGGGGAAATAAAAAAAAAGTCGCTCTGGGTGAGATCAGGTAAATAGGGAGGTTGGGTCATGAAGGTCATGCTGTTTTTGCTGAACTCTGAGCTCAGTGTGGGTGCGCTGGTAAATCACCCATCGTGAAATGGGAAAACACACCGAGCCTTAAAACAAAAAGAGCACTGAAGTGGAACGCAGCCTCTCACAACACCAGCTGGTGCACTGATGCAGATGGGTTCCTAGAACACTCGCCTAGAGGGGAAAGCCTGTACTACAGGGCCATCCTCCAGAAGATAATTTTGGTTTGTGGCTGCAGTGGTGGGGCAGGGGGCGGGCGTCCTCCCCTTTTACATCTGAAAAGCAAGTCCCTAAAGGACCAAAATCTTTCAAGTAATTTAGCTCTATCCTAACAAGCTCAAGAAGATTTATAGAAATGCTGAAATACCCAGTACTCAATGGGTAAATGCACAGTGTCGGGGATGCAAATTTTCAGGCTTGCAAGTACAAGGAAAACACAGGTGCCTAATGAGGCGGAAAATTAGTAAAGTGAAATTGACCCAGAAGCGGCACTGATGTGAGAATTAAGGACATAGAGCTTTTATTATAACTGCATTCTATAGGTTCCACAAGCTAACTAGAGACAAGGAAATTATTAAAAAACTGAGAATAGAACTTTCAGAGAGTAAAACTCTAATACCTGAGATAAAAAGTATACTGAATGGGATTAAAAGGAAATAAGACATTGCAGAAGAAAAAATTAGTGACTTGAAGACATAGCAATCAAAGTACTGAAAATAAAAGTTATAGAGGAAAACAATTTTTAAAAAATGGAAAATACTGTGGGACAATGTCAAATGCCCTGAATTGGAAAGAGAGAGGCAGACCAAAAAATGTTTGAAGGAATAATGCCTGAAAGTTTCCCAAATATATTGAAAACCTTAAACCCACAGATCCAAAAATGTCAATGAACTCTCAAGCACAAGAACCATGGAAAGCTTCACCAAGCTACGGCATCATTACATGGCTCAAAGCCACGGACAAAGACAGAGTCTTAAAGTGGCCAGAGGAAAACAGGCACCGCGGAGGGACACGATGAGGGTACCGACAGGTCTCCCACCAGAAGCCAAGCCAACAGGAGACAGGGGGGCAGTGACTTCAGTGGGCTGAGAAGGAGAAACCTGAACCTAGAATTGTATGCCCAGCAGAAGGCCCTTTCAAAAACAAAGACAAAATAAAGACTTCCTCAGAGGTGCAAAAGTTGACTTCATCTCCAGCAGACCTGCACTACAGGAAATGCAATCCCTCAGGCAGATGGAAAATGATCACTGGTGGAAATGCAGACCCGCACAAAGGAATGAAAAGCACCAGAAATGGTAAACATGTGGTCATATAGGAAAGGATTTTTCATATTATTTAAGTGTATTGAAAAGCTAATAGATTTTAAAGCAAAATGTATGTGTGGTTTATAATAGAAATAGAGGTAAGTTTACTGTCAATAGTGACTCAAAAGCCTGGACAGGAAAAGTGGAAGTATATTCTTCTAAGGTTCTTAGGCATAAATTCTTATATTATCACTTAGAGACATACTGTGGTATATTAAAGATGTAGACAAGAAACTAAAGCAACCAACAAAATAACACAAATAAACATTATAATTAATAAGGCAATAATGGAGACAAAATGAACTCAGAGATGATAGATCAGGGCACATACAAGGGCCAACCAATGAGTCCATGAATAAATGGAACAACAAATCAATGTTTCTCTCTCTCTCAAATCAATACATTTTAGCCCTAGCTGGTGTAGCTCAGTGGACTGAGCTCAGGCCTGTGAACCAAAGGGTGGCCAGGGCAATTCCCAGTCAGGGCACATGCCTGAGTTGAGGGCCAGGTCCCCAGTAGGGAGGTGTGTGAGGGGCAACCACACATTGATGTTTCTCTCCCTTTCTTTCTCTTTCCCTTCCCTTCTCTCTAAAAATAAATAAATAAAATATTTAAAAATAAATAAATAAATTTTGAAAAATGCTCAGGCAATTTCTTAAAAAATTAAGTGTACAAATACTAGATGATCCAGCCATGCCACCCTTAGTTATTCACCCAAGAGCACTGACAGCATGTTTAAAAGACTTGTACATGAATGTAAAACCTAAAGCTATGCAACACATAGAAGAAAACATAGAAGAAATGTTTGTGACTTTGGCTTATGCAAAAATATGTAAGATATAACACCAAAAAATACACCTATAAGAAATTAAAAATTGGACTTGGTCAAATTTAAAATTTGCTTTTCTAGAAAAAAATATTTGCAAATATATAGAATCTAAAAATATAAAAAGAATCCTCAGCCTCAGTCATAAGGAAATAAACAACCCAATAAAAATGGGCAAAACATTCAAAGGAAACTTCACTAAGTAAGATGGCAAGTAAGCACATGAATAGATTTCACATCACTAGTCTCTGGGGAAATACTAATTAAAACCATAATGAGCTACAACTCAACACCTGTTAAAACTGTTGGTGCAGTGAAAAGGCACCAGGTGTTCAACCAGTGCGGTCAGGCCAGACCATGGTTCAGCAACCTTGGCACTTGAGTTCCGGTTAAGAAAGAATTCAAAGGCAAAACTCAAACAGTAAGAGAAAGTTTATTTAGAAAGTCACAGAGGTAGAAGAAGTGAGCCATAGAAGAAATGAGCTTTAAAAGACAAGTTACAGAGACAAAAGAAGGGTCCTTGGACCTTGGGAGAAAGAGAGAGGCAAGGAAAATGCACCTGGGGGGACAGGGGGGTAAAGGGGTGGGGAAGAGACCCGCACTGGGTTTATCTGGAGGTCTCAGGGGAGGATCCCAGTAGACTATTCATCAGTTTTCCAGGTGTGTCCTTCCAGGGTCGTGGTCTCTACTGACTGGTTGGCCCCAGGGCAGGGGGGCATTAGTCAGTGCAGCTGGCCCTGAGGTCAGCCATGGCATCGCTTGTCTGGTTTTGCTGCTTTTCTGCCTAGATGTATCTGATGTGGGTCAGAGCCTGACTGTCCTGCAGGCTCAATGCTTAAGGGCTGTTCTTCAGCCCCCTTGTTCATTGCCCCTCTGAGGGGTCTTACCCACATGACTAGCAGCATGCCAGGGAGGAAAGGTCAGGGGGTCTAAAGGTCATGACCAGCAGTGTGCTGGGAGAGGAAGGTCACCCAGTGTGGGGAGATCCTTGTTTCTCAGTTTTGCCTATTGCTGGGCACCCAGGGCTTTCCTCCCTGGTGACCTTCTGTGCCTGGCCTATTGCCCTTGCTCTGCTCGCCTGACTGCCTACCACAGAATGGTTAAACTCTAAATGACTGACCACGTCAAGTGTAGCAGGGATGGGGAGGAACTGAAACTCTCACACCCTGGTGGTCGTAACGTGGGTATCACCTCGTTGGAAAACCATTTGACAGTTTCTTAAAAATTCAAATCTATGCCTACCACATGATCTTGTTATTCCATGTTTTTACCCAAACATGTGTTTTTTACAAGCACATGTTCCTACAAAGACGCCTCCAAAAACGTTCACAGCAGCTTTAGTTGTAATAGCCCCGAAGTGGAAACTGCCCACATGCCCATCAGCAGGTGAGCGGGTAAAAGGTTCTGGCATACCTTGACAATGGAATGTGGCTCAGCAGTAAGAGGAAGGACCTGGTGATCCCCATAACAATGCAAATGACTCTCAAAACAGTTGGATGCGTGAGAGAGGCCAGAAAAAAGAGAGCACATACTGTGTGACTCCATTTATCTGAACCTATTAAATGCAGCCTCAGCCACGGTGACAGATCAGTGGGGGCCTGAGCTGCCGATGGGGAGAGAAGCAAGACCACAGAGTGGTGACCCCAGGAAAGGAGTGACCCTGGGCCATGAGGGGTATGTTTGTCACACAGACCTGGTGGTGATGATTTCACAGGTGTGCACATATGCTGAAACTTATCATACTGTTCAGTTAAATATGTGCAGTTGGTTGTGTGACTATTATACCTCAGTAAAGTGGCTTTTTAAAAAAGAATGGATACAATAGTTAATAATGGCTATCAACCAGCACTGAGGGAAGGGCCGGGACTGGGAGAGAGTAATGCTTAAAGAGACTTTAACTTTGTCTGCAATGCTCTAAAAATTTTACATATGAATAAGTTATACATGTATATTTTATTTAAAATAATTTTAAATAGAAAATTTAAGAATGATTTTCACAAAGGTGCCTGCTTCATAGAATCAGTCTTGACCTGCTTGCCCCCCACAAGATTTCCAGACTATAAAACGTTTAAGCAAATATGAAAGTAACAGTTGATTTTTTCTGTTTTACAGAGTAAGTGGTGGACAGTATATTTTCTGTGATTTGAGACTTCTCCTCACTTATTTACACCAATGGCATTTTGGCAATGGCAATGACATACTCCTTTATGTCACACTATTTCTGTGGTAGGCTGTTATGAGAGCAGAGCAAGGGCGACAGGTCAGATACATGTCATCAGGGAGGAAAGTCCCAGGTGCCCAGCAATGGTCAAAACTGAGAAAACAAGGATCTCCCCCGCAGGGTGACCTTCCTCCCTCAGCACAATGCTGGTCATGATCTTTACACCCCCTGACCTTTCCTCCCTGGCATGCTGCTAGTCATGTGGGTAAGACCCCTCAGAGGGGCAATGAACAAGGGGGCTGAAGAACAGCCCTTAAGCATTGAGCCTGCAGGACAGTCAGGCTCTGACCCACATCAGATACATCTAGGCAGAAAAGCAGCAAAACCAGACAAGCATTGCCATGGCTGACCTCAGGGCCAGCTGCACTGACTAATGCCCCCTGCCCTGGGGCCAACCAGTCAGTAGAGACCACGACCCTGGAAGGACACACCTGGAAAACTGATGAATAGTCTACTGGGATCCTCCCCTGAGACCTCCAGATAAACCCAGTGCGGGTCTCTTCCCCACCCCTTTACCCCCTGTCCCCCAGGTGCATTTTCCTTGCCTCTCTCTTTCTCCCAAGGTCCAAGGACCCTTCTTTTGTCTCTGTAACTTGTCTTCTAAAGCTCATTTCTTCTATGGCTCACTTCTTCTACCTCTGTGACTTTCTAAATAAACTTTCTCTTACAGCTTGAGTCTTGACTGAATTATTTCCCAGCCAGAACTCAAGTGCCAAGGTTGCTGAACCAAGGTCTGGCCTGACCGCACTGGTCTAACACCTGGTGCCATTCTCACCACTGCCAACATTTTGATCCCTTTTAAAATTCAAATAATCTCATGCTGTTATCAATTATTTTAATCAGGTTTTCTCTGGGGAACTGGAACATTCAAGGAGAAAATCACAAGCAAGAAGAGGGAAGTGCACCAAGAGGGAAGGCAGGGGGCGCTAAAGGCACATAAGAGTGAGGACAATCTGTGCCTGAAGTACCTGAAACCCACAGCTGGGACCCTGAAAGAAACTGTAAGTTTCTGTGCTTTTTCGTAAGTTACACTTGGTACTGCTAACATGGAGAGAAGTTTAAATTGCACACTGTTTAATGGAGTTTGGGACTGAGGATTATGGATTTGAGTTTTGGATATAAGAAAAAATAACCCAAAGGAAGAATAAGTTTAAGTTCACAAAAAGTAATGTTAAGTAATGAAATATAAGTTAGAAAAAAGGACAAGTGGTAGCACCTAATGGTTCAATGAAAGTAGCACGGTTGCATTATAGTACACCAATGATGATCACAAAAGTATTTCAATAAATAAAAGTTATTTTGCTTTCAAATACTAAAAACTTGACAATGACAAGCATGTAAGAAGTTGGGGTCATCACTCCCTCCTGACAAGTGTCCAACAAACTGAAAAACCAACAGCTCTTCTTAGAATCATCAGAGACGTGATGTCATAGGGCAAACTGCTGCCCTCAAAATCAGAAACTAGCAGGTGGATACAGAGAGAGCCGACTTCCCAGAACAGAAACTCACAAGCAGACACCTCTGTGGGGAGCAGGACCCAGCAGGAAATCTGAGCTGCAGCTGACAAACCGAAGGCTGCCCATGGGCTGGAGGGCCACTTCTCGCTTCTTTGAGGTTTACCTCAAGAAGTTTGACCAGGTTCTCCCAAGGACTCTCAGCAGGGGGAGGGGGAAAGTAACGATTTTAAAAGACCCAGAGCATTTTGTTTTTCTTAACACAGCCTGCCCTCCAGAGAAAGTATTTCACAAGAGCCTAAACTATTGGGGTTTTATCAGAGCCTGTCCAATGGGAGAGGAAGAAAACGCCCAACTCCAGCGGGCTCTAGCAATCCCGTCCTACTGAAGGGGGAGTGGGGACTGAGAAGCATTTGTGAAGCTCAGTCCAGAGGCAGGAGCTGCTGAAGAGCACCGTCCTGATCCCTGCAGTGTAGAGGGGCCCCTCCCCCCACCACACCACCACATCACTACGAGGTATTTGCTGCAGTTCATTTACCCAGGACACCACGTCCCACTACCCAGAACAAAAAGGCAAACAACATAATTTGAGGAGACAGAACAAGTATAAACCAGATATGGCAAGGATGTTGGAATATAAGACAGGGAATTTATAACAACTATGATTGATAATTTAAGGGCTCTGGCTACACGGTGTGGAAGAACAGACAATGTAAACAGAGGAGTGGAGCCCTGGCTGGGTGTCTCGGTTGGAGCATCCTCCTGTATACCACAGGTTGTGGGTTCGAATTTCAGTCAGGGCACATATCTATTGGGTTGGCCAAAACATCTGTTACATTTTTTTCTGTTGAATAAAAGACACGTTTTTCATTTTCACCAGTAACTTTACTATGTCAGCTATCTCTTGCTTTGACTTCTAGTGGGTGGAGGCCAGGGGTGCTGCTAAACATGTTCCAATGCATAAGAGTCCCACAACAAAAAATAATTTGGCCAAAACAACAACAGTACCATAAAACTTTGCAAACCACTTTTGACATGTTTGATCAGTCACAGCACCTTCTCCGTTCACTGCACACATCTTTTGTGTGTGTGTGTGTGTTTCAGTTGCATTTTTACTTTCCTTGAAATAGTAAAGCATAACTGCCTAAAATGCTGCATTTCTTCTTCCATCTTCAGTATTAAAATGGCTGCACAAAAATTCACCAATTTTGGTTAAGTTTTCTTTAATGTGCGCTGATATGACAGCTGTCACAATACAACCTAACAAAATTATTTTGAATGAAGTTAAAGACAACTAAGGGCTGTTGTACAGAAAAAAACAATAGGTCGCAGGTTTGATCCCTGGTCAGGGTGCTTACCCCAGGCAACCCATCCATGTTTATCTCTCACATCAATGGTTTTCTCTCCCTCTCTCTCTAAACTCAATAAACATATCCTCTGGTGAGGAGTTAAACATAAGAAAAAAGAGCAGTGGAAACTCTCAAAAAGAATAAAAAAAATAAATGCTAGAGATAAAAGTACTGCAACTAAAATGAAAAATGCCTTTGATGGGCTTCTTAGTAGACTAGATACAGCTGAGGAAAGAATCTCTTAACTTGAGGATGCCATTAGCAATTTCCAAAATGGAAATAAAGTAGAAAAAAAGGAACAAAATACCCAAGAACTTGGAGATAACTACAAAAAGTTTAACGTGTATGTACATGGGAATATCAGAAGAAAAGTAGAATAAATACGGGCTGAGCTGTGGGAGCCTCAATCACTGCCACCATCCTGAGTACATTTCACTGTGGAATTCCCACGTGAAATGTACTTAATGTCTTCTATCAGTTTAATTTCCAGGACCCTCGGCTGGAGACCCTAGTCGGGTAGAAGGAAAAGGTATTTTCGCCCCCTACAGTCTGATTAAAATCGATTGTTTATTGGGACGATACAGGAAAACACACACAGAAAAGCGCTTCTGAGCGCTTTCTATACTCCCGCCAAAATCAGCAGCCAGCTGCGGAAAATCAGCTGGGAATGGACTTCTACAAACTAAACCTGAACTGGGTGTGTCGCCAATGTTCTGCCTCGGACTGGCGCGGGCGCCCCCCTCCCCGCCCCGTGGGGTCCAGCCTGCGGGATCCTGGGCGGCAGGCGAGCAGGACTCCCTGCAGATAGCGCTGCTGTTTGCACGTGGGCCGCGCGAGTGCCCTGCTGCTGATCGCACCCTCCACTTGCGCCTACGTAGAATCCACTAGTCGGGAGGGTGTACCCTGTAAGAGCCTGTCAGTGAGCGGCCCGAAAAACAAAGGCGAGGAGAAGAGAGCCCAGTTTCCGGAGGGTCCGGCCTAATCAGGGCTGCGCAAGGTCAGGCCTCGGGAGCGCTGCATTTTGGGCCTGTGACGGGAAACGTGGGAAGCCGTTGGAGTGGGGTCCCTCCTAAACCACGCCCGCGCCTCCCGTGTTTTCGGGCCCGCGTGGTCCGGCCTCACTGGCCGCCGTGGAGCCCGAGTCCAGGGGAAGGGGCGGGGTGGGGCGGAGCGGCTTCCGCAGTGGCGGTCCCGGTCACCTTCCAAGCGGACCACAATTCCCACAAGGCCCCGCGCTCGGGGGCGTGGTCCCGCCGTCAGGGCGGGGCCTGGCGCGGGGCTGGGCCATCCTGGAACGCCCGCGTTTTGTCAGCGTTAGGCTGGTGTCTGGCCTCTGACCCTGAACCCCTCGCCGCCGGGGGTGTGCCCAAGTGTCAGTTGGGGAGGCGCAGGCTGGGACTGAGTTATACGGAGGCTGCTGGTGGTTGTGGGTTTTCCGGGGAGCCTGTCTGAGGCCCAGGAAATTCCAGGTGCTTGTAGGGGAGTCCCGGCCTGGGGAGACTGGGCCCAGACCTGCGCACACTAGCAGGCGGAGGCCAACAGTCACTGGGAAGAGCCCACTGCTAGGTGCTTTAATTTGGCGGAGAGGAGCAGGGAACACAGCAGTCACATGAATGGACATCTGTGGACTGGGCCGGAACGCGTAGCTCTGTCCCCCATCATTCTTTACCTGGCATTCGTAGCTTGGATCGCTTTGTGCCTTGGATGACCTTATGGGGGAAACCTTGGCTCCCGTTCCGGCCCTCTGGTCTTGTTTTCAGCAGTGTCCTCTCTGCTACCCTGGCCCATCTGTGCAAGGTTTCTTTTTTATGTCAATGGCTGTTTGTATTTCCAAGATCTCTGGTCAATATTTTTCATAACTGCCTTCAGTGCATGATGTGATGTTCTTGCTTATCCCTATGATTATTTTAATTATACTGATTTTAATGTCCTGATTATTTTCTAAAAGTTCTCTCAGGTGCAAATTTTCTCTTACAAGAAAAAGGAAAGCCCAGGCTGGTGTGGCTCGGTGGGTTCAATGCTGGCCTGCGAACCGTAGGGTCACGGGTTCATTTCCCAGCCAGTGCACATGCCTGGGTTGCAGGCCAGGTCCCCAGTAGGGTGTACTCGAGAGGGAACCACACATTGATGTTTCTTTCCCCCTTTCTCCCTCCCTTCCTCTCTGTCTAAAAATAAATAAAATCTTTTTTAAAAAGAAAGGAAAAATATATTAGAGCTGGGTTTTTTTTCATTGTTTAGTTTTCCTGTAATGTTTGTGATTACTGGTTTATGTCTCAATCATTGTTTTTGTACCTGAGATTCCCTGTTTTTTTACTCTCTTTGCAGGAAGAGGTGGGGAAGGGGGATGAGCATGGTGCTGCCGGGGTCTTGTCTTTTTTCTAATGAAAGTGGAAAGAGTGAAGATTTGTAGCCTAGTGGTCTCCTGGGGGCACCCCCATCACTCCTGAGCCTGGTAATCATTGTTTCCATAACCCGAGCTCCCATGCTGTGCACTCACAGCTGAGGCAGAGGTCCCATTTTCTGTCTCCTGAGAAGTTAATGTTTTTGTGAACCTTCCTGTTCTACTAGCTCAGCCAGTGACTCTTTCGGTTTCCCCTGCCCCCCGCCAGGTGTTCAGCCCCCTTTCCACATGTACAAGTGGAGATGGTAGGAAAGAGTAGCCAGAAGAAGCTTCCCAAATTTTGTTTAAATAATTTTTTCATTACTTAAAAGGGAACCGCACATTTCACCCCAACTCTCAAAGATGAATGAAAAAATTACCAGGAATAACTTTGCCACAGAAATAGCAAAAGACCCATTCTTTGTATTGCATATAAATAAGTTGTCAAAATTAACATTATGTTAAACAAGGAATTGCTGGAGGCAATCATTGATGTTTGTACACTTTATATCTTGGTAGAGCGAGGCACTGTGGAATTATGTTGGTCATTCATATCCTATGTGATAACTCTGTCATAGTTCTATTAAGGAAATGTCATCCATTAAAAAAAAGACTTGGCTGGTGTGGCTCAACGGATTGGGTGCTGGCCTGCAAACTAAAGGGTCATCAGTTCTATTCCCAGTCAGGGCACATGCCTGGTTTGCAGGCCAGGTCCCCACTGGGGGACACGTGAGAGGCAACCCCACATTAATGTTTCCATCTCTCTCTCCCTTCCCCTCTCTAAAAATAAATAAATAAAATACTTAAAAAAAGAAAGATAAAACTGGAACACTGATCATATGCAATTATTAGGTTAACTCCTATCTGTGCCTCGAATCCTTGTTGTTAATGGGCATTTTAAATTTGAATATTCACTTTTTTAATTAATACATTTGAGGGTCTATTTTTTTTCAGCATTTACTTCATTGACAGCTGTGATTCTCAACATTTTTTGGGTACAACAATAAGGATTTTGTTTAGTTTTAGGCAAAACAAATGATTAAATGATAGCAGCATATAAAGGCTTCAGCATACCGAGGCTGGCATCTGCACTCCCGCCCAGAGTGACGTCACAGTCCGGTGGAACCGTGCGCAAAGGCGTAGCAGGCGCCTCATCCTCACACTGGATGCCTGTGCGTTTGTTCTCCTGGCAGTAGGCAGATACCTAGGTCAGGAAGTCCTGCCAGACTCAGCTCAGTGCAGTGTAGAGCAGACTTCATCCATTCTCAGATTTAATTCTTTTGTGGTTTCCATTTTCCCCATCTCTTTCAACAGGTAAGAAAACCCTGCCCAGCAAAATTTGGGTTTTTGACCAATTCATAAAAGATACAATAAATATATTAATAGCTAAGTAATTAGCTGTTACTAATTAGTATTAGTAATACTAATGGCTAGAAATACATAATTTCAAACATTGATGGAGAGGTTCATTTAGCTCAGACTTTGCTGTGGAACTTTTTTTTCCAGAGCCCAGCAGTGAAGTGAGAGCAGAAGCACTGCCAGTCTGCGCCAGACGCAGGGATGTTTCCATCCATCGTGCGTCGGTATAGTTCAACATACCAAATAGCAACACCTTCAGGGGCTTCAGGAGCTATAGTCCTTAATTCTGTGTAATTCTCTTAGGAGTTAAATTCCAGATGAGGTCATTGTAGCCATTTCCTTGTCAGATACTGGCATGATACGGCTTCCGTGTTAAAGCATTGCATACAGATTTGGAACCTGTAAGCAATGGACAGGATTTCTTAATGTGAACACACCCTCCACTTCAGACAGAACACAGAGCCTTGATTTCAGACCTTCAGTGTCAGCTTCATCTAGTACAAAAATATCAGACCCCCCTCCATGTCCATTGTTTCATTCGATCATGCACCCAACAAATACTGTTGGAAAATGCTTGCCAAGTTCCTGGAATTGGCTTAGGTGCTGGGGATACAGTTGTGCTCAAGGCCAGGCAAAAACGGTTTTCCCATGTGGAACACTGTCTCCAGCTCTTATATCTCTGAGTACGATTTCGTTTCAGTAAGTGCCATCTGTTGCAAACGGTCATTGGAAAAACTGTCATCACAAAAGGAGTTGTGAGCCAAGGGGCCAGTAGGTCAGGATCACTACATCATTGATGATAGTACCAATATTTTTACCTGTATTTGTCTTACATTCTTTTCCTCTGGAAATAGCTTTCTGAGGTTTGAAGAGAACTAGTGTTTCTACTCTCATGTCAGAACTGAGATTTTAAGAAAAAAGAGAGGTCAGATTCCTGTCCGAAGTTTGCCAGCAACCTGGATGTTGTTGGTCAGTTCCAGAATTCAGGTTTGTGGACCCAGAATCTTCTCTGCAGAGAGGATGGTGAGTGACATCACTGCTCATCACCCCGGTAGATCTGCCACCAGTGCTCTGTTTACTCCTCCCCCACGGACTTGCCCTCACTTGGATGGGGAGACTAACTTACCCCCATGAACATGCTGTCATTTTAAACTCTGGCTTCCTTAGGGCTCCTCTTACCTTGTGACCTGTGAGTCTTCTCCAAAAAGTAACGGTGTTGTGCACGCTGGGCTTTAGGATTTCATCCCAGCAACCTGTTAGTGCACTTCCTAGAGTGGGGACAAAAGAACCGATGGTGACAAGGAGGCCTGGTCCCTGAGCAGGTTGCACTGGACCGTACAAAAGTTTGGTAAATAGCCTCCTGCACAGCCCCCACCCCCAGGCCTTCATTTCTGTCTCACTCATCGGCACCAAAAAGAAGCACTGGGTTTAGAGTTTATTGTCTTTTTCTTTTACAGATAATATAACCCCAATAACAGAATTCTAAAGAAGGTAAAAATTCCTCTCATACTCCACCAACAAATCAAACTTTTTGGAGGAGTAATGATTGTTTCCTTTCTAGACCCCATGTGCATATATATGATTTATGGAGTTTTAATGATGGCTTGAATTTGAGAACTGCCCTCTAATTTATATTGTCTCTCTACTCTTCCAAAAGATTCATTGTTAATCTAAGAAGAGCACCGTGAACAGAGGGGCAGAGTTACGGAGCACGTTTTACCAGCCACTGAATCACTACCATTGCCGTTCTCAGCACAACACTCATTACTCTTCTGTCTGTTCAGTATGTGGTTATACAAATGGGCTTTCTTCAAACTGGTGTTTCTGACTTTGCAACCTCTGAGCAATGCAGGCCACGCAGGCCACGCAGGCCATATCCCAGATTCACCTAACCCTGCTCTACTCTGCAAAGAAAACTTGGGCTTTGACAGCTCCATGAATATGAAGGAGAAAGAGTGGACTCATTTTAGTTACTTTCTAATCCTGTTGACTTGCCAAAGAAAGCAGAAAGTAAATATCAGAAATCTTATCACCAAGCACAAATCCCAGTTTACACCTCAGTCAGGATGTCTCTCTGTAAATAAATCAGCAGCCTCCTCAGAAGCCTTCACCCAGCTTCTCGTCTCTATCAGTCTGAGTAAATAGAACTACCGTATTTTGCTATGTACAACGCGCATCACATTTTTGGTCCAAACTTTCAGGGAAAAGGACCTTTTGTTTTAAATTTTTAATATAATTATTTATTTACTTATATGTAGAAACAAAACCGATTATCATATTCCAGGGTATTATCTTGCATACGGATATCATTATTGCTTTCTAGAGTTACAGTCTTAAGCATAAGTAAAATAATTTAAAACATTAACATAGATATGGAATTAGCACCACCCATGTATCTTTATTTGCATCTTTACTTTTCCCTCAAAAATTTGGGCAAAATGTATGCATTATACACGGCAAAATACGGTAGTTACCAGAGCCCAGCTGACTTGTTAATCATAATCCACCTTATTCCCAGAAGTTCACACAAATTGTCGGTGGCATTTCTATGCCATTACCTTGACACTGACATAGAACTGTTCACTAGCTGATTTCTAACTAAGGAACCGTACAACATTTTAATAGAAAAACAATATCCTTGATTGTACTGTGGAGACGAAAGTGCCCACTGCAATTTTCTTAATTCGTACGATTACTTAAACTCAGAGCAAATGAATGAAGGCCATTGTCACAGTAAATAACATTGGTTAATAAAGTTACACAGGTTTCAGATGTACGATTCTATAATATATCATCTGTGTATTGTATTGTGTGCTCACCACCCCAAGTTAAGTCTCCTCCTGTCACCATTTCTCTCTCTTTACCCTCTTCTACCTCCCTCCAGCCCCTTTCCGTCTGGTAGTCACCATACTGTTATGTCTATGAAGTTTTTTCTTGTTTGTTTATGCTTAACCCCTTCACCTTTTCCACCTAGTCCCTCAATTCCCCACTCCCCCAATTGTCAATCTGTTCTCTATCTCAGTCTGTTTCTATTCAGAACATCCCTAATTTAAAGCACCTGAACCTTACAGATGAGCAGGTTACCCAAGGTCGTGACAAGGTTGCAGCAGCTTGGAAACCAGGATTCTGTCCCGGTGCCAACTGTGTAAGCCCGGGTGCGGAGTCCAGCTGCCTGCTCCTGGCCCTTGGTTCTTTCTGCTGCTTCTGGGCCTGGGCTCTGGGCCTGTTTCAGAATTTAGGCTTTGTGGGCTGTTCTGGGTTTTGAATGTTTCCGCCCTGTCAGACATTTATTAACCCCCGGGCTCGGCAAACGCACAAACACCGTCCCCCAGCATTGCTTATCAGCGCACTTTGCACCCGGCTCTTTTGCCGAGAACTGATTAGAGCAGAATTGTCCTGCGGCTCTTTTGCCGAGAACTGATTAGAGCAGAATTGTCCTGCGGGGACCGTGTAAGGCAAACGGTGAACACTGTGAGCACCAGCACCTGGGAGGGTTTGTGGTGGCCGTGAAGCCGCGAGGAGAGCCAGGAGACGGGGCAGAACAGGATCCAGAGATGCGTGCCCTGGTTCCCGAGGCCGCGATCTCTGAGGTGAAGCCTCACCTCCCAGGCCCACCGGCCGGCCTGCAGGCGGCTAACAGCAGGCCCACAGATTGGCACAGGGAAGGAGACATGACAAAGCACAGAGGGCCGCTTGCCAGGAGGGAGGAGAGCAGCGCCTTTGGGAGGACTGGTCCCCAGGGGGAGTCTGAGGCAGGGCTGCTGAGGGACACAGAGGTCAGTTCTGAGCTGGCCGCCTGATTCTCTTTTTTCCTCTTAAGATTTTGTTTTATTTTCAGCAAGAGGGGTAGGGAGGGAGAAAGAAAGGGAGAGAAACATCAACATGTGAGAGAAACAGGGATCAGTTGCCTCTTACACACCCCCAACCCAGGCCTGGCCCCCAACCCACGCGTGTGCCCTGATTGGGAATCTAACTGGCGACCTTTCGTTGCTTGGTCTGCTGAGCCGTACCACCCAGGGCTGGACTGGCTGCTGTCTCTGAGGTGGACCCTTAGAAGCAGGTTTGTCAGGTTTGCTGCTGTCTTACTCCGCTGCTGATGGATGACCACACACTGGGCGCTTAACCAACAAGCATTTCTGCAGGCCGGAAGTTCAAGATGCAGGGGCTGAGAGCTCTGCTGTCTGGCAAGGGTCTGCTTCCTGACCTGCAGACAGCCATGCCTGGAGGGTCTCCAGGGGCGGACCCTGAGACCAAGCTCTGTGTATCCTCCTGTATGGGCACTGGCCCCCTCCAGGGGGCTCCATCCAGCCTCATGACCTCCTCACCTCCCAGATGACACCTCCTAACACTGTCACATTGGAGGTTAGGCTTTCAGCATGTGAATTTGGGGAACACATTCAGTCCATACTGGGTGCTGTCCCAGGACGGGGTCTGGGTATCCCCAGTGATACCTAGAGATAGCACACAGGTCTGAGTGTCGTTGGGGAAAAGGCAGGTGTTAATCAGAGAAGCAGTCCTGGTGTTGCAGCTGCAGCTCGACCCTGCCTTCCTCTGAGCCTGTCCCCACACCTAGTCCACAGCCGCGCTGCCTGTTCCTCTTCCAGTACTTTCCTCACATTCTTACTGCCGCATTTTCCCTCTTGCAGAGTTAGAGTGCTGTCCCTCAGATTTCGGTACATTTGTTTGCAATTGTGGAAAGTGCCAGAGGTCGGGGGCTGGCTCTGTGACCCTGGCCTGCGGCCACCGGCCTCCGAGGGGTGAGCTGTCCCCAAAGGTTCACAGACATTGGTTTGTTTATTTAAAAATTTTAATTTGCTTATATGTGTGTTTGAATGGTGGTGATTAGGAAAAAGCCCTTTGGGCTTTCAGGGAAAATGGTGCAGAAGCTACACCTAGAAGTTACTGACGGAACTTCTAAGAGCTCCCACGCGTTATTAGGAGAGAAAGAGAGAGAAGGAATCCAACTCCCTCCCTAGTTTTGAAAGTGTGGGCCACATACTAAGACTGCCAGCTCTGAGGACAGGCCGAGTTTTACATGGAAAATTCTGGAGACGCCATGCAGGGAGGCGCTCCTGACCTTCAGTTCCGTGTGTTCTTCCAGGGGCAACCTTTAGTCTGAGACCCAGCAAGGCGAGTGGCTGACCGGGGTCCACAGGCAGGGACTGCCAGGCGCCACAGGGCACAAGAAGGTGTCGTGGTCTAGAGTGGAAGTTCAAGTGGTGTCAGCTCGCGCAGCCCCGGCGGGTGCTGCGCAGGGTCCCACACTTGCGGGGAGGAAAGGGCTGGCTAAGGTGATTTATTTGGGGGTCGGAAGAAACGCAGGAAGGAAATGACGGCAACATCGATAAAACTTCTTGGCAACGGGGTTCGTCCTTTGCGTCTCTATTTTCCTTCGTATCTTCCCTCTGTGCCTGGTGTTCTGGAACAAGTCCTTCGCTTGACCTTCCTGTTCACTGATTTACCCCGGAGCATCTGGTGAATTCTTTAACCTTAAAAACTACTTCTCTTTTGCAAGACCTTTTCTCAACACCCAGTCTAGATCGCTGTCTCCCTTTCGTGGTGTTGGCTTTCCTCAGATGTCTGCGGTTGTTGCTCAATCACCATTCTGGGCTCGGCAGTCCCTGATAGGCTGGCGTCCTGGTGCCCACACCACTGAGGGCAGTGTGGAAGGGGCACCTGCCTGAAGACAGGCCCTCCTGGGTTGCTGCCTGGCCCACGGCAAGGCACAAAGCACTCCTGGGGCAGAGTCTTCACCTGGATCTCATGGTGGTGGTGGGATCACCCGAGGCGTCTGAAAAGTGGAATTTTAGCTGTCTCTTCCTCATAACTGAGAAGTAAGCAGGCATCTATTCTGGGAACATCAAAGGAGAGCATAAAAAATATTCAGCATGACTTTTTTCCTTTTACAGAAGCCATCATGGGAAAAAGATGCTTTGTTTTGTCAAATATATAAAGAATTGATTTTTAAAATCACCTTGTAGATATGAGAGTAGGCTTCAGATAATCACATAGAATATCCTTTCCTCTTTCCACACTGATGCTTAAACTAGCAAGGAGAGGATTATCCAACTCTCTAGGTCTTACTCAAGGCTTTTGTAACATCAATCTTAAAATCAAAATCTCTGAACACTGATGAAATGCAATTTGTGATTATTAGCCTAAGTCCTATCAGTACCAAAAATCTCTGAATCCACATAAAATTGAAAAAAAATTTCAGGGTGAGGTCAGAATTTTTCAGCCTGCTTGTACCTCCTGAGCAGGGCTTCTTCAGGTCAAGGGCGTGCAGAGCCAGCCAAAGCTCAGATATGTTCTTGTAGAAAAGTGTCACATGAAGATGGTGTGCGAGGCTTGAACTAACAATACTGGATTATTATGTTTCCATTTTATATCCCTGTTCTTCCACTGGATTGTTTTCTTTTATAATATCCCCAGAGTTGTGGGCTTATATCGAGGACAGCCTATGACAGGATTAGATCTCACCAGGATTTTTTTTTTAAAAGAAACGCTTCTTTTCTTCTTTTCTTCCAACGACGGGAAATCCTATAAAATGAGACAAAATATATGAGGACATCGTTGCCAGGCTCTGTGCAAAAGCAGCACAGAGTACAGCCCCTGAGAGAAGGCAGACTCAGTCCCTCGGCTCTGCTCACTTCCGTCCTTCTTTTTCTTCGTTTGCTCCTCAGATTTCAAAGGGCGTGTCTTCATATTTGCTGATTCTTTCTTTTGTGTGCTCAGGTCTGATGCTGAGCTCCTCCAGTGAATGTTTCAAATCAGTTACTGTATCTTTCAGCTCCAGAATTCGTTTGCTCCTTTAAAAAAATAATTTCCGTCTCCTTGTTGCTATGCTTGTCTTATTCATATATTACTTGGCTGTTTTCCTTTAGCTTCTGTCCACGTTTTCCTTTGACTTTTTGAGCGTATTTGAGACAGTTCAAGTCTTTGTCTAGCAAGTTCAACGTCTGTGCTTCTTCAATGCCAGATTTTAGTTTGTTTGGTGTTTTATTTTGTTTTGTTTTGTTTTCATTTGAGTGGGCCACGTCTTTCTGTTTCTTTGTATACTTTGCAATTTTTCTGTTGAAAATTGGGCATTGGAGAAAGAAGGCATCTCTCCCAGGCTTTGCAGACTGGCGCTGGGCCAGGGGTTCACCTTTACCGACCAGCAGGGCACGTTCTGAGCCTTGGGCATCAGCCCGGCGCAGAAGCTTAAAGTCTTCTCAGGTCTTCTCTGGGCATGAGTCCCGCCTGGGCCTGTGTTTGCTTTTTAAACCCCCACCCCTGTTTATGTAGGTGCTTTTAAGTGTCTTGATTTCCCGAAGAATGTCCCCCCAGCTTCTTCTCGGGGTGTCTCCCCTGTACCTCCCACCCTAGCACCCACAGTTTCTGCAGCCTCCCTGCAGCCCTCACGCTCTGAGGTGCCCCCATAATGCACTCCAGAGCGTTCTCTGACCTGAGAGCTGAGCTGTGCCGTTTTTCCCCACCTGGAAACTAATACACCGATCTTGCTGGCATTTGGTTTTGGAATTTTTAGTCATAGGCAAGGATATCTGAGAAGGCTGTGGATAGGGTAGAGAAATTTAGGAGTCCTCTGCTCGGGGAAACCCAAATAATTGTTGGCAACTTAGGGTCATGCCTAAGTGAATAGTGACCAGAAGGCCAGGGGCCAACAAGTGACAGACTGTGGGGCTGAAGGGGACATCTGGAGTCAGCTGCACGCTGAGAAGTTCTGTGCTGCGATGTCAATCAAAGAGTGCTGCCTTGCCCTCTGGCTGCGTGTGTGACCTTGGTGTGTCCATAATTCTTGATTTATTTGTTTATGGCAGCCGTCCACGGCCTCTCTACCTCAACAGAGTTCACTGTGGAGGAAGAGCTGCTTTCTCTCACCTGGCGTAGGTGGTGGAATGCCTGGTTCCCAGCAGGCCGAGGCCATTATCCCTGAGCAGTACAGGGCAGAAGGCGCCACCCTTGTTCTAACCCAGATTTTGACCAGGACCTATGCCAGTCACGGAGCAGAGCTGGATGTGGGCGAGGGTAGTGGCAGCGGCTTGCCGGGCAAGGTCCTCTTGGGGCCTCATCCTGCTCTACATCACAGAACTTCGTTGGGAAGTGTCTGTAACCTATTTGAATTAATGTACAAATAGACACAAAATATTTTTAATTAATATTTACTTTTAAATTTTAGACAGTAACTGTGACATTAATGCTTCAAGATCCTAGCAAATAATAAGGGTTGTATGGAATTCATATGAACAGATTATAACATACTAAAAAGACTGGCATGTTAGGTATCAAAAGAAAAGATGTCAAATTATTAGAAGAAAACACCCAGTAGAGGCTACTAGGAGTTTCATCTTCACATACAACATGGTTTATATAATCTCGGCCTTTTAAATGCTCATCTCCTTGTGCTAAGTTTTCTTATTCTGAGACACAGGTCATCACAAGGCTGCGTTCACTGAGCACGGTCAGCTGTTAGCTCTGTTACAGGCCCTGGTCTAGAAAGGTGCTGAGAGGACTGCGACCCCTTCACCAGCATTTCCTGCTATTCGCGTTGTGTCCTCCGCTCTGATGAAAACAGTCTTCACTGAGCGCTCTCCGTGTGTCAGGGAAGGTGCTGGGAGCTGAGTTTCTAACAGAATGAGACGATCACCTTCCATTTAAGGAAACCTAATAAAGCTTACTGTGCTCTCTGGGTCCTCTGTTTGCGTTTCACAGGCATTAGTGAAGGCCACCAGAGCCCTCGGGTTAAAAGGATGCTATCAAATAACCACTGCTTACTCTGAACTCATAAAGCTGAGCCTACGTTGGTGGGCTCAGGGGGAGATGGGTCTGCAAATTGCTTCTCCTTGGCCTGTCGGTGGAATCTCAGTGTAGCAGGTCCCTCCTGGGTAGTCTGCTCCTCCTCGTCCGGTGCCTGCCCCCAACCTCTGCCCCTATCATAACTGAGGTTTGCTGAGGGAGCGGCCATGTTTGGGTCCTGTGGCCTCGCCCCAAACCCAGACTCCGGTACAGAAGCTGGCACCCGTCTGTGCTGCACTCATCAAAGTCACTTGGCTGAGAATTTGGAATGATGACCACGACGGAGGCCATAGCAGCCTGGGAGTGTGTGTGTGTCCCGCCTGTAGACAGGGAAGCAGAAAAGGCTTCACCTGTCGTGACAGGTGAAGGGAAACGTGTTTGGAGAGGCAGAGGACTGAGAGCGTGAACCCCGGCCGCCCACTCAGCCTGTCTCTGGAATTGGACACCTCACAGCCCCGCTGGCCTAAGGCGACGTAACCAGCGGAACACTAAAGGCATGAGACAAGATTCATGTATTTCAAAGAAAATTCTTCCCTGTTTGCTAAAAGTTGAAAAGAAAACAACAATTAAAAGAATTTGTTTCTAAATCAGTGCTGGTATATTCCGTGAGTCACGGATATTGTGGACTTAAGTGCCTCCTCCTCCTCCTCCTACGCTACCCCCTGAGAAGAAGGAAACACTCTGTGTGAGGTTTTAATGACAGAGAGGCCCCCACACGAAGGTACAAGCACACACTTGGACTTGGGCCCAGGACTGCTGGAACAAACCCCAGGTCCACCAGGTACTCGGAACATGACCTTGGGCAAGCCGACTCTTCCAAGGAAAGAGAGCGCTTGGGGTTGCTAGTTCAAGAATTAACATGTTTCGGTCCATGGAAAGTGCCAAGAACAGGGCCCTGCACACAGGAAACGCAAACAGCTGAGAGCCGCCACGGCCAGGGATTATCTGCCCTCACTGTGCCCAGAGTGGAGTGTGAGGGGCCAGGTATGCCATTGCCTCTCCCTGCACTGTAGGTGCCCCTCGTTCGGGAAGCTTTCGGTGACTGCCCAGGTCGCCCACGGGCTCTCCTGCAGTCAGGACCAGCCGTGTGCAAGCGCCTCCACAGTGCCTCCGCCTGGCCGCTCCCTCGCCCTGCACTGACTTTCCACGCGGCTGTCTTTGTCACCAGGCATTACAGGGCACTCGCTTTAATTTATATGTCCATAAAACCATAACATAGAGAACTGTATGTAATAATTATTAGAACTACATATAATAATACATCATAATTACATGTAATTATGGATAATTTAGCTAATGATATGATCTATATTTTATCATGATACTTTGTTTTCTGTATTTTCTTAAACAAACTAAAATTTTTGTTTTAAAAATTCACACTTTCAATATGCTAAAAGAGCCCGATCACGATATTAGAAATCACCCAGTGACTGTGCTGGATAACTGACATTTGGTGAGAGCCTGGGAGGAAAGGGGTGACACAGATGAGCCTTTCCACACAGGGGCACGCCCATCCCCGCAGTGTGGGTCGGCCTGGGAGGCACTCCCATCAGTGACGCTGAGGAATGAAAATCCCGTGAGCACCCTGACGAGGACCCAGTGGAAAGGACTATTGTAAAGCCGTGCAGAACGTGCACTCTGCTGCCTTCCTTCCAAACCCCAGCGCGGGCGGGAGCTGTGCCTCCTGTTGGCCATGTAAGCTACAGTCTTCTTAAGGAGAAGCTGCAAGTCCCTGAAGGGAATCGGAGAATGGAACCAGTGATCCCGAGTAGTGCAGGGACAGAGGGGCTCTAACCCCGAGTGAGATGTGATGCACAGGTGGCCCAGAACAGAAACCCACCCCACAGAGCCTGGGTGGCACAGGAGGCACCAGACTCTTTAAGGTGACAGATCCAGCCCTTGGCGAAGCAGCAGCACAAAGCAAAAAGGAATCAGTAAATGTGGCTGTGAATGAACCAAGGGAAAGGGCACTGAACTTGAAGAGTTCGGGGCTAGTGCAGAAACCCAGCATTAGGAGGTCCCCCAGGCCTTGGACAAGGGGGAGACATTCAGTCCCAACACGACACCTCCTCTTTGACTGGTGCAGCTCTGCACTGTCACCCTCTGCGTGACCTTTTCCTCGGCCCTTCCCCATGACACTCATTTCACCTGGCGAAACCTCAGTGGTGGAAACCCTGGCTGTGGCCTCCCCGGGAGCCTGGGTGGAGCGGACCAGAGTAGGCACCCGGTAGGAGGTAAGAAACGGGTCCTCATTTGCTGGTTCTGCTGCATCACTCTGCGATGCCTGCTCATCTTGTTAAGATCTGCATTCTGGAAGTTAACTGTGGAGAAACGGGCCAGAATGGTGGTATGAGTTTTGCCAGGGTTTTGAATTTAACAACTCCTGAACATTGAACTCTAGCCAAGCACAGGAAGTTGGTTATTAAAAAGATCTTTTTCTACCTGACATTTCTCATTATATAAAATCTGAGAGTTATTAATGATCCTGAATTATTTCATGTTTTTGTATGTTGTATTGATACCGAGGGGGTGGGGCATTGTGGGGGGGGGGCTGTAGGAAATGCCGCCCCTCCCCCAAGGCAGGCAGCAAGCAAAGCCGCACTGCCCAGGCTCACAAGCCAGCATTGCGGCGTGGTGTCCACAGGTTTCCCCACCCAGGCAGAGACCGCAGGGTGAGGCCTTTCACAGAGTCTGAGGCCAGTGAAACGTTCTGATAAGGGAAAAGCCCTCTTACTTCCTTCCCTGCCTGTAGGAGGTGGCAGAAGGGGGCAGTGCTGTGCCCAGAAAAACCCGTCTGTCTAGCCCTGGAAAAGGACTGGATTGGTGGGGGGTGCTGGATGGTCCCAAAGCAGGCGAGTTTTGGAGGAGAGTCTCTCTTCCCCTGGGACCCACCAGCATGGACGCGTGGGCGGGTGCTTTGCGGTTGGCGGGCCCTGGAAGCCACATGGCTGGGAGGTGGGTGCACAGTGGAGCCCCCGAATGGCCAACCACAGCAGTTGGCAGTGGCCCCAGGGCCCTGGCGTGGGAAGCAACTGCATCAGTAGGTTGGTGGCACTGGCCCCACACGCAAACTCCAGGAAGGAGCTTGAGGCCTGGCAGTGGCGGGAAAGAAGCTGAGCTGCTTGGATGATCACGTGTTGGCCCCCTGCAATTCCCAAAGGACGGTGTTTTGAATGGGAGAAGGAACTTAGAGCACAGCGGGGCACTGGTCTGGCAGAGCGTGGCTGGGCTTCCTCTGGGTTTCCCGGGGGGGGGGGGGGGGGGGCGGGGGGATGGGTCCTGAGGCAGGAGCCTGCCATCCTCCCAGACTCTGTAGCTTTGACGTAAAAGACCTCTTTCCCACTCTTTCCAAACCTCTGCCTCTGGAGTTTTCCTGTGGGTGACAGTAGGCAGCTGAACCCAACTTTCTGTTCAGTAAAAGTATAGTAAAGAGAAAAAACTTTCATACTCAAGAAATATTTCCAGGGGCTGGTAAAATGAACTAGACCACCAACTGACACCATACATCAGCATACACTCAAAATGGATAAAAGACTCAAACACTAAGTCGTGACACCACATAAGTCCAAGGGGAAAGCATAGGCAGTAAAACTTCAGATATCCCACATAGTAATACTTTCGCCGAATGGGACTACGTCAAATTAAAATGCTTCTGCACGGTTGAAGAAACCATCGTCCAAATGAAAAGGGAACCAACCATAGGGGAGAACATAGTTGCCAATGGTACACAGGACAAGGGTTTAATCTCCAAAATACATAACTCAACACCAGGAAGACAAACAATCCAATTAAAAAATGGGCAAAAGACCTGAACAGACACTTTTCCAAGGAGGACATACATGAAAAGATGCTCAGCATCACTACCCATCAGAGAGATGCAAATTAAAGCCGCAGTGAGATATCACCTCACACCTGTCAGAATGGCCATCATTAATAAATCAACAAACAGCAAGTGTTGGTGAGGACGTGGAGAAAAGGGAACCCTAGTGCACTGTTGGTGGGAATGCAGACTGGTGCAGCCACTGTGCAAAACAGTATGGAATTTCCTCAAAAGATTTAAAATGGAACTGCCGTTTGACCTACCGACTCCACTGCTGGGAATACACCCTAACAGCCCTAAAACACCAGTTCAGAAGAACTTGGGCACTCCCGTTATCATAACAGCACTGCACACAACAGCCAAGTGCTGGGAACAGCCTAAGTGCCCATTGGCAGATGGGTGGATTAAAACACTACGGTACATTTACACAATGGAATACTATGCAGCACAAGGAAAGGAGCGGGAAATCCTACCCTTTGCAACAGTGTGGATGGAACTGGAGAGTATTAACTAAGTAGAAAAAGCCTGTCAGTGAAAGACAAATACCACATGATCTCACTTTTAAGAGGAATCTAATGAGCAAACTAACCTAACGAACAAAACAGAACCAGAAACATGGAGACAAGGGACAGACTGACAGCTGCCAGCGGAAACAGGGTGAGGGGCCAGGTGAAAAGAAGGGGAACAGGTTAGTCAAAGAATGTGCATGAATGACCCTTGGACATGGACGATGGTGTGGGGACAGACTGTAGGAGCCGGGGGTGGGGGTTGGAGGGAGGTTGGGCCTGGACAGAGAAGGGTAAAGGAGAAAAATTGAGACAACTGTGATAGAATAAACAAGAATTTTAAAAATATATATTTCAGGAGGAAAAGGGCCTCTTTCACTTCGGTAACTTTTTGTTCTTGTTCCTTTTCAAAAGAACGAGAAGTGTCTTCAGAAAAGGCCAGAAAACCTAATGCCAAGCAAAACATCACTCATGTAAGTCACTGATCTAAGTCTAAGGAACAAACCCCTGGTATATCCTCTACATACAGTATGGGAAGCCCCAATGTCCAGCTGGCTCATTAGTACAAGTTCATCTGGCTATTAAAAATACAAAGTGTGTTATTACGCTTTGCAACACCTTAGGTTGACATAGATTTTTCCTCATTCGTTACAGTGACAAATCAACCAAAACAGTCATGGTCGAATGGCAGTCCACTGGCTGGCGTCACGGAAATGGGAACAGTCAATTTAACTCTCACCATCTCTTATCACTCAGTAAGCTCATGAGGAGCTCTGAAGCCCTGTTATAGAAACACCCTTAGCCATTAAAAATACTGCTGCAGAGCCTGACTGATGTGGCTCAGTGGATTGAGAGCCGTCCTGCAAACCAAAGGATCGCTGGTTCCATTCCCAGTCAGGGCACATGCTTGGGTTGTGGGCCAGGTCCAGCCCCCAGCGTGGGGCACGTGAGAGGCAACCACACATTGATGTTTCTCTCCCTCTCTCCTTCTGTTTCACTCTCTCTAAAAATAAATAAATAAAGTATTTTTAAAAAATAGTGCTGCAGAGAAAACCTGGCACTGACGAGATTCTAGGCACTGGCGCCAACATGCAGGGTGATGTTTCAGACATTTGGCTCATGGCCTTTTTGGAAGAAGCCATATATCCTTTGTTAATGAAAGATCAGTTTCTATCTTACTGCCTTTTCAAATAATGCCATGTTTAAGCCATCTAAAAGAAATTTTTAGGCCCTGATTGGTGTGGCTCAGTGGGTTCAGCAGCATCCTGCAAACTGAAAGGTGGCCAGTTTGGTTCCTGGTCAGGGCACATGGGTTGCAAGCCAGGTTCCCAGTGTGGAGTGAGCAAGAGGCAACCAATCGACGTTTCTCTGGCACATTGATGTTTCTCTCCCTCTTTCCCCCCCCCTTCCCCTTTCCCTGAAAGTAAATAAATAAAATCTTTTTTTAAAAGACTGCATACAGAATTATTTTAAAAAGAGAAATTGAGTTCCAGCCAAGATGGAGGCATAGATAGAAACACTTTGCTTCCTTGCACAACCAAAAGAAGGATAACAACCAATTTAAAAACAAAAAAACAACCAGAACTGCCAGAAAATCAAACTGCATGGAAGTCTAACAGCCGAGGAGTTGAAGAAGAAATATTTATCCAGATCGGTAGGAGGGGCAGAGACGGGCAGCCAGGGCAATAAGGACACACAGCAAGGTGGCTGGGAGTTCCCACATTCATGGGTGGATAAGCTGGGAAGAATAACTGGAGAGCAAGATGCACCATGCAGTCCACTGTCCCAGTGTGGGGAAATAAAGCCTCAAAACTTCTGGCTATAAGAATCTGTGGGACTTACCGCTGTGGGAGAAACCCCCAGCCTCATAGGAGAGTTTGTTGGAGAGACCCACAGGGACCTACAATGTACACAAACCCACCCACCCAGGAATTAGCACCAGAAGGGGCCAATTTGCTTGTGGGTAGCGGGGGAAAGTGACTGAAATCTGGCAGAGAGCTGAACAAGCATCATTGTTCCCTCTTGGACCCCTCCCCCACAGACAAAGCTACAATTGCAGTGACGTGGATTACCCTGCCCTGGCCAATACCTAAGGCTCCACCCCAGACAATGTAGCAGATGCACTGAGACAAGGAAATATGGCCCAAATGAAAGAACAGATCAAAACTCCAGAAAAAGAACTAAGTGACAAGGAAATAGCCAACCTATCAGATGTAGAGTCAAAACACTGGTAATCTGGATGCTCACAGAACTGATTGAGTTCAATTAAAATGAAGGAAGAAATGAAGGCTATACAAAGAGAAACACAGGAAAATATATAGGGAACCAACAGTGAAGGGAAGAAAACTGGGACTCAAATCAGTGATTTGGTATAGAAAGAAGAAATAAATATCCAACCAGAACAGAATAAAGAAACAAGAATTCAAAAAAAATGAGGAGAAGCTTAGGAACCTCGGGGACAACTTTAAACATTCCAACATCTGAATCATAGGGGTGCCAGAAGGAGAAGTAAAGCAAGAAATTGAAAACTTATTTGAACAAATAATTAAGGAAAACTTCCCCAATCTGGAGAAGTAACTAGACATGCAAGTCCAGGATGCTCAGAGAGTCCCAAAGAAGTTGGATCCAAGAAAAAACACACCAAGGCACATCATAATTAAGTTACTCAAGATTAAAGATAAAGAGAGAATCTTAAAAGCAGCAAGAGAAAAGGAGACAGTTACCTACAAGGGAGTTCCCATAAGACTCTCAGCTGATTTCTCAAAGAAATCTTGCAGTCAAGAAGGAGCTGGAAAGAAGCATTCAAAGTCATGAAAGGCAGGGACCTACATCCAAGATAACTCTATCCAGTAAAGCTATCATTTAGAATGGAAGGGCAGATAAAGTGCTTCCCAGATGATGTCAAGTTAAAAGAATTCATCATCACCAAGCCCTTATTATATGGAATGTTAAAGGGACTTATCTAAGAAAAAGAAGATAAAAAATATGCACAGTAAAATACAGCAAACTCACAACTATCCACCAACAACTGAACCTAAAAAACAAAGACAGAAACTAAGCAAACAACTAGACCAGGAACAGAATAACAGAAATGGAGATCACATAGAAGATTATCAGTAGGGAGTGGGAGGAGGAGAATGGAGGGGAAAGGTACAGGGAATAAGAAGCATAAATGGTAGGTACAAAATAGATGGGGAGACTAAGAATAGTATAAGAAGTGGAAAAGCTAAAGAACTTATATGTATGACCCATGGACATGAACTAAGGGAAGAGGAATGCTGGAGGTTGGGGGTGCAGGGTGGAGGGGCATAGAAGGGAGAAAAATTGGGACAACTGTAATAGCATAATCAATAAAATATACTTAAAAATAAAAATAAACAAATAAATTTTCAGGATACTGGAGAAACAAGAATCACATTTTTACTTCAAGAAGTCTGTTAAAATCATAAAATCTATTTTTCTGAACAGGCTTGAGAAAGTACGTCAAGACAAAGTGTCTTAGTGCTTTCTGCCTAGAAAGTGAATTTATGTGACGTACATTCTGGTGAAGTCACAGAACAACATATAAGGTCATAGATGGTGAACTAACCATCATGGTCATGGTGTATGCATAAAGCTTGGCTGAGTTAATTAAAGTTCTATGACACATGAATTTAAAATTCTATTTTCTTATCAAGAACACATAATAAATGCATATCTTACAACCAACTTGTAACCCTGAACTCAAGGTTAAGGGTTACATTTCACAGAGAGGGAAAAAAAAGAATATAAGTGCACTTAAAACTAGATTATTACAGGAGAGTATTTTGCCCTTTATAGAAAAAAATTAGCCAAGAACTCAGCTTCATAAAGCTAAAGATCTGAATACATTCAGCCCTTCACCCCGCCGGCTAATGCTCTTCATGTTGCGATGGTGACTGATGAGTGAATATTGTTTGGTCTTCTCCTTTTTCTCTGTCCACGGGCGATGACAAGTTCAATGTTGCATCCTCAAAAGTTTCAACATTGCTCCTCTTATCCTCTCAAAGAAATATTGGACTAATTTTTTTTTTTGGCCTGTGGCTTCAAGTTTAGTAAGATCGAAATCAAGTATTTAGGGTTTATAGTTTTCTCTTTCCAGAAGGGGCACCAATTCTAGGATGGTCATTGGGGATATCCTTTGGGATTGGATGGAAAATTCAAGCAATATTAACGATTCAGTCAACGAATGTTTATTGGCTGCTGCATCTAGGTTCTGTGAAAAATCATCAGGTGAAAGATGATGCAAGTTCCCAAGGTGCACTGTGCATGCTGTGCACTCCAGTTGCCACTGGCCTTCCGAGGAGAGGGAGACAGTGCTTGGCCTGTGGTCCAGGGGTTGGCTGCATCTCAGGGTAACAGCGGGCCTTGAAGGACCAGGGCCCAGGAACAAGGACCTGGTCCAGTTCAAGGGCCAGGTGGGATGGAGGGAAGGGAACAGCAAACATTGAAGAGGGGAAAAGGGTGGTATTTCCAGAGAAAGGATCTGCAGTGAATCTGCGTATGTGTTAGTAGGTGGGAAATTAGATCTGAATATATTTTAAATGGAATGATCTGCCTATTTTCACAATATCCCTTTGAAAAGGTGAAGCATACATGATTGATCTCTTAGCCCCATCCAGAGCTGCAGGCAGGGGCCGTGGCCGTTGTGAGGTCACCCCACCCCCGGTCTCTTTCCTGTCCTGGTCGGCCAGGCTGCCCCTTGCCCCATGTCCGGTGCTTTGTTTCAGTGTGCGTCAGGATGTCCGACCTTCCTCTCAGCCAGTCCCGAATCCTGGCCTCCATCTGGTTAACAGTTTTGTGAACTGTGCACTGCTCAGAACTTTGTCTCCCAAAACCCCCTGGACCAATGAATGGTATTCTTACTTCAGAACATCTTCCTAACAACTGCTAGTAAAAGACCTGCCGTCTCATGATCTTATCTGCTAGGGTTGGGACAAGGAGTACACAGGGCTCCAGAAAAAAAAATCAAATTAAAGGAATCTGGGAAACATTACACAAACGTTTGCCTGTTCACAAAGGCCTCACCCCTCCTGTTGGTCGAGGACTCAGGCGACAGAGAACACCTCCCTGCCCCTGTCACCCCACCCTGTGCGTCAGCCCAGGAGTTGCCTGTTTCACTAGACAAAGTAAAGGGTGCCGCACTCCCTGCATTGCCCCTCATCTGGGAGGCGATTTGGGGCAATTTGTTTAATTTCTTGGTATGTGGGACTAACCCTATGGGGTGTTGAGAGAATTCAGTGAGTTAACACTTGTAACGAGAAAAGGACGGTGCCTGGCATGTGGCAGGTCCAGCGGTGGCGACAGTGGTGGTGACTGAGGTGGTGTCTGCTACGCAAGCCGGTTTGTCCCTGCGCAGCCCCAGCATGGTGATGGTTTGCAGAAGTCCAGGGTAGGAAGGGGAAAAAAGAAACTATAATAATTCACTACTTTATTTCTCAAAAATTGGGGGAACATCTGTTGGATTTTGAAGGTGTTTTACTAAGAGGATTAATTTTGAGTGCAGAGAAATGAGTAGCTATCAATATTATCACTGCAGCCTGCACGCAGTAGGCCAACCCTAAGAGTTGGCCATATATGTCAATAGTTTTCTGGGTTAGTTATTGCTAACTTGGACCCAATGGTGCCCTGTTAAGTTATACAAATAGATAAGAAATCCTTTGACATGACAGAGCAGTGGTTCTCAATGTGGCCGTGCCTGCAGACTTCTTAAAGTTTTTTATTATTTATTGAAGTATACTTGACACACAGTATTATAGCATTATAGTATTATAGTATTAAAGTAAACCTTTATACTGTTTTCCATGGTGGCTGTACCAGTCTGCATTCCTATCCATAGTGCATGAATGTTGCCTTTTCTCCACATCCGCACTAACACTTGTTGTTTGTGGATTTATTGACAGGTGTAAAGTGACATCTCATTGTAGTTTTCATTTGCATTTCGCTAATGATTAGTAAAGTTGAGCATCTTTTCACGTCTGTTGGCCATCTGTATGTCTTTTTTCAGAGAAATGTCTATTCAGGTCCTCTGCCCATTTCTTAACTGGATTGTTTTCTTGGCGTTAAGTTGCACAATTTCTTTATTGTTGGATATTAACCCTTATCAGATATGTGATTTGCAAATAACTCCTCCTATTCAGTAAGTTGTCGTTTCATTTTGTTGATGGTTTTCTTCGCTGTGTAAAAGCCTTTTCGTTTGATATAGTCCCATTTTTGTTTTTGGGGTTTTTTTGCTTTTGTTACCCTTGCCTGATGAGACGTATCTGAAAAAAAATATTGCTAAGACTGATATCAGAGTTTACTGCCTATGATTTCCTGTAGGAGTTTTATGGTTTGAGTTCTTACAGTTAATTTTTAATTTATTTTGAGTTTATTTTCATATATGGTATAATAAAGTGGTCCAGCTTCATTTTTTGCTTGTATATGTCCAGTTTTCATAAGACCATTTATTGAACAGATTATCTTTATCCCATTTCTGTTTTATTGATCTGTGTTTGTTTTCATGCCAGTACCATGCTGTTTTGATTATTATAGCCTTATAGTATATCTTATAATCAGGGAGCATGATTCCTCTAGTTTTGTTCTTTTTTCTCAATGTTAATTTGGGTCTTTTGCTTCTTACTATTTGGGGTTTTGGTGGTTCCACATAAATTTTAGGATTATTTGTTCTAGTTATGTGAAAAATGTCATTGGACTTTTAATAGTGATTGCACTGAATCTGTAGATTGCTTTGGGTAATATGGATATCTTAATGATATTAATTCTTCCTATCCATGGTTATAATAGAGGCTTCCATTTCTTTGTATCTTCTTCAATTTCTTTTATCAATGTCATAGTTGTTATTTTTGTTTGTTTGTTTTAGTAAAGTTCTTTTACCTACTTGGTTAAATTTATTCCTAGGGTTTTTTTTTAATGAATTGTAAGTGGGACTCTTTTATTAATTCCTCTTTCTGATAGTTTGTTATTAGTACGTAGACCACCACTGGTTTCTGTATATTAATTTGTATCCTGCAACATTACTGAATTTGTATAATAGTTCTAGTAGCTTTTGGTGGAGTCTTTAGGGTTTTCTCTATATAGTATCATGTCATCTGCAAACAGTGAGTGGTTTACCTTTTCTTTTTAGTTTGGATGGGTTTTATTTCTTTTTCTTGTCTGATTGCCATGGCTAGTGCTTCCAGTACCATATTGAATAGAAGTGGTGAGAGTGGCCATCCCTGTCTTGTTCCTGATCTTAGAGGAAACGTTTTCAGCTTGCCACCATTGACTGTGGTATTAGCTCTGGGTTTTTCATCTAAAACCTTCATGATGTTGCGATATGTCTCCTCTATTCCCACTTTACTGAGATTTTTATCATGAGTGGGTGTTGTATTTTGCAGACGTGTTATGTTATGAACTGAAATGACACCAAGGCAAGAGAGGTGGCACTGTGTCCCCCAGGCAGCTGTGCCTCCAGGGCCCTCAAAGCCCAGTGATGTCGAGTGTCCTCTGAAACCTCAGCAGACGGCTGCCCTCATTCCTTCTGGTGCACTGTGGCTATTTTGTAAAGACTAAAGGTAAACAGAGACCATGGATTGCTGTATAAATATTAAAAGGACAGAGAATACTCTTGTGTCAAATGTTGCACAATAAGGACCAAAGTAGAAAATATAAAACTTCAGACTACCATGTACACTTCTTTCTTGTCAACAGCACTTTCTTGCCCCTACTGGAGACATAACTCATAATGCTTCCTGTACTGTGTACTGTGTGCACCAAGAGACTCTGACCATGTCATGAGCCTGTAGTCACTGACTGATAATTGGAGAAGCCATGTTCCCAGTGGTGGCTTTGATGGCACTGCTACGTTGGTTCCCATCCACTTACATCTGAATGCACTTTCACTACATTGGAACTATAGTTCCAGATTTTCCAGAGATCTTGATTCTGAATGTTTTAACTATAGCCCAGAATAATGCATAGCAAAGTACGTCTAAAAGTAATCCAGAGTAGAATAGTCTCTTAGAAAGTGTTAAATCATAAAAGAACCTCAGGCCACATTCAGAGGTTAGAAAATTTTCTCAAGAAAAATGATCATGAAGAAAATTCTCTCTATGAAAGATTCTGTTTTATCCCCTCATGTACATACAATTTCAAGAGTTGTCAAGAAGCAGTCCCTTACTAAGTTAGCTACAAGCTGATCATCATTTTACTTTTTGAAGACATGACATTTGGAGCATATTAACCAGGAAATTCTGGTATTTTTGGCATTCATTTTTCAAAAGGTTCATTTATGAAATAAATCTTTAAAAAATCTGTAGTCTTAAAATGTATATATTTTGTGCTCTGAAGATGATTTATTATCAAGCAAGCCCTACCAAAAGGCTATTCGATAAAATGGACATTCCGGATGCCTGAAACCCTCATTATTAACACCATTTCTTTAATGGCCTCTGAGGAGATGTTTGCGTTGTAGAAAGGCTAGGTTATTGTTTAACCTGGAAACAGTCCCTCATCAGCTGATGGGGGCAGCTTTCAAGCAGAAGGGTGCTAGGCAGCTGTGATGGGGCAGAAGTCGGGGGGGGGGAGCCCCAAGAGGCTAGAAGGGGGGCTGCGGCTTCAGCCGCTATTAGGAGTCCGGGGGGGTATCACATTAGTGAAATGGGCTGCAAGGGAAATGTGGCGTGGGGGGTAGTGACGCAGGGGAGGGGGGCACATGCCCGTCTCAAGCCAGCAGCATCTGCTGAGCCCCAGCTGACGCCTGACGTGTGGAACTGTTCTCAGATCTTGAGGTTTTCAGTGGGTCAGCAACTTGACATAAATGTGAACTCTCCTCATTGCTAAGTGTTGACAACTAATTACATTTTTTAAAAAGTCTGTAGATCGACAATCTGCAAGCCCAACAGGTTACTTGTGGGACCACATGAGGCCACAGGACACCGGTGTGGTACCCTCACAACAACACTTTTCCCAAAGCGGAAGCGTCTGAAGACAAGGGCGGCCACTTTCCTCCGCCCCTGGTGGACGACCCCTGATCACTCTGCACACGACGACGCGTGGTCATGGGCTCGGCCAGCTCGCTCCACTCCCGCACTTCTGGAACAAGCAGAGGCCGTCCTTTCCCAGAGTCACCAGTGAACCTCCAGAGGGAAACGCCATCCTGGGGGAGCTGCAGAGGACTTCCGCCAGGGGTCGAGGAGCGTGAAAGTCACTGGGTATTCCCCGAACTCCTCTTTGCTCCCGTACACTGCACAGGGCTTGGCTTCTTGAGCGCTGCTTCCCTGGGAGTGCGGGGTGAGGGCCAGGTCCACGGGCGGGAGCAGAGCCCACGAAGGCTCTGCTGCGGTTAGTGAGCCACAGGGCCCCGCCCACTGCCCGCTGGAACTCGGACTCCCCCGCTCACTTCACCACTGAGCTCAACGCAGCTGTTAAATGCCGGTAACAAAATCCCTGTCTATGAGGTTGTTGTGAAGATTAAATGAGCTCATACTTAGCGCATTGTGCAGTTTTCGCTGTTATAGGAAAAATGTTATTTTGGAAATACAGGAAACGGGGGTTCTGAGAATCCAGCTGATTTGTCTGAAGTCACACTACTTAAAAAAAAAAAAAAAAGCAGGTGCTGGGATATGAACTCCACTCTCTCTAATTCCAAATATGGTATTTTGGTCTATTTACCCCACCCCCCATTTTCTCATTAGGATGCTGGGTTTGTCCGATGGGTTACTGTCAGGGATTTGCTGCAGACCCTGGTTGCGCCGGAATGCGGTCTGTCCTTGGAGTTGATGGTGGTACTTCTAGGCAAGTAGCCTCGTAAATGGTCGAGTTTGAGGTCGAGTTCGAGGTCGAGTTCGAGGCAATACGGGAAGTTTCACAAGGCAGAGCTGGCATGCGTCCTATAAACCAGAGGGCAGAGGAGAAAAGTCTCCCCAGAGAGCGTGGACTCCAAGCAAAAAGCTTTGGCCAAAAGCAGAGAAAAGGAGAAGCTTATCTCTGGTGCTCGTTTGAGGATGTAGGAGGTTGCTCGGGCTGAGCAGTGGACCAGGCAGTGACGAGGCCTCCGGATCTGAGTGTCCTTGCAGAGTTAACTGCCCCAAACAGGTCTCTCACGGGGTCCTCTCTCCACCAAGCCCTTCCAAAGAGCGTGTGCTCAGATGACAGTCGAAAGACCTCAGCTCAGAAGCAGCTGAAAAGCAGATGAGGAAAGCTAGACCCTCGTGTGCAGAGGAACGGCGGGTACAAGGTCCCACAGTGAGTTGTAGGGGAATGCCAGCCAGACTCCAGGTACGTGCATGTCGTGGTTCAGACCATGGCCTGGGACTCAGATCGCAAGAACCACGTCCTGTGTCACCTCTTCACCCCTCTATGGATTTGGGGAGCTATGGATGATTTCGGAGCGTCAGGAGGAAGAACAGCACTGGCCTCACACGGCTGTTCTGAGACGTGATCCTTAGAAAGCCTGGCATGTAGTGAGTGTTCAGATACCACTGTTACTGTCACTATTGGCTGCACAGTCACGTGCCAGCCATTAGTAAAGAATGGCCCCAATGGACTGTTTAATTAGGCTGATGTAGAAAGAAAGAGACTTCCAGAGCTTTTCTTCTTCATCCAGGTCAGCTCAGAGCAGCCTCGGAAGCCCGGAAGCCCGGGCAGTCCCACCTGCTGGGCTTCCCCTGGCCTGCCTCGGTGAGGTTCTCCTGGGGCAGGCTCACTCCATCCATGAAGACTGGGTGGCGAATATGGGTTTGGTGAGCCGTCTGACTCTGTGCACAGGCAAATCTGTGCACACTGGGGCTGACATGCTCACCTCCTTTGGGAGGCGGAGAGGGGAGAAGCCAGCCAGGGCAGCGGCAATGGCCGCCTCAGCCTCTGGCTTTGTCTCTCAGGTTCCCTCCCTCTGCATGCCCAGGCCCCACGGTCCCTCCCTCTGCATGCCCAGGTCCCCAGGGTCCCTCCCTCTGTGTGCCCAGGTCCCCAGGGTCCCTCCCTCTGTGTGCCCAGGCCCCGGGGTCCCTCCCTCTATGTGGGTAAGTCCCGGGCTCCCCTCTGCCTACTCCCCAGCCTGCTCCCTCTCCCCACAAATCGTCTGCTGTGCTTCAGGACCTGGAGACCCTGGGCAAAACTCCAACCCCACAGTGCAAGGACCCTGGAGGGGTGTGGCTGAGGGACAAGCGAAGGTGCCGACTTTTCAGCCTTCACCAGGGTCTCTGGCAGCTGGAGGACGGTTTCGCCGGCCAATTGAGGTGCTCAGAACACTGACTCTACAGCCTCGTCGTCGTCTGAGACTGCCCAGCAGGTGTCCCCCTGCCAGCAGGCTGCACACCCACCCGCCCCAGCCCTTCCTTCCCCCTCCCCAGTAGATCTTGAGCATCACTGCTAACTTTAGTATTTTTACAAATTTATTTCATATATAAGGTAGATACGTGAACATAAATTTAAATAAAACATTTAAATTTGCATACATTCTTGTAAGCACATCAAACTGCTTTCATTTGTGTGTGTTTTCTGCCCAGATCTTATCCAGGTGTGTACAAATGCCCTGTGCTGTTTTAATTCATGATTTGACCGTGATCTTTAAAAATGCGTGTAAATAATAATGCCCTAGGTGGTTTAAACACTCATTTTATTCACTTAAAAGACTTAGGATTGATTTAAGGAAGGGAAATCAAAGGCCATTGCTCTGTACTTGAACCCTGAACTGAGGAGTGGAGTCTTTGTAAGAAATTCCTCCCTTCGCGGGTCAGAGGCCACGGAAGGCAGGTGGGCACTGTTCTGCCTTTACACGTGGGAAGTACCTCGAGGTGCGGTTCCATGAGGCAGGAGAACAGAACAAGGAAAAGATCCTGGGGGAAGAGAGGCAATAAATGACCCATTAAAATTAACCTAAAGTTTAAAAAAAAAGGAAAGGTTGATTTACATGCTCTCTTACAACACCGATACTCATATAAAAATGGCAAATACAGTAGAGCTATTATTTCCATCAACAAATACACTTCGAATATGTGTGATCTTATAATAAGTAACCTGTGCAGCTCCGTGATAGAAAGTAGCTATTTTAACAGAAAGAGGCCTGCTTTACATGAAAAGACACCAGGGCACAAAGCACTAGTGATGTCACCACAACGCATCTGTGTCATCCCGTTTCCCTCCGGTTCCCGCTGACCGTTCATTCCTTCCAGAAGCTTAGGTCGGTGCGAATCCCGGGAACAGGTGTGAAGGGGGCTTGAGCCGACCCTTTCACAATCTCTGCAGATACTGAATCTCTATGTTGTACACTCAAAACTAATGGGAGACAAATTACAGAAATTACTTTTTAGTTTTATAAAACTGATTCTAGAGAGAGGGGAATGGAGGGGGAGAGGAGAAGAGAGAGAGAAACATAGATTTGTTGTTCCCTGTACTTATTCATTCTCGTTTCTTGTATGTGCCCTGACCGGGGATCGAACCCGCCACAAGCTTGGTGTATCAGGATGGTGCTCTAACTAACTGAGCTACCTAGCCAGGGCCCAGAAATTATTTTTAAAGAAAAAAGAAAGAGTTCCGACTGGTGTGGCTCAGTTGGTTGGGCATGTTCCAACAAACTGAAAGGTCACTGGTTCGATTCCCGGTCAGGGCACATGCCTGGGTTGTAGGTTTGGTCCTCGAACAGAGTGTGTACGAGAGGCAATTGATCGACATCTCTCTGGCACATTAATGTTTCTCTCCCTCTCTTTCTCCCTCCCGTCCCCTTTCTCTAAAAATAAATAAATAAAATCTTTTGTTAAGAAAAGGCGTACATTCAAGTCAAAAAAACACAGCTTGGCACTGGCAAAGCACGTGCCGTGAACTATCAGAGTCTAGCCCTTCCCCACCAAATGGGTTTCGTGGTGAGGAGGAGAAAGGCCCCAGGGGGGTCACTTCTGTGCTCACTGCTCAGCTGTAACTCACGCCCTCGCTGCAGTGTGGAGAGCATGTGATTTCGATTTGTTCTCCAGAGACTGGATATTAATTATTACATGCTGAGCCTCTTCACAGCCCTCCGGCCACTCAAGACCACAACCGGTTAAACAGAGAGATGTACGACTGGCGAGAACCTTGCTGGGAGAGTGTGGCCAGGGACTGGCAGCCTCAGCAACAGCCCGGGAGCTCATAGAAATGCAGAATCTTAAGCTCACCGCAGGCCTCCTGAATCGGAGCCTGCCCGGTAACGCGGTTCCCGGTGACTGACTGCTCACTGGAGTCCAGAAGCCTGAGAGCCAAGCACATCCCAGTGCCTTAGGATTCGCTGTCTGGCAACGTTGGATCGGCAGCTCCCAGGCCCCACGGCAGGATCCTTCCTTGATTTTACTGAATAGAGAAACATGCATGAGGGACTTTGTGAGACTTGGTATCTTTTCATATTGGTCTGTACTTAGAGCGAATTAAAAATCGGGGCTGATGCGCATCTGACTTGACGACAAAGAGAAAGGCCCTAACCTAAATCCGATAGCAACAATAACTCCAAACCTCCTGGCAACGGTGTTCTCCGCACAGCAGTCTGGAGGTCACTGTTCACAATTCCGAATTTGTCCCCGGTTTGCATAGTGTGTGTGTCCTGTGCTCTACCAGTTTTTGTTGAGCAAGTATTATCAGTTGCTTCTTGTCAGGGGAATTCTGAACACCGCTGCCGGCTGCTGCGTCTTGGAGTTGCCCAAGAAAACAGCACAGGCCCTGGGGGAAGAGCTTCCCTCGCATGGAGGAGAGGCAGAGCCAGAGCAGCTTCAGGGAGTCATGTGCTTTCAGACCCCTGGCTCTCAAGCGCCCTCTGGAGCTGCAACAGGAGGACCCACGCCCACCCCACCCCCAACAGGGGACAGATGCTGCAGTGGGGCCAGGTGCCAGAAAAGGCACCGCTTTAGCAGAACACCGGAGACACATGCTGAGTCTGAAAGCAGGGAAGATCGCTGCCCACACAAGTGACAAGTCCCCACCTGCCGCGAGGGCTGTTTCTTCCCTTTTACCAGCAGCCTGTGGGGCTGAAAGATTCTTTCCCATTTTAGCAGTTTCTGTTTTAACTCCTGTCTACCTTGCATTAACTTTGTACAAGGTGATTCTATTGAACAGTGACCGAAACTGAGAAGGTTCACAAACTAGGGAAGTCCGGCTTCCCGCCCGACAGGAACACTGACCTAGGAAGCCAGCCTTCCCAGGGGCTTCTTGGTTGACCGGTCATGCCGCTACGACTGCCCGAGTCTCTGTGTGCCAGGAGCCCCGCAGAGGCTCCACCGAGGAGAGCCAGGGAGTCATTCACTTCATCCCAGACGCCATGGCCAAGGGTTAGCTAGCTGTTGTTTTCGGTCTTTGTTCCACTGGGTGGCTGAGCTAGACCAGTACCTGCGGTCCCTGGCCTGAGGAAGTATCTTCATGGCATTTGCAGTGAAAAGACTCCCAGTTGCTAATAAAGCAAAGCCTGACCACATGACCACGTAACCACAGTGCTGTTAAATGGCTACACAGTGGTCCGGATGAATAAAGGCAAGCCAACCAAGGAGTGTGTACAAGATGTAAGAGATCTTGTCAGATGCATCTTACTTTTCACACACTGCAGGGCCTCTGAGGACAATGGGTCAGCTTTGTTTGAGACCATCACTTTGTCGATGGCTTCCTTCAAGGATCGGAAATCCTCGGCTTTGTTGTAACAAAGTTTATCAATTTGGTTTCTGTTTTTGAAGTTCTGTTTAAAAATATCTTTCCTATCTTTTAGGTCCAAAGATGTTCTTCTACATCATTTTCTATGAAGTTTATAGTTTTGTCTTTCCAATTTAGATATTTAATCTATCCAGAATCCTGTTGTATACTTTCAGAAATACTTTCATTTTTCTTTATCAGTAAACTGTTTTTTTTTCAACAGTGCGTATTGAGCAATTTGTCCTTCCTCCACTGATGTGTCAAACTGGTTTTGTGGTGTACGTGGTTGCCATCTGTACACAAATCTACCTCAAAATTCTCTCTTCTCTTCCATCAGGCTATTTTTCTGTTCTTTGGCGCCGATCACCATTTTAAAATTCATTTAAATGGCTTCAAAATATGTCAATAAATGATGGGCAAATTCTCCTTCTTTTCTTTTTAAAGACTGACTTCGTTATTTATGAACCTCCTATTTATGTCCTTAGCTACAGTTTAGAACAAGTTTACCGAGTTTCTCAAGAAAAATCCAACTGGAGTTTTGTTTGGTATGGCGCTAGATTGGAGATTAATTTGCAGATCATTGATATTTTTATAATAGAAAGATACCTTATGCAAAACCACAGGATGTATTTCCTCTTATTTAGTACTCATCCTTTTTCTCTCTCTCCTTGCCGTGAGCTGGCAGCTCGGACCGCAGGGCACTGTGACGAGCAGCGGCGACGACGTCAGCATCAGCTGGCTCACGTACTGGCAGGGAGCTTCAAGGTCAAGGTTTCCTGTTCAGCGTGACGTTGGCAGTATTTGGGGTGTATAAACTTTATTGAATAGAGGGTGTTCCCTTTTATCCTTAATTTGCTAAGAATTTTCCCCCTTAATCATAAACAGCTATTGAGTTTTAATTGTTTTCTGCATCTATTGACCATGAAGATTTTCTCCTCCAATCCGAGATGTATTCATTAATTGTTTAGTGTTATTCCACTCTTATATACTTGGAATAAACTCAGTTTTGTCATCTTTTTCATATGGTGTTCGTGCTAATTCAGCCTGCTGTTATTTGGTTTGAGATTTTGGGCATTTGACTCGTGAGTGGGACTGGCCAGTCATGTTCCTGGTGTCTTTGTTTGGTTTACTATTAATGTCTTATAATCTAACGGAAGGAACTGGAGACCATCTCCTCTGTCTTTATTTTCCAGGGAGGTTTTCTTAGTTTGGAATGATCCTTCCTTTCAAGTTTGATAAAACTTGCTTTTAACTGGCCAAATGCAGGCGTTTTTCTTTTCCTTAAGAAGTGTATATATAACATAGATATCCCTATGTATACATATGTGTGTGTATGTTTACTGAAGTATCATATACACCCAAAAGAGTGCCAAAGACACGAACGTGTACCTTGATTTCCACAAAGTAACCTCACACGTGTAATCGCTGCATTGGTCAAGAAATAGGACATAACTTATAAGTCCTTCCCAAGGTGTTTGCTATTGGCTGTCTTTTCAGCTCCTTGTTAGACATCAATGTTATTTTTAAAAAGACACATGGTGTATTTTTATTGATTTGTGTTTTCTGATTTCTTTACTCACTATTCGTTCTTGTGTCTGAGACGTCTCCTTCCTTCGACGGTGTGCTGTCTGCGAGTTCTTTCAGTCGCAGGAGACAGTTTTTTAGTTCCCATGAAAATGCCCTCACTTTGCTTTGCTCTCATTTCTGAAAGAGAGGTTTGATGGGACGTGGGTCCAGGCAGATCCCGATTGCTGTCGGACGTCTACCTTGTGTGTGCACTGTGGCCCCTCTCCCGTTGTTGCTGGGAGAAGTCTGCGCATATTTAGTCGTCATTGCTTCGAAAGTGACCTGCCCTTTCTCTGTGGTTGCTTTCAAGATCGCTTCTTTCACTTTCTGTTCTGCAATTTCACTGCAGGACGTCTGTGTGGGTTTCTTCTTATTCATCCTGTGCTGTTCACTGGGGTCCTTACATTTGTGGGCAGCGTCTTTTATTATTTCTAAGAAATTCTTGCCCACCATCTACTTGAATATCACCTTTATTTCATCTTGTCTTTTCTCTCCTCTCGGGAGAGAAAAGGGGAAGTGGTTGGGCCTCTTACTTCTTCTTCATGTTCTCGGTTCTATGCTGAAATCTGGGTGATTTCTGCAGAATTATCTTCCGGTTAACTAATTCTCTCACCTGAATCTGGCTTACTTCTTAATCTGCTTGTTGAGTTTGAAATATCCATGATTGTATTTTTCATTCTTAAATGTTATTTTGTTGTTCTTTTTTACATGAACTTTGTCCCTTGCGGTCTGCTCGTCTTAAAAATTTGATCTTCATTTAATTTGATCGACCATTAACCATGTCTTACATTGTTACTTTACATCCGAATCTGGTAATTCCCACACTTGGAATCCCCAGAGGCCTAAATCTGTTATTTGTTCTTTCTGCCGACTTTTATTAATATCGGATTCCTGACAGTTTGGTGATTTTCTAAAAATCATGAGTTTGTGCTTGACTGAGGTGAAGCTGTGGGAGTCCAGAACACCTAAATTGGAGCTGTTTTCCTCCAAGAGAACTTTTGTGTTTGTTTCTTTTGTTTCTGTGGGAGCAGGAGGTACTACCAATGTGTGGTCACTTCAGTCTGACTTGAGAGTCTTGGCTAAGTGGGGAGCCTGGGACTGGACTACAGTCATGCATTCAGTTAGTGACTGACCACACGTACGACCGTGGGCCCATGAGATCATAATAGAAGTTAACTGTACCTTTTCTAGGTTTAGATAGTTTATAGACACGAATACTCTCCGCCGTGGTACCATTGCCTACAGCATTCGGTACAGTAACCTGCTGTTCAGGTTTGTAGCCCAGGGCAGCAGACTAACCATCCAGACTAGGTGTGCGCTAGGTCTGTGTAACTGCCTCTCGAGGTTCAGACAAAGACAAAAGGACCTAAGGACACATTTCTCAGAACTGAGCTGCACGTGACTGAACTGCATCTCTCAGTGGGTGTGGGTTAGCCAGCCAACCAGAGCAGCGTTAGCTCCTCTGGCCCCAGGGAAAACACAACTTTTTTTGTTTGCTTTCTACTCATCAGCCAGCTTTCAACGCACGAGCTCTTTTACTGTCTTCATTTTCCCCGGCCCCCAGTCGATTTGGTTGGATGACTTGCTGACGATAGAAAGCACAGGACAGCTTCCTCTGCCTCAGTGTGAGACGTTGTCTTGTTTTGTTGCGAGCACATCATTGCTCTCCCACCTGGAGCTCGAGAGGCCACTTCCCCTTTCCTCTGCAGAAGGGGGGGCCTGTAGGGAAGGTGCAGTGTTGAGGAACGGTTAGGCAGGGCCCCGGAGGCACTTCAATAGAAGCATGGGGAGAGCATGTTGATAGAAAATTTCAAAGTGGAGCGAGGTTAAAATCCCTCCACCGGTTGTAACCTAGCCTCTGCTAAACCGCCTTCGGAGCTTCAGGAGGCCGCTGTTCCAGAATGTGGGTGGTGAGGCAGCCGCAGCAGATTTGTGTTAATTCCTGGTGGGAACTCCTGCCCTCCAGTGAAACAACAGTGGGTTGTTTTTGTTACTGTTTCTGTGAATGTGGCAACATGAGAGGGAAATTGAGCCAAGGAAACCGCTGGGGATATTTGATCTTTTGTTTCAGATGTCTGTTTGTTATGATAAGGATGCATGAAAGATTAGTGGCAGTGGAAATGCTATCCCACACTCCAAACATCGGCTCAAAGAATTTCGAGAAATTGACACCCTTGGAGTCTCTGGAGATGTGATTTAAGGGGTTGGGAGGGACTGGGAGTTGACAAGTTTATTTAGGATTGTTGAAATACACCATGGTTTATGTAATACGGATGCTGTTTATCTGGCTATTTACTTACTTGTTTGTTTGAACTTCTCTTGTTCTGCTGCAATGACCCTAATAACATTAAGTGCTCTTGGGTATTGTCATTGCTATGACACAACATGTTTCGGTTCTATAAAACACAGAAGAAAATATTGATGGAATTTCTGCGTCATGTAAGACTTTTGTTGAGGGCACTGTTCCCTCCTCTCTTATAACCCTTGCCCCTCCGCATCAACTGTGCTCGATGAGCTTTGCCGAGTCTTTACCATAACAGAAACGGCTAACAGTAACAGAGTCCTTAGGCTTGGTTCTATGAATTGGGAGTTGGTAGTGAACAAGCAGGCACGATCCTTCTTATCCTCGTTGAGCTTAAAGCTGTCTCTTCATTTGGACAGTGCCATCCTCTTACTGAAACTCACCAGGGGAGCTCAAAGTCAGGACGGCTGCCTGCCACAGTCTGACTCCAAAATACTGCCTTCCTTGAGAACTCAAAGGCTGGCCCTCACCTGAGGTGTAGGAGAAAAGGTGGTGTTACAAATGCAACATTTTATCATGAGTTTCCATGATGCCCAAGTATAGTAGATATTTGCTGGGCTGTCTTAATCAACCTGCTCCCCACCCGGCACCCAAGTGTTCTGGCAACTGCCCACTTCACAGTTCAAACGAAAGCATCCATGTTCATACAAATACGGTGATCCTGGGGTGGGCACCAGGCTCAAGCAGTCCCTGTGAATGTGGACTTGGGACCAAGAGATTACATTTCCATTCTAGAAAGAAAGAGAAGGAAATCCTAGAGAAAGGGGCTGCCACGTTCTGCTTATACGAACCGAGAAGCAGAGAAAGCTGCTGTGCACCAAACAAGAGCAGCTAACAAGCCCTGAAGGGCAGCGAGACGAAGAACACGGAGATTTCCTCAGGACTGGAGCCCCTGCTTCCAGATTACTCTGCAGCCTGGCTGCTTCCTTGCTCTTGTGGCCCACGGGTCACTCCTGCAGCTTACAGTACACTCTCTCTCTCCACTTAAACTGGTCCTGGTAGACTTCCATTAGTTTTGCACTGAGACATACCATTGCAACAGGTAAGTGTGCTACGGGCTGTCTAAGAACGATTAGCAAGCTTTGTAGTTTGGCAAAAGTCACTCAACTTCATGGATCACTTTGACTTTTGTGACTGTCCCTTTTCTTCCTTGTGCCACTGTGTGCCCATTGGATGGGTCCCTCTTCTGAAAGAACACAAAGTGCAGCAGGGAGTTGTCTATCATTTCCCAGATAAGAAAGGACGGCTTTGTGTTGACTGTGCTCACATGTGACACTGTGTGCTGTGGCTGTGGCTGCGTCCGCACCGGCGGGAGTGTCAGTGTCCCGGAGAGAGCCTCCTCACACCCCATACCCAGCCTCACCCACTGTGGGCAGCACCAGGAAAAACAGTCGTGGGTCCCTTTCAACTTGTCTCTGGGACCCTGTTTCAGCTGTTCTGAACAGGGACCCCGATCCCATCCTCAGCCCGGGCGGCTCTATTAGCCCATCTGGTCACATGTTAGTTTTGTAACTGAGGGTTGTAGGGTGTTTATGCACTGTGGGTCGGAAAGCAGTTGGCAAGCAGCCTACACTATTATTTGTTTATTCCAGGGGTCCCTAATCCCCGGGCCACAGACTGTACTGGTCTGTGGCCTGTTAGGAACCAGGATGCACAACAGGAAGTGAGCGGCAGGTGGGCAAGCGAAGCTTTATCTGTATTTATGGCTGCTCCCCATCCTCACATTACTGCTGGAGCTCCACCCCCTGTCCATCAGCACAAACCCTGCAGTGAACTGCAGCGAGGCATCTGGGTTGGGATCCGGGTTGCGCTCCTTCACCTGAGGATCTGAGGTGGAGCTGAAGCCGGGATGCTAGTGCTGGGCAGCAGCTGCAAATACAGATCATCATTAGCAGAAGGTTTGACTGCGCAGAGACCGTAACAAACTGATTGCTTGTATACTCCTATCAAACCCTGTCAGTGAGTGACAAGTGACAAGCTGCATCTGGTCATAGTCTTTAAGACAGAATCCGACACTTATTTTAGTCCATGCCTGGCCCGTCCATTATTTTATTTACCACTTCTTTCCTCACCTCTTTCATGCTCTGCACGCCTGTCTTGGTCACAGTTTTGCTGAGCCCACAAGCTAACCCTAGCCGAATTGAGTACCAAACAAATGTCCCTGGAGAGCTCCTTTGAAAGGGAGGGAAGACCCAATAATGAGAGCACAGAAGACTCTAAGAGTGGCAACAAAAAGAAAGCTGCATGTAAAAGAAAATAGCAAGAGTCCTACTTGAATTGCGGGCTCATTGGAACAGGTGATTCGCATTCTCCAATCCTGCTCTGTATAACATGTGGTGGCCAGCTACCCAGTGAAGCCATGACACCTTCAGAACTGCTTTGCCACCTGGGGACCAAACACCCTGTGTTAAAAGACAAGCCTCTGGAGTTTTCCAAAAGAAAAAACGTGCATGAAGAACAGAAGCAATTATTGAAGGCCACCACTTCATCAAATGTGTCTGCACTGACAGCATCGTTCTTACTGGCTGACCGCATTGCTAAAGCTGAGAAGCCCTTTACTATTGCTGAAGAGTCGATCCTGCCTGCTACTAAGGACATTTGGTGTGAACTTTTAGGAGGGGCTACAGTTCAAAAGGTGACATGTGTTCCTCTTTTGGCCAGCACCATAACTAGACCAATTGATGAAATAGCAGAGGATATTGAGGTGCAATAGTTAGAGAAGAGTTGAGTCACTGTGGTATGCAGTCCAGGCTGACAAGTCTACCACCATTGACAAGGCAACAATGCTTGTTGAGATATGTTTTTCGGGAGGACGTGCATGAGGATACGTTTATGCACTTTTGTTGCCAACCAACATCACAGCTGCAGAACTATTCAAGTCTTTGGATAACTACATAGCAGGAAAACAATTGGTCATTTTGTGTCGGTATCTACACAGATGGAGCAGCTGCCATGACTGGACAACTTTCTGGTTTCACTACCCGGGTCAAAGAGGTCACTTCTGAATGTGAGTCTACGCACTGTGTCATCCATAGAGAAATGCTGGCTAGCTGAAAATGTCACCTGAACCTAACAATGTTTTGCCGGGTGTGATTAAATTATCCACCACATTAAAGTGCATGCCCTTAACTCGTGTCTGTTCGCATAGCTCTGTGAGGAGATGGATGCAGAGCACACACGCCTTCTCTTCCACACAGAAGTGAGGTGGCTTACTAAAGGTGGATCCCTGGCCAGAGTTTCTGAGTTACAAGAGCCACTCCAGAGATTTCCTTTAAAAGAACAGTCACCATTGGCAGCACATTTCTGGGACACACGATGGGTCACAGAATTTGCTTGTGGGATGAACTCTGTCCCGTGGAGCTCTCCCGGCTGCTGCAGATGAAAAATAAGTCATCCCAGACACACTCTTGTTGTTCTGGCAGGAAAGGGGGTGGAGATTCCCTCTAGTGGGGAATGCCCCAAGCCCTTCCCTGGAACAGCTTTTCTTGGGATTGGAATGTTCTGGGTTTGTACAGTAAGCACGCATAGCTCATCAGTCAATGCCAACAGGTATTATCTACGGATAACAACCGAAGGAGCACAGTGATCTGGCTCAGGGTCTGTGTCTGGTAGTCATGCTGACGCCAGATGGTCTTTAAGACGTGTTTCACGAGATGAGGAGTTTACTCTTTATGCCTTGAACGTAAATATATCAACAGGGCTATACAAAGCAAAGCAAGCTCCTAAGGATACAAGGTATTTATCAGGCCTGATCTCCCATGGGAATCCTTGGTGTTAGTGTTGGGTGGTGCCTGCCACCTGTGTTTCCTGGATTTCCAGGGAGACTTACTGGCTTCTTTCAAGGCCTGATCTTTCCGGGCTGCAGTCTCCGAAACCACAGAGCGGTCCCCAACACTTGCTTGGTTGTGGGACATATTCACCCTGCTCAGCGAACTCAACCTGTCCCTTCAGAGGAGAGCAACCACTTTGTTCAAGTTACCCAATCAAGTGGTTGCATTCAAAGCCAAACTGGAATTGTGGGGCGACAAGCGAACATTGGGATTTTTGACACATTTCAAGTATTAGAGATTTTGAAAGAGACTGAGACAGGGCCTTCTTCCTCCCAGCCGGTGCATGATCCTTTATCTCAGCTTTCAAAAGAGTCTGGGCATTCCTTCCCAACCACAAAAGACCCTGAACTGGGAAGGAATGGACCTGCGACCCATGTGTGAGTAAGCCAGGTGCATCGACCTTGTCCGGGCTGGAAGAGGACCAACTACTGGAGATCACAAATGACGGTGGCCTTAAAAGGATGTTTGAGATTACTTCAAATCTCCATGCATTCTGGATTAAAGGCAAGGCGGGATATCCTGAGACTGCCACACAAGCACTGAACAGCCTGCTTCCGTGTCCAACACCCTATCTTTATGAAGCAGGGTTTTCTGCAGTGACAGCCACCAAAACGAGATTGGGGTAGACTGGACATAAGCAACATACTTCCGGTGTCACTGTCTCCCGTCACCCCCGGATGGAACCATCTAGTTGCAGGAAAACAATCTCAGGACTCCCACTGATTCGGCATTATGGTGAGTTGTATAACTATTTAACTATATATTACAATGTGATAATAATAGAAATAAACTGTACAATAAATGTAATGTACTTGAATCATCCTGAAACCATCCCCTACCCTACCCCCTGGTCCATGGAAAAATTATCTCCCACAAGACTGGTCCCCGGTGCCAAACAGGTTGGGGAGCACCGGTTTATTCAACAGATAGTTACTGCGTGTCAGGGGCTGTTCTGCGTGCTAAGGATACGGCAGCGGACAAATCAAACCACTGTCCTCACCCCGTGGAACTTACATCGTGGTGGAAAAGAAAGGAAAGAAGACGAGTAAAATGTGCAGTGTGTTTACATGTGCCAAGGAGAAAACAGAGCAGAGAAGCAAGAGGGGAAGCACTGGGCGAGAGGGATCACAGTGCTCAAGTGGAATTCCTGGTGACCATCTGAAGAGGGTGGTCAGGGAGAGACGGCTGGAGGAGAGTGTGCTGGCAGGGCCCTGCTGAGGCTTGCTCAGAGTGTCTGAAGAACAGCAAGGAGGGAAACAGGGCTGAAAGGGAAAGAGCCAAGCAGAGAGGGACGGGAGACGAGGGTAGGGAATCCTGGGCGGCAGACTGCAGAAGGCCTCACAAGTCCCTGTGAACACCTGGGCTTTGGGGATGAGCCTGATGGGAGCCATGGAAGGGCTACGAGCAGACAGATGACATGTTTTAACAAAAGCTCCGTGGTTGTTTTGCTGCAAAAAAAAAAAAAAAATTAAAGACAGGTGAGGAAAGAAGCAGGAAGGCCAGTGAGGAGGCTGCGGCAGTAATTCACGTGAATGGGGGCGTAGCAGGCACGGTGAGAAGTGATCAGATTCGGGGTGTGTTTGGAAGAAAGAGCCAGCAGGATTGGGTGAGACTGGGGTGAGGCAGGAGAGAAGACAGCAAAAGGCCAAGGATTCTGGCCTAAACACCCAGGAAAGGGAGCTGCCACTTACGGAGCTGGGGAAGACGGCAAGCGCAGCGCGTGGGTGCGGGCTGCTGGCCGACAGCAACGTGAACGTGTCCGGGGTGCAGGTGGGCGTGCATCTGGGGCTGCATGCAGAGGTCGAGGCTGAAGGTGTACATTTGGGGTCACTAACACGGGATGGCAGTTAAAGTAAACTGGAAGAGGTAACCAAGGGAGTGAAAGTGACAAAACAGAAGAGCCTGTTTAGGGGTCTGGAGATGAGACGGAACCAGCAAAGCAGGTCGAAGACCCTAGGTGGGAGCAGAACCAGGGGAGCAGGTTCTGGAAGTGAAGTGAAGAAAGTATCTCACAGAGACGGTGATCGGCTGTGCCGAATGCTGCTGTGGGTAGAGTCATCGAGGAGGACGGAGACTCAGCCTTGGGATGCAGCGGTGTGCGCCGAGGCCGGTGGGGAGCCTGGTGGGAGCAGTGGGAGTGGAGCAGCGAGGCAAACACTTGGCTGAGTGGGTGCTGGAGAGACCAGGAGAGAACGGAAGGCAGCAAGTGCAGAAGGCTGCGTCGAGGAGTGTTCCGTAAAGAGAGAGGCGTGGCAGAAGTACAACGTGTTTTTACACATTGATGGAATAAGTCTGATGGAATAAGTCTGTCGAGGGGGAAACTGATCGTGCAGGAAAGAGGTGGAGGAACCGTTAGAGAACGCCCTGGTGTGAGGGCGGGTAGCACGCGCAGCTCAGGGCGGTGCGCTGATGGGGAGGTGGGAGACCTAGGGCTGTGCTTTGGTTTCTACATGCTTTTTGCAAATGAAATCAAATTTTTGGTGAACACAGTTATATTTTAAATGGGATGACGGCAATGGCCAAGATACTCACTTTGGGATGAGAGGTTCTCTTTCACGCCTGGAAAGTCCCAGTGCTGCTGCGAACATCGAGAGACTCAGTGAACTGATGTCCCAAGACGGTTCAGCAACTGCTCTCCCCACAGTTCCTTCTGACACTTCTATCTGGGTGTTTTAAAGTGTTTCCTTAATAACCAACTCTGTGAAGATAACCTTACAATCGTTAGTTGCCCTCATTAAACACTGGCTGTTAGTTTGGATTTTTGAGTCAGAAAGTTTTTCTTGCTCTTTTGTTCCTCAAAGTATATTCCTGTTTCCTGGGAATTCTTACACATAGTCTGGTCTGTCTGAAAACGTGCTAAAATACGGCCACCAGTTGCTCCATTCGCCCAACATCTCCAGCTGCTTTCCAGTTCGAGCTCTTGCCTGTGGGAACACAGGGTGACAGGCCGTTCATTGACTGGCCGACCTTGGTACTCACCCTGAGAGTGGGAAGGGATCGTTTTCAAATGTTTTACTACATTAGAGAAAGACTTCTTGGTTGAAAAAAGGCTTGGTACACCTCTCTGCTTTTTAGGTGGAGTTCCTGAAAGTCAGGTTTGAAAAACTCATTGCCCTGGTTGATGTGGCTTAGTGGACTGAGTGCCGGTCTGTGAACCAAAGGGTCACAGGTTCAATACCCAGTTAGGACACAGGCCTGGGTTTCAGGGCAGGCCCCCAGTAGGGGGCACACGAGAGGCAACCACACATTGATGTTTCTCTTTCTCTCTCTCTTCCCCTTTCTCTGAAAATAAATAAATAAACACTTTACTTAAAAAAAATCATAAAAGATCATGTGGCCCATTCATTTATTTGATGCTCAAACTTCCCTTTAACTTTCCTGCTGAGGGCTGTCCACTCTTTGCTTACTTAGCTCCAGTCCAGGGGAGTGCTCGCTTCATTTCTCCATATCGTAGAAATTATCCAGCTAGGGTACACTAGTAGGTTTCCACTTTAAATTATTATAAGTCATATGTCACTTGTCAGGACCGTTGAGAGGTTTTTCAGTTGTTACCCCAAAAATATAAATCAGAGCTATGCCTTTTACGTGGACACGAAATGGGGACGTGCAGGTGCCACGCACACCCTGTGCAGCAGGTTGAGGTGCAGAGACCCCCGAGCTGCTGTGGTGTGAGGCCCGGCTCACCTCACAGGTGAGGCCACAGAGTGAGGTGGGACGCTGGAGCTCCAGGGCGCCACCCAGGGAAGGTCCCTGTGTCGGTTCCCTCCAGCCACGACAGTGCGCAGACATGAGTCTCTGGCCTGGCTCGGGGTGCCTATGGCACTGTGGTTTCAGAGCTGATCCTCCTGGGCCATGATTTTGGTTGGAAGATTAAGTGGATGATCTTTCACATTTAATAAGGCAACTGAACGCAACTACTCCTCATTTTCTTTTCTATTGAAAGCACACGATGCACACAGAGTGAAGAGAAACCACTACAGATGAACGAATCTGGTGTTTGATTTTGTTTCCATCTGTGTGGTTAGAATTAATCCCAGCTGATACGGATTTTTCCATTTGTGACATAGACCTCAGGGAAGGAAGTTTACTGAAAAATGATTTCAAATTTGTGGCATGATACATGTGAAAAAATGAAAGACTTCTATACTGATAAAAAAAACACTGAGAAAATAAAAAATTATTTCAGTGGGAGGGAGGGATGAACAGGCGGAGCACAGGACCTGTTAAGGGCAGTGACACCATTCTGTGTGACGGGGCCATGGTGGACACACGTCCTTACACATCTGTCAGAGCTCATAGACTGCACAGCGTCCCGAGTGACCTCCAATGTGAAAGATGGGTTTTGGGTGACAATGACGTGTCCTTGTAGGTCCACTGACTATGACAGTGCCCCATACCGGTGGGGGATGTTGGCCATAGGGGAGACTGGCATGTGCAGGGGGTAACTGGGAACTGTATGTTCTGTTCACTTTTGCTGTGAACCTAAAACTTGTCTAAAAAATAGTCTATTAAAAACTGACTCCAGCCCTGGCTGGTACGGCTGAGCTGGTTGGAGCATTGTTCCATAAGCCAAAAGCCTGGGGGTTTGGGTCCCAATCCCGGCACCTACCTAGGTCGCAGGTTTGATCCTTGGTCGGGGCATGTGTGGGAGGCAACCAGTCAATGTTTCTCTCTCACACTGATGTTTTTCTCTCTCTCTCTTTCTTTCTCTTTCCTCTCCTCTTTCTCTAAAATCAAAAGACATATTTTAAAAATGACTTCACAAATCTTTCAGATATAAATGTAAGTTTTTAAAATAAATACAACTGCTAATTTCTTTTGTTATTAACAAACTTGGAGCAATTTTTTGATAAATTAGTAAAATTTTACATGTCAATTAAAAAACTGCAGTGAAGTCATTCATTGATAGATTGTTTTGTACATGAAGTATCACTCTAATTAGTCCAGAGATGTCTGGAAAAAGCACCATAGACTAGAAGCTTCAGATCTATTTTTTTTGTTTGTTTTTCAGAAAGAGGGAAAGGGAGAGAGAAAGAGAGGGAGAGAAACATTGATGTGCAAGAGAAACAATGGACTGGGCCCCCAGATGGGGACCCAGCCCGCATCCCAGGCCTGTGTCCAGACGGGGAACTGAACCAGCGACCTTCCAGCCTGCGGCTGGTGCTCAATCCACTCAGCCACACAGCCAGGGCTAGAAGCTTCAGATTTTAAGACAATTTTTAAAACAACCTGAAAACTGGGTGGTGGGGGAGGGAATGATTCTCTCAAATAATTTAAAGTAATCTGAAATGAATGAATATTTCTTCTGGGTTTCCTGATTGATTTATAAACTGGTGGCAATTATGGACTGGTGGAAATACAATAGGTATTATTTTCTAAGAAATAGCAAGTTGATTGTATTGTAGAGTGGAACAGAAAGTGAATCCCTGGAATCATGGAAGAAAGAGGAGGCACAAATTACCTGTTTAGTTCTTAGGGGACTAGAAGAGTCCCCACAGTGTCACTTAGCACAGGTGACTGTCCTGCTCTGGGGGGCACTGTGGACAGTGACAGACAAGGAGCCATTAGGTAAGAGGCCCTAGGGCACCTGGCGGAGTGTGTGTTCTGCTTGTCTTTTTTCCAGAAAAGAACAAAGGGTGTTTATGTAACATTCTAAATGCAAGACAGCCGTCCTGCTGGAGAACAGGGAGAAGACAAATCCCTAAAGGGAACAAAGGAAATAATACAAAATGGAAGCCAGAGAGTGTGTGATTCTGTTCGGGCCCAAATGGAGTCCAAATCCCAGTCAAGACGGTGGCGAGTCCGAGAGAATGGGGCACCGGAGGCCGGGTCCCACTCGCTGGGGACTGCACAGTCACCACCAGACTCCTCTGGGACAGGGACAGGGACAGGGGTGGGCGGGAGGGGACAGCAGCGGGGCAGGGAGTGTGGGCGTGACTCTTGGAGAAGCCACGGGCCCGGCACAGTTTACACCTAGCCTGAACCCAGGAAAAAGCAACTGAATTTGGAGAAACGAACTTCTCAAGGTCCCAGGGGTGGTGAGTAGAGATTGACAGGAGGGCAGAAGTCCGTGCCTCGCAGGAGCACCCCAGCAGCCGCTCAGGACCTCCTGTGACCTTCCTGCCTTCCCTTGCCTGCAGTCACTGTGTCCATAACCTCGTCCCTCTCTGCTCCCCATGCCGTGCGTTTCTCGGCCGCCCAAACACTCTCAGTGCTGCCCTCACTGTGCTGTGTCCAGACTCGTGCGGAGGGGCTGGGACAGGACCGTCCGGACACGCAGGCAGTTATTCAGAACTTTGGGGTTATGGGAAGTCTTTTGTGTTATAGAAATTAGGAGGGAGGAAGAAATTGGCAGAATTATGATTCCAGTTTTCCTAATTGTTTAGATTTCATAGATTCCGCCGATCACATATTAACTTCTGGCATACCTCAAAATGTTTGTTATACAAACGAAACTTTTGTTGAAACTGCCTCCTTTAGAAATGGAAATAAATCTAATTTAAGATGATCAGCTTTAATGCTGTTAAGTGAAAATGCTTGATGGTGTCACAGCTGAGTAAATATTGAAGAAAAACCCAAATACTTTAGGAAGATAACTAATAACAAGCTATAGGCCAGCCAAGTGCCTTGGCTTTCGTTACTTTTAATCCCTATTACTTGTCAAAGAAAAGGGAGAGAACCTCTCTCAGTATAATTCAGAAATCCTACCCTCACACAAAAATTCCCCTTATAACTAAGTTACAGGTAGAAATCCACCTTTTTTTTTTTTTTGAAATCCACCTTTTAAAAAACTGCTGTGGCCAGTTGGTTAGCACAGCAGCACTATCTACAAATACAGTTGTTTAAACACAACAGATTGCTAGGACTCAGCAGGTTCACTGATGGCAACTGGGCTTGAAAATTACCAGTGTTATTAAATTTCCACCCCATTACCTTGACTTTTATTTAGAAACCTCCGTCAGTGAGTTTCTCCTTCATTACAAGTCACTAGTTAACCAAGCCATAAAAATCACAGAAACACAATGATGTCTTGGAAACGTAAATACTTAGTTCAATTCTGTTGCTTCACAAAGTCACTGAAGCATTCCAGTTAATCCACTTATGACCATTCTCAAGCCTTTGATTCAAAAACCATTAGTTGCAGTCATGTCAAATGGTGCTTGACAAAAAGAAAGCCCCAAACTCCTGACCAGTAATGGATCTTAACCAGTCGTCGGACGAGTGTGGTACCCCCTGTCTTTTTTTTTTTATAAGTTTTTAAAAGATTTATTTATTTATTTTTAGAGAGGGAAGGGAGGGCGAAAGAGAGAGAGAGAGAGAGAGAGAGAGAGAGAGAGAGAGAGAGAGAGGGAGAGAGAAAGAGAAACATCAATGTGTGGTTGGCAGGGGAGCATGGCCTGCAACCCAGGCATGTGCCCTGGCTGGGAATTGAACCTGCAATGCTTTGGTTCACAGCCTGCACTCAACCCACTGAGCTATGCCCGCCAGGGCCCCCCTGTCTTTTTGATTGTCCCCAAACCTCTGTTTCAGGACCGGTGATCTCCTGCCTGTATGAGAGTCTTGTCCTGCTGCCTTCTCCAAGGGCATTCCTACTCGAAGCAGCTGCTTCCCAGCTGCCCGCAGCAGGCGCTCAGGGGTTGGTTCGGAGAGAGGTGTCTTCTCAGATACACTGAGATCCTAAATCACATTAACAAATGAACAGCAGTCAATTGACAAGTACTTATTGACTGTTTGTTCATTGAACTAAATACCCACTGAAGAGAATTTGGTACGAGAAGACAGAGTCCTCTAAACCTTCGTACTCTGGATGGCTGCATGGATGTCTCCAATATACACACACACACACTTGTAACAGAGAGCAGACTGCCAGGGCTCGACGAAGGTTGTGGGAAGGACCTCTGTCAGACTCTGGACGAGACACTCTGGACAAGGGGACGAGGTAGTGAGGCCAGCCTCTGATGGAAGAAGGAGAGACGGCGTGGAGAGGGAGGCGGTGGGGGAAACAAAGGGATAAGAGGGGTGAGGGGATCGTTCGCATTGGACAAAACGAAGTGAATCTGCAACAGATGTAAACCTGCGTTTTTGTGCATGAGTTAGTGTGCCCACATTGCACATACGACTAAGATTGGCTTTGCCTTAAGCCCATTCTGATGCTATTCATTTGAAGAGATGAAGCACACCGAGGTCACCCACGCTGATTCCATCGGGCTCCACCAAGAATCATGGGAAACAGTGGTGGCCGGCCCCGGTGGAATTTCCATCTATGCTAAGATTGTTTCTTAACCCCTTCCCGTAAGCTGTCCCATCCAAATCAATTCCAAATTATCATTGCTTGTCTTTGGAGTGGGACGGGACAGATTATACTGATTGACTTTATTGCTGGCACTGACCCTTCTCAACGGAATAGATCTGGGAGGCCCATTAATTCTTCCATTTGAAAAATGTAGTCAATTTTTCTGTACCTTCGTTCCAGATAGTTAAGTTCCTCTAACCCCGGGTGGTGTCAGAAAGTCATAAATCACAAAAACTACCGTAGGCACACTGTTGCTCCTTCTGATGTGTGCCTTTTGGTGTGCCACGCTCAGGACACCTGTGACGATGTAATGAACCTGTGGCTACAAGCTGAGGTGAAGACAAAGTGGGAGCGAGTGCATGAGGGGCAGCACGACTTCCTGGAGGGCACGGCTGCTGCTTCTGCCCCAGCAGCTCCCACCCGCTGTCGACGGTGGAGGGCAGAGTGCTCACTGCCTGCCTGCCTACCTCTTGCTCACTCCGTGCAGTCTTGCTCTCTCCCCACAAGCTAAGCTCTGGGAGGAATCTGAATTTTGAACAAATGTACAAAGGGCCAAAAGGGATTGGAACTGATCTGTCCAATGGCAGTGCCTGAGAAAGACTCCTCTTAGAGTCCCCAAATGCTGTCCTAATGGGTTTGCCTTCCCTGAGGTTGGAGCAGTGACATCGTCCTCCATACTGGAAGCTGGGGACTTCACCCCTTTTCATCTCTTGGCATACATCAACTAATTACTACAATTCTGTAGCACACCAAAAATATTTGCCAATCTGACAAAAAAAAAGGTATAATTTTGAGTCATTCACACCAGACAGCTATCATTGTGTTGGCTGTTGTCATTTTTTTAATGTGACAACCTAAGGGAAAAGAGGTTAGTGGCTCTGACTAAATAGTCAGGTATTGAATGTTTTAAAATTTTTGTGGCACACCCATTGAAAATCGCTGCTATAAGCTACTCCAGTTTTTTTGCAGTTGCTATTCTTTTAAAAAAGGATTTAGCTAGAGGTGATTTTTTTGTGGCTTGCAGCCAAAGGGGATTACAGTATACACTTTCCTCCCTCTGTTACAACTTCCATCCACAGCATTAGGGATGGGAAGGTTCAAACAGTACATTTGCAGGACGCAGAGGTGACATCACTGATGCCTTCTGGTGCTGCTTTCAGCGCAGCTGATTTTAGGGACAGCAACAGTGAACAAAGAGGCCAGGGTGAGAGAACAAAGAAGGTGGCTGTCTGCTCCCTAAGGAGCTACCCCTCATACCACTCATTGTAACAATGAACACTACAACAGATCCCCGTGGGCATCATTATGAATGAGTCTGGCTACACTGTATCTGCTGATAAACACTAGGGCTTTCCCATTTCACCCCCCCAAGAAAAAATCCAGTCCCCAAAAGATGAGTGTGTCTGGCTTCTGAGCTGAAAAATAAATGGTGGAGGAGGGAGCACTACCCTTGTTGCTATTATTTTCTGGGTTGGGTCACCAACAAGATAAAAACTCTGTGATCCCTGCACTGGAGTTCTGTGTCTGCTGTCCCCTTTCCACCAACTAACCACTCGATGACAAAGATAGAGGGGCTCTACCTACAGGCCACAGATTCTATAGTTGAAATCAGAAGCGTGAGAGGGCCTGAGATTTTATAAAAAGAAAATACATAGTTCACTTTAACAACAATGGAAAATGCCCAGGATGTTTTAGAATATAACCCCAGAGAGTATGGGTAACCAATAACATGAAATGCAGCACAGAGACAAAGAATCTTGGGAAAGGCCCACTAGATTCCACAAGGGAAAAGCTCCAGTAGAATGATAGGGACAGAGCACATTCACATGAGGGAAAGGGGGCTGGAGGACAGAAAATAGAGGTTTGGCAAAGAAAAGAAGAGGAGAGGTAGAAAAGTAGTTAAAGGAATCAAAAATTCTTTTTGTTTTTAAGCTAGGGCCCTGCACTTGGGCTTATGCTCTGCCGTCACTGTGTTGAAATTCTTTATATTTTTGGAACCAGGACCCTGTGTTTTCACTTTTCACTGAGCCCCGTGAATTTTGAAAGTGCTCTGAAGGGAGCCAAGCACTGCGTGTAACTGACGGCTGCTTCTCCAAAGATGCCCGCGCCGTAATCCCCAGAACCCATGTGTCTGTTACCTCATGGCAGCACAAAGGACTTTGTGGAGGGGACCAAATCAAGGATTTTGAGGCAGGGAGATTATCCTGGATTTCTGGGTGGACCCTATGCGACCACAAGGGTCTTGGTAAGAGGCAGGCAGTGGAGTGAGGCTCAGAAAGAGGAGGCCTGTGGCAGTGGAAGCAGAGGGAGCGAGGAGCCCACAGTGCCATGCTGGTCCTGAGCTAGGGAATGCAGGTGGCCTGTGGAAGCTGGAAGAGGCAAAGAAATATATTGTCCCTTAAAGCGTCTAGAAGGAAGGCAGCCCTGCTGATCCAGTCTGTACTCCAGAAATGTAAGATAATAAATTTGTTTTAAGCCTATATATTTGTGTAATTTGTTATAGAAGCGATAGGTACCTAATACACACTAAAAGTGCTGTATTTCTAGTTCTCTGGAGGTCAAGGCTATTGATAAAATTAATAGCACCTATCATTGATTGAACACTTCTGTTATGTCATCCTGGAACAACTTATGAGGGGGGCGTCATGGTGTTCACATAAAGACAGGGAAACTGAGGCATCCATAGATTAAGTCACTTGCCTAGAATCGCATGATAAGTTAGAATGTTTACAGGTGGGTGCTGAGCACTGTCTATATCACAAGTTTTTCTGTGCGTTTGTCCCTATTCCCACGTTACACTCTGAACTTTGGGGTTCGTTTTCCCTCTCTAACGTGCTTCCTGTTAGGAAGGGGAGCGGGACAGGCAGAGGATGACAGCACGTCCAGGGCGCATCAAATGAAAAAGGGGCCGAAGCCGCAGGGGCTCACTACGCCCCCGCGGCGGATGAGGCCACGGGCCAGCGTCAGAGAAAGCGCCTCAGGTTCAAAGTCGAAGACGCTAACGTACGTGGGTACTGGCCGAACCCCAGGTCAGGGTAGCTGACACCCGAGACCAGGCCCTGTTTCCAGGACAACTGCAGGGGGAGGGCCGTCCCTCCTTAAACCCCGGCCAGCGCCTCTAGTGTTTTGGAGCTCACGTGGTCCCGCCTCATTGGCCGCCACGGAGGCCGAGCCCCGGGAGGCGGAGCGACTCCGCAAAGGCACGTCCGGTTTGTTTCTCCGCGATCCCGCCTTCTGCGCGGACCACAATTCCCACAAGGCCCCGCGTTCGGGGCGGGCCCGGGGCGGAGGCGGGGCCGAGAGCGGGGCGGGGCCAGGCGAGGGGCGGGGCCCCGGGGATGTGGTGGGGGCGCTGGGCTCTCCGCCTCACTGGCAGCTGCGGGGCTCGTGGACCTCTGACCCTGGACTGTCGCCGCCGCCGGCAGCAGCCCCGGTGGGTCGTCGCTCGGGCCGCTCACGGTTCCCCAGCCCTTTGGGGCCCTGCCGGCCGCGGTGCAGGGAGCGGGCAGCATGAGCCGGGGGACCCGGCGGGCCGGCGCGGAGCGGGGGGCGGCCGCGGTGCGGCTGCTGGTCACCCTGAGCCTCCTCCGGGGCGTCGTCGAGGCCCAGGTGAGCCGGCGATGGTGGGGAGGCCGGGCGGCCTTTGGGCAGCGGGCGACCTGACAGGAGTCGTCCAGGAAGCGCCGGCGAGTCGCCGCTGCGCGGGGCGGCGACACTCGGGGTGACGGCAGGGAAAGGGGAAGAGGATGCGGGCCGGGAGGTGTGCGTTCCGAGCTGATTTGTGGACCCGCTGGAGTGCGGCGGGAGAGGCGGGAGGGGCGGGAGCGAAAGCATCCGCGCTGAAACGCCCCCCTCGCCCTTGGAGAGTTGCGGGGACTAGAAGACCGAGGCCGGTGGCCTGAGGGAGCGGAGCGAGCCGGGAGGGGACGGGACTTCCCTTCCTGAACTAGAGCGTCTCTTGGCTGTCACCCCCACTAAGGACCGCCGTGTCTCGCCAACTTGTGCAGTCTGCCTGGCGACGTCCAGGTGCACCCACGTGCGAGCCTGGGTCTGGGTTGGCCTGTGGTCTCAGCAGGACGGCGGTGGCCCCGGAGCAGAGTTCGGGGTTTCCTTGGCGAAGCTTACATTACAGGTGTTCCCAACAAGCTGGAAATCGGAGGGTTAGTGACCAGATCTTTGTCCTTAAGGGGCATGTTTGCTTTGGGTTACACAGTCGAGTTTGGATAGACTGCTGCCAGGTGTTGCTGTTTGCACCTGCGGCAAAGTGGCAGAACTGAGAGAGGAACAAGGTGGCTCAGGTGGCCGGATAACCAGGGGAGATGTGATTTGAAGCAATTAAAGCTCATTGCTAAGAAAAATTCCAGGTAACTGAGTGTAACCGTGTAAACATGTTTTTCTGACAGTATTCAGACACTTTTTTCGTGGCTTTTGATGCTTTGCACTAACTCCCAGAATGCCTGAATATTCTACTTGTGCCCATGTTTGAATACTTTTTCATAAATGATAAAAATAAAAGGGACAAACTTTTGGTTTGGGGGAGTATGTTAAAAATGCAGGTTCTCTGGCCCCACTGCCAGATGTCCTGACTTAGTGGCTCCAGATGTGACCCCAGGAGTCAGCATTTTAAATAAGCCTTGCAGGTAACTGTAGCAGAGTTATCCTTCCAACTGCCTGTCCAACCCCACTTGGGAAATACTGAAGTAAAGATAGTGGAAATCTGGGCATACCTACCAGATTTATGAAAAGCACGCTTGGGCAAAATTACTTTCTAGTTACTAGTTGGATGTTTGTTTTTGAATGGAATTTACATTCAGATATTTTTTAACATCAGATTTTCTCATTTTCTCTCTCTTTTTCTCTTTGGTTTCTCCACATACCACTAATTATGTACATTAATGCTTCATAATTGCATCTGCCCTTTCATTTTTATTGTATACAAGTAAACATGTAATTTTCATTTCATTCACCCAATGGAATTAAAGATTTGTGCGTATTCAAAGTGGCATCGCGCCTAACAATCCTCAAGCATGAATACGTTTGCTTTTTGTTTCTGGTGGCACTTTCTAATATAGCCTTTGATCATATTTTAGATAGTCCTTTAATCTGTAACAAGTTACAATATACATTCTCTCATTCTATTTGATACGTCTCAGAAATGGGACTCTTGAGGTGACTGGAGTTCAAGGAGCTCACATGACGAAACATCACACTTATTAAGTCAGTGAACAAGGGGAAACGGAGCCCCAATGGGCCCCTTTCTGATCTGCACAGTACATCCCAATGTGCTTGCTGTTTTGGCATAGAAATAACGCACAGGAAACCCAGGAAAATGAAAAAGGGGAACCAAGAGAGTTCTTTTACTCTTTTTCCATATGCTAACTTGGAAGCAAAACAGTAAAGCATAAAGGGAAGAATAGATTAAAAAATAGTTTTATTCGCAAGAAATCACTGAGATATATCTTTGTAATAAAAGTGTAAAATTATTTTCAAGCACACAAAATAATAGGGATTTGTATATCTCAACTCCATTTTTTTTTAAATGAAATGCAAATGTGTTTTGTAGTGTGGCAAAGCCCAAGGAAGTAAAGACTGCAGACAGGTGATAGAACAAGTTAGTGTTCCTGTAAAGAAGTAGTTTCAGTTGGATATATTTTAAAATCTTTCTACATGCATTTCTGAGGTGGCATGAAATCCAGAAATACACAGAGCACCCCACCCCCACCCCAGCCCCGGAAGGAAAGCCATATATAACCTTGGGACTCAAACAACCTTGTTCTAGTCCATTACCCTGGGGATTTTCCCCAGCCCCAAAGACCTCCAGCTTCTGCTTTAACAGCTGCGTGAGGTGGAATGGACAAGACCTAAAGCCATGTCTGTTCAGGGAGAGGAAACTGAAAGGAGACCTCACCCTAAAACTTGGACTTCAAAGGGCTACATCCTCAACATATGGGTGACTGAAAAATGAATCCCACTGGGAGTAAGGGAACAGGAAGGAAAGTTGCTTGGGGAGGGAGGAAAAGCTCCCTTGAGAATTTGTAGCCAGGAGCCACTTACACAGGTTTGCAGGCCAAATCCATGCCACCTGTGCCACGAAAGGGTTCAAGTGGAAAATTTAATTTCTAGCAGGCCCAGGTTGGTATGCCCCCAGCTTACTGATAAAAGCAAATATCCATCCTCTCTGGAGGAGTTTATTTTCAACCAAGGTCCCAAAGAATTATTGGAGGTAAAGTGCTGGGAAGAATAGCAACTGACAATCAAAAATCACAAAACACACAGGCACCATGAACGAGGTATTAGAAAAATAGATTATAAAAGTAGACCCATAATGACCTAGGTTCTGAAAATATAAGATACAATTTTAAATTGTTCAATGTGTGTAGATAAAAAGAAATTTGAAAGTATGAAAAGGCAACAAGAGACCAAATTAAAGAATGACCAAAGAGATGACAACAATGAAAGAGTTCTAGAAATGAAAAGAAATGAATATCGATGGATGGACTAAGTAGCTGAGTATATACAACAGAAGACAGGATTATTGATCTAAACAACATTTTCTTTTTGTTCCTTCTACTTACCCTGCGGCATGTCTTCCATCATCACTCTCAGCTTCAGACGTCACCAACAAAATCGGAGTAACGGAGTAACCCACATCTGTGCATCTGTAGTCGCTGTGCCCACCTATTTTGACTTCTATAGGTCACCGTAGATAACAGTTCATACTCACACGCCCATCCATCCCCTTTCCCATTTCAGGGACCTGGCTCGAGCAAATCTGCCCCCATTCTCCTGGATCATCAATTTTTCCTTCTCTGATGGACTGTTATTGTCATTATAAGACATGCTGTTCATTCTACTGTTTTAAAGTTCTCTCTTGGCCCACCCATCTCTTCTGCCTGCTCCATTCTTCTGTCCCCGTCTGTAGAAAAAACACAGGAGAGCTGCTTCCGTCCTTCCTGTTCTGGCCCGCTCTTCAGCCCGTGCCAGGCACACTGTTGGCGCCGCCACTCCCTAGGCTGCCCTTGTCAGGACGGCACGAACGTCTCCCAAAACCTGTAGTTTTTACACGTTTGTTTGCTCTACGTGTCAGCGGCAGATTTTCACCTCTCGCTCTCCCTGAAATTCTCTGTTCTTTTGACTTCGGGATATGGTTCTGATTTTCCTCCCGACTTGCAGTCCAGTCTTTCTCATTATCCTTTCTGTGTTCCTCCCCTGCCCCCAACTAACCATTTGACCCTCTTTCCTCTCTCTGTCCTTGTTGTCTCGTTTAGTCTCTTGGTTTTAAATAATTATACATACACACACGTGTGTGTGATAAAATTGATTTTATATATAAATAATTGATTATATTTCTATATATATAAAGTTGATTTTCAGAATGTCCATGTTAGGAGTCTCAGCTCTAGATTCAAATATCCAACTACCTTTCACTATCTCCACTTGGAGGATAACTAGATATCTCAAACTGGATGTGCCAGGAACCAAATTCCTGATCTTTTCCCCCAAATCTGCTCCTCCCAGTCTTCTCCCCATTAAACAGGTTGTTGTTCTCAAACAAGGCAAGTGTGTTCTTGTTTTGAGGCCCGAATGCCTAGCACAGTCTTCTCGTGTATTTACATGGCTCACTGGCTCCCTTAGGTCTCTGCTAAAGTGTCACGTTATCCCACTTGTCCACTAATGTGAATTGTTACCTTCCTTGATCATACAAAATAAAAGAGAAACCTTCCACCTCACCTTGTACTTCTTAGGTCCTTGTCACCTGTTCTGGCACAGAGCTCCTAAAACCCTTGGAATTTCCTGCAGAATGGGAGTGCCTTTTGTCATTCATAACAAGCCCCTTTTAATCAGTTAATGCTGTGATGGTAGGTGGGGAACCCCTGGGCAGCCTCAGGGTGGGCTGGAGTGATAACAGGGCTGGTACTTTTAGCCTCCTGATGGGGAGGGTATGGTGGAGATGGAGTTCTGTAAAAGCTCTTAAAAACACAAGTTTTAAAAAAATTGTTTTTTCTTCAGAGGAATGACACGAAGAGACTCCTGTTTTAGGACAATATATATTTTTAAATATTGTATTTACTTTTAGAGAGCGTAGAAGGGAGGGAGAAAGAGAGGGAGAGAAACATCAATGTGTAGTTGCCTCTCACACATCCCCCACTACTGGGGACCTGGCCTGCAACCCAGGCGTGTGCCCTGACTGGGAATTGAACCAGCAACCACTAGGTTTGCAGGATGCCTCTCAGTCTACTGAGCCACACCAGCCTGGGCAAAAACATGAGTTTTAATGAGCTTCCCGGTTGGCAGCACAGAGACTTGGTGGGAGTGTGGCTCAGAGACACAGAAGCGCTGCCTTGCACCTTCCAGTACCTTGTCCAGTGCGTCTCTCCCATTTGGCTGCCCCTGAGTTATATTCTTTACAACAAACCAGAGGACATCAGTAAAGTGTTCTTCTTCTCAGTTCTGTAGACCACTCTAGCATATTATCAAACCTGAGAAGGGAGTCACGGGGAACTTGGGTTTTTAGTCCTCAAGCGTGGGTGGCCTGAGGTTTGAGACTGGCCTTTGAATGAGAGGAAGCCCTGCGTGACTGAGCCCCTGGTCTGTGGGCTTTGCTTGCAAAACAGATAGCATTGTTAGCAGCAAAACAGCACCAGAAGGGTACTGGTGGTTGGATCTTGGTTCAGCATCCTTGGTACTTGAGTTCCAGCTAAGAAAGAATTCAGAGCCAAGACTCAAATAGAAGTAAAAGTTTATTTAGAAAGTCACAGAGGTAGAGAAGTGAGTCGTGAAAGGAGTGAGCCAGCTGGGCAGCGTGGGCTCAGGAAACATATTGCAGAGGCAGAAGAAGGGCCCTGGGAGCTTAGGAAAAAGAAAGGCAGAGACCGTGCCTGGGGGAAGGTAGGGGGAAAGGCACAGGCATGACAGCCGTGTTGGGTCTTCTGTCCTGAGTGTTTTTTTCTGTTTCCTAAAAGCGGGGATTTTAGGGGAGGTCCCAGGGCAGGATCCCAGTAGCATATTCATCAGCTTTCCAGGTGTGCCCTTTCAGGGTCGTGGTCTCTACTGATTGGTCAGTGCCAGGGCAGGGGTCGTTAGTCAGTGCAGCTGGTCCTGAGGTCAGCCATGGCATCGTCCTGCCTGTCCTTGCTGCCTTTCTGGGCCTGAAGCTGAAGCACAGCTGAGGCCCAAATGTCATCTCCAGTTGGACCAAAACTCTGTCTCTGTGGTCAACAGACCCAAGGCTTTTGTCACTAAGGTTATTTGATGCAGGTCAGGACCTTGTCATCTTGACAGCTTAATGCTTAAGAGAGTGGTCATGTGAGGGCTTGTGTGGGAGTGGAGTGAGGCTCTTCTCCGGCCCCCTGTTCCTCCTCTAAGGGGGTCTACTAGGGGAGGAAAGGTCAGGGGAGGGTCCAGACTGCATGACCAGTCTGGATGTGAAAGGTCAGGGGGTCTACACCACATGACTAGAGAGATGCTGGGGGAGGAAAGGTCTCCCTGGGGCTGAGGTCCCACCCTACAGTAGTCTGCTGCTATGCGCGGCCCCGTGACCTCTGGTACCTGGCCCGTCGTTCTACTCTGCTCACGCCTAACGCCTGCAGAAGGGGCACCCAGTTAGTGTTGGGGAGTTGGCTGGTGTGAGGAAACCTGACTTTGTGAAAGCCAAAATCTTACAAGGGTCTCCTAATTCTTTTTTACCTACTACATAGTCCTCCTCCTTGTTTCTCAAAAACGGCAGGCCAGCTTATTGCCTCGGGGCCTTCACATGTGCATTCCATTGTTCTTATCTCATTGGTATGTGTGTGTATGAGTTCCATACACGTTTATCACATGTGGGTTCATGTACCCACCACCGCAGTCCTGGTGATGGGCAGCTCCATCGCACGGAGCCCTCCTGCCCCTGTCCCCACTCCTGCTCCATCCACTACTCCAGCCCTAAGCTCTGCCAACCAATAGTCTGTGCTCCCTTTCTAGGATTTTGTCATTTCAGAAATGTTGTAGAAATGAAACCATACAGTGTGGAACCCTTTGGGATTAGCATTTTTCATTCAGCGTAATTCTCGAAGGCTCATCTAAGCTGTGCATGTCTCAGTGAGTTCCATTTTAAAATCAGCTGAAGAGTGTTTTATGGAATTTTTGGACTCTGAACTTACTTTGTAAGAGTCAGTTTTTCTTTTCATTAATGGATACTTTCAGTAGTGAACAAGAGCATGTGTTTTAAAGTGCAATGACTTGAGACTAAGTGTCATTCCTAGTTTGGAAAAATTATTTTAACCCTGCTAAGCCTTATTTCCTTATATGTAAGATAGGGATGTACTTATTCACTGGGTATTTAGAGAATGCGATGGCTACACAAAACGGCTACACAAACACGAGATGGCACACGCACTGCTCTCAGCCCCGAGCCTGCCGCATCAGGGTTCTGAAAGTGACCGTCTAAAAGAAAGCTAGGGTCACCACAGTGACGTTACTGAGTCTATGACTTCTAGGTTAGTTTTGGAAGAAATTGCTATAGCATTCCAACGACTGCTTGGATTTGATACGTGTTTAGGCAAAGGGAAAACTCATTCAATATCTTTCTTTCTGACCACTAAACAAAAATGTTTAGTTCCTCAAAATGGGTACATCTCATTCTTCTGTTGTTTTTTATTGAGTTGACCATAGTAAAAAGTAAGTGACTACTTTGTTTTGTATCTTAATTAGCAAATCCTAGCTAATTTGAATGAGCAAGTTACCTTTTTATGTAATAGTGCAGATTTATCAGGTTCAAACATCATTTATTTATTTTAAATTTTATATATACATATTTTTTCTAGGTCATCGGAGTCCTGGATGATTGCTTGTGCGATATTGAAAGCATCGATAACTTTAACACCTTTAAAATCTTCCCCAAAATAAAAAAACTGCAAGAGCGAGACTACTTCCGTTATTACAAGGTATAGTTATAATTTTTTATTCTGTTGGTACCAAAGATTTTATATAACTGTCTACTGATGTGACTTTTATTACCTTTTAAAATGCATTTTCGACTCTCCTCAGCACCGTATATATTGGGTTGGCCAAAAAGTCCATATAGTTTTTTCCATAAAATAAAAAATGCATTTTTTATTATCACCAATAACTTGAATGATTTGGATATTTTGATTATGTTGGTGCTCTCTCTCATGGTATAATGTTGATTGTTCCCAATTAATGCCTCAGTTTGATCGCTGTCAACTTCAGCTGGTCTGCCTGACTGTGGAGCATCGTCCAGAGAGAATTCTCCAGCATGAAACTTCGCAAACCACTTTTGACACGTTCGATCAGTCACAGCACCTTATCCATACACTGCACAAATCTTTTTTTGCATTTCAGTTGTGTTTATACCTTTCTCAACAAAATGAAGCATGATATGCTGGGAATGTTGTGTATTTTCTTCCATCTTCAATATTAAAATGGCTACACAAAAATTCACCAGTTTTGGTAAGTTTTTAAAAAATGCATGCTGATGTGACAGCTGTCACAATACAGTCTAACCAGATTATCTTCAACGAAGTTAAAGACAACTAAGCACTACTAGAGCCACCTTAGGAAAAAACCAGATGAACTTTTTGGCCAACTCCATATGTCTTCTCTTGCAATGTAGTAAGCCTTATACTAAAAACCCGTTAGTCTCTCCCTCTCTTTCTCCCACCCATTCTCTAAAATTAATAAATGAAATCTTAAAAAATATATTAAAAAGAAAACCTGTTAGTCTTTTTGAAACACTTAGAATCTGAACCCCCTTCCTATGTTGGGGAAATTCTCCATCTTCACTTTGGATTGCGAGGCAGAGACTGCAGCCTCCACAGAAGCTAAAAGTGCCGCAGACTGACTTGGTCAGCCAGCCTGGTAACCGAGGTTCTGCTGTTCAGACACGCCTGCCCAGGCTCTGAGCTGAGCTGACCACGGTGTCACATGCCAGCACTGTTCTCTGTGTAAGGGACCCAGCACAGTAGACGTTCACTGGTGGCTTCCCAGGAGGGCACCGACCCAACTGAGGATGCAGGCCAAATGCCACCCACAGCGACACTGTAGGACCGGTTCTTAAATCCAGCGGCAGTCTGCTCTCTCCAGAGTGACCAGCGACCCAGCAAAGGCAGGAGCAGCGGGGCAGCGTGTGGAAGAACAGTTTAAACCTAAGAACAGGAGTCGAAGTGTAAGGACAGTCGGTTAGGTTTGAGAAGAGTGGTTTGAAAGCTGCTCTCAGGCCTTGCCTGTGCTCTTGTTCTACGTGTTCAATTGGGTTTATAAATTCTTTAATTTTTAGTGTATTTTAAAAATTGAGCGTGATTATCTCTTTTATCCTGATTCTGTACAGGCTATTTTAGTTCTTTAAATATTTCTGAGGATTAAAAAATCCAATATTTTGGTAGTTTTAAGTTGTGCAGAAAGATAAGTTAGAGAATTAAAAATTAGGGAATGCATCCTTTTTTTTTCCCGTCAGTACCAACAATATCCAAAGTAGGTGAATGTTTCTCCCCTATACACAATTCCTTAGGAACGCAGATTCCACAGACATTTCCAAGAGTAATGGATGCCTAAAGAAACTAGTAATGGAGTGTCTAGTGTTCTGGGCATTTTCCATACAAATAAGGTAGTTCAGAATGGCTTTTTCTCTTTCTCACCCTAAAGCCATAAATCCATCTGCATTTGTAGCTGCTTTCCCCTATTTCCTTTCTACTGTTAGGTTTAACCATGTGGAGTTGTTACAGATCACAGCAGTTGATTGTTGCCGATGTCATATGGTTCAGCCCAGTGCAGTAGGGGAAGTGTCACTTCGACCGAAGGTCACCCCTTCACAGAACATCCAGACCTCATACCTGTGCTGTCTGTCATCACCCTTGCTCATTCACTGCTCTCTGTTGGGGTCACATCTTCTCTTTCTGTGTCCCCACAGGCCTGGTCAAGAGTAGGCACTCACATATTTGACTAAATGAATGAGTATCTCATTGAATATTTATACTGAGCACTGTTGGGTCAGTGTTAGCTACGCTTTACAAATGAAGAAACAGTGGTTCCGGTGCTCCAGGTAGAAGTTTCATTAAAACAAGGCATGGAGCAGCACACAGAATTGAAAGACACGCTGAAGCAGCACACTTCGGAAAAGACAGAAATGAGAGCAGGAGCTACTGACCATTCTCTCTGTGGTGCCACTGGAATTTTGGGTCAAGTCCACCATTTCACCTAAGAGTCAGATTCCTGGGAGAAAGGGTCTCAGTGGTCTAGGTAGGGTCATGTGACCCTTCGACCAACAGAGGGAAAGACACTTTGGCTAACAGTCCTATCTGCATTAATATAAAGGAAGTAATTGTTTCTGAGTGGGAAATTAGAGGATGTTACAGAAGAAGGAAAAATGAAAGTTGGACAGGCAAAAATTATTGTACATCGTGGTCCTTGGCTAGCCAACATACAATTTATCTTTATACATGAACTTTTTAAAATGTTCTTACCAACATAATGAAGTTCCTCCCTGTGTAACCGGAATGTACTCATATCCTCTCCCCAAGGAGAAGAATGCAGTGGTCTGGTTCATGTATTTAGCTCCAGGTCCAAGGAAATTTAACCAGTATTCTCTAAATATTATAGTGGCAGAAAAGGAAAGCTAAGAGAAGAGATGAATTTTAAACACATTTAGATATTTATGCTACAAGGAGATATAGGCAGAAGCAACAGTAGACCTCTGTCAGCTGGTCAGTTGGCTGTGGTAGTGGCAGATACAATTCTGTTTTGCACTATCTGTTCCATTCCTTTATTCACCCAATATTCATTGATTTAGCAAGCTGTGTCCTGAGTGCTGTGGAACCAGTACTGAGTAAGACAAAGACTCTGACCCCATGGAGCTTTTATTCTGATTAGGGAGACAATAAACTAGTAAACAATAAAATATAATTGTGTGTGGTTATAGGATAACTGCCGTGGAGAAAAATAAAGTAGAGTAGGACATAGAGCGTAATGGGGTTGGGGGGTGTCAGCAGCCTTATTTAAAAGAGGTCGGTCAGGAAAGGAAGGTATCGAAGGTACTCGTGCTGTGCAGCTTGAGCAAAGAGCTTCCTGACATGGAAGGGTAGGCGTGGCGGTCCCTGGGGAGAACGTGCAGGAAGGGGACTAGAGCTGCAGGACGGAAGGTGTCGGTGTGGGAGGAATGAGACGACGCCTGGTACGGCTGGAGGAAAGCGAGGGAGATGGAGCTGGAGAGGTTGGTGGGGCCAGAGGAAAATGAGCGGGGGGCCTTATTAAACGTGAGGATGGCAAGGTTCGTTGTAGGTGTTAGGAGGAGCCACTGGAGAGAGCGGCACAAAGCAGACCGACTGTAACGGTGTGGGACAGGCAACACAGGAACCACCGAGGGGGCTGTTGCATCAGCCAGGTGACAGAGGAGGCATGGAGTCGGGCCGGGTCGTAGAGTTGGAAGAGGAGGAAAATGATCAGCTTCAGGTTGTGTATAAAAGGTAACACCAACAGGCCGTAGGGGCTGCACATAAGGTGTGAGGTTAGAAGTGATATCAAACACGATGCCCGAGTTTTGAGCATATTGCCAAAAACACACTGTGTCCAAGTGGATTTTATTCCAAGAGAGCAAGGGTGAGGCTTTGAGGTTTTCAACACATATTCCTGGTTTTTAGAAAATTTAATAAATTAAGGATGATGGGTACTCCCTTAACACGATCATTTCAGCCCTCACATTAGCATTGCCGGCCTCTGACCTACAGGGAGCTGCTGCGGGAATTCTCACTTAGGTCAGGAGCTCAGAAGAGGGTGCCCACGCTCCCCTCAGCTGTGGGAGGCGTTGGCCTGGATAACCAAACAAGAAAAAGTAAAACTCTCCACTTAAATGACGAAAGTAAACCTAGAAAAGTCAAAGGAAATAATAAAATGAACACAAACAATAAAAAACATATAGTAGGCTATAAACTTAGTAAACAAAAATCAGTATCTTCATAGTTATAAACAATAACAAGTTAGAAAATATACTAGAGGACAAATCCCCATTTGCACTGGCAATGAATAAAGATGAAATATACAGGAATAAATGTGTGAAGAAATGTGTGGAACCTGAGGCAGGAAGCACGCTCCAAAGCACTCCTGAAAGGCACAGAATAGTCTGACCAAATGAACAGGTAGTCTTTGTAGTATAAAGACGTTAATTCTCCCCCGAGTTAACATATAAATTTTAATGTAATCCTACTAAAAATATCAATAGTTGTTTTTTTCAGGAGCTGGACAAGTTGCCACAGGTTAAGTCCCGTGGGAAGCTGATTCTGAGATAGCTGTTGGTGTGTGAGAGCTTCATTAGGGCCTGCCCTTGCATCCATGTGAGGGAAGGGCAAGGGGGGGAGGAAGTCAGGGTTGGGGAGGGAGAAGGAACGCTGTGATGCTGCCTCAGTGGATACCTCTGTGACCTTCCAGAGCTGCCACCACCTGAGGGAGGGTCTGGGCCTTTATTTTTATATTTATCCTCTCCCGAGGATACTTTTTCATTGCTTTTTTAGAGATCGGGGGAGAGAGAAACATCAATGCCAGGGAGAAGCATCCATTGGTTGCCTCCCATATGTGCCCGGACCGGGGATCATATGTTTCTGGACTGGGGACCAAACCAGTAACCCAGGCATATGCCCCGATTGGGAGTTGAACCGGCAACCTTTCAGTTAAGGGATGATGCTCCAATCAACTGAGCCATGCCAGCCAGGGCACGGGTCTGGGCCTTTCTGTCCCCACACCGGTCATTGGATGAAGGCCATCACAGGCTGGGGTGGGGAGCCCTTGGGCAAAGTGGCTCTCTCCAGGTCAGCTGCCTGCAGCATTCCTGAAGGGTGACCGGAGCAGCGTGCTAGTGTCTCCCGCAGCCCTCTCCTTTCACCATGAGTTCATTATCTATTGCTGCATTAAAAACTAGCCTGAAACTCAGCAACTTAAAATAGCAGACTGAGAGGTGGTATTTGAAGAAGACCTAAAGGGAGTGAGAAGGCAAGCCATCTGCATTGCTTTCAGGCAGCGGGAGCAGCAGGAGCAAAGGCCCTGAGGCCACGGGGTGCCTCCGTGGTTGAGGAACCACCAGGATGCCTGTGAACGAGGGCTGAGAGCAGGGGAGCAGGCCCTGCAGGGCCTTCTCCGCCAGGGTAGGAACTTGGAGTTTGACCCGACCCGATTTTCGGAGGTGGTGTATGTAGGGTGAGAAGAGGAGATGAGGATGATGCCAAGGTTTTAGCTTAAGGAACTGGAATAATGGCTATTTACTGAGATGGCAAGAATTGCTGGAGGGAAGAGCTCGGATTTAGTCATGTTAGTAATTTGGCAGTGACTGTCCTGTGGGAGAGCGGGACGAGGAGAAGGGGGTGAGCCACAGGCCAGCCTGGAGGGCCGCAGAACAGGCTCTGTAGTGGCCTGGGGAGGGAGAGGAGCCCCCATGGGTGCCCAGCAGGAGGGCTGGTGTGGCTGGAGGCTGGTGGCAGGAGACAGGAGGGGCAGGGGTGGGCAGGAGGTGGGGTGACAGAGGGCCTGGTGAGCTGGCTGCAGACTTTGGGAAGCCACAGGAGGGTTGGGAGTGGGGATCGATACCATCTGAATGACGTTTTAGAGAGGTGGTTATGGCTGCTGTGTGAGAATCGGAGGCGGAGGAAGCAGAGAGACTTGCAGTAGTCTGGGCGAGAAATGAGCAGGGCAGTGGAGGCGGTGAGGAGCAGACGGTGAACTGTTTGAAGTGGATGAAAAGGGAGGAAACAAGAATTAAAAACCGTGCTCTTTGATTTGGGCGATCCCTCTGCAAGTCCTGTTGAATTGCTCTCTTCCCGTCATGGTTAGAACATGACAGTTCAGAGTCGTCACTGTGGTTAAAATGCCCTGCCCGACCTGTCCCTTGCCTGTCCCTCCCTCACTCCCTGCCACTCTGCCCGCCCCCACCCCCACCAAAAGTCAGTGAATTGGCTGTTTTCAGTTCTCAGATGCCAAATACGTTTGTCCATCCAGCATTTATCTGTTCTGAAGCATTACCTCCTCCGTGGCCTGCAGCCGCCAGCCCTGGCGTTTTCCATCAAGCAGTCAATATTTTTCCTCACGATTTGTTATTAAAGAAACATACGAATCTATGAATTTTGTACCCTCCAGCGGATGGTGAGGGTTTTGCGGGGAGGAGAGTGCTTTTTCTGCCCTTTCTTCCCCCAGAGCCCACCCAGCCCTGACACACTTCGGTGCGCCAACACGCTTGTTCCGTGATGGGGGTGTGAGGGACCCTGTGAGACGTTGAGGCGTGGAGTCCAGAAATGCTTTCCACTTCTCCAGAGGAGCTGTGCACTTGGCTTTCTTCTTTTTTTGAAGTGTCAGAGGACTAATAGCATCACTTAATTTTAAAAGTTGATATTACATCTGGGTGTCTGGAGAATAACAGTCATTTCAGTTCTGAACTAGGCAGGTACCTGGGGACAGGAAGCTCCTGCTCATTCGTCACCACGTCCCCGGTGCCCAGCACGGGGACGCCGAAGAGAGCACTGCAGAGCTGTGACACGGTGTACTCACGTTCATTCGTTCTTTCTCTCAAGGTCAATCTGAAGCGACCGTGTCCTTTCTGGGCTGAGGACGGCCACTGCTCCATCAGAGACTGCCACGTGGAGCCCTGTCCCGAGGTAACGCACCGAAAACCGGAGGCCTGGGCTCGGGCGGGTCCTCGACTGGCCGATTCTTACCCACGCTTCTGGAGCCTGTGTCTTGTGTCATAGGCAAAAAAAAATAAAAACAGAAAGCATTACTGAACTTTAAATGTAAAATTCAGAGTGGGAATTAAGTGCTTAAAGTGGGGAAATTTCAGGCTTGGAATTAGGTCTCCGATTGGTCTTCTTACAATGGGATAAAAAAGCTACATTTATTAGTAGTAGAATGTTTACATTTTAGGTTTTGTTTTTTGACATCTAGCATAGTTAATTATAGTCTTTTTCACCAGTAATTAGTTACTAGCTATATTTTCATATTACTCTTTGCTTTTCTTACCTAACCAGCTAGCCTAGTGTGTTGTCCTTAAAAATATGAAAACCCATCTGAACCAATGTCCTTCCTAATAGGAAAATTTTCAAAAATATATTATTTTCATTTCCCTTTAAGAATAAACTATGTTTTTTAAGTTTTTAGTTTGAAATGATTGCAAACCTAGAGAAAATTTGCAAGAATGGTACAAACAATATCCATATACCTTTTATCCAGATTCCCTAAATGTTAATCACATTTGCTTTATTATTCTCTCTACATGTACATATTTAGTAACATTATATTCTGAACCACTTAGGTATAAGTTACCAACATGATCCTTTATCCCTAAATATTTCAGTGTATATGTCCTTAAAAACAAGATTATTATTCTCTTACCTAATCACAGCATAATTAACAAAATCAGGAAATTAATGTTAATAGAACACTGATTTCTAATCTGTAGACCTTAATCATATATCGCCAACTGACTTAATAATGTGCCTTATAGGGAAAAAAGTTCCTGATCCTAAAGACGTGTAGCATTTGGATGCCGCGTGTCTCTAGCTTCCTTCTGACCTGGAAACAGTCCCTCCGGAGCGCTCCATCTCTCAGTGGCTTGGCTTTTCCCTCCCCCCTCCCTCCTTCCTAGGACACCAGTTGTTTGGTAAAACGCCCCTTATTTTGGGCTTTTCTGGGCTTTTCTAATTATTGGACCCAGGCCACACACTTTCAGCGGGCATGCCATAGACGTGACGATGTGTCCTTCTCCACGTGTCATGTTAGGAGTCATATGATATGTCACCTTCAGAATCACTGGGCTAAGGCGGTGTTTGCCAGATTTCTTCAGTGTCCAGTAAGAAAAGTCTTGGAGCCTATGAACATTTCCTGCTTTTCATCGTACATTTACCATTATAGTTTTAGCATTCATTGATGATTCCTGCCTGAAACAATTATTTATGTGGTGTTTGCCAAATAGTGATTTTCTTATTCCACTTCTTCCACACTTACCAGTTGGTATTCTACCATAAGCAAGAGATTTTTCTGGCCTTTTATTTATTTGTTTGTTTGTTTGTTTGTTTCAGTATGAACTTGAATTATTATTTTATTTAATGTTTTATTGTTTTTTATAACTGCTTTATTGAGACATAACTCATATATCATAAAATTCACTCTTTCTAAAATGTACAGTTCAGTGGCTTTTAGAACAGTCACAGAATTGCATAACCATCACCATTTATAAATGTTGTTACCACCCCGAAAAGAAACCCCAGCTTATTGGCAGCCACTCACCATTCCCCTCTCCCTCTCCCTGCTGGAAAGCATGGATCCACTTTCTGTCTCTAGCTCATTACGGGTGTTTCGTGTCGATAAAATCATACAATATGTGGCCCTTTGTGGCTGGCTCCTTTCACTTAGCATAACATTTTCAAGGTTCCTCCACACTGTAGCGTGTACAGAACAACCTTCCTATTGCAGAATGAGATTCCATTGTATGGATACACCCCGTCTTGTTTGTTCATCTTTTGATGGGCATTTGGGTTGTTTCCACTGTTTGGCTACTGGGAATAATGCTGCTGTGAACGTTGAGGTACAAGTTTTTGTGTGGACACATATTTTCAGTTCTCTTGAGTGTACACCTTGGAGCAGAATTGCTGGATCATATTGTAACTTGAACTGTTCGAGGAGCTGCCAGGCTGCCTCCAACGTAGCTGCATCATTTTACATTCCCGCCAGCAATGTACAATAGCTCCAGTTTCTGTGCACACTTGTCAGCCGTTGTTATCTCCTGTCTATTTTATTTTGGCCATCCTTGTGGATGGTATCACATTTGGTGTTGATTTGCATTTCCCTGATGGCCAGTAACGTTAAGCATCTGTTCAGGTACTTACTGGCCATTTGTATATTTTCTTTGGAGAAATGTCTCTTAAACTTTTGCTCATTTTTAAATTGAGTTACCTTTTTATTACTGAATTGCAAGAGTTACTTGGCTGTGTACAGAATGTATTTCTAAATTGTTTTACATTAAAATATTTATTGTCTATGGTGGATTACCCTCTTTAGTCTTAAGTTTCTACTAAGAATAAATGAAAATGTGTATTTATATATGAATCCTGGACACAAGAAATACAACATTTATATGCATTTAAAAATTCCTGTCTATTCCCTTTCCAATCCCATTCCTGTCCTTTTTTCCCCAAAGATAAAATCTGTCCCTTTTTGTTGGTTGTTTTAAGTGATGTGACAATATTTGTATTTCTCTGTCTTTGGGGGGAAGTTTAGTAGGCATTTCATACAGAACTCAAACTTGTCATGATATAGAGTGCAATTTTGCATTCTAAATCTGAAGTCTAATTGTGATGGTCGCTTCATTTTATAATTCTCAGACTGCTACATATTGCTTGCGTTAGTGGCAACAGACGGGGTTGCTTCATGCTTGGTTTTAGTTATTAACTTCATATTTCTAATTACTTTTCATTCTTTTTTGTGATTTTTATATTATTCATGATGCTCATCTATGGTGCCTACCCCCATATTTCCAGATGGCTTATGTTAGGATTTGTTTCAGGCAAATTATTGCATTTAGCATCAAACCTTTTAAAAAGCTGCTGAAGATTTTGACTTTATCATACCATAGTACCGTACAGTGGTCAGAGGGTACTTTGGCTAGTATTTATTCCCTATTTAAGTTCCGGGTCTTAAACTGTGCCTGCTGGATTTGACCTGAGTTTCGTAGCTTTCTCTCTCCTGCCCTCTGTTGGAGGCACTGGTAGGAAACACTGAAATGGTAAAATGCCAGCAGCAGGTAACATTTTTATCATGTATATGGTCTTTTTTATTGATTAGGAAAGAATCTTTTATCATAATAATAATTATTATTTATATTCTTCAGCTTGACAGGAAAATATTTATTCTGAATATTTTGTTAAAATTTATGAAACATGAAAAATTCTTCTCATGTTAATTTGCTATTAATTTGATAACTCATAAATTCAAACATCAAAAATCAGTCCCCTGGGCTGATCAGAGGATCAACCTGTGATTGTCTGCTTTCAGATATGATTTTTGTTTAAAATTGTGTTTGATAAACCAAGTGTAATAATTCATAGATTTAAGTCTAAAATGAATTATTGACTTCGGAGGGAAAAAAGTTGAACTTACATGCAGTTCTTCTGTGGTAGACCCTAGGTCAATCATAAGGGCCACAGAACTTACTCTTGCTGCTTACATTAATCCAAAATTGCCTAAACTTTAAATGTCAATTTAGAGCAAAAATTAAAAGTGAATTGAGCATATTTCAAATAATCTTGAAGTTTTTAAAGCTTCTGTTTCTGTGGTAAGGAAGTTTATGGAAAAAGTGATTTAGTCATTTTATAAAACTAAAATTATATAAACTATTAAATACTGCATTGAGAGTTTAAATTAGAGCTGATTTTGATGCTGTGGTTTTATATATGTCATTTAATTTTCTGTCCTGTGATTTACAGGTCTAAATTGGTGTAACTCTTTACCTTTTACCTCAAAGAGGTGATATGATTACAGAATGTGAATGAATATACATGTTCTCCTCATGGAATAAAATAGCCTTTGTATTAGAGCAAATAGCATTCTAATTTGTGAAGAAGTCTCAAAAAATGAAGATTGCTTAAAATTTTTTTGTTGTTGTTCTTTTAAGAGTAAAATTCCTGTTGGAATTAAAGCTGGGAGTGCTAATAAGGTGAGTCACTTTTCTTCCCTGAGTATTTCTGCTTTGTGTGGTGAAGCTTACTGTTTACTGCTTGCCAGGGGTTGCAGAAGGGAGTGGTAACATGGTGATTGGGAACGGCCACATTTTATCCGAAACTCCCTAACTCCTAATTTTTGCAGCAAGCATGGACTTGTATATTCCTGCTATTAAAATTACATAGCTTCAGTCCTGTTTTTGGAACTCTAAAAGAACTACAAAGTGTTACTACAAAGTCAGATGGCCTCCCCAACAGGTGTTTTATTGTGTGCGTGTTTTTAGTCTTCTGTTTCAGCTGGTCAGTCTGTCACATTCAGGATTATGTTGTACAGAGTAAATAATTATCAAGATATTTGAGCCTACTACTTTTAAGTGGAATTAAACTATTTTTTTAAACTATAGTTTACCCCTTTCCTCTTCTGAATATGCTGTAATTTACTGTGTCATTCCCGTGTTTTTAGATCATAGTACACATGTAGTTTTCGCTATCACACATACATGGGAAGGTCCTCATACCCTCCCTCTCTGCTTCTGTATGTGAGGCATCAGCGATTCTCCACTGCAGTGACTCCTCACCTGTCGCGGGAATTACGTTCCAGAGACCCCGCGATAGGTGAAGGTCCACAAAGTAGCAGCGTTATATTTATTTTATTATTTACATATATTTTAAGGCTTTATAAACCCTTCCCACACTCCTATAAACCTTTCCCACACTCTTATAAGCACTTCATATGCTCTTAAACACTTTCTACACTCTTAAACCTAGGTAATTTTAACAACATATAAAATTCTGCATAGGTACTCACCAGTGAAGTATACAGTCGTCCCTCGCTATATTGCGGTTCACTTACTGTTTTAAAAAACCCGCGATACAGTGAGGCTGCAATCAGTGAACCGCGATAGAGCGAGGGACAACCGTATTGCTCTCTCCCCGGACGGTCTCTCCTTCGCATTCGCTCCCTTTTATTTGTTCTTGTTTCGGGTCTCAAGTAAACAAACAAACAGTATAAAGACAGTTGCAGTCCCTTCTGGACTCCTTCCCAACCCCATTCTGTGTCCTCCCTCCCCAACGTGAGACATTTTTCTGAAGTCGATGTATATGCTGTGATATACTTCCTATTTTTATACGTTATTGTATAAGCATCCATAGTATATGTAGATCTTTTCTGTGAAATTTTTTAAAAATTTAAATACTATAGTTTTGTATGTATTCTGGTTAAAACGTTTTTTCGGTGTGTATATTTACTGCATATTATGCTTTTGAGGTTTTGTCTCTGTTGATATATGTCGATTTAGTTAATTCTGACAGTTGTGTAGTATTCGATTGTATGACTATACCGTGTCCCGTATCAGTGGGCATTTCAGCCGCCTTTGGCGTTGCTCTCCCAAGCAGTGAGGCCCCAGCGTCTTTGTCTTCTGTCTCTCTGTGCACACGTGTAAGTTCCTCTGGGTGCAGAAGCAGAAATAAGGCTGCGGGGTCATGGGGTATGCCTACCTCCGCCTCACAAGCTGCTACCAGAGAACTTTCGAAAGTGGTTGCTCATTATTTTGTTTCTGTTTTTAAATGTTACTCTGGATTTGGTTTCCATAGTGGGGCTGCTGGTTCAAGGGTTTATGCATTTTTACAGCTCTTGATAAATGTTGTCAAATGACATTCCCAAGAGGGTTGAGTTTACATCAGCAGCAGCATGCTGATTATGGTTTTAATCATAATCTGCTTATTTATTAGGTAGAAGTCTGTGATTCACTTCATTCGTGTTTCTTATATTTGTTAATAACAGGATGTGTCTATATTTCGTGTATATTATCACTGACAGACTGCCTGTCCTGCCAGTTGAGCCTGAAATAAAAAGGAAGGTAGTGACTACTACTCAGACTTGTTTGTTGTGAACTTCCTTTCAGTACTTGAAAGTGGCCAACAGCACCAGGGAACTGGAAGACTGTGAGCAAGCTAACAAGCTGGGGGCAATTAACAGCACATTAAGGTAAGTTTTGTTTTAGTAATATTTTAAAAATTCTGTTGTTTATATCAGAAATCTCCCTGTTTTTCTTGTGATTTTAAAACATTAAAGTTTCAATGAATTTTTCAGAGGAAGAAGCTATTCTTTATGCTGCACGCCATGAGAGCTGTGCTTCCTCTTGTTGTCTGATTCGTTCTGAAATTTCTAAATCATCAGTAGTGCCTCTATTAAAAAGTGAAAACGTAGAAGATCGCTCAGCTTTTGCAGGGTGTATGGGTCTGTTCTTTCTGATTATTACAGGAAAAGGAACTTGAATCTCTAAGTCTTTTATAAACAGTAATTCGATTTATCTGTTACATTCTGAATGAAAGTTAGTTAACATAACAGTACTCATGTAGTTTTCACTGTTGCACATACTTGCGAAGGTCCTAATACCCTCCTTATTTGAGTTTTCCTTATTTGCTCTAAGGACAAACCTGCCTTTGAAGGCCAACATTAATAATTTGTAAATGGTCTCAGATTATGCAGTATAAAATGACTGAACATATCAGCGAGTGGGGAATGGAATACTACAGAAATTCTTTTTCATCTCCCTGTTTGTTTAGATATGTATTTTGGTACTATAATTGTTATAAACTTATTTTGAGTTAGCAGTTTTATTTATCTTATTTATTGAAAAAAATTCAATTTAGAAAAAGAGAAAGGATAATAAATACCCATATATTCTCCATTCCAAATGAATAAATGTTAACATTTTCTACCTCTTGCAATGTTTTTTTTTTAAGAAAAGAGGAACGTCAAAGATAAAATTTAAATCCCCATGTTCTATTCCTCAATCCTGTTCTCTTTCCTTCTTTCTCAGAGGTCACGACTGTCGTGAATGTAATGTATATCCAGGCCATGTTTTTGTCTTTATTACATATGGGTATAGTTTTGTGCATATGATTTTACTCTTCCTTTATGTAAATGATATAATACTGTATTTAATGTTCTGCAACTTTCTTTTTACACTGCACACTTTGCTTTCTAGGTCTGTCCATGTTAAAACAGAGATTTGTCTCATTCTTTTAACCGATGAATAGTTTTCCTGATATAGATATACTACATTTTACTTATCTATTCCCCTACTGACAGATGTTTAGGTTGTCTCAAATTTTTTGCTTCTACAAACTGTGCTACCTTGAACGTCCGTGATAACGTTGTATTGATGTACACTAAAAGGAAACTATCAATGGAAGTTAATATCTGTGTTTTTCATATACCCATAACTTGTTTTCATCATCCCTTCATGTAACCATTAAGTGAATTTGTGACACCATGTAATTAATAAAGAAGTGACCACAGGTTATCTATTTTTAATTACACTAGAATACATTGTTAAAATTTGCAACTCTAGACTTAATCATTTTCCTCTTTATTCCTTCTTCCCATAGTAATCAAAGCAAAGAAGCTTTCATTGACTGGGCAAGATACGATGACTCACAGGATCACTTTTGTGAACTTGATGGTAATAAAATAAACTATCATAATTAAATTATTTCTACTTTTACCCTTTTATAAGACATTGAAATCAATTAAAATATCAACAGAGCTTTAAACACCGCGGTTGCCGCATGCTGATGCCTTAAGTATATTACTTCCGATCTCTACAGCTACCTCATGCATGTGTATGATTTCATGTCTGAGGAAACTGAGTCTCAGAAAGACTAAGTAACTTGCCCGAGATCACCCAGGAGCAGGAGGCCGAGGCAGGATTTCCCCCCAGATCTGACTGAGTCCAAAGCCTGTATTCTTTCCATTGTAAAGTCCATCTCCTGTAGCCTTCCAGTCAAGCCACTCCGCTACAGATCTGCGCACATGATTGTAGACATGTCCACACCTTCCAGTGTTGGGGAAGACGGACCTACCTCCCCACAGCCCTCTTCCCAAGAGTCCCCTGGCATGGTGCAAAGGCAGGGTGCTGCTCAGCAGTCACGACCCCTCTTCTTAGCTGAAGGTGACTCAGAACTTTTTTATCTGTAGGAGAATAGTCCCAAGAATTGTGTTAAGTAGGCTTAAATTACTTATTGGGCTTCTGTCTCTACCTTTACCTTAGCATTGTTATATTTTTGGTGGGGTAAAAGAATTTGGAGTTCAAGCACGCATAGCTGGTACAGAGAGCAGTTGTGCTCCTGAATTCCAGAGCATCTAGAGTGGTCATACTGCATTCTCGAGGCTTCTAAAGACTCGTGTGCAATTACACCGCCAGTCCGGGCTGCAGCGGGACAGTGCACAGCGAGCTGCTGCAGTAGTTGTCTGGAGAGGGGAGTAGGCACTGAGGGATGCAGTGTCATTACCACGGTTTACAAGGTTCCGCAAGGAAATTTTTAAGAAATCAGTGGAGTTTCTTTGGGTTATCTGCATATAATTATGCACAATCAATAAAATACCCCTGTAATGATATTTAGAATTGGCAAAGCAAGCCATTGTGCCTGGGTCAGGTACACACACCACTGCTGACTCTTTCTTTGCCCTTTGGTTCTCGTTCTGATTATATTCGAGTGTTTAACACGTATAGTCACTTCTGCCCAACTTTTCATTTTACCTCTTCTTTGATTAAAATGAAAAAATTTTAATAGTGCTTATTTAACAGGTTTTCCAATAAAAGAATATTATGGCCAATATATGTTTTCCTTATAGTAAATGTGAATATATATTTCTCCTATAGGTATTTAATAAAAATACTATCCAGGCATCAGCTGCTATGATTAAGTGATGTGCTCATTACCTGTCATCAATATAAATAGTGTTAACTAATTTTTTAGCATTAGCTTGTTATATAATAATTAGTAATTTGTATATTTTTGTAGTTCCTAAACATAAAAGCCCACTACTAACTGGATTACCACTCTTCCTCTGAGTGGTAGTGTGTGTTTGTCACCATGATGTAGACCTACGGTTTTAAAAGATACTCTCAGAGCGGTTTGGAGTCATTCCGTGGTTGTCTCAGGTCTCTGAAATCATTGGATTAAAACAGAATTCTCAGGAACTCACCCCCATTTGTTGGAACACACCCATACAGCCCAGCTCTCTGCTGTTTTGTTGATCTGTTGCTGTTCGAAAGGAAGCTGATCCCCCCAGATCAAGTAGTAGGTTTTTAAATAATTTAGCAGTTCTAGGTAAGCTGCTGCCCCTACCCCTCTCCATTTTTCTGTTGTTATTGTCTTTATGCATGGCTTGCTCCTTCCTTTGCCTCAGGTTTCCGCTCAAATGTCATCCCACCAAAGCCTGCTGCCGCTCCCTATACAAAGCAGCAACCCCTGCCGCTGTCCGCCCCTTTGCAGTGCGGCCTGCTCACCCAGAGAACTATCTGGGAGTGCCTGGCACGTACCTAGTTTATCTGTCCGCCTCTTTCTGCTCCAGCACGACTAGGTGCCAGTGGGGGGCAGGGGCCCAGCCTCTTCGGCTCACTACGGTATGCCCCGTGCCTAGGACAGTGGCAGGACATTTGCTGAATTAAGTAGTTGGCTCATAGATAACCTACAGAGTGTGATAGATTTTTTTTACTTTTATATGTTCCCTTAAAACATGTTTATTAATAAATTAGCAATATTGTTTAACACAGTAGTTTTTAAATCAGGCTGTGCATCAAAACTATGTGGGCATTTCACAAACTGTAGGCTCTCCTGAGCCAATGGTGTTCCGGCAGGGGTGGGGCTGGCGGTGGAGGGTCGTACTCTCAGCCCTGAGTCTGTATCCCACCGTCTCTGACCCGTGTCCAGAAGCGGAACGCCTGCACACTGCACTGGCCTGCACTGCCACTGTTTTCAAAGAGATGTGGTTTAGGAGGCGGGAAGGAGTGTGTAGCATCCTGGAAAATGTAGCGTAGCCTCCTAACACTGACATTAAATTAGGGCAATGAGAAGAAAATCCAGCTGGGGAAAGAAGGTGTACTTGAGAAGGAGGAGAAACATAGTTCATATTGATGAATTCCCAGAATTACATATTTTGATTCAGTGGAAGTTCTTTGAGTATTGAGGAATGGTTATTAGCATGGCAAATAGAACAGCTTGGCCAAGGGAGACAAGAGAAAACCCTTCGGGAGGAGGAGGATGTAGTCGGAGTCCAAAGAGAACTGGCGGAATGATTGATGCAGCTGAACTGATGGGAACAGGTTAAAGTTCAGAACAAATGAGCTACAGTCATGTCCCGGGTGGCCTGGGGGTAAGGATGGGCACCAGCCCGGTGTGTTTACAGGGGGCTTTCTCCCACACCCCGTCCTCCCTCCGGGTGTGGTGAGGTCCTGTCAGCATAGGTCAGGGATCCGAAAACTTCTCTTCTGTAAATGGACAAATAGTAAGTGTGTCAGGCTTGGGGACCATATGGTCCGTGTTGCAGCTGTTCAACTCAGCTGTGACCCTGTGAAAGCAGCCCCGAGCAGATGGCATGATTCATCCTCCCGTAAACCCTCCTTTACAAACCTGCACCGCAGACCAGACTCGCTCCCTGGGCCGCGGTTGGCTGACCTCTCCCACTGGTTCACAAAACCCACTTTCCTCATGGTTTGAAAAAGCACTAAAAATTATTCAACAAGTTTTGGTTGAAGTAAGGGGTGCTCATGTTAAGAACATTGAGAAAGTAAGTTTTACTTAAGAAGGTAATTAAAATTGATGTAATTGATTTTGCTGATGTGATCCTCTGCTCTTTTAAAATATATTTTAAATCTTTATACTTTAATATCTGAATCTGGTTGTTTAGTTGCTTTTGTTGGACAAAGAGGTTGATACCAGACCAGTCTGCTCATTCATAGGTGACCCTACAAAGATACGGGCTTACACGCACACACACATTCCTTGTACGTGTGTACCTACACACTTCTGTCAGTAAAGGTGTGTGTGTGTGTTTAATAATATTTGTACAGCTTATGTACATGATTGAATTAATTTTGCAAGTGAATTTACACAAAAAAGAGCTCAAAGAAATTAAAAATGTATAACAAAAGCTAGTGAACTGTTAAACTTTTGTTGGAATTTTATCATATATAAAAGCCATACTTTTATTATTAACTTTTTAATTTGAATCTTTATTTTTAAATTAAGACTTAAAAATTATATTATTTGGTTTAGGTCTTGAGTCAGTTTATGACCTTAGGCAGTTTCTGTTCATCCATCTATAAATTAACAGTTTTCATTGCCTTGTAAAGTAGAATATCTGTGCAATGTTCAGACTAGAAATAGAGCCAATATTCTAAAAAAATCAGGGTTCCATTGACTCTAAGTTTGACACAGCTCACTGAGGAATGAATAGTTTTAATTATCTTTGTGCTCTTTCTGTATCATGTAAGTGCCAGGTAGTGTTTGGAAAGCATGGGTCAGGTGCTATTTCCCCCTGTGGTTGTGGGTAATCTCAGTCTGTGGTCACTGAGTGGCCAGTGCATGTTGACCGACAGGAAGGTACACTTATCAGGTAATGAAAAGAAGAGGGATCATATTTTAATGACCATATTTGACCACTATTTTAATCCTGGTGTCTGCATACTGTTGATTTAATGTCGTGAGTCCGAGAAGTAGGAAGGACATAGGTGAAGGAACACATCAGTGCCTACACGTGTAGCGCTTCAGCTTATGTGCGTTGTGAGCATACATTTGTGAGTCCGGTTGAATTGTTATAATTTTTCCATGGGCATGAAGCGTGTGTTTTCCTGTCTGCCTAGATTGTGAGCCTCAATAATCAGGACCACTTTTCTTTATCTTTCGTGTCCCTCAGTGATCTCTGTTGAAATGTTGTCCAAATAGTGGAGATCTAGTAACTGCTCATTTAGGTTTTGACACAAAGGGAAATGGTCATTTAATTTTAAATGTCTTAACAAGTCCTTGAAATTGTGCCTCCTGTATTGATTTGAGAAGAGAAGCAAGCACTTCAATATGTTAACATTGGTAAAAATAAATTAATGATGTTTTTAAAAACTAGACCATTGTGTAAGTCCAGGAATGATCGAATTTGAATCACAGTTACCAAACCATTCACTTCATAGGTCAAAGGTAGAATCACAGGATCTCTATTTTCAGTACAATATATGCTAACAAATAAGTGTTTCCAAACTTGTGCTTAGATAGGTGTACATATGGGGAAGAAATCAAATAAAATACTAAAACAGGTGGTGATTCTGCTAGGTCTTCTCAATCCTGGTGGTCAAAGCGCAGACACAGTGAACGCCTCCAACAGGGTGAGGGCCCTGCCCGTCTTCAGAGCACCCCTGTCCAGAGGAGAGGGAGGGGCGGTTTTTCCTCTTTCAAGTCCAAGTCACTATGAATCCTGAATCCTGGGTCAAGTACAGTCACAAGTGCGCTCACCACTCTGCCGATTAAGTTGGAGATTACTTGTGAAGTGTAGCATTTCTTTAACCTTCTGGTAGTCCTGTTTGCTTCGTGGTGCTAAAGTTGAGACAAATTGTGAAACAGGGGTGGTTTATGACTTGTCTCTTGTTTAGATGAGAGGTCTCCAGCCGCCCAGTACGTGGACCTGCTGCTGAACCCGGAGCGCTACACCGGCTACAAAGGGCCGTCTGCGTGGCGCGTGTGGAACAGCATCTATGAAGAGAACTGTTTCAAGTAACCAGTGGGGCGGGGGAGGAAGGAGCATGCTCGTGTCTGTTGGGGAAAATTACAGAACAAACTCAATTTGTTTCATGTTTGAGTTTTGTGGTGGTTCTTTTTTTTCAGGCCTCGATCAGTTTATCGTCCTTTAAATCCCCTGGCACCCAGCCGAGGTGGGTTTTTTAAAATACATTTTTATGCTTTTAGAGATTGTTTACAAAATGTCTTTATTATAACTAAACTTAATTTGAGAAAGGTTTGAGCTATTTTATATGTCATTTAATTTGAATGTTGAAAAGTATGTTAAATGCTCTTAGTTAAGTCTCAAGAGTACTACGTGTTTTTAGGAGCACCTGAGATGCACCAGGCGCTAAACCAGGAGCTTCATGTAAAATTAGTTCTACCCTGTGGCTGATCCATGTACCAGCAGTTTCCCAGGGAGCTCGTAGAAACCTGGAGGCGCAGGCCCTATCCCGTGCCAGCTGAGCCCGAATTTCTGGGTTAGACCCAGGCGTTGGTATTCTTGTACACTCCAGGTGATTCCAGTATGCAGCCAGGTTTGAGAACCAAGGGCTGATGCGTGCTTCGCAAACTTCGTGTGCGTGCCAGTCCCCGGGGAAGCTTGTCAGGTGCAGGTTCTGGTTGTCTAGGTCTCGGGCAAGGCTCCAGTTTCGGGACGTTAGGTTGCCTGCAACCTGCACGATCTGAGAAGGCAGCCGCTTGCCACGTCGGGCTGCTGAGCACATGAAATTAAATTTTGCAGTCTACTTAATTTTAGTTTATTTAAACTTAAACACAGAAGCAATGTAAGACATATCTTCATTAAACAGAATTTGATTGTTTTGGTAGGGCTGCTTAAACTCTAGTGTTGTAGGGCACATGTACCACCTGCTGTTTGCAGTGTGGTATTAGGAAATATTTTAATTGGAAATTTTTTACTAGAAAAAATTTAAAACTGCATGTGTGGCTGGCATGTATTTCTGTGGGACAGCATAGCTGTAGACAGTTGGGGCTTACTCAGTATAAAACTGGGGGTACATTCTCAGTCTTTCCTCAAGCCAACCCTGGGAGCAGCCCTGTAACTGCCTTGCCCTTCCGATGTTTCCTGCAGACCAGGGTGGTAGGAACTTGAACTTCCTGGTCTGGGTTTGTGTCTTCAGGCATTTCTGAGAGCCAAGGCGATGCAGGAAGGCTGAGCGAGTGGACTGCCCCTGGACACTCCCTGCACCACAGTGTGCCGGCCCTGGTCCCCAGTTTGTCCTCACGCTGCCTGCAGGGGGCGCCCGGTCAGGGAGGGGGTGCGCCTGGCTTCTCGCCCTCTGCCTCTTCTACTTCAGAACTTTTCTCTTTTCAACTTAAATGTTTTTTACTACATGAGATTTACAAAACTTAGAACAATGCAAAAGTTACATAAACTAAAAAGGGAATGCTCCCCCAGCCCCACCCTGCCTCCACAATCTGTTCTACAGGACAGCTTGGAACACTCCCGGACAGTTTTCCTGTGGTCACTTACTTTTTTGGGGGGATCGGAACTTTTGAAATTTCTTTAGTTGAGGTATAGCCAACGTATAACTACGTTAGTGTCAGGTGCACAGCACGGCGGTTTGCTGCTTGTTTCTACTGTGACGTGATCACCACGGCGAGTCTAGTCACCATCCAGCTCCACACAGTTAGAAATCTGTATTTCTGAGAGGAGGACTTTTGAAGTCTACTGTCTTAGCAACTTTCCAAGGTGTAGCACAATCTTATCACCTGTGGTCACCTTGCTATACGTTATGTGCCCGGGACATACTTATTTTATAACTGAAGTTTGTGCCTTTGACCCTCTTCACCCATTTCACCCACCCACTCCCCCACCTTTGGCAGCCACCCATCTGTTCTTTGTATCTGAGAGTTTGGTTTTTGGTTTTCTTTTGTTTTTAGATTCTGCACGTATCTGAAATCATGGTATATTTGTCTTTCTCTGTCTGACTTGTTTCACTTAGTATAATGCCCTCAGGGTTGGTCCATGTTGTCCCAGATGAAGGAGGGAGACGAGGCTAGGTAAGGGAGGAGGCGGGCTCCCTGGAGTGAGGAAGTGGCCCTTGCTGTGCTGTCTGTGCACAGCGCTGTCTCCATGGGAGCTGCTGACTGTGGACCACAGCTCTCCCATTGTGAACTCTTCCTGAGCCACAACCGCTAGGCTAGGCTTCTACAGCTGGCTTTCCAACAGCTTGTGAACAACAGAGCCTTTTTTTTTTTTTTTTGATAAAAATGAGAGGCAGTGGGGTTTCACTGATTACAGTTTGGGAAGAACTTTTGTCAAGGTGTGTGTATGCCTGGGAGCAGTAATTGAAAGGACAGAGCGTCCCAGTGGGGAAAGGATAGTGTCCGAGAGAGTGTGTCCTGCACGTGATGGTGACATGGGTGACCTCCTGTATATTTGTTAGTCAGTGGTTGACACCAGTGGTCTTTGTGATTATTTGTAGTTGCTTTCTGATGTTATTTACTGTGTGAAAAGTGAAAGTCTTATACTTTTTGGGCTGTACCCTTGCTAAGAAGTCTCACTTGCGGGGCAGCTGCACTTGGACCAGGGTTTCCGGTGTAAGGAGTGGTTGAGCACACAGGAAGTTTTAGCCCCACGTTAAAGTTAACGGGATTGGAAGCTGAACTGTGTAAGACATTCTCTAAAATCTCCTCTATTGTTTTCTCTTTCAGGAGAAGATGATGGTGAGTTGAACTCTTGTGTTTTTGTTTCAAGTAGAGGAAATGTTTTTAATGATCAAAGTTTGGTTTTTCCCCTGATTCAAAAGAAAGTGTTTATCTTATTTTTTTGGAAAATACCTACCAATAAATAGTGACAAAAATTGAGTAGTTTTAGTACTAGAAATTTACCCTATATTAAAAAATATATAGATCATTTTCCTTTAGTGTTTAGAATGGGAACCATGATCACATGCCAACCTCTCCACTTCCTGGTTGTTATAATCTACTTAGATATGCTCTGAAGGAACAGAAATTAGGATAGTCTGACCAAATAATATGTCTTGTGACTTATTTATTATTGACTTTGAAATTTACAGTCTCAGTTATTATAATATTTACTCTGATGAATAATACTAATTTATACTAATTTATTAGCTGTGGGTTACTCAAGGTTAACTAAATGACTGTTGGTCATAAGTTGCCTCCAAATTGCCTAAATACTTACTTCAAATGAATAATTATTTTAAATCTATGTTTGAGGGTATGTTGTTCATTGTGATGATGTGCAGGATAGAAAGATGTATAAAAAGTGATGCCTTCCCTCTAGGAGTTGACAATATATAGCAAAAAGGATCAGCTCTATAAACGATGATAAAGAAGTACTAAGGTTGCAAGTTAGATCCCCAGTCAGGGCACATATAAGAATCAACAATGAATGCATAAATAAGTGGAACAACAAATCAATGCTCCTCTCTCTCTCCCTTTCCCTCTGCCCCTCTCCCTCCCCTCCTCTCTCTCTCTCTCTGTCTCTCTCTCTGTCTCTCTCTCTCTCTCTCTAAAAATCAGTAAATTTTTTTGAAAAGAAGTACTACACATACATAGCACAAATAGTCCATAATATAGCTCTGTAGAGGTGGCAAAATCGTATTTCACTGGAGTGATCTGGGAAAGCTGAGGTCCCAGAAGTGGATAGGATGTGCTATTTGGAGAAACAGCATGGACCTAGGAGCTGAGAAGGGAAAAGTCAAGCATGTTTGGGCAGACACCCTGTGAGCAGTAGGGAAGACTTTATATAGGGGTAAATTAGACAGATGAGTAGAAGCCAGATTATTGAGAGTCTTGGGAGCCAATAGGAACGTTAGCTGTTAGGGTTTTTTGAATAGAAAAGGGAGATGATGATGATGATGAACGATCCTTAGTAAACAAACGGCTGTTGAACGAATGCCTCTGTAGGAAGATGCTGGAGTTTTGCAGTGGACTCTCAGGAGGCACAGTCATTCCCCCTCATCAAATTTACCCCCTGGATTCCTACTCAGCTCATCTGTGTGCTGGGTTTTCTTGCCATGCTTTGCTTTTCTCAGTTAAAATCAAACAAAATAAGTGTCAGTAACCTAGGAAGTGCATTAACTCTTTTCATCTTATTGACTGTCACCTCATTTCTTGGAGCAACAGTGTTGGTCCAGAAACCATTATCTTAGCGTCAGTGCTCAGGTCAGCTGGGGCCCTCCGTGTTCTAGTTGTGAGCTTTGCTGAGTAATCATCTTAAAAATGAAGGGATTTAAAAATTGTCCCTTGAAAGTTAGTAGTCTTAGATAATTGATGAAATATACCTAGCTTTACTGGATCAGGAAAAAATGGAATAACAATTAGATCTTTGTATTAATTATAATTCACTGTTGTTTTTTTCTGAAATTTTAAGAGTGCTATAGTTATCATCAAAAGCAAATTTAAGATTGTTAAACTCTCCCCCCATACTTATGGATGTTTAAGCCTTCTAGTGAATAAGATTTATATAACATTTTGACTATTTTCTAAAAAAATTTTCCTAGTCAAAATATCATTTATAAGAACATTCTTCTAATACTTCAGTTACTTTTGGGCTTTGTTTTCACACGAAACTATGGACATTTCTAGAGATATTCCTTAATCTGTCATAAAAATATTTATAGGTAATTTATTCTAATATATAAATGACTATTTAAATATTTTAACCTGGTTCTGTATGTATGTGTGTTTTGTTTTTTTTTAAGGAGAATCATTCTACACCTGGCTAGAAGGTAAACTATGTCTACATTTTAAATGTATTAGATTCTTGTAAGAAACGTCTTGAGTTATTGAACATATTTTTGTAAGTTTTAGGAGTCATTGCCTCGACAACTAATTTTGACAGTGTTTGAAAGAAAATGACATGCTTTAGGTTATTATATTTTGGGATGCAGTTATTTGAAAATGTTGAGGCCAAAAGTCAGCATTATGGAAAGACACAGAGCAGACAGTGTCGCCGGCTCCCAGGGTTGCCGCCACCCCCAACCCCCCTGCCGCCTTCCCGGCCACATCTAATAGCCACCACGCAGACCCAGCATTTCAAGTGGGACTTTTTACATACAAAGGGCAAAGTTGAATTCATAAGGTTTTAAGCATGTTTTTTACACATGTTAATATGGTCTAAACTTGTCTAATTAGAGGATAAGTGGTATAGGTCCCAATATACCATACACTTTTGTACTAGTATACTTTCTAATACTGAAAATATTAGAAACGTAAGATGTTATTAATAGAAAGCTGAAACATTCTAGGATTTTAACAATTAGATATGTGATGCTTTTAAAAAATTTAATCAAATTACCGTTAATTTATAAAACCAAAAGTTAAAATATAATAAAAATAAGTAAGTTGAATGATATAGGAAAATTGATATTTTATAGCCACAACCTGGCAGGAACTCTACAGAGTTACACTAAGTAGTTAATTCTGTTCTACCTTTGTCTTTATGAACTATGTACACATATTGGCCATTGTTAAGGTAACTATTATTAATGCGTAGGTACTGTGCTAGGAATTGTATTGATAAATGCTTATGTGGGAGAAGATGCTTAGCTCTGTCTAATTCGTTTTATTCTAAAGATACAAATTGTGCAAAAGTAACATTTAGGTAGTAAGAGGTGGTCAGAGATTCTGAATATTGATAATGAAGGAGAATGACATCTATGGGCAGTATTGGATTCTGGGGTGTACTGTACCAACTGCTCTTGTCGGATCTGATGACGGGAGCCCCTGTGGAAAGGTCTCCTGTTTCCAGGCAACTGGCTCACGTTTTCTGAGGTTCAGCTCCCTGGTCTGGGGAACAAAAGCAGCCATAGCCATCCAGCTGTGAGTGTGGGTCCAGCCTGTAATCTTCCTTCGAAAGCCACCAGGCACTGCACAGTCGTCCCTCGCTATATTGCGGTTCACTTATTGCGGCTTCACTGTAAGGAAACCCGCAATACAGTGAAGCCACAATAAGTGAACCGAGATATAGTGAGGAACGAATGTATAGAATTTTATATGTTGTTAAAATTATGCAGGTTTAAGAGTGTAGAAAGTGTTTAAGAGCATATGAAGTGTTTATAAGAGTGTGGGAAAGGTTAAGATGAGAGTGAGAAAGGTTTATAGGAGTGTGAGAAGGGTTTATAAAGCCTTAAAATATATATAAATAATAAAATAAATATAATGCTGCTACTTTGTGGGTTTTCACCTATCATGGGGGTCTCTGGAACATAACTCCCATGAAAGGTGAGGGATCACTGTGTGTCCATGTGCCCAATTACACAGAAAACCTTGCCCTTTTATGAAAGGAAAAATCAGCGTCCTCTAGTCAATCCAGTTGCGGAAAATGAATTTGAATGAAATTAAATCCAAAAAAAAGGAGAACCACTTTCAAAGCAGGGTAGTGAGTTCTCTGTATTGTGAAGAATTTGCGTTTTTGCATAAACATGGGACTCTGAAGCGGCTGCTTGGGCCCAGCAGCCTGCAAGTGGGAGAAGCTGTCCAGCCAGAGCTGCCGAAGTGTGTCGTGTGTCCGGCTGGAGGACCCGGTACTGTTACCGTTTTGCTTGAAGTTGCCTGATTTTCGTGTTTATGGAAGGACATTTCCACTCCTCCTTCCTCACCTGTCCCCCATTCCCGCTCAGTAAGGGCCTCTGTGGGCTTTGCCGATTAGAATTGCCTCCCGGGCTTCACAGTCTCGTTTTGGGGCCTCAGCATCTTCACAGGCTTGGCTTTGCCTGTTCTCCCTTCTCTAGACTGTAGACCTTTTCCTGGACACAAGTCGGTGCTGCGTACAGGGGAGGAGAAGAAGGTGGACGCAGATCAAATCGGATCATTTTGCTCTCTGATGACAGAGATTTAGAGGTTTTACTGGAGGAGAAGTTACTACCTAATATCTTACCAAATTAAGTCAGATAGTATCCCTTGTTACTGTAAACATTCCAAACTGGCCTTATACTTTTAGGAGGAAGCTATAAAACAGATTTTAATTTCTACATTTTGGTCTCCATCCATGACAATGGGAATATTTTAGCAAAATTCTGAATTAGGGAATGAGATCTCAAGCTATTGTTAAGCCACACAGGACTTGATCATTACATTTGCTTTAGTTTAACCTAAACCATGAAAAATCTGTGCTGTTGCCTTCTGGGTAACATGGGACCTGCCAAGTGCATCCAGAGTGTTTGAACCTCCGGGAGCCCACACTTTCTGTCTCCTTCTGTGTCCAGTTATCATTCGGTCCACTCTGTTTGGAAGTCAGAAGCTTATATTCTCGCCTAGTGAGGGAATCTTGATCCAGTTTTTTCATAATATTCTTTGATTTATTCATAATATCCTTGAATCTTAACTTTAAAAATAAGCCTGTGTATGCAATCTTTAACATTTCTGTTATCTAAATGGATGTGATATCTTTTTCAATATTTTTCTGAATAGGTTTGTGTCTGGAGAAAAGAGTCTTCTATAAGCTTATATCGGGACTTCACGCTAGTATCAATTTACATCTCTGTGCAAATTATCTTTTGGAAGGTAATCAGATTTTTACATGGAGACTTTGCCCTCTATTAGTGTGAAAATTGGAGGGGGGGATATCTATTTTCTATAGAGAAAAAAATCCTGTCTATTAAAGTATATCATGTACTTCTCTTTCTCTTTAGAAACCTGGGGTAAACCTAGCTGGGGACCTAACATCAAAGAATTTAAACGCCGTTTTGACCCTGTGGAAACCAAGGGGGAAGGGCCAAGAAGGTTAAAGAATCTGTACTTCTTATACTTAATTGAGCTGCGAGCTTTGTCAAAGGTGGCCCCGTATTTTGAGCGCTCGATTGTCGATCTTTACACCGGAAACGTGGAGGACGATGCTGACACAAAGTCCCTCCTCCTGAGCATCTTCCAGGACACAAAGTAAGGATCCAGGCGGTGCGCTGAAACTCCCCACTCGGGTGTGAAGGAGGCAGCGCCTGGAACGCAACCAGCAGCTGGCTTCTCGCAGTTCCTAGAAGAGGGAGAGTTAGAAGGGAGAAGGGAGTGGTCGACAAAACCACAGTCTTCCAGGTTTTTCCCTAAAAATGTTCACTGAAAATCATCTGTAATCCAGCATTGCAGTTCCACACTTGAGAATGGGCTTTACTTTAAAATACAACTTTAAGCTTAATGCCACTGTAATGCTCTTTCTGCCAATCTCATAGTCTTCCGGTTGCTATTCAAGTTCAGATGGCATCATGTGTGACCGTGTCTATAGCTCTCTGAGGGAACATCATTAGCCTTGCCTTCTACAATATGACCCTTAAAAGATGCTGGGTCTAAAGCTTGAGGTCACTGCTGTTAAAATGAGCATGGAGGAATGTTGGATTTAGAAGTGCTTGATGTAAACTATGCATTACATTTTAAAAGGTGCTTTAAAATATTAAGTGATGTACATTTTTCATATAAATTGTTTTTAGTTATTTTTTAGATTATTTTTCATATACTTTCTTAAAACATTGCAAGCTTGTACATTATAAAGCTGTCTTTATCTTGCTTTAGTCTGTTATTGAATGGTTTATATGTGAACTGTTTGTCACTTTGCTGTTACTAAACCTTACATATGAGTAACTTACGAATTTAAATGTTTGTAGGGCTGAAAAATTCTACCAGAGCGCTAATACACAGCACTTGAGTTTTGTCTACAACTTAACAATGTTGTCCTCCCGTCAGGTCCTTTCCCATGCACTTTGACGAGAAGTCCATGTTTGCAGGTGACAAAAAGGGGGCCAAGTCATTGAAGGTAAAAATGACTGGGGGGCAGGGTGTGGGGGAGTTTACTGGCTGTGTTTAAACCCTGTTAGCCTGCACTGTCCCTCCCCAGTTTTCCTTGTTGGAGCTGGTCTGATTGGGTTCCCTGTGAATGGTGCAAACAGCCCCTTTGACCAACTGCTTGGCTGGGCGGGCCCTCAGCCACCGCTGTGACCAATGAATGTGGCGCCTTTGTAAACGTCTCCGAGGGCTGTGTTCCGAGAGTCTTCTTACTTTAAAATCACATTGTGTTTAATCCACCTTGAAGGCAATAAGTAGTATATTTTTCTAAAGTTTCTTTTATGGAATGTTAATCATTTACGAAACTCTTAGGTTTTTGTCCTTGTGGACTAACCTAAAAGGCAAAGGTTTCCTGTAACCTGAGATGTAAGAAGGAAAGTGTATTTTAGGAACATTATAAAGCTTCATGTGAGGAGGTCTTAGTTTTCCTTTGCTTACAGTAAGTGCATGAGGAATACATTGTACCCTTAAAATGTAATGAAAGTACTTAAAATTGGCTGGCAAATAGTCCTCTAGTACAGCTCCACAGCCTTTTTATGCAATTCCAAAATCAAGAAGGCTCCAAAAACTGATCATGTTTCTTGTTTTTGGTGTAAATTAGTTAGCAAAACCTAACTTGAATTGATGTAATAATATTTATAGTCTTTTCAAAAAAATTCTGCTTTGTAAATATTCTTAGATGTTTATAAATATTCTTACACAAGCTTCCATGTATCTGGTTACGGGGTGTTGCCACATAGTCTGGAGAAGTGTTTCTTAATAAATAGTGAATGCACTGTTTCTGAAATCTGAAAAATTCTGAAACACATTTGTCCCCAAAATATTTTAGATGTAATATACTGCATGAACTAATACGTTAGCATTGAGTAGGCTCCATTGGTAAGAGTTTCTTGGTATTTCTGAAGTGAAATAATTTGGCCACACAGTATTTTAGTTTTGGAAGGCTGTTTTGTTTCATGGTTGTTTTAGAGGTACATTGCTATTTTGGCATTTAATATGATAATTTATTTTTTAATCTAAAGTGGTTAATTAATTTTTGTAATGCTTCCTATTTTCTAAGTATTTATATAAATATTATACTTTTGACCTTCACAACATCCTTGTGTAAATGACATGACCGCCATAATTATGGATCTTTTTATAGATGAGGAAGGTGAGGCTGATAAAGCACTGAGGTACATATGCTAGCTGTCAGCTACAAAATGCTGGAAGTTTTGTTTGCTGTTTTCTAAAGATGTGTATAGCAGAACTTAAGTTTATTTTTCCATCTGCTCCAAAAAACATGAATTGCATGAGGCTGGAGAGCAAAGGAGTTTTTGTGTTCTGCTTATATTGTCCTGGTTTGGCCAGGGTACTGGTTCCTCAGGGCTTGTGGTAGCCAGAGTTTTCAGGCTATGCATGTCCAGCTTCATGCAACAAAATGTTCACCTCGGTACAGTAAAATGATTTTTATTTCCAAATTTGCCACGTGAAAAAGATAAGGAGACTTTCTCTTAACTAATGTTGCCCTCAGGTACCGTGAGCCTGCCCTTAGTCACAGGAACATGTACAGGTGCCCCCAAGCAGGAGCCTTCCTGTGTGGCACAACCCCAGGGCCCTTCCCTGAGGGGCTGCCCTAGTGGATCTGGGGCTGAGAGACTCTGCCCCCCACCGCCACCACCGCCACCACCTGCATTCAGCCTGTGATCACCCGTGCTGGGTGCTGGTGGGGCACCGTTACAAGCAGTGTGGTACTAGGGAGAGAGGTGGGGATCAGCATTGTTCTAGGGCAAGCTTTCTGATTTAGACTCACACAAAGCAACGCATCAAAAGTAAATGAAGCTATTTACTGCTGCTTGTACGCACATACTAAGTGGAGGCAGCTGTGAAGTCCTGAAAAGTAAAAACTGGGTATTACTTACTTTCATGTTGGTGCTTTGCATAGAGTTGCCCCTCAGTCAAGTTTGTTGAATTAATATGTGGAATGGATTTTCTAGATTTTCATTCATGTTTTATGCTGTACAGCTTCAAACAGCTTTCTTCTCCACTGTTGAAAAACAACTCATTCACTAAAACTTCAAAACTTTTACTTCCTATAATTCAGACACAGGCAGTTCATTTTAAATGTGTGATTAGAACACAAATATTTTCTGCACATTAGGAGGAATTCCGGTTACACTTCAAGAACATCTCCCGTATAATGGACTGCGTTGGATGTGACAAGTGCAGGCTGTGGGGGAAATTACAGGTGTGTGTCGTCTTCTGTGTGAAGCTCTTACTCACCTTACATCTTCCCACTGAGGAGCCGAAACTTTTTATTAAAGGCCCTCATTGTTCACTAAATTAGAGATCTGAAGTGTGATTTTTCTATGTTATTGATGAAAAAATTAATATTAAACTCTGAGGCTTATATGTGTATGTGTAAGGGTGTTTTTCCTGTTACTCTATGTTAATGATTTTGGGTTAGTGCATCTGTTTCTATTGATATAATCTCAAATTCATTTCTGAAGTTGGTGGTTATAAATAGAGTATGTTATATAGGTATTTCATATACCTATATGAAAGGTAAAGTATAATTACATGAAAAGACGTAATTATGAAATTTCAGTCACTGAATTTGTTTCAATGATCAAAAGGCTACCTAGTCACAAAATAGGAAAGTTCTGCCAAGCTTTATATATCAGTATAATGTTCCCTATACATTTTATATAAAAAAGATTGATGTTTTATGTTTTTTTTAATGAAGACAAGTCAGAAAATCAAGAGACAGAATTATTGCAATGGAGGCTACACAGAAATCAGATATTTTTCCTCTAGTGCTAATAATTGAGAAATTATTAAGTGTTGGTATCACTAGTAATAAGTTTTGAGTTGCTAGGGGCTGTAAAGGATGCTTTCAGGATTACACATTGAACATTGTAATCCTATCATCATATTTTCTAGGTAAGAAGAGGTGTTTTAGTAATTTGGAATAGTACGATATGGATAAACCATTCAGCCGAGATAAATTTACCATGTGCATGGTCCGTGAGGAAGCAGAAACTGCATTTCGCATAGTTTATTAATAACATGTGAAGTTCAGTTCGTATGCATTTCCCGACTCTCATCCCCATAACCGAATATTCCTGTCAGCCTTCCCAGTGGTCATGGTGTGATTCTGATCGTAAGTTTATCGCTCTTTTCTTCAGACTCAGGGTTTAGGAACCGCCCTGAAGATACTATTCTCCGAAAAAGAAATCCAAAAGCTTCCAGAGAACAGCCCGTCGAAAGGCTTCCAACTCACTCGTCAGGAAATAGTTGCTCTTTTAAATGCCTTTGGGAGGTAAGGTGGGCCTGGTTTCTCTGCTGCTTTCAGCCAACTGCAAGGTGCTCTCTGCTGAGGTAGTTTGTTTTGCAGACAAAGAGAACATTTTTATCAAATATTATTATGACTGTACTCAAAGCCAGTTTCTCTACAGCTCACAGCACTTCTGTGTGTGCCACTGTTTCCCAGTTTGCCTTTCAGTTGTGTGGGGAAGAAATTCTCCCCTGATACTATGTCCTTAGGTGACCGTCTCGGACATCCCTTGTTCAAGAACAGTAGCTGTTGGAGAGCTTGGGGGAGGGGTGCCGGGGGAAAGAGAGGTGACACCTTTCAACTGCTCTTATTTCTGAAACTGAGGGGGCATTTTTCTTCCGCTTATTCTTACCCCACTTTTTCTGTATACAGATATGTAGTTTACTTTCTGTTTATACCACAGATGGTTTCAAAAATAGTTTGGATTTGCCTGTAGAGATATATGCACTACCAACTGAGTAATACAGAACAGAAGGAACAGAATTAGAGGAAAATAATACTAAGTTGCCCTGGGAAAAAATGAAAAAAGTCAACGTAAGGAAGAATTTTTTAGTAAATAGAGAACCAAGTGATGCAGAGATTACCTCTTATATTTCCTTAAAAATGCATTTTTAACTTAAAAAGAGGCAGTTAAATTAAAAATAAATTAGTTGCTCATTCCCTGTCTTAATAGCAAAGATTTCACTTGTTGCCTCCCTGTATTTGAAGATGATTGTGTAAGCAGAGGTTTCGAATAAGATAGACATAGGATGTCCATCTGTAATTGGCATTTCATGAAAAATTCAGTCCACCCACTTATGAGGCCTGTAGTAAGATAAAACAGGAGAAAATTAATTTAAAATGCAATTTAAATGAAAAAGATTTTTTAACAACTTAAACACTTGAAGTCCAAATTAAATTGAGAAAGACACAAACGTTAACTTCCTAGAATTTCTCGCCTTCCTGCTCTAGTTCTTCTGGACAGCCCGGTCTTACCTCTGTTGTTCTCTAGAGGGCGCTGTTCTCTAGAGGGCGTCGACCCCCCCTGGACCCGGCTGCACCTTGTGCTTCAGAGTGTGAGCGCCCACAAATCACTTTCCTCTGTCTGCGCTCTGCTGATTCTGCAGTGAGGCAGATGCAAACCTGCCTCACAGAGTTCCCCTGAAGATACAAGGTGGTTATATATGACGGCACCTCTTAAACTCCAAGGTGCTGCCTAAATCCCGTGGCAGTGTGGTTGGTGGTGAGGGTGATTCACAAACACCATTGGGTGGTTAGTGCCCTTCTTTTTTTTCCAACGAGATGAGATAGGAGAAACCTGTCTTCTCTTAGGGGTGATGACACAGAGGGTGGGCAGGGCACACAGAAGGGTACAGCCTAATTTCATCTTTTCCTCCCCAGGGAAAAACAAAGAGTGGTTAGCCATTCTCCTTTTACATTCAGTTGAGCTGTATTGGTTCCTTCATACAGATTCTATACATTTCCTACTTCTCCCTTAATGAATGTTACAGTTTTTAATAATTAATGGGGTCCGTTAACTTCATTCTATGTTCTACCCAATTAATCATACCATTTAAATAATAAATTTTGGCTCTACTGACGCACAAAATTAATGTTAACTTTGGGGAGTATATGCACTAGTCTTTCTTAAGTAGACTGGTGGTTTTCTCTGTCTGATAACCTGTTTAATACAGTTAATACCTGTTTAATGCCTCAGGGCACCCAGCACAACATGGCTTTGTCATGTGATGCTAGTGGGCAGAGACATACAATAAGCATTGTCTTTGGTTCTTGCCACTGAGTCCTGGAGAATATGGTTTCTTTATCTCGGCTACTCTGCAAGTGTCTTTCCTACACTAGCAGCCATTTTTTGATAGTTTCATCATTATATGTCAAATGGTTTATTTTCCAGGGAACAGACATATGGCATAAATACACTGATTGGATATTACAGTGTATTTTAGTGCCTCTCTAAAAGGGTAAAGTAATAGGAGGTAGACACAGGCATGCTGTGTGCCTTCCTGTGTCTATTAGAATAATACTGGAGAAGGTGGAAACCTCTCCGGTGATAAACCTAGAGGTCTGAACGGCACCTCCCCAGAGATGGTGCCGCAGTGCGGGGCAGTTTGTGCTCCTGGAAGAGGGGACACCCATGGTCAATGTGCCCAGTAACCTTTGGGTTCTCAGATCCTCTCTCTGCCTCAACCAGACTTGGAGTGTGGTCTCCACACTCTGAGCACATCTGCTATTTACTAAACTCTCTTCTTTAACATTTAGGCCTTGGGCTCTTTACCTTCATGTATATTTTGGTAGGGATTTTTTTTTTAACAGCTGCTTTGTTGAGGTACAGCATATGATTTTATACATTTGTTTAATAACCATATTCTGTTTTTCCTAATAATTAAAATCTGTTTCAATCCTTTAATATTCTGATGATTAGAGTAAGAATTCATTTGCTATTAATCCTACAACCTGTCAGAATATAAAGACAATGAATGGTTTGGAGACCTTAGAGAGCCTGGACTTGTTGAGCGGCCATATGGTCCCGGATCTGATGGGCCTGTTACAGTGCACCTACCAGCTGGCTGCCGCTGGGAAGTAACTTGATCTATTTGAGCCTCTGCTCTCCCGAAATGTAAAATCAGGGTTAATTTTATCTACCTTGTAGGGTTGTGTGTTTTTTTTTTTTTTCCACAACTAATGAGGTTATGTGGTGATGTGCTAGAACATTGCCTGGCATATCCTAAGCTCTTGGTGTAGGAAAAGTTATCATTTATTAAGTGCTTAGAGTAAAGAAAGGAGCTGACTACTGCATACTATATTATCCTCAGTTGTAGAAAGAAAACGTTAGATATTTATTGTATCCACCCTGACTTGTACATAAAGATAATCGAGCCTATAGAATTATTTTGTGGTTCCCATTCCAGAGTTGTGCTGCTGGACCTGGGACCTGAAGCATTTTATTCATTCATCCTTATTTATTTATTTATTTATTTATTTAACACCATAAATGTGGGATTCAGCAGTAGCCAATATGGACAGAATCTTTACCTTTAAAGATCTGGGAACTAACAGTGTAAAACAAATTAGTGTGTTTGAGGAACAGCAAGAAAGGAGCAGACATCTGGGGAGAAATGTTCAAAATGAATTTATAGACGAAGTATACATGTTTTGAGGTTCTTTATGATAATGAATTACTCTTATCACTATCCCTGTCGTTAATGTATTGATAATAAGAAGTAGCTGGCTTCCTTTGCCCCTTCTTAACCAAAACTGAAGAACCATAGTCTTGTGTTTTATTAATACTTAACAAGTAATTACAGCATACTTAATTTAAAATGAAAGCTTCAGTGTTCAATGTTGAATGCATTCTTTTATTCTGGATTTTGCTTTTGAATTATAGCTCATGTACAATATCAATCATTTGAAATATATGCATATCATATCAACTGTACTAATATGCTTTTTTTCCCTCCAATAGGCTCTCTACAAGTATAAGAGAGTTACAGAATTTTAAAGTTTTATTACAACACAGTAGGTAATAAAGGCTTATTATATGTCTAATTAGAGACATAAAGAGACTACGTGAGAACTTTTACTCCTGGACATTCAGCAAAAGGAGACTAATCTTCAAAGACTTCAAGAATTCTGAACTCTTAAAGAGAAAATTCAAATGTTCACTTGAATATTTATGATTCTTAATAGACTGTCAATTAGAGGTATTTATAAAAGAAGTATATACTTTTAAAACATGTAAGTTATGCTAATTCTGTGTTTAATTTCATGTTTCCATCTGTTGAATATTCTATTTGTTTAGAATTGGCTTTGTTCTTGTTTGATTATGCTTTATTTCCAGTTGCCAAACTGAAATGACCATGTCTCCATCCTAGTAATGCTGTCAGCAGTTAGGGAGGTGGGGAGCTAGGGAATAAGCGTCGTTTGGGGCCGGTCTCAGGGTGACAGTTCATCGGTGGCTCTGACGTGTGGGCAGCCGTGCCTGGTTCGGTGTCACCCTCTAGGATGTGCAGGTTGTTTGTGTGACCAGTGGCCCTCTCAGTGTGGTTTCAGAAGCTACTGAAGCAGCTCAGGACTTCAGCTTCAATTTCATTGGTTTTTATCTCAGTTTGTAGTGGCTGTTGTAGTTTTGGTTTGGTCTCAAGGACCTGCTGTAGTGAAGGTAAGTAAGTGCTGCCCTCTGTGCCACCAAGACCCATCTCCTGTGTGGAGAGGGCAGCTGGGGGGAGGGGCTCTTTACTCAGAACCTGGACGTGAGTTTCTTTTGATTTTGTGTCTTTGTTTCTATTCCAATTTCAGAAATTTTCATTTACTCTAAAAGAGAACAAAACAAAAACTGTATAAATATTTAACAGTTTCCATCTTGATAAAAATTTGAATGGGATTTTATGGGTTTATAATGCCAATTTAAAACATAATATGCACAAAATTTACTACTTTAAAGTAAGCATTTTTAAAGGATTTTATTTTAGAACACAATCTATGCAATCCTCTCAATCTGATTTTCTTTGGTGGGGGATTTAAGCAGGTAGAGTAGTTCACGACTCTTAAGCGCCCCTCCCCCACTTTTCTCCATAGCTCTAGTACGTGAGTGGTACTTCAGGTGATTCGTACCAACAGATGACTCATTGGTCCTCTCCAGTCATTTTCTAAACCTCGATTTAAATATCCTCAATATTTAAAATATTGATTCTTTAAAAATACCTTAGTAGATGCAATGTTAGTAGATGCTAGTAGATGCAGGGTGGTTAATTTGGAAGGTTGCATCTACGTGGAAGTGATATGGGTACTAAACAGAGTCTCTCCTTAGACTCTTCAGTCTTATGAAGTAAGTGCTCTTAAACCCATTCCCTTCTCCTGCAAAAGTCTGAAGTGTATTCATTGGTGTAGTTGTGCATTTTTTAACTGTGTTTAGTTGGCTTTCCCCTCTTTTAAAAATAAGTAGTCACCCTTGGAGGGAGGGATGTGGTTGGACGGAGGAAGGTCTCACTAGCTAATTATTTTCTTACCCAATTTCTAATCTTTATAAAGCTGGGGTTTTGTTGTTGATGGTGATGTTTTTCTATTTGAAGTCAGATAAAACAGGCTGGCCTGATTGGAGCCTTCTCCACTTTTTCTTTTCATTTTTAAGGATACAAGTATCACATATGGTGGGAGAGGGGGACCTTCAGGTAAATGTGAAGTGAATAAGTAAAATTGATGGTAAATGAATAAGAATTATTCTTAGTGTTCATTCAGAGTTTAAGAAAATGTGAATTTTGTACTTTGTCTAGTTTTACTGTAAGTTTAAAAATCATTTTGGTAGTGTTTCTTCGGTGTTCCCTCGGTTAAAGGTAAAACCTATTATTTAAACTCTTACTGGAAGAATTCCTTGGCCATTCCCATTTATTGCTTTGTTTCTCTTTACTTTGATTTGCTTCGAGCTTAGGAGAAAATTGTGTATTGGAGTGAGTTCTAGGAAATCCAAAAGTCTAGTTAGGGTAAAGGTCTTTTCAAAATTTACACAAATTTTTTCACTACCAAGAAAATAAACAAATGAAGTATGTTTAAGCTGAAATTTATATTAACTTTATTTTACTATAAATTAGACGATGGGGTGCAGCCTACATTTTTATGTCTGTATTTCTTAATTGTGTAAGCTCTAAGAATCTCTGTTTTGTGAGCTTGTTGATGTTTTATGGTTCATGTGACAACAGCTTTTTCTCCAATCTGCGCACCTTTTGTTGTGAAGTGGTATGAAGAGTATTGATTGCTTTGTAAAAACGCTTGGCTGGTAGTGCCTCTTGGCATTTTGTCTTTATCTCACCACCTAGTTTGAACACCCAGCACTTGATAATATAATGACAGAAATGATTGTACCAGTGGATGAAGTAATGAAAATGAAGAAAAGGAAACGATCCCTTCCTTCCATGGCATGAGTTGTTGTTTTTTTTCTTAAGTGGCATTTATGTAAGTTAGAAATACTATATATTAAAGCTGGTAAAATTTGAACATTTCTCCTGTGTTGATTTTTAGACTATGAGGAGGATCAGACAGAATGGTAATAGCTTTCACAGTTTTGAAATTTGGTTAAGTGAAACATTTTAACATTTTGACATTGTGAATTACTCAGTACTTGCTGTCTCTGTGTACCCGAAACACTGCGCCATGTTGTCCAGCTTTGCCTAGGGGCCATTCGTGGGGTCTCAGGAAGGATAGCTGGTTTGACCTTCGTGAGCACTGCCTTCAGCCGGGAACTTGGGCTCCCCAGTAAACCTCTCGGCAGTTTGCAAGCTGAAGTGCCTGCTGAAACCATAGCTGCTCACCAAAGCAGACTGGGCGTGCGGTCTTGTGGAAATTACTCGGTAGAACAAAACCCAGACACACATGCAAGTTATAGGTGCTTTATTTTAAGAAAGATCTACAAGTGCACCTTTGATTTTGAACAGAATTGTAAGTAATGTGCTGTTGTACCCACCATATAGTAGAAAATGTGAATTAAAGTAAATGTTTCTGCCATCTTTTTCTTTTTTTTCCCCTCCCTTTTCAATGTTCCTTTTTTGAGATGAGGATTTGATTATAATTTGTGGAGAAAGGAGGAAATCTTAAGTAGTCTGAGGCTGTTCCTTCTCATCCTGACGGCAGCTGCTGGGTGAGGGGCTTTGCGTGGGGGATTTCACGTTCACAGCAGCACCGTGAACAGGTACGATTACGTCTGCTCACAAACACGGACACTGAGGGTGAGAGAGGTTACATCCCGAGTCTACAGTCACAAATTCCAGGTGGTGGGACCAGATTCTGGAACCAGGAGGCCTGACTCCAAAGCCTGCTCAGAATGTGCTACATCTGCGTCATTTTATGTTGGTCCATTACCATTCCACTAAATATTGGGGACTTTCAGCATCTCTTGAATTGCATTGAGTCATGAGGCTTTTTAAGTATATTTATTTGGGTTTTTGAGCAGGTAATACATTCGCATGATTCAAAAACCAAAAAACAGAAAAGATCAGTGGTGGTGTGATGTCTTCTTTGTATCCAATACCGCACACCTTACCCCTGCCTCTCCAAAAATAACCTCTGGTCTTGGTTTCTTATGATTCCATTCATACCGTTTTAGGCATATACAAACAAATAGCAATGTGAAGTCTTATTTTTCCCTAATTTTTACACAAGAGTGGCATCATATATATACTGTTTGCTTTTTTCCCACTTAATTTTTCTTGGTGGACTTCCCATGTCACTAGATAGCTTATTCTTTCTCTCTCTCTCTTTTTTTTTTTTTTCAGTAACTGGTTGGTATTCCATTATATGAACATGCAGTCATTTAACCAACCCCCTATTAATGGGCATTTGGATATTTCCCAGATCTCATATATATTATTTCACATGTATATAATTATGCACTTGGTAGAATTTGGGGATAAAAGACCATACGTGTTTGTAGGTTTAAAAGATTTTAGAACATTGCCTTCCGTGGGTGGAAGCTGCCAACCCCCATGCCCACCTGTAATTCAGACAATGCCTGCTCACCCACCAACTTACAACACAGGTGTCATCCAAAACTCTAATATTTGCCATTGTGATAGACAAAAACTACATTCCCATGTGCTTTAGTTTGTATTTTTATTACAAGGTTGGCTCCCTTTAATGTTTGGACCATTCATATTTCCTTTGCATTCTCTTCTTTCACTAATTTTCGTACTGCCTGGTTGATCTTCTCACGAACTTGCAGGAGTACTTTCTCGGGATAGGGATGTTAGTCCTGACACTGTAATGAGCTGAATATTTTTCCAATGTATCGTCTTTTGACTTTGCTTTTTTAGTGGTTTCTGGACTTTCAGTCATACTTAGAATGCCCTTTCACTCCACAGCAATAATTTACCTGTATTTTCTTCTAGAACTTTTACAGCTTAGTTTAATCTAAATTTTTCTTCCTTTGGAGTGTATCCCAGATGGTTACCCAGCAGGTTCAGTATCACTTATTGAACCGTTTGTCCTTTCCTGACCAGTGTGAGATGTTGCATTTATCATACCTGAAGCCCCATATGGACTTGTCTCTGTATTTGGGTTCTTTCTATTTTACTAGCCTATCTACTGATGCACCAGTACCTCACTGTTTTCATTTCTCCGGGTCTGTATTCCAGTATCTGGTTCATTGGTCCCAATTCATTCCCCCTCCATTTTTTTTACAATTTTCTTTAGTTGTTCTTGTTTATTCCATATGGGCTTTAAAAACCTGTTTAATGTTATGGGTCATGCTAAAGCTCCGCCCTACTCAGTATTTTCTCACTAGGGTTACATTTTTAACCACTTAATGTGTCCCTGTTCTTTTGATTTGATACTTTACTTGATAAAGATTTCCTTCTTACTGCCTGTTGTATTGTTTCCCAAGAGGTGAGGGCAGAGAGGCAAGACATGGCATGCCAGCATAGATAGAATTTTAATTTACCTTATTGCTTCTATTTTAAGACTTAGCTTCTAATTTGAGAACTACATATAGAATCCTTATTTCCTTTTTTATTCCAGTGTGAATTCTTTATCCAAAAGTTAGGTATTTGTAAATGAGCATTATTATACCTGTCAAGTATATCGTCGCTTACAGACGATGTCACTGGAAGAGCAGGGTCTGACTGCACGCACCGTTCTAGGAGTTGGGGATGCGATCAAAACAGACAGGTATCCCCGTCAGCATAGAACCTAGGAATTCTGCAGCCTGACTAGGTCCCATCTAGTTCAGAGAGACGCACCCAGAGAAGAGTCTATCGACTGAGGAGGAACAGCTCCCGAAGAAGCAGGTCCAGGGGACAGGTGCCCTCCGTGGGAATGGCTCTTATTGTCTGCTTGATGGTGCCATCCAGGTGTTGCAAATTGACTGAAATTGTCCACTTAATGCCCCTGGTCAGTGCAAAGTGAGCATTCACCTTCTGATATAATTTAACTTTCCACGTGGATTTCCTTCACCGCATATTCCCCCAAATGGGCAAGTGCGCTGCTTCCCCATTCGATTGGGAAAGGTCTTAAGTCTGCAAACCTGATGCCCAGACCCTGGGCCAGTGAACTCACTGAGAGTACTTGGTGACATCAATTGAATGGCCCTGGTCAAACAATTTATCCTAAATATACCCTTTCATACCTCAGTTAATGCCGTCCAGGACCACCTTGATTTGGAACTGTAAAGAGATGGAGGAGCTGTTGTAGGGGAACCAGGTTCCTGGGGAATTGAGGCTCAGAGCCAAGAAAGGCCACAGATCTAGCTGAAGAGAGCAGCCCTCTGAGCTCCTTTTCTGACCACACTCAAGTTCAGGGGCAGAAGATGTGTCCCAGAGACAGAGTCTAATGTTCTGTCTGAGTGGTAGGGCAGCCAAGGTCCAAAGGGCAGCCCAGGTCTGCAGGCTACAGAATTAACATTGGCAAGGTGTAATTATTTCCAGAAAAACAAAGGACAGGCACCGGCCACAGGGCAAGGAGTCCAGCTTTGGAGGAACCAGGCAGATACCCTTATTTATGGTTTGCTGAGTCTCTGGATTTGGATCTGAGGACTCTGAACCCCGACTTGATGACCTGGGCAGCAAGTCTCAGAACCCCACACTGGATGGACGCCATCAGTGCCCAGGCCCAGAGGAGCTGGGGACAGGTATGAGAAATCAACAGAGACACAGTTGGGAGCACGGGGACATCAATAGCCGACTTCAAGGTATTTGGACCCTTTGGTGCAAGGGCTTTTCCTACATCCCTGCTAAGGGCCAAGAGGAGGGCTGCCCTCAGGGTGTTGCTGAGTTTACAGGCTGGGCCCAGCACACATGGCAAGTACCAAGCCCAGTGTCCATCACATAATATGCACTTGGTTGACACTGACTGAATCCCACTCCCTCGTCCTCAGTGTCCCTTTCTAAATAAATGTTTCCTCACTTCAATCAGCTCATTGATGGTCTTTGATGAGAATTCCACTGTTTGCCTGAGGCTTTCTAACAAACAGCTCCTCCCTGTGGACTGTGACAAGTCTGAGGTAGCAGTATGCACAGTCGGAAATGCCCTTGATGAGTAAAATTCTCCCTCGTGTGGAGTGGAAGATGGAAATGTACATTAGCTGTGTTTTCCATCAGACCCGCTAGTCTACGTTCTACCATGCTGCAATCTAAAGGGGAGGAAGGTGTTTTATAACCAAGTCTCTTCTGTTGGAAATTGATACAAAGTTTCAAATATTTAGGCCCATTTATTTCTAACGTAAATTCACCTTCACTGTCAAAAATAAAAGCAATATTCTAGAGATATCCATCAGGTTAACTATAAGTGAGAACCCTTTTCTCAAAGCACTTCTCACTCTTGGGTGCACTAATGCCTAGTCCTCTCCTCTCTATAGGGGTTGAGCACTCAAGGCCACAGAAAACACTCTTGGGGGTTTTGGTAAAACAATCTGGGAGTGGACCAGAGACTGCCTGATCTTTGCAGCCGAACAAGGTAACTTGCAGTTAACCACATGCCTGACACGCCCAAGTGGGCAGTGTCCTGCAACTGCTATGTATACTGTAAGACAAAATTTAGGAGTCCACAGCTCTGTGTGTAACACTCTGGACATTTAATCATCGGCTCAATTAAATGAGTTAATTGTAAAAATGAGAAAGAGCTGATGAAGATGCGCACAAGTCGGTGGAACTCTCAGGAGTCCACTTTGCAGTTGGCTGTTCCGCAGAATTCCAACAGCCGCTCAGAAACCTGACAGGCGGCCGTTTGGTGCGGAATCAGGCTGAGATGGGTGATGACGGTACAAAATGTGCGGGGATACTGACTCTTCATGTACATTCTTACCTTTAATTTCCTTGCGTGTCCTTAGAGGACATTTGGGTGCTTTCAGGACAGAAATTACCATTCCTTGCCTTCTCTTAGCCTTTACTATTCCACAGAAGGAGTCACTTTGTTAGTGTAACTTAGCAGCACAAGAAACTAAAGGAAGTTTTAGTTTTCCTTTCCATCCAAATCTGCCACATTTCACAGGCTATATATATGACCATGTACTACAAGAGAAAAATAGTTTGATACATAGTTTTTAATATTCTAGATGTGTTTTAATACTCTAGGTGTGCTTTAGCGTTACTTTTTAAAAACAGGGAGAAGAGAAAAATGGGCACTTAGAACATTTTTATCCTTTCTAATAAAAAAGAATAGTTCAAATAAATACTAGTAGCTTTATCACAGAAACAGATTATGGTTTTTACCGGTAAATGCTGGGTATTTCAGTTTTCTTGGCAGTAACAACAGAACAATAAAGTATTTAACATGGGACGGATGTAATAATTACAGTTTTAGTGATATTATAATCACTGTATTCTTTAAAAATATTTCTGCCCTTGAATGGGCTGCTGTGAACAATGGCAGCACGTCCTGAAAGCCTGATTTAAAGGAGCTCTGAGCATATGCCAGCTCTGCCTGTAAATTCCCCTAAGCACCAGTCACAGAGATGGGTGACAAATGACCAGCGTGTTCGTAGAGCTATTCAGATGAACAACTTCTATCATAGGGTGAACTGAATAATCAGTGCAAATTTTGCTTCAGTGTAGAACTTCCCTGAAGTAACTGTTTTACATGATGTGTGACCCCAGCTCTTCCACATCCTGAAAGGAGAGGAGGAGGGCTTACGCAGGGAAGAGACGCTCTGCACACATGAAAACCCAGTCGTGGCCTGTTTAAAACGGGAGATCCCAGCTGTAAATCCCTTCAAGATGAGAGAAGCGGGCTCACTGTCTGTGAAATCAGTGCCCAGAGATGAATTATTCCTAAAGGCCAAAACGGGGCTTCCTTGTGGAGGCAGGACTTTCAGACAAGACTGAGATGCTTTCACCTCCCCGAGCGGTGAGACTCTGGGCAGAACAGAATCTGTCCCTCTGCTAACAGTACTTCCTCTCCCACCTCACCTCTGTGCAGCTTCCCTAGAGGACCACAGTCTCCCATCGCGGGCAGTTTTACAACTGCAGAATACAAGTGTACACGTGAGGTTTTGGAATGGCGCTTGTGGTTGGAGAACCAGTATTTCCTGGTGTTTCTCTCCAATGAGAGACAACACAGCAGCAGCCGCCGGAAGCGCCCCTCACGTGACAGAGGCGGGCGTTACGTAGTCACGTGAGGGAGCCCCGGGCTTCTGGCGTGTGAAGCACGCCACTTCCGGCAGGCTGCTTTCGGAGCTACTGAAAAATACGGGGCGTTGTTTTAAATGTGGGTGGAAATTATGAGAATGCCGTTAGGATTCCACACTGCCTTTTGGCTCGAGGGCCCGGGGTCTTTCTTACTGGCCCCCTTTGAGAGCCCCTCCGCGTTCCTTCAGCGGCGAGGGCGTTCAGTGCGCGGGGAAAGGCGCGCTCCTGCTGCAGTCCTGAGGTAATTCCGCTTCCCGGAGCTGAAAGCTGGCTCCGCTCTCTGAGGGTAGCGGAGGAGGTTTACGCGTGTAAGTCAACACTACCAACACCTGCAACATCATCATCTGAGTGCACACCCTAGCACCCTCCAGAGAAGAGTACCAGACTTTTGGCAAAATTGGGATTCTTGAAGGGACCGACTATCTGGGTCTTGACAAACTGTGAGGAGCCAGGGAGCTGGCACGTAGCCTGTTGACATTCTGCTAGAGTCTCACCCTCGCCACCGGAGCCGTGCGTAGAGGCTGCCAGCGCAGAGGTCAGGATCCGAGTGACGGAAGAGGTAAGGATTCGAGGAACGCTTTAGTCCGAAAGCCTAAAGAAGCCCTCAGACCATATACTGTTTACTTTTAAAGTGAGTTATGCATAAAAGTCTGTGCAAACTGTAACATATTGCAGTAACATTCTCAAAACCCCCTACTATATTTTAGCACTGTTTAAGTTATATAAAATACATCTTTATAAAAGTATGGAATTTTTGAAGTTTAAATTAAACCCACTGAAATAGGCAGCCAGGCTCCCTTTTTAGTACTAAACTAAGGTTTTGTCAATCTAAAATTTAGATTCTAAGTTATCGCTTAGTCCTATGGAGCCATTAGAAACCTATAACAAATAAAAATCAAGTCCTACTTCTTAAGGAAAAGTGCCCTAAAGAGTCAGCTGTCATTAAGTTAGTCTTCCTGAAGCTTTCCACCCGAGGAATCGTCCACGCAACCGTTCACTGGTGCTGCCCATGGCTGGGTTTGTCAGGATCCACACTTGAGTCTGGTGGCAGAGTTCCTGCTGGAACCAGGAAGCTGTTCACTTGGTGTCCCCAGTCGTAGTAGTCTGGAGCAAAACTTAAAAAGAAAGAGGTATCTCAGTGAAACACTGTGCTTATTACTGATGACATGTCTGCTTTGGGTAAGCAGCACTGGGACTCTGTGTGAACTCCCGACAATTCCAAGGTTTTTTTAAGGCAGCTTCTCGTTGCCCATTTTTCCACCAGATGGTGCTTTGTGCAGTGGCTAGAAGTCCACTCACAACAGTCTGCTGAGCTCTTCAGAGCCCACCAGTACGTGTTACTAGACCATGAACCAAATCATGGTGCTTAACAAAACGTGGTAGCAACAAACCAGGTCTGAATCCCAACACAGAGCGCGTGTGATTCACTACCTGTGTGCCTTCAGACAGGTAACTTCTGGGCCTTGGTTTTATCACCTGTGACTACCTTGTCAGGCTTTTTTTAAGTTAATACCTATAAAAGCTTAAAACAGTATTTTAATATACAATTAGCACTCGATAATGTGCAATTGTTATTATTTCTCTCTGTCCGTGGAGGGAGAGGGGTCTTTCCTTCCTCCACGTAGGTAGTGAGGACTTGCTCAGCTCTGCTGCTTCCCACAGGTGAGGGCGCACGCAGAGGAACATACACGGCAAGCAGGAAGTGCAGCTGGGTGACTGGGTAAGGGAACAATTTTAGGGAAAAGGTCAGGACAACTTTGGACATGGGGATGCCCTTGTTTATGACCCATGTTCCCTATATCTTAGATGGGTCTGCTTTGCTTTTGCCCAAGCACCATCTTTTGTTCCATCTGACCAGGCCCTCTGCCACCTGGCCCACTTAGGAAGCGATGTATTCTCCCAGATTTTCACTCCACTCCCCAGTCCCTAAAACACTGGCCCTTTTCTTCAGAGCTCTTCTATGGCTTTCTAAGGACTTCTACATCTCTTTTCATTTCCTCCCAGGGGGTGGGTGGGAGGAAGGGTTTCAGGTAAAATGTTAATGATAGGTCTTTAAATCCACAACAGATTGCCTATGATCAGCTTTTACTTCTAAGTGGCCTGAAGCTTCCCTTCCACAAGAACAGTGCAAGGTCCTGGGGACACCAAGCACTAGGTTGGCAGTTGTCCTCCCCTCCTCATCCTGGGGGCCTCAAAATTCTAGGGGCATAGGTCGGAAGAGGGACATGACGATTACTGGGCAGTGATGTGTGGCTGAGGAAAGGGGACGGGAGCCCCAGGGGCTGCCACCCTCCTGTCTGCAGACTGTGCCTTTGACCTGGCGCAGGTAGAAGCACCTGGCCCAGGTAGAAGCACATGATCATGGGAGGGGCTGTGTTCTGGCTGCAGGTCGCCTCACACACAGGATTCTCACCTAGCCCATTTCAGGGCTCCCGTGCATTTCACTGGGGCAGCCCTCACCATGCCTCTTACACCAGGGAGGGGCTTACCTTCCTTGAAGGCCCTGAGGGGCAATGTTCCAGGCTAGGTCGTCATCGCTGTCATATCTTCGGGGGTTGTCAAAGAAGTAGGATCTGGGGCTGAATCCATGGCTGGGGACCAACCCAGGACTGGTCTAGAAAGACAGCTACTAGGTTAATGCATGTTCATACCCTGGGCCTCCCGCCAAGCAAAGAACAACAAGACCTCTTGCAGGAGACACAGGATGCTCTGCTCCTCTGGACAGAGGCCCCCTGTACATGGCAGTGTCTGTCCACTTGCTTTTATTTTAAGAGGCTCTATCTCTACTCAGTGTGGACAAAATCTTTCAGAGCTCTGCTGACAACAATGAATTATCCAAGTATTGATCCCTTAATGAAAAACCAGACAATGCCCAAATCAGCCAGACTAGACAGTCCCACATTGGATCTAAACCTGTAAAATAGGGCAGGCATTTACAACAATTTAGAATAATGAAATGAAGGTGAAATAATTCTGAAAAAGTTTCTTATTGGCTTCCATACCCTGCCTCTCTAATTATTCCATCCTGTTTCTGTTCCCAAGCTGAGTTTACCTCTCAAAGAATTTCAAATGACTGGTTCCAAGCAGGCAGGTCAGGACTAGATGATATGGCAAACTAAGTGTGGCATAGAAACCAGCAGTTGTCTGGCATGCGTGTACGTGTCACAGTGGCCCATTTAAAAGTTAACCAACAGAGAATGAACCCAAGATGTTATGGGAGGGTAACCATGTGTGAATCCCTGCTTCTCTAAGACAAATCCACCAAATGTGGGAAGCAAAGTAGAACTTACACAAGGTGTGATACCTTATAATTTACTATTTGTAGCAGTTCAGGAACACCTATGCAAAAGAATGAAGTTGGACCCTTACCTCTTACAAAAAGTAACTCAAAATGGACCAAAGACCTTAATATAAGAGTAAAAACCATCAAACTCTTACAAGAAAACACAGGGGCAAATCTCTATGACCTAGAATCTGGCAAAGAATTCTTAGCTGTGAGACAAAAAACATGAGCAACAAAAGAACAAGTAAGTTGGACTTCATCAAAATTAAAAACTTTTGTGCTTCGAAGGACACCATCAAGAAATTTAAATGACAGCCCACAGAATAGAAGAAAATATTTGCAAATCATATACCAGACAAGGAGTCATATCTGAAATATGTGAAGAACTCTTACAATTCAATAAAAAGACAACTCAATTTAAAAATGGGCAAAGGACCTGAAGAGACATTTCTCCGAGAAAGCCAATGAGCACATGGAGAGGTGTGTGAAATCTTTAGTCATCAGGGAAAGCCACATGAGATAGCCCTGAATGGCCATCGGGACATCTAGCAGCAAAGTGTCAGGTAACAAGTGCTGGAGAGGATGCGCAGGACCCAGAACACACTACCGCTGAGTGTGAAGCATTGCACCTTCTGTGGGGAGGAGTCTGGCACCTTGTCAAAGAGTTAAAACATAGTTCTCAGCAATTGTACTCTGAGAACTCCCAAGAGAAATGAAGATGTGTTTAGGTAGAAACTCGTACATGAATGTTCACAGCACCATTATTCACAACAGTCAAAACATGGAAACAACCCAAGTGTCCATCAATGGATGAAGGGCTAACGAGAGACGGTGTATCAGTACAATGGAATATCACTCACCCATTCCTTATCACTCAGCCATGAAAAGGAATGCGGTCCTGCTACATGCTACATCACAGATGAACCCTGAAAACATTATGCCAAGTGAAAGAAGCCAGTCGCAGAAAACTACATGCAACATGACCCCATTTTCATGAAAGTCACAAATGGGAAATCCATAGACAGCAGATTGAGGGTTGGCTGGGGAGGGGATGGAAGTGAGAGATAAAGGGCACAGGGTTTCTTTGTGAGGTGATAAAAATGTTCTAAAAACCGGCTATGGTTGCACATACCTGAACATACAAAAAAAATCACTGGATCATACACATGTAATGGGTGAATTGTATGGTATGGGAATTATATCTCAACACTATTTATACGAAAAAAAATTATGGAAAGAGATTCTGAAACTCTACCCCAGAGATTCTGACCTGAGGCCAGGACAGGGCCTGAGACTTGTACACCAAGCACCTTGGAATCTGATGTGGGCAGCCACACTTGGAGTGCAACATCAAGTAGAGGCTGGTTTGTACCCGCTGAATTATGGACACAAACAGTAAGTCACATTCTACAGAAATGCCCCACCTGTGGTGTCTTTTCCCTAAAGGCACACCTGTAGCGTGTGCCCTTTTTTTTTTAAGATTTTATTTATTTTTAGAGAGGGAAGGGAGGGAGATAGAGAGAGAGAGAGAAACATCAATGTGCGGTTGCTGGGGGTTATAGCCTGCAACCCAGGCATGTGCCCTGGCTGGGAATCGAACCTGCGACACTTTGGTTCGCAGCCCACGCTCAATCCACTGAGCTACACCAGCCAGGGCGTGTGTGCCCTTTTAAAAGTGATGAGTATGAGTTAAGTTGTAAATTTCCCCTAAAAGGATATCAGACAACTGACTTTCCTCCAAGCAGTTACAGACATACAGTAACAGCGTTATTATCGAGACATGCGTACGGCAGGTCCTGCAATGACATTTCATTATAACGTTGCTGAGAGGCCACAGGAGCTTGTCTCTGGTTTATGTCGGGCAGCCAGTGGTTATAATGGCTTTATTATACATCGTTCCACTTAAAGTCCTAGAAGCTACCGGAAACCATAACTGAGGACTTACTGTGTTAAGAATTTTGTTTCTTCTCCACACCTTACTATGCCAAGGAAAGCCACAGGGTAGCACAATAATTAAAATCATGGACTTCAGAGCCAGACAGACATGGTTAAAATCCTGGCTCTGTCTCCTACTTGCCAGGCCACCTCAAGCCTCAGTTTCCCCATCTAAGAATGAACGTAAAAACAAGGTGGAGTCAAGTAGGTAAATGCTGACCTCACCTCCTCTCATCAAAACACATCAAAATTACAACTAAACCAGTGGTCCCCAACCTTTTTTGCACCGGTTTTGTGGGTGACAATTTTTCCACAGACTGTAGCAGGTGCTGGGAGGGGGAACAGGAGCTTTGCTCACTCACAGCTCACCACCTGCTGTGCAGCCCGGTTCCTAACAGGCCATGGAACGGTGCTGGTCTGAGGCTTGGTAACCCCCAAACAAAACTACAGAACCACCATTACTGAGGGCCACCTGAAGACTAGGGATCAGAAGTCCTACAACTAAGAATATTAAGAAGAAGCCACGTCAAGACTGGTAGGAGGGTCAGAGACATGGTCCCACCCACACACGGTGATTAATAAACTGAAGACATGCTCGGCTACAGAGGTTCCCTCAGGGGAGTAAGGGGCCCAGGCTTTATACCAGGCACCCCACCTGGGGCTCCTGTGCTGGGAAGAGGTGCCCATAACATCTGGCTTTGAAGACCGACAGGATCCTGTCTGGGAGACAGAAGGCTGAGAGAGCCAGACGCTCCCAGTGGGCTCATACACTAACTCCTGGCTCCCAACTCCAGCATAGGGCAGCAGCTCGAGAGGTGACTGGGACATAAAGGGAGAAGGGCAAGGGATGGATAGGCAGGGGGCGGGGAACTCTTGGGGGACAGAGTGCTGGCAGGCACCACTGTTCCTTTGTGAGCTCTCCTCCCACCCAGCTGACCCAGGACAAGCAGGTGCAAAATCTGTCGTTCTCCATTAACCTGCTAACACCAGTCACCCTGAGATGTCCCTTCACCCACCCACTCCCCTGGCCAGGGCTTCTCCCAGTGGCTGCAGACCCTCCAAAGAGCAGTGACCTGTCTTAGTTCATATTGAAGATTGTCCCAAAGGTCCACAAACCCCACACGAATGGCGGCCAGCCCTGGTGTGCATCATAACCCCCACCAAGTAGCCCCAAGGCCAGCACAAATGGTAGCTGGCCCCACTCCACAATGGAGCCCCTCCCAACAGGCTTCAGACCACACCAGACCTGACCCAGGTGACTCCATAACCAACATACCTGATGGTCAGCCTCAGCTAGCACCAGCGCCCCCTCCCACAGCAACATCCGGGCCATGGGATCAGCCCCTGAGCAATAATTCTCCCCCCAACAGTCACAGGCAGCCTTCAGTCATGCTGCCTGAGGGTCAACACCATGCCTGAGGGTCAACACCATTCCCGATGGGCCAGCATCTATGAGGCCCGACTACAGCAGGAGGACACACACACATCCACACAGGAAACACCCCTAGAGCACCCGGGTCAGGTGACCGGGGGTACTGTGGCCCTGGGCCCCACAGGATACCTTCTATACAAGGCCACTCTTTCAAGAACAGAAAGCGAGGTAGATCTGCCTGATACACAGAAACAAACACCGTCAGCCAAAATGAACAGACAAGAAGACATGCCCTACATCAAAGAACAGCACACAACTCCAGAAAGGAGGAAATGGAACAATGAAATGGAAGAGAAGTGACAACCGACATCACAGAAACAGAAAGGATTGTCAGAAAATACTATAACAATTATATGGCAACAAAATAAACAACCTGGATAAATTCCTAGAAAGATAAAATCTTCCAAGGCTGAATCAGAAAGAAAACAAAATCTGAACAGACATAACTGCTAACGAAACTGAAGCAGTAATCAAAAACTCCCAATAAACAAAAGTCCTGGACCAAATGGCTTCACAGATGAATTTTACCAAACATTCAAAGAAGAATTAATACCTATCCTCTCAAACTATTCCAAAAAATTCAAGAGGAGGGAAGGCTCCCAGGCTCATTTTAAGAGGCCACCATCACCCTGATACCAAAACCAGACAGGGACGTTATGAAGAAAGAAAATTGTAGGCCCATATCCCTGATGAACAGATATGCAAAAATCCTCAGCAAAATATCATCAAAATGAGTCCAGCAATACATTATAAAGATCATACACCATGATCAAGTGGAATTTATTCCTGGGATGCAAGGTGGCTACACTCTTTGCAAGTCAATTAACATGATCACAACATAAACAGAAAGGAAGCATATACCATATTTTGCCATGTTTAATGTGCTTCTGTGTATAGTGCACACCCACCCACATTTTTGGCCCAAACTTTCAGGAAAAAAATCCTTCGTTTTAATTTTTTATTTCAATTATTTATTTCTACTTAGAAACAAAACCGATGATCGTATTCCAGGGTATTATTTTGCATACGGATATCATCATTGCTTCCTCAAGTTACACTTTCAACACGAGTACAAATAAAAGAATTAAAAATATTTCTATAAATACAGAATTAGTACTACCCACGTATAATGAACATCCTTATTTTTCCCTCAAAAATTTGGACAAAAAAAGTGCACCTTATACACGGCAAAATACGGTAAACCACATGATCATCTCAATAGATAAAAAAATCATTTGACAAAATCCCACATCCATTTATGATAAAAACTCTCAGCAAAGTGGGACTAGAGGGATCATAACCCAACATAATAAAGGCCATATATGACAAACCCACAGCCAACATCATATTCAATGGGAAAAAGCTGAAAGTGTTTTTCCCGAGATCAGGAATAAGACAGGGATGTCCCCTTTCACCTCTCTTATTCAACATAGTACTGGGAATCCTAGCCACAGCAATCAGACAAAGAAAAAAAAAAAAAGAAACAAAAGGCATGAAAACTGGAAAGGAAGAAGTAAAACTGTCAGTATTTGAAGATGACATGATACTATATAGAGAGAACCCTAAAGATTCCACCAAAAACTCCAGAACTGATAAGTTCATCAAAGTAGCAGGATGCAAAATTCATATTCAGATGTAGGTTGCATTTTTATATACCAATAATAAACTATCAGAAAGAGAAATTAAGAAAGCAATGCCCTTTATAATTACATCAAAAACATAAAGTACCTAGCAATATAGTTAACCAAAAACCTGTACTCAGAAAACTGTAACACAATGAAGAAAGAAATTGAAATAAATGGAAGCATATACCATGCCAATGGACAGGAAACATTAACACCATCAAAACGTCCACACTGCCCAGAGCAATCTACCAATCCAAAGAGGAAGTGTTTAGGGTCTGACTGGACAGAAGCCTCTGAGTGTTCCCAAAGCACATCAAGGTCAGATAATTGAAAATGAAAGGGTGGGAATAGGTCTTGAGATCTAGAAAATGTTGCCCTGGACCACATGGCTTCACAGGTGAATTTTACCAAATGTTCAAAGAGGGGCCCATTGTCTCTCAAGGTCCACCACCTGCCCACTCTAGTCTCACTGATCTTCTATTCCGGGCTCATTAGTGACTATCCAGAGATGAGTAAGAAAAACACAAAACAAAGTACCACAGACTGGCTATTATATATTAGCTTTCTTTACCATTCACATTTTGCTCACATTGGAAAAAAATTACATTTTGTTATACTTTCCCATGGGTTTCATACACCAGTGTTTCAAAATTCTACCGCTAGTTAGTCTGGCTGGAATCATTTACGGAGCAGAGCTTCATGGGCATCCTCACAGCCGGGTTTTGCATTTTCTGTCTGCCCTCATAAACACGTTTATGTAAAGTTGGTGAGTAGAAACATGATCATATTAGGGGGAGTGGCTTTAGTAGTCCTTTTTTCCCCACAATGTATTTTAATTCCCTATCACCTCATTCAGCATAAGGTAGGAATAAAGAACTGAATTTCCCACTTTCCTTTGCTAAAATAGAAGCTTATAGATTCAGTTCCTGGCAAGTCAAGGCTGAAATACTAGTGAGGCTGTTGTTGCATCAGGAAAAGTAGTTAATCACTCTCTTTGGGCCCTGAGATGCAACTCACTTTCATTTCTCTTGTAAAAATGAAACTACACTGTAAAACACATTTCCCTCAAAAGAGAATCAAGAGGGATAACAGTTTCAATTAAATAAGGGAACCTTTTCTATCACAACAGGATGGAAGAGGCTCTCAAACGAAGAATCTAAGAAAAAAATTCCAACGGTATGTTTGTGATTAGAATTAGGTGGTATCCTCTGCAAATATAAAACAGTTGACTCACAAGGTCCCTTGCAGGATTCCTAACGCGGAAGAAGTAGACGACTAAGGTGGTGGGCAGGAGCTCCCACACGAAAAGGACGACTCCGAACACGACGTAGCCGGCGTCTCCCAGCTGGTTCTTCAGGTCCGCCTGTGGGGAGACAGGCGGCAGGGTCAGGGCCGAGGGCAGAGGGACTCGCTGGACTTGTTCCTCCTACCGCAAACAGATAGCACCTCTGATCCGGTGCAATCCATTCCCCTAAAACGTGCAGGCTGAAGCCAGGTGACACAGGGTTGGCCAAAAAGTCCATTTAGTTTTTTCTGTAAAATAAGACACATTTTTCATTTTCATCAACAACTTCTTGATTTGGGTATTTTGAATGTGTTGGCTGTCTCCCACGTGGTAGAATGTTGATTGTTCTCAGTTAATGTCTCCATTTGATCACTATCAACTTCAACTGGTCTGCCCGACCGTGGAGCATCGTCCAGTGAGAAATCTCCAGCATGAAACTTCACAAACCACTTTTGACACATTCGATTGGTCACAGCACCATCTGCATACACTGCACAAATCTCTTTTTGCATTCCAGTTGCATTTTTAGCTTTCTCAAAATAATAAAGCATAATATGCCGAAAAATGTTGCGTATTTTCTTCAATATTTAATATTAAAATGACTACACAAAAATTCACCAATTCTGATTAAATTTTTTTAAACATACACTGTCATGACAGCTGACACAATGCAATCTAACAAAATTGTTTTCAATGAAGTTAAAGACACCTAAGCGCTACCAGAGCCACCTTAGTAAAGAAAAAACCAAACACACTTTGGCCAACCCATTACTAATGGTTCTGACCACATGTCCTCCTCTTTCCAAATTGCCAGCTCTCTGGTGTTTTATTACTTCCCCTTCCAAATTCTTCCTTCCGTCCACATCAAGTCCCAACTAAAACTGACTGTCTTTTCTTCACCAGCTGAATAATGAGAATGTGTCGCCTTCTGCCAAATTCTTAAGGGAATATGTAATAGTCACGCTACTTCTCACCCTAGGATACACGTGCCAGGGTGTAAACTGTTTACAGTAGCTTTGTCCTATTTTTTACTCATTAGAGCTCAGTGCAGGTGAGATCCTCTAGAAAAGAGTTCTCAGTGTCCAGGACATCAGGCTTTGGGACCAGAGAGGTGGCTGAGCAGCCTCAGTGGACACTTCTGTCCCTGCAGGTGGACGGAAGGCACGCAGGGGAAGTGCAGGGGGTGTTTAGACTGCTTGACCAGAAAGGCCGTCGTTTCAAAACCAGTGCACCAAGATCGCGCCATACAGGTCCAGTCACCTCAGCTGGGTCTGTTTCCTTCACTGTCACAGCGTATTTAAGTACAGTAACCAAAACAAGTCATGGGCTCTTCAGAAAACCTGCATCTCACATTCCACCTGCGACACGTCTCAACACGCCATTCCACCAAACGGCATGTGCTACTGTGGCCCAGCCTTGCTACCGGATTCCACTGGCGGCCACACACAGTCTAGATGTCTGTGAGTGAATGTCCCCTGAAAACAACACAAGTTTAGAAATGGTAACCCTATTTTAAATCTGTTATAAGCTCTCACTTGAGCCCTGGCTGGCGTAGCTCAGTGGATTGAGCGTGGGCTGCGAACAGGCATTGCAGGTTCGATTCCCAGTCAGGGCACATGCCTGGGTTGCAGGCCTTGGCCCCCAGCAACTGCACATTGATGTTTCTCTCTCTCTCTCTTCCCCCTCCCTTCCCTCTCTAAAAATAAATTTAAAAAAAAAAGCTCTCACTTGAAATAAAAATTGAAATAATTATTTTGTTAAAACCCCATCTGTTCTGTAATTGGTTGAGAGTTTCAGTTTGGGAAGGTGAGAAAGTTCTGGAGGGGACGTTGGTGCCATCTGTGCAGTAATGCCACTGCGCTACGGCCAATAAGTTGTTAACAAAGTCAATTTTATATTTTACTACCATAACAATCCTTTCTGTATTATTAGTATCCTGTTTAAAGTTTATATTGCTATATATGTGATACTCTCAACACGAGGCACACCTTCCGCAGTGCCTTGCCCAACCTCCTGCATGTGTTGTTGGTCTGGCGGGGGGAGGGGGGTTGCATTGCCGTTTTAATCCTTTCTAATTATAACACCTGGCTGGGCCTCTTCAGAAGACAGCTTGTCCTCACAGGTTTAACTCATCACGGTCATTTCCCCCTTTCCCCCACAACCCTGATCCAGCCCAGGTTCTGAGCGCTGCTGGGGATTTCAGAAGTGGATGTATATGCAGTGGGGTATTCGATGTTTTTCCAGGGAAAGCGAAGGAGCCTTTGCAACACAATCCAACAGACTCTCTTCTGCAAGTTCTATTTCCTTATGGTAATGGCATTTCTGTGTGTCCCCTCCTTGGGGACATCAGCTCTCTGCAGGGAGGGAGTCCGCTCACTTCCCCACCCCCACACTCCGTCCAGGACCGTCCAGGACCGGAGAGGGGAAATCGGTGTTTGTCAAGTGAGAGAACGCCAGCCCCCTCTCATTCCTTTGTATTCTGAGCTTCTGTGAACATGGTTGCCAGTTAATATTTCACTGCCTCTGTACCTTTGCTTTATAATTTATGACCTTCTGAATATGTTAAGGAGGGAGAGAGCATCCCATTGAGACCACGGGTAAAATGAGCTTTTGCTAATAACACTTTCATGTCCTCCAGCACTTTCCACTAGACTTTCTCAAATCCGTTAGTGTTCCCACTCCATCAAAAAAAAAGATTCTCATAACTTTGTAGTTTCGTCTACGTTCTGAAACCTAAATATAATGTTTTATCTGTGCGAATTTCACCCTTCAGTAAGATCATTTACATTTATATGGAAGCACTTAAAAATGTTTAAGCAGCTTGACAGGAGCCCCCAGAAGGTGCAAAGGAGAAAGGGTGTGTGTGTGTGCACACTTGCACGTGTGCACGCACATGTGTGTCCCAGTTGTGCTGCAGCAGCAGGTGCTGTGATCCTGTTTCACAGACAAGGAGGCAGATACCTCACAGGTGAGTGACCCTCAAGGTGACCCAGCTCTTTAACAGCAAAGAACTTCAAACTCTCTGCCACCCTGGGTGCCGCAAAGCAAAGAGGGGCCTCCCAGTGACGCCTCGTGCGCCCACTGACCTGGTCTGACACATTGTACCAGTCGTAATCAAAGGAGTGGACGTTCTTGCTCTGAGAGAAGGACAGGGTGAACAGGTTGTAGCAGGCTCGGGAGGTGTACAGCAGGATGACGGTCACCCCGACGGCGGTCACCTGACACACGGAGGAGCCCTGGAAGAGTGGGAGCCGTGAGGGGCACGCTCGCTCTGGTGTGAATACCGGCCTCCTCCCAGAACACCCTGTGCCCACCCCCCATCCCCATCAGGACCCTCACCCCCAGGCCTCAGACCCCACACCCCGAGGCCCTTCTGAAATCTCAGAGTATCTGCACAGAGAAGCTTCAAAGCCTAGGCTTTGATTAGGAGGTTCCTGGAACAGGCTTAAAACATGGGCCATTTCCCTGAGGCCCGGGCTTGTAAGAACAAGAAGGTCATACTGCTTCTTGGTGAAATCGCCAAGGGCCACCACGCAGCTCCAAGAGGAGCCGTGAGTCCAGCACCCGCCTCTGGTCTGGGGACAACCAAACAGGCTCGGGGGGGGACGGCAGCCTGGAGAGAGCCAAGCAGACGCCCGCAGCTCTGAGCAGCGAGTGCTTCCTCAAAACCCAGCATCTTCCAGGCTGGGAGGATGGGGTCCCGACGGACTCTGGGCTTGGAGTAGGTGGGAATCAGTGACCGTGACCCAGATTATGAAGCTGTCCATTTCCAAGGTCTGTTAGAGGACCCCCAGCTAGAAACGGACAGTTAAAGAAAACTGAAATTTGCATCTGAGTTTTGCATCTGGAAGTCACTAACTCAATCCAAGCTATTCGATGCTGACAGTAGAGGTTTGTTAGCTTGTTTGCCATGGAAGTGACCCCAATGGTAGCTGACAATTTAAAACTTAACCCTCCTCTTAAGACCACAATCCTGTTTTTAAAAGCTATGGATGGTCCCTATGTGGGAGACAATATAAATAACAGAGAAAGTTGAGGCAAAATCAAGTTTAAAACTCATCAAAACGTATAGATGGAAAACTAGTCTGCTACACTCACTTCCAGGATTTTGCAAGAGTTCAGCCAGTTCACAGAGGGCTCTGATTAAGGCTTTGTATTTTGAAGCTAGAGGCACAGGTTTGAACCGATGGGTCACTGAAGACACTGAGGAAGTCAGAGCTGCCCCACAGCCAGACGGGCCAGCACAGAGGCGGCAGCCCAGGGTGCGGCCCAGGGCACGCAGCCACAGAATTCCAGGAGCTAAGGCACCAGCGACCACTCAACCCTTCTCCACGTGCAAAAACCGAGCCAGAGGCCGAGTGACGTGGGGCGGGGGTCCTGCAGCCCAAGAGCACCCAGCCTCTGCTGCCCAGCATCTGCTCCCTGCCCTCCACACTCCGCTGGGCCTCTCGACAGAGGGGCCAGACTGGTCGGGGTGCTGGGCCCCCAGCCTGGGCAGCCTGTCAGCCCCCCTGCATCCTGGGGGAGGAAAAGAGAACACCTGGGTTGTATGGGGCTTGTTTGGCTCCCTCCCTGAACAGTCAGCGACAGCAGAGGTATCCTGACTCCAGGGGCAGTTCCCACGGCCATGGGGACCCTCAGAGGCCCCGCCCATTGGCAGGAGCCTGCGCCCGAGTCTGCACTGTGGTGCGGCCCAGGAATGGGGAGGGCAGACCTGCAGCCAGGCGGCCGGGCGACGCGGGGCTCTGCAGCTGCACCCCTGGGGGGCCTAGGGACCCACATGCCTCAGCTTCCTCATCCATGAAGTGGAGAGAAGGTGGACTCTCACAGTCTTGAGGTTACATTCGTCATGTGCTCAGAAAGTGCCTGGAACCCAGAGAACACTGCTGTGTGTTTCTGGCAACATTTTTAGCACTATCTCCCCACTTGTCCTTTAAAATGTGGTTAAACCACCATTATGATAAACCAGGGAATAATTCCTCACACTCCGATACACCGAGCCACTGAAACAGAGTGCTTCTTGCAAGCAAAGTTCCGTGACCTCTGTGCCGCTGGGTTCTGGCCACCGCGGTGTGCCTGATCATCTGCAGGTTGGCTGTGAAAGGTGTTTGCTGAGTCTGTTTGCAAACCGGGAGACTATTTTTAGAACACGCTAAATGGAGAAGGGCTCTTGGCCTCGTCTCCACCTTACCTTGGACTCCAAGTAAATGTTGGCCAAGGACATCTTGGAGATTTTGTAGAGGCAGACAGAGAGCGAGACGGCACACAGCACGAAGAGCGTGTCGTTGATGGCCACGCGCACGGAGACGATGGCCTTCCTCTCCCAGCTGCCCGTCTTCACCAGCACGGCACAGGTAAGATTCACCAGGAGGAACACGAGGCTGATGAGGAGTGAGGCCAGGTAGAGAGGTAACCTGGAAGGGGCGAGAGACGTGTGAGCACCGCGGCAGGCACGCTGGCTGCGCAGTCTGGGTCCATCTAGAAGAACACTGACATGTTTTTGGTGAACGGCTAGAGGCAGAATCCACCGACGCAAACAAACACTCCACAGGTGGGCTGTGGAGGTGGCTGGTCCAGGACTCAAATGACAGGTTAACCACCAACTGTGCCCTCAGGAAGGCACGCCAGCTCTCGGGGCCTCACTTCCCGTCACTGGGCGGACTGAGGACTGAACAGGGCGTGAACACCCGCTCACCTCGTCCAAGTGCTCGCCCAGAGTCCGGAGGGCAGGCTGGGCCACAGAGCGGGTTCCAGGGAGCCGGCCACCACCCTGTGCTCCGGGGACTTGGGCCAAGTCAGCCCGTGTGAGTCCTGGTGCCAACTACCTAAAACACAGGAACACCCACCCTGCACGCTGTCTTTGAGGACTGAGGTCATGTTTATTTTTAAAAAGTCACTGAAGACGTGGGAGCCGGGGGGCACTCACTCGCACCTGGGAGCCTTCGCACCAGCTTGCCCAGGGCAGATGCTGCCGGCCATCCTGGTCACCGGCCACTGTGAACTCACAGCTTCTCAGAGCCACACACACTTCCTCAGTGACCTGTGTAAGGTCTCTATGAAGATGTCTCAGACCTGCTAATACCGCAACCCACGGCCCGTCCACCTCGAGCTTCGTCTGGGTGGACATCAGTCAACAGACACGCAAAGAAGAGACAGGCCTGCTGGGCTCGAAACCAGGCTGGTTCCAGCTGAACCTTCGCAAGTCTAAAGGCAAAAGACCATCAGCCAGAAGTGGTTTTGCAGCCAGACAGTGGTGGTGTTTTCAAAGCCGTCACAGACCAGGACATGAAGGCCTGGGTTCGAGTCCCCGCTCAGACACCAGTGACAGGAACCCGTGTGAGGGGGCAGGGGGCAGTCACAGAGGAAAGGACAGAAAAACAGAGAGAGAAGAGACAGGAGCAGCTGCGGTTTTATTTCCTGCTCGCGGGTGGCAGGGCCGTGGAATCAACCCCACGGCCCCCCAGCTAACTTGAATGCAATAATAGTTTCCTGTCCACTAGCAAAGTCCCTCACCTGATTTTTCAGAACAAACATTCTACCAAAGGAACTTTTTCAGCCTTATTCCTCATCCTTTAGATTGTAGCTCGAAGATCGCTTCTTCCGAGAAGCCTTCCCTGCCTCCTGACCCCTTACAGGTACATGCATGCACACGCATGCACACACATGCACACAGGCTCACCTCTGCCTGCGCCTTCCTGGTCCCTGTGCTTTAACTCTACAGACAGAGCCCCGCTGACTCAGAAGCACTCGGATGGTCTGACCCACGCGCCTCCCGTCTAGGTGGTAAGCTCCAGGGAGATACACGTTTGGCTCTTTCAGTGCTGTCCCCCTGCGCCAGCAGGAGCTCAAGAAATACTCGACTCCTGGTGAAGATTTGCACCTGCATCGGAAGCGTGAGGCAGGTCCCTCTCCTTTCCTACAGCTGCTACAGGTCTGGCCCTTTGGGGGAAACAACCTGAACTGGAGCAGCTGCATCCTCCAAGGTGGAGACAAGATGGAGGCTCTTCCCTCCGCAGCCCTGCTGGGGCTAGACGGCCTGCAGGGGCAGACGGGGTGGGAGAGAAGCTGCAGGAGCTGGCGGCCCACAGGTGGGTACGCAGAGGGACAGTGGAGTGGGACAGGATGACAGGACTCTAGTCGGGAGGCTATGGCCCAGAGCTGAGAAGGGAATGTGACCGGCGAGACCTGGGCAGGCAATGCCACTGAAGGAGGTGAGAACAGTGCGGGCGGGCCGGGGCCCAGTGGTGCCACAGGGACGGTGATGTAACCGGGCAGCCAGGGAGAGCGGACTGGAATGCTCATGTGTGAACAATGACGACTGCACTGTACTAGTCAGTGGGGACGATAGATGTTACTGAGTGAGCATGTGCACTGTGTGGCCGTCACATTCAAAATGACTGAGTGAGTCTGATGCAATGAATCTGCATCAAATTTTGCATTAAGCTTGAACATTCCTCCACGGAAACTATTCAGATGATTCAGAAGGCCACAGCTGTGGGCAACTGGTGATTGGCAGCTTCACCATGACAATGTGCCCGCTCATATATAACATCTCATGCAGAGTTTTTTGGCCAAAAATCAAATCACCCAGGTGACTCAGCCCCCCAGTAGCCCAGATTTGGGGCCCTGCCACTTCTGGCTTTTCCTAAAACTACAATCACCTTTGAGAGGGAAGAGATTTCAGACTGTTGATGAGATTCAGGAAAATATGACAGGGCAGCTGATGGCAACTGGGAGAACTGTCTGAGGAGCCAAGGTGCCTGCTCTGAAGGGGACTGAGGTGTCACTGTCCTGTGTACAATGTTTCTTGTGTCTTCTATTTTCTTCAATAAATGTCTCTGTTTTTCATATTACATGCCCAGAAACCTTCTGGACAGACCTTATATCTAAATAAAATATAATGTATATGCCTTTTGGCATATTTTTAAAGTAACAAAATAAGAACATTTTCATTCTGATTCAAGGAGGTAAGTGGCTACAGTGGCCTTTCCTGAAACGTTTGCCCTCGGTGTGCGGGTCTCCCGGGCAGGGACATCAGGACCCCGTCCCTCGTGCTGCACCCGACTCGCGTCCCCAGACACCCAGCCTCCCCTCCCCTCTGCCGAAGTCTGACCTCTCTCAGCCCCCGGTTCTCTCCCGGTGGCGGGGTGGTGTCACGGAGCACTCTGCACACCTGGGAAGAGCCGCAGCGCTCTCCTCGCACAGCCCTCTGCACACACCCGGGACACAGGCCTTCCCTTCTGGACTGCAAGCCCCTCCCGTTCATCTCCGCACAGGCCTCACTTCCTCCACCACGTTCCCATAATGCCCCCAGTCCCCAGAGGCCACAGCAAAATGCCCACACACCTGACACGTCACTGACAGCACTTGGCCTGATTCTGCGACTTTCTCCGCTGTTCAGGACATCTCTACCCTCAGTGTTTGCCACCCTCCCCCCCAAGACCCAGCCTACCGCCCTGCCTCAGGGTACCCAGCTGAGTGCCTAATGGTCAAAACTGTGTCTGCTGGATGGTGCCTGGTGCTGGGGTGACAGCTGCCTGCTGTACCCAGGCCCTGCAGCTCTGGAGAACAGAGCCCACTGGCGGGTGGTGGCCACTCGCCGTGTCGGGCCACCAGGTGGAAGGCAGGGGGCAGGCTCCTCCACAGCTGCACCGCAGGAGGGTGGGGGGGAGAAGACAGGAGGGATGCCAGGCCCCTCAGGCATCAGGGATCCTCTGCCTGCCGCTGAGGCCTGCACCCCAGTACCTCCCACGTGCTCGGGGCCCACATGGGCTTTGGGCTTACCCCCCCTCCCCTTCCTCCTGGGCTCCGAAAGGCACCGGCCTCTCGTTCCCAAAACAGGTGGACGTGCTGTGAGACCCAGAAAGTTCAGCCACCTGTCACCTGTGGGGGACAGCTCACGTGTGAGCCTTTTCCCTGCTTTCTCAGGAGAACACCCCGGTACTTACCGGTATTTGAGTAATTCTGGAGAATATTTCGACTTGGCTTTGAAAATCACCTGCAATGACAGAGAAACACAGTGGGGTGGGGACGCAAGAGGCTGACCCCGAGGCACCCACATCACGCTCAGGGCACTCCCCTCCCCCCTCCCTGGGCGCTGGATGAGGAAGTTTGCTAAGCTAAATGCTTTTCAGGCAGTGCATACCATTTTAAAATAAAGGTAGATAAAATTGTCACAATGTTAAAAAAAAAAGGAAAGGTCTTCTATGACTTTATGGTTTACATGTGAATCCGTACTTGTCCTAGAGATAAACCCCATGCCCTCCTCCTGAGTTACTGGGAGTTTCCCTGGCACCAAATCAACCCAGTTTGGCTGAGTGACCACGTCCCCGGGCCTCCAGCTTCGCTGCACACGCAAACTGCCCTGGGCCACAGACATGTCACACGGGACAGTGGTCTGTAGGAGAAACGCTGTGTGCTGCAAGTCCTCCAGATCTTCAGCAGGCTGCACCCTCGAATGTGCCCACGGGTGCAGGCTTGAGAAGGCAGAGAGGGGACCACAGGCAGATGTCGGCTCTGGCTCCAGCCGACTGGGCTGGTCTACCCAGGTGGTCACGGGGCAGAGGGCTGGCTGGGGGCTGGGGCTGGGGGCAGCAGAGTGGCTGGGCACGGGCTCAGGCATTTGCCATCCTGGGTCCTGGTCGGTGGGGAGTGGGGAGGCACTGGGAGAAGCAGAGAAAGGTTTGGAAGGACAGAGAATGGGACGCTTTCTCAGACAAGATCTGGTGAGAATCTTCTAGCAAAGCCTTCTGTGTGGAGTTCCTAAACAGGACCTCGGCTGGCTGCAGCCTTCCTGGCCGCTGACCCCTCACAGGCCCTCAGCCATGAGCCCTCCCCTCTGCTTAGCTCTCTTAAAACTCCTCAGGATCTGCTCAGCCTGCAGATATCGAAGGGGAGAAAGACGTTGCCTGAGGGGGCATTTCCCCAGTCATAGGAAGTGAAGGACAATGAGAAACAGGGCGGGGAGCAGCAGCCTGGTTCTGGAGGGAGCTGAGGAGAGGACAGCCGCTCTGGGACTCTAGGGGCACACGGGGGTCAGATATTGTTGCCTCCTTGTCTGAGGAGGAAGCAGTGAGAAATCTGTTTCCTCCAGGGATCCTGGAAAGTAACCCCAGAAATCACCCAGTGGATCCCAAGTGTCCAGCCAGAACTGCTGGTGCAGTAGCCACTGGGGTAGGGACCCTCTGCCTAACCCTACAGGCCAATTCCCAGAGCACACTGTGCAAGACGATACCGCCAGAGGCAGGATGGGGCTGACAACAGACAAGGAGCTCGAGGGGCCTGGGCAGCCCACCCGAGCACACACACAGTCAGGTGCCGCCAGGGAGGACCCACAGAATCCCTGCCTGGGGCAGGCGACCACAGCTTCCTACAGAGCTTACAACAAGCACATCCACCTCCCCTTTCAAAAAAATCATTTTCAGAGCTTCCCAGGGAGCATTCCAAACTTGGACATGAGTTTTATCTTTGTCCTAAGTCCTTCTGGGAAGCAGGTAGGAGGCAGGGGTGGCACCATAAATAAATGAAAATATCCAGTAAGACGAACGGATGACAGGAATTCAGGGCCCTTACTTTACAGGAGTCGTGAGGCAGCTTTGCCTGACAGCCCCTGTGGTGGGGGCGGGGCCAGGCTGCTCCCACCACCTCCCAAGTCTCTCAAGACCAAGGAGCAGACGCGCACGTGACTCCGAGGTGCTGTTACAAATTTAATACCGACTCATGCACCGCAGACAAAGTTCTCACAGATGTGCCCTCCTTCTGATTGGTGCTTGGGGATATCGCTTTCAGCAGCCAAGAGAAGTCTTCGCAGGCATCAAAGCAGAAGAAACTACAGGATTTTTAAAAGTGTTTGGCCGTGTCAAGGAAATATGCAACTATTGTTTAATATTCTGCCACACTTAGGGGGACTCACTCAGGTCACTTACCCACAAGTCACTCTCACGCGCCACTGCCTATCCCAGCAGCCCTGCCACCACCCACAGCATCCCCCGCCCACGGACTCAGCTCTGGGCAAGGTGCTGTCAGGAACCAAAGAAAAACATGACCAGCTCTGCCTTCCTCGGGCTCACAGTCGCAGTGAGGGGTGAGACGTGCACAGAGGAAGCACCAACAGAGGCCGACCCACAGGCTCCAGGCTTGGCGCGTGGGAGCTCACGGAGCTGATCTGTAGGTTGCAGACTCAGCCTCGTGGTGACGTCAGCCCTTCTCGGCCACACGCTGCCCCGGCTGGCCCAGGCAGCTCCTGGTCACCGGAGGTCAGCATGAGTGTGTGATTGTATCAGGGTCGGCTTAAGGCTACTCGGCTCCCAGCTCACGCCCACCACTCGGCCAGTGCTGGGTCTCCGGGATGTGGAACCCGCAGGATGACATACCCAGCTAGCCAAGAGCTGTGAATGTAGGTGACACTCCCAAGTGGGAGTGTAGCCCTCCTCCCCAACCACCTTCCTTTATACACAAAGGAAGACGCTGCTGGACTTCCCACAGCCCCACCCCTGCAGCTCCATCTACCGGTTTGGTGCCGGGTGGGCTGAACGGGGTCAAGTGCAGCATCACGACCTCTATGGACAGCCTGCACCCTAGAGCACCCTCCCAGAACACTGCAAAGGACAGAGGTTCCAGCCAGGACTGTCCAATACTTGGTCCAGTACTCCGGCCCTGTAACCAGTCAGACCCTTTGCCTCAAAAATTCCACTTGCAAGAGATCATTCGGAGGCAGGGCTTCTCACAGTGCGCCCACAGAAATGAGAACTTTAAATGTTACTGGAAATAAGTGTTGCGATCAAGCCTACGGAGAGCTGCATGGCCAAACAGGTTTTCTTCCCAGCAGCGACTTCCAGAGCCTTTGCAAGGCTCGTGTGGCGTGAACCTTCAAGAGAAACACGGGGCTACAGCAGTTTCCAAACGGATTCGGCCACTGCAGGTCTTCCCAGGAGTGAGTGTTTCTGGGAACCCAGACTGGGGAACACTGCCCTGGGGCACTAAGCACAAATGGAACGCTCCCTGCAGCCCTAATAGTAGTGACAATCACAATAATAATAAAATAACCACAACAAGTGAGAAGCGATGACAACTTCCAAATGATGCCGAGTGTTCACCCCCATGAACATGAGTTCCAATCAAGCATGAGGGGTCCACAGGGTTGGCGACCCCAAAAAGGACCCACAGCCCCACCCCGTAGAATGACCTGTGCAATAAAAGATGGGGAAGCCCCACAAAACTCCAACTCAGATCACCATGACATCCCTGCCTGCCCAGAGGAAGACAGCTGTCACCGGTAAAGGAACAACCAGGCAGCCAATCATCATTCTATCCTCTCTAGGCTGAAAGCAAAGGTGACGACCTGAAAACAAGCCTTGACCGTGATTTGTAAAAGTTCTGTCCACTCTCGGTCATTTCTGGCAACTGTATGCTTTGAATCCAACTGGGCGTGTTCACGCTGTGCTTGGAAACACTTCGTTTATCCTTCAAGCTAATCATTAAAGTTCCTTGAAGTTGTATTTAAGTTCCCGGCATATTAAACTGAGGTATACACCAATATACATATATATGTGTATGCATATATTAATTACAGTACAATTTTTGTCCTCCCTAATTTAAGGGCATAAATGTCTGAACCAAGTGTTTAAAAAAATCCAAACTCGCCTGCCCACCCCACCCCACCCCCATCTGTGCTCCAAGACACTTCACTAACAAAGGTCCTCTGACGAGGGCCCAGAACTGCAGCTTAACCTCCTGGGCCGAGGCTGGGACCTCTCATCGGCCTGCCCACCTGCTGCCGTCTGCGCCGGCTCCCACTGGCCCCGGCAGGGACTCGGCTGGAAAGAGAATGATCATGAACTCAGTTTACCGTGCTGCCCACAGCAGGGGCTCAGCCCGCAGGTGCAAAGCCAAGCCCACAGACTCAGAGCAGAGGGAGACCAGGACTGTGAGGGAGCACCTGGGGAGCACGCACAGCCAGATAAAAATGCAAAGGTTCCACATTCAGACGGGTGGTGCTCACGATGGTTCAGCTGGAAGTGAGCACTAAATCTGGGTTCCAGAATTGTGAACATAAGGAAAAGCTGGTCCACACCCTCGAGAAACTCAGAGTCAGACACAGACATGCCAGCAGAGTGGAGCTGTGATGTGGTGTGAGGTGTGAGGAGGTAAGGGGAGGTGTGAGGAGGTGTGGAGAGGTGAGGGGTGGTGTGGGGACGTGTAAGGAGGTGTGGGCAGGTGTGAGGGGATGTGTGGAAGTGAAAGGAAATGGGAGAGGATGTATTGGCAGGTGTGAGGAAGTGTGAGGTGTGATGTGAGGTGGTGTAAGGAGGTGAGGTGTGGTGTGAAGTGTATGGAGGTGTGAGGAGCTGAGGGCAAGTGTGAGGATGTGAGGAGGTGTGAGGAGCTGAGGGCAAGTGTGAGGATGTGAGGAGGTGTGAGGAGCTGAGGGCAAGTGTGAGGATGTGAGGAGGTGTGAGGAACTGAGGGCAAGCATGAGGGTGTGAGGAGGTGTGAGTTGATGTGGGGACAGGTGCGGAGGTGTGGGTAAGTGTGGGGGTGTGTGGAAGTGGGAGGACACGTGAGGATGTGTTGGGAGATGTGAGGTGTGTCAGGAGTTATGAGGAGTTGTGAGGTGAGGGGAGGTACAGGGAGGTGTGGGGAGGTGTGAAGAGGTGTGAGGAGGTCTGAAGAGGTGTGTGGAAGTAGAAGGAGGGAAGGTGTGAGGAGATGTGAGGAGCTGAGGGGAGGTGTGAGGGAGTGAGAAGTATGGGGAGGTGTGAGGAGGTGTGGGGAGGTGTGAGGAGGTGTGTAGAGGTCAAGGGAGATGTGATGTGTTGGGAAGTGTGAGGACGTGAGGGGACGTGTGAAGAAGTGAGGGGAAGGATGAGGTGTGGTGTGAGGAGGTGGGGTGTGAGGCAGTGAGGGGAGGTGTGAGGCTGTGTTGGGAGGTGTGAGGAGGTTTGAGAAGATGAGGGGAGGTGGATAAGGGGGTACCTGGGTCCCAGCAGGTAACAGTGACAGTGAACACGGCACAGGTAGGTGGAGAACTGGACAGAATGTGAGTCACGTCTGAACCCTGTAAAGGAGAGAGGAAGGCAAGGAGCTGGCCAGCAGCAGGGCAGGGCCTTGTCATCAAGCTCCAAAGACCCCAGCAGAAAGGGGCCTGGGTGGAGGACAGTCGGGGTGTCTGGGCTGCCCCGGGGTCAGCAGCATGAACCTGGCAGCTGGCCGATGGGGGAGAAGAGAGACCATGGGGACAGCGGGCAGGAGGAAGTGGGTGTGGTGTGTCAATCCCAGAGCATCAGCTGTGCTTTAAAAGTGTCTGCAAGAGTTCCGGCCAAGATGGAGGTGCAAATAGAAACCTTTTGCTTCCTCACACAACCAAAAAGAGGATAACAACCCATCTAAAATCAATAACAATCAAAAGCACCAGAAAATCAAACTGCATGGAACTCTGACAACCAAGGAATTAAAGAAAAAATCAACCAGAACAACCAGACCAGTAAGGTGGTGGGCCACGCTGGCCAACTCAGAAAAACCGCAGCAACTCGGGGGACCAGGCAGGTGGGATGGCTGTGGTAAGGTGGGCTGCACGGGAGGGGCTGACTTAAGGGAAAACTGAGACTCAGAGCCAACTGTGGACTATGGCGAGGATTGCCCAGGTGGGAGAAACTCCCAGTCTCACACGAGAGTCTGTTGGAAAGTGGGCTAGAGACGAGCGGCGGAGCTGCACTGTTCCCTCTCTAGCCCCTCCCCCACAGGCAGCGCCACAGGGCAGCAAAGAGGGCAGGTTGCCCTGCCCGGGTGAATACCTAAAGTCCCACCCCCTTACAACTTCTCAGGTGCACCAGGACAAAGAAATACGGCCCAAATGAAAGAACAGAACAAAACCTCAGAAAGAGAACTAAGTGAGGAGGAGATCGCCAACCTATCTGATGGAGAATTTAAAGTCCTGGTAATCAAATTGCTCACAGAAATGACTGAGCTTGATCAAAAAATGAAAAAGCAAATGAAAGATACCCAAAGTGAAATAAAGCAAAATATTCAGGGAACCAACAGTGACAGGAAGGAAACCAGGACTCAAATCAATGATTTGGAACAAAAGGGAAAAATAAACATCCAACTGGAACAAAATGAAGAAACAAAAATTCAAAAAAGTGAAGAGAGTCTTACAAACCTCTGGGACAACCTGAAATATTCCAATATCTGAATTGTAGGGGTGTCAGAAGGAGAAGAACAGCAGCAAGAAATTGAAAACTTACTTAAACAAATAATGAAGGAAAACTTCCCCAATCTGGTGAAGGAAACACACTTCCAGGAAGTGCAGGAAGCTCAGAGAGTCCCAAAGAACTTGGACCCAAAGAGGAGCACACCAAGGCACATTATCATTAAGTTACCCAAGATTAAATATAAAGAGAATCCTGAAAGGAGAAAGAGGAAAGGAGCACTAAAAGAAGTGCCCATAAGGCTATCAGCTAATTTCTCAAAAGAAACCTTGCAGGCAAGAAGGGGCTGGAAAGAAGTATTTGAAGTCATGAAAGGCAAGGACCCACATCCAAGATGACTCTATCCAGCAAACCTTTCATTTAGAATGGAAGGGCAGATAAAGTGCTTCCCAGATAAGGGCCAGTTAAAGGAGTTCATCATCACCAAGCCCTTATTATATGAAAGGTTAAAGGGACTTATCTAAGAAAAAAGATAAAAAATATGAACAGTAAAATGACAACAAACTCACAACTATCAACAAATGAACTGAAAAGAAAAGCAACAAAAACAAAAACTAAGCAAACAACCAGAACAGGAACAGAATTTTATCACATGGAGGGAATTCAGTGGTGAGGGGTAAGGGAGGAATGGGGGGAAAGGTACAGGGAAGAAGAAGCATAATTAGTAGGCATATAATAGACGGGGAGAGATAAAACATGGTACAGGAAACAGAAGACTCCAAGAACTTAATGTACAGCCCATGGACACGAACTAAGGGGGGGAATGCTGGAGGGTTGGGGGGCAGGGAGGGGAAAAATTGGGAAAACTAATAGCCTAATCAATAAAAAAAAACTTAAAAAATGTGCTTGCAAAATGAAAGGTTCTTCAAGGGCACTGGACCTACATCTTTTTTTTTCTTTAATCCTCACCAGAGGATATGTTTTTATTGATTTTAGAGAGAGAGGAAGTGGGAGAGAGAGACATCGATCAGGGACTCTCATATGTACCTCAACCAGGGGTCGAACCCACAAACTAGGTATGTGCCCTGACCAGGAATCTAACCCACAACCTTTTTTGGTATATGGGTCAACATTCCAAACAAATGAGCCACCTGGCCAGGGCTGGACCTTGTTTTCAGGTTTGAGGGACCCAGGGTGTGGAGGAGCCCAGGCCCCAAAATGGCAGAGCAGAGGGAGAGGCGGAACCAGGGGTGCGGTGGAGGGGCTCTGTCGAGAAGGCAGACAAGCTGGACGCAGAGGCAGGAAGGAGGGGGCGGCAGCAGAAGGTGGCCACAGATTTTGAACAGTGAGGCAGGGCTGGAACCCTGAGGTGGAGGAAGAGGCCCAGCCGTTTGTTAGGGAACCTTGACCGGGACCCCACAGTGAGGGAGGCAGGGCCCAGGCCCCTCTCCCCCCCCTCCCCCTCCCACACCTACATTGTCTGTGCAAACAGCGGTTTTCCCAGGGCCCCACGTGGCGGTGGAGGGGTGGGAGGATGGGCAGGGAGCGGGACCGAAGATGACACCCGGGAAAAGCAGCGGTTTCTGTGGGAAACCCCCACCATCTCACGGCAGCGAGGCGTTTCCCCAGATCACAAATCCCTTTAGGTCCCAGCCTCCTTCCTCCCACTGCAGATCCCACCTAGAAAAATGCCAATGAAAGCAAAGTCCGGTGACTTTCCCGAGGTTCCATTCGGGTCTGAGCTCCCGGAAGGCCTGAGGTGAGGCCGCAGGGCCCGCCAGTCCACCCCCTGCTCCCTCCTCCCAGGGCCCAGCCTCCTCGCCCCGACCTGTGGGCACGCTCAGAGCCCTCTGTGACCCCAGGCCCTGCACACCACCGTTCAGATGACGCAGGAGGCCCAGGGACCAGGATGTGACGTACTTGAGCAAGAAGATCTAGAAGCGGCTGCTGACCTCTGCCCCCCTTCACCAATAAATCACAGTCCCCGGATGTCACCAGCTCTGTTCCCAACCTTGACCTCCTGTCTGCTTTTCTCCTACTACTGAAGTTGGCATTCGTTGTCTGACTTATTTTCCTACGTCATGTTGGCTGCTTCGTGGGTAGGGCAGCGACCCTTGTGCATTCAGCAGACGAACAAGAGTGACTTCTGTCCCCAGAGGCAGTGTGTGATGATTAAATGAAGCACTGTGCATCCGTGGGCTTCATTCAAAACCTCTGTGCCGACACTTTGCTTTACAAATACCCCAACAAAATGCGGCCTGTGTCTCCGTGTCCCCGTGTCCCCATTCCTGGCCACCCCTCCCTGAAGTGCTGCTCCTGTAGCCACTTCCCAGTCCTCTCTCCTTAAGAGGCTCTGGACCCCGAAGCCAGACCCTTGATCCCATGTGCCACAGTTCAGTCTGGGGGCTGAGGCCCCTGGGAGACCCAGGAATAACGGAGCCAGTCTGAATCTAGGTCAAGCACCGACTAGAGTCTAAAGAAACCAGTATGTTATTTGCAACAGCCAAGATACAGAGGCAACAACCTAGGTGCCCAGCGACAGACTAGTGGGCCAAGAAGGCGTGCTACATTTATACAACGGACTGTCACTCAGCTGTAAAAAGAGTAACATCTCACCATTCATGGCAACACGAATGGACCTGGAGGGTGTTGTGCTAAGTGAAATAAGTCAGACACAGAAAGACAAATACCACATGACTTCACCTAGATGTGAAATCTAAAAACATGAAACAAATGAATAAACAACGCAACAGAAACCGATTCACAGGTACAGAGAACAAGCCAATGGTTGCCAGGAAGACGTGGGAAGATGGGGGGAAAACAGATCGGGTGATGTGGAGGGCATTTCACTGTAATTAATAAAATAAAAAGAATACTGAGTAACATAAGAAAAAAAGAAACCAGCATCTCAGGCATACATACAATTTGTAAGTTAGTATGCATGCAAATTCACTTGCCTGTTACAAATTTATGGTAGGATTAAACTTTATTATAAAATATGTCAAGTCTACACAAAGAAATAACACAGCAAATACTCATGTACCTGCCACGCAGCTCAGTCAAACTGGAACACTGCCACGCTGGGCACCACCAAAGCCCCCAGCTCGCCCCCCCCGCGGCTCTAGTTCTCACTGCCCTGCCGAGGTCCCCCCGACCTGAGCCCGGTGCTACCACCCCAGGCAGGCTCACTCACTCTCCTGCTGCATTCACAGACCACATCTCGCCCCATCTTGCCTGTTGCCAGACCCGCCTGCAACATGTCTGCTCACCCATCGTGATGTGTGTGATGTGCTCACCATGTGTGGATGCTGGACGCCAGCTCCAGACCGTGCCCTGCACACTGAGGTGTGAAGCCCCACCATGCACAGGCCACAGCTGCATCCGGCCACGGCACAGGGACGCAAGAGTGTGGACTCAGGAGCTCCCGCGCCTGGCTTTGAACCCCGGCTCCACCTGGGACCAGCTGTGACTGGGGAGCCATCACCTAACCACTCTGGGCCTCCAGTCCCTCATCTGCAGAGCGGACGGGTTTTGTGGGGAGGAGGTGAACTGGGACATGTGGACGCCGAGTTTGCTGCCCCTGCCACTGCCAGCCGCCTTGTGTATGTTCTCAGACTGCGACTCCAAACTGCGAGCACAGACGCTCTCTTGACCATAAAAGGAGCCTCCACACTCAGAAAGTCCGGCACCACTGACACATTTGCCATTTGCTCACATGGCCGCTCTGCGCTGCCCACTTCCTGACAGAATGCAGAAGTTACGCAAACCCGAGGGCCTGGCGTCCTGGCGACCGTGACCCGTCGGAAACCCACACGCGGGCTCCTCCCTGCGTGCAGCTCATCTGGTCCAGTCTCTGAGGCAGCAGGTTCTGTCTGCAGCCTGCCCGTCCTCTTAAAGCCACCGGAGTCCGTGCAGTCCTGGCCACGGGACTCTGCGTGCAGCAGCCTGAAGCCACGTGGGCTGTGTCCAGGGGTGCCAGGCGCCCAGGTGAGGTCCTCACCATGCCAGCTCCTGTGTTCGAGCCTGGCGAGCACGGGGTCCACGGAGCGAGTCCTGCTCACTTCCTGGTCTCACGCTGACCCCCAGAACACGGAGCCACCAGAACTTAGGGCACTTCCTCATCTGTGGCCTCAGACCAACAATGACACTGTTCCTCCTCTGGGCTTCCATGAAAACCAGTGTCCCCAGGGTGTCCTCAGCTTCTCCAGCCCGCCAGAGAGCTGCACTGTCCTGACACCCAGCTGACCCGGCCCCGGGAAGCCCTCCTCCAGCGTGTACGTGCACATGTGAGTGCGTGTGTGTGTGTGTCACCCCCAGTAAGACTGGGTGCCCCACGAAGTGGGGACTCACCTTACCTGTCAGCCCTACTCTGTGCTCATTCAGTAAATGGTGAAGGGTCAGAGGCCTCATAGGCAAACCCATCTCCACCGCTTCCCCCCTTCCCACGGCCCCTCCTGTTTCCAGTTCCCCTCTCTCCTCCACCCTCCACGGCCCCGAGAGCCTCCATCCATCAGCGCGCTCACTAGCTGGGCCGCCCTGGGCTGGGCCTGCACTGGTAGGCCCGTGAGGGGCAGGGGGCCATACCCCTCCCTCTGAAGGCTCCCAAAACCAACCTGATGACACAGACCACTGGTCTCACTCCCTCCGCTTTTCCATGTGGTCATCTGAGCATCTGGATTTGGGGCCGTGGCTGGCCAGACTGCCACGAACCTGCCCCTGATGAACTCTCTCTGTCCCCAGCCTCAGTGTCCACCTGTGAGGTCAAAGGTTAGTACCTTGTCCACTAAGGCGCCTCTCCTTTGAAAACCCTATGCCAGGAAGGGCCTTCCAAGAGGGCAGCCTGCATCCTCTGGATGTGACGCCCGGCAGACACAGCACAAGCGCGCTCCCAAGTGGGCCCCGCAGCCCAGCAGCAGCCGGTCACACGGGCCCCGAGCTGCCCCTGCCATCCCACCGACTCCGAGGGGCGAGCGCCTGCCCGCTCGCTGGCCTGAGTGGACTCTGACCGTGTGGATCAGCCTCTCGGTCTCATGAGTGGACAGGGCTGTGGCCACACGAGGTACCACTAATCTCCTTCTGTTTCTGAGCTGCCCCTACCACAAATGCGGTTCGTTTTACCAGCCAGGACCCTGCCTCTGGTTGTTCCGAATGAGCCGAAACAAGGTGTCACAGCCGAGCAAGGCGGCCGGGCTCTAAGGCTCCACGAAGGAAGGGCCCCCCCCGCACCCCGTGCAGGCCACCATCTCACCGCCCACCCTGACCCTTGTGCTCAATTATGCAAAAACCACAAAGTAAGTTATGCGGAATACGCCTCTGTTTTTCCCCCAAAATAACTTCCTGCCTCTGAAGTGAGGAATCTGGGTTCCCTGGAACGCCGGCCCTGGCTGGAAGCTGTCTCTGCCTCTGTCTCTGTCTGTCCCTGTCTCTCTCCCACTGCATGAGGACACGAGGAGACAGCGGCCGCCTGCAAAGAGGAAGCGGCCGCTCCACAGCCCGGCCCTGCTGACGCCCCGACCTCGCCCGTCCAGCCTCGGGAACCGAGGAACGGGTGCAGTGAGGCAGCGTCGGAAGATGCTCCCAGAAGACGCTCCCGGTGTCCTGCCCGCCCTCACGCCTCCTCCAGAGCGGTGACAGAGGCTGCTCTCTGGGCTGCCCCAACTCACTGTGGACACCGGGCAGGGCCTCTGGGGACGGGGATGGCAAGAGAGAAACCGCATCCCAGAGAGAAATAAGGAAAGGAACTGAGAAAGCTCCACCCAAAGCAGGGGGGCCTCGGGTGGGGCCAGCCAGCATTTGCCACCAAATCTGTGAAAGGCCGGCTGTCGTGGGAGGAGGGGCAGACCTGACGGGCGAGGACAGGCGTCAGCCAGCTCCGTCCCAGGCCTCCTCACCTGTCCATCCTCACGCTGGTCTGGACCCCAGGAAGCTGCCGCGAACAAACCAGGGCCAACGGATTTGACTCCTGTTGATATAGCAGCAAAAGTTGCCAGTTCTTTTTAAAACGTCTGTCTTAGCGGGAGATTCACACAGGAGTGAAAGGGTGAATTAAGCCCCCAACCTTCAACTAGAAACATCCCCCAGTTCCCGTCACCACGGTGAGGACCGTCACTAAGTAATGCTGGCCAACCGCACAAAAGACACGTTATTTACGTGCCCTGTTCTGCCTGTCCAACGCTAAGTTCCCGAAGGCAGAAGCCTGACCTCAGTCCGGTGTGCACAGCACCTAGAGGACAGGCACGCGAAACCACACAAGGAAGCAACCTGAACGTCCATCAGGAGCGGACGCGTAAACGAGCTGTCCTTCACACAACGCGGACATGCTGTCCAGCCTTGGACAGGGAGGACATACGCTGCAACACAGAGGGACCTCGAGACACGACGCCGAGTGACAGTGGACACACGCTACAGCCACGCGTGGTATGAGCCCTTTGGTGTGAAGGACCTAGACGTGGTGACTCCACACACACAACAGACTGGTGGCTGCCGGGCGCTGGGGTGAGGGGCCGTGCGGAGAGAGGGCTCAGGGGGTACAGGGTGTCGTCTTTCATGGGCGACGAAAATGTTCTGGAACTAAATAGAGGTGACAGTTGCAAAATAATGGAATGTACTAAATGCCACTAAGTTGTTCATATTAAAAGGTTAATTGTGTGTTATGAGAGTTTTCCTCCAAGTTTAAAAACACACTTGTTGAGTGGATGGAATGAACATCCCTGTTCCGGGGGACACCTGTGTCCCTGTGTGGGGGCCGGGCCCAAGGGCCTCTGTGGGGACAGGCGTGTGCGTCTCATCAGGACAGGACAGGAGGGTGGTCCTGACCCGGGCTCACCCGCTGCCTGTGCCTCTCCCTTTCTGCCCCAGGTCACGCATGACGAAGCAACCGTCACATCACCTGATGGGCAACACGGCCCTGGACACTGTCCAGTGTGGGAAGCAGGGAGAGCGGAGCGGGAGGCAGGTGCTACCTGGGAGCTGGTCTCATCACATGCAGGCACCTACCAGGTGTTCTGCCGGCTGCAGAGCTTACCAAGTGTCTGCCACTGGGGGCGGGGGGGGGGGCAGTGCTCACACAGCCCCAAGACGCCCAGCCCACCCTGCTCTGCACATCCCGAGCCGCTGGTTCCCAAGGGGAGGTTCCCCTTGTGTGCTGGGGGTGGGGGGCAGGTGGCCCGTGGCACCTCGTTTCTGCCTGCACCTGTCCTTCCCAACAGCGAGTGGCCCTTCAGCGCAGACACTTCCAGTCTCTGACCCCAGACATGGCGGGTGGGTGACGGGTCCGGTGTGCACCCTGAGGGAACGACACTCTAACTACCGGACCAGACGCCAAAGCCTGTTTCCCACTCGCCCAGCAGAAATCGCAGGGCAAAGGCAGGCAGGGGCAGCTCAACACAGGTGCCGGGCTTGTGCATCCCCGTCCCGAGGACCGAGCCTGGCCTGCAGCCTGTTCTTGTGCACGCTGTGAACGTTAACTGGTTTTCATCTTTTTAAAGAGATATTACACAAACACGCGACAGGGGCTGTGTCCCTGGCCCGACTCCCACCGGGCGTCCGTTGTGAAGCCCCTGTGCCCGGTGGGACAAGTGCACTTTGTCCTCTCGACTTTGGCCACAGGATTACATATAAAGTGAGAGGCCGGCAGCCCGCGGGGACCTCTGCCCAGCCGGCGTGTGTCGGGCTGTCTGACCCGTCTGTCTGCTGAGGCGCCTTCTGTCCGGGGGAGGCTGGCCTGTCGGGGCGGAGGCAGCCCTACACACCAGGGAGGGGCTGTCCCCTCTCACTGGACCAGGTGACCAGGAGCTGACAAAGCCACTCTGGGAATCACCTGACATGTTTTAAAATCCTAAGAATCTGAGTGATGTTCTGGAGGAGTCGCCTTCCCTTCTGTCGTGTTCTCTGGTCACCTCCAGATGAGCCCCTCCTGGGACTGGTGGCCTTGGGTGGTGGGCACCCTGGCGGGGACGGGTCCCTGTGTGCTAGTGGACACAGCCCCGACAACCCCCACCCCAGGGAATGAACTCTGCCTTAGCCCAGGGCTCATCCCCCTCTCCCGCTAGTCCTGCGTGTGGGGCAGGCCCCGGAGCAAACCCCGGCAGGTACCAGGGAGCATGGGGCCCAGTGCAGGCTACCTTGGGGCCAGTGGGGTCCTGCAGGAGGACGACACAGCCACGCCAGCTCGGCCTCTGCTGGTGGGAAGTCAGGCCTTGTGGTCAGCAAGGCTGGATTCCGGTCCCACCGTGAGAGTCTGTCTCATTGTCCCCAGGAGCACGGAGGGCATTCGTGACATCTGATCACCTGCGGTCGGCAGGGGACCCTCAGGCCCTGCAGCAGCAACACTGGCACAGAGGGGAGCTGGTGCTCCAAGGGGTCTGGGAGAGCGGGCTGTGAGCCAGAAGTTAGGGGGCGGGGGCTGCTGCTGCTGCTCCCTGGGGGCGGCGGTGGGCACGGCAGACTGGGCGTCACTAACAGGAAACGTCTCCGGTCCCGTGTGCGGTTGCACTCACACATGCGGACAAACAGGCAGTCACACAAGCGCTCACAGGAATTCACACGGGCATGTGCTCTGGCACATACACATGTGCTCACACAGCCACACACACGGGTTCACACAGGCCCTCACGGGGACACACACACAGTGGGGTGAAGGTAGGTTCATGGTGGTGAGTATGTTAACAGAGTTTATCTTTGTGTTGTTATCAATTGATTATTGCATGCTTTTCCACACAAATAGCTGAACACCTACTTCTGCCTACCCTGTGCACCCGGCTCTGGTGGCTGCGAGGCCACTGAGTGACCCGGAGGAGCCAGGGCCGGGGCCACCAGGGCCGGGGCCAGTGTGCAGCGCAGAGGTGAGGCCACGCCCCCTCGCTGGTCTCCTGGCTCTGAAGTCAGGCACTTGGGGACTGGCGAGCCTCGTGAGTCTCTAAGCCTCTGTCTTCATAATCCCCAAGAGGCCTAGAGGTTCCCCCTTCCCAGCTCCTGACTAGTACATACCACAGGGGTCTGGTGATCACCCCTGATGAAACTGGGCCACAGTGAGGAGACCCCCACACCCCTTTCCCGGTGGGTGGAGGGCCGTGGCCTAGCGGTCAACACCACCCAGTTCCCAGTCGGCAGGGGCGAGGACCCTGGTGCCTGTGGCGTTAGGGTGCGTGGGCAGCAGGGCGAAGGCCCAGCTGGGCTCTGCCTCCCCGGTGGGCTGGTGAGCTGGGCCACGTCTCTAGAATCCTCCAGGCCCAGAGGCTCGGGCGCAGACCCGGAGGGGTCTGCTCGGCCCGAGGTCTGAGGGGCTGTACTGGGAGCAGCTGCTACCCCCCACCCCATGCTCTCCCTAAGGCAAGGCCAGCGTCGCAGCCAGGCACACACGCTGGCTGCAGCTGGGCGGACACGTCGAGCAGATGACACGTGGGCTAGTGAGGGCAGAGTGCTGACCCTCAGGAACCTGGGTCCGGGCCGTGAGACGCGGGCAGAGCGGCCTACTGGAGGGGGCAGAGCAGAGGGGGCAGCAGGCAGCGCCCCCTTCGGCTGCCCCCACCCACCATGAGCAGCACGGCTGCCATGTTCCTGGCAAGGAAGGCCGGCACCCTGGGGGCCAGGCCGGGATTCAGGCCCAGCTCAGCCCACAGGGTGCCTGCTCCTTCTGCTCCAAGGCTGCCTCCCCAGTTACAGGCCCTCACGGGCACGCCGTAACCCAGGCGTCGTGGTGAGCGCCAACACCCACCATGCCCCAGGCGCCCCATGCGCCCCAGGGCCCCATGAGGACCCCCTTGTGGCTCCCCAGTCGCCCTCTGAGGCGCAGTGCGGTGCTGGCTCCTGCGTCAGCATCCATTCGTCACACCACCTCCCCCCACGAGGGCTCACTTCTCCTTTCCTGCCTAGCACGGCAGGCAGGGCTCTGACGCAGGACCCGACGCAAGGCTGAGTGAGGTGAAGGGGGCCCCCCGCTCCATCCACCCAAACTCAGGAACCCAACGGCCTGGGGCCCAGACCCGTCACTCTGAGAGCAGCAGCAGGGGTCACCCTGATCTGACGTCACCGAGCCCTCCACCCCATCACCACCCGCCACCCACGGCCCTCTCCCCCTCTCTGCGGACAGATCTGCGTGCCCAGGGGCTGCCCGGCCGGGTGGCAGGGGTCACCGCAACGCTCAGGCCTCAGGGTCCTGCCCCACTCAAAACCGCATCAGTGGGCCCATGAACATGACGCTGATGCCGATGCCGCTGCTGGGGTGGGAGGGAGCTGAGGGTCTCCCAGGACTGGCATGCCAGCCGGAGCCGGCAACACCAGGTCCTCGACCCTCCGTGTTCCCAGGGGAGCTGCGAGCCTTCAGGCCAGATGTGTCGCCCCCAAACACACACACACACACACACACACACACACACGCACGGCCGCTGAGAGTCGGCAGAACCAGTCCAGCCACCAGCACCTCCACCCTTCGCAGCCCGTCAGAGGAACAGGTCGTCGGAGGAAGAGGTTGGAGGAAGAGGACAGTGGAGAAGTCATCAGCCGGTGCCCAGGAGCGCAGTGCTCAGGGTGATGCCAGCCCTCACCCCAGGTCACCGAGGACACAGCACCAGGGTCCCACTGAGGGGCCAGGAAGAAAGGGGGCCCGGTGCTGCTCCCTGACAGGTCCTTGCTCAGCTGGGAATGTGCCGCCCAGCAGATGCGGACACCAGAGCGAAGCGGCTGTGAGCAGAGCGTCCTGGCAGAGGCCAGCCTATGTGCGCAGGTCTGAGGGTCCCGGGAATGTGGGATCTGCAGGTAGCAGGGCCCCCAGACAGGCAGGGAATGAAAGGGGGCAGGTGGAGGCCTCGGGGAGGCGCTGGGTGGGGAGCAGCCCATCACCTGCGTGGCCCCACCTGAAGAAGGGACTGGGATGGAAGGAGGGAAAGGACGGGGACAGAGCCAAGGGAGGAAGCCAGGATGAAGGTGACCTCATGACGTGGACACAGCCACCTGGCAGAGTCTCGCACAGGCAGAGCGAGACCCGGAGGTGGACAGGCACAGAGTCACACAAGACAACCCTGTCCCGCCCTGGGCCAGCCCCAGAAGAGCCAGATTCCAAAGATGACGACAGGAGAGGCTACGGGAACAGGGCACACCCCTGCCCTCGGACCTGGACGGACCGGACTGAGGCAGCACAGCAGTGCGGGCATGCTGAGACCCTCCCGAGGGGACAGGGGGCGGTAGTGAGCAGGCAGGGCCAGGCGCTGGCTGGGAGGCATCAAGGGCGACCCAGTCACAGAAAAGAATGTTCCTTCACCTCTCAGGACCCCCTCCAGTTCACTGCGGGCCCTCCCCTTCGGCCTCAGGAGCCGGCGCAAACCTGCCTCATCCCTGAGGACCCAGGGTCCACCCAGGTCTCCCAAAGGCTGGCTGTCCCCCTGCAAATCCCTGGAGTTGCTGCTGAACTGGGTCGTGCGCGCTTTTTGTCCCCGCCCTGGTGGTCGGCTCCTGAAGCAGCAGGAACCACACTAGCTAAGGGCGTGCTTCCCCCCGTGAGGGGTTTCAAATGCTGCACCATGAGGGATAAGCCTCACACTCCAATGTCACAGACATGGGTGACCACGGCTCCACCGTGCACTCACCCTGTGACCTTGAGCGAGTCATCTGACCTGTCTGACCTGCCGCCTCTAAGAAATGGGCGCCTCTAAGAAATGGGGCCCCTGTCAGTACCTTCCTCACAAAGCTGCTGAGAAGAATAATTAAGACACACCCCTTAGAACTGTGCCTGCCACACGGCGCCTGCTGCTGAAACGGTGGCAGCTACTGCACCCCACCCCCCACTCCACAATCTGCTTTACTTGCTCTGAGATGCTGCCGCCAGCCCCCCTCCACCAGTGGTGATTCCCAAGCTCCCCCGGCACTTCCAGTACTGGGAACCCGTGTCAGTCGAAGAGGAGACGTGGGGGGAGGGGGCAGGACAGAGCGGTGCCAGAGCTGGGAGCCGAAGGGTGGCCCCTCTGTGACCCCCCAGAGCATGGGTTTTGTCAGGTGGCCAGGGAATGGTTTTGCCCTGCCAGGTCCCAGATGCCAGCTCTCAGGCACTACCCTCTCCTACCAGCCACCCTAGAAACAGGACAAAAGATCCAGAAACATAAAGAAGGCAGGGCCGTGGCCACGGGCCTCTGAGCCTGAGTGGCTGTCTGCCGGGTCACTCTTTCCCTTGCTCAGCATTTACTCCCAACCAACAGATGGTGAGGGGAAAAACACACACACACACACACACACACACACACACACACACACACAAAAACCGTGCAGCATCTGCCCCTAATCCCGCCGCAGACTCTGCATGTGATTACCAGGGCAGCCTCACAAAGGGACAGGAATGACGATCAATGTGCAATATGACCCTTGTCACAGTTCCTGAAGTAACATCAACCCACCTGACTTTTGTGTCTTGCCGAAACCAACCCCTTTCGAGCCAATGAAGAAGCTGGAGTGTCTGCAGAGGAGCTGGCTGCCTGAGCTGGTTTGGGGGCGTCAAAGTAGTATTTGGAGACATAACACACATCATTCGTCCACTGGAAAATCCGTGGAGATGTGGGACTAGTAACAAGTCTCTGGTGTAGATCCATTTTGCTATGAGTACAATAGTTGCTAAGTAGTGCATAGGCTCTTTTTCAGAAACAAGTATTTCCCCCAAGTTTTTAGTCAGGGGCTCCTACTACACCAGAGCAATCAATCTTTTTTCTACCTTATCTTTGCTTTAATCAATGACATTTTCTTTGGAGAAACAGACACTGTCCAAGGGAACAGAGCGCTTGCCTGCCCGAGCCCCTGCCCAGGAGGCAGCTAGTAAATTACCCTCAGCAGGTGACATGCCTGGACCTTCCCCGTGGGCGCAGTCCTAGTGCAAGGGACATTTCGGTGCTCAGAAAGCTAGTGAGAATCAGAGATGGCGAGGATGGTGGTGGTGGGTGCGATTAAACATTACACAATGCTTACCGCGGTATTTGCAAAGTACTTTACAATTACTCTGCTTTCACTAATGCATGTTCTCCCATTAGCTTATTAACAATGCTCCCCATAAAATGACTCCTGTAAAGGCTCCCCAGCAAACATGTAGGCTTGCGCTTGGGGCCTAACGCCCGCTGGGTGTCACCCAGGACTGCTCTTTGGCTCTCCTGGGGAGTGAGTTAGTAAGTCCTAAGTCGGTGGGGCTCCTGGCCTGGAGGTTCCAAACGTCTCACCCAAACAAGCACGGTCCCACCTGCTGCCACCACGCAAAAAAGTCAGTCTGGTCCAAAAGTACAGATGACGTTTCCAGGCTGGGGTGAGAGGGCGGAGGGAAAATTCTAGAGTTCATCTCCCAGAGGACACACCTGCCAGTACCTCTTCTGATGTGTGAACTAAGAGGCTGCGCGCCAGGCACCCAATGGATGGTGCTTCGCTAAGGGCACAGATTCACAGGTGGCCTTCCGGCCCTCACTGTCCTCTTTCGCCTTTTGGGGGGATGAGAGGGCGTTCTCTGAGAAACGCTGCAGGTAGGTAGGGCAGGCTCAGACGACCCAGAACCAATGCCCCCCCCCCACCCCGCACTCTCAACCTCTGGTTCTGCGACCGGCCCCCGCGCTGCCATCGCACCCCCCCCCCCGCCCGCCACCAAGCGCTGTGAGAGGCCACTTGCCAGGTGAGCCCTCGCCAGGTGTCTCCCGCCCGCCCAACTCACCTGCGTGAAGTACAAGTTCATGAGTGTGAGGGTGAAGAACTGGAGGCACACGGGGAAGCAGTAAAGCAGCCAGAAGACGAAGGGACTGAGAGAGTTGGCCGCCACGAAGTCCCTGAAGTAGAAGGAAAAGAGGACCGTCCGCAGGGAGGCCCAAAAGAGGCAGAGGAAGAGGAAGACGCTCTGGTAGCTGAGTCGTTTGTGGCCGTAGCGCAGCACCAGCCAGAGCTGCAAGTAGATGAACACGAAGAGCAGCGAATAAAAGGCAGTGTAGACGCTGGTAAGGCCGAGCTTCACGTAGGGGGGCACGGCCGGGGTCAGCGTGGGCGGCAGCGAGTCGTTTCGGAGTGGGTCCCAGCGCGGAGCCGCCATCGGGCCGGGGGCGCTGCGGCGCGGCCGGGGGCTCGGGCCTCATCCGGGCCGACGGACCCCACGGGGGTCTCCGCGCATCGCTCCGCCCGGCCGGCTGCGGGAGGAAAGAAAACAAGCCGACTTCCTCCCGGCACCACATGATTTACGGGGCGGCCTTTGTCTGGGATTGGCGGCGACGCACCTCCGCCCCGCGCGCGCCCCCGCACGCACTGCGCGCCCCCGCTCCGCGCGCGCGCGTCCTGCATTGTGCCCTCCAAGGCCAGCCCTGTGCGCCCACCACAGCGCCCCACATTGCGTGCCCCACCCCACGTTCGGCCCTTGGCGCCCACCGGCCCCGCTCCCCCACTGTGCGTCTCCGCCTCACGCACCCCCAGGTGCTGCGCCCCCCGCCCCCGCCCCCTGCAATGCGCGTCTCCGCCCTGCGCGCCCACAGGTACCGCGCCCCAACCCCGCACAATGCGCGTCTCCGCTCGCCCTTCCCCAGGTGCTCCGCCCCTTACCCTGCTTGTCTCCGCCCCGCGCGCTCCTGAAGCCCCAGGGGCCGCGCCCCCCAGCCACCGAAGACCCCCGAGACCGCCCGCCGCCCATGCCCCTCTTGGGGTAGAGCTCCGCGCCTCGCACTTTCCGATGATTACTTCTTGTTTAGCAGAAGTTAATTCTTTTATTTCAAAAACAACAAACTTTACAAGTCTTTTTTCTTTTAAAAATAAAACGTTACGACTCCGTGCCTGCTCATGCTTGGGTGATGCTTATTTCTAAATCTAGAAATGTCGAAGACGGTTTTTGTTTTTGAGGTCAAGTTTGTTAACTGGGAAGGAAGGAACGGTCCGATGGCGCCCGTTTGTTCCCGGAGACCCGCGCCGCGCGCCCCGCGCAGTGCGCCCTCGCACACAGTGCGCGCGGTGGGGACGCTGCGCCCCTCACCTCTTAGTTCAGCGGGTGCCCGGGAGCGCAGGGCGGCAGGCAGCGGGGGGAAGTAGCAACGCTCTCTAGCCCTGCCTCCGATTGCGATCCAACCCTCCCAGTAGGGCTGTCCCTCCTCTGGACCAGCAAGCTTCACATTTGCTGCGGCTGAGCGAGTGGCTGCTCGGAGGCAGTGCAGTTGACTCAAGTTTTTGTCCCGGGGCGCCTCTCCAGCCTTATCCTGGGGGCGCAGGTGGTGTACTGCGCCCTGCGCTAGGAGGGCATGCCCCGCTGCCTCGGGAAGCATTTCTAGGCGAGCAGTTCCCGTGTACAGAAGAGAGGGACCCGATCCTTCAAAGCTCGGGTAATTTCTCGTGATTTAGTTTCTTCTCTTAAATTACTACAAGCCTACCTTAGAAGCACTGCCAGTTCGGTTCCAGACCACCACAATAAAGCGAGTGCTAATCTTTTTTGCTGGTGGAGGGTCTTGCCTTCAGATCGTAAACAACACAAAACCCGCGAAGACCGTGAAGGGGGATGCCTGCATTCAACTCCCTACCTAACTGTGTGGTCTGTTTCCTAGCGGGCCCCTCAGAGCCCGAATCCAGCCCTGCTCTTCCTCCCATTTACTTGGTGTTTACACCCTCCCAACGTGCTGCGGGTGTTTCATCAAGGGCAAGTGTACCTTTGGTGTCAAGTTCCTTTTCTAGTTCCACTGCCCTTTCCCTCTCTCCCTATCACTATTTAAAAAGAAAATATAGAATTAGTCTCCCCATCTCCGATTTTGACCCCCTCAATCCATTCTGCACAGAACAACTGGAATGCTCTTTCAAAAGAATAAATCTGACCATGCCCTTCCTATGCTTACGTTCCTTTCACCTTCCCCTCGTTGTTCTGAGGATCAAGTCCAAACTCCTACTCCAGCTTGCCTGTTGAACTCTCTTGACAGGAGAGTTAACACCTCTTAGCCCCCCGGGGCCAAGAAAACTCTCTCCACCCTGTCCTCCAAGAACTGAACAGATCCCCTTGTGTAAGGGAGTCACTTCCTCCAAGAAGTCCTCTCAGACCACGCCAGCCACCATCCGCTCAGGCTTAGACGAGGCGTACTTACAGGGCATCTTGCATATTGTCAGTCGCCCCACTTGTTTGGGAGTTTCTTCGGGATAGAAACGATGTGTTGTTTAACAAAGTCTTCTTCGTGCTTGCCAGGACATCAAAAAGAAAAAACCCAACTTTCCATTTTATTACACTGAAAAGAATGTAGTTTGTCATCAGAAGCCCCGGCTGTGACAAATGCGTCCCTAAGTAGGACCCCCAAGCATTGTCCCTGTCTTTCCTGGAGTCGGTCGTGCGAGGTTCCACACCCATCCTTCGCTTGGACACCGTCGTTCAGCCGAGATTGTGGGCCCGCTGAAAAGCCTCCCTGAGGTCCCAGCCCTGTAGGTTCATGCAGTTTATTTCTCACACTGCAATTTGTGTGTTTCGTACTAACATCCAGAGTAACTACTCTTCCCAGTCTCAGATCCTCATAGAGTGACGTCCTAAGGAACGTCGAGATGACTGCAGTTTCTGCAGATGGAATCGTGGCGTGGCACCAGAGCTGCCATACCTCTGAAGCAAGGCGGAAAGTCATCCTTGCTAGATGAGACTAAGCAGCTTTTGGAGTTCGTTGTTTACAGGGAATGAGAAAAAAAAATCATTTTCCTTGAGGGGCTATGTTGATGTCACCACCTTATTAAGTTTATGATGACCTGTGGCCACTCTCCAAGGCTGTGCGTCTTCTACATCAACTGGACAGTCATGGGGGTGTTATAGGCATCTACCATTCCTGTGGCATTCAAGCTCCGTCTCAGAATTGGTATGGGCACCAGATTGTCTGCTGTTGACTTAGAGAACTTCCGGTTTGCTTCTGTCATGTGGGCTATTATGTAGATCACACAGGGCTGCCCAGCTGTTTTGGTCCTGGGACTCATGATCAATCCCTTTCCGTCAAAGATATCTGACAGGCAAGAGAGTCTGATCCCTAGACTGGCCCTGGGCGAGGGCGTAGTTTCCATGACTTCTGCTGAGACTGTCTCCCCTCTCCTGGTGGTTGCGCCCCGCTGACCTTGGACAGCCAGGATCTGGGGTCTGTTTACCACCAGCAGCACGGTGTGTGAAATAGCCATAACAGTGCTTGTGAGAGGTGGTGGCCCTTCCCTCACCGATGTATCTCTCAGAACCTCCACGAGAGGAGTATCTTCTGGTCCCTCTCAGGGGCTGGGGTTAGGGGATTGGAGAGTGGGTCATACACAGCATTGTCCACACAGACATTCCCAGTTCCTCGGATTCCTGCTCCTACATGATGTTAAAGAAATTCAAGCATCTTGACCTCTCTTGGTGTGGGTCACCAGGATTCATTCAACCGAGTTATACTGTCTTGAGGAAGATGTGTCCTGTTCTTCTCTCCCCGCTGAAGCACCCTCAGGACTGGTTCCCATGAGTGTGCCCAAGGCTTTTACCAAGGTAAAGAGAAAAATATTACCATTCCTTTGGAGCAGAATCTCCTCCGTCAAGGTTTGGTTTTGCAACGGGATGGACATGTTCGTATCTACCTAGGGTTTTGGTCTGAGGACGGAAGAAGGAGGCACAAAGGGACTTGCATTCCTCCTTGCAAAGTGACTTCCTGAGGCAAGAACATTATGGGTCTTGAAGCAAATGGGGAGCAGTGTCTCTATCCGGGGAGCAGGGAAGCTGTGTACTCTCTGCGTCCTCAGGCTCCTAGGTCCCCGCTCGGAGTCACCAGCCGATGGAACAGGAGCAGGTTGTGCAATGAGCGGATATTGTGATCAGGAACCCACAGACCTCCCTGTTGGTTCAGCCACTGTGGTGGCAGAAGTCCTGGTCTGCAGACCGCCCCGAGCCAGGGTTCAGGCTGCTGCCATTCACTTCCTAAGCTTTCCAGCCACTCTCATCCATGACCCCTCCACCCACAGTTGTGGGTTCTTGGTGCCCCGTGCTGTTTGCTTGGTTTCTCCATGCGCTAACTTCACTGTGCTGGTGGCATTCACTGCAAGTGACCACAGGGATCATTTGTGCCCTGAGCTGTCTTAATACTGCCTGGATTTTTATTGTCCTTACATCCAACCAGACCTCGTTATCAACCTCAGATCCTCTCCACTCCTGAAGCTGTGTTGCTGCCACCACCCCTGGAGTCAGTTTCTGAATTTCTCAGGATTCTTTTTTTTTTTAATCATTGTTCAAGTACAGTTTTCTGTCCTTTAGTCCCATCCCAGCCCACCCACCCCTCCCTCCCCACCTCCCTCCCATTTCTACCCCCCCTAGTTTTTGTCCATGTGTCCTTTATATTTTTTCCTGTAAACCCTTCCCATTCTCCCATGAAATTCCCTCCCCTCTCCCCTCTGGTCACTGTCAGCTTATCCTCTATTTGCGTCTTTGACTATGTTTTGCTTGTTTCTTTGTTTTGTTGTTTAGGTTCCTGTTAAAGGTGAGATCATATGGTATTTGTCTCTCACTGCTGAATTTCTCAAGATTCTTGATGGCAAGCAACGGAAATAAACTTCAGTTCATTTTTTACCCAGTCTCTGCCTTTGTCTTCACAGTGTTCTCTCTCCTTGTCTAAATGACCTCATCTTCTTTTTTTAAACTTTGGTGAATTTAAGCAGAAAAGGAATGTCCTAAAATACACGTTACGTAGCTCGTGAAATCTTCAGGACTGCAGAAAGAGGAGGGACCAGAAATAATGTTGCAGAACTGGTTTGGCAACACGAGCCCCCATGCCGGCTGGGACATGCTGGTTCACACCACTGACCACACAATGCCGGACGCTGCATTGGTTCGGAATGGAGACAGTTGCAGAGAACAGAAAACCTGGCAATAATCGTTTAAAAATAAATGCTTGGGTTTTTTTTTTTTTTCACATATCTGGAAGTCAGGTGTTGCAAGCATGGATTCAGCCATCTAAAAAAATCAGCCAGGGACCCTGGTTCTCTCCATCTGCTCTGTTCCCCTGAGCTTATTGGCTTTCGTCTTCAGAGTGGTCCCCTCGAGGTCGCAAGATGGCTGCTGCAGCCCTAGATGCCACATCTGCGTTCGAGGCAGAAGGTAGGAGGAGACAGAAGGGTTTCTATATCAGGAAGGCAAGAGTTTTCCAAGAAATCTCAAGACAGACCTCCACCTATATCCCCCCCCCCACAGAAGTGCACCATGTGCCGTCTAGAGATGGGGACACAGGAGCACAGGAAGGCACAGACTCCACAGGCCCAGCTTCTGAAGTGCGGGCCGCAGGGGAGCGCGGTGAAAGGGTGCGGGAACCTCCCTCTGGAGTAGATTACATGCACTCCACGCACCTCTGAGTCAAGAGCTTCCAGCGCAGAGTCTGGCCAGCGCCTTCCAGTTGGAGAGCCTAGGCCGTGTGCCCACACGCCAGCGGCAGCAGTGGCCAGGGACCTGGAGGCCGGCATCTTCAGATCCAACTTCCTAGAGGAGGAAACCACCCCATGGACCAACACGTTGGCAAATATCTTCCCATCTTGTTTATAGACCTTCCCAGTCGAGTGTGTGCACATAGCCAAAAGTTTAGAATTAACTTTTTGGGAGACGGATATAACATTTGCATGAAATTGCCTGTTTTTATTATCTATCCACTGTCCTCAGAAATTCTTTTATTTAAAAGGTGAGAAGAAGGTAGGCCAACGATGAGTTGGTGTTGGCCCTTGGCGGATCGCTCAGGTCCAGCTACCCCCAGGCCCGTCTCCCAGCTCTGAACTTCCTGTTCCTACTCAAACCTCAAAAGACACCGGCATTCGGGCTGCCTGTCACCACCAAACCCAATAAGCAATGACAGCGATTGAATCTTTATGGGCACATTATTCAGATGGCTGGCGATCTGAGAAGATGGTGGGTTCATACCCTAACAAACCATCTTGTCTTTTCTTTCCAGGCCAAGGTTTTTATAGCCGGGAATAAACAAGGTGTGGTGAGGGGTTTTGAAGTTCAGGGAGGATTAAGTGGCAGAGACTGCAACATTCCTGTCCTGTTAGCTGTTCCCAGGGGAGGGTAGTGGTCTGTCTCTCCCTGGAACACAGAGGCCCGGATGCCTCCACTTGGCCCCAGGCGGTAATCTCTAGCCAGTGCCCTAGGAGGATGGCTGTTTTCCCAGAAGCCAGGATGGGCCTTATCTAGGGTTTCTGAAACAAAAGCTTTAACATATACATTACTTACTAGGCTCATAACTTTTTACCTTAAACTAAAATTTTCCAACTCTTGAGCCCCCTATCACTACTGCACACCCCCACGTGGTATCCCGGGACCCCCACCATGCCGCTGCCCTGGCCACCTGACCACAGCAGGCCCAGCTCCGGGCCTTTGCCATGCCCCACCCTCACTCCAGGCCAGGTGAACATCTGTCTGTGTCCACTTCTGGGACTTCCCAAGGTGGCGAGTGGGTGTTCATTTCCATAAGCAAATCCTGGCTGGTATGTTCCCGGGAAAGTGGCCTCTGCTGTGTTCGGTGTGGCTGATTCCTGCTGGTGAGCCACACGATCCCAAGCCACGGCCTGCTCAGTCAGGGCCCCAGCAAGGGCCACACAGATCGGGAGTGTCCGTCACTCAGGGGGCATGCCCCCTGGATGGTGGGAATGACACACATCCATGTCGACAGGTGGACATTGTGGGATGAAATGGCTCGGCAGCTACAGTAGCCACTGAGTTATGCTTTTTTACATATTTTAAATCCAACCCCTGGAATCCGGGTGTCATGTGGCTTCAGCCTCCAGATCCCACTCCTAAGAAATTTGTTTTGCTCTGAGCGATGCCGTGTCACATTTCACCAGGTGAAGATGACAGAAAGACACGCCATCTCTTCATTTCCATGACCGACACGTGTTGGGTGTTTGATTTATTATTGAATCAGCCAATGACTCACTGGCTACAGTTTTGGTTCTTAGCCATTCAGGACACAGTTGGCATTCCTTGTGGGTTTTTGGTCTACATCCCAAGCTTAAGCTGTGAATGCCAGGGCTTTCAAAGGTTTCAGGACACCGGGCCACTCCAGGGGAAGCAGGGGAGAAGGTCCAAGAGGTGAGGCTTTTGCAGGCAAAGGTCATTCTGGTGTAAAATGTCCTATTTCAACAAATAATAACTTTTTGTGAAGTATGCATCTATTTGTTTTTATCTCATGCTTGTAATTAGTAAATTTAAAGGGCAGGAAGCATATCAGATTTTCTTAAAAACTTTATAGGATCATAAAATTCACCCATCTGAAGTGTGCCATCCAGTGATTTTGTAGTAGTTTTACCCAGTGGTGTGTTTTTCACCATAAATCTGTGTTAGAGTATTTCATGTCCTGTGTCCCCCTTCCAAAATCATGTCAGGTTTTACCTCCGCCAGGCAGCCCAGCAGAATGATTTATAACAAATCCAGTCTAGGGCAACTGTTGCCCGCTCACGAAGCAGACAGGTGGGTGGCGCTCAGAAGTTAATGCTCTGTTAATGGTTCAATAATCTCATTAAAACTTGGGTATTAAGTGGATCTGGGGTAAAAGGGAACTTAGTGTGAACTGGGGCCCACAGAGGTCAGGAGCCGGAAGGCTTATTCACCTGAAAACAGGTGAAATGCCCCTCTCAGCCCTGGGTGGCCACTGTACGTGGTTCCCCCTCATTCTCTACCCAGTCCTTGGAAAGCCACGTGGAGCTGCCTCCTGCCGCCCACGTGCTTCTTCCAGGTTCCGGTTCTCATCTCCAGAAGAAGAGGTGCATTGCATGGTGTCGCACTAGCAGGAGAGGGAGCCACTCCCACCAGGAAGTCTGTCCTGGGGCTGAGGTTTGCAGTTTCCTGCCCAGCAGGGGACTGGCTGTAGTGACTGCCCCAATGCTCCCCCTGCACACCCGCTGAGCGCTGGGGTGGTGGGTGTCTGGGCCCAGAGTCCACAGAGGAAGGCCTGCTGACGGCCTCAGGTGACAGGTGAGGGCTCAGGCGGGCTTGGGCTGGAAGACGTGCTCCCAAAAAAGCATTCAAGAGGCGGCGCCACAGCCGGTGTTCGTGGATCCTGAAGCTTCTTCAATGTTAGAGACCCTCTTTAAGGAAAGAAGAATAAAACTGCACGCACAAAAGTAGGTACTAAAGTGAATGTTTATAGAGAACAACCAATTACAAATTTTGAGAAGCTGACCAACATCACAAAACCCAGAAGGATTGATAGGGGACTCAAGACTTGGAAAATTTTAGCCTAAGGTAAAAAAGTTATAAGTCTAGCAAGTAATGTGTATGTTAAAGCTTTTGTTTCAGAAACTACAGATAAGGCCCATCCTGGTTCTTGGAAAAACAGCCGACCTCCTGGGGCACTGGCTAGAGATTACCACCTGGGGACAAGTTGGAGGCATCTGGGCCTTTATGTTCCAGGGAGAGCAGATGACCACCCTCCCCTGGGAACAGCTAACTGCCCAGAACAGTAATGTTGCAGCTTCACTCACTTAAGCCTCCCTGAATCTCAAAGCCCTCATCACACCTTGTTTATCCACCCAACCCCACCTTATAAAAGGTCTGGCCTAGAAAGAAAAGAAAAGATGATCTGTTAGGGTATGAACCCACCATCTTCTCGGATCATCGGCCATCTGAATAAAGCACCCATAAAGATTCAACTGCTGTCATTGCTTATTGCGTTTGGTAGTGACAGGCAGCCCGAACGCCAGTGTCTTTTCCAGTTACAGAATCACGCAGCGTTGTTACTCGCTGATAGTCCGAGGCATCATCTCTAAATTCCCCTCCCTACACTTCTCGGCTATATAGTCTTCGTCATGTAAGATGGAATCTGCAATATCATTTTCTGTAGAGAGAATAGAAACTTTGTTTTTATCCTCCTGCACAATTGGTCAGGTACTGCTTTTGTTATTGACATTCAGAGAGTTTCAGCTTCACAAGGTGCTCCTATTATTAGTCCTGTAGGCTTTTAGGGTTGTTGTCAGTTGGGAAAACTGCAGTGAACTTTTCTGTTGCTTCTGATCCCTGGTCTTCCGAGCACCTCAGGCTGCCTTGTGCACCCACCAATCTTAGCCTGTGAATTAGGGACACTCATTACCCAGTGTGCTGTGCTGTCCCAGTCACAGAGGATGAAGTTTTCAGTCGTCCTTCTGGTTCAGGCGCAGTCTGCTGAAAGGGAAAACACAGGCTGGCCTCAGAAAATGCAAGCCCGTGGGCGGTGGGCCCGGGCACACCCAGTGCCTCGTCAGCATTTTCCTTCTGTGTGCACAGTGGCCGGTTTGTGTTTGGAAAGGGAAGAATATGTTCCCCATCTATGTGCCAGGGGGCAGCCTCCTGTGTCCTGTCCTGTGGAGACAGAGAAAAGGGAGCAGGAGGAGGACGCTGACCAAGGGCCCTGGGGGTGGGGCGCCTACACTGCTAGGACTCCGGGTTCCAGCGGGTGCCCTGGGACCACACTGTCCGACCGGCCCTTCTCAAGTAGATGGAAAATTTACACCATGTTCAGGAGCATCTAGAAGCAAATCTCAAAAAAAGTACTTGCTAAGCGTGCTCTTGAAACGTGAAAACAGCACCAGGGATACTAATTCCAGCAGGAGTCACATTTCACCCCTTGTACTTGGACTCAGAATAAGGAAACTAACCACGTTCATTTGCTGGGGCCACCGTGACAAGATGCTGCAGACCGGGGGCGGTGGGGGGGGGGTGCACCAGGGAAACTTATCTCCTCCCAGTGCTGGAGGCTGAAGTCCCAGGTCAGCGCACCAGCACGGTGCGGTCCTGGTGAGAGACCTTGTCCGGGTGCATAGGTGGCCACCTTCTCGCTGTGCCCCCACAGGCTGGAGAGAGGGAGCGCTCTGGTGTGTGTCCTTGATGGGGCACTGATTCTATCCTAAGGGCCCCACCCTCATGTCCTCATCTAAACTCAATGACCTCCCACAGGCCCCAACTCCATCACACCGGGAGGTAAGGCATCAATGTAAGGATTTGGGGACCCAGTTCAGCGTAGCACCAACTAAACCGAGAGAAGGAGAAAGCCCGGGAAAGGAGTTCAGGTGAGTTGGGGAGAAGCAGTCATTGGTGTTAAGAAGCAGTGTTGGGAGCCAGTGGGAGGATGAACATCATCCCCTCTGTCCACAGGAAGAGCTGCCCTGAGGCCGAAGTGACCGCAGCTGCCAACACGCACTGCCTCAGCACGTCTAGGCCATGGGACACTGCTGCCTGTGCTTTGACAAGCTCAACAACCAAGCTTCAGGACGCCCCCCCACAGCCTGCTGGTGCATTAGGACCCCCTGCCAGCTCCAAGCGCGGCCTGAGGTCTCCTGCATCAAGCTGAGTGCAAGGCTGAGCCAGGGGCACGTGGGGGCCCCGGAGGAGGAAGCAGGCCCCTGGAGCGCCAGCACTGAGCTGCTGAGACAGGAGGTGAGTAGCTCTGGGCTCTGCCCGGGATGGACAGCTACTCCCCTTGCTGATTCCGCCATAGCCTTGCAGATCACCACGGCTCTTCTTGTCTGGACTAGACAATCAGCCTCACAGGGCTGCACTGAAATGAAAGAAGACATGCGCGTGAATGCCGAGCCCTGTGTCCTGAAGAAGCCACCCACTCAGAGTGGTGAATGGCGCTGCTGCTGCTGCTGCGGACAACTCCGCCAGGGTGACAGGGGCCGTGAGCCACCTTTGCGTCGTGGTGAGGGCTGCGGGCTGGGCTGTCCACCTCCTCTTACCTCATTCCCTCTGTAACAGAAGTGACTCAGCTGCACATGGCCCTGGGAGGAGCAGCCCCTTAGGAGACATGTGACTCCCCAGCTCCAGGGCTGAGGGTCACAGGACCGAGAGGGGAAGAGAAGGAAGTAGAGAGCTGGGGAGGGCTCCAGGTACAAGCGGGAACTGGGAGTGTGAGCAGGAAAAGAAAGGTCTGGTAAAGGGGAGAGACGAGGGGTCCGATGTCACAGGCTGTGTGGGTCGTCAGCAGGGACCGAGAGCAGGTCTGGGACCACCCTGAGGTCAGGACACAGGGAGGTGGGGGTGGGGAGGCCAGGGACTGACGTCAAATAGGCTCCAGGGAAACCAGGCAAGCCAACCAAGTAACAGTCGTTCTCAAGGCGTCAGACTAAGACAGTTCAAGCACAGTGTTTCGTTCATTCCATCACTCTGCACCACTGCTGTCTCTGGCTGCTGGGGGAGGAAAGGCTCGGGGAGGCCAGAGGCCTTTCCTGGAGGCACGCAGCTCTCTGAGGGCAGAGCGGGCCCGGGAAGCCTGCGTCCAGTGCTGAGCACTGCACAGGGCTGTCCAGTGAGCACAGGGACCCATCACGTCCTGGTGAGCCCCCATCAGGCCTGCCGGCTTTTCATAGCAACCAGGCACTGACTCCGAGCCTGGGACCAGCAGGCAGTGAGCTCTGTCCCGCCCCAGTCTGAGTGCCCCTTAAGCGACGACCATTGTGTAGTGGCATGTACACTATGAACTGTCATATGTCTGGGCTTGGGCAGGATCCCACTTGACTCGATGCTGGCCTGTGGCTGCCACCTCTGTAAGCATCTCAGAGGCTGAGGTACAGGCCACCAGAGATAGGGTTCCCCAGCAAATTAAATGCACCATGCACCAGGCCCTGTGGCAGGTTCCGAGAATGCAGAGGTGGTACCACCCTGGCCTTGGTCTTGAAGAGCCCAAGGCACGCAGGCATACACCCAGGGGACACAGGGAAGCAGGAGGAGGGGGCTCCACCCCCGGGAGCATCTGAATGGCATGGCCAGGAGGGGGTCCTGGAGGGTGTCAGCAGGCAGTGAGGGCAGCTGTTCTGGTCCGTGGCCCATCTAAAGGCCCGGAGGTGAGGGCCCCCTGGCTGCAGGGATGTCCCCGCAATAATGGGGCAGAGCAGGAGGGAGGCTGGAGCCCAGCCAGCAGCCACTGACTGGGAGTGGCTGAGTCGGGGTCTCATTCTTTAGGACAGTGTTTGTCTGGACTCTGTGCTGCAAACCTAGTAAACCATCCCTGATGAACTTAAGCACCAAGGGGGACTTATTAGCCAAGGACCCAAAGGTCGGGGAGGGCAGAGGTGAGTCTGGCCTGAGGGGTGTCGGGTGAAGGTGGGACCTTGTGTCCCCACTTGGTCTTCCCTCAGTGTATGTCTGTGTCCCAGTCCCCTCCATGTGTAGGGTGGCCAGTCAGACTGGATTAGGGTCCACCCTCATGACCTTGGTCACCTCTTCAAAGATTTCTGTCTCCAAATACTCTCACTCTCTGAGGTCCTGTGGGTTAGGGCTTCAACATCTGAATGTCAGGGGACACAGTTCAGCCGAGGACATAGGACTGACAGGTCATTTGCGGTGAGTGGTGGCCAGGAGGTGAGAGGGAATGTGACGATAATGTCCAGTGCTGGGGTGCCAGGCGCTGTTCTAAGACTTCCTCTCGATGTCACTACTTTCTTCCTTGTCATGACCAATGACTTGCTTACATCCATTAAAAAAAAAATGGAACAGATGCAGTGGTTGGTCCTGGATCGGAGCTGGAAGGTCTCGGGCAGATGGTGCCCTGGGTGGGTCCACCGTCAGCGTCCACCCGTCCTCTGGAGGTCCTCTTGTGAAGTCCCATTCCTCTAGTCCGACACCCACCCGTTAACCAAACTCGTCAGCAGGCACCTGTCGAGGATTCGCTCGCGCTGGGCCCGCAGCCCGGGAGCTGGAGAGCGTGCAGCTCCCAGCTGGTCCTGCGGGGCAGGCAGCTTCGTGCGTGCCTGGACTTGGGACGGAAACCCCAGAACCGGGAGACACCGCCAGCAGCGGCTTGCTGTGGGCGGGACCGGGCGGATGGGGACAGAGGGTGAAGGAGGACGGTCCCTGTACACACCCTCCTGTATGTTTTGATAGTTTTTGAACCACAAATCTACCTATATGGCCTGTTCACAAAAATTAAGTTAAAAAGAAAAAAAAAAGACAGACTCGAGCCCGTCCCTCAAAGGACCAATGATTAATCACATTTGTATCAGACGTTAACTGTAGCAGCACAGCGGGTTGAGAATTGTCCCATTTTCGTCACCTTTGAGAATATGGAGGGCTGGAACCCTTAACCTGTTCTGCAGGTAAAGGGCTGAAGGAAAATAAAGAGACCCCATGGGACAACAGCAAGGTAAACAAATGTCTGTTCAATGTGGTATTGCGTGAAATCCTCACAAAACAGGTCTTTTCATTTTTTCTGCCTGGAAAAGGACATCCCCCATTGAATGGGTTTGGTGTGTTAAATGTTGCTGCGTGTGGACATTCTAACGTCACTGATGAGGATGCCACCCCATCGCCCCCTTGGACGTGGGTCCCAGCACCCTGAGGATCCCTTGACACCACCCAGGAGAGGGTGTTGCTCAGAGCCAGGCCAGTCAGGATAACCAGGAGCTGATAGGTAAACACCCAAAGGAACATCAAACAAACAAACAACAACAACAAAAACAAAGAGAACCAAACTTTTGGGAGGGACATTTCAGCTGTGCTCTCAGGGGCTGCAGGAGGCTCTGAAACAAGAGGTGACTGAAGCTGAGGACGCGGCATCAATCCAGGAGCCCCGACCTGTGATCTGCGGACCTGAACCTGTGGCCGTAGGTAGGTTTCCTGCTGGCGGGTCACCCAGCGCACGGGTAGTAATGTCCCCAGCTTGGCCAGGTAATTTGGGTGAAAAACAAAGCAGGAAACGTGCTCCTTGACCTGAAGAAACGTCCCCCCCTCCCCCGCAGGCTTGAAGAGGTAAAGGTAACGGTGGAGCAGTTGTGGTGTGTTTGAGGCGGATGGCCCTGGTGTGGGTTGCTCAGCAGCTGGCGGGATGCGGAGGCTCGGCGGGCAGGGAATGGGGTGCGCGATCCGGGTGGGCAGAGGGGCAGAGCGGGTCCCAGCAGGACTTTGAATCGCCCGTGGGCTGACACAAGGCAAGTTATTCCTCCTCTCTGACTCCCGGTTTCCTAACCTGGGAATTGTCTTATATTTTCCACGCCTTGCGTAGTTGTGAATGTTAAAGGAAGTAAGGTCTAGTACTTCTGCCCTAGGGGGGTGAAACCCCCGCGCCCGCAGCCACCTAGGAGTGGAGCGGGCCGGCTGGGGGGAGCGGGGCAGCACCCGCGAGGCCCTAGGAGATGCAGAGTCACAGGCTCCGCCCCCTCGTTTGCACCCAGCAGGGGGCTGGAGACAGCCGTCCACACCTGCGCCCCCTAATGATAGGAGGGTCTCGTGCAAACCACGGACAGCTGCTAACAAAACCGCCTGGGTGTGAGAGGAAATCGCCCCCTACCCGCCTCCCCCCTCCCTCCCTGTCTTTCCTCGCCGCCCGTGGGCAGGGCCCGAGCTCCTTCAGGGCCGCGCCACCCTTCCGAGGACTCCGAGCAGGATCGCTCTCACAAGGCCTAATCAACTATTCCCTTTATTTCGGCTCCTCGAGCGTGAGGATAAGTGGAGCCGAGAGAGAGCACAGCCCCAGTCCTTTCCTCGCAGAAGCGCCTGGAGTAATGCGGAGAACCCGGAGACAGGTGGTTGTTGGGTAGGGAGGGGGCCCTGAGTCCCAGCGCCCAGGGGAGCCAGCTGTGACTTCCATGCCTTGGCCAACGTAGACCAATTTAACCTTAAACGTGGTGAATGGTCTCCCTAGCTGGTGTGGCTCAGTGGACTGAACGCCCGCCTGTGAATCAACGAGTCGCTGGTTCTATTCCCAGTCAGGGCACATGCCTGGGTTTCGTCCCAGGGCCCCATTAGGGAGCTCTGGAGAGGCAACCACACATCGGTGTTTCTTGCCTTGTCTTCCTCCCTTGCCCTCTTCTGTAAGCATAAATAAATAAGGTCATTAAAAGACTTTTTAAACAAAGTGGTGAACAATCTTTAAAGGCAAATGTTTCCTCTTTCTGAATTTTCGAGTTGGAGGAGATCTAACAGCCCTTCGTGTTGCACACGCAGAAAAAGGCCGCCTTGCCTGAGGCCGCTTGGCTGCTCCCGGCAGGTAGGGAAGCAGGACTGAGGTGTCCTGATGTACGAAGGCCTCCCCTCATCCATGCCTCCCTGCCTCCTTGGGGCCCCTGGGAAAGGCAACCTGCCAGAGGTCGGACAGAGCAGCAGCCTGCTACCAGTGCCACCTGCTCTGCCTCTCAGGAGGCGACTTTCCTGCTCCGGCTTCTAGCACAACTGGCCCTGCTCTATTCGCTCATACGCCATCTAAGGAGACTGGGTGGGTCTGTCTGCTGAGGCTGGAAGGCCTTCCGATTTTTCTAGATGTTGTCTATGAGAAATAGCCACCAAACGACTTGGGAAAACATCCACTTGACAGATGGAAACACTGAGCCCCAGAGGACAAAAACCTTTGTACTGAATAATAAATAGTGTATGAGCAACTCTTGCTTTAGCCTATACCAAATGGGAAAAAAAGTTCTGATTCTAGGAATGATGGCTTTGAGGAATTGTGATTCATCCGAGGAAATTAGCTGGTAGAAGCCAGAGGCGAACATGAGAAGAACATAATTAAAGAGGCCAGTGATTGGACTAAACATGCCTGTTTACCTCAGGAGACTTTCAAAGAGAAAAGTCAAAGAAACCAAGAAAAAGTCAGTTGCATGTTAAAAAAAAAGAAGAAAAGAAAGAAACTAGTCAAAGAAAATCTACCAAGTACATACATCAAAAAGTCAGAAATATAATTAAAGAGGAGACTGTTATTACAGAGCATATAGGTTTAAACTAATCATCAAAAGCAAACACGTTTGGAGAGAGGAAGATAAGGACAAATTCGGAGAAAGAAGTTCAGCTGGCTCAAGAGTTACTCATCCTCCTGCCTCAGCTTCCCCATCTGCAGTCATCCAAATTTAAAATTCAGTAAGAAATAGCTAACTCACATTTTTTTTGTTTCTTAATTACTGAATTTTCTTATTTATTTAAAAAAATTTTTTATCCTCACCTGAGGACATTTTTTAATTGCTTTGAGAGAGAGAGAGGAAGAGAGAGCTATCAGCTGGTTGCCTCCCATGTGGACCCACACTGGGAATTGTTTGCACCTAGACCAGGGATCAAACCCACAGCCCAGCTATGTCCCCTGACCAGGAATCGAACCAGCAATCTTTTGGTTTCGAGATGACACTCCAACCAACTGAGCCACATTGGACAGGCCTTATTTCTTTATTTTTAACTAAAACAATACATAGGTAACTTTGCAGAAAAAGTAAAATGTACATCTGAGAAGGTCAATTAAAATCACTCATCTTACTACACAGAAAGTTATTGTGAATATGTTCATGTATGCTCTCCCAGATTCATATATAAATACAATTTCGTTATTACCCATTTTCAGTCAACAAAATATTTCAAGGATATTTTTTTGTCACAGTGGTGTTGCCATGTCATTGCTGTGGATTGTAGTTTAAATGAAAGCGTAGAGTGTGGCATTTGCTGCAGTGCACATGTAAGTGTGTCCAGCATGGAAGACGTGAAGAAAGCTGAGAGGGGGAAAAAACTGCGTGATGCTTCTGTTTTTACATAGAAGCTTCCTCACCTGCAAATTTGTCCTGTCACCTCTGTGACTGCCCAGATAGCACAGTGTCTGACATGTAGGAAACATCAGTAAACATAGTTGAATAAATGAAGAAATAAATGAATATGCATTGTTTTATGTATTCCTCATAACACTGGGGTGAGAGAGGCATCATTGTACAGCTTGTACTGTTCACCTTTGAAAAATCCTTTATGGTTTAGGCCATTTGCAGAAATGCAACTCCTTTGAGCTACAAATCTTCTCTGCAACTAAGCAGAATTTAATGGCTTTAAACAGTGATGGAGACCAAGACAGTGGGTGGGGAGCTTGACCTTGAATCCAAACCCACGATACCTCCCATTGCTTCCTGGCTAGAAACCCCTGCTCCATGTTACGTAAGCAGTCTGGGTTGCAATGGGATGGGGCCACCCCAGTGCTGGTTTGACACTGGGCCCTGGGGGCAGTGACTTACAGTGTTTGCTGCTTTCCCTGGTGCAAACCCTCTGACTGTGGCTGATTTGAGGCTGATGACATGATGTCACTGAACTCAGGGGCGGGAGGATGTGACCACCATCAGCCCCCAGCAGCCAGCTCGCTCTAACAACTGAGTGTAATAAACTATTTTTTCCACCTAACTATTCATTTCTGGAGGCTGGGGACTGTATATCTTTTCGGTTTCACAATGCCACACACGGAGGCAGCAATGAGTGGATGTTTTAGGCATGAGCATCCAGCCTGGCTTTGCTGGTTTGGCTTCTCACTCTCTTTAGTTTCCACTCCTGGACTTGGGGGACTGCATGGGACAAAGTGACATGAGTACTGTCACTTTGGTGTTGCCCTTTCCTCCATCTCCATCTGTGTCCTGGCCGTGGCCCAGGGCAGAGAGGGAGGCATGATGCGGGAGAGGCCTGGGTCATGCTTCCCAGTCTCTTGAGACCAAGAGTCTTCCCAGGGTCCCAGCACCTCACTGATCCCAGAAACATCGGGCTGTTGCTCTGACAGGGGTCAAAGGGCAGTGGAGATGGCTGATGGGGTGGGGGCAGGTCAAGGCTGATCAGGCCTATTGATGAATTTCTTCAAAACTGAACTGGCACGAAATCCATAAACAATTTGGAAACCAGGAAGTTGCTGGTTCTTCCAACCAAGGCTACAGCTCTTGGGGCTCTTTTCCCCTAAACATCTCAGCGGGGGTTTTCTGCTGTGGATCTTAGCTAGAGCTGGTGTCTGTTGATAAAGAAACTCATTTTCTCCAGGGTGAAAGGTGCTAGGAGACCGTGAAGAACCAGGAGGAAGGTGGAGAAAAGACACACTCTGGCGCCATCTGCTGAAAGCTGCTGGTTGTACATGCCATGTATGAGTTGAATTACATTGACAAAACAAGTTTCCTGTTCTGTTTCCTGATACGTGGTTGATTTTGAACATCTCCTATAAGAAGAAACTCAGAAGACATACATTTAATAAAATCATTACTTAACATAACTTCTCCCCCCAAAAAACATTCATCCAATCTGCTATCAGACTTCATTGTAACTCTACTTACTTCCCCCTCCGACCTACCCTCCCTTCAGATACTGCCACGTAGTGGGACAGCCAAAGACGAGAGAAGAGACAGTGAGAAAAGCCGAGGCCAGAATGGTGACTGGCCCGAAACACTGTGAAAAACTTTGGTCACCCTCGCCAGAGCCTGTGCGGCTGCCGTCCACCCCCACCCAGGCTGCTCGAGCGGGTGTTCGGTGGAGCCGGGGAGGGAAACCCTGCAGGGACGTGCTCAAGAGCGCCCGGACCTAATGGCGGGGGCAGAGGGGGAGGGAGTACAGCGGTTCATTGTGGAGCTGTAACTGAGACACAGGTTCAGCTGCCCTAATGGAACAAAACTGAACTCTCGAGGCAGGTGCTGGTGCACAAGGAAAGCGGTTCACTCAGGGGCCGTGTGACCCGGGAGCATGGTGGACTCCCGTTCCCCTTCCTGCTCAAGCCTGCAGTTTTTACAGGGGTAGGGAGGGGACGGCTTTTTTCCTTCTAACTATCTTGCTGGTTTTGATGCTCTCAGGTCCTTTCCATTCATCTTTCTAGCTGTGGTGGCTCAGCGTAAGAACCTCCCCCATACCTTCTTGGCCAGGAAGGCAGACTCCTCAGCACTCCCTGACTGTCTAGGGTAGCGGAGCCAGGATCCAAAGCCGCAGTGACTCCCGTGCAGTCCCCATGGCACTGGTAGTTAGATCAGCAGGTGAGATGGGTGTGAATTAACTACAGTACAGCTTTTTTCCCCCACACCGTGAGCTCTCCAACACCAGCTCATGGGTGCACTACAATTCCGTTCAATTTTGACACTCCCTGGAGGGGACATCAGAGGCCACGGGCTAAGGGCTCACTCCTACAGGACTGCTCCCGGTCTTCAGACACCAATGGAAGGCCCAAGTCCTCACCTGTGCCTCCGACCCCTGCAAATCAGAGGTTCCCGTGACCCCTCCTCAGTCATCGGCTAGAATGGCTCCCAGAACTCGGGCAACAGTTCACTTCCTAGATTACCAGTTTAGTAGAAGAGGGGTATTTGTGACAAAGGGAAGGGGCAATTACATCAATGGAACAGATTTCTGTAGGTGCAATAAGCTAACACAGTGATGCCGGGTGTAAAGAATGTCTTTAACTTCCAGTCCGGGAGCCGTTTAATCAACAGTCGTTTGGAATACGAAGGTGCTTTAGGCTTAGTTCAAAGGTTATTTTGTCCGGTTTTAAATCCAAAGGTTTGAGCAGGAAGACGTGCAAGACAGTCGCTCTGGGGTGGCAGCTCTGACTCCACATTCAAGTGGCTCTGTTCCCGTATTTCCCACACGTCCTGTGAGAAACAAGGCAAGTGCAGGAAAGGCAGCCGGGAGACAGGGAGCAATGTGCAGAGGCAAGCTGTGGTTAGGGTGCGAGGTCACGGGTGGTGATGGAGAGGTCAAGCTTTAGATTGAAACATCTGAATTCCAGTCCAGCGATCTATTAGCCTCCTGACCTTGTGCGAGCTCTCTGTCTCCGTGTCCTTGTTTATAAGAAGCTGCCAATAAGACTACCTACTTACATTGTATGACTGGGGTAACACACTAGGGATTATACAACGTCTGACACATGGGATGTGTTCAATCAACCTGAGCTCTAATTACTCCTACTGATTAGCATGGCGGAAGGTGGGACGGGAGAAGCTGGAGGAGAGGAGAGTTTCCAGATGGAGCCAGCAGGGGGAGGGTGAGGAGTGGGGGTGGGGGGAGAGTGCACTTGAGGGGAGGGGAGAACTGAGGGCACCCACGCACCGGTGTTAGGGGGAGGGTGCTGGGGATTGTCGAGAGGGAGGGAGACTCTCCAGCAGTGGTGCTGCCAGGGGCGGGGCCGTCCGCCAGAATCCTCTGTGCCCTGCTTTCTTCCCCCAAGAAACTCACAGGAAGGCGCCTGGAGCGACAAAACCTCCCTCCAATGGACTGCAATTATGCTTTAGCTGTCTCTTTTCTTTTCTCTCTCGTCCTTATCACTGGCAATTTCTCTGCCCATCTCTGTTTTTGCTTCTAGGGCAGCCGCCCAGGGGCTCAGCCCTGGGGTAGAGCAGGTCTGGTGAACACGGGACCTGGGGGGCTGGGCCAGCCAGGCCACCTGTCCACGAGGCCTTCTAGGGCGGCAGCACATACTCCAGGCAGCGCATCCTTTGTGTGTGCACATGGCCCCTACATACCGCCCCACCCAGGCGGGAAGCGGAGAAACGCATTAAACACTGGCCAGGAAGGAAGGCAGAAAGTGTGGGAGGTCTGAGAGAATGTTTAGTGCAACTGCTTTCGAACCTCTGGTTTTGCAAAGGGTACATGAAATTCACAGTAACTTGGAAGCACGTCTAGTTATGGTACAACAGTGCCATACACGTCTAGGCCATGCAAGAAGCTTTGTTTGTGTGATTCTACTTATTAAACACCACTGCATATTCAGAGGGTGAGTGGGAACTAATAGATGGGAACCCTTAACACCTGCTCACACCCTCAGCAGCTTAGCATGGAGCTGGGCCTCTGCTGCCTGTTGTGGGTCAAATTCTCCCCCACCTGCACCAGATGCTTCTGAGAGCTCCCTCTGGGAGGAGACCACGCTGTCCCTGAATGAAAGCCTGGGTGTGCGCACTCTGCTGCTGACTCTTGTCCCCCACTCTGCTGACAGTGCAGGTGCGCAGGCTCAGGATAGTCTGGACAGTTATTTTTGGTCCTGTGTAAGGAAATCCCGGTGTGCCAATGAAATGCAGTTAGTTTAGTCAACGTATAGGTGCATAGTGAAGAGATGAGGGTGATGGTTCAGGATTAAACACATCCCTAATGCTGAATGGACCAGCTGTTGTTTCAAGCAGTTGATCTGCAATGACTGACCCTCACAACCAGGTGAGGTAGATGCCGTCACTAGCCAATTTAATGAATGAGGAAACCGAGACAGAAGTAGCATGCCCAGACTGCACAGCAGGTAAGTGGTGGAGCCAGGATTTGAACCCAGGCCTCAGTGTCTACCTTTCAGACTGCATAGTTGCTGTATCTCTCTCTGTATAGTCTCATGTGTCTCAATTAGCTTTGCACAGGTTTTTTAAAAGTGGAGCTCTCTTTTCTCCTGTCCCTATTCCCATTAGCTCTCTAGCTCCTACCCTTGCTAATTCACATGAATTTTTCCTTTTTGGTCTTCTGTTCACTAGGGCCTCACAGCTACTGGGTTCCTTCTTTCAAAAGGTCCTACTTCTGTCAGATGACTTCTCACTACAGGTGGACTGTCCCCTCCATGTCCGTCAGTGTGAGGAGGGTTGTGCCCAAAAGACAGAGATGGAGGGGCTACCATCTATGGATGGGAGGGGCATAGTTGCTAAAGCCCCTCTCCCCCAAGTTGCCACGGGGGAAAGGGCAGATTTCTCCTCTGTAGATAAAAAGACACGAAGACTCTCGTATATTAGTGGGGAAGCCAAAATGATTCAATATTTTCAGAGTGGAATTTTGCACTGTGTAACAATATTTTACTTGCCCCTTTCTTTAGCAACCCAATTCTCTAAACCTATGTTATAGACCTGCTGGCAAAAAAAAAAAAAAGAAAAAAGAAAAGAAAAGACATTGCAAAAAGTGTCTGTGAAGAGGACACACATAGCAGCTTGGTCTGTAAAAGCAAACACCAAAAGGAACATCAGTGTGCGTCAGGGAGGCCCGGTTCAGTGGCTCCAGGGGCCTCTGTTCCTGGGGACGCAATGAGCTGACTTCATACACTAGATCTGTGCGTGCTGCTCTAGGGCCCCTCCCCCCTCTATTGCTGAATGAGAACGCTGTGCTAACGCAGTACATACACAATGTACCAGTGAGGACAAGTGCAAGGGAGGAGACTGAGTTGTTTGCCAGTGCTCCTTCTTTATTTCCTTTAGGAATAGATCTGGTGTCCCCCGCTCCCACTGCCTGGGGGTGGGGCGAAGACCCAGGGACATTGTGGCCCAATCCTGCACTTAAGCAGCAGGCAGAGCCTCTCTTCAGCAAAATTTGACAGAAGGTCTCCGATCTGGCCAACAGGAGGCGAGCAGAAGTGGCCACATCCTTCAAAACGAAGCTAGTCATCGTCCACTTCCTCTGTCCCCTTCCTGCCAGTGGACCCCAGAGATAAACCTGTTGTAGACAAGGACCCCTGCTAGGGGACAGAACTCATGGAACCGAAGCAACTGCCCACCTGGTCCCACTCCTCTAAGTGCTTCTGGAAAGAGAGAGAAACTTGTATCTTGTTGAACTACCGTAGTTTGGGGTCTCTGTTACAGCAGTTAATCCTATTCCTACGTAATGCAGTGTTTATAATATTCCCACTATCACTACTAATGAACATACATCTAGTGCTTGTTACGTGCCAAGTGCTGTTCCAGGCACTTAACGTGTAATAACTCATTTAATTTCACAACAACCCTGTGAGGTGAGTAAGTGTGGACATTGAGAACAAAGGTATCTACTAGTAAGGGCTCCTGGTCACTAACTGAGCTCAAATTTTAAAACAGAGCCTAGCAGCCATTTCTGCAGAGGCCTCTCACACAAAACGCACTGCAGGGAGAAAGGAGGCTGCCCCTGCCTCTGCACTGAACTGCCTGCACCGTGTTCCTGCCGCTTGAGCCCCCCCTTAGAGAGGAGTTCCTGGAATCCTATTTCGGTAGAACTGACTTTCCTGTCCATTCCGAGCTGTGCAGCTGTATCCCCATCTGCATCTTTACTGACCAAACAAAACAGCTCCATTCTGACCAATCAGGAAAGTGCCTGTTGATCCAATAAAACTTTGAGGATCTGGAGTCTTCATTTGCATAATGACAAACCAATCAGGGATCAGGGGTAGGGATCTCTCTCTATATAAGCCAGCTCCCCTCTCCCTCTGGAATGCATTTTGCCTTCCCACCACAGAGTGAAGACTGTTTCCCAGACTGAGTTGAAATAGCAAAGATGTTTTGCTGTTTCAGGCAAACTCAGGCCCCAGCAGACCAGAGCAGAGCAGAGCTGAGCTGTCTAGCCTGAGAGGGGCCTGGCCCCAGGACTGCCTCACAGCTGTGCTGTATCACGACTGAGCTGTTTTGCACGGAATAAAGTTTCCTTCTTCACCACACCCCAAGTGGGGGATTCCTGCTGGTGCACCAACAACCTTGCCTTGATAGTAGCATTGTTGTCCCCATTTCACAGATGACAGAACTAAGACATTAGGAGAGCAAGCAACTTGCCCAGGGCCTCCCGAGCAGCGTGGCAGAGCAGGAGCGGCACCCAGGCCCTCTGACTCCAGACCCTGTTCCTGAGATGAGATCCCAAATTATCCCTGGAACGTGGGATTCGGGGAAGCGAGAGGGGAAGTTCCCTCTTTGTTTGTATGCATTTCTGAATGTTTGCATTTTTATAACAGTTATGCATTATTTTTACAACATAAAAGAGGGGAGGTTTTCTTAAAGAAGTCTAAATATTTTAGTGAAAAATAAACACAATGGAGAGTGATAACATTAATTTAAAATGCAACTACAAAACAAAAAAAATATTCTTTTCAGGCCGGATGGCTCACTCCGCCCCAGAGAGGCGGGAAAGGGGCCCATGGTGAGCCCTGATATTATAACGAGACACGTTAAGGGATGGGTTTGATGCTGAGGTAAGCACATGGGACTGAAAATGCCCCCAGACGGGCCAGAGGGGCCAGCTGCTGCTGTAGTGCAGACAGCCCTCTGAGTCAGCCAGGCCTCCCTGGGGGTCATGCACCATGGCTCTCCACATCTGTAAACATTTAGTGCTCCATTACAAAAGTTTTGCACTTTTGTAAACTTCCCTGTGCTCTGTGACAGCCCCGAGGGGCACGTATTCTGGGCCACGCTGTTGCGCCATATTTGGTATGAAATGAGTGGACGGGTGATTGTTTTAAATCTTCTAACTGGAACAGAGGACGTTAGGTCCGTGCAGTTTAAATGGACTCGAGGGTTCTGTCCGAGTCCTTATCCAAAGAGCCTCTGGCGTCTCAGTCCACCCAACAGCTGGATGTGCTCTTGTGCCTGGAGGAGTTTCTGAAAGCCGAAGAGGCGGGCTGGCCACGTGGGGAAGTCAGCATTATTTTAAAAGCAAAGACAGAAATTCACTCTTGGTGGAAGTTGACCTTTCATAGCTCTGTAATGGAAAGGACCCAGGCTAAAGAGCTGGTGTTTCCTCTTGTTAATTGGGTGTTCCTGGGCAAGGCAACGAACTTCGGACCTCATCTATAAAATAGGGACAAAAATGCTGCAGATTAAATGAGATTATAGATGTGCTTTGTAAACGAAAGCGTTCTCACTGGAGATGCGCTCAGCAGGGTGTAGGGAAGAGATGAGTTCTGTTGGGGAATGTGGGGACAGTTTTGCAGGAGGTGGGTTTGGGCCAGGTCTACAGACCTGCTGAGAGGCGCTTGCTGTTTCTCCAGTGTTGGTGGTGATTTTGTTCACGTCCCGAGTTTCAACATTCCCCTCCCTCATTCCTGACAGTGACATATCTGGGGACAAAAACTGTTCACAGCCTTGACCCAGCAATCCCACTTGGGGGAAGGATATTTCAGGAACTCTTTCCCAGAGAGGAAGAGGAAATTCACTACAGATTTTCTTAAATAATAGCCAAAAAAAAAAAAAATACAGATGGCCTAAATGCTAAAAGTAGGGAAACGGTCAAGTAATTCTAATATATTGAATGCAATGTCTGCAAAATAATGATTATGAAAGTGATGTTGTGACATGGAAATCATTGCACATCATGCAACCTGGAAAAAAGTGAGTACAGAAAAATGTGTGTATACTGTAGCAGCCTGTCGGAACATTTGCATACCAGCACTGATTAGAATGCAAAGAAAAATACTTGCCCTTAGGTAATGTCTTTTGTTGCTTTAGCATGTTGAACAAGTCTTGAGCACCATTATGATGGTGGGAAGCCAGCGATGTTTGGAGTCAGGATCATGCTGTAGCCTCAGCTCCACCAGGAGCAGCTTCTGAGCCCTGGCTGGTGTGGCTTGGCGGACTGAGTGCCAGCCTGTAAACCAAAGGGTCCTTGGTTCGATTCCCAGTCATGGCATATGCCTGGGTTGCAGGCCAGGTCCCTAGTAGGGGGTACCACATAGATGTTTCTCTCCCTCTCTTTCTCCCTCCCTTTCCCTCTCTCTAAAAATAAATACATAAACTCTTAAAAAAAAAGCTACTGTTTAACTCTCTCAGGCCGAAGTTCCTCACCAGTGAAGTAGCTGCAGTCATACATACCTTCCCGGGGCTCTGTAAGGGTTAGATGACATCACATACATGACCACAGAGTAAGTGAGCCAGACCCCAAACCTCACGGTTTTCCTGGCCAGTGAAGGCTGAAGCTGGGGAGCCGGAGGAAGCCGGCAGTGCAGGCCTCACACCTGAGGAAGAGAGGGGCGAGGCAGGAGGATAAGTGGGAAGACCCTCGGCTGCAGTGTGGCCCGTGGCCAAGCAGATGGGACCCCCTGGCACAGTCACTCGTCAGAGGAGTGCGCATGTGCAGTACCAGGACAGGCGTGCACTGCCCCCACTGGCTGGGCGGGTGTGGTGGGTGCGGGGGGCCAGCAGCCGGGGCTCAGTCAGCCATGCTCCCGGTATCGGGCCTGAGTGCACGTTCATGGTCGCCACATTTCTCTTCCTGTCCCCATTGTTGATCCCGCCTCTACAACTACTGGCGACCTCTCCACTGTCCCTGACACCCGCATTCCCATGCCATTTCTTCACGAACCCCACCCACACGTACTGACAGAGGAATTTCGCAGAGCACACCTCGGCTGACGTCACCACTCAAACACCTCCAGTCGTGGCTCCTGGGTGCCTGGAAAAAGTGAGAGCAATAAGAGATAGAGGGAGAAAAGGAAGAGAGGACACCAGGTGAAACACGAAATGGGCCAAGTGGAGATGAGACAGAGACAGAGCATCGCTGGGGCCAGATGGCCAGGGCAGCGGAGGCCCAGGTGGCTGCTGGGAGCTGCGTCGGGTGGTGGGAGGAGGAGCTGCAGTCGGGGACGCTGCGACCCAGGCCAGGGGCTGCACAGCCGGGCGTTGGGGCCGGAGCGGTGTGCCTGGGCGCCTCGTGCATTCCTTCACTGCTCGGTTCCATGGGGTGCGGCTTTCTGTGTTCATACGATGTGTCTTTTAACAAAGATTTTATTTATTTACTTTTAGAGAGAAGGGAAAAGAGGGAGAAAAACATTGATTTGTGAGAGAAATATGGACTGGTTGCCTCCCACAAGCCCCCAACCGGGGACCTGGCCTGCAACCCAGGCGTGTTTCCTGACCAGGAATTGAACCGGTGACCTTTCGCTTTTCGGGGATGACGCATGACCCGCTGAGCTCTGCCAGTCAGAGCACATCTGGTGATTTCTGAAGATAAAATTTTGCATAAGCAAATGCAAAAACACATTATTTCCTAATATCATTCGTGTTGGAACAGATTTGCATTTCGAAGCCAGCGTTACAGCAGAACTGACTGTGCTGAAATTCAGTGAGAAAACAGCCGGACTTTGCTCTCTGCGTCTGTCCCTTTCCAGGGGTCACAATTCCGTGAGTCTCCCACTGGAATCGCCTCCCTCCTTGGCTCCCTTCGTCTGCACTTCTCCCTTCAGTGTTCTCTGTGACCGGAGGCAGCCGTTGAACTTGGTCACGACAGCACGTGCCCTGGTACCTGGGCTGGTTCCCTTTGGGTTTGATAGTGCCTGCTGAACTATTTTCAGATGGTTGCTAGATGTCAAAAGCCCTTCTTGTGGCAGATGAGGCCGAAGGCCCCACCCCTAGCTCCCCCAGCTCCCCCATTTCCATCTTGGAACGGAGGGAGCGCCTTTTGGCTAAGGGACCCGACAGCTGTGGCCCAGGGCTCACACGCTGCGGCTGTGCAGCTCCTTCTCCCTGCGCACACGTGCCTGCTTGTGCCCTCAAGGCCTTCCCTGATCTGAATAGTGACGTGACCTCGCACACCCACCCACGGCACTCTCCTAAGGTATTTTTATTCCTAGCACTTTCCTCGCTGCCACCTGACAGGATGTAAACTGTTTACTTGTTCCTTTATCATCCATCTTCCCCACGAGGTGACCTTGTTCTCGGGTGTGCCCCCGTACCCAAAACAGTGTCAGGTACACAGGAGGGACTCAATAAACATTAATGAAAAATTATCAGTATAGATTATTAATGGTGATTAAGTTAATACATGAAAATCCATTGTTGAAATAAGAAAATCGAAAACAGGAGCTGAGAAACCATAAATATAATATAAACTTTTTTTAAGATTTTATTTATTTATTTTCAGAGAGGGAAGGGAGGGAGAAAGAAAGAGAGAAACGTCAATGTGCAGTTGCTTGGGGTCATGGCCTGCAATCCAGGCATGTACCCTGACTAGGAATCGAACCTGTGACACTTTGGTTTGCAGCCCGTGCTCAATCCACTGAGCAAATGTAAACTTTTTAGATTAATCTCTCAATAGTTTTCTGTGATATTGTCTTTGGATGAACCTTGTTTTGGAACATGACATAGTTATAAAAACAGTCTCAGATAATTATGCAGGTAAGAAATATAAAAGAATATTGATATTAAATAAAAATTTGACAATCTGTGATTGGAAACGAAACTAAGTATATGCAGATGCTTTTCAAACCCTGAAAATATGAAAGATAATAGAGTCTTTATTAATAATAAGAGTGATAATTCTGGTGCTTACTGAAACATTACTGTTACTTTACTTTCTGAAAAAAATCCAGTGGAGCCCTGGCCTGTCTGGCTCAGTTGGTTGGAGCACCGTCCTGCACACCAAAATGTTGAGGGTTCGATACCCTGTCGGGGCACATACCTGGGTTTCAGGTTCAAGCCCCTGTCTGGGTGCATTTGGGAGGAAACCAGTTGCTGTTTCTCTCTCACATTGATGTTTCTCTCTCTCTCTCTCCCCTTCTCTCTCTTTCTCTCCCTCTTTTTTTCTCTCTCTAAAATCAATAAACATGATTTTAAAACTCCGGTGGAGAAATCTGATAGACACCAGATTTCCACTGGTTGGAGTCAACACCATGGATAACAGACAAAAGGACATGAGCCTCACGACGTGATACGGTGAGAACACCACCACCTCCAGCCTGCGGTGCTGCCGCCAGACTGCACGGCCTCAGTCTAATCCCAAGGAGACTCTTAGACAAACCCAAACCAAGGGCTCATTCTACAAAACTACTGACCTGTTCTTCTCACAAAAGACCCCCTCCCCACAAAAAAAGAAAGAAAGAGGCTGAGGACCTACTCCTGAATAGAGAAGACTAAAAGGATGAGATAACTTGGATCGGATCCTGGATCATAAAATATTTATTACAAATGATGTAATTGGAGCTAAAATGTGGACGTAGATGTGTTGGCGACGAGAACAGCACCGGGTGTCGGATGGGTGGGGTCAGGCCGGACCTCAGGTCAGGGTCCTCAGTACTTGAGTTCTGGCTGGGAGAGAATTCAGGGCCAAGACTCAAAGTAAAAGAATGTTTATTTAGAAAGTCACACACACAAAAGTCACAGCGGTAGGGAAGTGACCTGAACAAGTGGGCTCAGGAAGCAAGTGACAGGCCAAAGAAGGGCCCGTGGACCTTAGGAGGGAGGGGGGTAATGGGAATGTGCCTGGAGGTACGAGTTGAGGGAGGAACTGCTGGTGTGCTCCTAGGAGGGAGAGCGCACTGGGTCTTTGGTCCTAAGGCTTTTAAGGACAGAGATTTTAGGGACGGTCCCAGAGGAAGATCTAATAGAATATTCATCAGCTTTCCAGGTGTGTCTTTTCAGGGTCATGGTCTCTACTGATTGGCTGGTGCCAGGGCAGGGGGCCCATAGTCATTGCAGCTGGTCCTGAGGGCAGCCATGATTTTGCTTGTCTGATTTTGCTGCTTTTCTGGAGCTGAAACACAGCTGAGGCCTAGATATAATCCCTAGGGGTTAATGCTTGAGGGCGTGGTCATGCAGGCATGCAGGGGCCCACCTGGGAGTTGCATGGGACCACTCTTGGGCCTGTTGTTCCCTCTCCAAAGGGGTCTACCAAATGACTAGCGACATGCCAGGGGAGGCAAGGTTACCCCGAGGGTGGGTGAGGTCCTTGTTTTGCCCCCTGCTAGACTTCCAGGGCTTTTCACCCTAGTGACCTGGCCCACTGTCCTTGCTCCACTCCTGTCTAACTGCTGAGCACAGATAAATAACACCATCATTTAGATAATGGTGTTGCAGGTGGGCACAGGTAACCAGGTTTTTGGTGATCATGGACCAAGAATTGACCCGAACACACAGAGAATTTACAGTGGAAAGAAAGAGAGCAGATTTATTAAGCAATAGTGCACTCCACAGAGCATGGGAGCGGGCCAACTCTGAGCAGAGACTGACCTCAGGGGCTGCAGGGATTCCATTCATATGGGGCAGCCGTTTCCTGGCTAGTTTTGGTGGAGTTTTATTGTGCATGTACAAGTAGTTATGAAGCAGGAGACAGCATAGGAAGAGCTCTGAGACTGCAATACTGTCACTGGCCAGCATTTATCACCCTGGTTGCCAGGAAATACCTTTTACCAATTAGGACAACCAAATTGGGGTCTGGAGCAAGATAAGAATTCGGGCTAGCAAATCCCCAGGAAAGCTGGCGCCACATTTACCCGTTAATCAATATGTGACTTTTTTCCCTCCTATCCCACCAACTATGCAAGTCTGGAGAACAAAGGACTCTCTCTCTCCCTCTTTCTTTCTCTCTCTCTCTCGGGGGCTCAAGGGGTTCTTGGCTCTTGGGCCACAGGACTCCTGGCCACCCAGCCTTAGGCTGCCTAGGGGCTTGCCACCCTGGTCTTCAGCCGATCTTGCTTTTCTCACCCTGCTTTGCTCTGAAACTTTGCCTTTCACCCCCTACTCTACCCAGTCCTGTTCCTTCCATGGAAGCAGACCACTAATAAACTGATTACATACTACTAGGTTTGCTGATATGTAATTCTTTACATGCACCAGCAAGAAGAACCAGGTCTCTACCGTCAATGGTTTTATTACTTTAAAGCTACTGCACATGTGGTCTCCCATGACTTTCCTTGATTGGCCACTGAGGAAGGGGTTCCAAAATGTTCATTTGTGTAGCATCTTCTGCGAAGGTGCATTCATGATTCACCATGATTCAGCCCTTTTCCAGAAATCGGAACAGGGTCTCTCTCCCGTGTCGATGACCTTTACCTTAGCCCTGGGGCACCTCCGGAGTTTCCTCCTTCCTGTTTCCTGCCTCAGTGGGACTGTGTGAGTCTAACATTTCCGAACTATGATCATGGTACTTGTTCTTAGGAAACCTGTGTTGAGAGTTTAGGCACAAAGGGCCATGGCATCTGTAATTTGCTCCCAACGTTTACACAAATAACAATAATATACAGAGAGACATTGAGAGAGAGAAAGCAAATGCAGAAAAATCTTAATAATTGGTGCTTTTGGATGTAATTTTTAATGTTAAGGTTTTATTTGTTTATTTTTAGAGACTGGGGAGGGAGGAAGAAAGAGGAGAGACAGATGAATGTGAGAAACACTGATTGGTTGCCTCTCGTACGCACCCTCGGGGACCAAATCCGCGACCCAGGCAGCATGTTCCCTAACTGGGAATTGAACCTGTGACCTTTCACTTTGCGGGATGACACCCAACCAACTGAGCCGCATCAGTCAAGGTTGGATGCATTCTTTATCAAATATTCTCAAGGTTTGAAATTTTGCAAAATAGCCCCGACTCTTGTAGCTCAATGGATTGAGTACCAACCTACACACCAAATGGTCACCAGTTTGATTCCCAGTCAGGGCACATGCCTGGGTTGTGGGCCAGGTCCCCAGTAGAGAGTGCGCAAGAGGCAACCATATGCTGATGTGTCTCTTTTTCTCCCTCCCTTCCTCTCTCTCTAAAAATAAATAAATAAAATCTTAAAAAAAAAGAAATTTTGTGAAATAAAGAACTTAAAAAATGACAACCACTAACAAAAAACCCAATTCAATATGGACAAAGGACAGGCTTGAAGTAGACAAATCTCCGAAGAAGGTACACAACTGGCCAATAAGCACATGAAAAGATGCTAATCATCACTAATCATTAGGGAAATGCAAATCAAAACAACAATGGGATATCACCTCACATCCATTAGATGGCTGCTATTAAAAAAAAAGAAAAGAAAAAAACAGCCCTGGCTGGTATAGCTCAGTGATTGAGCACAGACCTGCAAACCAAAGGGTTGCTGGTCCGACTCCCAGTCAAGGCACATGACTGGTTTGTGGGCCAGGTGCCCAGTTGGGGGTGCACGAGAGGCAACCACACATCGATGTTTCTTTCCCTTTCTCCTTCCTTTCCCCTCTCTCTAAAAGTAAATAAGTAAAATCTTAAATAATAATAATAACCGCCCCCCCCCCCCGGAAATAACAGGTGTTGGTGAGGTTGTGGAGAAATTGAAATGCTTGTGGACTGCTGGTAGGAATATAAAATGGTGCAGCTTCTGTGGAAAACAGCATTTTATTTCAAAAATTAAAGGACAAATTTACCATACGATGCAGCAATACCATTCCTGGGTGTATATCCAAAAGGATTGAGAACAGAGACTCCACCACACCCATGTGAGAACAGATACTTGCTCAGCCGTGTTCATAGCAGCATTAGTCACAGTAGATAAAATGTGGGAGAAACCCAAGTATCTGTTGAGGGATAAACAAACTGGGTAAACAAACTGTGGAATATACACGTAATGTTATTCTGCTTAAAAAGGAAGGACATTCTGACACGTTATAACAAGGACGAACCTTGAAGTCATTACCCTTAGTGAAATAAGCCAATCACACATAAACACAAAAGACAAGTACCGTACAGTAATTCCACACAGGTGAGGTCCCTAGAGCAGTCAGATTCAGAGAGACAGAAAGCAGAAGGGCGGGTGCCAGGGGCTGGGGGAGTTAGTGTTTAATGGGGACAGAGTTTCAGTTTTGCAAGATAAGAAGAGTTCTGGAGATGGTGGTGGGGATGGTTGCTCAACCACGTGGATGACATTAATACCACTGAACTGTACGCTTAAAAATAGTTGAGATGGTAAATATTGTGTACTTTAACCACAATTTTGAAAACTTTTAAAAAATGACAAAAGGAAGTAAAAAAGCATTGGCGACAATTGTCAAGTATCACAATAATAATCGATTCTGGCAAGAATCATTAACGGAGTTAAAATTAGTGGGTGAACTTAAATCCCTGCAACATACACCTTAATTGCAAGGAACACACAGTAGATTTATCACAGTGGAGAAATCTAGGAGATGGGGTCGAAACGACCACCCCAGCACTGGCACCAGCTGACGCTGTGTCTCCTGACCTGAGGCACTGGGATGCCATATCACGTCCACGGTCCTCCCGCCAAAACGGATGCAAAAAATCTGATTTAATTGTAAAGAAAACATTAGAAAAACCCAAAGTGCGAGACAGCCTACAAAGTAACTAACCTCTACTATTAAAAAAAGTCAAGGTCATGGAAGATAAAGAATGACCGAGGAACTCTTTCAGAGTAACGATGGCTAAAAGGCATGACAACGGAAAGCAACTCACAGCCTGGGATACTCGTTGTTAAAGGATGTCGTTTTGACATTTGGTGAACTCTGAATAACATCCATAATCAGATTATAGATAATAGATTATAAATATTATATACCTACACATAAGCAGTGTCAATTTCCTTATTGTAGTAATTGTACTGTGGCTATGTAAGCAAATGCTCCAATTTTTAGGAAATATATAGGAAAGTATTCGGAGTTAAAGGGGCACTGGGTTCACAACTTGCCCTTGAATAGTCCAGTCGAGATAAAATTGTGTTTGTGGAGAGAAGGAAAGCAAATGTGATAAAATGCTTACACTTGAGGGAATTTGGGTGAAGGGTATTGAGAATTTTTGTATTATTCCTGCAACTTTTATGTAAGTCTAAAAATTACAAAAATGTAGGTAAAATATTAAAACAACAACAAAAGGCAAGCGGAACCCAGGCAGTGTATGATGCAAGTCCGATGATAAGGCAGCAAAAGGTAGAGAGGAAAACAGGATGTGGAAACAGGAGGATTAAACTTTATTCTGTCGATGTAAGAAACACTTGAACCTGTAGGGAGTTGTTGGTGAGTTCTTTTGAGCCAAACTGACGACAATTCCTGGGAAGCAAAATCTAATGGATTAGGAAATGCTCCGGAGAATGGCAGTTTATCACCTTATTTTACACATTACAATCAAAGGGGGAGAAATTACAGGGTTACATGAAATCCATTGGTGACAGATAAAGATGGGAGATAGCAAAGGAGGGGAGGGGGAACCTCTGGGATAGAATAAAAGGTAAAATAATAGACGCGTACTTCTTTTACACAGGTAGGTACAGGAGAGTTAAAGCCCACAGTTAACATGCTAACAATAACCAGGAGGGGATTGGCGTCTCAGCTCTGGAGACGTGGCTCTGTCCAAGGGATCTGGAAAAAGGGAAGTTACCTTGACTTTGCAAAGCTGTGTTATCCTAGATGCAAAATGACAATAGACAGGCTTAATTAAGGTAAAGACTGACCTTTGTTGGGGAAAAAACCGCTCTAGGGCCTGACTCCCGCCCCCAACTGCTTTTAGTTAAGTTTTCATTTCAGACCAGCCTTTGTGGTCACGTTAGTTCTCTGAGTTGGTAAGGCTGCCCCACAGGCCTCCCTTAATACGTGGCCCTGTTCCTTCCACAATCCTGAAAACTTTGGCATCTTCTACACCAAACATACAGGTAGACGAAGACGTGTTTCCCCAGAGTACCTTGTACCCAAACCTCCTTTAAAAATACAATAAATTAAGCACCCAAATCCTGTTCGATTCTCATCCTTTGTTATGTAGTTTGTCATTCTTATCTGAGATAATGATTGACCGTAAACTCTTGAACTAAAACAGTGACCATCTTATTCATGAATTACAGGAATTCCTTAGGGATTAAAACACTAACACAATTAACTCTATCTGACCTCTGGTTCCTGCAGGAATCTTCCATGTCTCCGTGGGTTAGCGGCCAAAACTCGCAGGACAGTGAGTTGAGAACAGATGCCTCCTTCAGTGAACTGGCCAGCTGAGCCGTTTCCTTCCTTAACTGCCTGGACTTTTGTCACTTTAGCTTCTCATAGGGTTAGCCTGCTTCCTAAATGTTATTTTCCTGCCTCATTGGCAGTCAACAAGAGTACAGTTCTCTAAAGTGCAGGGTTTAATTTACACAAAACAATACTGGGATATTATTATAACTGTGGGTGCCTATGCTATGCCTACATCTAAGGATTCTTTTTTAAAATTATTTTAATCATTGTTCAAGTATAGTTTTCTCCCTTTTACTACCATTCCAGCCCACTCACCCAATCCTTCCCACTTCCCTCCTATTACCCCCCACCCCCTAGTTTTTGTCCATGTGTCCTTTAAATTTGTTCCTGTGAACCCTTCCCATTCTCCCCTGAAATTCCCTCTTCTCTCCCCTGTGGTCACTGTCAGCCTGTCCTCTATTTCAGTGTCTTTGGTTATCTTTTGCTTGTTTCTTTGTTTTGTTGTTTAGGTTCCTGTTAAAGGTGAGATCATATGGTATTTGTCTTTCACTGCCTGGCTTATTTCGCTTAGCATAATGCTTTCCAGCTCCATCCATGCTGTTGCAAAGGGTAGGAGTTCCTTCTTTCTTTCTGCTAGGATTCTTAAAAGTACGATTGAGTTCTTAAATGGTTAACTTTCATTCATGTACAGGCAGCATCGGGGTAGGTCCCATGAACTTTGGAAAAGAAATAAAACACATAATCCTTGCATACAGCTGTGAGAAACACGTGAAACGACTGGAGAAAAAATATCTAATTATTATGTAGACTTAAGAAGGTTAATTATTCTATGATGAAGGTTTTGGTTGCACACCGAATGTATTTGAAACCATGAATCCCAAAGGAGTGCCTGGCACCCAGCCCACGTTGTCCTTGCAGCAGGCACAGCAGGGATGTCACGTCCCGCCCGCCCCCCCAACACCAGGCAGCACAGTGAGTGCGGGGCTATAAATAGGAAGTGACGGAGAGTTCACAGTATATATTGGACGTACTTCGGGGAGACGACACTGCGGAAATAAGGGAACAGGAGCGTATGTAAAGGGGGCATGGACATTATCTGCAAATGATGGAGAAACCATATTGTGTGGACGACAATTGAGGGAGAGACTTCCGTGGAAAAGCAGGAGGGTGCAGCAGGAAGGATGTCAGCTTCGGTTTCACGTACCCTGGGATTCAAACCCTGGCTCTTCCACTAACTGCTGGGAACTGGGTGTATTTCCAACTCTCACAAATCTTGTCTGCCCTCATCTGCAATGAGGCTACTAGCTTGTGCAATTGTTAGTAGTATGAACTATGTTAGAACAGAGGTAGAACATGGTTAAAATCCCATTGTGTTGCTGTTATGTCTGTCTTCCTCAGTGGGTTGTGTGGTGCTCACGAAAGGAATTCATCTCAATGGTCTTGGTGTTTCAAATTCCCAGTACAGGGTCTGACTCACAGTGGATTCTTAGCAAATGTTGAAATAATAAGAATCACGAAAACTGCCAGGGGTGTCCAACATGCAGCCTGCGGGCCGCACACAGTCCAGGATGGCTGTGAATGCAGCCCAACACAAACTCGTACATTTACTTGAAACATTATGAGATTTTTTTGTGATTCCGTGTCACAATATATTGAATGTGTGATTCAAGACAACTCTTCTTCTAGTGTGGCCCAGAGACGCCAAAAGTTTGGACACCCTGCTACACTTAGATTACAATGATGGCTTGATATTAAGGGAGCGCTTCCTGTGCTGGAACAGTTGATAGATCATCTTCTTTAGTCCTCCTAATGGTCCCGATTGTAAGTACGAACTTCCCACGCCAGTGGGGAGGATACTGAGTCTCAGAAACCTCCTGGGTTTCCCGGGCTAGTCAATGGTGGAGCCTGGCTTTCGCCAGGCCAGACTCCAAGCACAGCTCTGAACCAGCAAAGTGGAGAATTGTGCTTGCTCCTGTATTTACTGAGGAAAATCCGATGGACCAATAGGAGTTTCAGAACCTGTCAGAGTACCAAAGAGGGCAAGAATTCATGGGAGGGATGAGGGCATTCTGGCACCAGGGACAGCTTCAGAGCAGGCTCTGCATTGAGACAGAGGGGATGCGGGTTGGAGGAGGAGCATCTGAGATGCATGCTGGGTTATGGGGTCCTGGGCTGTGGGCTGTGGGCGGGTGAGCCCTGAGGAGTAAGCAGGGGCTCCCTTTGGAGTTCCTAGCAATTGGAAAGTGCCGTGCTGGGGCCCAGAAGCCTGGAGATGGATGGCATGGGGTAGAGTCAGAAAGTGCTGCTGGGAGGGAGGTCAGTGCTGCAATTCTGGGAGGGAGTTGAAGGAAAAAGCCATTGGATTTGACAAGATTGCAGGCAGCCTTAATCACTCTTCGGCAAGAGAAGAAAATGTTGCAATAAAGACGCCACTTAATTAGATGGTTGTTTCAATTCAAGGTCAACAGGTATCCCCAATCTGGGGTGTGGTGAAGACTTTATTCGGTGCTAGTAGTGCAATTGTGATACAGTACAGCTATGGAGAAGCTCAACCAAGTTCCAGCTCAACTGTGGAACAGCAGGGCTAAGGTTCTGCTCCTGCTTGCCAATGTCACCCGGGTTTCAGCTCCAGCTGGGAAAAGCTAGGTTGAGTGTGAAAGGAAAGTGTGCTCTCTCACCAGCGGATCCCCTGAGAACTGACTTACATAGAAGGAAGTCCTAGCCCCTGGTCCTTGATTGGCGCATCTTCATACAAATGAGAACTCCAAATCCTCATCATTTGGTAGATACAAACAAACAAACAAACAAACAAACAAAACCACTGTCCTGATTGGTTGGAATGGAGCTGCTCTGATTTGTCAGTGGAGGTGCTGAGGATGTAGAGGTAGCTGTGCAGCTCCAGCTGGATGGGGAAAGTCTCACTTTTATTGGTTGAAATGTGATTCCAGGAACTCCTCTGTAAAGGTCGGCTCAGAGAGCGGGAACGCAGGGCAGGGAGGCAGTTCAGCGCAGGCTGCTCCCTGGGGCGGGCTTGCGTGAGGAGCCCCTGTTTAGCCATGGCTGCTAGGCTGCGTGTAACTTTCAGCCCAGTTAGCACCAGCCATCCTTCTCAACAGGCACATTCATTCTGGGGTCAAAACCTGACTAATGAGTTTAAAGCATGTCATGAGTAGGTCAACGACTATGTTCAGAGACTGTATTTCATTTGCTTGTTCTTCGTGTTTTCTACTGGTTCGGGACTCACACTCCCTAAACATAATTGAAATTTGCTGTTCATTAGGAGGATTATTAAGGTGGGTCGCAGGTCCTCAGTTACAGCTGGTGACAGAAACGGAGATGGCTGTTGTTCTCTCCAGGTTGACGGGACATCAAGTACCTGCAGCCCCCTCTGTCCCAGGCCCTGCCCCCTGACTTCGAAAGGCTGCCCTGATTCTCCCTTTCACCTTGGGTGCAATCCTAGCTTTTCTCCCGACCCCTGCTCCTAACATTCATAATCTCGCATCACTCCTTGCATTGTAGTGCCGCTCAGATTCACTTCTTCTCGATTTCCACCTTCTCCTTTCTCAACCTTTCCGTTTCCTTGCAGTGTCCTCCAATGACCTCACGTCTCCCTTGGGAACCCAGGGCCAGATTAACGACCGACCAGTCCTGAGGATGCCAGGGACGCCACTCACCTCCTCCGATTGTCAAGAACTCCCCCGGTCCCCCCGAGGGTCAGAGCCATTTAAATCCCTAGGTTTGATGCTAAAGGCTTGACTGGGAATAGTCCTTTCCCGAACTGTCCACTGGGGATGGTCCTTGACTCCACCCACAGCTCAGCGCTCGGCTTTCCAGAACGTCTCTTCTCCAGCCTCTTGCTGAGGCCTGGCCGGGCTCCCACGCCCCGCACGAAGCACTCCCCGGCCAGTTATTCCTGCCCGGTGGTCCTTTAGTGCGTGGGGACCGCACCCCCCCAACACCGAATTATGTTACACATTTCTGACTCTGTCCCAAAAGGTGGGGCCCCATTTTTGGCGGAGCGTCCCCTTGGGGAGCCCAGGATCCCGCCTCCTCTACGACCCTGAGAGAACGGAGGGACAGGGAAGGAACGTGCTCCCGGCCCGGGCCCCCCGCGAGAGTCCCCGCACCTACGCCCCTTCGCGTCAGATTCGGACCTTGTGGGTCTGACCTCCCGACGCCGCCAGGCCGCCTGGGGTGGGCACCCAGCCCACCCTTCGGGGACACCACTGCGCCCGGGGCGCTTCCCCGCCGCCTCCTCTCCGAGACTCGGCCCAGACTCGGGACGCCGTGCCGAGCTCCGCGGTCTGTTCCCACCTCCTGTCCCCGCAGGCAGGGGTCATCCGGTGGGAGCTGGGCTGGCTTCGGGACTCGAGGCCACCGGCGCCCACCAGCCTGAGGACCAGCGCTGGGGGCGCGGTGTCGCCCTCCCTCTCTCGCGGATGTTGGGCGCGCCCTGCGCACGGGCGGGCCTTCCCCTCGGCCCCTCTTCTCCTCCCCCATCGCCGGGGAGGGGCTGCCAAGGGGCGTCCGGTTACATCTCCGCCTTCCAGCCTCCCGCGCCGAGCCTCTCGGGTTAGCGGGACCGCAGTCGGGGACCATGTGGGCCGCGGTCTGCCGGGGTCGGGCTTCGTGGATGTGGGCGCTGCTGCTGCTCCTGCAGCTGCTGCTGGCGGGGCCTGGGGGCTGCCTGCGCCGCCAGGAGCTCTTTCCCTACGGGCCGGCGCACGGGGACCTGGAGCTGGAACCCGGAGACGACCGCGTCTCCCCCGCCCTGAAACTGAGCACGGCGCTGCGGCTCTTCGACAAATCCGACATCCATTCGGTCTATGTGAGTGCGCCCCGGGCGGAGAGGGGGCAGCCGGCAGAGGAGCGGGGGCCGAGCGGGGAAGAGAGGAAGGAGGCCGGGGGCCGGGGCCCCCGGGGAGCCGGACGGACGTGGGCGTCAGGGGCGGGGACCGACCCGCTGGTCGCTGGACGCGGGGCGCGCGCTGGCTCAGCAAGCCCAATGCGTTCCTGACCCTTGGCCCCCCGACGTCCCCATCGCCCGGCCGCTGTCGCCGAGGAGCGCCCGGGGCTGGTGAGCTCGTCCGGTCCGTGCGGTCCCGTGTGCACCCTACTCCCTCCGGGACCCCAGACCTACGGCCCCCGGTCCGAGTGTTCTCCCCCGCGGCTGTGCGGGACAGCGCGGCCGGGAAGTCGGTCTCGCCATTGTCCTGAGGCTTTGGAGAAGGACTCCGGCCCGGTGGGGCTAGGCGCGCGCGCGGAAGCTCGGGGGTGGGGGCAATGGCCCGAGCCTGGGGCTCGGCGGCAGGAGGAGACCGCCCAACGAGGCTCTCCGCGCCGGGAAAGGAGCGGACAGGCCCCTACGCTGGCGTGTCCAACTCCGGCTGTGCCCAGCAACGATTCTGCTCTCCTGGTTGAGCTGGCTCCGTCCGAGTTCGGGGCCGGGGAAACAGAGCTCCCCGGTGATCCAGTTTCCTGTAGCCCAGCTTGGTCAGCTTGGAGGCCCCAGCTGAGGAGCGGAGCCAAGTGACCTCTGGCTCTCTGGAGCCCGCTCGGAACTGGCCAGGGGGCACCGTGCTGCGGGTCAAGGCCTCCGGCGGCGCTGCCGCGCCCCCTGTGGATTTCTTGTAAAGCCGTGTGCATCCAGAAGGGGGACCACACGGCCGCAGCTGGGGTCGGTCCGGCCCGGCCCGGGATTGGCTGTGCGCCGAGCGGACTGCGCCTTCCGCCAGCCACACCCACGGGGACCCGGTCGCTCTGCCTAAACGGAACGGGAACCTGAAAACCTCCCCGCGCAGGGACGGTCGCCGGCGGGCTGACTGCGCTCACCTCCGCGTGCGGTCTGGTGAAGCCTGTGAGACCCTTCTTAGAATAATGTTTTTAAATGCAAAAAAAAAAAAAAAAAAAATCCACAGGAGAGCCAAAGACATTAATCATATTGAAATACCGATCAAAATATTAAAACAAAATGTTTGTGAAGTTATATGTGCGGTTCTTTTTAACCACAGCAAATAGCGAGATGTAGCAGTGGACGCAGCGGGGGGGGTCAGGTAATTACTGAACTTTCAGGGTCGGAGGTCTGTAAACAGCCTTGGAGACCCCTGCAGCGACCGGAGAGTATCTGTCACTGCCAGCGGCGAGGTCACTGAGTGCCACCACTGTTGTGCATTGCTGTCTGCGTGCTCAGTGGAAGGAAATGCTAGATACCAGTGAGGGGTCACTGAAAAAGGAAATGAAATTCTTTTTTTCTGTCTAAGTTAACAGACCCACTGAATGGTAGTCATGAACCCCTATGGGGGTCCCTGGGCCCCAGGTGAAGAACGCTGGTGCTAAATATGGGACCTCCTGGCCCTCCTTTACTTAGGGTGTCAGACCAGCCACACTGCATTCTAAGACCTGGGAAACATATTCCTAAAAACTGATTCCTGTCCCACATTACCTTTTGGGTCTGCGTGGGTTTATGTGGCATTTTGGTGAGAAAAAATCCCAGCGCTCGCTATGGATCTTATGCCTGTGCTACAGGTTGGGTTCCCAGGGGGCCGACTCTGGGGTGCAGCTTAGCAGCCCGGTTATTTCACGGGGGGCGGGGGGGGGAGCACCTCAGAGCCACCCCTGTGGCAGGGAGGAGACCGAAGAAGACTGAAGAAGGGTGGCGCAGAGGGGATGCTCAGCGGCAGCACAGTCCCAGCAAAGGTGGCAGCCGGCTCCCTGGCCGCTCTGAAGCTGGGATGGCCTTTAGAAGCTGTCTCATCTCTAGTCTGCCTAAGAGCGCCAGGCCTCTGGGCCCTTCCAGTGATCAGCCGCAGGATAAGGGCTGCCCTGGACGTAGGTGCGCCTTGGGGAGGCAGGCTGCATTCCTGGGAGGAGACCCGGGCCGGCACCCACCACTCTGTAGCTGTGTAGGTGCTCTTTGAGCGGATAGACACCCTCGTGTGGCCCTGATGGGGAAACTGAGGACAGGGAGTGTGAGCGTGAACCACGTGGTCTCTGCCTTCCTAGACGCTAGACTGGGGAAAGAGAGGAACACCCATGGAGAAAGGAAACAATTATTGGATGAGTATATCTCCCCCTGTCAGGGACTTGCTGGTTTTATATTGTTTAAACTTCAAAACAACTCCCCGCTTCTTTCAGATGAAGAAATAATAATAATAATTAGTAATTACCCAAGGCCATACCACCAGTCAAGTGCCCAGACTAGGATTACAGCCCAAGTCTGTGTGTGTCTGACTCATAAAACAATCCAGCATCAAGCCCCAAACATGTGGAGATGGACTCAGGGATTGTTGTGGGCCAGTCAGGGAAGACTTGACAGAGAAGGTTTCATTGAAGACTTGAAAGACAGGTTCCACTTCAGTGGGAGGAGAGGGGATGGAGAGGCTGTTCCAGGTGGGAGAGACTGCAGGGGTGAGTCCGTGGGGATGGACCAAGCTCGGCTTGTGCAGGGAGAGTGAGGAGTAGGATCTGGCTGGAGCTGGGTGTTCCTGTTGGAATAGGAGGTGTGTGTCTGGATAGGTGGGTGGGGTCGGGAGAGAGAAGGTATCAGTTAGGTTTTGCTGCAGAAGAAACAGCCGGGAGAAGCCTATTGCTCCCGTGTCTGAAGAAGCAGCAGTGAACTGACCTAGGGTGGCTCTGGCAGGGTCCGTTGGGGCGATGTGGTTTGGTTTTCCTCCATGGCTGTCTCATCCTTCATAGCTGCTCTGTCTGATACAGTATCCATTAGCTATATGTAGCTATTTACAGTTGGATAATTTAAACAAATGATAAACGTTCAGCCCTTCAGTCACATCAGCCACATTTGGGATGCGCGATACCCTCCTGTGGCTAGTGGTTACCACCTGGGACATGCTGCTGTGGAAGGTTTCCACCGTCACTCCACATCCTACCGGAGAGCGCCGCTTCGAAGGGCCCGCCCAAGCCTGCCCGTCTTCTCGGGGCTGTCAGCCGCCCAGAGTCAACAGAAGTGCATAAGGGCTTTTCTGAGCCTCTGCCTGGGTCACGTCCCCTAACCTCTCATGAATTAAAGGAGGTCACGTGGCCGAGCCGCGCAGTCAGTGGCTGCGGGCGCGGATGCCGGGAGGGGTGAAGCCGTGGGGCCAAGGGATGGAGTCCCCTCCGTGGAGGTCCGGGAAGGACGGCCAGGAGGTTGGCTGTTGGCGGGCACAGCCGTCTGTAGCTGCTCACAAGGCAAGCCTGCCTTCAGTGAGGCAAGCCTGGCAGTGGTTTGCAAGACGGCCTGGACGAACAGACAGGGAGGAAAATCAGTCCTGCAAGTTGCTGGTTTTATCCGGACGTGCGGGATGAGGGCTGATAGAAAGGGGGAGGCGGGCAAGGGGAGAAGAGGGCAAACCTGAGAGGTGATCTAAGATCCACACCAACAGGATTTCTGACCAGTCACACGGGATGCCATGTGAGGAGGAGGCAGAGGTGGGGGGTGGGGGTAGGAGGCGGCACTGGGGCCAACAAGGGACCAGAGATGCCCTGCAGCCAGCAGTCTGGCTGGGAGCAGAGGGGAAGCCCCGAGATGCCAGTTGCCGGGGGCACTCGGGAGTGAGAAACAAGCTGAGAGTGGGTTCACGCCCATGAGTAATGACCTAATGTGACAGTTCTCAAAGTGTGGTCTGGGGACCTCTGGTGTCCTGCAGACTTGATCAAGAAATTCACAGTGCCCTGGTTGGTGGGGCTCAGTGGATTGAGTGCCGGCCTGAAAATCAGGGGGTTGCCAGTTTGATTCCCAGTCAGGGCACATGCCTGGGTTGCGGGCCAGGTCCCAGCTAGGGGGTGCACGGGAGGCAGCCATACATGAGTGCTTCTCTTCCTCTCTTTCTCCCTTCCCTTCCCTCTCTCTAAAAATAAATAAAATCTTAAAAAAAAAGAAATCCACAGGGTCAAAACACTTTTCCTTATAATACTAAGATGTTATTTGCTTTTCGTACTCCCCTGCTCTCATTTGTACGCAGTGGAGTCCCCCACAGACTACGTGGCCTGTGGTTCCCTCCCCAGCAGGTCACGTGCAGACCCGATGAGTCCAGCCGTCTCCCTCCCGCTGCGCAGCCCGTCGGCTGGCAGAAATGCAAGATAAGGACACTTTTCTAAGTTGTTTTGAGTTTGATTTTCCTAAAAAATGTTATTTATGTTAACATATAATGCGTTCATTTTTAACTATTATGAATATTTAAATTTTTCTCAGTTTTAACTCATGACATGAGAAATACAGAACTATATAAACCCAAGCTTCTGGGGGGGTCTTTAATAATTCTTGAGAGTGCAAAGCAGTCCTGAGACCAAAACGTGGGAGAGCCGCTGCTCGCATGGGCTCAGTCTGAGAGCGGGCAAAGGCGGGAGGAGGGGACGTTCCATGGCGGGGGCGCGAAGAGCCACGCTGCGGGCCACGGCAGGCTTCCCACAGCAGGTCTGGCTCTCCCCAGGGACTAACCTCTTAGTTTTGGAAGGTGGGTCAGGGTGGTCCCAGCAGTGAGGACGGCAATCTTTGGTCCCCATCCTGGGCGGGAGTGCGGAGTGGACCCGTCTGTTAATCTAGCCAGCCAGCCCACCGAGCCTCTGGGCTCCTCTGAGCCTGCTGCCCTGGCTGATGAGCTGACCTCCCCGGGGGAGAGTTCTTCAGGAACATCATGAGGTTGTACCGAAAGATGAAACATTTTCTTCCTTTGACTAGAATTTCATCACCTCGTTTTGTTAACGCCGGTTCTCTCGTACTGATCGGTAGCTCTGATTGGCTGTGAGACCAATAGAAGAATTTCTAGAACATGATTTTATTGCATACTAAATTATTGATGTCTTTATCATAGAAATGGAAAGATGTGAATTAGTTATTTGGTAAGTTTGGTTTGTTTTGGAAATAAAATCCATCATGCTATGGAAAAGTAATAAAAGTTTATTCTTGGTAGCAAAAATAAATTTATTGCTCTGTCCTGACTCATCCCCCTGCCTCCCAAACAGGTTTTCATTGAACCACTTACATACAGGAACCTCTCCTTCTTTGGGTACATTTAACTCAGCCTTCCAGACCTGCTGACTTTCTCCCCACGTTCGCCCTACCTTCTCTGCCAACACAGGCCACGCACTTCCAAGCTGGATTCGTTCCGCCAGTGTTTACCAAGGGCCTCCTGGGTGTGCAGGGCACTGTGCTCGATGCTGCAGCTGGGAACTCTGTGAAACACAGCAGCTGACCATGACCTCAGGGTCCCTGCCCGCGGGGATGGGTCCGAGTTGAGAGGGAGCCCCAGGGAACAGGGGATTCCAATGTTCTGGGAGAGAGGATCAACCCTCTGAACGTGGAGGAGCTCAGAGTCCGCAAGGAGCCCCAGCCACTGGGCTCCCCTCAGTGCACAGTGCACGGTGCTTGCTGCAAATGTTTCCTTCGCTCGTCTCGTGTGTCCTCTGTCCACAGACCCACAAGAAAGCCCCTGGAACCACAGGGTGTGGTTTGTGTTTCTCTTGTTCAATTATTCCTTTCTTCGGAGATCTCACCAACCTCTGGCTTCACCCGCCCGCTGCACGACAACGTCTCTGGCCAGGGCCACTCTCAGGTTTTCAAAGTCATGCCAGATGTTCCCACCCAAGTGTCCGTCTGCCACTCAGGTTCCACATGGCAACTGGGAATCATTCGCCTCCCACCAGCCTCGGCTGCTTTCACCGCCGCTCGCCTCTCCTTCGTAACGGTGCCTCGTGAGGGTTCTCACACCATCCTCCCTTCCTTCATTTGCTCTACAACTACTTAACAGGTGCCCACGATGGGCCAGGCACTCCCGTAGGCACCTAGAAAGGACCCTGTCCTCAAGGAGTCTGCATTCCAGCGGGGAGGAGCAGGAGAATGAGCAGCAGACACGGTACGTTAGGAGGTGCTGTGCTGCTGGACACCAGATTCTGGGATGGAGTAGGCAGTCGGATACGTGAGCCTGGAGTTTGGAAGAGAAGCCTGGACTTCGGATATCGATTTGGGACCACTGGCACATAGGCGGCGTTTAAAACAGGAGAGCTAACTAGATGCACTCCACCATGGAGTGGGTGCAGACAGAGAACAGGCCACGGGAGCCTCCAGCAGTTCAGGGGTCTGAGAAGACGGACGGGAGATGAGAGAAGAAGACAAGGAAATAAGATAAGGAGACAAGTGAGGAGCCTCGGAAACCAAGTGGAGACAGCGCACCCAGGAGGAGAGAGGGGACCACTGAGACACACGCTGCTGACGGGCCAGAAAGATGAAGTTGTGGTCACCTCAGAAAACCACTGGTTCTTCATTTCACCTCCCCGGCAAGCGCTGCCCCTTAACCTCTCCTGTCACGCTGGCAATGGCACTGTCCAGCTGCGTTCAGTCCTTTTAGTGCCCCCATCCCTACCCCATTCTTACCTCAGAGGAAGGGAGTCAGGGCCTCACGCTGCCTTTCCAGCTTTGTTTCCAGTTTTGCCGTAACGCTTCCCCGAAAAGGGACCCAGGTCTTCCTTTGGCCCTTTGCCTATTCTTCTGCTCCGCCACTTGATCTGTCTCTTCTCTCTCAGGCCCTCCCCCACCCTCCAGGGACCAGCTCAGTCCTTCCCTCACTGACCAGGGCCAGCCGACGACATTCACCTCTCCATGCTTAGAACCGCCTGTAACTCCAGTTGTTTCTCCCCGACGACTGTTATGATGATGCCGCTGTGAATGTTTGTGCACCAGTGTGTGTGTGGATATCTGCTCTCAGTTCTCTTGGGTGTGTGTGTATACCTGGGGTAGAATTTCTGGGTCTTATGGTAACTCTGTGTTTAACTTTTGAGGAGCTATCCAACTGTTTTCCAAAGCGGTTGCACCGTTTCACATTCCCACTAGCAATGCGTGAGGTTTCCAATTTGTCTGCGTTGTCACCCACACTTGTTGCAATCGGACGGCTTGGTTCCAGCCATGTTAGTGGGTGGGAAGTGCCAGCTCAGTATGGTTTTGATTTGCATTTCCCTGGTGACTTACGATGTTGAACATCTTTTCACGTGTTTACTGCCATGAGAATATCTTCTTTGGAGAAATCTCTATTCATATCCTTGTTCATTTTTTAAAAGATTATTTATTGGTTTATTTTTAGACAAAGGGGAAAGGAGGGAGAAAAAGAGGGAGAGAAATATCCATGTGTTGTTGCCTCTTGTAAGCCCCCCCTACTGGGGACCTGGCCCGAAACCCAGGCATGTGCCCTGACTGAGAATCAAACCAGCGATCCTTTGGTTTGCAGGCTGGCCGGTGCTCAATCCACTGAGCCACACCAGCTGGGGCTCCTTGTTCATTTTTCCATTGGACTATTTGTGTTTTAATTTTGAGTAGGTTAAGCATTATGGAACAGGAATACTTCATGAACGAAGCCGTACGTGTCATGTTGTATAACATCAGGAGGCAAGCGATGTTGGGCTATTGCTCTGCCAGCTGCCAGCATTGCAGAGATGACAGACCCCCGGGTCACATCTGTCCACTTATGTTTCTCCCTGTGAGCAGCGAGCAGACTCGGGGTGGCGAGGGGGCCCACCAGCTGCCCCTCCCCCATCAACCTTTCACCCAGTGCTTTGGCATCCATCCACTCATGATCTTTGCCCAAATCAATGTTAAATCAAGGGTTGCCAAATGGTGTTTTACTTTGTCTTGTTCCCTGCTTGTTTCCATCATTCTTCCTACATTTATTAGCTGGCATACTTCTGTGAGGAAGAGCTGTCCCTCACCACTGTGGCCTGTCACATGGTCAGTTACGTGGACGTATGGTCATTCTGGAAAGGCGATTGATGCTTCACCTTTTCTCTGTAATGTCCCTGTGATTTCACATGAAGGGATTGTGTTCAAATGAAGGAATTCGTGTAATCCGAATTAAGGGATTCCCAGTGCTCCAGCGGGTGCAGGTACGCACCTGGCCCCTATATCCCAGGTGCTAAGGGGGAGCATTTTTCCCCCCAGACATGGGGGCTTTGGACCGGCCCTGTCCTCCGCCCCGGCCACTTCCTGTTCTGGAGTACTGAAGGGCAGACACTGCCGCTCCTCTTCTCTGACAGACAGACAGAAGTTAAAATTCGAAGACCCCCAACCATTTAAACATGTTGGAAGGTAATCTTAGACATTCCTTGCAGAAGAGATGGGGGTAACTGATCCGGAGTCTTCCGTCAGATAGTAACTGGATTACATTGTAAACATCGAGTCAGCTCTTAACTACTACCCGTAGGTGGCCCCTTATTTTTATCTGCTAACCCTTTTGTTTCTATTCTTGATTCAAGCCTCAGCCATTTCTCTGGTTCTGTGGGGTTAATGAAAAACATCCGTGATTCGTACTCAAGAATTTTGTTCTGGCTCTTCTAGTGTAGATCTTAGGCCAGTCTCACCAACTGAAACTCACTTTTTCTCAAGTGAAGAATGAGACGACAGTAATGCTTGCTTTACTCGGTTTAACGAGATAACTGGGGTAAAAATGCTCTGTGAGCTGTGACGGGTCAGGTCCCAGGCCCCTCTGGGTTCTAGGCTGAAATCGGGCAGCCTCCCCCTTGGCTGTGTGTCATGAAATCGATGATTTCCAGGGCTCCTTTAGCAAGTCTTTTTTCTTAGGCCCTTTTAGTTCCCCAGCTCTTCCTAGCTGTCCTGTCTCTGATAACTGTGGCGCATCCCGTGAATCTTTGTGGCTTCCAGGACCTTCGCTCCCAGTGTCTAAACTAGGCCGTCAAATACACAGGCAGCACACACAGCCTGTGGACTCGGGCAGATGTGGGTTCTGATCTTGGTTCCATCACTCGCTGGTCATGTGACGTTAAACTAAATCAAGTCTCTTGTTATTTCCTGATCTATTTCAGATATGTGAAGAGAGGCATGGTTGTATGAATTTTTTAAAAAAATGCAAACAGTTTTAGTAAAGGGCCTCCAACTTAGCAGACACTCAGTACATGTCTGTGACCTTCCAGTACTTTGCCCTAAATTATTTTACCTGAAGTCGCTGCTTCCTCCCACCCCCCGAGCAGTTTGCTTTTGCAGCTTCATGCGATTTCATTGTCTCCTCCGTGTGGCCTCTGCCTTTCTGAAACGACCATTTGTTTCTCGTTTGAGGCGACCTCCTGCGCTCTCTGACCACATCTGCTTGGGAGAAGGCTTTCCCGCCACCGCTGCAGGCTGCTTTCTGCCCTGCGGACCGCAGCCAGTCTCATTTAAACCAAAAACGGGGCTGTCGTCTCGTTTCAGCGTGCATTTAATGTGAGCAAGCCCACATGCCATCTGAATTTATTGGGTAGCTGCGTTTGGACTTTTTCCCGTGGTTCATGCTGTAAAGGGATGAGCCAGAAAGTGCTCCTTAAGTGGGGACAGTCCCCCGTTAAGAACAATAGGTCTGTCCATCCTCTCGTTAACTGAGCCGGGTCGGGACAATTGCACGTAAGTGGCTCCAGCTGTTAGTCATGGGATGCTTGGCATGTCACCCTGGGGTGCTTTCGGCTGCGGGATGGACGTGCTCTGTGTTAAGGGGCATTAAGTTGTTAGTAGCACATGGAGCTGAAGTTCAGCTTTGCTTAAGGAACGTCTTTTTCCCAGTGTGAACTGTAAGCGAGATTTCAGGGCAATATTTGCCTTGGTTCCTGTGCTGGTTGCAGCTGTTTTTCCATAAAGAGCGGGCGTATTACTTACGAGAACCTCAGCTGGGCAGTACTTGGTTAGTCTGAGCTACCCAGAGGCAATAATGTAACCGACAGGCCTCTCGGGAAGGCGTTCAACCCACAGGGCTCCTTGGGGTGTGACCTACAGGGAGGATGTGCTGGTGCCCTCAGCAGTTGAGTCCTGTCGGTTCGGAGTCTGGCCTGAGGCCACTGCAGAGGCACAGAGGAGCTGGCGGTGACCCTGCTGGGGCAGACCCAGAAGGCGTCACAGCAGAAAGGGCACGTTGCCAGGGGCTCGAGCTGAGTAGGGGTCTTTAAGGCAGAGGGGCCCCTAGATGCAAGCAAGAGCATGCGGGCTAATAGGTGGAGCACCACGGTGAGTTTGCAGAAGTGTATGCAATTTATTTATGTCTGTAAAACAGACATTTATTTGTATTTAAACATACAAACCAACCAGCCAAATGGGTATTATTCTCCTGATATAGCAAAATACAAAACATATTTTGCAAATACTTCAGCCATAAACAAACGAGAGGTTGCAGTAATGCAGCAAAAAAGGTGGAGGAAATCGGTGACGCATGTTGTAGCTCAACCAGTCACCCGGACCGAGGCTTTCAGCAGACCTCCCAAACCCGGAAACACGAATAATCCTTTATCACACACCTTTGTACTCTGAATTTCTATTATTGAGTTTAAGGTTCTAGATCCTAGAGTTATCCAGAATAGTCTCATATCTGAGTATGTGTAGCCTGAGACATCTTTCATCATTTGCCTGTAGCTGTGAGGCTACAGAAACCTCTCAGATTGGACCTCAGTCACACCCCCCACCCCAAACCTGTCCAAGTTGGCGCAATATACACAATGAGAAGCAGCACGTGAAGGCAGAGGTGCGTAGGAAAACCCTGGCAGAGGTAACACAGACAGTGCCTACACTGAGAGTGGACAGTATAGCCACATCACACCGTGTGTTTGTGGAGTCCTCTGGGAATGAACCCACGGCTGGCCGGCCCCTGCAGTGCATAGGGTTTGCAGTGTTGCACAGTGTTGCCTCACAGCTTTCCCCAGCAGTTTCCACGGTGGCCCCCAAATCACTGACAGGATTCTGCTGGACTCAGATCCGGGGCTGCAGGGATTCCCCGGCATAACTGTGGAACCGAGGGTTCCAGGCCTGGTTATTCCTGGCTTGGGGGCACCGGGTCTGCCTACTCCAGGCGGCTCTGAGCGAGGTTACTGCAGGTCTGGTTGCTCCGCATCAGAAGGTTTCCAGGCATCCTCCGTGATAGGGAGAGGGGTGCAGCTACTCTCGGTTGCTGAGCTCAGCTCAGTCACATGGTTGCGCTTTGGCCAGTTGTGTTTCTGTCGCCTTTCACATTCCATTCTCTGGCTCTGGAACCAGGTCTTACCCAATCTCTTTGCAGCTGTGGTTCAGCATGTTGGGAAGTTCTTGCATCTGCTGGAGGCTTCGATATTTCTGTCTCTGAAATCTCACTGAGCACATAGAGCCGGGCCTGTGAGCACACGGTTCTCATCTTCTGTTTTTTGACCCGGACTTTCTCCTCCTTCCCTGTCCTGTCTCTACAGAGGTGGGAAGGTTTGCACTGGGACTGCTGAAGGGTCAGGGCTGTTCAGGACACGCAGACCATGGAGGGAGGAAGAGCAGAGACAGCCTCTGTGTGCAGTGTCTCAGCAGATGACATGTGCAAGGCCGCCTAGTTTTCCTCAGGCGCTCGTGAAGGTTTCCTAGAATTGGATGCTTCAAGGCAGGGTAGGCTTTGGGGACAAGCGGAATCCACACTCCCGCTGCTTTGCAGTAACAGGAGCCAGCCAGCCCGATCGAGCCCAAGTGTAAACAATACAGAACTTCTTTCCAGCGCATGTATTTCGACTCTGGCCTGTATCCATCAACATTCATATCAAAACTAATATCCGGCCCCATAACCCAGGTCATGTTCTGAGCAGCACAAATGCGGGACCGGAAAGCGATGCTGCTGCCTGCTGTGGAGTCCTTGGGTTTCAGCATCGCTTCTTTCTGGACTCGGCACCGCACCCGGGCCTCGAGGCCCTGGGACTTCTGATTAATTGCTGAATCTGCTTTCGCCTGCGCCTTCTGCTCATTATCACAGTCTAGTGCACCCAGTGCACTGAACATTCCCGAAAATCCCTAGTGGGAGGGAGGGGCCAAGATCGGATGGTGGGCACGTCTGGGGAGGTGAGGAATTGAGACGGAACCTCAGGCCCTCCTCCTGACGATGGAACATTGGCTTGGGCTTAAATGCCAGCTGCCTTTCTTTGCTAAACTTTAGGTCGGTTCTGTTCATGATCATTTTTTTACAAAAATATTTTATTATGGAAAAGTTCAAACATATGCAAAAATAGAGAAAATATTAGACTGCACTCCCGGGAGTCACCAGCTTCAATAAAAATCAATTTATGGCTTGTCTTTTAAATTTTTTTATTTTTTATTTTAGAGAGAGGGTAAGGGAGGGAGAAAGAGAAGGAGAGAGACCTTGATTGGCTGCCTTCCATAGGTGCCCCGACTGGGGCCTGAACTTGCAACTCAGGTATGTGCCCTGACCGGGAATTGGACCTGCAACCTTTTGGTGTACGGGATGATGCTCTAACCAGCTGAGCCACACTGGCCAGGCTATGGCTTGTCTTGATTCATTTCTATCCACCTATTGCTAATATCTCCTCCTCACCTAAACTGCATTATTCTTAAGCAAATCCCGAACATTTGGTTTCATTCTAAATATTTCAGAGCACACCTCTAAAAAAAATACTGTTTTTAAAACAAAATTGCAAAGTCACAATCACACCAAAAAATAATGATAAATAATTCCTTAATATCATCCAACCTCTAGATATTTTGCTTTTTAGGTGACTGGTTTAAATCAGGATCCAGACTGAGGCCGTGCCTTGCATCCGGTTGCTGTGCTTCTTAGGGCTTCCTCACTCTGCCGGTTCCCCTCACGTGTTCTTCTCTTACAGTGTGTTTATTAAAGAAACTGAGCCCTGGCTGGTGTAGCTCAGTGGATTGAGCTCGGGCTGCAAATCAAAGTGTTGCAGGTTCGATTCCCAGTCAGGGTACATGCCTGGGTTGCAGGCCACGGCCCCCAGCAACCGCACACTGATGTTTCTCTCTCTCTTTCTCCCTCCCTTCCCTCTCTAAAAATAAATAAATAAAATCTTAAAAAAAGAAAGAAAGAAACTGGGCATTTGTCCTGCAGGGTGTCCCGCATTCTGGATTTGGCTGATCGTGACCCCAGGGGGTCATTACACATGCTCGTTCTCTTGTCCCCTGCCTCTTGTACACTGGCAGTTAGGTCTAGAGATTTGCTCGGATTCACGTTATTGGTCCATATTCATGCAAACTCCGTGTGCGTGCCGCCCGCCGGTGGAAAGAACTGCAGCAGCACCTAATGCTGTGGCCCCCCACGGCTCGCACAACCTCTTCAAGCACAATCTCTAGAAAGACCTTGGTATGTGGGCCGTATCCTGCAGGAAATCCCCTGCCCCGTTTCCTGGCGGAAGCAAGGAAGGTTGGGGACCAACGCGTGCCAGGCCCCTCGTCAGACCTGCAGCTACCTGAGTGACCGAGATGGACGAGGGGTGGACTGTGTGGTGGGGAGAGTGGCCAGAGCCAGCGAGCAGACGGCGAAAGCCTTACAAATAGGAGGTGGAGATAGATACAAATCGGGGTTCGGGAGCGAGGGAGGGGAAGGAGGGGCGAGGAGCCTACGCCGATGGTTAGGGAAGGCTCTCCCAGAAGGTGTTGCTTCAGCTGAGGCCTGAAGGATGAGGCAGAGCCGGTCCTGTGGCCGCATGAGGTGGGGGAGGATGCTGGTGGCAGTGGGGTGGGGAGGTGCTGGATGCTCAGAAGGTAGCACACACAGGCCTGGGGTGAGGACGAGGAAGGAATCAAGGCTGACTCCTCAATGTCCTGGCTTGAGTGGCTGCGTGAATGGCGGTATGGGGACAGCCCTAGCCCTGGGCCGAAGGAGAGGTGGCTGTGCGAGTCCCTTCAGGGGCCCCAGCCTAGTCCCTTTGGAGACTGTACCCAGGTCTGACCTCCTGGCGTCCTTGGTGCCTTTATGTCACCGCCCTCCTGTGGAATGGGTCAATGGTGCTTTAAAACGATGGAGAAAAGGAACAGCATCATGTGCTCGACAGATGTGTTAGGTGAGACGGGCTCCAAAGGTGTGGGAACATCATGTGTCTTCCTGCCAGTAATGGTGTATCTGGGAGAATAAAAGTCTCCTATGTGTGTGTGGGCGGGGGGGAGTTTAAAGCTAAGGATCAAATGAAACTTCCGGGTGTTCTGTACATGACATTTATCTGTAACGTCATCTTTCTTTATGAGCACAGACAGTTGAGTTGAATGTGCAGGAAAACTGGCTGAAAAATTGTTTTCCAAAACTAATACTAGTGGGGGTCATTCTGGCCTTCGTCCAAAGCGTCTGCAGTGCTTCGTGACAGCGGTCTCCAAACTCGGTTCCGAAAGCATTGCTTGTGAAAATAGGAACATTCCAGGCCCAGACACCAGACAGTGAGAGGCACTGGGAGTCTGCAAAACTGTTGGGCTGCCTTGAATTTCACTGGAAAATAGATTTTTAGAACTAAGTTGTCTGTCTCTGGCCCCGTGTGTCCCTTCCCACTGGCAGCTGGTGACTGCTGACTTCTGGTGTCTTGAGAAAGCGAGCCATTTCCCACGCTCCGGCGCCCTGGCCGCCAGTCCGTGCTGGGAGGTGTCCGGGTCGGGGTGGGGCACCGCCAGCTGGGCCAGCTCACCCCTGACCTCCTCTGCAGCCCGTCCACGCAGTCCACAACGGTACTGCTGCTACCAGGTGACGTCCCCTGAACAGCTCACAGCCCGTGAGGTTCGGTAAAAAGAGGGGTGTGCTAAGTTCACTCCCTGAACTCCCAATCGGTTGGCTCCACCACAAGGAGCCTCTTCCCTTTCCACCTGGTTCTCGGCAAGTTGCAAAGGTTTACCTTCCTGTCCTTTTTGTCCACCCCGTCCCCTCCTCCAGTCATGAGGTCTGAAGTGACCGAAGGATAAGGACAAGGATGTGGGTGGAGGAGGGAGGGACGTAAGTGACCTAGAAAACCCGCAGGCCTGCAAATCTCCTGGACAACCGAGAGTCCCCTTTTGCGTTGGTGTCCATCCAACCACAGCCCCTTAAAGGGCAAGCCGAGGTGCTGTTTGCAAAGTCTCTCCCATGTGATTATGGATTTTTTTCATGTCCCCCCATTCACAATACACCCAGGCAAAGGGCCCGGGCTGAGGTGTATATGGGCTGGGTTTACTCTGCCTCCTCTTCCTGTACAGGCGACACCCCCTGTCCCTGTCTGTAAGAGCACAGCCTGTGGTGAGCACCGGGAGGCCGGGATTTTCTTTTTTTTTAATTCACAGGTTCTTGAAGTACAAAGCCCAGTGGAGTCGGTTCTGTGTCATCAGTGGGTTGTGCAGAATTGAGGTTGAATGTGTTGTGCAGTAACGAGATCGTGCGCGGGGTCGAAGCCTCGTTTTCAGCGCGGCTGTGCAGGAGGCCAAGTGCCCCCGTGAGAACTGTGATACCGTTTTGCAGGCAGTTGTAACCGACTTCCAGACAGCTGTCCACGTGTGTGGTGACGAGGAGAGCCAGCATGGGGCTGGCCTCCCTGGGTTCACATCCCAGTGTTGGGAACCGTGGACAAGTGGATCCACTCCCCTCATTTGCCTCATCTGAAAAATGTGGGTACTGGTGGTACCTAGTCTCACAGGGCTCTTCTGAGAACTAAGTGTTACAGTGATGGCTAGAACATGGTAAGCATTCAATACGCATTAGCTATTAATATTAAATTATTCACAACAATGAGACCATAATGCCCCATGCAGATTTACTGCTACGCGGCTATCTCCTCACTTACTCGTTGCATCATCCTCTGCGTGGGTCCGTCCTCCCCCACACCTTTCCAGCTGGTGGGTTCCTCGAAGGCAGAGCCTGTGTAGTGCCCAGGGGACCTGGTGTGTCAGGACTACTCAGCTCATTGAGTAAGTTAATGAAAGGTTTAATAATTACTGAGGTTCAATGGCTCTTTGCAGGATGCAAACCCCACCTCAGGGAAGCCTGAGACTCTTAAGACACCTGTCCACGGTGCGGGACTGGTGCGTGCCCGCGTCAGGGCTGCGATTCTTGCCCTGCGCCCCTTCCACCAGGCCATCTGCTGAGGCAAACATGCCAAGGCTGTTGTCCCGGGCAAACTGTGGGCCCCTGTGACGGCGTTCTCTGGGTGGGTGCCCAGTCTCCCCCGAGGAACACATCGCGTCTGCGCCCCTTTAACTCGGCTTGGTTTTGCGCAGGTCACCACGAACGGCCTCATTGCCACGAGTGAGCCCCCGGCCGAGGAAGCGCACCCTGGGCTCTTCCCTCCCAACTTTGGGGCCGTGGCGCCTTTCCTGGCGGACCTGGACACGAGCGGCGGCCGCGGGAAGGTGTACTATAGGGAGGACGCCTCGCCCTCCGTCACTCAGCTGGCAGCGGAGCATGTGCAGAGAGGGTTCCCAGAAGTCTCCTTCCAACCCGCCAGTGTGGTGGTTGTCACCTGGGAGTCCGTGGCCCCCTACCAAGGGCCCAGCGAGGACCCCGTCCTGGAAGGCAAGGTGAGCGCTCTCCCAGGTACCAGTGAGTGGTGCCCAACAAGTGGGCTCGGTCTGGCGTCCGCCACTCTGAGGTACAGCAGGCTCTGTCACCGAGAAAGACAGGGTGTGCGAATCAAATGCGAGTGGGCTGGTCATACAGGCCCGAAACCTCCGGCACCCTCTCTGCCGGGCTCTACCCCTGTGCTCTAGGGGTGCGGAGATTCACTGGAGCCAGCTCCCAGAAGGCTGCTGAAGGGGTCGGATAGCGGGGAGTTGTTTTCTGGTTCAATAGAGACGCTGTTGCTATGAAGCGGAAGGTTAACATAACAAAGTAGCCCTGGAGGGTGTGAAGAAAAAAAGACAAAAGCCAGTTGCACCCTGTGACTGTTTCAGAACACCGATGCAGGTGTGCGCTCTGCGGCAGAGGGGTGGGGAGCCTCTGGGGGCAGTGAGCTCCGACAGCTGAGCAGGTCAGGAAGCCGCCCCCCCCCCCACCCGAAGCCGCTCTTCAGGGCGTGCTCCAGTTTCTCCTGGGAAAAATAGTTTTGCTCCACCATCACTTAATTTTTATAGGATTACACAGCAGGGAGAATGTGGAAAGGCCCCGAAGTACCGTATTTTGCTGTGTATAATGCGCACTTTTGTCCAAGTTTTTGAGGGAAAATAAGGATGCTCGTCATACATGGGTATAATGATTACATACCACGGCTATAATAATAGGCATAACAATCCCGTGTATAAAATGCACAAAACATGGATGCGCACCGTACATGGGAGCTCGTTATGCATGGCACAACACAGCACTCCAGTTACACGGGTGTGTCCCAACACGAGCATATGAAACCCTTGTCCCAGCAGCCCTGAGAAAGAGGCCGCCCCAGCCAAGTGCATCTGGGAAACGCTATGACTCGACTTCCCTCTCGGTGCCTCGCTCTGAAAAGCCCTGAAACAAAGAAACCTCCTTAATTTTGATTAACTTAGCAGTGTCTCGCTCTTCGGCCACCCGCCCTTTTTCCTGACACAGAACACCCCGTGGGAAGGTCCACTGTGGGCCTGCGTGACACATTCTGCTTTGTCACCTGTGTCTGTCTTAGTGCTGTGCCTGAACACTGCTTAAAACCCTACATTTCTCGAGTTTGTGTCCTCTTCCTCTGAGCGACAAATGCCCGGCCCCCAGCCCAGAGCCCCCACCTGCCTCTGGGCCTGACCCACCCGCTTCTCCACACACCCTCTGCAGCAGCTACTTGTCAGCAGCAGTGCCTGGCCCTCGCTGTCCTCTCTGCTGTGACGTCTGAGCCCCTCTGCAGGTGCTCATGCGGACTCAGTCAGCCCGGTCCGCGCCCACCTCCCCAGGGTCCACGCCCACCTCCCCAGGGTCCACGCCCACCTCCCCAGGGTCCACGCGTCCTCCCGCAGCTCCTATGGCGCTGGAGCCCTGTTACAGCATCTGCCACCCCTCCCCACCCTTTGTGATGTCTTGCTCACGTGTCAGTCTTGCCATCCAGCCTGTACTTTCATTCTCAAGTGCAGGGACCACGTCTCCTTACTCTTCGTGTCCGTGTGCCCGGGGCTACACCTGGTCCACAGGAAAGGCCCTCTCTGCAGGGAACACTTTCTCCAAAGCCCTCCCGCAGTCTCTGAAGGAGGTAGTTTATCTCCACCTAACAGAGATGGAAACTGAGGCTTAGAGAGCTCAGTCATGTGCCCGAGGTCACACACCAAGGATGACTGAGGATTCAGATCCAAGCTTGTTTTCACCCAAAGCTCCTGCCTTCTCTTCCTGTATGGTCCTTGGGCTCGGGAGTGAATGCTTAACGAGGCATGCGGTCAAGTGCCTTTAGTGGGAACAAACGCTAAGGGTAAGAATTTGCTAAATTACATGAGATTTTTAGGCCACACTGTCTGGAGGGAGGAACCATCTCTGTAATTTTTGGTTAGTCTTAGGGTCACCGTTATGCGGAAGGTAATCATTAATTCATTAGACAATGTCATGTTGCCGTAGCCTTGGAGACATTTAACTGGCTCTGTCCTGGACTGCTTGGTCCTCGCTACAGAAGTCCTTCTCATAGAATGAATGAGGCGGGAATACTGCCGTCTCGGGGTGTTTCACGGACAGTCTGGTCGATACTTGCCTGCGTAACTGAACTTCCACTCGTGTTCCCAGAGAAACACGTTCCAGGCTGTGCTGGCCTCCTCTGACTCCAGCTCCTACGCCATCTTCCTCTACCCCGAAGATGGCCTGCAGTTCACGACAACCTTCTCCAAGAAGGAAAACAGCCAGGTCCCCGCCATGGTGGCCTTCAGCCAGGAGCTACTGGGATCCCTGTGGAGCAGCAACAGAGTTTACAATATATTCGCTAATGACAGGGAATCGATTGGAAATTTGGCCAGGTATGCTTCTTTGTTCTTCAGTAGATTCCCCCATAATGAGATTAGCACTTAATTTTTTTTTAAGATTTTATTTATTTATTTTTAGGGAGGGAGGGAAGGAAGGGGGAGAGAGAGAGAGAGAAACATCAATGTGCGGTTGCTGGCGGTTATGGCCTGCAACCCAGGAATGTACCCTGGCTGGGAATCGAACCTGCGACACTTTGGTTCCCAGCCCGCACTCAATCCACTGAGCTACGCCAGCCAGGGCTTAGCACTTAATTTTTTAATGAAGGACAGTGTAATGGCATTACAGAACATTACCTGAAAATGTTCCCTTGGGTTGCAATTTTGTATATAGTTTTTACATTATGTAGTATTTTTTTCTGATGAACTCAAGAGAATATGTTCTTAGAATGAACAGGTGTCCTATTCCTTAGGTACCATCCCCACCTGAAATAGTTTCTGCCACCTCATCTATAAGTAGAAAATCAGAAATAAAAGTTTTTCAAAACTATCTCCTGCTGGGAACCCCAGGCTGAGAAGACCCTTCCCCCAGCTGACGAGGCAGGAACTCTGACGCCAGAAACAGTGCCCTCTCGGGCTTTTTTGTAGAGTGTGGCCAAAGGGGAGAGAAAGCTCAGACTGCTTTCTCTAAAATTAAAATCTTTGCTCTACCAACGTTTTTTAAAAAGTAAAGAAAGACCCTCTCCCCCAACTTCATATTGTCCAATTGAGTCTAAAACTCCTTTGCCTTTAACTGACTGGTGACCGGTAGTTGCTTAACAGCTGGCTTTACAGGTGTGAGGAAACCCTCGCTCACAGGGCTGGTCTCTTTCTGTGGAGTGAGAGCTGCCGTGGCCGGGTACCACCTGCTCAGACATGTCGCTCAGCATGGGGCTGAGGAAAGAACTGTAGGGTTCTCACCACACAGGTACAATAGACAGGGAACTTCAAGAATGTCGATAAAAGTCACATAATTCGGACGTGATGAGTTTTGATTATTTATTGCTTTTGTAAAAATATAACTTATTTCATTGTAAGTTTATATAATTTTTTTGCAATGGCTGTGTTTAATAACTGGCTTGCCAAGTTTCTAAAAAAATTTTTTTAAAGATTTTATTTATTTCTAGAGAGGGAAGGGAGGGAGAAAGAGAGAGAAACATCAATGTGCGGTTGCTGGGGGTCACGGCCTGCAACCCAGGCATGTACCCTGGCTGGGAATCGAACCTGCGACACTTTGGTTCGCAGCCCGCGCTCAATGAGGTACTCTAGCCAGGGCTATGTTTCCAAAATTTAACAACCGGCTCACATGAGAGGCGCAGGCCGACCCACTGATTGGACGTCCTGTTTCGGCAGGACTCGCCATTCCCCCCTGTCCCAGCCCAAGCTTTTTGCTCAGCGCTCTCTGCCAAGTAATGTATGTCCCTTCCTTCCATCGCACACTCTCATGAGCGTGGAAATGGTACAGCAAGAAGCAGAGGCTTATTCTGTTGTGTTATAATTATGAAATGGCTCTAGAGTCTGAATCTCACCTTACAGGGTAGTTTTTGAGCACGAAAAGGTTAACTGAAACTGTCCCAGATCACACAGCTGGGAGAGACAGATTTCTAAGAAACCAAGTCTGCTCTGTTTTCACTCACAACACTTCGGACACCAAATGTGTGGGCTTCTTGCTCACACCAGCCAATTTTCCGACTCGCCAGACACCAGCTGGCTGTCCTACAATTCAGTGCTGTTGTGACAGTCACTTGCCCCCGGGCCCAGCGCAGACCCCACACGGGAAGGGCTGAGTCCCACGAGACACCCCCACTTCAGAAGCCAGTCACAAGTTCCCGGTCGCAAGGCTCCCCCCACGCCTCAAGTCACAGAATTCAGGAAAGCACTAGCTTAGTATTGCCAGCTTGTTGTATAAAGAAACGACTCAGAAACAGGCAAATAGAAGAGGTGCACAGGGCAAGGTGTGGGAGGGAGAGGGCCCCTGAACTTCCCTGCCCTCTGGGGGCACCCCCCTCCCAGCACCTCTGGGTTCAGGGCCCAAAAGCTCACCCAGCCTTTGGGGGTTTTATTACTGGGCAGGGCTGATTAAATCCTTGACTGTTAGTGATAAAATGTCTCCACTCCCCTTCAAGGAAGTCAGGGGTGGGGCTGAAAATTCCAACCCTCTAATGGGTCTTTCTGTGGAGCAGCCCCCATCCAGAAGCTATGGAGGGTCCCCAGCCCCCAGCCATTCATTAGCATAAAAAAGACACTCTTATCACTCCAGAGATTACAAGGACTTTAGGGGCTGGATGCCAGAAACAAAGAAAAAGTACAAATACCATTAACCCTTGAACAACAGGCGCTTGAACCTCGGAGTCCATTTATATGGGGATTTTTTCAGTAAACACTAGATGTATTGTCTTTACGATTTCCTTAACATCATTTTCTTTTCCCTAGCTTACTTTATTGTAGACATAGTACCTAATATATAACACAGTAACATACAAAGTGTGCATTAATCGACTATGTAATTGGTATGGCTTCCGGTCAACAGCAGGCTTTTAGTAGTTAAGCTTTTGGGGAGTCAAAGGTTTTGGGGAGATGTGGTTTTCGACTACATGGGAGTGGTGCTCCTGTCCCCTGGGTTGTTCAAGGGGCAACTGTATATATTTCTTGCCACCCCATGCCCAGGGAAGAGAATGATGGATAAGTGAATGACTGTAGCCAACAGCTTGCCTGCGGTCGGGCACGTGACAGGGATTAGCACAGTCCCGTTTTAAGGCCCCGCAGTGCCAGCGAGTGCTCCCCTCAGGTGGCCAAGGGTACATCTTTGCTAGCGTGTGTCCCTTGGGACACAGCCTCACCCACGGGCCTGGATGGCCTCAGCTCTGTGCTGACCACAGATGACCCAGTCTGCCCTCCCACCCTCCAGCCCAGCTGGGTTCAGATCGGCACAGATCCCCCGGGCTCCTGCGTGGGGAGCGGGGGCCTATTTCCAAGTCTGTTCTTTTTCCCAGGAGCAGCAACTCTGGGCAGCAGGGCGTCTGGGTGTTTGAGATTGGGAGTCTGGACACAGCCAGTGGGGTGGTGTCCTCGGACGTGAACCTCAGACTGGACGATGGAGGAGAAGAGTATGACGATGAGGATTATGACCCGGTGACAAGCCTGGGCCCGGAGGACGTGGCCACCACACCCTTCCCCTACGAGACCCCCGAACGGGGAGACACTGACACACGCAACCTGCGCAGAGTCCTGTCCCCCCGCCGCCTGGCCACCGACAGACCTGCTGGGCCTGCCACCGAGAGGACCAGGTCTTTCCAGCTGCTTGCGGAGCGCTTCCGCCAGCAGCACCCGCAGGTCATCGATGTGGATGAAGTCGAGGAAACGGAAGTAGGTAAGGCCGCCGAGGGGGCAGTTGGTTCGCTCTCGGACACTTGGGTTTCCAGACTGAGGACCAGTGTTGGCGGGGGGGGGGGTACCTGTGGCAGTGTGCATTCCAGGGTGGGCTGTAAGGACGAGAGCCTGGGCAGTGGCAGGGAGTGGGCAGTGCAGAGCACAGTGCCCAGGCCGAGAGCCTGCAAAGGCTCAGGACGGGGTCTGGGATCAGGGCTGTGGTCGTGCAGACTGTTGACCGAGTCCTCTTGCAAGTTCCCTCTTATTCCCGTGTGTCTGTTTCAAGGAGAAAAGCACTTTCGAATTACTTCCAAAGTCAGATTCTCTTATTTGTGATTTCTGAGGTCAGAAATATATTCCCCCACCTGAAAAAACATTTTAGAAGCTCCTCTGGCTGTTGACGCAGTTTATCTTTGACATGTATTTCCTCTTGGCTTTGGAGCGAGAATCGTTGATTGTTTTTCCTCCCAGCTCCTGTCACTTTCAGAGTTGGTTTGTGAAGATTATAAAAATACAAAATAAGTAGATCTTTCTGTTCAAATACAAGCAAAAGCTTATTTACCAAGTCACAGAGGCAGACGTGAGCCGTGGAAGAAGTGAGCCAGCTGGGCTGCGTGGGCCCAGGAAACACGTCCCAGAGGCAGAAGAAGGGCCCTGGGAGCTTGGGGGGTGGGGGGGCGGGGTGGGGGGAGAAAGAGAGAGAAGAGGAGAAAGAGAGAGGGAAGGAAAATGCAGCTGGAGGCAGCGGGTGGGGAAAGGCAGGGCGTGCCCCGTGAAGGAGAGCCGGACCCCTCTTCAAAGGTGGTTTTAAAGTATCAACACGGTGTGTTCCAGCCAATTGTATTATATCAGGTTTTTGCTCCATTTTGAGGGAAAACCAATATGCTTTGATTTGTCTCACAAAAGATGTCCAAACGAAACTGTGATCATTAATTTTTGCTCTTCAGGCTGCCTTATAATGTGCACTGGGATTCCTGTAAACAGCGTGGCCCAAGGCTTTAAATACTGTTTACTGTGGCTGTGCTGTTCTACTGCGAAGTGTTCTGAGGCCCTCAGAAAACCTTCTCTGTGCCATCCAGCCCCTCCTTTGTGTTTCATCTGACTCACTCTGAGCTGTGCCCTGACGAGAGCCGCATGTTTGTTCTGGACAAGACCTGGTGGCCCGGGCTGCTGCGCTTGCTTCCTTCCTTCCGGGGCGCTGAAGTGGGGACATTGCCCTTTAGTGGCATGATGAGGACACAGGTCCATGTGTCAGGGCTCCTTACCCCCTACTGCACCCCGGGTTTCTCCCTGGGTTTCCTGGGGTGGTGCCGACACCCCTCAGTGCAAGGCACTCTGCCCTCACGGCTGGGTTTCGGGGGAGCTCTCCAGGTGTGTTGGGTTGCGTGCTTGCAGATGTTGAGAGTTGAGCCTTTATTCTATCTACGTGCCTCTGACATCCTCCTTTGTGAAGCCCTCACGTTGAAATGAGCTCATATCTGGCCCCAGCAACACATGGTGGGGCCTTGCTGGGTACTAGGAAAGCCTCGATTTGAGCCCAACATGTGTCTAAAACAGATGTTTTTCTGCCCATCTATCCCAGTTATTTCACTGCTTATATTAACAGGCCCGTCTGCTGGGGCTGGCAGTGCATTCCTGGTGTTATCTGCATCGCTGCCCTCAGACATGCGGGCACAGCAACCCACTGGGAGCTGGGCCCACCCCCGGAGCTGGGCTGGACCCCCTCAACCACACCCTCCTTCCCCTCTGGTGCTCACCATACTGTCGTCTGTGTCCCCGTTGTTTTTTTAATGTCTGTTGTTTTTTCATTGAGTTTATTGGGTGACATTGGATAATGAAACTCTAGGTTTCAGGTGTGCAATTCTACAACACATCTGTACACTGTGGGGTGTGATCTCCACCCCAGGTGAAGCCTCCCTCCATCACCATTTATGCCCCTTTTATCTTCTTGTGCCTCCCCCACCCCCTTCCCCTCTGGAATTCCCCAGGCTGTTGTCTGGTCTGAGTTGGTTGGTTTTTTTTCTAAATCCATTTACCTTTTTCGAATGCCATTTTTACACACACTGGGAATTCCCTTCTGAGCAGCACGTAGGACGAATTGAATCTTCCCGGGTTAAACTTGACTCTTTACTCCTAACAGTCAGTTGTAAATTGGACCACTGTCCCCTTGGAAAGATCATCCTCTCTTGTGATTTTCAGCTTCATTCGAAATTAGTTTCCTCTGGATTAAGTGTAATGAGTGTTAGTTCCTAACTCGAACAAATGGAACCCGAGTGAAAGGCTTTTAGAGCAGGTATGACCGATGGATTATTTCTAATCAGCTTTTGAGAATAAGAACTTCTGAGTTATCCCCTGGGGAGAAGGGGCAAAAAGGTTTCAGAATGGTTTAAAGTCATTAAAATGACAAATTTTGTGTTATGTAATTTTGCCACAATAAAAAAAAAAACTAGTAAAAACAAAAATTTAAGGCTTCCCTGAAATGTGAGGCTGGTGTTCCTGAGTGCGGCGGATGGATACCACACCCAGACCGGTACTGGAGCACGGTGGCCGAGCGTTGCTGTAGGGGCCCCGAGGAGGTTCGATTGCAGCGTTTTTTGGATAATTCACCACTGTGATTTCCACACTCCTTTCAGCCCTGCATGCCTTGGTGGTTTGAGTGATGGAGCCAGCACACCGTTTAGCTCCGCAGAGGCAGTCCTGTCGCTGAACTGCCTCCCTCCACAGACGCGAGCTCTCCCTGCAGGAGGGGGTGCCCGGCCTGAGCCCCGCGACATGCTCACAGGCGTGCTGGGTTTTCTCCGCAGTTTTCAGCTACAATACGGACTCCCGCCCGACGTGCGCCAACAGCAGACACCAGTGCTCCGTGCACGCGGAGTGCAGGGACTTCGCCACCGGCTTCTGCTGCGCCTGTGTCACCGGCTACATGGGGAACGGCCGGCAATGTGTTGCTAAAGGTACCTGCTTCTCTGTAGTCATTTGTGGGGAGGAGAGAGGGGCGGAGTTTCCTCTCTGTGCTTGTTTTGAAATGCTGCCTTTTCCCAGATGCCGTTCACGCTCTCTGCACTCTCTCCCTGGTCTTTCTCAGGCTGCTGAGGGGCGGTCCTCTGGGAGGCCCCCTTTCCCTCCAGGGCTGTTTTTCCACCAAGGAAACAGCTGCCCCTGGGGCCCAACTCCATAGCTGCCCACACTGGGCAGGGCAGAGGCCGAGGTGGAAAAATTATGCCACTCAGACCAGGAATTGTTGGTGCCTCTCACTGTCCTCAGTTTCTGTCAAACCTCTGGGTGGGCACTGCTCACAGACCTCACTGTCACGTGGTTGTTAAACCCCAGCAGGGCCCTGGTGAGCTGGAGAGACCACCGTAGGTGGGGGGTGGGGGTCTTCCCCACCCCCATACCCTCCCGTTGCCCTCTCCTCTTGCTCCTGGGTGACCACAGAACAAGCATGTGACCGCAGTTGAGTCTAGAGCACCGACCCCATTGTGGAGCAAGCTCCAAGCTGGATCCAGCTATGGGCCGACCTCACTTCTGAGCTCTGTTCCTAAAAGGACCAGGCGGCCTCCGTGCTCAGAGGTGCTCAGAGGTGCTCAGAGATGCTCAGAGATGCTCAGCCGGTCATGGAAGTTTGGAGGCTCCAGATAACAGTTTACAATGAGTGAGCCCTAGGGCAGCCTGGGGCCCTAAACTCGACTTAAAACAAAAGCAACAAATACCCTACCACACTGGGTATTTGTCCCTGCAGATGCCAAATCAGCTCTCGGTTTCTTTGTTTCCAGTGAGGCAGCTCAGCTGCTTCACAAATAAAACTTAGAAGAATTCTCCTGCCTTTTAGATGACCTGCCATAGCTATAGTTAAATCAGCTTTTTAATTTACTAAAAAAAAAAAGTTTCCTTTTGAGTCGCAATGAGATAAAATGAGTTTTGTAAAACACTAACTTTGGCAATGAAAGACAGTTTTGTATAGTTACGTTAATTTGGGGGGATGTTTTAAACTTCTGTAATTGTGTTTCCTGTTTTCCCCCAAATCGCACACCCCAGGAGCAGTGAGTCTCTGCTGCTTTGTCTTAGACTTGGCTTTCGATCTGGGGAGAAGCTTCCAAAATCCACAGCAAAAGCTTCTTCTCACAGAGCACGCTCAGTAGCTCCCCCCGGGCCAAGTGTCGGAGCTGGAAACGCCGAGCAGTGTGCTTGGCAGCCAGCTCCGCCCCTCCTCTCCCCTTGCTTGAACAGTGTGTACACGCCCCGTAAGAATTTCGTGGTTTGAATATTTGTTGGATTCTATGTGGTTTAAATGTCTGTTGGATTCTTGCTACTTGGACACATTTTCTAGCTCAAAGTTTGGCTGAAAAACATTGGTTTCCTTCCCTTGGCTTTCCTGCTTGTGTCTGTGATTGTTTTGGGGCATGCAGCTTTTCCACATTCGTCTGGCGTGACAGCCTGTGTGCCGAAATGCTCCATGTGGGACGTAGCTTTTGCTCGGCAGTCACCGTTAGCACCTTGGACGGGGAGGGAGCCAAAGGCCTTCCGGACATGGTGGCGATGGCCAGGTGCACGCTGTCTGCCTAGGGTTGTCAGCAACTTCACCAAGAACCCACTTTGCACGGAAAACTCTGCAGAGGCTGGGCGGGGGGTTGGGTGGGAGAGCCCCGTCCATAGTCATTTCGAACCTCGGACGAAAACGAGATGTGCACACTCAACAGCTAACGGAATTTAGTCTGCCTCAAACCTGAGCAGTCCAAGGTGACGGACAGCTGTCACCGACACCCAACTTTAGAACACTGTCACCACTTCGGACAGAGCCCTGTGCCCGATAGCAGTCGCTCTCGCTTCCCCCCAGGCCCCAGTCCCTGGCAGCCCCTGTCAGTATGGTTTTCCTGCTCTGACTCTTCATGTGAATGGAAGCATCCAGCATGTGACCTTTCATGTTCGGCTTCTTTCGTTCAGCACCATGCTTTCGAGGTCCGTCTGTGTTTCAGCGGGAGTCAGGGCTTTGTTCCTTTTCCCACTAAGGGATATTCCATGCCACGGATGCGTCCCATTTGCTTCCACTCACCCACTGGTGGGCCTGTGGGTGGTTCCCCTTGTGGCTGTCATGATCAGGGCGGCCAGGAGCGCTTGCGCACATGTCTCTGTGTGGAGGTGTGTTTTCTGTCCTCTTGGGTGCACACCCAGGAGTTGGAATTGCAGACAGTCCCCAGTGGAGCCTTATTTAGAGCAGGCTCTTCCGCGATGGAGGTCGAATGGTAGCCTTCGGTTCTCTTACTCAAATACGAGAACAACTTAATTTCTTTAGAGCTTATCTTTTCCTGGTTAAACAACAGCAAGTATATGCAAGTTACAAACATACAAACACTACAGAGACTTGTAGTGCAGAAAGGGAAGCCCACATCGCCCCGAGTTAACCGCTGTGCGCAGTTTCGGGAGCATCTCTTCCGAGTATTCCCACCCAGGGCTCTGTCCACATTCCTTGTTAACATAACTTTTAAAACAAAAACAGTATCCTGCATACGCTATTGGGCAATTTATGAAGAAAGCTTTGAAATTGGCTGTAGTAGGTCTCCCATCGGTCCCAGTTGCCTGAGTGGAGCAGTCCACACTCATCCCCATCCACAAGCCGGTCCAGGTCAGAGGGCGCGTTGGTGTGGCCGTGGTGACCTGCGCGCCGTGCCCGAGCGTGCTGGCTGGGGCTGCAGGAAGCTCCAGGACTCGGACTGGCGGCCCTGACCTGGGGAACGGCACTATATTTCAGCCAGAGACGCTCATTAAGGTGTTTTAGGGCCAGCGACCGAAGGTCCCAGGTTCCCAGGACCGTCCCGTGCAGCCCTCCTGTTCCAGTGACGTTACTAATGCCGCCCCTTATGCTCTCCAAAGCAACCGGTTTTATGGTCCCTGATTCCGGGTCACGTATGACACTGCTCTTCTCCTGGATTACTTTCCACGCCCCTGAAGTCTCCCGTCACATGTGGCGCCCGTGGGAGTCCCGGCCTCGCTGCCCACCGGCGGTCGGCGTGGGCGGCAGAGGCGGGACGCTGGGGTTTCCCAGGCTCACACACACGGGCGTGGGTGCTGTGTTCCGGGGAAGAGCAAGGACCTCCGCTGACCCCAGAGCCCTGGCCCCCGGAGCTGTTCTGCCACTTTGCCCTGTGGGGACAGGTCTGCCAGGCCTGGCATCTCTTGTGAAAGGCTGGTTGCTTCCTTTGGTCCTCGCTCAGGCTCCCCGCAGCGGGTTAATGGCAAGGTGAAAGGAAGGATCTTCGTGGGGAGCAGCCCAGCCCCCGTCGTGTTCGAGAACACGGACCTGCACTCCTACGTGGTGACCAGCGACGGGCGCTCCTACACGGCCATCAGCACCATCCCCGAGGCTGTCGGCTACTCCCTGCTTCCCCTGGCCCCCATCGGCGGCATCATCGGATGGATGTTCGCAGTGGAGCAGGACGGATTCAGGAACGGGTTCAGCATCACGGGTACGTGCCCCAGACGTTAACATCAGCGGGCCCGGGGGACCTGGGGATGAATGGCAAGGGAACTTGTGTCTGCCAGTAACAGGATGAGCTTTTGTGGCTCTGGGAGTAAGATGTGGTAAAATCATCGGTGTTTTGTCATTCATGGGTATTAACGAGGACTGTCTGGAACTGTGTCAGACCAGGGGTTCAAAAGTCCCCAGCAGGGCAGGTGATGCCATCTACATGCTCACGACCCCAGGGGTGGGGCTCCCAGGCCCCTCCTCCTGCTTATCTAGTGGCCTCCACAGTCCAAGCTGATCTGAAATGGGTGTTCGGCATTTCCGCAGTGTCTGCTGGGAAGGAAGGAACCTGTCGTTTCCAGCTGGTAGACACGTTCCTCACTGGTCAGGAAGCCTGAGTCTCCTTGAAGCCTCTTAGAGACTGACCCTGGCCGGCAGAGCTCAGCCTTTAGCAGGCATGCGAGGGCAGATGGTTGGGGGGACAGTCCTGAGGACAGTGGTGGCCTCTCCTGTGTTCTGCCCGCTGGTGCATGCTGGAGACCCTTTCCTGGGAACCTCCCGGTGGGAGAGCCTTTGTCCTTCATCTCTGGCCTCTTGCAGGACCGAGAGCCTGCTGGCGGGGGCCCAGGCACAAAGCCACTGCCCTGCCCACTAGCCCTGCCCGTTCCCCACCGCCCAGCCTCGCTGGAGCCTTCGCCGTGGCTTGAAAGCAGGGCTTCTAGAACGTACACTGTGACCCTCCAAAAGTCAGACCCCAGACACCAGCTGCCTGAAGTGTGGCCATTGTAAGAAAGGAGAAGCTACACGTTTGAAAAGGGGGGAATCTGCCCATCAGGTATCCAATTTACGGCCTAATGGGTTTTCTCCCTATTCCTCAGGCAGTAGATCTGAGTATGGTAACCCCTCTCCCGCTCCTGTGTAGACGTAGCAGTAGCAGAGCTTTAAGTCGGACCCAGGCCCTGCTGCTCCCCACACAGCTTCCCATGTGGCGAGGCTTTGTAAGGCGCCCCGGCTGCAGCGGGCCAGGGAGTCTGCAAGCTCCCACAGCAGCAAATCCTCGTGCTGCAACAGCTCTGGGCTGCCCGGCACCCGTGCGGTCAGCGGGCTGTCACCTGGAAGCGGCTACAAAGCGGGAATTGTCGGTCGACTTTTTCTGCAGAGGGCCTGATAGTAAATATGTTACCCTTGGCCAAGCCCTTCAGGCTGTGCGGTCTCTGCTGCAGCCACTCCACTTGGTCATTGTCCAGAGAAAGCGGCCATGGGTAAGATGCGAAGGAATGTGCGTAACTGTGGTCCAGTAAAACTTTATCAGTGGGCACCGAAATTTCAATGTCATGTAATTTCCACATGTCATGAGACATTCTTTTGATTTTAAAAAAATTTACAAATGTAAGGACCATTCTTAGCTCAAGGGTTACCAGCATATTTCACCCTGGGCTGTGGCGAGCTGGCCATGCCCCACCGCAGTGGGAGTGGGCATGTGTGGGAGAGGGAGGAGGAGAAGTGCTTTCCCGGCCTGTCTGGGCTGCTGCCCTGCAAAGACCCAGGGGGCTCTGAGCCTGCACCGTGCTGTGCGCTCCTGGGTGGTTCTGTACTGCTACCAGGACTCCACTGACCTCCTGGAGCACTTGACACCCAGCAGAGCGCTGTGGGCACTGCATACTTCATCTCCTCTTGTTTCCACAAGATGGACTGTGTCCCCTGTTATCATCAAGAACTGCAGGCTTGGTGGCTTCCGTGCACCCAGCCAGCACCCAGTACAGCTGGGCATTCGGCCCTGCCTGGGCTCCTGCTTTTTTCTGTACAACCCTTGTGCTGTCCCTTCTCAGATGCTGGTTTGTGGCTGGGAAGCAGCCTCTCTCTGAGTGTGACTTAGGCCACATGGATGCCCTCGCTCTGTCCTCAGGTGTCACCAGCCCCATTTCCACCAACCAAACTGAAGCACCTGCAAAGGAGGTGTGGTCCCATCACCTCGGTGACCAGCACTGGGAGCCAGAGGTGGACACAAGGGTGGCTTCCCTGATGGCAAGGTGACAGGCTGACTTTGCTTTCCAGGGGGCGAGTTCACCCGCCAGGCTGAGGTGACCTTCGTGGGGCACCCGGGCAAGCTGGTCATCAAGCAGCGGTTCAGCGGTATCGACGAGCATGGGCACCTGACCATCGACACGGAGCTGGAGGGCCGCGTGCCAGAGATTGCAGTCGGCTCCTCAGTGCACATCGAGCCCTACACGGAGCTCTACCACTACTCCCACAATGGTGAGGGCACAGCCTGGCGCCCCCATGGGCCCCTGGCCGCTGCTGCGACAGCCGGAGCTGCTGCAGCCCCTGGGCTGCAGAGAGGGAAACCCAGGGCGATACAGCCACCTGTCACCTGTCCCCTAACCGCAGACACAGTGCATACTTGCACCAGAGAATTCAGCACAAACAGAAGATAAGCATAACTTAGAGTCAAGAATTTAATATACTTAAATTCTTACTAAATTTAAGTATATTTCCTTTCAGCCTTTTCCCTAATATGTGTGTATATATATATCCCAACACATATAACATCCCAACATAAATATCTCAACATGTTATATAACTTCAAAATATAGTAACATTACTTCATTGTGCTATACATCTATATGTAGTTAACTTATTTTCACAGATCAAATTTACAGAAAAGCTGAAAATAGTACAATTTCCCCACACCACGTTCCCCGCTTGTTTTACCAGTTGTGAACATGTTGCCGCATTTATCAGTCTCTGTCTTACATCCGTATGTATGTATTCTGAGAGTAAGTTGTAGACATCGTGATTCTTTCTTGTGTTTTTTCCATCACCATTTATGCCCTTACACCCTCTTCCACCTCCACTGCCCCCCCACCCCGTAGTCACCACGCTGCTGTCCGTGTCTGTGAGTCCTTTTTCTTTCTGGTTCGGTCCCCCCACTCCCTCCCCACTCTGAGACAGCGTGATCCTTTATCCCCAAGTAGTTCATTTGTTTTCCTAAAAACAAGAGCGTGCTTTTCCATGGCGGCAGTACAGGGATCAGAATCAGGAAACTCAACATTGACGTCATGCTGCTGTATGATCTACAATCCGGTACACAGTCTTTATTTAGTGGAATTGCAGTCACACCACATTATCACATCTTCCCTCTCCCAGTTAATGTCAAATCATGACTATTTTATGGTTTTATTAAGTAGGCTTTGAAAACACTTTTTCATGAGTTTATATACGATGCTATTGTATGGCTGGTAATTTAAGCCATTCTATTTTCTAAAATTTAGTTAGTTCCAATTTCCCCCTCTCATAATGAATTGAAATAACCATCTTCTTTTTAAGATTTAGTATTCTTTTTTTTAGATAGCATTCTTTTTTTAAAGATTTTATTTATTTATTTTTAGAGAGGGAAGGGAGGGAGAAAGAGAGAGAGAAACATCAATGTGCGGTTGCTGGGGGCTGTGGCCTGCAACCCAGGCATGTGCCCTGACTGGGAATCGAACCTGCGACGCTTTGGTTCACAGCCCACGCTCTATCCACTGAGCTACGCCAGCCAGGGCTTGAAATAACCATCCTTATCATAAATCTTGAACGAATTTCTGATTCTTTTCTAAGACTCAATTCCTAGAAATAGCAGTGCTGAGTCCAATGATGAGAACTTTTTCCAGGCTCTTAGTAAATTGCCATCTAGAAAGGTTGCACCGGTTACCAGGACTCCATGGCCTGGTGGGCGCTCCGGGGCCCAGGTGGGTGACGGGCAGGTGCGGTGAACAGGGCAGGTGGGGTGAGCAGTGGGACCCCTGCCTGCGGTTGCCTGTAGGCACAGGGTGTTTCTGGCAGCCCAGCATGTGGGGGCCGGACGGGAGGCAGCTTACACTAATCTTTTATTTATCCTCTGGCTTTATTTTGAACTACAGCAGAGCACACGAATACAAAGATTCTTTTATACTTAAAAAAAAAATAGGAAGTTGAGAGTTTCATGGAAGGGGTGAAAAGCCGCTCTCTTCTGAATGGGAAAGACTGTCCCACTTCTCCTTTGAGGTTTGCGCCCAGCACTTAGTAATTTGTCGGGAATGGGCTACTGAAATCCACTTAATGTCTTATTTTTAAACTACCAGCGAATTACTTAATCTAGGATTATACATAGCAACCACTGTTTATTGAATCCTAAGTGAAGTCACTTCTATCAAGCAGTTAGCACACTGTGTTAGCCGCGTGGTGGCTGCTGCGCCAGCAGTAGTTGATCTGAACTGTATCAGCCCATTGCCAGAAACGTCACGGACATCATCTCATCCGCACCCCAGCCTGTGCTGCGGAAGAAACCGAGGCTGAAGAAGTTCGTGACTGGCCTGCGATCACACAGGTCGCGAGCAATGGTGCGAGGTGTGACCTCAGGTCTGCCTCTTTCCAGGAGCCCTGAATCTTCAGATCGGTTCTGGGCAGCTTAGGAGCTAACAGAGAGGCACTTAATGGAAACAAGCAACACACGTCCCAGATGCCAATAGACCAGTAGTCGTATGGGAAACCTAGGTTGCCCAGGGAGTCTCCATCTAGGAATAAATTGTCCTATTTCCCTGCTCCTCCTGCTGTCTCTTCCTAAAGCTTTGTGGTGGGGACGCTGCTGGTGGCTGCGAAGCCCCTGACAGAGCCTCTCGCCTCCTCACGCTCTCTCCTCTGCCCCCCTGCCCGTGCCCCTCCCGCCCCCAGTGATCACGTCCTCCTCCGCCCGCGAGTACACCGTGACGGAGCCCGCACGGGACGGGGCTGCCCCCGCCAGCGTCTACACTTACCAGTGGCGCCAGACCATCACCTTCCAGGAGTGCGGCCACGACAGCGCCAGGCCGGCCCCGCCCAGCACCCAGCAGCTCTCGGTGGACAGCGTGTTCGTCCTGTACAACCAGGAGGAGAGGATCCTGCGCTACGCCCTGAGCAACTCCATCGGGCCTGTGCGGGGTGAGAGAGGGCCGCTCGGCCGGGGCGTCCTGGGCCTGCACGCCTGTCCCTGTGCTCTGGGACGTGCTGTTCTTTGTGTCTCACTCTCAGTGAGAAGAAAAAGGTGTAAGAATGTCTCCCAACATAAAAAAAAAAAAATGTCATCTGTGATTGTTAGAAAGCCTGCCCACCTGTGCTCAGCTAACCTAGGCCCTCCTCATGATTCCGTTTGGGGTGGAGGGAAGGGTGGTCGCCTGTGAGTTATCTTACAGAGCCGGCCATCAAGGCCGCAGCTGGCTTTGGCAGGGCTTTTAAAACACTCTGATACCCAACCCCGAAAGGAATGTGTGCTCCGGGCCCGAGGAAATCTAAATAAAACCTGATGAACGCCAGGCACGCTGCCCTCTGCCAGCACATCGTGGGTGCTTCTGGCTGCGCGGAAGGAGCTGGCATCTGGGGAGCTCCTGTGACGTGTGTCAGATTTTACACGGTCCCGGTCTTCACGCCCTCGGGGTTCTGCGTGTTTGGGGTCCAGGCGTTCAGGGCCTTTCTCCTTCTCGGTCACTTCGGATCTCTCACTGCCCCCAGGCCACTTCTCCAGCTGATCCAGTTTGTCCTTGTCTAGCCCCATGGAACGGAAGTGACAACTGCAGCTTTAGACATCAGGGGTTGGCGCTTTTTTTGGCTAAATGGCCAGATCGTGACTATTTTAGGTTGTGCCAACAGCCACCCAGTGTCTATGGCAGTCAGCACAGAAGCAGCCAGAGACCGAAGGCAAGCAACCGGTGCAGCAGCTTCTCGTGAAACTTGACTCACAAAGCAGGCGTGGGCCGAGGGATGCGGTTCGCAGCCCTGAGGGGCCTGGTCTCCCGCCCGGCATTTTTGCTGCAGATTTTGTCACTGCACACCTAATTGGCCTGAAGTCGACATTCCTGCAAACATTGTCACTGTACACCTCATTGGTCGTGCAGCAACATTGTTGCAAAAAGAGGTTAACTGCTGTCCAGCCTGCAGCACCCACTTGGGGAGCCCCGTGAACCCCCAAATGGCTTTGGAGTCAAAGCAAAAGGCCACCTCTGCACATTCCCTTCCTCCACGAGCCTTTCCAAGGGAGAGAGAAATTAAATAGGGGCCGTCTTAAAACAGCACTTCCTCCAGATGCCACAGTTTCTTGTCCCCGAGGTTGCTGGTTTCTTGTTTGGAAACAAGGGCCTGGGAGCAGGAGGGAGGCCCGGTCCCGGAGCCTGCGAGCGCTTAGGTTGCATCGCCGAGACTGGTGGGGTCCGACCCTGCGCACGCTCAGCGGTAGTCACGTAGTTTCCGTTTCCCAAGAGGTCTTTTTAATTCGAGATGTCCTCAATGTCCCTCTTTTTTGTATTGTGATTTTGTCTTTTTTTATGGCAAAATCGCCTTACCGCCAGTTGTGAGGCGGAGATACTGGCTGGGAAGGTGCCGCGGCGGAAGCGCCTGGAAGCGCCTGGAAGCGCCTGCGTGGCTGCTGCGCGGGCCCGGGCCCTGCCCCTCCCTCGGTGGAGGCGGAACCTGCGGGCGCCTCTGAGGTTACTGCTGTCTCTGCCCACACAGAAGGCTCCCCGGACGCCCTGCAGAACCCTTGCTACATCGGCACGCACGGGTGTGACACCAATGCCGCCTGTCGACCCGGCCCTGGGAACCAGTTCACCTGCGAGTGCTCCATCGGCTTCCGAGGAGACGGGCGCACCTGCTACGGTACAGCCTCGCTTCTGATGTGGGGGGGTGTCATGGGCATGTGGGAGAGGCCACACCCTGGGACCCAGTGCTCTGGGAGGGGACCCGGCTCCTGAGATGAGCAGTGATGGCGTGCTACTCGGTGCCCCGTCGGGAATGCTGGGGCCGGTCCAGGGCACCGACTGTCAGCAGCAGAGCAGCATAGATTGCAAGGCACACTCCACGCAGGCGCAAAGGGAAGCTCAAGTCAGCACTGTTTGCAGCTCTCAGAGCGGAACGTCCGCAGGCACGCTGGTGTGAGTTGCTTCACAGACAGCGTCTCATTGAACTCGGCCACTGTGATGAGATAGTCACTTTTGTCTCTTAAAAATTATTTTAGTTGTGCTAAAATACACATCATGGAAAATTTACCAGGTAACCATTTTTAAGTGTGCAGTACAGCGGCATTACACACCTTGCTGTGCAGCCATCACCACCAGCCCTCTCTAGACCTCTGTTTATTCGCAAAACTGAAGCTCTCTTCCCATTAAACCACCTTCCATTCCCCGCCCTAGCCCCTGGCAACCACCGTCCTACTTGCTATGAGTTTGCCTATTCTAGGAACCTTGTATTTGTGGGATCAGCTAGTAACTGTCCTTTTGGAACATGCTTACTTCCCTCGGCCTAACTTTGTCAAGGTTCGTCTATGCTGGAGCATGTGTCTGAGTTTCATTCCCTTTAAAGGCTGGGTGATACTACGGTGTAAGGATACGCTATGTGTTTTAAATCCATTCATCTGTCAGTGGGCACTTGGGGTGCTTCAGCTTCTCCGCATCCTCGCCAACACTTCTTTTCTGTGTTTTTGATGGCGGCCATCCTATTGTGTGGGAAATCCATCCCTCTTTTTATAGATGGGAAAATCGAGGCTGGTTCAAGTGAGCCTCCGGCAGCAGTGGAGCTCAAGTCTGTGACCCCAGTTATGCTGTCTTCCTGTTGAACTTAGAGTTTAACTTCACATATTTTCACATGGACAGCCTGATATTTGCATGTTTGCTGTTAAATTGTAACCTGCCACCAAGGGGCACCTGGATGACTCCTGACTCAATGGAGTGCTTGGCTCCACAAGGCAGGACCGGCTGTGCTTGACGTGATCTGCCACAGTCACAGAAAACCCTCTGGGGTCCTCGCCCGACAGGACAGGTGGCCTTGTGTGCCCTTGCCTTTGTCCTGCGGTCAGTCCTCGTTCTGGCAGATTAGCACGGCGGAATGTGGGCTTACTCCCAGGCTTTGTTCTGGGTCACTGGAACATGCCTCCAAGTGTCAACGCGCTGAGACACTGGGCTGTTGATCAGAAATTGCATTAAGCAGGTCAGTTCATGTATTATTTTGGCTGGAGAGGGCCTTAGGGGAGAGTGAGTGAGAGCCCGTGAGATCCGGTGTGCGCAGCACTGATAAGATGGCGGGTGACCTCTGCGGGGCTGGTGGGCGCGTCTCCATGGGAACTGGGGGGGATTTCCAGCTAGACCTCAGAGCTCTGCTACTTGGCAGAGTGGCCTCCATGTGTTTCTCACCTGGGCGTCTGTAAGGGTAGTTTTGGGTAATCTGTGGGGGGGGGGGGGTGACTCGAGTGTGCACAGGCTTTTAACAAACGGGCGATGACACTGCTCTCAGAGGCCTGGCCTCTGGGAGGGACAAATTGGAGAAACTTGGGAGTTGTTGAAAACACGTGAAAAGTAGCTACTCTGAAAAAAAAAATAGTTCAAAAGGGAGTAGTAATTAATTATGAGAATAATCCAGGATTTCCCCATTGGGTTAGGGAGTGATTCGTGTGAGAGAGAAGTCTCTTCCCAGAGAAGCGCTTCACCAGATACCGAGCGGTAAGCATAGCCGCCAGGCGGACTGTGATGAGTCCTCAGGGACAGTTACCACGGACTCGCCACTTCACTGGAGGAAGAAGTGGAGTCCTGGCCCCAACTCGGAGAAGGGGGATTTAAGTGAGACTCCAGGGAGAGTTTCCAAACTGCAAGGACCACGAGACATGGGTGGGGACGTTGCCCGGTGTCGCCAGTTGGGGTCCTCTGTGTGCACCTGCATGGAGGTGGAGGTTGTGCCCCCCACGGGTCCCACACCCTACCTGCCAGTGGTTCTCCAGGTGGGCTGTGAGGGTTGAGGGCCCTCTTTTTCAGAACACACAAATTCCCTGTCCATAAGGCTTCCCGGAGCGAAGGGAACTTGGAAATGTTCCCAGGGTGATGTTTTCCTGTCCCTTGGCGGAGGCGTCGCAGCCTCGGGGCCCTGCTGTCTGCACACTGCGCCTGGACACCTGTGTCAGAGTGCCCGGGGAGCTGCAGCGCAGGAGAGCAGGAACAGGCTTTGTCGCCCCTGCAGGTGGCTCGGCAGCTGGGGATGAGCTGTGGAGTCCACACTCTATGAGCCCCACCTCCACCCTGCTCCCGCTGGTGGACGCAGCTGCTCCAGGAGGAACTCTGTTCTGTAACCTTCCGGTTGTGCCCAGAGCCAGCATCTTGCCTGAGATCGTGTGACTGAATCATTTCACAGGAACATGCACCACAGTGTATTTTCAAAAAGCTGAGCCCCATTTGGTGTGGGCTTTTGCCTAGGTTTAGGTGCACCCTCAGGCAAAAGTGATTTCTATTGTATCATGTGTAGTGATGTGAAGAGGCTGAAACAAGTCTTCTTTTTTCAAAAATTCGCTGTAGACATCGACGAGTGCTCAGAACAGCCCTCGGCATGCGGGAGCCACGCCGTCTGCAATAACCACCCGGGGACCTTCCGCTGCGAGTGTGTGCAGGGCTACCGGTTCTCGGAAGAGGGGACCTGTGTGGGTAAGCTCTGGAGGGCAGCGTCTCTGACCCTTTCTTCGTGGGGCGCGTGTCGGTGCCTGTGGAATGGTGTCACCGCAGGTGGCGGTGCTGGGCTTTGCAGCTGGGGGCTAGTTTCCAAAGTCGAATCCGACTGTGTCCTCTGCCCCGCAACTCCCTGGGGAGTCACATGCGCAAGGAACGGGCCCTGTTACTGCTCACACTGGCGGCACCATCACCTCACCTGTCATGAGCTCTGTATTATGTTCCATTCTTACGAGGCTGTTTTTGACTCTTTGTTCTTCTAACAGCTGTGAAAACAATTAGACTTGTTTTCCCTTAGCTCCCTGGCCTTGGGATTCCCATGGAGGAACCACCTCCCAGGCCCTCGGGTCCTCTCCCGCCTTGGGCTATCCTCTTCCTGGGTGACATCTAAAAGTCTGTTTGGGGCCGTCCTGCTGCTGGATTTCAGTTTTGCAAACCACAGTGGTACCATAACTTTTTAGCCTTTTCGAAGTACATGAGTTGAGACTATGAATTAGGCCAAGGATGCTTTAGGTTGATGATGATTTGGTGATGATGATGCGCCATCCACAAAGAACCAGATTGTTTGACTTTTCCCACTTTTTCCTACGGCTGCACTTTGAACTGTGGGTTCCAAGATGTTTAAGTTCAAAGATTCTTGGATATTTCCAGTCTGGAGGGCAGTGTGCTGAATGGGCCATCTGAACTCAGTGTTTCTTCCCAATTTGAAACAGATTTCTCTCTTACGGCCTCAGTGACCCTCTCCTCGCCCTTCTCCGCTGTTTGCTCAACCCTGGTGTGCTTTCCGTTTGCTCCGCCTTGAAGCGGGGACGGGGCTGCCGAGGTCACGGGGCGAGGTGGAGGCTTGAGGGCTGGAGGGAACAGGCAGTTCTCATACTTGGAGTATGACCCAAACATCTGTGAATTGAAACAAGCCAGTCCTCTTTGCGCAGAGTTGAGATTTCAGCTCCGCTAACCTTACATCTCTCTTTAAAAAAAAATAGAGAACAATTTCTGTGTATTTGGCCTGATTTCCCTCTCTGCTGTTTTTTTTTAAATCCTCAACTGAGGCTATGTTTATTGATTTTAGCTGGAGAGGAAAGTGAGGGGGGAGGAGGGACATCACTGTGAGAGAGAAACATTGATTGGTTGAATCTGCAACTTATGTATGTGCCCTGACTGGGAATAGAACCCATGACCTTTTGGTGTATGGGATGATGCTTCAAGCAACTGAACCACCTGGCCAGGGCCCCTCTCTGCTTTTTGAGGTGGAGATTCAAAGGTTTGCTTTTCTTGGTAGCAGCATTTATATTACATTTCGGCTCAAACTTGGGTAGTGGATCCTTTACCCCTTGGGTAGTGAAGTGCATGATGTCCCGAGTTTTCTGGATCCAACCATTCCTGATGTCCATGCTTACTGGAGGGGCGGGGGGCGTTACAAATATCTATTCATAGGCACAGGGTTTTAAGGAAGATACTTGACCTCTCTGGGCCTCTGGGCCTCAGGGCCTCACCTGTAAAATGAGGTGACTGGACTGGATCGTGGGTTCCGTGCGTCCCCTGCGCCCTTGGAGCTGCCTTAGGAGCTGCCAGCGAGGCTACAAGGAAGCTGTGGGCAGACTCCTGGCCTCTGGCCCCAACCTCTATGCTTCCACATTTGAATGTGTCCACTTCTGAGCAAGATTTTGTTTGAGTGATGGCTCCCATGGCTCAGAAACAAGTGTGAAAACCACCCGAGGATCATGAAGTTCCTCCAAGACCTGGCACTGGGATGCCTCCCAGTCCTCCCTCTGCCTTCAGACCCTGCGCTGCTCCGTCCCCTGGGCCCTCCCCGCTTTGGTTGCTCCTTTGAGACACACTGTGCAGGGACATGGCTCCCTGGGTCCAACCCAGTTGGCCCCAGGGCAGCCAAACACAGGGCTCTGGCCGCTCGCTGGGTAACTTAGTGGTCAGTGCCCCTCTCCCGGAATCCTTCTTAAGACAGTCTCCGGGTTGGAGGGCGGGGCTGGGAAGGTTTCTCTCTGGGCCAGAGCAGGGACGGATGAGGAAGATCTGGGCCATGTAAGAAGCCGGCACTGTGCCCTGCTGGCCGTGAGGGCTGGGGCTGCCCGAGGTCGTTGCCTGCTGGTTGGAGTCCGTCACAGGAGGGCCGCTTTGTGACGTCCCTACTTGCCATTTTCTCTCCTCCACCGGGTGGGTGAAAACTTGTTTTACAACTAACTGGAACACACAAAGTGTGTTCACGGAACAGACGGGCCTCAGCTCACCCAGCAGTCAGCTTTCTGTGATGACACCGCTCTGCGCAGACTCCGCCCTGTGATGCGTGGCCTGGCGCAGGGAGCGCAGGGAGTGCAGGGAAGTGCGAGGTCCCACTGCGCCCTCACCGGGCGTCTTCACGACGTGCGTGGGCAGCGCACACACCTGCACACCGTCAGGTGGGACGGGGCCAGGCTGAGCTGCGCCTCACCCAGCATTCCTGCTCTTCCTCCCTCCCTGTCGTACTGTGGGGAAGGTTACTCTGAAGCATTCGTTTTTGTGACCTTCTTCACGGTACCTACAGGCCGTGTGAGAGCCCACCTAGAGCTCTTCACACCCTGCCCTTCCCGTCCTCTCTGACACGTGACTCCTTTCCCCAGCCTCTGCTTCCTTCCCCCTTGTTCCCTCGTTTCCCGGCCCACGGGCCTGTGGGTGTCTCGGGACCCCTGTCAGGTGGGTGGCCGCATCTCGGAGCCAGCCACCCACTCTGCTCCTTCCCCATCAGGTACAGTCCTAAAAAAGTGAAACCCCACCTTACAATGTAATTGTAATTTTTAATTCCTAATTTGAGCCCAAATTTCTCTCCTTTCCAAAACTTTTCCCTCCACCCCACAGCGTCCTCCCCTGCAGCGTCCCACTGGGTGGAGGGCCGGGGTCAGAGTTGTAGGGAGTTGTCTCCCTGCAGGGTCAGGAGCTTGAGGACAGCTCGCCGGGCGCCCCCGTGACCCCTCCAGTGTATCAGGTCTCCTTTGGGTGGCCGGGGCGGTGCCTTCTCTCTTGTCGTGATGGGCAGTGGCTGTCCCTGTTTTAAAATGACTCTTCGAATGAACATAATCAGTAAGGCCACCCAGAAAGTCCGTTTGCATGAGGACGGGGCGGGGGGAGCTCCCTGGGCCCCCAAGGGCCTCAAGAAAGACTTTCCTCGTCATCGATGGGAAACAGTAGCTGGAAAATGCCCTATTTATTTTAAAAATGCAAAAGGTGGAAGTAAACTATGGAGTTGACTTTTTAAAGCCTGTTGAAGAAGAAAATTGCATTGGCGTGAAAAGTGGTCTTCCAGAAAGGAAAATATGATTTCAAAAAATTAGGTTATAAACTACCTTTTTCTGTAAACGACTTGAGGATTACGGAAACCCACCCAGAAGAGGGTGGCCGTGAAGGGGACCCCCTACCTACCTGTAGCTTCTGCAGGAGGGCCTCCTCCGTCCGTGAGGGCGGGGCACGGGGAGGCTCTGAGCAAACACAGAGGGATCCCTTATGGGCTGTAAAGGGCACGCACTGGCTGGAAGAGAAGGAGAAGCGAAAGTGCAGGGAGGCCTGTCTGCTGGCGGTTTTCTGTCTGAATAGACCTCTCCCACCTTTCTGGGTCCCAGTTCTTTGAGAGTGTTCCCGTTCCCCCTTTGTGAGCTGAAGGAGTGGGGGGTGGGGTACCTGGAGAAAGGAAGAGTGTTCGGAATGACGGGAGGGGAGAGGACAGAGCAGGGTCCCGGAAACAGGAGTGTGTCCTCGGATTGGTAGCTTCCTGGGTTCCTGTTTGCCAGACAGGAGCTGGGACCACTGGTAGCAATTTAAAATTGGCAACCCTTGGCCCCTGAGTTGTGGCACGATGGTGCCCGTCTCACGGGAGTTCATTTGGCATCCTGGACTCGGGAGTCTGAGCTGCTGGGTACCCAGGCTGGGCCTCCACCTGCCAATACTTGCTGAGCTCACAGACCTATGAAGAGCGTCCCCTTGTTGACCTGTCCCCGGGCAGCGCTTACAGCTCTCTGCCTCGAAGCCCTGGAGGCAAGATAAACAGGATTAATCTTGGGAAGACCCACTGCCTCTGGGATCGTGTATACCACTGCGCCTTCCTGGGAGGGAAGGAAAGGTTCCGTTCTGACGTGGTGAGGCAGGGGACTCTGTCCTGGGCCTAAGAGCTTTAAGACCAGCAGCTAAATGGTGCCGTGGGAGCCACGGAGTACTGAACCAGCCCCTGGAAATCACCCCTTGCCCTCAGCCCTTGGTTTCTCTCTCGAGGCCAGAGCACCAATGGGGTTGTTGGCTCACCTCCGTGTCCCCCACGCACTTCCTGAGCCCTTGTTCCATGAGTCCTCCCATCAGGACCCTGAGATGACAGGAGTCCCATTTGCTGGCCCCCCCTGTGCTTAGCCTGATGCAAGTAGGCTGTTCCAGTGGATAGAATGGAGGCTCCAAGAGTTTGGGGTTCATGCAAGGCCACGTGGCGGGCACGTGCACCCCTGCTAGAGACCCAGGGCTGCCTCCCCCAGAGGCCCAGGCTTTCCCACTGCCCTGGAGGTTTGTTTCCCCTCCCTGGTGGGAAATGTTCGTCCTCAGCTTCAGCATTCACAGTGACTGTCCCGCCTGCCCAGTGAGCCATGGCGGAGCACCGTGCGGAAGTCTCGGGGCCTTAGCTCCAAACAGCCCCTGGCAGAGCTGCCCTAGCAAGTGTGTGCACCCACAACGCTCCTCCTCCATGCCCAGAGGAGGGGGGTTGGGCGTGAGACCTGGTGGGGCGAGAGGCCTGAGGCAGAGCCCTGGGGTGAGAGTGAGCGCGAAAGCCAGGCCGTGTGGATGACCTTGGAGTTGGTGTGCCAGGACAGACCAGAGGTGGTGTCAGGGGGGAGGAGGCCGGAGAGCCGGCAGTTCCAGCCCAGGGGGAGCAGGGAGTGAAGCCTGAGAGATGCCCTCAGGTCTGGGGTCCAGGCACTGCCCCCCCGCCCCAGTGGACTAAACCACTGGCGTGGAGGACCCGGGAGGGGCCCGGGGACGTCGCAGAGGCCTTCCTGCCAACACTGTGCGCCTTGTGTTCGAAGCTATCGTGGACCAGCGCCCCATCAACCACTGCACCACGGGCCTGCACGACTGTGACATACCCCAGCGGGCCCAGTGCGTCTACACCGGAGGCTCCTCCTACACCTGCTCCTGTCTGCCAGGCTTCTCTGGGGACGGCCGGGCCTGCCAAGGTGCGTGGTGACCTGGTTTTCCTCTCTGCATAACCCGGGAAATGCCCTACGTGGGACCTACCATGTGCTAATTCCTGACTCGCCCGAGTGTGAAAGAGCTATTGACCCAACTCTGTTGATAAAGGAGCTGCATTTTTGTCTCTCTGCTAGTCTGAACTCTGTGTTTTCCTTTGGGGGCTGTTCTCATTGGGGGAGACACTTGGCCTCCTCCTAATATTTGGTCCTTGTGACCTGCTTGTTCAGGCAACAATTAGACACCTGTTGTCTGCTAGGAACTGAGGAGATTGCCTGTCTTTTTAGAGAGGGAAGGGAGGGAGAAAGAGAGAGAGAAACATCTATGTGTGGTTGCTGGGGGCTGTGGCCTGCAACCCAGGCATGTGCCCTGACTGGGAATCGAACCTGTGACACTTTGGTTCATAGCCCATGCTCAATCCGCTGAGCTGTGCCAGCCAGGGCTGATTGCCTGTCTTTTATGAAAAACAAAACAAAACAAAACAAAACAAAAACCATCCTTGCATTCTTGGAGCTTGCAGTCTGGCCGTTTATCTAATGAGATGTGTGTGGTCACACCCCTGGCCTGCTGTGATCGTCTCTCCAGGAGGGGTGTGGTCTCCTTACTGAGTGAGTGGGTGCAGAGTCGGGGGTGTGTATGAATGACTCCACAGAGTCCTCACAGACCTGGGAGCTGTCCCCGCTGGCTGTCGGAGCGCTCTGCAGGTGGCTCTAGGTGGGTGGCTGTCCACGCAGTGCCCCAGGCCCTCGTTTTGCAAGACTATTTTATACCACAGAGTATTTCTGAGCAGTCTAAGCTTTTCTAGGATAGATTGTAATTTCCGAGAGACCGTCTCGTCATTTCTGAGCACATGTGCTTTCTCTAGTCTCCGAGGTCTCCCTGTGTACACACTCAGTTATTAATCTGTGTACACACTCAGACATTTTTGAAGCTCTCATTTATGATGACAAGAATCATCTTACGATACAAAAGAATCCTCCCTCTTTTCCGTTTGCAAGCTTGAGTTTTCATGAAAGCATTGTCATTCATGTGAAACACACTAGTTAACGCACAGGACAGAAACTGGGGACTTGGTGTTTTGATAATTAACGTTGAGTGAATTCTGAATCGCTGTCCCTGGAATCAGAAACAGGGTCCCCTAGAGTTGAGCAAGTGGCTTAAATGACTGTGTAAACTGGGAATTGCTGAAGAAACCTCATTGTCCCGGGCCTGGGGGCTGTCTTGCAGATGTGGATGAATGCCAGCCTAGCCGATGCCACCCCGACGCCTTCTGCTACAATACTCCAGGCTCCTTCTCGTGCCAGTGCAAACCTGGTTACCAGGGAGACGGCTTCCGCTGCGTGCCTGGAGGTAAGGCCTTAGGGCCCTCAGAGCTGAGTGCTGAGGGTGTGGCCCTGGGGTCGGGGGGGGGGCGGGCGGGGGGAGGTGAGGCAGTATGGGCTCCACGGGAGTCCTGAGGGCTGTGGAGGCGGGGGATCAGCTCATGGCCCAGTGAATGGGCGTGCAGGTGTGTACTGCTCAACCACGGGGTGCCAGACAGGGACCGAAATGGACCACAGCTGGACTGGCAGCCTGGGGCCTGGTGTCCTGGTGACCTGGTCTGGAGCAGCCTGGCTTCTCCAGAGAAACAGATGCAATACATGTGCATAAATATATATATTCATATTAAAGAGGTTCATTGTAAGAAGCTGGCCTACATGATTGTGGAGGCTAGAAAGTCCCCAGGTCTGCCTCCAGCCAGCTGGGGACTCGGCAGAGCTGATGGGGCCGTTCCTGGGCGGGTGCTGGCAGGCTCGAGACCTGGAAAAGCCAGGGCTTTCATCTGAGTCTGAAGCAGGAAACAGCCCGTGACCCCGTCCTTAGGTTGTCAGGAGGGAAGAATCCTTCTTACTGGGAGAAGGCCCAGCTTTTTGTTCTGTTCCAGCTTTCTACTGGTCGGATGATGCTCACCCCACAAGGGAGGGCAATCTGCTTCACTCAGTCCTTAGAGTTAACGATTACTCTCGTCCAAAACAGCCTCACAGAAACACCTCAAGTAATGGCCAACCACGTATCTGGGCTCTCTGTGGCCCAGTCAAATGTGCACATAACACCGACCATCGCAGGTTCCTGGAGTCCTGGGGAGAGAGCTGGGCTGGGCGAGGGCCGGGGTGAAGGCTCACCAGTGGGCGGGGAGATGCAGCTGAGCTTCCGCAGAAGTGTTTGTATGACCGGTTATACCGGGGCCGTGCGGCCTCTAAGGTTGCCTGTGGACCTGAGAGTCGAGGGGAATCTCGTTGGGTCAGGAGGACGGTGACGGCTCGGGTCAGGGCCAGGGACTTGGGAGGCGCTCGACACGTGCTGCTGGATGAGTGCAGTTGACCGCCACTTGTGCAGAACCTACTGTGTGCTCAGTGCTCTACATACACCGTTTCATGCACTGTTTATCACGATCTTTTTAAAGCAGGTGCTAATACTATCTCCATTTACACTGGGACTTACAGGGTAAAGGCACAGTGGAGGTCCCACAGGTAGGAAGGCCCAGATCCAGATCCCCCACCCGGGCCTGTGGGATGGATGGACCCCAGCTGGGTGCTGTCCTCTGAGCACATGGGCTCTGTCATGAGATGAACCATGTGTTGGACACCCTAGACTGGAGTTAGCCTGTCGTGTTAGTAATTACTTTTAATTACTGCTGCTGTTCTTGGCCAGATGTGTTTATGCCACTATAAATGTTTCAGTAAGAGATCAGTGGAAAGTTCCATTTCACCACTTTTTAAAGCAGTTAATCACTAAAGCAATGTCTGTCCCCTTTGCTAGACTGTCGGTGCCCTGAGGACAGGGTACGTGTACATTTTATCTGTATGTCCCCAGTGTCCGGTGGAGTATGTTGCCCATGGGGGTGCTCACAGCTATTTGGAGTTGTTGAAGGAAAAATGAATACACCCATTTGCACTCCTCCTGGCAGTGTTTATCCACACTCTCAGCAGGATTGGGTGGGTGTGATCAGTTTTCAGGATAGCTGCCCATCCAAAAGGAGAAAACTATCAGGTTAAAATTTAGAATTTTGATGTATAGTAGTACATGTTGCTGATCTAAATTGTTTTCTTCTGCTTAGAATAATGATCAGCCAACTACCACTCATGGGTCAAGTCCTGCCCACCTCCTGTTTTTGTAACTGCAGTTTTATTGGACCACGGCTGTGCTCATTAGCATATGTGTACTGTGTGGCTGCTTTCATTCCACAAGGTGGAGTCTGGTGGTTGTGACAGAGTCTGTGAAGGCTGGCAAAGCCTAAAACGTTTACCACCTGGCCCTGTGCGTGTATGTATGTACTGAATTGCTCAATGAATTGTATTTCTGTGGATCATGATCAGAAGGTTTGAAAGCCACCATATTAGTTATTATCTTTTGCTGTGTGACAAATTATGCCCAAAGTTAGCTTCAAACAATAAACATTTGTTACCCCATAGTTTCTGCGAGTTAGAAACCTGGGAGGATCTCAGGTGGGAGTCTTGTTCAGGGTCTCTCATGAGGCTGTTGTCAGACAGAAGCCAGAGCTGTGGTCGGGCCTGAGGTCCATCTGGGGCTAGTGGGTCCACGGGCCGATGGCAACCTCGGCTCCTCGTGGACTGGGGACCGAGGATCTCAGTGGCTCACAGCACGGGTCCTCTCCACAGGGCTGCCTGTGTGTCTTCAAGACCTGGCAGCTCACTCCCTGCAGAGCAAGTGGTGAGGGAGAGAGGACCCAAGAGGGGAGCCACAGTCTTTTGTAACCTAATCTTGGCATGGCAGTGCTGTCGCTTCTGCTGATGCTGTTAGTCACAGGCCAACCGTGTAACAGTGGGAGAAGGGACTGCACAAGCGTGAGAACACCACCAGGAGGTGGAGATCCAGGGACGGTACAGCGCCAGCCTCGCCTGGACGGTGTCTGGGGAGTGTCACCACGAGGGTTGGGGAATGTGGGGAGCTATGAGAGGGCCAGAGAGGAGAGTGAGAAGTCCTGGGCTGGACGTGGGAAGCCTGGTGCTGAAGGGCAGACACCGCTCCTGTGGGATTCGATCCGCTCTCCAAGGCTGGCTCCGGCCCACACGCACCAGCTCACGGCGTCGCCGCCTCGGCACACACCATGCCCCGCACAGAGAGGGGCGGTTTAGGGTCCAGCAAGTAGGGAGGAGGAACAACGTAGAGAAAACACGAAGTGTTGTTGTTGTTTGCGTCTCCATTTGCACTTCATTTCAGCCAAACCCGGGTTAGAGAATCTGAATTTCCCAGTTGGAGCTGGAAGGGGCTCTAGAACTTCTGTAATTCATCTCCTTTGTTTTACAAATAAGGAACGTGAGACCTGAGTCATTTCTTAGTTTTACAGAAAGATTTCTTGAACGCTTTATATAGAAATTTAACAGAAATTTTCTCAAAATTGAGTAAGAAGTTTTTAAAAGAAAACCATTCCGAAGGCTTCCTGTGTTGGCTTAGATTATTTTTATTATGGGGAAATCGAAGGACCCACTTGTTTTATAACTATAAAGTCAAAACACATTTATAAATTAAATAAAATTACAAATCATAAATTTCCGGGGAACCTTCATTTAAGGTGCCAGACAGCCGTCTGAGGTGAAGCCGGCGTCCCAGCTGTTGGCTCTGCTGCGTGATTCCGTTCGGCCTGCAGAGAAGCTGGGATATTTCTCATCTGAAAGACGAGACTCCCCGACCCCACCCCTCCTCTCACGTGGCCCCATTTCCGTCCTCCCTTTGTAGTTTAATTCCTCAGAAGGGTCGTCTGGAGTTACTGCACCCACTTCCTCTTCTTACATTCCCTTTTTTTCCTACCATTTCATTATAAAATGAAACTTAGATACAGAAAGTCATACAGAGCAAAGTACAGCTCAAGGAGTTATTCTAAGTTGACCCTTGTAGCTACCACTCCGGGCAAGAAGTAGGACTTGACCAGCAGCCCCAGCAGCCCCTCCAGGTGCTTTGTCCCTGTCAGAGCCTCCGTCTCCCCGAAAGTAGCCGCCACCTCAACTTTTACAATAATCACTTCCTGGCATTTCTTCATAGGTTATTTATCATAGTGTGCATTCCTGGACACTAGAGATTTAGTGTTCCTCCTTTTCCTGTCTGTAGTTCCCTCTTCCAGCCTTCCTTTTCCTTGCATTTTGTGCATTGAAGAACCCACGACCTTGAGCCATGCACTTCCCCACAGGCTGGATTTTGCTGCTCGTCGCATGGCCCGTCTGCTCTGACGGCCGCACACTCACAGCCGGGTCCAGAGGCTGGATCAGATGCGGGTTCAGCCCTTTCGGCAGGACTGTAGGTGGTGTGTTACCTTCCATCCGAAGCGCATAACGTCTGTTCGCCTCAAGCTTTCTGACGTTAGGAGCCATTCGTGATTATGACCTCAGTCCATTCATGTCTAGAGAGGGGCAAACAGTGAGATTCTGGATCTGTCGGTTCTCGTTTACAGGTTGAAATTGGTCTGCATTGCTCAGGTCCTTTTCATTTCTACTGGGCGGCAGAAAACGTGACGGTCGCATTCTGTTGACTCTTTTTGTCATTTGTTCGTTGGAGTACTTAGAAAATGCTTCCCCTCACATATCCTTTCGTTGCGCGGGGGCACGTTTCATGAAAAGCAGGACAAATGCCTGGGTTTTCCCCTTGTTTGCTAGTTGTCAGGACAGAAGATTGATTCCTTATCAGCCACTGAAAGTGACTGACACATTTTTAGTTTTTTAATATCATTATAAACTCAGGGGCCTCAATTGGCTGTCATTATTGTACTCCTGGTAGCTCAGAGTCCCTCCCATCTTTGGCCCATGGAACCTCTTCCAGTCGGCCCCTGGTCCATTTTTTTCTCAGGTCTTTTTTTATTTTTAATTACTTTATTGTTGTTCAATTACAGTTGTCTGCATTTACCCCCCTCCACTCCCCGCCACCCCAGCCAAACCCACCTCCCTCCCTCACTTCCATCCTCCCCTTTGTTTTTTTTTTAAGATTTTATTTATTCATTTTTAGAGAAGGAGAGAAATATCAACGTGTGGTTGCCTCTCATGTGCCCCATACTGGGGATCTGGCCCGCAACCCAGGCATGTGCCCTGACTGGGAATTGAACTGGTGACCCTTTGGTTCGCACCCCACGCTCAATCCACTGAGCCACACCAGCCAGGGCCTCCCCTTTGGTTTTGTCCATCTGTCCTTCATAGTAGTTCCTGAAAACCCTTCCCCGATTCGCCCCTGGTCCTTTTGACATGATCCCAGTGGCCTCTGACAGCTTGCTTGCTCTCTGGTGGGACCAGGTGTGTTTGGGTTCATGTGTATGTCCTGCCTCAGAACCAGAGCCAGCCCTTCTCCATGAAGCCTTGGTTTCTTTCCATGGAAAACAGTATTGCAGGACGGTGATCTCATTACTAGGGGTGCTCAGACAGAGCTAGGAACACCTTATGAGTTCATGTTGGTATCTCCAGTTCAAATTCACAACTACGGGATTTTTCTTAACCGCTTCTGGATTGTATCTAGAACTGTTTTTCTCCGCATGAGAATCCTGGTTCTCACCGCGCAGTGGGTGATGAGATTAGACTAGACCACAATTCCTTATTGGCTTTAGCTCACACACTCACCTAACAGTCTGAGAATAGTGCTACCAACACTACCACCACCAGTACAATTTCTGAGACCAGAAGCTTTTTGCATCTGCTCTCTGCATCCCCTCCCCTTATTTTTACGGTTGCACCCCTATTGCCCGAGCCTGTAGACATTACATACATTCCCTCCCTTTCTACCCTGCTTTGGTCTTAGTTCAAGGAGGAACTGTATTGCTTGTTACCTGGCCTTAAGTCAGTGTCTCTCTCTGGTTTCATGATTGTCAGAAGCTTCCTCTCTGGTCGATTCCTTGAAAGGGCTCCTGCCAACACTATTGCTTGGTTCACTTTCTTTCCTGGACTGTCTCAGATTCCTTCTGACATAAAGCATGCCAGTTGCAAATGCAAATGATCACCAAAGGTAATTTCCCCCTTTTTAACCTAGATGCCCAAAGGACTTTTTCTTTGCCTTCTATCGTTCCCTTCAGAAGATCAGTGGTTTTACTAGAATATGGCTTGGTGTTGGTCATTCTGAGTCTGTATTGGTAGTTACATGTGTGCTTTTTCAATTTGTCATTTCAGATCTTTAGTTTTTAATATCAGGATTTTTTTTCTTGAATTAACAGTTTCAGTGTTTGTTCTGTAACCGGAAAAGACACTGACGTTTGGGCTGCCTGTCACTACCAAATCCAATAAGCAATGACAGCGATTGAACCTTTTATGGGCACTTTATTCAGATGGCTGGCGATCTGAGAAGATGGCGGGTTCATACCCTAACAGACCATCTTCCCTTCTCTTTCCTGGCCAGATCTTTTATAAGGGGGGTGGGGGAGGACAAGCAAGGTGCAGTGAGGGCTTTGAAATTCAGAGAGGATTAAGTGAGCAAAGCTGCAGCATTCCTGTCCTGGGCTGTTAGATGTTGGGGGGGGGGGGGGCGGTCACACAAAAGGCCCGGATGCCTCCAACTTGTCCCCAGGCCATAATCTCTAGTCAGTGCCCCAGGAGGTCGGCTGCTTTTCCTGGGAGCCAGGATGGGCCTTATCTGTAGTTTCTGAAACAAAAGCATAACATACACATTACTTGCTAGACTTACAACTTTTTACCTTAAACTAAAATTTTCCAACTCTTGAGTCCCCTATCAGTTCTCTCCTCCCTTTGGTGTACTTCTTCGGGGGCTCCCGTTTTGCGTGTTGAGCCTCCTGGGCCTGTCTCCAGTCTCGGTCCCCTTCTCAGATTCATTCCGCCACCTTTCTTTCCGGCTCCAAGCAGTTCCCTCATCTCCACCCTCGGTTCCTTTCAAAGCAGAATGTCTTGTGTTTATTCACTTTATGTTGCTTCTAGTTTGGTCTTCACTTCTGACATGATTTTTTTTTCTTTTATTTCTACCTCTTTCCTGAATTCTGTTGCCTCATTTCTGAGTTTGTCAGGTTCTGATTCATTTTGTTCTTGCACGTCCCACAGCGTTGTCTTACTGTTTTTGCTTATTTTGAAATAATAGAAGTTTGTCGCTTTCGATCTCTTTATTGTCTTTTTGCTTATTGTCACTTTGGATTGGATTTGACCTCCATGCTTTACTGTTGCTTGTTTTCATACGAAGCTTCGTGTCCCCAAACTATGGGAAAGAAGCTTGTTTCAAATACCTTCCCTAACTGTCAGAGCTTCCTCTTTTGTTCTCTTGGCAGAGTTCTTAAAAATACTCCAGCTTTCGAGATGTCCCGGCTCTGTCCCCTCCCTCCCCTGCATCTGGCTGTCTCCTTCCCTGTCCCTGCTGTCTTCAGCATGCCGGACTGGGCTCCCCTTCCCAGCACTTTCTTCCACTGGGGGGCCCTGCCGGCCAGGTCAGTGTTGAGAATTCCTGGAGGTTGGGTCTCCAGCCCCTTGAGGCTTTGCAAATAGTCCCAGGCGGGTAGGAGAGCCCTCTGAGCTTCAGGGGCTACATTCCGCTTTGCTCTCTGAGAGCTCTTAACGGGTTGGGGCTCCCCATTTCCCAGAACTCTCAGAGGCCTGTTGCTTCCCTCCACTTTGTCCTCATAGGCACTGCCCCCTGTGGCTGCTGCTGTGGCCTCCCCTGCTTGTGCCTGGGGTTCATAGGACTCTTTGTCACCTCCCTTTGTTGTAAATGTTTTCTGCAGATTTGGAGGTTTGCTGTCTAGTCACTCTGTGCGTAATTAGATTCTAAAATGGGATGGTTACCTTCTTCCCAGAGTCCCTGTTGCTCTTGAACCGCTGCCACTGGGCTGTGCCCCCGCCCCCACCTCCACCCTGGACCCGCTCCTGCAAAGTCCCCGGTGACACCTACCTCTCAGATCTCAGACCCCACCTTTCCCAGTAGCACCTGGTACAGTTGATCCCGCCTTCCTTCCCGAAACACCCTCCTCATTTGGTGCCTGGGGCACCCATCGCTGGCCTGTGTGTCCCTGGGGGACAACTAGTCTAGTCAGTGGACACAGGTTTAGAGAGACCTAACTTGCCCAAGGCCCCCAGCTAATTGGAGCGCAGCCAGGACCAGGTGTGAATGTTTCTTAAGCATCTGTCATGCACTCAGCAGTGAGTTCAGCCTGTGGACAGTAAGGTCCGTGCAATGGAGGCGTTCACAGTATTAGTGGGCAGGAAACGGGGTGGGGGGGCGGCATTTGTAACTCCTAGGGAATCTGTAAGTGTAGCCAGGGACTGGAGACCCCGGGAGAGAGGCCCCAGAGAGCTGGGGAGGGTGTGCATGGCTTTGCAGGATGGGTAGGATTTGAACGGGAGATGGGGTGGCATAATGAGGAGGAGAGGCTAAGGTTAGGCAGCCGGGGGAGGTCGGGCCTGAAAGCCAGGCCCCAGTGACCCTGCTGATGACTCTGGGCCTCCCAGCTGTCCCGGGCCCTCGTGTCTCTTGGGTGGTGTCACGGCTGAGCCTTGCAGCTCCTCCGTCCCGTCTTTCCTCCAAGGCCTCTCGCCTGAACCCAGGGGGCTTTGTAGGCCACCCTCCCCGACACCCGGAACTCAGCCTGCAAACCCGCAGCCTCAGTCGGTGAGCCCTTCACCCCGGCTGCTGGGCCCAGCCCCGTGCCGTGCACGCTAGGAACAAGCAGGTTTGTTGCCCTTGCGTCAGGCCAGCCCTTGACCACAGGGCATAGGCGTCCTCCTCTGCACCCACCGCAGCCTGTTCGGGCCGGCCAGCCACTCACAGTGCCACCCTGATGGGGCCCTGAGCACCCCAGGCCTCCTACCAGCTCTGACCCTTGCTGCTCGCAGGGTACCTGCTTCTGGCAGGTCTCAGTAAGTGCTTGTAACACAGAGTCAGGATGCAAGGGGCCATGGCACTCCTGGTTTAGGAAACGTCACGAATACGGTAGTTTGACACCCTGTGCTGGCAGGATGTCTGGAGATGTCGGCACAGCGGTGGGACCCAGGAGCCAGTTCTGTGCGATGAGGCTGCACACAGACTGCAGGTGCTTTTCCTCTGCCCGTGGTTTCCCGGCTTTGTGCGTCCGCAGACCTCTGGCCCCGTTCTGGTTGCTGGTTCCCTCCCCACTCGGGGCCTTGTCTCTCCTCTCCCACCTGTCAGGACTGGGGATGCGTGTTGGCGAGGGGCTGGAAGACAGCTCATAGGTAGAGGTGTCTTCGTCCTCATCATCATCTGGCAGCCTTCTTAGTACACCCCTGGGAAAGTAAGGATAAAGACCACATCAGACTGACACTGCCTCCTTCCCTGGTAAATCCCCATTCTGAGAAACTTGGCAATCTTGGACGAATCACTGTCTGTCTGGCAGCTGATGAGACGAGGCCACGGGCCAGGAAGTCTGAACCCCCCAGCAGAGCGCAGGCGTGGTTGTCAGGCCACAGGAGCTCCTCGGAGGGTGTGTGCAGAGGCCACCAGGCACGGTGGCACCTGGCGGGGAGGGTGGTGTGGACTGTGCACGAGGAACTGAACCACCGGCCCCTCCCCGAGTTCCTCTAGCCAGCAGTAAGGAGATCAGATGCTGCGAGCCCTATTTATTTAAAATAGCATGGGTGAGGACATTGAACCAGGCAAGGGAATGGGGTACAAATCGAGAGATTGAAAAGGTGGGTTTTTCTGGACTTCTTCCTCTGTTTCATTTTCCTCTCCTTCTCTTTGTCCCGAACCTCAAGAAAAGTCACCCTAGACCTTCTGCTGTTCCCAGATAAGTATCAGGTCTAGAATGCTTCTCCCTGAGCAGCTCAAACTAGGGGAGTAAAAAGAACCCAGCCTGAATCATCATTTCATCAACCGGAAACAAGGCCAGGAAATGCATCCTTATTGTCCCATCCCCGGCCCCCCACCCCTGGCCCTTAAACTCCCCATGGGGCCTGGGGCTCCCCCTAGAGCTGCTGGCCAGGCTGAGAACCGTCCCAGGAAAACCAAGGATGTCCCAGCTGTCCCTAATACGTGAATTTCCATGTCCTGGGTCACTACTGAGGTTTTTCATTCCACTGTGAATTCTAGCTCACTTGAGGTTTTGAATGTCGGCCAAACACCATGCTAACACGAAACTGTCAGCCCCGCTCCCTTAAAGGTTTGGGGCAGTGCACACAGAGCAGGCTGTTTGCTCGTTGGAAAGGCAGCACCGTGGACACACGTGGATGGGAGGGAAATGGGTTTGTGGGCCTCAGATGATTTTGGCAAGTGTGTTATGCCAGCCTGTGACTATTACCACTGACAGTGTGTGTAGTGTGCGTGAGCTGTGGTGGGTGCAGAGAGCGGGGGCGCCGGGCCAGGGACCCAGAGACCCTGGTTCCAGCCTAAGCTGAGCCACTCCCTGCACTGTGGCCCCTTCTCACGGGGTGTAAAAAGCATGGCTGCCTGATGCATGGGATTGTAGTGAGAATTAGGTGAAATGTGTGAATGGAGACAGCTTATATGGAAACTCTAAAACCCTGTGTTATGTACGATATTGAAGTAAGCACCCTATGTTTCAGAGTGAACACAGCCTAACACTTTTATTCTTAACCAGATGGCTTGTTTCTGGCTTTGTTTGGCTCTTGTTACATCAAATATGTTTTTTTTTTTTAATTAGCCTTTGAGACAAAAACATACACAGTGTTCCCTTGATGGGTTCAACTGCAGCTCACTGCCGCTGTCGAGGCGCAGCCACGTCCAGCCAGCGGTCGGAGAACTGGCAACGTGGCCAAAAAGTACTTTAAACATTTATTGGCAACATGTGCACAGAGCACCAACGTGAGTGCGGGATGAAGGCTCAGCTACACTCGGGTGCGTCATTGTGAATGTGGGCGGGGACTGAACGCTCCCTCCGTGAGGTGAGCGTGGTCTCATTGCGTTGTCCTTGCTGCTCAGAGCGTTGCTGGAAGGTTAGTTACTGCCCCCGCCGCCGTCCTGCCGCTGAAGGGGTCACGGCTTCACCTGCACCGTTGACGTGCTGGAGATAACAGCAGGAGCGCTGGAACTGGGAATCGCAAACATTTCTCAGAGAAAGAATGCTTGAAATATATATATGCCAATATTCTATGACTACAATATATCCTGTATATATACTATATACTACATTGATATATGAATTAGCATGTTTAGATAAAGTTCCCCCAGCACAAGTGGTACCCTAGAGCAGAGGCTGACAACCACAGCCCCCACAGGCCAAATCTAGCCTAATGCCCATGTTTATAAAGTTTTATTGAAACACTCCTATGTTTACGTACTAAACTTCATTGCTCTCATGCCGTAACCACAGAGTTGAGTAGTCATAAAAGGGACCCTGACCCACAGAGTGGAAGAGTTGGTGGAGCCCTGCCCCAGGTCTGTAGCCGCATCTCCCCTTGAAGGTCGCCAACAGCGCGTGGGTGCACCTTGGTGCTCCATGCTGGGAGAGGATCTCGGTCTCCCCTTGTGTCTGCTCTGTCCCGGGCCCCTCTGTCAATACTCCGGCTGGACCGCCACTGAGTTCCCCGTTCCCTGGCTCCAGACTGTGAGCTCCCGGGGGGCGGGCTGCAGTCATTCCCTGGGTCACAGAGAGGCAGTCACTCGCTGCCTCGGAGCCTGGAGTGGGCCCAGGGAGGTCAGGCAGGACTTGTCGCTGTGACAGGCCACAGTGACAGAGCCTGGGGGGCCTGGAGGAAGGGAGGAAACGCCAAGTGGTTTAAAGGGTTAACTGGGGGGAAGGGGTGGGGGTGTCGCACAGTGAGCAGCCCACGGAAAGGCCTGGAAGGGGGGCAGCTGACAGAGTCCCCTTTGGGGGGGTGTGGGCAGTGCGGTTCCCGCGGGTGTCTGGGCGGGGCCGTGCAGGACAGGCGGGGGCCACCGCTGGCCTGGCCCTGTGCTGGTCGGACTCTGGCTGTGTGGAACCAGCCACAGCGCCACATAGGGTCTGGGAGTTGTTTATTCTTGGCCGCAGCTTGTTATCAGCAACTCCCCACAGATCCAGAAGTATTTCCGGCTCTGGGATGTGAGTTGCGGCGCAGTTAGGAGGCCGTGTTTTGTGCTAAACGTGAGTGTGTCATTAAAGAGACACACACGCGCGTTGGTGAGTGTGCCTTCTGCCTTCGGTCCCCAGATCTTTGGCCGTGACTCAATGAAGGTAGTGCAGAAGTTTGATTTTTTAAAAAGACAAATGTAAGAGAAAACATTTTTTAAAAAATTTAAACCAAGTGCCAGTGCTACCCTTCCAGTCGTTCAGGGGAGGGCGCACAGAATGGGCCGCTCCGCACGCTATTCAGCCGCAGAAGGAAGGAAGTGTTCGCTGATAACGAGGCTGCGGCCTGAGTCAGAAACTTGCTGCCGAGTGTGAACAGCCCGGCACAGAGGCTCACGTGTCGTGGGATTCCGTTTACATGACGTGTTCGGGGTAGCCACAGAGCAGACTGGTGGTTGTGGGGGCGGGGGGCCACGGCTCGGGAGGCGTGGGTTTCCTTTGCGGGGAAATGTGCCGGGACGGGATGGGGGGTGGCCCCACAGCACTGCGATTCCGAAATGCCCCTGGATTGATCCCTTAAAATGCTTTGTTTCGAGTGATGTTGATTTTGCCTCAACCTTGAAAAGAAAAACTGCCTAGGAGAGAAAAGCAAATGCAAATATAATCTTTTTTTGACTATTCAGTCCATTAAATACAAAGATGTTTTGAATTTTAAAAAGCTGGTAAAAGGCACCCAAGTGCTGACCAGGCAGCTCCCAGTCAGATGCAGGGACTCGCACAGCCGTGGCCACGGCCCCCGGTGATGGCCCAGCCAACGCCTCCCCTGTGCTTCTCTCGACAGAAGTGGAGAAAACCCGCTGCCAGCTCGAGCGCGAGCATATCCTGGAGACAGCCGGCGTGACGGGCCCACAGCACCCCATGCCCTTGGGGCTGTTTGTGCCCGAGTGTGACGAGTACGGGAACTATGTGCCCACCCAGTGCCACGGCAGCACCGGCTACTGCTGGTGTGTGGACCGCGACGGCCGGGAGCTGGAGGGCACCAGGACCAGGATGAGGCCCCCCTGTAAGTTGGGGCCAGCGTGTGCTTGGGCCTGGGCCTCAGACAGGCCTGCAGACTGGCGTTTCCAGTGCCTGTGAGCATCTTGGGGCGGGGGGTGGGGGGGTCCTGCCGGGGGACACAGTTGTCGCTTTCTGCTGCCCTCGGTCCTGAGAGCTCCCCTGGCTTGAGCCCCATTCCCTCCCTCCCTCTCTGCCCCTCCCACGCTCTCTCCCCTTACCCTCCCCTCCCCTTGCATGCAAGAGACCAGCAGCCCCTGCGGCGGCCACGCTGTGGCTGGCAGCAGAGAGGGCACATGTGCCCCAGGTGACTCCCTGTAGTGGGCGGCCAGGCTGTCCAGAGTCCCCTCACTGGGACCCAGCAGGCCAGTAGGAACCCCGGTGCCTGGCCTCCTCAGGCAGCGGGGAGGAACAGTTCTCGCCCTGAGACCCCGGCCTCCTCCACAGTTGTGCCCGGGTCCGGTTAGGCCCCAGGTCATGTAGGATGCAAGCAGGTTTCAACAGCTGTGGCCGTGGGACCCAGGTGTCCCGATACCCATCTGGTGCCCCTTACCCTGCCGCACAGGCTGCCTGTCCCCTCCTGGGATCCTCTTGTCAGGTGAGCCAGGGAGCCATGCTCCGAGACAAGGCCAGCAGCGAGGAGGCAAGGCCCAGTCCCAGGGAGAGGCAGCCCCTGGTCGTCACGTGCTCTGGAAAGAGGCCGCCCACCGCGGGCCAGATCACTGACAGTCTGTACCGCACAAAGCCCAGCAGCGTCCACCGCATGGAGCTCCCTGCAGGCAGGGCTCTCGGCTACCATGCTGCTGTTCCCTGCTGTGGCCCGTGTCCAAAGCAGGCGTGCACAGCGAGGCAACTTCGGTTTCTGTGACACTCAGCCCTGCACTGTCTTCCTCACTAACGCCCTGTGCGGTCTTTTTGCTCCCGTGCTTTCAGATATAAAGCAATCTTTGTGTGCCTGCGGTCTGTGGTGGCATGCAGGTGACGTGACCTGGCGTGTGGGTGTGTGTGCATGAGTGTGCACAGGCGTGTGTGGGTGTGCATTCCTGCTGCTCTCAGACCTTGCTCACTGACCTCTCCTGCCCCCTAGGTCTGAGTACAGTAGCTCCGCCGATTCACCAGCGACCTTTGGTTCCTCCCACTGTGATCCCTCTGCCCCCCGGGACCCACTTACTCTTTGCCCAGACTGGGAAGATAGAGCGCCTCCCGCTGGAGGGAAGCACCATGCAGAAGACAGACGCCAAGACTTTGCTGCATGCCCCGGTGAGTGCTGGCTTGTGCCTGGTGACGCTTCGATGACCTGGGGACACAGCAGGGTGTAGCCATACCACCTCTCAGAGAAGCCTGTCCCGGTCTCATGCCTTCTCCTGCTTTGTCTGTCATCGTGGCACTCAGCACACCTGCCACACACACACTGGTGAATGTGCTGTGGATCGGACGTGTGCCCTCCTGCCAAGAATAGGAGACCCGAGACGAGAAACCACCCCTCTGTTTCACGGACTGTTCGTTCTGTGGTGGGGTCCCAGGACGGTGCTTTGGTGCTCAAACGGCTCACTGCACACAAGGGTGCGTGGCCTGGGTGTTCTCCTGCTGCCCTGGGAGATGGGAACCCCGAGAGAGGCCTCTCTTCCTCCTGGGCAGCCTCCTGCACACACTCGTCATGGGGACGGGTTAGTTCTCTGGGAAAGGCACCTCCCCGAGACCAGGGGGAGAGGCGAGGTGTCTGTGAGGCTCTGGGAGCCGAGAATGGAGGTGGGAGGGGCCGACGCACAGGGCGAGGGTCCGCTGTGCACTTTGGGGTTTTCATTTATCACCACTTCACTTGTTTTAACTATCGCTTGGCGGCGTTAAGCACATCCACAGTGTTGTGCAGTCTTCATCACACTCTATTTATAATTTCTCTGTTTCCGCCACTTTTCAGCATCCTGACCTGACGTTTTATGCCTGTTCAAAGCGAACTCTGCTTTTCTTCCTCCCGAGCCTCTGGCAACCGGCCTTCTGCTTTCTGTCTCTGTGAACTTGGCCTTTCTAAGCACCTCACGTAAGGAAAATCACACAGTGTCTCTCCTCTCGTAACTGGCTCCCGTCACTCAGCATGATGTCCTCAAGGTTTGTCCACGTTGTAGCAGGTGTCAGCATTCCCTTCTTTTCAAGGCCGATGGTGTTCCGTCCTGTGGACGTGCCGCATTTTACCCGTTTGTCCATCAGAGGACAGGGTCGCTTCCACCGTTTGGGCTGCTGTGCGTAGCACTGCTGCAAACACGCGTGTGCAGATATTTGAGTCCCACTTTCCCTTCTTTCAGGTGTAACTCAGGCGTGGAATTGCTGACTCATGTGGTAACTCGGTTTTTAATTTCCCGAGGACCTGCTGCCGTTCCGTTCCCCCGAACGGCAGTGCCGTGCCCATCCCCACCAGCAGAGCCCAGAGCCTCCTGTTTCTGCCACCTCGCCAGCACCTGCTTTCCGCTTCTTGGCGGTGGCTGCCCTAGCAGATGCGAAGTGCTCTCGTTGCTGTTTTGTTTTTGCGTTTCTCTACTGATGAGCAACAGAGAGCATCTCCTCATGCACTTGTGGGCCATTCATGTGTCTTTGGGAAAATCCGTATTCATATTCTTCGCTCATTTCGTCATTAGGTTGTTTTTTGTTGTTGTCATTGAGTTGTAGGAGTTCTTGATACAGTCTAGATATTAAACCCCTTATCAGATACGTGATTTGCAAATATTTTCTCCCCTTTCAGGGGTTGCCTTTCACTCTGCTGATTGTGTTCTTTCATGCACAGACATTTTTAATTTTGATCAAGTCTAATTTACCTATTTTTGTTTTTAATGTCCTATCCCAGAAATCATTGTCAAATCCAAAGATATGAGGCTCCCCTGCTTCCTGCTGAGAGTTTTGTAGTTCAGCTCTCACACTGAGGTCTCTGGTTCATTAGAACTGATTCCTGTGTGCGGTGTGAGGTGAGCATCTCTGTGTCCTTTTTGACCTGACTCCTGAGGGAAAAGTGTCTGCTGAGAACCCCGATTTTCCCACCAAAGGTCATCCTGCTCCTCCACCTCTGTGGTCCCCAGAGCCTTTGCATTTTCAGATACATTTCAGAGTAAGCCTGTAAGTTTCTGCCCACCTCCCACCCCCAACATAAGCCTGCTGGGATTCTGATGAAGATGATTTAGGATCTTTAACTCTATTTGGAGAGAATTGGTATTTCAGCAATATCATATCTTATTATCTCTTCATTTATTTGGGTCTTCTTTAATTTCATTCTACATTGTTTGGTAGGTTCAGTGTAGAATATTGCACATTTAAAAACATTCTTAAATACTTTGAGTTTGATGCGATTGTAAATATTGTTTCCAAATTTTATTTTTGCTAGTAAAGATACAATTTTAGTGACCTTGCTAGGTTCAATAATTAGTTATAATAGTTTTATAGTTTCCCCAGGATTTTCAACAATCATATTGGCTTGGAATAGAGTGGTTTTATCTCTTCCCAATATTTATGTCTTATATTTTTTTAAATGATCTTCAGGTAGGCAAACATTTTTTAAAAGATTTTATTTATTTATTTTTAGACAGAGAGGGAAAGAGAGAGAGGAAAAGAGGAAAAGAAACATCAATGTGTGGTTGTGTCTTGCACGCCCCCTACTGGGGACCTGGCCCACAACACAGACATGTTCCCTGACTGGGAATTGAACCGACAGTCCTTTGGTTCACGGGCCTGCACTCAATCCACTGAGCCACAGCAGCCAGGGCAGGTGGGCAAAAATTTTTTTTAGATGATATACAAAAAGCATTAGCTATAAGAGAAAAAATAATAAATTGGACTTAATAAAAATTAAAAACTTTTTTTCAAAAACACTGTTAAGCAAATGAAAAAGTAAGCTATATACTGAGAGAAAATATAACACACATACACATACATGCATAGGTAGATGACAAAAGGCTTTTATCTGAAATATGTAAAGAACTCGCACAACTCAATACTAAACATTTTAAAGCGGACAAAAGACTAGTAGACACTTTAGGAAACAGAGCACAGAGGCACCTGGGTTGCTGTGGTGCTCGAGGGTGGCCTGCTCTCACCCCCAGTCTGTGCTTCCAGGACAAAGTCATCATCGGACTGGTCTTCGACTGCGTGGACAAGATGGTTTACTGGACCGACATCAGCGAGCCTTCCATTGGGAGAGCCAGCCTGCTGGGCGGGGAGCCAACCACCATCATCCGGCAAGGTGGGTGAGGGAGGGCCTGTCCTCCGCTGAGTGGATGCCGCTCATGGGATATGGTGACGTCCGAGGGGCTGGGTCTGCCCAGCGTTCTCTGAGGAGTCCCCTGAGGACTCGTCCTTGAACCAGGAACCCCTTAGCTGGGATTCGTTGCTAGGCTAAGAAGAATAAAATCAAAGTCAGGTAAGCATGTGCCTTTCTCTGAAACCGTGTGGCCAGTTTTATGAACAGTAAAGGCCAACCTCAACCGTGCAGTGAGGATGTGCATTCCGCCCTCTGGCTGCTGAGCGTAGAGTTAGTCCTCAGAGTGTCTGCCCACCGCGTGCTCTATTAGGGTTTCCCACCGGCAACGGACACATGGACCACACAGGTGGAGGGTCACAAGCACGCTGGCCAGCACTGCCCGTGATAGGCCAGTGAGTCTATTCCCAAGACTGTTCATGTTAAGGGGTCGTCACATCACCTCAGGGAAGTGGGTGTCTCTTCACTACCCACTCTGCACCCCGCGGGCTCAGGCTGTCCCAGAGCAGCACAGGAGAGCAGGCTGAACTCTTGCTGACTTGCCTTTGTTGCACAGCTGACAGCCACATTCACGATGGTTTGGCACAGGCTGCTACCCCTTAACCTCAGTTCCTTAACTTAGGGGTGCCGTTGTCAGCCAAGGACTCTATGCATTATTTTTGATGCAAACATTCAACAAGTCAACGCTGTTTTACCTGGATGTGTTTTGTCAGCACCGAAGACTGACCGTTACAACAAAAATCCAAGGGCCCTGTACAAATCCCCGTGTGCTGGAGAGAGCAGCTGGTTTTCAGGAATTTTCCACCCAAAGATGTGCTCATGCTGGTGGTGCTTGTGTGAAATCATCCTGCGTCCTCCGCAGGACCCTCAAATCAAAGCTGCATCTTTAAAGGAGATGGCCTCACTGGGTGTTTCTCTTTCCTTGGGGCAGAAGGAAGCTTTTCCACTTTCCTGTGTAACATTTCCCTAACAGTTGATTTTTCGGAAGGTTCCTTTGCCTGTGGAGCAGCCCTTGGGGCATTTTTCCCTTCCCTGGCTCCCTCTTTGGTAAGAGATGATGCCAGAGACATGCAGCTGAGGTTGAGATGAATGTGACCGGCTTTGGACTCAGACCCGGCATCCTTTTTTGGAAGCCAATGTGCTATTTCAACAACGTCTGCTAAAGTTTTCATGGTTTGGTTTAATGAACAGAAGTTCGGAAATGCCTTTTTGCATCCCGCCTCTCTCTGTTAAAAATGTGCCGTGATCTGCGATTTGACTTGGAAACCCAGCGCGGGGGAGAGGGGTGCAGGTCCTCATCGCTATTTCCCGTTGCTTCTAAAGCTGAAGCTGACAATCATCCTAGAAACCTGGAAGGCCCGTCAGAAGCAATCCAGGTGGGGCCCACTGTGGGGACATGAGTAAACCCACGTGTGATATTGTAGAAGGAAGGGAATTGATTTTTGTTAGTGAAAAAAGAGCAAGGAACTCCCACTTCAGCTTTCATCACGGGGCAGGTCGGAGCATCGCTGGCACATGAGCATGGCAGCGGGCTTCTCTTTGTCTCGTCTTCCTTATTTCGTACAGTCCTGGGCTTCTCTTTCTTTCCTGGAGTTCAAGTCCTAGCGCAATACCTTCAGTGTGTCCTAATCTGTTTCCTGAGTACGTTGCCTTGCCGTCTTCGCTCCTCACCCCGACGGCACAGCGCAGGGTGGCGTCTCCAGGCCTCTGCTGGTGCCGTGGCCCGTACAGAAGTGGCTCCTGGCTGGGGCGGGGCAGGGGGCCAGGGTTGCTTGCCTTTGGCCCTGCGGTCAGGACCGGGGCTTCCAGAGGGTCCTGTGAAGAGGCTCCCGCTGAGCAGCCTCTCCCCTTTCGCTGTGCGTCTGAGCAGCTCCTGCTGCCTGCACGGGACGTGCTCCCTGCCGACGGAGCCCGGAGTTACGTGTTCTGGGTCCGTCTGGAAGTCCAGAGGGCCTTTGAAGGTCAGTCTCTCTGTCCCTTCGCCTCTAGGGGCACGGGAAATAATTCCATCCTTTATAAATCTCCACTTGGAGTTTGAACAGTGAAGATCTCACTTGAGAGCTCTTTCTAGTTCTTAATAAACTGCCTGCGGCGGGTGCCTTTCGGGCTCTGGTGCTCCCAGCACCCACAGTCACACGCGTGCCCGCCATCCGGGGCAGGCCGCTGCAGGGGCTGAGGTCCGGCTCGCTCCCGCACCGATAAGAAAGGAAACACAGGGTGCGAGGGTTTCCTCACACCCCAGACCCGGCTGGGAGGGCAGCTTCCACCTCCGGCCACAGTAAATGGCCTTCGATGCTCTCGTCAGACGAGGGGAAGGGCCCCTAAGTGACACCAGCAAACCCTGGTGGGGTTTTGGTTCCATTCCCCGTCGGGAGGCCGTGCCGCCCTGAGCGCCTGAGGAGCTGGGTGGACGCTGAAGGTCCCCACCGTCGTCGGCCTGCCCTGTGGCAGCCCTTGCGTGAGGATCAGTTACGTACACCCCAGCAAAGACTCCCCAAGTGTTGCTTGGGGTCCGTGACACCCCTTCTTTGTACTCCTAATGCCTCATGTATTTTTTTCTCTGAAATGACCTTTTTCCCCCAATAATGAATGAATTTGGTGAATCTGTTTCATTCCTCATCCTAGTATCTTCCTGTGCCTCCCCTTTGCTTGTGGGATAAGCTGTAAGCTCGTTAACACGGGCATCCTAACTTCATCTCTGGCCACTGTCAACCCTCAGGGTGTCCAGCCACACAATTACACACGGGTCACTTCAGACCATGTCCATCTCCCTTTGGACTTACGAGCCCACCCCACAACCTGAAAAACCCTCATGCAGGACATTGGCCTGACAGACTCCTGTTGCTCCTTCAGGAGCCTGCTTCATGAATGTCACCTCCCCTAGGAAGCCTTCCCTGGTCTCCCCAGGCTGAGGCCAGTGACCCTCCCTGTGCTCCCGAGGGACCCAGAACTCAGATTTGGCTGTGGGTTCCCTGAAGCCGTGGCCAAAGCTTCAGCACCGTTTGGACCTGGTTCCCAATGTGGTGCACAGGCGGTGGGTCCACTCAGGGAATGAGTGGCATCTACTACTTTGCCACTTTGAGTGTTACTTTATAACAACAAGCATGTCACAGTGCAAGGACTGGACTCTGTGTGAAACAGCACGGAATGATCAGAAAAACCGATTCTTACCTGCTCCAAAAATCAGACGTGTTCTGTGTTTGCTTCTAGATCTCGGAAGCCCGGAAGGCATTGCCCTTGACCATCTTGGCCGCAACCTCTTCTGGACAGACTCCCGCCTGGATCGTATCGAAGTTGCGAAGCTGGATGGCACCCAGCGCCGGGTGCTGTTTGAGACCGACCTGGTGAACCCCAGAGGCATTGTGACGGACTCCGTGAGGGGGTGCGTGGTGTCAGTCTGCGCGTGTCTGCTGTCCCCGCTCCCGCCCCCACTCCCGGGGGTGTCGGTGTGAGGCTCTGACTCCAGCGCCTCTCCCCGACATGCACGGCTGCGGTGGGTGGCTGACAGCGACCCACAGTGAGACGCCAGAACGTCTGTTACCGTCGGGGACTTGCTACCATGTTCCACTTTCACATCCTTTCCTGAGAGACTTTGTAAGTCGGGCATTTCCACGTGGGTTGAATGCGCATCAGCAGCTGAGCTGTACGAACCTCAGCAGGGCATCGGGTATAAACGCACCCTCAGGGCCCTCCCCGGGGGCTGCCCAGCGCCCAGGCCGAGGAGACCCCTTCCGACGGTTTCGTCAGTGCCTCCGGCTTCCTCTCGCTCTCCCTCTCCCAGCTGCAGGCTCTGAGTCTGACACACCGGGCCCGGGCCCCACGACGCTCTGAGGCCACATCCCTTGTTCCGGGGCCGCCACCGCCTGTGCCCAGGACGGGTGTGCTGAGCCTCCCTGGGCGGTGACAGCACGTGGGGCTCCCACGAGTTTGTGCCGCCTGTGGCGTCCCGTTCTGTTTTCCTCCTTTAACGACTCCGGGGGGCGTTTGAGGGGAGGGGACTCGGTGCTCACAGAGCAGCCAGCTCAAGTGCAGAGCCAGAGGGCAGCGTGGCTCCGCCCCTCCACGTGCTTTTGACCCGCCTGGTCCTCGTGTCTGCTCGTGGCTCTGTCCGAGGCTCCTCCTCGGGAGGTTTTCAATACGCTTTCTCGTGCGTCTTCATTATTTCTCTTCCTCTTTCCCCGCCTCTTCCTCCTCCAGGAACCTTTACTGGACAGACTGGAACAGAGACAACCCCAAAATCGAAACTTCCTACATGGACGGCACCAACCGGAGGGTCCTCGTGCACGAGGACCTGGGCCTGCCCAACGGGCTGACCTTCGATGCCTACTCATCCCAGCTCTGCTGGGTGGACGCAGGTGACCCTCGGGGTGGGGCAGGCTTTTCTAAACCAAACAGTTACTGTCGCCCACCTGGAGCCAGCCCAGGCCGTACCTCAAGAGGATGTTACGGGAAAGGGCATAACTTTTCTTTCCTGCACAAAATAGCTGCACATCCTCACTCTGAAATTTATTGTTTCTCTGGCCCTGAGGTTCTCTGGGGCAAGGTCTCCCCCGTCGAAGTCTAGGGTCAGCAAACCACAGCCCATGGGCCAGGCAGACCTGCCACCTGCTCCTGCACCACCTGGTGTAGTAACATGGGAGCTGGGAACGGTTTTCACATTTTTGAATGCTGTATTTTAATTGGCTACATAAATGCCTACACAGTGTCCTTGATTTTGCCTCGTGGCCCACAGAACCTAAAACAATTACTGTCTGGTTCTCTAGAAAAAGTTCGCCAACCCCAGAGCCTGTCCTCACCGTGATACCTAGTAGTAATTCACGACCTATGTTCCTGTCGCTCACACTTGTCCCCACAAGTGGGGACAGGGCAGGACTTGGAGCCAAGAGAGATGAAGTAGTGCTGTTCTGATGTGTGTCCCCCGGCAGATGTGGGGTGCCCCCGGCAGATGTGGGGTGCCCCTCGGGCGAGGGCTGTGGGCAGGGTGCTTAGTCGGGGCGGGACGCCGACCATCCATCCGTGTCTGTGGAGAACCCACTCTGGTGCAGACCATCGGGTACTGCCGGGGTGCAGGGGCCATGTCTCGAACTTGGGGTGCACGGAGGGCGGGGGGCAAAGTGTGCCGGCTGAAGGAGCACAGCTTTGTGGCCGCGTGGGCACGGGCGCCGGGCCCTGCACAGCTGCTGACCGGCTCAGGGGTTTGGTTCTCGGCCCGCACTCAGGGAGGGGTCTGGAGAAGCCCCGGGCATCAGGGTGTGAGCCAGAGCTGGCCGTTGGCGGCGTTCGGCCGAGCCCCGTGCTCTGGGTTTGCTCCTCTCACAGCTCCCGGCACAGCCGGGTTGGGGTGCCTGACGGAGGCGGAGGCGGGCGTCGGCCCCCGGGGGCCGGAAAGGGTGGGGCACAGCTCCCCAGCCCTGAAGAGCGCGCCCCCGTGTTCTCCGGGGCCCACCGTTGGAACGCCAGCCCTCTCGCCCTCGCTCTCGCTGCTCCTGTCCCGTGACACAAAGGGGCCGTTTCTTGTGCGAACAATAAGCAGCCTGTTCCCCTCACGCAGGCACCAGCCGGGCCGAGTGCCTGCAGCCGGGGCAGCCCAGCCGACGCAGGGTCCTTGAAGGGCTCCAGTATCCTTTCGCGGTCACGAGCTTCGGGAAGAATCTGTATTACACGGACTGGAAGACGTACGTCAGCGGCCGCTGGCCCTGCCACCTTCCACCTCGCGGGGGCGCTGCCGAGCCCTTCCCATCGGCCTCTTGGCTTGGCTTCCAAGATGCCTCCAAGATGCTCCCTCCGGTCGTCAGAGATGGGCGAGGCGGGGCTCCTGGGTGGGGGTAGGGGGCACCACTTACAATGCAGATGCTGCAGGGTGGGTGGCAGTTTCAGTCTGTGAACTTGAGCTTGCTGAGAGCTGGGCATGTCTGCCGTTTCCCCAGGCGCTGGCCCGGGGTCCCTTGTCTGGTGGGCTCTGTGCCCACTCCGTGCCTCTGCTTCCTCATTGTCCTTAAACTGCAGGACAGCACAGCCCCGTCTTGACCGCCCCTTCCTGCACAAAGGAGGGTTCAGCCCAGCCGGCGAGCCAGCGCTGTGGCCAGGGCCATCTGTAGACAGCCGATTTCCCAGCTTGGAATTTGGTGCCGGGTGGGGAGGAAGGCCAGCTGATCCCTGTCCTGCTTTAGGAGATAGAACAGTGCAGGCTTGACCAGCCCAGAGGAGGGAGGGAGGGAGGGATGGCTAGAAAGCATGGCCAGTGTATCTGTTTACAGCCTCTGATTTCCTCCCCGAACTACGAGAGAGGCTGGTCTGCAGAGAATGCTGGAGCCATCAGGCGTGTTCCCCCTTCTGCCCGTTGGTTCTTGCAGGAATTCCGTGATCGCCGTTGACCTCGCTGTTTCCAAAGAGACGGACGCCTTCCACCCCCACAAGCAGGCTCGGCTGTACGGCATCACCACCGCTCTGCCTCAGTGTCCCCAAGGTAACTCGGCTGTGCTCTGACTGTCCAGGGCCAAGGCCCCCAGCTTAGGGCCCGTGCTCTGGCTGCTACCGGTGCAGCCTCTGGGGTCCCTGATCGCATGTTCCTTCCGTCAGGGCCTGCCTTAATTCTTGCGGGGGAGGGGGGCCAGGTAAAGAGAAAACGGGAGGGAATGAGGTGGGCAGGGGTGAGGAGAGGTGGGCAGGGGTGAGGAGAGGTGGGCAGGGGGGAGGAAAGGTGCTGAATCTCGGGCTGGGTCGAGACGTGTGGGGTCTTCAGGTTCCAAACAGGAGCGTCAGTGTTAGGGTCTCTGCTGCTCGGGAAGCCCATCTGTTCGGTCTAAAGGCAACAATAATTAATAATCAACATAATTACAAGCATGAACACCTTCCTGTGAGCTGGTACGTTACACAGACTAACTCGCTCAGCCTTCCAGGGGCTCTGTGTTCCTTAGTCCATTCCACCCTCACAGCCGCCCGACGAGGGTGGCACTGCTGTGTGCTCACTTTGTCAGGAAGGAAACGGGAGCCGCTCGCCCGAAGGCGCACAACGGACAGCGGCGGAGCTGGGGGCCTCTCGGCTGCCGAGCCTGGGCTGTCCCTTCGGGACCTCTCCCCTCGCACACTCTCCTCCCTGCGTCCCCCCTCCCGGAGTCAAGGGCACAGCCCGCCGGGCAGGCTAGATGGAGGGTGCTTTGTGCTTTGAAACTCCAACTCCATGTTACACTGAGAGGAAGAGCACTCTCCCTGAGACCCCCGTGGCCCCCAGAGCAGCAGGCCGGGCTCTTGCCCACCTGGCGAATCCCGGAGGATGAGGAAGCGGCCAGGAGATGAGCTTAGCTGAGTGCCTGGCACAGCCTTCCCTGGTATTGCCGCCTTTTCCAGGTCACAACTACTGCGCAGTGAACAATGGTGGCTGCACGCACCTCTGCTTGGCCACCCCGGGAGGCAGGACCTGCCGTTGCCCGGACAACACCCTGGGAGTGGACTGCATCGAGCGCAAGTGAAGAGGAGAGTGCCTTGTTCCCTCACTGTGCATTCTGCAGCAGCACCCTAGTCGAAGGGCCCGGACGAAAAACTGTCTGACCTGGCAGCTGGGTGACCACCAGCCTGAGCCTCAACAACGTGCCCCTCACTGTTCCCCAAAACATCAGCCCTGAGCTTCTGGAACGGGAAAGTCTCTGTACCTACACAAAGGCAGAACCCCCCCCCCCCACCCCAAACCCTCAGACAGGCGTATGCAGCCCAAATGAGGGTTATATGCCCTGCCCCAGAGCCCCGGAACCGTTCCCCAACAGAGCGCCCCAGGGGTGTGCAGAACCCCCCAGGCCTGAGCCCCGCCTTGTGGCCTTACAAGTTCAGTGTCACTGACACACTCGTCATTTTGCTCCTTGACACACCAGCCAGGGCCACAGTCCATGGGCCCCGGAATCGGGAGAGAGCCTTCCCGGGAATAATTGGAGTGTGTCTTCTCAGAGGCAGATGTATCCCCAAGAATCACAAGGTTTGGGGAACCCATGAGTGGTTTATATAGCCCAACCCATACGTTAGTTTCACTTTCTTTTTGTATTTATCGTTCATTCCATATCGAGCCCTCCATATCAAATGTGTGTCATGATTTTGTATAATTTTTATAACTATTTTTTAATGGTGAATTCTTAAACTGTGGAAACCATTGAAGGTGCTTACTAACTGTCCCCCCAGGTTATACCAGTGTGGATAATTCCCTGAGTTTACAGCTGTATAAATATTAGTGCTGAAAATAAAAAAAAAATTGTTAATACGTCTTCCTCCATCCTATTTGATGAAGGAATTTAATGTTGGGAGGCGGATCCACGGTGAAATGGACCCTTTAGTCACCTGCAAGCTGGTGGGACCCCAGTGTCAGGGGCTGGGCGGGTTCCCGGGCGAGTCAGCAGAAATCTGAGGGGCTTGTAAGTGACTTGAACATGAACTCAGTCACGGACCCCAAACCACCCTTTCGGACGTTGTTTTCATTGTTGAGGAAAATTTCCATCTCCTGGTTCAGTTCTGAAGATGAGCCGTTTCCCCTCCCCACTCCAGAAGGAACATGCACCTGGAAGTCAGCTCTGAGCCGCCACCCAAGCCGGGCACACTAAGGGTGCAGCGAACAGGCCTTTGACTCGGGGGGGGGGGGGGTGCTCAGACACTGCAGGACGAGGGGCTCAGAGCCACCATCACCATCGGGAAGGGGATAGGTGCCCCTGTGAAACGGCTCCCTCGATGGGAGCAGCACAGCCTGCCAGTGAGAGTGTCTGGAAGGGGACACCTTTAGAAGTAGGCTGAAGCCACCGGTGTTTGATTTGGGTCAAGAAACCTAGTCAGAGGCCACGTCAGGGCGGGAGCGTGGGAGGCCCCAAGGACCCACCCCTCTGTTAAAGCCACAGTGGGAGTGGTGGGAACTCGGAACCAATGACGCTGCAACTTGAGGTCTCACAGCACCCAGGCGAGAGCTTGAGGACCCAAGTAAATTTTGGTCAAGTTCAGCTTTCCCTTAGCTGTGGCTACCAGCCCCCTCCCCCAGCCCCACATTCCTAGCGTGGCTCCTCCAAGCTGGGCCGGGAGGGCAACAAGGACTTCAGTACAGATCAGGGTTGTGGGTTCTGGTTGCCGGTTGTTGCTTTTGGTCACCGGGGGAGGGGCAGCACAGAAGGGGACATCTTCATGACCTTGCATTTGGCAATGGTCACTTGTGACACCAAATCAAATTTAAAAAGTTTGTGCATCAAAGGATACTATCAAGAAGACGAAGAAAAAAAAACTATGGAAAGGGAGAACTATTTGCAAATCCTGTACCTGAAAGCGGTTAGTGCCCCAAGTATGTGAAGAATGGCAACTGAAGGATACGGAAGCACCCAATTCAAAGACAGACAAAGGGTTTGAATCGACATTTGTTCAGAGAAGAGACACAAACGGCCAATACGCACGTATGACAACATGCTAACACCATTAATCTTCAGGGAAATGCAAATCAAACCCACGACTAGCTGTAAAAATCACGTGTTGCGCAGGATGGGGAGGGCTGGGACCCACGAGCACAGACGGAGCCACGTTGCCAGTGAGCGTGGAGTCACGTAGCTGTCAAGGGCAACAGCGTCGCGGTCCCTCAGAAAGTTGAAAATAAAGTCACCACCTGACCCAGCATTTCTGCTCCCAGCTACGCCCAAAGGAATCGAAAGCAGGGGCTGAAACAGATTCTCATTCTCCTTGGAGCTGTCCCCTCCCCACCAACCCACAGTCCCAGGGGCTGCGCCACCTCCCCAGGTCTCTGGGCCTCGGTCACTGGGCCTCGGGGAGGTCACGGTCCCTGGCACCATCCCTCGGACCGCTCTGTTCCTAGGAGAGTCCCCACACCCCAGCTGCAGCTTGAAGCCTCAAATTATCCTACAGTGAGTACACCAGGTTTTGCTAAAACTCTAGCTGCCACATGAGTCTACAATTCTGTGACCTGTATTTTTGAGGGTGTTTGAAGATGTCTGTAGCTTAGTTTTAAAAAGCCGTTCAACACCTGTTTTGTGATCACACACCACACATGCTCGTGTCCGGTCGGGATGCGTGTTAGTCACAGCTGACGCACAGGTGTGAGTCGCACAGACGCACAGAACGGTGCAGCACAGCCCTGCTGGGTTCGCTGGCTCGCTGTGGGTTTCAGCCGGGGACCCTCGGTGGCAGACAGCTCAACGTGCTCACTCAGGGGTTTCTGCTTCCATTCGGTAATTTCTGTCACTCGGGGTTCAGGCTCAGGTGTATCCGGGAGTGTGAGCACCCCATCCCTGCTCAGAGTTCTCCCCCAGTCCCAGATCCGGCTCTCTGGGGCTGCAGACCTGCTACTTAAGACACCCTCCCCCTGCTCCTTCCCCAGGCTGGTGGAAGGCTGGCCTTCCCCAGCAGGTGGTCCTCCAAGGGTGGGCCTGCTCGTGGCTGTCCCACCAGGGTCTCCTGCCTCCTCACCCTGGCTGCCTGGACTATGGGGACCCTGCTGCTCCTTTAGCCCCCTTTCACCCCTCGGTGACGTGGAAGGGGCAGTGTCTTTCCCTGAGGGACACAGGCAGTCGGTGGGATGCCCTCTCCCCTTGCTGCCCTTTCTCGGGGGCTGGTCCGTGGGGCCATGTGAGGGGTCTCCACCCACCAGCAGGCTCCACTCCACCTGCAAGAGCTCGCTGACCCAGGGAGGTTCTGCGCCCCCCCTCAGGCTCCCCCTCTGCTCTAGGCTTCCCTGGGGGCCAGGCGGGGGGGTCCTCCTCTGTGTGCTCATGGCCTGGCAAGGCTGTGCTGTCTCACACCCATGTTCAAGGTCATTCTAACCACAGCCCTCCTGGGAGCAAATGGAGTTCCTGTGTTGTGGTCCTAAAGGCAGAGGCCACAGGTGACAGGTTGAGAGAAAGGACACCCCATAGGTAATGCCTCAAATGGTCAGTTTAACACACACACACACACACACACACACACACACCGCAGTAAAGAAGAAGCAGGGACGTGACTGCCCAAAAACTCCTCAGAGGGAGGCGTTGGGTCTCAGACAGATGTGCTGTGTGCACGCACAGGCCCTGGCGCCCACGGACTCCTTCCCTGGCTCCCAGGCCACTCTAACACAGCGGCTACCTTTTCTCCCCCGAGGAGCAGGGGTTTGGGGTCCGATTGCTCACCACCCCCCCAGCCCAAAAGGCCTCCACTGTTCCCAGTCACAGACTTAATTTAAAAAAACCACCTCCAAAGCCCTGGCCAGGAAGCTCAGTTGGTTATAGAGCCAAGGTTGCAGGTTCGATCCCTAATCAGGGCACATACAAGACTCGACTGGGGAATGCATAAGTAAGTGGAACAACAAATTAATGTTCCTCTCTCTCTAAAATCAACAAATTGAAAATAAATAAAATTAAATAAGATAATACAAAACCCCACCTCCATGGACTGAGTCTCCTGACACCCAGAACGTAAACACTAGCACTTGGAATCCTGACAGAAAGTGAAGTCTCATCGTTTCTGACCGAGGGAGCAGGGGTCTGTGGGTGGCCCGGGCAGACCCAGTGCTGCACCGAAGGTGGACGGGCAGCAGGAGGCAGACTGCCCCCGAAGAGTCAGGGAGCGGGAAGCGACCTCAGCAGCTGTGCAGCCGATCTTCACCAGCGGTGAGCGGGCAGGTAAGGGATGTCCGCTCATGTCCACTCAGGGGCTGGCTCTCCCGGTGTCAGGCATGGTGCTGGGTGGGGGCGGCCTCTAGTATGTCCAGCCTGCAGCAGGGAGGATGTCTGTGACTCTTTCTGCTGCCCAGGGCCTCCAGGGTCCCTGGCCACCCTCTTTCCCCTCGAGGGCTTTGGGAGGGAGGGCAGAGTGTGGGCCACAGTCACTCCCGGATCCCCTCTCTTCTCTCACAGCATGAGGTTGACAGGTACTGCGTGAGGGTGCAGACCCCGCCACCCCAAAGCAGCCCTGTCTACACCCAGCCCTGCCGTCTACACCACCTGACAGGCTCCAGGCTCCTTTCCTTTGCCTCCGGTCTGGGTTATTCAATCCAGGGTGGGCAGTCAAAGACGTTCAAGAACAAAGACATATCACCTTACAGTAGCATTTTGTGGTTGAATGGGAATACAACGACAGAGAGAAAAAGGACTTACTGCACCTCTTTGAATTGCCGGTGATTGGTGTGAAAATTACATGTGTGAGACAGTCTTATTTTTTTAAAGATTTTATTTATTTATTTTTGTAGAGGGAGAGGGGAAAGAGAAAGAGAGCGAGAGAAACATCAATGTGTGGTTGCCTCTCATGCACCCCCTACTGGGGATCTGGCGTGCAACCCAGACATGTGCCCTGACTGGGAATTGAACCAGCGACCCTTTGGTTTGCAGGCCGGCACTCAGTCTGCTGAGCCACACCAGCCAGGGCACAGTCTTATGTTTTAAATGCTAGCATGGAATGCTTGCAGTTCTCTCTCTTTGTAACTAGGCAACCGCAAGACAATAAAAATGTAAGGGGCAACATGGTTGCACAAACTTCTTCCGGTGGGTACTCAAGCGTCACCTTTGAAGATGCAAAGGCAGGGAGACGAGACCCAGGACTGTTATTTCCCGGCCAGTCACCTGGCCGCCACCCTTCTGTGTGAGTCAGAGTGAGAGACACTGCCTAAAGCTGCTATTCCAAGGATCAGAGTCCCTTAAAGGGAGACAACCCCTACGAGGGGCCTTTGTTAAAACAACACACAGTTAAGCCCTGGCCTGGTAGTTCAGTTGGTTGGAGCAACATCCCGTGCACCAAAAGCACCAAAAAGTTGCAGGTTCGATCCCTAGTTGGGGCATGTACAGGAGGCAACAGATTGATGCTTCTCTCTCTCTCTCTTCCCCCCACACCCTTTTCTAACATCAATAAAAACATGTCCTCTGGTGAGGATACACACACACAGTTAAGAGATAGAAGGGCCAAAAAGGCTTGAAAGACAGGCTCCAGGACTGGCTTCCTGGTTACTTGAAGCACAGGTGGGGAGAGATGAGCCCAAGTAACAGGACAGCCTGGGCCCTCCAGCAGGTGTGACAACAGCTTTTACTCTGGGAGGTTCTTCCCAGGTGCAGTTCCAGAAGAGACCACTAGAGGGCAGGAGAGGCCTTTCAATGCCTGCTGGGTGGGGGTTGGGGGGTGGGGTGGGGTGGGGTTGGGGTTGGGGGTGGGGTGGGGGTGGGGGTGGGGTGGGGTGGGGTGGGGTTGGGGGTGGGGTGGGGTGGGGTGGGGCCCGGGGTTCAGGTTTCAGGAGGCCCAGCTACCATAACTTCCCCAAAAGCTGCAGTGCTCAGGCTTTCTTATCATCCTGCTCAAGAACTTTCTTAATATGGGTCAGTTGCCTAACCTGTTACAAAGCAGACCCACAGGCCGGTTTCTCCAATGTCTTCAAGCCTCCGCATTTCAACGCAGATTTCCCCCAAATAGCCCCGCAGTTTGCCTTCCACTGTCACCTCTCACTCGGCACACATTTAGGACATTGGTGACACCGGGGCCACAGCATCCCTCAGCCTGTGTTCCTTTCATCAGGGACTGGAAACCTGGAGCAGAGTCGTCCTCACAGCCTCAGAAGGAGCCGCCCCTGCAGGCACCTTGATCTTGGACTCCTGGCCCCCAGACCTGCGAGACCGTGCATTTCGGTTTAAATCTGTGGCACTCTGTTACAAGAGCCTCAGGAAACCGACCCGCCTGTGACATGTTTACTCATACACACGTGGCAGGCCCCGCCCCAGTTCTTCCAGTCGGAGAATTCCTGGGATCGCAGAGCACGTGCGTTTCAGAAGGAAACCAACCTTAGCCGCAGGTGTGTGGGGCCCCGACCAGGAGACCGCACTTAGCTGGTCTTCGTCAGAGCTCAGAGCCAGCCCTGAGTTAGGCAGCGTCAGCCGGGCATTCGACCAGGGTTCTGAGGTTGGGCACAGGTTTCCCCACAAGTGATGCCAGTGTGCAGCAAAATGAGAACCATCAGAAAAATAAAAATAACCTGATGTGTTCTTGATGGGGACTGGGTTGCATCTGTAGATCAGTTTGGGGAGAATCGCCGCCTTAGTAACACTGAGGCTTCCTGTCAACATGAACCATTTTGTAAGAGGGTGCAGCCAGGGGATCCCCCAAAGAAGGGTTTGTAATGGGGTCCAGAACTCAGGGTGTCCAGGAAATATTAAAAATATGGGATGCCCCCACCCCCACAAGTCTGACCTGGAGGATGGGACTCATGGAGCAGGATCACTGGGAGTTGTTTTGGATAGCACCAGTTTTGCAAAGGACCTCTAGACCAGTCACTTTAACATATCTATAATTCACAGGTATGTTAAATCGCTGTGGCCATGCTTTGGGCCAGGGGGATGGGAGTGACCTCCACCCAGGGTGTGACTGGGAGGCAACTCCCCCTGGTTACAGCACCCGCGTGAGAGCTTGGAGACGATTGACTCCACACCACAGGATCACGCCTGCCCAGACTTACGACGGCAACCCAGAAAAGCTGCAAAAATACGGGAATGCTGGCAGGTGTAGCCGATTGTGGGAGGAGTCGGAAAATGGGGCTGCAGAGGCAGATTGGTGCTAGGATTTAGACCCAGGTTTGGCAGCCATGTGAAGAAGAGCTACATGGCTTTGGGTCTCCCTTTGCCACGCAGCTGAGGAAGCCAGAAAGCAAGATGGAGCAGCCATGCAGAGCTCTTTTTTTTTTTTTAGCAGTTCAGAAAAAAGCAGGAGAGACGCTGCAGGAAGGAAAGGGGTGAAAGGACTCTTGCTGGTGGGCCACAAGGAGGTGCCATGTGGTTTTGGATTAAGAACGGGAGATCCCAGTGACACAGCTGATGGTGCTGGGAACCGAGGGAGGCCTGCCAGCCGAGCACGGATTACTGGGAAGAACCGGGGCTGCCTGAGCCACTGACCTCTATTTCTTCCCCTGAGATACAGTACCGCAGACTGGGCAAAGGCAGGCAGGAAGGACTGTGTGTGTTCGTGGGTGTTTTAAGGGACTTTGGGATTTTAATGAAGACATAAACTCTTAAGTCTGTATAACTTTTGAATAAGTAATTCCTTTCCTTTTCACCAATCTCTGACATGGAGAGCTATAATTCCCTGGCAGTGGGCAAGGTGAACCTAGTACAGGGGGACCCGAGGAGAAGGGGGGGTCCTTTTGGTAACATTGTACGACCCCTTCCCTGGTGGCCAATCAGGGAAAATCATGGAAGACCACATGCGCAGTAGCTTTAAAGTAATACAACTACTTGCACATGCGCAGAAAAAAAACACCAAAACTAGCCAGGAAGGATCCACCCTATAAGAATAGAGTCCCTCCAGCCCACGAGGTCAATCTCTGCTCGGAGTTGGCCTGCTCCCGTGTTCTCTGCTATAACCTCTGGGTGTTCAGTTCAATTCTTTGTCCCGATCACCAAGAACCTGGTTATCCGTGCCCACCTGCAACAGTTTCTCCATGTATTTACATCACAATAATGTTGCCTGCGTTCTCTGCGCTGTACTTTGCATCCTCCTGACGGTTCTGTAACCCCCGGTTTGTACTTCTTGTCCCTTCACCCCGCCCCCCAAATCCCCTCCCCTCTGGCAACCGTCTGTCCTCTGCAACTGAGTCTGCTTTGTTGGTCCTTTGTTTTGTTGTGTAGATTCCACCTATGAGCGGAATCATCTGGTGTTTGCCTTTCTCTGACTTATTTCACTTAACCTAATACCTGCTAGGCCGTTCTGTGCTGTCACAAATGGTAAGATTTCTTTGTTTCGGGCTGAGTAATGTTCCACCACATGTACGCACCACAGCTCTCTGCCAGGTGGGTCCCGGAAATATCGGGGGGACCACTGTGTGAATGAAGTACATGATTGTCTAAGCACTGTGCTGGGCACCCAAAATGAACACACAATAATATTGAATGTAAACTGTAACTGAAAAAAATTTTAATTAAAAAAATCTAAAAAAAGGAAGGACCAAAAAAAAAAGGAGCTACATTTCTTGAGTAACTATTAGGATGTAGCTCATCACCCAGATCACATGTAACCTGCGTTCGCTGACGTGGAGTCTGAGCCGAGTGGGCGGGGAGGCCAGGGAAGAGGGACTGCTGGCCGGGGCCCACTGCAGTTCCGGCCGGCCTGTCTCCCGTGGCTGCCACTCCACTCCGCTGTCCCTTCTCACCGCGAGGGCGCTGGCAGCCCCAGCCCCTTCTAACTTCAGGCCTGTCACTCGCCTGATCCGTCACCTTCAAAAGGATGCAGAGATAAGTGAAAAAGGAACCGGCAGGAACTGTCCCACAGCCTGTTCTTGAAACATCCAAGACACAGGTTCCTCTGCACTCAGGGAGGCCGGGGAGGAAGCGTGGTTTCTTCCCCGTGCTTCTCTCTGTGAATGGCGACAGGGAGGGGTGAGTGAGAAGGGCTGGGACCTTTCCTCGAGGACCCTGCCCCCCATCGTTAGGACACATCCCCTTTCCCATGAAGAGAATTTCAGGCTGAGAGGGAGTGGGGCAAGATCGTCCCCATACTGCTGGTTGCACAGCCTCACAAGTGGAAGTTCCTTGGTTCCCGCTCACAGCTGTGGTGACTGTGGGGGCGTTCCACCCCCCGAGGGTCACTGAACACGCCACACTTTGCAGGGTGGGGACAGGGGAGGGAGCACTCGGGCTGAAGGGGCAGGCCCGCACCTGGTGTGCCCGGGCCCTCGGCGGGGCTGGCCGTGCGTGGGGCAGGGCTGCCGCCCTCAGGGTCACACCGCGGGCCGTCCCTCTGCGTGCGCAGGCCTCTCACCCCAGCCCCAGAGCTGCTTCACCCACGGGCCTGCAGCAGTTCCTGTTGGGGGACCCAGGCACCCAATGAAAGTGACAAAGAGGAAGCTGTGGCTGTGAGAGTAAGAGTGGGGTGGGGAGAGGGCCACCTCCCCTTTGTCCTTCGGGGACGGGATGCTCCGGGCAAAGGCTCAGCAGGACAGGGGCTGTCCCTGGTGCTGCCCTGTCCCTGGTGCTGCCTCAGGGGGCCCTGGGGACCACGGAATAGGAGAGACCTTCACTGTGACTCTCCTTCTCCCTTCTGTCCCCACCCCCCACCCAACAGCCGGCCAGCCCAGTCCCCACTCACCCGCCTTCCTCCTGCTGGGTGCTTCTCACACTGCACTGAAATGACCCGTTTCTTCATCCACTTCCCAGACTGGCCTGTGAGTATTTGAAGCCAAGAACTCCGTCGCATCCATCTCTGCTTTCCTAATGTGTAGAATCACACAGGGCATCAGTACACCTTAAATGTCGATGGAGGCCCGGATGGACAGATGGAGCGAACTTGCTGGAAGCTAACATGCTCCCCCCTAACATAAGTGTTCCTCCAGCCGAAACTCTCTCCCCCTGCCTAGATGTGCCCCACGATCAGCCTGCTGCCCCGGGAGCCTGGGCTGGGAGACACGTCCCACTGGTCACACGCGGCACCGCCCGGAGACCCAGGCGTCTGTCCCCACCGCCCCTCCCGAGTGTCTGAAAACAGAGCAGGCTTACCAAAATGAGAAGACGAGCCACAGACGGGGAGGAAATATGTGTAAAACACATCTGATAATGGACTGGTATCCAACATGCACAAAGAACTCTTAAAACTCAACACTGAGGAAATGGCCCAATTTTAAACATGGGGAAACAGGTCTAAACAGACATCTCACCAAAGAAAATACACAGATGGCAGACAGCATATGAAAAAGATGGTCAACATCCTACATAATTAGAGAATTATAAATTGAAACAATGAGGAGCCACCACTACACACACGAGGATGGCCAGAATCCTGACCCTGACAACACCAAGTGCTGGCGAGGACGTGGAGCGGCAGGAGCGCTCCCCCATGCTGGTGCAGAGGTGCCATGCTGGCGCAGCCACTGCGGAAGGCAGTTTGGCGGTTTCTTTCAAATGCTCTTACCGTATAATCCAGTGATCACACTTTTTGGTGTTTCAACTTACCCACAGGAGTTGAAAACATGTTCGTGCAAAAAAAGCTGGAAGCAGCCAAGATGTCCTTCAGTAGGTGAATGGATGAATGATGGCCCATCTAGATAAGGGAATGCCATTCAGCTCTAGAAGGAAATGAGCTCTGAAGCCACAAAAAGACATGGAGGGAAGAAATGGATATTACCAAGTGAAAGAAGCCAATCTGAACCCGTCGCATGCTGTGTGATCCCAGCTCTATGACTCTGAGAAGGAAACACCGAGAAGACAGTGAAAACAATGAGTGGTTTCGGGTTTGGGGGGAGAGAGGGATGAATAAGCGGAGTACCGAGGGTTTTTAGGGCAGCAGAGCTATCGTACGTGATGATGTAAAGGCGTTTTTAAACGCTGGACGATCCCATAGGATATACACCTACAGTGAATACAGCACCTACAGCACCTACAGTGAACCCTAACAGGAACCGTGGACTTAGGAACGGTGCAGGGCATCACCTCACCCACTGTCAGTAACGTCCCGCACTAACACGAGATAATAACAGGGGGAAACCGACTGTTAGAGCTGTGGGCATATGCCCGCCCTGAAGTGTCTGAAACAAAATGAGACACAAAATCCAAGGTTTCACTGCAGGACGGGAGGTTAAAGCGCTGGGTTCAATGTAGAGGACATGGGACCGTGCAGTCCGAGGGTCCCTGGGCCAGGCAGAGACCCACACGAGGTGCGTTGTGCCCTGGCACGGCCAGAACAAAGCACCACAACATGGGCCGTAGAAGCAGAAATGGACTTCCCCCCAGTTCTGGAGTCTAGAAGTCCGAGTTCACGGTGTCGGCAGGGCCAGCTCCTCCTGAAGCTTCGAGAGAGAGAGCAGCTCCACGCCTCCCTCCCGGGGCCATAGACCTTCGGGGTGGCAGGTGCGTTCTCTGGCACACGTGTGCGTGTCCGTGCCCGCAGTTCGGCCCCGATGACCTGGCTTTTACGTGATCTCTTTTATAAAGACACTGCCTCCAAGTACATTCTTATTCTAAGTACTGGGGTCAGGGCGGCACAAATCAGCCCGAGACAGGGGAACCCCCAACAGTCCCCAGCAGAGGCTGGTGACCGAGCAGAGCTGGCAGGCCTATTGCCTGTCACCACAGAGAAGCAATGTCTGAGGCAGCAGGTCCTCCGCAGAGGACAAGGTTGACCCGGCAGGCAGCCAGGCAGGACCAGAGACAAGGTTCGGGTCCGTCTCTCCGAGTGAGGACTTGGAGGGAGTTCAGAGGGGCAGAAGGAGACACTGCACGTACTGTGTATTCTGACTTGGGAGTCTTGGGTGGACAGTCTAGGAATGAAGCCTTCTAGGGAGGAATGGGGAAGGTGAGAGGAAACAGAAAGGAATTCCAGGTGGGCTGGGTCGTTGGCTGAGGTCCGGGTGCGGCAGCCTTGCTCCTGGGTCCTGATCGCAGGGCGGGTCTGTGCACAAAGGCCCCGCCACAGGCGGGTTTGGGTTCTGGCTGCCGCGGGGCCAGCTGGACCTGTTTGTTGGCTCTCGGGCCGGGGTGAGACCCCGGGACCCGTCTGACCCAGCCTGGTCTGGGGTCTCCGGGGTGCTGTGGAGAAGGCCTGCTGTTACCTCCCAGAAGACACTGAAAACTAGGGGAAAACTACCAGGTTCTGGCCCCAGGTCTTTATAGTGAAGAACATGCGAAGAGCAGAGACTCTCCCGTGGCTGCAGGGAAGGCTGCCGGGGCAGGTGCAGGAGGACGATCCCTCAGGCAGCAGAGCTCCGGGAGGGCGACAGCTCACAGCTCGGCCACGCAGCCTCCTCCTCCCTCCCAGCCCTGCTGTGGCTCCCGCGGCTTCCTGCCCAGCCCGGCTGAGGCAGGGGAAGAATGAGCAGGAGGAGGATGGAGTGTGGCAAACCAGGACTGTGCTGGGCAGCGGAACCCTGGTGGGTGGATGGCCAGGGAACATAGCAGGAGAGGCCACTTTGCTCTTCTCGTAGGGCTGGGTGCAGGTCTCTGAGGAGCCCCCGTCTCTCAGGGCTGTGTGGGGTGCTGCTGGCTGCTCCAGGCCATCCTGCACCCTGAGGCAACAGCCCTCCCAGCCCTGAAGCTGCTGAGCGGGGACCCAGGGGGGGTGGCTGACCGCTGCCTGGCCAGCCATGGGCCACTGTGGACAAGGCTTCACTAAATGGAACACAGACCAGCCACAGGTACAGCGGAGGCCACCGAGGGCTGGCGGCTTCCCAAATCACACCCTCCTCACCCAACCGAGCTCAATAGACTACACGCAACAGAGGACCCAGCAGAAAGCCTGGTGGCCTTGGGGGCTGAGAGCCTGGTGTGGGTGACGACCCAGCAAGCGAAGAGCCTCGCTCCTGCCCGTTCAGCCAGGCGGCATTTTGCTTGGCAAACATCCTGGTCCTAAATACACAGACGTGTCACCATCTGCCCAGAGAAAAGCTGACTTACGCTTTTCTTGGACAATTAATTATAGCTAATGAAATTACATATTTTATACCTCACCTCTTTCCAAAAAGAAAGGGGGACAGCTGCCCGTACCTTAAGGGAAATTGATGGTTTATACGGTAACGAGAGCAGTGTTCCGGGAGGCTTTGTTGAAAGGGCTTAGTAGCCATTTTCACATTCAGTCCCTTGACCCTGGCGGGAAAGGGAAAGTGGAGAATGAAACAAACCAGCCTTCTGCAGAGCGGACTGTGCCAGGGACCGCGCAGGAGCCAGAGGAGCTGGGGGCGGGGCTGGGGAGGGCGGGGCCGGGGGCGGGGCGCTGCCTGGGTATCTCAGCCGGGGCCCGATTTGGGAGGGGGCCTTCAGATCATCGAACCGCCCCTTCGATGGTCAGGAGCAGGTTCCCGTGTTTAGAGCCGATATTTTAGTAAAATTTTCAGGTGGATTTTACGATCATCCTAGCTAGAGTTCAGTCCTTTAATATCTGATTTCCTGCCAATTCAGAGGAATTCTCCCCGTTTCACAAAGCGGGAAGCTGTTGCTCGCACATGCAGTTTTTACAGAATTGACTTTCGCATCTGGAGTTTAAGCAAAGATGAAACTGACCTCCCCCTCCCCCTCCCCCGGGGCAGTTTATCATCAGCTCGTTATTACCAATTCCTTTGAAAAGTGTAAAAGAAGCCGTCTCAGGGAATGGGGAACGTTAGCGTGGGTTCAGTGATGAGAGTGATTTAGGCTCGCTTTGCGTGTTATTTTATTCATTTACTACACAAATATTCACTCAGTGCTTACATATTACAGTGAAAACTTCACAGCTATTTTTCTTCATTGAGATCTGATTGACACACAACATTATATTAGTTTCAGGTGTATACCACAGTGATCCGATATTTTTATATGTTGTGAAATGATCGCCTCAAGAGTCCAGTTGTCTAGTTAACACCCACCGGCACACACAGTTACAAATTCGTTTCTCTTGTGATAAGACCTACTTTCTGAGCAACTTTCCAATATGCAACACAGTACATTAACTGGATTCACCTTGCTGTGCATTACATCCCCAGAGATTATTTCATAATGGGAAGTTTGTACCTTTCGCCCCCCTTATCCCTTTACAGGGACTAAACTCCCAATACAATGTCTCGTTTGCTTTACATGAAGAGAAGGAGGCACCCACACGCCTGGCCGTGGAGCAGGAGGCTCCCAGCTCCTGCGTTTTCCTCTCCGTGGGTGTGCACGGCGCTCAGGCCAGAGCCCTAGCTGTGCCGCATGCGCCCCTAAGCTGGGGGTGCAGCTCAGGAAGCTGCGTCAAACTGGTCACTGGCTTCTGCCAATGCCCAGAAAACCCGTGGGGGGACCGAGTTCCCCCAGGGCAGTCTGTCCAGGACCCAGGGTGGGTTGTCCTTGTAACTGGGATTTAAGGAAGGGAAGAGGAGTCAGAAGGCAGGGTCCAGCTGCTCCCTGCTGTCACTCCAGCCTCCTCCTCCTCCGTGAACGGGAGCCACAGCTGCTGGCAGGGTGCAGGGCCTTCGGCGGGCCCTCGTCCGATGTTAGTGGTCAAGCCTGCACACGGAGGGGCCATTTCTGTGCCTGCCTCGACAGGTATGTTGGCCGTGCTTGCGTCCGGGAGCTGCTCTCTGTAACCGTTGCCTGGTCCTCGAGGGCAGGAGTGGCCCTGATGCAGAGCTGCCGGCAGTCAGAACAGCGGCGGCAGCACAGGCCTCGGAGAGCCAGCCCACCTGCTGACTGCTGGGCTGGGCTGGGCCGGGCCGGGGAGCTACCGAATCACCAGAGGACCCGTGGAAGCGAACGAGGGGCTGGGCACCAGTGAAGAAGAGGAGCTGGGGGGAGGAGGAATCCACCCAACCCGGGCATGGAAGGCGTGGGGGCCCCAGCCTGCTCATGTGGCAATGCAATCTTGTGCAAGGCACACTGTGTGTGACATTATGCGGAACGTGTGCCCCAAAGGCTTGAAGGACTTCCCTTAGGACAGAAGAGGAGCTAAACCCCCCATGGAGTCGGGTGAAAGTCTAGCCCCCAACTCCTGGTGGTGCACCTGTGGGTGCCACCTGGGTGCCATCCACAAGGCAGCCCTGCAGCTGGGTCACTTCCAGGCTCAGGGACAGTCAGGCCTGGGAACCATCTTTGGCGGGTCAGCGACCTTTCTGCACTCAACACAAACAAGATTGTACTTTTTGTGAGCAGACCTCGTTGAAATTTGAAAAACATCCCTTACTAGGTCTCGAGCCCGATTTCCAAGTTATGATACTTTCCCTTTAGCCTTGGCTTGGTTTCCTTCTGACGGGCCTTGGCAGTGAAAAGATCACTCTCATCCCCTTCCGTCCCTTTGGGCTTTGCTCTCGCCCGTGCCTGTGGGCCCTGCACAGCCACCCCGCCCCTGGCCTGCTGCAGGCCGGAAACAGGAGCTCAAGCAGGTGAACGTGCATGAGTGTGTGCACATGTGAAGTTGCCCCAAGACCAAGGCTAGTAAATGGGATAAGAATTCATCCATTCAGTCGGCAAAGGTTGACCAGGCACTTTCTCGGTGCTCGGGCCAGGGACACAGCAGTGAAAAGACAGACAAGCCCCGGTCCTCCTGGTGGGGTGAGGGGTAGGGGCCCAGGCGGGCCACCCTCTCAAACTGGACAGAGGTGCACCCTGGGTGGTCCGGCTCCCCCCTCATCCCACCTGTGGAGGGCTCTCTCCCGGCACACATGCTCAGGCTTCACCTGTGGAAGCACTGTGGGAGCCTGCTTCTCCCACAGGCACTTGCATCTGTGAGGATCAGAGCCTCCACGTCTGCTGCCTGCAGGTTTCTCTCTCAGGGGGAAGTCTGAGGGGACAGGGTCGCTGTCCAGGCTGCCACAGCTCCTGAATGCAAGGCTGGCCTGTCCTTTAGCAGCTCAGCTGACTCCGACATTCGAGTCTACCCGTGGCCTGGCTGCGACGCCTCCTGGTTCACTACCTCGGAGTCAAAGGAAGGCAGGACTGGGGTGGGGGTGGGGAGAGCCAAAGACCACCAGAAAGTGACCTTTGTTGGGGACTGGCAGTGAGCCAGGCACCTGTCACTGTGGTAGCCCAGGTGGGGTAGCAGAGACAGCACAGTGAGGGACCTGGGTTCAAATCCTCCCCTGTTCATCCCCAGCTGTGTGTCCCCTGGTGAGTTACATAATCTCTCTGGGCCTCAGTTCACTCACCCGGAAAATACTCTTTAATAACAGCTGCTCTAGAGGGTTGTCATAGAGATAATGTTTGGAAAGGGCCGGGCACATGGGAGGCACTTTATAAATAATAGCCATCGTAATTATTGTGTGGAATGTCTACGGCAAGTCTGGGAGGAATTTCCGACACCACCCACTCCAGGGGTTCTCCAAGTCTGGTCTGCATCCCAACTATCCACAGGGCACGTTCAGACCAGGTGTCTGGGCTCCACCCTGCAAGGCTCTGATTCAATGGGCCCAGGTGGGGCCTGAGCATGTGTTTCTAACAGGTTCTAGGTGACCCAGCTGCAGCTTGTCTGGCCGCACCCTTCAAACCCCCGTGCTGGCTTGCGCTGTGGACACTACAGAGGAGAGTCCTGAGGTCAGAATGTGTGGTCCTTGCCCACGACCAGGCCAAGGTCGGGAGACACGCGAACAAAGTACTGGGATCCCAGGCAAGAAGCTGGACTCCAGGCAAAGGCCAGGAGGACCCAAGGGTCTCGTGAGGGGAATGAGCTTGACAGAGAGCAGAGCCCCCCAGTTCAAGGGAGGGACAGGCCTGTGGGACCTGAGCTGCTGCCGCAGCCCTAGTCTCTGGGCTCACAAAGTTTGTATGAGCATGCGAGGGGAGTGTGTGGGTGTGTGAGAGTGAGTGCGAGCATTTTGTGGGTGTGAGTGTGACAGTTTGTGTGTGTGTCTGTGGGCGTGTTAGTCCGCTCAGGCTACCAGAACAAAGCAGTGTAGCCGGGGCGGCTTAGACAACAGGAAGCAATTTTCTCACGGCTCGTAGCAGGTGAGGCTGCAAGCCTGACATCAGGGCGTCTGCAGCGTGGGCTCCTTCTGAGCCCCTCACCTGTGGGGCGTGTGGACGACTGTCCTCTCCCCAGGTCTCCTCATGGTCCTTCCCCTCTGTCTGTGCCGCAGTCTCCTTTTTTTCGTGAGGACCCCACCCAGAGTGGCTCAGGGTCCACCATGTGGCCTTTGTGTCGCCTTCACATTCTGAGCTGCGGGGGGTTAGGGCTCCGACCTGAGCATCAGGGGACAAACCTTGCCTTGTGAGAGCGCCGGGGTGTCAGAGATCGGACTTCTTTCTGGCCTCCTCCTGGGTGTGTGGGTTTAGGAGGCGGCTGAAGGGGCCCGGCCTGTCACAGGGGCACTCGGTGCTTCAGCTCTCAGGGTTCAAGATGAGTCCCCCTCCGTTTGTGTGGTGTCGAGCAAGGCCTTCCTCATTGGCTGGGCCACTGCTACCTCCCCAGGCCCACCCTCGTGGTGGAAGACCATTTGGTAAAGCCATTTAGGAAGGTGGCTGCCCCCCCCCGCCCACCCCGAGGACGAGGCCAGTCCTGCTCCCCTGCCCGACTCCATTCGCTGGAGCTCTGCTCACATGCTGTCAGCCTTGGCGTGTCCTGGGGGCCACAGTCCCCGTTTTTTAAAAAAGCTACAAAAGACATCTGTAGACTCGTTTTAGTTAGTTAAGCTTGTTCTTCCACAGTTAAGAGCTGTTTGTGGGCCTGATGGGGGATGTGGCAACAGTTAGCTTCAGCCTTGCGAAAGGCATGTTTCCCTTCGGGAATGGGTCATTACCTAACCGGCCATTCTCGGCAGGAATGGTGCAAAGGCTGACACAATTGCAGCTGGAGGCTCTTCGGGGGGCAGCTGGACAGCGTCTGCCTCTGGGTACAGCTCACACGAAAGAAGGGGCCCGGGTCCACCTGGACTCCCAGTACAAACTGCATAACTGGGCCCAGGGGGTGGGCACTGTGGCAGCAGGAAGCATGGGGCCCAGCCCAGGCACACTCTGTAATTGGCACTCACTGAGTGTTTGCTGCCCGAATAACTGACTGAAGGAATGAAAGATGCAATTTAAAAACTGTGGTCCAGGTGGGGAAAGTGATGGAGAGACATGGTTGCCATCTTCCTTCTCAAGGGGTCACTGCAGTGGTGACCTGTCAGTCTGACAAAACTTACTTATTAAGCACCCATTGTATGCAGAATCCTGGGATGCAAATAAAAGAGGTCTTCCTAAGAATTTTGATTCCCCATTTACATTATATAAAAAAATATATTTACACCTATAGACATGTATTAGTCAGGGTTCTCCAGGGAAATAGGACCAGTAGGAAGTATACGGATATATAGAAAGACATGATTTACATATAATGTTGTGTCAGCTGAACATGTAAAGCAAGTTCAAGGTGATTTGGGGAAGAGATTTGCTATGAGGTCCTGGCCTATGCGATGACAGAGAAGTCGCACAGATGCCATCGGCAGGCTGTGGGCCCAGCAGAGCTGTGTAGCTCCAGTCCAGCCTGGGAGCCTGAGGACCCCGGGGCTGATGGCCACAGGGAGAATGTGGATGTCCCAGCTCAAGGACAGAGAGAGAGAGTTCTCCCTTCCTTGTCCTCTTGTTCTGTTCAGGCCCCAGGTGGACAGATGCTCTTTACTCAGCATGCTGATCTAAATGCTAACCTCTTTTGGGAGCACTCGCTCACAGCTACACCCGAACAACGTTCCATCAGCCATCTCTGCATCTCTTAGCCAGTTGGGTCGACACATAAAATTGACCATCACAAGACAAAAGGGAAAAGACTTGGAAGGAAATGAAAATGATTGTAATCGATTGTATTGATGTCAGGAGATTATAGCCAAATTGATTTTTCTTCCTGACTTTGTTACTTTTCAGCTTTAAACATCAAAATAGGTTTGTACAGTACATTACACATCTGCTGCTGTGATGACTGCAGTCCACTCAGGCCGGGGCACCCTTCCGGGAACCCTAATCTCAGCCTCAGAGGACAGCAGTCAGTAGCAGGGGCATGACCCCTAGCAATGGCAGCCTTGGGCCATTCTTGGGGCAGAGCTGGCCTCTCTGTGGGGCCACATCTACCCATGCACTGTCCACTCATTTTTCTCTAATAACCTGAAGATCTGGCTTCATTTTACCCTTCTCTGACATATTTTTCCACGTATTCATTTATGAGACATTTATTTGAGTAGCTGTCCATGAACAGCCAGCCATGCCAGGCCATGGACATCACAGAACGAGCACCAGGCCCAGGGTTTCCGGCTCTGGCTCACAGAGGAGGTAGCTGTTTAAACAAAAGAGGACAGAACGGGAACAACAAGGACATGCTATCAGAGATCAGGGCCAGGAACCTGAGCTTTGAGGAAGGGAGGAAGGGAGGCATCTGAGATCTGCCTCAAATAAAATTCACAAGGTAAACAAAGATGTTCTACGGAGGAAGATTCACAGGAAGGGGCTTTGAGGGTGTCCCCTGGAGCCCAGAGTGCAGGAGGGAGGGGCGTTGTAAAGTAGGTGTGGTCAGACTTTGAAGGCTCTGGTCTGCCCCAAAAAGGACTGTGGACTCATCCTACAGACGGTGGGGTGCCTGGGTCTGAGAGGAGAGTGAGGATGTGGTCACACTGGCTTTTTAGCAAGAGAATTCTGGAGGCCCTTAGAAGGCTGAAACTCCAGATCCAGGGCCAGAAGATCAGGGAAAAGGTTGGGGGTGGGGAATGGGGGCAGGGTGAGGAAAGTCTGACCCAAGGACCCAGCTCTAGATATCAGCGGGATCCTGCCTTACTATGACTCGCAGGCGGCAGGGTGAAGGTGAGGAAGCCTGTGGATCCAGGTGGCTCCTCCAGCGTGAACACACCCCCACCCCAGGAGACCCCCTTATGTCCTCTACACCTCTCCATTTCTGCTGCTGACACAGTCCTCTTGGGGCCCCCAGGCTGCCCTCCCACCTGTGGCTGGAATGTATCCTCCAAGGCTCAGCATCAGGCTCCCCTCCTCCGAAAGCCCTCCCACCCGGGTTCCCGGAAGAGCCCTCTCCCTCCTCCGATTCCCTGGCACTGACTTGTGCCCTCCACCATCCTGGTTTCGCTCTGTTATTTACGTGTTCTGAACATGTGCCATGTCTCTTAAAGTGTAGTGTAAGCCCTGTGCGGGAGAGCTGATGCGAGTTACAGCCTTTGCACACCTCACAGAACCCGGAGTCAATAGATCACTGAGTGACTGATCTGTTGTCAATCTGCCCGTCTGTCAGGAGGCTCGTAGGCAGCACCTCCCGCTCTGTTCGGTGTTGCTGGGTGTGGGCCTGGCCGCAAACTCGCAGCCTGGGGCCAGTCCCTTAGCCTCCCTGGATTTTCCTGCTGTCATCAGTGAAGAGGCAAAGACTAATCCTTGGGTGTTGACTCTGGGTCCCTTTCAAAGGCGGGCCTGTCTGTGCAAGAGATGAAAGTGAAGCTGCTGTGAGCCAGGTGCTCATCCTCCCTCCTCCTCCCCTTCCATCCACAGCAGACTCAGGAAGGATGGGTGGGCGGAGCTTCCAGGACGGCAGAGAAGGTGGTTTGGCGGCTGCACCAGCCTCAGGGTGTCCAGGCTGGGGCGAAGCAGTTACTGCAAAATTTCCCAAGGAAACCGAAGCTAGGGTTTGGTTGCCACTGAGATTGAGCAACTTCCTTCTAGGCACTCAACCTCCTCAACAAAACAGTCTCTTCGAAGGCCGGTAGTGCGACAGCACGCCGGTGCTGGGCTGGTGTCTTGACTGGAATATAACAACGTGCCCCCAGGAGGAAGCAGCCGCTCGTTCCCTCGGTGGGTGTTCACGCGACCTCGATAATCTGAAGAATCTGGACTCTTCATGGACAAAGGACGGCCGAAGCCATCCATACTGCTAGATTTAAACAAGAGAGCGTCATATCAAGTCCCAGCAGACGTCTCCCTCCTCACTGACAGCCACCTAAAGGCCATCTGAGCCCACACAAAAGGGATCCCAGGCTTCCACTCCCTGGAGCCTCCCTCTCACAGCCCCGGCTCCTCTGTGGGTGCCTGAGCCCCACCCTGCCCACCCAGCTGCCCCCACACTCACCAGCAAGGAGCCCCCGCCCTCGGCCGCCCTGGCTCCCAGGAGAGGGAGCGTGAAACGGTTCCCGTTAGCGAAGTCGGTGGCCTCAAAAGGGCCCGGATCCCTGGGCTCACGTTCCTGGGGCCCCGATCCTCGCCGTGTTTGCACCAGCACTGGCGACGGACTGCGCCAACTGTTTTCCGTGTTTCCAGCTCTTTCCCTTTCTGTGGACACTGCGACCTCGATGTCCGGCCACTGCCGTCGGTCATCACTTAGCCAAACTTGGGCCTGTCCCTTCTGTTGCCTACGCTCTCTCCTCCCGTCCCTCCCTCACACACATCTCGTGGGTATCCATCCGTCAGGGACATCCCGCCTCAGCTCTGCCTCTCGCCGCAGGGGCGGCTGGGGACCCAGAGAGCCGTCGGCCCGGTCTGCTGGCACACGGCACAGCTCCTGTCCTCCGGGTGGCTGTCGCGGGGCCTCGTGGGGACGGTCGTTCCCAGCAGCAGAGCTTCTCGAGGGAGCAGGAGGTTAGCGTGGCCAGCGGGGCGCTGTGCTGCTGCGTGCGTGCGTGCGTGCGTACATGCGTGCGTGCGTACGCGTGTGCGTGCCTGTGGGGCTTCAGACGGAAGATCTCCATGGTGTGACAGTGATGAGGGTGACTTGGGTGGAGAGAGAGGCACAGTCCAGCACTCTCGCCGAGGGTCCGAGTCCGCGCACGCAGGACTCGAGCGAGCGCGCTGTTTTGCTTACAGATACTTGCCTGCCCTCGGGGCTCCGTGTAGGTGGTGGTTCTGGCGACGAATATCGCTACCCAGCCCAGGAGGGGCCTGGAAGTTGAAGGTCAGAAGAACTCCAGGCTGATGCGACGTGGTTTCCTGTCTTCCCCAAAGGACTGCCCGTCCTGTGTCAGGCGGGCTCTGCACTTGACGACCTCCCATTGCAAAGCTGCCTTCACAGCTGCGGTCGTTCATTTCTGGTTAATTGCCCTTGGCCACCCACACAGTTCGTGGAATTTAAAACTGACCCCCTCTGGGCTTCTGGTTCCAGAAGGTTCTGCATGAGAATACGTTTATTATGCACCAGGCACTGTTTGGAGCCATTAGCATGATCTTCCTCATTTAACCCCAGAACAACCCTACAAGGTAGGTGCTGTTATCATCCCCATTTGTGGAAAACGCTTGGGCAACCGAGGCTAGTAGCTTGTCCATAGTCACCTGGACAGTAATGAGGGGAATGTGGTTCTTGAGCCCACCGTCCCAGGCCTAAATCCCAGCCCCGCAACAGGCTAGTCCTGACGCCCGGTTGAGGGAGGACACGTCACCTCCCTGGGGGCTTATAGCTCCTTCCCTTGTACAGGGGGGAGGGCGATAGCAACTGGAACCTGGTACTGAGGCCGAGATGATTGAATGACTCTGTAGGTGTACATAGCCTGTCACGCCACAAGAGCCACATGTGCCCATGGCTGCCGTCCTTACACTGCTCCGGCCTCCACCTGGGCTGAAACCCTGACTTAACACAAGAACATTGTTAAACTTTTCATTTTGAAAAACTTCAGCCTTACAGAGAAATTGCAAGAAAAGTACAATAAACTCTGTACACTCTTCAGGTCCACTGATTGTTAATAGTTTGCCTTTTTTCCTCTCGATACTTGCTATCGTTATTGTTACTTTGCTAAACCATTTGAGAATTAAATTGCAGTGTTTTGCCCTTAGCCTCTAATAACATTCTCCTGCGTAACCGCAACGTAATGGTCACATTCAGGAAATCTAGCATGAATACAATATGTGATCTAATCCACAAGCCACGTTCAATTTCACCGACTGGCCCAATAACGTCCATTAGAGAAATTGCTTCTCTCTGTCCTGGAGCCCCACCTGGGATCACATGCTGCTGCAGCTGCCTGTCACGTTCTGTCCTTTCCTCTGGGATAGTCCTCAGCCGTGGCTTTCATGCGGATCCCGCAGAGTTTGTAGAACGCCCCTCATTTGGGCCAGTCTGATTTGTTCCTCTTGATCAGTTCAGATTAGGCACTTTGGGCAGAAATGTTGCATAAGTGCTGTCTTCTTAGTGAGTCATGCAGGAGGCACATGATGTTGGTGCTAATCTGTGGGGAGCTACTATGGGACTTATAAATATCCGGCTCTTGTCAAACTTGCCCCAGTGGTTTCTAAACCAACTGGAAGGCCACACTGCGGGACACAGGTGCCCAGTCTTCAGCTGGCCGCCGCACCCTCCCTCACGAGGCATGCTCCTCCTGTGTTGCCCTCCCCTGCTTTGAGGACAGTGCGTTCCTCATGCCCCTCCCCCTCCCCCGCCAGTCACAGAGGTTTGTGGAGTGCTTGTTGAGTTGAAGTAGATAGGAAATACATGATCTGAGGTCCTGGAATCTCTCAGGAATCAGCACCTCCACAGTAGTACCTTTCAGAGAGATTTCGTCTATAGCTAACAGAGCTGGGGCCCCAGAGAACGCAACGACCTTTCTTGTTCTTTGGCCTGTGCAGCATTTAGACTTTCAGAGAAAACTTTCAATAGAATACATGTTTTTAAAAAAAAGAAGAAAGAAGGAAAAGAGAAGAAGAGAGTGAGAGAGAAGGAAGGAAAGAGAGGAGGGAAATATAAATATAACAATTATATACTAATAATATTATAAATATGACTACACCTCTCAACCCACAACTCTGCCAGTTGTGTCCTGGTAGCAGGAAGAGCAGCCCCTAGCGAGAAGAGAGAGTGAGATACGGTGGGCGCACTCTCACGTGTTCACCAGAGACTTACGAGCAGCCTACGGAGGCCCAGCGCTATTAATTGCTGGGGAGGCAGCTGTGTTAAGACGAAGCGCCTGCTCTCATGAAACATACATTTCAGTGGGTGCTCACTGCCAGGAAACACATGTTGCCCACACACTCGTGCACACGCGTGTGCACACACACACATCAGGGTGCAGCGAAGGGCCAGGGATGGAATACGTTCCACCATCAGAAGTAATAAGCTAGACTTAAAAAAATAATGTGAATGGAACTTCAAAGTCAGTTTAAAGAAGACAATAAAGTTGGTAGCACAGTACCTTAAACACACGCAGAATGATGCTGTACCAGTATATTTATGTATATATTCAGATACACATATATCCAAGAATGTGCATGTAAATGTGCTAGTGTGCAAACCTAATGGGGGTGAGAATGGGATTTGGAAGGGACATCAAGGGGAAAAATATAAAACAGAACAGGAGATAAGCTTGGATGATAGGAGGCCAGGAACTGAGCTGTCCCAATGCCCAACTGAATGCTCCTGGGGTCCAGAAGAACGGGGAAGGGAGATTTTGTTGCCAAGTTCAAAGAAATGCACGCACCTTCCCTCCTCTGTGCATCCTGGGGCTGGTCTGTCGGGGCCTCTGGGCCCCTCCCTCTGCCCAGCAAGGCGGCCTTGGGGCAGTGCCGCCAGCAGTGCCCTGGCACCGGAGCCAGAGGAGGTAGGCAAGACTGAGGCAGGGATCCTCTCTCATCCTTGGCACTCAGCTCTGTTCCCATGCCAGCTCCACTACCTACGAGACCTGTGACCTTTGGGCCAACTGCCTAACCCTGCTAAAACTCAGTTTCCCCACCTGGGAAAAGGGGCTGGGAATAGTCATCACTTCCGAGGGTGGTGTCAGGAGTCCATGAGCCAATGCCCACGAAGACCCCATCACAGGGCCCGGGCGCAGTGCGTCCTGGGAAATTCTTGGTTACTGGCATTCTTCTCTTTTGCCGCCCTTTAAAAAGCTGCCAAACTAGCTTAGTCCCAGACATCTCCCTGCTTGTTTGGAACATGGCTGACATACGATGGGCAGGGCACCACCTTCTAAACACAGCAAACCTGAGCCTTGGTGGTCAGCTCCCAGATCGGGGGCTGGAGATCATTCTAGTACCAACCCCACCTGGGTGAGTTCTCAGTCAGAACCGGAGGAAACCCAGCCCTGCCCTACAATTCTGCTCCCCGGGAAGCTCTTAAACGCACTGTGCTCAGGGCAGCGTCCTTTTTCTGGGACTTCGATTGGAATCACATAAGCAGCTGGGTCAGAGCACCAGGAAGAGGGTTGTGTAAGCACATGTGTGTGCGTGTGCCCAGGCTGTGTGTGCGTGTGTACATGTGTGTCATCTCATTCCAGTGATGGCTGAGTTCCCATCTCCAGTTTTCATCTTACAGTTCCTGCACTCAACTCTCAGCCCAGGAAGAAAGTTGGTGGGCCCGTGTGTGTGTGTGTGTGTGTGTGTGTGTGCGCGCGCGCGCGCGCCCACGCGTGTGCTTGCCATAGGCAGGTTGGCCTCTGCAGGAATTATGAGCACTGTTGTGATTTCCGTGTGAATCAGCCGGCCCCAGGTGGCAGCAAGGCAATAATTACAGGACAATCAGAGTCCCTGGGGACAGAGGATGGAGCCGCTCTTCATGGCTGATATTGGGGAGCACAAAGCAGCTCCCCACTCTTTGTGTGTGGACCAGAGGGGAGGAGAGTCCCCCAACACAGCTGGGAGACCCAGCCTGCCGCATTTCCACCCTCAGAGGCACGAGTAAAAAGTGTAACACTCGGGGTTGACCCCTCAGAGAATGACAGAAGATGCCAGCATGTGAATGCCATGGTCAGGGGCGGCACCTGGTTCACCTTTCAGAAGCTGGCACAGGCCTGGCCCAAAGCGGCTGTTCCGAAAGTGTTTGCAGAACAGAAGCAGAGATGCAGGGAATCCGATCACAGATTAAAACAAAAACTAGCTCTCACATCCACGCGGCCGGCTGGAGCCAGTACCAGATCTTCTGCCGTGAGAGCATCTTGCTGTCACCGTGTTGGGTTCTGATGTCTTTTTTCCCCTTAGAAATTAGCGGGGTCTCCCCAGATGTTATTCAGGGGCACATTCCTGCCAGCTCAGCGCTATGCCCCTGTCTGCATCTGTGCAATGTCTGTGCACCTGCAAAATGCTCTGCCTCACTCTGCAAAGCAAGGTCACTCGTCATCTCCAGTGTCCCCGCAGGCTCCATGCGGGAGCGCCCAGGAGTGGGGAGGTGCATTGTCCATGGAGGACAGCGGGGTCAGGTCTTCCCTAACTTGCTGAGTGGGACCCCCGAGGCTTAAAGAAACAAAACTGAGGTTCCTTCTGCACTCTGGTGTTCTGCATCAGGTCTTCCAAGTAGCTGGCGCGACGCAGCAGTCCACTTTAAGCAGACACGAGTCCAGTCACTTGGGCCCAGAGTGCTGAGCTGGTCCTCCTGGCAAACTTCTCAGACCGAGTTTCACGCGGACTTCCGGGTGCGGCTCACTGTGAGCACCTCTCATTGGAACGAGCCCTGGTCCTCGCAGCTGGCCTCACGCATTTCTGCAACCGTTTGAGTACACGGGGGTGGGGTGGGGGGTGGAGGGGTGGGGTGGGGGTGGGGGTGGGTTCCCCCAGAGATCCCTGCGCCCCGCCCTCTTTGCCAGTTTAGAGCCGAAGAGGGTCTCCCTGGATAAACTAAATCCATCCGAGGCAGTCTGTCCTCTTCGTCTTCGTCCGCGCACTGGTAACTGAGTGGTCCTCCGTCTCGCCTTCGGCAAATCGGTCTCAGTTCTGAAAAGAACGGGCTGAAAAGCTAGTCTTCCAGCTCGCATCCAGAAGGGCAGCCTCGCTCACGGAGGGCGGGCATCCACTCTATTCCCGTCGGATTCTCTTAGAGGAGGGGACAAAAGGAGCCGCCCTCACTGCTCGGTGTCAGAGGGGACGCCGAGAATTGAAAAGTGTCCTGGTTCCTTGATTCATGAAGACCGCTTTCTGGTCACCATGGTCGGGCCCCAGAGCCTTGAAGGAAGATCAGCGAAGGAGCCGGGGAGCACGTGGGACTTGAAGTCGGGTGTGGTCGCCTTGAAACGCTGCTGCGGTCTGAGTCTCCTCTGCGAAATCCGGGCCTCCCTGCGTTGTTGGCCGCGGAGCCCGTGTAGCTGCACAGATAAGGCTCTGGCTCCTTGCCAAGGCCCTGGTTTCAAATTCTGATGTGGTGTTTTCTATCAGAGCAACTTCAGGCAAATTATTTAATACACCTTGGCCTCAATGACCTCTGTTGTAAAATAAGAATAATATCTCTCCCTACTTACGGAGTTCTCAGGATTAAATGACCTCATTTATGTAAGCTTGTAGAATAATGCCAGGGACAATGGCGCTCACTCAGAAAAAGAAAAATAAAGGAGCTAGTATTACGTACAAAGTGGAGCTGGTAATGCCTACTTTATAGGAGAGCTGTGGGGAAGATGGAGAGCTTACCCTTCACTGCCCAGCACTTGCTGGTCCTCAGCAGTCTCCCACCCCTCCCCCACCAGTGCTGGAGTACCTGCTGCATAGTTTATGGGTGAAGAAACACAGAAGCTTTGAAAGGGGAAAAAGCGGGATGCAGATAAAGTGGGGGAGGGTGTTTGAGGGCACAGGGGATGGGATGGGGGTCCTTACCCACAGCAGCCTTGGTCCCAGGGGTCTCGCCCCCTCTGTCCTAAGTGAGCCCCTGTCAGTAGGGTGGCTTTATCAAGAAGGTGGCCCCTGCCTGGGTGGAGGCTCTGGGTGGCCCACCTTCATCTGGAAGGACCGTCGGTTCTCCAGAGCACACTTCTTAAAGGGCCACAGAGAAAACACTTCTGGCTTTGCAGGCCAGTCGGTCTCTGTCTCGGTCACCCAATCCCATGGTCACCCAACCCCAAGGTCACCCCACCCCACGGTCTCAGTGCTAAAGCACCAGAGGGGATGTCTGCAGACTGGGCGTGGCTGTGTTCCAGTGCAAGATTGTTTTGGAGCATGGCATTTCTATTTCATTTCATTTTCACATGTTGCAAAGTGCTAGTATTTTTCTCTTTTTTTCTCGACCATTTGAACCTGAAAACTGTCCTCAGCTCTCAGGCCACACAAAACCAGATGCAGACTGGATGTGGCCTGGGGGTCACAGCTGGCCAACCTCCATGGATGCCTCTTTCAGTCCGGAGGGTTTCGTTTCGAGACTGTCTCGACATTCATTATTCTTATTCTCATTAGGTGCTGGATTTACAGCCAGCCTCCTAGGCTCGGCACAACGCACATGGGTCTTCCCAGCTTCTTCCTCTCCTGTTTCTTCCAGATGCGATTTGGATCATTGTGTTTGTGTGTCTGTGTACTAGGGTGTGGACTCCTGTGCAGATGAACTTGGGCAAATTAGAGCTTTTTATTCTTGTCACTTTCAGTTCTGAATCAGCGTCTAGTGGGCATTTACTCATTTGAATGATAATGAAATACATACAGAAAAACCTTGCTATTGTGAGCATTTTGAGGTGTGCACTTCAGCGGCATCAGGGGCATTCACCATGCTGCGCGATCGGCTCCCCTTCCTGGCTTCAGCGCCTCTCCAGCACCCCGTCATTATTGTCTGTTCTGTCCCTTCGAAGGTTATTCCTGTGACCATGCAAGCTCTTAAAGCAGCGGTCCCCAACCTTTGGGGCATCAGGGACCAGTTTCATGGAAGATAATTTTTCTACAGATGGGGGTGGTTGGCTTCAGGATGATTCAACACGTGACATTCAAGCTCACCTCCTGCTGTGCCGCCACCCAGTTCCTAACAGGCCCGGATGGGAACTGGTCCGTGGCCTGGGGGCTGGGGACCCCTGTTTTAAAGGACAGCCCGTGCCCTCCCCCCACCTTGAACAAGAGTCAATACTCGAGAAACAGGTAAACAACCTGCATTTATTGAGTTCAGAGTCCAAGAGAGAAATTAAAACAGCTAGACTGATTTTCAGGAGAAAAAAACGCAGTTGTGTTTAATCCATCTTACTATTTTGTCTTTCTTGTATTCTGTTGTCATTTAAAACATGCTGTTATACCCACCATCACTTGGTAGGTTTTGCTCTTCAAGGCTTATCCAAAAGGCTGATCATTGTCTCTTCAAACAGCCATCACTGCAGCCCCTGCTCCCTGAGGGAGAGCAGCACTGTCGTGGGCTGCGGCCCCGAGGACCGCGCCAGGTGAGGTCCCGCTGCCGCGAGGGAGCCAAACCAGCGTGTGGACGGTGCCCCGTCCTCATTCTACACACACAGACATCTCTGACGTGGTGTTAACGTAAAATCATGAAGGGCCCATGCGGACGCCAAATCTGTTTTACACAGGCCACTACTGCTGTGTGTAAGGAACCTTCTCTTCTATCCAGGGAGGGCCTAGCAGGCTGCTGTCTCACTGCTTGACTGTGAGACTTGGTTTCAGCTGCTTGTCTCAATGTCCGACTTCTGCAGGCCATGCCGTGAACAGACAGGGCCGGCCTTGGGTCCTCCCTTGGAGCCAGGATCCTGGGGGAGCAAATGGGAAGGTGAGTCATGGCTGTCAGCGCGGGGCTTCGGGCAGCCTGGCACCGAGAGCTCGTGTGGGTGGTTTCTCACCGACAGAGGCTTTAATTTAACTTGTCAGGGTCGCCCACCTAGCCTGGCAGTTCCTGTTTCTTTGCCCGAGGAAGCGACGTGCTTCATCCACCACGCTATCTGGCATGTGGGAGATTTAATCGCCAGTCACAGGCGGACTTGGGAGAACCAGTTTTCCCCATAACTCTCGTCAGTGCTTTATGTATTATAATATATATGGGTGTGTAGGTGTACAATATGTGTATATATTTATATATACATCACACAAATACTTGCATACACACATACATACACAGACACATATAGACCTACATATACATACATCATATTCATGTATGTATAGGTAGATGGACAGCTGAAAGACTGATGCATGACCTCTGAATGACATCTACTAACCTTAACACTTCAGATCAGCCTTTTAAAAAATATTTTATTTATTTATTTTTTAGAGAGGGAAGGGAGGGAGAAAGAGAGAGAGAGAAACATCAATGTGCAGTTGCTGGGGGTCATGGCCTGCAACCCAGGCATGTACCCTGACTGGGAATCGAATCTGTGACACTTTGGTTCGCAGCCCGCGTTTGATCCACTGAGCTACGCCAGCCAGGGCTTCAGATCATCCTTTTATCGTCCCTCTAGGATGAGAAGGGATGAACTGTTTGCTTAGATTCTTGGCTTTAACTGGAGCATACGTTTCCCTGTGATCTGTTCTCGGCAGGTGTGTTGCCGCGTCAGAGGGTGAATCCAGTTTCCAGGTGTCTCTCTTCTCACCTGTCAGCACTGCTGCACGTGCCAGAAGGAAAACAGACCCTGAGAAGGGGCGAGAGGCCCGGGATCTCTGGCCCCAAGAATGCACTGGAAACCTTAGAACAGAAACAAATGCCCCACGCCCCGCCTGTGGGGACATCCCGTGTCAGCTGTGCTTGCTGGCCCGTTGAAATGACAGCAGAATTGGCGCCTTTGATGGGGCAGGCTGCAGAATTTGATACGGCAAGTCCCTGTAATTGGGTTGTTAGACATGGGCCTTGAGGGACCTTTGCTTTGTCTTTTTGGCTGACTTGTCTGGACTGCATTACACCAGCTACAAAATCTCAGGGTGTTTTTAGTTGATAAAATGAAAGGCTCTCAGTGCTGGCGTGGTTTCCCCAGGCATCCTCTGGGCTGTTCTCCACGGCGCCCAGCAGATTGTGCTCTAACACAAACAGCACCGCCTTCCTTCCACACAAGCCAGCCCACAGGGCCGCCTCTCGGCCAGCCACCCGCACAGGAACTGCACTCGGAAGGGCCCCACACTTGGGTCGGTATTCTGTGGTGGTTGTCTCAAAATTCCCAATTTCTGAGCAAGGAGGGCTGCGTTTTCACTTTGCACCAGGTCTCACAGATTACAGAGCCAGTCTGGCTGGCAGGCTGGAGGACTCCTTACCCATGGCCGCACACAGGACATTTCTGCAAATGTCCAGCCACCACCTAGGACCCTCTGCCTCAGGCCCTGCCCTGGCTCTTGCCTCCTGCTCCCCGCTGGACTCTAACCATCTTCCAGCCCTCAGCTTCCCCACCCGGGTCCCTGCTGCTGTGAAGTCACCTCCCTTGACCCTTCAGACCTGACATCTGAACCTGGCTCCCCCAGTTGGCACTTCAAAGTTAAATGCTCCGCAGTTAAAGGCTCTATTTACCACTTGGGTTTTCCCACTTGTTGATGCAGACCCTGGTCAGCAAGATCCACGTGTTGTGGCCACCATGAACAAATTCACATGGACTACAGAAGTCCTGTGGAGAAAAAGGGACAGCACGGCCACTCTCTAAGAGAGAGAGGGCCCCAACTCCTGCCCAGACAGGCCTTTATTGCTTTTCTGGGTACATGACATTGAGGAAGGTCTTCATCTACTATGCACAGCTCCGCCGTAGGTGATTACCTTTTATAGATAACAAAGGAAAGAATGTGGCTGATTACTTCAAAGAGAAGTATGTTGCAGACCAAGGGAAAAGTGGTTGAACTGGTTATATTCCATACTTGGGAGGTTTAGCACAGATCTTAGGAAGTTAAAGATACACAGAAAACATTTGCTGCCTCGATCCAGGCTGAGGGAGTTTTAGCAAAATCAAGTCTCATAGCAGCCTACGTACAATGCAGGCCTGATTCCCCACGGGAAAACCTATCCGCGGGCCTGGCTCCTGTGTGCCGGACCTTGCTTCCCACTGGCTTTTCCGAGTGGGAGCTGGGCTACATTCCCACACCACACGGAATGTTTCCCTATAAGTTGTGACTGACAACTTAGGGTGAATTTACTGCCCAGCCCGGCTCCAATCCTCAGACTCCTAACCTAGACAAGCTCCAGCCCCATGGGATCAGTTAGCTGATCTGATGCCTAGAGAGCTATTCTGGAATTTGGTTAAACATTCTTTATATTGAGACAAAACGCTGCTTCTGTAATTCCTATACATTAGCCGGTAAATGTGATAGGTTGCTAGCTATTGAGTGAACAAATAAATTGATGCAAAAATGCACTCACTGAAATGAAGCATGTCTGTTACAGTTGACAATACTGAGCGCTGCCTCCCGCTCGATGAGAACGTCATTGTGGTCCCCCAGTCACTGCTCCCACGGCCCTCCACCACCAGCCCAGCCGCAGACACCCACGCCACACCCGCCCCCGCCCAGCCTCCTGCTCCCCTGGCTCCTGGTTCCCCCTCGTTCCTGTTCGTGCGGGCTTGCTCATGGTTCTTTATCCAGACCCTTCTCTGACTCGACACTCCCATGTATCACCAGACCTGGTGTGACATTTCACAGTGTCAGCAGTCTCCCTAAAATCTCCCTTTCCTGGGTTCTGTATTCATGCCCATCTCACTGCCCCACACTCTGGATTTTTCCTGGCTTTGGCACCTTGCTCTGGGTATTGTGCTGCAGCTACGCCCCCCAGGACCCAGGCAGAGCTACAGCCACCCCTGAAGCCCCTCATGTCCACAGTCATCTGTCATGATCGCTCTAGACCTGCTCACAGTAAGGCTGACTTCTTCGCAGCCTGTGTTGGGGGCGCGTGTGTGGGCAGCATCATTTCACTCGAACCCAGAGTGTCCATTTCACTGTGAGGAGCTGGCCGCTGGCACCTCCCACACCTGGCGTGTGCGTCTGGGTCGACTTCGGTGCAGCATTCTGGGGGTTAGATGGCAGCACCTAGCTGCCTCCTGGTATATGAATCCAAGCCCCGCATCCATTCTGTTTATGCACCAGGTTCATTTTCCTGGTGGTTCCCATCAGAGTCACTTGGACAACATTTCTTTCATGTACATTCGTGGTAGCCCCTCAGACCACTGAACCAGAGGTTCTGGGAGAGAAACCGGGAATCTGGATGTTTTAAGAGTTCCCCAGGCTGAACCAAGTTTGGGAAGCAAATCAGCTTCTCCCAGACATAAATTTCATAGATGGGCCATAGATGGGCCACCACCCCGCACTATTAGGGTGGGCAGGTACCATTATCCCGATTTTATAGCTGGAAGAAGCGAGTGCCTGGGAGACCATGTGATTGTCCAAGAGCTAGAATGGAGCCAGGACTCTGTGCTGCCTCCTGGAGGCTTCTCCTCCACACCCTGGCACCACTCACCTGCGTGTGCTCATGCACACCCATGCATGTGTGTGGTGAGGCGTGTGCTTGCCACACTAGGTTCCAGACCACACCTCTCAAGCCAGGTGGAGCCCACAGACCACACCCAGACACTGTCAGCCTGCAGCCACTTACAGCCCTGTGCTCCCACACTCCCTGCCCCCCACACTCCCTGCCCTGTGCTGCCAGGGGCTTTGTGCAGAGCTGTCATGGAGCTATCGGGTGGTCACCTGGTCCCACGTCAGCCCTGCACTACACTCTGGACTCCTTGAAATGGCACGGGCTCTGAAACGCACGCTTTGATGAGAGCCCATCTTCATGCCCATCTCACTGCCCCACACTCTGGATTTTTCCTGGCTCTGGCACCTAAGAGATCCCCAGGCTGAACCAAGTTTGGGAAGCAAATCAGCTTCTCCCAGACATAAATCTCATAGATGGACCATAGATGGGCCACCACCCCACACTATTAGGGTGGGCAGGTACCATTATCCTGATTTTATAGTTGGAAGAAGCGAGACATGGACAGGCCCAGGTCTGACGGTCAGGTGGCCAGTGCGTGCGTTTGCTCAGCGGTCACTCACAGCACCATGGATGGGTGGCTCAGCACAGGAACCGTGTGGTGGGGCAGGGAGGAAGGATGGGGAGAGGAGGGAGGCGGGAGTGTGATGCCTGGTGAGGATGTTCTCAGTTTGGAGACGATGTGGCATTGCCGAGGCAGCACAGAGCACAGCTGTGACCACAGGGACCATGGTCTCCTCCACAGGTCGAAACCATCACTTCCTCCCAGCAGGAGCAATCTCGGATGCCACAAGTCCCAGGAAGTGGCAGCCCACATGAAGTCTCAGGGGGGACTGGCTGAGGCCCCTCCAGTGTCCTCTCAGTCAGGGGGCCTCTGCTCTGAGCCTGGGACACCCAGGGTTCCTCAGCCCTTGGCCAGGTCAACCACCGTGGGACTCAGAAGGCAGGGGGAACCCAGGGAAGCGGGCGCCTTTCTGGGCTGCAGAGCCACTAACCCATATGGCGGAGCCCCTTCCTGTCTGCTCCTGGCTGTGAATCACATTTTTCTGAGCACTGGGCATAGTCAGGACTTGGGTCCAGGCTGGACAACAGAGAAGACAAGCTGGCTGTCTAGAGAAGCATCTGGAAGGTTTTAACACACGTCCTCTGCTGCTGGGCTTTGCAGCCCTTGTGTTGGGCCCATTTCAAACAGGTCGGGATGAAGGTCTCAGGCAGGGTCACAAAACCAGTTCAGGATGGGAACGGCGTCCAGCAGAACTCACTGACTCACCTTGATCAGACCCTTGTGGCTGCTTGCCTGGGCTTCCGCCCCTGCGACCGGCTTGCTGGGGGCAGCACCCACTGCTGCGCTCTGACCACTGCCACCGACATCACTCTTCAGTGGGCTGCTGCCCAGATCTCGGGCGCTCAGCACTAACCGTGACCGTTCCTGGACTCAGGGCCCAGATCAACATTTGCTGCAGTGCCTGAGCTAGAAGTTATTTGAAAAGAGGCCACTGTGACTCCTCGCACGGTCCTTCCCACGGCCAGAGCAAGGGGCTTGCCAGGCTGCACAGAGCGCAGAGGCCCCTCAGGGCCCTGGGGGGCAGAAGCTTCCCCAGGGGCAGACCTGGGACTCTGCTGTCGCCGTGACAGCAGGGCAGCTTCCTCCAAGTTCAAGCATGAACGCTCAGTGGGTGACCTTAGCTTCACAGCCACTGTGGATCCGGCGGGAGTCTCCTCCGTCAGGGGGAGAGAAGGCGTGCTCCTTGCAGGCACGGTGTCTGCAGGGTCCCCGCTGCACGGGGCCTGTGCACACGCAGAACTCACAGCTCCCTTGCCTTCCTTTATTATTACTAATATTTTTTTCTTATGGGAGTATTTTGATCAATGACTTCATTGTTCTTCAGCCTGAAACTTTCAGTAAAGCAGTCTTTTCATCAAATAATTAAAATTAAATAAAAATGCTCATTTTTATATAAACATCTCAATTTCATTTAACATTAAATGAAAATTGAGCCCTGGCTAGTGTGGCTCAGTGGACTGAGTGCCGGCCTGTGAACTAAAAGGTCACCGGTTCGATTGCCAGTCAGGGCACGTGCCTGGGTTGAGGGTTGAGGGCCGGGTCCCCGGTTGGGGCACAGGGGAGAGGGAGCCAGCCGATGTGTCTCCTAGCATCCGTGTTTCTCTCTTTCTCCCTTCCTTTCCTTCTCTCTAAAAAGAAACAAGTAAAATATTTTAAAAATAAAATTAAATGAAAACTGAATCGTATTTACTTTAAGAAAACACGGCTTAGCCGTGACACCGGACTCCTGACCTGCTTTCCCCCTGCACACGGTAGCCCCGCCCGAATACCGTGCGTGCTCTGACAGCGGAGCGTGTCGGATCATGTCTCTGGGGCTGGGCACACCGCCTCCTGCCTGCCACGTGGTGTGGCCACTCGTGCTTCTTAATCAGAGCATCAGATGATGTGGTGGATGCGGTCCTGCTTTTATTTTTACAAAGCGTCTTCCAGTGAGGCCTGATCTGAGCTTCTGGGCCTTTCCTGGGCTCCACTCCAGCAACCTGACTAATTTCCTGTGCTGGGGGCCCTCGGGCCACGGTCTCCATCGGACCCCCCACATGAGAGGCTGGAGCTGCTCAGAGTGTTCACTGGGGCGAGGGCCGCTCCCCAGGTGGCTTGGGTGCTGGGACAGAGCCCTGGAGTCGGGGACTGAGGTCGGGGCTGAATCCCAGCATTGCCCCACGGTGGCACAGTCTGATTGGTTGGTTCAAGTGGCCTCTGCCACATCTCTCCAATAAGGGTCTTTTCCACGCCTTGTAACTGATAACCTCAGGAGTAACCATCCTGCTTCACCAACCTTTGACCCAGTGGTTTCAGCATCCAGTGATGCTCTTTGCCTCTGTCAGTCACACATCAGAGGTCGCAAAACTCACAGCTATCTTACCTTTTCATTTTAACTTAATGGGTTGACTACTTTTCTGTTGATGTCTTTTGTGCTAAGACAGAATGAAAAATTTACTGCTTTCTAAATCTCATTGTATTACTGGTTGTATGGCATTCCATTCTATAAGTCTGATGATCTTTATTGATGATCATTTAGGTCATTTCATTTTTTTTCTATTAAAAACATTGATTTCACTGACTGTTCAGTCATTTCCTTTTTGACTTATATTCCTAGAAGTGACATTGCTGCTTTTGTTTAGTTAAGTCTGCGGCATGTGTAGTCAGTCTGGTGGCCCTCCAGAAATATCACATTTTCACTGAATCACCCAGGATGCTTTCAGCAAGAGAACAATAATCACAGCACAGATTGGCTTAAATAATAAAGACATTTGTCAGAATTCTAGATGAAAGGTATGATGAACTCTGTTTTTATTAGATTTCGTTTTTTAGAAAGACACCGATTGTGACTCACCAAACTGATTTAATGTTTACAGCATGAAAACACCAGCTTCTAATACTCAGGTTCCATTCTGGAGCTGGAGAGAGGTGGCTACTTGGACAAATTCTGGCGTTTGTCAGCACCTTGTCTACATGGCATAGCAGAGCACGCCTGCCCCCAAGGTCCTCATCCTTAGCTTCCCAGCCTTTGGCAATCTATTAAGTGAGAGACCGGCCTGGGCCCCAAGTCTGGAACCACCACTTAGCAGCTGTGTGACTTTGAGAAAGTTACTTGACGTCTCTGTGCCTCTGGCTCCTCATTTCTAAAATGCAGATAATATCTACCTCGTAGACTTGTTATGCGGATTCAATATAACGTGCTTAGCATAGTGAGGGCATTTCAAAAAGCAACTGCCTTTTCTCTAGCAGGTTTCTGTGGCTCTGTCGGAATAAAACCTGGAGTTGAACTCACCACGCCTGAGAGGAGAAGTCAACGCACACTTGCGATCCGCCCTCACAACTGTGTCCTGGGCTCCCAGATACCACCCAGCGCATGGGACGTGGAGAGCTCAGGGGGAGGGACAAAGGTGGGGGCAGTGTGAACAAAGACTCGGGGCCCAGCGAGGCCAGGAAGGAAGGTGACGAGGACTCGACCTTTCAGGGCTTCATAAGGAGAAGATAAACAGTGAACTGAACGCCCTCCGCAGGGAGCGTTTTGGGACAGCCCACTCTTCCTTGCAGTCTGCTTGTTCGTAGGTTCCGGCAGCCACCTGCCCCGTCCCTGGTCCCTGTCCCTCTCCTGCAGGGTCCTCTATTCGGCCTGAGCCCCTCCCGCCTTGTTCGGCATCTTCCCACTCGGCACAGGTGCCGGCACCTGGCCTGACCCTCTGGGGGTGCCGACCAGGTGGTCATTGGCTGAATAGATGCCATTCGCAACCATTACAGAAGATGCTGGAGAAATCCGAGTGTCATTCATTCTCCTTTAACTTCAGTTTCCCCCCTGGGATCCGTGGAGGTTTGTGTATACAATCTAATAGCGTCTCTTTGGTAGGAAGGGAGCCTAAGTTTTTAGGGAACACAGGAAGGGGCGAGAAGATTAACAGGAGGAAAAGGTGTGGGTGTTCTTGTGAAAGAAGGGAGGCTGTGGTGGGGGAGTCTGGGACAAACGTGAGCGAATGGTAAAGGCCTGGAAACCTGCCGGGGCCAGGGCCAGCATCAGGACCAGTGCTAAGGCTGCCTCCTTCTGCTCAAAGGTGAGATAATGGTGACACTGACATTTCCAATGACCTTGAAAAGTGTTTGGGGTTTGAGGGAGCCAGTTCATCACCCTTCACTGTGAGAAATAATCAAATCTTAAGTCATCTCCACTCTGTGACTAACACCCTTTTCTGCCCCCGGAATGACTAAGCCATCAGACAGATTTTTCTCCAATGACACGTGCTGCCTGACAGTGACCTCTGTGAAGCAGCCTTTAGGCCTGGGCCTGGAGAGGAGACTGTATCTCCCCCTTTCCAGGCTGGGCTGAAGGGACAGCGTCTGTGAACATCACGGCGAGTTCCCTCCCAGGACGCCCGACCCTCCAGCTCACTCTCATCTCTTCCCTAGCGAACCTGCTTCTGGCTCATCATGGGCGAGGAGCTCGCCAGGACCTGTCTCCCTGAGAAGAGGCTGCCGGGCTGGGCCAGGCCCCGGGGCCCCTCAGGGCCCTCCCAGGCATCATGCTGCGCTCCCCCCCCCCTCCCGGTGGTTTTACAGTTACTCAAGGTCACAGAAACAGACGGTGCTAAATTAGGCAGCAAACCAGAAAAAAGGCAAGGACCCACCATTTGGGGCCCTCATGCCTTTATTTTTAAGCAGACGCTGTCTGAGGTCTTTTCAGACTCTGATATCCTGTAATTATGATCCTAATAAATACTTATCTAGATAACAGTGCATAAATCAGTTGACTTCTCTTGTTACTTATAAACTGGAAGGGTCAGAGGTCACTGCGTGGAAATTGAAATCGTTTCAGTTGTTGAAAGAGAATTACTGAAATTGTCTAAGTGCTGATTGTTGATGTACTCAGCCTCTTCCAAACCAAAATCCTGGCCTTTCTCTCAGCTCTGATAAAAAGGAACACCAAATGAAACCACTCCTCTGCTTAAAACCTGTCAGTGGCTCCCCTCACACCCCAGATAAAATCCAACCCTTTTATCATGGTAAGAAAGCTCACACTCTTGCTCGACTCTAAGCGACTCTAAGCCTTATCTCTTAGCTCCCTTCTCCGCAGCCCCCACCTCAGCCTGAGACCAGCCGCACCTGCACAGCAAGGCCTCTCTGCATCTCACCGGGGCCTAGGCACCCCCTTCTCCTGGAGCCCCTCCCCACCCTCACCTCCCCACCCTCACCTGGCTGAGTGAGCCCTCAGGCTTCTGCCTCAGCCAAGATGTCATTTCCTTCCAGCAGCTCTCCCCCTGTTCACCCCCGTGTGTATGCCCCTCAGTGACCCCCTGCAGAGCAGTGCAGGCGGGCTGCAGCTGTGATAAGGGCCCGTGCATTTGCCTGCCTCCCTCTCTGGCTGTGCAGCCGTGAGCACAAACATTGGGCTCCCTCCATGCTCTGTCCCCAACACCCCGCCTGGGGGTCTGGCACGCAGTAGATGCTTGATAAGTATTTCTGATCCAATGCTAATCATGCCCATGTGATTTTTGACATTTTTGCTATGTAGCATTGAGTTTCCATTCTCTCTACATGCTCTCTGCCACGACTGAGTGACTCACATTCGCTCCCACCCAAGCTGCCCCCCTCTGACAGCCAGAGGGCAGTCCCCTCCCGGCCCCTGGCACATGCCCAACAGTCTCAACCCTGCTGTAGGGACTTGAGCATCACATGGAGGAACTGGCTTTCAGTCACACAAGGGTGAGTCAGTGGAAGTTCGTTTGGGACCAGGGAGTGTGCAATTACAGCCTGAGGCCAAGAGGAACATTTCCACGAGGTGCAGGGTGCACTGGCAGCAAAATAAACATGAGTGAGGGAGGTTGGTTAGGGAGCCATGACAGTAACCAAAATAGGTGATTGGGGAGGAACCGAGAAGCAGGACACGGCAGTTCATCAGACAAAAGCACAAAGAGAGAGAGGCTCCAAGTTGACGTTCAACTCCTGGGTCCGGAAAACGGGGAAGCAGGTGATACCGGAAACAGCAGCGAGAATCATGAGAGAGGTCGTGTGAAGTGTTGTGCTTTGCTGTTTTTTTTTAGGGAGGAGGGTGTGCATTGGATCTGTTAACAGAATATCCATGCTAAAAAGTGCAATTATTGTCATGGCCGGTATGGCTCAGTTCGTTGGAATGATGTCCCATGAATCAAAAAGTCACAAGTTCGATTCCCAGTCAGGGCACATGCCTGGGTTGTGGGTTCAGTCTTGGTCAGGGCACGTATAAGAGACAACTAATCAATGTTTCTCTCTCCCATCAATGTCTCTCTCCCTCTTTCTCTCTCTTCTTTACCCTCTCTAAAATGAATAAAGCATGCCCTTGGGTGCAGATAAAAAAATAATAAATTTAAAAAAGATTTTAAAAGTGCAATTATTCAAATCAGAATGACAGATAACATGTTTTCTGTGACTGCTATGTGCCAATCACTTTACAAAACTAATGTCTTTGATGTTGCTGCAACACTGTGTGTGAGGCCAGCTATGTTGTTCTCCCCGTGTTATAGACAAGGAAACCGAGGCTTTACTCACGTGTCCACCTTCACACAGCTGTTCCTGAGTGCAGAGGTGGGAGTGGGCCTGGGCTCTGGGACCCCAGCAGCTTCAGCTGCTGTGGGAGCTGAGGCTGGAGAGGGCTCAGTGGTCTCAGGAAGCTCTGGGTGCTGATCGAACACTGTGTGGGACGAGGTAACCCAGGGAGACAACGTGCGGAGGAAAGAGCTGGGATCCAAGGATGGATGGGGAAGGCCAGCGGTGAGCAGGCAAAGGGAAGGTGGGAAGCCAGAGGTGAGACTGAGCAGGAGCAGCCGAGAAGGGGAATGGACAGAGTAAAGCACCGCCGAATAAGGTGGCAACACCTTCTAGAAGAGAATGATGATAGTGTCAAGTGCCATTTAGAGGTGCCAAGAGAGGGAAGTACTTTAGGGCCATGGGGCTGTGTATTATTTGTTGATTGGTCAGGTTAATAACCAATATGTTTTCTGAGTGTTCCTGGGCATCCGCAGGGCACAAAGCAAAGAAACGCTGAGAAAGCCATTTGGCAGTATCAGTGGCTTTCACAGCACTGCACCCAGGACAGCACAGAGCGGAGAAGGAGTGTGTGCTGTGGTTTCCCACGCGTCAAAGGTGCGAAGCTGTGAGAGGTCAGGTGTTGCCATAAAGGTTGCCTGAAACCCACAAGTTGTCACTTACAGCCTTGCTAAAGCCTCAGAATCACTCTAGGCGAACAAATTGGCATTTAATTTGAACACATAATCTGAGACAGCCTTGTCTCCTGTGCTGGGGCCCCTGAGATCATTTACCAAAGATCCCGATAGCATTTCCAGCTCCCGTTTCAGGCTCCAGCACCAGATAACATGGAGAATGGTGGTTTCCGGAATCAGCCGGCATCATTTTTCACTTGAACCCTTCAAATAATACTTTATGATGTGCCTTCAAAGAATTTACAAACTAAAACTATTCGCTTCACCTTTGCCCATTGTTAATTAATTTATCAGCTTGATCTGCAGAGTGTCTGAAACTCAGGGAGTCTAAGATGATCTCCGTAAGTCTGGCCCCTTTGGAAGAGGACAGGGTTCTTTCCTTTTCTGTGGTTAAATAATAAATGAACTGGCATCTGAGTGGCTAACACTGAACTCCCAGGCTTAGCGACCTCATGGTGCCTATGCTGGGGAGAGGGGACAGGACAGACAGGTAGTGTTGAGAAACGGTACGATGTCAACACTGAAGGAACATCAAAACCATTAGCTCGGGCCCTATCCAGATGAGCGAAATGAGCCCCGGAAGTGTGAAAGGGTTTGCTCAAGCCTCAGAGCTAGTTAGTCCCAGTCCTAGGGCTGAAGCCTGGGCCTCTTAACTGAAATCTGTTCTCTTTCCACTCTGCTGTTCAGAAAACAACTCACCGATCCACAGATTTTGTCCTCTATCTAGCACTCCACATGTTAGAATCTAATACCACTTACTGTCTCCATAAGCACACGCTGTGCCTTTGGCAAGCGAGAAGGGAAGGGAATGGGCATGCAGGCTCTTCAGAACAGCCTGGGCTTACGCCTGAGCTGTTTCTCACGTGGCAACGTAAGCTTTGGAAAAGGACCACCCGGGCTTTGGGGTAGTCAGTCGTGTTGTCTGGGTTATTTCCCCAGTTTTATTGAAATGTAGTTGACATCACTCTTGGTTTTGATCCTTGCTTCATCCTATCTAATTTGGCATTGGGCAAGTTGTTACTTAACATCTGTATGCTGCTTATTGCTGCTATAACAAGTCGCCCCAAACCTAGTGGCTTAAAGCAACACACATTTATTCTACTGCCACCCTAATAAGTCCAAATGAGTCTACAGATCAAAACCAAATGTCAGCAGGGTGGGTTCTTGCTGGAGGCTCTGAGGGAGAATCCGTTCCCTTGCTCTCTCCAGCTTCTGGGGGCACCTGTAGGCCTTGGCTTGCGGCCCCTTCCTCTCATCACCCCAATCTCTTACTGCCATCATCATATACACGGTATTGCTTACATGTGCTTACATTGGGCCCCCCAAACACCCAAGATGATCGCCCCATCTCAAGACTTCTACCTTAATCACACCAGCAAAGACCCTTTGACATATAAGCTAACAAAGTCTGGGGATGAGGATGTGAGCATCTTTGGGGCCAGTGTCCTGTGTTCCATGAACTCTAGGGGGCTCAGAGATAATTCTGGAGATACTAATTTCCATTGGCTAGCACTTAGACATCACTTTATGTATTAAGAGTTCCCTGGCACCCCTAAACAGGGTTAGGGTCTCCTCCTATGTATTTCCATAGTCCTCTGGGCCCACCTCTTTGCCTTTATAATACTGGATTATAATTACTTGGCCATGATCATATCTTCTACACTAGACTTTGCAGGTCTAGAGAACAGGGATGGTACCCAATATATTGTTTGTATCTCCCCTCCCCAGCACAGTGTTTGGCATGTGGTAGTTGCTCGGTAAATATTCATGGTCTTGAGGATTAAGTGACACCATAGAAAATGCCCGATGGTGCCTGGCTCAAATAGGTGTTCAGTAAGTGATGGATGCTTTTGCTAAGGTCCATTATACCTAAGGAAGTGAGAGATCACCTATGGGTGACAAGTAAAGCATCTTCCTCCCTAATGGGAAAATGCAGTATTACATGTCTTCTAGTTCAGGGTCAAAACCCCTTCGGGGCAATTAGAGGCGATGTCATAGTTCACCTTTGGTTTTTATTATAACCTGTTTCACCCAGAATTGAGCACACATTTGCTGAAGAAAGCAGGCTGACTGCCTTTCAGAAGCCAAGGAAGACAGGGGCAGGTAAGAAGGAAGGAACTTGCCACCTATGTTTCTTCTCCCCAACTAGACAGGAAAGAAGTGCAACCTGGGCCTGCCCTCACCTTTCAAATGCTGAGAATTCTGTCTTCAGTCTCTGCTCCTGTCCATGGGCCCAAACTGCTCTTCCCTGCTGATGTTTGCCAGGCACAGTGGAGGGACGAGAAGGTGGCAGTAGCCAAGGAGTTCGGGGTGGCCTTGTGGCTCTGCAGTCACTGTATTCTTGGACTTGCTGTCTGGCCATATGCAAGCCACTCCTCATTCCATTTCTGCATCTGTAATATGCATAACTCACCTCACAGATGCCAAGAGAGCCAAAGAGTTTGTGTTCTTGTCATGAAAGGGGAAAAGTTAAATTACAAAGCAGTTGTTACCTGTCAGACTATTATTAGACCAAAGCTAAAGTCAAAGCCAAAGCAAGCTTTGATTTCATCTCAAAGAATGGAGCAGAGGATCCAGTGCCAGAACTTCTAAAGGTGCATGCTGTTTAAAGTGAGCCCTACTACTACTACTTGGATTCATGTTCAAACATGTCCCACTGTAGGGACCCTGGTCCCCCCCACAAGTACACACAGTAGGACTTGAACCAGCAACCTTGACATCCAGCCAGGCAGTAATGTGGACTGAGTGCATCCCAGTTAGAGTCTGATTGGCATACCAACAGTGTTTGCTGAAAAAAAAATAGGTCCTGTGGTCTGCAGAAGAAATTTTAAGTGATTTATTACTTTATTTCTATGAAAAGTATAACAAAGAAATAAATATTAAACCAAACTCAGTTTTGCATGCAATAAGACACTCTTTTAAAGAAGAAAATATCGTAACCACCATGAAAAGAATCAGACCACCATGACCTCCTTGAAAATCACTCTGTTTTGTGTTTAAGTCTTTGTCTTTTAAATACCCTTAAAATAGCCAGTACTCAATAACTGTTGACACACTATTACTTATTCAAGCAAACACTAGTTCTATTGTCTGATGCAGGAATAGAGGGGAACTAGAAGGCACAATCATTGCCACATGTGGGAGGTGACAGGTAAACAGATTTAAAAAGGGACCCTGTGCAAGTGAAACAAATTTGCACTGACACGGAATTTGTGCAGCTGGGCACTCATGCATGTACTCTTTCATTCTCATTATTCAGCACTCAGATTTTCTCAGGTGGTGGTGGAGTAGGTGGGAGTTCCATTCACCTTCTCCCAGAACCAAACTGGAATTACAACGAAATACAGGACAATTATCCAAATAACCAACTGAAGACTAGCTGAAAAGTACTCTTATAACCAAGGATTTACAGAAGAAGCCATGTTGAGACTGGTAGGAAAGGCAGAGACCCAAAAAGTTCTGGCCCTGCTCCCATGGGTGGAGGCTGAGATTCCAGAGGGATAGCTCAGCTGCAAAGGTTACCCTGGAGGACTGTGGGGTCTCAACCCTACACCAGCCCCACAGTGGGCTCCCCAGCCCAGAGAGCCAGAGCCTGAAAGAGGCACCCACAGAACATCTGGCTGTGAAAATCAGCAGGGGTTCTGCTCACCAGGGAGAGATGGGAGTCTGCTAGACACAGGCTCCCTCTTAAAGGGCCAATGCACAAAATCTCATCCGCAGCCACTCACCCTGGGCTCCAGCAGAGGGAGGGTGGAGAAGACTACAGTCTTGTGAGGAGAGGCCAGGGTTTGTGGCTCTGGGGAGAGAGCTGAAGGGAGACAGCCACCAGGGTACCTACACTGTGTCCTCCTCCTGCACCAGAGATGCCATCTTTCTTGGGTGGAGCACTCCTCTCCTTGTGGCCTCAGCCTGAGGAAAAGCAAGAGTCCCACCCTCTGGACTCCCTCTTGCCCACCCTGCAAAGCTTAGGCCCTGCTAGGAGTCAGCTGCATTGGCCAGGTGTAGAGAATAGGGCAGACTCAGGAGAAGTTACTGACTGAGTTGTGTGGCTTTGGGGTGGGGGTCACTCCCCCCACTTTGATATGAACCTGATCGATGCCTCTTTCCACCATCTGGGTGCCCCATGGCTCCACCCTACCACACTTGAACTCCCCAGGAGGTCTGGTCAGATTCCAGGACAGCCTGAGTTCTGTGGTTCTGGGGCAGGGGAGAATCCCCCCACTTTTCCCCAACTGTAACAGCCCCTTCATGGGAGACATAACCCCATCCTCCTGACTCTTGGTGGCCCCACCCTAATGAGCTCAGTATCCCTGCAGAATCTGGGACAAACTTGGTTGTGTGGCTCTAGGACAAAGGCCATTTTTCTCTTGCACATCTATCTGGTGCAGAACCCGCCTTTCACACAGCCAAATCTTGGTCTGTTTGGGCCTGATAAACTCTGCTGCCCTCCACCTGACAACTCCCTGAGACCCCACTCTACCACAGAGGTCTGCAGGCACCTGGTGAGGACTTTTGCTGAGTGGCCTCAGACACAAGTTTGAACCTGTATCACTCTGGAGAATACCATTCGCTCCTACCTGGTGACTCACTGAGAACCTAGCTCTGCCACTTAAGTGCTGCAAGAGGCTCTTTCAGTGACTCAGCCTAACAGGCAGCTCAGAGGCAGGGCCAGGTAGAGGTGCATCTCTGGGGGCTTTGGGCCTTTTAATGACCTGCCTCTGGGCTCAGTCCTGGCGGAAGCTGGCCTTGGAGCACAGCGTGGTCCTTCCCAAGCACACCCAGACCCAGCAGAAGCAGCCACAAACTGTGGATTGATTTGTAGCTCTAAATAGGTTCCTTAGGGCCAGGCACGGGCTGTGTCTGACATGGACTTACACGTGAGTCCCTCTAAAGAGGCCCCAGAACCAACATACCCAGTAGCCAGGTTCAGACAACATCAAAGAAAAATCCAATTAATTTCACAAGTGGCATCTCCAAAATAAGTTCTCAACAGGCACCAGACCCTGCTGAGGCAAATTCCACTTCATGTGGCAGGAGTTCATCACCACCAAACCAGTGTTACGAGAAATGTCAAAGGGTCCTCTTTAAGAAGAAGAAAATCACCCCCTAACAAAACAAAGGAACCAAGTTATAAAGAATAAAATGGCAATAAATCGTACCTGTCAATAATCACTTTAAATGTGATATAGGGTAGCAGAATAGCTAAGAAAAGAAGACCCATATATATTCTGCCTTCAAGAGACCCAGCTCCCAACTAAAAATACACACAGACTAAAAAGTAAAGGGATGGGAAAGATATTTCATGAAAATGAAAACTAAAAGCTGGGGTAGCAATACTCATATAAGACAAAATAGACTTAAAAAAAACATAACAAGAGACAGCGAAGGACATAACATAATGCTACAGTGATCCATCCAACAAGAGGCTGTAACCGTTGTAAACATTTTTGCACCCAACACAGGAGCAGCTAAAGTTATAAAGCAAATCTTGATGGACATGAAGGGAGAGATCAATAGTAATACTGTCATAGTTGGGGATTTTAACAAGAAAAATCCCAAGTAAACAATCTAACATTACACTTAAGGAAACTGAAAAAAGAACAACAAACAAAGACCAAAGGGAGTAGAAGAAGGGAAATAATTAAGATCAGAGCAGAAATAAATGAAATAGAGCCTAAAAAAATACTACACAGGATCAATGAAACCAAGAGCAGTTTCTTTGAAAAAATAAACAAGATTGACAAACCTTTAACCAGACTCATCAAGAAAAAAAGAGAGAGGACCCAAATAAATAGAATTGGAAATGTTAGAGGGGAAGTAAGAATTGACACCCCAAAATACAATGGGTTGTAAGAAAATACTATGATCATATGCCAAAAAAACTGCCAGCCTGTGGAAAATGAATAAATCCTTAGAAACATATAATCTTCCAAAACTAAATCAGGAAGAATCAGAAAATCTGAATAGATCAATTACAACTAGTAAAATTGAAGCAGTAATCACAAAACTACTAACAAACAAAAGCCCTACTAAACCAGATGGCTTCACAAGTAAATTTCACCAAACATTCAGAGAACTAAGACCCATCTTTCTCAACCTATTCAAAAAAATTCAAGAAAAGAGAAGATTCCCAAGCTCATTTTATGAAGCCAGCATTATCCTAATTCCAAAACCAGATAAGGACAATGCAAAGAAAGAAAATTACACACCAATATCACTGATGAACACAAAAGCTAAATTTGTCAACAAAATATTAGCAAGGTAGATCCTGCAGTACATTAAAAAGATCACACGCTATGATCAAGTGGGCTTTATTACAGGAGTGCAAAGTTGATACAATATCTGCAAATCAATAAACATGATACACCACTTGAACAAAATGAAGGTAAACATTTATGATTATATCAACAGATAAAAAAAAATTTGATAAAATCCATAATTCATTCATGATAAAAACTCTCAGCAAAGGCCATATATGAGAAACACACAGCCAACATCATACTCAATGGGGAGAAACTAAAAGCACTTCTTTAAGATCAGGAACAAGACAGGGATGTCCTCTTTTATCACTCTTATTCAGCATAGCACTGGAAGTCCTAGCCTCAGCAATCAGACAGGAAGAAGAAATAAGAAGCATCCAAATTGAAAAGGAAGAAGTAAAACCATCATTATTTGCAGATGCCACGAGGCTGTATGTAGAGAGCCCAAAAGATTCCACCAAAAATCTACTGTTAAACAAATTCAGTAAAGTGGCAGGATACAAAATAAACATCCAGAAATCAGTTGCATTTTTATACACTAATAATGAACTTTCAGAAATGAAAACTAAAAAGAAAATCCCATATATTACAATTGCAACAATAAAAAATAATAAGTTACCTAGGAATAAATTTTACCAAGGATGTAAAGACCTGTACTCAGAAAATTTTAAGACACTGAAGAAAAAATTGGAGAAGTTACACATAAATGGAAGCACATACCGTGTTCATGGATAGGAAGACTTAAATCATTAAAATGTCCATACTACTCAAAGCAATCTATCGATTTAACACAATTCCTATCACGATGCCAATGGCATATTTCTCAGACTAGAACAAATATTCCAAAAAATTTATATCAAACCACAAAAGACCTTGAATAGCCACAGAAATCTTGAGAAAGAACAAAATTGGAGGAATCATGTTACCTTGATATCAAACTATACTACAAGGTTATACTAATCAAAACAGCAGGGTACTAGCATAAAAACAGACATATAGATCAATGGAACAGAATAAAAAGCCCAGCCCTGACCAATGTGGCTCAGTTTGTTGGGCATCATCCTATAAACCAAAAGGTTGCTGGTTCAATTCCTGGTAAGGGTACATGCCTGGGTTGCAGGTACCTGGTTGGGGCAAATAGGAGAGGCAACCAATTGATATTTCTCTCACACCCATGTTTCTCTCTGCCTCTCTCTGTCTCTCTCTTCCCCGCTCTCCCCCCTTCCCTTCTCTCTAAAAACAAATAAATAACATCTTCACAAAAATAGCCCCAAAATAAACCCATGCCTTTATAGTCAATTAATATTTAACAGAGGAGGCAAGAACATACAATGGGGTACAAAGACAATGTATTCAATAAATGGTGTTGGGAAAGTTGGACAGATACATGCAAAAAATTAAACTAAACCACCTTCTTACACCATACATAAGAATAAACTCAATGTATTAAAGACTTAAATGTAAGACTTGAAACCATAAAAATCCTAGAAGAAAACATGGGAAGCAAAATCTTGGACATTTCTCACAGTAATATTTTTTCTGATATATCTCCTTGGGCAAGAGAAACAACAGAAAAATTAAACAAATGGGGCTACGCCAAACAAAACTTTTTGCACAGTAAAGGAAACCATCCCCAAAATGAAATGACAACCCACTGAGTGGGAGAACATGTTTGCCAATGATACATCTGATGTGGAATTAGTATCCAAAACTTATAAAGAACTTATAAAACTCAACACCCAAAGCCAAACAATCCAATTAAAAAAAAGGGGTGGGGGGCCAAATAGATATTTCTCCAAAGAGGACATGCAGGTGGCCAATTAGATGTGTGAAAAGATGTTCAATGTCACTAATCATCAGAGAAATGCAAATTAAAACCACAGTGAGATGTCACCTCACGCCTGTCAGAATAGTTATCATCAGTAAGTTGAACGACCAGTGCTAGCGAGGCTGTGGAGAAGAGGACACCCTCGTGCCCTGCTGGCAGGGATGCGGACTGGCGCAGCCGCTGTGGAGAGCAGCGTGGGGTTACCTCAGAAAATTAAAAATAGAACTGCCTTATGACCCAGCAATTCCACTTCTGGGAATTTATCCAAAGAAACCCAAAACACTAATTTTAAAGAATACATACACCCCTATGTTCACTGCAGTGATATTTCCAATAGCCAAGATTTGGAAGCAGCCCAAGCGCCCATCAGTAGGTGAGTGGATAAAGAGGCTGTGGTAGATTTACACAGTGGGATACTGCTCAGCCATAAAAAAGAAGGAAATCTTTCCTCTGCAACAACTCAGATGGACCTGGAGAGCATTATGTTAAGTGGAATAAGACAGTCAGATCAAGAAAATATCCTGTGATTTCACTTATCTGTGAAATCTAATGAACAAAATAAACAAAATAGAAACAGACTCGACAAGACAGAGAACAGACTGACAGCTGTCAGAGGGGAGGGCGTTTGGGAGGCTGGGTGAGAAGGTAAAGGGATTAAGGGAAAAAAAAAGCAAACACACTTACAGACACAGACAAGGATATGGTGATTACTGGAGGGAAAGCGGGTGGGGGGGAGGTAGAAGAGGGTGCAGGAGCACTAAACGGTGACAGAAGGAGGCTTGATGTTGGGTGGTGAACATACAATGCAATATACAGATGATGTATTATAATACTGGACACCCGAAAGCTGTATAGCTTTATTAACCAATGTCACCCCAATAATTCATTAAAATTTTAATAAAAAGAACTCAGAGAATAAGTTCTGTTGTTTAAGCCACCCAGTTTATAGTTCTTTGTTACAACTGTCCTAGCAAACTAATGAGACAAGGATCCACCAAAATTCAGAGACCCAGGAGGAGCAGATAGAGAGTGGTAGAACACCCAGGAGGAGCAATGTGCCCAAGCCAAGGAGCCCACGCTGAGTTGGGAGTGGTCACTATGCCCAGGGCCGCTGAGAAGTCAGGTCCAGCGAGGACAGAGAGACGACTGCTTTGTATGGCAGCAGCATTTCTGCCAACCATAGAAGAGCATTTTCTGGAAAGAGAGGGGCCAGAGCCAACTGGAATAGGCTGGAAAGAGCGAGAGAGAAGAGAGAGCACAGATTCCCTGGAGGGGCAGCGGAGCAGTGCAGCCGCAGCTGGAGGGGATTTAGGACCCAAGGGCTTTTGTAAAGAAATAATTTGTATGCCGGTGAGACCAACAGAGGGAGAAATGGGTGGTGCTGGAGACTGGAAGGTGAGGGGGAAAGTTGCTTAGACAACTAACGCCACTCAGAAGGGGATGGCACTCCTTCCAGGGACAAGGAGAAAGGTTGAGAGCGAGGGACAGAGAGGCTGACATTAAATTTAGTTTAGATGCTTGGGCTCTCAGTGATTGAACGGAATTTAAATAAAGGAGATTAAAAAAAAAACCCTTATGGCTAAATGATTCAATGTAGAGTTGGACTGGAAAAAAAGTGTGCACCAGTGTGGGAGAGGGCAGCGGGGATCCGCAGGGGAGAGGCGAGGAGGGTAGCTTGCAGTGCCGAATCAGACGTTGCAGGGGAAGTGGGGAGAATACTGCTTTCCAAACTGGGCTGGGTGGTGGCGCTGGGATGTTGAGAGCAGGAGGGGTGGGGGCCGGAGGTGGGGGCCAGCTGACGCTCCAGACCACTCAGGAGCTGTCCCTGCTGTTGCCCACTGAGCAGCTCAGCTGATGGCAAAGGTCAAGGCAATGATACATTTAGGAAGTATGTGGTAGTTTAGTCTACCGCACTTAATTTGAAGGCGGTAAATACATACCCTTTACATTTATCCTCCCAGGTTCCTAGGGTAGATTGAGGCCCTGACCCTGGAGGAAGGAATTCTGGGAGTTCAGGAGCAGCATAACATCACTGTGTAGTAGCCATGGACCTTTGGCCAATTATATCATCAGCATCATCATCATCATCATCATCATCATCATCATCCACATCACCATCACCAATCTGAATTCTTGCTAGGTGCCAGGCACTGAGCTGAGGACTCAAGTCTGTTATCTTACTTAACCCTTGTGCAGGACAAGGAAGTGTGGGCAGGCAGCAGTCACGTCTTACTCAGAAGGAATCTGGGGCTCTGGGTGGTTAGATGCCACGAGCTGTGGCAGAGGGTCTACTTGCTCCAGCTGGTTAAGCCACCTGGGGGTGACAGGGGCAGCCCTTGAGGCTGCATGTTCTTACCTCCTCTGAGCCTCAGTTTGTCATGGGAGTGGGACTAAAAGCACCTCCCACACGGGAGTGTTTCCGGATTACACCAACGGGTGTAGAGAGTGGGCATTCTACAAAGTTAGCTGCGGCTGTAACGCTGGAAATCATTGACATTTTAATAAAGGACCACAGAGGGAGAACGTGTGTCTGTCTGAGAGTCTAGATATGCGTGGGAGAGGAAGAGAAAGTGCAATAATGACCACAGAGCTATAAGTTCGAGTTGCTGAACTTTTGAGTGTTGGTCAGAGATGTTGTGTAAGGTGCTTTGCCTTAATGTCTCCAGTCCTGTGACCTATGTCATTCTTCAAGAGGTTTTAACTTTCAGGGCTGGGACCAGGGTGAGGTGACTGAGGCACTAGCCTCCTGTGTAACATTTAAGGGTACCCCAAAAAACTTAGTCATCAAGGTAAATTGCGTATATTTAAATTATATATACACAAAACACCTCTGGATGTGTGAGTTCTATAAAAGCATATGTTTGTCCCAACAACATTTTAAGATGGAATTTTGGTATTTTAGCTGACTGCTCATGGGTAAAATAAATGATTTCACCTTTCTTGCCTCACTTGGAGACTTAATTGGAAACAGTATGTAGACTTCTATTGCTCTCCACTGCTGCCCAAAGCGGAGTTGGAAATGCCCTGTTCACTTTCTTCAATGGAGCTGTCACCCACCTGTCAGTTGCAGGCATGCACCCTGACGATCCGCTGTCCATGTGTGCTGGGAAATGACCCCACGTGAGTCTAGTCAGCACCCAGCATCGCAATCACGGTTCGTTTTTTTTTGCAATGAGGACGTTTAAGATCTACTCTCTCAGCAACTTTCCATCCTACAACACGGCATCACTGGCCGTAGTCGCCGTTACCTCCCAGGACCCCCACTTTGCCCTCTCCTGCTCGCCAGATCTCCAGGCATTCTCTTCACCTTGGGCATCCATTCAATGGAGCTGCATCCTAACTGCATCACCCAGGCGCTTAACTCTGCTCTCTCTCTGCAACCTCAGCCAACATACCCCACACTTAACCAGCACCCAAGTCCTATAAGTTCTGGCTCTTAAATGTTCTTAAAACTGTCCCAGACTCTCTCTCTCTCTTTCTCATCACTCTCCAGGTAAGAGACTCATTGTATCTCACTGGTCTCCCTGCCACCAAATGTGTCCTCAAATCTGCCCTTCCTTGCCCGCCCCCATTATGACTTTCAGTGACCTCTTCTGCGTAAATGCCCAGATTTCAACCCCTGACTCCCAAGCCCTCCCTGCTCAGGCCCTAGACTGTCTCTCCAACTTACTTCTCAGCGCTTTCTGACAAGCAGTTTGCTTTCTGGAAACACTGAATTGCTGTTTTCCTGACCACAGCGTGTCACTGTTCAGTTCCATATCTGGGCGCATGCAGTTCCCGGGGCTTGTCGTGCCTTCCTGCCCCTTCTCTGGCTCGGATCCCACGACATGTCCCCCAGGAAGCCTGCCCGGATCTTCCTCTCTCCCAGACTGGCTTAGATATCTTCCTCCGTGAGACTGTCCTTTGTAGCAAGTCACTGCACTGGCTACACGATGTTATAATTATGCACTTCCCTCTCTAGATATGCTGTATTTCATTCATCTTCATGTCCTTAATGTTTAATATAGCGCACTTGGTATTCACATAATAAATAAATACTGAATTAATCAGTATTTGTTGAAACACTCCCACCCTGGAGATAGAGTGCCACTAGAAGGAACTAGGTTAGCGTCATATGTGTTCCCTAAGGTGGAGGGAGGCACTTCAAACACCGAACAAACACTACAAAATCGCAGATGTCTCATTTCAGAGCGGCAGAAGGTGGAACAGAACTGGGAACAGAGGGGTAGGGGAGGGGAAAGGTTGGAAAGGGCCTGGAGGGGCTCAGATCAGAAAGAGCTGCCCGGAGGGACAGGTCACCAAGACTGGACAGCTCCCTTGACATATCACAGTGCTAAGGGTTTACACGCCACCAGACCAGAGGAAAAGTGACATGGTCCTTCACTCATTCAACCAGTGCTTACTGAGCATCTACTAAGGAAGAAGTTCTGGGGATACAGCAGTAAACCCACAGGTTCATTGCTCTGTTCTTATGGAGCTTACCAGGAGATGGGGAGACAGAAAATACTGAAGTAGACAAAGAAATATGTAATTACATGTAGTAATAAGCACTGTGGAAGGACTAGGCAGGATGCTGTGGAAGAAAATAGAGGTGGGGCAGGGAAGGGCTCCTAAGGATGTGGTTTTTAAGCTCAAGTTGGCAAGGACAGGAAGGGGTGGAGGAGGAGCTGGTCAGGCTGTGCCGGGGGCCCATCTAGCGCGGTCGGTCACGGAAAGGCAGAGAGGGAAAGAGGGCACGTAGCATCAGCTAGCAGAAGCAGGGCAGGCAGCCTGGCCTCAGGCCAGGCAGGCTCAGGAGTTACAGTTTGCTCTCTACCCTGTCTGCTGTGGCTGCTGGGGTGTGATTGACATTCACAGGGAGTGTCTGGGCTGCTGGGTGGAGACAGCTTGGAAAGGAGTTTGGGAAAGAGAAGGGGGAACAGTCAGAAGTGGTTGGGACTACAGGAACAGAACCACAGAAATGGAGATCACATGGAGGGTTATCAACAGGGGAGTGGGAGGGGGAGAGAGGGGGGAAAAGTACAGAGAATAAGTAGCATAAATGGTAGGTAGAAAATAGACAGGAGGAGGTTAAGAATAGTATGGGAAAAGTAGAAGCCAAAGAACTTATATGTATGACCCATGGACATGAACTAAAGCGGGGGGGGGGGGTGGTGTACAGGGGGGTGTACAAGCGAGGGGAATAAAGTGGGGAAAATGGGACAACTGTAATAGCATAATCAATAAAATATATTTAAAAAGAAACAAGAAGTGATTGGAGCTAGCCTTAAGGTATTTAACTCCTCTCTTTTGGAAATATGATTTATTACTTAGCCCATTTTATAGCTGAGGAAACTAAGGTTCTGAGCTGGAAGGCAGCCCCATGTCTGTTCTAACCTAGAGTCAGAACTTAAACCCCCGGCCTCTCTGTGGCCCTTGTGCTCAGTGACACGGAACTTCCAGGTGCGCCAAGATGAAAAACACTCGGGGGAAGGTGGATTTTCACCCAGTGCAGGTGCGCATGCGCCCTGGTGACTGTCTTTCCAGAAGGAGGCCCAGTGCCTGCGAGATGTGCGTCGGGAGTCCCCCACGCCAGTTTTGGGAATCCTGAAAAAAATAAAGCAAATCCTGGGCAAAGATGTCTGAACAAGTCTTCTTTATCAGTATTGGTCATAGTAAAATAGGGCATTGATAAAAACAGACCTCAGTACTGTGAGGTTAGTAACTGACTATTTATTGGCATGGAAGAACTATAATATATTGCCTAATGAGAAAATTGGGTTACCAAAAAATGCAGAGTAGTTCCATTTTTGTAAATTATGTGTTTATGTAGAGAGAAAAGAAATTCTAGAAGGATCTATGACATGAGGAGTGGCTATTCTGGGCCCTGGCTGGGTAGCTCGGTTGGTTCAAGCTATGTCCCAATGTGCCAGTGTTGCAGGCTTGATCCCTGATTGGGGTCCGACATGTTTCTCTCTCTCTCAAATCAATAAAAACATATTCTTGGGTGAGGATTAAAAAAAAAGAATGTCTATTCTGGACCCTGGCCAGGTATGTGAGTTGGTTAGAGCATCGTCCCGATGCACCAAGGTTGCGGGTTCAATTCCCTGTCAAGGTACACACAAGAACGCATAAATAAGTGGAACAACAAATGGATGTTTCTCTCTTTCTCTCTCTAAAATCAATCAATAAAAATTTTAAAAATAGTGACTATTCTGGAAGATGAAAAACCTGGAAAATTTTTTAGTTGCTGTTGTTTTTATCTATGGCGACTAATTGTTCTAAATCAAAACTCTTTAACTTTTTATTGAAGTGTATGATACATGCAGAAAAGGGCACAGATTCTAAGCTCACAACTGGATAAGGGACCACAGCTGAACACACCCACATTGCCAGCACATGCATCAAGAAACAGCACAGTCCGGCCTCCTAGAGGACCCCTGATAGAATCACACGGAGCCCACTGCATTGTGTCCGGCGTCTTTCACTTAGCATCACGTTTTGCGTGACACTTTTATGTGGTCGTCTTGAACTACAGTGAATTAATTATTTAAAATCTTAGAATGTCAATACCTTGTCTTTTATAAATATGACACCTTAAATTTATGATAATTATTGTCATTTTGTCACTTTATAGAGCACTTTTCTTGGATTCTAGCTCCAATATTACTATCCTCACTGAAGAGACAGAGGGCCTGGAACACAGAGGGTGTTGGCCAGGATCTGGCTCACACAGAGCCAGCAGGTGGCAAAGCCAAGACGGGCTCTTATCTTATCCCCTGCTCTTGTGGCCACACCCCCTGGGATTAAAAGCAAAGGTGGCAGGGGATTAAATGAAAGGAATAACTTGCTTACCAGTAGCCTCTGTAGACAAGAGACAATTAGCTAGGGAAGGTGTTTAAAGTCCTTTTCTGAAACTCATTTAGAGGACAATACACAGACCCTTCTGATCCAGAAGGTGAATGTCCCATACATATTCAACCAATCTGAATATTTATTTGTCTGTGGAGAAAATTTCTTTGGCTAATTAGCTGTGATAGCAACACTTTTCATTTTATGCTACACACACATACACATATACACCACAACGCCTGTCCAGAAAAAGTCCAGCCATTGTTAATATAATAAGAATAGTTTGCGAGACATGGATGTAACCTGGCAGCCAAGGAAAGTGGATTGAAATGCACATGTGTGAACAATGATGGCTTTGCTCTACTAGTCAGTGGGGGCAGTGGACACTGTTGAATGAGCAGGTGTACTGTGTGGCCATTGCATTCAAAATGCCTGAGCAAGTACAGCAACGAATCTGCATCAAATTTTGCATTATTAAGCTTGAGTATTCCTCCACAGAAACTATTCAGATGATTCAGAAGGCCACAGCTGTGGGCAACTGGTGATTGGCAGCTTCATCACGAAAATCCTCCCACTCATGCATGTCTCAGGCAGAGTTTTTTGGCAAAACATCAAATCACCCAGGTGACTCAGCCCCCTTACAGCCCATATTTGGTGCCCTGAGACTTCTGGCTTTTCCCAAAAATACAATCACCTTTGAGAGGGAAGAGATTTCAGACCATCGATGAGATTCAGGAAAATATGACAGGGCAGCTGATGGTGACTGGGAGAACTGTGTGAGGTGCCAAGGTGCCTGCTTTGAAGGGGGCTGAGGTGTCATTGTCCTGTGTACAATGTTTCTTGTGTCTTTTATCTTCTTCAGTAAATGTCTCTATTTTTCATATCACATCACTGGATATCTCCTGGACAGACTATATGTACATACACACACATATACACACACACACACATACATATATACTTGTATATACTTGTCATATAGATTTTATATTTGCATATGGCCACTCTCCTCTCCAGCTTCATGAATAACACTGATTACAGCATCTCAGGGATCAGAGGTAGGAGTGTCACTTATTCACAGATGGGACACTTGAGACCCACAGTCAGATAGGTGGTTCCAGCCACACGGGAGAGGAGCTCAGGCCTTCTGGTTTGCAGCCTGGGCTCTCTGAACCACACATCACCGCATAAAGTCAGAAACTTTTTTCCACTTGGAAACACAAACAATGATGGTCCTGATTATTCATTGAAACTGCGAGAGTGTTGTTGTTTTCAAGAAAGTCAGGCTGCATGACGTAGCTTTCCATATCATCAATCACGTCAATATTTCACTACAGGATTCATAATGATGCTTCTTTAAAATAATTGTGACTCCACATGTCTGTGTTATCAAACACATTCCACCATCCAGTGTACATCATAGAGATTCCAAAAGAAATTAAGTGAGTTGGTAGAGAAAACAAGGACATATCACCTCAACCGTTTACTTATGCATCAACACAAGTATCCTTGTCTTACTGGTTGGAGTTGTCAGCCCTTAAAAGCTGAGGGAGTAACAGAAGGGCCTACACTGAGCTCCTCCTCTCCTTCCCCATTCCTTTCTCCCCTCCTGTGGGTGTTCTTATTCTTCATGTTAATTTTAGAAAAAACTAGCCGTTCCCACCCGCAGTCTTTTTTAAGTATATTTTATTGATTATGCTATAACAGTTGCCCCATTTTATTTCTCCTCTTTATTCCCCTCCACCCTGCACACCCCTCCCACCAGCATCTCCCCACCCCCACCCCCACATTCATGTCTGTGGGTCGTACATATAAGTTCTTTGGCTTGCCCATTTCCCATACTATTCTTAACCTCCTCCTGTCTATTTTGTACCTACTATTTATGCTTCTTATCTCCTGTACGTTTCCCCCATTCTTCCCTTCCCCATTGATAACACACCATGTGATCTTCATTTTTGTGATTCTGTTCCTGTTCTAGTTGTTAGCTTAGTTTGTTTTTGTTTTTTAGGTCCAGTTGTTGATAGGTGTGAGTTTGTTGTCATTTTACTGTTCATAGTTTTGATCTTCTTTTTCTTAGATAAGTCCCTTTAACATTTCATATAATAACAAGAGCTTGGTGATAATGAACTCCTTTCACTTGACCTTATCTGGGAAGCACTTTATCTGTCCTTCCATTCTAAATGATAGCTTTGCTGGATAGAGTCATCTTGGATATAGGTCCTTGACTTTCATGACTTTGAATACTTCTTTCCAGCCCCTTCTCACCTGCAAGATTTCTTCTGAAAAATCAGCTGAGAGTCTTAATGGGAATTCCTTTGTAGGTAACTGTCTCCTTTTTTCTTGCTGCTTTTAAGATTCTCTCCTTCTCTTTAATCTTGTGTAATTTAATTATGATGTGCCTTGGTGTGTGCTTCCTTGGGTCCAACTTCTTTGGGACTCTGGGCTTCCCAGACCTCCTGGAAGTCTATTTCCTTTGCCAGATTAGGGAAGTTCTTCTTCATTATTTTTTTCAAGCTAGTTTTCCATTTCTTGTTCTTCCTCTTCTCCTTCTGGCACCCCTGTGATTCAAATGTTGGAATGTTTAAAGTTGTCCTGGAGGTTCCTAAGCCTCTCTTCATTTTTTGGAATTCTTGTTTCTTTATTTTGTTCTGGTTCAACGCTTATTTTTTCCTTCTGCTTGAAATAATTTATTTGAGTCCCTGTTTCCTTCCTGTCATTGTTGGTTGACTATGTTTTTCTTTATTTCACTTCGCATAGCCTTCACATTCTCCTCTATTTTGCAACCATACTCAACCATTTCTGTGAGCATCCTGATCACCAATATTTTGAACTCTGCATCTGATAGGTTGGTTATCTCTTCATCATTTAGTTCTATTTTTGGAGTTTTGATCTGTTCTTTCATTTGGACCATATTTCTTTGTCTTGGCACACCTGTTAGGTAGTAAGGGGTGGAGCCTTAGGTATTCGCCAGGGTGAGGCAACCCAGGTCACTGTGTAGTGGCGATATATGTCAGGAGGGGTCAGAGAGGGAACTGCTGCTTGCTCTGATCTCTGTCAGCTTTCAGTCACTCCTCCCACTACCCACTAGCAAATTGGGCCCTTCTGGTGCTGATTCCTGGGTGGCTGGGTTTGTGTATGTTCTAAGACCCTGTGGGTCTTTCCAACAAATTCTGTGTGGATGGGAGTTTCTCCTGCCACTTCAACCCTCCCAAGTTTTTTCAGTCAGAGGTTTGGAGGCTTTATTACCCCACACTGGAACCCTGGGTTATGTGGTTTGTCTTGCTCTCCAGTTCCTCCTCCTGGTTTATCTGCACACAAATGTGGGACCGCCCACTCTGCCAGCTGCCACCTTGCTGCGAGTCCTCTCTACTCTGGCTGCCCATCTCTGCCCTTCCCACCGGTCTGAATGAACATTTCTTCTTTAACTCCTTGGTTGTTGTACTTCCATACATTTTGATTTCCTGGCAGTTCTGTTTGGTTTTTTGTTTTTAAATGTGTTGTTGTCCTTCTTTTGGTTGTGCGAGGAGGCCAAGTGTATCTACCTATGCTTCCATCTTGGCCAGAAGTCTCATCTGCAGCCTTTCTACTCATGTATGCGGCCTTGGATGCACTGCTCGGGAGAATACAGGGGACCATCTCTTCTGAAGTGGGCTCTGCCTCTCCCTGGCTGACTTTCGGGAATCCAAAAACAGGAGGGGCTGCTCTTCCTGCCAACAGAATAGTATCTGCAAGCCCTAGGGCAGCTGATAAGCCTACTTATTTTCCCAGAGACTTGGGCCAGGTGCTACTGCCATCCTAGCTCTTCCTGGTCAGCCTTGCTCAGCAGGTCTGACCTGGCAGCAGGCCTCCCTCTGCTCTCACTGGCGGGCAGTCCACGCCTCCTCTATGAGAGCCTCTGTGAATCTCTAGCTTCACGGTTACCTTTTCACAAAGAGGCACGGTGGGGGATCTTTACAATAAACAGATGAATGTGCTCTCAGAGCTATTGCCCTGCTAATGACCTTTAGACACAAGAGAACTACTCCAGTGGCAGTTCAAGGAGCCCGCAGAGCTCTGCCCCTTCCCTGCCCCGGGGCAGGGTCCTCAGGTCCTGCGTGCACGGCTTCAGTGGGAATTCTGCCACTTAGAACGTGCCATGTGACAAGACCATCATCTCATACAGAAACTGCTGAGCCTCGGACTCTTCTCTGCTGACCTGGACTGCGGCAGAGGCTGGCGTGGTCACAGAGGCCTTCACTTGTCCCAGATTCAGGGACGGCAGCACGGGTCAGGGAAGGGCTGAGTGAGCGGCTACAGGGAGAGTGGCAGTGGCCTACAGTGATAATGACCTTTGATGAGGTCAAGGGTGGGACCCGGCCTGTGGGCTTCGTGGCTGGTGAGGGTGAAAATGGGCTGATCAAGGGGGCAGGGGTGGGGGGCTACCACAGTGCTGCTACCTGAAGGAGGGGCAGGGTCTCTAGGAAGACCCTCACTCATGCCCGCTCCCTGAAGTCCGAAGGTCTTAAGAAATCCCCTTTTCCACAAGGCGTTGCTTTTGGCCAGCACTTCAGTATGTGTGCTCACAGCTGTGTTAGATTTGTTGAATGGCAAGCACCGAGTTTCTGATGATGACCTCGGAGGAGGGGCCACAGAGGAAGGTACCGAGGAGGCTTCCTGCCCATCATGTTGTTGTTGTTGTTGTTGTTGTTAGTAATTTTGGGCTTACAGAAAAGTCACAGAATTCACACAGAGAGTTCCCATTTACCCTTGTTGATGTAAGAATCATCTAAACCTGCAGAGAATTTGTATAACAGTTTATTTGAGCCAAACTGAGGATATATGCTGGGGAACAAGATTTGAATCCTAGTGGTTAACAAGGGCCTCCAAGTTCACCATCGAACCAAGATATATCGCTTTCAAGAGGAAAACATCAGTTCAGGGCATCACCTGGTGGTGGGTGGTCAGCCAGCGGTAGGATTGAATGAGGCAGGAAGCGTCATGGTAAATGCAGGTAACCCTTGGAGAGGTCAGTCTGCTCTGGTATGGGAACTGCTTCAGGGCTTTTTGTGTGTGTTCCAATGTAAAACAGAGCTAACCAACCCTTCAAAGTAAAGGGGATTTGTTTTTTTCCCTAGCAGTATACATTGGTATGACTTTATCATCGATAGCATTCAGCCAGTGTTCAAATTGGAAAGATGAAGAACTTTCTCTCAGTTCCTGTGACCCTGACATCTTTGTTGGGTGTGTCCCCGAGTTAACCCAGAGCTGATACAAGGATGGTAAATACGGTCAGACCTGTAGTGTGTCCCCGAGTGTGGCCGGGAAGCCACTGGAGTGGCCCAGACCGGGAGGCACTAAAGGCCGTGACTGCAGTCACTGCCCATTGAAAAGATGTTTCCCGGGGACCTAACACACACCAGCACTGATGTACTGGAAGACATTAACAAGTCCTAGTTTCAGAACTAATTACAAAGACTGTGCCATGCGCTCTAGCGTTCAGCCAGGCACAGGCATTGAGGATGTGGCAACGTGGTATCATCCTTCGCAAGCATCCACTTCAGTAGCCATTGCTCCAGACCCACCACAATGCCGTGACGGGAATCTCTTTAACTAGAGTCTGTGTCCAGAATATAACACGATGAACATCGTTTTGGTGCAGTAATAACCGGGAAAGTTCTGAGCATGTACATGCAATACCCAACACCCAGTCAACAAATATTTATTGTGCAGCTGCTACGTCATTGGTATGTACAGACATGCATCATGCAGACACATTGACAGTGGCCAGTTAGTAGCTCAGAGCATGAGACTGGATGTTAAACAAGCCTGGGTTCTGGTGCTGGTGCCACCATTTACAAGCAGTGTGACGTCGTGCAAGGGTCAGGTTCCTTAACTATAAAATGGGAACATAAATATGCCCACCTGGTGGAATTATTGTGATGACTAAGTACAACCAGGTTTGTAAAACCTGGCTCAATGATCAATTGAAAATGACTGGGAATTAGATGGAGGTAGTGGTTACACAACATTTGGGATATAATAAATGCCACCAAAGCGTCCACTTTAAAAGGGTTAATTTTATGTCAATTTCACCTCAGTAGAATTCAAAAAGAAATAAGTAGCAATTTCTGGTTTTCATACAGACATGTATATGCTCATAAATTTGTTAATTAAAACATTAATTCAGAAATCCATAATAGGCATGGAATTAAAAGGGTGACGATAGTATTTAATCAAAAATTTTAAAAAGAAATAATAGCATAAAAAAAGGCAAGAGGCAGAAATCAGCACAAAGAGGGCAGAAATCCACAGTGGGAGTTTGGTGAAAGTTTGCGAGCAGAGGGTTCGTGGTGGCGGCCGAGCTCAGGACTTCCCTTCTGGTGTTCAGTTCAGTTCAGTTCAGTTCTGTGACCTCCAGGGACTGCAGGATTCTCCAACCAAGAGTACTGATGATCTCACGGGGACCGACTTGGGCCCTCCCCCTGTGCAGCAGAATCAGGGCAGGATGCCTCAGAGGAGCCACCCCAAAATCACTGACTGGAAATCCTGCTGCAGCGACACTGCAAAGGAGCCAAATCCCCCATGTGACCCAGGCATGGCCACCTGCCAAAGAGCCAGAGGGAGAGAAGGCCACTTGCCTCCTGGCCACAGAGATTTCCTAGCCCCATCCGAGAACAAAAAAGCAGCACAGGGCTTCCAAGAAGCCATTTCCAATGATGATTTGGCTTTGCTAGGAGCAGCTGTCATGCCAGCGTTTGGTGCATCGCTCTTTTGGCAGCTCAGCCATTCTTCCATGGGGAAGTTGTGTTCTGAGGTCCCTGTGGTGCCTGAGGCTACCGCCTTCACCATCTGCTCCTGCATCTTCTTCCTGCGACATCAGAGTGCAGCAGGGTGTGCCTTGGCCATCTGATGGGGTGCAGGCTGTTTGACTCAACTGTGCACGTCCTCTAATGCCAGGAGAATGAGCCTACCCGAAGTCAGCTGAACAGAAGCCAGAAGTTAACTGCAAACAAGCAGCCCAGCGTGCTTAGCGGCATGGAGGAGACCAGAGTCACTGCAGCGAACGGAGTGGGTGGCTGCTAGCTCCCAAGCAGTGATGGTGCCTACAGAGTGACAACCACAGGGAAGCGTTCCTTGCTCTCCTGAAGAAGGCAATTACCGTGCAGGTAGGTTAAAGTGTTTCTGAGACCTCCCAGTGTCAGCCGAGAGTACGGCAGCTTCAGAGGGCAGGTTGGGTGCAGGCTGAAAGCTGTCGAACCACTGAGGAAGGTGATTAGCAGATGGGTTCCTGGCAGTCCCGGTGCTCTCAGGAGCTGGTTCCTACAGACTGCTTGCTCAGAGGGGCCGAATACTGTGCAGAGAGGAAGGAGAATGAAGGTCTTACTCTGAAGTAGGGGGGAGCCAAAGTCCCTTGCTGGAGAGATTCCAGCTCTGCTTCCTGGGTGCCAGTAAACTGGGGTTGTTGGTCTGGGGCATGGTGTAATCACAAGGACTCCGTAAGTAGGGGCAGATGGGTTCATGTGGGTGCTGTTAGACAAAGGAGCATCGATCCCAGCATCTCCCAATGCACTCCTGTTCTCATTCCCTCTCCCCTCCCTTTCACCCTTTCTCGTCACTGCTGGTCCTCTCCAACTCTCCAGCTTCTATTCTATTCCTGACCTGTACCAGAGACATCCAAGTCCCTCCTTACACCCCTTTTTTAGTGACTAGAGCCTGGTCTGGCAGGAGGAGGAAGTTGGCGCAGAGCCCAGGACTGGAGCAAGGAACTGTGGAGGGAGAAAAGCGAAGTCCCATGGCTGGAGTTGTAGAGGAAAGGGAGAAACCATGCAAAGGATTCAAGGGAAAGTGGGAGGAGCCAGAATGCCTGCTGAATTGGGGGGCGCTAAGGATAGTGTGGAAGCCAGGAGTTTAGAGGTTGGGAGGTAAAGAAGAAGTCAAGTTTGGGAGGGTTCTTGAGGGATGGCCCTGAGCCAGGAGACCTGGCGAGCAGGTGGGCAGGTCGGCCTGGCTGGGGGAGACCAGAAGTGGAAAGACAACTCCATCAGAACCACACCAGCAGGCAGGGTGCAATCCTCCATTCCTAGCCTCTCACTCCCTGCCTCTCCTTGGCCCCCGCATTCTCTCAGCATGGCCCCCATCATCTCTGCCCTGGGCAACTGCGACAGTCTCCCCACAGTGTCCCTGCCTCTGGTGTCTTTCACTTCACACGACTGCCAGACATTATCTTTCTCAAATGCAAGCTTGGTCATGCCCCCAAGCTTAAGGGACACTAGTGGCTTCCCGTTGCTGCAGAATAGAGCCCAAACTTCCTGCACAGCACGCAGGAGGCTTCGGGATCTGCCCCCTCTGCCTCTGTGGGGATAAATCCTGTAACTTACCCGCAAGCACCCAGTCACCTGCAAGTATCTAGTCATCGGGATTATTTGCTGTTCCCTGAATGTGGCCTTGTAATTGCCTCTTACTGTCTGTTAGTCCCTCAGAATACCGTTTTCTTCTGGCCTGCCCACCAGACCTCTCCTTATCTTTCAAGACAAAACCACTTCCTCTGAGAAGCCCTCCCCTCCCCTAACCCTCCAGATCAGGGTTAATTGTTCCATCTCCTATTCTCCCTCTCTCTAAAATACACATAAATTTACCACATTAACCGTTTTAGGTGTAGAATTCTGTGACATTAAGTACCTTCACATTATTGTGCACCATCACCACCCTTCCCCAGAAATTTTTATCATTTCCAATTGAAAGTCTGTCCCCATTCACAACTATCCCCTCCCCTAACCTCTAGCAACCTGAATTTGACTCCTCTAAGGGCCTCATATAAGTGGAATCATGTAATATATGTCCCTTTGTGACTGGCTTGTTTCATTTAGCACAATGCCCTCAAGGTTCATCCACATTGGAGCATGTGTCAGAACTTCCTTCCTAAGGCTGAACAACCGTATTCCACTGGATGGATCAAGCAGACATGGTTTATCCATTCAGTCATCTGCAAATAGTTGGGTTGCTTCCACTTTTTGAATATTGTGAATAATGCTGCCGTGAACATCAGCATTAGATAGATCTGTTTGAGTCCCCACTGTTGATTCTTTGGGGCCTACACCTAGAAGAGGGATTGCTAGATTATATAGTAATTCTAACTCCTATTCTTTTGCATAAAGGCAATGGTGCATGTTAAGAGCACATCCAGTAACGCAGCCATCTGTACATTCCCTGGGAGTCGTGTCAGGCAACTAAAGCACAGCCAAGACTCGGCAAAGAGTACCTGACTCTTCCTTGCAGCAGACGTGTGTTTTCCACCTAGAGCAGTTGCAAACGAGCTGGAACACGGCAGAGCTAATAACATTTGAACTCTAAAATTAGGCTCTGGAAAAATGCTTTTAAGAAAATCATTTCCAGAAGTCCAATTAGCAGTTTTTGTTGTGCTTACTTTGTTAAGACCTGCCCGGAATTCAGAGTCCAGAAACCTGAGTTCCACCCTGCCCTGTCCATGACTAACAGTTAAGCTACTTAATTCTCTAGGCTCCCATTTTACCACCCGCAACATCACAAATGTCCCTGCACCTTCCTGATAAAAAGAGCAATGAGAATGAAAGCATTCTGGCAACCACACACACACACACACACACACACACACACACACACACACACACACGCAGATCAGCTGAATTAGCATACTGATAAATATGCCACCCCCTGCAGCCCTGGGTGTTTAGCAGAACTGAATGGTCATAAGTCGGACACATGGTCCTCTCTCAAAGGAAGTGAAATGGAATTCTTTAGAGGACGTGGTGCAGTAACAGCTGATCATTCCCTTTTGGATACGAAACATCTTTGAGTAAGAAGTGGAACTGCAGGGACCTTTGAGGAGGGATAGGAAAGCTGCTGGTGGGAATTTGAAACAAGGCAGTGAGGAGACCGTTCTCCATACATGAGGAATAGGCACCAAGAAAGAGAGCCAAGATTATAAAAAATACTCTTGGGAAAAATAGATGGGTAAGGTCTGTATTGTGCATCCTGTCCAGACAGTATTGACAGAAGGTTTTGTGAACACCTGGAGGTAGAGTAACTGACTACTCTAACCTACTTCACGTAGTTACTTCTGGCCTACAGTGCATATTATGCGCAGCAAAGATGTGTTCATTTACAGTCACTGATGAGATACTGGTGCCTAATTATGACACTTTTGCTGCATAATAAGTCAACATAGTTTCCTTGCCTTAAGAGAACTGACCAGTGAAGTTATTTTTAGATCTTACAACCTACACTCTTCTCTTCCAAGTTTTCAGAAAGTCTACTGTTGATTCTCCAGAAGGCAAGACATTTTTTTTTCACATAGTCTGATAAATTACTACTGAAGAGGATATATTCTCCCTCCTTCATTCCTTCCTCTTCGCTCCCTGAAACTGAAGAAGTGGCCAGGAAAAGGAATACATGTTTGGCTCTGGCTGGTGTGGCTCAGTTGGTTGAGGACTTGTCCCATACTTGAAAGGTTGTGGGTTCGATTCCTGGTCAGGACATGTACGGGATGCAACCAGTTGGTGATTCTCTCTCACGTGGATGTTTTTTTTCTCTCCCTTCCTCTCTGTAAAAGCAATGAAAACAAAAATGTCCTCAGGTGGGGACTAAATTTTTGTTTTTAATTAAAAAAAAAGAACATGTGTTTGGAATATGGACAGGATTCAGGTGATATAATCTATCACTTGTATATACAAGATAGAGGGCACAGGGCTATGGATGTAATAACAGTTAAGTCAAAGGAAAAATGAGACAGCACTTCTGAAGAACTTCTGAAAATTAAGATCCATTCTCAGGGCTATCAGTTTATGGATATGTACTTCTTTATTTTAGAGAGCTCAGAAAGAACCTGGAAAACAGAAAGAAATTTAGTATGCAATAAAGCTGGCATTTCTTATTAGAGGGGAAAAGGTGAGTGCAATGCACAGTGTTAAAGCAAGACACTATCCATTTGGAGGAAAACATTTTCCCCTTTAAATGGTGTCTTTCGCACTAATTCTCGGGCATCTGTTAGGGAGCTAGTAAACAGAGGTGGCACCGGGGGGTGAACACTGTTGGCACTCAACCATTTCCCACCATATGTTCCTTCTTGGCTAACCCAGTCCCCGCTGGCCAAGGATCTGTCTTACTTTCAAAGACATCTATTATGTTTCTGACTTGAATGTATCAATTTTAGGAAACCCCCACATAGCAGCAAGAGCATTCTCTCCCTAGTGATGAATGTTCTAAAACCATTTCTCTTTATTAGGAGTCAGCCACCGTGGGGAGGATGCTCCGTTGTTTGCTGCCTTCAGTGCATGAAAAACCCCCTTCTCTCGACTGCCTGAGCTGGGCACAGTGGACAGCAAGCACAGGGTTAAAAGCCAGGCTCCCAGCAGTTAGCAGAGGCTCAGCTGCCAGTAAACACAGTGCTGCCTGTACCCCATCAGGAAACCCTCCAATGGACCTAATTACCAGCCAGCAGCTGAGTTCCAGACGCGGGGCTGTAGGCTGGGCAGGGAACAAGTCAGGAGAGGTTATGCTGATGGGTGAGCGGCCCTAGGACAGTGCCTTACAGCACATTTCCTGGGTCATCTGTCACTCTGAATTGGTGACCTCGAATTCCTGGTTGCTGCTTTGGATGTCTGGAGGTGAAATTTGTACAGTACGAGCAGCAATAGCAGCAGCAGGACTAGAATCATTATTTTTATTTCAGTTGCTGGTGTCTAATTTTTAGGGAGAGTGTGTGATGGTGGAGGGAAGGAGAGTGCAATAGAAGGAGAATGTTCCAGAAGTCACATAGAATTTAGGAGAAGCTGAGTTAAGGGACATTTTTGCACATTGGCTACAGACTCCCCCCCCACCCCCACCCCAAGAACAGTGACTTGCCACTAGGCTACTTTCCCCTTGTCCAGGAAGGCAATGGAGTTTGGTGAGACCACCTCCCAGTGGAAGGCCCCGCCCACCTGCTTCCAGGCCGGGCCATGTTCTTGGGGCTTTGCTGGCTAAACTACTACACTGACATCTGTGAAGTGACATGATTAAAAAAAAAAAGAGTGGGTTAAAGTCCAGAAGATTATAGGCCCACATATTTTATTTTTATGCTTATTTAAGCTCCTTTACAGATCACAAAGGAGATTTACTAGGTTTTATCTGATAAACTGTTTTCCTCAGAGCCCTAGAACCTGAAAACCCCCACCTTCTCTATTTTACATTTCGGTGATCACCTGTTCCAATGTAATGTGTACATTTTCCCCAGCGTAGCTGTGTGTTTCGGACCTCTCTACCGTGTCGGATGTTAGTACACTTCCAAACAGATTACAGGATATATTTTATTTTCAGTAAGATGGCACCCCAGGGTTGCATCTATCTATATGCTAAGTGAGCAACTGTCTCAGAACTTCACTCCTGGAGTAGCTGCATTAAAAAGACACAAGCTGGCCTGTGTCCCCTGTTCTCAAAATGGAATCTGCATCCTGTGGAGAACTCTTTCCTGTCTTGCTGCAATGCAGCGGAGCTGGGCAGGGAGAAAGGTTTTCACTTCACTCCAAGTCTCAGGCAAACACATCTGCAGGGAGGGCACTCCTTCCCCACAGCTGGTGCAGGGCAGGCCACTGCACGTGGCACGTGGGGCCTTTCTCTCTCCCCCTCCCTCTCTCTTTGAAGCATGCTGTAAGATTTTATTGAAGAAAGTAAAAGAAGCTCTAAATTAATAGAAGGGCAAACATGCTTCCGGATGGGAAGGCTCCATATTGGAGATGCCAGATCTCTCCAAATTTGCATACACATTTGGTACAATTACCAATCAAAATTCTAAAAGGATGTCTTATAAAATAAAAGGAAATGAAATGAAACAGTCAGTACCAGTTTGACAAGGAGAATAATGAGAAGGGACTTGCCCAACCATTCTAAACTGGAAGAGCCACGCTTTTCCGTGGCGTGACCACGTGGTTGCCTGGGCAAGAAGGTCTGGGACTAGGGATCCTACAGACACGTCAGTGAGAAGAGGCCTTTCAGTTGTGAAATATCTTTGACATCTCAGGACTTAGAAATATCTAGGATGCTGGTGGGGAGCAAATTTGGGTGCCAGGCGCCCTGTTCTAGGTCCATCGCCCTTTTCCTCTGCAACGAGTTTTATCGTTCAGTACCAAGACCCTCAGAATGACAGCTTCCCCAGAGCACTCTTCACTCACTCATGTGAATTACATATAAAAACGTTTGAAACGAGCATGCCTGCTCTGAGACAGCTGTGGGCATGCGTGTCACTCACGAGCGGTGATTTCTGGGAGGAGGTCACAGAAAACTTTCATTTTCTATGTTGGATATTTGTCTTAACACTTGAATTTATGACTGTGGCATATGTTCAATATTTTCTGTTCTAAGCAGAAAAACAATCCTGAATGTAAAAAGTAAAGAAAAAGAAAGCTTTTACGAGAATTAATGACACTGTCACCCACAAGCAGTTTCTCCCACGCACTAAAGTAGGACAGGAAGGCACACGGTTTCCACAGCAAAGAAGGGAAAATTAGGTTCTTTTAACACTTTTTAGCTTTTCAAAAGATCATCTCATAAAATATTTTCGATGGTTACAATTTTTTAATGCAACGGCATGAATTTTTATAGCAAAATTTACATACTTTGGGGGATTTGAAATGCTATCAGGGGTTTAGTAGAGAAAAGAATTACACAAAAGAATTTTATACAAACCTAACCTGATAAATTTTGTAATAACAACTTAATGGAGACATGAATTATGAATTGACCTCTTCAATAAAGTTGCAAGGTACCTATAAAAAAAGCAATTTTTAGAAGATTCATAGGCATTCTAATAAAGTAAAGCACTCCAAAAATAAATGTATATGTCTATATAATGTAGCAATTCCTTGGTCTGTAGTCAAATGAGGACCCTCTGTCTAATCTTGACCATCTTCCTGTAACTGCATCCCCTCTACCAATTCTTTACAAATCTATTCCTCTCCACGGCCACACATGGGCCTTAAAGTTGTCACACTTTATCTAAAAGTACAATTAACTGAGCATTTACATGCTTATTTGAATTTAAACAAAATTCTCTTAATGACACCATTCCTTCAATAAATATTGACTGAATGCTTACTGTGCCAGGCACTCTTTTGGCACTTGGGGTACAGTATAACCAGAATAATGGTTGTCTAAATGTGGCAGATAATAAAAATAAACATAATAAATGGGTAAATTAAGTAGGATGTTGGAAGCTGATAAGTGTGATAAAAGAGATCACGTTTAGGATCACACCATGCCAACTCTCTGCACCAGATCCCAAGTGACAGAGAAGCTGTGTGTTCTTTAATAAAATTAGTTTTGGGGGGTGTATTAGTCTGCTGGGGCTGCCATAACCAAATATTGTAGACTCTGTTGTTTAGACAACAGACATTTATTTTCTGAGAGATCTGGAGGTCCAAGATCAAGGTGCCAGCAGGGCTGGTTTCTGGTGACACCTCTCTTCCATGGCCTGTGCTGGTGTGGAAAGTCTGGTGTCTCTTTTCCTTCTTATAAGGACACCAGTCCTTTGGATGAGGGCCCCACCCTTACAACCTCATTTACTCTTAAGGACCTCCTTAGAGCCTCTCTGTCCAAACAGAGTCACGCTGGGGATTACGGCTGCAACATGGGCAGGGGGTAGGGGGGAGCAATTCCATCCATAATAGATGGCACTTGTGATAAGAGGGACACTCAAGTGTGGGGTCCAGGGCAGAGTCGCCTGTGGTGTAGGTTTAAGAGCAGTGTTGAGACAGACTTCATCCAGAAGGTGAAATGCAGCTATCTGGAGAAAAGGCATTTCGGGCAGAGGGAACAGCCAGTGCGGAGGCGTTAAGGCAGGAGTCTGTCTGAACTTCAGTGAACAGTGAAGAGGCCAGTCTGTGTGCAGGATGTGAGAGCAGGAAGGGACAAGGACCTGGGAGCCCTGCGGTGTAGGCTCCGTAGGCCGTGGCGAGGACTTAGGTTTTGATCTGAGAGTCATTGCAGGTTTCTGAGCGGACTATGACATGACCTGATTTATATGTCCATGTAGTCATGAAATTATTATTTTAATGTATTCTGGCGAATAATTAGTGTGAAATTATACACATATACATTAACTGCATCTTTTAAAACCTTTATTTTAGAATCTATTTTTAAAGTCAAATTATCCAAAGATTTTCCTACTTACCAAGTCTTCTAGTATGTGATATATATACCTGACTTCCTTCTATGTACCTATTACTTTATTCTTTCTTCTGTTGCATGTACATGATTACACATTTTTATGTTCATTTGAAATCTTTTAAGCTAAGTTTAATCTAATATGTATACTTAGTATCTATATTTTAAAATATTCTTGAACAAATCATTACTGTGGTAGCTTAGTTAAAATGTTTTATAATTCAGATAATCAGAGAAAAGAATAGTCACAAATAACATTACTTTGTGTCTTTTAAAAACACATAATATTTTGAGGGCCAATTGTATACATTGTATACAGATACAGATATCCATATACAGATATAAAGTCTATTTCAGTCTCTGGCTTTAACAAAATCAGGATTATCTATTATCTTCCATTCAAGAGAAAGAGAGACTTAACAATTCTATGACTTCTTTTGTCCACTAAAAAAATGAATCATTTTGAGATTAGTGGGTGAAAGCTCATGTGTAAGTAAGAGTAGGTTTAGTTATAGGTAAAACTGTGAAATAGGTCAAGTTTGACTTCTCTTCCTCTTTGAGTTCACATAAATTCACCATGATGTCCAGTGCCTTGCACAGTACCTAGCCCACAGTAGGTGTTCATGTTATACAATTGACCCTTGAACTACAGGGTTGGAACTGCGTAAGTCCACTTATGTACATAGACTTTTTTCAATAAATATACAGTTGGCCCTCCCTGTCCCTGGGTTTTGCATCTGCCGATTCAACCAATGGTGGATGGAAAACAGTATTTCCCTGCAGAGTTGGGGATCCATGGATGCAGAGAGCTGACTGTGGGCATTGTTCTACACCATTTTAAGGACTTGAGCATCTGTGAATTTTGGTATCTGTGGGGGGTGGTCCTGGAACCAATGCCCTGCAGATTTGAAGGGCTGACTAGTTAAGTTTTGGGGGAGTCAAAAGTTTCATAAGGAGTTTTGCTTATGTGGAGGGCTGTGGCCCCTAACCCCAACTTGTTCAAGAGTCGACTATATTTGCTAAACAACCAACATTTCCCTAGACATCTCTTTCACTAACTTGTTAGGGATTTTGTATTGCAGGAGTGGAAAATTTTTCCTTTCTTCCTTTGGCTGGTCTACTAATTAAATTGACATAAGACAGATTTAAACAAATTTAAAAGAGAAAAAAAAACAAATTTAATTTTGTGTGTATTGGAACCTTATGAAAATATGAGCCCCAAAGGCAGGCAATTGCAGGGTGTCAAACTCATTTTCACTGGGAGCCACGTCAGCCTTGGGGTTGCCTTCCAAGGACTGAATATAATTTTAGGATTGTGTAAGTGTAACTACTCCTTAACAGTTAAGCGAGAGCTCAGTGCTGCTGCAGGGTAGAAGCAAGGTGCTGGGCTGGATAAGAAAAGGTAGAGGGCCAGATTCGGCCTGCAGGTCTCATGTTTGCCACCTGTGAGCTAAGGAATGGAAAGGGGGCCTGGGGATTCAAAAGCAGAGGATGGCAACTGACAGGAAGATAAGAAGAGCAGATATTTGGTAATCTGGTGCTCACCCCATGGTGCAGGCAACCTATCTAAATTCCTTTAGGAATTTAGGTAAAGGAGAGGTCAAAGTTTTTCCTAAGTCTGCTCGGTCTTGATTATCTTCAGCTCAATGTAATCCACATGCCAAAGTGGCATTTTGTGGGGTGGCACATTCTGCTCTCCTTTGGGATGTTGCCCATCCCTGGAGTATGCACATTTTTAATTTTATTTATGGGGGGGGAGAGAGAGAGAGAGAGAGAGAGAGAGAGAGAGAGAGAGAGAGAGAGAAACTTCGATTTGTTGTTTAATGCATTCACTGTTGACCCTTTGTATGTGCCCTGACTGGGGATGGAACCCACAGCCTTGCGATACAGGGTCGACACTCTAACCGAGTACCCGGCCAGGGACGAGTGTTTTTATTTTGAAACATTGCCCGAGGAAGTGGGCAACGTGTGCCCAAAGGTGTGAACTTTCGAGTTCAGTGGGGACATGTGTCAAAGTGCGGGATTTTCCCAGAGAACCTCTTCAAAGCATATCACTGGACAATTATTACTCTGCTTGTCATTGAGTCATATGGAAGTTAAAGATATTAAAAGTTGCATTTGGTATACAGCCTTAGGATATAAATATTCCAAATTATTTATATTTCTTGATCCCTGTGCAAAAATTACTGGAGTTGTTGATTCTAAAGCAATTCCTGTCAATTTACAGATCATGCGCTTATAGTTTGCATTGCTAGGTAGTCCTTGAATCCCAGTCCCTCAGAGTTCAGGCTCTGTCCCACTACCTTGGACACCCCGCAGTGCTTGTCATAGTTTCTGGGTGGTGAGGAGGGGTTCCTCTAAAACACCCAACTGCCCGCGGCCGCAGCCTGTCCAGCCTCGAGCTGGGACCGGCAGCCAATGTCAGCGATGCAGCCAGAAACAGACTTGTATTTAATCCGCGGCTCCCACCCTCTGGAGGCGCCGCTATTTTAAGGCATGCAACGTGGACAGTGAGCGCAGCACCCAAATGTGTTGGGGAGCTGAAAAATGCACATTTGCGCTCATCTAATTCCACAGCGGCTTCGTAAACAACTTCACGATTCTTGAAAGAAGCCCACCATAACCCTTTACAAGAGACGCTGCCTCCCTCTCACAATCCGTTCCCATATTTCTTTGATCCCCGTGCTCTGCACCAACACAGGGGACCAGAGGACGATCCCCGGGTCATTTTCTCCCGGCTCTAACGCACAGGTTCTCATTAAGTTAGCCGCACCCGGCCCCGCCCCGGGCCCAGTCCCAGCTCCGGCCTCCTTCCAGCGGCTTGGCCCGCCCTCTTCCCTTCCTCATTGGCTAGACCCGCCCTCCTCCCTTCCCCATTGGGTCTACGCCTCACTTCTGCGACGCAGGAGCTGTCCAACCAGCGAGGGGCGGGGCGCGGGGCGCAGGCGGAGCCAGTGCGCAAGCGCAAGCGGGCGGGTCGGGGCCCGGATGCGGGGGAGGGGGCGGTGTTCCCGGTTTCCTGGGTTACCTGAGGGGGCGGGGGTGGGAGCTCCTAGCCCCGGCGGCAGTGGCGAGGACTCAAGATTCGCCCTGTGAGGGGTGCGCGCGGTGGAGGCGGCGGCGACGGCAGCGGCAGCGGCAGCAGCGGCGGCGGTGGTGGCAAGACTAGAGGTAAAGTGGCGCGGGGAGCCGACGATGCTGGCGGAGGGCTGGGTCCGGGACCCTGTCCGCGGCCTGGAGGGAAGGCAATTGAGGTGGCGTCTGTCAGCTTGGGCTGGGGTCGCGGCCCGACGCCCCGGCCTGGGCTTCCTTTCCTGCTTGGGGCTCGGGACGCCTTCCCGCGGCCTTGGGCAGCCTCGAGCTGCAGCCGGAGCTCGGCGGCGCCGCGCGGCCACCAATACTAACTTTATTTCCCGGCGCGGGGTCGGAGGTCGAGCGCGCTGCTGTCTGGACTGCATTGATTATCGGGTGCCGCGGCGCCCCTACCCCGGCCGGGCCCGGACTGGCTGGTTGACGGCGGGAGTTGACAGTTTCCGCGCCACCACCCCCTGGTCGCTCCTGGCGCCCTGTCCCCGAGGCTGCTTGCCCACCTGTCAAATCTCCCGCTCGAGCCTGCGACCTGCCTGGTCCGGGAGAGAGGCTCTCCGGAGGGTCCTCTGGGACGTCTGCCGTCTGTCCCGGGCATCGCCGGAGCCTTGTTGGGGGTGGGGGGGGGATTAAACTAATTTCCCCGTCGCCACCTGTGGGATTAAACTGTGGGGAAGCCCGGGCGCCGCAGCCAGCGTGGAGGCCAGCGGGTGGGTCGTTGCGCCGCGGCGGGGATCAGCCCCCAGGCTGCAAGAAACGCTTCCCCGCCTGGTGCTCACCGGGTTAAACAAAACAAAGCATTCCCTGTGTGCTCTGCAGCCTTACACACCCAGTGACAGCACCCGCTTCGCTTGAAGCAGATCGGAAATGCTGAGGGAGTTGCATGTACGTTGGTGTTGAATTCGGACCCGTGCTTCCTTGAATATTGAATTCAACTTTCATTTTTTCAGCAAACAGATCGACACACCCAGCAACTTAATGCTAATAAAGATGTTGACTCTGAGCGTTCGTGTTGTGGGCGTAGTTAGTGAATGCGGGGTTATCTCTTTTTAAAGAGCTTTGCAAGTAGCCAGCAACTTTTTGCCTGATACCCCTTGCTGTCATTCATATTGTTACCGCCAAGATGGGAGAATTTGGACAAAAGGGGGCATAAGGAGGAAGTGAGTTACTGTGGAATTTAACTTACGTGACAGCAGTTTACAAACTATACAATTATGCATACAGGTAGTAAATATTTATTGAGCACCTACTGTGTGCCACACAGTTTTCTAAACAGATGAAAACTGCCCTCCTTCACGCAGCTTCCATTCTACTGGGAGATAATAAACAATAAATGTGTGCTATGTCCCGTGGTGTTAAGGACTGAAGACGCAGAGCAGGGAAGAGCGGGGATAGGGAGCAGGGAGAGGGTTGCAACTTTAACTGGAGGTAGCCACGGAAGGCTTCCTGGAAAAGATGACATTTAAGCACAAGACCGGAAAGAAGTGAGGGGGGTAGTCCCAGTACCTCTCTGGGGGAAGAGTGTTCAGAGGGAAAGGCTCCAGCAGAAGCTTCCAGGCAGGAGCGTATGGGCACATTTGGGGAAAGCTGGTTTGGCTCGGCGGAGCGAGCACCGTAAGAGCCGCAGAAATGAAGTCAGGGTGGAGTGGGCATGGGAAAGCAGACTGTGCCCGGCCTGTAGGCCTTTGTAAGGACCGGGCTTCCACTCTGAGGCCCATCGCTTTGAATGGGGAAGGGATATACTCAGATTTACTTTTTGAAAGGGCCACTCTGGTGTTGGATGGAGAATAGACTTTGTTGGGGGTGGGGGTGGGTGTTGGGCAGCAGCAGAAGCAGGGACATCAGTCTGGGGACTCTTGCCTTAATCCAGGCCGGAGATGATGCAGAGTGCAGTTGGTGGAGTGGTTGATTTCTGGGTAAACTGAGGGTTGTAGAGTCAACAGCAGACTTCTGGAACACCAGATTTTAGGCATGTACTGAAGCAAGGTTTAGGAGGGGAGCAGTTTGGTGGGGAGAAGGTTGGGAGTTGGCTAGGAGACCAGAAAATGAGACAGCCAAACGGAGCCCATTCGTAGTAGACTGTCCTGACTTTGTACAGAAGACACGTTTTACCTTATCTTGACTATAACAGGGGCTTAATATTTTCACCCATGTACCGCCAACTTTCGTGCTTACAGTCTTTTTGGCTCTTTTGGAACAATCTAGTCATTATTTTCACCAAATATAGTTTTGGTTTTATTTACTTGCCCTCAGTGTATCTGGTAGGTTCAGTTGTGGGGAAAGCTATACAGTCCAGAATGTCAGAGTACCTTTTCAGTTTGTTGTTGTGTTTAACTTGAACAACTTCATCTGATTAATTTTTTTTCTGAATTATGTCTAGATGCCTGACTTAAATTCAATTAAAATTTTTAAGCCTCAGAAATCTTATCAAATGTGGCTTCACTTAGCCATTTGTGAAATTACAATGGAAATGACCTGTATTTTTAATACTTTACTAATAAGTCAGTAACATACAGAGAGGATCCTAAGTCTTCTGTTTCATTAAAGATGGCTTTAAGTAGTTTGATCCCCAATCAGGGCACGTACAATAATCTACCAATGAAAATAAGTGGAACAAAAAATGGATGTTTCTTTCTCTTTCTCTCTCCAAAAAAAAATCAATAACTATTTTTAAAAGATGGCTCTAAATAAATAAGCCATCTCATGTTAAATGGAAATCTTTTTTAAGCCAAATTATGCGGTATTTGGAGCAATAGAATTTGACCCATAAAACTTATATCAAAATGTATCAGACTCCTAGAATTTAAGATCTGCTCCTTACATTAAGAATCCAGGTAATAAGTTAACATATTTTAATTAACTTTTAGAGTGAGAAAGAGGAAAGGAAAGAAAGAGAGAGGGAAAGAGGGAAACATGGATTTGTTGTTCCACTTATTCATGCATTTATTGGGCGATTCTTGTATGTGCCCTGACTGGAGATGGAACCTACAACACTGGTGAATCGGGATGATGCCCTAACCAACTACGCTACCCGGCCTTGGCTAAGCTAATGTTTTTAAATGTATTCTCAACCTAAATATATCCTGAAAGAATATAAAAATGTTACATTAATAACTAATTATAAAGTTATCTTGGAGTCAATGGGAACACTATATTCTTGTTGATACTACTTTCTTTTGCTGTTACTTCTCACCAGTGCCTCTTAAGTCTCTTGGCCTTGGTCTATAGCAATTGAGGGTGACTTGATACATTTGGAAATTTTCAGATCTAACTGCTGGGAAGAAAACACTTTCCAGATCTAATTGCTGAGAAGAAAAAAAAAGAAAAATCTCGTCTAATAATATGGAAGAGTAATGCTTAAAGTCTGATCATTTTCATTAAACAAGAAAGGAATCAAACAAAGTGAAACATTGTTTCATTCAAATGTAATTCTCTGAAATTGAAACTCAGAATGGATGAGGAAACTAGAGCTTCTGGCCACTTTCAGTGAGTAGAAGAAATAGATGAATGCTAAGGTAGAGTACCACATGTCCTCGGAAATGTTTGTGCAGCACAACCACTGCCTCTCACCTTTAAAAAGTAAAGAGAGTGGAGGATTTTTTCCATAAACCTGAAGAATCACATATTTTACATTTAAAAATGGGGTGAGGAGAGGCGAAACCAGAAAATGTACATTGAACAACTTGACACTGACCAATTCCTGAAAAAATTATAGACCAAATTGCCAAACAGATGCTTTGTGTTTGTGATTAGAAAAGAAAGCATTGCTTACTAAGATCCAGAATTGTATTTTTAAGAACAAGTTATGCCCTGACTGGTGTGGCTCAGTTGGATGGGCATCGTCCCGCAAGCCAGAAGGGTGCCTGTTCGATTCCCCAATTCCCGGGTCAGGGCACATGCCTGGGGTGTGAGCCAGGTTCCCCGGTCAGGAGCCTGCAAGAGGCGACAGATTGATGTTTCTCTTCCTCTCTTCTTCCTTCCCTTCCCCTCTCTAAAAATAAATAAATAAAATCTTAAAAAAAAAGAACAAGTCATATTAAATTTAATTTCATGCTCACTTTGCCAAAGATATAATAATATTAAATAATCTCTGTGCGCACAGCACACATCTTACAGAGTGTGCTTCCATTTATTATTCCATTTAACCCTCACAACATCCCTGTGCAGCAGGAGCCCTGGGAAGGGACAGGAGACAGATGTGGGAGATTTTAGGAAGGACATGCTTAGGTATGGGGTAAAGGAGAAGATTCTCGATTGTCTGACTGGGTGAATGGCGATGCTAGTAATTGCTCTTAATTTTAAAAATACGGGTAGAGGAGTAGATTTGGAGATGTGAGATTCATCAGTTCACATCAGTTTGGTGGAAATGGCTGTTTTATTTTCTTTGTTGGAACTGAGTCAGATATAATTAAATTTAAAAAATGTATAGGTCTGGCCCTGGCTGGTGTGGCTTAGTGGTTTGAGCATCATCCTGCATAGCCAAAGGTCTCTGGTTCGATTCCCAGTCAAGGTGCATGCCTGAGTTTTGGGCCTGGTCCCCATTTGGGGCATGTGCAGGAGGCAACCGATTGATGTTTCTTTCCCTCTCTTTCTCCCCACCTTACCCCTTCTCTCTCTAAAAAAAAAAAAAAAATACACACACATTCAAGAGAGAAGTCGGAATCAAATAGAAAAGCATTCATTCAGTAAATATATTCTTTCAAACGTGTTTGGTGAGGAAGGGAGGACGGTGAACGGAAGCTTGAGTGGGGCGATGTGATCGGGGAAGTTTGTTGTTCTTTAAAGGTGGAATAGTCAAGGACACATTAGCAGGCTGAGAGAAAGAGGCACTGAGGGGGGAAAGAAAATTAAAGTCACAAGGGGAAGAAGATAATCAGACATAATCTCAGAGGAAATGGAAGGGTTTGTAACTCGAGAGCTGGGGAAAGGGTTACCTTGAAGAAGAGCAGTGATGTGCCTTCCTGTTTAAAAAAGAGAAGGAAACAGGGAGTTGGTACAGATATAGATAAGTGTCCAGGAGGGCGTCCCGTGCTGAGATTGAGAAGGAAGTGCACGGGTTGGGGTATGTTAGAGGGGAAAAGAAAAGTTACCCTGTGATTGGAAAAGGGAGTTGACCAGGGACGAGTGACCCAATTGCTGAGTAGTGATAAACACCCTGGCAATCACAGGTGTAGAAAGAGGTCAATCAGAATGATTAAGCAATTTACTCCAGCAGCTCCCTATTACAGTGCAGAAAGCAAATAGTTCTACTGAACCTGGATGGGGACTGGAAAGGAAAGTATGCTGGAGAACTGGGTGCGGGGTGGTGTGAAGTTAAGGAGTTGAGGGTGGTCATAAGGCTGCTAACTGATGGGCTGAACCATAGATATCCTGCCTGGTTAAGGAAGAAAGCTGAGCCAAGATGGGCTGACAAATGTTGAGAATGAAGAGGGTGAAGAGTCTCAGTGAGTAAGCTGTACAACTGATAGAAGTAAAGGGGCACTAGAGCCGGGACAGTGAGCACTTGTGATGTGAGAGACCTAATCTAAGATCCCAGAGGTGGAGCAACCACAGGTGACATAAAGGCCAAATAATGACCAATGATGGTGGTGGGAAGCCAAGATTAATAGTGCTAATACAACAGTAATATTAGTAAAAGCCACTGTTTATTGCATACTACATACTAGTCACTATACTAAATGCTTGCCATTGATCATCATACTTATTTTTCACAACCATCCTCCAGGCACATATTAGGATCTCCATCTTACAAATGAGGAAACTGGGTCTCAGTGAAGTTAAGCAACCTTCCCCAAGGCATAGCCAAGAAGTACGTGAGACTTTCTAGCCCGCAAACCCTCACGCCCAGCTACTAAACCAGGCTGGCCTTCTGCGGAGTAGGGCTTACTGAAGAAGGGGAACTCCAAGAGTTCTAAATGCCATTGTGTGAGGCTTAATTGTTTTTATGGTAAAAAGCCCCCAGTAATAGGTCATTCGTGGAGAGGAAGACAGCAGTTGTATGACAAAGTTCTCAGTAAATGGAGATGATTGACTCAAAGGTCAGTAGGTGGCAACTACGAATGTAGCTATAACATATAGAGAGCCTTAACTGTGGATAAAATGGGATAATCATGATGCATAAGCCACTCTGGGAAAGTTGGATAATTGACTTGTCTTCCTGGCCTGGGATGTGAGTGTAGTGCTTTATTAAGAGGAAGAGATGAAGTGATCTTCCTGTGTGAAGGTGGAGGATATAGGGAAGTTTCTTAGCAGCAGAACTAGGGTTCTTAAAGGTAGGACGTATGAAATCCGGGGAGGGAGGAGGCCTCACCTAGTTGTGCAGGAAAAGTCAGGAAGGATTGGTGGGGAGGTAGGGTGATTATATAAATTATTAACCAAACAGGTGTTACTTTGAAAATGAAAGGAATATTATTAGTAGGAATATTATCCTGGGGCATCAGGCATAAACCAGGACCGTCCTGGCAAATTGAGATGTTTAGTCATCTCACTGATAGGTAACCAGGGGAGCTATCGCCTTGGAAAGGGTTTGTGCTGTTGAGGATGATTGAATTGCACCCCTGGGCATGAATGGAGTTTACTACTAGCCTAAGATTATTCTCTCCAGCCCCATGATACTACCCTGAAATGTTCTGGGTGCATCTTGTTCTATAAGGGTCTGGAGATTTGAAGGAAGTTATGGGTTAATCTCTAGATAAAAATTTGGAAGGCATTAACATATAGGTAGAACTTAAAACCTTAGAAGTGGATGAGATGGTCAAAGGAAAACACAAAGAGAAGTGAGGAAGAGGGGAAAATCCAGAGGCTCACCAACATGAAGGGGATGGTGAGAAGAATCCAGCCAAGAAAACTGAGGAGTAGTCATCAGAAGGGTGGGGGGAAAACCAAGAGATTTGGAATCTCCCAAGTCCAGAGAGATGTAAGAATGATTAATAGTTTCATATGCTCGTATTCCTCAGAGAGGTCAAATAAGATAAGGACTGGAACGTGTCCATTGGATTGGATCTGGCAGTCAGAAGGTTACTGTTGATCTTGGCCAAGTAGTTCCAGTGGAGTAGTGTGGGCCGACGGCAGAGTGCAGAGAGTGGTGAGGTGAGAAGACCACTCGAAGTGCAGACTACCCTGAGTCATCTTGAAAGAGGAGGTGCCAACAGGATATATAAATGAGGGGGGACCCCCACAATGGAATTATCATCTGGATGGCAGGCCTTTTGCAGAACAGGCTTCCCCTGCTAGGTGAGTGTTCTAGGATCCCATCTGTATCAGTGTACCAGCTGGTGTTGTTGTGAGAGGCTGCGTTCAGGTTCTGTGATTTTTTTTAAGACTCTTCCAATGCATTTGCCCATTTCAGGATGGGTGATTTACAAGGGCATCTATCTGCCCACACGGAGCTGAGTGTTCAGCGGTTTTTGGCCAAAAGGGCATGAACCTTGTGCCTCACCCTCCTTAGTCACCCAGTCTCACCCACAGCAACTTTTTTTTTATTTCTCTGGATGAAAAAGGGAAACATTTTGCTGATGTGGAAGAGGTGAAACAAAAAAACAGCAGAAGCACTAAAAGGAATCAAAATCAACACGTTCAAAACTATTTTTGAGCCGTGGAAAAAACATCTCAGTAGGATGTATTGCATCAAATGGAGAGTACTTTGAAGGTGACTGAAGTTTAAACCTGTGAGAATAAATACACGTGTTTTTTTTTTCATAAATAAATTTCAGTTTTTGGTCCCCACTCATATATATATATATATTTATAAAATTATATACATATGTAAAATTTAAGCAGTGGAGAAGCCAGTGTTGATGAGGGGTTAAAAACTGAGAAGCTGGAAGTGCAGCCAGTGCCTCCTAGTAACATCTAGTCAGAAAGTGAGAGGAAGATGCGTCTCAAATCAAGTAAGACGCTTTGTCAGAAGCTCGAATGAGTGGGGCATGTCTATTGCAGAGATATGCCCTATACCCAGAGAAAGCCATGGTGTGTGGTTTCTCACATGCAATTCATTGAAACTCTGACATTTTTCTTTACATATGTCTACATTTAGGTCATAGTGATAGAAACTAAATTGTGATGTTACCCAATGTGGTACAAAAAATACTAAGTATAGGCTGAACTTCAAATGCATGCGTTCAGAAAGTGCTTAATTTAACAAGTACTACTTTCATACTGCTGTTCTCTCGAGTCCCAGTCCCCACTCCCATCAGTCCTACTGTCTGTCCTTCTTTGTGAGTGGCTGGAGAGCAACACATTGAGTGACTGGACCTCGATTTGGTCTCACTGTTATCTTGTTGATGTGAAATGTTTTGTAACAGTAAACACACTTGTCTATAATTGATTGCCTTAACTAAATTTTTTTCTTTAGGAGGAAAGCTAACTTTCATTGTATCTGTAAGAATTATGGAGGAATATCAGAAAAGCAGCACTGTGTACACCTGCAAGGTGTCTTTAAAACTTTTATAAACATGTGTTCAGTGTTTCTGAAACTAACTTTGCAGAATTTTTTATCTTGTACAAATATATATTAAAAACATTGATCACTATGATATTACTATATAAATTATGCTTATTATTTTCATTTCCCACTTAGGATAAGGGTCCAAGCTATGTTTTTAGTATTTTTTAAGGAGGTATGGAAAACTATCATATGAACAGGTGATTGTAAAGAACTTTTAAACTGTATACTATAATCTTTAACATAGGAGGAATATACATCAAAGGTTTTATTGCTAAATTTCTTTTTGTTTTTAATCTAAAAATCTTTGATAAGGTTTTTTTCAGGTGTTTCTATAGCACGTTCCTTGCTGTGGAGTAGAGAAAGGCTTTGTAAATAGACCTATTTATTTCTTGGAGTTACAGCTGTGGGAAACTTTCCTAAAGGAATTTTACTATTAAAATGTTTTCTATCAAAGTTAGCATTAAGTGAATGTTTATTTGTGGCACTGTGTTAGGCACAAGTGATTTTTTTAAAAAACAAATAAGACCTGCTTTCCCTCCTTAAGGAAAGTGGAGTCTGTCTTGGAAAGAATCAGTATAGTCTGATAGTACAGTATGGTGAGAGCTAAGACAGAGGCATGTAGAAAAGTAGTTCATTGGGAATTAATGGAATTTCTGTAGCAGCAGCAATGTGGTGTAACAAATATCAGTGAGGCAGTGTTGAGAAAGTGTGTGCCCTTAGGAGGGATGACTGGGCAGTAGGGTGGGTTGTGAGATGTGTAGAGAGATGAGAAAGGGTAGATGGTGGAGGAGTTGCATAGCATGATAACGAGGAGTCAGGGTCTTATGTCTTAGGAATTGGAGTGCCATTCATGATTTTAAGGAATGTGAGTGACATTTTAGCCATTGTAGAATTCGGACTGGATGGAAGAAAAGGCCAAGCAGAGGACCAAAGAAGAGGTGGTTGGTACTGAGAGAGGAGATGGGGGCCTAGGAGATGCATGTTCTGGCGTGACGTTAGAGGGGAGGGGCCAGATTAAAGGGGACGATCATAATGGCCGATAATCGTTGATTTTACCACAGTCTGCCAGGCACTGTGCTATGCATTTTATATGTGTTATCATTTAATTTTATTATTTACAATTTTAGGTACTCTTAGTAATTTGGTTTTATGGATAATTTATTAAGGTTTAGAGAGAGGAAGTCAAGTCCTCAAGGTCATAGAGTTAGCAAGTAGCAGATGCAGAGGTGAGCCAGCAAGCTGTCAAGAGGAAAAACTGAGAAGGCCCCCGGTGAAGTGCTACTCTGGTTTCTCTTCTGAGTGAATGGGTAGAGCTATTAGGTGAAATAGGAATGAGGAAGCAAGAGCTGGTTTATTGGAGGGAGGAGTCAGTGTTTGCTTTGGAGAATGGAAATTGTATGCAGAATACAGAGAAATTGCCTGGGTCTGAGCCCTGTCTCTGACACGTAGTAGCTCTGTGACCCTGAGCAGTTGGCTTCAGTTTCCAGCACGTGAGGAATGGGGATGCAGTTGTACTTCCGAGATTGTGATGAGGATTAAACAAACTCCTATGGTAAAGTGCTTATGGTAGTGCCTGTTGTGGAGTAATCAGCCATCATCGGTGTTAGCGATACCATTATCTGTATTCTGTAAAAATCCAGAGATCCGTTTTGAAGATGGATGCGCTGCTTGGTGTAAAACTCACAGCGCTTTCCTTCTAGCAGGGATGTGGAGCCCTGGGAAATGGTTTGCCTGAATGGGCCTCCGTAATTCCTTGTAGTGAAACCTCACTTGTAACCACAGAGTTGCAGAATTTTTATTCTTCTAAGGTGCTCAGGATCAAACACAGGTTCTTCTTAGATACCTGGTTACCCAGTTAGTTTTAGGAAAAATGAACAGCTTGTTGAAGGACTTAAGTCTGGTACATTTTGGTGTCTTCCTCTGAATTTCCTTTAAAATTCTGCCTTGCTGTGCTATGCCTGTGTGTCCTTGATTTCCTGGTCAGCTTTGCCACACAAGGAGCCCAAATGGCCTCACCTCTCTGGCCAATCGCAGGTTTCAAGGCAGCTGCGATGGAGAGTATTGGCCAAGATGTTTTGGGCTTGGGGAAGGGGACGGAAACAGGCAGTGCTGTTTGTCACTTCCCTGAAACATGGAAAGGAAGCATCGGGCTGGCCAAAAAGTCCATTTAGTTATTTCTGTAAAATAAATGACACATTTTTCAGTTTCACCCATAACGATTGATTTGGACATTTTGGGTATGTCAGCTATTCCTGCTTCTAGTGGGTAGAGGCATGGTGCTGCTAAGCATCTTCCAATGCATAAGACAGCCCCATACAAAGAATTATTTGGTCAAAAATGTCAGTAGTACCAATAAGCTTCACAAACCACTTTTGACACTTTCGATCAGTCACAGCACCTACTCCATACACTGCACAAACCTTGTTTGTGTGTATTTCAGTTGTGTTTTTACCTGTCTTGAAATAATAAAGCATAATATGTTGAAAATGTTGCATATTTTCTTCCATCTTATATATAAAATGGCTGCACAAAAATTCACCAATTTTGGTAAGTTTTTTTGAAAATGCACACTGATATGATAGCTGTCACAATACAGTCTAACAAAATTGTTTAGAATGAAGTTAATACAACTAAGCACTACTAGAGCCATCCTATGGAAAAAAGTAAACAAACTTTTTGGCCAACCCAATATGTATACTTTCCTGGGGCCACTCCTTTCTTAAATTTCCACCCTTTCCCCTGGACCACTGCCATTTTTCATTTCATTGAGTTTTCTTTATTTGAACACACTATACTATTCTACATAAATTGAAAATATTTTATTCAACACATTGTTGTACTTTGACTTAGCCTAAATGCATAATACAGGATAAAAGTAGGCATAGTACAGTGGTTTCCCCCACACTTACTGGTTAAGGATTATTATAGTCCTACATTTTTAATAGGGACCATCTAGGTCTGAGCCAACTTTTACCACTGCTGTGCTGCAGTTCCAGTTGGAGCTGAAGGTGTTGCTGCATGTTACAATGCAAAACCTTTCTAGGAGCAGCAGCATTTTTTTCTGGTCATTTACTTCTTGACATAGCTGAGAAGTGTGGAAACGTATGAAAGGAGATAGCATGAAGCAATAGAACACCTGAAGAAGTTTGGGGTGGCAGACTCTATTGGCTGGAGGGGTGAAACGGCATGAGACCACAGGCAGGCTCACTGCCTAATTCCATGGCACTTAGGGCCAGACCTTGTCACTGAATGGCTCTGATAAGTGGCTTTCTGAAAGACATGGTTTGGCTGTTGGGAGTCTCTCAAAAATTTCATGCAGTTTTAGGAAGAACAATGGGTAGGAATCTGAAGACCTAGCTGTGAAGTCCTATGACTTTTGGGATATCTCTCAACCTCCATCTTGCCTTAGGGTTCTTCCCTATAAAATGTTGAGAGAGGTACTAAGGTGATTTTGCTCTCAGAGGGTTGATTCTAGAGTAAATTCTCATTCTCAGATAATTCATAAAATCCAAACTCCCTGGCAGTTTTCCTTCACTGGCAGTCAACATGTAACTCCAATGTTAGTTGAAAAACTTTGTTTTGAGTATGGCAGTTACTTCTTACAAATGTTGTGTTCCAAAGGTTCGTTTCTAGGCTGGTGGTTTGGCATGTCAGCGCTTTGCCCTTACCAGCAGTGTTGCGTGCGGTGTGTATACCCACAGGGCTCTTCTCCCCCAGGCTGTTTAAAGTGCCATGTCCCTGACTGGCCTTGAGAGAGAACCCTGGGAAGAAGGTCTGGGGAAGTGCTGAGATTGCGTGAGGCATGTGGCCTCCTGTTTGCCTCACGTCACTGCCCTGCTGTGGGAGACCTTTTCCAGATCACCAGAGCCACCACAAAGGGCTTGGAGGTGTGGAAATCCCTTCCCCCCTTGCCTGGTAGGCAGGGTACTAGGGGAGGGCAAGGCAAAATGTGTCCCTAGCAGTTCCGATTGGAATGCTGAATTTATTTCCCCATGGGACCATAAGTGGTTACGTGGGCTCCCTCCTGACATTCACTTCACCATACCACATTGGTATCTAAGGAACGGGAGACCACCATCCCAACTCTACTAGGGTGTGTGACACCTTGCAGTCGGAGGGTCTTTAACACAGAACTCAGATAATCAAGTCAGTGTTTGTCAAGCAGGGCATGAGCTCTAAGCAACTGCTGTAGTCCAAGCAACTGCTGTAGTCTGAGAGACCTTTACAATTTCTTTGAAGTTAATCAAGTCAATGAAAGTTGAATACTTACCCAAGTATGGTGAGTTATCAGTTACTATGCGGTTGTGATTTGTTTGTGTAATCATTAATCTCATTGCTAAAGTGGTTTTTAATGGATTCTCTGATTCAGTTATTTAATTTAGAACATTGTTAAGGAGTCATATCCTTCCCTAATCCACATTTTAAATTCTAAGGATTCTATAAAAACAAGGCCTATTAAAATATATTTTAATTTTCTATATTCAGCAACTATCAAAATTATCCACTACAACATAGATTATAAAGGTGCCTATACTAATTAAAATATACATGGTGTGTAAATACTATCCTGATAAACTTTCTGTTTTAAGTTTGATGTGCTTAACACATCTAGCGTGACCTGAAGTTTGCAGGGTAAAGGCTAGGTAAACAGAGAGTCACTTGCTGAAATATTGTATAATTTAATTAAGCTGACATGCCTTAACTAGCTTGTTCCTCAGAGAGATGTCTGTTCATTTGAACAGGATTAGTTTGTAGTCTCTTTCCCCATGCTAACCAAGTTTTCTGCATTTCAGACAGAGCTCTGTATTGTAATTATAGAAGTTTGTAGGGAGAGGTTTTAAAATTCTGTTTCCAGGTGTGCAGATTGCAACCTAGTGAACTTTAGTAAAGGTTCCAGATAACATGTAGAGATAGCGTATTGTGTTAGGGAAATGTCTCTGCTGATGGTCTAATTTTTAATTGACCTGACAGCAGAAGAACGCCTGTGTCTTCTAATCTTTGTTATTTTAGTTGCAGTTAATTAGCTCTAAAAATATCATATAACTCCAAGACAACTGCCATGGGAACTAGCCAGGGGACCTTGGGCCTATGGGCTTCAGTTTTTGTTACCTGTAGAATGTGGAGTTGGAGAATACGATATCTGAAATTTCTGCCAGCATGAAAATGTATGATTCTAACTTATCCATGCTCATTCCTTTATTCATGGTGTTTACAAAATGGTGTAATAATTTTTTCTCCTATGGTATTTTGACTTTTAGTAATGTGTTGCAAAGATCTTTGGGACCATCACTATATCAGTCTATAATCAATATGTATTGAACTCTGAAGAGATGGGATTTAGTACAGTTAAGAATCCATGTCCACCAACCCCTATTTTCAAGAAGGCCGCTTCAGACTGTGGCATGTTCATAGTCAGTAGAATTCATTGAGTACTTATTATTCTGCCTATTACTTTGTTGAATCGCAATAATCCTGAGATTTATAGCTCTCTTCTCCTTTTTGGTACATAATAATATAGTCCTGAAAAAATTCTTTCCAATGGTAATTTCTCTAATACTGTAATTAAGAAATTTATCAAATACATAGTATTATTTTTAAAGGGAATTTACCAGGATTTTTGGCATTTGGTGAAAAGAATAGGAATTGATGTTACTGTTTGATGAGAAAAAGGTATTGCTTTCTGATCAGGCTGTAAGAATAAGTTCATTACTATAACCTTTTTTCTTGTCTTTTTACTTGTAGTACTTCTTCTCTGTGCAAGTCACAAAGCAGGGAAAAGGCAAAAAATACAGGAGCTCCCTGCTTTTATTTTCAGCGCTTAGCTGAAAATTACATCCTTGCAGCGGAACACCCAGTTTCCAGGCTGTCTGTGCTGAGGAAAGGGTGCAGTGACCTGTCTCTTCCTTCAGGTGGCACTCTCTGCTGTGTTGTGTTCTGTGGGTGCTGAGCATTTAAAACAGAATGTTTACTGATGTTACATAATCCGGAAGAGCCGCACGCCCACTCTGTGCGTTAGGAAGCCACACTTCACACAGCTCTGGATGACTGGCTAGCAGTTGCTAGATTCCCAGTTGCTGCCTCTGTTTTTGCCACTGTCATAATGCTGGCTGTTGCAGCATTCAGAACACATTCAGGAACTAGCAAAATAGCATGAGTAAGCAGATTAGTGCATATTTATTAAAATATTTATTGAATGAGTAATAAGCATTGGTTGAATGAATGAATGAATTAATGAGTGAGTTAGTGAAAAGGGGAACTGTAGCACCACGAACTCTTTCCTTCTTATCGTGACCCCTGGGCTATTTGATAGTTCTCGAGAAGGAAACTTGGTGACCTGTTGCTGAGCTTGAGATTTTATTTTCAGTGGTAAATGTAATGTCATTGGTAGTGCTGACTAAAACACAGAAGTGACAAGGTATTTAAACATGCCTAAAAGTGAAGAATGTGTGTAGACTTGGTGTAAGCGTCAGGTGTAGTACTATACGTCAAGCAGACAAATGTGTGAAAATCCACAAGACTGAGGGTGATAGCTTAATTCTGTGATCTTTTGAATAATAGGTTATGGAAATTAATCACAGAACCAGCACAGAGCTAAGACATCAAAGTTAACTAACTGTCTGTGGGAAGTCTCACTCAATGAAACAGAGCCGTTATTGACTTAATTTTATTGATCATTTCATTTCAGAATGCAAAGGAAATGATCAGAGGTGTTGATACTCTGAACCTAATTTGACCCACAGTGAGGGCTTACTTAGACAGGTAAACACAACAGGAATTCTGAGTGGAAGGCCATGCTGCTCATTCAACAAATTCAGCAAATGATTGAAATGCCTTCTCTGTGTCACATGCTGCTCCAGATGCTGTGGGCTCATTGGTAAATGCAACAGACAAAATCCCTGTCTTCGAGAAGCTTTCATATTAAGAGCTGACAAAGATCTGTTGTCCAAGAAACTAGCCTCGTGATTACTTGACTGCAGTGACCTTAACTCTCACGTCACTTCAGACTCCTGCTGCAGGGTCACACGCTGAGTGTTTGCATGATCTAGAATTGTTTCAAAAATCTGAAAATTCCCATATCCTTTCTTCCTACATTGTCTTTTCTTCAGTCTCACAATGACTGGTTGTCTGTATTTCTCCTTCTGTATCAGTGTTTGCCTGGCCTCTTCCTCTTTCCCACCCAGTCTGTACCCCATTTTTGACCATGTGGCTTATTCTCTCACCTGTGCCCTTGTTCCCTCTGCTTCGGCTTCGGCTGCCTCCATCCACCATATCCGGATCAGGGATGCATTCTGCATTCTCAACTGTTAGATCCTGCTGGAGAATCTCAAGTAGCTGAAAACACTGATATCCCCAGAATTCCCGATTTTCAGCCTCTGCTCATTTCTCAGACCACCGTAAATTCTTTGTTCATCCTTGGTCAGTACTCTCTCCCTCCTTGGTCTCCTGCTTCTCATGTTGAGATTTGATACGGAACTTACCATAAGTCTCTCCAGGACTGGACTTGAGCTGCTCTTGAAGTTTGTGTTGCCTCTATTCCCTCGTGTTCTACCTTTTCCAGTCAGCTTTTACGCAAGGATGGCCACCTTCATGCAGCTTCTCTGGCCATCCAAATTGGGGTCAGTGGCCCTGATCAGGACACAGGGTGATCTTCTTGTGGGCAGAGACTGAGGTTACTTTCACGTTTTGTATATTTAGTGCCTGGCACAAGGTGGGTATTTAGTAAATGATAGCTAAGTGAAAAAATAATAAACAAGAAGAGAATTTGGAGCAAAGCCAGAATTTAGAGAATTGGAAATACAGAGTTCCTAAATCTCAAAGAAAGTATAGGCAAAATGCCGTGGGTAGGGTTTCCAGAAGGGAGAGTGTTTTTCATTGAACAAGTGGAACTAATACATGAAAGAAAGGCAGAAGGCTGTGAAACAAATGCATATATATAATTATATATTTTATAACACAGGGCCTGGCAGAAGTGAGGCCTGCTTGAGTGTGGTTGGTAGGATAATACGGGTGTAATCATTTATAGTTTTAATTTGAACATTTCACCTAAAACGTCACATGGTGTGTTTGAGTGTGAGAGTGTTATGTTACAGAATTACATGCTTATGGTTTTGTAATAAAAGATTTTGTAATAAAAAGCGTGGGCGTTATTTGTGCCAAACCCTGTATCTGTATAACATGTGAAAGGGGAACGCAACCCTAGGAGAATAATGAGCTGAGGTTTTAAAAAGGTTAAGGCCGACCTTTCACATTTTATATATAAAAGATGAAAACAATAAGCAAATTAATATTCTTATTAACAAACTGACCCTATAATCAGATAGAAAGAGTAAATAAACTTCTCATCTTTTTTTTTGTTACTGTCGTCTCTGACATGAAAGGTGATCCACACATAGGCCAATGAGGATAGAAGTAAGACCAATAATAGGAGAACTTGAAGCCTCAGGGAGGGGAAGAGATTGTACCAGAACCTCTGGCTGCTCCAAATGAGTTCACATCTCAGGTTCACAGCTGAGAAAATTTGTTCATGTCATTGCCAGACTAGTGATTTTTGAGTAATTATGGTGAATTTGAAAACTTCTAGAAGACTATCAAGGAATAAAGCTCCAAAATTATTTTAAAAAGAATGCAGATGCCATAGATTTTAGTGAGCTTTATCATGGTGTATGATCTTCTTAATGTATTGCTGAATTCGGGTTGCTAATATTTTGTTGAGGATTTTTGCATCTATGTCCATCAGGGATATTGGCCTGTACTTTTCGTTCTTTGTAGTGTCTTTGTCTGATTGTGGAATCAGGGTGTTGGTGGCCTCGTGAAATGAGCTTGGGAGCCTTCCCTCCTCTTGAATTCTTTTGGAATAGTTTGAGAAGGATGGCTTTTGGTTCGTCTTTGAATGTTTGGTAAAACCAATGTTTTGGTAAAACATTTTACCAAACATTCAAAGAAGCCATCTGGTCCAGGCCCAGTCTTCACTGTTAACAGGGTCTCTCTGTGTGCAGAGTAGGAGGATACTGCCAGTGTAGAGACCTAGATTCCCATAAGGTCTTCGACATCATCTGTCCTATAGTTTATTCTTGGGGACGTGATGGAGAAGTGGACTACAGTATGGGTAGTTAGTGAACAACAGCACCCAATCTTAGGAACTTATTGCAGAGTCGAAGGAAGCTTCCAGGGCTGCTGGTTCTGATCCTGTTCCGCCTGGCAGTTTTACATCGTCTCCCACTGCTCACTGTCCACTGATGACCTTGCAGCTTATTTCCCTGGGAAATAGAAGCTTCCCCATCTTGGTCCTCCCACTGCCAGCTCCACTAATCTCCCTGCATCTGTGCTCATGCGCTCTGTCATCCTGTTCCTCCCACTTGTACATTGGATCTTCTTTATTTTGCTTACTCGTTGTTCCTGAAATTATCTCCTCTCGTAGTAGTTTTTCATGTATTTTCCTTTCTTTGTTGGACGAAGATGCTGTACAATCATGCTATAATATTTCACCTTATAAACACACTATAATATCTTTCTTTAAAAAAAATAAAACCCTCTCCTATCCTGTGTCCCCTTTACCTGTGTCCCCTGTGTCCATTTCATTGCCACCCTCTAGGGCAGAACATCTTAAAAGCTGTCTGAACTCCTTGCCTCCACACCTTTGACAAGGTGTCAGTGACTTTCATGCTGTTAAATCTGGTGGTCAGTCCCCAGTCTTCATCCACTCAGCAATATTTGACCCAGTTGATCACTCTTTCCTGGTTCAGACTTTCTGGGCAGCACCACTCTCCCAATTTACCCCCTTCCTTGTTTGCTGCCACTTCTGAGTCCCCTGTGCTGGGTCCTTCTCCTCTTCTTGACTGAGGGATGCTAACCCCAGGTCCATTCTTTGCTCCGGGCTCTCTCACCCATCTAGTCCCATTAAAATACAGTGGCACACTGACCACTTCCAGATGGGTTCACCAGTTTCAGCCTCCCTGCCTGAACTCCGGTTGGTATACCCCCCTGCCCACTTGATACCCTTTCTGCGGTTTCTAACAGCACAGTGCTGCTCTTCACACAGGCTTAAAAAACCCTGTAGTCTTTTGTGGGGAGGGTTGGGGGAAGGGACTGAGGGCAGGCAAGAAGGAGACTTCAATAGAGAGACTCTGTTCCAGGGGACACTTCTGTTTCTGCTTTCCACACCTCACTTCCGTCCCTGAAAGCAGGAGTGAGTAGGCCTTTCTTACTCAGTAGTAACTTTTAACTTTTCCTCTCGCACTCAGCATCTGATGCATCAAACATACACTAATCTCGGTGCCCTAGAATGCTCTTTGCCCAGATACCCTTGTGGCCCACTTCCTTACTTGCTCAGACATCATCTCTTCACATGTCCTTGTGCACCCCATCTAAAGCAGCACCCCTGACACCGTACCCTTATTCTGTTCACTCTTTCCCATGGCACTTAGTACTACCTGATGTTACTGTGTCTGTCTTTGTCCGGCTCTACCCAACTGAACTCCATGAGGACAGGAATTTTGTTTTTGCCCCATATCCAGTGCCAAAAATAGTAGCTGGCGTGTGGCAATGTTCAATAAACATTTGTTTAATTGAATGGCATATTGATGAGATCTCTGACGAATTCAGACCTTGTCTGTTTTTTTGTTTGTTTTGGCCATTCATGTTTTATACTTTATCAGTCATTGTATTAGAGAAGGTGAAGCCTGTTGTTTCTCTGAGGTTTTTTATGTGATTATAGGCATTTTGTTACTATGACTTTCATTTATGGTAAGTTTTAAGAATATACAAATTCTAGTAACGATAGCAAGTTTATTCATTATGGTGTTACAACAATTGTTGCATTGGAAGTTGAAAATTACAGTAATAATGATAAATTTAAAATTTGGCATTATAGCTATAAAGCACAAAAAGTAATAATACAGGGTCCCTGGCCTTAAGGAACTCATGGCCTAGGTGATCAGACAGTCATATAGATAAGTAACTACATGGTGTCTCTGTCGTTTGGAAACAGAGGCAAATGTGTGCAGTGCCCTTAAGGACACCTTCAGTCTGTTTTAAAAAACTGTATTTCCAGACTTTCAGGACACCCAGTATGTTCTAGGGGGATACAGATTAGAACAGAGCTGTGTGTGAAGAGTGGTACCGGAGTGAAGGAGGCACAGCTGATTGTGCTGACAGACAGAACTATGAGCCCGGACAGAGGGAAACTCCACGGATATCCAAACTGGGTTCTGCCACATACAGAGATCAAGAAACCATCCTCATCTGAGCACATTAGAGAAATTCCTCCCTTGGCCTAGAAATGGCCCTTGATGAGAGAGACACAGACGGACCCTGTTGTCTGTCAGTTTTCACTTCTAATGGCCACGCTGAGTTAGCTGGAGTCATCCCGGCATTGCAGGATGGAAGGCTCCACCTTGTCGTAGTCCAGCTGGAGGGGCTGGGCGTCAGAGCAGTTAGTACGGTACCATCTCTATGCTCATAGTTTGACTGATAACTTCCCTTTCCATAATTTTAGGGTTAAAAATGCATGGGTGATTTTGAGTAGCTCAGGAGGCAGCAGGGACAGGTGTGGAAGGTGTGTTGAGACTCCATCCAGAGCTGTTCTGTTTGGTTGAGCAGTTGATGCACTGGGCACTGGCGTCTGGCCGCGATAGCTGTGTGCCTAATGTGGACCTGCACCAGCCTGGGCAGAGGGAGTTTTTTCTGAACTCACACAAAGTCCTGTGTAATCTGACAGCAGCTCTGTCCCATTTCCTGCCTATGTTACCCTCACGTGCCTGGGTTAGTGTGGGTTATAGGAACTGTTTGCCCCACTGAAAGGAATTCAAGACAGTTCTCTAGATTTGAAAGATCATTCTGATTTTTTTACAAATTGTGGTTCAAAATAAACCTTTGTTTGTTTTATAACTGTAATAAGGAAATCTTTTTCATGCCTCTGTCTGATAAAAACTAGGGAGAAGAGGAAAACAAATAACTAAAGAGAAGCATCTTGTTGCTATCCCAGCTGTTGAAATGTATCAGTATTTTATAAACAACCTGCATTGTATAGTACACAAAAGATTAGTTCATTTAAAAAATTCAGTAAGGATATGATATTTGGTGGTGGTTTATTCATTGACTTTAGTATATTCTGAGTTCTTTTATGTCTCAAATACTTTTCACTCTTACATAAGAGTAACTTACTGGGCTGTCCATAGTACAGTTGATATTCCACTACCTCCTAGATTCCAGTGTTAAGAAAACTGATGCTAATCACATCCCCTTCCTTTGTGAGTTAACTGGTGATTTACCGGGAGGTTGTAAATGAGGCATTGGGAGAGGAGGGTTGAGGAGCTGTGATCAAGTTGCCTTGTTCAGGTGAAATACATTCCGAGACTCCCTCTCTCAAGACTCCCTTCTTGAAGTTCTAGATGTTTTTAGTGTGCTCTTGAGATTCCAAAAATTCACTGCTGTTTCATACATCAGATATGAAGACTGGCCATTGGTTTTTATGTTAGAACTTTGTTAATCATCTGTTTTACTATTGCCATTAATATGTCTTTTTTTTCTTGTAGGTGAAGCTTTATTCTAAGAATATTTGATTCACTCAGTTCATGAGCTCAAATTATACTCTAAATGTTACAGAAGTGTTGAAAGATTGGTAAGTATTTCATGTAATAAATATTACCAGTCAGAATACTTGGTTCAGCCTAAGGCTTTGATGAAACCACATAGTAATGTGACATTAATTTAACTGCAAACAAACAATAAAACCTCATAGTTTTAAATGTAAATTTTTGTTTTTCTAATCTTTTTTTTAATATTTATTTTTTAGCTCGGTCATGAGCACCGACAGTAACTCTCTGGCACGTGAATTTCTGACCGACGTCAACCGGCTGTGCAATGCCGTGGTCCAGAGGGCGGAGGCCAGGGAGGAGGAGGACGAGGAGGAGGAGGAGACACACATGGCTGCGCTTGGGCAGTACCTTGTCCACGGCCGCGGATTTCTTTTACTCACCAAGCTAGATTCGATCATTGATCAGGTAACGCTTTCCTATCAAATAATTTTTTTATCAGTATATTATCGTCAATTTTAGGTACATAATTTCTGAGAGCCTCTGAGATAAAATCGAATCACTTACATCACTCCAACAAAGAAAAGTAGCCCCATTTAAGAACATATGTTTATGTGGATACTTTTTAAAATGTCTGAAATATCTTGAAATTATAAATGGCCTTTCTTCTAAAATGGTTTCCTATTTACTGTTTTTATCCTAATATAAGTGCAAGGTAACTGTGATTATTAATAAAGATAGAAGATCACAATTCAGAAACATGAATTTGCACTTTCAATAAACATCAGATATGTTTTTGAAAAGTTTAGTGTAAATTATATTTAGGGAGCTAGCTAAATGGGTGAAAGTGGAGAAGAACCTTTTGTGTGAACTAGTAATTACTGAGTCCTCTAACTTGTATGCATCTTCTTTAGTGCGTTCTTGTGTTTGCTTAAAGTATTGTATGACCATGTGGCGTTGTGCTAATTTCTAATTATAGAACTAACAAAGTTTGAAAGCGAGTTGGAACTATAGAGATGTGTTCACCCACCCTCCTTTTGCAGATGAAAAACTGAGATGCAGAAACATAAAGTAACTCAGGCAAGGTTCACTTGAAGCCCAAATGTGATCTATATCTTTATTTCATTACAGTAGAAAACAAATATTTAATTTAGGAAAGAAAAACTCCCATCTGTTTTTGGGAACTAATTAATGTAGTTAGATAACATTTCAATTAACTCGAATTGAAAGATGATAAAGTCTCTGTAGCACCTGTGTGACAGACATTTTTAAACGCTTTAAATGTTACTGGCCTTAGGTATACACTTAGCCATTATTAAATTTCTTTGATATGAAGCATATTTCTAGTAAAAACATATGTTGGATAAATATAGAGACTAAAGTGAAATGTCTTTGTTTACACTGTAAACTAAGGAACCAAACAAATATGAGGATGTATTTGTTCACCCTGGTGACTGTCTACCATGGAATATTCCATAATATTTATAGGTTTATGTAATTTTGTTTTTCATGAATGTGACTTATTGGAGGTATGACTAAATGTAATTTAAGTTTTATATATTTGTGTGACTTTTATAAATAAATTAAAAACCAGAAAAAATTATTTGTTAGACTACATTTAGTGATTTTCTATTTTGAAATTTTGATTTCATATTCAAGTCATATTCCGTTCATCTTATCCCACATTAGAACAATTTAGTGCTTTCTCTTTTTAAAAGATACTACATAAATAACATGATAAATATCAAATACCCCAGAACAAATGTTGAGAGAAACTGAAAAGGAACCAAATAAATTCAGAACTACATAATTGTAAAGATATCTGTTTTCTCCAATAAAATCTCAATGGCTTTTTCTTAATGACAGCATTATTAAGGTATATTCACATATAATAGAACTCACCTCTTTCATATGCACAAAATTCAGTTTTTTAGTGCAGTCACAGTCGGTTCTGTAACATTTGCATCACCTCAAATAGAAACTGTGTGCATTTTGGCTCGCTCTCCCCTATTCCTCCCATGCCCCCAGCCCTAAGCAAACACTAATCTACTTTTTATCTCTGTAGATTTTCTGCTTTGTCTTTTAAGTCATGGAATAACTTTTCATATATTATTAACTGCAATCATTCAAGTCGTCATTGAATAATATGTTTCTCTATGGTGATATTTTTTAATCCCTTCTCTTCCTTTGTCACTTATTTTTGGGGATATCTCTAGTAGTGATAGTAGGAACAGTAGAAGTAGAGTGAAATTAATAGCCTTTTAAAAATAGGGCTTATCAATATTTAATTATTTAAACCAGGGAATGGAGAACGATCATTTGGATCTTTAAGGGGAATTTAGTTGCACAAGAGTTCACCGTTTAAGGCAGAATCAGAACGCTGGATTCCAAGCTGCCCGTTTCAGGAGGACCTTGAGCACTTATCTGCTTCTCACAAGGAGGATCACTTGTGGGAGGAACACTTGGGTTCTCTGGGAGAGCAACAATTTCAGCCCTCACCAGTCTACTGCAGTCCTTTTGCTTTATTAATTGATGTTTAATATAAAGAATTAAACAGACTTGATTGACATCTAATTTGTAACAAATGCATTCACCTGTGGAGCCACCACCCACATCACTGTCCAGAACATTTCCACCCTCTTGGAAAGTTTGCCAGGTGCCCCTGCGAGAAACCACTGTTCTGATTTCTAGCATCTGAGTGTACCTTTGTTTGTGCTGGAACTTCACGTAAAGGGAATCATGCCCTATGCGCCCTTGTGCCTCCAAGGTTCCCCCATTTGCGTGAGTCAGCAGCTCAGGGCTTTCTGTCTCTGGCGTCCTGTTGTCTGAGGCACCATGGCTTGTTTACATCTCTTGCTGTTTGACCATTTGGGTCACATCCATTTGGCTATTGTGAATAAGGCTGCTGCGAATATTTTTCCATTTCTCCTGGGTAAATGTGTAGACATACAATTGCTGGGTCAAAAGGGTATTTAACTTTGGAAGAAGGCCAAACTGCTTTCAAAATGGACATGCCACTGCAGTTTCCCAGCTATGTGTGGGAATCCATGCTCTCTACTGTCCTCTCTACACCCTCTCTGATACTTGATGCTCCAGAATCCACTAATGTTTGCATCCCCTCTAACATTGTCTATTGCCAGCCATTTTAGTATTAGCATCGAAGTGAACATAAAATAGCATCTGACTGTGGTTTTAATCTGCATTTCTCTGACAACTAATGATATTGATCACTTTTTGTGTGCTTGTTGGCCATTTCCATATTTTCTTTTGTAAATATTTGTTCAAGTTTTGTGCCCATTACTTTTCTTTTTTTGAAAAATATTTTATTTATTTATTTTTAGAGAATGGGGGAGGAAGGGAGAGAAACATCAATGGCGATTGTCTCTCATGCACCCTTACTGGGGACCTGGCCTTCAATCCAGGCACGTGCCCTGACTGGGAATCGAACTGGTGACCGTTTGGTTCAAAGGCTGGCACTCAGTCTACTGAGCCACACCAGCCAGGGCTTATGCCCATTACTCTTCATTTTAAAAACAAATAATATCTTAAAGTACATGAAATTAACACTGATCATTGTACTGCATGAGAATATTAATTACGCCATGGAGAGTCACACGGCCATGTTTACATTAACCCCCAAAATTAAATATAAACTTGCTGTGCTTGTTATTAATGCATGGCTTCCCTTCTTCTCTTCTTTTCTGTTTCTCTTTCTCTTCTGTTTTTTTTTTAAGTCCAGGTTGTGGCCATTCTTAAAGTGAGGTCATTTGTCTGTTCAATTGTGGTAGTTCTTTAGGTATCCTGGATAAAAGTCTTTGTTGGATTGTGAGTATGTTCTTTGTGGCTTGCCTTTTCTTTCCTTAACAATGTCTTTAGAAGAGCAATTTTTTCTTTTGGGAATAGAGCTTTTTATATCGTGTCTAAGAAACCTTTGTCTTACAACTCCAACATTGTAAAGATACTCTCTATGTTTGTTTGCTTGTGTTTCTAGGAGCTTTTTAGTTATTACTTTTACTTTTATCTGATCCAGTGAGGTAGAAGTTATGGTTCCTTTCTGCCCCTGCTCCCTGTATAGTTACCTGGTTGTTCCAGCAAGACTTCTTCTTAGAAGTCTTCTCTTTCCCCCACTGAATAACCTTGGCACCTTTGTTGAAAATCAATTGACTGTATATATATAGTCAACTCTTTACTATATATATATATATAGTATGAGTTGATGTACCTGTCATGTACATCCCATGCTGTTTTGATTACTGTGGCTTTTATGGTGAGTCTAGAAATTAGATGGTGTATGTTCTCCATTTGTTCTTCATTTTCAAGAATGTTTGACTATTCTAGATCCTTTACATTACCATATAAATTTTAGAATCAGCTTATTAATCTTCATAAATGCCCTCTAAGATTTCAGTTGTGAGGGCACTGAATCTAGAAATCAATTTGGAGAGAATTGGCAACTTAACAATGTTGACTTTCTTAGTCCATGAGCATGGTATAATCTGTTTGTTTTTTTGTTTTGAGTCCTCTCTAATTTCTTTGCAATATTTTGTGGTTTCCAGCTTAGAGGTGTTGCATATTTTTGGTTAAATTTATTGTAAATATTTAAAAATTTTTGTTATTATTGGAAATGACATTTAACTTTATCCCTGTTGTTTCTTGTTCTTAGACATACAGTTGATTTTTGTTTGTTGACCTGTGCTAAATTCATTTATTTCTATTTATCTTGAAACATTTTTTGTAGATTTCTTAGTAATTTCTGTGTGCACAATCATGTCATCTGTGAGGAATAATTTTACTGCTTTTCCAATTTCTATACCTTTTATTTCATTTCTTGCCTTTTACACTGGCTTCTAGTACAAAGGGCGAGAAAAGTGATGACAGCCAACGTCTTCCTTGTGTCTGACCTTAGGGGGAAGCATTCAGTGTTTGACCACCGAATGTGATGTCAGCCCTGGGCTTTTCTTAGATGCCTTTTATCAGACTGAGGACATTCTCATCTATTTCCAGTTTGTGGAGAGCTTTCATTCTGAATGTATGTTGGATTTTATCGAATGCCTTTTCTGTATCTGTTGAGACTATCGTATCTCCTTAAAATTCTGTTAGTGTGGGTGAACTGTACTGATGCTTTCTAAATGTTGAACCAATTTGCGCTTCTCTATTAAACCTCATTTGGTCATGATGTATTATACACAGACATGTTGATCTCTTTATTCTTAGGAAAAAATACTCTGCTTAAGTAGTACAAAATGTTCTTTTTAATAGTTAAAGATGGCAGAGTTGAAGTTTATACTCAGACCTTTACAAGTTTGTTGAAAGAAACTTTGCCCAGCTTAAAAAGTAACAATTATTCTCGATTTTAATCTTGCCTCCAGTATCAAGTAGGTAGATGACTTTAATATTTAATTGCTCTAGATCTCAGTATCCTCATCAGTAACCTAAGTACATCTAATTGGATGATTTAAAGATCTTCAACATAAAAATTGTTTGTTTCTATATTTGATTATAATAGTTTCTGATTTCTCCTATACCCTGATTATGAATATATATAGAGAGAGCTTAATTCTGATGTAAAGAGTACAAAATTGCAATGCTTTATTACCAACAGACTATACTAAAACTGAACTAGTATGCACACCATGTGTTATAAATACTTCTAAAAATTTCATTGTATCTTATTTGCATACCTGTTCATACTCTATTTGTTTTGAACTGTGTCCCTTTTAGTCCAAGCTGTTAGTATTTTTTGATGATACAACTTTCTTTAAAAATGTGGGTTTGCTCTTATTTTAATGGAATTCACCCCTTGCCCCAAAGCCACATCTGTTGTTTTTGAGACAGACCTCTCTGTACTGTGGGCATGTAGGCTTGTGTCGAACAATGCCCTCAAGATTCTTAGTTGTATGCTTGCCTGCTGACAAGTCCTTATGGAGTCTTAACAAGCAGCATTACAGCCGCTAATAACCACTTCTCTCCTGGGAGGGGAGCAGGCACACCACAGCCTGCAGGCCAAAACTGCTGCCTACGGTCTGGTTTTAGACAGGCCGCAGGCCAAGAATAGATTCTGTATTTTTAAAAGGCTGTTCAAAGAAACAGAAGGATATGCAACAGAGAACATATATGACTTACAAAGCCTAAAATACTTCCTGTCTGGCCCTTTACAAAAAAAAAACCCACATTGCAACCTGTATCTAATTCAAGAAAAACCATTAGCATAATGTTTGACATCAGTGGAAAAAGACTCTTCTGAGACCTCAGAAACATTTGACAAAATTCCTCTATTCTTAACAAAAGCTCTAAAAATAAGTTAAGAATAGAGGATTTCATATACAAAGAGTAGTAAAGCCAATAATGTATTTTAAATTATTTTTTATTTTTCAATTATAGTTGACATTCAGTATTATATTACTTTCAGGTGTACAGCATAGTAATTAGACTTACAGAGTCATCCCCCCAGTAAGTCTAGTTCCCACCCAGCACCATACACAGGTACTCCATTATTATCACTATATTCCTTATGCTTTAAAAAACAATAATATTTTTAATAAGCTCTGCAGTAGAACCAACATAAGAATAACCATTACTATTTCTGTTTGATATCATGTTTTAAAAACATGCAATAATGAAGTGGAATATGAAAGGCATGACAGCTAAATGTGAGCATGGTAGAGAAATAAAAATACAAATTTTAAACAGATGTGTAAGAGCAATCCAGATCATCCAGAAAACTGTTCAGCAAAGTTACCGAACATGAGATGAACATATTATTTTCTTTAGCTATAGCTGTACAGCTAGAAAAAGAAGATTCTATTTACAGTAGTAATGGAGACATGTTCATATATGTATATCAACATATATTAGAAATAATTATAAAATTCTAATGAAAAATAAAAGTCTTAAATAATGCTCTTATTTCTGCTTATGTCTGAAGCAGTAAATTTTTAAAAAATATATTTTATTGATTATGCTATTACAGTTGTCCCATTACCCCCCCTTCATTCCCCTCCATCATGCACACCCTCTCCCACCCACATTCCCCCCATTTAGTTCATGTCCATGTGTCATAAGTTCTTTAGCTTCTACATTTCCCATACTACTCTTGCCCTCCACCTGTCTATTTTCTACTTACCATCTATGCTACTTATTCTCTGTACCATTTCCCCCTCTCTCCTCCTCCCACGTCCCTGTTGCTAACCCTCCATGTGATCTCCATTTCTGTGGTTGTTCCTGTTCTAGTTGTTTGCTTAGTTTGTTTTTGTTTTTGGTTTAGGTGTGGTTGTTAATAATTTTGAGTTTGCTGTCATTTTGCTATACATGTTTTTTATCTTCTTTTTCTTAGATAAGTCCCTTTAACATTCCATAAAATAAGGGCTTGGTAATGATGAACTCCTTTAACTTGACCTTATCTGAGAAATACTTGATCTGCCCTTCCATTCTAAATGAAAGCTTTGCTGGATAGAGCAATCTGGGATGTAGGTCCTTGCCTTTCGTGACTTGGAGTACTTCTTTCCAGCCCCTTCTTTCCTGTAAGGTCCCTTTTGAGAAATCAGCTGACAGTCTGATGGGAACTCCTTGGTAGGTTACTGTGTCCTTATCTCTTGCTGCTTCTAGGATTCTCTCCTTCATTTTTACCTTGGGTAATGTAATTATGATGTGCCTTGGTGTGTTCCTTCTTGGGTCCAACTTCTTTGGGACTCTCTGAGTTTCCTGGACTTCCTGGAAGTCTATTTCCTTTGCCAGAATGGGGATGTTCTCCTTTATTATTTGTTCAAGTAAGTTTTCCACTTGTTGCTCTTCTTCTTCTCCTTTTGGTACCCCTATAATTCAGATGTTGGATCATTTAAAGATATCCTGGAGGTTCCTAAGCCTCTCCTCATTTTTTTTGAATTCTTATTTCTCCATTCTTTTCTATTTGGTTGTTTCTTTTCTCCTTCTGGTCCACTCTATTGTTTTGAGTCCCAGTTTCCTTCCCATCACTATTGGTTCCCTGTGCATTTTCCTTCATTTCTCTTATCGTAGCCTTCATTTGTTCATCTAATTTGTGACCAAAATCAACCAATTCTGTGAGCATCCTGATCACGAGTGCTTTGAACTGTGCATCTGATACGTTGGCTATCTCTCAGTTGCTTAAAAGTACTGGTTCTGGAGCTTTCAATTCTGTTTGAGCCATCTTCCCCCCACCCCTTTGGTCTGGTTGCACCTGTTTATGTATAAGGGGCAGAGCCTTAGGTGTTCACCAGGGTGGGGCACGCCAGTCGCTGGGTTGTGACGTTGTATGTGGGGACAGGGTCCGAGAGGTAACAATGGCACTTGTTCCGCTCTCCGTCAGACCTCAGTCCCTTCTGCTTCTTCCCCGGAGCAAACTGGGCCCCTCTGGTGCCAGTTCCCATGTGGGTGGGCTTGTGCACCCCGTGGGACTTTCCAAGGACCTCTCTTGTGAAGCTGGGAGTCTCTCCCTGCACCCCAACCCCCACAGGTGTTTTCAATCAGTGCCCCAAGGCTCTATTTCCTAGCGCTGGGATCCTGGGCCACACGCAGTGCCTTGCTTCACAATCCCCACCTTGCTGGCTCTGCCGGTTGCCACCACTCTGCCGGGGTCTGGAGCTGCCATTTGCACACTCAGGGTCCACCTGCTGCGGTTTTGCGCACCCAGGATGCCTTATGTGCCCGGTCCCAATGCTCTCTGCTCTCCACGCCTGTGACCTGTACTCCCCTTACTGGTCTGGATGAACAGGTCTATTTTAACTTCTTGGTTGTCCGACTTCCATACAGTTCAATTTTCTGTCTGTTCCGGTTGTTATTCTGTTTCTAATTTGTTGTCCTTATCTTGGTTGTGTAAGGAGGCACAGTGTGTCTACCCATACCTCCATCTTGGCCGGAAGTGGAGCAGTAAATTTAATTAGCATGTCAAAGTGCTGATTTAAGTACCGTTAATACCAATTAAAATAACATTCTGGATACCATCCAGGTTTCTTAGCGTGTCATCCTGAGGTCCGAACCCACTGGTCTGGTGCCCACCTGCCACTGCAGCTTCAGTGATACTCTTCTGGCTTGGGGTCTCAGCTCTTCTCCTGCCTCGCTTGCCCTTTCTCTCTCATCGTCCCACCACCTTTAGGATGGGTAGGATAGGCAACTAATATAAAATCCAGGCTAAACAATAGACTTGTGAAAGGCACAGTGCCAGGCCCCTGGTAGGTACATAAATATGTTTCTTGAATTGAACTGAAAAAATCACCAGCTGAAGGAGACTACTTTGACTGGTTATTATTGCTATGGGGAATTTAAATAGTCATTTTCCTTGCATAATGGGAAACCTAAAAATGTTAAGTATTAAGTGAAGAGTGGTGTGATTTCTAGCCAGGGAAAGGACCGTTAATGGCATATATTCTCTGGTATGGCGTGTTGAGAACTTTCCACTTGGGTGGTATAAGGTAACACCCATTCCTCTGGATACTGTGACTACTTGGTTTGAAACAATGCTGCAAGTTCTAATTTGCCACGGTGTCCGAAAATAAGAGGAAAAGATTTTATGACTAAGAAAAGGGTAGAATTATGCATGTGGTCTCCTGAAGGACTTGAAAGGATAAATACACCTGGGAATAAACAATACCCCCCCAAAGTAATAGATCTGGAGGAGCAGAGAGAGTGCCCCCATGGTGAATTGCATTAGAAATTATCGTGATTGGTGTGAAATGCAGCATTGTGCCCCACTGTTGTATCGGGCGGCCCGGAGGCAGGTGACAGTGTCATCATCAGGTCAACAGTTCCCGGAGAGGTGGCCAAAACCAAAACCTGCACTTGCTTCCCTCTCATTCTTTCGGTTTCCAAGGCCCATGGTTTTCAAGAACTAATCCACTTGGTGGAATGGGCGCAGTGGGCCTGACCTCCTCAGCAAGGAGGACAGTAATCTTGGGTTGGTGCAGGAAGAAAACCTTCACAGGGGAGGCATTGCTGGGGCTGGGCCTTGAAGGCAGCGAGCCAGCAAGCCCTTAGCTAAGGGGAAGGAGCGAGGGAAGTTCCAGACCACAGTCACGTAGAGGCCAGGAGGCAGGAGTGCCTGTTCACGCAGTGGCGATGGTTTGCCAGTGTACTGATGGGGACCAAGGGCTCAGTTATAAGGACAGTGAGTCCGGAGTACTTCACACACCGTCGAGGTTTCTGCGAGTTCCATTAGAATGTTACAAGCTCATCTGCTCAAGGGCAAGACTCCATCAGGAGGACTCTACAGGAACGACGTGCCCACAATTGGGGTACAGATTTTTAAGACCACGTACATTTTGCTGGCATCCTAAAAAATGTTGAGGTCCCTCCTAAGTCGGAGCTATACATGAAAGTATTACCCAGACATCTTTAGACTTGTTAATTTTGAAGTAATAACAAGGAAATGGGGCCTTTCGATACAATTTTCACTTTGAATCCAGAATTTAAAGTCTTTTATGCAGACAATGTTTATACAAGTTCAACTATGTACCAGGATCTGGTGGCAGAGGGGGATGATTGCTGAGGACCTGGGCCTGTGCCCAGGAGTCTGTGCCGTGAGGGAGGACTGGCAGGTGTGTTTGACAAGCTTCCCACCGTATCTGGAGATAAATGCAAACTCCTCCTGCCCATGGCCCGTGGGACCTCGTTATGTCGGGCACTGCCCATTCGCTGGCCTGCACCCTCCAGCCTCCTCTCCCAGCTCTTTCCTCGTTCCCTATTTATACTTCCTAGGATCCCTTTTCCTCCACATCTTCGTGTGGATTCCTTCTTCTCCTCAGTGTATCTGCTCTAGTGGCCCATCCTGAGTAGGCTGTAAAGTGTCCTGCTTGTCGTCACTCTGTTATCCCTCCCCTTTTAATTTTTCATTCTATGAACACTTATTTGTACCCATCATTTTACATCTCCCCTACTGGAGTGTCAGCTTTGTGAGGGTGTGGACATTGTCATGCTTGTTCACCACTGCATCCACTGTCCTGCACCTGGTGGGGCACAGTCCACATGTGTGAGAACAGAAGAGGGAAATGGGTGCTCAGACACCAGCGGTTCAGCAAGGCGCCTGCTAGGCTGGAAGTAAATCAGGAACGTGAAACTGAACTTGACCGAGGGGATCAGAGGAACTGAGACCTGGGGGGCGAGTTGGAGTTTGGCAGCTGGGAGGAGGGCGAGAGCAGTGTATGTGAGGAAGGCTCAGAGAGCAGAGGGGCAGGGAGACCCTTCACAGCTGGACCTGTGGGAGGTCAGGTGTGGTGGTGGAGCTGAAACTGGACAAGTCCCTGGGAAACACATCACAAGAGGCCTTCTGAGCCTCAAAAGGAGTGTAGATTTTACTTTTGGGGGATTTTGAGCCTTTTCTTAATCAGGACACGAGAAGGAATAGGTTGAATGCTGTGTCTGCTTTCTCATTCCCTCTGACTCTTCAGCCTGTTGTCATTGGACTGAAGAGACAGAGTCATTCCGTGAAAGCTGCACTGGTCCAGGCCACTGGTGGTCTCTTGCCTCCACAGCGGAAGTGCGGCCGCTCTTTCCTGAACTGCTCTCTCCCCAATCCCTCTGCTGCACTTCTCCTTTGGGAGCTGCTGCTCCGTCTCCTCTGCAGGCCTCTCTTCGGCACAGCCACTGTAATTCCTTCAGTGTTGTTCTTCAGAGCTTCGTCATTGTCATGCTTCTCTTGTCATTCTGTGTACCCTCCCTAGGAAATCTGACCTGTGTGTGTAGTGGCCAGAGTGGTCTTTCTAGAATACAGATCTGGCCCCCTCCCCACTCCCTGATGTGAGGAATTTAAATATGACTTGTCAGGAATTCCTTGACCACCATGTGTCAGGTGTCCCAGCTCCAGCTCTGTAGCTCCTGTCCCCACTTCTGACTGATGCGATCGCTCCTTCCTGTGCACTGCTAAACTGAACACGTGTGCCACACCTGGGTACTTACTCATGCTGCCTGCCTTCTGTTCTTTAACTGTTTGTGTGTATGTGTCTTATGCACCAAATGAGGGGACCTTCTCCAGGGCTTGTACGATCTCCTCCAGAAAGGGTAAGACAGTAAGTGCTGTGGACATAGTGTGCCATCAATAAATATTGGATTACCCTCACTAATACGTCTTTCTTTTATATATTATTCATTAATAATATCTACTCTTCTTTTTAAAATGGTGTTCTCTGACTCTTACATTTAACTGCATGAAGACTTTACATTTTTCTAGTAACTTTATATTATTTGTTTGCCAATTAATAGGGCTTAACTTTTCACTTTCACCTGGCAAATTCGTTTTTTCATAGGTGAGGAATTCTTGCAATGTGCATGGTGCTGTGACAGCTGTTTTGGGGAAAATCAGCAAGAACATACTAAATACTGTCAGATACTCTTACATTCTTCTGTCATTGGAAAGGTTTATAAACTGAAAAATTGTCACAGTTTTAATTGGATTTGAGATAGGTTGATTTGATTCTTAGATTCTCAAATGCAGCCTTTTAAGAACAAAAGGATTTTTTGGTTAAATTGATAACAAGGTATTAGTAATCAATTCCTCAGAACATGAAGGATTCTTTTGTTTCCAACACAGGCATTGACTTGCAGAGAAGAACTCCTTACTCTCCTTCTGTCACTCCTTCCGTTGGTGTGGAAGATACCTGTTCAAGAAGAAAAGGCAGCAGGTAGATTCCTCTTTTCTTTCTTTCTTCTTCTTCTACTGTAAATAGGCACTAAAACTACCTTTATCGTACAACTTGTGTTATCAAAATTCCCCTGGGAAAAAAAGGTTCCACTGAAAAGTTATTTCTGTACAAATTGGTAGTAACAGAATAGAAGATTCACAGGGTTCTAAAGTACAGCATAGGGACTATAGTCAATAATATTGCAATAACTAGGTGTGGTGCCAGGTGGGTCCTTGAAATATTGGAGGGATCGCTTTGCAGAGTATATGATTGTTTAACCACTGTGCTCCACACCTGAAACTAAAACAAAATAATATTGAATGTAAACTGTCATTGAAAGATAAAATTTTAAAAATTGTTATATTTACACTAAAAAAAGTTACTTCTGCCTTATTGGTTGATACACTCGAATATCAAGGCAGTATATATTAGTTTGATACTTAGTATGAAAAATTCTTTAGGCAAACACATTTTTATTTCTTCTAATGATACAAAAACTGTGGTGCTTCTTAGGGGGATTAAATGGATGTAACAATAATTTAGAAATATATGAAGAAGCAGAAGCAAATGATTAAATCTAGACATGCAACATAGCACCTGAGAAATGGATAGTGAAAAGTTTGAAGAAAGAAATTAAGGTTCCTTTGCTCATTTTTAAAGACTGCTTTCTATTACCACACTCTATCAATGACTTTTGCACTTTAGTTTTTCTAATGTTGCTTTCAAAAAATAAATTTGAAGTAATATTTTGTTTCATGTCTGGGTAGAATTACTCCACTTAAGATCAATACATATTTTAATTTCTGTTTTGAAAAAATTAAAAAATATACATCACATTAAATGTATGAAACTTAGTTTAAATGTTTCAGGAAAGGGATTAACAGGTTTCACTCTTGACCATTTTAGGGATATGTAAATTGTGAGATGTTTAAGGATCTCTCATATTTTTTTTATAAGAAATGAGCTTTCTTTTCTTTTTTTGTTTATTTATTTTTAGAGAGGGAAGGGAGGGAGATAGAGAGAGAGAGAGAGAAACATCAATGTGCAGTTGCTGGGGGTCATGGCCTGCAACCCAGGCATGTACCCTGACTGGGAATCAAACCTGTAACACTTTGGTTCGCAGCCCGCGCTCAATCCACTGAGCTACGCCAGCCAGGGCTAGGATCTCTCAGAATTTTTTTGAAGTCCTTCTGCACTGTATTTTAATGCCATGTGGCATATTTAATACATTTGCGATATGGAGCTTTCTTCTTGGGGATTTATCTAACGTCTCGTAATGTTGTCCTGCTTCTTTGTTGGTTCACTGACCCTCCGCTCCTATTTTCTTCTGAATTTGTAGGATTCACAAGTTGTTAGGTGCCTAAGATGCTGATGAGTGTTCTTTTGGGCATGTAGACTTCACTGCCTGTATTTTTTGCACCAGTGGAAATTGTCCTCGTTTTAATCCCCCCCTTAATTAAGGCGCAGGTCTTATTTACAGATTGGTGTTTATTCATTCTAAATTGCAACTGTATTTTTCATATAGATGTGTTACATGCTATTGCAAAGAGAAAGAGACCAGTTTTATCAGTTTTATGGTCTTTTAATTTTTAAGGAGGATGTATTCATTTCTCCCAGGAAGTAGGTGTTGAGCACTGGCCTCACACCAGGCCCGCTGTCCTCAGCCCTGAGGACGCAGGGTGATGCCTGTGTCTGGGCCTCGTTCAGTGCATGGCACATGCAGGAAAGAGCTCTTTTAACGTCAGTCTTGGAGGGTATTTGGTGTCTACTCTGTGCTTTTGAAATGATTTTGTAAAATCTTAAAGCTCTTAAGTTATATCAAGGCTATAACCTAAACACTATTTTTGAAGATATAGTATATCCCTGTGTCTTAATTGACGGCATGATTGGAGAAGATTTGTAAAAATGCGTGAACAGTACTGCTGAGTGCTCTGGTTTAAAGAGCCTCTTATGTCAATGTGAGAATGCAGTAGGTATACGGTTTTAAATTAGATTTATTTTTCTAAGTCTGTCCTTTTTCATTGTTTCCAAATCAATCTGTATCCTTTGAATTAATAAGTATGGGGGGAAGTGACCCAGAGACTTAACAATAGCTAAAGGAAACCAGCCCCAGTTTAAAATACACAAAAACACACAAGAAACTGAGGTTAAACTCCTAAAATGGATACTAAAAATGAATTGAGTTTAAAAACATAGTAAGACATACATAATTTCCTTTTTCATTTTCATAGATTTTAATCTACCGTTCTCAGCTGATATAATCCTGACCAAAGAAAAGAACTTAAGTTCACAAAGATCTACTCAGGAAAAATTATATTTAGAAGGAAGTGCCCCATTGGGTCAGGTTTCTGCAAAAGTAAATGTTTTTCGAAAAAGCAGACGGCAGCGTAAAACCACCCATCGCTATTCTGTACGAGATGCAAGGAAGACCCAGCTGTCCACCTCCGACTCAGGAGCCGATTCGGACGACAGGAGGACAGTGGTGAGCAAGCATAGGCGGCCCCATCAGCTGCAGCCTTTTGTAACACAGTCTCCTAAAGAAAATGAGTTTATGGCTCAACCTGACCACTTGTCAACCAAAGAGCAGACTCCTCCTGATAGCGTGGCTCTGGAAAGTCTCCGAGAGATTATGCCAAGACAGGAGGCAAACACCAACATTTTAAGTGAGCCAGCTGCCTTGTCTATTATCAGTCACACGGACAACTCTCCATTTGACTTATGTCATGTTTTGTTATCTTTATTAGAGAAGGTTTGTAGGTTTGATATTACCTTGAATCATAATTCTGCTCTGGCAGCCAGTGTCGTGCCCACACTGACTGAGTTCCTTGCAGGCTTCGGGGACTGCTGTAATCTCAGTGACAATTTGGAGAGTCAGGTGTTTTCTGCAGGTTGGACTGAAGAACCCGTGGCCTTGATCCAGCGGATGCTTTTTCGAACAGTGTTGCATCTTATGTCAGTAGACATTAGTACTGCAGAGATGATGCCAGAAAGTCTTAAAAAAAATTTAACTGAATTGCTTAGAGCTGCTTTAAAAATCAGAGCTTGCCTAGAAAAGCAGCCTGACCCTTTTGTACCAAGACAAAAGAAAACACTACAGGAGGTTCGGGAAGGTTTTGTGTTTTCCAAGTATCGTCACAGAGCCCTTCTTTTGCCTGAGCTTCTGGAAGGAGTGCTACAGATCCTCATCTGCTGTCTTCAGAGTGCAGCTTCCAATCCCTTCTTCTTCAGTCAGGCCATGGATTTGGTTCAAGAATTCATTCAGCATCATGGCTTCAACTTATTTGAAACATCAGTTCTTCAAATGGAATGGCTGATTTTAAGGGGTGGCATGTCTACTGAGGCCTCGGAACACTTGAAAGCCCTAATAAATAGTGTGATGAAAATAATGAGCACTGTCAAAAAAGTGAAATCAGAGCAGCTTCATCATTCAATGTGTACAAGGAAGAGGCACAGACGATGTGAATACTCCCACTTTATGCATCACCACAGAGATCTCTCAGGTCTTCTGGTTTCAGCATTTAAAAACCAGGTTTCCAAGAACCCATTCGAGGAGGCTGCAGACGGTGCAGTCTGCTACCCTGAGCGGTGCTGCTGCCTGGCGGTGTGTGCGCACCAGTGCCTGCGTCTGCTGCAGCAGGCCTCCCTGAGCAGCACGTGTGTGCAGGTGCTGGCGGGGGTGCAGAGCGTCGGGGTGTGCTGCTGCATGGACCCCAAGTCCGTCATCTTCCCTTTGCTTCACGCTTTTAGGTTGCCAGCACTGAAGAATTTTCAGCAGCATATACTGAATATCCTTAACAAACTTATTTTGGACCAATTAGGAGGCGCCGAGATACCGCAGAAAATTAAAAAGGCAGCTTGCAATGTTTGTACCGTTGACTCTGATCAACTCGCCAAATTAGAAGATACACTGCAGGGGCCCGCACAGGATGAGGAGCCTTCCTCAGGCCTGTCCAGTCCCTACAGATGTCAAGGGGTCCTGCCCAGCAGTGTGTCTGAACACTTGTTGTGGAGATGGGATGCCTTAGAGGCCTATCAGGATTTTGTTTTTGAAGAAGACAGATTGCATAGTGTGCAGATTGCAAACCACATTTGCAATTTAATCCAGAAAGGCAATGTGGTTGTTCAGTGGAAGTTGTATAATTTCGTATTTAATCCTGTGCTCCAAAGGGGAGTTGAACTAGCCCGTCATTGCCAGCACCTTAGCGTTACTTCAGCTCAGACTCACGTGTGTAGCTGTCACAACCAGTGTTTGCCTCAGGAAGTGCTTCAGGTTTATTTAAAAACGCTGCCTACTCTGCTCAAATCAAGGTTTGTATGTGTGCGCATGTGCAGGCATTTTTCTTATTGTGTGCTTTCGAATATCTGTACCCTTTATTTTTTCGTATGATTTATTTGTAGTTTAACAACAAAAAACTTCCCATCCCATGTCAGGTATTTTTTACATTTATTTATTGTTACTGGGTTGTTAGAGAGGAAAGGATGGGGTCATTGTTTTTAATTTCTCAGTAAAGTTTTAAATATGTTTCTGAGAGAAAATATACACAAGACAAATTCAGCAGCAGCTCAAGGTAAATTAATTGTTTCATATGTACTTGATGGAGTTACTAGCCATTAAAAATAATGGTTACAAAGACCATGTTGGGACATGAGAAAACTTATACCATTTTATTGATAAGATACACAAAATTCAAAATATTGCTCACTTATATACCGCTGTGTAAAATATGCATGTATATAAAATGTTAATTATCGAGGCAGTAGGAATGTGGAGTTTATTATTTTTTAAATGCTATATTTATATTTATTACCTAAATAATATGTGTAGAAAAATTAGAAAATACAGAAAAGCAAAAAAAAAGAAAATTAAAATTACTTAGAATTTCACCAGTGAGTTTTCCAGAATTTGTGATTGTCAAACCTGGTACTTAAAAAAATGATTATATAAATAAACCTTGCTTCTAATAGGTAGCCTGGCCTTTAAAATGAATGCATATACCGTTTTTAAAACCTACAATAAAATACAACCTCTATATTATCACTATCTTTACAATCATTTTAAAAATTTCTGACATTCTGACATTGTTTCACTGGAACTGACTTTGATTTGAAGTTGGTAAACTCACTGTCATGTTTGTGGGCAAGCTGGTCTTTGCTGAGCTGATGTGTATTCAAGTTATTGCAAGGACCTGAGTGACTCGGACTCCTCAGCCTCACTTGAGATAGAGATGAGCATCTTCAGATCTGTCGTTGGGTGCTTGCCCTTTCTGAGGTGCAGCTTTAAAACAAATAAAAAGTCCTTAGTGAAGCAGTAGGCAGACGAACAAAAGGATGCACAAATGCCTCCCTCCTTTCAGTGTCTATCTGAAGTGGGTGGCTGTTGTGGCATTTAAAAATTATATAGAATCTGCTATTTGAAGAAAACTGTTCTTTCCTGAATTGCTTCATTTAACTTGGGACACATGTAGTTTGTTTTTTTTAAACACTGAAGTCATATATGCAGTGTTTGAAAAAGAGTAAGAAAGTCATTGGAAGGTAATTTGAGATTCTGGTCACATCCAGCTGAGAACTTAAGCCAGATGATTGATTAATTAAATTAGTCAGTCTTTGTTTAGAGTATACCACATGCAGCAATGACATATTTAAATAGTATATGTATCTATTTATAAATGATCTTTCTATTTGTAAAACCTCTTATGTGTTTTTTTTCCTCTCACAGGGTAATAAGAGATTTGTTTTTAAGTCATAATGGAGTAAGTCAAATAATTGAATTAAATTACTTAGATGGTATTCGAGGTCATTCCCTAAAAGCATTTGAAACTCTGATAATCAGCCTCGGGGAACAACAGAAAGAGTCTTCGGTTCCAGGTACCAATGGGATGGACGTCAAACAGAAGGAGCTGACATCATCGTTAAATGTGGTTACCTCTTTTCACAACCAGCCGGCACTTTCAGATTCTCCTCAGAGCCTCAGCAAGTTTTACGCCAGCCTCAGAGATGCCTACCCAAAGAAACAGAAGTCTGTTAGCCAGGACGATCACGTCAACACGATACACCTCTTCCTCTGTGTGGCGTTCTTATGTGTAAGCAAAGAAGCAGACTCTGATGGGGAGTCCACCCACGACTCAGAAGACACTTCCGGCTACGACAGCACAGCCAGCGAGCCCCTGCACCGCGTGCTGCCTCGCTTACCTCTCGAGAGCCTCGTCTTGCCTTCTCCCGAGCACATGCACCAAGCGGCAGACGTTTGGTCCATGTGCCGTCGGATCTACATGCTGAGTCCAGTTGTCCAGGAGCAGTTTTATCGGTTGGGCGGTGTCCGAGTGTGCCACAGATTGATATTTATGATCATAGAGAAACTGTTCAGAGGTCATAAAGAGGAGCAAGGAAAAAAGGTGGGAGACACAGATGTGAGTGAGAACCAAGAGTCAATCCGAACTTCTCAATCTGAGATCACAGTGAAGGAGGATTTGTCACCATTGACTGTGGAAAGTCACGCCACACCCTGGGAACAGGGTAGTCTAAGGGAGAGTGCGGATGGTGTAGGTAAATTAGAGTCACAGCATGCTTCTGACATAAGCAGGGATCAAATTTCAGCTGCCAAAGCTGCTCCCAAGGAAGCAAAGGTCCTTACGAGTCCAGATAGTCAGACCTCGCTTCAGAGCATACGACTTTTGGAAGCACTTCTGGCCATTTGTCTTCATAGCACCAGAACTAGTCAGCACAAGGTGGAATTGGAGTTGCCCGATCAGGTAATATCGCTTGTCCATTGTCCAGCTATTGTGTAATAGGTATGTTTTAAAAGTTCTATCGTAATATGTTGGTCATTTTGTTTTTCCAAAGAGTCTAAGTTTTGCTTTTCCAAAGAGTCTTAAGTTTTGAGGAGCACCGGTATGCTTAGCACCAGGGTACCAGGGGCCATGGAGGACCCAGATGACACGTGACCCAGTTCTTGCCCTCAAGAAGCTTACAGTTTACTTTGGACTGCAAAACCCACATGTGACCAAGTTACCAGCCCAAAAAGGCATTAGATACACGAGTAACAATGGATGTTGTGTTTCACAGTTCATGCTCTGTGGTCTTGGCATGATGCTGTATGGTGCCCTGCCCAGTTCCCCCGCCTGAGCTGATGCCCCTATCCACCATCTGCTGCAGGTGTCGGTTGCTGAGGACTCACACCTGCACCCATCTCCCGAGGAGAGCTGCCCCATCTAAGATACCTGGGAAGGGTGTTCACCAGTGACGGGGGGACAGCCTCCGTGGGGAAGCCCAGGCTCCAGAGCTTTCCCTGGTATTAGGCGAGGGCTGGACATTTATTCTAAAACCACATTGCTTAGATTCTTCCCCTGACATTTTCTGCTTTCCTCATATCCTTCCGAGTTTCTCCTGCCAGTACTTCTCAACACAAAAGGGAGTTTCAGGCCCTTCGCCTGAGGAACCTTCAAATGTTGAGGGCCCTTTCTTCCCTTTTAGCCCACCCTTCACTGTTCCATCAGCCCAACAGGCTGCTGCCTCCCTGTTGCCTCCTGTCTAAGCATCTTGATGCTCCCATGTTGCTCCCAATTAAAATCCACATCTTCAGTACAGCTGCAGAGGCCCTGACGGCCTTGCTTCCACTTCCTTGTTTCGCCTCACTTCCTGTCATCCTTCCCCAGGGGCAGCCAGCCCCCCTGGGCTGACCGCCCCTCAAGATGCCATTCTTTGTCCTTACTCTGTACCTCTGGGTGGGTCCTCCACCTCCCATCCCCTCCCTTGTTTGTATGCCCACTGTCTCCCGTGAGTTCTTCATTGTTCCTCTCCTACATCCCTCCCTCTGGGGCGCCTTTGACAGGTCTCTCAGGCCCCTTCTCTCGTTCTGTTTGCAGAGAACTCTGTTTACAGCTCTTGTGGTGGCCGTCCTCTTAGCTCGTCTGTGTGGGTCCGTGCCTCGCACAGGGCTGAAAATTCCTTAAGGTAGATGTCAGCTTCTCGTCCATTTTTGTGGCCTCATCACCTGATGTCGGGACAGAGGGCAGGCAGCCAGAGTTCCCTTCAAGCACAGGAGTAAAAAGGGGAGAGAGAAGGATGAGAGTCTAAGTGCTTCTTAGAGTCTTCAGGAATTTGTGAATCTAGAGATGGGTAATCAAAACTGGAGTTTCAACTAATCATTCTTGTGATACAATTAATTTATGATACAGTGAAATTCAAAACCAAATGAGATAAGTAAAACATTTGATAAATAAAAGATATTAGTTACAGTAGTCGGATGTTTATATAAGGCTAGGTATTCATAAACTCTTTTTACTTTCATATCAACTGCAGATGAATAGACTGGTTTTCTACTTATTAGATAACCATCTGTCACTATTTCATTTTTTTCTTAAAGCATTTTATGGATATTCTCAGTCTGTCTTATTTTTGCCTTAGAGCTTGTCTGTGGAAAATATATTGCTTGAGATGAGGGACCATCTTTCCCAGTCAAAGGTGATTGAAACAGAACTGGCGAAGCCTTTGTTCGATGCCCTGCTCCGAGTTGCTCTGGGGGACTGCTCAGCAGACTTCGGCCCCAGCGAGGCTGTGACTGACAAGGTACGAACAGAGTTGTCTTGCTCGGGCTGGGCATGGCCAGCAGATGCGGGAGTGTGTGGGGTGGGGCTTCATGGGTGAAGGTGGTTAGAACGGGCGGGCCAGGGTTTGGTGCGTTCTGTCGTCTGGGCTGCAGGTGTTCACTCAGCGCCCTGTCTCATGAAAATGGGAGAGCAGCGTGACGTGCTTTTCTCTACCCAGTCTGGAAAATGACTGGGGATTACTCCCAGGATTACAGAAATGCATTACTTGATTTGATGTCTACACATAATAACTGATAGTTTATTAAATGATAATTCAAGGGATGGTGATGACTCAGGCATCTGTATTGGTGCAGCTGATAATTCCAGAATACCGTACTACTCACTTTAATTTTAAATCACTCCATGTAAAAATGACTAGTACTTTCAGAGAAAATAGCAATCATAGTTTTTAGTTGTTCATGTGCTAACATTATTCTAAAAGAAATATTTTAATTTTTTTCCTGAAACCATGATGTATATTTAGTTCATTTCCCTCCTCTTTCATGTTTATTTTACCTTTAATTAATTGTTATCTGCTCTTCATCTTTATATAACTTGTCTTTTAATTCTTTAGCCATATATGTGACATTTGATTACTTTCTGTCATAATACTTGATGTTGCTGTTTGTCATAACTTAAAAACTTACTGAAATCAGCCCTGGCTGGTATGGCTCAGTGGGTTGAGCATGAGCCTGTGAACCAAAGAGTCACCAGTTTGATTCCCAGTCTAGGGCTCATACCTGGGTTGCTGGCCAGGTCCCCAGTATGAGGTGCACGAGAGGCCACATTGATATATGTGACATTTGATTATCTTCTGCCATAATATTTGATATTGCTGTTTTTCATAACTTAAAAACTTACTCCCTCCCTTCCCCTCTCTCTAAAAATAAATAAATAAAATCTTTTTAAAAATCTATAAAAAATAGGGACTTCCGGCAAGATGGAGGCATAGGTGGACACACTGTACCTCCACACACAACCAAGATTAGAACAACAACAATTTAGAGGCAGAATAACACCCAGAACTGATAGAGAATTTATCTGAATGGAAGTTGGACAGCCAAGAAGTTGAAGTAGACCCATTCATCCAGACCGGTGGGAGGGGCGGAGACGAGCGCAGTTGCAGAGCGAGGAGTGCAAGGAGAGCTGGGCGCCTAAGGCAACTGGAAGCGAGTAAGCCATCCGGGGCGCGCAGCGGGTGGACCCTGAGTACGCAAGCAGCAACTGGCGGACCCAGTGAGGCTGCAATTGTTGACCAGGGCGAAGCGCGCAGCCCAGGATCCCAGGGAAGGGACTGAGATCCCAGGAGAGTCGGGCTGCTGCCCTTGTTCCCTCCCGCCCCCGCTCCCACATACAACGTCACAATCTAGCGACTGGGGTGCCCAGCCCTGGTGAACACCTAAGGCACCGCCCCTCACCATAACAAGAGCAACCAGACTGGGAAAAAAAAGAGTGATGGCTCAAATAGAAGAACAAATCAGTGCCCCAGAATTCATCCTTTTGAGCGACCAAGAAATAGCTAACCTATCAGATGCACAGTTCAAAACACTGGTGATCAGGAAGCTCACAGAATTGGTTGATTTTGGGTGCAAATTACATGAAAAAATGCAGGTTACCATAAAAGAGATGAAGGAAGATGCACGGAGAACCAACAGTGATGGGAAGGAAACTGGGACTCAAAACAATGGAGTGGACCAGAAGGAAGAAAAAACAAACAAACAGGAAAGAATGAAGAAATAAGAATTCAAAAAAACGAGGAGAAGCTTAGGAACTTCCAGGACATCTTTAAACGTTCCAACATCCGAATTATAGGGGTACCAAAAGGGGAAGAGGAAAAGCAACAGATTGAACACGTATTTGAACAAATAATAAAGGAGAACTTCCCCATCCTGGCAAAGGAAATAGACTTCCAGGAAATCCAGGAAGCTCAGAGAGCCCCAAAGAAGTTGGACCCAAGAAGAAACACACCAAGGCACATCATAATTACATTAGCCAAGGTAAAAATGAAGGAGAGAATCCTAGAAGCAGCAAGAGATAAGGGGACAGTAATCTACAAAGGAGTTCCCATCAGACTGTCTGCTGATTTCTCAAAAGGGACCTTACAGACAAGGAGGAGCTGGAAAGAAATATTCCAAGTCATGAAAGACAAAGACCTCCATCCCAGATTGCTCTATCCAGCAAAGCTCTCATTTAGAATGGAAGGGGAGATAAAGTGCTTCTCAGATAAGGTCAAGTTAAAGGAGTTCATCATTACCAAGCCCTTATTTTATGAAATGTTAAAGGGACTTATCTAAGAAAAGAAGATAAAGAAAAAACATGTCTAGTAAAAGGACAACAAACTCACAATTATTAACAATCACACCTAAAGCAAAACCAAAAGAAACTAAGCAAACAACTAGAACAGGAACAGAACCACAGAAATGGAGATCACATGGAGGGTTAGCAACAGGGGAGTGGGAGGAGGAGAGGGGGGAAAAGGTACAGAGAATAAGTAGCATAGATTGTAGGTTGAAAATAGATAGGGGGAGGGTAAGGATAGTATGGGAAATGTAGAAGCTAAAGAACTTATAAGTATGACACATGGACATGGGAGAGGGTGTACAGGGTGGAGGGGAGTGAAGGGGGGAAAATGGGACAACTGTAATAACATAATAAAATATATTAAAAAAATAAATAAATCTATAAAAAATAAACCTTACTGAAATCACTATTAATGCCATCATCATATTACTGAATCAGTAGGTTAACAGAAAAATGTTAAAATACCTACTTTATTCTACCTTTAGGTGAAAATGTTGTCTAAAGTGAGGATATTTGTAGATTTTTATAAGAAAAGGGAAATTTCACCCCACAGGATTTTGCATAGGAAGTTAATGTTGGAATTTTTTTTCCTTTATTTTTATTGTTGACACTATTACAGATGCCCCCATTTTCCCCCCATCTGCCCACCTTTATACAGTCCCCCAACCTTCCCTCTAGCCATCACCACGTGGCTGTCTGTGTCTGTGGTTTATGCATATATGTTCCTTGGCTAATCCCTTCACTTTCTTTCATCCAGTCCCCCTCCACCGTCTGTTCTGTGTGTCCACGCCTCTGTTCCTATTTTGTCAGTTTATTTAGTTCATTGAATTCCACATATAAGTGAGATCATATGGTATTCATCTGAGATGCTTGTGTATAGACAATTGCATTCTGAAATCTTAAAATTAATCCCTTTGAAAAAAATTTTATGTCCTCTTTGGTTATCTAATTTACAAAACATATATAAAAATCCTGTGGGAAAATCTTTTTCTATGAACAGATGTATAAAAATAATACATATTTACTAGCATTAAGTTATAAGAAGTAAATTCCACCTCATTGTGGTTTTTGTCATTTCCATTATATAACTAGAATGTAATTTTTAGGTTTATTTTTCACGGAAACTGAAATCACCTATAGCTTGTTCTGTTAGAGATACCTCCCACCCATTTTGGAGGTGTTAATCAAATTATCTGAGAGATTCTGTAAAATTTTGCTGTGTGAATTTCATAATTTATAATGGTAAAGATCAATTCATAAGTTTTTTTCTTAAAAAATACAGAAGCTGTTCTTAAAAGGACATTTGCATAATAAATATTACATTACTAAAAATGAGCAAATGTTACAAGTTTTGCCTTTTAATTACACCAATCTCACAGGGTCATCCATTTGAAGAAGAATGGTCATCCCAACCTGGAGATTTTCCAGAAGAAGCCGAAGATGCTCAGTGCTGTAGTTTTAAACTTCTGGTCGAAGAAGAAGGCTATGAAGCAGACAGTGAAAGCGACCCTGAGGACAGTGAGACCCGGGAGGATGGCAAGTATCACGGAAGTGCTTGTGATTAGCTTTGCCAGTCAGATTATTAATGAACACAACAGCTATTAACAGTATTACCTTAGAATTGGTATTGCCTTACAGTTTAAGAAGTACATTGCATCATTGTTTTACTGCATCTTTACAGTGAATTTTGGCATTCATATCTATGATTGAAAACACCGAGGTGGATTTTATCATCACAGTCATTGACCTGAGAATACAGCGGAGGGCAAGTCCCTGCTTCCACATATATCCTAGTGAAAACAACAATAAGTAGCCGATGTACACAGTCTGAAGAAATAGAACGGGGTGATGTGGTAGTGATCGGGTGACTAGAGGAGGCCTCCAAGGATGGTATATTTACATTGAGGCCTATACATAAAAAAAGATCTGTCCAGATAAACATTGAGAGGAAGAGCATCTCATGGCCTTTGTTATCAAGATTAAATAACAGGGAATACAGACATCTTTCTGAGACTTCCAGGAATGCTGCAGCATAGGTTTCATCTCAGTTCATCTGTCCTCCGGGTGGAGCCACAGTGCACACAGTCCTGTGTCTCAGGGCTCACGCCCTGGGTGGAACGGAAGAGATGGGCTGACCAGAGCCCCGCATCTGCTTGTAGGCCGGCCTTGACTGTTCCGGCACTGGGAGTCCTCGCTGAGTGTACAGCAGCTTACCTTCCCCAAGGTCTATTTTCTCTTCCCCTGGAGCGAATGAGAGTGATTGCTCATGTCCTGCTTAACGGGCCTGATGGACCCAGAGCAGGTTTTTTGTTTTGTTTTTACACAAAAGGGAGTGAAAAGAACTAAAAAAACATGCACAGCCCTGACTGGGGATGGGTGTTGTCTTACCGGTTCCATACGCAGTCAGGCCACACGCCAGGGCTGGGGGCCCAGTCCCTAGTCAGGGATGGGCGAGAGGCAATGGATCGATGTTTCTCTCCCTCTCTCTCCCCCACCCTTCCCCTCTCTCTAACAATAAGTAAAATCTTTTTTTTCTAAAAAGTTAAAAAAAACTGCCACAAATTGAAAGAGCATATGTGTGTGTGTGTATACAGGGATGGGAGAGTAGGTTAATAAATAACACAATAACAAATAAATGATAATGCAAGAATAAATTGTTTCATGTACTCACAACTGTAAACCTACATATACACACAGCTTACTTGATTTGTTAAACAATTTTTGTTTTTTCCAGTTTTATTGAGATATAATTACAGACATCAGTGTAAAGCTTAAGATACACAGCATGATGGTTTGATTTACATATATTGTGAAATGATTACCACAGTAGGTTTAACATCCATCATCTCATAGAGATACAATAAAAAGAAAAAATTTCCCTTGTGTTGAGAATTCGTAAGGCTTACTCTCTTAACAGCTTTCCTGTGTATCATACAGCAGTGTTAACTGTGGTTACCGCACTGTAAGTTATATCCCTAGTGCTTATTTATTGCGTAAGTTTGCGCCTTTTGACCACCTTCCTCCAATTTCCCCTCCCCAGACACCTCGAGAGGTGCCTTTGAAAAAATATTGGTTTAATGGTGTTGGTTTTATCATAGCACAGACATGATTTTATAATGACAGATTTCCTCCTTTTTATAAGTTTGGAAACTAGATCTTAATTTAAGGCATTCTGACCTAGTCAGAAATTTATAAATTTCTTAATTATATGAACTGTTTAAGAGCATAACGGTCTCTTTAAGAACATATAAGTTAAATTTTCCAAAATGTAATATTTAGTGAAAAAGTGTCTGTTTCTCACTTATGAAGGAAGCAAAATATAGAATTTATCCAACCCACAGCCAAGCCACGTTTTCATGGAGAGATGGGCAAGCACGTGAACTGCCCTGTGACTTAGGTGTTTGGGGGTCAGAAAGTTTGGGACAGCACTTGTGTGTGTGTGTGTCAGAGGACTGTGCTAGGTCTATACCACATGTCCATCATGCTCTTGGTAATATTCATAGTTTTATTGAAGATCAAAATTACTTTGAAGGCTACTCATTTATCTTTAAAATATCCATAAGACTTGGTTATTCAGGGTAGGTGTCATAATCAGAAGTCATGTTGTAGGAAAAGGTTTTGTGAACATCTTATAAATAGCACTGTTGCCACTGGAACTTTCAAATGATAAATGAGATTTTAAACATTTAGTTAGTGGATAGGGAATAAATACAATCTTTTCTTTTCCCCTTTCAGGGGTAGACATAAAGCCTGAAGCGGAAGGTCTCACGGCATCAAGCAGTCCAAATGACGCACTTGAAAACCTCACTCAAGGGGAGATAATATATCCTGAGATTTGTATGCTGGAGTTAAATTTGCTTTCCACCAGTAAAGCCAAACTTGATGTGCTTGCCCACGTGTTTGAGAGTTTTTTGAAAATCATCCGGCAGAAAGAAAAGAATATATTTCTGCTCATGCAGCAGGTAAAAGATATATTTCATTGAATGAGATCAGTATTTATCTCAGTCATGCCCCTGCTTACTCATCTCCTTCCTTATAACTCAGCTTGTCTGAAAATTATTTGAGATGATTACTTATCTTCCATAATACCTTAGGCTTGTTTTTTAGCTGCAAGTGGTATTCTAAAAATCTTCTAATTCCATAGTTCTCTAAAGGAGCTTAAAAAATTAATGATGTCACTGACCAACTAATAATGACTCCTGGCATATTTCTGAGAGTGGGTAATATATTTTAAATTGCAATTTAATTTTAATGTATGGCCATTGTTTTGACAAATTAGAAGACAAAAGCAGTGTGAGAAATAAAGTGAAAATTGTGTGATCCTACACATAGCCTCCTTTGCAGTCCTTTTAGACATGAAGATATGTATGTACAGTAGACTGTCAAAACATTTATTACATTGCAGTGCTTCATGCTTTCATGAGGTAAGAAGTTTAATTTATTATGTTTTTGTTTTTTAATCTTCAGGGAACTGTGAAAAATCTTTTAGGAGGGTTCTTGAGTATTTTAACACAGGCTGATTCTGATTTTCAAGGTGCGTTGAAAATGTTAGTTTTACACAATACTTTTGAAGCAATTTTGTTGTGGTGTGAAATGAAGGGTGGACAATAAGGGTTCCCAGTGGCATCGTGCCCTGTGGTTTCAAAAGTAGCTTCATATGCATCATCTCCGTTGTTCCTCAGACCCACCCAGTGCAGTGGACATAGTACAGCTCCCTTGGTTTTACAGAGAGAAATCTGGATTTCAAGGGGCTGAGGGAGTTGTTTGCTGTCGGACACACAGAGGTGGCCTCTCGGGGACTGGGGCCAGGCATAAGCACTGTGCAGGACTGCTGCTTCTGGGAGTGCTGGGGTCCTTCTGTCTCCTCCGCACTTTCGCAGACAGTGAAGAACTTCTAAGTGGACAGATAGTATGATTTCTCTGTATATAACATACAGAAACCTACATTGTAGTTGGAAAAACCTACATTTCAGTTGGAGAATTAAGGTTAACGTACAGGAAATGTTAATTTGAGCTTGTCAGATGCTTCCTTGTGATGAATTCAAGCTAAGTATCTTTAGCAGATGGACCAGAAGTGATGCGCCTTTCTCAGTGCGTGATATCCGGGGTTTGTGCTCTCTCTGTCTGATTGGTGATGTGGGCTTGGGTCGCTTGGTTAAGGTGGTGTCTTGCCAGGTTTCTCCCTCATAAAGTCACTGTTTTCTCTTTAACATAGTGAATATCTTGTGGGAGATAGCTTGAGAAGGTGTGAATACCCTTTCTTCCATCATACTTTAATCCACTAATTTTAGCATCCATGGATGATTCTTGACTGAAACGGTTAATACTGTTGTGGTGTTTGCCAAATAATGACTTTTTCCAGCACTCCTCTGATGTTTATTAATTGGGATTGTACTCTGAGGAAAAGCTTCCCTTCTCCCCCATTTACTTATTTAGTGTATATTTTTATTTATTGCACTAGGAACCTGGTGGACCCTTTTGATTTGAAGACATTTCCAGCAGTTTAGCTTTGAGAGATTCTATTTCATTATCTTTTTAAAAAAGATTTTATTTCTTTTTAGAGAGAGGATAAGGGAAGGAGAAAGACAGGGAGAAAAACAGCATTGTGTGAGAGAAACATTGATTAGTTGCTTCTTGTACGTTCCCAACAAGGGACCAGCCTGCAACTTAGGCATGTACCCTGACAGGGAATTGAACCGGCAACCTCTGGGTTGATGGGATGACATCCAATAGCCACACCAACCCCTGAGCCATGCTAGTCAGGACCTATTTCATTATCCTTTAATAACAGTGTTAATGAGATGCTCACCCATTCAAGCACACAGTTCAATGTTTCTCATTGTATTCACAGCCGTGCCATTGTCACAGTCCACATTGGAGTGTTGCGTCACTCCAGAAGAACCCCACACCCTTGAGTAATCACTCCCTGTTACCCCACAGCCCTCCCACACGCCCTCCCCTGCCCTTGGCAATCACCAATCTATTTCCTGTCATAGATGTGCCTATTCTGGATGTTTCATAAGCAACTCGGCCAGACTATACCATTACACTTAGAACCCTGAGGCTAACATCCCACTATACGTCCCAGCTTTTGTGTGGCAATTCATTCCATTTCTTTAGAGAAGAGTTAGTAGGTTTTGGGCATAAAGGTAAAAGCTGAGCTGCCTGTGCTCCATACTCAGCATCAAGGCGGGGAGTGGATGTTCCCAGACAGATCTTCCACGAATCCGTGTGCTGCAGCCCCATTCTTACTTCCTCTCCAGCTTTTAGACAGACAGGCTGGCTCTCCACTCCTCTGAGCCCCTCTGTGCTGCAGCTGGGCTGCAGCTTTCTCTTCTGTCAGCTCTTCCATTTTCCTGAAATAGTTGTAAATCTATCATCTGATGTGCTCCCAGTGCCCGTTGCCTCCCCCACTTTTTTTTCTATTATGAGTTTCTTCCTTTTTTGTAATTCTGTACTTTTAGTTCAGTGACTTTCCAGTAGTAGACAAAGGCAAATACTGTGTGTGTGTGTGTGTGTGTGTGTGTGTGTGTGTGTGTGTGTCTGTTCCTTCCCCTATTTGGACTAGAACCTGTCAGTTTCGAACTGAAAAACAAAATTAAGCACATACGCTTTGCTTTTATCATTATTTCTTTCTTACTCTCAAACCTTTAATCATGTTAATTGTGGGATAAAGTCTGTGCCATTTGACAGTCTTGTTGCAGGTTTCCTTCCAGATGAATCTGTTGGTTTATTGCTTCTACTAAATACATGGCTTCAGCACAGCTTCTGTCCTCAGGCTTCTCAGAGGGGTTATTTTTGTCATGTCTCAAGTTGAGATAACATTTAATTTGCAGGATTTTCCTAGGGAGGCGAGGAACAACTGAGATAATGCATGCAAACGTACTTTGAACACTGTAATGTGTGCTACAAATACTAGCTATTAAAAGTTCTCTGATTTTTATGTACAACCAATTATATTTTATGCTAAACCCCACAGTGGAATAAAGACAATGTTCAAACTAATTCATAATATTTAAGTGTTTTTATAATCTTTAATATTTCTACTTTTATTTGTCATCTAATTGTCTATTTAGAAAATAAACATTATAACTTAAGCATTTTCAAGATAACAAGACTATGTTATGGTACTTAACAGTGTCAACTTAGTAAATACTGTATTAATGTATGCTTCTTTTTAAAAAAATAATTTTAATTGAATTAATTGGGGTGACATTGGTTAATAAAATTACATAGGTTTCAGGTGTACAGTTCTATGATATCATCATCTGTATATCGTAGTGTGTGTTGTCCACGCCAAGTCAAGTTTCCTTCCATCAGCATTTGTCCGCCTTTACCCTCTTCTACTTCCCCCCACTTCTTTCCCTCTTTGTTTTTAAAGATTTTATTTATTTTTAGCAAGAGGGAAAGGGAAGGAGAAAGAGAGGGAGAGACACGATGTGAGAAACACCAGTCAGGGCCCCCTTTCCCTCTTGTAATCACTGTACTATTGTGTCTCTGAGGGTTTGTTTTTTTTCTTAATCCCTTCACCTTTTTATGCTTCTTTAAATAATGCCTTTACTTGACTTGGAGCTAATCAGTCATTAAGAAAACTGATTTTTGTTGTTTTTTGTCAGTCGGTTAGTTGGTTTGCATTTAATCATGTTGTTATTTCTTCAGCAAATTTTTGTAGTATTAGGTTGTTTGTAATCCATTTAAAATGTGACAGTAGTATTTGATCTTTTTCAGTGAAACTGCTTATTCTGCGTTTTTAATTAACTGTGTATTTGGCTTTCATTTTTCCCTTTATCTTTCTTTAATTTAGCATGCCAGAGAGTATTGGTGGATCTTTTGGTATCTTTGATGAGTTCGAGAACATGTTCAGAAGAGCTCACCCTTCTTTTGAGAGTATTTCTGGAGAAATCTCCTTGTACAGTAAATATGCTATAATTTAAATATTTTTCACTGACTTAATAGAGTATTTTTAAAGTACTTGAAAATCATTAAACTGTCTCCTTCGATGTGGTAATTATTATACAGTCCACTGCATGTTGTTATTTGTGAGTTCCCAGTTCCTTTATTATATGCACATACTTTAACCATTTCTCTTCTGTTTTGGCTCTTCAGACATTTCAGTGAGATCATAGTCCGTTTACTCCCAACCCACCCCAGTCTTTTTTGTGCTTGAGAAATGCTACATAATTTTAATTACCAAAGAGAAGTTAATTATGAGTAATTATAAAGAATTATCTTTTTTTAGAAAATTATTATTCAGTCTTTGATTATCTTCTATCACTTCTCCTTTCCATGGTGTGGCTTAGTAACTTTTAGACTTCTCTTTGCCCAAGGATCCATTTTTATAATGAAATAATGAATAAAAACATAAGCAGATAAAAACAGAAAACCTTGGAGCTCCTTTCTTTGAAGCCAGATTGCTGTTCCTGAGCCCTGCACGTTCGACAGCCTGTGAGCCCCGAGGGAGCTCTGAGCTCTGTGGAACACAGGCTTAAAAACCACTCGTGTGGACAGTTGAGAAGTGACTGCGTTTATGGAATGTTCTGAGTGCATTTCTCATCATGATTAACATTAGATGTTATTTCGTGCATGAGTAGGGCATTATACTTAATTGTACTTAAGGTTAATCTTCTTTTACTGTCTCCTTTGTCATTGCTTTTCCTCTCCTTTCTACATAGTCTACATTTCAGTTTAACTGAAAATGTGCAATTATAAATAAAATCTAAAAATGGTAAATTATTTTCATTTACCAAGCACAGATGAGAAATTTTATTTGATTATGGAAAAGGCATGTCAAGTGAATTGGAAAACAATTGAGCACTCAGTTTTATAAAGCCAGTCATGCTATAAATATCATTCAGAAACCTGGAGCTTTGGTAAGGTCTCTGGTTCTGCCCCTCATTTAAAAAAATTTGAGAGAAGCAACTATAGCTACTTGGAAATAAACACCTATACTTGGTAGAAATGATTCCTGGTATAATTATTGTATTTAATTTCTAACACTTAGGGCCAACACATATCTTTTGGGGTTGTACCGTAAAAGCATTTAAATCTCAAACAAATTAACCAGAAGGGATTTTAAAATATGAGGTCTCTCAGATTTTATCCTGACTCTACAAAAAGGCGAGAATGTAATGACACGGTAGATTGGAGGTGTGTAAATAGGGATGCTGATATGTGTGTGGGTGTGTTTGTGTGTTCATTTGTAACCTGAATTTCAAGATTATTATGCACTTTGTGATGTGATTGCAAAGTTTAGTTTTTCCTTTTTCCTAGGAAATTCTTCTTCTGGGTATTCTGAAGATTGTTGAGAGTGATATTGCTATGAGCCCTTTACAGTATCTGACCTTCCCTCTACCGCACACTCCGAACTCGAGCAACGGCGCTTCATCACAAAAGGGCCCTGGGATTCTCAACAGCAAGGCCATGGGGTTGTGGAGAAGAGCGCGAGTTTCATGGAGCAAGAAGGAGGCAGAGAGTGACGCTTTTCCTCAGCAGCTGCTCTCCTCGTGGCACGTGGCCCCGGTGCACTTGCCGCTGCTGGGGCAGAACTGCTGGCCGCACCTGTCGGAGGGCTTCAGCGTTTCCCTGTGGTTCAACGTGGAGTGTGTCCGTGAAGCTGAGAGCTCCACAGAGAAACGGAAGAAGATCAGGAGAAGGAAGAAGTCCTTCATTTTACAGGATGGTAGCTTTGATGGAACAGGTATGAAGGCTGTGTTACCTGTCACATTCAGCTTTTTTGCACCGCAGTTTTGGTCGACCAATAAGAATATAGTGAGTCCTAACTTCCTCCTAACATGTTCTCCTTAATGTCTTGGTAATGGCAGGTTCCAACTTACCACGGCCAAAGCTGTCAGAGAGCCTTGAAAACTCCGTTTTCTTCTGTACTTCTGCCGTTTGTGTGTGTGTGTGTGTGTGTGTGTGTGTGTGTGTCTATGTGCAGATGGGGGGGGCACACACCACATATACAGCTGTTACTGAGGTCATCATCCCCATTTCCTGTCCTTTCCCTGGTCCCAGTACGGGACCAGGGTGGCTCCTGTCCTTCACCCTGCTTCTGTCCTGCTGTTCGCCAGCCCCTACTGGCCAGCCCCCCTCCCATCCCCTCTTCCTCTCTTCACTCTGGCTTGCATTCTCCAGCTGTATCTTACCTCAGCACCCTCCCCAGTCCCTGTCCCAGAGCATTTGAACGCATCGGCTATTCTGCAGCAGCACAATAGGTTTGAGTTCAGTCCTTCCATAACGGGTCGACTTGCTGTCGTGCTGGCATGGAATGGCACCTTGGTCCTGACGTGACTAGGGCAGCAAGAACCTGTTTATCAAGAAGCAGCCATTAGTGATGGAAATAAAGCAGGTAGAAAACTCCTTAGGGTCCATGGAAGGGATGAGGGGACCAGAAGAGACAGAGGATTAAGGGCAATGCCTGTGTGGAGGCGCCCCCCACCCCACTGCAGCCTCTGGGCTGAGACGGCAAGCCTTCACCACTGTCTGGTTCCAGGGGTCTCTACACCCACCTGTCACTGCGACACTGTAAACGGGGCAGGTTGCTTCCTTATATTTAAGTGGGGGGGGGCAGTCATAATGTGAACAGTCTCCTATAAAATGAATAAATATGCCCAATGATCTGAGACAAGTAGGTAATGGGAAAACCTTTTTTTTAAACTTCTTAAAAAAAGATTTTATTTATTTATTTTTAGAGAGGGAAGGGAGAGAGAGAGAGAGAGAGAAACATCAATGTGCGGTTGCTGGGGGTCATGGCCTGCGACCCAGGCATGTGACCTGACTGGGAATCGAACCTGCGACACTTTGATTCGCAGCCCGAGCTCAATCCACTGAGCTACGCCAGCCAGGGCTGGGAAAACCTTTAAAATTTTTATTATAAAAATATATTAGAACACATTTTAGAAAGATGATTTTACATAAGCATTTTAAAAGAACATTAAAAAATGGTAACATTAAAATGTTAAAGAGAGAAGAAAATATTACAGTGATAATACCTCCTTTGCTAGTAAACCAGCTATGTGCTGCTGAGCACCTCTGTTCTGTCACCTCAAAATAGGGACAATGCTTACCTCGTTAGATTGCTGTGAACATTAAATTGAGAAATATGTGTAGTAGTCCTACTCTACAAATCCTGGGTACACACTGGTTTTTGTTCTAGTCTTTGCACAAATTCAGATTTGATATGGAAACTTTTTAATATCACACCAAGTATGAGTCACTTATACATCTTGTGTTTTGAACATTAGTCTTCAGAATAATCAATAAATTTAACTCTTTTTTAAGACCATTATCATTGCTGGAGAAGTGTTCTTAAAGATTGGTGGTGGCTATACCTGCTGAAAAATGACAAGTATATATGCAATCTAGCAACTGGAGTGTTTGTCCTCTTTAAAAGTCTGAGCCTTTGGACATGCATTTTTCATTCTAGTATGTCTTAATTAACATAGTTTTACATAGAGTCACATGTCATGGTCATAGGTAGATGGATGGCTTGAGGATTCAGCTCGTCATACCATTCAGGCAGTGCTGTGTTGTAAGCGGTGAGAAAGAGAAGTCAGCATGAAAAACCAGATGGCCCAAAGCATACAGCTACTTTAGTTTGCCTTTAAGAAACTGTTTAGAGTTTCAGAAACACTTAGCAATTGCACTCAGAGATCACTCATCAGGGAATATATTCAAACACAATATTTCTAAAAGGAATTTTAATATGATCCATTATAAAAAATCATTCTGTCTTAATGATTATAGGATGGTCTCAGGAGTGCAGGGCCTGTGACCATCGTGTGCGCCCCCCTGGGCTGAGGTCCCTGCTGTCAGAGTGGCCCGACCCAGTCGGTGACAGAACCGTGGCACAGATTATGATAGTTCACTGCAGTGACATCACAGTGGGTCTGTTCCTTCCTCCAATTAGTCCTTAGCTATCATGCATTTTAAAATGTTTAATAACATTTAGCACATTCAATTACTGTTTTCACTCCTGGTGCTTTTTGGAGTTGATTAACATCTAAACTTTGGAAATACTGTTGGTTGGAACGGGGCAGGTTGAGACATTCTGGGTAAATTACTACAAATGAACAACCATGCTTTGTATTCTTTCATATCTGCTTTTCACTCGGTTTTTATCAGCTGCTTTACTGATCATTCTGACATCTTTTATCCTAGAGAACAGCAGGCCAGAAGGCGCCGAGTGCATAAATCCTGGTGAAAGGCTCGTAGAGGAAGGCCGCATGCACATGGTTTCGCTGGGATCCAGAGCGCTGATGATCCAAGTGTGGGCCGATCCCCACACTGGCACGTTCACCTTCCGGTATTGATCATCCCTGAGCCCCACAAACAGATCATGTATTTAAACAGTTTATGTAAGAGACATAAGTGTGAAATCTGCTAATAGAGATCATTGCAGCAAAAAAAAAAATCTTACTTAAAAATGGGATGCATTCTAACAGTTATTAATACCACCTTTGTAGTAATATATTCTATCTGAAAATCTGTAATTAAACTCTGAACTAGATTGTGTTAATTCTCAATCAGATTTGAGACCAAATACCTACTGAAGCCCTATCCAAGGGTGTATTCTATCAGGATGCAATGAGCTTAAGATGTTGTTAATGTCAGATAGCTGTTTTCCACATGCAGATTATATATTTAATAGCCATTACCTAGTAAGCTTAAGATCTCCTTGCTATCTTGTCCCTTTTTTTCCTACCTTCTCTGTTAACTACTTTAGATACAAGTCTTTTACTTGTATTAGGTGAGTATGAATAGTATGAGACTATTTTTATAAAATTTAAAACTAAGTAAAAAATGTTATTTAAGGATATATGCTTTGTAAGGTTTATAAAGGTTAGTAGTACAGTACCTATGTTACATCCTGATTCTCTTAGCAATTCTGCGAAGTAGGTCAGACCTCCAACACATCTTGGCATTTAGACATTTATGCACAATATGTATTAATTTTCATATGAACCAAATATTACATTATAATTTCTAAAAGGGCAATGACTATAAATAGTAATGATAATTTTTTTGCAAATTGAATTCTGAATTTTTTTGTCTAAGTTATTAACACTAGCAAATGAGCCTAATCTATTTTAGTTCATAAATTGAGGTAATAATATAACAAAATAACGAAAGTAGATATGGTGTGAAACAAAGACCTACTAACTTTTCAAGTTAGTCTAAAAATAGAACTGACTTGTAGTCTCACTGAACTACCCGCAGTTACAGTTGCCATGCATGTGTTAAATGCTGAGATCTGAAATCCCATGTTTTCAGCCTCTGCCTTTTCCCTTCTCGTGCAGTGTGTGCGTGGACTCAAACGATGATACGAAAGCTGTTCTACTAGCGCAAGCGGAATCACAGGAGAATGTTTTCCTGCCAAGCAAGTGGCAACATTTAGTACTCACCTACTTACAGCAGCCCCAGGGGAAAAAGAATATTCATGGGGAAATCTCCATATGGGTCTCTGGACAGAGGTATGCAGCATTTTTAATAAACACTTATTAACCTCAGTTACAAGTTTAAGGGTAGTCTGTTATAGCTTCTAAAACACATTGCAAGCAACTATAGATAAAATTTACTACATATTAACATAGGAAACTAGGCCAGAGTTAGATATTTTCCTGTTTATCACTTCTATACAAAATTAATTTCCCATAGAAGTAACTGTTGAAAATTAATATTTGGGTTTGGGGGAGCAATACAGAAATCTGGACATCTAGACATTTCTGTGGGGTATCTGTTAGATCAGGGACTGTAATTTGGTCCTTCAACCCACATATTATAAAATTAAACCAGAAGGATTATTTAAATTAAGTGACTAACAAGGCTTAATACCTAAGTTAAAATCAGGGATTTAAAAGAATTAGAATGACTAGAGAAACAGATAAGCCATGTATCAGTTGCTAGATTAAGACAGTGCCCTGGAAACATACTGGGTGACAGATTCAGGTGCAATAAGCACTATAGGAGTTTTACTGGCCAGGTTAATGGGTCAAGTTAATAAGAAACGTTTTCTGGAATATCTTAATGTAAAATGCAGCCCTGAGAAAGCTACAAGGTGTCTAGGATTTATAAGAGTTGGGAAGTGTTTTAGTGAATGGAATACCATGAAATGGGGATACAGTATTGGAAACTAGAGTGGCCAGGGAAAGGGTCGTGCCAGCTGGAAGGAAGAGCCCAAGTTGGATAATGCAAAGGAAAAGGGAGTGGGTGTGACGAAGCCACCTGACTGCCGTGACGGGGAGTCTGGGTTTAATGGGATGGAACGTGAAACATCGCATACCTGCTGTGTTGCAGAACTTTTGCTAGGTACTTCTTACGCGCTATCTCACAATTCTCTCAAAAATCCGTACAAGTAGATTGGACCACAGAAATAAATAATATACCCTGAGCACAAATTAACCTCTTTTCATTCATTCATTTGTTCATCCAGCATGTGTTTATTGAGGAATTACTGTGACTGTGAGTGTGCCAAGCACCTGCTCATTTAGACTGGGGGCAGTGCTAAACAGGACAGCCACGCCCCATTCCTTCTTGACCTCGCAGTCTAATGGGGAAGCAGACAACAAGCACACAATTAAAGGAATACATACAAATTGTGCCGAACACCGTGAAGGAAACAACCAGGTCCTGAGACAGAAAATATCAGGTCTGCTACTTCAGAGAGGTGGATCAAGGAAGCCTCCCCAGGAACAGATTATTCAAGCTGACAGTGGAGGAGGAGACAGAGGCGCCATGAGCAGGAGGGAGGCTGAGTGTCCCGGCAGGACGGAGACTTGAGGGCAGGCTGCAGCCCCAGAGGGAGGTGACAGAAAGGGCTTGTGATGCTGTAGCATGGCCAGACCCTGCATCAGCCCCTGGATGGAACAGGCTTTGGAAACAAAATCAAGGGCTTTGTTTTTGTTCATTCTTTAAAATACATGAAAACACATCGTTGAAGCTTTGTTTCCATATTCCTAATAAATTATTTTCTGAGAAGTTCTCAGTCTTCACAGCTGCCTAAGCCAGAATGGCTGCTGCAGCCAACCAGTAAGTCATTTTCAGAACCTCGATTTAGCTGGGTTAGAGCCGGGCGTGCGGCTGTGAGTAGGGTGCTGCTTTTCCCTGGGCTCTTCCTCCTCATTTCTTGAACTCTCAACTTGTGCCTGATGACCTTCTTTCGTGCTCGCACCAGCACTGTGAAGTAGGTATATTGTTATCTCTATTTTACATGGGAGGCACCCTCGACTCATAGCAGGGAAAGTCTCTGACCCAAAGTCATGGCACCAACAAGGGTGCAGCTGAAAGCTGAACCTAGACCCTAACCCTAGACAGCGCCCACATGTTGGAACCCAGGTTTGACGGCCCAACAAGCCTTTTTCTGACTCAGGCTGGCTGACAGGTAATGTTCAGAGTGAGAGTTAGATGTCCGTTGTGGGCATTTCTGAGGTTAGTGAGCGTAGCCACTTGACTCACATTACCGCTATTTTTTACCCACCCACGTATTTCTACATTACTTTGAAGGGACTTTTTGCCATTTGATACAAGTAATGATTGCCTCTGTTAATAGAGCAATGAGCAAGTGACCAAGGACAAATATTTTATTCCATTGATTGAAATTTGGCACTTCATCACTTTCAGAACTAATAATTTCTACAGATAATACATTTAAGAGGTCATTTTAGTAATACATAATGACACTGAAAACAACTTGATATTTTTCTTTTAATTTTTATTTGGTGAGCTTCACACAAATTGTGTAGGAATATATGCTACATAACAGATACTTAAATTTGTCCAATTCATCTTGCATTGATCATGTAATAAGGTTTCTTTACCCTTTAAAACTGTATTGCCATACCACCAGTAGGTGTCAGTAGTGTTTCAATCATAGCCATTTATTGGGTTCAAGAAAGATGCTTGTAAGGGAAGTCATCTCTAATGTGTGTCATTTAAACCTCCATTTAAAAAGGTAGATATCTCACATATTTTCTTCATTAAAATATTTCTGTAACTTCCGGCCAAGATGGAGGTGTAGGTAGGTACACTTTGCCTCCTCACACAACCAAAAAAAGCACAACAACAAATTTAAAAATGAAAAACACAACCAGAACTGCCAGACAGTCGAGCTGTATGGAAGTCTGACAACCAAGGAGTGAAAGAAGAAACATTCATCCAGACTGGTAGGCGGGGTGGAGAGGGCAGCCAGGGTGGAGAGGACAAGGACCAGGCAGTGGCTGGAGGACTGGGGCAGGCAAGGCAGCAACTGGTGAACCAGGCGAGGTGGTGGCTGGCAAACTGGGTGGTCCCACGTTCATGAGCAGATAAACCAGGAGGAACAACTGGGGAGCGAGACAGACCACGTAACCCAAGGCTCTAGTGAGGGGAAATAAAGCCTCAAACCTCTGACTGAAAAAACCTGTGGGGGTTGAGGCAGCAGTGGGAGAGACTCCCAACCTCATAGGAGAGTTCATTGAAGAGACCCACAGGGTTCTAGAATATACACAAAACCATCCACATGGGAATCGGCACCAGAAGGGTCCAATTTCCTTGTGGGAAGCGGGGGAAGTGACTGAAATCCGGCAGAGAGTGGAGCAAGTGGCATTGTTCCCTCTCTGACCCCGCCCTGGTGAATACCTAAGGCTCCGCCCCCTAACAGGTGCATGGAGACAAAAAAGTATGGCCCAAATGAAAGAACAGATCAAAGCTCCAGGAAAAATACAACTAAGCATTGAAGAGATAGCCAACCTGTCAGATGCAGAGTTCAAAACACTGGCAATGAGGATGCTCACAGAAATGGTTGCGTATGGTCACAAAACAGAGGAAGAAGTGAAGGCTGTGTGAAGTGAAATAAAATGTACAGGGGACCAACAGTGACAGGAAGGAGACTAGGACTTAAATCAACAGTTAGGAGCACAAGGAAGAAATAAACATTCAACCAGAACAGAATGAAGAAATAATTTTTAAAAATGAGGACAGGGTTAGGAACCTCTGGGACAACTTTAAATGTCTCAACATCCTAATCATAGGGGTGCCAGAAGAAGAGGAAGACCAAGAAATTGAAAACTTACTTGAAAAAATAATGGAGAACTTCCTCAATCTGGCAAAGGAATAGACTTCCAGGGAGTCCAGGAAGCTCAGAGTCCCAAAGAAGTTGGACCCCAGGAAGCACACACCAAGGCACATCATAATTCCATTAGCCGAGATTAAAGATAAGGAGAGGATCTTAAAAGCAGCAAGAGAAAAGGGGACAGTTACCTACAAAAGAGTTCCCATAAGACTCTCAGCTGATTTCTCAAAAGAAACTTTGCAGGCAAGAAGGGGCTGGAAAGAAGCATTCAAAGTCCTGAAAGGCTTACATCCAAGATAACTCTATCCAGCAAAGCTATCATTTAGAATGGAAGGGCAGATAAAGTGCTTCCCAGGTAAGGTCAAGTTAAAGAAGTTCATTATCACCAAGCCCTTAATATTGTATGAAATGTTAAAGCTCAATTTAAAAAGGAGATGTGTTGGTAAAATTAGGGGGAGGTGGTTGGGTTTTGTCTGTAAACCAGGAAGGTGCACATGCAGAAGTCAAATGGCAAAGAAAACTGCAGAAAAACTTCCCGTGGCCCCATGTTGCATCCTCAGCGTCTCTGTTCTGCTCCCCAGCTTCCGGGGCTGGGCACAGCCCGGCGCCTCAGACCGAGACCACAGAACCAGTTCTCCTCATACCAACTGTTTGATACTAAACTGAGAAAATTGTCCAAGAATTCCTCATTATTAAACACTCATGCTTTAAAAATACTTAGTGCTTAGTCCTCACTGACATAATTGACTTAACTCTATTTTTAATGTAGGAAACCTGATGTTACTTTGGATTTTACACTTCCAAGAAAAACAAGTTTGTCATCTGAAAACAATAAAACATTTTGCATGATTGGCCATTGTTTATCATCCCAAGAAGAGTTTTTGCAGTTGGCTGGAAAGTGGGACCTGGGAAATTTACTCCTCTTCAATGGTATATTTTTTCTGCTTAAACTAAGTAAATTATCCTGGATAAAATATTAATCCCTATTTCTTGTACTTAGTAAGTACCGTGTTTCCTAGATTGCAAGATGACTTTTTAAGTATTTTAACATTTTTATAATCTAGATGTTTCTTATAATTGATACATACATTTAATGCTGTGGTGCACTTCCTACCCTCACTTCCCCAAAGAGAAGCTTATATTAAATCAGTTTTATTTTGTAATCCTGAAAGAGGCAGTTTCATGACAGCTAAACTTAGAATTGTTGTCTCTTATTTGTAATTTCAGTGTAGTCTAAAAAATACCAAAATTTAGGAAAAGGGAAATAATATTTAAAAAAAATATATCACTAAACCTGTCAGTAGCATTCAGTGTTTATTAAATAGATGGATAGGTAGAAGGAATACAGATACCAACTCACATTTCATTTCAGAAAAGAATTTACTGAGGTCTACTTTCTATTGACTGAAAAATAAAGCAAAACAAAAAAACCTGTTTTCTAGTTTAAGGAGCAAATAGAAACTCTTATGATTTTATTTTATCAGAAGCTATGTAAGTACATATGTATATAAGTACTTACATATACTTATATACATATATAAATTCATCTTCCATCAAATTGGAAATGGGTGCTTTAATCAATTTTGTAAGATATAGTGAGCAACTAAAAGAATCTGGCATAAAAGTATTCTTGGTTTCTTGCTTTTCGTCAGAAAATCTGGTTGGAATGGTTTAAATAAGTAACTGTATTTTTCTGCTGCTCAGGAGCTAAGATCGGTTCACAAGAGGCCTTTTATCTGTATGCTTGTGGACCCAACCACACCTCTATAATGCCATGTAAATATGGCAAGCCTGTGAATGACTACTCCAAATACATTAATAAAGAAATTCTGCAGTGTGAACAAATCCAAGAACTTTTTATGACCAGCAAAGATGTGGACATTGGTCTCTTAATTGTAAGTTCTCATTTATGTTTATATGTATGTTTAACATACATATATATGTTTCTTGAATATGTAATTAGCTATGAATTAGATTTCCACTGTTTCTTTTGTTGTTGTTGTTTCTTAATGTTTTCTCTCCTCAGAATATGTTTTTTTCTGGAAAAAAAATACTTTGACTTCAGAATTTGTTTTCAGGTTTCAAATTTTCATCCCCTTTGCCTTGGAAATATATTTGTTTAGTAAGTATCAGTTTAATTTAGTTTATACCTGTCAATCATTCAAGAAAAGTGTTTATGATATAGTGAAATATCTAGTTATTTCTATAGTGAAATATCTAGTTATTAATAGTTAGCCGAAAACTATTGCTTATTGTATTATCTTTCCATGCTTAATAACAAATGCTAGGCTTTATATTAGTTTTAATTACATATATTCAGATTTTAGAATATTTATTCTTTTTTAAACATTTTCTTTTATTTGTTTATTTTTAGAGAGAGGGGAAGGGAGAGAGAAAGAGGGGGAGAGAAACATCAATGTGTGGTTGCCTCTCACATGACCCCCACCAGGGACCTGGCGTGCAACCCAGGAATATGCCCTAACTAGGAATCGAACTGGCGACCCTTTGGTTCGCAGTCTGCATTCAATCCACTGAGCCACACCAGCCAGGGCTAGAATATTTATTCTTTAATGTCAGTGATAACTGAGGGAATAATATCTGTGTTTCAGGAAAGCCTTTCCATTGTTTACACGACGTGCTCTCCTGCTCAGTACACCATCTATGAGCCAGTTATTAGACTCAAAGGCCAAGTGAAAGCCCAGCTCTCTCAAAGACCCTTCAGCTCAAAAGACGTTCAGAGCATCTCATTGGAACTTCATCATCTAAGGAGTCTCCGACCCACTGAATGTAAAACTCTCCAAGGCATTCTGCACGAGATTGGGGGAACTGCGATATTTGTTTTTCTCTTTGCTAGGGTAAGATGATAGTTCTGTCTACAGAGAAACTTTTAATTACTGATAAATTTTAGGATTTTTTTATTACAAAAAAGCTATATATCAACTGTATTAAACTTTTAAGATGAAAAAAATCACATTATTTAAGGTGTCATCAAGCTTTCTGACACAGATGGTTTCTTTTGATTCATGAAGATTTTAAGTTTTCTTTCAGCCCAAAATGTAGTTAGGACAATTAAATGTTAAATTATAAGATTAAAATGGTCTATGAAGAAAAAAATGCATGCTGCAATGACAATATAGAAGAAATGTATTCTTTAAAATAAGGTTTGCAAAACTTGTTTTTCCCTTGAAGTTTCCAGTTGTATGGGGCAAAAACAAGGGTCAACAAGTAAGTACAAAAAATCATTGAATTTATTTGGGTTTGAAGTTGCTTTTTTTTTTCTTAAAGAGGAGAAATTAAAAAAGCTGGACTCATGCTGTGAGTACTGTGTTAGGATAAATTGTTTAATTACCTGTTCCACTGAGTCACCTGAGGGCAGGGAGAGCACCTTTCCTGGCGTGGTTGGGCAGTCAGTCAGCGTCCAGTGGCTGTTTTAGGGTTGGGGGCGGGGACACAGATGCGCTCACTTTGGGGTGACCCACCTCGACGTCCTGGGCATGCATATCCCTGTTTAGCTAGAGCAGCCCTGAGCAACTCCCATGTTCACCATCTCATCCCTAATTATAACTTCTGCAACATCATCAAATTTTCAGTCTGCCTACCTGGCTTTCTCTCTTTAATGGAGCCATTTTTTATTAGCTTTGCAATAAGAGACTTGTCAGTGTTTGTTGCTATTGATACTTTTCTAATAAATACTTTGTTAGCATTTGGCTCACCATACCCTCAGCTGTCTTTTTCCTCCCTCCCCTGCCTTCTTCAAACTGTTTTTTTGCATTAAATATCTAGTTGAAGATTCCCTAGAAGGTGTTTTAAAAGTAAAAGCTCTTTATTTAACTCCTCATCATTTTGTGATCTACTTTTATAGCTTGTCTAATTTCAAAATGTACATCCTTAGTTTTTCCTCTCTCATCAAGTTATTGAATATAAATTTGTTATGATCACTGCTACTCAGTGACTGGATCCTTAGAGAAAGTGGTTAATTTCTATCTCACATATATGTAAGATTTTTAAAGTATGTTTTTACATTCAAAACTTAGAAACCCTGTTCAGTATCTTTCCTCCTCCCCTACAAAAATGAAAGTCACTCTCCTTAAAATCCTTACTGCATAGCCCAGCTTTGGAGCCTAATCTCCACCATTGGGTCAGATCGGCAACCTGTGAGCTTCTAGTTTTAGATCTTTGCCCTTCCTTTTGACTGTTCTCCGGCCTTAGCCACCCACCACCCAGCTCTGCTTCTGAGGACTCGGCTCTTCCCAGCCGTCTTCTCCAGCTCGTGCTTCCCTGACCCAGGCTGAGTCGATGCAGCAGTTTCTGTGCCCTCAAGGCATTAACAGGGTCTCATTCTTCTTTGCCTTTCATCACAGGAGGGTGTGTGTTTAGTAGCTGTGACAAGGTTGGCCAAATGGACAGACAAAGCCTAGTGAATGGCTGTTGTGAATGTCTTGTTTCACTGGACAGTGTGCCCCCTGGGGCGGGTGTGTACCTTTTACTCCTTTTTACCCCCACAGCAGGGACCAGAACCTGTCTGCTGCTGGACCCATCAGCCGAAATGTCAGGCGTTCCACTAACATTTCAGATCATTAATAAAACGATACTGACTTCTAAGGTTGTTAATATTATTTTAGTTCATTTATAGTATATTTTAGAGGCTAAAGAGCATGGGATTCATATCAGTTTTGTTTATAATTCTTAAATAATTACAAAATTCGAGCAGTAAAAAATAAACTTTCAAATGAAACTGCTGGATTAATTATATAATGGTAGATAATCACATGTTAAATTTTTACTCTCAACAAACCAGAAAAAAAAACATCCTTTCTTTTTTAGGTTGTGGAACTCAGTAGCTGTGAAGAAACTCAAGCATTGGCCCTGAGAGTCGTACTCTCATTAATTAAATACAACCAACAGAGAGTACACGAACTAGAAAATTGTAATGGGCTTTCCATGATTCATGAGGTGTTGATCAAACAGAAATGCACTGTGGGCTTTCACATTCTGCAGGTACGTCCTTACAAAGCTTACTCTCACAGCTCCGTGTGCAGCCATACCTCTCCCCTCGTTACAGCCTTCCTGTCACATAGCCTGTGTCCCGTATTCCTGCAGAATGAAGGGATCACAACAGTGTAAATTTACCCAAACTGAGGGGCTCTTCCGTTTTTATCATTTAAATAATTACATTTTTATTTTATTTAAAACACTTTAGAGGAATAAGAGAAAAAACAAGGGCATAGAATTTTAGGTCTGTATTTGCCCAGAGACCTGTCCTCTGCTGGCCCCTCATCCTCTGGATGATGGAATTGAGACCCTCAGAGAGGCTGTTGTCGCTTCAGCTTCAGTCTCCAGACACCTGGTGCTTAGGCATTTCCACGAGGTCTCGCTGCTGTACAGTCAGTGTTTGAAAGCCATCTGAGCTCTTTTTACGATCCAGCTGTCATCAGATATTTAATGTGTTTCTAGCCAAAAGCAGTTAGTAACGTGGTGAGAGTATTTCTCTAGGGGCGTCCAGTGCTAAAGCAAAACATGCCGTCATTGCCTGTGCCCCGTCCCCAACCCCTCACACGGTTGAGATGGAAACACTTGCCGTGTGAATCCTTACCACTTCCTGGGGAAGGTTCTGTAGCCTAACAGACTTACTGCGTTTAAAAAGTAAAAACAGAACCTGGCTTATTTTACCTCATGTTTGAAACTGAGTAATCATGTACAAATAGTTAGAAGGTTGTGGTTTTCTAATTATTTGAATTGTTTTGCACAACAAATTAAAGATGCTTTGTGAAATTTTGAATTATTCACCAGCTTTCCTTTGAATTTAATGTTATGATTGCTAAGATTGAAAGCTTAATGTTTCTGCTGATTTTGCAATTAATCGATTGTTAATGCAGCCTGTGATGATGTTAATTTTCCATAGACCCTCCTCGAAGGTTGCTGTGGTGAAGATATTCTTCATATCAGCGAGAATGGAGAGTTTAAATTAGATATGGACTCTAAAGCTATAATCCAAGATGTTAAGCTGCTCGAGGAGCTATTGCTTGACTGGAAGATATGGAATAAAGCAGAGGCACGTACTTTTTTTTATGGTAAAGCACATGACATAAGTCCACGCTCTAACACTCTTTAAGTGTTAGGTACAGTGCTGACTGTACCCAGGTGGTTGCGCAGCGCATCTCTAGAACCTCTCGTGTTGCCCAGCTGCGACCGCGCCCGCTGGGCAGTAGCTCCCCGTTCTCCCTTTGCCAGTCCTGGCAGCCCACCTTCTGCTCTCTGTTTCTGTGAGTTTGATTACTTCAGGGGCTTTGTTTCAGAGGACGCATTCAGTCTTTGTCTTTTTGTGACTGGCTTGTCTCACTTAGCATTGTGCCCTCGAGGTTTATCTATGTTGTAGCGTATGACAAAATTTCTTTCTTTTTTAAGACTGAAAAATGTTCCATTATATGTATGAACCACATTATCTTTATCCATTCATCTGTTGTTGGACATTTGGGCTGCTTCCATATTTTGGCTATTGTGAGTAATGTTGCAGTGAACACGGGTGTACAAATGTCTCTTCAAGATCCCGTTTTCAGTTCTTTTGAATATGCAACCCCAGAAGCAGGATTGCTGAATCATGTAGTGGTTCTGTTTTTAATTTGTAGAGGAACCTCCATACTATTTTCTGTACAGCTGCACCATTTCACCACCCCACCAACAGTGTACCAAGGGTTCAAATTTATCTACATCCTTACTAACAATTGTTATTTTCTGCTTTGGTTTTCTTTTTCTTTTTTTCTTTTTTGATAGTGGCCATTCTTTTGGGTTTGAGGTGACATCTTACTGTGGTTTTAATTTGCATTTTCCTAATGATTAGTGATGATTATCATCTTTTCATGTACATGCAGGCCATTTATGTATCTTCTTTGTAAAGATGTGCAAGTTCTTTGGCTTTTTTAAAATTGGATTATTTTATTTTTTGGTTATTGGGTTTTAGGAGCTCTTTATATATTTTGGATATTAATCCCTTATCTGATAGATAGTTCTCAAGTATTTGCTCCTGATTGTTGCCTTTGCTGCACAGAGAGCCATGTACTTTTAAATATTCATTTAATCTTTTCTTCTGGACAACAGAACAAATTACTTCTTATTAATTATAATATTAATTGTAAATGGGAATGTAGATATTATTTGATGTGCAAGTTTTTGGGCAGCCGTGAGTAATGCAGAATTGGAAGCAGAATGCAGGCTAGAGAACAAGGGCACATCTGAGTCAGCTGGAGACTGCATTTACCATGAACTCAGAACGGGGATCCTGCTAAGAGACCAGGAATCAGGCCAGGAGAGGGCGATGGATGCAGGTGTGAGTGGGGGAGCCAGGTTGCCTAGGAGGCGTAGAGCTGTATGAGGGCATGTAGGGCAGGGCTGTGAAGTCTTGGCTTCATCACAGACATGAGCTGAGGAGCGAGGTTTGATCAGCTCTGGGCACAGCATCCCAGCAACGGGATGGACGGCCTGGCCTTCATGACGACCCAGCCAGGGAATGAATACGGGGCTGTTTCCTTTCCGCCCAGGTTTTAAACAATTTTCTCAGTGTAGGCTCATACAGACTGCTTAGTTCTAGTGTGGAATATAGATTGTCTGGAGTTAATTTTAGACTATAAAAACATCATCAAACATAAGTAAAGGCCAGTTTAAAGTGTATACCTTTAGAATTTTTAAAGAAATGGTTTTCCCCAAATTTGTCAATAGTAAAAAAAAATGTACTCATTATCAATGAATTGTGAAGTTGAAAGAAAGTTTGCTAATCTATCATCAATAAAAATAAATTTTGGTCAACTATGTTAGAGGAAAGATAGAATTATTTTCCTATCCTTTCTATAGAAAATTCTGTTACAAATGTGCTGTTACATGAAGAGGCAATCAAAGAACATGCAGCCACAGGACATAGGGGAAAGAACTGGAGAGGTGTGTCAGGCAGCTAGCTACGCCATTGCTCTTTTGGATCTTATTTGTCATGTTTTAAAACTTTGTAATTTGTCATGATTTCTCATCTGAATAAATACTTTCATAATAAAAAACGTATATATGCATGTACACATATACACATATGAAAATGTAATGTTGTAAGAAGAGAAAACAAATATAATTACAGCACAGTAAACAAACTGGGTCAAAGGCAACATAAGTATAAACATACAATGAGGAATGAGCTCAATTGTAGATTGGAAGATCAAACCTAATAAATTTGGACAGTCATGTTAGTATTTTAGAGACGGATGCTAATTTGGGGTGGTTTGATTAAAAAGCAAAATATTTTTTTTATATTTTATTTATTTATTTTTAGGGAGGGAAGGAGAGAGAGAGAGAAAGAGAAACATCAATGTGCGGTTGCTGGGGGTTATGGCCTGCAACCCAGGAATGTACCCTGGCTGGGAATCGAACCTGGGACACTTTGGTTCCCAGCCTGCGCTCAATCCACTGAGCTATGCCAGCCAGGGCTTAAAAGCAAAATATTTTTATTGAACTTAAAAGTTATACACATACTTCTGTGAATCTTAAATAAGGTTTCTTTCCTCATTTTAATTGAGTTTATTTTATTTTTTCTTCTTGTTGTGGGTGTTTGTTGACTTTAGCACTATTTTATTTGGTGCTGTTTTCAAACCCAAATCAAGTTTTCTTACTTGGGTTGCCTTGTGTTCCAGTTTTTATGCCACTTTTTTAGGGCATCTTGGCCTCATCTTATGAAGAGAGAGGCTGTAGTTAGAATAGTAGAACAGTATGATTAAGCTATCAATTCCATGGCCTTTCATTGTCCATTATGACTAGGTAATGGCAGCGGAGAATTCTATTATTTGGGCTTAGAAATAAATTAATCCCAAAAAATGCATAATTTTCACAATGTCAGTGTTTTTTATTCCATTTAGTACAAATTCTAAAGTCACTTGATTAAATGCTACAAACACAAATGAACACTTGAGTTTATACATTGTTAATAATGCTTTTTGAAAATAAATTGTCAACAATTATATTGAAAAGGTGTATTTCTCTATATTGAATAAATTTCAACATAATTCACTTTTCGAAAATACTATCCATCATTTAATACCACAGGAAAGTTAATGTACTAAAGCACCTAGTGCCATGTTGCATTTAATATGAATGTTTAGAAATGACATTTTGACAAAGGGAAAAAAAGTAGCCTGGGAATAAACACTTGCTTTTTGTGCATATTTAATCTTTGCATAAATCTGAGTTCATACACAGTGGTAACATGATCCGTTGCGTGTCCTCTGACCCGCACGTGTGCCTCCTTCCGTCACTGTGTGCTAACTGGCGTGTGTGTGTGTGCTTGCTCTCTCAGCCAGGTGTTTGGGGAACACTGCTAGCAGCTCTGGAAGTGCTCATCCGAGCAGACCACCACCAGCAGATGTTCAATGTTAAGCAGTTGCTGAAAGCACGAGTGGTTCATCACTTTCTACTGACTTGTCAGGTTTTGCAGGTACTTTTCATGTAGCTTTATTTTTGGAGACTTTTTTTTGCCATTACTTCTGTTTAATAACTCAATACTGTGAACTCAAATTTCTGTGGGACTTTCAACAGCACATCTCTTTTCCATCCTGCCTACTCTTCCAGATCCCGTGTTTCAACTACTAGTAAAGGGGTTTCTCCACCCCTGCCTCTCATAGTTTGACCTTCACCCTGTTCTTATTCCTAACTCAATTACAAAAGAATGACAACTACTGAATTTCTGAGATGTTTCTTTGTGGTGGGTATAATAGTAACTCTGTAGTCTCTTGAACATCAGCAATAGTGAACGTTCAACATGTTCCCAGCTTCGCATAGTGGCAGGATTATGGCTGATGGGGTTTATCTGAGACACGATTGTTCCCAACTAAGCCTCGTTCCACATTCCTTAAATAACAAGTATGATCATCCCTTTCCCCTTCCTCTACTATGCACGTGTACAGTTTGTCAGTTTTATGTCAATTATGACATCACAGTTTGTTTTCCTCTATAAACCTCCCAAGGGTGGGGACAATGTTTTTGTCCATCACACTGGAACCCCAGTGTCTGGCACATGCAGGCACCAATAGACAGGGTGGGGCAAGAGTAGGTTTACAGTTGTGTTATTTTCCATACGGGCACCTATAAACCTACTTTTGTCACACCCTGTGTTTGTTGAATGAATGAATCCCGAAAAAACAACAACAAAAAACCCACTTTGTTTAGTCTTTCTTGGCCCCTGTGGTAAATTAGACAGCCGTCTTCAGGAATATAACAAAGTGGTCTTAGGCCTCTTGCTCACTGAATACTTTATGTACCACTTACACATCAGCTGTCCTCCAGGTCACTTCCTTTTATATCCATTTTGAAACTTGGCCGATTTCCAGTGAGTTTATCTGACAGTGTGAAGTTCTTAGTCTTACCATGTCAGAAAAGTAAAACATAAATTTGGATATTTCAATATATATTCTCACTTCCATATTATTTCTAAAATGTTAGAAAAGCCTAGGTACTAATTCTTTTCCTCGAAAGTGTATTTCTTTGCCCTTCTTCATTCAAAGAGCCTGTTTATCAAATTGACGTTTATTAGGAATAGGTTTATGTTAGGTGTTGTGGGAAGTGTATAAAGAAATGAATTTAGTGCCTTGGAGCTTAGTAACTTGTAATAAATTCAATTGATATTAAAAAAAGAGAAATGAATCTAGCCATTGCCTTTAAGGTATCTCAGAGTATTTAAGGAAGACGAATCGCTTGTGGCATATTGGATGTGAGGCAGTTCCATCAGCTCGTGAGTGTAGTGTGGAGACCTGAACTTGTGTGATAAGAATGGGCACAAATACAAAGGAGATCAATTCTGTTTAAGTAGAAGCTGCAGGAGAATCACGTACACCATGTAAAATTTCCTGCTGGGAGACTAGGGGAATGAGAGCACCATCCAAGAACGAACGAAACCTGCCATTTTTGTTCTTTACACCCTCTGCATTTGCAGTTACAGTGGACCTGCAGTGGTAGGGACTGCTGGGCACCGGTGTGCAGGGTTGGCAGTGGGAGCGGATTAGAGGGCAAGGCTGGGATCGGTCTGCGCTGGTGAAGAGCGAAGCCCGGAGATAGATGGGCACTAAAGATAAACAAGTGTAGTGAGTGAGAGGACCGTGCACCTCAGGAAACATGCATTTCAGCATGTGGAGGACAAAGGAGCTACAGATAGAGTCCTCGAAGAGAACCTGCCCAGAAAGAGGTGGTCTCTGTGCCAAATCATGCAGAAGGTTCAGAGAACACGTAGCTGTAAAGAGCCTTTGACTTGGCTGCTCTGAATGGCTGGCAGGATTTCAGAAGATGAAGAAGAACCGAATGTTGGGGAATTTGGGCTGCATGTGCAGTAGAATCATTGGAGGCAGTGAGAAGAAATGACAAATGAAAAGTACAGCAGCAAAAGGAGAGAAACCAAATATTAACAAAAGGGTTCCAGCAGGTCAAGTTCAGGGATTTTTTTTTAAATAAAATAGATCACCAGCAACTATTTGTAAGGAGTCAGTGGAGAGGGCAAGATTGCAGAAACAGGGGCTGGGATGGACTTAGGAATGAGTGCCCAAGGTGGTGACCAGGAGTTTTGGGATAGTAGAAGGGCACGATTTAGAAAAAGGCACGATTTAGAAAAGCTGGTCGTAGCAGGAATAGCACAGGACCGGGAGTCAAGAAACCCAGAGACCTGCGTTCTCATCTTTGCGTGGCCAAGAGGTTTTGTGCTTCTTCTGCAGACTCGGCCTTCTCTTCTTGCATCTCAGGTAATCAGACTAAACCGTGTCCAAGTTATCATCTGGATGCCCCGTCTTCTGATTGAGCAATACGCAGAGTCAGTGAAGAAGAGTGGATGTTGAGATAGATGTTTGGACATGGGAGGGGGGACGAGGAAGTTTAACTCCCGTAGCCTTCATCTAGAGGCCGCAGCAGCCCATGGAGAATATAATTTGCTACTCTCAGTGACTCCTCGGCAGTCTGCCGGGTCTCATTATCTCAGGCAGCAGGTGACACCGTGGGAGAATGACAGAGGTCCGAGTCTGAGTGCCACGCTGCCTACACATTTTCTGTGAGGTTCGAGTTGTCATGTGCATGACTGCTTTGAGCCTCCATGTTCAAGAAACGAGGGGCAAAACCTCTGAGAGCTGCTGTGAGAAAGCGCTTTGTAAACTGGGGCACACTGTGTTCATGTCATTGGCTTTCTCTGCTGGAAGCTTCTGCTGTCCCATAATAGCAGCAGTAGTGGTGACTGCAGCGATCATAATACCAATAATAGTAACATCTCTGTGTGAGGCACTGTCACTCATTCCTAAACACAGCCCTCTGAAGTAACCGGGTGTGATTCCCACGCTATTCTATGAGGCATGGAGTTTGTAACTCTGTCCAGGGTCACTCAGCTGGTGGGCCAAGGAGCTGGGTGCAAAACTAGGCAGTCTGAGGCCCTGCTTGGGGGTGCTGGGGTACAACTTTGCCTCAGTCAATGAAGGTGCATGGACTAGGATTAAATGGCCATGCATCTAATAACAGAATTGCTTGATTGAGAAATTGCTTCTCAGTGTTGCTATTTCTATCTTAAAAGGAATATCTTACTTAAATGAAAAATGTTAGTTGGCAGTTCTCTTTCAACCTAAAGAGAGTTTGATTTTTATTTTTCTAGGAACACAAAGAGGGGCAGCTTACATCCATACCCCGAGAGGTTTGTAGATCATTTGTGAAAATTATAGCAGAAGTCCTTGGATCTCCTCCAGATTTGGAATTATTGACAATTGTCTTCAATTTCCTTTTAGCAGTTCACCCTCCTACTAATACTTATGTTTGTCACAATCCAACAAACTTCTACTTTTCTTTGCATATAGGTAGGTATAATCATTTTTGTCAGATCTTGGCTATCTCCCTTTCTGCTTTTCCTTCCCACTTCATCCATCTGCATTTGTTTGATAGTCATCGGATGGCCTCTGTGAGCTAGAAACTGCCTTAACACCGTGGTGGGGACCGGGCAGAGGGCCATGAAATGAGCCAGGTGTGCTCTCTGCCTCCAGAGAGCTTCAGTGCCAGGCAGAGAGGGGAGGCACCGAGACAGACACCTACCCGCACAGAAGTGAGCTGACGCTCTAGGAACAGATGAGGCCACTGGAGAAAAGAGGAGAGAGAAGAAAAAGGAAGCTAAGGACAGAACTGTTGATGATAATACTACTGAGAGGGCAGGATGAGAAAGAGCCGTCAGTATGAGAGAAAGATAGACTAATCAGACTTCTAAAAGAACTAGGAAAATGCAATGTGGTAAGAAAGCAGAAAACACTGTACCTATGAGAAAGTTAGATAGTAAATGTAGAGAGGAAAAGTGTTGTAAAACAGCCATTTTAAGAAATTGAATAAATTGATTCAGCAGCAGTAAAAATCCATACGAAATTCGCACGATTGGGTGTTAGGTTCAGTGCACATGTAGTGATTAAAGGACCATCAAGATTCTGGGTGCAGGGTAATTGCAAAGATGTATAAAATATGGTCCCCTCACTTAAGGACTTTACAGTCTAGAAGAGGGGACAAAGACCTAAACAGGCACTTACACTGTGTAGAAAGCACGGTGACAGAAATCTTGTTTTGTGGTAACGTAGAGAGTGGTGAGGGGTGTTTCCTGGGGAAGGCGATGCCTGCTCCCCGTTGTAAAGGTTGAGTAGGAGTTGGAGGGAGGGCCTCCCAGGCACAGCAGTAGATGGGGCTAAAGTGTAATGTGAAAAAATGGCTAGAAGGGGGCCTGGGGACAGGTTGTGGAGATTCCTGTAGACAAGGTGCATGTCCAGAGGCCACAGAGAGGCACTGGGAGGTTTTCAGCAGGAGTGGCATTTGCTAGAGAGAACACTGTAGCAGGGAGGGTTGGAGGCGACCACAGCTCCATCACGAGAGCCATTCAGAAGTCTGTGACAGTCATCCAGGTCAGAGGGGAGAAGAGCCTGCATTCTGGGACCACACAGGGGCTGGGAAGGGTTCAGGGAGCAGGAAATACAGCCACAGAACCTGGAGACTTGTTGCCGGTAAAGGAAAGGCAGTGGTCAGAGGTGGCTCCAGGGTTCTGCGTGGGAAGTGGGTGCTTCTACCCAACCAGAGAACAGAATGGGAGTGAATTTAGGGCAGAAAAGATGATCCAGGTTTAGATTCGTTGCATTTGTGTTGCATTTAAGAAATCATGCAGTTGAATTTACGAGTATGAAGCTCAGAAAGGAAGATAAAGCTATAGGTATGAATTCTGGAGTCATTTTGGACCTTGTAGGAGATACATAAAAATATAAGACACAGTCCTTTCCTCAGTGAATGAAAAGATGAACAGTCTCCTCAGAGACATCAGATCAACATAAAAATGGACAGTTGGCTATTCAAGTATAGAAATAACAGCAAGAATTCAAGGAAAATAGTAATAGTCCACAAAAATATCTACAGTAAGAAACTGCCCAGTACTCACAGATCAAACATGCATTATCATACACTATGCCATATTTTCTCACTTTGAACATTTTCAGTATTTTTGTGAAAATTCTATTTAATGATTTGCTATTACAGTTAAATTTGTATTTTATCCTTTTTTAACATGTTACTCTCTCACAATTTTTTTCAATTCTAGATGGCAAGATCTTCCAGGAGAAAGTAGAGTCAATCGTGTACCTGAGGCATTCAAGCAGTGGGGGAAAGGCTGTCCCTAGCCCTGGACTGATGGTCATACACCCATCCGCTTTTACTGCATCAGCACCGGAAGGTAAACATAACGAGAATGAATGTATCAGCCTCCCCAGTTTAGTTCTGAGTAGTAGTAGATACATAAAGTGTCCACGTTTCAGCACTGCAGTACAAACTGAATTTCAGACTAGATAAATGAAAGGCTGAACTCAACAATTATAGAATATATGTAAGGAATCCATTTCACTGCCTTCTGGTATCAGTACCCTCACTCGGTATAACAGATGTTCAGGAGAACTTAGGAAACTGGGCTCATGCTGTCTTGTTCTGTAGCTCTCTGTTTCCTCTTTTTAAAAAATTTTTTATTTATTTTAGAGAGAGGGAAAGGGGGGAGAAAGAGAGAAAAACATCAATGTGTGGTTGCCTCTTGTGCGCCCCCTACTGGGGACCTGGGCTGCAACCCAGGCATGTGCTCTGACCAGGAACCGGAGTGGAGACCCTTTGGCTCACAGGCTGGCACCCAATATGCTGAGCCACATCAGCCAGGGCTCTGTCCCCTCTTACCATAGTCATTTGTCTTTAAGCTTCTGATTTATTTTCCTACTGTCTTTGGAAGGTTTGGCTTATCCTCTCCTTCCTGCCTAAACACATCATCCTAGACAAGTTCACTTGCCATGTGAAGAGCCATCCAATAGTCCAGTATTGTGGTCATTGACTCTGGTGACCCGTCTCTCAATTTTGTCTGCCGATATGGGTGCATCTGTCCTGGACTTCATCGCAGCAGGAGAGCTTCCCACCTCAGAAACTCGTGTCCCCCTCCTTAATGTCAGGCTCCTATCCTCTAGTTTATCACCCTCCCAGGTTCCCTTTTGCCTGTTTTCTTCAACCAGCCTAGACCCCTTGGGCCAGTAATTTTCTGGGCACTGTCTTCAGTTTGCTTGTCCTCTTGGCCTTTCTTGACCTGAAAAACCCCACCCTTGCCTCTGTCTCACTCCCCTCACTCTGCTGAGTGCTGCTAAAGAAAGTCATGGCTGAGGGCTCCTGCCATAATGAGGGTCTCCACTGGCCGTTGGCCTTTTATGCTGGCTGCCCTTAATATTCCTGGTTTTCAGAATTAATTCTCTCTCCTGTTTTCATAGTATGTTCAAATCTTCAAGCTTACAGTGCTTTGCTACTTTCCTGATTTACTGCTCGTAACAGACTACCTCATCTCTACTGTTATGAGAAAAAACCGGTGTGTGTGTCCTGGCTGTGAATTGGCCGAGGGTCTTCCCCTCCTGACGGCTGGGCATTGCTTTCATTGCAGCCCCACCTGCCCCGTCTCGGGCTGCAGTAAAATTACTGAACTCTGCGGCTGAGGGATGAGATACATGGTCATCAATCTCCGGTTTTGTTTCTCTCCCAAAGTGTTTCAGTTATTCTCTCGTACATTTTATAGCCTTTTACTGTACTATTTTAAGGCTGTGTTTTAATTTTATTTTATAGCAAATGTCTATTTTAAAAATCATTGTGCATCATTCTGGAACATTTTCAAATACAGTCATTTCTTCCATCTCTTTGAACAGAATCCTTTTGCAGCCTTAGCCCTCCAGCCAAAATCCAGAAATAACTAGGAAAAACATCTGAGCTGTGGAGCTCTTTTATTACCACCAAGTCTGTGCCCTAAAGCAGTTCATTCAGTGCCCATTCATTCTATATGAGGGCTTCTCAAGTTGCAGCATGTAGAAAAATCAGCTGGAGAGCTTGTTAAATAAAACACAGATTCCTGGACCTGCATGGACCTGGGGTGGAACCCGAGCCTGTGTGTCCCTAACAGTCACGCAGGGGATGCTGGTCCCCAGCTGATGGCCAACAGACCACTCCATAGCATGCACTTCTATCTTGTGCACTTAGAATGAGGGACATTTCTGGTCTTCATAGAATATTAGAAGCAGCAAATAGGAGAGCTGAAGCAAGAAGGAAAAAAACTATTGCTTCTCATGAATAGCAGCAAGAAGTGACTGTAGAAATGGAGTAGAGAGAACAGTTTAGATTCATTCAGTCTAGTAATAATGACAGCAAGACGACGATTACTGCCGTTTATAGGGCCCCTGTTCTGTGCCGGGCACTGTGCTTGGCGCAGCACAAATATCTCACTTAATCTTTAAAGCAGCCTTCAAGGTAGACACTTTCGAACCCTTATATTACGTTTGTAGAAGCCAGTACTCGTAGAATTAAGTGGTTTGCCCAAGACCACCTGACTAACACAGCGATCACTTGATTCCAGTTACAGCTGCAAAGCCCGTTTCTTACAGTATCTCAAACTGTGTCCTAGTGACTGCAGGTAAATTAAGTTTTACTTAATTCACTTAATTTCACTACAGTAGAATCATCAGTCCTAATGATTTTGAGTCATTCTATAATATCATATTTTGTTAAGTAGACAGGAAAAGACATACATTTTTGGGAGATTTTAATAAAAAGTAGTTAAAAGAACAATAGTTCTGGCACTTGAGAATTTTAAGCATTAGTTACTAGAAACAGTGACTATATGGATTCTTTAACGATGCTGGGTGAATGGGTTATTGCTCTGGTTGTGACTGATAGTGTAGAAAGGATGTGCTCCCACTTAACAGGTTTTCAGGCAGTATTTTTCTGTCTGCTCTTAGCAGGAAGCAGTTCCTCCAAAATTACTCCACCGCAGACGGCTGCCACCCTGCGGCGTTCTAGAAGCCTGCCAGCACTTCCTGCTTCTCCTCTAATGCTGCCACAAAAACTGATGGCAAGTTTGGACTGTGGCATTGACAAGTTACAGAGTACTGCAGGTAGTCATGTTGCTTGCCAGCCTGAGAAATGGCATCCTCCAGGGAGTTCAGAGACACTGAAAAAAGAGCAAGAGGACGCATTCATCAGTAGCTGTGAGTCTGCAAAAACTGTGTGTGAGGTGGAAGCTGTCCTTTCAGGACAAGCCTCTGTCAGGAGTGGCCCCAAAGGAATGTTGGAGTTTCCAGCAGCCAAAGTAGATCACAGAGAGTCGGAAGTAGAACCCAGAGCAGATGGTGACAGCCCTGGCGATGAGTCCTGCCCACGGCGCCCTGATTACCTCAAGGGCCTGGCCTCATTCCAGCAAAGCCACAGCACTACTGCAAGCCTAGGGCTGGCGTTTCCCTCACAGAACGGGTCTGCAGCCGTCAGCCGCTGGCCAAGTCTTGCTGACAGGAGCACAGAGGACTGGGAAAGCCTAGCCTTTTCTCCTGCTTATGAGCCAAACCACCACCGAACTGCAGATGCTCACAGGTACTCCCATGTTTTTGCGTGCCACCCCCTTCCACATGTTTTACTATTCTTTTACTAAGAATTCTGTACTTCTAGAAATGTCTGCATTATGTCACTTCTTACAGTACAAGGGGGGACCCAAAAAACTGGAATTATCTTCTGGAGGGCAGGCCCAGCCCCTTGTAGTAGAGGCCTCCTTCGCTAGGAGAGTGTTCTAGAAACCCATCTGTATCAGTGCGCTGGCTGGTGGTGTTGTGAAGGCTGAGTTCAGTTTCAGGGATTTTTTTTTAAGACTCTTTCAATGCGTTTGCCCATTTCATGTTGGGTGATTTACGAGTGCACCTGCCCACACTGCACTGCGTGTGTTGAGCAGTTTCTGACCAAAAACAGCCTCAAAGGGAAATGTTTTGCTGATGTGGAAGACATGAAGCAAAAAATGGCTGAAGCACTAAAAGACATAAAAATTGATGAGTTCAAAAACTGTTTTGAGCAGTGGTAAAAACATCTTAATAGGTGTATTGCATCAAATGGAGAGTATGTTGAAGGTGACTAAAGTTTAAACGTAAGAATACACAATTTTTAATTAAAAATATGTTTTTTGGGTCCTCCTTCATATAACATGTTTTATTTTATATTTTAAAAAGATTTTATTTGTTTAGAGAGAGGGGGAGGGAAGGAGAAAGAGAGGGAGAAAAAAATCAATGTGTGGTTGCCTCTCGTACACCCCCTACTGGGGACATGGCCTACAACACAGGCATGTGCCCTGACTGGGAATTGAACTGGCAACCCTTTGGTTCCCAGGCCCATGCTCAATCCACTGAGTCACACCAGCCGTGGCTCATATAACATATTTTAATGACAAAGAAGATACCTTTCTCCTTATGTGAATGCTAGATAATATTGAATTCCACATTTAACCAAATACTAAACCATAAATAATTCTCAAAGAAAACAATCTTATAGTTTATTTCATTCTTATGGTTATTAGAGAAAAACTCTTCAGTTCATGGAAATTATAAGGTTTAGTATTGCTTCCAGAAACATCTCAAGTAGCACCGTCCAGGAAATTTTGAGATGGAAATGTCTTCCCTGCGCGGACCAGCATAGCAGACATGGGCCACGTGTGCCTGCTGAGCACCTGAAGTGTGGCTGGTGCAGAGGAGGAGTGGGATTTTTTTTTAATCCTCATGTGAGGATACATCTATTGATTTTAGAGACAGGGAACAGGAGGGAGAGGGAGACATCGATGTGAGAGAGAAACGTGGCTCGGTTGCCTCCTGTGCACCACTGACCAAGGGTCAAACCCACAAGCTAGGTATGTGCCCTACCCGGGGGTCGAACCCACAGCTTCATGTGTGTGGTACAATGCTCCCAGTGAACTGAACCACCTGGCCAGGGCAAGGAGCTGAATTTTTTAATTTAATTTTTAAATAGTTTAGCACAAGTGGCTACTGACTACAGTATTAGACATCATAGGTGTAGAATAGAATACTGTTCAGGAGAATACCTGCCCAAAAGATACTGGTGACAAAAAGTGATGGCACATTTGTGAATCATAGTTAAATCAAGAAACATTTTTTAACTTAACATAATGAACGTATGTTTCACATGTTAAAATTATGATGATAGTCATGCACCACATAATGATGGTTCCACAAGAGACCATATGCATGACGGCGGCATGCCTTCTGACTGGGGTGGGCAGCAGGCTGCCCTCTGATCAGGGTGGGCAGTGGGCCGCGCCACCCAGCATGTGTGGGCACACTCTGTGGTCGTTCAAAGATGAGATCGAGTAAGGAAGCATTTCTCAGAATGCATCCAGCCCTAAGGGAGTTGGCGTGTCCTTGTCTCCCTTATGCTGTGTCAGTGTGACTTTTTCGGTCTGTTGTAGTGTCAGTGAAGATTGCTTGGTTCCCATATGCTGTGGATTATATGAGCTCTTGAGTGGGGTTCTCCTCGTGCTGCCTGACGCTATGCTGGAAGACGTGATGGGCAAGCTGATTCAAGCAGATGTGCTGTTGGTCCTCGTGAACCACCCATCACCCGCTATACAGCAAGGAGTCATCAAAGTAAGGGCAAGGACTGTATGTGGTTTCAATTTGGAAAATAAATATATGTGCTATTCATGACTTGAAAATATGTATGTTAAAGTAAACCTAAAGGTTGACTTTATACTTGGGAATAATGAACTGTTATCATTTGTTACTTCTTACTCATATTTTCATATGTATCACCATCTAATTTTAAGCCCTTCATGGACTGATTCATATCATTATGCGTTTTTTTAAGTCTACCAATTACAAGGAACACACAGCTCGTTGGAAGTCTCCCCTGCAGTGCAGTCTTAGACTGTGGACATTCACTTCAGGTTTCAGCTCGGGGGCCTTCCCTGATCACTTTCTGAAACAGCGTCCCTGTCCCCTGTCCTCACTTACTTGTCATCTCCCACACTGAAAGAGAAACTCCATGAGGGTAGGCGTCTTGTGCTAGGTACTGTATTTATTTAGGTACTAAATAAATAAATACAGATAAATACATAGATGTAGGATATTGTTGAATCACTTGCCATTCAACCCAGTATATATTGAGCTTCCATCTTGTGTGTAAAACACTGGGCTCGTTGCTATGTGGGATGTAAAGGGGAATAACATATGCCCATATATTCAAGGAGCTTATAGTCTAGTGAGAGAGAGAGAGACATACACCAACCAAGTAAAATGTAAGGACTTCTGCAATGAGTGCTTCAGTGGCGGTATTAATAAGGAAGAGCAGGAACATAGGAAAAGCAATTAATCCTGATGGGGGGACTGAGGGATGGTTTCATGCAAAAGGTGTGTTTTGTATTATGCTGTGAACTCAGAGAGCTTTTTAAGTGGGACAGTGTGTAGGTGTATGTGTGGGGAAGAGTCTGTCAGCACTGCGAGGGAGCCATTGCAGGGGGAAAGGTGGCTAGCACAGGAGTCCAGGGGAGAAATGAGGAGTTTCTAATCTGGGGGGTGGGACTTCAGAGAGCGGGCAGATTGGAGAGACACTGGCTGGAGCTGAGCAGTGCTGCCTTCATCTTACACACAGGGTAAGGGCAAGAAAGGGTTAGCCCTGAAGCCTGGGAGGGTGGTGCTGCTGTGCTCCAAGAATAGAACCGTAGAAGAAGTGAGTTCGGAAAGAAGGAGAATTGATTTGGTTTTATACATGTTGGTGTTTAAGATGCTAGGGAGGGGTGGAAATGGAGGCCTGTGCTTATGATAAATAATCTGCTCAGAAGTCGAGAAACAGAGGTCTAGGTGCATGTGTGTGCACGTGCGCACATGTATTTGCAGAGTGAGCACAGAATGGGGTTGACTAATTTTTTCCCTTCAGAATTAGGCACAAATATTCTACGTACACTTGACTAAGGCTGCCAGTGCACTAGGTGTCCATATTCAGCTAAAAAACTAGTTTTCCCATCACAAATGTATTATGATCTCCAAGGCAGAGTCATTATTAACATCCTGTAATAGAGACAAAGTTTATCTTATTTTGCCATGGAGGTGGCATCTTTTTTTAGCTTTCGATGTCTATGCACATGAAATTAAACAATAATTTACAATTACTACTAACAGTTTGATTTGCATATATTCTATAAATTTTAATACGTTATCTAAATTGTCTTAATTTTTTTCCTTAGCTGTTAGATGCATATTTTAATAGAGCATCTAAGGAACTAAAAGATAAATTTTTGAAGAATCGTGGCTTTTCCTTGCTAGCCAACCAGTTGTATCTGCACCGGGGAACTCGGGAGCTGTTAGAGTGCTTCATAGAAATGCTCTTCGGTCGACATATTGGCCTTGATGAAGAGTAAGTGCGTTCTTCCCTCCACCATAACTGAGGGTCTTTTGTCTTAAGTGTAAAATTTAAGAAACTGGCCCTCAACAAAATTATTTGGTCACTTTTAGAAAAAATCTGCCGGAAGTCATTTTCCAGGTGAATCAACTTGTTATTTTCCATGTGATATTCTTTCTGATATAACTTTTTCCTTTATTTCATTCACTAGCTGGAGGCTAGAAACATAAATGCTGCATGAGATGAGAGTGAGTTACGATTAGATGTCTAGTATCCACAGGAGAAGGCTACTGAACAGAAAGGTGGCCTGTGTGTTCTCAGCAGCAGCTGACCTGAATGATCCATGGAGAAGCCCCTGTCCCCATGGACCCTTCAGGTCATCTGGGGACCAGCCAGCTCCTCTCCTGGGACTCCTGGTGTGCTGATTGCTGAGCTCTGGCCCTGGCATAATGCTGGAGGGTTAGCAAACAAGCACAAAAATAAAAGAATGTTTTCTCTGAACCAGAAGTTTGGCAGGAAAGACAAACTATTATTTTTGTCTATGATGGAAATGAGTGTCTTCTTCTTTTTCTTCTTCTTCTTCTTCTTGTTATTATTAAGTGTCTCCCACTTACTATTAAGTAGACCGATTTAAACCTTGAGAAATTTATTTGTGGTTGTCATGGCAGCAGCATGTTTCATTTGCATACAGCTTTTGGCTCTTTCAAAGCGATTCTGCATTATCTCATTTGATTCCCACAACAGCCTTGAGAAAGGGTAGGGCAGACATCACCACCCATATTTGACAGGTAAGGAAAATGAGGAGCAAAGTGCTTAAGTGTCTCCTTCCATGACAGGCAGACAGTGCTGGGACAAGAGCTCGAGATCTTCTGCTAGACCTTTGTTTACTAGCTCATTCTGTCAAATTCTATGGAAAATAATAACAATTATTATTAGTTATTAATAGTAATTACATTCCTGTGCACTTGTTACATAGAGCCCAAAAGCAGAGGTTCTTTGGACACCTAAGGTGGGCCAATGGATGAATTAAAATGAGTCACGTGAAACCATGAAATTGTTTATATGTTTCATTTGTATGTGTTTTTACCTTGGGACATACATTTAACAACACCTCTTATCTTTGTAGGGGTCTATAGTCTTAAAAAAGGGTGAACAATCCTTGTTTGCCAAATTTATTTTGTATAGCCTCAAAATTAGATTAAAATGGCCCATATTGCATCGTTTTTTCTTATTTCACAGTTAATGCTTCTGATGTGCTCGGCACTGCTCATTGTTTATCGCAGGTTTGACCTGGAAGATGTGAAAAGCCTGGAGCTGTTCCAGAAGTGGGCTGTCATCCCCATGCTGGGACTGATAGAGACCTCTCTGTACGACAACGCGCTCCTGCACTCGGCCCTCCTGTTTCTTCTCCAAATGCTGAATTCCTGCTCCAAGGTGGCAGATATGTTGCTGGATAATGGCCTTCTCTACGTGTTATGTAACACAGTAGCAGCCCTGAACGGACTAGAAAAGAAGTAAGTTTCAATCATTATTCAAAGCTACATCTGATGAGTATTTTGGAAAGGAAACTTTCTACAAAACTGATTGGATTAAGTTAGATGACATTTGGAGGAGGCATATTTTCCATCACTTGCAACAAAGTTAGGTTAAAAGAAGGTATTTAGCACTGGTAGGTATGGCTAAGTAGGCTGGTCATTGTCCCACAAACCAAAAGGCCGTGGTTTCAATTCCCAGTCAGGGCACATGCCTAAGTCGAGTATTTGGTCCCCAGTTGGTGCCTCTACAAAATAATCGTTTCTCATATCAATATTTCTCTTCTTCTCTTTTTCCCCTCTCTCATATACATAAAAGAAGGTATTTATATACCTCCTCATATATATATCTCATATATATACATATCTTTATATGAGATATATATGTATCTCATATATATAAAAAAAGGTATTTATAAAACCTGCTTTTAGGTATCTAGAACCTGAAGACAAGTTGAATAAATTTAACTGTCTTCAAATGCAGGGTAGGGCACAGATAGGTTTACCATTGTTCATATGGAAAATAACACAATAATAAATATTGTAATAATATAATAATAAACTCTGTGTTTTACATACTCAAAACTATAAACCTACTTTTTCTCCACCCTGTATATTTACAAAGCTTCCAGTTATGGTCTTACAAAAATTATTATGCCATCAGAAATAGGAGATTGAGGATTAGAGTGATATTGTACTTGAATATCATACAGCTAGTAAATAGCAGAGACATGAGACTGTGTGTGTCTCACTATAAAAGCCTGTGTTTTGAACTCATGTGCCATCCTTCTTTTATGTCTGCTACCATAAATTAATTTCTAATGGCCAAAGTATATTGGCAAGTGGCTGGCTACCAAAGTGATTATTAAGAGCTTTAAGAAATATGTAGGAGATTATATTTTTATTTGAACTTTTTTCCTTTGGTGTTTGCATTTGTGACATACAGTATAACATTTTTATTAGCATAATATTAGAATACGTATCTCTAGGAGCACCATTTCATTGCACGTTCAAACATTAAATACTATCTACATTTTTACAGAGAAGGTGGAGTGTATCCTGATGAATTTCTAGGCCAGTGGTTTTAACCCATATGCCAGAGAATTTTTAAAGTATGTAATACCTGACTGTTTAGTCAGGGTCCCTGATTTAATGTGGGGGGCTCCACCCACAGGGTCCCCCCGGCTGCCACAGATGAGAACAAGTCTACCAAGACATGATCTGCTTGGGGAGGAAAGGTGACCAATCTCTCAAAGGAGAAGGGCCAGGAGCCTGTTCCTCATGGGCTTTTATTGGGTTCATTTACACAAGAATTCAGGTAAAGCTCATTAATCACTGCCAGGCAGCAAGGATCAAACAATAGATAACAAAGAAGTCTGAGGGCCTATTTTGAGTCAGGGTCAGATAGCTAAAGAGCTGTAAAACTTTGAGGAACAAACTTAGTTCTTGTTTGGACCCTTATCATTTAATCGAGAGCATTCTAAACAAAGCAGGTTTCACAGGATTTTACATATTCTTTCTTAGGCCTGATTGCCCAGGGAACCTGCCCCTTCCAGCATAGGGCTGCACCACCCTCTGTCATTGTTTCAGGCTTAGGTGGAGCAAGGGCAGTAAGGCAGCCAAGAGATTAGGAGATTTCTCACAGACAACGAGGACTCGGGCTTTGTGAAAGCTGAGGGGCAAGGGTCCATAATCCCTTTTTGCTGTAGCCCCCAAAGTCCTTCCTTGGGGTCCTCCCACATGATCATGCCTAGCTTAGGTCATTCCCCCCTTGGGGAATCTTACCCATCTTTGGCTAACCGACTAAGCATTGGGGGCCAGCCATGGATGAAGTAAAAGGAGCAGAAGCAGAACTCCTGCCAGGGAGATAAGGTTTTGTCTCCTTGGTGGCTTACGGTCCAAGGTCGCTCCCTCAGCTTTAGCCTTGGCAGGGGTTACAACTTCTGAAACCAGGCAGAATGGTTCTCAACAATTTAATATTCCTTAGATTGTCAGATTTTAAAAAGACAACCAAGATACATCACAATTGAAATGCCAAAGGTTAAACACAAAGAGAGAAATCTTAAAAGCAGCAAGAGAAAAAGCAGTTAGTTACCTTCAAGGGAGCTCCCATAAGACTGTCAGCTGATTTCTCAAAAGAAGCTTTGCAGGCTAGAAGGGATTGGTAAGAAATATTCAAAGTGGTGAAAAGCAAGAACCTACAACCAAGATTACTCTATCCAGCAAAGCTATCATTTAGAATCAAAGGACAGATAAAGAGCTTCTCAGACAAGAAAATGCTAAAGGAGTTTCTCACCATTAAATCAGTATTATAGGAAATTTTAAAGGGTCTTCTTTAAGAAGATGAAAATAAAAAATGTGAACAATAAAATGGCAATAAATACATATCTATCAACAATTGAATCTAAAAAACAAAATAAACAAGCAGAACAGAACAGAATCATAGGTACAGAGAATGTTTTGACAGTTTCCAGATGAGAGGGGGATTGGAGGGATGAGCAAAAAAGGCGAGGGGACTGAGAAGTACAAGTCGGTAGTCACACAACAGTCATGGGGACGTGAAGCACAGCACAGGGAAGAGAGCAGAACTTATATGCATGCCCATGGTCATGGACAACACTGTGGAGATAGCCTGAGGGAGTGGGAGGCCGGGGGGCAAAGGGGGAAAATTGGTACAACTGTAATAGCACAAATAATAAAATGCAATTTAAAAAATGACAACAGTCAACACAAGAATAGCTGTCCAGTGAGAATGAATCAAAATTGTATCCGGGTTTTTTTTTTCAGATCATCAAAAAACATAATATATTTTTTGGTGTGCCACAGAATTTTAGTAATTCATTTATATGTGCCATGAGACAAAAAAAGGTGAAAATCGCTGCTGTAGGCCAAGGAGGCTCTGAGTACAAGGGACACTCCTCATACTCAGCTCAGCTCAGTGTTTATTGGGCACCTGGTCTGTTTAGGACCTGTATGCCAGGCATATGAGAAATGCCGAGTTCTACAGCTCCTCAGAATACTTCCTCTCAACTGCAATACAGATAATGAAATTGGAAGAACTCAGAAAGAGTGCATGCAAGCTTCTTCTAAGAGTAGTGTGTTGTTATTTTAAAAATAAATTATACTTGCTGAATGCCTCTAATATACTTTATTAATTCACCCAAAACAATAGCCAGTTCTAACTCTTGTTTGATTGAGAAAAGCAAATGGATGTAAGTATTTATGTTTAACATCACACACTAAGGTAGATTATAAAGGTTAAAAATTGAGGGGCAGAAGTAACGTTCATATGTATTAGGTATTTATGAGTGATTAATATATATTCAAACCTATTACCTCTCTGAATCTTTACAATAACTATAATTTAAGTGAGATTCAGAGGGGTTGACTAATGTATTCAAATTTATCTTTTCTGAGAAGCCTTCGCGGAGTGTTTGTATTCATACCTACAAAATCTCCACCTTCAGTGTGGGCTGGGAACCTGCCTAGATTTCCCCATATTAGTTTCTGTTAACCTCGGTGGTTACACTTACTGCGATTTACTGTTATAGGTATCTCTTTACTTATCTGATTCTCTGCAAGACAGTCAGCTTTTTGACAAGAACCAAAGTGTGTCTTCCTCTATCTATTGCTAGCATGCAGTTCGTATTACCTCCCATAGAGTAAGCATGAGTAAATATTGAATGAATGTGTGCGTTAATGACTGCTGGTAGAACAAGAATTTCAACTAGTTCTCTTGGCCTTAAATTCTTTCTTTCTTTTTTTTTTTAGCATGCCTTTGAATGAATACAAATTGCTTGCTTGTGATATACAGCAACTTTTCATAGCCGTCACAATTCATGCCTGCAGTTCCTCGGGCTCTCAGTACTTTAGAGTTATTGAAGACCTTGTTGTATTGCTTGGGTATCTTCAAAATAGCAAAAACAAGAGGACACAAAGTAAGATTTAATTTTGATGGAGTTTGGGGGGAGTTGTATAGTAGCCAAAAAATGTTATTTGAACCTAATCCCTTTCTTCTTGGAAAGTTTATATTAATTTGTGATATCTATCAGCTTTAAAAAGAAGCTTTTTTAAGTGGTAAAAAGTAAAAAAATTAATGATGTCTCTATGTAATTAGTAGCAGACAACATATTAAAGGAAGCTCCTGATTTTTCTTACCAAGTAGAATTAAAAGGCTTATGTTGAATAATAATGTCCTTTAGTTTTCTTTAATGGCAAATATTAAGCAGAAAAGTGTGAAAATTTCTGGTTAAACTTTTGACTTATGTATTAAAAAGCTTGTTATGTAAAACAATTATATAAAATGAAATAAATTTGCGGGCTAGTATTTTATAGTGACCATTTGAAAATTTGCTTTAAAATTGCTTTTAAAAACAGTTTAAAAATGTCTACTACCATCAAGAACCCACGTTGATTTAAAATTTTTAATTTAGCTCTCACTGGTGTGACTCGGTTGGAGCATCGTCCTGTAACTAAAAGGTTGAAGGTCCGATTCCCTGTCAGGCCACGTACCTGAGATTGTGGGTTCGATCCCTAGTCAGTCTGGGCGTAGCCTAGGTGCATGTGGTCCCCGGTCCAGGCGTGTATAGGAGGCAACCAATCAATGCTTCTCTATTGCATTGATGTTCCTCTCTCTCTGAAAGCAATGGAAAAATGTCCTTGGCTGTGGATAAATAAATAAAATAAAATACAAATTTTAATTTATTCTAATAAAACATTAGATATTGTATGAATATAAAAATCAAAATCGACAACCACATAGCTTGAAAACATTCTAGTCCCTGCTGTTTTTAGATATGGCTGTTGCACTGCAGTTCCGAGTTCTCCAGGCCGCTATGGAGTTTATAAGGACCACCGCAAACCATGACTTGGAAAATCTTACAAATTCATTCCAGTTACCTTCTGCTCCCCCTCATACAATATCTCAGAAGCGGAAGAGCATTGCTGGTGAGTAACGGACTAACACTGTAGTAACTGTGAGTTGTGAGCAGCTTGGCTTTCCTGTATTCGCGTGCCATTTGCATTTTTAATACTATTAGCTTAAAAACTTAAGCTATGTAACTTGAGAAAGTTTTCCTCCCAGAAGAAGCTACTCACTGCTTTCTTCTCAATGCTCTTCTCATTGAATTATCTCCTGAGCACCTACTATGTGCTAAGCAATGCATTAAATGTTGAGGATACAATGATTTAAAGAACAGACACAGAATCAGCCCTTGCAGAGATTATAAAACAGCAGAGAATTGTAGGGAGTAGGAATGAGACTAATAACAGTGCAACCACTTTATCAGGAGGGAGGGAAGTGTCTAGGGAGGTGAGATTTAAACGTGGATCAAAAGGAGTTGGCCAGGGAGAGGGTCAGAGGCTGTGTGTCTCTGGCGGAGTGGACGGCCCACGTGAGAGTGCCGAGGCAGGAGAAAGCAGGGCTTGCTCAGAAGTGAAAGGAAGCCATTGGCTGGATGCAGCGCTGGGTGAGGGATGCGGGTGAGGCTGCCCCGCTGGCACGGGCCAGTGCGTGTGGTCGCGGTGGCTGTGTGACAGTGTTCAGACTTCGTCCTAATGGGATGTCAGTAAAGGTTTAGCACAGGTGGCGGGACATACTCAGGTTTCCATTTATAAGGACCGCTGCAGCTCCTGTGTGGAGGGCGGATTAGGGGAGAGCAGGAGGGGTGGTTGGGGGTGCAGGCAGGAGGCGATGGACGCTAACGAGTGGTTAGAATGAATGCACGTGACATCAGGGCTTGCTGTAAATTAGCACAAACCATCAAATAATAAGCATTAATATTGTTGGATTTCCTTATGTTTCCACAAAATTTGCTATGAATTTCATACACATAATCCAGAAAGATAGCATAGAACACCTCACACACACATTGGATCTGTATGGCACACCCACACATACATACACATGTATGTTTGAACACTGGATATATATGTATACACACATGTAGGTCCAATCAGAGTACTTGGGAAATTGTTGGAAGAGTAATCACCCTTGAAGTCTTAAGGGCTTTTCAATCCAGATGTTTCTTCTACATTTGTTACACTCCTTCACTGTGTCCAGTTCTATGACAGATTTTAAAACTATGTGGAAAGACTCATCTGAAGAGAAAACTGTTAAATGTACATTGTTTTGCAGTAGTATGTTTAGATTATCCTGAAAGAAAGCTTACGTAAACAAAACTTCTAAACACCCGAGTTGCCCTGTACAGCCTTCCTTCACTGAACATCCAAACAGTCTCTGGAGCTGGCTCCCCGGCCGTACCTCTTGTCCCAGCTAGAATTCCACTTACCCCAAGGCTGGCAGTGATGCTCAGCTTCCTGCATGCCCGATGGTGGCTGCTGCAGTGCCTTCCCTTTGCAGGACTCCGTACGTAGTCAGCGACTGTTTGGATGGAACACCCCTTCTGTGCCCGCAGGAAGGTGTCCCTTTACTACTTTCTGTCCTGCTACTCTCTCTCATTCTCCTCCTTTACCCCTGGGTCCCTGAAGGAGTTTCCCGGCACTCTGGGCCCAGGCCTGCACTTAGCCCTCTTGCTGCTTCCTGTTTTCCCTGTGACTTCTCTAACACACTGTCCTCTGTCTGGCCAGATACTAGCATTTTTATCACCTTGAGCTTGAGCCGTGCCTAGCTCCAAGTTTGTTATTTATTATTTGTTTGTTTCAGTCGTTTTAAAGTGGATAATGGACAGTTCATCCTTTCTCTAAGACATTTTTTTTTCTCCTGACTTTCCTGGTCAGTTCTCCCAGGCCTATATTTTTCACTTTGTCCATGCAGTTGTAGTCACCCCTGTAAGGCTTACAGACCCTAACAACTTCAAATTTGATGACAGACCTTAAAAGACTAGAGGTCCAGGCTCCTCATTTAACAGATCAACTGAGGCCAAGCATGACAGGCTGCTGGAACAGCAACGTCTACACTCTACTCTGTCCTACACCAGCCACATCACTCACACGTACACTGTCCTGTGTCCTACACCAGCCACATCACTCACACCTACTCTCCCCTCTGTGTCCTACACCAGCCACATCACTCACACCTACACTGTCCTGTGTCCTACACCAGCCATATCACTCACACCTACACTCTCCCCTCTGTGTCCTACACCAGCCACATCACTCACACCTACACTCTTCTTTTTGTTACCTAGACCAGCTGCATCATTCACACCAGGTGTCAAATCTCTAGGACCTATAATCCTAGGTCTTTAGTCCTCTCTCAAGAAGTTTCTTATTTTAAATATGACCTTAATTGAAATACAGCTGAGTCCTGTCACAAAATGCCACTTCATATGGGTTAAGTTGTTACCATTTAGTTCCTTCCGTGTTGTTTTACACAAGTATTTGGGAAAGACCTTATTCTGTTTGTTTGTTCACTGTTAGCAAAAGTTGTCAAACATATTGGCTTTGCACCCTATGGGTACGAAAGATTCAGATACTGCAGCCTCTCTGCTCTGGGCAGTGTGGTTCTGAAGCCACCGAGTCCATTTGTCATGATACGAAAGTGACTAAGGGGTTTCTAATGCCCTGGTGTCCAGCGTGTACATGGTGACCTGTTCCTGCAAAGGTTTATTATAAAACAAGCTCTCTCACTGGTGTGGGGGTGGCTTTTTTCTAAACACTCATTTAGCATTTATTGAAAACTGCTGAGGCAAATGATGCTTCCAGCCCCACTGCCACCTCCTGCACCTCCTACACCTCCAGCCTCGTGTGGACAGCCGTCAGCTGCTGCTTCTGTGAGGGCCACGCCAGGTGGTTTGATAATAGGCTGACGCAGACTGGGAATCGGGAGATCCGTGGGTCAGGCCAGAGCGCCCTGAGCAGTGCCGTCATCACATCTCCACCTTCAGTCCTCATACTGGGAGGGCAGGTGCCATTTTGCCACCAGCCTAGCTGCCTTGCAGTCTCACTCACGTGCTCCATTCTTTGGCCCGATGTCGGCGGTTCCCTGCGACCCAGTGAACAGGGCGCTAGCTCCTCAGCCTCTGTGTGGGTTTTTTGGCATAGAGATATATAAGAGAAAGTGTAATTTTGCCTGTGCAGTATGATACTCTACCTTCTGTTTCTAAACAATGTATTATAGATATCTTTCCATGTGCTATAAATATTCTTTATGTTTAAAAAATGCATAAAAATCTATTATATTAACTTGCCATGGTTGTCTTTCCTAAGCTTTATCCAATAAACAAAGGTGTTTTTTCCCTTGTTTGTTTTTGCTATTATAAACAGGGTAGCAAGGTATATTCTTTTGTATTTTTTTTTTACTGCTTATCAATATACAACACTACACATCACCTTGATACATGAATGTGGAGGAAAGCATTAAGGCATTATTTAAAGGACATATAAATTTAAACTGTCATAAATGAATATATATGTGTATATATATATAAATATTCTATGAATTTTCTTTACATTTCAGCCATTAATAATATTACCAACTATTAACAATTTTTGATTCCTTGTATGAGATAGGCATTGTGTTTTGTGACCATTACTGTATTAATCTACAGAACAACGTTCTTTGTCCATTCTTCCAACCATCAGCCATATTTACTGAGCATTAGTCATGTACCAGTTATCGTTTTATCTGCTGTCATGGAACTTACATTTTTCTGAAGAAAACGATCAACTAACCTGTAAATAAATATATCTAATATAGTGTCAGATAGCGACAGATGTCTGCCTGTGGGTAAGGCTCTATTTTATTTCCTAATTCACACTTTACATGCGAGGAAGCTGAGGCTTAGGAACAGTGTACTTGGGGCTGCAGCAGTTCAGGGCAGCCTCAGAACACGAGGGCAAAGCCCCCCACTTTGCCGAGTGCATAGCCCTGCACAAGGCTTCGCCCTCCCTGTTCACTGTGTGGCTGCGCCTCTGAACTGTGGACACTGGCTGCTCACACAGAGGGAGGCTGTCGGAGAAGTGGACATTGGGGAGAACCTGCTTAAACTAAGGACATAGTCTGAAATGTTATTTTTGAATACATCACCAATAGGAAATTTTTCTTTTTATTTGCTTGTTTTTTTTTGTCTCAAAAGTGACTCTACCCATCAAAATGTATTAACTGATTAAAAATAATGATTACCTAAAATAGTGGAGAACCTAAAATGCTATTAAAATATTTAAATATCTTGCAGGATGAGTCATTAGAATGTATATTTTAATTATATGTAAGTTATGTTTATAGAGACTATTTATGGAAATTGATACATGTTTTCATAATCTAAAACAAAGGTTCAATTCCAATGAAGGGTTCCACTGCTCCTCACCTACCAAGACGCCATTTTCGGTCCTATGGTCAACTTCCGATGCCCTTTTCCTTCAGTGTGTTGCGTCAAGACTCATTCCCCCCATTTCCTCCTGGATCCACTCCCTGTGTGGTACCTCTCGGAGCAGGTGCAGTAATGGTGCCGAGTGCCAGTTCTACCTGTTCAATCTGAGGAAACATTTCTCAGGAAATGCTTGTGTAGGATTAAATCCCAAGTGATGCATGTGCAGCAAATCATTCATTAGCAAATCACTGGAATGATATTCACCTTTCTGATCTCCTCACCTTCATTTGACTGATTTCTACTATGTCACTGTATGCACTTCTCAAAACTATTTCAAAAAACTCAATTATCCAGACGTAGTAATGTTCTTACTGAAACACAATGTGCTTTAAAAATCTACTGATGCCCTGACTGGTGCGGCTTGGTTGGTTGAATGTTGTCTGGAAAAACATAAGGTCACAGGTTCAATACCTGGTCAGGGCACATGCCTGGGTTGTGGTTTCGGTCCCCAGTCGAGGCGCTTATGAGAGGCAGCCAATTGATGTTTCTCTCTCACAGTGATGTTTCTCTCCTCTCTCTCCCTCTCTTCTCCTCTCTCTAAAAGTAAATAAAATTTAATAATAAAGTAATAAAAAGTAATAAATAAAAAGTCTTTTATAAAAAGTAAATAAAAATCTGTTGATTATTTTAGAATACAAGGAAATGCAACAGTATTTGAAAATACTTGGTCAAAACATTCTGAACTACTTATACATCCATTTCTAATTCTTGGAGTTTTTCAGGAGACTCAAATTTTGCCAAATGGTAGCCATCCTCCTAAGCCATTTTTGTTAGGACTTTGAGATCAAAATTACTACTGTACCTATTTAAAGAGGGAGAAACATCACTTTCTCTTAATAATTCTCTTTCCTTTATGTAAATTAACTTTGTATTAAATAAGGTTCTTTTCATGTTCTGATGATCAAAAAAGTGCTGCAAAAATAGTTTCCTTGATCTCATTAACTCTGGCATTTGACGCTTTAACTTACATTTGAAGGTCTTCGGAAATTCCCCCTTGCTCAAACTGACTCCCTTCTAATGAAAATGCGCTCGGTGGCGAGTGATGAGCTTCACGTGATGATGCAGCGGAGAATGAGCCAGGAGAACCCTGTCCAGGCCACCGAAGCGGAGCTTGCACAGAGGCTGCAGAGGCTCACCATTCTGGCCATTAACAGGATTCTTTATCAAGGTAAGACTTTGTCATCTGAGCAATGACAAAGTAAGTATGTCATTGCTCAGATTTTGAATCAAAAGGAAAATAATTTAAGAGGGAGCTGAAGAGGTTTCCATACTATTAAAAGAATTTTTTCGGAAATAATAGTCTTGAATAAAGTCCATTTTTCAATGTGTTAAATGCTGGCCTAGATGGACATTTTAAAGTTTTTTTTAAGACACCCCTTCCGGTGGATGTCTGAAACTATGGATAGTACTGAACCCCTATATACACTGTTTTTTCCTTTACATGCATATCTTCTCACTCGAAGAAAGCACTTCCTAGCTTCTCTTTGGCACAGCTGAGTTGCCAGCATCACTATTCTTGAGCTTTGGGGCCATGATTAAGTAAAATAAGGGCGACTTGGACACAAGCATTGTGATACCACGACACTCACCTGATAGTCAAGATAGCTATGGACTAACAGCCAGGGAGCATCTGCACTGTGGATATCTACACGTGGGGATGGTTCACATCCCGGGGGGACAGTGGGAGATTCCAGCACACTACTCAGAACAGTGTCCAATTTAAAACTTGTGGCCTGGGCTGGTGTGGCTCAGTGGATTGAGTGCTAGCCTGTGAACTGAAAGGGTCACTGGTTCAATTCCCAGACAGGGCACATGCCTGGGTTGCAGGCCAGGTCCCCAGTAGCGGGTGCTCAAGAGGCAACCACATATTGATGTTTCTCTCCCTCTCTTTCTACCTCCCTACCTTTTTCTCTAAAAAATAAATAAATAAAATCATCTCAAAATTTATGAATTGTTTATTTCTGCAATTTTACATGACATATTTTTACGTCAGTTACGTATAACTAAAACTGTGGAAACAGAAACCACAGGTAAGGGGTGACAACTGTAATCATGTTAATAGATTCACATGTACTTGTTGAGAATTATTACAGGCATCTCGCATATGCTTTATCCAGTTTCCCCCAATGGATTATGCAAAACTCTGCCAACGTCGCTACCAGGATATTACAGAGCTGAGAAACAGAACATTCCACCACCACAAGGATCCCTCACGTTGCCTTTTTATAGTCACACTCACTCTCTTCCCGCCCCACTCCTCTGTAGTTACTGGCAGCTTCTAGTCTGCTCTTCATTCCTGTACTTCCATCCCTTCAGAAATGTTACATAAATGGAATTGTACAGAATGCAGCCTTGGCTGTTTTCACTCAGCATAGTTTTTCAGAGAGCTGGCCTGGTAGTTACATGTTTTGTTTTTGCTGAGTAGCATTCCGCAGTGTGGACGTGGCACAATTTATTTGGCCCTGCACATGTTGAAGGACTGTCTGGGCTGTTTCCAGTCTGGAGCCCGGACAGATAAAGCTGCTGTCACACTTAGTGCAGGCTTCTGTGCAAATGCATTCTTCGTTCCCCCGGGAGAAAGGCCCGGGAGTGCGGTTGTTGGGTTGTATGGTGGTGTGCGTTTTCTTCTAGTGGAGAAACTGCCAACTTTCCCAGAGCAACTGTGTAATTTCATATGAATGAGTGGTCTGGGTTTTTTTTTTTATCTGTGTAAGTATTTGGAATTGTCACTGTTGTTAATTTTAGCCATTCTGATGTGTATAGTGATATCACATTGTGGTTTCAATTTGTATTTCTGTACTGGCTAATGATTTATATATTTATATATAAAATGCAATATCTAGAGCAACCACTAAAAAGCTATGCAAAAAAAATACTCAAAAAGCACTATAGATAAGTCAAAATGGGATTCTAAGAAATGTTCAAATAACCCCAAGAAGGCAGGAAAAAGAAAACAGTACTTGTTAATCATTAGAAAAATAATAGAACCGAGATTTTTTTGAACTTCTCTATATTTGAGGCCCCTGGCACTCAGGCTAAACCTTGCAGTTGAACCATTTGCACCACTTGCACAGCATGCACTGGGGATGCACAGCAGAGAGGCAGCTCAGGGTGCCTGTCTACGGCAGACGACGGGCGGGCCGCGCATCTGATGTGTGCGGGAACCTTGTGGCTCCGTAATTTCACAGTTTAATTCATCTTCATTAGTAAGATACATCTTTAATTTAGAATTGCATGGTTTATATATATTTAAATTTCTACACTGTTTTAAGTAAGATCGCTTTTCTCTAGTATATTCACAGTTAATGCACTACTGCACATTAATATTGTGACAACTGATTTAGAAAGTATTTTACCAGCATCATTACATTTTGGATGGCAAGGTATCAATGATTTGACTAATTTTTTATTTTTTTTTTAATTCAGAGTTTAATCCGGACATTGTTGACATTTTGAGTACTCCAGAAAGTGCCACTCAAAGCAAGGCCTCAGTTTCCCAGACTGAGATTTCTGAAGGAAATACTCATCATGAACATACTTCTGTTTCCAATCCATTTCAGAAAGAAATATTCACGTACCTGGTAGAAGTATTTAAAGTGTCTATTGTAAGTAAATTAATTAAATGGGGAATGTTTATTCACACAAAAGGAGTAGAAGTTTTCTGTCTGTATTTAATGTTTTCAGACATTAAACATTTTCTCTCTCTGTGAGAGAGAAAAGTCTCTCACAGACTTTTCTGAAGTCGGACAACTTGAATTTTTAATAATGGAGTAATATTGCCGAGTTCCCCTTTCCGAACCGACTCACTGGGTGCAACGTTGGTTTTACGTCTGTGGCCTGAAAGCCATTTTCCGATATGGTAGAGCCAGCGGCGTCAGAAGATAGGTGGGCTTTAACCAGTTCTGTGGGAGTTTAAATTAACAGCCTGTTTTCAAAGTACTTTGTCTGTACCTATCTTGAATGATTATTGTAATGAGTTACTGTGAATTTTAGGTCTTGGTTTAAATGTATCCAGCTCCTTCAGAATTATATAGAGAATACGGGCAAGTGTCAGGCTCCATTCCTCAGTGACTCACTCAGGTTTCTGCGAGCCGCCTACAGTGACCACAGGGAACAGACGGGTCAGCACAGCCCACAGGCACCAAGGCCGATCCAACTCCAGCCCAGCTCACAAATCATGGCTCTGCCAGGCTCTACGTCTCAGCTAGGTTTTGGTGTCTGAAGGTTCCACTAGAACTAAGTCATTCAGTTCACACAGGGCCCTCAGGACCGGGAGAAATTAGCAGTTTCCAAAACTCAGACTGAATTCTAAAATGGACTGATTTCAGTTTTTAACAGGAGATGTGACCAGGATTGGGGTAGCCTTACTGGGAACTCAGCTGGAACGGCTTCTTTGGTTACTTGTTGGGGAACGCAGGTGGTCAATTTATGTGCAGTCCTTACTTTTGACTGTTACACTCAGTATTTTAGAACTAATTCAAGTCTTTATAATAAATCCTTTCTCTTTTGTATTGCAAAAAGCAGTGTGACCTTACCTACCCTTGTTCTCTGATGGTTCTTTTTCTTTCTTTTTTTTTTTTTTTTTGTTTAAAATTTCCAAGTCCTAGGTAGCTTTATAAGTGGTTTAGGACTTTAGTTTCTTCATCCTTCTCTCCTTTTTTAAATTGTGGTACAATATACATAGCATAAAATGTACTATTTGAACCATTTTTAAGGGTGCAATTCGGAGGCGCTAAGTACATTCCCATCGTTGTGTGACCATCAGCACCATCCGTGTCCGGAACCTTCCATCCTCCCAAATGGAAGCTCTGTGTTGATTGAACACTAATTCCCATCCCCCTCCTCCAGCCCTGTGACCTCTGTTCTACTTTCTGGTCTCTGCAAATTTGACTTTCTAGATACTTCACATAAGTTGTTATAATACATATTTCATGCAACATGGTCCTTTTGTGTGTGGCTTATTTCACTTAGCATGATGTTTTCAGTTCACCCCTGTTGAAGCATGTGTGGGTACTGCAGTCCTTTTTAAGGCTGAGTGACATCCATTCTGTGTGTAGACCGCATTCTGTTTACCTGTTCATCAGGGCGCATTTGGATTGTTCCCACCTTGTGGCTATTTTGAACAAAGGTGTACGTCCATCTCTTTTAAACACCATTTGCATGGACGTCTGTGTCTTTCTGATTTACACAATCTTTAAAAAGCATGGATAAACCCTGGCTGGTGCAGCTTAGTGGATTGAGCGCGGGCTGCGAACCAAAGGATCGCAGGTTCGATTCCCAGTCATGGCACATGCCTGAGTTGTAGGCTATGGCCCCCAGCAACCGCACATTGATGTTTCTCTCTCTCTCTTTCTCCCTTCCTTCCCTCTCTAGAAATAAATAAATAAAATCTTTAAAAAAATAAAAAGCATGGATAAAACATGTTCCATGATCTTCTTCAGGTCTGTGTTGTGGGTAGTATATTATTACTTCAGAAGTCTGATGCTGGTTCATGTCTGTTTTGGTTTCAGGGTTCAAGCAAAACCAGTGGTTCCAGGCAGCAGTGGATGAAGATCATATGGTCTTGCAAGGAAACCTTCCGAAAGCAGCTGGGCAGACTGCTCACACACATTTTGTCACCCGCCCACCCTTCCCAACAGAGAAAGCAAATATTTGAAATAGTTCACGAACCAAATTATCAGGAAATACTACGAGACTGTCTCAGCCCATTTCCGCAAGTAAGAATCTCAGTATTTTGTACATAAAAGCTATTGGTGAAACATCAGATTGTACAAAACAAGAACTGAAATCAAACTGTATTTTCATGTCAAACATTATAAATACAGTTTTCTTACCAAAAATCACCTGAGGTCTTTCTTCAGATGCTCTTCACCGTCTCAGTGTGACCAATTTATGCCCCATTCTTTTCCAGTGCTTACATGAGGGTCTGTGAAGACCTTCATTATGTTCACAGACCTTCATTTATGTTAAGTCCTTACAAGGTCATTCGTAGCTTACTACTGAATCGTAAAGTGTTTTCTCTAAGAACTGTTTGGAACCTTTTTTTAAGCACTATATTATCCATGAAACATCCATACCGAATAGCTCAAACAACAGTACATATGACATATTTTAAAAAATATTTACAGTAAGAAAAAAATGTTGATTATTTAGAATGATCAAAACCAAAATACCTTTAAAAATTTCAGACTGTATAATAAAGCCTATCACTTCAAGAATGATAGTTGGAGAGTTTAAATGGTTATAACTATTTTAGAGAGCTATTTAGCACTTTCTTGCACAATTAAACATACAGTTAGCCTGCAACCCTAAAATTCCATCTTTAGATATTTACCAAAGAGAAATTAAAATGTATGCTTGTAAAAAAACTTGTTCAAAAATATCCATGGCAGCCTTTTCACTAGTAGCCAAATACTGGAAAGAACGCAGATGCCTATCAACAAGAAAGGATTTAAGCAAATCGTGATGTATTTATACAATGGAGTTTATACAGCCACAAAAAGGAGCAGAGCACTGATATGCCTGCCATTGTGGAGGAAGCTCTAAACACTGCACTGGCTAAGGGACAGCCAGACACAAGAGAATTCAAGAGCAGGTGAAAGTGAGACACGGTGACAGACGGTGGTGGTCTCTGGGAGGAGGCGGTGAGAAGGGGAACTGATTGGAAAGGAGCCTTAGGAAACTTTCCGGGGTGACGAAAATGTGTTCTTGTTTTGGATGTGGTTACATGGGTACACGCAGTTGTGAAAACTTGCAGAAATGAACCCCTAATATCCGTGTGCTTACTGTATGTAAATTATACCCCTATTAGTAAAGTAAGAGATGAGATACAGGGTCCGGCAGAAGTAAGGCCTGCTTGAGTGTGGCTGGTAGGGTAATATGGGTGTAAAGATTTATAGTTTTAATTTGAACATTTCACCTAAAATGCCACGTGGTATGCTTGACTGTGATATTGTTATGTTATAGAATTACATGCTTATGATTTTGTAGTAAAAGATTTTGTAATAAAAAGAGGGTGTTATTTGTGCTGGACCCTGTAGAAGAAAGGAAGAGTATCCCTTTTAATCCCTGGGAAACCCAGATGTATCATATTAGGAACCAAAAGGTTATAGCTTAGAACTAATTTGTAGGTGCTCCTTCCAATATCAAGACTGTCTCAAGCACACGAGGGGCCTTGTCTTTCCTTCCCAAGGCAGAAGGGCATCCAGGCCCCTGGTTTCCTTCCCTGGAGAATGTGGAGTGGTCTTTCCTTCCTTTCCAGTCAGTAGACATGCTGTCCATCCAAACCAGCCCTAGTTAACAGTCCCATCTCCTCATCTCAGCCTTCCTCCTCTGCTACCCGCTTCTGTGGGCGTGCCCTTACCGACTCAGTCAGAAACCCTGGAACTCTGGCCGACTGTTTCTTCTCTCCTGAATCCACTTCATCACCAGGACAGGGACTTGTTTAGCTACCCCGCCCTTTCTCTCTCTCTCTCTCTCTCTCTCTCTCTCTCTCTCGCTCTGTCTCTCCTCTCTGTCGTTCACCCACCCTCTGGGTTCAGACTTCTTTCTACTTTTTATGCTCTGGTCACTACAATAACCTCTGCACTCAAGACCAACTTACTTTACCTGATTTTTTAAAGTTTATTATGGAAACTTTCAAATATACATACCTTAAAGTTGAGAGAAATCAAAAAAGAACCCCATGTGACCATTACCCAGCTTTAATTTTTCTTTCTTCCTTTGTATAATTTTGAAACAAATGTCAGGTATCGAATCATATTACTTGTAAATACTTCATAATGTATCTCTAACCAATAAGGACTTTTTAAAAACTTATCATGCTCAGTAATATTAATAATTTCCTATTATCATATAATATCCAATCAGCATTTAAACTTTCCCATATTTCTTATAATTAAAAAAGTATTGATTTGAGAGAGAGAGAGAGAAACATCAATTTGTTCCACTTGTTCATGCATTCGTTGGTGGATTCCGGTGTGTCCCCTGACCAGAGAGAGACCAAACCCACAACCCTGGCGTATAGGGGTGATGCTCTAACCGAGCTACCTGGCCAGGATCCCTTATAATTTTTTAATAGTTTGCTTGTTTCTGGAACCAAACAGGCCTACACATTGCATTTGTTGGGTGTGTGCTAAACATTTTTAATCCGTGGCAATTACCCTCCCCAACCATTTTTTAAAATGTTATTCATTTGTTGATAAAACTGAGTCATTTATTCTATAGAATTTATCACATTCTGGATTTGGCTGATTATATCCTTATGGCTCTATATTTAGAGCCTCGATTAGATTCCGTTTCTTGGTTTCATATTTGTTTTTGTGGGTTTTTTCCTTTGTTAAAGAATACTTTACTAGGAGTGAATTTCCCATTACGTCATAGCAGGAGCCAGAGAATGTCCGGTTGCCCTGCTTTTCGAGATGGTGGTCAGCCGGATCCACCCATTACAAAGTTCACCCTCAACCTTTAACCTGATGGTTTTAGCAGCCATTGATGATAGTGGCTGAGATCCACTTTTCATAAGTTGCAAAACTGTGATTTCTCTAAGTTTCTCATCCCCCCAACAGCTGTCAGCTGGGGTTCATCTGTGGGAAAGAATATTCCCTTCTCAACTATCTGGCTGCCCTAAAATATAGTCTGTATAGGAAGGGCAAGATGAATACTTATTTACCTTATTAATTTTTAGAGTAAGGAATTGGTGCCCTAGCAACCTTTAATTTTTATATTTGTTTTTATTTTTGATGTATCATTATGAACTCAGATGTTTTCTTAAAAATTTTATAGTTTCAAACTGTTGTAGTTATTGTTCTGTTTGATATTTAAATTAACACCGCTGTAGATTCAAGTTGTTAGGTTCTTTTAACACAGCCATTTAATTTTGAACGAGTTGATGAGATTAAATTCCTCGTTCTGGAGCAGGAGAATGTCCCATGCTCTTCCAACCTGGAACTGAGGTTTTCCTCAAAAAGCCCCTATTTCCCTTTATGAAATGATGGTACTTAAAGACCATACACCCAGGGCTAGGGCCATTCATTTATATTAGGTTATCATTTCCTCTCTGCCTTTTTAGTGGGAAAGCTGGGGAATATGTATCTTTTTAGGAAAAAATCATGAATTCATTCTGATACTTTTTCTTAGATTTTATATTTTGTATTTCTGTTTATTAATGTTGATAATCTTCCTCATGACATTAACATACTGATTTGCTTTATCTTTCTGTATCTATATCTATTTTCAAAGTAAGATGACCAACCATATCACTGATAACAAGCCCACTGAATGTAGTTTGAGATTTCCTGTGGTTCTTAGAATAGCATTATGGATTTGCCATGAAAATACTGCATTGCAAAAGCACTTAAAATAACTTTAATTTGGTTATGCCACTAACTTCAACTAACTAGTTATATTTTTGAAATTCATTTTCTATTGTTAAGGATTCCACTGGGTTTAATTTTATTTTTAATTATGTAAAAACATCTACATGGATCCAAAGTCAAAACTGTGGAAATATTACATCAAGAGGGGTTCTGGCTTTTATCTCTGGACCCTCCCCCCATCCTTTCCCTTTCTGTGTAGGTCACCGTCTGTATTTGTTCTTCAGTGCTTTGGGCCACGTGAGCCGTTCTGTACGCACATACACACGTGCGTGTTATCTCCTCCACTTCTGGACACAAAGAAAGATAGTGAACTAACTGTACACACTCTTCTGCACTTTCTTCAACTAACAGTATGTCTTAGAGGTCATTCCACAGCAGTATCAATATATATACTTCTTTTTTTTTTTTGCAGCTGTCTGCAAGCTGTATCAATTTGTAATCTGCGTGATTTTTAAAGCCCTAGGTTTCTTCTGCGACAACTTGAGCCGGGCTAACTCTCCAGTGTGTGACACCACCTCTTTTAAAGAGCATTTCATCTGCGCTGCACCCTCCTCACAGCCTGCATATGCATTCCTGCTGACACGCTGCTCAATGCATGTGCCCTTGCAGCCAGAAAGCCTTCTCTCCTCTCCTGTGTCCGTCCACCTGCCATTCCACCCACTCCTCCATGCACCCAGCCCCCTTTGTCCCACCTTCAGAACCTTCCTCCCCTTCTCTAGTCCACTCAGAACTCTTCCTTCCTAGAGACTTTAATGGAAGTTTGTGTTTTTACACATTCTAGCATTTCATTATTTTCTGAGGATTTGTGTTTAATAGATTCAGTTCCTTAAATCAACCTTTTGAGCCCTGACTGGTGTGGCTCAGTTGATTGCGCATCATCTCACAAAGCAAAAGATCCCTGGTTTGATTCCCACTTAGGGCACATGCCCGAGTTGTGGGTTTGAGCCCCAGATGGGGCGTGTCGAGAGGCAACTGATTGATGTTTCTCTCTCACATTGATGTTTTTCTCCCCCTCTTTCTCCCTCCTTCCCCTCTCTCTAAAAATAAATACATATTATTTTTTTTAAAAAAATTATCCTTTTGAGAACTGAAAACAGGCTCTTTTTTGCGTGTTTTTATCAATCCCCAATCATACCTTTTTTAGTCCCGGGAACTACAGTCAGTAAATGATTGATCAGGGCATGTTAAAATGAGTTATCAGAAACAACGTCAGCCTCTAAATCATCTGTTATGTGGATATTCAGAGTGAGTAAAAACATTTCTGATAGTTTTTCAAGATAATTTTAGAGTGTTCCTGAATACTAAATGGAAATATTTTTACAGTTATATTGAGAGCCTTGCCTTCAGGGCACATGTGAAAATATCCCAGTCATTTACCACTTCTCTTTATTTGCCAACTCTTTGGGCCTTTTACTCACAGAGCATCTGCTCAGTCTTCTCTTTCGGTCGGGTAGCAGCTGTCTCCCGACTCTTCTAAAATGTTGCATCAAAATGAGCTTTGCTATTTTCATCATGCATATGTTCATCTTATGCTTTTAGGAAATGGCATGATGTGATTCAGCATGTTAATGTAAATATCACCCAAAATGTAACAGTTTCCAAATCCCACTTGTTGACATTTAATACTATTCACAGTTTAAAATGTCATAAAGCCAAATACAGTGGTATTTGTATTAATGCAAATTTTTAAGAAGTAAAATTATGCGCATTTAACTCGGCAGAATTAGTGTCTAAATAATGCATAGTGTACACATAATAATTGGGTGTGACTTCTAGAGCATAGAAGGGCCACCTAAGAAATCATGTGTCAAAGCTTGGTATAGGTTCGTGTTACAAAGGATGTTTGTCATTGCCTTGAGTAACAACACTCTAATTTTAGTTATAGGTCCTGTTCATAAAAGACTGGCCTAACCCAACCCTTCTCTGGGTGCGTTCACAAGTGCTGAGGTCTCCCTGGTTTTAGAGTTCTCCCTGGTTTTAGAGTTCTCCCAGGGAGTCCTGAATCTTATAAGCTCATCCAAAGATAGCTTTTTGTTTTGGAATTTTCACCGCCTTCTCTTCTACCAAGCAGAAGTCAAAGGAGAGAATAAATAAGCATAACTCCCTTATCTCAAGACTTAAAGGAAAGTTCCCATTCCAGTTAAATTGTTCTGTGAGAAAAAACTATGAATGATTTTCCCTTATCCCAATCTTATTTCCTGTATTTCTTTAGCTAATCCTCTCCAGAATTCTTTTCCCAAAAGCCTGCTTGCTAGCCTTTCTTTTCCTTCTTTTCTTCCCTCCCTTCCTCCCTTTCTTCCTTCTTTTTCCCTCTTTTTTCTTTTTTTTTTTACCTTCAACAATGAAAATTTTCAAACATACTAAGGAAAATCGAATAATACCATGAATACCATATAACTGTCAAATAGATTTAATAATTGTTATCATTTCTTCTTCCTCTGAAATATTTTAAAATAAATGATAGAAATGACATTTTTCAAAAGGCATTTTCTTATATAAACATAACAAACCTTATACCTAGCAAAATTAGTATACTTACTAATATCCAATATATAATCAAATTTTTTCAGTTGCCCCTAGAGTGTCTTTTTTAATTCATTTATTCAAACCAGATCTAACAAATAAATCTATCAATATAATTTAATTTAATTACTGTTAAATAATTTAAATGTAAGAAATACAAATTCTTTATGACTGAAAAAAACTTGTTACTTTGTTTTAAAGCATGGAGCCAAGTTAGTTTTGTATTTGTCCGAGTTGATACATAATCACCAAGATGAATTGACTCAGGAAGAACTAGACACAGCAGAAGAGCTTATGAATGCTTTGAAGTTATGTGGCCACAAATGCATCCCTCCCAGTGCAGCAGCAAAACCGGAGCTTCTTAAAATGATCAAAGAGGTAAGCCAGCGAAACAAACAGTTTCCTTAGAAGATCCCATTGACTATAATACAAAAATGTTTGAAGGCTTGTTTTTTATTGCAGAGTATCGTTGATGATGAACTTGAAATACTTTTTTCTGCCTATTGCTTTTTTACCTTGAGAGAGCAAACAGACTTATTCAAGGAATGTTTTATCCTCTGTGGTCATCCTTATCTGTTATCAGTAGCTTTCAGTGAGGGAAAGATTTTTACAGTTACAAGCAAGTGGAAAAACCAGCCTTGAGGTATGGGTTCTTTCATGAAAGAGCAAAATGAGGGAGCAGGCACCTATGCAAGCCCACCAGGTTTGGCAACGCTGGTTAATGGTTCTATCCTAAGTTCTGTGACCCCAATTATATGGAAACAAAGGGGAATGATAGCATTATTTAAGTGGTTGATGTGTTTTAATATTCTGGTCTTCTGGGGTAATATTTTTTCCTTTGTTAACTTGGTTTTACAATTAGTTTATCAGGCTCTGCCAATGTTAAATGATAAATAATAAGTTTCATATATTACATTATTATTTATATCTTTTAGGAACAAAAGAAATATGAAACTGAAGAAGGTGTGACTAAAGCCACCTGGCACAACACAGTTAATAACAACCAACAAAGGTAGGATTATATGAACTGTAAAGCCATGTCTCTTAGGACGCCATTAGGTTTCACATATACTTTTAGTTTGTACGGGTCATGTTTTTATGCACATTTTGTGTTCCACACATGCCTAACTTATGGACAATCTTGTTTAGTCTCTTTCAGCGTCTCGATTCAAAGTCAAAGGATATCTCTAAAATAGCTGCAGATATCACCCAGGCAGTGTCTTTCTCCCAGGGAATCGAGAGGAAGAAGGTGATCCAGCACATCAGAGGGATGTACAAAGTCGGTCTGAGTGCCAGCCGGCACTGGCAGGAGCTCAGTCAGCAGCTGACACACGACAGGTGAGACCACAGAGTGTGGGGTGTCCAGGTGGCCTTGCATGCGTGTTTTGCATGTCTGTGTTAACGACTAGTTTTGTTCCACAGGCCAGAGCCGTAACATGATTCCATTAGTTTAAATTTTTTTAATCATTTGTGATTTATTTCATCTTGAAGAATAATCTTATGAGTTTCTTTTTTTTAACTCTTGGGGAGGATAAAAATACAGAGAGGCCTTAGCTCTTCCAGCAAATACAATGTATATATTTCTTTTAATTTTAAAATACGATCTTTGCAAAAGAATTGAGAAATCACTGAAACAGCACGGTTGGGAGGCAGATATTTTTCTAGCTAAGTCCTTAATAATACTTAGAAGATCCTTCAAAAATAATGAAGAGAAAAATTAAAGTAGTATTCTCTAAATTTGGGTAACTGATTAGATTATTTTTAAGTTTATTTTTCAGTTATGGTTGACATACAGTATGCTATTAGTTTCATGTGTAGAACGGAGTGATTAGACATGTGTAGAACTCATGCAGTAATCACCTTCATCAGTCTGGCACCCACCCGGCACCATACATGTTAGGACAATATCATTGACCCCATTCCCTGTGCCGTACTTCACATCCCTGGGACTAATTTACAACTGCCAGTTTGTGCTTCGTAATCCCTTCCACCTTTCTGGGTCATTCCCTGCAGGGCCCCTCTCATCTGGCAACTATCAGTTTGTTCTCTTTATGAGCTTCTTTCTGTCTTGTTTTTTAGATTCCCCATATAAGTGAAATTATACAGTATTTGTCTCTCTGTCTGACTTATTTCACTTACATAATACCCTCTAGGTTCATCCTTACTGTTATAAATGACAAGATTTTTTTTTACAACTGAGTAATACTCTATTGTATATATGCACCACATATTTATTCATTCATCTATTGATGGGCACGTAAGTGGCTATTGTATATAACGCTGCGATGAATATAGGGGCATTGAATTTCTTCAGGTAAATACCCAGAATTGCTGAATTGCTGGGTCAGAAGGTAGTTCTATTTTTAATTTTTTGAGATACCACCATACTATTTTCCACGGGGGCTGCACCAATTTATAATCCCACCAACAGTACAAAAGGGTTCCCTTTTCTTCTCTTCCTCGCCAGCACTTGTTGTTTGTTGATTTATTGATGACAGCCATTCTGACAGGTGTGAGGTGAAATAACAATATCTCATTGTTATTTTCATTTGCATTCCCTAATGATTAGTGATGTTGAGCATCTTTTCATGTGTCTGTTGACCATAGGATAAGTGATTAGTATATCCGTGGGGTGCTAAAAAACACTACATGTTATAATCTAAAGCAAATTCCAGGTGAATGGAGGAATTTTAAAGTAGAAGAAAATTTATAAAGGAGAGTAGGATATTTATCAACTCTTTGATGGGGGGATAACCTTTTAAGATTGGACACAATAGAAACTACAAAGAAAAGATGAGTGGGTTTGACTTTGTTTTCAGTGTAATTAACAACTATAACAAGAATAACAAAACATGCAAATTTATTCTCAGCAAATATATCAGTTAATATTTTTTCATTTTAAAGTTCATAAAGATTTGAAAGTAAATATTAAGATCCCAAAGGTTTGAATGAGCAAAAGACATGAATACACTCTTTCTCTGTCTGAAAATTATTTATTGATTTAAATTATTTTTTATTTCTTTTTTTGGTTTTTTAAAATGTATAATTGTTTTAAATTTTAATATATTTTATTGATTATGCTATTACTGTTGTCCCATTTTTTTCTCCCCTTTATTCCCCTCTGCCCTGTACCCCCCTCCCACCATCATTCCTGCACCTTAGTTCATGTCCATGGGTTGTACATATAAGTTCTTTGGTTTCTCCATTTCCCATACTATTCTTAACCTCCCCCTGTCTATTTTGTACCTACTGTTTATGCTTCTTATTCCCTGAACCTTTCCCCTCATGTTCTCCCCTCCCCTCCCCACTGATAACACTCCATGTGATCTCCACTTCTGTGATTCTGTTCCTGTTCTAGTTTGTTTAGTTTGTTTTTGTTTTTCAATTTTAGGTTCAGTTGTTGATACTTGTGAGTTTATTGACATTTTCCTGTTCATAGTTTTAATCTCCTTCTTTTGCTTAGATAAGTCCCTTTAACATTCTATATAATAAGGGACTGGTGATGATGAACTCCTTTAATTTGACATTATCTGGGGAGCACTTTATCTGCCCTTCCATTCTAAATGATAGCTTTGCTGGATAGAGTCATCTTGGATGTAGGTCCTTGCCTTTCGTGACTTCAAATACTTCTTTCCAGCCCCTTCTTGCCTGCAAGCTTTCTTTTGAAAAATCAACTGATAGTCTTTTGGGCACTCCTTTGTAGGTAACTCTCTCCTTTTCTCTTGCTGCTTTTAAGATTCTCTCCTTATCTTTAATCTTGGATAATGTAATTATGATGTGCCTTGGTGTGTGCTTCCTTGAGTCCAACTTCTTTGGGACTCTGAGCTTCCTGGACGTCTTCCGGAAGTCTTTTTCCTTTACCAGATTGGGGAAGTTCTCTTTTGTTATTTTTTCAAATAAATTTTCAGTTTCTTGGTCTTCCTGTCCTCCTTCTGACACCCCTATGATTCAGATATTGGAATGTTTAAAATTGTCTCCCTGAGGTTCCTAAGTCCTCATTTTTTTTGAATTCTTGTTTCTTCATTCTCTTCTGGTTGAACGTTTATTTCTTCCTTCTGGTCCAAACCATTGATTTGAGTCCTGGTTTCCTTCCTGTCACTGTTGGTTCCCTATACATTTTCCTTTATTTCATTTTTTATAGCCACTTCTTTCTCTATTTTGCAACCATATTCAGCCATTTCTGTGAGCATCCTGATTACCAGTTTTTGAATAGTGCGTCTCATAGGTTGGCTATCTCTTCATCGCTTAGTTCTATTTTTCCTGGAACTTTGATGTATTCTTTTATTTGGGCCATATTTTTTTTGTCTTAGCACACCTGTTACATGTAAGGGGTGGAGCCTTAGGTATTCACTAGTGTGGGGCAACCCACATTGCTGCGTTGTGACACTGTATGTGGGGGAGGGGTCTGAGAGGGAACAATGCTCCTTGCTCAGCTCTCCTCTGGCTTTCAGTCACTTCCCCCACTACCCACAAGCAAATTGGGCCCTTCGTGTGCTGATTCCCATGTGGGCAGGTTTGTGTACATTCTAGGACCTTGTGGGTTTCTCTAATGAACTCTCCTCTGGGGCTGGGAGTAACTCCCGCCACCACAACCCCCACATGTTTTTTCAGTCAGAGGTTCTGAGGCTTTATTTCCCTGCGCTGGAGCCCTGGGTTGGGCAGTCTGTCTCAGTCCTCAGTTGTTCCTCCCAGTTTATCTGCATGCAAATGTGGGACTGACTGCTCCACCAGCTGCCTCCTCGACTGCCTGGTCCTCCAGCTGCCACCAGTTCACTACCTTGCCGTTCATCCTCTCCACCCAGCCTGCCTGTCTCCGCCCCTCCTACCAGTCTGAATGAATATTTCTTCTTTAACTCCTTGGTTGTCGGACTTCTATACAGTTCCGTTATCTGGCAGTTCTGGTGGCTTTTTGTTTTTAAATTGGTTGTTTCCCTTCTTTTGGCTATGCAAGGAAGCAAAGCATATCTACCTATGGCTCCATCTTGGCTGGAAGTCCTAATTTTTTATGTTATTCTTTTGTACTATGTATCTGTATTCCCTAGTCTAATTATATAAATAGTTGGATTTTTTCCTTTTTTAACTGAATAGATAAGTTCTGATTTATTCAATTTATATCATGATTTTTTTAAAGCTTACAGGTACATCAGATTGACAGTTAAAACATTCTTTTCTTCTGACTTCCAGAGCAGTCTGGTATGACCCCATCTACTATCCAACTTCCTGGCAGCTGGATCCAACAGAAGGGCCAAATCGAGAGAGGAGGCGCTTACAGAGATGTTACTTAACTATTCCCAACAAGTATCTCCTCAGGGATAGACAGAAATCCGAAGGTAATAGTGGCTTTTCGACTCAACATATTAACAGAACAGATAACTATGGTCATTAGGTAAAGATAATATGTGCTCTTTTCCTCAACAGATGTGGTCAAACCACCACTCTCTTACCTCTTTGAAGACAAAACTCATTCTTCTTTCTCTTCCACTGTAAAAGACAAAGCTGCAAGTGAGTCTATAAGGTAACTTTGAACCAGTAAGATGCTTTGTTTTTTGTTGAAGGAGTTAAAAGATTTTTGCAGTCTGTTGTAATACTTACGTACTATTAATTTTAGACAATGCAGTGTGGTTTTAGGAAAGGTCCTAAACATGGCTCAAGAGAAGGCATGGTTCAATGGTCCGAGTCCAAAAGGAGAAGGCACTGTTGATAGGAAGGAGCCCTTGGACTTCGGTCGCATGCTCCGGCCCGCATTTGCACGCGTGTTTCTGCAATGAGCGGTGAGCTGTGGTGTGCAGACTGCGCTGCTAGCGGCACCCACAGTAGTCAGGGCAGAGCTGAAAGGACCAGGTCCTGGGCCTGCTCTCACTAGCTTTCTGATCTTGGGCAAGTCACTTACCTCTCTGCGTCAGCTTCCTCATCTGTTGTTGCAGGAGGAAGAGGGTAACACCCAACGTGTCATAGAATTGCTGAGTAGTAAACGGGTTGGTTATTACCTTGCCCATTTTACAGATGAAAAACTGAGACTCAAAGAATATAAGCGACTTGACTGAAGAATAGAGGAACTTTTCTGACTCTGAATCCCCTATTCCTAGAAACTGGTCTTCTTTTATGTGCTTGAAGTATCAGAGGCATGATCCAGTGTTTGCTTATTTACTGGAAAATATAAAATATTGAAGTTTCTTTCTCAGTAACTAAATCCTGTATTCTGCCTACAGGGTATAAGGATTATTAGCTTTTTCTGAAAGTTTTAGTCATTTTTTCCCTTACTGGAAATGTTAAAGAATGAGATAATATTTTTATGTGGGTTTTGACAAGATGTGGTGTGCTTCAAACTCATCTGCTTTGCTGAAATCTTTCACTAGATACAATAAAGCTTATACTTTCTAAAATTGCTCAAAACATTTGATCATAGTAATTTTAAACATGTTTTGACAGGGTGAATCGAAGATGTATCAGCGTTGCACCGTCTAGAGAGACAGCTGGTGAACTGTTATTAGGTAGGTCACACTCCGAAGAGTTTTACACGTGTTTACCCCATCTTACTGTGTTCTGGGTGATTTGGAGCATCGTTCTGACACACTGGCATTCGATGAGATGCACTTTCTCTAACACCACATAGGTCATTCTGCCACAATGTTATACGTAATGCATTGACTCATGAATGTGAAGAAGTGACAGTCTTGTCCCTGCAAAGCATATGACTAGCATTTTAATTTTTATAAAGTTGACTTTCTTTATGAGTATACATTTTATATTTAGTCATTCCTTTTATTATATATCAATTTTTATTTTAGAGTGAAGAATTATTATTAATAGTAGAAGTATATGCCTACTGTGTTAACAGATATACCTGTGCCCTATATGTACCTTGAGATGTATAATTTGTAGTCTCTATTGTACTTCTGAGAGAAAGACCAAGCTTGTTAATGCATGGAGACCTATGTAGTCGCATGAGGTGAGAAGTGTTTTCCTCAAGATATGAAGGAATGAAGTAGTACCAGTTGGTCTCTGTTCCCTTAAAGAGCCAGCCTGTGTGCTGTAGGCTGGTTGACTTCAACGTGTGGTCCCCAAATCAGGAACAGCAGCAGCATCACATGGGATTTCTTAGAAATGCACTTTCTCAGGCCCCAGTCCTGACCAACTGAATCTGAAACTCTGGGGTGGATCCCAACCGTAAGCCTTTTGATGAGCCCTCAAATGGGAGCCTCACTGCCCCCAAGGCCCAATAGGCACAACTCCGAGTTTGCTGGGACAGCAGCCCCTCTGGGCCAGCCAGGCCAGTGCTCAAAGGTGACCAGCCCGCGGTGCAGGGCCCAGGCAGTTCCTACCATTGAGATACATGACATAGGGACATGTCTTATCAACTGCCTGTGAAGCAGGAAAAATTGGCAGATGATCTTTTAAGCCATTTCTGCCTTACTGAGTGTTTAAGTCAGCAAACTAATTAAGAATTCCTCTTTTGCTAGGAAATTTGGTTTACAACTTGACTTCAGTTAATGTGTGATGAAATAAAGCAAGATAATATGCTGGCAATGTAAGAATACTGGTGATAATAAATAGCCAACCTTTTTTAGCACCGAGTGCCAAGCTCTATTAATAAGCATTTTGCATATAGCCTAATTCCCACAGTAACCCTGTGAAATAGAGTCCTGTCCTCCCCCTTCTTTTTGTAAGGAAACTAAGACACGGAGGTTGAGCAGCTTGCCTGAGATCTCACGGATGATTCAAAAATAGGTCTTGAGTGTCAGGAACTGTTTCTGGGGAGATGGCATTTGAATTCAGGCCACTGACTACAAAGGGCATGCTTGTAACCGTATCAGGTAATAGTGTGTACATTTTTAACTCACATACAACTATATTCTGCAGGTAAATGTGGAATGTATTTTGTGGAAGATAATGCTTCTGATACAGTTGACAGTTCGGTGAGTAGAAGCTTAAGTCTGCACCAATTAAATTCACACAAATTCCCAAGATGTGTAAATTCAGTATTACCACAAAGGAGGCAGAACTTTTAGAGCTCATTTATTGTGACTTAATGTATACATTTATCTGAATTTCAAACATTCTTTTAAAAGATCGTTCTAACAAGAAGACCATGCCATTGCTACTGGGGCATGGCCTGAGTCTCAGCCGTCAGTTTTCGAATTGAGTTCTCAGCCACTCCTGTCGTTTCAGTGCTGCCCACTGTTCCCCATCACTCTCCTCAGTAGAGACAAGTGACTCCTTCCGCCACTCCCAGCTCACTACCCAGTACTCTTGCCTTCAAAAAGTTAGGGAAGCATTACATAATTGAATAACATAAGTTATCCCTGTAGTCACGTAGGTTGGTAATCATAATTTTCATTCTTCTGGAAATACTGATACTCAGAAAATAACAAAAAGATTCAATATACATTTTTTATTGTAAAGATTTTTATTCATTTGAATTAGCATGTATTTCATTAAAGTATTGTTTTGAAATCTTTGTCATAGGAGAAATAAGGCTTTTTGTTTCTGAAAAGTTCTAAAGCTAGAAATTCCTAAGGATATACTAAATAAGGTTATGTATGGTTTAATGGTGAATACATACTTGATTCAAAGGAATTAATGAGTGAGAATATAAAATTTAGTTGTAAAACAACTAATGTAAAAATGTATAAGAATATTTAATATAGCCCCCCAAAATGAGTAGGCATTCTTTCATGATTTAATAGCAATTACCACAGCATTTATAGCAGTAAAAGTATGGTTACGTTGTTTTTCCAGAAGTGTCTTTTTAACAGCCAAGGAATTTAATAGTTGCTACATGACCAACATTTTTCTGGGTCCAAAGATAACTTTTCCTTCTTTAAACCTGTCCTAAAAATACCCTTGTCTTTTAATAGATTGAAGGCTCTTCCTTCCTCTGTACTTGTGTAGCGTGTGTCCTTATTTACGTGACACTTGCTGTCTGGTATCGCAGACATGTGCCCGAATGTCTGTGCCCCCTTTCCCTTACACGGTGTATCTCCTGCACAGCCCTCGAGGACCGCCTCTGCAGGGGCTCAGTGAATGTCCGTGTCCCCTTCCCCTTACACGGGTGTATCTCCTGCACAGCCCTCGAGGACCGCCTCTGCAGGGGCTCAGTGAATGTCTGTTGAATTGACCGTATGTTGGATGTTGGAGCTAAACAGGAAGAGTTTGGTTTTAAGTATAGAGAAATTACATTTGCATTAAGATATTTTATTGTATGTGTGATATATTTTCCTGACTTGACTTTTTTTATTGTTGTTCATTAGAGTTGGCCCCATATTCCCCCCATTGCTCTCCCTTGCCCTGCCCACCCCACCTCTTCCCCATTCAGTCCTCTCTCCTCCCCATTGTCCTTGTCTTTGGGTCCTTTACACATGTTCCTTGACTTGACCCTTCCCCTTCTTTCCCCCATCATCCCCCTCCCCTCTGGTCACTGTCAGAGTGTTCTTTATCAGTTGGGACCCAGTATAATAGTAAAACACACACAGAGCAGGTCACAGTGTCACTTCCTCCTTACTGCTGGTTTCAAATTCCTGTTTTGTTGTGACTCCCGGAGACCTCATTTTTCTTACTTTTCTTGCAAACTCATGTACACATGAAAAAGAATATTTTCTTAGTAGAAGAAATCAGTCTGAACAGGCTACGTACTGTATGATTCCAACTCTGTGACCTGGAAAAGGGAAACTGGAGACAGTGAAAGGGTCAGCGTCGCAGGGAGCTGGGGGGTGGTGAACCAACGGGTGGACCCCAGAGGGTCCCTAGGGCAGGAAGACTATTCTGTGACACCGTCCTGGTGGGTGCATGTCATTGTACATTTGTCAGGACCCACAGAATGTATGCACCAAGACTGAGCCCTACCTAATGTAAACTGTGGGCCTTAGTCAGGAGTCAGGCATCACCGTTAGCCTGTTATTTGTAACTTGCAGCACACCAGTGCGAGATGTCAGCAACAGGGGGACTGCATGGGGAGGGGAGACATGTGGGAACTCTTGCCCCCCGCTCAATTTTCTTAAACTTAAAACTGCCCTGAAAAATAGACTGCCCTATTACAAAATGAACTGCCCTATTACAAAATAAAAGTAAAGTCTATTAATTAAAAAACACTCCTAAATTTTATTTAGCATTTTGAAGTGGGTAGTAGTGGCAAGATTTTCAGAGAATCTCACCTGCCATTTTACCACAAAAGGAAGACTTTCTGTTGCATTTTGATATTTTTTTTAAAAATCTAAAATTGAAATGATTATTAGTATTTCATGTAAAGCAAATACTTTCATCTACTTCCTCTGACCCAGAGCCCTCAGGGAGAATTGGAACCAGCATCATTCTCCTGGACATACGAAGAAATCAAAGAAGTTCACAAGCGCTGGTGGCAGCTGAGAGACAATGCAGTGGAAATCTTCCTGACCAACGGCAGAACCCTGCTGTTAGCCTTCGATAACACCAAGGTAACCAGGCTCGTGACCTGCGCTTCCCGAAGCTCCCGGCACCAGGGCAACTCGACTCAAACAGCTCAAGTGAAGGTTTACCTGATCCAAACTTGCACTCACTGTTTTTGAAGTCAAATAAAAATTGCCTTATTTCTCAGTCCTAATTCAAGTAAACCCTTGGTTATATTAGGATTACTTTTGTCCTCCAAAACTTAAATTGTGATTCCCCAAAGAGCCTGCATCTGTAAAAAGTGAATGAATGAATGAATGAATGAATGAATGACTAACCCGAAAGGAGTAGTTTAAACTTGGTGGTAGATTCTGCTTTTGACAGACCTTGTCTTGTCACCCACATCCCTTCAGCTGTGCCCTTCTTTCCGGAGAGCCTCTCGGACAAAGCTGTGTGCTTGCCCCTCCAGGCCCTCCTCGGTCCTCTGTGGAGTTGCTCCAGGCACATTTTCTTCTCACTGCTCCACTGAGCCCTCAGCTCGGGTCCCCAGGGACCTCCATGTGCTCCACAGTCCTCATCTTACTGGACCCGACCGCAGCATTGACACAGCAAGTTCTTCTCTCTTTCTTAAAACAGACCTTCCTCACTGGGCTTCTGGGTTACCACTGTCTTCTTTCCCCTTGTGCCTCCCCAGCCTGCTTTCTCAAGTCTGGCCTGCAGACGCCGCGTCTGGGTGTCTCAGGGCGTGTTCTTGAGCACCACACTCAAGTGTCCAGCTGCATACTTCGCATCTCCACTTGGAAGGCTAATAGGCATCTCAAATTTAACATGTACAAATCTGAACCTTGAATCTTCCCTCCAAATCTCTGTAGCTTTCCTCATCTCAATAAATAGCAACTGCAGTCTTTCTGCTTGCCAAAAACCTTGCAATTATCCCAGACTTCTACTCCCATCCCCACATCCACTCCCCCACACCCACTCCATCAGTAAGTTTTCAAATTACATCCAGTCTGACCGCTTCCACCGCTGCCATCCTGGTCCAAGCCCCCGTTATCTCTTGCCGAGACTGTCCCATTAGCCCCCTAACGGGCCTCCCTGCTTCCATAGTCACCCTTCTTTCAGACCACTCTCAACACAGCACCCGAGACAGCTCGGACCACGCCCTTTAATCAGTCCCTGTGTCACGGGTAAAGCTAGAGCCCTTTCATAGACCACGAAGTGTTGAATAATCTGGTGCCTTGTTAATTCTCTGACCTTACTTTCTACCGTTCTACCCCTGTCTCTCTTCTCCATCCATGCTCTGCCGCCTTTTCCTTGAGCAGAGCAGGCACTCTGACAGCAGAGCCTGTGCGAGTACTGCTCCCTTCAGTGCTGCCGGGATGTTTCCCTCCTAGGAATGCTCAGGACCCACTCCCTGACTTTGGTCAGGTTCCCTGATCAAATGGCTCCTCCTCAGACAGCCCTCCCCTGGCTACTCGAATAAAACAGCAACCAGTCTCTCACTCCTGCCCCCAGGCCTTCCTCGGCTCCTTTAGTCTGCTCTGTTTTCCTTTCTAGGACGTAACAGCGTAACAGCGTACAGCGTTGTCTCCCCAGTAGAATGTGAGGACTCAGTTTGGCCCAGTGCTGCAGCACCAGCACCTGGAACACACTGGCGTGCAGGTGCTCAGTGAACAGTTGTCGAATGAATGGATGCTTCCTTTTTCTTGCAGAGTTTGGTTCACAGTTTGTCCTAAATTCCCTTCCATCTACCTTCGCTTCAGCAGGGGATGTGGACAACCTTCAGATTTAGACTACACGTTAAAGCTTTGCTTTTGATTTTGTTTTGGGGTTTGCTTGTTTGGTTTTTTTTTATTGCCTTGAACCTGTTTTTTTAATTGTGGTAAAAAAAATGCATAACATAAAATTTACAGTCCGAGGCATTTTTAAGCATATAGTTTAGTAGAGTTAAATTCACCTTTTTTTCTGAACAGCCCTCCAGGCTAGGTTCTTAAACGCTCTGTGATCTTGCCTGTTTCATAACCTTAGCTTATCCTTCTCATTCACGTTTAGAAGCATCTCCAAGTGTCCACATCTGCGTCTCTTCTTCCTAAGCCTGAAGCATACACACAAACTTGACTTTAGCAAAGGCCTGATTTTTTCCCATTTATTAATCATCACCATGTAGTTGCTTTAGAGGTCAGAATACCATGTTTCTGTGACAGCACTTTTGTGAGTCTTTCCACTCAGTTGTGAAAATCAAGTATTCCCTTTGTGTAGGATATTTGATCTCATCCTCATGAAATAAACAGTGTTACACCCGCTCTGCAGGTGTGGTAGCTGCAACACAAAGGGTTGAAGCAGGAGAACAGGCCAGGCCTGTCTCTTTCAGAACACCACACTCTTGCTACCACATCATACTGCTTTTACTTAGAGGAAGACTCAGCTCTTTCCTTCACTGAAATTTTTTCCTAAACATCTATATGTAAGTGATTTGTCTACACAAACTTCCTCTTAGTTTCCCATTAGCAGATTCTCCGGAAGCACAGCGCAGCAGTGAAGAGCCCAGACTCTGGAGGAAGACTGTGTTTGAGTGTCAGTTCTCTACTAGTCCCCCGGTAAGGTGATCTCTACGAGATCATCTTACTGACCTTGGAGGACGAGATTAGGACCATGCCTACAGCATCATGGATTCTTTGGCAGAAAGTGTCACTAAGCCTAAAAATTAAATCCGGTTGTTTTCGTTCTCTGCCCTTGTAGGTTCGGGATGATGTGTACCACAGTATACTGACCAATAACCTCCCTAACCTTCTGGAATATGGCAACATCACCGCCCTGACAAATTTATGGTATACTGGGCAAATTACTAATTTTGAGTATTTGACGCACTTGAACAAACATGCCGGCCGATCCTTCAATGACCTCATGCAGTATCCGGTGTTCCCCTTCATACTGGCCGACTACATTAGCGAGACCCTGGACCTCAGTGATCCGTCCGTCTACAGGTAAGAACAACTTCATCCCCTTTTGGCTTTGTCGACACGCTGGGTTTATTTTGTTAAAGTCTTTATCATGAATATTTTCTGTCATGCACAAAATGAATGAAAATGGAATGAACTGCCATTTGTCCATCACCCCACCTCAGCAGTTACGAAGATGTTTGCCAAACTTACATCATTTTTTTCTTTTTATTTAAGACAAATGACAGATACCTTGTTATGTCATTCCTGTGTTCTTCAGTACATAGCTCCTAGGAAAAAGATAGAATATTTTCTTTTTTTTTATTTTTTTAATCCCCATTTGAGGATATATTTATTGATTTTAGTTAGAGAGGAGCAGGGGGAGAAAGAGAAACATCAGGTGATTGCCTCCTGTACATGCCCCAACCGGGTATCGAACCTGCAACCTAGGTGTGTGCCCTGACCAAGGATCGAACCCACAAGCTTTTGGTGTACGGGATGACTTTCCAACTAACTGAGCCACTTGGCCGAGGCTAGAATATTTTCTTACATAACTTCATTGCCATTGTGATATCTAAGAAAATTAACATGGTATCATCTAATATCCAGTTTATTTTCAGATGTGCCAGGATGATACCAAAGATGGCTTTTGTAGCTGGTTTACTTGAGTCGGGCCCATTGTCACCTTTGGCTGCTGTGTCTCTAAAGCAAATATCTGAAAAAAAAAAGACAAACATCTAGAACAGCCTCCCTAGTTTAATATATTTGTCAATCTATAAAAAAGCAAACGGCACATTATCTTTTAGACATTTTTATACACTGCTGATGGACATTTAAATTATATACTACTGGTATAATTGGATACAATTTTTATGAAAAGCAATTTGATAATACAACCAAAGATCTGTTCAAATGTGCACACTCTGTTTTAGCAATTGAACTTCTAGGACTTCTTCTTAGGGAGTCCTAAAGGTTAAGGCCATGTGCTCTACCAGAAAGGCTCCCACCGGAAGTCAGTATCGTGAAGCAGGAAGTCTGTCTGTCCGGTTTGTAGCCAGGCACGGCATCTGGCACTGCAACCACAGATGGAGCCATCAGGACACGCCTCCCATCGAGTTTCACAGTAAACTGGTCAATGTTGCAGCAGTTACAAGTTACACCATAGAAATGTGTATTATAGGTAGGGAGAGCTGTTCTTCTTTAAAAAGTGAATGTGCATACACGGGTAAGCAGGAAAACATCTGGAAGGGTGTGCACCAAAATGTTGTACCTGTGGGTAATGGCAGTGTGGCTGCTTTTTGGTTTATTCTATTTTCTCATCAGTAATTTCTGATTTTCAACCACAACAATAAGTATCACTTGTGTTTTTTAAAAAACATATTTATGCATTTTAGAAAAAATTGCATGCTGGCATCTTAAACACTGTTTCTCCTATTTTGAGATGTGAATTGTGTTTATTCTGTAAAGCTGTTTTAACTTTTTAACTGAGTTTTTAAGATTAGAAAAGTCTCAAAAGCAAAATTATTATATTTACTATCACTAATTGCAAATCCCTAGGAAATAATGACAAAAAAATAAGATATAACCACATCTGGCTAAACAGACCTGGCTTGACTTTCTGAAAGGTGGGCAGATCTCGGTGTTGCTGAAGTTACACTGCCAGACATTGAAACTGCAGTGTCCCCTCCCAGTGCCAGACCAGAGGCTCCTCAGCCTGGGAGCTGCCCTTCCTCGGGGATCCGCTCCTTTTTTACAAGTGAGGACTCCTCCCCGAGCTCTGGTGGCTCCCCAGTGTGATGCGCACAGCAGCACAGACGTGTGCACATGTGCCACCCATGGCATCACCTGTGACCTGTGAATCAGACAGCAAAACATTTATTTCAGTGCTCACACTCCAGATCCCAGCTTGGCCAGTTTAAGATGTGTCTGTAGTTTCTTCAGTTTCTACGTAACTACGTAACTTCTCATGGTCATTTTCCTGTCCCAGCTGCCCTCAGGCCTCACTGCCTAACTGGGCATAGAGTCTGGGAAATGGGGACAGGAGCCGGGGCTTGGTAGGACGTGGCTGCCACGCGCAGCACCCATCATGGTTCTGGATGAAGAGGACAAAGCCGGGAGAAGAGGGATAGCAGTGCGGTTCTTGCTGTGGTTATTCGTAAGTCAGTAGTTCCTAGTACCTGCGTGGATCTGTTTAGAAAATGCCGCCCTAACAGGTTATGAAATCTTAGTTTTGAATGGTGACTGTCAGTTGCAAAGCAACATGTGTGAGCACTAAGCTAAGGAAGGGCCAAGTATTCTGTTGACCACTGGTCTGTCTGAATGACGCACACATCCAGGCAGCTTAACCCTGACAGCATTTCCCATCATGTCTCCCTTTGCAGAACTCTCTCCAAGCCCATAGCTGTGCAGTATAAAGAAAAGGAAGATCGTTACGTGGACACATATAAGGTAGGTTCAGTTTTTCCTCTTTTTTTTAAAGATTTTATTTATTTATTTTGAGAGAGGGAAGGGAGGGAGAAAGAGAGAGAGAGAGAAACATCAATGTGCGGTTGCTGGGGGTCATGGCCTGCAACTCAGGCATGTGCCCTGACTGGGAATCAGACCTGCAACACTTTGGTTCGCAGCCTGCGCTCAATCCACTGAGCTATGCCAGCCAGGTAGTTTTTTTTCTTTTTTGATAAATGAAAACTGGAGCTTTGTTTTGTAGACTTGTGTTTATCAATTTTAAATTTATAGTGTTGATTTTGTTTTTCACTTCCTGTGCTTTAATTGACAGACAACTGGAAATCTTTACATGATTTTGAATATTACTGTGTCTCAATTCTCTGAAGACATTTTGCCCAGAAAAAGAAGTACACTTGTAGTGGCATAAATTGGAAGCTAGTGATCCATTGTGATACTGAAATACATAAATAACTATACTCCTTATAAAAATCACAGATTTCCAGGGACACATGGTCCCCGAGTGTTATTTCTGTAACACTATCAGTATACTTATGATGCACCATAATCCCTTATTATTCATAGTTGGTCAATTATGCATTGCTTTATTAGCAGAAATTTACCAGATTTTAAAATTTAAAAATAGAAAGGAATGACCTATTCCTGTGAAATTAAAATTAATGAAATTCTGTTTGAAGTTCAAGTAAACTCATTAGTAACGTGTTGCATTCTTCACAACAGTATCCAGTTAGAAACAGCTGAAGCAGTTTTCTCACATTCACCACTTTATCATGTCAGGATTTAGAAAGTTCTCTCCAAGCACCTTATAACTGCCCCTGCTTCCTGCTGCTCTGCAGGGAAAATGGGGCGGTGCTGTGGGGGTCACGGAGATGTGACTCCAGAAAAATCACTGTCGCACGACTTTGCTATCAGAGCCAGGCAGGCGCTGTGGGAGATGAGAATAGTGACAGATATTAAACATGTAGTTGGGCCTCCCACTTCGTGACGGGAAGATAGGAGTCGTGAAGAGTCTCTGTATTATTTATCTCTGTGTAACTACCCTGCCAAACAGCCGCAAGATGTTACAGCCAGAAATCCAGTCGTGATACAGATTTTCCATTTCTGTTGCATCTCTCTGCTAGAGAAGCTCTGCCCTGCAGAACAGAGCATCACCTCTGAGTCCTGCTGTTAGGGCGCAGGCATCCCTGGCAACGGGAGCTGCTTGATCAGCTGAGACAGGAGGAGACCTTAGCTGGGGCCAGAGCTGGGAGTGGGGCAGGTGCAACCTGGAAGATGCCTCCCGGTGGCAGGCCTCCGTGGGGCACCCAGGCAGACACCCGGACGGTCAAGGTGGCTGAGGGGACAGCAGCCACAGAGAACGGGGTCACAGGACTGGTAGGGAAGGATGGGGTAAAGCCAAGGAGGGAGGCTTTTCCAGCATTGTCTGGAGCTCACCGGCTGAATTCTCTGGGTTCCCTGTGTCTGTCAGTACTTGGAGGAGGAGTACCGCAAAGGGGCCAGGGAGGACGACCCGCTGCCGCCCGTGCAGCCCTACCACTACGGCTCCCACTACTCCAACAGCGGCACGGTGCTGCACTTCCTGGTCCGGATGCCGCCCTTCACCAGGATGTTCCTGGCCTATCAAGGTGAGGCTGTGTCCCAACTGCTGAGAGCAAATGTGGCTGCCTTCCCGAGGAGGCCTCAGACCAATCAAACCACAGGAAAAAGAAGTCTGCTTAAGACAAAATTCTCTTCAAAACACCTGCAGTGGGCCAAATCAGCTTGCTAATGTCTCAAATTTTAGCTTCAAATTAAACATGTCTAAATTCATAAAATACAGTTCACTTTTAAAAAGTGAGATGTAATTCACATACCGTAAAATTTACTCCTTTAAAAGTGTAAGCAATTCACATTTTAAAGATGTTCAACTTAGTAATTATTTCAGATCAGTTATCTTTGAACCCTAAAGGGAAATACATTATTGTGATTTATTATAATGACTCCTAAATAAATGATAGGAGCGCCACACTGCCACCTTCACCATAGTAACTTGCCAGTAATAGTCCTCTACCTCTGAGTTCTGAGTGGCAGCCTGCGGGCCTGAAGATAGATGGTTAGAGCGAGGTGAGTTGATTTGTGTGCAAACAGGGACACTCTCTCCTGTCAGTTCTAGTGAGAACCGTGGTGTTAGGTCAGTAGTTGTTTTTCCTGCACCCACAGTCCTTTGTAGAACAATCATTATCCGTTCATTTACGTCTTTATATATTTTTCCTCATGTGCAACCTCTTGGAGGAAGAAATCTTTTTGTGGTCTATAAAAAGGGCTTTCTTATGTTTGTCCCTCTGTAGGTACACAGAACAAATGTTCCACCGGACAGCTGTTTAAATATTTGCAGAGTATTGCCCTGACCCCTTTCTCCTGCTCGGTCTTGTTTGTCCTGGGCTAATTATCCTTAGTTAACTTGACATCAGGCCGAGAGGCTCCTGTGTGCAAGGTCTTATCCCGCTGCTGCCAGGGACTCAAAAATGAACAGGACGGCTCTGTACTTAGTAAAGGGTCTTCAAGCCCAAGTTTAAGCCATCCTTTTCAGCTCTGGTTTTCAAACTTGTCACTCTTCCAATTGTCTTTCTGGACATGCTTTGATCTGTGAATGCCTTTATTAAAAAGCGGCAGTCAGAATAGAGAAAGAATTCTTTGGATGTGGTTTGAGAGCTGTCCAGTGTGTAACGGAACCATTGTGCTTGTCTTGTCCCATCCCAGAGTTCCCTGCATCCACGCCGGATGCTGGGACTCCACTACACACCCCTACCCGCACCCCCCCCCCGCCCCGCCCAAGAATTGTTTCAAAGTTGTCTGCAATCCATTTAGACTGATAACTTTTTTTCCTAAGTGAGTTAGCAAGTATTTCTTCAAGTGGCCCACCCTGCTTTCTGAGGAGAAGGAAGTATTTGTAAACCTTTTAAGTAGTGGCCAGGCAGGGCCCACGGGCTAGATAAGAAAGTAATAAAAGTGTTAGGGACTGTGCTCAGAGAGCGGCTTCGGCGTGGGGAAGAAATTAGCACATCGTCTCAACAAAATTTGCTGGCTTGATGCTGAGAGTCATCCACGACAGTTTCCAAATGAAAAAATGTGCTCAAATTTCAGCAAGTGCAGGGGAGTTTTAGATGGAACTACATGGGTCCGAAGGAGCATCCACACTGCTGTTTCCAGGGGCCGCCTTTGGTGCATTTCATGCCCCAGGCCTGCCCTGGGGCTAGACAGCCTGATAGCTGTGGACAGAGAGAGGAGAGCCAAAACTCAGCTCTGGATGATTCACAAAATCTCACAGCAGAAAATCTGCACCAGGAAGCCTTAGCAAAGGAGGGAGTTAGAACATCTGAAAGCAGTGTCTCTCGCCCCCACCCCCAAAAAAAAAGAAAAAAGGAAAAGTGGTGTGAACAATTCGGGGTAAAAGAATAGTTTTGCTTCCTGATGGGGAAAAAGCTATTTTATCCACTCGAACTTTAATTTTACTTCCTTATTATTTCATTCATTCAATAAATAGGTATTGAATCCCTAGTATGTGCTAGGTGTAGATAACACCCCAGATCCCTGCTTTTATGGAACTTTTATCCTACTTGAGTAGAGAGTCATCAATTAAACAAATGATATAAATTAATCTAGTTTTATGTATTATGAAAACAATATATATCTTAAATAATATAATATAATATGGTCTCAAATTTTGTATAGAAATACTTATTTCCAAGAATAAATAAGTAACCTTTTTTAAACTATGGATAAAGAAAATGAACATCATTTGGACCTTTCTGAAGTAGCAAAAATAAATTGTGACAGGCTTCACATGGAATCAGGTGTTTGTGTCTTAATTATTATTTGTATTTCTTCGTAGATCAAAGCTTTGACATTCCAGACAGAACCTTTCATTCCATGAATACCACCTGGCGCCTCTCATCCTTCGAATCCATGACCGATGTGAAGGAGCTCATCCCAGAGTTCTTCTACCTCCCCGAGTTCTTAGTCAACCGAGAAGGTGTGACAATGAATCACCTCTGGCATATTTTTCTGAGCATTTGTACTTATGTTATAATTTTCTAAAAATAAAAACAGCTTTTCTGAGTCTTAAAAGTTAAGTCCATAAAAAAGAAAAATACCTTTATTAAGTATATAATTTTATTTCCAAGCGAGCTTGAGGGTTTTAAATATTTTCTAGAACCAAATATATCTGAAAAACTATAACTTTGAACTACTAAAAGTATTTGTAAACATATATTTTAATCTTGTTATAGAAATTGCTTTGTTTTTTCTGATTATAAAGGTTACAGCATGCTCATTTTTTAAAAAAGTCATGAATTTATTGTAAACACAATGTAAATTAACCAAAATCTCAGTGAATTTGGTGGGGAGTGATTGAGTTATAAATAAAACACTGTAACCAAAAACATCTAATAATGAAAAGGAATCCTAGAGGACAAAACCAAATTTTGTGTGATGCCAGTGACCGACAGTCTTGGCCTACCTTGCCTGCTCTTTAGCAGAAGATCAGTTAACCTTGTGAGAGTTATTTTGGGTTGTTTTCTACATTGCTTAATTTCATATTTTTATGTGACCTTTAGGAATATATGAAATTGAGAATTATATCTTTAGAGAAGTTAGTGTCGGGCAAATTACCGTAGAATTTCATTCTAAACTTGCTGGCCTGTCTGGAGTTGTTTGGAGAATCATTAATCTCCATCCCAAGTCGCTGGGGTGTGTTTCCTGGTGTTGCCCACGTGACAGATGCCCCAGTGAAACCGGCACCTGCAGTTCCGGGCCCTGCCTGGTGGCTGTCACTTTGGGGCTGCTGCTTAAACCTACCGCCTGTCCTCTCAGCCTGTCGTTTCTCGTGTTTCAGTTCCAGTTTCTATCGCTGCATGACAAATGGCCCCAACACTTAGTGGCTCAAAACAATACATCGATCACAGTCTTTACCATTCCGAAACTCAGGAACGGCTCGGCCAGGTGGTTTTCTGGTTTGGCCCAGGGTCTCTCAGGCAGTTGCATTCAGATTGGCAGGAGCTGAAACAGCCAGGGGAACAGAGCAGCAGGAAGCGGGCAGGCGGGCAGGCGTCTCTCTCTTCATGGAGGGCCCCTGCTCTTCCATGTGGTCTCCGCGTGGACGTGCACGCGCTTCCTCACAGCAGAGCAGCCTCCAGTACCCTGCCCCTGGCAACTCGGGGGCCGAAGGCGAGTTCCTAAGAGAGGTGAGCGGAAGCTGCATGGCCTTTTCCAAGCTAGCTGTAGCGGTCACGCAACGCCCTTCCCTGCGCTCAGTTTGCTGAGGCTGTCACAGTGCCTGCCCACATTCAGGAGGAGGAGCGTGGCCCACCTGATGGAAGTGTAGAAGGTTCTGGAGAGCATGCAAGACAGAGAGTGTTGTTATTGCCGTTTTTGGACAACACAGTTTGCTGTAATGGACATCATGTCCCCCCACCAGCATCCCTATAGAGCCTGTCATTGTGCCTCCAGTCATTTCTGGGGGAAGAGTGTCCACCTCTGTGCTGTGTCCCCAGAACACCTGAACGTTAAGGATGACGTGAGTTCACAGAGACGCCCTGCTGCTCAGCCCCCAGATGCTCATTCGCTGGCGTCAAACCAGTAAACCCTGCTGCGTCTCTGGAGGCACCCACATAGAGCTTGGGGTGCTGAGCCATCTGTCCTGGAGCGCCCTGCCTACCACTGTCCGCAGGATGACCCCCCCACTGTGTTCATTTTATATACTCTGTGGTTTGTATTTCACGTCACATCCTTTCAAAGTACCGCCAAAACTGAGGACGATCCTTCTACTTCTTTTACCAGATCAACACGTAGGCAGGCAGCAACTTAATTTGATATGAAGAGCAATCCCCCTTTAAGAGGCCCTTTTTCATTTTTTTCCTGTCATGGTGTTCAGATCTTCTGTTCATGAAAGGAAGCACAGAACATATTTCTGTTCGAAGGCACCATTTCTTTTAGGACACCTCTTTAAAATCGTTTCTGAGACTTTTGTTTATACCAGGTGACTGATGAGACAATTACGGTAGATAACTGCTCCTTAATGTCACAGAAGAATCTGTTATTTGGTGTGTTGGGTAATTTGTTGTCCGTCCATATGATGCTTGGTAGTAATGAAGTCAGAGCAGACCTGTGGGCTTTCCGTCAAGTTCACAGACTAAGATACTCATTCTAGGAATATGTATGCTTTGCTTAGCTTGGTTTTTTAACTACAAAATGCTAATGCTTACTAAATATAAGTAGTCTTAAATTTATCGTTAGCACCACTAATTCAGAAATGCTTATACAAGTCTTGGTTTATTTTTAATCAAGCTGACAGTTAAATAGATACTGAAGCACTTACTGCATTTGGAGATTTGATTCGTGGATATTGGAATCAGTGGGCGGTGATTTTCTGCTTTTTCTTTGCTGTGATAAAAAGTGACAAGGACAAAACGGAAAGATCTGCAGGTTGATTAGAACAGCACTGAGCCATGCGGTTGCAGTGAGGCGAGTGGATGAGCCACGGGGTGGCTGTCCTCCTTGCTGCCCCTCCTCCTGCTTCTAGCATTCAGCAGCTATTTCTGTGAACTCCCAAGGCCTGCTTGGTGGGCCACACGAGGCATGCTTTGGGGAAGATAAACAGTAATATCAGTCTTGTTTTTTAGGTTTTGATTTTGGTGTGCGTCAGAACGGTGAACGGGTGAATCACGTCAACCTCCCGCCGTGGGCACGCAACGACCCTCGCCTTTTTATCCTCATCCACCGGCAGGCCCTGGAGTCTGAGCACGTGTCCCAGAACATCTGCCAGTGGATTGACTTGGTGTTCGGGTACAAGCAAAAAGGGAAGGCTTCCGTTCAGGCCATCAATGTCTTTCATCCTGCCGTAAGCAACTCTTTTAAAGTCATCCACATTTATGTAAGGTAGAACCTGAATGTTTAAAGGTCAGCTGGTTTCACAGAAGTTATCAAAGAGAATTGGCAATGACATGAAACTGTTACCCAAGGTTTTCTAGGTTTTATATTTCCCCTCCATAAAAATAACCACAATACTATCCGTCGGGGTTTCCCAGGACCGTCCCGAGGTTGGATGAGGAGTTAAGGACTCACTCAGCACATAGTCAGACTTAACAACTAAGGTTATTACAGTGGCATGGGCAAACTTCCAAGACCCTCCTCCAGGGAATCACAAGAACACACCTCCTCCTCTGCAGATGGTGACAATGCATGTGATGTCCTACCAGGGACACTCAGCGACTCAACGCCCAGGGTTCTGACCGGGGGCTGCTCATTCGGCCCCTCTCTCACATCTACTGAACTTCTGGGCTCCCAGAAGGAAATCAGGTGTTCGGCACCACCCACACTGTGGGTGCAGACCATTTCTGCGCAGGGAGCCACCCTGTTAGTTAGAGGTGGTGGGAGCTCTTCTGAGACCCGTGTTCCCACACCCAGCCAGGGCCAGCCTTGCGAGCAGGTCCCCTCCACAGAGAGCCACTCAGGCCTGTCACGGGAGCTCCTGTGGACACGCTGTCCTGTGGGCACACTCTGTCTTAATGTGGCGTCCTTTTTACTGACTGCAGAACCAGGATCTGTGCCTCGTTAGGAAAACGTGCAGGATACAGACTGCAAAGGGAAGAAATCCAAAAACCAGCATTGATAGGGCCATCCAGAGATAAACACCAGAACCACCCTCTAGACTTTTTCTGTGTCATTCCAGTCATATACCGTTAACACTGCTCACTGTCCCCAAGTATGGCTAGACGGTAATTTGTTTAACCAATCACCCATTGCTGGGTGTGTAGTTAGTATTTGTTTGCTCCTAAAATTTGTACTCCTGAGGTTCTTCTGTGCGTCTTTGTTTCCTTAAGATAAGTTGCTAGAAGGAGCGCTGGTACACTTGCACCTAGCCTTCTCGAGGTTTTTAGATAAGCTACCAAAAATGTGCATATTCAGGAAACATTTATTTTGCCCTGGGGAGGAAAAGCAGGGAAAGCGGGAGTGGAATCCAGATGAGGCCTCTCAAAGGAGATTCTTCAAGGAGTGAGGGGTCAAAGGACTAATTAAAAGGAGAAAGCTATTTCCTGGTGTTGCCTCATGGCTACTCAAAGACAGCAGGTACAACAGATAAACCATTAATCCACTGCCTTGACATTCAGCTTCTTTATTTACCTGACTTTGAAATTGGGCTGTGGAATCAGGTTGGACTTGTACTTCCCCTTCGGGTGTGATTTTCTGTGTAGATTCATCAGTGTTTCCAGCAAACGCAGCCGAAATGCACGCCTAGAACCTCCAGTGATGCTCTGAGTCTGGGCCTGCTTATACCAGGAGAGCATTCCTGAAGAGTAGTTTCGAAATAAAAATCTCTGTAGTCCATTTGGCTCAATGCTTATTTGAAGTGCCTCTAAGGTAATAGAAAATTAAAGCCTAAGAGAACTAAGGTGTGGAAGAGAGGACAAGACAGGTTTCCGATGACTGTAATAGAAGGCAAACACCGTGACAAACGGTTCTGGAAAGGGGGAATCACACAGGTTGACTGACGAATACTAGTTTTAGAAATACGAGTAGAATAAAATAAAGGCAAGGCTTCGGGTGTAATTTTTGAACTTCATATTTGATCTAAAATGTAATTTTAAGGACAATTAGGAATTCTGACATTAACCTCCGACCACTCGGTGTCTCTAACCCTGCCCCGTCTTTTCAGTCATTCTCAAGTTAACAGTATCTGCATGCTGAAATACACCACACAATTTCAGTCGTCCTAGAATTTTTCCCACTGATTCTTTGGGGATTTAGAACTTTAAAGGGAACAGTTTATGCCATTGCTCTAGGAAGTTTATGAAATTCAGTTCAAGGAGCAAAACTGTGCAGCGAGCACACGCCCAGCCTCTGAGTCCAGCATGGACTCCACACTCTCCCTTCGTGACCCTGACACTCTGTGTGTGACCTCGGGCAAGCAGCTAGTGTCCCTATGCACCTAAACAGGCAAGGTAGCAGAACGAGGACCATAACACCAACCCACAAATATGGATCAAGTACAGATATATGGTAATTTAAAACAAATGTAGGGTTGCCTTTTGACATCGGTTCATCACGCACTGATCTATGGATTCCCGTAGGAACTGACACCACAGAACGTAAAGAAGCACTATTGTAAAATAAAGAGAGAGGAGTTCTGTCTCAAGGATGGCTCCGACCGTCCTTTGCTCTTTGCACTCAGTGCGGTCAAGCAGCTGTGAAGAGCCACCCTGCTCCGATGGGCATTTGTAACAAGGGGTTGGCTAGGAGTGGTGTCGGGAGGGGGCAGTGCTGAGGACTCTTTACCTTCTGAAGGATCTGTGAGATTGTATTTTGGTACTTGCAGAAGTAGGATACCAGATATGTACAGGAAATTTGCCATGGCTGATGGCAGTGCTGAACGGTGAATTGTGCAAGCGGGTTTGCACAGACCCTGAGACGGACCTGTCCCAGCTGCTGACGGCGGCTTTGGAAGTAAAGAAGTCTGTGCCCACAGCTGGGGCACGGACACCTTCCCACTAAAGAGCCTGGGACCTCCTCTCTGCTCTCTCAGTTCACTCACAGTTTTCATTAGAACCCAAAGAGCACTCTCTTGAACTTGCCAATATTGTATGTTAATTTCATTTTCTCCTTTCCCTATATATCGCTTTGGACAATGACTTTTTCTATAATTTAGCGTTAGAAGTCTCATGCTATTCTCTGATATTAAAGTAAAACTCACAATTTTATAAACATACCTGATCAGCACCAATCAATCAAGATACAGTATTTTTGGCCCTGGCTGGTGTGACCCAGTGGATTGAGCACTGGCCTGTGAGCCTACAGGTTGCCAGTTCAATTCCCGGTCAGGGCACATGCCTGGGTTGTGGGACAGGTTCCCCGCTGAGGGCGTGCAACCAACTGATGCTTCTCTTGCACATTGATGTTTATCTTCTTCTCTTTCTCCCTCCCTTCCCCTCTCTCTGAAAATAAAATTTTTTAATCTTTTTTTAAAAAGATACAGTATTTTTGCCCATCCCTTCAGAAACATCAGTTTCTAATCTCAGTAAGTCCATTAATGATTATGAACCTGTCAAAAGCATTTCCATCTGAAACAGAAGAGCTGACCCTGACCTAGAGAACAGTGCTCCGTGTGGCTTCCTCTTTGGTGCCGGTCTTGCTTTTTACAAACCTCTGATTCCCTTCCCCTTTACCTTTCAGACGTATTTTGGAATGGACGTCTCTGCAGTTGAAGACCCGGTGCAGAGACGAGCTCTGGAAACCATGATCAAAACCTACGGCCAGACCCCTCGTCAGCTCTTCCAGTCGGCTCACCTGAGCAGACCTGGGTCCAAGCTCAACATCGAAGGAGAGCTTCCTGTGGCCGTGGGGCTGTTAGTGCAGTTCGCTTTCAGGGAAACCCGAGAACAAGTCAAGGAAATTACCTATCCGGTACGTCATGTGGATTGCAGCCAAATTCGGCAGAAACTGATTCCCCTGCCGAGAAGCGAGGCCCTGGCGCAGGCCCTAGGGGTCCCACATGAACAGCATGGTCCCAACCTGGAGGTGTCCGTGCCAGCCAGCGAGCACACGTACCTGCAGTTACCAGCGGTGTTCTGTGTGTAGCAAATGCTGGTTTAGTGATCTGAAGAGAGTGCTTGGGGGAGGCCAGGTCACAAAGGGACCTCTGAGGGTCACTACCAGGGAAAGCCTCATAAGGCAGGGACAGGAAACTGCAAAGAGAGGAGAGGCACCATCCAGGACTGGAGACTGTTTGTTTGCACGTGGGTGTGCCGGTGCCCACATGTGGGGCAGGGTCATGGCGACCACCTCCCACCAAAGGTCCTGGCTACAGGTGTGAAGGTTTGGGTTTCCGATGAACAGGTACATCACCTATTCCTTGGCCTCCCCAGATGGCAATGATAAAAAGTATTGCCTCTTAAAGTAGGAAGTAGGTATAACTTTTACTTTGGAATAGAAAAATAAAGAAAGAAATCCTTAATAGTCAAATTAATTCAACTGAATTCTTCATTACAAAAGTAGCATAAGATGGGAGGCATATCTCAAACTCTGATATGTGACCCATTTTAAGAGAAAACGGTCTTCACAGACCTTGTTTTGACAATTGTTTTGTTAATACTACTTTAATACACCAAATGTAGAACACAAATAGAACACTAATGGAAATTCTTTATGCTCAGATAGATCTAGTTTGCAAGTTAAATGCAAACAAAATTACACAACCAATAAAATTCAAATTTAAAATATCAATATGATAGACAATGCTGTTTTGCTAAAACCAGATCCCCACTTTTAATCACTTCTCTCCCACTACCCACAAGTAAATTGGGCCCTTCTGGTGCTGATTCCCAGGTGGGTAGGTTTGTGTACATTCTAGGATGCTGTGGGTCTCTCCAACAAACTCTCCTGCAAGGCTAGGAGTTTCTCCTGCCACCACAACCCCCACAGGTTTTTTCAGTCAGAAGTTGGAGGCTTTATTTCCCTGCATTGGAGCCCTGGGTTGGGCCATCTGTTTTGCTCCCTAGTTGTTCCTCCTGGTTTATCCACCTGCAAATGTGGGACCACCTGGTCTGCCAGCCACCGCCTTGCCTGCCCCATTCCTCCAGCTGCTGCCTGGCCGCCAGTCCTCTCCAGCTGGCTGCCCATACTACCAGTCTGGATGAATTATTTCTTCTTTAACTCCTTGGTTGTCAGACTTTCACACAGTTCGATTTTCTGGCATTTCTGGTTGTTTTTTTTTTTTGTTTTTAAATTTGTTGTCCTTTTGGTTGTGAGAGGAGACAAGAGTGTATCTACCTACACCTCCATCTTGGTCGAAGTTCAAGAGCTATATTTTCTGTTTTGTGTTTGTCAATTTAACTCGGAAGAATTTGAAGGCTTACAAGTTATTTTAATCATTGTCATTGCCAAGGTTATTCTTTTAAACTAGAATCTATGACTTTTAACATGGCAAAGTAATTTAATGGTATATCTCTAAAAAGTAGCAAATGCCATTTAATTCACTAGTATACTTCTTGCTCATTGTGTGAAGTAGAAAGGCCCTAAGCCAGGGAGGTCAAACTCATTTTCACTGGGGGCCACATCAGCCTCACAGTTGCCTTCAAAGGGCCAAAATAATTTTAGGAGCGTATAAATGTAACTACGCCTCAACTGTTAAGGAGTTGAAATTACATTCAGCCCTTTAAAGGGAACCGCAAGGCTGATGTGGCCCCCGGTGAAAATGAGTTTGACGCCCCTGGCTTAGGGCCTTCTGTCTGCAGGAACCCGCCCTTCTGTCTGCTAAGTGTGCGGGAAGCAGAAAGTATACAGTAATCCTTGCCTATGATGGGCTTTCCCTCCGGTTGCTTTCTCATACTTTATTTAGAATTTAAATTAGAAGTAATTCTATATTTACTGCCTTTAAAAAAACACGTTTTTTATTTTGGTTTTAGAGTCCTTTGTCATGGATAAGAGGCTTGAAGTGGGGGGAGTACGTGGGCTCCCCGAGCGCCGCCATGCCTGTGGTCTGCTTCAGCCAGCCCCACGGAGAGAGGCTTGCTTCCCTCCAGGCTCTGCCCACCAGAGCCATCTGCGGTTTGTCCCGAAATTTCTGCCTCCTGATGACCTACAGCAAAGAACAAGGTAAACTAGAACAATGAAAATCACTCTGGTATCTGTCATGAGATCTGAGTCTTTCCAGATCACCTCTGCTGCTATTTTGGGGTTGTTTTTTTCCTAAGCTTTCTGAGTCTTTGGCGAAAGCTGCTCAAATCTGTGGTTATTTGTGGTCAGTACAATTTAGGAATTAAAACATACTACATGAAACAAATGGGAGTTAACTGCAGTGCCGTTGGAAGGGGTTGGAAGGGGATAGGAGTAGATGGTTCTGCTCACAAGATGAAAACGCCACTAGTGGCTACTTGGGTGGAAACGTTCACTTTGAGGCCCTTGAACCCCAGAGCAGACAGACTCATCTGACCAGCAGACCCGGGCCTGGAGGTTCAGTCACTGGAGTCACACCGAACAAAGCAAGGCCGTCACGAGCACCGTGGAGGAGGGCTTAAAAGCACTCGGGCCTGGAAAGCGCTCCTTCCTCCCCCTCTAGGTGCTGACACTGAAAGCCACATGCTCTCACGTTCTGGACACCAGAGGCTCTCTCCATGTTCCTAAGTGTCACCGAGTTCCCTGGAAACCTGGGCATTCCCACTCAAGTCATCCCTCAGCCCGTCCCAATTAACCACTTCCCTAAGTGCAGCAGAGCGCTCCCTAGTCTCGAGGTGCGGGCTTTGGGCCCTGCAGTGAATGATAGGGGACACTTGTCTGTCTGTTCACATCAGGTCCATGCAGGTTTGCCTGGACGCCCGTGTGCGGCCTGGGTTGGATGCCTCTTAAGCAATCACATTAGCATTGTGTATACACCATGCTCCTCGGGGTCCCTACGGCCTCCCACTGCACATAGCCCTGCAACCTGGGGGTGCTGGGACCCTTGCTGGACACCCATCACGTGAAGGACGTGTTTAAGACTGGCAGGGCCCAGGTCTTTCAAACTCACTCTTAATTCTGTAGTAAAATGAGTGGCCGCCTTTATAGTTGTGAGAGCTGAGAGAGGCTGCATGCCACTACATCCATGTGACATGAATTAGTAGGATAGGGTAAATCTGTGTAATTGTAACTATTTTGAGACCAGTGGTATATTCTCACTAGTATGTTGCAATTAGCTGTGCAGTGTGTTGCAAGTAATTTACCACTGATAATACTTATAAAGTACTAAGATGTGTGAACAATTTACCTTTAAAAAATTAGAGTGCATTAAAGTCCACCTCTGTTGAGCAGGAGAGGACAGGTTGATGTTACCACTAAGCATGATGGGACTTAAATATGTCAAATATAATTGTCAGCCTATCTTATTTGCTTCAGCCACAGCCTTTAGCATGCCCTTGTTAACAGCTACGTTCATTTGGACTGCACTGTTTCCTTGCCGAACGTACTCGGGGTTTGCCAGAATCGACGTGTGTCAGGGAAGTGGACTAGGGAGGGCCTAACTTTGCTAGTCGATGCTGTGTAACCTTGAGAAAAGCCACCTCCTGGCTTTTGATCTATAAAAGGAAATAACAAAAGGATGTTACCCCACAGGGTACTTCACTGTGAGGATTAAGTAAGATAGTGTGGGGAGTGATTAGCACTGGCCAGGCTCATTCTAAGTGCTCAGTAAATGTCCGTGGAACTGTGAACACCTGGGGCCAGAGTCTAGGCACATGCCTTGCTGCACCCACACCCCCAGTCCACGCAGGTGTTCGCTCCTGCACCCAGCAGTCCACATGGGCATTCCCCAGAAGCCTTGGGCAAAGCAGGTGGAAGGTGAGTCATGTTAGCAGCTGCAAAGTGTTGAGCACTGTCTTTTCAATTGGCTATGTAGGTTTGCTTAGTTATACATGCATGGTCAATGTAACAACTAAACTGGGACGGTTGGAGTGATAGGCCAGTTACTTGGAAACTGACTGTGCCTCAGAATTGCCTCAGCTGCTTTTTTTGAAAATATGTTAGTTTGGATCCCATTTGAGACACACTGCGTCAGAATCTCTGGGGCTTGGGTCCCAGTCTGTGCATGCTGGAAAAGCAGTTGTCTTGCAAACTCCTATTTACGATCCACTGTTCTAACAGACAAAGGAGAAGTGTATTTTTCATTTAAAAAAAAAGATGGTGCATCTTGTATTACTGGAATGAGAAACTGGGAACAGTTATTAAATACACTTGGTCCATCGAGCACCTACCACTTATCAAACATTCTGGCAGAATTGGAGAGGTCCTAAGACCTGTGGAAAATGTGGTTCCTTTCCCAGAAGCTTATGTTTAGAGGAGCTTTTATTTCATATTTCCCAGTTCCTTTATTGCAAAACTGATGTCAACATCTGGTATACTTAACAAAATGAAGTATATCTGAATTGCATTTTCAATGTGCTATTGGTTCACTTAAGAAATATTTGTTTTATTCCTTTACATGCTGGGCACTGGGGTAAAAGCAGCACATTCTCTCTCCTTAAGGAGGGTAAAGCATCCCAAGTGTTCAGCAGTCCTAGCATTTATGCTGCCAGAGCTACGTTCAGCATTCCAACAAAGCATGGATTAGGAATAGTACTGAAAGGGGACACCGAAATGTCCAAATCTTTATCTCAAAAGGACATAAAACTAAATTGTTAAAAAAAAAAAAAGGCAAGGAGGAGAAAAGAGCAGAAGCTCGTTAGCAGAAGGGCTGAGTGTGGTCCTGGGGTTGGCAGGGCTGTCGTCCCTTCTCAGGGCTGAGTCTCTGCTATAGGGGTCATCTAGGGGGCATCCAGGGAGTTACTCATACGGCATCTGGTTCACACTTCTTTTCAAAAATAAACTGCTGCAGAACATAAAGAGTGTAAGCTTGACTATTATTGTCTTTTATAAAAGTGTCTCAACACGAACGAAAAAGAATCCCATCAGCATTAAAGGAATAAAGCGCACATAAACTGGCCCGCCTTAGGGTGTAAGACTGCCTTTGCGCTGGAGCGCTCCTGTGTGCAGCCTCACCCTGTGGCTGCGGACCACCGGGTCCCACTGGCAGCGGTGGTCTGACGCGCCGTCTCCTCCTCTCCAGGCGTGAGAAGCATGAACAGCACAGACATCCAGTGGTCGGCCATCCTGAGCTGGGGGTACGCGGACAACATTTTAAGGTTGAAGAGTAAGCAGAGCGAGCCTCCAATAAACTTTATACAAAGCTCACAACAGTATCAGGTAAACTTCTTTATGCAGCGCTTTGTAACAATAATTAAATACAATGCTTTAATGAGGAGTCAGACTGATAGCCACCAGCCAGTCTTTCGGATTCAGCGATGAGTCCCATCGAGAAGCTGGTGGTGCTGGACGTGCGCCTTGTTTACCAACATCCCAACCCCGCCACTCAGCCCGTGTCCCCAGACGGGTCTTCCACCCTGTAGCTCCTTGAGACCTTGTAATAATCTTAGCTGTCAGCTGATGGCACAGGGTTGAACAAAGTCAGCATTGCGTTCCTCTCAGTGTCCGCCTGCCATGTGCCCTTGTCACCCTCTGTACCTGGTTTTCCCGAAGACGGACCGGGCAGGAGGCATCACTATGCCATGGACAGCACGGGCTCTAACGAAAGCCCTGTGATCCAAGTTCATGTCCAGCTTCGTTATTTACTGTGTCACCCCGGAAAGCCACTTCCCCTCCCAAACCGGAGCTGCTTTCCTCCTCTTTAAAAACAGGATGATGTGCTCCCACTACCGGCTCATAAAGCTGTTGTAAGGATGTTTCCAACATTTGTGAAAAGTTACTTTGTAAACTATAAGACTATGTAATATGTGTGTGTATATATACATTACTGCCACAACTTCCTAAATTGTATGTGGAGCCTTCTTTCTTTGTGTTTCCACAACGTCCTCTTACCCTTCTTGGATTTCCATTGCCTCCACCTGCTGCCTGTTCCTGGGGCCTGACCGTTATCCCCGTTCCCTGAGCACTTTGAGATGGAGTGAACAACCTGGGGAGGAGTTTTTGGCTGTGAAAGAAGGGAGAGCAGTGACTTTTATACTTGACCCTTAATATACTGGAAAAAAAATGTCATGTTAGCCTTTTGTTATGTGTCTTACCAGTCAACAAAAGTAACAGTAAAGGACAGCAAAAAACAAGCTTATTAGAAATTTTGATAAGAATTTAAGCATTGCAAAATCATTTCTATTGTGTAAAGTTTGCCACACCAACATCATTAAAGATGAAAGAATATTCACGTAAGTCCTTTTAGCAAAACAGGATGGTCCAGATTGTTTTAGGAAGATACTATGTAATAAAAGTATTTCAGTCAAGTACCATATTTTGCCACGTATAATGCGTACTTATTTGCCCACATTTTTGAGGGAAAAGTAAGGATGCACATGATACATGGGTATAATGGTTACACACCATGGGTATAGTAATGGTATAATAATCCTGTGTATAATGCACAAAAAATGTGGGTGTGCATTATACATGGCAAAATACGGTAACTGGACAAGAATACTGTATTTCATTTTTGTCCTTAGAAATATATTGTTGACTCATTAGTTCTTGAGAAAAATCATCCGTGATATTACATGGAGACTCACACTGACCAACTTCTCCATCACAGGTGCTAGAGTCCTGCCATCTCTTTGTCGTAGTCTTCTGACTGATTTCATAACTGTGGCCATCTTCTTCTTTAAATGTTTTTCTCTTTTCTGTTATTGGTAAAAAATGGAAAATTCTGTATTTCTGAATGTGTTCAATGAAAGCTAAAAGCAGACTTCAGAACTGGTGTCTCCAATCTCCTTTTATGCTTTCTTGAAAAGAAAACAACATTCTTTGTACACTGCATTAAGGAACCCAATAAGACAATTCCACATATGACATTATCCTTCTGGGAGACCCATCACTCTTCCATTTTCTTCCATTTTGCTTTGTTTGTTTGTTGTTTTTTAGCAAAGCTAGGAATAATTGATGAGCAGAGATTAAATAATTCCTAGAATGATGAAATAGCAAAATGTTTCAAGATAGAGGAAAAATGATTAAAATCTTATAATGTAACTTAGGTTTATAAAAGATTTGAGTAGACCCATATGGTAATTGCAAGACAAAATGAGTTTTATTCTATATATAACTAAGTACATGTTCTCTTTATTCTCCAAAAGTCCTCTAAGAACGAATAAAAATTATGAAATTCAGCCGTCACAATCAGTTATGACTATTGAAGAAAGAAATGCAAAGATGGGATTGGGTCCAATGAACTGGGACGATTATATGGTTCAGAAGGGCCACGATCAAAGCAAGCCAGTGTTTAAGGGAGCAGACACTTGAACACATGTGTGGGTCTCAGGGAAGACTCCAGCAAAAGGCAGTTTGAAATCCTAAGAGGCAACAAGGGTTCTGAGGAACATGGGGGTGAGGTGGGTCGGACTCCCTCTGGGAAATCAGGGGAGGACACGGGGACAGTCTGAGGCTCAAAGGAGGGGAGAGGATGCCGTCTGAGGCTGATGACCTCCATCCTCTTAGTGACGTGTGGGATGTGGCCAGCGGGGGGAGAGGGGACGTGGGGGACGTGTCACCTGGGATGATGTCTCCAGGGTCAGAACCGAAGGGTTTATAACCCCAAAGAGTAACCCCAGATTTTTGTCTCCACGTTAATCTTTCCTCCTCCTGTTCAACAATCTTTAGAACTGCTAGAAGCAATACCTCTGTGTGTATGTCCCGTTTCCCCACCAAAAACAGAAAAAAAATAGAAATAAAAGTAAAAAACGAGCAAGTACTGAAACACATCACGCACACTCAACCTTAGATCTAGTCCATCCTGGATCATTTTGTTTAAGGGTCTGAGGGACACACGGCTGTGTGTGAGTGTGTGAGTGTGTGTGTGTGTGCACGCAGAAAACTGTTAAGTCGTATATGATGCATGGCAATACGTTTGAATTTGGAAACAGTTACAGGACACTCTGCTTTTCTGTCTTTGCACCATTCTAATCATTTCAAGGAAAACGTTAACCTCAAATTCTGCGATCACGTATTTTTTAAATAGTTGTCAGAAAAGTAGTGTTTCTGATGCTTTGTAAACATGCTGGTCTTTGATTTGTCCTTTTCCAAAGGTGACCAGCTGTGCCTGGGTGCCTGACAGTTGCCAGCTGTTCACTGGGAGCAGGTGCGGCGTCATCACGGCCTACGCCAACAGGCTGACCAGCGGCACGGTAACCGGCCTGGGCGGTGGGGGCACTGGGGGCTGTGTGTTGGGGGGGGCTCGAGGAAACCTTCATGCAGGATGACTCATTTTATATAAGGTCAACTCAACATTTTTGTACTTTAATCTTTTATAGTTTAATCTTTTCTTCACGTAAGCTCTTAAAATGTAAAACGTCACATACCTAACTCTTCAGTGTTAGGCTTAGTAAGATCACAACAAGTGTTGACAGCAACTGTGAGGGTCTTATTTTTTGCTGTCACAGACATTTTCCTGAGTTATGATTTGTTTTATACTTAGGCTTTTCCACATCCTGGTGCTTGGTTGCCCGTATTCTCGGTGTCAACTTGAATGCTTAGGCATAAACCTCAGGATTCTGTAGCGTTTAAAGCTTAGAACCCTTAATGGTCAACATCGCTATACCCTCTGGGTGAATTAAATGACAGCAAAATGCACATAGCCCGTCTTGATTTCTACCACATACTGCAATAAATTTTTCAGCCATTTACTGAAGCTCCAGGACTTGAGTTAAATTCTAAAACAGACTAGTGAAGAAAAAAGACACATCGCAGTTTACTGTTGTTCCTTTCTCCAATTGACTGTTCGTGGTGCCATTGAGGATACGTGGCAAGCTTGGGGTGATAACTCAGTAATAATCTTCTGATTTAGAACTTTCTGTGTGCCTTCTTCCCATTACAGTTTTCCCCACTGCATTATTATGTTTTACCCGGTGAAACCTGCATTCCTAGTGTAGGGTGACACCAGGTTCCTCTACACAGGTGGCAAGCACAAGGCCTGCGGGCCGAACCCGGCCCTCCACCTTGTTTCTGCCCAGCGGCTGCACTGACCTCCTTGCCCCTAGTTAAGGAGTAGCTACATTTACACAGCCCTGAAATTACATTCGGCCCTTTGAAGGCAACCGCAAGGCTGATGTGGCCCCCGGTGAAATGAGTTTGATACCCCTTAACTCTTCTGTCCAAGTCTGTTCCCCTTCGAACCCTTGTTAAGGTTCTTTGCCATGATCCTTGGAGTGTTAACATGACCATAATACTGTTTCTGTCGCATAGCCTAAGGAGCCATTAAAATGTTTCAAGAAGGGGAGAGAACAAGATTCCTGTTCCACCCATAGAAATTACTTTCTGATCGACCAGGGAATCAGTCATCTAGTAACCGAAATCTCACCGTCATTTTAAAGCACAAAATCTATAAAATTATCAACCACCACCACGAGGGCCCTATGTTGTGTTCACCCCATAAGTGGTGTTCATGGCCAGGGAGTGACAGAAACACACACACATGTTTGTGTGCACATATGTGAGCATCTGTGCATATATAAATAAATGTAAATGTTTTTTAAATTCTCACCACAGGATATGCTTTCTTAATTTAGAGAGAAAGGGGGTGAGAGACAGAGAGAAACACATTGGTAGGTTGCCCCCCCCACATCCTGCCTGGGGGTCACACCCACACCCGAGGCATCTGCAACGTTTCAGTGCACAGGACGGCACTCCAGCTCACTGAGCCACCCGGCCAGGGCTGGACATGTATTCTAAAGAGAGAATTCAGAGGAGAAATCAAACCTTTATACATGAAGAATTTAATTACGGTATCTATAATTTTTTACAAGTAGAAACAATTGTAAATGTCTGTCAATACAGGATGTTCAAGTAAATTGTGGTATACTAACTGCATAGAGCATTAATTACAACACTAGCAGAATTATTTTGAGGACAGTGTTGAAGATGGGAAGTGCTTATTGGACATTGTATAAAATACAAAATAGAAAATTCTTTGTATGGCAGTTTTTACAACTATAAAAATACATGTATATTTGGACAAAGATTGAACAAGAATAGATAAAATAAAAAGCATATTAGTTGATTTAAAAAATTTAAGATTTTACTGTTTTTTAGAGAGGGGGGAAGGGAGGGAGAAAGAGCAGGAGAAAAACATCAGCGTGAGAGAAACATCAGTTGGCTGCCTTTCGCACGCCCCCAGCCAGGAACCTGCTCTGCAGCCCAGGCACATGCCCTGACCAGGAATCGAATTGGCAAGCTTTTAGTTTGTGGGACAGTGCCCAACCCACTGAGCCACATCAGTCAGTGCAATGCAAAATGTTTTTAATGTATGCCCTGGCTGGCGTAGCTCAGTGGATTGAGTGCGGTCTGGGAACCAAAGTGTCTCAGGTTCAATTCCCAGCCAGGGTACATTCCTGGGTTGCAGGCCAGAACCCCCAGCAACCGCACATTGATGTTTCTCTCTCTCTCTCCCTCCCTCCCTCCCTTCCCTCTCTAAAAATAAATAAATAAAATCTTAAAAAAAAGATAGTTGATTATCATTTAAAAAAATGTTTTTAATGTTTAGTCTTACTGTTTAGAAATTGTTGAACTGAATTTGATTGCAAAACAAAATGTTTGCGAATATTTGAGTCACTTCGGTTGTTTTTGTTTTTTAGGTAAATACTAGGATGCCTTTTGACATTGCTTTTATCTTATCTTTTACTCAATTTTGAATTTCAGCCTTCAGAGATAGAGATGGAGTCTCAGGTGCATCTCTACGGGCACACGGAGGAGGTCACCAGCTTGTTCGTTTGCAAGCCGTACAGTATCCTGATAAGTGTGAGCAGAGACGGGACCTGCGTCATATGGGACTTGAATAGGTACGGAGGGTCTGCAGCTCCAGCACAGCTCACTGAGCTAACATTCCAGTTCCCACCGCATGACAGGTGCACGAAAATGACATCTTTACATCGTAATAACCTACAGCATAAAGTACAAACTTTACCTTTGTAATCTCACTGAAATCAGTTAGGAATGCCTTACAAATAATAGCTGCCTAAACGAGACAGTATAATTGTATTTAATGATCACTTGCAAAGTCATGTCTTTGGTCTTTCAGGTTGTGCTATGTGCAAACTCTGGCAGGACACAAAAGCCCCGTCACAGCCGTCTCTGCCAGTGAGACTACAGGTGACATTGCCACAGTGTGTGATTCAGGTGAGCCAGCCCCAAACCAAGCACAAGGCCATTGCTAAGGTGACATCATAGTTCTGCTATTGGGTACATCTCGCAGGCCCTTCCAAATGTAACTACTTTGTTCGTAGCACGCGTGTGTATGAAAATACAACCGGGCCCAAGAGTGAGTCATCAGTTTAGGCATTGATGGATATGGGAGTTAGTGCTGCCCTAATTTAACTCTTCTTCTGATATGTTTGAGACTGTATTTGAGCTCATGTAATTATGTTTACGTAATTATCTGAATTTTCTTGCTTTTTGTTTTTCTATGCTTTTTTTCTTCTGCTTTTTAACTACTAACTTCACTGCCTTCCTCTTGAAATGAAAGGCATCAGCTCTGAATATGTGTCTTCCAGGCCCTGAGAGAGAAGAGTAACGCACGGTAACAGTGGAGGTGTACTTGCATGTCAGACTCACGTGACTGAGATCAAAGGTCTTGGTTTTGGTTTTTCATGTACACGTATTAAAAAAATTGATGCATCAGCAGAAGGGAACAATTGGAAAATCCATAAATTTCCTATTTGCCTTTCTACTCCTCAGCATTTTAAGATTGAAAGCATCCTTTGAAAAACTGTTTCTGTCCACTCCGTATGGAATATCTTTGACACATCTGTTGTGGGTGGTTCCCTGTCCTTTGTCTGCACTTTGGAATGTGTGACGTTGTTCCAGACACCCAAACAATTCCCCAATTCTATCACATACTGGGTGTCCAACTGTGCAGTTCACTCCTGACTCACTACTTGAAGTGAGCGAGTCGGGGAGCTCCCAAGACCCCCACGAGCTCCAGTGATTCACTAGACTTGCTACCACAGTGTGTTGTGTTGTAAAAGCACAGGCACGAGCAGCCAGGTGAAGAGGCCCAGAGGGAAACCCTGATGGTCCGTCCACATGGAGTCAGAGCGCAGCGCCTCCTGGCTGGACAGCCTGCGCACGCAGTTGGAGACGCTGTCCCTGTTGTTAGGGGTTCTCTGAGGTGTCATCAGGTAGACGGAGTCCATTAGGTTGCCAGCCATTGCTAATTGGGCTCAATCTCCAGGCCCTCACCCCTCCCAGGAGGTGGGGAGGTGGTGCATGTCCTAACCCTCTAATTACGTGGTTGGGTTTTCTGGGGACTGGACCCCATCCTGAAGCTGTCTAATCCCCCCCAGCCCCCCAAACCAGGAGCATCAAAAGTCAGTAAATTAGCAAAGGGTTTTAGGAGCTCTGTGCCAGCAACGTAGGTAAAAAAACAATTTTTTTTTTACCACAGACATCTCTTGGAGTTTTATTGTTTTTACAAAATGTTCATTCTTTCTTGTATTCAAGAAAAGGACTCTTTAGTCATGCTTAAAGATTTCAGATGTGATTTTCCCATTAGCCCCAGTCATCAAATAATGTCACGAAAAGGGTTTTCTTTCCTAAACAGCGCAGCTGAGGGGAAGGATCTGAAACAGCTGACTTGGGTGATGTGGGTGTGGGCAGCTGACTGATGCCTTAGCTAATTGTTCCTGACTTGTCTGTGAGCAGCTTCGGTGCATCACACCCAGAGGAAATCTGGGGGCGTAACATGATGATTATTTACACAGAGGTCTCTACTTTCTTGTTTTGGCAACGTTTGGAAGTTAGGACTGGTCCTGAGGGAGCTGAATTCTCTAAAGTTAATTACTTTCCTGCTGCCAGTCGTGATTTATTTCTGTGCCGTTATATACCAGCCGGTCATATGGGAACAGGAAGCAAAATTACTTCGCGGCAGCTCCCGGCTCACTCGCAGGTTTGCAGGTGTCCCTAGGCAGCGCGCAGTGTGATAGCGGTAGAACTTTCTTCTAATTGGAACAAAAAGGCCTTCTCAACTTTTTTAAGGTTTTTTGGTACATATTAGGGAGAAGTCATAAAGAACATTTAGTATATAGAGAGCATAACAAAAATCATGATTTTTTTAAAGAGAGGCCAAATGGATGTTTGGTGACTCAGACTCGAGTTCATCCTCCTGTTCCTATAGTCCAGGAAGGGAAGAAAGTCATTAGTCTACCAAAGGTCTTCACCCTTTTGTGAGTACCATCCAAGTAACTGTAAAACTAAAATTATAAATAAGCACATGTGTGTGGTACATGTGTTGTGTGTGTACATGTATACATGCATGTGTACCTATCTACATACAAAGACACATGCTCTGTTCTCCAAAACTTCTGTATTGGGCTGAAGTTACAGTGGCTTATTCTTCCTGATCAGAATTCCACGGTGCTTATTATGGGATATTGTTTTCATAGTGATAAGATGTGAAATTTCTTAAACTATGTTAAGTATTATGCTAGATGGTTTCTGCATTTTTTAAAGTCATTCTATCACTGGATCAAAATAGATGCCTTTTAGCTAGGGTTCATAGCCTGGTTGTGTGTCGTAGCATTGTTATAAAGTTAATATAATATCCTAAGATTCAGGATAGAGGATGGTTCTCCGGTTTAATTTCAGAGAAGGTGCATAGGAAGAATAAAGTTTTTCCAGCAAAGCCGAATTTTCTGACTTTTACTGGATGTGCTAAATTATACATGAAAGTGACCCAGTGCTGAGGAAGGGCCTTGATATTTTTGATATTGGCAGTCTTAGGCAGATGAGTAGTTACGTGGTGCTGTGGCCCACGTGGCCAGGTGATCTGCGGTGGTGACTCTTTGCGGGTTCAGTTCCATACTGTGCTCAGAGTCCAGGATGCACTCACACTTTCCTGCTGAGGGACTGGCTGTGCCGTAGCTGGTAATTAGAGGACCCAAACCCTGCGTCAGCTTTTATGGACAGGTAGCCAGTGACTTTAGTAAGCCCTCTAACCTCACTAGTATGATAGGGTTACTTTATTTTTTTTATCTTTTATCAGATATTAAATTCAAAAGTAAGAGTGAAGTGCAATCTACTTGTGGGAAAGATGAGTTTATCATCACCTACACCTTTGATGCTTTATTTAGGTAATCTCTCCTCATCAGTGTTCTACAGTCAGAAGTCTGAGTAGTACCTCAGTAGTACATACAGTGTGTGTGTGTGTGTGCATGTGTGTGTGTTAAGATATACTGAACGTAAAAGTTGCCATTTGGTGGCACCATTACAGTCACAGTGTTGTGCAATCATCACCCCAAACACAGACCCTGTGACTCCCCATTCCGCCCTCCCCACAGCTCCTAATGACCCCTGTCCCACCTCCTGTCGCCATGAATTTGCCTGTCTAGGTATTTCACAGCCGTGGACACGCATACAACATTCGTGTTTTTATGTCCGGCTTATTTTACTTAGTATACTGTTTTCAAGGTTCATCCATGTTGTAGCTAGCATGTGTCAGAGCTTCATTATTTCTTTAAAAACATTTTGTTTATTTTTAGAGAAAGGGGAAAGGAGGGAGAGAAACATTGATGTGCAAGAGAAACATTGATGGGTTACCTCTTGCACGCCCCCAGTCGGGGACTTGGCCCACAACCCAGGCATGTGCTCTGACCAGGAATTGAACCAGCGACCCTTTGGTTTGTGGGATAATGCCCAACCTACTGAGCCACACCAGTCAGGGCTTCATTACTTTTTATGGTTGAATATCATTCCATTGTATAGGTCAGTGATTTTCTACCAGTGTGCCACAAAGAACAGGAATTTTTAAAACATACAGCACCTGACTGTTTAGTCAGGGGCACTGACTTCTTTTCCCTTCGGTTGTCAAATAAAAAGGACAACAGCCAACACAACAGCCGTCCAGTGTGAATGGCCTGTCTTGCGTCATAAACGTGTAGGTCACATCACAGAATTGCGTGTTACTGGTCACATCACGTAACAAGGTTGTATCTGACTAGTTCATTCTCAGTACCAGAAATCCTTACATGCAAATATAGGCACCTGGATTTTTTAAATGGCACTATGGAGCAAGGAGGTAGGTCATTACTATCATTGTTTTGTAAATCAATCAAAATTACACCTATTTTTTGTCAGATTGGCAAAACATATTTTTTGCTGTGCAGCAGAATTTTAGTAATTAGTTTGTGTGTGCCAAGAGATGCAGAGCCTGAAAACCGCTGGTATAAATAGACCACACCTGTTTACTTGTTTATCAGATGACGGACATTGGGGTCGTTCCCACATTCCAGCTGTTGTGAACGATGTGTGACCCGCTGGGTGGTTTGGTTTGTGATATTTGAAAGTCTTTAGCGTATCTTTAAATACAGAAGTATTTCCAGTATTTGTTTCTTTGCTATAAAATATAAAATCTTTTCATTGCCTTAATGAAGGAGAGACATAAATCCTCTACTTTTATCTTAGATCAAATGGAGAAATAAAATTAAGGGTAGTAACACGATGCCATCCAGACTCTCTCGGGCCTCTCCCCCTCTGGCAGCAGGAGAACACGTCTCCCAGGAAGGCGGACTCCGCATCACGTAGCCCAGCACCAGCAGCCTGTTCGTGCAGAACGGCCAGCAATACTGCCTCCTCCAGCCCCCAGAAAACCATAGAAAGTTTGGTCAGTCAGCATCTGTGGAAAGAAAAAATTAGCTTAATAAGGTGTTGCCCTATAAGACTCAATCTGAGACATTCTGAAGAATTAGATTTCTTTTTTTTTTAGAACTAATTTTTTTTAGAACTAATTTTTACCTCAGGTAACATTTTTTCCTTCAGATGTCACACAAGTCACTTTTTATAGATGATTTCACAGAATATTTTCTCTTTGTGGAGATTGTTTAGCTTTCTGGGTACTTTCAGGTTCCGATTTCACAGCTCATGTGTTGAAATATCATGATTCGTGATTAATTCACTTTGTCGCTCTCTGTGGCAGATGAACTTGTGTGTTTTTACTGGTCACTGTCTAGAGAAACATGCAGAGCTTCCTGGACTTCAGCGCAGGGACTTCACTTGCTTGTCTGCCATCGGGAGTTGCCTGTCAACTCCATCACCAAAACCAGCGTGGCCCCAGGGTGCCCTCAGAACCCAGGGCGGTGGGCGGGTGACGCCACCCTGGTGACCGCAGCGGTTTGGTGTTTCAGCTGGCGGAGGCAGCGACCTCAGGCTGTGGACGGTGAACGGGGACCTCGTGGGACACGTGCACTGCAGGGAGATCATCTGCTCCGTGGCCTTCTCCAACCAGCCCGAGGGCGTCTCCGTCAACGTGATCGCCGGGGGGCTGGAAAACGGGGTCGTCAGGTGAGACTCCCCGGCTCTCCGTCTGCTTCTGTTCACAAGGACGTGGGTTCAACAGGGAGTTGTTAGCAGGTTACTATTTGACCATTAGAATTTAAAATCACCTTACAGTATAGGTGCTTCAGATATTCCTGTTTTACTTCTAATAAAGATGGCTCTAGTGCCGCTTTTGTGGAGTTTTACATTAACTGTTGAAGATCAACAGCAGGAAAATACACCCAGTTAGGCTTTCTTACTCCCCTACCCACCCCTGCAAACCTCCCAGAACTAAGTGTATTAGCTGCTTATTGTGATTCCCTCCAGATAACATTTAAGAAATAAGCAACGTAGGTTTGCAGGCGAAGGAAACATAGTTTGTGTAATTAGACAACTTTTTCCCCCTCTAGGTTGTGGAGCACGTGGGACCTAAAGCCTGTGCGGGAAATCATGTTTCCTAAGTCCAATCAGCCGATTGTAAGGTGAGACCTCCCTCCCATTCTTCATAACATCCTCCGTAACCGTATCCTGGTCAGAGGGGGATTCAAGCTCACACACCTAAAGAAATCTGTGATGAGCTTCTCGCCAAGGGCCGACACTCAGCCAGCGCCAGGTTGCCTGGGACCCAGTGGCCAGCGGAGGCACAGTCCTTGTCCTTGTGGAGCTGGAAGCCCGAGTCAGGAACCGGGTCTGGCAGGCGGGGGTGGTGGCCGGGGGAGGCCTCTGGAGCTGGAGAAGTGACATTTCCCCTTCCTTACCGGAAACACCACAATGGCGATGGATGGCGCAGGAACGGGCTTGACAGGACTGGCAAACGCTCAGCTGTCCCCTCCTGCGTTAACCAGTTTGACTCTAGAAACTTGAGTGGGCAGAAGTGATTCAAACTCTGCTTTATTAAAATAAATTTATTTCTAAAGTACTAAATTTAAAGTTTAATGACCCTAAATTAATAATTTATTGTTATATCTTTACTCTCTTCTCTTTTGAGGAAATAAAATATCTCCGTAATCATTTATTTTTATAAGGAAAAGTATAGTACTGTTACATTTTTTAAAGTTTCCTATCCCCAAGTAGTTGTTTGAGTAAGAAAGTGTGAAAGCACAGAGTGGCACGGGCTGATCCCTGGCGTGCTGCTGCCGTTCTGCATCGCCTGGTTAGAAGGAGCTTCACAAAGTTGGCGGTAGAGCCACTCCCTGTGTGAGACTCACAGTGGACGCCAGGGGCTGCGGGCACTCACGTCCTGGGTCCTCTGCTGGTAAAGGCATCGGAATTTCTTTCTCCACACCGATCCCAGTGTGGCCCCTGACATGCTCGTACGATTTGAAGAGCCATGCTGTACAAACGGGATTTTTTTCTTTTTTTGCAGCCTCACATTTTCCTGTGACGGCCACCACCTGTACACAGCGAACAGTGAAGGGACCGTGATTGCCTGGTGTCGGAAGGACCAGCAGCGCCTGAAGCAGCCCATGTTCTATTCCTTCCTGAGCAGCTATGCGGCCGGCTGAAGGCGAGAGCTGTGTGTCCCCCGAGCACTTGAACTCCAGGCTAGATTTGTCTCCTCGCCCGCTTCAGGAGGTTGAACCGAAGAAATGGATGACCAAACAAATCTTCTAAATAATTATAAAAGCCGTTCATCTGCACAAAACCCTGCAGCCTCCCAGGGCCCTGGGAGGAAGTTTCGGACGAAGTGACAGCGTGTGCCGACCAATGGGACTGAGGTCTTTCATAGCCACCGAAAATCACAGTCCTGGGGTCTTTCTACGAGGGTATTCTTTAAAGAGAAGGTCAGGGTCGCTCCTTTTCTAGGATTCCAAAAGGGCCAAGAGTATTTAAATTGGTTATAACCAATTAAAGAGTATTTGGTTATAACCAATTGGTTATAAAATACTCTTAAAATTATATGTAAAAAGTTTTATGACGAAAAGGGAGAGAAAAGGATAAAGAACCCAAGACATGATCATGGCTTCCTTTAAGAAGCAAACTGTTCAGTAGGCACCTCTGCACCGCTGTCTGGAGTCCCTACAGACTGAAAAGGACCACCAGTGAATCTCAGCATTACAAGGCAGGTTCTGCCGGTTGCCTTCTTAGCTCTAAGTAGAAGCAGAAATTTTTGACAGCCACAAACAAGAACAAGGCTCTCTCTGACCTCAGACACATTATGTGTCTTCATGAACATCCCACTTAAGATCCATAACACTAGACGCTGACTCCCCTCAGGTGAGTCACTAAGATTTGAACCCGTGCTAACAACCCTCTGGATGTCTGCCCCGCACACAGCATCGAGAACTTGGCCCTTCGCAGGAGAAAGCCTCCGCCGTGCAGGAGGTCTGCACAGGCGGTAGTAATCCGGTCTGGGTGAGACATCAAAACTAATGCACAGGAAGAGGTTCCTTCCCCAAGAGAAGAGGTGACCGCTTACTTTGTTTTCAACACGAAGCAGAATAATTCCTTCAGGGAGCAGCTTCCACGCTGGTCCTTCCACTAACCCGCACCACCTGAGAGCGTGAGGGGCGGTGGGAGCAGCTCACTGTACAGCACAGCAAAGTCTGCTGCCGTCAGGGCAGCGTTCCTGAAAGGCTTGGGGCAGGCTCCCCACCGTGGCGCGATGGCTCTGTTTCTACTCGGGTGCTGCTTTGTCGGCTTTGAAGACACTTAAGTCAACTGAGTTACATGTTACCATGGGATAAAAACGCGTGTTCCTGCCTGAGAGTAACTGGCATGTTTGTTACGAAAATTTGACTCAATGGTGTTTACAGGACTCCTTTTCTAACTTCCAGACTTTCTGAAACATTCTACTTAAAAACTATATAAAACAGTTCCCAAGCCTCTGCGTCAAGATCAATACAAGCAGCGGCAAGTGGCCGCGGGCAGTTGTGGCGTAAAGCCCGCGCCTGCGTCAGAACGCCACGCAGGCTGCATTCGACCATGCTCACGCAGACAGCTGGGAGCTCTGAGGCCCAGGCAGGCGCGGAGATGACATCGCCCCTGCTCCCGGTGAAGTGATTGGCCTTGTTTAAAAAGAAATCGCAGCTATTGTCTAGCTTTCACTTTTCTACTGAGAACCTCACATTAGTCCCCTTAGGATAGTGTTGCTACTCAGTCTTTTTTTTTAAGGCTGAATTTCATCATTTGTCTAAAGAGGAAATATGCAAAACAACCGGTCTTGTTAAGAGTGCAATATATATTTTTATGTACAAATGAAAATTTGCGGGGATTATTTATTCAGCATGAAACTTACCCTGACTGTGTTTGAAACACCTCGTGATGTGCATGTTGTAGCAAACACGTCTGCAGATCCCACATGCTCTTCCCTTTGTACACACTGCCGCTGCGGGCTGGGAATAAATTTCATAAAAACAGGTGGTTTGAAGACTTACTCTTTCTACAGTCTGAGCTGTAAGACCAGCTCGCATATGGATGGCTCTTCTTTTATAACCCACACAGGTTCTTTCTTTCCCCCTCTGTAAGTTAGTCACTGAAAGGATAACTCTCACTTCTTAATGTTGGCCTTACTACCCTTAAATGGACTTCAGTCAGGCCCATGGTGAAACCACTTGTTTCAAAGAGAAGGACATGAGCCCTGCCCTGCACAGATCTGTCCGGAGGCCCTACTGTGTGCCCGAGGATACAGGTGTTGCCTGCACTCCTGGAGGCTGGAGGCTGATGGAGGGACCTGCTGTGACAACACACACTGTGTAGTTCAGAGCATGGTAAGGGCTGTGAAGGTGAAGTGTAGGGTCCTCTGAAAGAACAACAGGAAGGACCAAGAGGGTCCCATTGCAAACCGCATACTTTACACAGCAGCTACATCCCCGCCAGGTGCTCAGGTGATTAGAGCATTGTCCTAATCCACCAGAGTTGTGGGTTCCATCTTTGGTCAGGGCACGTAAGAGTCAACCAATGAATGCATAAACAAGTGGAACAATAAATCAGTATTTCTCTCTCCTCCTCACTCTCTAAAAATAAAATAAAAAATTTAAAAAGCAACTACCACCTGGTATGGCTCAGTGGGTTAAGTTCCACCCTGCAAACCAAAGGGTCACAGGTTTGATTCCCAGTCAGGGCACATGCTTGGGTTGTGGACCAGGTCCCTAGTAGGGGGTGCACAAGAAGCAACCACACGTTGGTATTTCTCTCCCTCTCTTTCTCCCTCCCTTCTCCTGTCTCTAAATAAATAAAATATTTTTAAAAATAAAAGCAACTACCTTTGCCAATACAAAATATATATACACTGAGTAGGGAAGGAACTACCAATAATTTTAGTTTGTTATATCACCTGAACAAATATATATATATCTTGATACTTTGGGGACACTGGCTTACAACTCAGTTATTTGAGGGAAATTAAATAATACATTGTGTCCTTTGAGGCCAAAATGACTAGATCATTTGAGACTAGACAACAATATTCTTGCTCAAATACTGAGCTTATTTTCTCATGAACAAAGTTAATGGGACATGAGTTTAGAAAATACTGTTTTCTGGCCAAAATGGAGGTGTAGATAGATATACTTTGTCTCCTCACAAAACCAAAAGAAGGAAAACACATTTAAAAACAAAAAATAACCAGAACTGCCAGAAAATCAAACTGTATGGAAGTCCGACGACCAAGGACTTAAAGAAGAAACATTCACTCAGACTGAAAGCAGGGATGGAGATGGGCAGCCAGGCGGAAAGGACACAGAGCCAGGCGGCAGCTGGAGGACCAGGATGGGCAAGGTGGTGGATGGCAGAGTGGGAGGCCGCACATTTGCATGTGGAAAAACCGGGAGGAACAACTGGGGAGCCAAACAGGCCACATAACCCAGGGTTCTAGCACAGAAAAATAAAACCTCAAAACCTCTGACTGAAAAAACCTGTGCAGGTTGAGTTGATGAAAGAAACTCCCAGTCTCACAGGGTCCTAGAACGTACACAAACTCACCCCCCCAGGAATCAGCACCAGAAGGACCCAATTTGCTTGTGGGTGGTGGGGAAATGATTAAAAACTGACAGAGAGGGGAGCAAGTGACACTGTTCCCTCTCAGACCCCTCCCTCTCATGCTACACCACAATGCAGCAATGTAGGTTGCCCCACCCTAGCGAATACCTAAAACTCCACCCCCTACTATGTAACAGGCATGCCAAGATAAAAAATATATATATATATATATATATATATATATATATATATATATATATATATATATATCCCAAATGAAAGAACAGATCAAAGCTCCAGAAAAAGAACTAAGCAATGAAGAGATAGCTAACCTATCAGATGCAGAGTTCAAAATACTGGTAATCAGGATGCTCACAGAAATGGTTGAGTATGGTCACAAAATAGAGGAAAAAGTGAAAGCTATGAAAAGTGAAATAAAGGAAAACGTACAGGGAACCAACAGTGAAAGGAAAGAAACGGGCTAAAGTCAACAGCTTGGAGCAGAAGGAAGAAATAAATGTTTAACCAGAACAAAGAAACGAAAATTCAAAAACACAAGGACAGCCTTAGGAACCTCTGGGACAGCTTTAAATGTTCCAACATCTGAACCACAGGGGTGCCAGAAGGAAAAGGGGAAGAGCAAGAAATTGAAACTTATTTGAAAAAATAATGAAGAACTTCCCCAATATGGCAAAGGAAATAGACTTCCAGAGGTCCAGGAAGCTCAGAAAGTCCCAAAGAAGTTGGACCCAGAGAAGCACACACCAAGGCATATTATCATTACATTTGCCAAGATTAAAGATGAGGAGAGAATTCTAGAAGCAGCAAGAGAAAAGGAGACAGTTATCTACAAAGGAGTTCTCACCAGACTGTCAGCTGATTTCTCAAAAGAAAACTTGCAGGCAAGAAGGGGCTGGAAAAGAAGTATTTGAAGCCATGAAAAGCAAGGACCTACATCCAGGATTGCTCTATCTGTGGGGGGATCCACAGATATACAAAGGGTTGTAAGAAAACTTTATGAACTACTATATGCCAACAAATTGCACAGTCTGGAAGAATTGGATAAATTCCTAGAAACATACAATATTCCAAAACTGAGTCAGGATGAATTATAACACCTGACTAGACCTATCACAACTAACGTGACTGAGGCCGTGATCACAACACTCCCAACAAACAAAAGTCCAGGAGTGGATGGCTTCACAGGAAATTTGACCAAACATTCAAAGAACTAACACCTGTCCTCAAATTATCCCAAAAAATTCAAGAGGAGAGAAGACTCCCAAGTTCACTTTATGAGACCAGCATTATCCCAATTCCAAAACCAAACAAATGCACTACAAAGAAAGAAAATTATAGACCAACATCCCTGATGAACATAGATGATAAATTCCTCAACAAAATATTAGCAAACCAGATCCTGCAATTCATTAAAAAGATCATATACCATGACCAAGTGGGATTTATTCCAGAGATGCAAGATTGGCACGATACCCCAAATCAATAAATATGATACACCACATGAACAAAATGAGGGATAAAAATAATATGATCATATCAATAGATGCAGAAAAAGCACCTGATAAAATCCAGCACCTATTTATGATAAAAACCCTTAGCAAAGTGGTAGTAGAGGAAACACATGCCAACATCATAAAGGCCATATATGACAAACCGACAGCCAACATCACTCACAATGGGCAAAAACTAGAAGTGTTTCCCTTAAGAACGGGAACAAGACAGGAATGTCTGCCTTCACTGCTGTGATTAAACAGAGTACTGGAACTCCTAGCCACAGCAGTCAGGCAAGAAGAAGAAATGAAAGGCATATAAATAGGAAATGAAGAAGTAAAACTGTCTTTATTTGCAGGTGACATGATGCTGTATATACAGAACCCTAAAGATTCTACCCAAAACTACTAGAGCTGGTAAACAAATTCAGTCATGTAGCAGGATACAAAAGAAACATCCAGAAATCAGTTGCATTTTTATACAAGAATAATGAACTATCAGAAAGTGAAACTAGGAAAACAATCCCATTTACAATTGCATCAAAAAGAACTTAAGAGTAAATTTATCCAAGAATGTGGAAGACCTGTACTCAGAAAATTGTAACACACTGAAGAAGTAAATTGAAGAAGATACAAATAAGTGAAAGCACTACCGTGTTCATGAATTGGAAGAATTAAATCATTAAAAGCCCCATCCTATGCAAAGCAATCTATCGATTCAACACAACTCCTATCAAGATATCAATGGCATATTTCACAGAACTAAAACAAATATTCCAAAAATGTTTATGGGAACACAAAAGACCCCAAATAGCCACAGCAATCTTGAGAAAGAACAAAGTGAGAAGAATCATGCTACCTGATACCAAACTATACTACAAGTCCATAGTAATCAAAACAGCATGGTACTGGCATAAAAACAGACACATAGATTAATGGACCAGAATAGAAAGCCCATAAATAAGCCCACACCTTTATGGTCAATTAATGTTGGACAAAGGAAGCAAGGATATACAATGGGGTAAAATAAGGACAATCTATCAATAAATAGTGTTGGCAAAATTAGATGTGTGCAAAAAAAATGAAACTAGATCACCTTCTTACACCATTCACAAGAAAAAACTCAAATGATTTAAAGACTTAAATGTTAGACTCAAAGCCATAAAAACTCTTGAAGAATACATAGGCAATAAAATAGTGGACAGTTATCATAGCAGTATTTTTTTTTGACATATCTCCTCAGGCAAGGGAAAGAAAAAAATAAACAAATGGGACTACCTCACACTAGAAAGTTTGCACACAGCCAGGGAAACCAGCAATAAAATGAAAAGACAATGCACTGAATGGGAGATATGCCAATGATATGTCTGATGAGGGGTTAATGTCCAAAATGTATAAAGAACTCATAAAACTCAACACCAAAAAAAACAAAGAATCCAATTAAAAAATGGGCAAAGCACCCGAATAGATGCTTCTCCAAAGAAGACGTACAGATAGCCAACAGACATATGAAAGGATGCCCAACATCACTAATTATCAGAGAGATGCAACTCAAAACCACAACGAGATATCCCCTCACAAGGGTCAGAATGGCCACCATTACTACGTCAGCAGTCAGCAGGTGCTGGCGAGGACGTGGAGAAGCGGGAACCCTGGTGCACTGTTGGCGGGGATGCAGACTGGCGCAGCCGCTGTGCAAGGCGGTATGGAGTTACCTCAAAAAATTAAAAATGAGCTGTCTTGTGACCTAACAATTTCATTTCTGGGAACTTATCCAAAGAAACAAACAAACAAAACAACCAACTAATTCAAAAAATATATATATGCAACCCTATGTTTCTTGCAGCATTGTTTACAATAGCCTAGACTTGGGGGCAGCCCGAGTGCCCAGCAGGAGATGCGTGGATAAAGAAGCTGTGGTAGATTTACACGATGGAGTACTGCTCAGCGGTAAAAAAAGAAGGGAATCTTACCCTTTGTGACAGCACAGAGAGACCTGGAGAACATTATTGCTGAGTGAAATAAGCCAGTCAGAGAAAGACAAATGCCTTATGATGTCACCTAAATGTGGAACCTAGTGAACAACATAAGCTAACAAAATAGAGACAGAATCACAGCTACAGAACGGACTGACAGATGTCAGAGGGGAGGGGACTTGGGGGACTGGGTGAAAAAGGTGGAGAGAGGAAGCAAAAAACAAAAACTCACAGAGACAAGGGCGGCGAGGTGATCTCGGAGGGCAAGGGGTGGGGGCGGCAGAGGAGGGTAAGGGGGCATAAAATGGGACGGAAGGGGACCTGACTGGGGCGGTGAACACACAGCACAACACACGGATGACGCATGATAGAATTGCACACCTGAAACGTATGTAATTTTACTAACCAACGTCACCCCAATAAATTCAACAAATAAAATAAACCCAGCCATATCATAATTACATAAAAGTAAACGACCTAAACAGTCCATTCAACGGCACCGAACGTGTCTCAGGCTGAATAAAAAAAGCCAGACGCAGGTCTGCGCCGAGCCTCGCCTGGTCCCCACGAACATCGGGCGTGCGTTCCCGCCTCTGAGACGCGGCGGCTCTCACTCTCGGGGCGGCCCTCCGCGGCCCGGCGCCCCCGGTACTTGCCGTCACGAAGTCCGGGCGGCCTGTGCCTCCCCTGTAAGTGCCAGTACGCACAGGTGTCACCGCCCCGGGCGACGGGTGGGGGGATTTTACGCATTCCCAGGTGCTGCGTGTGAGCTGCCGCGCCCAGCCCGGCGAGTCGCTGGACCGAACCCGCAGGTAAAGGGGGCTGCGGGGGGCTGCGGGAGGCTCTGGTCGCGGAACCCGCGAGCACCGGTTCCCCACCTCCCCTCCCCCAGCCTGGGCGGCGCGCGCTGCAGGCGGGGTGCCGGGCGGGCTCCAGGCCGAGGAGCTCGGCGGGTCGCGGGGCCCGGACAGAGGGCGAGGGGCGCTGGGAGCCAGACCGGGGGCGCAGGGTGCGGGGATGGAAGGCGGGGTCCGGGGCGCAGGCCGAGCGAGGAGCGAGGGGAGCTGAGAGCCGGGCGGGGGATGCGGGCCGAGCGGGGTGGCAGTTTAGGGGGCGAAGGGCGCGGGCAGCAGGGCGCCGGCCGCGGGCGGGGCACGGGAGGCGGGGCGCGGGGGGCGCGGAGCCCCGGCGCGGGAGCCCCGGTGACGCACCAGTGACGTCGGCGGCGGGCGGGATTTCCCAGCCCCTCCCGGGCGCCCGGGGAGACCCCGCTGCGGAGCGGCCGCGACCACCGCGGAGGAGGGAGGCGGGGCCGGGTCGCGCCTCCGAGCGGTGCGTAGGGCCCAGCGGACAGGCGCTCGGCGTCCGGCCGGCCTCGCTCGCTGCCCCAGGCTCAGCCCCCGCTGCCTCTCCAGGGCGGGCGAGCGCTGACGGGCTCCCGCCCGCCGCCCGCGCCCACGGGGACGATGCCAAGCGGCCTGGCCCCCCGCGCGCGCGGCACCGGAGACAAAGCCCGCGCGTGAGCGGCGCCCGGCGAGCGGCGGCGGGGCTGTGCGGACCGGCGGCGTTGCCCGGCCTCCGCGGGATCGGGGGAGCTGAAACCCCCGGGGTCGGCGGAACGTCCCGGACCCGGAGGGCGGTTCCAGTGCCCGCGGCCCAACGCGCGGCCCCCAGCCGGGCGGCAGGTGCGCGGCTGCTCCAACCCGGGACCCTCCGCGGAGCGCAGGTGCGTACGGGCCGCTCGCGAGGCTCCGGAGGCTCCTGGGGGTCGGCGTCGGAGGCGGCGAGGTACCCGGGGACCGGTGTCCATATGTAGGTCACCGAGCGGTCGCTCCTGTCTCGGCAGAGACGTCCCCGTTCACAGGACCGTCAGGGAAGGGGTGGACTGGCCTGTCGGTCATTTTATTGGGGAAAAGGCTTTCGGCGAGCGCCAGCAGAAGTTCTGTTGATTCCTGACACCGGGACACCTGCCTCTCCCGGGTCTGGCGGCGACGGGCGCGGGTGTGTCCCCGCCTATGGCGTCTGTCCCCGCGGCTGGTGCTGGACTGCACTGCACTCGCGGCGCGCGCCCGATGGCTTTGAGGGGCGGTGGTCTGATTTATGCCTTAGAAATAATAACGGGAGGGCGAGGGGCAGAGGTGCGGCTGTAGAAGGCGTCCTAATTTAGGAGGATTTGCTTATTTTGTGTGTCTTGAACTAGGGTATTAGGAAGTCCCAAATGTCAAAGTCTGAGCAAGTGATAAAGTAGCTGGCGGCCCCCTGGGACCCCCCGCCCCCGCACCCCCCCCGGTTCTCCTGGCTTGCTGTTCCCTCCCGGGGCTGTGGAACGCTGGTCACAGCCAAGGCCTGCCGGGCTGCGCTCACGTCCCCGCGAAGACGTGCCAGTGCTGCCTTCCGCTCCTCGGTCCTCCAGGGGGACCGGAAAATCCGGGGGCAGGCGCCTCGGAGCTGCCCGAGGAGACCTCGGCTCTGCGCCGGCCCCTGGGTTCTTTGGGGAAACCCTTTGCCTGCCCCGGGCGGGAAGGCAGCCGCGTGGCCCTGACCCTGCTCCCCGCAGAGGCTGCGGCGGGAACGCGGAGGTGGAAGGCCTTTCAGTCCCGAGAAAGGAGCCCCCGGACCTGTAAACCGGGCCTCCTTACCCAAGTGTGAGGCTGGCCCGCCTGCCAGCCATTGGAAAGGGTGGGCGCAGCACCAGTCGGTGTCGACGCCAATGCACACAAGGTGTGCCGGGTGCTTTGCTAGTTGAAGGAGCAGCCGCGCTGGGGTTATCAGGCTGAAGTGACCGTTTGGGACAGTGGCCTTCGCGTTGGCCCCTCCGCGGCCGTGGCTGCAGTCTTCAGCCTCCCGTCAATCAAAGTCCCCGGAGGAAGCGGGGTCAGCTGAGAAAGGGCACAGCAGAAGGGTCGTTCCCACTGGCCCGGGACCGGCTGGGCCTCGCCTTGGTCCATGGTGGGAAAGCCAGGAAAAAGCTTTCACACGTGCATTTTACAGTTTTCGAAATGAAACTGGCAGCCCTCGAGCACCCAGATCCCCGCACTTTCTTGGGTGGGAACTCGGACACTGTCGCCCCCGGCCCCGGGGAGCAAGTACCAGGTGGCTGTCTCCGGAGGTCGGGGCGGGGCTTCGGGAGCTCCCGTGTGTAACGCGGCGCTCACACACACTCCCCCACGCACACGCGCGCGCGCACACACACACAACTACCGCTTATGTCGGAAGGCGACCAAGTGGCTGAGAAATGACTGACGAGTCAGTCTCATTTATGGCCACGCCTCACTCTCACATTTTCCTTAGTTCCTCTCGTTTTTGTTCGACTTGAAGAAGGGAGAACGCCTAACACGCAATACGCTTTAATTGCCCTTTTTCTTCATGGAATTTTGAAACAGCATCTTTAAGACAATTACCTTTGGGAGCATATGCTACTGTCTAATCCTGCCGTTTCCTTTTTTACTCGGTATTTTTATTGGCTCTAGACATATTCAGGCATAAAGAGACTTACTATCCAGGTAGAGAGATCATTTATTCAGTTTTTGTAAACCAGAAACTGAAATTTGACTTCTTTTATACACCAAAAGTACTATGAAATATTCTTTTAACAGGAACCAGGTTGTTTTAATGGAAAATTATGGGAGATAAATGTAAGAAAAAGGAACACCAGGGATCAGTTATAATATATAAAAGTTAGCATGGCACTACTGCAAGTTTTCAGCCAGCCGATGGAAACCACATGAAGAATAAAGCAGACGTCTTAAATAAATGATCAGAAGTGAAAACAGACGCAAATGAAATTTCCACTTGGGGGAGGGCGTGGAGGCAAGAAGCGCTGCTGAACAAGAGTGCCTCAGAGAAGGCAGTGCGGACGCCGAGGACATCCGTCCAACAGCGAGCGGGACCTCTCCCAGCCGCTGGGTCAGGGGGCTTCTGCGAGGCCAGATGGCGGCCGGGTTGTAACCAGCGTTCCCGGCGGACCTCGGCCCACAGTGGCAGGTCTGGTGCCGATGGGATCGTGGGCGTGTTGGAGGCATGGTGCTTGTGCGGGGCCCCAGGTGTCCAGGAGGCGAGGAGGTCCTCGTGGCTGTGGAGAAGCCAGTGTCCCCGAAGCCCTGAGGGTCCCCGGTCAGGGCCCAGCCTGGGAGGAGCCCAGGGAGCGGGCAGTGGGGGCGGGAGGGCCTGGTGGGTGCATCTCGGAGGTGGTCTCATTGATCCTCACACCACACCTGCGAGCTTCCCCTTTAGCAAAACGTAGGGTGTTCGGTGGAGAGCGGTGGTGACTTTCACCTGACCCAGGACAAGCGCACGCACCCAGAAGTGAGAGCGCGGAGCCGCGGGGAGAGGAGGAAGGGGTGCGCGCCGGGACAGGCGCCCCGGGCGGTGCGTGCTCCTCCCCCCCGCTGGGCTCCCATCTCTCGGCGGACCTTTGCTCCCTGGGGGCTGGGGAGGAAGAGAGAAGAGATCGGAGAAATGCTTCAGCCTCCCGTGGGGCCCAAGCGCTCTCCTCCCCCACGACCGAGTGGGTCGCGGAGGACAGCCCTCCACCCACTCGGTGCGCCTCTCTGCTTTTCCCGCCCGCCCCTGTGCGTCCCGGTGCTCGGTCCAGTTCGAAGCCAGGGGCCCTCTCGTCCACCCCTGCCCCGTCGCCACCAGAGGAGGAGCCAAGGACAGCAACGGGGAGGACGGAAACATTGTCCGTTGTTTTAAGAGCTCTTGTTGGATGGAACACCTTCGCAACCGCGGCGGAAGGTGTGGCCGAGACAAACACGCGTGCGCCCCCGCCCCGCTCCCCTCGGGTCGGAGGCCCGATAGGAGAAATGGGATTGGAGAGCAGGAAGGAAAGAGCTGGGGGTCCTGGCGTGGGGGTGACAGCAGAGTGATTGGGGGCGGGGTGCTGAAGGCTGCCGGTGGTTCTCCGGCCCAGATGGCTGGCTCTGTGGCTCAGGCCCTGACGCGGCTGGAGGGCAAAGGCCCAAAGGTCTGCTTCCAGGTCAGGCACCAGAGCCCGCCTTCCCATGCCCAGAATCAAACCGTGAACACACTTTGCAAAGAGCTGCCCCCCGCGCGACCCCCACAATACCCACTGCCCTTGCGAGGCTCCGGCAGCCCAGGACCCCTCCTATCTGTGGCCCCCTCACGGTGACCTCCAGCTTCCCTTTTTCTTGGCCTGCGCCAGCGTCCGCGCCAGGCCGGGAAGGGTGTCTCTGTGGTGTCTGTCCAGCCTGGTCTGGGGCCACTGCCCTGTCACTCGGGGCACCTGCTCTGCGTACCCTTGACCGAAACAGGAGGGCAGGATGGAAACCTTCCCTCTGCCCTCTGAGGTTCCCTGTCTGCAGCCTGGGAATAAGCTACAGCAGGGGAGATTAACAGCAGAGAAGGGTGGTCAACTGGGCCCCCAGGAACAGCACGGCCGAGCAGGAGGGGGAGACCCCCGCCCCCGCACTTGTGTTTTAACAGAGGGAGAGAAGTTGTGGGACGGTGACAAGGCAGAGCGGGGGCTGAGTTTCTAGGGACGGTCAGTCTGGGAAGGCAGCTAACTAACTGTCGGGGGAAACTCAGGGCAGGTGAGGGCTGCGTGGTGAGGTCTGCAGGGCACACCTTCTGCGTCCTCCGCCCTGGGACGTGCAAGCGGCATCCCTGCACGGGGGCGGGGCCTGCTGTGAGGCAGATGGGGAGGTCGGAGCGCCCCTCCTGTGTCTGCTGGCCCTTCATTGCCCTCAGCTCAAAGCCCTCCCCGGGCCAGAGCGGTGTGTTCGGGGTGGTGCGTTCAGGTTCCCTTCCATGTCTCCAGCGGGACCTCTCCCCGGCAGTGGCGTCTGGAGCCCCCAGCCTGTGGCGTGCCAGGCCAGCGTGAGGAATCCTGCTGGTTTGATTTCTGTTCCCAGTCTTGGGGCAGTTCTGTTTGCTCATGCCCTGACAGCTGCTCTGCAGCCCGGGGCGCCCCCATCTGCAGCTGCTTGTTTATGCCTGACAGCTGTGGGCCACGCCGACCGGGGAGGGCCGTGCCCTGGCTAAGGTGACAGGTGACAAGTGTACAGGCGAACATTTGATGGGATAGCCAGTGTGACGGGAGCCAAAGGCACCGTTGGGCTCCCGGACAGCTGAGGGCAGCCTGGGTGCAGAGACACCGCCCCCCCCCACACACACACACACCGAGTTGAACCCCGAGGGAAACCCCTCAGGGACTGATGGCCACATCAGCCATGAAACTGCTGCTGCAGGGAGGTGGGATGCTGGCCCTCATCAGCTTCCCCACCCTGTTCCTGAACAGGGTTCCATCCAGCGGGGGCTGCAGCCTCCGCATCCCTAGACCTGCTGCCCCCGGGTGGTCCCACTCTGGCCCCGCCGCCCCCTGAGTTGGAGTCTCAGCACCATCCTCCTCCTCCTGGTGGGTCTGGCAGAACCGGCTCCGTGCTCGCCCTGTCCAGACGGCAGCGCAGGCCCACCGCCACCCACCAATGCTGTGCCCTGTCCCCACGTTCCCAGGACACGGGCGCTGGCCAGAAGCCCCGCGTGTCCTGCCTGGGGGCCCGGCCCCGAGCCCCAGGCTCGCTGTGCTCTCTAGTGCGTCTGATTCCGCCGAACTCCCAGCTCCTCTCCAAACCCCTCCGGTGCTGGAATCTGTGGTACTCAGTGCTGTTTGAAACGAGTTGATCGTCGGGCTGGCCGGCACAGCCTCGCTGAGCAGAAGGTGCGCTGGTCGTGGGACTTGCACCCCAGAGCCCTCCCCGTCCACACCCCGACCAGCCTCCCCGGACGCCAGCCTCTCCCTGGCTCTCCTGTGCGTTTCTCTGCTGACTGCGCTCTCCTCCGTCTCTGCCCACCACGGACGGCTCCCTCGGTGCATGGGACTTGCTGAAGCAATGGAGGAGATTCTAAAACACCGTGCGTACACCACCGTGGGAGTCCGAGGGCTTTGTTTGCGGCACCCGAGACCGGCCCCCCAGGCTGGGCCCCGGATGTTTCCCTGGGACTGCAGCACGAGTCAGACACGGCAGGCGGGCCGTCGCAGAGCTCAGGGGCACCCCTGCCCCGGGAGGACGCTGTGACAGGCACGTTCAGAGCTCTGTGGGAGCAGCGGGACTCGGGGGGGGGGGGGGGGTCCTGCCCCGGACGTCATGTCCTCAGGCCCCAGCAGTCGAGTGAGGTTTCTCAGTCCAGACAGATGAGGAAGGGCTTTCCAGGCAGAGGGACCTGCAGGGCAGAGGCCCCGGGCTGCAGGAGTGCCGGGAAGGGAGGTGCCTGTGGGAGGCTGTGCCCTGAGGACGGGGGTCCACGGCTGCCATTGGGCAGATGCAGGATTTCTTGGGTCCTGCTCTGGCCCTCTGATGCCGCGCGGGGCCACTCAGAGCAATGAGACAGAAGAGGGAGAGCAGGGAGTGCCTGCGGGTGGACTGCGGTGGGTCCCCAGGCCCTCCGCCTGCCCCTGGGTCAGCGTTGCTGGCTGAAGGCGTGGGGAAGGGAGGGGCCAATGTCCAGGGAGCCCAGGGTTCCCGTCTGGGGCTGGTCTCTCAGGGTAACACGCCCTGGCCTAGAGGAGGCAGGTGGAGGCAAGTGGGGACAGCGTGTGTGACCTGCAGGTGAGGAGGGCCGTCCGGGAGGAGCAGAGTCTGGCTGGACACAGACGGGGTCCCCGGTGCCCAGGCGAAGCCATGTGGTGGGCGACTGCCCTCCCAGGGGCGCCGAGGGGCGGTAGGTAAACACAGCGGTGGTGGTGTCGGGGCAAACCAAAAGTCATTCTGTGAAACGCACGCTCCTCCCAGTGCAGGTTTTCAGGAGGCCAGGTCCCTCGGAGGGGACGCCCGGCCCCCCAGCCCCTGGGGCTGCTGCGCCCGCCACTCCCCTCCGCTCTGATGACTCATGTTCTGTGCCCGCACGTCCAGCCCGGCCCTGTCTGTGCGCGTTGTCCCCGACACACCGGCCTCATGGGGGCTACAGTTCATCAGCCTCGGTGAGAGGAGTTTTTATTTTATGTGCTTCCCAAGCCTCTGGGTCCCCCTCTCCCTGCCCCAGGCTCCTGTGGCCCTGCTTCACGGTCACCATGGCAACCTGGATTCCCCAGGCCCTGCCCCCTCCCAACTCTGCACCTGTGTCGTGAGCTGTGCGGCACCCCTGTCCCTGGTGGGTTTCCTCACTCTCCCCTCGCCGCTCCTTCTCGGTGCCGGGACGCAGCAGTAAACAACAGCAGGCAGTGGAGGGGAGCCAGCCAGTCCTGCCCTCGCAGAATTTACACGTTAGTGGTGGGGGCGGTCAGAACAATAAGTCAGAAAACCAAAAGTAACTTAAGTAAGCAAGTTAATAAATAAGCACCTCAAACCATAAGTGCTTGGGAGACAATGCAGCCAGGAAGGGAGCCGGGGAGAGGGGCAGCTCTGCGGGGGCTGCTCCTGGAGGGACTCGCGGTGCCAACCAACCGGAGACCGAGGCGACTGGCTGGACCCGACCGTGTCTGGTGCGCCTGGAGCCCACGAGACTGGGGCAGGTGAGACGTTACAGGCCACAGGTGGTTTCTGCCCAGCCGCCCTCCTGGACAGGACCGGGATTTTGCTCCTCTGGGGCTCCTGCCGCTGCTCCCCCAGCGCAGGGCACGACTGCGTCCCCAGGAGCAGTGTTGGTAGCGTCACTCAGAGGGACAGGCTGAGCATCGCGACGCACGCAGGGCACGGAGAGCTCTCGCCTGCTTTGTGGATGCCGCAGCAGCCCAGCAGCCAGCCTCCCCACACCCCAGGGACACAGCCTCCCGAGGGGCCCCAGGAGGCTGGACCACGGACCCCCCATCACGAGATCGGGGGCCCCGCTGCTGTGGGCCTGGACGCGCCAGGAGACCGCTCGGTCAGGCTTTTTACACAGCGGCCCCTTGTCCGTGGTCTCAGTTTCCCGCAGTCAATGGAGGTCCGAAAGTATTAAAAGTGGAAAATTCCAAAAACTGACAACTCTCAAGTTTCAAACTGCGCACCATTCTGAGTAGCACGGTGGAATCTTGCACCAGCCTGCTCTGCCCCACACAGGACATGGACCGTCCCTGTGTCCAGCTTCTTTACACTGTAGATGCTCCCACCCCCGCGTCACTGAGAAGCTGTCTGGGTGACGCCGTGACTGTCAGGGCATCGCGGTGCCGGTGCCCAAGTCACCGTGCCGAGTAGTGACACCAGCAGCCGGCGCGTCAAAGACAAGCCAGGAAGTGCTCCGTGCAAGGGCCAGTGTGGGGGTTCATGCCGTCTGTGACTTCAGACTTCCCCTGGGGGCTCGGGACGTGTTCCCCGCGGGTCAGGGGCACGACTGTGTCGTGTCATGGGGCCCAGCAATGGGAACAATGACGACTTCACCACGCTGGTCAGTGGGGGCGGTAGACACTGCTGAGTGAGCATGCGCACTGTGTGGCTGTCACTTTCAAAACGACTGAGTGAGCAGAGCAACGAATCTGCATCAGATTTGCTGTTAAGCTTGAACGTTCCTCCGCAGAACCTATTCCGGTCATTCAGAAGGCTGCAGCTGTGGGCAACTGGTGACTGGCAGCTTCACCACGACGATGTGCCCGCTCATGCATCACGTCTTGTGCAGAGTTTTTTGGTGAGACATCAAATCACCCAGGTGACTCAGCCCCCCATAGCCAGACTGGGCGCCCCGTGACTTGGGCTGGGACCCCTCACTTCCGAGACATCCCTCCCAATCTTTACCCGCCACGTGTGGGCTTGGGACCAGCTGTTCTGCATCTCCGCCCCTCCTGCCACTCTTGATGTGGTTTCTTCTTTAAATTCCGTAGTTGCAGGACTTCCACTGTGCTCGATTTCCAATGGTTCTGAGTGACGGTTCTCCCAATGTGTAGTGTAATTTGGATGTAGTTGTGTGAGGAAGCGAGCCACGTTTACCTATGACGTCGCCATCTTGGCAGGAAGTTGTACCTGGGTAGTTTTTCCAAAACTACCTATTTTTGCCGCAGCCCCAGGCATTCTGACTCAGCAGGCCTGGGCCAGAGCGTGGGAACCTGTGTTTTACAAACCACTGAACCGGACAAGGTCTGTGCATTTGTTTCCTTGCCTGTGGTAACCCCCAAACTGTGTCGGTGTCCCCAGTTCGTTTCCTGTGCTGGCCTCACCTGCCCTGGTGGAGCTGGAGGCAGTGGCTGCCCGCAAACACCATGTGGCTGAAGCACCACCAGACCTGAGTGTCCTTTCCAGCCGCACGCATGGCCCTGTCTTCTCCCATTCTCCTCCTCCTGGGCAGCCAGCTGTGCGCCCTGAAGGACCACTTCTGTGCAGAGCGCGGTGACCCCGAAGGACAGACCCGCCCGCCTCCCCTTCTGCCCCTGGCAGCAGCAGCTCTGCAGCCTGGGCGAGCCTGCCTGCCCCTGGTCTGCTGGGAGTCAGAACGGGCGTTGGCCCTGATGAGCCGGGAGTGCGTCTGCGTGCCGTGTGCTGGGGTGGAGCTCGGAGAGGAGCACAGGGAGGTCCCCGCGCCTGAGACTGAAAATCTCATGGGGGAGGCGGATGACTCCAGCACAACGTGGAATCAAGCACAGGTTCCTCCCAAACCGTATGGGACGCGGAACCCAGCCTTGGGCAGGGAAGGCTTCCAGAGGGCTCAGGATTTGGCCAGAGGGAAGGGTCGGGCTGAGCCAGTGGGTGGCTTTCCAGGCTGAGTTTCTGCTTGAGCAAACGGCATTAATAATTGCCACGGTCTGGCTGTAGCTGGGTCCAGGGGTTCCTGAAAGGTGGGTAAGGCGTCGGCGATGGGAGACAGTCGACAACACGACTCAAAGGACAGTGATGCTCTGTTCCGTTTATTGCAAGCACAAGCAGGTTTTTATACTTTCATTTTTGGTAGTGATTAACATTTGCAATCAGGTGAAGCAGAAAAAAATTAATACAAAGGTAACCAGGAAAAGTACGAAAGTTTCCATAGATTCAGTTATATTAAACAAAGATTGTTTTGACCAGGAGAGCCATAAATCAGACAATTAGAAATAGCTGTACGTAGAGTTTGAATGTCTTATTGTTTTTTAAAGTTCTCAGAATTTGTCATGGGGCAAAAGGATACACTAGATTGAGTAGAGGTTATAGGAAATTTATTATAAGGCCTTTGTGATGTTTAACTTAGCTATTTACCTTTTCTGTCTAAAATGTTTCTGTATGTACCATGGACTCTGACTCCCTGGTAACTGTTTCTATGTGCTTAGTTTGTAACAGCTAACCAGCTTCTCTTATTTCTTTGCCTGCCTAACTCTAATTGATATGTATTCCTACTCAAGGTAAAGGAGGGGCTGTTACTCCAACAACTTTTAGACATTCAGGGGCTATTTTATTAGAGGGGATTTTGTTCTCTGGTCAAGAAATTATTTTGTACAACTTCATTGGAATTATGCAAATCAATAAACCTGAGATACAGGTGTCTAACAATCCAACCACCTTTTAATCACCAAAACAAACATGTAAGGAGGGATGGACAGGAAATCCAGCCACAGTAAACCTTTTTTGTTCCTTAGTTAATAAACACCAGGGAGGTCTGCTTCGAGCTAGCCTTTCCATGAAATTTAGACTATTATAAGGCACTTGGACTCTATCCTTATTGACTATTCTAATGCCACCCTCATTATATGCTCCTGTATAAGGCAGTGGGGGATCTGGAACCCTCTGGAGACTATTAGCTCCTCTTGGGGGATACCATAATTTGCCATTAATCTGATATGCTACCCAGGGGTATCCCTGGGCTGTGGGTAGGGGTCTATATAGTTTTTTTTCTTGTTTTCTTGGAAGACCCTTTGTATCTGTGGGTAAGGAACAGGCGTGGGAAAATCTGCCAATAATTCAGCCTGTTGGTAACTGATTCATGAATTCTTTTATGGGCACAATTGGGGATAATTTCTTACTCAGGTTTATAAACACCTTGTTTAAACAATTTGGGCAGGATTCAATAGTCTAGGGAGAACTAGTTGTCCCTTTGGAATTTCCCTCAAAATCAATCATTGACTCACTTCGAGCCTCTCTCTCCTCATGGCCTGGTCTCATGGGAATCAGGGTACAAAGTAAGACCATGATTAATATCAGCAAGGAAATTATTAAGAGCAATCCCCAGGAAAATTACCACCCCCCTTTGTATGCCACGTTCTCTTCCAGGAAGGTGGATTCCTTGAATTCCCTCTTTCTACGTTGGGACCTTGTCAGACAACATGGTTGGAAGAAGGCGTGGCAAATAATAATAATAGCTGACATCTACTGAGTGCTTGCTACAGCCAGTCTCTAAGTGTCTTTTATGGTATTAGCTGTTTCGTCCTCGGCAACTATTGTGGTTGGAAAAACAATCCCCGCCCCCCCAAGAGGGCCACACCCTGATTCCTGGAACCTGTCAATGTGTTACCTCACAGAGCAGAAGAGAGTTTGCAGAGGTGGTGAAGTTCAGAGGCTTGAGATGGGGAGACTTTCCTGGGTTACCTGGTGGGCCCAGTGCCGTCACGCGTCCTCACAGAGAGGAGGACAGCAGCGCCAGAGAGACTGGAAGAGGCTGGGCTGCTGGCTTGGGGAGCAGAGTGGCCCCGAGCTCTCCCCAGAACCCCCAGCAGCTGTGGCCCAACACGCACCAGACCCTAAGATAGGAAGTTTGTATTGTTGCAAGCCGTAAGTTTGTGGCAATTTGTTGCAGCAGCGATAGGAAAAAAATATAATGATTTCTCTTCCCATTTTGCAGCTGAAGAAAGCAGGGGGTTAAGTAATGGCCCAAAGTTGCATAGTGAATGACAGCAGATCCAGGAGTAATTCAGCTGTCCGGCTCCCAGTCCTGCGCATGCCCATCTCACCTCCCAGGCCAGCCAGGGACTGAGAGGCCGGCCCTCTGGGCTGCCTGAGCGTCAGAGATGAACCCGGCATGTGGGCCGATCCGAACCTCTTCCCTGTCTCCCTCACAGGTGCTGTTTGCCCATCTCCAAACCTCCAGACCTCCACCCTGTCTCCCTCACAGGTGCTGTTTGCCCATCCGAACCTCCTCCCTGTCTCCCTCACAGGTGCTATTTGCCCATCCAAACCTCCACCCTGTCTCCCTCACAGGTGCTGTTTGCCCATCCAAACCTCCACCCTGTCTCCCTTACAGGTGCTGTTTGCCGGCCAAACCTCCAAGCCTCCACCCTGTCTCCCTCACAGGTGCTGTTTGCCCATCCGAACCTCCTCCCTGTCTCCCTCACAGGTGCTATTTGCCCATCCAAACCTCCACCCTGTCTCCCTCACAGGTGCTGTTTGCCCATCCAAACCTCCACCCTGTCTCCCTTACAGGTGCTGTTTGCCGGCCAAACCTCCAAGCCTCCACCCTGTCTCCCTCACAGGTGCTGTTTGCCCATCCAAACCTCCACCCTGTCTCCTTCACAGGTGCTGTTTGCCCATCCAAACCTCCACCCTGTCTCCCTTACAGGTGCTGTTTGCCCATCCAAACCTTGGAGAATGTGGCATCCGCGCCGGTGATAGTGGCGCTGCACGGCCACAGGCTGCTGCGGGCCTGGGCTGGCAGTGCAGTGACAATGACAGGCTGCGGGCCTGCCTCTTGGGCAGACTGCGCTCCCTCCACCTGCGTCCCCCAGGCCCCCGTGGTCTCGCCCTACTCACCGCCCTGCCCCCAACCACAGGTGTCCCAGGGGCAGGCCCATCCGAGCCCTTCTCTGTTCTCTGTCTAGGTGCGTTTGGGGTCCTGCCTTCCTGAGAGCCTTCCTCAGATAAATCAAAAGCTTCGAGTCCAGAATGCGTCCCTGAGGCCTGCTGTCGGAACCTACCGTGAAGGTGCAGGACAGAATGCCCTTGCCTGTCTTCTCCCACCCCATCCTCCACCCACCGCCCCGAGGCAGCAGCACTGAGCAGTCGGCGAGAGGCTCTGTCTGCGCCCAGAGCCAGTCCCCCCACCCCGGCTCTGGGCCCGCCTGTCCGGGAAAGGGAGGACCCCAGGTCCCCAGATGAGGTCAGAGGAGGGCTCCTCGCAGCTCAGCTCGGGGCCACCGGTTCCCATCCACCGACTGGCTGGTTGAAGGAGGGCAAGCGGCCCCTCCTCCAGCCCTCAGCTGCTCACAGGGGCACCCAGGATTCCTGCCGAGGGCTGGAACCCAGTGCACGCAGGGACCCGCTGCAGACTGAGTGTGGGTGTCTCGTGCGGAGTAAATAGCTAATTTGCAAGTGTGCATCAACGGGGCGAAAAGGAACTTAAGTGTATCGCTGAGTTCTCTATGTCTCATCTTGTGAGTCAGGAGCTGTTGGAAGTACTGCTATAAGGGAGACTGCTATTTTTATTTTGTTGTTGTTTTTTTTAACTTTAGAAGGGACCCGTAGATTCAAACCCATCAGAACCTTTGTCTGCAGAATCCCTTTCAGTTCCGGTCCTCCGTGTTCACTAACAGTGTCGTCCTGTGGATGAATCTCCCAGCAGCCTTGCTCCCGCCGCAGGGCGGTGCGTGAATGCCTGGCCTCCCCGTGCAGGCACTCGAGGCCGTCGTGGGACCGGCCGTCGGTCCCCCACGCTCCCTGCCAAAGTGGGCACGGGCGAGTGGCCAGCGGGACCCCACGTGCCCTCGCAGACCCCAGCTGCCGCCCTCTGGTTCTGACTCTCCCCCGCCCCCAGGGAGCTTCTCCTTGGCCAGAGCCTTATTCCACCTGCTCACAGACTGTGGCACTGGTCTCTGCACCTGCCCCTGTTCCCTCACAAAGACGTTGTCTGTGGGCTGGACCACGCGCCCATTCTCCATTCTTCTGGCTTTTTGCAGCCTTTCACTCACAACTTTCCCGTCTCGGGTAGAGGCCTCTTCACAACAGTGGCCAGAGCCCGTGTCCCTGGCTCACTGTCCTACCCAGAGATGTCCCACAGCCCAGCCACCCAGCGCAGGAGGACTGGCGTCACTTCAGGTGCTTCCGAGGGTCGGGTCGGCCGTGCAGACCCTGCGGTCTGTGGCTTCTCCGGCCGTGGGGAGGAGGGGGCATTTCCCTCTGCTCACCTCCACTCACTGCCGCCACCTCTGCTGCTCAGGGACAGTTCCCCCCCAAAACGACTGTATTTCGCTGTGTATAATGCGCACCCACGTTTTTTCTGCACATTATGCACGGGATGATTATACCCACTACGATACCCATGGTATGTAATCATTACACCCATGTATGATGCACATCCTTGTTTCTCCCTCAAAAAATTTGGGTAAAGAAAGTGCTCCTTGTTCACGGCAAATACGGCACTTTGCCGGGATCATCCACAGGCTGTCAACACGTTAAGGTAAAACGCGTGTCAGACTCTGTGTCTTTTTTCCTGGGAAACACACATCTGTCCAGGTTATTTCCAGGTTCATCTAGTGTGTCCCTGTCTCTTTTCTCTCTGCTGTTCCAACATTCTCCTGCATGCTGAGCTCACCTGAGCAGCGCAGGTCGGTCTGTGTCTGTCTGCACAGTGTGAAGAGGCACCGTGGAGAAATCTGTCAACACATGGGACAAACTGTCAACAGTGTCAGAGGGTAGCAGCCCTCGCAGTCAGGTCCTCTTGCTCTCGTGGGGACACCTCGCTGTCTCCGAGTCACAAATTCGTCTAACCTAGAATGAGGGCCACATTACCGTTTTTGTTTTCTGAGATCAAGCCATTCAGTTGTTACGTAGTCTCAAAAAACACAGGTGGCGGTGTCTAGCATTCTATGAACTTGCTAAGTTGTCCTACTAGTTTTACTCCTACCTGAGCTATTTTACTTGACATAATTTTGGGGGGCAAGATGACAGGCCGTTACAAAGGGTCAGAGGAAATGCAGAGGGACACAAATGGGAGCACACACCGTGTTCGCGGATGGCAAGAGTTAACATCGTTAAATGTCCACACTGCCCAAAGCAATCTACAGATTCAGTGCAATCTCTATCAAAATACCAATGGCATATTTCACAAAACTAGAACAAGTAATGCAAAAATTTATATGGAATCACAGAAGGTCCCCAACAGCCACAGGAATCTTGAGAAAGAAGAACAAAGGTGGAGGAATCATGCTACCTGGTATAAAACTATACCACAAGGCTATAGTAACCAAAACAGCATGGTACTGACAAAAAAACATACATATAGGTCAATGGAACAGAATAGAGCCCTCAGAAATAAACCCACACCTACATGGTCAATTAATGCATGACATAGGAGGCAGGAACATACAGTGGGTAAAGATAGTCTATTCATGAAATGGTGTTGAGAAAATTGGAGAGAGATGCCAAAAAAGGAAACTACACCCTGGCTGGTGTAGCTCAGTGGATTTAACACTGGCCTGCAAACCAAAGGGTCATCGGTTCAATTCCCAGTCAGGGCACATGCCTGGGTTGCAGGCTTGGCCCCCAGTAGAGGATGTGAGAGAGACAACCATACATTGATGTTTCTCTCCCTCTCTTTCTCCCTCCTTGCCCCTCTCTCTAAAAATAAATAAAATATTTTTTTTAAAAAAAAGGAAACTAGAACATGAACACCTCCTTACACCATATACAAGAATAAGTTCAAATGGATTAAAGGATTAAATGTGAGGCTTGAAACTATAAGACTCCTAGAAGCAAACATAGGCAGTAAAACCTCTAACATTTCTCTTAGCAATATTTTTTCTGATATATCTGCTTGGAGAGGAAAGCAAAAGAAAATAAACAGCCCTGACTGTGTGGCTCAGCTGGCTGGGCATCGTCCCGCCAACTGAAAGTTCCCTGGTTTGATTCCTGCTCAGGGCACATGCCTGGGTTGTGGGTTCAGTTCTTGGTTGCAGTGTGTGCACGAGGCATGGATCAATGTTTCTCTCCCTTCCTCCCTCCCCTTCACTCTAAAAATAAAATCTTTTAAAAAATAATTAAATGGGACTTCATCAAACTAAAAAGCTTTTGCACAGCAAAGGAAACCATCAACAAAATGAAAAGACAACCCACTGAATGGAATAAGATAACTACCAATTATACATCTGATAAGGGGTTAATATCCAAAATTTATAAAGAACTCATACAACTCAAAAAATTCAATTAAATAGTGGGGGGAAGACCTGAATAGACACTTGTCCAAAGAGGACATACAGATGATTGATAGATACACGAAAAGATGCTCAACATCACTAATCAGAGAACTGCAGATTAAAACCACAATGAGATATCACCTCTCACTTATCAGAACTGCTATCATCTTTAAGTCAACAAGGTTGGGTGAGCCTATGGAGAAAAGGGAACTGTCATGCACTATTGGTAGAAATGAAGACTGGTGCAGCCCCTGTGGAAAACAGTGTAGAGGGTCCTCAAAAAATTATACATGAAACTGCATTATGATCCAGTGCTTCCACTTTGGAGCATATATGCGAAAAAACTCAAAACTAACTTGAAAAAATATATGCACCCCTGTGTTCATTGTAGCATTATTTTTAATAGCCAGGATACAGAAGCAACCTAAGTGCCCATCAACAGATGTTTGGATAATGAAGATGTGGTACATACATACAATGGAATATTACTTGGCCATAAAAAAGAATGAGACTTCTAGCCAAGATGGAGGCATAGGTAGATACACTTCGCCTCCTCACACAACCAAAAGAAGGACAACAAATTTAAAAACAAAAAAATAATCAGAATTGCCAGAAAATATAACTGTATAGAAGTTGGACAACCGAGGAGTTAAAGAAGAAACATTCATCCAGACTGGTAGGAGGGGTAGAGATGGGCAGCAGGGGAGGAGAGGACTCACAGCAAAGTGGCCCCTGGAGAAGTGGGACAAGTGAGGCAGTGACTGGAGGACTGGGGTGGCCAAGGTGGTGGCTGGCAGAGTGCTCAGTCCCACATTTGGGTGCGGCTAAACTGGGAGGAACAACTGGGGAGCAAGACAGACCACACAACCCAGGGTTCCAGTGCAGGGAAATAAAGCTTCAAAACCTCTGACTATAAAATCCTGTAGGGGTTGAGGCATCAGGAGACACTCCCAGTCTCCTAGTAGAGTTTGTTGGAGAGACCCACTGGGTCCTAGGACATACACAAACCCACCCACCCAAAAATGAGCACCAGAAGAACCCAATTTGCTTGTGGGTAGGGGGAGAGAAGTGACTGAAAGCGGGGAGAGAACTGAGTGAGTGGCATTTCCCCCTCCCCCTCCCCCACACAGCCTTACTACACAGCCACCTGGGTTGCCCTGCCCTGATCAATACCTAAGGCTCCTCCCCCTACTGCATAATGGGCATGCCAAGACAAAAAAAAAAAAAAATGGCCCAAATGACAGAACAGATCAAAGGTCCAGAAAAAGAACTAAATGATGAAGAGATAGCAAACCTCTCAGATGCAGAGTTCAAAACCCTGTTAATCAGGATGCTCACAGAAATGATTGAATATGGCCACAAAATAGAGAAAAAAGTAAAGGTTAGGCAAAGTGAAATAAAGAAAAATATACAGGGAACCAATGGTGATGGGAAGGAAACTGGGACTCAATGGTTTGGAGCAAAAGGAAGAAATAAACATTTAACCAGAACAGAATGAAGAAACAAGAATTCAAAAAAATGAGAAGCTTACGAACCTCCAGAACAACTTTAAACATTCCAACATCCAAGTCATAGGGATGTTGGAAGGAGGAAAGGAGAACCAAGAAATGGAAAATTTATTTGAAAACATAATGAAGGAGAACTTCCCCAGTCTGGCAAAGGCAATAGACAGGAAGTTCAGAGAGTCCCAAAGAAGTTGGACCCAAGGAAACACACACCAAGGCACATCATAATTACATTATGCAAGATTAAAGATAAGGAGAGAATCTTAAAAGCAGCAAGAGAAAAGGAGAGAGTTACCTACAAAGCAGTTTCCATAAGACTGTCAGCTGATTTCTCAAAAGAAACCTTGCAGGCAAGAAGGGACTGGAAAGAACTATTCAAAGTCATGAAAGGCAAGGACCTACATCCAGATTACTCTATCCAGCAAAGCTATTATTTAGAATGGAAGGGCAGATAAAGTGCTTCCCAGATTAGGTCAAGTTAAAGGAATTCATTATCACCAAGCCCTTATTATCTGAAATGTTAAAGGGACTTATCTAAGAAAAAGAAGAAGGTCAACAATGTGAACAGTAAAATGACAACAAACTCACAACTATTAACGACCGAACCTAAACAAAAACAAAAACAAACTAAGCAAAAAACTAGAACAGGAACAGAACCACAGAAATGGAGATCACATGGAGGTTATCAGCAGGGGGGAGGGGGGAAAAGGTACAGGGAATAAGAAGCATAAATGGTAGATGCAAAATAGACAGGGGGAGGTTAAGAATAGTATGGGAAATGGAGAAGCCTAAGAACTTATATGTATGACCCATGGACATGAATTACGGTGGGGGAGGGAATGCTGGTGGGAAGGTGGGTACAGTGCAGAGGGGAATAAATGGGAAAAAGAAATAGGACAACCCCAATGGTCAATAAAATATATTAAAAATTTTTTAAAGAATGAAATACTACCAGCTGTGACAACAGCATGGAGAGCCCCCGAGCGGGGGTGTCCAACCTTGTGGCGTCTCTGGGCCACACATTAAATACACAAACACTAACAAAAGCTGATGAAGAAAAAAACATTTAAGTAAATTTACAATTTTGTGTTGGGCCACATTCATAGCCATTCTGGGCCGCAGGTTGGACACCACTGCGAGGCTATTGTGCTAAGTGAAATAAGTCAGTCAGAGAAAGACAAATTCATATGATTTCCCTTACATTTGTAATCTAAAGAACAATATAAACAAGCAAACAAAATAGAAACAGACTCATAGACACAGAGAACTGACTATTCGTTGCCAGAGGGGAGGGGTTGGGAGGATGGGGGAACAGGTGAAGGGGTTAAGAAATACAAATCTGGCCCTGGCCTGTGCGCCTCTGTTGGTTGGAGCACCCTCTCGTGCACCAGGAGATTTCGGGTTTGATCCCCAGTCGGGGCACATACAGAAGACAACCAGTCAGTGTTGCGCGTTCTCTCTCTCTCTCTCTCCCTCCCCCCTCTCTCCCTTCCTTTCTTTCTAAAAAGCAATGAAAAAATGTCCTCGGATGAGGATTAAAAAATAATTTATAAAGAAGTACAAATCGGTAGTTACGGAATAGTCACAGGGTGTCAATCATGGCCAGGGGAATATAGTCATTAACACTGTAATAACCACGCACGGTGCCAGGTGGCACTGGAAATATCAGGGGCGACACTCTGTAATGTGTGCGATTGTCTAACCACTATCGGTCCACCTGAAACTTACACAAAGTAGAACTGAATGTAAACTGTAATAACAAATGGCGAGACTTTGTAGTGGCCACTGCTACTCCTGCACCTGTGGCATTGGCTCAGCGAAAGGAGGTGATGCTGGGTTTTTGTTTGTTCTTCTGTATTCGATTCAGTTAATGGGTGCTGAACCATTTGCTAGGTGCCCTGAGCATACAGAAACGAATGTAGCAGGCTCTCTGCACTCAAAAGGGCCAGCCCATTGCAAAGGAAGATGAGGCAGGTTCACGATGATTTGAATACAAGGCCCAATGCCCTGAGGACGATGAGAAACCTGGGAGCATCATAGGAACGGGAGTGGCCAGCTCAGGGGAGCTTTTTCCAAGAGGCTGGCGTCGCCTAAACGCTGCTGCGAAGGGGAGGGGAGGCGGCTTTTAGCAGGAAGAGTGGGGTGGCGCAGAGATGAGGTAGCAGAAGCAAAAGTGTAACAGGGTGCAGCCAAGAGTGGGGGCCGGGCCCAAACAGGGACTTGTAACGGGGACCAGAAGAGCTTGGAGATGATTGGCTCCCCACCACAGGGCCACACCTGCCGGGGATGCTGGCAGCTGTGGCCAATTGTGGGAGGAGCCGGAAATGGGGCTGCAGGGAAGGTTAGCGCTGGGGTTTAAACAGAGGCACAGCAGCCATTGGGCGTCTCTCTTTTTGGGACCACGCGTCTGTTTAGGACTACGTGGCTTCGGTATCTTGGTTGGGACCATGAGGCTTGGGTGAGAGTCAGGGCCACGAGGCTTTGGAAGTGCTCCCTTCTGCCATGTGGAGGGTGCCAGGAGGACTGTGTGCATTTGTGGGGAACTTTAGTTCGTGTTATTTCAAATGAATAATAAATTCCTTTCCTTTTCACCGATCTCTGGCATTGAGAGAAGTCTTTCCTCTGGCGGGGGACATAATGAACCTGGGGGATTCCTTTCAGGCAATAGTATATTGCCTCGGCTGCCCTTGGCCCCCCCTTTTGTTCTGTAACAAAAGTGTGGGGGCGGGGATTCCAGGCACCGAACAGTCAGCGCTGGCAGCCAGCTCTAGGGCTGGGTTGGAATTGTGTTATTTTGAATATTATATAGAGGGAGTGGGGTGTCAATTTTTTTTAAGTCTCTTGTATTTGACATTTCAGAAGAATGAATCCAGTCGTTACCTTAAACATGGTCAAAAAGTAAAGTAACCATAACGCTTTTTCTGGACCTCTGCCTTCCTCACACAAGGATCAGGCTCACCTGTTTCCTAGTCAAGTCCCTGCGTGAAACCCCGGGCAGGTGTCTGACTTCATCACACCCAGGGACGGCACGGGCCAGTTTTGCTCTAAGAGGAGCTGCCCCGAGTCCCAAGTCCCGGGTCCAGCCCCGCTCCATGAGCTCCAGGGGGAGTGGTGAATGCAAGTGCATGGCTGCCGGATCGGTCAGACTCCAAGGGAGTCAGCCTTCGTGGAGGCGTCAGTGAGCTGTCAGGCCAGGAGTGAGCTGGGTGAGTGGCAGAAGCCCTTGAATCAAAGGAGTTGGAGGGATCAAGGCCAACAGCGGAGCGAGGCATGGGGGCAGGGTAGCTGGGTCGCTGTGGGGAGGCCAGATGCGTGGTCCCAAAAAAAGGGGAGGCCTGCTAGTACGTCCAGGTGGGTGGGGCTGGTGGGAACCTCTCCCCACCAACTCGGGCCGGGAGTTGGGGGTAGTGATTCTTCTTGTTTACCTGAAGCAAACGTGCCACTGGCTGGCAAGGAGTTTTCATCTCAGTCTTGACAAGATGTCCCCAGCCTCTCTGGGTTGCTTGAGGGTCCCCCAGAACTTATGCAGGGCCAGGGTGTGCAGACAGGTGCCCCTCTGGTCCTTGAGGCTGGTGGTTCTTGGTGTTTTTGGGTCCTGTCTGGGGCAGAGCACTGTCCTCAAGGCTGCCCCTGAGCCCTCTCCCTCAGGACACCAGGTGACCATTTGCTCTGAGGTCTTGCCAGCCCTCCATGCCTCCCCCGAGAAGGCTTTGAGTCCCCACCCCACCCCCAGCCACCTGGCTAGTGCAGAGGGCCACTCTGACCGTGGGGGTGGCTCCACTCTTCCTCCTACTTCTGGCCAAGGCTTGCCTTTTCTGTTTGTTTGTTGGCTGGGACTACTAGTTGAATCATGCAGATTGGTGAGATACAAAGGTACAGGCCTTTAAATCAATCAGTCGGCCCATTTAATGGCATCCAGAAACAATGTCCTTTCACTGTAGCATGCAGTTCAGGATCTCCTTAATGTATATGTACCACCCTCTTGCCAGCAGGAAATACAAGCTCTGTCCAGAAGGTATCCAGCCATGTAACATGAAAAATAGAGACATTTACTGAAGAAGATACAAGATTCAAGAAACGTTGCACGTAGGACAATGACACCTGAGTCCCCTTCAAAGCTGATGCCTTGGCACCTCACACAGTTCTCCCAGTCACCATCAACTGCCCCGTCGTTTTTTCCTGAATCTCGTCAACAGTCTGAAATCTCTTCCCTTTCAAAGGTGATTCTGGTTTGGGGAAAAGCCAGAAGTTGCAGGGCCCCAAATCTGGGAGCTAAGTCACTTCGGTGATTTGATGTTGCACCAAAAGACTCTGCACGAGATGTGGTTCATGAGCGGGCACATTGTCATGATGAAGCTGCCAATCACCAGTTGCCCACAGCTGCGGCCTTCTGAGACATCTGAATAGTTTCTATGGAGGAATGGTCAAGCTTAACGCAAAATTTGATGCAGATTCATTGCTGTACTCGCTCAGTCATTTGGAATGTGACAGCCACACAGTGCACATGCTCACTCAATGGGGTCTGCTGCCCCCACGGACTAGTACAGTGAAGTCGTCATTGTTCACGCATGAGTGTTCAAGTCCACTCCCCTTGGCTGCCAGGTTACATCGATGTTGCGCAAACCATTCTTGTTATATCGACCATGCGTCGACCATGGCTTTTCTCGACCATGTCCAGAAAAGACCATGGCTGGACTTTTCTGGACAGACCTCCAACTGTGAAGCCGGCAGGAAGGCTCCACATGTACTTGCTTGTCTCGTTGGTGTCAGTTCTCGGTTCACATGCGAGCACTGAGAATGAAGCACAGGAAGAATTCGGTGTATAAATGTGAAGGCCAAGTGCATTCATTCCCTGGGGCTGCAGTAGCAAACTACCATAAGCTGGATGGTTTAAAACAAAAATAAAACCAATTTATTCTCTCTGGGTTCTGGAGGCCAGATGTCCAAACCAGCATGTCAACACAGCCGCCTCCCTCTGAAGAAGTTTCTGGTGGCTCCAGGTGTTTTTGGTTGGTGGCTATTTAACGCCAAACCCAGCCTCATCTGCACTTGGCCAAGGCACTTATTTGCTCTACCCTGAATTCTTCCCCACTCAGCTCAGGGTTTTGGAAGCAAAAGTTATAAAGACTCGGACCTTGTCTGTTGCTAGCACGCCACACCTGTCCCTCTGTGAATGGGGGGTGGAGGGATTGGACGGGTCCTCAGAGGATGTCTAGGGCAGTGAAACTACTCCCAGAGAGCAAAGGCAAGGGGAAATAAATTACATACACACACCTCTGTCTCACACACACACACACACACACACGCATGCATGTCACACATCCCTCACACACACTTCTCTCTCTACCTCTTTCTCTCTCAAACACACTCACACAATGTAAAGTAAAATCCTGATACTTTGGCACAAAATCATCTCTCTCTTTTTATGAGATCATTTATCCAGAAATGAGAAAATTAATTGCCCTTCAAAATTTTACAAAAAATGTATTCTTCTCGAATAAAGCACCGAGCTGAAAGACGGCAACATCCGTCCTTTTCTGTTAAAAATTATGTGGAAAACTCAGAAGCATCATTTTTCTCTGTCCCTACCCACTTTGTAAAAATCACTTTTTCCATTGAAACAATGTCATGTCGTGCAAAAGGGCCTCGCAGAGACTGGCGGGGAGCACGGCGCCTTCTTGCTCTGGTCCTTCTTGCTCTGGTCGTGCTCCGGGTGGGGAGGTCTCTCCTCTCCGCCTCATCCGCCTGAACTCGGAAGCAGGTCACTGGCCTGGTTCCGCAGGTTTGCAGCTGGAGAGGGGTTTTCCCTCAGGACGAATCACCTCACCCGCACTTGATTTACACTCGATTTAGGGGAGATTTCGATGAGATTTCGGACTTGGAGTTGATGCGGACAAAGACTAACGTTTAGGCTGTTGGGATGGGTGTGAATTTACTTTCCATGTAAGAAGGACATGAATCGGAGGGGTCCAGAGGCCGGAGTGAGGGGCTGAATTGTGCACCCCATCAAATTCAGAATGTCACCGAATGTGACTGTGTTTGGAGACAGGCCTTTAAAGAGGCAATTATGGGGTCGTGACACACTCTGACTGGGGCCCTCAGAGGAAGGGACCAGGACACAGCCCCTCGCCGAGGGGCTCCGCGTGCGGACACAGAGAGGGTGGCCACCCGCAGGGCCAAAGAGAGAGGGCTGGGAGGAAGCAGCCCTGCCCCTATCTGGCCGGAGCTGGGACTTCTGCTCTCGGAACTGCGAGAAAATTCGTGTCCGTTGTTGGGCCGCCCAGGCTGTGGTTCTCAGTTAGGGCTGCGGCCCAAGCCGGGTGTCAGTGCAGCTGGGCAGGACCAGGGACGGGCCTGGAGGAATGGGGGCCAGCTGTGTGTCTGGTGTGCGTAGCAGGTTCAGGACCCTCACCCCTGCTCTGAGAGCCTGGCCTGGCCCACCACCTAGCTCTGTTTCCCTGATTTGCAGCTGTAACAAATTGCCACAAACTTAGGGGCTTAAAACAACACAGATTCGAGTTTTGCTGTTCTGGAAGGTCTCAACAGGCTAGATTAGGTGTTGGCGGAGTAGAGGTTCCTCTTGGAGGCTGGAAGGGAAAATCCATTTTCTGGCCATTTGCAGCCCCGAGGTGCAGCACCCATTCCCCCCCTCTCCGCCCCCGGGGCACTCGGATCTCTGATGCAGACCCTGCCCTTTGGCCTCGCTCCTCCCACTTCCACTGGGCCCAGGGCACCCTCCCTACCTGCAAGTCCACTGATTCCCAGCCTGGAGTCTTAATCCCCTTGTCCTGGAACAGACCGTGAGCACAGCGAGTCAGGACATACCTGCACCTCACTGGGAAGCCGTCACTCTCCTGCCACGCCCTGGAAACCACGTAAGATGCCACGTGTCCACTGCACTGTCAGACGAAGTTGCTTCTGGTAGAAATGGCTTCCTGCTGGTAAATGGCACGTGACTGGGTGCAGCTTCGAATGCACGTCAGACACCTAATGTGGACGCCGTCCTTTGCGCTTCCCCAAGTTTTGGAGACTCTTGTAAGAGGCATGTCCCCGTGGGGCCTGGAAGCCACATGGAGACCATCCTGACCTGCTGATATGGGCCTCGTCTGGCACCTTGCTACCACCTGGGGATAAGACGGCTCCCAGGTGCTCTCGAGCTGCTGGAAGTACTTCCCAGGGATGACTCTGGTATGCTCCAGACACCGCCCTCCTGGCGAGCAGGGTGGGGCTTCACCCTCGTCCTTCTGCCTGCCCCCGTGTCCCACCGCAGTGCAGGGGCCTGTCGACAGTCATCCGTGGCCTTGCCCTGCACTAGTTGCCTTCATCTTATAAGCAGTGAAGAGCCGTCTTAGTCTGCTTGACTCACCAAAACGGATGCCACAAGCTTAAACAACGGAAATTTATTCCTCACGGTTCTCCAGGCTTGGGGTCCAAACCAAAGTACTGGAAGGGGTGGCTCCCAGTGAGACCTTTTTCTGGCTCGGAGACAGCCACCCCTCATTGGTGCTCACACGGCCTTTCCTCTGCACAGGGGGCAGGGTGGGGACCTCGGGGAGAGGGGGATCCTGTGTCTCTTCCTCTTCTTATCGGACACCAGTCCATTGTGGTGAGGGCCCACCCTTGTGACCTCACTAATCTAATTACTCATCGAAGTCCTATTTCCCAAAACAGTCACACTGGGGCTTGATGGGGAGGAGTTTAGTCCGTAACAGGAGCCGCCGGTTACATTTGTAAACATCACACGTTTTAACACCTTTTCACACATAGTCAACGCTCGGATCTATTAGCATCAGACCGACACCCGGAGTGTCTGGGCACTTCACCGGAGGTGGCCTGGGAGGTTGGGCCCCTCTCCTTGGACAGCTGGGAAGGGCCCCAGGACTTCGCAGCATTTGCCTCCCGGGCAGCAGAGACGCTTGGCCGGGGTGAGGGGAGATGCGGGTTTGGTAGGAATTTAAAGCAGGAGCGTCATCATCTGTGCACCGTGGTCGAAGAATGGTGACGACAGTGAAGAAAGACAGGCCCCAGCCTGCAGGCTCCGGGCTGGCGGCCGGCGAGCCTGGGACGACCGATGAGTCACAGTCAGTCCTGATAGCAATGCGCGATAGCCCGCTGACCACCACGCCCGAGTCCCTGCTGACGCCAGCCAGCGAGGGAACACGGCGGACCGGAACCAGGCCAAGGTCAGGGCCTGACACCCCACGCAGTCAAAATGCATGTCCAACTCTTGACTCCCCCCAAACTTAACAAAGTCGCCCCTTGGCATCCACGGGAGGCTGGTGGCAGGACCCTCGCAGATGCCAAAATCCTCAGGCGATCCAGCCTTTCTTACAGAACGGCGTGGATGCGGAGCTGGGCACGCGGAGGGTCACCCGCACATTTACTGGAACGACGTTGCTTGTACGTGGACCCACGCAGTTCGGACCTGTGTTGTTCAAGGACCGATGCGCACGGAGGGCTCGAGGGGCAACTTTGCAGAGTTTCCAAGTTTCTTCCCACAATTTCAAAATGGAAAAGTATGACTTGCCCTGGCTGGGTGACTCAGTTGGCTGGAATGTCGTCCCGTTTACCAAAAAGGTTCAGTCCCTGGTCAAGGCACATACCTAGGGCACATACCTAGGCTGTGGGTTTGATTTCCAGCTGGCGTGCACACGGGAGGCAACCAATCGATGTTCCTCTCTCACATCCGTTTCTCTCTCTCCCCCTCCATCCCTCCCTCTCTCCCTCCCCCCTCCATCCCTCCCTCTCCCTCCCCCCCTCCATCCCTCCCTCTCTCCCTCCCCCCTCCTCTCTGTCTGAAATAAATAAACATTTCCTTGGGTGAGGATTTTTCTTTTAAGTACAGCTTCAAAGTGGAAAAGCTTGGCAGACACCACCTTAATGAATGATGTGGTGACGGTATCAGTGAGGGGACAGATTGAAGCCCCATGCCACCCACTAGGAAACGAGAACGCAGTAATGATCCGGGGTCTCCCTGCCCGAGAATGACACCTGAGTGTCACGAGGAAACGTGACGTGGGCCCAAACTGAAGGACATTCATCCTAAGATGTGGAAACTATAGGCAACGTGTTCTGAGCTGCATCCTTTGCGGTGAAGGACATTGCTGGTAACCAGAACTGAGTCTCTGGGTTAGGTGGGTATCACCGTCAGCGTTAACTTCCAGGTGCTGATGGTCGTGTTGTGGTTTGTGAGGGAATGTCCCCACTTGTAGGACGTGCAGAAGTGCTCGGGGGAGTGGGGGTCAGTCGGCCTCTACACTCGAGGGGTTCAGGAAGAAGATGTCTGTCCTGTCCTGGCAACTTTCTGTTGACAGTTCTTTAAGTAAATAATGACAACAACCATATGAAAAGATGCTCAACATCCATTTGGCAAATACAAATGAGAGCCACTGTGAGGTTCCACTTCAGACCGACTAGTATGACTAAAATTTGAAAAACAGAAAATAACCTGTTTGTGAGGATGGGAACAATTGGAACCCTAATACATGGCCAGTGGGGATGTACAGCGCTTCCCAGCAGGTGCTCCAGCAAAAATACAAATACAAATATACATATAAATACAAATACAAATACCACAGCAGCAGAGCCCACAATAGCCAAAGGTGGAAACAGCCCCAGTGTCCATCAGGAGATGAATGGGTTAAAAATTGTGGTATATCCATACAACGGAACACTGTCCAGCCCTAAAAAGGAATGAGGTAGTGATATGTGCTACAAAGTAGATTAACCCCCAAAGCATTACGCTAAGTGAAATAAGCCAAACACAAAGATCACGTGTTGTGAATCCATTCGCATGAAATGTCCAGACAGGTGAATCCACGGAGACAGACAGCAGATGAGTGGGTGCCCGGGGCTCTGTGGAGGGGTGCGGGGTGGCATTCTGTTTGAGCTGATGGGAATGTGATGCGGGTGGGGGTGGCATTGGCGCTTGAACTGTACCGAGTGCCACTGATGGGTCACGTCAAAGCGATTTATTTTATGCCATGTGAATTTCACCTCAATACATTTTTTAGTTCAAGCATTTCAATGTGTATTTTGTACTTTAAAACAGGAAATGATAGGGGGTGGAACGCAGCTGCCAGCAGCTGGCACCCCAGGAACCTGATCCCAGAGCACACAGCCACCTCGTCTCAGTTGCACAGTGTGGTCCGTCTGCTGGGACAGCCCTCTCCCGGCAGGACAGGGATAGGCTGCCGTGGCACTCCCCAGCAGAGTGGGGTACCGTGGGGGGGGTGGCCCTGTGCAGGGTAGGGGAGACCCTCCAGGAGGGCAGAGGCCCTGCTCCCAGACTCCCGGCGGCCACTGGGTTTGTCCAGCCGCTGGGGCCACACCCAGACTGACCAAGAAGGCAGAGCGACTGCTGGTGGGATGAAGGGTCTGGCTGCAGGGACGGCCGGCTGGCAGGCACTCGTTCTGGGTCACTAGGGCGCCGGCATCTGACCTGGCAGCACGTGCTGTGCGGTGCGCACGGTTCAGGCGATTGCAGACAGGCTGTCCGCACGGCAGCCCCGGCAGGCTGATGTGGCCCTGAGAGCAGGCTCCACGTTCTCAGGGCCTCACCAAGAACGAGGAGGGAACACGTGTTCCTTGTAGAGATGGCACAGACCTGTAGTCACGGCCAGCTCCTGCAGACAGCTGTGGACAGCTGCTCATTCTCTGCTGCTCTCCTCGGGGGTCCGGACATCCGTCTCCGTCCTGGAGTGACCTTGAGAAAGGGCAGATTTTGTCCTGTGAGGAGACATGCCACTCAGTGCGCCTCCCCCCACACATGCAGAGAGTCCTGGCCCTCTGCTGCCACAGTGGTTAGTCCTTGTCGGGGGAATTAGGATCTCTTTCCCTTTTAGAGCCCCTCCTCCAAGCTCATGCAACCCCCGTTATCCAGGGGACACCCCAAACTTCTGCTCAGTGTGTGAAGTCCTTGCAACAAACCAACATATCTTACAGCTGGGGTGGAAGGGTGGTGAGTGGACGGTTGCTCTGGACGTTAGGAGGACTTGTCCTCCCCTTTCGTGCCGAAAGCGGTGCCATCCCGTGGGCCACCCCTCGAGCATCGCTCCAGGTGGCCCCGCCCCAGAGGTCGACCTTCTGCAGGGGGAGCCTGGCCTGTCTGTGGAGTGTCCCCAGCTCTAAAGAGACCGAGAAGCCCTCGAACTGCACCCCCTCTCAAACACGGCCTGGGGTCGCGGCCGGTGTTATCTCTGCCGTGCGAGAACAGTGTGCGTGCGGTGTTAACCAGCATTGTCTCTGAGACCAGGTGCTACCACCCATCTTTACTTTCTTTGCTCTAATTGTCTCAATCTTCACATTTTCCACAATGGACACGTCTTTTCATAATAAGAAACAAACATCTCCCTGGCTGGTGTAGCTCAGTGGATTGAGCGCGGGCTACGAACCAAAGCATCGCAGGTTCGATTCCCAGTCAGGGCACTTGCCTGGGTTGCAGGCCATGACCCCCAGAACCTCACATTGATGTTTCTCTCTCTCTCTCTTTCTCCCTCCCTTCCCTCTCTAAAAAAATAAATAAATAAAATCTTTAAAAAAATTTTTAAAGAATTTTAAAAAATAATTACCTTCCTTGCTTTAAAAAAAAAAAAGAAAGAAATATCTGTTTCTGGTTGGCAGAGTCGGCTGGAGGGGGGGGGGCGGCGCATGGGTGGGGCATACAGGTGGCGGGCAGCCTGTCTGGGGAGGCCCGGGCGGCCGTGTCCAGCTGGGAACCTCCCTTCCGGCCTCTCGCCCGCCTGTGCTCTGGTACGAGAGTCCTGGGGCTGCCGGGGACAGTTGCCGAGCACGAGGAGTGGGCACCGTGGGAGCGGGACTGCTGGTGGGGGGCACCTGGCTTGTGCCGCACCTGCCGACCCCTCTCTGGTTGTGGTTTCAGAGCCTCGGCGCAGGAGCCCGGAACCAGCCCCTCTTCTGACAACGGTCAGCTGCGGCCGCCAGCAGCCTGCCCCTGCCCCCTGCCCAGGTGTGTCACCGCGCTGCCTCTCAGCAGGTAAGGAAGTGACGACTCCTGTGTGAGAACGTGAGAGCGTGAGAGCGTTTCCCTCTGGAGATCAGGTGTCTTTCCAGCAGTGACACGTGGCCTGGGGTGAGGGGCTGTCCCGGCCCCTCCCCTGCGGCCTGGTGCTCATAGCGCCACTCTCCTCTTCCGCCAGCCGTCTGCATCTCCTGCCCCCAGCCCGCAGAGCAGATGGGGCCCTTGTGGAACCTCATACTGCCCCTCATGAGATTCTGTGCCCCCCAGTGGGGCAGCAGAGGAGGGGAAGTGAGCCGTCCTGGTGAGTGTGGGGCCTGGGCGGGGGAACCAAGCTCTGTGGCCCCCTAAGCAAGAGCTGCACGCTGTTCTGGGTGGTGGTGGTGGGGGGGGGGGGGGGTGTTAACCAGCACAGCGGCCTGTCCCTTTCGTCTAAGCTGGTTGGTCCCTTCAAGCTGGGGGTGCCGTGGGGGTTCTGGGCTCACTGGTGGCTCAGGCATCTGCCAGGGGGACAGACTGAGCCCCTCTGCCGGACAAGATGTATGAACAGCTCGTGGAGATAAGTCTCGTTAGGGAGGGTGGCTGAGAAGGCACAGTGCCATCCAGTCCTCCAGGAAGTCTACATGCCGTGCCCGAGTCCAGTCCGATCAGCAGCCCTGGGGGGTGGGGACCCACCCCGAGTGCTGCCCGGCGCTCGCTGAGCTATGCGCCGGGGACGGCCCACCAGAGCCTCCCGCGGGCCCTGTCTGCGAGTGAGGGACTCGGGGTGCCCAGCGGTGACAGAGCCCTCCCCCGAGCAGTGGGCTCGCCTCCCCCTCGCCTGTAGGCCTAACACCCGTGAGTGGAGCGAGCGGGCCAGGGCGCGTGGTCCACCCCACTCCCGTTCCTCCTGTGGGGTCGAGGTGGGCCGCAGACACTCACGCGTGTATGTGGAGGGAGGCACCACCAGGTCACGCAGGTGTGTGCTGCCTGGATGGCCTCGGAGGGCAGGGGTGCTCTTCCAGTGGAACTCAGAGGCACCCGGCCGGGCGGTCGGGGGCTTAGGGCCCTTCCTGTGGGGTCACATGTTTAAGACTCCATCATCTTTAGTTGTAGTCGGCAAATCCGTTTCCTCGTCCCCTGCCAGCTATCCCATTGGGTGGCCCTACCTGCCCTGGGGATCGGGGGCCCCTGTCACCCCATTCCCAAGTCAGGTGAGGAGGGGTGGCCAGGCGGGGAGGGGCGCTGGGGACTTCAGTGACTGAGCCATCCTGGAAAATCGAGGGGGTGGGGCCTGGCCTCCAAGGCGCCTCCAGGAGCAAAGTCAGGTGATTTGGAGCCTGGTCGCTCTGTGTGGGCCTTGGGGCAGCCACAATGGGGACCAGTCAGAAGTGTGCCCTGGGACCAGAGTCCAGCCCCTCTGTCGGGGTGGGCACAGCATCACGGACCCCCGGAAAGTTCAAAATCACCTGATCTGGAGAGCCCTGCGGGTACCTGGGACTCTCAGCAAGGCGATCTGGTGACATGAGGGCGCCCGAGTCACATGGGTCTCCACCCCCAGTACATTCCGGAATCAGCCCCGGAGCTTGACCTGCAGATGCCGCAGATGCCGCCCTGAGGGTCACGGGCCGGGTCCCGGCGCTCGCGCTGCGAGAGACCATGCACGTGGAGGGAACACCCGTGACTCAGCGTGCGGCCACTGCTGGCCACAAGAGTGACGTCACAGACGGGTTGGCGAGCTGAGGGCAGCGAGGGGAAGGGGGTGGAGGCGGGTGGGGTGGGGCAGGCCCTTGGCGCCCGGTGTCAGGTGCTCCGCATGCCCGAGGTTAGCTCCCTCCGGGCCTTTCAAGGCCTCGCTAGTTTCTGCTCCACCTCCTCCCTGGGCGGTGGCAGCGGGAGCCGGGGCAGGAGGGCTTTCTGCTTCGTGGTTGATGGTGGTTTTAAGGTGAAGAAGATCTAAATGTGCTGAGGAGGAGGCACCGGGAACCAGGATGTCGAGGGGAAAGTGGGGTGAGGGGCAGAGCCGCCAGGAGGGGCCAGTCCCCCCATGTGAAGAATGGGCCCCGGGCAAGGGCGCCTCCAGCTGCGCCTGGCCCACCGCCCGGCCGGCTGCCAGGAACAGAGAGTCTCAGGGAGAAGCAGAGTGCCCAGGCCCCACCCCATGCGGGACTCCGCGTCAGTGTCTCCTGAGTGTCCTGACCTGGCCCCTGGCCCCGGGGTCAGTCCCCAGCGGTCAGCGGGACCTGACTCAGTCAGGCAGCCAAGGCTGGAGCCTGCCCCCTCCTGCCTCCCCCAGGGACAAGCCCTTGCCTGCCCGTCCCCGGCACACGTCCCTGCGTGTCCCCTCGGTGAGGGCTGCTCCCGCACTCTGGACTGGCTGCAGGGAGGCAGGCCGGGAGAGGGTGGCGTCTCAGCCCCTGGAGCGGCCAGTGGCCCTGCTGGCTGGGGCAGCGGTTGGGAGTGGCGGTGGGTGGCCGGCAGCAGCCCCCGTTGCAGGGGAATGGCCACCGAGCTGAGTGGGTATGAGGATGCAGTGGGCACGGGGTGCGGCGGGGACAAGGGCTGAGGAGGCCCTGCCTGGGTGGCCGTCTGTCCACTTAGTGGGAGCGAGGTCGGTGCGCAGGGTGCGAGGTCAGAGGTGGTGGGAAACGATATGGCAGCTGAAGACTGAGCCCGTCAGGAGGAGCGGGGGGGGGGGGGGGGACCGGGGACGGGGGAGGTGGCCCGGCCACTCTGGGGACCCGAGAAGGCTGCCCTGTGACTGGCCGATGGCGCCAGCCCCAGCACGGGCCACACGTAGCGTTCTTCCATGTGAGTGGAGCCAGCATGGAGCCAGATGACCCGTGTCAGGTTCTGGGGACAAAGGCAAGAAGACAGGCCCTGGGAGCGAGTGACAGCAGTGCCAGTCCTGTCACTTAGGCAGCCCGTGTAAGCAACCAGAGTGCACAAATGCTGTAATTGAGGTGACAGCGTGGAGGGACACGGTGCTTCCAAGCCAAAGAGGAGGGTCCGAGGCTGTAGTCAGAGGGCAATGACCGAGCCAGGACGTGGTCTGGAGGGGACACAGTGGTGGGGACCAGGGCAGGAGAGGCTATCAGAGGAAGTGAGACAGATGAGGGCCAGTGAGTCTCACTCCCAGGGGCTGGGGCCCCACCCCCACCCCCACCCGGACACAAAGGGGAGCTCAGCTGGTGGAATGTTCTGCAGGTTCTCCTCCTGGGTGTTGGGGGGGCGGTGCCGGAAGCAATGTGTTTTGCTAACTTCGTGGACTGCCAGGGGAATGAATGGCTTGTTACAATACTAAGAAAGAATTGAGCTGTACGAATGTCAAGGTATTACTTCCGGTCGTGGGGGCAGCAAAGTGACTGGACCGACTGGGACCTGCTACTCCCTCTCCCCGGTCTGAGAGTGTTTGCACACACAAGCGTCATCACCGTGGGGTGGGGGGCACTCCCCTTGTCACCCAGGGCCTGTGCTCCGGAACCCTCCGGCAGGACAGACCTGCAGTGGGTGACAGGCGGGGGACGCTGAGGAGGGCTCTGCCTCGGCTTTGGGGAGGCAGCACCTGCAACCCTGTGTCCCGGGCTGTTTCAGGGCCGAGGGCCAGAGGAAGGCATGTCCAACAACAGCACCGCCAGCATCTCGCAGGCCCGCAAGGCCGTAGAGCAGCTCAAAATGGAAGCATGCATGGACCGCGTCAAGGTAAGTCCCTCCAGCCGCCCCTCTGCCCACACGGCCCTCCACGTCCAAGGTCCCCCAGCAGAGCACCCACCCAAGCCTGGCAGCCGAATGTGCCCCCGGGCCCAGGGGGTGCACAGCACACACACGAGCGCCGTGAGGAGCCTCCAGAAGTGAGCTCAGTCCCCGCACCTCCGTCGAGCTGTGCAGTCATGCCGGTCAGCGAGAAGGAGCCCCGCGGTGAGATCAGCCGTGGTTTTCCTGCGCGACCCAGCCCCTCTGGGGTTAGACAGCTCTGGATGTTGTGACGGGGCCGCTTTGGGGAGCGAAGCTTTGAGCCATGTATGGGGCTGGTCCAATGTCCCTTCGGGGAACGTGCAGGAAGGTGCCGGCCGCCTCTGGCCCTGGTGAGTGTAGGGCCCTCCTGCTGGGAGGGCTGAAGCCCGCTGAAGCCACCTCATCTCCAGATGCCATGTGGAAGCAGGCGGGAGGCTCTGAAACGCTGTGTATTCTCCTCGACTGTGATGGGATTAGAGCCCGTTGCCAGCAAGCCCAAGTCCCCGTTTCTGTGTCTGTGGGCACAAAACCGGGGCTGCCCAGACATCTGAGGCTCACACCACACAGAGTCCTGGGGGCAGTGGGCGGCTCCCAAGGGCGGGGCAGGCAGTCCCTCCAGCAGGTCCCTCACCGAGACCTGCCCTCACGCTCCAGTGATAGCCAGAGAGCCCGCTCCTGCCGTCATAGGACAGTCACTGCCTCCCCCCCGGCCCCGGAATTCGGGGGGCACACTGTCCCAGGAGGCAGGAGGCTTGCAGGGAAAGTGACACAGCCGCAGAGGAGTCAAGGAAGGGACGCAGTGTGATGCAATCTTGTGGGGCCCTCACCACGGTCCATCCCCAGAACTCCTCATTGCTCCGCACACACTCTTCTCACCGAACAGGAGCTCTCCAGCCCCTCCCCAGCCCCCGGCGACCTCTGCCGTGCTGTCTGTCTCTGTGGATTTGCCTGTTCCAGGGCCCTGCTTCATCTAAGTGGCATCGTGCAGTATCTGTCCTTTGTGTCTGCTTTATTCCACTTGCTGCGTGTCTTCAAGATTCACTCAGGTCACCAGGACTGCATTCCTTCTATGGCTTGAATACTGTTCTGTTGAGTAGATACCCCACATTTCCTTCATCTGTCCATCCGACGATGGGTGTTGGCTTGTTCTCACCTTCTGGCCACTGTGAACAGTGCCACTGTGAACACGGGTGCGCAAGGGTTTGCGGCCCTGCTTTCCGCTCTCCAGGGTGTGGCCCAGCGGTGGAACTGCTGGGTGAGGTGGGAAGTCTACCTTCAGCTTTCTGAGGACCCGCCACACGGGTTCCTGTGGAGGCCACAGCACTCCACTCCCCCCCCCCCCCGGCCCCGCCCTGCAGCGATGGGCGAGGGTTTGTTTCCGCACGTCTGCACCAAGATTTGTAAACTGACTCTTGGGCTTGACGTTCACCCAAGGTTTTAGGTGCCAGACGCACCTCACTTCAGGGCCCTCTGGCTTAGGTGGGGAATCTGCTTGGTGTGAATCTTTGCAGGAATAAATGGAGCGTGTTGGTGCCAACTAGCCAGGCAAAAAAGACGGGTTGCAGGAAGACAGGGAGCCATCAAGGACGCCCCACATTGACCTTGCTAGGGACCTTGAGGAGGCGAGTTGGTGGCCGGGGGGATTGCAGACCCAGGGTTTCCGGGGTCGGGGGGGTGAGAGGTCACTGCAGGAGAGGAAGAGGAAGAGAGCCGGACTGTGGGTGTCAGGGGGAAGCCGCACCAAGGAGGGGAGGAGCAGTTCACGCTCTGACACAGTGTCGGGTCCAGACGAAGGGAGAGAAGGACAGGCTGACTGTGTGGGAGCCCTGCAGAGGGGCCCTGGGCCCTGGGCCCTGGAGGGGGCACCAAGCTGCAGAGGAATGGCTGGAGGCCGGGGAGAAATCAGCACCATGAGTCCCACAGAGCTGGCTCCCAGGTGGATGCGCCACAGGTGGGGCCCGGAGAACAGCCCCGTGAGAGCAGGTATCTGTGCAGAAGCAGAATGGGCCCCACGGGCAGCCGGCTCGGTGAGGCCAACTGCAGAGTCCCCTCTGAGCTCTGCGGTTTAGGGAGCCAGGAGGAGTGTCTAGAGGGGGGGGGACAAGGAAAGAGGGAAGAAGGAAGGCAGACGGCAGGTGTTCTCAGTTCATGAGAATGGAAAGGAGGTCTGTGAACACAGAGGGAAAAGATAATTGCATTAAGCAGTTGTTTGGGCTGAAAGGTAATAAAAATTAACACTGAACTCAAAGAGGTCTGGGCATTTCGTGGAGGAAAACTGTAGCCTAAATACCTACGATTACTCGGAGGTCCTGTTTATCCCCCAAAAAATGTCATTTACACAAAAGCACTAGTGCCGGTGTAGACTTCGTTCCTGATTCTGTGGGGGTGTAGAAGGGAGGGGCCCTTTGCAGCACATGACCCACAGCCAGCCCCACCTCCCCCCCCCCCCCACCGCAGCCAGGCCCAGAGACCCTTCACACACAGCCTCCACATCCTTCCTGCCCCCACCCTTGTCCACTGATGTCTGGGTACCTGCCCCCACCCAGCCTTCTCCCCAGGGGCCCACCTGCTCCCCTGGCAAACACAGGCCTCTTCTCCACCCTGCCTGGAAGCCCACCAGGCGTCCCCCGCAAAGGTGGGTGCTCCCCTTTGAGAACCAGTGGCAGCTGCTAAAAAGTGTGAATGTTCTCCGTGTTGTCATACACACAAGAGAGACCCAGCAAAGAACCCATGTGGCTTCCCAAAAGCAAAAGCTTAGCAAAGAGTGCTCAGGGTCCTAAAAAAGGGAATTAAGAGTACATGAAAGACGACTGTTTTAGAAACTCTTCTGGTCCTTGGGGAAAGAACACCCGCGCAGCCTCACTCTCTTCCTTCCTCCCCGGGGACTCCAGCAGTGTGCCGTTCTGTCGGGGTGGGGGCGTACGTGACACCGATCACCGAGTAGAGAGCATCTGTGTAACAGTCACGGCAGGTACAGCCGAGCAGCACACAGGAGGCTCGAGCGGAGACGTGGGGCTCAGCACTGGCCTGTGGGGCCTGGAGGGAGTTGAGCTGTAGAGAAGGAGCCCCCCAGGGAGGCACCGGGTGGGTGCAGGCAGGACACAGGCTCCAGCAAGGCCTCTAGGAGCTGCTGCCTCTCCGTGGGGAACCCCCTAGGGCACCTGGTTCCCCTGCCCCAGAGGAAAGGGGAATGCTGGGTTGGGTCAGTCCCACGCGTGAGCTCTGGATGTGGACGGACACCTTCAGCAAACCAGGAGCTCTCAGCCAGGGGCCCTGAAACAGCTGCTGGACTTGCCAGGGTGGGGAACTGGCCGAGCCACGGCTGGAACGTCTGTGGGATGCGTGCCCCTTCCCTAAAGAGGCTGCCGTCAGGCCAAGCTGTGCCAACACAGGCTTCTTCTGCATCTGCTGCTTATTGGCTGGGAGACGGAGCTGTTCCATGTCAGCCTGCATTCAGCAGACGGCGAACCTCGAGGGCAGGGACAGAAAGGCGGGCACTGCGGGGGAACGCCTGGGAGGCACTGGGAAGGGAGACGGGTGCTGGCAGGCGGCGACCCCAAGCAAAGCCGTGATGTCGTGACACATGACGGCAGTCCTCCATCAAAGTTAGGAAGCATTTGGAGAAAACGGTTTGAAAAAGGGAAATAACTTTATGAAAGAAAAGGAATATTCCATTTATTTTTTGACACTGAGCTTTCATGATGTGGCGCTCCAAAGAAAAGAGAATTCGTGGTCAGCGGTACTTTAGACAGGGAACCCAAGGACCCCAAATTGGATTTACAGGTGTTCAAGGTCTATCTCACGTATACGCTGCTTCCTCTGTGTAGGTTTCTCAGCCGTGAGTGTGAGAGGGTCTGTCGCACACGTAAGTGTGCAGCATAGATGTGTGTGTCCCCAGAGGAGGCAAGGATGCCCGGCTGCCTGCCAAGGGACCCAGACAGCGTAGCCTCGGGGACTTCTGTCCTTGTTTTGAGAATAATGCTATTTCCCTGTCCGTGAAGATGGCACTTGTTTTAGAAAATTTTGGAAAACCTAGAAAAGTATAAAAAGAAAATTTAAAGGGTCTGTAACCAGTACATTTTCATTTTTTTCCATGTGGCTGTTCACCTAGTCTTCTTTTTGTAAAATTGTGGTTATAATGTACACTTATTACTTTTTGCAAACGGATTCATCATTGAGCAGTATATTGGGATTATAGATCCGGGTCAGTAAATGCTCTCCTAAAATGTCATTTTTTAATGTCTCTTTACTCCATCATCTAAGGTACTGTACAATAATTTATTTAACTGGTCTCCTGTCCTTGGATGTTTTCATTGTTTCCAAGTTTTTGGTGTTATTTTTTTGAGTGCTACAGTGAACACACCGGTAGATGAACCCGCACCAGTCTGACTGTTCCTTCCAGTAAATGTCCACAGACCACGCGTTGCCGGGTCAAACAAGGTGTTACGTTCTGAAGCGTTTGAATCGTGACCAAGTTTCTCTGTGAAAAGAGATACCAGCTCATTCTCTCATCAGCGGTGTGGCATCTCTGTCCCCCCAACTCTTCCCAGTGCCATTCCTCGAGCCGTTCCAATTGACAGAGAATAGGTAATAATATCAGTAACGAGAATGAGCAACATGTATGGAGCGCTTACTATCTGCTGTCCTGAAAACTTTGTATTGAATTTGCTCCGTTCTCACAACCGTTCTATGAAGAGCTGCTACTAAAGAGTCCCACTGTACAGAGGAGAGAACTGAGGCCCGCAGAGGTTCAGTAACTTGCCCGAGACCAGGCAGCTGGAAAGCGGTGGTGGCATAGGGACAGGGGACCAGGGCGTCTGCTCCTGACACTTTGCTCTTACCTTTCTGGCACACCTGTTCTTGATTGCTGACACCTCATCATTTTAACATGTATTTCATGGACTCACTGTGGTTAAACTAACTTCATATGTTCAAGTTTCCTTTTATGAATTGCCTGTTCCTACCCTTGGCCCAGTTTTCTACTGTGGTTCATTTTTTAAATTTTTTTTTTTAATTTTCTTTTTTTTTAAGTATTTTTATTGATTATGCTATTACAGTTTTCTCAGTTTTCTCCCTTTATCCCCCTTCCACCCTGCTCACTCCAGCACTCCTGCATTCTGCCCCCTTAGTTCATGTCCATGGGTTGTACATATAAGTTGTTTGAGTCCTCTGTTTCCTATACCTTTTTTTATCTCCCCCCATCTATTTTATGCCTACTAATGATGCTGCTTCTTCCCTGTACCTTTTCCCCCATATTCCTCCCTTCCCCCTCCCCACTGAACTCCCTCTGTGTGATGTCCATTTCTTTGATTTTGTTCCTGTTCTGGTTGTTTGCTTAGTTTTTGTTTTCAATTGTTTTTCTTTTCTTTTAGGTTCATTTGTTGATAGTTGTGATTTTGTTGTCATTTTATTGTTCATATTTTATCTTCTTTTTCTTAGATAAGTCCCTTTAACATTCTATATAATAAGGGACTGGTGATGATGAACTCCTTTAATTTGACCTTATCTGAGAAGCACTTTATCTGCCCTTCCATTCTAAATGAAAGCTTTGCTGGATAGAGTCATCTTAGATGTAGGTCCTTGCCTTTCATGACTTGAAATACTTCTTGCCAGCCCCTTCTTGCCTGTAAGATTTCTTTTGGGAAATCAGCTGATAGCCTTGTGGGAACTCCTTTGTAGGTAACTGTCTCCTTTTCTCTTGCTGCTTTTAGGATTTTCTCTTCGTCTTTAATCTTGGGTAACTTAATGATGATGTGCCTTGGTGTGTTCCTCTTTGGGTCCAACTTCTTTGAAACTCTGGGCTCCCTGAACTTCCTAGAAGTCTATTTCTTTTGCCAGATTGGGGAAGTTTTCCTTCATTATTTGTTCAAATAAGTTTTCAATTGCTTGCTATTGTTCTTTGCCTTTCTGGAACCTCTATAATTTGAATATTGGAATGTTTCAGGTTGTTCCAGAGAATCCTCAGCCTTCCTTCAGTTTTTTGGATTCTTGTTTCTTCGTCCTGATCCAGTTGGATGTTTATTTCTTCCTTTTGCTCCAAATCATTGCTTTGAATCCTGGTTTCCTTCTTGTCACTGTTGGTTCCCTGAATATTTTGTTTTATTTCCTTTTGGGTATCTTTCACTTATTCTTTCATTTTTCGACCAAGCTCAATCAGTTCTGTGAGCATTTTGGTTACCAGGGCTTTAAATTCTCCATGAGATAGGTTGGTGATCTCCTCATCACTTAGTTCTGAAGTTTTGCTCTGTTCTTTCATTTGGGCCATATTTCTTTGTCTTGGCGCAGCTGATAGGTTGTAAGGGAGCTGGGCCTTAGGTATTCGCCAGGGCGGGGCAACCCTCTTTGCTGGGAATCTCAACTGGCTTCTGATGCACCCCTGCTCAGCGAGAGCAGCGTGTTAATAAATGTTGCTGGGAATTGCTGGTGCTTTGGGAAGTAAAGCCGAGACCGTCACTAATTGTACCCAGATAAATTTCAGATGGGTTCTATTAGTCCTTCGAGCTGCCACAACAGAAGACCAGACTGTGTGGCTTAAACAACAGAAATTGATTTTCTCACGGTTCTGGAGGCTGGAAGTCCAAGATCCACGTACCTGCAGGGCTGACGTCTGATGCTGAGCCCTGTCTCCTGTGGGCGAAGATAGCTGCCTTCTCCCTGCCTTCTCCCTGCCTGTCCTCCGTGCTCACTCCGAGAGAGAGCTCTCTGGTGTTTATTCCTCTTGGAAACTCGTCCAATCTGACCAGATTAGGGCCCCTCCCTTCTGGCCTCACTTAACCCTTATTGCCCCTCTGAGGGCACTATCTTCAAATAAGTGTCACGTTACGGATGGTGGCTTTCACATCTGAGTTTGGGGGAATAAACCCAGCCCGTAGCTTGCGTTAAAGATTTAAATGTAACAAAACCATAAAAATACTAGGAAAACAGAAGCAAATGTTTTATAATACGAACATGGAAAGGCCAAAATGTATCACAAAATCCAGTTCATAAAGTAAAAGTACTGCATATAAATTTTTTTATGTGGTAAAAATTTCCCAATCAATAAAGTAAAAAAAAGAAATGATCATGAAAAGCAAAGGGTTAAAATTGAAAAAGGACAAAATCAGGGAGGTGTGCTGTTCTGATAGATGACTAGCAGGTGATTGAAAAGGTGGGGGAGGGGGAAGCTCGGGGAAGGGATGTAATTAAGACGATGAATGATGTTAAGGTTGAAAGAATGACATTACTAAAAGACAATAAATAAAAACCCTGCCCTTTGATCCAGCCGGAAGTCCGGAGCCATGCCTCTGGGTCTGCCATCCAGCATGCGTGGTCCAGCTCCTTGGCCGCCCTTCCTGGCTCCGGCTTTCCCCAGTTTTCAGTTCCATTTAACGCTTCCCTTCATTTCCGAGTCCTCTACCAGGAATGCTCATCCTTTAGAAACCAATCGATTCCGGTGATAATTTCCTACAATCAAATTTGGAAATAAATTCAAAGAAAAGGGAATACGAATGAACAATTCTAGAACAGCTATTAGATAAAAGGAGGAAAATCTTTTCATTAAATCAAAGGTGCATTTGTCAAACAAAAAGGCCCCCCACTTCGAGGGGCTGTTTGGTTGGGGCACTGTGGGCCTCCCATCTCCCTGATAATTCCTGAGAAACTTTCTGTTTCCGAAACGTCCTTTCAGCCCTGCCAGGGAGCAGCCAAGTGGATAATGACATGATGACACGCCAACACGCGTGTATGTAACTGTGTCCACAAAGTCACTTCGCCACAGGCCAGCAGCTATGGCTCCTCCCGGGAGCCGGTCTCCCCCCTGTGACCAGCTCAGCCAGGGTCATTGTCCCCTGACTCACAGCCCGTGCTTCCCCCCAACAATGCCACTGACTTTCTAGAGCCCTGCCGAGCTAGATCCTACTCGTTATGTTCATCTTTCACCTCTAAGTCCCATCTTTCACCTCTAACTAAGTCTCTCGAGCGACTCACTAGCTTCAAACACCAAATAAATTACTCTTTGGGGGAACTTGAACAGTAAGAATTTCAGCTTCCTTTGTGGAGAACTGGGATACCTCAGAGCAGAGAGGTGGTCAGAGGCAGGTGGGACACGCACCGGCCTTCTGAAGGGTTTGGTTAAGTCAGGGTCCAGGTTGGACCTGGGTCGTTCTAAACAAGCTCAGTGAGGGCTAGCCTGTTCCGATAGCGAAGGCTCTTAGGTGGGGTGACTTGGGATATTAAAACTCTTTCAGGCATCTTAGATTTACCTCCCAGTGTACAGTCAACTTTTTTTTCTCCTTTTAAAGAGACAGGGGAAGGGAGGAAAAGAAACATCGCTGTGAGAGAGAGAGATGGATCAGTTGCCTCTCACACATGCCCCAGCCAGGGACCGAACCCCCAACCTAGACACGTGTCCTGACCAGGAATCAAACCGGTGAGCTTTCGCTTTGTGGGAGGACAGCCGACCAACTGAGCCACTGTGGTCAAGGCTGCAATCAACTGTTGATGTGAAAAAAAAAAACCCTTTGTGTTGATGATAGTGAACAGTAGAGAATCCATTACTTTGGACATTTGACTAGAACTCATTCAGAGGGGGACTCCCTGTTGGAACGCTCACTTTTCACACATATGCCCACGCCCAGCTGGATGCTACCTGTGGCCAAGGATCCACAGGCCGAGCAGTAGCCTCTGCCCAGTGGCCAGCTAGTGAGGGTTGCAGCATTGAATGGACCTGCGCAAAGCTGTTGCTGGGACCCTAGAAGCAGTGTCTTCGTCAGCTCCTGCTGCTGTGATGGAACACTCAGGCTGGGCGCTTGAACAGCAGAACTTCATTTCTCCCGATTCTGGGGCTGCAGAGTCAAAGGTCAGGGCACCAGCAGGGCCAGGTCCTGGTGAGAGGCCTTTTCCTAGTTCACGGATGGTCAGCTGCCTTCTTCGGCGACCTCACACAGTGGGGACAGAGACAGATCCTCTCTCTGCTGTTTCTTCCTGGAAGGGCACCAATCCCGTTCATGAGGGTGCCACTTCTGTGACCTAATCACCTCCCAAAGCATCCCCACCGCCAACGCTGTCACACTGGAGATCGAGGCTTCACCATTTGTAGGGGCACAAACATTCAGCACATGGCATCATAATATAGGAGTATCTAGCAATAGCCCTGGGGACTATGTTGACCTCTAACACTTCCCAACGTTAGAAGAAAGAAAAGAAAATTCAAAGGATTTCCATGCAGTGCTGGCCCAGAACTTAGAGGGGAGGCACAGGCAGGGACCGCCCTGAGGGCTCCCTGGGGGAGGCCGGCAGAGGGTTTCTTCGTTGGAGGGAGCACCAGGTTTGACCTTGTTGGGACACCAGCACGTGGGGCGGCAGCCCAGCCACGCTCTCTGCTGTGATCCTGCTCTGTGTTCCTGGGGTGGAGAGAGAGCAGGCATCAGAGATGCTTGCGGTTGACTCCCAGTATTGTTGAAGAGACGGGACTGCTGAGAAGCAGGTGTGAGGCGCTCTGCTGTAGACGTGAGGGATAATGCAGTGGGCGTCGCCCCCAGAGTGGTAATTACGTCATCTGTCTTGTCATGGAACGTGACAATAGTAATTGCAACATTTTTCCCGTCATCAAGGCCTGTAATTGCAGTGTCGCTACCCGGATTCTGTGCTAACTTGGGCCGTTTTAATCACCGCGTTTCCTCTGAAATGCAACGGTAAAATTCCACAATTGTGCCCAGGCTGCTACTTCTTTCCTTTTTTACTTTCTTTTTCTTTTTAATTTTTATTGAATGTATTGGGGTTACATTGGTTAATAAAATTACATGGGTTTCAGGTGTGCAATTCTACAATAAACCATCTGTACAGGGTCTGGCACAAATAACGCCCCTTTTATTACAAACTCTTTTATTACAAAATCATAAGCATGTAATTCTGTAGCATAACAATATCACACTCAACATTCCATATGACATTTTAGGTGAAATGTTCAAATTAAAACTGTAAATTATTACACCTACATTATAACTCTACCAACCACACTCAAGCAGGCGTTACTTCTGCTGGACCCTGTGTGTTGTACTATGTGTTCACCACCCAGAGTCTAGTCTCCTCCCATCACCATTTATACCCCATTCCCTGCTTCTACCTCCCCCCACCCTCCTTTCCCTCTGGGCATCACCGTATGTTGTCTGTGTCTATGAGGGTTCTGTTTTTTTAATTTAATCCCTTCATTCTTTTTGCCCTCCCCTCTGACAGCTATCACTCTGTTTTCTGTATCCATGAGTCTGTTTCTATTTTGATTGTTCGTTTATTTTTTTATTAGATTTCACATATAAGTGAATTCATACGGCACTTGTCTTTCTCTGACTGATTTATTTCACTTAGCATAATGTTCTCCAGACCCATCCATGCTGTCGCAAAAAGTAAGATTTCCTTTTTCACAGCCAGGTAGTATTCCATTTTGTGAATGTACCACTGCTTTTTTATCCCCTCACCTCCTGATGGGCACTTGGGCTGCTTCCAAATCTAGGCTATTGTGAATAATGCTGCAGTGAACATAGAGGTGCATATATTCTTTCAAATGAGTGTTTCAGGTTTCTTAGGATATAATCCCAAAAGTGGAAATGCTGGGTCAAAAGACAATTCCATTTTTAATTTTGGGGGGAAACTCCATCATATTTTCCACAGGGGCTGCACCAGTCTGCATTCCTACCAACAGTGCACAAGGGTTCCCTTCTCTCTACATCCTCCCCAGCACTTGTTGTTTTTTGATTTATTGATGATAGCCATTCTGATAGGTGTGAGGTGATATCTCATTGTGATTTTAATTTGCATTTCTCTGATGATTGGTGATGCTGAGCATTTTTTTCATGTCTATTGGCTATCTGTTTGTCCTCTTCAGAGGTCTCTATTCAGGTTGTTTGCCCGTTTTTTTAATTGGATTGTTTGTCTTCCTGGTGTTGACCTATAAAAGTTCCTTATACATTCTGGAAATCAGCCTCTTATCAGATGTATCACTGGTAAATGTTTTCCCATTCGACGGGTTGTCTTTTCATTTTGATGATGGTTTCTTTTCCTGTGGGGAAGCTTTTTAGTGTGATACAGTCCTATTTGTTTATTTTTTCTTTTACTTTCCTTTTTCTAGGAGACATATCAGGAAAAATATTGCTACAAGAGATGTCTGAGGTTTTACTATCTATGTTTTCTTCTAGGATTTTAATGGTTTCATGACTTACAGTTAAGTCTTTTATCTATTTTGAGTTCATTCTTGTAGAAGGTATAAATTGGTGGTCTAGTTTCATTTTTCGCATGTATCTGTCCAATTTTCTGTGCACCATTTATTGAAGAGACTGTCTTTACTCTATTGTATGCTTTTGCCTCCTTTGTCAAATATTAACTGACCATATAGGCATGGGATGATTTCTTGGCTCTCTGTTCTGTCCCATTGATCTATATACCTGTTCTTATGCCAGTACCAGGCTGTTTTGATTACAGTGGTCTTGTAGTATAGTCTTATATCAGGTATCATGTAACTAACTGCTTCTCTCTTGCTGCCTTTAAGATTCCCTCTTTGTCTTTAATCTTTGCCATTTTAGTTATGATGTGTCTTGGTGTGGGCCTCTTTGAGTTCATCTTGTTTATGACTCTGCACTTCTTGAACTTATGTATCTTTTTCTTTCACCAGGTTAGGGAAAATTTCCGCCATTATTTCTTCAAATAGGTTCTTGTCCCTTGCTTTCTCTCTTCTCCTTCTGGTACCCCCCTATGATTCAGATGTTGTTACACTTCATGTTGTCCCCAAGATCCTTCAAACTCTCCTAATATTTTTTAATCCCCACATGAGGACATGTTTTATTAATTTTAGGTAGAGAGGAAAGGAGATAGAGAGAAACATCAATGTGAGAGAAAAACATTGATCGGTTGCCAACTGGGGATCGAACAAACCTGCACCCCAGGCATGTGCCCTAACCAAGTATCAAACCCGCAAACTTTTGGTGTACAGGACAACACTCCACACAACTGAGGCACTCAGCCAGGGCAAATGTCTTCATTTTTTAAGGGTTTTTTTTGTTTTGTTTTTTGCTACTCTGTTTGGTGTTTTCTGCTCCTTTGTCTTCCACAACTCTGCCGTGATCTCTCCAGGTAAGGTCACCTGGAGCCCAAAGGGTGAATTCCTGTGAGGGGGAAGCATCAGTCAGGTTCATGGGAAAGCAGGTGAAATGGCCCTCACCCCAAAGCTACACCACTGAGTAGCTGACCCCCGGAGTCTGCCCAGGCTCTACACCACAGTCCAGGCAGCCGACTCCTCAGCAGGTCATGAGTGCTGCATGGTGGGGTGATTGCTCCCCCTGGGCTGATGGTGTAGGGAGGGGAGTGCTCCACTCAAGGAAGAATGTAACCTGAGGTGTTGGAGAGGCACTCAGCACAGGGATCCTGGTGGCTGTTCTCTCAGCTTGCTCCTCAGAGCCGCAAACCCCAGTCTCTCCTCATACAACTTCCATCCACTCTACCCTCTCCATGCCAGAGCCCAAGGTGAATGCCTGTGAATGCGATTTTGTGCACTGGCCCTTTATGAGAGAGCCTGTGTCTCTAGAAGACTCCTACCCTCCTTGGCGGACAATTCCCAGTGATTTTCACAGCCAGATGTTATGTGAGTGCCTCTTCCCAGCTCTGGTGCTTTGGGCTGGGAAGCCCAGCATTGTGTTGAGACCCTACACTCCTAAGGGGGAAACTTTGCAGCTGAGATATCTCTCCAGAACCTCAACTGCACCCCTATGGGAGTGGGGTCAGCCCTTCCTACATCTCTGCCCTTCCTACCAGTCTCAGTATGGCTTTATCTGTAAGTCCTTGGTCATAAGACTTACATTCAGCTAGCCCTCAGTTGGTTATTCAGGTTGATTGCTCTGTATTTTAGCTGTAATTCCAGTTTGCTCCTGGGAGGAGGTGAGTGTAATATCCACCTAGTCTGTCACCTTGTTTGTTCTTGCCAGTTCTTCTCAACAACTGTTTTCTTAGAAATTTTAACAGTTCAGTAGTGAGGAGAGGAGGCAGCGATGCTCTGGGCAAGGTGGAACATTGGACTTCGGGTAAAGCAGACTGGAGACTTGGTGAGACAGTCTACACAGTAAGGGAGTTTTATATTTCCAACCAGGCTAAAGTTTACTTTTTGAATATGGATCATCTGTTTTGTTCAAAAATGGCAAATGTTTTACAGGGTTTGGCACTGTCTGCAACCCATATTTTATATATGTTGAAGGAAACTTTCAATCATAAAAGTCAACCTAGGGCTGATTCAGAAAACCCTCCCACTGAACCTAAGAGCAGATTTAGGTGAATTCATGCCCAGACCCCAAGCATGTGTAAGGTCACCTTTCAGTATAAGAACATGAAGATGCTCACTACGAGTATTCATCCTTTCAGATCACAGCCCAACAAACTTCAGGAGTTATGCAAGATACTTCAATTATACAGGAATAAAGGGCCAGGGGACACTGAAATAAAAGGGCTGAAGGCTAAGCAAAAGCTCCCTTGCTCTGGCCAGTGTGGCTCAGTTAGCTGGAACATCATCCCATAACCAAAAGTTTGCAGGTTCGATTCCTGGTCAGGGAACACACCTAGATTATGAATTCAATCCCTGATCTGGGAATATACAATCCCTGGTTTGGGTGCATACAGGAGGCAACCAATTGATGCTTCTCTTGTATCAATGTTTTTCTCTCTCCCTCCCTTACTCTCTAAAAGCAATGAAAAAAAATCCTCAGGTAAGGAATAAAAATAAAAAAGAAAAACTCTCTTAATTCCTTTGTTGTAAGATGACTTTCTTGCTCTTAGATCATCCTTTATGTCTCAATAATCTGAGTGCATCTAGGAAATCAATATTGCGTGGAAGCAACTTTTAAACTGGGTGCTCATGACCTCATTATGTATTCATTCATGTTATGTAGGACCCCACTGTGAGTGTGGTTGTAACTAAGTGGACACATCCATAACCCTAAAACAACAACAGGAGGCGATCTAAGAACAGTTGCTTTTCTTGAAAGAGAAACTGTGGCATTGGGTGCAGTGTCACCTTTGGAGGTGATAGAAAAATGCCCACATCAGACCTGTGTCAAACCAGCAAGGCCAGACACTAACAGCAAAGTTGTCAGGGGGTGCAGACACGGGGCTGCGAGGGAGGCAGACATGCTGATGTGAGACAGGAACGTGGCCCAGCCCTGTCTCCCCTCCACCTGCTGTCCCCTGAGCCCCATTTTTTAGCCCCCTCCTCCCGTGCTTGGGCCCCAGTGAAGCGTCCCCTGGCCAGTACTCTAGGGAAATTGAATGAGTCAGATCCACCGACATAGATCTGACAAGTACTCAAACTAGTAAACTGATGAAGGGAAAGGAAGCTCTAATTATAATTTAGCTAGTCAGCTTTGGTTGACTGATCCAACTTTGGACCAGTGGATCGTGCTGGTGAAAGATAAACTGAGGCACACGAAAGTTATTCTACAGGAGTTCATTGGAGCATGCATTGGCTAGAACCAGGCAGCACAAAGTGGCCAGAAGTGCCCCACCTGCATGACCTGCGGCAAAGTTTCTACAGTGGAGAGGTGGGAACAAAGCAGAGAAATTACCATATTGGTTAGAGCCCAAGTGGTTTCCTTATTTAGGGAGGCCTAGTTGGCTGTTTGTGATTGCCTGTTCCTCAGTTTCCCTTTCTCAGGTCCCAGGGCAGGCAGTGGCTTGGGTTCCAGTTAGCTCACATGGGCTGCCATGCATTAGAGCCACCTCAGTCTGATGACCTCCTCGTTTAGAGGCTTTGACAGTGTGTGGGTCACAGCCAGGGGAGGAGAATCTTGGAGGTGACATTGGCCAGGGCATGGGGGAGAGGAAGCAGATCCCAGCTCAGGAATTTATGTGGGAGGGTTTCCTCGGCCAGACCCCATGGAACAACCTAAGAAACTTCAGGTGCAAGACTTGCCTTCTGGCCGTGTGAGTTCCCTGGGCGAAGGCATCTGAGGAGAGAGGGTGCAGGCCTGCCCAGCAGATGAGAACCTCCCTGCATGCAGGAGCTCTGGTTTTCATGATCAACTGATCAGGCGCCACAGAAGCCCAGATTCTGTGGCCAGGCTGCTGTCCGTCTGAGTCTGGCCTCTCTCCTGCTGGCGATGTACCTGGGGCACATTTCATAACTGTTGTGCCTCAACATCCTCATCTGGAAAGTGGCTTCAGGAGTGTTACTTGGAAGAGCTGAATGAGTCATTCACACGATGGTGCAGCTAGCACAGTACCTGGCTCGTCAAGACCCTTGGTGACTATCAGCCATTGTTTGTACTAATGGTTGAATGTGGCTGTCCCCTAAACTTGTGTAATGTGGGTCATGTGCAGGAGGGGGCCCACTCTTAGCCAGAAAATAGTGTTTGGGGGCCCAGAGCCTGGGGACTCACCTCTGGATAAAGGGCACAGGTTTTCCAAGGTGACTGCCCCCCAAGTGGGACTGGGTGGGGCCATCAAACACCATGTCTCCTTGCCCATCATGGGCACACAGTGGCGAGCAACTGTTCTTTGTGTGATAGTGCCAATCACTGTAGTAACTTTATAACATTTGAGTCCTCATTTAGACCTTCTAGGGTGCAAAAACCTTGCCCCATTCTTTCCCCTGTATTCTCTCAATATATACGTCCTAGATGACATAATGAGGTTTATAGAGAATTCAGAATAAACAAAGCACATCCCAAAAATAAAATAGATACAAACAGTGAAGACTAGAGAGGGGATGGTGGGCAGACGAGGCCTTCCTCAATGAAGCATCTGGAAGAGCTCACTGGGGTCAGAGACACAGGCCCATGGGTCTTGGAGGAAGAAGGTACAGTTCTGACACCACCCACCTGTCGTGTCTGCTGACCTGGACAGCCACCAACGGTGCCGCTAGGGGAATTCAGAGGTCGTCCTAATCTGGTGGCCATGAAGGAGGCACGGCAAGTGCCTGGGGCTGGAAAGGAGGGAGCCGTGACTGAGGCTGTGGGGACAGCCCTGGCTTTATTGGAGAGGTGGCAGTGAGCATGCTGCACGCAGGGCACCGCCCCCCCCCCACTCGCCACGCTCTCACTGCCACCCCCACTCTCTGGTGCACCCACCGCAGCTACGTGGGCCTCAAGGTCATTCCTCTGGCCCCCACAGGCCTGTGCTGCCCTGGGAGAGTCCGCATGGGTGTCCTGTAAGCCACTGCAGATGTCAAACACTCCCACTCCACCCAACACCATTTACTTAGGATCTAAAATACTGCCCATGGAGTGATTAGAGGTAAAATTGTAGACTTTTAGAGTTAAAGGGACCCTTGAAGTATCTAACACTCCTGAATTTTACAGATGAGGAAACGGAAGCTCAGAGAGGTTGAGTTACTTACCCAAGATCACACAGCCAGCTTAGGGGCACAGGGGAAACTGGAAATCTGATGTCCGTTGTACCCCTTACTCCATTCCACACTCCCAACAAATGCAGACTTTGTCAGGGTTTAGGTTGACTCGTCAGCTCAACTTTTAGTGGTTTTACTTGAGGGAAAAATTCATTATACATCTCCACTGCAGTTATTTGTAGGAGTCCAGCTGCTGGAAACCAGAAGAATTTCTGTTAAATTTTGGAAGATGGGCCACTTAAAAACCTAGAGGGAATGTGTGTGGCTCATATGTACTGAAGGTTGTAGATGGTTTCATTTGTGGGGTGTTCTTGTCATTCCTGAGAAGATTTAGGTGTCTTTGAATGCACTGTCATACACCACCCGAGCCTCCAACGTGCTGGCCAAGGAACAGCTCAATGGCAGGATGGCTCCTGCACAGGCCATCTACCTGTCTGTGTTATATATGCATTGTGCTTATAATGTGTATTGTACTATGTGGGTCATGTGAGTGGGTTACAATAAGACAATTAATAATAATAATAATAATAATAATAATAATAATAATAATAAATGCAGTCACATTGGCTTAGCCGGGGCCAGCACTCTGCTTCGTTCATCTAGAAATGGTCTTGGAGAGTGACTGTGGGCTACTGGCCTGCAGCTTTCACTCGTCACTCACCAGAGAGGAGAACAGGGATGTCCTAACCCTCCAGCCGGCTCCAGGTCCTCCAGGTGGTGGCGTCCTGCCGTCTGGAGCAGTCTCTTTCCTTGAAGGCAGGTGTCTCCTCGGGTTTGCACAAAGCCTCCCTCCAGGCTGAGCATGGCCTTGCTGTTGGCCATGCCCACAGCACCATCTGTCCTAGGGCTTGTCCACTCTCCACATGGCCACTTGGAACCAGCCCCTCACCCTGAACCTGTGCTGTGTCCCCGCAGGTGTCCCAGGCTGCCGCAGATCTCCTGGCGTACTGTGAGGCCCACATCCGGGAGGACCCTCTCATCGTCCCTGTGCCCGCGTCAGAGAACCCATTCCGGGAGAAGAAGTTCTTCTGCACCATCCTCTGACTCTGTCTGCGATGAGACGCCTCCTTTTCCGGAATGTCCCGTGGGGACCCGCATGTGCATAGCTTTCCCCCTCTGTCCCTGCCTGTCCCTGCCCAGCCACGATCATGGGAGTTGGTTTCATCCATCCTTTGGTTTTCTTCATTACACTAATTTCACTTCTTCTTTTCATTTTCAAGTTATTTTCATTATCGGAAAAGAAAATAGACATTTTCATAGCTAAATAACAAATGTGCCAAGTAAAAATAAGTATGGATTTCAGGGCTTAAATTTTTAAACATCAGTTCCCAACTTTAAATACATCAAGCTAATACATTTCAGTTGATAATTTATTGAAAAACTATACCCAAGAATCCCCATTCCCAATAATTCAGCATCAAATAAGAGCACTTTGACCAACTGAAATACATGGGTAAAATTTTCACCTCCTTCCCTGGAGAAAACAGTTTTGGAAGGCCTCTGTTCCTGCTTTTCCATCATCCTGTTAAAAAGGAAACAACCACCCTGGCCAGGCAGCTCAGTTGGTTGGAGTGTCGTCCCCATTCTCCAAGGTTGCAGGTTCGAGCCCCAGTCCAGGCACATACAAGAAGCAACCAATGAGTGCATCTATGAGTGGAACAACAAATCTGTTTACCTGTCTCTCTCCCCCCTACACACATCTCTCTCTCTCTCTAAAATCAATCAATAAAAAATTTTTTAGAGAAAAGAAACAACCTACAGCATCAACAGGTTGTTTTTTAATCCTCTCCTGAGGATACGTTTATTGATTTTAGAGAGAGAGGAACACCGAAGTGAGAGAGAAACATTGATCGGTTTCTCTTGACTGGGCCCCGACTAGGGATCAAATCCGCAACCTAGATATGTGCCCTGACCAGGGATCCAACCCACACCCTTTCGGTGTATAGGATGACGCTCCAACCAACTTAGCCACCTGGCCAGTGCGTGTCAACAGTTTTCTTAACTCGTATGGCCCAGCCCCTGCTGAGAGCCCAGGCCCCTGTATTCCACCAGTTGTCACTGACCACCCCAGAGGTGGTCCTTCCACAGATGTAGATGTGGGGTGCATACTACAGCAAGCTGGGCTGTGCATGCACATGGTGACTCCAGCTGCCAAAGGCGCCACCTCCCCTCGCCGCACGACACCTCTGCCTGCTTCCCTGACTGGCTCCTCCTCGTGAGTCTACCTAGGGCAGTGCTAATGAGGGCTGTTCTGGGCCTGACACAGGGCCCTCTGGGGTTTCACCGTGGTGGCCCTTCCCCAGAGGAGTGAGTCACAGGAACGGCAGATCTGGGCATGGACAAGTGTTCATTTACTTAATCCTCCAACAATAAATAAACATCATGGGCATATCTGTTTTAAAGGGAGGAAAACTGAGGCACAGAAAAATGATGGTTTCCCCAGGGTTATAGGTGGTAAGCAGGAAAACTGGGGCTTGAGAGCAGGCAGCCTGGCCCGAGCCCTGTCCAAGCCCGGGGGCTAGGCTGCCTTCCGGGTCTACCTGTTTGCAGGCAGGCAGACCCACAAACATCCTGAAAGCACAGTGACCGCAGCCCATTCAGCAGCACAAGCCTCTTCCCCTCTGTGCCAGGAGGAGGCAGGTCGGGCCTGTGTTCCCGAGGTTCATGGAAGATGACACATGGTTGCCCCAGTGGGAGGCCAATCAGCTCTTGGTGTTTCCGAGACAAACTTGCAGGTCCTTCCAAAAACACACTCACACTGCGCTGAAGAAGAGACAACCCCACAGGAGCACAGAGCACCTTGTCTTTCCTGTTGTTGGGAAACAGCCTCTGTCTCTGGTCCCAACAGGGCTTGCTCCACGAGCAAGCCATTGTGTTCCTGAGATGTTCTAACCTGCGACATGGGGATAATGGTGGTGTGTCCTCCTGCCTTTCTGCGCAGGAGGACACAGAGAGGTGCTACAAAGATGAAAGCTGTTATTATCATGTAAAACAAACACATGTACTGAATGCTGAGCTATAATATAGGGGAGACTGTGTGGCTTCAAAGATGCCATGGTTCCACTGAGAAGGCTAATGTAAAATTGCCTGCAAAGAGGAAGATACAATTTTCAGATCAATTTATGACTCACCACCCTTGTAAATGGTTCTAGTACATTTTCATTCTTTGCATCTTTTGTTGAAACCCATTCTTAGCTTCACTAAAGCTCACTGGTAATACCAGTGTTATTAAATAAGACCTCAGGTCCTTCTCTGTCTGTGACCAGGGTCTCTTTAGTCTGTGGCCCTGGTCAATACCATTAACCTAATAAAACAAAGCACAATCCATAAAAGCACAACAGAGAAGCTGAGAAAGTGGGACAGCACTGAAACTGGCTAAATCGGGTCAAGAAAAACAATGTGCTTCCCATTCCCCTGTTTGTCTTTACCTTTTCTGTCCGTCCACATTCTGCCTGCCTTCTCCTCTCTTCCTTCCATTCCTTAAGGATGTCTTTTGTCCTTTACCACACCTTTTCCTTCCAAACCTGTGGTTTTTGTGCAACTCACCCCTGGAATGTCCCTGAACTCAAGGCCATCTTTTTAAAGGCAAGCTCAGCCTTGTGAGCTGTGAGATACACAAACGTGTGACTGGTCCCCTCCCCCTTCTCGCTACTGTCAGGAGGTAAATGACATGGAGTGCTCCTGTGGTAGGCAGTTATCACTGTGCCACTGGGTGCATGTTTCCAGTTTGGCTGTCCAGCATCTGACCCCCCTTCCCATAGGAAGGAATCACCCCTTATACATTGAGTCAGTGAGAGGCAGTGTCCCCCCACCTGTGGATGCTCAAATGGAGAGGTCTTCCCTGTGTTTCAGGTGTATCCCCTTTCTAGCACTGGCTGAGTGCTGAAAGGGAGTGCCCAGTCACCCGGGGTGAGCTACATACCCCTGCTTGGGATGTGACCCCAGAGACAGTGACACAGAAATGACAGCGTGCTGAGATTTATTTCATGGGAGTTGTGGTGGTTGGGGACAGCTGTGGCTCAGCAGATGTCCAGGACTACTGTGTCCCCTGGTAGCAGCTCTGGGGTGGCAGAGTCCTGAGCCAAATGTTCCTACTGGTTCCTTGGCCCCACTGAGCTGCCTCAGCTCCCAACCATTGTCTTAGGTTTCCTTCCTAGCTTTCTGTCAACCCTTTGAGCCCCCAAGTTCCACCCAATAAATTCCTTACTCTTCCCTGAAATAGCTTGGGTGGGTTGTAATATATGACCTAAAACTCCACTCCAAGGTGTGTACGTAACAGGAATGTGTGCCTACATTCACCAGAAGAAATGAACTATACTCGTAGCAGCACTATTCACGACAACCCCAAGCTGGAAGGCACCCACATGCCCACATTGAATGGATAAACCAATAACGGTACATTCACACGTGGAATCCCACAGGGCAATGAGAATGAGTGAACAGCCCTGCAGCCGCATGCTGCTGCTTGGCGTGGAGCACGAAGCAAGGCACATCCATGCTATGTGGTTCCATTTCCATGGAGTGTGAGACCCACATAGCCCTCTCTGCTGCTGCAGGGGGGCTGCTGGTTACTCTCCAGGAGCCTGGTAGCCAGGAGGGGCACAGGCAGGGCTTCTGGGGTGTTTTGTTTCTTCTGTCCAGTTTGTGAAAATTCTTTGAGCCGTACACATTCCAGGTGTGCACTTTTCTGTACTTGCATTATACTTCAATAAAAGTTGGTTTTTGTGGCTAGCAGTCAAGAATCCTGCTTTGGTTTGGTTCTTTTTTGGGTTTTGTTGTCTTTTTGGCACTTTGCTCAACCTTTACTGCTCTTCTAGTCTAAATCCATTCTGGGGCACTTCAGAGTGTATCTAGCAACATTTTGAAATAGGAAGTATTTCCGATTCACAGTTCTTTGGACGGAGAACAGGCTTTGAGCACCAGGCGACAGTCCCCTATGAACAGGGCCTGTGAATGCCAGGCTACGGAACTTGTGTGTTTGGGGAAAACAGTGAGGAATCCCACTGGGATTTCCCACTTGGAGCTTCCTCTCTGTAACTGAGGCAGGTGGCACCCTCCCAGCTCCTCCTCCCTCGGACTGTCAGGAATGAACAGAGGGGTGGCTGTTACAAGACCCGAATATCAGACTCCACCTCCCAGGAAGGAATCGCACCCAGGCCCCAGCTGGCTCTGTGATGATGTGTCTTCTGCATGTAGCCGGGTCACCCCCGCCAACCAGCCGTAGATACCGAGGTAAATGCCTCCGTTGACTCTTTGCCATCCAGCGGCTGTCAGCCCCCTCCCAGACTTTAAAAGTTTCTGAACTCCACCCCCCCCCCACCCCCCCCACCCCCCCCCCACCCCCACCCCACCCCCCCCCCACCCCACCCCCCCCACCCCCCCCCCACCCCCCCACCCCCCCCCCCCCCCCCGTGCCATCGCCTTTGCTCTCAGCTACCATGTGGCCTCAGCCATTCTCGTAGCTCCGACAGGTTCGCCCTGGAAGGGCGCTGGAATCCTGCTCTGGGAGTCATTCCGCACGCCTGCCTGCCCCGTGGGGCTCCACCACATCTGAGAGCCCCGTCGCAGCCTCCCTCCGAGGGGGCCGGGGGAGGGGAGCAAACTGCAGAGCAGAAGGAATGCCGTCTGGTGCCTGTTCAAACTGGAGATGAGAATAATAATGACAACTAATGTTTTTGTCCCGAGAAGAACATGGACTTCGCTAGTAGATTAGACAGACTCTGTTCACACATGCGTACCCTCGGCACACCGGGGCGGTGAGAAGGCACCAGACCGCGGCGGGTTTTGGGGAGCACAGGAGACGCCCCCTGCCCTGCCCTGCCCATTGCCGCCCTGTCTCCTGGGCAGCTCTCCGCTGTGCCCTCCGGGGCGCAGGGCCCGCAGCCACGCCGCTGGGGAGTGTGCGGCCCGGTGTCTTCGGCGTTTCCAGAGAGAAGTGTGGATGGGCCACGTCCACCCGACTGGTCAGAACCCGACATCCCGTCCAGCGTCTAATAAAACCCCCTTGACAGTGTTTTAGCTACAAATAACTCACTAACTTGTAGATGTTGGAGCTCAGGTATGGCGATTAGCCTACTGCCCACGTTCTCGTAGCCACTCACCTGCAAAGCCCGCCTCCAAAGCCCGCCCGCTCAGGCCCGCTGTCCTCTCCAGAGCCACCTTCGCACCTCAGTTCCCCACAGACCCCGTGCCCCGGCCGCAGCGGCGCTCTTCGGCTACCTCCCGGCCCTGCTCCCGGCCGCCTCAGAGCCCTCGCACCGCCGCCGCCTCCACCACCTCGCGCGCGCCTTCGCCGGCTCTGCGTGTCCTTTCCTCTCAGGCGGAGAGCACAGCCGCGGGTTCCCGCCTGCCCCGCCCTCTCCGGCCCAGTCGGGCCGTGCGTGGGCGCCGGCCGCAAGGGGGCGCTGTCCCTGCAGCGCTGTGCCTTGCCTCCGTCCAGTTCGTGCGCGAGCTGCCAGCGCCAGTCCGGGCTTCTTCACTGCATGTGTCCCCAGAGCGTCACCCGGCACGTGAGAGGCACTCGGTGAGCAGCAGCCACAGAAATGAGGGAAGGTCACCACTCGATCTTTTTGACACTAAGTGGGTCCTAGGGTTCCCCATGAGCGAAACGTGGGAGGGGGAGGGAACTCTCAGAAGACCTTGTGAGGTGGACACCGTCACCAGGGAGGAGGAGGGAGGGTAGCCCCATCCGCTTCGGGCGCACCTGAGGGGTCAGGCACCCAGCGGAGGGGCTCCGTGTTGGATCTTCACACCCGAGATGAGCCACCTGCGCTCCTTACGTTCCTCAGACGCATATGCGAGGTGGTGAGTTCTGATGGAGTCCCTGGCCCAGTGGCTGGATGTGAATCCCAGTCATTGCTGACGACGCCACCCTACCGCCGCCTGCCTCACACCACCGAGTCTCAGAGACACAGGCTCTCCCGCTCCACCACGGGGAAGAACGAGCCACGGGGAAACCTTGAACACGCTCTTGGCTTCATGCTACGGTTATGCTGTGCACGCACCTCCACCCCGGGCAGGGGGAGGCTGTTGGACCGTGGGCGTGAAGGCCCGGGAGGGCCGCTCGTGGGTGAGCCGTGGGGAGGGGACCTGCTGTTACATGGCCAGGTGAGTGCACAAGCATTAATTCTCTGACTTGGTTTTCCAAATCATTTGGTAAAATTCTAATCAACTACTGAAGGTTTATGTTATTGATTATATTTTACTTTATTGTTTAATTTTAAGTTGGACTTCTTTCAGCTGGCTTCTAAGTAGACCAGTCCCGGGGGCAGAGCCCGTGTCCCTGCTGTGTTGTCCTAGATGCCGCTCTCGTGATTCCTGTGTCCTGGTCTCCTGATGGAAAGATTGCTTGTCTCATCGTGGCCCTAACTGGTCTCTCACACTCGGAAATACACACTCACATCAGTGTGTCTCTAGCGAAAATGACACAAGAACAGGAAAATAAAAAAAGAGAGGATGGGCCCCCTCAATAATGATTGAGTTAGGAGGTTGTAAGGAGAACAAAGACACCAGAGCACCAAGAGGCCTGGGCCTTGAGTCAGAGGGACTCAGGTTCAAATCCTGCCTCTGCCTCTTCCCAGCCTTGCAGCTGCATTAACCTTTCATTTTCTCACCTGGTAAAATAATGATAATAGTGCCTATTTCACAGGGGGCTCTTGAAGATCCCATGAAATAACGTAAGTACTGAGCACTGCCTGGCACCTAACACACACTCAATAAACAGGGACTCTGCTTACCTCGTTGGCAACTGTTGTGGAAACAAGACCAAACAGAGAGAGACTCCAAATTTAAAGCAAGACATTGCCATTTACGGAAAACACATCGAAAAAGGGAGAGAAGACAAAATCTGCCAGTCAGTAGCCAGGCTCCTGTCACACTCCAGCACCTGCACACATCAGAATTACAGGCTCTTTTCTACATGAACACAACCGGGGCCCCCCAGCCCCCACTTTCCAGGAGCCCCCTTCTGGAGAAGGGACCTCCTGATATGTGGGGAAGATGAGACCTCATGGTAATCAGTGCAGGAGCTCCAAGTATGTGGTCAAACATTCAGGGTCTCTGAAGGGACCAGTGTGTTTACCCAAGGAAGTAACCCATTAAGGGCCTCTCTGGTGGCTGGAACTTCGTAACTTCTCCTGGGTGGTGCTGCCCTTTTGTGGTGAGCTGATTTTACCATTACCTTCTTTGGGTTTGTGCCTCTGACAGTTTTGGCTGAATACACAATGGAGTCCCCAAAGCTGGCCCCAGGGGGGACGGGTCAAGGGGGAGGGTTGTCGTGGCTCGGTGGGGCTGGCACAGAGTGTCCACCTGCTGCTCAGCCTGACGCAGGGCAGATGGGGGGCTGTAGAAACCACTTGGGGTTCTCCTAGTGCAAGTCCAGGATCCAGGCACAAATTACTTAATTGTTGTGACAGGCTGAGCTGTGTCCTACTCAAATTCATGTGTCTATGTCCTAACCCCCAGGCCTTCTGAATGGGACCGTAACTGGAGACAGAGTCTTCACAGAGGTAAACAAACTAACATGAGGTCTGAGAGTGGGCCCTAATCCACTGTGACTGGGGTCCTCATAAGAAGAGAGGGGACACAGACGCACACAGAGGGGGAACCATGTGAGGACACAGAGAGGAGGTGGCCATATATACACCAAGGAGAGAGACCTCAGAAGGAACCAACCTGTTGACATGTTGATCTCAGACTTCTGTCCTGCAAAACGGTGAGAAAATAAATGTCTCCTGTGTCGGCCATGCAGTCTGTGGTACTTTGTTATGGCAGCCAGAGCAAACTAATTTACTTTTCAAATCCTTATGTAGAGCTTGCCAGGTGCCCTTTGAAAATAGGTCTGCTTAACAGCCCTGTGAGGACTAGGAAGAACCAATTTTAAAGATGACAAAATGAGGCACAAAGAGGTCAAGCGTCTGCCTTGTTACTCCAGAGGAAACAGGCAGAGCTGGAGCCTGGGCCATCGAGTGCTAGAGCACCTGCTCTGAGCCACTTGGCTCTGTGGCCCCTTGGAGTAGGTGGGAACCAGCTGATCCCAGGGTTCAAATGAAAATCATGGGCAGCTGAACAGGGGCATGAAGAGTGTTGGGGACTTTGGCAGGTGATGCTGCAGAAACCCAGTAGGTGGTTCTCATGGGGTCAGGGGACATGGGTATGGCACAGGTCAATCTTCAGATGCTGGGACACAGCTATGCAGCAGGGTCATAGGGCCAAACCCCAGTCATGACAGACCTGACTGGAGCAAAATGGGGATTCATGTAAGCCTGGAGAACTAGAATTTGCCAGAAAAGAACTTGGGGTGGAGACCATAGTGGAAGGCTGATCCTTCAAACTGGGACACACAGCAGGCAGGAGAACGCAGGTCACGAACACCAAGCCAGAAGCCTCGGAGCAGAATGTGAGCTGGGGACAGTGGGCAGAAGGACATCACAGATTTTCAGCAGGGGGGTGGGTACTGTAGGAAGGGTGGGGACAAAACCCTAGAGCAGGGGCCAAGGCTACTTGAGCACAGGCCAGAGATGACTGTCTGGGGCTCATGAAGCCCAGCTCTGAGGGGCAGAAGAAGCAAGAGCCAGAAGAGTGAGAGAAAAACCCCGTGGGGACCCCAGCATTCTCCGGGAGTGTCCTTTTCTGCCTGAGAAGGTGGAATCTATTTTTATTAATTTTTCTGAAACTTATTGCTGAGGCCAGACTCAACCCACTAACAGAGAAAGGTTTGGAAAAGGTTTACTACTTCAAGGCGGAGAAGCTCCAGAAGCAAGCAAGCTCCAGTCTGCTGACAGCAGAGCGCCTTGGAAGAGAAGCAGCTTCAGAGGCAGAGAGTTCAACCTCCTCCATCCCAGAAACAGACTCCCTGGTCCTTCAAATGCCATTATCTTTTTGCTTGTTGACAGCTAGCATTTTGTAAACATCATCCAAGCAAGCAATTTTTTCTGAAAAAGGCAATTACTTCAAGAACTGAACTGCTAAGCACCTTGGTTGAAAACTCCTCCAATATCAAATAGCCTGTGTTAGGAATCTATAATGATTTTGTGATGATAGACTTTTATAACACTCTTTTTATAGTATAACACTTTTCTTTCTATAATACAAATGCTGGCAAAATTACATTAAGATACACAGATTCCATTAATTGTGAGGACTAATAGAAAATAAGGCCCCCAGACCTATTGAGAGTAAATGAAGGACTCATTAAGAAAACAGAGCATGGCCTTGGCTGGTGTGGCTCAGTGGATTGAGTGCTGACCTGCAAACCAAAGGGTCGCTTGTTCAATTCTCAGTCAGGGCACAAGCCTAGGTTAGGGGCAAGGTCCCCAGTAGGGGTGCTCAAGGGGCAACTCCACATTGCTGTTTCTCTCTCTATCTTCCTCCTTTCCCCTCTCTAAAAATAAATAAATAAAATCTTAAAAAATAAATAAATAAAAGAAAACAGAGCTCTAACCAGACAGCTCAGTTGGTTAGAGTGTCGTCTCAATGGACCAAGGTCACGGGTTGGATCCCCAGTCAGGGCACATGCAAGAATCAACCAATGAATGCATGGACAAGTAGAACAACAAACTGATGTTTCTCTCTCTCCCTCTTCCTCTCTCTCTAAAGTCAATAAATAATTTTTAAAACAGAGATTAAGATTTACCAGTATAATATTTATCTTTAAATACACAGAAGTGATTAATTCATTAGTAATCAGAATGAGTCAGATATTTATATTTTTAGCACTCAGATAACAGGAATGTATTTCCAAGAGTTTATTTACTCACCAAAGTCTTTATTAAATTGCATATAATTAATGTGAATTTTCAGCACATTTTACTTCAACACAGCTATGTAAATTTTTTAGAATACGTTTGTTTACTGAACTACCAAATGCAGTAATAAACTACCATTATAGTCTTTGCTTTAACTGGGAGAAGAAAAATAGGAAATCCAGAGAAGAAATTCTTTCCAACAGTGAGCTAAGCAAACTGTGTGTAACACAAGTAACCTATGCCCAACTAAGAATTCTAATTTTACAGTAATGTGCCGTCAGTGTCTGCTTCATAAACATTAGCCCACACCATTCCTATCAGTTATGAGCTAGTTGTTTTCAGGCTCTAGTTAATCTAAGTGATTTTTTAAAGCTTTATTACCAATGCGTGTGCTGGATGTGGCTTGTCCAGTGCTTGAAGCTGTGACAGAATGGCTCCAGACCACATAAAATGGGAGAGACGCCCAGAGCAGCTGGCAATCCCTGAGCATTTGTGAGCATGTGTGACGGGACTCTCTACTGTTATTACTCCGACTTCACAGGTGAGGCAACTGAGCAGCAGTGTGCTGGTGAGTGGCAACAACCGGGTTAGGGAAGGGGGCAGGTACCAATCTGCAGCATGTAACAGCTCCCACGGTGTAAATACTCCCATCAAGTTACCACGGAACAGCAACGGACTGGCAAAGCTCTTGAAAATTTAGCAATGGGTTGTCACTGGCCAATCAAGTCACTTGCTCACTTTCACAAAACCCAAGCAGCAAATATAAGAGCTGTGATTTGAACCAGGGAGTCTGACGTCAGAGCCTGTGTTCTCATCCAACTTTTAGGAAGAAGAACCCACCACTCCCAAGGCTGCACCTGAATGTCAGTCATGCTGAGGAAGGGTAAGTGCCCAGCTGCTCTCACCTGTGGCTTCAGTAAGAAAGGGGAGGAAAAGCAGATCATATAACATAATGAATTCTCGGGGGAAGAAAAATTGGCAGAAATTGTCAAGGGACACCTCTTAAGTTTGAAGAGATGCTATAGCGCTTTGTTTTTGTTTTTTGATATAAAAATGTCCTGTTCCAGAGAGTGCCGTAGGTGGCGGGGCAATTAAGCTGCCTTTATTTGCAGTGCCCTTCTACCTGCTCCCATTTGGGCCTCAGGGCCTGAGAGTCCAGCCTCCAGTGGAGAGGAGTCCAGCAAAACAGAGGCAGCCCCTGAGCACAGAGGCTCAGCCACAGAGGGTCAGCTGCAGGGCTCTGCAGAGACGCTTAAGGTCCTTAAAGACAGAGGAGCCGGAGGAGGAAACTAGTGCCCATCCAGGAACTTTGAGCTCAGACTCCATGTGCATGTTAAAACACATCATATAAATTTATTCTGTTAACAATTTCTAAGGACAGTACAGCATAGTTAATTATATGCATATGGTGATGCAACAAATCCCAAACTCTTCCCAGCTGGCATGATTACAATCCTGTTCCCCATTCCCTCCCCCAGCCCCTGACAATCACCATTTACTCTCTGTTCCTATGACTTTGACTGCTTTGGATACCTCATATAAGTGGAATTACATGGTATATGTCCTTTGGTGACTGGCTTATTTCACTGAGCATATGTCCTCAGTGCTCTTCCATGTTGTAGCATGTGACACCATTTCCCTTTTTGAGGCCAAATTTCCGTTATGTGTACATACCACGTTTTGTTTGTCCATTCATCCCTCAATGGGCAGGGATGTAATGTACAGCATGATAATAATTCTGTGTTGCAGATTTGAAACTTGCTAAGGAAGTAGATCTTAAAAATTAGAAGGAAATAAATCTGTAACTGTCTGGTGATAAATGTTACTAGATTTATTGCAGTGATCATTTCACAATGGATGCAAGCATCAGTTCATTACGTTGTACACCTGAAACTAACATAGTGTTGTATGTCAATTATACCGAAACTTTTAGTGTCTGCCGAGACAAAGTAACCGCTTAAGCTGACCCTTATAACTCAATTTTTAAAAAGCTATCTGTTCTTACAGTAGTAATATTGCAAAATGTGTTCAAAATTGTTGGTTCAGGTCAACTTACAGAATCCCGTAAGTGGTTTAGCAGACTAATGAGTCAAATTTACAGGCTGAAATTATACAGATGTGTTACAGTGCATCTGTGATGAGGGAGATAAGAAATTCAGAAGCATTGCTTATTTGATATGGGCCATCTGCCTTCTCTCAAAGTATTTTCACATTCTGTTACCCACCTCTTGGGTGACTACAGTGACAGAAGAGAGTGTAGTTAGGAGCTAGAGAAAACACTGAAATGACTCTCTTTTTTTTAAAGATTTTATTTATTTATTTTTAGAGAAGGAAAGGAGGGAGATAGATAGAGAGAGAGAGAGAGAGAGAGAGAGAAACATCAATGTGCGGTTGCTGGGGGTCATGGCCTGCAACCCAGGCATGTATCCTGACTGGGAATCGAACCTGTGACACTTTGGTTCGCAGCCCGCACTCAATCCACTGAGCTATGCCAGCCAGGGTTTGAAGTGACTCTTTATCAACTCGGAATTCCTCCCAAGCCTCAGCATTGTTCCTAGTGCCACCTACCCACCATTCTTCCAACATTGTTTCTGTATGTGGTAAGCTGTTAACTAATAAGTGACCGCAGATAGACAGCCTGTTTGCTTCTGAATTCTAGGAACTAACTTCAGTAGAAGCCGACTCCAACCTTTGCCCAGTCCGGCTCTGGGAGATTTGCTGACCTTCGGCCACTTATCTGAACAGACTGTGTTTTCTTGCACGTAGGCCCCTCAATGAAGAATTTTCAACCCCCATCTTTTGATTCCTTTGTTCTAGTTTCTTTTTTCCTCCTCCTTACAAAACCCCTTGCCCAGGTCTAATTGTTAGGGTGGTCTTGAAGAGACTTGCTTTGCTTCCACCAGCCCCTGTCCCTTGATTACTGGCTTTCCAGTGGCAGGCAGCCCCGAACCTGGGCTCAATATCACTATGACACTTCCTTCCTTACTCTGGTTAACGCAGTAAAAACTCATTGCCATGACAGAGGCCATCTGGACCCAGGAACCCCAGTTCCAGGTATAAGCCAGAGAGAAATTCCACTCATCTGCCGGTGGCAGTAGGCATAAGAGTAAGTGCAGGAAAGCAGTACTAGGGTAAAACTGGGACACCTTAAAGAGGCAGCAAAGCTTAGGGTTAGGATGGAGTCCCTGATGTGATGGATAATCTTGGTTTGAAACCAGGTTCTACCACTTGCTAGCTGTGTGAACTTGAATGGGTTACTTAGCCTCTTGGTCTCCCTGTCTATAAAATAGGGTAATATTACTACTTGTTATGAGGCTAGTGAATGAGAATTTTTAAAGAACATGGAACTGTGCCTAGCAGATAATAAATATTACATACACGTGCATCAGTGGGAAAATGCAAAAAGTAATCCGATCATGTAGTCTCCTACTACACAGCAGCTAAAATGAATGAATTAGATCTACATGTCAAGTAAGACAGGTGTTGGAAATATGGTGTACAAGATGAGCAAGTTGTAGAAAAACTATATATATATGTAAATTTAAGAAACAACAACACATACTTTGATGGCCACACACATGCACAAACACACACAGCTGAAGTGGGCCAGAGTGTATTCCCCAGATGCACCATGCAGGGTAACAGAAGGGAGAAAGGAAGGGAGAGGAATTGGGGGCAGGCGGAGAATACTACGACTGGACCAGCGGGGAGCTGGCATACCCTGGGACAGAGGCCATCACCCTGTGCAGGCCCCCGGGGGCTTCTGTGCTGTTGACCCCGACTCAGAGGGCTCTGCCTTTCTCTGTTGAGCGTGGCTGCCGGCCACCCCACCCCATCCCCTCCCCACCCCTACCCCCTGCCTCAGCGTGGCAGTCTCCACTTCTTTCTCACCCTCGGTGTCTGTCTCTAAGCCAGCTCTTAATCATTTGTTGGATTAAATTTAAAAACAGGAAATTTTAGGAATGTGTTGAAAAGATTTGAATGTCAAGACATTTATGAGCTGGTAGTACAGTGAAGTCAGTATGGTAATCCTCCCGACAGCGCGGAGAGCTACGAAATCCGCCCGTGCGGGCTCCTCACCCAGCGGCGGTGCCCAGTAAAGGGGGACTCAGGGCGGCGGAGTGCGGCTCTGAGAACCGTAGCCGAGAGGACTAGGCCAGGGGGGTCGCCTCGAGACCGCAGGTGCACCACGTCATGCAGGTTTACCAGACAAACTCGAGGATGCGCTGGCTGCCTGGGTCCCTTCTGGAGCCACGACTCACCTATGTCACTCCCTCCCCACCCAGCCCCCACCCCAACGGTCTCTCCAGCTCATCTTTATCCACTCCTTCCTCCTCTCCAGGGACCTACAGCCCCTCCTCCCCTACTCGCCCGGCGCTTTCTTCTCATTTCTCCCCTGAATCGTTGAGTCTAACAGCCATCCCGTCTACCTCCCTCCCGCCACCTCCGGGCTTCCCATCCCTGCTTTCTCTGAGTGCACTCAGCCAAACCCCAGCCCCGGACAAGCCCAACTATTCATCTGGTTGGCGCCTTTCATCCTCCTCCTCGGCCCTCGGAGCTCCGAGGTGACGTGACGGGAAAGTGACTGATGCATCTGCGTCTGCTGTAGGAACGTGCCTCAGACGGGGCCTGTCCCTACATCGCGGCCCCAGAGCAAGACGCCCAAGGCAGAGCCACCCGGCCGACTCAGTCTGCGCCCCCTGGCGGAGGTGGCGAGAAGGAGGCGCCCCCGTGCGGCCCAGTTGCCCCGGTGGGGGGACAGGGGTAGGGGTCACGCTGGCAGCGCTCCACCCTCCACCTGCCCCTGGTGGCGCAGGAGAAAGGGAACCAACGCTTCTGAGCACCTGCTGGTGCCAAGGACTTTCACATGCTGTATTAGATTTAATTTTTTTAAAAAACCCATGAGGTAGTCATTATTTTTCACATTCTGCAGACAAAGAATCTGAGACTCAGGGCAGTGAAGCAGCTGATTCGAAGTTACAATTTCGGTGAGTGACAGAGCTCCAAGCAAGGCCTCCTGGCTTCTGAGAAATGTTACTTATCCCGCCTAATACTTACCAAGATCAGATGAGGTCGAGGGAGTCTAATTGCCCTCTCCAGGAAGATAATTACAGGTTTCTTTTCCCTTAACACTAGTTCATCAGAGGAAAGAGATACTTGCCTTGTCGTGTGTAAACCAGAAGGAAAGTGTTTAAGTGTGCGGGGTGGGATGTGGCTCTCATACCACAGAAAATCTCACCCTGATACCTATATCAATATGCATAATGGGCCCTGTGCACGATTAGCTGTTTAGAATTACCCTTTTATCTTTGAAGATCAAAATATCCTGTCCTCTGACTCAGAATGGCTCTAAGGTATTCTTGCTGAACTAATGTACTGTCGTTTCAGAAACCTAATGCCACCCTCCCTCTAGCGTTTGAAATTAATTTCTCACAGAATAGCTCTGCTTTTTGCCACAAGGCTTCTCTGTACTCATTTTGGTCACAAACCTTTGAAGTTTTAATAGTGTATCTTGGGCAAATACAAAAGCAATGTTGATTTTTAAACAAAAGACAAAAGTATGGAAGAAAGTTCTTTTCCTTTTCCTTTGATCTAAAAGTGAGACTCCTGAGGCATCTCAGGGTACGGAGGGAGCAAGGAGGGAAAGAGGAAAAATCAGGGGAGAGGGGTATGAGAGCTCTGTGAGTGGGAGGTGATGTGATTCTGCAGTTGGGGCCCTGGGCAGGAGTGGAGAACGGCTAGAGAAATTCACCACGCTAACCATCATGTATCTGACAGGAACATTGAGGAGCAGACCTTTCAGACGAGCTGGAGGGGTAAGGTCTGGGATTTCTCGCTGAAAAGGATTTAGTGCACACTCAAAGTTGAGCAGTGTTGACTGAAGACAAGCATTAATGAGAACGATGCCATATTTTACTTAGATTTTAAAACTTGTTCATGGGGAAAATTTATTTTTTTAGTTTTTCTTTTTAAAAATTTATGTTGTGCAACTGCAGTGCAGATTACAAGATGGAAAACCTCTCTTTCCCTAAGTCACAGAGCAAATCACTTCCTGTGGCATGTCATCGGGCCTCCCAATGCCTGCCGCCTTCTTCCTTCCACAGATGATTCCAGTCCCTTCTAATCACCCTCTTTGCTTCGGGGAGACTCCACTTAATTCATTTTACACCCAGCCAATGGTCCTCCTCGGGTTTCGCTGTTATCCGCATCTCCTGGGAGGTGGGCCCCACGCCGTCTGGGCTCCCTCAGACTTTGACGGCAGGAGCACAAGCCGAGGCCTTGGCAAGCCCCACAGCGCTGTCCCTCAGACACGTTAAGGCACCAAGGACAGCAGTTTCCAACACCAGCCACAGTGAAGAGGCCCAGGGTGGCACTCAGTGCAGGGCAAGTCAGTGCCCAGGAAGGGACAGCCACAGTTACGGCGTCTTCTGAGCAACAGTGGGAGGCTAGCTCATTATTGATATTCTTGTTTGACTGTAATTATGAAGTTTTCTTTTTTAAAAAAATTCGGTGGCCATTATTCATTTCAGTGGGAGACCTAGTTGTACAGACTGCAAAGCCAGGAAGCCAGGAGGGTGTCAGGACCACCCGAGGGCAGCAGGACATGCAGCATTTCATCAGCTCCAGACGAGCAACAGCCCCTTTCTGTGTGTTGAGTCGTTTGTCGGTTCTTTCTGCACCTCCCTCACTGGAGTGGAAGTTTCACGGAGACAATCTCCAAGGCTGCTTCGTTCCCATTTGTAACCTTAGGGGTTCCAGGCACATACAGACACATTATTATTTGTTGGTAGAAGGAGAAGAAGGGAGGAAAGGGGAAAAGAATAGTACCCAAGTCTGGCTGATTTTTACCACAGTTGATTTTTGCTTCCGAGGTGTAAAACGTAGCCCTATTTTTACACATCCAGTGCTCTGGGTCATTTCTAACCCGCCTCTCACCTGCCTTTCCCTCTACACTCGTCTCTCAACCATATTCCCAGGTTCACTGCAAACTCCAGCCGTTGCAATGTGCAGGGACTGAGGAGTCAACCAGCTGATAACAAATCCATCTGTGCTCGCAGCAGAATGCCAGGAGAACTTCCCAGTAGTAAGGGCACTGTAGGGAGACTTACAGCGACAAGGGACACTCCTTATTTCTGTCAAGCCATTAGAAACTCCAGCTTTGCCAGTCCTGGACTTGCAGAAGGCTCCAGCTCAGCAGCTGAGACCCCTGTGGCGAAGCAGGGCCCTTGTGTGGGGTCATCTTCTCCAGGGCAGAGCATACCACCCAGGATATTTGATATGGCTGATATTGTGCGTTACTTTTAGCTGAAGAGGAGCCAAAGGAAATAACAGAGTAATACAGTCCATTAAATTTAAAAAGACAGAAGACTCGGCAGAAGGAGTTTGGATGCTTGCCCTGATGCAAATGTTGCAAAAATACCTTTTGTCCTCAAATTCCTTGTCCTTGTGTTAAGATGTACCTGGACAATGGAGATCTGAGATGGAAAGTTAAAAACTGCTGAATGAAGGTATGTCCAATCCTTTGTTATGTTGTTGTTTTATTTGTTTTAGAGCAACTGTTAGAATTGACTTCTCAATCTTCTTGTTACCTTTTCCAAGACTTAAGGTTGTGTATGCCTAACTTTAGTCTGCGTGTCTTCTTCATATTCATGTTTACAGGACGGTAAGAAACTAGCATTTATAGACTTTCCCCATATGTGTCCTCATTTAATATTCAAAACAACTCACTGAAGTATGCCCTGAATCTCTTTTCACAGATTAGGAATCTGAGACCTAAGAGGTTAAGTCCTTTCCTTGCTCCAGGTCACATAGCTAATAAATGCAAATCTGGGTTTCGACCTCAGACTTGTTGAAGGGCTTGCAGAGAATACTCTGATTCTGTTTTCTCTCTCACACAGTTTTCTGAGTCTTAAATTTAAGACATTACATTCTGCCAAGATCGCCTGAATAATGCATGTTCTTCCATTTTACCATTTTCAACTTTTAAGATTTTTTGTCTTTGGACATCTCTAGTCTTATCTTTAATAGAAAGAAATTTGGTATCATTTGTAATAGTATTTAAGTATTTATAAGTCTCCAACACCAAGGTTCCCCAAGATCTATTGAAATTGGGTTTGACTAAAAGTTTAAATATGCAAACAATCCACGTGTGGATATGGCAGTGTGTGGGCTGAACTAGAAGTGGTAAAATTAATAGAAATTGTGCTGTATTAACAGGAAGACAGAAGTTCATCTCTTAAAGATAAAATGACTCAGAGTGAAAATGCGACACAACTAACATTTTATAATTGCTTAAATATTCTTCCCTCTATCCAAGCCGATAGAGATGCTTCTTTTCTTAAAAAGGTGTCAAATGAACTTTCTCAAAGTAAAATCTAAATTCGAATCTTGTATTTTGAGCATATGTCTGTGGCTAAACTAACCTTTACCAATTTTTTATTGTCATCCCTCCCCCACCAAAAAAGGCAAAAAAAGGCAAGCTTGTTCCAGCCACCTACCATTAGGAAACGTGGTAGCCTGCTATGTACAAAGCAATGACTTGCAGAGAGCACCTCAGCCAGGGACAGCGTGACTGTATGTACCAAAGTCTTGACATCCTTCCAATTTAGCATTTGTCCCGTCTCCTTTTTCCCCTCAAAACTCTGATTTGAATGAGAAGTTTTATTATTAGCCCTCTCCATACATCATTTAAAATTCAAGTTAGTTTTGCCCTGGCTGGCATGGCTTAGTGGGTTGAGCAATGTCTTGCAACTGAAAGGTTGCTGGTTCGATTCCCAGTCAGGGCACATGCCTGGGTTGCGGACCTGGTCTCAGGGTGGGGTGATGCGAGAGGCAAGCAATCAGTGCTTCTCTCTCACATCAGTGTTTCTCACCTTCTCTTTCTCCATCCCTTCTCCTCTCTCTAAAAATAAAACCATTTTTTAAAATTCAAATTAGCCTTCCCTCTCCCACCTAAATACAGACCTTCCATCTGAGCCCTCTGCCCAGCTCCAATCTTTCTCTCCTGCCTTCACCACCAAGCTTCTTGAGAAAGTAATCCACATACCTATCCCACCTCATTCCTTCCGCTCCTTCCTGCTCCTGAAAACTGAGTTACCTACCAACCATCACATCAGGAGGCACTTCTCTGTCTTTGCCTTAGTCTGCTCAGGCTGCTATAACCAAGTACCATGGGCTGAGTGGCTTATAAGCAATAGACATTTACTTTTCACAGTGCTGGAGGCTGGACGTCTGAGATCAGGGTGCCAGCAGGGTTGGGTTCCGGTGAGAGCCACCTTCGGCACTGCAGATGGCCAGCTGCTTGTAGACAGATGTCAGTAAGAGAATGGCCCAGCTCTCTGGCCTCTTCTTCTTATAAGGGCACTAGTCCCCTCATGGGGGCTACACTCCTGCAACCTAATGACCTCCCAAAGACCCCACCTTCTAATACCACCAGACTGTGGTTAGATTTCAACACAAGAATTTGGGGAGATACATGTGGATTTTTGGGAGACCCATCAGTCCACAAATCTTTACCTTGCTTCATATGTTAATGGCGCTCTTCCCAGCTGCTTATTTTCCCTCTCATCTCACTTCTTTTGTGACACATTCTCCTGTGTTCCTCCTGTATCGTGGCTTCTTCCCAGCATCCTTTGCAATCTCCTCCCCTACCTAAAAACTCATGTCTCTGTTTGCCTTGGCTCTGAGCACTATCCCTGGTTTACCACACCCCATGGACTGTTCTACAATCAACTTGATAAAGATTCCCAAGGTCATCCAGTTACTCTTTCTTTTATGCAACAAATATTTGTGAAGCACCTACAAAGTGCCAGTCACTGCTCTGAGTCCTGGGTTATATCTGTGAACAAATCGGAAGGGGAAAAGTTCCTACTCTGTGTGGACAGTAAGACAAAAGTCCATAAACAAAGTAACTAAGTCAACGGGACGGTATGTGAGAGGGTGGTGGGGATCCAGAAGAGAGTAGTGGAGGTTGGGAGGGTGCCCATTTAGGCGGAAGGGACAGAGAGGGCTTCACTGAGTCAGTAAAGCAGCCACCGGGGCGGAGGTGGAAGACGCATGAGTGAAGAATCAGAGAAAGAAAGAACAGGACAAAAAGTGTGATGAGGAAAGACTGCACCTGTCATTTTCAAAGGATGACAAGAGGCCAGTTCAGATCTGAAGCAAGGTGAACAAGGGACGGGGGAACAGGGCAAGGTTGGAGGGCGGGGGGTCCTACTGCATTGGGCCTGGAGGCCACCTCAGGGACTTGTTTTCCCTGGGACGGACAGAACTGTGAGCCGTGGCAGGGTGTTTGGTTGAAAAATGACATCGTTTTACTGAAGTTTGTTTTTTTTTTTAAGATTTTATTTATTTATTTTTAGAGAGGGAAGGGAGGGAGAAAGAGAGAGAGAGAAACATCAATGTGCGGTTGCTGGGGGCTGTGGCCTGCAACCCAGGCATGTACCCTGACTGGGAATCGAACCTGCGATACTTTGGTTCGCAGCCTGTACTCAATCCGCTGAGCTACGCCAGCCAGGGTTTTAGTGAAGTTTTAAAGAAGCCCTGTGTTAGATCAGGTTCCCAGTGGAGCGGGCTCTGAAACTCAGGTTGAGTGCAGTTTTCCTGGGACACACCAGTGAGGAGCAACGGAAGCAGCATGGTGCAAAGGAAAATGAGCTGTGACACAGCTGCTACAGAAGCCGTGGCTGTCTACAGTTATTTCAGATCTTTTCACCCCTGTCACTAGTCACTAGAGGCAGTTGCCTCAGGGGAGGGGACTATTCCCTGGGGCAAGGCAGCACCCTGCAGCCAAGAGCAATTCCTAGACAGAAATTCAGGGAGAGTTTGAGCAGTCCCCAGGCTCCACCCTGGAAGGGGTCTGGGTGGTACCCTGCACCTCTCCCATAGACCTGGGCGATTGAGGAAGCCCGGGAAAACACTCGTCCATTCCTGTTGGCCCTCACTGCCACAGCTTGTCTCAAGGTGCAAATGACACCATCACCTTCCTCCTCTGCTACCCAAGGTAGATTTCCCTCACCCCAGCCAGTCGACATGGCAATGAAAGTGGTCCTGCCCAAAGCTTGGTGGGCCAGAGAAGCAATTCTGTCTCCTTTCTAGTCCATCATGGTACTCCTCTGCTCAAACCCACCCGCTCACTATTCTCTACCCATTTCAGAGTAAAAACCAAAATCCTTGTCACGATTTATACCGTATCTTGCTCAAGACTCCATCTCAGACTGCATCCTTGGTTATCACTCTGTTCCCCTCACACCACCTCCTCCCTCCTCCTTGAACACATTTGTAAGATGATTCAGCAATATCTGTCCCCCCCCCCCACACACACACACCTTGGAGAAGCCCTGAACACATAGAAATCAAAATACAAGAGCCGAGTTGCTGCAGACTGAGAAGTTAAGAGTTCTGCCTCATGGTGTAAAAAGTTGTCTTCTGCAAAGATTGTCAGCTAGCCACATGTGGGCACTTAAAAGAATTCAACTATTGGCTAACTAAGACAGAGAACTAATCATTTCAAGAGTGCACATCATTTGGGCAGTGTGTGCCCTAGGCAAAGGATGCCACAGTCCTGACACCCCTGAAAAGAACGTCTGGTTTTAAAAGGTTTCCCAACTACTCACCGAAAAGAGTGAACTTTCTGTGTGTGTGTGCATATGTCTAGGCAAGATGGTTTCCTTGAGGAAAAAAGTGAGGGACTGACAGCTGCAGAGAAAGGTTAATGATCAAAAATTAGAAGAAAGAAAAAAATCTTTCTACAGAATTGCACACACAAAATCACACACACTATACATTTTGGCTACTTGAGTGATTCCCAAGGACAATTTGAATGTCACTGGTTGGTAATAAGAATTGGACCCTGTAATAGAAAGAAGGAACAGCAGGAAGTGACCCTCATAAGAGGAGCAGACCCTTCAAAGTAGCAGTAACGGGGCAGGGGCCCAAGGCTGAGATGAACAGGAGGGACACTCTGGTGGACCGGAGAAGCAGTTCTGTCTCCTATCTGGTTTTAAATTTCCCTTTCTATATTGCATTTTCTTAGCCTAATTCCTTAATAAAGTCTGTGAAATGTGACAGCCATGCCTTCGCTGTGATTTGGGGGACGAAGAGAGGTGCTGTGTCTGGTATTTGTTGTGGAAGCAGAGGGACAAGTGCTGTGGCCTGAAGAAGTCACTGTGGGCACAGGGAGTTGATGGAGAACATTGGAGCAGCAATCCTGAGCAGAGGGGCAAGGTACAGTCATGATGAACTATGGAAAAGCGCACACCTTGGGGACATTCACTGACCTTTAGGGAGGGGCCCACAGTTTCTGGAGGTGCACATGTGAAGGGCCCAGACTGCATTCTTGGGGACTGAAAGGGAAGGTGTCCCTCCCTTCCCATCACCAGAAAGGGAGAGAATTTGTATGTGAAGAAATATCTATTATAAAGTGCTCAGACCGGAAGAGAAAAAGTGGGATAAAGGAGGATTCTGACATTATATTTTTTGTTTACATTAGTATTTCTTGAGTTAATTATATGCATGCATTAGTTTTTTAATTAAATGTAAAGTTTAGGGAAAAGGTCAATAACTATGAAAAATTAGTATAAAATTCATCAGACATAATATATTTGTGAAAAATGAGAGTATTGGGGGAGAAATGCCCACTGGATTATAAAATATTATAAAACTATAATCATTACAATATTATAGTGCTGATATAAGGATGGATTCATGCCAAAATGTGGCTCAAAAACTATTATGTGTAAACATTTTAATAAATTAAAGGGACATCATAAAGTAACAGGGAAAGAATATTTAGGGACAATAGATAGCTATGCAAAAAAATAATAAATAAATCTCTTTTAGGAGATCCTCATATTATACCACATTCCAAAATAAATTCCATATGTATTGAAGTTAAATCAAGCAAATAAGAATATTGGTCAGATCTCATGATCAGAAACACATCCTAAAGTATGGGAAAAGATAAAATACTGATGTTTTGAATTCATAAAAAATTTTAAATGAGTTTTGTGTCCAAAAGTCACAAAATTAAGAGGCAGAAAAACTCAGGAAAATAATTTTAACAAATATAAATGTAAAGAATTGATAACTTTAATGTATAAAGAGCTCATACAAATGGATAAAAGGAAAGATACACAAAAAAGTTACAAGAGAAGCAATAGAAACATCTGATAAACATAAAAATATTTAATCTCAGAAAAAAATTTTGTCCTTGGAATTAGGATTTTTTTTAAATGCTAGGGTACGTGGGATAAAACTTACTTATTTAAGACAGACCTATACATTAATATAATGCCAGTATGAACAAAGAGAAATAATTTTTAAAATATTAAAATAATATTTAAAAAGAAAATCATCTGAAATGTGGTTGAAGTTTTACACACAGAAGTGCCAACATTATTTATTATAGTGGAATCTAGAAAAACCTATTATGTCCAGTAATGAGGGGTAAGGTAAGAAATTACAGTGTGAACAAATGATTACATAATTGAAAGTTGTATTTCCTGCCCTGACCAATGTGGCTCAGTTGGTTGGGCATTCTGCTACAAACCAGTTTGCTGGTTCGATTCCCAGTCAAGACACCTGCCCAGCTTGTGGGTTTGGTCCCCTGGTCAGGCTGCATACAAGAGACAACCAACTTGTATTTCTCTCCCTCTTTTTTTCCTCTTCCCCTCTCTATAAATACAAATAAAATCTTTTAAAAAGATGTGAAAATGCTTGTTATATGTTAGGAAAAATTAATGGATATAAATTCACATGACTGCCAATATTTTCTTAATTAAAAAATTAAAAATAGCCCTGGCTGGTGTGGCTCAGTGGATTGAGCACCAACCTACAAACCAAAGGGTCACTGGTTCGATTCCCAGTCAGGGCACATGCCTGGGTTTCTGGTCAGGTCCCCAGTATGAGATACGGGAGAGGCAACCACACATTGATATTTCTCTCCCTCTCTCGCCCTTGCCCTCTCTCTAAAAATAAATAAATAAAATTTGGGGGGGGGGACTAAAAATAAAAAGAATATAGGATACATATCTGATATAATTTAGCTTCTTCATATTTTTCAATATTTCCAAATTCCTTTTAATAAGCATGTATTACTTTTGTAGTCAGGAAAAAAATTCTCTGCCAGAGCCTTCAAGATAAAATCCAAATTCCTTAGCATAGTATGTAACTAGGACCAGGCCTTTGTCTGCTGTTCACCTATCAGCATTTCCCCAACCTAGATCTCCTAAGGTCACACCAAATGGCTTGCATTCCCCTAACTGCCATGTTATCACTTTGTTGGGTTTATTTGTTTATTTCTTTATTTTTGCGCAGGTGCTCCTGAGTGCCCTTCCCGTGTTCTGGCCTTTCTAATTGACCTCTTTGATTTCAAGCCCTAGCCCTGTGTTTTAGGGATAGCCTCCTCTGGGGTAACTTGAGGCAGGTCAGAAACCTCCCAGTTTTGCTGCTGTAACACCCTGTGATTCATTTCTCATAGCACTTACCACAATGAATTGTACTCATGGTGACTAACCATCCTGGTTTGCCTCTTCCCATTTTTAATTCTCTGTCAACTTGTTCACCCCTTTGACTATGACTGCAGACTGTATCATGTCTGGGTTGTTAAAATTTCTTCTTTCCATCATACCTATTATCTCATAATTTTTACCCACCTTAGTCTGGAGTTTATTAGGGGCTAGGTGACAACATGTAAATGGAAGGGTCACTGGTCCTAGGAACAGGTGGCCACCCCTATGTTCATACCTGAAGATACTGAAAAGTTATTCAGTGATTTCTGTTAGAGGCCTGTCCAAGTGCCCATGAAGTTTCCTCTGTAAGTTAAAGTATTTTTGCAATTGGAAGTAGCATCTTGATTAGTTAATACAAAGAGATGGTTTTGTTTGCTCCTACCTTTAGTGCTTATTGTAACTTTTAAGTTATTTAAATACTGCTTTTTGAAACTGCAGTCTGCCTCATTTCAGTCCCACATTCCCAATTCCCCTACTCTGTTCTACTTTTCATATTTTCTGAATTGCTCACCATCTTCTACATGCTTGTAAAATGCATTTCGCGATTACACCTTATAGTCTATAGCCCACCCCTGCCCCCATCGCCACAGGACAGGGATCTTCATTTTGTTCATTGATTCATCCCAAGTGCCTACAGAAGTGCTTGGCACACAAGAGGTGCCTAATAAGTATTTGTTGAATGAGTACATCTGCCTAAGTTAGAGATTAATCCTTTTTGGGTCAACTCATAATTCTTTACTCCAAACTGAAAATTTCAGGTTGTCAAGAGAGAACTTCCTTTACAATGTCAAGAGAGATCTTCCTTTACAATGAAAAAGCAGGACACCCTTAGTGACAACTAATTACTACCTTCTTGACAATTTCTATAATTGAAATGGAAAAAGCAGGTCAGAATGGTTCCTAAAGAATTTTTAATGAGAAATTTATAGACATTGTATGTTCTCCTTCCTTCCTTCCTTTTTAAAAAATCCTCACCCAAGGATACATTTATTGATTTCTGAGAGAGAGAGAGAGAGAAACATTGGTTGGTTGTCTCCTGTACACACCCTGACCAGCGATCGAATCCACTAGGATGGACTCTCCAACCAACGAACCCGCCCAACCAGGGCTCTCTTTCCTTGTTGATATATGTAAACAGTGATCTGGGAATAGGGCATGCAGATCTCTGTGACATTTGTCCAAGAGTCATGATGATCACAGCCTGCTGTTATATTTCCGACAAGAAGGAACAATTGTTTTCCTGTCTTTAGGGTAATTAGGGGCCATGAAGAATATGTAGGGGCCCTAAAAACTGCAGTATTCTCAAGTTCGCCTAATAGACTCTGATAGCAGGCCTCTAAGGTGACCTCCAATGACCCTAGCCTCTGGTATGCACACCCTTGGTGGTCTTTCCCACAGTGAATTAGGACCGGTATGTGTGACCAATAGAAAGGACACTGCAGAAGCGACAGTGGTGTGTCTTCCAGACATTCATCATAAACGGGCTTGCAGCCCCTGCACTGGTGTCTTGGACTTGTTACTCTTGGGGAAGCAGACTGCCATGGTGTGGGGACACTAAAGCAGCTCGCTGGCCTGCTAGGTAAGGGAGCCACCTAGGAAACACATCCTCCAGGGCAGCCAAGCCTTCAGATGATCACAGCCCCAGCTGAGTGTCCCTGCAACTTTATGGAACCCCCTGATCCAGAACTCAGCTCCCAAATTTCTGTCCTACAGAAATCATGAGAGATAATAAATTATTGTTGTTGTTCTAAGAATTTTGGAGTAATCTGTTAGGTAGCAATAGATAACTAATAAACATACAAATCTCATTGTAGGAAAAATTATTTCTGTCACCATATTAGCTAACTTACTTTTATTTTACTTAAGTATAAACATACAGTATAAACTCTAGGCTTATAGCTTTTTTTTTTTTTTGCATTTTAATTATGATGTGTCTTGGTGTGGTAGGCTTACAGCTTTTATACAACTATTAAACCAAAACAGGTTCTAAAATTAAATCTAGATACTTTTTATAGTCTATATTTCTAATATAGTACAGACAATATTAGAAAACAATCCACTAAAGTAATTTTAATAGAGGGTTGTTCTGCTGAAATTAACTTGCCACTCAACGAGCCTATGGCACTGACAGTGCCTGAGATGTCTCCTTCTGGACTGTTCACTTACTTGAATAAATTACCATTTTCCTTTAAGTCTGTGTGAGTTGGATCTTCAGTGGCTTTCAACCAAGACTTTCGCGACAACTTGTGGAAACTTAAAAACCATAAGCAAGCACCCACTTTCACCCTCTCCTGACATGTGCTAGTCATACACACCCCTCCGCCAGTGCCTTCCTGCGCTTGGCCAGCCGGAGAAGCAGAGTGCTGAACCCATCTGGGGGCCGCGGCTGCACTGGAGCCCCACGCCCCCGGGGAGCAGCGCGCAGAGCCCGCCCCCGGCCGCGCGTCCTCCGCTCTCGGGGTTCGCGTGCTGCAGCAGGCGCGCGCACACCTGTTCCATTCCCTACTCTGCGGCGCCGGCTGGAACCCCGGCACGTGGGCCTCCGCCCGCAGCTCGGTCCCTCAGTAGAGCCACTCCTCGCCAGCACCCGGGGCACAGAGCCGATCTGCGCTGCACCAGCACTAACACTAGATGGTTCACTGCTCACACGCGGTATCTGGCAGCCGCGCCCGCCCTTCGGCCGAGGACACGTCAGCGAGAGCCGGCTTCGCGCAGAAGGCAACATTCTGCGTGACTGAAAACAGGAGACACTCACAGCTCCTTAGGCCTTCGCCTCCACGGTGTTAACCTCCCCCAGCGGGGGTGGCCTCCGAACGTGGATCCTACCATTCCCTCCCATCAGCCGTCGGGGGGGTTGGCCTCTGGGAGAAGGCGTGGAAAAGGAGCGCGCATGCTCAATGTTAGGCCTCGGGCTTCGCCTCCCTGCCCTCCGAGTGACGTAAGTAGGCGCATGTAATTCTGGGAAATGTAGTTTTCGAGCCTTAGGGTCGCTGGTGCACCGCTCTCCTGGGTCGGGAGCGGGACTTCAGCTCCCGGCTGGCTGGCGGGAGCGGGAGGAGACGCCAGAGAAGGGGCGGGGAGAGCAAGAGAAAAGGAGGGCGGGGCCGCAGGGGGAGGCCGGGTGGAGGGGCGGGGCTCCGGCCACCAGGCCACCGAGCAGCCGCCGCCCGCGGTCGCAGGGACTGGTGGCGCGGGGCTGGGAAGCCGGAGGAACGTGGACCGCGGCGGCGCGCCTTGAGGTGCTTCGAAGGCGTCGTCAGCCCCATTTGCAGGTCCCCTGCCCTCCGCCGGGACGCGGGAAAGCCCGGCGCGCGGCGGGGGCGCGAGGTGGGGCTGGCGGGGGCGGCCAATGCGAAACTGGCTGGTGCTGCTGTGCCCGTGCGTGCTCGGGGCCGCGCTGCACCTCTGGCTGCGGCTGCGCTCCCCGCCGCCCGCGCGCGCCTCCGCCGTCCACCCAGCAGGTGAGGGCTGGCCGCGCGGGCCGAGGGGGCGGGAGTCCGAGGGACGGGCCACACGGACGGCCCTTTCCCTCCGCGGGCGTTGCAGTCAGGCAAACCTGAGGGGCGCTCTGGTCTGTGAGCGTCCCGCCGCTGTCAACTCCCCGCTTTTCTTCCCGGCCCCGAATCAGCGCCCGCCACCCCGCGTCCTGCGGCCGCCCCAGGCCGCGCCGAAGTCGCTCGCCTGCCGGGAGCAGAGCCTCGCTTGTCCTTCAGCTGCCAGCAGCTCGGGCCACCGGGTCGCTTCCTTCCGCCCCAAGTTGTTGGTCTCGTTCGGTCAAGACTGAGCTCTTAGTTCTGTGGGTAGTGTCTGTGCGTTCGAGTGTTAAAAGGTGGCGTGGCTTGGCTTCAAGAATATACCGTGTTTTGCGTTCTCTGAAAACTCTGTGATGTAAGTCGGTGAAACAAATCTAGACACGAACTAGAGCCAGGCGACGAGTTCCACCGGTGAGTTTGTAATGCATGCAGTTCACGTGAAACGGCACCTTCGCGACCGTCGCTCTCAAACCTCCCGTCGCGGGAAGGAAATCTTGTTCACTTTTCTTCGGCTTCGTAACTAGAACGCTTTGCCCATAGGAGGTGCCCATTGTTGTTGGTGGGCTCCACCGCCCAGAACACTCCTTAAGGTTTCCCTATTTTTCTTCTTTTTTACGGGCTTACCCTAGGACCTTTAAAGAAACCTGGAAGGCTCTTTTTAAAATGAAGTAATCCTCGTTTGTTTGTTTGTTTGTTTGTTTGTTTTTTTAACTGTGGGGATTTTCTTTTTTTACCGCTCTTCCCCCAGACAGCTGTTTCCTCTTCCAGAACTCTTAAAAATTAGAATTGACTTTTTGCAGGGTTTATGCCTTAACTTTTAAGTAGAAACTACAGAAGCTAATTTGGCAGTCCTCAAAGCAAGCTCGTTGTTAATCATTGTGGTTCTTTATTCTGGTAACAGTTTCTTAAAATCTTTTTTATTGGACAAACCACAGGCTCTTTGAAAAGGCTATTTGTGGCACCTGAATAGAATTTAAATACTGTTTAAATGATATTTAATGAAAGTACAGTGGTACAGGGCATTTAACCTTTTAACAGGTTAGGGCTTGGGGTTTTTGTGGTTGAAAACTGAACTGAGGAAAGGGTGCCATATATAAAAAATGCTTTGTAACATTTGCCGGGTTTGTGTTTTACAAGTATCTTTCTTTTTGTGTGTGGTAAGTGAGCGCTCCTGGAATTTGCCTGCAGAGAGTCCTCAGGGTGTTTATGACCCTAACTGTCTCTTGGGTTCTGTAAGCAAGCAAAACCCCGTCTTCACACTTAAAATGTACTGGGCTGCCTGGCAGTTTCTTGGTTTGAGACAAGTTTGTTCCACTCCCTTAGGGTTTGGATGATGCCCTCCTGTCACCCAGTTAGGCTGGGGGGTGGGGAACTAGGAGGTAGGCCCTGAAAAAAGGACAGGGCTGAGGAGAGGACTCAGTACTAGTTATGTAAATTTGACTGTAATGGATATTGTGCATCTGGTTAAATGATGGAGTGTTTTAATCTAAATAAAAGCTGACTGACCTGACCAGCATGGCTCAGTTGGCTGAGCATTGTCCTGCCAAGCAAAACGCTGCTGGTTCAATTCCCAGTCAGGGCACATGCCTGGGCTGCAGGCCCGGTCCCTGGCTGGGGAGCATGCGAGAGGCAACTAATTGATGTTCTCTCTCACACTGCTGTTTCTCTTCCTCTCTTTCTCCCTCCCTTCTCTCTCTGATATTTATTTTAAATAAGTAAGAATTAAATCTTAAATAAGAGCTGGCTGTCCTCACTTTCCTTTTCCAGTTTTAGGGCTTCCAAAACTAAGGTCAGTAGAAGCCCTGTGATTGCTGAAATTCCCCTCAGTCTCCTCCCCGCTGTGTTGTCACCAGGTTTAAACTAAAACGGGGCAGTTTTCATTCCCCCCTTAACACCTTAAGCCTAAGGGGGGAGAGATAACCCAAGAGTTTGTGAACTGTTCTTACCTTGAATTAACATTGTCAGATTTGCTTTTGTTCTCTTTTCCTTCCTGCCTCTTCCTCTGTCTCCAGTCTCTTTAAGTCTGAGCAATATTTTTTGAAAGGGAGACTTACTTTCCCTAAATATTAACAAAAGGCCCTCTCACTTGCCATTGGTTCAGCACATATTTGAGAACCTACTCTCTCCTGTTGTGGGTGTGGAATCACAGCAGAATCAAGATAAAGTCCCTGCCTTCATGCAGTTTACAATTTAGAAGGGAAGACAGAACATAGGAAATAGTTATTAAATCTCATAGGAGTACTGATAAGTGCAACGCCAAAAAAAAAAAAAAGAAGAAGAAAAGGCAGTGTAAGAGGCTGGAAAATGCTGTGCTGCTGTTTTATGTAGAGAGGTCAGGGGAGGCCTCTGAAGAGGTGTCAGTTGAGCAAGGTCCTGAATGAAGGGCACCTGCTATTCTAATGCAGTGACTCACTTTAAACAGCTGAACCCCCATCAGGGAGAGAATGTGGTGCAGAAGAGGCATGTCTTGTGTGAAATCCATGGGGGTGGAGACAACCAGTGGGCTAGAGAATATAGATATAGGATATCTTGATTATATACTGTTAGTTTGGGGTGGTGCCTTAGGAAGAATATTTTAACAATAAATTTAGAAAAATGATGTGACCCAAAGAGGCTTCTCTGTCTAGGATATTTGGGAAAAAGCATATCCATTCCAATGCTTAGAGTGCTAGGTCTGGTGCAAGGTACATAGTCCTTGCTGTCAGGGTGCTCACAGTCCGTCTGATTGAAACAGACTCAGGCAGGTAGAAGCCAAAGATAAACCGAGCTTGCTTCGCCATTTTGCCTGGAACTGGTTCATCCAGAATAATCCCTGTACACTAATCTTGTCTGTGCTTGTTTACTTGTAAAGGATAACATCATAGGGTTTTTGTGAAGATTCAGTGAATGAAACAGCCAGTACAGTGGCTGATTTCCAGTAAACACTCCATGAAATTTAGAGAGGATGGTAGAGTCTTGGTGGCTCATGCCTTTGCTGGTGTTGGGAGGTACCTGAAATTGGCAAGGGCATGCCAGTGGTATGTGTGCTGATTGTCCTTATCAGATCCTTGATGAAATTGTACGATTTCCTCATTTTCAAGGTGTCTGCCTCTGTGATGGATGTCATCTGACAGCATGCACACCAGAATGTCAGTTTTGATGTGATTTTTAATAATCCTTGGATTTATTTAGAACAATTCGTTTTGAAGTCAGTTTCCTGTAGTTGTCAATAAACTTTGGGGCATGGACTCTCAGTGCAGAGCCTTGTAGGTTGCCAGACTCGCAGGATGCATTGTGTATAAACAAGACAAAAGGTGGTTGTCCTCAGAAAGCTTGCATAAGGTTTTAGTTCTTGACCCGGTGAACATTGGTTTCTTGCTATGTATCTGCCATCTAGAACAGTGAACATAGGAGGTACTCAGTAAATTGAAGGAGTGACTCAAGAGAATAAAACTAGGAAAGTATGAATGAATTTGTCGCCTATAGATCATCTGTTCCCATTTCATGATGACTTTATATTTAATTTTTTTCTTATGAAAGTAAGACACATCGTTTGTAGAAAAGTGTGATGTTATTTAAGAAAAAGCAGGAAAAAATATCTATTACTAGACAGATTTTGAATGCATATACACATAATAATGTTTAGGAGAAATAACTTTTTTTTTATTTTTATTGATGTGTAATACACATTTGGAAAAGTGCATGTGAATATGCAGCTGGATATATTTTCCCAAACCAAATACACCCAACTAATCACACCCAAATTAAAAAAACTACCAACACCTAGAAACTCCCTTCGAGCTCCCTTTTCTCACTGCAGAGTGGTAATCTTACCCTGCTTTAATGGCAGAGACTTGCCTGAGTTTGTACTTTATGTAAATGGAACCATCCAGTATGTCCCTAGTTCTTATCACCTGCTTGCCTTACTGCATATGATGTAGAACAGTTTTTAATATGTTTGCAATGTAACTTTTTTAAGATTTTATTTATTTATTTTTAGAGAGGAAAGGGAGGGAGATAGAGAGAGAGAGAGATCAATGTGCGGTTGCTGGGGGTCAAGGCCTGCAACCCAGGCATGTACCCTGACTGGGAATCGAACCTGCGACACTTTGGTTCGCAGCCTGCACTCAATCCACTGAGCTACGCCAGCCAGGGCCACAGTGTAACTTTAATGGCTGTATAGTAAGTAGTCTAGCATATACATGTATCAGCCATAATTTATTTTTTTAAAGAATTAATTTATTTTTTAGAGAGAGGGAGAAAGAGAGAGACACGCACACATCAACATGAGAGAGAAACATCAGTCAGTTGCTTCTTATATGGTGCCCTGACTGGGGACCGAACCCTCAACCTGGGTATATTCCCTTACCAGGGATTGAACTGGCCACCTTCCACTTCACAGGATGACACCCAGCCAACTGAGCCACATCGGTCAGGGTACATCAACCATAATTTATTTAAGTAATTCCTTATTTGTATATTTATATAGTTTGCAGTTGTTCACTGTTAATGAAGTGACACTGTGATGAAGAGATCTTTAGTGCATCACTGATTCTTTCTTTTAAATAAGTTCTTAGACATGGAATTGCTAGACAAAAAGTTATACAGTTCTGAGATCTGTGATGTATTTTGGCAAATTGTCCTGCAGAAGACTCTACAAAATTACATTCTTACCAGCAGACAGGAGATCAGCCCTTTCCTTGAAATATCTGTCACCATTTCCTTGAAAAACGAATCATTTGGGTATTATCACTTAAGAAGAAATTTGTCAGTTTGAATGTAGGAGAACACTGGCATTTTACTGCTGTCATTCAAACTCTATTCCTAGTGAATTTGAACATTTTTTCCATAGGTTTGTAGGCCTTTTGCAATTCTCTTATGAATTGTCATTGTCTTTTGTCACATGTTTGTTTATTAGTTTTTCTGCTGTTTCCAAACGCCAGCATCAAACTAAGTGTCCCATATTTACAACACACAGCAGTGAGCAGGCGAGGGAAGTGTGGAGCCGAACACTAGGAAGCGGAGGTAGGAATGTGGGTGTTCCTACGCAGTGTTTACCGAGCATTCACTTTGGGTCTCCGGCCATGTAACACGGTACTCAGCAGTCTGTCAGGCGGATTTCCATGGATGGTATGTGGTCCAAGAAACCTACTTTTTAAAATTCAGTTATAATTGAAAGTATATTAGTTCCAGATATACAACATAATTATTCCATATATGTATATATTGCAAAATGATCACCGCAGTGTATGTAATTAACATTCATTACCGTTAAGATTTTTTTCTTGTGATGGGAACTTTGAAGATGTAGTCTCTTAGCAGCTTTCCGATATGCAGACAGTACTACTAACGGTAATCACTACGCGGTGCATTACATCCTGTGAGTTATTTACTTTGTAACTGGAAGTTTGTACCTTTTGACCATCTCCACTCATTCCACCCACCCCCAACCCCTGCCTCAGGCAACTACCCACATCTTCTCTGTGTCAGTAATGCCCAGTATATGAGTTCAGGGGTTTGGTTTGGTTCTTTTAGATTCTACATGTAAGTTAAATCATACAGTATTTGTCTTTCTCTGACTTATTTTACTTAGCATAATGCCCTGAAGGTCTATCCACGTTGTTGGAAATGGCAAGTTTTCATTCATTTCTTATGGCTGAATGATACTCCATTGTGTATACATAACACATTTTCTTTATCCCTTCATGTTTTGGTGGACACTTAGGATATTTCCCCGTCTTGGGTATTGTAAATGAGTATGTGAGTGCACATATCTCTTCAAGTTAGTGTTTTCATTTCCTTTGGCTAAATACCCAGAAGTGGAATTGCTGGATCCTGTGGTATTAATATTTTTTAAGTTATTGAGGAAGCTCCACACTGGTATGGTGGCTATCCCAGTGTATAATCACACAAACAGCACACAAGTGTCCCCTTTCTCCATAGCCTCACCATTTGTTATTTCTTGTCTTTTAAAAAAAAATAAAACTTTATTTGGCATCAGGGAGGGAGAGAGAAAGAGAGGGAGAGAAACATTGATGTGAGAGAGAAACCTCAACTGGTTGCCTCTCGTATGTGCCCTGACCGGGAATCAAACCGGTGACCTTTTAGTTTGCAGGACAGCGCCCAACCAGCTGAGCCCCACCAGCCAGGTGTGGTTATTATCTTGTCTTTTTTTATAATAGTTATTCTGACAGGTGTGAATTGATACGTTATTGTGGTTTTGATTTGCATTTCCCTGGTGATTAATGATGTTGAAGATCTTTTCCTGTACATGTTAGACGTGTGTATGTCTTTGGGAAAATGTCTCTTCAGATCCTCTGCCTATTTTTATTCTATTTTTGTTTTTTTATTTTTGGCTTAAAATAGATATTTATTTCTTTTGTCCGAAAAGCCTGAGATGGAAGATACAGAAAAGGGTCAGGGGAGGGGGAGCTCCCTGAGCACCGTGAAGCTAGGCTCCTGCCTTCCTGCTTTATTGTTCTGTTACCAGTCAGGGACTGGGCCCAGGGAAGGTCTGCCTGTGGCTGGCCTGTAGTGTGTGGGTTCTTGACTTCATGTAGGGAAGATGCACAACACAAGTCCAGGTGATTTTGAGAGTACATTTATTAAAACTGGGCATAGTGGAACAAAGAAGAGCTTAGGATAGAAGAAGCAAGAGGAGAGAGACTTAGGCAGGGCTGCTTTGACTCTCTACAAATGTCACAGGAAAGAAGTGAGCCAGTAGATCTATGATGGCAGAGTAGGTGGAAACTACACTCACCTCCTCCTTGAACCAAACTGGAATTACAACTACATTATAGAACAATCATCCTGAATGAGCAACTGAAGACTGCCTGAAGAGAAGACTTATAAGCAAGAATTTACAGAAGAAGCTGCGTTGAGACTCTTAAGGAGCATGGAGATGCGAAAAGGGAGCCCCACTCCCATGGAGGGCAGCTGAGGTTCAGGCAGATATCTCAGCTGCAGTGGGGGCTGGGGACGTGTTCTTCCTGAGAAGTGTAAGGTCAAAACACCATGCCAGGCTCCCCAGCCCAGAGCACCAGAGCTGGGAAGAGCTGGGAATCTGGCTATGAAAAGCAGTGAGGTTTCTATCCACTGGAGAGGGAATCTGCTTGAGACACGCATACCTTTTTATAGGGCCAACTCACAAAATTTCATTTGCAGCCACTCACCCTAGGCCTTGGCTGAGAGAGGGTGGAGCAGACCAGAGTTGTGTGAGGAAGTCTGGGGTTTGTGGCTCTTGGGAGAGAGCTGAAGGACCGCCGCCAGGATCCCAGCGCTGAGTTGTTCCCCCACGCCACAGACACCATCTTTCTTGTGTGGAGCGCTCCCCTCCATACAGCATCCATCAACCCTGAAGAAAAGCAACGGCCCCACCCTCCGGACCCCCTCTTGCTCTGATCTGTGAACTTATGCCATACTGAGGAGTACAGCCAGAGGCTAGTTAGTGACTGAACCTAACAGGCAACCAGCTGGCAGAGGCCGGTCTCATGGTGTCTTGGGACTTTTGCTGACTTGCCACAGGATTGAGCTGGTAAAAGCTGGCCTTGGTGCGCAGCTTGGATTTCCCCGAGCATATCCAGGCCCAGCAGAGGCAGCCACAAACTAAATCGCTTTGTAGCTCCTTATAGCTTATCCAGGACCAGTCACAGGCAACACCTTACATTACCTTGCACCAGGGTCCATCTCAAGAGGCCCAGAACCAACACATTCAGTAGCCAGTTTCATACAGCACAGGAGCTGGATCCAGTAAGCTTCAAAGGTGACATATCCAAAGAGAGATGTTGGCAGGCACCAAACCCTGCCGAGGCAAATTCCGCTTCATGTGGTCAGCACCTGCATAGTGGCTTGCATGTCGTGGTCGGAGTTGAGCCTCAGTCAGCCAGCCTGAGGGTTGATCCCATGCACAAATGGGCCAGTAGCTATCAAGACTCAATTTTTGGGTTGGCCAGAAAGTCCATATGATTTTTCCCATAAAATGAAAGGCAAATTTTTCATTTCACCAATAACTTTATTGATTTGGATATTTTGAGTAAGTTGGCTATCTCCTGCTATTAACTTCTAGTAGGTAGAGACCCAGGGTGCTGCTAAACATCTTCCAATGCATAAGACAGCCCCATAGCAAAGAATTATTTGGCCAAAATATCAATAGTAGCAAGAAACTTCACAAACCACTTTTGACACATTCACTCAGTCACAGCACCTTTTCCATACACTGCATAAATCTTTTTTGTGTGTTTCAGTTGCATTTCTATCTTTCTTGAAATAAAAAGCATAATATACCAAAAAAATGTTGCTTATTTTTTCCATCTTCAATATTAAAATGGCTATACAAAAATGCATCAATTTTGATAAGTATTTTTAAAATGTACACCAATATGACAGCTGTCACAGTACAGTCTAACAAAATTATTTCAAATGAAGTTAAACACAACTGAGCACTACTAAGGCCACTTTATAGAAAAGAAACCAAATGAACTTTTTGGCCAACCCAAACAAGAGGGCCTTCATAACCCACACAAGGGACATTCCTGGAGCACTCAGCTCAGGTGATCAAGAAGCTTGCATCACTGAGCCCCATAGACACCTACTACTAAGGCCACATCAGAAAGCCTGGGAGTCATAATGATTGACCTAATACATAGAAACATACACAAAAAGGCTGCCAAGATAGGGAGACAAAGAAACATGCCACAAAGAAGGAACAGGAGAAATCTCCAGGAAAAGAGCTAATTGAAATGGAGGCAAGTAATCTACCAATACATAGAATTCAAAAATTGGTTATAAGGATCTTCAAGGAACTTAGTGAGAACTACAACAGCATGAAAAAGGACCAGTGAGAGATAAAGAATACTCAGGAAGGAATAAACAGTAGGTTAGAAGAAGCAAAGGATCAAATCAGTGATTTGGAAAAAAATACCCAATCAGCAGCAAAAAAGAAAAAAAGAATTTTTAAAATTGAGGATAGTTTAAGGGACCTTTGGGACAACATGAAGTGTAATAACAGCAGCATCGTGGGGGTACCAGAAGGAGGAGAGAAAGAGAGAGCAAGGGATTGAGAACCTATTTGAAGAACTAACAACCAAAAATTTACTTAATCTGGTGAAGGAAAAAGACAAACAAGTACAAGAAATGCAGAGTCCCAAACAAGATGAACCCAAAGAGACCCACACCAAGATACATCATAATCCCCCCAAATCCCATAATCCCATTAAAATCCCGAAATTTAAAGATAAAGAGAGAATCTTAAAAGAAGAAAGAGAAAAACAGTTATCTACAGGGAAGTTCCCATAAGACACTCAGCTGATTTCTCCAAAGAAACTTTGCAGGCTAGAAGGGCTTGGTAAGAAATATTCAAAGTCATAAAAAGCAAGGACCTACAGCCAAGACTGCTCTACCCAGCAAAGCTATCATTTAGAATCCAAGGGCAGATGAAGAGCTTTCCAGACAAGAAAAAACTAAAGGAATTCATCATCACCAAACCATTATTAAATGAAATGTTAAAGAGACTTAAGAAAAATATCAAAATTATGAACAATAAAATGTCAATAAATACATATCTATCAACAGTTGAATCTAAGAAACTAAGCAAACAAGAACAGAGACAGAAATGGAGAGTGGTTTGATGGTTGTCAGGTGAGAAGGGGATGTGGGGAAATGGGTGAAGAGGTGCAAGGATTAAGAAGTACAAATAAGTAGTTACAGAATAGCCATTGGGACGTAAAGTACAATATAGGAAATAGAGTAGCCAAAGAACTTATACACATGATCCACGGACATGAACAATGGTGTGGGGATTGCCTGAGGGAGTGGAGGACGCTGGGTGGAGGGGGACAATGGGGGAAAAATCTGGATAGATGTATAGCATAATCAATAAAATATCATTTTTAAAAAGACAGGGTCATTGAATGAATAAGGAAACAAGAACCACGTATATGCCATATATAAGAGACCCACCTCAGAATGAAAGATACACACAGTCTAAAAGTAAAGGGATGGAAAAGATGTTTCATGTAAATGGAAAGGGAAAAAAAGCTGGGGTAGCAATACTTATATCAGACAAAACAGGTTTTTAAGACAAAGGCTATCCTAAGAGACAAAGAAGGACACTATGCTAAAGGGGTCAATTCAACAAGAGGATATGACCCACGGAAACATTTATGCACCCATAATAAGAGCACCTCAATATGTGAAGCAAGTCTTGATGGACATAAAGGGAGAGATTGACCGTCATACAGTCATAGTAGGGGATGTAAAAGACCTGTATGCGGAAAATTATAAGACACTGAAGAAATTGAAGAAGAAGATACAAGTAAGTGGAAGCAGGTACTGTGTTCATGGATAGGAAGAATTAACATTAAAATGTCCGTACTACCTAAAGCAATCTGTAGATTCAATGTAGTCCCTATCAAGATACCAATGGTGTATCCACAACTAGAACAAATATTCCCAAAATTTATATGAAACCACAAAACTCCCCAAATAATCCACAGCAAACATGAAAAAGAAGAACAAAGTGGAGGAATCATGCCACCTAATATCAACTACACTACAGGCCCACAATAATCAAAACAGCATGGTACTGGCATAAAAGCAGACATATAGATCAGTGGAACAGAATAGAAAGCCCAGAAATAAACTCACCCCTTTGTAGTCAATTAATATTACCCAGAAATAAACCTACACCTTTATAGTCAATATTAACAAAGGAGGCAAAAACATACAATGGGGTCAAGATAGTGTGAAAATTGAATAAATGGTGTTGTGAAAGTTGGACAGATATGTGTAAAACAATGAAACTAGACCCCCTTCTTACACCATACACGAGAATAAACTCAAAATGATTTAAAGGCTTAAATGTTAGACTCATAACTGTAAAAATCCTAGGAGAAAATATAGGCAATAAAATATTGGACATTTCTCATAGCATTATTTTTGGTGATGTATCTTCTTGAGCAAGTGAAACAAAAGAAAAACAAGTGGGACTACCTCAAGCTAAAAAGGTTTTGCACAGCAAAGGAGACCATCAGCAAAATGAAATGACAGCCCACTAAATGGGAGGACATGTTTGCCAATGATACATCTCATAAGGGGTTAATATCTAAAATTTATAAAGAACTTATAAAACTCAACTCCAAAACAAACAATCTAATTAAAACACGGGCAAAAGACCTGAATAGACACTTGTCCAAAGAAGACATATGTATGGCGAATAGACATGAAAAATTCAGTGTCGCTAATCATCAGAGAAATGCAGATTAAAACCACAGTGAGATATCACCTCACACCTGTCAGAATGGCTGTCATCAATCAGCAAGTGTTGGCAAGGATGTGGAGAAAAGGGAACCTTCATGTACTATTGGTGGGAATGCAGACTGGTGCAGCCACCAACTTTTCCCAGCGTGACTTATTGAAGAGACTTTTTTCCCCATTATATATTCTTGGGGTTTTTGTCAAAAACAGTATGGAGTTTCCTCAAAAAAATTAAAAATGGAACTACATTATGACCCAATGGTTTTGTGTCTGGGAATTTATCCAAAGAAACCTGAAACACTAACATGAAAAAATACAGGTATCCCTATGTTTATTGTAGCATTATTTACAGTAGCCAAGATCTGGAAGTAGCCCAGGTGTCCATCGGTAGATGAGTAGATTAAAAAAGCTGTGGTACATTTACACAATGGAATACTACTCGGCCATAAAAAGTAGAAAATCTTACCTTTTGCAACAGCATGGATGGACCTGGAGAACATTATGCTAAGTGAAATAAACCAATCAGAGACAAATACCATATGATTTCCCTTATATGTGGAATATAATAAACAAAAGGAACTAACAAAATAGAGACTCTTAGCAGGCTGACAGCTATGCTAGGGGAGTGGGAGTGGTGGGGAGGTGGATTGAGCCAAAAAGAAAAAAAAAACTCATGGGCACAGACAACAGTGTGGTGATTGTTGGGAGGAGTGGGAGCAAAGGGAGATGGAGGAGAGGAGAGGGGAGATAAATGGTGATGGAAGGAGACCTGACTTGGGTTGGTGAACACCCAAGTGTACCGATGATGTATGGTGGAATCGTGCACCTGAAACTTGTATAATTTTGTTAGCCAGTGTCACCTCAATAAATTTAACGAAAGGGAAGAAAGATTAAGAGGAAAGTCAGAGCTGTATTATTCCAAGGTATATTGGTTCTTCAATCTCAGGCAACATGAACCCATTCCTGAGAGCTAATAAAATATATAATAAAACTATAAGAAAAAGAAAAAGAAGTGAGCCAAGGCAGGACTGCTGTCAGCTCACTAAAGTGTCTATGCAAGTCTTGGAGACAGGTTCAGGGGGTAGCCTCAGCCAGGCTGGTGCTGTCTGCTGCTCCCTTGGTTGCAAATTTCGTGGGGACCCTTAGAGTTTGGAAAACTAAAAATGCACACCTGAGAGGGAAGAGAGGTGTGGATCTGCTCCCAAGAGCGATAGCACGCCCTCTGCCCATTTTTTAAATTGGATTGTTTGGTTTTTTGCTCTTGAGTAGTGTGAGTTTTTTCAATATATTTTAGATATTAACTCCTATGAGATACATGATTTACAAATGTTTTCTCCCACTCAGGAGGTCACCTTTTTATTGTTGATTGTTTACTTTGCTGTTTAGAAGCTTTTTAGTTTGATGTAGTCCCACTTGTTTATTTTTGCTTTTCTTGCTTTTGTGTTTGGTTTCAAATACAAAAAATCATGAGCAAGACCAATATTAAGGAGCCTACTGCCTATGTTTTCTTCTAGAAGTTTTATAGTTTCAGGTCTTATGTTCATATCTTTAATCTACTCTGAATTGATTTTTGTGTATGGTGTAAAATAGTATTTCAGTTTGATTCTTTTGCATGTATCTATCCATTTTTCCCAACATGATCTATTGAAGAGACTTTTTTCCCCCGTTGTATATTCTTGGTCCCTTTGTCATAAATGAATTGACCATGAATTGACCGTTTTCTCCCTGGACTCTCTGTCCTGTTCCATTTATCTGCCTGTTGCTATGCCAATAACAGTTTTGATTACTGTCGCTTCATAATATAGTTTGAATCAGGGAGTATGATGCCTCCAGCTTTGTTTTCCTTCTCAAGATTGCTTTGGCTGTTTGGGTCTTCTGTGGTTCCATAGATTTTAGGATTGTTGGTTATATTGCTGTAAAAATTGTCATTGGAATTTTGATAGAAATTGTATTGAATCTGTAGACTACTTTGGGTAGTGTGGACATTTTAACAGTATTTCCTACAACCTGTGAGCACAGTGCATTTTCCCATTTATTTGTGTCATCTTCAATTTCTTTCATCAATATCTTAGAATTTTCACTGTACAGGTCTTTAGTCTCCTTGGTTAAGTTTATCCCTAGGTATATTATTCTTTTTGTTGATGTAATATATGTAAATAGGATTGTTTTCTTAATTCTTTGTTAGTTTGTTAATGTATAGAAATAGAACTGACTTTTGCCAGTATACAAAAATGATTTTGTATCTTGTGACTTCACTAACTTCGTTTATGAATTCTAACAGTTTTTTGACTGAGTCTTTAGAAACCTATTTTTCTTTTTCATTTTTTTTTAAAGATTTTATTTATTTATTTTTAGAGAGGGAAGGGAGGGAGGGAGGGGGAGGGGGAGAGAGAGATACATCAATGTGTGGTTGCTGGGGGTTATGGCCTGCAACCCAGGAATGTACCCTGGCTGGGAATCGAACCTGGGACACTTTGGTTCCCAGCCCGCGCTCAATCCACTGAGCTAAGCCAGCCGGGGCCTGAAACCTATTTTTCAATGTATCTGGAAGTAGAACTTTTCTAAAAGACCAAAAGCTACCGTGTGTTTCTCCTCCGGGAGAAGAGAGAAATGTGTGTAAAGCAAAGCAGTTTGACAGGAGCAGCTTAGACACGTCGGTTTAGCAGCAGCGGGGACTGACTGGTGGGGAGAAGCGAGTGAGATCAGAAGGCAGTTTACAGCCGTAATCCATGGGATTTTCTCCTGCCACATGGTTATCTCCATGTTTAGTTAGTTGCTGATTTATTTTTAGAGAGCTCTTGTGTGATACGGAGTCATAGGAGAAGTCAGGGAGAAGCAGAGGCTAGAATGAATGATGAGACAGATAAATTTGAGAAATTGTTCATGAAGAAATTGTTCACGAAGATTTTGTCATCAAGAAAGGGCTGTATTATGTTCCGTGTAACCCATTTTTAAAAGATTTATTTTGATTATCCATCAAGACAAGGTAATGATGTTTGGCATTTCAAAGGATGTTTCAGTTATTTTGGAATTTCACTTGTGTGCAGCGACCTTGTTTTTTGGTGTCAGATAAATGAGGCGTTTAGGCTAAATAGGCCTTTTGCTTTCCTTAATCTTTTGAGAAGGCCTTTTGAAGTAGATGGAGTAGAGTATCTGAAGACATTTATTTGGTGTCGTTTTCTCTGGTTAGGAAACTGAGGCACGAGGAAGTTAAATAACTTCTTCACGATCCTGTGTGTGCAGCATGCTGACTGTGGGATCTGTGTCAGATATGTCTGGTCACTATGTGTGCCTCACTCCCGTCACAGAAATGCACTTACTGTTAATATCTCTCTGTGAGAAAGTGGGGCGTGGGGTGGAATCGCATTACAGATATTGCATAAGCATTTAAGTTACCCTTCAAATTCACCCTCATTTAGAGTTAATTCCAGCAGTAGGTACAACTTTCATTGTATAGGTATATCTGAGGAACAAAGTGTTCCGGGACCATTAATTTTAAAAAATTTAAGTGCTAACCAGCATTTTCAGTGATTCACTTATCACTAATTCATCACTTGAACTGGTGTTATGGGTAAAAGGTCAAAATTTAGACTCAGATGAGCCATACTAAGCTTTATAGCTATGGAATAGAATAGCAATGAAGAATGCAGTTAGATTGCCAGGATTAAATCATAGTCTAGCCATTTACTAGCTGTTTGACTAAGAGGAAGTTACTGAATTCTGTGTCTCTTTTGCCATATGTCTAACAAGGAGCCTAACCTACCTGTCTCATAGGATTGTGAGCCTTAAATGATACTCTAGATGCAAAGCATTAAAATCATACTCTATACATGGTACTTAGTACATAGTAGGTGTTCCGTATATATGGCCTATTTATAAGTAAGCTGAATTCATGAAAATTTGGATTTACCTTCAAAATAATTGTGCCTTTGTTGAAGAATTTGTTTTAGTGCAAGATTCACAGTGGGGTAGACAACAAGTGTCTCTAATGCATTTAGAATTGAAGTACCTTTTAAGAAACATACCTATTGTGGAAAATAAGGTATTTACACAGGAATTTCTGTATTCCTACCATTGTTACAATGTAATGCCCTTAAATTATGCTATTAGAATAATTTGTCCCCAAATTTTCTTTTTATTATTTTACTAAGTTCTTTGGAAAAAGTGATGTTTTTGTTGTCTTCTCACCAAATACCTAGATCCTGTGGCATATAAAAACATTGCACTTAATGTAATAAAGATCTCTGGCCCTCAGTAATTTATTTTTGGAAACATTTTGGATCAATTCCCACCATTGGAGAAAGAAATGAAATGGATCCCTCATCAGAGCTATTTATAAGCTTGTAACTCTCAAGCTTTGAAACTGGTGATTTAAAAAAAAATAGGGACAAAGTATATTTCCCTTCTGTCTTCTTTCTAAGGACACATTTTAAAAATATAATCCTGCCCATTAGACCTTATGACAGTAAACACTGAGCCATTCACTTGTCACTTGATTTTGTTTTTACTAGAAATCTCATTTCCCCTCCTTTACTCTTTAGAATATTTAGTAGGTGATAAAAGGTTTGCTGGCTGTAGAATTTATTGGCATTAATAAGGGTTCGGCTACTTTCCGACATAGGAGTCTTTCAGCTTCATCTCCCAAACCTCATAACTAGTGCGAAGGCAGGACTTCGCCTTTGAAAGGACATTTCCGTTGTTTTTAGTTGCCATTGAATGCCTGCTCCTTGCCTGGTACCAAACCAGGAACTTTATACACATTATCTCACTTAATTTACAACTCCAAGAGAAGTAATATTATGCCCATTCATAGTTAAGGAAACTGAGGTTCAAGATGTTCACTAACTTTTGTATGTGATCTAAAAGAGTCGGGATTCTGACTGGGGCCTAATTGACCTTTACCACCCACTATTCTGTAGTTCATGCCACACACCTTTCCAAACCGATTCTTGTTGTAACTGTCCTGTTTGTTTTGAAGAATGTACATACTCATGTGAGCATGAGTACATACATATGTGTGGAAGACACCTAGGTGTTACTTCTTTTTGTATTTGTATTTTCTACAAACCCGAACATACATTATTTTGTAATAAACATTTTTATGTTGTATATTGAACTTAGTAATTGAGAAGTGACATTTCTAATTTGTTGTTCCTCATTTCTAGATCACTTGGCCCTATTTCCTCGATGGAAATCGAATCACTATGATGTGGTAGTTGGTGTGTTGTCAGCCCGCAATAACCATGAACTTCGAAATGTGATAAGAAGCACCTGGCTGAAACATTTAATACAACATCCCACACTAAGTCAACGGTAGGTTTTCTGAATTGGCACCTTACCTGATTTACTGAATAAGAGTGCTATAAAAACAAAAAATAGGAGAGAATTAGTTCTGTAAAACCTGTTCTTGGATAGTCAAGTGTTAATTCAGACATGTAGCCTCCTTTTTCTGGGAGAAAGGGCTATTTTGTTTTGGTTTTCCTCCTTATAGTAGAGTCGCAAAGTAAATTTAACCAGTTTTAAGTCGAAAGATAGAGTTGGGAGAGAATATAGTCCTTGGTTAACATACCTACTTTTTATAGATCCCTAGTTACAGGGTGTTTTGTTTTTGCTTTGGTTTAGAATAGCAATTCTTAAGTGATTCTATTCCAGAATAGATGTTTATATCGAAACATGCTTTTCACCAGCTTCACAGCAGTACACTTAATTCTTTCAGTTCTGTAGTACGCATTAGTTGAGCGATCTGTGGTGTGTGCAATCCACCGTGCTTTTCCTCCTGACTGCCCTTCCAGGGCGGAGCTTTGGTAGCACATCTCAGGTGGGCATCAGGTGGCTGGGTGACGGGTTGGGAGCCCGAGGCCTTGGATTCTCGGGGAGACCAGCCTCTGAAGATTACGTGAGTAGGCGTTAGTGGGGGAGGAGCGTGGGAGGCTGCACTTCCGGTTCTGTGCAGACTGAGGGGATCAGCAGAGGAGGGCTCCGCAGGAGTGCGATACTCGTCACACTTGAGACTGAGTGGCTGTGCAAGTGCATTGCAGTTGTGAATGTTCTTGTCACTAGCAGTGAGCATTTATCGATTGCTTATCTTGTTGATAGCAGCTTTCATTCCTTTTCAAGACAGATTTCTTTGGTTCATGATCACAGTGATAATAGAACCTATTACTGGCAAATGAAAGGCTCAGAATCACCACCACTATCAGAACCAGCTCTAAAACCTGCTCTTCCTGTACAGCAGGGGTGTCAGACTCATTTTCACCAGGGGCCGCATCAGCCTCATGGTTGCCTTCAACGGCCCGAATGTAATTTGAGGACTGTGTAAATGTAACTACTCCTTAACTAGGGGCAAGGAGCTCCGTGCTGCCGCCGGGTAGAAACAAGGTTCCAGGCCGGATAAAACAAGGTGGAGGGTTGGATTCAGCCTGGGAGCCTTGTGTTTGCCACCTGTGCTATATAGTCCTTGCCATCTCAGAAAATAATGGCCCCACTCTGCCAGTTGCTTAGACCAAAAGCCTTGCTGTCTGTCTTGTAAATGGGGCAGTAAGTCCCCCTTGTGAGGTCTTTAAGGATCAGTCCAGCGTGTCTGCAGAAATTACATTGGGAGAGACATATGAAATGAACGGATTTATTATACTCAGCCCCTGAAAAGGGAGGCCCACACTCCATGCAGGGGCCCATAGGAGAGAAGCGTCTGGGGACTGGGCTCAGCCCAACATGTGGGGAGCCGAGAGAGAGGGAGCACCTGTGGCAAGGGCCTTTGTAGGGTTCCAGGGTGGAGTGTGCCATTTACCCTTGAACAACAGAGGTTGGAACTAACTACACAGTCCCACTCATACGTGAACTTTTTCAGTGACTACTGTAAATGTATTTTCCTTATGCTTTTCTTAATAACATTTTCTCTAGTTGCCTTTGTTGTAAGAATGCTGTTTATGATGCATATAACATACAAAATATGTGTTAATCAACTGTCTGTGTTATTGATGAGGCCTCCCATCAACGGTAGGCTATCAGTAGTTAAGTGTGGGGGGAGTCAAAAGTTATTTATGGATTTTTGACCGCACTGGGATCATGGATCTTAAACCTGCATTGTGCAGGGGTCAGCTGTACAGGCAAAAGGTGCAAGGGGATCTTATTGTTGTGTTTGAATGTCACTGTCACAGTCAGGGGAGGGCAAGGAGGGGAGCCTGTGGCAGCGAGCAGCCCAACACTGGCCACGTGGGTGGGATGCTCGCAGACTGGTTGTGAGGGTGCTGAGGCATCCGGGGAACAGGAAGGTTAAAGACTCCGCAATACGATGGTACCTTGGTTCTTCCTCTGCCGTGCCACGTCCAGTCCGTCAGCCTGTCTGCCTGGTGCTGCCCTCAGATCATTTACTGCTGCGGTGAGAGCCACTGTCCTGGCCTAGGCTCAGACCGCTCACCTGGGTTATTGCAGAGGCCTCCTTATCTGAATTTTCTGCCTCTGCCTTTGTTCCCTTATATTTATTTTCTATACAGCACCCAGACTGACCCTTTCAAAATGTCACATCAGGTCTCTACTTATACCCCTCCCTTGACTTCTTTTCTTGCTCAGAGGAAGAGATCAAGTCCTTATTGTGGCCTTTGACCTTATCTACATCTACTTCCCCTTTACTGGCCACCTGGCTGTGCTTCAGTGCACTGCAGTTTTCCTTCCTCAAGGCCTTTACATTTGCTGGCCCCCTGCCCATCCCACTCTTCCACCGGGTAGGCTCATGGCTCTCTTTCTTCAGGCCTCTGCTTAGATGTTGTCTTACCAGATGCCCCGCATTAAATAGCACCCCACCCCCCCCTCCATCTCTAGTTTCCCTTACTTGGCTGTATTTTTCTTCATAGTAACATTCAGTACTTACTGCCAATCAGCATGTGCACTATATTTAGTTGAATATTTATAAATGTACCTCCCCACTAGCACATAACTTTCCTGAGCACAGAGGCATCAGCTTTTTCCACTGATACGTTCCCAGGGCTTCAAACCTGACTCGGCACAGAGTAAGGCACTCACCAAAAACTGGGGGACCGACTCAGAACTAGCTGTGATGGATACTGTTAACACTCAGATGCTCACCAGCAATTTATTTGCTATCAGAGCATTCTTGCTTTAAATTTAGTAAGTTTGGCGATTTGTTTATTAAAACAATGGGATAGCTGTATAAAAATAGGTATGAGCCAAAAATAACTTCCCAGGGCAGAGTAATTTTGTGGGTCTAGTAAGAGTATTTAAGATGGCTTAAAAAAACAAATTTGATAAATATCTGCAATAATTTAATTCGCAAATTTATTCATTTCTAAATGCTGTTTGTTTATGAAAGGTGTTCTACCTTAATTGGCCCATAGTAGAAGTGTTTGCATTTCTGTGGTTATGGTTTACTTCCAAATCTTGGATTTTGCTGAGGGAGCCAGACTCAGCACATATTTCAAGGACCTTATTTAATTGAAACCCTTTGTAATAAAACTGTAAGTTGTCAATTTCACAAGTATATAATAGTGTCTTTTGTATAAGGTAGTATACAATGTGTGGTAGAATACAAAGATAGATACAATGTAGTCTGAGCCTTTATGGGGACTTGTTTAGAAGGAAATAGACTTAAAAATGTAATTAAGTGTTATATGTGTTGTGATATACGTAGGTATAAAATGGCCCGGAGAGTTTGGGAAACTCCAGGCAGTTCTGTGTGATTGGAGCCCAGGGATTATGGGGACGGGCTGGGAGTATTTGTGAATGAGTGTGTGATAGAGTGCTAGGGAAAGAAGGGGGCAGAGAGACAGAGGTAGAAAGAGAGAAGGAGGAGGAGGAAGGGGTGTAACTGTGAGAGGTGGGCTGTGTCAGAGCATGAACTGCTGAGTGGCTGAACTGAGTGGTGATGTTATGAGAAAATAAGGTCATGGGTGTGGAAAGAGGAGGAGGAGTCTGGGATGATGGCTAGCTTTCTGCCTCGGAGAGTAGTGAAGTCACCAGTCAAGACCAGAAATGCTAGACGAGGGGAGCCGGTTCGTGGGAAGGATCTGAGCTGTGGACACTTGGAGTTTGAGACACCTGCAGAGAGTGGCGTGCTGGTGGACATGTACCATCTGGCCCTCCGAAGAGAAGTGTGTTTATATGTATGTGCTGCGTGTGACAGGCTTCGCTGGTAGAAAGGATGTAATTGACAGAATATGCGTACTGTGCTCTCTACTGCGAAGTCCACACAGCCAGTTGATTCTCATAGAGTGCTTTCATTGCCTGCTAGGCTTTTGGGCCTGTAACCAGCTTATGGTTGCAGTTGACAGGAGTGTAGTTCTGACATAAATGTTTCAGTTGAAAAATAAGGCTGAAGGGATAGCTTTACTCGTAGTCCGTGAAGTGAATGACGACTTCACTGAATCAGCAGAGTGGTTCCTCAGTGTTTTGTATTGTTCACAATGGAACGGCAATAGTCACATTGCATTTTGAGTTTCATCTACATTATTAACATTTCCTCTATCACTTTAAGTCTAGACAGTCAACAAAACAATAAATCGAACCCTGCTCCGTAGCGTTTGCCGGTTTCCCTGGTGTGTGCGTTCCCACCATGGCCGGCATCAAGCATGCAATGCAACATCTCTCAATGGAGTTTGGGAGGATAGTCAGGAGCATGCCACTGTAATATTTCCTCCATACGGGCCTGATGGGCATAGAAAACCTCAGGAGCAGAGATAATAGCAAAATGATTAAGACATGATCAATTTGCATATTCGTTTCCTTTGTTATTAATAATATATTGCAAGTTTATGTAATTTAATTTTTAATAAAGGTTGTGCTTAATAACCAACTCACTAAATAAATAAATAAATAAATTGCCAGCTGGCAGAATTCCTGAAAATTCAGCAGTTTGCTCTCACAAGCCATAGGAGCAGGCTCCAGTACACAGCTCTCTGTGGGCCATCTAGGTGAAGACATCCAATGAGCTGATGGATCTTTTCTTTAGAGGATGGGTCCAAATGAGAGGTGCTAATTCAGGAATCATTTCAGGCTAGTCAAAGCCTTGGGAATAAGTACTGTCCAAGGAGAATAAGTGAAAAGCGATTCCAGAGCAAAGCCCTGGGGTCCTTTCTACTCTTAATGGACCAGCTGGGGGAGAAGAGCCAGTGGTGTCAGCTGAGCATGCCCCGGAAAGAAGGGAAGACAGCATCGTAAGGAGACTAAACTGTGGAGCCCGGGTCTGCTGGTTTAGTAGCAGGTCAGTGGCTGAATTGGTGGTAGATATCTCAGAGGAAGTGGTGGATATGGAAGCCAAAATTTCTGTTTTATGAAATGAGTAGGGGATGAGGAAATAGAGGTTGCAAGTTTAGTTAATTCCTTTGTAGCATCTCACTGTAAAGGAATGGGTGGAGATGAAGGACAGTAGGTAAATAGAAATTGATGTCAGTACTTCACCATTTTTATAAAGTGCAGGGAAGGAGCCACAGGTTCCAGGGAACCAGTGAGGTGAGGTCCAGGGGAGGAGAGGACAGTCCCTCGGGAAGAAAGACTAGTCTTGAGCAAAAGGAACACCTTCTGAAGTCAAAGACAGCAAGTAGAGAAGACTGCAGATAGAGACAGGTTTTTAGGTGTGGTCATGAGAAGTTGCCTTTCCTGTAGTTTGCTTTAGTGGTGTGAGCTTCTGCTGGTAGCCAGCCCAAACGTGTTCACATTTGCTTTACCACATGCAGGACTGCAGCGGAGGGCTCACATGTAAGTCAGTTGGTAGCTAGCAGCTTTGAATTTGCTTGTTCCCTCTTTTTGCAAGAAGAGAAGAGTGAAGTTAGAATTAATGCTAATAAATACTGTGTCTCAAAGCAAAAGCTCCGAAGTGGGTGTGAGGAAATGCGCAGATACCGGGTGGACATCAGTAACCACTGTTAATGCCGCACCTCTCTAGCGTGCTCGTGAAGTTCATAATAGGCGCTCGCGGCTGTGACGTGCCTGTGGAGGACCGGGAAGACCCCTACTCCTGCAGACTGCTCAACATCACGGACCCAGGTGAGTCTCCTCTCCTCACCCTATGATCACATATGCACGTTTGATGTTGGGGGAAGTTTGCTGCACTGAATAGTTTGGTGTCTGTTTTTAGCAAATGAACATGGAGCTTTCCTCAAAATTTATCCTTCATCCTTTTAACAACTTGACTGGTCACTCTGGATATCTGTGAAGATTCTTTATGGATATATGTAATTTCAGGGTCCAGGAGGGTTTATTTTTCAGTGGTTTGAGCACATCTGGAAATTCCTCATGCAGAGATAAATCCTCAATTACTGAATTTTGAACTCTTGGAAAATGGCTGATTCCACCAGCCTGTTGATTAATAATAGCCTCGCTGAATGTTGTGAATCCACTCTCTCGTGGAATTATTGTCTAAGCTTCTACAAAAGAAACAAAGAGTAAAAAATTAAAAACAGAACTAATACTTTTTAAATTTCTCAGTTAAAAACTTGTGTGAGTTCTGATGGGAATGAAGAAAGGTGGTCCTAAGGGGGTTCTGTGTGTTACTAGGGAACCCATTTTAAGAAGTTGGTAACTCTGTAACTGCCTCTCTTGGTTTACCAGCATTTCAAATTACATTCAAGTGTGGTTCTGTCACAGGAGAAACTCCCGGAAACTCAGTTCTTCTTGCCGACACAGTAAAGAATTATAGATCAGCAAGCCTACTAGCCTGTAAGCAAAGTTTTTTAGTGCTAAGTTCTAATGGGAAAGCACAAGGAGGAGTGGCCAAAGGCCAGGTGGCCAAAAAAGTGGTGGCAAGGGGCCCCTCGTGTGGCAAAAGATCCAAAAGAGATTAGTCCTTTGTTCTGAGGACTTTTGTATTTGGTGGGATAGGGATAAAGAAGTTTCATATTGATTGACAGGTAAAGGTGGTGCCAGCTGTTCCGGGGAGCTGTGACTACTCAACCATAGATATGGGTGGGGGTCTTTTAGCCCGAATTCTTATCTTGCTCCAGGCCCTATTTGTTCAACACGTGATGGGAAGCAGGCAGTTAACTAAAGTTGTTTTAGGGGCTTTTCTTTGGGTGCTGTAGGCTCCCCCTTCCAGGCCTTGGGATGAATACACAGTCTCAAGATTTTCCTTTTCCCAGCTAGTGGAGATGATGCACACAGACTTTGAAGAGCTCCCCCCACACACGTTATCTTGCTGTTCAGAGTGCCTGGCAGCCTTACCGACTCAGGCTCAGGACGACTGGGCCAAGGGGTGCCTTTGCTTCCAGCCTCCTGTGTTAAGTTCTTTGTTAGATTGCAGTGGTGAGGGCCCTGCCTTTATTTCCCCTCTGGCTGCTCATTCCTAGCTGCTACCGTTTACCTTTCTAAGTGAGATTAAACTTTTCCAAATCTTAAATGTGCTGGTTATGACTTCTGGTATTTTAAGATTTGTGAGACCTAGGTATTAATTATACGTACACCTCACTTTTCTAGGCAGTGCTAGTGTAGCGGCATGGGGTCTGTAGTCCGGCTTCATGGCTTTAGATCTAGGCTCTGCCGTTTTCCAGCTCCATCACCTTCCATCAGTTATTTGCCCCTCTGTGCCTCAGTCTTATCATCTGTCAACCGAGGATAAGAGTACTTACTTCAGGATTGACGCAAGGATGAAATAAGTTCGAAGCACGTGAAATGCAGGGTGGGGCAAAAGCAGGTTTACAGTTGAGTGTGCATGAAACACAGAGTTCATTCTTGTATTATCTATTAATTATTGTCGCTGCAGCCGACTAGCTCAGTTAATCAGAGTATTTTCCCCAATACACCAAGTTTGCAGGTTCGATCCCAGTCAGGGCACATATAAAAATCAACCAATGAATTCATGAATAAGTGGAACAACAAATCACTGTTTCTTTCTCTCCGCACCCCCCATCCTTCACTCTCTAAAATCAGTTTAAAAAAATGTTATTACATTATTTTCCATACTAACAACTGTAAACCTGTTTTTACCCCACCCTGTATTTAGACTAGTTCCTAGATATTAGGTGCTTAAATATTGTTATAGAGAACTTACCTTTTTATAAAGTTGAACTTAATTCAGCTTGTTAAATGAATCGGACCGTATTTTCAGGCCTGTATCGTATAACAGGTTTCTTACACATGGTGTCTGAATTTAGGTAACTTTGTGTGCGAAACTGTGTGCATGATTGTGTTTTTCTGGGGAGAACGTCCTTCAAGTTTCACTGGAATCCCAAAAGGGTCATGAAGCTAACGAAAGGTTGTGTGACTGATGATGTAATAGCAGCCTATAACAAATTATATTTGAAATCCAAAATCAAACCAGATTTTAGAAAACCTCACTTTTAAATTAACCACTTTTATTAAAGTACTATTATTTTTTAATAGTAAAGGAGTGGAGATTTCCATTAATGGAAAATTTCCATATATGTAATACCTAACATCATTTTGATGATTCAGATGGTAGTTAGCTTTACTTCAATACCTCAAGGTCATTATGGACAATAATCATGATACTCTGAGTGTGTAGAAGTTTTGATTAATAATATTGTCAAAGCAGCAGGGTTTCCTGTGTCCAGGTAGCTTGAATTTTAAGGTACGTTGTTTTAGATAGAAAATACATATTTATGTTGTAATGTACTTAACCTATTTCCCATAATAGATGTGCTTCTACTTGAGATATCTTTTATTTACTGACTGTATTAAAGAGAAAAACTTTTGTTGTCCTCCAGTATATTTGCAGTCTAGACTCTGGCCAGTGCTTGCCTGGCCCTGGACAAATTCTGCATCTTCCTCCGTTCCCGCCTGCTTGTGTGTGACTGGGCAGGCGCCATCAGTTCCACTCAGTCACATTTTACTGATCATCTACTGAGTGTAAATTAGCATTCGAGGAATTCTAAGGACTCGATCCAAATGATCCATGGGGGGTGGGAGGAAAACAATTTTTATTTATCTGAAAATGAGGAAATGCAATCCTTATTAATATCAAGTATATTGATTGACAATAACATATTTGTAAATAATGCGCACTGTGTTTGATGTGCTTCTGTTTCATCAGTGTTGCACGGCAAGGGGTTTTCAGTGTATTTGAATTTATTTCAGTTACTTTTTTCTCTAATAATTGCCTGATATCACAAATATTTTAAATTGCCCAAGAAATAGGCTTTTTGGACTTTGTAGAGCAAGATAATTTATTCATTATTTATAACTGTAATCAGTATTTTTAAAAAATATTTCTACTTATCCAATCTAGTAGATGCCTTTGAATTTAATATTCCCCTGTGGTGTTTATACATATGTATGTACACATGTGTATGCAAAAATCTATTAAAATAGCTCTGATAATTAGATAAATTAAATATTTTATTTAGATACAGCTAAAAACTTTGTTCTTAAATTTCAGAATAAGTTTGGTTTTTTCCTAAAAGCAAACATATTTCTGAAGCATTTAAAAAATTATTGCCATTTAGGAAAGAATTGTATAACAAATAATCTAGATTTTGCTGTCAAGCTGACTTCATTATATTATTTGACTCTATAAATCTCCTTTTTATTTATTACTTTCTTAGTTTTGAATCAGGAAATCGAGGCGTTCAGTTTTCCGGAGGACACTTCATCGGGGCTCTCTGAGGACCGCGTTGTCAGCGTGAGCTTTCGAGTTCTCCACCCCATCGTTATTACCAGTCTCGGGGTGTTCTATGATGCCGGCGATGCTGGTTTCCAGCGGAACATCACTGTCAAGCTTTATCAGGCCGAACAGGAGGTACGCACTGCTTTGTACCAGCGTTTCCCAGTTCTTCTTTTTCAGCAACACCAGCTTTTTCCTCGTGATGTATCATAGGTGGGGGACTCCACCTTTCTTCCCTACCCACCGGGCACCTCATGGTGTAACAGACAGGGTGGAACAAAAGGAGGTGTGCAGCTGTGAGCCCGTAGAACACAGAGTGCATTCTGTGTTATTATTTATTAATTATTGTATTTTCCACAAGAACAACTGTACACCTACTTTTGCTACACCCTGTATGAGAATGCTGCTTTGGGAAGAGAACACCAGTAAATAAACCAGTGTTCTTGGACCACATTAGAAACTCACAACCTAGCTCTGGCTGGTGTGGCTCACTTGGTTGGAGTGTCATCTTGTAACCAAAAGGTCTTCCATGTATGTAATACCTAACATCATTCTGATGGTTCAGATGGCAGTCAGCTTTATTTCAGTACCTCAAGGTCATTATGAACAATAATCATGATACTCTGGATGTGTAGAAGTTTTGATTAATAGTATTGTCAAATAGTATATGTCAAAGCATACATGTCCTGGCCAGGGCACATATCTAGCGTGCGGGTTCAGTCCCCAGTCTGGGCGTCATGTGGGAGGCAACCAGTTAATGCTTCTCTCTCGCATTGATGTTTCGCAATGAGGGCAGAAAAAAATGTCCTTGGGTAAGGATTAAAAAAAAAGAAACAGAAAGAAATTCCCAACCTAAAATTCCTTAATGCCTAAGGGATTTCAGAAGTTGAAATTGGACAAAGAAAGTGTGGGAGTGTTAAGTATCAGTATTATTGTCTCTCTCCTGCAACCCTAAAAGTTGTCGCTAGAATGAATGCAAGGCTGACAGCTGCTGTGGATCCTTTTTGTAATAAAATTGTAGAGGGAAGGGAAGTTGGAAACCACCGGGTTACTCTGCTCCTGAGGTTCAGGGAATCTGACTTGTTCACAGAGCACATCTGAAGGAGAGCGGGAAGAAATGGTGTTTGAAAAGACCTGTTCCTGGGTTTCCACCTATCGAAATCTCGAAAGACTTGTACAGGAAACACCCTTATGTCCACCAACTAAATTCTGCGATAGTGAACTTCTGTTTTATACACAGAGTCATTCATCAGTCTGACCTTTTTTAAAAGTACAATTCAGAGGAACTCGCAGGCATCAGTGCACTTCGACTCTAAACACTGAAGCCTGCACGTCATGAACTAGACTTTAATATTTGTGGTTTTAAAAATTTTACATACAGCGAGATGCGCAGTCACATTTTTAAACCACATGAATCTGTATGACACAAGTGTCTGTCACCCCACCCCATTCACCAGAGACTGCCCCTGTTCTCTCTTCTGTCAAAACCACAGACCAGCGTTGGCCTGTCGTGGGACTTCATACGCAAATAGAATCGTGTCGTGAGTATGTTGCGCAGAAGGCTTCTTTCAGTCCTCGCAGTGTTTGAGACTCATCCATGTTGTTGCAGTGAATTTTTCCTTTCCCTTTTAATTGCTAAGTTGTATGTCAGCAATGTGCGATGTTCACCCATTCCTGTTGATGGGCACCTGGAATGTTTCCAGGATTTTCTCCAGTATTTGGCTATTGTGATGCATTATATTTGTTGACTTTGAAATGTTAAACCGATCTCCTGTCCCTCTTGGTCATGCTGTATTCTTTTTATGGATCGCTGGAAAATGTGTTTCTGCGGGCAGCACGTAGTTGGTCTTCCCTTTTATCCAGTCCGAGAACCTCTGCTTTTCACATGGGGTGTTTATTCTATTCATATTTAATCCTGTTATCAAAGTGGTTGGATTTCAGTTTTCCATTTTGCTATTTTCTGTATGCTGCACATTTTTTTGTTTCTCTGTTCCTCTTTTCCAGCCTCCTTTTGGACTAATTGAATGTTTTTTAGAATTCCATCTTAATAGCTCTGTTTCCTTTTAGCTACAGTTCTTTGCCCTAGGACTGGTTGTGTGTATGGTTGACACAGGACTAGACTATAAATCCTGAAATTTCCAGTCTTCTTAAGGTTAATGTTGTAGCCCTTCGTGTAAACTGTAAGAACCTGGCAACTACAGAATTCCACTTACCACCCCCCATCTTCTTCGCTCTAGCTGTTGTGTGCGGTACATCTGTGTGTGCTATAAATCCCATAATGCAGTGTTATAGTTTTTGCTTTAAACAGCTAAATGCATATTAAAGTAATATAGACCAAAAATGGTCACTTATACTTGCCCACATTTTACTATTTTATTCCTTCCTGAATATCCATCCATGTTTCCATCTTGTATCAGCTCCCTCAGCCCAGGGAACAGCCTTTAGCCTCTTACAGAGCATGTGTACTGTTACGTTGTCACTTCGCTTTCATCTTTCTGAAAGTGTTTTAATTTTGCCTTTATTCTGCCTCCCTTCATCCTTGTGGAATACCGTCTGGATGTAAAAATTGCTGGGTTAGTTTTTCCCTTTTCATAGATTTAAGGGGTCACTCCGGTATTTCTGGCCTCCGTTGTTTCGGGTGAGAAGTCCGCCATGTTGTTTTCGTGGGTGGCGTGTGCCGTGTGGTGTTTTGGTTTGGTTTTTCTGGACGCGTTTAAGATTTTCTCTTTATATTTAGTTGTAAGCGATTTGGTTATGTTGTGCCTTGGTATGGTTTTTCTTTATTCTTCTCAGGGTTTGCCACATTTCTTCAATGTGTAAATTTATATCTTTCCTTTCACCAAATCTGGGAAACTTTCAGCCATTACTTCTTAAAAAACTTTCCCAGCCCCATTCTCTTCGCTCATTCTGGGATTCCAGTTACATGTATGTTGACTTTTTGGTATTATCCCACAGATCACAAAACTGGTTTTTTTTTTTCAATGTTTCTTTCTCTGTTTTTCAGATTTTGTAATTTCTGTTATCAAAATCACTAGTTTTCTGTCATTTCAAATCTGTTAAGCTTAGACAGTGAATATTTTAAAAGATTTTACTTATTTATTTTTAGAGAGAGGGGAAGGGATGGAGAGAGGGAGAGAAACATTGATCGGTTGCCTCTCACACACCCCCAACCAGGGACCCGGCCCACAACCCAGGCGTGTGCCCTGACCAGAAATCGAACCTGTGACTCCTTTTGGTTTTCAGGATGACACCCAGTCCACTCGGCTACCTAGTCAGGGCTGAATTTTTAATTTTACATATTGTATTTTTTAGTTCTAGAATTTCCATTTAATACTTTTTTGTAGTTTTTATTTCTCTAAAACTTCCTGTGTTCATTCATTTTGAGCACATTTTTTTCTGCAGCCTTGACCTTAGTTACAATAATGGCTTTAAAATTCTGGCTACTTGTTCTGATATTTGATATTTGATTTGAGTCATCTTAGGGTCTCTCTTTATTGATTATCATCTTTGCTCGGAATATGGATGACATTTTTTCCCCTTTATATTGAGTGACTTTGGATTATATCCTAGATAATTGTGAATAATTCATCGTAGGAGCTCTGGATCCTACTATAGTCCTTAAAAAGTATTGATTTTTAGGGGGGTATTATTTTAGCAGGCAGTTAAATTAGCTGGACGTAGACTCTGAACTGTCTCCCTTGCAGTGGGCTACAGCTGAAATCTCTGTTCATTTTTTTGGACTTATATGGGCTGCTTGAGTGCTATTTTGAATGTGTATTTCATGAGTCAGCCACAGATTTGGGCAGAATTTATATGGAGAATTTCAGGCTTGCTCTCTGAGACTCTTTTCTTTCTGGGATGTTTCTTCTCACTTTTTAGCTAATATATTTTTTCAGCCCCAATTTTTCTTTTGAATATTCTATTTACTTTTTTAGAGAGAGGGAAAGGGAGGGAGAAAAAGAGGGAGAGAAACATTGATGTGCGAGAGAGATATTGATTTGTTTTACCTCCCACAAGCCCCCCACTGGGAACCTGGCCAGCAACCCAGGCGTGTGCCCTGACTGGGAATCAACCAGCAACCTTTCTGTTCGTAGGCCAGCGTTCAGTCCACTGAGCCATACCAGCCAGGACTGTTTGCCTCTACTTTTTTTTTCTGATTTTGCAGCCAGAAAGACTGCAGGTTTTTAGTTCAAATTTCTAGTTGCCTCTCAAGATGTACCTTTAGACAAATCACCATAAAAAGTGGGGGAAGCCTACCCACTGCCTTTCTCTCCTTCCTGGGATTGATTGTCCTCTAGTTTGTGCTGCTTCATTTCACATCCCAGGGCCTTCAGGTTAGTTTTTAAATTTTTCGTCCAAAGTTCAGAGTTGTCTGTAAAACTGGTCCGACGGCACTGGAAGCAGAATTCTGTTCAGGGTTTTGTAGGCATTTTTAAAGCTGTTTTTATATTATTGCTAATGTCGATCGTTACTAACAGATGCAATGTTAGTCACCAATAACTATACAAATCAATTTCAGATTAAATTTCTTTTTTGCTATTTGTCCTATTTCTCCTTCCTCTAAAGAATCTGTATGGTTTGCAAATGTGCTTAATGATGTAAATATAAGAGAGAAAACGTCCTCATGGTGATTCCAGCCATTATGATTACAGTGAGAAGAAATTTATTAAGCTGTTCAAGTATAGCAGTTTATATAGTACTGTGGTTAAAAGTTTCACTGATACTGAAATTCATATGGGAAACTGAAATAATAATACTCTGAATTTCACTGATATGCTTATCTAAAAATTAGGATTTATCTTGAATGTTTTTCATCCACTGAACTGTCTTAATACATGCAGTGTCTTTTTTAACTATTCATAGTGTTCGAGTTATCAGTCCAGTCATTTGGTTCAGACATACAATATGTTGATTGTGTTGATTTAACTTACAGTAGCCATATTTTTAGCCAAGGAGAAATGGGCTAAAGGTCCTCAAAGGAGGCCTAATTGAAAGTGGATGCTAATGTGTTCACAGGAAGCCACAGTGCAAAAAGTATTTCCAGCACATTGCCAAGAACTGCTGTTAATGGAAAAAATACACATAGTGCACTTGACACCCCCTTGATTCTGAACTTCCACGCGGACTGGTTAGCTGTAACGGGGACCCCCTGTGGCAGATGGGTGTGTAGGAGTAGGCATGAGGAGAGGGAAGTGATCACGCCTAAAACAAACCGGAAGGGGCCTAAGAAAACAGCAGACTCGGGGATCAGTGCTCTTTTATATTCCCTTTTTGTTTTTGTTCTTGTTCTTGTTTTCCTTTTAAGGTTCATTTTGAAGGAGATTCCTGACTGTCTTTGTTCCATGTAGATCTGTTATTTCAGTTCATTCTTAACCCTTTAGGGTTAAACCTAGTAAGTTGGCTTAATTTAACAATAGCTCACACTTCCCCTAATGCTCCACATTTCAAGATTTTTTTAAGATTGTTTGGATTATTTGTTGTGTTTTAGAATTTCTTGACAGTTTTGGTTATATGAAATATCTGTATTTAAACCATAGTTACACTAGAAAACCCAAATGACACCTGAACCATGGTAGACCAGTGTTAGTAACCATGGTGGGGGCCACTGAGACTGAAGATACTTGAAGACTTGTTGAATCTGCGGTGTCCAGCGTGAACTGTTTCTTCTTGTCTCCCCCCCACTTGTAGGAGGCCCTCTTCATCTCTCGCTTTAGTCCCCCGAGCTGCGGCGTGCAGGTGAACAGGCTGTGGTACAAGCCCGTGGAGCAGTTCATCCTACCAGAGGTACGGGGTGGCGTGGAGACTGGAGTACCCAGCAGTCCTTTGTGCGCCTGGGGCTGTGCTCAGAGGCTGGAGTTTGATCTTCTGTTGTTCAGGGCAGCTCTCCAGGGTGGCAGCTCCCCAGTAGGCAGATGAGGCCACCTACTGGGATGGACTAAAAGGTCTCACTCTGCATTCATACCTCCAGGGAGCTTATCATCCCTCCAGGTTTCCGAAGCACTCTGCAAAGCATTGCCTGTTACCGTGGTTTAGTGAGTAGAATAGAGGGCTGTGTGGCTGTGTTAGTGACAAAGGATAGTAATAGGTATGGATCATTCACAGAAAGACCAGACACTGAGACCACATGAGTAAATGCAATAGTTGACTCATCTAAAGACTCGGGTAGCCCTTGCTGGGTAGCTCCATTAGTTAGAGCTACACCGGAAGTTGCCGGTTTGATTCCTGGTCAGGGCATATACAGGAGTCAGCTAATGAATGCCTAAATAAGTAGAACAACAGATCGATGTTCCTCTCTCTCCCCCTTCCTTTCTCTCTCAAAATCAATAAATAAAATTTTAAGAAAAGAATCAGGGCTGGGGCAGTGCAGACAAGATAATGGCAAAGCACTGGGCCACATTTCCCAGAGAAGTGAAACTCCTCCAAGTTGTAGGTGTCTAAAAACGTAACCTGCCTCTGGTCCCTCCAGTCCCAGCCTGAAGTGGTGTGTGCTGGGGGCCGCCTCGCCTGCAGTGCCCCATCAGCCCCGCAGGCAGGCCGCAGTGCGGTCGCAGAGTGCTGCACTGCCAGGCACGCACGCAGTGTTCGTCCGTCGGCCTCAGCCTCGGGCTGCCTCAGTCCGGTCCAAGTGCATTCCCGAACTCGGTGCTTTGGAGACACAGTGGGGGCCGGTTTCCCCAGAAACCCCTGCGAGTCATGTTAGGTCAGCTAGAGCTCATCCTGCGACTTCAATACAGTTCCGATGGGGAAGCTAGACAGGTGACCGGCCATGCTGGCCAAGCAGGAGCTGTTCTCCTACCACAGTCTTACGGGGCTGTTCACCTTTATGTGACAACAGACTCACACATTCTGTGACACGCCGGGGGTCTCTGGAGTCGAGTACAAGCAGCTGAAACTACACAGGCTAATTCTGTCAGAGACTTCTCCTCTATTCCACCTACATAGAAACTTCTGCTTAAACATGTTTTGAGTGGAAGCCAAACTAAAACACACTTTCTCGGTGTTATTAAAAAAGACCGCAGAGAACATTCTCATACCTCTCTTTTGTACACATAGCTGATAATTATAGGATGAATTGTTGGTTCAAGTTTATACACATTTTGAAGGCCTGTCATTTCTTTCCGGAGGGCATGCCATTTGTGTGAGTTTGGATGTGTCAGCATCATGTGAGAATGCCTGTTCTCCTGTGTCCTTTGTAAATTGCACATATGAAATGAACCTTTTTCCTTGTTAAGGGAGGTGTGGACCATTAAAAGCATCTCTTTCTTATAATTAAGAGTAGCGGTCAACTAAGTGTATTGACCAAGTGCTGGACATCAGGTTCAAAGGAATCAGTTCTGTGGCGTGTTTATTCATTTGCGCAGAAAGTACGTATGGAGCACTTGGTGTGTGCCGAGCACTGGGCTGTGTGAGGAGACAGTGTGAAGATCCTGCCCCGAAAGCAGCTGGCGGGGGGAGGGCTAACTCGGACATTCCACTTAGCTTGCTGTGTGCCAGGCACCGTCGGGAGCGGTTCCTACATTACTACTTGGGAAGCTTCTTTAGGATTGAAGCAAGTCGTCTGTACGAGTCCTTTCCCTCTACTCAGAATGAGCAGGGACAGAACCTACGGCAGCTCAGATTTTGCATAGCTCCCACAGGCTCATTGCGTTGTTCCCAGCAGACCAGGAGCACTGGCGTGGTGTTAGGTGCTGTACAGAACGGCCCGCAGCCGGATGTGGGGTTGAGTCTCCCAACAGTCTCACTTAGAGGATTGGTGTGAGTAGGAAAGGGAAAATGATGCTCTGGGAGTAAGTCCGTGAGGGCACAGTGGAGTGTGGGCGCCTGTGGGTGCAGTTGGATCCCTGCTCCACTGCTCGGCATCTCTGCGACCTGTGCACACCACTTAACTCACCGTGTCTGCCGCCTCTGTAGACAGAGGAGCTGCCCGGCCCAGGTCAGAGGGCTGTTCTAGGGACTGAGCGATTGGATGCATGTAGGACACGCAGAACGTGTCGCCCCGTGGTAAGCATTCAGGACACGTGTGTGTGCTGTCCTTATTTCTGCTGCGCTCATCCGGACTGGGGCATCCTGGTCATCAGGAGCAGTGTTTTCCAGCTGGGGCACGTGCCCCCGGGGGGACATTTATCAGTGTCTGGAGACACGCCCAGTTGTTACAGCTGCATGAGGAACGGTGCTGGCATGTGGAGGGTGTGGGCCGGGCCGCTGCCAAACACCCCACAGTGTGCAGGACGGCCCCCATGCGTGGATGGTGCTGAGCTTGGGAAACTGTCTCGGAGGGAGGAGTCACAATAGGGACAAAGAGGAAGAGAATAAGCTTTAACACTTTAGGTTAATCACAGCTTTACAGAGTCTCTTCCATTCTTCTAGAAAAAGAATTACAGATTTTGGTAGAAAAACCGTTACTTTCCCTTATAGTGTTCTTGTTGTTAGGAAGTACATGCTGATGATCTAAACGTGACGTGTCTCGGTGTCTGCATTTTACTTAAGGGACTGCACAGCAGAAAATGTGTGTGTGTGTGTGTGTGTGTGTGTGTGTGTAGACGGAGGTAAAGCAGACGTGAACACATGGTAACAGTCGGTGAATCCAGGCGAGCTTGACTGCCTTGTGATCCTTATTTTGCTTTATGCTTTCAGCTAAATCAACTTTCCATTTTTGATTACTTCTGAGTATTATTTTTTCTTTTAAACACTTGCAGCTATTTAACAGTGGCTATACTGGGGTTGGGGGGCAGGATTGTGGATGATTTTCATTTTCTTCTTTTTGTGTATCCATTTCTAAGTGTTCCATAAGAAACATATCTTCCTTTTATTCAAAAGAGAAGTAAACATTTAAAAATTAAGAAATATTCTTTTACACACAGTCCTATTTTTGTTGAAACCACGTTTAATTTACATTTCCGCTGCATCAAGGCTAATGAGGCTCCTTAGCACAGCACACTGGCAGAGCAGAGTGTGTGCCTGCCCGTCATGGGCAGAGAGTGACAGGAGGAAGCAGATCTTTACTGCATTTGAGAGGGAGCAAGAGGCTGTGTTCCTTAGGCCCTCCGCACTTGCTGTCAACTGGAATCACGTGCCAGCAGTGTAGCCTGTCAAGTAAGCAAATCTCTTGTAATGTTCTCATCATGCGATTCACTGAAGCCTAAATCTCAGTGGGGGGGCCACGGATTTAAATGGAGACTGCTGTGTGTGTCTCTTAAAATATTTATTTCTCTAATTTCCTGTCTTCCTCCATAGTGCGGTTGAAACCTGGAACTAATTTCAATAAAAAGACTATTTTCATTCACCTGACTCACTAGAGACAGTATTGTTAGTATTGTGGGTACTTACACATTTTTTTTAACCAAAGTCAGAATTTTTTAGGTGTAGTCATTTCTCCAGTCCACCAGAAATGTTAATAGTTACAGACACAAAGCTACTGTGTGTTCAAGCTATTCTGTTGGGTCAGATAACAAATAAGAAATAGGACACAAACGCCCTGTGAAAGAGGTCGCAGATAGTTTGCTTACCACAGCCGTGATGCGTGAGATAATTCACGAAGTCTCACATTTCCAACCTGTACCAAGCTGTTCTTCCTGACTTTGGTCTTACACTCTTAGCAGGGACGCACCGTAAACAAGTTGTTTCGCATCTGTAGAGACTCCTAGCATTACGGTGCCTTCGCATCAGAGAGTAGACAGTGGGCCTGGGAGCACAGGAACGCAGTGGTGACTGTGATGTGGAGCAGGAACGGGCATGGGGAGAGGAGGAGAGGGAGCTGCTCCCTTCCTGGGAACAACACAACTGCGTGGGCGTGTGAGTCCAGAGAGTAAACCAGGGTCGTGTGCGGGCCGGTGAGTGCGGGCGATGACGGTGCAGGCAGCCCGCTGGTGCGTCCTGACCCCGTGCAGCAGGGGCCCCCGGGAAAAGCAGGTCACACACCAACTTTCAGTGGAGTGGACAGGGCAGAGATTTCCCTGTTTGACACCACATTTTCCAGATTTGTAGTCCCAAGGCAAAGCATTTGTATTTGGTCGTTAGAGCTTTACTCTTGGTCTGGTTCATTTGAAATAGCAGTCACTGAAGTTCCCAGTGACCTCTGTCCTTCCCCTGGTCGGTCCGTTTTCTCTTGGCTTCTGCAATGTTCATCCTCTCGGTTCCGCCACATCCGGCTCAGTCCTTCTTTCCGATGTACTTCGTTATCTCCGCTTTTGCTTTCCTCTTAAATATTAATCATTAGGGTTTGATACACAGCCTTCTCTCTTACTCATTCTTTTTAGGTAGTTGCATCCATTACCACCTGTTTACAAACAGGGCTGTTAAATTTACAGCCCAGATTTCTCTCACGAACGCCCCACACTCATCAGCTGCCCCCTGAACTTCTCTACCTGAGCGTCCCGTGGGCATCCTGGTGGTGGTGTCGTTCTCGTCTCCTGGGTTTTCAGTCGTGGAAAACGGACCTCCATTTCCTTGAGCACCCAAACCAGAGTCATGGGGGTTATCCTCAGCTCTCATGTCAGAGCAGTCACCAGATTCTATCAGTTCTTTCTCTTGAACGTATTTGGTAACAGTCCTTCCAAACTGTGACTAGTGAAGTTTTAGAAGAAAGTGAAGTATACCAAGGGCAAGAAGTTGTGGTTGCTCGGGGGAGAGACATGGTGAACCCAAAGCGGCCAGGGGCCGAGGGCTTAGCTCTCAAGTCCTGAGCCTGGCCTTCCAGTTAGTTCACTCAGAGATGATCAGGCTCTCACTGAACGATGTTATATGAATTCCCAGATCAGCGTATAAACCGGAATGGCAGTTCATCTGTCCTTAATGGGTGTTAGCTTATCAGAGCAGCAGTTTTCGACCCGTGTGCCACAAGAATGTTTAAAACATGCAATACCTGACGATTTTTGTCAGATCAGCAAAAAAATACATTTTTTTGGTGAGCCACAGAATTTTAGTGACTAGTTAATGTGTGCCATGAACTGAAAAGGGGAGAAAATAATTGTATTAGAGTGGTCTGAAAGTTCATGGCCCCTGTCCAGGGACATCCTTGTCGCTACGTCAGGCACCTGGAAACTGGGTTTGAACCATGCTCGTTTGGGCATCGGGTTTGCTACAAACGTGGGAGGAGGGTGTTTTAGCTCATTTGGACAGGGAGGTAGTGACCCGAATGCTCTGCATCTTCCAGTTACCGGGTCTTTCTCCCCTTGCTCGTAGCCACAGTGCCAACATTTCTTGTAGTGACCAGTTACGATGCATTGCTTAAGGTACTCGTCTTATTAATTAGGCTTCAGTCTTAGAGGTCTTCCTAGTTATTAGGAACATTTTCGTTACGGATGTAATTAGTTCAACTCAGAAGGCAGCCTTTTCTTTTCCTTTTTTATTGAGCCGTAATGGACATAAAACTGTTTCAGGTGCACGATAGTGATTCCGGGTTCCCTCTGGTGGTGGGAAGGCTGGGTGCTGCCGAGCGGAGAGGCGGCGCTGTATCGCTCCTCCCCAGCCCTGTGAGGCAGTGGTGTCGTTTTTCAGTTTTAAAGGTTGGGAAAGGATGAGACAAGGCGTGTCCGCAGGATCTGCCCTGAGGAGCCCTAGGACTCCATCGGGTGCATCAGGTGTGTCCCAGACAATGACCGTTAAGACATGTTAGCTGCTTACAAAGTGACAGGCTGCCTGAGGGACACGGACTCTTTCAGTGTTTTTATCTGTTTCAGAAAAGAAGTTTTATTGCTTAAAAAAAGCTTGCAAACCACTGGTCTTGCTTATTGGACAAATTCAATTTTGTGTTATGTTCTCACAATGCTTGCTAAATAAGACATTACTGTAAAGTATTTACCTCTTAATTTTACTACATGATGTTTTTAGACCATTAAAACTATATCTTTTATCTCATGCCCTACACCAGAATTAATCATTGATTTTGAATTCAACATTAAGTACACATTTTTCTTAGAGAAACATCAATTTCTGCTATTAACTTATTTACACATTTATTTTGTGTGCTGCTTATAAGTCAGGCCACTCTGGGTGCTGGGGATGCAGTAGTTGGTAAGCTGGCAAGGTCCCCGCTGTCCAGTGGGACGGTTAGTCTGACAATAGACAGGTAAACAGGAAACAGAGTGCGAAGTGGAATCTAGAACATCATGTAGGACTTCTGGTCAAGATGGACGCATAGGTAGATACATTTCACCTCCTCAGCAACCATAGGATGAATTACAACTTGATCTCAAAGCCACACCTGGAATCATCAGAAAATCGAGCTGCTTGGAAGTCTGACATCCAGTGATTTAAAGAAGCCACACTCCTCCAGATGGGTAGGAGGGGCGGAGTCATGGAGAGAAATGCAGAGAGACGCAGTGTGGCACAGAGAGGCAGTGGCGGAACAGACAGTCCCATGTTCACACGTGGTGGATAAAAATTAGGAGGGATACTTTGAGAGCAAGCAATCCTAGCCTCAGGCCAGACCCCACAGCCCAGGGTTCCAGTACTGGGAAGATAAATCCCCATAACTTCTAGCTGTAAAAACCAGTGCGGGATGGGGTGGCAGAAGAAACTTGCTAAATTTTCAGGAGATTCAACTTAAGGGCCTGCAGGGACTTTAAAGGTACTCAAACCCACCCACTCTGGGACTCACCACCAGGGCAACATCTGGAAGGGCGACCTGGAAGTCGCATCCAGGAAGTGGGTGAAGTGACTGGAAATGGGGCAAGTGCCAGGCAAACCTTCAGGAGCCAGGCGGCAGCACTGTCCCCCCTCTGAGCCCTCCCCCCACACAGAACCACAAAGCCGTGAATTGGGTTGCCCCGCCCTGGCGATTACCTAAGGCTCCGCCCCACACCATTTACAGCTGCCTTTTCTACAATAGGCCATACTACTAAGACAGTGAGTCAAAGCAGCTCTACCTAAAACACAGAAACAAACACAAGGAGGCTGCCAAATTGAGGAGACAAATAAACATGGCCTAAATGAAAGAACAGAACAAAACCCCGGAGAAAGAACTAAACAAAATGGAGGTGACCAACCTATCCGATGCAGAGTTCAAATCACTGGTGATCAGGATGCTCAAAGCACTTACTGAGTACAACGACAACATAAAGGAAGAAATGAAGGCTACACTAAGTGAAATAAAGAAACATCTATAGGGAACCATCAGTGGAGGGGAGGAAGCTGGAATTCAAATCAACGATTTGGAACTAAAGGAAGAAATAAGCATTCAACCAGAACAGCAAGAAGAAAAAAGAATTAAAAAAAAACACCCACAAGGATAGTTTAAGGGGGCCTCTGGGACATCTCCAAACGTACCAACATCCAAATCATAGGGATGCCAGAAGGAGAAGAGAAAGAGCAAGAAATTGAACTTATGTGAAAAAAGAATGAAAGAGAGCTTTCCTAATTTGGCAAAGGAAATAGACATGCAACTCCAGGAAGCACAGAGTATCCCAAACAAGTTGAACCCAAAGAGGACCCCACCAAGACACATCGTAATTAAAATGTCAAAGGCTAAAGATAAAAAGAGAATCTGAAAAGCAGAGAATTACCTACAAAGGAGTTCCCATAAAACTGTCAACTGATGTGGTTTGTCAGGCACCTATATACCGAAAGAAACTTTGCAGGCAAGAATGGGTTGACAAGATGTATTCAAAGTAATGAAAAGCAAGGACCTACAACCTTAATTACTCTATGCAGCAAAGCTATCAGTTAGAATGGAAGGGCAGATAAAGTGCTTCCCAGACAAGGTAAAGCTAAAGGAGTTCATCATCACCAGGCCATTATTATATGGAGTGTTAAAAGGGGGTTTGTTTAAGAAAAAGATCAAACTATGGACATTAAAATGGCAACAAATTCACAACTATCAACAACTGAATCTAAAAAAAAGAAACTAAGCAAATAAGCAGAACAAGAACAGAATCACAGAAATGGAGGTCACATGGAGGGTTGTCGGCAGGGAGGGGGAAGGGGAAGAATTGGGGGAAAGTTACAGGGATTAAGAAGCATACATGGTAGGTACAAAATAGACAGGGTGATGTTAAGAATAGTGTAGGAAATGGAGAAGCCAAAGAACTTATATGTATGACCCATGGATATGAACTAAGGGGGGTTGTTGCTGGTGGGAGGGGGTTGCAGTGTGGAGGGGAATAAAAGGGAGAAAAAATGGGACAACTGTAATAGCATAATCGATAAAATCTATTCTAACAAAAAGAAAGGTTGGTGTGCCGGAGAGAGACTGGGCACTGGCTGCCCCCGTTGCCTCTGTGGGGGAATCTTCCCTCAGGACAGGTGTGAGTTCACCTGAGCAGAGCTGAAGAGCCGGCGGGGCACGGGGGGGGGGGGGGGGCACATCCTACAGATGGAAACCACAGGGAAATCAGAAGACAGAATTGAAATGTATATCAAACCTTGCGGGAGGGGACCATAACTTCCTAAACTCAGAATTTAATAGTAACAATCACAAAGGAAAAGCTTGTCAGATTGAACAAGATAAAACTATGGAACTTTGAATTTCAAAACAAACTAAATGGCACATAGTTCTGAAGAATATTTTTAGCATATAAAATATATACAGGATTGTCTATTAAAAGCTCACACAGATTAATGAGGAAAATATAAAATTCAGTAGCTAAATGGCAAAGAAGCATGACAAAGCAGTGCCCAGAAAAGACTGTGTCATTCACATACATCACTGGAACTCCAAAGGAACACAATTAAATGGGGAATTGCTTTTTTAATGTAACAGGTCAGCATAAACTACTTTTCTTTTACTAATACTTCATACCGGGAAGATTACAATGCAACTGGCATTTTCATAAATTGCTAATGACCCTTTGAATTAATGTAATTTGCTTTTGAAAAGCAGTTTGACACTGTGTACCAAAAATCATATAAAAGACTACATCTGTTTCTTATCCCAGTAATTTCACTTCTGGAAATTTATTTTAAACAAGTTATTGGGAGGAAATAAACCTTAACACCAATACATGGCTCACATGATTTTAGTAGACCCTTGGAAGCGCCCGGCGTCTGACGGTGGGGCACTGTTTGAATCGCAGACCGAAAAGAAGGGTTGTGGCCACTCCAGTAGCTTGAGGAAGTGCCTTGACTTAGGGGAAAATAAGCAGTGCTTGCAGAGTTGTCTGTATGCGCTTTTTAATTGTTCTTTAGATGCATATTTGGAAAACTAGACTCAAGGGTATATACCAGAATGTTTAACATGGTACATTAGTTGTGGGATAAAAATTTTAACCCGTGTGTCTTCAGAAAAAATGTGTTCCCTTTACTCAAAACCAAAATGACAGCAATAATGAAATGACTCACTTTGCATCTTTCAAAAAAGAGCTTCGAAGGCACCATCGTGTGGGAGAGCCAGGACCCCCAGGGCCTCGCGTCGAGGAACCTCCACACAGTGACCGTAAATGACGGAGGGGGCGTTCTCAGGGTCCTCACAGTAAGTCACTCTCGTTTGTTTTAAGGTGGTGTGGCATGCTTCAGCATTTCCCGTACAGAAGTGTTTTTCAGTTTGTTTTCACACAGCCCAGACAGTATGGAGTGATCTTGTGTGTTTCAGGATACATAGTGACAAACACGTCATCACCATAGTAAAGATTAAACCCCAAATGTTCTGTGACTTTGTAACTCGACTCTTTGTAAATACAGGGCGGGCAAAAATAGGTGTTTTACAGTTGTGAGTACATGCAATACAGAATTTATTCTTGTGTTATTTATTAATTATTGTATTACTTTCCATATGAACAACTGTAAACCTACTTTCCCTGCCTGTATAGTTTTGCCTTAAGATCACAGCATTTGAAGAAGAGTGACATTTTATTTCTCTATAGTATTTAACATCAAGAACACTTGCTTGCCTAATAAAACCCAGAATGTCCGCTGTCTCCCCTGGATGCAGGATGCTGGTTACAGTGCTGCCGAGGGCGGTCTGTGTCGGGCGGGCGGGGCGGAGCCGCTACCCTGGCTGGATGCCTGTGCCGGTGGCCAGAGCTACTCCATGCCCGGGACACATTTTTTTTTAAATACTATCGATGAAAGTATTGGAAATAAGATTGAGTTTTCCCTTTCATTTATATTGCTGGAATCTCTGTCTCATATTTTTCATTTACTCAAATTTGCTTCAAATTTAAAACAGCTTGACAGGTAAATTTCTGAGAGTAAACGAATGTAGAATGATAAAGAACATGTATAACAGTATTGATGACTGAGCAAGAAAGTGTAATTTGGATTATAATATCTGTGCTTTAATAAAAACTCCTTAGACAGCAGGGGTGGGGGGAAGGAGGCAGAGACAAGCGTAAAAGGAAGAACCCCAGTTGGGTGGCGTTTGTGGTGCAGACAGTCTTCTGTGCCCCCCGATACTCTGCTGTGATGATTAGAAAAGCACTTGCACTTCAGTTCGAAGATCAGTACATTTTCGTTAAATATTAACCTTCTTCATGTGGATTAATTCCCGACTCTGAAGTGCACATACCATACGGCCTGTTGCTGCCCATTCAGAAAACACGCACCGCACACGGCTTGTGAGCCAGGCGCCGCCGCGGCGGGGTGGGGGCCTTGCGGGCCCCCAGCGGAGCTGCGCCCCCTGCGGAAGAAGGACGTTCCACAGTGGCCACAAATCCTGAGTCATCGCAGCCCTAGCCTGGTGGGCCATGGTCAGGGTTCCATCCGGTATTATGAAAAGTCCTTTGTTTCAGATGAAATGTTTCATGGAGTTTAATGACCTTTTCTTTCTTATTTTCAAGTCAAGTATCTATCATATCTTGCCTCCTTTTCTATTTATGAAACTTAAAAATGTCCAAAATGTGCCAGGATGCTGTCGTAGTGAGTTGTTTACACAAAAGGAAATCAGATTACATCTGAGTCGAGAACTAGGTTCAGGTGTAAAGACTCAAGTGATCCACCTTGGGGGTGAGTGTGGTTGTGGAGCTGCAGACAGCTCAGTGTAGCTAAACAGAGCCAGGGAACTTGGTAGCCAGCTCCACCCGTGTGCCGGCGCAGACTTCCCTCATAAACACACAGAGCTGTGAGTTCTCCTCCTCTCGTCTTGCTCCCTTGGCAGCAAGTGATAATATCAAAAAATTTTAAAAACCAAAACAAAAGCCAAGTTGTGACTTTTTAGATAGAAATTAATAAACAGAAAATACTATCAAGTTCTAAATAAGCCAAAACAATGTAGTGTATACAATAAACAAAGAAAGAGCATACAGCCTTTTATGGAAGTGCATAGCTAGAATCTATAGCATTCGCTTGCTCTTTCATCCACATTCAGCTACAAACCGTGTTTTAAATTAAATGACAAGTTACGACAGTCACGTCAGGACACTGTCTCTCTAATAGCTGTAGAACGCTGCATTGTCCAGTACAGCGCCACTGAAAGATCCTCTCCTCCAGAGAGGAGGAGCCGGGCAGTAGCCCCCGAAAGGTGAGTGTGCGGAACAGGTGTTGTGAGCGCGCTGCGGCAGCTGGAGGCCCCTCGGTCCCTGTGGGGAGTGTGCTGTGGCTGCGCCGTATGCAGCGGCATCACCGCACTCTGAGCAAGGGCATCGCGTGAATCCCTCCTAGTGACAGAGCCTCCACGCTGAGTGGCAGCCGGACCGCGGCGGCTGTCGGTGTCGGAGTCTGCACGCCTCACCAGCGTCAGCGGCCGTGCAGAGAGGCCCTTTCCTCTGCACAACGACCTGGCTTCAGACTGTGCCCAGATGTGTTCAGACGTGTGGGAGTGTTCAATCTCCAAGAAATGAAAAATGATCATCTTTTTTGAGTGATGAGGTTACAGTGCAAAATAAAATTGGATTTTGTACTGTTATGGTAGCAAGCTCAAGAATACCTGATTGTGTGAGTTGGGCTTCTGACCGCTGTGTGGACCCCTGCACACCACTGATGTGCAGTTTGCAGTTAGGTGACAGAACCGGGTGGCGCAGGCCCCGTGTGCTCGCAGCGTGGGCAGACTTCGCTGCTGTGCATCCACGTTATGAATTCTGCCTGTCACTTTTAAGTGTAAGAAGTGTGTATGTGTGTGAGAGAGAGAGAGAGATGAAAACACCCAGCACTTGCAATCTTGTCTCTTTCAGGCTGCAGAGGGTGCATTGCCTCACGGATTCATGGAAGGTGTGGAGGGAGTTGCAGGTGGTTTTATTTATACTATTCAAGGTAAGTTGGCTGGTTGAAAGTTGAAAAGCGTGCTGATCTCAAGTACCTAGTCTTACTTTATACTTGGGCATAAAAGGTGATCTATTTTTTTATTAAAAAATAGCTTTATTGGTGTATCATTCACAACCACACAATTTATCCTCAAAGTGTTAATTCAGGGTGGTTAGCGTGCTGAGTTCTGCACCCACCTGCACTGACTCCAGATCACTTCCAGCACCCTAGGAAGGACCCAGGCCCATAAAGCACCATCCTCATTCTGCCTCCCTCCAGCCCCAACCACCACGCACCTGCTCATAGACCTTAAACCCACCGACTCATTTCTGGAAGCTCCATTCTGTTGATCTCCATGTCTGTCTCTGCCCCGCAACTACAGTCTGGGCTATGTTGCTGTGTGGTAATATTTGAAATCAGGACGCGTGGGTCCTTTAGCCCTGTTCTTTTTCCAGATTGTTTAGGCTATTCTGGCTCCCTTGCATTTCCATATGAATTTTAGGATCAGCTTGTCAACTTCTGCAAAAAAGCCAGCTGGGATTTTGAAAGGGGTTGTATTCAGTGTGTAGATACATCATTTTGGGGAGTGTTGACATCGTAACATTAAGTATCTGATCCATGAACATGGGGTGTCTTTCCATTTATTTAGGTCTCATTCAATTCTTTCAGTTATGCTTTGTGATTTTCAGAGTACCAGTCAAGCACTTCTTTTGTTAAATGTATTCTTAAATGCTAATTTTTGATGCTATCGTAAATAGAATTTTAAAAAGTTTTATTTCCTGATTGTTCATTGGTAATGTATGCAGTTGATTTTTATATATCAATTTTGTATGCTGCAACGTTGCTGAACTCATTTATTAGTAATTGTAGGGTGTCTTAGGAAAATGCTTTTCAAAACAAGAGTGAAATAACTCAGGTTTTAAGCTAAAGGAATTAAAATGAATTGATTATCTTCTCATGTATTGAATATATCCTGAAATCAGAGTAGAAAATTTTTGTTTAATCTGAGGATCAAAGGGCCATTCAGTGGACTCACGTGGCACACAAATTCTTAAATTCTGTGGGGCATCGGCCCTACCATGAGTGGCAGAGGTAAAATCTTCAGGGCTGGACCTCTGGTGTTTGTGTTTAAACAGGCTCCCTAGATGGGTCTCTGACACCTCCAGACCCTGAGAGGTTGTAAACCACCATAGGATTCTTTTAAACAACACCTAGACAGATCACCAGAATTTAAACACACACCAATGCATTACTTCATCCACACATCTTTCAGATAGATGCAGTATAGAACAGAATGTGGGATTTGTTCATCAAAAAGGCCTGTATTTAATTTCTTCACTCATCTTGTCACCATTTTCTGTAGCTGCAGTTTTATAACGTTTTCACTGTAAGTGTTACATTATATGTATTCACCCTTACTTCTGAATTAAGGTGAAGGATATTTCAGTAGCACGTAAGAGGTGAAAAGACCCCAAGGTTACTTAGACTTGTGTTTCTTAAGAGGTAGTCAGAGGTGCAGGGAGGCACATGTTAAAAATGCAGATTGGGCCCTGGCCGAGTAGCTCAGTTGATTAGAATGTCTTCCCAATACACCAGGGGTGAGGGTTCGCTCTCCAGACCCTGGAAGCAATCAGTGAGTACATAAATACGTGGAACAAGAAATCAGTGTTTCTCTCACCCTTCCTCTCTCTATCTAAAATCAGTACTTTTTAAAAAAATTTTTAAAAACGCAGATTGCTGGGTCCCACCCCAGACCCGCAGTATCTTTGGGCTTGAGGCCTGGAGATGTGCCTTTCTGAAAGCATTTGTGAAAACCTGCCCTCCTTGTAGGGGCGAGAAAACTGAGGCCCAGAGACTTGCACTTGCTCTGTGCCTCACAGAGCCGGGAGACAGAGGTCAGCTGCGCAGGTCTTGGACTCTGGTCCCAGTCTGTTCGCAGCCACAGAGTGGAGCGCTGCATTGCTTTCTGGCTTCCTGTCCCCGCCCCTCAGCCACTCCCTTTCTTGTTTTCAGAAATTTTCTCTTAATTTGAGACATTTGAGAAAATCCTGCCCTAGCTCTGCCTTAATTATGTCCACAGGATCTGAAGACAGTCCCTGCACACGTGTGGCAGATAGTCTCTTAACTTGTGAGGTGGTAAATGGTGTTTTAAGCACTTTAGTAGCCATTTTTATTATGAAATATTATAAATACAACAAAAATAGGGATTGCTATAAGAAATGGCCATGTACCTATTGCTCAGAATTAGCAGTGCTTACCTTTTGTCGTCGTTGCTTTTTCAAAGCCAGCAAGGGTTACAGGTGCAGCCGCAGCCGCGCCCTTCCCGTTGTCCCCACCTGCCCCTCGCCCTTCCCTGGAGGGAGGGCCGCCGGACGTCCTCCGTCGGCGCACCCACCCCGTCTTCCTTCCCTGCTGTCCGCTGCAGTGCACACGCGCGAGTCTTCCAAGTCCCGCTCTGCTGAGGACATCTCATAATGACGTCTGTGCTCTCCTACTGCTCGTGTCAGTTAGCCACACGTTTTTCTCACTCAGCGGTGTTTCTCAGCGCCGTTCCCCTTCACGCTCGAGACCAGGTCACAGTTTAAACCGCAGCGCTGCACTGCGTGAACACACCAGTCAGCCGTTCTCCCGTGAGCGGGCTCTTAGGTGGGTTCCGTTTGCTCACTGTGGGAAGCAGTGCTGCCACGAATGTCCTTGTGGTCACGAAAACTGACGTCCCCAGTGGACTAATGAGTCGTAAGCGTGCGTTTCCTCAGCCTGTCCAGGCCCTGCTGGACGGCCCTCCACAGCAAGGGTGCCTGTTTATCCTGGTAGTTCCTGTTTCCCCACCTCCAGGTGCCTACCAGCTGTATTCCTGTTAGCTGACCTTGGGGACAGTTTTAGCGCCCCTGGGGGCGAGTTCTGGGTGCTCTGTTGGCAAATGGCATTTTTCTCCAGCTCTCGACTTCTCCTTTTTAGAAGGCGATGCTCTCTTACAAAACCTTCATTCTCGCCCTCAAAGACGGATTGACCATATACGCAGTCTCCACCAGGAAGACGCCTTACTCAAGGAGGAAAGCAGCATCCACGATGACATTATCTTTGTGGATGTCGTCGACACTTACCGCAACGTTCCCGCAAAGTTGTTGAACTTCTACAAATGGTAGGTTGTAAAGCTGCTGAGTAGATAGGGTTTTTTTAGTGTTCTTTTGATGGAGAAACAATTTATCAAACCATCAGATCACTGAGATTTTTAGGAAACAAACCCACCCAAGACCCTGAATGCCTGAGATGCGGTCTCGTGTGTCCTGGTTCTCTGTGAGGACAAGGCCTGGCACACGCCGCGCGCTCCTTCCTTAGATCAGCAGGGCCGTCGTGGAAGTGCTAGGGACCATCGGAACAGACGGGCAGACGTCGCTCTCACTTGGAGTCATTGCCATGGTCGGCTCCGGGCAGCCTTAGATGAAAGGCAGTGAGTTTGAGAGTGGCCCGTTTTCATGCCTGCCCTCCACCGTCCCTAGTTACAGCTGCGGCACCCAGGTCAGTGGTCCGAATTCTGTTCAGCCAAAGACCCACATTATAGTTCTGTTCCCTACTTACCCAGTTAAAAGTCACTTGCCCTAATTCCTAAACTTTTATGTAAAATGAAATTCACCAACCCTCAGAGTCTGTCATATTTATAACATCCAGAGCCTCCAGTATTTCTTGGGTCTTAGTTGTAATTCGTACCTTTATAATAATAATAGCACCAATAATCATCATGGCCGTACCACCCTGAACTTGCCCGACCTCGTGTGACCTCGGAGGCTGAGCAGGGTCGGCCCGGTTCGTACTTGGATGGGAGACCGGTGGTCGTAACTGTTGGGCGTACGGGCGTTGGTGCCGAGCTGCTCCCGGGTCCCATGGTTTGCTGTGGAGCCCCTGGTGGTGTCCGCCCTGACGCAGGACTGAAACCTCCTAACTGCGTCTCTGTCTGGACTGTATCTATAATGTGTATTCACATCCTAGTCTTTTTGTATTTTATTTAATCTTTATTATACTACTTTTTAGTCCCCTTATACCCCCTCCCCCTAGAAATCATCACCGTTGTCCATGCCCATGAGTGTTTTTTTCCTTTTTGGCCAGTCCCTCCCCCACAGTCGCCCCCACCAGCGGTCAGCCTGCTCTCTGAGAGTCTGTCCCCATTTTCCTTGTTAGGTCAGTGTGTTCATTAGGTTCCACATACAAGTGAGATCATACGGCGTTTGTCTTCCTCTGACTGGCTGATTTCACTTAGCATGTTCTCCACGTCCACCCGTGCTGCTGCAAAGGGTAAAATTTTCTCTTTTTACGGCCGACTAGTCCTCCATTGTGTAAATGTCCTGTCTTTTCCTTCAAAACTTCATCAGGGAGCATGTTTCTTGGGGCGCCCCCCTCTGTCCCTTCTCTGGGTCCTGAGCAGGGTGGGGAATGATCAGTCACTCTGCAGACAGGGCCCCCGGTCCTGAGGGGCCGACGGTCTGGTCAGGTGCGGAACATGATGTTTCACAGCTGGGGCAAGTTGACACAATTTTGGAGCCATCCTGTGGGCAGAGGACAGATACAAACATGACTCAGAAGTTTGGGCGTGTCTAGAATACCGAGGTTGAGTTTGGGCCTTCTTGCAGCTCAAGGCCACTAGTGGGCATGCCTTCCTGCTGTAGGTGGGGCCGAGGCAGGCATGTGAAGAGGCACAGAGTGGGAGTGGAGGTCCAGGAAATGGAAAATCAGTGCGGTGGAGTTCTAGCACTTTCCGTAGGGCCAGTGCTAGACTCCCAGTCGTGGAAGTTCAAGTTAGCTAAATACTACCTTCAATTTAAGCTTTATTCCCCATCCCCCACCCATGTCTCTGAGACCTTGGCCTCTCCCTTTGGTGTCTGTTGCTACTGTTTTGGGCCATCGTCTCTGCCTGGGTGACTGCAGGGACCTCCTGACAGCTGTGCTCTGGGACCTGCCTCCCCAGAGCCTGCTCTGCCTGTCTGCCCTCCACTCTGTAAATGAAAGCTTCATTTTTCAGTCATCTTTACTCAGCTGAATCACCACTGACCTCATGAGCAAATAACTGTTATGTGTGCTTCATGCTGGCATTATGAAATGGAGATGTTTTGTTTCCAGTTGCCGTTATGTGCACTTTTTATGTCTACATAAATTAAATCACCCTCCTGTGCCTCCCAGAAAGGTCACTGATAGCAGTTTAATTGCTGGAAATCGTTTCCAAGGGAAATGTGTACCAGTGTTGTAACTCATTTTTTTAATCATAAAACGTAACGTGGATGGGGGCATATCGTGGCTGCTTGCCCGACAGTGTTCTGTGAGGGGCCAGGCCTGACGCCGGCCCCTCGTCCTGGGCCTCTCACTGAAAACACAAGGGTCGATGTTCAGCAGATTCGGGGCCCGACCTGAGCGGTGTCTGCGAAGCGTTTGTTTGACCGTAGGGTCCGCGGAAGCCAGAGGCTTTCGTGCCGCGTTCTCTTTCCTCTGCGCCTTTCCGCGTCAGCGTGCTCACCTGTGTTGGGCCTTGTGGTGACCGCCAGGTGAGGCTGTGGTTGGTGGCAGCGGCGCTCTGGGAAGGAAGGAGACTGAGAAAGTGTGCAGGAAGGAGGGACAGTTTTCTGTAAAGCGTTAGCAGGGCGGCCGCACCAGTGTCGCCTCATCCCCTCGGCGGGCACGCCAACCTGCGTGCCCCTGTCTGCCGACAGGACCGTGGAGTCGACCAGCTTCGACCTGCTGCTGAAGACCGATGACGACTGCTACGTGGACCTGGAGGCCGTGTTCAGCAGGATCGCCCGCGAGCACCTGGACCGGCCCAACTTCTGGTGGGGGAAGTAAGTTCGGCGTCGTTATTGGCTCTCATGTGGCTGGGCACAGGTAACTACTTATGATGAAATTTTTAATGTGGAAAATGTGGTTGAGATAGGAAATTTCCCAGTTAGGCCCGTGGGTTACTCTATTTTATTAATCTACGATTGGTGGGAAGAAAACTTCATGGAAAACCTCAAGTTAATGTAATGGAGGCGGGAAAGTGGTCTGGCCTCGCCCTCATGCCCTCAAAGCAGGCGGCACTCAGAGTAGCAGCCGCTGCAGTCGTGTGTCAGCGTAAGCGTGCGACGTTCTGAAACTGCGTTCTTCAGGAGCGCGTAAGGGTCAGTGAGTTTTTCAGCGTATATACACGAGATGATCTGGTACCTTCCATTCTCATTCTTCTTTCCTCGCCACTGTTCCTTTGTGGTGATAATACAGTTGGTAGGACGTGTGTCAGGCAACACAAAGACGCCGGCTTGTCTCGAACCTCAGTTTCAGGTGGAACTGGGCGGTGGACCGGACGGGGAAGTGGCAGGAGCTGGAGTACCCCAGCCCCGCGTACCCTGCCTTCGCGTGCGGCTCGGGCTACGTGGTATCCAGGGACATCGTCCGCTGGCTGGCCAGCAACGCGGGGCGGCTGAAGACCTATCAGGTAGGTACTTCAGAATCTCTGACTTGAGCGCTCACCCATCAAACCAAGCTCCCCCCCCCCCCAGGGCCCCACCCCTGGAAGCAGGGCCGGCTGCCTTGGAGGAAGAGCGTTTTATTGTCTGTACAGGAACTGCTCTTCCTCAAACTTGGCTCTACATTCTATTCCTAAACCTTTTGGGGCCTACTTACTATAGTTCCAGCCTATGTTTACTAGTCCCCTGGAGGGGTGTAAAATTGGTATTCAGAGGAAGGAAAATGATAAGCAAGTGCTTTCTTCCTTGGCGATACTGGCGACCTTGTCGGCGAACGGCTCTGCCAGGTCTTGTCCCATTAGTGCTGGAGCCCTTGGGTCCACGCGGCGAGGGGACTGGCCCTTGTTGTGGGCTGTGTGGTCTCATGCTAACAGCTGCCGGCTTTTGCTCTGTGTAGTGATGTTAGTACAGGCCTGGATTTCGTATTATATAGATGGCAAAACAGAGAGGCAAAAAAATGTTTCTATTATCGAAGTGGGGGAAGCAGCTTAACCTGTGCATCTCACCCTCCCGCTGCCGGTCCAGGGTGAAGACGTGAGCATGGGCATCTGGATGGCGGCCATAGGACCCACGCGGTACCAGGTACGCGGGCCCGAGGCTGGCGGGGGGGCCGGGGAAGGGAGGCCTCTGGATCACACCTTGGAGCCGTGCTCTTGGTTTTAATTCACAACACTCCACCTGGGTTCCCATGCAATACTTTTCTCAGTGGAAACCACAAGGAAATGTTTTGAATGGAAGTTCCCCCGCCCACAAAAAATAGGTTTTTATCAGAAATTCTTTGCAGCTTTAAAACTTGAAGAATCAGCTGACACCTGTTTCCAATAGTGGGTGGTCTGACTGATGCAAATGAAACGTTGGCTAAGATGAGCTAAGGCGTCTGGTAAAATACACTGATCACCAAGCCAGAAAAACAGGAACCGAACCGGCATGGGCCAGACGTGGGAAACAGAGACCCAGAAAGCAAGCACAAAGCTGGTCTTTACCGCAAAGGTTTCATTTGAAGTCTGCATTCTTGCAGCTTCCACTTTGGCCGAAGAAGGTGCAGGGGACAGAGGAGCCCTGCGTAGTCCCGGGGGCCCAGAGCAGTGCACCCCACCTCGGGGAGGTGGGAATAAACCCAGTCCGCTCGGTCAGCTTTGCTGATCCCATTTCTCTGTTGAGTTTTAGCCCCATCTCTGGTTTATTTCACACTGACCCTAACGATTCTCCTCCTGATGGTGCTGGTACCGGTGTCTGCGGGTCTGACTGCAGTCTGTGGTGCTGTGGAGCTTGTTTCCTGATGTGTTGAGAGGCTTTTCTGCTGTGACCTCGTGTTCCTTGGGGACTTGGGTTTGACTCTGAAACGCACCCTACAGAGGATGTCTGTCTTTGCTGACATGCCTAAGGGCCTCCAATTTCTGACATGGGACTTGTGGGCCTCCCCCCGGATACCCACCCAAGTGCAGGCCCCAGTTCCTGATGCTCGGGGAGACCCTTTCTCCCACCCGCCCAGGCCTCCTGATGCAGTGTTGTTTCCCTGCCACCCCCAGGTTCTGGCCCCTCAGGAATCCTGGCTGGCTGTGACTCCAGTCAGTCGGTCTCCTGGCCCTGGAGAGTCTCCAGGCCTTTGAACCCAGCAGAGCCTTCAAGGCCCAGGACAATGCTGGCACCTTTCCCCGCCCCTTCAGGGCCAGGTCAGCCCCGCTTTAAAGACGTGTGGGGCTGTAGCCAGCATTGGAGCCTGCTCTGCTCAAGTGGGTGGCTCTGGGTCTGTATTCTGCTCTAATGCTGGGAAGAGGCGAGTCTGTACAGCTGGAAGTAGGCTGGTGGGCCCCCTTGAATCCCTTCCCACTTAGCACTAACCTACGTGAACTTCCCCGTGACCTTGAGCAAGGTCTGCTTAGTTCCAGGTTCTCACTGGTAAAGGGGAAGCAGTTTCTTCTGCACGGGGTTATTGAGAGGATTAAAATACGTAACATTTATGAAGCATTGGGTGCGTGCAATCCCTGGCACACTAGCATTCCCTCAGAAAGCTGCCGTGACCCGTGCCACTGAGCAGCCCCAGCTCTCTTGTGGCCAGTGTGGAACTTCCCACCCCTGGATGCCAGACCTCACCTTCCCAGCAGGCCCTCTGCTGACCGTCAGTGCACACACCGCACTGTTTCTGTATTCCTTGACCGCAGGGCCACCCCACGGGGTGCTTTCCCACGCCCCACACACACCGAGTAGGTCACACAGTGCGTTGTCTTGGCAACGGTTCCAGCCTCACTGGGGTAGGTAAGCGGCCTGTGCATGAGCTGCCCTCTGCAGACAGCAGCTGCCGGCACAGCGCCCCATCAGCTTTTCTTGCCTCCCCAGGACAGCCTGTGGCTGTGTGAGAAGACCTGTGAGACGGGAATGCTGTCTTCCCCTCAGTACTCTGCCCGGGAGCTCACGGACCTCTGGAGACTGAAGGAACTGTGTGGTGACCCTTGCCAGTGTGAGGCGTGATGATGAGGGTTTTTTGGCGCAGTGTTTAAAGATCAGGGCAGGCAAGTGGTAATCTGCATGTGAATCCGGGAAAAGTGGCAGTTCAGCAGTGATCACGTGGTCTCTCCGGAGGGCTGTGGGCTGGGACCCCCATAACCAACGTGGTCGTTCTGAATGTTTGCACAAGGTTCCCCTTGAAAGTCAACCCTGACACTGTAGTGTAAGAAAAATTTTATTTATGTATTGAAAGATTTGAAAAACACCAAAAACTTTATAAAAGAAAAAAGTATTTCTAAATCCTGATACATCATTTCCATTTAGAATTCATTACCTATCATTTTTGGTTCAAACTTGGCTTGTTCAGAAATCTTTAGTAATTGAGAGTTGGGATTTCCGCCTGTATTGCAGAACAGCTTTGTGTAGCATAATAAAGATGAACACGGGCCAAAACCAACTCTCAGAAATGCTGCGATCGTGTGACCGGCTGACCACCCATGCACAGTGGTCACTAATACCAAAGTCTGGGGTCTCTGGAAATAATGTCATTTCCTGTGGGTGTCTGAATGAAGTGGGCAACTTAAACTTGGAAAAGAACTGATTTAGTTCTCAGTTCTGGACCTTGGTTTAAAAGCTCACTTATTATGTAGTGGATTAACGCACGTTTTCTTTTGCCATTTCACATAAAGCCTGAAAAGTCACACCTTAGGACTCCTATTTAAAAAATGCTAAATTTTCGTGAATATAAATAAAGTCAAATACCTCTCAGGGTTTCGGTGCCATAGGGAGGGATGTTTCTGAATAGTTGGCACTTGGAAAGAATTTCGTCCTCCTGTCAATGCCTAACGTTTAGCTGCACCGAGAGAACCTCGATAGGGCTGGTCGGCCTCACCGACGACTGCAGGTGCAGGTGTGGCTGGAGGGGAAGTGTGTCAGTAGGTTTTGTGAGTGCTGTAAACACGGTGCAGTCGAGGAGAGATCACAGCGTGTGTGCCATGCGCAGTGGAGGACGTGCCTCCTTAAATGGCCAACCAGTCGTTTTAGTCACCTTTTAAACTAGTGGTGTCAACAGAGAGTCCCGTGAAACTGGGCCAGTGAGAGACATTACCTGTGTTCAGGTTTTAGTGGACTAGCCAGGTTCTATTTAATGCTGAGATGGCCACATAATGAAATGCAGTCATGAACTAGAAATGTGAAATAAAGTCAGAAAATCGGTAGTAGGTACAAAGCCTTTATTATTGCTATTATATACAAGCCTAGAAGTGGTTTCTTTCTAATGAAAAGTACCACCTTTTCTGTATGTAGGGCAAGTTACAAAACCTTTTTCGTGTGTGTGGCAGCAGAGCTGCTCTAACACAGCATTCGTTTCCAGGGAACCCCAGGCCCGGTGACAGTGTGGTGTCAGCTTCACCAGTGGGCCGTCACCATCGCACCAACAGACAGTCTCCACTTTCCACAGAGTAAAACTGTAACGACTGTTGGTCATTTTCTAGCTCAATCTCTCTGCCCGGCATCTAAAACAGAACACAGAGTTGAGGGCGACTGAGACAGAGACGACACAGCATGTTCTGTGCCCACCCCCAGGACGTGTGGCCCCCATTTGGAGTCCGCTCTGTAGAGACTTAGGTTAACGGTGTGGCGTGCTGTGGGGGCTAAGCTTGACCGTGTCTTGCTGGGCAACTTACTTTGGGACTCTCGTAGGACAGCAGGAGGTCTGACACGGGAACTCTGAGGAGGCGTGACAGCAGCCCTTTCACCTTCTGAATTGTCATGGAGTCTGTCAGAGAAAAGAAAAACCACCGGTTCTCTCAAACGACAGTTTCCTGTCAAACTAGCTCAGAGTACGAGGCCACAGTCGCAGTGACGGCTGAAACTGTCACTTGAGTGCCCATCCCCCCGAGTAAGCGAGTGGGCAGAGGCACAGCGACCGAGTGGACCACGGCTGCACAGCACTCACTCGAGTCCCTGGGGAGGCGGAGCCAGGTTTGACCTAAGTGCCCTTTGACCGTGAGTTTTCATACCATTTCAGTGGTGGTCGATTCTTCCTCCTCCTCGACCCTAATAAACCTGAAATCATAGTCTCTGCCCAGAGGAATAAATGTGAATAAAATCATTAACTTCATTTTTTAAATCTTTGTGATTACTTAGGACTTAACTAAAAGACCACTGAGTGGGGCTCTTGACCCCGTTGGCCTTAGTTGCTCCTCGTCAAGTGCGGGGTAAACTGCATGGTCCACCAGGTCCCTTCCAGTGCAACCAGCCGGCAGTTACCGCAGCGTGCCGCTGTGTTTAAGGCGCGTGGTGGTGACCACCAGGCGTGGGAATGTAACTTCATGAGGAAATGCTTCGGTCTGCTCGGAAAACACTATTGAGCTTTTCTCCAAAGATGAGCTGTGGTAAATACTGGCTATTTTGATTATGAGAAATATAGTTTCTTTGAAGCTTTAGCGGGAGGTACAGCAATAGTGTGGTGTTCCTACAAAGATCAGAGTCAAGTATTTTTCTATCAAAGATCATTTTGTAAAAGCTGTCTGTTTTTATGCAATTTGTGATAATAAATGTTCTTTATTTTAGAAGAAAATGCCTTAAATTTATGTGTTGGATAGAAAATAGACATTTATGATTTTAATTAGCATAATTTCCTCAGGTAATCCTGTCCTTTAAAAGATTCTAGGCGGATTGGGTTCAGAGGGCGGCTGGCGAGGGGTTAACTCATGCACAGCCACGAAAAGACACCTCCTAAGTGCCAAGCCAAAAACAAAGTGGCCATAAAACAATTCCAGTAAGAGACCTGCCCACCTGCACTATTGTCTACAGAAGAAAGTGGCAATTTGCATGTACTGGTCCTAAATAATGTTACTATTTTTAATGCAAAAGTAACACACAATTACTGTAACATTCGGAAAATGTCAAACTGAGTAATTACCTCTTTGCCTCGCTCTGACGGGGGTTAAAAGTCTGGGTGGACTTCCCAGCCCTCTCCTGCGTACACACAAGGACGTCGAGTTGCACAACAGCGGTCTGCAGCCTGTACTTACTGCAGAGCCGCACGCCTTCTCGGGCCGGCTCCTCTCCCTCTGGGCTGGCCAGTCAGCAGCTACGTGTGGCCGGTGTGACTAAGAGGCACAACCTGGTATTTCGTTGTAATGAGTTTAAGTCACCCACGTGGCCGGTGGCAGCCCCCCAGACAGTGCGGCTCTGGGCCCACTTCCTCTCTGACGGCACTGGGCACCGTGACGCACAGTCCTACCGAGGACTGTCGCCATCTCCCCTGAACGTGGAAGTGGTTTTCACTTTTCCATTACAGGGGCCGCAAGTTGAATGTTTGGTCTGAGCACATACGTATTTTTAATTTTTTATACTGATTTCCACCTGACTTTACAAAAAGCATATACTGACTTTGATGCTAGCTCTGCATGTTAGTTTCTAATAATTTGCTAATCTGATTGGCAAAAAAAGAAAGTTTTAGTATTTTATATTTCTTTGCAACCTTTCTCTGTAAAGGAATAATTTGTTAGTGTTTAGATATTTACAGCCTGTGGCATAAAAATTAGTAGAAACTGTTGGAATGTGCTGGCTCACTGCTGAGTTTAGAGACTACAGGACTCAGGTGCTGAGCAGCTAAAGCAGTGATTAACGCCTGTCGTTTCTATGGGTAACTCGACTCCCTGCTGGGTCCCCCGGACATCAGTGACACTCAGCATAGCACAGGGGCACCTGACTCTCAGGGGCACTGGTGTCGGGTGTATGGTGTGCGAGCGTGGAGGGTGAGGCTCATGGTCCCCGCCAGCCCGGGCCCATGCTCACGCCACCCCCATCACAGTCCTGACTGCCGGGTGTCAGTGCCGCCGCCCGTCCCTGGGAAGGAGTGCTTAGCACAGACCTACAGGGAACACGCTGGAGCAGCTCCAGCAAATTAGCTCCTGGACCTGGAAAGTGAAAGGGAAAACACAAAGACACCCACAGCGGATTACGTTAACCAGAGTTCCGGTCCTCCTTCACTTGTCGGTTTCCAGGAGTGCCTTTACTGACAGTGTGTCTTCCAGATCCTCGCCTGAGGACCTTTCCTCATTGCTCAGAGAGAAGAGGCGGGAGGAGGGGTGGCAAGACAAACATCGATCAGTTGCCTCCTGTAGGTGCCCCAACCGGGAATCGAACCCGCAACAGTTTAGTTTATAGGATGATGCTCCAACCAACGGCACCACACCGGCCGGGGCCCTTCACTGGCAGTATTTAAGTTTGAAATCAAGAGTGAAAAGGGAACCGGTGGTTTCAGCCCATCATCCCAGAACAGCAGCAGGACGGCGAGCCTCGGGAGCAGAGCTGCCGTGCAGGCGGGGGAGCCGCACTGCCCGCTGACACGAGGGGAAGGCCAGCAGCCAGAGGCACTCTGGGCGTGACCACAGCCTTCCGCAAGCAGTGCCAGGACACACTCGTGTATGCGGGCCAATTTGAAAACCGGTGTGACTGTACTGCACTGACAGGCAAACAAAACTGTTTTACTCGAGTCCTGCGGGGTGATACGCACCTCACTCGTTCCGTCCCTCACGGCTCTACACGTGCCCTGCAACCAAGTTTAACCTTGAGAGCTCACAGTGCACTCGGAGTGAAATGTCACTTTTTCTGAGTGACAGTTTAAGGTAAGTTCCATCAATCTAATTTTTTGACACAAAAGTATTTTCCAAATAAAACTGATGCAGTTCCAGTAGCACAGACATTGCAAGTTCTGAAGTGCTTTTTTCAGAGAAAACCATCTCGGTGTGTCCGTTAAAAGACAGCACCTAAGAACTGTCTCTGCTCCTGACTGGTGGGGAGGAGTATACAAGAGTCATAAATGTCTGAGTAACCCGCACCTCAGCCCACCGGGACGTCATTTCTGCTTGATGAGGGAGGTCACAGACTGCCCATCCAGGGTGACAGTCTTCTAGCCAAGAAACCCCCCGGAGCAGCACTCAGAACTCAGCAGCAGCAGCCCATGAGCGAAAGCCACCCAAAGGCTCAGCGTTCAAGTTCTGCTTTTGGTTACACGTGTAATCATATGCGGGGGCTTCGTTTCAACAAAAGGGTTTCTGGGTAAGTTGATAAAGTCACGGGGGGCTTGAGCTTTTGGGGGAGTGATATTAGCATGATCGATTCCACGTTAGAATCTGAAAGACCAGTGACAACTGGTAAACTCCACAAGGCCACACTCTCAGCTACTCGGGAACCGCCGTGCATCAAGCGGACTTGGGGGCACAAGGAGGGTTGGGAGACTCATGCTCCTTACCTGGTAGTTGTTTCTCCAAGACTTTCTGATCGAGATGGTTAGGGTACTTTATCCTCAGTGCTTGAAGGAAAAAAGGAGAAAGACGTGAGTCCTGCTACGCACGGTAACAGAAGGCCGAGGGACAGCTGTTCAGTACGGCCTGGCTCACACCCCGTCCGGGATCGGCCTTACTGGAGTCGGAAGCGACTCCTATTAGTGTTTCACTGAGTCACTAACAACAGAACAGCTGGCCACCATTCTGTTGCTCTCCCTTTCCCCTGGGTACTTCTTTCCTGACAGTTTCACTAGGTTTTCAAGTGTAAGAAAAGTCACAACTTCCGAATCACAATTCAGTTCTCTGCTCGAATACTTGCCACATTTATATTAAATGAGTTGAAGGCATGGGAGTTGCTAAAATGTTCAACATAACAATTTACATGTTTGAGAATTCATCATTTCTTTAAAAATCAAGATACCCATTTAGGTCCTTAAGACAAGAACATTTCCTATTAGGTTGTCACTTATCTGAGTTAGCACCTAAGGATGCAAATACACATAAGCTGTCTTTGAATTTGGGGTTCTCACCTAGCAGCTGATTTTTGAGCAAACAGGGCTGCTGTGTTTTGAGCTCCCCGTCTTCAGGCGCACCATACTCTATTTAAGAAACAGAAGCAATGAGTGATACAGCGAAGGCCACTGTAAGGAAAAGAGTGTATAGGTCAGTGTCACCACAGGAGCAGCCTAGCAGCAGCTGGTATGCCAGCTCGGGGACCGCTTCCTTTTACTCGTCGCTTGCTCACTGTTAGGAGGGTGGACCTGTGTGTGACACCCTGGTCCTCAGAGACCGTGTCCTGACTCAAACTAGCCAGATGAGGCTGTGCTTCCCAACAGTTAAACCTTTGTCAGTTTCACCGGCGCTGACACTGTCCTTCCTTTCTAGTCCTGACAAACCTAGTGTTGTGCCACATGGGACACCGCTCACAGGACGCCTTTGCCCAGTCTCAGCCAGACCTGGCAGTGCCAGCGTGGGCCCCCTGTACCATCCTGCAAACGAGCCCCGCCCCCGAAAAGCAGCCTCAATATAGTACAAGGGTGTGAGGACGGCAGTGCTCTAATGCTCTAGTTCTGCTGGGCCAACTGGTGACAAAGCCTCTAGAAACACCCCCAGGTATCTGTACTTCTGTCCTGGAGCATCCTTAGCAGTGAGTGCTGAGCTGCACCTGCGGGGCGCTGACACCTGCCCTCCCCACTCCCAGGTGATGTCGAGTTCACCTAAAGTGGCCAGAAACTGGGCCGGCTACTGGAGCGGTTTGAAGGCAGTTCCCGCAGGCAGCTTTTCTTCCTCAAAGATAGTGTTCCAGCCTGAGGCGTGTACGCAGTGGCTCACTTAGGAAATATACACGAAGAAAAATCACACGAAAGTGGGATTTTCCACCTCTGAGTGCTCCTACCCTGAAATTCCCTCGGTTAGCCAGGCTGAGCTAAACCCGGCGCTGCCTGCCCTGCCGGGTACAGGGTGGTGCAGAACTCCCTGCCGAGAGCTGCCCCCTTCCCCACACCGCAGGTTCCTCCCGCAGGTTCTTCTCTGGAGACAGTTCGCTACCTGCTCCCCACTGGCTGCCGCAGCCCCAGGAGAGCACCCAGCGCCCACTCGGGTTACAGAGAACAGAAAGCCGCGGGGCCGAGGCGCCCAGGACGGGCGGGTGGTGGTACGCACTGAGGCAGAGCGCCTGGTATCTGGGGTGGGCTGCCAGGAACTCCTCGCTCGGCCTGTTCTTGTCTGGATCCTGGTGTCCGCCCGCCTTTTTCCACTCATTTCCAAACGCCTTTCTGTACTCCAGCTCGGCTCCACGCCTGTCCTCGGGGAGAATCTGTGTCCACGGGAAACACGAGTCTGCCGGGGCACTTTACTAGTGAGTGTGTTTCCTGCCCTGTTCTGCCCCACTGCCCACCCACAGAGATAGTCAGAGTGAGAGGGGCAAGATAATAATTATATTTGTATCCTTTTTAACATTGACAGAGTACAGGGCGGTACTCAAAAAGTAAAACTTTCAGTTTTCTATTTTTCTCCATGAGAATATTAGCCCATGCGCTGGTTTCTGGACTGTGCCAGCTGCCTGAGGTCACACACGTGCGGTCAGCCCACTGGGGAGCCCACACGGGGGTGCGGACATTCCCAGCCAGCAGCCCCGAAAGGCGGGCAAGGCACTGCCTGCCCGTTTCTGAGGAGAGTGGCTGAGAAGGGGAGGACAGACGGGCTCACGGTCTGTCTGTCCTCTGCCTGCCCATGTTCCCCCCAAGGGAAGGAGGGAAGTGCCCGTGTTCCGCTCCCTCCTTGAGTGACACAGAATCGGCCAGTGCAGCAGGTCTCTGCACTGACAGTCTAATTACACTGTTGCTAAAACACGCAGGAGGCTCCTTCATTACCCCCTGGAAACCGCACCTGTCACCCTCTGCAACATTCAAATACACTATCTGCTTGCACTTCTCAATAATTTGTTCTCGAGTCTAGAAAAGACCTCGCCCTGGCACTCACCTGGCATTTGTTCAGGGTCTGCAGCTGACCGATCTTGGCGATGATGAACCGGTAGGCGGTCTGCTCGCCGTTCCCCTCAGTCAGGGGGTTTCTTCGGCAGGACAGAGAGCGCAGGCTCTGCAGCTTATCCAGCTCGTTGATAGACGACCACTGAGACCCAGCAAAAGAGAAGAAACGTGCTTCAGGCTAATTCTTCAGGTTATTTGAACTGGCAACAGAAAAGCGAAGTCGCCAGTCCAGTCTGGGGTCCAGGGATCCACCACACCGAGCCCTCCAGCTGGACGGGAGTCTGCTGAGGCGGGAGTGAAAACTGATTTCTTTCTTAATATGTTTGGGTTTATAAAACGAGGAGTTTCAGCTGAGGGAGCATTTCTCTTTCAGAAAATTTAAAATATTTTCCCATGGAAGGAACGTCCAGACTGTGGGGTGGGGTGGAGAGCGGAGGCCGTGCGGGGCGCGCACTCTGAAGGAGCTCTTACCTGAGATATCCGGTTGTCGTTGACTACAAGGTTCTGCAAGGAAGGGAACATCGATGTCTTGCACCCTAGGAAAAAGAGAAATAAGTTACACCGTAGAAGTGAAAGAAATGCTAAAGTGCGGCATGCAGGGAAGGGGAATGTCATAATCTTACATACCGATCCCAGCATCTGGGAAATGTAGAGAAGAAATCCCCGTGTTACAAAGAATTAGTTGTTCTAATCTGAAATTGCAAATGTTCAATCTGATTGCACAGAACAGTATCAAATGCCTAGGCTATCAGCCAGTCTACATTTGTAATTTTTTGCTACACCGTAGGGTTTTTACTCCTGGTGAATTGCTTAGAAACCATGAAGTCCAATTTAGGGCATGCAAACTGCGCTCTCCTGACTCCACAGTGACGGAACTGTGCTGGGCGTCTCACCGCTGCGCTGGGTGCTAAGTGGGTCTCAAAGAGGAGAGGGGCATGGCCTCTCTACCCACAGTTTAATGAATGAAGACTTCAGCACCAGGGCCAAACCATTCATTCTCAATTATCTGGTCCGGATGTAGACTGCTTTGTATGCAGTTTCACAAGTCAGCTCTCTAGATGAATTCAGATAAAACTTTCCCGAAGAGAGTGACTCCATTTGAGAATTCCTCCATTACTGTATTTCTGTTGCAAAAGCGTGTATGGCTTATGACCCACTCACTAAAAATTTACTGCGCACTAATGGAACAGGCATTTTAGGAGCAAATTACCTGGGCAGATATGCTATTAGAAACAGCTGATTTTCATCAATTAACTGATTATGGGAAAGGTCTAATAACTTGACCATCTGTAGAACATCAGCCGGCCTATATGGAAATAAAATTTTTTCAACGTGAAGTTAATACCTTAGTCGTTTGCAAACACACAGCTTTAAAACACCTACATCTGCTACTCAGGAGAGGGTGGGGGTGGGGGGCATTTGGCTGTGGCTACAGAAGGACGACGGCAGGGACCCTTGTGATGGGGACACTGGGCCACGGCTCTGCAAGACGTCGCCGGTGGGGGAACTGGGTAACAGGTCTGACTGCATGTGAATCTGAAATTATCTCAAAAGTTTCATTTTTAAAAACCTGCCTTTGCCTATATAATAAATGAAATCATTCTGTACAGTAAAATCTTGTTAATGTGAATCCTTTGAGAATGTATTGTAAATTTGCCCACATTTAAATTTGTTTTACATAGTAATTTAACGATACCAGAAGTGGAAGATGAGACATTATTTAATTCACTTAAGGTACATCGACCTGAAACAGTTGCATCACTTAATCCTTATAGCAAATCCTACAGAATTTCCATTTAGACAGACAAATATATTTATGTAAAACATAAAATTCATGTTTTCAAAATTATTTAACTCTGGGCTTTCACCCTAATGAGTTTTTCCTCAATTAGTGGTGAAGCCCAGTTGACATTCTAAATTGCAAAGGCAAGAAATAAGCACTTTTCTAATCCCTATTTGCAAGTCTTTCTAAAAATTAACAGATTTATAACAGAGACCATTTCTTCAGTGCAAGGAGATGCCGACAGGTGCAGCTGAGCAAGCCGCGCTACCTTTCGGAGATGGAAAGGCCGTTCGACTCCAGGTAGAGCTCCTCCAGGGCCGGCCAGCCCTCGGCACAGCGCAGCACCTGTGGGCAAAACACAGCTCAGGCAGGCGCCTCCACCAGGGCCGCCTCCGTGTGTGCGTTTTACACTCTGCACACAAGTCCGGTTTGGTCATGGCTTGAGAAACGAAGTGCTTTATAGGACATGTCACTAAAGACCACACTTCAGGCCGCATGTGAATGGCATGGAACGCGTCTTTCCACACGGAGCCAACGCAGCACGCAGGTCTGTCTGGAAACAGACCGAGGCACCACGAGGCGGCCGCAGAGGCGCCTTGCACCCTCTGGCCATCCAGTACTGTTCCCCTCACCAAAGGAAGGACACTGACGTTGAACACCTCCCCTCGATCCCCGATGACAGTCTGCGTTTGTAAAGAACATACTAGTCAGTCAAAATCTGTCAGTGACCAAATTTTCTCACTTGAACTTCACTGCTGTAGCCCTTCTTGCATTTCTGTGCCCCCCCCCCCCCCATTCTGCTGCTACATCTGGCCCTGGAGAGGGAGTCCCGGAAAAGAGCCCAGGAAAGGAGCGCTGGGCTGTGACCACAGTTGAAGGTGACCTCCGCGTGGGGCACCTGCGGCGTTTCACCGGTGAACGACTCTCTGCGCCTGTTGGACAGCGACTGTGCTGGGCATGTGACGGTGGTGGCCCCGCAGACAGCACAGCAGCACCGGGGCAGATGCCGGCAGGACCAGAACCCGGGGCCCTCCCAGTTGCTCGCAATGGACGGGAATCCAGAGCCGAACTTTAAGCAAGAAAAGGATGTGAGGGCTTCCTGCCGCCCCTCCTCTGCTCTGATAACACGTGTGGAAAATTCAAATAGCCGGGAGCTCCGTCAGCACCTGACTCTACAGCTCCCCCAGCTCAGCACGCCCACTGCCTGGCACTGCGGAGCCGCCGTTCCCAGAGGCCCCAGACCAGCCCCAGATGAGCCGAGACCGTGGATTCTTGGACGAAAATTCTGCCTCACTGCCACAATTCAGCAAGGCACTTAAAGAAGCCTATTGTTCGGGTCACAGATGACTGGGATGAGACCACAGTTATGCCTCAATTCTCTATTAGACCAACAATTTACAATGGCTTGTTACCGGGTAACAGACTGAAGAGGAGGCTTACCTCGGCCCACGTCACTCCCGTTCGGCTGAGGACCAGGACCTTCAGTGCAGGAAACGCTGCGGCTGCAGGCGGCGAGCCGGCGGCGGGAAACCTCAGCCTGTTGTCCCTGGGAGGGAAAGAAGCTACACTCGCACACTGCGGCACAGCGGGCCGGACGGGAGCAGTCACGGAAGGCAACAGTTTGGGATTTAGTGAGAGCAGTTTGGTTGGTTCAGCCTTAATAGTGTATCGAAAACAAAGCGAGTCAAGAACACCTCATTGCTAATGTTTTCAATCTACGACCTTTTGGTGCCTGGCATGCAGACACTCCCCAGGGTCAGGGCAGCCGGGAGCAGCTGCACGTCCCTGAAATGCTCAGGCACCTGCAAGGCAGTGCCCAAGTATGCCCTCTGGACACTGTGACCTGGACGCCCACCCTCGAGTCCCAAGCAGGCTGGGACGTGGGCCAGATTCTTGCTGCTTTAAACAGTCTGCCCTTGTGCTGTCAAGTCCTTCAAGTTCACAAGACCCTGACCCCAGACAGCCCTCGGCCTGGGCTATCATGCTGAAAGGGTGGCACATGACAGACGCCAACACATCTGCCCGTGCTTTCAGGAGAGATGACGCCATGGGCAGGCCCCGCCCTCTGCTGTACTCAGGCGCGAGGCACATCCAGACCTGACCGGCCGGCTGAGCCGGGTGCAGCTCACCTGTGTGCGCAATGCTGGCTCAAGTACGAAAGGGAGAGCCTGGCCGAGCTCTTGGAAGGATAGGTTCTGAGGTTAAAACTAATTAAATGTGGGGAAAGCCTGGGAAATGGACATTAGTAAAACACATAGATTAGTGAAAAAACATTTTTTAAAGATTTTTGTTTATCTTTTTCCAGAGAGGGGGAGGAAGGGAGAGAAACATCAGTGTGTGGTTGTCTCTCATGCACCCCTAATGGGGACCAGGCCCGTAACCCAGGCATGTGCCCTGACTGGGAATCAAACCAGCGACCCTTTGGTTTGCAGGCTGGCATTCAACCACTGGGCCACACCACCCAGGACAAATTAGTGAAAAATCTTTTGTCAGAACTGAATTAAAGTATTCCAGTGCAATCACTCATTCCTGAAGCAGTTAAATGCCAGAAGCTTCAGAAAGATTCAGGACTTCTCCCTAGCTAAATGCCAGCGACCCCGGTGGGCATCTCTCACTGTCAAGCTCACCAGAATGGGACCTGCCAGCTCAGTGCGTCAACCTGGCCCGGCCCCCACCCAATCACAACACAGTCCCAATTAATGAGTCACCTCATGTGACTTTGAAAGCTAATCCTCAAAAAATATGAAAGAGGTTGAACATTTATAAAAAGTTTCAGCTAAATTCAGGTAAGGCATCCCTCCCACTTCGTCCCCTCGGAGCTGCCGGGAGGGAGCGAGGAGGGATGAGCGTTAGGCCAGGCAGCAGGGGACCCGGAGCCCCTACCTGAGATTGAGGACCTCCAGGTGTCTGAGCTGATCCGCAATGTCCACGACTTCGCCCCACGCCGACAGCAGGTTTGCTGACAGATCTACTTCTCTCACGTCTAAAACACACGTTAAGAAACGGTAACACAGAAAGGTGCATGAAGGACGTAACAGCGGCCGCCTCTGACTCCGGAGCATGGGCCACTGTGTGCCCTCTCCTCTGCACACCCTGCTTATACCTTTTCAATCATCCACCCGTTCACCCAGAACCTCAAATGCTGTCACACTGCACACTAGAGACAAGCACCCACAATCAAAGAGCGAGAGCCCAGTGTCACCGCTGCAGCACCCCCACATTCTCCAACCGACAGAAAAGGTCAGTGACAGCACTCGTGATTGACAAGCACCTAGGGTGTCCCCTGGCAGCGGCAGCCGCACACTGAGAACTCGCCCCTTCTCTGATGGCTCCCCATCACCCTCTGCACCACAGGAATCCCCAGACCACCGGGAGAGACAACGGCGGGGGTGGGGCGGGGGGACGGTTAGCTCAGACACACGGTCCAAGGTGCTAGGCACAATGCGGGCATCCCGAGGGTCTCCTGAAGACCGGATGAAGTCGCTGACACCCACTGGTACAGGGACTCAGGGAAGCGTCAAGCAGGACAGAAAGAGAAAGGCACCTGGGCCGAATGCTAGCGAGGAGTGGTGGCAGCGCCATCAGGGAGGGACACAGCTGAGCAAAACCCCCGGGGCCGAGAGATGAAGAGAAGCTTGGAGCAGGGCTGGACCAGCTAAAGGGGACTCGCACTCCCTGTCCGTCCCACAAGTGACCACTGGGGGCCGCAGCCCGGTGGCGAGCACAGCCAGCTCTCAGTGGGGAGCCGTCCAGACTTGCCAGGTGGACACATGCTCGTTGCCCCGAGCATAGCGGGCAGGAGAGGAGGCACGGGTGACCTGCAGACGGGACCAGAGAAGACCGCCTTCCCCACTAAGGTGACCTCTGAGCAGGGAACCGAAGGCAACGAGGGCCTGCCGATGCGAAGAAGAGTATCCGGGCAGAGGGAACGGCACAAGCGAAGGCCCTGAGGACACAATGGCGGGCCTGCGCAGGGGCTGGAGCTGCGCTCACACCGGCAGCAGGGGCCAGGCCGGACCACGGGGGCCTGCGGACCGCTAACAGATGACTAATGAGTTTGCCGGTCTCTGCCTCAAGCGGGAGGTGCGGGACGTGGAGCCAGTGCTGGGGTCGGACCCAGCCTCTCAAAGGTCGCTGTGTTCACGTAACAAGCAACAGACCACAGGGAGGGGAGATGGAGCAGGAAGGGGGCGGGGGCTCCCTGGACTGGACCACGGAGGGCCCTCCAGAGGTGAGAAAGGCCCGGCCCAGGTCCCGGCAGGAAAGCAGGGCTAACTGGTTGGGTCTGGGCTGGACACAAGCAGGAGCGGGCCCACCCCGTGTGGTCGGTCGGTGGGCGCTCCACTGCTCTGCACAGGAGAAGGCAGAGGGAGAACCGAGATGGAACTGCGGCAGGTGCAGCTATGGGCCAGGGCCGGGCAACCACTTGGTGCCGTGTGGGTCTCCTTTTTCATGAAGAAAACGGGCACGGAGAGCTAGTAACTGCAGCCTCAGGCAGCTGACCAAATGCAGGTCGAACGCAAGGCGGCCCCAACCCCAGACCCTCTTCTTAGCTCCGAGATGCCGGGACCGATAAAACACACAGAAAGCAGGTTATCATCGAAAGGATGCCGTCCATCCCAGCCCGGGGCTGGCTGGACAGAGGGGACGCCCAGCAGGTACAACTGGGAAGGTCTGTGACGAGACCAGGAAGAAGGGGGGCGAGGGGGGGAAACCGCTCGGCCTGGCCACAAACCGGGGCTGTGCCCGCCGCCCGCCTGCTGTGACACGGCCCTGGGCTGGGAGGACATCCACATTTTTAAAGGGTCTCCCTGAAGGTGGTCACTTAAGTATCTACATGATGCCCCACGAGGCCACAGGCCTGAAGCACTTCCTCTCTGGCTCCATAAGGAAAGGCTTACCTCCTGTATTTTAGTTGTGGGCATAAAGCAGTATATGGGGGGGACCCCTTATAATGGACAGCAGAGGAGAGAGATGACAAACTTTGGAAAAACCTGTTTTGAGGTATTTTAACAAAACCAACTCAGCTGCGTGAGATGGGAACCTCACTAAAGGGAAGAGTTTACTTCCTCGCTCACAAGGCCGCTGGGCAGGTGCGGTGACCCCGGGACACTGGCCTGGGACTCGGGACTTGCTCCTCCTCTGCCCTCTGCTGCCCGGGCCCCGTCCGCCCTGACACCGTGTTCACGGGGCCGAGCCCGCGTGCTCTGTCTGCGCCGGGGGCCAGGCGGGAGGCACGGGCGATAGGCAGGAGCTGGCCCCGGTGGCCCCCTCTCAAGGAGTCCCATCCGGAGGCCCCTTCACACCTCACTGGCCAGGGGTCATCACTGCCTTGCCCGAGAGCAGAGGGGCCTCGAAACGCACATGACATATCTGGGCAGCGGCTGCCCCAGGTAAGCTGGGCTGTGGTCAGGAAGGAGGCCAGGGACCATGGACACGGGGTGGCCGACAGGCGGTGTCCGCACAGGTGTCGAACCTCGGCCAGGGTGCAGCCGTGAGTTATCACTGAAAGGATACTGGGACACGCTTTGGCAATGGCTCCTTTGTCCCCGGCACAACATACAGCGCATTTCCTCAGAGAAATTTCTTGCAACGTGCTCAGCTGGCTGCGTGAAAAACACATAGTTCACATATTATAGAAACATGCGCGCTTCCCACGGGCCCTTCAAAAAATGAAAACGCGTCTGATACACGACAAGGTACCAAGAATAACAAACACCAGGACCCACCCGCCAACTTAAGAAATAAAGTGCTGCGAACACTACACAGGCGACTGAAGTCCTCTGTCCCTTTCCATGGCAAACCCCACACGCCCCCCACAAGTGACTAGGGCGCTGCACTTGGTGTTTGTTTAACCTTACGCATTTCTCAGTAGTGTCACTATTTCCACATCCCTAAACGATGAGGCTATTTTTGTACATTGTGGAACGTGACATAAATGGAGCCTTCCACCAGTTCCGCGCTCTATCCACAGCACATTGTTCAGCAGTGACTTCGCCGTGGCGGCAGCACACGGCCCCTGGAGCGTGCGCTTCCACACCTCGTACACTCACTCTCCGAACAGACCACGGTGACTGCGTCTGCTCCTTCCTCAGCGGGTGTTTACATGATTCCCAACAGCACGTGCTTCTCGCACTCACGTGTGGAAGGCTCTCCAGGACCCAGCCTGGACCGCGTGGAGCTGCAGCTTCCCGGATACCCTCAGAAGCCACTGCTCAGTCTAGAGAGTCTGTGTTTTCTATTTATTAAGACAGCTCACGTGTTACAGGGCCCGACAGTGTCTGGAACACAGAAGCTGGAGCCAGACTGCCTGAGTTGAAGTCCCAGCTCCACCACCTTCTCTAGTGAGGGGCGAGTGAGCCCCTCTCTGCTACAGAGTTCATGTCTGCCTAATGCTGTGAGGTCCACCCAAGGTCACAGCAGCATCACTCACAATAGCCAGAGGGCGGAAGCAACCCGAGTGTCCATCAGTGAAGAAGCAGATAAATGGAATACTGTTATTCAGCCATAAAAAGGAAGAAAATTCTGGCTGGTGTGGCTCAGTGGACTGAGTGCCAGCCTGCAACGGAAGGGTCACTGGTTCGGTTCCCAGTGGGGGCACATGCCTGGGTTGCGGACCAGGTTCCCGGTGAGGAGGCACACGTGAATGGCAACCACACACTGATGTTTCTCTGCCTCTCTTTCTCCCTCCCTTCCCCCTCTCTGAAAATAAATAAATAAAAATCTTTTTTTTGAAAAAAGGAAGGAAATTCTGACACCTGCTACAATGTGGGTGAAAGGGAGGCCATCACGCTCAGGGAAGGCACCGAGCACACAACTCCCTCACCGGGATCAGACCGCCCACCACCAGCCCCACTTCCTGCTGCAGGGTGAGCTCCGGAGGGGCCAGCTTTTCACCGGCGCTGTCTGCCCAGCTTGGCAGGAACGTGCCACCACCGAAAGGCATGGTGGGAGTATCATGAAACTGGGAACCACCTCAAAGGACAAGTCTGCACAGTGTCCGACAGATGTCACTGTTTCCCTCTACAATTAAAAATATCCTGCTGTGCCCAGGGGGTTCGCTGCAGTGCCAGAAACACAGGGTACAAACTCAGGGGCCCCCGTCTCAACACAGACGGCAGTCCAGAGCCAAAGCCACCTCCGGGAGAAGCCACACAGAATAGATTCTATTGGTTTTGGCTCCTTTGAGTCTTTTCTTAGAGCTACAACCTCAAAGCTGGCCAGCTGGAGGCTGCCCGCCCTACTGGTGACGAGCGCCCTGCTTGGCACCACCTTGCTTGTTACTCACAGCAGCTCCAACAGCTTAGGAGACAACTTGTAAACGAGGAAGCCGAGGCTTAGGACATCAGCTCTAACTCGTGTGGGCTGGCAAGTGGCTCAGCAGACCCGGAACCCAGCCTGACGCCAGAGTCGGGTTCCTTCCAAGAGTTCACTCGCTCTTTACTGAAGACAGTGACATTCAAGTAAGAAGGTCACTCGCCAGAAAAATTCAAGAACTATGCATTGTCCATAAACTAGGGAAGGAAAATGTGTTTGCAATTTGTTAATATTCACACAGCCCATGGTACTCTTTGAAAGAGATTAATCAATAAGAAAAATAAAGGGCACCTTTTAGGGTAAAAGATACTTAAACATTTGCATCTTAAATGGGAAAAAGTAAAGCAATGAGCCATTCATGACCATTATCTCTTGATGGTGGCATTAGTTGTGACTTTCTTTTATTCAATCTTCTAAATTTTCAACAATGTATACTGTTTTGTAATTAACAAACAATCAAGTTGTTGCTTTTTTAGAAATCATGATTTATTGAAGTTTTTTAAATACTGGTCATCTATGCTAAAAAGCAGAGCTATCAAGATATGAATTTATTCTTACACATTGTCCCTATGTACACTTTAAATTCTGCATTATTTTAAATCTCTTTTTACTATTCAAGTACAGTTGTCTCCATTTTCAACCCACCACGCACCCCTGCCCCAACCCTAAATCTTTTTTAAAAAGATTTTATTTATTTATTTTTAGAGAGAGGGGAAAGGAGAAAGAGAGGGCAACTTCTGTGTGTGGTTGCCTCTCTTGTGCCCCCTACTGGGTACCTGGCCCGCAACCCAGGCGTGTGCCCTGACTGGGAATCAAACTGGTGACCTTTTGGTCCACAGGCTGGCACTCAAGCCACTGAGCCACACACCAGCCATAGTATGAAAGTTAATAATAACAGAAACAGCCAAAAGATAACAAAGGAACAATACTTTGAACAAAACCAGTTTTTAACTCTTTACAAAGATAAGATTGCAGGCCTGTGCCTAGCAGCTGCAAATCCACTTTCCACAGTGGCCACCAGGGGTCACTACTGGGACACTTCATCTGGGTCAGGTCAAACCACAGCACCCACCATCGCTAACCCCTGGAAGGTTCTTGGGCTGCTGAGTTTTCATGTGAACATCAGCCTTTACTCTCCCTGAGTCAGACGGCTCATCAGAATGAACACTGGGCTTCTACAGAGAATCAGTATAGATTTCTGAGAACAGAGACAGGAATCAGCAGTTTTAAAATGCTTTATCTCATGCCCTTCAAATGGCTACACAGTAATTTGGGGCGCTTAGGAGCAAGAGACCAGGGTATTCTGCCTCAGTAGGTCTGGGGTGGGGCAAAGGTGACAAGGGGGTGTGCAGCGACCTAGCACAGGTAACCAGGTACACTTCTGTCTCCTTTTGGGACATCAACCAGCTAGAAACACCACCACAAAATACAAGAGGACCAGAGTGCCAACCTTGCTTACTTAATATTTAGTCGACATCAGACAGCATGGTATCAATATTAATAATGGGCAAATCAATCTTTTAATTCCAATCTAGAACAGTCCAACAGCCCTGAGCTGAAGTGAGGGTTTTACTTTCCCTGTGCATTTGACCCTCGGGTTCCTGCGATTCCCACTGCCGTCTGCGCGGGAAGCACAGGGCAGTGAGGCTGTGAGGCCCCGGGCGCCCGGGCGCCCGCACGCTCGCAGAACGTGCTCCGGAGCCCGGGTGGGGCTGAGGGCCCGCTCTTCCACCATCAGCCCCACTTACCTTTGCTGTTTTCTAATAGAGTCAAAACCAATCGTTTCCACGGGTCTATTTGCAATTTTCACAATTTGCTCTTTTCCGTCTTCCTCTGGTCCATCTTTTAACACATAGCGGTTCTCAACTGCAGTGAGAAAGTCTACTCCAAAGTTGGCCTTGTTGGGACGAATGAAGGACCCTCCTGTGGGGTGGCTGGAGGGAGAGAAAGGGAGCTTTGTAAATATCCACGGAGACACTTACTAAGATGGCACGTGCAAAAATCCCTTGTAAACCGTCACGGATGTAAATATCTGCATTCATAAATTTATTTACAAATATATTAGCAAACAAAAGCAATCATGTAAGTTTTTTAAAAAGATTTTACTTACTTTTAGAGAGAGGGGAAGGGAGGGAGAAAGAGAGGGAGAGAAATATCGATGTGTAAGAGAAACATCAGTTGGTTGCCTCTCGCACACCCCCAACCAGCCACCCGGCCTGCAGCCCAGGCATGTGCCCTGACTGGGAACTGAACCGGTGACCTTTTGGTTCACAGGCTGGCACTCAATCCACTGAGCCACACCAGCCAGGAAGCAATTATATAATTTCAAAAAGAAAAAATATCATCCATAGACAATGGCCATAAATGCAGTGTTCTAAAGAATTTCAAAACTTTCTGTGTGCTAAGAAATCAAAATCTGCGTAGAGCCCTGGTTGAGGTGACTCTGTTGGATTCGGTGTGGGCCTGTGAACCAGAGTCGCTGATTTGATTCCCCATCTGGAGCGCATGCCTGGGTTGCGGGCCAGGTCCCCAGCAGGGGGCGCACGAGAGGCAACCACACATTGATGTTTCTTTCTCCTTGCCCTCCTCTATCTCTAAAAATAGATAAAATCTTAAAAAAATAATAAAATATCTACATAAGAGGTAAAATAATATACTAAAAAAGTATATAGTCGGTACAAATGATTACAAAGGATTGTGAGCTTATGCAAGCATGTAAACAAATCCCAACAGGTTAAACAGAGGAAGTACATGGAACAGACAATTCACATAAGAGTAAACAGACGTATCAACTCATGGGGGAAAGCTTTACCTTGCCAATGACTAAGAAATGAAAATCTAAATAATGAAACTATTTTCAACAAAACACACAAAAAATGAAGAAAAATCGTTAGCACCTTAAAGACTGCAAGGTTGGGTTTGTTTTGATTACATCATCACACTCCTGGGAATCTGTCAGCAGGCAGCAATTTAAAAATGAAAACAAAACTGCACTTACAAAGATTCTGTGTAATGGCATTTGTTCGTACTTGAGGAACTCTGGAAACCGAAAATGCCCAGCTGAGTGGAGAACATTAAGTGAACCAGACAGATTAAAAATTCTAACAGTAATACTAAACAAAATGACAAGATACTGAGATTTCTAAAAACTGGACCCAACTGTGCGTGACACAACCACAGAGGACTCTCCTTGGCAGACGGATGAGGATGAGAAAAGGGTATGGAGAGACGAAAACATTTGTGGGCGAGAGGGTTAAGTACAAACTCTTTCAAATGACAGCTTGAACTAAATCCATTTTAAACGCTTAACTATAAGGCTAAAATACAGCAGGCGAGGACAATTCCACAGAAATACAGAATATCTCACCACAATTTATATTCAGGTTTTATTGAAATTTCTGATAATAATCTGCAGCAGGGTTTAACAGCAACAGGAATGGTACTGCCGTGTGTAACGACCACTCTGCCATCACAGGCTTCCCAGGACACTCAGGATAGGTCCCGAGACCATTAAACTCCGCGCTCAGCAACACATCACGGCCACGACGGTGTCTTTCCGGGGAGTCCAAGCGTGCCCCATAAAACAGGGGTGAGTGTCACCACTATCACATGATCACTTTAGAGAATAAATGACGACGCACATAAACGGCCAAAAATCGTATCAGAAGCATTCTTTTGGCTTCGAACCTTCCTAGAAGTCACCATACTATGATGAAACTGGTATTACCGATAAATGTTGCCAATACAACCATAGATACATTTTCTTCTGGGAAGTGGGTCCATGGAGAGGACCCGACGGTGAAAGGAACGCGACCCCCAAACGCTGGAAGCGACACAGGTGAGAACGGACTCCCAGAGAGGCGCGTGCGGGCGCCGGTGACAGTGACGAGGGGGACAAACGTGTCCGGTGCTACAAACGCCTGCAGGCGGCGGCTGAGCCCGAACTAGAGGTGGCCGGAGGGGCGGGGCGTGCAGCCCTGAGAGCGAGGGCGGGGGACGAGGGGGCGGCAGCGTCCGAGGGGAGCCGACCGAAAGGGAGTGCCTTCGGGTGGCGAGCTCCAGGCCTGACTGCTGCTGCAGTAACCCAGGGGGGAGGGGGAGCTGGCCGCGCGGGAAGTGGAATCCTCCGCCGCCGCAGCAAAATCAGGCGCTGCGTCTGTTGTGGCCTCGGAGGGTCGCTGGCCACCGGAAGCTGCCTGGAACACTTGGTAGCTGAACCTGCCGGGACCCACGCGGGGATGCGGACCCTGGGGCGGGGCGGGGCGGGGCCCAGGAGCCTGCTCACTCCCAGCAGCGCTCTGGGGTGGGCGGGCCTGAGCCCCCCTTCAGCAGCACTCACTGGTCCGCCCTGTGTCGCAGGGACGCTGGGGCCCACGGTTACACCGGTCTCCCAGCCAGCACCCAAAGCGCGTTCTGACTGCCAGTGCGCTGTCCTTTCCCACACTCCTGCCCTGGCTTACTCTGTGGGGTTAAACACAGTCCTTACGCTAAAATCCTGGCTAGCACGCTCACTCCTGAAGTGGGAGGAGGCTGAGAGAAGGGTGGGGCAGCAGGGGTGGAGCTGGTGACCGTGGGTCCGGGGCTCTGTGACTTACCAGCTGCGTGACCTCAGGCAGCCGAATTCACATTCTCAGCCTCAGTTTCCCCGTTTATAAAGCCCTACCAAATGCGGCTACTTACCAGGATTAAATAAGTGTAACAATATATAAGCCACCATAATATTGCCTGGCATGACCGTTACAGCTACACATTTAATATATTGTTAAAAATACACCCATCTACTTTGAAACTCTGGGACAAGCCAGAGGCCTGACTCTAAAGCAGTAACTCCCACGCTTGTTTGACGGGCTCCTGTGGCACATGCTGTCGCCACCACTGACAATGCCACTCCGTCGTATGAATGTCGAAAATATGGTTATAAACGTAAGCAGGGCAAAGTCACACAACCCCTCAGTATGAAGTTATCTGTCCCAATTACCTACTGTTACCTAAAAACTACCCCAGGGCACAGTGGTCTGAAACAACCACCTGCATTTTCTCACAGCTCCGGGGGCGAGCTGGCTCAGCCGAGTCCTGTCTGCTGTGACTGCCACCAGAGTCACTGTGTCCGCCTCGAGCTGGGAGGTGGCAGAGAAGGAACCAGCTGAGAGGGCTCCCCTCGGGTCCTTGCACCTGGGCGAGGGCGAGGGCACCTGGGGCTGCCGGGCCACTCTTCCCAGCACGGGCTTTAGACGTCTTGGGGGGCAACAGGCTTCCCAGAGTGCAAAGAGAAACTGCACGGCCTCTTCACGCCAGAACTGCCACAACCTCACTGGTGGAAGCCAGGCACCGGCCACCTGGACTCAAGGGGAGGGAAAGAGCCTCTGCCTGTTTCTGGAAGAAGCCACGGGCTTGAATTAGCACAGAAACAGTGATTGGCAGCCACCACTGGTGACAACTTAACATGCTGAACCCTCCCAGAAAAAGAACCCTGCCACATTAAACAAGGTTGGATGTGTCCACCTAACCGTCTGGCTCTATCCACCCATGAACATTGCACTGCTGGGTGTGGGCTTGAAGGACACGGTGTGACCCAGGCTGGCGTGTAAAGAGCAAGAACTTAGCATCACCGCCTCGGAACCTGGTGTCTGCATTCGTGTAGACCAGACCTGCACAGTAGAGACAACCAAACCTTAACTGCTTCCAAAGACAGATTGAGAAATGTTGAGGGGCAGCCCTGGCTGGTGTGGCTCAGTGGACTGAGTGCTGGCCTGAGAACCAAAATGTTGCTGGTTCAATTCCCAGACAGGGCACATCCTGGGTTGCAGGTCTGGCCCCTGGTTGGGGGCACACAAGAGGCACCCAACCACGTATCTCTCACGCATGGATGTTTCTCTCCCTCTTTTTCTTACTCCCTTCCCCTATCCTAAAAATAAATAAAATCTTTAAAAAAATAAAATGTTGAGGGGCAAAACAAAAATAATTTTTTAAAAGGTTAAAGGTTATCATATTTTTAAGATTTTATTTATTTATTTTTAGAGAGAAGGGAAGGGAAGGAGAAAGAGAGAAACATCAGTGTGTGGCTGCCTCTCACACGCCCCCAACCAGGAACCTGACCCACAACCCAGGCATGTGTGCTCACTGGGAACTGAACCCGAGACCCTTTGGTTTGCAGGCCGGCACTCAATCCACTGACCACACCAGCCAGGGCAAAGGTTATCATTTTTTAAATTGTGAGCAAAAACGTCAAGAAATACGGTATCAGTAATTTGAGATTTTCATCTTTAAACATTAATGCACAAGTAAAAATGACTATTAAACACCGTTTCAAATGTCATATGGGAGCAGCGGCTGGTGAGAAAGGCGTGTGTGACAACTCAACATTCTGAGAGCCAGGGACGACACACGGGGCTTTCATTCCACAGACATCCCAGTTTGAACGGGGTCATCCAGGACTCCCGAGTGTACTGGAAAGGTGCGCTTCCAGGAAGCCCGAATAGTCCCGAAGAGCCCAGCACGCAAGGGGCACTCGGGCTCACAGGGCGTGCAGACCAGGCGCAGCTGGGAGCTTCCCCTCACCGCCCTTCCGGAGCAGGGACGTCTGGTCCGGTGCTGCGTCCCTCTCACACTGCACTGGGGCGGGAGGGGGGCTCCTGGCTCCACAGGTCCCCAGGTCCAGGGCTCCTCCCCCGCATCTGCACCAGAACTGCACCCAAGGAGCCTTGCTGGCACCTGGAATCATTTAGACAGTGACACCCTGCACTTCCGGCCAATGCCGAGAAAGGGGGCAAGACTCCTGACAGGTGCAGAGTAGGCTCCACATGGGGAAGTGCTGTGACTTGTGACCAGCAGGTTGTCGTGGCAGATTACTTCCACAGGTGACTCTCAGCCCACATGCCCCTCGGCAATGGGACTTTGCCACTTGTCCCACAGACGGGTGGAATGCATTTCCCCTCCTCTAGAATTCGGACTCAGCCGGGGGCTTGCTTTAACCGACAGAGTGAAGCCTGGGCCTCAGGAGGCATCGCAGTCCCCACTTCCACCGTCCTGGGAACCAGAGGCTGTGTAAGAGGCTCCCGGTCACTCGGCAACAGTGAAAGGCCGAGGCCGTGTGCAGAGAGAAAGAGGAACCTCAGGCACCCCAGCTGAGGAACAGTCCCGAGCCCGCAGCCCTGCAAGGCCCTGAGGGGCCCTGGGTGTCCCCTGGGACAGAGGCAGCCCAGCTGGCTGCACTACGCCCCACCCACATCCCGGAGACACAGGCTCACGAGCTGTAAAGGGGTTGTTTTAAGCCCCAAGTTTGGGGGTGTCTGTCAGGCATCAGTAGCTAACTGAAATAGATGGGAAAACCACTGTTTTCACTAACACTAATCAAAGCTCACTATTCCCGTCAATCATAAATCCAGGCAACAAACCACGGTCATGTTTGTAGTACCTTCTCACTAAGAGAAATCAAGTATTTTTGTATCTTTTACAACTGTCACCACTATCTTAAAAAGTCATTTATTCTTTTCACTACCTCACAACTTTAGTAGTTTAATAACTACTAAAGTAGTTTAATAAGATCAGCCCATCAGCAGATCTTATTCTTTAGTGTGATTTAAAAATATGTACAACTAAGCCCTGACTGGCGTAGCTCAGTGGATTGAGCACGGGCCGAGAACCAAAGTGTCGCAGGTTCGATTCCCAGTCAGGGTACATGCCTGGGTTGTAGGCCATGACCCCCAGCAACTGCACATTGATGTTTCTCTCTTTCTCTCTTTTTACTTCCCTTCCCTCTCTAAAAATAAATAAATAAAATCTTAAAAAAATGTACAACTATATCATAATTTTAAAATAGTTTTATTTTATTTCATCGTGCCTGAATTTTCTTTGTAATGTATTTTATTTCCTATTTTTAAAAGTATTACCTTATGTCTCTCAAAAGGAGCTACAGCACAAAAAGTTCTCTCCGTCTGACGTGCAGTCAGTCACGCTGGGAGAACCCGAGCTAGACCCCGGGTGCGGAGGGGCCGGGGGAGCGTGGAGGCGCAGGGTCAGACAGGGTCCACCCGTAAACACCTTCCAGAGTGCACAAAGTAGCAAGAAGCAGCAGTACTACTGAAAGTAACACATTTCTAGAACTGTAACATTGTAAATAAAACATTGTGGCAGAAATAAAAGTGCTTTTTCTGAAGTAAATTACAAAGATACCTCAGGTTATCCCTTTTAATGTCCTGTTAGGACAGCAGGCAAGGAGGCTCTGTACTCACTGACAACTGAGTGTCCTGGGCAGTAAACAGTTTACTCGCACGAGACTGAACCAGACCCCAAGCTGTGTTGTGTCTGTTAGGTGCTGGAAAAATAATTCCAGACAATACAGAACATTGGTTCTATACCTCAGCCTATCTCAGTGTGGACGAACTAACAAACTTTACATTGAAGAGACGGTTCCTAAAGTTGCACATTCATAAGGTTTTGTTTATAGAAAAATAAAATCTGAAATTCTAGTGAAATGAAATAGAAATAGGAAAACCTATTTTTCAAATAGTACATGATTTAAATGAAAAAATAAGTATGAGAGTGAAAGTTTAAAAACTAGTACATATAATAAATGAGAAAATAACACAAAACAAACAGCATGGTTTTCACTCTGGTCCTAAATTCACACCTGGATAGTTCAAGAAGAGATCTTTACTACTGCTCAGTGCACCATCTGTGGTGCCCTCATCTGCACCTCCGAAGATGACATCAAAGATCAGTGTCTTCTGGAACATCCAGGACAGTTTCTCCGAAAGCAAAACAGCCCAGCAATAATGAAAACTACCAGCTGAATGAGTGCCCAGCAACTTCAAGAATCTCCAAAGATCACCTGATAATTTACACAGACTTCACGGAGATTCTAGGTAAATATTAAGATGTTGCATCCCAACACTGAAATTCTGAATGCTGTCTATAAGAGAAAAAATTGAGGGAAAACAGGGATTGGTGGGAGGAAAGTCCAAAAACTTCTCTCTTGTGAGCATTCGGCTTGTTCAGGCTGCTTCCTGCTGTTGCCCACCAGGCCCACCGGCATCCTGACCTGGGTACGAGCTGAAGTGTGAGACTCGCACGAAGTTCTATGCCAAGCCTCAGTCGGCCCTATTTCCCCAACAGGGCTGTCAGATGAAAGCCGGATGCCCAGTTAAACCTGAATTTCAGATGAACAGCAAATTATTTTTTAGTATCAGTATTCCCCACGCATGTCCCATTCTTCCATTGAGAAATGACTACCTGACACTCAAATTTCTCACTGTGCACTGTGTATACTTATCGGCTGAATCTGACGACACTACTGGAAAGTAAAAGGCCCCCAGCCAACTCCAACGCTCTCCTAGGAAGCATTTTTCCTGCTGGGGCCTTAGGTGCCGGGTGCTGGGAGAGGCTGTTCTCTGAGGAGTTTCTCGTAAGTGCTGTGAACCTCGATGCCATCTGCTCCAGGCACCGGGGCCTCTGCAGCAGGCTGTGAATTTCGCACGAGAGAAGTGCTCGCTCCCACTCAGTGCGCACTGCTGTACCATCCAAAGGACTGACCTGCCTAACTCATCTCCCAACAGAAAAACAGCCCAGTAAATAAGCACTTTTTCATAAACTGCTTCTGAGCGACACAATTTTTATTTCACTGTGAGTCAGGGGAGGCTTCCCGAATGAAACCTCCCACAGGTGACACGTTACTACCCAGAAAGAACTCTCAAGAGTCCACCAAAAGCTATCCTATTAAAACTGATAAATAAATTCAGTAAAGTAGCAAAATACTAAATTAATATTCAGAAATGGGTTGCACTTCTATAGGCCAATAACAAACTCTCAGAAAGAAGTTAAGAAAACAATCCCATTCACAACTGCATAAAAAAGAATAAAGTATCTAGGGATAAACTGAACCAAGGAGGCAAAACATCTGCACTAGGAAAACTCTAAGACAGTAAATAAAGAAACTGAAGATAAAAATTAAGACACATATATATCATATTCATGGGTTGGGAGAATTAACATCATTAAAATGTCCGTGTCACCCAAATCCATCTATAGATTCAATGCAATCCCTATCAAAATTCCAACGGTGTTTCATAGAACTAGAACAAATAACCCTAAAATGTATATGGAACATGAAAGACCCCAATAGCCAAAGCAATCTGGAGAAAGAAGAATAAAGTTAGAGCCCTGGCCGGTATGGTTCAGTTAAATGGAGCATTATCCTGTAAAAAAACTAAAAGGCTGCATGCCTAGATTGTGGGTTCAGTCCCCAGCGGGGGCAGTATGAGAAGCAAGCAATCCATCAATGTTTCTCTCCCTCTGTCACTCCCTCCCTTCCCCTCTCTCTAAAATCAATCAGTATGTCCTTGGGTCAGGATTAAAAAACAAAACAAGACACTACCTATATCAAACTATACTACAAGGCTATAGTAATCAAAACAGCATGGTACCGGCATAAAGACAGACATGTAGATCAATAGAACAGAACAGAAAGCCCAGAAATAAACAGACACCTATGTGGGCAATTAATATTTGACAAAGGAGCCAAGAATATACAATGGCAAAAAGACCAGACTCTTCAATAAATGGTGTTAGGAAAACTGAACAGATGCATGCAAAAAAAAAAAAAAGAAAGAAAAGAAAAGAAAGAAAGAAAGGAAGGAAGAAACTAGATTACTTCCTTACACCATACACAAAATACACTCAAAAAGTGAATTAAAGACTTAAATGGACAGAAGGAGGAAGACAGGAGGAGCTGTGCCAGGTGTAGCCACCAGGAGGTGGCCTGAGCCGGGGTGGTAGGCCGAGGGGCCAATTGTCCAGCAGCTCCTGGACCCTGCCTCATTGGTGGCCACTGGAGAAACGCAGGGGGCCCCCCAGACAGCCGTGGGGACAAGTCAGAGCCAGCCCTTTACCCCGGGCCTCAAATGCAGCTTCCCCTCCCCTGGTCTCGGTGCCCCCGTGTCTAGAGTGGAGTGCAGGTGTGGGGGGGTGCCCTCCGCACAGGTCCCACCACCGAGCAACTCTCTGAGCTTGTGCTCCATCTCACTCTTGTTTCCTGCACGGCAGTTGAGGGGAACCACCTCCTGTCATGTCCTGGTACAGCTGCCAGAGTCTTCTGAGCTGGCTCCATGGGGGCGTGGACCTCAGCTCTGCAGGCAGTGGGGCCCCAACTGTGCTGCCTCCCTCTCCTGGCAGCAGTGGCTGCTGGAAAGTGCAGCGGTCCTGACCATGGCCCTGCTGAAGATCTGGGTGTCCTTGCAGCACATCCTGAGGCAGACGAAGGAGGGCGGTAGGGATGGCCGTGGCTGCCAGCCACAGCAGGTGGCCCAGCGGTCGGAAGAAGGCAAGCAGAGCCTGAGCAAGAATCTGCTCTTAGTAGCCCTGTGGCTGACCTTCGGGGCCGAGGTGGGCTTTGCCACCTAGACAGTCATCCACCTGCTCAACCCCTGTCCCCTGGTCACCGTGATGCCTATTTTTCTCCTGGCCTGCCCTCCTTGTCCGGGAGACATCGTCGTCTTCAGGCTACAGATGCATGTGCTGAATGGTGCTCTCTGGCCGTGCTGTTTCCGGCAGCAAACACCCGGCTGCTGCCCTCTGAATGGGGATTTACTGCCTGCGGCACGTTGTGCTCTACACGGCACCCATCCGCCTGCTTCGGAAAGGAGGTGCCCACACCCCAGAGCCCCTCAGCTGTGTCCAGTGGGTGCTTCTCCCACCTGGCCTCATTTCTTCTACCACTTCAGCGTCTTACAGACCCTGGGCCTGGTCACCGGAGGGAGTCTGAACAACATGCTGTGTCCGGCCATCTCAGACCCATTCCCCGGCCCCTGGTGTCCCATCTGGGCCTCGGGACACGAGACTCTCATGACCGTGACCCACGGGAAGCTGGTCGTCCTGTTCTCATACATGGCTGGCCCTTGTGTAAATATCTGCTAGATATGCTCTGGCTTCCAGCCAAGAAAATAGACAGAAAGTGCTTTTTTCTTCTTGAGAAAACAAGACTTGATAGGAGAACACCCAGTTCTTAATGAAAGCATGGGGGACGGCCATGCCCTGTTCGATGTATTTCTTTTTCCTCTTCCCCATCCTGCTCTCCTGCCCCTCTTCCCTCCCCAGCTCCTCCTCCCAGGACGCCGCCTGGAGCCTCGGTGCAGTGCCGAGGGCTGGATCTGTCCTCGGCCCCGGCTCCTTCTTCCTGCGCCCAGGGGCCTCACCGGGGAGACAGTGGCCAGCAGCTTCCACTCCGCGTGTTGGTGCTTTAACGACAGCTGGCGGAGGGAAAGGAAACAACAAGCAGTTCTTTCGGCACAGAAGTGAAGAGATTGGTTGTGCTTCATTTCCTCAGTGCCAGGGACCTACACTACGCTGGGGTCCCCTTTTGTCTCCAGCAAAGCCCCCACTGGAAGGGTCTGAGGCCGTGTTTCTACGCCAGCAGCAAGCCAAGAGCCATGGGACTTCCCACCTCGTGGCCAAAACAGGACTGGCCAGGTTCTTCCCACTGGTGTCCCGTGGCTCAGAGCGAGCGGCCGACCAGCCACACTCTCCAGAAGGCGGCCTGCAGTGGGAGACAGGACACTACTCGGTCCAAGGACTTGATTCCACTGAAGGGGACAGAGAGCTGCTGCCGTGGCCAATCCAGAGCGAACGAGGTTTAAACGTCCACAGGCAGTCCCGGGCAGGGCCCCGGCACACTCTGCCCGCGAGAGCTGAGAACTAGCCCGCCTCCCAGTCCGAAGGGAGCACAGAAATGAATCGACAGAAGCCGTAACTTGAGGAAATGGAAAACAGATTTGACTTATATTCTCCATTTCAGTTTAATGTTGGTAATAGATGCCACCTTAAACTTGCGTGCCCCTTAAATGTCCTCTCTCTTTTTAAAGGCAGCCTCAGGGAAGGCTAAGCTAGAGTTGGTTTTTGTTTGTTTGCTTGCGTTTTTTTGCTTTTGGGCTTTTACTTGCTTGCTGGTTTGTTTTTGGATGTTTGAATTTGGAGAATCCTTGCACCAGGGCATCTCTTTGGAGGGGCTGCTGCCAGTGCATTTTGTGGTTTCACAGAATTGGTCAGCGTCCTGGGTTTGAGAAGATCTGCAGATCCTGCTGTGCTGTTTCCCTAGGGCCAGATATCGTCACTGTAGCCAGACACCGTGCTGCACTGTTTACCCTGCCTGCTCCTAGATCCGAGTCTAGGTTGAAAGGGAGATACCAAGGAATTAAGTCCCCACGGGTGGAGATTCAAGTGCTCCAAATGGAAGACCTTTTGTTCAAGGGCTTCAGGTAAGTCACGCATGGATTTTGAGAAGGGAGACAGTGGCTGGGCTTTTGCTGACTCCTTGTTAGCTTATACAAAGAACAGATTTGCTTAAGAACCGGAAAGATGGTTCAGTGACTTCCTCTGGTGGGCCTCCCCCCATATCCCCCACTCTGGGCAACCCAGCTGCCCTGGGCCAGTTTCAGTATTTTTGGTGTTATGTCTGAGAACTTCCGTGACTCGGTGGTTATGTACGATGTTAGCCAATGGACCTACAGGAGGCAGCAGAATGTAGGACAGGCTCTCCGAGCAAGGGGAGGCCCAGGACAGCCACCATGGAATCACCCTTGTGCAGAGGCCTGCTGGCACTGAGGCGATCAGCCCCCAAGGTGTGGGGCAATAAGAGGGAGAACACTGGGAACCCTTAGTCCCCATGAGCTCCTTGTGACATGCAGCCTTCATTTCCTGCTGTCTCTGAGGGCTTGGACAAGTTTTTCTTAGTGCCTCTCTGCCTAGGGTTGCCTTCCAAAAGAGGCACCTTCTGATTGGCTAGATTTGCCTTGCCCACCATCAAAGTGCAGCGTGGTGGAGGACGGCCGATAAGGAAACGTGCAAGGTCTCAGTGCCCCTCGGCCTCCTCACAAAAGGAAAAGTTGGAAGGAGGTCATGAGCGGAGCCCTTAGGGGCCTGTCCAGCTGCCTACCAGTGTACGGAGCCTTTGTAGGCAGGCGGCCTGCCTCGGCTGGCCACAGACGCGCAAGTGACTCGACTCCGCAGGAGCTCTTTCCTCCCTGCGTGGCACGTGGCATGCCTCTAAAGCTTGCCTCTGCCCTGGCTACAGCTCAGAGTTCCCTCTGACCAGCGCTTTCTGCTGCTTGGAAGGAAAGAAGAAAGGGAAAGCCATGTGCCTTTCCTGGCCAGGCCAAAGACACATACACCAGTCAGGGAAGGGATAAGCGAAGGGGAGGTGCAGGGCATCTGAGGGCCCGACTGGCTCAGAAACACGGAGGTGGAAGGAGCAGAGAGTGAGCCTCGTCCAGAGGCCCCACAGGGCACCGGGGACTCTGTCTGAGGTGTTCAGGGCGCAGCATGCATCTGAATTGGTCTGTACCTCACTCGCACCTTGGGCCAGACCTGGCCAAGAACCAGGACAGCCTGCCTTGGAGTGTGGCGTCCTTCCCAGTGGGCCCGGACCCCCGGCTCCTCCTCGAGCCCTTCCTTTCGGTGCCCAGGAGGTTCCCCAACCACTGTGGCCAAGTTTCCATGTCATCAGCCAGCGTTTGCGAGCTCAGTGTATGTTTGACAGAGTGTCTGTAGGAGCGGACAGCTTCTTTCAAAACAACAGCCCCAAGAAGAGAAATGAGTGTTCCCTCAAGCCCCCGGGTAGCCTTGGCCAAGGACCTGGGCCAATGAGAACAGTCTGCTCAGTTGTCCGACTTGTGGCATCAGCTCAGAAGGGCGGGAATATGGTCGTGCCTGCTTGCAGCCTCAGTATTCGGTTTTGGACACCAAAGATGATCTGGCCCATTCTCTTCCTAGTGAGGGTGGACCTCTGTGAGCTTGTGAGAAAGGCAGAGACTCTGTATCGACAAGTCAGTACTCTCTCTTTCTCCTTGAACTTCCCAGCATTCACAGAAGCTGCTTGCTGAGTGGTTGGAATAAGCTAGTGGTCGGCGCACTGTACGTCCAGTACCACAGGTCTAGCTATCAGATCATCTCTGTAGCTGCAGCCTCAGCTGGGGCTTTGCTATTTGTGCTGCTTGATGGTTCAGTGTTTCGGGGAGTAGGCACAGCTCCCTACAGATAACAAATTGTGGGCAGGTCTCCAGGCACTGTACTGGGGCTGGGTGATGCTGTGGGAGTAAGCTGGGTGGCTCACTGAGTGGTGGAAGGCCCTTTTTCCTGTTCCCGTGGCCAAAAACACTTCCCTGGATCTCTAGATGTTGATCCAGAGTCATCTGTCCTCTTTGGAGGACTGAAGGGGAGATATGGAAGGAAAGAAAAAAGGCTGAGCCCCAGCTGCTGTGGCTCAGTTGGTTAGGCGTCATCCCACAAACCAAAGGATCATCGGTTTGATTCCCAGTCAACGCACATGCCTGGGTTGTGGGTTCCGTCCCTGGTTGGGGCACCCATGGAAGGCAATGAATCGATGCCTCTCTTTAACATCGAGGTTTCTCTCCTACTCTTTTCCCCTCCCTTCCCCTCTCTCTAAAACCAAAAATTGAAAAAGTATGCACATATAAAAAGAAGGGCCATGCCTGACATTGCAAGATAACATCCAGGTGCGGTGCTGGTTTTGGTAAATCTGGAGCACACATAAGAGGGGCCCGCAGGTCTTCCTGTGCTCCTTGGCAAGGCCCCAGACTGAGAAGGGACCTTCCTGCTGCATGCCCTCCCTGCCCTGCCCTCTGGGGCTGGGTAGAGTCCTGACAGGGAGTGAGCCTGCCTTTTCTGTATACAGATTGTGCTCAGGAGAACCTAGTCACGTGTTGTTGCTCTTGTCCGTGACCTTTTTGTACAGTGGTTTGCTGCTCAGTGGCACGAAACAAGTCATTTTAAGCAAAGCTCTTGTTTTGGAAACTTCTGGTGTCAGTTTTGTTTTATGTATAAATATATGTATATATATTTTAAAGATTTTATTTAGCTATTTTTAGAAAGAGGGAAGGGAGGGAGAAAGAGAGGGAGAGAAATATCAATGTGTGGCTTCCTCTCACGCACCCGCCAATGGGGACCTGGCCTGCAACCCAGGCATGTGCCCTGACTGGGAATCAAACCGGGGACCCTTTGGTTCACAGGCCAGAGCTGAATCCACTGAATCACACCAGCCAGGGCAGTTTTATTTTATATTTTAATGAATTATTTATTTCTGTTGGTGTTATTATGGTGGAGAGACTAGGATAGTCTGACCTGTAATTATTTCTGCCAGGAAATTGGCTAATGCCTCTGTCCCTCCTACACCCCACCCCACCCCCGTCCTGTCCTTCCTCACCGTAAAGGCCCATGATGCTGGGCTCCGGGCAGACCCCGCCCCGTCACTGCTCCCCGCCCCCACAGCTCCCTCTCGCACCAGTCTTCATGACCCCCTCAGCAGCAGCAGCAGCAGGCTGAGAGTTCTTGCCAAGCTGGTGCATGGTCCCTGCCCCTGCCAGTTTGTTCACCTCCTGGAGCATTTTGTAACGTGCTTTCCATCTTCTAAACTGTTTTGATCGTAGACCCTTTCTAAACCCTTTCTAAGGTAGAGTCCCCACAAGGAACTACCTTGTGATCTGGCAATTCCAGTTCTGGGTATACAACTGAAGAAATCCAAAACACTAATTGGAAAAGATGGTTCTGCAGTTACTTTTGGAAATAAATGGTCATTAATTTACATGCTTAATTAGCATTCTGAATTTTAGTCTTAGGTGTTTTTGTTGTTGATGATCCCCAAATGAAAAGGAACCCTTACCACGGGACTTAGTGTTACGATCCCCAAATGAAAAGGAACCCTTACCACGGGACTTAGTGTTACAATGTTTTCTTCATTAACTGTTATTAAAAGGTCTATGAGGGAAAAAAACCACTTAAATGTTAAACCCAAAATCATAAAAATTCTAGAAGAAAATATAGGCAGGAAACCTTGTGCATTTCCCATAGCAATATTTTTTCTCACATATATCCTTGAGCAAGGGAAACAAAAGAAAAAATAAACAAAAGGGATTACATTGAACTAAAAAGTTTTTGCACAGCAAAGAAAACTAACAACAAAACTAAAAGACAACCTTCTGAATGGAAGAAAATATTCATCGATGATATATCTGATAAAGGGTTAATATCCAAAATGTATAAAGATCTCATACAACTAGTCCTGACTGGTATGGCTCAGTTGGTTGGGCATTGTCCTGCAGAGCAAGGGGTTATGGGCTCAATTCCCAGTCAGGGCACATGCCTGGGTTGTGGGTTCAGTCCCCAGTCGGGGCACATACAAGAGGCAACCAATTAATGTTTCTCTCTCACATCGATGTTTCACTCCCTCTCTTTCTCCCTCCCCTTTCCTCTCTCTAAAAATAAATAAATAAAACCTTTGAAAAAGAAAAACTCATATAACTCAACACAAAAAACAAACAAACAATCCAATTAAAACATGGGTACAGGAGCTGAACAGACTCTTCTCCAAACAGGACATACACATGGCCTATAGACATATACACCACTAATCATCAGAGAAATGCAAATGAAAACCACAGTGAGACATCACCTCAACACTGGTCAGAATGACTACCATGAACAAATCGACAAACTACAAGTGCTGGCAAGGATGGAAAGAAAGGGAACCCTCGTGCACTGTTGGTGGGAATGCAGACTGGTGCAGCCACTGTGGAAAGCACAATGGAATTTCCTGAAAACATTTAAAATGGAACTACCTTGTGATCTGGCAATTCCAATTCTGGGTATATAGCTGAAGAAATCCAAAACACTAATTGGAAAAGATATATATGTAACCCTACATTCATTGCAGCACTATATACAACACATACAATAGGCAAGATGTGGAAGCCACCCAAGTGCCCGTCAACACATGAGTGGTTGAAGAAGTAGGCATGTGTTCAATGGTCTATGACTTGGCCATACAGAAGCATGAAATCTTACCACCTGTAATGACATGAATAGATCTAGAGGGTATTGTTCTAAGAGAAGTCAGTCAGACAGACAAAGACAAATACCGTATGATCTCAGTCATTTGTGAAATCTAAAAAACGAAAAAAAAAAAAGAGAGAAACAGGTGCATAGACAGAGAGCAAACTGAGGGTGAAAAGGTGAAGGGGCTGAGAAGTGCATATTGGTGGTTACACACTAATCACGGGGTATAAAGTACAGCAGAGGGAATACATAGTCAGTAACACTGTAATAAGTATGTATGGTCCCAGGTGGCTACTGGAATTATCAGGGGAACCACTTTGTAACGCATATAATTCTCCAACCATAATGCTATACACCTGAAACTAACATAAATTAATATTGAATGTCAACTGTACTTGGAAAAACTTTTATGTAAAACACACATACACACACCCCAAAATAAACTTGTTCTCTTTGCCTTCTGCAGAGATGTTCAGGTAGGGAGGCGATATTGCCAGTAGTACATTTAGTGATTTTTTTTTAATTCTTCTAACACTTTACACCGTACCACGAGAGTATTTTACACCGGCCCATTAATGCTCGCTCGTTCGAGAACCTCAGCCCACTGTACCACAGTCCCGTGACACTCGCAGGCTGGCGCATCAAGGGGTTTCCATTTTCTAAGTTACCTGGTGCTGTGGACACAGTCAAGTTGAAGTTAGGTTGTGCTCACTATACGATCTTAAGCTTTCTTGCTCACCAGAAAAGAGAAATCATGTAAGTGCTCAGAAAGAGAACATTTTATTTTATTTTCAAATTATAAGCTAAGGGAGTATTTAGAAAGTTACAGAGGTAGTAGAAGTGAGCTAGGTCGGCTGTGTGGGCTCAGGAAACAAGCTGCTCAAGCAAAAGAGGGGCCCTTGGAGCTCAGGGGCGAGAAATGCCAGGAAAAGGCGCCTGGGGGAAGGAGGAGGGAGGGAAGGGCAAAGGAGGGAAGGGCCGTGGGCTTGCCCCGAGAGGAAGAGCGCCCCAAAGAGCACATTTTATAGAAGAGCTGAGTGGGAGAATATTGGTCCATGCTGTTCTGTATAGAGCATACTTTTTAGTTTAGGTGGAAATTTAAAACAAAACTGAAAATCAGTCTGCTCTTGAGGCACAAGGCAGAGAGAACTTCAAGATTAATCACCTTAACTGAGCCCCTCAACCCCCACAGAGATGAGGGCAGGAAATGAAAGTCCCTGAGAGAGACACAGGTGACTGGCTTGCGATCGTGAATTTTGGGGAAATCTGGAAACTGTTAGTTAATAGCATCACAAATATTACTTATGAGTAACAACAGCTCAGGAGATTGCTGTATCTACCTCAGATTATATAAAAGATCAGACTGGAACTAAAGAGGGACACGAAATGATCAAAACCCATATTTAGAGGGGGCCTGACAGGTGATCTGGCCCACTCCTGATCCAACTATTCAAGGAAAACACAATCCACCCTCTTCTGAGAAACTGCAGGGGGAAGAGTCCACAGCCAGGGTTTTAGCTCAACACTAGTTCTTCATACTCTACCCACAACTCATTAGTGCACTCGGTCATCATTGAAAGATATTAATAGTACCTGTCATGGCCACCACAAATATTTAGAATAAGGAACAGATGTGATTAAACAAGGAAACATTGTAAAAATATTTATTCCCTGGGTTAAAGCCCATCCTATATTCTTCTTAAGGTCATTGTTAAAAGCAGAGATTAGACCCTTGCACATGTGATTCTATTTTTTTTTTTTTAAGAGAGAGGGAAGGGAGGGAGGGAGAAAGAGTATGAGAGAAAAACATCAATCCTTTGCGTCTCTCACACACCCCTCCGGGGACTGAACCTGCAACCCAGGCAGGTGCCCTGACCAGAACTGAACCAGCGACACTCTGCTTTTCAGAACAACATCAACTGAGCCACACAGTCAGAGTTGATTCTATGCTTAACCGGAGGCTCCTGAGATCCACACGGATCTCCTAGACTGGGTGGGGGAAAAGGCGCTGGGAAGAATGTGCCCCGTGAGATGAGCCCCGAAAACCACGCCGTCTGTTCTCGCGTGTTTTCCCAGGGTGCAGCCCCCAACCTCAACAGCAGTGTCGTCCTGCCAGCCTGAGACCCTGGGGAGAGAAACTCGGGAAGCTGAGCTCACCCGACTCCCCACCCAGACATCCTGACATCTGGGTAAGGTACAGGGCAAACTAACCACATTGTTACACATGCACATCTAACACACTCGGCCACTGCATATTCACACACGCCTCTGGAGAGGCGGGGGTCCTCACTGTGCTGTCATGACAACTTTTGACTCCTGTTTCTTCTATTTAAAATGCTAGCCCTGGCTGGCGTAGCTCAGTGGATTGAGCGCAGGCTGTGAACCAAAGTGTCACAGGTTTGATTCCGAACCAGGGCACATGCCTGGGTTGCAGGCCATGACCCCCAGCAACCGCACATTGATGTTTCTCTCTCTCTCTTTCTCCCTCCCTTCCCTCTCTAAAAATAAATAAATAAAATCTTAAAAAATATATATATATAAAATGGGTGCACCACCACTTTGCCATTTACCAACTTCACCAGCATAGGATGGAAAAATATATGACCTAGCAATTATAAGTTGCTATGGCTTCATTAAAATAGCATCTAAACATAAAGAAAATGTTTACTGTGGTAAAATACTTATCTTGTTATTATGGCTTTCCACGTAAAATTTGAAATATAAAGACTTCTTAAAAGGGAAGAAGTGTAAATGACGTATTAGAAAGAGATCTGAGCTAGCTTAATAAACACGCACGCGGTGTAAACCTGTCTGGCCCCACTCAGAGATTCTCCGACAGCGGTGTGATCTCCACTGGTTGAAGTCACGCTCTAATCAACGCCAACACGCGTGTCACCAACCACGAGAGACAAGGAGGGCCTTTCGTCCAGACCAGGGGTCTCTACCCCACCAGGCCGATGCTCCCTTTTATTTATGCTGCCCCCCAAATACACTGATGTGGAATCCACAGATCATATCACCTGCCCACACTGGCCTTCAAAGTCAACAAAACACCTGCTGTAACGAAACAGAAGCAATTTATAAGAAGACATGTTTCCATACGTACATGCTCAGGCCTGACTACACTGGAAGACAGAACGGAGGAAGGAAACCTTCCTCCAAGGGGAGGAGCATGAACAACAAGTCCATACCCCGGACTTGAGAAACCTGAGCCGCCTACTGGCACCTCGGGGCAAATCTTAGGTGAGCTGGCTGAGAACCAAGTCTTGAGTTCTCCACTCAGAGAGAGCGAGGCTGCAAACACAGCACACGCAGAGACTGTTAATTCTGGACGACCTGGGCGAGGCTTTGGAAGAGGGGAGTGTGCTGTGGAGGCTCCACAGGAACAGGCCCTTCCCGGAAGGGGAGTAAGGGACCAACGGGCCAGCCTAGAAACTTCCGGGCCAGCCTAGAAACTTCCGTGTCCACACCTCCCTCACCAGGAACCTTGGGCGGAGCCTGAGCCAGCCCCACGCCACGCCCGCCTCACAGCTGGCCTGTAGGAACAAGGAGATTCTTCTTCTATCCTCGCTTTCCAAAGTTACAGAATGGGGGGTTGGGAAACGCATTTTGCCATCAATATTATCTAACCTTGACCTCATTTTAGAGGCTAGTAAGTTGAGTCTTGTCCAGGGCATAAAGGTTGTTAAAGGAGAGTGAGGGGCCTCCTGATTTCCAGGCCGTGATATTGTGTACAGTGAACCACATTTGAAGAAAAATAAGTTTAATACTCAGAAATCCTTTTGAGTAACTGAAACCTAAGGAAAACAAAAATGTAGAAGATAAACTCTGCCTGAAATTCCCCACCATCCTTTCCAAGCTTTCACGAAGTTTCTCTAAGTCAAGCAGTTACAAATGTTCACAGACATGCAAAAGAAGATTCGAGAAATCTTTTCTGAGTGGCCTAGCAGTTAACGCTTTGGAGGTTCTGTATTTTCTTTAATCAATGTTTCTTACTGGATTTCTAGCCAAGGTCTCTTTTCTGTTATTCACTTAATGGATTATAAATTGTTAATGAATCAATGAGAAATGTTTATATTCATCCACTGTTTTTTTCCTAAGAAAGAGGGGAAAGAAACATTAATGTGTGGTTGCCTCTCGCACTCGGGACCTGGCCTGCCACCTAGGTATGTGCCTTGACTGGGAATCGAACCGGCGAGTCCTTGGTTTGCAGGCCAGCACTCAATCCACTGAGCCACACCAGCCAGGGCTCCTTGGTTGATTCTTGTACGTGTCATGACCAGGAATTAAACCCACAACCTTAGTGTATCTGGTTGATGCTCTAACCAACTGAGCTACCCGGACAGGGCTAATTCATTCACTCTTTTAAAAACAAAAGAGGACAAAGAAAGCAACCCCACTAGTAAGTCACTTTTAAAAACACGGAAAAGAACTCTGCAACTCTAACTGGGGTGGCTCAGTTGGTTGGGCATCATGCTGCAAAGTGAAACATCACTGGTTTGACTCCTGGTCAGGACACATGCCTGGGTTGCAGGTTCAGTCCCCACTCAGGGTATATATGAGAGGCAACCAATTGACTTCTCTCTCTCACACTGACATTTCTCTTCCCCTCTTTCTCCCTGCCTTCCCCTCTCTCTAATAATGAATAAAACCTTTACAAAAGAAAAAACTCTACAAAGAGAATTTCTGTGTAGAATAAACCAAATTCTGCCCTATAGACCTAACCCAAGAGCCAAACATTTCTTCTCCATCCCCTTTTATGCAAATGTTAAAGGCTATCCTAAACAACCACACCAATGCATAATGAAAAATTACCTGCATTTAAAATACACAGTCCCTTCGTGGCTTCCATCGTGCTTGCCCCTCTCAGGGTTGTCCCATTCTACTCCTAACCAGAGTCCTAGCAGGACGAGAAAAACCAAATGAGCGACAGGCGGTGACCCACGAAACACTCCCTCCTCCTGCAGGCAAATACAGCCTGCAGGGATGCAGCGTCATCACAGACGCCGCTGGGGAAAAGACTATCTTTGGGGAAGGACTTCAATCAGCAAATACAATAGCATGTTTGGTTCAAAAAGTCAACAAAAAGTATTACAGTTGCAGAAAACAACAATGGCTAAAATTTACTGAGCACTTTCTAAATGCCAGAAACTTTTCTTTACATTATCACAAATTCTCCTTACAACAGACAATTCATCTATGTAAAGGAGTATTGTTATTGTCCTCTTTTTATCAGCTACCGGACAAATAAACACAATTTATTTTCCAATTGCAGTTCACTTTCAATGTTATTTTATATTAGCTTCAGGTGTACAGCATAGCGGTCATTTCCCCCCGATATTTCCAGTACCCACCTGGCACCATACGAAATTATTACAGTGTTATTAACTGCATTCCCAATGCTACAGTTTACATCCCCGGAAACTATTCTGTAACAACCAATGTGCACTTCTTAATCCCTTCACCTCTTTCACCCAGTTCCTCAGCTTTGCCAGTACACATTTTTTTTTGTTTTGTTTTAAGATTTTGTTTATTTATTTTTTAGAGAGGGAAGGGGGGGGAGAGAGAGAGAGAGAGAGAGAGAGAGAGAGAGAGAGAGAGAAACATCAATGTGTGGTTGCTGAGGGTCATGGCCTGCAACCCAGGAATGTGCCCTGACTGGGAATCAAACCTGCGATGCTTTGGTTCACAGCCCGCGCTCAATCCACTGAGCTATGCCAGCCAGGGCTCAGTACACGTTTTTTGAGTCCTAGTCTAGTAACCTGCTTTACATAAATTAAAATTCTACCAGTAAATAGTATCCTTGTTCAATCTAGGTAAAATGACACACTGAACCAAAGTCATTCCCAGGTCACTCGAGCTCCAGAAGCCAAGACTCAGCCCTTGTTCTGTGCTCTCTGTAACGGACACCTCATGTCTGCAAACTACTCTATCTCCGGAGCATTTTCTCCACGTTCTCTCCTCCCCTCCTCCTATTTATTAAGTACCCACTGTGCACAGAGTACTGTGCTGGTACAAAAATAAGACAGAGGGTTTCACTTCTGGATCTACCCTCCTGCTGAGAACAACTAGAAAAGTTAAATAAGCTATTTTTAAAAATCACTTTAAAACCTTGGCCAGATAGCTCAGTTGGTTAGAGCGTCGTCCCGATACAGCGAGGTTGCAGGCTCAGTCTCCAGTCAGGGCACAAACCGGAAGCAACCATGAATGCATAAAGAAGTAGAAAACAAATGGATGTTTCTTTCTCTCTGGACTTTGTAAAAATTAAACAGTTTTCTATATAAAAGGACAATATCAAGAATGTGAAAAGACAACATACAGAATGGAAGAAAAGGTTTGCAAATCACAACTCTGATAAGGGCTTAATACCTAGAATAGGAAGAAACAAAACCCTAACCCTCAATGACCAAAAGGCAAGCCGGCGTGATCTCGGGGGAGGCCATGCACGTGGGGGACAGGAGGCCGGTAAGAAATCACTGCACCTTCCATTCAGTTCTGCTGTGACTCTAAAACCACTCTAATTAAAACTATCTCCATTTAAAAACGGCTAAAATGTCAAATTTTAAGTTTTATATCGAGGTAACCAAAATTTTAATAAAAAAAAAAATGAAGGCAACATAAAGGCAATTTCAGGAGAAAGAAAAGACAGGGTTAATCTTCAAGGACATAGAACATTAACCCAGATGAAAGTCGGAGGATACAGAGGGCAATGAGGGACAACACAAAGGTAAATACATGGGAAATCTAAATCAATACCGACACTATAAAGGAATCACATCAGCTCTTCGGGTGTAAATACACAAAGATTAAAACACCCAACACACGAGTTAGGACGTGGGTAAGTGGAGGCGGAGTCCACGCGTCCTCACGTCCCTGCGTGAGTCCAGGACGAGGCGCACTGCTGACTGTCGTCAGACGTCTGTGAGTCCAAGGTGCGTGTTTTCACCTCTAGTGCAACCGTTAAATGACAAAAATAACTACCAAATTAACAGACAAAAATAAGAAAAATAATCCAAGGGAAAAAAGAACAGCACAGAAAAGTCAAATAGAAAGCAAACAGTAAGATGGTAGACATAAAACCAATACATTAATAATTAAATGAAACAAAAATGGACCAGGTGTTCTGGATTAAGAGAGTCCACAAAGCCCATCGGCGGGACTTTAACAGGGATCACACGGAACCTGTAGACTGCTCTGGGCATTACTGACATGTTAACAATATTACTCTGTCAGTTCATGAACATGGAATGTCTTTCCATTTACGTCTTCTTTCATTCCTTTCAGTGTTGTTTTGTAGTTTTCACTGTACAAATCTTTCCCTTCCCTGGGTAAGTTAATTGCTAAGTATATTATTCTTTTTGATACAGTGTAAACATACAATGGAATATAATTCGACCTTAAACAGGAAGGAAATTCTGATACATGCAGCAACTGGGGTGAGTCTTGAGGACATCATGCTAAGCAGCGTGAGCAGAAAGACACACTACTGTACGATTCCCCTCACGTGACGTGAGGCACTGGAGCAGTCAAATCCACAGGGAAAGAAAGCAGAACGGTGGGCGCCGGGGCTGGGAGAGGGAATGAAAACTAGGGGTGGGCAAAAGTGGGTTTACAGTTGTGAGTCTGCAAGCAGAGAGTTTACTCTTGTGTTCTTATTTATCACTGCACTATTTTCCATAGGGACCACTATGGACCTGCTCTGACTCAGTCTGGGAAAAAAAAATGTTCTGGAGATGAAAGATAATGTAATAATATAAATGTACCTAATGCCTGGAAAAAAATGTAAATTTTATTTTATGTGTATTTTACCACAATAAAAAATTAAAAGACTGAAATCACAGAGTAGATAGATTCTCTGCACACAGTGGAATTCAGCTGGAAGTCAAGAACAAAAGTTCATCAGGAAAACCCTCATGCTTAGAAATTAAGCAATATCATCCAAATTAACTTGCTTCAAAAAAGAAAACAATGTAAGTTAGGAAATATTTTGAACAGAATGATAATGAAAACACTACACATCCAAATTTGGGGAATGCAGGTAATAGTTGCATTTTGAAAGCAGCTTAATAGACAAAGTCTATGTTAGATGGGAGAATATGTTAGATGGATTGAAAATAATCACCTGTCTCAAAATGTCTAGGGGAGAAAAATGAAGCAAATTAAACCTATAGGAAGCAAAATGAAATAATAAAGAGAAAAAATTAACAAGACTGGAAGATAAATAAAACGGTTCCTTGCCCTAAAACATCTTAAATTTTATAACAGGGATAGATGTGTAAAGTGACGGTTATTATATTAAGAACAAAAATCGTGTAACAAAAGCAAGTACCGGTGTTACGGAAGCACAGCTAAAAAGACAGTGACTACTGCTGGGTGGTGGTGGGCAACACACACAGAAGTGATGACATCTGGGAGAACCCCGAAGGGGAGATGGGGGAAGCAAGACGCAGTGGGGAGCTCCTGACTTGCTTAGGGAACCTCAAAGGGTCCAGCAGGGCTCAAGCTCCAAGTGCCCCCTGGGAGGCTGGGGCGGGAGCCCAGGGCCAAGGAGGAAGGCGGAAGGTCTGATGGGGCTGGAGCGCCACTGCAAAACTCTAGTACCCAACGGTGAAGGGCGTGAACCTCACCCTGCATCCCTCAGGGCCCTATTTCACATAAGCATGGAAAGATGCGATCTCAGTTTTACAGATAAGAAACTAACCCCCGGAGAACACTCTGACTTGCCAAAGGGCAAACTCTGTTCCTTTCTCTACTTCACAATGCTTCTGAGACCAGATGTGTGGGGTTTTCCACACCAAGCAATTCTCCAACTCTGCTGGGCGCACACTGGGTGTCCTGCAATTTAACTCACTTCCATCACTAACTGCTCCCAGAGCAGACCCCGCAGGTCAAGGGCTCGCTCCAGCAAACCTGCTCCCAGCTGGACGCCAGTCACAAGCCCCAGGCTGTCACCTGCGCTTCTCGCCGACCGGGTATAACTCAAGGGTTTCTTCAACCTTTCCTCAGGTTCCATAATCTGCTAAAACAACTCAGAGACCTCCGAGAAACACTTACATTTTCCAGTTTGTTACAAACAGTAAAATGAAGATATGCATGAATAACCAGATGGAAAGGCACAGAAGGCGAGGTCCAGAACGGTCCTGAGCGCCGGAGTCTGTCCCTGCAGGGTTTGGGGTGAGACACCCTCTCCCAGCGTGTGGGTCAGCTCACCAGCCTGGACAACTCCAAACCCCACAGCTGAGGGACTTTCACAAGCCTCCACCATCATGTGGATGTGACTGATGACTAACTCAATTTCCAGTGCCGAAAGCCTCAAGCTCCTAACCATAGTGGAGTCTTTCTGGTGACCATCCCCCATGCTGAGGCCACCAAGCGTCTGTTAGCAGACAAAAGGCACTCATCACTCCCAAGCTGCCAAGGGCCTCAGTAGCTCCTGCCTCAGGTCTAAGACCAGTGTGGTAACAAAAGATGCTCCCAGCAACCCTATCACTCAGGAAATTACAAGGGTTTGAGGAGCTGTGTCAGGAACTCGGGGCAGAGACCAAACATATCGTATATTTCTTATTTTGTCACACTTGCCAAAATAACGTGGCAAGAAAGGACCAGACCCTGTACGAGCACACACAATTCTTCCATATCCTAACCCATTTTTGGTCAAATAAAGGCCTTGTTATGAGATATAAATACAAGTAATGTTATTCATCATATGACTATCAGAGTGGGCTGAGTCGATGGACATTACCAAGAGGAATGTACAACACAAGGCCATTCTTCCACATTACAAAGAATGAGTCACTTCTTGAGCTAACACAGGTGGAGGAGCAAGGCCAGCGTTCAGGTGTGACTACCTGTGATGATGAAGACAACAATGGTTCAGCAAGCTTCTACGTGGGGCCAGTCCTGCCCCACAGCACAGCAAGCACAGATATCAGTGCAGATGAGAGCGCAGACACTTCATCAGGTGTAATCAGGGCTGCTGCCCTCTGCATGCTGTGGGTGATCCTGACACCGACAGAAAGCTGCCCGTGCTGCCTGAGAGGTAGTAGGGGTTTCCAGGGTCCCCTTACTTGTTAGGCTTCCCAGGGGGACTAGGACGTGGGAGGTGCCAGGAGAGTTTGCTTCAGCCCCCTGGCAAGAGGGCGGCAGGAGGAAGTTCTTGCACTGAGGACGTGTAAGGCTAGCAGATGAGTGGACAGAGGGAAACGCGCTCCTACTCCCTCCAGTACCAGGCCATGGGGGAACGAGGGGAGGCCAGCATGTGCACAACGGAGGTTACGATGGCGGCAGGAGGAGGTGCGGGACCAAAGAGGCCCGTCAGTCCAGCCGATGAGAAGGGATTGGCTGGGAGGACCCACCCAACGTGCAGAAGTTTAGTAAGTTAACTGGTCATTCTGAGAGAGCACTTGGTCCATCCCATACCCCAAACTAGTAAACCCAGGGGAGCAAAGAAATTGCTCTCTTGATCATCATTCAATGCTCAGGACCTGCACTGGGAGGGTGCACTGGCCAATCCTCTCCGTGAGCCACGTGACCTTAGCACTGACGCCTTCCAGGAGGGAGTCACTCACTCTTGCTGACCTGGTGGGACCTCTGCCAGGGCCTTTGCACACTCTCCGGCTGGGAGCACGAGACCTTGTGGCCCTAAGAGCCACATGGCCCATGGTGGTGCCATTTCCACAGACAGTTTTCAGGAGGGACCCTGAAGCCGGACAGCAGCTGGGAACAAGCCAAGCTACTTGAGCGACTGCTTGGTAGCCACCTCGGGCTCCAAGAACACTACTTTAAAATGGAGCAGGGATGCTGGGCACTGCCTTTGTTTTGGTCCTGCTGAAGACAGCTGGGTGTTGTCTGGGTTTTGCAGAGGAAATGAGCTTCGAGACAGGGAGCTCCCCATCCTCCTAGATTGTTCAGCATCCAAATAAAACCTGCTTTCCTTTCTCACCAGCCTCTGCCTCTAGAGTTTACATTCTGGTGGCAGCGGGCAGCCGAACCCCATTTCATTTGGTAACAATCAGATCATGATCAGCCTCAGGCTAGAAAAATCAAATGCACAAAAGACTGAAGCAGACACTGGAATACAGTTTTATCAGTTTACAATGATAAATAAAACTGTTATGCACACCTAAATGTTCTGGCAAATGTGAATAGTTTGTTCTATCATGAAAAAATTATAATCAGACCCAACTTCACTGAAATCACAAGAATTAAAAACCATGGGTCCAACAACCCAGCAATCATGCTCATTGGTATGTATTCAAATGAGCTGAAAACTGAGTCCATACAAAAGCCTGCGCACGAGTGTTTATAGCAACGTCAGTCGTAACGGCCAGAACCTGGAGCTTGGACAAACTGTGGTACATCCAGACAATGGATTATTACTTAGCACTAAAAAGAAATGAACTACCAAGCCATGAAAGGACATGGAGGAAACTTAAGTGCAAATTACTAAGTGAAAGAAGCCAATCTGAAACGGCTGCCTACTGTGTGATCCCCAGTCTATGACATTCTGGAAAAGGCAGAACTACGGAGACGGTGAAAAGATCCGTGGTCACCAAGGCCCGGAGGGGAGGGAAGAATAAAAAGGCAGAGCACAGGGGATGTTCAGGACAGAGAAACCGTTCTGTGATATTGTGATGGTGGGTACATGTCTTTGTACATTTGTCCACATCCACAGACTGTACAGCACCAAGAGTGATCTCAAACTAAAGGACGGACTCCGTGCGATGACAGTGTGTCAGGGTAGGCTCATCCATGGTAATGATGTCCCACTCCAGTGGGAGATGTTGATAGTGGGGAATGCTGTGCATGTATGTGCAGGGTCAGGGGTATATGGGAAGTCTCTGTACGTTCTCATTTAGCTGTGAACCTAAAACTACTCTAAAAAAAGACTACAGAAAAAACAACTCCATATGAACAACAGAGTCTACTCCCGTAAACAGGCTAACACAAGAAGCCACATCAGGATCAGAAGACCACTCCATGAGCACCAAACCCAACTGGAGGAGTTCAATACATGGAGCATCTAATGGTATGTGGCAAAAACATTTAGCTCCATCTATCTCACGAGGTCAGTGGCTGTAACTCCAGGACCCACCGCTACCCTAGGGCCGAGCCCAGGACAGGTTCCTTCGCCTCCCCCGGAGAAGTCCAGGATGGGCACTGCCAGCAGCTGCCTTTGAGGCTCATGCTCCTTGCTTCCTGGGCTGACCAGGTCCTGAGATAACTAACACTTTTTTTAAAGACATGTAAGTAAATTCAAATCATTCAAGTCTGAAAAATTGAGAGAATCTTCCATGAACATTAAGCGATACTGCCAGTCTGATTCATTCTGAGCTGCTCTGAAAAAACTACTCTCAAGGAGGGGCACGCTGCTTGGAGCCCCCAAACACTGACCATGGCTCACAGCGGAAACAGAACACTCCAGCAGCTGGAACCACGTTTCTACAGGACGGGCCTGAAAGACCTCGGGATCTTTGCAATGACGAAGCAGGTTGTTTTCAGCACTACCTTGGGCAGTCTTGACTTAGGAATATTCCGGTGCCATCTGGAGATAATCTCTTGCTTTCGTAATCCATAACGTGAGAAAGTCCTTAAAAGACGTGCAATAACTTACAGTGAAACAAAATTCAGGGAAAAGAAAACTGGGTATTGGAAGATCAAAAGCCATTAACAAAGAAAAAAAAAAAAAAGACCCTGGCTGGCGTAGCTCAGTGGATTGAGCGCGGGCTGCGAACCAAAGTGTCACAGGTTCGATTCCCAATCAGGGTACATGCTTGGGTTGCAGGCCATGACCCCCAGCAACCGCACATTGATGTTTCTCTGTCTTTCTCTTTCTCCCTCCTTTCCCTCTCTAAGGATAAATAAATAAAATCTTAAAAAAAAAAAGAAAAGAAAAAAAGGAGGAGGAGGTAGGAAATAAGAAGCGTCCCTGTAGCAAGAAAAGGAAGGTGCATTCCCTTGAACAGCAGGAACATCTTCGTTCATTAGAAGAAAACCTTTCTGGCCTGTCCCTGAGCTAATGGGAATCTGGCACAGCAGCGCTTGTGTAAGGGGCACAGACTGGAATAATGAAAAACACATTACACTTGATAACATCTTTATAACATATTCGCTGGTATTTCACAAGTGGCTATTCTTAACTCGAGCCTCAGCCAAGCTAGGATAGAAAGCCTCCTTTCGTAAAGGCAGTTTAAGAAAGGGATCCAAGGTTTTTATTTCGCTTTCTGGTGATCACGTTGTCCTAGAGGTTAACGGGTGCAGCCTAGGAATAAAAAGTAAACCATTCTCATGGGTGAGGGGCGGGGTCAACAGAATCACCCCAGGGCAGGTTAAAGTGAAGTGTCTCAGACCAAAACTCCCACCTAGGAAATTAGAATCCCTGGTATAGAACCTAAGAATTTATGCTTTGAACAAGTACCCAGGTGCATTGCATTAGACTCTCCTTCCTAAACAGATGTTATCTCAGCGAGGCTTCTAACTATAGTTAAAGATAGCAACGCCAACTGAAGTCACCAAAAATAGACAGAAGACAGGTAATCCTAAACATAAGACAAGTGGTTCTTAAGGATAATGATTTAATCTGACTAGTAAAGACTACCTTTTCTGGCCGCAAGGGCCATAGATTATGAATTTTTAAAAATGTATTACATCAATTTTCAGGCAGATAACAATGAAGTGTCATGCTCTAACAAAAATCAATATATTAGAGGGGAACAGCCGGTTAAGATGGCAGCACAGGCAGAAGCAGTGCTCACAACTTCCCACGATCACGTCAAAATCACGACAAACTAGAGAATGACCAACAGAAAGGCCTGAAGCCTAGCTGAGCAGAAGTCCTCCAACTAAGGATATGAGAAGGAAGCCCCATGGAGACTGGTAGCAAGGGCGGAGACACAGAATGGTTTGGTCCCACATCCACATGTGGCAGATCAAAGCTGGGAAGGTATCTCTGATGCATAGGCATCCCTCAAGGAGCCAAGGGTCCCAGCCCCACACTAGGCCACCAGCTCAGGGATTCTGTGTCAGAAAGAACACAGAATCCCCGTAACTTCTGGCTGTGAATATCAGCGGGGATTGTGGCTGAGTGAGACAGAGGCTTCTGGGGTCCCAGGCATTTCTAGTAAAGGGCTCACGCACGGATTCACTCAAACTCACTCTGAGCTCCAGCACTGGGACAACAGTATATATGGGAAGGAAAGAGTTGTCTGGAATCGGGTCAAGGGCTGGAGGGGCAGCTTTCTCCCAGACAGAAGTGCTGGCAGAGACGATTGTTTTCGCTGAGCTTCCCCTACAAAGCCTGCAGGCAGGCGCCATACCCGAGTCTCTCTCAACCACTGTCAACCACTGGCCCTGTTTGCTCAGGCCTGGTGATTTCCTGAGACCCTGCCCCACCCAACTTGCAGGCGCACCCAAGCGATTTTCCAGTGGCTTTTCCATACTGTCTTGGCTCATGCTGCGGACTTTCCTAAAATCTCTGAAACAAGTAGCATCTGCCCTTGGGTGCCCCATACCTCTCACTAGGTGTCCTCAGGCCCAGCTCTAGTGGCAGCCAAAATTGGTTTACAGCTTGGTCTCTCGTGGGTACCTCCAAGCCCAGCACAAATAGCAGCCACCTGCAGACCACTCTGCAGCTCACGCCAGTTGTCCCCGGGCAGGGCATAGGTGGCAGCTGACCCAATACTTTCAGACAGAAACTTGGCAATGTATAATAAGAACCTTAAAATATTCATATTTTTGAGAAGCAATAGGGCAGAAAGGGCACAAATTCTTAAGCACAGATTCACATCCCAGCTCTGCTGTATGCAAGTGCTGAGACCTGAGTCTTGGTTTCATCTGTAAAACAATGGGACCAAGAGCATCTCTATTTCAGAGTTGTTTGCGATGTTCAAAGTAGACAGCACATGAGGGCACCGGACACACAGTGACTGCTTTATCAGTAATTACGGGTGCTGATCGGCTGACTTTAAAGTGAAACGCTACTTCATTTTTCAATTTACCAATAATGTCAGTCACACAAGGAAAAATGCCCTCTCCATATTAAGTAAGTATCTGTACAACTGGGAAAGACTGGGGACCACGCTGGCTCAAGAGTGGCCAACAGGGTCAGCTGACAGACCCCACGGTAACCTTAGGTCCATGAAGGCAGGGCCCACAATCATTGAGTTCAGTGGTTCTCAAACCTCACAGAGTATCAGCCACCCCCAAAGGGCTTCTTAAAACAGACTGCTGGGCACCCATCTCCAGAGTTTCCGGTTCAGTAGCTCTGGGGCGAGGCCCGAGAATCTGCAATTCCAACAAGTAACCAAGTGATGCTGGTCAGGGACCTCGCTTTGAGACCCTCTAGTCTAAGTTTGTTGCTGAATCTCCCTGCACCAATTCAGGCCAGTTCCTAATATATAGAAGACACTCAAATGTTTGTTAACTAAGACATATAAATAAGTCTACTACACTGTTTTTTACAAAGTATAAAACTAGAAATTACAAGAAAAACCATCCACGAAATGAAAGGCAGCCTACCCAAGGGGAGATAGTACTCACAAGTCATGTATCTGACAAGGAGTTAATATCCAAAATATACAAAGAACTCAAATCAATACCAAAACCTCCCAAACAATCTGATTAAAGAATATGGATAGAGGATCTGAACAGACAAGAAGACACTCAGATGGCCAACAGGTACACAAACAGATGTTCAGCATCACTCATCAGCAGGGAAATGCAAATCAAAACCACGACGAGGTCCTGGCTGGGTAGCTCCATTGGTTGGAGCATCGTCCTGCTACACTAAGGTTGTGGGTTCCATTCCCAGTCAGGGCACATGCAAGAATCAACCCACAAATGCATAAATAAGGGGAACAACCAACCGATGTTTTTTATCTCTCTTACCCTCCCTTCCTTTCTCTCTAAAAAATCAATAAATAAAAAATAAAAAACCAGCCCTGGCTGGCGTAGCTCAGTGGATTGAGCACGGGCTGCGAACCAAAGCATCGCAGGTTCGATTCCCAGTCAGGGTACATGCCTGGGGTGCAGGCCATGACCCCCCAGCAACCGCACATTGATGTTTCTCTCTCTCTCTCTATCTCCCTCCCTTCCCTCTCTAAAAATAAATAAATAAAATCTTTAAAACAAAATTAAAATAAAAAATAAAAAACCAAATGGTAAAAATATGCATTTCAAAAAACCATAATACGGTATCACCTCATACCTGTTAGAACGGCTGGTATCAAAAAGACAAGATAACTTTGTTGGGGAGGAGGTGGAGAAAAGGGCTCATGCACTGTAGGCGGGAATGTACACTGGAGCAGCCACTGTGGAAAAAGATATGGAGGCTCCTCAAAAATTTCAAAAGCAGAACTATCATAGGATCCAGAATCCCACTTCTGAATATTTATCCAAAGGAAACAAAAATGTTATTGTGAAAAGGTATGCAGCCCATGCACTGCAGCAATATTTACAATCGCCAACACATGGAAGTGACCTAAGAGTTCACCAACAGATGAACGGATAAAACGCATGTGATACACACACAACGCAACAGCACTCGGTCATAAAAAGGAAGGCTATCTGGCTGTAGACTAAGTGAAACAAGTCAAACACAAAGACCAGATCATTCACTTACAGGTGGAGTCTTTAAAAACAGGGACACTCAGATACAGATACGCTCAGAACAGACTGGTGGCTGCCAGAGGCACAGCACGGCGGTGGACAAAATGCATGAAGGGAGTCAAAAGGTACAAACTTCCAGTTATAAAGCAAGTCCTGGGGATGCAGCGCATAGTGTGGCGACCACAGTTAAGAACACTGTATTGTACATTTAAAAGTAGCCAACTAGATCTCAAAAGTTCTCATCACAAGAAAAAAAACTGTAACAACGTATGGTGAGGGATGTTGACGTGACTTATTGTGGTGATTGTTTCACAGTAGATACAAGTATCAAGTCTATGTTATACACCTGAAACTACAGTATAACACTGCATGTCAATTATATCTCAATTTAGAAATCACAAGTGCAATAATATTGTAGAAACACATAAATGTATACCAAATAAGAAAAGGTAATACAAAATTATACTTATAATAATTTAAACTACATTAAATACATATATACACACACATGGATTAATGGCAAAAGGTATCAAAAATTACTTAGCCTTTGAGTTTAGGATTATGATAATTCAAGGGTTTTTTTGTTGCTTAAAGTTTACTCAGAAGATATTTTAAGGCTGAATTAATATGAAATAGCAATACTAAATAGTTAAAGTACATAATTAAAAAAAAAACAGCTACCACAGGATCTTGTCACCAAATAAACTTGTCTAGTGCAGGCATCTATAAATTGGTTGTTGGTTTCCCCAAAATTGGTGTAGTACAGTGGTCTTGAAAAGCCAGCACAGAAAAACGACAAAATGAAGAACATACGCGCACGCATGTGACATCAGACATCACCTGCCACAGGAGGGACGGGGCCGTAGAAAAGCACTGTGGCGCGTTCTCCACTGACATCAACTCTTCGACCAATGACCTCTGGCGTCAAAGTGTCACTCATGATAACGGTGCCAGAATCCACAACAGGAGATCTAGAAAGAAAAGTACAACATTGACAAGAACTTGCTGGAATTCTTAAAATTTTTTGCAAACTTCATGTAGATATTCATGAGGTCGGTGCCTCTGACCAGGTTAGTCTTCGTATTTTGGTGAAGAGAACCTAATAGTCTTACATACCATATGCTGATAATTTGATTTTACTTTACTATCTAACTATATGTTGATAATCTTATGTGTTTTTTAAACCTTGTTGAGCTCCAGTTAGCTCACATCACATGCCTTGTCTATTCTGTCGCTTACTGGAGCGGGTGGGGAGGGAAGAGAAGCGAAGGGGATGAAGTGATGGAGAAAAGGGAAGAGAAATGGGCGATGTGAACACCATCCTCGCCTCAGGAAGGGGGAAAAGACGACCCCACGGATGTGAGAAACAACACCTATGATGAGCAATAAATAAAAGATTAAACTAGTAGAAACACAGAAGCCTAAAAATAAAGAGAAGGCCTCAAAGGAGCCTGAGAAAACAGCATTTCCTGTCTACGAGGGATAACTAGGCCCAAGCCCCACTTCACAGGAAAGCAGCTGAAGCCAGACGACGGGAACCTCCCCAGGGCAAACAAGTCCGTTTTTTCAGCAAATGAAATGCTGGAGAAAGAGCAGCAGACGGAGTGAGAGCAAAGAGAGTAAAAGAAACTTAAGAGATTCGTCAACCAATTGTAATGTACAAACTTTATTTGGATTCTAATTTTTTTAAGTTTTCATTTATTGATTTTCAGGGAGTCAGGAAAGGAAAGAGGGGGAAGCATCGATCTGTTATCCCACTTACTTACGCATCCACTGACTGAATTCTTGTGCGTGCCCTGAGCAGGGATGGAACCTGCAACCTTGGCGTATGGGGATGATGGTCTAATCAACTGAGCTACCCAGCCAGGACTGGATTCTAATTTTTTAAAACTGTAAATAATTTTTTAAGAGAAATTATGGCTCTGGCCAGTGTGGCTCAGGTGGTTGGAGCATCATCTGGTAACAAAAGGTTGCAGGTTTGACCCCTGATCCAGGTACAAATATCTTATATCACTTTACAGCTATCACAGATTTCAAAACATACTTTACATTAATTGCTATTTCAGTTACAGTATTTATTAGACCGGCCACTAGATGTTGTCATTTATTATATTAATAAACACACATTATTCTATTCTAGTTTTTAAAGATTTTATTTATTTTTAGAGAGGGGAAGGGAGGGAGAAAGACAGGGAGAGAAACGCTAATGTGTAAGAGAAACCTCAATTGGTTGTCTCTCACATGCCCCCATCTGGGGACCTGGCCCACAACCCAGACATGTGCCCTGATCAGTAACTGAACACGTGACTTTTCAGTTCACAGGCTGGCATTCAACCCACTGAGCCACACCAGCCAGGGCTATTTATTTATTTTTTTAGAGAGAGGAAGGGAAAGAAAAAGAGAGGGAGAGAAACATTGATGTGTGGTTGCCTCTCACGCACCCCCTACTGGAGACCTGGCCCGCAAGCCAGGCATGTGCCTTGACTGGGAATTGAACTGGCGACCCTCTGGTTTGCAGACCAGAGGTCAGTCCACTGAGCCACACCAGCCAGGGCTCCTTTTTCTTATCTTAATTGTGCAATATTCATTAAAATTTTTAACAATTTATTTCTTCTAAAAATAACTTTTTTTTTAAGAATAGAAGACTCAACCTGAAAAGGCATCATTTTCACCTATTTTCTGCCTTTTAGGCCAGCATCTTTCCCTTTTAGGACATGAACGTTTTCTGCCTGTTGGCCTGTCACTCACTCACTACAGGAGTGGGTGGACATGTGGCCCAGGAGAGCTAATCTGATGACCCCTCACCTCTATTTCCTGCGTCCAGCACTGGCCCCTGTGTGAAAACCCTAATCCAAGCAGACCAGTCTTTCAGAATATGACATCAGCACTTGAAGAGGGGGTCTGTCTCTTTCCTTCCCAAGACCATAAAACGAAAGGTCCACTTAAACCTGGAATAACTTAGGGGCACTGTTGTCACTATGTGGAAAAAACTTGTCTGAAAACAATAACTCTACAAACAAGAAAGCAGAGTTGAACCAGCCATGCCTAAAGACTTTCATTAACTCCGTTAAATGAAATACTAAATTACTTTTTTTTATTTTTTTAGTTTTTAGAGATGGGAAGGGATGCAGACTGGGAGAGAAAAATCCTTGTGTGGTTTCCTCTCACATGCCCCCCACTGGGGACCTGGCCTGCAATCCAGGCATGTGCCCTGACTGGGAATCGAACTGGCAACCCTTGGGTTTTCAGGCCAGCACTCAATCCACTGAGCCACACCAGCCAGGGCCCTAAATTACTTCTTCTGCTTATATCAATTTGAGCTAAGTTTCTTTCCCCTGCAACTGCAAGAACCCTGAAAAAAAAAAACATAAGAAGTTAGGTTATATTTGCTCCTATTTAACATTAGATGGTCATTACATGCAGCCAGTCTGCTAGATGGAAATGCTACCTCTCCAGCTACATGCTAGCTATAGGACACTGGATAATTTAACCTGTGTCTGTTTCCTCATCTGTAAAATATTGATAATATTAGGATCTATTTCATAGGGCTGTTGTAAATGTTATATGCATGAATGCTCAACATATTGTAAACAGTAAATGTAGCCATTAAGATTGTAAGATTGTATATTTATATAAGAGGAAAATGTCCCATAAATCCAAAGAAATATATTACAAGTTCAGAAGAACAGAAGCTGATATGGGGAAGTTAATCACAGGAAGCCTACTGCCCACAGTAGGAATGGATTCCAACATCACTGGCCACACTTCCTTCCTCCTTAGCCAGGAAATCCAAACAGATGCCTGATGCAAAGTAGAAAAGTTAAAAACATTGGTAGTTTGTGAATTAATGTTAGAAAAGATTTTTCAATGTGGGTTTTATCTTGCTAAATGTATTTTCTTAAATCTTTCCCTGATATCTGTTCAAAGTTGTACCAAAATAATTGGTGAGGTCTGATGCATCATTCACACACCAATACCTATCAAGTAGAAAGCTCAGCCTCAGTGGAAACACACCTGAGATGTAGAAGCTCTAGGCAGTAATCCTGGCTCAGGATCACTAAACAGCTGTGAGTCCTGAGATTCGTTAACCTTTCTGTCACAAGAGTATGAGGAAGCGGAAGGCATGCTCTTACAGCCACGGGTGTCCACCCTTTTGGCGTCTCTGCGCCACACTGGAAGAGTTGTCTTGGACCACACGTTACTGCAACGTGTAATCACAGAAACATCTCAGAATGTTTTAAGTAAATTTACAGTTCTGTGTTGGGCCACATTCACAGCTGTTCTCAGCTCCATGTTCCCCTTAGGCTGCAGGCTGGACACCCATGAACTTCATCTAATTAGGAGAGATGTGTAAAACTAAGATCTAAAATTAGGAATGCAAGGATCAAATTCGGTGATGGAAGAGAACCATGTATGGCAGGAGTGAGGGAAGGCACAGGGACCCCAGTTAGTATTGTGATAACTATGTATGGGGCCAGGTGAGTACCTGAAATAGCGGGGGTTTCACTTCGTAAACTACATGACTGTCTAACCACTATGCCGCACATCTGAAACTAACACAGAACAATACTGAATGTAAGCTGTACTTGAAAAAAAAAAAAAAGAGTGAGGAAAGGCTCCAAGTAGAATCCGAGCCCTGGTTAAGCTGTTAGGAATGGGCAGCAGAGAGAGAACACACTTTGCAGGTAGGGAAACCAAAGCAGGTCTCACTGATTGGAAGTTCATGCCGGGAGACTAAACTCAGGAATACCTTTAAAACTGTATGGGCAAAATGTCATTTACTTTTAAACTACCACCCAAAATGTAACAATCTCCAAATATTTAGATCAATTTTATTTTATATTATTTATTTTCATTTTATTGATTTTTGAGAGAAAGAGGAAGAGGGGAAGGAGAGAGACGGAGAACGAAGGGGGAGGGGAGGGAGAGAGGGAGGGGAAGACGTATCAAATTGTTGTTCCACTTATTGATTCATTCATTGGTTGATTCTTGGACGTGCCCTGATAGGGGACTGAACCAACAACTGTGGCATATTGGGACAACATTCCTACAAACTGAACTCCCCAGCCAGGGCCTTCTTTAACCCAATTTTTAACAAGCCCATCTGCTATCTTTTTAAAAAAAAATTAAATATATTATATTGATTATGCTATTACAGTTGTCCCAGTTCCCCCCTTCACTCCCCTCCGCCCTGCACACCTCATCCCATGGGTTGTACGTATAAGTTCTTTGGCTTCTACATTTCCTATACTATATTTACCCTCCCCCTGTCTATTTTCTACCTACCATCTGTGCTACTTATTCTCGGTACCTTTGCCCCCTCTCTCCTCCTCCCACTCCTCTGTTGTTAACCCTTCATGTGATCTCCATTTCTGTGGGTCTGTTCCTGTTCTAGTTGTTTGCTTAGTTTGCTTTTGTTTTTGTTTTACGTGTGGCTATTAATAACTGTGAATTTGTTGTCATTTTACTGTTCATACTTTTTATCTTTTTTTCTTAGATAAGTCCCTTTAACATTGCATATAATAAGGGCTTAGTGATGATGAACTCTTTAACTTGACCTTATCTGAGAAGCACTGTATCTGCCCTTCCATTCTAAGTGAAAGCTTTGCTGGACAGAGCAATCTTGGATGTGGGTCCTTGCCTTTCATGACTTGGAATACTTCTTTCCAGCCCCTTCTTGCCTGTAAGGTCTCTTTTGAGAAATCAGCTGATAGTCTGATGGGAACTCCTTTGTAGGTAACTCTCTCCTTTTCTCTTGCTGCTTCTAGGATTCTCTCCTTCATTTTAATATTGGGTAATGTAATGATGATGTGCCTTGGTGTGTGCTTCCTTGGGTCCAACTTCTTTGGGACTCTCTGAGTTTCCTGGACTTCCTGGAAGTCTATTTCCTTTGCCAGATTGGGGGAGTTCTCCTTTATTATGTGTTCACATAACTTTGCCACTTATTGCTCTTCCTCTTCCCTTTCTGGTACCCCTATAATTTGGATGTTGGAATGTTTAAAGATGTCCTGGAGGTTCCTAAGCCTCTCCTCATTTTTTTTGAATTCTTGTTTCTTCATTCTTTTCTGGTTGGATGGTTCTTTCTTCCTTCTGGTCCACTCCATTGATCTGAGCCCGTTTCCTTCCCATCACTATTGGTTGCCTGTACATTTTCCTTTATTTCATTTAGTGTAGCCTTCATTTTTTCATGTAATTTGTGACCAAAATCAACCAATTCTGGGAGCATCCTGATCACCAGTGTTTTGAACTGTGCATCTGATAGGTTGGCTATCTTTTTGTCACTTAGTTGTATTTGTTCTGGAGCTTTGATCTGTTCTTTCATTCGGGCCATTTTTTTTTTGTCTTGCTGTGCTTGTTATGCGCAGTGAGGGGTGGAGCCTTAGGTGTTCACCAGGGCGGGTCAACCCAGTTGCTGGGTTGTGACGCTATATGTGGGGGAGGGGTCTGAGAGGGAACAATAGCACCTGCTCCGCTCTCTGCCCGATTTCAGTCACTTCCCCCGCTTCTCACAAGCAAACTGGGCCCTTCTGGTGCTGATTCCCAGGTGGGTGGGTTTGTGCACGTCCTAGTCTCCTGTGAGGCTGGGAGTCTCTCCTACTGCCGCCTCAACCCCCACAGGTGTTTTCAATAAGTGGTTTGAGTCTTTATTTCCCTGCGCTCGGGTGCTGGGTTGCTCAGTCTGTCTCTCTCCCCAGTTTCTCCTGGTTTATCTATGAGAATGTGGGACCGCCCAGTCCCGCAATCTGCCACCTCACCAGGTCCACCCACTGCAGCCTTGTGTGCCCCACTCTGTAAATTGCTGCCTCACTGGGTCCGCCAGCCGCTGCCTTGCCTGCCCTGGTCCTCCAGCTGCTGCCTTGCCGTGAGTCCTCTCTGCCCTTCCTACTGGTCTGGATGAGTATGCCTTCTTTAACTCCTTGGTTGTTGGACTTCCATACAGTTCGATTTTCTAGCAGTTCTGGTTGTTTTTTGTTTTAAATTGTTGTAGTCCTTCCTTTGGTTGTTCGAGGCGGCACAGTGTGTCTCCACCTGCCTCCATTTTGGCCGGAAGTCCTCATTTAAAAAAATTTTTAATTGTGGTAAAACACATAAAATTCATCATCTTACCATTTTAAAGCATACATTTGAGTGGCATTAGCTATATTCTCTGTTGTGACACCAAAATTACTAAAACCTTTTTCATCTCACAAAACTGAAACTCTATGCTCATTAAAGAATCGCCCATATCCCTTTCTCTCCAGCCCCGATCTTCTGTCTCTATGAACTTGACTCCTCTAGATATCTCATTAAGTGGAATCACAGTACTTGTCTTTTAGTAACCGGCTTGTGTCACTGAACAGTATGTCCTGCTGGCCTTTCACGCCCTTCGTACCCCATCTCAGAGCCTGTGTCTAAGCTGTACTTCATGGCTCCTTTGTCCTCACATATTGAATTGTATCACGTCATTTTAAGTAGCTCCTCCAAAAAGCGTTGGGCGTTTCCAAAGAAGCTGTAGACATGTCTTCTCTCTCAAACACCAGTGACTTAAATCTATACTAAAGCCACAATTTTTATGGCAAAACTACATGAAAGAGAACCAATAAAATTAAATATGAAAGGGTCAGTTTGTGCCCTTTCCCTACATACTTTCAAATACCACCAAGTCTTCCCAAATCTCTCCTCCACAAATTCTTTCCAGCTACTCCTAATAACTGGCAAATTGTGATGTTTCCCCTTTCTAGTAGTCCCTACATACTCTCTGAGTAATATTCATTTCACACATATTTTCTATGGACTCCTTTGCACACTTCCCAGCAAAATGCTAAGGTAAGGAAACTATCATAAAGGTTTTTAAAAATAAACTTTGAAGTGCTACACATATATAATAAATATTCCATTAAAATATATGATAAATTGCTCTGGCCAATGTGGCTCAGTTGGTTGGAGCGTCGCCCCATACACTGAAAGGTTGAGGTTTCAATTCTTGGTCAGGGCCCACACCTAATTTGCAGGTTTGATTCCCAGTCAGGAAGCATACGGGAGGCAACCTATCCAAGTTCTCTCTCACATCGATGCTTCTCTCTCTCCCCCACTCCTCTCTCTCAAAAGCAATGAAAAAAAAAAGTCCTTGGGCAAGAATAAATATATGTATAATAAACTAAAATAAAAAATAAATCAAACCACCAGAAAACAGTAATGACTACAAGTTTTATTGTTGAACATTTACATTTTATAAAAATAATTTAAGATTCTATTAAAATTGCATTGGATTCAATTTAGTATGCACAGTAAAATTAAAATTCAAAGGTTAACCACTATAAGAACAGAGACAGAATATATACACAGTAAATGTATCTTCCAAACAAGTAGAAGGGTAAAAAGAAAAAAAGAAGAGCTTGAGTGTTTTTAAAAAGGCAGAAAGGAGATTTAAAGACAGCAAATAAGGTATAAAGTATAAGATGGTAGAAAAAGTCCAAATCCCTTTGTTATAAAGAGACTACTACAAGCAAAATGCTGTTTTAGGCTCTAAGGATGCAGCAGTAAACAAAACATAAAAAAATACTTGCCAGCATGAAGCTTCCATCCTAGAGGAGGAAACATAATATCCAAGTAAATGACTCTATTATATGGAATGCCATAAAATGACAAGCACAAGGACAATGAGAACAATGGGGATGTAAGTGAAGGATACATCTGGGACAGCCTCACTGAGAAGGTAACATTCAAAACACATGAGGGAAATAAGGGACTAAACCATGTGGACATATTGAGGAGAGCATTCCAGGCAAAGGAATGGCAAGTACAAATATCCTGAGGCTGGGATGTGCTTGAGGAGCCCATATAGTAGAACAAAGGGGAGTATACAAGAGGGGAAATCAGAGGTAAAACAGGACTGCACCATAAAGGACCTTGGGGCCCTGGCTGATGTGGCTCAGTGGATTGAGTGCTAGCCTGTGAACTGCATTCCCTGTCAAGGCACTTGCCTGGGTTGTGGGCCAGGTCTCCAGCTGGGGGTGCATGAGAAGCAACCACACATTGATGTTTCTCTCCCTTACCCCTCTCTCTAAAAATAAACGAATAAAAACCAAATTTTTTAAAGGACCTTGGGGACTACTCTACAGACTTGACTTAGAGATCTGAGTGAAATGGATAGTCTTGGAAGATTTTTTGAAAGTTAGTAGATAATCTGATTTTTTAAAAGGAGGGTCATTCCACATGCTGTGATGCAAACAGACTGAAAAAAGAAAAATCAAAAAGGGAGAAAACTGTACTTGAACAATGATTAAAATAAAAAAATAAAATAATAAAAAAAAGAAAAGACAGACTAGTTAGGTGGCTACAGTGCAACCAGGTGAGAAATGGCTATAACTTTGACAAGTGAAGGTGGTGAGAAGGGTTTGGGAGCCTGGATAGATTTTGGAGGCAGAGTCCAAAGGACGTGCTGATAGACTGATTACGTGTACTGCGCGAAAGAGCTGAGTCAAGGATGACTCCCAAGGTTCTGGCCGGAACAAATATCTCCGCAGTAGCAATAAATCTAAGTACAATAAATGTGCCAGTTAAAAGGCAGAGACTGTCACCTAGGATTTAAAAAAACAAACAAACAGCGATATGCTGTTTATAAAAGCACACAAAAAGGTTAAAACTTTAAAAAGATGAAAAAAGTAGAGACAAACATCAAGTGACAGATGCTAGAGCTATATTAATGTCAGACAAAAGGAAAGTCTGCTATCCTAATCTCTATCTACTGTCTTTCTCTAACAGTATGGCATTTGTAAACTCTGTCTTCCCAAAGAAACTGAGGTTTTGGGGGGGATAGGGACGTCACACTCTCACCTGGGTCCACCCGCAACTTAAGACAGCCCCCAGCTGATAGTAAGCATTATGTAAAATTTTTAAATGTTCTCCACCCACTTAACATTAGTTCCCCTCTATCATAAATGTTAAATGACTTGGAAGGACAAAGCTATTTCTGTAACGTAACACCAAGTCACCGGTCCCCGGTACCAATTTCACCTCTTCCAAAGTAACAAGCCAATAGGATTTTTCTGTGACATGCAGGCGTAGGTCCATTCTGCTGGGCCCCGCCCGGGACCTGGTGTGTCCGCCCAGACACGCACAATGCCGCCCACACACGCACACCCTTGACTATACACACACACGCCCGCACGCTCGCGCGAACACACATATTCACAAACACAAACGCTCACTCACCCCCAGAGCCTGTGCATCTAGCCAAAGCCACAGGGAGCAGGCAACTCCCAGCTCCGGCCACCTGGGAAGTTTCTAAAAAACTTCGAGGAACTGAAAGAAAGAGCAACAGCACTGCAAGGCGACCACCGGCCACAGGCCACCAGGAACATTTGTCCCCTCGGCTCCCAAGCCTCTGCTACGCTCACCTGTCTGAAGCACTCTGGATGGACCGGAGGGCGGCCCCTCGCACGCTCAGTGCCACAGCACAGCTTCCGACTCTTTGCCGGAAGTGCCTTTTAGAGGACAGGAAGTCCCGCCCCCGCAGTGAGTGACAGCCACCGGAGCACAGAATGGATAGTAACCAGAGGTTCGTTCAGCCCACTTAGATCCAGCCACACAGCTGTCCCTTTGCTTCGGGAACAGTTCCACCAGAGCGTTGAGCACCCAGAACAGAACAACCCGAGAACCAAGCACGTTCCCGTTCCCTGGTTCGAGCTGCAAGTCCTGTACGAAGTTCAGCTAAGTGCAATAATGGAAAAAGCAAACGCCGCAATCATCTTAATGGCTCAGTGCCAGTTGCTCATATGTAAATATCTCCATGGCTTCTTGTCAGGATCAAATGAGATGACACTTAGGTAAATGTTTAGCAGTGGGGTCGCGTGCATGAGCAAAGCACACTAATGACTATAGTGTTGTTATTGTTGGTGTAAATGAAAGGCCATTAACCCAACCAAGGAGACACTGAGTAACACCAGGGAGGTGGCCTTCGTGATGAATTTTGTTAAAGGTGACCAGAATTTCACCCATTGTGAATATGTAAACACTGCTTTTGTTGTTTAGTGTGAGGATATAGACCAGGAGCGTCAAGCTCATTTTCACTGGGAGCCACATCAGCCTCGCGGTTGCCTTCAAAGGGCCGAAATCATTTTAAGACTGTATAAATGTAACTACTCCTTAACTGCTAAGGAGTTGAAATTATATTCGGCCCTTTGAAGGGAACCGCAAGGTTGATGTGGTCCTAGGTGAAAATGAGTTCGACACCCCTAATACAGACTGAAAAACCTTGTTCCCTAAAACTTAGAGAAGCTCTGTTGTGTGAAATCCTATCAGTAAGAATGGGAACACCCCGCTCCTGTCTGTCAGTAGAGACTGAGTCATACGGATCATTCTGACGCTTTTCCAATCCACGAATAGAGCTTCACATAAGGGGTTTTCAGATGTCACATCCCACATTTATTTTAACTTCATAAAGTTGTCAACAAGACTTTGGAGCCTGCTTCATAGCCCAGGCTCGAGCCTGCTTAATTCTTAACCTACATTCCCCTGAATCCTATGCTTTCCCAGGCTTTTTTTTTTTTTTTTTTTCCTCCTCCTCAGTGCCTCTGGTGTTCGGCTCCCTTATTTCGGCAAGTTAGTAAACCTGACTTTGCTAGACTGTAGGTTTGTCTCTGATAAGTTTTATCAGATGGGTTTTATTACTGTTTATTTTGACCAAGCCTCCTATACACATGAAGGTTAGACACCTTTGGTTCCGTCTTAGGAGAGGACTGAAGCAGAATAAGGGTACATTATTTACCAGTATTCATCTGTGTCCTGAAATGAGCTGTGGGCTTTTTAACTTTATAAAGTTTTTAGATTACCAGAACAATCTGACAGTAACCAGAGGGGAAGTGGGAGGGGATATTGGGGGGAAGGGGGAAGGGTTTTCAGGAACATCTATAAAGGACACAAGGACCAAACCAAAGGGGGTAGAATCAGGGGAGGGAGGTGGGGATGGCCGGGGTCAGGGGAAATGGTGGGGGGTGGGGGGGGGGATGCAAACCACTGTACTTGAACAACAGTATAATTTAAAAAATAATAAAAATAAATAAAGTTTTTAGATTACCTTTCAGAAGAGAATGACCACAGTTTGTTTGTGTTTTTTTGGTTTTTATTTATTTATTTATTTATTTATTTATTTATTTATTTATTTAGAGAGGGAAGGGAGGGAGATAGAGAGAGAGAGAAACATCAATGTGCGGTTGCTGGGGGTTATGGCCTGCATCCCAGGAATGTACCCTGGCTGGGAATCGAACCTGGGACACTTTGGTTCCCAGCCCGCGCTCAATCCACTGAGCTACGCCAGCCAGGGCTATGACCACAGTTTTTAAAAAATTATTGGCATCCACCAAATTCAGACCAGCCTCACAAGAGTTAGAAAAAACATGAATCTTCCTTTTAATTATAAAATATTTTCTTCTTCCCACTAAATTGTGAGAATATTTACTCCATTTTGCTCAGAGTGAAAAAACGACCCTCTCTCTCCTCAGTCCTTTGTCCTATTGATCCTGCGCACTGCTGCCTCCGCCCTGTTATCTCCCGGAAGTGCTTTCTCTTCTCCATCCTGTCTCTCCTTCCTCACCCCCCTCGCACTTTAATCCTTTTCAGCCTGGCTTTCTGGCTTCTCTCTTCCTTCCAGTGCTTCCAGAATTACTTCTCAAATGTCATCTGTGACTTCAAATCACCAAGGTGGTCAGTCTCCCAGTCCCCATAGCCCTTGATTTCTTCACAACATAAGTTGATAGAGTAATTACTCCTCTTTGTTGGAAAAACATTTTAAACATTGTAGAAGAAGGCTCAAACTTAAAATATCAAATATTTGCAATGCAGTCCACTTATAGTCTCACCATTCACTCACTCAGTATAATAAATTTTTAGTGAGTGCCAGCTCTGCATCAAATACTATTTCAGGACACTGGAGATCTAGCAGTGGAAAAGAAATACAATGTTCCCATTCTAGACCAATTTGTATCCTAAACATGGGACAGATGGTATAAAATAATTTCAGATTGTGCTGGGTGCAACAAAGGAAGTAAGAAGGTACTAACTTAAAGTAGGAAAGTGAAGAAGTCCAGTAAGATAAGAGAGAACTACTCACTAGGTTTTGTAAGATAAATGTCCGTGTCCTTGACAAGAGCAGTTTTGGTAGAATGGCGGATTCCGAAACCAGACTACATGCAGTGAGTTGAAGTGGCAGGAAGTTGAAGGAGCATAGGTAATGACTCTTCAAAGAAGACATTTTCTGATTGCCATATCAGTGAAATTTCTCTTTTTGGGACAGGGAGTTATAAATCACTTTGGAAATCTGATGAAAGTGGTCCACATAATGCAAAATTTGCATATAATTGCAGGGAGTTAATTAATCTTTTGAAGCTCATTAATGGACCCCATAGAAGCCCATAGGTTCCAGATTCAGAGCCCCTATATTTTCAATTAGCTGGCCTTTCCTTTCTCCCCGGGTGTCATATTCCTGTGATTGCTGCCTCGCTGACTTTCATCCTTGCCTGCTGCTCTTCTTGAGCTACAAACTCGTGACTACATCTGCTTTCTTGATTTGTGTTATTGGGACCGGGACACCTATTTCAGTATAAAAGCCCTTTACCTTTGTGGAGTAACTTAAAAGAAGATCAAGATCAGTGAAGCCCACTTGATTTCAGATTTGTTTAATTTCATAGTGTCTAACTGGACACCATTGGAGTTGAGGCTATGAATAATTGTTCACAAGGACATTCAGAAAAGGTTTATGTAAGAAAAAGCAATGAAAAGCTAATTCTCTCACTGTTACATTTTACAATCTTCCAGCCCCATCACTGGGCTGAGTCAGCCTTTCGCCGGAAGCTTCACCGTGGCTGATGCTTATCATGTAAAGTTGCCTCCAGCCTTCTTCTTATGAACTTGTGGTGCCTTCTCATGTGCAGCTTTTCCTCTTGGCATGCTACTTGTGAAGGTTAATGTGGCTAGGCCATGTTCTTGTTTGCTGGTGCTTTATTTTGTTATTGTTCAGTGGTGCTTTTATGACTTTTTAACTTTTCAATATTTGAATAGATAATATATTTATTCTTATGCTTCAAAAGTAAAAAGTAATAAAGGGGTAGCCCTGGCTGGGTTGCTCAGTTGGTGGGTAGAGCATCATCGTTCCTGATACACCACGGGTTCCATCCCCGGTCCGGTCAGGGCACATACAAGAATCAACCAATGAATTCATGACTAAATGGAAGAACTAATCAATGTTTCCTTCTCTTTTTCTCCCTCCCTTTCTCTATCTCTCTAGAATCAATACACTTAAAAAAGTATTTTTAAAGTAATAAATGGGTATACAGTGAAAGTTTCTCTTACTACTCATATTTCCCAGAGGGAGCACCAGGGTCAAGGAGCGAACAAAGAACTAAAACAGAACAAGAACCTGGGTTTGGGGTGGGGGGGGTGGGGGGAAGGAAACAGCAAGTGCTATTTAGCCATTTGGTCAGAGTCTGCTCCCAGATGAGTGGACTCCAGTAGTTTTTGCCACTCAAGAGTCTCCCTTTGCCCTGGCTGGTGTGGCTCAGCAGATTGAGCGCTGCTGGCCTGCAAACCAAAGGGTAGTTGGTTTGATCCCAGTCAGGGCACATGCCTGGGTTGCGGGCCAGATCCCCAGTAGGGGGTGTGAGAGAGGCAACCACATATTGACATTTCTCTCCCTCTCTTTCTCCCTCCCTTCCCCTCTAAAAACAACAACAACAACAACTACTGTTACAGGGTGCAGCCAAGAGGGGGGACCCCAAATGGGCATTTGAAATGGGGTCCAGAACTTAAGGTGTCCAGGAGATTTTAAGATGTCTCCATCCCCCCCACCCAGGGTGTGGGTTGGGGGAAGGGACAAATGGAGCAAGGCCATTGAGATCTGTTTTGCATAGCAACAGCCTTGCAGCTACCCTCTGGTGTGGTCATTTAACATATCTATAGCCTTTGGCTGGTCGCTTAGGTATGTTAAATAGCTGTGAACATCTCTGAGCCAGGGGAATGGAAGTAACTTCCCCACCAAGATGTGACTGGGGGCAGATCCCCCAAGCTGCAGTGCCTGCATGGGAGCTCGGAGAAGATTGGCTCCAGGACATGGGGCCACACCTGCCCAGACTCATGATGGCAGCTCAGTAAAGCTGGAAGGATATGAATTCTGGCAAGTGAAGCCGAGTGTGGGAGGAGTCGGAAATGAGGCTGCAGAGGAAGATTGGCCGCGGGGATTTAAAACCCAGACTTGGCAGCCATTGGAGAGAGAGAACCGTGGTGCTTTAGGAAAGAGAACCATGCTGCTTTAGGAAGGAGAGCCATGTGCAGCCCTGAGGGAGAGAACCATGTGGCTGTGGAGGTGCAGAGAGGATCACGGCCATTGGAGAGAGAGCCACACAGCTTTAGCAGAGTGAAGACTCCCGTAACCCTGAGAGGAGAGAGAACCGTGCTGCTTGAGGAGGGAGAACTATGCGTCTTTAGCAGAGTGGAGACTCCCGCATCCCAGAGAGACAGAACCACGCGGCTTTGACGGAGTGGAGACTCCTGCAGGCCAGAGAGAACCATGCTGCTTTAGGAGAGAGAACCATGCGCATCCCAGAGAGAGAACCGTGGTGCTTTAGGAAGGAGAACCATGCTGCCTTGAGAAGGAGAGCCATGCGCAGCCCTGAGGAGGAGAGAACCACGCGGCTTTAGCAGAATAGGGAGGACCTCAGCCATTGAGGGAAAGAACCATGTGCAGTCCTGAGAAGGAGAGCCATGCGCAGCCCTGAGAGGAGAGAACCACGCGGCTTTGGCAGAGTGGGGACTCTCCCCTTCCCGCAACCCTGAGAGGGAGAACCACGAGGCCTGGACAGAGTGGGGACCCCCACAGCTTTAGAAGGGGAACCACCACCTGGTTTTAGCAGAGATCCTGGCGACTCAGCCGAGGGTGCCGGGAACCCAGAGAGGTCTCCCAGTCGAGATGGAGGACTAACTAAGAACCAGAGGACTGCCTGAGCCATGGACTTCTATTTCCTTTCCTGAGATACGGTACTCTGGACTGGGCAAAGGGGGAAGGAAGGAAGGACTGTGACTGTGTTTGTGGGTGTTTTAAGGGACTTTGGGATTTTTGATAAAGACATTAGGTCACTACTTTAAGTTTGCATAGCATTAAATAAGCATTTCCTTTCCTTTTCACGAATCTCTGGCATTGAGAGACATCTTTCCTCTGGCGGCGGATATAACAGACCCGGGGCCTTCTTTCAATAATAGTATATTGTCTCAGGCCCCCCTTGTCTGTTCTGTAACAGTTTTTGGCGACCACGAATGGACAATAGTTGTCCATGGCAGACCGACCCCCTCAGGTGCAAGAGAGCAAGACCTCAGAGTTTCCCCGTCTCGAGAATTCCTCTGCACTCCTCCTGAGGGCATCGGCCGCCTCTCACGCCTGGAAAGGTGAAAGCGAAATGAAACAGGGAGGGAGCAGAGATGTGAAAATGGTTTGGTTGAAAACTGGTTTCTGAATACTCTGTTTCGGAATAATGGAGCTGTGGGTAATAGTTTGGTTAGCGTGCTGCTCCCAGGTTGCCCCTGTCTGCTCACTTACAGTTTCAGTGAGCCCAGGTGGCACTAAGGGAACCTGCACTCAGGTGTGGGGAGGAAGCAAACCCCTAGGCTCTGTAGGCCGAGCCTGCGTGTATGGTGGGGATCGGACAGCAAACCATGTGGGTGTGTCACCATTTTGGGTGAAATGGAGGATGAGCCATGTGAGTGCCCCACCCTGGAGGGTGAGTTGTGCACGGGCGCCGCCATCTTGGATGGCCCGGCAAGCATGGGCGCCGCCATCTTGGAACTGGACAAGGTGGTGGGCCAAGGGCTCTCTTCAGATTATGGGCTGTATGCTCCTACTGTGTTGGCATTGCATCAGTCAGGTTCTCTGTGTAACTGGTTCTGATAGGAATGGTTCTGGTTCTGAAGGTCATGAACTGAGGTCCAAAGGTGACCATCTGTTATATAGGGTGTTTGCAAGGTCTAAGCTTCAGAAAGCTGCAGGATGTCCCTGCGAATCTAGGGACTTTTAGTGGAAGGTACCTGTAGTGTTAGGGACTTTGAGCTGCCACATGCTGAGTTTAAGTACTGAGTTTAAGTATAGTCCTTCCCAGTGTGGGAAAGGAACCAGGGTTAAAAGAGATTGATGGTTAAATCTAGATGAGTAAAATTATGTGTAAAGGTTGTGAAAGTTTTAAACCTGGAGTAAGGGAAACCTGAACTACCTGTTGCCGGTTTCATGAGAAAAGAGCAAAATTCTCACATTGGTTTTGTTTCTGGATCAGAGACTTTCTGTACTTTAAGACCTGGGAAAGGTCACATGTAACCGGTTGGGGAGCATGCCTTTGTCACTCGGGACCCAGGAAGGGTCATTTGGGGCTGACGAGTGCTTCAGCCAGAGGCAAAGGGGGCATGTCTCTGCCATGAGACCGGATCGGAAGAGAGCAAGTCTCTGCCATTGGTGTTGTTTCTGATCAGAAACCTGTATTTGAGGACCTGTGAAAGGTCACATGTAACCGGTTGGGGAGCATGCTTTTGCCACTCGGGACCCAGGAAGGGTCATTTGGGGCTGACGAGTGCTTCAGCCAGAGGCAAAGGGGGCATGTCTCTGCCAAGAGACCGGACCTGAAGGAGCATGTCTCTGCGAGGCACCAATGGACGCATTGGTGCAAGAGAATGCTTCTCCCTGTGTATTATCCTGGAACTCCATGTTTTGGATTTTGCTCTGTATCTTCTCTGCAAAGGAAATTGAGGATTCCAGGGAAGGTTGAAACTTCACACTCTGTAGGAAAGTTTTGAGAAGCCTGGTGGATATCAGAAGGAAAAGGATTTTCCTTCACGCTTTGTATTTTTCTCCCTACCTGATCCCTCCAGGATTTGGCATTCTGAAGGAATGAGTGATAATATAAGGTTTCTTTGCATAAAACCAGTAAGACCGGTCCTTAATAGTGGTTTTGTTAACTGAGACTTTGACTGGAATGTCACGCCTGAAGGAGGCATATATGGGTTCTGGTCGTCACCAGAAAGCCCTGAGGAACTGGGATTGACTTGTGAAGCTGGCGTAAGCCCACGAAAAAGCCTGGTACTTTGTTTGGTTGTGTGGTTCATGGCAGTCTTTCCAGGGAAGGAACGAAGGTTGCTTTTCTGAAAGATGGCCAAAAAGGAACCTGTAAGCACAATGGAAGCCTCAAGGATTTGAGTGAAACAACTGGTACAGGCGAAGCCAGATGGCAGATGTGTGGCTCTGCTTCTGTGCCCCAAGAGGGGTGGACTGAGAAGTCAATCTAAAGGCTCCCTGTGTGAGTTCCAGCAAGGTAGACTCAAGGATCATAAGTGATCCAGGCTGCTCTTGGTGTGTTTATGCAAACGAACAGTCAAAATTAAAAGTGGGACTCAAAGTAGTCTCTGTAATAACAGTGAGGGTGATCTTAAGGAGAAAAATTGTGGTTCAAGGAAAATCACAATGCTTAGTATTGGACATCAGAATGGTGCAGCTAACTGTCTTAAAAGTTTGTTTTCATTTAAAAGTTGAAACTGAGTTTGTAATGTCACCAAAGATGTACAATTTACAGGTACAGAGGACCTGTGAAGTTGCCATTGCTAAATGTTATTGCAGGAAGGACCTTGCAATTAAATGTCTTCCCAAAAGACAGTCTCACAGGCACAGAGACTGGTTTGGGGATTGTTGTGTGAATTGACCTGTGTGTTCTTCTGTTTTCATAGGGCATATGCCTATGACTTCATTACCTGAGTAATTGGTTGAATGAGTGAGTGAATATAAACCTCGCTTTAAGGAGCCCATTTTCATCATCACCCCCTGAGACTCAACGGTTTGGCTGAACTGAGTGGTTGGGTTGGTGAATGGTTTGGGGGGTCTGCAGGCTTCACTTTAGAACTAATTTTGCCTTTTTCTGTCTTGATGGCTTGGACAGAAAAGGCCCAAATATCTGAAAGGAGGGAAATCCTAACATATTCCCCTCAGCCCGAGTGAAGTATAGTGGGGCACAAGTTTCGGATAGGTGTAACATGCCTTGTACACCTTCCTCCTGATAAGCCATTCCTTACTTAAGTCCCTGCCTTTGTCATTTAGTGGTTATGATTTAATTGTGCCTTCCAACTTCTTTCCAAATCTGTCACCTCCAGAATATGACCAGGATGCCAATGGTCCAGTAATGCCAGCCTTTGGACACCGAACCTGCAACTTTCTGGTGATGGCCAACTGACCAGGATTCTGTAAGGTCCTTCCCCTTACAGGAAGGACTTCTTCCGTGCTGCAACCCCCCCACCCCTTTCAGGGCACCCCTGACCCATGGGTGGGTAAAACAACGTCCTTTCCCAGCCGGAAGCAGTTACAAGAAGATAAGACCTTCGTCCATTGTCCTTTAAAAGAATTTAAAGTGGGTGTATATCTGAAAGGAGGGATTGTTACAGGGTGCAGCCAAGAGGGGGGACCCCAAATGGGCATTTGAAATGGGGTCCAGAATTTAAGGTGTCCAGGAGATTTTAAGATGTCTCCATCCCCCCCACCCAGGGTGTGGGTTGGGGGAAGGGACAAATGGAGCAAGGCCATTGAGATCTGTTTTGCATAGCAACAGCCTTGCAGTTACCCTCTGGCGTGGTCATTTAACATATCTATAGCCTTTGGCTGGTCGCTTAGATATGTTAAATAGCTGTGATCATCTCTGAGCCAGGGGAATGGAAGTAACTTCCCCACCAAGACGTGACTGGGGGCAGATCCCCCAAGCTGCAGCGCCTGCGTGGGAGCTCGGAGAAGATTGGCTCCAGGACGTGGGGCCACACCTGCCCAGACTCATGATGGCAGCTCAGTAAACCTGGAAGGATACGAGTTCTGGCATGTGAAGCCGAGTGTGGGAGGAGTCCGAGGTGAGGCTGCAGAGGAAGATTGGCCGCGGGTATTTGAAACCCAGACTTGGCGGCCATTAGAAAAGAGAATCACGTGGCTTTGACGGAGTGGAGACTCCTGCATCCCAGAGAGAGCCGTGCTGCTTTAGGAGAGAGAACCACGCGGCTTTGGCAGAGTGGGGACTCTCCCCTTCCCGCAGCCCTGAGAGGGAGAACCATGAGGCCTGGACAGAGTGGGGACCCCCACAGCTTTAGAAGGGGAACCACCATCTCTGGTTTTAGCAGAGATCCTGGCGACTCAGCCGAGGGTGCCGGGAACCCAGGGAGGTCTCCCAGTCGAGATGGAGGACTAACTGGGAAGAACCAGAGGACTGTCTGAGCCATGGACTTCGTTTTCCTTTCCTGAGATACAGTACTCTGGACTGGGCAAAGGTGGAAGGAAGGAAGGACTGTGTCTGTTTGTGGGTGCTTTAAGGGACTTTAGGATTTTTGATAAAGACATTAGGTCACTACTTTAAGTTTGTATAGCATTAAATAAACATTTCCTTTCCTTTTCACAAATCTCTGGCATTGAGAGACATCTTTCCTCTGGCGGCGGATATAACGGACCCGGGGCCTTCTTTCAATAATAGTATATTGTCTCAGGCCCCCCTTGTTCTGTTCTGTAACACTACTACTACAACAAATAAAAACAAATAAATAAAATCTTTAAAAAATGATCAGGGAGAATTAGGATGGGAGAATGGCCAATAAACAACAGAGGTGTCCCCCGTAGGAGTTTATGTCTCATTTTATTTTACAAACTTAAGTAACAGTATAACAAAAATAACCTAGGTCAACAGTTGAGGTGCAGGATAATTGTTTTTCTTTTAAAGGAAATGGATGGTACATTGGTCAAGTTTAGAAACGCCGTTTTAAATCCCTATTAGAGAAACATTTTCTAGCTGCCTTAGAATGGAGTCAGCACCAATCAGAGAACAATGGCTCTGCTGGGAAGATAAAAATACCCTTTACTAAGTCAGTCGGATGACTTTTAATGGCTGCTTTTACCTTAGTTAACTAACAGCCATATTCAAGCTTTGTTTTGTAAGGTCTCCCCTAACAACTTCACTAAAGGCCGCCTCTTACTCATTTTCTCTCTGGGTAGAAGGAGTGGTTTGTTTTTTTTCCAGTTCCATGATTACTATCACTATTTATTGTACAGACATTTTGATTTGAGAACAAAGTCTCCAGCAGGGAAGTCAACTTGATTAGACATTAGAGACAGGGCAAATTCAATGGGTGGCAGGGGAACAAGTGTATTAGTGTGGACACGAAAGTGGGAGCGTGTATGTCTTTAGGTGAGAACGGAACAGGCAGGCTTAGGTGAAGGAAAGGGATGGTGGGGGATGGGAAACAGCTTATAGATAGCTTTGACTGTGAAGCTAAAGTGTTTATTCTATATGGAAATGAGTTTTCAACAGAGGCATAAAGTGAAAGCAAATAATTAAGATTAATTTGGCAATTGTGTGCAACATGAGCTGAAAGAAGAGAAGGGATTTCAGGAAAAGAAGTCAGAATATTACTTATCCACACAGGCAGTGATGGTATTCTAAGCAAGGAAGAAATTATAATTTGATCTTTTGTTTCTCGCAGCAGTCACTAACTAAATGATATACCTGTCTGAGCTATTATTTAACACAGTAAACTCCAATAAATTTTTTCAGCTTCCCCATTAAATTGAGAAGACTTTTGGTCTCAGTAAACTGAGAAATTTTCTCAATATTGATGACATTCTTCATGGTGCTAATTCCTTCCCTTGCTTCTTCTATACTATCAGCATATATACTCAAATTTTTCTAAGCCTTATAGTGTCTAAAATTATACGTATTTTATATCTTTAGTGCTAAGTCATTTAGTGAATGCTATAATTTAATTTTTGTTCATTTTTAATCCAGACTTCTGTGAACCATAATTGGCCATGTTTAGGATTCCAAAAATATAACAAACTTTAAAAAATTATTATGCTTTCACTTAACATCAGACAGCAAATGCATTTTAATAAAAATTATTAGAAAATCTATTAGTTTGTCTCTTGGAATTGCTACTTTGTTTTGTTTCAAAGGGCATATCACTGTTTCCATACGTATTTCATTTTCAGTTTTCTTTACTTAGTTTTACATGTCCAATTCTTTATGGTTAATTGATGTAATCTGCCAGCTTTAAAATTGCTTTAAAATTTCTACTTTTCAATTGTTTAACTAGTCCCACTTTCCAATTTCTATTAAGTGACTGTACAAGCTTTACAAATTACTTTTGCAGATTACCATTAGTATTAGTACTACCTCTCCCATTGAGGTCCAAATATCTTCCATTTTTCATTATACCAATTCCCAGACCTTCAGATATAGTTTTCTCTATGTATAGTAACAAAAGTAATTAAAAGATAATAAATTGGTCATTCTCCTAAAGCATTGGGGTGCTTTGTAAAGAATGTACACAATATGGCAGTTTGTGCTGCAAATGTTTCCCAGATCACTATGAAAAGATGCCCATTAATCAATGGTTGTAAAACATTCCATACAATTAACTTGAACTAATAGGTTATTAAAGTTATATTATGCCCTGGCTGGTGTAGCTCAGTGGATTGAGTGCTGGCCTGCAAACCAAAGGACTGCTGGTTTGATTCCCAATCAGAGCACATGCCTGGATTGCGGGCCAGGTCCCCAGTAGGGGGTGTGTGAGAGGCAGCCACACATTGATGTCTCTCTCCCTCTCTTTCTCCTTCCCTTCCCCTCTCTCTATGAGTAAATAAATAAAATATTAAAAAAATTTTATATTACTAATATTATTTATTGCTTATTGCACTATTTTTTTTAATCTACCAGTACAGCATATAGTAAAAATATGCTACACTACTTGTAAGGTCCAATATGTTCAATCACATAAAATGTGAGGTTGCCTTATTACAACATTAATGAAATAACCAGAGGAAGTCTGTAGTTAGCCAACTGGAAGGGCTAGGGGTTGGGGAGCCAAACGCCAATTGTATTGTATCTGAATTCACACTATTGTGGTGTCCATTATCAAATCTTATTCTGTATTTCAACAAGTGATAAAGCCTGTTCTATGTTAATGAGTGTGAAAATGGACAAAGCTTCCATGAGGACTTGGGAGAACTGGAAAAATATAGGAGACAAGGGTAAGAAATAAATCAAAGACACACTGCTGGATCACTTAAGAGTGAATGGTGATTTGAAAAAGAAAAAAGAAAAAAAGCTGGGCCTTGGCTGATGTGGCTCAGTGGCTTGAGTGTCCATCTGCGAATCAAAGGTCACTGATTGTGTCAGGGCACACGCCTGGGTTGTGGCCGGGTCCCCCAGTTGGGGACGTGTGAGAGGCAACCCATCAGTGTATTCTGACATGTTTCTCTCCCTTTCTCATTCCCATCCCCTCCCTCTAAAAGTAAATAAATAAAATCTTTAAAAAAGAAAAAGTTGGGGTAAAAGTGATTTCATTCCATTATTTAGGTTGGTAGAGAAACAGGAAGAAAGGTGTAAGTTTATTTTTATTTTTTTAATGAAGGTTGGAGGGGTTTATTAAATTATTGTTTTTTTAATCCTCAAAGATATGTTTATTGATTTTAGAGGGAGAAGAAGGGAGACGGAGAGAGAGAAATATGGATACGAAAGGGACATCCATCGGTTGCCTCCCGTACATGTCCCTCCTGTGCAGGGACTGGACCTGCAACCTAGGTATGTGCCCTGACTAGGAATTTATGCCGCAACATTTTGGGGTAAGGGACAATGCTCCAACAAACTTAGCCACCTGGCCAGGGTAAAACTAGTTTTAATTATGTTATTTTTTCAGGCAAAGAGGCAGTTAAATACAGGACCTGAATTTGAGGTCAGGCTTTTGGAATAATGGTAATCACAAACAAGAGAGAGAGTAAACAGTCTGAAAGAATGCTTTCAGCCCTGGCTAGTGTGGCTCAGTGGATTGAATATTTGCCTGAGAATCGAAGGGTCTCTGCTTCGATTCTGGGTTAGCCGGGGTGCACACCTGGGTTGCAGGTCAGTTCCCCGGTTGGTGGCAGGCAAGAGGCAGCCTATCAATGTTTCTCTCCCTCCCTTTCTCCCTCCCTTCCCCTCTCTAGAAAAAATAAATACAATTTAAAAAAGAAAAGAATGCTTTCAGAAAGAATAAGAATCATTAGAAAAGGAGTTGCAGGTAGAACAACAACATTAACATAAAAGCTGAGGAGCCTTAAGGGGCCTAATGGTCAAGCCCTGAGGGGCGTAGCTCAGTTGTTTGAGTGTTCCTGCAAAGTAGACAGTTGCTGGTTCAACTCCCAGTCACTGCGCAGGCTTGGGTTGCTGGTGTTTCTGTCACAACACATCGCTGCTTCTCTCCCTCTCTTCCTCCTTTCTTTCCCTCTCACTAAAAATAAATCAATAAAGCATTTTTAAAAAGTTTTTTGAAGTTTATGATCTTTTCACACTTTGTATTTAATGGAATGCTTCAGAGGTGGGATATTAGTTTCAAGTAGGTATATTCACTTATAAATATGTATTAAGTGCTATTAGGGATACAAGGGTGGATAAGTGACAGTCCTTGTCCTTAAGAGTTTCCAATCTAATGGGAGGGGAAGACAAATAAACGAGCAAAGAAATTAGGGGCCCTGATTCCAGCTCTATATGCTGTTTAACAATTGGTTATATGAGGTTAAGGAACAGTGCTGATAGCTCTCGTATCTCCCAAGCTTAGCAAAAGTTCAAGCACATAGCGCTGAGGAAATGAATTAAACCAACAGAATAGACTGTCTCAATAATGCAAGCATGACTTTATGACAGAGTATAACATGTGTGGGGAAAGTAATGGTAGGAAACGTAATTAGTGAAGGAAGGTTGGAGATACGATTTTGGAAAGCCTTACATATTATACCAAGGAACTTACAGGTGGCAGTACTGGGGCTTCGAATACAATAGAATTTAAAACATGAGAATGACAATCAGATTTGTGCTTTGGACAGACAGCTTTGGATGGAGAGTGAAACATAGATTAAAATGGGAAGAGATCATAGGAGGAAAACTGTTTAGTGTGTTACTATAATACACAAGCCTGTTAACTTGCAGTGTTCCTCAGTAACACGCAGCAACACCACAGAAGGAAAGAACGTGCTTGGTTGGATTCATCCAGGATTGGAAATTGGTGGGATGAGAGGGGCCTAAGAAAAAGAGGTAAGTGACCTGAAAGAGTTCTCGAAAGGATCCTTGAAGTGAAGGACTGTGGGGCACAAGTCAGGAAGGGGAGGGAGTCACGTTAAGCAGTTGACAGAGGGAAGCAGAGGAGCTGATGGAGTTAAAGACATGCTGAGGTCGGAGAGTAATTTATGGCACCATAACCAGCCTTCATTCTTTTGATTTGGACAAATGAATAAAATCTTTTTTTTCCCTAAAGCTTCATCAACTAGAAAATGTGAAAATAAATGTTTTCAAGTTACATGTCTTCTACAAGAAATTCAGTTATTTGTGTTACCACAAGATATTTATGAAGAAAAAAAATGACTGTACCTTAAACCTAAGTAGATATTTTATTCAATTTAAACTATATTGTTGGTTTTCTTCTATATTAACAAATATAACTATAGCTCAGGTGTAAAGAATGGATTTTTGATCATTTAATAGATAAAGTGACGGTTAAGTCTCCAATTCAATGTCAAGCATATCTGAAACCGACAAAGGTAAGATGAAAATGACAAAAGAATAACAAATAGTACAGGAAACCAGTTTAATTAGGTAAGGAATAATCAACTTAAGCAATCTTTATCTTGAAGGTATATGTTTTGTCTATATAGTTAGCATTAGACCTTTCTGAATAATGATGATGCTTTCTTCTTGTTATGGTTCCTTAAGCACAAAATTAAAATCCCCAGTGTTGCCATGGGAAACACTTAAAATGTCCATGATTTTAAGTTTTCCTTGTATTGATTAAAATGGCAGATTCAAATTATCTTAAAAGTTAGTACAAGCAGTGGCCAACTTTTCAAAAACATTTTATTTTTTATTGATTTGAGAGAGAGAGAGAGAGAGAGAGAAGGGACAATTTGTTGTTCCACTTGTTTATGCATTTACTGGTTGATTCTGGTATGTGCCCTGACGGGACTGAACCCATAAGCCTGGTATATAAGGATGATCTAGGTTGAGCACTTTTTGGTGAGACTTTCTCATACATGTACTGGTGATTAGACCTAACATACTATAGAACCAATGAAGCAAACGGCAATGTTTCTGAGAAACACAAACTTTCATTTTGGGATGTGAGTAACACTTCTAAAACAGGAATCAAGGTCTTTTTTTTTTTTTTTTCCTACCTCTTGGCCACAGATGGCTCCAGGGATGTGGCTGGAAATGAGACAGGGTAGGCAGGGTTCAGACACTATAAAGCTAAGTAGTGCCTGATAGCATAGTCTTTGGCTACTTTTCAGTCAGGCACTACCTTGTCAGGTTAACACTTTCTTTCCTTTCATCACAAAGATTAAAGATGCCTGCAGTTGGTTCCCTTTCCATTGAAGCAGCAGCTGCCTTCAAGGGTGGTAATGGGCAGGAAGGAAAAGGGCATTTCCCCGATTTGGATTTGAAGTGAGCAAACAGCTCTTTTACGATTTTTATTACTAACAGTGAGAAAATACAAAAAGGTTTAAAGGCTTCTTCTTAAAGTATTTCTGCATGCGTGTACTTTTTTTTCCTTCCCAAATGGACATTTCTGTACCCAGACATTAATCAGTTTTGGGGCACCAGTTTTTCTAGAAAGAAAAAAGAACTTAGGCTAGCATGTAAAAGAGACTCCTGGGTTCAAGGGCAGAATTTTCCTGGTATGGAGAAAGGAAAAAGGAAGTGGGCAAGAACCAGAGTGCTCACTGGTTGTCACCGCCAGCCTTCGTAGAAGACCTCAGCAAGGGGATTTCCGGGGAGGAGACTGATATTCTCAGCAGCTGCATCGAGGAAGAGGAGGACTTCCTATTATCTTTGGGCCAGCTAGCTACAGAGACTTGTCCCAAGTAGTTGCTGGCTTGAAACTGGGGTAGATGAATTGGGCAGTGCCCATACAGTATAGTTAGGAGGGATCTAGATAAAACTTGCTGGAAGCTGAATTTTTTTTTAATTTTTAAAAAGATTTTATTTATTTATTTTTAGAGAGGGGGAGGGAGAAAGAGAGGGAGAGAAACATCAATAGGTTGCCTCTCGCACACCCCCAACCAGAGGCCTTTAACCCAGGCATGTGCTGACAGGGACTGAAACCAGCAACCTTTCCGTTCGCAGGCCAGCACTCAATCCACTGAGCCACAGCAGCCGGGGCTGAATTCTTTATTGACATGATCAGTAAAACATTTGTGGCAGAGTGGACCACAAAGACCCAACACAGCACACCTACTAAACACATTCAAATCAGACCTATTAAATGTGACTCCTTTTGACTGCCAATTTTGTACAATGATCACCCATCCACTCAGTTTTTGGAGTCAAACAGCTTGCTCCAAATTTTCAAAATGACAGGCTAAAAGACAAACTCATTAACTGAAATAAGCTATTAGGCCTAATCAAGAATAGCTTAATATATTTCACTCTCTTCTTTGAACATTTTACTTAAGTGCTTTACTAGAGCTACTAGCTCAGGGTTCCCGCCAAGTTCATCAATTTGTTTATAGGCTTTAGATTCAAGCTCTTTAAGAGTATTCCGAGTGTATTCAAAAGAACCTACAGTCTCAAGATAATGTACACAGTATTTTTTAATATCTATGTTTTCGGTTCTCTGGCGCAAGATATTCTGCACCTGGGTGCTTTCAGGCCTCAACCAAATAGCATGAATAGTAGGGAATGAGAACTTTCCCTCTGTTAGATCTTCACAAAAGCTTTTGTTTTCACTATATTCTTTGGAGTGTAGATTAGCATAATCATCCCTAATTTGGAAAAAGAGCCCAAGTGTATCAAGTATTGGCTTTAAATCTTCTTTGTAATCAGAGAACAACTGCATGAGGCCCACTGCTAACCCAAAGAGTCCACCTGTTTTCTGCAGCACCATAGCTTTGTACTCGTCTTCAGTGGGGCAAGTGTAGTTATCCCTCCAGTATATGTCCAGGCCTTGTCCCTGATGGAGTTCCAAAAGCTGGCGGGTAAAAAGCTTTACTGCATCGGGGTGATCGAGGGTTAAGACTTTCTCTAGGCCAAGAAAATACACGTAATTGGCAGAATTGATGACAGATGGAATTCCATAGATGCTGTGTGCCACTGGAAAGCCACGTCGGAGTTTTGAATTGTCTTCAATATCATCAATGAGTAAACTGGCATTATGCAACATTTCTGTCACTTCGATGATAATCTAAAAAAGACAGTTGAAATTTCATTTTTTAAAAAATATTTGAACTATTACATTAACAGAGGAGGGCCTCGAGTGTCTTAGTTTTCAAAAGCAGTAATTAATTAGCAACTTCAATTTAAAACAATATATTGCATAAGAATTAAATAGAATTAAGAGCTAGGAGTAGTTGTACATGATGTCATAAATTTCTTGGGGATTAAGAATGAAGTTAGAATTGCCTAGATACCTGTAGCTTGTCTTCTGGGACTTTTAGCCAATGATTAAATGCCTGTGAAAGTTTGGATCTCACTTGTTTACCTGCAATTAAAAAATAAAATTTGGCAATAAATACTTCAATTATTTTAAAAAATCAGAAATTTTCTCTAAAACCAATCAGACTAGATAAATCCACCTCCATCAATCCACTACCCACTGCAGAGCTTGCCTTCTACTGCTGGGCCACTACTGGTGCCTTCTGTCAAAATTCACATTACAAAACAAACAACCTTAAAATTAGGGCAGGCAAAAGGGATTCCAAATACTTTAGTAGCCTACTAGTAAGCCTACTACTTTCTTTTTTAAAAATAAATAAATAAATAAATAAATAAATTTTAGAGAGAGGGGAAAGGGGGGAGAAAGAGAAGTAAAGAAACATCAATGTGTGGTTGCCTCTCATGCGCTACCCCACCAGGGACCTGGCCTACAACCAAGGCATGTGCCCTGACTGGGAATCGAACCAGTGACCCCTTAGTTTGCAGGCCAGCACTCAGTCCACTGAGCCACACCAGCCAAAGCTGGCCCACTACTTTTATCTCAACTTGTATCTACAATTTTGGAATGGAATGGGGTTTTAGGACTCGTGATCTAACTTATTCCCTTTGAAAAGGATGTCAGTCTAGTTAGTGGCAGTAAATGAAGCTCTGTCCATTTCAGAGAACATATTAGAGAATATAGGTATTTTTAATGAAATGTACATTGCTGCTGAATTGCCTCATACAATTACCCCTTAAATTTATCTACCATTCCTTTAAATTAAGGTTTTAGAGATTGGATAGCTCTGCTGCTTTCCTACCAAAAAGTGAGACTACCATACCCTGGAGTATTGCCCTTTAACATCCGAGTTTGACCAGGGCCATTTATTTTCTAATATTATCTTTTTCTTATGTGGAAAGCTCCAGAGATCTCAGGTAGTAGTTATCACAAGTCATTTTAGCTCAAGCATAAAGGAACGAGAGACAAAACCCACAACCAGTTCATTCAATAAAAATGCTCTATTAAGCTCTCCGCTAAAGTGAATGCATGGACATTTGATTTGCAGAGTAGGTTTCAGAAAAAGTTACATAAAAAGTTTCAGTAAACAAAAACAATATTTTCCAAGTCTTATCTATGTTTTTTTCTCTGCACCAATCACCCAAACAAATGAAGACGCAAACTGTCATCACATATGCAAATGGGGCAGTTTCGTTTTCTGGGAGCAGTCTAACAGAAGGACCTCGTAGGGTTCAAGGAGCACTATCTTCTGTTTACTAACACTTAAGGTGGACATGGGCTGGGTAGTAATTATATACTTGACACATCTGACCTACTTTCCAGTTAACAAAGGTCATTCTGGGCCATCCTTACAATGTACAACTGTGCAAAGTCACCCATGCCACTTTAAAAAGCACATTTAGAAGATGAAGAACATAGACAATCACGGTAGAATCACATTTTCCCTTCACTTCAGAATTTATGTAGGAAACAGTATAGTCAATGGCCTGACTTACAGGTGCCATAGTTTTAATATATTCCCCCCCACTCTGGACAGACTCTAGGGTCAGGCTCAATACTCCTAGTCCCCAAATAGTTTGTAACGGAGGCTGGCCACAGAGATCCTCCAAAAGTAAAACCAACCACAATTACTGTGTTCTTTTTAAGACCTTGAAATGGCCAACTCCCTCCTGTAGTTCCTCTTCTTCCTCCACTCCCAACTCACCCTCTACCACCCACTGCAAAGGCCTGGGGGCCTCGTACTAGGGCAAATAAGCAAACATCAACTGCACCAATTTCAGAAAATCCTAATATCAACAATCATAATCTTGTTAGCAAAAGTACCTTTATAACAGAATAAATGGTCTGGCCCACCTCTAAGTCATTTTAGTAACCCCAAAACTTTTTCTGAAAAATGGGTTTATTATGCATAATAGAATTTCCTATTTCTTTAGGTTATATTCTATCATGGATGCAAGAGTACATTTGACTTAAAAAAGGTGAGATACTTAATGACAGTTTTATTTAATTTTCAAAAACTTTATTCATGACACATATTTTACAAAAAACTCCCTCCCCCTGTAAATGAGCTAAAAAAATAAAATCCACCTCCCTGTGCTCACCTCCTCCCATTCCCTCCAAATAAAAGGGAAAGCAAGGGGGGAAAAAACACAAAAAATTGGGGAAAAAAAGTCCCCAAACCCCTCAAAACAAGGTGGCATATTTCCCCTGGGGGAAGGGGAATTTATACCAGAGCTGCTGGGAGGTAAGGACATCTGGCTCTAGAAACCTGCAAATAAAGACAATCAAAACAGAAAAAAACAAACCAACCCCACAAAAGGAAACAAAACAGATCAGCAGTCAGTCCGGAGGGGCAGGGAGCCACACGGGGGCAGGGTGGGGACAGACCTGGAATGACAGGAGCAGGCAGGAGGGACTGTGCGAGTCAAGGAGGAGACGGAGAGAAGGTAGCAAGCAGGACAGTTTGGTGTCATTCCAGAGCCCTGGGTTAAAGAAACAAACACCTACCACCTACCCCTGGGCAGCCCCCAAGGGGGTGAAGTGAGATAGGGAAACAGGGAGAGCCGCTTGGGCAGCTGAGTCCACGGCACATCCCCAGAATGAGGGAGCAGCCCCTGCCCCACTCCCTACAGCAGGTCCCTCCTCAGCAGCTAGGTATGGGATTCTCCCCCTTCCACAGCATCTCTCTCTCTCTCTTTTTTTTCATCAAGGTCATCTTCTGTTTTTACATGTCATCTAGAACATACATGAAGGACCCATGGGCATGGACAATGGTGTGTGGACTGACTATGGAAGTGGGGGTGCACTGGGTGGAGGGGGCAAAGGTGGGAAATTGGGACAACTATGACAGGATAAACAAGAAAATATTGTTAAAAAACTTGTTATCTAATTGTTTAAGATATCACTTCCAGATAATGAGGATTAAAGAAGTGATACAGAAGTTCATTGTATAGGGTAACCACTAAGGTTGAAGTGTAAGTAAAGGTAGTCCCTGCTTTGCACAGCAGCAGAGTGTCTGAAGTGGGAGATGCTTTTTAGACTCTCGTTAGCACTGATAACAGATTCCAGCCAGTGTTTGCCAACTTGTTACAAAAGGAGTCAAGCATCGGATGGGTAGAGTGCAGGAGAAGCAGTGCCACGTTTCTCAATGGAAGACCCTGAAATAGGCAAAGCTACTATCTGCTGAATGAATGCCACTCAAAAGCAGTCTTCTTATAGCTTTTTATTAAACAAAAGGTGACCTTCCCTTGCATTTTCCATTTCTGTCTTCCCTCCATTCTTTTGAAGCACTGACATTAGCAGGGGTGTCTCCATTAGGACCTACCGTAAGAAAAATGACACTATGTACAATGGTTTCCAAGGTATAGCCCAGGAAGTTCTACGCTTTTGGCTCTGATGACCATATTTATCCCCTCAGACTCAAAAAGAATAGAAATGCACATACTACCACTGAGGCGTGCTCACAAAGGTACGTACTGTAGAACAGAAATGAAAATGTGTTTATGGTGATGGAGCTGAAAACATCATTCAAGTTTAGCCACATTATGGGTTAAATAGGTTTTTGTGGTTGTTAACTTATCACCTTTTATATTATTTCTATGAGAAAGAGCATTTTAAGTAATTGGTTTATAAATAAATTTTTATTCCAAGAACTCACACTTCCTATATGCATGCATTTTACTATTATTTCTCCAAAGTTAAGAAGTAGCACAATAAAACATGTACATACACATAAACATGATTAGGCAGGTTTAACTGTAGGAAGCCATGTCCGGGTGGTCCATCTTTACATAGGAATAATGATAGTTATGCTTTTAAGTAATTTAGATATTACCATTTGGCTCTTAAAGGAACTAGTAGTAAGAAACACAGCATATGTGTGTAGCGGAAGGTAAATGAAGCTTTTTGTCTTTGCACGAACTGGCATAGCTTTCCTCACTCTCTATATAGCAATATGTGGCATCCATAAAGAATAAAACCTCCAAAAAGGTACTCAAATGTTTTAAGTATATTTATTTTTTTAGGTATGTTATATACTTGGATATTTTTTAAAGGGTACCTCAAACATGTCCCTTTTAAGAACAAAGGTTCATTTTTCTTGTATGTGTATAACCTTAAATAGAAAAATCTCAAAAGCTGGCAAGTCTAACCTTTCCTGTATGCTGACACCTGAATGACCACTACTACATAAAAACCACCCTCTATGGACGGTAATGCTACCTGGTAATTGAAGCAAGTACTTGTACGGTTCTAGAAGAATCCTCTGGACTTTTTCTTGATTCTTCTCCATTGTTTCTGAATTTCAAAGCTAATCTGTTAAGAAAGAGAAACATGTATGATCTCATTAACTAGATTATCTTTGAGTGTCAAACTGCAAATTAATTTTTATCTCAAGGTGTTTTCGTAAAGCCAATATTTCAGTTTGTCTAAAATTTATAAACATGAAATCTTGAAAACATTATGCTAAGTGAAAGCCAGTCACAAAAGACCACATACTGTAAGATTCCATTTATATGAAATGTTCAAAACAGGCAAATCTATAGAGACAGAAAGCAGATTAATAATTGCCTAGGGCTAGAGTAGGGGGGATAGGGAGTGTCAGCTAACAAGAACCCGGTTTCTTTTGAGGGGGCATCAAAATGTTCTAAAATTAGACTGTGGTGGTAGTTGCACAACCCAGTGAGTATACTAAAATCCATCTAATTATATACTTTAAACAGATGAATGATGTAATATGTAAATTATATCTCATTTAAAAAAAGGAAAGCTTTCACTCAAGTAATTGATCAAAGTGTTCACTTGTATTTTCAAGTTACAAAACTTGTATTAAGCCTTTCCTTTTTACTGGACCATAAAAGGCTTATATTGTTGCATTAAATCAATGTTAAAACAAATCTACAGAATTTGATTCTATGAGTATGTAAATTAGTAAACATACTTTTTTCTATGAGCACTGATGAATGCTTTATATACTACTAAAATTTAAGAGGAAACGTTTCTCCTCTATTTTCTGTACAATCAATCCATTTCAGAGATTTTTTTCTTTAGGATTTTATTTATTTGTTTTTAGAGAGTGGGAAAGGGAGGTTTGACAACCAAATATCAATGTGTGGTTGCCTCTCACATGGCCCCCACTGGGGACCTGGCCCACAACCTAGGCATGTGCTCTGACTGGGAAGCCAACTAGCGAGCAACCTTTTGGTTGGCAGGCTGGCACTCAATCCACTGAGCCATACCAGCCAGGGCCCATTTCACAGATTCTGATTTAAGACATGCATTAACTGGAATGCAATTATATTATTAAAAATATTCCCCTGGCATTAATTTATTATTCTGAATTTTACATTTACTTCAATATTTCCCAGCATACCAATAACTCATTGTCTTCCTAGAATCTTCCTTTATTACTGAATCTCTCTTGCTGTGTAAAAAATCTACTATTTTTATTTGTCCTCACATTAGTTGTTTTCTAACTGCTCTCACATTTGTGGCACAGTTGAGATTTTTCCTTTTTATCTGCTTTCTTTTGCTTCTTGGGACAATGATTTTCTCTTTAGGATCATGAATGTAAAGAATTGAAAAGTAAGTTTTTAAATAATTTACTCTTTAATATGTAGGTGAAACATTATAAAAATGTTAGCACCCCATCGAAGTAAATTATCTTAGTAATATGATTTCAAAGAGAACATTCCATACAGAAAATTTCTACATTTGCCTTGACTAATAATTAATACTAAGTATATCACAAGGGAAATAAAGTCTAGAAAATATTTTGAAATAATCTAAAAACCAGTTTAGTAACCAATTACCTATACTGTTTAAACTTTGACATAGGTTATCTCATTCTTTTAAAAAAATAATTAATTTATTTATTTTTAGACAAAGGGGAAGGGAGGAAGAAAGAGAGGGAGAAAAACATCAATGTGTGGTTGCTTCATTCGGGCCGCTACTGGAGACCTGGCCAGCAACCCAGGCATGTGCCCTGACTAGGAATAGAACAGGCAACCCTTTGGTTTGCAGGCCAGGGCTCATTCTTAAGAGATGAAAGAAAATGACATGCAGGAATAATAACTGCTTACGTAAAAGATAAATATTTACAGATATAACAGTAGAATAGCAAAAAGCATCTCTTATAGACTTCTAGAAACCAACTGGTACCCATTTCTTCCCATGCTTATCTTCTTCACAGCCTCCAGGATACATTTGACTTAAATTAAAAATCAGTAAGACCGACATTCAAGAATTCGCCTTTGTCTCTGGATCAGTAACATGTAACTCTGTTGAACTGAAATCAGAGCCTAACCTCTGTTTCAATTCTTAGTGGATGTTATTTTTTGACTTAAAATATTAGTTACGGATGTTTAAAAATTATTCTTTCCTTAGCTCACTCAGGTAAGTTTAAGAACATTCACTTAACAAGTCAATGTTCCTTTCCCAAAGGACTTTATACACAAGTAGTCTCAGCAGTGGGAAAACATAGGAATCTCAATATTTCTAGGTATTTCAAGGTCTAAGCGTTTCTACACCCTGTGGCACATGGTCTGACCTGCCTTTTTCTTTAAACTCAAAGATAATAAACTATCTTGTACTTGTCTTAAATGTAAAGAACTATTAACTTGTTACTGATCTCTATTAATTTATTAAATTAAATAACAGTATAGAATGCCTATGTGAATCTGAAACTACTTTCAAAACTAAAACTGCTTTAAAATTGTTGAAACAATGGATGGATGAATAAATACGAAAAGCAGGTTCTCTCCTACTGACTACAATAACTTCCAGATTGGGTTCCCTGCATTAGCTAGTGATCTTTGCAAAATTCAAATCTTCAAAAGGGAGATCTCTTTCCACCACACAAAACACCTTAACAAATTGTGTAAGGTTCTGCGTCCCCACCCCTTCAGCCTCAGTTCCTCATACTTCAAAAGCTCCCTTTTGACACATGGCTTCCCAACATGTTAATCTTTCCGTCTGAAATGTTCTTCCTTAGTTAACTCCGGCCAACACTTCTACTCTCAGGTCTATCCTCTCTAGCTCGGGTAAGCCTTCCCTTAGGTCCCTAACCCAAAATTCCCTGGACCACATTCCCCGATTACCGAGTACCGTAACTCTGCTCCGTAGCACTCACCGCTGTTGCAATTTCACACTCGCACGGGTGTCCATTTAGTGCTCAGTAAATACTCGAAGAACTGAACTAACGAACGGAAAGTGTTTTCTAACGCCTTAAGAAGATGAAATCATGCACGTGAAAAATGAAAACAGCAGAGGAAGGGTCTAGTTTCAGAATGTCTAAATAGAGACATACAAATGTAAGCGCAGCTGTGAAGCGCAGGGATCCCTTCCACTCAACTCCGGGAGATGACGAGTCAGCAGAAAATGGCCTGAGATGCTGGCGGGGGATTTAAACAACTCTGAAGCCGACTTCTAGAATTGGCTTGGCAGAGCGCCTCCAAGAGTCGCTTTGCCTGCAGAGTCGCAGGGTCCGCCAGGGTCCGCGAAGCCCCGCTTATTTTCCGCTCAAATGCCCCCTTCCGCTCCGCTCCGCGCCCTCCTGCTCCTCCCCTTCTCCAGCTAGCGGGCGGAAAATTCATACACAATCCGGTTCAGCATCCGGGTCTTCACCCTCCTTCTTTCTTCACTGCAGGCTCCGCCCTCCCCCCCCATCCGGGTCTCCGCAGCCACCACCGCGACAGCCACTCACGGTTCAACGATGAGGTCACAGCTTTCGCGGTGCCGTTCAGGGAGTAGCAGTACCCAGCATCAACTTCCCATTTTATAGTTCAAACCGCGGCTCCTCGTGACGCCTACACGAACCCCTCCCCCTACTTCATCACTCAACTCTCCGCCCTCCTCAGCCACCAGCGCCGCCGCATTACTCGGTGCAAGAAAATGCGCCATCCCGCTCATACTGCGCAGGCGTCGTTGCCACCTCCCCTCTGCTGTGTCGCCCCGCCCCTTCCCCCTCCCCCAGTCTCACGCAGGCGCGGGGCGTTGCGGGTTTTGCAGTTTTTGAGGCCATGGGCTTGCGCACTGACTCCACAAGTTGGACTACATTTCCCGGGAAGCTTTGAGGTAAAACTTTCTGTTTCCATAGAACTGGTGGGAAAATGGCGTCGTTGTTTGTATCTAGGGGACCAATAAAGACAAGGTATAGGCGGGTTCTAAAAATCCCTAGCCAATCCGAGGTCGTCTAAGAGGCCATCCGGGAAAGAGGTAGGGAGGGAAACAGCCTAGGGGAGGGGAGAGCGGAGGGAAGGGGGGATTCGGGGCGGGGGGAGCGATGTTTGCCCGTCAGTCGAGTTCGGAGTGAGGAGCTCGGGCGCCGGAGCGGAGGAGACTCCTCAGCTTAGCTTGCCGCCGCCACGGCCACCGCCTGGACCTTTGCCCGGAGGGAGCCGCAGAGGGTCTGTGGCCGCAGTCCTCTGGAGGGCAGTGCGACGGGGGCCCGGACTCCAGTCCGGGAGGATTTTTCGTCGTCCCCCTCCCCCCAGCGAGGGAGCCCGAGCGGCCGCTAAACAAAGGTACCAGTCGCCGCCGCGGGAGGAGGAGGAGCCGGAGCTTCAACCTCGGCTCCGCTGGACCCGCCGCCCTTCTCCCCCATCTCTTCCCCGGGCCTGTTGGTTTTGGGGGGGAGCCGGGGAGGGGACTCTGGGCGCGCTGGGGTTGGCGCTCGCTTCAGAGGAAGGTAGGGCATTTCTGAGGCTTTCGCGGGCTCGTCAGGGGTCCTTTAGGGAGCCTCCGGGCCCAGCGAACGAGCAGGGAGGATCGTTGTAGTGGGCTCGCCGGACGCCCGAATTCGGGGCCTCCGCCTGCGGAGCCCCCGCCCCCCCGCAGTCGCCCCAGCCCGGCGGCCCGGCTCACGGTTCGGCGAGGGCCGCGGTGGGGGCTCAGCGAGCGCGGGGGCTGCGCTCCCTCCCGGTCCTCTCTTCCCGTCCCCTGTCCCCAAGGCCCGCAGACGGGGTCTGCTCGGCTGGTCGGTCCCCATCTCGGAACGGGACGTGGGCAGCGGCCCGGCGGGTCAGTCCTCCCGCGACCCGCGGGGCCCTTCGGGCCGCTGCCCGCTCGGACGCGGGGTGAGCCGAGGCCCGGCCGGACCCGGCTTGTTTTGAGTTTCTTCTCTGACAGAAATGGCGTCATTGTCGGAGACGGGAAACTCCGTCGGGTCCCGACAATGGGGACGCTAAGCTGCCGTGCTGTGTGGGTGGCGAGGTGTGCTGGGTGGCGAGGCCAGAGCGAGCCCCGCAAAGGCGTCTCGCGGGTTCGACGGTCTGTCTTGGCTTCTCCGCCTCCGCCGGTGCAGCGGGTGCCTGTAGCGTTGACGGGGTGTCTTTTGTTTCCCTTCCAGGTGCAGGTGAATCTGGTGTTTTCGAGGGCATCGCGGTCCCGGAATCATCATGAAGGTAAGATTGCCCACGGAAAACGAACCTCTGGGGTTGTAGGATTCAGAAGTGGGGGCTGTTGGATCGAGGTCGTGTGTGGGGGCTCCGAGCGTCGTGCTTGGCTCTGGGTGCCGAGCCTTCCCCGGGAGACGAGGGGTTACTGGTGTGGACATTTGCGCTGTGAGTTGGAGCCGGTTTCAGGGTATCGCACTGAGGATGGTTGTCCCATATAGAACGTCTCGTTTTGCCGGAAATAACTACGTTAGAGTGTTAGAAAAGGTAAAACAGAAAAAGCAGGTCAGGTAATTTGATTCTAGAACCTGAACTGTATTGTGGTTCTATCGGTTACACTGATGAAAGAAAATCTCATTTATTGTGTTTAACAGTACTGTGAATTTCAAGCAGAAGACCTATTTCATTAGCCATGAAAATAGTCTTGAAAGATTTTTCAAGGGAATGTTTTTCATTTTTGCACAGCTGAGAGATAGCAGTTGTTCCTTGTATTTCCAGGATTATTTGGTTTATTTTTCTTTGTTGATCTATTTGGTCTGAGAATTGTCAGATGCAGTAGTGCATTGTGATAAAACTGATGGCCAGGTTGCTATTAAGTGTAAACATGTTAACTGAATGGAAGATATTGTCCAAAAAGTACAATTTGCTTAATTGGTGGAAGAAATTATAGCAATAAAAGTAAGTATAGGCTGTTTTTTCACTTTAGAGAGTATGTAAGTGAATGTTGTCATTTTTAAAGGCACCCTAGACTAAAAGCCTTAGGAACCTGAAATGACTAGATTCAACTGGTGGAAGTGAAGAGGCCTGCAGATATTTTTTACCCGTCCCAAATTCAGAAGTGCTTGAAAAGGGCAGTGTGTGTTCACCAGTAGAGAAGTGCAACAGATAGTATGTTAAAATGTAAATGTCATCTACTTTTGACTGTTCCTTTGAACAATTTTTAAACAAATTTACTTCGCTCTTCAGATTCAAGACTGCTTTTATAGCACTGCATCCAAATTAAAATTTGTGATGCTTGTGTTTAGGGAAGAAAGTAAAAGCAGTGGCTACTTAAATATTCATCAACTATATGAAATAATTAAGTTCAGTCCATTTACTTTTTAGGCTTTTTACTTTTTGACTTTGGGGTGCTCTAAAGTACCTAACATGTTTGTGTCTGCTGACTTCTTACCTCATCTTCATGTGAATGAAAACCAGTCAGTAACGTTTCCAAATGAGTCCTTTTTTGTTAGTTGCAGATGAGACTAATTCCTGTGACCTGTATGAAACAGTTATGAGTGAGTTTGTTAGAAAAAACGTATACCTTGCTGTTGGACAATAATTTAAGAGAAGTGTTGGGTTGAATAAAGTATAATAGGTTCAGAAGCTTGCATAATTAATGCAGGATTTCTCTGGAATGAATGTCGTAATCTCACAATTCCCAGTGTAGTACCTGTTAATTGTCTGGTTAAAAGAAATGTAGTAAGTTGAAGGTCTTTTAGATTTAATTTTTTTCCTTTCCTTCCTTTCTTTCATTTCCTTTTTCTCCTTTTTTCAACTTGTCTTCAAAAAAAATGAAAGTACATTGGAAACTTTAACCTTAAAAGTTTCATAGTGAGTGTTACGCAAATGCAAATTTGGGGGTATCATTTTAGAACTACTGCTTACAGATGTTCAGCATTTCCATTATTGCTGCTTATGAAAAGAGGTATTAGTAATGTTAAAAGGAGTTGTTAAAGTAAGTTTCTACTTTTATACAAGAAGAACTTTCTGTTATATAGTAGGTTTTCTCTTAGAGAACCTGCTAGTTAGGAATCAGTAGTACTGAAAGAGTTAGCTTATTTTTTACAACTGAAATTTCTTGTGTGGTGAGAGTTGAGAGGCTGCCCATGAATGGTGTTTTGCTTTAACAAAATTGCAATTCAAAAAGTGTTTAGTATTGATTACTTTGGGCTTAAATTTTCTTTTTTCATGTTCCCAATTTCTATAATGATAACAGAGCTATAAAGGGACTTATGCCATTTATTAGATCTTACTAAACATTTATACTTTGAAGTTTGTTATGTCCTATTAGTTAAAAAAACTTATTGATTGATTTTATAGGGAGTTGGAGGGGGGGAGGGAGGGAGAAAGAGAGAAACATTGATTTGTTGCTCTGCTTATCTATGCATTCGTTGTTCAATTCTTGTGTGAACCCTGATGGGGGACTGAACCCTAAACCTTGGCTTATTGGGACAACACTCTAAATGACTGAGCTACCTGGCCAAGGGCCCAACATTTTTTAGAATTTCATTAAGTGACAGTGTGTTCAGGTAATTGAAAAAGTGTTTAGTAATGTTCTTTTGGTTGTTGCTTTAAATCTTGAGATAAATATATATATATATATCATTTTAAGTATTACATGTTTTAGAAGCACTTTTCCTCTGGTACCACCTTCAGGAATTTATTTAAATAAAGCCTCTTTACTGATTGGTATATACTATCTTATATATTTTTAAAAAAGATTTTATTTATTTGTTTTTGGAGAGAGAAGGGAGGGAGAAAGAGGGGGAGAATCATTGATCCATTGCTTCTCATACACACCCTGATTATGGACGAACCAGCAACCCAGGCGTGTGCCACGTGCTCTGACTGGGGAATCGAACCATAACCTTTCACTTTGCTGAACGATGACCAACTGACTGGGCCATACTGGTCAGGGCTATCTTGTGATATTTTTGTCCAGTGTGTTTTTGAGAAATCTGACTAACCCAGTAACAGTTTTGTGTTTTAACATAGGTGTTATGTTGAATTTATTTTTCATACTTTTTGTTTGAACGTTTTATTTCTTTTTAGAGGGGAAGGAAGAGGGAGAGAAACATCAATGTGTGGTTGTCTCTCATGCGCCCCCTACTGGGGACCTGGCCCACAACCCAAGCATGTGCCCTGACTGGAAATGGAACCTGCTACCCTTTGGTTTGCAGGCAGGCACTCAATCCACTGAGCCACATCAGCCAGGGCTGTTTTTCATGATTTTGATAGACCTTTCAAGGTCAGTGATAGCACATTATCAGGAAATGTAAGATTATTAAAGCTTCTAAATCATTCCAAGATTTTAATCATGTCAGGTTTATTTTCTACCTTTTCCCTGCATCTATATTATTTACACTACATTGCAGTAGAATTTCAAGTGAAATTGGATGGATAGGCCAGACATTTCAGACTCTTTAGGGGGGTAAGTGATACAGATAGTTGTATTTTTAATCTGGGAGATAGGTTTTTCACATGTATCATTCTCTCTTCAGTAATCGCTGACTTAGGTCATATACAAATAATGGGTTGATTACAAATGCCTGTTTAAATGCCCTTTGCTTGTGTGCATGTTCTTACTTCCTCTTCTCCTCCCTCCCCTCTTCCTTCCCCGCTTTTCTCTGGCTCCCCCTTTCCTTTCTTCCTTTCCTTCCTCCTTTTTCTTCCCTTTCTCCTTTCTTCTCCCCCTGCTCTCTCTCCCTGTGTCCTCTCATCCTTTCCTTTTTTCCTTCCTTCCCCTTTCATAAATCATTCATTTAACAACTCCTACTGTGTGTGTCATTCAGTGTGGAATGAAGGTGAATAAGCATCAGACCTGGTCTCAGTGAGCTCACAGTTTAGCAGAGGACACAGAGAAAACAAAACAAAGTGTGTATTGAATTATAAGAGCATTGATTCAACATAGTATGGTAATTATAAGTGCTGTCAGAGAACAGAAGAGGATGTCTAAATCAGAGAGCCATGGAAAGTCCTCTGGTAGAATTGACATCTAAGCTGAGAGTTAAAGATTTCACTAGGCAAAGAATGGTAGAAAGGAGTGTTTCAGACGGAGAGGAAACAACATTGGAAAACAAAGAAAAAAGCAAGGCAATGTGTTTGGAAACTAAGTAGTTCGTTGTGGATGAATTACCTTAAAGCATGATGTGTTCAAGTTGGCAGCAGGAGAGCAGTGATGGGAGATGATGCTAAGTTAGGGAGTTAAAAATTTTCTTGAAAGTTTTCTTGAAAGTTACGTGCAACCACTGAAGGTTTTTGAGAAGGGGTAAAGATGTTGGGTTTATATGAATACATCAAAAGGGCTTGCCAGTGTGACTCAGTCTGTTGGACTTTGTCCTGCAAGGCAAAAGGTCTCGGGTTGGTTCCCAGTCAGGGCACATTCCTAGGCTACAGGTTTGGTCCAGGTCCCTGGTTGGGACGAGTCAGGGAGGCAACTGATCCAACTGATCAGTTTCTCTCTCACATTGATGTTTCTCACCCCGCCCCCAAATAAATAAATAGATAAATAAATAAATATTTTTAAAAACATAAAGGGATATCTTGGTGGATGGTCTGGAGATGCCAGGCAAGGACCCCAAGAAAGAAGTGAATAAGGGCCTCAACTACTGCATAGGCAGTAGAGCAGAAGGGACAGATCTGAGCTATCTAGGAAGTGGAATATAGGACCTAGTAGCTCACCCTGGGGTGGGAGGAAGATGGAGGTTCCTTGGGGCATGAGATGGATGTTACTACCGTTTGAACACTGTTGTTATTTGAGTAATAATGAGTAAAGATGAATGGGGTTTTGCATATTTAAAGGACCTGTATGAGATCCACATTTAAGTGGGTCTGCTTATTAAGATGTAAGATTAAGAGAGCAGGTAGGATGGAGAGAAGTCAGAGGCTTGGTTACCCAGTGTGAATGTTAACTTCATAGTTAATATTTAACTAAAATATTCAAAGGGATTTAGATCCATAATATGACAAATGTATTTTGTCCTATAAATTTGTGGTGTTTTTGATGAAAGGCAATTTTGTAAAATACTGACTTGTTTTCTGTCCAAATTGTTAAGTCTTTGCTTATTGTAGTTTTAAAAATTATGGTAGTTGAGTACATATTTCTCTGAAGAATATGTTTTTGCTAACTTAGCCTATAAATTCAGTCATTGAAGGGATATCATATACCTTCTTTGTATCAAACATGATTCTAGGTATTGAGGATACATCAGTGAACAAGACAAGAGTTCTTACCCTGAAGAGTTTACTTTTTATTAGGGTAGACAGACACCAAGCCAAAAAAAAAAAAAAAAAGAAAAGAAAAAGAAAAGTGGTAATTGCTATGGAGAGAAATAAAACAGATTCAGGCTAAGAGGTTAGAGTGGCAGAGGGTGTTACTTTAGATTAGATGTAATGAAGGGCCTGTTTGAGGAGATGACATTTAAGCATCACGTGAAACAAATGAGGTAGTGAACCATTCATTTATCCGGGGGAAGAGCACTCCAGCCAAAAAGTACAAGTGCAAAGACCCTGTAGTTTGGCCTGTTTGACCTTGGCATATTTAAGGAGCAGGAAGAAAGCCTTTAGGGCAACAATGGTAGGAGATGAGGCTAAAGAGGTTACAGGGCCAGTACAGTGTAGGACCTTGTAGGCCATGGTAAGGACTTTAGGGTAAAATCGGAGTGTGCAAAGGGATCATTGAAGGGTTTGAGCAAGAGAGTGCAGTGGTCTGATACATTTTCAGAAAGAACAGTAACTGCTGTGTAGGGAACAAACTGCAGGGAGCAAACGTGGAAGTAGGAGATGTGGCTACCACATTAGTTCCAGTAAGAGAGGCGATGGAGAGGTGGTGGACCATGGCAAGAGATGGCTATGTTGAAGATAGTATTTGAATGGATGGGATATGAAGGGAAAGTTCTGCTTGCTGCTACTTACAGATGACAACCTCCCGCCCCCTTAAAATTTTTTTTTTAATTTTAATTTTTATTTTTTGCTGTCATTGATTGGTAGATGGGATTCTTAGAACTGAGTACTGCCAAGCAGGTATTCCCAGCTCGTAGCCTTCCCTTATTAGTGAGCAGTGAACATTCAGACGAGCATTGTATTTGGTTGTGTTTCTGAGTTTTAGAATATGAGATAAATTTCACTTCTTCGAAGTGTGCAAGCAGTACTTCTTTGTGTTTTCACAAAATTATGCATCCATCACTATTTTCCAACTCCAGAACATTTTCATCTTCCCCCCAAAAATCCTGTACTTACTAGCAGTAACTCCCTTTGCTCCCTTTCCCCGACCTTCCCCAGGCAATCTCTAACCTACTTTCTGTCGCTCAGGACTTGCCTGTTCTGGACATCTCCTACCACGTGAATCATACAGTGCGTGGCCTTGTGTGTCTGACTCCTTTCACTTGGCTTAATATTTTCAGGGGTCATTCATTTTGTAGTATATGTCAATTCTTCATTCCTTTTTATTGCTGAATAATATTCCATCTTACATTTTTAAAGTATTTTATTTATTTATTTTTAGAGAGAGGGGAAGAGAGGGAGAAAGAGAGGGAGAGAAATATCACTGTGTGGTTGCCTCTCACGAGCCTCCTTCTGGGGGACCTGGCCTGTAACCCAGGCATGTGCTCTGACTGGGAATTGAACCAGTGATCCTTTGGCTCACAGGCCTCACAGGCCGGCACTCAATCCACTGAGCCACATCAGCCAGGGCAATATACCATTTTATTGATATACCACATTTCTTTAGGCTGTTTATTAGTTGCTAGATGTATGGATTATTTCTACTTTGCAAACATTTTTTATTTAATTTTTAAAAATATTTTATTTATTTTTAGAGAGGAGAAGGGAGAAGAGAGGGAGAGAAACATCAGTGTGTGGTTGACTCTTGTGCATCCTCTACTGGGGGCCTGGCCTGCAACCCAGGCATGTGCCCTAGACTGGGAATGGAACCAGTGACCCTTTGGTTTGCAGGCTGGCACTCAATCCACTGAGCCCACACCAGCCAGGGCTATTTCCACTTTTTGACTGTGAATAATGCGGCTGTGAACATTGGTATATAAGCTTTTGTTTGAACATATATTTAAAAAAATTTTGTGTCCTAGGAGTGGACCTTTCTATTTGTAGGGTAGTAACACTACCTGTGGTAACCCTGTTGAGAGCTCAGTGTTTAGCTTCAGATGTTTTGTGTCATTGTAGTAAGTGGCCAGCAGGAGTTGGACATTTAAAAAATTCATTCAGCATTTATTATTACTATTATTCCTCATCTAAGGATATATTTATTTATTGGAGAGAGAGAGGAGTGGGTGGAGAAAGAGAGGAGTGGGTAAAGAAAGAGAAAAACATCGGTGAGAGAGAGAAAAACATGGGTGAGAGAGAGAAGCATCGATCAGTTGCCTCCCATACACGCCCTGACCGGGGATTGAACTTGCAGCTTAGATATGTGATCTGACTAGGGTTTGAACCCCTAGCCTTTTGGTGTATGGGACGACACTTCAGCCAACCAAGCTACCCGGCCAGGACCATTTAACATTTATTGAACACTTACAGGCTAGTCTCTGTACTAGCCATTTAGGACATAAAAGTGAACAAAACATGTAGACAGTCCTGGCTCTATGGATCTTACATTTTAAGGTACGGGGAGAGTGAGCAGACAAATAAGAATGAACATAAATAAATTATCTAGTTTGTTAGGTGATAAGTAGTGTGGAAATAAGATGGGAGCTGGGCAAGGAGGGTAGGAGATGTGGCGGTTGAGGCAGGTTGTAGCATTATGCAAGCTGGTCAGATAGGCTTTATTGAGAAGACTTGATGAGAGTATGTGAGGGACTTGTCATGTGGCCTCGAAGGTAGCTCAGTGAATTGCACAGAGGCCAGGGTAGTTGGAGTGGACTTGGGAGGGCCTGGTAGGGACTGGGGTCAGACAGGTAAAGAGATGCAAGTTGGGGGTAGAACAGAACAGATCAGATCAGATCAGATCACCTAGTATCTTGAAGGCCTTTATAAGGATTTTGGATTTCACTGTGGTAGAAATAGGGGGCAACTGGAGGCTTTGAGTAGAAGAGTGATGTGGCCTCATTACAGACTGGCAAGTTACATTTTTAAAGGCTCACTGACTGCTGTGTTGGAAACCAGCTGTAGGCAAGTTGAAGAAAGAAGGTGACCATTTAGGAAGCTATTTTAATATGGATGATGGTGGTGGTGATGGAAGAAGACTTGGGGTGGTGAATACAGAATACGATATACAGATGATGTATTATGGAATTTTATACCTGAAACCTATGTAATTTTATTAACTTATGTCACCCCAATTAAGGAAAAAAGAAAAAGGATGTTCCTAGCTGGGTGCTAGGTAGCTCAGTTGGTCAGAGCCTTCTCCTGTATACCAAAAGGTTGCAGGTTTGATAATCAGTCAGGGCACATACCGAGGAGGCAACTGATCAATGTTTCTCTCTCACATCGATGTTTCTCTTCCCCCCCCCCTCCCACTGCCCCACACCTTTTTCTCTCTAAAATCAACAGGCATGTCCCCTGGGGAGGATTTATAAAAAAAGATGCTGGTGGTGTATGAGGTGTGCCAGTGAGGGAAGTGAGGAACAGTCAGATTCTAGGTGTCTTTTGAAGGTAGGGCCAACAGGCATTCCTGTCAGACTGAAGGTAGGGGAAAGAGAAAGAGTGAAGGACACCCAAGATTTTCTGCTGGATAACTGGAAAACGAATGAAGTTAGGATTGTATAATTTTTGGAAATAAGCATTTATATTTTGTATTTGTCAAAAATGCTGACTGTTGTATTGCTCTGTGAAGTGTGGTTGTAAACAAATTATGGATATGCTGTATTTTTTAGTAATAGACATTTAAAATAATTGAAAACTTTTATTCTTTTTTTAAAGTATATTTTATTGATTATGCTATTATAGGGGATGAAGTGACTGGAAAAGGGTGAGTGCCTAGCAAGCCTTCAGCAGCCAGGCAGTGGCATTGTCCCCTCTCTGACCCCTCCCCCACATGCAGAGCCACAAAGCAGTGAAGTGGGTTGTCCTGCCTTGGTGAATACCTAAGGCCCCACCACATTCATCTTAACAAGTGTGCTAAGCAAGGGAGTCAGAGCAGCTCTACCTAATACACAGAAACAAACACAAGGAGGCTGATAAATTGAGGAGACAAATATAGCCCAAATGAAAGAACACATCAAAACTCCGGAAAAAGAACTAAGTGAAACAGAGATAGCCAGCCTACCAGATATAGAGTTCAAAACACTGGTGATAAGGATGCTTAAAGATCTCATTGATTATGGCAGACGCATAAGGCAAGAAATAAAGGCTACACTGAGTGAAATAAAAATCCAGAAGGAACCAACAGTGGAGGGGATGAAGCTGGGTTCAAATCAATGATTTGGAACATAAGGAAGAAATAAACACAATCAGTACAGAAAGAAACAAAAATTCAAAACAACAAGGAGAGAATAAGAAGACTCTGAGACATCTCAAGGCATGCTCACATCTGAATCATAGGGATGCCAGGAAGAGAAGAGAAAAAGCAAGAAGTTGAAAACTTATTTGAAAAAATAATGAAAGAAAACTTCCCTGATTTGACAAAGGAAATAGACATGTGAGTTCAGGAAGCACAGAGAGTCCCAAACAAGTTGGACCCTAAGAGGGCAATACCAAGACATATCATAATTAAAATGGCAAAGGTTAAATATAAAGAGAGAATCTTAAAAGTAGCAAGAGAAAAGGAGAGTTGTCTACAAAGGAGTTCCCATAAGGCTGTCAGCTGATTTCTCAAAAGAAACCTTACAGGCAACAAGGGACTGGCAAGAAGTATTCAAAGTGATGAAAAGCAAGAACCTACAACCAAGATTACTCTATCCAGCAAAGCTATCATTTATTTTTTATGTTTAAGTATTTTTATTGATTATGCTATTATAGTTTTCCCAATTTTTCCCCCTTAATCCCCCCTCAACCTTGCTCCCCCAACCCTCCAGCATTCCCCCCCCGCCCTTAGTTCATGTCCATGGGTTGTACAGGTAAGCTCTTTGAGTCCTCTATTTCCTATACCCTTTTTTTTTTAAGCTCTCCCCATCTATTATATGCCTACTAATTATGTTTCTTCTTCCCTGTGCCTTTTCTGTCCATTCCTCCCTATTCCTCCCTTCTCCCTCTCCACTGAAATCCCTCTGTGTGATGTCCATGTCTCTGATTATGTTCCTGTTCTGGTTGTTTGCTTAGTTTTTGTTTTTGTTGTTTTCTTTTAGGTTCATTTGTTGATAGTTGTGAGTTTGTTGTCATTGTACTGTTCATATTTTTTATCTTTTTCTTAGATAAGTCCCTTGAACATTTCATATAATAATGGCTTGGTGATGATGAACTCCTTTAATTTGACCTTATCTGGGAGCACTTTACCTGCCCTTCTATTTTAAATGAAAGCTTTGACGGATAGTCATCTTGGATGTAGGTCCTTACCTTTCATGACTTCAAATACTTCTTTCTACCCCCTTCTTGCCTGCAAGGTTTCATTTGAGAAATCAGCTGATACCGTAATGGGCACTCTTTTGTAGGCAACTTTCTCCTTTCCCCTTGCTTTTTTTAGGGTTTTCTCTTTATCTTTAATCCTGGGTAAATTGATGATGTGCCTTGGTGTATTCCTCTTTGGGTCCAACTTCTTTGGGACTCTCTTGGCTTCCTGCACTTCCTGGAAGTCTATTTCCTTTGCCAGATTGGGGAAGTTTTCCTTCATTATTTGTTCAAATAAGTTTTCAATTTCTTGCTGCTGTTTTTCTCCTTTTGGCACCCTGTAATTAGGATATTGGGACATTTCAGGTTGTCCCAGAGGTTTGTTTGTAAGACTTTCTTCACTTTTTTGAATTCTTGTTTCTTCATTTTGTTCTGGGTGGATGGTTTTTTTTTTCCTTTTGTTCCCAATCATTGATTTGGGTCCTGGTTTCCTTCCTGTCACTGTTGGTTCCCTGAATATTTTGCTTTATTTCACTTTGGATATCCTTCATTTGTTTTTTCATTTTTCAACCAAGCTGAATCAGATCTGTGAACATTTTGATTACTAGGGCTTTAAATTCTCCATCAGATAAGGTTGGCGATCTCCTCCTTGTTTAGTTTTCTTTCCGGGGTTTTGCTCTGTTTCATTTGGGCCATATTTCTCTGTCTTGATGCACCTGAGAAGTTGTAAGAGGGTGGGACCTTAGGTATTCACCTGGGCAGGGCAACCTGCCCTCTGCCACACTGGCGCACTGGCGGTGCTACCTGTGGGGGAGGGGCTAGAGAGGCAACAGTGCAGCTCCGCCGCTCGTCTCTAGCCCACTTTCCAACAGACTCGCGTGTGAGACTGGGAGTTTCTCCCACCTGGGCAATCCTAGCTGTAGTCCACAGTTGACTCTGAGTCTCAGTTTTTCCTATAAGTCAACCCCTCCCATGCAGCCCCCAAGCTGGCAGCCAGCCCCACTCCCATGGTTTTTCTGAGTCGGCCAACAAGGTCCCATTGTCTTACCGTCTTAACTGGTCTGGTTGCTTTTTCTTTAATTCCTTTGTTGTCAGAGTTCCATGCAGTTTGATTTTCTGGGGCTTTGGTTGTTGATTGATTTTAGATTGTTATCCTTTTGATTGTGGGAGGAAGTGAGAGGTTCTACCTACACCTCCATCTTGGCTGGAACTCCCCAAAGCTATCATTTAGACTTGAAGGACAGATAAAGTGATTCCCAGACAAGGTAAAGTTAAAGGAGTTCACCATCACGAAGACCTTATTATATGAAATGTTTAAGGGACTTATTTAAGAAAAATCAAAACTATGAACGTTAGAATGACAACAAACTCAAAACTACCAACAATTGAACCTAAAAAACAAAAAGAAAAAAAATTAGCAAACAAACAGAACAGGAACAGAATCATAGAAATGGAGATCACATGGAGGGTTATCAGCGAGGAGGGAGAGGGGGAAGAATGGGGGGAAAGGTACAGAGAATAAGAAGCATAATTGGTAGCTACAAAATAGACAGGGGACGGTTAAGAATAGTATAGGAAATGGAGAAGCCTAAGAACTTTTATGTATGACCCATGGATATGAACTAAGAGGGGGATTGTTGGAGGGAAGAGGGATACCAGGCAGAGGGGGGCAAGGGGGGTAAAATTGGGACAACTGTAATAAGCATAATCAATAAAATATACTTTAAAAAGTACTGTAGGAACCCAGCTCTGTAGTGTCATCTGTTAGTTGGTCTGCTGCCAGTTTTCTTAATAGAAGTACAATATTAGTTTGCATATCTTTCTATCCTTACCATTAAAGAAACAGGTAATCATCTGGTCACTACTCATTTTATGTTCTAATTTTCTTTTGTCTACATCACTATACAACTAGAAAAAGAGTTTTTATTTAGTTTCTGAAATGTTAGCATGTACATGATTAGCTTAAAATGTTTGACTTTTTTTTTAAGATTTTATTTATTTATTTTTAGAGAGAGGAGAAGGGAGGGAGAAACAGAGGGAGAGAAACGTCAATGTGTGGTTGCCTCTCATGCACCCTCTGCTGGGGCCCTGGCCCACAACCCAGGTATGTGCCCCACCTGGGAATCGGAGCAGTGACCCTCTGGTTCACAGGCCAGCACTCAAGCCACTGAGCCACACCAGCCAGGGCAAATGTTTGCCTTTTTGAATTTCTAAGAAGAATCCAAATGTTTTCAGTTATAAATAAAGATCCTTTGATTCAGGGAAATATTTTATGACATAACTTTAAAAGGGTGCTCAGAAAATCTGGAAGTGTAGTTTTTACCACACTGGGTATTATTTATGAAACTATTTATTATAAAAGTTAATGTAAGGCCCTGATTGGTGTGGCTCCATTGGGCGTCATCCACAAAGCAAAAGGTTGCCAGTTCGATTCCTGGTCAGGGCACACATATCTGAGTTGTGGGTTCAGTCCCCATACAGGGTGCATCCAGGAGGCAACCCAGCCACTGTTTTTCTCTCACAAGGCTGTTTCTCTCCCTCTCTTTCTCCCTCTCTTCCTGTCTAAAATTAAATAAATAAAATCTTTAAAAAAATGCTAATGTGTTTGCTCTGACCTTTTCCGCATTCAGTTATTTGTCTAATGGGGTCATCTGTAGCAAGGATGTACTTAGCTTTAGGATACAGTTTGAGATACATATTAAATTTTGCATTACTCTGCCTGGTGTGAGTGTTTCTCCAGCTTAACATTGGTGTTTGTAGTCAGGTGGTAGAGGCTGGGTCTGTGGGCCATTATTATGATTTGTAAGGAAGAAAATCTTACAGAAAATAGTGTATCTATCACTTTTAAACTATAAATTTAGCAGTTGTCAAAAGAATACTAATTCCGTATATAGTTTTATATTATTAAAATGTGTCAGATTATAGTATATCTTGCACAGTGGAATGGATGCTTTATATAGACTTTTCTTATTTAAGCCATTTTCTTCTAATTTATAGATAAATTTTTGGCAGTGTGACTTAACTGTAGGATGTTTGAAGTCCTGTGTCAAGGTTTTACTAGTAACAGACTGCTGTCTCCTAATTGATAACCTTGCAGGATAATTGCTTATGAGAGCATAGTCATTAGTAACTGTTTAATAAGTTTCACTGAAAATCACGTTTTATCACTTAATAGCAGAAATGAAGATTATAAACTGTCAAACCTTTGAACAAATGACATTTAAAGAAAAAAATCACTTTGTACTGATGGTAAAAATTATACCTGAATGTGATTATAAGGCCATTTTGGTTTAGTTGAAGTGCCCAGTAAACAGTGTAGTTTAGTGATTATAAAAGCAGTACGGCTGGCGGGGGGTGGGGGGCGGGGGGGGGGAGGAGATATCTCAATCTTAGTACTTTTCTCCCTGTACTTTCCTGTTGGAGTTTGGATGAGGTAATTTATTTTTGAAATGAAAGTAGACATCAGTTTCTTTCTTTTTTTTTTTTTTTTTTGTAAAATGGGGCTAATATTACCTTACAAGATCCTGTGAGTACTAAATGAAATAACATTTAAAATGCTTTATGCTGTGTTTGGCAAAGTTCTCAGTAGTCTGTACATGGTAGCAGTATCATCCTGGTAAAAGCCTGTCACTCCTATTTATAAACAGGTAGAATGAGGATTCTTTAATTAAGACTGCTTAGGATTGAATTGGGACTGTTCTTGCTTACCAAGTTGTGGGGAGTTTTCTTAAACTTTCCAAGAAGTCTGGTGGTATTGTCTAGAATGAGGGATGGTTGCGGTACTTACCTCATGGGATTGTTGGGAGTGCCTAAATGTAATAACAGGATCTACTACATAGTAAGTTCTCAATAGATTGCAGCTATTGTTATTAGTTCTATAGAAAGAATGCGCAAACTCTTGTGAATTTAGGTTTTCAGTGTGATTTAGCAACTAGATTTTTTTTTTAAACTTAAACATTGATTTGGAAGTTTGGGAGAAAAATTGTAATTTTCTGATTAAGATTAAAACTCATTATTTTTGTCTTAGTGGAATCCTTTAAAACAAAATGTTTAATGGAATGTGAAAACCAGATTTCTTTATTCTAAGAACCTGTTGCTCCCATTTATCCTGGCCCTTCCTGTTGCAGAAGCTTCTACTAAATACTTGTCCTCTCTTCTAATGTGCTGCTGGCTTGCTCAGATGAGATTCTTTCAAAGGAAAAGTAAATTTTACTTCCAAGCCTAGAGAGTTTTTACTGGATTAGGTGAGCCACTGTAGATATTTATTTGCTGGGTAAGCCACCTCTAGTCTTGCTTATTTATGTAGAGCAAAAAAAAAATGTTTCTCTTGATCAGATCACTGCTCTGATACGGCATTTAGTCACATGAAGCTGGTTTAGTACGGTGAGCTTGAGGGCTGGGGTGGGGAAGAGTACTGGAGCCCTGCCAAACCTGCAAGTCTCCGCTCTAGAGGAGGAGTAAAAGGGCAGCTGGACAGGCTGGAAGACAAAGGAGCTACTATTGCTGTCAAAGTTTAAATGGGACAGTTTGGCTTATGCTTATTTGAGAGTTTGTTTTTAAATTTAGCTTTTCATATTTTCAGTTTTATCTTGGTAAGGATATCTCACCAAGGACCCATTTCTGTTTTTTATCTAAGTATCCTCTCTTAAAGTAGTTCAATGCTTTTTTTATAAAAAGTTGTTCAGTGTCAGAGGGCTTTGACATTTACTAGGAGACCTAATTTTGCTTTCCTCCAACTTGGAGAAATATTTTTCTAAGCTAGTTCTGTTTCTAACAAAATTAAGGAGGGTTTTTTATTACTACAAGAGCAATACAAGTTTGTTATAAATAATTAAAAATTACAGAAATGTATACAGTGAAGAGTGAAAGTCATTACCTTCCCAGTTTTACTTCCTGTTGGCAGCTTGAGTTGACAGTTTGGGGTATGTTCTTCCATACCTTTTTATTTGCACATGTAGACTTGTATATGAGTAGTTATTTTGTTATGTTTGCTTTTGCAAAAATGGGCTCATCTATACATACTGTTTGGAAACTTTTTATATCTTTCTATACCAGTACATAACAGATCTATGTCATTCTTTTTTGATGGCTTTAGCAAGATTTTATTTGTATTTAATATGCTATCTTCCTTAACAACAACTGATTTATGTAGGGCAGCAGTCCCCATCCTTTTTGGCACCAGGGACCAGTTTCCTGGATGATTCAAGTGCATTACATTTCCCTCCTGCTATATGGTCTGGTACAGGTGTGTGGCCTGGGGGTTGGGAACCCTTGGTGTGGGGCACCACGGTGCTTTTTGGCTTTAAATTTTGGCACATATGTAGAGGCTCACTTACAGCAGTATTTAGCACTCAGTGGTATTGTTACTCAGTACATATTGTTAATTTATTTGAATTAGTAGTAGTAGTAGTAGTACCTAATACTACTAGGTAGTGAATAGTCTTTGAGTCATCTGTAACATTTTTGATAGTGTCTCATAGCCCTATTATTATTATAGCTACTAAATATTAATGAAATGTAATTGCATGAGATTGCTATTAAAAGGTAAACTTTGAGGGTTAGTGAGGGAGAATCCTGTGCTAAAGAAGGTAATGCTGTTCTTGGGATCCCTAGAAGCATTTATTAGAAAGGTTAATTTTGGGACACACCACTGTAGGCAGTGACCCCAGCAGATGGTAGGGTCAAAATATGCGGTTTATGAAGAATTTTTTAACAGTACAGTTATAGTGTTCTAAAATGGCACATTATGTTTCTAAAGTTTCCTATTCATTAGGTATTTCTTATCCCTTTGAGGCAGGTCAGCAGCATTTTTTCCTTTTTTATGAGTGAAGAAGCAGATGCAAAGATGTTGAGTGATTTGCCCACAGGAACACGTTAACTGATGGCAGTCTGTTCTCTTGTTAGTAAATGGAAGCATGCTGACTCTACTAGTTATGAGTAGTGAGGTTGTTGCCATGTAGTGACCTTCTGCCGGCTTTGGAATAGTGAATGTAGTTTAGAAATCCTTTACCGGCCCCGGCTGGTACTGTAGCTCAGTGGATTGAGCTCCAGCTGCGAACCAAAGTGTCGCAGGTTCGATTCCCAGTCAGGGTACATGCCTGGGTTGCAGGCCATGACCCCCAGCCACCGCACATTGATGTTTCTCTCTCTCTATCTCCCTTCCTTCCCTCTCTAAGAATAAATAAATAAAATCTTAAAAAAAAAAAAAAGAAATCCTTTACTTTCTTCGTTGAAAGAAAGCGGCTTGAAAGCTTAAATTTACTTATATCATGGTATTAAATATTTCATGTAAACTTACCCTATTCTCTTAAAAAATAGAAGAAATCATAAAATATATTAAAATTAATCAGTGCACTTAGTTCTTTTGGGAGAACCTTTCTAGCTTGAAAATTAGTATTGTGATTAGATGAGAACAGTATAAAACTTTGAAGAGTTAATATTATGAAGTGGGAGAAAAATTAGTCCTCGGGTTATATGGCCACAAGTAGTTTTGAGTTGAAACCTTGTGGCCCACAGAGCCAGGAAAGGCTTTCAAAGACAATTTGTCCCTTTGGATTTAGACCCCAACTCTAGTGCCAAATGACACCATAGAAGTTTATCTAGGCCAAAAAAGTATTTACAATCTGGGTGGCATCACTTAAATTGTAAGTTTACTTGGAACCATTCTCTATTTACCTGTTTGATCTTGATTTATTAATCTATTCCCTCTCCTCCAGTATAGGTTTTTTTTTCTCCTATACATGCAACTTTTTTTCCTCTATCAGTTGAAAAGAATCCTAGCTGTAATCTTCCTATGTTGGTAGAGGAAGGGTAGGGGCAGTTTTCAAGTAATAAGCAACTATTATATAAAGATTTAACTTAAGGAGTCATACAGAACATGAGAATTATATATTCAGTTTGAGTAATTGCAGTTTTAAATTACAGTTGTTTATGATTATTTTGTAAGTGCCTAGTTGATATTCTTTTTTTGAAGATAAACTTGGAGAAGTGCTGTTTTTAATATTGTCATTTCTTAATTTTTTTGAGCCATCTTTTTACTTAACTCAAAAGTCTTTCAACTCAGAACTCTGGTGCTGTGAGAACATTCAGAGTGAAGGAGTAGGTGGTGGAAATGGCTCTTAGATATGCCTCTCTGGAGGTTATTTTTTATATTGTCTTCTTCATTCCTATATGCAGCTTAAAATTTTGGGGGTATGCTGCTCTAGAATAAATTTAGCACATTTCTATGTGAATAGTCACTAGGTCATTTTGTAGATATTGTAGATGGTAAGAGAGGTCTGCTAATTCTGTCCCAGTACAAATCTGCTTCAAGTGAGTGATTGAGGTTTTCTCAGTTCTGTGGTTGGGAAAATGGTTTCTTTCTAGATTGCATTGTCATGTGTTCTTTGCACATGTAACTGCAGTTTGAATATGGTTTAATGTGTCTAAAGATGAAGTTGTGACCAGTGATTTGATTCTTACAGCATGACAGGGTTCTCTCGACTAGAGTATCTTTCCTGATTCAGACCCTTCCCTCTATCATGGCACTTACTACATATTTCTAACAACACAGCTATAAACCACTCAGGACAGGAAGTAAACACGCACAACTATTTATTTTCATAAATATATCAGCACAAAATCAGTTTCAGAAAGTTCTGTGTGCCCTGAGTTGTAAACTTAGGCTCTCGAAGTTTGTTTTACATATATCAAATATTTTGTAGTGTTCTTTAGAATACAGATATGTGAATGATTTGAGTTTGATTGTAGATATAGTACTGTATTGAAATTGCTGTCTAACTTTTTTTTAAAGAGAGGGGAAGGGAGGGAGGTGGAAGGAGAGAAACATCAATGTGTGGTTTCCTCTTGCACGCCCCCTACTGGGCATCTGGCTCACAACCCAGCCATGTACCCTAGACTGGAATCGAACCAGTGACTCTTGGTTTGCAGGCCAGCTCTCAATCTACTGAACCACAATAGCCAGAGCTGTTGTCTAACCTTTTAAAAGTTAACTATTAGTGCCTCATTTTAATGGAAGTGGTAATTTCAAGCACTACTCTTGTTACACTTCATCAGAGGTGTATTAGAAGCAAAAGAAGATGTGATGTGTGTCAGGTTACACTGTCACTTGCCTCATCACCCTGATGATAGGTAATATAGTGAAATAGGGTTTGTTTCATTTAAATCTGCTTGCCTCTTTTTTTTTTAAATTTTATTTTAATCATTGTTCAAGTACAGTTTTCTCCCACTTACTCCCATAAATCTGCTTGCCTCTTAACTAGTTGCATGACCTTAGGCAATTTTATTTCTTTGAGCCTTATTTTCAGCACATGAAACATGGGGAAAATAATATTTGTTGTTTTGTTATCAATTAAATAAGATCATACATGCAGAATACTTATTACCATGTTTGGTTTATAAGTGCCAAAAATAATAGCTGTAATATATTGGTGGGGGGGGGAGCCTCTTTACTATGTGTCTTCAAATTGTTGTGGTTTTTTTTTTAATATTTTATTTATTTACTTTTAGAGAAAGGGGAAGGGAGGCAAAAAGAGAGGGAGAGAAACATCAGTGTGTGAGAGATACTCTCGCATACCCCTGACATGGCCTGCAACCCAGGTATGCGCCCTGACTGGGAATCAAACCAATGACCTTTCGGTTTGCAGACTGGTGCTCAATCCACTGAGCCACAATAGCCAAGGCAAATTGTTAATTATTTAGATAGACTTTGTGTGGTCAGTGTGCATTGCACTGGCATAAAATAGAGTGCTTATTACCTATTACCTGTGCACCTAGTTACTGAAAACCAAATTCATATAGTTTTGTTCAGTCTTTGTCCTTGGAGCCCCACATTTTTTTTCCCTTTCCTAGTTCCTTTTTTTCTCTATGGTGTTTAATAAAAAGAGAATTGAATAGAAATTTTCTACTGGAAAATATGTGTTTTGGGGGCAGTGTCTTTTTAATAGTGTAAAATTCAGGCCATGGCCGGGTAACTTAGTTGGTTAGAACATCATCATGATATGCCCAAGTTGTGGGTTTGATTCCTGGTCAGGGCACATAAAAGAATCAATCAATGAATGCATGCAGAAGTGGAACAACAAATCGATGTTTCTCTCTCAGTAATATAGTTTTCATCTCTTACCATATATTTGACCCTGTTTACGCATTTCCCACTTTCTCCACTCAACTTCTCCTTTTGTAATCACCATTTGTGGTCTAAATTTGTGAGTTTGTTTTTGTTTTGCTTTGTTAGTTTGCTACCTTTTTGTTCTGTATTACACATGTAAGTGAAATTATATGGTTTTTGTCCTTTTCTAGCTGACTTATTTCACTCAGCATAATGGTCTCAAGATCTATCATGTTGCAAATGGCGATATTTCATCTCTTCTTGTGGCTGAACAGTAGTCCATTGTGTATATGAGGATGTATATGTATATATCACATCTTCTTTATGCAGTTGATCTTAGAATACCTAGGTTGTTTCCGTATCTTGGTATTGTAAATAATGCTGCAGTGAATATAAGGGTACACACATCTTTTTCAAATCAATGTTCTCATATTCTTCAGATAAATATCCAGAAAGGGAATTTCTGGATCATATAATACTTATGTTCTGAATTTTTTGGGGAACTGTCATGCTGTCTTCCATAGTGGTTACTCCACTTTACAATCCCACCATCATTAAGAGTACACACTTTCAAATCAGGCTCAATTCTCATCCCGGCACTATTATTGACTTGTGACGTTGGGCAAATGACTTCAGCTTCTCTGGTGCTTAATTTAAAATTCTGAAATGAGGATAGTGATAAAACCTACTTCCTACTTTGGAAGGATTGAATGCAATAATTCATGTAAAACATTTAGCATGGTGTCTAATATTGGTGAGCAAGAGATGTTAATTATTGTTATTAATAATGATAAATAGGAGAAGAGATAAGTAGTGGATGGGTATCAGACTCTAGGGTGTGTTGTTTAGAGCAGTGCTGTCATTAGGAATACAATGCAAGCCATTTGTCATGTAAATGTTCTAGTAGCTGCATTTTTTAAAGGAAAACTTATTTTAATAATATTCTGTTTAACTTGGAATATCCAAAAATATTGTCATTTAACATGTCATCAATGTAAAATTATTGAGATAATTTACATTTTTCATATTAAGTCTTTGAAGTTTGGTACTTTATATTTGTAGCATATTTTAATTTGAAGTCTAAATTTTCATTGGAGATACATGATCTGTATTGAGTTCATAAAATTTATCATTGTAAAAGTAGATTCACATATACCGGATGTTCTAAACATTCATAAAAGTTTTCTAATAACCCAATTGAATATTAACATTTAGGTTTGAAATAACTAAAATTACTGGATCCTATGGTAGTCTTATTATTAATTTTTTAAGGAAACTTTGTATGTTTTCCATTGTGGCTGTACCTGCTGTGTACCCCGATGTTCATTGTGGAGCTTGCCTTCTTAACAGCCATACCACCTTTTACTTTGGTGGGTGGAGTGAAAAAACAAAGGGAAATGTTTCTCTCCCCTTAGAAGTTTTTCTGGGTTTCTTTTATGGAAGAGCTGGAATGGAGTGATGTAGAGGAAGGTGAACAGTCTTTAGCTGTTCGTTTGGGTGTTTAAGGACTGGACTAAATACTTAAATTCCTGTTGGGCATTAAAAAGATACCCAATAAAGCCACATTCTTTTCTTTTCCACATCCAGATTTTTTGTATTATATGTTTAAAAGCTGTCAGGGATTCTGAAGACTCTTTTCAGATGCCAGGACAGTGCTTTAGGCAACCTACCAACCACCACTAGATAAGAATTATGGATTCAAACTCTGATGTAGTCCAACCTTCTCACTTGGCTCACTTGATTCATAATCCAGTACTCCTTTCCATTATATCCTAGAGAACTGCCCCACTTCTAAACCAGCACCGGGATTCAGATTGCCTCATCCGCAAGAAGTGTTTCTACAAGTTCCTAATACAGCTCCTTGATATGTTAGTGTCTGGTGTTAATTTTTGACTAGGCTGAACTCTCAGTTTTTGTTGTCATTAAACTTTTGGATAATTTTTAAAAATGCAGTTTTTCCCCCTAGAAAAACACTGAAAACCTTTTTATATATATGAACTTGGATTGGGTTCAGACATTAAGGTGGCTGTAGAAGTACAGTGAGAGACTTATAAGACTACAGCTTTTGGTGAATGGAATGCCTGTGTGTGTGGATTGAAGCCAGCTTTCATGGCAGATGTTAACAGTGTGGTTTAGTTTCCCATCTCTGTGTCCCTGAGTTCTAACTTAACTTGTCCTGATTGCAGTGTTAGCTGTGATTATGTATTGATGAAACAAACTTGGGTCCTAATTAAGTCTCAAGTAAAATTAAAATGGAACAGTATGCTACCTAAGCACTAATCTGCTAAACAAATATTTAATTCAGTCTAGTGCCTAGGCACAGTGACTTTATAATGCAGGTAATTTTTACATATATTTAATATGATGTAATTAATTTTTGACTAATGTAAATATCTTATTTGAAACATTATAAAGTTTTAAATTTTTGGAAAATTCAGGTGATATTCAAATTATGGAGACTCAAGGTAATAAGAGTAGAGGATTAGAGATGAATACACTTCAGGGTAACAAATATGCTGTACTGTTAAAACTTTATTGTGGAAATTTGTCCTGACTAGTGTGGCTCAGTGAATTGAGTGCCAGCCTGTGAACCAAAGGGTCGCCAGTTTGATTCCCAGTCAAGGCACATGCCTGGGTTGCAGGACAGGTCCCCAGTAGAGGTCACGCAACAGGCAACCACACATTGATGTTTCCCTCTCTCCCTCCTTTCCCCTCTAAATTGACATGTAATGCTAGATTGATTCACTTTTAGTGTTGCTAAGACAGGTTAGTGGTTTCAGGTGTTGTCAGCCTTATCTATCTGTTAAAAAGTTCCTATTTCATTCCTTGGTTTTAGTAGTCACTAGTGATTGTTAACTGATCCATTATATAAGGATTGCTAACTGGTGTTCTAATTATATCTCTTTTGACATCATCTATATTTATTGATTTTATAATACAGAAGTGTAGGATAAATGATTATTTTTCTTCTCACTTTGCTGGTTTTTTGGAATAATGAGTTTGTGCCCTAGGAACCTCCTAAAATGACCAGGAAATCTTTTTTGTTTTCTTTTAGTTGTTTTCTTTCTATTTATTTATTTAAAATTACTTTATTGTTATTCAATTATAGTTGTCTGCATTTTCTCCCCACCCCTCCCTCCCACCCCAGCCAAACCTCCCTCCCTCCCTTGCTTCCACCCTCCCCCTTGGTTTTGTCCATGTGTCCTTTATGGTACTTCCTGAAAACTCTAGTTTTTTAAATATCATGGATTTTAATGTATTATATGTGTTTTAATCCATTGTGGTTGCTGTTTTTGATATTTCAGTTGTCTTATCTTGGACCAGTTGGATCCCTTCAAATGGATTCCTGTGTTCTTTTGAACATGATCCGTTTAGTTTTTGATAACTTCCTTGCTTTCTGGCACAAGGAGCTTAGATTCATCTTGTACATTTCCTGCCCCAGACCTGGAGTCAGATATTACTTCAAGGAGCCTTGGTATTCTCAAGTGGTGATGGTTTTTAGAAACCACAAGTAGGGTTTTAGGGGTGTTCGTTGCTACTGGTTTTGTATTGCTTTTAGGCTTTTTTTAGTGTTTAGACCCAGGAAATGAGGTGGTTTTTGTTTCTTTGTTTTTAAAGGGAAAGATAAATGACTTTGTACTGATATTTCCAGTTCCCATGAAAAATTACACTTTGACTTATTTATTTATTTATCCCCCTCCCCCAACACTGTCTAAGTCTGTGTAACGGCTTGTCTCATGGAGGAGAGCGCCAGAATAGGTTAGACTCCGTTGCTGTAGCAAGCTTTAAATTATTTTTTGTATCTTTAATTTTATGCTGAGAATCTTAGTTCCTAACAATTTTAATATATTACATATCACGTATATAAGTTTTGAAATACCAGTACTAGTCTTTTTAAAAAGGTTTTTATTGGATTTATTGGGATGACATTGGTTAATAAAATTATGTAGATTTCAGGTGTACAGATCCATAATATATCATCTATATATTGTATGTGTGCCTACCATCCAAAGTTGTCTTTTTAAAATTTTCATTGTTGTTCAAGTACAATTTTCCATCTTTTACTCCCATCCCAGTCCACCCACCCGGCCCTCCCCAACTCCCTCCCATTTCCACCCGCCCCTAGTTTTTGTCCATGTGTCTTTTATATTTATTCCTGTAAACCCTCCCCCTTTTCCTCTGAAATTCCCTCCTCTCTAGACACTGTCAGCCTGTTCTCTATTTCAGTGTCTTGGTTATATTTTGCTCGTTTCTTTGTTTTGTTGGTTAGGTTCCTGTTAAAGGTGAGATCATATGGTATTTGTCTTTCACCGCCTGGCTTATTTCGCTTAGCATAATGTTTTCTAGCTCCATCCATGCTGTAGCAAAGAGTAGGAGCTCCTTCTTTCTTTCTGCTGTATAGAATTCTATTGTGTAAATGTACTATAGTTTTTTTGATCCATTCATTTACTGATGGGCACCTAGGTTGCTTTCAGCACTTGGCTATTGTAAATTGCGCTGCTATGAACATTGGGGTGCATAGGTTCTTTTGGATTGGTGTTTCAGGGTTCTTAGGATATAATCCTAGCAGTGGAATTGCTGGGTCAAAAGGCAGATCCATTTTTAGTTTTCTGAGAAAAGTCCATACTGTTTTCCATAGTGGTTGTACTAGTCTGCAATCCCACCAACAGTGCACTAGGGTCCCTTTTCTCCACAACCTCTCCAATACTTGTTGTTTGTTGCTTTGTTTATGATGGTCATTCTGACTGGTATAAAGGGGTATCTCATTGGGGTTTTAATTTGCATCTCTCTGATAGCTAGCGATATTGAGCATCTTTTCATGTGTCTCTGGATCTTCTGTATGTCCTCCTTGGAGAAGTGTCTGTTCAAGTCCTTTGCCCATTTTTTAATTGGGTTGCTTGTCTTCTTAGAGTGGAGTCATGTAAGTTCTTTGTATATTTTGGAGATTAAACCCTTGTCCGAGATGTCCTTGGCAAATATGTTTTCCCATACAGTTGGTTCTCTTTTTATTTTAATACTGTTTTCTTTAGCTGTATAGCAGCTTTTTATTTTGATGAGATCCCATTTGTTTATTCTTTCTTTTATGTCCCTTGCTCTGGGGGACATATCAGTAAAAATGTTGCTGTGTGAAATATCTGAGATTTTCTTGCCTATGTTCTCCTCTAGGACTTTAATAGTGTCATAGCTTATATTTAAATCTTTTATCCACCTTAAAGTTGTCTCTTTCTGTTACCACTTATCCCCCCATTTCCCTCTTCTGTCTCCCTCATCCCCTTTCCGTCTTGTAATCACCATACTGTTTGTTTCTATGAGTTTTTTGTTTTGTTTTGTTTTATTTTGGCTTAATCCCTTAACCTTTTTTTCACCCAGCCGCCAACCCCTCTGATGGCTGTAAGTCTGTTCACTGTATCTATGATCTGTTTCTGTTTTGCTTGTTTATTTTATTCATTAAATTCCACATACAAATAAAATCATATGGTGCTTGTCTTTCACTGACTGGTTTATTTCACTTAGCATAATGCTCTCCAGGGCAGTCTGTGCTATAATACTAGTCTTGTAAGACTAATTAATGCAATTTAAAATTTCTTTGTGTTTTGTTTTGTCATCAGTTGTATTCCAATAGGGATACAAAAAGAAAATACTTATTTTAAAGTGACTTGAAATAATAATTGTTCCTTTGTGCTTATACTGCCAGTTGATAAACAGGTCATTTATTTCAGTTTGTCTTCTATTTTTTAGGGATTACCCTGTGTTTTCCTTTTTAATTTTTTTTTCATGTCAAGTATTTACATGGTTTCATAATGTTGGGGGCATTTTTAAAATGCTACTGGTTGGCATATCATCATCTTTCTTTGCATGTTGTACCACTAACTAAAGAAATGAAGTCTTATTTCACTGTGTTTTTATTTAAAATTTAATTTATGCTTGCATGAGTTTCCCCCTACCCCCCAACTCATGGGAGTTTGTTTTTATTGGGATGTTGCATTCCCATCTTCCTGGGAGAGCTTCCAGAGCTCTTTCTGTTTCTTGGAGCTGCTGCTGCTCCTGCTGCCAGTGGCTGCTTCGGGTCCACTGCTGATCTACTGTTCCTTCGAAGAGAATTTCCTCTTTTTCTTGGGGACACTGCTGTTTCCGGCCTCTTCAGGTCACTGACTGGTTCCTCTTTGGGGGAAGAGTTCTTCCTCTTGGGAAGACTTTCACTGCCAGTTGTCTCCTCAAGATCACTACTAACCAGCTCCTCCTTGGAAACCAGTTTCCTTCTCTTGGGATGAGATGGAGATAGTGGGCCTTCCATTACCTTCTCCTACGGAGCCTCCTGGAGCTTTTGGTTTTTCTTCTTTTGGGTTTTTTACCTCCTCCAGGCACACAGCCAACAACAAACAGCAGGATTTTACACTGCCCCACCCCAACCCTTCAGTTGAGGACTTCTGAGAGGCAACTGGGGACAGAACCCCTTGGCCCAGGACACAGAGGTGTACTCCAGTCAGCTCTGTGGGTGTTTGTGTGAGCTTTCAAGGTTCAGATTTAAAAGTTCGGTGTACTTTTTCCCTGTGACCAGATGGTTGCTAGATGGCAGTAAGTGGTTCTTGTTTATATATTGCTTTTTAAACTTTCAAATATTTTACTGGGTTTTGAACATATTGTATGTCATTAGAAGGCAGATGGAACTGTGATTGCTTAAAAGTTGTGTTTGTGATATCTGCAGATAATCAATAAATATTCCCTGTAATCCCTCCTCAATTAATTAATGATTTAAAGATGTTTTGCAGGTTGATACAGTATATTGAATTTATGATATAGAGTCAAACTTCTGGATTATGTGACTCAAATTTGCCAGACAGGGCACTTTTCTTATTGCCTAGCTGCCATGGAAATAGATGTTAAAATCAGCTCTTGAGTAGGTAGGTGGTGACAAACTGGCTGTACTGTTATACTGGGTTGCTAGACTTTATTTGGCCCTATCTTCCTCCCATCCTTTTCTTTCTCCTTTTCTTAAGTATCTGTGCTTTTTAGAATATTTTATCTGGCAAAATCCCAAGGTGACGTCCCTAGGTTTGGAAAATGGCTTTTCTTTGCTTACATTTGTACTGTTTAGGTAAAATGCTTTACCTCATGGATTACTGAATTGGCATTTAAAAAAATCAGTTCTTACTAGTTTAATATAGTTAAGGGATACAGACTGATATATAGATTTTTTCCCCTCTTTATTGAAATAGGTACATTAATTGTTATTTAAAAATATTTTATTTATTTATTTTTAGACGGGGGGGGGAGAAAAAGAGGGAGAGAAACATCAATGTTTGGTTGCCTCTCGCATGCCCCACAATGGGGAGCCTGGCCCGCAACCCAGGCATGTGCCCCAACTGGGAATTGAACTAGTGACCCTTTGGTTCACAGGCTGGCGCTGAATCCACTGAACCACACCAATCAGGGCAAAATAGGTACATTAATTGTTAATACTTCCTAGGAAAGGTCTAGAAGGACCTAGAACAAGTTGTCAACAGTGATTATCTCTAGAGCATGAGAGTACAGAAAATGTTTACATCTACTTTGTGCAGTTATGATGTTTGATTTTTTTATTAGCATGTACTATTTTATTATAAAATTTTTCCACTTCTAAAAGTAGTCAGTAATTCAAATATAGAAAAAACTAAGGGAGGAAAAGTAGAAATCATCTCTTGTAACATGTATATTTTTGGCTTTGAGTCTGATACTTAATTGTGTGATGTTGATTTTTACTGTACTTAGGTTCTAAGGAAAACATAACCTGTGTCATACTGTTGTGAGAGTAAATGGGATGATACTACAAAGCTTAGTGTCTGGCACTTGATGAACGATCAGTAGAATAGAAGCTGCCTGGTTGGTGTGGCTCAGTGGACTGAGTGCAGGCCTGTGAACCAAAAGGTTGCTGGTTTGATTCCCAGTCAGGGCACATGCCTGGGTTGCGGGCCACGTCCCCAGTGGGGCACACAAGAGGCAACCACACATTTATGTTTGATTGAGCGCGGGCTGGGAACCAAAGTGTCCCAGGTTCGATTCCCAGCCAGGGTACATTTCTGGGTTGCAGGCCATAACCCCCAGCAACCGCACATTGATGTGTCTCTCTCTCTCTCTCTCTCTCTCTCTCTCTCTCTCTCTCTCTCTCTCTCTCCCTTCTCTCCCTAAAAATAAATAAATAAAAATCTTAAAAAAAAAAAAAGAATAGGAGCTCTGGTCTTTTTAGACCCTAGATTTGCTGTCCTGTAGGTTTTGGGGAGGCAGTAGTATAGCTGTATAGATGTCAGGAGTGTATTGTGGGCATCTTAGAAGAGTTTGTAATTTGAGTCTGTAACTCTTCCTTGGAAGCTTCTTCTTGACTGTTTCTATTTCAGCTTCTCTCTCCTATAAGTATATTCTAAAAGGGCTCATTTCCAGTGTTTCTGCCCACAGAGACATTGGGGTCCACTTTGTACCTGTTCTGTTATGGTTACTTACCAATAGATGTAAAAATTTACTTCACCCAGTAAAAATGTAAAAGATGGCACCAAAGCAGGAGGGTTTGTCTTACATTGCCTCCCAAAAGCAAACTGAAAATAAAAGTAAATAGGGGAAGAAACACCTGAAATAAACAACTAAAGATTACCTGAAGAGAAGACACTTAACCAAGGACGGTCAGAAACAGCCTCAAGACTGGTAGAAGGGTCAGGGACACAAAAGGGGCCAGCACTCTTTCACAGGCGGAGGCCAAGGTTGAGGCATGACTGTGGGAGCTTCCCCCTGAGGAGAGTGAAGCCTGGACTGCAGGCTGGGCTCCCAAGCTCAGAGAGCCAGCGCTGGGATCACCTGCCCACACAGGATCAGCTGGTGAAGGGCTGTGGGTTTTTTTCCCCGCTGGAGAGAGATGGAGCCAGCTGGAGACAAAGCCACTTTTTTCATTTTTTTAAGAGCCCAATGCGCAGGATTAGCATGCACAGCCACACACCTTGGGCTTGGGTGAAGGAGGGCAGTGCAGTCAAGTCTCATGAGGAGAGTTTGGAGTGGGGGTTTGGCTGCCAGGTTCCTGGTGCTAGGACATACCTCCATACCCGCAGCAACCATTTTTCTTGACAAGAGCAGGTCCCTCCCAGGGGAAAAACAAGAGCATTCCACCCTGTGGGAATCCTATTACCCTACTCTCTGGAATCCTCCTAGCCCCATCCTCTGGAATCCCACTAGCTCTACCTTCTGGAATCCTGCTCACCCTACCCTGCATCCTTTTTTCTTTCTTTTAAGTTTTTAAACTTATTTTTATTTTTATTATTGTTTTTCTTTCTTATTTTCCTCCGACCTGCATTTTATCCCCTGCTCAGGAGACAGCCATATAGGCAGGCTCAGGGGTCTTAGAGACTGGCTTTAGGGCACAGCCATTGTACACTTCCCCAGGAACTGGACTGGCACTTCCCCTTCATGAGAGAGCCTAGGAACACCCTCCTGGTTTCTGGCAGACGCAAGTTCTGGGCTCTGGAGGCCCTGCCCTCTTTCTTACTAGGGTTTTCACCCTGCTGAGATCAGGGAAATAGTTTGGGACAAACTCAGATGTATGATACAGGGATGGGGAAACACCTACCATCTTCCCTGAAGTCTGGCACCTCCCACCGGAGATCTAGGGATCCTATCCTTCTGATTCCACCAGAAGCTGTCTCAGAAACAGATGGGTCAGCAGCTAGACTAGCGGCAGACCCACAGGCAGAGGCAGGTGGAGGTGGATCCTGCAGTGCCTTCAGTCATTAGTTGACCCACCCCTGGGCCCTGTGCTGATAAAAGGCCAGCCTTTTAGAGCAGTGAGGCCAAGCCCAAAGGAGACAGCCACAAACTGGATCACTTGTACCTTCAAACAGGATGCCTAGAGCTACACATGGATGGCGTCTGACTTTGACGTACACCAGCTTCAAACAACATCAGGGATGTATTAAGAGGGAGAACCCACCAGGCAAACACTAAACCCTGCTGTGATGAATTTGACTTTGTTCTATTTCATTTTTTTCTTTGCATAGCTTTTTATCATTTTTTGTTTTTCTTAAAATTTTTAATTTTTTCTCTATTTGCTTTGAAATGTTGTATTTTACTCTTCCCTTACTCCATTTGCCTTCTTTCCTTTTATTTTTTTAAATTTTATTTTTCCTTTTCTTTGTTCTTCTGTGGTGATTCCCTGTTTCTATTCTGTACTCTTGTTGTTTCTCTTCCCTCTATGCTCTCATAATCATTTTTCTTTCCTTTGGTCATCTCATATTTGTCTTTTTCCTATAATATTTTATTTCTCTTTAAACTTTTATTATTATTATTTGCTCTTTCATCATTGATTATGCTTTTCTTTTTTCTGGCCTGTGTGGGTTTTGTTTTCTGTATTGTTTTCTGTCAGTACCTGTACAACAGCATGCAAGATGTGGTGGAAGTTGAGCCTCGAAAACAGCCAGCTGGTGGGGAGAACCCACCAATTCATGGCCAACAACAATCAAGACCCAAATACAATAGGAGAGCCAACATAAACTGTATAAGGAGCATTCCTAGAGCATCCAAGTCAGGAAATCAAGGGGCCTGCACCTGTGAGTCCCACAGGACTCCTACCACATAAGGCCACCTGTGAAAACAGGGAGTAAAAGCAAATCTAATATGTAGAAAATAACAAAAACATTTAGCTAAAATGAGGAGACAGAAAGAAATAACCTCCAATGAAAGAAAAGGAGGAATCCCCAGAAAAAGAGCTAAGTGAAATTGAGGTAGACAGTTTATTTGACATAGAGTGCAAAGTAATGGTTATAACAATGCTTAAGAAACTTAGAACTACAAGGAACTTAGTGGAAACAACATCAGCATGGAAAAGGACATAGAAATCATGAATAAGAATCAGTCAGAAGTGAAGAATGCAGTATCTGAAATGAAGAATACACTAGAAGGAATTAAAAACAGGCTAGATGAATAGAGGATTGAATCAGCGATTTGGAAGACAAGGTACAGAGAAAACAGCAAATCAGAGCAACAAAAATAAAGACATAAAAGGAATGAGGGTGGTTTAATGGAACTTTGGGACAACATGAAACGTAACAATGTTCACATCATAGGAATACCAGAAGGACAAAAAAGTGAGCAAGAAATAGAAAACCTGATTGGAGAAATAATGACAGAAAACTTCCCTAACCTGGTGAAGCAAAAAGTCAAAAAGGTCAGGAAGCACAGAATCCCAATCAAGATGAACCCTAAGAGACACACACCAAGACGCATCATAATTAAAATGGCAAAGTTTAAACATAAAGAGAATCTTAAAGGCAGCAAGAGAGAAACAGTTATCTACAAGGGAACTTCAGTAAGACTATCAGCTGATTTTCCAACAGAAAGGCTTTAGGCCAGAAGGGATTGGCATGGAGTATTCAAAGTACTGAAAAGCAAGGATCTTCTTCCATGACTACTCTATCCAGTAAGCTATCATATAAAATTGGTCATAAAATAAAGAGCTTCCCAGAAAAAAAAAGACTAAAGGAGTTCATCATACCAAACCAGCATTGCAAGACATGTTAAAGGGACTGCTTTATTTATTTATTTATTTTTTTGTAAACACAATTTCATTTATTATTCTGTGGTTGTTAAATTGTATTATAGTACAGATTTTCAGACAAACTAAGGATCTTGACTGCAGGCATTACCTCAAAATCAAGGGTTGCTAATCAGAGATAAAGTGATACAAAGTGGTTGTAATCTGTTGATCGCCACAGACAGACTCTATACTTACCCATGTGCCATGCCAAAGTTAAAGGGATTGCTCTAAGAAGAAGAAGTAATGCAGAGTCAGGAACATTGATATAAAGGAACAAAATGGCAGTGAACAAGGACTTATCGATAACATTAAATGTAAATGGATTAATTGCTCTAATCAAAAGACATAAGGTAGCTAACTGGATAAGAAAACATAACCCATATATATGCTGTCTACAAGAGACCCATCTCAGAACAAAAGACTTACACAGAATGAAACTGAAGGGATGGAAGAAAATATCCGTGCAAGTGGAGACAAAAAGAAAAAAGCTGGGCGACCAATACTTATATCTAATAAGGTAGACTTCAAAACAAAGGCCATAAGAGACAAAGAAGGTCACTACATAATACTAAAGGGATTCGTCTTACAAGAGGATGTAACCCTTATAAACATGTACATGCCTAATATAGGAGCACCTAAATACATAAAGAAAATCTTGATGGACTAAAAGGCAGAGCTCAACAGCAATACAGTGATGGTAGGGGATTTTAACAACCCACTGTCACCATTGGATAGATCTCGCAAACAATAAATCAGCAAGGAAACAGCAACCTTAAATGACAAACTAGGTCGAATGGATTTAATATTTACAGAACATTTCTTCGCAAAGCATCAGAACACACATTCTCCTCAAGTGCACATGAATCATTCTCAAAGATAGACCACATGGTAGGACACAAAATAAGTCTGAACAAATTAAGAAAATTGAAATTGTATCAAGCATTTTCTCAGATCACAAGAACATGGAACTAGAAATCAACCTCAATAAAAAACAGTCATTCAACTACATGGAAGCTACATAGCATATTATTAAATGCTGAATGGGTCATCAATGAGATCAAGGAAGGAATCAAAAAAGTACCTGGAAACATGAAAATTAACACACAACAACCCAAAGCCTATGGGACACACCAGAAGAAGTGATGAGAGAGAAGTACATAGCATTATGGGTGTATCTCAAGAAGATAGAAAATCTCAACATTCTAACCCTATGCCTAACAAGAACTACAGAAACAACACCAAACAAAGCACAAAAGAAGTGGAAGGAAGGATATAACCCCAAGATCAGAGTGGAAATAAATGACATAGAGAATAAAAATACAATTCAAAAGATCAATGGATCTGGGAGCTGCTTCTTTGAAAATAAACTATTGATGAACCTTTAACCAAACTTATCAAGAAAAAAGAGAGAGGACCTAAATAAAGTCAGAAATAAAAGAGGGGAAATAACAGGGCTACCACAGAAATACAAAGGATTGTAAGAAAATATTGCAAACAACTATATGCCAACAAGTTGGACAACCTGGTTGAAATGCATGAATTTCTGGACTCATACAATCTCCTAAATTGAATCAGGAAGAAGTAGAATACCTGAGTAGACAGACAACAACTAATGAAATTGACAGTATCCAAAAAAACTCCCAGCAGTCAAAGGGCTTGGACCAGATGGCTTCACAGGCAGATTTTACCAATCATTCAAAGAAGAACTAACACCTATCCTCAAATTATTCCAAAAAATCCAAGAAGAGGGAAGGCTTCTAAGCTCTTTTTACAAGGCCAGTATTATCTTAATTCCAGAACCAGGTAAAGACACAAGAAAACTGTAGGCCAATATCCCTGATGAACATTGGTGCCAAAACCCTCAAAATATTGAAAATCAGAATCAGCTATACATTAAAAAGATCATACAGCATGATCAGATAGGGTTTATTTTAGGAATGCAAGTTGCTACCATATTCGCAGATCAATAAATGTAATATATCATGTAAAATTAAAGCTAAAAATCACATGATCATATCTTTCCTTAACTGGCAGAAAAAGCATTTGATAAAATTTAGCACCCATTTATGATAAAACTTAGCAAAGTGGGAATAAAGGCATCATACCTCAACATAATAAAAGTCATATGTGAAAAGTAAAGGTCAACATCATACTCAGTGGACAAAACCTAAAGCTTTTCCTCTAAGATCAGGAGCATGACAGGGGTGTCCACTTTCACCACTCTTATTCATTATAATATGGAAGTCATAGCCACAGCAATCAGACAAGAAGAAATAAAAGCCATACAAATTGGAAAGGAGGAAGTAAAACTGTCATTTGCAAATGATAATATTGTACATTGAAAACCCTATAGGATCCACCAAAGAACTACTAGGTCTAATAAATGAATTGAGTAAAGTAGAGGAATACAAAATCAATACTCAGAACTTGATGGCATTTCTGTATGCCAGTAATGAACTATCAGAAAGAGAAACAAACATCCCATTTACTATTGTATTAAAAAAAAAGTAGGACCTAGGAATAAATTTAACCAAGGAGGTAAAAAACTAGTATTCAGAAAACTATAGGACACTGAAGAAAGAAACTGGTGAAGATACAAATAAGTGTTCATGGATTGGGAGGATTAACACCATAAAAATGTCAGTACTGCTTAAGGCAATCTATAGATCTCACTTATAACTGGAATCAAATGAACCAAATAAACAAATGAACGTAATAGAATTAGAGGCACAGGAACATGAAACAGACTGACAGCTGTGAGAGTGGAGAGAGTAGGGGCAATGGTTGAAAGAAGATGAAGGGATTAGCCGAATATTGTATGCATGATTCATGGATATGGGCTCCATGGTTTGGGGATTGACTGTGGGAAAAGTGTGTGGGCTGGGGGAATGTGCCCAAGGGGGAAAAATGGGGACAACTGTAATAATGTAAACAATAATCAAGACTTAAAGCCTATAATAAAATAAATAAAATAATGTAAAAACTGGAAAAATTAAAAGTCATTATTTCAAGATTTATGTATATTGTAGAGGAGTCTCCTTCCCCAACCTTAAAGTGGGTCATGTTATTTTATTAAAAAAAATATTTTTGGTCCTTTTTCCAGGTGTCATTGTAGATACAACCTAGAATAGTTGAAATTTCCAAGAGCCTTTATTGATAAATAAATCAATAATGTTGGAATCGAACCTTTGAAACTGGAACCGTTCCTAGAGGAACCTTTCCTAGAATATTGGGGATGCAAGGTTTCTGGAAGCACATACAGCTCTTCACAAAAGCAGACAGACTCTTGGGGACATTCAGGGTGATTGTAACATTATATTAAATGTAAGGAAATGCAGAAGTCAATGTATATTATAGGATATATTCATATTGTTGATGTCCAAATATCTATTTTTTAAATTTTTTAAGTGGTTAAAATACTTACATGGCAGTAAAGTTAAAAGAAATATAAAGTAACATAGTAAAGAACGTTTTATCCCACCTCTTTCCACTTTCTGAGTTTTTTTCTTTATGGGCAGAGAACCACTGTTGTTTTCTTATGTATCATTTTGGTGTTACTTATGAATATAAAAAGGAAACACAAATTTGCCTCCTGGTTTTAAGCTTCACTTTAAAATCATAATATTCTGTGTTTTGTAGTTTTGTCTCTTAACACACCTGGGAGATCTTTCTGTATCAGTGCATGAAGAATGCCCTCATTTCTGTCTGTTTTTATTTTATTTATGTACTTTTTAAATTATATTTCATTGATTATGCTATTACAGTTGTCCCAGTTTCCCCCCCTTCCCCCCCTCCATATAGCACTGCCCACTCCCTCAGGCAATCCTCCCACCATTGATCATGCCCATGGGTCATGCATATAAATTCTTTGGCTACTGCATTTTCTTTACTGTACATCACCATGGCTATTCTGTAACTACCTATTTGTATTTCTTAATCTCCTCACCTCTTCACCTATTTTCCCTTATGCCTCTCACATTTGGCAACAATCAAAACACTCTCCATATTTATGATTCTGTCTCTGTTCTGCTTGTTTCTTTAGTTTGCTTTTTAGACTCAATTGTTGATAGATACGTATTGCCATTTTATTGTTCATAGTTTTGATCCTCATCTTTTTCTTAAATAAGTCTCTAACATTTCATATAATAATGGCTTGGTGATGATGAGCTCCTTTAGTTTTTTTTCTTGTCTGGGAAACTCTTTATCTGCCCTTTGATCCTAAATGATAGCTTTCCTGGGTAAACCAATCTTAGCTGTAGATTCCTGCTTTTCATGAGTTTGAATATTTCGAGTATTTCTTGCCAATCCTTTCTAACCTGCAAAGTTTCTTTAGAGAAATCAGCTGACAGTCTTATGGGAGCTCCTCTGTAGGGAACTAACTGCTTTCCTCGTACTGCATTTAAGATTCTCTTTATCTTTTGGCATTTTAGTTATGGTGTGTCTTGGTGTGGACCTCCTTGCATCCATCTTGTTTGGGACTCTCTGTGGTTCATGGGCTTGCATGTCTATTTCTTTCACCAAATTAGGGAATTTTTCTTTCACTATTTTTCAAATAGATGATTAATTTCTTGCTCTTTGTCTTCTTCTGGCATTCCTATGATACAGGTGTTGGAATGCTTGAAGTTGTCCCAGAGGTTGCTTACACTACCCTTGTTTTTTTTGGATTTTTGTTGTTGTTCCGATTGGGTGTGTTTTGCTCCTTATGTTCCAAATCATTGATTTTATTCTCAGCTTCATCTACTTCCTGTTGTTTCCTGTAAATTGTTTTTTATTTCAATTAGTGTATCCTTCATTTTTGACTGATTCCTTTTTATAGTGTTGAGATCCTCACTAAGTTCCTTGAGCATCCTCATAACCAGTGTTTTGAACTCTGCATCTGATAGATTGCTTATCCTCATTTTGTTTAGTTCTTTTTCTGGAGTTTTGAGCTGTTCGTTCATTTGGGCCATGTTTCTTTGTCACCTCATTTTGGCAGCCTCCCTGTGTTTGTTTCTGTGTATTAGGTGGAGCTACTGTGGCTCCCTATCTTGGTTGCATGGCTTAATGTAGTAGGTGTCCTCTAGGTTCCAGTGGCATAGTCTCCTCTATCACCCAAGCTGAGTACTGAAGTTGCACCCTTCATGTGGGCTATGGGCTAAGAGGTGGGCTATACTTTCCTCTTGTTGTTGGTACTTGATTGCTGGTGGCAGGTCAATGGGAGGCCAATTGCTGCAAGGATCGGCTGTAACCACTGACCACCAACCTCTGTCCTTTGTGGGAGATCAGTTGTGCAGGGGCAGGGTGGTAGTGCTCCTCGTGGTCTGTAGCTGTCCACTGGGTGTGCAGGCCCTGGGGTTTCCTGGATGGTGCAGGCCAAGGTCAGCACCATCCTGTGTTCTTCCCAGGGCCACCCTGCATGAGCTATAAAGCAATCTGAGATGGCTGCTACTTGTGCTAGGCTTGGAGATCCCCAGGTGAAGCCAAGCTATGAATCTAGGCTGGCTGTTGCTAGTTTTGTGCCAGGGTCTACTTAGCAAGAGGTATCAGGGCTGGGGACTTACTGCGGCTGGCTGTTGCTTTTTGATAGGATTTTTGAAGTTGTGAAGCAGGAGCCAAGACCAGCCATTCACATGGAGAAATCATGATGAACAGTTTGGGTGGGCCCATAAGTTGGGTGGGATGGAGCACCAGGGCATCTCTAGGGCGGGGCAAACAGTTTTAGCAGGTTGATGAAGTCTCAGATATGGCACCTGCCTGTCAGCTCTGTGGCTCTGTTGGGAGAGGGCTCAGAAAAGAGACATTGGCCACCACCCACCTTTATGTCTGGGAGAAAGCTGTTCCCCACCTCCCGCCTTGATGCCAGATACTTCAGTTCTTCCCTGTATGCCACTGATGCCTTTCAAACTGGTAATAGAGCTCCCAGTAATGGAACTCCGTGGGAGAGAGTCTAGTAAGTCTGTGTGTGGGTTCTTTAAAGGGAACTGCTTGGGACTCTAGTGGTTTCTTCCACCCACTCACTACTCACTGTTTTTTGCAGCCAAAAGTTATGGGGACTCATCTTCCTGGCACTGGAGCCCTAGACTGGGGGATGTGGTATTGGGCCGGGACCCCTCACTCCTGAGATATCCCTGCAAAATTTATTTATTTATATGTGTATTTAGGTATGTAGGTATGCATTGTTTATGCATACAGTATGTATTGTTTATACATATTGTTATTACTGCTGTCCCAGTTTTTCCCCATTTGCCCCCATCCACCCAGCCTACCTCTCTTGCCCACAGTCAGCCCTCTTTCCATTGTCCATGTTCATGAGTCATGTTTTTTGACTAATCCGTTTCTCTTTCTTCCACCATTCTTCCTCTCCTTCTTCCCCTCATGCAGTTATCAGTCTGTTCCATGTTTTCATGTCTTTGGTCTGTTTTTCTTGTTTATTTTGTTCATTAGATTTCAGTTTAAGTGAGGTCAATGTTGGTATTTTGCCAGCCAGCTTATTACATTAGCATAACAGTTCCATCCATTGTGTCACAAAAGGTAGGATTTCCTGCTTTCTCCCTGCTGCGTAGTATTCCATCATTTAAATGTACTACAGTTTTTCTATCCTCTCATGTACTGATGGGTACTTGGGCTATTTCCAACACTTAGCTATTGTAAGTAGCATTGCTATGAACATAAGGGTGTGTAAGTTTTTTGGAATTGGTATTTCAGGATTCTTAGCATACACTCCCAGCAGTGGAATTACTGGGTGATAAGGCAGTTCCATTTTTAATTTTTTGAGGAAATTCCATACTCTTCCATAGCAGTCTGTATTTCCACCAATAGTGCACTAGGATTCCCTTTTCTCCACATCCTTGTCAGCACTTACTATTTGTTGATTTATTTATGATAGCCATTCTGACGGGTGTGAGGTGATATCCCATTGTGGTTTTAATTTGCCTCTTTCTGATGGCTGGTGATGCTGAGCATTTTTTTCATATATTTATGGGCCATCTGAATGTCCTCCTTGAGAAGTGTCTATTCAGGTTGTTTTCCCATTTTTTAATTGGATTGTTTGTTTTCCTGGTGTTGAGTTGTATGAGTTCATAGTACATTTTGGAGATCAGACTCTTGTCCAATGTATCATTGGCAACTATGTTGTCCTGTACAGTTGGTTCCCTTTTTAATTTGCTGAGGATTTCCTTAGTCGTGTAGAAAGCTTTTAACTTTTTAAAAAGGTTTTATTTATTTATTTTTGGAGAGAGAAGAAGGGAGGGAGAAAGAGGGAGAAAGGCATCAATGTGTGAGAGATATATCAATCAGTTGCCTCTCACACACCTCCAGCTAGGGACTTGGCCCGCAACCCTGGCATGTGCCCTGACTGGGAATTGAACCAGTGACCTTTTGGTTCGCAGGCTGATACTCAGTCCACTGAGCCACACCAGCCAGAGCTAGAAACTTTTTAATTTGATGTAGTCCCATATGTTTATTTTTCCCTTTGTGTTTCTCTTGCCCTAGGAGAAATATTGGCAAAAATATTGCTTCATGGGATGTTTGAAATTTTATGTCCTATGTTTTTCACTAGGACTTTTATGGTATCATGACTCATATTTAAGTGCTTTTTCCATTTTCAGTTTATTCTGGTATATGGTACAAGTTGGTGTTCTAGTTTCATTATTTTGCAAGTATCAGTCCAGTTCTCCCAACACCATTTATTGAAGAGACTGTTTCCCTCCTGGATTTTTAACCGCCACAGTGTATATGTGGGACCAGACCATCCCATGTCTCCGCCCCTCCTAGCATTCTGGAGGGGTGTGATTTCTTTAATTCTGTAGTTGTCAGACTTCCATTCAACTCAATTTCTGACAGTTCTTAGTGATAATTGTTCTGTATTTTAATTGCAAATTTGATGTGATTGTGTGAGAAGGCGGGCCATGTGTAACTAACTATGCTGCTATCTTGATTCGAAGTCTCTGTTTCTTTAACAACTTTACTGATGTATAATTCTTACAACAAAAATCAGCTATTCAAAAAAATGTATAGGGTTGTGCATTCGTTACCAGAGTCTGGTTTAGAGCATTATTCACCCCAAAAAAGTTCCCTCCTGCCCATCTACAGATAGTCCTTGTTCCCAACTTCAGCCCTAGACACCCCCAGATCATCTCATTTGTTTTTGCAGTACTATATTAATTAGTCTATGGATGTAGTGTAATTTATTTTACCATTCTCCCTACTTTTGGACCTTTGGGTTGTTGTCCACCCTTTGCTTTTGCAGCAGTTCAGACGTGCAAGAGTATCTGTAGGATAAATTCCCTAAGGTAGGGTTACTGGTTAAAAGGTATACACATTTTTTATTTTGATAATTACTGCCAATATTTCTTTATACAGGTTATAGAAATTTCCATTCTCCCCAGCAATGTGACTCCTTGTTTTTTCAAACCTTACCATCTAGTATGTACCCAACTTCTGAAATTTTACCAGTGCAAGAGTGAAAAACAGTCTCTTAGAGTAGTTTTTATTTTCATTTCTCTTATGAATGAATTTTATCATTTTTTCATATGTTTAAGAACCACTTAATTTTCTATGTCAACTACCTCTTCCTATAAAATGTCCATTTTTCTGAATGGTTAAAAATTACTAATTTCCAGGTATTCTTCCTATATGGGAGATTATTAGCTCTTTGTTACTAGTATGTATTACAAATGATTTTGTTAGGGTTTGTCATTTGTGCTTGGATTTGATAGCTTTGTGTAGGTATTTTGTTATTGTTTTTGTAGCCATGCAGAGTTTTTTATGGTTAAATTTATCAACATTTTTTAATAGCTTCTGAACTTTGAGGTAATTTGCCATTTAAAGTGAGGAACATACGGAATTTCCTTCTAAGGTCATAACTCATTATCACTTTTAATTAAATTAGAGATTTATCTAGATCCACTGAGTTGCATCTGTGGTGAATACCTTAGAATATAAGCTGTCTCGCACGTGTACAATTATATCTGTTGGATAAACTTAGGTGTATGTTCCTGAGGCTAGGGTTATATGTGTTTTTAATTTTGATAATTATCATCAAATCAAATACGTGTATCTTCCGAGCATATTAAGGTTTTGCATTGCTAATAACTGGTAAAGAGATTATTATTGATTTGTGTTCAAGATGCCAGATTGTTAAATCCCCCCAGCACTGGAAAAGCTTTGGTTGAAGATGGAACACTTTCCTGTAAATAAGAATCTTCTTTTTCTTATTATGTTTTAGCCTTCAGGGGACCAGAATTATATTTTAGAAATTATTGGAGAATTTGCTTTATCTACTAAAATAAATGTATATTCTATTTTTCTCTCTTGACATCTGCCCTAGAGCAACACTTGCACAGGTCTGTAAGAAATACATATGGACATGTTTATTGCAGCCTTGTCTGTTCTAATGAAAAACTAGAAGTCATTTAATATCATTAGTAGAGGAGAAGCCAAACAAACCATGGTAAATTTCTACAATGGTTACACCACAGGAATAATTTGAGAGTCAGTGTTTAGTGATTGGAAAGGTTGCCCAAATAATTTTTGAGTGAAAAGGAGAAGTTGAAAGACAGTGTATTAAACATAGTACAAATTATGTAAAAATATTCTCAGAATATTACATATGGATACTTCTACATGCATATAAATGGAAGAGTCTGGGAAAAAAATCTGGAAGGACATATGCCAAATTAGTAGATGGGGAGGGGACTGGGATTGGGTATGGTAATTTAGGATTTACTTTAACGTTTTATTATTTGTACAAGGATAATAAGTTTCATAGACTGCATAACTAAGAGCTAATTTTAAACATCTGTTGGCATTAAAAGTGTGTTGTTTTGAGCACAGATTCTGGTAAATACAAAAAAGGAGATTGGACGGTACCTGACACAGGTTGACAGTAGTTATGTTGATGAGAGGTGTGAGACTGGGAAGGTGAAGGGGGGAGACATTTACTTTTTGTATATGTCTGTATTTTTGTATTTTTGTAAAGCAAATGAATATGTGTATTAACCTGTGTGATTAAAGGAGGACTCCATTTTGGGGGACCAAGAATTCATATGAGAACATGATCATATTTTATCAGGCTCATTTAACAGTTCTTAATGAAAATAGTAGCTACTAGTTGAATCACTAGATAGAGAACAAAGGTATAGTTTACTAATTTGCTGATAATTAGTCCTTCATTTGCTTGATATGATGCATATTCATCACTTCAGGGCAGATACATGAATAAAAATAAGTAGACCCTTTCCCACATACCATTATGAATGCTAGTAGTTTCTAATACATGCAAGATGGTAAACATAGAGCTCTTCTTTCCTTGTAGCCTCATTTGGAATTTTCTTTTGTTTTCTCTTGTTTCTGCTGCCTCTCTTGCAGTCTGGATCTCTCTTCAGTTTACTTTTGTTAATTTACTGGTCTAGAATCCAGATCTGTTCTTATGAAATGGGAATCAACAGTGAGAAGAAGAATGATGAAATCCTTCTTTATCCATTTATTCAGTTAGTTTCCAAATACAAAAATGTTTCTAGTTAATCCTTCTCTCCATCCCTACCTTAAAACTCATTCTAGATTATGACAAGAGAACCCTAACTGGGTTTCTCTGACTTTGTCTTATATTCTTGGAGTCCACTTTCCACAGTGATCTAAGACATCAGATTGGGTTATTTCTCTGCATAAAATTTTGGAATGATTTTCCTGTTGCTTTTAGGCCATGCTTCTCCCTTGGCTATCAAAATGCTTCTTGATATGGTCATTAATAATTGTATCTCTTTTATTGCCACCTCTCCCCTTGTATTAGAGTTCTCCAGACTCTCTGTTTCTAATTTCAGGTCATTGCATATCTTGATTCTTTTTCCCCCTACTATCAATCTGGGGAAAACCAGGTGCAGGTTTCCAGAGTATTCTCCCAGTAGAGTTACACAGGACGCAATGAATTGTCATAATATACCTGGAATGTTGCCAACAGGAAAGCTTGTTAGAGACTCAGGCCCAGTGATTTCATTGGAGGGCAGTCACATAGGCACGCCTTGCCTGACACAAACCCAAATTTTCAGCTCTGAGAATGAAAGCAGGTGTCCAGCATGAAATATATTGTTTGTACGCACAGTTTAGGCACAGTGAACCACTTAGTTGATTAATTGTGGGAACCACCCTGAAATCCATGTCCCCATAATTTCCCAGATGCAATCCAGTGGCCTTACAAGTAGGCCAAAAGTAGCAGTGAGGCCTGCTGTAGTACTTTCTTTTTGTAGAGAAGTATTAGCTTTATCTTTTCTTAGTTTTTACTTTTTGTGTGGATTTTATATTAGTTTCTAACTTTTTTTGCTAGAATCTTCTTTCACCACTTTTTCTATATTATTTTAAATGAATCTGCTTTTATTGCCTTAGTTCTGTGTGTATGTTAAGTATTTTTTTTAACTATCACCATCCTGACATCTTTCAAGTCTTATGGCTTTCACTTTGGGTCTGGAAACCAAATAGAGATTCTGTTACAGGTTCCCAGTGAGAACCTAGAGAGAGAACCTCTAGGTCATGGGTTCTCAAACTGTGGGGTGCATCAGAGTTCCCTAGAAGGCTTGCTAAAACACGAATTGCTGATTCTCCCCCTCAGAGTTTATGTCTAATTCAGGATGTCTGGAGTGGAGCCTGATAATTTTGCATTTCTAACAAGGTCTTAGGTGATGCCGATGCTGTTGGCCATGGGAGAACACTTTGAGCACCTCTTTTTTAGTTTATAGTATAATCTGCAAACTATGTAAACCAGAATAACGTAATCTGCAAAATTTACCTTTGGGGCATGCCTACCTAACACAGTACACTGAAAGTGAATGAATAGTCGAAGACCACCTTCAACCCCTCTGTGTTGTGCAGCTGCCACTTTTCCCACAGAATGTGTGTGTTCACAAGACACAATTTAAGAAATTTTATTAGAAAAGCTTACTTTCTTACCTTCTTTTAAGATAAATAAGTAAAAGATTTCATATTTTTGTGTGCTCAGTGAATCCTCTCCCCACCACTTAGAATTTATTATACCTGGGTAATCACAGTCCAGTGGATTCTCTCAGTATTTTTGGGGGGAAAATAGATTATCAAGTGGAATTTATTTATTTATTTATTTATTTTACAGGTAGGAATGCTTTATGGAAGGAGGTGCCATTGAAATATTTTTTATGACCTCAGTGTGGTCAGAGAACCCCAAGGAGGCAGAGTTTATCTGGTGGCTAAGTGAGCATGGTCCTCTCAGTAGGTGGCAGGGCAGGTTTGACAATGAAATTCTGAAAATATTCCGATACACATGGGATCCTGAGGTTGATGAGCAACCTTTTAACTTGTTTGATTGGTATAATTTTTCTAAATGTCCAGGTCTGATGAGCAGTCTGATGTAAGCTACCCTGTTAGAATGCCTCAAAACTGAGTCTTTTTGGTTCTCAGAGCCCATTGAAAGGAGGCAAGGTGGAATACCCTGGAAGGCCTGTTATATATCTCTGGATATTGTCTGATCCTTCCTCCTGCCTTCACTAATGATACCTTGTGTTCATTTACTTAAATAACTGTGCAGTGGGAAAAGGGAAATAGTTCTTCAAATGTGGGAGAGAACTGTTGGTTATTGGCTTTGATATAACAGCAATTTCTGGCAACTCAGCACACTACCAAAATGATCTAGCAATAAGACTAGACGCATATGGAGAGTCAGGAGATAAGAGTTTTGGCCTAAGTATATTCCTCTACCCCTATCCCGAAATTATTTTTTTTAGTTCTAAGTAAATAGATATCCCTAGCAACTAACAGAACCTCCATTTACTGTGATGTAATACTGTAGGAATTGCCAAATAAAAGCCATTTGGTGCTGCCAGTAAAAGCTTGAAAGAGGCTGGGATGATGGTCAGGGGAAAAACAAATAAAACCCCAAGCAATACAACACAACAACAATAACAACAAAACAAAAAGGAAAAAAAACTAAAATATGCATACTCGAAAGTAGGGCATTAAATAGTCTCACAATATCACTGTTTATCTTCCCTTGTAGGTACTGATTTCGAAGCTGATGCATTTGACCTCTCAATAAAAGCTGCCTCCCAGCATATAAAGTGTTTTTGGAATAGAAATAATTTTACCTTAAGGGAAATTTCATGTAGTGCAGGGCTCTGCTATTGTCTAACTACTTTGGTTCAGTAAATCTTTCTTGAATTCCTCCTATTGTAGGTGCCATTCTAGGACCGGGGCATCCAAAGATGAATTAGATGCTATTTCTGCCGTCAGTTGCTCAATCTAGGAAAGAAGACAGCTACAAATCATTAAAATTCAGTGAGAAATGTTCACTTCTACCTTATGTTCGGATCCATTTTGACAAGCAAAGCCAGTATATAGCATGGCAATGAGTATTGTAGCATTGGTGATCAAAGGGGTTAATACATTAGCACTCTGATAGAATGAATTCTGTGATTTAGAATGTTTATTACATTCTGTGTGGGTCAATTTCTTTTAGTCACTAGACAAGTAATGGATAGATTTTCAAGTGATCAAAGATTACTCATTCTTTTTGATGGCTTCTTTCAAGGTCATGTTTTTGAGGATGTGAAACAGGTAAAATACTTGGTTGGTGGGCCACATAATGGTCAAGTGGGAAAAAATAGCCATAGCTCCATTGGTAATGTCATGGGACTAATGCAGGCTACCCAGGACTCAGAGCTCAGTGAAAGGCCCAGTTATCTGGCAGCAGGAGAAAATGTACATAGGTGGAGTTGGAGCCCTGTGGGTCAGAGTGACTAGTAGTGCAAAGCTGGGTCTTGCTCATGTGCAGTGCGGTAGGAGTTCCATCTGAGCGAATTATGGAACAGGATGTACTGTTAGGTGTCTGTGCTGTTGCTCTGTGGTTTCCCAGTTGCTTAAAAGGAGAAAATGTTAGATTGAGCCATGTATGTAAAATTGCCAATATTTGTCCTTTTTTTGATCTCTAAAGATAGCAATTTCATATGATTTAATCTAACATTTGTTGAGTACTTATCCAGGACTTGTCAACCTCTTAAAGACTTTAAATATGTTACCTAATTTAATTAAAAACTTGTAAGTACCCTGCAAGATAAATTGCCAGCCCTTGGAGAGGAAACCAAAGATCAGTGTGGTGGGTTGACATGCTCCAAGACTGTTACTAAGTATATGAATTGCATTCTCTCCAGTTCCAAAGCCAGAGAGTTTTCAAATTTGCCAGGGTCTTAGTGTGTACACTGAGCAGGTTGGGTAGACAACAACCACTTTGAAATTAGATAACAAACAGAAGTGGATTGCATCAGGAGACCTAGTGGACCAAAACCCAGACCTCCAAGTTCACAGGATTTCCCTCATTATTCTCTCTGCTTCTGGTCACGGCCATCTCTGCCTGCCTTTACTTCTGTCTGCTTGTCATTCAGGGGTCCCTAAGCCCCTAGCCCCAGGACCGGTACCAGGCAGCATCGAAGGAGGGGCTGGCCCACAGGGAAGCTCATTTGTATTTACAGCCACTCCCCATCCTCACATTACTGCTGAAGCAGATCATCCCTGCCTCCTTTCAGATCAGCATTAGATTCTCATAGGGGCGCAAACCCTGCTGTGAACTGCAGCAAGGGGTCTGGGTTGCGCTCCTTCGCTCCTTCTGAGAATCGAATGCCTGAGGATCTGAGATGGAGCTGAAGCAGGGATGCTAGTGCTTGGAGAGCAGCTACAAATACAGGTTATCATTAGTAGAGATGTTTGACTGCACAGAGACCGTAATAAATCAATTGCTTGCAGACTCATATCAAATCCTATCAGCGAGTGGCAGGTACCAATTAAGCTGCTTCTGGTGACAGGCTAGAAAATCATCCCCTACCCCCTCTCCCCCAACCCGTGGAAAAAATTGTCTTCCACAAAACTGGCCCCTGGTGTCAGAAAGGCTGGGGACTGCTGTTTTGTTGCATTTATCCTCTTCTCTCACACCTTCCCTACCTCTGTCTCCCTCTTCTGCAATCATGAAGAACAAGGTACACAAAGGTTGCTACAGCACAGGTAAGACTATATAATAATTATCAGTCACTTTACATTGTAGAATCACACTTAAGATACGGAAGAACATTCAGACTTTCTTAAGTGAAGGATAAAAATTTATAATTAGGAGTAGTTGATCAAACTATCTGTCATCAATCTATCTGGTTAGTTATTTTGCTAGGGAAAATATCTGGGATGGCTGGTATTCTAACAGTCACCTTGAGAAGAAAGACACTTAGGCGAATCTGATTTTTTTCCTTAGTGTTTTACCATTATTTTTATTGCAGTGAAACAAAATATTGTTATTTTCAAGTCATCAAAAAAATTTGGTTGATGGAGAGTTTTAAGGATGATTAATATTTTTTGGTAATCAAGCACACTCTTAGAAAATATTCTCTAGATACACCCACAGTGACTTATCTTGTGACATTTCAAAATGTTATACTTAATGCCTCTTAATTCATGCCAGTAGATCTCACTAACATTCCCAGATAGATATAAACCATAACAATGTCAGTTTATGGCTTCTCTTTGTAATTACGATTTTTTAACTGGCTGCACCAATAGGCTTCTCTAATTTCCAGATCTTAAAGTTTAAATATTATAAATAAGCAGGGTGTGTACAGAGATTGAGGATACCTTAAAGCAGATGCATTTTTAAGTACCTCTTAGAACAATGTCTTAAATACAACAGGGACTTAATAAATGTATTCTTCAGTTTATTTCTCTCATACCTCTTTGCTGATGGTGAGCATTCTAGTTAGAATGTCTATTTTGAGCCATTTAAACTTGTAGAAGAATGCAGATACTTTCTGTTAATGTCTGTGAGTATGCATCGCATGCATCTCTCTGGTAAATAGATGTGGATCTAAATCCCGTGGAACAACTTAAATTTTAGGAGGAATGTTAGGAAATATTGGTAGTGTTCAGAGGATATTTTTTATTTGGAGGAAAGTGTTCCTTTTCTAATACACCAGAACTTTTACAATCCAGTTTTATTATAAAGTAACTCAGAAAGATGGGTAAAGAACATAAATCAGCAATTCATAGAAAAAGATATGCAAATGGCCAATAAATATATAGTACTTTAAAAATAATTTATTTTCATCCTGGCTGGTGTGGCTCGGTGGTTTAAGCACTGGCCTGGGGGCAGAAAGGTCGCTGATTCCATTCGCAGTGTGAGGGCACACGCCTGGGTTGCCGGCCAGGTCCCCAGTTGGGGGGCGTGTGAGAGGCAGTGAGTCGGTGTATCACTGGCACATTGACGTTTCTCTCCCTCTCTTTCTCTTTCCCTTTTCATCTCTCCAAAAATAAATACATAAAATCTTTTTTTAAAAACCTTTAAAATAATTTATTTTCAAATAATTTCAAATTTATAATACAGACAATTCATAAAATCTATCATTATCTTTAAACTTTTTGAGAGAGAGCTTCAGGAATGATGTCCTGAGCATCCTAAATACTGTCCTGTATAATTCCCAACAGAAAGGACACTCTTCTTTCTACCCTGTACTCAGCCCTGTGAGTAAATCAGCATTGCTGTACCACTGCCGTCCTCTCCACAGAGCCCTTTCAGGTTTCACCAACTCCCCTAATAATGTCTCCTTTTTTTCTTTTTGCTTCTCTGGTACCCACTCTATCCAGGAATACATGTTGAATTTGATTATCATGTCTCTGCAGACTACTTCAGTCTAAACTGTTTCCCGGTGTTCCCATATTTCATGTCCTTCGGAGTTTTAAGGAGTACAAACCTTATATTCTATAGCATAACTTCAACCTGGGTCTGTGATTTTTCTCATCATTAAGGTCACTCTTGGCAGAGGTATACCACAGAAAGGAAGCTCTTTATTCTCATTGTATCACATTATTCCACCACTGATAATTGAGTGGTATTCCACGATTGTGCCAGGATCCTGTTCTTCATCAGACCTTCACTGATCAGTTCAGCATCTATTGACAACTCTGCTACATTTTTAACATTAATATTTTGCTATAAGGAGGAACTTTCTCTTTTTACCATTTATTTATCGGCATTTATTCATTTATGTGTCAGTATGGACTCATGGATGCTGGTTTAATTGAATGGGTGGTAATTTGTTATTAATTTTTTAAACTTGAGGTGTAATTTATTTAAAATGGAGTACACACATCTTAAGTCAATTAGTTTTGACATATGTATACATCCCTAACCAGATAATAGGACAACCAGTACTTATTTTATAACACTCAAAAGTCTCCCCCATTTGGCCATTAGGAGTCCCTTCGAGGTGACTCCAGGTCCCTTTGAAATGTCACCATCATTCATTGAGTATTTCCTTACTTTCTGACACAAGGTGTTTCAGATTCTTCTTGTAATTTCCCTAACTTTGAAATCAGCCATTTCTCCAAGGACACCTGGTTCCTTTAACTGTGTGATAGGATTTAGAAATCAGGAAAGCTGTTGCTATGCTTTTTGTTACTGGACTGTCAGATGTTCTGAGGCCTTATTGGTGGACAGTTAGGAACATATGTGAATGTGTATATACTCACACATACACAGAGACATTCAAATATATATGCATTTGCACATGTACATCTGTTAATACTGTTTATTTTTTCTGTGTGTATGTGTTATCCATTATACAACCATGCATTCACATTTCTAACTTCAGTCCAATACCTTAGACTTCCTTATAGCCTTTCCCCTTCCTTTCTTTTAAATTCCTTTGGCAGTGAGAAAGACAGCCCCACTATCCTTGGTGTATTTACTTATTTGACCATTCAGTTTGCTTATTTGGTCAGTGTGGCAAATCTTCCAATCATGCTGAAAATTTCCTCTGTCCCTACTCAGCTTCTACCGTGTCTTCAGCCACAGGGACTGCCTGCGTTTCCATGTGGCTCCCGCACAATTCTCTATGCCTTGTATACTCAGCTTCTACACCGTTAACTCCTGTGCCTCTCTAACCCTTACCCTGCACTGCCCCATGTCCTGGGATGCCATCAAAAGGAAGAGAGTAAAATCAGATTGGACGTTTTTATTGCCTCAGTGCACCCATTTTTGTATGTCCTAAAAAAATGTGCATTTAATTTTTAAGCTTAGTTTTTAAGTGATACACCACATCCTTTGGTATATTAGGTGTATTTTTTCATTCATTCATCTGTTATAATTAACTCCATTATGGTTTTAATGCTTCTTTGAGATTGTCATATACAAAAAGGTCATTTTTTATAGATTTATTTGTGTGTTGAAGTACATTTATTTACCGGAGGTTTTAGCATCAAATTTAACACTCTTGTTTTCTGATTCTCCTGGATGCATTGGCACTGCTTAGTAACCAGTTCGAATGCTAACTTTTTTAAGGAAACTATCTCAATAAAGTGTCTTCTAGCATGTTTTGCTTTTTAATAAATAGATCTTGAATAACTGAACATTTCCTAGGCTGTGTCAACGTCAGCCGCTTGGAGAATTGAGTCAGCTGCTCTTTTTCTACAGCATTTCGTGTGTTGGTGCACTGCAGCCCGGGCCACAGGAGTGATCTCTGTTGGGCTGTTGGTTCATTTGTGCACTTACACATTTCCCTGGCATTTTGGCTTCTTGAAGGATTAGTATGCACCATAGCTAATTTAAGATTGCTTATGCTTTTTAGTGTTCCCATGGAATTCAATGGTTTTTAGGTGCCAGTGAGGACATTTGGTAGGTTGACTAGAAAAATAATTGTTTAAGCAATGCTGATAACTGTGAAGGTAGCTGTTGCCTTGACAACTAGGAAACTGTTCTGTTTGCTAAACAAAGGGATGGTAATTTAGTAGTGTAATTTTCTTTTGGCATGGAGGTGCTACATAAAACATTTTATTTTAACCTCTGAGATAGTCCATATTATTGCCCGAAATCAGAGAAGCAGAACAAAAAGAGAAGGTAAGAGGTTTTTTTGATTTGTTTTTGGTTATACACGTTTACCTACCAGGGTAGGTGTTGATAAAAGGACTGCTCTTTGTTAATCAGCTTACTTTGTGTATCTCTACTTGGACCAAAGTACAGTAGCCTCAGAATAGTTGTATACATATAGTCGTGTCTTTCTGCCACACTAAAGGGTTGTGCTACACTTCCTTACGGAGCACCCTCACCAGTACTTAACCTCTCTTGCTATAGAATGCAACACGATTATTTCTGAACTGAATAAAGGGGATAATATTTAAATACCCCCTCATCTATACACACAATTATACTGGCATCTGCTCTTTATGTGGGATCTTCATTTGTAGAGGACTTAAACATTTTTTTAACTCATAATTTTCTCCCAGATTACTAAGTAATAACAACAGACTTTATCTGACACTGTTTGCTGGGCCCTACACTTTTCATGTAACATTGCAGTCCTCATCCCTGTGAGATCACTGTTATTTTTTAAAAATATATTTTATTGGTTATGTTATTACAGCTATCCCATTTTCCCCTCTTCACTCCCCTCCACCCAGCACCCCACTACCTACTCACATTCTCCCCCTTTAGTTCATGCCCATGTGTCATACTTATAAGTTCTTTAGCTTCTACATTTCCCATACTATTCTTACCCTCCTCCTGTCTATTTTCTACCTACCGTCTATGCTACTCATTCTCTGTACCTTTTCCCCCTCTCTCTTCCTCCCACTCCCCCTCTTGCTAACCCTCCATGTGATCTCCATTTCTGTGGTTCTGTTCCTGTTATAGTTGTTTGCTTAGTTTGTTTTGGTTTTTGCTTTAGGTGTGGTTGTTAATAATTGTGACTTTGCTCTCGTTTTACTATACATGTTTTTTATCTTCTTCTTAGATAAGTCCCTTTAGCATTGCATATAATAAGGGCTTGGTGATGATGAACTCCTTTAACTTGACCTTATCTGAGAAATACTTGATCTGCCCTTCCATTCTAAATGAGAGCTTTGCTGGACAGAGCAATCTTGGATGTGGGTCCTTGCCTTTCATGACTTGGAATACTTCTTGCCAGTCCCTTCTTGCCTGTAAGGTCTCTTTTGAGAAATCAGCTGACAGTCTGATGGGAACTCTTTTGTAGGTTACTGTCTCCTTATCTCTTGCTGCTTCTAGGATTCTCTCCTTCATTTTTACCTTGGCTAATGTAATGATGATGTGCCTTGGTGTGTTTCTCCTTGGGTCCAACTTCTTTGGGACTCTCTGAGCTTCCTGGACTTCCTGGAAGTCTGTTTCCTTTGCCAGATTGGGGGAGTTCTCCTTTATTATGTGTTCAAATAACTTTTCTACTTGTTGCTCTTCCTCCTCTTGTACCCCTATAATATGGATGTTGGAACGTTTAAAGATGTCCTGGAGGTTCCTAAGCTGCCTCATTTTTTTTAATCTTATTTCTTTATTCTTTTCTGGTTGGATGGTTCTTTCTTCCTTCTGGTCCATACTATTGATTTGAGTCCCAATTTCCTTCCCATCACTATTGGTTGCCTGTACATTTTCCTTTATTTCACTTAGTATAGCCTTCATTTTTTCATGTAATTTGTGACCAAAATCAACCAATTCTGTGAGCATCCTGATCACCAGTGTTTTGAACTATGTATCTAATAAGTTGGCCATCTCTTCATCGCTTAGTTTTATTTTTTTTGGAGCTTTGATCTGTTCTTTCATTTGGGACTTTTTTTTTTTTTTGTCTTGTCATGCCTGTTAGGTAGTGAGGGGCAGAGCCTTAGGTGTGTTCACCAGGGCGGGTCAACCCAGTCGCTAGGTTGTGACTCTGTATGAGGGGGCTGGGTCAGAGAGGGAACAAGAGCACCTGCTCCTCTCTCTGCTGGATTTCAGTCACTTCCCCTGCTTCCCACAAGCAAATTGGGCCCTTCTGGTGCTGATTCCTATGTGGGTGGGTTTGTGTACGTTCTAGGACCCTGTGGATCTCTCCAAAGAATGCTCCTGTGAGGCTGGGAGTTTCTCCGGACACCTCAACCCCCACAGGTGTTTTCAATCAGTGGTTTGGGGCTTTATTTCCCTTCACTGGGGTGCTGGGTTGCATGTTCTGTCTCACTCCCCAGTTTTGCCTGGTTTATCTGCACGTGAATGTGGGACTGCCTGGTCCACTAGCTGCTTTGTGTACAACGCCCCTCCACAATCTGCTGCCTACCTGGGTCCTTCCTTTGCTGCCCAGGGTCTGCCAGCCACTGCTTTGCCGGGACCCCTCTCCTCCGGTCTGGATGAATGTGTCTTCTTTAACTCCTTGGTTGTTGGACTTCCATACAGTTCAATTTTCTATTGGTACTGGTTGTTTTTTGTTTCTAAATTGTTGTCCTTATTTTGGTTGTGCGAGGAGGCACAGTGTGTCTACCTACGCCTCCATCTTGGCCGGAAGTCCCGAGATCACTGTTATTATCCTGAAGCACGGAGGTCCTAGCTCAAGGTCACCTAGCTATTACGTGGTAGATTTGACCCTAAACATCTAATTCAAGAGTCTGTGTGCTTGATAACTGTATTATACTGATTCTCATTAATAAGGTCATCCAAATACATTGGAGAATATAGAAAAATATTAGTAAGAAAATTCAAAATAACCCATAATCCCATTTGTTACAGATTATACTTTTTATTGTTCTGATGAAGTAATATAACATCTGGGGTTTCCTTTAAAATAATCAAGAGGGTTTTTTTTTTTTTTTTTTTTGAAAGAATGGGTAGGGGTATAGATGAGACAAAAATGTCTGAGTTAATTATTGTAGGAACCAGATTATGAGTATATGGGGGATTTATTAATATAGTTCTGTTCCTTAGAATACATTTTAAAGAGCAAAGGGTACATGCCAACTGCAAAAAAACAAACAAAAAAGAACATTTTTTAATTTATTTCTTTTAGTAGCTTATTTTTATTACGTTTTTTCCAGTACAACTTACTCCCTTTTATACCTTCTTCCACCTCCACCAACCCCCGCTCCCTCACACAGAAGGAACCTTTTAAAAAATAAAAACACATTTTGAATACACATACTTACTCGTTTTACTACTCCCTTTCCCATAGGTTAACTCTGACTGTTGTTTCTGTCTTTATGATGTATGTTTTTTCCTATATGTATAATATATACATGTACCTTTGATTATTTCTGCATGTCTAGGAGTAGGAAAAAGTATACTATTTTAAAGACATATACATATTACCAAATATCTTGTGGTATGTTCTCATTAGATTTAGTACTGAAAAATGTATTCTGAGGAATATTGACATTAGTTGAAGAAGCGAGGAAAGAGGTTTAACTTTTAACTTGCACTTATGATAAGCAGTTATTTAAAATGAGGTTTTGCATTTTAAAAAGAAAAAATGTCAGGGTGTCAAATCTGAATTTACATTAGTTTGATTGCCCACATCGAGTGTTTTATAATATTAATAGTAATTGTTAACAGCTAAATACTTTAGGCATCATAACTGATTGTTTCTAATATTGACCATATTTTCCTGATGTGAAGACAAGTTTAAAGTTGTCTACAGAAATGTACCAAGTTACTGGGAGAAAAGAGCTGGTATTAGGATCCCATGCTTTGAAAGCCTGTGCTGTTAGTCTGCTTTATACTACCCCATGCTACACTGTGATAGAGTGATTTATGCTCTGTTAAAACTACATGCACAGACCTGATCATGTAGAATATGGATTTTGTTTTTCTGTACAAAATCTCATTCATATTTTGGTTAACATAGTTTTATTTGTAGATGATGGTGTGTCTTGAAAAGTCCCATTGTGACCATCTTTGTAACCACGATGGTTTGAATAGGGCTTGTTAATAAACAAATGTATGCAGACCAAGCAATGATGAGAATTTAGAAACAAAGAAGTAACTTACCTAGTGTGGTCCAGAAAATAATAGAGGCAGAAGTAAGATCAGAACATAGATCTTTGCTTTTCCTATGCTCTTTTTAACAAATTAGCACTGCTCTAGCCATGAATTTATTATACATAAGGGATTTTATTATACTTTAGTTTCCCTTTGTAAGTTTTTTCTAATAGACATATTCTTTATATGCCTTGCTAATTTCTTTTCATGTGTTCTAGCTTGAAGGGTGGAAACTGTTACCCTTCACAATACTAATTTGCCCCCACAATATTTGAGGTAATTACTACTTTTTTCTGTCAACATGGATTTTCATTTTTTATAAGGATGTGGGGTGGGCCTAGTTTGGAGGGAAAAAAATCCCCTCAAATTCAAATGGAATGAATCTGCTCAATAAGCATACTTATAGTTTGCTATAGTGGGAATGTTGCCAGTGTTTAATATGAATATTAATGAAAAGAATTCATAAGTGGGTTTCTGTGTCCTAGTAATCCAAATATATTACTATTTTATTCCTCTTTTTGTTAAAAATTCTCTATAATAAAAATATCTGAAAAGCTTATTTATTTGTTCCTGAGTAGGCACAAATGTATAACTTTTAGTTGATTTCTTGTTCTCATGTATATCTCATAATTTCTGGTTCCCTATAACTTAACTATATTTGTCTGTGGAAATAAAATTTTACTGGCTACTAAGGTGCAAACCATGTTAATGGGAGTGGTTGCATGTTGTGAGCACTAATGAGCCTGTATGATGAAGATTGTCCCACTGGGTTTTCATGTCTTTTAAATTTTTTCTTAAAATTTCTGAGTGAAGTACCATGAGTCATTTCATATTCTTGCTAAAATAAAGCCACTAGCTTGTCTGGAATGTAACCATATTTTCACCAAGGAAAATGACATTTTAGGAAGGCTGGGGCAGGTAGGTAAAGTAGAAATGCATTTCTTGTTAACTTTAAGTGCAAGAGCAGTGCAAAGTTACAGTTATAGCTAATTAGTGATATCCTCAAATTTAAAAAGTAGTAATGTAGAGGTGTAGAAAAATATCTTCATGAGAATACACTTCTGTTGGGGCATAAGTGGATTGAAATAACAGGCATTTTCCTAAGTAGATTTTAAAAATTGTATACCTGATGTATTTTATGTTTCCTTATTCTTTCTTTTTTAAAAGTATTTTATTTATTTATTTTTAGAGAGGGAGATGGTAAGGGAGGGAGAGAAACATCAATGTGTGAGAAACATCAGTTGGTTAGTTGCTCGTCACATGCCCCTAGTGGTAACCTGTCCCACAACCCAGGCATGTGCCCTGACCGACAATCGAACTGGCGACACTTCAGTTTGCAGGCTCTTACTCAGTCCACTGAGCACACCAGCCAGGGCTCTTCTTTATTCTTAATGACTGGGTTGCCAGTAAGGACGTTGGCCTGATATTTTTAGTTGTAGCACCCTTGTCTTGGTTTATGTAATATTTGCCCACTTTTAAAAGGGGTTATTAAAATTATTTGATATGCTGATGGGCACTTTTGTTATATGGCATTAGAATATCTTTCTTTTTCCTTTTTTTCTTTTTGAGATGTTAGCCACAACTATTAGGGGTAAATTTCTTTTAAGATCTAAATGAAATTGATATTTCATTATTTGTTGTTGTATGACAGTGTTTTCTCCCTAATGTTTTATGGAATTTCTTCAGGATAGTAATGTTAATAGGAGGGAGAAAAGGCTCTTTGGACAAATAAATTGGGAAATAATGAGGCAGAGTGAGAATTCATTCCGTAATCCAGTTTCTTTTTGGTGGAACTTCTTGGGACATTAGTTTTCCTTAAAACACTTTGGTAAAAGCTACTCACACAATCTTTCTTTGGCTATAGAATTGATGAATATAAGGAGAACTCCTTAGAAATGTAGATCCTGTGCAGAAATTTACCTGATTGTAAAAAGTCAGAGCAGCTAGAATACGACTATTAAAAACTAAATCACAAGTAGGGAGAACTAAAATACTATTTACTCTAGAAGGATAAACAGACAGTGAACTCACGCCCCAAAGCATTTGAGACATTTTTGCTAATTTTTATTTGAAACCTCCCAGATTGGATATTGTAGTTTGAATACATGTAATTCCCCATGCCCTTTTTGTGCCATTCTATCTAAGAATTGTCTAGTTAGGGGCATAACAAAATTATTCTCAATTTGGGTGCTTGTAAAGACATACCCTATTTTAAAAGAAAAATTTCTCAGACTTTGAACTTTTAAGAATCTGTCTTGTGGTTATATAGTAAATACATATTTGAATGAATGGAGGATGGAGGAATGGTATATACTTGTGATTGAGCTAATTCATATTATGGACTATATATTTTGTATAGAGAAAAATATGCTTTTATATTTTATATAATGTACATTTATGCATTTAGATAGACTTTATTATACATACTTTTCTTATTTTTAGGGTATTTTATAGATTGTTCTTGTTAACAAATACACTCAACTATTATAATTTCCGTGACTTTAACAGAATTGGATCTGACCTTTTGAGATCTGAGTGTGGGGAAGAATTAGAGAGTTTAAATCTAATTTCTTTGCATTTTTAGGCCCTTGATGAGCCTCCCTATTTGACAGTGGGCACTGATGTGAGTGCTAAATACAGAGGAGCTTTTTGTGAAGCCAAGATCAAGACAGCAAAAAGACTGGTCAAAGTCAAGGTACAGTATATGTAGATTTTATAAGTTGTATGTTCAGTAATATTTAAACTTTAGTTTGGTGAGTACATTTAATAATTTTTTTGCAGGTTGAGTTTAGTTTCTAGGAGTAATGGTTGTAAAAATACCTGAGTAAAAGCATTGTGATTTTTTGGTATTCCAATTGGAATGGCATTAGATTAGTACAGTTGGTATTTTTTTAATGCCACTTTACTATATACATTTGTTATTGTTTGTTTTGTTAGCATTTTGCAGCTGGAAAGGACCCTAGAAGTGATGTTTTGGCTTAGCCAAAAAGTTGATTTTTGTTTTTTCCCATAAGATGGCTGTGGTAGCACTTAGTTGTCTTTCAGTTTCATTTGAAACAATTTTGTTAGATTGTTACTACTGTCATATCAGCGTGTATTTTATTTTGTTTTTTTTAAAGATTTTATTTATTTTTTAGAGAGAGGATAAGGGAAGCAGAAAGAGTGGGAGAGAAACATCAATGTGTGGTTGCCCCTCACACACCCCTCACTGGGGACCTGGCCCATAAGCCAGCCATGTGCCCTGACTGGGAATTGAACCAGCGACCCTTTGGTTTGCAGGCCTGTGCTCAATCCACTGAGCTACACCAGCTGGGCCTCAGCATGCATTTAAAAGAAAATTTATTAAAATTGGTGAATTTTATATATATATATATTTTAAAGATCTTATTTGTTTATTTTTAGAAAGGGGGGAGGGGAGGAGAAAGAGAGGGAGAGAAGAAACATCAGTGTGTGGTTGCCCCTCACGCGCCCCCTCACTGGGGACCTGGCCCACAAGCCAGGCGGGTGCCCTGACTGGGAATCAAACAGGTGACCCTTTGGCTCAACAGGCCTCCACTGAGCCACACCAGCCAGGGCAAAATTGGTGAATTTTTATGTAGACATTTTAATATTGAAAATGGAAGAAAATACACAATATCTTTGGCATATTATGCTTGATTATTTCAAGAAAGGTAAAAATGCCACTGAAATGTAAAAAGACACTGTGCAATGTATAGAAAAGGTGCTTTTGACTGATCAAACATGTCAGAAGTGGTTTGCAAAGTTTCATGCTGGAGTTTTCTCTCTGGTTGTTGCTTCACGGTTAGGTAGACCAGTTAAAATTGGTAGCAATCAAATCGAGACATTGAGAACAGTCCGTGTTATACCACACAGGAGGTAGCTGACATACTCAAAATACTCAAATCAGTAAAGTTATTGCTGAAAATGAAAAATGTGTCTTTTATTTTATAGAAAAACTAAAAGGCCTTTTTGGCCAACCCAATAGTTTAGTTCCTTAATTTTATTATAAGAAAAATGAGGCTCATAAAGGGTTAGTGATTTCTCCAAGGCCATTATAGCAAATGTGGCAGAGTGGGAATTATCCTAGTTCATTAATTTTAAGACCGTTTCCTCCATTTTATTCATGAAATTGTGATGTAATTTATAATTGATGGTGCCTTAGATAACTGAACTATGGTAGTTGTTGATTTCTTATCCTCTGCCTTCCTTGAAAAATCTTTCTAAAATATTTGTGTTTTGTCTCAGATAATAACAGGAAAAGAGCTGTAACTGTTTACATTTTAATAAATTATTAGTATTGAAAAACATGAGCCAAGTGAAATATTTGAAGGTAGATATTTATTTGTCAGCTATTTATTGAGTGGCAAACCTTGCAAGGAAATCTGTTAGGTGAGGAAGGGGGCGGTATGAAGATGACTTCTGTCCTCAGGGATTTATAATCCAGATGAGCAGATACCCTGTAAAACATTGGTTTAACTATCACCAATTAAACAGGCCATAGAGGTGTTGCACTTCCAGTGCAGAGGATCACTGTCCCTTTTGAAGCTTTTTTCATGCCCATGTTCCTTCCTTTCTCCATCCATCCATCTATCCTTCCCTCCCTCCCTCCCTTTGGTGTTTAAATAAAGTTTCCTGGATGATTCTAATTTTTATACTCCCTAGTTAAGAACTGTGGTGATAAGGCCTTTTAACAGTTAGCCTGTAAGATGTTAGTCTAGGACACACCCTACAGTCAGTTTTCACATGCCTGGTGCCTGTGAGCTCTTTTGTGATTTGAGTATGTGGGTACTCTTACAGTGCTCTTACAGAGAGAGGCATTTCCTGTTCTGACTTCACACACTGGTGTTTCCTGAGCACTCCTTTTTTTTTTTTTGGTTTTACTACTATCTTAGAGATGAAGAGAAAGGTTGTTACAGTTTTCTCACTCTCAGGGACAGGGCTAATATTAGCACATGTAACACCTTAGTGTGAATTAGACAGAAGCCCTGCTTCCCAGTGGAGAGCCTCCTTAGCAGAGCCTGAGATCCACATGAGCATTTTTGTGCTAGTTAGAAAAAGGTGTTCCCTTTAGGCAGGAAAACAGTGTTACTCCAGGACCCATGCTTTGGTCTGCAGAACACCGACTAGATTTTAGCCTGAAATTGCAATCTCAGCTGGTGTCTCTCTGTAATGAATGAACCAGCTAAATGACATGTAGCAGTTCTGCCATTTCTTCCTATTAATATAAGGAAGAAAACTGCCTCTGTTGATAGCACAGACTACCAAGTACTACCTTGTGCTTTATAAATAATGGGCATCTAAAAATTATTATTGGCCCTGGCTGGTAGCTCTGTTGGTTAAAGCGCTGCTTTGATACACCAAGGTTGTGGGTTTGATCCCTGGTCAGGGCACATACGAGAGACAACTAATGAATGCATCAGTAAGTGGAACAACAAAATCCATGTTGCTTGCTCCCTCTCTCCCTCCCTCTCTCCCTTTCCTCTTTTTCTGTAAAAATCAGTCAATAAAAAAATTAAAATTTGATGGAGTTTTTTTGCTGCTCCACAATCTGTTTATAATTTGCCCCAACTGGGTAGCTTGGTTAGAGTGTCATTCGAATCACCAAGGTTGCAGGTTTGGTCTCCGGTGAGGGCACAGGCAAGGGTCAGCCAATGAGTGTGTCAGGGGATAAAACAGCAAGTCGGTGTTTCCCTCTTCTCTTCTCTTCTCTTCTCTTCTCTTCTCTTCTCTTCTCTTCTCTTCTCTTCTCTTCTCTTCTCTTCTCTTCTCTCCTCTCCTCTCCTCTCCTCTCCTCTCCCCTCCCCTCCCCTCCCCTCCCCTCCCTCCCCCTCCCCTCCCCCTCCCTCCCCTCCCCTCCCCCTCCCTCCCCCTCCCTCCCCCTCCCCTCCCTCCCCCTCCCCCTCCCCTCTTCTCCTCTCTCGTCAATAAATAAGCTTTTTTAAACAATAAAGTCTGTTTATAATTCAAGGTTAATGATTTTCTCAACATGATGGTAGTATATTTTTACCAGTTTTATTTCATTTATGATTCAAAGTTAGTAAGTTTTACAATTTGTTGATAAGCTTCTTCACCACCAGTTTTTATTTATTGAGCATTTACTATGTGCTAAGCACTATATAAGGTATTGAAACTCTAGTGTTAAGACCCAGTCTCCATCCTTAAGTGGCTTAGAGTCTAAGTGATTGACACAGTTGCCTAAACATATTATCTATCTATCTATCCACCTATCCATCCATTTAATTTTTTGTCCTTTCATTTTTCCTAGAGAGAGGGGAGGGAAGAAGTTGAGGGAGATAAACATCGACCAGTTGCCTCTTGCATGTGCCCCAGCCAGGGACTGAATTTGCAACTCAGGCATGTGTCCTTACTGGGACTATACCCACAGTCTTTTGATCTGCCGGATGACACCCAACCAGCCAGGACTAAACACATAATTTGAATAAAGGGCTTTTGTGAGGTGGAAACGCCTTCAGTGCTATAAGTATAGGACATCTCCTTTCATAGCTGGTTGTGAGCCTATTAATGGTTTAATTCCTGTAAGAACTCTTGCTTTGTATAGGGAAAACAACTTTTACTATACTGAATACTGGAAGCTATCTTGTTTTTCACCAGCTAAATATTTAAACTTGAACCCTTTATTTGAGCATACTGTCCTCACATCAGGTTTCCCATTCTCTGGTTTCTATACTGATCTAAGAGAGTACAGTAAAGTTCTGGAACTAGACTGCTTGAGTGTGAATATTAACCTCAACCCTGTAGCAGTTCTGGTATCTTGGACCAGTTACTACTTATATTTTTGTTCCTCAGTTTTCTTATCAAAATGGGAACAATTATACCTACCTAATAAGGTTGTTGTGGAGATTAGATGTTTGATACTTGAGCCCGATACTCAACTCTCATTAAATGTTCATTGCTACTGCTTATTATTAAGCTAGACCATCACAAAATGATATATATTAGACCCTTGAACAACATGGATTTGAACTGTGTGGGTCCGTTTATATGCGGAGTTGTTTTTTTTTTCAATAAACACTGTAAATGGCTTTTTTGTTTTTATGATTTTTCTTAACTTTTTTTCCTCTAGCCTCCTGTATTATAAGAATGCAATATGTAATACATATAACATACAGAATTTGTATTAATCAGCTGTTTATGTTATTGGTAAAACTTCTTTCTGGTCATCAGCAGGTGATTAGTAGTTATGTTCTGGTGGAATCAGAAGTTAATACATGGATTTTTCAACTGCAAGGGGGTGCTGGCTCCCCAGCCCCTTTGCTGTTGTGCAGGGTCAGCTGTAGTACCCATAGCCTTAGATCTCTGCCTCTTTCTTCCTTATATTTTAGAAAAAGAAATTATGCAGCTAAACTAATAACTAGTAGTATTGAATAAAGTATGATATGTGAAACATCAAGTAATTTAATCTGGGAAGTTGTTTAAATAATAAAATTTTCAGTTAATCTACTCAGGGATTGAGATTTTATATAAAGTTAGGCAGAGCTTGGTTTAGATTACTTGTAATAAAAATGAATTCATGTGGGTGATGAGCTTGTGTTGCTTTGTGTATGCATGTCTGTGTGTGGCTAATTAAATTTATAATCTCTAGGTAACGTTTAGGCATGATTCTTCAACAGTGGAAGTTCAAGATGACCACATAAAGGGCCCACTAAAGGTAATTCATTTATTTATTCATTATTAATTCCTGTGCTTCAGTGGGAAACATTAATACTTATATTTGGTCATTTCTTTTTAATTCATTGAGTATTTTGTTAATGCGTTGATAAATAGGTATTTCTTTCTAAAGAGACTAATAGAAAAAAAGTAGATTTAATGCTCAATAAAGCCTGATAAGATAGATAGTAAAACCTAGCTGTTTAGAAACCAAATGAACATCAAGGAAACACTGACTGCTTTTTATTTATATACCTGTTTCAGTCACCATGTTTCACTGACTTTTAGTGAATGATGGATTTTCCAGAATTAATAGGTGATGTAATCTATTTACATCATTAAGATTAAGAGATGTACATTCTGTGATGATGTGAAAAGTGGGAAAAACAAAATCCAGAGCATTTAACTCTTTGGAGCAACTACTCGCAAATGAAATTTTGCGGGAGAGTCATCAGGCAGTTATAAGTGATGAATATGTTTATATGTGCAAATAGTGTTATTTCTTTGTGTTCATTTTTTGTCACTGGCCAGAGAAATAAGTGCTGCCTTACTTTCTTGCTTACCAGCGAGCAAGCCACAGGGAATGTGTGGGTAGTTTACCATGTGCTCTTTGGTTCTTTCGAATGTCTGAAAATGGACATTGGCCTGGCTGGGCGAATTTAAAGGAATGCTAATAGAATTGAAGAAACATTTGTAAACACAAGAAAAATCCTTTATTCATGAAGCCGTAGTTTTAAGAGGTTTAGATTGATGTGTGTATCTATCAGTTTTTGTTTGTAGTTGATTTAAACACTTAATTGGATCCACAGGGCATTGGTACCTTGCATGTGTATTAGGTACCGTGGCAAACTAAAACTTCTAAGTTTTTTCTGTTTTGCCTACGTAAATTATTTTTCATCATTTTTTATTTTGTAGGTGTTATTAACACTACATGCACAACTTTGTCACTTCAGGACAAAAGGACAACATGCCCACTTATGACATTAGTCACTATTTAGTAGTTAGTATGTGCTAGTACTAGACATCTTCTGCATGCATTGTCTTTTATAATCCTCATAAATGCTCTTCACAGAAGAGGAAACTGAAGGAGGTAATCTGACCAAGGTCTTGCTGCCAGTAATGGGAGGACCAAAATTCTGCAGGCTCACAGCCTATGTAATTGAAGCACTGTGCGCTCTGGATGTTCAGGACACATACGCCTCCATGCTTTATTTGTGTTTTTGCCTCATAAGCATAGTTTGTAGTTGCCTGACTTGCCTGTTCACTGGGCAGAGGCCAGCTGGTTCCAGCTACAAAAAATGTTCAATGTTGTGAATGGATAGAAAAGGCAACCACTTTATATCTTCAAGCGCCTTGCCCTCCTTGTGCTCCAGCCTCTTTGTAGCATAGTTGGTTTATTTTACTGGGTTGGCTTTTATTTTCTTAAAATAAAAAATTATTTGTGATTTATTAAAATTATTTTTGATTAGGACTTAGAGAACCATTTTGATTTTGACATAGGCAAGCATGTTAAAATTTGGTCTCAAGATTGTTAAAATATTTTTTACTATAGTTTTTTTGTATGTAGATTTTTGAATTGTTCCCTAATATCCTCAGTTGATAGAAAGCATCGACATTTGGATAAATGGTTCTGTTACAGAAAATAAAAGTAATGGTATTTGATCTACATTTATTTTTAATGAGTTCACATGAAAATAATACCTAGACCACTTGAGTATTAAATTAAAAAATCATACTGTGTATTTGTTGACTGTAGTCATTTTACATGAGTTCTGTTAATTCTGCAGTTTCCTTCCCTCCTTTGGGCATTATGTGGAGTTAACAGTCTCTTCTCTGAACAAGTTAATTTTGTTAATACTGTAAAGACCATATACATTTCATTTTATTTTTATTGAGGTATAATCAACATAACATTATATTAGTTTCAGGTGTACAACATAATGGTTCTGTTTTTGTATGCATTTCAAACTGTCCGTCACAGTAAATGTAGTTAACATCAACCACATGTAATTACCAAATATTTTCTCTTTCTTATGACAAGGACTTTTAAAATTGTTCTGTGAGCAACTTTCAAATATGTGATGATATGGTATCATTGACTGTAATCACCATGCTATAAATTATATCCTCATGACTTATTTTATAACTGGAATTTTGTACCTTTTGATCCTCTTCACCAGTCCCCCACCCTCACCTTCGTGACAACCCCCAATCTGTTCTCTGTAGCTGTGAGCTTGGCTCGTTTGTTTAGGTTCCTCACACTAGTGGTCTCGGTCAGTGTTTGCCCTTCTCTGCCTGACATTACATTTCACTTTTGCACATACTATCTTCTATAATTTTCATGATGTTCTCAAGTTCCATCCATGTTACATGGCAGGATTTCCTTTTTTATGCTAAAGAGTTACATATACACACCACCTATTTAAAACTTTATTCATCATATCACTGGCCACCTAGGTTGCTCCCATGGCTTCTTGACTATTGTAAATAATGTTACATTGAACATGATAGTGCATATATCTTTTCAAATTTAGCGTCTTCATTTTTTTTCTAATAAATACGCAGAAGCATAATTGCTGGGTTCTATGGTAGTTTTACTTTTATTTTTTGAATTACTTCCATTGCTTGCTGTAGTGGCTTCTCTAATGTACACTCTATCAACAGTGCACAATGGTTCCCCTTTCGCCACATGCTTGCTGACACTGATTTCTTGTTGATACTAGCCATTCCAACAGGTGCGAGTTACTGTCTTACTGTGGGTGGATGTGCTTTTCTCTAATGTTTAGTGATCACTTTTTCATCTGTATGTCTTGGAACATCTGTTAGCTCTCTATCTGTATGTCTTTGGAAAAATGTCTGTCAGATTCTCTGCCCATTTTTTTATTTGTTTTGCTGTTGAGTTGTATGAGTTCTTTATATATTTTGGATATTAACCCTTTATTAGATTAATGATTTGCAATATTTTTCCCCATTCAGTAGATTGGCTTTTCATTTTCTGATAGTTTCCTTTGCTATGCAGGAGCTTTTTAATTTGATGTAGTTATAAAGACCATGTAAATGTAAAATAACTCAGCACTTGAGACTTCAAAGCTATTTTTTAATTATCCCTACCCTTCCCCAGCTTTCTTCAAAGAGGAGTGGAGAGATGGGGCAGGGACAATTTCACATCCAGTGGTTCTGGTTCTCAAAGTGAGGTCTGAGGACCCCAGCTGATTCCCAAGACCCTTTTAGGGCACAACAGACATGATTGTTTTATAATAATACTTAGGTATTATTTGCCTTATTACTCTGTTGATATTTTTGCTGTTCGTACAAAAACAGTGGTAGATAAAACTGCTGGCACCTCATAAATCAGTAATTTTATTCTTTGCCACCACGACTCAATTTTTAAAAAATAAAGCCAGTTTTTGTTTTGCTCACTTGTCTTCTAAAAACTTTTCTAATTTTTTAAAATACTTTAGGTCGGAGCTATTGTGGAAGTGAAGAATCTTGATGGTGCATATCAGGAAGCTGTTATTAATAAATTAACAGATGCAAGTTGGTACACTGTAGGTAAGGGAATAACTCTTTTAAAAATGTATTTTTGAAGATAATACAAAGCCAAGTTTCCTTGATTTACTTTATCCCCTAGTACCACAGACATTATTACTGTTAATGGTTAACTTTCCAGATATTTAAAATTTTATTTCATTAATATGTACATAATTTGAAATTATTTACTTGTATGTATTATACAATTGGATTTCTACTTTTTTTTTCACTTCAGAGTGTATGTTAGAGAATTTTTTCTGTCTTTAACTGTTTTTAAATGTACATTTAAGTATGTTTATCTTGTACAACAGATAGAGGAGTTTATTAGTAATACATTTTATAATACTTGATATACTAGAACTTGTTTTTTTTTATCAATGATATTCCAGTGTGGTTTTTTTTTTTTTTTTTGCTATTAAAATAAATATTGAATTATGCTGAATTAAGTGTCTTCTGTACATGCACATTATTCTCTTTCCATAGTGTACACATTGAGTACTAGACAGGGACTGACGTGAAATGTACTTTTAAAACCTCAGTTAGGTAGCCCTGGCTGGTGTGGCTTAGTGGATGGATTGAGTGCTGGCCTGTGAACCAAAGGGTCGCTGGTTCGATTCCCAGTCAGGGCACATGCCTGAGTTGCAGCCGGGTCTCCGGTTGGGGATATATGAGAAGAAACCACACATTGGTGTTTCTCTCCCTCTCTTTCTCCATCCCTTTCCCTGTCTCTAAAAATAAAGATGTAAAATCTTAAAAAAGAAAAAAAAAGTAGGTAATGAAACTGCCTTCTTTAAAGACTATTAATTCATACTCCCTGAACAGTGTATGAGTGTACATGTTTTTCCAGTCATTGTCAAAGTTGATGGTTGTAATCTTTTCAATTTTCGCCCATCTGGACACAAAGTAGTCTCGAGTTTTGTTTTAATATACCCCTCCCATGATTTACTAGTGAGATTAAACATCTTTTCACGTCTTTATCAAAAGAAACATATATACAGGATGGGGGCAAAAGTAGTTTTATACTTATTCATATGGAAAATAGTACAGTAATTAAGAAATAATAATAATACAAGAATAAACTGTGTTTTGTGCACTTACAGCTGTGCTTTTGCCCTACCTGTGTGTTTTGAATTGCTAATTTATAGTATCTTCCCATTCTTCTTTTTCCACTTAGGATGGTTATCTCTTTCTTATTATTTTTGGGGTGTGAGTTTTTTATATATTCTGAATATTAATGCATTGCTGCTTTAGTTGCAAGTATTTTTCTCATACTGCTTTACTCTTATCTCTACTATCAATTTTCATGTCACTTTACCTGCCACTTCTTCCTTTGTAGTTTAATTTTGTATCTTGTTTAAGAAGACCTTCCTTTCATCACTGTTAAATTTATTTTCCAGTGTAGTCTTCAATTTATAGTTTCATTTTTGTTTTACAAACAACTTTTTATTCCACCTGTCATTGATTTTTTTAAACATTCTGAAGTACAGTAAAAAAATTTTTTCAAATTGATAGCCAGTTATACTGAATGGTCATAGTTTCTATGTTTTAATGACCGCAGAGATAAGAGTAAACACCTAATTAAATGTTTTTGGTAGCGTCAAAATTTGATGGAGCTTTGAAATAGTACAGATGAGTTTTTATATTTTTGTGGGATGAGGAAAAAAACCTGATTAAGAGAGAGGAAAGTTTTGATTTTTGACACATAAAGAAATATTTGACTTTATATAGGTTACAAAACTGAGCAATTCCGTGTAGTAAATTTTTATGGTAATTAGGTGTGGTTGTTAGTCTCATAAATGTGGCACTTTTACTATTGAATATTTTAGTTATAGCAGTAAAATAATGTACTAAATTATTTATCCAGCCTCACATAAATGTGAAGTTTCATACAATATCTAAAGACTTAATTTTGGTATTTAGGCAAAAACTGCTGTTTCTAAAATCAAGGCCTAGCAATGTTTTTAAAACAGAGGTACCCTCTTCCCATGATGTGTGAGTAATGCAGTATATGCTAAGATTTTATCATAAAATATACATATGTTCTGTGTATGTACAAACTTGTAGTGAATTTGGTGGGACATTTTAGGACTTGAAGTAAGTAGTTGAAAACTACTTATTTGGTGAACCAGAGGCAAGTCCGTCTGTCCGGGAACATTTGGCAGTGTCTAGAGACTTTTTGGTTATACAGCTGGGAAGGGGGTGCTACTGGCATCTAGTGGCCAAGGGTACGTGTGGTGTTGTACAGTGCACAGGACAGCCCGAGGGAAAACATTACCTGGTCCAAAATGGTAGTGCTGGGGCCAAGAAACCCTGCTTTAAATAAAAATAGGGTAGTTTTTTTAAGGGCAGTCTGAATATATAAACTTGTGCTTTTTCTGCTTCTTAGGTATTTGCCAGCAGGAAAACTTGACTTTCCTTGACCACATTGAGAAGGGTTAATTAGCATTTAAATAGTTTTGTCTTGAAATGCTTACTTATTTTTATTTGGTATTTCAGAATAAATACTTATTTATAAATGAATGCTTATTTATTTTATTTGGTATTTTATTTGGTACTTTTTTAAGGTATATTATTTCTTTTTTGCTAGAAATAGGAAGAGATACTGTATGTTTGAAGTTGTCCATTAGAAAACATAAAATGTAAACTGAATTTCAAATGTAATCTTTTTAAACAATAGCTCTATTTGCACTCAAAAATTAAATAATTTATATCATTGTGTTAACCTTTGAAAAACTCTTCAGTAGTTTCCGCTTTTACCTCCTCTCTAGTTTTCGACGACGGAGATGAGAAGACCCTGAGGCGGTCCTCCCTGTGCCTCAAAGGGGAGCGGCATTTCGCAGAGAGTGAAGTAAGTCACCGTCTAATGAGTGGACCTCTCCTAATAACTGCTGCTGTGGGGAGCACAGTGTTGCTTCCTCAAATCAAGCAACTTTTCGTTAATCAGAAAAATGCATTAATACATAATGCCATTATAATATAATCTGTGAAGCCCGTTTAGGGCCTTGTGTGTGAGTGCCAGGTTCTGTATTCTTCTCTGCCTAATGTTTTGTAAGCATTTGTCCACAAAGAAAATACAATGGGCTTATTTAATTGTTATCTTCAGGTCATTTTTACATAGATTCCTTTAATTGTAAATGAGTATATAAAAGAGATGTCTGATTCATAATCTGCTTGAACCCCATATGTAGTTACTTACTACAAGCAATCCCTAGCTACTGCAGCTAATAGGTGACATGATTACGGCCTCTCCTTAAAGAAGTCTTGCTCGACTGTTCTTTCTAAAATTGTCCCTTATTAATTTTGGGGCATTGGTTTCATTTTCTTTATAGCATGGATCATTCTCTGACATCAAAATATGAATAGGTGCTTAATTATTTGTTTACTGTCTGCCTTTCGCACTGGAATGTATCACAGGGGCAGGGACTTGTATGTCTTATTCACTACTTTGTTCCCAGTTCCTAGAACAGTGTCTGGCACAGGGTAGGAACTGAGTAAGTGTTAGCTGGACGATTAAATGAGGGAACTACATGCACTTCTCAGTGCTTTAGAGGTGTGCATACATTATTGCCTGTACATTATGAAACAGAAACCATTCTTCTACTTACAGATGCTGGATAGAGCTGGTTCTCAAACCCATACTTTCTAGTACCAAGTCTTCTATGCTCTAAAATTAAAAGGTGTTCTTCAGTTACTAAGAATGGAGAGTTCACCAGGTTTTGTAAATCTGTAGTCTGCTGTTCAGAATTTTTTAAGTGGACATATTATTATAAATAGTGTTATGTTCTCTAGTCCCCCAAGTCTATAAAAATTAGCGCACAGTATGCCCCAACCATAATTTTTTTCTAGTCACTATTTAAAACAGTGTTTGTGGGGGACATTTAATATTACTTATTAAACCATTAGACTTTATATTATGGGATTTTGGGGGTCATTTTGAAAATATTTGTCCTTCCCTTAAACGACTGAGTTTCTATTTTAATTCAGAATCTGTATTATGATTCCAGCCTATCTTTCCAGTCTCATATTCTACCATCTCCCTGTACGTCTCCCTTAGAAGACTACTTGGTATTCCCTGATTGTGGTTTATACTTTGTTTGGCTTCTGCTGAGCCCTGTTCCCTTTAAGGCCACTAGAAATGCTTCCTCCTCCATGATGTCTTTCCTGAGCTCTCTGACCAAATTTGATCTCTTTATCCTTTGATGCTTTTGCCCTTCTCTTATTATTTTATGGTGCTTTGGTTACTTTTCTTATTTTCTCTATTTGTTATCTTAATAGACTCTTCTTTTCCCAGCAGTATTTTCTACACAAAAGCCTTTAATAAGTATTTTTTGAATTAATTGTGAAGGTTTAAACATAGGAAATGCATACAGCTTTAGGGCAGATGCAGTGAATTTGGCTTCTTCCACTGATGAAATAACAATTCTTTCTGAGTTTAGGTAATTCTTAGAAATAATTTCATTTTCCTTAGAACAGATGTACAATTATAGTGAGTCAGTGAATATAGAAGGCTTGAAAACTTGATTTATCTGTTACGTGAAGGCATGTGTCTTATTTAATCCAGAGAAATATCTAAAATATTAATTTTGCTTTTGCAGGAGAATTTTAAGTTGGAGTAGCTAATAAGACAGTTGCAGTGTAAAGGCTGAAGCAGCACAGACAAGTACCTTCCTGGTTCCTCTTGCCCTCTAGGAGGCTCGGTTTTACTGTGTGCATCTTACACACGAGGGCGACTGGAATGCTGGCACAGTTTTCCTTTCCCTGGTCCCACATGCCAGGTGCTGCGCTAGGCAATGGGGACACAAGGGTAACGTGGCACCTGTTAGAGGAGAAAAAGCATTAAACAAACATATTTTAAGATTGTAAGTGCATTAAGCTCTGTAAAGACCTGGCCAGGAGTGTATTTATTTAATCTACCATCTATATGTTTTCTCCCTTTATTCGATATTTTTAAAAAATAGCTTTAATTTTTTGCAAGATTACTCAGCATTGTTATTATTAGTAATAACGTTGGCCTGTGAGAGAAAATTTCATTATGCCGACTTTATTTTGGGTCACATATCCTATCAGTAAGCCACATACCTAAACAAAGACTTAAATTCAAGATTTCCATGATAAGAGATCACAGCAGCACTTGAGTCCGATGGAATTCCAACATTAAAATCGCTGGTTCTGGCCTTGACCAGTTCAGTGAGGGTGTTACCCACCACTGACATCTGTTGGAGTAGTTGGGTATTTCTACAGATGATTCACAGTTTGAATATTATCCAAAAGTGGTTTCATCAGCTGGTATTCTCTGTGTAGTTACTATGTGGAATTGAAACCTCTAAGGAAAGGTTTGATAAGATCCCAGCTTCGTTATTTCCTGCAGCGCATTTTTGGTAACAGGGCTACAGCCAGTTTTCTTCTAGACCTGGGTGTCAAACTCATTTTCACTGGGAGCCACATCAGCCTTGCGGTTGCCTTCAAAAGGCCAAATGTAATTTGAGGACTGTATAAATGTAACTACTCCTTAAGTAGGGGCAAGGAGCTTGGCGCTGCTGCCGGGTAGAAACAAGGTGCCAGGCCACATAAAACAAGGTGGAGGGCCAGATTCGGCCCACAGGCCTTGTGTTTGCCACCTGTGCCTTAGGCCTATGGCATTTTCTTTGGCCTTTAGTATAGCCAGGAGTCTCTGGTTTTTGCTCCTTTGCAATGAGACAGGACAATTTCTACCCTCAGTCTTTTTCATCACTTGAAGTAAAAGGTTGTCCTGTGCTTAATGCAGATTGAGGCCAGGCCAGAGATACAGCTTCTTACTGTTCTCACTCTTTGTTACATGCCAGGGAGAGAACACAGTTTATTTGAAAATTCCTGTATGTGGTTCCTAGATAACTCTCCAGAAATCCTGGGGTTTTTTTTCCTCAACAAGTTTATTTGAAAATTCCTGTATGTGGTTCCTAGATAAGTCTTCAGAAACCCTGAATTTTTTTTTCCTGAACAAGTAAAATGACAAGCAGATGCTTAGAATGGAAATCACAGTGTACAGGATGGGCAAAGGTAGGTTCATAGTTGTAATACAAATAAATAATACAACAATAAATTAATAATAATACAAGAACAAACTGTTTTGCATACTCTCAGCTGTAAACCTACATTTACCCACCCTGTAAAGTAATAGGAATCTCTGCTTACAAGAGTGCAACCTTAATAAATGCTGAAGAGGCATTTAATTCACCTGTGAGCTTGGCAGAAAGTAAATCCAGATTAATTTATTTTCCCTGTTTACCAAATACAGTACTTTGAAATTTTTACCCTTGGGAAGTGTATTTAGGAATTAATGACAGGTGACTTCTAAATTTCTCCTGGCATGTTATTGTATTTGGGCCAACTTCTGTCTCCAAATACTTTTAAATGCCCCATTTACAAACTGAATTTGAGAGATTAGGTTTATTTGATGCTTTATGGCTAGCACTGTTTTCCTGTACTGTATTCTTTGTTGTTGGATATGTAAGTACCTCAAATACATTTATGTATACTCTAATGAATTATACAAAGTAGATTGTTAATATACTTCCCTTTTTCACAGTTTATCATGATCTCAACAAAATTACCTCAATACTACAAATAAAGTTAAAAATTTCCTTTTAAATATTAGCATTAGTGTATATTTAGATATCTGATCTGTAAATCTGAGTTGATGGGCAGTGTTTGATATAACACCATGGTTTGTAAGTTTGAGAAGTCTTTATCCTAAGTAGTTCCTCACTCTGACTTTTTATCCTGGCAGTTTTCCTGGGACCTTTAGTTTTCCCATGTTTAAGAAATTGTAATAGCAAAGGTTTTATTGGAAGGATGAAAGGAATAGCAATTGTGGAAAATCTTTAAAATGTAGAAAAATAGGAATATTATCAGAATTGATATTCAGAGAAGTAAAGTTGGAATAACATCTTCAGAAATCATTTTAGAATCCCTTTTTCTTCATTTTGCTTTTAATCATCAGCCACTTCCTTGGCTGGACATCATAATTATGATGGGGTTAGGGACAAATGGATTGACATGAATAGTCAGTTGATAAGAAGGAAGAGATGTTCATTTATTATTATCATTATACTAAGCACAACATTGGATACTGCGTATTGGAAAGGAGGGAAAATAAAATGTTAAGGTGTAGAAAAACTGATTTTTACTTTTTTTTTTAGCAAAGGTTTATTGCAAAAAATGTTTGCAAAGTAGTAATAAAGCCTATCTCAAGTTTTTTTTCCAAGTGGTTGGATGCTTATTCTGATCATTTTGTTTCTGTTACTTATTTAAGAATTTATTTCATGTATAACAGTTCCCTGTGTGCTAAGAAAAATTTGAGCCACAATTGGCCCCAATCTAGGAGTATACACCCTGTGTATAGGTGTTGTTTCTCTCAAACCTGCATTTCCACTGAGTTGTGTTTGTTCAGTTTTGTATTTTAATCATTGTTAGAAGTCTGTCAACCTTCAAATAGATAATGATGTCATCTAGAGAGAACACCTATGCTTCTTTCCACCTTTTTTTTCAGTATTGGACTCAATCATTTTTATTCTAGTATCTTTGAAATGAGAGTTTATATCTTTAGGAAAGTTGTATTTTAGTCTTCCTTGGGAGGAGTTTTTAACCTCAAAGTCTAAGCATATTCTTAAACTGATTTGGTTTAAAGAGAAGAAAGAACTTGCAACGTAATAACTTTTTATGGGTTTATGTTCTTACCCACAGACATTAGACCAGCTCCCACTCACCAACCCTGAACATTTTGGCACTCCAGTCATAGGAAAGAAAACAAATAGAGGAAGAAGATCTAATCATATGTAAGTCCATTTTCATAACTGTTAGTTAACCCTGAATTAATTTCTCCTTTTAGTATTGTTTTAATAATTACTAATTTTAAATTGTAATTTACAAAATGCTAACTGGATCTAATAGTAATTTTAAATCTAATAATAATGGCAGACTCCATAGCATGGGTTCTTGTGGTTCTCCATGTTCAACAAACCTTAACAGCTGTGTGTCTGCCTCCTGTTTCTTCCTACATGTACCTCGATGCTGTAGTCAAAATGGAGCTACTCAGCATTGCCTGAATACATTGTTTTCCTGATATCATGCTTTTATTCATGCTTTCTTGTCTCAGATGCCACCCTTCCATGTCACTGTCTCACTCATTCATTAGTTCTCAACAGAAATGCCCCTATTTTTATGTGAACCATTCGTGTCTTTCCACTCTTTCTTTGAAAACAGACATTTTTTATCCTCTGAACTTCCTCTATATTCTTTGCATTTACTTAATGTCATCGACAGTATTTCACCTCTTAATATAATGTTTTCCCTTCCTGATAGTTTTACTCTCACTGACAGGAACTGTCTTACTTATTTTCATGTCCTCTTGCGGTTGTGTCACATATTCTACACATTTAACAAATCACTTTCAATGAAATGTGCCCAGGCTCCAAAAGGCTAAATTAAAAAGGAACACGGGATCAAGGGGTCATGAAATTTCAGGACATCAGAGATAAAGAAGCAATCTTCAGACAGTTCCAGGAAAAAAAATTGTTGCAAGGGCCTGGGAGACAGAATGGCGTCAGACTTCTCCAGAGTAACTCTAGATAGTAGTCGTCAGTGGAATGCAGAATGGAAGAATGGAAGTCTCTATTAAAAAGGAGGACTTGATTCCTAGTATAGTGGAATATTATGGGGGACATTCAGTAATTCCTCCCCAAAAATTATATAAGAAAAGTATATCATTAAGGTGGAGGGTGGGAGGTGGTTTAAATATAAAAGTTATGTCCTTGTAACAATGGCAAGTCAATAGAATAAAAGTCTAAAATGTATAAGTAAAGAAATACCAGCATAAGAATATTATTTAGAGGTAAAGTAGTAACTATCAGAGGAACACCTGAGTTAAAAACAGTTGCCTCCATGGAGCTGAAGAAAGTTGGAAGGAATGGGGCAGGAGGATATAGTTTTTCATTAATTCTATTGGAGGTTGTTTTGAAAACAGTTTTGAATATTTTACTTCGATCAAATTTTAATGTGGCTTAAGCCCAAATATTGTTAGAATAGCTATAAATAAATATTAGATGAATCATTGAAAACTTTAGTGTAAGTCAATGCTTTCTCATTCAGTATACAGAATCATGTATTAAATGTAATTGTGACCAAGCTTTGGAGATAGAAATTGGGTAAGCACTATTTTTCATATTACTTAGTTTCAGCCTTAGAGCAAACCCATGAAGGTAGGTATTAGTTTTATCCTTATTAAAAATTGGGAAAATTGGCCACAGAGACAGTAAGTATCTAATTCAAAGCACACAGGAAAGAAAAGGACCAGGACTTGAACTCAGCGGTGTCCTGTAGACCTTTTCCCATTCAGTCAGTTGACTCTCCTTTGTTTAGAGTATTTCGGTTACTTTCCAAATTAGTTGTAACAGTAAATAGTTAATGACTCATTTGAAGGAGGAAATTAAGACTTAATCCTTGCATTGAAAAAAATATTTAACATTTCTTACTTTTCTACTATACTTAAGATTCAAGCCATGAGGGTTTTTTCCCCCCTCACTGAATCTTTTAGAAAATGTTTTTCCTGCCTTGGCTGGCATAGCTCAGTGGATTGAGTGCGGGCTGTGAACCAAAGTGTCACAGGTTCGATTCCCGGTCAGGGTACATGCCTGGGTTGCAGGCCATAACCCCCAGCAACCACACATTGATGTTTTTCTCTCTCTCCCTCCCTTCCCTCTCTAAAAATAAATAAATAAAATCTTTAAAAAAAAGAAAATGTTTTCCTAATTACTAGGTGAACAGTTTCTTTCACTTGTGATTTAGCTTGCTGGTGACTTTTAGGCTGGTGAGCCTAAAAATTTAGGCTACTAAGGTTGTAACTGTTATTTACTTTCCTACATATGTCATTGAAAAATGAGTGCTGTAGTTTAAAAGAAAAATGTACAATGGCATTATTAATATGAAAGAGTTCTGTTGTGATTATTAGATACTATTATTTAATATTGCTTCCAGTTTTTTGTTCCAGAGGGCTGTTACATTGCCTTAGAATACTCACTGAAACCCTGATAAATTAAATCTTTTGAAATTTCTTTGAAAATTAATGACTTCAATTGTGAATTAAAACTTTTATCTGCCATTGGTCTTGAGAATTTTCCTGTAGTTGTATAGTCAGATCTTAATTAACTGTGCCTGCTGATCTCAGAACAGTGAGGTTGGGGGTATTTAATGTAAAATTACTTCATTAGTGAAGGTTTCCACTGCTCTAGCTCTCGAGAGTAATGATGTGGCTTAGAGTTGTTGCAAAGGCTAAATGAATGAAAAAATTCTCGTCAAACTACTAGTATGTAACATGATTTAGTTTATAGGTGAATACATAAAAATTCTGCTTACTAGCATTTATGTTTGACAGGCAGGACTGTTTTGGACTATATTATTTTTAAAAACAACATTCCCATATTATTTTCTATTATATACATATTACAGGAAAAAGTTGTTTAATCCATCAGTAATTTCTTTTAATTTTGAAAGTAATGCATTTCATATTTAGATATATTTTACCTTTCTACAAATGTTATCCAGAAGTATAAAAATAAATTTAAAATAAGTTAATTTATAGACTATCAAATACATTTATAAAAATGGCCAAAAATTGTATCTATTAAAAAGTCTGTTAGGTTTCTTAGTTAAGGTCCCCTTTTCTTGAGTATCTGAAAATAAAAATGCAGTTTTCACTGAGCAGGTTGATCTTTGCTTTCTAAAGACTCTAGCAAACATCCTAAGTCAGAGATTTCCATGTTACAATCTCTGTGTGTAATGAGAGATTTGATGTTGGAATTGTGTTCTACTTGTGCAACGTATGAAGGCAAACTAAAGGGTGAGCGTTAAAAAAAAAACGGTATAGGAGATGAAGCCGAGCTCATCAGTGTTCTTGTGCTTGCTGTTTCTGCCCCTCATCACCATGGTCAATCCCACTGCCAAGAGATAATGTTCTTGCTTCGCGCTTAGTATAAGCTTCGGTGTGTACGCACCACAGGCAAGCACTGCAGTGAAATGTCCATCTCCTTAATTATACTTCCTCAGACTTTTCTTCCCAGAATCACTCTTTCACTTTTCAGAGTGATTTTTACAACAGTCTTTTTTTTATTACCTTCATTTCCTCTTCCATCATAAGCACCCCCCCAAAAAAAGATCTTCATTATGATTCTCTGATTGCCATTTATAACTTATTTTTGCACAAAGATAAATAAGGTTATCTCTTTCCCAGGATTCCCAGGATTCCCTAGACTCCATTGTTACAGTAGTATATCACTACCTTTGTTTTCTGTTAACAGCTGTTAATCCACATACCAGTAGTTTGCCTCAGGTATTCCAAAATTGATTATTTTTGACACCTTCCTTTAATTGACTTTTAATTGAATGTATAGTCTATCTTTAATTAATCCTAATATATTCAAATATATATACTTGAACCATTTTTTTTCAATTTTAAGGATTTTATTTATTTTCGGAAAGAGGGGAAGGGAGGGAGAAAAAGAGAGAAACATCTGTGTGCAAGAGTAACATCAGTTAGTTGCCTCTCACACGCCCCCAACGAGGACCTGGCCCACAACCCAGGTGTGTGCCCTGACCAGGAATCAAACTGGCGACCCCTTGGTTCACAGGCTGGTGCTCAATCCACTGAGCTACATCAGCCATGGCCAAGCATTTTCTTTTTTAATGATTATCATCCTTTAACTCAAAAATTTTAATGCAAGTTGTTGATCGTTTTGATCAGTGTATAACTTGACTGAATTTTGTTTTTATAATTTACCCATCATGTGCAGAGGTTTTGTTTGATTCTGCCTAGAGAATATAATGCCTGAAATTGTAGAACTATTTGTGTTCCCTCCCCCACCCAGTTTTCTCCAGTAACCTGGGAAACGTGTATGTGCACCTGCTATGGTAGGAAAGCAGTCTACCTGCTGTTTCCCCTTTAGAAAAAGAATAAAGCATAATAAGGGCTATGAGGATTCTTGTTAGGGATTATTTATGGATACAGGTTTTGCCCATTGAGGGTGCTGAGATTTTCCCAGTAAAGTAGTGATTTGAAGTTGGTATATTTACAGGTCTGCAGATCTTTAAAAAAATTTCATTAAGCTATAATTCACATATCATAAACTACAGTCTTTTAAAAGTGTACAGTGTTTAAAAAAAAAAAAGCCATGGCTCATGTGGCGCAGTTGGTTGTATCGTCATCCCATAGACTTAAAGGTTGTGGGTTCGATTCCTAGTCAGGGCACATACCCAGGTTGCAGGTTCAGTCCCTGGTCAGGGGCATGTAGAGAGGCAACCAATTAATGTTTCTCTCTAAAAGCAATGGGAAAATGTTCTCCAGTGAGGATAAATAAATAAGTAAATGTGTACAGTGTTTGGTGTTTTTTAATGTGTTCTCACAAATTTGTGCAACTAGCACCATTATCTAATTCCAGAAGATCTTTTTATTATTTGCTGCTTTATTTTGATATGTGGATTTGATATATGGATTTGATATGTGGATTACATATTTAGATATGTAAGTATATACATGTCCATATATTCTGTATGTTTTAATCTCTAAGAAGCTATAATTGTTGGTCTTTCTAATACCAACTAATACAGATTTTTAATTCACTGTACAAAATTTGAAATGAGTTAATTACTTGCACGAAATAATAAGGACAATTGAAGTAAGAACTGCATTTCAAAGACTGAGTTTCTAAAGTTCCTGGCTCAGTTTTCTATTTGCATCTGATCATTTGCTATTCTGTGGCACATGTCTTGTCTAAAGTTCTTCTCATTTGATTTACAATTAATTTAAAATTAATAGTGGTGTGTGTTTGGCTGTTCGTTTTGGTAAACATCTCCATGTCATTAGCTTTGTTTCCAGTGGCATCATCAGATGTGGCTCTGTAAACAAATACCTTGTCACCAAAGAAGCAACCATGTCGGAGGGGAATAAACACTGAGAAGGTTCTCAGCCTGCTCTCTTTGCTCCTCATTTTAGTTCATCAGTTTATTAAGCACTTGTGTGTAGATAATTTCCTAGCTAAGCTTCTCTAAAAGGAAGACTTAAAGGAGTCTTAGGCACAGTGGTGTGATTTACCTTGGTTGTGTACATTACAGCGATTGTATACATTTTGTGATTTCAGGAGAAATAAAATCAGAAGTACTACAGCAGAAAAAATTCAGTCTATTCAGTTCATTTATTTAGTCAACAAATATTTATTGAACATCTACGCTGTGCCAAGCACTGTTCAGATACTTGGAATTTATCAGTGAACAAAATGGGCAATTACAAAATGTCTGCCTTTAGAACTTACATTCACTTTCTTATATGAGGGGATATAAAGGATAAAGTAAAAATGGGAGAAACAAATAAATTATATGATATGCTAGATTTGTAAGTGTGGAAGTAACGAGAGACTGGGGCAGGCAGGTTGTAAACTTGAATAATAAAACGGTCAGGGTAGCCTAATTGAGATGACATTTGAACAGAGACTTAGGCGAGGTGAAAGTAGAGGCTTCCAGGCTCTTCTGCTGCAGAGTGGTAGGGAAATGGGGTGTAGTCTCTGGTGGGGAAAGTGAAGTTGGGATTTTTTTTTAAGTGGGAGAAGTAACGTCATGCTATGGAAGTAACAGTATGCTGGTGCACTCAGTCTGATGGAGGCAGAAGAATGGGCACAGGAGAGAGAAGCACGCGTTGCTGGAATGAAGTCTGGAATGCATGACAGGGGAAGGGAATCTAGTCCCTAAGTGGGGAATGGCGTTCGAGTGGAATGCGGACATTTACTGAGGAAGGCATTTACTGAGGAAGGCATTTACTGAGGAAGGTGGGTGGATGTTTTATGTTGCCTGTCAGTGTGTGTAGCTTTCTGGCACTGAAGCCTTCACACTTCGTAAGTCTTAAGAAAGAAATTAGAACTTTTATGAAGGTGCAGATAACTTTGTTAGCCAAGTAAAGCCCAGTTTTCTCTTTCTGTGTTTTATGGATTTGAGATGTTATCTGTGACATTGTGCCTTTCTCTCTTGCTAATGATAATGACATAAAGGACATCCATAAAACCCTAGCTAAATGAGTCTTCTGTGACTCCTTTAGAGCAGTAGTTACAGTTTTAAGGCTGGTTGTATCTATAGTCATTAGAAAGCGGAGGGATAAGTCATTGCTCTGAGATGCCCTTCTGCTCAGGTGTAGGAGTCAGGCTTGTGAAGTCCGTCGTTACTATCCCAAGTTATGTGCCTGTTTTAAGGTTTTATGCTCTGCTAATATGAAGATAGTTGGTTTTTCCTACTACCTCTGACCTACTTTCTAAGTTGGGGTTAAACTGCTTTAAGTGTCACTTGAACTACAGTAGTTCTCAGTAGCAAACTTGGAAGATTTTTTTTTTCTCCCCCAGGGGATAATTTTTAAGTTATTTGATGATCGAAATCAAATAGTGATATTCTCTATGTCACTCACTATAAAATCTTTACTATTATAATAATTTTTGCTTTCTTTATATTTATATTGAGATATATAAATATAAAAGGGTGACATTTATATTGTCATCCCTTTGGAAAGGCATGAAGACAAATATAGAATATGCTGGGTTCATCCTAGCCAACCAAATAGAAAAATCCTATTTAAAGTTTTTTTTCCCAATCTGTCATCCTGGCTGGTATGGCTCAGTGGGTTGAGCGATGGCCTGGGAACCAGAAAGTTGCCCTTTCAATGCCCAGTCAGGGCCCATGCGGGGTTGCAGGCCAGGCCCCCAGGTGGGGGTGTGTGAGAGGCGACTGATCAGTGTTTCTCTCCCTCTTTTACTCCCTTCCCCTTTCTCTAAAAATAAATAAAATATTTTTAAAAGTTTGTCAATTTACATTTTTGTCAGTAAACTTGGTCATTGCCAACTATCTCAACAATGTTTTCATCCCTGTAGTTAAGCAGTAATGGTCATTATTCTGTTTTATTTTATAAAAAGAACTTACATTGCAGTCTATTCAACATTTTTTAGTGTCTTATTCTGAGAAAATTGCTATGATTTTTACTTCCTTTAATACCGATTGTGGGCCTTCTTAGCACCAGAGTTAGAGAATTTTTTGTTTTATGTTTCTTTTGTCCTTTTAAGTAATTTTGCTTTTTATTCTACTTTTCTCTAACATCAAATAGACAGTGTTAGATCCTTTTCCTGACATCTTTCTAATTTACTAGTTCAATATACAGTATGATTGGAAGGAATTTTTAACATAATATGAAAGAACCATATCGTGCACTTGATGAATATTTGTGTACATGACACTGATGATTACAGTGATGCTCTCTTACCAGGGTGTCTCCTGTCCCTTCTCTGGCCCCCAGTGATAAAGATCTGCCTTCCCCCTTTTAAAATTAGCTTTGTACTGAAAGTGTGAAATTCTTCTCTCTAATTTCCATAATCGGAGAGTAGGATCTAGTATATTTTGCTGGATATAGAAAACTAAAATTTAAATGAGCTATTCTGTAGATAGAAGAAATGGGATAAGATTTCTAGAATACCTATATTCATCAACTTGGTATGTTTATTCTTTGTGAAATTAAGTGGAAATATCTTATTGTTTTCTTTCCCTAGACCAGAGGAAGAGTCTTCTTCATCCTCCAGTGATGAAGATGAGGATGATAGGAAACAGATTGATGAGCTACTAGGAAAAGTTGTATGTGTAGATTACGTTAGTTTGGATAAAAAGAAAGCACTATATTTTCCTGCATTGGTGAGTAACTTTAGTATAAAAGAGCTTAATTTTTAACTGTATAAGTTCATGAAAAAAATCATCTTAGTGTTTTTCGTGGTACAAAATGACAAATGATTTTAGCATCATTTAGTTCTGACAAACATTACTTTCAAAATCATCTTTGAGTACACAGAACTCTTGAAGTCATTTAAGAAACGCAAAATCATTGTAACTTTAGCAGGGGTGTCCAATCTATGTCCTGTGGGCCACACATGGCCCAGGATGACTGTGAATGCAGCCCAACACAAAACTGTAAATTTACTTAAAACATTATGAGATTTTTTTTGTTTGTTTTCATTAGTGTTTGTGTGTTTAATGTGTGGCCCAAGACAACCCTTCTTCCAGTGTGGCCCAGAGATGCTAAAAGACACCTCTGCTTTAGAGGCTAGGTATGTGGGAGTTAAATGAACTGCTCTTTATGTTGGGAAATTTATAATGCAGACTTTGAAAAGTCATAAATCTACCATGTATAAGATTGCAAAAGAAGAACAGAATCTTCCTTGCTGCTGTTGTCTGCAAATGATGTCTATTTGTCATTTTTTCAGTGAACATATTTTGTGTTCTTTATTTTAAGTGCTTAGTGTAGTGTTTTGTGCAAAATAAGTTCTCAATAAATTATGATTAAAACCAGTGAGGGCAATTATTTAACAAACAAATACTTTATGATACATATGTACTTCTGTATGTTTCTACCTATCCATTCAACATTTATTGGATACCTGTTATGTGCAGGATTGTGCTAAGACTTTTACAAGGATTGCAGGGTAGGTGTAATTATATATTCTTATTTAGATAGAAATATGGAAATGAGGTAGCAGGAGGTTAAGTAATCTGTCAAGCTTTGGTAATGGCAATCTGCTTAAATGTTAGTGTATGTGATCATTTCTTCTTTCCTGAAGCACTAAGATTTTTTTATAAGAATTTCTTTTGTAAACATGTTTTTAAAAAGTTTTGCTTTTTTTTTAAACAACAGGAATATTAAATTTTTCACTGTTAATATTTTCATTATCAATTAAAGATTCTCTCACCATAATTTCTAAACAGTTTCTTTGATAATGAGAAAAATATTTGTGGGTTTATGATATGGAAAGGTCAGTAATCTGCTTAGCTGTACATTTTATTAATGTTTTAAAAATAGGATTATTGATATGTTTTCCTCCTCCCACAATTGAGATCTTTTGGACAGTTATGAATAATTTTGTCAACCAGAGTATGACATTGTGTTCTAAATCAGACAATCTTGACATAATCACATAATCAATATTTGCATTTGTGTTTCTAAAATTTTTATAAACTGAGTTAAGTTTTACAAGTGTTTGGTAACATCATCATGTTAGAAAACAGTTGCATACTCTTACAAACTGTAAATAACCGAATGTGTACCAATTGCATTTACTCTGCTCAGGTACTGTGCTAAGATTAACGTAAGTGGTTGCATTCAGTCCTGATTGAGATTGGAAAGTATGTGGTGTTTACCCCCATTTTAAAGGGAGGACATCTTAGCTTCGGTGACTCATACAGTCTTCCTTCTCAGTTTTCTTCACTGTTTTTTCTCTAACCACAAGCTTTACATGTGTTCTTCAAGGTATAGAATAATCACTTTATGTCCTGCTTAGGGTGATGTCATCCACCTTCATAGCATTGGTTGCAGAGATAACAAACGGAAATGCCTTAGGAACCAAGAAAGTGATGTAAACCAGTGAATGGGATAGAGTAGGGATTGTGGTGTCTGTGTGAAGGGAGTGAGCCCACGAGTCAGTCGCCACTGTCAGCACTGGACAGAATTATCGTATGTGTAGTCGCCAAAACCCTCAGCTCAGGAGCAAAAAAACCAAGTGCTAGATTTGGCTCACAGTTTTAGACCTAAGGTTGAGACTCCTGATATTGAGGCTGTTGGCTCTTAAGTTTACATCTTAGAGTTCGAATCTCTGTTCTCAGCTCTATCCTGGGCATCTTTCCACTCATATTTCCACTTGCATGTTGTTTACCCACCACAGCATTTAATCAGCCAGCCTAAAAGTACATTCATTCTCTCCTTCACAGTGAATGACACCATTTGCACGAGGCAGAAACCTAAGCATCCTCTTCTCTCTCGCCTCGTCACTTCCCTAATTATATCTACTATTTCTCCTTCCTTTAATTTGCCATTGCCACCACTTCACATTCAGCTAGGTGTTTGTAGTAGCTTAGTCTCTTTCAACTCTTACTCTTCTCCAGTCCTTTTTTTTTTTAATGACAAAGTAATTTTTTTTAAAGGCAAATCTATGATGACATTATCCTACTTCAGACTCTTCCTTTAAGATTTTAGATTTTGTCCTAAGAATTACCATGGCCTCCAGACCGGAACATCTGAATCCTGCGTATCTCTCTCCTTCAGCCCAGGCAGAAAGTCAGCCGCACTGACCTTTTGCTTCCTGGAGTGGTTCCAGCGGTTGTGTTCTCAGGGCCTTCTCATAACCCCTTCCCTCTGCTTACAGTGCAGCCTGCAAAGCTGAGCGTCAGTGTTGTTTCCTTCAGAAAGCAGGCTCTGACCATCGGATAAGAACTTAACACAATAGCGATGAAGTAATGTGCCCTTATTTGTTTAGTGCTCATCTGCCCGCTAGTGTGTAAGCTCCACGTGGGGCGGCGCAGTGGCCGCCTGCCCCATGTGTTGCTCAGTATCCAGCACAGTACCTCGGTGTAGTAGTTAGTGTTTATAGAATGACTGACACGAGTGACTGAGCCAGTATTAAGTATTATTTCAGGACTTTTTTGAAGTGACAGGAAAATTGCCTAGATGCTGTGAAAGACTTCACATATAATATAAGAGACTTTCATCAGTGAATTAATTGAGGATGCCGTCAGTGTTTAAGAAATGCTTATTAATGCAGGGCAATTAATTTCATACAATTAGGAAAATTGTTAACTAACTTTTTCAAAGATTGAAGTAGAACTCACCTGTTTTGGGCTCCTCTGTGGCCTGTGGTGAGAGTACATGCCTTTATGTACCTACTGGCGTGTCATTTTTCAGAGCTACAGAGACAGGCCTTTAAACAACCAGTCCTGCTTACTTAGCCCAGTTTTCATTCAGAAATGTACTATCTCATTAACTTGTTCTTGATATACCTAGAGGACTATCTTGGAGTTAAAATAATCAAAATTCATAGGCCTCTTGCATTAGCATTGCTTTGGGAAGACATATTTTATCCTCATTGTAAATAGCAGCTGAGGCGATTTCAAATAAAATAAACTTCTAGTGTTAGTTATAAATCTTACACAGACTCTAGAAAGGTACCCACTTGGAAGTGTTTACTTTTTAGAGTGAATAGTATTTGAAGAAATGTAACAAGTGTTAAAGTGTATATTTAAATGTAAATAATAGTAGAACCTTATTATCTCTGGCCTTTTTTCAGGATGGAGACTGCTCTGAATAGGGTTCTATATCTGATCCCATCTGGGTTCCTGTCCTTCTCTCAGCCGTGGTGCAGACCCTCGGCTAAGGCCCTGGCTGTCCGTGTCTGGCCAGGGTGTGGTCCACAGCTGGAGTCTAGTCTGGCCAGGCTTCTGCTCTCAGCACCGCGCCTGTGCGGAAACGGTGCGGGCGGCCCGAGGCAGGGAGGATGTAGGATAAAAATTTAAGGTTATTTCTGCGTGTTCTCACATGTGTGTACCTGTTCGCCCCAAAACTAAATTTGTTTTTTAAACTAAGCTGAAACTATTTCATAAAAGGATTTAAATAATTGGTACTTATGTAACTCTCTATAAATATGCTTTTAGTTTTAATACTTTCGTACTTTTTTTAAAAGGTGGTTTGTCCTGATTGTAGTGATGAAATTGCTGTGAAAAAAGATAATATTCTTGTTCGATCTTTCAAAGATGGCAAATTGTAAGTATAATTCATTTGATATGAAAAAATATGCTGTTTTTCCAAATTAGAAGGGTAAATGATACATTTGTTATTTCCAGTGATGTTACTCTTTTACTTTTTATCATTCAGAATGTTTCAATGTATGAACATTTTTCATACTGTTAGTGTGTGTAGTTTTATAGTATGTCTTGCCTCATTTGTTTTGGTCTGTGCTAAACTGTACTCTTTTTAAACTGTACTAATTTGTGAATTTTGCCTTGAGATTTGTTGAGGCAAATTTGATATATCTATCATATCTACCACTTAACTAATATATTAATTGATATAGTTATTATTCTTGAATGTCTTATTAGGAATCTTTAATATTTTTCATTGTGTGTAAATGGTTGTGTTGATAACCTGTTGTATAACATTGACCTCTGCAGTAGTCTGAGGATTAAAATGGGTTGCTATACATGTAAAGTGTTAAGTGCTAAGAAAGTAATTTTTCATGTAGAACTTTCTTAGAACTGAGTTACGAATTTCTGTGGGGTTTTTTTTTTCTCTAAGAATTATGACCAGAAAAACCATATACAGGGTCTAAAACAAGTAATGTCCCCTTTTTATTATAAAATCATAAGCATATAATTCTGTAATATAACAATATCACACTGTATGACATTTTAGGTGAAATGTTTCAAATTAAAACCATAAATTATTACATCCATATTATTACCCTGTCAACCACATTCAAGCAGGCCTTACTTCTGCTGGAACCTATATTTTAAAAGGATGATGATGTTTTAAGATTGGTGTTCAGGTTTTCACGTTCTGAAAAGTGATTTTTAAAAACAATCTATGAAAATCATGTTAACAAAATTGAGATAATCAGAAATTTAAACCTGGAAATTGAATACTGGTTTGATGATACTAAGAAATTATTAACTTTAAAATGTGATAATGGTATGATTATATTTTTAAAAATAATTTTAAAGCTCCATAATGAAATACCATAAATTAAGTTACAGAATACTTGAGATTTGCTTTAGAATAACCAGTTGTGGTGGGAGGGAGTAGCTAGGGGTGTAGACGAAGCAGTGATGATGAGTTCACGATTATTGTACCGGGTGATGGATCTGTAGGGGTTCATTGCACTATTCAACCTACTTTTGTGTATATTTGAAATGTTTTAAATAAAAGTTAAAAGACATAGGCAAGCTGAAAAATGTTTTTGAAGTAGTTTTCAGGCTTTTTTGGCTTGAATGACACAAGCCAAATGGAGGAAAGCTGAACAATGACTTATTAGTGCAAAATTGGAAATACATATGACGCGGGATAGAATTTCTTACAGTTATTTGCACCCTTATAGTTGAGGAGTTCTACAAAATATTTTAAATTGTATATTAGAAGTTTGCCTGTGAATCTAAAATACAGTTTGAAAAATTGTTAAAGGAACATGTACAAAATAAATAAGTACATTTTCTCCCAGTATTAAAGTTAGTAATTTCTTATGATTATCCTCAGATAATGGCAGATTCTTACTGTTTGACTTTTTATTTACTGGGTTCATGCATTCTGCTCTCCAAACATATCATTTATTGTTATTTTTAGTAATTCAGTATTTTAGTATTCCTTTTAGCTAAGGACCCTCAATATTTGAGAATACCTGTTGTTTATAAAACACTTCTTAAAGGTGGGGTCCTTTTGTAGATGATGTTTACATACATTAAGCCCCTACCTAACATTTTATTTGGAACTTGCAACCCTGTGTGCAGTCACTTTCACTGTAAATGTCAGTATTTCCATATTTTCAGTAGCTTTCTGTGGTGTATAATTAGACTCTTCTTTAATGTCTGTTGTATTTTTGTGTTTTTTTTCTTTAAAATTAAAAAAATAATACAGTACTTCAGTACCGAGAAAGGATGTCCATGAAATTACTAGTGACACTGCACCAAAGCCTGATGCTGTATTAAAACAAGGTAAGGGTAATCTTGGAATAAATGACAGTTAATTTAAACACTGATAAAGTGTTTTTGAAGATTAAATTTTCTTTTGCTCTTTAAAGAATATTTTTTCAAAGTAGTCATTAAAGTTATACTTGGTTCTCCGTGACTTTGACTTTCATAAACCCATGTGTCTTTTTTTGGGTGGTGCTTTGTTGTTGTTCTTTTTAATAAAGCACACGGGGTAGGTAAAATTAAAGCAATACCTGTAGCTCTTTATTTTTCTTTTCAAAAATTCTTTTTTATTTATTTTTAGACAGATGGGAAGGGAGGGAGAAAAAAGAGGAAGAAAAACATTGATGTGTGAGAGATATGTCAACCAGTTGCTTTTCGCATGTTCCCAACTGGGGACCTGGTCCCAGCCGTGTCCCCTGACTGGGAATTGAACTGTTGACCCTTTGGTTTGCAGGCTGGCACTCAGTCCACTGAACCACACCAGCCAGGGCCCATGTGTCTCTTGTTATCATAGGTTTCCCTTTTCTTTTTCCAGCTTACTATTATTTAAAAGTGTGAAAGAACTCTATCAGCGGCTGTTATTATAGTCTGGCTTTTTCCTTTAAATAAAACGTTAGTTTTTGAGGATGGTAGAAACAGGAATCAAAGTAATCTTGATTTGGCATTTCTTATAATGTAACAACTGTTTTGTTATGTTGTCATGTTATGCCACGTTATGTGACACTACGTTATAGTAGATGCTGTAATTGCATTTCTTACTAGATTTTTGCCGTTTTGAATGGCCATACATTTTCTCTTTGTATACATTCATCAAATCCAATAATGTGCTGTGTAGACTGGTTAAAAATCATAAAGAATTTATGATTTAGTCCTCACCAGTTTAGCTCGGTTGTTTGGGCATCGTCCTGCAAACTGAAAGGTCTCAAGTTTGTGGGTTTGGTTCCCAGTTGGAGTGTGTGCAAGAGGCAGTTGATTAATGTTTCTCTTTCTCCTTCCCTCCCCCTCTCTCTAGAATCAATAAAAGGGAAAAAAAGGAATTTATGATTTAGGGTTTATTTTCATGTATTATAAAATGAGAATGACTATGTAATTAAAATTGATGCTAATTGTTAATATAATTTAGGTTTAACTAGAGATGTAGAGAGCATATTTATAGTATATTTTCAGGTGTTATATGTTCATCACAATGGCTCTGCCTGGTATGTAATACTGTCTAATTGTCAGTTTGTTAGATAAACAATGAAAGATTTACCCATCTAGTTCTGGCTGGGTGGCTCAGTTGGGTTGAACCATCATCCTGTGCGCCAAAAGGTTGAGGGTTCAATATCTGGTCAGGGCGCATATCTAGGTTGCAGGTTCAGTCCCGTGTCAGAGTGCGTACAGGAGGCAACCGATACGTTTCTGTCTCTCTCTTTCTCTCTCTCTTTCCTCTCTCTCCTTCACTTCTTCTCTCAAAAATCAATAAACATATTTTTGGGTGAGAATTATTTAAGAAATTAGAAACCAGGAAGATTTACCTATCTTACAGTTGTTTTTATTTTTTACTTTATTTTTTTATATTTTTAAAATATATTTTATTGACTATGCTATTACAGTTGTCCCATTTTCCCCCTTCATTCCCCTCCACCCTGCACACCCTCTCCCACCCACATTCCCCCCCTTTAGATCATGTCCATGTGTCATGAGTTCTTTAGTTTCTACATTTCCCATACTATTCTTGCCCTCCCCCTGTCTGTTTTCTACCTACCATCTGTGCTACTTATTCTCTGTACCTTTGCCCCCTCTCTCTTCCTCCCACTCCCCTGTTGCTAACCCTCCATGTGATCTCCATTTCTGTGGTTCTGTTCCTGTTACAGTTCTTTGTTTAGTTTGCTTTTGTTTTAGGTGTGGTTGTAAATAATTGTGAGTTTGCTGTCATTTTACTATACATGTTTTTTATCTTCTTTTTCTTAGATATGTCCCTTTAACATTTCATATAATAAGGGCTTGGTGATGATGAACTCATTTAACTTGACCTTATCTGAGAATCACATTATCTGCCCTTCCATGCTAAATGAAAGCTTTGCTGGACAGAGCAATCTTGGATGTGGGTCCTTGCCTTTCATGACTTGGAATACTTCTTGCCAGTCCCTTCTTGCCTGTAAGGTCTCTTTTGAGAAATCAGCTGACAGTCTGATGGGAACTCCTTTGTAGGTTACTGTGTCCTTATCTCTTGCTGCTTCTAGGATTCTCTCCTTCATTTTTACCTTGGGTAATGTAATTATGATGTGCCTTGGTGTGTTCCTCCTTGGGTCCAACTTCTTTGGGACTCTCGGAGCTTCCTGGACTTCCTGGAAGTCTATTTCCTTTGCCAGAATGGGGAAGTTTTCCTTCATTATTTGTTCAGATAACTTTTCCACTTGCTGCTCTTCCTTTTCCCCTTCTGATACCCTTATAATTCGGATGTTGGAATGTTTAAAGATATCCTGGAGGTTCCTAAGCCTCTCCTCATTTTTTTGAATTCTTGTTTCTTCATTCTTTTCTGTTTGGTTGTTTCTTCCTTCTGGTCCACTCCATTGATTTGAGCCCCAGTTTTCTTCCCATCACTATTGGTTCCGTGTGCATTTTCCTTCATTTCATTTGGTATAGCCTTCATTTTTTTCATCTAATTTGCAACCAAAATCAACCAATTCTGTGAGCATCCTGATCACCAGTGTTTTGAACTGTGCATCTGATAGGCTGGCTGTGTCTTGGTCGCTTAGTTGTATTTGCTGTGGTGGTTTGATCTGTTCTTCTGTTTGTGCCTTTTTTTTTTTTTTTTGGTCTTGTCACGCCTGTTACGTGTGAAGGGCGGAACCTTAGGTGTTCACTAGGGCGTGGCAACCCAGTTACTGGGTTGTGACGCTCTGTGTGGGGGCGGGGTACGAGATGGAACAATGGCACTTGCTCTGCTCTCTGTTGGATTTCAGTCCCTTCTGCTGCTTCCCCCAAGTGAACTGGGCCTTTCTGGTGCTAATTCTTGTGTGGGTGGGCTTGTGCACGTTCTAGGACCCTGTGGGTCTCTCCAATGAACTCTTCTGTGAGGTTGGGTGTCTCTCCCTGTGCCTCAGCCCCCACAGGTATTTTCAGTCACTGCCCTGAGGCTCTGTTTCCCGGCGCTGGGACCGCTGGGTCACTTAGCCACCTTGTGCGCAGTGCCTTGCTTCACAGTTGCCTCCTGGCTGGGTCTGCCCGTTGCCACCATGGGCCCAGGGTCTGCCAGCTGCTGCCTGCACACCCAGGGTCAGCCCGCTGCCGTTTTGTGTGCCCAGGGTGCCTTGCACGCCCAGTGCCACCACTTTTTGTCCCTCGACTCCTCTCCGCCTGGCTGCCTGACTCCACCCTTCCTACCAGTCTAGATGAATGTTTCTATTTTAACTTCTTGGTTGTCCAACTTCCATACAGTTTAATTTTCTGTCAGTTCTGGTTGTTATCTTGTTTCTAAATTGTTACTGTCCTTATTTTGGTTGTGGAGGAGGTACGGTGTGTCTACCTACGCCTCCATCTTGGCCGGAAGTCCTGTTTTTAATAGGCGTGCTTAATTTTTGTTTAAAAGAAGAAAATGGTTTTCTCTTGTATTTGTTTGAACCTCGGTCACCTTCCAATGGTAGCAATTTCACCATCTATAAAAATGGTGGCTTGATGCTTAAGATTGTTAGGACTAAAAGGAGCTTCTACACAGAAGACCAGTTAGCTCAGTGTCTGCCACACAGCAGACACTTCCTGTCCGCAGTGTTTGCACAATAGTTATGTTTTTGTAGACAAGTCAGTTGTCCAGTTTCTCCAGTTCATGTAGTTTATGATCTCTTTCCAGCCTTTGATCAGGCCCTTGAATTTCACAAAAGTAGAACTATTCCTGCTAACTGGAAGACTGAATTAAAAGAAGATAGCTCTAGCAGTGAAGCAGAGGAAGAAGAGGAGGAGGAAGATGATGAGAAAGGAAAGGAGGATAACAGCAGTGAGGAGGAGGTAAGTAAATACGTTTGATGCCTTTTACATTAAAAATTATAGTTGTGATGTGGCAGAGGGGTAAAAAATTACAATTGGGTTTCCTTTGTGATTTAGGATTTGGCATAGAGTCTCATTAATCACTTAAATAGTTTTAGTGTTAGAATTATTTCATAGTAAAATCATATTTGTGATACTCATCATAATCAAGTACTTTGCTTGCTTACCATAAAATAGAAATACTGTTTTGTAAAATTAAAAATAAGTATAGGTATCCCAGTAACTTCAGAAACATTTTTTAAATTTTATTTCTTAATTTTTAGGGAGAGAGGAACAGAGGGAGAAATAGAGGGAGAGAAACACCAATGTATGGTTACCTCTCACATTCCTCCAACTGGGGACCTGGCCTGCAACGCAGGCATGTGTCCTGACTGGGAATCGAACTGGTGACCTTTTGGTTCACAGGCTAGTACTCAGTCCATTGAGCCACACCAGCCAGGGCAACATTTCTTACTTTTGCTGTGCTTTGGTTTATTAGATGATTAAGGAAGCAGCCATGTACTATAGCAGAACTTTCATATGCTTTTCACTGTTGTGTAGACAGCTGTCACTTTATAAAGTGTTTATACTACATTTGCATATTTTATTGAAATTCCCAGAATAGCATGAAATATATATTCCATCTAGCATTAAAAAATAATCAGCAAAAAAGTAAAGATCAATGATAATCTTAAGTGATTTTATCTAATATAAGGAGATGGTCAGTTCTGATTAGATCATAAATAAGACATCTGAATTTATATGGATCAAGGAGCTGAAATTTTAGATTTTTGTTGTAGCTGGTACTTTAGGTCTAGAGTGACAGGTACAAGAAAAAGACGTTCATGATATTATAGTGATGTCACACCACTGTACTCTTTAGTGGTTTGTTGAACAACTTCATAAAAGTTTTAGGTGAGAAGTACAGATAGTGAAGTCACCTCTGTATTTCATCATGAAGTGAGTTGTATTTAATGTTTTTAGCAAATTAAATTAATGTCAATATATGATGTTTTAGGTAAGTTATGGAATTCTGCCATGTAACTGTAGTAAACAACTATTAATGACATACAGTTGTTTCAGAGCTTGCTTTATGATATGATGATCTGTAATGACAATGTGCAGTGTAACAGTTTCCCTGGCTCTAGTTCTGTCCCATACAGCTTTCTGTTTAAAAAATCCCTTGCTTAAAACCTTTCAGGTGGCTTCTTACTCTAAAAGCCAAGCTTCACTGATAAGATCTCCTTTATAATCCAACCCCTTCTTTTTCTTTTTCTTTCTTTCTTTCTTTTCTTTCTTTCTTTCTTTCTTTCTTTCTTTCTTTCTTTCTTTCTTTCTTTCTTTCTTTCTTTCTTTCTTTCTTTCTTTCTTTTCTTTCTCTTTCCCTCTCTCTCTCTCTCTCTCTCTCTCTCTCTCTTTTCTCCTTCCTCCCTCCCTCCCTCCCCCCCCCCCCTTGGAACTTTATGTTGTAGCAGTATCAAATTACATGCCTGCTTCTACTCACCTGTGTACATATAGGACCTCTGCCTACAATGCCCTTTTCTTCCTTCCGCTTGTCAGCCTGGCACACTCCTGTTCAGTTTTCAAGCCCAACGTACATGTCACCATTCCAAAGGGAAACCTTATTTGCTAGTCTAAACTACTACAGTTCCTTATGCATATTTTGTCATTTGTGTGTATACATACACACACATACATACATAAGTACATTGATATATGTCTGCTTCTTAACTCCCCTACTAATCTATAAGCTCCTCGAGGGTGGGGGCCTTGTCTTACTGGGGCCCTCACATCCAGAGTGTCTGACATAGTATGCAATATTATATAACAGATGATCCATAAATGTTAATTACCAAACTTTTCATGCTTAGATTTGTGTTTCATAAATGTTTTTGCAAGAGCAAATCTGGTTTCCAGTATAAAGATTTTCTTATATACCAAGTGGGCTTAAAATTTTTCCATCGGGAATAAATTTGTCAGTTTATGAAAATCAAATATTATGCCACAGGGACATTTAAGGTAATATCTAGAAAACAGATTTCCTTAGACTTACATCAGACTACTTTACCAAAATACAACATATGTGGACCATGTTTAAATTGAGAAATACAGATTTATCATAAGCAAATTAATAAATTTCATTTATTCTCTGCCCAACTAGCAAAGCTAATAGTTTCTCCACTTGAGTTTTGTTTTTAACTGGCCTTCCTCTGATATGCTAGCTTTTAACATAAAGGGGTAAATTTTATTCAAACAGTGGCATTAGACACATGATTTTTAAAAATTAAAATTATTTAGACTACTGATAGAAAAGTATGCTCCAGATTTTTAGTATTAGAAATACATTTGCCTCAGCCAGAGTAACTGTGAAGCCTTGGTGTATATTTTGGACCACTTCTCTGCAGTTACTCCAAGTCAGTGTGCATTTTCCTTTCATTTGATTCAGCACCTGACCTAGTGCCTCCACTTACTGGTGCTCATTGAATGTTTGTTGAATGGATGATAGTCACTGAATCGATGAGTTCCTCAATCTCACCTACTACCCTGCTCCTTGCAGGTTGCGTCAGGACCAGCTCCCTACTGCCACAGCCCCTGGCCACAGCAGCAAGAAGCTAGTCCTTCCCTTGTAATTGATAAATCGGGGAACTATTTTATTACTTGAAGATTTCCCTAAGTCTGAATCTTCAGGTATTGTAGATCAAGTTCGTTCCCCACTTCACTGATTTTACAAGCTTGAAGTACTACACAGTGGGGCTGTGTGTAATGAGGATACTTGTAGGTATAGCTCCTGGGACCCACACTTGTACAGTTCCATGAGGAGCAGTAATCGAGTCAGTTTTGATGTTAAGTTTAAACCCTTACCCCACTTTAATAGCTGAGAGAAGGTCTTCTTGAGCCTGTGACTGTGACTTAAAGAATTGATCTCTTATGTGGTAAAAAGTTGATGGACCATCTATGTAGTCTCGTTTCTCAAATGAGAATTTGCATTTGGGATGGTCACTATGGAGATACCTTTTAGGACATACTCCTCTCTAAAGCATGAAATGCCTACACTTTTCTGGGTTTGAACAGCTTAGTACCAAGAAATAATTTTTATTTGGTAAAAGCCTTTGAAATATTTTAGCGAGTATTATTAGTCTTTGCTCTTGGTAGGAAATCTGCTTGTATTATTAAATGCTTAACTAAGGAAAATATTCTGTTCTTCTGTGACTAAAATTAGGAAGAAATAGAACCATTTCCAGAAGAAAGGGAAAACTTCCTTCAGCAGTTGTACAAATTCATGGAGGATAGAGGTGAGTGTTTTATTCTTTTTTCTATGTTAATGTTATAGGTATCAGATAGATAGCTAACACTTGGAAAATAATACTTCTGTTTATCGAGCTTCACGTCACTGGTAATGGCTGTGTTTTTGATTGCCAATAGCATAGTGTCCGTCACATAGAAAATGGAATGAGGGATTTGTATTTTGATAGATATCATGGCCGCAGATCCATACATATGTGTGTATTGTACTTTTTTCACACCCATCAGTAGGATCCCGATGAATTCTTACACTAGGGACCAGCAGCAGAGTAGGAATCCTAGTAGCACCATTGTATTTGTACCTGCACAGATGCCACTAGTCAGAGGCCTCCTTCTCCAGAGTCTCTGTTGGATATACTTGGGCACGGGGTGTGTGGTATGTGGTTACACTCTTAGGATGGGCCACAAGTCTTTTTATAAGAATTGCCGCATACAGGGAGAGCCAGAAATAGAGAAATGTGGCAGCGTCTCAAGGTGAGCCTTGGCTTAGCTTATTGAGTCTGCTTAGTGTTGACGACATGAAAGGGTTGTGGGTAGGAGGAGTGGGTAAACAGCCTGCAGTGGTGACCGAGTCCTCTGGTGACTGTTCTTCACAGCTGTTCAGAGTGTAGTTTCTCTTTCCTGGGAAGATGTGAGCAAAGGAAGGGAGTCAGGAGAGGAAGAGAGCTTTCTACATTTAGAAAGCTTTCTTATTGCTCTTATAAGTGATAATGGCTACTATAATATAGTTGTCTTTTGTTTAATACACATTGACCTTGATTCCTGTGTTACTTCTTTTATGAATGGAGGCTTGGCCTAAGAAGGTAGGCTATTTCTTAGGCTTTTGTATAAGATAAATTAAAAAGTAAAGAAAATGAATAAAATCTAATATTAGAATAGTGATAAAGGAAGATTATGCCATCATAAGTTTTTTAGAAAGGGCCACAGGTTGTGTACGTCTGTCCTTCCTGTTATTTCCTCTACCACTTCTAACGTTTGCTGGTTGTAGTGTCCTTGCCCTACATTTTCCCTTGTTAGAATGAAAGAAAACTATAGCTTTATGCGAGAAGCATCTAGAGTAGTAGTGATTTAGTAAAGTGCAAAGAAAGTATCACAAAAATAACTCTCACTGTGGAACAGTGCCCTTCACTCATTTCAGTACTTTCTTCAGTTCTACCAAACCTTGTTTCCCTGATTTTTAAAAATTTTGTTTCATTGGTATTTTATTTTGCTTCCTTTGGTAGTTATTGTTTAACTCATCAGGGGAATGAAAGTGGAATGAAATCAAATACGGTTTTAAAGTTTGGTGTGAGAAAAAAAATTTAAATGAAAGGGGCTTAAGTAGTAGAGATGTTTTTGATTATAACAAGGGATTTTTTTCCTTATATATACATGGTGGGGCAAAGTAGATTTACACTTGTGAGTTCTCAAGACCTAGTTTATTCTTGTATTAGCATTTATTAATTGTGTTACTGTCCATGAGAACAACTGTGACCCTACTTTTGCCCGCCCTGAGTGCACGTGTGTGCGCATGCATATGCCTTCAGCTCTGTTGGAGGTGATGTGTAAGTCTTGAAATTTTAAATAAAATTTTAAAGGTTTTTAAATTTTAGGTTTTGATTGGGTGAGGGGGGGAACATCAGTGTGTTGTTCCACGTACTCATACATTCACTGGTTGATTCTTACATGCACCCTGACCAGGATCAAACCTGTAACCTTGGCTGGGCTGCTAACTAGCTGGGCTGCCCGGCCAGGGCTGTAGCATGGTTTTAATATATTTTGTTTTCCTCAACAGGCACACCTATTAACAAACGACCTGTACTTGGATATCGAAATTTGAATCTTTTTAAGTTATTCAGACTTGTACACAAACTTGGAGGATTTGATAATGTAAGTATTACAATCAGAAGTGAAACTTTTTTTATTGTGTTTTTTGATCTAAAATTCTTCTATTCCAGTTAGTAAAAATGGAAAGTACAAGTTAGAAAAACAGCTAGCCTCCTCAGACCAAATTTAAATTTAATTAAAGATTTTTTAAAATAAGCTTTCTGACTTACTGATAAGTTTGTCAAACTTTCATAAACCACCTGTGTATGTCTGAGTCACAGCATAACCATATATCGGTGGCAATTCCTGCTTTTTATGTCTTCCACTAGACTGTCCAGTCCTGGGGGGGGCAGGGGTCTGTGTTAGTATTCTTTGTATCTCTTCCATTGTGCCTTCCATATATATAAATAAGCATATATGTATTTATATATACACATTTAAACATATATGTATCTATATATACATACATGATACAGAAATGTTTTATGTTTATGTTTTATATTTATATATCCATATATATATCTCTCTCAAAATCTTTTAAGATTTTACATATTTATTTTTATACAGGGGAAAGGAGGGAGAAAGAGAGGAGAGAAACATCAATGAGAGGCAACATCAATTGCCTCTCATGTGCCCCTCACTGGGGACCTGGCCCGCAACCCAGGCATGTGCCCTGACTGGGAATTGAACTGGTGACCCTTTGGTTCACAGGCCGGTGTTCAATCCACTGAGCCACACCAGCCAGTGCTCAAAATCTTTTTTTGAACTGAGGAAATTATCTTAAGTTTGCCATGATGTATGGGGCCCATCTGATTAAGACTATTCTGTGAAACAAATTTGTATAGAATAAAATGCTTTAGTAAAATCCATAGAATTCTTTGACTTACTAGCTTTTAAGTTTTATGGGACATGATATATCATTTAAAAATTTTTATCTCTGTTTCTTCATTATAAATTTTGATTTAGGAACCTGGGTGTTTTATTTACTATAGCAGGGTTTATTTAAAAGTCAAATGGCCTAATATGTCAACGTTTGTAACTCTTGAGATTTGTAAGAGTACTAAAACTCAACTTTAAAATATTGTCAACCAATTTTTTATTTAGAATTCATTGAAATTGATGTTTTTCATTCCTTTTGAGACTAGAACCAATAAATATAAACATTTATTTATATATACTGTAGTTATCAAGGTCCTATTATGTTCCTACCTTTAATTTGGGAGTTTGCATTTCATTTTGTCCATTAGATTGAAAGTGGAGCTGTTTGGAAGCAAGTCTACCAAGATCTTGGAATCCCTGTCTTAAATTCGGCTGCAGGATACAACGTTAAATGTGCTTATAAAAAGTAAGTCACTGTACTTGATATAGCTATATTCATTTTTTTTTTGTCTAGAAGGCATGAAGGAATTTATTGTAAAACTGAAACTAATTCTTCTAAGAAGAAATCAGAAATCTTTACTATCATAAGCATTTCCTAGAGTGTATTCTATGAATACTAGATCTATGAAACAGTCTGTGAAGAAAGGTTTTGTGGCCGAGTGTATCTGGAAAGTACTTTGTAGAGTTTAAATGCCAACGTTTTAAAATTCAACTAAACCTAAGTTTGAATCCTGGTTCTGTCAGCTCTCAGCTGTGGGTGCCCTTGGACCATTTATTTCTTCTCCAAGCCTCAGTTTCCCCATTTGTAGATTGGGATAATATTTGTCTCACGGGATTACTCTGATGGTATTTTACATGTACGGTGAGACCCAGCGCCTGGCATACAGGCAAGTGCTCAACAAATAGAGAGATGGTATCACTAGTCCTTCTAATAGCTACTGCTGTTACAATTACTGTATTTAAAACTTATGACTGTCTTTTCCCTTTTAGCATAGTTTTTTAGAAAACATTTTATTTATTTCTAGAGAGAGGGGAGGGAAGGGAGAAAGAGAGGGAGAGAAACAATGATCAGTTGCCTCTTGTACATGCCCCAACCCAGGGGCCAAACCTGCAACCCAGACATGTGCCCTGACAGGGAATCAGACTAGCACCTCCTCACTTTGTGGGACAACACCCAACCAACTGAGCCACACTGACCAGGGCATAGTTTTGTTTTTGTTTTGTTTGTTTTATGATTTCTTTTTGAAAAATGTTTCTATTTGGGTTTAAAAGGTTGGGAAGAACTGAACTAGAATAAATTAAAATATTGATAAGGCTTAGTATCTGAAAACTTAAGTGAACACATTTTTTAAAAAAAAAACTCTGCAGTAATATTTTGAAATGTTTTTCCAAATATAATTTCTCTTCTTGTTTATAGATACTTATATGGTTTTGAGGAGTACTGTAGGTCGGCCAATATTGAATTTCAGATGGCACTGCCAGAGAAAGTTGTTAATAAGCCCTGTAAGGAGTGTGAAAATGTAAAAGAAATAAAAGTTAAGGAAGAGAATGAACCAGAGATCAAAGAAATAAAGATTGAAGAAGAGGAGAAGATAATACTGAAAGAAGAAAAGTCTTCTGAAGATGATATTGAAAGAAAGGAAAATATTAAACCCACTCTGGTAAATCAGATATTGTCCTTTGCTGCCTTTGGTTCATTTTCTGCATCCTCTGTAAAGTTTTTGTAGTTAGTTTATTGTATAATTTTATATTTTACTGTTTGTGCATCTTCTTCAGGAAGTGCTATTTTTGTGTTTAAAATAGCTGTTTGCTATTTTTGCCTGGTGTTTTAGTAATGGCAGGAGTTTCTTAAAATAACTAATAATTTTGTCAGTATTAGTATTGGTACTTCCTTTTGCTAACAAATAGGTCATGGAATTAGGTTGACAGTATTTACTTTTGTTGGTTTAGTTGCTCTGATCTTTTTCTAGGGAAGTAAAAAGAATTTATTAGACTGTATGCCTACACAAACTGATCAGGAAAAAGAAGTTAATATGAGAAAAACAGGAGAAAATGAAAATCTGGACAATAAAGATGATGAGATAACTGGGGTAGATGAACCCCTCAGCATAAAGGTAGAAGCTGAAGAAGAAAAAGCAAAATCTGGGTAAGAAATTTGTTTTTGGTTAAGATGCATTTGGCTGAATGAATTCTTGTAATTTGCTCTTTGTATGTGTGTGTATGTATAAATCTAATTTTGATTGACAAAATATAGAATAATCGACTGATTTGCATTTATTGCATTAATAGCAGTTTCTTCAGAGACCCTACTAATGTAAATGTGTAGCAAAAGATCATAATTTTGATTCATTCTTCTTGCTCTCATCATGGAAATTTACAAAATTTTGAGCTAGAGAAAAGCACTTCTTACTGTATTAAGCTCTGCTAAATAACCAGATAATATAAATTTGGGGAGATGGCTTTATACAATGTTTTATAGATGATATGTTGGTTATAGATTTTGACAGTTGTGTTCATTTCTTATGCAAAAAATAAGAATGGAAAAGTGCTAATAGTTAATTTTTAAAAGGCTAGAATTCTTATTTTGTGTTTTATGTGATAGTAGCATTTACTTGTTTTGGTCAGTTTGGAATGAAGAATTATTAAACAGTGTAACTTTATGCACTGCCAGTGGGCCCCTGGATTTTATAGGTGATCTTTGATGTCTAATCTTATTTCTAAGGTTTAAAAAACCTAAACATCCCTCATTGTTAATAGTCCATTTAAGTAAGTACAGCAAATTTTTTTTATCAATTTAGTATTTTTCTGAAATTTGGCCAAAACATGAAGCCAAGGAGGAGGAGAATAAAAAGAACATGCTTAGATGAATATAGTAAAAGTTGTTTGTTAATCTTTGTTACATATCTGTGTGTACAAATGTATATTTTAAATATTCCATACTGCTATTGGAAGTTACTTTGACTACTAAGAAACTTAGTAAGTATTCAGCCTTTTACCTAAAATCTCTTGACATTTTTGGTGTTTTTTTGAAATTTTGACCTCAGCATATAGATAAACTTGGAAGGAAAAAAAGTGGATTTAGGTGAATATAGTATAAGTGTTTGCTTATTCTACTTGGTTACAGTTCTCTGTATGTAAATGTTTATTTGAAATACTCCCATGCTGCTCCTGGAGACTATATAGCTGTTAAGAACTTAGTAAGGATTCACCCTTTTGCCTAAAAATTTGACTTTTAAATCTGTAGATATTTTTGTAGCATCTACTGTGTGGAAGCCACTCTGATAAGCCTATATTTTTTTCTTTGTTACTAATATTATCTTAATTTTTCAAACTAGTACTTTAAAAATCTTATTTTATTATAAATGTATTTTATAGGTTTTTGGTAATTCATTTAATTTTTCACCTATATGGCTTTTTTGGTTACTACAGGTATATGTCATACCACAAACTGAAATTATCCTGGTGTGACTACTATAATTTGATAGATGTTCTTTAGAAGCATTATGTGTTAAAATGTCCAAAAGCGATTTCTGAATTGTATTAGATCAGTGCAATAGAAAAATTAACAATTATGAAGAATTAACTTATAAGTATTTTTCTAGTGTGTCAACTTTAAGTAATTAGCTACTACCAAGAACTTTCAGTAACGTGCCTTCCTGCTGCAGGAAAGGGGGATTAAATAAGGTAATTGATCTAAAATGCCTGGTTCAGTGCCTGGCCCATAGTAGGTATTAATCACTTGGGGCTTTTTTCTTTCATTTGTTTCATTGTAAGGAGCGTGACATCAAACTGGGAACATTTGATATTTCCTTGTAAATTCAAATGAAAAACTCTTGCTGGTACATTTGGTTTCCCAAAATGTAGTTGTCTAAAAGATAAAATGTATGTGTGTGCGCATGTGTGTAATGCATTCACCAACCTAATTTCTTTAACCCGTGTGCTGGTTCATTCTACACTTTCAAAGGCAGTCTTTCTTGGCATTTTGTGTTCTGGCTGGTTTAGTGCATTTACCTCTGATTTTGCCACTGAGTTCTTAGAGTAGAATTTTCTATGGCTGATTCAAGCCAGTAATTGTGTTGTCTGCTTCTTTATACTTCAGTGTATTATTTACATGGCTTTTATTTGGTTTGTGTCTGAAATTGATGGTAAATGTGAAATTTTTATTTTTAATTTTTTTGCTTTGATTTATTAATCCAGAGTATTAGATTTTATTCAAGATTAAATAAAGTTCCTTTGGCTGCCACTTAAAGTAGGGTTGCGCTTGCAATCTTGTCATTTACCAGTTGTGCTCAGTGTATTATGTAATGTAAGGTACAGTTTAGAGTTTTTTCATTTTTAAAAAATTTTAGACTATTTTATGTCTCTCTCATATGATGATTCTGAGGTGCATAATAAATCTCTTTGGTGCATAGTAAATCTCTTGTTATGGTAACTACAATACATTTCCTTTTCTTCCTAATATTTTAACTGCTTTAATTTTATATGTGTATATTGTATATATTATACATATAAAACATTTATCTAAATTTGTTCATAGCAATTGTATTATTCAGTGGAGGACCTCATTTATCACTGCTCAGAAAAACAAAACAGAAACACACATTTTATGGTGGTTACATTTGAAAATCTCTTGCTTTTTCATGTGGACTACAATGTGCAAAGGAAAATTCACTCTCATTCCCTCATGTTTTAGATCGAGCCTTCCTTTGTGACGCTTACCCATTTTTGTTGCTCTTGGATGTAGTTAAGTTCTCTGAGATAATTTATAAGAAACAAACTATGGAAGAGGGTATAAGAGGGATAAATGGTATTGAAAAAAATACAATAAAAATAAAAAGAAAGAAAAATAAATTTGTTAATAGCTTATTATCCACAACACCCTTTCTGATAATTTCTTGGATATTTTAGCCATATTAATAATTCTTTCGTTATGGAGCTGTTAATGTATTTTCAATAATAGAGTTCATAGTGTTTTTTTAAGATTATAGTTGGTTTTATTTAGGTTTTAATTCTTAACTACCTATTTATTTAACTGTAGATGAACCTTTTTTTTTTAAATCCTCATCTGAGGACATGTTATTGTATTTAAAGAGAGGGGGAGGAAGGGAAACATCAGTGTGAGAGAGAAAACATCAATCAGTTGCCTCTCATATATCCCTCCACTGGGGACTGAACCTGCAACCCAGGCATGTGCCCTGACTGGGAATCAAACCCTTGACCTTTTGGGTTGTGAGATGATGCTTGAACCAAGTGAACCAAGCTGGCTAGGGCTGGCTGTAGATGAGTCTTTAAAATAGGAATAATTCCTGAGAATCTTTGTAGATTTGGTGATGTATTTCAGAGAAAAGTGATACTTGTGGTGCTTTGTGAACTTAGACTTGATGTCACAAGTCTTTTATGTTTTTCTTCATCCCTTACTATGTAGAAGGAAAGAGGTAGGAAAATAAAAAAGCATTATAGTGCTGCTTGTATCACTATTTATAGATTGTTTCTGTTGCCTATATAACTACATAATCAGGAATGGTAAAATCTGTTATTGCTAAAAATGTCGCATATAAGTGTAAAATTGAAATTATCAGTGGAGGTAGGCTTTTTGTATAAATATTATTTCTATTAACTTTTAAAGCTTAATTACTTAGCTGTCTTGCGATTCTGTTTTATGATGTTTATTCATTTCTCAGCTGTAAAGTGATAAATTCTTTTTGAGAAAAAACTTGTAATAAGTATATGTATACTGCAGAGCAGATAAAAACTTAACTAAATATAGTTGAGTTTTATATTAAAGCTTGGTTTTTTAATCTAGTGCTTGGAAAGATTTATGATTTGTGGCTCATAAAATGAATATGAATACTCAGTTTTAGAAAGAACATGATATTGAGAAGATCAGAATGTTTGCAGTGCTGCTTCTGAATGGTTTAACTCCTAGTTTCATTTAGCACTTTCAAGTTGAGAGAATCAGAAGAGAATTTTAGTGAATATGTGGTACAGAGCAGAAACTATGGTGAAGTTTTGAAGCATAGAAAGAAAAAAAAGCAACATGATATTATTGCGAAGTTGGTAGACTATACTTGTGAAAGGTAAAATATTTTAGTGCATAACATTTGAAAATTTGCTTGGAGCACCTTTTAAAGTTATTTAAGACTAGCCATTGGCCAGTAAACATCTTTGTTTTAAACATCCTGAGGCTGGAAATACTTGAATGAAAAATAGCTTTAGTCAGAAAATGTCTGAAGTGTAATGATTTTTGTTTTTTGTTAACTGAGGTGTAAAACACTTTTATAATAAAACATGAGAAAATTGTTACAGTCAACTGAGCTAGTTTCTTGCTGTTCAGCACAACTGCTGTTCTTCTGACTGTTGGAAATTTTCTTTTAATGCACTTACTTTTCAGTGTTCATTTTCTCTAAATGTATCTCTTCTCTAACCATGGTCATCTTAATACAGTTTTAGTTTTTAATATAAATTGAAAATCAGAGAATTTCATACACATGGAACCTGCTGTGCCCGGAACAATCACAGCCACAATTTTTATCAATTTATGTGGTTTGGAACTGAAAAGCTTATGAAGTATCTTTTATTAACTGCAATTTTTTAAACCTTTCAAGAGATGAAACGAATAAAGAGGAAGATGAAGATGATGAAGAAGCAGAAGAAGAGGAGGAGGAGGAGGAGGAAGAGGAAGATGAGGATGACAACAATGAGGAAGAGGAGTTTGAATGCTATCCACCAGGCATGAAAGTCCAAGTGCGGTATGGACGAGGGAAAAATCAAAAAACCTATGAAGCTAGTATTAAAGATTCTGATGTCGAAGGTGGAGAGGTCCTTTACTTGGTGCATTACTGCGGATGGAATGTGAGGTAACTTGAGTTTTAGCTAGTGATTGCTACCTAAAAACACTCATAAAATAATTTCCTATTTTAAAATTTAATTAAAGTACAGTCTTATTAGTATTTCAATTGAGGTCATAGCATCATATAAAAAATAGTTTTTAGCATGTAAATGCCATGCTTAGTGACTTCCTACCTACTGTTTTCAGTACTCAGGAGATATCCTTAGTGTCTAGGACACTGGATCCCCACAATTGGTTTTTACATTACTTATGTAGATTAATAAAAGCAACATTTGGTGAAAATGATAGGAAAACCTCTTAGAAAAGTGTGAAAGAGATTTAAGCTTCTTGATCTCCATAAACCAATTATCAGACTTCTTTCAACTACCTTGCTGTAGTAACCTCTTTGTAATCTTCTTAAGCCATCATATTTCTTTCCTTCAGTAGGCAGGGATTTTAAAGTGAGGTTTCTTAGGAAGCTTTAGCTATTTCAAGAAGGCCTTATCTCCTCTTTAACATTGCTTGTGTTACAGCATTTTTCAGAAGCCTCGGAAATTTATTTTCATGTTTGAAACAATGTGGATATAATGTAAGCAGGTCTGCTTAACTAAAATAGAGTGCATTTTCTCACTTCTGACCTAGGGAAGTGAAGGGCAAGACAAAGGTTTGGTTTTAGGTTGTGTTCAATGACTGAAGTTTTTTTCTTACGCAAGTTTCCTTTGGTTTATCCAAAGAAATTTTGTATTTTAATTTTATCCAAAGTTTATAAGTTAATTCGGCATCTCATCATTTAGGTATCTTTTAAGGTAAACTTACTTCATTTTGGAATGTTTAATATTATATTTGAAATATAGCCTATAATAGAGTTGTAGTCCTTGGAAAGTTAACCATAGAGTTTTAAGTGGTGGTTTCATGGTATGCCTAGTGTCTTCAAGGAGTACAGTTCTCATGCTTAATATTAATAAATTGTAGTGTGTGGTTTGGGAAGTTACTAAGAAACATCATCTCAAATTTTCTTTAAAAAAATACTGTGTTTCTTAAAAGTACCTTTTGTGTTGTCCTGTTGCAACAATAGGAAGCTCTAGAAACATGTCTAATCTGATTTCCTTTCTTATTTCGAGAAAAGTACCATTCTGATCCATTCTAGATCTTGGAGAAAAAAAATAGCAACTTAAGTCATAAGGAAATATTATTTAGGAGGGGTGGGGGGGGGGGCTTTGTTGTTCATTTCTAGCCAACAAGAGTAAGAGTTTTGAATTTTAAGAATATCTATAATCAGTGTTATCCTGAAACAAGCTTTTCCAGATACTACTTTTAACATCATAATGAATCCTTTTGGCTTTTGGTTCTTCTGCTGCCTCTATGGTGCACGATTTCTCTCCACTGAAGGGCTGGCTGTTCCTATGTTCAAAGGAAGACACTCGAAATCTCAGATATAGCTGCTCTAAGAATCTTTTACCCAGTCTTTTGATATTTAATCATTCTGATCCTACTAAATGATCTTATTAAATATAAATGTAGAGGGAGTTCCATTTTTGCCCAGGATGTAAATGTTAAATATGTTATTTTAAAATTAGGAGAAAATTGAGTCAGCAAAAAATTAATAATTTCTACTAATTCCCATAAGGTAGATGAAAGCTACATCATCTTTTGCCCTCTCCTTTCAGTTCTGGTTATTTTGCTAGTTTATATACCAAGGCAGTTTTCCTAGTAACCTTTATAAAATGCTTTAAATGCTGTGATGGAGGGATAGAATTTAGGCATTCTCTTACTTTCACTATAATTAGGGCTTGGTTATTTTCTATTAATTGTCTCATTAAACAGGAGAAGCTTAGTTATGTATGTGAGTCAAGATATTCATAAAATTACTCTGCAGTTAAGATTCAACTTTCAGTTTTGTTCGGAAAACATTGACTAAAGGAAAGTATCCTGTCCTAAGAGCACCTAGATTTTAGAGGGTAGAAAGAACATTCAAATTCAGTATTTTAGCTTTGAAATTGATAGTGGTTTGGGTAGGATAACAGAAGATTTTAATTGAGGCATTCATGTTTTTAATAAAATAAAAAGGAAAATGAGAACTAGTTCAACAAGACATGCTTTTGTCACTGAGAAGGATGCAATCTCCTCCTGACAACTCAAGCATTTGTATGGTGTGAACGTTGAAAAGAAGAAAACTTACCATCTTGGTGAAGACCTGTAGGGTGGATCTCTACACACTCCAGCATCGTAGAGAAAACAGCTGTACTTCAGTAGATTAAGCCATTAATTTTCCTATAGTCGATATAACAGCATTCTTCCTTCTCTCTACAATAATAACCAAAGTCTGTCCCGTTGATGCATAAGAAATCACTTATGGGGAGCTTTTGAGATCTTGCTCCTCAGCATGTGTCGTCAGTTTGGCTCAAATAAAATCTTACAAAAAGAAAAAAAAAGAAATCATGTATGATTCTTGCTGCTCCTTCATGTCTGAAGCTAATCTAATGAGGACCACAGCAAGTCCTCATCAGCTCTACAACTATTTTCACATTATTTTGGGAAATTCAGCTTGATCTCTGAATTTACACTTGATGTGTGATTTTTAAAATGAAGATTTATACATGAACATTCACGAAAATAGTTTTATCTTCAGTGATAGTCATTCATTACAATAGCAACTTAGGAAATTTCATGTGGAGCTGTTTATGTGAGTTTTGTGTGATCTGAAACATTATTTTCTACCAAACAGATTTTTCTTAAAAAAAGAAAATATTTTAGTTTTAAAAAAATACTATTTGCTTGTAATTCCCACATTATTCTTTTTTTTTTTCCCTAAAGTGCTATATAAACCTTTACATTAATTTTATTTTATACTGGTATTTCACAGCTGAGATATGTTAATTTTCATTAAACAAAGGATAATGTCTGGATCAATTAGTGGGGTTTTTGGGTTTTTTTTTGATGGAAAAAAAAGACATTTTTACCTGCTTACATTAATTTTACTGGAAATAGCCAGAGGTCTGGATGCTAAACCACAGAATGAACTGTAAATGGTACAGTGCTGCTACCGAAATTTCAGATGTGATGACCATACATGAAACTATTTTTCAAAACTATAGAATTTACAGAGTCACCACATGCTTGGAGTAAGTCTTTGCTTTTTTATAAATTTTTTAAAATTTCTAAAAGTAGCATTCAATCTAGAAATATGGGAAAATGCATAAAAGTAGAAAAAGATTACTATTAATATTATAGTGTGTTCTCTTTTAGTCTTTTAAAAAGTATATCTCTGTACATTTATAAAAATTAATCCTACTTTAGTAATTTTTAATAGTAGGCTCTCTGTTGTATTTAATTTCTGTTAATAATGTTAATATTTTATATGCATTTTTAGTATTACTAGCTAATTGATCTTTTCACTCTTAAGTTTCTAAGTCATGCCATAAATGTGGGATTGCTTTTTGAAAATAAAGTTACACTTTGAAATTCACCTACCATAAATTCTGTTATGTGTGTTGGTTTTATCCTTGTTTATAACAACTGTTCTTGTTCAGTAATAAAACTAAGTGTATTGGAACGATCTAGACTATTTAGCATGGGATTTAAAAACATCAATATTTTATGTGTTGATGCCGATTTGTTTTTCTTCATTTATTTCCAGTTTGGCTTTCCATTATCAAGGATTTAGGAATTTGATACGGGAATATTATTTTTTATTTTGAGAATCACCAACTGCATTAAGGGATACCCTTAAATAAAAGAGAAAGAGGAAAGAGTAAAATTTCAACTGTAAAACTCTTAAAGCAGTAACACAACAGTTAATTCTACTCCGTATTATAAGTATAGAAAACAAATACTTAAATATATAATTTGAAATAAAAATATATTTCACTTAAAAAACACTTTATTTCTCTGAGCAAATTCCCTTGGAGGGAATTTAGGGTAGGGGAATACTAGTAAAAAGTTTTCGCCCTGGTTGGTATAGATCAGTGGATTGAGCGCGGGCTGGGAACCAAAGTGTCCCAGGTTTGATTCCCAGCCAGGGTACATTCCTGGGTTGCAGGCCAGAACCCCCAGCAACCGCACATTGATGTTTCTCTCTCTCTCTCTCTCTCTCTCCCCCCCTTCCCTCTCTAAAAATAAATAAATAAAATCTTTTTTAAAAAAAAGTTTTCACAAGCAAATGGGTTCAGTCCCACTTTTGTGAACATTTAGCTGCTATTTATCAAGCATTATTCCCTTATTTGGCAAACATAAATTCAACTTCTATGTGCCAAATAGTATGCTTGGCATTAAAGACACAAAGACATTGTCTCTGTTTAAGAATCTATTGTCCAGGGTAGGAAATTACCCCATCAGGATGTACAGCCCATTGATCCTACTACCCCTGCCCCTAATGCCCTCAGCCCTCTCCTCAGGCCGCTTTTGTTCTTGTCACTTGTTGGAATCATGTCTTCTGACCCCACCCTGTTCTGTTGCTCTGTACTACTGTACTCCCTGGCAGAACCACAAGAACCCTGATTAAACCTAACTCTGAGTCCTTGCCTGCACCTAAGCAGCTGATCTTGGGTAGAGAAAGCAAGCACCCACTGGCTGGTTTTATTTTAAATTTGTGGCTCTGAACCTCAAGTGGGCACTTGGTATTCTTCCATTTACTCTCCTACTTTCTTAGAAGACTATTTCATACTGTTTCTGGTTTTGTTTCTTTGAATTATTTTTTAAGGTATAATTGACTACATTATATTAGTTTCAAGTGTACAACATAATTATTTTATATTTGTTGGTGAAAGGATCACAATAAGTCTAATTAACATCTGTCACTGTAAAAACAGTTGCAACTGTTTTTCTTGTTTATTTTTCTTTTATACCTGTCTCAAAATTAAGGAACCATTAATCACTTGTCCTATCATTTGTCTTTTTCTGTTTGTCTTTGTGTGTTTTCTCCCCTCTAATTATTCCCTCCTTTTTAACTTCTGTTATGTTCTTTGCCTATTTTTCTGGTCCTAATTTGAACTGATTTCCTGATACTGAATTTTTCTAAATTACATTTTGGAGCCAAAGGGATTTGAGTTCCTGGAATATAACTTCCACGTAGGACTGTGGGTAAATTTTTTTTCAGTGTTCAAGCTTTCTACATTACTTCACATTATGAAAGTACATTTAATTTTAAAACATAGGGGGGAAGTCCCAGTTCCATATTCCCTCCATTAATATCCCTTACCGTATGTAGAACAGTACGTGCCTAGGATATGATAACTAGTGAGTGAATATTGAACTAAATTGGACCTCCTGGCAATAGAATGGGAGTAGAGCAGAGATTAAAATCCAAATAAGAAGGATACAGAGACTAAATGGATCGGGACAGATGTGGCCTGGCTCTCACTGGAGCCTTTTAGGTTCTGTTATATAGGGTAACTCTTAATTTTCTGGGGGCCTGTCAAACTGTTTTCTAGAGACACTACACACCATTCTCCATTCTTACCAGCAACGTATTAGGGTTCCATTTTCTCTATATCCTCACCAACATTTATTTTTTGTTTTTAAAAAATGTTTATTATAGCTAACCTAGTGGGTGTCTCCTTGTGCTTTTGTTTAGCATTTCCCTCATAACTAGTGATGTTGAGCATCTTTTCATGTCGTACTACTTACTGGCTATTTGTGTATCTTCTTGGGGAAATGTCTCTTGAAGCCTTTGCCTAGTTTTGAATTGCTTGGGTTTTGTTGTTGCGTTTTAGGCATTTCTTCATATATGCAGTGTATTAATCCCTTATCAGATATATGATCTGAAAATATTCCCTCTCATTCTGTGAACTCACAGAATTGTGTTTTCATTCTCTTGATAGTGTCTTTTGATATAGAAACATGGTTAATTTTCATAAGGTCTGATTTATTTTTTTTTTATTGCTTGTATTTTTGGTGTTGTATCCTAGAAAACATCACTAGATCCAGTGTTATGAAAATTTCCCCCATGTTTTCTTCTAAGAATTTTATAGTTTTAGCTCTAATGCCTAAGTTTTTGATCCATTTTGAGGTAATTTTTATATGTGATTGTGGTAGTCAGTTCTTTTTAATGACCTCTTTGGGTCATACACAGGGCCTATCTCCTGATTAGCGCCAAAATGGGGTTGAAAATGAGAGACTGGAGTAGATCTGATCGGAAATACTCATGTCCTGTGACTTACCTTCCCCTTTGTCTCTTTTTGTCCCCTTAAACAATTTTGTCACTTAATTTTAAGCTTAATTTCTCCCTTCTCCAGTACATGGACCTTCTTCCTTTTTTCCTTTACCTCCATGTAATCTGATCCCTGCCATACTTTTATTGTATATGCTGTTGGATTTAGAAATATTAATTAAAGAGTACAAATATGTTCTGTGCGTGGGCTCTGAAGTAATTGTTCTGGTAATGATAGAAAGGAAAGTGAGGAGATCTAGGGAATTGTCTGCTTTATTTCTGTAGGGTGAAAGTTAAAGAATTTTAAGTGAGGACCAGTTGACTTTAATTTCCCAGTAAGTACGAACGTGTGAACTCATTCTAGGGGTAGAAAGGGAACATTGCCCTGGCCTTGTCACCAGCCCTTCCTGTTCCCTTGGCACACTCCCCATGTGCCATTCTTCTGCCCCTGCTACCTCATAGTGGCCTTCTCCTCCCTCACCTCTGCAGACCCTGTATTAGCCTCCTAGCCTAGTCACTTACGCTTATGACATAAAATATATTAAAATAGAAAAGTACCATGGCCGTCAAAAGGCTATGAAAAGTTCTTTTGCTGCATGCGAGATGCTTTGTATCAGACAGTCCTTAAGGTGAGAGTAATTTGAACACAAAGTAATTTTTACTTAAAAAATGACTTTTGAGTTGACTGGTTTTTCAGTGCAAGTGAAAAACATTTTCTTTGTGATAAAGGATGAATAATGAGAGAGAGAGCAAGTGGGTAAGAGACAGACACATGAATGTGAGAAAGGAACATTAATCGGCTGCCTCTTGTACCTGCCTTGACTGGGGATCGAACCCACAGCCTAGATATGTGCCCTGACTAAGGATCAAACCTGCATCCCTTTGATGCACAGGACAACATTCCACCCGAGCCACGTGGCCAGGGCTTGGCTGCTTTTAAAAGCCAGTAATCTGAGTCACAAAATACAGTGAGTGTCACAGTTGCTAAGCAGTTGCAGTGGTCTTTATAAATAAAACCTGGTACAACGCTCTGTAATTGTTCTTCACACTACATATTACCTCTACCTGAAGACCTGTACTACCTTTGTTTCATTTTACAGAATTAAATGCTCTAGGAAAACCGGTTGATATAATTAATGTACAATTCTCCTGGGGTGGTTGTGTCAAATCCTAAATTATGCTATAATATTCATGTTTCTGTCATTATGCTGTTACTCTCTTTATTATGATGAACACCATTCCTGTGTCTTTGTGGATTTAACAGTGTTACATGAAGTAGGAATATGAAATGTTAATAGCATGCCTAGAATTTTAGTTTTTCAATAATACTTTTTCTTTTGTTATATCTTAAGTATTAAATTACTACTAAATTATTACTAAAAGCATTAGATTCTGTTCAGCGTGCCTTCATAAATTTTGCTTTAGCTATTCTCTCAGATTAAAAATATATGTGTAAATTGAGATTATTATGGAAAACTTCAGCAAGTAGATAAGTATCAATAAAATTGCTTGTAAAGTTTATTATTTATAGCTAGTACTTTTTTCATCATGACTTGGTCTTTTTCTATACAGTGTCATACTTTTTCCCCCATAGTTTATTTTTAAATATTTTATTTATTTTTGGAGATAAGGGAAGGGAAGGAGAAAGAGAGGGAGAGAAACATCGATCAGTTAGCTCTTGTGTCACCCCAGAGGGGGACCAGCTCGAACCCCAGGCATGTGCCCTGACTGGGAGTTAAACTGGTGACCTTTGGCTTTGTGGGACGCTCAACCAACTGAGCTACACCTGTGAGGGATTCTATAGTTTCTTAATTAAGGGAGGAAACTTCCTTGCCTTGCAAAGATAGTGTAAATTTCCACTTTAGATGTGAGGTTTTTAAAAGCTTAGTTGTATTGACATATCTTAACTGTTTGTGTTTGGGTAAGCAAGATATAAAATACGCATTGCTCAGCAGTTACTGAGTCTGTCCATTACAGAAAACAAAATACAAGTTATTTAAATATTTTACTTAATAGTTATTAGATTTTATCTTCTATAATATATGCATATTTCAGATAGTAATTATTTTAGTATTATGTCAGTTTGGTTTTGCTTATGAAATTATTTAAAAATATCTTTATTCTGCTTGTAATTACTTTTTAATCACTAAGATTATGTCTTTTGGGTATATATTAATGTATGTTGATGATAATTCTTTGGAAATGATTTAGTTGGGTTTAAGAAGAACCAAAATCTCAATTGAGTCTTGTATCTGATTGACTAGCATTCTTTTCCATTTTTATTACTGCTTAGTGGTTCCTTGGGTAATTTGCCAACATATCCAAACAAAAATTATTTTCTTTTTTGAATTTTATTTTTCTCTGGTGAGAGCAAGTATGTTACGGGGTCTCTGAATGGTTTCTTCTAGTTTTGTATAAATATTTTAATTCATCACATTTTTAAAATTCAAATTTTTATGTGGCTTCTTTCAGAAGGTTCGGAAGGTTTGTATCGTGCCTTTTGTAATTACCTTTTAGTGTTGTCTTTGCATGATTGTAAGCTCCCCATGGGCGGGGGCTGCTGTGCATTCGTGCCGAGCACCCAGAGCCCTGGGCAGAGCCCATCATGTACTAGGGACCTCACACGTGTGTGTCGGGTGAGTCTGACCTTGGACGTACTTCTGGTCTTGAATTCACAGAATTTCTCATTTCAGGGCCCTCTGTTGCAGCTCCTTCATCTCACATTGGTCAGGGGGCAGGCTCTGGAAGTTCAATGAGTTGCTTGTACATCTTTTTTTTTTTCATGTTTGTTTCATTAGTTAGATGATCTTAGCAAAAATATTCTCATATCAGTCATGTATATGTTTGAAACTATTTTTCTTAGTACTTTAGTTAAATATCAGGTAAAATACTTGTCTAGATCCTGTGCGTTAATTACAATGAATTTATTGATAATCAAATTTAAAAAGTAATGTCTGATCACTAACAGACTTAACTTTCTCAGTATTTGTTTTTAATATGTGTCTCGATATATGTTGTTCTTTGTTTTTAAATTAATTTAGTAATCCTCTTTTCCTGGCAAACTATGTTTTATTATGAAGAACCAATTGCTCTCTTTTGATCATAATTTCTGAAGGTAAAGTCCAGTAAAGGCAGGATAGCTTATATCAATAACCCAAACTACCTGTGTTTTCCCAGATATTCTCATAAAACTCTGTTGCTTGGATCTAAAATTGCAAATCATTTTGTTTATAGGCCAACCACTTGGTTTAAATTTTTTCCCTAGTTCTCAAACTTACATGGTCACGAAACAAGAGAGCTGACAGCAACAGGCCTGCTGTCCTTGGAGAGGAATCTAGGTGTTTAACAGTCAGGGGGACTCTCTGGGGACCTATTTCCCTAAATAGCTCTTACATAGCGTTCTTCCCAGGCAGTGAGAGATCGCATCAAAATATGCACACTAAGGTCTGGATTCCATCTGTGGTGTTTAAAGCAGGGTCAGAAACACTGGACAGCCCGTGTGCGGGGGTGCCCATTGCAGCTGAGGGGAGGACAGTGTGCCATGTATTTGGGGATGTCTGAAGAAAGGACTTAGAAGCATTGTAAAACCAAGAAATCTGCATTTGACTTAGTTATGAAGATTCTTGTATTTTTTAAATTCTCACCCAAGGATGTGTTGACTGATTTTAAGGATAAAAAATCAGTGAGCGAAGGCAGATGGATGTGGATGTGAGAGAGAAACTTCTATTGGCTGCCTCCCGTATATGCCCTGACCAGGGATCGAACCCGCCATCTTTTTGGTGTGTGGACAACACTCCAGCCAACGGAGCCACCCTGCCAGGGCAAGATTCTTGTGTTCTTTAAGAATGTATTTAGAGGGATGAACGGATGGTACCCTTAGGAAAAACTGAGAAATTTTATGGTCTTCTGTTTCTTAGCTGCAGTTTGCTGCTCTTTGTTCCTTCCCAGTAATTTCCATTTTAATGATAGTCAAGAATTTTGAGCTAAGTTTATCCTATCTTCATTAACTACTTTCTTATATATTATGCCAAAAATTAATTTATTGTAGTCTGCAGTCTCTTTTTAATATGTATTAAATATACTGTATAAAAAGTTCAAGTTTATAAAGAATAAACAAGATCAACTGCAGCTTTTTCTTGCAGTTCTGAACTCAGTTTTCTTCATTAAAGTCTTTACTTTAGGTTTTTGATAGGGAATCAGAGATCTTGACCCACTAATTTTGCCTCCTTTATTTAAATTAACTGACAGTAGTAAAATCAAAACTAAATTGGCCTAGCCCTTTCTTACATAATTTAGTGTCTGTAGGAAATATTATTTTTTGTACCTGTTTTTTTTTTCACACCTGAATTTATATTTCTCTCCCTCCTGTTCTTTAAAAGTGTTCTGTAAAGAATACAGAAAGAACACTTGAATAACACTCTATGTAATTACATAAAAGGGAAGGAACATTTCCTGTTTTTAAAATATAATGTCAGTTATAGTGTTGGTTTATTTTCTGATCACCTTTTTTTTTTTTACCCTGGTTAAGATTTAATCAGGCAACTAAAGTGCTGTTTAGAACCTCATTAAGTTTTGAAATATTTGTTATCAGTGGTCTCAACCTCTGTTTGCTAAGGGCATTTGAAGTTTGAAAAGCTCCCTTCACCAAAGTTCTCACACATTGTTTTTACCCCTTCTCCCTCTTCGTGGTTTGGTTCATACTGTGCGTTTTTAATGAGGTGTTTTCAGTTGCTGCTTCATCTTCCTGGTATCGCACAGTTGTAACAGGCAGTCCATTTCCTCTGCTCTAACTCTCCACGTGGTGCTTTCTGACAAACCTATAGTTTGCAAGGTCAATTTGCCTCCATGGATTGAGTTTCTTTGTAAAAAAAAAATATTTATTTATTTATTTTTAGAGTGAAGAGGAGGGAGAGAGAAAGAGAGGGAGAGAAACATTGACATGTTAGAGAGGCATCAGTTGGTTGCCTCTTGCATGTGCCCCCCAAGTGGGGACCAGGCCCACAGCCCAGGCATGTTCCCTGACCGGAATTGAACTGGCAACCTTTCGCTTTGCGGATTTATGTTCAACCAACTGAGCCACTCTGGTCGGCAGGACTGGATTGAGTTTCCTAATGTGTGAAAAGAACTCACTGACTGATTTTTAAGGCATGGTCCTAGTTCCAAAAGCTATTATTCATTTTATTTAAAAAGAGCATAAATCTGCCCTGGCTGGCGTAGCTCAGTGGATTGAGTGTGGGCTGCGAACCAGGCATCTCAGGTTCGATTCCCAGTCAGGGCACATGCCTGGGTTGCAGGCCATGACCCCCAGCAACCGCACATTGATGTTTCTTTCTCTCTCTCTCTCTCTCTCTCTCTCTCTCTCTCTCTCTCTCTCACTCTCTAAAAATAAATAAATAAAATCTTTAAAAAAAAAGCATAAATCTGACTCAGAAAAGAAAAAGTCTTAAAAGGATACTGTTAGAACACAGGAATATCTCAACAAACTAACAAAAAGTACTGAGAAGCCAACTAATCAAAAAATCATCGGTCTTTCTCTTTTGCCCTTTCTTATTTCTTTTATATTTCTTCCTTTTCTCACCTTTTTTTCTCCATTCCTGCTTTTTAGTTCATTCTTTCACCATAATTTGAAATTAAAGTCATTTAAATCAAATAGCAAAAATAAAGGAAGGGGGAGAGAGAGAGAAAAGAAAAGAAAGAAAGAAAAGAAAGGAAGGAATGAATCATAATATTAGCTAGTATTTATAGAACCATAAGTTACCACGTAATTACTCCAATAGGAAACATCTAAAGAATTTTTCAGGGAATCACCTAAAACCATACAGAATATTGTGCAATGTTAAAGCAAAAATTTTAGCCAGAATAGTAAGGCCGTAGTATTTGATTACTACTATTCAAATATTTTAGAAGTGTACATAGCTTGTTTCGTGTAATTCCAGAAGTTTTCTTTTTTGTTTTCTGTGTAGTCCAGCACTCTTTCCACATACAGTTGTACTCACTAGTTCTTCAAATGACCAGTCCTCTCATAACACCCTTACTTTATGATTGGGTAGAGGAGAATTGGTTACTGATAAGGAGAACATTCTGAGAATGTCCTAAATTAAATTACAGCAGGACAGAGGTAGAAAGTTAATCAGTTAACAACTGTGGGCAAAACCCCAAAAAGACAGCTTATACCCCTGAATTTGTGTTGGAACCTTGAGTTAACTTCCAGTCGCCACTTCCATGATGAGCATCCTAGGGAGCATAATGGAATAGTTGACCACCAGGCGCCACCACGTCCCGCTTGGGCAGCCAGCTCTTTTCTTCCACGCTACATAAACCAGTTCCAGAACTAGCTCCACTTCATCTTACTCCATCTCCTTTATCTTTAGCCGATGTAAACTCGTCCAAGACAACTTACATTTGCCCTCCCCAACTCATTGTATAGAAGAGCCCCATCGGCCCCAGGACGGTGGGCTTGTTGTCTTCTCCATCCAGCCCTGCCGCTGCTGGTCTAGACGGATGCCCCAGGACCTGGTCATTTCCTGGCTGGTGTGTGGCTCCATAAAGCCTCTCTCTCAGAAAAACAAGATCTGAGAGATCTTGTTTAATCTTACCACACAGCATGTGTGCACTGGTTGGTGTAACTTAGGCGGTGGGTATTGGCCTGTACCATCCCCAGTAGCTGTTATTTCATTTATGTGTGTGTTCCTTCTGCCTTGTTCCTAAGAGAATGTAAGCAGTGTGCGTTATCTCTGAGTCAGAGAAGTCTTCCTTCATCCCAGTGAACATTTTAACTATGGAGGCAATAACTGTTTTTTGCTTGTTTGATGTGTTTCATGCCCTGTATAAAATGCAGAAGTGTATATTATGGTGGTAGTCTTTTTTAAAAATTGATTTTAGAGAGAGGAAATGGGGGAGAGAAAGAGAAACATTGCTTTGTTCTACTTGTTTCTGTATTCACGAGTTGATTCTTGTATGTGTCCTTACCAGGGATTGAACCCACAATGTTGGCGCAGCAGGGTGATGTGTGCTGCCTGGCAAGGGCAGTCATGGGGGTAGCTTTAAACTGAAAGCTACCCTAATTCTACCCTAATTTGAAATACAATTCATGTCAAAAACCAAGCTGAATTAAGTAGTATTCTTGGTAGTAAAAATGTCTGATATTGTAAAACTCTACATAGCAGATAATCTGGTTAAGAAAGGTTAAAAAAAAAACCCTAAGAAAATAAAAACTTGTTTTGTTTTCTTTTAAAGAAAGTACAACTACATTAAAATAAGAGGAACTTTTAGGAATTCACATTCAACTTTGCAGAGAGTGGAGATATTTTTCTTTGTTCTCTACCACTACAATTTTGGAAGGAACGAGATTGCTTTCTTCTCAAGAATGATGCAATTTTCAGTATTAATGGGAAAGTTAAAAATACTGCACATATACAAGTAGGTGCTACGGTGCCAGGATAAGTACCAAAAGGAGTGTTTAGTTAGAAGAAAAATATTTGCTTTAAAACTTCTTAGAGTACTTACCAAATACTTGATCCCGAAAAAACCATATGTGGTATGCAGTCTTATTTTTATATATTTTTTAATGCAGTTTTACATTAGACATAAAAAACTGATATTTGAGAATGACTTGACCAGAGCCACATACCTAGTTGTAGGGAATGTAAGGACTTTCCTGGAACTCATTCCATTCCTTTCTCACTCTCTATCGCTGTGGCCTCAACAGCTCCCAGCAGATATAGACACTCCCCTGGTGCGGCTGAGCCCTGAGCTTTCCTGCAGCCAGTGGTGTGGCTAACTCTGCCCAGGAGTCATTACACATACTTTCTAGGTACAATCTAGAGCAAGAATGTAATGTATTTTATTAGTCAAGTAATAGCCCAAGTAATTTTCGTACTGACTTAGGGCCTCTATTACTTCATTTAGTACATCTATAATGAGGATATTTTCATTTAAAAGCTCATTTTTAGTTGATCATGTTGTGGAGTTAAAAAATGCCAGTGAGTTTTCCATTTTCCACAATAATGTATGTAACTTTTGAATGTAAAGTGTGGTTAATTTGTTCTTTCTTAATTGAATTTATTAGGGAGGTTAATTTGTTCCTAATGTTTCTTCTTTCTAGCTGAGTTTTACAAAAGTGAACTGCCCCTTTTTTGCTTTAAACAAAAGCTTTATTGCAGTCGGCAGTGATTTGCATCCTGTAAAACCGTGCGGGCAGCAGCACTGAGGAGAGAGGCTGCTGCAGCTGGACTTTCGGCTGTCTGAAATCCCTGCGTGCAGGGAGCATTTCAGAACGCTGAAAACCCTGGCAGAGCAGTGCTTTCCTAGCCGTTTTTTTCTAGATGATATTTAGAAAAAAAATATCTCCTAGATATTTTTCCTAGACGATTTTGCATTATCCATACGTTATTATACAGTGCTCTCTGGCATACAAATGTCATTTCAAACTGGAGCATATTACCTTAGCTTCTAGCTGACACTGTGCCCTCGGGCAAGTCACTTCATCTGTCTCTTTGGTCCTTGGCAGCTTTGTGCATCAAACCAGGAAGTTGAACTAAATGGTCTCCAGGGTCATTTCCAGTTCTAAAGTGTTGTCACTCTCTTCATGAGTTTCACTTTGATACGGCGTAAGTATTTCTGGGGTGTGTATTTTGCTTATTTATATTCATTTCCTTTAATTTTAGATATGATGAATGGATTAAAGCAGATAAAATAGTAAGGCCTGCTGATAAAAATGTGCCAAAGATAAAACATCGGAAGAAAATAAAGGTAAGTGCTTATTTTTCTCTCTATTATAACTTTTATTTTAAAGTATATTCTATTGATTATGCTATTACAGTTGTCCCATTACTGTCTCCCCTTTATTCCCCTCTGCCTTGCACCCTCCTTCCCACCAGCATTCCCCTCCCTCCTTAAATTCATGTCCATGGGATGTATATATATGTTCTTTGGCTTCTCCATTTCCTATACTATTCTTAATCTCCCCCTGTCTATTTTGTACCTACCAATTATGCTCCTTATTCCTTGTACCTCCCCCCCCCCCCATTCTTCCTCCTACCCCTCCCCACTGATAACCTTCCATGTGATCTCCATATCTGTGGTTCTGCTCCTGTTCTAGTTGTTTTTGTTTAGGTTCAGTTGTTGATAGTTTTGAGTTCGTTACCATTTTACTATTCATGTTTTTGATCTTTGATAAGTCCCTTTAATATTTCATATAATAATGGCTTGGTGAGGAAGAACTCCTTTAACTTGACCTTAGCTGGAAAGCACTTTATCTGCCCTTCCATTCTCAATGATAGCTTTGTTGGATATAGTGATCTTGGATGTAGGTCCTTGCCTTTTATGACTTCAAAAACTCCTTTCCAGCTCCTTCGTGCCTGCAAGGTTTCTTTTGAGAAATCAGCTGATAGTCTTATGGGAACTCCTCTGTAGGTAACTGTCTCCTTTTCTCTTGCTGCTTTTGAGATTCTCTCCTTATCTTTAATCTTGAGTAATGTAATTATGATGTGCCTTGGTCTGTGCTTCCTTGGGTCCCATTACTTTGGAAATCTCTGAGCTTCCTGAATTTCCTGGAAGTCTGTTTCCTTTGTGAGGTTGGGGAAGTTCTCCTTTGTTATGTTTTCAAATAACGTTTCCATTTCTTGTGCTTCCTCTTCTTCTGGCACCTTATGATTTGGATGTTGGAACATTTAAAGCTGTCCCGGGGTTCCTTAGTCCTCATTTTTTTTGAATTCTCATTTCTACATTCTGTTACAGTTGAATGTTTATTTCTTCCTTCTGTTCCAAATCATTGACTTGAATCCCGGTTTTCTTCCCTTCACTCTTGGTTCCCTGTATATTTTTTCTTTATTTCACTTTGCATAGTAGCCTTAACTTCTTCCTCTATTTTGCGACCATACTTGATCATTTACATGAGCATCCTGACTACCAGTGTTTTGAACTCTGTATCTCATATGTTGGCTATCTCCTTGTCACTTAGTTCTTTTTCTGGAGTTTTGATCTGTTCTTTCATTTGGGCCGTATTTCTTGTCTCAGCATACCTGTTATGTTATAAAGGGTGGAGTCTTAGGTAATTGCCAGGGCTGGGCAACCCACTTGGCTCTGGTGTGGTGCTGTCTGTCGGAGAGGTGTTTTAGAAGGAACAATGCAGCTTGCTCCACTCTTGGCCAATTTTCAATATTGTTGAAAATTGGCCAAGAGTGGCCAATTGGACCTTTCTGGTCCTGATTCCTGGGTGGGTGGGTTTATGTATATTCTAGGACCCTGTGGCTCTTTCCAACGAACTCTCCTGTGAGGCTGGGAGTTTATTCTGTTGCTACAACCCACACAGGTGTTTATAGCCAGATGTTTTGAGGCTTTATTTCCCCGCACTGGGACCCTGGGTTGCACTGTCCATCTCGCTCCCCAGTTTTTCCAGCTTATCCACCCACAGATGTGGGATATCCTGGTCCACCTGCCCAGTTTCAGGTTTTAAAACTACCAGGTTGAAATTGCTTCTTTTTTAAGTGAATATTTAAGCCTGTTTTGATTTAATTTTGAAGAGTTTGTAACACCAATTATTAGCAATGTGGATGGAGGCTTGCTAGTCTTGGCTGTCTGGTTGCTAATTTATTTTAACTATGCAAATGTAAATATTAGACAAAAACTTTTTGCTCATTCTGCAGTGCTTGTTAAATAACTTTGAAAAACATCTCTTGCTCTTTTTGAGGGGCTTTTCATATATTTTTATGTTATTTAATAATATATTTTATAACTAAGGAACTAAAGTTAGTATCAACAATGTTACTAATAAATGTCATGATAAATGATGGCTAACATGAAATATTTTTTCTTTAACCTAGAATAAATTAGACAAAGAAAAAGACAAAGATGATAAATATTCTCCTAAAAACTGTAAACTTCGGCGCTTGTCAAAACCACCATTTCAGACAAATTCCTCTCCTGAAATGACATCTAAACTGGATCTGACTGATGCCAAGAACTCTGAAACAGCTCATATAAAATCCATAGAAATTACTTCTATCCTCAATGGGCTTCAAGGTAAATATAACAGATATACTGTTGCAAGTAAGTTGTTGTTTTTCGTTTTGTAAATCAAATTCCATAAAATTAATTCAGTGACACTTATCAAATTGTTTTTTTAATTGAGCCAGAATTTTTTTTGGCTCTGTTATTACTTGAAATAAAATCAGTTATTGATTGAGGTTTGGAAATATTTCTGTTAATATACCCGGGGACACCATTAAATTTTAGTTAAACGTTAATATTCACCCTATTGTACTGATACTGTGCTCTTTTCAGGTACCATCCTTTCTGTCGCCAAGTATAGTTTGTTGTGCCCTAATAGACTATGAAATCATGTTGACTTTTTGGGTGAAGAATAATTAACTTTGCTTATCTTGATTACGTTTATTATGTCCTCTTTTTATGATGGCATTACTGCTTAATATTGAAGGCAAAATGAAGTCTAACTATTAATAAAAGTGATGAGAACAGATGGAGGGGGAGATTTAGTAAATCTGTTGGGTGGGGGATCTGGTCTATATCTCCATAAAAAGTATTTTATATTTTTTGTAACTTGAGTTCAGGTTTTTTTTATAATTTTGAGTGTAATGGAAATTGGTTTTTGTCTAACTTCAGATGGATATTTTCTTGAACTTGTTCTGTAAGCCAAATGCTTTAAATATATTAAAACATTTTTCATAACTTCCTAATGTATCAGACATGTAGAACAATATATGGGAAAAATATATATATAATTTAAAGAATAATGTGAACATTTTTATGTGTATCACAGTGGTGAATGACTAGTATTTACTTTAAATAATTCCAAATAGTCTAACCACTACGCTGTATACCCGAAACCAATACATAACAGTCAACCAAAGATGCCTTCATGCCATTCAATGAATGTAGTAAAGATGCTGGTAAAATAGCATTTGCATTGAATTTGGAGAAAATAGAGTCACTGAGAATATTAATAAGTAATAAATCTCAACAAAAAGAGTTTAGTATATATCACCCAGAAGTAATTAATATCCTGATTTTAGTGTAATAATTACTGTTTTATCATTGCATTAAATATATATATATATATATTCCTAAAGACGATAATTGTTTTAAAAAAACTGAGTAGCGGTCTTAAGCTTGGCTGTATAAGAAAAAAACACTATTTCCACTTAGACGAAGGCTCTCTGAGAATGCTATCTAAAGAGTCTCCAGGTCATTTTCTGCTTTCATATTCCTCTTCTTGAAGAGTGTACAAAAGCCATTTTAAGGGAAGTCAGAGGGGACACGGTCATAAGGGAGTCTGAGAAACATCAGTTCTCATCATATAAGATGTAGTCGTACTGGATGATCAACAGGAATATGCTCGAAGGGTGTAGTAAGCTGCTCTGTATTTTTTAATTCTAGGCTTATCATATATATCTCTACCTTTCAGGTGTCGGTCAAAACAAAATGTTTTTGCTGGGTAAAATGATGTCATCAGCTGATCCCAGTATTGGTTCACAATATGTGGAGCGGGGAGGAGAGCGGGAAGTTCACCACCATGTGGTTAAAACAAGCTTAACACAGATAAAGAATCTAGTGAAGTTCAAAGGCTGTCGGGCCATCAGGCATCTCGGGGATGCCAGCTCTCGGACCGGCCCCCTTTGGCAGTAACCCAGTGCTAGTCGAACTGCTTTCCTTCTGCCTCTGGTACAGGCTTTCTTCCGGGGAAGGGGGGTCCTATTCGAGGGGACGCTCCTCAGAGTGCTCCTTGGGACTTTCTGGTTCAGGTTGCTCACATCTTTTTCACTCTTTGATACACTCTCTTTGTTCTGGAGCACGTTCCCTAGTAACTTTTTGAGAAATCATTAAGAGAGGAGGTAATTTTTTAGAGACCGTGTCTGAAAATGTCCTTATTCTATTCATGTTTTAGCTGGGTTGGAGGTTTTTCCTTCGTAATATTATTGGCGTTGTTCAATTGTTTTCTGTTTTGTTTTGTTTTTTGCTTCCAATGTTGTTTCTGTGAAGTCCAGAGCTCTTCCAGTTTCTGATTCCTAGTATGTGGCTTGTTTTATCTAATCAGTTCATTACAGAAGACATTCAGGATATTTGTTATTTTTCCTATTGCAAACAATTCAGTAGTGAGCATCACATTGAGGTACTTTTAACATTTCAGATATTTTCTTTTCCTTTGGCCATAGATTAGACACCTCAGATATTTCCAGTTAGAAAACGATTATTGCTATGAATGTGTATGGATATACATATATAAAGTAAAATTGAGCCCTGGCCAGGTAGTTCTGTTGGTTAGAGGCTTGTCCTGATATGCCAAGGTTGTGAGTTTGATCCCTGATCAGGGCACACAGAAGAAGCAACCAATGAGTGCATAACAAGTGGAACAACAAATCGATGTTTCTCTCTCCCTCCCTCCTTCCCTCTCTCTCTCTAAAAGTCAGTTAAAGAAAGTAAAAGAAAAATTAATCCCACCTGTGAATGTAGAACACAAATAGGAGTTTATACTCTTGGCATGAGATGGGCTGGGAACAGAATGAGAAGGGCAGGTGGAGGTTGGAGTTCTCCGGAGAAGCTGAACGTCTCCAGACAGCAGTCTTTCACGTGTTGGCACTAGATACCCCCTTGAGTAAATGCGATCCCTGATGAATCCCCTTGTGGAAACTTATCCATGAATAAACTGTCAACACAGAGGTGCCAGTGAAGTTTTAGTAGGTCATCCTTACATTCGAATAATCAAAGAGAACTCCAGCATAAAAGATAGGGACAAAAACAAACGGAAGAAATGACCTTTGAAGAGAGGGATAATGAAGGTAACAAAAAATGAACTATTGTGTCTCTGATTACGAAATAATCTCAGACAACCTATGAGTATCTGCTGATTACTAAATAATTGCAGAGAACCTATAAGTATCTGGAAACCAAGAATGACATGAAAAGAAACAAAGAACAAGAAAAACTTGAAATTAAAAGTGGAAATTAAAATTCAGTAGAGCACTTAGAATTTAAAATTAAGGAAATCTTCCAGACAGTATAAGAAAGCAGTGATAGAAATTTTAGAGAAGAGATAAGTGACAAAGAGTGTCAATCTAGGAACAGTGAAAACAGGAAGAAATTAGCAAGTTTCTCTCTCTCTCTCACACACACACACACACACACACACAGAGACACTGGTCTTTGAATGTACTCATGTGTTTATATCTCTTTTTGTGTTTCATGTTGGGGATACTCTAGCACTGCTTTTAAAATCACCTCTAATACCATGAGGAATTGGGAAGCCATGGAAATTTATCTAGTTATGCATATCTGGTTATGTGTTACTAAAAAAATGAATTTTAAAAAATAAATAACAATAAAAAACTGACTAGGGTTTTCTTATGAACTGTCTCACAACTGTATTATTGACTTGGTGATTTGTACCTCATTCCTTAGCAAGTGTTACATGCAGAGCTTGTTTTCTCACTCTCTTTCTTGGTGTGTGTGTGTATCTGACTAATGTCAAATAAGCCTTGAGGGAGGGAGAAATTAGCAAGTAACTAAAAGAGAAAATATGTTTAGAACTGACATAAATTTTTAAATGGAAAGAGCCCACCAAGTACTTGAAGTAATGAAGAAAAAGCCATGCTTTTATTATAATATTATGTTATGTAATAGCAGGACTACAAAAGTCACCACAAAGGAACGAGAAAACAAAGTAGTGCTTTCAGCACAATATGCAAACGAGTCCGTCGTACCTTCAAAATTTTGAAGGAGAGTAATTTTCAACTTGGAATTCTCTACCTGACTAAACTAGTCATCACATAATGAAGTTTGAGGGTCAGGATGTACTCAGACGTATAAAGACAGAGAATATTTTTTCTCCCATGTACCTGTTTGAGGAAACAGCTAGGTAATGTGCTCCAACACAATATGAGAATAAACCAAAGAAAAAGGAAGATGTGAGATTCATTTACCAGTGGGTCTAGGTCAAAAGCAAGCGCGCAGGAAATTCCTGGGATGATGGCTGCTAGAACTGACCTGGAGAGCAGCGCATCAGGTGGAGCAGAAAGTAGGCCTCCAGAGTAGAGATTTGGTGAGTAAGGAGACTGGACAGGATGCTCGACTTCATGGAGTAATCGGAATAAACGTGAGAGACATGAAAACGGAAGACAGAATGTGTAGGAAAGGATGTTAGGAAACTCTTGGAAAAATCAGGCTGTATAGGAAAGGAAATACTGAGTGTACTATTTATTTCTGCAGTGAACCACATTTATATATGTTATAAATACTATAATTAACATGTATATAAATAAAGTATGGTGAAGGGGGGATACGGATGTTAATAAGAGAGAAAATCCCCATTGCTTAAAGCAGGCTAAACTTCATAAATCAGCAAATAGAATATTGAGATGATGGTGATAACTGTCAGAAGAAATAGTTATTACCATATATATGTATTGCTTTGATAATTTAAAAACTTAGTTATGCAAGAGCACATTGTAAAGTTAAAACATTTTTAACCATCTTAACTGTATCGATTTTTTTTTTTTTTTACTTTTAACATACTTAGCTAAAGAACATACTACGTGAATTTCTCAGTACAGTGTTATAGTTAAGATTTTGAATTCTGGATTCAAGTGACTTAGATTTCATCTTGACTTTTTCTAACTCTTTGGGGTAGTTTAACCTCTAAATTCTAGTTTTCTAAACTATAAAACAGGGCTGATAAAAACATATACCTCACAGGGTTATTGTGAGAGTGAATGAGGATATCTGTGAAAAGCGTATCAGAGTACCTAGTGTGAAGCAATTTCTCAATAAATGTTAAAGTTATAATAAAAGCTATTTTTTACTCTTAATTGAATTTATTTACTATAACATTTAAAAAATAGTATGAATATTTTTATATAAGATCGTTAGTTGTGTCATTTTTTAAAGAATTTGTTGTGGAAATCCCTTGTGTACAAAAATCTTTGAATACTCATTGCTATGAGGAAAAGGAAGGCTACACTTTTGTAAAATATAGGTTTTGGAGTTAGAACAGCCCGGGACTATATCCTGAGTCCACTGTTTTCTGCTAATTGGTTGGAGAAGTTTCTTTTTTACAATCAGCTTTATTCAAGTGTAATTTATGGACAATAACATTCACAGCTTTTATGTTTACAACTTCATGAATTATGGCAACAGCATATAGTAGTAAAACTATATGGCATGATACAGACATTTCCACCATTGGGTGAGTGTCTTCACTCGGTGAAGCTGTTTCCTCACTTTACTGTTTACTGTTTACAGTAAAACAGAATAAAACCTGTCAAGTGGGATGGCTAAAGCATAGGGGCCAATATATAAAATTCCTGGCACAGAAAAGACATTGCTAGTTGCCTTAGCATACTCATCATTTTTCCTGTTTCTTCTTTTCCAGCTTCTGAAAGTTCTGCTGAAGACAGTGAGCAGGAGGACGAAACGGGGGTGCATGACCCAGGCAGTAACAGCAAAGAGGAATGTAAGACCGATTATCTGACCCACGCCAGAAACGACCTTCTTTCAAAAGAGCAACAGAACAGTTCATCTTTGCTGGAAGAGAGCAAGGTGCATGCAGACTTGGTAATGTCGAAACCAGTGTCAAAATCTCCAGAAAGATTGAGGAAAGATATAGAAGGATTGTCTGAAGATTCCGATTATGAAGAAGATGAAGTCACAAAAAAGAGAAAGGATGTCAAGAAGGACAACACAGATAAATCCTCAAAGTCACAAGTAAAACGTGGGAAAAGAAGGTATTGCAATACAGAGGAGTGCACAAAAACTGGATCACCCAGCAAAAAGGATGAGAAAGCCAAAAACAAAGAATCGCTTTGCGTAGAAAACAGTAGCAACAGCTCCTCAGATGAAGATGAAGAAGAAAAATCAAAAGCAAAGCTGACACCAACTAAAAAATACAACGGTTTGGAGGAAAAAAGAAAATCTCTGCGGACAACTGGTTTCTATTCAGGATTTTCAGAAGTGGCAGAAAAAAGGATAAAACTTCTAAATAACTCTGATGAAAGACTTCAGAACAGCCGAGCTAAAGATCGGAAAGATGTCTGGTCAAGTATTCAAGGACAGTGGCCTAAAAAAACACTGAAGGAGCTCTTTTCAGACTCTGACACTGAGGCTGCGGCCTCCCCGCCGCACCCTGCCTCCGAGGAGGGCCCGGCTGAGGGGGTCCTGCAGCCCGTTGCCGAGGAGGAGAGCTGCTCCCCCAGCACCGAGCTGGAGACCCCTACGCCCACCAGTGCCGACAGTCAGGCCCCCGAGGAGAAGCCCATGGAAATCAGTGACAGAAAAGCGGAGTTTCCAAGTAGTGGTAGCAATTCAGTGCTCAATACCCCGCCTACCACCCCTGAGTCTCCTTCCTCAGTCACTGTCACGGATGCCGGTCGCCAGCAGTCTTCCGTCACAGTATCAGAAGCGCTGGCCCCAAACCAAGAGGAGGTTCGGAGCATCAAAAGCGAAACAGATAGCACCATCGAGGTGGACAGCGTGGCAGGGGAGCTGCAGGACCTGCAGTCAGAGGGGAACAGCTCGCCCACGGGCTGCGACGCCAGCGTGAGCTCCAGCAGCAGCGCTCCGCCTGAGCCGGAGCACCCTGAGAAAGGTGAGGGGCAGGCGGCCTCGCCTGGGGTGAGTGTGGGGAGAGTGGAAATCAGACCAGTAATTTGAGTAGTGAATAGAAGAAGGCATCTCAAAGCTCGAGAAGGATCTGATGTCCTTGGCACAAGGCCGCAGTCCAGACCTGTCTGAGAGTGCATTGTGCCCTGGTGGACTTGAGCATCTTAAATATGTTTCTGGAACGTCCTCTTTGCAATTGTAAAATGCGGTTTGTCACAGACATTTCAGTTTATGGACAGACCCTCCACCCTTAACCGGATGCTGTGCGTAGGGGTTTGGAGCAGCCGCCCGTCCGGGCGCAGCTCATCCATCTGACTGATGGGGTGCGTCTGTGGAGGAGTGGGGTACTTTCCTGGGTGCATAGCTGCAAGTGGAAGGACCAGTGTGTACATTAAAACCTACACTAATACTTTTTGATTTTCTGTGAAGATGTGAAAAGTGGAAATTCAAATTAGTACTTGCCAAAAGTTTTGATACTTGTTGGGAGTGCTATTGCTATACTTCTGTCATCACTTTTCTTACAAACCACTTCATTTGGGTGTCAAAATCAGAATACTCTGGTCTGACAGTTGGCTTCAAAGCACACTTTTCCATTGTGAATGTAAAGTACTAGGTAGGGTATGTCTTGTATGTGACATGCTGGGTTTTACTGGGCTAGCTTTGGGTTTTTAGCTAAGCTTAAAGAGATACAAAAGTCCCAGTTTTCTCACACAAATCCCGCCCCCCCCCCATTGAGATATTGACATAACCTTGTCACACAAATCTTGACTTAAAACATTTATTCTTGAAAAATAAGTTTTAAGTAAAAAAAATAGTTGCAGTTCAATTGGGATATTCTCTGTTTTTTCATAGTCACAGAAACAGGTTCTCTGATTGTATTTGTGTGTCATGCTACCTGATGGAACTGAACTGTCCAGACATAAGTAATCGTCAGAACTAAAAAAGCCTTTGTCAATAGATGGTTACAGAGGCTTTCAACAATAATATGATAAAATTTTAATGATTATAATTCTTAAGAGATTGTACCCTTAACTGTGTTCCTCATATTTCATGAAAGATTAAAATTTTTTTAAAGATAAGATAGCCCTAGATGGTGTGGTTCAGTGGATTGAGTACCAGCCTGCAAACCAAAGGGTTGTTGGTTCGATTCTCAGTCAGGCCACATGCCTGGGTTGTGGGCCAGGCCTCCAGTGGTGGGGTACAGGAGAGGCAACCACACATTGAGGTTTCTTTCCTTCTCTTTCCCTTCTCCTCTCTAAAAATCAATAAATAAAAATTAGGGTCATCAAGGAACATATATAAAGGACCCATAGACAAAGCCAAAGGGGGGGTAGGATTGAGGGTTGGGGTGGGTGGGAGGAAAGTGGTAGCAGGTAATGGAGACAACTGTACTTGAACAGTAAAAACTGCAAAAAGTGTAAATAAATAAAATCCTTTAAAAAAAGATAAGATAGCCTGTCCTTTCATAGACTAAGTCAATATTACCCTTTTGAATTTTAATCTTGATTAGGTTAAAAAGTAAGAAACATGAGGACTTCAAAATTAGGGCATCAGAGACCATCTGCTTTATCTAATCAAAGCACATAGTATTTTTTTAGACGTTATATTTTTGGGGTATAAAATTTTGAATGCCTATTTCATATGACCTCATTTTAAAAAAGGGTTGATATTAGAGAATTTACATTATATTAAAAGTTAAAATGTAAGTCTTGCGATTGCGATTTAGATTTAGGATTTTCCTCCAGTTTATTCTGCATTAAGCTATTTGTTTCTTGCAGTTGAAAGTTTTCCAAATTAAATTCCTGAAGAAAAATCAGGCAAATATTTTTGAGAGTTTGTGCTTCAGTATAGTCAATATTTAAGTCACCTTATTTACGTTTCATTTTGTTATATTAAAATAGTTTTAGGAAAAGTTAACAATAGATACAGCCCACTAAAAAAAAACTAGGAAGTTGCAAACTTCCATTTTGACCAAGGAAGCCATGTCTTGTTAACTCAAAGTTGATTTTACCATTGATAATAGGGCTAAGCAACTTTTTCTTAGCAAAAATGGCATAATTCTATTCTGATATTAATTGTATCATGCCATTGCAACATCTGACATTGGAACTGCATAGATAGGACTTTATCCAACTCTGGGAAAAACTTACTGTATAGTGTGGGAGAAAATAGTACAGTTAGAATCAGAAACACAGCAGATGCTGAGGACCAAATTAGTAAAGAGAAAAATGTAGAGACTACAGTTTGGAGTAGTGATTAATCATTGAATCCTGAGCACCAGGGAAGGTTAGTGAAGATTCAGGACTTGGGCTAGTCCTCGAAGACAAGGGAGACATTTGTAATTTTTTTGAGTAATTTCTTGCCAAGAGGATGAACCAGTTTTTACAATTGTGCTGGATTTGTAAATGGTTTTTGTGTTAACCAGTGCCATGGGAACTAAATTATTGTGAATTACTACTAAAATTCATCCCATTATATCATTTAAAGTTATGTTAATATCATTATAAGATATATCATTAATATTTTAACCTGTAATTCAATCTTAATATTTTGCTTTTACTGAATTTTAACAAAATTTAGTTTTTATTTTCAGTATATACCTGTATTTGAATTACTACTATATTTCATAAATTCTCAGTACTATATTGAGAGCTATTTTCAGTTTATATCTGATTTTTCTAAGAAGGATGTTCACACTATTTGCTTTTAAAAAAACTAACATTTTTGTGTGCAATAAGTCAGCTCATTAATAATAACTTATTTTTTAAGTAATACTAAATTCTGTACTAATTTATAATCTTCTAAAGAACATATGTAGTTTCAGAATTGGTCTGTGCTTGTAAAATGCGGCATTAATTTATACCTAGGAAAAGGTTGGTTTTATTTTGTGTTACTTAATAATTTCTTTCCTGTTGTAGCCTGTACAGGTCAGAAAAGAGGGAAAGAAGCTCAGGGAGGAGGAAGTTCATCGAAAAAGCAGAAACGAAGCCATAAAGCAACAGTGGTAAACAACAAAAAGAAGGGGAAAGGCAGTAAGTGTGAAACCTCTAATGTTTTAAATACAAAAGTTATGGCGGATATGGTGATCACTTTGTAAGGTATATAAATGTTGAATCCTGGTATAGGCCTGAAAGTAATTATTGCATGTTAATTATAATTAAAAAATTATGGCAGATATATTTTTCCCCATTAAGGAAAGGGTGTTCAGGATATGGGAGAGGTCAATATTTTAATTTTGTCACTACCTTCAAAAAAGTCACACAGAAATCTTCTGATCCTAGGTAAATTCTAGGATTAAGCAATTTGGTGTTATTCAGCAGTGGTACTGAATGCTGTTGAATGAGCAGGTAATCCTTTTTAAAATAACATCAAATATAATATAAACAAGAACAACTCCATGTGAGTTGTGTGTCCCATAGTTCTTTCCCCTTGTCATTTCACATTATGAAATGCTTCAATTGTGTATTATTTTTACTATGATGAAATTGATTGCTTTGTAATTCTTCAAGGCAAAAACAGCCTAGAAGAGAACAATCAAGGTAGCTTTAGAGCTTTCATCCCAACAACTCCAGTTACCACCTTTACCTCTGGTACTTCCGACTATGTGGCCAGGAGTTGCTGTGAACAATATATATACATTGGTTAAGTGTGCTCTAACTAAAGCCTTAACTTTAGCAATGACTCTGTTCATTGACCTACAGGAATATATATACTGTATTTCTCCTGAGGCTGCACATTTTATCTCTCTTTTGTAGACAAAGTGAGAAGCAGAAAATATGTAAAGAATTTTTTTTCAGGTGCCCCACACTGACCTCCTGCTGCTCTTCCAGGAGATTCCTGCCACCTCCACTGCCTGACCTTTGCTATCGGCCGGCTTGGCTGCACTTCAGTGCAGAAAAGGGTTATGCGGCCAGCTCCCCGAGGTTCTGCTGAGCCCATATGACTTCCAGGCGGTGAATATGGCGTTCCTTGGGGCCCCGGGCGGCTGTGCTCAGCAAGGCCATGAAAGCCAGGCTGAGGCAGACCACTGCATCAGAGTGAGGCCAGGCCTTGGGGGCTTAGTTAGGAGTTGCCAGGGGTCCCAGAGCAGCAGTGGGGGGACTGGGAGGGGATTTGATTAAAGAGTGTGTTTTGAGTGTGGAGTTTCTTTATTCTTGAAACACCACTATGGGAGGAGTTGCTGTGTACCTTTCCTATCTGGAATATTTTTCAGGCCTTGAGAGCCTAACTGTACTTTTTTTTGTTGTTGTTGTTAAATGAAGAATCAATAAATACATGCCAGTTTGATCATCATGTATTTGGAGTAACTGACAGGATATTTAAACCATTTTTTATTATACTATGATATTTTTGTCTTCAAGATTTTACCATTTAATGACATTTCCTAAGAAGTGTCATCTTCAGCAAGCCAGTTAATGTCTGTGTAATATAGAGATGTAGCTGTTAATTGTATTCTCACATTTTAATTATTGGGCTTACACCTTGGTAAATCAGAATGAGGATACCACTGTCTGAAAATAATTTAACTCTCATGGAATCTAAACTAACACATAGTAATCCAGAAAGGTAATTGATGGGAGTATTGGTGCCATCTCCTAGTCACATGATAAACTGACAAGGTGTTAAGTAAGCACTTCCATTCTGTTACTGAGGCTTTAGTCAGCAAAGACAGATGTAACATAATATTACATAGACTTCAGAATTTTTCCTAAATCACTGAATAGATTTACAGTTGAGGCAGTTGAGGTTAAAACTGATGCTTTATTCAGTCCTCAGGCTCTTAAGAAATTCACTGTATATATCAAAGTTTAGAGTTTACTCCCGAATAATCCGTACTGAATATGATGATTAATGTATCATTGTGGCCAAAGTAGTAGCATACATATATGCAATCTAAAATGTTAAAATTAAGAATTTTCTGTAAGTTTTTTTAAATAATTTTTTAAGTTTATTTATTTTTAGACAGAGGGGAAGGGTGGGAGAAAGAGAGGAAGAGAAACACCAATGTGTGGCTGCCTCTCACATGGCCTCCACCAGGGACCTGGCCCACAACCCAGGCATGTGCTCCGACTGGGAATCAAACCGGCGACCCTTTGGTTTGCAGCCTGCACTCAATCCACTGAGTTACATCAGCCAGGGCAATAATAAATAATTTAAAAAGATTCTGTATTCTAATTTGTGTATGTTAACATAATAGAATAAAAGGCCATTTATATAATTACTGTATATTTGATAGTCTACCAGCTATAATGGAAGATTAGTTAGGATTTTTTTTTAATATTAGTGGCAATTCAGGTAAGAATTTTTGTTTTTGTTTTGCTTAATTGTAATGCTGGTGCATTTGTACGTGACGATTTTTCAGGTTTTTAGACAGGATCTATAAAACAACTTGCTTACTGTAGTAATACATTTAAATGGTTAATTTTAAATTGTCCATTAAAATCTGTGACAAATTCTTTGTTACTTTTCTGTTTACTAATGCTTTTCTTTCTCTTTTTCTTTCAGCAAACAGTAGTGATAGTGAAGAACTTTCTGCTGGTGAAAGTGTGACTAAGACTCAGCCAGTCAAGTCTGTTTCTGCTGGAATGAAGTCTCATAGTACCAAATCTCCTGCAAGGACGCAGTCTCCAGGAAAATGTGGGAAGAATGGTGATAAGGACCCTGATCTCAAGGAATCCAGTAATCGATTACCCAAAGTTTACAAGTGGAGCTTTCAGATGTGTGAGTGACAGATATTAAATCGACAGTTAATCTGTAGAAACTTTATCTTAGTAGCTCTTGATGCTAGTAATTCTGAAAAATAGGTTATAACCAAACTTAGACACAATAACCAGTTGCATTGTAGAGACTTCATTTGGATGTTGATTTGAATAAACAAATTGCTAAAAGAAAAAATGTAAGGCAGTTGAGGAAAATTTATCCACATTCCTGACAGTTAAAAATATATACAATTTTAACATTTTGGTGTCTAACTAGTCTTTTTTCTAAGTATGATTTTTAATGATATATTGTGGTGATACTATACATGAATATGGAATTTTAGCACATATTTAGGTTATAAGGTCTTTAATTCTATACACTTACTAGTTCAACAAATACTGTGCATATATTGTGCACCCGGCATTGTTCTAGGCTAGGAAAAAACCTTAGGGAAACATAATTTACAAGCCTTATTTTTAGTTTTTCTGTCTTAACCTCATTCTACAACTACACTCTATGTTGTTTCTTTTGTATGTTAAAATTTTGTTAAAAATACATATTAATGAAAGTTTTAACTCCATAGCGGACCTTGAAAATATGACAAGTGCTGAACGCATCACAATTCTTCAAGAAAAACTGCAAGAAATCAGAAAACATTATCTGTCATTAAAATCTGAAGTCGCTTCCATTGATCGGAGAAGAAAGCGTTTGAAGAAGAAAGAGAGAGAAAGTAAGTGTTTTGACCTTGCATTGTTTAAACATAAAGTAGCTCATGACTCTGCTGTTCAACTCACGTGAGTTTGTGTATCTTCAGGCAAGTTCTTTAATCTCTCTGACTTACTTTCCTCATCTATAAAGTGGAAAGATTTGTCTAAAGAAAAATCTCTCAAAGAATAATGTTCACTTTCCTAGAGCTTACAATCTGCCCCTCCAAAAATCCTAATACAATTTCAGTTAGTGAAAACCACTAAAGAGAGAATGGAGTGGATCTGAGGGAAAGACTTGGCTTGATTTCTGCTCGGCCGCCATAACAGAGTGCATGGTTACAACAGGACTGTGTTTCTGTGCCGTTCGGGAGGCTGGATGTCTAGAGTCAGGGTGTCAGCAGGTTTGGTTTCTCCTGAAGTCTGTCCTTGGTTTGCACATGGCCGCCTTCCTGTGGCGTCCTCTGTGCACAGGGAGATAGAAAGAACCTCTGGTGTCATGTGTCCTTCTACAAGGACACCAGTCTTGCTGGATTAGGGCCTACCCTTGTGACCTCACTTAACTTTAATTACCTCTCTAAAAGCCTGATGCAAATACAGTCACATTGAGAGGCAGGGATTCAACATAAAATTTTTGGGGGGTGCCATTCAGTCTATAAAAGTGTCCTAGGCAGAAAGAGAGAACAGAAAGTATTCCCTAAAATAGAGTTTCTCAGATTTAAAACCAGTGACATTTTGGGCCAGATAATTCTTTGCTGTGGGGGGCTGTCCTATAGGATGTTTAGCACCCTCTGTGGCCTCTACCCACTGCATGCCCCTAGCACCTCTCAGTTATGACAACCAAAAATATCTCCAGACATTGTCAGATACCCTCTAGGGGGCAGAATCACTTCAGCTTGAGAACAGCTGCTCTAAGGTGGGAACACACTTGGTACCTTCAGGAGTGGAAAGAAAATCATTGTGGCGATAAAGCGGTAGAAATACCAGCTAGATAAGCATGACGAGGAGTTCAGGCCTCATTCTAAGTAGATGGACATCTATTTGAAATGACATGATCTATTTATAGTTATTCAAAGAACTCTGTTTGCCATGTGGAAAGTGGACCCTAGGGGGGCAGTGGTAGAATCAGTGTTGACCAGGGAGCGCCCCCGAAATAGTGAGATGGTGGGAACTTGTACCAGGGTGGTTTCGATAAAGATGGAGAGCAACGAATGTCGGGTTATCAGCACTTGTTGATGGGTTAAATGTGGTGGACGGAAAAGAGTTTGGGTGACTTGTCGGTTTTTGGCTGGAACAACTGGGTACTCTAGAAATGAGGAAGACCTAGAAAATACAGGTGGTAGGTCGGGGAGCACACAGAGGATTAGGCATTCTGTTTTACTCCTGTTACTTTTTAAAATGCCTATTAGGCATCCAACTGGAATGTCAGATAGTGGGATATTTAAGTTTGTAGCTCAGGGGAGAAGTCAGGACTAGGGATATAATTTTCAAATCATTTGCATATCTATAGTATAATAGTTACTACAAATGGTTTTTAAAGTCGTTAAGAAAGTCACCTAGGAAAGAAGTATGGGTAGGAAAGCTGGGGTAAGCCAACTTAAGAGAGTGAGACTGAAGAGAAGTCAGAAGCAGCAAGACTTGAGAAGAAGCCTTAAATGAAGAAACCTGAAAAGGTGGCTAAGGAAAGAGTCTCGGGCAGCGGGGAGTGGTGTGGTCAGCTGTGCCAAAGGCAGTAGTACAACTGTGGACCCTTTTATTTCATCCTGAAGAAGCATTAGTCTTCCATTCTCATTACCAAGTAAATTCATAAGAATCTCCAAACATAGAAAGATATAGGAGTTAAGAGGGGGGAAAGACGGTTGGGTGGATTACAGATTTTTCCTGTTGGATTCAAAGCTCCTTTTGACTTTTTTTTTCATTATTACAGAAAGCTTACTCTCCATTTTATTTCCATGTGCTGACAGACTGGGCACGTGACGTTTCTCCGTCTGGCCCGGCCAGGAGCGTATCTTGGTCTGTCCTTCTCCATTCCGGCTGTGGTTTGGCACGGTCTAGCCACGTGAGAGACACTAGGTTTTCCTTTGTTTACCATCTGAGATTGTGAGACTCGACTGCTCTTTTTTTGTAATTTATTGAATTGACTGGGGTGACATTGGTTAATACAATTATATAGGTTTCGGGTAGAATGGACTGCTCTTACAAGCTAAATGATTTTGGAGAGTACAGCAGAATTGTGTGGTCTAGTGTTTTATTATTATTGTGGTATACATGTTATTAAGCTGTTGATTTGGTTTCCCTTTCCTTAGGTGCTGCTACATCCTCATCCTCTTCTTCACCTTCATCCAGTTCCATAACAGCTGCTGTTATGTTAACTTTAGCTGAACCATCCATGTCCAGTGCATCACAAAATGGAATGTCAGTTGAGTGCAGGTGACAGCAGGACTTGCTAAAGCACTTTGCACTTAATGGCTGTTGAGGGCCACGTCTTTTTTATACTGCACAGTGGCACAAAAAAAATCAGACAAAGCACTATTTTATATTTAAGAATTGTTTCTTGACAAGCTGACTTGGCACTTAAGTGCACTTTTTTATGAAGAAAAAGTACAATGAACTGCTTTTCCTCAAGCAATAATTGTTTCCAACTTGTCTGGGAATGTGTGTCTGGTGACTTGAAGGCCTTCCACTGTGGCAGAGGGGGGCTTTTCACTGCCTGTAGAGACAACACAGTAAGCGTAGTCACTGGTGGGCCAGAACACGGTAAGGTAACTTACTGTATATCTATTCCCTTGTATTTTGTTAAAGCTGGAACATTTGATATTTTTCCATTTATTTATGAAAAAATATGAACCTATTTTCATTTGTACAAGCTAATTGTTTTTTAAAGAGAGTCACCTCAGGGTGGCTTTAATTGTATAAGTCAAGCACATGTAATAACTTCAAAACCTGCAGTTAACAGGATAGCAGACATCAATCCTGGTAACCAAATATTAAAGATTCTCTTTAAAAAAGACTGAACATGTTTACAGGTTTGAATTAGGCTAAAAGGTCTTGCAGTGGCTTTTCATACCCCTTCAAATTGGAATGGAACTACTGTACTTTGCCATTTTTCTATAAATCAGTATTTTTTTTTAATTTTGATATAATACATTGTGTGAAAAAAGAAAATGGCTAATAAACTGTATTAAATCTTAAACAATGTATAAAGATTGTACTTAGCCAGTTCAAAGTGTATATTTATTCATAATGAATTATAACAGTTATATTTTTGTGTTTTCTTGTAAATGTTTCTTTTCCTTAAATACAGATAATTCATTTGTATTGCTTATTTTATTATGAGCTACAACAAGAGGACTTCAGGAACAAGTAAACTGTATTAGTATGGTTCAAGGTTGTTGATATAAACTGTCTCAAAAGGATGGTTGTTATTTTAAGTATAAATAGCTAATCGGGTGGTAGGCCTATAAAATTAAATGCCTTGTATAAAATCCAAAATGAACACAGAATTGTTCTCACTTGTATTGACTTTATGTTGTATGATTCCAATCTCTGTTCTGTTTGGCACTTGTATTTAATTCTACACCTTTGTAAGACATTTGTATATTGCGGATGTGTTCATTCAAGCTATTTAATACCTGGCACTGTTAATACACAGTACTTTACTGTACAGACTGTTTTACTGTTTTAATTGTAGTTCTGTGTACTTTTTTTGAATGGGGCTGGCATGTTTCATTTGTTTTCTGGCAATACGACGTGAGAATTTCGAAGCGTTTTGTTGTAGATGCTAACGTGTCAGAATCCTTTACATTCAACTTTTCTAAGAAAAGCATTTTCAGTCTTGTAGTGTGTGCTTACAGTAACTAATTTTGTTGAAAATGGTTTCAAGTTACTCAGATTTGTACAGGACTGTAAAGATTTGTTGACAGCAAAACATTGAAAAAAAGCTTATAGAATAAAAGCTATAAAGTATATATTAGGATCTGCAAACAGTGAAGAATTATGTAATATATTGTACAAATGTAAGCAAAGGCTCTGAAATAAAATGCCATAGTTTGTGAATCATTGATTCTGTTTCTAAAAGATTAAGTAATTTTAGTTCATTTCTGTATGTGATGACAGATTGGAACATACATCTCCAGCCTGTGTTGTCAGGAGGGGTTAATTGATGTACAAAAAGGGGAATGTTCTACCTAGAAAAATTAAAAGTCCACTAACTAGATAGAGGATTTATTAGGCATTCTTGCATCTTTGTATATACTATTTTGCTTGAGACTGAGCATGATGAATACTTAAGATTTGTTATCTAAAAGAGAAAAATCAAAAATTATTTTTCTTTAACATACTTGAAACCATTACCAGCAGCTGCCCTTTAGTCAACCCCCCCCCCCCCCAAGAGTCCTGTTCAATTAGTTTGGGATGACACCTAGATATTGATCATCTTTTAAAGGTCTTCAGTGATTTTAATATGCCTTGGGATTGAGAATCACTGCTTTACTTCAAACCTTTTAAAATCAATTAGTTTTTTGTCCCATTTAATGAACTTTCCACAAAGAAAAAAATTCTTTAAAACAGAAGAAAATATACTATTTTAAGGCCTAGAAAGCTCAAATGGGTATTTTTAAAGCACCTTTGGGATGACCCTTTATTTTCACAGAAATTAGTTTAACTTCTAAGGGATGAATTTTAAAAAAACTATGTAATAGTGCATCCCAAAATTACTGTCCTAAAATACTGGATCCCAGAAATGTTCTGGGAGTTCATTGTCAAATGTATTTTGGAAATGCTATGTATAGCACATTCCCTTCTTAGAGACTCAGTGTTAGCATATTAAAAACTTTGAGAAGACCTATAAGGAGATACCTGACCAACCTTCTTTATCCTACTATCTGCAGTCTTACATGATCATGAAACCCTGTTTCTCAAGGAACTACTAGTATCATCCACTTTGTGTGTTACAGAAACAGTGTTCTAAAAGAGAACGATTCCAAACTTTGTTGGAGTTTTACACCCCTAGGCTTCTCTGCCTCTTCCTGCCTGCCCTCCCTTCTTCCCAGCCTCTCTGTAGAGTTTTAAGAATTTCATGGTATTACTAGAATTTTGACTTGTTTTCTCCTGATGACCCAAACTGTATTTTATCAATCTAGTTTACAGTCTCTTATACAATTAATATATATTTTTTCTTCTTTACAGTGTTCTCCTAAACCTTTTTTCCTATTGAAATAACTAACGTCAGGGTGAGGTCTTGTTACATTCCTTAACCTGAGAGATTAGGGAAGATGGAGCAGATTCCATGAACCCCTGACATTTTTGTTTGTATTTTTCTTTTTTTAACTTTTAAAAAATTTATTGATTTTAGAGCGAGAAGTGGGGGAGAGAGATTTGTTGTTCTACTTATTCACGCATTCAGTGGCTGATTGTTTTATGTGCCCTGACTGGGGATTAAACCCATGACCTTGGTATATTGGGACATAGTTCTAACCAACTGAGCTACCCCACCAAGGCTTGTTTGTATTTTTCTATGACGAGTCCTTATTCTTGAAGAAAGTCTTCAAAAGGGATTAAGTGATCGCTAAACGATTAAAAACCAGTTCTGAACAGCAATGGGGATCATTTAATTTTAACCTGCTATTTTCAGAGTTTTGGCTAACATGATGGGTTTTGTATGTATAAGATGTAATCCCCCAGAGGAGTAGTTTCATGGTTTAGTTTTTTGGAAGTAGCATACAAAGTATAAAATAGTGTATTTAACAAGTCCATAAGAGGCTAAAGAGGACAGTGTATCAGCATACAAGAACATGATGGCTGATGCTCTGGTGGCACAGGAGATGTGAATATTAACATCTAAGGCAGGGAGTAGGGAGGCCTGGTCGCTGGAAATGGCATATGTGGAGGAAGAGGAAGGCCAAGATGTGAAGAAGTTGCAGTGTGTGGATAGGAAGTGATTTTTTGGATAAAATTAGGCAGAATGGGTAAGGAATGGGATTGGGAGACATAGATGGAGATGCTTGAGTAACACATGGGGACAGTGGGATTTTTCTCATCTTTGTGAAATACCATAGATCACAATTATGAAAAGTCACAGTAAGGGGCTCAAAAATCAAAACCAGGTCCAAGCAGCTTGGTTTTATTTTTTCTTGAACTCACCTGAGGTTGTCTATAAAAGGTTGCATATATGCCCAGTGACTTGACTTCAGCTTTCAAAAAGCCAAGTCTCTTCCCATAGATTCAAAGTCAAACCCTATTTTACCACCAAAACTACTGAATTCAATGATTTATCTAATTACAACCTAATAATTGGGTTGGCCAAAAAGTCCATATGCTTTTTATTTTTTTGAAAAATAAAAGACATTTTTCATTTTCACCAATAACTTTATTGATTGGAATACTTTGAAGTATGTCGGCTGTCTCCCACTATTGGCTTCTAGTGGGTAGAGGCCAGGGGTGTTGCTAAATGTCTTTCACAGCAAAGAATTATTTGGCCAAAATGTCAATAGTACCAAGAAGCTTTGCAAACAACTTTTCACATTCAATCATTCACAGCACCTTCTCCATATACTGCACAAATCTTTTTTTGTGTTTCAGTTGCATCTTTACCTTTCTTGAAATAATAAAGCGTGACATGCCAAATAGGTGTATCTTCGATATTAAAATGACTGCACAAAAATGGACCAATTTTGATAAGTTTTTTTTATTAATTTTAGAGAGACAGGAAGGGGGGGAGAAAGGGAATCATTGATGTGAGAGATACAGTGATCAGTTGTGCCTTACTTGTGCCCAGCTGGGCACCAGACTTGCAACCTAGGCATGCGTCCTGACTGGGAATTGAACCGGCAACCTTTCAGTTCACAGGCCAGCACTCCATCTACTGAGTCACACCAGCCACAGTGGTAAGTTTTTTTTTAACGCAGGCTGCTATGACAGCTGTCACAAAACAGTCTAACAAAATGTTTTAAATGAAGTTAAAGACAACTAAGCGCTACTAGAGCCATCTTACGGAAAAAAAATGAACTTTTATGGCCAACCCAAAATTTATCTTTTATTACCTAAAAGTCAACTTATTAAATATTCACTAGATACAGCATATAGGGATAGAGAATATGGGATGAATAAGACTCATTTACATCTAGAGAGACTTTGAATAACATTAATGCAAATAAATACTTGAGGCTTGGAAAAATATGTTCATATATTGTAAATGCCCAGAAATTTTTGTAATGAGATGGTAACTAAGCTGGTCTTTGAAGGATGGGTACAATTTTGCAGGTGGAAATGAGGGGGAAAGAGGAAGAGGGCAAGTTGGGGAGAAGGAATAACTGGGAAAAAGGAAAAATGGAAAGAACAGAAAAAGCTAGAATATAAGGGTTTGGAAGGAGATGAATCTGAGAAGCTAGAGAGAGAAAAAAAGTTTAGATTGTCAAAACACCTACTTTTCCCAGTAGAATGGCAGGTTAGAGTGGTGGTCTCCAACTATTTTTAACTTTATTTTGAAATAATGTCCAATTTCAGAAAAGTTGCACGAGTAGAACTAAGTCCTTGTACCGTTCACACCCATTCGCCAGTTAACACTCTGTTACCCTCATCCCTGCAACCGCCTTCCTCTCCAACAATTTCGGGGTTTCCAGCGTGCTCTCCACCTGCTGGGACTGACCCCTCCAGACCCGGTCTGACTGATTGTCATTCACACTGAGGACCTCGGCTACTCCTGGGAGACCCTTCACTCCCCAAGACTAGGTTTCCCTCGAACAGAACCGGGAAGAACGTAATTCCCGCGCTCGGCCCCGCCTCGGCGGAAGCAGCGTGGTTCCCGGCGGAAGTTGCCGGGACGCGGAAGTGCGGGCCTGTGTGCAGCATTTACCGGAGGCCTCAGGCTGAGGATGGCCCTAAAGGGGAAGGACAAAAGGAGGAAAGAGGAGAGTGCCGCGGCGGGGCGAGTGGCTCGGGCGGGTGAGCGGCGCCGCGGTGTCGCCGAACCTCAGGCGTCGGTCTCTGGGCGGAGCCCGGACGGCGGCGGCGGAGGCGGCGGCGGCGGGAGGCCTCCGAAGGCTGACTACCTGGTGGGACAGGTGGCCGACAGCTTGGCCCGCAGCGGGCGGCGCTCTGGAGGCGGCACCGGTCGGCTGGCGGCGCTCTTCAGCAGCGGAGAGTCGCAGCTCCAACCCCTTTACGTGCCCGTGCCTCCTGTAAGTCACCGGGCTGTGTGCCCAATGACCCGTCCGAATAGCTTTATAACCAGAGTACGGCTGGGAGGGCCTGGTTCGAAGGCGGGGTGGAGAGGGTGACTTCTTGCCCTTTCGTCCCTGGGCCTGTCTGTGAAAGAGAGAGGATGCTACTTTAGGCGACTAATTATCAAAACAGGATGCGATCTCACACATAACTTCACACTTTTAAAAGGGAACCACCAAGAAAAGGAAGCGGGATGAGGAGGAAGAAACTGCGTCCCAGATTCAAAGGCCACTTTTGCAAGAACCTGCAAAAAAGGCGAAGGTGAAGAAACTTTCTGATGCAGACAAACAGTTGGCCTACAGGTTGGTAAATTGCCCTCTTAGTTGATTAAAGCATTTAGATGGTAAAGAAACTGAGATTTTTAAACCTGCAAAGCCATCTTAATTTTTTTTCTCGTTTCATAGTTCTAATTTTAACAAAATTTATAGTATGGAAAACCTCATCCATATTCAAAACTTGAAAAGATAATTATCTCCATGTACGGATCAACAGCAGTTTGGAATACTGGGTCAGTCGTCTTCGCCCATGTATATCCCCTCCTTATGTGGAAGCAAACCAAAGACTTACGTTTCATCTATAAATATTTCAGCATCTTTATAAAAGATGAGTTGGTTTCCTTAAACTTCTTCAGGGAGCACATTCCCCCCATTTGCTTAGATGTTGTTCTTTTTGACAGTTTATTTGAATCAGGATCCAAATAGTACCAACACAGGTTCGCAGTTAACTTTCTTAGGTCTGTCAGGCCTCTTACTTCTCTGTTCTCTCTCAGCAGGTGGTCTTTTTGCCCATTCTGGAAGCTACTGGTTGCGAAGGGTTGTAAAACTACTCCTTTTTATTCTCCTACTTAGTATATCTATGCATGTCCTTAATTTCTTCCCCCCTTTCTCAGAGAAAAGTGTCTTCCACCTTGTCCAAGGTTGATCAGTTGCCTGTGCCGTGTCTAGCTCATACCTTCCTCTTTGATCTGTCCACCATATAAATGTACTTAAAAGTCTCATCTAAAAAAAAAAAGAAATCCAGCCGAACAAAATCCTTAGTCTGCAGTCACGTGTCTTTGTTTGGCACTGTTGCCTCTGCCCTTCCCTCCACAGTCAGGCTGTCAGAAGAAGTCTGCGTGTGCGCTCTCCCCCTTGTCTTTGTCTGTTTTCTCTTTCAGGTGTTTGCAGTCTGGCCGTTGTGTTCGTTTTTATGGGATCTGACCACATTTCTGAAACAGTGCTCACTGAAGCCATCCTGACCTCCTTGTCATATTTAATAAGCAGTACAGACTTTGTCTTACAAGTTTTCTCTGTTTCATTAAAACAATTTTTTTTAATTTACTGACTTTACGGAGAGAGAAACATTGATTTGCTGTTTCTCCCGTTTATGCATTCATTGGTTGATTCCTGTATGTGCCCTGACCAGGGATCTAACCATGAGCCTGGGGCATTGGGATGATGCTCTAACCAACGGAGCTACCTGGCCAGGGCTTCTCTGTTACATTTCGCATGGCTGCTTTTTCTTTTCGAAGCTGTTGGTTTCTTTGATAGCAACCTCTTGTGATTGTCTTTTTGTCTGTTACTTTTCAGTGTTATTTTTGGTAACTTTTCTTTTGACTGCTGCTTTTTAAAAAATATATATTTTATTGGTTAGGCTATTATAGTTGTCCTATTTTCTCCCCTTTATTCCCCTTCACCCTGCACACCCCTTCCCACCCATATCCCCCCTCTTTAGTTCATGTCCATGTGTCATACATATAAGTTCTTTGGCTTCTACTTTTCCTATGCTATTCTTACCCTCCTCCTGTCTATTTTCTACCTGCCATCTATGCTACTTATTCTCTGTACCTTTGCCCCCTCTCTCTTCCTCCCACTCCCCTCTTGCTAACCCTCCATGTGATCTCCATTTCTGTGGTTCTGTTCCTGTTCTAGTTGTTTGCTTAGTTTGTTTTGGTTTTTGCTTTAGGTGTGGTTGTTAATAATTGTGACTTTGCTGTCGTTTTACTATACATGTTTTTTATCTTCTTCTTCTTCTTCTTAGATAAGTCCCTTTAACATTGCATATAATAAGGGCTTGGTGATGATGAACTCCTTTAACTTGACCTTATCTGAGAAATATTTGATCTGCCCTTCCATTCTAAATGAAAGCTTTGCTGGACAGAGCAATCTTGGATGTGGGTCCTTGCCTTTCAAGACTTGGAATACTTCTTTCCAGCCCCTTCTTGCCTGTAAGGTCTCTTTTGAGAAATCAGCTGACAGTCTGATGGGAACTCCTTTGTAGGTTACTGTCCCCTTATCTCCTGCTGCTTCTAGGATTCTCTCCTTCATTTTAACCTTGGGTAATGTAATTATGATGTCCCTTGGTGTGTTCCTCTTTGGGTCCAACTTCTTTGGGACTCTTGGAGCTTCCTGGACTTCCTGGAAGTCTATTTCCTTTGTCAGATAGGGGGAGTTCCTCTTTATTATTTGTTCAAATAGTTTTCCACTTGCTGCTCTTCCTCTTCTCCTTCTGGTACCCCTATAATTCGGATGTTGGAACGTTTAAAGATGTCCTGGAGCTTCCTAAGCCTCTCCTTATTTTTTTTGAATTCTTATTTCTTCATTCTTTTCTGTTTGGTTGTTTCTTCCTCCTGGTCCACTCCATTGATTTGAGTCCCAGTTTCCTTCCCATCACTATTGGTTCCCTGTACATTTTCCTTTATTTCACTTAGTATAGCCTTCATTTTTTCATGTAATTTGTGACCAAAATCAACCAATTCTGTGAGCATCCTGATCACCAGTGTTTTGAACTGTGCATCTGATAGGTTGGCTCTCTCTTTGTCTCTTAGTTGTAATATTTCTGGAGCTTTGATCTGTTCTTTTGTTTGGGCCATTTTTTTGTCTTGATGTGTCTGTTAGGTAGTGAGGGGCAGAGCCTTAGGTGTTCGCCAGGATGGGGCAACCCAAGTGACTGCCTTGTAACACTCTATGTGGGGAAGGGGTCCAAGAGGGAACAATGGCTCTTGCTCCGCTCTCTACTGGATTTCAGATACTTCCCCCACTTCCTACAAGCAAATTGGGCCCTTCTGGTGCTGATTCCCATGTGGGTGGGCTTATGTACGTTCTAGGACCCTGTGGGTCTCTTCAACGAACTCTCCTGTGAGGCTGGGAGTTTATTCGGGAACCTCCACTCCCAACCCCCACCGATGTTTTCAGTCAGTGGTTTGAGGCTTATTTCCCCAAGCTGGGACCCTGGGTTGTACCGTCAGTCCTGCCCCCCAGTTTCACCTGGTTTATCTGTGCGCAAATGTGGGACCACCCGGGTCGCCAGCCACTGCCTTGGCATGAGTCCTCTCCACCTGGCTGCCCGACTCTGCCCCTCCTACCCCTCTGGATGAATGTTTCTTCTTTAACTCCTTGTTTGTCGGACTTCCATACAGTTCAATTTTCTGGCAGTTTTTAAATTGTTGTCCTTCTTTTGGTTGTGCTAGGAGGCACAGTGTGTCTACTTACGCCTCCATCTTGGCCGGAAGTCCTTACTGCTTCTTAAATAGTGATTTTCCTCAGGATTCTGTTGGCTGTTTATCATGACCCTTTTTCACCCTTCATTCTGGGCCATGTCGTTTGTGCCCAGGAGCCACCATTCTGACCTTGCTCCTGATCTCTAGACCTGTGTGTCTGTTTTCCACCCGGTGCCAGTGTGTTCCACGCACACCTTCACGTCAGAAGTCCTCACACTGACCTCATTGTCCTCATCAAGCCTGTGCTCTGCGTGGGTGAGACCACCAGCCTCCCAGTTGCCTGAGCCAGGGGCTTGGGAGTCATCTTACACTCCTACTTTTCCCTGAAAGTCTAACCAGTGGCCCAGTCCTGAGGATGCTGTCTTTAACTTACCTTTTAAATCTGTCTTCCCCTCTCCGCCTCCTCACTTGCTCTGGCTGGTCTGTTGTCTTCTCAGCTACATGCAGTTACAACTGTCTCCTTGCTGGTCTCCCTGGTCCAGCCTTCTCCTCTTCCCAATCATCTGCTCTGCTGCCCACGTGATCCTGTTCAGGCATTTTCGAAGTCTTCAGTGGCTCCCCATCCTCAGTAGGCACAGTCCTGTAGACCTGGTTCCCACCTTACTGTGCTCTCTCTCAGTTCCTTTCACTCCTGCTGGGTGCTTTTGTACACCACAGTGAGCAAAACGCTGATGCGGACCTCTCCGTGGCAGAGCTCAGGCTTTAGTGGAGGAGCAGTCATCAGTATTTGCTGAGGACTGACTGTGTGGGAGGTGCTGCCTTTCCTCTGAGAGGTCTTTCTTGTTTCTCTCGTTTCTTTTTTTTTTTTAAGATTTTATTTTTATTTATGTTTAGGGAAAGAGGGCAAGGAAGAGAAAAGGAGGGAGAGAAACACTGATGTGTGAGAGAAAGATGTGCATCGATCAGTTGCCTCACATCAGGACCTGGCCTGCAAGCGGGGCATGTGCCCTGACAGGGAATTGAACCTGTGACCTTTCGGATCACAGGCTGGCGCTCAGTCCACTGAGCCACACCAACCAGGGCTCTTTCATGTTTCAGGGTTTCTATACCACATATTATAAATGTTGCCATTTTATCATGAACTTTCCTTATTTCTTCCGAGACTGGACTTCCGAAAGGACTTTGATGGTCTCTCCTGGCAGAGGCTAGAACTAGTAGGAACCCAGGAGATACTAAATGAATGACTCCTACTCCCTGTTCTCTCCCTTCACTCCTTAAGATTCCAGATCGGTTTTCTTGTTGGACTGATGCTCAGACCTCGCTTTATCTATGTGCCCCAAGAGTATTGTATTCGCCATTTCAGGACTTACTTTTGACAAGCAAAAGGAGTTTTTCCTGTTGGCCAGATTGCTTTTATAAGGTGCTTTGCAGGCATATTGACCTTTATAGACCCCTAGGGGGTGCTGCAGTACTCTTGGAGTTCCTGAGCAGAGAATGGAATTAGGCATTGGGATAGTATCAACTAAACTCTGAGAACATTATCTAAACCACTTTTGTTTAAACAAATTTTTGTTGTTCTGCTGTTACTTGGCAGTTGTAACATGTCTTCAAAAATGGAGCTTCACTGTTTCTGACTGCTGCGTTTTCTAAAGATACTAGTTTCCTTTTGATAACACTACTTTTAAAACTTAGATATATTGGTGAATGGTATGTTGATACTGAGGAAAGCCAGAAATAGGTAGGAAGTATTTTTCTAATCACTGTGCTTTGTCAAATACTAGACCTGACTTTCATGACTCATTTCTTCCCTTCCACCTTTTTCTTCTTTTTTTGCCTTAAAAAGAGAAAATGCTTTAGCAAGTGCTGATTTAGAAGAAGAAACTCACCAGAAACAAGGGCAGAAAAGGAAAATGTCTCAGCCTCGTGTTCAAGTAGCAGATGCAAAAGAACTTGATGATGTAGATCACCCAGCTGTCAGTCAAAGGAAGAAAATTCCAATCAACCCAGAAGAAGAGAGGTTAAAGAATGAGAGAACTGTGTTTGTGGGGAATTTGCCTGTCACATGTAATAAAAAGGTGAGTGTGTATTCTGAATATTATAAGGATTCAGAGAAGGTAATAACTCGTAGCTTTGTTTACTGTTCCTTTATTGAGTAAGCACACAGTAAGTCGCTGGTATCTACCTTCATTGTAAATGACTGCGGCAGGCCTTACTGGTGTGGCTCAGTTGGTTGAGTGTTGTTCCACAAAGCGAGGGGTCGCCTGTTGGACTCCCGGTCAGGACACTTGTCTGGGTTGTGGGCCCAGTCCCCGGTTGGGGTGAGAGGCAACTGATTGATGTTCCTCTCCCTCTCTTTCTCTCTTCCTTCTCCTCTCTCTCTCTCTAAAAAATAAATAAATAAATAAAGCTTTTTAAAAATTTTTTTATTTTAAAAAATGACTACATAAATCACTCCGCATATTGCTTCCATTATCCACCCCTCCTTTCCGTGCCCATAGCCACTGCCCTAATTTGGGCTTTTGCAAATCTTATTTTATTCATTTATTTAATTTTCATTTTTCTTCACTATTGCTAATGCTATTACAGTTGTCCCCACTTTTTTCCCCTTGGCTCATCTCCTCCCAGCCCTCCCCCTACCCGTTGTCCGTGTCCATGGGTCATGCATGTATGTTCTTCAAGTCTTATTTGAATTCGGTGACCCAGACATACCTTCTGTCACATGCCAGTATGTGCAGGGGTGTCGATCTCTTCACTGTTTTTTTCTAGCACTTGAAACAGTTCCCCATACATAGTAGAGGCTCAATCAACGTTTATTGTGTAACTGAATGTGTCCTAGGTTTCCTCCATTATGTGGGGCTCACTAAACCAAAATGTGCCCTTTCCTTTCTGTGAGTTCTTGTGACAGTCATGCCGTTGGCAATGTCTTATGTCAAAATCCTGCTCCTTTTTTATTTTTAACGTTCTTTAAATTTTTTTAAAAAAATTATTTTTGAAAGAGAAGGAGGCATTGATTTGTTGTTCCACTTACTCACTTATTTGTGCATTCATTGGTTGCTTCTTGTACGTGCCCTGACTAGAGATCGAAGCCACAACCTTGGCGTTTTGGGATGATGTTCTAACCAATTGAGCTACTTGGCCAGGGCCCTGCTCATCTTTTGAAGGACAATTTAAGTTCCACTTCTTTAAAAACAAAGCAGTACAAAAAAACTGACTTCCTGGTTTATCCCTCTCCCTCTTACACCATTATCTCCTAGCATTCAATGTGTGATTATTATAGAACAGAACATATTCGTAGAATAGTTTTGGTTATTGATCTTCCTGTTAGATTGTAACAGGCTTCAGGGAAGGGAGTGTGTGTGGTGCTTTGCACGTTCAAAATATTACTTACGAATTAGAATCGATTGTACTTCTAGCTGCGGAACATGTATTCTAAACACCCTGAGCCAGTCGTTAAGAACAATGTATAAAATTGACACCAGATCTTACTCTTCAGTCCCATGGTCCTAATTCCAGACCTCTGGGGAATTTCTCCTAGTGATGTGAGCATTAGAATTCATTTCTAGTTTAAGCCTATGTGAGAAGATGAGAGAATCTATAGAGTTTATAATCTTAGTTTAACATGTGGTAAAGATTACCAAAGATTGGAACACTAAAATGTTGTGTACCTCATGAATACTAACATGAACTTATATTGCATTTTCTTTTTCGCTAAGTTTCAGTAAAATTTGTCTTCCAACTTGAATGTCACCTGCTTTTTCTGAAATGTTCTTAAAATAAAGCCTGGCAGGGAAAGATTGTCAGACAGTTGTACTTGATTACTTTTTGTAGCACTTATTTGATGTTCTGAAAATAAACTAAAGTATATACATATTTTTTATTTTAGAAACTGAAGTCGTTTTTTAAAGAGTATGGACCAATAGAATCTGTACGATTTCGTTCTGTGGTATGTCTTCTTTCCCCTTAAAATTGCATAATCATACGTGGGGTGGGCTGGAATGGGACTAAAAGGCAGAAAACTGTACTTGAACAACAATTAAAATAAAAATAAATACATAAATAAAATTGCATAATCTTGAGACATACTGCATTTACATCAGACTCATTACCATGGTGAGGTGGATAAGCACTTCACTTGAACCTTTTGCATCAAGATAAGAGTTGCTCATAGCATTTGTTGCTGACTCTCGTCTTTGTTAAATAATTTAGTGAGTCCACAAAGTAAACGATACCCTTGTAACTAAGACCAGCACTGTATTCTGCAGGGCGGACGGGTGGCTTGCGTTTGCCACATCAGGGGAGTAGGCAGGAACGTTAATACTTCCTGAACAGCATTTATGGGATCGTAGGCTTTCACTGTGGGCCTTTGTGTGGCTGCTGTGCACAGTACTTCCCCTCTGAACCTAGAAAGACGAAGCCTGTTTTAAGAAGTCAGTTCAGTGTTAACACCACACAAGTAAGTGGTATCTGACTTCACCAAGGGAGCACTCTGGAGACCCGTGGGAGCCGTGTTTCTTGAAGCCCGAAATGAGCATCATCGTATCTTTTAAACGTAATTAAAGTGTGTTAGAACCCAGGAAATGTTATTCCTCGTCTCAAACTGTTTCTCGCGTGGTTCTCTGACATCGGCTTTTTCAGTCGCGGCACTGTTACTGTTGTGCCAATGATTCTTTGCTGCCGGAGGCTGTCCTGTGCATTACAGGACACCTAGCAGCACCCTGCCCACCCCAGCTGTAACAACCCAGAATATCTCCAGACATTGCCACGTGGCCCAGGGGGCAAAACTGCCCCCGTCTCTAAAAGTAGACGTTTCCCAAGGCTGTAGCACAGTTTCCAGAATTCTTATCATGGTGTTTTTCCTTACTTTTATCACATGTGTTTTTTCTGCCCTTCTGAGTCCACTTCCCCATATCAGATGCACTTGGGTGTCTTGCCGGGACCCCTGTGCTTTCCCCATCTGGCCTCCACCCCGGCCTTTGCTGCCTACTGAATTTCTATATGAATTAATGCCACCAGGCTGCCTTGTCATTGCCCTTGACTCTTCGTCCCACCCAGATTAATTTATTGATTTGACAAGGAAACATCAATTTGTTTTTCCACTTATTTATGCATTTATTGGTTGCTTCTTGTATGTGCCCTGCCCAGGGATCAAACCCATAACTTCGGCGTATCAGGATGGTGCTCTGACCAACTGAACCTCTTGGGCAGGGCACACCTGCCTGTTTTTCAGCTGTGGCTTCTTCCCAAGATGAGTCATTCATTTCTCTTTCCATCCGAGTTCTCATTACCTCTTGGCAGAGTAGCTGCAGAGGTCTGTTATGGTCTCTACCTGCTGTTAACCTCACATTATCCAACATGCCACTGTCAACTAAATGTCCTAAAGGACTTCTTTCTGCAACACCTGCCTTCCACTGCCCCCGCCACCCCCCCCCCCCACGCGAATGTTACAGCACAGGTGTTTCTGAGCCAGTATTTCCCTAGAATGTGTTCAGTCACATTATATCAGCCAGGTATTTAGAATTTAGTTAGTTAAAATGTAACTAACTTGAAGTACTATTTCAAATAATGAATTTTTTTAATACTTTTTTTTCCTTTTAAAAGATTCCAGCAGAGGGAACTATGTCCAAAAAGTTGGCTGTAATCAAGTAAGTTTATAATGAGAGAAAGGGAGTACTTTTAAACTCTCTTCCATTTTGGTTAAAATAGAGATCATTTCTTAGCTTCGCAGGTTTTTGTATTTGGACAGTGCATCATGCTTTCCTACCTCCTACGTCCGTCATAGCATTTAAATTTGTCTGGTGTTTGTGTTTAAGCCTTAACGTGAATTGTAGGGTCGCAGAAAGTGTCGTAAAACAATCTGCTAGACAAGGTGCCATGAGGAACTTCAAGGATGTTTAATCAGCTGTAGTGTTTGAAGAGCATAAGAAAATTGTGCACCCAAATATTTTAGTATAAATTATGTCATATTTCATCAGTTGTAAGTTACACATTTTCCCCTATTGTAACATTTTTGAAATTAAGATGCCTCATAAAATCAGGGTTGCCCCATTGTTGCTGTTGGCTGCCCAGGTTTTTCAGAAGAATTCCTGATTGCTTCCAGTGGCCCCCTGGCGGGACCGCCCGCCAGGACCTCTCTGAGTTCTCTGTGTGAGCGTTTGGAGACCAGCCTGGTGGTATGGCTGGTGCTTCAGGTTCTCAGGGGACCTTCCCTGCCCTCCATCCCACCTGGTCCCAAGGGTGAGACATGCAGGTTTCCTTCCTCTCCCTTTATTTTTCATTTTTTTTAAATTGCAATAAGATTGGTATATAACATGCAAGTTTAAGGCATACAATCTTTATTTTTAATTTACCTGCAGTTTTATGCAGGGCTTTCCATTAGTCTCCCAGTCTTGGTTATGTTTTCTTTCTTTTTTTTCCTTATTAAGGTTTTTATTTACTTTTAGAGAGAGGGGAAGGGAAAAAGAGAGGGAAAGAAACATCAGTGTGTGGTTGCCTCTTTTTGTGCCCCCTACTGGGGACCTGGCCCACAACCCAGGCATGTGCCCTGACTGAGAAGCAAACTAGTGACCCTTTGGTTCACAGGCCAGCACTCAATCCACTGAGCCGCCCCAGCCATGGCTCTTTTCTTTGTTACTGGTACATGAAATGATGGATTTTACAAGCAGAGGTGTATAAATTAGACACATTAGATTTATATATAGAAATCATTGCGTTAGATAAAATATAGTAGTGTAAGCCCTGGCTGGTATGGCTCAGTGGATTTAGTGCCAGACCGACTGAACCCACAACGTAGCTGTGTGCTCAGACCAGGGATGGAACCTGTGACCTTTCGGGGCCTGGGACGGTACGCCAACCAACTGAGCCAGTGGGCCAGGGCTGCCTTCGTAGGTCTGAGTGCTCTCCTGCAGAGATGGTAACCTACCAACACTCCCACACCTTTACCAACAGTACGTTTTTGAGCTCTTTAATCGAGGCACCCTGGTAGGTGAAAGTGGTACTTTTTACTTGTATTTCTCTTATGTCATTACATTCAAATCATCGGTGCTTCCTTTCACCTGACTTGTTGCTCTCATTTACACATTTTTTTTCTTTGAATGGTTTCTTACTTTGTCTTTCATAATTGAGAGTTTGATAGTTGTTTGGAGGATAAGTAGACAGGCATTTCTATTTGTGCACAATTCTTAGCATACGTACCAAAACCTAAAGAGTCATGTAGTTATGATTCTCTTCTGAACAGTTATCCCCATGACTTTCCAGCTTAAAATTTGGAGGCAGATTTTTCTTAATAGAATATCAAATGCCAATATCTTCAAATGTTGATACTCTGTAATGTGACTGTCCCACTCATTCATAATTTAATAGCATATACACTGTATAGTCAAATTATTAATGTTTCACAGCACATCAACAAAACTACTGGGAAAACTAGACTTTTTTAAACAATTTATTTTAATGATGCCTTTTTGTCATTTTATTTATTTATTTTTAGTGAGAAGGGAAGGGAGGGAGAAAGAGAGAAACATTCATCAAAAGAGAAACACCGATCAGTTGCCTTCCGCACACCTGCAACCAGGGACCTGGCCTGCAACCCAGGCATGTGCCCCCACGGGGAACCACACCAGTGACCCCCTGTTTCACAGGCTGATGCTCAATCCACTGAGCCACGCCAGCCAGTGCTATACCTATTTTTTTTTCTGGTCAGATTAGCAAAAACTATTTTTTACTGTGTTGCAGAATTTTAGTAATTAGTTTATGTGTGCCATGAGATTTAAAAAAACAAAGGGTTGAAATCCTCTTGGGCAGTGTGGGGGTGGCGGGCTGGGCGTGTGCTGGGCACCTTAGAGAAGGTGGCTGCACGGTCGCTGCCGCCCGAGCTCCTGGGACCCACCACACTGCTGCCCTTACTGATCTGTGGGGTGTTCACAGAACGTGTCCTTTTCGATTTCAGCTACAAATATCCTATTTTCATTTGCTGTTTTGGTCGGCTTATGGGGAATTTTTCCATGTAAAATTTTTTTTTGCTTTTTCATATAGTCAAAGAAAAGTTTAAACCTTTTTCCTTACGGTATAATTTACCTTCAGTAAATTGCACAGACTTGAAGCCTACAGCTTTGTGATTTTTCATTTGTATGCACTCGTGAAATCGTTGCTACCATCAAGATCCTGAATACTCGATCACCCCAAGTGTCATCACCACCCCACCCTGTCCCCAGTGACCACCGAGTTGCTTCCTGTCTGTGTGCTGGTTTGCATTTTATAGAATTTTATGTGGTGGACTTACCATCCAGGATGTGCTCTTGTCTGACTCCTCTTGCCCAGAGTGATGGTTCGAGGTCCGTCCATCTTGCTGGCTGCTCAGTGTGACCTGTGCCAGATGATAGACATTCAAGTTATTTCCAGCGTTCGGCTGTCATGAATAAAGGTAGCAAAACTAGGTCATTTCTACTGAAGAAGTACCTGCAGTTCTTCCGGGAGGTACTTGCTGGGTCTGATGGTGGGTGTATCCTAACTTTCTAAGAATCTAAGAATCTGCAAATTATTTTCCAAAGTGGTTGTACCACTACAGTCCCACCAACAGAGTCGGGGAACTCCGCCTGCTTCGCAGCCTCAGCCGCATGTGGCGTTGGCAGGCATTTGTTTTAGCCATTCTAGAAGTTTGTTGTTGTGGCTCTAGTTTGTGTTTCGTTAATGACTAAAGATGTTAAGCATCTTTTCATGTGCTTATTTGGCAATTCTTTGGTGAAATGCCTTTGGTTCATAAATTTTGCCTATTTTCTAGTGGCTTGTTTGTCTTATTTCTGAGGTGTAAAGAGTTCTTCATGTATATTGGATACAAAACCTTTTTCTCATATGTATGTTTTGGGTGTTTGTCCTAGTCTGTGGCTAGCCTTTTTAAGGGTGTGTTTTTTTTTTTTAAAGAGCACAAGTTTTCAGTGGGGTTGAAGGTGCAGTTCAGAGGGCATTGTTTGGAGGCTGGCACAGCAGTGGCCCAGCCTCTGGTGCAGGCTCTGTTTCTGTGAATCACACCTGGGCCTGATGGGCTCTCCTTCCCTTGGCTGCCGAACTCTGCCTTATGCCTTCGGTGGATCTTGCCAGGTGGCAGGAGGCCTCCCTCCCTCTGGCCACAAGGGGTCTTCCCTGTGCCGGGGATGAGGGGTGAGGTGGGGTGGAGAGTTTGCTGCTCCTGCCCCAGCAGCTCAGCTGCCTCCCCTCTGCGGGGAGCAGAGTCTTGGTGGGGCTTTGTGTCTGCCACACACCACCTTTGGCCCACCTGTTCTCCAGGTTTGTGTCCCCCCCCATGGATGTTCTTGGGCTCCTCCCTGCCCTCAGTCTTTCCTGCAGACCCCAGGGGAGCAGATGAGTGGGCACCCATCCTCTGTCAGCGGCCTCCAGGGATTCTGTGTCAGGCCCAGCCTGCACTTGGACTTAGATTTCTGTAAAACCGTAGCTGGAACCCTTCCGGTCCGCCTGGGCTTGTCTGGGGCCCAGCCTGTGAGCCAGTGCTCCCCAGACGGGCCTGTCCTCGCTCGTTTCCAGGCGGTCAGCTTCCCCTTGGCTTCTGCTCTCTGCTGACTCAACACAAGTCACGATGCCGAAGCTTACCGGCTTCTTCTTCCTTATGGCAGGAGTGATGCTCCTCCTGGCTCTTTCCCTCCAGGGTGGAAGGAGAGCTCTATGTGTCATGAACACCTGCGTGTCTGGATGTCATGAGTGCAGCCTTCTCCGTCATACTTCACACAGACCTGTTTTTGCCGTGGACAAAGGGGCAGAGCCACAAGGTCTTGCTTTGTAGTCCCTGCGCCAAGGAGGTCATTTCTCATTGAGTAACAAGAGTACACTACAATTAGGGTTTTTTAAAATGTTACTTTCTATTTATGTTGTCTTGGGGTTGTCTTAGTTTTTGAGGCTGCCGTAACAAAATGTCACAGACTGGGTGGCCTGTAAACAACAGAAACTTGTTTTTTCGGTGTCGGAGGCTGGGAAGTCTGAGGTCAGGGTGCAGCAGGTTGCGTAGTGGTGAGGGCCAGCTCTTCCGGCCGTGTCCACACATGGCTGAAGCGCCCCAGAGCCTGTGGGGTCTCTTTTATAAGAGCACTAACCCTATTTATGAGGACCTCACCTTCATGACCTAAACATCTTGCAAAAGCGCACCTCCTGTTGCCATCATACTGGGCACTGAATGGGTTTCGACTTAGGAATTCGGGAGTGAACCAACCATGAAGACACTAGAGTTGTACTGGGATATGCTTGGTTTCGGGTGTTGGCAGCAGCCCTGTGTTGCATGGAACAAGCAGAAGGTCTGGAGTCAGCCAGACTTGGTTTAAGTCCGAGGCTGGCCACCTGTTAGCTTATAATCGTGGCTATGTAATTCTCCAGACCTCGGCTTTCTTATCCGTAAAGCCATGTGGGGTTAAATGAGATTTGTAAAATGTCTCACACATTGTATTAGGCATTCAATAAATCATAGCTGGTGTTATCAGTATAAATCTGTTAGATAGCATATTATTACAGAATGCTGTGAGTCATTCCTTGACATTATTTTCTAGTATCTTTCTTGATGATGCTCATTTGTTCATTAGTAATTCTGTTACTTCAAAACATAGGGTGATGTCTTCAGGGAAGGATCTGGGGTCATTACTAGGCCCTTTTGCTAACTGATCACATCTAAATTGTATCAGCAGTTTATAAACCTAGTGAATTAATAATGATTTTAGATATTGAGCAATGGCTGCAGTCAATCAAACAGAGTGAAAACTGGTCCTAACATGCCTCCTTTTGTCAGGACGCTGCCTGCAGTGCTGACAGAGGGGTCACATCTGAGTCTGGTCAAGGCTCTGTCCAGCTGTCAATTTGCTAGAAATACAAGGGTCAGAGGCACGTGCTGAAGTGCACTGTGAGCCTGCAGTCAGCAGCGTCCCAGCCTGGGAAGTTCCAGACAGTAAGATAAAGACAGAGAAAGGGGGAATCCTGTAGATCAGACAAGACTCAGAAGATGTTCCAAGGGGAAAGTGGACAAGACCAAAGTACGGTGTCTAGGGTCAGACCCTCGAGGGAAAACCACCGGGACACACGGGAAGGTGGCGCCTGCAAAAGTAGGGACCAGGGAGCGCCAGAGAGCCAGGCTTCCAGGCCAGGCTAAACTGTGTGTGTTTGTGTGGTGTTTATTTTATGGTAAAAAGGAGAAATCAGGTTGCCTTTCATTCTGTTCATGTCTGTGGTAGATACAGAGCCTCAGCTAAGGGCATGGTTTCCAGCCTGTGGTGTGCCCTGGGGGGCCCTGCTCCTTCACAGTGAGCATTGGTAAGAAGGCACCGGTTCTGTGTTTTGGCCAGTGTCTGTATAAGTATATAAGTGGCATCCTATTTTTGAGTAATTACTAAACATTTATTGAAAGCAAGCAAACTTTCCCCAGGAATTCTTGTCATATGTGCTGATCGAGAATAGAAAACAGGCTGTTTTTATATTGGCCACTTTGAGATGAACAAATTTTACATTGTCTTGTTTTTTTCTCTCTTGTTTTTGGTCTAGACGTAAAATTCACCCCGATCAGAAAAATATCAATGCTTACGTTGTATTTAAGGATGAAAGAGCTGCTACTAAAGCATTGAACAGGTAATTTTATCTCTTTGGGGTCTGACAGAATTATTCAAGTGTTTGTGAGTACTCTTTAATCCTTTGGTTTCACTTGAGAGCAAATATTGCAGTAACTCAGTGCTCGTTTTTAACAGCCACTTTCCCTTCGTGTGTGCAATATAGAAACGGAGCCCAAATTGCCGACGGATTCCGTATTCGAGTAGACCTCGCATCGGAGACCTCGTCTGTAAGTATGACAGTACGTGAGTTGTTTAAAGAGCTTAACTAGAGTCTTGTAGAGGGAATCGTTTTCTCCTGCGATTCCGCTTGAAGAGGAGTGGAGTCAGCAGCTTGAGCGAAGCACAGAAGGAAACAGCCTTTGCCCTCTGGTCATAGCGTTGGTCCCTAGAACGACAGGAATTAAGTCACATTAGCTTTAGGAATGCAGCCCCCACTCGCCTATCAGGTTAAATTATCATAGAGAGTCGGGCTAGAAGGCATGTTAGAGATTACCAGGGCAAGCACCTTATTCCCTAGACTGCAGTGTAGGAAGTTCACTTACTTATTAAGAAGTTTTCGAATCTTTGCTCGGTGTCAGGTCTCCGGGTCCCGGTGTGAAGGTGAAGAGGAGCGGGTGGGCTGGTTGTGGCATTACTGTTCTATGACGAATACTCCGCAAATGCTCAGAATGCGGCATTTGAGTTGGGGAGGTGCCGGCGAGAAGGGACAAAGGAGGGTCTCCAGGGGAACAGGTGTTACATCAGTGTTGCAAGATGAGTCAGTGTTACCTGGAGTGGGAGAAGGAGCAAGAGGATGAGGATATTCGGGCAGGAAAAACAGCAGAGATGGTGGGAGCAAAACTTAATTTGCTCAAGGGATGGCGAGAGCTTGGCGCCCCGGTTGTTACAAGGTAGAGCGGGCGGGGGCAGTGACGAGTGCTGTTGGGCAGAGAGGTCGAGGCCCTGGGCTCCACGGTGAGCCTGGGTTTGTCGGGAAGCTGTGTCACAGGTCCAAGCAGAGTGAGGGGACCAGGTCTGCGCTTTGAAAAGGTCTCGTGCAGCGAGCGAAGGATGGTTAGAAGAGCCCACCGCAGAAACCTGGAGTGCGTCGCTGGTGGTGTCAGAGCGACCTAGTAGGGCAGTGATGAATGCCTGGTGACCTCCCTGGCTGTGGACCTAGCACCGGGTCCCCAAACCTAGCATGAGGGCCGAGTCCACTTGCCCTCTGCCCTTTTAAATACCGTCTTATTAGCACTCAGCCACTCCATTAGGTTAGGTGTTACTGTGCACAGTGGCAAAGGAGAGTAGGCACAGTGGAGAGCGCGTGGCCCATGAAGCCGGAAAGAATTGCTGTCTGGCCCTTCACCCCAGACATAGCACCCCTTCTTGAGCACTGCCAAGTGTCAGTCTCGTTCCCTGTAAACAAAAGCCCGTTCCCACTCCAGCGGGGACAGAAGAGGACGGGCTCAAACAGGGGCCTGGAGTGTGGTCAGCGTGGGAGGTGCACACCCGTCCCGTGCATGGGGCGAGGGAGAGGCTGGGCTTGAGATGACTCCGTTGTCTGTTTCAGTGAGTGATTTTCATGTCTTTGTGTTTCAGAGGGACAAGAGATCAGTGTTTGTGGGGAATCTTCCATATAGTAAGTTTGTTTAAACAAAGTACCGGTTTATTGTTAAATTAATGGAAATAACCACGGAGCAGTAACTGTTTTAAGAGTAACTTTAGGACTTGTGGAATGTAACTTGACTAATTTTCATGGGCCGTGTAACTTGCTGTGTTATGAAACTTCTGCAGCTTCCTAAGGTGATCCTGAGGCTTTGCTTCCACTGTGGTTGGATTTGATTTTAGGAGTTGAAGAGTCTGCGGTTGAGGGCCACTTTTTGGACTGTGGAAACATCGTGGCAGTGAGGATCGTGAGAGACCCGCTGACAGGTGTGGGCAGAGGCTTTGGCTACGTGCTCTTCGAGGTATGTGCTGTCACTGTTCTTCGAAATGCGCCGGGAGGGCCATCACCCTCAAGTCCCCGACGTCAGAAGCTGCCATAATAGAATACTGTAGCTGCACCTGAACATGTTCCAAGTCCCCACTGTCCATGTCAGTGTCAGTAAATGACTTTTAAATACTGGATATTAAAGGTGTCACCTCTCGGAATGTCCACCTCATAAAATGGAGAAGAGACTGACCTGTCACTTGGGTAGAAGAAAGTTTTAGTCATTGTGTGAAACTGGTTCCGTTTAGTTCGCTGAATCTCAGTCACCGTTCCATGCCTGACACTGGAATATACTTACAATTAGAATATACATACCAACTGACAGCCCTTCGTTACTCTTCCATCACAGCATTACTGCATTTCCTTTCCATTATTTCTCGTGCCTTCGTTGTTTTGAGTTGAACCTACATCTGTGAATATACAGTTTTGCAACCCACTTTACGTTTTCTGTTGTATAAGCATGTCCTGTTGAGCAATGGAACATAGCTTATACTGTCTTTTCCCTAATGCTTCCCAATTGTTAGACATTTGCAGTGCTCTCTATTTTTCTCTGTAATAATGAAATAGGAGTGATTGTTTTTTCTCCAAATGTTTGCTTGCATTTTTGTATTGCTTCTTTAAGACAGATCCCAATAAGCTGTTGCAGACCAGTCAAGATATGTGACCATCCTTAAGACTCGTGACACGTATTATCAGATGGCTTAAGAAAGGCTGCCACAGCCTTCTGTTCCTGTCATTACTGCGTCGTAGTTGTCTGTTTCTCTGTTCCCTGTCTTCTGTGACCTGATAAATTTCTAAACTTCTTTTAAAAACATCTCATGTATATTCAGGGCTGTTTGCATTTTAGTAGTTCTCATTAGAGTAAAAGAATGATAGGGTTTGGGATCTAAGCGAAACTGCACAAGGCATGTAGTCCGACACCTCGGCACTGTAGCAGACAGAGTCAGCTGATACATCAGGCCTTCTGCAGAAAGAGCCTTGTGCAAAAGGGGCTCATTGGTTTTTAGAAGATTGCCCATGACTGAATAGTTAGTGGGAAGTTCATTTCACAGTGAGAAAAAGGAAGGCTGTTGGGCCATGAATTATGTGATAACTTGGCAAGGCAGCTTGAGTGCGTCATGGGGAAAAGTGTGTGGGGAGCGTGACTGAAAGGAGACCGTGGCACAGCCTCTGACTGCCGGGGCCGGGCTTCCCGGACGTGGGAGCGGGAGGGCTCCCACATGTGTGGGCTGTTGGGGCGCAGTAAAGGTCGTCGTTTCTTTGCAGATAAGTTTCTGGTTGGAATTTACACGCATACACACACACACGTGTATATATAGATATATATATCTATATATATCTATATATATATCTCGTCTGATACAAATATATATTTGTGCATTTATATATTTGTACATGTATATGTCTGATACACGTATATAAACATACACATATATACACATATATATTTTTGTTTTGCAGAATACAGATGCTGTTCATCTTGCTCTGAAGTTAAATAATTCTGAACTGATGGGAAGAAAACTCAGAGTCATGCGTTCTGTTAATAAAGAAAAACTAAAACAAAATTCAAATCCCAACTTGAAGAATGCCAGTAAACCTAAGAAGGGATTTAATTTTGCTTCAAAAAATGTAGGACATTCTAAAAGTTTATTTGTTGGAGAAAAAGCTGTTCTTGTCAAGAAGAAAAAGAAAGGACAGAAGAAAAGTGGACGAACTAAGAAACAGAAAAAACAGAAGTAGCCATCTGAATTGTTTTTTCCTACTGAGTACTATTAATAAAAGTGTGGTGAACTCGTGTATTGAGTTTCAGAATTTTTTATGGGTGGTGCATGTGAATGTGGAAACGTTTTCAGTTATTTGCATTGTAACAGTACCTTTGAAGCATCTGTTTTAAGATGTAGGCAGGTTAGTTACCACAAGTTATGTGTTACTGTTAATGAGGAGATGATTTTAGAGTTAGGGTAAACATTTAGAGTTTTAGTGGTTATGTATTATTTTAGTGTATGATACAGATATATAATTAACACATAAGACAGTTATTTCAGGAATTACTTTGAAATGAGAGAATAAATTAAAAAGTAAATTTAAAGAAAAATAAAACATCAGCCCTGAGGTTGCTGGTTGGTTCCCAGTGAGGGCACATGCGGGGTTGCAGGTTCAGTCCCAGGTCTGGGTGTGTGTGGAAGGCAACCAACCAGTCAATGTTTCTCTCCCTCTATCTCTCCCTACCCCCTCTCTAAAATAAAAATAAATAAAACAGCCCTGTCTGACGTAGCTCAGTGGATTGAGCGCGGGCTGCGAACCAAAGTGTTGCAGGTTTGATTCCCAGTCAGGGTACATGTGTGGGTTGTAGGCCATGGCCCCCAGCAACCGCACATTGATGTTTTTCTCTCACTCTCTCTTTCTCCCTTCCCTTTCTAAAAAGAAGTAAAATCTTAAATTTTTTTTAATTAAAAAATTTCAAGAAAATTAAAATAATAAATAAATAAAACATTAAACTTTCTTACTGATTGGACCTAGTCAAAGTATCTAAACAGCTATAATGAGAATACTGATAAGGTCTAATTACAATCCCTAAAAAGGGGTTTGAGGGCTTTTATATAAAACAGCCACTCATTTTTCTTTCTCTTACACTTGTGATAATTGGAGTTCTGGGTTTTTATTTTATCAACCAAATGATAAAACAAACAGGAATATGAAGTATTATGTGTTGGTAACCCCCTGCCTAGGCTAAGGGAACGCCCTTGGAACCATAAGCCAGCAAGGAGACAAAAGCTTATCTCCCTGGCAGGAGCGCTGCGTCTGCTGCTTCACTCATAACTGAACCCCAAAGCTTGGTTGGTTAGCCAATGATAGGTAAGATTCCCCAAGGGGGAAACGACCTAAGACAGGCACGATCATGTGGGAGGACCCCAAGAAAGGACTTTGGGAGCTACAGCAACAGGGGGTGATGGACCCTCGCTCCTCGGCTTTGACATAGCCTGAGTCCTCATCTTCTGGGAGAAAATCTTATCTCTTGGTTGCCTTAGTTCCCTTGCTCCACCTAAGCCTGAAACAATGACAGGGTGGTGCATCTCTGTGCTGAAAAGGGCGGGTTCCCCGGGGGATCAGGCCTAAGAAAGAATATGTAAATTACTGTGAAACCTTCTTTGTTTAGAATGCTCTCGGTTGAATGAGAAGGGTCCAAGGAGGAAGTTAGTTTGTTCCTTAAAGTTTTACAGCTTTCTGACCCTGACTCAAAATAGGCCCTCAGACTTCCTTGTTATCTATTGTTTGATCCTTACTTCCTAGCAATGAGTAATGAGCTTTTACCTGAACTCTTATGCAAACGAAACCAATAAAAACCCTCTCCAGAGGGGGAACGGGGTGCTCTCCCCACCAGGGAGGGTGGCCAAGTGGTGTGCTCCCCACGTGAGGAGTGGCCCTGCTGTTCCTATTCCCCCATAGGACCTGGTTGTCTTTGTGTATGTTTTTCTCGTGTTTCGACGAGCCATCCGCAGCATTGCGTGATCACTGCTGGCTGGTGACCCACGCATCAATTATGTGAAATGTTGCTCTTTTTGTTTGTTAACCAGTGATTACACTGGTTATTGAAGCCCTCGGCAAATTGGCTATAAGCAGGTTTCTACTTTTATTTCTATTCTTTCACTTGAAAGATACTCTCCTAGGAAACCATGTGATTCTTCAGTTTATGTTGCCCATAGAATGAAACAGTCTTTTCAAAAAATCGTATTTAAAGGAAACATCGTCTGATACAAATAGTGATTAAGTCACAGTGTATAAAAGTTCAACAAGGGGCAAGAATACTATTGCATTCCCTTGAGACTTAACTTGGTGACACAGGTGGTGTCCCTGCTCACAAATCCTACCAAGACAGCTAAGATACCAAGTCTGTGCCCAGCAGGGAGGAGTAGGAATAAACCAGAGGGTGCCAGGGGCTGATTGGAGGCAGGCAGAATCTGACACGTATCATCCTCCTCAGGTGGATAAGGGGACTGGGAGACTTGTTACTGATTATTTTGACAATCCTGTCTTGGTATAGCACAAGGAAAACTTCATGAATCTTTACAATGTGGCTCTGTAGAAAACAGCTCCATTGTCCTGTATCCAAGGGTTGAGTATTTTTTATGGTTATGTATCCTCTCTAGTGCTTAGAACCTTGTTTTTTTATAAGTATATCCTTATTACTTGATTTGTGAGCATTTTTGCACATATTTCCATTTAAATTTAAATAAAGATGCATTATCTATAAACTACACAGACTAGATCTATAGTATATAATTTTACTGGGTATATTTTATTTACAGTGTACATTATATGTAGTTATGTGTTCTGTATAGTAAAAATTTCTATAGATTCATACAATTTTAGTGTCCTGAACATGGTGGGGTTTTTTTTGGTTTCTCAGTTTTTCATGTAAAGAGCCCTGGAGTAGGGTGTCAGGGCATGTGATTCTTAACCCAGAGGGCTGTATGTGACCTTGGACAAGCCTCTATCTAAATATCTTGGTTAGTGAAATAAGGGTCTTGGTCTAGATCAGCGGTGTCACACTTTTCTGACTCCAACCTACAGTAACTTTAATTTTACACTGTGACCAGTACAAAGATGGGGGCATGTAACTGACACGAAAGTTTCATATACTGACCTTAACTACAAGTGTCGGTGTCAGATATTTTATTTTATTGGAAACACTGGTAATGGCCCACCAAGGTCATTCCACAACCCACGAATGATTCCACTCACAAACAAGTGTCTAGGGGACTTCCAGACTGTTTCTACTGCAGGATTCTTATAGCAGATACTTAGAAATGTAGTGGGTAAGGGCTTCACGGGTGCTGATGTTGCTCTAACTGCTTTGTGTAACATGTCACCTGGTCTCTTGCACCTCATAGCAGTGACCTCCACATTCATGTTGTATTTACTATGCACAGCGTGGGGACAGGGAAGGGTAGTCCATCTAGGGGCCACGTAATGTCCCATTTTCAAGAGGGTCAAGTTCTCAGCGTCGTGTCACCTGTGTAGCCTTCCTTGGACAAGCCTTTTGTGTTCCAGTGCACCTGGGGCTCAGGATACACCTCTATCCAATGACGTTCCCTGACAGCTTTTAGGGATGGGAAGAATAAAGAATGTTTGTGTGCAGGGTATAAGGAATGTGCAGTCCTCTGATCTCAATAATTTGCTTCGGTACATACGCACCTTAGAGCCCTTCTTACCCCACCCCAGTCCAGGCACTGCACTTGTTTGTTGGGTCCAATTTCCAGTCTTCCATAGGGTCTCCGCTTCATTGTCATTTAAGCTGAAGGGCCTTCCCAGGCTCCAGGTTAGGGCTTCCAGCCTAACGTTTCCAAGGCACCCTTGCAGTAACTTCTGACACCAACTACCCAGGGTTAGGCCACACTTAACAGGTTAAGGGCACAGTCCCTACAGGACAACCCTCACTTCAGACAGCTGTCACAAATTGGAGGGGGAGGGGATGCCCTGGACCACTGTTCTGAGCAGCCAGTCAATGTTAGTGAGGACTGAGGGTCCTCACTAACCCCAGGTTCAATAACCCACTGTAAGGACTCACAACTGAGGAATGTCCTGTAGCTATGATAGGTTTTATTATAGCAAAAGGATACAAATCAAAACCCGCCAAAGAGAAAGCGGCGTGGGGAGAGGCCTGGGAATGTGCAAAGGTTCCATCGTTTCCTCCCTGGGGGGTCAGCACGCCTCCCGGCCCTAGCACGTGGCACACCGATGTAACCCTGGGAGCTCCTGGGCTCCGTGCCCAGAGTTTTTATTCGGGTTTCACTGTGTACGACCCAAAGTTGAATTCAACCCCCGCCCCCCTCGACCTAGATATGACCCAGATCAAAGTCCCAACTCCACACTCGCACCGTCCGCTAGCCCCTGGGCCAGCCCTTCGGCGTAACTCCCAGCCAGGGCCGCAGAGAATATGTTACCGGAGTTTGAAGTCAGGAAAGGAAGGATTTAAGGAGATGGCGCCATGCCCGGAGTCACAGGTAGCTCCTACTCAGAGACCTGGCTTCCAGGGGCTTCCGGGGGATGAATTACACAGGGAGACATCGGTTTGCGTGGTGCCTGAGAGTGGAGTCGGGTCCCGGTCTCCACCGCCCGGGGGCTGCCAGGGCGGGGCGTGCTTGGCCACCGCATCGGCCTCTCTGGTCGGCCGTGGAGTTGTTCCGTCCAGCTTTGCAACAATTCGTTCTTTGTGCAAGTTCTGCTTTCCTGGGTCCGGAGCCCAAACAACTGAGGCCGTTTAGTTTGACCCAGCACCTGGTTTCTAAGACTTATTGGATGCTGAGGGAGCATCATTGAGTCCTGAGGTCTTAACGATTACTAGGCAGGGCCACTTTGAGTCAACGGGGGAAAAAAAAATCAAAACCAAAGGCTAGATTAAAGAAAGTAAGGTGTCTGCAGGCTTAACAAACAGTGACCTTCCTGTCACTCGGGGCGCAGCGCTTCGGCGCACCGGCCCAGCAGCGGGCAGAGGACCCAGGGCCCTGGGCTGGACTGCCGTCTGGTTTCTGCCCAAGGTTTTGTCTTTTAAAATTTAACCCACATATATAATGTTTCGTGTGGCTATAAAACTCACGTTTTCTTTTTTCCTTCAATCTTTCTTACCGGTTATATTTTTCTAGCACTGCTGCATTTTGTTTTCTTCCACTCGGGATACCATATTGTAACATTCTTTTGAAACTGAATAACTAGCTATGGTGCTTTTTGCATGATGGGTTGTGACTGGACTAGAAACAAGTCCAGTCTGGCAACACTTCAAAAGAAAGTGAGGCATTTGACGTCAGCAACCTTGCACGCCCGCCAGCTCCAGTCGTGCGTACGTGCACGACCTCTCGCACACTCCGGACGCAGACCCACACACCGCGGCAGGCGTCTCAGAGACCCCGCCCACGCCCCCTGCGCAGACGCAGAAGCGCCTCGTGCGCCTCCGCGCAGGCACTGCGGCAGGCGGCCCGGGGGCCTCCGCGCAGGCACTGCCCCGGACTGACGGGGTTGGGGGGCTTCTGCTCAGGCACTGCCGCGGACGGCCCGGGGGCCTCAGGTGACGGGGCCGGAAATGGCGCGCTCGGCCTTTCCTTTTCCTCCGCAGCGAGCGCCAGTTTGAGCGGTGCGGTCCGCTCCGCCGCGAGGGTTCGTGGCCAACGGCTTCTTCTTTGGCTCCCTCGGCTGCCGACCCCTCACTGCGGTCGAGAAAAGATGGTGGGCCGGAACAGCGCCATCGCTGCCGGCGTGTGCGGGGCCCTCTTCATCGGGTACTGCATCTACTTCGACCGCAAGAGACGGAGTGACCCCAACTTCAAGAACAGGCTGCGAGAACGTGAGTGGGCCCCCTGCCCCGAGCCTGCTGTCTCCCGCCATGGCCGCCGCTCTACCTGTGCTCCCTCCCCGCCGGGTGGGCCCGGGGCGGCGGGTCGCCGCGTGGTGTTTAGGGCCTGGGGCGAGGAGCCACCAACCGGAAAAAGGTGTCGGAGCTGTCTCGCGCCCCCAGGGCTGCTCTTTTCCCTGCGTGATCCCTCCATTTTGGTGGAACGGGAACGATTTTCCCATTTTGTTTTCCCCACTTAGGTCGTACAAACGCACTCTTGTCTGCATTAAAACTTATGGCGTGTGTTGTGGGGAGCTTGGGTTTCTTTTTTGGCGTTCACCTTGTAAAACCTATTTTTAACGAAAAAGTCTCGTTTTTTATATTTTACGAGTTTCTGGGTGAGCCCAAGTCCTCAAATACGACGCAGTATCGTCGTTGCATTCTTAAACCCTCTTGGTAGCTTCGCTCTAAGTGCTTCCAAGATATGAGTGAATGCTACAGAAATTGCAGGAGAGTCCAAAGGGCTGCGCTTCTCTTGTGGCTCAGTCTTATTTCATACCTGCGACATCTTTTAAGAGGATTTTTCAGGAGAGGGAAATCACGTCACCACAACCTTTGTGATCTTTGAGTTCTGGAGGCATACTCACTTGCAACAATAGAAGAGCAAATATGTTGGAATGAGAAATAGTTTGTAACTTATCTAGGTTGCTGAAACAGTTACTGAAGTTAAACTTGATATGTAAGTTATTGAAGCTCAGGAAGAACAAAGTGATTCGATTTCTTTAAGCTCGATGTGTTCTGTAGCCACGTGTAGCTAGTGACTTCCGCATTGGACCACGCTGACCTCATACCATCTACAGCGTGACAGCGAATTCCCAATCTCACGTTTTAGGCTGGCAGAGACAAAGAGATAATTTATCTAATTTAAGGTTAGGTAGACTAATGGAAAGAATGCTATTTTGGATTTGACACTGAGTTTCCAGGCCTCGTTTAGTCACAGGTTAGCAGCATAATCTTGGGATTTCTGAATCTTATTTTTTTAGGTTGTAAAGTCAAGTGAGGTAATGCCACTTGCTTCTCGTTGGTTTTGTGAGGAGTAAGGTGTTTGAAGTGTCCGCCACCGTTCCTGACTGAGGGGAACGTCCCTCCATTAATGCTGGCCATAGGTGTAGCTATTGGAATTTCGATCAGTTTCCCCTAGTTTCAAAAGGAGGTGCAGATGCATATGTACAGAATGGATTAACACTTTCTCCTTTGGGAATCCTGCAATCCTTACTGTTGGAAACCTTGAGGAAACTAATTTTTGGTTTAAATAAAAACTATGGTTTTAGGCAGATTAAGAAACCTGCCCTTTTCAAAATTTATTTTCCATCTTTAATTCATTAATTTACTTTCTCACTTGAGCAGTAGCCTAATGATTTAAGTGGTCAGGTTTAAATTATTAGCTGAGTAACCTTGGGCAACCTACTTCAAGGTTTAGTTTCACTTTTGTAAAATGGTATAATAAAGGTGGAGTTCGGTAGAGGCCTGTCCCGTAGTAATTGATGAATGCTGAAGATTGATTATGAATATAATTTATTTGATAAGCAATCAAAACTTTAATCCAGAGTAGTTTTGTAATCTGATTAAAGATAATTGTGTGATTGGCTGATCTTTAAGAACTTGAGGGTGTCTTGCATTTGTGTAATTAAATTCAGTGTGGTTAATTTTGAGTTTTTATAGTCTAATATCTAATAGTTGTATCTGTAGAGTTTCTCAGATGGTTCACTTTGGCTTGTTAGCTTTTTTTTTTTTAAAGGAAAAGAGGCTTTAGGTTTAAAATAAGGTTTGAAATTAGATCAAGGATTCTAATTTATTTGTATTTTTTGTGTCTCAATAGCAGTAGCAGATTATGAGGCCTGTTATGGCATAATTTTTATTAATTCAACTAGTTAATAAGTGAAAATTATTCATAATAACTTCCAAATGATTATGCTAACTACAGGTGTGTTTTTATTTATACAGTACTGTATAAAGTGATTCATCATTTTAAAATATATTAAGTAATCTTGGTTAAATGAATGCTACCAGAATGACTTAGATTTGGGACTTCTTGTTGGCTTATATTTTTTCTGTATTTTTTATTTTATTTGTAAAATATTGATTGATTGAGAGCAGGGAAGGGAGGGAGAAAAAGAGGGAGAGGAACATCACACGCCCCCAGACTCCAGCAGGGTACCTGGCCTGCAGCCCAGGCTTGTGCCCTTGTGGATCAACTGGCAACATTGTGGTTTCCAGGTGAGTGCTCAGCCCACTGAGCCACACCAGCCAGGGCTTTAATATGTACTTTTTTAAAAGTAGACAGTTTAACCCTTTAGGCTTACACAATAGCCCTTGAGACTTCCAGCCAATATTGAGTCAAGGCCTGATTTTGCTGATTGGTTTGCTAGCTTGTTACCATCTGTCCCTTTATCATAGAGATACTGTATCTGAAAATAAGTTAATGTAACAAGTTGTCTTATGAAACTAAAGCCAGAATTGTAATCTTATTGCTAGAAATTTAAAGCAGTTAACCAATCCTTAAAAGTTGATAATTGTATCCAACATTCAGCAACAACACACTCCTCTCCACCCTGTACAAGAGCAGTTATAAAAGTGGATAGTAATGGAAACTAAGTTTCTCTCTACTTTTTTTCTTTTTTTTACCATTTTTATCATTTTACATAAATTATAGCTTTGGTATTTCTCTGTTTATTCCACAAACTTGCCATGTTCCTTTCTGAGGTGCCTTTTACTTTGATGGGAACATCTTCACTTCTGCAGCATTTCGAGGCAGCTCAGAGTAATGCCAGAGTGAGTACACGTGCTGTGCAGTTCAGCTGCCTGGGTCTGAGTACCAGTGTACCGCTTAACTAGTTGTGCCCTCGGTCAGTTTTCTCATCTGTAAAATGGGGATGATAATAGCACATGTCTTCATGTTACTGTGAGGATTAAATAAGCTAATTATATCATTTAGAATAGTGTCCTGGCATTATAGTATTTAAAGCTTACCTTAACATCAGCCGTTCCTTGCCTTCACGTCAGTTTCCTCTGTGAAGCCTTCCTTCCATCCTTCTTCTGGTTTTGGCGCTCTCCTTGAAGCACTAGTCTGTGCTGTGATTCTTAGGAATAAGTTAACATAGTCTGGTGTCATTCACTATTTCCTGCCTAAAGAGGGCCAAACAAAACTTGAAGCAAGTTGAGGGTAGAAAATACTACGTGTTCTTTTCCCCACAGTTAGTTGCCCAGTGATGAACAGCTAGGAAAGGTGGTTGTTAGGAAAAATGGGCAGTCTTCAAATGAATATGTAAGATCAACTTTAACTGGTATTTTGCTGTTGAAACTGCTAAAATTGCATTAAACCATTTAATAGTTGCACTTCGTTTTATGGGGGTGAGGGTTGGCAAGAGATACAGGTGTGGTTAAAGCCAGTTTGAAAGGTTAGCTAAGAAAAGAAGGCTCCCTGACCACAGTAAATTATGAGGCAACAGGTCACACTGCCTCTTCATTCACGACTGGGATTCGGATTTGTGGAGCTCGTTTGTTTGCTTGCTTGCTTGCTTTATTATGGCTTTGTTCTCACAGTAGTAAAGTTAAGGGAGCTTTGTCTTTGGAAAACAGGGATTTATGTGCTTGAGGTCATCCAAGTAATAAGTGTTAGAGCCTTACTTTCTTAGGAATGCCACATGGCTAGTCTCCGTGTCACTGGCAGATTTTAGCTCAGGAATTAGTATTGAACTAGATCAATAACAAATGCTTATATCGCTTGTTATGAACCAGGCACTGTTAAAAAGTACTTTACCCACGGTAACTCATTGTATCCTCACAGCACTAGCGTGGATACTGTTCTTAGACCAGTTTTGCATAGGAGAGAAAGTGGGACCAGGTCACTGTAGCTTGTCCAGGCGGCACTGCTAGTAAGGGGAAGAGCTGGCATGTAAACAAAGCCTGTGCCTCCTCTGTGCCAGCACCTTCACGTGGGGTGTGCGAGTAACCAGCAGTTTAAACGCTGTTCGAGTCCTATTTGGTTTTAAGGGTTGACTAGGTGACAATTAAGATTTTAAACATCTTGTACTCCTGAGGTGTAATATTGCTGTTCCATAGCAAACACAAGACAAAAAAAAAAAAAGCATCTTAGAGACTGTAGGCAGAGGTTTGTTTTCCTCATTTAGCCAGCAATAGTTGAATTAGAAATTTAGCATTTTTGTCAAATGTGTAAACTCTTCTTTTTTTTCCTCCCCTCCCTCTCATCCGTCCCTCCCTCCCTCCTTCCTTCCCTCCTTTTCTTTCTCTTTAGAGAGGGGGAGGGAGGGAGGAATACAGGGATAGAGGCACTGATATGTGAGAGACACATCCATCAATTACTTCTCACATGCCCCAAGCTGGGCACCCAGGCATGTGTCCTGGCCGGGAATTGAACCAGGTGGGCACTCAGTCTACTGAGCCACACCAGCCAGGGCTTTTTTTTTTTTTTTAAGAAAACTTTCTTGCCCTGGCTGGGTAGATTGCTTCATTAAACCATTGTCCCAATATGTCCAGGTTGTTGGTTTGATCCCTCATCAGGAGACGTACAGGAATCAACCAATAAATGTATAAATAAGTGGAACAACAAGTTAATGTTTCTCTTTCCTTTCCCCTCTCTCTCTCTCAAAAAATCGATAAATAAAAAAATTAAAGAAACTTTTTCAAATGCTGAGTCCCCCCGCCCCCATTTAAGAATGCCAGTCAGTGTTCAACATTCAACAAATAGAATCTGTTACATTTCAGTAATGAAACTCCCTAACAGTGGTGGCTTAATTCTTGCTGATGTTTCATGGCCTTGGTAGGTTGCAGAGGAAGGCTTGCTCTTCTTGTAATTTACTCAAGAGACCCAGCTGTTAGAGCTGCCTCCATCCTGTAAATGACTGATCCGAAAGCCCCTGGTCAGAAATGTGACATTGCCCAGAGCTCCTTGACCAGTGGACAAGGAGTGACCTGACCAGCAGGTTGCAAAGAGACCTGAGAGCCCAAGAGTCAGTAATGCTTTGGAAATCCGAGAATGAATGGCTGCCACAGCATTTAGACTTATTTTGATTCTCCTTTTACCGATGACAAAATGAACATACTTCATTTCTTACAGGAAGAAAGAAACAAAAGCTTGCCAAAGAGAGAGCTGGACTTTCCAAGGTAATCACTTAATCTGTCTTTTGTTTAAATTGTACAGGGGCAGGCAGACGTAGGTTTCCAGTTGTGAATAGGAGAAACAGTTTATTCTTGTGTCGTTATTATTGTATTTTCCATATGAACAACTGTAAACCTACTTTGCCCACCTTTGTATTATATACTTCATAGAAATAATTACTTAAAACTACTTCAGGTATATATTTTGAGAAAGCTAGCTTGATGATCTATTTTAAACTATAACTTGCTGTTTTTAGGAATAGTTAAGTGAGTTCAATTGTAGATTATCCATCCAGTCCTTCCTTTCCCCCGCCCCCCCTTTTTTGGCAATAATAGCAGACACCTTGCCGTCTGAGCAGTATTTAAGGGGCACTAAGGTGGTAGTCTCTAGAAGACATTTAAACCAGTGGGCTCAGACATCACTCAGCTGCTTCAAAATAAGAAAGTAAAACATTTATTAATTTTTTTTCTTTAGAAGAACCACTTGCAATTCATTTCAAAAGTTATATAAGATTATAAGCACCTACTGATCCAGAATCTCATCACTTGACATTTTTTTCACCTAGATGTAATATGTAAATGTAGATATAAGTCTTTTTATTCATTTTTTTCTTTTCATAGATCCTGTGTTCATGATTATTTTAAATGACCACATAGGTTTATCTGCTTGATAAAAAAATGTCTGTGACATGTGTAAGTAAATTAAGTAAGTAAATGTTAATCACTGTGAACATAGCTTTTCTATTTTATTGACATTAGTTCCATTGTCTGGATTCCCAGGACTTGGACTACTGGATCAGGAGTGGTTCTTTTTGAAGCCAGTTGAGGCAAGAAAAATTTTAATGGATAAATGTTACATTTTGTTATTTTGAAACATTTGTAATCACTGCAGCAAACTGCCTGGGCATGATCATAGCAAAGTTGGTAACTGGGAGACAACCACGTACTTGTTCTGTTCTGTCTACACTACCTTTCTGAGATGTGTCCATCACGTTTTTAGTAGTCAATTCAAGGGTATAGGAAATAGGTATATTAAAGACATGTATCAGTATGTATTTTTAGATTCAGGTATGATCAAATTCTTGCTGTAGGTTGGGGTAGTCGATGAAAGATGCCTTCACTTTCAGAAATTACAATCTTTTTCACCCATGTTGGATAATGGGAGTGACATGTATAATATAATTGAAGAACCAAAACCTTACAGTAGTAGTAGAACTCTAGGGTTTTAAGGAACTTTTTAATAGTAAGTTTACATTTTTAAAAAGACATGCTAAATAGCTGGTGGTATTATATATTATCATAATCATTTGGTCTGGTGATATGTAACAAACTGTAAAACAAAAGCACAGAAATGCAGACTTATTTAAATAAAGCTGCTTACAACTGGAATAGCAAAAAAAAAAAAAAAAAAAACTTCAAATGCCCAGCAATGATTATGCAACTGTATATTCCTTAGTGGTACATTCTATTACCATTTAAAAATAATCTTTCAGAGCATGTAAAAATCTGTACAAAATAATGTTGGAATAGAAGAATATATTGATTACAGTTACATAAAAATCTATGATAATGATGGTCAAAAAATGGTAATGTGTGTATTTTATGGTAGAGGTATTTGTATTCCTTTTTTACTTCAGGTTTGACTCACAGCTTTCTAAGAACTGTTCAATACCAGGTTGATGAATAAAATTTTTTTTTCGTATGTTTATTTCAATACAGATACTAAACTAATCCTTACGAATTTTGTTGAAGAGTAAATTTCAATTTTTGGTTTTATTTTTAGTGGTATGATTGTCTGTGTATTGGTTATGTCCCCTGACATAATTTTGTTATCAATTATTACCATTCTGCTTCTAGTTACCTGACCTTAAAGATGCTGAAGCTGTTCAGAAATTCTTCCTTGAAGAGATTCAGCTTGGTGAAGAGTTACTAGCCCAAGGTAATAGTCGTGTAAAAAACCAAAATTCAACCACGAAAATTTGAAATCTACGTGGCTTTAGTAAGCAGTTTGTGAATAGGGCAGCACCCCGTCTAGCAACTAGAAGGATGCTCTTTCCAAGGGGCTGTACAAAAGGGAAGGTTTTTATAGGAAGCAGGGTGGGACATGGGAGCTGCTGGTAAAAGAAAAAGGGTTGTGTTGGGGACATCTTTTCTTGCGGGGGGAGAGAGGAAGGGTTCTTACCATGCAGATTGCTTTTTTTCTGTGGGGTTGGGGGAGGGCCTAGATGACAGAGTACTTTATTGGTTTTTGACCAGAAAATTGCAGACTGGTTCATTAAGATTATGTTTTGGGGAGAGGTTGGAAATGCAGTTAGGTCAGACATGAAATCTAGGTTTGGTATCAGGGTTTTTTTTAAGACAAATGACACTGTAGGGCTGATGTAATTTTCTTCAATAGTTACTAAAAGGCTAGAAAACTAGGTAGAACTCTTCTCTCTGATGTAAGTTTTTGGTGATAAGGGGCTTTTTCGGTGTACTGTTGTCACCACACCTGGTGGTTCTGTTGCCCATTGCACACAGAGGAGACACTGCTCTGAGGCAGCAGGTCCTCCACAGAGGATAAGGTTGACCCGGCAGGCAGCCGGGCAGGACCGGAGATAAGGTTCCGGTTTGTCTCCCCAAGTGAGGACTTGGAGGGAGTTCAGAGGGGCAGAAGGAGACACTGCACGTACTGTGTATTCTGACTTGGGAGTCTTGGGTGGACAGTCTAGGAATGAAGCCATCTAGGGAGGAATGGGGAAGGTGAGAGGAAACAGAAAGGAATTTCGGGTGGGCTGGGTCGTTGGCTGAGGTCCGGGTGTGGCAGCCTTGCTCCTGGGTCCTGACCGCAGGGCGGGTCTGTGCACAAAGGCCCCACCACAGGCGGGTTTGGGTTCTGGCTGCCATGGGGCCAGCTGGACCTGTTTGTTGGCTCTCGGGCCTGGGTGAGCCCCCGGGACCCGTCTGACCCGGCCTGGTCTGGGGTCTCTGGGGCACTGTGGAGAAGGCCTGCTGTTACCTCCCAGAAGACACTGAAAACTAGGGGAAAACTACCAGGTTCTGGCCTCGGTGTTAGGGCCCTGTTTCAGTACAGCTGTTCCTTAAACAGTTATTCTAACTTCTGTCTAAATACAGTCTTGTGCCCTGGCAGGTATGTCTCAGTGGGTTGGGCGCTGGCCTGTGAACCCAAGGGTCACCAATTTGATCCCTGATCAGGGCACATGCCTGGGTTGTGGGCCATGTCCCCAGTTGGGGACGTGTAGGAGGCAACTAATCCATGTTTTTCTCCTCTTTGTTCCTTTCTTCCCCTCCCTCTAAAAATAAATAAATAAAACCTTTTAAAGTAAATACAGTCTTGCGTTGTCATGTAATGACATTTTGGTCAAGGGTGGACTACATATGCAATGCTGAACCCTTAAGATTATAGTGGAGCTGAAAACTTCTTGTTGCCTAGGAACATTGTAGATGTTGCTAGGCAACAGGATGTTCAGTCTCACGTTACTTATGTGTTTGTTGTCATGCCTGGTCTAAGCTGTAGGGAACAGGATTTGTCACCCCAAATCGTCTCTTCAGCGTAAGGGTTATTTTAGGCTGGGTAATTTTAAGAAACACTGACATGGGAGCAGCTCTGAAAACGAAGGAGAAGGTGCCCTGTGTGAAAAGCATCTACATGTGTAAGGGAAATCTCCCTTTGTCGGGGTCTCCCTCTCCTTGTACTGGGAAGAGGGGGGTGACCTTATCTCTAGAAACTTATCGGTGCAGAAGACAGTGACTTCAGTCTAGAATAGTCTTACCTTGTTTACTGTGCTTTTCCCAGTCACCTCCTATAACCGACTTCTCCCCGCCTCCATCCTCTTCTGTCTTCTGCTGGAGAGGGTGTTTAAGGGGGTGGCTTCAGCCACCTTAGTGAGGTTTTCCGTTTTGTTGGGTCTCTCAGGAATACAGATAAACAGCTTTTGTTTTTCTCCTGCACAAAACCTGCTGCCCTGCCAGTTGTATAAAGTTACAATACTTCTCTATGTTTAGATATGCCAGTACTTAGCACTGTGTTACAGTTGCCTACAGTGTTCCATACAGTAACCTGCCATACAGGCTCATAGCATGGGGGGTGTGTAGTAAGCTCTGCCGTCTGGGTGTGTGTGAGTAAGTGCATGCTGGTGTTCGCACACTGATGAAATTGTGTGACGACGTATTTCTCAGAACGCAGCCCCATCGTCAAGGCAGTGTGTGACTGTGCTTCAAGACACGCTGTTAGGCATTTAGTAATGTGAGGGTTGTGTTATTTAAGACTGGCTCTAGAGATTAATGTTTCTTGTGTCGATACATTTTGAGTGAGTTTTATGTTCACTTGATACAGAGAAGGTAATGAATAATCTTTACAATGGGGACATTTTAAGTAGTTTAGAGAATATAGTCATTGCACAATACTTAAAAAAGTTTCTGTTGTGAAATTGAAATGATCAAATTGAAAAATGTGAGAACTAATTCATTCAGTAATTTAGTCTTAAAGTATTTACAGATATTTTTAGTGTTAAATTAGCTCTTCTCTCAAGTAGCTTTAAAGTAGTTGCTGTCATTAATTTAAAATGTATTAAGTTTTGCCCTGGCCAGTGTGGCTTAGTTGGTTGGGCGTTGTCCCATAAACTGCAAAATCATGGGCTTGGTCCCCAGTCCGGATATGTACAGGTGGCATCTCACAGATCTCTCTCTCACATCAATGTTCGCTCCCTCTCTTTCTCTTTCCCTTCTCTCTCAGCATGTCCTGGGGCAAGGTTTGGTTTTTTTGTTTGTTTGTTTTGTTTTGTTTTTTGTTTGTTTGTTTTTAAAGCTTCAAGTTTTTCTTACTCTCATCACTGTATTGTAAGAGATAAAGACAGTATTGCACTGTATGCTTTTGGTTTTTTGTTTCCTTTATGAGAACAGATTAAAAGTTTAAGATGGTGACAAACCATCTTTACCTTTTGTTGTATCTTTCCCAAGAAATAACTTTTTGCCCTGGCTGACGTGGCTCAGTGGATTGAGTGCCGGCCTGCGAACCAAAAGGGTACTGGTTCAGTGCCCACTCAGGGCACATGCCTGGGTTTGCTTGTGGGCGAGGTCCCCAATTGGGGGTGTGCAAGACAAACCAGTCGATGTTTCTTTCTCCCTCCTTCCCCTCTTTTTAAAATTAAATAAATCTTTTAAAAATTAAAAATAACTGGGGTTTTTTGAGGAAGTGATTATCTTTGGATTGTGAAGTAGGCGATAATACTTAAGTAAAAAATGGGAAAATGACTTAACAGAAAATCATTATGTGACTTTTTCCCCCAATACAAATAAGAAAAATGTGAGGTTTAATCATAGAGCACTGAAATCATCACAAGGATTATTTGAGAGGATATAATTATGTTACTTTAAAAAAAGACTTTATTAATTTTAGAGAGAGGGGAAGGGAGGGAGAAAAGAGAGGCTGAGAAACCTCAATCAGTTTCTTTTTGCTTACACCCCAACTGGGGACTGAACCCACAACTCAGGCAGGTGCCCTGACCCAAGAGCAAACTGGCAACTTTCCCTCTTTGCAGGATGATGCCCAACCAACTGAGCCACATCAGTCAGGGTAATTATATTACTTTAATATCTGAAAAGAAGATTTTGCATGTGTAGTGATTCATATCTGTTTTTAAGGATTATAATGCTTCAGTTTATGCAAAACATTCTCAAGTAAATGATGTTCCTCATGATAAAGATGTCTATACTACCAAAATTTTCTTCTAACTCCCCCAAAATACAAACATTTTAAATTAATTTACTAATAAAGATAGTAGAATATAGTGTACTCCTTATTACTTACGTTTCGATTATCTTAGAGATTCGTGCACTGTGGCCCTTTGTCTGTCTGATTTGAGCTGTTAGATCCAGATTGAGGACAGTTACCCTTGGCGATGGGGCAGGTTAAGGAGGGTCAGGGAACAGTTGATCTTTTGTCCAAGTTCAGTCCTACCCTTCAGCCCAGCACACCCACAGAATTACTTAGCTGCCAAGCTTGCTTTCTTTTGGTGGAAACTACCAAGCCAGCCAGAAGTAGAAGACTCAGATGGTGAGGATCAGAGTACAGGTCAGTATCAGAGTAAGCCAGGTGGGGAAGCATAAGCAATGTGGGCAGTGAACTTCATTGCTCGACAGGTTCTCCTTCATCCAGGCATCTTCCCCAAGTGTGTTCCTTTAACTGAGTAAGATCTTATCTCAGGCTGTGTGACTGGGGGCAAGCTGCACGTTCAGACAGGAAACGGCTTCACGTGCACTGAGTGCCTGCGGTTGCTCACACACTGTTCGCAGTGGATTTGGAGATCTGGGAGGCGTCTCAGTGATCCCCTGTGTTCCACGCATACCACTGCAGTAGCTGTTTCCGCTTAATACCTGTGTCTAAAGATACAGGTTGTGATGCATCGATTCACGCACACATTTTCAAGTACATTTTGTCCTTCGTGCTCATAAAGATATCTAACTTACTACCAAAACTTCTACTGTCCCTGGGCAACCATGTAATTCCCCTTGGTGCCTGTAAGTCAATGGCTGAAGTGAGTATTCTGTGGCCAAGCGGCACCTTGATTATCAAGTCAGTGGAGCCATTACTGAGTCTCTTGATGGAAGTGCAAGCCCATGCAGAAGACCCAAGTCTTGTATTTTAGATTTTCTGTTTTATTTTTAATGCTTCTTTGCTGAGTTCTGCTTTTTAAACAATTTTTAAAGGTTTTATTTATTTATTTTTACAGATACAGGAAGAGAGGGGGACAGAGAGAGACACTGATGTGCAAGAGAAACATTGATTGGTTGCCTCTCGCATGCCCCTAACTGGGGGACCTGGCTTACAACCCAGGCACGTGCCCTGACTGGGAATTGAACCAGCATCCCTTTGGTTCACAGGCTGGCACTCAATCCACTGAGCTACAACAGCCAGGGGGTTTTGTTTGCTTGCTTGTTTTAAAGAAAATATAATTTCTTTTTAATTTTATTGTGAACCTTGAACTGCTCTAAAAAAATTGTAATAAAAAAGATTTCAAATAGAGGATTTTTAATAATGTACATTAAAAGGACTTCCTGCGTTGAAAAGTCCTGTATAGAATATTTAATTTTAAACTGTATTTAATAGTGTAAAATTCATTTGCTCTGAGAATTTGGGGCAGTCTTTGGAGTGTGATTTCAAATGGAATTAACTGAGAACAGGGGCCACCTCTCAAGTACTTACTCAGTTAGGGAAACCTTCAAAAACTATATACCTGATGTAATTTTTTTTCTTTCAAAAGTACTACAACTATTGCAGGAATTTTTTTTAAGATTTTATTCATTTATTTTTTAGAGAGGGAAGGGAGGGAGAGAGAGAGAGAAACATCAATGTGCAGTTGCTGGGAGCCATGGCCTGCGACACTTTGGTTCACAGCCCGCGCTCAATCCCCTGAGCCACGCCAGCCAGGGCTATTGCAGGAAATTTGTAGGTAAATAAAAAGACTAAATTCTACTACTCAGAGATAATCACCGTTTTTTTACCTGCTTCTTCCTGCCACTTCTATTAGTATGACCATTTTGCTTATAGCATCACTTAACAACACATATTTTTTAACTTACATGTGGTAATACAGTACCAGGGATTAGTTTAAGATGAAATTGGCTCTCTGTCTGCCTCAGTCCCCAACTTCCTGTTCTCCCTTCTCATAGAAGGGTGTTCCATTGTTAGCAATTTCTTATGTGATCTTTCAGAAATATTCTGACTTATAAATAATAATATACGTGGATGTTTCTGCACCTTAATTTTCCCCCTTTTGTATGTGTATTGGAGATACCTCATACCAGCGCATACAGTCTGGCCCATCCTTGTTAATGGCTTCATAATATCAGTTACATGAACGTACTATAGATTATTTCCAAGTTCTTACTTGCATGGTGTTTTTGGTCTGTATCAATTAGAGGTGCAGTGAAGACTAGAGTTGAATTCCTGACAAAGACAGAGGCTTTTCAGGTTATGTGTGTTTTCCTGTCCACCTTCCAGGTGAATACGAAAAGGGCGTGGACCACCTGACCAATGCGATCGCCGTGTGTGGACAGCCGCAGCAATTGCTGCAGGTGCTGCAGCAGACACTCCCCCCGCCGGTGTTCCAGATGCTTCTGACTAAGCTTCCCACGATCAGTCAGGTGAGGATTTAAACATCATGTGATAAAAGTAGAACCTGAGAATTCAATGTTTTAGAGACATTAGCATTTAAAAATGAACCTAGTGAAATGGTGGAATCATGAAACTCATCCATATAATGAAAATAGTACTCGAGACAATGGTGCTTGGAATTTTTTTTCCGAGTGGAAAAACATCCAGATGACTGGGAGTAAGATCTAGTGATCGTGTCCGAGAGATGGATCCGGAAGTGTGTCTCTGAGAGTGACGGCAGACCATAGTATTCCAATCCCAGAATTCAGGCCATTCTCAACTACTTCCTGACACTGGCTTTCTGCCCTCTCTCACGTGTGGCCCTGCGTGCAGGTCTGAGGCGTGACGGAGGAGCCGGGATGGCATAGCCTGGTGAGTAGGTCGTAAAGGACCCTGGACCACTCTGACCTTGCTTGTCGGAAGGCCCCAGCGCCTCACGTCTGCCATGGTGGGGCTTGGGTTCAGCATTGTTTCACTACATCCCCAAATCCCTACTGAATAGGGCAAAAGGTTACACCATTTTGTACACAACCCATAACTTAAGAGTTGAGTAAAGCTCCTGCTGTTTGTTTTTAATCCTTTCCAAGGAGCCCAAGTGAATCTACTTGTTGGAAGGGCATATCGGTTACATGTTTTAATTTCTACATTTGGTATGATTAAAAATTCACTAAAATGACGGCGTAATTCTTCAAGATGATCTTTACTCTACTAAATTGGAAAGGGATGAAAGAAAAGACAGATCCCAGAGATTTATTAGGGGAGAGGGTTGAAAAACCAAGGAGCTGGTCTTAATCTTTTTTATTTTGACTGATGTGGTTCCCCGCCTGTATCAGAATCGTTTAGTTAACATTATTTGCACTTTGAAAAGCAGCCTGGTATGTAGAGCTTTGGGGAAATTAACCTGAGGGGGATGTGATGTCTTGAAATATGGATGAATTCAGGATGAAGCCTTAATTCTTTTCTATAAAGATGACCTTTTTCACTCAGCTAACTTGTCTCGTGTTATCTAGAAATGTTGTTTTCAAGGTACTAATTGGAGAATACCGCATTCTTTCTTCATATACGGATTTGGAGCATTTCCAGGTCAAAAAGGGAAATATTTGGAGCATAGAATGCTCAGCATTCTTAGCACTCATCAGTATTTTTAGTTTACGTAGGAATAAAGAGATTTTGAATTCATTTTCATTTCAGTTATGTAATTGTCTAACATGTAGCACAGTAAAATGGTATGCCTCCTTTACTCGTTTGAATTTTGAAATGAGACTGACAGTAGTTACGATCATTTTCTTAGATGATAATGTATAAAGTGTTTAATGTTGAAATCTCAGAGTGGGTAAACTTTAGGTAGATCTATTTCTTGGAATACAAAGGGCATTTCCTTTTTAATTTATTTTTATTTAAACAAGGCATTTTTGTTGAACCTGATTATATATATCCTTATACTTTGTAAGAGTTAAACATATTTTTCTTCTTCCAGAGAATTGTAAGTGCTCAGAGCTTGGCTGAAGATGATGTGGAATGAGAAACAAATGTCAACGCAATAATCTCCATTAAAAATGTTTTTAAAATCTTAACTCGGAAGATGAGCAGCTCTGGGGGAATAAGGGCAACTAGGCTTGGTATGGACCGTCCTACACTAAATCTACCAAAGTCAACTTCTACTTTGTGTAGATCCATTCGTCTTTTATTTATTTTTCCCAGTGAAGAGTGTATTTTGATAGAGAGCTTTTCGTTTTATAAATACACTATCAGTTACTGAAATATCATGGATTTTGTTTATTCCTAAAATGTGTAATTAAAATGTACATATAACATCATATTACGTACATCAGAAATATCCAGTGCTCAGTTTTGAAAGGCATTGAAAGCAGGTGGAAGCTGAAGAATGGACTTTTTTTAAGCTAGTACATTTTGCTGCACATCAGAAAATTGGGTGGAAACATGATTGTGTTTATCAAAACTGGGTATTCAAGTCTTTGAGACCACGTCTTTGCGTTTAATCCCGCAAACGTGTAAGATGTGCTGTTGTGCGGAGCTAACGGCCTCACCCACCCTGCGCGGCAGTCTGGAAACGTTTTGTTGGAGGCGGTGGCTTACTGTGCTCTGGATATTATCTCCTGGTGTTGTAGGTGCATGTAGTTGCAAATAGCACTGGGAACTAGATCTCTGTGTGCCCCGGTGTAGCTGTCCAGCTTCTCCAGTCACTGTTGCCTGCCCACTTGCCTCACTCACGAGATGAGGGGGTTGGCGTGCGGACCCAGAGAAGCATCCCTTGCAGCTCTTCATTTGGTCATGCTTCAGCACTATGAAATCCACCCTTCTGAGGGGCAATCAGGCCTTGCATTTTTTTATTCTCTAAATTTTGCATGCTTGCCTGGCTTAGTATTTCTGAAAGTATTTTTTTAAGGTATTATAACATTGTTTTTCACTGGAATCATGTGGTTCTGTCACTGCTCTTGTAAATTAATCTGAAATTGAACCTTTAACTGAGATGATATGCTTGTAAAAACCTATTTCTTTGCTTTTATCCTATGTACCTCCTTAATCCTTTAATCTGATCCATTTATCTTGTTGTGACGAGAATAAGGTATAGCCTGTGGCTGGAGACGTGCAAAGACGGGAGGTGATGGGACCTCTTATTCACAAAATAGTGACATTATCTGCAGTCACAGATTCGGTATCAGACCTGAGCATAAGGGTGTTGGGCACTAAATGATCTGCTGAACTGAACAGCATCTCTGCTTCTGTTCTGTCTAAAAATCTCTGGAGCGATCCCAAAGTCTCTTCCTACGTGTACTAGGCTTTTTATTTTGTTTTACTTACAAACTCCTTGAACCTCGGGTTTTGCGGTGGCTGTGGTACAGAGGAAAGAGTTTGGGATACGACCCTGGACAAGTCGTGTGGCATCTCTGAACTTCTGGTATCCCCTGTACAAAATGAGGACCAGGTGACTCACACATTTAACGACTTCCCCAGGTTCCTTCCAGGCTTGTGATCCTGAACCTTAAAACAGTACTTTTTTTACTACACCTAGCACACGCTTTTGGGGGTGACCAGTAGAAACATGCTAGTTAGTTTTACTAATAGGATCCCCAATCCAAAGCAGAGGGTAGTGGTCATTGGTCAGTGAGTGGAAACAGTCTTGTAGCTTGCACCCGCCCAAACAAAGTGTAGAGAACAGAGGCCACCAGAAGGTAGAGAGGAAGGAACATAGGGCCAGAGGGAATGTGGGGTGGGGGGAGAGATCAAGAGAACAGGCCTGGAAACCCTGGGGACTGGCAGGGGCCTGGGGGCGGGGGGAGGGTTAACTTGGACCCGGAGGGTGTGAAGAGTGGGCCTGGGCCCTGGAGCCTGGGGTGCGTCCTAGCAGGACGTCACTGTCACTTCACTCGGCTTGCAGCTGAAGACTGGCTCTGATGAAGGCGTGCTGCGGGGGCAGTGGCCTCTGCACTTCAGAGCTGACTCAGCCAAGTGCACTTTCTTATTTAAATAAGTGAGAGCTTTGGTGCTTTAAAAATAGGTACCACTCTTGAAAGCCAGCTGTGTTAGGTTAAAAAGAAAATTTGCCCCCAGCACATAATTGCTGAACAGTCTCCTGGGACCAGGCAGTCACGCTGGTGCTGGCCACATGGTGCGCAGCTCCCGATGGGAGCGGAGTGGTGGCCGCCGGCCTGTTCCCCTGTGCTCGTGTTGCACACGTAAAATCTTCGGACGTGGGAATAATAAGTGCACATTGGCATGCCTTTGGGGGAGGAGGTCTGTTTGGTTCCACGATCTGTACTTCAAGGGAAAGCATTCGAACAGGCTCACCTGGTGGTAGCAGTGCTGCTCTATTAACAGATTCCCAGGACTTGCGTCCACACCTAACATGTAAAACCTCGTACAGTGTGCGTAGTAGGCTAGCAGGCTTTTGACCTGCTGCTTTCTGACCCTGTCAAATCAATGTGGCCCAGAGTGTGCAAATGAAATGTTATTGCAGAAGAGATTATGAGATAATTGGTATATCATGCAGATATCGTACAAAATTTTCTTTCTAGTAACATAAATGCAGTTTATCATTGCTTGTGCCTCAACTGTTTAAGTGACTATTAAAGGGCTTGGAGAACATTTTGGCTTGGTGTTTATTTGCAGAAGTGAATTCGGCTGAACCGGGTGACTCCCGGGTTGTGGCACCCAAGTGTTTTTAGGTTTCAGCATCCCTCTGAGGGTGCTGGCAGCTGCACAGCTTCTCCCCAGGAATGTGCACATTTGCCTTTGATTTCAGGGGGTTCACAGATTCAGGCTAGGTGGCCCCTGCCTGGATGTCAGGCAGGCGAGGACTCTGCAGCCGTGGCTGTCCAGCTGCAGCAGGTGTCAGAACCACCTGGAAGGCTGTGACAGCAGACTGCCGGGTGCTGGGCTGGGCCAGGAGCGGCAGGGCCATTGGGCCCTTACGTCGGGTTCCCAGGGCCCGATGCTGCTGCTGGTCGGGGGTCCTGCCATGAATGAGACACAGACAGGGACGCTCAGCGGTGATGTGGAAGACGTGACAGGACGTCCCTGTCACTGTCACGGCCGGCTGTGGTCAGACGATGCCCTCCAGCCCTCTGTGACAGCAACAGTGAATGTGATTGAAACGCCAGCACTCGAGTAAGCGTGATCTGGAGCACGAAGACCGTCATCCTCAGGTGTTGCATTTAAGACAGGCCAGCCCATTACAGGGTGCTCGAGGGGAGTTTCTCCAAACTGGATGTGATGTTGCTGGCTCAGAAATTACTCTCCATAAGCATTTTAGTAGGGAGTCTTTAAATTTCTATTCCAGTTTTGTGTTTTGGGGCAAATCAAATAGATTTTTCCCCTTTTGGGTACAAGGTTTCTAGGACAATGTGTGTGTGTGTGTGTGTGTGTGTGTGTGTGTGTGTGTGTGTATTTGCCTTTAAAGGCCATAGCAGTGTTCTGGAAACAGCCCAGGAGGCATTGTGGGGGCACTAAACACTTTAATTCCAAACACTAATTCCCACTGGTAGTGACCAATTACTTTGATGTCAAGCTAACAGGCTAGGAGTTGGGCTGGACAGAGGGGAATGGGGAGGAGGCTGTGGTTACACCGGAGCTTGAACTGGTACCTGGTGTTGAGCGGTGTCCCCGTGTCAAGTGCCGGCACATGGGCACGTTTGGGGAGAAGTGGATCCCGCTGGAACTGGGCTGAGATCGGGGTCCGTGCGGCCCTGCCTGCTCGCTGCATACAGAAGGGGAGGACGGAACTGAGCTGCCTGGGCTTGCTCCCTGGCGGTGGGCGTCTCGGAAGGTCTAAAACCAGAACTTTTCTCAGTTCACTCAGAGCAACACAGAAGAGCAGTCCCCAGAGGGGTTGCTCGCCCTGCTCAGCATTCGAGGAGGACAACTTTGTGTTCCTAGCAGAGGCTGGTTTCCTCTTTAAAACCAGTTTGCCTTTCAACATCCCGTTCCTACAGAGCACGCAGTGGCTTCCAGAAGTGTCCGCTGCAGTTCCACTGTTCAGCAGGGCTCCGGTAGCAAGTGCAGAAACCCCGTGTGGGGAAGAGGAGTCCGGCTGTGGGCACAGGCGGCTCCAGCCCACGCAGACGAGGTCAGGGACGTTGCGGAGCTCCAGGAAGTGCCGGCCCAGCCTGAGAAACCTGCCCGGTGTCCTGCAGTGAACGGAAGACTCGTGGTCACCCCCAGCCCCACGCAGCTTTACACATACAGCTTACATGTGTTTAAGATGTACAAGGGGTGTTTTGATGGACTGCATTGTGAAATGATCACCACCTTCAACCTCCTTAACATCTGTCACCTTGTCGCCTTGGTGTGCGTGGTGAGACTATGTAAGACCTACAGATTTCAAGTGTGTGGTGCGTACTCACTGTCGTCGCACACTCTACACTAGATCTCTTCCCACCTGGGAGTCTACCCTTCGACCACCGGCTCCTCATTTCCTCCAGCCCCCACCCCAGCTCTTGGTAACCACCCCACTTCCAATCTGTTTCTGTGAACTTCAGTTTTTTTTGGATTCAACACGTGAGATGCAGCGTTTGCCTTTCTGTGTCCGGCTCATTTCACTTAGCGTGTCCTGCAGGCACATTGGTGTTGGATGTGGAGGAATTTCCGTTTAAGGCTGACTGCCACTGTATGTGTGAGTCACATGTCACGTGTGTGTCCATCCACAGATATAGACTCTGTCCCCTGTCTCGGCTGCTGTACACAGTGCAGGCACCTCTGAGATGGGGGTTCCACTTCCTCCAGACGTACACCCAGAAGTGGGATCGCTGGGTCATGAGGCAGTTCTGGGTCCAGCTTGTGGACGACCCTCCATGCTGCTTCCCACACTGGCGGCACCAGGCTGCATTAGCACCTCCAGTGCCCGAGGGCTCCCTTCTCCCCGCACCCTCACCCACTTCTGACTCCGAGATCCCAGCCCTTCCGGCAGGTGTGAGGTGGTTTTGTGGTTTTGATTTGATTTGGTTGTGGTTTTGATTTCCTCTCCCTGATGATTGGTGATGCCGAGCTCCTTTTCATACACATGTTGGCCATGTGTCTGTCTCCGGAAAAACACATTCAGGTCGTTGGCCCATCGTAAAACTGGGTGGGGTTTCTGTTTGGCTGTCCAGTTGTATGAGCGTCTTACATTTTTTTGGATATTAACCGCTTATCAGATACGTGTTTTGCAGCTGTTTTCTCCTATTCTGTAGGTTGTTTCTTCTTCATGTTGCTGATGGTTTCCTTTGCTGTGCAGAAGGTTTTAGTTTGACTGAGTCCCAGCTTATTCTTGCCATTGGTGTCAAATACAAAAAATCATCGCTGAGGCATGTCAGAAAGTGTTGAACTCTTGAATCCATTTCGAGTTGATTTTCATGTATGGTGCAAGTAAGGTCCCATTTCTTGTGTTTGTGTTGGGAGCCAGTTTTCCCAGCACCGTTGATTGGAGAGCTGGCCCTTCCCCATTGTATATTCTTGGCTTTTTCGTCTAGGATGAGCTGGCTGTAAGATTCAAGGTTTATTTCAATCAGGGAGGGTAACCTGCACTGTGTGTAACAGAGGAGGACTGTTTCTGTTTATTTGTAAGAATCGGAGCACTTTCCACTTTGAAGATGAGTCCCGACGAGCAAACGGAACGCCGCTGTGCGACTCAGGTTGCAGGGGGAGTGGCCGCTGCTGTTCTCGTGGGAACACGGAGCTCGAGGAGGCGTGGAAGCACACAGTGTCCCCGAAGTCTTGTCATAGCTTTTTATAAGACGAACATTTTTGTTCTTTATAATTGTGCAGTGTCTGACATGAAAAGTCTTTGCCTGCCCCCAAGTCACTGAGTGACATAAAGTTCGTGCCTCGTGAGTGTACGTCGTGACTTCCCAGGCTCCCATCGCAGGCTGGACGGGTGGGCAGACCCGAGTGTGCAAAGGCGGGGTGGGGAGCAGGCGACCTGCAGCAGGTCTGGGGTGAGCCAGGGTGGGAGCCAGGACCCTGGACCCCGGGAGGGGCCTCGGGGCAGGCAGCTGGGCTCCTGCTAGAACCGGATCCTCTCAGACCCCTTGTGTCTAGAAATTCTCCCTCACTTCTCCATGCTTCCTGGGTGATGACTTCTCTCTGGCTTCAGTGGCACCTGTACCTGATGACCCCCTCCTGAGCCCAGGTGGGTATGTCCACGGACACCTCAGGTGACCTGTATGGAACTGAATTCATCTCCCCCACCCCAAGCCTGCTGCTTCTGAGCCCGCTTCTACTTGACCATCGTCCTCTGACCTGACTGCATTCCGTCGGTGAAGGAACCTTGCCTGTCCCCACTCTCAAATCCAGCCCACTTCTCTTTGGCCTGGGCGCTGATCCACACGGCTGCCTAAGGGGTTGTTCTGGAACATGTCCCTCCCTTGTGTGACGCCTGAGCCCGTACCGTCCTGATTCGCTCTCCGACCTCGTCCCTTTGTTTGTGCATGGAGGGCAGGGAAAGTATCCTGTCCAGCCTAGCAACTAACAGAGCTCATTAGGGGAGATGTACAAGGCACATTTTGGGTGGTTGCAGACGAGTGGCTAGCCACTGTGCTTGACCAGGTCAGGGCAGTGTCCCGTTCTGAGAGACCAGCTGGCTGTGGGGTGAGCGAAGGTACTGGCCTCTGTCAGACACTCCAGTGTCATCTCCTGCCTCGGGACCTTTGCACGTGACATGCCTGTGCTAATGGCCCATGCCATCACTGGTGTCACCCTCAGGTTGACAGATTCTATGATCCCCTCCCAGGGCAGGTTGACATGCCCCTTGGGGGTTCCTGTAGAACGCTAGGGTGTTCCTCCTGTGGCCCAGGATCTTGGGAACTCGTCCCCCTTTTCCTGCTAGGTCACTCCTAGGGATGTATGTCATCATCATTGGATTTCCCAGCATCTGCATAGCTGCACGCTTAGTAAATCCTTCATGGATGAACAGAAATCCAAACAGGCAGAAGTAGGCTCAGAACTTTTCCTGACGAAGTTAGTGTAAGCTTCTTTGACCACGCCGCAGGGGAGGCTGACGTGGGAGTGTTGAGTGGGGGGGGCGATGAAATCTGTCTTAACGCTGCTCAGTGGCTGAGTCACTGGGTCATTAGAAATACACAAAGGCTGAGAATAGAAGGGAACATACCTGGTTTTTCTTATATTTGACAGCCTCCTCGTTGAGCAAAATGGCAAAAATAAATTTTCAGAAGCTAGTCTGGCAGTCACTGAAGTAGTGTTTATGAGGTTTTCAAAAAACAACTTAGAGTCACCCTAAACTATTTAATTCACCCTTGAAAGCTTGTGAAATGTGGGGGTGAGTTAGGTGTAAGGCTGCTGCTCCGTGGGCCGGTCTGTACCCGGGCTCCTCGGTCCCCTCCGCAGGACGGGCACCGCGCCGTGGTCCCCCAGAGCGGGACGGATGTCGCACAGCCCAGGCTTGCACCTCACGCAGCACTTGGAGGACTCGGGGTTCAGTCAGCTTTCACGGATGACATATTTCTAAATTTGCTTTTGTATTCAGAAAAAGATGCTAGCTAGATGATCCCATCCTCAATAAATGCTTGATGACAAAAGACAAGACTTTCCAAACTTCCTGACTTTCAAGTTATTTTCTTAGACAGTCACAAGCTCAGTTTCAACAATGTTACAACCTCGGAGGGACTGCTGTCTCAGGAGCGTGTTGTGGTTTGAGTTTGGCTCTGTCACGCACAGGCTGGCTGACTCGGGGTAATGAGTCACTCAGGCACTTGATTTTTTTTTTATTATTTATTTTTAAATAAAGAGAGGGAGAGAAATATGGATTGGTTGCCTCTTGTACGCGCCTGGAACCCAGGCATGTGCCCTGACCGGGAATTAAACCAGCGACCTTTCAGTTTGCAGGATGACACCCACATGGGTCGAGTATTGCTCAGAAATACTTCCTGAGCGTTGAGTCCTCGTCAGTGGAACGGAGAGAAGATGAGATAATGTAATGATGTGCTCGGATGCTCCCTTTGCTGCTAGACCGGGAGTTTCTACTGTGACCTGTCAGTAGGTGGGAAGTAAATACACTGAACTGCCCTGGGGGTCGGAGGGGGCACGAGCAGTCAGGTTATTTGACCAGGATTAAACTGCTCTAGAACTTGGCAGTATTAGAGCTGACTTTCCTCTGTGGGCTCAACCTTACACTGACTCGTTCCATTAAAAAGTTTCAGCCCTGGCCAGGTAGTTCGGTGGGTTAAAGTGTCTCCCTGTGCTCCAAAAGGTTGGGGGTTCGATTCCCGGTCGGGGTATACAGGCAGCAACTGATAGATGTGTCTCTCCCACACTGATGCTCCTCTCTCTCCAAAACCAATAAAGATATTGTCAGTGAGGATTAAGTTTTTAAAAATCAGTTTCAGGGTGGAACCATAAGCCAGCAAAAGGTTTACCCTTTCATTTGTTGTCAAAGACAGTACCAAACACTCAGATGTTGCTAAACCTGAGGTTCCCTCCTAAACACTCCTGGCGTGAGGGTTTCCTCGGACGTGAGAGTAGACCCGGGCACTCATCCGAGGCCCACCCCGAGCGCCTGTGGGTGGGTGGGGGCGGGAGGCGTCCGGCCGTTTCTCGCGGAGACATTTTTGGCCGGTGGTCTTGCATTCCATTTGGGTCAGTAAAGGAGGACGTTTCTCTCCGTTCTCCATCAGAAAGGAAATGGCCAGCCAGAGTGCCTGCTGAGTTAAGGGGGACTTCCAGCAGGAAATTTGCAGAATTCGCATGTTCTTTTGCCACATGCAACTTCTCTCTGGTGCCAGGGCTTACAGATCGGGCTGTCCTTGCTTAAGAAGGAAGTTCCACCCGTTTCCTGTGGGAGAGGGAGAGCCGGTGCCCGTGCGGCCTCCAGGCGATGGGAGAACTGAGCGGCGTGTGGGGAGGGGGTGCCGCACAGACGTCCGAACAGCCACCCCCGCAGCAGGAGGTCACAGCCCCACTGACCGCTCGCCCGGTGTGCTCTGCAGGCCTCCCGCTGCCCGGCTCACATCGTCTCAGCACACGGCTAGTGTCCTCGCTTCTCTGAGAGGTCCTGGGGCGCCCCTCAAGTGCACAGTCACACAGGGACACCTCGGAGGACTCCCACCTCTGTGTCACTGCATCTGCGGCCTCGAGCCTGGTCGCACAGTGCTGGCTGCCTGGGCCCGCAGGGTGGGCTCCCTCACCACGGCTGGGCGCAGCGCCCTTCCCCGTTCCGGGGGGGCTGTCTGCCAGGAGGACACCCGACACTGGACTCCTTTCTGGGAGACGGCACCCCTCGCCGGTCGCTGGAGGAGATGCTTAGACTCTCCTGGGCTCTCGATGTTCTGCTTCAGAGAGGTAACAGTTGGAAGTAAGCATTTTTTTTTGGTCAGGCCTGCAGCCCGATCTTGTCTTCTGACACCGACTTGGAGAATCATCCTCATCTTATTCCCTTATTTTAGTTTAGCTGATGCTCTCCTCAAATAAAGATTTGTAACATTAAACAAACAACCCTGCATTTGTGTCATGGTTTTACAGCTCTAGATGTTTTATCGTTGAATCCTCAAGGCCGGGCGGAAGACAGGCTCTTCACAGAGGACCCTACGGTGTGGAACTGGCAAGTCACTTGTTCGGCATCTCCGAGAATTAGCGATGAAAATGGGTCCCGGCTCGTCTGTCTGGGGTGCCCACGCCGCCCTCCCGCAGGCCGTGCTGCGGCAGAGCAGTGGTTACGTGCTGTGGGACAGGAAGCAGACGCACGTCCTCCCCTTGGCAGGAGCTCCTGCAAGAACCCACCGCTGGTTTCTTCCAGCTGGAGGTGAGCCCTGGGACCACAGCGCGCCGCTGCCGGTTTCGTTTGTGCTGCGTGCCCGGCGCTTCTCGTGGTTTCTGGGAGCACGCAGTCAAAGCTAAGTGGATGAATTAGACACAGGTCCCGCATACAAAACCTGGTAGAGCCTGACGGAGAAAACCTGCCCCATCTCACATAAATACGTAAAGCAGTGTAAGTTCATACTGGGAAGTGCTCGCCAACACGAAACACCCTTGGAAGGCTCGGTCCTCTCAGCTGCACGTCGCTCCGCCTTGCCTCTGCGCCCCCAGAGCAAAGGGCCCCCCTGGCTCAGGGACTTAAGGTCCGTGGTCAGGGCGGTCCCGGGAGACGGCCGAGCGGGCGTGTGCTCAGCAGCCCAGAGCCAGGTGTGCGTGGAGCACGCGCATCGTCAACCGTGTCCTCTGATCTGATTAAAACAGTCACGATCCCACACGTCGCTCACTCCGTGCAGGAGGGCGCTGGCAGGTGCCAGTGGCTGCAGGAAGCCCGCACCCACTGTGTCAGGGAAGAGCACCCAACCCTCACACGGGCCTGGGTGTGTGCGGGCATCGTACATAATGGGCTTCACACGGGATGCTGCCACACTGGCCGGCTGTCCCTGGGGCCCCTGCAAGGTTTGGGGGTTTCTCTTAATCCTTACCCACGGGGGGCGGGTGGAGAGAAACAGCAGTTGGTTGCCTCCCCACACACCCGGGATTGAGCCCACAGCCCTTCGGTGCACAGGACAATGCTCCTACCAACAGCCGCCTGGCCAGGGCGCCCATCAGCCTTTCAGGGGCGGGCTTGTCACCGCCGGCTGTCATTTCAAGCCTCCGTGAGCTGGTCGTGTGTCCCGTGTCACCGTGAAGTGGAAGGGCAGTGCCCGATGAGCTGTGTTTCCTCCGTGAGCGACCCACAGCTACTGCCACACTGCGAGGAATCTCCGGCGCCCTGCGTTGGGCTCCACGCCACAGGGTTGACCCTGGACCAGGCTTTTGTGAAGCAAACATCAGAAAGTGTGTGGTGTCAGGTGCATTTTTGCAGAAGCACAGCCTCCTCCCCTGTTCTGCATGGCGGTGGGCACAGTGCTGGTCTTGGCTGCCGTGAGGATCATATTTGTCAGGTCTGTTCTTTCCCGCGGGGAGGGGGCGTTAGACACGCGAGAGGAGGCGCCAACACAACCCCCAGCGGGTGAGCGGTAGAAGCGGAGGGGAGCATTGGCGCCAGTGGTGGCGGCCAGAGCCCAGGGCCCCGCGGGTCACCCTGGGTGTCTGTGGTGCTGCCCACCAGCTGGGGACATGGAGCCAACAGCCAGGCTGAGCTTAGAGACTCAGTGTCCTTGGCTCTGGAACGTGGTTCTAGTTGCAAGATGAAATGCTGGAGCATTTATTTCTTTAGGAAAAGAAAAGTTCATCCTAGAAAATGCGGCAGGATGGCATTCTGTGAGGTGGTGTCTCAGGTCCCCATAAATTACAGCTTTATGTGGGAACGTGCCAACCGAGAGGGTGTGATTTGGAAACGTAGTCGGACAGAATTCCAGGTTGGTCTTCAGAGCGCTTCAAAGCAACCCGTGTGGCTTCTATATTAAAAGCAAAGAATAAAATGTAGCGGAGGGTGTGTAACTCTTAATGCCCCAAGTCTGTATGATCAGAGCAGCAATGGGGGGGGGGGCACCACGGGGCGGGGAGCAAACATGCTCTCTGGGGTCAGAGACAGGGCGTGAGTCCGGGGCCTGCCGCCTGCGAGGGAACGTGACCCCCTGGGGCTGCCGTCGCTGCCTTCCCGCGGCTGCGGATGCAGTGGCCGCGCGCCCCTGCCCGCGTGTCCGGGCGTGTGCTCCGACATCTACCTCTGCGCAGACTCAGACACGACGTGACGTCATGACGTCTGCCATCTTACAAGCGCCTCTTGACCCCCTTTCTCCTGCGACTGGGCCCCGTTTCTGTCCTCACTTCGATGTTAGATGTTAGAGCGTCTCCAGCCCGTGCGCACTGTCTCCCTCTCGTGCACTCTCTGGAGACCTCCCCCCCCGCCCCACACACACACTCAGACTCGCGCCCTGGCCCCTTCAGCAAGGCTGCTTCTGCCAGGGACACCAGCGACCTCCCTGGTGCCGGATTCTGGGGCCGGTTCTCAGTCTCGGGCCCTGTGGCCCCTCAGCAGTGCTGGGGGTGCCCCGGCCCTTCCGCTGGGAGCCTGCCCCCTGGGCTTCAGGGCTCGGCCCTCTCGGGTCCTGCGCCCGCCGCCCTGGCCGCTCTCTCCCCGGTTCCCTCGCTGGGCCCTTGGATGTCTCTTCCTGCTCTGCTTGCTCCTCGCTGACCGTGTCCAGGCCCAAGCCTGCAGGTTCCTCCTGGACACCCTGACAGCTTCACCCTGAGCTCCGACCCGGGTCCCCACTTCCCACCGCGTGCGTGTCCGTGAGCGTCTCGGAGACCTCTCCCTGGGAGCTGTGGGAATGGAACCCTGTCTCCAGACCCACTCCCTGGGGTCCCCTCCGCCCCAGTTAACGGTTCCTTCAGCCTCCCGGACGCTCGGGCTGAAGCCTGGGGAGGCCACCTTCTGCCCTCTCTCACCCTGACGTCCAGCCTGCAGGAGACCCTGTTGCCTCTGCCCGTGCTGTGCCTGGAGGCCAGCCTCTCCCACCACCGCCCCTGTCACGCTGGCCTGTGCCACAGCCTGCGTGACATACTGTGTATTTTGTTCCGTTTATCTATGTAACGCCTGTCTCCTCCACAGAAACGTAGTCCAGGAGGGCCGGGTCCTCCTCTCTAGTTGGGTTCCCTGCCAAATCCCCAGGGCTTAATAACTGTTGGTACCCTGACTGGTGCAGGTCAGTGGGTTGGACATCATCCCGCAAAGCCAAGGGTCCCTGGTTCGATTCCCGGTCAGGGCGTGTGCCTGGGCCGTGCGCCAAGTCCCCTGGTCTGGGCGCATACGAGAGGCCACCAATCGGTGTTTCTCTCCCTCCCCTCCTCCCTCCCTTTCTCTCTCTCTTAATTGGTAAATGAAGGCGGAAATGAAGCAGTCGGTGAACAGCAGGTACTTGATAGATGGATAAACAGTAGGTTTTATTTTTGTCCTTAGATATCAAATTTGAGCCAGAAATTTAAAGAAAAACATTGCTCCATGAGGGAGCAAAAACACACAGCCCGAAGGTGGGCTTTTGTGCTGGACCAATTCCTTCCAATTACTCAACGTTTTACAAAGCGGGAAGCGGGGGGGATGTTCTGGAGGAAAAGAATTCAAAGGCTCTGACACCGGATGCATTGTGTGGTCCTCGATTGTTTGAGCAAAACAACTTTAAAAGCCATTTGTATAATATACAGGGAGATCTGAACATGAGGTGGTGTTAGACAATATTGAAAATTATATTGTCCTAGCTATTTTAATAAAAACTGATTATGTACTACAGTAACCATTTTATTTATACATAAAAATTAATAGACTTCCAGCCAAGATGGAGGTGTAGGTAGATACTGTGCCTCCTCACACAGCCAAAAGGACAAGAAATTTAAAAACAAAAAACAACCAGAACTGCCAGAAAGTCAAACTGTATGGAAGTCCGACAACCAAGGAGTTAAAGAAGAAATGTTCCTCCAGACCGGAAGGAGGGGTGGAAATAGACAGCTGGGGGGAGGGGCCTTGTGGTAAGGCGGCGGCTGGAGGAGCAGGTGGTCCCACATTTGCAGGCTGATAAACTGGAGGAACAACTGGAGAGTGACACAGACTGCGCAACCCAGGGCTCCAGCTTGGAGAAATAAAACCTCAAACCTCTGAAAAAACCTGTGGGGGCTGCAGTGATGGGAGAAACTCCCAGCCTCACAGGGTCCTAGAACATACACAAACCCACCCACCTGGGAATTGGCACCAGAACGGCCTAGTTTGCTTGTGGGTAGTGGGGGAAGTGACTGAAAACCCAGCGAGAGCCTAGCAAGCAGCGTTGTTCCCTCTCTGACCCCTCCCCCACAGACAGCACCACACCAGTGACCTGGGTTGCCCAGCCCTGGGAAATACCTAAGGCTCTGCCCCTTCCTACATAACAGACCCACAGAGACAAAAAGAAAAAAAAAATATGGCCCAAATGAAAGAACAGATCAAAGCTCCAGAAAAAATACAACTAAGTGATAAAGAGATAGCCAACCTACCAGATGATTAGGATGCTCACAGAAATGGTTAAGTATGGTTGCAAAATAGAGGAAAAAGCGAAGGCTATGCAAAATGAAATAAAGGAAAGTGTACAGGGAACCAACAATGACAGGAAGGAAACCAGGACTCAAATCAATGGTTTGGACCACGAGGAAGAAATAAACAGTCAACCAGAACAGAATAAAGAAACAAGAATTCATAAATATGAGGAGAGGCTTAGGAACCTCCAGGACAACTTTGAACGTTCCAACGTCCAAATCATAGCGGTGCCAGAAGGAGAACAGGAAGAGCAAGAAATTGAAAACTTACTTGAAAACATAATGAAGGAGAACTTCCCCAATCTTGCAAAGGAAAGAGACTTCCAGGAAGTTCAGGAAACTCAGAGAGTCCCAAAGAAGTTGGACCCAAGGAGGAACACACCAAGGCGCACCATAATTACATTAGCCAAGATTAAAGATAAGGAGAGAATCTTAAAAACAGCAAGAGAAAATGAAAGAGTTACCTACAAAGGTGTTCCCATTAAGACGCCTAGATGATTTCTCAAAAGAAACCTTGCAGACAAGAAGGGGCTGGAAAGAAGTATTCCAAGTCATGAAAGGCAAGGACCTACATCCAAGATGACTCTATCCAGCAAAGTTTTCATTTAGAACGGGAGGGCAGATAAAGTGCTTCCCAGATAAGGTCAAGTTAAAGGAATTCATCATCACCGAGCCCTTATTATATGAAATGTTAAAAGAACTTATCTAAGAAAAAGGAGATCAAAAGTATGAACAGTAAAATGACAGCAAACTCACAACTCTCAACACCTGAGCCTAAAACAACAGCAACAAAAACAAACTAAGCAAAGAACTAGAACAGGAACAGAATCACAGAAATGGAGATCACATGGAGGGTTATTAGTGGGGAGGGATAGAGGGGAGGATGTGGAAAAGGCACAGGGAATAAGAAGCATAACTGGCAGGTACTAAATAGACAGGGGGTGGTTAGGAATAGTGTGGGAAATGGAGAAGCCAAAGGACTTTTATGTACGACCCATGGACATGAACCAAGCAGGGAGGATATAGATGGGGGAGGGGGTGTGCAGGGTGGAGGGGAATAAAGCGGGGAAATGGGGCAGCTGTAACAGCATAATCAATAAAATATATTAAAAAATAAAATGCTGTGAAATTTCATTTTGGAGGTGAAATAACACGATGTCTACAACTGACTTTAAGACCCCGCAGCAAGACGAGAGGTACACGCAGCCGAGCTGGCAGACCCAACCGCTGTGCGATGCAGGCAGCGCACACGCAGCAGTTCGCTGGCTGGTCTTTCTGCTCCTTCTGGGTGTCTGAAAGTTTTCACGAGGAAATGTCACAGGAAACACGCTATGAGCTTTCATGGAAAACTAGGTGCAGCAGAAGTTTTAGAGTGCTCTTTTTTTTAGAGGGGAAGGGAAGGAGAAAGAGAGGGAGAGAAACATCAATGTGCGGTTGCCTGTCTCATGTCCCCAGCTGGGGACCTGGCCTGTGTCCTGACTGGGGAATCGAACTGGTGACCCTTTGGTTTGCAGTTCCACTCCGGCTCGCACTCAGTCCACTGAGCTACAGCAGCCAGGGCTGTGGATGGATACCGGCCAGCAGTATCCATCTCGGCTGCAGATGTTTGTCAACACGCGAGAAAAACATACACAGAGACAACCAGGTCCTGTGGGGGAATAGGAACAGCAGGGCCACTCCTCACGTGGGGAGCGCCTTGGCCACCCTCTCTCCTGGAAGGTGCTGCTTGGCCACCCTCCCTGGTGGGGAGAGCGCCCTGTTCCCCCTCTGGAGAGGCTTTTTATTGGTTTCGTTTGCATAAGAGTTCAGGTAAAAGCTCATTACTCATTGCTAGGAAGTAAGGATCAAACAATAGATAACAAGGAAGTCTGAGGGCCTATTTTGAGTCAGGGTCAAAGAGCTGTAAAACTTTAAAGAGCAAACTTACTTCTTCCCTGGACCCTTATCATTCTACTGAGAGCATTCTAAACAAAGCAGGTTTCAGAGGATTTTACATATTCTTTCTTAGGCCTGATCACCCAGGGAACCCGCCCTTTCCAGCACAGGGCGGCACCACCCTCTGTCATTGTTTCAGGCTTAGGTGGAGCAAGGGAGTTAAGGCAACCAAGAGATAAGGAGATTTTCTCCCAGAAGATGAGGACTCAGGCTATGTCAAAGCTGAGGAGCCAGGGTCCATCACCCCCTTTTGCTGTAGCTCCCAAAGTCCTTTCTTGGGGGCCTCCCACATAATCGTGCCTGTCTTAGGTCGTTCCCCCCCTGGGGAATCTTACCCATCATTGGCTAACTGACCAAGCTTTGGGGTTCAGTTATGAATGAAGCAGCAGACGCAGCGCTCCTGCCAGGGAGATAAGCTTTTGTCTCCTTGCTGGCTTAGGGTCCAAGGCCACTCCCTCAGCCTTAGCCTAGGCGGGGTTACAGCTTCTGATACCAGGCAGGGCAGCTCCCAACACAGGGCTAGAGTGCTCTTGATGGAAGGCGACCTGCCCCGCCACAGCCCCCTATTCAGCAAGCCTGTGCCCAGGTCTGCAGGCTGGTGGACTCAATGTACCCCCACGCCCAGACAGAGAAGTGCCACACAGCATGGTGGGCCCGGTGCTTCCTCCAGGCAACTTTTCCGTGGCTTCTGAGAGACGGACCTGAAATGCCAGCTGCTCCTGGGGGACAGGCGCCTCCCTCGTCCAGCTCAGCTGTTCTCAGAGAGTCTGCTCTGGGCCCAGCCCTGCGTGGGGCTGCCTCCCACCAGCCTGTGGCTTCTGGTCATACAGATGGACGGCTTTTTGAGCTTGGAAGTGGGAAAAAGATCCTTAAATCCAAGTCAAAAGCCTGCTAGAACTACCCTCCGAAGCGAAACAGAAACAGAAACAGACTAAAAACTCTCCCTCTGTGGTTTAAACGGCCTCACTCACGGCGGTAGAGGGTTTTGTGTGACTGACGTGTGCCAAGGTGTTCATGAGTGGTGTTTTTCCTGTCTTCCCAGTACATTTGGGGAACAGTACGTCCATTTTATTATTTCTATGTTATGGGATTTGGTCACACAGATTTTTAAAGGATTTTGTTTTCAGAGAGAGGAGAAGGAAAGGAGGAAGGGAGGGAGAGAAACACTGTTTGCCTCTCATGAGCCCCCTACCGTGGACGTGGCCTGCAACCCAGCATGTGCCCTGACAGGGAATTGAACCTGCGACCTTTTGGTTTTAGGCTGGCGCTCAGTCCACTGAGCCATGCCAGCCAGGGCATGACGTATTTTTTTCTTATTTATACTTTTCTGTATTTTCCAAAATTTCTGCCATCACCACCCGTTCTTCCCCCAGCAAGACAAAACAAAGTGTGGCTTTTTGTACCGGCTGGGACCGGTTCTGCTGTGACTGGTAACAAAGGCAGATAGATCAAAGAGAAGCAGACGGGGACTTGTTCCCTCGCAGGTGGGGGGGGGCTTCAGGTACAGCTGGCCAGGTGCCAGGGCTGAACCGGTCTCCATCCTGTGGGCCTCCCTCTGCGTTTGGCTCCGTGTTCAGGCAGCTGGTCCCTTGTGATCCCAGTACAGCTGTGGTGGCTTCGACGAGTACCTTTCTAACTTCAGCTTCTGGTGGGAACAGCTTCTAGCTCATGGTTCCTGGCAAAATGTTCTCTGTGCCTTATTGGCGCTTACACCTAAAAACCATCACCGTGGCAAGGGAGACAGAGCAACTGATGGGCCCGTGTCCAGGCTTTGTGCCTCCCCGAGACCGAGGTGGGACCCTCTGCCCCACACACAGGGGCTCGGCGTAGGGGAGGATAGATCCCTAGAGGGAATTTGGTGTCCATTGAACAGAAGAAGGGAAACAGAAAACCACAAATACTCAACCTCCCTCCCTATTTCCAGAAAAGATTTGCAACCATGCAGAGAGGAGAAAACTTGGGCTGAGGGAAAGCTGCTCTAATTGAATCCAGAATTTAGCTTTGAGCTTCCTGGCAGCCAAGGCAAAAGTGAAAAGTCTTGCTCACAGAATGCTAACTCATCAGGCTTACACAGTAAGGAAGGATCGACGACTCTGACAGAACTTTGCTGAGATCCCAAGGCTCCGTGTAACCTGCTCTCGTCCTCTGTTTTCTCTCCATCGCCAACCTTTCTTACTGTTTCACTTTTTGTCATACTTGGGCAACCTTCACCTTTTTTCTCATGCCACCGAGATGAGACCTTGTCCCCTGTCTCTGCCTAGAGCTACCTTGTGGTCTGCTGACCCATCTTCAGCTGAGAGGGAAACCACTGGACAGCCCAGGGGTTTGGACGGCACCGAGAAGCCATCCACTGCATGCCCCCCTCCCCGTTCTCCTTTGGTGTCGCCTCCACCCCCACCCCACCCTCTCCCTCTCGGGAGAGGGATGCCTGGAGGCCAGCGCCGCTGTGAGCGCCCACCACACCTGGGAAGCAGAGCGCTCCTCACTGGGACCCATTTCACGATGTCTGTTGCTTCAGCGGGGTTTTCGGAGATCTTCCCAGACCACATAGTTTCTCACAGGTCCTGAGAGTTTCACACTCAATTCTTTTTCCTGTGCTGACAACCAGAGGAAGCACATCTGTTCGGGGCCGGCGGGCTGGCCGGTCTCCCATCCTCCGGGGCGGTCGCTGCCGCGGGAGCCCAGCCAGAGCAGCAGCTGCGACGCTCAGGGCCCCGTGGGGAGGGGAGCCGGCCGAACGCCGAGGGGGTTTTGGGAAAAGAACCCACTGACCGCTGACCCCTCCTTCCCGATCCGGGGCTGGGGTTTGCAACTAACTTTCCCAGAACTGGGGGAGGGAAGGCACCTTTTGACCCTGCTCCTGTTTGGGAAAGTTTCTCTCCTGGATTTGTCCTGTTTGCTCCTTTTTCATTGTCAGCAGTGTGTTTTTCCTGGACAGGACGAAGAGAATTTGACTGTGGAAAGGGAATGATGTGTAACCCTTCCTGTGTAATCTGCTCGGTGCCTCTGCTGTTACTCTGAGAGGCTGAGGTCAGTGTTTTAACTTGGAGTCGTGTGGTCTACTGAGCATCTTCGTTTTACTTCAAGCACATGCGTTACTGGGTAACACTCATCTTCTTAGAGTGAGAAACCTTCTCCCGGCTGTTCTACCCCCCTCCTCACCCCCATCCCCCCAAGGACCCCAAGGGACAGGATGCACAGGCTTCTTCCAAGACAGAGCAGCTAGGCCGTTGCTCACGTTACCTGGTGAGAAGCCTTATTATAAAACTCGGGTTACAATGTAGCGTGTATCTCATACTATCAGATACGCTTTCTTTCCCATTAGTTTTTGTGAGTCTGTTACAAATGGACTAATTTTGCTTAAAAAGGGGTCTTTTATTATGCTAACCGACAATGTATAAACACGGATGAAAGGTTTTTTTTCTTTCTCCCCATGAGAATAGCTATTTAAAAACAACACGAAGAATAATGGGTAATCCTGCTGATGGTGGTGTCACTGTTCGCAGTTCCACGAGGAAAGAAACCCACAGAGCAGCTGAAGCAAGCGTGTGCCGCCCTGCCTTAGCAAGCGCTCACCCAGGCCACCGCTGAGCCTGGGCGGGCCCCCAGGCCCTGGCTGGAGGAGTTGGGAACAATTGCTGGAACCCAGGAGACCTCTTTCGAACGAGCACGTGTTTCCAGGGACAGCGGGAATGGAAACACCACTCCAGTTAGTGGATTTGCTCCTCGCTCTTTCCTGTGTCTGGTTCTAGCTGAGTTCGCTGAGAATAAACTTTCTCCCTGTGTCTTCCCACTTACTCATCCCCAATCGAATGACTTACAGTCCATTCGCAGGCCTTTAGGGGTTAGCAGCTACTTTTGAAACATTGACTCACGTGTATTTAAGCCCCACAGGTCAGTCAGGATAGCGACTCCCGGAGGCTCGCTCACGGCCGCTGTCCCGGTCTGTGCCCTGCATGGCCCCCCGGGGCTGCGTGTGGGAAGAGCACACTGGTCGGTGTGGCCTCTGATTTCTTTGAAGGGAAACAGGTCTTTGTTCTGGCACTTGCTCTCATTACAGGGTGGTGGGAGGGGCCAGGAAGAAAGGAGGGAGGTGAGTCTCCATGCAAGACCAGGGCCAGGCTGCACCAGCAGCATCGTGTGTGTGGTGATTAATTAAAAAAATTTTAAATTGTGTTTATTGATTTTAGAGAGAGAGGGAGGTGGGGGAGAGAGAGAGAAATAGGGCGAGAGAGAGAGACAGAAACATCAGCTGGGGAGATTGAACTCACAACTAGGTGTGTCCTGAACGGCAATCAAACCCCAAACCTTTTGATCCACAGAAGGACACCCCACCAACTGGGCCGCACCAGCGAGGGCTGAGGGATTAATTTCATGTGTCAGCTGGAGGTTGCATTTGGATGAGATCAGTATTTAAATTGGTGAACTTCGAGTAAAGCTGGTTGCCCTCCTTAAAGTGGGTGGGCCTCACCCAATCAGTCGAAGGCTTGGCTCCCTAAGGGAGAGGGCATTTCCAGCGGAGGCCTTGGACTTCGTCCGCACCATTGGCGCTCCCGCGTCTCCAGGCAGCGGGCCCGCAGTACAGATTCTGCTCTTGCCAGCTCCGTGATGCGTGAGCCAGGGCCCTGGAGTTAATCTCTTTCCGTGCATATCCTAGTGGTTCCGTCTCTCTGGAGAACCTTGATTAAGCAGCGTGCCTCGCCGAGACTGGCTCCTTTGGGCTCCATCTCAGGCTCTCAGTCAATTCCCTGGAAACTCCGCGGCCGGCGGAAAACCTGCCTCTTGCCTTTCTGGGAAGCAGCTTCTTCGCGTGCTCGGCCGCCACCTAGTGGCAAGTTTAAGCACTGCAAAGCCCTGGGCTCCCCGCCTCACCGTTCCTTCGCCGTCCTTTCATTCCCCAAGCAGGTGTTAGACTCCCGCGCTCCTGGGCTCCGTTCACTCTTTTATTCCCTCCACAAACATGTCGTGGGGGCTTGCTCGTGCATAAGCCATTGCAGCAGATGCAAAGACTGCCCAGCCAGGGGCCTCCCCCGGTCACAGAGCTCACAGTCGGGCTGCAGACGCGGAATAAAAACCGCCGATTATAGTCCCGCGGGCCCAGGGCCGAGAGAGCTGTGAGAAGGAGCCAGTCTTCGGGGGCCTGATTCCCGCGTTCCGGGCGTGGAGTGCACTTGGCGCGTGCTGCTGGCTTCTCGTCCAAGGGCACAAGCCTTGGTGACAACCTCTGCCAGTGTCACCCGGGCCTCTGCCACTGGGGGGCCTCAGGGATTCGGGTCGTTGGGTGGATAACCGGGAGAGGACCGAAACGGGGCGCCGTGCGAGAGCTGGCGTGGGTGCGGATGGTGGTGGGGCCGGGCCCCTCTGGGGGACCCAGACGAATCCAGACGATGCCTGGTGACCGGGAGCCCTCCCCACACCTCCCGTCCTGCAAGAGGCAGGGGTGCTGTGGGGTCAGGACAGAGTGGGACAGCTTGTCCTGCTGTCCCCTTGGTGTGATCACGGTCAGTGTCCTGGGGCAGGTGGTTAGGAGGAGCTGGAGCTGGGAGGTGAGTGATTTTAAGATACCGGTTTATTTTTTAATGGTCGATGACCACGCTAAGGTGCTTTCCCACTGAGAGACTGGGGAGATGGGCTCGGGGGGCTGTGGAGGCCATGGGTGAGTTCTCTGTCAGAGGTCAGCGGTGGTCCGAGGGGGAGGGAGGGGGAGGGGGACAGGATGAGTTGTCAGGTGCCCAGCCGGCCCTGCCATAGCGCCTTCTGTGGGGGCAGGCGACAGGGTAGGGGCCACTGCAGCTGCCGGTTTCCGCTTCGTCTGGGAGGCCTGGCCGCGTTGTGACCTATGATGATGGAGGGTAGTTCCCCGCCCTCCTCCCTGCTCTCGTCAAGGTGGGCACCTGGGCTCCGGGCTGGTGGGTAGGTGGGTAGCGGGGTTGGCGGACACCCCAGATCCAGCGAGGGTGAGGCTGGCCAGGCCTGGGGCTGGGGTGGGGATCCGGTGGGCAGGGAGGGGCCCATGGGAAAGTAGGACTGAAGAAAGTGGTCGAGGGGGAGGGGCAGGCCCAGGCCTGGGGGGGGAGGGGGCTGTGGGGAAGGGGCGTGTGGCCAGCCCCTCGGCCACTTCCTCCAGTGGTCTTCGTTCAACACCTGCACGGCAGGCTCTGGCCACCTCACGGAGGAGACAGGCCAGGTTCTTCCCTCCTGGCTCACAGGGGGCGGAGCGGAACATCCCCAGAGGCCGGACAGAGTGGGGCTTCCGCAGGCGAGCACCACCACCGGGCAATGTCACATGGTGGGGGGCCCATTTCACGCCCTCAGCCCCGGCCAGGGCCTCCGTGTGGGCCCACCTCCCTGCCGGCTGGGATCCCCTCCTGGCAGCCGCGGCTGTGGCGGGACCACCGACCGAGCAGGCCCTGACCGAAGACTTGGGTTCTGTGTCACTGTCCACGCTTCCTGGCCTCAGCTCCCGTGTCTGTCGAGTGGAACCTTGGATTTGCAGGGGTGTCGTGTGGGGTTGGAGGGTGTCTGAGAAAGGGCTCCGGACGTGGGGACCCCTTGCGGAATAGAAGGGCCGCCTTCCGGCTCAGGTGAAACTTTGGGGTGTTTACTTCTGAGGCTTACAGAATCTCACTGTCCAGAGGGGTGTTCCCATTCTCCAGCCCAGGCCTGTCATCCTCAGGTGAGGGTGGGGGTGGCTGTCCTCCCTGGGTGCCAGCAGCAGAGTGGGGCTGTGGCCCTGGTGTCTGCTTCGAGGTGCGGTCAGGTGGGAAAGTGTGTGGGAGGCCAGGTGTCCCTGCTGTGCCCTAGGGGCCCGGGTGGACGGTGCAAGCTCAGGGAGACATCTGGCCTCCAGTGAGAGGCTGCCCGGGCCCGGGGCCTCCTGCTCTGGGCGGGACAGAGGTTTGCGCGTTCTCAGACTCCGGGCCTGGGTACGGGTCCGCTGGGGACACAGTGCTCCTGCTCGATGACATCCTTGTGCAGATCAGCCCCTTCCACCTGAGACGTGGATCCTGATAAAATCGGTGACACTCACCCAGCTTTCCCCACCAGGACCACGCTCATCTTCACATGTTGCGACATCCCTGCTTCTCTGTGACCGGTTAGGAGGTCGTCCTGCTTCTGAGCATCCCGTGCATCCCAAGCGTCTGCGCCCCAGCGATGCGCGTGCCAGCTGTGCCTCTGGTGCTGGAGCCTTTCCGTTTCCGTTTCCGCAGCTCGGCTCCTGCCACCGCGCCTCTCCCGCCAGCCTCTCCACATCGTTCATCTTGACATTCCAGTTTCCTAGTCTGTCCTGAAACACCACAGATGCTGCCCTTGTCCCTTTCCAGGTGTGGATCGCTGAGGACCCCAGGACTCGGGCAGTGGCGAGCCAGGGCCTGTGCAGGGACGAGGGCTGTCCCTCCCTCGGCCGGGCTGCACCCCGGCTCCGGGCCTCGGCCTCTCACCAGCCAGGCCCCGTGTGCCCTTCCCGCGCCTTGCAGGGTCAGCCCCAGCACCAGGAGTTTCCGTGCTGCTGCGCCCCAAATCTTACTGTGGAACCACTGTCCACTTCTGCTCAGATGGCCCAGAAATTGGCGAGACGCACTTCTGGCTTCGTTTTTCCTAGCTGTTCCCAGGCTTCTGGGTTCACGGCCGGCACAGGCAACCACACTTCATTTTGCCTGCAGAAGGCAGGACACGAAACAAAACTCCCCCAACACGCACAAGCCTCCCTGAGGGAGAGCACACTTCCTGCTGGGAAAGCGGTGTGAAGGGGCCAGAATCAGCGCAAAGGCCAGTGTTGCCTGGCGAGGACGGCACGCACGGCACTTCCCTGAGGTAACAGCCAGCGGAGCAGCATTTCCCGGGGCGCGACTCCTCGGACTCTGGGTCCCTGTTAAAGTGCAGATTCTCACTCCTTGTAACGCAGGCCAACTCCCAGGTCCTTGGTCTGGGTAACGAGTCTGCTCTGCTTGATGCCAGCAGCAATCCTGTGCTCCGTCCTACCAGTGAAAAACAGGCAAAATGGTTATTTGTGTCATGCAAACAGAAACATCTCCTTTCAACTGGATTCTCTGCTATAAGGCTCCTGGGCAGCTCCCCCTGTCTGAGCCCAGCACCAGCTTGACCACTGACCAGGGCTTTCAAGCCCGCCTTCCCGGCTCTGCCAACCCTCCCCAGCCACCTGTTCCTCGCCCCCCAAACCCCAAACCAAAGCCAAAGGGAAGCCAAACAGCTGTGCGGCCGTGCACTGGGGATCCAAGGTGGCCGGCCTGCCCAGCGGTGAGGATGGGGGCTGGTGGCGCTCTGCCACAGGCACCCAAGAATGCGTTGGTCTGGGAAGTTCCTGCGGCTCGGCTGGCGCTGGGACAAGCGGAATGATGTGCAGGTGGCCCTGGTGCTGAGTCCTGGGCACGCGTGTGGGGTTGGGCGGAGGGAAGGTGGCACCGTGGGGTCGCAGCCCACAGCCTGTGCGTCCCACACCCTCCCCGGTGCACACGCACTGAGGTGACTGAGGTCGGGTTCCTATCACACTGCAGCCCGACTGTGTGTGACACGCTCCAGTTTAAGCAAAAAACTCTAAAATGCTGGTTCCGATTCACTACATGGATTTCGGGGCCCACTCTCGGGTGGTGACCCAGAGTTTGACAAACACTCAAGGACCTTGACAGCCTTTCCCCCGAGTGAGAATATGTGGCTCTTGGTCCGTGGAGGAGGAAGGCACAGTCCCCTCTGGTGCACGAAAACCGAATTTGGGAAAACGCACCACAAATTACGGCTTCTCCAGACTGCACCCTGGAAGGCCCTAGGCGAGGGGGTTGCACCTATGTGTCTGGAGCACCTCGGAGCATCGAAGGAAACGGGCGAATGGTGGGTGAGCGCAGGAACGCATCAGCGAGCTTGTTTCCAGGTGCTTAAGTCCTTGGTCGGAAGGTTTCAGGACAAGTACGTCTTAAACAGTGTTATTGGTAGGGATGGTCCAAGCAGATACGAACAACTAAATGCTTCTGAAATGAAAACTTACAGCAGTTTACTGAGACGTATGCCCTGCTGTAGGAAACGTCTCGCTGCGCACGGTTGCACAGTCTGTTTGGAAACTGCCCTTTACTCCCAAGGATGGATGTGGCTCTGGGAGCTGAGCTGCACCGCACTGAGCGGCCTTGCTTCTCGAGCTGCTCGAGCTGGGAAGAGCACTCTAAGCCTTGCACACGGGCCCTTCCTGCAGGAGCCTGGGCTCCTCCATCCTGGCATCCAAGTGGCCGCCCCAGTGGCTACCAGCCTGACTGTGACCCGCTCCAGCCCCATTGCAAATTCAAGGGAGGGAGGATCCGATGGGCCCGCCTGGGGCGGGTGTCCGTCTCTGCCACAGTGAGTGGCAGTCCGGGTCTTGGGTCACAAAGGGCAACCACGGTGTTAGGGTGTCCGATCCGTCCGTGTGGTGGGCAGTGCTGAGAGTCATGGTCTGGGCGGACACCTCAGAGGTGGTGGTGACGCCGTGGAGCCCTTTGTTCACGTGACAGACTCGAGGAGTGGTTCCGGTAAAGGGGGTGGAGGCCAGCCCCACCGAGTCACCACTCTCCCCTGGGGCTGAGGGGCACAGTGTCAACGTAAGGACGTCCAACCCTGCAAGAGTTTTTATGAGTTTGTTTGAGTCATGTTGACAATTACTGGGAACCAAAACAATGGATTGAGAAAATACTCCAGAATATGGCAGTCTGCACCTTATTTTATCCATTACAATCAAAGGGAGGCCTGACCTGACGGGTGTGGCTCAGTTGGTTGAGTGTCATATCGCAAATCAAAAGGTCACAGGTTCGATTCCCGGTCAGGGCACATGCCTACATTGTGGGCCAGGTCCCCAGTTGGGCAGGGGGTGTATGAGAGGCAACTGATGGATGTTTCTCCCTGACATCGATGTTTCTCTCCCTTTCTCTCTCCCTTTCCCTCTCTCTAAAAATAATTTTTTTTTAAGAGGAAGCGTAAGGGGCTTACATGAAGTCCATTGGTGATAGATTAGGGAGGGGGGAGAAAGCAAAGCAGGGCAGCCTCCGGGAGGGGTTGAGGAGTCAGATGACAGGCATGCACTTCACGCGGGTGGGCAGAGGGCAGCGGCGGTCAGCAGCCGCCATGATAACAACGACTGGGAGGGGACCCGTCTTGTCCTTCCGCTGGGTGCTCGCACTGTGAGGGGCCAGAGAAAGGAAATGTGACGTCCCACAGGTGTGTCATCATAGAGGCAACAAGACAACAGACAGCCTTAGTCAAGGTGAAGATTGCCTGGGACGTGACTACCCGCCATGACCTGCTCGTGGTTAGAAAGTTTTCATTTCGGAGCCTCCCGTGTGGTTACTTTCGGCGCCTGAGTTTGTAAGGCCGCCGCGCAGGCCTCCCGGGACTGAGCCCGCCCGGGTGAGTGTGCGGCCCCTTTTCCTCCGCAGTAGTTTTGAGAACCACGGGTCCAGGCCTACGCCTGCTTTTACAGAAAAAGGAGCGCGAAGAGGGCGACCACCTCCTGGGACACGCACCGCGGGTCAGCGACTCCGTATGGAAGTTCCCGCTCCTCGCTCCCGGCTCCCCAGACGCGCGACCGCTGGGGAAGTCCGGGTTCTTTGTCCTAACGCCCCCAGCGATGGCCCTGCGTGTGCGCCCAGAGAGGCTAGAGGCGGGCCGTGCTGCGCAGGATCGCCCGGACCCATCGGAGTTACTGTGCACCCGCTTGGGGGCATCGTCCCCACCTCCTGCGGGCGGTTCTAGGGAAGGTGTTTGGCTGTGTGTGTGCCCGAGGGGTGACAGGCTGGCCGCGGGCAGCGAGCAGGGTGCCCCCCGCCCAGCCCGGGCCCTCTGTGCGGGGTCAGCTGGGCTCCTGGGCTCTGCCCTGCGCGCGCCCGAACAGCCACTGGGTGGCGCTGTAGGAACTGGAGAAGAGAGGCTGCTTCCAGGCACCGTCCGGCTCGGATCCTGCAAACTGTCATTTCCACCCACCTCCTTCCAAACAGAGCAGAACAGAGCTATTTCCTGCAGTTTTGCTCCCCCGGCCTTGCGTCCGGGCCCTGCTGGGGGCAAAGACGCAGTAGTCTCTCCGCCCGCGGTCCTGCTCCCATCCCCACGTCCCCTTTCTCGGGCCTCGATCCTTCTCTGTGTCTGGGGAGCCCTAGGCTTCCGCGTCACCTGCAAGAGAAAGGGTACGGAATCCTGGGGACTGAGGGGGAGCCGAGCGCCTGAGCTCCTGGCCGCAGCACGTGTTTTCTGGAAGCAGGACGGCCGCGGCTGCGGGGAGAAGGTGCTGGGGGGACCTTGCAGAGCCGGGGCCCGCCTTTCCTCCGAGTCTGGGCCCGAGGTTGTGCGGCCTCAGGACCCTCCTTGCACGGCTCCGGCTGCCACCAGGTCAAAACCCCGGATGGAGTCGAGGGCGGGGTGGGAGCGTGGCCACAGAGGACCCTGCCTTCAGCCACTAGTTCTGGCCGCTGGCTCTTGCTGCCACTTCCTCTTCCTGGGAGCTGGGACTTGGGGACACTCGAGCAGATCCCAAGCTCCCACAAGGACCTCAGGGCCCACGGAGGAGAAAAGGCCTTCGTTTCAGAGGACTTAGCTTGAGAAAAGTGTCTTCCCCAAGCAGTGACTGAGAAACAGTGTCCTCACTGACATTCTGTCGTCCTGGCAGTTATGTGGGAGAATGTCAAGCCGTGTGAATGGCTGAGACGAGGTGCCCGCAGGAGTGACCTGCCCAGCACAGGGGCGAGGCCTCCTGGTGTCCCCCTGGATGGGACCAGAGGTGTTCTCCACACCCCCATGGCCCACCGTGACCTCGGGCAGGGCCAGGGCTCACCCTGCCGGCCCGCAGGTGGGAGGGCGGTCATCCTCTGCTGACTCAGGCGCAGTGGCAAGTGCTGCCACCCACCTGTGAGCACAGCCGGCTTTTCATCTTCAAAGGGCCTTGCCGCCATTAACCAGTTAGTCACCGGGGAAAGCTACTAGCCGGTCATTACTGTCTCCTTTCAGCCCGGGTCAGGGAGGAAAGTAAGCACAGTCCCCACCCAGGACAGGGAGAGTCTGGACTTGGGTGCAGGTGAGCAGCCGCTCAGGACGCCTGGCGTGGGGTGGGAGGGGGTCACGAACCCAGAACATGAGGACGAGGCTGGAGCAGGGTGGGGTGCACGGAGGGGTGAGGGGTCATCCAGGCTCCAGCCAGTGGAGTGGTATCTGTTGGACCCAGGCCACGGGGTGGAAAGGCTTTGACCCAGGCTGACCCCGCACGTTCGGACCTCGCAGGCTCCGCCAGGTGCCTCGGACCCATGGGAGCCGCCTCGCTTTCGCTCTGGTGATGCTGCCCCTCCAGCCACCCAGATACGTGAGAAATGAGCCTTGGAACACTTATTTTTTTTGTATCTGTGTGAGGATGTCAAAGGACTGAGGATGCTGAAGCGCATGTCACTCAAGCCCTTTGCAGGGCCCAACCCGGGTGAGGTGGCTTTGAGGAGCAGAGCCCAGGGACTGTCCGGGTCACTTGAGCCGGGGGCTGGCCCTCTCCCGGGTGCGTGATGCCCGCGGGGTCTTAGGAGGTCAACCTGTGTCCTGGTGGCACTGGGGACCGAGGGCCCCTGGGGAGCCAGACAGCAGAGCTATCCCTTCAGTCGGCCCTGTCTGCAGCTGCTTTTTATAAACCTGGCATGAACACGTGCTCGGGAACGCCTGGGCAGTGTATCTGGAAAATATTTTCTGCCCTGCGAACACACACACACACACACACACACACACACACACACGCCTGGAAGGAGAAAAACACAACAGGATTGGAGCATAATGCAGAGTTCACTTGTGGTTTTTTCCATGACTTCCTTAGTTCATTTTTCTGCTGCCAATTTTAGATCATAGTTGTTGTTAAACTTTGTCAGTTAAAATGTAACTCTAAGAACCAGTCATATGACATGTTGGAGCCCAGTGGCCTTCTGGGGAGACGCAGTAGGGGAGGGTGTGCCTTCACCAGTGGGTGTTCTGGGTGCCCTGCGGGGTGCCCCTCCTGGCCCAGAGTTGTCACCTGTGCCACAGTGCAAGGGCCACCTGTCCCAGGAGAGCAGGTGCGAGGAGTCCAGTTTTTAGCCTTGGCTTTGGTGACCCAGGAGCAGAATGTGGGGCCACTAAAGGGGATTCATTACAAGTTCCTGGCTTTTCTTTCTCCTGGAAACTGGATCCACTTTCTCATAAACCCCAACCCAGCAGAACCAGCCACTGAGGCCGAAGGGAGGACTTGGCAGTGCTGGAGGCAGGGCGGGGCGCTGCACCGGGGCCTCGGGCGGGTGGGGCGTGGGTGGGGCTGCGCTGCCCGGACTCTCTGCTGCGTGGGAGCCTCCAGGGGTGTCCCACGGCTCGCCAGCCACCCTGGGCTGAGGGCCGTGCCGTGGACGCCGTCAGCACTTACCAATGTCTGTGCTGCCAACCAGGACGAAAGGGCAAACACCCGCCAGCCCCTGGCGATCACCGTCCGCCTTCAGAGGAGGCCCTGCCCTCCTCTCCGTCCCCACCTCTGTGCGTACTTCTGTCCGTCTCCCCTGCCTCAGTCTCACTGCCACTGAAGCCACCTTGGGGTCTTGGAGGAGAGCCAGGGAAAGCCAGCGTAGGGACGGGCAAGGGGGACTTTCTCGGTGGCCAGGCTCCTAAACTTGGAGGCTGGCTGCCATCTAAAACGAGTTGGGGCCGTTGCTCCGAAAGTCACACCAAGGACTTAGGGCCAACCAGCAGGCAGGGTCCCACACTCTGCCCTGGGACTGCCAGCCTGGAGCGGGGCGTCTCTGTTCCCGAGCGCCAAGGTCTGCAAGGGGCTCAGCCCCGACCTGCGTCCCGGGCCAGCCCCTGGCGCACTGCACTGTCCCTCGGCAGCACTGGCAGAGGCCTCGCCGCCGCCCGGTGGCCAGGCGCTTCAGGCCAGGGTGTTTGCTCGGATCGCCCAGCTGGTCCCCCGGTTCAGCACTAACGTGCCGCACCTCAGCTGGCGTGCTTGAGGCCGCCATGCTCCTCTTTCCCGCCTTCCTCCCTCCCTCCTCCCCCTCTGCCCCCCCAGATGCCCGCTGCAGGCTCTGCGCAGGCCACAGCGCCGTCTGCGAGCAGGGCCGGCCCGTCTCCACCGCGTCTCCCCCCTAGTCAGGGGAGACAGACAGGTGGACGCCTCCTGTGCGTGACGCGATGGCGCCGTGCAGGAGAGGGCCGGGTGTCTGCGAGCGTGCGACGGGGGACAGCTGGTCTGTGGGGACAGGGACGGCCAGCCCGTGGGGACGGGGCAGGGCACCCAACCCGTGCAATGGGCCGCGACAAGCCGGTGAAACAACACGTGTGACAAGGCACCTGGAGTGTCGGCCCCTTCTGGGTCCCCAACCGTCAGTCACCAGGTGCGTTTTCTGCTTCTGTTGCGGACAAGCAGATTGGATGATCCACCCTCCAGGGGACGAAGAGGGAAGCCCACTCCCGACACCACTGGCCTGCAAACCCTTTCTGTGGGGGGAGGGAGGTGGCGCCGGCGGTGGCGGTGAGGAGCCCGGTGGGCACGGGCTCTGGCCGTGCTCCCTGCGCGCCGCCCGCCGGAGACGCTCTGCCCTCGGGCCAGGCTCCCCTGCGCTCAGTCCGCAGGGAAACAGTTCAGAGACTCAGGAAATGAAGTCACGTTTTCCCCCTCCCTCTCCTTTTCCAAAACAGTGCAGCCTTCCTGGAAGAAAGCAAACAAAACAAGTGTGACTGTTTAAAAAATTATTGGAAAACGGGCGTCCTGAACACTTTGATTTGGCTCTACTGGGCGGATGTCACCATCATTTCCCTTTGCTCTCCCCGGGGGAGGGGGCGGGGCACTGTGCGGCCGGCGGGCGGGGTTGCTGCGGGGCAGAGAGGCCCACGATCAGGGCCCCTGAAACAAGCGCGCGCACCCAGCACACGCAGGCGCCCAGCACGGACACGGGTGTGAGGCCCGCGTGCAGCTGCACTTCGACAGCGTGGCCATCCAGCCGCCCGGCTGTGCCTGTGGGACCGTCTCGGGTTTCTAGGTGTTCTCGTCGGACCAATGACACCGCTGGCCGCCTGGGGGCTGAGGACGGGCCTTTGCGGTGTGGCCATCCGGTCAGGAGGCTCTTCCTTTGATGTTGCAGCTGGAAGGCCGCCTCCTGATTCAGGGGGTGGCAGGCCCGGGGGCTCAGCCCCGCTCCGGGTGCGCGCGCCCGGGAGGGCCTTGCGCAGGGGCCGTGCTTTGGCGCCCCGTTCAGGCGCCGACCGGGAGGGACTCTGTGCCAGGAAAGTCGCCGGGCGCGGAGGTTCTCTGTTGTCAGGTGGTGATGCGGCACAGACAGACACCCTTCAGAGTTGCTCTTCTGCTTTCCGTAACAACTCGGGGCTGTTTCCGAGTCGTCTGCCGCGGACCCACGTTGGCAAATCAATGTAATTGGTCACAGGCAGACATGCTGTATGTGTCCAGGCCCTCCCGGCTGGGAGAGCGACAGTTAACTGTGCACGCGGTCTGCCGCTCCTGGCCTGTGCCCACTCGGAAGCGGGTCCGGGCTGTCAACTGAAGGGCAGACGCGCCCCCTGTCCCCTCCACTGCTGGCGTCTGGGTTTCCCCTGCCTAAGGCACGGTCGGCTGGGGGCAGAGTGCCCGTGCCCAGTGTGGCTGTCACGGTAATGGGGTGGCTGCTGCCAATGCTGCTGGTGGGGGCACCTGAGTGCCCGCAGGTCAAGACCCACCCTCCCCAGGCCGGGAGCCAGGACAGCAGGCACGTGTTCCCCGCCTGCTCGCCCACGCTCTGGCAGGCTATCCCAGGTGACCCGCATCCAGGCACAGGCCAGGCTGGCCTGGGGGGGCCCTGTCTGGCCCATGGAGAGCTCCTATTCTGCTGAAGCCAGTGGGTCAGGCAGCGCCGGGAGTCCACACACACCTCATGGTCACAGTCACACACAGCACAGCCAGCAGACTCGGTGGCACAGGCTCAGGGACACAGAGGAGGCCATGCACCTCCCAGCCCGCGGGCGGGCGGGCGAGGCGGTGACCGGGTGACTGCTTGGCACGGTCCCCTGGCCTGGATCGAGCGCAGCAGGCGTCATCGGAGCCACGGGCACCTTTCCCCGAGTTGCTCAAAGTGTTTTCCGAGCAAACAGCGGTTTCGTAATGCCCGTGAGAAGTAGGTGGGGTGACAGAGCGTTCTTTGTCCCCGTCCTCCAGATGGGCGCGTCGAGAAGCTGGCCTGGTGCGGCGGCGAGGCCGGGCGAGGGAGCAGGGTGCTCTCCCCCTGGGGCTCCGGGGCCTGAGGCTGCACACTCACACTCAGTGTGTCCCCAGCTCCTGGGGGCAGAGGGCGGCCGGGGAGGCTCAGGCCGCCCCCTCAGCCCTGGGGGCCCTCTGACGCAAGCCAGAAAGTGGGTCACGCCCGGAGTCTGAGGTGTCAACACGGGCGCTGGTGCCCCGGGAGGTGCCAGGACTCGTCCAAGCACAGTTTGCTCGAAGTTATTGGACTCTCGGGGGTGGGAGGGTTGAGAGGCCTTTGTTCCCGGCACTGGGGGTGCAGCAGGGAACGAGGCATCACGGGCCCTGGTCCTGGGGAGCTCGCAGCACACAGACCGACGGTCACACTGTGACATTAACAGGAAGTCATTTTGGAGAGTGCCACGTGCTACGAGCAAAGTAAAACAGTCACGTGACAGCGATCGGCCAGAGGGGCGGGCCAGGGGGAGCGAACTTTAGTTGCAGGAGCAGAGCTAATCCCAAACTACGAGAAAGATCCAGACCCGGGGACCTGGGGACAAGTGTTCCCGAGGGAGGGGACAGCTGTGCAAAGGCACTGAGAGAGGAATGACAGTGGTCTGCTCAAAGGCTGGGGGGTAGGGGGGATGCTGCTCCTGGGTGGGGGCAGGAGACTGGCAGGGGCCTGGCCTTCAGCGGGGGTGGGTGAGGGCCAGGTGTGACCGTGGGTGGGCATGGGGGCGGCGCTGAGCAGTGTGGCAGAGGTAGCATGGACCCACCTGCCTGATGGCTGCTGTGGTGCGGGGGCAGGGGGATTCAGGAGGGCCGCTGGGCTCCATCTGAGCTGGAGACAGAGCTGCAGGTCACGATGGGGAGGGCTGCTGGGGGGATGCAGAGGGGAAACAGGGAGTGTGGCTGGTGTGCAGGGAGGCCAGGTGCCTGGTGCAGGTGGTTGTGGTAGGGCTTGGACATCGGTGCTTCTTAAACCCACCCTCGCAGGTCCAGGAGAAGGACGGAGGGCTGCCCAGCACCTGCCAGTGCTCGGACCTGTGGTTTCAAGGGGGGTCAGACTCCCGCCCTCTGAGCTCCCTGTGGCGGGCCTCTGTGATGGCTGGTTACCACATGGGGGGGCGCGGGGAGGCGGGCCGAGGCGGGGGTGCGTGATGTGGCCGGCAGCCTTCCCATCCAGCCTGCCACTACTCACAGGCGAGTCCTTGCTCACTCGTCCTGGGCCGCCCTAATGAGGCCGGTCTCACCGCCGGCAGGGGAGGAAGGACCCACGTCTGTCTCTGTTCTGGCTGATAACCTGGAACAGAGACTGTTTGCAGCCTGTGCTGGAAAAGCATGGGCTGGTCAGCCCTCGACCAGTGTCGGGCCGCCGGGCCCACGGGCGGGGAGCTTGGTGGCCCCCGGCTCGGCTTGGGGCTCCTTCTTCCCGCTGTGGCAACTGGGAGCGGCGGGCAGCCTTGCAGCACGGACAGTCTGAGCCCCTAGTGGGCCACCTGCGTCTCCGCAGGGTCTGCTGGAGCCACGAGAGCCGGGCAGGGGCCAGCTGTGGGTCTCCCGGGCGTGACGCTGGCTCCCAGGCTGCACTCTGACGTGGACGCCTATCGGGGCTCCCTGGCATCTGCAAGGCTTCGCAGTGAGGCGTGGGGTTCACATCCCGCACACACAGGGGAAGCTCAGGTGCCCACATCCTAGAAACGGTTTCTTCCGAGGCTTCCGTCCCTGTCGTGGGAATGGACGCAGGTGTGTCAGTGCTCAGACCCCAGAACGCCATGGGTAACGACGCAGAAGCTCACCCATCAGGGCCAGTTTCTGGCCAGACAGAGCTGCTTCCTCGCCACGCTCTTGTGTGACCCTCCCCCGACTCACACCACCGGCGGCCTGCAGGGGCAGGGGCAGCAGCTAAGAGGGGTCGAGTTCTCTGTCCACAGCCACGCAGCAGAAGGGGAGCTGGGGTGCACCCTGGTCCTCTGGCCTCTCCTCCCCCGCTTTCCCACGTCCCCGTCACTGTGAGCTCGGTGGCAATGGGCCAGGGCGGGCCTGGGCACCTGGGCTGACGGTGGCACAGCCCGGGAGGCGGCTGAATTCCCTGAGCTGGCCCCGGGGAACCAGCTCACAGGGCCCATGTTGCAACCTGACCAGTGGGGGAGGGGTGGAGACCGAAGCAATGACTTCACCCCCGGGAGCCGAGGCCAGGCGTCCCCTCCGGAAGCGCTCAGGGCCGGGACACTCAGGCAGGAGGCATGCTGCTCCCGAGCCAAGTCCGCCGTGTGGCCTGGCACCGTCCCCGTGTGGCAGGGCGGAGATGCTTTGGGAAACGAGGGCATGCGAGGAGACCAGGCCCCGGAGCCCAGAGCCTGGAGCCCAGGGGTCCCTGGCCACACCTGAACCCACCCCTCTTCGGAAAGAAGCCCAAATGCTCTGTGAGGGTCGTCCCCACGAGCCGGGGTGAGGGAGCCAGGCCACGGGGGTGCGGGGTGGGCGGGAGCTGGCTCGGTGCCATCACTGGCTGGGGTCTTTTGGATACTGTGACGGGTGGACTGAGGGTCAGCAACTCCTGACCCTGTGCTGTTGCCCGAGGCCGTCACGGAGATGCCCTAGTTTATCAGGCTGGCTGTCTTTTTGGCGAGGGTGTCTGGAGCATTCCACTTACAACATCGTCGGTGATGGCGCTGCACCTCAGTGGGTGGCGCTCCCGGTGGGGGCTGGGCCCGGGGCCCTCCTGGGGCAGAGGCCTGTGGTCTGGGCCATGAATGCCATGTCCGATGCTAGGTCTTCCATCTCACTCTGGCAACACCAGCCTCTGCCGCTCAGACCTCACTCAGGTGTCCCTTCCTCCGGGATGCCCTCCCTGATACACAGGAGCCCGCCGGCCAGTCTGGTTCTCCACGGCTCTTTGCATGACCAGAGCCAGTTCCTACGTTTGTTTGCTTGCTCCTGATGCCTCCTCTCACCAGGGTTAGCGCCGTGAGGGCTGGTCCTCGACACCTGGCGGAGAGCCTGGTGCTAGGGACAGGCCATGTCTATCCCTGAATGAATGAAGGAAGGAAGGAAGGAATGAAACAAGTAGTTGGCATGGGGGAGGGGGCCAGGAGGAGCAGGGTGAGATGAGCAGAGGCTCCTGGGAGCCACCCCCAGCACGGCCCCCTGTGGGCTCCGGGGCCCTTCAGCCTCCCCAGGGCTGAGCAGGAGGTGTGCCCCGGGGCCACGACCTGGTGGGTGAGTGGGCCGTGTGGGCGACCAAAGAGGGACCTTCTGGAGGTCAGGCGTAATTCAGTCTCAGAAATTGCACGTGTCCAAGGCTCGAGGAGCCAGGAATGTGTTTTTCGTTGAAGTGAACCTGCCGCAGTGGACCACACCTGCCTGCCGCCCCAGGAACGTGGGAAAGGGAGGCCCGGCTGGCGTGGCAGCCGCGGAGCCGGTCCCGGTGGCAGCGTGCCCGTCCTCTGATTCAGAGCGGGAGGCGCTGGGCCCGCCGCCGCCTGGGGACCGCGGGCGAGCTCTCCCAGGGCAGCTTGCCCTTCCTGTCAGCGCTCCCGCAAGCGACCTGTTCGGACAAGAACTCGCCTTGGGGACGGAACAGCCTGTCTTCTGTCCGAACCCGTCCTTTGCATTCGAGAGGCACAAAGGGCCTTCGCAGAGGAAATCACGGGGTGGGGAGGAGGAGACTGTGTCTCACCTGGACACCCCAGCCGTCCGTCCCGCCCAGAGAGGGTCTGTCCCTTGCCCCTCTGGCGCCCACACGGTGCCCCGTCCCTCAGGTCCCGGCCAGGGGCACGCACCCAAGGCTCCTGCTGCCCTCAGTCAGCCACAGTCTCCCAGTCTCCTCGCCTCCCTGCCCCACCCCCAGCTCTCCTGCCACGAGAAGCCGGCAGGAGTCTGCACCCACCGTCCAGCCAGCCCGGACACCCGCCTGGCCCGGGAGACCCTTCAGGTGCAGGGAGCGGGACCCCAGAAGCACAGCTTCAGGGTGACGATGGCGTGACCCAAGGGGCTCTTGTGTGGAGCCAGGTGACACGCTTGCCCCTCCCCGCTCTGGTCCTCTCCCTTGCCCACGTGGGCTGGTGGCAGCTATGACGGCCTTTTCTCTGCAGCGGGGTGGCCGCCTTGCTGCACTCCGGGCCAGGTGTCGGCACTTTGCAGACATTGGTCCCCCTGTGCCCGTGTGGTGGGTGGAGTCACGACCCAGTAATTTGTCCTGGAGCGTGAGGCCAGGGCACTGTGTGGAGCAGAGGGGCCGCCCGGGGGGATGGGCCACCTTGGCCATCTGCAGGGACCCTACGATCAGAGTGGCCCAGGTGTGGCCACCCTTCTCCCCCCTCACACGCCGACCAGGCCACAAGTCCCCATTGGTCAAACGAGTGTTCAACACCTCGATTCTTGAAAATACTGTTTATGTTGATTTCTCCTTGTTTGATCTTCCAAGCTTCAAATTTCTCAGCACCTTTTGAAAAGTCTTCAAAAGGCCCTCAAACTTCTGTCTCCAAAGCCATTTACTCCCCCTGCCTGGGGCGGGGGGCGCCTCTGCTTTTGCAGGGTGACATGTATGTGGTTCTTGAGCTGGGGGGCGTTTGTCAGAGCAGACGCCAAGATGGACGGCTTTCTCAGAGCACCCGCAACTCATGTGCCATTTTCCTAGGTTTCGATTATTTTAAGTGTGGAGGGGGGCAAAGTCTGCATGCCACGAGATGTTCTATCTGCTGGAACCCATTGTTTTTAGGGTTTACAGGCATCTTAGTGACGTGATTCCGTGCGGGCGGGTCTGGGAAGGCCCTGCCCATGGCACCTAGTGGGTGAGCCTGCCTGGAGGGGCGGGCCTCCCACCGAGAGTCACTCTACCTTCCTGAAGAGCCTCTTACCTGCCTGTTTTCACAAACATCACCAGGTCCCCTAGATAACGTTTGTTAAGCTCCCTTTCCATAAAGGAGTACAAAGCACAGTTCTCGGTTCTTGTCCCCCTTCGTCCCAATGGACCATGTTACCACGCCACCTCTGTCCTCATGTTCTGTCTCTCATTCGCTCTGGGAACCGAGAGCCTTTCCCGCTCTCAACTGCACCTGGGCCTCCCGGCAATGGAGGAGCCCTGCCACCCCCTGCACCCGCTGGGTCTGTCACCCCAAGGAAGCCCGCTCTGTGACCCTGCCGGACCCCGGTCCTTCCTCTCCTCCACAGCTGATGAGTGAAGTTTGAGGGGCCCATCCTCTTCCTCTTCACTTCCCCCCAGCTCACTGCTCCACTCGGCGTCCCCCCGCCCCCGCTGTCACTCTGCCCTCTTTGCCACACTCACAGTTCCAGGCGTGCAACAGACACCTGCCCGTGGCCATGTGCACATGGACACAGGGCCGTCCCGCATGACCTCAGAGTTGAGACGGCGAGGAGACTGCACCGCCTTGCTCCACAGGTCTGCTCACCTCCCCAGACGGGGAACCTGGGCAGCGTCCTACCCGGCCTCACCTCCGCGTTCGATCGCAGATGAGGCTGGGTCACCTCTCACCTGGCCTTCTCCAACAGCTGGGGGGCGCCTCTCGGGCCCACATCTCTCTGGCAGGACTGTCGAGGCCGCTGATGTATTGGTCCCCTTTGAAACCCTCGGCAGACCCGAGGGGACTGACCCCTGGAAGTGGGAATCCCACCCGCCACCCTCTGGTGAAGGGCGTCCACATCCCCAACTGGTTACGAGCGTCGTCTGAGCTCTGAGCTCTGAACTCTGAGCATGGTGGGTGGCGCTGGTCCCTGACCCCGCACCGGTTTACGTCTCTGGATGTGTCTTGCCACTCTGTGACCTGGAAGAACTGAGCAACTTGGCATCTCCATCATCTGCCCGCTCGTCCTGCCTTCTGTCTTGATGGGTGCGGCCTCTTTGCCAGGGATAACTCCTGATTGCTCGGCTGCCTGACAAACTCCTATTCATCCTGCAAAACCCTCACCCAGGGCTCACCACAGGTTCATCCAACAGGGGTGGCATCAGTGGGGAACTCGGGCCCAGGGCTGCCGCTAGCCTGCACCACAGCTCTTGGGGCATTGGACAAGGCCTGCAGGGACCTCACCCTGCAGCCATGGTGTGTGAGACTGTCACTAGCTGCCCGGGCTTGCAACTGCTGCCATTCCTGGGATCCTCAACATTCGCATCCCCCCCGGGAGATCCCTCTGAACTGGCCATCCAGCACGCTCCAGGTTTTGTGCCAGAGTCCTCTGCAGACACTCAACTCCCTTCTGCACGTTCGGGTGGCTCAGGCAGCAGTCACCTGCTGGCTGACTGTCCCCCGGTCATGGGCTTTCACGGGTGGCTGCAGCCCTGTCCCCGGCCTGGCTTCGTCTCCAGGAGAGACTCTGCTCTTCTGTTCATCCGTATCCACCTTTACTCACTCACTCACTCCCGCCCCAGTGCTCCCAGCACCTCCCCAGCCCGGTGCTCTGCGGAGCCCGGGTGTGTGGACGGACTTGGGGCTCCGGCCCCAGCCTGGAGACCTGGTGGGGACCGCGGCAGGGAGGGGCAAGGAGCTGGGAAAGGGTGTATTTGGGGCTGTCAGCGCGGCGGCTCAGCCCTCTCTGTAGTGAACAGAGTGAGGCCCTCCATGGCATCTGGTCTGTCACTAGCTATGAAACGCCACCCTTGTGCATATACCGAGTGTCCCCGAGGGTCTCCCGGGACGGGTGACACTGAGGTATGGGAACTCTTGGCATTGATATTGTCATCAAAAGCACCCACACCAGTCCACACCCATCAGTGCAAAGGTAATACTACTTTCTCTCTCTTTTTTTTTTTTTTTTTTGGTTAAAACGTGGCTCAGTGGAGCAGTTTTGTGGACCAGTCATGGTGTGCAAGGAGGACTTTCTACACCCTCCTCGGCAGCCCGTGAGGGGGGAGACTGAAGTGAGGGTGGCGTGCAGGCCCAGGCCCTGGCCCTGGCCCGGGGCATCTCCCACAATACCCCTCACCTGGGTAAACGCACATTTGCTTATCGATGCAGGGATTCCGGACTTTCTCAGAAGTGGGAGGTGCCCTGTTACACACACAGGCGGACAAACAGCCCCGAGCCTTCAAACCCCGTGAAACAGAGGAGGCCCTGGGTGTGTTGGAGCCCCAGGCCAGCCTGCGGGCCGCTCTCCCTCGTGCCTGTGGTTCTGTTTTGTAACTCGCCCGGCTTTCCGGCCCGAGAGGCCCAGCTGGCTCCTGCCGGGTTTTGAAGTCACGTTTGGAGCCAGTTGTTATGAAAAAGCCTGGGCCTCGGAGGGGAAGAATGAGCTCACCAGGTACGCATGGAGCCTTTCAGACCGGCTGAACTGAATGCCAGGCCTTGACCTTGAGGCCTCACACTGTCGCCGCTGATGTGGGGAGCAGGTGTGAGGCCCTGGGAGTATCGTGTGCAGAGAACAGGTGGACAGGTGACCTGGTCGCTGCAGGTGCCGGAGGGAGGCCGCGCCCTGCTGCCCGACAGGAGCGGGGCCTGCAGGTCAACCCAGGCCCGTTCCTGCCGGCCGACACCGGCGAGTTCGAGCTGCTGAGAGTTGACGTACATCAGCGCAGTTTCCTCCGCAGCAATAATTAAACCGCGGGAACCGTGCGGGCGGAGGTGTTTGAGGCGAGCGGCCTGGCGATGCAGAAGGCAGACCCGCGTTTCCTCGGCTCCCCTGTGATCTGCTCCGCATTCCAGTGTGCGCTCAGTTCCGGCGGCTCGTTCCCATAAAAGACCTCGGGAGCTGAATCGCTGGGGCCGGGAAAATAGAAGTGGGTGGGGCAGAGGGCGTGGGGGCGGGGCCTGCTCGGCAGCAGGCACTTCCATTCATCCTCATGGATCGGAGCCCTGAGCTGTGACCTCCAGGCAGCTGTGACCCTCGTGTCCAGCCACTTGGAGAACAGGATGTCCTCCTCCCACCCTCTGCAGGCGATTACAGGTGGTGGGATTATTTTTGGGGGATTGTGTGGCCCAGCGAACCCAGGGCTCTCGGAGTACTCGGGCCTGCTTTCCCTGTTTTGATCCCGGCAACGGGCACAAGGTCCTCAAGACCCAGGAACCTTTTGTGGGAAGAGGGAGGAGAGAGAGAGGGAAGACACCTTCCCCAGAAACCCCTTTTTATTTTTTTTAAAGATTTTTATTTTTAGAGAGAGGAGAAGGGACAGAGAAAGAGAAGGAGAAAAATAGCAATGTGTGGTTGCTTCTCTTGCGCCCCCTACTGGGGACCTGGCCTGCAACCCAAGTATGTGCCCTGACTGGGAATCGAACCAGCAACCCTTTGGTTTGCAGACTGGCACTCAGTCCACTGAGCCACACCAGCCAAGGCCCCAGATACCCTTCTTTATAATTGAGCCAAACCCTGGCTGCCTCAGCTCACCACATTCTTGGTGTCTTACTCTTTATTTCCACCGAGCCCTTGGACATGTCTTTCATTGGTTCTAACACCCCTCAAAGAGCATCATGAGAGAAGTCAAGTCATGGTCTGCCTGTGAGGGGTCAGGCCATCCGGGCCTGGGCAGGGAAGGCCCGAGTCAGTGGAGCTGGGGTCCCTGCCAGGAACTCGGCCACCCCCATGCCCCTCGAGCGCCTGTGCCTTCCCCTTCCTGGAGCGTGCGCTTGGAAGGGGCCAGTGAGGCTGGTCCTGAGGGGCCCAGAGGCCCCCCAGTCAGGCTCCTAGAAATCTAGAAGTGACCCTGGATTCCAGAGTGATGAGTGTGCATTTCCTTTACTTCCACACAGAGGCTGATTCCGCTGGGGTTGTCCCGGGTGTGAGTGCGGTGGCATGACTGTACCAAGGTGCCTGAACTCCCGAGGGCAGACGCCAAGTATGATCATTCTTATCTTACAGCCATCTTGACGTTGAGTTTCACTGGAAAAGAGTATTAACATATTCATTTGCTTCCAGCCCTATGAGTAACTGTGGAATGAGAGAGGCTTCCCTTTACAGGAATTCAAACCTTAGAGGTCAGCTGGTGGCCGGGACTGCATATCTCTGTCCCCCAAACCCCTAGGTGGAAATCCGAACTCCCAATGTGGTGGCATTAGGAGGCAGGGCTCTTGGGAGGTGATTAGGTCAAGGGCGTGGAGCTCTCCTGATGGGATTATGTTGCCTTTATGAAGGAGACCCCGGGAGCCCCCTCAGCCCTTCTGATTCATGGGGACATGCATGGCGAGAAAGCAGCCGTCTGCAAACCAGGAAGCCCTCGCCAGCCACCGAATCTGCTGTGTTTCCAACCTCCAGAACCAAGAGGAGATTATACGCCCCCAGGTTATGGTGTTTTTGTTACAGCAGCCTGCGTGGACTAAGACAAAGCCCTAACAAACTCATATGATAATTCATTCCAAGGGAAGCAGATTTAAATGAACTCCCTGGGATGTGTGTGTGTGTGTGTGTGTGTGAGAGAGAGAGAGAGAGAGAGAGAGAGAGAGAGAGAGAAGCATCGGCAGAGGCAGCCCTGTGTCGACAGCGCTGATGTCCTTTGTCCTCCTCTAAGCAGCCTGGGGAAGGAGCCAGATAAAAGGAAGAGCTTCAAGCTCCAGATTGTTTGATACCTAAGGGTCCGAGGTCTGTGTTTGAGCCTGGCTGTCACGCAGTGGAGGGCCTCGGGCACAGCTCCTGGGTTCTCTGAGCCCCCCCAAGGGCCCCGGAAGGCAGGAGGGCCCCTCTCTGCTCCACCTGCAGCAGCCGCTGCTGCGGAAGGGCGGGCATAAAGCGCGACTTAAAACAGAGGTGCCTGAGCCCGGAATGAATGTGGGCACCGCATGCTGCACAAGGGAGCCGAGAACGCCGCCGAACAGGGAAAGAGGAGTCTTTCTCAAGAAAAGGCGCGGGGAAAACTGAATATCCACCTGCCGGAAAATAGAATTGGACCCGTATGATACACCAGTCACAGAAAGGAACTTGAAATGAACCAAAGACTTAAACAAAAGACCTGAAACAGTAAAACTTCTAGGAGAAAACATGAGGAAGCAGCTCCTTGATACTGGTGTTGGCAACGGGTTTTTGGATTTAACACCAAACGTGCAAAAACACAATAGCAAAAATCAATGAGTGGGAGCACATCAAACTTCAAAGCTTCTGCACATTAGCAAAAGAAACGACAAAATGAAAAGACAACCTACAGAATGGGAGAAAATGTTTGCAAACCATATATCTGTATATATGCATATATATATATATGCATATATCTGTAAAGGACTAATATCCAAAATGTAGAAAGAAGTCCTGCAACTCAATAAGAAAAAAAAACAAAAATATGGGCAGAAGAACTAAATAGACATTTTTTCAAAGAAGACATCAAAATGGCCAACAGGTACATGAAAATGCGCTCAGCATCACTCGCCACCAGGAAAACGCAAATCAAAACCGTGATACCCCCTCACACCCGTCAGAACATCTATTGTCATCAAGACGGAATGATGTGGAGGAAGGGGACCCTCGTGCAGTGTCGGCGGGAACATAAGGTGGTGCAGCCGTGGTGGGAAACAGGATGGATATCATTAAAAATTTAAAAATAGAACTACCTTATGACCCAGCACGTTCACTTTGGGGTGTGTGCCCAAAGGCTATAATAGCAGAATATCAAAGAGATCCACACTTCCCGGGTTTATCACAGCCTTCCCCAGATCAGCGAAGATGCATTCAGTAGAAACTACCTGAGTGGCTGTCACCTGACCAGCGGATGGAGATGCACAGCATGTCACTCGGGCCCAAGAAAGAATGAAGTTCTGCCATTGGTGACAACATGGCTGGACCCTGGGGGCACTAGGCAGAGGCAAGCCAGACAGAGACAAGTACTGTAGTATGTTCTCACTTTTATGTGGAATCTAAAAAAGCCATACTCCCAACAACAGAGCAGACTGGCGGGGTGCGGGAGCTGGGCAGTGGGAGGAGGAGAGAGGCTGTTCAAGGTGCAAACTTTCCCCGAGCAGATAAGCGGGCCCTGGGACCCCACGCACACAGCGTGGTGAGGACGGGCAACACTGCGGTGCTGTGTTCACCAGACCTGCCAGGAGACCGGGTCTTCGCTGCTCCCGCCACAGAAAGGAACTGGTAGTGTGTGAGCCGCCAGAGGGGCTGCCCGCCTGCAAGGGAATCGTCTTACAATGGACTGGCATAAACCGCCAAATCAAGATGTTGTCTATCTTAAACTTACATGGTGTTACATGTCCAATCTATTTCAGTTAAAAAATTAAAAATGGAAAGGAGGATTCTGCACGCTTGACTTCCGGCCCCCAAAGTGCAGAAAGCCAGGGCTGTTATTCTCCCCCAAGCTGCGACCCCATGGTCACCAAGAGCTCAGGGTCTTGATCGCCACCGCGTCCCCAGAGATGCCTGGGCCGCAGTGGGTCTCACATTGCCTCACCCTGGCCTCCTGAGACCCTCAGCAGCCGGGCCTGGTTTGGGGACAGGAGCGGTCAGAATACACGCGTTCTGAGGTCCTTGTTGCGTGTGCGCCTGGTGTCAGGCGCCCTGTGACTCCCTGACACGTTTCTTCCATTTGCTCCTCGTGCCGATGCTGCGGGGCAGGGACTCCCACCTCTGTTTCCGAGACGAGGAAACCGAGGCCTCGAGGGACAACGAACACCCAGCTGGGTGGGGCGGGTGACAGGAGGTCCCTGAGTCTGTCCCTGTCATGTTCCGGCACCCGAGCCTCTGATTCTCTGATTTGCTTCCCTTCCCTTTGGAGTCTGCACGGTGGACAGCATCTCTGCGTCCTTGGGGGCTGAGCCTGCCGCGCCGGGCGCGCCCCCCGCCCCCGCCCCAGCTGAGCCAGGACCAGGGTGGTGCTCCAGGGACAGCAGCCCAGGTGTTTGCAGGGAAACGTGCAAGGCACCCAGGTGAACTCAAACTGGATTTCAGGTTCACCATGAGTTCTTTTCCACATTGCTGTGCTGCATGTTTGGGATATATTTATGCTGAAAAGCAATCCCTGTTTACCTAAAACCCAAACTGAACGGGCACCCTGGGACTGTGACTGGGTGCCCCAGCTCCAGGGGAAGCTGGCGGTGGGTGTAATGCCAAGGGGGCCGGTTTGCCCGAGGCCCGGCGGACGCAGCTTTGCCCCTTGGCTCTGCAGGTTCTCGAACGTTCTTTCTGAAACCAGCCTCACCATCCATACTCAGGGTGACAAACTGGCAACCTGGGCCGGATCTAACCAGCCACAATGTTAACTAAAAATAGCCAGGCCCTGACCCGTGCAGCTCAGTTGGTTGGTTGTTGTCCTGCAAAGCGAGAGGTCGCCAGCTCCGTTTCCGGTCAGGGCACGTGCCTGGGTTGTGGGTCAGTCCCTGGTCAGGGTGTGGACGAGAAGAGGCAGCTAATCGATGTTTCTCTCCCTCTCTCTCTCTTCCTCCCTTCCTCTCTCTCTAAAAATAAATAAATAAAAAATTAAAAAAATAAAAATAATCCGTCCACTTTTTGAAACCAGGAGATTTTGACAGCTGAGCTCCCCAGGCGGCAAGTGAGATGCTGGTGGCCATGGGTCCCCACGGGCAGCCCCGGCCAAGGAGCTCTGGCCGCGGGAAGATGGCCTTGTCGTGCGTGGCGGCCCGCCCCCTTCTGGACTTTTTCCTGTCTCAGGTCTGGAATGCAGGGTCGGGAGTGGACGGGTGGCATTGGGAAAACCGTGACGCAGAGTGGTGGCATCTCTGGCACATGCATGGTTACCGGGGTGGGCGTCGGTGCTGATCAAGGCAAGGGCGGGCCACTTCCTCCCCATCCCATCGGTCCCAGCCCGTGTACTATAATAAGAGATTCTGAGCAGTCAAGAAGAATCAGGAGATTTCACATAGGAATCTAAGTTTGACATTCTTGAAAAACAAGCCATCTGCAAGCCCTTCACATGACAGGAGAGCGGTCACCTGAGGCAGGGCGTGCGTCCGCGGTCACCGCCGTGGTCACCTCCCGTCCACTCCACCTGCTCCTGCTGTGCAGCCTGCAGGCGCCAGGTTCTGGCTCCCGACCGACACCGTGGGCCGGGAAGTCTCCCTCACGCAGTGAAAGGCTCCGAGTGTTTCCAGTGCCCATTTCCCCCATTTCACTGTCTCCTTCTCGCCCCCTCCCCCGATGCGCTGATGTCCCCGCGGGTTGCCAGTTACCCCACCCCCAGGACTGCCAGCCTGACCCCCGGAGCCAACCCATGGGCACGGCTTCCTTGAAGGCGGCTCCAGGAACCTGGCCCTGATCCCAGGACCCTCTGAGCACCGGGAGTCGCACAGCCGTGTGGGTGAAGAATCACTGTGTAGATTAGGGAATGGGAGAGGTGACTCTCAGACACTGCACACGGCCAGATCGGTGAAGCTGTGACTCCCGTTCAGGCGACGGGGGAGTAGGAGGGTCTCACCTGCCAGGGGCCGTCCATGGGGATCCAGCCTCCGTGCTCTGGTGTCCCCAGCGCGTGACCCTGCACCATGGGCTTGCTGAATTCCCTCCCCCATCAGAGTGACTGATTGATTGATTGACTGATCGATGGCTAAAACATGCAGCAACCTGGGCAGAGCAGTGCTCACTGGGGAGCAAGTCCTCGTGAGCCTGGCGGTCTCTAGAGCCTACGTCCGGGGAGCTCACTGTCTCCTTCAGGTCACGTAGCAATGCCTGCAGCCCCGGTCATAGGATGAGGACCCAAGAAAGTGTCCCATTGGTATGGTGGGGGGACAGGAACCAGGGAGGGCACTCCAGCCCATTCCCCAGCCCTCCAATTCCTTCTCTGACACCCAAGTCTCGGCTTAGGGAGGGTCATTCCCTCCTGGGACCAAAATCCACTTATTTCTGTCTCCTTGCACTGTAATGGAAGTTCCAAACAGTTCACCTAAGGGCCATGCCCGAGTGGCACTGGGGACAGGTGTGGCACCATCTCTGGCCTGGTAAGCGGTTGGTCCCACCAGGCTTCCGAGAGAAGGGCCTGCTCCGTGCTGCGGGGGCTGCCTCAGCCGGACTGGGCTGACAGGGACCCCCTCCCCCGGATGCAGGAAGGGGCTGGGAAGCCCAGGGTCGGGTGCAGGTGGCTACGCAGGTCCAGGGAGGGCCAGACGACAGTCCGCAGGCCACCATGGTCGCCAGCCCAGGAACACCCCGGGGGAGCCAGGGAGCCTGATTCCTTGTCTTGCTTTCCCAGAATTTGCTGTGAGACCAGTGACAAGGGGCGTCCATCCAGGGCTCCAGGACCCCCGCCCTATGTCCCTCACAAAACAGCTTTCACAAGGGCGCCTGCGTCCCAGGAGAACAGGACGGGGGCCGTGGGGGCACGGTCCTGTCTCTGGCCCTCTCTCCTGTTGTGAGGCGGGGCTAAGGGTTCCTCATTCAGTGTTCCTGGTCCCGGTGGTAGCGGGGCTGTGAGTTATGGATGGGCAGCAAGTGTTTTTAATCTCCCGTGAAACAAAAGCAGTGTTTCCTGGGCCGCGGCTGGGGCTGCAGAAGGAAGCCTGCAGCTGCCCCGAGATGCTGCCCCGAGATGCTGCCCCGGGCTGACGTCAGTGCCAGCCAGCCAGGCCGGCCTCTGTGCTCGGGAAGCTTCAAAGGGGCACCGAGAGCCACTCTGCATCCTTCCCTTCCACACAGCAGCCCAGCCGCGCTCGCGTGCACCGGGGCGTTCCCACCAGCCCCCTGCGCGAGGCTGCCCCCGCGGCATGGGGTCGGCGGCGGTCATGCTCCCTGGCCCCGGACGACTGGGCTGGCGCCCCTCATAGGAAACAGAGTGTCCTGAGGCCGCTTTGAATGGAAACCAGTTTTAACTTGGAATTCGAATGTCCGGGCCAAGATATTAGTCAAAACTCTGCACTCTGACGTCTGCTCTGCTCCCGGCCAGCTCAGCGGCTTGGGCTGGAGGCCGGCTGTGTGTGTGTGTGGGGGGGGGCTGGGGGGGGTTGCTGTGCTGGATGGCTGTGCCCCTGCCTCCCTGCTGCTCCCCAGCATGGAGGGGGAGGGCAGGGGCTGCGTGCGAGAGCTGACCAGGCCGTCCCTGGGGCCGGCCCGAGCTTTCAGGTTGACCCTACCCCTGGGTGGGGTTCTCCAAGTCCCCACACTTCTCTGACCAGCTGGAGGTGTCCCCTCTGCCGGGTGGCCACTTGTGACTTCTTCCTCTGGCGTTTACTTCTAGCTTCCTGCTGCTGGGCTCTCGCCCCTCCCGGTGGCCCTGGTGGTCGGCCCCCTGGACGTCACCCCACGGGACGCCCCCGCGTGGCCCACATCTGACTCCAATCTTCACGCATCACCCGCTCTGACACACGCTGGGGCGGAGGGGGACCCCCGCCCAGGCGCTCCGTGCTGGCCCTGCCTCCCTGCTCATTAGTTCCCGGAGGAAGCTGGAACGAATTACCGCAGACGCGATGGCTCGGGAGAGGAGAAGCGCGCTCCCCCACCGTTCCGGGGACCGAAGTCTGAAACCATCGCGCTGCGTCAGCCGAGCCAGATCGGGGAAGCGGGGCTCCCTGAGGCTCGAGCACAGCTCGCTCCTCGCCTGTCGGGCTCCTGAGGCTGCCGGCCACCGCCGGCTGTGGCCGCGTCACTGTCCCTGCCTCTGGTCACGTCGCCGTCTCCTGCGAGTGGGTGGAGACGCCCCTGGACCTCGCCCTCCGGAGGACGCCTGCCGCTGTATTCAGGGCTCATCTGGGCCAACCAGGGGCATTTCCCCACCTCGAGGTCCTTAACCTAATCTCACGGGCAAAGACCTCCTTCCAAACCAGGTCTGGTCTGCAGGGCCCAGGGCTCAGAGCCGACACCGTGGGGCGTTCGTTGATGCAGCCCACTGCAGCTCAGTGCCCCACTCTGGGGCCCTGGCTGGGAGTGGGACTCGGCCTCGCCCGCCCACAGCTGGAGGGGCTCACGTGGGGAGCTTTCCAGTGGCGTCCTGGAAACCAGTCCTGTTTGGGGGGCAGCTCCCACCTGCCCTGCACGAAGCACAGCGGTCTCCAGAGACACTCCTCTGAGAAAGTCCTCTTCGACACCCTGTCTCTCAACAAGCTGACTCTGCATCTTCTGGGAGAGGGCTCCGGGGGGGAGGGTCTCGACCACTTCCTGGGAACACTCTTTTTGCTTTTGGATTTCACAGTGAAAGGGAGGTTGGCGCCCACAGTGTTGCCCTCAACATGCTGCTGCCTTTGTTTGTTGGTGGTCGGTGTTGCTGGGACGTGGCCTGCAAGGTCCTGCAGGGCCGTGGCCTGTGTACGTGGCCCACGGAGCAGCCATGGTGCTGGAATCTCGGCCACACTCCACCTGACCGGCCTGGGGAGGCCTGCCCTTCTGTGGGAGCTTGGGGCTCCTTCTGTGAGTTCACACCACAACCTGAGGGCCCCTCTACCCCATGCTTCAGTCTGTCTGCACCCTTCCCCAGAGGGCGTGCCGTGCCGGTCCTCACACAGGGAAGGGACTTCCAGTGGGAGCTGCAGAGCTGCAGGCTGCCGCACAACCGTGGGGCCCCAGGGACGCCCGACGCAGGCCCGCTTCCGTCACTGGGTTCCCAGGGCGCAGCTGGTGTGCCCACCCAGCAGCTCTCATTCCGGGGTTCGCAGGCCGCCCTTTGATGAGGGTTCAGTGTCGCTGTGGACGGGCTGGTCCGGCAAGAACAATGATCTGCTCAGCTCTCCAATGTGGGTCCAGGTTTTAGGAGAAAAAAAAAAAAAACCAGGACCAATTTGTTTGGAAGGTTCTGGAATGTTCAGGCGGTAAGTCCTTTCATCTCCTTCCGCCTCTGCAAGGACAAGTGGCCGGTGTCTCAGCTGCTAGAACGGGGAGTGGAGACTCGGAAGTCTTGGGGCTGAGTCTCTGCGGATGATGGGGAGATGGGCCGTGCTGGCGAACGTGAAGCCCGGTCACTTGCTCCCAGTCACCTGGGAAACCCGCAGCTCAGAGAAGGAGCAGACGGTTATCGGCGAGCACACCGTTCGCACGACGCCGTGGCCACGGCGGAGGCTGCCCGGGGACCGACGTGCCCGGGTTCAACTCCCCTGTGTGTCCCTCTAACCTGCCCCTTCCTCCTCTACTCGCAGAGGCCCCACCACCGGGTCGGGACGGCTTCTGAGCGGACCTGTCTCTCTTGTTCCGGAAATTCTGGGGGGGCCTGAGGAAGATCTGGGGGTAGCCTCTGCAGCCAGGTTTCCTCCAGTGGGATCAGCCTGAACCTGCTCCCTGTGTGTCAGTCTGCCAGGGCCGTCCGAACCAAGGAGCACAGGCTGGACCCGGAGACACTGATCCCTCAGTTCTGGAGCCTGAAGTCTGAGACCAGGGGTGGGCAGGGCCGGGTCTCCCCGGCCTGTAGTTGGCTGTCTCCTCCTGGTGTCTTCCAGTGGCCCCCTCTGTGCACGTCTTATCTCCTGTTGGCACCAGGACCCCGGCGGATTGGCACCCCACCCTAACGGCCTCGTTTTCCCCCCCTAGTCCTTCTGTAGAGGCCCCGTCTCCAACTACGGTCTCACACCGAAGTCCTGGGGGTCAGGGGTTCAGCATATACGTTCTGTGGGACCTGAGTCAGCTCCTGGCCCATGGGAGCCCTGGTGGGCCAGACGGGGAACGAATTCCAGGGAAGCAGTGGCTGTGGCCACACTTCCCTGCGCACAGCCCTGGCCGGCCCCGCTCCCCGGAGTCCCCCAGGCTCTTCCCTCTGCGGTGCGCCCCAGCCTCCAGCCGCTCCCCTCTCCAGCCCCGAGTCAGGGCAGCTCTGGCCCTGGCTCTGAATGTCCCAGCTCCATCACACCCTCTGTCTTTCCTAGGAACCGGGCACCTCTCCAGTTCCTGCCGGAGCAGACGACCAGAGCTGACGCGGGGACAAGGCGGCATGGCAGGCGATGGACAGGGCGGTCGAGGAAGGTTTGGCCGACTACACTGCACATGTGACCCTCAGTGAATTATTCTTGGTGCCAGCCTATGACAGGCCACCTTTTCCCCTCTGCGCCCCAGCCCAGGAAGCCCTGGTATGTGACTCATGTGTCTGCTATTCGCCAGGTGTGTGTGGCCACAGCCCGGTGACCTCATGGTCTCGGCCTCGGTTTCATCACGGGGACGTGGGAACAGTGCTGTTTACCCCACGGTGTCACTGGGAGGGTTCCTTGAAGTCACACCTGCAAGATACCTGCCACCCGGGGTTCTGTGCTCACTGAATCATGTCCCCCCAAAACTCGTACTTAAAGTGCTCACCCCCAGGACCTCAGCAGGTGACTATTTGGAGATCGGGGTCTTCAAAGAGGCAGCTGAGGTAAAATGAGGTCATTCATTCATTGTGGGCCCTAATCCGCCATGCCCGGGGGCCTCCTGAGAACAGGAGACTGGGGCACAGGGAGGGGGACTGTGTGAGGACTCAGGGAGAAGATGGCCTTGGACATGCCAAGGAGAGAGACTCGGCAGGAACCGGCCCCGCCACACCTTGACACCTTGATCCCAGACCTACGGCCTCCCGGCCTCCAGCACTGGGAGGAAATAAACTTTTGGTTTAGCTGCCCAGCTGTGGCGCTTGGTTACAGCCGCGGAGCAAACAAATGCACCTGGGAATACACCTGGTGTATGAACAGCTGGCTTCCTTTCTCCTGGCCCCTCCCCCCACCACAGCCTGGACTGGCTCTACAGTCTGCTCTGCTGGGACCGTTTGCAAACACGCGGAGGAAGGCTACACACAGAACAAGACACACAGCACAAAGGAAAACAAAAGAGATGTTAGAAAAACAACAAGCACCTAAAAATCACCTGGAAGTTGGTCCCCTAAAAATGACAAAAGTGCACTCTCAGGCAGGGTCACTTTTTTGGGTTTCTCTGAAGTTTCCTGCTGAGCCCCGGTCCCCGCCCTTCTCGGGGGGGCTCCTGGTGAGCCCCCAAGTCACTCCCGCCCAGTTCTGAGCCCTCGTTTGGGGGAATCGGCTGCTTCGAGATACTGAGTCTCCTAATCCCGGAACAAGGCATCTCTCCCCATTCGTTTCGTTCCTTCATGTCTTTCAACAAACGCTTATCATTCTCTTCCCTACAAACTGGCACATCTGTCGTTATTTTGTATTTCTAAGCATTTTTATTTCTTCACGCTTTTGGAAGTGGATTTCTTAATTTCTAAACATTTCAGGTTTTTTAAATTTATCTTTTTATTATTGATTTCTAACTCCATTGCATTCTAGTTAAAAAGTATAATTTGTCGAATACCGACCTTTTGACGTGTCTCGGCACTGTCCCCGTTGACGGGTTTGTGGTGGGTTTTTCTGAACATTAGCATGTTCTCGCAGACGTGTGTCCTGCACCGTGTCAGCTGCGGGTTTTCTGTGCGGAGCCCGTGGGCCAGTCGGTCAGTGGTGACGTCAGAATATGCTGTGTTCTGCCTTCTCAGCTGTTCACTCTGCGAGCAGAAGTGCTGGGATCGCCTGCTGTCTCGTAGTTTTGTCCCTCCGCGTAGTTCGTTCAGTGTTTCCTTTGCATGCTTTCAGTCTCTGTCGTCAGGTAGGTGCACGTTCAGAATTGTATCTTTTACCATCACGTACTGACTCTTATCTCTGACAATTACTTTTTTGCCTTACAGTTTATTTTATATGAATTACTGACACATGAAAAAACAATTTACCATCTTAACCTAAAATTTACTGTCTTTATGTGAAATTTGCCCCAACCATTTTAAAGCCTACGGTTCACATTATCATGCAGCCAGTCTCAGACTTTTTTTTAGGCATATTTGGCATGTTGCTTTCTATCTTTCTATTTTTAATTCTTTCTGATTCTTATATACATATGTATACTTTAAAGATTTTATTTATGTAATTTTAGAGAGGGGGAGGGAGAGAGAAAGAGAGGGAGAGAAACATCAATGTGTGGTTGCCTTTCGTGCACCCCCTCCTGGAAACCTGGCCTGGAGACCCAGGCATGTGCCCTGACTGGGAATCGAACCAGCGACCCTTTGGTTCACAGGCCATCACTCAATCCACTGAGCCACACCAGCCAGGGTTGATTCTTATATTTAAGCTGTGTCTCTTATGAACACCACATGGATGGATTAATTTCTCACCTGAAATCTGACAATCTTTGTCTTTCAATTGGGGTGTTTAATTTGTTTGCATTTATTGTTTGTAAAATACCAATTATAATTTTTGGATTTACTTTGACTGTCTTTTGTGATTCTTCTTTGTCCTGCATTTTTTTCTTTAATTTTTCCATCTTTCTTGACTTTTTTGAAATTGAATAAGTATTTTTACTTATTTCACTTATTTTCCTCCACAAGTTGAGATGATGTATTTATATTTACTATTTCTATTATTTTAAGGTTGACCTTGAACTTCTAACATGTGAAGTTAAGTCCCGCCTTTAGCCTCCTGATCAGGGCAGAGACCCTGGAGCACCCGAGCGCCCGTCACTGGCTCTCGACGGCTGCACTGTTACTGTCGGGCACCTGGGTTCTGACTTGTTTTATTTTAACCCCACAAGTCGAATGGAATTATTATTGTTTTATACCATCTCGTTTTATGTAGATTCACCCGCACAAATTTCCATTTTGTAAAGTTTTCTTTTCTTCTTTTTATTGATCTTGGAGAGAGAGAGAGAACGTCTATTTGCTGTTCCACTGACTTACCCATTCATCGGTTGGTTCTTGCATGTGCCCTGACCAGGCACGGACCCCTCACCCTGGGTGGACAGGGATGGCTCCCAACCGACGGGGCGACTCGGCCAGGCCACACATTTCCACTCTGTCTGTTTGTCGTCCCTTCGAGTCCGGCGTTACGGTGTCACTTAGCCACGCCCTGCCTCGCCAGGGTGTCTTCGCTACCCTCCCGCTCCCCCGGGGCTCCGGGGACCTCGGCTTCCCTCCCCAGGCCGCCCCGGCTCTCCTGCCGGCGCACTGGTGGCTGGGGCCACACGGTGCCGGCACCAGGTGGGGAAAGCGGCCACCTTCTCCCCAGGTCAGCGGGATTTGGAATTTTGGCTTTCTTACCCAATCTGTTCGCTATTCTTAACTTTTCGGAGTGGGGCTTGCTCGTGGTCGCAGTTTTCAGGGTAAACGTCTTTCCCTCCATGCGCGGCAAGGCTCGAGGTGGGCAACCTCTGGGTGCCCGGTTGAGGTCACCCCGACCCTGAGGCGGCGCCGCTGTGCAGGAGCTGCAGGTGGTTCTCCTCAGACTCCCTGCCTGGACGCCTGCTCCCTGCACTGCTCAGGACTTCGGGGGGAGGAGCTCAAGTTACAGAGCGAGGCCAGGGGCCTCCGGGAGGAAGCCGGCTTTGGGGTCTAGGTGATTAACTCAGAGCTCTTCAGGTTGCCTTCGAAGTGTTCCTTCCTTTCTTGAGCCTCTGGAAGCTCATTCTTCTCAAAATATTTTGTCCCACAGTTGAGTTGTTTTCGGCAGTTGTGTCGGTCAGGGTATGTGTCTGCTGTGTGGCCGGATGCGACGTGTAAGTAGAAACAGGTTTTGAGCTCCTAATTATGCCGCCGGTTTGCTGATCTTGTAAAAGATAACGTCAGGCATGTGAGCTCTTTTCCTTAAGGGACTTCCTGTTTCTACGTATTTATTTAGTTTGTCATTGAAAGCAGTGTTTGAAGGTGATAATGAAACAAACAGCCTTTTTTTAAGGCTTTAATCAGGCAGTCAATATATTTGTCAGTAAAAATGCATACTGATATAAAAGTGAAATAAGGTACGTGGAAACTCTCTGAGGTTGGGAAACACTGTATGACTGTAAAATACTATTAAATAATTTAAAGTTTCTTTTGATCTAATCAGGTCGTCGGTTACCGGTGAGGCCTGAATGAAACAGAAAATTCGTAATAAATACCTGAGTGGCATCCCCCAGGCTGATGAGGACCAGCTGTGCCTCTGGCACCACACCTGCCTGTTACAGGTTTCTAGAACCTTCTGCGTGGGAATCTGAACCAGACTTCCTTATGGAGTAGGCAGAGGGAGTTGGGTAGGCAGTGCGCCCCTTGGGACGCTCGCTGCCGACCTTGGTCTGTGTGTGTGGGGGGACTGTGGTCTACCCCGAGGGTGTGTGAGGGTCTCTTTGCAGGGACGGAGGGCCTGCTCCTGCACTGTGGGCTGCGCTTGCAGGGCCTGGCGTCAGGAACCCAATGTGCTCCTGTGCCCCAGGGCCCTGTGAAGGGTGGCATTCCCGGGGTGCCCGGCTGAAACCCAGGGGGCACGCAGTCAGGAATGATCTGGAACGTGGGCTTCGTGGGCAGACCCGCCTGGGGACCTGCTCCGGTTGTGCGGCAGAATCTCTGAGTGTCGGGGGGGCCCATGGGCAGCGAGGCTGAGGCCCCCGGGGGCAGGAGGGTGGGAGTGCCAGGCCCGGGAAGATGCTGGTGTTTCCACAGGAGCACCCTCTGCCACCCATCTCGCTTGCTGTCCTCCCCACCCCATGAGGGTCTGGAGGGGACTCCCTGGGGCACAGCTGCCCTTCGGGGGCTGCGTGGCCTTGACCTGGTGGGGGCAGGGAAGCCCACTGTGTGCAAGGGCCCCGAGGGGCAGGAGGAAGTGGAGGAAGACCGTGGAGGCTGGGGAAGGAGGGCACGGAGGCCGGTGGGGGGGCAGGAGAGGGACACATGCGGAGACCACGGGACGTGAGTGACTAAGATCGCTCTGGCCTCGAGGAGGGAAAAGCAGGCTGTTGCTGCACCTCAGAGAGACAGGTGGCGGGAGCTCGGTGCTGGGCCACCGTGAGGAGGAGCAGATGGATGTGGGAGACACTGGGGGAAGTGGAAAGGATGCGGGGGGGTTGGAGGGGCAGAGCAGGACCCTGGGCCCGGCCCGGAGAAGGGCCCAGCGGTGCCCAGGAGGTGTGACCGTGGGCGTCCGCTCTGCACTGGGGCCTCAGCTGCCCCGCTGTGGAATGAGGGGCTGGAGCAGCGCCCTTGTGAGCCTGTGCCCGGGCCCCACACGTGAAGGGCCTCCTGCCCAGGAGACTGGCCGCTCCTCTGGCTCCCGCAGGCCCGAGGTGTGTCCCTCTGTGTCCCTCTCAAACTGGTCCCCATGCTCAGAGGGGCGGCACTTCCCCCAGGGACGTCAGTGGCCGTCACCCTCTCCTTGGGCTCAGAGAAACCTGCGGCAGGCTCCGGAGCCGCTGGGGCCGGTTCGGTTCTCCCGATGGCGGTGCAGGCGCCATCCTCGTGGCCCCTGCTCAAGCCGTGATGGTGAGGACCCCCCACCCTGAAGAACCTCCGATGGGTTCTGCCGCCCACCCTCAGGGGCTGGCCTTGAGTAGACACTCTTAGAACTGGGACGAGGTGTTGACGTCTCTCTGCCGATCCTGGGTCACTGGGTCCCCTTCTCGGGCTGCGGTGGAGGCGACCGTGCAGCTGCCAGAGCTCCGCCCCACCCCGCCCGGCGGGCCCTGCCAAGTCTGTGCTCCCCGGCTCTCTACGCCGCGGCCCCCGCCACCCGGGGCCCAGCCTTCCTCCTCCTGTGCGCCTCTCCACAGTGAGCCCTCCCCGGGGGTTTTGCTCCTTGGTATTCAGAGACAGTCATGACCTTTTGCACGTTCATTTGCATTTAGGCCTTACGTCTAACCTTGAAGTGAAAGGCTGGCTTCCTTGTAAACGAACGTCGAGTCTCAGAGGTCAGCTGTGCTCTGGGCCGCATGTTCGTGTCCTCCAAGTTCATACATTAAAACCCTGACTTTCAGTGCGGTCAGGTTAGGAGGTGAGGTTCCTGGGAGGTAATTAGGTCATGCGGGTAGAGCCCCACGATGGCATTAGTGTCCTCATGGATGCGGTGAGAAGGTGGCCGTCCACAAGCCAGAGGAGGGTCCTCACCAGAACCGATCTGCTGACACCTGGACTCGGACTCCGGGCCTCCAGAACTGTGAGAAGCCAGAGTCTGTTGTCTAGCCCCCTGGTCTGCGGTGTTCAGCCACGGGAGCCCCAGCTGACGGGTGGGCGGGCACTTCGAGCCAGGGGGAGGGCTTTCCCGCTGCCCCCGATCCCAGGTGCCCACAGACTGGCTGCCCCGTCTCGGGGGGCACATCCGTGTGAGTCTGCTCGGCCGCCGCAGCCAAGCACCGTGGCCCAGGAGGCTGAGACAACAGAAACGATCTTCTCACGGTTCGGGAGCCAGAAGCCCAAGGTCAAGGTGTCGGCAGCGTTGGTTCCTCGTGGGGCCTCTCTCCTTGGCGTGCAGGCGGCTGTCTCCTCCCTGTGTCCTCCCATGGTCCCCCTTCTGTGTGTGTCTGTGTCCTCTCTCCTCTTCTTGCAAGGACCCCTGTCAGGCTGAGTGGGGGCCCACCTCAGCTCCTCATTTCACCTCAGTTACCTCTTTTTTTTTTAAGATTTTATTTATTTATTTTTAGAGAGGGAAGGAAGGGAGAAAGAGAAAGAGAAACATCAATGTGCGGTTGCTGGGGGCCATGGCCTGCAACCCAGGCATGTGCCCTGACTGGGAATCGAACCTGCGATGCTTTGGTTTGCAGCCTGTGCTCAATCCACTGAGATATGCCAGCCAGGGCTCAGTAACCTCTTTTAAGACCCCATCTGCAAACACAGGCCCAGGGCTGGATGGCTAAGGCGCCTGTGGACAGTATTTGTTGGATTAAAGTCACGACGATAACGGGCTGGTGGTGGGCTGGGTGTGCATGTGGGGGTGCGGTTTCTCCCCAACTCACATGGTAGAGTTGAGTCTCCCAGTTTGTGGGGACCCCCACCCCCACGGGGTCCGATGTTTGGAGACCCTTCCTAAAACATATTTTCATTTGCTTACCTTTAAAAACAACTGCTGAAAACATCACATCAAGATAGGGTAACACTTGATGTGGTCCATTGCATCTCTAGTACACCCATTACAAAGTATCGCTGTTATTTTTTAAAGATGCCAATTGAATAAGAAGTGAGAGAAGTCATATATCAGGGCTGCCATTCCAACAGGCTTTGGAATAGTCCTTTGTGTTGGTTATTATAAGCAGATTTCTACTGAAAAAAAAATGTTTTAAAACTCAAGTTAGATGATCATTTTGTGTAACTTATTTTTTAATAATTCACACTAAAGCCCTGGCTGGGTGCTTCAGTTGGTTGGAACGTTGTCCCGGACACCAAAGAACTGAGGGCTCGATTTCCCATCAGGGCACATACTGAGGTTGCGGGTTCAGTCCCCAGTCAGGGTGCATGCAGGAGGCAAGCAGTTTATGTTTCACTCTCACATAGATGTTTCTCTCTCTCTCTCTCTTTCCTTTCTCTCTAAAAATCAATAAACAGATCCTTGGGTAAGGATGAAAAACACTCATACTACAATAAGCAATGGACTCAACCCCTATTGGTTTCCCCACAGGTCTGTTTTCCTTAGACTGATGTGTGGAGCCACACTGTGTGTGGGACTGTGACCCGGTCTCACCCGTGGGACCCTCGGTCTCACAGGGACACAGGCAAGCAAGCTATTGACGACAGCCCACTGCGAGCCGGGCTAGGGTCGCCGCCAACAAACGTCTATTCAATAAATCTCCACTGAGCTTTTCTCCTGACCCGCCATCTGCGGGGGAATCGCTGCCAAGATGCAGATTTTCGTGAGAACCCTTATGCAGAGCACCATCACGTTCGAGGCTGAACCCTCGGATGCAGTGGGAAGTGTGAAGGCCAGGGTCCGGGATGAGGAGCAGATCCTCCTGATCAGCAAAGACTGAGCTTTGCGGGCACGCGCCTGGAAGACGGGCGTGCTTTGCCAGACGGCGGCATCCTGAAGGAGTCCACTCTCCCCGCGGTGCTGAGACTTCGTGGCGGAGCCAAGGAGAGCAGGATGTCTGGTGTCACTCCCGGGGAGAAGCGTGGGAGAAGGAGGGCGAAAGCTGGCTGTCCTGAGATGCTACAAAGTGGAGGAGAATGGTGACATCAGTCCCCTTCATCGGGAGCTCTGGGGTTTCTGTGGCCGGCCACCGTGACAGGCATTATTGTGGCAAATGGCGTCTGACCTGTTGCTTCAGAAACTGGAAGACATATAACCGCTAGTGGGTTAACAAAACATATGAACTCACAACAACAACAACAGAAGTCTTCACTGAATGTAAGGGAGCTGGAAACATGTGCGCACTGTCTCCATCACAATCATGCGAGTCTTCTGCACAGAACTGCAGTAGCTGTGTTGTCCCACAAGGAAGATGGCCTCGGGAGAGGTTATGTGGCTTCTCAGAGTGCAGCAAGGTCTAGACAGCCAGGTTGAGGAGCCTGAGGGAGGAGCCCCATCTCTCTGGGCATGGTGTCCACAGCCAGCCCCCCGTACCCTGTCACCGAGAGGCCGCCCCTAGGGTTTGCAGGAGTCCCCCGAGGACACTGTCCAGTGTGAGAGCTGGGTGTAGTTGGGAGATAAATCCCTTCCTCATGGTGCTGCCTTTCCGAGGCAGCTGTGAGGGAGGGACCGTGGCGTGGAAGGTGCACAGGGCAGCCTCTGCCAAGGCTGACAGTGATGGAAAGGCGACAGGTGGGAGCGTGGAAGAGGAGAGGCCAGGATGCCTGGGGTCAGAGGTTGCTGCAAAAACAGCTCGGGTGGTCCCCTCAGCCTCCAGCATTCACAGCGCCCCCATCCACACCCCCGCCGGCTGCAGCTGCCTGGCCACCCCTCCTGCCCCTGGGACTGGACCGCACCCAGGAGCCCGGTTCTGGTGGCAGCTGAGTGCAGGACAGCGCAGATCGGGGGAGCGTGCGCGTGAGAAGGACAGGGGCACAGCTGCTTCGATTCGGGCCAGTGTCGGCAAGCCTGCTTCAGAGTCGGGAGGGGCGGGGGGCTCAAGGCAGACCCCCTCCCTTGTTGGAGAGCTCGGCTGCACGGCTAAGGCAGGAATTTACAGATGGGGTGGAACCTCACTAAGGGGTTCCAGTGACTTCACTGGACCAAGAAAGGAAGACTTGGTCCCAAGGTCCTGGTCCATCTGGGGAGGGCTGTTAGGACACAAATCACAGGGACTGTGTGGGGGGGGGGCCTGCAGGAGCGCTGGACCCCGAGGGAAGTGGCTCAGCAGAAGTTCAGGTGCTTTCATTACTTTTTCTGCGCAGAGACGAAGCCCCCAGGGGCCATGCTCCTGGGGCCTGGGGGCTCTGCCCAGCTCCATGGGCTCCGCCAGCTTGTTTGAAACTCCACGCTCCAAGCTCTGGCTCCAAGCTCTGGCCTTCCGGGACACAGCTGGAGCAGTACCCTTCCCACCCCTGCTCGCCGTGACGAGTCATTCCTGATAGTCAGCGGACACCTCCCTTTTTCCATTTCACTCCGTTACTCCCAGAGCACGAATACCCCCAAGGCCCTGCCAAACAGGACTTTCCGTGTCTGCGGCGGCCCCGCCCCCGCGGGGCGATGCCCGTCTGGCTCTGCCAGGGTGCTCCCCCAAGGCTGCCCGCCATGGGCTGCTCTAGCTCATTAATCATCTCTGCCGCTTTCCTCTGAATTTTCTCCGAGTTGTTCACGAGTTTCCTGGACAGAGGAGCACAGAACAGCTGCTGCTTTCCCAGGCGGAGCAGAGAAGAGGGCTCTCTGTCTGCTCACACAATGGTCCCTCTCCTCCAAAGCCGGTCCGGGTGACTGCACCTGGGTGGCCCGGAAATGCCGTCAGCTTCCGGGGACGCTGTGTCAGTGGGTCTGTCTGGGACTCTTTTCAAGCAGAAGGTTTACATTTTTTCAGTATTAAAGGGGTTTGTTATGGGAAGGAGGTCTCTCACCTTGTACAGGGGCCATGCCAGGGGTGGGGACAAAGAAAACACTGTTGAGAGGAGGCCACAGGCGTCCAGAGGGACGGTGCTCACACTGCAGGGGACGTGCAGCGAGCACGCTGACCTCTGCCTGGACAGGGTCTTGGGCTGGGACTGGGCGCCAGAGTGAGGGGCACCAGGGACAGTATGGTGAGCACAAAACTGCCAGGCCCTCAGAGTCAGAGGGCTGGAGCTGCCACTCAGCACTGGGGAGGTCCTGGCAGGTCCTTTAACTTCTCTGGGCCCAAGAGCATCATGATGGTGAGGGTGAGGGCGAGGATGATGACAATGACCATGCTGACACAGGCTTCCCTGCGATCCGAAAGTAGCGTGTTCCTGTGAAAACTGCCATAAGCCAAAATGATGTAGAGAGAAGGAGCCATTCCCATGAATTTACATGGAAAATTCTGAGTCTTCCCAGACCCCCCAAACAGCCTAAAAATCACACCAAATAACACACAAAACCTAAAATAACACTAACAATAGTACAAGCAGGAATGCACAAAATAAATGGCGATAATGCTCAGACGCTCCCAGCCAGGTCAAAGTGCAGGCTGCTAGATGCGGAGACGTTGAGCGAGGTTCAGGGTCAGGGGTGAGGAGGTGGGGGTGGGGAGGAGCTCGGCTGGGCTCCTCTGCTGCTGGGGTGCACACTGTCTCTGTAACGGCGTGGACACAACAAATGCCGAGGACTACCTTTGCTTTCTGCTGTTTTTCATAGAAGTGAAAATTCTCTTCGGATTTCTCTCGGTTAGTGAAAACATAGGCGCTAACGTAGGCCTTTCATAAAGTGAAGTGGCTCAATACAAACTCTCAGAAAGCAGGGGTAGACCTGTAATGATGATGATGATGATGATAGTGGCGATGAAGATGACGGTGAAGGGGATGATGGTGATGAAGGTGGTGACGGTGATTAAGATGATAGAGATGAAGATGCTGCTGTTGCTGCTGCTGCTGATGATGGTGGAGATGACGGTGATGACGGTGATGATGAAAGTGATGGTGGAAAGTTGGCATCTATTCTGGTCTGTTCCCGCCTCTGGTGTCTCCAGGGTGCCCCGCTGACCCCAAAGAGCAGGAGTGGGAGCTCTTCCTTTTCTCATTGCGGCGGGTCCAGGGCCCTGGCAGGGCTCACGAGCATCTGTGATGTTTGGGTGGCTGAGTCCTGGCATGCAAGTGGGGACACTGCTTGATCCCACTCAGGGGACGGCCGAGAGATCTCATCCCAACTGGGTGGGCTCTTACTAGGGGTTGGCTGCCTTCCTTTCTCAGAGCTGGCTTGGCTCTCTGGTCCCCCCACCTCCACTTGGATGTGTCGGAGTCACTCCCCTCACACTACCCCTTGCCCCCTGGCACTGTCTTCAGAGCTTCTGGGGCCCCCGACTGTCTATGAGCCCCCCCCCGCCCCATCCTGGGAACTGAGCCCCTTCTCTCTATCCCAGCTCCTTTCCTCTTCGGAGTCCCCCACAACAGCCCTGCTATGTGGTTCCTCCTGCCCACCACGTGACACTACGCCCCGAGGGCCACAAAGACTTGTTCATCTTCCTGGAGGATGAGGAGGCCCTGGCCCTCAGCAGTGCTGAGGGGGAGAGCGTTGTGGTTCCTTCTGCAAGGAGAGACAGAAGGGCGTGGCTAAGGCCGGTAGATGTGAGTCAGACCGCATTGCGCCAGGCTGACCTCGCATGGTTTTTGTGAGAATCCGTTGAGACAATACAGGTAAAAATGCCTCTGAAACCTAAACGTGTGATACAAATATGAGCTGTTGTTTCTTCAGTATGGAAACACTTCAAAGGAAAGTAGCCAAAGGCCCCAGTCCTTAGGGCCACAAGCTTTTGTTAAGCATCTGTAGGCTGGTCACCAGAGCATGTCCTCAGTCTCAATACTCTTACAAGGGACGGCAATCCTGGGGAGTACAAGGTTGTTTTGGTGCGGTCATGTTCAATGTCACTGCATTGCTCGATAAAGGCACCTTCTTCTATACTCTTCTACACTTGGAAATCTTTACATTCAGAGGTGCAGACTTTCTTTTTTTAAAAAAAGATTTTATTTATGTTTTAGAGAAGGGAAGGGAAGGAGGAAGGGAGGGAGAAATAGAGGGAGAGAAACATTGATATGTGGTTGCCTCTTGCACACCCCCTATTGGGGACCTGGCCCACAACCCAGCCACGTGCCCTGACTGGGAATCGAACCATCGACCCTTTGATTCACAGGCTGGCACTCAATCCACTGAGCTACATCAGCCAGGGCAAAGGTGCAGCCATTCTTTACAGTATTCTTTACCATGACATTTGACTTGTGGGAGAGAAGACTTGTGCTTCTATTAACATTTGTCTTAAAATCATCTCTGTCTCCTCTCTGTGATTTTTCAAGACGTGTCTGCAATGTGTGACTCTGGTATCACAGCCGGTCACACGAGAGCCAGGCCCGTCTGGCCCCTCCCGAACACGCCCTTTCCTCTGGGCAGTTCGCGTCTCCCTGGGTGTGATGGGCTCGCCGTCTAGACTGGGGATTCCTGGTGGCTTTTCCGCACCACATACTCCACACGCCCCACCCCCCCACCTCTGCCCATGCAGTTCTCACAGCCATTCCTTGAATAAATATGCTCTGTCTCTATGGCAGACTTTATCCCCTCGATGTCCAAGGAAACTGATTCATCACACTGAGGTTTCCGCCTGGGAACGGCTTCCAGACAACCCCAGCCTGTCCTGGCCTGCGGTGTGGGGTCTGGGTGTGGGGTTGGTCCTCTTCTCTCTTTGTTTTGCTTCGCTTGCTCTCCCTCCGGGGATGTGGTCTTTGCCTTTTTCTGTCCCGTTATTTCACACAGTCCCATGCCCAGCCTTAGACTCATGCCAAGAGACGTTCTTGCCGGTCAGTGTGATGCGAGGCGCTGGAAACGCAGCGCTAGGTGCTCAGGCACATGTAACTCTCCTCCGGAGTCAGGCACACTCGGGCCACAGGGTGATCCGTGGGCATCAGCATGAGCAACCAGGGGCAGCTGCGTTTCCAGTCATTCGGTTTCCTGTCTCCAGTCAGTATTATTCAACAATCTTGGTAGCATTTTTAGGGGCTTTGATGGTGAAGGGCAAGCAATTCTTTCCGTTTGGGAAAATAACTGCTCAGTTCAGCCTGGAATTCTTGGTCCAATTATTTTCAATCAAGCAGCATTGTGAAGAAGCCACTGTGAGCTTGCTTAATAATCCCCTGTTGCGTTTTTTTCCCCCCTGATGTTCAGAAAAATGTCACCCCTTTAAGGGTTCCTGGCAAGAGGTTACAGAGGATTAACAGGGACCAGGTTGTAAACGGGGGATGGACCGTCCGTCATGGAGGAGGGGCGGTTGACAGATTGTGAAGCCCTGCTGTGAAGAGGGAGACACTGTTCTCCATGTGGTGGAACCAGGCTCTTATATTAAGCGAAGGCTTCTTGATATATAGTGGAACAGCTGAGAATTCAGGCAGCTAGGGGCAGGGGGAGATGGAGCAAGGCATTCACAGGTCCGCAGAGGGACATTAGGAGACAATCGATTCTTCTCCCAGGCAGCTGGTAACAGGCTCGGGAAGAACCGCTCAACATTGAGAGTGTCTCAGGCAACGTGGCAGTCTGTGGCCCCCAAATCCTTTGATCCTTTTTTCCCTTAAGTGATAGAGTCTATGTCCCTCCTTTTGACAGACTTGAGGCCACTTTGACCAGTGAAGTATGGAGGAGATGACATTTTATAGCTTGTGACTCTGGGTCACAAAAGGCAATGCGTGTGTCTTGTTTGCTGGGACAATGCCTTACATCGCTGGGACCAGTAGTAGGTCTGACTGTGCTGTGGCTGCCATGCTGTGAGGAGGCCCAGCCCCGTGGAGGGGCCCCATGGAGACCTTGGGTCCACACTCCTAGTGTTTGAGTTCATGGAGCCCAGATGCCAGGTACCTGAGTGAGCAGCATGCAGATGACCCCAAACCCTCACTGTGAGTCTCCCTGAGCCTCTGTCTTCCCAGATGCTGTAGAGCAGAGGCGACCCCCTCTCTGCGCCCTGCCCATAATTCTGACCCACAGAACCCCCGCGCATAATAAGATGGTTGTGTTAAGCTGCTAGGTTCTTGGGTAACTTGTTCACACAGCAGTAGAAACTCTAACAGGCAGCCTGTGAGTAGTGGAGAAACAGAGCAGATTAAGGGGTGGATACTTCGGATAGGGTGTCAGTAGGCTTCTCTGAGGGGCTCACATTTAAGCAGAGGGTTGAATGATGGGAGCATGTTTACCTGGGAGGAAAGATCTTGGTCATAGGGAACAGTGAGTGCAGGGACAGCAAGATGTCCCATTGCCCAGAACTGAGAGGGTGGGGTGGGGAGTGACAGGAAGTGTGAGGGGGCCACGTGCTGGGCTTTGTGGACCGTGACGAAGGGCTGTATTTGATGGTAAGCCACGTGAGGGTTTGAATGGGGCGCCGTTCTCTGCCCTCACTGCCTCACTAAGTTTATCCAGCCTCACGACCTCAAATAGCTTCTATATGCTGATTTCTGAATACGTATGCTTCTAATCTAGACTGCAGCTCTGAATTCCGGATTCTTCATACAGCTGCCTAGCCAGCTCTCCCCATGGATTATTAACAGATATTTAGAATGTAATGTGTACATATTATTACCTTTCCCCCTGTATTAAACCTCTTCCTCCCACATCCTACCCTATGTCACTCAGTGGCAGCTCCATCTCCTGGTCACTTTGGTCATCTTTGGCTCCTCCACTCACATCCCTGTCTGACCCATCAGGAGGTCCTATTGGTTCTGCTTCCTGTCGGCTCTTCCTGCTTCCTTTCTCCCCTCCTTCCCACATGTTCTCCTGGCACAAGTGCGGCTGCTGGAAAGGCTGATGACGATGTGACTCCCCTTGTGTCTTATTGCCTGCATGTCCAAGGGGTTTTGTATTTTTCTTTAAGGTCTAGAAATTATACCAGAATATAGTTTGCTATTACTCATTCTGAGTTTATTTTGACTTTATATATTCAGTTTCAATTTTCTGATTATTTGCAAATTTTTTCTTGGATTGTAGTTGTTAGTTCTTGTTCTCTTTTTTGCTTTTTTTTTTTTTGATTCAGAGACTCCTATTATACAAATGTTGAATCTTCTTTGCCTGTCTTCTGTATTTGTTGCTTTCAAATCCCTTTTCACTCTTTCTTCATTTTTTGCATTTACTTTTTTCCTTTACATGTTCTATTTCTCTCAAGGCATTGTCTGCTGGATTTATGCATTCTTGCTACTTCTGTGATCTGTTTCTGCTCAGAGCACTTCTGACACCAAACGTATGGGTTTTCTATACCAAATGATTCTCCAGTTCTCTATAATTTAACTAAATTCGGACACTAACTACCCGGAGTTAGTGTGGACACCACAGGTTAAAGGTTCAGTCCCATAAGACTGCCTTCACTTCAGATGCCAATCACATGTAGTGGGTCCCCAGTTTACCCACAATTCTCTCTGACTGAGCTACAAATTGGGGATTCCCATGAGCCCCTCCGTAGGTTCTGTAATTTGCTAAAAATAGCCCACGGAACCAAGGGAAACACTTAACACCTCGATCGAAAGGTAGATAGGGCAAGGCATGGAAGAGTCTCGAGCTCAGGGGTGTGGGACCCATCACCCTCCTGGACTGTGGGTACTTTCTACAACTTGGAGACTCTGACTGATTATCTAGGTTTTTTTTTAATGGTTATTTTTAAAAAGATTTTATTTATTTATTTTTAGAGAGGGAAGAGAGGGAGAAAGAGTGAGAGAGAGAAACATCAATGTGCGGTTGCTGGGGGCCATGGCCTGCAACCCAGGCATGTACCCTGACTGGGAGTAGAACCTGCGACACTTTGGTTTGTAGCCTGTACTCAATCCACTGAGCTACGCCAGCCAGGGCTTCGATTACCTAGGTTTTTTATGGTGGTTCCATGACCTGGGCACGATTGAATCATTGGCTATTGGTGATTGACTCAATCCCCAGTCCTTCTTCCCTCTTTGAAGAATGGGGAGTAAGGCTGAAAGTGCTAAACCTCCAGTCCTGTGGCCGGTCCCTCTGGCAGCCGGCCCCACCTGAGGCTATCTGGAGTTCCCCAAGTGTCTCCTCATTAGCAAACACTCGGGTGTGGTTGGAAGAGGCTTATTCAGAATAACAACAGATGGTCCCCTCACCCCTACTACTCCAAAAATTGGGAAGGTTTTAGGGGCTGTGTGCCAGGGACTGGAGATGAAGACCAAACATCTATTTCTTATTGTATCGCAATGTCAATAGTCTCGTCCTGCTTTAATTTAATCTAATGTCTGATATGATTATAAAATTCCTAATGCTTTCCTGAATCTATTATTTTACTTCAGAGTTTTGTTTTTGCTCCGGTTTATGTTGTTCCTTTAGCTTTTTTTTTTGAAGTAAGTTATAGATTTCATTTGTTTTGTGGGGATGTCTTTCTGGCATGTTTTATGGCATGTAGGGATGAGATTCTGTCTTTTACCTTTTTCCCTAAATAACTTTGATTATTATTTTCATGTGCTAAAATTTTTTACATGACATTAATTTTTTTTGTCTCTAGATGATGTACTTCCACTTGGCTTTTCTAACTCATTACTCTATTTAAAAAAAGTCTAACTCATAGCTCTGGGGCAGTGATTTTCAGCCTTCTTCATCCCTTGGCACACGTGAACTAATTACTAAAATTCTGCAGCACACCAAAAAACATTTTTTGCCAATCTGACAAAATAATAGGTATAATTTTTATTCATCCACACCAGATGCTATTGGTGTGTTGGCTGTTGTCATTTTTAAAATTTGACCGTATAAGGGAAAAGGGGTCAGTGTCCCTGACTCAATAGTCAGGAACTGCGTGTTTTAAACGTTCTTGCGGCACATCGGTTGAAGATCGCTGCTCTAGAGTTTCCTCTTCTGTTGTTTCCATGTTGTGTTCAGGGGATGGTGGCTTTTCCCCGAGGACTGTAGACTCTGTTTGCCTCACTTTCTCATTTGTCACAGACAGCTCTAGCCCTTTCCGACCTTTGACTGCGATCCCCTTGAACTTGCCCACTACTTGAGTGAGCAAAACCTTCCAGTTTGCTGTTGTCTGATTGGCTCTCTCGGCTTCCTATAGCGTAACCTGTTGGGTATTGTGGGATTTTCAGGTTTGCCAGATCCCTGATTCTCTCCTTTGCTTCCTTTGTACAGATGTTAATACTACTCGGGTCTTGCATCTGGAGTGGTTTGTCCTCATCCTCTTCTATTTTGGGGATCCTGGGGATACCTTGTTAGTGTTACGGTACATATTTCCCATGGGTTTTTGGTTTTGCTCTCTATGTTCTATGGTGGAACTTGGAAAGATTCAACAATTACGCTACGGGCATCGGCCCAATGTGTGATCAATCTGTTACCCGGAGTGGCACCACTAGACCGCACACGGGGCCATGTCCCTGCTTCCTGGCTGTCCACGTCACTGCGCTGAAAGCCTAAGTCCTTCCGTTGGCTTTTAAGGCGCCGTGTGACCTGACTTTCTCCACCGCTCTTCCCTGTCACCTCCCTGAACTGATCTCCTGCGACTCTTGCCCTGCTTGTTGCACTACAGCCGCTCTGGCCTCTCCCTGTTCCGGAAGGACGCCAGGAGTGGCTCTGCCTCTGTGCCTGGACACTTGCTCTTCCCGCGGCTCTCACTCCAACGTCACCATCGCACTGCCACCTCACCTGGCCACCCTCTCTAAAACGGCAAACCCTCCCTGCCTGTTTCCCTCCGCCCTTCCTGCCTCATCTTTTTCTCAGCACTTGTTGCCACACATTTTATCTGTTAACTTTCAAACCAGCAACTGGAATGCAAATTCCATTGAGGTCGCTATTTCTGGTCAAAACTAAACCTTTATGAAATGAGTGAGTGCATTTTACAAGTCCCTCTGGTTTCACTGTGGAGCGTGGCGACAGAACGAGACGGGAGAGACCAATCAGGAGGCTCCCGCGAGTCCCCGGCAGGAAGCTGTGCAGGGAACAAGGAGTCGGCTGTATGATCTGTCTTAGGTAGGACAGGCAGGCTTGCTGATTACTGACTGAGGTCGGTAGGAGCTGCTTCATTGGGTGATGGGATGAGCTATTGTACCACGAGGGCATGAAAATGACTTCACGACAGGCTGGCCGCAGCTCCTGACCCCCAGAAACCATTAGTTTTTCATGGAATAATTCGTCAGGTGTGGCAAGGGGAAATCCAAGAGCCCCCAAGGACATTTCAGAGGTGGGGTCAGGGAAGGTGTTTCAGTAAGAATTTGCTACATAATAAATCAGCCTAAGGCGTAGTGACCCAACACAATAAACATTTATTATTTTTCTGTGACTTTATGTGTTGGCCACGGTTTCTCTGGTGATTTTGCCTGGGCTCACCCATGCGGCTTCACGCAGCCAGAGGCTCAGCTGGGCTGGGAGGTCATCTCAGGATGGCGTCTCTCTCGCGCCTGGCAGCCAGGGTTGGCGGTCTCGCTGGGGGAAGCTCACTTCCCCTCCCTGCGGCCTCTCCCCTCCTGGTGGGCTAGGCCCGCTGCTGAACGCGGAGGTCCCAGAAGAGCAAAAGTGGAAGCTGCGAGGACTTGCCTTGGACGTCACACACTGTTACTTCTGCTGGCTCCTGTCGGTCAGAGCGAGGCCCAGGCCAGCCTGGCATCACGAGAGGAGGGAAGTCGAGGTGGTTGCTGCTGTTCCTCTCTCCCTCTGGCGCTGACACCGGTCCCGTGTCGGTGCCGGACAGACAGGGACTCCGCTGGCTCTGCCAGGCCGGTTTGCCTTCTCACCGGCCCGCTTTCTCTCCTTTGCAGAGTGAACCAGTTCTGCGCCTTCTAGGGGGACTGTTTTGTCCAATGAGCACCATGCACCTCGGGTCCCTGTACAGGGGCCGCAGGCCTGCCCACGGTGAGCCCTGCTCCCTAGACACGGGGCTGCCGGTTGACCAGGCTGCTCCAAGTCGCTGGCCTGGCCGACGTCCTCTGTCCTGTGAGACTGACGTCCTGTCCCCGGTGTCTTTGTCAGGGGTTTTCTTTGCTGCAGGTCCCTGCCCAGTGGAGCTGTCCTGACCTTTGAAAGGTGCCACCAGGGAGTGTTCTGAGGAGCGTGGGGCTGCAGTTCAGCTGCAGGGCAGCCTCCCTGCAGCGGGCAGGCTGTGGGTGGGTTTGCCCCCCGCCTCCATTTCCTGTTTCCTGGGGGAGGGGAGGCGAGTAAGGCTGTCTTCTCCCTGGGGAGGAGACAAGGACCGTTTAAGCCCACGGCTCTGTCTGCCACGCTGGCCTCTGCTTCCGGTTCTGTCCAGGCAGAGGCTGTGATGGGTGAGAGCACCTTCGAACAGAAGCAGGTTTTCCACCTCCTGCCGACCACGTGCCCTGGCACAGCCTGTGACGGCCTCAGAACGCTGTCACGTGCGCAGTCCCCCGAGAACCCTGCACCGCCCCCTCGAGGTGGGCAGGGAGGGTGGCTGTGCTCACATTTCAGGCACGGGGATGAGTTTTTGCAGCCACCCCGTTAGACCTGAGGCTCAAACCCGGCTCCGTCCATCTTCAAGTTCCCCTTTTCTGTCCCTGCCCTGGGCTGCCTCCCAGAATCAGGGTGTGAGCCTGGGAGCAAGGGACGCACAGATGGCCTGTATCTCTCCCCGGGATCTCCTCAGTGCTACCTGGAAGCCAGCAGCTCTGGTGTGACCGCAGTCTCTGTGCAGTGACAGCTGCCTGTGCTCCGTGGGTGGGTCGGCGTGCGGGCGGCCTGGGGAATCCCACCGGTGACAACACAGCATCCTTTCTCGCTGACGCGGCAGCAGACACCCCAGACCGGCTGCAAGCCTGACGGCTCCTCGGCGGAGCGTGCGAGGGGACGGCAGACGTCAGAGCCCGCCCGCAAGTCACCTTCACGAAGATCCTCTGTGGTCGATTCGCTGATGACTCATTTATAACCTGGTTTCAACATTGTGAGTCAAAACGCACCACTTTCATTAAAAATAACATTCACTGGGGGCTAACGGCTTTCTTTTTTCTGTTTTTTACTGTGCTGTGTGGTTTCTGGACGGGAAGCTGTCAGGTGGCAGGCACTCTCTGGGCAGGCTTGATACCATCACACGTGCCTTTGCAGACTCTGGGCACTCAGGGGCGCTGCAGCAAAGGGTCCCGCAGCCCCCTGAATGGTGTTCGTGGGCAGTGGGAGCCCGTGGGAGCGTGCGTGGTGACGTATGAATGCAGGTGACGGACCGAGTCTCCGTCCTGGGAGACTCTGGCTTGCACACAGATCCGGAAGCATCCGTGTCACCCGGGTTGCTTGTGAAAAATGCGGCATCCTGAGCCTCACCCCACACCCCGGGGTGGGGGCCTAGACAAATTCCTCAGGAGAATTTCAGGCACAGTCGAGTTGAGAGCCTTGGCCTTGGGTCAGAGGGCAGACCCTCTCTGGATGCAGGGCAGAGGCAGGCAGGGCATCAAGACTGAGAGTCTGTGTAGGAGGGAGAGAGGAAACCGTGGGGGGAGGGAGGGAGGCGGTGGCCCCAAGGGCACAGTGGGTCCCGAAGCGCCTGGGGCACCGCACTGAAATCCCCTGTTGTACGTGAGGCGCCCACACTCTCTATGGCTTGGGGACCAGAACTTGGGCACCCCCTGCCTCCCCGGTGAGAAAACCCATGCAGACTGGTTTCGGGCTTGCGCAGGGTGAGCAAGGCCTTGCTCCCTGTACACTGCGTTCATCAGCGACGCTGGGAACGTGGGTGGGAAAGACACAAGGTCCGGCTGAGCTCTGACCTGCAGGAGAGTCTCACGCACCCCACTGCAGGGGACAGGGTTCTGGGGGCCGCCATTTGATTTCAGCCTTTTGTAACTTTCTTGTCCGGTGTTTGCTGTTGTGTCCTGAAGTTTCATTTCATGCTGGTGTCCCCCAAGCCCAGGGGCCGTGTGATCTGACCCGTGTGGGTCACCGCCCCCTCCTCGGTGGGCCCTCTCTCCAAGAGCTCCTGGTGCCCAGGCCGACAGGAAGTGGTGGGGTGTGAGGTCTAAGGGGGTGGTTCCGAGTGGAGGGGGCAGGTGTTTCATCTTGGGGGCCCTGCTGCCAATGGTGGGGGGCTTTGCCATCCCGAGGCTCCACCCTGACCTGGCCCCGCTGCCCGAACGCTCAGCCCCTGACGGGGGCCCGCCGCAGTCCTCGCCTCCTGCCTCCCTGTTCACCCCCTGCACCACCCCCACCCAGGCCGGAGCCCTCTGTGCGGTGCCCGTGCCTGCCGCGGCCCGTGGCCTGGACTCACTCCTCCTCAGCTGCCCTGCTCTGCGGGGCTTGGCCCACTCGAATTACCATATCTTGCCACGTATCATGTGCACCTTTTGCCCAGATTTTTGAGGGGAAAATAAGGATGCACATTATACTTGGGTATGATGATTACATACTATGGGTATAATAACTCCGTGTATATAACACACAGAAACGTGGGTGTGCCTTATACACGGCAACAATATGGTACTTCCACAGCAAGGGACCTCCAGGACGCTTTCCCAGCACCAGCTCACGTGGCTGCCATTTGTGCTGCGTTTCCTGCTCTCCTGGAAGGACATTGAGTGTGGGAGCGGAGCCCCGGTGCTGAGGAAGGGACCTCGCCTTTCCTGACCCTCACTCCCTGCTCCTCGTTGGTCAGCTGCATCTCGAGGCAAATGGCCACAGGTTAGGGGAGGGTCTCACCTGGGGCCCGTCTCTCAGTAATTATCAGTAGAAAGCCTACTTCAGCTGAATTGATTATTGGGGTTTTGCTGTTGACTTTGGAGTTGCTTTGGGGAGGGGATTTGGTAAGAAAGGAGAAGCAACATGGGGGATTTGGCTAAGAGTCCGAATCTGGGCCCAACGTGCTTGGGTTCCAATGCAGGCTGTGCCTTGTGTGGTTGTACGAACTTGGGCAGGTGACTTCGTCTCTCCATACTTTTTTTTACCCACACAGTGGGGATGACAGTAGTGTTGCCAGTGTCTGAGGGTTTACTGGGGATTAATCAGTTAAAATCTGGAAGCACAAGGAACACCGCTGGGTGCATAGTGTGATGTGGCTCAGTTCACTGCGGTTCCTTCACTCCCACGAGGCACTGACAGGCCCGGGGAGGAGCAGTGAGTCTGAAGCACGGCCAGTGCTGGGCCAGGGGTCTTCCCAGCCCCTCCCCCTGCAGGGGCCCCGAGGCCGATGACCTAGGACACGACCCAGGCTCTCCCATCCATGCTTGCACAGTTTTAACGGCGGCAGGTCTCCGCCCGGGGCCCAGCTCTTGGTTCCGCAGTTGTGTGAGGTGCCCGGGCAGAAGCCGGGTGCCAGGCTTGACTCCTCCCTCACGCCGGCTCCAGGTCCCACCGGCAGTGCCTCCTGGCAGCTCTAGAGCCGACCCCCACGGCCTGTCGTCTGGTCCGCGCCACTGTGACTCCCTCTCCACACCACTTCTGCAGTGTCCTCACGGATGCAGTGGCCCCTGAAGGCAGGCCCCAGTCCACGGGACCCGTCACGCCACCTCCTATGGGACAGTTTTTGCAGGTGTGATTAAGTTAAGGATTAAAAAAAATGAGGTTGTGGTAGAATATACCACCTAATGTTTGCCATTTTAACCATTTTTTTCAGTGTATGGCTCAGTGGCATTAAGTGCATTCGTGGGGTTGTGCCACCACCATCACCATCCACAGAGACATCTTGGAAGACTGGAACCGTGTCCCCATGGAGCTCCCCGTTCTCCCCGATCCCTGCTCTAGCCCCGGCAACCACCATCCCAGCATCTGTCACTTGGGCTGTGACTATGCCGGGGACCTCAGGTGAGTGGAGTCGTACAGTGTTTGTCTGTGTGTGGCTCACTTCACGCAGCGTAACGGCCTCAAGGACGTTCAGTCACGTTGGAGTGCATGTCAGAATTCCTCCCTTTATGAGACCGGATGACGTTCTGCTGCAGAGACAGGCCACACTCGTTATCCATTCATTGGCTGGTGGACACATGAGGGGGGTTGCTTCCACCTTCTGTCTGCCGGGGGTAGTGTGCTGTGACCACGGGTGAGCACGCGTCTCTTTTAGACTCGGCCTTAAATTCTTTAGGGTGTGTGCCCGTGGAATTGCTGGGTTGTGTCGTGGTTCTATGTCCGCTGTTTGAGGGATTGTCACGCTTCTCCGTCACAGCTGCTACAGCCTGCATCCCCGCCAGCAGTGAACAAGGGTCCCCGTGTTCCCTCCTCACTAACTCCCGAAGTTTCCACGGCTTCGGTAGGTTTTTACTGACTATTTCTTGGTGGAGGGTGGAGGGAGATCATGATATTCCATGCGATACCACAAATGTTCTAAAATGTTCCTCGAGCATCTCTTGCTTCCCCTGGGATCCCCTCCTGGTGGCTGGGGGCCCTTCTTTCCCACCCTCCTCCCCACCTGCGGGAGCTTCCTGCACGCCTTAGCTTCCCTGTCATCATTTATGGTTTCAAACTATTTTTAAAGCTTTTAAAAAACCCTTTTTTTAGAGCTGTTTAAGGTTCACAGAAAACTGTGAGGAAAATACAGAGACCCCCCATATACTGCTGCCACGCCCCCCCCCCGCATAGCCTCCCCAGTATCAACACCCCCATCAGGTGGAACCTTTGTTACAGCAAATGAACCCACATCGACATGTCACTGTCACCCAGAGTCCACATGTGACACTGGGTCTCACCCTTGGTGGTGTTGTGCCTTCTGTGCGTTTGGACAGGTGTGTCATGACACGCACCCATCAGTGTCGCGTCATGCAGATGACTTTCACTGCCCGAAGACCCTTGTGCAAGTGCTTTTTGATTAGGCATTTGTTCACGTGGTCCAACCCTGGAAACGTCCCTCACCTGGGTCCATTCCCCCAGAGGCTGTCCAGTCTCCTTCCGGAGAATGTGTTTGTACTTTATGCACGTAACGTAGAAGAGCAAATTGCTGAGGGGTAAAGTGAGGCATGAAACAGGAAAGTATTGACAGGTTAAGGCTGGCACCAAAGACAGAACCGAGAGTGCACACGCAGGGAAAATCAGGTCTGCCAGCACCCACTGAGCTCCTGAGATGCAATGGAAAGTGACCAGCCGGTCCTGTGCATGACTTGCATCCCGGAAGTCCAGTCTGGGACAGAGACAGTTCGCAAAGGCAGTTACCATCACCGAGGCAATGGTAGGACGGTCTGGGGGGCGGTGGCCTGGACCCTCTAAGGAGATCTCAAGTAGAATTCTGGGCAGACCCCACAGAGGGCACAGAATGACAGGGAGACTTGGTGTTCGGATAAACATACAACCGAGCGTGGAGGTTTGACACACCCAGGGTCCTGCAGGCTTGCTGCTCCCCACTTTCCTCCCCACACCCTGGATGATCCACGCCAACGTGGACGGCTCGCTTGGGCAGCATCAGGGTGCTTCCACACCCCGCCCCGCCCCGCCCGAGGGGCTCACTGAGAGGGCAGTTGCAGCTGGCAGCGGGGGCCGCTGCTTTGCTCGTGCTCGTGAATATCGGTTCTCTCCTTCCCTGGTGCACAGCTCGTTCCTCCATTGTGGGGAGCCCTGGCTGGCTTTCACCCTCAGTATAGGAGAGGAGGTGACACTGCCTTCTGCAGATGGCAGGGTCCCAGGGAGGACTTCACCCAGGTGGAGCTGGCCATGATCCAGTAAGAAACTATGTCCTTGACCTCTACAATCTCCTGCCTTCACATCCACCATTAATGCATAAGTATTTATTGTTTTGTCAAGCACATTGTTAGCTTCCTGCTTTTAAAAAAATTGTATTTTTGATTTTTGGGAGGGGAAGGAAGGGAGAAAGAGAGGGAGAGAAACATCGATGTGAGAGAGAAACACTGATTGACTGCCTCTCGCATGTGCCCCGACCAGGGACAGAGACACAAACCAGGAATGTGTCCCAACTAGGAGACAAATCAGAAACCTTTTGGTGTGCTGGACGATACCCAACTGACTGAGCCATACTGGCCAGGGAAAGAATAAGTATATATTCCTCATTTCATCATTGAGGTCATTCAACAAGAAGCTCCTGAACTCAGAACTGCAGGGGCCATGTCTCCCTCGGTGGACAGAGTGGGGTTGCAGCGTGGGGCTGTGGCCCAGGCCTCCCAAGTCCATTGAGATACCTCTTTCCTCTTCACAGGGTGCCTCAGAGAGTCGTCATTCACGTTAGTGGCAGTGAGCCAATGCCTGATAGGTCTTGAGAAGTACTGGTAGCATGTTCCAGTTCAGGGCTAGATAAGAGTTCCCAGTCCTGAATTTACACGCCGCCACAGAGAACCTTCACTGAACAATGACTCCAGCCCTGAGCAGTGTGGCTCAGTTGGTTGGGCATTGTCCCACAAAGCGAAAGGCCTTGGGTTTGACTCCCGGTCAGGGCACCTGCCGGGCTTGTGGATTTGGTTCCTGGTGGGAGAGGCAACTGATGGATGAATCTCTCTCACATCGAGGTTTCTCTCCCTCTCTTTCTCCCTTCCTTCCCCTCTTTAAAAACGAATGAATAAAATCTTTACTCCACCCAAACAATGGTTCCAGCTGTAGGGGTGGGGCTGCGGGTTGCCACACGGTGCAGCTGGTCCTGGGCGTCTGCTCCCCTCCATCACGCTCCCAGCATCCTCTGCAGTTCCTGCCTCCTCTCCCTCACCCATCAGTTAGGGGGACCTATCCCACCCTCATCGTGATGGCATCTGTGGGCGACAATAATCAAAAGCCAAATAGAATTTCTTAGATCTCCCCCCTGGTTAAAAAAAGATTCTAGTAATATCTGTTGGTCAAGGCCTGTGGTACAAAAGAATCGTACTCAGTAATGTATGCACATATATATAGAAGGTGCGTGCTTTGTCCTGACTCAAATTTAACAAGACAGGTAGAACCGTGAACAATTAAATATGCTTTTCATGGATTCAGGCTTCTGGCAACAGTATTTATTTAATGGGCGGACACGCTGACGACTGTCCTCAGTCGCTGAAAGACAGAAGGAGCCACGTGCTGGGGGCGGGGCCTCGGGTGGTGGGTGGGTCGTCCGCACAGACTACAGGAGAGCGTTTTTTTTTGTTTTTGTTTTTTTTTTTGGGAGGCTGGACTCTGGCGAGAGGACGTCCTGCTCAGCACCTGCAGAGCCCACCGAGTTGCGCAGGCGCCTCGGCAACCGCCGGTTCCCGTTGCCAAGTCTTGCGGGTCTGTTCCAAGCCCTTGGTGACCTCTTTCCGCACGCTCTGCGAAACCAGGGACAACGGCTGGCATTCTCACTGTTTCCTCTTAATTAAGCTCCTATCAAAAGTTGTCAGTGGAGGGATGAAACGGATATAGGTAGGATTCCAGAAAGAAAACCCGCCCAGGCAAAGCGAGGATTCTTCTATTCTTCAAGTGACATTTGGCGAGACTGGTTAATTTGTCACGAAGTGACCAGGATCCTCTTTTAATCTTCCCATGAAAAGCTGTGTACTTTGGGATTCAGTCACATGCATCTTTGCCTGACAGAAATGTAAATGTTTTGGGAAGGCTGTGTCTTTGCGAGTTTGAGCCACTGCAGAGGCTGGGGGGCCCGCGGGTGGAAGGTGGGTGGGGTGTGTTGATGTTCTGGGAAATTTCTAACTCTGACGAGACACAGATCTCCCCCACACCCCCGCCCCTGCCCCACGTGTCCCGTCGCCTTCAGCAGACACCTGGTTTATAGGGCCATGGAGGTGATGTCCCCTTCTTCCTGACTGTGGCCCATTTCGACATGGGGCTGAGGAGCTACAGGAGACCCCCGGTTTAAATCCAAACAATGGTTTACATCATCACTATACCTCGACCCTTCTTTACGGGGTGGGGGGGGCGGAAGTGTGGGAGGTGGCCTCAGGCTCCTTCGTTAGTTTACACTCGGCGTGTCTGACCCAAGTGGGCAGCCTGTAAGTAATCCCAGAACAGGGCCCCCCAGCCATCAGGTTCCTGAGTCTGAGTGAGGGGAAAAGCACAAGAGAATGGGGCTTAACTGGGAGTCATCAGGTGTTTGGGAGTTAATGAAATCTGGCTAACCCCGTCTTTGCCGAATTGGGGAAGAAACAGGCCTTCCTGCTTTGTTAATTCTTGTTCTCCGGTCCGGCAGGTACGCTTGAGCATCTGCTGGCGGCAGCAGGTGGGGGCCGCCCTCGGCGGTGCTGTGTCCTGCTGTGTGAGCACGCACCGCGGAGATGCGGAGCTGCTGAAAGGGGCCCTGGGCTTGGTGTCAGGAGAGCAGCCCGGCTCTGCCAGTCTGAGCTCTGTGGCTGTGGGCAAGCTGTTCCTCATCTGCAGCCAGGGGTTGTACCACAGGCGCTGTCCACGTCATTGAGGTGCGGCGAGGTGCCCACGGGCAAGGGGATCGGGTGGTTCTGGGGGCTTTAGAGGGTGGCTCGTCTGGCAGCTGAGTGGGCTGGGCCTCGTCAGGAGATGTGGAAACCCAGAGTGTCGTAGAATTCCATATGCTGGAGCTGGACAGAAATGCGGCAAATATTCACTCCAGCCCTCCCCTTGGACAGACACGGGCCTGAGTCTCAGAGAAGGGGAGTCGCTTGGAGGGTGGGCTGGGGCCCCTGGAACAGCCTGGGAAGGGCCCTGGGGAGGCTGTCCTTCACTGTGGGACCAAGTCCCACTCGGGGCGATGACTGGGCCCGGGGACTCCTAACCACCCCCAGACGAGGAGCACCTTGCCAGGCCAGGGGACGCAGGGTCTTGCCCATTGAAATAGCAGAACTGACAGCCTGGAAGACAGATGGTGGAGCTAAGAGATTGGAGCCCTCGTGAGGAATGAAGGCCAAGGGCGTAGACCAAGGGTGTGGATCAAGGGCAGCCCCCGGAGGGCTCCGCTGCTCCCGCTCCCTGTGCAGAGTCCCTGGCCCTGTGAGCACAGGTGAGTCTTGGTCAGCTCTCCCCTGTCCCAGAGCATCCCGAGGACTGCTCATGGGGTGACCCAGAGCAAACGTGGCTGCTAATGGTGGCCCCCCGGGGCTGGGCAGGGCCCCGAGGAAGCTGTGCCTCATGGGCTCTGTCTGCCGGAGGCCTCTTTCTCCATGGCCAGTGGCTCTGGTGGAGACTTGTAAGTGTGGACGAGACCAGTCTTAAAGGCCGAGACTTCACAGGGCAGGGACAAAGGCTGATGTCGGGTGTCTACTGATGGTGTGCGGGCAGCAGGACCCCTTGACTTTACCCAGAGAGGCCCTGGCTTGTCCAGCAGGGAGGCAGACGCGGCAGACAGCAAACTGAAACCCACATGCTGGCCCAGGGAACAGAGGCCTCTTCTCTGCAGAGATCTGTGTGCACGCAGACCCTGGGTCTCCGTGCTTGGAGACAACTGACGCCAGCAACGCCAGTCACATGGGGACAGCTGGGCAGGGACAGCTGTGTCCTTGCTGCCTCTGGAATGTCAGAAACTCTGCTTTGGGAAGGATGATAATCTTCCACTCTCTCCCATCGTCCACTCACCCCCAGGAGGCCAGTGGGCCCAGGGTCGCTGCTGTTGGTTGGTCGGAGCTCCGGGCTGACCAACCAGAGGAAGGTGGAGGTCCCTCACACGTTTGCTGGGGACATGGGGGCCCAGGAGCTCGGCGAGGAAGGCCTTGCCTTCTGCCCTGAGGCAGAGACTGTGGAGGCAACAGCCATGCTCTTTCTGGAGGCCACGGGCAGGTGGCCCTCGGGCCTGGGAGCTTCCGTGGGGCCCTTTCTGAAGGACAGACAGAGCCTGCAGTGCATGTCAGTGAGGGGATACCACCCAGGTCCCTGAAACTGAGTCCGTGCGGGGAGTGACTCAGAGGGAATGCCACTTCTCACCCTGGAGTGGGGCCAGGGCACGAGGGTGGACTTTGCTAAAAATACGCCATTCATGTTTGGACAGCGTGCTCTGTGTCCTCAGAGACTGGGCACTTCTCGCCAGGCTGGCTCCTGTGACACCCTGCGGGTCGAGGCCAGGGACGGGCTCCAGGAGGAGCCGTTTCCTTGACTTTTTCTGCCAGGGAGGGTGCAGGGGAGGCCTGGCCGGGTGGTGAGTCTCCCCACTGGTGCCTGGGGGGCTTGCAGGAGCAGGAGCTATGCAGACCGGGGCCCCTCCGGGCGTCAGGGGGGCTGCTCCCCCAGGGCTGTTCCCCTCCCAGAGGCCAGCGGACCCCTGGCGCCTCTGAACGCTGACACTGCACACCAGCTGTCGGGGTGGGCGGGCACTGTGAGCAGTCTCATTCCAAAATTAAAATAAAGTTACTATTATTTTTTAAATGGAAAATTGAAATAGTCATTATTTTTTAAGAAAAATCAAACATATGAGGAAGAAATTAAGAAATCACCTCTATCTCCCTTCTCCCAAACCTTTCTAGAGGAAATAGATGTATTTCATACACAAAAATGCATGTTGGGTGGAATGTACTTTCTTTTTATAGAAAACACTCAGACTAAGAATGGGACTAAGTCGACACTTCCTGGTGGCTGGTTTTCTTATGTCGCAGTGTGGCTGGCGGGGAGGCCTCCCGATTTCACCCGGGGCCGGCCGACTCTGGGGCCGGCCTGCCCAGCCCGTGCAGCCAGACGGTCTCTGCTGCAGCTACTCCTCTCTGCAGTTCCGGCCCCGCATGGTCCAGGATGATCTGTGAAAGATGCAAATGAACAGGTGTGGCTACGTTCCAGCTCATCTTTATTTATACAGATAGGCCACGTGTGGGCCGGTATTCATGTGTGTGAATGCCCACTCACGCATGCACACAGAGGGTAAGCTAGAGCAGGCGTTTTTTCTCTGGGATTCCAGAGGGGAGGTTGTAACCTAGGTGTGGGTTCTCTTTGCTCTCCTGAGCTTTCATCTCAGACTCTGCTAACGACCAGGTTTCGACCAGGCCTTGACCGAAAACTGGGCGTTGAAAGTCGTTTCCTTCAGGTCTCCCCTGCAAACACCGAGTTTCTGTCAGAGGACCCCCACCTCCAAGGACCCTGCCGGGAACTCTTGTTCTGCCAGCCCTCCCAAGGTTTCTGAGAAGAGGAGTGCGGGGGAGCCCCTCCCTCCAGGACACAGCACTCTCGTGGGGCTCCTGGCCCATGCCAGAGCTGGGCTCGGGGCCCTGGTAGAGCCAGCCGGCCACTCTTCGAGAGACCCGTGAGGGCACACACTTTTTACAGAGCACCCAGGGGAGGTGGGGACCAGGCCAAAAAGACAGGGGACAGCATCTGACCTCCAGGAGTTTTCTCTGTGGGACAAGAAATGGAGCCACCCTTGCAAAGCGTGACCCTGCTGCTCTGATGAACAGCATCCCCGGGACCTGGTGCGAAGGGGTCCCCGGTGGGGCTGGCCCCTGGGAGGCCCCTGCTCTGCTGACGTTCCCAGCAGGAGCTCAGCCTTGTCCCAGGGGCCTCTCTCTGAGGGGCCTGTCCCGAGTGAACGTGGGCTGGTCCCGAGAACTGGTGCTGGCGGAAGGCCGCCGAGCGCTCCGGCGGGGTGCTGATGAGCAGCTGCTGGCCAAAGACAAGGAGCAGGAGATGTTTGGGGTCATTGAGCAGGGAGAGAGGTCACACTGGGGATGGTTGTGGGTCACTGAGCTTCTCGGGCCTCGGTGTCCTCATCTGTGATGACGGGGCCCCGAGGAGGGGTCTGTGAGTAAAACATGAAGGCAGAAATGTGTGCAGAAACGCATACATGTGCACATGAGCAGTGTGCACACACATTTGCACGCACGCCCACGAGCACATGTGTGTAGCAGAAACAGAGTCCTTTTCATTCACGACCAACCAGCATGAGGTGTGCATGCCAGTCCTCCTGTGTCTGTGCTGTGCCCGGCCCCTGGGAGGGCCGGTGGCACACACACAGGCTGGGCGGCCCGGGCTGTTGGGCTGGGGGCAGGGGGTCTTTGCACACAGTTCGGTTCACCCTGGGGCGCCAGGCTCAGTGGCAAGGCCTCCAGGGCCCCCTCCAAGTAGAACTCGTGGTCCCAGGAGTGAGACGCATTGCTCGGTGTGAACGTTTGGGAAGCCTTCGAAGGCTCAGATCAGCTGGTGTGACCTTTGCCCTTTGAGGAGGAGGAAGAAAAAGTCTCAGAGGAGCTGGAGATTCACAGTGAAACCTCCAGGGAGTGGTGGGGGCCAGGCCTGGTGGGGTGTGGGTTCTGCCCCGCGCCCCCAGCCTCGCAGGCTTCCCCCACACCCACGTCCTCCTCATCCCGATGGCTGGCTGGCTGGTCGTTCTGGCTTCCAGCCCTGGAAAGGGAAGAAGTTTCCTGGGGGCTGTCCCATTGTCCTGTTGTGTAGGACCAGCCTCTAAATCGATGCTTCACTGGGTAGCAGGAGGCTTTTTGCAAAGGCTGCTAGTTTTCAGCTGTCGTCGAGGACAATTTATGAATGTCCTCCAGTTCAGCCCGTCCCATACTGCAAGGCTTTCTTGCATGTGCCCTGACTTGGAGTTGAACCAGAGACCTTTTGCTTGGCAGGATGATGCCCATCCCACTGAGCCTCACCGGCCAGGGCGGCTCCCTGCCCTTCAAGGCTGAGGGATGTCCCCTTGCATGTACGGACCACACCTCCTCCCTCTAGTCCTGCGTCGCAGGACACTGGAGTCGTCTCCGTGTCTTGGCTGTTGTGAGTAGTGCTGCAGTGAACACGGGGGTCCAGACATCGCTTTGAGATCTTGATTTCAATGCTTTTGGATAAATACCCAGAAGTAGGATTGCTGGACCCTGCGCTAATTCTAGTTCTCATTCTTTGAGGACCTGCCACACTGCTTTCCACAGCGGCTGCACCAGCCTGCGTTCCCACCAGCAGTGCACAAGGGTTCCCTTTTCTCCACACCCCCGCCAGGACTTGTTGTCTTTAAAAAATAGAAATAAAAATAACAGTCGTTCTGACAGGTGTGAGGTGATAGCTCCTTGTGGTTCTCATTTGCATGTCCCTGACTAGTATTTGGTGTCCTCCAGATTCACACACTGAAATCCCCGTGCCCAGTGAGATGGCCTTAGGGGGTGGGGCCCTGGAAGGTGCTTGGATCGTGAGGGTGGAGCCCTCGTGAATGGGAGTAGTGCTCTTATAAAAGGGACCCCAGAGGGCTCCCTCGGCCCGCCCACTAAGTGCCCTGGGAGGGTGCAGTGAGAAGTCAGCTGTCTGCAGCCCAGAAGGGGGCTCTCACCTGGACCAGGCCATGCTGGCACCCTCATCTCAGCCTTCCAGCCTCCAAAGCCATGAGACAGTCATGTAGCAGCCCAGCCGGACTAAGAAACCTCTGAGTAATTAGGGTAAGAAACAGGCCAGTCAGCTGACCCAGGCAGGGGAGCAGCCAACACCTCCACCCAGTCCGTGCCTTGCAGAGGGGTTGGGAGTGGGGGCAGAGGGGAGGGTGGGGGAAGGAGAAGGGCAGGCCGGCCGACAGTGCGTGGACGGAGAGGAGCAGGCACCCTGGCTTGTAGTCTGGAGGGAGGTGCTGGGTGGGGTGGGGACGAGGTAGAGGGAGGCAGGACTGATGTTTGGGTGAATGTGGGCTCTTGTCTTGGAAGGGTGCTAAGCTTGAGCTGGCTGTGAGCAGGGCACAGGGTTTCAGAGACAGGCAGGGGCCCATCTCCGGGGGAGCCCTCGGAATGAGGCATTGGGACCGAGGGGCAGCAGTTCAGTCTGGAACAGACCTGGGTGTCCACGGGGACCCTCTTGGGAAGCCAGAGGTAGCAGACACAGGGCCACGCTCTGGAGGGCAGTGGCCTTTGGAGAGCTCGGCTCTGGGGCCATCACAGACAGCTTCCTCTGGGGTGGGTTCAGCACTCATTCTCACGCCCCTGGGCCACCGTGTGGGGGGTGAGGACACAGCCAGTGGAGAATGCAGTTAGGAGGCCCCTCCAGGGCTCAGGGGAGGTGATGGCAGGGAGGTGGCCAGAAGCAGGGCATCGGTGACAGATGTTGAAGCTCAAGCCAGCCTTGCTGAGGACGAGAGAGTAAGGGGGCAGGGGAAAGTTGGGGGAGGGGGGCTGGTGTGCTTCCTTGAGGTGGAAACGCCATTCACTAAACTGAGTCTGCTGCTCTGGGGTGAGACTGAGGCTGGAGACACATATTTGAGGGTCCCCGGGAACAGATGACATTCAAGGCCGCAGAGTGGGAGCCCAGCATCGGTCCTGAGTCTTGATGACACTTTCTAGGGCGTCTTGCTGTGGGTGAAAGCAGACAAACTGGGGAGAGTTGTGGCTTGAACTGTGTCCCCCCCCAAAGATGCTGAAGTCTTCGCCCCAGCACCTGTGGGTGTGACCTTATTTGGATATAGGTCTTTGCAGACGATTCAGTTAAGATGAGGTCATGAGGGTGGACCCTACTCCGATGTGACTGGTGTCCTGATAAGAAGGGAAAGTTTGGACCCAGAGGCAGACACGCATGGAGGCCAGATGCTGTGCAGAGATGCAGGGAGAGGACAGCCCCCTGCAAGCCCACAGAGGGGCCCGGAGCAGGCCCTCGCCCAGGGCCTTGGAAGCAACCAGCCCTGCCGACGCCTCGGTCTCAGACTTCTGGCCTCCAGAGCTGTGAGACGATTCCCTTCTGTTGTTTTACATGACCTGGTCTGTGGAGCCCTGTTAGGGCAGCCCAGGCAGGCAGTGGGGCAGACCTGGGGTTCACTGGAGGTCTTCTAAGAGGGGGACAGAACGTCGAGTTTGTAAGAAAACGAGAGGGATCCAGGGTTGAGGGTAAAATAGGGGGGTGTGTGAGAACGAAGGGACAGTTCCTGGAAAGACCAGGGTCTCTGGGTCTTGGGCCTTCATAGGCGGGGCCCCCTCTGCCCCCCCAAGACCCCGCCCACGGCCGAGGCTGGGCCTGGGGGCCCACCTCTCTGGAGGGCCCCTGGAGCTCTCCCCCCAGTCCCAGCTGCACTCCCCACCTCTGCTCTGGGCACACCAGTTTGCCGCCATGCACGTGGAACACTGCATCCTCGTCCCCGCTGCCGGGTGCGCTGCGAGGGGCCAGGACTCGGGACGTGGGCCCAGCCGTGGGAGGGGGCTCGGGAACATGATTCGAACAGATGAACGTGGAGTCCTTCTGGACTGTTTGTGTGCACAGGCCACCGGCTTTAGAGGTTGTTTTGGAAAATCGGCGCTGGCACACTCCGGTCTCCACAGACCAGCTGGGTTTGTTCTGTGTGTATCCCGTGCTCCAGGGGCTATAAATCCAGAGACGCGCCACCGGGAACTTCAAACTGGGGCAGACCCTGTGAACTGCGTAACCTTGAGCGAGCTACTTAACCTCCACCACCCTTGGTTTTTCCATTAGTCACCCGAGGTGAAGACCCGTGCTCTCTCGGCCTGGTGGCGGAGGCGGCGGCAGCCCCAGCTCAGCGCTCAGACAGAAACACGGGTGGGGGATGCGTGGCTGCGTGTGGGCTGCACTTGACAGTCACAGTGAAGGGCTTTCTCTGAGAAGAGCTGGTGTGTGTGTGTGTGTGTGTGTGTGCAGGGAGGAGGCGGGTTCCGTCTCGATATGACTTACTCTGAACTCTGCATTTAAAACATGTGTAATGGTGGCAAAACACACATAACACAGAATCTTCCCTCTTCACTGTTTCTAAATGGCATTAGCCTCATCCACATTGCGGGGCAGCCATCGCCATCCTCCGTCTCCAGAACCTTCCATCCTCCCAAACGGAAACTGCGCCCTGTTTAGACTCCCCACCATACCTCCCGCCCCGAACTCCTGGCACCCACTGTTCTGCTCTGCGTCTCTGCGGGTTTGCCTACTCCACAGGATTCACAGTTCACATCGTGTTCCCCTTCTGTGACCGGCTCGCTTCACTCAGCGTAACGCCTGCAGGATTCCTCCGCGGTGCGTCCACGTGCCAGAATCTGCCTTCGTTTTCAGGCCGAAGGACATTCCGTGGAGCGGACGGATCACGTTTCTGGGTCCCCCCATCGATGGACACGTGGGCAGCCTGCGCCCTTCGGCGAACGTGAACGATGCAGCTGTGGCATGAGGACGTAGGCAGAACTCTGCATTTTATATCTGGGTTCACTTGCATGCATGCTGTCTTTGACCTTGGCTTTCTCAGCCTGGTGGTTCGGTTCACCGCAGGGTCCGAGGAGCCTGGCATCACGTGGGCTCCGGCACAGCCCGGCCTTCCTCAGCATCTCCGTGAGGCCTCTGCCGAGGGAGCAAGCGAGGCGTTAAATAACTCGGGGTGTTATGGTTTTGGAGTTAGGCCACTTTTTTTGTTTTGTTTTGTTTTGACTAGAGGATCACCTGTTTTATCTCCCCTTGGCTTTTCAAAAATGCTGGAACTGTTTTTTTTGATTGAATGCGAAGGTTTTTTTTTTCTTTGACGTTTATACGACGGAAGGTGGAAAAAGAAGGCCTTTGCTTATTAACAAGATGAATCAATCTCTTTCCCCCAGGGGAAACTGAAAACAATTTAGAGAACAGAGTAAACTTTAGATTTTCCTGTGATGTGAATTCCGCTGACCTTTCCTCGAGGTAAGATTTAGGGGAGACCCAGCCAGGCCCCACAGGCAGCGATGGAGGATGCAGCCGCTGTCAGCAGGTCTCCAAACCCCACCCCCAGCGAGAGCAGAGCAGGACCGGCCGGGTTCTGTGTGTCAGCGAAGGTCACATGGGGGGCGGTGCTCAACCCAGAGCCCTTCATCCTGCTGCGCTGGACAGCTGCTCGGACCAGGCGGTCCTCAGAGGTTGTGGGGGTTTATTGTCTGGTGTCTTTCTTCCTTTTTCCTTCGTCTGTGCCGCGCAGGTTTGGGGGAATTCCCCACGAGAAGGGGTGCGTGGTTAACACCTCCTTTGTCAGACTGGGTCGCATGTTCCCCCTGTGCAGCTGGTGGCCGCTGGAGTTTCCAACCTGTGTGACCTGGAGCCACACACAGCCCATGGTTTGGTGCTCTGGCAGGTCGTGAGGAGGTGGTCTCCCCGGGCCTGCCCCCACCACCCACCGGGTACTTGCCCAGGAGTGGGGGAGCAGAGAAGAAACAAGGAGACTGTTGGAAACAGGACTGTGGAGCTGAGGAGAGACTTAGAAAAATGGCCCGGAGCTGGCACCCACGCTCTCTGGGAATGCCAGGAATGCTGGGCCCAGAGGAGGGGACGGACAGAGGAAAGAAGGGAAAAGAACAGTGTGTCACCAGCACCAGGGTGCACTGCTGGCCAGGCTAGTTGTCAAAACAAAGCAAAGGGATAAGGCCCTTGGTCCCAAACAAAAGTGCATCAGAAAGCACAAACAATCATTACCAACATTTGCATTTATACTAGTAGATGTTGAGCAAAGATCTTCAAAAGCAACTCTCAGTCATTTTAGTTTCCCCTTTCGGGGCGAGGGAGCAGCTGGGGGCTTAAGAGAAAGGATTTGCTGAGCGTGCACAGGGAGCGGGGGAGCTGAGACAGGATCTCTGGGTGTCAGAGCATTGCTTGGGATCGGTGACGTGCTTCCCAGTTTGAGTGGAAGTTCATGATGAAGGACAAAAGGTCGAAGGGTACACTGTGGGGGAGCAAAACAAACAAAAACAGGAAGTGGCCAACTCTGGGATTTTTCGTGGGAAGGCTGGGAAACGTGTCCAGATACAGGAGGACAAGGAAGAAAAAAGGGGACCTCTGAATCTTCTGGAAGCTGCTTGAGATGCTGGGGAGTGGGGTCCCAGCAGGATCCCTCTGGGGGGAGGTGTGGAGGGCCAGGCTCCCCAGGTGGGACCCCCAGGCCCCGGACTCAGCACCGGCTTGTCCTTGGCATGCCAGCAGATTTCCCACTGCCTCCCTCTCTCAGAAGAAGAGCTTCTCACCTCTGTGTCCCTTAGAGAAGTGTGTTCGCCTGTGTCCTAATGCTGAAGCGTGCCAAGAGGTCTGAATAACCCAAGAAACGCATCCAACCTCTAAGGATCTCATGTATATGGACACAGGGTGCTTAGAACAAATGGGAAAACGCATGTTCTACCTACCTTTCACTTTTAGGATGTTCTGCTACCAGAATTTGGAAGGGGCGAGGCCAGAGATGGGGCTGGGGGAGGCCGAGGGAGGCTGCCCTGTGGTGTGTTCCCAGGGCGAGGTCCGCCCCTTCCCCCCTTGTAATCAGGGCGGGGGTGGGCTGCTCTAGGACACAGCTGTCTCTCTCTCTGCTCCTGCCTTCTCAGGGGCGATGAGTGAGAGTCTCGGGCAGGGAGGGAGGGGTCCTGGCGGGGGGTCCAGCAGAGGAGAGATTCCTCGTTGCTGTCTGTAAATGTCAGCTTTCATCCGGGAGCAGAGGCAGATGTCCCGCTCTGTGCCGTGGCCCACCCTCCCCACAGGGCCCCGTTCCGGGGCATGCAGGGGGCTCAGTGCTTGCTTCCAGACTTCAGTCCAAGAGGGTGTTTGTCAACAGCAGGAGGGGATCAAAAATTTCCCGTTTCTTCCTGGCCATGTTCTGTTTTGAGATCTTGTTTTAGTACCTACTTCATCAAGGAAGTCAGAATTTTACGTGAAAAGAAAAGAATGTGTCAGCGTGTTTCTACCACGGTGTATGCAAATGAGCCAGTAAAGTATTTTGCAGGCAGCCGCCAGAGGTCAAAAGTCACCCTCCACGGTCAACAATTATTTTGCTTAAACAGGCAAGCAGGACTGCAGGAAATGAGTTGCAGCAACCTTAACTCATGTGTGAAAGTTTCCAATTAAGAATTCAAAGAACTTGTTGTTTAGTGAAAAAGTGAAACGAATTCCTTTTTTTGTGTTTCTTCACTTCCTGGGTGGTCCCTGGCTGGGAGCTGGACCCACTGACAGGAATATCATTGTCAGCCAGCTCCCCCGAGAGGAGGGGCGGGTGTGGGAAGCAGTTACACGACCAGAAGTAGAATCTGACGCATGGGGAAAGGTTGTTGATCAGATCTTCTAGTTTGGGGGCTGGTAAACTACGGCCTGGGCCAAGTCTGGCCCCCAGCCCGTTTTTATAAATAAAGTTTTATTGGCACACAGTGCACCCATTTGTTTGTGTGCTATCTATGGCTGCTTTTCCCGGTACAAGGGCAGAGTTGAGACCAAATAGCTTGAAAAACCTAAAAATTTCCACCCTGGCTGGTGTGCCTGAGTGAATTGACTGTCAGCCTGCAAACCAAAGCGTTGCTTGTTTGATTCCCAGTCAGGGCATGTGCCTGGGTTGTGGGCCAGGTCCCCAGTGGGGAGTGTGCAAGAGGCAGCCACATATTGATGTTTCTCTCCCTCTCTTTCTCCCTCCCTTCCCCTCTCTCTGAAAATAAATAAATAAATAAAATCTTAAAAAAAAAAACCCTAAATATTTCTTCATGATCCATGTGAATACTTTTCTCTGGCTGGGGATATAGATTTCCAAGATTATTTTTAAAGGCTGCGTAGTACTTTACCAAATGTACTATAATTACTGCTCAATCACGTCTGACTACTTCAGTGTCTTGTTTGTGCTTATTTAACACACTGCGATGGTCTCTACTTGGTGCCTTTTTCTGGCTGAACTCCCAAGGGTAAATTTCCAGTCTTGAAATCAAGAAGTCAGATGTCGCTCAATAACGGTAATGCAAAGGGTCCGACCGCCGCCGGGGAACGCGTAGCGCTCTGTGTCCCAGCAATGCAGGCCCCGCTGTTCCCACTCTCTGGCCGGCCTGGCCGCTGCCGCCGTCCCTATTTAAAGCTCTGGTCGATCCGATAGGTTGGATCGGATGTGACGTCACTGCGTTGATTTGCATTTCCTAGATCATTTTTCTTTTGGACGGCGCCGCCTGTGGCGACACAGGGGCAGAGACGATGGCGTCACACGGGGCTCTCCTTCTTCCAGGAGGGGGCCGGGCGCAGACCAGACCGAAGCTCCTTCGCTGATGCTTTCTTTCACAGACTCGCTGGCCACTGCGCTGGGGCACTTGGTGAAGGGTGACTAGAAGGCCACGTGGGCCTGGTCAAAAGGGGGATGGCATTTCCATCAGGACTGCAAGGCTGACTGCAGGCCGAGAGCCAACTCCCTGACCCGGCGGCGGCCCTGCTCGGGGCCACACGCACTTGACCTCAGCGCCCTTGGTCCTGGAGGGACCTGCCACTTCTGTCCCTCCAAGGACTGGAAGACCACAGCATCGCTCTAGCCGGTGTAACCAAGGTGGCCGCTAGAGGAGTCGCAGATGCCCGGTACTGCCTGTGACCTAGTGTGAGAGGGGCCCGGAGAGCCGGTGTGGGAAAGCCGGGTGCCAGGCCGGCAGCTCTGTCCGGCAGCCTGGGCTGTGGCCTCGTGCCACGGTGACCAGCGGGGCAGAGAGGGCTGCTGCGGCGAGCTGCCCCTTTTCGGTCTGGTGTGCAGCGGTTTCCGGCCTCGCGGAGCGGCCGTTGCTCCGTGGTGATGACTCACGGCATATGGAAAGGGTGTCTGCGTCCCGAACAGGGAAGTGAGAAACAGCACGGCCGAGGGCAGTGCCGGCAGGCTGTCACAAGATGGGAAGCCTCGCGCTGGAAAAGGCAGGAGGCTGGGGAGCCACGGTGAAGGCGGTGGTGGTGGCCCACACCGCGTGAGTGTGGCCCTGCCCGCTCTTCCTCGGGGCATCAGCTTTTCCGAGTGGCAGTCACTGAGTCGCCCCTCGGAAGTGGTGGCGGGTCTTGGCTGAGCCGCTGCAGGCGGAGGAAGTAGACGGGTGATTCAGTGAATGTCGGCTTCCTCTCTGACTCAGGGTTGAATCCGTTTCTTAGGGTGGTGCCAGGGGCCCATGTGGCTTTAGCTAGCTTCTTTGAACTTGGAGTCAAAACGGAGGCTCTGACCCCTGTGGTTGCTGGCGCTCCTTTGACCCTTTCGGGCGAGTGAGGGGATTAAGCTGGCTTCTGTGGCCTCTCTGCACATTGGGTGGACCCTGTGACTTGGGTCTTCCTGTGTCCCAGCTGCAGGGAGCAGGGACTCTCGGGACCTGAGGCTCCTCCTGGGTCTGCGCCCACCTCGGGGGCTCCCTCTTATTTGGGAGTCGTGTTCAGGCCAGTGCTGGGTCCAGATGTGAGATGACGGAGGATACAGCTGAGCTGGCTCTCCTGGAGTCCATTTGTCCACTCAGCCAAGAATACCATGGGAGGGGCAGCTGCCACCTTCCTGCCGGGAGTCGTGGCCGGCTGGCTTCTCAGTCCAGAGTGTGGGGTTTTCCAAGGGGCTGTTGTCCGTGGGCTGCCAAATGGCTGTCACCTGAAACTTGTTCTCAGAAACACTTCAATTATGCAGGTAACTGCCTCTGCCCCTGAGAACACGGTCAGGAAAGGGCTGACTTGGTGAAGACTGACGTCTCACAACTGGAACAGGGTGTCTGTGTTCCGTGCCCTAGTAACCTGGAACGCTGGTCTCCTTCCAGGTCAGTTCCGTCTCGCCTCCTTCCCGCCCCTCTGCCCCCTCCTGTTTCCATGGCCAGCGCAGAGGTCAGCCGGTCCAGCTCAGGCAGGGTTTTAATGAGACTCTATTATTAACCACGTGCCAGAGAAATGCAGCTCCGACCAGCTGGGGCTTCCAGGGGGCTCCGGGTGACAACTGAAGGGGGCAGGGCTGTAGGGGCACCTGCCGCCGGGACCCGGCCCTGCTTGGTGCTCTCCTGCGTCTCCGATCACCTTCCGCCAGCTTCCGATTTCAGTGTCTTGGATGCTACTTCTCCACACGGCAGGGAGTGTGCCCAGTGGCAGCTTCTGCTCATCACTTCTCACTGCTCCCCAGCCAGAGGGACCGAGGGTGCGAGCGAGTCCCACAGTGAGGCTGTGATGGCCCTCCCTGGGGTCAGGTGACCATTACTGGCTCAATCACTGTGCCTGGGGGAGGGTCTCTGAGCAGATGGCAGCTCACATCTGGACCCCGTGATTATCGCGAGAAGAAGGATTTTCCAGAAGAAGGGACTCCTGTCCTAGGCAGACTGGCATTAGGCCACCATCCCTCCGCTGCCTCCCCTGGGCTGGTGGTGAGGGACACAGCCTGGGGATGTGCCTCCTCTGTCCTAAAGCCCAGGGCTTGAGAATCCCTGAAAGATGGGGGGATCCTGTCTGAGGCCGCAGCTGTGTGACCTTCTGAGCAGACCGCCTTGGAGGATGTAAGCAACAAGGGAAGGGAGAACAAAGGAGCCATTCTCAGAAGCGCGGGGGCAAAAATGAAACCGAATGAAAACCCCATAAAAATCCCTCCGAGGGCAGAGGAAATACCAGCTCACTGCTCTGAGCCCCATGCTTGTTGGCAAAGCAGAGAGTCAAGGGCAGGCCGTCCTGAGGCCGCTGTGCTGGCAGCCAGCTTGAGGGAGCTTCCTACGTGCGGGTACTTGTGTGTTTGGGTGTTTGCTGTTCAATCCAGAGCTGAGCAGGGTTCACGGGGAGCCTGGAAGACAGGACAGGAGCCGGTTCAAAGTTTGCATGCACGGCGGGGTCAGATGACAGTCAGCTGGCCTGCCCCTGCCAGCTCTGAGTGATGGTGGGAGGAACTCTGGCCTCCGTGTAGTCACAAAAATACCCATTTGGAAATGTCTTTGAAGATTGACTAAGTAAACACTCACTGCTCAGATAATAATAACAACCGAGTAACAGCTGAAGCGTTTGCAGGAAGTGGAAGAATGCGCTGATGATGCAGCCTGCGGGCCTGCTGTCTTTCTGTTCCTCTCCCTCGGCTTCCTTGCTATGGCCGCAGTTTCGGGCTCAGGCAGTGTTTTACGGGGACGGAGTTGAGGATGTGGACACTTTCACTCTCATGTCACAGGTCTGACAAGATCTCAGGGACAGAGCATCACCCTGCCGCCACACAGCAGCTGGCGGTGGCCTGTGGCAGGTAGCTTCACCCAGCGAACCTTAGGTGCTGCCTGAGGGGGCTTTCCACCTGGTTCGTGGCCTTGGGCTGCTGTGACCCACAGTGGACTGTGTCCCCCGCCCCCCTGGGGGGGGAGGAGCAGCAGGGGGAGCATGAAGGAGAGTCTGCTTTCCATCTGGGGGGGTCACACCTCTGTGCATGGGGCTCCTGCTCTTGGTTTTGGCCAAGTGGACAAGAGCTGGCCAGGCTGCCCTGCGGCACCTGGAGTAGTGGCCCTTTGCCACTGAACCTCCCTAATTACCTCTGACACCCCGTCGTAGGTGGCCGCGGGCAGGAGCGGCCAGCTCCCAGCTCACCTGCACTTCCAGACTCAGTGTGGTTCCTTGTTCAGCCCCCTGGGCTCCAGGACCAGTTCTGATGTTTGTCCATCAGTTCATTCATTGTTGATCCATCTACCTACCCGCTCCCTGGGGCTGCCACTGAGTCATTCAGGCACAGCCAGATTGTCTTCTCCTCGCTGAGCTCTGCCGTCCGGCACAGAGCCAAGCCCGGAGCAGGGGCTCTGGGAACTTTGCTGACTCCTCTTCCTCCTTCCCCTTTGTTATGCCTGAAGTCCTGACCCCCAGGCCCTCGGAACGGACTATATTCAAACACAGGGACTTTGAAGAGGTAACTAAGTTAAGATGAGGTCGTTTTAAGTTAACATGAGGTCCTACTCTCATCTGACTGGTGTCCCTATAAGAAAAGGAGATGAAGATACAGGCACACAGAGTGAAGACAATGGGAAGACCCACAGGGAGAAGACAGCCACAGACAAACTAAGAGGAGAGGCCAGAAGCCTCGGAAGGAACCAACCTTGCCGACACCTTGGTCTTGGACTTCCAGCCCCCAGAGCTGTGACGAAATACATGTCTGTTGTTTAAGCCACTTAGTCGGAGGCCCTTTGCTGGGGCAGCCTCAGCAGCCTACACCAACGTCTCCGCACATCCGCGGAGCGTGTGGCCGCGGGCAGTGTTCCAGGGGGGCTGCAGACTGTTCTCGAGAATACAGGGAAAGAGAAACAGCGATGGGCCCACCCCCTTGCCACACTTCTCAGAAGCCCCTCACTGCTCAGCCTCTCCTTACCTCTACCCCCGAAGGAAAGCAGGAACTTAGGGGGAACTGAAACAGAAGGCGCCCCAGCAGCCGCCAGCCTACAGAAGCTCTGGTACTGATGGAAGCTTTCAGAGAGATTCGGAAGCTCCATTCTCCCCACTGGCTGCCTCTTCGCCCCACAGATTCTTACTCAGCGCCTGTGCGTGCACACACATGGCCCACGTGTGTGCGTCTGAGGATGGCTGGGGTCCGCAGCTGGTGGCACGTTTACCATGTGTCCTCACCCCAGAGTCCTGGTGCACAGTGGCTGGAAGGGGACAGGATGAAGCTGGTCGCTGCACCATGAAGTACCTCCCTTGTTGCTCTTTGTGACTAAAGATGATGCCAACATTGTGTTTCCACGCAGCAGCTGCTACAGGAGGGCTGGCCTTTGATCTGTGGGCCTGGCGTGGGCTGTGGGGCTGGGATCGCTTTGTTTGCAGGAAACACGAGCTCATTTCATCACAGAATAATCTGGAAATGTCTGGGAACATCTCTGAGCCTTCAGACTTGTCGGGCCTAGTAAGAAGCCAGACCCATTTTCAAGTACCCAGTATGCAAGGTTTTTTTTTTTAAAGATTTTATTTATTTATTGTCAGAGAGAGGGAAAGGGAATGAGAAAGAGAGGGAGAGAAACATCAATGAGCGAGAGAAACAGTGACTGGTCACCTCTCGTGCGCCCCCTACTGGGGACTTGGCCTGCAACCCAGGCATGTGCCTTGACCGGGAATCAAACCAGTGACCTTTTGGTTCACAGGCCAGCACTCGATCCACTGAGCCACACCAGCCAGGGCCCAGTATGTAGGTTTTGATATTTCTCATCCTTCTACCATTTCCGATCAAAGATATTTTCCACCACATGACTGAACAGTTATCCTTCCCCACCCCCCCGTGATGAGCTCCTTTTCACAAACCAAGCTTAGCTCATTGATTTCAGAGGGAACTGGGCGTCCAGAGCTCGGTGTTGATCAACTGGCCCCTGTTGCGCAGTACAGGGTTCCCAACGGACTCTGGCAAAGACATGACCGTCCACATGGTCACAGCCAACTTCTGTGTGCACGCTGGGGAGGGAAGTTTGCACACGGTCACTTGTACTGACAGTGGCATTTTCTGAAGTGCGGTGACATTTCTTCATTTGATGTTGATGTGAAAACAAGCTTCCTTTCTTTTCTACAGATGAGTGACCACATTCCAGGGATGGACCGAGGGCTTGCACAGCGAGAGTGTCACAAAGCTGCCACGTGCGGGGCCCCTCCTGCCCGCTTCCTCCTGCAGAGCCTCCCTCGCTCGGTCCTCGTCCCTGCCCTCTTCCTCTTTGCTCCCCGTTGATTGCCACACAGGGTCCCCCACTTGATGAGACTGGAGGTGTGCCCTGTCTGGGGGGGGTTGTCTGCCTTTTACATGAGTGACTGCTGAGGGTTTCAAAACCCAAAGAAACGGTCTTCCAGTGCTTGATTAGAGCTGAGGGTTTCCGCCTGGGCAGACGGGTCTCCTTTGCTTGCTCAGAGAACCAGGCCGGGGCTCAGCCTGCTCTGAGTCCGGTGTCTCTAAGTCTTCCTTCCTTGGTGGGTGTCTGGCGCGAGGCAGATGCCCTCTCCTCCTGCACCAAGGCCACAGTGTCACTCAGCGTAGTTATGATGTGTCTTGCTGCCAGTGGAGCCTGACTCGGGCTCCTGGGGCTATCTCCCCGCTTCTCCCTCCCAGCCCCAGAACTGTATTGATCAGCTAGCAGATAAGAAAAGGCAGCTCTGTATGCTTCCAAACCCATGTCCTCTCCCTGCATATTTTGATTTCATAAATACTGGTTACCATGCATGTGTTTTCCATGACCTGGTGACTTCCGGCCGCTCCAGCCAATGGAGTCGGAGTGGTGATACTCAGATAAAAGGCTTCATGGGCATGACTCATCCTTGGAGACACTGAACTTGCCTGGCTGTTGTTAAGTGCCTGGTTCTGTAAATATTGACAGTTAGAAACCATCCCAGGAGCTACCAGGCAGTGATCTGGAAGGTAATGCGCACGAATACGAGCGGCGATTAGGCAATGCTCCTCCTTTGCTAAGATGCAGCCCCTGATAAATACCACCCCATTATCCCTCATCCCAATAGCGGCTTGACTGCTTCTGTGTGACTCACGGTTGGTAGGTGACGGGGTCTGATTCAGCAAGGACAGTCTGGTCTGCCGCGACAGAGAACAAATGGCTTCCCAGGCCCCTCCAGGCTCCAGGTTCCCGGCTTCTTAACATGTGTGGCTTTGCCAACGAGGAATCGCTCCAAAGCGGTCGCCATTGCTGAGAAGCTGGAGAAGGCACAGAGGGCTAAGGCACAGAACAGTGCTTCCCACCGCTCCGAGCCGACGTCACACCTGCCTGTCCCGTGGGCACATTTGTGTTACAGCTCACCTATGGGCGCCCCTCCACCAGGGGCAGCCTCTCCAGTCAAGTCCATGCTCTTGGGCTTGCGGGCGCCAGTCTCCAAGGAGGGACAGGGTGCATCTCTGCTCATGCAGAAATAGGCTGTGTCTCTCGCCCTCCCTTTCCAACTACTTAAAATAAGTGTATCATTACCCAAATGTACACAGACACCTTCCGACGGGTTGGCTGTTTGGTTTATTGAGTGTTATTTTTGGGCAGGAACTTCCCATCTGAGTCTCAGTCCTTTTTAATGGCCCCTGTCTATTTCCTACACGGCTCTGGGCTGAGGGTCCGTCTGGCCAAATCAGAGCCTTTCAGCTCGCGGGTTTTGAACTTGGGTCTTTGGCAGACTGGTATGCTGGCTGACAGCGTTGCCCTTGGTCGAGGGGGCACGCACACGTCTGTAGCCCTCTGCAAAATCTCTTGGCGTTTACTGTGTTGCCGTTGTGAGATCTGAGCCCCGCTGGTACCAACGCGTCAGGAGGCTGAGCAGCCTGAGACAGAAGCGTCACTGGGGGGACCTCCATGGGAGCCATCTCTGCCACGACCTGGCTGTGTGACTGCGGGCAAGTTACTTAAGTGCTCTGAGCCTCAGAGTCCTTATTTGTTGAATGAGGATAACAATTCCTACCTTGCAGGGCTAGTGTGAATCGGAATAAAGCATTGAACACATATGAATCATAAAAACTGCTCAGTCAGTTGTAGCTGGTATTGTCCTTAGTACCAAGCCACCGTGAACATGGATGCTGCTCACAGTTTGGGCTGGTGTGGATTCAAGTTATGAAGGATCTACGGTGAGTCTGAGGGTCTATACACATTGCATCAGCCCCCTCAGGAAGCTATTATCCTCATTTTACAGAGGATGAGCCCGAGGCTCAGGAGTCCAGCCAGCCGGGAGTGGAACCAGGTGTCCCTGGCCGTGGACAGCATGCGCTGGCCATGACCTGTGCCACCTCCCAGCGGCACAGAGGTGTTTAGCAGAGACTGGCACCTTGCCGTGTTGGGAGGACACTGGGGCATCTGCTTTGTCTCTGCACCCATGACATGAGCACAGACCAGTCTGCAGTCTGTTAGCCAGACAGCTCAGAGGGCCCTTGCCCAAGCAGCTGGCAGAGGCTGCTCGTGCTGCCCTTTTGTCCAGGTAGATCACACACCTGCCAGGGTGTAGAGTGGTGTTCCAGGACCTGTCCACAGTCCTGATTTTTAATGGGATGTCAGTGAGTGGGTGATGGGAATCCCGTCTGCTAGGATGTGTGGGATGGCTGAGGGTGGGGCCAGGGTGCCTGCGTGGGAAGGGAGCTCAGGTGGACGGTCGCCCTGCTGGGTGCTGGTGCCTGGCAGGACACAGGCTGTGTTCAAGCAAGAGCTCCTCCCCCAGGGCCCGGCCCAGCGGAGCCCGCCCGCCTCTCTCCGGGGAGACTTTCACACCAGCCGACAGGATTTGCATGCGGGACACATCACTAATGCACATCTGTGGTGTCAGGGCTGGGTGGAGGTTTGAAATAAAGGAGATGAATTCAGCAGAGCCACGTGGAGACCCTTGAAGGACAGAGAGGTCCCTGGAGGTGGCCGAAATGAGTGAGGTGTGTCTCCCGGAGAGGAAACATGCGGTGCAGGACGGGACCTCTGTCGTGCAGGGGCATCTCTGAAGCACAGACACTTCGATCAGGTGAAACCTTTGCTCCTTGTTCCTCTCTTGAAGGTGAGAGAGGTCCACAAGCCCCTCCCCCGAGGACAGGCCCCTTGGTGTCACTTCTGCTCATCCAAGTCCCTTAATGTCTTAGAAGTTTGGACCATGCTCCCAGACAGCGCAGAGAAGGTCCAGCAAGGCTGGTTGGGGGTGGTGCCCGCAGAGCAGACACGAGGCTCACGGGACTTCCTCCCAGGTCTGGTGCTTCTGAGGGAGCAGGAGCAGGAGCAGCAGAGAGGCAGGAGGGGACCAGTCCCGCTGCCCGGACAGCAGAGTTCCATCTTGCCCTAGGGGTCTCTGCCCAGAAGTCAGCAGGAGAGCAAGGGTCCCTGTCAGCAATGACCAATGGAGGGAGGAACGACCGGATGGCGAAGCCCGCTGTGACCGAGTCGGGAGACACACCTGGGTTGCTCCCATTGCCGACCTGCTCCGGGCCCTCCAAAATCCTCGGGGTCCAGGGCGCTCTTCTTCACTGCTCCAGAGAGCCGACACACCTTCCAGCCAGCGCCCGCCTCCTGAGGCAGCCATGAGGACGAAACACGAGGATGAAACACGAGGATGCGGTGCAGATACTCTCAGTATCTGGGACGTGGGACGTGTTTAATTCATGTCATCGAGTGTTGTTATTGCCACCGAGTCTTGCGTCAGACTCCTGGTTTGCGTTTACACTTCAGAAGTCTGTTCCCTTTCAAACCAAATAGTTTTTACCCCAGGCATGCTCCCCCCGCATCCTCCTCACCTCCCAGAAAGTCTGGGCTCATATTTGCTTCCTTTGTGTTTAAACAAATTCGTTCCTTTCACTCATTCGATCGATTGTCTGGCCATCCTTCTGACACTTCTGCCGAGAGCCTGCTGTGTGTGCCTGGCCCGTGCCACGGCTGAAGCGCAGCCACCCGCTGATGACAGTCCACGCACAGCTCCCACCCGCCCGCCCATGCGCACTCGGGGCTCTCTGTCAGGTTCCAGGGCTCATTTCTGAATAGATTCGTGTGAACTCACCCCGTGTTTGGTATGTGTTTGTTTCTTGTTTTTTTCATAGCCAGTATGCTTTTCACAGGAACCTCATGCTGCGGAGAGCATTTGGAGGCTCTGATTTACCAAGCACTCACTGTCCCAAGGTCCTTTGCTGCCCTGCTGTCCCAGTTAGAGAAGGGATGAGGAGGAGCTACCACACACCTGGGCCTGGGCCTGCTCCCCCACCCCTCCTGCCTGGAAGCCAGCTTCCTGACATGAGGTCTGGGGGTGGATTTCTGCTTTTAAAGCACCTCCCTGGACAAAGCAGGACAGGGTCAGGTTACTCTCCACCGCAAGAGGTCTTGCTGAGGCTGCATGGAAATTAAGAGTCACAGGGGCATTGCCCTCTCCACCAGCACGCACCCGTGACCACTGCCAGTGGCGCTGCCAGGGGTGTTTGCCTTGGCTCCGCTGAACCCGGCGCCAGGGAAAACAAGCTGGAGGGGAAACACAAATACTGCAGGGTCAGGCTGGAAATGCTGACCTGGCCTTGGAACCCTCATTCCGGAGCGACTCTCAGCCTTCCTCAGCTCACGGCACACATACGCACACGGCCAGCATTCTGCAGCACACCAAAAACGTGTGCATCTATTTTGCAGATCTGACAAAAAAAGAACCAAGTATAATTTTGATTCATTCACACCAGGCAGCTAAGGTCGGGTTGGCTGTTGTCATTCTTTATTTGACCAGCCAAGGGAAAAGAGGTCAGTGTGGCTGACTACTAGTCAGGTATTGCGTGTTTTGAAAATCCTTGGGGCACACCTGTTGAAGATCGCTGTTCTAGATCATTCTGCATATTCACACGGGGGCAGCTGGTGCCACCTCTGCAGAGTGGGGTGGCGGGAGGAGGCACAGGCAGGGGGCCAGGGGAGGGGCCGGATGCAGTGGGGCAAGGACGCTCCGGGAGTCTATTTCGGGCTGTGCCACCGCCGGACGAGGAATGTGCCCTGGTGGCTCCTGTTTGCTTTCCAGTTGCCTGCCTCTCCCCTCCCCCAGAGTCACATGTGTTTCTGGCTTGCCAGTTTAGAGGGTGGCTGAGGGTCCCCTGAATTTTCGGAGTCTGTGAGCTATGTTGTAAGACAACGAACCATTTCCCAGAGCTAACCCGTGTCCTTTGTCTCCTTGACAGAGGGGAAAGGAGGGAGGAACAACAGGCGAGTGTGGGCTGAGTGTGGGCGGAGAGGGAGCAGGAGGGGCTGCAGCTGAGGGAGAGCGACATCTTGCTGACGTCAGGCCGGGCCCCCCCCCCGCCCCCCCCCCGCCCCGGGTTAACAGCCACCCAGCAGCTGGTTTTGAAACCTGTAGCCTGCAGCCTGTTGTTTTGTTTGGGGCCGTTCTCCCTGGACCAAAGGGCCATTAATTGTGGGGCGTTTGAAAGCCACCTGATTCCCTGAAACAGAGGGGATTTCCATGAGTCATAACTCAGCCCGCGCTGGGGCGGGGCGGGGCGCGGCGCGGCGAGGCAGGAACCTTCCAGGCGCTGCTGGCCCGGGACAAGGGCGCGGGACGGGCGGTCACGTGACCAGTAGCGCCCCGGGGGCGAGCGGCTCGGTCCCGCCCCCTGCCTCGCAGCCCCCGCGTCCACGCGCCCCGCCCTCGCCCTCCCTGCGGCACCCCCCCCCCATCCAACCCGGCAGGTCGGAGTTCACCGTGCCCCCGCGCCCCCTCCTCTGCCCCGAGGCCGCTTCCCTGCAGCCCGCGCTGGCTCTGCGGGGTGACAGCAATTCTCTGGCGCGCAATAACTTCTTTCTTGGGAAATAGCATTCCAAGGATGGGGGCCGCCCTATCTGCTAAGCTTCTGCAAGACAGCCACCCCTTTGGTGCATTGGCCGCTCAAGGCTGCCCTTTCTGAAGCCATGACCCCGCTTCCCAGAAGCACCCCCAGCTCTGTGGTCTAAACTCCAGGGCCTGTTTACAAGTCAGATCGGAGCTGGCGTGTGTAACTCGAGGCTAAAGAAATACCGATTTCACCACCCACGTGGTAGAGTTCAATCTGCTTTCTGGCCAAGGCCACACGAGTTAATTTTTATCCTAGTAAAAAATAATAAACACGGCGTTAGCAACTAAATGTTTATCAATTTGCAGTTCATTTGCAGCCAGATCGTTTCCCTCCTGCATGTTTTTACTGTTAGCTGATGCACTGGGGCGCTTTTCCTGAAACCATATGTGACTGTTTAAGGCCCAGCCTCAGCAGCGTTTGTACAGCGCTTTTCACCTTAAGTAGATAATACTACTTGGCTGTTTTTTCAGCCATGATCCTCCAGTTTCACATTTTAATGGTAAAGGCACTGCAGTGAAGAAAGGTTAGCCACTTGCTGGGGATTCCCCGGCAGCTCAGAGATGGTGGTAAACAGAGTCCCTGAGTTTTTGTTTTGTTTTGTTTTCCTGTGCAGCACTAACCTGTGTGTGCCAGCCACATGCCCAGCACGGCTGCCTGTGGGGAGTTTCTCTTCCTCCTTTTGTGGGAGTTAATACCAGTGGAGGTGGCCAAGCAGCGCTGCTGTCAGACAGAGCAGGAACTCTGAATAGGCAGCTGCCACGCCAGCCGACAGGAGCCAGGGGGACACGTAAAGAAGGTGATGGAAGCCCCTGGCCGCCGGTACTGCCCAGCCTTCCGGCGGAAGCTGTGACTCGAGTTGCCGTCTTAGCGGAACTCGAGAGGTCATCTGGTGGGGTCATCTATCACTTATCACCAGCCCACTGTAGCCAGAGCAGCGATTCGGCGAGGACACAATGAAGCAAGGGGCCCCACAGTGACTCACGCAGGCCCTGAACCTTCCCAGCCTCCCCGTTTTCCTCCATTGGAGGCTGTGATAGAGACCTTGATGTTGCCATGTGTCCAGGGTGGACCTAAAGTGGCTGCTTGGGGAAAGGGAGGGGGAAAAGCTTGCTGAGGTGGTAGCATAGAGCAGAGAATAAGTCAGGCCCCTCTTCCGTCTCTCTCTCCTCCAGAGATGAACTCACTTTCTCGAAGCCTCCATTTTCGCCCCCGTCACAACGAGGGGACAGCAGGCCGTCTTTCAGAAGGCTGGCGCGCTCAAAAGGGCTTGGAACCTGGGAGACACGCAAATGCTCCCATTAGGGAGAGCAGGCTTGGCGGGGGCCTGGCAGGCAGTGGGTCGAAGACACCACAATGCAACTGCAGACCTGAAGCAACACCCTGTTTCCTAACGAGCAGGTTGCAAAAGTCTCGTGTATCTCTTTCCTTGGCCAGCTGGACTATGTACACTTTAAATGATGCAAGTGGAATAGTTGTAAAATTAACCTATTGATTTAATCACGTGCACACTTAACATTGCATGCATAAATACACGTATTTGGAAAGGTTGCCCTATTTTCACTCGCTCAGGCGCTTTGTCATCCCTCAAGCCCTCGTCCGGTGACGTCACTCAGCCTTCTGGAACACACCCTCTCGCTTCCGCCCGAGTATCTCTGAGATTTCGTACTTTGGGAGTTTGTAGGTCATGGTCACTGGAAGTGCTACTTCAAGAGCGAAGTCCACGTGCCGTTTGTGATTTCCACAAAGCGGACTTCTGCTTGTACCGCCTTTTCAAGTGACGTCAATGGGGTTGTGACCGTGCGAGGAGGCGTCCGCACATTTTGACAGTGCGCAGACGCCTGAAGTAGAGGGGGCGGCAGGACGGGGGGCTGGGGTTTCCTCCCGGGCGGCTCAGCGAAGAGCAAAGGAGAAACGGCGCAGACTAATGACGAGGGAAGCAAATGTGGAGACGTCGGAATAATTACTGATCTGGGAGATGGGAATAAGCACCTTCTTCTTCCTCCATGCTTTTCCTTTGCGTAATTTGAAGCTTTTCATAAGAATTTAAAAAAAAAAAGCTTTAGAAGACTTGCTTACAATACCTAATACTTGCCATTGGAGGTCATCTCTTCAAGAATAATACAAGATTTTTAAAAATGTCTTTGATTTAAACAAACTATCTTTTTAGGCAACTTCTATAAACATCCTAGATAGCATTCATTGAATCCCTTTCAGGGTATTTTGTTATTCAAAATAAAGAAGCTGAGTGGGCCCTCTGTATTATGAGGAACTTTTAACAGATGCAAATATGAGGGCCCGTATTTGGCCATACGTGCTATTTTCCCCTATGTTTGGTTGGTCTGAGGGTCTGGGATGGTAATGACCCCCTGTGGAGAACTTCCCATAAGTGGTGGGAAGACCTGCTGCAGTGTCCTTTGTCAGAAGTGCCTATTACCTAGTGCCCTCGTTGGCATCTCGGCTGCAAGGCCCAGGGCAGCAGGGAACACGCAGTTCTGGAAGCAGGCCTGGTGGCCCAGGCGTGGGGACCATGTCGGTGGCGGCGTGCAATCGGAGAGGCAGCGTTTCTCATTGGGCAACGCTTCTCCCCTGGAGAGAGGGCACAGAGCCGTGGCCGGCCTGGCCAACACGAGGCGGTTGGGCAATTGTCCCGCAAGCTCCGTGTAAGCCGGGCGGCAGCGGGTAGGCCCGAGATTCCTGAATTACCACCGTGCACAGAGGGCAGGAAACGGCTCTCAATCCTGCTAGCTTTGTGACAATGGCGTTTCCAAAGGAAGAGAGGAAGAGAGATGATTTTGAAAACGTTCTTGAAGGATAGGATGCTTCCCATACAGCATAAGGCCTTGCCAATGAGTGTTACCATGAAAGCTCTCTGCTTGGCCTGTGTGGGAAGGCTGGAACTCTCTGGAATTTCTTTACTTGATTGTGCTTTCCCCCGAGGAGTCACTGTGCTATGCTGCAGTAGGCCAGTCACAATCTTTGCGAGATCCACTTCTGACACTTTTTGGTATTGTACCATTCACACTCACATTTCACGTGAGGGAGAAGTCTGACTATGTGGAGGGAGCCCCCCTGCCCAGCAAACATAAAAATCACAGCACAGTGACTCTCTGGTGTCCACCTCCATGTGCCAGAGCTAGTGGATTTACTGGAATGCAGAACAATAAGACGTCAAACAGAATACCAGCACGCTCCAGCTGAGGGCAGGTTGTTTTTGGAAGATGTGAGTGTTTTTCTGGATGAGCTAAGTGTCGACTCTGACCCTAAAAGACCAAAAAGTGTGAGGTAAGATAAGTGTCTGCTAGATTCCTTTTGCCATGCGGATTCTGTGAAGTCAGCGCAGAGGTCGCCGGCGGTGGCTGCAAGAATCAGGTTCACAGGTTGTTCATCCATGCTCTGATTGGGCGGTTCCTGACAATAGAAGCCACCCCAACTTCTGAAGCCCTCTGCGACCCTCAGCATTGTGCTGTGGGGGCGGACGCTGCCAGCACGGGAGCCCAGGGTCAATTCTGCAGGCGCTGCCTGAGCTGTGCCACATCGCCCCTAGCCAGGGCGGAAGCTGAGCCAGGACACGGCTGTCACATGTGGTCGCTAGGTTCGGCCCGTCTCTTGAGCTGCTGTCCTGGGCAGGGAGGAGGGAAGTTGGTGGATCTAGCTCATTAGCTTTGCAGTGCCCTCTTTAACTGGAATCCTATTCGCTCGAGAGAGAAAACAAGCCTGCCTTGCGCACTGTGGAAGGTTTGGATCGGATCGTTTACGTCTCTCGCCCCTGCCCCGTGCATTTGTAGAATGCATCTATTTCCCAGCAGCCTCATTAGTGGTTTGGGGTGCCTTTGGCTGCCTTTAAATTTTTCCAATAGATTTGCCACACATCCTATGGTGAATGTAATAGTTTCCTATGAATTGTGATGATTTTGTACACTACCTCGGCACGCTTGTGTGTGTGTGTGTATGAAAAATAATCCCGCTCTCGGAAGGAACACCAGTCCGCCTGCACGCTGGTTTCTGTGGCGGTTTCTTCCGTGTGGTTATCTGAGTCGATGTCGTTTGGACAGGGTCTGGCGCAGATACTCTAACTGTAAAGCTTAATGTATAACTAGTGTGTTTTCCTCCTGTGTCAGCAGTTGGCACCCGTCTCTGGTGAGTGCATGGATGTCTGCGGCGCGGGAGGGCAAGGCTCGAGTAAGCAGTTTTGAAATTCACGCCCATGGGTGCTGCAAGTGATAAGTTAATTTGAGTAACCTGTAAGACCTGTGGATTCGCAGGTTTCAAAAACAGGAAAGTCTCTTGTTTGAAAACCCTCTGCAGCAGCATGTGGGCTCGGGAGGGAGCTGGCTTGTGGTTTGGTGACTGTACTTCCTTATTGAGCTGACGGCTGTGACGCAAGGCCTCCTGGGAGTTCTGCTCGGCCACAGGCCCGGCAGTTACCCCCGAGGGGTCCGAAACCGCCGGGGCTTTCTGGACGGATGAGAAGTCTAAAAATTTCCCTTTTCATTTCCTCTCTTGTGTGACTTTGTCATTTAAAAAAAAAAAAAGACAGCTAGTGATCAAAAAGGGAATTTTGCCCACGCTCTTACGGAGTTTATCTTGACAGGGCAGCTTCCCTCCCATTCCCCCAAAATCCCACCCTGAAAACCCCAAGCTGAAAAAAAAATCATCTATTTGTGCAGATTTTTCAGTGGGTCTGTGTTTGATTAATTTGCCTGGGGGCTGGGTTTATAACAAGCAGATCTTTGAAAATTGTATGGTTTTTGAAAACTGCTCTCCATGCCCTTGGCCTTCTGGGAGCTCTGAGCCCAGGCGAACGTGAGGTCCTTCTGGAAACCTGACCCGGTGGGCCTGGGAGCTCCTGGGGCCCACGTGCGCAGCAGCCACGCTGGTGCTGAGATGAGTGAGAGTGGACGCCATTCCGTGTCACAGGTGCCTGGGCTGCAGCGTAGCGAGGGCTGTGGCCGCGTGTATGGGGTGGGGCCTGGGACAGGCCCAAAACAGTCTGTGTTAGCACTGAACCTAAGGACGAGGCCTGCGCTCCTGCCAGCCCTGGGGAAGATCAGGGTGGGGGGAGGTAGCTGAAGGGGGCCCACGTGCCTGCAGGCGGCCGCCCCTCATGCCCTCCATCAGGAGAGGGAGGGCGCACAAGGGACCCACTTCCACACCCAGCCCCTCCCAGAATGCCAGGGACCCCTGTTCACTGTTGTGCATGTTAAGTGTGTGTGAGGATGCATATCTGCACATGCGTGTCTGCATGTCTGCGTGTCATCCATGCTGTTTTGCTCAGTTCGAGAGCTGTTTTAATTTCTCAGTGAGTTCTAGGAAAACAACATTGGAAGAAGTGTATATTTTAGCGCTTCATTACCAGTCTGGTACGCTGATTCTCACCAAGCAAACCCACCTTGCCGAGTTCTGTCTGGGCCTGATATCGGCCTGGGGTCAATGCACGTCAGACTTTCCTGCCCTCTCCCCACCGTCTCTTTTCTTGGTGAGATGGATAAATCCTCCCCATCATGTCACTAAGGCCACAAGGAAATGAAATCCAGCCAAGTGTGGAGCATGCACAGCACCACCAGAATCTTAAGGTTACAGGGAGAACAGCCATTGCTCTCTGGGTTGTGCACATCTACTGTGTGTGCACGAATGCTGTGTGCACACAAGGGAACTGTGTACATTGTATGTGCCGTGTGTGCACGTGATCACCGAGCATGTGTAGGTGTGCGTGTGTATCGTCCATGCATCTGAGTGCACGCGGGCATGTATGCTGTGTGTGAGATGCACAGAAGGTCGCAGGTCAAGGGGGTGGGGACCAGGAGGGCGCTGCAGCGAGGGGGTCCGTCCCTTCAGGACCGAGCCCTTTCCTCCTGGTTGGCCACCCTGCCTCTTCAGCCGCTGGCCCCGAGGGTGCCGAAGCCGTCGGGATGGGTCTAGCGTGCATTCCCTGCCTCCTCGCTGCCTGCCTCTCAGGTGGGTTCCTTTAAAGTATCTTTCTGTTCAGCCTCAGCGAAAAGGGGAGGGCTTGGGCCTGAGGAGACAGACCAACAACTCGACATCACACTTCCGTTTTGCTGTGTGTGTGTGTCCAGAAGACCAAGAGGTGAAGAAAAAAGGGAAAACGGAGTCAGGGCAGAAAGGTAGTATGCACTTGTATTTATAAAGTGCACTTTTATCCTCCTACCCAGGACGCTGCCCCAGTTTCCTGCCTCTAACCTCGTGTGCGGGGCTGACCCACTTCTGGCTATTTTTATTTGTTTCCTTGAAAATGCTGGCTTGTGTGATTAGAGGCGACTCTCGCCAGCTTTGCCCTTATCCTCCCAGCCATCTGAGTCCAAGAGTGCAGCCCTGCCCATCTCCGTCCCAATCATTGTGGGCGAGATCAGAGCCAAAAAAACAGCAAAGAGGGTTTTATGGGCCCTGTGACAAATGAGTGACCCCTTTTCTTGAAAGGAGAGAAGAGGAACAAATGACTGCCACCTCCACCCGTGTTGAAGCCCTCTCCAAAGCCACAGGTGCCACTGTAGATAGCACTTCCAGCTCCCAGCATTCCTGGGGGCCCATCTGGGCTCACCGCTCCCCCCCCCGGGGGGGGTGCGCAGCGAGTGCATGTACGGTCACTTATCTCGGCTCCAACCTGAGTCAACAGTGGAACCAGGAAGTGGACTCAGGGTCCAGCATCATGTGGAAAGTGGGCATATTTACTTTTCTCTCAGAGCAAAGTTTGATTTACTCTTTAATAAGTCACCACGAAGGATATAGTCCTGGAGAAATTTGACTTGGCACCCAAATCCAAGTCACATATTGATAACGTGGGCGAGGGAACAGGGAGTCTCTTGCGTTTTCCCAGCTTTATCATTAACCCCGAGTTTGGAAACATGTTTGCTTTGAGAAGTGTCAGTTCTCGAGTTTTCAAGGAGGTAACAGTTCTCCATGGATGACAGGTTGTGACATCCTCAGCTGCAAGGCGTGATGACGGGGTGGCCATGGCGCTGTCAAAACCCTGGAGGGGCTGTGTGACCAGATCAAGAGTGACCTTGGTCCCAGACCAGTCTAGGTCTCGGCCCTAGTACTGCGCCACCTGGGGAATCCCTCACTTCTTTGGCCTCAGTTTCCTCATCTGTAAAATGGGGATAAAAAATATCTGTCTCTGAAAGTTTCAATATGAAGGAAGACTTATGCAGTTTCAGGATTATGTATTCCTTAAGTCATCTTCATTTTATTTTTTACTGTGTGGAGTATAACATCTGTTTTCTCTTTCTGGAAGTGTCTGCAGGAACTCACCTGCGCGAGGTAGAAGCCATGACCCCATCCTCTCTGCCTTCCCACCCATTGACTGCTACATGGCGGATGGAGCTGCCTCCAGGGACTTGAGCAGAAGGATGTTCTTGCCTCACTGCTGCTAGGGTCCTGGGAGTGGGGTGGTGAAGGTTTCCTTTCCTTCATGCTGGGAGAACTTCCTCATTAAATGCAACCATCTGCAAAAAAGGAAAAAAAAAAAGAACAAGAAGAAAAGGGAGGTCCTGAGGACGACTTCTGGGTCCATGACGGTCTCTGGGGACGAAGACTACTTTGCTCACCCCAAAGGCCCAAGACAACGCCTAGGGGGCCTCGCACCCCCTTTGGAGTTCTGACAGGCTCCGACTGCTCCCGCAGTGGAGATGGGAGCCAAGGTGCAGGTCACCTTTGGTGATAAGGAGAGGGAGGGCCCCCTGGAGGTCAGGGTGCAAGGGTGCGGTGCCTTGGGGGTGGCCATAAGGGGTGCCTGGTCTCTAGCGAGCTTACCGCTTTTTAAATCCTTAATTGCCATGCACCAGCAGGCCTGATCAATGCCAGCGAGGAAATTCTGCTTCTCCCGGGTGGCCACTTCTGGTCCCCTGTGGTTATGCACTGCGGGGTGGGGTGCAAAGGGGATGATGTGGCCCGAAGCCCCACAGGAGCCCAAGATGTTGCTTTTCTCCCAAAGAATCTGGAGGAGCCAGGTGCTTAGGCATCCTCTGGGGCCAGAAGAATGACAACAGAGAGGAGACAGTGAGGGTCCATGGTGCAGTGGTGTGGGCCCCGCTGGCTCTCCTCGTCCCACTGTTCAGGAGGCAGGGCCCACGATGAGGCTGGGCTGGGCTAGGCTGGGGGTCATTTGGTGGAAATAGCTCTAAAGCCTTCTGCTTACCAACAGGGTGGGTTCATTTAACCAGCACAACCACCTGGTCAAGTGCACAGGATTGTGCCCATTGAACAGGTGAGGAAACTGAGGCTTAGAAAGGGGCAGGAACCTCCCCAATACCACCCAGTTGGGGAGAGATGGGTCTTCCACCCCCATGGCCTCCCTGCTCTCAGGCTGATGGGGGCCCTCCCAAGAGGCAACCCCCGAGAGGAAGAAGGGGGGCCTCCTTCATTCTTGGAGGAATGCGTGGAGGTCCCCCTCGGGCTCAGCAGGGCCAGTGATCACCTTTGAGAGGCCTTGAAGGGGCGGGCCAGGCAAACAGATCCCAGAAGCAGGGCCTGGTTCCAGAGGGGCTGGTTTTCCCTGTTGGCAAGATTCCCAGGTGGCCGTGCAGCTGCCCTGGAGGCCCAGGTTCTCCCCGGGGTTCCTGGAACCCTCGCTCAGAGGAGGGCCTGGCAGGGGCCTGCTGGCCGAGGCCTCCTTGCCTGGAGGGGTTTGCTCACCTCTCCCCACCTACTTCTCAGGCAGACGGGAAGCCTCAGGAAACGGGGGGAAATGCCTTAAGTGGACTCTACCTGATGGGACAGAATCTGGGGTGATGGAGACCTTCTTGTTCTGACTAATCGAGGCCCACCTCCAAAGACCCTGGAGCCGTGGGCACCCAGACAGCCACCTGCTTACAGGACTCTGGGCGGCAGGCCAACCTGGGGGCAGGCTGCACTCGGGGCTCAGGGCCACGGCCAAGGGCAGGGAGCCGGGAGCTGGGAGCCGGAGACAGGGGTCTGCCCTGGGCCTTGCCAGACTCAGAGTTGGAGCTCGCCTGCATTCGAGAGAGAACCCTACCTTGGAGAGGGAAGGCCTGTCTGTCCAGCTTATTTATGTGTCCCCGCGTCCGCCTTTGTTCTGCGGAGGGAGCGGCGCATGAAAGGCCGGCGGGTGGGCGGGCAGGAGTGCCAATCGGGGCCTAGCACAGGAAATTGGAAATTGGAAACCAGGGTCTACCCCCACTCTGCCTCCACTTGCTTAAACAAACCAACACCCGCCTGACCTTCGCCCCCTCCATCTGGGGCTGGCCGGCCCCAAGCCCACACTCGCCAGCCCTGGCCGAGGCCTCAGAGAGGTCCAGCCGTTGGCCAGCCTGCGGGGGGCAGACAGAATCCTCCAGGTCCCAGCCAGGACTGTGGGGGCGGCCATGATGTTTCTTGTCTTCAACAAAGCGAATTCTTAAAATTTTTTTTGTTTTGTTTTCCTCTTTACATTTTCACCCTTTGTATTCACCGACGCAGAGAGGTGGAACATTTGGCAGAATTATTTTAAGGAGCACTCCAACCTGTGATCGTAATTTCAAACCGAGGAATTTGCTGAGCAGCTGTGGGGAAAACAAAGGGCCTGGGAGGGGTTGAGGGCTGGGGGGAGGGGCGGCTGCTGGCCGTGCCAAAGCCACTGGGGAGGCAGGTGCGCCCAGGGGGAGCCGGCGGTCTGCAGCCTGGTGACACGGAAGTTTACACCTGCCGAACACACCACCTGTGCCACTTGACACGTGTACACGGGGCAGAGGAGAAGTTCCAGTTAGCCCGATGGCTGAGGCTTCAGCTCAGGAGTGGGACAGACCTGGCCTTGACCTGGCTCGGCCACTCCCCGGCCTCAGGGAGTCATCTGTGAAATGGGGACAATCATGCCAACGACAGAGCAGTCCTTCAAAATGCTGTGATGATCGCCAACACGCAGAAATGACGAATTCACGTGTTTTGTCGTTGCAACTAATTCATCCAACAAACATCCATTAAGTGCCTATTACGTTCCAGGTGCCGGGCTGGGAGTGGCAGGGGTGAACACGTGCGAAGCCTGGGCCTTGATAGGCTATTAAGTTAGTAAAAATACTTCTATTAGGTTAAAAGGTAAAAATGACTTCTAAGAATATTTAACTAATTTTCGAAGAGCCTCTCTAACAGATGGGCTGTTAGAAACAATTGCAGAACAGCACAGAGTTAAAGAGGAAGCTGTCTTACTTCTAATTGTTTTAGAATGCACTGCTTTTCAACAAAACTATTATATAAATAGACGTAATGTCTTAAAATAAGTTCTGCTTCACACCTGAGAGCCTCAATTAGCTAATTTGCAGATAATCAGACCTATTTGCCAACAACCTGGTTTGCCAAAGTGTCCTTCAAATTCCTACACAGGGATACTCAAAGGGATTATCCAGTTGTGTCTAATTACGCTTCTAGGAATTAGAAGTTAGATAGTCCAACCTTTTGTTCATGTAAGAGAATTTTGATAGGTAATAGTTGAGCTAATACTCAAACTCTGCTAGCACTGAAGAGCTCATTATTTTTAAAAATTATTTTTTTATCCTCATCTGAGGACATAGGCACTGATTTGAGAGAGAGCAGAAGGGAGGGAATGAGAGAGAGAGAAAGACAGTGAGAGAGAGAGGCATGGATATGGATTGGTTGTGCACATGTCCCTACTGGGGACCAAACCCACAACCTAGGTGTATCCCCTGACTGGGAATTCGAACCCACAACATTTTGGTGTACGAGACAATGCTCCAGCCTACTGGGCCACACCAGCCAGGGTGAGAGCTCACTACTTTGAGAGGTAGGGTCATGCCGGGTGAAGCAGCTCTGGAAGTTCGAGATGGAATGTTAGAGGGAGATTAATTTCAGGGAATTCACATAGCGTGTGGGAAGCTCAGAAGCCCTTTCTGTGGTTTCCTTTCATCTCACTGTCCGCCACTGTCTTGGGCTTGCTCTGACTGCCTGTCCACCGTTCCCCTTTCACACCCAGCCGCCGCCTGCCCCGCCTCCCCCGCCCACCGTCAGCCCCCCGCCTCCAGGGAGCAGCAGAGGGTCTGGTCACTGTTGGGTGGCCAAGTGCACTGTGCCTCAGGGGTCGAGAGCCGGCGTTCGGTGCCTTGCTCCTTGCCCTGTTCTCTGGGGTGGCTCAACGAGGCTCTGCTTTCTTGGAAAACAACAGTGAACTTTGTTCAGCCAAAGCCCTATTTCCCAAACTCTGATATTGGCTCACTGGCCCTCCCCCCTCCAGCTGTCTCCAACTGCTGACCACTTCTTATGTGCTGCTAGCTGCTTCCGCGGTTCCCGCCCTTCTTGGCAGGCACCCTGGGCCGAGGCAGATGGGACGCAGGCACAGGCGGCCCTGGCCTGGGCTTGCAGTCTGAAGCGCCCGCCTCCGGTCGTTGGGAGGCAGCGTGCGTGTGCCTGCGTTTGCAACCTGTGGGCCGAAAGCCGAAGGAGCACAGCAGCTCATTCCTACTGTTGCTTTAGTTTCTTCCTATTTCGGGTTGCCTGGAGAATTGCTAGAGTTAAAAAGAAAAACGCATGTGGAGAGCGACTAAAGTAAAAAGAGAAAAGTGATACAAGGGAAAGGTTTATTTTTGGAGCTCTTGAATTCTGAAACCCCTGACTCTGCCCCTTCTGCTAGCTCGGCTGTCCCCGGGCTCTAGGGCGCTGCTCCCTCCCTTGCCCTCGGTCCAGGGGGCCTGCTGACGCTCTGGATGGCGCAGGGAACCCTCCCAGCGAGGGTCCCCTGGACTTCCTGCCTCTCTCGTTCTCTTGCCCGGCAGCCTTCTCGTGCCCCAAGTCTGCCGTGGGCTCGCTGGATGCCCCCTGAGACGTGCTCAGTGACTCACCCCCAGGCCTCAGGCCCCAGGGGCCTCATTGGGAGCATGAATGGCTTTCTCATGGCCCGACATTTAAAATAATTTGATTTAGTTATCAACATTTGAGAAACAGGAGACTACGGGGAAAAGCCAGATACCCAGCTTGTCTTGGGAAGTTGGAGAGTGGGCTGGACTGGGCCTCTGTTCACCCCGGACCTGAGAGGCAGCTGCCCTGACTGACATGTGGTGCGTGCGGTCCATGGGCCACCGTCTCCTCAACACCGATGACTGTCTTCCTTGGGGGACACGAGCACCGAGTGTCAGATGCTGCTGATTGTGGGCTGCTCTCCCTGCTACCCCCCCAGCCTCCCTCGTTCTTTTTTTGTTTTTTAAATATTTTTTAAAAATTTATTTATTTTTGGGGGGGGAGAGAGAGAGAGAGAGAGAGAGAGAGAGAGAGAGAAACATCAATGTGCGGTTGCTGGGGGTCATGGCCTGCAACCCAGGCATGTACTCTGACTGGGAATTGAACCTGTGACACTTTGGTTCGCAGCCTGCACTCAATCCACTGAGCTATGCCAGCCAGAGTAGCCTCTATAGTTCTTGAAGCGCTTTCTGATCCTTCTGGGCATTTGAGTTTGCTGCCCCTGTTCGGGGGAGTTTTTCCAGGCATCCTGTCCCTTGTCTCGAACTGACCTCTAGCTTTCTCTCTTCCTGCCTTCTCTCCCTCTGTCTTCCTTCCGTCCCCCTTCCCTCCCTCCTCTCTCTCTCTTTCATCACATTTAAAACTATAAAATAAAGTGTACCTGTGGAAAAGTGCTCACAGCAAAGACCTGTATAGCTTAGTGATTTATCTCAAAGTCAACACGAGTGTTCTAATCAGCCAGGCCTGCTGCCTGCGAGAAACTCCCCCAACCCCCTTCCCGCCTCCACCCCGCCTCCCCGCCACTGTTAACCACTGTCTGAGGTTCCTGCTGAAATGCCCTTCATTTCTGTAAGTTTTATCATCAGAATATGTGCCCTCAGATGCTGACGTGCAGGCTGGCTGTTTTGTACCTTCGTACGAGTGTAAAGACACAGGGTGTGTTCGTCCACGCACGGCTCCCCGCCCCCCCCGCCACATCATCCTCGTGGCGCTCACCAGCGCTGTCGTGCGTCGCTGTCGTCTGCACATTTGCATCACGGACCGTGTTGCCTTTCGTTAAGGTGACACAGGTTTGTCTGCCCTCCTCTTGAAGGACAGCGGGCCGTTCCCTGTCCCGGGCTGGTTCTGACGGAGCTGCGTGACCCCCGTGCCCTTGTGCATGGGCGGGCCTGGTTGCGTTTCTCCATGGAAAGGTTTCAAGTGGTGGATTCAATTTATTTATAGTTATTGGGCTACTTACGATTCCCATTTTTAGTTATTTGTATCAAAATATGTCAATTCTGATACCTTTATCTAAAATTTCCAGTCTGATGGAAATTATATTCCAGTATATTCTTTATAGTAGCTTCTATGATCCTCAGCGAAGGCGGGCTCTGTTAGGAAGTCTCCTTATCACGGCTGACACTGATTATTGTCGCCTCTTTGTTTCTCTCCCCACCCCCTTGCTCAGTCTTGCAGGGTTTTGTTTTTTAAGTCAGTTTAAAATCAAAAGACTCCAACTTTTGATTTTACTGTATTTCTTGTTTTATGTTTGTTTTCTAGTTCATCAAAGTTTGCATTTATCTTACTTTTTTTTTTAAGATTTTACTCATTTATTTTTAGAGATGGGAAGGGAGGGGGAGAGAGAGAGAGAGATCAATGTGTGGTTGTCTCTCATGCGTCCCCACTGGGGACTTGGCCCACAACCCAGGTATGTGCCCTGACTGGGTATCGAACCCGAGACCCTTTGGTTTGCAACCCACGCTCAATCCACTGAGCTACGCCAGCCAGGGCTGCATTTGTCTTTCTTTTCTACCCCTGTGGGTTCAGCTACTGTACTGTAAACTCCTTGAAGGCAAATGTCACGTCGAACGTGTAACAAATGTGCGTGTAGGTGATATCTGTGTGTGTGTGTGTGATATACAAGGGTCCTTTGACTTAAACAATCTAGTGTCGTGACTACAAGTGCAGCTCCAGGTGTAGCTCCATTGTAAATACACGTGGGGACACAGCATTTTCCTTGGAAGATCTTCACGGACCGCTAGTCAGCACACAGCATGCGTCAGGTCCCACTGTTGGCACTAAGGAGGCAAACATGAGTAAGAATTCATTTCTGCCCCTTAGAAGCTCAGAGGCAAAATCTGGGCAGGAGGCAAGTGAGCCAGATTCTGCCAATGACTGTTTTGTAAATAAAGTTTTATTGAAACGCAGCCGTGTCGTTCCCCTGTGGCTACTTTCCCACCACAGTGACCAAGTGGAATAGGTGTGACAGAGACATATGGCCCACAGAGCAAGAAACATTCACTCCCTGGCCCTTTGCAGAAAATGCCTTGGGCCCTGGCCGGGAGAGTAGGCCTGGGAGGGCAGGCCTGGATTTCTTCTGCTGCAGACAGAACGGTGCCTGGCCTGCTGGGGGACGCCCAGCAGTCGCTCCCGAGGCCCCAGAAGCTCTCCAGAGTGGGGCTCACCAGCGGGTGGGAATCACTCCTCGCTATCCAACGAGCATGCACCTCTTCCTCCAAGCCAGTGCGGCACAGTATCCAGCAGGCATCTCCCGCCTCTGCATGGCCTGTGGACCCCTCCGGGAATTGCCCCTTACTCAGGAAGCCCGCCCAGGGGGCGTGGCTGCAGTCAGCAGATCCTGAGACCCAGGAGCCCAAACCCGGGTTCCCGTGGAGAAGCGAGTCTGTTCGCACCCCACTGCCTTATCTTAAATGGAAAATTCCACCGGCAGAAAACTTCACCCTTCCGCCAGCGTCAGGTTAACAATAGTCTTGGAATTTGGGTCCAAGACCACCTCCAAAACGTTTTACTCCTTTGCTCTGGGCACGTAGTACCACCCAGGTGAAGAGGGAGGTGGGACAAAGTCAGGGCAGGACAGGCCACGCCAGGATGCGGGACCATGGCTGTGTGGTGTGGGTACAGGCTCACGGGCCACTGAACCGTCTTTCCTGCAGCGCTCCCCCGTGCCTCCCTCGGAAACGAAACGCCGAGGGCGGTCTCAGCGGAAGCACTGGGGGAGATGTTTACCCCCGAGACGACGGAGTGCTAACAGCCTGTGCGGGGTTGAGCTGTGTGTGTGTTAGCAGTCAGCTAAAGTGAGCGTTTCGTCCTGGCCCTCGCTCTTAAGGGGCAAACCTTACTGCTTAGTCAGCTTTCATGCACGCTTGTTTGTTTTTTTTTTTTTGTATGTTTTTTTCCCCTGTGTGTGTCTGTAGGTGCAACTTTTTAAAAAGTGTGGTTAAAAAAAAAATCAGCGGATCCATCAGTCAAAGTGTCAGAGCCGTCGGGTGAGAGTGAGCACTAACAGGAAAGCAGGAAACACAGGCTGCGTGTTTGGGGGGACGGAAGCAGAATTTCCATTCAACACCGAGGCTGTGCGGAGCGCTGGCCGGCCAGCCAGACAAAGGAGCGCCTTTTTCTTCACCCTGATGTCCTGACTCCGGTGGCGGTGGCAGAGCTCTGGGGAGGAAGTGTGGCGGGTCCAAGGCCAGGGCTGTCCATTGTTGTCTCAGTCAGCTGGGGGCTCGCTGGAGGAGGGCGACCTGGCGTGGGGCAGGGCGACCCAGAAAGGGCCGCAGTGCTCAGAGCAAAACCTTGTGCTGGTGGCCACCCCCTGCACGGTTTTTCTTCATCTTTTTTTTCAATGTCATTTTATTTTTATTCGATTTAATTTCTATTTTGTTGTTTATGCTATTGCAGTTGTTCCGGTTCCCTGCCGTTCCACCCCCCCCACCGCCCTTTGACCTCTCCCCGTTTTTCAAAGTAGCTACTTACTTGGAAGAGACCTCATGCCCCAGAAAAGCCACCCTGTCTCCTTCACCCGCCCAGTCATCTTGAGTCACCAGCCCGGAAACACAACTGCTGCAGGGGGTGCACCCTGAGAAATCACCGTGCCCACAGCACCTGTGAGAGAGTCTGCGCTAACAGACTTGCCAATCGCCAGAGCCGCCCGGAAAACCTCCGCCCGGGTGTGCCGCCCTCCGAGATGTCAGGGAGGCCCCGCTGCAGGCCTCGGGGAGCGTGGGGCGCGTGGGGGCGCGTGGAGTTCCAGGTCGGTCTGCAGCCCTGAGAGGAAGGCTCGGCCCCCCGGGTGGAAAGCACGCCAGTTCTCCGGAGCTCATTTTCCATCCTGCCGCTTCAAGAGGGCTTTTGGTTTTCATGTTGCTACTTATTTTCGGGAACACTCATTACAAAACTGAAACCGACATCACAGGGCGAGGAGAAACCCCCAGCTTGCCCCGCAGGCTGAGAGTCGGGCATCTGGCTCTTCACCCCGTGAACATGGTCTGCGTGCCTGCGGCCTCCCACTGCGGCTTCCCCTGCCTCTCCTGCCTCCGCCCCAGGAGCCTCCTTCCCCAGAGAAGCTGCACTTGAAACGGCACCTGGGCACAGGGTGACCGAGGTGCAGACCACCCTGGACATGCCCCCACGGTCCTGATTGCTCTGCTGTCCTCTAGGGGCCTGAGCCAGGTCCCTGTTCCCGGCATTTCCGCCTTTGATGCACGTCCAGCCTCACTGTGCCCACAGCTCTAGGGTCCTGTGGGTTCCCCTGCAGAATGTGACCTCAGCCAGATCTCCTCCCTCGCACCCCACTGCCATCCACTGTGTGGGGCCTGCATTGATGGGAGCCTCCTCCCAGAAGGTCCCCCATTCCCATTCGGCTGCCCTCCCCCTCAGTAGGCCCTCCTCCACCACCCTGTGGACCTCGTGTGGTCTGGCCTTTTCAAAGCCACCCAGATGACCTTTCCAACCTTTTCTTCTGTCTAACCCCAAAGCCTCAGTGCCACCAGAAGAGACGCCACTGCTGTCCCCACCACTCTGTGGACATGCCATCTCTCACCTTGGCTCCCATCATAATCCCACTGGGACTGTCCTCTCACTCTGACCTGCCGGTCAGCTCCTGGTCAGAGCCGGTTCAAGCCCCGATCCCGGCGGTAAACTCTCCTGGCCCGCCCACCACCATCTCTCCTCTCGCCTGCATCCTGTCGCTCTTACTGCCTGGGCTGTCACTTTGCATTGCTACAGGGGACAGTACGTAGTTTAAGGCTTTAGGAAATTTCTGTTTCCTGTACTTTCCTGGGCCCATAATCAAGGTCCCTGCCAGTTCATGTTCAAATTCAGAAGAAGTTCCCCTTCCTCAAAACTCTACCCCTCAGATGAATGTCACAGGAGCTACAAGACACCGATGAGGTCTATGACGAATGCTGGCCCCTAGGACTGCTGGGGCCGACCTGCCCACCCCAGAGGGGGTGACCCGTCGAGGTTCCCCATGGCTTCAGTGCAGGACCCCTTCCCCCACAGTGAGCAGTCAAGCTCAAGTTCCTGCTTCAGCCCACGAGGGTGGCCCTGTGCTCTGCAGAACACCGATCAGAACATGGCTCAATGCCTATTTGCAACTTACTGCGATGCAGCCTTTGGGGCACCCCAGGTGTGGGCTTGTAGGTGGGGGCTTTGCGCCCAGAAATGATCTTTCAATGATTACCTCTGCCCTCGTTGTGATGCTGCGTTAGGTTCCTGAGGCGGCGCTAACCAATCACCACACACTTGGTAGCTTAAAACGATTACATTTATTGGCTCACGGTTCTGGAGTCCAGAAGTGCAGAGTCAGCATCACTGACCAGAATCGGGGTGTCAACAGGACCAGCCTCCCGGTGGAGGCTCGAGGGGAGAAATCCCTGCTGGCCTTGTCCGGCTTCCAGTGGATGCCAGCGCTCAGCGTTCTGCTCCTCACCTCCATTTCCACACCGCCTTCTCGTTCGTGTGCCCGCGTGTGAGTCCCCAGCTGCACTGCTGTTATAAGAATACTTGTGATGATGTTGAGGCATCACCCAGATGATCCAGAATAACCTCTCCATCTGAAGACCCTTCATTTAATCATATCTGCAGAGTTCTTTTCCCCAAATAACTCACATACCAGGTTATAGGGATGGGCCTGATGTCTTTGGGGCCAGTATTCAGCCTCCTGCACTGGCCGTCACCAGAGATCTCTGTTCTGAGAGCCTTCTCAGTTACTCCATGAGAATTCCGTTCTGTGTGTCCCTACCTCACGGCACCTCACCTCCATGTACTCGTCCCTTGAAGGACTCACCCAGTGAGGGGTGTGCAGAGAGACGAAAGGAGCTGTTACTAGGGCTGCCAGACACCACCAGCCAAGGGAACCAGGAGGTGGGTGAGCCACGCTCTGCCCAGATGGCCTGCACTCAGCTAAGAGCAAAAATGAGTCACCAAATTGCTGGAGCTTTAGCCAAACACGTTCAGCTGTGTGTGATAGACTGAAAGGGAGATGAATGCCTGGCACGCCCCCCTGGCAGGCAGGTATATTGGGCCTGATGAACCCTTGGAAAAAGGCCACTTCTCAACCAAGGGCTGGTTTTCCAGGATAGCTACACCCAGCCTTGCCTGCCTTTAAGGCCACAGAGGAGGAGAGAAAGTCAGAGAGAAATGAGAATAGGGGAGTAGGGACAGATGGCTTCCCAGACTCAAAAGCCTTTTCAACAAAGATCAGGAGAAGTGACGAGTTCAAGCAGTTATCTGGATAAATTAAGCAAAAATAGAACGAGGTGATGGGATTTGGGGACCTTTCCAGCAAGGCCGGTTGCCTGCATAATTGAACCCACTAGCAATCACCCAACGTCCCTGCACCTGTGAGGGCAGCACCAGCCGGAGGCTTCAGTGGCTCTAGAAGCTCATGATCACTTCACTCATCTGAGCAGGCGTTTGCCATTGAATCAAGCCATTCAAGTGGATGGAAAATGAACAAGCATGTCAAAGGAGTGACTGCACCTAATCAAGAAATATTCAACTGAGCAAAATGAAGTGGGTTTGATCTTTTTAACTGGCGAATAAAATGCTGACATTGCTACCCTGTTGTTTGGCAAACTGTGCAATATTCACTCATTTGATAACTATTTAATAAGTACCTGGGATACACTAATTAGAAATGAATCTCACTCTTCAGGAGTAAGTAAAAGAAATAAAATACATTCATAAATAACTCACCTAATCTCTTTAATAACTTGTGAGTTAGTCACGCTTACTCCCATTTTTATGGATGAGAAAACTCAAGTTCACAGCAGTTAAAATCTTACACAGAGTCACACAGCGATGGAGCTTGGATTCGAACAAGATCTCTGGTGCTGAAACCCATACTTTTTGGATATGACTCAATGGCTTCTTGAAAGAGGAGGCATCGAGCTAGTCCTTCAAAGCTACATGGGTTTGAACAAGTTGAGGGAAGGGAAGGGCAAATGATGTAGAGGAAAAAATGGGTATAAGGAGGTAGTCATGATATATGACCAATGAATGGGGGAATCACAAGGAAGAGGAAGTTTATTGGTAGAGATGATGAGATCACGTGTTCAAATATTTATGAGGGGCCTCTAGGACATGCAGATAGAAAACATTAGCAGCTAGTCCATCATGCAAAACTGGAGCTCTGCAGAGAAGCTCGGGCCAGATATTTAGATCACACAGAAAGAGTGGTGGAAGCCATGAGTTTACAAAGGCGAAGATTCTAGGAAGAGAGGAGATGACAAGAGGGAAGCAGAGAAGGGGGCCAAGAACCTTTAGAAAGTTCTGCCTTTAGGAAGTAGAAGACAGCAATGGAAGTTGACAAAGAATGAGTCATCATGGAAATAAAAAGTCAAGCACCCCAGAACCTGAAGGAGGAGAGAACGTAGGAGAGGGGGTGAAACCACCACAGACTCTGCAAAAAGATCAAGGAGAATGAGAACTGAGAAAAGGCCACTGAATAGGCCACTAGGATGTTTTTGGTGACTTTCAAATAAGAATGTGTGTTTGGGTCACGGAAACAGCAGGAATGGATTACCCTTGAACAGACAATAAAAAGGAGAGAGAGAAAGAGTAGGAGCAAGAAGTCAGAACTCGTATAAAAGATTATATGCCAGGCTGCATAATATCAAATGTTATAAATTTCCTTTTGCTTTTTCCTTTTTTTTTCTGACTCTCCTCCACTATTCTTCACTGACTTGTAAACTTATTCTGGCCGAGTGAGTCAATCACGATGAGAACACTAATTTGAACAGACTTGTCAGTGTTATCCTGGAAAAAAAGGAGTTGATAAACTGTTCTAGTAAGAACGGTCATTAAAAACACTACCACACGTGCTGGTGATTGGCAAGAATCACAGGGTCCAGGTTTAGCGTGGTTTTGTTGGTAGACAGGACTGTTGAACTTGTCTGTAGGGGAATGCCCACTGTCGAGGGAGAGAGAGCAGATTTTTCTCGATTCTAGACGAGTATACAGAGAAAGGAGACCAAGTCATGAAAGTAAGGGCTTGCTTTAAAGAAATGTGAAACCACAAAAGCAAGACAGCTGGCAATGAGGTAGAGGACTATGGAAGACCAGGTCATTCATACTAACCTTTCCAATGAAGACAAACATATAAGCTGCGCTAAATATGAAAATCATCTGCTTGGAGGCATCAGATGGCTAACAAGAGAGAGAAGATTTAGCAAGCTGAGAACCTGGGGAAGTGGAGGCCCAGGAGGTAAACCCAGAATCTAAAGCTGCTCTTCCTCTGAACTGTTGGCCAAGTACAGGTCAGGCAGCAGAGGGTGGAGAGGTGGACAGCACTTCTGATGGTACATACGGCTAGAGAATCAGGGGTTGGGGTCCAGGGCTGGCTGAGGTGGGTGTTCCAGGAAAACTCCTACCTTGACATGAGACCCTGAAGGACTGCACCATAGGAGAAAACATGAGCCAGAAGTAGCCAGGCCTTTGCAGACATTGTAGCTCACCTTCAAATCCTTTGAATTCACGAAACTGGACTAAGTTAATTCCAGAGTATGAGTGTCCCCGGGCCCCAGAGACAGGAAAGTAAATCCTCCCTAGAGAAAGGTGACTTCCTCCTAGGCCTCAACTTATTTGCACAATTAATGTTGCAAATGTGTCCAATCTAAAAAGCAAAAATAACTAAATAAGAAGAAAAGATAACAAAAGTAAAAACCAGCAGAACAATGGACAATAGAAACAAACTCACAGCCTCCAGATAGCGACGTTGTCAGACATGGATGGCAAGGTATGTCTGCTTCCCATGTTCAAGGAGACAAAAGACAAAACTGGAAATTTCAGAAGAGAATTGGAAACCATGAAAAAGAACTCAACAGAAATTCTAGAACTAAAAACATCTAACCACCAAGTTTAAGAAGTCATGGCTGAGTTTCACAGTGCACTAGACAAAGCTGAAGTTTGAATGTTGGGTCAGAAGAACATGGAGGAACAAAAGAATGGAAAAGCCGCAAGAGAGTGAGAGAGAAAAATAATGAGTCAGAAACTGTAATGTACATGTTGGAATCCCAAAAAGTGAGGAAAGAAGCAATATTTGAAGAAGAAAAGACTAAGAGTTTTCCAAAACTGATGAAAAAGCTAAAGATACAGATTCAAGACCTTAAGGATCTCAACCATGAGAAATATAAAAATGTCCACACCTATGTATATCATAACAAAGTTGTTGAAAATCAAAGCAAAGAGAAACATATCACAGGAGGCCAGAAAATAAGAATGGTTTCTGTCAAAGGAGCAAAAAGGAGAGTTACGGCAGTCTACTCAACAGAGACAATGAAAGCCAGGAGATAATGGAACAGCCTTAACATGATAAAAGTAAATAATTGTCAACTGGGCATTCCCTGCTCAACAAAAATACCCTTCAAGAGCGAAGACGAGTCCTGGCTGGTGCAGCTCAGTTGGTTGGAGTGTCATCCCATAAACCAAAAGTCTGTGGGTTCAAGTCCCTGTCGGGGCACATGCCTATGTTGTTGTGGGTTTGATCTTTAGTCCAGGTGTGTGCAATCCCCAGGCCAGGCATGTACGGGAGGCGACCCATCCATCCTTTACTCTTGCATCAATGTTTCTCTCCCTTCCTCTCTCTCTCTAAAATCAATGGGTGGTGGGGGGAGGAACCCTGGGTGAGGATTGTAATCAAAAGAGTGAAGATAAAAATAAAATGAGTGCGGGCTGGGAACCAAAGTGTCCCAGGTTCGATTCCCAGCCAGGGTACATGCCTGGGTTGCAGGCCATAACCCCCAGCAACCGCACATTGATGTTTCTCTCTCTCTCTATCTCCCTCCCTTCCCTCTCTAAAAATAAATAAATAAAATCTTAAAAAAACAATAAAACATAAAACGGCCCTGGCTGGGTAGCTCGGATGGTTATAGCATCATCCCCGATATGCCGTGGTTGTGGGTTTGGACAGGAGGCAAGACCGGCTGATGGATTCCAGGTGTCTCTCCCTTCCAGCCGTGACCCCTGGTTCGGCTAACCCTGGGCTTCTCTCCAGGCCTCTCACGCCCATAAGCAATAAGGAAGTAGGGCCACTGTTTTCCTGACGTCACACTAAGGTGGGCTTTTGGTGTCGTGGCCCCCACAGGGACTGGAAAGCCTCAGAATGCCCTGGCTCATCTGGGAACATCCAAGCTCTGGCATGTGGGTGGTCCTGCCCCCTCCGTACAGAGTGAGCGGCGTACCAGAGTCGTCTCTGCCCGTAAGCTGCAGATCACGTTTGAAAACCATCTGCAAACGCACAGTCCTGGGTGGCTGTTTAGGGTGGGGAGGCAGAGACGTGTCTACTGTTTCTATGAGCTTCATGATCAAAATCTAAGTGGCTGTAGGAAAGGAACAGGGATGTCCTCGTTTGGGGGTCAGAAAACTAAGCTAAACAGACACATTTAAAATGAAAGGAAAGGACCCCAAGGAGACTGGATCAGACAATTCTGGAAAACATAATGCAGAGGTAACTTTTGTTTGTTTACACAAATCTTACTGAGGAACCGAATCACTAGGACAAGCCAGTGCTGGGCAACTGTCGACCCTGGAGCCCTGCACTGGTCCCCTGACCCTTACCCATCATCCCCCTCTCCAGGCTCCACCTTCAGAATGTCACCAGCAGATCCCGGTCCTTGGAACATACACCCTTGCCCAGCATCCACGCAGCGTATCTCCCGGCCAGTCATTCGCCCCTGTCGATGGGGTGACCTCTGACACATAGCCCGTGAATCTGCATGCGGCTCCCTGCTGGCCCTTTTATCATAGAGAGGCCACCAGCTCTTCTGGGTGTAAGAAATACTCTGGCCTGTGCAGTTTCTGACCTGCGGCTTGATGCCAAGGCCCCTGGCTTCAGTCAGTCTGACAGCCTGTGTCTCGTGCAGGCCAGGGCTGGGCCGGTTCCCCTGGGAAGGAAGGACACAGATGGGACAGAGGTGGCTGGGGAGAGGCGGCTCTCAGAGGCCCAGATCTAGAGGAAGAGCCAGACAATTAGCTCTTCAAGTCTTCTCGGGCCAGGAGGGTCAGAATGCAGAGGACACAGGTAATGCATAGGATAAATCTAACAAATGAGCTGACCGCTGACCACTTGGGAGTCTGCCTTTAAGAGAAAGGCCTCACCTAGTAAGGTAGATTCAGGAGTTCAGGATGACACAGATGTTTGTTCAGAGGCGAGGGCCCGCCGAGCCTCTCTGGGTCACCCTCCAGCTTCGGCTGGCCGTGGCCCGACCGTCACAGGACTGAGCGTTCAGGGGCTGCCGTGGGCTACGTGGTCAGCCCTCACACCTGCACCTGCGTCAGCCTGGAGGGCCAGCGTGGCAACCACAACTAGTGCACACCTGTGAGCCCTCGGGGCTCTGGCGTTTCCCACCCATTCTCTCCTATCTAGTCCTCTCAACGGCCCCGACAGATAAGGCTGCTGTCACACCAGAGGCTGGACAGAAGCGATGGCGAGCATCCACTTACTGGTGTGGGCTCCACGTGCGGCAGGTCCTGGGCGGAGCTGCTGACGTGCGCCAGTCCAGGGGACTGGCCCGGACACAGGCGCCTCGGACACTGGAACACACGAAGACCATGTCACCGGAGTGTCACCCTGATGACTCACTGCAGGAGTGAGGCTCAGGTTCCTGTGCTCATGCATGTGTGTGTCCCAGTGTTGGTGAAAGGGACCCAGTGGCTTCCGGATACAAACTGACACATTGTCCCTGAGGGTGTAAGCGGGGGTGGGGGGGGCCTCAGGCAGACTGCATGGCCACTGCCTTGTGTCCCTGCTGCCCAGCGTGGCCCTGTCTTGGGGAGATGGTGTCATCTAACCAGGTCCCAGTCTGTGGAGGGGCCCCCATGACAACAGGATCCCCCATGAGCTGTGGCGGGTACAGGGACAGGAGGAGGTGGGGGCTATCCCTGGCTGAGGCAGATGTGGGTGCCCTGGACATCCCTTTGAGAAGCTGGAGCAGACCGGCTCTGGACGCACTCTGGGTGGGTGTAGGAGCTGGTGTGAGTGGTGACAAAAAACCAGATGGGGCTGAGCAGGACAGAGCGGCACGTGTTAGGACAGGGTCCCTCTGGGGGCCAGGTGGGCCGAGCCCAGCCAAAAGCAGAACAGCTGGGGGTGAGACCAACAGGCCAGGCCAGAGAGCAAGGTGGCAGCCAGGGCCCGGGGACCTGAGCAGGGAGCTCCACCCCCTGCAGCAGGTACACAGGCACCGATCTTGCTTTGAAGGTGGGTGAAGTGTGGGCTCATTAGGGTATTACATAATACCCGGAAAACTCAGCGACAAAACCCACAAAGCACATTTCTCTCCCTCTCTTGGCGAAGGGGATGGGGACACAAGAGTCGGAGACCGGGACGCCACATGCAAAGGCCGAGTTCCGATCACCCTCCAGCCCTCCCTGCCGGCCCAGGGCAGAGAGCTGCGCCGGCGGAGGGTCAGGGGGCAGGGCTGTGGTCCCAGGGTGGTCTGCAGCGGTGCTGTTCGCAGGCCAAGGCTCCTGGGTTCAGTGTCTATGGTCATATGCGTCCCAGCGCAGGGAAGGACTGTCTTAACCACCCTCAGGGCTCGGAAGGAACCGAGCTTCCAGAGGGTCAATAGAACATGTGGCTGCGAAAGTTACAAAGGATGTGACTTCCAACCAGCCAGCACTGCTCCCCTGGGACCTGAGGGTGGGACAGGACACCAGCCTGTCCCCAGCTGGTGTCCCTTGGGCCCATCCTTAGGTATTAATCTGCCAAAAGAAATGGCTGCTCAGGAAGTGGGGTCTGGTGAGCCAGCAGGTGACCTCGTGGGTCTGAGACAGAACATGGCCTCCCCACCTGGTTCTGCCATGAAGACATGGGGGACAGTCCCCTCCCACCCAGGCAGGCCACCAAGCTCTCTGCAGTCTGCATGCCAGGTGAGGCCACTGAGAGGAGCAGGGGATGCCAATGTCTTTCCTCACTGGGTCCTGGGCCAATGTGTCACATGAGGGACAGAGCGAGGAAGTGGGGAGACAGAAGGGAGGGCCACACTGGGCCAGGGGCGGGAGAGGAGAAGACAGGGGCCAGTGGGCTCGGGGACGGGGAGAGGGGAGGGGTGGGCAGCACCGGCAGCGGCTGTTGGGGGGGTGTTGTCTGCAGGAGGAGGGCAGGCGCTCGGGTGGGCGGATGCCTTGGAGGCTGAAGTGGGACTTAGGAACCAGGAACAGGATGAGAGAACGGACAGGGGACGGAGGCCTCGCTGTCCCAGAAGGAACAACGGCCAGGCTTCCATCGAAGGCCACCCTTCAGGGAGAGAGGAAGGGCCTCCCCGAGGAGGGCGGGGGTAGCGCAAGGAAGGGAGGGAGAGCTCCAGACGCTGGCCGGCGGCAGTGACCCAAGCCTTCAGAACTGCACTTGGAACTTGATATCCAAGTTCCCGGTCTCCAGTGCGAAGGGAGACAGGCCAGCTCACGCCCATGGCTTTCTCTGAGTGCGACTTTTCGAGGTGCTGCTGACTCAGCTCCTGCCCCTGCTCTGTGGCCTCCTGGGACCCCTGGAAAGCACCCCAGAAGCTGCCCAGGGTGAGGGTCTCACACGCCATGCACCTTGTGTGGTTCTGTGAGACCTGTCACCGAGACACACGGGAAGAAGGGCCTCCTAGAAAAAGTAAAGGAAGCTGGTCAATGTAATCAGCTCACACAAACCCCTCCTCTTTCCAAATATGTGCTTCTGTGCCGAACAATCCAGCGCCCCACTGAGCAACACTTGCTTGGTACAGAGGAAGTGCGGCCGGCGAAACCACGCACCAGGCCAAGTCCAACACTCCCCATTGTGGGTGTGCAATGTGACCAGCCCTGAGTGGCGTTCCCCTGTGACCGCTGTTGTGCTCCCCGTGCTTCGTGCCCGGTCGAGGGTCCTTGAATGGCCTTCCCACAGCAGCCCCCGGAGGGGCTGTCCCGGGTCTGGAAGGGTCGGAACCGGGCGGGGGTTTGGTGCTCATCACAGCCTGCGCCCCCCACCCCACCGCTGCCTGTACCCAGTGACCTAGGCCTCTCCCGCCAGCCATACCTGCCTACCTCAGACCTCAGTCTCCTCAGCTTCAGGGAGGCCCTTTGCCGGCAGAAGCTGGTGGCACCAAGGATGTCATTTGGCTCCAAGGAGGAGAGGGGAGTCAGGAGCCAAAGGCAGGCGGGAGGAGGGGGCAGGCCTCAGGTCCACCAAAGAGTGGACAGGGGATCGCAGTGACAGTAGTTCCCTCACCGGCTGTGGGTTGAATGTGCCCCCCCAAATTCATGTGTTGAACCCCAACCCCAATGTGACTGTCTTTGGAGAGAGGGCCTTTATGGGGTAACTGAGGTTGAACGGGGAACGAGGGTGGGGCGCTAACCTGATGGACTAGTGTCCCTGCGAGAAGAGACATCACAGAGGACTCTTTGTCTCTCCTCCCCACTCACCCCACCCCCGTCGTGTGGGGACCCAGAGAGAAGGCTCGGTCTGCGAGCCGGCGGAGAGACCTCCCTGGGAACCCGAAGGGCCAGCGCCTCGCTCTCGACCCGGACCCGTGAGAAATCCATGTCGGCTCTTTAAGTCCCCAAGTTTGGGGTGTTTTGTTACGGTGGCCTGAGCCGACTGAGACATCTTCCAAGGACAACGCAGAAGGACAACAGAGACCAGGAAGTCTCGAGGGGCACATGGACCCTACGGACCACCCAGGGCACCATCCCCCAAAGCGCCCCAAGCCACGCCCCGGGGTGGGGCAGTGGCTCTGCGCATGTGCGGTGGGCGGTGTCGGTGTTTCCGTCTAGTCCCCGCGAGCACAGAAGCCGAGAACTGTATTCCTCCCTCCTAGGAACCGAGTCCGGGAAGAAGTGATTCACGGAGCCCTCGGCGGCCCAGGCTCCTCCATCTCACCACTCTGTCCTCCCTAGGGAGCGCCCCCTCCCACCCCCGTCCTCATGGTCCCAGATGGTGACATTCGAGGCAGCAGGAAGGACAAGGGGACAAAGGAGAGACAAGAAGTGCAGCCCCCAGGGCACTGCTGCTCTGTTCTGCCCCCTCGAACTCACTCCCCGGCAGGCTGGAGCGTGGTGCTCCTCCCGGCCTCTGAGAGGGGCAGGAGCGGTGCCTGTCCCTGCGGCAGGGCCGGGGCTCATACTGGCGGACGCCCCGCCCTTTCTCCTGCGTGTGATGGCAAGACTGCGTTTAAAGGGGAGAATCTCCTTTTCAAAGCTCGATTCTCATGGAGGTGTGTCGGGGAGGGGGCTGTCCCCTGGAGCCCAGCTCCATAACTACTTGATGCTGAGTGTTTTTGGTTTCATTCACGTCTGCCCAGCTGAACACTTTCCCTGTTTTCATGCTTTTGATGTGAGAACATACAACAGAAGTTTGCCTCTGAGGGGCGTAACCAGCAGGGTGTGGCCAAGGGACGACCCTTGCTGTGACTCCCAGGCACGTCCAACCTGTGGCCTGCCGGCCCAATGCGGCCCAGGATGGCTGTGAATGCGGCCCAACACAAAACTGTAAATTTACTTAAAACCTTTTTTTTTTTTTGCTTGTCAGTTTTCATTAGTGTTTGTGTATTTAATGTGTGGCCCAAGACAACTCTTCTTCTTCCAGTGTGGCCCAGAGATGCCAACAGGTTGGACACTTCTGGTAGAGGGTGCATCGCCCCAATTCTGAGTGGTTGGTGGGGGGTGGGAGGCGTGGGGTGAAGCAAGAGCTTCTAGGAGAGAAGTTCACTGTGCTGTAGTCTCAGCCGAATCACCCTTGAATCTGAGCTGCTGGTGCTGGTTCAAGTCACTGGCCCACGCCCTCTGTCCTGGTGCTGGGACTGCTCCTGCCTCAGCCACGGCCGCCTCTCCATGGGCTCCGGCTCACAGAGGGTGTGGCGCTGTGCTGGGCACTCAGGGCTGGGGTTCTTCACTTCGTAGCATCGGTTTCCTTCTGAGCCCTTGCACTATTCAGTCTGCCACAGAGGCAAACGCAGGAACATACGTACCGCGAGTCAGTCGACATCCTGCACAGAATGCAAAGCCGAAGCGACTGCCACTTATTGAGCCTGTACTATGTCCTGTGTCCTGAGCACCGCAAGGTCTCCGGATGCCCCATTGCCAACACACATGAGAGACAGGGCGTACTTTCTCAATCACTGATGAGGAGAAGGAGCTTGTAGCGGCTGAGTAACTTGCCTCCAGCCTCTTTGCCATTAGGAGCAGCCACTGTGGTTGACAAAGGACCCCCAGCTTATCTGGCCCTGGTTTCCTGTGACATTGTTTGTGCCAGGACAATAGCACTTGAGCTTTGGGAAGTCAGACTGAGGGCCTGACCTCCTTCGAGCACGAGATCCCCCTCCCTCGACTTTGCCCTTGGAGTTCACGCCGCCGTCCGACCCTGCACCGTTGCCACCTGTTTGCTGGTTTCCACACGTCGGCCAGTTTCTCACGCTCTGGATGGGAGGTGCTCCTGGTGTGGCGCCAACAGCGGAAGATGGTGCAGTCTTAGAGACCCATCAATAGAGTTAATAACAGAAAAGGGTACTTTCTCACCTTGCTCGTGTCTTTTGCAAAGCAGCGTTTTTTTCCACACTGATAACATTTTTTTCTCATCTCTACTGGGAGACCTGAAAGCATTTAGGTTTACTGTTCTGCTGCGCTATTCATGGGCCAATGTATCTCCTGCTGCCTAAGTCTGTGTATCTCCCGTTCTAGGGGTGGTCTCCTGTGGGCAGCGGCTGCACTGACCCAGCCCCCTTTTATGGGGGACCCCACTCACCCCCATGTGCGACCCAGGGAATCCTCTCCCATGCAGTCTTTATCTTCCCATCTCCATGCTGGGAGAAGTTGGCAGTTTCTCTAGTGTTTTTCCACATTTGCTCTAGCTGCTCTCTCAGGCCTCTGAGGCACTGACTCTGGGCCATGGGCCACACCGGAAATGTGTGGGTCATCGTCCCTGTCCCCGAGGAGCTTGCAGTCCGGTTGGGAGTGAAGACAGAGACCCACGGAGAACTCCGAAGACCACACAGCATTGAGACCTAAGTTTCAACCTGCAGGTTGGACTCCACTGGTGATTGGGTTGTAAAATTAGTTTAATGGGGCACAGTCAGCATTGAAAAAGGAAACAGACTACAACCCAGCACCAAACAATCCAACTAAAAAATGGGCAGAGAACCCGAATGGACATTTTTCTCAAGAAGACATACAAATGGCCAACAGATAGATGGAAAGATGCTCAACTCCACTAGCTTTGGGGGAAATGCAAATCAAAATCACCACGAGACACCGCCTCACACCTGGTAGAATGGCTGTCATCTGCACGACAGGTAATAAGTGCTGGAGAGGTTGTGGAGAGAAAGGAGCCTCATTCACTGCTCGTGGGAATGGAAACTGGTACTGCCACTATGGAAGACGTACGGCGGTTCCTGGAAAAATAAAGAACAGAGTTACCGCACGACCCAGCGGCCCCTCTTCTGGGCATCTGCCTGAACAGTTTGAAAACATTTATCTGCGAAGATGTAAGCACCCCATGTTCATTGCAGCATTATTCGAGGTGGCCGAGACAGAAACAACCGACGTGTCCTTCAATGGCCGACGGACAAAGCTGTGTCACATATATGCTGTCGAATGCTGCTCCGGCGGAAGGAAAGATTGACACGGGACAGCAAGGATGGATCTTGAGAATATCATACGAAGTGAAATAAGTTAGAGAAGAAGTCAAGAACATATGATTTCACTCACGTGTGGGATACAAAACTGAGAGCAACAAGGCACAAACAAGGAAAACAAACGAACAGAAGCTCACAGACATGGACAGCAGGTGGCAGGTACCCGAGGGGCGGGGGAGGGGTAGTAAAGGGTGAAGGGGTCAAAGGCACTGGGACAGAAGAAGATCGGACTTTGGGTGGTGAGCTCACAATGCAATAGGCAGATGATGTGTCACAGAATTGTACACATGAAACCTACATAATTTTATTGACCAATGCTACCCCAATAGATTTAACTCAAAAATATATCAAAAATAAAATAAAAAGTCTAAAAAGTTATTAAATAAAAAAGAAAGAACTCCAGCAGTGAAGACTAGAGTGCCTATGATGTAGGAAGAGTGAGAGCTGCTTTGTAAAAATCTGGTTCTGTTGTGCATGGAAGTGTAACGTCCTTGTCGCCATGGTCACGGCCACAGGTGTTAGAGTGCTCCTGACAGGTGGTGTGCACGGGGAGCGGAGGCTAGCTTGTGACGGAGTGTCGCCTGGGGAGCAGGGCTTCCTAACCTGTGGTTGAGTCGTGGACCCTGGAGAGCCATTTGAGAGCTACCGGCCGTCTCTCTGGAAAACGTGCACACGCCTGGCGCTTTCATTCATCCTGGTGGTTCATGGGCTTTGCAGCCGTGCCGTGCAGCTTGGTTAGATCCTTTCCACCTGGAGGTTAGAGCCAGGAGGGTGGGAGGGGGGCGAGGCTGAGGGGATGCTGGGGCCTATGCTTCCCAGGTCTGCTGTGCATTCCCAGTGAGGACAGAAGATCATCCATCACCCACGGGAAGTCCGAGGAGGCGTCCAAGGAGAAGCTCTCGATCCAACTCACATTTCAGGAAGATTGTTCCAGAAGTTTTAGAGGCCAGAGGTCCAACTTGGAGGCTGTTGTAATAATTATCTGAGAGAAGGTAGAGGTATAAAGGTAGGAGGGCCAGCTGCGAGAAGTTCTTAGGATAAAAAAAGCCCCCAGACCTGGGGCTGGTTTGATTTGGGGGGACAGGCGGGGAGGAGGAGCCGGGTGGCCCTGGGCTTCTGGCTGTGAGAGAACCAAGTTAAGCCCCGAGTCAGGAACAACACGGAAAGAAGAGTGAGTTTGGGGAGGAGTGTGCGTCTAGTTCTGCAGTTAAGGGACACGCGCAGTATGTGTCCAGGGACCCAACACTTTTCTATGAAACCGGAGAGCTAATGCCAGAGAGAGGGCTGGAAGAGGAGGGCTTTCCACTTCGCTGGGGACCTGTGCTCTTTGGTGGGACTTTTCAGTGATCCCAGGCCACTGGCGTGTTCCCGAGGCTCTGACACCCCCAAGACTCTGACACCCCCCTGTACAAATGTGGATCGTGGGCGAGCCACATCGGGTTGGCAGGAGCAGGGGGCGAATGACGCTTGGAATGAAGCTTGGGCCTCCCGCGGCCAGGGGCAGCAGACTGGTTTTGCAAACGTAGGGGCTGGGGCTGGTCCAGCCCAGCAGGGAAGAAGGGCCAGTGGGCTGTGGCGAAGGTGTGCACGTGGGCATGTCTAGCCCTGTCTGGACATTAAGTCGGTGGGTCTGTCCAGCCCACTCCATGAGCACCTGTGCGGGCAAGGGGCCCTACCCCAGCACTGCAGCCAGGCCAGGGACCTGACTGCATGTAGCCGTGCCTGACTGCTCAGCCACGGAGCTCCTGCTGAGCCCAGTTCAAGGCTTGGCCCCTACCCCCTCAGGCCTGGTACTTGGTGCTGCCTGTTCAGTTCTGACCTCTGCTGACCTCCATTCCACTCATCCAGCATTTGCCTTTGAACCCTGGAACGAGCTTCTGCCAGCCTGTCCGGGCCCCTGGCCTGTCTCTTCAGTCCCAGAGCCTGGTTTCTGCTGGATCCCACAGAGCCTGTCCTTGGGAAACAGGCTGCAGACCAGGGTGCCCAGTCCTCTGCAGGGCCAGCCACCCGACCACCCGAACCTGCCTCGTCGGTTTTGGCTACGAAGGAGGCAATGCAGTCAGGACCTCCGTGTTGCTCCCTCTTGAGGGGTGCTGCTGGGAGTCTGGAGGAGCCCCACACTTGCATTCGATGATTTGGGCGTGCTCCTTAACTGTGGGTAGTGCTGCTAAATGTGTCAGATGTCAGCACAACATGGATGCTGTGATGCTGTGACAGTGCGGGGGCGGGGCGCTCCACGCTGAAATGTCTCTTATTTAAAGGAAGACAGATGCATGAGGTGAAACGAAGTCTCCCCCTGGAACCCGAGGTAAAGATCCTGCATTATTTACCAGCCACAGGAGTTTTTCCTTGGCTGGTATACGTGTCTCCTAACACTTTTTCCAGCTGCTCAGACACACTTTGGCAAAACTTCTCACTGGCTTGAAATATCAGGATTACCTTATTTCCCGTTCCGTGGCTCAGGGATTCGGAGCCCAGAGAAAAAGCGAAGGCAATTTCAGAATTCTACTAACTCCCCCGGAGGAAGTAAAGGGGAGCCCCGACCTCAGGGGGCAGCAGAGAGCTCAAAGGAGACGAGGGGTGGAAAGCGGCCATCGGAGCACCTGGCACGTCCCGAGGAGCACCATTGTCGTCCCTGTCTGAGGGCGGTCCCTCCGGCGCCTTCCCGTGGGTTTATCGGTCGTTGAGAAATTGATCGAGAGTCTCGAGAATGCCGTGCCGGGGGAGAAACAGCTAGAAAACATGGCGGTCCCGAACCCGAAAGACTTCAGTTGGAATCCTAGCTTTGCCTCTTCCTACCCAAGGGGCCTCCGGCAGGAGGCTGAGATTCGCCGCCTCTCAGGGTCTTTGCTTGTAAGTGGGATCGATGCCTTTCTCGGAGGGCTGTTGGGAAGACCAAGCAAGAAGCTTGGCTCACAGTGAATTCTGAAGCAACAGTTGCTGTGATTGCAGCCCCCATGTTTCTGGGAACAAGTCACTAGAGCACTGTACTCTCGAGTCTGATCCCGGTGCTACCAGATTGCTTCACCGCAGGTGCAGAATGCAGATTTACTTCTTCATTCATTCTTCTGACAAACGCCAGCTGGGTGCCTGCTCTGTCCCATGTGCTGAAGATGCCACCGCCAACGAAGCTCTTGCCCCGGAGGATCTCATCTTCGAGTGAGAGGAGACGGCAGACAGGGGGCGGGCACAGACTCCCTGTGCAGGTGGTCCACGGCAGGGTCATGGGGGGAGTCAGAAGCGGACCTCGCCAAGCTGAAGGAGCCGGTGACGTAGGAAATCGATGCTCATCATCCCGGTCAGCGTTTTCCTAGCTGGATGACCGCTGGTGGCCACACTTGAGGCCCTTGCTTGGGTCCTCTCTTCCTGTTGGGCCCGTGCCCGCCTGGCCCAGTGAGCTCAAGGGCTCTGGCGCCCCGGCCTCTGCTGTGCTCCTCCTCCAGGCAAATGATGTTCCCGGAGCTTCTGTAGAAACATCCAGCTTCTCTTGAGAAATGACCCAGGAAATGAGCTGGTGCTTCTGGCTGTAAGGAGGACATTCCAGAGAGTTCTGCGGCTCTGGGCCAGACCCGGGCATCTTCCTCCTGTCTCGCTGAGTCATCCTCACACTTGTCAGACGCGTTCACGCTGGGGTGTTCACGCTGTTTCTTCAGCCTCCTGTCTGCTCCACCTACTGAGCCATCCATCCAGGTTTGGCTCAGATGGTCCGCCTGTGGCTGAGAATGAGAGCTGTGTCCCCTTGTGTCCACTCCCCTGTCATTCTGGTGGTCAGAGAACCCCTGAAGCAGAGCCGGGCACCTGGCTCACAGCAAAATGTCTCCCAGCCTTCCTTGCATTTAAGTGCCTGGGTGGCCAGAAACTGGCAGCCATGTGAACTCGGTCCCTTGGCAGAGCAGTAGGCTGGAAGGCACCTGGGTCCTTGACCAGGTGCTGCTGGCCCATCGGCCCTGGACTCTGATGTTCAAGCAAAGGTCCGAGAGAACACCACCATTCTCCCTCTCTTATTCCAGCTACTGTGACTTTGGGTTTTGTTAGCGAACCCAGTCTGATCTCCTAATCACGCGCCTTCCTCTGTGGAATCCTCCCACCGGCCTCTTCCTACACATCCCCGAACTGTGTGATTTTTGCCACAATCAGAGCAATCCTTCGGCTCTGCTTTGGGGCCCAGAGATTTGAATGAGCTTCTGGTCCTGGACGAGGCAGCCCCCTCGGAGCAGGTACCCGTCCTAATAAATGTGTGCCTCTCACAATAACCGGCCGCAAGCACTCGCCTTACTCTCCATGCACTTCGTGAACGTCGGCTCGATACATTTTTGGTGAATGAAGAATGATTCTCTGTTTCTCTCCTGGACTAAAAATACTTTCTCTTTCTAAAGCATCTGTGTCCAATAGAAATGTAACGCAAGCCGCATTCAAATTTTCCAGTAGCCACGTTAAAAAACATAACAGGAAACTGGGGAAATTAATTGTATGTGTCTCATCTAACCCTAGATACTCAAATGTTATCCTCGTAAGTAATCACTATAAAGCTTGTCACTAGAATTGTTGCATGTTTGGAATCTGGTGCAGTGGTGCATCTCAGCACATCATGGCCATCTGTGGGGAGTGGCTACCGTGCTGGGCAGCACAGCTCTGGGGGACCCTGCACCGGCCTGGAAGGGTGGGGAGATTTGGATGGGCGGACGGGTCAGGGAAACGCGGTGAGGCAGAAATGAGGCGTTCCTTCGTAGACAGTTCGTGGAACTTGCCTGGCAAGGGCTCTGCGGCACTGGGGCACTCAGTGAGGCTCAGTAACTGTTGAGTGACTGCAGCGTGGGAAGAGTGCTGTGGGAAGACCACTGTCAAGACTAAAGGGGAGAGGAAATCAGGGGAGAGGGGTGTTAGGAAGAGCTCTCAGGGCCATCAAGGCTGCCGGTAGAAGCTACACTCTGGGCACATCTAACAATGGGTTGAACTGAGGACACAGATGTGGCCGACGGACATGGCGGCATGGGGCTGGGTTTTTCAGCCTTGCGGCTTGAGTGACCCTGGATAAGCCATTTCTACTCCTGGAGCTTCAGTTTCCCCAGGAAGTCCACTGGCAGCGGCACGCTGGTGGGTGCAAGAGCAATCTCTTCCGAGGAGCAGGATGCCCAGCGGCAGGATGAGGAGATGCTCCATGGACCGTCCCTGTCCTCCTCTAGGGCCAGCCCGCACGATGGGCTCCACAGATGGCTCATGGAAGGACTTTTTTCTGGGTCACGGGTGCCACAGGGGGTTGCCAAGGGCTCTGGCCAAGGAAGGGCTGATTTCGCAGAAAGAGAAAACTCAGGCTGATCAAGGGTGGGGCCACTGCCATGGAGTGTGGCGGGTGCGGGCGCTTGTGGGACACAGAAGGCAGGGGACAGTCGGGGTCCTTCCTCTTTCCCATGAAGCCCCTTCATGGGGCCCCGGTGTCTACAAGGAGTTTTGGGCAGAGGGGACGTAAAATCCCTCAGCAGCCCAGGCTGGGCCTCTGCAAGAGAGAGACAGAATCATGGTCACCAGACGGATCATTTGAAAGGGGAGCAAAAAAGTCCCCAAGAACCCCTCTGAGCTATTCTCTCCGGCATTCACCTAGGCAACAGCCTCGGTTTTCTACATGACTTTCCACGCACAGACCTGGGCACGAAGGACTGAGAGCCTCCCTGCCAAGGCTGTCGTGGGAGGACGCTGTGCTAGAGGCCAACCTGGACTTGACCTTATGAGTGGGAACAGGTCAGACCTCCCAAAGCTCAAGGTTCCAGTTGCTAGAAGGTGTGGCTGTCCAGGGGCCGTGGACCTTGTGGTCACGAGGATGGTCTGGGAACTCTGACAGCCTGATGCATCAGAAAATCTTAGAAGTTCATGACTCTGTCCTTGAGCAGCTGCCAGTGTTTCTGGAAGTGGCCGTGCTTTGGGGTGAGAGCAGCGGAGGAAGTGAGTTAGATCAGGACCGCAGCCTGATGCAAAACTGCCAGGCCAGCGTCGTGAGTCAGGGGCCGGCCAGCCGTAGAGCCGACTGCATCCCTGACGGGGACGGGTTCTCAGGGAGGGAGCCTGCCACTGGATGGGCTCTCTTCTGCCTCCCAGATGGTCCTCTGAGGCCCAGCCCAGGCCACGTGTGCCCCAGCGCCCTCCCAGTGATGTTTTCCTTGGATGACCCGTCCAGGACGGAGGAAGGTTTCTGCTGTGGCAGTGTGGGGGTGGGGGTGGAGGGGGCGGGTCTGGTGCAAGCAGGGTGCTCAGCGAGGGTGTGTGAGAAGGATGCCATGGCACTGCCCACGCCCCCTTTCCGTGTCCTTCGAGCCTGGTGGCACAGGCACTGGCCTTAGTTCTGTTTTGCTGCTCTTATCTCTCCCCTGTGGGGGAGCACCCAGCAAACTTGATGAGCACAGTCTTGCTTGAGGGTTAGAAGTTTGGCGCGTCACCCCTAGCGCCTGGGCCGGAGGTTCAGAGCTAAGCCAGCTGCCGGGCCTCAGAGTCCTGCCCCTAGTCGGCCCTGGGCTGCGGGCAACTCACTGCATCTCTCCGAGCCCGTTTTCCACCCGAGAGGCAGGGGTGCTGGCGGCTCTCAGAGCTGCTCCTGGGGCCACAGGGTTCAGTGGAGCAGGGACTTGGCCCAGAGGTGGGCACTCGGCTGAACTCCGGGGCATGTTTCCAGGGGGAGGACCGGAAGCCACACGTGATTTTCTCTTTTGCCTTCTGGAGTGTGTCACCTGCATGTGAACTGGCTGGGTAGGGGAAGCGAGGGGACAGTGGGCTCTGCTGCGTCTCAGGGACCCCCCTTTCACAGGAGGGAGCTGACCGGCCAGCTGTCCTAGATTCAGAGGACAAGGAGAAGCCTTCCAATAACACGGCCTTAATGGTGGGGAGGTCGCAGTGGCACTGCAGAGTCGTCTTCCTCCAGTGCAGGCAAACGGTGCGTTTTCTGCAGAGAATTACGAGAGTAAAATGAACCCCGAAGTGAGCCTACATTGTATGGTTGCCGCACACAGGTGGTTTCCAGCACTGTCTGTGATAAAACAGTCCTCTCCTCAAACGCCACGTTGTTCTTCATTCTAAGCAACTACCGTTGGGTTTTAATAAAATGTATGTAAACTTTGTAGCATGCTTTTGTTACTTATCCTTTAATAAACGTTGCATCCTCTGTGGAAGGTAATTTAGAGAACTGCCTGCTACCCAGCTGGACCCCCAACACGTACTTACTCAGCGGCACCGTTCATTTCCTGAGCAAATTCGTGATCTGGAACCAGCCATGCTCGCTTCCCAGCCCCTGTGGCATGTTAATTTGATGGAATAGTAAGCAAGTATCAGCCGGGAGACAGAACATCTGTATGTGCTGATACTCCTCCAACATACAGTGTCAAACGAACGGAGCAGTATCGGAGCATTTAAAAATGTTGTAAGAGGCGATGTGTGTCTACACGCACTAACATGTGTGTGTTCATGCATGAGTCAACCCTCTCTGCAAGGACAGACCAGAAGAGCCACGGATGCACCAGGAGGGGCGGCAGCTCGGTGACTGTGAGGACAGAGACTCGTGCCTGCACCGCTTCAGTCTGCCGCCCCGTGTCGCTCCCCGGAGGTTTCGTTCGCGTTAAAAAGTTCGCACAGCGAAGCCGAGTGTGAATTGTGAGGTGCAATATTTTTGTCTGGAAAGTGCAGGTTTTAGTTCATGAGGAAGTAGTTTATGGAATCTAAGCAACGTTTGGAACGATGGCATTTGTTTTTCTTTCTGAATCGCGAATTGTTCACAGTGCAGCTCGCACTCACAGAAGAGGGTGCCTGGAGTTCTGGGATCAGGCGACCCTCGTAGGAACAATTCCGCGGCACAGAGAGGGGTTTTCAAACAATGTCCGATGCACTGCGTGCACTGACTTTTAACCAGAACTTAAAGACACGTTTCAGGCACTATTTTTATTGTATCCTCACAAGGTTTGGCCAGAGGAGCAACGTAGTCCTCACTTGTCCGTCGGCCCCCCTTGGGGCCGCTCCAAAAGGCGGGGAGCACCCATGTTCCCCAGGCCCCATCTCCCACTCGCTCCTTCCTAACAACAAGAGCAACAACTCCCTGCTCCCGAGACGGATTCCCAGGGAAACAATCCGTGTCCTCCAGGGATGAAAGGCTGTCGTGTGCGTGCTGTTGGGGCAGCATCTGAGGATGGCGGCGTCCCCGGGGAGGGAGCCCGCAGACGGGGCCTTCACTGCTTTCACGGCAGGAGAATTTGCAGAGCTCGGCGGAGGCGTGAGAACTCGGTGGAGGGCTCCCAGCAACTTCCTGGTGGGAAAAAAACGTGAAAACCGGTGACCGGGAATAAAGACTTGGCGGGCTTCCTTCCTGTTTCTCTACATGGACCCTGTTTTCTTGCAAGTGGGCAGGGCTGCCCTTGGCCGTGAGGTTGCACAGGGAAGCAGAACCACTTTGCTGGTTCCTGGTGGTCTTTCTGCAGCCCCTCCCCTTGGCTGAAAGGACCCCTAGAAAGGACCCCTCCCCATCTACTTTCTGGGACTTGTGAGTGGAGGTGTCCACTCACAAGCTTTCTAACCGATGGACTGAAGCAAGAGATAGTGGGGGCCAGGAGGGAGCGGGCAGCCGGGGTCTGGCCAGGCTCCTCCTACGGGCAGCAGCCTCCTGCTCCCCCCCGGGGCCGCACAGACACTGTTTTGTATGTTTGCCTAGTGTGCAGAGACAAAGACCATGCTATTCTCAGCTACTTGGGAGAAATGAATCTGTTCTGCGCAGATAAGAAAAAGGTGGTTTGACCTGTTTCGTTACGTGGTGGGAATTACCTGGTGGGGCTGTGGCTTCCAGATTAATTTGAGTGTTTTGCAGTTTGGCAACCTGTGGGGAGCGTGTGGCTGGAAGACAATGCACTCCCCTTGTGACGGGAAGCTCAGCTCTTGTGCCCAGCCTGGGCCGTCCTCTGGTTTTCCGTGTCCCCTGCACCGTCCCGGGGGGATGGAGCGAGAGGCCAGTGCTGCTGCACACCGGGCAGGCCCTTTTCCTTCTGCAGCGGAGGCCAGGCTGCGGCTCCCTGTCCCGTGATGCACGGCAGGCCACAGAGGCCGTGGGGAGGCAGTGCGGGCCCTTGATTCTGGAGGGACAGCAGCGCTGGTGCCTGAGGGCGACGGCCGCTGTTGGTGGTGGCTGTTGAATTGTGACAGGGGAGTGACAGACCTGTCGATCGTTCCTTTTGGGGGACGTACAGCTCTCTGGGCTCCTCCCATGAGCGATGGGCGAAGGCCGGGCCGTGGAGGGGGAGGGTGCGGTGTGGGAGCACAGCCCGGGGTCTGTGAGGCGCAGCCGGTCTGCAAACACTCACCGACTGTCCCTGTGTCAGACGCGGGGCGCGCCGACGGAGAGACGGCGTTAGGAGGGCGGAAGGAAGTCCCACAGATGAAAGCAGAAGGGGTGTGGCGGTCCTCAGGGCGGTTATTTCACGGAAATGGACGGTGGGCTCCATCTTGCAGGTTTCTAAGTCTGGGTGGCCGAATTCTCTCTAAATTGTGGGTCGGCCTCCAAAATGGGCGGAGCCGAGGCAGGGGTAGAAATGGGAGGATCATTTGTTCAAATATTTAGGAATGTAAAGCAAGCCTCCAAATGGCGAACACAAATATGCTCTGTTCTCTTAAAAATATTCATAAAGAGAACACTGAACAATGTGTAAAGCTGTAATTTTTACACGACCGAAAGTTGGTAGATATTGGAGATGACTGAATTGGTTATTCCTGCACATATTTAAATGTTCTCTTTTCTGGTCAAAGGATGAACAAAACAAAGACACATATAATCTATAATGATTTTGTATTTATTTGCTTAAGTGAATTTTTGCTTTCATTTCAGGATGATCGTACATTCTGTTATTATCGTGAACATTTTCACATAATTTAATGTAGTGACAGCAACAAGCTAAATAATTAAAAATGGAAGTGTATTAAAATATGTATCATTTGAATGTGTTTTAATCGAACATGTTAAAGTATATGTAAACATAAAATTCTTTTGTATATATACTGAGAGAAAATTATTTTTTCTTATAAAATGAAAATTAACATTTGAAAGGCAGAAATACAATTAAAATGAATACATGTAAAAAAGTTAAACAAAATTATTTAAACGACATAGAATTTTAAGTTTAATTTTCCGAACGTTAAATAAAATCTTATTAAGTTGAACAAAGATGCTTGACCTTTCCGGCATCCGCCGCCCCCCGAGGATGCAGACGGGCACAGTCCTGCGGGGCCGGGTCTTCGCCGACTCCGGTCTTGGAGGGACAGGAGTCGTGAGGGGTCCTGCTGCAGGCCGCCGCCGCCACGAGCCATTGCTGAGGACCTCCGGGAGCAGGACTTGGACCAGGAGGAGAAGCCAGGAAGTGGGGAGCAGGGCCCCTGGGAAACGACCGTTTGCCGTGCGAGAGTCTGTCCATCCACGCTGCATCGTCTGAGGGGAGAGGCCGACAGGTGGTTTGTTCGCCTTCTCTGTCACTGCGTGCACCTGCCGCTCATGTGCCCCCCTCCGCCCCAGCAACGCTGTCCTGTCTCCTGTCGGCCACGGCAGCACAGCCCAGGTCGTCACGGCTCCTGGAGCAGGCGGGTCTCCTCGAGCAGGCGGGTCTCCTCTCCTCCCCCAGGACGGCCCAGAGGTGTGTTTCCTGGGCCGGGGCAGTGTCTGTCTTGGGTGTGCACATGTGTTCGGGGTCACAGGTGAGGTCTGCCAGCCCTGCGACTGGAGCCCGAGCGCCCGAGGGGCCGGGGGAGTGGCAGGAAAGCCACAGCGTTTGTGTCTGTGAGTGCAGGATCAGGGCAGGTCCCTTTGCCTGGAGTCTCCTGGTGGTGCCGGCCAGCCGTGCAGAGCAAGACCCCAGAAAACATTTCCTTTCGGGGGGTCACTCTTCTCAGCTTCCGGCGGCAGCCTGGCCCCGTTCTGCCGAGCCCGCCACCGGGGTGAGGCTCCAGACGGGACAGGTGGCCTCTGCCCAGGGTGCACGGTGCCCCGGGCAGTTCTGGGAGCTGAGCAGCATCGGGGCGGGACGGCGTGTCGGCGCTTCTGTGACGCACAGCTGCGGTGACAGCCCTGAGCTGTGTTTTCGTCCGTCTTCCTGCTGAGTTCAAGGCTGAACTGGAATGTTCTGCAACGCACCAGTGGCAGGGCACTGGTGTCCCGTTGAAATGCAGGGAGACACTGGTGGGAAACAGTGGTCACAGCCGACAGCATTTTCAGGCGTCTTTACGTCACGGCAGGTCCTGCAGGGAAGCAGACAGACTGGATGTGCAGCGTCCCCCTGTCAGCCAGGACCGCAGTGCCAGGGGCCGGCCGGGCACAGCCCCCTTCCCCGCTCTCAGCCCGTCCCTCGGTCCCACCCAGGAACCACCTGCTCAGTGGCGCTCCATCCTCACTTCTGAGGACGTCTGACCTTGACTTTGCCCTCTGTGTTCCTGACCTCACTGCCTGTTTGCTGAGTGTTCTCCCCGCACTGTCCCCGATCTCTACCACTCACCCCCCACCCGATCATGTCACCTGCACTCCTAGTTCCTCTCCTGGCTGTGCTAGCTGTCCCCCTGACCCCCCGCAACCCATAAGGACGCGGGCAAAAGATACGGAGAAGAGGCTTGAACTTCTTGCCCCTGAGGGTCTGACAGCTTGCAGCCCACATTCCCATCTAGAATGAGCACACAGTAAGGATTTTAATAAGTCGGTGTGAGTAGTGGTGAGGCCCACATGTTTGGGAGGAGTCCACATGGCAGAGGGTCCCCCGGGGAGGAGTGGTGGGACTCGGCGGCCAGCCCAGCCGGAGAGGCTTGGCTCGAGTCTCGCAACTGGACCAGGTTCGGAACGGCCACAGTGGAAACCAGGGACCGTTGGCGACTCCCTCCCACTGTGTGTGCGTCTCCTCTGCACACTGAGCTCCGTGCCCGGTGGAGTCCGGTCTGCCTGACCACACGTGCGGAAAGCGGTTAAGCTACTGTGACACAGTGTTCTCAAGAATAGCCCGTTTCTCTCTCATAGATTATTTCGGTGGAATCTTATTTTTAAACAGCCTCAGCCAAACACCTCTTCTTGCAGAAACAGCGGGTTCATTTCAAGTCAATATTTCACGGTGGACAAATGCTCGACTCCGTTTAGTGGCCCTCGCTGGTCTCCCGGGGTGCACGTGCCCCCCTCCTTCTGCATCAGTGGGGCCCGCGACAGACTGGGGCCGGGGAAGGCGGGCCCCACGGCAGCGCTGTGGGCAGCAGGCACCACGGCAAGGCTGTAAATGGTGTCTTGTGAGCCGTGTGCTGCCTTAGATTGGATTCACACCAAGACGCGCCACGTCTTGGCACCGAACACGGCAAGACGCAGCACGGTGGCAGGAGAGAGCAGCCACAGTGTGCGCCACCTCCGCCCTCCTGCTCCTGCTGGGCGTCCGGTCCGGTGGAAATGCAGACCGGAAGGTCATCACCGGGACGTGTGTAAGTGCCTGGGTCGTGGACCGGCGGGCTCCTTCAGAAGTGAGGGGGCCCTCTCCGCACCCAAAGCAGGGCAGACCTGGCCCTCCGCCGTGCCGTCCGGTGGGGTGATCCCTGCAGGCCCCGCCCAGTTTGTCCTCCAGGGCTAAGGCCACAGTCTGGGCGGGGACGGCTCTGAGACCCTGCTGTGGAAAGAGGGGGCTGAGACAGTGCCACAGAGGCGCTGGGGGTGTCTCAGCGGAGCCTGGTGGCCGCTGTCCCCAACCCCCAAGTCCACGTCCAGCGGGGCCCTGCTGACCCGTCACACAGTCGTGCTGGGCGTCAGACGGGACTTCGCGCCGTCACCCTTCCTGGAACGCGGCTTTGTGGCTTGGGGGCTCCCTCCTGTCGTGGATCTGTGGTCACCTGTGGCCACGGTTACGCTGTGACTCAGGGGAGAGAGAGAAAAGCCCTCACTCCTGCCCAGCCCTCACTCCTGCCCAGCCAGGGCGGGAGGAGTGGGAGGCAGGAGAGCCCTTGCAACGTGCCTGCACCTCAGCTTCCTTGTCCCCCAGGTGGACAGCCGGCGTGAGAAGGGGGCTGGCTCACAGCAGGTGCTGCGTGAGGGGTGGTTGCCTTCTCCAGCTTGGCACGGGCCAGTGGGCAGGACAACTCTGCCGTCTCCCAAGTACAGGCGGGCTCCCCGTCTCCCGCAGACCCGAGTCCCCAGGAGAGGCGGCCCTTCAGCCAGAGTGGGATTCAAACAGGAGGCACCGTCTCTCTTTGAGGGCAGGTGTGACTCAGGAGTCCACTTGTGGTCTGACTCTCAGCCAGGCCCCCTCAGAGTCTGTGGCCTCTGTCGGTGCTCAGGCACCTGCAGAGGCCGTGACCCTCACGCCCTCAAAGGGGACTGGCTCATCTGTGGGCTGCGTTTTCTGTCACCCGGGTGGCACCTGGCTTTGTCAGTGCCCAGCATCTTGTCTGATGCCCCAGCTCTGCGTGTCTCCTTCTCCCACCCCACCAGTGGCTGCCCGGGGTTGCCAGGGGAGACGAGAAGGAAGGTGGGAAGAAGGAGCATTCCAGTCTCGCTGATCTCAGTTAAAACCCTGGCTCTGTCAGTTATGAGCTGTGCAATGTGGGGCGCGTCCCCGGACTCCTGGGCCCCAGAATTCTTGCCTGTAACATAGGGACATTAATTCCTTCTTGGCAGGAGTGTCGTAAATATCACACTTCACACGCGTGCACACACACACACACACACACAGAGGCAGTGAAGTATCTGGCACATGGGGGGCATTGACAGTAATACCCTTGTTATTCAGAGCAATGTTCTCATACCCTTAAATCACGTACTTTGAATAATTAGACCAGTGGTTCTCAAAGTGTGGCCCCTGGGCTGGTGGCAGCAGCAGCAGCAGCAAGAACCTGTCAGAGATGCACAGTGTCAGGCCCCTCCCAGGGCCTGAACCAGGACCCTCGGGGCGAGGCTCAGCATCCTGTCCTCACATGTCCTCTGGGGATGCGAAACAAAGGCGGGGAACCTCTACGTTGGAACTACTTCTCAGAACCTCATCCTCCAAGGCCGTCAGTGGGACAGACACCTGTGAGCTGCCTTGAATCCAGCAGAAGGGCTCCGGGACCCTCCGGCCCCACCTTGCTTCCACCCTCCGCCCTGCCCCCGTTTCTGTCACTGGGCAGCAGGCGTGTGCAGGCATGTGCAGGCGTGTGCCGGTCTTTGTCCTCCGGCCCGACTTCCCATGGAGCCTTGAGGTCAGACGGGCCCGTGGCTCCCGGCAGGCCGTGGGAACGTCCACCGGGAAGGGGAGCCCGACCAGCACTCTGCCCGAGCCTAGACAGTGTGACTCGCGCCAAGCGGCGGCTCTAACTTTAGAGGAAACCTGATGCCTTGGTGCTGCCATGTTCTGCCACGCCGTTTTCCAGAGGATGAGCTGAGTTCTTTCACCCAGAGGATGAGGTGGTTCCCCATCCTGCTCCTGGAATTGTTGAATGGGGCACACCCGGCCAACCAACACAACCAGCCCTGGACTCGGAGTTCTGTCATTGGCTGCCATTGCCGAGGGCCGCTGGGGACGGGGGGCCATCCCTCTGCAGGGGCCGTGAGGTATTCGAGTCCGGGCTGGCCTCTGTTCCAGGAACAGAGTGTTTCAGACAGCTCCCCCGAGCGTTTCAAATGTCCAGGCACGTGGAGTCCCAGTGAGCTTGGCCTTGGTGGGAGTCCTCCCGTCTCACCTCTCTTCGGAGGTGGTGTGGCTTTGGGGAGAGGCAGATCGGGGTTTGATTCTGGCTCGGCCACTCCTGAGCTGTGTGACCTGGGGAAAGTTGCCTAATATCTCTGAGCCCCAGCTTCCTATCTTCTCCGATAGAGACAAGAATCCTTCCAGGGCTGCTGGGGTTTTGATAAGAGACCTATAGTAAGGTGCCCGGCACATGGTAGGCACCGTAAGCGGCAGTTATTATCATTTGGGGGTTTGTCTCTGGGCAAAACATTGGAAAGACAACATAGCTCATCCCATGGAAAGATACCTCTGAAGTAAATATTTCAAAATGCTTGTGGGAGAAAGATGAAAAGCTCTCAGACTAGAAAGTGGAGGTGCTCCTGGCAGCGTTTGGGTTTCTTGTTTCGTTGTGCACCATGACGCCCCTGGCTAGTGAGGCCTGTGGGGCCCTCCTCTGGGGGCCAGGTGAGGGGCGTGCGCCCAGCCCCCGGGCACCGTCCAGCCGACAGCTGACGGCGGAGCTGAGTCCAGACACTGGCCTGGCAGCCCGTGTCCATCGAGGACATTCACCTGGAGCTGCCTGACGGACAGCCCCGGAAGCTTCGGCCAGCCGAGCGGAGAGGTCTACGAACGGGCACACGACTCTCCCCTCTGACCTCACAGGTCAGATCGCTGGAGCCCTTTGGGATGGACAGCGTTGTCCGGATGAGAGCACAGATGAGACGATGCCTCTCGAGTTCCGCGGGCTTTACAGGAGAGAAGCAGTGGGACGGAGCGCGGCTGCACGGCGGACGGCTCCGACACGGCCCGGCCAGGGCTGGGTGTCCGTGGTTCCCGAGGGCGCTTGGCTGACCGGGTGCCTGGAGTGCAGGGTCAGTACGTGGGCAGCATGCAAAGGGCTATTTTAAGTAGCAGAACATCAGAATAAACCTGTGAAACTGTTTAGATTCTTTTCAGCTTGATGACATGACATTGACCACAGACATATTTGTTTTTTTGGCATGGCTTTCACTGTGGGAGAGTATACTTCACATCAAATGCACCCTTTGAGCCGTGTTTCAGGGTCCAGGTCAGGGGCACAAAGCACCTTCGCACTGTTGTGCAACCACCTCCACCTCCATCTCCAGAACTTCTCCAAACGGAAGCTCGGTCCCCATTAGATACTCCCCCCTTCTCCCTCCTCCCAACCCCTGGTGAACATCATGCATTCTGCTGAAACTTTCGTCAAGACCAAAGGAGCCTTCCAGAAGATACTAGAAGGTGTTTTAAACAACCCCCTCCTTCAACAGTGTATGTAGGAACTCTATCGTCTTAACGTGGGACCTCGGCCCCGCGGGGGCAGGCAGGAAACAAAGGCTTGGACAGAATGCGGAAACATTTTGCCCCCGGGAGATATTGTGCGTGCCTTTCTCTCGCCCTGGCTGGAAAGAGCAGCCCCGTGTTTACAAAAGAACGCTCGCAAAGAAGAAAGGCTTGGAACAAACCACCGTCTTCCTGAGTTGTTGACAGCTGTTATTCAGTGCAAACCTCAGTGGAGACAAAGAAATACTGTAGCATTGTTTCAACATGCACATTGGAAGTGGCTTCCTTCCAGAGCCGGCCGGGCCCGGCGGCCAGAGCCTCCTGGCCGGGGCTGTTGTTGCAGCTGCGGGGGCTGGGGTGGATCCCGAATCTGGCTTCCACTCCTGGGCCGAATGCTCCTCAGTTGTGTCACCGAGTCTTCCCGAGCTGCCGACCGCTCCCTGCACCGAGCTGGTGCTGTTCCCAGGAAAAGGAAACCGTTCATTGCCGGGAAGGTTCGCAGGCTTCCCCAGAATCCCAGGGGCAGTGGCAGCCAGTGTGCGGGTTTCCACGGGAGACCGTCGCCGTGGGAAGGTGGGCGGAATCGGGGGCATTTGAGAGGACCGCAGGGTTTTCCTCCAGGAAGGGTGGCACCCCCGCATCACCAGTGCCCCTCTCGGTGAGCTCAGTGTCTCGCAGGTCACCCTGTTCTGGGTGCTCGGCGGCGCTGTGGCACAGACCCGCTCACCTGGCTCAGTGCTGACTCACCTCGGGCCCTGCTGGGTCATGTCGAGTCTCATTTTTTCCCCCACCAGTGACACGGGACTGAGGACGACTGCTCTGGTTGTGAGACTCAAGGAGGGAGCGTGTGACAGTGACTCAGAGCACTGGCCAAGTGAGCCGTGGAGGGCCCTGGGCCGCCTGGCCCTGCAGGGGGCCAGCCGTGAGCGGCACGTGTGGGGTGTCCCACCCCTCAGCGCTGTGGTTGTGACTTGTCTCCTACGCACATTGTCATTTCCCAGGAGGGCCCTGACCAATGACAGAAGTGACTGGGGAAGTGGGGAGGCCTGCTGGGGGAGGCCCGCGGGCATTAGGAAGAGGAGGTGAGCCTTGGACAAGGGTTCCCATAACTCACTGCCTCCACTCATCCTGGCGGTCACCTCCTCCAGGCAATCTTCCCTCAGCGCCCACAGCTGGTCTCCCACACTGACCACATGGGGTTGGGATTGCGCGTTTAAAAGATGCCGCCTCCACGAGGGCAGGGGTCCACAGCGATGCCCACTGAGTCACCGGTCCCCGAGCCCTGCTCGTTCTCGGCATCCCCGCTCAGCGGCACTCTAGCTGTGCGACCTCAGTTTTCTTATCTGGCGAATGGGCATGTAAGCGGCCCTCACCCGGGAGCTCTCAGTGTTGGCAGGGTCCCAGGGTCTTGTCCAGTCCGTGGGGACGGTCTCCTAAAGGGACTGACCTTGCTGTGTTGGGTGTCACTTCTCTAATCCCTGATTTATCTCTTCCGCCATGTTTGTCCTCCCCGAGTCCTTCCGCTCAAGCCACATCCCGGCACGTCCTTGACCATGGTGACGTGCTCAGACCGAGCAGCCTTGGGGCTCAGTTCTTTAAACCCGTGTTTACTTATGTCACCAAACTGAGTGTTGGGCCACGGCTTCCCTTCTGGGATGAGGACATGTGGCCGGTGGGTCAGATGCCGAATTCGGGAGGGTGAGGGGCACGTCACTCCATGTTTCAGTCAAGAGAGCACTGGTCCTGCCAGCAGGGACTGGGAATCTGAGCTCCTGGGTATCGGCATGGACCCAAGGTCCCTGCAGAAGGGTCGGTCCAGCCTGGTGCGGCCTCGTCTCAGGTGGCATGGGGCCTTCGGGGCTGAGCCGGGGGCCGGGAGCCCAGGAGCCCAGGAGACCAGGGGAGGGGCTGCCATGTGGGCCGGGTCGGGCTGGCCGGTGCTGCAGGGTCGGCAGCAGGGAACCATTGCCCCTCCCCTGGGCGAGGGTGGGCCACAGAACAAGGGGGCCTCTGGGACGCTGAGAGGAGGCATGGCCGACTGTGGGTCCAGGGAAGGTCTGGGAGAGAGGCTGCTCGAGGGCCGGAGAGGAGCCCGGGGTGGGGTGTGACTTGATGCGGGCAGGGATGGGGGCTTCTGTCCAGGACATTAGCGACCCCTGTGTCCCCTGGAGGCAGAGGGAGGGACCCCGCTCGGCCGACGTCCAAGTCGGCAGGACCCTGCGAGGGCCTGGCTGTGGGATCCTTGGGAGCAGCGGGGCCCTCCTCTCCCCAGGCTCAGATCCCCCTGCAAAGTTCCCGACACAGTGGACGAGCGGGTGGAACAGCTGTGGGCCAGTTACACGACGGAGTACTGCTTGGCCACAAAAAAGAAGGAAATTTTACCCTTTGCGACAGCATGGAGGGATGTGGAGAACAGTATGCTGAGTGAAATAAGCCAGCCAGAGAAAAATACCTTATGACCTCACTCATATGCAGAATCTAACGACCACACTGAACTAACAAGGGAAGCAGAGACAGACGTGGGGACGGAGAGCAGATGACAGCCAGTGGGGGTGGGGGCGGTTAGAGGGGGGAGGGATGGAGCAAAAAGGGAAAAGGACTTGTGGGCGTGGACGACAGTGTGGTGACTGCTGGGGGGTGGGGGTACAAGGAGGCTAAGTGGTAATGGGAACATACAATAAAATAAGAAATTGCGAGGACACTAAAAAGGGGGTGCTGACACCCAGAGAACCTCTGCCTGGCACTTGCAGGGCCAGGAGAGCCAGCACCGCTGTTCAACATGTTCCCTGCTTTCCCTCGGATTTTATTAGAGGCACGCAGACACACAGTAAAACGTGTGTCACATACAAAAGCATGGCTCAGTACACTGTCACACTTGCACATCTCTGTGTCACCACGTCCCCGATCAGGACAGGGGGTTCCCTGCCCCAGCGAGTTCCCTCAGACACCCGCCCAGGGAGCTCCTCCCTGATGTCCCCCCCCCACCACCGAGGACCTGCTGCCTGCTGCACCCACCGGCCCTTGCTCATCCGATGGCGGGACATAGCAGTGGCCCTGGGTGCCAGCGCCCCAGGGAGAGCTCGTCCCTACTGTGGCTGCCGGGGGCAGTGACAGCGACAGGACTCCCTCTGGTGCGTGCTCCTCCTGTCCTCGGAGGACCGGCGGAGAGCAGGGAGAGCTGGCTTTTCTCACCTCCGGCGAGGGAAGGCACTGGCCTGGATGTGGCAGAGGCGGGCTGGCCGTGAACTTGAGTATGAGCTCTGTGACCTCGAGAAAGTCATTTCACCGTCTTGGGCCTCAGTTTTCTCCTTCCTGAAATGAAGGGGCCGTTTGGATTAGACGCTCTGTGCCGCTCCTTTAGGTCCCCAGTCTGGGGCCCGAGTCGCCCTGCTCGGGTGCTGGATGTGTCCTCTGTGCCTGGGTGCTGCCCAGGTGACAAGTCTCGGCTGAGTGTGTGCGTCTGTCCCACCCTGAAGCCCTGCCTTCCTGAGGACCTAATGCATGTCACACCCGGGGAACTGGGAAAAGGTGCTGGGCAGCAGGCGTGCTGCCCTGGGAGGGCTGCCCGGGTGTTGGTTGGCCAGGGGTTCCCCCTCCAGCTGACCTCAGGTGCCCCCCCCACTCCCACAGCAGAGGGTTCCTGGTGGTCCTCTTTATAGATGTTTCCAGAAAGGAATCTTCTGTTTGGATAGCATTTCGATGTGTTGGTTCAGTCATTTTAGATACGCTTTAGATTCAAAAGTCTGTAGTTTTGGATTCAGTTCAAAGTGGGGGTGCAGGACCTGTGGTGAGGGGGTGAGCCGTAGGACAGTGATGCTGGTGGTGCGCCAGCCGCTGGGCTGCCAGGATAGGCCCTCCCGCCCAAACGGAGGCAGCGAATCTCTGCTCTGCCTCGCAGGGCTGCAGTGCGCACCCAATGCGGGCCCAGGGGAAAGGCGTTGTTGCAGCCAATCTCTGTGTGGTCGAGCAGACACCTTGGGTTTGGGCAGGGGTTCGGCCATGTGGTAAATGTGCTCAGGTTTTTGATTCCTGATCTGATCAGAGCCCAGTGCTTCTAGAAGGTTCTTTCAGGTCTCCACACAGCTGCCCTCACTGTCTTTTCTTCCCCTCTCCTTTCCACCCACTCCCTCCTCTCACCCCTGCTACTTTGGGGTGCTTTCTGCCAGGTGGGCCCCCTCCATCCACTTCTGCAGAAACTCCCCTCCAGTCCAGCCTGGGGATGCTGCCCCTGGGTGTCACCGTGGGGCCGCCCCAGGAGGCCACCTGTGTGTCAGGGCTTGTGACACGTACACGGGGGCTCTTATTGCCACTGGCCAGCTGGGGTATTTAGGGCCGCGGTGTGCTGTGGCCAAAGGTGGCTGGACAGTGTGTCTCCCACCCTCCTTTGCTGGAGCCTGCACGCTTGCCGTCTCTGCTGGCGTTCACTTACGTGAGTTTGCTTGTCTTGGGCTCTTCGAGGAGCCGGACTAAGCCTCACATAGGGAGTCAATATTTATTTTTGAGCAGATCAAGCAGTTAATAAATATTTGCTTCATTTAATGGAAGCAATAGCTCTATCATGCAACGTAGTCTTGCATGTGAATTGTCTGTGACTGGCCTGGCCCTTGGACGTGGGGCATGGGCGCCCCTCCCTCAGGCCCCCTCCTGATGTTTTGGTAGTCCCTTCGCCATTATTTGTAGCAGAGAACATCAAGGCCAAAATAGCACGGAGGCCAAGGAGTGACTTTCCGCCCCAGTCTTCTCCTTCAAGTCCCTGGCGCTCAGATGGAAACACCATCTTTTCTGGGTTCCCACTTCCTGCCCTGGCACCTGTGGGACAGAGTGTGATGGCTTGACCGTGGGGGACAAGCCTCCTCATATATCTTCTGTGGGCGACCTCACCTGTGCGGCCTCTGCGGCCCGACAACAGGCATGGGGCAGTAGGGCCTGGCCCCACCCCTGCAGGGTGTCATTAGGTTCCCGGCTTCTGCAACTCTACATCGAAGCAGAGACAAAGCCCGAGGGAGGGTCGCAAGCTCAGCACGGCCTCTGGGTTCCTGGGGCACGTGTGGAGCCTGACGTCCGGGAACCTGGCTGTGCCGGGTCGTTCGCTGAAGCCGAAACCAGCAGCGTTTCTGGCGAGAGGCCAGGGCTGCACGAAACGTCTTCTTTTCGGCGAGACGGAGTGCGCAGGGCCCTGTTTCCCTGCCGGCGTGGGATGGCTGGCGTCTGCATTTCTCTGCTCCGTCCACGTGGGAGGGCCTGCCCAGTTCTCCCGTTGTCCGCGGGGGCTAAGCCAGTGGTGCCTTGGGCCCCCTGGGCCCGGGGACTGCCTTGCACCAAACTGTTGGGCTCGGTCCCAGTGGCTCCGCTGTCACAGACCCGGGGTAGACATGGCGCCATTCGTTGGCTCCCAGTACAGCCACTCCCCCAAGCCGGAGGGAACTAAAGGGGATTTTACGGCCTCCTTCCAGAGCCTGGGAGCTGCCCCCGGAATGATGGTGGGAGGTACTTTATAAGCTTTCCCCCAAACTAGTTTCCAAAAATAGTGCAGCCGTGACATGCTCAAGGTCACCCTACACACAAGGTCCTCGTGAGGTTCAGAACATGGCGCTTCCCCAACCGAGAGGGACAGAGCAACAGCCATGCTGTCTGGGGCCACCCGGGCTGCGGCGGGACCTGGGCCGGAGGCGACCTTGTTTCCACGAACATGAAGAACATGGACCATTCCGCTGGAGCTGGGCTCCCACCCCCTGCGCCCCTCTGTGTGCGTGGACATCGAAGAGGTCACAGGCAGTGAGTGGGAGAGAGAAAGGAGCCCTTACTTCAGGCAGGGACCCCCACCCTGCCCTCGGCCTGGGCTGCTGGCCCTCAGAGGAGGCTCCTGGCACCCGCCGAGGTGGGTGGCCTTGGGTCCCCGTGCCATGGAGCTCGTGACGGCCGTCAGTCATCTGCAGGCTCCATCTTTCCACCCACATCCCAGTGAGACTGTCCCTTCCAGAGGCCCCACGTCCCACATCACAGACTCCCTGGGCTACGGGGTCCCTCGTCAAGTCCCTGAGCGGCACCAGAACCTCTCACTCTGCCCAGAGATGCCCGGTGTGGAGGAGCTGGGGACACTAGCCCGGCTGCTGGCCCGGCCTCCTTCCTCTCCTCGGCAGGGCCTCGCCCAGTCTTCCCACTGCCTTTGGCCCGCGACCTCTCTCTTCCCGTTGGAATGCTGGCCACCCATGAGTCTTCGCTCGAGCTGCTGCCGCAAGTTAGGACAGGCTGGGCGGCTCCAACAACGGACATGTGTTTCTCACAGTTGTGGAGGCTGGAAGTCCGAGACCAAGATGCCAGCAGATCTGGTGTCCGTGGTGGGGGACCCGCTTTCTGGTTCAGAGTCGGCCGTCTTCTTGCTGTGTCCTCACGTGGCAGAGACGGAGCAGGCTCTGGGTCTCTTCTTATGAGGACACCAGTCCCATTCACGGGGGCTCCACCCTCAGGACCTCATCACCTCCCAAGTCTGCGCTGCCTGACACCATCACGTTGGGGTTAGAGTTTCAACATGTGACCTTTGTGGGGACTCAGACATTCAGTCTGCAGCCTGACCGGGCGTGGGCGTGGAGTCCCCCCAAAACCCCGTACCTCGGAGGGCAAGGGCAGTTTGGGGCCAGTGGCTCGTGGGGGATGGCCAGTCCAAGACGCTGTTTGCTCTGAAGCCTGAGAGGCGAGCAAGGATGCCAGCTCCGTCCAGGGGTGGCTGTACCCCAGAGGGCACGCTGGGCTGGAGGCTGGCGTTGAGGGCTGGCCCAGTGCTGGCCGAGCCCTGCCTGTGTGTCTGTCCTCGAGTTACCCACAGGAGGTCTTTAGTCTGTTCGGTGATCACCCTTGGGTCAGAGGTCCCTGGAAGGCTGGTCTGGTTGGTGGAACGGTCTAGGGGTGCACCTCTGCATCCCTTCACCTGCGGAAATGCTTTCATGATTAACTGCAGTGTGCCAGGTTCATGGGAAATGGGATGAAAATAAACGTGGCCCCAACCTTCATGGAGAGCGCGGTCTGGGCAAGGAGACAGGTATGTTGAATACACACCTGTGGCAATGTATTGCATGACAGACATGTCATGTCTGCATGACAGACCCCTGCAAACCCTCAGGAGCACAGGACAATCAGCAGTGATTCCCACGGGGACCTGGGCGGCTCAGGTTTGGGTTGTAAGTCCATGAGGGCCAGCCTGGCTGATTGTATCCCACAGTTGTTCCTCCCGGGTCCAAGGTGAAGGGGCAGTGATGACCTGGTAGTGCGTTTGTCTTCTGAGGATGACAGACATTCAAAAGAGGGCGTGACCACCTGCCACTGCTTGAGGCTGAGGCCTGGAACTGGCACACTGGCCCTCTGTCCACATACCTGGGGCCAACACAAGTCATACGGCCACGCCTGAAGCCGGCTGCAGGTGGAGGAAGGGCGAACAGAGCTGGCTATGCAGCCACTACCACGTGGCGGCCACCATGGGACAGGTGTGGAGGGAACATGAATGAAGGACCTGTGGGTGGCAGCGGTCGGGCCCACGCACAGGACAGCAGGACGCTGCAGGTCACTGAGGAGTTAGTCACAGCAGTTTGGGAGGCTGGGAAAGCAGGCTCTCCATGCAGGGTCTGTGTAGGCGCTGGTTCCGGGCCCTGGGGCCTCTGGGAGCCCAACTCCAGCGTCCAGAGGTGCATGGGGACGAGCTAGGCCGTCCGCTTCAGGCCCTTGGCCGTGCGTGCAGAGGGGAGCAGGCAGGCCCTGCCTTGTCCTGCTCCCACTCAGGGAGGCAGGCCCCTCTCTCTGGCTCAGGGGGGCCCTCTGACTGACCCTCGGGCACAGTCAGGACATGGCAGGGCGCAGCCGCCCTGCATCCACGGTGGCCCTTCCCTTCAGGTTCTTCGCCAGCCACTGGGTCCCTCAGTGTGTGGCACTGGAGGCTCCCCGCTCCTCTCCTCTGCGTCTCCCCTTCGGGCCCTCGGTTGTGCATCCAGGTCTTCAGGGCACGGCTGTTCTTGGCACCCAGCGAACAGGTCTCCCCATGCCCAGCCTCACCCTTGAGCTCCTTCCTCTGCATGCAGCACCCGAGAGCTTCCTAACCTGTAACCCGAACTCTCTACTTAACCCCTCCCGTGGCTTCCCCGTGAGAGAAAACCCCACTCCTGGGGTGGCCCCTGGGAGGTCAAGGCCACTTTCAACCCAGCGCTGAGCCACGCTTTGCTTCTTGCTCCCTCCCTCTCACGAGGGTGCAGCGGAGTTCCCCGCGCAACAGACTGAATTCAGAAGCGGGAACGAGAGTTTAGCTCCTCAGCTGGACACTAGAAAGATTCACAGAAATGTGAAACACTAGCTTTCACTAGTTTTTTGGGAAAGAGTCATCTTAAAAATATGGTGTTAATCTCAGCATGTCATAGTAAGTTTACGACTGTCATTTTAAAATGGCTAAATAATTAATTTTTTCAGTTTAATTTTTAAGATGGTAAATACTGATGGTTATCCCCTGGTGAGCAGGGTGTCGAGTGTTCCTGAGATGAAGCAGTTTGAGAACCACAGGTGCCCGGCGTCCCTTAAATTCACGTGACCCAGAATCCACCTCTGCACACCCTTTAGGTCAGGTTGCAGCCACCAGCGGCTCTCAGCAGCGGTCTTCTGCCAGGGAGCGTTGGACTCGGTGACAGTTGGGGGCAGGAGGGAGACCATGACAAAGGAGACAGTGATTTGGAGCTTGGAGTCGGGGAACCTGCGTTCAACTCGCGGCTCCATCACTCAGGGGCTGTGAGACTTGGGGCAGATGACTTAACCCTCTGGGCCACAGTGTCCCTGTCTGTAGGATGATAATGACAATAGTCCTAGTGTGACCTACCCTCGAGGTCAGTTGGGAAGGCCACATGTGACCGTGCAAGCAGGGGCTGGGCAGGCAGGGAGCGCCCAGGAGGGACCTGCTGATGGGACTGCTGCGTGACGACGTCACTGCTGTGTAGCGGCATGACTGCTGTAGCTGTGTGTTGATGAAAAGCAACATAGCAACGACAAAGGAAACATGGATGCCGACTGCGTGAGGAATGAAGGAAGAATTTACTCTGAACGTGGGTGAAGAGGAAGACAGAGGTCGTGAGAAGAAATGGCTTCTGCGGGGTGTGGCCGTGCGCCCACCTGGACAGACTGATGTGGGTTTTCACAGTGAGGGGGCCTCGCCTGGGCCAGCCTGAGGGTTCGGTGGACTCTAAACAAGGGGAGTTTTTGTTCCTTGTTTGCCTGGCCCCAGCCTCCAGGGCACCGGGAGAGTGTGAGGGGGCTTGGCCTCCCCCAGCAGCAGGCTGGCGGTTGCATCTAAAAGTCAAAATGCAAAGAAGACGCCCCCTCTGTCCTGGATGGAGCTGTCTGTCACCTTGCCCTTTCCTGGCCGCTCCCTGCTCCCGCCTCCGAGTGCCTGCTTCTCTGGCCGGTGGAGTGGAACGAAGGGGCGCATTTGTCCTTGGTGTAGTTACAGCCGGGAAGTCGGGAAGGACCGTGAGTAGCACCCGAGCAGGGAAGCCACCGAGGCCCCGGGGACCAGTGGCGGGTGTGTGAGTGTGTGCTCGTCAGCGGTTCGGTCAAAGCCCCGATTCGCTCTGGAAGGAAGCCTGGCTGGCTGGGTGACGTGAAAGACCAGAATCTCTTTCCTTCGCCGAACTTGGCATTCCCGTCTGTAAAACGGGCCCACGCTGTGTCCTTGGTGAACCCCCAAGCTGCACAGCGGCGGGGGCAGCGCAATCACAAACTGTTGCAAACGTCAAGTTCTCCCGAAGGCATTTGTTTCCTGCGCCTCCCGGTAAGCAAAACCACGGAATTGCTGGCTGAGGAGGGAAAACATGTCAGAACGTCAGCAGCTCAGCTCTCTGTGGCACCCTGGGCCTCCTTTCGAGTTTCCCTCATGGTGGTGTGATCGCAGCTGAGAGCCATGAGCCCGGGGAGAAGGAGCTCCCATCTGTTCCGCACAGAATGTCCTTGGCTCCCATGTGCCTCCTGCAGACAGGGACGCATGGAGGCCTCTGGGAGCCACAGTGGGCGGCTCTGGGCGAGGGGTGGGCAGCGCCTCCCCACGCCTCCGCATGGAGAGCTGGACTGCAGAGAGGAGGGACCTGTCCCACCGGGGCTGCCAGCAGGGCCGGTCCCTCACTGAGGAGGGCCTGGCGACTCCTGATCCTTTCTCTGTTACCTTGAAAGTCGCCTCCCCCTTTGCAGCGAGAAAGTGGGAATAGCATCGGCCTGAGATGGCGTTTGAAGGGGCCGAGCCACCTGGACGTGACCTCCTTGCTGCGGTCATCCAGCTGGGCTAGATGGCAGGTTTCTCGAGGTGCCACTTGGCTAGGAGGTACGGTGACCATATACTTTCTCGCCTAAGCCGGGATACTTTTTTGAGGATGGAAGGAGGTACTATTCATAATTACTCAGGGGAACCAGGATAAACAGGGATGGTCTGGGTAAAGGGGCCACGTGGTCCCTCACCCTTGGGGTTTCCCGTGGAAGGTGGCCAGGCCCCCTCACAGGGCTTGCTGCCCAGGGAGGAGGAGCCCCATTTACCGCCTGAGGGGGCGCTGGCCAGTGGGGGGACATCCAATAAGAGGTCACTCAACTGGTGAAGGGGGTCCTTCCTGGAGGTTTGGTTTGGAGACCCCGGTTGGAGTCATCAGATTCCACACCTTTTCCCGGGACCTCATTCTTCAAAACACTTTCTCAGACCTGGGATTGCATCAGGACGCAGCCCAGGTGGGCAGCCTGGCCAGCAGGTGCGCCTGGGAGCCGTCAGCCGTGCGGAGGGAACGTGTGTCCTAGCTCTGGCCGAGGGAATAGTCTACCCACTCTGCCCACCGGGGCAACGGCTAAGTCCGAGCTGCTCACGATGTATTTCCCCCCAACTGGTGACTTTCGAGACAGCCGGGAAAATGAGGAAGGAGATGCCCCTCTGCTGTGGAGCGGGGAGCCCTTCCCGGTGGGCGGGGCCCGGGGGCCTCTTGCATCCTTAGGTGCCTGCAACCGAGCTGAGCCGAGTAGTGGGCATTGGCCAGGTGTAGGGAGCAGGTCCCCCAAGAAGCGACTTAGTGCCCCTGAAACGTCATGAATGGCAGAGTCAGAGCCGAAGGTGGCCTTGCCGATCGTGTCTCCAACTCCCTGAACTGAAAGATGAGGAACCGGAAGCCTGGAGTGGGTGGGGCAGACCAAGCGCGCTTCCTTTGTGCCAGGAGTCTCACTTGCACGAATCTAATTTAATCTGCAAAGAACAGTGGGAATAGGCGCTATAGCCCGTGATTAACTCTGTTGCCCAAACTAGTAAGTGGGGAGGCAGGATTTGAATTCAGTTCTCTGTCTGACTCTGCAGCACACGCCCTTGGCACCACATGCCCCTGCCTCCCTCCAAGGCCCTTCATACGGAAGCAGTCCTGGCAAGCTGAAGGTTTGTTGACCCCTGTCTAAATCTTTTTAGGTCAGCTTGCATTGTAAATATTTTCTCTTTGATTATGCAGTCCTTGGTGGTTAGTGATGAGGGTGGCGAGGTGAAGATGAGCTTCCAGGAGAGGCACCTCCCAGCTCAGGTGAGCGAGCCGTGGACCCCTTCTGAGACACTCTCAGACCATCAAATGCCATCGCCCCGAGGGGGAGCACTGAGGCCAGGTTCATTTTCCCGTGGTCTCAGAGAAACCAGATGAGCCAGCAGCAAATCAGGCCCAGAGAGGAGAGAGGAGGTGACAGGATGTTGTGGCGGGTTCTGAAAGCCCACCTTACCCCAGCCGGGGCGGAGTCTCTTTCTCTCAAGAGAAAGGGCAGTCTGCAGGTTTTGGGGGGGTGGGGAGGGTGGGAAGAGGCAGACACCTCGGGGGGCCTGCTCCTGTGTGGCCGCCTCTGACCTGCTCTCTCTGGAGACGCGGGAGCCCCAGAGGAAGAGGGGAGATGGTGCATTTGTTCTCAAGAAGACCGTAGGTTCCCCCAGAGAGGATGTGGGGCTGGTGGTCTGTCTAGACAGAACCTGGATCCTCCAGGAGGGGCCGATCCCACCAGCCGAGAAGGGGGCAGGGGCCTGCCCTTGTGGCAGGAGTCCGCACAGTTAGAGCCAACAGGTTGTTCTGGAACGTTGTCTGGCACCCGCCCCTTGGCCTGCATTCAGCGCCCAGGGTCTGTGGACAGTTTATTTGTTGATTGGCACTCACCACATCCTTGAGGAACGAACGGGTCAGCTCAGGCGACCCTCTAGCACCTGGGACAGAGTTTGAGACTCGGACCCACACAGAGGCCACTGGGCTCCTGAGCCAGCACCAGCCCTCCCAGCCTCGGGCCTCTGCCGGGCGGCTCCCCCTGGGAGGACACTCCATCTGTGTGCCCCTGCTCTCCCACCAAGGCTCAGCTGAAAGGGTCTTGACACAGTGTATGACACAGGTCACATTATTCTCATTCTTAATCTTTCTAAATGATCAAACTTTCAAACATTCCCCGAAGTAGGCAGCAGAGCAAACTACCCATGAGTCACCCACAACCAAGATTTCACCACACACGCTTCCTCTCTCGCTCTCTTTCTGAACTTTAAAAAAGTGTCCTGTCATTTCACTTCTCCATGCTCGATTTTGCATCTCGAACAAATACGGGCCGTTCAGATGTACTGTGGTGGTGGGCCTAAAAATTACCAGCAGCTCCTTGCTGCCATCTGACACCCAATCCACACTGAAATTCCTCCTGTTCTCCCATTTGTTTTCTAATGGTCTGTTCTCTGGAATCGAGCCCGCCATCTGAGTTGGTTGGTTTTGAAGGCGTGGGGCCAGCTGCTCTGCAGGACCCCCTGCCTGTGGCTCTGCCTCCCTCAGCCCATCTCTGCCCGCCTGACAGCCCTTATTTGGGGCGTCTCCATCATGCCCGCCGCTGGCCCGGCCTCTCGGTCCTGTGCTAGCGTCCGCTTCCTGAGCAGGCGCGATGTGCCCTCTTCATGTCTGTTTCTTGCGTTTCCCGAGGTAGTGCGTGATGCACGGTGAGTGTTCCGTTGATTCTCGAACACATCCCTGTATCAGAGTGGACTTTCTCTTTGCTGCTTGTAACTCCAAGTCTTGAGATTTTGAAACCCCTTGAGATGGGGAGTGACTGCTGGATCCAGAGGGATTTTTGTACCGAGTAGAAGGTAGACTAGGTAACCATGGATGAGGACCCTGCGACACACAAGTCTGCACTTCCAGAACCCAGGATTGGGCTGATGGGGCATCGAATTTGTCCTCCATCTTTGTCCTGGGATCTATCAATATTCTTGTGGTAAAATTCCACAGGCTGTCATCATCTTAGGAGGCAAATTAGCGCATGGATTCTTGCTGTCCCTTTTAATAGCCCGGCGTGGGGCAGCGAGGTTGCCCTCCCCGCCCCGTGTGACTATGTCATTCAGTGAGGTTGGCCTGGCATGTTGAGGTGGCAGCACCCCTGCCCTGTGCCCTGCTTTGTGTCCCAACTCTCTGATCTCACAACCTCTGATGTTTTTATTTCTGGAGGTCTAACCTCAATGCCATATTGTGAGCAAATGAGAAAATGTGGATTGGATTATGGAATTCAGCTTTATGGTTCATTTGTTCAATAAGCTCTTACCGAGAGTCCACCACGGGCCAGGCCCTGTCCGCACAGGTCCTGGGGTCCAAACGGGGCCGAGACCCCCAATGCTGGAGTTCACCGTTCAGTGTAAGAGACAGACCATCACTTCCGTGGGGTAAACAAGCCTAGGCCTTATGGGAGGATGAGCAGGGCACCCGTCTCAGACTGCTAATATTAGAGGGCTTCCTGGAAGAGGGAGCTTTTAAGCTGAATCTTGAAGGATACACTAGGAATTTGATGGGAGAAAGGGTCAGGGAAGAGGGAAGAACATAGCACATACATTCCAAAGAGAGGGAATGGCATGTGAAAGGGACATTGCATTTACCCTGTATTTTCAGAGATACTTGTAATGAAATTCACACGTGATTTAAAAAAAATAGGTCTCAGGGGTAGGGGGAGGTTGGATGACTTGTGCAAGGAGAGGAAGAGAAATCAGAATTATGGCTGCAGATTCTCTGAGAAGCAGTTCAGCACCCACTCGACACCCATCCCTCCATCAAGAAACCCAAAAGTATCCTTTGTGACGTCACGAAAGGACTGGACCTGGTTCAGGGAGCGCACGGGTTCGGGGAAGAAAGATCAGGCCAGGCCTGCCCCTGAGCAAAGTACCCTCTGGCCTCTCAGCGTCTCCACGGTGCCCCTGGGGGCTGGACACGGAGGGCCACAAAGCCCTCGGCGAGGGCAGAAGGTTCTCTTCCCAAAGTAGGTACGAGCAGCTACGTGTGTGTTTCCTGACAAGCTAGAAATACCGGACTACCGGCCAAAAAGGACTGTCTGATGGTCTATTACAGATACGGGAAATGTTGTTAAATATGGGTAATCTAGCCACAGTCTTGAGGGAGACCGATATTTTTCTTCTCCTGTCTACGTAGGATGATTTTTTAAAACTCTCTAAAGAGACTAGAAGTGCTCCTCTGGAACGGTTCTGTGAGGTCTTTTAAAAGCCCTCGGCCCTGAAGTATTCGGCACTAGAGTGGTCACCATAGCAGCAGGCACTTCACTCTGAAGACCTTCTTAATTAGAGGAAATAAGGAGATGCTCAGTGACTCAGCACCCGTACATTTAATGTTATTTCTTTTTTATAACTTTATTTTATTTTAAAACTATATTTTATCGATTATGCTGTTACAGTTGTCCCAGTTTTCCCCCCTTTCGTTTGCCTCCACCCATCACCCCCCACTCCCTCTGGCAATCCCCACACCACTGTTCATAGCCGTGGATCAGGCGTATAAGTTCTTTGGCTTCTCCCTTTCCTACACTGTACTTGACAGCCCCATGGCTGTTCTGTGACTATGCATTTGTACTTCTTTTTTTTTTTTAAAGATTTTATTCATTCATTTTTAGAGAGGGAAGGGAGGGAGACAGAGAGAGAGAGAGAAACATCACTGTGCGGTTGCTGGGGGTCATGGCCTGCAACCCAGACATGTACCCTGACTGGGAATTGAACCTGTGACACTTTGGTTCGCAGCCCGCGCTCAATCCACTGACCTATGCCAGCCAGGCGCATTTGTACTTCTTAATGCCCTCGCCTCCTCACCCATCCCACCACATTCCCCTCCCATCTGGCATCCATCAAAATGCTCTCCATATCCATGATCCTGTCTCTGTTCTTCTCATTTGCTTAGTTTGCTTTTTAGATTCAATCACTGATAATAGATATTTATTGCCATTTTATTGTTCATAGTTTTTTTGAGGGAACTGAGAGATTCCATTCTTTTTAAAAAAGATTTTATTTATTTATTTTTAGAGAGGGAAGGGAGGGAGAAAGAGAGAGAGAAAACATCAATGTGTGGTTGCTGGGGGCCATGGTCTGCAACCCAGGCATGTGCCCTGACTGGGAACTGAACCTGCGATGCTTTGGTTCGCAGCCTGAGCTCAATCCACTGAGCTATGCCAGCCAGAGCTATTGTTCATAGCTTTGATCTTCTTTTTCTTAAATAACTCTCTTTAACATTTCATATAATAATGGTTTGGTGGTGATGAACTCCTTTCGTTTTCTCTTGTCTGGGAAGCTCTTTATCTTCCTTGATATCTTCTGGGTACAGCAGTCTTGACTGTAGGTCCTTGCTTTTCATGACTTTGAATATTTCTTTCCAATCCCTTCTAGCCTGCAAAGTTTCTTTTGAGAAATCAGCTTACAGTCTTATGGGAACTCCCCTGTAGGGAACTAACTTCTTTTCTCTTGCTGCTTTTAAGATTCTCTCTTTATCTTTAGCCATTGGTATTTTAATTACGATGTGTCTTGGAGTGGGCCTCTTTGCATCCAACTTGTTTGGGACTCTCTGTGCTTCCTGGACTTGTGTGTCTATTTTCTTTACCAAATTAGGAAAGTTTTCTTTCACTATTTTTTTCCAATAGATTTTCCAATTTTTTGCTCTTTCTCTTCTCCTTCTGGCTCCCCTATGACCTGAATGTTGGCCCTCTTGAAGTTGTCCCAGAGGCTGCTTACACTGTCCTTGTTTTTTGAATTCTTTTTTTTCTTGTTCTGATTGGTGGTTTTTTGCTTTCTTATGTTCCAAATAATTTATTTGGTTCTCGGCTTCATCCACTCTACTGTTGTTCCCCTGTAAATTGTTCTCTATTTCAACTAGTGTATGCTTTATTTCTGACTGGATCTCTTTTATGCTGTTGAGGTCCTCACTAAGTTTCTTGAGCATCCTTATAACCAGTGTTTTGAACTCTGCATCTGATAGATTGCTTATCTCCCTTTTGTTTAGTTCTTTTTCTCGAGTTTTGAGCTGTTCTTTCATTTGGGCCATGTTTCTTTGTCTTCTCATTGAGGCAGCCTCCTGTGTTTGTTTCTGTGTATTAGGTAGAGCTGCTATGAGTCCCTGTCTTGGTTGCATGGCCTAATGTAGTAGGTGTCCTATAGGGTCCAGTGGCACAGCCTCCCTTATCCTCCAAGCTGGGTACTCAGTTGTACTTGATCCTTGGTGGCTGTTGGCAGATCAATGGGAGGAATTTATCCAGGCCAGTCATCTGCAAAGATTGGCTGCAACCACTGACCACCAAACTCTTCCCTCTACGGAGGATCAACTGTGTAGGGGCAGGGTGGTGGTGCTCTGACGTGGTCTATATCTATGCCCTGGTGTGCAGGCTCTGGGGTTTCCCAGGTAGCCCAGGCCAAGGTCAGACCCTATCTGTTTTTTGCCTAGGGCCACCCTGAATGAGCTATAAAGCAATCTGAGATGTCTGCTACCTGTGCTGGGCTTGCAGATTCCAAGGTAAAGCCAAGCTGTGAATCTAGGCTGGCTGCTGCTAGTGCTGGGCCTGGGGCCACTTAGTAAGAGGTACGGAGGCTGGGGACTCACTGAGGCTGGCTGTTGTTTGTTTGAGAGGATTTAGGAAGTTGTGAAGCACGAGCTAAGATCAGCCATTCATATGGAAAAGTCATGATTAACAGCTTTGGTAGGCTCATAAATTGGGTGGGGTGGAGTCTCAGGGAATCTCCCAGGGTGGGGCAAACAGGTTAATGGAGCCTCTGATATGGCACCTGCCTGATGGCTCTGTGGCTCTGTGTGTGTGTGTGGGGGAGGGATCAGAAAAGGGACATTGGTACCTGCCCACGTTTCTGTCTGGGAGACACCTGCCCCCAAGTTTTCATCTTCATGCCAGGCCCTTCAGTCCCTCCCTGTGTGCCACTGGTGCTTTCCAAGCTGCTACCCCAGTGTTGGAGCTCAGAGGGAGTGAATCTGGGTAAGTCCATGTATGGGTTTCTTTAAGGGGAACTGCTTGGGACTCCAGAAGTTTCTTCCACCAACTCAATCCCTGCTGATTGTTGCAGCCAGAAGTTGTGGGGACTTATCCTGGCACTGGAACCCTGGGCTGAGTGGCCTGGTCTGGGGCTGGGATTCCTCACTCCCCAGATATCCCTCCTGGATTTTCATCTACCACATGGGGATGTGGGGCCAGCTCATTCTACATCTCCACCCCTATTACTGGTATGGATGAATGTGGTTTAATTCCATAGTTGTCAGACTTCCATTCAACTCGATTTCTCATGGTTCTGAGTGATGGTTGTCCTATATCTTAGTTGTAATTTTGATATAGTTGTGCAAGGAGGTGAGCCATGTTTACCTGTGCCGCCATCTTGACCGGAAGTCTCAGCACCCATACCTTTTAGACACTATTCTAGAATGCTTTTGCACACAATTCTGTTTGACTCTCATTAACCTTCCAGATACACTCAGTATGAGCTCAGCTTTTGCACATAAGGGAGCCAGTGTTCTGAGACGTTCAGTAACTTGTCGGTGTCGCAGAACCAGGAACAGAACTCGAATTCTGACGCCAAAGTCTGCTCTTTACTTGGCACCATGATTATTTTGTGCGTGGTAGGTGGTGCCTAAGATCGCACTCTTGAGTCAGGCTCTGGGTTTGAATCCAGCTCCAGGAGTTATTTACTCTGGACGACTTCCTCAGCTCCTTTTGCCTCGGCTCTCCCAGTGGTCAGTGAAGTCATAGTGACACCTTCCCCACAGGAGGGCTCCAAGGAGTCAGTCCAGGTAAAGTGCTCAAAACTGCTTGGCCGACTGGTAGGCACCCCAGGAATTCAACTACTGTAGGAACTTTTGCTTGAAACCAAGGTGACCTTTGCCTTGGCCTGTTTCATTCGGGGGAAGACAGGGACAGTGTGCTGGTGTATCTTGAAGCCCTCTCTGAAATCAGTGGTGCCTCAGGTTCCTGAAGGTGGCTCCAGGAGGCTGAGCACACGGGGAAGCCCCCACCTGCAGGTAAGTCCAAACAGAGCCCAAAATGTGCAAGACAAAGCTCGTGCCAAAGGCCGGCTGGTTCAGCCACCGGTAGCAAGAGCAGTGTCTTGTCTCCTGGGCTGTGGGGATGCTGGCACTGCCCAGAGGGGACAGACCAGGACCCAGAGTCGGGCTCGGCTGAAAGTGCCAGGCAGTGTCCACGGGCAGCATCCACGAGCAGCACTCTGAAGGCTCAGAGAGGACAGATGCCCAGGCCCAGGGAAGACTCCCGGGAAGGTCGGCAATGTGGGGAGGAGCAAATAGGGCCATGCAGGACGCAAGCCGGGGCCTCGGCCCACAGCGGCAGAGGCTGGCGCTGGGGTGGTAGGGGTTTCCCGCTCCGGAGGGTGAGGATGTGGGCCCAGCCAGAGAGGGTGGGGCACTGCTGCTGGCTCAGGGGAGTGGCCCTGCTCTGCCACTTGGGGGATGAGCACTAGGGTGGCGTCTTTCAGCCCAGTGGTGCTGCAGCTTCCCATCACTAATCAGGGACAACGCTGCCTGCTGTATTAATGGGGCAAAGCACAGACAGGAAAGGCACAAGGTCTGTGCAGGCACTGGAGGGACAGCATGGCGTGCAGGGGCTGCACCCCACCGTTTCTGCCTACTCACTTCACCGCCTTCGATCTTGTTTGTCCCGCCTGTAAAATGAGGTACAAACAACCACTTTGGCTCATTCTGCAGGGGAAGGTTTTCAGTGCCAAAGCTGTTGGCGGTGCTGAGTCTGAGGCAGAACGAGAGCTCCTGGAGGCCGGGACCCAGCTGGAAGCCGGACCCTCCAGGGCACCAGACTGCGATCACAGCCCGGGGAGCCCAGTGCCCTTGGAGAAGGGCCACGCTGTTGTGAGGCCATGAATGTCAGGGCCCAGCACCCCGCCCGGTGGCGGGGAGCCAGCTCTTACCTCGTCAGCAGTGAGGACTTTGTACGCAGGTCAAAGCCTGTGTCTCCATGTTACCGGGGGGCTGCCCTCCATTAAGGCCCTGCCACACTGACATACAGACGCCCCCATCGTGGGGTCGGCAGCAGGCCCCTCTGCTCCTGGGGACATCAGCAGGGCGGGTCTGAGCGTCGTTTAGCACCTGCGACAAAATGACTATTAGAGGGACAAGGTCGTGGTGATATATGTGGACCCCCATCAGCGTGGTCGGCCGGTGGCTTTAATGGCTGACTCAGAGGTGACATTCCATTAGGGGTGATTGAACATAATTTTAACAGCAGGATAACTTACTGTTTCATCATCCTCTCCCAGACCTGAAGGTCAGGGGAGAACTGTCTGTTCTCCGGGACTTATTCTTCGAAATCATCACCACATCATGCCAGCCTGGGCTGCCAGGGGACCCGTCTGCACAAACAGGCTTGCTTGCCAGCATGGGCCTCTCGGTTCAGTGACCCTGGGGACAGATGGCGTCGTAGGGTTGAGTGCTGACTCCACATGCACAGACTGCGTGGTCTTGGGCAACTTACGTGACCTCTCTGTGTCTCAGTTGCTGCATCTGTGATGCTGGGTGCTACCGCGTGTGCTTCCTGAGGTTGGAGAGAGGATTACAGGATAGGGTGTGTGTAAAATGTTTAGCACAGAGCCTGCGATGTGGGTGTCACCATGGAAACAGTAGCTCCGGGCATCAGCTCTCCAGGGAAGGGACTGGGAGAAGCTACCGTTCACAAAACACACGCGGAATGAACAGTTGGGCCAGGCGAGGGGTTCTGGGAGCAGCCGTGGGTGCAGAGAGCAGATGGGGGGTCTGGAGGGGTGTCCGGAGGCCAGGCTCCGGGTTTAAACCGCGTCCTTGGGCTCCGCCGCTGGGGACGGCATCTGAACATCTCACGAGGGGGAAGGACAGTGGGAAAGAATTCTTGTTGGAGGGTTTTTCCTGGCAGCGATGGCAGAGAATGAACATGTTTGATGGCCGTCGTGACGGAAGCCCCCGCAGGGCCTCACGGTGGCGGACGGGATGTGGGGGAGGAGGCAGTCGGGATGACTTTGAGCCGGACGACTGACAGAAAACCGCCAGCAGGAGAGAAGCCGGTTTGCAGGGAAGGCGGCGTGTTTGTTTTCGGGCTCCAGGAGGAAATGGTGGCTGAGGCTCCCCGCCCAGCCCTTGGGAGTAGGCCAAGGCTGGGGATCTAGATTTGGGGGTTGTCTGCAGAGATTGGGGGGTTTCTCAGCTCTCGAGAGTGAGGAGAGAGGGGAGAAAGCACAGAACACCGAGGGCAGGCAGAGGGGGCGTTGGCCAAAGCTGAAGGGGGAAGGGGAAATCGCAAGCAAGGCCACGAGCACAGTGAGAAGATGGTGCCCGGAGGGGGGGCCCACTGGGGTATACTGGGGGGCAGTGTGCCGAGGGGAGTCGGGGTGAGGGGTGCTGGGGGGAGTCGGTGCTGCAGTGGGTGAATGGGGGAAGGGGGTCGTTTCGTCCGCCCCTGGGCAGCCCGTGCAGGGGGCAGCCCTGGGGAAAGGCAGAGAAAAACGGTGCAGCAGGAAGGAACCCTTGGGGTGCCGGACGAGTCAGGAGTGGGGTTTAGTTTTCAGATTTCCACAGGTGTCAGAAATGAGGAGGCCCCGTGTTCCCCTCAGGGGAAAACGCCAGCACGCCTGGCGGTAGGGAGCCACGTTCTGCAGCTCAGTGGGCTGCCTTCAGGACCCAACGGGAAACAGGAGGGTGCAGAGCAGAGGTGCAGCCCTGGCCTGGCGACTTGGAGCATTCTGGCCCCCGAGGGCCAGCTGTGCAGGGGGTGGGCGGCCTGCAGGGGACCTCTCAGCCGTGAGCCCACACTGTGGTTCCTGTGCTGGGTGCCCTCCGCAGCCCCGGCCCCTCACACGAGACCTGAGTCAGGACGGCAGCCCTGCGTCCCACCCCCGAAAGCCCAGAGTGGCGGGAATCACTGACTTCACAGGAGCCCTAACAGACCGAGGTGATGTGCACGTGTGTCAGCACGTGACCATCGTCATGGTGTCCAAGTGGCTGAGAAACTCGACAACTGGACCACGCTCCCACCGCTGGCTGGTGGCGGGGCTGGAGTTCGGACCCAGAGGCCCGCCCGCCAAGCTCGGTCCTCTTTCCGTCACAGCACCACTGTCAAGTGTGAGTGGATTAAAGTAACGATTGTAGCTTGAGTCGTGTGGACACTTTTGTGTATGACTCCTTGGGGTGCTTGAGTCGGGACCCCTGGCTGGTCACGGGGGCACTGGCTTCTCCAGTGTGGAAACAGCCGGTTTTCACCTTTTTCACTATTTGCAGGTGGGGAGACCGTTGGGAGGGTGGCCATCGGGTGCCCCCGCTCTCACAGTTGTCTGTGCTCAGGGGGTGACAGTGGACCCCCACGAGAGCAGGCGCTGGCCGGAAGCCCTCCTGTTCCCTGGAGGTTGGGTCCTGCGAGGACTCGCAGATTCTCCTTGGGGGACAGAGTTTGCAAGGCGGCTGCCACTCAAGTCCCTGTCCGGGTCCCTTCTCTGATCTGGGGGGCCGTCCTGCTGCTGTGGGTCAGCCACGATGGGACCTGGAGATCTGCCACCACCACACCGAGGCCTCTCTTCCTGTCTTCCCGGGGTCGACCTCCTCTCCTCACGGTCCAATGCCTTCTAATGGGGAGCGGGGGGCAGCCCCTCCCCCCATCTGACAGCTCAGACCCAGCTACCAGACACAGGAGATGTTAGTCTTCCTTCTGGGCTGTACCCCAAGTTCCACATACTCCTTTTCTTTCAATGTCCCCTGTGCCCTAGGGACTTCAGACAAGTCCCAAGGGTCCTGGAAGACAATAGTGGGAGAGTACCCAGCATGACACCCTAAACTTCTTGTTCCCTGACCACTGGCCACTGTCTACGCAAAGCCGAAGCACCTCAACGTGCCCTCCGGAAGGTGGGGTGAGGCCAGGCTGCACCCGGCCTTTGCCTGGGCTCTGTGGGCTGTCGGCTCTGCTGCGAAGCAAGCACTGCTGCCGTGTTCCCCAACGAGTGGGAAGGCTCCGCCCCTCTGCCGAGCAGTCCGCGTGTCCCCTGACACACACCTCCTGCTGGTCTGCTGTTACAGGACGCGCCCGAGGGGGGAGGGAGCGGGTAGGGACTCACAGAGTCCGCACTGGCTCTGGCGGAACAAACGTCAGCTGTAGCTCAGGGACTTCCTCCCGATCACACTTGGCTGCTGTGGCGCGCAGCTGGGCGGGGAGGCCCCAGGTAGCCCGGGGGCAGGGCGGGGGCTGGCTCAGGCGGCCTGCAGGAGACGGTGGAGACGACTGAGTTTGACCCCTGAAGCCGGGTCACAGAAGACATTGTGGCTTCTACCTTGTTCTCTTGGGGAAGCCAGTGGCCACCCAGTGAAGACACCTGGACGGTCCCGTGGACTGAGGAACTGAGGCTTTGTGCCCACAGCCGTGTTGGCTTGCCGTCCATGTGACAGTGGCACCGTCTCAGAAGCAGACGCTCCAACCCCAGTCGAGCATTCCGAGTGGCAGCCTCTGCTCAGTGACAATCCCACGGAGAGCCCGCATCAGCGCCGCCAGCCTCCCCACCCCTGGGCTCCGACCCATGGAGACTGGGACGGGAGGACGCTATCGTTGTTGCGAGCCGCTGGGTGTGGGCTCACTCGTTACACAGCCACAGCTGACTAACACGCAGAGGCCCCGGCTCGGTCCGGACTCCCGCACGGGTCGGCTCTGCCAGCGTTTCCCGAGCCGCCAGCTGCTCCCCGCCGGCTGCTCCTGGAGCTTTGCTGCCCAAGGTCATCCTGCAGCTGGGAGGGATCATCTCAGACACACAGGCATGTCCAAGGTTCCAGACCTGAGAAGGTGGGGCCAGCGCGCTTTGTCCATTCCTTGGAGAGTCGCCCTGTGGGGGCAGACACGAGGAGAGCTTCCTGAGCGGCACTAAGTGCACAGCAGACGCTGAACGGATGGTGGTTGAACAATGATCCACCGAGGGCCGTGGTCTCGCACCCTCGGCTCCTCTTAGAGAAACCAGTGCGGACTCACCGCACGGCTCATGCTCTCAGAGGGCCGTGGAGCAGGAGCGCGGAGGTGAAGGTCTAGGTTGGGGAAGGGCTTGGGAATCGTGACCAGCGAGGCATGGGTGGAGGAGCCAAGGACTAGCGCCCTGTAGGGGAGGGCTCTCTGTGCTCCGGGGATCCCGCCTGCCCTCTCGGGTCCGAGGCCTGCGATGGTGGGAGTGACTCATGGGCAGACGCATGTCACGAAGAGGGACATCGTGGCTGCTTCAAAGGCACAGGGTGGTGCTCAGGCAGGACAGGAGCCGCCTGCCCCAGGAGTCGCTGGGCGCGGCCAGATTGCTGGGACAGAGTGGGGGGACCAGGCCCCCTCCCGGAGATGTGCGGTTTGGGTCCACGGCCCACACTTTGCCCCTTCCCCGCTGTGGAACACGGCGGCCTGGATGCAGGAAGGGCCTGTCCTCGCACGCGCCCGGGGCCTCTCGGTGTGTGGTCTGGCCGCTCCAGATGGCCGTGGCGTGTTTGCTGTGACTGAGGGGGTCCCCTTGGCACACTGTGAAGAGCAGGAGACACATCACAGTGCCCTGTCCCTCTGAAGAGGGGATGAATCATCACTGCAGGGGACCAGGCGTCCTTCCCTCAGTCATTGAGCTCTCCATTAGGGAACCAAAGGGGCCTTGGGGAGACGGGCTCTGTGGTTCTGGACATGGAGGCAGCCCCAGGCTCGGCCATGGGGCTGGGAAGGGGACGCCAGCTAGGGCCCAGGAGTGCTGCAGTCCAGCCTCCAGCCTCCAGCCTCCAGCCTCTGGTCTCCAGGCGGTCAGTGTCCCTGCCTCTGCAGCCCGGCAGGCAACACAGGCAGGGGACAGAGCTGCTCCGTCTTAGGAACGAACAAGGGCCTCTCCCCCAGCCCGCCACACGCCAAACCCAACCCGCGCCCAAGCAGGGAGGGGCGCAGGCCGGCGGGAGCTGCCTGTTTTGTGGAGACTGTCTCCCCTCTCCCTGCGCCCCCACACCCTTCGGCGCTTCTCCTTGAAGTCCCAGCCGGCGGACACAGCACGATCTTTCCGGGGCAGCTGCTCTGCTAACTTCCAACACATTGTGTTCTGAGCTCATAAACTCAGAGGCATCAAAGGGAGACGCTGCCAGCGCTCCGGCCCCCGGGACACGGCTTCGGAGACGTCGTTTGCTTTCTTCTCTCCACGTGCACGCGTCAGATGTGCAGGCCGGCTCCTGCTCTTCTGCAGAGGAGGGTGGAGCCGCCCTGGGGCCAGGGGGCCCGTAGGCTGGGAAAATGTGGATGGAAAGCGGGGGTGGGGAGTGCAGGGGGGTGCGGTGGGGGGACAGGCTGCGGTCCCAGGCGCTCCAAGGGAAATGCGGACGAGGGAACAAACATAAGGGAAGTTGCGCGTCTGTGATCCCAGCACAGCTTTAAACACAGTGTCAGCTGGTCTGGGTCCAGCTGCAGCACCGGGGGCCAGAGGGGTATTCCAGGCGCGGGAGCCTGCTCTTCCTCAGCTGGTTGCGGGAACTGCTGTGGATGAAGTCGGTCCGTTTCTCTCCGAAGCAGCCCGAGGCTCTTCCTGAAAGAGCAGCAGCTCCTCTGCCGGCCTCATCTGTCACCGGCGGGCAAGAGTCCACCCCAGGGGCAGTCCTTACGGGTCTTGTGTGCACCCCTGGCCGCCCCGTTAGCCTTGACCCTGCCCCATTCTTCAAAAGTCACACTTTGAGCTGGAAAGAAAAAAATACTTGGCAAATGAGAAAACAGCAGAATGAGCAGGAGTCCCAGGAATGGGTAGGGGAAGCCTTCCCTTGGTTTCCTTTTCTTTTTGGATACTTCGTTTTCCTGGTTTAGAAATCAAAACCACAGAGAGGCCAGCGGCTGCCCTGGTTCCCACGCGCGCACGGGGGTCGGCTTCCTGGGCATCTTCATTAAACACCAGCAAATGTGTGTGTGTGTGTGTGTTTCTTTCTCCTCCTCCGTCACAGGAAAGGAATCGCCGTTGGCTCGTAAAGCAGCGGAGGGATCCTCAATCTCCCTTATGTTAAGAGAAGTGCAAACTAAAACTGCGGTGAAACGGCCATGTGGCAAGCCTGACCAGTTAGCATTTTATGCGACCTTTGTTGGATTCTGTTCTTTTCACCGAATTGTGTGTCTTGGAGATCTTTCAAATCTGTGCTTGATGAACATCTTCCTTCGTTTTTACAGCTTTACAGTATCCTGTTCTTGGGTGCACCGCAGAGGTCCCCACCCCGTTTCTGATGCACGGGTTGCTGGGCTGCTCCCAGGTCTTCTGCTCCTACACACAGTGCCGCCGGGGCCATTTCCTGGGCGTGCGGGTACTTCTGTAGGTTAATTCCGGCGAGTAGGATTGCTGGGTCAAAGGGTAAGTGTGTTTGTGATGTTTACGAGGTTTTCCAGACCCTCGGTGGGGTTGCACTGCATGCACGGCCTCCGGGGTCTTTAGAGACCCTCGTTCTCTGCAGCCTTGGGTACAGGCAGCCCCTGCCCCCCGCCCCGCCCCCCGACCTCCACCCCGCCCCGGCCCCCCAGCTCCAGGTGCGTGTCTTCTTCTGCAGCGAGACGGAGCACGAAGAGCTGGTTGTGTTTCCCTTTCTGTGGACTGCCCTGGCACGATGTCTCCCGTCCAGACTGAATGGTGTTGTTGGCTCCACTTTTTCTCTGAACAATATCTAGCAGCTCTTCCTACGTGAAGAAAAAATCAGCTCTCTGTGCTAGGGGTTGCCACCCCCCACGCTGTTGTCGCGTGATTTTGCTTACGTTGTGTGTGTGCGTCAAGTTAGGAGTCAGAACACAGCAGTTTTTAAAACATGGATGCTGGGTGAAAGGAAGGCTCATCATACTTCACGTTTCTATATGAATTTTTCTAATGTTTTCTGTATTTTCTTCTAATCCATTCGTGGTTTCATTTTTTTCTGAAATGTTTACACCTTCGGGCCATCTGCAGCTGGGGCCGGGGCAAAATAGGAAGTGTGGCTCAAAACTCAGCTCTTTTTCAGTTGGCTTCATACTGTTTACCGACCCACGCCCAGAGTCGAGGCGCGTCGCCTGCGCGATTTATGGAATTTCTGATTCGGACTAGGTCTGTGTCTGTGCTCTGTAGTTCACTCCCCTGGCTGGCTGTCCGTCTGTCCACGGGCTGGGACCAAGCTGTTGTCGTCATTGAGACTTTCTGCGGTGCCTCGGGGGTGGCTGGCTTTCTCCCCCTTTTTCTTTGTTTCCTTCTTCTTGCTTTTCTTTCCCCTTTTCCTGGCCCTTCTTGCTGATTTCACTTGCCACATGAACTTTAGAATCAGCTCGTTTAGTTTAATTGCACCTGCCTGTGGGTGGGCAGGCGGGTGTGTGTGGAACCCAGTGTTCACGCTTCCCACCCTTGCACGCCTGTCGTAGAGCAGAGGGTGGGAGGGCCTTCCGCCAGGCTCGGTGGGGACAGGCTTAAACTTTGGGGACAGTGGTGCCACCAAAGGAGGCAACGATGTATCTGTCATCCATGGTAAGCTTTTCATTCTATCTATGTAACAAACACCTAGATAGCACTCTAAGCATTTTACAAATATTAACTCATTTAATTCTAACAATTATTGTTCCCACTTTATTATTTCTATTTCCACATGAGAAACCCAGGGCACAGAGAGGTTAAATAACAGACGAGGTCACACAGCCAGTTTGTTGTAGAGCCGGGCCGGGAGGCCACGCCACCGGGACCCAGTGTTCATGGTGCCCTTCCTGTCTGTGAAACATCTCCTCGTGCCGTGCCCTGGACTTGGCAGTGGAGACCAGAGTCTTGTCCAACACGGCCCCTTCCCTCCAGGAGCTTACAGACAATGAAGGGCTTGGGAAGGAGTGTTGCCCTGGGAGGTTCTGTATCTCATCCGGACTTCCTCCCTCTCTGTAGCTACACCGGCCTCACACAGCTGCACTGGCCACATGCCGACACTGCCAGGCTGTGATGGTTAATTTTATATGTCAGCTGGGACAGGCAATGGCACACAGACTTTGGTCAAATACCCATTTAGATGTCACTGTGAGGAGATTTAAAAATTTTTTAGGTATTTTTTATTTTAATCCTCACCCAAGGATATGTTCTCGCTCCAAAAGGAGCGAGAGGGAGGGCGGGGAGGGGGAGAAGAGAAACAGAGAGAGAGGGAGAGAGAAATGTGAGAGAGAAACATAGATGAGTTGCTTCCTGTATTTATCCTAACTGGGAATTGAAACCCCAACTGAGGTATGTGCCCCGACCAGGAATTGAACCCACAACCTTTTGCTGTATGGGATGACACTGCAACAAACTGAGCCACCTGGCCAGGGCAAGGTTTTTGTTTTGTTTTGTTTTTTTAAGATATCACTAACATTTAAATCAGTAGACTTCAAGGAAAGCAGATTACCCTTCATAATGTGGTGGGCCTCGTCCAATCAGTTGAAGGCCTTAAGAGAAAAGACTGAGGTTCCCAAGGAAGACAGAATTCTGTCTCCAGACCTGAGACTTCAAAAACAGCTTTTCCCTGGTCCCCAGGCTGCTGGCCTGCCCTGCAGCCTTCAGACTTGTCGGGCCCACAGTTCGATGAGCCACTTCCTTAAAATAATTCTCTTTCTCTGTGTAAACACAGGTTCCATTGGCCTGTTCCCCTAGAGAACCCTGCTAAACGCCGGGGAAACTACAGTTATGAGCCTCACTAAACAAATCTTCAGGGGCCAGTGACTTCCACAGGTAGGTGGTCGGAGCAAAAGCGAAGGCGTCTGCCAAAGGTGGAATGCTCTAGAATCTCCACAGTGCACTCACAACTTCTGTGGTCCTTGTGGTGTGTGAACAATGCATTGCATTTGGGAATTCAGAAATTCGGGTCTTGGTCCTGGGCTCGGACCTCGGCACCCCAGCGGCTGGTGGGCTGGAAGGGAGTGGCACAGCTGCCAGCGTAACGCCCCTGCTTCCGGGGCAGGGGCTCGTCCGTCCTAACGCATTGCACATGCCCACCCGTGCAGGGGCCGGGACTGGGCGCTCACCGGGGATGGCTCCTGCAGCAGGTCTGAATGTGGGCACAGTGGCTCCAGCCCACTGTCACAGGGCCACTTTCCTGATGGGTCATAGCCAGGGGTTGGCCCGCGTCCCTTTCCAGCTGCAGGGGTGGGGAGGGGCCCTCCCCCAGTCCTCTGATCAGGGGAGCGAGACACGGGAACCGCTGCCGGGCGTCGGCGTGGGCACCAGATGGCAGGCAACGACACGGGGGAGCCGGTGAGGGCACCGCCCGGGACAGGAGTGCCTCTGAGGGGCTCGGCTGAGGTCTGAGGGAGGCCGGAGAGAGGGGACTGCAGGGCGCTGGCCACAGCGAGTCACCCCAAATAGCTGTGACGCCAGCCTTTCCTGTGAAGCCAATCGAGAGGGGAAAACAGCATTTACAAAATCGGGACAGTGGCTCTCGGTGCCGCGTTGTGTCGAGGAGCACTTGACCTCGTCCTAGGGCCAGTTTAACAAAATGAGACGGTTTCCTCTGAACAAGGCCTGTCTCTCACTGCCGTCACTGCAACACGCCTTGGAATTTCTGATTCCTCGTGTGGGAGCCAGGCTGCTCTCATGGCCGGCGGGCAGCGCCCTGAAAGACCGCCGCAGTAACGGCTGTTGGAAGGGCGAGCGTCCCGCGGGGCGGCAGGATTCAAACCTGGGCCCCGTCTTCATCGCTGCTCCCCTGAGAGGTCACAGGGCGGCTTTGCTTCCCCCGTGGGCCCCAGGGCCCCCCAGCTCCTCCTCCCCTTCTGTTTGCCTGCTGCTTCTGGTCTCGGATGAGAGAGGAAATGAGAGGAGGATACCGAGGTTACACGATGTGCCAGCGGCTAGGAGGCTGAGCTCCACCTTCCTGGGGTCGGGGACTCGGGCTGGGCGGGCCACCCATGACCCCAGCATGGCTGGCGCGGTGCCCAACCGCCAACTCAGCTTCCCTTTCGGTTACCGAGCCCTCAGTGTTTCCTCAGCAAATGTGTATCGTTTTCTACTTTGTCATCTCCTGGGCATTTTAAAGAAAATGTCGTTCTCATGGCTTTGAATCTCCTCAAACTGCATGTTAAAGAGGCTTTTTTTTTTTTAAAGCTTAAAACTGTTTACACTGTGTTTGTGCCTTGGCAGGCCGTGCGCGATGCTGTAAACACATCTCCTCTCTCGCTGCAGAGATTTGCCCAGATGTGGGTGTTCGGTGTCCCCAGGTTCGCCATCCCGTGTCAGGCTGTGGACGCCATCACTGAGGACTCCTATGACACCTGCGCACAGCCGTGACTGCCAACTTCGATGGGAGGGAAGGCGAGCGGGAGCACGAAAGGACCTGGCACTGCTTGCACGGCCACGTGTTTTCAGTCTGTAGGTTCAAGTCCCAATAGCGAGGACTTCCCTTTTCTAGAACCATTGTTCCTCCTGCAGACATGCCTGCAGGCTGCTCCACAACAGGTACCTCCACTGAACACACCGAGTGTAAACGGGCAGGACACGTGCCGGGGAATCGCTTTCTGACTGGTGCTCCCTGCCATGTTCTGGACCCACTCACTCATTTCCTGCGGGCCTGCACCTCATCCAGGGAGACGCCCCTCTCAGCCCGGTGGGTGGGCAGCCACTCCCAGCAGCTCTTAACAATCCTGACTTCAAAAGTGTGGCTGCTCGTCCTAAGCTCCTCGCTGGTCCCTGGGTAGCTGTCCTCGCCTGCTGGGCCCTGTGTGGGAGGAGGATGCTAGCCAGCGACTCTTAGAACACGCCACCTGCACTCTGACACCACTGTCCTTTCTTCCCTCTGTCTCTGTCTTCTTAACGACCCATTATTTACTTTCGTGCTTTTTGGTGAGCTGACCTCGGATTTGATTCAGTTCCAGTCACTGGACTCACGGAGGTGGTGTCCTCGTCCTGACGCAAGAGCAACCGCCCACGTGGTTCATCCAGGGCAGATGTCTGGCTGGAAACCAAGCAGCAGCCCCGGCCAGACCTCAGCCTCCCTCGCATGGGAAAGCAGAAGGAACAGGTTCCCTTTTTTGTTTCCACAAAATGTTCGTCCTCGAGAAAAGAGAAGCGCGTGCTGCGTAGAAGTGTCATTGTTGACTCAAGATGCCGTCCGAAGGCCGAAAGAGGAAGGAGTGGACGTTCGGCCCTCAGGGCCGCTCAGGAGGAATCTTCGAAGGAGGAAGAATCTAAGAATCAGTGGAGGCCGTGACTCGAAGACTCTTCTCTGCATCTTTAGGCTGGGCCCTTCACACTCCTGCTGAACCCCTCCCACCAGAGGTTGTCTTGCGATCCTGCGAGGGGCAGACGCCGGTCGAGACAAGACAGCTGTCTTCAGGGGCTGCTGCAGGGAAGGGAGGGGCACGTCGTGCCCTCCGGGGGTGCCGTGTGCGCAGCAGACTGGAGAGCTCTCTCTGAGCTCACCCAATCCCTTTCCTTAGACTATGCCACACAGTGTAGAAATCCCAGCTCGGGAGGCAGTGCCGTGGGCTGCTGAAGAGTTCCCGTAAATTGTTTTGAAAGACTTCCCAAGGAGATGCCACAGTCCCGTTCCAGTGTAAGAGTGACTCACCAAAAGGAAATGGTTGCTTACGTCCGATGAGTTTCTTTACCAATGCTCATTAATTTCACTTCTCAGGGCATCTTTACTTCCTAGCTCAGCTAGGACAGTCAGAGGTAGTTTCTAAAACACTATTCAGGTCTACGACAAACTGGGCCCTCAGGACTCCGTGTAGACTTAAAACATCATCCCCTCGCTGTCCCTCTGTCCGTCTCTGTCTCTCACTGGTCCCTTCACCTTGGCGCAGTATGTTGCCTGATCTCACCCCACACAACCTCAGAGACTGCAGATGAAAAGTTTCCATCGTAACTCAGCTATTATAAAACCTTCTATTTTGCAACTCTAAATTTTTAGTCCTAAAATGGTGCTTTCTAATAGATGTTTGATATCTTTTTTTTTTTTGGTCTAATGGACCAAAATGGCTGCAAATGGAATACAAATAGGGCAATTAACTCTGCATTTCTTCAAAAGTCAGGATAATAGTGAAAAACTATTTTAATGGATAGAACCCATTATCCTTGAAGGCCATAAACTTGTTTCTTTGAAAAAATAGTGAATTAGATAGTTTCATCCTAGAACTTCTAGTTTTTTTCCTGCTGTTTAAGGCACCTTCTAATATTCCCAGAAACTTCCAGCAACAGAGGGATGGAAATGAGACTCACCAAGGTACCATTCCCAGTGGACCCTGCTCCCCTCATCATCGCCTATTACCAGGCCCTTGTCTGATCTGCAGGACTGGGGGAGTGACTTCCTCCTCTCCTTTTGACTGGCATTCCTATGTTTCTGACCTGAGTTGTACCCAGACCCAGACCTCACAATGGTGCTGATGACGATTTCTATCGACATGGTTGAGAAAGATATTTTTCTTTCCACCAATGTCAGCTCTGTCTCTACCCACTCCTCGTTTTTGTTCATCTCCTTGGTGCGCAGTGAGGTCACCCAGCTTAACAGAGGTTTGTATCTGGGAGACAGTCTTGCTCTGCCCTGGTCCCACCGCTGATGGAGCCGGGTTTCCCCTCCCCGCCCCATGTGCGAAGGACGTGAACACTTGTAGTGGAAAAAGCCTGTCCAATATTTTTGCATAAATTCTTCATTCTGTCTTTTGAGCCCCCAGACCTAGATGTCTCTTCATAGTGTTTGCCTTGTTTTAATGAACTTGACCACACATTGTCCAGAATGCTGCTTGCTTCCTTCTGAGTGCTGCCTGGTCCTCAGGGGGGACATACACAACTTGTAAGGCCCAGTGAAAACCAGACCTGCTTAACAATACTAATTGTCAACAGTTGTTAAGAATTTAAAGTTGGTGACAACAGAGCACCGGACCAAGAACAGCAGCACGGGTCATGCCCCCATGAAGCCTGTTGTTCCCATATAAGTAACTTCTTGTGACCTGGCTTAGGCATGATTTGGGACTTACTCTAAGATTCTCTCTTTGCTATTTTTAGCTTGGGAACTGAGTAAGGTCATCCTGTATCTTTCCATGCTTTGAAAATATTCCACTGACTTCTGGCTTCTATTGTTGCTATTAAAAAGTCTGCTGTCGAGCTGTTATTTTTTTTTAAGTGTTTTTCCCTCTGCTTAATTTTGACATTGGAAGTTTTGACGTTGATGAGGTTTTTCTTTACAATGTGTCGCAATTTGTGTATCTTGCTTTGAACTAACTTTACTTCTTGAATCCAATTTTCATCCTGTCCTAGAAAATCTTCAGCCACTATTTTTTAGAAGATTGCCTCTTGCCCCATTCTTTCTTTCTGGTGCTCTGATGTGACACATGCTAGAGCTTCTTATATTTCATGTCTTTACCTTCTCTCTCTTCTAAACAATTCTCTTCACCTTCCTGTGCTGCACTGTAGGTGATTTCTAGACCATGGCCCGGGTCACTGTTTCTCTCCTTATCTGTCTAATCTGAGCTTTCAACACATTGATTGTTTATGTTTTCCTCTTTCATTTCTAGCTGTTATATTTAGTCCTTTTTCAAATGTGTTTAGTCATTTTTAATTCAATTTGTTGACATCTCATATGCATTCTGACCAGGGACCAAACCCACACCCTGGCTATGTGCCCTCACTGGGAATTGAACCCGTGACCTTTCCCTCTACAGGACAGCGCTCCAACCATCCTAGCCACACTGGTCAGGGCCTTAGCCATTTTGTACAGTCTGGTGATTTTTGAACAATTTTGATTTCCCCTTTCACATTTTAATTATTTTAACCACAATTCATAGCCTCTTCCTGATGGTTTCATCGCCTGCGGTTCTTGGAGTTCCCAATGTCGGTCACCTAGGCTGCCTATTGGGTCTGTCGCTTCTGTTCCTGGTGTACTCTTGCTCACGGCTTCCAAAGTGTTTTTGTGTTTTGATTGTGAGCTTCTGTTGCAAAGAAGGTTCACTCTGGGTGTCTTCCGTGGCAGAGGTTGAGGTTCCGTTTCTATGGAGAGTCTTTTATTTGCTTTAGCAAATGCCCCTGTGATATTACTTGATTGGAACTCCTTTTATGTTCTGTAATTGGCTTGGGGTTTCTAGACCATGCAGGTGAGCGAAGTTAAACCCCACACCTGTGCGAAGTGTGGCCTGTGGTTATGAATCTCACGGTGTCTTTTTCCTGCTAGAGGCCCCGCTGCACAGGCAGCCCAAACGTGTGCCCCCGGGCTCGGCCTGTCCTCGTCACGGGATTTCCTTCTCTGATCTCAGCGGTGCTTTGAAAACCATGTTTGTTATTTTTGTGTGGCATGCCAAGGTGCCTTGTGGCCGGAGGTTTTTCAGATTCTCCTCCGTGACGATGGCCCCCAAAGCTACTTCCTGCCATTCTGCATTTCTGAGCCCAGAAGAAGGTTTCTCACTGTGATTGTGTATTTTACGATCTCCCTCGATGTTAGAAATACCGTAGGAAGCAGCTCGGGAGCCCCGACCAAACCCACAGCAATGCTATTGTGCTCGTCAGAAAACACCTCTTACTTTTATTTAGTGGTTATTATTATTTTTGAATCCTCCTCTGGGGATGTGCATTTACTGATTTTACAAAGAGAGGGAGGGAGGGAGAGAGAAACAGCATCAATGTGAGATAGAAACATTGACTGGCTGCCTTCTGTACAGGCCCCAGCAGGGGATGGAAGTGCAACCTAGGTGCGCGCCCTGGATGCTATGGAACCCGCTGCCTTTCTGGCGCGGGGACGACGCTCTAACCAACCGAGCCACCCAGTCAGGGCAACGCCTCTCATTTTTCCATGCAGCTTTTATTCTGGTGAGATTTCAGCTTTGCACGCAAAGAAAACAGCTAATGTACTCTTTGCTAACAATGGCTGGAGTGTGCACAGGCTGGATTTATTTAGCACCAACATGTGAGATGTTTTAAAAAATCTAAGGAATTCGAGGACGCCCGGGAGGGGGGCTCAGCACCGAAAGGCACATGGGGGAGAAAGTTCCCTGAGCCCGGGGGTGGGGCTTCGGGCAGTGCAAGGGTTTCTCTCCACCGCGCCTTTCTCTGCTGTTGCATTTCCTGCCCCTGAAAGATCTGATTTACCAGAAAAATGAAAAAGTCTTCACCCAAAGAAGCACCAGAAAAGTGAAGTCAGATTACCGTAAAAGGTTTTGCCTGGCTGAGTCAGCAGGGAGGGCAGTTGGTGATCACTTCCTGTCCCCCCCCCCCAGTGAGGAGCCACCAGGAAGGGAAGTCTCTGCTGGGAGGTGGTAAGGTGGCTCCTGTCCTCTCCAGGGACCCGAAAGGCCCACTGCAGGAAATGCTCTGATGTCCGGGCTGGGGAAATTGAGCCGCGCAGGCCAGGAAGGAATGCCATTCATCTCTCTCTTCCTACTTCTCGTCAGAGGGAAGTGAGGGCCCCATGGGGGGTTTGAGCAGGAGGCTTTCCATATGACTAGATACATGCATTGAAATGTTTCTATTTTGGACTGAAAATCTTATATGCTCTGAATGCAATACACACATAGTGTTTGTTGTTTGCATTGTTGTGACTGTTTTGTGACCACGCTGAAAAAAAACTGTGGTACGTTGGCATGACATTGGCCAACGAGGAAATTTGGGATCCCCGTGTTCATGTTTTTTTTTCTTTCAAATTAAGATTTATCCAGTATTCTGCTACTAGGGCTCTGCCCTGGGTGCTTGTGAGGCTAAAATGATACATCGTAGATAGTCCCTTGGGGATCTCGGAGTCTAATGACCCCCGGGGAGGCCCGCACAAGGGCAGCAAGCGCTCAGTGAGACAGTTTTCCACCGGTCCAATCAGAGAGCCACAACTAATATTTGAAATTATCCCATAATTTTTCATGTGATAAAGCACACTTAACACAAAACTGACACTTTGAACTATTTTAGCGGCATCAGGTGCATTCCCATTATTGTTCAACCACCACCCACCAGCTATCTCTAGAATTTTGTCAGCTTCCCAAACCGAAACGCGGTCGCATAAAACACGAGCTCCCTGTTCCCCTCCCCCAGCGCCTGGCGCCCACCCGTCTGCTTTCTGTCCACTTCAGCTGGACTGTTTTGGGTGCCTCCTGCAAGTGGAATCATACGCTGTGTGTCCTTTCGCATCTGGCTTATCCATTACTCTTTTAATAGAAAGAAATGTGCTTTATAGAAACAAAAATCTCAGTCTTGCCCATGAGTTGCCACTTGGCTGGGCCCACGGTAAGGTAGTCAATAAAAAAAAATTTACACTTATAGAGAGAGGGGAAGAGGGGAGAAAGGGAGGAAGAGAAACACTGATGTGTGAGAGAAACATCGTTCTGCTGTTTCTCTTATGTGCCTGACGGGGGACCGAACCCGAAACCCAGGCGTGTGCCCGGATTGGGAATCAAACCGGAGACATTTGCTTTGTGAGGACGGTGCCCAGCCCACGGAGCCACACCGGCCAGGGCGATGGTCATGTCTTCTGGGTGCCCTGAGCTCCACACCAGCACAGTTGTTGCAGTATCTTTTTTAGAAGACTCTGCCGCAGTTTCGTGGTGTTAGCCAGTCCCAGTCACTGACGCGGGGATGTCAGTGAACAGGATGGAAACACTTCGCAGCCTCCCTCCAGGGGTGGTGGCGAGGTGAGCGAAGAAGCCTGCAGGTGGGCCGGCGCCGTGGCTCTGGAAAGCCCCGCGGGCTCGCACCGGCTGCACGGTTCACGGTGCTTCACATTTGAACACTCAGAGAGCCCTGCTGATCCCTCCGCCCAGATGCTGCCAGAAGCCTGGGCCCTGGGGGCTCCCCCAGATGTGTGCTCTGGGCCGGGCTGTCTGGAATCTTTCCTCTGGAGCTGGTCAGACACTCGCCAGAGGGGCAGCATCTCACCGACTGCTTTTGAGTCTCGTGTTATCTTTGAGGTTGTGCTGTGTTGGGAGTGCAAGCATTTTGGCTCGCTTCCCTGGGGTGAGGGAGGGACCCGGCGTCTCGAGGAGGCCTGGGTCGAGTGTCCCCCCCCCGCCCCGATCTGTGATTCTGGGGGCCTGGGATCAGCGCTCTACACTGTGCTTTGCGGCAAGGATGGTCCGCCGAGTGGGAGTCGACATGGGCGGTGGAGCCTGCTCCTGGGGGTCCGCCCTTGACTCCATCTGAGCACAGCGCCACAATCGGACCGCTGCTGTGTCCTCAGGACTGGAAGTCAGCCTGGAAAAGTGTGAATGTCGCCTACGCACTGGAGGAGACGCTGGTTGTCCAGACATTTGGAACACGCAGAAAATGATACTGTTAGAAACCAGAAAATGACGCCCCTGAGAAGTGCACTCACGCCACGTAATCAAGAACTATTCCCCACTCGTCTAGTTCTTTAAACAACTAGAACAGAAAAAAGTAGTTTTTCCTTCAGAAAATGTAATTAGTTGTTTCATCTTAAAATAACATGACTGTTTACTTTTCTTTGTAACAAATTTCATGGAATCTCATAAATGCATCGATGCAATACTTAGAATTGAAAGAGGAAAGTAATTACTTGATTTTTCAGATGCTTGCGTCTCCGGTGGAGTTAAATTAAATGTTAATATTGCCACTAAACATTGACGCAACTTTTGTGAAGCAATTGCTGTAACGGGGCCTCTGTGTAACATTTCCTTGTGTAGGATTTTGAAAATAAAAAAACCCAACAACTTAGGTTTTGAAAAATATTAGAACAGAGCCGCTCTTCGGGCTTACCACATAAGTACGTTGGTCTCCCCCCCGCCACGGTGGGTTTCATCTGGCTGGTTCCTCCTTGGGCTGTGGGGCTCGGGCCTCACTTCTGTTTTTGACCCCTGGCCAGCCACCCTGTGTTCATGGGAGTCATGCAGAGGCAGTGACACGGCTCTCACTGGTTCCTCCGGGGCCTCGCACAGTCGTGAGGTCTGCCACCAGTGCCCTGGCCTCCAAGCGGGTGTTGGGAAGCTGTGTGGTCCGACCACACAGGAGCAATGAGCAGCCTGGGGTTCTCCAGGAGGACCCCCGCCCCCACCCCGTCATCGGGACCTCTGGAACAGTGTCTCCTCTTTGTAGGGTCACCATTGCACCTCCCTTTTTCACTTGCAAGGACCATGTTTGGACACATGTGCCAAAGACTCTGCTTACATTCCATGTTCCTCCAAGGTCACGGCTGTGCAGGCCCCACGGCCCGTTGAGAGGCCCTCCCTGGCCAGCAGAGCTGTCTGGGGCACCCACCTTGTTCCAGGTGGTGTCCGGGATCCTGCCGGGCGGTGGTGGGCAGGCACAGCCCCGGCTCTGTCTCACGCAGCCCACACCCAGCGGAGGAGGGAGAGGTGGGCCTGTGCTCACGAGTGACAAATACGGACCGCGGTGCACGGCACGGCTAAGTTTTGGTTGTTGCTGTTGTCATATCTGGTTCTACTGATCACTCTGACGAGGTCAAATCTACAAAACGTTGCTTGTTTGTGGGGAGAGAACATCTAGAGTACAGAGTGTTTGTGCAGCCCGGACCCTGACCCCTGTAGCTGCAGACCCTGTGGGCTAGGCAGCCTCCTCCTGGCTTCTCAGGGCTCCTTCCTCCCTCCATCTGCAGCACCACTGGACAGGGGTCGGGGTATGTCAATCAGTGTGGGCAGGGGTGCCCGAGCCAGCTCAGCAGCGGTGGCAGGCAAGGGAGCTGTCAGAGACCGGGCCCCAGCCTCCTGGGGGCAGAGCAGCAGGAATGAAGGTGGGGTTGGTGTCGGGCTGTGCACAGCTGGGTGGGGAAGCAGGACTGGAGGTGGAACTGGGCTGGGACACCCTTCACTGGAGGTGACGGTGTTCATGAACTGCTACCCTGACAGCCCGCCCGGGAGCCCCCCACCCAGATCATCCGTGCCTGGAGGGTGGCTGTGGAGTGCGGCCCGGCTGGGGTGCTGTTGGCACTGATGGGACTCATTTGTCCACTCAGCTTCATTGTAGCCCCACCTGGGCTGGTGGCAGGTGAGGCCTTGCAGCAGCCAGGTAATGCACAGTGGTTTGGGGGGCTTTCAGTGTGGCAGTCTGGGTGGGGGCTCCGAGGGCTCAGGGCACGGTGTCCTAGGCCCACGCCTCAGCCTCATGGTTTTCTGGCGCCATCTCAGGTCGTTGTGCCCCTGAGGGTAACGCGTAGACCCCACCTCAGGTCCATGGGTGCCCCCCTCAGCTGGTGATTCGGGGACTGGGTTCCGTCCATATGTGCCTCTGCTGTCCCCCAGGGCCTTGGCGGTGAGGGACGGGGCATCTCGTCACAGTTGCCCAGAGAGACACCAGCCCTCCCACTCATGTGTCACTGAGCCGGAGGGCGGGAAACATGTGCTCAGGAGAGCTCAGGGCGTGGAGGGGAGAGCGCGGGCATTGCTGAACAGTTAGCTGCTCTGCCACAGTGACGGGGTGGGCGTCCCCGTTTCCTCACTCGTAAACCAGAGAAAACTCCGAGAGTCCCTGTGAGGGTCTCATGCGACCAATCCAGTGCCTGACATGGAGCGGACACTCAGCCCACAGCCGGGGTCACGGCCAGCGAGCGGTGCCGCCAGGCCTCGTCCCCACCCCGTCACTGTGAGCGCCCCGTGTCCAGGCCTGCTGACCGCAGAGCGTGATTTCATAACAACCGTTCTGCAACCCTGCGCCGTGATAATTATGCAAATGCCGGCATCTGCCGTAACGGTGGTTACATGCCGCACGCTCTGCACTGTGGTTGTTCTGTGAATGCGAATGAGTGACCGTCCACTCTAACACGTGCCGGGGGGACAATGCTCCTGGGGTGTTGACCCGGGCCGGCAAGTGCAGTCCTCTTGCTTGCTGTCCACCAAATGCCTTGATAACAAAGCAGTGCAGGTCACAGCCAAGATCGCCAGCACGAGGCAGCTCCGAGGTGGAGCTTCAAAGCCTCCTCCCGCCCAGCGCCCCCTCCCCACCAGCCCGGCGGAAGCAGAACCTGGTTCACCGGTGGGTCCGTCCTTACAGAAATACTGTTTGGGTGCGAGCACACGGAAACCCTCTTTTCACACAAAAGTGGACCACGCTACAAGGTCCTTGAGTTCCTTCTCCGTTTCCTGACTTGCCCGTCGGCTCTGACTCACTCCTTCCAAGGTGGCCCGGTGTTCCACGCTGGAGCGAACCAGTCTGCTCAACCAGGGGCGAGAGCTCCGGTGGGAAGGAAAGAAGCATACGACTCCTCTTTCCTCTGGGGGACCCCTTACCAAAGGGCAGGTTCCCCCGAAATCACAGTCCCACATGGGTGCCTCCAGAGTCCACATGCCTCCTGCTGGCACCCCTCGTGGTCCCAGGGAGTGGACGAGCCTGGTTCTGCATCCGGAAAGGGGCCAGGAGGTGGCTAAGCTGCCGGAACCTCTTGCCTGCGCCCAAACGCTGAAGCGGGTGCAAACCCAGCAAAGCAGTCCTCACGGTCCCCTGCAGGGCACGGGGGACAGTTGGCTCCACTCTGGGGCTTTGGGCCCAGAGGTGATAGGACAGAAAATGCATCTCCATTTGGGGAAAACCAGGAGGGCCCAGATGGATGGCGAGGCCCCGGGGGGCCGGAGGTCTCGGGGGGTCCTGCGTTCGGCAGGCTGGGAAGGTGGCTTTGGACGCTTGCTGCGTCCCTGGCCTGGGCCCTGGGAAGCAGTCTGGCTTCAGCCCTAGAGAACATTTCCCGATTTTAGCCGTTCGTGTGCCACCTCCTAAAATGGTCTCCTGAGCCCGACTTCGGCACTCGCCACCCTAGTGACTCCCACACCTCCTCCAGGGGATTGTGTCCCTGCGAACAGCGGGAGGGGCCCCCATCCCGGCCCGTGGAACATGCAGGATTGGAGTGATGCGAGAACCACCTCTGTTTCTCCTCCCGTGCCAGCCCAGGAGGGTATTTTTGGCCACAGTGATCTTCATGGAAGGTTTTTCCTCTTTTTCTGGAAAGAAAACAGACGCCTCTGTCCCCATGAGCACTGCAGATAAGTGGCGAGGTAGGAGGACCTGTCCGGGACTCTCGTTCTGGCCGACGGAGGGCCCTTTGGTGGCCTCGTGCGCAGGGTCCCCCTCCCCCAGGAGGCGCACTGCTCCACTTGCAGACGGACTTGGCGCCCCTCCCCACAGGTCGCATCGGTGAGCTGCAGGCGGGCCCTCCCCACCACAGCCGCTTCACGTGCAGGCAAAGGCCCTCGGCGTGTCCTTGGCAAAGCTGCCTGGTGTCTCAGCCCCTGCTGGGTCTGGGAACAGGCTTTCTCTTTGGCTCGGACGTCAGAGGATACTGTTCCAGGTGGGTCCACAGAAGCTCCTGGCGTGCACTCGGCGTCCTTGGCAGTGAGGCTGAGCATCGGAGATCTCGGTGGCTCTGACCCAGTTACAGAGAGGATGAAACCCAGTACCCCGGTGGGGGAGGGGGGCTCACACTCGGTGACGCTTCGGGACCTCGCTCCGCACACCCATGCACACTCAGGCTCCCTCTCTCCAGCAGTCCGCCCGGGCACACCCTCTCCTCGCTGGCCACACTGGAAGCATTGTGGGATGTCTGGACTCCAGAGGCATTTTAATTTTATGTTCAACAGTCTTTCCCTGAAGGTGCTCTGTGTTCCCTGTGGTCCCATGTGAAGCCCGGGACGAGTTTACTCGGTGCGACGGAGCACCAGGCGTGAACCCTGTATCGTGTTCTCACGTAGAGAAACGTGAACAGTGCCGGCGCTGCCCCCATGGGCCACGGGAGCCTCAGGTGTCCCTGACGAAGCGGCGCTGTCGTCCTCTACTACAGAGGAGGCGCCGAGTCAGGCTGGGCATCCGCTCCCCTGCCCGATGCCAGGAACCGGGTGGGGGGCTGGAGAGAGAAGACAGCACCTGTGGGTCCCCTGGGGAGCCGCCTCCTCCCATAGGCCGAGCAGATCTCAGTCTCGCCGGGAGGACAGCTGGGGCTGGCCCACGCTCCGTCCCACTCGGTGTGATACCCAGGAGGCCAGGTACCCCTCCGGAGCAGGAGTGTCCCTGCCCCCCGGCACATGCGGGGTCACATCCTTGCATACGAGGACCGTCACCACGCCGGTCCTTTGCACCAGGACACAATTCCATTTGTGCATTTATCGAGGTAAAGCATAACTCAAAACCCAGAGCTTCTGTATAAAACACCTTAGCTTTGTTTTCAGGTCAGACAAAAGTTACAATTATTATACATTCTTTGGATCATTTGGGCTCCTACTTAGCACTGAAATCACAACGACCTTTTTGAAATTCAGGTACGACCGCCACACGTTAGTTTCAGGCACGCCTGCGTCACCACGCACAGTTACGGAATTTGTGCCTTGTGATGAGAACTTTTAAGATCGACTCTCTTAGCAACTTCCAAATATGCAGCAGCGTGGGTGACCGCAGTTGGCGCGCTGTGCTCACGCCCCCAGGGCTGGCCTGTCCCTGGACGCTCGTACCTTTGACTCCCTTCGCCTGGGCGTGGCCTTCATTGTCTCCGTGCGCACTGGTCAACCCCAATGTCAAACCCAGGTGGTTTGAACTTTTGAAGCTAAGAACTCATGTTGCCCGGTACGTCCTAGGGTGTCCTTCAGAGAGGACCCAACCTCCACGGTCACGCAGCTCCCTCGGTCTCCCCCAGTGGCTCCTCGCTGACCAACGGCCCGATGCACAGCAGTGACGTGTGTTGCTGGCTGTGAGGCAAAGAGACAAAGGGGAAACACTGTCCACAGTGGCTCTGGTCCGAGGGACAGCTCAGGCCGGCTGCCTCTCCCGGGGACAGTGCAGACGTGAGACAGGAGGGCAGCTCCTCCCCTCGCCTCTTCCGCGTGGCTGCCCAGCCCCTTCGGATGGCCTTCACTCTTACGGAGTCTTTCGCCTGAGGAGCCGCCGGCTCCATGCCAAGGAGGAGCAAAAATATTTCCATTCACACCGAGTTCAATGATTTGGGTGCCCAACAGTTAAATGGCCACGGACTTTCGGACGGATGGCCCTCCTTCGCCTGCCCCAGACACCAGAGTCTCTGACGTCCCCAGTGGCCCCCAAGGAAGTCCCTCGAATTCCCTGGCCTTGTTTCCTCCATCTCTAAACAGTCCCTACGTGCTTCTCCTTCATCAGCAGCATTAACAGTCAACCATCCAATCAACCAACCAACCAATGGAGCAATACAGTTACGGGGGTTCTCTCCGTGCCAGACGCTGCACTGTGTGCTTCCCAGGTGCGAGCCGATTCCACCCTGATGTCCTGGGCGGAACCCCACGGGAACGCGGCCACTCCAGACTTTCTGCGGCCCATGCGTCTGGTGCTGCTCAGGGAGAGACCCCAGGAGCTTCTCGTTTCCGGGCTCCTGGTAGCCCAGGCAACAGCAAATGGCTTGGTAGAACCTGGCTGGCCTTTGAAACAGGGCAGAGCAGGAGCGGAGTCCGGCTCTCCTCCCAACAGGAGAAGTTCCGAGAGCCCCTCTTTCCCATCCCTTCCCTCCAGCCCACCCAGGAGCAGCTGGAGAACCCCAGCTCTGCCTCGACACCCCCAGCCCTCGTCCTGTGCGTCCTATTCCCCCGCTCAGTGGCCAAGGGCACGGATGGCTGGACAAGAGACTGGGGCACAGGTTGGGGTGCTGCACAGGGCTGTGTAGCGGAACCTAGGTGTCGACGATGGGGGCGTGGCAGCAACTACGGTAACGAGACAGAAGCAGAGGGTGTGGGAGCGAGGGCGAGAGGGAGGCGGGGGCCGCGCCTGGCGCAGGGAATCGGCATCTTTTGTGCTTCCTCTCTCTACGCATCGCCACTCTCTCTCCGTCAGCCCAAGCTTCTGTGGGGAGACATTTTTATTTCTTCCTGAATGACTGTCTGCTCTAGCGCACGGGGTGCGAACTCCTCGGAAGTGAGCAGTGCTTCGGGAGATGGGGCTGGGGGGGAAATCAGGTTCATCTGGCTTCCCAAACAATGCCCCATTGTCTCTTTGTCCCCAGTCCCTGAAAAACATTTTTTGAAAATTAAGAAGACGTGAGTGCCTGGCTTCTATTCCTGAACCCGGTCGCTCTGCTGGCCCCTGAGTCACCACCAAACCCCCACTCGTGCATTTCTGGAGTGGGGGCGCTTTGGATGAACCCCACGTGCACCGATGGGGCCTCAGAGTGTCCTGTTACGGTGGCCTTGTAAACATCCAGGAAACCCTGTTGCCTGTTGAAAATCCAGATTCTAAGTACTGTTTACTCCTGAGCAATTTGTAATTCCTTTCCCAGCTCAAATAACTATAAACTCCTACAAAGTGCTTTATAAACACTCATTAGAGCATTACAAAGGTCCTTTGAGCTCCATGTGATTATCTCCGTTTGGCAGTTGAGTAAACTGAGTCACAAAAGTTGAAAGATCTGCGGAACACGACGCCAGCGGCCAAGACAGGGCAGGGCCCGAGCTCAGACTCCCTGGCTCCTGGGCTGGCGAGGGCTCCCCCAGATGTGCTAGGCCGGGCGTGTCCGGGCTCCCGACCTCCCAGGGTCCCGCGTCTCCCCATGCAAGCCCACCACTTGGGACTGCCCGAGGTCCCCCGGCTCCCCAGACACCACTGTCTAGGAGTGTAGACTCTGCTTCGGAAGGCCACCTCTGTCCTCTCCTCCCCAGCAGCCCCGTCTCCTGCCCCACCCCACCCCCAGAGCCTGCTGGGCAGGGCCCGTGCGTGGACAAGCAGATGGAGCAGTGACGTGTTGGTTTGCTGCTTTTCTGCTAGTCGATTGGCTGAAAATAGCCAGGATCAGCTGGGGATAGTCAACATTTACGGGGTTTGGGCTCCCCTGCCTTTGAACCCACTTCTTACTTTGGGCTCCACCGCCCGCCAGGGAGACAGACGGACAATGCAGGCTACCTGCTCTCCTTGCCCCCCGGCCCGAGGGCATGGGCACAGGACCCAAGCCCAGGGCTCTGAGCGAGTGACGAGAAGCACGGGGACACTGTAGACGTCCCCTGGTGGGGGGGTGGAGGTCCCAGTCACCCCCGTCGGTGAGCAGGGGTGCCCTGGGGCCAGCAGGGCGGTCAGAGTACCACAGAGGTGCTTTTGTGCACGACCTCGGCCGTGGTTGAAGCCGACGGTCTCTGGTGTGCTTTGCTCATTTCTGGGAACTCCTGCATCGATCCTCGAGTTAGCAGTTATCCCTCCCACTGACTCCTCCTGCTGAGGCTCCTCAGAGTGAGCTCCGTGTGTTTGGGTCTCCGTGGGTGCAGGCTGGGGGTGAGAGAGGCCTCCCTCTCCCTGCCCGCCCCCCCCCCCCACACCCCCCGTCACTGAGAGATGAGCCCTCCAAGCTCGGCCTCGACGAGCGGTAAAGCAAAGGCAGCGAACGTGCCGTGATGCGGACGGGCTCCGGCGACTCGGAATCGATGTCTGAGGGAGGTGTAGCTCCTCGCCGTCCAACGTCAACACTGTCGGCTGGCATGCCGCCACCGTGTCACATTGTGACTGTCACCGCCCGGGCTCTGTGAGCGTGGTGGTCACGGCCCAGGCAGCATCCACGGTTCTCATCTCCTGGCCCCCTCCAGGCTCCTCTCGACAGGTGACTCCCATCCAGGCTCGGAGGTGGAGTTGAGGCAGGGCTGCTGGCGGCAGTGAGTGGGGGGGTGGTGAACACGTCTGCCCCAGGACCCTGCGTGTTTTGGTCCTTCGTGCTGCTTGCGGGGGTGGGAGGGGGTGCCGCCTAGGGCATCTGGGCCTCTTCGGAAGCAGTGTTCCACCTATGCCAGTGGCAGTGGGCAAATGTTTCTTACAGACACTTAGAAAAAGAGAATACAATCACAACTAATATTTGTTGAGTGCTTATTATGTACCAATCCCATTTAAACTCCCTGACATCCCTACAAGGAAGGGGCCATTATTACCCCTCATTCACATGCGAGGCAACTGAAGCCCTGACAGGTTAAGGGACCCGCCCAGGGTCACCCAGCTCCAGGCGGTGATGACCACCTGGCGCCTGTCCCTGTGACGCCACAGTGTGTAGGTGCCCTCGTGCTGCCGGGTGACTTCCAAAGCTAAGTCTTTGTCACAGCTCTGTGGAAAGATCTCAAAAATATAGCTCTCCAGGGACCACACCCAGGGATTTCAATTCAGTGAGTGCTAGGAGGGTGAGGGCGGGACTCGGACGCTGAGTCGCTGACAAGCGCCCCCCGGTGATCCTGAAGGCATCAGGGGCTGGCCCGGGAGCAGGCACTGGTGCAGGCGCGGGTGCACCGGGCAGAGAAGGCTTCTGGACCACGGCGCTCCTTAGACTCGACCAGAATCCTCCTCGGCCCAGCTGCTGCTGATCCATCACACTTGGAGGTGGCTTCCAGACAAAATCCATTTGTCGTCCTCTGCCTGGGGCATCCAGGCAGGGGACTGAGGAAGCCGGGCTTTATCCCAGGCCACTAATGCCACAAAGAAGGAACGGAACAGGGTTTCTGGGCCTTGGTTTTCTTTCTCCTCTGCCAGGGGAGATGGTTATAGAACTTTGTATTTTTAGCCTGGAGAGGGTGGATTCTTATCTCTAAATGGCTCTATTAGTTAAGGTGATGGTAGCTCTTTTAACATTGTATAACATACTATAACTCACTGAAACTGTTCCGAGTTTAATTTTTTTTTTTCATATATCTAAATGACCAGCTTCTACCCATGAATTGGATTTGCCTGTGCACGTTGGAGCCACTCGCTAGGATGTGGCCCTGACGCTGACTCGAACGTGTTCTCTCGGCAGGGGGCCGGGGAGGGGTCCCGTTCCTTGTAGCCCTTAAGGTTCAGGCTGATGGAGGCGCTGCCATCCTCAGTGTGGCTTCCAAGATCAGCCACCTTACGTGTTCACATTCAGGAGATGGACAGTTGTGAAAGACAGTGGAGAGTCACCCAGGGACTTTGAAAGATCATTGGTCTGAAGCCACACCGGCCAGAATGCATTCTATCAGTCAGACCTGGTCACATGGCTTTACTTAGCTGCAAGGGAGGCTGGGAGTTGGAGCCTCACTTGCCCAGGAGGACAGGGACCTGGGTTGGTGAACAGCTGTAAGGGAGGGCTGTAACCACACAGGAAGGAGGGACAGCTCACCGCGGCGTCTCCCGGGCTGTTCCGCATTGGACTAGACTCAACGGGACCATCTTCACATTTTACATAGAAAAACAAACCCCAGAATAGTGACCACTTTAGAATTCTCTCCATCATTTCAGCAACCTCTTATGCTTTTTTTTTGGTGTTCTTTACATTTACGACTTGAGAAACCCTTGTCACCCCCTGGTTTGGTTCATTAGCTGCTTATTCCCCAAACTGTTTCCTAAGGGAGACCCGCCTGGCTCTGTCCCTGGTCTTCTCCCTCTTCTGAAACAAAGGCTGCAAGGAGGAGCTTGGATTTCTGACCTCTGGGCTGGTGTTGGTCTGGGTGGGTGCTTTTTCTCGAACTCAGTGTCCCTGGTGGGTAAAACGCAAGCTCTGGATAGACCCCAGCCGATTCCCTCCAGCGCGAGGTCCTTGTTGTCCCAATTTACACAGGTATGTGCCAGCACCCACCTGCCGGGGCTGCAGTGTCTGCCGTGTGTAAGCACGAGGCCTGGTCTGCACTGTTACCTCGTGCTAACTCCAGAGTTCCGAGCCGCCCACTGGAGCTCGGCTGTGCTCAGCTGTGGGGAGGCAGGGGGGTGGAACTTGTACCTACAGATGGGAGTCTGGACCTCGAAGCCCAGAGCAAAGATGCTCTGGGGTTTCTCTCCCCCCGGCCCCAGAGTTCCCCCTAAAACAAGCCCTGCGTGTTCGCAGACCCTCGCCCCGCTGTGACTCAGTCTGCCTCCTGACAGAGAGGGATCCAGTGGCAGTTCTGAGCTTGTCTGCAAAACACGTGGAGAACCTTGAAATAAAGGTGGTGTTTAACGTGAGTTCAAAGCCTGGTGTAATTATTTTATGGCCCCTTTTATTCCTGAGATTTTTCTGTTTGCTTGGCTCACCGTCCAGGCCAGGGCCATAAAGCCACTTTTACGCAGATGCCCTCCACACACGCATCCCACCTGCACGGTTCAGTCAGTGTGGGAAGCGCCAGGGTGAGGGTGGAGCCAGGCAGGGCAGCCCAGCGGCCCTTCCGCCCACCCAGGGCCACTACCAGGCCCCGTCCCTGACACTGTTCCGTGGCAGATACTTTTAACCATCCAGCGAGCTTCTGCCCCACGAACTGGTTGAGCTCACCTTGCTGCCTCTGCCAGTTAGGACGGCCTCAAACACCAAAACCAAGCTGTGTTCCTTCTTGCGGGGTCTCACCACCGTTCTTTTCAGAGTCCCATAATCTGAACCCTAGGGGTAAAAAATGCTTCGAATTGGACGGACACTAGAGGTCAGCTGGTGTCACTGCTCGCCCAGGGCAGGGGTCCTTTTTACCGAGCTGGAGGTCCAGCGTTTGCTGGCAACCGTGAGCCCAGCCTCCCTGCTTTGGGAGGTGTCCTGTTCCATCCCTGGGTGGGCCTGCTTGTGAGACGTTCTTCCCCAAGGTGAACAGACGTGTTGGCTCTACTCGGCGAGCCCTGGAAGCCTGACCCCCACGCTGGTGGCCCTAGGCCGCTTTAAGCCCCCGAAGGGGGGACAGAAGTCAGGCCGGAGATAGAATAGGAAATCTGGAGAGGCTGCGGCGTCATCGGCCAGCATCCTGATTTCCGAGAACTGCTTATGGCACCTGATAGTAATTAGCACTGTGGTTTCCTCCCTGAGTGGGCACTCAGGGAGGATTGTGGGAAAGCACATGTGTGGAAGCTTAAGTAAGAACCCTGTAAAGCCTGTAACTGTTCAGTGGAAGAGAGCCACTCGCCGGCCAGAGATGGCCCGCCCCCGTGTTGTGGGAAGTGTACTCTCCTTCCTAAATTTCCTGCTCGCTCTACTTTACGACACCTGTGTGGTCCGCCCAATTCTTTGCTTGCGACCGCCGAGGGCCTGGCCCCCGCCTCCATCAGCAGCAGAGCTACGGGCCATTTCCGTCCAGGTGCGTCCTGTGCCCGGTGGGTGTGACAAACCGCGGCCAGTGGCAGCCCATCCAGATGAGGCCACGCTTTCAGGGATTGAGTCTTGAGGGGCAGCACCTTTGCTGCCGTCCTGAGTCCTGCCTTCCCCTTGCAGCCGGGAGCAGGCACGCAGGCCCCCCGTTCTGGAAGGGCAGGGGAGCCTCTTCAGCCTCCGTCTATGTCAGCAGGAGCTCGATGTAGACCACCGGGCCTCAACTCACTGATGGACCCGTTTGTTCAGTGGCCATTCAACAAACTCCCACTGGGTCTGCACACAGGCCTGCAGGAGAAGGGAACTCGGACCCTTGTACTTGAGAAACTGACAAACTCCTTGGGGCGTGGGGACTCTTACCTGGATGGTGCCACTGTGCACCTCTCTCCCAGGAAGTCCCGCCACAAGATGTTGGAGAATAGTGGTCTTTGGGGTCTCTATTCCCCTTCCTTCCATTGGTCTTTGGGTGCCATGCACTCCTGACCCCTGAAACGACTTCCTTTGGCCTGGCTGCCCCTCACCCCATGGGCCATAGAGAGTCGTAGGGGTAGTGAGCAGGTGTGGGGGTGTGAGCCATGTCACCTGACTCCGAGGGAGGTCCCGCCAGTGAGAGCCGTTTCTGGGTCAAACGGTGGCCACCAGACCCTGGGCTGGTGGCTGGTTGGGTGCTTTGTAGCGAGCCTGTGATAAATGCTCTGAAAATTACTGTGGAATAAATGAATAGGTGAATGAGTCTGGAATCTGGCCCATGTCAAGATATGGTCCCAGAGTTCTACTCACCTCCATTCTTATTCTTCTGTGCCAAATGCTTTCCTCTATGGTTTAGGGACAGGGATTTTTAAAACCCAAAAGTTCTATAGACATCTCTTGCCATCTAATAGCCCTGACTAGATCCTCAGACCCTTTTCCTGAGAGAGATTTCATAGAGCAGAAGACTCTAGAACCAAGGTCTTGTGGGATTCTCCCTCTCTTTTAATCCCTCAACAAAGATAAGCAGAAGAATTTATCATCATCCATTTAAGCTGTTCGGTGTCCAAGAACACCCAGCAGCGAGTGCACTAATGTTTAGGTAGTTCCTCATCACGTGAGCCCAAAGCACTCGGGAAAAATTTATGTTCACAGTGTCCCAGTGAGGCAAGCAGACCTCAAGAATTATTATCCCACTTAATGGGTGGAAACTATGACCCTCATTCATGGGGCACGTCAGGAAGACGGCTCAGGAGAGAAGCCGTCTCCCTCTGCCCCCACAGGTCTGTGAGTGACCCCCCATAGGTCCACTGTCACATGCTTTTGGGGTGTGCCTTCCTGAAGTCAGCTTTCCCTGGTCAGTGCCCTGCCGGAGCCAGGTGGACAGCGGGTCCAAAGGCATCCGCACCTTCACACACGTCGTTCCAAGTGTCTGGGAGGAGGGGCTGGGTCTCCCCCAGCGTGGTCTCCACAGCATCGCTGTAGCTCTGTCCGGCGCCCTTGGACCATCCACGTGTATCACACACTCTTCCTCCTCGCTGTCACTCTCTCGGGCCACTGGGTCCTATCTGGCTTTCCCCAGCGAGTCTCATCCCCAGCTCACTCTCCCCGCCAGGCCTCCTGGGCAGGCCCAGGGCCCTCAGCCCCTCAGGGGCAATTCGACCACTCACCTTCCTCGCTGCCCAGCCCCGGGCCCCGGAGCCCCAGAGCCCCTCCGAGCTGCCTCCCTCCACAGTGGCTGGGCTCCGCAGTCTGACTCTAGACTCCCACTTCTACCACCTCTTGCCAAGAATTCCTCCTGACTTTGGTCGCCTCCCTGTCCACCCCAGGCCACCTCAGTCCGTTTTAATACTGCGTCCTTGAGCCCACGGCACCCTTCTCACGTCTCCTTGGTCCTTTGCTGAACATCACGTCCCTCTGCGCCCCGCCAGGCTCAGCTCTGACTGCTCCACAGCCGGTCGCATTTCCTGAGCTGCGGACCCTCAAGTCTGGCCGCCCACAGCTCAGACAGAACGCTCCGCTGGGCCTCTCTCATCGCACTGAAGACTCAGCGTATCACACCTCATCCTTAGTTCTCTCCCCGAGCTTGCTCTTCTGCCAAGTTCCCTTTCTCAGCACCACGGCCCCGCCGCCCAGTCAGGAGGTCATTCGGGCAGAGACTGGGGTGGTCCTGGGGGTGCTCAGCTCCCTCAGCCCCACCTCCAGTCGGCCACCAGGCGTGTCACCTCCAGTCCGAGCCGGGTGCGTCTCCATTGGCCCGTATTCCCTCTCCCCTCTGCCACCTCCCTAGTGCAGGCCAGCTGTCTAACCCTGGGGCCGTGTCCACCTCTTCCCAACTCGTCTCTTCCTCTAGGCCTGTCCCCTCCAACTCCACGTCCACGCTGCAGCAAGAGACATGCTCCTAAAACAGGGCTGACCATCCTCCCCCTTGCGTTCAGGATGAAATTCAGACGTTGCCAGGTCCCTGACCCTGTCCCTCGGCAGTCTGCCACCCCTTGTACACCGCCACACCAGACCACTTCCTGTCCCTCCGTGTTTTTGACTCTCTGGCCTGCACCGTCACACACACTGCTCCCTGGGCCTGACACATTACCCCTTCCTCACCCCGCCCTTGGCCACAGTGGCCTGGCACACCCCATACTCCCTGCGTGTCTGGGCTGGGAAGCCACCTGTGCTGATGGGTGCCAGGACCTGGTGGGGCAGCCCGGTAGGTGGACACTGAGGCTGAGGATGCGGTTTTTGTCCAGGCAGCAAATGCCAGTGTCCCTCCCAGGCAAGGCCATCCTGGGGCCCAGGGGCGTGACTCTGGTCTGGAGCCAGACACCGGCCAGGGTGGCCACAGGACACCCCTGCCTCACCACTCCCTGTTTGAGCGGGGTCCTCCCACACACCCTCATGTTGTCCTTGTGGGGAGCCCCTGCTCTCTGCTCCCCAAAGAGGCCACCCGGGGACAGATTCAGCCATGGGAGGCTGGAGGACAAGGCAATGAACTGGCTTTATTTGTAAGGTCCCATGTTTGCTATTTGGTGATCCCTATTCTGCTTCCTCAGAGCACAGAGACCAGGAAGAGGATTAAAAAAATCCTCTGAATGCACTTGAACTTCATGGTCTCGCTGCTCTGCCCTCCGTCCCAACTGCCTGTGAATTCCTCTCCCAGACTGCGTTTTCCATCCCAACTTTATGGCATTTCCCTAGATTAATGGTTAACATATTCATTTTCTCCCCTCCGCCCCCATTATCAAAGAGGGCTGTGAATAGCTATTAACTCTCGGGTTAACAGAAAGAAACACGTTAATTATCTACAAGCCCTGGAGCAGGAAAGTTCCCCTTTGTAACCTTCTGCAGGCGGCAGATCCCTGCCCCCACGGCTGACCTTCAACCTTCAGCCACACCTGGGCTCAGGGGCTGGCAAGGCCCCAGCACCCTGTTCCAAGGCCCCCAAGTCAGCCAAGGTCAGGAGCCACAGGGCGGGTGACGCTGCAGATTGCACCCTTCAGTGCAGCCCCCCTCGCCCTGGGACCCTGTAGAGAGGCCAGGCTGCACCCCCTTTTAAAAAATGGCTCTGTCAGTGCGGGCTGATGTGACGTACGTTCTTTGTTGCTGGGAGACTCGGGGAGGCTGTTCTTTCCTGGGGAGGTAGTTCAAAAGTGCTCCTGACCCCAACCCACGCTGCAGTCCTGCCCTCCCCTCGTGTGGGGCGGGCGGCGCCCGAGAAGGTCTCCCTCAGCACCGAGTGCCCAGGGTGCATGACCCAGATGCTGGGAGAGTGACCTCCTTCTGAAGCTGGCTGGTGGCGCCCTGCCAGGGAGGGGGTAGGGGGAGGTGGAGGGCAGGGTGGCGGGGAGCTCTGGGGCCCCTCTTCACCCTGGAGAGGGGAGCTGAAGCAGATGGGACCCGCTCCACATTGGGTTGCGACCAAGGGGTGCAGAGCTGCCTTGGGGGAAGTGTCCCCTCTGGTCGCTGTTGCGGGCACGGCTTGGGCCTGTTGCGGGGAGGGGTAGTCTAGGGCAAGGAGAGCCGTCATTCAAACTCCTGCTCGTCTGGCTTGCTCTTCCTGTGCAGGAAGAGGACACAGGCCCCACTAGACTTATTAGGAAAGATGCAGCGCGTCCTGGCTAGCGGGGCCGACCGCTCCCCTCATCTGGTTACTGTCAGGCTGGGCTCCGGGGCCTGCTGCCCAGCCTCCTCCCGGCCTGGCCTCGGCTGCCCACCGCTCCAGAGCCAAACATTTCCACATTAGGCAGCCTCGGTGCTCTCCACCCTTGGCAGGGACCTCCTGCGCGACCTCCAGGCGGGCTCAGAGCCAAGCCACTCTCCCCGCCCCTCCGCGCCCCAGGTGCACTTGCTGTTTTCTGAGCCACCCTTGTGATCTGGAGTCCAGGCACTCGGCAATATTCAGCAAACGTCACTCAGTGTTCTGTTTAGTCTCCACGCTACTCACACAGGCACCCTGGAAAAGCACGTGGGAGGCTCTCGTTCACGCAGGCGTTAGAGTGTACGCGGGGTGTGCTGGGCCCTCGGAAATGAGGGCCGGCTTTACCTCCCTCCCCAGCCCGGCCTCTCCCTTTCCGCTGGTCGGACGTCTCTCTCGGACTCGAGCATCTGAGCAGAAGTTATCATTCCCCACACACACACGCAGCCACGTCTGGGTTTTCACCGCCTTATATGGTCGCCACGGCCGTGCACGGCCACGGAGCGGTGGAAACGGGCTGCTCCCAAGTGAGAGGCGCTGTTAGTGCAAATTATACACCAGACTTCGACGACATACCTAAAAAAGTTACATAAAATGCCACACATGTGGAAATGGTAACCGTTTGGCTAAAGTGGGTTAAGGAAAATGTATTATTAAAATTAATTTTACCTGTTTTTTTTTGTCTTTTTAAAACATATCTACTAAAAAACGCTGGAAAGCGTGCCGTTCTCACCCCTTAGCGTGATTGGTCGGCGCAGCTGTAGATCCTTGCGCCGGGCGGCGGGCCCCTGCCCCCTGTGCACGGAGGTGGGCGGCTGCAGGTTCTGCGCCTGCTGCTCTCCCGCTCCCTGCCCCCTCCTCCCACCCCCTACCCTCTCTCCTCTCCTCCCTCCCTGCAGAGCTTCCAGTCACATACCAGGACCCAGGCCCAGAGCCGCCCAGCCCCTGCGCACAGAGCCCCAGGCACCCTCCTTCTGCTCCGCGGCCCCCTGGCCGGCTCCCGGAGGGCAGCCGTCCTGCCCAAGGTCCCTGGCAGGCAGCAAAGGTGCCCTCAGTGAAGCGTGGGTGAACAACTCTAAGGGGTGGAGTAGCAGAGTCCGGATTTGTTTGTTTTTTTTTCATTTCGAAGGGCAAAAAAGGCTTACCCTGAGTCACGCTCCGGTGGCTGCTGGTACCAGCACTCGAGAGTGCGAGCCGACCCAGTCCGGGCTTCAGACCTGCTGGCACTATTGGGAAGGTTTTAGAAATTCTTGCTTTATGAGGAGCACTGGCATTTTAAATCAAATACAGTGTCGTGTATCTCGATGTCATCAATCCTGTATGCAATGTTTACGGAGGCCTAGAGGCGGTGGGGTGCATGGCCCTCTCAGCTGGTGCCAGCGGATACCGGGGCGGGAGAGCCAGATCCAGATGCGCCGTGAGTGCAGCACAGCCCGGGGTTGTGACCCTCCTATGAACAAAGAATATGAAATATCTCACTGGTAATGTTTACACTTGTGTTCAGTATTCCGACATGGAACGACGAAATGGTAACGTTTGGGTCAGTTGAGTTCTATCACTGGCGTTCACCTCACCTATTTCTTTTTCCAGACTTGGCTACTGGGAAGTTGAAGAGGACACTGCGTCTCCTTTCCTCCCTGTGGGACAGTGCCGCTCTCAGGGAGCCACGCTCTCTCCGTTCTGGGACGTGCACCCATGGGTGTGAGCATCCCAACTGGGGCCTCGCATTCCTCCAGTGTCACCACCAAGCATGCGCCCAGCTCTGTGAGGCTGAACTCTGGTTCCTCGGGCCTGATTCTGCCCAGAGGACCCACCTGGACTTGCCCTCTGCAGGGATGGCCCCGCTGGCTCTCTGGGAAACTCCCGGGTCCCGCAGAGACTTGCCAGGTGATAATTACAGGTGTGCAAAGACCCTCCTGCTTCACACACGTAGTCATAATTATTTACCTTTGCCAGGCTCCAGAGGTGTGATGGGAGATTAGCTGAACAGAGGGGAGACTCGGCAGGCAGATCACCTTGAAGTTGACCCGTCAGCCAGATTTCGCAGCACCTGCCTGTTTCAGCCCGAGGGGCCGTGGCTCATTGGCTGGCAGAGGGCTGCAGACTGCCTCTAGGCCTCGGTCCAAATCCTGTGACTGCCTCCCTGGGTCTGGGCGGCAGACCAGCAGCATCCACAGAGCGGGGGAATTTTCCCCAGAGAAAGTCTTCCTCCCGAGTCAGCGTCTATGCCACCTTCAAGCAGTCTCTAAGATCTGGTCTCTGGACCATGCATTCACTCACAATCCACAGAATCACTTGCTCCCTGGGCCCCTGGAGACGGGGCCCTGGGTCATCCGTTCCCCTGCCGGTGCCTCCTAGAGCAGAGACCCCCGGCTTGGAGGCTGCAGGAGGAATCCCGGTGAATCAGGTGGCCCTGCTGCTGCATAAACTGTCCCCCCCCTCACCCCCAATGATGAGTGCAGCTGGGGAGGAGAGACGAAACAATCGTGAACAGTCAGGACAAATTAGGGCCTTTCACTGAGGTCAAGGACGGGAGAGGTTGGAGCAGCGGGCCAGGTGCGTGACCGATTTTGTCGGCTCCTTGGAGGAAACCAAGTGTTTGAGAACTAATGGAGCCCTTTGTGCTCTAAGTACAAACCCATTTGTCTTGGGAATGGAAGCAAGAGTGCGGGCCATGGAGATTTCCTGGTGCAGGCGGTCCTCACCCGGACGTCTCACACGCCTGCTGGGCTCTCACACCTGCAAATCAGTGCTGTCAAGGTGAGGAGAGGAAGGTCAAAGGTCCGTGAGAGTATTTCCAGGAGGGCTGAGAGCAGGAAGCCCCTGGGAACCGAGGCCGGTGGGACGTGGATGCTGGATGTGGATGCTGGACGCAGGTGACGTTTGCCTGTGTGGACGGAGCGTCCGTCCAACCTGTGCTGGAGCTTCACGCTCCGTGGACACGTGTGGACACCCAGCTGGGACTCCGTGGGACCGGGCCGTTTTCCTGAGCTTCAGTTGTTTTTGTCTGGTTATGCTCAGTGCTCCTTTCTGTTTGGGGAATATTTTCATATTTTTTTAATTAAAGAAACCAAGGAGATCTTGATTTTGGAAAGACATGTTTGACTCAAAAACAGTGCCAAGAGCATAATAAAGAAGGCGGCCTCGGTGTTTCCCGTGTCAACGGCCGGTGCTCCCAGCGTGCCCGAAAGTGTGGGAACCAGAAAGGAAGGAAAGGGCCCAGTCCCTGCTCCCCGGGCGTTCCAGCATCTCCCAGTCCCTCCTCTGAGCTCGCTCCCCGACGGATGTCCATGTCTGTGGCTCTGCAGGGAGGGAGCTCAGGCTGCAGAGGACGGTGACGTTCGTGAGCTGGTTGTGGACGGAGGAGGACATTCCTGACACGCTCCGTGGGAGGTGGCATGGGCGGGCGCTCAGAGTCGGCGTGGGTCCTTTCATGGCCTCCCACAGCTCACACGGGGGTCTCACAGGAAGAACATTCTAGAAGTTCTTCATCAGCCTTGGGGGGTGCTGACTCTACTGTCACTGAGCGCAGTCCCACTGTCTGGAGAGAGCCACGGTGCTGCACAGGGCGTGGCATGTGTGTGGGACACTTGGGACTGGAGTGGCTCGCCCTTGGGAGCCGTCTTTACGTCTGTGCTTGTCTGTGTTTTCTGTGCCCGTCCAGTCGCCGAATCTCACCCCTCTTCCTTGTGTGTCTCTGTCTACCCTCCCTTCCCACCCCCAGGATCTTACCTGAGAATAAGAATCCACAGGCCCGGGGGCGTGCTCAGTGACTGAGAATCAGGGGCACCCTGCTTTCGCTTGGCAGACACGACGGCTGAGACTTGAAGAGGTTAGGGGACTCCTCTGACGTCACTCAGCCAATGAGCGGCGCAGCCGGACCAGCACGCAGCTGGCCTGAGACCCTGTCCGCTCCGGCAAACCTGCCCACAGGGACTGCCCTCCCAGGCCTTCTCCGTGTCCGTGGGGAGAAGCCACACGGGGGGCAGGTTGGGTTGTGTAGCTACAGACTCGCCGAAGCGGCCAAGACGTCACCGGGTGTGCTCCCAGGCCTGTGGACACACCACATCACCAAATTTCCTGGACGCTCCGCCCGGACCTGGGCAACTGTGCCCGTGAGAAGGGACTGAGGAGGTTGTGTGTTGGCCACCTGGACCGGCAGCCACATAGGACTGCACCAGATCTGGGCCTCCAGGCTACCTGCCCCACTTGCTGCCTGTTTGGGCATCGGCGAGCCACTCAACCTCGGTGGGGAGAGTCGACCCCCACTGACCTCGGTCCGTGCTGTAGGCCCGGGTTTCGTCTTCCTTCCCACGGGGCTCAGGGCAGGGCGGTACTTCCAGGCAAGGTTTTCCTGCCAATTAAAACATGAAACGTAAAACATGTGGTGTGTTGTGAGCAAAGACCCTCAAATTGGGGAAAAGCCCCGGGAGACAAGGTCACGGGGGCAGCGTGCGGACAGAGGTGGACGGCACAGAGCAGCGGCACCGTCCAGATTGACTGAGGACCGTGAGGCCTAGGTGGGCGCTGGCGGCCGTCCCGGGGCAGCTTTCCCAGGTCCCCCTCGGGCCTGGGAGCCGCTGGACACTTTGCAGTGGGGCAGAGACCTCTGGGAAGGGCAGGCACGGTCAACCGTGCCCCCGGTCCATCGGCAAGTCCTATTGGCCTGTCTCTAGCGAACATCTGATTGTGTCCCCTGCTCCTCGGAACGGCCACTGGCCCCGTGCTGGTCCCGTCTCGGCTTCCTAAGACTCCTCCTTCCCTGCATTCTCACCCGCATCTCCTGGACTCGTCAGCACAAACGTGAGGAAGAAGGAGAGGAAGACAGAGGAGGGGAGGGAGGAGGAGGAGAGATTATGTTATGTCCTCCCTCCCTGTACTTCATTAAAACCCTTCAAAACCTCCCCGTTGTGCTTAGAATGAAATCCCAGCCTGGAGGCAGCTCTGCGTGGCCTTGCCCCTGCCCCTCCCCCCGCCCCCCAGCCCCACCTCGCTCTCTGCTTCTCCACACTCACACCGCTCCTGGCGCTCCTTCAGTTCCTTGAACTCTGGCTGACCCCTGCTGCCTCAGGGCCTTTGCACACACCCTCCCTGCTGTCAGGAGTAGTTTCCTGACTCTTCCCACGGCTCCCTTTGGGCCTCCGCTTGAGCAAGGCAGGGGGGAGTTCCTCCGGGCCTGGGGGAGACCCTGAGGGGTGCTTTGCTTACAGAGAACCAGTGACACGGAGTCAGTGAGGGATTTCGAGGGGAAAGCAGCCACAGAGGTTTAAACGTTCCAGTTAGACTCGTCAAGGCGTTGCATGTGATAGTGAAACTGCTGGGAAGCTCTTTTTTGGTGACTGAGCAGTTCTGCGCGCATTTGGGCTGAGGGTGGGAAGGCAGTGAGGGAAGCTGCGTGAGCAAGGGGGCGTGTCGCAGGTGTGGGGGTGCGGGGTACGGGGTCGGGGTGCAGAACGCCTGAGGCCGGCTGGCCTGCCCTGCAGGCATGCTCCCGGCGACACAGTTCCGCCCCGACACTCGACTGGCCCCTGGTTTGTTATTGGAACTCGCACAGACGCATCACTTTAGATAGAACCGAGCAAACCTCCCCCTTTGTTTTTCTTGAAATGGGCCTCAGAGGTGCTCTCCAAGAAACAAGGGAAAGAGGGATGGACGATGGTGACTCTGAGTCTGTCTGCGGAAGGCGGCCAGGTCGGGGGGCGTCCATGGTCATTTCCAAGGCAAAGCCCTTCCTGTCGAGCCGTGTGTGGAGGTGAAGAAAAGGGGCCGGGGCTGGGAGCGGGGGTGCTGTGTGTGCAGCCGGGCCTGGGGACGGGGAGTGAGATTCCTGGGGCCTCGGTAACAGAGCGCCACCAACTGGGGGGCTTAATACAGCAGAAACGTGTTCTCCCGCCGTCCTGGGGGCTCAGAGTCTGCGATCAATGAGTCGTGCACCGGTCACATGCCTCTCCTGGCTCCTGGGAGAACCCCGGCCGCTTCTGGCCTCTTCGGGGCGGGGGGGGGGGGCGTCCTCCGTGCTCCTCCACGCGCAGTGGTGTCACTCCAGTCTCTGCCTTCGAAGTCCACGGACTTCTTCCCTCCATCTCTGCTCCGTGTCCAGATCTCGCTGTCCTTAGAGGGACTCTGGTCGTTGGGTTCATCACGGCCTCATCTGAACTCCAGGGCGTCGCAAGAGCCCTGTTTGCAGAGAGGGTCCCCCTCACAGGCACGGGGGCTAGGACTCCCACATGGCTTTTTGGGGGGCACACGTCAGCTCGCAGCAGGGGGTCTCCTTGCTCCTGTACAGGCAGACGGTGACCCGTGTGCCTGGACATGCTGGCCGAGGAGAAACCATCGCCTCTGATTTGAGCAAGACGTGACTTCCAGGTCTAGGAGGCACAGCTTACACGAACATTTTGAGGGTTGGAGTAAGAAACCGCTAGAGTTTAGGAAGCCTGCTTCATTCCAAGATTTCCAATTACAAGTGACATGGGTCCCTGGTAGGCTGGACAATGGGCCACACAGGTTGTCCGTGTCCTACTTCCTGTGTGTGACCCGTCCACGTGGGGCTTCACACGGTAAAGGGGACCGGACAGGTGTGAATAAGGAGAGGATTTTGAGATGGGATTATGCGAGGTTGTGAAAGCGGGTCGGAGTCAGCAGGAGATGCTACCCCAAGGGCAGAGGTCAAGGGCAGAGTGGTTTGAGGATGCTGACTGCTGCCCTGGATGCTGGAGGACGGGCCGGGGCTTGGGGCTGCTGGAAAGACACAGACACACCCTTGCCTCAGAGCCTCCGGGGGAGCCAGCCCTGTGACCCTTGCTCTCTGCCCTGTGACTCCGAGTTTGCACTTCTGACGAGTCCGCTTGTCTCGGGTTGTCCCCTGAGTTGGTGGTGCTTGGTTGCAGCAGCTGTGGGAAAGCAGTGGAGTCCTCGTCGGGGGCCCAGTTCAGCGTCTGGCACTAGTTTCCCGACTGTCCATCTGCCCCTGGTTCCTGCGCACTCAGACCTGCGTCTGCCACAGACGGAAGGCGGCCACCCCTGCTGGACGTGCAGGCCGAGGGTTTACACGCGGTGGATGCCGGAGCCTTTGGCCACCTCGCTGGCCTCACGTCTGTGAGCAGGGAGGGGAGCTGGACCGGAGACAGACGATTCCACACGTAAAGTGCTCGCTGATTGCGCGGTGGCTGCTGCTCGAGGAGTGAGGACAGAGGACAGCGACGGGGACCCGGCTTAGGTTCCGGGGCCAGGCAGAGCCGACTGGGGACACGTAGTTGACATGAGGACCAGACGTGCCTGCTCTCGCATCCCCTTTCAAAGACAGACACTTCCTCTGCACAGGGAGGTGACCCGACCTGAGCTCTCAGCGTGGCCACCGTGGAGAAAGTGGGCTGAGGTGGCCATTTGTCTGTGGTGTGGACCATGCCTGCTCCACGCTGGAGGCGGTGGCCTGCTGCACCTTCGTCTGCTGTTCATGCAGCACGTGCCCTCTGGCGTGCGTCCTTCTGTCCCTGCAGGCCATCTGCCCCCCAGTGGAGCGAGACCTCCCTGGCTGTCCTCGGGAATGGAGTGAAGGGGGCAGCACGGGGACAGGGCAAAGCCCCCACACCCAGGCAGCCAGTGGCAGATGGGAGAGGCAAGTGCAGACCCTGAGAATGTGGCACTCAAGCAGTGTTAGAGTGGACACAGGACACAGGGCGCGGGGGCCTCTGTCTGGGCCACTCTGACTGGGGCCTGGGGGGCGGCAGAGTTTGGGGGGCACTCTGAGCAGGGGTAGCAGGAGCGGAGGGCCCCCACGCCCGAGGCTGTTTGGCTGGGGCCACGACATTCTGCCTACCAGTGAAGGCAGCAGCTACCGCTTCTCGGGCACTTTCTGCGTGCCGGGACTGTGTTGGAAGCTGGGCACACCGCACCTCCTCCGCCCCGCCTCAACACTCAGGGGTCTCAGAGAGCTGCGGTGACTCGGCCCCCCGCCCCCACCGAGAAGGTCCGAGCGCCATCCGTGTGCATTCGCAGCGCTGCGGCGATGATGAGCTGTGAGAACACGCAGCCTGGAGTCCCTTTCCGGTCCCCACCCACTGTTCCTGTGGCTCAGAAGGGCCCCAAGCTCTGGGAGTTCAGAACTGGCCCCAGGTGCCATTGGGCACTCTGGGGTAGGGGACATGGGACAGCCCACCACTGTAAGGGCCGCCCAGGAAAGCACCGACGGTGTTAGGCCACACGGCTGACCCCAGGGCGCTGTCCCCTTTAGCTGCAGCGTGGGAGGGCCGGTCATGTGGCCAGGCACGGCTCTCTGACATGCTTGTGGGGGCTCCTTTCAGGGGAAAGTCACTGGAGCATCGTGGAAGCCGAGCTTGGGTGCCAGAACCTTCTGCAGGCAGCCACTTGCCACCTGCCAACCAGAAACCCTGCACTGCCCTCCCCCCGCCCCACCCCGGCCTGCCTTATCAAGTGGGATCTTGTAGGAACCGCTGGCACCTCAGCAGCCAGGGAGAATGCCACGGCCAGACAAAGGCTCTCCTGTTGGGGAGGAGCTAGCCCCCGGCTGTGGCCTGGCGATGGCACTTCTTGCTCAAGCATTTACAGGGAAGCCAAGCCCTCCCACATCCTTGGGTGAATCAGTGCCCCCGGGCACCCGTTTGAGGAAAGACCTTGCCCCACAGGTGAGGTGGCAGCTGAGGAGTGGAGGGGTGGAGGCACACTTTGGAGCAGGGCCAGGGAATGCAGCGTGGACACCTCCAGGAGCCTGTCCTTCCTCCGGGACCAGGCAGGTGCTGCCTGAGGAGGCCGAGGGGAAGGGGGCTGGGCTCGGGGTGCAGGGCGCCCCTCCCCTTCGATGTGGGGGGGGCGCTGAGGGCCCGCTGGGAGGCTTCCTGGGCCCTGTGGCAGCTCCTTAGGCTCCTGGGTTGGCCCCGAGTGGCACACATGGCGGTATCGCCGTGGCCCTGCGCTCTGTTCCAAACAGCTGACCTCGGTGCCTGGCTGTGGCCCGAGTGAGGGAGCCCGAGGTGGAGAGACCGGGAGTGTGTTAGCACGGCTGTGATAGGGCTCAAGTCTGCTCATGTGCTGTTGCGTGTCGTTTAGGCCTGGCCAGAACCTTGGGCGCATTCTGGGTGTGAAGGCGCCGGGCGGGGTGGGAGGGGTCGGCAGGCCCCAGCTGCCCAGAGCCCACCACACCAGGGCATCAGCTGTGCCTCTGTTCACCCCCTCGCAGCACAGTGGAGAGGGGCAGAGTCTTCCTTTTCTTTGGGCCCCCAGCTTCTGAGATGCTGCCAGTGTCGATAAAGCTTGTTACCTGGGGTTACTGTGAGCTGTGGACGAGTGGTGATGGGGTCCACACCAGCCAGACCCCTTCCCAGGGCAGGGAGGGTGCCGTGGGGCCGCCCACTCTGGGTCAACCAGGTCATGAGTGCTTGGACATCTACCAGGAGCTCTTGATCGCCTGGGCGAGGGCCACATGCTTCAAGGGGCCCCATACCTTCCCTTCTCGGGTGTAAAATGAACACCACAGGAGAGGAGGCGTCCTGCTTAAGGCTGGCGAGCCGCTGAGCCTTCCTTTCAGTGTGTTTGCCTGACGCCGGCCACTCCAGGGGCTGGGGCAACAGCCCGAGCGGGACAGGCAGAAATCCCTGCTCTCACGGAGCTTCAGCCCCAGCAGAGGGAAATGAGGGGGCCAACGGGATAATGAACAAAATGCACGTGGCATCAGCGGTGGTGAATGCTAAGGAGAGAGACAGAATTGAGGAGGCGGAGGGTGGCAGGGAAGGTGGCTGCTGTGTGTGATTTGGGGGAGGCGGGGCGAGGAGGGTGACATTTGAATACAAACCCGAAGGAGCCCAGTGTGTTCTGGAAATAGACAGGTCAGTATTGCTGGGGGTTGGGGGGGTGGGTGGTTAGAGGGAGATGACCAGGAGTCAGAGTGGGGGGTGTAGGGGGCAGATCCCTCAGGGCCTGCGGGCTGAGCTGAGGCCTTGCGGCCACTCTGAGGAAAACGGGGGCTTTGAGCCGAGAAGTGACCTGGTCCACTCAGGTTCCTAGCGTCCTCTGGCTCCAGGACTGGGGACAGACTGAAGGGACAGGGTGGAGGCAGGCGAGGGGGTGGGGGCTGCAGCAGGGGCCGGTTCTCGGCGCAGTTTGAAAAGGAGCCACAGGGTTTGCCGGCAGATTGGAGGCACGGTGTCAGAGAAAGGGAGGCTGCCCTTCTCGGAGATGGGGTGCCTGGGGAGATTACACCTGGGAGGGAAAACCGGGGCTGTCTTTCAGACACGCACCACCGGAGATGCCAAACGGACGTGGGAGTGGAGATGGCAGCAGACAGCTGGACCTCCGAGTCCGGAGCGCAGGGGAGAGGCCCGGGCTCGAGAGAGGACTTGGCGTCATCGGTGTGGAAGAGATTTACTGTCATGACGTGGTTGAGATCTCTGAGGCAGGGGGGAGACCTGGCGCTGAGCTGCAGCCAAGGGGGGAGGGGAGGGGGAGCGGTCCTGTTCCACGGAGGGAGGGCGCGGGCTTGCTGTGGACGGCGCCCACCTGTGAGGTTGCTCCCCGCCAGCGCAGCCCAGATTGAGGTTCTTCTCGGCACCTTCCGCCCGGGACACCGAGGGAAATCACTGCTGCCCCCGTGGGGCTGAGGCACTGCCAGGGTCGTCAGCACCTCAGGGCGCCAGGGCGGTTGGCAAGGCGACGGCTGGCACCGTGGATGGGCAGCACCCTTAGTCTTCCCAGGGGTTCCCCTGGTGGACAGTCCTGGACTGAGAGCATCAGCCCCCAAGGAGCTCGCTCCCTGAGGCCTGCCCAGGCTGCCACCCCTTCACCCTCTGCCCTGTGCCGGGGTGGGGGTGGCTGCACCCCTTCACCCTCTCCCCTGTGCCGGGGTGGGGGTGGTGCCCGACTCAGAGGAGATGGAAGCCACCCCCATCTCCCGCATGACCATGTTCCACAGCCAGGCCTGCGGGTCCATGTTCCCTCCGTTTCTCCACACGGCCCCGCCCCTCCCCGCCCCTTCAACCCCGCTCACTTGTCAGCCTTTCTTTTTCTGCTCAGCGTTGGGCCCCTCGCTCGTTCTTGTCCTTGGAGAGCGTGTCCTCCGGCTGCTCACCTCCCTGCCGAGAGGACAGCGCTGCTTGCCCAGACCCACCCTTCCCCCCTCCCCAGTAACTAGAGGCGTGTCCGGGCCCCTGGCCGTCCAGGGAAAGACCACATCCCCCAGAGTCCTCGCAGCGTGGGGTTGTGGGGCTGGTTTCTGCCAACAGAGTTTCTGAAGCGCCGTGTGCATTGTCGACCTTGACAGGGCGAGGTCAGTGCTGGTCACTCTGGAACCTTCTCCTCCTTCCTGCTGGTTGGAGTGCGAATCTCACGGGAAACCGTCTTGGACCGAATGGGTGAGGGTGGTGCACTCTGGGTGGAAGGTGGAGCAGTGGGTGGGTGGGTCTCAGCAGAAGAGCTCCGGAGGGACCGCCCACCCGGACACTGAGAGGGGCCAGAGGAAGGAGGTTCTCTCCTTCACCTGTTGTTTTGAGGTTCTGCTGGAACCGATGAACCTGCATTCTAACTAACATATTCTTCAGGCTCCTGGGCCGACTTCAGTAGCTTGGAGGTTACGTGAAGACGGAGAAATGCGCTCCCCGTTGGCCCAGAGAGCCTGACACGGTGTGAGCTCAGTAGCAACCCGTTGAAAGCATGAGTGAGTTCCCGTGTCGTGCCAGCGCCCTGACCGCTGCTGTCCCAAGACTGGGTGGCTCCTGACCCATCGCCCGTCATGCGCTTGGACGATGATGGTCTCTGTGACGGGCCGGTTCCCACGAGGTTGATTGAAGGTCGGGGAAGACAGCGCCCATCCAGCTGCAGGACTCTGAGGGTGTGAGCCTCGGACCAGGTCACAAGTTCTCCCCTTCCTGTCTGTTGAGCGAGGGGTTCACGCGACTTCGCAGCTCCGTGGCGACTGCGCCTCCCCTGTGGGTGACGCCCCCGGACAGAGTCACAGCAGCGGCAGGCAGCCCGCCGGGCAGCCCTGGAGCTGTGGGGATGCAAGAACCACCACGGCCTTGTGTGCAACAGATTTTCAGAGCCGTGCCTGTCCCAGGAAACAGCCGTGCAGAGCTCCCGCCTCCCGTGGCCTGCAGGTCTTCTCGGTCCACTGGGTGTGAGTGTCTTCTGCCCGCGGTCTGCCCTGCGTGAGCCTCCCCTCCTGACCGGGGCAGCCCGCGCCCACCAGCCGTGGCCGCTGGTTCCTGAGATGGCGGAACCGTGAGAGACTTGCCAGCTGCCCAGACGAACCCCGTCCGTGCAGTTGGCCCCGGGACCCCTCGTCTCAGGGCCCCGAGATCCAGTTCCCCCGCGGAAGCCGCTCCCTCCAGACCGCACTTCCTCCCCTGGGTCTCACCCCTCGCCTCTCCCTCGCCTCGGCTGAGAACCCAGGTCTGGAACGGGCGTCCCTCAGAAGTGCTCCCACGTACTCTCGCTGTTGTGTTTTCGCTGTCAGACTGGGGGCTCAGGGGCCAGCCTGTGTCCTGGCCACTCGCCCTGGTAGCTGGCACCTGGGTGTCCCGCCGCGTATTTGCTGAACAAAGGAGAAGATGAACCAGTGAACGATTCTTCGTGCCTGGGGTGACCTTAACCCTAGCCTGGGTGCTTGGCTAAGCTGTGGCCTTGAGCCCCCAGTGAGGCTCCCGGGCCTTCCTCTTGGTAAAAAATACTTTCAGACTCCTGATTATTTCCTTGTTTGGGGGCCAACCCCCAATCTGCTCCTCTGAACTCCCTGTGGCTTCTGACACCACGTTGCAGCTCCTTGCCCTAAAGCCACACCCTCGTGGCTGCCACTGCCACCCAGGGTCCCTGTGTGGGCCAGTTCCACCACCCGCTGTGTGGGGACCCCCGGCACAGCCCGCCCACCCCTCGGCACGTGTTGTCTCTCCTGAGGAGCACAGAAAGGGAGTCTGTTCGGAGGAGAGGACCGAGGCCAGCCCACGGGGTCCCGAGCAGCTGTGACTCTCTCGGTGCATGACATGTCCCTTCAGCATGGACAGATGAGGGGTGATTATTTTTTAAACTTTTTGTTTTGAGATCACTGCAGATTCACACATAGCTGTAAGAAATGAGGCAGAGAGAACTGTGTGCCTTTGACTCGGTTTCCCCAGTGGTGACACCTCCAGCGCTCTGGTACAGCGTCACAGCCGGGAGGGTGTCGACAACGACACCGTCAAGATACGGAGCATTTCCACCACCGCGGGCGTCTCTCGCGCTGGTCTTTGTGTCCGCACCCACTTTCTCTTCTGCGCCTCCCCCACCCTTACCTCCCTCCAGCAGCTGACGTGCACGTCACCATATTTTTTCGGACTGTAAGACGCACTCTGCCCCCCAAATTTGGGAGGAAAAGGGGGGTGTGTCTTATAGTCCGAATGGAGCTTTACATTTACATTGGTGAAATATTATGTTATTTATGTTATTAAATATTTTACCATATTTTTTGCTTCAAAAATTTTGTTCCTATTTTCTTCCTCTAAAACCTAGGTGTGCCTTATAGTCCGAAAGATAAGGTATGTAACTTTGTCCTTTCAAGAATTTTATCTATGTGTGTATCTGTGGGGTCATACAGCATGCAACCTTGACTTTTTTGCCTAGCGTGATTATCTGGAGACTCACCAGGTTGCTGCTTGTATCACAGTTCGCCTCCTTTTATTGCTCGCCAGTTGTCCACGATATGGACATACCACAGTCGCTTAACCACTCACCTGTTGAGAGACATCTGGGTTCCTTCCAGTCTGTGGTTATTACAAATAACACTGCTGCAGACATTCCTGGACAGGTCTTTGTGTGAACGTAAGTTTTCCTTTTTCTGGGATGAGTGCCCAGGGGAGCATTGCTGGGCTGCATGGTAGTTGCGTATTTAGTTTTATAGGAAGCTATTAAACCGTGTTCCAGAGTGACGGTACCATTTCAACTTCCCATTAGCAATCCGATTTCAATTGTTAGCTAGTGACTGGTTTCTCTGTATCCTTGCCAGCACTTGGTGTCGCCACTATGTATTATTTTAGCCCTTCTTTTAGGCGTATAGTAGTATCTCATTTTTTAATGCCGAGTGATTTTGAAAACCTTTTCATGTGCTTATTTTTGTCTGTATATCCTTTTCAGTCAAATGTTTTTCATGTCTTTTGAAAAATATTTTCTAACTGGATTTTTTTCTTGTTTGTTTACTATTGGGTTTCGAGGGTCCTTTGTATGGTCTAGACACTAATCCTGACCCGATAGCCCTCCTTTTGCTAATATCACACAGCCTTGACTAGTGTAACTATGTAATTAGCCTTGGAATTGGGTAGACTGGGTCCTCCCACCTCATTCTTTCTGTAACAGTGGAAACTCATAGTGTGGGGAATTGTAACCCACCCCGGCATTCTTCTGACATTGTTTCTGTAAGCGTCAACTCTGACTAATGTGTGGCTTGTGGATGAACAGCATGTTTGCAGAAGAATCCTAGGAACTAGCCTCAAAAGACACAGACTCTGACCTCCAGGCATCCCAGTGCCAGGAGACTGGCTGACCTTCATCCATGGAGCCGGGACGACTAAACCAGGATGACGCACACCGGACCGTCACTTGCCTTATGGGAACAGACTGTGCTCCCTGGCACACAGACAGCTTTGCAACCCCTTCCCTTGATCTCTTTGTTCTGTTCCCCTCCTGCTCCTTATAAAAGCCTCTGCCTCCACTGAGAGGCGGGGATGGGCTTTGAGACAGGAGTCCCCCATCCTCCAGGTGGCCGGCACCTGAAAGTAAACCACTTTACAACAGCGCCTGCCTCTTGAGTGTTGGCTTTCGTAGTGGCAGGCAGTTGGACCTGCCTTTGGTACATTTCTTTGCAAATTATTTTAGCTATTCTGGTTTTTGCTATTCTATGTAAACCTTACAATAATCTTGTCTCTATCTAAAAAAACTTGCTGAGATTTTGGTAGGAACTGTGTTAACCTGTATATTATTTGTTTGGAGAGAACTGACATTTTTATGGTGTTGAGTCTCTCAATCCATGAGTATGCTATGTCTCTTAATTTACTTAAATTCTTCTTGTTTTTTTAATCAATATTTTAAGCATGTAAGTTCTGTACATGTTTTGTTGAATTTATACCTAGTATTTCATTTTTCTTAAGTGATTGTAAGTAGAATTGCATGAAATCATTGGTGTCCTCTTGTTTGTTGTTGTTATGTAAAAATACAATTGAGTTTGCATGTCTATTTTTATTTTTTCAATTTATTTTATTTTTAGAGAAAGAGAGGGAGAAAGAGAGAGAGAAACATCAATATGTGGTTTCGTCTTGCACACCCCCTACTGGGGACCTGGCCTGCAACCCAGGCATGTGCCCTGACTGGGAATCGAACTGGTGACCTTTTGGTTCACAGGCCAGCATTCAGTCCACTGAGCCACACCAGCCAGGGCACATGCTTATTTATTTATCTTTTGTTCTATAACCTTGCCAGACTTACATATCAGTTCTAGGTTTTTGTTTTTGTTTATTCTTTGGGATTGACTCTTAATGCAATCACATAATCTGTAAATAGAAATGGTGTCATTCCTTTCTTCCCAAGCTGTGAGCCTTTATGCCTCTTCCTGTTTTCTCGTGCTGGCCGGAACTTCCAGGACAAAGTTGGGTGCTGAGAGTGGAGAGTCTCACCCTTTCTTGCTCTTAGAGAGAAAGCGTTCCATCTTTCACCAAGAAAACCATGTGAGCTAGAGGGCTTCATGGGTGGTTTGCAGCAAGTTGAAGAAGTTTCCCCTCTATTACAATTTTTCCGAGAGTTTTTCTAATGAATGGGCATTGGCTTTCATCATATGTGGGGCCGGGCAGTAACTCTTTGCTATCCCGAACTCTCTGGTGAGACCTGCCAGTGGGCGGGCGTGCACCTGACCCCCCACCGTCGTCCTCTGGCACCAAGGCGACGTGACTTCCACTCACTAGTCAGCGTGTGCGGCAGGTCCACTAACGACGTCCTTCTGTTCAACATCGTTTTGTTCAATGTTGACAAGAAAAAAGGTAGACTCTGGGCCAGACCCACTGCGTGTGCAGAGTGCATGTGTTCTCCCCATGTCTGCGTGGGTTTCCCCTGGGGACCCAGTTTCCTCCCGTGCCCCGGAGACGTGCACGTGAGGTTAACTGGCCGGAGTGCACGGTCCCAGTCTGAGTGAGGGCGGGTGTGGGTGAGCCCGGGGATCGAAGGGCGTCCGGTCCAGGGCGGGAGCCGCCTGCCCCCTGAGCAGCCGGGATGGCCTCTGGCCACCCTCAGCCCTGAACTGGAATAAGTGGGTGAGAAAATAATTATCTTGCTTATTTTTATTAATCTTTCTTACATGTATGTTTGGCTCACGTTTATCTCAAGGTTTAATATTAGAAGAGTGTTGGGTCTTTATTTAGAAGAAGTTTGTGACCAGAAATGTGCAGTGGGAACCTTGCTCTTGTTTTTCTCGGCTTTTCAGGCTTATGGTAACACTGGTTTCGTTATAGGTCGTTTTGCTGAAAGTCACAGAACCTACAGATGACAGTATGTGATGACTGATGGTAAATGTGCAGCAGATTCAAAACAGAGGAGACCCGCAGTGACCCGGCCAGAGGTGGCCCTGAGACTGACCTCTGGGAATGAGTGGACCTTGGGTACACAGGAGAGAAAGTCGGAGAGAGAAGCGGAGAAATCCAAAGGACCTGAAACTCCAGTTTCCAACAAGGACGGCCCCAAGTCAGTCATCAGCAGGACACAGCCAGCTTTCGCTTGTGGAGCTGGATTATCTCCGCTCTGTGGATTATCTCGCGCGAACGCTTCCTCCTGGGCTTCTTCCTCTCCCCATCCTGGTGGGCGTTCCGGCTCCTTTTCCTGCTGTCCTGTTCAAACCGCCATCGCTGTTAGCTAAGGAAAAACATGATTAAGGAAGGTGATCTGTTGTCCCTAAATGGTATCATTTATTCCAAACTAAATATGAGTGACATTTGCATCATCTTTTGTTTATAGCTGTCCATACCACTTCTCCTCTCCTGAGGGTGAACACGGCTCACCTGTGTGAGCATTGCAGACACATCACCTGTTTGAGCTGCCTCTCTGCAGGTTAGCTGCACTCCTGGGAGCCAAGAGTAAGGACTCGGGGGTCATGGCCCCGTGACATCTGAGTCATTGGACCGTTCCCTGTTTTTCTGTGTTTACACTAACATAAAGTAATATTGTGATGGTGGTCTCATCTGCAACATTAGAAGTCCTGGCACGTTACCCACAGGTCGGGCTGGGATTATCTTTCTACGGGGTTGGTGGAGGCGCGTGGATCTGGGACCTCTGTCCCACTCTGTCCCACTGGTGGCCAGAGGCTCGTCTTTGAGGCAGACAGCCCGGGTGCAGGGTGGGATCTGAGGCCACCAGGAGGAGTGGAATGAACCGCCCCCTTCACATGGGGATGGGACCGCTGGCCCGCACCTCATTAGCATGGTACTCCAACCCTCCAATGCAGTGATCCCCGGCCTCGGTTTCATATCACCCCAGGGTGTTCCCACTTATCTCCAGGGGGAGCTGCGGAATTCCCCCCACAGCATTAACTTTAATTTACTTTAATTTAAACATTCAATAGGGGCTATGCAGGCAGTCCTTTGTGGGAGTGGAAGTCAAAAAATCTAGCTCTCCACAGTGTACGGCTCCCTAAACACATGGAAACGACCTCCTGACCCACTGAGCCCAACAGCGTGGGGAGGAAGGAGCCTGCACGTAAGCAGCAGGCGCGGACCGTGTCTAAATGACACGGAGAGCTGCCCAGCCCTGCTGGACACCCGCATCTCATGGGCGCTGTTTCCTGTGGTCGGCCACGGGCACACGCTGACTGCCTGGGCCCGATGGGCACAGTCGGCTCCAGTCCAGCCAGCCCCTCCCTCTTCCTTCCTAGAGACTGGGACACTTTGCTCAGGAATAATTTGTAATTAGTAAAGATAATGAACCAGGCCTCGTGGCTGGGGCTTTTTCCTGGGTCAGTACACAAGGTCTGTCTCATCTGTAGAGGCCCGCCTCGGGGAGCATGCGGTTCAGGGGTCCCAGGGCACTCTGGCCACTGGCTTCTCTGGAGGGCGAGCGGGGTCTCAGCAGGACCTTGGCAGGGCGGCCGGTGGCCCGCGTGCAACACCGGGGAAGGGAGAGCAGGAATCAGTTAATGAGCACCCTCCAAACCTGGCATTGTGGTTGTCTGATCGGGGCTCTGCGCGTTCATTCAAGGAAAATAAGTATAGTTCCTCACACCGACAGTGTGCTTGATAATTAAAAAAGACTTTCACATCCATAATCTCATTGGTTCTTGCAGCACCTGTCGAGAATTGCCATCTTCATTTCACTGACAAGCACACAGACTCGGAAGAGTGAAGTGACTTGCCCAAGGTCACCCAGTCAGTAAATCTGGCTGCAATGCCAACTCCGCGTCTTCTGAGTCCTGGGCCCTGTCCACGACGCCACTCCAATCTCAGTTTATCACCGATGTGCGTCTGCTCTTGGCAGGAAGGGTCTAGCATCTCCATCCTACAGAAGAACAAATTGACACCGAGATGCAATTAAACTTCTTGGCTTCCACCCCTCGTTCCCTAATGGCACGGTGCCCCTCTCTGGGTGAAGGGCAGGGAATTGTTTTGCAGACTAATCTCAGCTCTCAGAGTTCAGAGTCTCCGCTGTCACTGTCAGTGCCACGGCGGTCATTTGGCTTCCGCACGCCCTCTGTGTCCAACAGGGGCTCCCGGCGGCTGCTTCCGGGCAGGGGCGGGGGGGCCAGGCCACGCCAGAACAGCTCCTCCACTTGGACCTCACGCTGCCCTTTCAACCCCGTGGGCCCCAGCAGCTGCTGGCACAACGCGCCCCTTTCCCGTCCTTCGAGGGTGAGAGCATTTCGTTCTTGATCTTTTTCTGCAGTCACATCCTGTGACTTCTCCTGAACAGGGGAACTGGGACACACTTTCCCAGTCGGGCCACTAGACGTGCCCTGGCCCCCAGATGCCTCACTTCCCGAAGTGACCCATTCCAGATGCGTGGCCACCCCGTGACACCCCGCCCGGACGAGAGCCTGACCTCTTCTGAACGCCTTCACAGTCACTATCCAGACTTTGGAAAATACAGGAGAGTAGAACCCTGTCTTTGGGGGGATTTTTTAGGTGCCCGGTATCTTCTTCCTCTCCCTACGTTGGAGGGACTTGCCGTGGGACACAAAGCAGGCGGGGCAAGAGCGCGTGACCGAGGGAGGCTGGACCCGAGTGAGTGAAGAGGACCCCATGGGGTGCAAGCTCCGTGAGGGCAGAGGATCTTGTCTTTTGGGTCATGCCTGAATCCCCCGTTCTGGAACAATGCCACGCCCCTCCTAAGCCAGGTAGTCGGAGAACGAGCGGATGACGCAGAGGTGATGCGACTAGGTTGAGCGTGGCCCACACTGGTGCCGGCAGCCGGGCGATGGCGGCCCTGTCTGTGGCTGGCCGGAAGGCGTTTCTGCTCCCTGGCTCCCTGTGCTAAGCCTGGTCCTGTAGCCTTCCCAACAATCGCATTTTCTGCTTGAAAGACCCAGAGCTGGTTTCTGAGGCATGCGACCCGGAAACTTAGCTGGTAGAGATGGGGTGCGGTTGATTACCCACGCGTGCAAGAATGTGTTTCATCTGCCTGACTCAGACTGCAAGCTTCTGCAGGCCATGAGGGCGCCATGCCTCGTGGCCTTCCTCACGACACCCACAACGCCGCCGCGCACAGAATGGGGGCTCGAGACGTGTGTGCAGATGGCGAGGAGGACGGCCCGGCTGTTCTAAAGGCCGGGCGTGCACGTGCTCGGGTGTTCTGAGACTGTCTTGCTACGTGTGCACACGTACACACTCACACACGCACGGACACACACACGCTCATTGGTGAGACGCCATGTGCCGGAGGCCGTGGGGGGGAGGCAGTGGGCCCACGGAAACCGGAGGGAACGTGTGGCCACGGGCCAGCTGCATCGTGGAAGCCCCCACACCCAGCCTGGCGTTCTCCTTGGCAGAGCAAACTCGAAAGCTGTCACCCGGTTCTGCTCCCTGGCAGCGCGGGCCCAACAGCGCACGGAGAGACCAGGGAAGTAGAAACCGGGGACGTGCACCGCGTGTCTCCGCGGGCATCCGGCAGGCTGCGCAGAGCGGCTGCACGGCCCCGCAGAGAGGAACGCTCCCTGGCCGGGCTCCATCCCCCCATCGGGCAGCACTTCAGAGGAGCTCCGCCACGGACCTGATGGGATGTATTTTTTTTTGAAAGCTCCAACATTTGTTCTTAATTATTCTTAGTAAAACTCTTTCCTGATGTAGCACCCTTCACTCACGGGCTCACTCACTAGTTCGTTCGTTCAATTAAACCTTTTTCATCGGTGCGCCTGGCCTGTCTCTGGCCTCGTGTGATGAAGCGTTCTGGGAAGCGGGTAACCATTCTCACCTGTGCATGTTAAAGAGGCAGAAACACAACCAGAGAGCGGCCTCTCCCCTGGGGCACTGGTACAGAGCTTACACTGAGGCTGAGCTATTCTAACTCCGAATATGGAGCAGTAGCCACTGGACAAGGGATGGTTGAGAAATACCAAGTGGGAAAAGCCCTTTGAACTGGCACCTGGTGGCGTTTTAGGTGACTCAGGGGGTAGTTGGAGGTGGCAGCTCCCACGATGCTGTTTTGGAAGTTTGTAGGGATGTTGCAGAGTGGCTTCGTGTTATTACCTCCTGGTGTTACCCATCATCCAAAGTTCTCCAAAGAAATCCGTTTTAAAGACCATATGATTCAACTTACATGTAGAATCTAAAAAACAAGACAAACAAATAAAACAGACTCATAGACACAGAGAACAGACTGCCGGTTGCCAGGGGGGAGAGGGTGGGAGCCTGGGCGGAACCAGAGGAGGGACCGAGGGGCACAAAGCAGCAGTTATGGAGTGGTCCCGCGGACGTAAAGCACAGCATGGAGGATCCAGTCGATAATATTGTAATGACTACATACGGTGCTGGGTGGGCCTATGGTTGTCTAACCACCGCGCTGCACACCCGAAACTAACACAAAGTGATACTGAATGTCAACTGTAATTTAAAAAATGCAAAGTTAAGAGAAAAGATGTCAGTGTGAGTCTGAGTCACCATAACACGTCACTCAGCCGGACTCCCCCAGGTGGGGTGTGGCGCCGTGCTGAGGGAGTGCTGGGGGGGTGGCGGGGAGTGGGCGGTGGGGACGCCGCTCCAAGTCTCTGCTCTGTGTCTAAACAGGAGTGAGCTCTGGGTAACTCGGGAGGACAGAGCCCAGAACCGCACCGGGAGAGCTTATTCCTAGGAAACGAGAAACGTGGGTTAGAAACGGGGAAAGGATCCCCAGTGGGAAGAGTTCCCGGAGCAGGTTCCTGGGACTGGAAGGAATGACCGGGTTGGAGGATTGTTTTCTGAATTGGATGACCCTCAGAATCACCTGGGGCTCTCCCAACAATTGCAGATTCTCAGGCCCCTGTCCTGGGTGGGGGTGGAGGTCGGAGAGTCTGTATTTCTAGCACAACTGCAGGCAAATTTTATAATGAAGAAAGCTCTGGGCCAGCTCCAGGCCCCAGGACGCTGCCTCTCTGAGGGCAGAAGCGACCGGAGAGAGGCAGGTCCAAGGGAGGGGCTCTGTGCCAGGACAGCAAGGACAGGAACAGCACGAACCTTTAAAAGATGTGAATTGGCCAAAAGCAGCTGGAGCCCAGTTTAGCGATTTTCTGTGACTTCCAGAAACAGCTGAGTCGGCAGGTCCCCGTGAGGGCAGGGTGAGAGGGAGGCACGTGTCCCTTGGGTGCACTCACAACGCGCATGGCATCTCACGATGCTGGATGAGCCCCGTTCCTCGTGAACTCAACCTCCCAGGCTGGGGTTTCCTCCGACGTTCTCCCTTCTCCCTTCTCTCTTCTCCAGGGCAGATGGGCTCTTTCATTAAACCTCAGCCCCACCGACCTCCTCTGGATCGAATGGCTCCGTTTCTCTGCCGTGGGGCCTCCTGAAGGCTGGGCTCTGGGGCTCCCTGGGGAGGCCAGAGAGGCCTGAGCTTGTCTGGGAGACAGCTTCATCCCCGCCCCCACCCCAGTCCTGACCAGCCCCCACTCAGCAGCCATCCCTCTCTGGGTGTGAGGCCCCGCCTGTAAACAGTGCGGGGCAGGGATTGCAGGCGGTCTTGAAAGGTCCCAGGTTTGCTCCTGACAGGTGCGCCCAGGAAGGGACCAGGCTGCTGTCGCAGGTGCGAAGCCCAAATGACCCCAGAAGTAAACAGTGAGCAGGCTGAGACCCCCTGACGGCAAAGACGGCAGCTGCCAGGACTGAGCCAGTCCTGCACGGCCCTTTCCAGACGCTGTGCCTCCCACAGCAGTCCTTCCGGGTAGCGACGATGGTGCCCATTTTACAGATGAGAACAGAAACTGCACGTAGGTGCATGACTCCCCCTGTCACCCAGATAGTGAGGAAATCAGCTTTTGGTGACTGAGGTGTGATGTGCGTGACGAAAGCTGTGTTTTGCTGCTGGTTGTCCCAACGCACACACACGGCCGTGGCCTCAGCACCCGAATCAAACTGGAGGATGTCACCCACAGCAGGGACACCACCTGCCCTGGCCCCACACCCCCTCCAACAGTCGCCTCTTTCCCAGTGGTAACCGTTTTTGTCACCAAAGATTAGATGGCTTGCTTGTGAATTTTATAAAAATAGAATCATACATTATGTATTCTTTGTGTCTGGCTTTCCCTCCCCACCTCCCCGCTCAGTATTAAGTCTATAAGGCTTATTTAATGTGATTCAGGTTACAAGAAGTTTTCTAATTTTTAATGACGTAAAAATTTCCGTAGTATCCTGGCTGGCATAGCTCAGTGGATTGAGCACAGGCTGTGAACCCAGTCAGGACACTGACTGGAGGTTTGATTCCCAGTCAGGACACATGCCTGGGTTGCAGGCCATGGCCCCCAGCAACTGCACATTGTTGTTTTTCTCTCTCTCTCTTCCTCCCTCCCTTCCCTCTCTAAAAATAAATAAATAAAATCTTTAAAAAATTTTAAAAAGATAAAAAAAAGCAAGAGTGAATTAAAAACAAATTTCCGTAGTATTTCCTATTCATGCACTCACCTGCTGCTGGTCACTTGGGTGGATTTTGATCCGGGCCTGTCACAAGTAATGCTGCTTGGGTGTGGGTTCGGTGTGCACACTTCTGCACGGCACACACGCAGGAGAGGGGCTGCTGGGCTGCAGGGCGTGTGCGGGGTCAGCGTTGGCAGATTCTGCCGAATGGTCTTGCACGGTGGCGATTGCCAGTTCGTGCTCTGAACCGGGCGGCAGTGCCTCGTCCTCACTGGTACTGGATGCTGTCCGTCTCTTTTGTTTCCGCCATTCTGGTGGACAGAGGTGAGTCTGCATCTCCTCGGTGACTAATGAGATTGAGCACTTCTTCAAACGTCGTCGGTCATTCGGATATCTGCTGGTCTGTTCAGGCCTTTTGCCCATTTTTCTATTGGATTGCCTGTCCTTCTTAGTGATGTGTGGGAGTTCCTGATATTTTCTGGACATGGGACCTTTGTCAGTTATTTGGATTGAAAATATCTTCTTCCCTGGGGCTTCCTTTCTCATTTTTAATATCTTTTTTTAAACAACAAGAGGTCCAGATTTTAATGTCCATTTTATCAACGTTTTATTTTTAGATTCCGCTTTTTGTTTCTGTTACATAACAATACAGTTAACTCTTACACATTGACATTTTTATCCAACAACCTTGCCTGATTTATTTATTGATTCTGATATTCTCTCTATAAATTATTTTGTATTTTCTGTATATGTAATCATGTGGTCCATAAATAATGTGAGTTTTATGTCTTTCTTTCCAATTCTTCAAATGGCATTTCTTTATCTTGTGTTATTGCAAAGGCTTGTTCCTCCAGGGCAATGATGAGTAAAAGTGGAGACAGGGAGCATCCTTCTTTTATCCCCAATATTAGGGGAAAGCTATCGATATTTGAACATTAAGCATGATATTTACTAGAAATTTTTAAGAAGATATTCCATCACATTAAGATATTTCCCTTTGATTTCTAGTTTCTTAAGAGAGCTCTTTTTTTCCTTTTACTATGACCAGTAAAATTTGATCAAATGATTTTTTCCTGAATCTATTGAGTGGATGAATAATTCTCTTCTTTATTCTGTGACTATGGTAAATTGCATTGATTGATTCTTGAATGTTGTAACAGTCTTGCATTCTTGGGATAAAACTCCTCTTGGTTGCAATGTATAATATTATTTTTTTTCTATGTTGTTGGATTCAGTTTGATAATATTTTGTTGAGGAAGAGCGTCCTCACTCAGGAGGAAGAAGTGGCCTGGGCTTTTCTTTCCCAGCCGGGTTTGGATTTGAAGGTAATAGAGCTCTCCCCAACGAGCTGAGAGTTCACTCATTTTCGAGTCTCAGGAAGACCTTGTGTGGGATGAATCCTCTTCCACCCTTCAGAGTTTGAAAGAATTCACTGGGAAGCCATCTGGTCTTGGGTGTTTCTTTGAGGAGAGATTTTGCATTATGGATTTCATTTATTTAATAGATATAAGACTCTAAATTAGTTCCGAGCATCCTCTCCTCTCATGTAATAGCCGTAGGCGATATTGTTGGGCCTTCTTTTTCATTCCTGATATTGATTATTTGTGTCTCATCCTTTCTGAAAGAAATCAGTCTTGTCAGGAGCTTGTCAATTTTATTAGTCTGTTTAAAAGGCAGTTTTTGGCTTTGTTGGGTTTCTTTGTTGTATTATTGTTTTCTACTTCATTAACTCCTGCTGTTTATTATTTCCATCCTAGTATTATCTGAGGGTTTAATTTGCTGCTCTTTTACTAAAGTCTTAAGATGGAAACTTGGTTCATTGTTTCTTCATTCTTTGTTCTCCTCTAATGATGCCTTTAAGGCTATGAATTTCTCTTGAGCGTGCTCTGAATGCATCTCATTCGTTTTGGGACGTCTTAGTTTTATTACCTTTTCATTAGAATATTTTCTAATTTCCACAGTGATTTTTACATGGACTCATGGGTTGCTTAGAAGTGTGTGGCTCCGTTTTATATCATATGGATCCGGTCTAAGACGGAGCTCTTTAGAAACAGCCCAGGCTTTCTGCAGGCTGATCTCTGACTTCTGGGCCCCTCCTTCAGGGGCAGACCCCACCGAGAGCCTGGGGTCTTTGTCCTGGCCCTTCCTCCCTGCTGCAGCCTGGGTTCTTTTCCTGTCGCCCCAGCCCTGTCAGACTCCTGGGAGCTCTAGCCAGCTTCCGAGCTGCCCCGCCCCTCAGGCCCCACCTGGGGACTTGCAGGAGCCGAGGAGAAAGGCACCGGGGCTCACCCTGTATCCGGGCCTGGTTTCTGCCATCTTTGCCCCTTCTTTGGCCACTGCAGTCGTTTTTTCGATGCCTTCAGCCCGATTTCTAAAAAATATCTTGTCCACATTATTCCGTGTCCTTGGCAGGAAGGCAGCCTGAGTGAGCCAGTCAGCTATTACCACCCGGGAAGTGCCCCAGAGCCAGGGCTTGGGCCCAGGGCTGTGCACGCTGGACCCCAAGCCAAAGCAGCATCGGGCCTGGCACAGCGCTGGGGACCGGCTGAGAGTTCCAGAGGAGCGCCAGCCACCTCTGCTGCCGGCCCCCGCCTCTCTCCTCCTCGTTTCCCTGATCTGACCTCACTTTTAAAATATGCTAAACACACATTTTCTAATTTCCCAATAAAGTTCATCTTTTGGGGTCGTTTACTTTCTGACGGCTGTTCACAGGGCCTCTGGGATGCCTGCTGCCTCTCCTCTAAGTTCATCCTGGTCTGAAACTGTATGTGGGGGCAACAAACGTGGAATCAAACTGTCTTGTGATTCTTCATCTCCCTGGGGAGACTGGGCCGGCCTCTGAGTGGGGTCTCTGCAGGGCCTCACCAGAAGCTCTCCCACGGCGGCCACTGTTCAGTCAGTGTGAGTGCCAAGAGTGACCACATCTCCCTTTTTCCCTTGGCTGCCAGGAAGCCCAGAGGGCAGAGGTTCAAGTCTATGGTTCAACTCTAGCAACTATGTCTGAGAAGGGACTGCATGTGACTTTCCCTCCCTGGCTGGACTTCTCCCTCTTATTTCTCTTTTCCCTAGTTCTGAATTTTAAAAAAATTTAAATATATTTCACCATGTTACTGCCTCTCTCTGATTGCACCTTTGTGTGAAACTTGAGTTACTTCAATTATCAATCTATATAACCACTTACAGTTTTTACTTGTGTTTAAAAATGTTCAACTACAGAGACATTTGAAAGACAATAGAGTGGATCCTTGAGAAACAGAAATATGGGCAACCTTTCCATTTTTTTTGAAATTTCTAGAATTTCCTGTGAAATTGGATTTTCATGAATCTTTGTCACGTGTGTTCTGTTGTTTAAATGTTTCATAACTATGTATCTATTGCTTTATGTGAAAGACACTTTCCACAATGAAAATGAATAAACAGTGTTCTCTGATTCACCAGGAGCAAAGGCAGATGGGCAGATCTGGCCGTGCTAGCCATTCAGAGTGAAAATATGAAGATCAGCTTCACAAAGTCACGGACAGATTAAAGAGGTGTCGGAACAGAAATGATAATGAATTATTCATTACTGCTATAGACCAATATGTACATATGTGGTTTTCTTTTATACAAAATATGGTAACGTAACTAAAACGTAACTAATGCAGTTGAAACTACTGATCCATTATGTTTTTGGTACTGTAATGTTCGTTGTATTTTTAAATTTTATGACAGGCATCCCTAGAAAGGTGAGAAAAGGAGAAAGTTTACCACCTGCTTTTCTTCTTCATCCCTTCTTATCGTTGCTGCATTTATGATGTTTACTGAAAACACTGTTGTCATATGGGACCAGGGGTGACAAAATACTGTCCCCGGGGTCAGTGCACGAGGTGGGACGTCCTGGGCCCTGGCAGGTGCTGAGAAGACCCCCGCTGACCCGAGGTCGGGCCCTGAGTGTCCCCCTGCCGTGTGCCTGCACTGTTTTCCCGGGGATCAGCCAGGTCTCCGCACGCCTTCCCCCAGCGGGTGCTGTTCAGCGTCCTCTGCACTGGCCCTTGTTGGGGACCCCCTTGGTCTCCTCTCCGGTCCCCGCAGGGCCAGGCTGCGGGCAAGCAGCTTTCCGTTTGCATCCCCGGCCCCTTCTTGCTGTGCCCTCGGAAAGCAAAGCGGGTCAGCTTGCCTCTCCGGGTGGCGCTCTGTAAACCCAGGTGATAGTACTTCCCAGGCACAGAGTGGGTTTTGTTCGAGGCCTCTGAGCTCCTCGGGCCGGCGCTCCACAGAAAGGCCTGGGCTGCGGTGGCCCCGCGCTGCGGCCAGGTGATCGGAAACGTGAGCCGAGGCCTCTTCGGCTTTGTCCGCGGTGAATGCGAGCCGGCGCAGAGCACTGGGACTCTCGGTGACACCGAAACCGCGCCGAGGGCCCGGATTGCCTTACACTGATAAAGCACGCCCGAAAAGAGCAGGAGCTTTGACGGCCTGGTCCTCAGTTAACGCTCTCATTCGATTCCGTCTGCCGAGCACCAGACCTGTAAGGCGGACCCGACCCTGTTCCAGGTGAGGGAGCACACCAGCCCGCGCTGGGGGAGGGGCCGCGTCCTCTGGAAAATGCAGCAGGTTCCCCAGGGGACTGGTGGGACCAGTCCCTGTGCAGAGGGGGGAGATCAGCACCTACCACACACTGAGTTCCTACTAGGTGCCAAGAACTACGCTAGACACGTCTTTCTATGGGAAACCTGAAAGACAACTGTATTAAACCTATTAGTATTCTAAAAACCAAACCAAACCAAACCAAAACACCCACTCAACTTTGACCATTTCCCCTTGAGGAAAGCCCACTTGTTTGTGCCCACCTGCCCAAGCCCCAGCTTTTTGCCGGGGGCCTCCTCACCGACCCTGAGAGTGAGCAGCCTGAGGCCGCCACTGGCGAAGGGGAGGCTTCCCGTCCGCCCCCTGACCCAGACCTCCAGGAGGGGCCTGGCCGTGGCCTTCAGGGTCCTGCCCTCAGGGGCCTGGGCAAGGTCCCGCTTAGCTCCAGGACGTTTACCCAGAACCCTCTGGCCCCGTCGTGACTAACGAAATAAAAGTCCCAGTGGGTTGACTCATCTGGCCGCTGGATGACAGCCAGCCAAAGGTAGGGCCCGGTCATGCTTTCCTGTGGGTCAGCTGTGGACTGGGGGTGGGGGGAGAGCAGGGGGTGGGCGACAAGGAGCTCTGGAACCAGGGAAGATGAGGATGAGGGCAGGTGTCTCTTTGGTGTGGGGTTCTCAGTGCCTGAAGTCCAGAAGGGTGCTCACAGAGAGAATGGCTGGGGAACGGAGTGCTGAAGAGTTTCCCTTGGCGGAGGGACCCCGGCTGGCTGCTGCTGCTGCCCCAGCCTCAGTGGCCCCTACAGGCCGGGGCTTCTGGAACCCCAGGTAAGGAGACCTCTTGGCGTCCGGGTGCGGGGTCTGCTGTGTAGACCGCTGGGGAACATGCTCAGTTGCATTGACTCTGGTGTGCGTGCGTGTGCACGGTCGCTAGGAAAGCGTGGAGAGAAGAGAAGCAAACCTTTGCCCGGGCGCCGCACTCCCTCGGATCCTGCGTGCAGAGTGCTGATTGGATGGGCCCTCCAGCAGCGCCCGCCTGCCTGGAGAGCTCTGGGCTGCCTTGCTCCCCTGGCGTCGACGGCCAGGGAAGGGGAAGCGGCTGGTGTACGGAAGCGCCAGACAACAGGAGCTGCCGGATCCGCCAGATCCCAAGCGTTTCTGGCCAAGTGCCCTTCTTGATTGCAAACTCGTCTGTGCTTCCTCAGTCACCTGGTTAAAATGGCTTCACTCCCCTTACTCCTGCTGCACAGAAGCCGCACCGCGCAGGCGGTACAGAGGGTGTCTAGGAACCGTTCATGAAGGAAGGCCGCTGAGAGCCAGACGCGGGGCAGGCACTGCAGTCCGGGCCCCTGCACGGTCCAGGGAGTGGCCGGCTCCCTGCTAGGGGGCTCCGTGGGCAGGTGTGCGGCTCTGGCCCACAGGCCCGGGGCTCAAGGCAGATAATTTTGCAATTTCCTATCCCCATCTGAGCTGGCATTATTCATATCACTGGGGGTAAGTCCGGAGAGTTCCAGCACTGAGAACAGGTCCTACCACCCCCAGGGAGCCATGGGCCTCCCTCAGTGAACGCTTCCTGAAGGAATGCTTGAATGAATGAATGAATGAATGAGCTCAGTGTGGGGGTCAATAGCAAATTCAGCAGCTTCCTGCCACCCGCTCTGCTTCCCTGCAGAGAACTTGGTACTTCGTGTCTTGCAATGTCTTCCACCACCCTGTGTCTTCTCCAGACTCCAGTTCTGTGAGAGACGGAAAAAAAGCAAAAACTCAGGGAAAAAAACACCCACCATAGGAAAATTCTGCTGCCTCCGGGCACGGGGAGACCACTGGTCTGACTCTTCTGCTGGGGTGACTTCCTCACCCACGGGCCTGGCACCGCCTGGGTAGCTGGGTCTGTGACGTCCCTGCTCCCCCCGTGGGCTGGCTGCTCGCGTCCGGGTGTGCCGCGTGGGGGGCCAAGTGCGGGGCAGACTGGCACCCTCTCGGAGCGCACTTGGTGGTGGGCGACGAAACCCAAAGGCCAAGCCCCGCAAAATCTAACTCCTTTTTTTTCCCTTCTAACTTTCCAGATCTGAGTACCCGTCTGGATACTTCCTCAGGCCCCTAAGACATCTGGGCACCAGCAGCAGAAGGACTCGCTCATGCCGAGCGCTGGTTGTGTGCTTGCCTCGGGCTGAGCCCTTTCCCACCTGTTCTCACGCCAGCCCTGCAGGCGCAGAAGTTTCATTCCCATTTTACACACAAACAAGCAAACAGAAGCTCAGAGAGGCCGAGCTACTCGCCAAAGATCACACAGGCGAGAAGTTGTAGTTCCTGAATTTGAATCCATGGTTGGCTTGGGAGGCCTTCGTTGAAGCCGTCATCTCCAGAAGTGCCACCCCCGCCCCCCCGCCAACCCCCAGCCCCCAACCCCCGGAAACAAATCCCTAGCTGAGTAAGAGGAGCATTTAGGGGATGAAAGGAAGCTTCCCTGTGTGCTCCCCTATCACCCCCCTTCAGTGAGGTCCCAGACCCTGCCTACACAGACACCCCGGAGTCTACAAAATCAGACTTCACAGTTCACTGCCTGCAAAGACAGGCCACCTTCTCCCCAACACAACCAGGACACCTGTCCCTGAGATCCCCACCGAGAAGGCCTTTGTTTTATCAACAACTTTATTCAGAAGAGCCAGTTCCCTTATCGGAGCCTGTCCCCAGCATGCTCCAGGCTCAGGGGCGGCTCCCAGGAAGCGCCCTACCCTTGGGAGGGAGGCTCAGCTCCCCTCCTCAGTGCGTGCCCCTTCCCTGCTCCTGGCCGGGGCCGCCGGGGTGAGTCAGAGACAGCTCAGCCCTGGCTGCCCCTCGTCCTCCGTGGAGCAGCCCCACCTCTGCACCAGCCTCCTGGGCCTTGCATAGGCCCCTGGGCATCAAGTCTCCTGCGTGCTTGAGCTTGAACATGGGATTAGTAAGAGGAGCTTCTTCCTCACGTGGTTTCCTCTTTTATTTGCAGTTGAAAACCATGACCACGAAAGTGGCTTCCACAACCACTGTTGCAGGCACTTGCATAACGGGGTTGGGGACAGCGCTGGGGGAACAGAAGGGGCGGTGGCTGAGTTTCTGCGGCTCTGGTGAGATTCACTTTGGTGAAAAAGGAAAGTTTCTGACTTGGAGAGAAGAGGGCTCTCCTGGGAGGGCAGCTGGCAGACCGCCCTGCCTTCCTCACCCACCTGTGCCTTTTAGGACCATCCCTCTCCCCTGGGCCAAGGAGAGGTGGACATCTTTAGGTTCCTGCTCTTTGCTTTGCAAGGTGCCCGTACTTATCCCACTTTGTGTCAAGGTCAAGCACACAGACCCTGGAGCCCAAAACTCAGTGTTCTATCCCCAGTGGCATCACTCACGAGTTGGTAACCTTGGGCATAGTATTCGCCTGCCCCAGGTTCCTCACTGTGAGTGGGCGAGGAGAACAGTGCCCCCCTTGCGGGGCTGTTGCACAGATTAAATGAGTTGATACACCTAATGCTCTTAAAACAGTGCCCAGCACCACGTTGCCACTCCAACTGCCTACTTGGCGTCTCTTGATGCTGGTCTCCCCTGTGCACCATTGTTTGCTGGCCTCTGAGACTGCCACATTCTCAAGGGCCAGCCGGGCTGATCCGTCTGCGGTGGGCTGTGCCTTTTGCCCCTTTTGGACTCAAGTGCGTCCGCAGGTTTGTCCACCACAGGGGCGAAAGTGTGTTCTGAAGTGCCCCCGAAAAAGAGGCATGCAGCCAACGGTTACCGAGACCCCACGTGGCTGGCCCGCAGGAGTTGCCACCTGCTATTTGTTGCAGGGCCCATCCCGGTGCCCTTGGGCCACCCGCTGCCTGGGTGGAAGGGCAGGTGCCGAGCACCCCAGCTGGTAAGACGCTTGGTTCCCTGTGGGAGACCCGGCACGCCCATTGCCCAGGTCCACCCCCACAGCTGCTGAGCCCACCCGGGGCTTGCTGCTCAGCCAAGCAACTTCTGCTGGCCAAGGTGGGCTGTCCTTGTGCAAATAACCAGACCTCGTGTGTGTCTGGCCAGCGCGGGTGGGGTGGGGGGAACACAGGTGATCTGATGACATCAGACAGCCGAAGCAATGGACATAGGTCGAAGGCGGCTCAGTCGACACAGCCAGCTGCTGTGAAGCTGTAAAATGTGGGGCCCGGGTATGTGCCACAAGCATTTCACTCGAGCAAAGTATTTGGAAAGGACCACTGCTGGCCGTGCCCCGCAGGGCACCCATGGTGGCAGCCTGGCAGCCGGCCTCTCGGCAAGCCTCACCGTTTGAGTGCTGACCTCATCACGAGGCAGGGGCCGTCCCTCCACTTGTGTGAAGGTCACACAAGAGGGACTCCTGGGGACACAGAGGCTGCAGGGGCAGCTGGGCCGTCAGTCAAGGCCTGGGGACAGACGGGCTGGCCCTGAGGACACTCTGTGCCCCACTCCTGGACCTGAGCAGAGATCTGCTCAGCCAGGCTCTTCATCCCCTGGACCCGGTGGAGTTGTGTGGGGTCAAAGGGGTCCGGGCCTGTAGATGACCTCTGCCTTAAGGAGGCCATCTTGGCGGTGGTGTCCCTGCTGGCTGCAGTGACAGGAGCAGCAGCAGGAATGGCAGCGGCTGCTGTTGAGCTGCCAGGCAGACGTGTTCCTAATGAGTAGCAGCAGCATCTCGCGTCTCAGCACCCCAGCAGTGCACGGTCGGCGCCCTTCGCCTGCACGTCACCGCCGAGGGGCCAGAGGCTCAGCTAAGCTGGGCGCCTTGTCACAGGGACAGTAAGTAGGCGGCTGCGCGGGGCAAACCCAGGTCTGTCTGAGGTGGGAGCTCACCCCCTCCGGCCTCCCTACCGGAGGCCCCCCTCAGGGAGCTCGAGGTTCTGACGAGAGTCAGAGAGATTTCTGGGTGAATCCCAGGGGTGTCTGCTCTAGTCGCACGTGGGGAGCTTCGGCTCCATCACGGGAACAGGCACCTTGTGACTCGGAAGTCAGAGCCAAGGGTTAGCTGCAGCTTTGACACCAGGGCGCTTCTCAACCCTGCTGGCCCCTCTTCCTGGAGAAGAACCATCTTTGTCCCTGCTTGCTGCTATTTTTCAAACATCACTTTTAATTTGGGGCACCCTCTCTCTGGGAAATTGCAAAAATTAAATCGTTTTTAAGCAACCCAACAACACTTGTGGGGTTTGTAATAAACTTGTGAAATTTGCGGAACTCGGCGGTTGAGGTTCTCTGGGCCCCACCTCCCTGGGGCCTGGAGGAGCTTTGGCCTGTCTCTTGTTCTCTGCGGCTTAGAGCTGATCTCCCCACAGGGCCTGGCCTTGGCCTTGGCCTCTTGGACCAAAGGGGCCAGGAGCTCTCAGGCAGCCAAGGGCTCCAGAGCCCACCCTCGTCTGAGTGTCCAGCCCTGCCTTCCCTCTGTCTTTGCAGGAAAGTCAAGCAGCCCGTATGTGTATGGGGGAGGGTCCCATCTGAGGGAACAGCCTCGCTCCTTCCCACTGGGCTAGACTGCCGTGGGGACACCGATGACAGCCAGCGTCCCCTTGGGCCAGTTCGCTCTCTCCCCTTCGGCCCAAGGACCCCGGGTCCTCCGAAGGGTGGGCTGACAGTCCAGTCTATGACGCTGTTTCTTCCTCGTGGAAGGGCCTGTGCCCACGTGGAGGAGAGCAGCAAGAACATTTCCATGTGTCAGCTGTCACCGGCCCCATGCTGTCACCGCTGTCACGCTCTAAGCCCAGCACATGAGGCTGGATGTGTTTCTGGCTCCTCCAAACTCTTAGCTGGAAAGTCAGCTTCGCGTGGTCAGGATGTGGGTGGTGTCAAGGCCAACAGGACGAGCAGAACCTTGTACCACACCCTCACCTGCTGTGCCGGGCCTTTGACGTAACAGAGGGAGCCTCTCTCTCCCCAGGGGGACTGGGCGGCACAAGGGACTGGGAAGGCTTCTTGTCCTGGTATTTGGAAGGTGATCCCCTGTGTCTTCCTACTGACAGTGAAGACCCCGGAGTCTGGGCCAGCGGCTGGGTGCTGACCCGGTCATTACCCTCCCCCAGCCACAGACACTCATCTGTTGCATGGAATTGTCATGAAGATGAAATGCAGGGGAAGTGTGTAGAACAATGCCCGGCACGTGGCGCCTGTGCATTTGGTCAATTACACGATTATAAAGAGGAAACCGTCTCACGCTCGGTGAGACTCACAGACGAAGGCGAGCACAGACCCTCAGAGAAATACTGGCCCCAGAGATGCCTGCATCCTCACCACAGGCTACGTGGCCCAGGGGAATGAATATTCCAGAAGGAATTAGGGCTGCTCCTCAGCTGGCTTTAAGACAGGAAGATTGTCCTGGATGACCCAGCTGGACCCAAGGTGATCACGAGGGTCCTTGAAGGTGGGAGATGGGTGCAGGAGAGGAGAGGGGCACGCGCCTGCAGGACAAAGGCGCAGAGAGGGGTGGCCTTGGTGAGAAAGACCAGGAGCCCAGGAACACCAGCGACCTCCGGAAGCTGGAGGGCACACATTCTCCCCTACGCTTCAGAAGGACCCCAGCCCCGCTGTCCCTCGCTGTGAGCCCCGGGGAGCCGCCCAGTTTGTGGCCCCTCACTGCAGCTGCCGCAGGAGTCTTGGGCGTTGAGTGCACCCATGTGCTGCCGCTGTGCCCGACTCCAGATGCGGTGACCGCCGGCGCTGCGCGAGGAGCACCTTCAGTCACTCATGCGCCTTCCCGCAGAGCACGCATTCCTTGGTAAACCCTCCAGGGATATGAGATGCTACCAGCCACCGAATTGCTTCTGGAGGTACTTCTGAAGACTCCAGAATTTTCGTCCACCCATGGATTCTTTAGGTGCTCTCAGGCTTGGGAGGCAGCTGGCATTTGTGACAATGGGCGTCATGTGTGGGATGCTTCCGGGGCTTGCACGGCTCCCGAGCAGCCCAGGGGTCCTACTACGTTCCAGGGCTGAGAATGCCCCGGGCTGGGCCTTCATTTCCCTAAAGACTCCATCTCTGTAAGAAAACCGTCCATGACAACGAAAACAGCAGCGCAAAATGGGTTCTTGCATGTACGTATTGCCCTGCGCACCACCCACTGGCGACATCAGAGGCCCCTGTTCTGGGGAGCCGTCCCCCCACACAGAGGGAGCTGCAGCCTCCCACTTGGGCTGGATGACGTGCCAGTTTGGCTGCCTCCCTCTGGGGGCTCGCCATCGCCACTGGCAGGAGCTCGGCGCCCAGAGCCAGCCCCCCTCCCCGGGCCTCCTTCCTTTACCAAACAAGGTCAGGATTTATAACTTCGTTCGTGGCAACATCTGGCTCATTTCCCTCAAGTCCTCCTTCTTCTTTTTTTAAAAAAAATCTTTCATCTAAAGTCATTTCATTTCAGTTCAGTTTCGTGTCTTCTGCCCTCCCCCTCCCCCCCGCCCCATGTTGTTTTAACCTCTGGAGACAGTGAGCAGAGGGGTGAGGCCATCACCCACAGCTAACGACTTGGGTTAGAAGTGAAAGCACTGGCTGGGGCCTGGTTTCTGTCTCTCCCTCTGGCCACAGAGCCACAGGACCCGTCCCCGCGCGCCCCCGAGGACATCGGTTGCGCCATCTGCCTGCCCCTACAGCCTGGCAACCGCCCGGCTTGGATAGTCGTTGCTGATGTTTTCCTCACATTTTTGTTGGTTTTAGAAATTCGCTAGCTCTGTGCTTTTTAGATCTGGCTCGCTCGCATGCAAGCAAAACCGGGGTGAGGAGAACAAACAAGCAGGCCAGCCGAGGCCAGCCACGCTCAGCGAGGGCCACGGGGCGCGCCCACGGCGGGGGTGCCGGCCGCACGCATCTGAAAACTTGTCGAGGCCTCGGGGTTTAAAATACCCACACTTCCTGCTCCTTGCGGAGGGTGCGCGCGGGGTGCCAGCAATCACCAGCAGCGGTTTTCAAGCTGTCTGTCATAATAGGAGGTGTCATCAGAAGCCCGGGCCGTCTCTGATGTTATTTTTTCCACTCTGAGCTATGCAGCGCTATAAAAGCAGAATGCTGAAAACCGGGGTTTGTTTTGAGTGCGGAAAGTGAAGGACGAATTAATTGTACTGCAGCAAGTAAAAACCAAACGCTTAAGAAAGGAAAAAAAAATGTGTAAACAGTGTGGAGATTGAGTTTCAAAGCCCTTGTTTTTGAAAAGTTTAATTGTATTTCAACTAAAGCCAAACTGTCAAAACAGGGGAGGCTGATCCGCCCTGCTTTGAAAATGCATTAGGCTTCTTATGTAAAAGCCCACAGCTGACATCTGAGAGGAGACCCAGCCAGGGGATAGAGGGGACGGCAGCTTGGAGCCGCCCTGCAGCACCGCCCTGGGGGCCACGCGCAGGTCTTCCGATGGCTCCGCAGAGCACAGACAAAGGGGAGGCTCGGAAGTGTCGGCCGGCGTACAAAGCCTGTGGGCCCAGTGCATTGTTCGCTGTCCTTTCCACGAGAGGAAACGTGCAGAGACGCACAATCTAAACAGCAGGTTATAAATAACAGCAGGAGGCTCCTTCCCCCGGAGAGAGCAGCTGCGTCTGCTGGCCCGGGCTGGGCGGCCGGGCCTCTGCCGCACAGCCCTGCGGCCCGGGCCGGCTTTCCGGCCCTCCTCCCGTCCCAGACGCCACTCAGCCGCTTCCTCCGGAAAACGACCCTGGTGTTGAGACGGCCCTCCTGTCTGAGTTCCCATTCGAGCCTCTCCTTCAGGAATCGTCTAGAACTTTCTAGCTTCCAGTGCAGAGATTCTTAATCTTTTTTTTTTTTTTAATGTCAGGGAGGTTTCTCTAGTCGTAAACCATTCTCAAAGGAAATAAAACTAGAGTTAAATAAAAAATGGACGGTGTAAGCCAGAGACAGCACAGATCTGCAGGGCTAAAGCAGGCTTTGAACAGAGATTTGGGTCCCAAAGGTGGCCACCGGCCTTCTTCCTCCTCGGTCCAGTCACGGGCCCTGGGGCCCGGGGCCACCTCCGTCATTTTATCCTTGGATGCTGACGCTGTGAGACGAGCCCCAGTGCCTGCCATGTGGACGCCTCTAGGGTTTAGGACCTTGGGCACAAGACAGCTACCCTTCTCTCTCTCCCTTCTGGTTTTCCGATCTCCCCCAAATGTGACACATCCCACACAGCCCGCCATTGGGAAGAGTAGACTTTTTGGTCTATGGTCTGGGACTCTCTGTTGACCTTAGAAAAGTGTAGCCAGATAAAAAAAAAAGGCAGGACACCCCATTTATCATGAATTTCAGATCAGCAGCAAATCATTTTTTTAATGCAAATCTGTCCTAAATGTTATAGCAAAAAGCATGTCCATGAAATACTTAGGACATACCTACACTCAAAATTTACTTGTTGTTTATTGGAAGTTCACATGTAACCTGGTGTCCCGTACCCCGCCGGCGCGATCCAGTGGCCCTTTGGGGCCTCTTGTGTCCTGAGTGACTGCGGGCCCCGCTGCCCAGGAGGAGAGCCTGTGGAACGTTCTCCTGCCGCCCCAGGGCCGGGCGTTCCTTGCCGCTGCCTCCTCCGTCCTGCCGTGTCCTCACCTCTGTCCGCCACAGCACTGGAGTCATTAGTCATGCTTCTGGGCCCTGGAGCCTCTGCTGGCTGAGACCGTGTTTGTCCACCTGTGGGCCTGGCACACAGCAGGTGCTCAGGAAGTGCGAGCAGAGAGCGGTGGCCTGGAGGGAGAGGGACACCAGTCTCCCTGAGTCACGCCCGGACTGTGGGGCTGTCCTTCTGGCAACCTCCAAGTGTCTGGGAAGCCAGCGGAAGCCACCACGCAACTCCCATAATGATAGCTTTCTCCTTTCTTATTCCAAACAGTTTGGATTCTTTAGAAAAATTGCTTTTGGGAAGGAGCAGAGGATGCGGGAAGCTCAGGAACCGGCCGCCAATGGAAACCAGGAAAGGAGTGCCTCTAATTGAAAGCAGCCAGCGCCCAGCTGCATCTGCGGCGCGGAGGCCAGCTGATCCCCCGCTGGCTGGCGCCCCGGGCAGGCGCCCTGCACAGGCCCTCAAAGAGAAGGGTCAGGGCTGTGTCAGGGCCTCTCCGCCAGACGTCTTCCCCTCCCCCATCGAAGCGGACGCTGGGTGCTCAGATGTGCAGAGTATGCGGAAGCTCAGAGCCGCTCACAGCCACCTTCTACCCCTTTCATCACACACAGAAAAGTCCCCTTTCAAGTTTGCCAAGAAACGCTCTCAGCACAAGCATTTACTGCTAAGCGCCGTTGCTGGACTCTGAGTTTCCAGGGCCTTCCTGCAGCAACACACATGTCCGGGCCCCGCCGCAGCCCAGCAGCGTCGCGCTCATTACGCAGACCCCAGGGAGGCCCAGAGACGGGGACCCCTGGTTCACGGTCACACGGCACGTCGTTCATTCACATAATACATGAGCGTCATATGAGCACTCTCTGCTCAGGCATCAGAGAAACGGGGATGAGGAAGATGCTGTTCCTGGTAAAATCGGAAAGAAGGAAGGCAGATAGATCTTGAGCCCATGGGAATGCAGTGGGGGAAGGGACAGGTGAGCGGCTTTCGAGAGCTACGAATTGCACCACGAGGCAGGAGAGAGCGGTTTTGCTGGGCGGGGACCTGAGGAAGCATGGTCAGCCAGGGCTCTGAGGTTATAGGCCAAAACCTCTGAGCTGCTGAGGTCAAGCCTCTGGGTCACGGCTCCGAGACGTCAGGCAAATCGGCAGGGTCAAAGGGCCAGCCGATAAAGATGGAGGGACCGAGGGTAGTCGTCAGGAGCCCCGAGCCTCATGCTGCCTCTGACAGAGCAAAATTTGGACGGGGCATCTTCTCCCTCAGGGCCCTCCGCTGGGTTTTTCATCTGAAACTGGGGGCGGGGGGGGGGGCGGTTGGGTGGTGCACGAGAGCTCTTTTAGTACCGACATTCCAGAGTTTGCCTTGAGGCCCTAGACCGTGGCCCACTGCCGACTCAGCTGCATCAGGCTCGATGTGGTCTGTGGAGACCATCCCTGCGTGGTCCAGCGGGTGGTCACTGAGCGCCTACCACATGCCCGGCTGCAGTGGGGTCAAAGCACGCGGTCTGTCCACCGGCCGAGGAGCCACGCTGTCTGCGGGAAGCGCGCCTCTCGGCCGCGTGCCTGCGGGGCACTGCACACTCACTCACAGCGCCTCTGCTCGCTGGCGATGCAGACAGGAGGCCTCAGCAAGCTCTCACTTTGATCTCGGGGAGCTCATCTGCAGCTCGGGTGTGCGCAGCCCGTCCTCGAGGCGTGGGAGCCGAGGCTGAAGCAGATCAGCGCGCCCCGATGAGGAGGTTGTTCCAGAGCCAGCGGTCAGGGTGTCAGGCAGCCCCCCGGGGAGGACAGTGAGCTAACTGGTGGGTGAGCGACCGTGCACAGCTACCTGGAAGAGGCCCTTTTAAAGAAAAAAAAAAACAAAAAATAAGAGTAGTGATACGGCCAGAGTCGTTGAAATAGGCATTCCCCTGCTGATATCTGATGCAAAAGACTCAGAGGAGAAGGCAGACCTTTAGGGGAAAGGCAGTAATTGGACCCCGGGCTTGAGGAGGGAGGCAGGGAGTGCAGGTGCAGTGGTGAGGCTGTGCCCTTGGGAGGGGCTGGGAGTTTGCACGTCCTCCTCCGGGGCATCAGGAGGCTCGGTCGCAACCTGTTACTCTTCATGGTGGGAGGAGACGCCTGGGTCCGACCCCACTGCTGTCCCAGTGTAACTGGGAAGGTTCCCACGTTCATCCTCGAAAGTGCAGTTTGAACAGTGTGTTACCCGGGGGGTCCCCAACCTACATCCTGAGGGCCGCCTGTGGCCCAGGATGGCTACGAATTTGGCCCAACACAAAATCACAAATTTACTTAAAACCATTTTTTTGCTCATCTGTTTTCATTAGCGTTTGTGTCTTTAATGTGTGGCCCAAGACAACTGTTCTTCCAGGGTGGCCCAGAGACGCCAAGAGGATGGACACCCCACACGGTTACCTTTGTGGAGCTGAATCAAATGACCAATTTGAAAAATCAGGTGACTGGATCAGGGGACACGAGTTTCTGAAAGAATGACGCAGCTTCCCCAACGACTGAGAAGGGCCCCACAAGGCAGCAGTTGCTCCCCAGGAAGCTCCGGGCGCTTCTCCGTGGGGACGACTTGTCGCGGGTCTTAACGCTTCCCACGGCCAGGCTCACACCAAGGCCCGGGTCTTTAGAACGGAGAGCTCGCAGGCCCCAGATGACGAGGCAGCCCTGTGGATGCTGTCTCGATCCTGCCTGTCCGGCTACCGCACCCTCCACGTCCCCTGAATCAACCACCCACTCAGTCCTATCCCCCGTGATCCCAGGGCCCTGAGGAATGCGTCTAATTCAGGGAGTGGTGCCCAGAGCCGTCCCAGAATCACTGCACCCAAAGGGTGCTCGGGGCCTCGGGCGACGGCTGGGCCTGCTGTACTGCCTGGTAACCGGAGGCCTGGGGTTCATTCCCGGGAGGCACGTGGGCATCAGGCTGCTGAGAGGACTAAGCAAGACAAGCCTCCTGTCATCTCTGCTTGCACTGCCTCCTCTGCGGATGAGGCTGGCTCTGACCCCGCAAGGTGCGGGGTACTGGGCACTGGCTCTGGGGACCCCATGTGCGGAGCGGTCCCACTTCTCCTTTGCCGTGTCCGCAGAACCGAACTGGCCGAGACGGAGAGGTGCTGGTGCGCCCGTGTCGGACGGAAGTGCTTTGTTCCCACTGAGGGCACAGCTGGTGTCTCTTCCGTGTCCTGGGGAACCGTGGCCATCAGAGCCTGTCCTTGTGGAGCTCACTCTGCAGAAGGCGAGGTGACAGGCGGGTGACAGAAGGTCAGGTAGTGCTGGCGTCACTGGGTGAGCCTTTTAGAAGGAGGTGACGATTGGAATAAGATGTGATAGTTTGTGTATGAGAAGCACTTAAAGCCAGCATTAAGGCCCCACGGCAGGACCCAGGCCACATCTGCAGGGGAGTTAGGGCCACAGACATGCCGGTGGGGACAAGAGTGGGGGGACTGAAGAGCACCTGATGGGTCATCTCATACGCCATGGGACCGACTTTGGGGTTTGTGGGCTTTTTTCTAATTGTGATGGGAAGTCATTGGAAGCTTTGGTCAGAGAAGTGAAGCTACCCTAATGACGTTTTAAATAGACCATTCTAGAAAATGCATGAAAACCAGAGGGTAGAAGGGCACAGGGAAGACGTTCTTCGGAGGCTATCACAACCGCTGGGCTGAGAGGCGGGGGGGGGGGGGGCGGGCGGTGGCTGGTCCGGTGGCGCGGCCGAGGCTGCGAGAAGGACGAGGTCCTGGCTATGCCTTGAGGGCAGAGCTTCAGGGTTTGCTGACGGGCCGGACTTGGAGAGTGAGAGAAAGGGGAGTCGCTGGTGACGCTGAGCGTCTTGGCCCTGGCGGGGTGGCGGTTCCACTCACGGAGGTGGGGACCCTGGGGGCGCCAGGAGTCTGGGTTTGGACATTCTGACTTCGAGTTGGGAACTAGACACTCACATGGAGATGCTGAGTAGCAGCTGTATACATTTTGTAACAGGTGTGATCTTAAAAATAGTCAACGGTTTCTCAAAAAAAAAAATCGAACATATAATTACCATACGATCCAGTAACTTTCCTTCCGAGCACATGCCCGGAAGAACTGAGAGCGGGGGCGTGAACAGACGCTCGCAGGGGTTCACAGCGGCATCGTCCACAAGAGCCGCAAGGTAGAAACAACCCAGGTGCCCATCGGCGCATGGGTGGAGGGATCCACATAGTGTGGTCGTGTGTGCACAGTGCAGTATCCCTCCGCCTTAAGAAGACAGAGAACTCTGCGGCGCGGATGAGCCCCGAGCACATTCTGCCGAGTGACGTAAGCCAGTCACCGAAGGACAGACACCGCACCTGGGTGCCGGCAGGAGCCGGCGCCATAGAGAGCAGAGCCGAAGGGTGGTGTGGAGGGGAGGGGCAGGCAGAGGGCGTCAGTGGTTCCCGAGCACAGAGTTTCAGTCTGGGAAGATGAAAGGTTCTGGAGACGGCGGTGGGGGTGGCTGTGCGACGATGTGATGTGCTTAACGCCACTACACTGTACTATGAAAACGGTTAAATGGTAAGTTTTAAGTTATGCCTATTTTAGCACAGTAAAAAGAATCCACCCATCGCCACTGCCAGAGTGTGCACCGGCCACGCGGAATGGATCCAGCTGTAGCAGGTGCCTTGCACCAAGTTCACCCCAAAGTCATGTCTCCAAAGCCTGGGTCTGGGAGGGGCAGCCCCTGCGTCAGGTCTTCGAAGCCTCTTGCCGGACGGCCAGCGTCAGAAGGTCTCGGCCCCGCATTTGCGACGCTCAGCGACCTGCCCGTGGCCTGCCTCTCGGAGGGACGCCAGCAGCCACGCCCCTCACCCACAGAGCTGGGCCTCTCCCTGGCTGTTCCACAGTCCCGCGGGGTCCCCCGCTTTGCTCAGGCTCTGCCTTTCAGCTGAGCACTTGAGTTCCTCTGTCCCTTTTATCAGGTATTGCCCACTCCTGTTGGCAGAGGTGGATGTGCTCTCAGATTAATAAAATTTAAGTGTCAGGGCCCCCCACGTGCAACATGCTTCCTGGGGACCTAGAGGCCCCAGAGCCGAGTGTGCATGGGCACGTGGTTTGTGAACTTTGCACATGCATGTTAGGTAGGTTGAGACTGTGTCTCTTTCCATCCCAACTTTGTTCCACATGCTTTGCTCATTTCTTGTGGCTTTGAAGTGTCTGGGAGCATTTGGGGGGTCTGGCTAAGGGAGAACGACATCGGGGAGATGCTGAATTTGGGTTTAGTGTGATGTCTGCGAGTCTGCAGTCTCCTCGGCACAGGTAAGGCACACCAGCTGTTCTGGTGTAGGAATGGCTTCCTGCGCTGGCTCGGGTGGCACTGTCGCCTGGGCCCACAGGGCCTGGGGCCACGTCACAGTGTGGACAGACGCTATGCCATCCGTGTCCAGAGTCTTCGGGAAACGGGGGGGGGACTTGCACCACGCGAAGCCAGATCTGGTCCATGGAGAGATTCGGCCACCAGGTGTGCAAAACCATAAGGAGAAAATTCCGTTTCCTTTGAAACCTGGTCAGCATGGAGGTTCTCTGCAGTCAGGAACTTGCCTGGCAATGCGGCAAATACAATGGGACTGCACAGAGCTGGCTTATGAGGGCGGGGCCCAGATGGCGGGCGGGGAGTCGCCAGGGAGCCAGGGGTCGAGGGGCAGACGGTGGCCGGGGAGCCCTGAGAGGACAGTGGCTGTGTGGCCCCGTGTGGGAACACGTGGGAACCGTCCTAACACGTGTGCATGTTATATATTTTGTGTGCATATGTCGTGTGGGGTGCGCTGTACCGTATACATAACACGTGTGCCAGACGTCTAAATTAGGAGATACTGCATAACACAGACACAGAATTTTACTCCTCAGCCGTGAGAAGTCAGGGGGAACCTGGTGGGGTTCCAGGTTCTCAGTCCATCGACAGGCGGGTTGCCCCAGCCCCGTGCTGGTTCCAGGATGGTTTGATCGTTCCCAGGTGTGCGGAAGGGGCTTACCGGGAGGCCGCAGGGAGCCACCGTGGTCCATAGCCCCAGGACCGGCTGGTGCGCAGGGAGGGTGTGACGGGGGAACGGGGCTGGCTCAGCGCTGCGAGAACCAGGCAGGGGCCCCCGGCCCGCGAGGAGCAAGCAGCACCCAAACACACGCCCCTTCAGAGGCAGGTCCGTGGACTTGGTGGGAGCAGCGTGCCCCTCAGAGGCTGGAAGGGCGTCGAGAGGCGCAGGAGCGGGGGTGAGGGGGCCCTCGGGCCGGGACGCAGCCACGCCGAGCTCCAGACCCCAAACCTCTCCTCGTAGGTGGGGGGAGACGGGAACGGTTTTAGCTTTCGAAAACTGTAAATCTGCCCAGGAGCTGGTTTGGCCGACGGGATGGAAAATTCTTAGGGTTAAAATTCAAATAAGAATAATAGCACTGGAGTCAGGAGTGCAGTTTCACTTAAATTATGCTCCCAGAGCTCTGTGAAGTCCATCCAGACATAATTAATACTGTTTTTTTCTCTTTTACTACAGAGGATAAGTTTTGGCTGTGAGGGCACACGCACACATGTGAGTGCATTCACAATGTACACACGTATGTGCCACGCAGAATAACAGGACGATGAAAGGCACCCTCACGTTGGCAGAGATGTGGAGGGAGGGGGCTGGTGACACTGCTGAGATGTGGGCGCCCCTGAGCAGCCCGCTCGGCGGAGCTGGGGGCGGGCATGTGCAGAGACCTCGCCCCGCCCACTGTGTGTGCTCCCAGCACGTCCCCTCCCTCCCCCGCCCTCTGCCTTCTAAGGCCACACACACTCCAGCCCTGCGATGCCACCCTTCCTCCTGCTCTCTCTCTCTCTCCCTCCCCCTCCCGCCCACCTCCTCTCTCTCACCAGCCCTCCCAGGCACGCTCCTCGTCTCCCCATTCCCAGCGTTTACACCTGCTTCTTTTCTGGAGGAAAGGAAAAGACGCCTGTTATTAAGATGGGGGTCAGTCACGCAGTGGGAGCAGAGCCTCGGGCGTGTCACGGATAAGGCAGGAAAGAAGGTGCAGGTTGGGGCCCGAGTGGCTGGGTTGTCACCATCTCCGGGAGTCCTGGAGATTGCCGGCCCCGCGGAGTAGGAGGGAGTTTGCTCTTGGGGCGGCCGGGGCTCCGTCCAGCCCTGGGCACAGAGCTGGCCGCAGCCATGCTTCTGATTACGCTGATGCAGGTAGCTCTAGACTGGATGCAGGGCGGAACCTCGGGAGGAGACGCAGTGACCCTGGCCTACCGCCTGGCTCCTTGGCGTCCTGAGCAGTTCCCGCTGGGTCTGGGGCCCCTGTTCCGAGCCTGGACAACCTTCTTCTCTCAGCTCCAGCTCGGACGGGCTTCTGTAGGCCACGCTCAGAAGAGTAGAACCAAAGGGGGGTCCCCGACACACACACACACACACACACACACACACACACACACACACAGCTCGACACCTCACCACGCAGGGGAGCATGGAGCAGTGGTGACAGGCGGGTCCCCAGAGGAGGACACACTCCTGGGACATGGTCATGGTGGCATGTACGGGTTTCCTCACCTCCTCCCGGGGTCCCTCCTCAGGGCCCATGAGCGTGCAGGCTGCAGTGAACATCCCGGGCCCTTAGATGTGGTTCTGTCCCTTTTACCCTGGCACATTCTCTCAAGCTTGGTAAAATGAAAGCTTTCGGCCCCGATGGCTTCCCTGTCCTCTCCCAGCTGGGAGCCCAGCTCTGCCCGGGGGCTGACTGCATTCCCACCTGAGCAGGGACCACCGGGTGTGGAGCCCAGAACACCCTCACACTGGGGCCAGAGGCCCCCAGACTCCGCCTGGAGACTGAGTCCTTCCAACCGTGGAACCTGATGAGGAGACCTAAGGCAGAAGAAGGAGGGACTGCTCTGTCCGTGAAGGCGGACAGGGGGTTGGTGGGAGAGGGGAGGCTCCCAGAGGGTAAGGGCGCACCCAGACTTGCCGTGGGCTCCTGAGCTGACGCTGGAACCTGGGGCTCACGTCCCGGCTTTGGTGAGCCCCCAACCCAGCCGGAAACCCCACGGGCTTGGTCGGCATCAGAAAGAGCGTGTCCCTGGTCCCGGGGTGGCCCACGACCACAGCACCTCCCTCCAGGGCCCTTCCTTCAAGTCATTGTCAGGCCCCAGAGTCCTCCCCACCGGGGTGCCCAGCAGCCCCTCCCTGTCCCCGCTCAGGCCTCAGCCTCGCTCTGCTCCTGTGGCTGGTGAGCACGTCTCCTTCCCCAGGTCTTCCCAGTCTGCAGGGACCAGCTGGGCCCCAGGGTGGCTGTCGTGCCGCCAATGGGGGCGCTGAGAGGTGAAGGGGAGAGCCCACCAGCTCCAAGGACGTGGGGCGGACGGGTGCAAGGCCGCCCCTCCAGCCTGGATGGGGCCTGTCCAGGGAGGGAGGCTGCGGCTTCTGAGCGGGCTCCCTGCACCACTGAGTTCTTCATCATCTGTCCCAGTAGAGCCCCTGGAAATCGATGGAGCCTTGGGGGGCTTCCTTCAAATTCAAAATCTAAAATAACCTAAGAGGGTAGTTTTAAAACGTGCCTCTTTATAGTACGTGAGTTCTGTGCGCAGTCGGAGCGAGTTCAGCGCCCGGATACAAGGATCCACTAGTTGCAGAAGGAGAGTGCCTGGTGGAGGTCAAGACCCTCAGTGTCCGGAAGTGTGTGGAGGTGCCAGGGGTCCCGGGTACCATCCCAGGGCACTGCCCCAGAAGGGAAGAGAATGCAGAGGGGTGAGGAGGCGAGGAGGCGAGGAGGAGAGGGGACGAGCGTGCAGTGGAAGCGCCAGCGTTTTCCGATCGCCTGCTCTGCGCTCGGCGCCTCGCACACATGTCTGTGCCAGGTTTGTCGCACGGCCGCCCCGGGGGCTAGGAGCCACTCTGCTCCCTTCACCCACCCATTGAGGAAACCGCACAGAACGGTAGGTTTCTCACGGTCGTCCCTGGGAGCTGTGTCCTTCGAAGTGGCTCGGGGGACAGGAACAAAGGAGGCAGACGGGGAAGAGAAGAGAGGACGAGGCTAGGATCACTCGCTGGTCACGGTCCAGAGAGGAGCGCTCCCACCGGGGACAGTCGTCCTGCCCCCGGCCTTCCAGCGAGGAGGCTGCTCACCCGGTCCTCAGGGGAGGGGGTCTCGGGCCATCGCGCTGAGTGCGGTGCAGGTCCTGTCCTTTCCCCATGCCACCCGCCTTCCGTCTGCTGCGCATTTCCTGCCCCTGCGTCTTCCAGGTTCATCCGCTGCGGGACAGGCTTCTCTGTGCGTTGCTACCAGGACTGACTGTCAGGAAGATTTGGAAAGTGAGGAACCGCACACGGTGGAGAGGGGACGAGCAGACTGTGGAACTGGACAGACCCACTCACGTCCCAGCTCTGCTGCTGCGGACTGACTGTGCTGCTGACTCTGGGCGAGTCACTGGACATCCCCGGGTTCCGTGAGTCACAACACGGGGACAATGATGGTATTGCTCTCACAAGGCTGTTTCGAGGACAAAATGAGATCATGTATGTAAGACACGAGGCACCGGACCTGGTGCATACTGAACGCGCACTGCCCACTGGTGCTTGTCGCTTCTAGGACGTCTGTCCCATTTAACCAGCCTCCCGACGGGCCCCTGGGGAAGCCGCGGGTGTGGGCTTAACTTGGTCCAGTGCGGCCAGATCTGCTGAGGTCGGGGTGAGGCCTGTCCTGGGCCCGTCTCTGTGCCGTTTCGGGGGTGGCCGTGGGGGAAGACTCGTGTGGGGGCACCAGTGGCGCTGGGCCCAAGAGGAAGCAGCCCACAGCTGACGCCCCTGGAGGTGCAGAGGGTGTAGGCAGGTTTCCGGCGCCTCCTCCCGGCTCTGGGCTCCTCTCCCTGCAAAGGAGCGTTTCACTTCCCGCTCAAATGGAGCCTCAGACTTAGCTGAGATATATTTGTTGGGTCTCCAAATGTTTTGGGGCTTCAACAAGGTCTGGAAGGAGTAATGCCCTGAGTCATCATCACCTTCTTAAGGCACATGACGGGTAGCTGCCGAACCCCGTACAAAGTATTTCATGCAGCAGCTGGGGGCCAGGAGAGGCTGGAGAGAGGGTCAGGGAGCGGGGGGTGGAACCAGCAGGGGCACAGGTTCTGCTCCTGTGGCACCTTTCCCCAGAGTTGGCCCCTGGGTCAGTCCCCGCCAGCAGGAGGGCCTCCCGGACCCCTCTGTGGCCCCCAAGCCCTGGTGGAGGCGGTTCTCCGTGTGCTCCTCCCCTCGGTTCAGCTGACGTGGAGAAGTGGCTTCTACTGCGGGGCCTGTAGGTAGAGAAAGTGTATGTGGTGGGGAGGATGTGAAACGGGCCCCCGAGGGTGTGGGTCGAGCTCTGTGGTTCGCTCCCCCACAGGCACAAACAAAGAGCAAGTGTTTATCGGCAGAAACTCTGGGCCTCAGCGACGGAAGCCTCTGGTCCTCGCCCACTGTGACGGCTTGCACACGCCACACGTGTGTGCATGCACGCACACACACACACACACACACAGCTGCCCGGGGTGCAGAGCTGGGCAGGGTGCTGAGCTCGCCCAGCAGGCTCGTCTCCCATCCGCACCAGACTCTAGAGGACCTTCCACCTGCCCGCCACACTGGGGAAATTAGCGGCCGGCCGGCCTTGTTCAGGCAGGATGCCTGAACCCAGCGCGTGGACAGCAGGGTTTCCAGTGGAAACCATGGAAGGCCTCGAGGTTGGGTCAGGCCGTCCATCCTCCACCCCTGGATTCTAGTCCTCTGAGGGGACAGCACTGGTGGCACCTCAGGGACTCCCCCGAGGGCAGCCTACCCCCAGCGCCCCAGGCAGTGCCCGTGCTGAGGCGGGGGAGCCACACGGGGCCCAGGGTGCAGGTGCGGACGCCTCTCCTCCTGCTGGCAGACAGAAAGGGCTGCCACGCGCCCTCCTGCCGTCCCGCCAGGAGCCTGTGCTCCTCTCACTCTCCTTGTCTCTTCCCTGTTCTTCATGGCCAGGGGAGGGTGGGATCCTCCAAGGACCTCCCAGGGTCCCCTCTCTCTTCCCGGTCAACCCTCGCCCCACCCCGTGTCTTTCTCAAGGATGTAAGCAGTATGTTCTTATGAACAGCCCGATGTGCACACACTTCCTGCGTCCTGGACGCACTCCCCGGACGTGGCTGTATTAAGGGGTCATGATCCTGCAGCAGTCGGCAGCCGAGATTTTCCAGAGCACCTTTGGACTCGCCCCACTGCCCTGATTTTTGACCTTTGTCCTCAGATGCTTCATCTCCGTGAACAGTTGGTGACGGTGCACCTCCAAGCCTGGGGGCGTCTGCAGATTGGGAAGCGAGCGGTGTCTGTGTCTGTCCCACCCCAGGTCTCCAGAAGAGAAACACAAGAGGAAGGAGAACTCTCCTCCAAAAATCAACAGGCTTCCAAATGTCTGGTTTAAGAGAGCTTTTCTCTCTTCTCTGAAGACGGATGTGCACTTGTCTCGACAACCCCCTGAGACAAGAGTGGGTGAGACTGATGGTCATGTTCCCTCAGGCTCCATCATGAGCAGGGTCCCTAGTCTGCGACCAGCACGCCCCTGACACGCACATGAGTGTCTGGGAACGTCTGTGTCCATTTTCCAGGCAAGCGGCCCTGCTTTCACTTGAATGACAAAGGCGTTCTCGACTGGGCAAAGATAAGGACCCGCTGGCCTGGGTCATCTCTGTCGTCTCTCTCTTCGAGCCCTCCCAGAAATCCCCCAAAGTTCTCCCTGCAGCACCCCTGAAGCCCAGGCCCTCTCCCTGCTGCCTGGGTGACACTGGCCCCGTCCTCACTTGCCCAGACACTTCCTGCCGCCCCCCCCCAGCTCCCAGTCTCCCCACTGGCAGCCCACTGCTCATCACTGCTGGAATGTGGGTCCTTAGATGCCCACAGGTTGTGGCGGTTGCTCAGCCCCCAACTCCTGGCCCTGACCTTCCAGCCGTGGCCTCTCGGCCAACGCTGCCAGCCCAGGCTCTGCGTCTCTGCCGGACTTTGTGATGTGGGAGACCAGACCCAGCTTCTGCCTCGCCACAGCTGTGTGGTCTTTGACGCATTTCTTAACCTCTCTTAGCCTTGATTTCTGCATGAGGATCGAATGAGATGGTACACCTGGTGAACCTGGCACAGTTCTCACTAAGCTATCTCACCAGTGCTGTCCCCTCATCCCCCTTCCTGCCCTGCCTGCTGCCCAGAGTGGCCTCTCCCTCAATGCCTTTGCCTGGTGGCTTCACCCAGCCCAGTCATTGTCACCTCTGAGGTGGCCCGCGGGCTGTCCCCAACCCGTGGATTTGGGCTGAGTCCTGGGAGGGGAGCTCCGAAGACTCAGGGAAGCGAGGGGACTAGAGGGCTTAAGAGGCAGGGGGAGGCGACGGTCACCTAGGAGAGGTGCTCTGGGGCAGTTTCCGCGTCGCCTCCTTCTGAGGGTCTGCTGAGACGACCCAGGGGCTGCACGTGGACCCCCAGAGAGAAGCCCCAGAGGGAAGCCCCGAGGAAGGTCTACAAAGCAGTCAGTTGGCCGTCCCTTCCCATTACTGTCCTGCCTTTTGTCACAGGGCCACTGGGGCCAGAACTGTCCAGGTAAATGACCAGGGAGGAGCCCTCGGACCTCGTGGCACACCCCGAGTCCCCCTACTTCCCTCCCACTTGGCATTTGTATTCCTTTTTAAATCAGAAACACACATTATGTTTGCCAGCTGATTTGTGAAAATAACAGAACCACTGTGTGCCACGGAATAACTTCATAAAACATGAGTCAGTTTTTTCCCCTGTACATTACCTGTTGACAACTTTCCTTCTGTGTGTAAAGTACTCTGAACCCCTCAGAATAAAGGTGCTACCTCAACACAAGTTGCTACTATTTTTGTCATTATTATTTTTTCTTAACACAAGCCCCCTCTACAACAGCGGTGAGCATGGAAAGCAGTTATTCCGTTTGCTTTGGTCACGCCTGGGTCTTGCGACAGCCACGGGGGACACCCGAATGCTGAGTCACAGGAGGAGCACAGAGCACTGTGGGCCCACACGCCCCCGTCCCCCAGAGTTTGCAGTCCTCACGGACAGTGGTTGGTTCATCAGTCCCCTCGGGCCAGAAGCGGTGACCGCTGTTGCCTTGTTTTAAAGGGAGGGAGAAGCTGGCAGACCTGGGGATCCCAGAGGAAACATCGAACCCCCACCTGACGCCCCTGGGGATGTGCCAAGAGTGCCCTTGGGCACCCAGCAGGGTCACTGGAACCTGATGTCCTTTGCTGGCCCAGCAGCTCTGGGTCAGACCCATGAGTCCCTTTTGAGCCCTCCGTGCGGGCGGCCTCCTGCCACAGCCCCCACCAGACACACGGACCACCCCGAGTGCCTGGGGACACTCAGGAGGTACCATGTGGCTGTGATGATTACGTCGCATGGGAATGCGCCAGAACTAGCCAAGGCGACAACTTGCCCATCTGACCCCATGGCCGCATCTTGCAGGCTGTTAGAAACCCAGGACTCGGGGCTGGGTTCCCGCGAGGCGTGGATGGCTGCCTACACCGCACCCTGCCTGCTCACACTGGCCGGAATCTGGGACTGGGGGGCGCCACGTCTGCCCGTCTGTGCACAGCAGTGGGGCAGGGGATGTGGCGTCCTCGGAAGACAGTGGCTTGGGGGTCATGGGGCCTCATCATAAACCCCAACGAGCTCTGCCCTCTCTCACTGGAAACCCCTCTCGCTCGCTCTGCGATCTGGGGCAACGTGTTTTCCAGGTCTGTTTCTGCCCCGACTGCAAGAGGACAGAGCATCTTCCTCGTGGGCTTGTCGTGAAAACGGTCGAGAACACAGTGCAGCGCCAGCCAGCGCAGGGAAGCGGGCAGGAGCGGCTCCCACCCCGGGGGGCTGTCGGGTGGGCGCCCAGGGGTGCCTCATGGGCCGCTGACACTGGCTGTGGCGAGAGCACGATCTCCGTGGAAATCAGCACATGCTACACAGCGGGGCTCCCCCCAGCCCTGTCCCTGCCGGCGAGCTCATTTATCAGCACGCCCTCTTGTCAGAGGCATCGATACATAAAGCTATTATATAGTAAACACACAAAAAACCGATGTTGATTCAAAATGTACCAACAGAATACATCAGTACATGGGGCACAAAATCACTCGTTTTATAAAAAGAGTGATGTCACATCTGCCCAGAACTGATCACACGGGAAGATGAATGGAACCTCTTTTGGTCCACGGAGCCGGTCATTTAGGTCTACTGCTTTTGCTTATTGAACTTAGGAGAGTAGTTTGTGTTTTTTTTTTTCTAGTCACGCTAGTAACTGGCTAAGAAGAATACCCTGGCTAAAACTCAAACCAACAGAAAAAAAAAAGGTTTGGGGAAAAAAGGAGAGTTTGGGGAATAATTTCCCCTCTTTCCAATCTGGGCCAACAGATTGTCAATCAACAAACACCCAGCATTGTGCTTGAGTCTGCAACCAGTACGAGAAATACACAGAGCGATTCTTGACTTCACGAAGCTCCCAGTCCATGTGGAGTGGTGAGGGAGGAGGCGCCGTGTTTGAAGTCACGTACGAAATGAACAGCTTCTGCAAACGCGTGCCATTCCACAATGGGCTTCCATGTAGGCGAGATTCAGGCACAGGGACGTGAAATTGGTGCAGCTCACACAACGAATAAAAAGCACAACTGGGGTTTGTGCTCAGATGGCAGACCCAAGAGTCTTGCTAGAAGTAATTGGGGGACAAGCGATGGCATTGCGTGCCGACAATGGGCTAACCTTATGTGCAGATACTTACGGAACGGAAGCTGTAAGAAGAGGCTAACTGTGTAACTGTGTGGTCGTTCACAATGAACGCGGAGGGTCAGAGCCATCGAAGGGGCAGGAATCCCCACGGTCTAACCACAGGTGGGCAAAGCCCCAGGCGTTTCGTCCGTATCTTCATAGATGGCTGCGCCTTTCTGTGGTATTTCGCTGAACGGTGGATACAACCAGGCTGCGTAAGGCTGGCCCAAGGGTAGTAAACCCCCTGCCAAACCGAACCGCCAGGAGGAGGGGTGGGCCCCCCAGGGGAGGGTGCAGACAGCGGTGGGGCCCCTACTGCTCTGTGCTCGGGCCACCCGGAACATCAGGGAAAAGTCAGTCAACCCAGTGTTTCGGTGTTATAGACCCAGTCTATGCTTTCTTATTATAAACATCGTTCTTGCTTTCCCCCTTCCCCACCTTTCTTCTTGGTCTTTTTTTTTTTTTTTTAACACTGTGGGCTTTTTTGACTGTTGTCCACCCAAACATGACTCCAAGTAAGAAATGTTGGAGTGACAATGGCACAGCCTGCGCCTGGCTGGCGGGGGGGAGTGGGGGGGAGCGACACTGGGTGTCTGCGATGCTGGCGACCTCAGGCGTGGCCATAGCACGCCGAGGGTTATAGGGGTGGACTATTGGTATCTTGTCTGAGAGAGGAAAGGAGAAAGTCCAAAGCGAGGTGGGCTGGCCCCTGGGCACTACAGTAAGGGCAGCGGGCTGGAGCCAGGCCACCCCCTTCTCCTGGAGCCCCTGAATACAGTGCTCTGTCCTCGGGACACTGTGGAGCGGGCTCCCTGGGTCAGCTCCCCAGGAAACCTGGGGCTGCTGCCTCCCCCACCCTCAGCTCTCTCAGGGCGGCCCCTCTGCCACCCCTCCGCTCCTGCCTCTCCAGCCTCTTACAAGTGTCCTCCTAGGGCCCAGAAGCGCACGGCGGGAGTTCTCGGTACAAGGCTGTCTCTTTGGGTGACTTGAACTGGAAACCCGTGTAACTCTTTGACAAGCTATTTAAGGCCACAGTTTCTCATCTGTAAAGAGATATTCTTATATCTGTTCAGTGGTGTGCCGGTAAATGTTGGATTACTAGCTCTCAAAAAAAAAAAAAACCCCAAACAAAAACAAAGTTTTGCTTTTATGGTGTTTGCCGATTCCCATAGTGTAAATACTTCCCTCATGGTCAATTTCAAGCTGATACCATGACGTCACTGACCGTGGATTTGGGAGCACGTGCCTGTGATGGGCTCTGTGAACTGGCTGCAGCCCAGCCAAGACTGTCCAGGGGGGCCTGGGGGCACTTTAACTGGGTGAGGCCCAGACAGAGCTCGGCGTGCGGCCCAGCACTCGGCTGTGGCTGCCGCCAGCCAGAGCTCTTGGCTGGCAGCCCCCTTGCCCTTCAGAAAAGCAGCAAATGGACCCCCTTCTCTGGAAGGAGCAAATTGCAAAGGCTTTGGAAATGATGTGAGGCTCTCTTTCCTGGTTTCTGATAAATTGCTCGGAGCACCTCCTTGGAAATAACTCAGGGCCCGTGTCCGTGCCTCCAGGCGGCTCTGAAGAGCGTGTCACTTACGGCATCTCCCTCCCTGCCACCAAGATCTCGAGTCTCCGTGGGGATGGCCACCCTCGGCCAGCGCCACGACACCCGCGCCAACCAGCACACACACAACATGCGAAAACCTCATTCTGCTTTTAGCCAGCTCCTCGTGTGTTTGTTCCTTTCCTAAGCAGCGGCTACGCTTCCGGCCACAGCCGACAGAGGAACAAAGTGACATTGTTCCAAGCAAACAACTCTGGTATCAGTTGGAACAGACACACAATCACGCTCCCAGACCTTGGTCTCCGAGCCCAGCTGGACAGGCAGCAGTGCAAAAGGGCTCGCGGCCGCCAGGCAGCGGAACACACCTTTATCTGCTTTCAAAAGGCCTTTGTCAAGGGCAGTGTGCGGGTGGGTCCCCCGCCCCCACGGTCACTAACATCCTTTGGAAAACCTGAAGACAGCGTGGCTTTCCTCACTGACGGGTTTGGTTCCGGGTGCCTTTGGCTGATTTTTTATTCCTTGCAGCCCCTCGTGTGGGGAGGAGGAGGGAGAGGGTTTCTTCCCTTCTCTGTTCCTTCTTAAGGTCCCCGTAGTAAAACTATTCTTCCAGTTTTTAAACTCAGTCCCTCCATCTGTTGGACTAGATGCTCATTTAGGATTCTTCTGCCGCGAGACACCCTCGGAGTCCATGAGCAGCCGCCTCTGCTCTGATCTCCTGCCCTGAGGCAGCCAGGACTGATCGACAGCAGGATTTACCTCGGGAAAGGTGCCGCCTGCCAAGTCCTACTTGCAGGCCTGCGTGCTGGCAGACGGTTTGCAGCCCTCTGGGTTCGTGATGCTGGGCACTCAGGGAACCTTCCAGAGAATTCTCTTTGCAGGTCATTGGGCTGCCTGGGGATCAGGAACGCACAGGGCCCAGCCCCACTGCAAAGGTGGACGGTGAAAGGGTCGAGCGTCCCACCAAACAGCAGAAGGTGGAACGCTAATGAGACCAGCCTGGCCCTTCGCTGGCCCTGAATACGGGGTATTTTCTTGCACGTTTTAAAAAATGATTCTATTTAGGAAAGTAGCTGGCTCCTTGGCAAGCACCCGGCCAGAAGGTGCTCACAGACACCTTGGAGACTGCCAACGTGGTACAATGGGAGAGTATCAGGGAAGGTGAAAGAATTAGCCATGGTGGGAGTGCGACTTGGGGAGAGATAACCCTGCCTGCAGGGACAGAAGGGGTGGGCCTTACAGGCGGCCAGGAAGAGACACCTCCCTTGGGAAATGAGCGAGATTCCTCCAGGCACAGGCGGGAGGGAGGGGGTGGCCGGCAGGGAGAGCACCTGGACAAAGCGCAGACACATGACATGTGCATGGACCAGCGTGTGCATGTGGGCTGCTTTGTGCCACCTACGCAAGGAGTGAGAGAGCTCATTCTTTTGAGCCCATCTGTGCATTAAAAAGTTATTTGTTGAGTGCTTTCTGGGGTTCTCGCTCTGATCCGCACAGAAGGGGCATAAGACGCCCTGCCCTTCCAGCGCCCCGTCTTCCTTCCCTGGAATGTGCTCAAGTCCCTCTGGGGTCCGGGCTGTCAGGACCTCAGGGCCTGGAGGCGTCCCTTGGAGCTGTCAACACAACCATCGTCTGGATACTTGAACCTGGCTGTTGACCATGACTTGCTGGATCTCTTCCGTTGCTGCCTCGAGCTCTCACAGTTGTCCCCCTTTATCTATGGGGGTGCATTCCCAGACCCCCCGGGGATGCCTGAAACCGTGGGCAGTAGTACTACACGGTAACCAGACTGTTTTTTCCTATACGAATGAAGGGGGACCCCCGAAATGGAATTTATTTATAAGAAATTGTGTGTTTATGGTATTCTTACATGTTTGAACTTCAGTCACCTTCAAGGACTCTCCATTTGACACAATACACCCACTGAGACAGTTTTTCCACTGCTCAGCACAGCTTTGGAACTCATTGATTCTGATGCCTTTTAGAGCTTCTGCCACTTTTTGTTTCGCCTCTTCCACATCAGCAAAACGTTTCCCTTTGAGGACTTCGTCATCTAGGGAAACAAAAAAAAAAAGTCGCTTGGGGTGAGATCAGGTAAATAAGGAGGGTGGGGCATGGGGATCGTGCCATTTTTGGTAAAAAACTGCTGAACACTCAGCGTGGTGTGGGAGGTACACTTGTAAATCACCCATCATGAAATTCAAAGGCTTTGAACAGAGCCTTAAACAAAATTCACTGAGTCAAAGCGCAGCCTCTCACAACACCGCCAGCTGGTACACTGATACAGATGGGTTTCTAGAACGTTCACCTAGCAGGGGAAGCCTGTCCTACAAGGGGTCCACCCTCTAGAAGGTAATTCTGGGTGTTTTTGGGTGTCCCCTCGTACATATCTATGATAAAGTTTAATTGATAAATGAGGCACAGTAAGGTAGTAAGAATGATAACTAATAATACAATAGAACAATTACAACAATATGCTGCAAGGAAAGTAATGTAAATGGCTTTGGGGCCACGATTACGTAAAATAGTAGAACGTGTGCCCTGTGATATGGGGACATTTTACTTGACCCCTGAGGTGAGATGGCCACTAAGTGACCGCAGGGCAGGGGGCGTCTCTAGCGTGGGGGTTCCAACGCCCTGCCCGGAGCAGCAACCATAAAACTTACAAACCGCGCCCTGGCCTGTGTGGCTCAGTCGGCTGGAGTGCGGGTTGCACAACCAAAGGTTGCCGTGAGATTCCCCACCAGGGCACATGCCTGGGTTGCGGGTTTGGTCCCTGGTCTGGGTGGGTATAACCCCGGGTCCAGGTACATGCCAGAGGCAACTGATCGATGTTCCTCTCTCACATCAATGTTTCTCTCTCTCCCTTCCTCTCCCCTTTTCTAGCTCTCTAAAAGCAATGAAAAAAAAAGTCCACGGGTGAGGATTTAAAAAAAAAAACAAACTTACGAATTGTTTATTTCTAGAATTTTCCATGTCATATTTTTGCACCACAGTTGAACACTGGTAACTAAAACCACACAAAGTGAATCTACAGAAAAGGAAGAAAAGTGCTGTTTCATTCTCTACTAATTTTTAAATCTACTTAATCGAAAGATAATTTACATAGAGTAAAAGGCACAGAGCTGAGGTGTGTGAGGTTTGGTGACAGATGCGTACGTGCAGCCCCGCCCCAACAGGATAAAACGTCCCCATCGTTCCAGAAAGTGCCCACGGGCCCCTTTGCCCTCCGCCCCTCTCCCTGCCCCGGACAACCCAGGCAGCCGGGGATCTGACTTCTGTCATCACAGCTCAGTCTCTGAGTGGAGTAAAGTGGGAGATGGTCTTTGGCATCTGACTTCTGCTCAGCACATGCAGTGTCTGAGGTTCTCTAGTGCCGAGCGGAAGGTGTGTTTGTGGCAGAGTTTACCGAGTTTGTTGCAGGTTTATCACGGGAGTTACCGAACCTTCGGGTTGTGTTTGTTGGTGTGTTTGCTTTCACTTCCCAGCTAGATGGTGAGCTTAGGGCAGGGACGAGTGTCACCTGCCTCGTCCCCACCCTGAAACACCTCCCCGGGGCTGTGTCCGACTGCATCCTGAAAGGTCTTGGCTAATTGAATTTTATTTGTGGATAAGACGTGGTCCCTTCTGGTTAAGATTCATAATCTAATCATGGCGGCAGCTACTAATGTAGCTCAGTTGTCCCAAGGCCAAAGTGACGCATTCCCCCATTCATTTATCAAGTATTTATTTCAGAGGAGAGAGGCCAGGCTCGTGGGTATCTGAGACGCAGCGGAGAGTGACACGTGGTGGGCGAGGAGGGCAGGAGAGCAGCCACGGAAGCTCCGGCAGCCCTGGGGCCTGCTGCTGAGGACCCTGGGGCCGTCTTGAGGCAGCGCGGGGGACGCACTACCTTAGGAGCGGACAGGTTCAGACATGGAGAGGACGCCATGGGCCCGGGTTATCGGCCCGGCAGAGGCAGAGCCGGAGTGGCAGCGGTAGGGCAGGGAAGGAAGGTGACCCGGTCCCAGAGGCAGCACTGGGTATGTGTGGAAGCAGCGGGTGGGGAGGTCTGGGCGGAGTGTGACGGGCGCTGGGGGATGGGGCACGACAGCGTAGGCAGGCTGGCACCACGGAGGACCTCCAATGCCCAGCTGGGAAACTCATGAGCAGCTTCAAACACACGACGGTGATGCTACTGCAATGGTTTGCACCCACCGTCCGGGAGGCAAGCCCTCTCCACCTCCGTGTCACTACATCAGTGTGACAGGGGGACAGCTGAAACTCAGGGTGTGTAGTGACTTGGCTAGGTCCCACTGATGGTGAGGACGATGAGATACCTTCTGGCATCTGTGGGTTTTGTACGCCGCAGGGGGCAAAGGCCTGGGAGGCACGGACACCCCGAGGGTCGGAGACAGCCTTTCTCCGTGGAAGGCATGGGGGTGGGGTTTGCTCGTTTGTTTTCAAGGGGTGGGAAGGCAGTGAAATTACTACCATCAGTGACACTCCACACCGCTTTACACTTTTCAAGCTGTCTCACACTCATTGGGCCATCGGACCTTCGTGGTCACCCTGACAGCTCAGCCAGCCAGGTGGTGTCATTGGTGTAGTACCATTATCGTTGCAGAGTGCCCGGGGGAGAAGCCAAGGCCCCACGGCGTGAAGAACCTCACTCGAGGAAACCTAGCTCATCAGCCAGGACTCAAGTCTGCGTCTCGTGTATGAATCTCTGCCTCCAGCGGTTGAGGGCCAAGGTGCGGGTTTGGACAGAAGCGTCCAGAAGACCAGACCTGCAAGCGTGGCCAGCACTCGTGCTCTCTCCCACGGATGTCTGCTGGAGGTCCGAGAAGGGCTTAGAAGTGTCTGGATAGGGGTCTGACCCGGACTTCCGCTATGAGTGCATGGGGGTCAGATATTTCTTCTGTGACAAGAGCGACTTGAGGATGTGACTCACTCAGCTCACTGCCCGTGTAGACAGGTGTCCTTCTTCGATCTTCAGGGCCCAAATCAGGGAGTAAGACCCGGGAGGGGCCCCCAGGTCGTTTCTGCAAGGGTGTGAGTGTGGATGGTGGAGAGTTGGTCCATGTGGCTCTCCACTGCCCTCCCACCCTCAGGCCTAAAGCTTCTGTCTGCTGCGTGCTCAGCCGGGGCTGGGTCCCGGCAGGCTGTATACTATGACCTGGGCCCAGCTGGAAACACAGGACTTCAGGAGGGGACAGCTAGCAGGAGCTGGCCGGTGTCACCATTTTGCCTCAGGTAAATTCCATGCACCCAGGACCCAGAGAGAATGAGTCGATGACCAACCACGAGAAACCACTGCTGTGAAACAGAGCATCTGAGAACCACGTGGAGGGGCTGACGCTCTCCCACGGTGGGGCTATGACCTGGAACCCTTTGCCAAATTGGGAACCTCCCAAAAGGTTTGCTTGTTCTTGTGCGCCACTGACCTCTAAAACAGTTGGCCGGACCGCTCAGCCGTAGGTGATTCATTATCACCTACCCTGCCCATGAGCGAACCTGTTGCTTCCCCCTGTGTCGACGAAGCTGACTTCCCTCAGCCCAACAACCCCCTCGCCCAGTCCTGACGCTCCGAGCAGAATGACTGTCCTGCTCCCTCTCCTCATGAAACACACACGCGTTGTGAAGGGGTTCTAGAAGGAAATCTCCCCTCAATGAAATGTTCTGCACATGCGTGAATCACTCCCCCTAACAGCAGCCAGGCCCTCAGCAAAGAACGACCACTCTAGGTCATCGCTGGGAACACAGAAGATTATCAAAGCCAAGCCAGCTCTGGCCAGTTCTGCCACCCAGCCTGGGCGTGTGCAGAGGCTGGTCTGTCCCTGCCCGCGGCCTTGGAGGAAGACGCTCCCAGCAATTTTCTGGTCCGTCTTATCCTGGACCAAGTGTGCATAAGTTCTAAGCCTGAAAATCGAAGAGAAGTGAAATCTTACACTCAAACAAGACCCTTCCATCACTTGAAAAATGGTCTCTCCCTCTCCCTCTTCTGCCCCCCTACTGTGCCATAAACACAGCGGCCTTGCTGAGAGCAGCCTGGGCCCCGAGCTGGGAAGAGTCGCTGCAGGAAGGAAGAAACATTAGCCTGGAATTCAGTGGACTGTCAGCATTGCTGCTGGGGTCAGGGCGAGTCGCTCCTCTTCAGCAAACTCGCGCCAGGCTGTGGGCCTCCCAGATCGATCAAGTGATTGATCAGGTGCCGGAGGACCAGGACCGGAAGCCTCCCAGAATCCTTCCTTCCCCGTACACGTCTCCACACAAAACCGTGACAGGGAGACTGTGTGAGGACCGGGGAGGTGCTGTGAGAATCTGCAGCGTTTTCTCTCTTTTGTATTTGTCGGTTTCCCTGGATGGTAAGAGACTGAAGAGCAGAGGCTGCGCTTTATATTTCTTCTCTTTCAGTTCATGTCCAAATTCATGCTTCAGGGCAGAGGAAAGGATTCTCTCTGGCAGGTGCTATTATTAGTCTCAGCCGAAGGTGACGGGAAGTGACTCGCTAATGAGAGAAGGAGCCAGAGCTCAGCCCCAGCAAGGCGCCTGCTCTGGCCACGCACCCCAGGGCGGCCCCCTTTCTCTGTTCAACTGGGAAAGTAAAACGTGGGCCTGAAAAGATGCAGGCGTGTTTTCCTGTTCTCTACAATAGCATATATGAGAACTAGATGCACTATACAATCGTTCCCACAGCAGGGGAAATATGGTAAGGAAATGCAGTCAAGTTCACACGCCAAGGAAACAATTCATGCAGGAGGGCAAACGTGCCTTCACCTTGACCTTGGTCAGTGGTTCAGGCTATGGCGGATGAGTTTTGTTGGTGCTGCTGTTGGCTTCCCCCAGCATCCCCATTCATTTCCCAGCATCCTCTGTCCCTCGTGGTGGTTTTGTATTTGCAGATGCAATCTTTGAAACAACTCCAAAGGAAAAGAAATAGTGTTGCGAGGAAGGACAGAAAATTAACCAAAAACGGGTGAAACTTAAAATTCCTTCAAGAACGGAGGATAAACATTGAAACTGAACAATGGAAATTCAGTATGAATCTGCCCACCGTGCCTAGAAGGTGCGGGCTGGGATGGTCCCCTGCCTGCGAGAACCCAGGCGGGGCGGCCAAGCAGACGGCGGACCACAATCAAGGGAGCGAGGGGTGAAACGAGACACTTTGTCACAGGAGAACGGCCAGCTGTGCAGGCACGGGCCCCCCAGTCACACGGTCCTACAAGCTCCAGGTAGGGAAGAGACCACACTGAGAAGAGCGGCCTCGGTCTGAGACCCTGACTCAAGTTAGACTTTGGGCCTCACCCCTCTCAGCTGCAGGCACTTCAGCGTGGGTCCACGGAAACCCGGAATTCCCCGAACATCACAGCATCGCTCCTTCTCTCTCTCTCTCTCTCTTCCCTTTTGTTGCCTTTGTCTTGGCTTTCCCTCCCGTTCCCTGCAAAACCAAACATGCTCGCTCTCCCAGCTTCACAAAGAGAAACCGATTCCAAGAGGAAATCACTTCACAGCAAGTGAGCCCTGGGAAGAATGCTAGACTGAGGCGCCCTTGTAATGAGATTAAGGGAAAAATGCTTTTGTGCATCCAACTCAGACCCGTCCTCAGTCCACAAAAGGAGCCAAAACAAACACGGGCATTGTTTTGGGAAGGAAAAGGTTAACAAGCTATGAAAACAAAATTAGAGATATTTTCCAAGCGTGACCCTCAGCAGAAGGAGGGGAATGCGGTCCGGCGACGCCGCCGTAAGCATCCCCTCCTCTCTGACATTTATCCTGCAGCTGGGGTTGGGGGGGAGGGGGGCAGCAACAGCCATGACATTCCAAACAGATGATGAGGAGCCTCGCTCTTCCTGGCGACAGGCTGCGTCCACCGTGCAGAGGCCTGGGCCCCGGGGGGAACCAGGCGCCCAGCTCCTTGGCTCTTTCTGAGAAGCGAGCTTGGAGAAACCTCCGTGTGTCTTGTGGAGCTTGGCGTTCAGTCACCCTCTGGCCCAGGCGCTGGTTTGCAAATGGGCATTCTGAGCCAGTTTTCAGATCCTGACCTCACAGTGACCCCAAGGACAAGACCTGTGCCTCAATTTCCTCATTCGTTCAGTTAATGTTCACTGGGCACCCAGCGGAGGGCCTCCTCCTGTGGGTATGAGGTCGAAATGCCCCATCCTTGTCCTTCAGAGACTCAGGATCTGGGGAGGAGGCAGGTAAGCAGATGCGCAGCTATCGTATGTGAAGCACATGCATGTAATGTTTATCAAATGGAACAGTCTCAATCGGTTCCCCAAAATGGCAGTAACGGGGGCAATGCCAGTGGACCTTTGACACTCAAGTGGAACGTTTTGTGTTTGTGTGTGCGCATATGTGTGCGTGCACACATGCGTGCAAGTGGAGGGGTGTGTGTGCGCGCTCTGACCCAGTCGCCCTCCGTCAGCAGTGCAGCCCAGTTCTTCAGGAGCCTGCATGCCTGCATCCACGCTCTAGGCCGGCTCCCTGAGACTGGCGGCCACCCTTAAGGACGGGAACACTCCCGCTACAATGTGTGTGAAGAGGCCAAGACGAAGGGCTCGGTGTTCCCTGGCCAGCACCCCCGGGGGCCTGGGCTGTCTTCGTGTAACTCAGTGCACACAGACCCCGGCGTCGAACCACACACTCTGCTGCCCACCGCGAGGAGAGGTTCGTCAGCAGAACCAGAGCCCAGGAGACAGAAACGGGGAGGGTCTCGCGGTGTCTGCAGGGGGGTCACGCCCAGGCCCCGGTTTTCTCCAACAAAACTTGAAGTCCTGCTTGTCACACGGACGTGTCCCCTCTGCTGTGGCATTTGACAGGAGCTCTGTGAACTCTGCTCAGGCTGAGATGGCGCAGGCGCCTGCCTCCCAGCATCTCCACGAGGACGCACACTCCAAACTCCACAGCCCTCGCTGGCTGGCGACTCCCCAGGATCTGAACTGATAGGAATCGTCTCCACACATGGAACAGTCGACCCAGCCACAGGCACGTGGCCGCTCTGGCTCAGAGAGGACAGGCACCGCGGCAGCGACTCCTCCAATTCGGGGGCTGGTCATGGGACGGCAGTCCTGTCCTCTCCCTGAGACATGGAGTCTGGTCACACTGCAGAGCAAATCGGGAGTGGAGCAGACAGGAGCGCCATCGTGCCGCTCCTGCCCGGTGAATTCAGGGATGAAGCACCGGTCTCGCTCCTCTGGGCTCTCTGGTTCACTTCCGCTCAGCACGTGGGTCCCGGAGTTTCGTTACCTCGATGTGGAGTTAACCAGGATTTTGTTTCCAGATCTACAGGTATATTTGAATTTTCCATTCAGATCGAGTACTTACTTCGAATTCATTTTGTCCCTCAGACATGGGTTCTTTGAAAGCTTGCAACTGGCTCTTGGTTATCCCAAGTGCAAGTTCCTAGTCCTGGACCAGCTTCCTCACGTGCTCTGGACACCCCCTCCCTTTCTCTGCCCACCCAGGCCGGGGACTCCTGCTCCACCAGAGCACTGTGCCGCTTAGTCCTCGAGGCTTCTGGCGGGAAACCAGAGTTCGATACCTGATTTTGTTTCCCCAATGAATGAAGCTTATACCTGAAATCAGACTTATTTTTAGGAGTTCTAAAATATTTCCCACACTCTAGAGATATACAGCCTTTCTAGGCTACATTATAAAGAACTGGAAAACCTAAATAGACCGATTGCTAGTAAAGAAATTAAAATGGTAATCATAACCTCCCCCAAAGCAAAAGTCCAGGACCAGATAAGTTCTAAGCTTCACTGATAAGTTCTAAGAAGATTCAGTACCAATCTTCCTCAGCCTCCCCCCCGCCGAAAAATCAAGGAGGAAGGAACACCCTCATTCACTTCCCAAGGCCAACATTACCCTGACACCAGCCAGGCGAGGAGGACAAGACGCTGAAAGAGAAAATTTCGGGCCAATATTATTGATGATCACAGATGCAAAAACCCCCAACACGACACGAGCAAATCGAATACCACGACGTATTCAAAGGACCAGACATCACACTCAAGCGGGGTGGGGGGTTGTTCCCGGCATGCAAGTATGATTCGACCGACATCTGCAAATCAGTCAACTCGAGAGACCGCGGAAAAGGAGTAAAATAAAAGAAACTGTTTCTCAGACTCAAAGAAGATACAGATGAAGGCCTTGCCCTCTCTGCGAAGCTAGTGAACACCTCAAACTCAACAAGCCCGAACCTGAGCTCCTCCCACTCCGGCCCCTCCCGCCCGCACCTGCCCCTCCCAGCTGCTGGGGACGTCTGTCCTCCAGCTGTATCGGCCCCAGACCTTGGAGTCATCCCTGACTTCTCTTTCTCTGATGCCCTGTGTTGGCATTGTCAGGAAATCCCACTTACTTCCTCAAAAGCTGTCCAGAACCTGGCCACCGCTCGTCCACGGCACTGCGGTGACCCGAAGCCACGACCGTTCCACCCTGGAGCACAGCAGCGGCCTCCATAGGTGTCCTTGCTTCTGTCCATGACCCTGCACTCTGCCCTCAACCCGCCAGCCGGAGTGATCCCTGGAAGACATTAGGCAGGTAGCACCACACCTGTCAGAGCCTGCGGAGGCTTCCGGCTCAGCGGGAAACGGTCGGAACCCTCACACACGCCTCCACCACCTCTCTGGCCGTACCTGTGGCCTCACTCCACCTTAGCCCCTCCAGCCTCCGTGTCGTCCCCGCAGCCAGCCCGGCACACTGCCACTGCAGGGCTTTCGTGTCCGGGACCCTCTCCCCGACCAGGTCCTGGCCAGGTGCCTCACCCAGCACCGCCTCTGCTCTCGCCTGCTCAAGGGGCCACCCTGACCTCTGCTGACCTTGCCTGTGTCACTGACCTCTTGGTCCCTCATGTCCCACTCTGGTTTTTGCTTTTTGTTTTTTTTCACTGCCCAGGAGGCCCAGATCTTAGTGTTGTTTACAGGCGGACCCCTAGCTCCCAGAGCCCATGCCCACCCTGGTGGGTCATCAATAAATACTTGTCACATGAACTGGTGGCTCAGGGAGTCAGTGCACGGTGCTGAGAAGAGCCTGGGTTTGTAACCAGGTGGGCCAGGCGGAAGTCCGGCCACTGCCCAGCTTGGGCAAATCCCTTTAACTTTTGGAGCCAGGTGCGTACAATCACGAGTACAAAACATCCAAGGTGGGTTCAGATGTATTTAAACACTCAATAAACGGTCGTCAGTGGGGCTGTCGTTGCTGCTGTGGATGCCAACGCCCACTGTCACGTGGTGGTGACCTCCAAGGGCCGCCTGTCCAAGCCCAGCCTCTCAGGCAGGACCCTAAACTGAGATCTGGGTGAGAGGTCAGCACCTTCCATGCTTCCGTCTTGCCTGTCCCCGCGGTTCCTCTGTTTAGCAAGAGGGAGGTGGTAGAAGGTGTGTAATTGCCCCGGCAATAATCTGTTCGGTGACATTGAACTCCATCCAGCCGCACCCCTGAAACTGCGGCTCGGAGAGCAGGCCGGGCCTGGCAGCCTTGCTGTCGTTACTCCTCTGGGAGGTGGGCACCGTGGGGGCCCAAGCGCAGCCCAGCCCCTCGCTCAGTGAGTGGCCCCGGGTGTGTGTCTGTCTGAGCCTCACTTGTTCATCTATAAAGTGAGGACACCAGTATACTCCTCAGTGGAATTCATGCAAGAATTACATGAAATGCGGGTGCTTTGCACTCACTCGGTGTTTGATATGCCGTAGAAGAGTCTGGTAGCAAGAGAGGGCAATGCCTCAAGCACCCTATCGCTAAGTAACTGAGTAGGGCTTCTCCTGAGGTAGTGAGGTGACGGTGCCTAGAGGTATTCAAGAAGAAAATGGACAACTACTTCACAGATTAGTGAGCAGGCTTTCACTGAGGTCTCTTCACATCTAAGAGCTGTGGCCCCAGGGAGTTGCCCTGACCCCCCCCCTTGCCCCTCCCCCATTATACACTGCATGGAAGTGGAAACAGAGTTTGCCTTCTCACGGGTTGAGCTCTGGGGTGGTCCCTGTAGGATGAGGATGCAGAGCACAGAGAGGTGCTCAGAGAGCTCACACCGGAGCGTGAATGCGAGGGACCCAGGAAATTTTTGGTCGATCCCCATCACCAACACAAGGTGAAGTCCGGTGAAATGAATACGCAAGTTCCACCAAACACGCCTGGAGCAGCCATCCGACGCCCTCCGCTCTGTCAGGCGAGACAGGCTAGAGAGGCACTCTGCGTGATGGAGAGGTGTGAGCACAGGAGGGAAGACGGGAAAATGCCGTTCGCTTTGAAAAGTGTGAGAGTTCTGGACACGCTCCGTGACTGCTGAACGTGCCAGGGAGAGCCAGGGGCGGGGGTAAAATGCATCTGTGCGAAGGCTGTTTCCGAGACGCGGGAAGCCAAGGCCCCAACTCTCTGCTGTTTTTCGTGATGGTTCCTTGCAGTTCTTTGCACCCCCTCCCAAAGTGGTCCAGAGCCAGAGTGTGTTGCCATGGCGACGGGCTCAGTAGGGGAGCCACTCAGCATCACCCAGTAATTCACATCTGTACGGCTCCTCTCCCTCTCCTTTCTCTCCTCTCTTTTTATCTGTAAATGGAAGGCAGCTCGTGAGTGACGCCACCTTGAAGCTGACAGTTCCTGGAAGAAGGGAAGAGGATCCTTTCTTTCTGGGGGACATGTCTGTCCCCCCCCCCCCAGAGTCCTTTTTCTCTCTCCACGGGTCGCATTCTCTCACCAAGGGGTGGAAGGAGCTGGAGGGAGGGAGCCCTCCTGGGGGGTCTGGAAGGCAGCCGGAGCCTCTGACCTTTGCTGCTGCAGGAGAGGTTCTTCTTTGAAAGCTAAGGAATCAGGCTGCGGGCTTTTGCAGCCCCCTTAGACTTCAGGTGGGGTCAGAGGGAGGGATGGGGGCCAGGCAGTGAGACGAGCACTTCCCACCCCCAGCCCCCACCATTATTTGTCTACACCTTCCCTGTATGGCCTTGCCTTCTTTCTCTTGCCTGTTTCTTGCTTTTAGATTCCCTACCTGCCTTCTGTACCAAGGCCCAAAGCCATGGACCACAGAACAGGCTGAGCGGAGGATGGCCACTCGCAAGTGACTGGAGGGAGGCTGGCTGGAGGGGGGATGGTTCTGGATGGTCGGGCCCAGGGCTCCCTCCTCCTGCTCTGCTCTTGCCGAATTCTCTGAGGATGCAAACGACAGTTCAAGGTCAGCCCCTGACCTCTTCTTCACCACTTTTCCTTCCTGTAAGATTAACTGCACTTACGCTCTGGTCTGTACCTAATGGGACACCACAAACGCGCCCATGGGCTGTGGAAGGGTTGACTGATCCCTACAGAAAGCACTGCCGGTCAATGCTGCCTGAACCCGGTGCAGCCATTGGGAGCACGTGTCTTCAGGGCAGTCGTTTGTGGGCGTGGCCTGGAGCGAGGATTACGTCATGCCTCTACTGTAGTTTTGCCTTCCCTGTTCTTGCTTTTAAAAAATTATGTCTATTTAGTCCTTAAATAAGCAACCTATCCATATCATCAACATGGAACATAGTCCAAAAAGTTTATCGCAAACGTCTCATTCCCACTTGCGCCCGCTCCCCGGGGGCCAGCCGGCATCAGAGACGATCGCCGCGGTCGCCAACACGCATGTGTACTTCATTTTCTCTTCCCTGTTAACGCCGATTCCGAAAAAGCGGCGTTTCTGGGTGGAGACGGTCCGCCCGGTGAAGGTGCCCTGACTCGCTCCGCATCCAGTGACTCTTGCTAAGGAAGTCTGTGCTGCATTCGGCGTCTGCAGACAGACTGAGTGAACTTCTGGGCAATCACAGAGCTCCTCTGTTTTTAAATTTTAAGAATCGCTCCTCCTCCCTTGCCATTCCCAGAGTGACAGAGAAGGGACACAGGGGGCCAGGGGACGTTTGGTCATTTCTGCCCGGCAGGGAACAGGCGTTCAAAAGTACTGGCCAGGCGAAGACAAGGACGGCAGGCCTGGTGGGGAAAGGACCGCCACGAGGCCGGGCGGGCTCGTGCTGGAGAGTCCGTGTCCACTGGATGCGCTCCCGGGGATGGACCGGGGCGCTGGAGCGGGGGTGGGAGGGGGAGGAGCGTCGCCCAGACCGCTGACTTGGCTTTGACCGACTGTGCCCATATTTCGGTCAAGGCTGCTCAGAGTGGCTTGTGCGGGCAGACAGCGCCTGCCTGAGTCAGCCCTTCAGTAGGTACCACAGTGCAGAACCCGGAGCCGAGGAGCCAGGAACGGGAGGTCAGAAGAGGCAGACACAGAGCAGAAGCCAGAACAAGTGGCCAAGTGGCCAGGCAGACTTCTCCTGACCATGGTTCAGGTCAGGCGGAGACAGGCCCCCTTGTGCTGACCTCTTTGGAAAGGCCGTGGAGAGCCTCTGCCCGACTCCTGCCCGTCCCAGCTGCAGGGGGCCGCCTGATGGCACTGCCGGGGGCGGGGGGGGAAGGGGCGTCAGGCTCTGCCTGTGACGGAGTCTCCATGTGGCTGGACGTGCTGTGCCTGTGATGTGCTTCAAACGCTGTCAGCAGCTACGTGTCCCCATCCCTCATGTGGGGACAGTCCCCACTCCTGGCAATGGTGGTACAATCGAAGGACACACGTGCCTGCCTGGTGCGGGCCCGGAGTGGCCTCCGGGTGTTTATTATGGCCCCCACGGGTGTCCCTCCGCCCCGCCCTCTGGAGATCCGTCCAGAAGAGCACCTTGCTCCTCCATTGCCTCCACCTTCAGCAGTGAGCCTCTCTGCTTCCCAGGCTCCCCCGATCCCTGTCTGCGGTCTGCGGTCAGCAGGGCTGCCCAGTGTGGATGCCGTGGGCCGAGTGAGACAGGAGGGTCTGCGTTCTGTCCCTGGAGCCTGTGGGCTGAGGGAGGCAAGGGCGGGGGCCGGGGCGTGGGCAGGACTGAGGCCCGGGACGCCGAGAGAGGACCCTGCGGTTCAGGGGAGCTTCGGGCCGTTTGAAGATGGACACGACTGAAGGGCCCTCACCGACTGGCTCGTCTTTGAAGACAACGTCTAATGAGTAGGACTGAGTTGTTCTGTCTCTTCTGCTGCCGCTGTGTGACTGCCAGCTGCCCTGACCGTCGTCACCCCGGCCCCACGTCGCTGCCCCAGCCGCGCCCCAGCCGCCAGGTCTCAGCCCTGCCACCCAGTGTCCCCTTGGAAGCTGAGGGGCACCTTATGCCTCCTGACTGCCTTCTGGGGGCTCCCGCCCCTCCCAGAGTGAGAGACCGGCAAGGCGCGTGGCAGGCTGAACTGGCCTCCACGCCACGTCATCTCCTACCTTCCCTCCCCCAGCGCCAGCCCAGCAACCTCCTTGTTGTCCCTCAGATGTTCTGGGCGCCCCTGGCTCGGGGCGGTGCGCTGGCTGTGACCCCTGACCTCAGGGCTGGTCCCCCAGGAACCCACACGTGCAATCAGTCACCTCCTGGAAGTCTTTGCTCAACTGTCACCTTTACCAAGGAGCCCACCCCTGGCCACCCTGCTCGCAGGCCCTCCCACCTCTGTCCCTCTACTTTGCTCCATGTTTTCTGCTGCAATTGTCGTCTCTTAACCAATGACTAATTTACTTGCTAAACTGGTTATTTTTTGGCGTGTGTTCCCTTCTGGAATGAAAGCTCCACAGGGCAGGGATCTGGGTTTATTCTGTGCACTGGTGCGTCCAGGCACCTAGAACAGTACGGGGCACATGGAGACACTCAATACATAGTTGCTGAATGAATGGGTATCACTTTATTGCTAGGACTCCTGAAGGTCAAGCCAACGGCTGCTGTGTGCCTGGCTCGGTCCTGGGGGTGCTCACGAGTTCGTTCACACACAGCCCTGGGAGGCAGTGGCGACCCTCACTTTTACATATGAGGACACTGAGGCCCAGGGGCATTGAGCCACTGGACCGGGCCCCCTGAGTTGGAAAGCGGCCGAGGTGGGACCTGAGCCGGCCCACCTGGCTTCGGGGCCGGTGGCCTTTGCCCCACAGTGTGTCTGTCACAGTGGGGGGTTTGATCAGGCTCTGCCATAGGAGTGCTCCCAGGACGGCACGTGGTGGGGGGACACGGCCCGGATCAGTGATGGGGGGCCCTGGGGAACCATGCGCCCCACTGCGAGCAAACCCACTGAGCCTGGTGCTGCGGCCACGAGGCAGCAACTCACTGTCCCTCGCTGGGGCCCCAGACGGCCTCCTCGTCAGTCCTCCCAGTTCCTCGGGCTCCCCAGACACGTTCTCCATGCAACCTCCAGGTCTCCAGGCAGCAAACCAAACCCCACTGCTGACCGTCCTGTTCCGAAGGCACCCCCTTCCCCGAGTCACTCCTGCTCCTCGATCACACGTGGCTCGTCCCCCCACCCCCATCCCTACAACTGAGGCCCTGATCTGGCGGTCCCCCACCTCGCAGAGCTGGCGCCTGACGTCTGAGCTGGGAGGTCACCTCTCCAGCAAGGCCTCCGCTGCAGCGCAGCGACCACGGTGCGAGCTCCCTGGTCACGTCTGTGGTTCCTCATGTGCTCTCAGCCACCGCCTGCCAGGCCGGCGCTCACTGGGGCAGGCCACCCTGGGAGAGGGCTCCCTGCTGGAGGAGCTGCTGATGGTCCCCTGGGTCCCGGGGGCGTTCTCTTCGGTGTCCTGGAGCAGGGGCAGCATCCCTTCCACGGCGCCCTGGGAAGGATTCAAGGACGCAGAGAAGCCTGGTTTCTGGAAGGAGGCCTGGAAACTGGAGAGAAAGCCTGAGGTCAGGAGCCGGAAGGTGCAGGAACACAGCAGGGAGGGACCAGACAGAGTGGGGAGGAGGGCAAAGCGAGACGGCCGAGCGGGTCCCCCGGCCCCAGCACTGCGGGCCACCCGCGGGCAGCTGGCTGCCTGGTGGCTTACAGTCCCCCTCAAGTCCCTTCCTGTCCCAACACTCCCAACACACACACACACCCTTCACCTTCTCAAGAGGCGCAGGGAGAATGCTTTTCTACTTAAAATGGGAAATCACCGCTGGCAACGCTGCTCTAGCTCCGTGAGGGTCTGCTGTCCTTACCAGTTGAGTATTTAAATACTTTTGTGAGTTCCGATGGATCACGCAGATGTAAATATACAGAAAGAGACCAGTGCTCCTGGTTGTTCGCCAGCGAGGATGCCAGAAACTCCGACAGCTGGATTTTCATTGCTCGTCACCAGCCGAGGCCCCAGGCCTGGGCCGCTGGACCCAGCATGGCCGGGCCCCCGCGGGCCGAGCTCTGCCCAGCTGCTCATGTCCGTTCCGGTTTCCTTCGCTCCTGCTGCTCCGCCGAGCTCTGCTCCCACGGTGGCGGGAGAGTCAGGTCCGCGTGGGCAGCAGAGGGTTGTCTCGTCTTCACCATTCTGTTGGCCGGTGCTGGGCCAAGCTGGGCTGGTTCCTTTGTTTTCCCCTTACGGATCGGGCCACCGGGTTCAGGACGTCAGAAATGGATCGCTGTGAGCAGATCCATTCTCAGAGGCCATCTCGACGGGAACGCCGTGGAACCTGGAAAACCAGCGCCCTGTCGTGGTTCCTCCCGACAAGAAGTGGCTGGTCCTTCCCTGCTCCTTCGGGGTCCCAGGCTTTCCCGCCCCACCTCCGTCCACTCCAGGGCCCGCGTCTCAGGAGAGGTGAGTCCCGGGCATCCCCGGCCTGTGCTGGGCAGGAAGCCTCAGCCCCCTGCACCCTCTGGGGCCCAGAGACCGGAGTACCTGCGCCGGCAGGAAGGCTGCCCAGGATGGCGCAGACATGCCCCCGGTGATCTCCGAGTCCTCCGTTGAGAAGGCCGCAGAGCGGGATGGCTTCCCCACCTTTAGGTGGGACCCGGTTTCCACAGCTCACTGAGCTCAGCCACCATGTCCTGAAGTAACCTCATGTGGCCTACGATGTAGCTGTAGCGTATTCCCTGTGAGCTGGGGTGACTACCTCTGGCTTCCTCATGCCTGGGGATCCCCTGCTCCCCGCCCTTCTGCTGCCTTGCAGCCGCTGAGCCTCGGGAGGGCAGAGCCAGCCCCGGGCCAGGCAGGGCTGGGTCGCAGTGGCCTGCTGTGCAGGAGACATGTCTGTGGGCGCCCGTGCCCAGGCCCAGGCCCTGCCCAGCTGCAGCAGGCAGATGCGGGCAGCAGCCCCCACCTGGACGGGAGGCGCTGTTCTGCCTCATCACAGCAGAGACGAAGACAAGCCTGAGTCCTCCCACAGGGTCGAGGCAGGCTGTCCCCTTCGCCTCCTGCACCCCTCCTTGGCCGACCTCCCTACGGTCACATGCCCCTCCACGTGATTTTTGCACCTAGGCAATGTCCACTGAATGTGCATGCACTGGACAAAATTCCTGCAGCCACGGCCAGTCCGTGACTTTTTCTGGAGCCACCCCACCCGTCTGATCTAAACTCCAGCAGTTGCGCCGAGGCAGATGCTAAGGGACGGGCGAGTCGGGAACCAGGAGCCCGGCCCAGCACTGACCAGGCGTGTCCCACAGCCCGGCTGTCCCGGTCGGCGGAAGGGCGTTCCTCACACAGGCCAGGGACGGCGTGCCCAGGGTGGGACAGCCCGCGTTTATTCTTTCTGCCGGTGCTTCCTGCAGTTTTACGTTATCTCCTGCACTTGTGAGGAGATGGAGACCATGTACATACTTGCTTTTTCCTGATTCCATACAGTATCACTTGGCTAAACATCTACACTGGTTGCAAGGATACATTCTGGCCGACTATTAGAGACTTTTGCTCATTATCTTTCAAAACCAAGAAAAAAAACCCCAGCCTCTGCACAGTTTCTGCACATGAAGTTGTGGGAATGAGCTCGCCGCTGCGGTGAAAGCCACGGTTCCAGAATTAAGTGCTCCAGATTCGGGCCGTGACTAAGCATCGTGACTAAATGGGTCGTTTTCTGGTCTGCTGGCAGGCCGCCTCCTCCGGGGAGGGTGGACGCCAGGTGAGCGTTGCGTCACCGCCGCTCAGGGGCCCGTGCGACCTGAGGCGACCGTGCGTCCCATTGTCTGTGAGGCTGACTAAGGGTGGCTGGTCCAAGGAGCCATGTTCGAGCCCGGGGCGGGGACTCCCAGAGTCCAGACTGCGCAGCGAGGACCATGCGCCCGTTGGGGCCTCGTTGCTCCTCTGGGTGTCAGCCCACCGAGGAGAGGTTTTGGCGCCTCCAGCAGGGTCACGCCCGCCAGGTTCCATGGAGGACACGGGCCCTGGAACGCAGCCTTGGTCCTCACGGAGCTCGCCTGCTACGGCCAGCGGGACGTGCAGAAGCCGCAGAGCCCAGAGAACCAGCCCCCACGGGACCAGCCGTCTGTACCCGCGCAGCCCAACCGCGTCTCTGGACGCGGGGAACATCCGGACACCGCACCCTCGGGACGCGGGCCTCCACGGCAGGGTTGGTGAGTGCTTCCTGTCAGGACGCCACTGGCGTCTGCCTCTGTCACTCACTCGCCCTCAGGCATCACCGCCGTGCCATGCCACGGGTGATGGTTGTTTTTTTCAACTTTATGTCCCTTAGCTCTCCCTGGATTGTGGAATCATCAGATGCTTTAGAGGTGTGATCTACCGAAACGGGGAAACCAGGACAATCGGAAACGTGTGTGACTTGCCCACGGCCGCCAGGTTCCCCCTTCATCCGGAGGCTCGAGGAGCAGTCCGTCCACCAGAGGAAAGGGCAGGGGGGCCCTGACGCTCGGGGAGGTCCCCTTAGTCCCCGACCCTCTCTGCAGGCAGGCAAGGGAAATGTCCCTTCCTCCCTTCAGGTGTTCTCATGAGCAGGCAGGAGGAAGGGCTGTGGGTGACGTCAGCACAGGTTTATGCGCCTGGACTCACTCTGCGTGGCAACAAGGGACTCCCCTCGCTCTAACAGGTGTCTTCTTGTGCGACCCTGAAAGGCCCGGAGGGAATCTAAGCACCGACACTCGGGGCTGGGCTTCTCAGAGGCCCTCTGAGTGTCCCCTGCAGGTCTGCCCTTGGGCCCGCTGCGGGAGCCCCTCCATGGCCACTCAGGAGCTCTGTGGCTGAGGCCCAGCCAACCGCAGGGGCCAGCACCCACCCGAGTCGTGAGATGGCCAGGAGCTGTCCCCGCGGCCTCCGCACAGAGCTGGTGGCTCTCCCTCTGTTGCAGTGGGAGGGAGGCCCCGTCCCACCGGTCAGACAAGCCTCACGATGAGAACGGTGCACCTGCTCACTAACCCTGGAGCTGTCTGGGCGGCACGACTTTGAACGTGACCTCCCGAAGCTCCACGGTATGCTCGGGGCAGCAGGGCAGGTGTGAGATTCTGTACCTTGAGTCACCGACGTTCACATGTTAATGCAAACCCTAGGACTCTTTGAAAAATCCTCAGAACCAGTTTCCTAAGGGGCAGTTTTTCTACTCACTCCTGCTGGGAACAGAGCAGGCTTCTGGGGCCCAGCCGACCCTGTGGGGGGTGAGCTGGCTGGTGGATGGGGGTCCGGTGCTCCAGCGCTGGGCTGACAGCGCCTCCCTGGGCCCCCTGGATGCTCCCTCTGGCTCAGGCTTGAGCGCCAGGCAACGGAGGTGGATCCTCGTGCCTATGAAAGCCGCCTCTACAGTGCCAGCGTTTTATTGCACCATCGTCCCAGCAGCCTTCCGGTCGAAGGCCCCGGTGAGGTGCGGGTAGGAGCCGCACCTGAATTCCCGACCCTGGATGGTCGCCGACATGCAAAGGCCGGCGACGAGCTCCCCTTGTCTGTGTGCGAAGAGGAGCATTTCACTGCATTCTATTTCTGGCTGCGAAGCCTTGCCATGACAGAAGGCAAAGATAGAATCTCTCTGTACACTGATTTTTACTGCAGGCTTAATGCCTGCACGTGATTATTTTTACCATGCAGGTGAAGCGGGAAATTAAGCGGGGCTCTTGACGGAGAGAGGAAGCAGCTCCAGAAACGGAGGGCCGCGGGGGAGCTGGTCTCCTGTCCGTAGGCGCGGTCTGGCCGGGGTCCCCGCCGCTCCGAACTGCGTCCTCCGGCCCCCGCCCGCCCCGGGGCCTGTTTTTGCTTCCTCTCGGTTTCTCAGGAAAGAGAACCCTCCCGGGTCCTCCTGCTCTGTCTGCCTGACAAGCCTAATAGGAAACCTCCATTAATCTGCACGGGAGGATAATGGTTTTCCTGCTGTTTCACGCATGCTACGTCCGATTCACGGATCCTGAGGAGAGGGGAGCCCTGGGGGAGACGGCGTCACCTCTGCGGGGCCAGGCGATCTGCCCGCTGCCCTCCCCCCCACCAACTCCTGCCCCCAGGAAACAGCCCTCCCCCCACCTGCACTGGCGCCTGCAGAGGGGAACTCGACGTCCGCAGACAAGGTCCAGGGCGGCACGTGCCCAGCCTCGCCCTCGGTGGGCAGGCCCGGTCCGGGCAGCCCCTGGGGAGGCCGCAGGGTTCCACAGGCTCACAGGTGTGGTGTCGCCCGGTCCCCACGTACCAAGGTGGACACAGAGCCATCTGGTTCCGTGGTGCTTCTGCAAGGTCACCAGGGAGCATTCCCTGCACGGGAGTCAGCCCAGAGGACGGCAGCGAGGCTGCCCAGGCCCCGAGCCGCGGGACCCCTTTGAGCAGGGTGGCTGCTCAGGCAGACTCCCAGACCGCAGGGGCCTGTCTGTCCCCGGCTCCGAGGGCGTGGAGCCCCTGGCTCGGGACAGGGCATGAGAGCAACGTCATGGCTCTGCTCCCAGGCCCGTCCTTCCTCCCCGCTTCTCGGGAGCCCGAGGTTTGTCAGTGCATCAGTTCTGCCTAGCAACACGCTCGCCTGCTTGTGCTCCCCACACGCGGGGCGGCGTGTCCTCGCCAGCCCGCAGGTCCCGCCCTCCTGGCCTCCGCTCTCCGTCCTCACTCCAGGTCTCCTCGGCCTTGTCCGCAGCGTGGGTGGCAGGCAGGGTGGGGCAGGGGTGAGGGCCGAGGGGTTGGGGGCAGCGGGGCTGGGGAAGGTCGCCGCCCTCTGAGAGGAGCACCCCCCAAATGGGCCCCTGGGCTTCCTGGGGCAGGCGGCCAGTCTGTGACGGACAGGGCAGGAGCGGGGACTCCTGTTTGCCAACTTTCCCCCACGACCTGGAGCTGTTTCCTTCCGCCACCTCCACCTCTCTCCTGGCCCCGGGCATCGGTCACACGCACGCTTGACAGGCCAGGGAGGCCCTTTCAGAGGCCAGCTGTGGTCTGTTGGTGTCACGGGTTGGGGGGGGGGCGTGGGGAGCAGCCCGGCCCTGCTTTGGCCTTTCTGTCTTCCGCCTGACGAGGCCAGGAAACAGCCCCGTCAGCCCCTGCTGAGGCAACTTCTAGAACCAGGAGAGGTCTTTCCGAGAATCTCGCTGAACCCCGAGGGCTAGGAGTGTCAAATTTTGCTTTGTGGGGGAAGCTGGCCACTAGCCTCCCCTTCTCAGTAACCTATGCCCCAGGACCTGCCAGCTCTCGGCCTGGAGACCTGCCTTTGATCACGACCTGTCACCTCCCGGGAGATGTTCCACTCTCCAAGCAGGTGAAAAACGAGCCGCCTTAAAAATAGCAGAGTGGATTCTTCACAGGGTCCCCTTGTAACGTGAGACCGTCGGTGCTGAGGCAGGCAGCAGAGAGGACCGCCCTGCCGCTCAGGGGGCAGGCCTCGGTGGGCCCCTCGGATTCCCGCCACACCCCAGACCCGGCCCGGCCTGGGGCCCGCGAGGGTCAAGGCCGGCAGGACCGCAGCGGCCAGCAGAGCCCTGCTGGCTGTGGCCGCAAGCCAGCTCTTGCTCACTGGGGTCACCTTGGTGACAAGGGGCCTCTGCGACCGCCCGTGCCCTCTCCCCCCCCCCCCCCCCCGGCTTCCTCCGTGCTTGCGGGCCCGGGTTTCTGGAGCGTTCTCAGGGCCGTGGACACGCTCCCAGTGGAAACCATGACATTTTCCGTTTCACATTACGCAGCGCACAATGCCGCGGGAAGAGAGGGAGGGAAGGAAAACAGGGCCTGGGACCCGGCCCCTCGCGCGGTGCGCAGCCAGGCGGCGTGTCTCTGCCGCCGTCCTCCGTGTTTATCCTGGAGTCACCTCGCCGGGCGGACGGCCCGCCAGCGTTCTCTTCCTCTGGCGAAGCCCGTGAACAGGTCCCCTGCCTTCTCTCCCCGCTCATGTGGCGCATCTGGAGAAAGGCGTGCCTCCCACTTGGCTGTGTTTTTTTTAAACTTTACTTTCGACTGCCATGGCAACCGCTGCATGTTTGGCAGCGCGAGAGCGGGGGGAGAGCGCGCGCTCGGAGAGAAGAAAAGGAGCTCTCAGCGCGGGGCTGGCGGCCGTCCAGGCTAATCACGCCGCAGAGCCGAAATGAGGCCTCTGGCGGGCAGCCAGGTTACAAAGAACAAAGCTGTCAGTTCCTAATGTTGGCGGCAAAGCTTGTTTGGCAGCCTTATATGGTTTCCCAGAACTCCCTGCCTTGGCCGCCGTCCATTCCCTTCAGGGCAGCAAACAGGATTAGCACAGCCCGAGCTGTTTTTCTGCTCCCTCCTCCAACTGTTCCAATGACATCATCCCCGCCGCACGCACCGCCAGCAGGGCCGTTGGCTCCCTCCCTCCCTCCCTCCCTCCCCGCCCCCCCCACGCTCCCTCCCCCTCTAAGACACACACGCACACACACGCCCACTTCCTTCCTGTAGCCGCCCCCTCTCCTCTGGCTTTCTCCAAACGCTGTGTTTTAGGTCATTCTTCTTGTCCGGCTCTGCTGTTAAATTAAAACGCCCTGGTGCTTGTACATTTAGCTGAATCAAGCCAGACGCTGTATTTTATTTTTATAACTGAATTCCTGCGAGATAGAAATCTCATTTTCCTTCGCAGGCTGTAATCAGCACTTGCAGGCCTGTGGTTTCCAACTGCCCGTCTCCTGCTTCCTCGAGAAGTTCCACTGAGAGATGAACTTGGCTCCCGTTCAGGTTTAAAGGGCCCACGGCCCGGGACACACACACACACACACACACACACACACACACACACACAGAGTGTGCAAAGACCATTGTCTGGACACACGCAGCCACACCAAGGGCACGAAGACACCCACTGAGCAGGAGGACACGCAGCTGTACACAGTGGCATCCTTTCCTCTTGAGAAGGAAAGTAGGTGAACTGGTAAAAGCCAAAAGCTGCTTCCAGAAAGGCTGGCCGGCCGAGCAGGCAGGCGAGTGTTATGCAACCGGCGGCGGGGTTCACGGAGGGATGGAGGTTCCCGGCCGCACAGCGCTCCCCGCCCAGCCCTGCCGCTCTGATTCATGAACTAGTTTTCAGATTCATGAATCACTCGGGAGCCAGCTAGAGAAAAATGAGTAGTATTGATCTCATTTCAATGGAAATTGGCTCACGATGGCCGTGCTGGCCGTGCACGGTTTTCCACGGCCCGGGGCACGCCAGCGCCGAGGCCCGCAGGCAGGCGCCCGCCCGCGGGCAGCGGAGGGGCCCCCTTCTCTCGGGCACCCGGTGGGCACAGCAGGACCTCCCGCCACCGGGGCCGCGCCTGGCTCCCGCTGCCCTCCTTGGGCGGGCCCGTTGCCTCTGTTAGCGCGCCCCATCCAGTGTCTGCACTTTCCGTGAGCTCTTTCCAGAGGCATTTCAGTGCAAATTGTTTGCTGGCTTTCTGGTGACTTCTTAAGGACAACCTCAAGTAGAAATTCATCTCCTCCTACGTGGGCTCAGCATCACATCCAGCTGGAATGTCTTGGGGTTGGTCTCTTTGTTTTAAAGCCCAGAAGCAGCATCTGCCCTTTCTACCCTGGCAGTCTCTTCAGCAAAGGAGGACGAGGGGGATGGACCCTCCAGGTCTGCGCCGATCTGACTTAAGCCAGGAAAGTGACCCACCCGCCAGGTGCCTGCCTTCACACGGGCGCAGGGCCCTGGCACTTTATAAAACCATTCTTTTCTTTCCCAAACAAAGCGATGTTTCTCTTGCTGATGGTCGAGGAAGTGGGCACTTGTCCAGAGCGGCCTTCAGGGCCCAGGCAGGTTCTTCAAGGGCAGCCCCCCGCAAGCCACTGCCTGTCTCCAATGGCCTCTCCTTGGTCTACCTGAGTCCCACCTCAGCCCCCTTCCTTCTTGATCTGTGCCCCTCACTCCCGCACGCCCCGTCCCAACCCAGCCCCACACACTCATCCTCATGGCTGGGACAGCTCTTCCTCTCTGTAACCCTGCAGTTCGAGCTGGCTGTCCTGGGTCAGCAGGTCACATCACGGCCTTGAAACAATGTTTAGGTGCTCCCTATGGCCAGGTCTCCTTGACTCCCCCTCCCCCTCCAGACCTGGGAGATGGGAAACAGTTGGCCACGAATGCTTGTCAGAGACCTCACCAGAGCTGGCAACCGTCCCCAGGAAAGGATTCGGCCCTGATCTGCATCGTCTTGGATCCAAGCTCTCAGACATGAGATTCTCATCGCTGGAGTTCAAACACACGGCCTCGCCACCAGATGCGTCTCTCTTGGCAGGGATGGGCCGGCGTGACCTTCCTGCTTGTGTTTCTGCAGCGCCCGCCCGGGGAGGCCGGGAGCAGCCCAGGGAGGGAGAGCAGTTGCTCCAGAGGCCGGCAGAGCTGCCCCGCATTCCACGAGGTCCACACGAAGGTGCCCTTCGGCTCAGGCTGTCCAGGGCGCCGAGGGTTAAACCGCCCCCACGCATTCCCGGCTGGCCTCAGAGCAAATGGGGATAGCGGTTGGCTCATGTTTTGCATTAACGCGTTAGCTTTTTTCCACTGCAGCCTCGCATTCTGTGATGAACCTGAGTTGCTAGGAAGGCTTTATGTAACACCCACTGGCCGGCGCTTCTCGGAGCAGCCAGCGCGTTCCGTTTCCAGAATTCCCCCCAAACCTGGCAGCACATCAAAACCTCTGTTTCATAACAGACCAGAAATAGGATTTTCTAATAACATTCCGAGGACCGGGCTGATCACGCCGGGGCCTGGACTTTTATGAATTGTTCATGGTTAGCCGAACAGAGGCCCCCGGGATGCCCGGCTCGCTGTCCCTGGGGTGGGAGGGGCGGGAAGTCGGGAGGCTGCGGCTTCTGCCTCCACAAACTGTTGGTTAGTGACCGGAGGCCCCTTTCAGAGAATTTGCTAAATAATCTCAAACATATTGAGAATCTTACTCATGTTTTAAAAACAGAAAAAGAAACAACCACCTTCCCCCTGCTTCCTCCTCCATTCATAGAGAATGTGGTTTCCTTTTGTTTCGCTGCCAGACGTGCTGACAGTTACCGATTTAACCCTCCCTGCCCTTTGGCAGAGGGCAGCTTTGCCCCTGAACACACCCAGCTCTGGGGGCCATGTCTTCATGCAACAGACGAACCCCACACTTAAAACTCAGCTCTGTGACGGGCAGGCCGTCCATCCTCCTTCCTCTCCGATGATACCCACGGGTCACCACCCCGCTTCGCCGCCGCCTGGCCTGTCCTGGTTTCGATTATGACAGGGATGGGAGTTCCCTCCGAAAGGCCATTTGCAGCCTATTTAGATGTTGCTGGGGTTCCAGCTGCATAGCCAGCCCTTTGCTCCACTTCATCAGCTTTGCCTGCCTGCCTGCCTGCCTTCCTTCCAGTTCTGCCTGGGATGGCATTGTCCTCTCCTCCTGTGCACGCAGCACCTGGGCATCACTTCAAAGCAGAAGAAGCCCCAGCCACAGCATGACTGTTGGGTGCGGGCAGGGCTCAGCTCACCTTTGGGAAGAAGCTGGTGTGCCTCACTGTCTCCCTGCATCTGGCAGGAGGAGCTGCGTTAGGAAGATGCCACTCCCTACGCTCCCCACACCCCCTCCTGTGTGCCCGCTGTCACCTGCTGTCCTTTGCTGGGCCAGCTCTCGGGGTCACCCAAATAGCCTGGGGCAGGCAGATGTCAACTTCAGCTCTTTGCTCCGGGCTGCACTGTGGTGTCCCCAATTTAAACTTCATTACCGCCTTTCTCTCCCCCTCACCCTGCCTTGTGAGCCTGCCCTCCCCTCTCGCTTTGGAACATGGGCCCCACATGGACCTATTCGGGGCTTTCCGGGACAATTCTCACTTTGCTAGTTCTTCCTCGGCCATTGACATAATTTCTCCGGTCTCTCTGGTGCTTGTGACACTTCCTCGTTTAGTTTTGTGTGAGTTTCATTTGCCTGCTATTTATTTACCTTTTCTTCTGGCTCACTAGTGAAAATGATCAGGAAAAGCCTTCTTTCCAATCACACTCTCCCTGTGCCCCCTGCTGGGCCCTAGGGAGCCTCCCCACTCCCCTGAGCCCACCCACCTGCCCAGAGCAAGAATGGCTCTGCACAGGCTGCAGTCAGCTGGGCTCCCCTCACCAGGCTGGGATTTAATATCCCTGAGATCCATTTAGTGTCTGGACACCTGGTTGTCATGGAGACGGTTGTCATAAAAACACAGGGGTCTGTGGAGACGTGTAAAACCTGTCCCCGTGGCACTCGACCAACCGCATTAGCTCAGAGAAAAGGCACCGTGCTTATCACCTGTCTGCGTTGACGCAGTGCTGCTGCCTCTCAGGCTCAACCTGGGCGACCTTCTTAGCGCCGGGCCGACGCAAGGCCACTTTCAGTTAATATTTCATGGGGACAATCAAGGGCTTCGCCAGATGCCAGCTGTCCCCGTGTCTTCCTGTCCCGAGCTGAGTCAGCCCAGGAGAAGAGGACATTCTCCTCTGGCACGATCTGTCTTTGCTGACTGTCATCAACCCCCCAGCACCACGCAGCAGCCGACTGGGAACACTGACCCTGACGCTGATCCGGTCAGGCGGCCGGGAGGGGCGGGAGGTGCGGGCAAGGAGGCCTGAAATGCGCTGCCCAGTTCGGAGGGGCCGCAGCTGAGAGGGCCCGGAGACCACTCTGGGACTCCGTGGAGGCCTGCATCTGTTTCCTGCCAGCTCAGGATGTGGTGATTTGGCGAGAGATGCCTACCCGGGGCACAGGGGTGCCCACTGTCCACCTTCACCTCCTCGTCATCTCAATTCTCCGAGCCTGCATTCAGCTATCGCTTGCTCAAGGCGCACTCCCCCTTGGTCGGGTCTATGAGCAGGAACCAGTACAACGTGTCCCTCCTTTCCGGGCTGTGCCGCTCCGGCAGTGAAAAGGGGAGGCACAGAGGGGTTCTGCGGTTCACATAGGAGGGCAGGGGTCCTTCTGAAAGGCGCTTGGGGCCAGGAAGTGGAAGAGTGAGTTGGTGTTTGCATTCTAGCCCTGACCTCGGCTGAGGGCCTCTCAGGTGGGAAAAGGTGGGACAGAAAACAGTGAAGGCCAAGGTTGAGTTAGGAGTGCAGACACAGTCTTTTCCCCACCTGGCTGCCAGCGCTGGTGGCTCCAGCTAAAATGGGAATCCCCCCTCACCCCATTGGCCAGCCTACATTGTTAACACCTGAGACTCGGTCACCTTCTACGCTCTTTCTTCTCCTGAACTGAGTTACCTGAATTCTAGAAAATGGGTCATAACTTAGGCATTGGCTTGGTCTTCAACCTTCACCAATTCTTTGATTACTCAGTGCCTCCGTTTCCTTCTTTTTATTGGAAGATGTGCCTCTGTTTCTATTTAACACCAAAAGTCATTTTAAACACCTTTGGCTTTAACCAATGTTGTCACATTGCGAGACTGAGAGAGGAAGAAAAAGACGAGACCCATGCACGACTCTGAGAGCGACTCATGCATTCCTCACACACGTGGGAGATGCGATCTGATGTTAAGGCTCCTGTTCGTCCCCCCAGTATATTAACTGGCATTTGAAAAATAATTGCCTCTGGGGCACTGCAAACTTTTTAGCAAGTCCCACTAACTACCTCGGGACTGTGTGATTTCAACCTCTCATTTGCATATCTTTAATTTCTCGAAACACTCCCCGAGCCCTACCTTATCAATTGTTTACCGACAACATCTTCGTTATTTCCCAGTCGTCCCTCACCCTTATCTGTATTTTTCGTGTTTAAGATAATTTTGAAAAAGCAGTTTAAAAGCTCATCTAATTTGGAGCCATTTAGCTTTCAACTCCTTCCTCATTCCTTAAATGGGCTCATTTTTTTTCTTTTCCACACCGAACAAAAAAATAAAAAGAGGGGGGAAGGAAACGTGTTTATAAAAACACACCCTATTCCCCTTGGGCTGGCACTAAAATACTCTGCCTTTTTCCCCTACCCAGCACTCATGTTCTTCCTGAAAACTTGAACTCAGCCCTGGTGTTCCTTCTCCTTTTCCGCCCCGGTTTGTCCATTTCTTGAACAAGTTCAAGAGCGAGTTGCTCTTTTGGCCCAGCTGGAAGCAGGGAGCAGTTTTTTCTGGCTATTTTTTTTTTTTGTCCTGTTTTCACGGGACCTGTCCTCATGGTGTCAGCCCTGCAATTAGGGCGTCTTCCACGTGACTTTCTTCCCAGGCGACGGCTCACATCCTGGCTCAAACCAGACAATGGCGACGCGTGTCTCCGCGCAGCTTCCAGCCCTTTTGTTTTGGAATGCAGGACTTCCTCGTGGTTTGTTTGGGCTGTTCCGAAGGCTCATGTGCTGACCCACAGAGGTGCCAGGTGCATGCCCTGAAGGACGCAGGCAAAGTTTCTATGGGCCTGAAGCGGCACCGCCACATCCAGGCCCCTGGATGCTCGGGCCCAGACGGAGGGGCCGACTTGATTGCTGGGCGCTCTGTGCGCCAGAAGAACGGCCGGTGGGACCGGCCAAAACCTCAGCTCCCCGCGCCTCCCGTATCAGGAGAGAGCAGCCATTCAGACCAGGATGTCTGAGATGGGAAGAATGATAATTACGTTGTTAATTACGGCCTTGTTTATAGTTGGTAGTCCACACTAATCATTTATTTGTTTGAATTAAGGTCCACTGCCTTCATTAAAGTTGGGATATAATTTTTTAAAATTATGCAGCTAGGTTTAAACCTCACATTCCTATATTTCGCATCAAGGCCTCTCTTTACACGATATTTTTCAATACAATACAACGTTTCCAAAAACAAACTCGGATCAAGACCTGTGGTCTTTTTAAGAGGGCGTGTGTGGTCCTCACCACGAAACCACAAACAGGCCCGTGAAGCGGGCGCTCGTTGCGGGTTTGCTCGATGACCTCTGCCCCGTGGAGGCCCTCATCCTTGTTTTATTTTCCTTGGCGCCAGCGTGATATCCTTACCCAAGGAGCACCGGGCAAGTGGTCACAGAATACAGGTAGATTTGTCGAGAACACGGACACACATGTGGACACATGTGTGGACACACAGGAACCAAGGGCAGGCTCATCCCGCCGCTGTCGTCATGGCGGCGCGGGGACACGCCATGGAAGGCAAAACATCAAAACACGCTCCGCGGTGTGGAGCCGGCCGTCCGGCCAGGACCAGCGAGGGAGCTTGGATCTGGTGATTAGCAAGTCCCGGAAAGGCCCGGATCCAGGGAACTTTTCCTGTTAGCCTGACTGTACTCTGGATTTTTTCTAGATGCTTCCTCCTTCACTAACGTTCACAGTGTCTCCGGAAGCTTCTCCTTAACATGTTTCAGACTCCGCCCGAAGACACGCTCTCTGCCATCCCATCGGCCGTCATAGCCCAGTGGTGTTCAAGCTGTGAGTCCAGCGCCGGTTTCCCATGGAGGCCTTCTGCAGTCCCCCCCCACCCCAAAACATATCTCCCTTTCTTCCGGGCGCCCCGAGGGCGACACCCCGGGTCCGAGCCCTCTCCCGTCTGCTGCAGGGCGACTGTCTGCAGCGGGCACACTGGATGGTGACGTCCTTGCGGGCGAGGATGGCGTCTCCCCTGGATCGTGACTCGTGTCACCCACGTTCTGTTCAGAATCTGTCATTTCGCATTTCGTCGTCGTCGCTGTCCGGGTGTCTCCCTGGAAGCTCGTGCTTCCAGGAAGGTGCTCTGGTGCCGGCTGCGCGATGGGAGGCGTGCACCCTGCGGACAGGAGAGCCGGCCCACGGGGACTTCTCAGCGCTTCCTGGTCGCACGCCTTTCTTTCTGTCGCCACGTATTCCAAGTGCAATGAGACATGGCTTCTTCCCTCGTCCAGAATGGTTTTGTTGGGACTGGTCTCGCTCAGATTGCCCGGATCTGAAGGCATTCTCTCAGGACACACCTCCTTCTGTCCCCCTGTAACATTTGACCCAGCATTGCCCCCTTGCGTGGAAATGCCCCCTTCCCTGGGCGCTCACGGAAGACACTCCTCTGCTTTGCTTCCTTCCACAGAACTGTGTGTCCAGTGACTGGGTGTCCGCGGCCCTCTGGGCCCCCTTTCCTTCAGCCCCAGGTGCTCTCTCAACAGCCCTGACCCCTGCCGAGGGACTCCCAGAACCCTCTCTGTTTGAAGGATCCCTAGATTTTCGTCTCCAGCAGAGACTTCTCCACAGAGGCTTAGATCCTTATTCTCCAAAAGGTACAGCCGGGTCCCCACCTTAGGAGGGTGCGGTTCATGATTTTTCAGCTTTATATGGGTGTGAAAGGGGTACATGATCAGCAGAAATTGCACTTCGGGTTTTGAATTTTGATCTTTTCCCAGGCTGGTGATACGCGTGCGACGCTCTCTCATGCAGCTGGCAGAGGTAGCGAGCCAGCTCCCGTCAGCCACGCAGTCGTGAAGGTGGACACCCGACTCTCCACAGTGGGCTGGGTGCCGGCATTTGCCAGATACGCATTTTGTGTTTTCGCATCCCATCCTGTCTACAGAATGCCCACCTGTGTCTCCCGCTCCTGACGAAAGGAGAAGGAAGACAGTCACTCTTGAGATACGACTCGAGACAATCTCCTGACTACATGCTAATGTAAGGGTAGAACTCATCACTGGGTTCCTTGCTGCTGCCTTTGGAGTTGCCTGAAAAGAAAAACTTAGTCTTCTATGTTAATGGGCTTTACAAAGTACACCCAGGTGCCCTGAGTGGGCGGCTCAGTTGATTGGAGCATTGTCCCATACACCAAAAGGTTGGGTGTTCAATTCCCGGTCAGGGCACAAACATAGGTTGCGGGTTCGATTCCTAGTCAGTGTGTACACGGGAGGCAACCGATTGATGTTTCTTTTTCACATCGATGTTTCTCTCTCTCTGGAATCAATAAACGTATTTGGGAAAATTAAAAATAAATAAACGAAAAGCTCCCCATCCCTTGTTGCTAGACTGGAAGCCTCTCGTCCTCCTTTGTACTGAATTGGGGGCGAGAATGGGGACCCAGCGAATCTGCTCCCGGTGCCTTCACGTCCACAGAGCCTTAGGTCCCAATCTCCAAAGGCCCCCGTAAACTCACCCCAACACACCGTTTCGACCCTGGGCTCTTGCCATGTGGCACGACCACTGTGGTCACCAATGCTGTGCCTTTGCCCACATGCCTTGTCTGAGGTTCCCGTGCTCCGTCCACACTTCCTTTCCCACCCCTGTCACCGCGGGGCGGCAAGTTCATCTGTCTCCCCCTCACACGCGGAACCTGGAAACCACCAGCCAAAAGCAGGACAACAAAAGACGTGGAAATCTGACGGGCACCACGTCACCCCCAGAGCCTGAGTTTGGTCCTGCACCACAGGGCAGTCCAGCCCCTCCGTGTTGTCCGGATGTGACGAAGGGCTTTGTAGTGTGTCCTCGGCCAAGGCCCCTCCCACGCAGCTTGACTCTCCAGGGGTGCTGCTCCTGTGTCCCCGGTAGTGATGGGCATTTAGGCAGAGGCAGACCCAGGCCCGAGGAGCAGGCCCCCAGAGGCACATCGGGGCAGGTATCCCTGCTGCACTTCCCTGGGTGGGGAAAGAAACGCACACCAGTGTTCTCCCTGGGCTTTAAAGGGCCCCAGTGCGTTTTTCTGATGCACTAGCTGTTTCCATTGTGTGTTATTCCTGATTCATCATTTCTAAAGGTAGCCTTGTGTGTTTCGGGGCCCACAGGAAAGAAATGGGGCTGGGGAATGGTGAGTAAGATTGCTTCAGACCAGAGGCATGGCTGTAAATCTCGAAGTAAGATGATCTCGTGAACTAAGTGGTACCTGAATCTCAGTCAAGTGCAAGGCTGGGCAATTGACTGTGATTTAAAAGGATCACTGTGCTCTACTCCACGCTCCCAGAAGCGGGTTTTTGTTTTTGTTTTTTTTTTGCAATAACCTGGTAAACATATGCAAATTGAAGTTCTATTGTTTAGTCTGAAGAATCGAAGTCTGACAGAGCGATTGGTGCCTGAGCATCTGACGTGTCGGGTGGAGGTTATCACCATTTCTTACCAGTGAATGTGCCCAAGTGGAAACAGGCTCAGATGCCCAGGAGCTACATGCGTTAGACAACAGACAGCGGAAACTCTGAAAATAGCGAAGTCTCAGTGGATTTTCAAATATGTTTTTGGAGGTAGGGAGAAGGCGTTAGGGGAAACGCAGAGGGAACGCTTCCGTGTGGTTTCGATCGTTCAAGGTCAATGCTGCGGGGCAGAGGGCGGTCCTGGGGCGCTTCTTGTTTTGTGCTTCTCCCAGAACTCTGCGCTCCTCCGTCCCCGCAGCGTGGCCTGACGCGGGCGCTGGGTCTGCTCGGGAGTCCGGACGTCCGACACCCTGGTCTGCACCCTGCGGTGGCCACCCGTCCACGTCCCACATTTCCTAGAAAAGAGGATGCTGGCGAGGCCTGGCGGTGCTGGACGCATGTTTTTCTCCTTCCACACTTTTCTTCGGGGGCCTGTAAGGGGGACTACGACAGAGGTGTGGCGACCCTGGACCTGCCTCAGGTCTCCCCTGTGCCTCGGGGCCTTTGCACGGGACACGCCCTTCCCTTCCCTGGAATTCTCACCTCCCACCTTCCAGGTCTTGGCTTAAATGTCCCCTCAGAACGGCCTTCCGTGCCCCTGTGTCCAGAAGAGGTTTCCCCACCAGGATTCATTGAGGCACTTGGCACAGTTAGTCATCATTCCGATTCCTTCTTTGCGTGCTCCTGTTCTTCCCACAAGGGCAGGGACCCGTGTGTCACGGCGGAATACATGTGTGAGGCACATTTGTGTAGTTACCACCCCTCTCCTGAGAGCCCTTCCTCCGCTGTGCTACCAAGCCTGGGGCTGCAGGCTGCGAGTCTTTGTGACTCCAGTACGAGTACGTAGCCCTGGCCCTGCCCCCGGCCCCGGCCCCAGCCCTGCAGAATGGAGGAGAACTGGATTCAGGGTTGGAACGGCCTGCACTCCAACGGAGGAGCCTTCCCTCCTTGAGCGCTCCAACCTGGGCCTCTGGAGCAAGCCCACATGGGGCCCAGGCCAAGACTCAAGGGCACTTCCTAGATGTTGAAAGTGACCGAAGGCGGACATACTGTGCCCGGCGAGCTGGGGAGGACAGGCTGAGCCCACGGGGAAGGCACTTGTGGCCGCAGGTGCTTCCCTCTGTCTCTGCCCCCCTCCTTCCCCGCGGCCAGGGCCTCCCTCTGGGGCTGCCCAGGGCTCCCTGCCCGACCTGCAGCCGCGCTCCCGCGAGGAGCCCACAGCCTGGTGGGTGGTGGCCTCCCTCCTGCGCTGCTTCAGCTAAAACTTTGCCAGCAAAGGGAGGGGTGCTGGGAATGAGACGGGCACTCCACATGGGCTGTGAAAACAGAGGGACAAACAGAAGATGCACAAGGGAGAAACGCTCCCCCAGACAGAGACCACGCCATGGGGAGCGAGGCCACAGCCTCGGGCCTTGCACTGCGGCTGTGGGCGTAGAACCCACTGCTGCGCGTTACCTGGCGTGACCAGCATCGGGTCTGATCGGCAAAACCTGGAGAACAGCCTCGCGCGTCGTCTGCAGAGTCTCCTGGGTTTGGCGAAGTTGAGGTTAGCGCCTCTGGATGGAGAAGGGCCAGAGCCCCTAAGAGAAGACGTTCTGCTAACCCCACAGTCCGCCCTCTCGCAGGGCTTTCCCTCCGGCCCTCTGCAGCTCGGCCTCCCTGCAGGCCCCGCAGGAGCCTGGGTGAGCCGCCGCGATGCCCTCAGACGGAGGGGGAGGGGCACTGGCTCTGTTACCTGGGATGATGCAGGAGCCACTGGACACCAGCGCACCCACAAATGGTTTCCTTGGGGTTTCCCCAAGTCCGTTCTCGGGAGGTGCACATGGGAGGAGGGGAGAGGTGGAGGGAACTGGAACCCCGTCTGCCCGTATACAGGGTGGGCCACAGGAGGCCTCCAGTTGTTCCTGTGGAAATGTGGTGCAGTAATAGACGAGTAATAACACAAGAGGAGACTCTGGTTCGTGCAGTCACAGCTGCAAGCCTGCTTTGCCCGCCCTGCGTATCCGCTGCACTGGCCCGAGGCACAGGGAACACTTACACACTGCACAGCCAGCCCTCCGTGTCTGTGGGTTTCTCACCTTGGATTCAACCAACCTCAGGGCAAAAGTATTTGGGGAAAAAAAAAACCCAGAGAGTTCCAAAGAGCGGAACTTGAATGTGCGGCGCTGGGCACTGCGCAGCCCCCACGGTGACGTGCTGTGTGGCCACGCCCTGTGGTGGTGCTCTGTACGCCCCTGTGGGTCACGCACAACCACTGTGCGGGGCTGTGAGTGCTCGAGGATTTGGGTGTCCTCGGGGTCCTGGGACCCACCCCATGTGGTTCCTGGAGGACAGCTGTGAACGGCAGGGACATCAGCCCACTTCCTGGCTCCACGTTGCGAAGTAAGTTACTTCTGTTCTGCTCCAGCTCCTTCAGGACCTTAGTGGGGCCACCCTGCCCTGGAGGCAGGTGCAGAATGAATCACGTTGGCCCTGGTAGTGTCCTGTCACCCTTTCTCTCTCCCTGACACCTGACTCTCTGTGTTCCTCCCACGAGGCCCCAGTATCCTCTTGCTGCTCAGGCTGTTCCCAGCCCCCCAACACCCAGGGGTGCACCCGGACCCTCCCCAGACAACCCTTTCCGTTCTGCCATCAAAACACCACTGTTCTAGGTCCTCTTTCTGCTCGCCACTGAGAAGGAAGTGTGACCACCAGTTCCAGCCTCTCCTTCCTCCGCACCATGGTCAGGCAAGGACCGAAGCCACGTGAAGGGCTGTGCTGCCCGGGGTGTTTGGGGTGACAGCGGAGAATCCCTGCAGGGACGCTGCTCACCCGCGTACGCCTGGCACCGCTGTCCTGTCTGCCCTCTTGTCTCCGGGGTCTGCCACACAGCTCGGACTTCAGTACAAGCAGCTGGTCACATTTGGGGCTATTCTAATCTGGGCTACCTCTCTCTCTCCACTTAGATTTTAAGTTCTAAGTCCTCTCTGCCCCAGCACAGGGCTGAAACGCTGGCTCACTCTCAGGAGTGACTCTCTTTGCACCAAGGAAGGGAAATGGGCCCGTAACATACTTGGATGTTTGAGTTGCCAGGACCATACAGAACCCAGTCCAGCTGCCTCACCTCCCGGCTGAGAAAGCTGAGCTCAGAGATGCGTGAGCACCTGCAACAGCGAACCATTTAGTTCTTTAGGAGCAAATACTTATTCAAGGCCTAACTGGGTTGCTATGACAGCAATGGAAAGACGGTAAGTCGTGGGCCTTGGTCTCTAGGAACTCAGGGTGTGATGCGTGAGGGGGAGAAGACGTGAATGACCATCAGTGACCATGCGTGATGGGAAGCTGTGAGCACCCCCGAGATGCTAACTGAACTGTAGCCAAGTGCTGAAAACGAATGGGGTGAACTTCGGATGCCCCGAGTGGCCGGAGGGAGACAGCTGAGGGCAGGTGGCCGTACCGAGGGCACTCCTGGTAGGCTTGTGCCAAAGCTTCGTGGTGAGGCACCTCCCATGCCCTGCTCACTGAGGCTGCTGAAGGCTCATGGACCTGCAGTGGCCCAAGCTGGTGACAGTGCACTGTGTGCCTTGTCACGACCAGCGGCAAGGACTGGAGGGGAGCTGAAAGACCAAAGGGACCCAATTGCCGCCTTGGGACCTTACGGCTCAGCCCAGCTCCAAAGAAGACAGTCATTTAAAAGAGAAAAGGCAACAGTCTTTTTAAAAATATGTCCTCTCTTTCCACCCTGTACTTATTATTATTTTTCAATCATAAGTTGGGTTTTTCTCCTCGTCTTATTCATATTAAATTAATGCTTGCAAAATGCTCTAGGTCAATAAAAGTAACCTTTAAAGCGAGGCCTGGCTCTCGGGAGTGAGGAGCGCCGGGCACCCCGAGTTTCCTCAGGACCGGCCAGGAGGACCTGAGAGAGGACGACGGCCGTGACCGGCAGGGCCCGGCTCAGCCACGGCTGGCTCCACCCGCGCCTTCACCGAGCCGGCCATCCGAGGGCGTGAAGACTCCCACGCCCGAAACGTGCAGAGAAAACCGAGTCCTAAGTGCAAGGCAGCATGGTGTGCAGCACGCAGACACACACGCACACGCACAGTCCCGAGAGCAGGGGTGTGGTGTGTTGCCCGCCAGCCAGCTCCACCACCCACCCAGCCTCTCATCCATCTGAAGGTTTTCTCTCTGTCTCAGGAGATGAAGGTCACGACTCTGAAGGCTGCTCTGCCCCCTGCCCCCTCCCCCGCCCCTCTCTGGAGACCTCCCGCTTCCTGTGACCGTCTCTCTACTCTGAACTTTAGTCCTGTGTCCTCGTTGGCTCCTCTCCCGTGTCCTTCACACATGCCCAAGGCCCCCTACTCTAAAAGAACCTTCTTCCCCAGCCACCGCTCCTCCCCACACCTGCCCTTCGCTCTCCCGCCCAGCTTCGCGTTGGAAGGAGACACTCGCCAGCTCCGCCCTCCGCCCTCCGCTGCTCCTCCCGCCCTGCGCTGCGCGGCAGCCTTCGCCACCGCACCCACTGAATGGCTGTCCCGTGCTCTTGGGGTCTCGGTGAGTTCCACATTTAGTCCGGGACCTGCCACTCACTTTCTGTGGGTGACCCCTTTCTCCCCCTGGCTGGTGGCTCCCAGAGGCAGGTCTCCAGTCCAGGCTCACATCCTGGCGTCCAGGGACTGTATTTCCTACTGTCTCCCTGGCCACACGTCTGCCTGGCCATCCGGGAAACCTATCACTCAGCATGCCCACGGGACCCATCACCCTCCCCCCGAAGCCACCTCTCCCCGATGGGTATGGTGGTTTACGATGTCATTGTCTCGCCTCCACCAGGCAGCCCCCAAGCCAGAACCTCGGGGCCATTGCGATGCCTCCGTCTCCATCACGTCTCATGTCCAGTTGCTCCCTAGTCATCTCTTACATCTGGTCCCTCTCGGCATTCTACCCCCGACCCTGTCAGTCCAGCTGACCCACCACACGCTCGGTCCTCGCCACTGCCAGAGCTGTGGATGGCCGCTACGTCCAGCATGAACCCCCTTTGGTGTCCTTGGCACTCCACTCCCTGACCCCGGCCCGGTGCCCCTTCTTCCCTTCCCATTGGTGGGCCACTGTGGCTTCACGTGGTTCTAGACCCCCGTGCAGTCTTCCACAGCGACTCTCCACCCGGCTTCCACCTCTGGTCTCAGGCGTAAAGGCACACCCGGCCTGGTCTCTGGGGGAACATCCGAGTCCGCTTCCACTCCTGGGAACCCCGCCGGCCCAGCCAGGCGCAGGCTCCCACCTCTGCTTCCACGGCCGTGCTGTGATTGACGTGCCTGTTTCTTCCAATGGACTTTCAGTTCCTCGAGGACAGGGGCTAACGTTATATGCTTGCCTTCAAATCCCACTGCAGGCCCAGCACAGAATTACGAAGGTGGGAAGAGTGTGGCAGAGACAGGAGACGGTCAGGCATGATTCAGGGCAGATGCGTGACCTGCAGGAACACAGGGGGAGGCGGGCTGTGCGGCCTGAGTCAGCGCAGGAAGCTGGATCCCACGCCGAACACAGACATTGTAATTACACCAAATGCCCTGAAAACAGGAAAGTGCTGGTTACTCTGATGAGGCCTTTGAATGCCTTCCCCGTGCCCTGAATTCTCCACAGGCTCTGTCGGCCTTTCCTTCGGCCTGCCGGGATGCCTGCTGTCTGTTTCACCAGGAAGGGCTGTCCAGAGTGTTCTGAGAAGCGTGGTCCAGCCAACATGACGTCACGGGCCTGCAGTCCTCCCTGCGTGCTGGGGCCGGAGTCTGGGAGGCCCTCTTCCCTGTTTACTTGGACCACGGGGGCCTCGGCGCTCTGCTTGGCCCGGGGCAGCTCCGGAATCGCCGCCCTGAGCACACACGGAGGCGGTGTGTGATCCCCACTTCTCCCTGGAGCCAGCTCTCCAGCCAACTGCAAACAGCCCTGCGTCATCCTGGCTGATGCTCAGGGGCCTCGTTAGGTTTTTCCAAAGAAGTGTCCTGGGCCTCCTCATTGGTTTCTGCCTTGATTGTTTCCTGTCATGCTATCATGTGATCGGAACACTGCTGTCCTTAAGGCTGTGTCCCTTTGGTACCATGAGCTCAAGTTCTGTTCCCTTCCCTCCTGGCCTCACCCCTCTCCAACCCTTTGGCTGAGAGAGCGCTGGGCTGCTCTGCAGCGTCAGCCTGGACTGCGGTTCTCCGGAAGGTCCTCCTCTGCTCCGTTCATCAGGGGCACAAAGAGTTGGGTGTGCTCATGGGCAGTTTTCAGTCCTGAGAAGGGCCCTGTTCAGAGCCGGCTCACCCGGAAGGAAAACCGGCCCACGAGAAGGAGCTGGATGGCTCTAGTGGTCTTCTCGGATCAGGCTTGACCACCTGGCCCCTGTATTCCCCCGTCTCCTGTCCCTTCTTCCTTCGGGCCACTCACTCTCCCTGCACTGCCTCCAGGCTGCTGCAGGCGCCAAGCACCCCGGAGGAGCTGCTAGAGGCCACTTCCCGTGCATCTCCAGGCCATGCGGGCAGACACACTAGGCCGACCACACCATGGCACCCGAGGGAAAGCACGTCTCGACCCTTGGCCCTCTTCGGCACGGGCTTGTCCCTTCAAAGACGTGACTGACTCATGAAGCTGGCCACAGATATTTATAACCCAGGCAAGGCCGCGTGGCTTAATGGTCTTGCTCCTGGTGAGCGCGTGCGCTGTTGAACAGACCCCGCTCCGGTTTCCCTGGTTCCTGGGAAACCTTGGTGAACGCCGTGCAAAACGAATTTGGGAAAACATAAAATATTAATGTATGTATGTGTATGTATTAGTATATGTATTATTATTAATATAATAATATTAATGTATGTTCCAACTTAGAAAACCAAAAATACAAGTCACACTTTGGTCACTCCCTCTTTGGGGTTACAAACCTAGAAAAAGGCCCTGGAGCCTCAGGAATATACGAAAACCAGGCAAACAAAAGAAACAATGGAGGGAACCACGGAGCAAACACACGAGTAAAGGGAAACATCCTAAGATTCTGGAAAGCCTCTGTCTCTCTGAGTGGATGCCCGTCCTTGGCAATGCCCTCTCCTCCTGCCTGGTGCACCCGGCCCCCAGCAGTGGGTGATGACGGATGGAGGCACAGGCCTGAGGAGAAAACCATGAGGATCGCCCTCCTTGCAGCCATGCATCGTGCTGTGGAGAGGAGCCTAGCTTTACCACGCACGTTGAACTTGCTCTGCAGTGGCCTGGAATTGGTGCCATTTCTGCTGACAGAACCATCCACCATCACCTAGAGTGTATGAGGGGATACACCAATCCCTTGGCAAATGATTATGGGTATAATGCCATTCACTAGCTGGCAGTGGGCTTGCTGATATTTTTAAACCATCCCGGGCCTGGTCACCTTGGACGGTGCTCACCCCTTTGCAGCCACGGGGCTGCAAGGCCCCTCCTGACCGCTCTGCTCCAGGCCCCCAGGCTGAAGCAACGTTCGCCTTCCCGGGTCCGTACTGCCCAGCTGACCCCGCACTCTCTTGCTTCCATCTGCGCTGCCTTCTGCCTTGCTGCCCTGCAACAAACCTCATGCTGCTGTTCCATGGCTGGGCCTGGACGTCTTGACAAAGGCCCTCCTACAACCGCTTGGGAGGGAGGGGAGGAACAACGACAATAAAGGCCTCCGAGCCACCCATTCACCTCTGTGGATTCCGCCTCCGTGTCAGCCGTCACACCTTAGTGGTGCCACCTCAACCCCCGACGGGCCCCAAACCTTTGCAGATGCCCTCTCCCGAGGCGGTGCTGGAAGACACGCCTCCTGTAGGACCAACTGCCCTGCGCCGTGTGGCGGGGCCTGTTTCTCGCAGAACTTCTCTGGGTGGAGTCAGCTTTGTTCTCCATGCCGTTGCCCAGAAAGTTCCTAAACCTTCTACTTCCTTTGGTCTTGGCTGCAAACCACAGTGTCTTCTGCTTGGCGATGCATGGCTTCGCTAGCTGGTCTTTGGTCACACTCGGTGCTCTGGATTTCCAGTCTCTGGGTTGGGTTTGTCTTGGGAAACACCCACCCACCAGGCCATAGGGCTCAGCCCGCAGAGGACGCCCGCCGAGCTGAATGGGCAAAGTCTCGGGCCTGCGCCCTTGTTCTTGCTTTGCTAGACCATCAAGGCTGATCGTGACCTTCTTCTCCCTCTGTGGCCCTCCCCTGGGCAGCCGTGGTGATAAGCACACACCAGTGACTCACCTATAACCAGTGGCAAAGCCTTCCTCTCCAGTTTACTGAGCTGACCTCACCAGCCAGACCAGACTGAGGCGGCACTGGCAGCCCCCAGTCACGATCACCACTCCGTCCAAGTACTGTTTCATCATGTAGCTTCCGGACTTTCTCTAGCCCTCAGGTCTGTCTTGCAGCATAAATGGGGACGGGAGTGGGAATGCCACTCCTCCACCTCTGGGCTCTGAGGTCCCCAAGGCATTTCTTCTCTTGTTCTACTCGTTGCGCATCACGTAGTGTGTTTGGTCACGGAGCACGAGCCCCGCCCCAGGTCAGGCCTGCGGCTCCCGTGCTGGTTAAGATCACTGCCCCTGGCAGCCTACTGCGCTGGGAGGGGTGGACGTGCCTGAAGGCAAGTCACGGAGTCTGAGTGCAGCATGGCGGTCCCCGAGGAGGAGGGCAGGAAAGTCGCCACCAGGGGCTGACCTTTGATGTGGGTTTTAAGCAGGACTAGCGGTTTAAGTGACAGGACAGCAATGGTACCGCTGGAAGGGGGCGGGAAGAGCAGGAGCCCTGAGCGCTCTGACGCAGGCAGGGCACGGCGTGGGGTCTGCGTGCCCAGCTTGCTTAGGGTGGGCTGGCCAGCCACAAGGAAGTAGGAGGCCAGCAGCAGGTTCCTGTGAGCATTATAATTACTGGGATGAGCCGGCGGCAAGAAGCTCCCCGTGGATGGAGGCTGCAGGTGACGGTCACACAGATAGATGTCAGCCCCTTCTTCCTCTCTCTGCTCGTCCCCTCTTCCTCAGGCCTCTCCAAACACCCTATCAGAGGGCTCATTTTTCTCAGAGCATGTGTGTGTGCAAAATACCCCCGTTCCTGGGGCTTTTTAACACTGTGGGCAAGAGAGTCAGTCTTGCCTCCTGCCCGCCCGCCTTCCTGAGTGAACGAGGGTGTGCGAACTGCACACAGAGCCCGGTTCTGCCTCGAAGATTTCTCCTTTGTTCCCCACCCCCGTTGCCAAGTTGAACTCCCAGCTGATGTTTAATGTGTCTGAGGTAACGAGAGGTGGGGGTGGCTTTGCGTAACTGGAGTCTGGAGATAAGGCAAAAGCTCCATTTAGCCGAATTCCTACATTCTTTCCCACCAAGTCTTTCTGTCCGTGTTGCTAACAAATAACAAACTGGCGGACCTGAGTGTCACCCGCTCTCTACGCGGTGTGCCTGACCTTGCCTAACTGGCGGTGACAGCGCGTCACCACGCACCGGAGCCCACTTCCAGGGCCCTGAGGATGTGGACGTCGTGTGCTGGGGTGGCCGTCTGTCTCAGTGAGTCCCAGGACATCGAACCATCTACTGCTCACACTTCTTCTGCTAACGCTGGACAAACACACCCTCACTCTACGGCTAACTTCTGATGGAGTCACAGATGAATGCACTAATGAATGAGTGAATGAATGAATTTCTAATCCCCCAATAAATGAAGTCTCTGAACCATTCATCCCAGGTGAGAGACAGCCACCACGCAGACTTCTGTGACGATGTGGGATCCCGCGACTCTCAATGCTCCTTGTTCACCACACGGTAATCGAAGACCCAAACGTGTTCCAGTGTGTGAGATGTTCTGGAAGGTTCACCAAACCCAAGATGAGGTTTACCGGGGATAACTTATAAATCTACGCACTTCGGTTTTTATTTTTAACACTCTCCCAAGTAGAGGAGTGCAGAGTGGGAAAAATAAGCTGTAGACTCGGAGTGAAAGGAGACTGTTGAACCGTCCATTCGGTTTGCCCGTAAGGAAAACTAAGCCCAGCGAGCTTCAAAGACTCGCCTGAGTCTTAGCGAAAGATTGTGTTTTCAGAACCAAAATCCAGTCAAAGAATCTTACATTTAAAAGAAGGTTTTTTACTGCAAAGAAAGCTCACAGGAGCTCGTTGAGAGAGGTTCCGTGGGAATTGTGAGAACTGGCAGCCATTGCTAATTTCTGTGACTCAGTTTCCATGGGGCCTTATGGACTCTTCTCTCTGGAGCCTTCCCCGTGCCCTCCACAGGCTGAATCCCCGATTTCTCGTAATCGCCCCCACAGGCCGAGCCACCTCCTTGTCCCCATGACCTTCCAGGCAGGCTCCTCACAGACAGCTGCCCTGGGCAAGGGTCTCCCTGGCCCAGCTCAGGTCAGAGGCCCCTCTCCAGACGCCTGGCTGCGACAGAGGGCGGGGCTCTCCCTCACGGAGCTGACAGAGGATGAGACCCTAAGGGGGTCAGCTGGAAGGACTCGACCAGACAGTCTGGTGCCCCCAGATGACACAGTGGGTCGGAGGATGACTGGAGGGGTTGGGTGGGCTCCAACACAAGTGCAGTTACAGGGAGGCATGCTGGGAAGGTGAATGAATACCTTCCTAAGCAGGAAGGGATGTGAGGCGCGCCCCCCTCCTCCCTGGTCAGGTACCCCCCAAAGGCGCAGGGTCGACACATTTTAAGACTAGCCCAGGAGAAAGATACAGTGACCGTCAAGGGATTCAAAATGATGTCACAGGAGAAATGATTGAAAGGACCTGGATATTTAGCCTGCAGAAAGAAAGATCTAGAAGATGCAGTGATTCTTTTTGGTCCTGCGATCTGAGGAGCTGGCTCCATTCTTTAAAGGAGCCCACGTGTGCGGGCATCTGCCGAGGTCCAGTGCTGGTAGCCCAGGGTAAACATTACAAGGAAGTAGACTCTGGCTTAAAAATGGGGTCCACACTCTCTCCAGTTGAGCCTCCAGAAACCGACGGCCCCGTCACGTTCCAGAAGAGACGGCAGGGTCGCGTGCACGGGAAGCGGCGGCACTGACACAGGACCTTGGAGGTTTCTGAAGCCGGCTCCAGTCGGGAGCCCCTCAGGGGCATCTGCTTGGCCGCACCGACTGCTGCCCCAGGAGCAAAGGGCGCGGTGTGCAGCCCATTGCATCAGAGCTGTCCGGTGCCAAGTGGCAGCACCCCTGGGGATAGCAGGTCGCCCTGACCTCACACGGTGCCCCTGCTATTCTGGGCCCTCTCGGGCCTGCTCGATGGAAGCCTCCCTCAGCTGAGACGCTCCGGATGACTCAAGCCCCCCTGCCACCCGCAGGGCCACCATCGGCTGGGGCGGCCAGAGGGGCTGCACTTGGCCCAGTGAATGCCAAGGACGTGAAACCAGCTTTGAGAGGAATGCTTTCCACATCGCTCCTTCGGCTGCTCCGTTGGTTGCAAAATCCTAAGAAGCTTGTTGAAGTAGCCCAGATTTTAGAAAGAATCCAGCAAACATGTAAAGGTATGTATGAAAGGGGTTCTGCCGAAACGCAAGAAAAGCTGAGCTAGGAAAGGCAGGACCTGAGGACAGCGAGGGGACCTCAGGGCCTTTGCCTGAGCTCCCAACACTGTCTGCACAACGAGCTCAGGCTGTGCTCCTGGGGGCCACTTCCCCTCCCCCGACTCTCGTCATTCACAGTGCTCCAGAGGCTCTGCCTGCTGGCCGGTCCCTCAGTGGTCCGGCTGGACCCCTTATCCATCACCAGACTAACAAACGTAACCTGCAGGCCTGACGACGCAGGGGCTGGCCTCAGAGCCCGTGAAGCCAGAGAGAGAAGCTGAGCCGGGGAGAAGCGCACCAGAGCATCCGACTCGGATGGAGATGAGCGAGGTTCTGTGTGACGGACGTCACGTGCAGCCCCCCATGGGGTCGCTGGTACTCGTGCTGTTCTGACTCGGTTCCCTCCGGCACTGTGTCTTCCTCTGCGTATCTGCGTCCATAGTCCTCCCCAAGGAGTCCACAGTCTCCCACACACTCGGTCGGTGTCCTGCGAGGCCAGGGCCCGTGTGCAGTCTCAGAGATCAGGCAAGGAGGTTGGACGTCCGGTGTTGATTACTCATTCTAATTAGGTCCCGTAACAAACAATTATTGAGGGCTTAATTCTGGGCATAGCTCTGTGCAAGAGGTGAAGAGGTGCAGAATGTGGTTGTACCCTCGGCAGCGTGCAGTCCCCCTGGGGGCGCAGACACACGCCCTTAAGCAAGTACATAGAGTGGAAGGCGAGGCCCGTCTTCTCGGAGTTACTCAGGTTTGACCAGCTTGTGCCGAAAGGACCTGGGTCCGGCTCGGTTAGCCGCCATGCCAGCAACACCCAGTGTCTCCCTGCATCCATAACCACAGAAAGTGTGGCATCTCCTGCAACCTCATGCTGAGTTTCACCGATCAGCATGCAGAACAAAGATGGCGCCCTCGCAATGCTCGCGCCGAATCTGAGTGGTCCGCACTGGGCAAGGACAGCCTCCTCCCATGCCCCCTTGGCCTGCTGTTCTAAGGAACTGTGTTACACTCTCATCCCCTGGGAGAGGCTGAGATGGTCATCGGCCACGGGACATGGAAGCCTCAGGACTGGGCTTAGCATGAACCCATAGAACCACGAGGGAAAGCTCTCGGGTGGAATCCTCTAACTGAAAAAGTTGTAGGTATTGTTCCTTTTGTCCATCGTTTTCCTCATGCCTATTTTTAGAAATAGGATGACATTGGAATGGCCTGGTCACTCAGAATTCTGGCTGCCCATCCCTGCCTCCTCCAGCCTTGGCCGGCCAGCACCACCGCCATGCCTGGCCCCTGCCTTTCACTGAGTGGCCAGCTGACTAGGCGGATCCTCTTCCCCAGCCCTCAGCTCACACACAGGGTCAGTCTACAAGCTCTGAGTGGGACTCGGGGCTGAGTGCTTGGAGACCCAGAGGCGACAGCGGCTTACCCTCTGGGGCAGGGTGGGAGCGGGGGGACAGCTCTAACACAATGCTGGACTTGGGATTGGAATTACATTGACTATATTAATTTGTGGAAGAATTGGTACCCTTCAAAAAAGAAGCACAGTAGGAGATCAAATCTAAAAATCGGCGTTAGGTATGAAAATACAATTCACTCCAGGGGAACCCCGAATATGAGGTTCAGGGTTCACACAAGAAATCAAAGAAATAAAGACCACCCTGAGATACCATTTTGTTTCCATCACATTGGGGAAAAAATACTAAACTGAATAATTGCAACTGTTGTTGCGGGTTGAAGAAGCAGAAACGTCCATGAAGTGCTGGTAGGAGGATCCGTGGGTACAGACCCTCCAGAGAGCGAGCTGGCCCTGTTCAGCGAGCCCCGCACCCGGCACATAGCCCGAATTCACTTGAGCTATAGTGCGCTATGACCAAGGACATCAGTTCCAGTCCCATTCAAGGTCGTGAAGAGCTGTAGGCAGCACATCCCCCCGCCCCCTCCTCCCCAGGAGGACTGATGTGGGCGTTGGGTGGATAGGATGCAGCGAGCAGAACAACGAAACGAGCGTGAGCTCCGTGTGGGTGGCTCGTAGTAGGACAGCACACATGAGCGACGGGAGGAAACAGATCCCCCCACAGAGCACAGTGTCGTTTAGGTAAATTCAGAACACCTGCCCAGCAGGGCCGTGTCCCAGCAGCTACGAAAGTGCCCACCAGGCTCTCGATAAATCCTTGGTTTGTTGTGATTGCTAAGTAAGTATACTAATTAGCCGTGCACAGTTTTCAATGAAACGAGGAAGTGAGATCTATACCACAACAAAGAATAGATAAATATACATACAAAAAATAGTCATTTTAAAATCTAAAATCGTATTTAAAGGCAGGGCTCTTGTGGAGGCAGCCACTCAGGAGTAGAACGGAGTTCCCTGGAGTGAGAAAACCAATTCATAAAGCTCCGCTGCGTCCGCGGTCACACACCCAAGAACACCCGCTCTCCACTCCAGCTCTGTGGTCGCCAAGGGGCGCCTGGCCTCGGAGAGCTTCTGGGGTGCCTGGTTCCCCCAAAAGGCAGAAAGAGGGCTCCCCCAAAAGAACTCCACGGATATTTCATGATAACAGTCACCATTAGTAACTTCTAGTGGAGACCAATGTGTCTTTCCTATCGTCACAGAGTTACTTGTTTGGTGAGTTTGAATCAATTGCCGTTGTTTTTCTTTAAAAAGGATATCCTTTATTCATCTAGTACGTTAAAATGTTGCTTCATTGTCTTTTCACTGGCACTGTTTTATGTGAGAAGCCTACTGTCATCTTTGCGTTGTTCCTCTGTACGTAAGGTCTTTATTCCGAGAGCCTTTAAGATTTTCTCTCGGCACTTGTCTTGAGTGCTTTCGATTATTCCGTGCCTTGGTGTCGTTTTCTTCATAAGTTTTGCACCTGAGGTTCCTTGAAATTTTTTTGCAACCTTGGGTTTATAGTTTTCATCATATTGGGGGTAGTTTTGATCAGATTCTTCAAATATTTTAGTCCCCTCCCTCCTTTGGGGACCCTATTACACATATATTAAAACCCTAAAGTTATACCACAGGTCACTGATGCTCTTTTCATTAAAAAATTTATTTTTTCAGGCTGCGAACCAAAGCATCACAGGTTCGATTCCCAATCAGGGCACATGCTTCGGTTGCAGGCCATGACCCCCAGCAACCGCACATTGATGTTTCTCTCTCTCTCTCTCTCTCTCTCTCTCTCTCTCTCTCTGTCTCTCTTTCTCCCTCCCTTCCATCTCTAAAAATAAATAAAATCTTTTAAAAAATTATTTTTCTTTGCTTTTATTGTAGATAGTCTGCATTGCTTATGTCTCCAAGTGAACAAATCTTTTATTTTATAAAGTCTAACCTGCTGTTAATGCTATCATTCTATCTCATAGTTGTGGTTTACATCTCTAGAAATTTAATTTAAAAAATATATTCCATATCTTTCTTCCTGTTGCGATACATGCGTAACAGTTACAGTAACTGCCTCTAAGCCTTTGCCAGCTCCTTCCAGCACCGGCGTCCGTTCTGGGTCGATCGCTAAGTGTCATTGCTCACTAACCCGAGTGAGGACTCCCTGGGAGGAGCGGCCGGCTGCTGGAACGGAACAGAGATGTCCAGGACGATCCTGGGGCACCTTCTGGCACCAGCCAAAAGGCAGCAATCAGACATTTGTTGCCACTGAGTTCTCATTTGCGTTAGACCTTTTCTCTAAGCAATGAACACAAATCCGTTCATACTACTATTTCCAATGCAAGTTTAACACCACGGGGCTTTTATTCAAATTCTTTTTTTTATTTTATGTCTGTCTGTCTTTTGCTATGCTGTTTTAAAATATACATCACTTTAGACATGCCTATAGAAGTATGGAGAGTGAAATGGCATGTCTTAGATTTGATGTAAAACACTTTAGCAGACGTAAAGACACAAATAAAAAAGAGATATAAATGTAATGGTGCAAAATCTTGATTGAACCGGTTGATGGATATATGGGGGACTCATAATACTCCGTGTGTGTGTGTGTGTGTGTGTGTGTGTGAGAGACTTTGAGAGATGGAGAGAAGTCCTCTTGCCTAGTAAGACGAACAACCTCCAATCTTCTGACTCCTCCCCCCATGGAGGCAGTGAAAACGCCCACTCATGCCTACTGTTTTGGTGTTCACATTTATTTCATTTTTTTTACCCCAGGGATTTTTCTGACTTTCTTGGAATTCAAATGATAACTTTAAAAGAGTGTCATAAATTTTCAGCATTTCTGGGTGTTTTGCAGTGGGAGGGATTTTAGGTGATCCAACCCACCCCATTTTTAGAAATGGAAGTCTCCAGCTCTGTTTTCAGACTAGTCCAGTTTAATACACAGGGAGGTGGTCCCCGAAGTGACTTATCAAATACCTTCTTACAAGTCTTCATTATGGTGCCCAGAGAGTGCACATGAATGATGGCAACCCCTATCCTCACTGTTTTCTTAAGTTGAAATATTTTATTGTTTATGCTTTTACCATTGTCCCAATTTCCCCCCTTTGCCCCCCTCCACCCAGCCCGCCCCCCAACTCCCACAGTCAGCCCCAACACCATTGTCCATGGGTCATTCATACAGGTGCTCCTATCCTCATTCTTTAAAAATAAAGTACACTGCCTATCTTTATAATTTTTGTACCAACAGGCTGCACAGCAATTTTGGGGGCCTACCAAGTGTTCTGCCCCAATTTCCCCCCAAGAGCCATGACTGAACAGCACTCAGTCCAGCTAAGAGGGCAGCAGGACCCGAAACGGCCATCGAGTCCCAGGGGTACAAAGCCTCGTCTCGTCTCATTTCGTCCACGCGCCTCACAGCACAGTGTGAGCAGGTGTTGGCACCTGTATTGGCAGGTGCGGGGACGGAAGCCCGGGGAGGGGAGGGAGACAGCAAGACCCACCCTAAGGGCCAGGCCCGGACCGGAGCCCTTGGCAACCCCGCTGCACGGTGTGTACGCTCCAGGAAGTCAGGCTGTCTTCCCATAATAGCTACCAGTGTGTTCGTTTTCAAACTCTACAGCTGCCAAGCCTTAAAAGGAAAAAAAGAAAAGTAGAAATAGCTTCAAAATCCAAAGAAAGAAAAGGATCATCCTGTTTTAGAGAACAATAAAAAGGGGAGGAGAATACATCCGAAGGAAGACATCGCCTTCCCCAGGTTCAGGGAGACGGGCAGATGCCTATGTGCTCCTCTGTGCCTGGAGCAGGCACCCTGCACACGTCTTCTTCAGACGGACCGAGCCCCCTCACAGGCGCAACCCTGCAGCTGGCCCGCCTCCGCCGGCTCGGTCACCTTCATCCTGACGTCTCAGTGTGGGACCGGGGGGTGTCAGTGGCTGGTCAGGAAGATGGTTTGGGTATGGACTGTTCATACTCCATCGGCCTCTGTGTTTGTCTGTGTAGTTTTGCCAAGCATTTCAATAGTCGTCATTGAGCGTTCTTTATTCTCTTTTGTGGGGAAGACTATTCAGGGTGCAAATGGGAGGAGGACAGGCGTGAGATGCCTCAGTCAGTCCCCCCTGAGGACGTGGGGCGCTCTTCCCCAAAGGAGACGCAGAGGAACGCACTGGCCTCTGACTTGCAAATAATTTGGGAGGTTTTTCTTGGAGTTCACCACTGTTCTTCTTTGCATTTTGGACTCAGTGTAACTTCCAGTTTGTTCTTGATTTGGTAGAATGATCGGAGTATTGGATCGGAGGGAAACTGTTAATTCCCAGTACACAGCTGGGTGACACAGAGGCACACGCAATTTCATTTGAAGCCAGTGTCTTAAATAACACATTTACTTGAGTAACTGTTATCTAATGCTCTAGAAAATGTTTACTGTTAGTGATTAGAAAGGAAAATTTAGGCTAGTGTCAAAAAATTACAGAAAAAATATAAAGAAGAAACTGAAAACCACCCATAATTCTACTGTACCTTCTGCCACACCAGAAAAAATTTATTAATTTTAAATATATTCCTTCTCAGTTTTTCTATGCACTTTTTTCTTTACAAAAGTTGGATTTTATTATATATAAATGTAATAAAAAGTAGGTAAAATATGAATTGTATGTTTATAAAATAAATATAAAATAAAGTTGTATTTATAAAATAAATATAAAATAAAATTGTACATTTATAAAATAAATATAAAATAAAATTATATATACATAATTTGTAGACCTTGCTTTTCATCAGTATTATACAGCAAGAATTATCCTATTATTGCCATTCTTGCAAAACATAATTTTTAAAAAAATCTTCATGTTATTCCAAAGTACATATGTGTTGTAATTTCTGGACAAGTACATTATTATTTAATGGTTTTCATTTATTTTGGTATGTTAATAATGTCATGATGTGTATTCTATATGTGTATTTTTGTCAATAGATTTGATTGTATTATTACTATAATTTCCTAGAAGAGAAATTACTGAAACAATTACTGAAAACAGATAGGCACAATTTTAAGGTTCTCTGTATGTATTTAAAATTTTTCTCCAAAAGCAAGTCATTAAGTTCTTTCCACAGCCATGGGCGGGAGGGCTTGGTACCCCAGCACTGCTCCCACGCCCACCACGCACTCCTGCAACACCCCCCACCCCCGTCCCTGCCCCTACCCCGTCCCGATCCTCTTCCTCCAGGCTCACCACTCACACCCCTCCCGTCTCACTGCCCTCCCGGCTGTTCCCCGAGGACCAAATGTGTCCCAGCCTCGGGCCTTTGCTTGCTGCCCTGCCTGGACACCCGGCCTGTGCCCCGGCGGAGCTCCACCTCCCACTTCCTCAAGTCTGTGCCCACGTCCCACCTTGCGAGAGAGACCTTCCCAGGTCACTCCATGTCCGCTGGCAGCCACGGCCCCAGCCCTGAGTCCCTATCCCCCCACCCTGCTTCATTTTGTCATTGTTCCCAGACCTGAGCAGTTTTGGGGGCGGGGCAACATTGAGCGGGAAGTGCAGATTTCCCATAATCCCCTGCCCCTACAGTGCACACAGCCTCCCCCACTGTCGGCAGCCCCACAGAGTGGGGCTTTGTTAGTGTCCATGGTAATGATCACCACCTGACAGACCAAATACTGATCCAATTACACGTTTATTATCTTCTGTGTTCCTCACTAGAATGTGAGCTCCTTGCAGCCAGGGGCAGTGGCTGCTTTCTGTTACTATGAAATCCCAAGCATGCCAGCCTAGTATTCTGTCAAGAAATAGTTGTTGCATGAATGGAGGAAAGATTAGGGAGGAAAGAAAGAGAGAGAGAGAGACAGAGACAGAGAGAGAGAGAGAGAGGAAGGAAGGAAGGAAGGAAGGAAGGAAGGAAGGAAGGAAGGGAGGCCTTTGGCATTTTACAGTTTTAACTTTGATTTCTTCAATTATTAATTGCATCAACCATCTTTTCATATACCAGTGGTCATTAGTTTTTTGCAAAATTGTACATTTGCTTATCCCTCTTTTTCCCCAGGGACATTATTATTTTCTTTATTGATTTTTAAGTGCCTTGCCTCTTGAAGATATTCATTCTCAGTGTCACGTTTATTACCAAAACTTTGCCAATTTATTTGTTTGCCTTTAATTTTGTTTACACCATTTGCTGCATTTTACTTACAGAAGTTTTAAGTATTATACAGTTAAATATATCAGTTTTTAAAAAAATATGCTTTCTCTCCCATTCTGTTTACATTTAGAATGTCCATTCACAGCCCAATATCTGTTAAATATTCACTGGCATTTTCTTCTAATGCATTCACTCAATAAATATTAAGCACCCATGGAACTAGATTTTAGAACAGTAATTGCAACTGGTGTGCCACAAGGATTTTTAAAACATGCAATACTTGACTATTTAGACAGAGGTACTGGCCTCTTTTCTCTTCGGTTGTGAAATGAAAAGTGACAAACGACCCACACTCCACTATTTGAGTTTGATCACACAGATGGGTTTTGCCTGTTTTTGAATGGGATGTAAAGGGAAAAACACAATAAATGCAAACTTGTGTTGCTGGCTTCTGCTGGCCTGGGACTGGGAGGTCATCCATGTCACTGAGGTCCATTTCTTTGCAATAAGTTGTAATATTTGCACGTTTACAATATTTGACATTCCCATTCAGAGCCATTATACAGCTCCTTATTTAATCCACTCTTTTGCACATGTTAGGAAATTTAGAAAGTACATTTTTTGATAGGATTGTAACTTGACAATTTATGGCATTGGTTGCTCTTGAGATTAGATTAAATTTTCCAGCTTTTAAAAAAAAACTAGTCGTTGCTGATAAAATACCAGATGATTTTACATACAGGGTGGGGCAAAGGTAGGTTTGCAGATGTGATATGAATACATGAAACAGAGTTTATTCTTGTACTTTAATTTGTTCATTGTTGTATTATTTTCCATATGAACAACTGTAAACCTACTTTTGCCCCCCCATGTGTGTGTATGGTTGTCATTTTCCACACAGACTATTCTGATTAGCTCGTCTTTCATTACTCATTGGGTAAGTGTGTATCGGCGTGTTTACTGACCGCATTAATTTTTATTCTTCTGTTCCTTCTTGTCCTTAGCTTTTTTTTTAACTTTATCAATTCTTTATATGTTAGGAGGATTGGGGAATATATTGTGCAAATATGTTAGCAGTTTATCTTTTCGCTTGTTAATTATATCTTACCATATATTTAAAGCATGTACAAAGGCAAATTCAGCATTTGTTTCTTTTGTTGTACTTTACTTGCATTTCATTTTAGCTAATTTTTACCAAGTTATGTACGCTCCCCTGCCCTGATCTTTGAAATAGTGTCTCTGTCATGCAGTAAACATATTTGGGTCTGTTTTTGGACTTTTTCCTTTCTTTATTGGCTAGCTGTAGAATTGCATAATTTAAACCATTATGTTTGTATAAAACACTTTGAACTCTGTCAGCGCAGGTCACTCTCGTTTATTTCACTTCCCAAACATTTTTGGCCTCATTTTTCTCTTGCAAAGATAATATTTGTCGCTTTGTTGAATTCCAACACAATAAAATCCCATGGATTTTTAATTAGAATTGCATTAAATGTATACATTATCTCAGAAGAATTTACATCTCCCTATTATTTGTCTTCCCATCCAAGAAATTTCATGTCTTTTTATTTGTCCAAATGGTCTTTTATGTCCTGCATTAAAATCTTTATATCAGTCCTTCACTTTTATTGTTGGGTCTATTTCTAGCGTTTTATGTCATTTTGCTGTTTTGAATTTACTTAGTCTTTTAAATATAATGTCAATTGGTTTTTACTGGTATACGGAAATACCAATTTGTTTACGTTGCTATAGTAGCGGTAGCCACACTTCACAGAGGAAAACGAGGGAGAGAGTGCAGCTCCGCGGTTAGGAGGCGGGGCTTCGGCGTCAAGTTCACACCCGGCTCCCTCACTTGCCAGCTGTGTGAGGCTAGTTCGCCTGACCTCTTCTGTGCCTGCATTGTCTCATCGGTATAACGGGGTGATATTCATACTTACTTCATAGAAGGCCTGTTTCTCTCCTATTTCACAGGTGAGAAAACAGCCTTAACAGTTAAATAACTTCTCCATCGTCACCTAGCTAGTAAGTGGCAGAATCAGGATTCGAAAGGTGGTTCTGAGCCCAAGACCTTGGTCATTAAGATTTACTGCCTCTCACGTGTGTATTTGATAAATAATTTCTTTGTAGCTTATACTAGAAAACTGTAGTTTTCTTTAGACAATGACATGATTTGCAATATGTTTTTCTTCTTTTTGATATTTTTATTTATTGCTTTCTCTATACATCTTATAATGGAAATTTCTAGAAAAATGTTTAACAACAGTGATGATAATAAGCATCCTTATCTGTTTCCTGATCTTAATGGAAACATCTTCATTATTCTATTTTTAACTGTGATGTTGGGTATTTGTTTATTAATTGGTTTTATTGGGAATAAGTACTGAGTTTTGCCAAATGCCATTTTAATATCTGTTTGAAATTATTACTTTTTTCTCAAATCTTTTTGTGTGATAAATTGTGTATTAATTTCTTCATATTGAGCCATCCTTGCATTCCTGTAATATAATTTCCTTAGAATAATATATCATTCTTCTATTGTATTGCTGGATTTGATTTCCTAAAACATTTAAAAAATGTTATCTGTACTTTATAAATGAGATTCATAGTTGTCTTTTTTGTTCTAGGTTTATTGGGTTTGTTACCAGATTACACAACTTTATAAGCTTTATGCACTTGACAATGTTCTGCAATGATAATTTTTTGTTGTAAGTTTGAAAAAAGTCACCCATGAAATGTACATGCGTCTGCTACTTTCGATTCTCTTGAATCCACCCCTTCAACAACTTATTTAATATCTCCTATAGTTATTGATTTATTAAGACTTTTACTTAATTCATGTTTTATTAGAAAATTCAACTACATACTGCCTATGAAGAGGCAAACTAACTAATAAATATGAAAAGACTGGTCCCGTCCACCAGGTAATACACAAACCAAAAAAATAAGTATCACAAAATCAGTCAAATGAAAATTCAAGACTGAAAGAAATAGCAAGTCAAGAATACCATCAGGAATGAAACAGAGAACAGACGTAAATCTTCAGTCCCGAGGAACTTAGCTATGACAGATACAAAACAAAACCCGTCCAAAGGTATGAATCGATGGGGAAAATGATAGAAAACTTGAAAACAACTCACCCATGCACAGATCGAGTGGAAAATATAAATGAGGAAAAGGAGGTGGAACTGTCTTAGGGTGACGCGCAGGTGGGCTGAGCTGACCCGTCCCCAGCTCTGTCCGTGGGTCCGGCTGGCATTGACCTGACAGCTCAGACGCACCAGCACAGGCTTCTCTGCCTGCTTCTCTGAGGAGCTGCCCCCAGGGAGTACATGAGAACTATAACCCCCAGCATGCACTGCAGCCGGGTGGTTCCCTCCCTGGGCCCCACCCAATGTCCTGTCACCACCGGTCTCCCTTCTCCCCCAGGCAATTTATCTGGGAACTGATAACTCTCAATTAGAGGAAGCGGGCTAGGAAGATAAGGAGTCCGAGAGGAGCCTCGAGGCTTCCTGAAAACCTAAAGCCCACTCTTAGAGAGGCAGGGGCTCATCAGGAGTAGGAGACAAAGCCAACCACCTTCCCCCCTTGTCTGGAAGTCACTTGGCTCAGGAAATGAGACAGGGTAACTCTCCTCCTCTTCTCCCTCCTCCGCCTCCTCCTTCCGTTTTAGTCCATGCTGTCTCCCTTATATTTAGTGAAGTTTCCTTCTGGCTCCCCCCCCCCCCATCGTGCCTCGTGCGGAAATGGAGGCTGCTCCTGAAACCTACAAGAGAGCTCTCCCTCTGGCAAAGCACTCGAGGGCTTGGCAAGAGCAGCCGAAGGACAAGAGGACTGTTAGGGACCGTCCTGCAAGCTTCCGTCAAACAGGCTGACCCACGCCCCGCCAGGGAGTCTGCTAAGGAGCACTCTTCTGAGGAAAAAAATCTCCATTTCTCTCCAAGATGAGGAGTTCCAGGTGGAGTACGAAGGGGAACAGAGAGGGAGAGGACAGAGAGGGAAAGAACAGGAACAAAGGTGGGATAATGTTATCCTTATCGACGACGATTGAGAGCCTGTTGGGCACACCGCAGACGAAGAAGGGGAGCCCCTTCCATCCAGCAGAAATGCTTTCTCTGGTGCTCTTGTCGACGGCAAGTAGGTGTGTTATACGAGCGCCTGGCTCAACTCCAGCCTCCTTTAGGAATCGGCTTTCTGGGATCCTTTAATTAAAGTTCCAAGGCACAGTGTTAAGATGAAAGACTCGGCAGACATGTGGACTGCGCCCAGCACCGCTGGTGGTCTGCCTGTAACTGGTGAAGGCACAGGAGGGTCTTGTCCCAGCTTGCACGGGGGCCTGGCTCTCACATTGGCTTGGGAATTTGGGGGGACAGCATCAGATGAGCCTGAAAGCCCTAGGCGGAGCCCAGGGCTGAGCTCCTGCAGACAGAGCCCTCGTGCCCTTAGAGTGTGTCTGTATCTGGACGCCTGTGAGGATAGCTCAGATGCTCACGTGCCCCAGCCTCTGCACGGAGGGGCTTTCCCAGGACCCTCGCTGCTCCCAGGATTGATTCTGTGCACTTTCCTTCTCTGAGTCTGCTGAAAACAGGGTTCCATACTCAGAGCCCCTGTGACTTGGGTCGTATCCGTGATCCTAGAACTGAAGGCCCTGAGAGAGACTTTTAAAGAGAAATATACATACATGTATCTTATCTGGCTACCACCTATCTACCTGCCTATCCACCCATCTTCTTGTGGCAACTGCCCGTAGCCCCTGAGCTCGAACCTGAACCGGCCTCCTGTTCCAAGTGTCCACCACACCTACAGTCCTGGACCGCCCCACTCGTCTGGGTGACGTTCCTAAGAGCCCTGGCTCCAATGGCTTATGGATCCTAGTGAGTCGCCTTAATAGAAACAACCCAGATTTCATGGCTCTGACCAACCCCCCCCCCACACACAAGGCATACAGGATTTCAATCCCCCGCACCCAGAATTTCTGTGGGCCCTGAGGGGTGTCTCACAGGTGACTGCTAACAGCCCCGCCACCACCCCCCTCTGTGCCCCCATGGATGGCCAGTCAGCGTCAGCCTTCCCTCTCTGGGGACACCCAGGTCCTCCCAGAGCTCTCAGACAGCCCCCTCCTCTAGGCTGTGTGACTGTCATCCCCACCCCCAGCATAAAGCTCCTGCCCCTTCTCCCAGAGCCCCCGGGAGGCGGCTCCTGCAGCCCAGCCATCGTCCCTCCTGGCCCCGGGGGATGAACAGGAAGTCCCCACACCAGGCTGGAGGCCACTCCTGAGACAGACACCACTCTGCCTGCCCCAGTTCTGTTTCCCGCCCAGGTCCTGCGCCTTCGCCCTCCTTCAGACAGAGCCCCACACGGACTGAGGTTGCCCGCAGCCACACGAGCTCACCAGTGGAATTTGGCTCTTAGCTCCTGCCCAGGTCAGGCCAAGGGGACATTCTTACTCTCGTCAGTCAAAACCCTCCCTGCAGGGGGGTGACAATACTAAGCAGGGCCCACGCTGAGGAGCAGGAGCCTCCTCTCCTCTCGCTGCCGGGACAGCTTCTGCAGGGACAAGCGCGCGGGACTCTTCCTGGGCTGTCTCGTTGGTTCTGGACAGACATGCGTGTGCTCTGCAGAGAAACGATCAGCCGAGGAGAGTCCAGTCTGTTCCTCCGGGGACCTGCAGAGTCAGATCAGATCCCGTTAAATCCATCAGTCAGATCACATAGGCACACGGGTCTTTGGCTGACATGAGTAGTGAAAATGCCCCCCAGAATTACGAATGAGGTCTTCGAGCATCCAACCGGCCTGTGGACCAGGCAAGGGGACGGGGCCTTTCCCGACACGGCCCCGGGCCTCCTGGGAAGAGTGTGGCCTCTGGACTCTAGTCCCGCCCCGTCCCGCCCCGCCCCCCAGTGGTCCCGGGCACTTCGCTCCTCTGAGTTTCCGTTGTCTCACCCACACTCTGAAAACCCTCGTGGAATCCTTGTAGGAGTTAGAGAGGATTTAATCGATGTTCAGTGAACGGCAGGTGTTCGAGACGTTGTCCAGTCCAGGGTATTTTTGAGAGAGGAACTCTGTGAGCCGTAGGCTTAGCCACACGTCTACACATCAAGTCTATCTCTGGAACATGACTCTCCTGCCCCCACACACAGGCACACATGAGTGTGCACACCCAAGTGCGCACACATACACACAGGTAAAACCCGGAACTCTGGGCCCCGGTGACCAGGGTTTGAGTCCTGGGACCCACCCTTCTCCCTTGTAACCTTGGTCACTTTACTTATGAGTATCCCTTTTCCTCGTCTGCGAAAAGGGGATGTTGTAGTTGACACGAGGATTAGATGAGTTAATACATTTAAATCATTGGAACGATGCCTAGCGCATAAAAGAGCTAAACGGGTATAAAATAACTTTAATGGGTTAAAGTTATTATGATTATTGTCTAGGATTCATTATTCCGCTGGCTGGGGTAGGGGCACTCTAATGGTGAGAGACCTGAGTTTCAGTTCTCACCTTCACACTGACCTCTGACCTGTACCCTTGGGCCCGCCTCTTTTCTCTATGTACACGCCTGCTCTCCTTTCCCGAACAGCCGGTACAGGTGGGTCAGCTGGGCACCTGCAACCCAGCCGCCTCTTGGGCTCACACAAGGCCCACCTTTTCCAGCCACGAAGTAAATCATTTCCCGGAGAGGTTATATGTGAGGGGCACAGAAAATGTCTCCTTGCCCCAGGCGGCCCCACGCAAGGGGACAGCTGTCTATCAGTAAAGAAGCAGAGGACGGGGCGTCGCCTGGGCCCTGAGCGTTCGCCTCTGGTGGCCCGACCACCTCGGCAGGGTGTCCCCATGGGGCACAGCAGGGCCTGTTTGACCAAGGAAGACCAGCTGTCACCCACAGCAAGGGTGGCTCTGACCCTCTGTCCACTCAGTCTGTCAGCAATCCATTAGCAGTCCCACGGCGACCCTGGTCCTATCACGTCCCCACTTAACAGGGCTCTTGGGAGGACGCGTGGACCAGGGATGACGGCCGCCAGGCCAGCTGGGCCATCGCAGTGGCAGCAGGCCGCAGGGACACTGCGCAACAGGCAGCTGGGAGGGGGGGGCGGTGAGCCTGAGGGCAGGCAGGAGGGCGAGCTCCGGGCAGCGGAAGGGCTCCGTGAGGACGGGGAGGAGGAAGGAAAGACCGTGACTCAGACCTCCTCTCGCCTTCGGCTCCTCCTTCTCGCAGGCCTGCCAAAGAGAGGAGGAGGAGGAAAAGCAGGAGGAGGAATAAGTGTTCCCTGACTTCCGTAAAGCACGTGTTCCTCGGAAAAGAGAGTCGGTAACCTGTGGATAAGCCATCTGATGTCGATCCGGGGAGGTGTCTACTCACGGACACGGCAGGGGAAGGCGGATTGACGGGACCCGTTATAGTTGTGAAGGGTTGACTGGGGCAGACTGCTAAAGGCCTGTCAGTTGGGCAAAATGGATAAAAATGGGTTTGTCTCGGTGAGCTTCCGTTTCAATCACTGGGCAAGCCCAGAGAACAGGGAGGCACGGCAGAAATAAACTGTGTCTAGAAGTTACTCTAATGCTGTGGGCAAACGTGCTGCTGGTGCTGAGTTTGGGGACCGTTCGGCCTTACACATGAGTTCGACTTCATACGGCCAGGTGTGCTGGCGAAGGGGCTCCGAAGGGCGAGCAGGTTTCCTGCAAAGGGAACCTGAAGTCTTACAGCTGCAGTTAAGAAATACGAAGATTTTGTGCTATAGATAAAATTGACAGGCAGCAGAGAAATGAAGGACAGGAGGAAGGTCTGGCAGCGAAGGTTCAGAGACCGGAGCTCCAGGCGCCAGGGCAAGAGGAAACCGCTGGGGGCTATTTCCGAAGGTCAGATTGGAGAGCCGAGGGTCAGAATCTCGGGGCGATGGGAACAGAGAGAGAAAAAGTGTGTGCGAGGAGCTGAGCTGGGAGGTCGTAGAAGGAAGGACGAAGACAGAGCAGGGAACCTGAAGACCCAAAGAGAAAGAAGCAGCCCATAAAGGCGGCTGAAGAAAGCACGCAAACCTTCGGAGTGTGTGGAAGATGCTAGAAGCCGAAACCTACATCAAGAGAGCCCTGAGCCAAAGGAAAGGACTCGGCCCGTGACCGGCACCGCTGGTCTCAGGCAGCTTGGACGGCAGAGGTGAGGCCGGTAGTCACCCCCACGCAGGGGTCGTGGCCCATTTCGGGGAGCCGTGCTATCGGGAGACACGGATGTGATTGTGGATCAGGGTTATCATTCCAGGAGCGGGAAGCAAACGGTCATCCCACCCCCGAGGCCGTTAGCGCTCCCCAGCAGATGACAGACCTCGGGGAGGGGGCTTCTGGGGACAGGAAGCGACGTTTGCCTGTGTGTGCAGGCCGGCGTGGGCCATCCGATGGCCTTCGAGACCCAAACATCGGGGACACCGTGGTGGGGTTTCTGTTTTGGAGCAGAAAACGCGAGCATGGCCGTAACCAGCGAAGCGCAGGGAGACAGGCAGGCCGCAAGTGCGGATGCTGAGTCTTAGAGAAGGGATAGAGATCGGTGTCGCCGCAGACACTTGCTGAGCACAGAGGTGCTCAGACGCTTGCAGACACTTGCAGGCACCAAGGGACATGATGCTGCCGCTGCCGGTAAAGCCTTTCAAAACTGCACCTCCAGCCCTGGCTGGTGTAGCTCAGTGGATTGAGTGTGGGCTGTGAACCAGGCATCGCAGGTTCGATTCCCAGTCAGGGCACATGCCTAGGTTGCAGGCCACGGCCCCCAGCAATCGCACATTGATGTCTGTCTCTCTCTCTCTTTCTCCTTCCCTTCCCTCTCTAAAAATAAATAAATACAATCTTAAAAAAAACTGTGCCTCCAGCTAACTCGCACCTCTTTGAGGGAGGCACAGCTAGCGCTCTTGGTTAACGGGAGACGACGTGATTCGGAAAGGTTCATTGAATGGGCGATCTCCTGGTTTCTAGTCTTCTGTCCCTCCTGTGCACTTTCTGCGTTTCAGTTCTGGCTCTGTCACTCCCTAGCTGGTCACCTGAAGAAGTGACGCGCCCTCTGTGCCCTCAGTTACTAAACAGGAACCCCAGCACTGACCACACACGGTGAATGAGAAAACACGGCAAAGCGCTGGACCTGGGGCCTGGCCCAGAGTGGGTCTTCCTCAGACGCCGGTGCCTCTCCCTTTTCTTTCCTGAGGTGGAGCGTAGGCAGAGCAGCCAGTCCCACAGAGGGAACAGCACAGAGAGGGTCCCCGACTCCATGCATGGAGGCCCACCTGCCTGTGGGTCGGGGCCAGGCATGGGGGTCTGAGGGGGTCGAAGGGGCGTGAGACCTGGGAGGCAGAGGCAGCCGGGCAGAGCCCAGAAGAAACAGCGGGGTCTGCATGCGTGGAGAGATGGGCCGGGATGGGGAAGGCGGAGAAAACCCAGGCACCTGGGCAGGAACAGACAGGGTGGGTGCGGAGCCCCAGCTGCTACCCAGGGGCTGGCGGGCAGGAGTGGAAGGAGGCAGGAGGTGGCTGAGGCTCTTGCGTGGGGACTGTGGTGCTCAAGGGTTTCAATCTGATCCTACAAGCGAAGGTGCGTCGATTTGGAGTCTCATCTATTAAGCATAATCTGCTGCCGATACAGATGGGACCGCCAGGGGAGAGGCAGAAAAGCAGGGAAATTTACACTTCACAGACACACACGGAGCCTACTCCACCACAAAATACACATACGCCACCTAATCCCATTTAAAAACAGCTTGGGCATTAATTTTGCTCTTATAATCAATAATGGAGGTTTAAAACTGCTGTGTTTTTGCTTTCGTGACATCTTACGGCCATATCGACCATTCATTTGCTGTTAGATCAAGAGTAAGCCTCTCCATTATGCTGCTGTTCCTACGGTAAAATACAATGTGCTGGAAGGCAATTCGGTTCGTCATAAACTTTCCAGGGATGCCACTTGATAAACAGCAGAGGCTCACTGCACGTGACAGTAATTAAATCTGTACTCGACAAAGTATGAAAGAGTGAGGGTAGGGGAAGGTAGCTGGGCAGGGAAAAAAAAGGCTTCAATATGTCTGAGATCACACTACAGTTTCATGCCCATGGTCTATTTCGAGGTCTGGGATTATGTTCTATATTCGAGGAGAAACAAAGTTGAGTAAGGACCCAAATTATGAAATGAAGTGTCTTTTCAAAACCCAGGCTGGAAGTCCAACAAGATCGAGGTGGCCTCCGGTTCGATTGCTCCCGGGGCCTCTCACTCCCGGGTTTGCAGACGGCCGGCCGCCTGCCCGCCCGCCGTTGTCCCCAAGTGGCCTTTCCTCCTCGGTGTCTCGTCCTCTTCTTCTAAGGACACCAGCCTGCTGGGTGAGGGCCCACACTGGAAACCTCATTTCACCCTAATTACCTCCCTAACGACCCGGTCTCCCAACACAGCCGCATGCCGAGGTACCGGGGGTTAGGACTCCCACACACGGATGTGGGAGTGGGGACCGCCCGTGACGGACGGCCTTACACAGACTCAGGGCTGTGGTAGGCTGAACCCCGAGCCCGGCCTCCCACGAGTGGGAGTGCCCGTCCCTCTGGACCCCGATTGCTTATGTGGAGATATTTTTTGAAGTGTCCCCAGTTTTTGGAAAGGGAACTGAGCGTTCCCTCCGCCCCAGCTCCCTCCTGCAGAACAAGCATGTGATGGAAACACCCGCCGGTGCCCGGGACGGGTGGGGGAGCCGGCTCGCGGCCGCCGCTGATTTATGCTGTGGTTGTGGCTGCGGGGCCCCGGCTGCTCCTTGGTGGCTGGCGTGATCGGGAGGTTTTTGTGACGGCTTCAGAAAATAGAAAATTACTGTAAATAAGACGGTGTTTGGCTGTTTTTAATTTTCTGCAGCTCATTATATCATGGTCAAATGAAAACCTTGACATTTGGGCAGGAAGCGTGTGGCGAGGGGCGTGGGTGGACTTTGGGCAGGACTGCCGCCCCGAGTGAAAGTCTTCCAAAGCCTGAAGACACACAGGAGGGCTCTGCAGACGTCAGCGCCGGCGACCTCCTCTTCCGGACCGAGTTCTCCACTCCATCCGCCCCGGCTCTGCTGGTCGACACACAGGCCGCGGCAGAGGCGTCGGGGGAGGGGACGGTGAACTCTTGGTGACACGCTAGGGACAGGCAGAGCGGCTGCAGCAGCGTCTAATTAGATTAGGACGGCGGAACACACTGTCCCTACCGAGGGCCCGGCCGAGGACGTCAGACCAGCGGCGGGCCTTGACACGCCCCGGGCCGGGCTGCCCTGCGAAGGCCACCTTCCAAGCCCATCTCTGGACGGCGGCTCAGGGAAAGGCAAGGGGTTCTCCTGAGCAGATCCCAGCTTGGCCCACAGCAGAGATTGTGCGAACATGGAGCTGCAAGACATTCAGGGTTGTTGGCCCACCCCCCAGGTCCAAGTTCAAGGAGCTCTCTCTGAGCATCACAGGGGCCTCCGCAGGGGCATCCTGCTGAGGTCCGCCCCCCACGGGACAGCTGTGGGGTTGAAGGTGCATACGGGGTGGGGGGGCGGGGGGGGCGCAGTATTAGCAAAATGGCTTCAGGGTCAGGTGACGAGGCCCAGGCTCTGACACATACTGGTTGTGTTACCTCGGACAGTGAGGTCGCTTCTCTGTCTGTAATAATAGCACCCACCTCCGGCAGGGTCCCAAGAAGGACCCACATGAGGCCTGGGGACAGCGGCAGGCACTTGGGATAGACAGAGCTTGTTGTCATGACGACTGAACAAGGGAATGTCATGGGGTTAAAAGAGGGGGCAGGGCAATGAGAATGCGGGAGAGGCCGCGCAGACCCACCCCGTGGTGGCGTTGCCAAGGGGAGGCCGGGCTGCTTCTGAAACATCGCCCTAAACGCCGTCCCGCGTTACAACGCTTTCCCAGTGCGGCCGGACCACGCGCCCCTTCTCCTCTGTAAGCACAACGTGCCGGAGTTCCCTTCTCGGACTCTCTCCGGGCTCGGAAAACTCAGGAAGCGCCTCTGCCTGCCTGGCCCACGGCTCCTTCCCCTCTTCCTCTTCGCTTCTGTCTCTGATTGGGAGTCCTCAGTGCCCGGCTCCCAGCCCCTCCGAGCGACACCTGCCACCCCAGGAATCGCTCCTCTGCCCAGCAGGAGCTCCTGGGGGTTTGGGCCTTAGAGAAATCCTCTGGTGCACATCTCACTGCAACACGCAGAGCAGTGGGGGGAGCTGGTGACGGACGGACGGACGGACGGACGGACGGACGGAGACCTGACTCGGGGCGGCGACTTCATGATATGGCACACAGAGGGGGTGTGTGGAAGGGTGCCCCCGAAACCTGTATCATTTCATTAACCAGTGTCACCCCAATACATTCAATGAAAAGGAAATACACGGATTTGAAAGAGATGTTCGTCCACAACTTTAGAGAAGGAGGTTTGAGATGGAGGCAGGCGGTCAGTTAGACACAGCCGCGGGGCTGTGAGTGCAGCGTGTGGAACGCGGTCAGTAGTGCCGTGACACGTAACCGTGTCCGGTGCCAGGCGGGGACTGGACCGATGGGGGGTCACGTCCCAAGGTCTGCAAGTGTCTAATCACTGTGTGGCACACCTGAAACTAATGCAGTGGACCAAGTCAGCTGCAATGGAAAAGAATTAAAAAAAGAAATGAAGGCAAGCAGTGAGGATGGAACTACGAAGCACAAGCAAAAGGAAGGAAGGGAGGGAGGGAGGAAGGAAGGAAAGTAGGAAGGAAGAAAGGAAGGAAGGAGGAAAGGAGGGAGGGAGGGGAGAAGGAAGGAAGGGAGGAAAGAAGGAAGGAAGGGAGGAAGGAAGGAGAAAAGGGGGGAGGGAGGGGAGAAGGAGAAGGGAGTGAGAGTAAAGAAGGGAATCCACGTTTTCCAAGTTTGCTGCTGGGGAAGAAAACAGCAGCGAAGCGAGCCTCTCCAAGGAACCAGGTAAAAAACCTGAACATCGGCGCCAACCTGGACAAGCTCCCGCGCAGAGACACGCACACGCTCTGGGAGGCGAGGGGCGGCGGCGGGCGGGGCCCGGAGCTGTGGGCACGGCGTGGTCACAGCCTCACAGAATACCTGGCCGAGTATTTCCACGCATCAGCAGAGGTAGTGGTCTCAGGGGCTCTGGGGGAATTTTCTTCTTTTTGTGAACGAAAAGAATGAACCGATTTAAAAGAGGTGACCAGCTTCCCCGAACACGCCCCCAGGCTCTGGGAGGGCCTGCGTGAGCCCCGGGTCCTCCTAGGCTCCAGCCTGTCCCCGACCCCGGCCACCTGGGCGGCTCTCTGGGTGCTCTGACCCCCCAGCGTCCGCCTGCTGGCCTCGCTCAGGGCCGACTGAGCCAATGTCCGCCCTCATGGCCTCCCCCACCTGCCCGCCTGCCTCCTGAGTCCTCTCACATCGTGCGGCCACGCCCTGGGTTCGATCCCCGTCTCTCCCCTGCCCCTTGCCATTGCTCCTGGGACACAGAACAGACTCCTTCTGTTGCCAACAACCTCATCACCTGCCTCTCCCCACCTCCCACCTCACTGTCCACACCTCGACCTTAGGCTCTGACGACACCCTGTGAATATTTCCGCCACAGCACTTGCCACATTTTACTGCTAGTACCTGTTTCTTACCTGTCTGTCCTGCACCTAGAAACCCTCTAAGACCACGTCTTCCCTGTGGCTGAACCTCTGGGGCCCACCCGGGCCTGGCACGTGAAAGTTCTCAATAAACACGGTCTCCTGGAGTGGGACCCTCCTTACCAGACCTTCTCCTGGTCCCTCGCCGGACAGCCAACAAAGCCCAAGGCTGGCTGAGACCTGCCTTTGCCGCTTCATCACCCACGGTCCCCGCCACCTCGGCCTGCAGTGTCCCCGGCCGGCCATTCACTTCCCCCAAGCAAACTCTGCACCTGGTTTATCTGTCCCTCTTCTCACCGTGCCCAGTGCACCCTCTGTCTCCTGGTTTCCTGATGCAGCCGTTTCTCTTCAAGGCCCAGCTCCAGCTCCAGCCCCAGCCCCAGCTCCCCTCAAAGCCGCCCCCCCCCCCCCGAGCTCCCTGGCAGCTGCACCAACCCTTCGCTGCCTGTTCTGGCAACTGAGCTGCACACCCATTTCTCACACAGCCCGTGCGTTGGGGCCTTGGGGGAGGGCCTGGAGCCCAAAGCCCACGCCTGGCTGACCTCCCGCCACAGGACACAGGGTGGAGAGGCTGCAGGCCCCGCCGCAGCTCCCCAAGGGACCGGGAGAGGCCCCAGTAGACGAAGGACCCGACATCCCACAGCCGGCCTCCTGGCTGGTCCTCGAACCACCCACCGTTCGAATCAGAGACCTCCCGGATTTGCTGAACCTGTAGACAAACTCGTCCTGTCCAGGGGAGAGCGAAGAAAGAGAAGACTGTGTTTGTTTTCCTTTAGATCGCAAACTTCTGATGGCTGCCTGGGGGTCCGAGGCAGTCAAGGCTTTACACTTTTTTCATCCGAATCTGTCTTTCTTTGATCAGATACCTTCCAAAGCCACCCCGCCCGTAGCTTTGGCTTTCTTAGAAAGAAGTGGAAACTCCTCGCTGAATAGATAAATGACTCGACCAGCCAAGATGGTTAGCCATTTTATTTCTCGTGTTCTTGGGACCCACTAGTATGGCACCTAGGCACCCCAGTGACTCACCCCGCCCTGGTTTGGTCACAGGTGCTCTGGCTTGAGCCGACAGCACCGAACTCAGAGCCCCCGGCGTGAGAGCAGGCCGCCTCCGTCCTCCGGAGCACCTGGCGACACCCTGACTCAGTCCGCTGGCGCGTCTGCTCCCTCCTGGGGTGTGATGTCAGCAGGGCACCCCCTGCCCCCCCCACCCCGCCGCTGCCACGTGGAGGGCATGGCTGAGCGCAGCGCGATCAGGCTTAGTCCCAGTGAACTGCGGGAGGTCAGACTGGCCCCACTCGGGGACCGGGGCGGTCGGGGAAGGTGGGGATAAGGCCCCCTGGCTCCATGGGCAGCTGTGCGGGCAGTGGGTTCTGAGTGGGCGGCCAGCCTGCCCTGTATGCAGAGCAGGGAGGCTCCGGGCCCTCCGCCAGCTGGGCTTCCGCGTCACACGACTTGCCTGGGCCCTGTCCTGAGTCACTAGAAAGAGGCCGGGACCCGTGACTCACTCTAACTCATCTGAGAAGCTGCGGCATTTCCCTCTGGCCCAGATGCCTGTCGCCCACGTGGCTGCTGGGACAGCCTTAGAGCTCAGGGACCCGAGACTGTGAACCTGGATTTTTAAACCTGGTTGGTGGTGAGGACGAGCCTCACTCGTCTGGAGGGGTCTCTCCCCGCCCCCCACCGGCCTCTCTTACCGCCATCCACCCGATTTCACCTTCTGGAAATGGCCACGCTGTCTGTCACCCCCTCTGCCATTCTGCGTTTGGGGCTGAGTGACAGGAAATCAAAGGGACTAACAGGACCAGCTACTGAATCGTACCCCTGGCTGGACAGAGCACCCGAGGGCGTGCAGATGGGAAGCGCACATTCGGTCGTGCGGCGTCAGACCGGCGAGGGCAGAATCTGGCCGGCAGGCTGGGGCTCCCGGGGTCTCCCTCACAGACAGCTGAGCTGGGGGCGCGGCTGTCTCTTTTCCATGTTCCCCGGGTGTGGCTCTGAGCTCCGGGACCAAGGAGACGTGTATTCCCTTAGACGTAATCTGCCAGGTCTGCCTCCGCATCGTGGCAGCCCACCCCCCTCTGATGAGAAGGAGGCTGCACCAGCGCCGCGTCCTGCTGTGCACCCAGGTGCCCTGGCCGGGCTGCCACCGAGACACAGGCGTTGCCGCCATTCGCCAGGTGCCGGCAGTGCGCAGGGCGGACGACCCGCTGTCCCAAAGCGCTGGCAGTCAGAATGCCCTGGGTGCCCCTGTGGGCATTTCCAATTCCGTTTACATTTAAAAGAAACTAAATAAACCCAGAGAGAACGCTTCCTGTGCTGCCTTTCTCCCCCAAGTCCTCGGCCCCCAGAGTGGAGTAACCCCTTCCAGAGGCTGGTGGGGCTCCCTGGTGGGGAAGCCCACAGCCCCGACTGTGCACCCACTGGGGGGCAGGGCTCCCCCTGAGACTGTGTCACCTGGACATCCTTCGTGGCCAAACCTCTCGCCACTTGCCCAAGAGGCCTGTAACTGGACCCGGCATCCCTGGGCCCCCACGGGGCTCCAGCTAGACTGGACCTGGGCTGGAGGCGCTTGAGTCTTTTGCTCAACAGTCTTGGGCAACCTGCACTTTCCACTCGGAAATGGGAGCTGCAAAAACCTGCCCTCCTGGGGTTCTGCCCAGTGCCTGGCATCTCGCAGGGCGGCCCGGGGCCTCCCAGCCCCGGTCTGACCCCAGGAGGGCTGGCATTGGCTGGCCAGCTGGCCTCACCCAGGATCGCTGTTCGGCCGGGCCCCTGCCACGGAGCCGTGGAGCCTGAGGAGCCGGAGGGTTGAGCAACAGCTTCTCAAGGGCGAATTGGTATCTGGTTTCTCAGCCAAGCTGGGGTGGCTCCGTTTCTGCCAATTCCTGGTTGTGGCTGCATGCTGCATACTGGTTCCCCTCTCAGGCCTGGGTATCCTTTCCAGGAGGAGGAACTGTGGGCGCAGAGATAGACCTTTTGTGCAAACACACCCACATCTGCCTCCTCTCAAGGTTCTCAGACCCCCTAGAGCCGCAGTGGCGTTCTGCTAGCCCTTCCCCCAGGCCCAGATTAATGACTGGGCCAGACGTTACTTCGCACCCTCAAACAGGCAAGTGCTTGCTATCAGAGCAGTTTAACGTCAGAGGGGCGGGGCTTGGCTGCACACTGGAGGCTAGGACTTAACAACGATCGGGGAAGAGCCTTCTTCGTCACAGGGACAGCTTTGTGCTGCGGCACCCCCCCTTGTCTCAGATTGCCCCGTGGGCGTCGGAGGGCTGTGCCCGATGACTTCTGCACGGAGGTTAAAAGCGTACGGAAGGCAGCCTGCATCTCTGGCCCCTGGAGGGCCGGGCTAGTCGCAGCCACTGCAGGAAGCTGCTGTCCCGTCTCCACGAGTGAGGAGGTGAGAAGCTATGGAAAGCTCGCTCCATCCCGGGCTTTGCGTGAGGTCTAGAACCCACCAGGGACCAGCCTGTCGAAGCCCATCCCCACACAATCGCAAACGCCCCCTTCTGCTCTCCAAAGTGACAGTTGAAACATGAACTCGATCATCCCCGCATGGACAGGGGACGTCATGTTCATGCTAGCCACATTCTCTGAAGCCGTGCCGAGAGCCTGGGGAGGCCGGCGGAGCTGGGGCCCAGAAAGGGAAGTGACTAGTCCACGGGCACTCGGTGAGTCAGCCGCAGAACAATTGAAGAGAGTCCAGGGGCGCTGACTAAGGTGCTGCTCACCCCCGCCCCGCCCTGTGGAGGGAGCACAGACAGAACCGGTGTCAGTCAGCAGTGCGGCGGTGCCAAGGTGTGAGCAAACATGCGGGAGGGGACGAGCAACAGAAAGTGGCTGGGAGGCCAGAGGAATCCCTTCCAGGGTGCTGGCTGAGGAGGCGAGGCCGCGTGTGCCACGCACCACGCGTGTGACATGGCTTCGGCAGACTGACGTGGGGTCGGGTGCAGAATGTCACTGTACAAAGCAATGAGCCGCCATGGAGCACGGCCACTGTCTGCAGGAGGGTGAACTGCATGCCCGCAGGGGGAAGGGACGCACCCAGGAGTGACTGCAGGAATGTGGGGGGACTTCGGGGAGGAAGGGGTGAGCTCCCCGCAGCTGGCAGGTGGCCTGGGGCTGTCCTGGCTCTGGGCGCGCAGCAGGACAGGGCCCCAGGCTACCTCGGCCTCGACTGGGCAGTGCCTTAGGCAGGACAGTGCTGAGCTGGCTTCTGGAAGAGGACGCCGGACCAGGAGGTGGGGCGGCAGGACAAGGCCTGGCCGGAGCCCAGAGGGAGCGAATGAGGGATGGGTGGGGACAGCGGGCTGACCGGCCAGCCTCCAGAGGGTTGGTTGGCCTGTGTCGGGGGAATCAACGGCATTGGAAAGGAAGAGACAAAGAATGTCTGCCCGACATCCTCGTTTTCTGGTTTTATGGGAAAATGGTGAAACTCTTTCTTGCAAGTGGCGATTATAGAGGACGGCAGTGAGAGAGAAACCACAGCGGGTTTTTTTCAGGACCGAAAAAATGTTCTCCCGAAGCTAAACAAAGTGAGATTGAGAAATTCAACATGGTGCCTCAGGGACCTGGTGGCTCCTCGCTCCCCTGGGCCTCCTCCCCGCAGGCGCCGGCCTCCGGCTCTAACAGCACCCTGGGGGCACTTACATGGCCCCACACCCAAACACTTACGGGGCTCTCTCTGCAAGCTGGCTGGTGTCACTCCATCTGAGTCCCGGGTGGTGGCACGTTCCGTGGCCGCAGCAGCCCAGGTGAGGGGGTGGGCCCCTTCCCTGCCCAGTGACCAGCCTCCTCCTCCAGGACACTTGTGACCTCCATGCACTCCTTCTGCTTCACCACCCACAGGGCCGGTAGCTGCCGTGTCACCCACCGGGTGATGCCCCGCCCCGCTTTAGTATCTTTGAGGAAATAGAGGGGTCTCTCATTGCAAGACAGCTCTGCTTCAGAGCCGGACAGGAGGGGCTGGTGCAGGGTCCTGGGTGGTCTTGCTGGATGGGCTCTGTACTAATTTGAATCAATGAAGCCATTCATTTCAGAGCTGCCTTTTCCTCCCTTTTAACAAACAGGTAGGAGTCATGCAACCTTATTCAGCAACTGGCTGTGATTTTTAAGTGAATAAAAGAGTCCGGAACAAGGAATTGGACGATGAGAAATATCTGTGATGGGAAATATCCTTGGCCTGAAAAAAAAAGTCACTGCAACACCTTGATTCTTCATTGTGGGGGTCATATTTTTATTAACTTGAAATTCTTGCGTTCGGCCACCTGATTTTCTGTCAGCCACTAGATCCACATCTCATCGGGTCTTGTGGCCGCAGACTTTGCATCAATGCAATTGTTTTTCCATCGAAGCGGCCACGTCCGTTCCTGTGAAGCCAGAGGCTCTGAGGGCGCACAGTCTCACAGGAGTGGGGGTGGGGGGACTAAGATTTCACCTGCCAGCTCTCCCCTCTCCCCTCCCCTCTCCCTTCCCCACACCCTTCTGGGTGGGGGCTCCTAACAAAGGTGAAAATCTGGGTCCTTGACTAGCCCAGAGTGTGAGCGAGGTCTCTGTGGACCCATGCTCGGTGGGGGAGAGGAGTGGGTGCAGAGCGGTGGGACAGGGAGGCTGCAGGGGCTCCTGCAGCCCCTGGAACTCGCGAGTTGTTGCAGGTTCAGGAGAACCCAGATGCTGCTTCTGTTGCTTCTGCCACGGTGCGTGTGTGGGCGGGGGGGGGGGGCTGGCCCATCCCCAGTGGGAGAGCCTTTCTCTTTCAGATGAGCCCAGGGGCTGCCCTATGGTCCTTGCACCTTTTGAGTATGGACAGGAGGGGCCCGCGCCTCTCTCAAGGCTCCCTGGCCACTGACCCAGATCCTGGACCTTCGGGTCTCGGTGCACTTGTACATGCACATGAGTCCAGCAGCCGTCTCTGTCTAAGTGAGGGGTGACTCCCAGCACTGATGTAACTTCTCCCAAGCGGCCTAGATGAGGCCAATGGAAAGGTATCTTCAGCCCAGTCCTAGCTTCTGTCATATCAGCAGAGGCAGGAGTAACGATCTCACAGAGAATTCTCCCACTCGCCCCACCTCACCAAGTCACATGGACTACTGAGAAAGCCTAGAGCTGTTCCCTGCCCTCAGGACCAGGGCCATGTCAGTACAGTCCTACTGTTATTCACCTTCACAGGCACAAAATAATTCATTTTGTTGATTGGTAGCTTTTCCTGAACGTGCTCCACAAGCACTCTGCAAAATTGGTTTGCAGGGTGGCCACGCATAGTGCACTGATCCAGAAAAGGATCATGTGGGTAAGAGCTGCCAAACTATAATCCCAAGCTACAGTAATCAAAACAGCATGGCACTGTCATAAAAACAGACACATAGATCAGTGGGGTAGAATAGGGAGCCCAGAAACAAATCCACAGCTATACGGTCAATTAATCTATGACAAAAGAGGCAAGAATACACAATGGAGTAAAGACGGTGCCTTCAACAAGTGGTGCTGGGAAACCTGGACAGATACATGCCAAACGATGAAATTGGACCACTTTGTCACACCAAATACCAAAACAAACTCAAAATGAATTAAAGCCTTTAAAGGTAAGACCTAAAACTATACAACTTGTAGAGAAAGACAAAAGCAGTAAACTTTTTGGCATTGCTCTTAGCAACATCTTTTTGGATATGTCTCCGTGGACAGGGAAATGAGGAAAAAATAAATGGAAACACATCAAACCGAAAATTGTTTGCACAGTAAAGGAAGCTATCAAAAAACAAAAAGGCAGCTGAAAGAATGGGAGTAGATATTTGCAAATAATATATCTGAGTAGGGATTAATAGCCATACTATACAAAGATCTTATACAACTTAACACCAAAGAACCCCAATTAAAAAATGGGCAGAGGACCTGATAGACATTTCTCTAAAGAGGACATACACGTGGCCAATAGACATAAGAAAAGATGCTCAAAATCTTGTCATTTGCTGCAACATGGAAGGACCTGGAGGATACTGTGCTAAGGGAAATAACTCAGACAAAGACAAATACCACATGCTTTCACTTATATGTGGAAGCTAAAGAACAAAATACACAACTAAACTAAATGGAAACAGACCCATAGATACAGAGAACAATTAATGCTTGCCAAAGGGAAGGGGGTAGAGGGATGGAAATAAAAAAAATTAAATTAAAAAAATTACACTTAACCAGGGCAATGTAAGTTAAAACCACAATGAGATACCACCTCACACCTGTCAGAAGGGCCATTAACAATAAATTGACAAAACAGCAAGTGCTGGCGAAGATGGGAAGAGAAGGGACCCCTCGTGCACTGTCGGTGGGATTGTGAATTGGGGCAGCCACTGTGGAAAAGGGTATGGTGGTTCCTCAAAAAATCAAAGAGCTTCTATATGCTCCAGCAGTCACACTTCTGGGTATTTATCCAAATAAAACAAAATCACTCATTTGAAAAGATACAAGCACGGCTATGTTCTTTGCGGTGTTATTTACAACAGCCAAGATACGGAAGCAGCCTAAATGTCAGGTCAATAGACAAATGCAGAAGGAAAGGGTGGGGCATTTATACAATGGAATATTACTCAGCGATTAAGAAAAAAATGAGATCTTGCCATGCACAACAACATGAATGAGAGTATTGTGTTAAATGAAATGTCGGAGAAAGACAAATACCGTGTATGATCTCACTTATATGTGGAATCTAAAGAAAAATAAATAACTAGACCAAACTAAACTAAACCAAACTAAACAGAAATAGACCCACAGATACAGAGAACAAGCTAATGCTTGCCAAAGGGAGGGGACGGAGGGATGGAAATTAAAGAAATTATTACACGTAACGTACATGGTCCCTGGTCATCACTTTTCCCTCTGGGAGCTAATGACCTCACTTGTGAAAAGGCTCCCTTTTCCTGCTTTAGAAAGTTCTTGAAAGATCCACTCTGACCATGAAGGGAAAAATATAACCAAGAACTGAGGAGAAATACCTAATACTTGGTGAATACCGACTGTGTCAGGACTTTAAGCCATTTAACTACCACAGTAACCCTGGGCGGTGGGCATGGTTTTTCGCCCGTTACCTGTAAGGAAACTGAAGTCCAAAGGGAAGAAGATAAATAGCCACAGGCCAGTGAAGGGTAGAGCAGGGCTTCAAGCCCAGACACGGGACTTACTCTACCCATTATTTGGCAGTCTCTTTTACTTCTGATTTCCCTCAACTGCCCCAAAGGAACTGCCAGACAGACATACCAAAATGTTCTCAGAGAGGCCCAGGACGGAGGTGGGGGGACCTGGGGTTCAGGGGTATGGGGTGGGACGCTTGGCTCAGCCCCCACGGTGGAGCAGGAGTCTGTTAGTGGGGAGAAGTGGTGTGACGGGCCTTCTCACTCTTCTCCCCTTTCCTGAAGCTCAGCAGTAGCCTCTGCCCTAGTTCTAGGTCATCATCATGTGCCCAGAGTGGTCAGCATTAGACAAGCAGTGGGTGTGGGTCAGGGTAAGTTAGCAAGAGTTTGCTTGAAATTGGTGAAATCAGGAATTATTCAACACATGGCATTGGAACTATTGGCTAGCCATTTGGAAAAAGAAATTAAACTTAAGCTAGTTCTTACCTTACTCTTGATTCTCAATGAATTCCATGCAGATAAAAACCTCAGAGATGAAACATGAAACCATAAGGTCAAAAAGTCACGGGTACATTTTCTGATTATCTCTGTATGGAGACGTCCCTTCTAGTATAGAATCCATAGATTGAAAATTTTATACCTTACAAGAGTACATACGTGTGCACCACAAAAGTACCTTTGAAAAGCGACAAAACAGGGAAAATATTTGCAACAGACATGAAAAACACAGGGCTAATTTCCTTAAAACTACAAAGAGCTGGTATAAACCAATAAAGCAAAAGCAGAATAAACCAATACAAAATCCAGCAAAGAATATCGCTCAATTTTCTATTACAAGAAAAGTAACACACCCCCGGCCAGGTGGCTCACTTGATCAGAGACCCCTCCTGTCCACCGAAAGGTGGTGGGTTAGGTCCCCGGTCAGGGCACATACACAAGGCAACCAATCAGTGTTTCTCTCTCCCCAACCTTTCTCTCTCTCTCTCTCAAAAAAGAAAAAATCAATAAACATATCTTTGGGTGAGGATTTAAAAAAGAAAAGCAAATTGATACAAATGTGTGATAAGCACTCTCGCTTGAAATTAAAGACACATACCCAAGTGATAACAGGATACCCCTTTTCACCTAATTGGCAAAGATTGTAAAGTTTTATAAAAGTCAGTGCCTGGGAAAATATGTGGAGAAAGAGGCATAATAATACATATTATTATGGGGACTGTCCATGGGCGGTCATTTGGCCACTATTAAGATTCTTCTACGAGCAATTTAGCAACAGCAATCATAACTTGAAATGTACATAACATTTGACCCAGGAATTCCACTGCTTCCTTCAGCCCACAAGTATGTTGGCAACACCAGGCCGTGGCACGCGGGACAAGGGTGAGCGGCACGGCGTCGCTCGGGAAAGCGGGAACGCCGGAATCCCCCTTAATGTCCGTCCACTGAGTGGGTTGGAAAATAGACCTCCACGGAGCATTCTTGTTTTAAAAGGGTTCAAGTTTGACTGGTAGGTCTTGATAGAGAGGGACCTTCATTCTTTAGTAAGTGGGAAAAGGAAGCAAGGCTCTGGGCAAGTTATTCAGCAATACGGGAAAAAGTTTTTAAATTATACGTTTCATCAGCAAAGCTTCTGAGCACATCCCCCAAGATATTTTTATTCATAAATCATATCTATCTACCTATCTATCTACAAAAGTAGCATGAAAGGCCTGAACTAAAACGCAGACGTGTAAGCTGTAGTGTTCTCTGCCCCCAGAACTGCTTGAGCGGCCCTGTTCGGGGTGTGCCCGCACTTCACAGTTGAGCGAGTGCACCACTGCAGCCCTTTAAAAACCTGTCTGCAGGCCCTGGCTGGCGTAGCTCAGTGGATTGAGCTCGGGGCTTCGAACCAAAGCATCGCAGGTTCAATTCCCAGTCAGGGCACATGCCTGGGTTGCAGGCCAAGTCCCTAGTGGGGGCCATGTGAGAGGCAACCACACATTGATTCTCTCTCTTTCTCCCTCCCCTCCCCTCTCTAGAAATAAATAAATAAAATTTAAAACAACAACAACAACAACAAAAAACCTGTCTGCAGATTCTTTGAGACTCCGCCCATGGGGAGGTCAGGTCTCTGCCTCGCTCCCTGCCAACCGAGCAGGCTCCTGTGATGGTCCGGACCTGCGGGGTTGTGGCAGAAATGACGACCTGCGCTTCCGTGTCTGGTGCATGAAGGTGAAGCCGCTCTGCCTGGGTTCTGCCTACTCGTCCCTGAAGCCCCGGGCCCCGAGGGAGCAGTCTCAGGGGCCTGACACCAGCCTGCCAGGGGGAGCCCACAGAGCTGCTGGGGGAACATTGCGGTATTGTGCCGGAGCAGGCCCCAGTGGGCCCAGCCTCCGATGGCAGTAGCATCAGCAGCCCCATGCCAGACCTGCCACCTTCCTGGCCCACAGAAGCCACGGGAAGTGAAGGAGCGCTGTCGTGGCTTTAAATCTCTGTGTTTGGGGTGATTGGTTACACTGCTGTAGATAACAGGACGATCACAATCCAAAATTCTCATATGCATGTGCATGTACACACTACCTACCATAACTATATAAATTTGATCGCACTTGCACATCGCTGAATTTTGCATAATTCCGAAGGCTAGGGCTCAGAAGCGGCAGCCAGCAGCGATCGCTGTTGGAGGGATCGTGGTTGGAGAGGTGTCCTAAGAGGCGGGGAGGTCGTCTGTGCGAGCCATGGAATGCAGTGCTCTGTCGTGGCTTGCATGATCCACAATGTTTCCCTTCGGTCGCTTTCAAATTTTTTACCTGGCTCAGGGGGAGACATTCTGGCTTTGGCAAAGCCTGGGCACTTGATCATCCTGCCCAGTTCCTATTCCGGCTGGACGACAGTGCTGGGCTTCCCACCATCATTCCCTGGCTTCTCTGGAGCTCCGTTTCCTCTTCTGTGCAGTGCAAGTAATACCAGCACCTGCCTATCTTACTTTTCTCTTGACGTGGAACTATTTATTTCCCAAATTTAGCGGCTTAGAACAATAGTCATTCATTATCTTATGATTTCTGTGGGGTTATGAAACAAGGCAAGATGTAGCTGGGAACTCGTGGCTCAAAGTATCTCAGTAGGTTGACAGTAAATTGTCATCTGGGGCTGCGGTCCCTCCTGAAGGTCTGACTGGGGGAGACTCCTCTTCCCAGTCCATGCGCATGGTGGTTGGCCGGATGCCATTTCTCACAGGGATTGGATGAAGGGTCTCAGCTCCTCACTGGCTATTGGCTGAAGACCTCCCTGGGTTCTTTGCCCATGGGCCTCTCTGCAGAGCAGCTCACAGCATGCAGCTCAAGCATGCAAGATGGAAGCCACAGTCTTTTTTAGATTTTATTGATTTATTTTTAGACAGAGAAGAAAGGAGGGAGAAAGAGAGGGAGAGAAACATCAATGTGTGGTTGCCTCTCACACGCTCTCTACCGGGGACCTGGCCCACAACCCAGCCATGTGCCCTGACTGGATATCGAACCAGCGACCCTTTGATTTGCACGCCGGCGCTCAGTCCACTGAGCCACACCAGCCAGGGCCACAGTCTTTTGACTACCTAGTGTTATGAGTGACATCCCATTCCTTCCACCACGCTCTGTTAGAAGTGAGTGTATGAATCGAGCCCACACTCAAGGGGAAGAGATGATAGGAGGGCATGAATGCCAGGGGGTGGGGGTCATCAGAATCACCTTAGCCACAGCAGCTGTGGGGCAGTGGGAGCCTTGAATGAACTGATGTCTGAAACACACAGCACAGCATGAGAAGCACAGTTTTTGCTCGATAAATGGAAGGTCTTCTTCACGTGGTAGACTCCTGTCCTTGTCTAGGATTAGATGCCTGAGTGCCTCTTTCCACAAAAGCTTTACATGCGATTTCCGTGCACTAACTCATCCACTTGATGTTCCTTCTGAATCCCTAAAACAACACTCCCCCAGGGGCCCTGCCTGGCTGGGGCACGAGCCGACCCCTCATAGCGCTGGGGCCCGCACTATATAGCTCATCAGTTATTCAACCCACAAGTAAGTGTCCAGCACCCACAATGAGACGAGAACTCGGGGAGAACCTGGGGACCCAGCAGGGATCCAGGCAGGCATGGCTGTGACCTTCACGGCGTGCACACGTCCGTGGGGGGGATCTAGACACAGAACAGGCAGCTCTGGCCACTCCTGGGGTCTCCTAATACTGATGCCAGGGAAGCTATAATAAACCTAACTGGTTGCTGGGGTAAGTGGGAGGTATACTGTGATTAATTATGTCTAATTTCCCATGTACTTCATTGAATTAAAGCACATTTACTATGTTCTACTTGTGAAATTCGCTGGCACCTGGTGTGCCCTCACTGAGGGGAGAGGCGGAAGGTAAACTCCAGGCTGTCTTGGTAGGATTGGCTTCGCAGCACAGGTGACAGTCCGGTTCCCTAGGAGACTTGGGTCTGTCTGGGAAGATCAGAGCTGGGACTCACGAGAGTATGGCCGTCCTCCCCGGGTGTTCAGCTTTTCCCTGCAGGAGCATCTACCCGTCTCCAAAGTAAGTATTCATGCATTCAACAGCTGCTGTGTGGACAGTGAGCAGCTGCTCCCTTGGGTGCCCACTGCAGCCTGTGCGTTATGCACAAAGCAAAGAAACAGAGAGAGTGGGCCCTGCCCACGAGCACATTATTATGTCCTCACGGAGCCCCTAGACACACACCGCCAGGGGAGAGCCCGTCCTGAGCCGATTCAGACGAGTCATCTGTGGAAGGGTGAAAGGTCAGAGGATCATTCTAGATGACTCTAGTACTTTAATGAACAGAAGACCCATCCAAGTGGGCCAAGCAAAAGGATGTGTTACCTGCATCATCATCATCAGTGTGGAGGTAGAGGAGTTCGAGGGCTAGTGAATATAGAGGGTTAATGCCAAGATGGAGGCCCCAGCTTCTCTCCCTCTTCCTGCCCCCACCCCGCCCCCTCCTCAGCATGGTTGCCCTCTGCCTCAGCCTCGCCCGGGCCGGCCTGCGAGATGGCAGCCCCGAGTGCTGACTTCAGGAGCCTTTCACAGCCGCAGCGACGGGCCGGCAGACCAAACACTTGCCTCTATTACGAGCCGTGCGGTGGCTCGTGAGGCAGGACACGTGTGACCAGCCTGGTCCTGGCAGAAGGCAGAGTCTGTAGATGGAAGGAGGAGGAGGAAGCCATGAGTTTCCTTCTCCGCTGCCGTTGTACGAGTTCTGCTGGGTGCTCACTCCACGTGCAGCCCGAGCCCCGTGTGAGGGACTGACCTCCAGGTTCCAGAGCGCATGGTCTCAATGCTTTGTCTGCCACGGACGGTCTTCCCTCCCAGGCATGTCCAGCTCAGCAGAAGGCGCAGCGCAGAAGGGGAGGCCGTCGCCGTGGGCCTGAGCCAACCGTGGGGCAAGAGCGGTAACCCCCAAGCCTTCGACAGCAGAGTGGGGGGCGCGGCACGTAAAAACCAAGAGCAGATGCTCTCGAACATGCTAGACATCTCCTTCCGCCTCACGGCCCCCACTGGCTGTGCGGGCACACTGGCAGGCACGAGAAAATACTTACAGGGGGCGTGTCCCACGGAGTGAGCGACGCCCATCTTTCTGAGATCATTCGTAATGACGTACACCGTGAACAACCTCGGTAGAAGCTCACCCCTTCTCTCCCCTAATTTTACAATATTCACATTCATTCAGAGTAGCTCCTACTCTGTGAGAAGCCCTAACTTTTGGCATGGGCCCTAATTTCTCCTAGTATTTATACTCAATAAACCCTCATCAAACCATCAGCTGAATGGCCCTGGCCCACGTGGCTCAGTTGGTTGGAGCCTCATCCCATAAACTGAAAGGTTGTGGGTTCGATCCCCAGTCAGGGCACACACCTGGGTTGCAGGTTGGATCCCCGGTCAGGGTGCATATGGAAGGCAACCGATCTATGTTTCTCTCTTAGATGTTTTTCTCTCCCAGTCTTCTCCTCCTCCTCTTCCTCTCTCCCTCCTTCTCTCTCTAAAAGCAATGAGAAAATGTCCTCAGGTGAGGATTAAAATGAAAAACCCTGCTGGATGGCAGAGCTCTAGTCTGTCACCAGCCACGCAGTCCTTAAAAACACTGGCAAAGCCTCACTCGGCAAGATCAGGGCCTCATAGGAAATGGGGGTTAGGGTACAAAAATGGCATTAGGTGTGAGTATGTGTAAATATACACGTAAATACACATCTACGAAACAAAAATTCTGGGAGATACCGGTCTGAAATAAGCTCTGTCTATATTAAAGACCCGCTCTGCTGGGAATGTCTTCTCCGTATCTCCATCAGGCCTTTGGTGTACAGGGGTGGGCAGAGTGGGTTTGCAAATAACACAAATAAATAACACGTAATTAATAAGTAATGTCACAAGAATAAACTCTTGTGCTTTGCGACCTCACAACTGTCAACCTACTTTTGCCCGCCCCTGTGTATTGGCGGTAGCATGATTTTCTAAAGCATGTTCTTCAGCACACGTTTTGCCATGTACGCTGCGTGTTCTTCCATGTTTATAAATTACTCCTCACCAGCTGGCAAGGGACAGTCTTCTTGCCCTCACACGCTACCTTGTTTCATTCGTGCGAATTCAGCAGCATCTTGTGTAACTATCGTCAGCTTCACGACCTAACAGCCCCCCACCGCCACCGAATCCCGGCAGCTTGCATCAGTCACGTATTTCCCACTCAGGCTATCTGGGGACTCTGGGTTGGCTGTGGCTCTGTCCCCTGCGTCAGCTGAAGGGACAGTCTCGATATGGCACCTGCCGCTGTCTTGGGGGAGGGGACAGAAAAGGAAGAGACCACGCCGAACCACGCAGTCACATGTAAGGCTTCCGCTCACAATGGCATGCATCATACAGTGTCTCCTCACGTGTCACTCGAAGTGAGTCCCGCGGCCAGCCCGACAGGGAGGCAGGGACGCGCATTCCACAGGTGAGGAGGCCTCCTGACACGGGCAGGAGAGCGGACCCTTTCGAAGTGGAAGGAGCAGATATTGTGCACAACGTGTATTATAATCCACCACAGTGGGAAACTGGCCATTTCCCAAGATATTGAGGGACGTAACGGCATGGTTTTTTCTGGACCCACCTTTCTGTCCACTCACGGAAGAGCAGAACAGGGACCGTTCCCCGAGCTCAGCACGCGTGACCCACGAGGAAGGGAAGTCGCCCCTGTAACGGGGGCTGGGGGGGGGGGCCAGCCAAGCCCAGCACTTAGCCAACGGTCCCACAGTGCTGAACTGACAGTACCGGCACACCGGGTTGCCAGACGTTTCCTGCAGTGCATTGACACTAATAAAGGGGCGCTACGGTTACTTGGCATCGTGCTGGCCACTTCACCAGTGCCGTTTGCGTTTAGTTTTGTGGGACTGAAGCTTCCAGGATCATGGAGGAAAGGCTGGCGCCGGCGCTGACCCTGGTGTGGTGCCCCTGCCCTTGTTCAGAGGGCGCTTTCGCCACCGGAACTGGGGCTACAGAAAGGGCGAGCAGAGCTCAGGCAGGCGTCCCCGACCTGGAGACTTAGAACTGCAACCAGGAGAGGCAAGATGATGTTTCCTCGTACATGAAGAGTGAAATTATAGTGCTACCTGTGGTTAGTCATCGCAGGGGGCTAAACTTTTGTCGGTTCCCGTTTACGCCATTTGTCAGGAAAAACTGGGGCCTGATACCTGCCTTCCTTCAGATTCCTTCCTTCCTTCCCTCCTTCCTTCCTTCCTTCCCCCTTCCTTCCTTCCTCCCTCCTCCCTTCCTTCCTTCCTTCCTTCCTCCCTCCTCCCTCCCTTCCTTCCTTCCTTCCTTTCCTCCTTCCTTCCTTCCTTCCTTCCTCCCTCCTCCCTTCCTTCCTTCCTTCCTTCCTTCCTCCCTCCCTCCCTCCCTCCCTCCCTTCCTCTCTCTCCCTCACTCCCTTGCTCCCTCCTTTCCCTGAACATGTTTAACCACCTGCAACGTGCCAGACGGTGTGAGGTGAACACCTCACCTGTACACTTACCTGTTCTTCACACATATCTCTGAGTGTTCATTGTAACCTGGGGTTTACTTCTAGTGAAAGACAGCTTACCATGCATTTTTTGCCATAAAGCTCTTCCCCTTTACACTGCTTCAAACTCCCTACAGATGGCTTCACAGACACACTTTGTGGAGAGAAGGCTGAAGCGGAGAAGTACTAAAGGCCTGCACGAGATGACTGCTCCACTCCGTGCTCTGTGGCCCGGGGGATGACAGGTGGGTGGATGGACAGACAGACGGATGGAAGATGGATGGATGGATGGATGGATGGATGGACAGTCCCCCCAAACTCGCCCACATGGTGTGAGGAAAGGAAAGGAAGAAGTTAAGGTAAAGTACCAGTCTCCGCGCTACACTCCCTTGTCGTGGTGTCCACCGCAGAGTGGGGACGTTTGTCAGACTAACCATCTAGAAGAAACCAAAGGCCGTCTCCACTTGGTCATTGGAATAAACTTCCGTTTTGAATATTGTCTCTTCTTCCAGAACAGGAAGCTCATTTTGCAGAGTGTTCAGACTTTGTGACTATTCAGCAGACGTTACCGGCTGAGTTTCGTCTCCCCGAATTTACATGTCGTAGCCCTAGCCTCCAGCCCATCAGAGTACGGCTCCATTGGGAGACAGAGTCGTGTACCAGCTAATTACAGTAAAGTGAGTGCAAGTCAGGCCTGACGCAGGCTGAGCGGCGTCCTTGTAAGAAGAGGAGATGAGGGCGCAGACCCGACAGAGGGAAGACCGTGCGCGGAGGACGCAGAGAGAAGATGCCACCTACAAGCCCAAGAGAGGGGCCTCAGAGAGAACCGACCCTGCTAATACCTTGATCTTGGACTTCCAGCCTCCGCAACCGTGAGAAAGTCAGTTCCCATTGTTTAAGCCACCCAGCCTGGCGTGCTTTGTTACGGCTGCCCTAGGAGCTAACACAGTACAGATTTTACCCATCAACTCCAGTTCAGTCTGTCTGAGAAAATTGCCAGCACCGGCCCTCACACAGTGTGGCGGGTCTGCATTTGCCCCGGGCCGGGCCGGGGCCCACCCCCTCGCCCCACCTCCCTCTAGCAACGAGGCCCAGGACGCATCGCTGAAGCTCTGCGCGCCTCAGTTCGCAGGAGTGTGAACTGGGGTAACGGCAGTTGTCTCCCCGGGTTGTTACAAGGATTAAGTGAATTGGCCCTTGAAAACACTCAGAGTTGTGTTTAACACAGTGTGACCGAGGCATAAATTTTAAATAAAGAGGGTGGAAAACACAATGAAATCCAGTCTATGAAATCCTTTTAAATGCAAACGTACTTTGAAATTCCGGTTGCAGGGTGTCCTTGCCGCGGGGAGGAAGTGTGAGTGGCAGCAGCCGGGTGCCCCTGTGCGCTGAGTCCGGGTTTGCGTTGGGACGCGGGTCCACGGTCAGCACAGGTGCTCACAGTGACAGCGGCGACCATCCCGGCCTTGACGGCAGTGGCTGTGAACCGTTTCTGGGGAGTATGTTAACATCGGCCGAACATTTGACCGTCGCTGGCGTTCCCGCCCCCACTTTCACTGGAAGAAACGTGACGGAGGGCACACCCGGCGTGCGTGCTGAAAACGTCCCCCGGTGCTGTCTGTCTGCACGCGACTTGCCACGGAACTGGGGTGAACACGCCTTCATCTGCACTGGTAAAACTGTCACACGAGACAGACCCACTGACCGCACGGCGGACCACGTGGCTGTTCCGTGCGCGAGAGCCAACACAAACAGGGTGGGGCTGGCGGAGGCCTCCCAGGGCCAGGGACCAGCGTGCGGGTCTTTCTGGAAGGCCGGCCCAGCCGCAGTGTGCTCCGAGTCCCGCAGCCTCCTGAGCTGCCGTTGCTGGTCAGAGCGCCCTGGAGGACGGGGGACAAGGTCACGAATCAGGAGCACCACCGAGTTGAACGTGACGCTGTGCAGTGACTAACGGCTCCCAGCCTCGGGCTGTTAGTACTCGTTGCAGTTTCTGCCAGGAAATCCTGAAAGGCTTGTGATTGCCTGGATGGCCTTCTTGACCAACAGAATCTTGAGTGGAAATGGCCAGTCGTGGAAGGGCATCCTCCCCACCCCCGCCCCGGGGGCCCGAGCCCCAGTGGGGAGGCAGCGCCCCAGTGGGGAGGCAGTGTCCCGGACAGGTTTCTGAGGCTATTCTCCCCCTGCGAGCGAACACTGCCTCTGATGCGCTGAGCACATTTTTATAAGCATAGAAATCACTGAAGGAGACTTGAAATATTTTCCTTTCACGTCAGTTCAATCCACAGAGCTATTAACATTTCCAAAACTTGAGGACACAGAAGACGCATACTATCTGCATGCGGCGTTTGAGGAACTGATGACCCACCTCGCACAGCCGACAGGGGTTGGTGATACTTTCCGTACATTTTATTGACACGGAACAGCCCACGGCACAATCTCACTTATCCAGTAAATAGCTTAGAAACAAGGCATGTTTTAAAAGTACAGCAAAACTTGAGGAATGATTTTCTCCCACTGCTTGTCTCACAGGAGAAACAGCCCTTATGTGCACGGCACACACAACCTGACCAGGGTCGTGGTCTCGCTGGCACGCCCTTAGCGGTTCGGGACCAGAACGTCCCTGCGGAGAGGGCTTGCTGCAGGCTTACAGCCCGTGGGAAGCCGCCGCGGACACCCCAGGGAGGGAGCACGGGAAAATGCAAAATGCAGACACGGTTGTTGAAGACACTGCAGCCCAGCCTTAGTCTGCAGGCAAATATCCATCTCGACCCAGTCATCGCGTAACCTTACTATTCAGTAGCGTTAGAATTGGCTCTTGGAATGACTGCGGAGCCGAGAAAAGAAAAAAGGGTGTGAAAGCAGGTTTCCCAGAGCCTCGGAAAGCAGGAGAGGGTTAAATGACACTTTAGAAAGTGGTCCACCCAAAATGTCCTCTCCCTCCCTCCCTCCCTCCCTTCCTTCCTTCTTCCTTATTTTTATTTATCTTTTTTTTAGTGCTTTGCAGGACAAAGTGCCAGCTGCCCAGCACTGGCTCTCCCCAGTGGCTGTCTGCCCGGGACAGCTGGGGTGCCGCGGTGGGGGGGGCTGCTGGGTGTGTGCAGGTGCCCACGATCGCACAGGGTGTGACCCGTGCCCACTCCTGTCCTTCAAGGGTCACCTCAGAGCTTTTCCGCTTCTGGATGGCTGAGCCGCTGTTAAAGACACTGTTACCCGAGAGGGAAAGAAAGGGAAAAAGAAAAACCAACCCGTGGGTGGAGGAGGGACTCTGGAGCGGACACGTGAGCGTGAAGGTTACAGGGTCAGCGCTGTGGGACGGGAGGAGGAGGTTCCCTTAAGAAACAAACAAAATTTCCCCTTTCCACTTATTTTCACTTTTAGCTCAGCTCACGGATGGACCTCTAACGCTGCCTGTTGCCGCCAAGTGTTTTCTTTCAGGTGATGAAACGCTGGTGGGGAAGTCTACGTCGCCTTTCCCTGCGATACAGAAGAAGAAACGTTCACCTTTTCCTCAGGAACGGAAATTCACCTCCAGCTCTGAAATCGAGCCTCATCAGCCGCACCCCTTTTCTTCCAACACGCGATACACACTCGCACACGTGCACACGCCTTCACATGCACATGCACACGCACACATCTCGCAGTAGCAGCATTGTGACAACGCAGAGAACGGAGAACAACTATAATCGCTGCCCTTCAGAGGGGGCTCTCCATCCGCCAGGCACTGGGCTGAGGACACTTGCTCGCTTGGCCACGCCCCGTGAGGAAACCGAGGCTTGAGGAATTGAAGTCAAGTTCGTGAAAGACTCGCTGCTGGCGAACAACAAAGATGGGATTTGAAACAAGGTTGCTGATTAACCACCAGGGTATGCTGTCTCCCCGGGAGGCCTAACTGTTTACCCCTATAAGTGACCTACATTTTCCCAAGGGGCACGGAAGGGCTGAGGGAAACCACCGCTGGGGATGAAGAGGCCTGGACGGAGGGAGGGGAGGACCCTGCCCCACCCGCACCCCGGGCAGCCTCGGGGTAGATGCCCCCTCCCCCCACTCACTGAAGGCTCTGCCAGGGCGAGCGAGCGACTTGTCCACAGTCAGACCCACCCTTTCCTGGGGGGCTCCCTGCAAACGGACCACATGGGCGGGGGGCTGGAGGTGTGCTCTGAGCACAGGCCATGGCAGGCACGCTCGGGGCTCCGGCCTCCATGACTTTTGAGAACATCGCAAGCCATGAAGACCTGATTGTGCAGCTACTGGGCCAAGTAATCCCTGCTTCCTCCTACTTACAAATGCAGATAAAGCTACTGGAAAACAGGATTGTGTAAGCTGGAGAGAAAGAGGAAGAGAAAGGGAAAGGAGAGGGGAATCGACTTTGGAAATGACCAGCCTGTCAACCTACCCCACGGAGAAACACAGCAACCACAGACGGAAACACCGCGTTGCCAGCACTTGAACAGCACGCGAGAGCGCACTGGCACTGAGCTGTACACCAACTGCATGCACACCGAGCCTCGTGGACTACCAGAACGTTCCCCGGAGACAGGCAGCAGACGACCGAGCAGCCAGGAGGTCGAGATGGGAGGTCAAGGGCTTTGCCGCCACTCTCCAGTGAGACCCCGCTGAGCCGCTGGCTTGGGTCGTAGACACTGGGCGAAGGGTAGACTCCTTGGAGCAATGTGTCCAACGTGCAGGACTGTCTCGCTCCTCAGCAGCATGGGACGGCCGCCGTCCCGACCTGACGTCCGTGTTCTCGGGGGTCCCAGGCTCCTGGGCATGAATCCCTGCCCGGCACATAATAAGCGCTCAGTAAGCATTGGTGGATTGAATTAGAGCGTGCCTTGTAAATATGCACTCGTTTTTTTTTTCGTAATGAATATGTGAAATACAATGTTGAATCATAATTCTCTACCTTGCTACTACTAAAGCCAAAGCATGGTGTCCATGTTTCTGGTTTAGGGGTAAATATGTCCTTCTAAAGGCATACACATGAGTGTCATAACCTCAAAATTCAGATTTCTGATATTAGAAGACATACAGGCTCACTGCGGGGGGAATCTTTCAAAAATGAAAAATATAAAGACCCAGAAAGAACCACCTATAATCTCGTAATCCAGCCACTTAGAGATAATGAATTAACATTATTTCTTTCCAATTTTTTCTGTATATAGTCATAGACATGCATACATATTTAAAATTACAACTATAAGAAATACTCATATGGTTGTGTATCTGCCTTTTTTTAATCCACAATCAAAGACTTTTTTTTCATTGCTTCTAGAGAGAGAGGGAGAGACATCGATGTGAGAGAGAAACATCGATCAGTTGCCTCTAACACGCACTCCAATGAGGGATGGGGGATCGAACCCACAATCTTTCAGTTTATAGGACGATGCTCCAACCAACCGAGTCATCCAGCCAGGGCTGTATCTGCCTTTTGCACTGAACACTATCGATCGAGCCTTTTCCTATGTCAACAACTATCTCTGAAAACATGATTTTTAAATATCTACACAATGTTCCATCATATGGATGGGTTGTGATTTATTTAACTCTTTCCCCATTTTGAACATTGAGTCGGTTGCTAGCTGTCCCTATTTTATAAACCAGGCTTCGGCAAACAAATTTTTTTCATAAATCATTCTACACACTGCTGATTATTTTTTAAGATAAATATCTAGAAGCAGAACTATTAGGACAAGGGATAGAAATTATTTTACAGCTCTTGCTATATGTATCTTCAAATATTTTTGAAAATTCTTTAAAAACACATGAGGATTAAAATCTAAAGGAAGATGAGAAATGACAGGTTTTGGGGTGTTTTTTTTGCCCTTTTGGCCTCATTTCCTGGAGCCCAGACCATCTAAGTGTCTGTCATCCTTGGAGTCTGGGATGCACCCTGCGGATCAGCTGCACCTGCCACAGAGGTTCCTCTGCTTCCACGGCCCCTGTGGCCCTGCCCGCCGCTGGGGGCCTGTGACCTGCGGCACGGGGGCATCCGATGGACCCTGTGTGGAACCAGGGATTTCTCTGTCCACAGCTGACTTCAAGGCTGGAATACACATGAAAACCAAAGGCCTATTGTCTTAGAAAAGCAAAAAAGAAAATACATAAGAAATGCTTATTCCATTGAATTGAGAACCCTAGACGACTTCCTGACTTGGCATCGCTCACATTTTTTTTTTCTGATTGTCCTTCTACATGTTCTTTCCAGCATTCTAGCAGATTTCAGAAATGCCACGGGCCACGTCAGCCACAGAAAAGGTTTTGATTCCAAGGGAACTCAAAAATAGTCATTTTTGAACACGGTGCTTGGCTGTGTGCAATGGTAACTTGAAGTTAGAGTCATTTCAACGTTTTCTTCTGTGTAGGGCAATATGAAGTTTGCCGTTGACACTCAAAAGGCAGCTAGGATTTCTAATTGCATCACAACACCTTTAGCTTGTGTCAGTCATAAATATACTCTCCCTCTCCTTTTTAGGTAACTTGGGTTTTAAACATTGCAATGGACACCTTTTCCTAAGTGCCTCTCATTACACTTTCTTGAGTCCTAATCTCTCTCCTCATTTCACTTTTTAACTTTGTCTTCTACAGTACACAAACATCTGTTCTGAAACATGTATGCCGAATAATTTAATATTATGTACCAATAGAGTCACCAAATATATTCCCACATATCAGGAATTTAGATATGTACACACTTCTGCTGATAGGATCACTAAGTCAGAGAAAAAGTGGATTTAGCTGGGACTTCGGGTATTAACCAAAACTCCCTCACTTGGAAAAGGAAATGCAGCCCTGAGAAATGGAAAGGCTGGTTCCCAGAGTCTTGGGGTTTGTCATTTAACCAGGGATATGGAATAGGCAAATAAGAAACATAGTAACTAATTTACAGCCCCCTGGGGTTTATAAACATTTCACATTTCACACTAAAAGATACCTTGATTCTGGCAGCAAAGGAACCCCCACCAGTTCCATTTTCCCCCGGGAGGCCGATGTGGCTGGTTTCACATCCAGTCTTATTTCACTTACTGGTTGTTGCTGGTGACAGCACCCTTCACGGAGAACCATGGAAAGCAGCGAAGGTGAATTCATGCAGGAAACAGCAGGCTATCACTCGGGATGGTGGGTTTTAAAAGGAGAGTAACATACATTTCTCTGAAAGTTAAGAAACTGTGGCCATGTTTGAATGGCAGAATCACAATATCAGTGAGATTTTCAGATTTTTAAAAAAGCAGATACTGGTCATGCCTGTCACTTAGGGCTCCAGGAACCAAGTTAGAGTTCAAAGAAACCCAAGGTCATGTCTTTCAATGCCCAAGAGTGAGTTTCTCCAACGAAGGCACAGGTGTGAGTTCTTTGCCAGTTGCATCTCCATGGAAGATGATGGTAAATACGTGTTGGCCAAAAAATTCATTTAGCTCTTTTCCATACCATGGCTCTAGTTAGTAGGCTAGAGAGACCTTGGGACCATAAGCCACTAAGGAGACAAAGCTTATCTCCCTGGCAGGGGCGCTGCCTCTGCCCGATTTTTCTTCACCCTGCTTGGCCCCAGGCAGATGACTGGTTAGCCAATGATGGGTAAGATTCCTCAAGGAAGGGACGACCTAAGACAGGCACAATCATAAAGGGGCCCTCAGGGAAGGACTTGGGGGGGCTATAGAAAAAGGGGGTGGTGGACCCTTGCCCTTGGGCTTTGAGAAAGCCTGAGTCCTCATTCTATCTGTAAAAAGTCTCCTAATCTCTTGGCTGCCTTACTTCCCCAGCCTGACTTACTTCCCCAGCCTGAAACAATGACAGAGGGCGGTGCAGCCCTGGGCAGGAACGGGTGGTTCCCTGGGGCTATCAGGCCTAAGAAAGAATGCATAAAATCCTGTGAAACCTGCTTTGCTAAAAATGTCCTCAGTTTTCTGATAAGGGACCAAGCACAAAATGAGTTTGTTTCCCGAAGTTTTATAACCCTTTAGCTAACTGACCCTGACTCAGAATAAGCCCTCATAGTTCTTTGAATGTTATCTATTGTTTGATTCTTACTGCCTGACAATGACTGATGAGCTTTACCTGTATTCCAATGCAAATTGAACCCAGTAAAAGCCCATTGAGGAACAGGCTGCTGGCCCTTCTCCTTTGAGAGATCGGCCACCTTTCCTCCCTAAGTAGATCATGTCTTGGTAGACTTATTCTCATCCATGGCAGCAGAGCCCCCACCACAGTGGAGCTCCCCGTCCATCTGGAGCACCCAGCGCCCCCTTCCTGACTGTCACCCTCTGGGCCGGGGCTGCAGCCACTGTCTCGACTGAGCCCACTTTGCGGCTCCTCATCAACTCCGAGTGCTGCTCTGTGAAGGCTTTTATTTAAGCAGCAGGGTGCCCACCTTGTGCCCACTTCAGTCGTCAGCTCTGGACAAACACACAGTCGTGAAGGGTCCGGTCTGGCCAGTACAGGGCCCTCAGCCAGGCCTCCTGGCTGGCTCTTCTCAGAGCTGCTCCTCTGTGGGTTCCGGACAAGGCCCCACTGGACCAACCACAGAAGTGGAAGGGTGTGGGGACCCAGGTCCTCCATGGGGCGTGGGAAACATCAACACGGTGCACCCCAGGCAGGAGGGGTTGGCCCCGTCAGGGGCGAGTCTTCCCAGGGAAGTCGAGTTCTGAAGGCGAGGCTTTCCTGCAGCTGGTACAGGACGACCCCTCCACTCCGCCCCTGCCCCCGCCCCCACCACCATGAGAGGGAGGAAGGAGTCTGGCAGGTTGGTAGGCAGAAACGGTCCTTGCCTGTCCTGGAAAACTGTTACTAAGTTTCTAGAAGTGACACTTTGCTGGATGTTATAAAACATGTTCCTCAGAGCCCCAGCTACCGAGGGCGAATTGCTAGGACAGGTGTACAAGAACACTCAGTATGTTAAAAAAAGTCTTCCAGTTGTGCACAGGTAAAAGGGAAATGTATACAAAAGGCTCGTATGTATTTTGTGGTGAATGAGCACAGATCCTAAGAGATTCCTTGGGAGGAATAGTCATCCCCTTTCCAATCTGAGAAAGTGTCATGAAGGAATTTTAAGAATCTTTATGTCCTCATCAGTTTAGTAACACATTAAGTGTATGACGGACGTGCTCAGTTACAAGTGACAGAAGTCCAAGCCAAACAAAGGGCGATTCGAGAGTGGGCGTACGGTGCAGCTGGCACCACCCCCGCGAACAGTGCCTCCGGGACCCCGTCTCCAGCCTTCAGCGCTGCCTTCCCCTCTCCTGGCTTCGTCCTCAAGCAGGTACTTCCTGGTTTTGACCAGGTGTTTACCAGAAGCGCTAGGTTAGCGTTATCATTTTATCCACCCGAGCAGAGACTTTCTCTTCCCCTAGAGTCACTCCTGGGGCTGACAGTCTCGGCTCTGACTGGCTCAGCTCCTAACACGCTCATTTCTGAACCCATCGGCAAGCAGGGTTGCACTTCTCACCCGCCTGAGTTGGACCCGCTCTTGGGGACCCACACCTGGGCCCCAGGGGGAGAGGGGCCCCATCAGAGGGATGGGGCCTGAGTCAGGGAGGTGTGAATTCCCAAAGAAAGCCACAATCCTCCTACCTCAGGGAGAAAGGGCTGTAAACCAGGCAGAAGCAACAGGTGTCCCTGACACTGCACGAAAATAATATAAACCGTTGTGAGGTTCTGGTCAAGAACAACAGAATCAACCTCAGCTTTTTTTTTTAAGATTTCATTTATTTATTTTTAGAGAGGGAAGGGAAGGAGATAGAGAGAGAGAGAGAAACATCAATGTGCGGTTGCTGGGGGCTGTGGCCTGCAACCCAGGCATGTGCCCTGACTGGGAATCGAACCTGCGATGCTTTGGTTCACAGCCCGCACTCAGTCCACTGAACTACACCAGCCAGGGCTCAACCTCAGCTTTTTAAAGGAACTGTAAAACAGGTCAACGTGCAGTTCCTTTCATAGAATTTCTGATTAGTTTTTCATTAGTAACCAAGTCAGCAATATATTCTTTGCTTTTCTTGCAAATCCAAGTTGTCCAGGGACATTTCCTGTTCCTTCCTGTTTTACAGCATTATAATTCCTAACTCCTCCTTACAAGAGTGCAGACAGCAGATGTGGATAAAAACAAAATAAAACAAAAAGGTTATAGTGAAATTCTTTTCTATTTTCACATCATAGCTTTAGCAGGAAAACCTACTTGGTTGAGTTATTTTTGAACAGAGAACAAATAACAATTTAGGTTTAAAAAGGGAAGAAAACAATCACTATTTATAATAAATGCAAAGAAAAATATGAAAGGAACTCTTCCGTGGAATAGATATTATCATTTTCCAGGAAGACACTAATAATGTTTATATGTTCAGTTCTCCTTTTCTTTATCTTCTCAAAATGTCAGTATTAATTGTCCCTTATATTTGATCTGTTGGATCCTTGAGAATGACTAAATTTGATTCTTCCACATCCACTCACTATACTTGGATTGTTATTTTTAATCCGCAAACACTATAAATTAAAAAACCAACTTTTGTAGTAGTCAAAGAAATCTCAAAAAAAAAGTGTAAACATGTGGGAGGCAGCTAAGGCAGAGCTGAAAGGGAAATTAATAGTATTAACACTTGCATCAGAAAAGACAAATATCTCCAGTGAAATATCAAAATTCCTCTCTCAAGGAAGTAGAAAGTGGAGAACAGAATAAACTCAAGGCGAGTTTAACAGCAGTTAAAGTTACCAGCATAAACCAATGAAATTGCTATCAGGAAAATGGTTTAAAAAGTCAATGATGCAAAAAGCTAGTTCTTTGGAAACTGTAATAAAATTGATAAACCTCTAGTGAGGCTGACAAAAAGAAGATCGTAGAAGACACAGTATTGGCAACAAAGCAGAGACATGACTGCAGACACTGCAGAGGCAAAAAGTTTTCAAATTTGACACCTTAGAAGACATGTGCCAATTCTTTGAAAACCACAAACTACCAAAACTCAATTAAGATGAAATAAATAACCTGGATAGTCCTATAACCATAAAGCAAACTGAATTTGTAATTAAAAATATCTAGAAAAAGATATCTGCAGGCCCACATGCCTTCGCTGGAGGATTAAACCCAGCATTTAAAGAGTTAAAACCAGAGGTACACAATCTCTTTCAGAAAATAAAAGAGAAGGGAACACTTCCCAAATTATTATATAAAGCCACTATTATCCCCCTGACACCAAAACAAGACAGAGGGTATCATAAAAGAAAACTATAGACTTATTATATCTCATGAATCCTCAAGAAAATATAAGCAAATTGAAACCAACAATGTATAAAAAGAATTATATAGCACAACTAAATGGGATTTATTCCAGACATGCAAAGCTGGTCCAACATTAGAAAACTGATCAGTGTATTTCATCATATCAACAGGCTAGAAAAGAAAAATCATGTAATCATATTAATTGCAGAAAAAGCATTTGACCCCTAACCAAAAAAAAAAAAAACAAAACCCAAAAACAAAAACCAAAAATCTCTCAGCAAGTTAAGAAGAATAGAGGGAACTGCTTCAACTTGATAAAGAGCATCCACAAAGAAATATCAGAAACAAAATGAACAATAAAACAAAGCAAAAAACCACACAGCTAACATTATACTTAATTCTAAAACACTGAATGCTTTGCCCCTAAAGATTTGGAAGAAGGGAAGGATGTCTACTATCACCACTCTTATTCAACACAAAATTGAAAGTTCTAGCCACTGCAATAAGACAAGAAAAAGAAACAAAAGACATACAGATTAGAAAAGAAGATATAAAATTGTGCCTATTTGAAGACATGAATGTCTATATAGAAAATCCCAAGAATTATCCAATAAAACTCCTAGAACTAATAGGTGAATTCCACAAGTTTGCAGAATGCAAATCAATACACAAAAATCAATCACATTTGTATAGACCAATAATAAACATTTAGAAAACAAAATTCAAGATGTAATACCATTTACAATCATTGAAAAGAACTTATATATAAATTTAAGAAACATGTACAAGGTCTGTACGTAGAAAATTACGAACATATGATGACATTTTTTAAAGGCCTAAATAAATTAAGAGACATACTGTGCTCATAGATTGGAATCCTCAACCTAGTAATGATGCCTCCTTAAATTGATCTATTGGGTTAATGTAATTTCTATCAAAGCCCTGATAATGTTTTCTTGTTTTATAGACATGAATGAGCTTATTCTTAAATTTATATGGAAGGACACAAGACCTAGAAGAGCTAATAAGATCTTAAAAAAAGAATAATAAAAGATGAGTTATCACTTTATCTTATATTAATGCCTATTATAAAGCTATAGTAATCAAGACAATGTGGCATTAGTTCAGAGAGACACAGATCAGTGAAACAGAACAGAAGACCCACACAAATATGCCCAACTGATGTTTGACAAAGCTTCAGAAGCAATTTAATAAAAGAAGGATAGACTTTTCAACAAATGTTGCTGGGGCAATGGGATATCCATAGGCACAAAAATAAATTTCAATGTTACCTTCATGCCCTATTCAAAAATTGACTCAAGATGGACCATGAACTTAAATGTAAAACACAAATCTTTAAAACTTTTAGAAAAAAAAGGGGGGGAAATGTTTTTGAGAGCTGAGGCTAGAGAAAAAATTCTTAGCTTTGACACCAAAAGCATGATCCACAGAGAGAAAACATCACGCACTGGATCTCAGATAAAGAAATTACTTCAACAAGAGATTTCTCCAACAGGAGAGAGCGGTGGGAGGGGCCGGGGTCCAGATGGGTCCCGCAGCCCCGCGCCCAGCAGGAGCCTGATGTCCTCTGTTTCTCAGCTCCACCTTCTTGGCAAGTGGCTTCCACCACAGGTGGTGAGATGCTCAGGGGAATTCCTGCTGTCATGTCCAACTTCTAGACAGTGGCGGCGGGGAAGCAGAGGAAGACCAAACGTTCCCCGTCCCACCCCCAAATCAGCTTCTTTGAAGCAGTCTCCTGCAAAGTTGCACAAAACACTCTGCTTACGTCGCACTGGCCAGAAATTAGTTCCCTGGCTACATTTAGCAAGTAAAGCTAGGAAACATGTTTTTGTTTTTTTGTTTTGTTTTGTTTTTTTACTTCTGATGTCTGTGTAAGTAAGGTATTTGTAGCTTATTATTGGAACCAAAAAATAATCAGTGGCTCAAACATGATATAAATGTATTTCCCCCTCAAAGTCCGAAATAGTGTTCTTGATTGGCAGGTGGTTCCCCAGGCAGGGACTGAGGGCCCCAGGTGTCTTCTGTCTTGCTCCTTTGCCATCTTCAACACTTGTCTTCCACCGTCTTCTTACTCGTCTGCATCAAGCTGGAAAGGGGGAAAGAGCATTGAGAATCCGCAAGGGAGGTTTCTGTGGGCCAGAACCAGAAGTGACCTGTACGACTTCCATGCACCAACAGCCAGGGCGGAAGCACATGGCTGTGCGTAACTGCAGGGGAGGCTGGGAAATGATTCCTAGTGGTGCACAAGAAGATGGGAGTTGGTGACCAGCCACTAGGGCTATGAGTCCAGCTAAAAACTAGGTCCTATTATCAAGAAAGGAAAGAGGATGGACATTGGGAGACAGGCATCCGTTTCTGTGACAAGAGGCAAGTTGCGTCGAAGGGTTCGTAAGCAAATACTTCGTCTCCCAACAATGAGATGGCATGTTCTAGAACCCTGAGTTGTACCACAGATCTTGTTTGCAATGATGCCTTGCTGCAAATATCCCAAGGGTTTTTCAGCCTGCCAAATGTCCTTAATATAAAATTACTATGTAGTTAAAATATTAAACAATTTCATATTTTATTTTCTTAATGCTATAGAAGGCTTTCTAACGGGCTAGATGTGCTCTACAATCAGCTGGTAAGGCTTCAGAGACACCAGCCAGGGAACCACGGAGACACACAGCATTAGTGACCTTGTGTAGCTGCACCCGTGAAGGAGGAGTTCCTGGTTGTGAACTTCTGCATATAAGCGTTCATTGTGAGATGCTACTTTTACATTCTTTGCTTCTGTGTCCATTGTTCTTTAATTTTTTTTTTTAATTTACAAAATATATGACTTTTCCAGAGAGAACAGTACTGGCTGGGGGGGAACACTTGTGGGCTCGATATATGAAACCACACACACATGCACCCCAAACAACCAAGTGCGGTGGGCCGTTCTGATGAGATTCTGGAAGGGTCTGATTTCAGAGCTTAAAGAATGGAATCACAGGCCTTTCAACTACAAAGGGAGAGAAGAAACCAAACAGAACTGACACCGAGAAGAGAATGAGTAGACGTTACTATTTACAAATCCACCCAAAAGTAGTTAATTTAACAAAGAGGCTGAGAGCATAGGTTTTGGGTTATGCCTGGCCTAGACTTAAATTCCAGTTTAGCTATTTAATGACCATGTAAACTTCACCAAGCCACTTAATTTTTCTGAGCCTCAGTTTTCCTGCCTGTAAGGACGGGACGACACCATCAGCCCCACAGAGATAAGCGTATACGGAGTGTGGAACGCAGGCAAGTGCTTGGATTTTGCACAGTAAGCCCCTGAAACATAGTGGTTAGTACCGATTCCCAGCCTTGGGCTGGATGTCGGGTGCAGCTGGATGATAGGAAAAGTAAGTCATGACTTTCACAAAAGTCTAACAAGTAGCACACACGTGACACAGTCAAGAAATCCCATGTCACATACGTGCCAAGAGCTAAGTTCTGAGACACTGTCCAATGTACCCTGGGAGACCAGAGGAGAGAGACCAGCGATCACAGGGCTCTGTGACCTGAGCCTTGAAAGCAGTGTAGAACTGGCATGGGTAGTAAGGGGACATTTCAAGTGCCTGGGACAGGGCAGTCCCTCAAACTACGGAACAAGTGAGTGAATGAAGGGAAGAACATGAGCAAAGGACAAACCCAGCAGGTCTAGTTCACAGGAGAGTGAAGGGAGTCCTCACCTGTCACCTTTGGTGGGTGTTCATGGGCAGGGAGACCCACGGGCCATGATGGAGAGGCCCACCAAAGCAGGGCCTTAGAAACTGGGTGAGGAGTTTGGGCTGAAGAATGTAGAATCTGGGAGCAGAGGAAGAAAAGGATGAAGCAGTGCTAAGATCCGCCCTGGGGCGGTCAGGAGTCCTGCTGTAGGAGGAAGCTGGAATTCGGAGAAGCCAGCCAGGAGTCTGCTTCAGGAACTGATGAGGAAGGGCAAGAAAAGCTAGGCTGATGGACAGGCCTCAAGGCTCGGCCTAGGGCGAGGTGGGTGTGGGCCCCAGGGCTCCGCCCGCCGGGTCCTCAGACAGGGGAGTGAAAGGGGAGGCTCCTACTCTGTAATGACTGCAAAATTCGTAGGGATTTTGAGACTGAGAAACCGGGAGCTGAGGAGCAGGGGGAGAGGAGCTCCGTCACGCCTTTTGGTTTTGAGCTGGTGACGAGAGACACAAGCGGAAATGCCCGATGGGCAGACAATAGGCCAAAGTTAGAATGTGACACGGACAGAGATTTGGAAGTCATTATTATAAAGACAGTGAACAAAAGCAATGAAATGGATGAGGTCTCCGAGGGACCAATGTAAATAGAAAAAAACAAAAACAAAAACGAGAAAACCAAAGACTAAGTCCGGGGCGATGCAGAAATTGAAAACACGGAAGCATTCCGGGAACACCGACCGGGGATGCGTGAACCTGAGCGAGGTCGGCTGGGGCGGCGGTCTGACTGGCGTGGCTCCTGGGGACGCCACGGGCGCTTCCCCCCTGTAGGCTGCTTCCTCCACGGAAACATTCAAAATCACATCCCACTACTGCAGTGGTAGAGAGACGAATGCAATCTAGAATGGATTATCATATATCCATGATTGTTCTATCATTTCCTCCCTTGTGACATTAAAAGAAACTACGATATTTTTATGGGTCCCTAAAAGTATCATGGGCTTTACTGTGTCTAATGGTGTGAATAATCCAAAAGAGTGTGCGTTCTTTTAAAAAGTCAAGTACGCTTGACTTCAGAAAGTGTGTGTGTAAAGGAAAGGTCACTCTTTCTTTTTTTAATGTTATAAGCTCATCTTTTCGTTAACCTTGACTTTCATAGGTGCCCGACCGTGTTCAGTTGGCGTGACCCAGAATCGAGATGTGTTGCAGAGGGATTCGGGGCGAGAGAGAAGCAATAGTCATCATATGTTTTACTGTGTTTAAGGAAGGACTTCATTTTTTAGATGCGTATTCTTGGGTGCACTTCTCAAGGATATGATTTCCTTGTTAAAGGGCCTCTTGTACATCCCAAGAGGGTTTGTTCCCAGAATAATTGTGTGTGGTTTTGATCTTGTGGGGGCTTCATTCCTAAACCTGTTTCCTGAATAGAGTGAAATTTAGACCTCAAAAATGTCTCCCCTCCCCCCCCCCAACAAAGACAAAAGTTGGAAACCTGAAGCAGGTTAAATGTAACCACAAAGAACTTCAGTCTCAGATCAGGACAAGGCTGGACGACAAGTCAGACCCCCTTATGGGGTTTACCCCGCGGCAACTGGAATCCAGGAGGAGCCACGGCGACCCAGAGGGACAGGGAGGCAGAAGCCCTTCGCCAGGTTGCCGTCTGAGGCGGGGACACGGATGCTTATTGAGCAGCTACTGCGTGCTGGGGCCTGACATCTCCAGCCCGGAGGGATGGGGCCGGGGACGGGGGTGACGGAGATAGGGCACACATCATTTTTTAACAATGATAAAACACTCAGAGGGCCTCCTGCAGTTTCTACTTCTCTGGGCTTGGCAGGCAGAGAGTGTGACTTTAGCAGCCCAAGTGGGGGAGAGGACCCATGGAGCGCTATCCAAAGCGGCAGAGGATGCAGGAAGGCCGGGAGAGATTTCTCTCCAAGACGGTCAAAATGAGGGCTCGGCCGCGTCGGTGGTAAAGACTTCCCGGGGTAACAGGACGCTCTGAGCAGCAAGGGGTGTTCCCCGGGTCTGGCCAGGCACGAGAGCCTGCTTCAGCCCCGGGCTGGCAAGACAGAATGGAACCAAAGCCAAAGCCAGTGTTAGTGGAGGGCGCTGGGTGTGCCTGGCAGTGTTCCAGGAACCTCGCATGTCATTCAATCCTCCCCCCAAACTCTGCAGTGACTTCTGTCTCACACCTACTTCACAGAGAAGAAAACTGAGGCACAGAAAGTTGGAGTAACGTGCCTAGGATCGCACGGGAGGTGAGAGTCGCATGAGAATCCCGGCGCTCTGCCCGCAGGCCCTGCACTCGTAGCTGCTGGGGGAGACCCACCCACACTGCGTGGTCTCGGGACCTTTTAGCGAGTCTCCCAGGTAGGTATTTGGCACTTGGTTTTGTCGTTGGTATTGTATCAGTTTACAGAGGCAAATGAATGAAGCACAGAAAAGCAACTTGCCGGGTTGACACGGTAACATGGTAGCAGAGAGAGCATGTGTTACTTGGCCGTGACAGACACTCGGAGGGACTTCCCTGGGGGATGCAGGAGGATCTGGAACCCTCGGAAAAGGCTAACATTTAGCCACACCCCAGCCCAGATCTAGTTCTGCATTCCTGGCGCCCCCCCAAGAGGAAAGCTTTACTCGAAAAGGGGTGACGTTGTTCTCTTTCTTTGACCATCAGAAGTGCCAGGTTTCAAAGCCTTTCTCCACTGGGCCCAGGTGGTCCTGCACACACGTCCCCTCTTTGGACAGATGGGTGGAAAACTCTTCATAAACAAGTAATGTACCACCTGGCATTGTTTTAAATATACACTTTTAAAATACTATATGTTTGAATATGTAGTATAGGGATATTTAATAATATATAATAATGGCATACCATATGGCAGTAATCATGATGTATACGCATACATACATCCACGTTGGTCGTCTCGGTTTTTGCTTTGAGCTCCTAAGAGGAAGAACACAACCCAAACACAAGGGGCTGTAATCTGCTTCTTTTTTTTTTACCAGAAGTAAGTGGCAGCGCTTGGTCAGCATGGAGCATGCGTAACTGACCTCTCGGCCTCTCTCTGTCCAGCAATGAGAACACGCCCCTTGGAAATGTGAGCACACGGACAGAGAGAACCGCCAGGATGATCGGGCGGGAAAGTGGGGCCCTGACTGCTGTGACGACGGTCACTGCTGCTTCTACGGTTGCCACAGCTGACCGAGAGTGGTGGTGGAGCCCTTTCAGAGGGGTTGCAAGGGCGACGGTACTATCGGTTCAAGAAAAACTGTGATGTTAGCGATGGTTGTAGTAATGTCAGCTACACTGAACACAATGCATGCACCTTTAAAAAGTATATGCTGGTCACCTCTTTAAAAAACCTAATACTAGTTAGGTATTCTAGAGAAACTTACTAGCATTTTTCTACAATCCTTTGGTAAATTACAGACTTGATCAAGTGTTTTTTTTTTGTTTTTTTTTTACATTATGAGTAACTTCTTCCTAATCTCTCTTTTCTGAGGGATACAGCATTCTGACAGTAACCAATACAAATGGTTATTAGCCAAGAGCGATGATTAGTATAGAGAATTAACATGGGAAAATCAAATATTCCTTTCCACTGTTTTGGAAGGGACACTGGGTCAGGAGGAAGTGATATAAAATCTCTGGGCTGTGCCTTTACCGAGAAGTCTTCTCCTCGGGGGTCTGAGGCCGAAGCCCGGGCCTCCGGGGCCGGCTCCTGGGGCTTGGTCCGCGTGGCTCTGCAGCCCAGAAACGTTCCATCTGAGTTCACGTGTGGCGAAGCAGAGAGCTGACCACAGCCATTTTCCCTCCTGACTCATCTATTATAAAACACTGTCCACAGAGACTTGCAAACTCTTGTTTTCCTTTCAAGACAACACAACACTCTGCCACCTCCTGTGCTCCAGGGGACGGGGTGGAGGGGAGGGGCGGCCCAGGCACGGACTCCAGGCCTAGAGGTGGGATGCGGTGTGAGGCTGGCCCTGCCCTGCGGGGGGGACGCGCCTGAGGATGGTGGGCTGGCTGCGGTCCAGGTGAATTGGAGGCCGTCCTAGAAGTAAGAACATCCATCATGCTTAGTAAGATCTTAGGTTGTAACGGCTGCCTTGAGCCTGCAGACATTTTTTATGAAGCTCCCGGTCATGAAGCGCTCTCTCCGCCTCTGCTGCCATATGTTTTTCCAGCTGGACCTCCACTAGTCTTCCGCTCTCCAGAAAGTTCTCATTCATTCAGCCCAAGGGTATCTCACTGGCTTTTCGCAAGGCTGCTGGAAGCTTCAGCAGGAGTCCTGGCCACATGGCAAATCAAGCCATCTGAGCTTATAGATGGAGGTCTCACTTTGGGAGTCCCCGCCTTCCGAGGCTGCGCTTTCCTTAGTTAATTTAAATTCGGAGAAATGTAAACAAGCATACTTAACTATGTGAAACCGTGCAAGGGAAAGATTCTTATTAGCCTGCCTTTTCTGTGCTTCAGACTTCCTGCCCACATCCAACGGCAGGGAAATTTTACAACGGTTTTTTTCCAAGGACTGGAATCCACCCACGTATTTACTCTGATTAGCCAGCGACCTCCGAACCTTGCCCGTCCTCTGTTCCCGTGGGGCCCTGGGACGGCTCTGCTTCTCCAGATGCTGTTTTCCGGGCTGGCCGACCCGGGGGCCAGAGTCATAACTCTCCGACGCACGGGAGAGTGCTTGCCCGTGGGCCCAGGTCCGTGCTTCCAAGTTCTAACCAACAGTTTGTTCTTGGGGATTCACTCTTGGTGGCTGCCCTGTTCTCCATTTTTCCTCGGGGAGGATTTAGGATTCAGTTCCTCGTCCTCAGAAGTCCTGGCTGAGAAGGAGACGGCGAGCATATTCTCTGCGGTACACGTGCCTTGGAAACCCCTCCCGCAGAATTGGGCTGTATGTGCATAGGTCTCGCCTCATTGATATGTTTGTATTTGTTTTACAATAAAAACTGAGCCCACTTCCGGATTTTAACAGTGTCTCGGTTTTTTACTGGGAAGTCTTTGACTATATTCTTCCCACTGCCCCCCCCACAACTTATCACCCCCTCCTCTCCACGACCGTTTCTAGCTGTCCCCGTTGGCCGTAGAGTGCACCCAAGTCCCTTCTGATCACCCCCAAACTACAAAATCTTCGGGCATCGTGATGTCTAGAATAATGTAAGGGGGCCTTAGAACAACTCACACTAGTGGTGATGAAATCCCACATGTTGACAGTATAGGTTTGGGGAGACCAATTATATTCAGGCATAGGTATGAAATTGTGCCATCCGAATTGGTTAAAGCCTTGTTCCAAGTAGGCAAGAGAAAGCAATACGATGAGGAGATTTTCACTTTCTTTCTGGTTTGTTGGTGTCACTAAATGCTTAAACGGGAGTATAATCACAATATTTCGAAGCCGACTCTGTAACCGCTGTGAGTTTGACAATATACCTCCCAACACACACAATAATACAAGTGGCATATATCAGGTAGGTTACCCATTAAACGACTGTGACAGATCGTATTTCTGGTTAATTGTTAGTTCCTTATGACCTTAGACTTTGCCTGCGTGTTTAATAACACCACCTGCTGTCTAGGGTAGCAACACTGCCTTTTACGTGAGGATTACTGTTCTTACTTCGTAAACAACAGTGCTCCATCGGAGGTGTTGAAACTCTACCGTAGAATTGTTTCAATTATACTACCTATGGGAAGCTTAAAGAAAGAAACTGACTTTCTTCCCTAGGCTGGCTTTATTGGCTTCTCCTAAGATATCCTAATTTATGTACCATAATAGAGGCATAAAAATGATTTACAAGTTGTATTCTTGGTCTGCAAAATGAAATATTTTAAGAGAACTCTGACACTGTTGGGCCTGTCCTGTTTGTCCTCTTCCAGACTGGTTTCTCATGGTATAGAAGCCTCTGGGAAAGTTCCCAATAAAACAGGCAAATAAAAAATAATTCCCACAAAGGGAAATGAGATGAAACCTTTCTTTCTTAACCATCACCCAAGATCATGCCTCTCTGTTGTGGGGCACGCTGAGGACGCTGCTGGTGGTCGAGAAACGCCAAAGAGTCTGCTGGCATGGGGTCCACAGGCAGGCCTGGGTCGGCAGGGTTTTGAGTGGGCTGCCTCTGGGTGGGACTCACAGATAGTGGCGCCTGCACAGTGAACTCCTGGTGGTGGGAAGTCGGGGGGCAGAGCGTTTACTACTAACCTAACCAGGCCTGTACTGTCCAGTCTACTCACTCGGGGTAATGCTCCAACCCACGAATCAGAACTGCCTAGCAACAGTGGCCCTGGGCAGTGTGACCCTGGCTTGTATCTAACGCTCTCTCTCCTGCACGAGGGGGCAGCGGCATGCTTCTCAGTCAGGGGAACAGACTCCCATTCACTTGTTCCTCCACTTATGCGTCCCCTAATCCATACCCCGCCTGTGTCCAAAAAGACATGGGCGTCACCGGTCAGTTTCACTGAGCAAACGACAGCTCCGAAAATGGGAGCCCTTTTTGCAGTAACTGTAATGTTTCATTCCTTAACACGGTGACACTGCTAACAAACAGGATGATGCACTCGAGGTAACATGTGTCTGCTTTGGAACTGACTTTTGTCCCGAACTGTGTGGCAAGGCTTACAGACGTCACCCAGCACTCACCCAACCCGTAACTTTCTGCTGAAATGTGGACACTTTGCAGAGTGTGGGGCTTGTGTTTTTTTTTCTTTCTTTTTTTTTTAATTACTTGGAACTGGAGAGGTTGGCCTGAACACCCACCACATGAAAATAATCAAGAGGTCGTCTGCCAACAGAAAACAATTTCAAAAGTACGGAATGCAGAATTCTGTGCCCAAACCACTTGACAGCGTCCCAGAAAGGCTTGTGCTGACATGTTTTCAGTCTAAGAGGGCTTTGGCATTCCAGGCTTTTGAAAGAATGTCTCCTGTTCCAGAGAGAAGGGGCTGCCCGTCTGCCCCTCTCTTCCCTCTAGAGTCAAGGAATCTGGGAGTCTTGCTCTGGAACACGCACTTACACATGAAGAGGAACCTTCAGATGGAAAGTCAAGAACACGGCTCTTTTGTTGATTTTTATTTTTTTAAGAATAGTTGACATGACACATTACACAAGTTTCCCACCACCACCACTACTTTTGGAAAACAAAGAATGTAACATACTTTATTGTTTCTTCATAATCAGACCCAAATCAACAAAAGTCAGAAGTTTATAAATATAAGTTCACTACAGTTAACGAAGTCACAACAAATTTGGAAACATCAGGATTCCTAGAACTTAACTCTCGTAACATCCTTTATAAAGTCAGTGTATAGCCAGCAAAGAAGCCACACAGCTATTAAGCAGTAGAATCCTGGGCGAGAATACCAAAAAACCTCAAAACAAATTTCCACATCCTGCTGACCCATTCAGCCCAGTGTTGTTAGTACTGCTGTGGAACTGTTGTTTTTTTCTTCTTCTTCTACTGAGACTCTCTTAAGTAATCAGAAAGGCCTGTGCATAGTATAGTGAATCTTTGCCCATCACACTCTCACACACACACACACACACACACACACACACACGTGTATGTATATAAAATAAGGCAGTCTTCTTGTGGAAATATTTTCCATAAGCCTTGAAACACTTCAGTTTGGCATATTAATGCTGATAACAGATGTTGCTGCCCTGGCTAACTCGAACTCAGTATAGGCTGTGGTTTAGATGCTCTGAGCCTGGGACCAGAGCCCACGCCAGGCAGACACGATACTCTCAGAGAAGGTGATGATCTGGTAGCCATTTCACCTCACAAGGTGGCATAGTGCGCCCAAACAGTGGGCAGGCAGTTACTGGTCATTTTTCTGCATTGTTTTGTGATACCATGTGTGTCTGAAGACTGCTGGGCTGGGTGTGTCAGCTTCTCCTGGTCTCCCACCAGCCCACACACCCCACCAAAGCTCCTAGCAGAAATGGCATCAAGCTTAGCATCCCCTGGTCCACTCGAGAACACAGGCCCAGCCCTGGCTGGGTAGCTCAGTCGGTTGGAGCATTATGCTGATACACCAAGGTTGCAGGTTCAATGCCCCGTCAGGGCACATACAAGGATCAACCAGTGAATGGGTAAATAAGTAGAACAACAAATCATTCTCTCTCTCTTCCTCTTTCTCTAAAATCAATAAATTGATGACATTAAAAAAGAAAAAGAAAAACAACACAGGCCAGAGTGTCCAAGTGACCTGCTTCAGGTCTCACGCCAGGTGGGTGAGGAGACCTCAGCTATCTCCTGTGCGGATATTTGCATGTATTTTAAAAAGAACCTGCGAAGACAGGAGAAATGGGAGGTAGCCCCACCAGTGGGCTGAAGGAAGAACTGCAGCGTGAGAAGAGTGAATTCTAGGTCTTAACTGCACGTTTTCTTCATCTGAAGGCGAAGTCCTTATTGTTCTGATGCCTCGGTTTACCAAATTCATAAAGTAAAGAGACACTGATGTTCTAAGTCATTGTTAAGAGTAACGAACGGCTTTGACAATACAAATTAGACAGCCTGGCAGAAACAATGAAAGCAATCTGAAAACGTTTAAGATCTAGCTCTCTCCTAAGTGCTAAGAGCGAATTGCCCCTGGGAAGTCCACTGTCTGCAGTTTCGGAACCAGCTTTGTCAGCTCAGGAATTCGCTTGAAGGGCCGAGGGAGGAGGCTAGCCAACAAGCACATCAGCGTTCATCTGTATTTGGATTTTAGCTGTCTGTGACAAGCTTTTTAGTCATTTTAGGAAATCTATTTCTCTACTTCCATCCACCAGTAGTCTGGGCGACGACTCAGACCCAGGCTGTCTGCCCCCACGGGCTCAGCTTCCTTCTTCCCCGAGTGAACTGCAGTGCTGAGTGCGGATCTTCGTTCTCTCCGTGGTTTTGCACTGCCTTTGGCAAAGGTATTGCCATGAGGCCATTGCATCCGGATATTCACTTCAGTTAATAAATTACAGCCCACAATTAGCCCTTTTAACTTTCCTTCCTTTTCTCCTTCTGCAGGGAGCTCTGTTATACATAAAACTGACCCCCCACAAAGAGTTTGAAGAAAACATTTATTGTTAAATGTTTAGATCTTTGGATATGATTGGAAACATCACCTATACACATAATTGTTTAAAATGATAACACTACTTTATTTATTTATTTATTTTGTTGGATTAGACTGGAGCAAATATGACCCCAGAACAGAATACTGAAATCTTACTGGTAAAAGCCAAATTTTCCTGCAGATTTTTTTTTTTTAACAAAACATACTTGCAAATAACGAAGCGAAAGTTGGCCCAGTTCACATTGGCTAATTTCTGTTTCATGAGACATACAAACAATAACAATGAAAGTTTAAGAAGTTGTGATTGTTTTGCTTCTTACAGCTCCATGAAGCTGTATCTGACTTCACGTGTTTCTCTCTTTGGTGCACCGCAGCTCTTCCTGCTCACCCGTCTCCGGGCAAAGTAGCCGGGCTCGGAGTCCTGCAGTAGCAATGAGATGATTTCATGAGAGTTTCCTCTTTGTTTTTAAGGAAATGGGTCCTAAAGAGTTAGAGGCGCAGTATTCCAGTTTGGTGAGTGCCCAAACCATTTCCTCACCGACCCACCGGTGCATCCCGGAGCCGACTCTTTGATCCCAACGACAGCATCAGGTCTTCGCTGAGGTCCATGCAGACCGACACGGGGCGGCTGCCACTGTGTCACACAGGGCGGTGTGGCGGCCACCGTCTCTCCCCTCGACCTCCCCCCCTCCACTGCTGCAGACATTTCGTCTTTGGACTGGTGCCCTAGGAAATACACCAGGTTTTTTTTTCCCCCTATAAATATACAAATAGCCATACCTTAACACTCTTTTTATTAACACTCACAAATGTTAACACCCCTGTGCTAGGCCTCTATACTGTGCCTACGTGATTTTTTAAAATGCAAAATGCCAACAAAATGTTATTGTTAGACAATAGGACTCACACCTAAATTTCTGCTCTGACACTCGCCTTCAGTGTTACTGTAAGCAAATCACTTAACCTTTGAATGCCTACGTTTTTAGTTTCTGAAGATGGCAAAAGAATTTATGCTTGAAATAGCTTTCTAAAATGTCCATATGGAAGATAAAATAAATACAAAGGTATCATATTATTTTTAACCTTTTAGAATTTTAACATCAATTTCTTTTCAGTTCCCTTGCTGCTGAAAGTATAAGTAGGAAAGTTAAAATTTGAGGCTGAGAGAAAATTTACCACTTTAATATTTTCAAACGTGAGAAGTTAGTTCCCTATTTTCTCAGTGTCTTCCTACTGATATCTTTTAAAAGAGCTTAGTGAGTGTCTTAAAATATAAGTTAGACCCTAATCCAGATATTATTCCAGAAAAGTGCATTTCATCCTGCTCTTCCCAAAAAGTCAATAGGAGGCTTCTGGCACCAAACCGCTGTTGAATCCCTTCCAGTTCTGCTACAAATTTCCTTGCAGACTGAGCGAGTGTGTGACCTCAATCTCTCCTTTGTCTGTACTTTTTTCTCAGCTCTTTAAATTCTGACACAGTAAGGCAGTTAACCTACATCAAGACCCCGAATTTCACCCTGACGGGGACCTGTACATGTGTTTACACGGAGGCTGGTGACTAACAGCTTCTGTGTGTAATGTTCGGATGATCAGTGCTCTGTGGACTTTATTTGGCCTGGTTCTTAGACCCTCCAGAGAGAGTTCATCTCCTCCACATGCAAACGTCTCTTTAACCTCTGAACACTTTCAGTGCACAGGGGAGGCAGGCTACAGGGAGAGGTCGAACAAAGGGAAAGTATTTCTAAAAAAGTATATATGCAATTTGAAAAATAGAATTATCTCATAAAAGTTACTTAGAAGAAAGGCTCTCTTACCTATTACATAAGGTTCATTTATGTCCTGACTCTCCACAGGATGTGTAGATGTATTCATATAAACAAATGTTCAAATACATATTCACAACTTTTTTAAAGTGGAAAATTCCTGAGTATCACACGTGTTCTTTCAGCCTTATGGTACTTTGCTCACGTACAAGGAGCCTAGGACAGTAGCCACAGAAATCCAAAGGCCACGTCACTGCATTTTTTTCTCCTTCAAATATGCCAAGGTCAGAGTTTAAGAAGCTTTAGCGTGGTTGCAACATCATGCTATTAATAGAGAGTGCTCTCTGAAGAATGAAGGTTGCGATCCCACATGTGGATATAGGGTGAAGGCTGAACTCAGCCGTCCCTGGAACACCACCTCCGGCAAAGCAGCCACCCACACGTTGCTGGGGGCAGGGGGTGGCACCCTCCCTAGGCTGCACGTCCTCTAGTAAGAACCATGTCTCCACAGGGCCCTGTCCACCGTCAGTACAAGAGCCTCTCGGCTGCAGTGAGCCTCGGGGTGCAGTAGGCTCAGATCTCAGACATTTAAGGCGCACACAGTGAAGCCCATGGAAACCGGGTGGGAGGGAGGTCAGGCCTGTCCTTCCCGTTGAGCTACTGTACTGCATAGAGTTGCTTCCTCTGGTTCACCTTCCCATTACTTCTCTTACTCCTGCTTTATCAGGAGCCTACCGACTGGCTTTCCTTTTGTTTCTAAATTGTGGTTTTTATTTGCACTTTTAAAAATCTTAGATACTAGGGCTGGTAAAGGCTGTTGCTTCATCTAGACTTTCAGCAGGAGAATTCCCCCTAGGACGTTTCCTTTAGTTCTTAAGTCGAATTGCAGCATTTCAGCATTCTGGTTAAAAGCCAGACTCAGCCCACTGCCCCGTCACACCGCACACGGCCTCCGCCTGCCCGTCCACATAAGGATGGGTGGGGGCTCACCGCAGCCACACTGGTAACCTTGACTGTGAACGGCAAAGATTATCATAATTCTCCTCGGAGAGGACCTGGGGCCTTAAGCAGGAGGGCAGAGTCTACGTGACTAAAACACACTGACTTCCTCTTTCATAAGTCATCACATGATGAACTACAATTACAATTACTGCCTTGTCTCTGCGAATTGCAGACGCATTGCCTCACCCTAGAAACCCCGCTCCTGTGCTCAGAGGAGGCGGTGACTGCTGCAGCCATGCTTTGGAAGGTATCCAGCTCCAGGCTGCGCTGGGCGGGGAGGGCGGGGGTGGGAGACAAAAACAAAGCTGTGTTTACTTAGCATACATCGATAAAGCTGCTTCAGAGCTACATGAAAGGCCAGGCAGCAGGAAAGACTTGATACAATATAAGGAATTGCTGCTCTGGATCCCCCTTGCGCCAACCTTAACCCCCTTGATGCTGGATCCTTTTATGGCCAGAGAGAGACCATAAACTAGCCTTTCCATTTTCCTGAGGGCATTTCATTAAGGAAGTTACATCAGCCCTGTTTCGACATTAAACTGGTAGTGTAGGGTAAGAGGGAACTGCCCTCAATTTGGAGAAAAAAAGCTCTGTTCTACAGAAATTCTTACTTAGTACCTCCCAAGGCAGAGTTTGCATGTCAGTATTTCTACTTTGGGCTTTCCCTGGAGGGTATTAGCACTGCTTGCAGGTAAATGAGTATAATTAGGCCATGGCTCTAACACCTAGTTTTGTAATGTTTCTGTTGCTGCCTTGTGGGGCCATCTCTTGGGGGTGCCCGAGATGGCTCATCTCTGCAGCACAAAGACTAGGCCTTATCCCCTTTGGGCCAGATGGGCCAAGTCACATGCTAGAATGTGGCACTCGGTCACCATGGAGAGTGACCAAAGGGACAGGTCCCTGAAAGAGGTACTACAGCTGGGACCAGGAGTTACCAAACCCACTGTCCCCAGGTGCTTCCCCAGCTAGGAGGACGTGAGGCAGGATTGCAATTGCAAGGCAGGATCCAGAACAGGGGGAGACCTCTATGGCAGGCACACCTTCTCTGGAAATCCCCAAGAGATTCGGCGTTAGCCTGAAAAACATTTAGGCCTGACATTACGTTTTCTGTGCCATTGCAAACAGGTTTTTTCATGTGCTTTAAGCAGCTCCCTCCACTGTTTTTCTAAGGGTGTTTTTCCTCTTCCTTGTGGTTAATCCTTTGAAGCAACCTGGCATTTTCAATAGCAACAACTAGAGAGAAACGTCAGCAGGATTTTTTTCTCTCTCCACCTACCAATCCAGCGGTAGGAAAGATAATATAATTAGTACCCTGTTCTTCCCACACTTAACCAGCTCATTCCAGTCTCGAGGAGCCATGTGGGCCCGTCTTCCAACAAAAGCGGCTCCAGAGGCCGCCCTTGCAGAGTTGAAGTGTCAAAGTCCCAACTGAGAGTGACTAAGCCTTAATCTATTAGTCAGTAAAACCAACGACCGGCCAAAAGTGATTTACTATAATACACACCAGCTCCTCCTCCCGATGCAAGTGTGAAACTCAAGTGCTCAGTTCAGCCCGGGCAGAGCTGGGGCTGCCAACCATGGCGGGGCGCGCCGGGCTGGCTGTTCACGCCAGGCGCGGACTCCCCCCCACCGGCGCTGAGCCTGGCCCGGGCCGCGTGGTGCGCGCACATCCGCTCCACCTCTGACTAAGCCCGCAAGCGGCGGGCCCGGCCAGCAGCACACACCACGGCCCGCGCCGCGCTACCTCGGACCCACGCGGGGCCCGGGAGCTAGGCCTACAGAAGCAGGGCCGCCGGGAGGCGGAGCTTAGGGGCGCAGGGCCGCCGGCGGGCGGGGGCTGCGCAGTGACGCAGCGCGCTGGCCGCAGACTCGGATCCCAGGAATGTGCGTTCGCTCAATGAGGCCGCCAGCACCAGCAGCGCCGAGTCACGTCCGCGCGGAGCGTGCGCACTCGGCAGCGGCGCACGCGGGCTTCGGCCCCGCGCCCACGTCACGCGCCCGCCTGGGCCCTACATAAGTGGCCCGGTGCTGGCGCTGTGAGGACTGCGCTTGGTGAAAAGGGGAAGCCGAGCGGGAGGGAGGCCTCGGTGTCGGGAGGTCGTTCTCCGCCCCCGCCCATAAGGTCCCAGGCTTGGGAAGTCATTATTCAGTGTTAGGAAAACTTCAGGGGGTCGGCGGCGCGTGCCCGGCTCCAAGACACACGAGTGTAAAGCACTGTTGAACAGTCTAACTCCTAAAACCCTGTGAACCACGCTACTGACAGCCAGTACAGTCGGAACCAAGTCACAAAGTGGCCCCGCTTTAAAAACACGAGTATTAGCACAATTTTACCCAAACCATGAGGGAGGAGTTCCGACCGGGTTGAGGTCGCTGGGCGATTACAACAGAGCAGACCGCACTTGTAGCGCCTTTAGCTGGGACGCGCCACCCGAGCGGCGCGGAGCGGACTCTCCAAGGAGTCTCTGCGCGGGGGAGGGGCGCGCGCGGGCGCGCGCGGGGCTGGGCAGGCGGGCGCGCGCGCACGAGGGGAGGGAGCCCGCGCAGGCGCTGTGCGAGGCTGTCGAAGAATCAAGTCTGTAGAAGTGGAGCGGCGCGGCGGCAGCAGCAGCAGCGACGACGGTGGCGGAGCTGAGGCGGGCTGGGCGCTGCTGACGCGCGCGCTGGAGAGCGGCGACGCCCGGAGCAGTGAGGGAGCAGCAGAGCGACCCGGGGTCCGTGCCGTGCCCCGGCTCCACGCCGCCCGGCCTCCGCCGCTCCGGCGCGGCATGCCCCACCGCTCGGGCTGAGCTTGCCTCGGCGGCCGCCCCCCGGCCCCCGCCCCCCGTCCTCCCCGCCCCCCGCCCCGCACTCCGCGCCCGCCGCCGTCGCGACCTGCTGCGCTCGCCCGCGCCCGCGCGGCCCGTCTTCGCTCCGGTCTGGAGGCCCGCCGCGGCCCCGGCCGAGCCCCCGCCGTCGCGCCCGCCGCCCACCCGCGCCCGCCGGGGGGCCGTGCTGCCGCGCCTGCAGCCCCTCGCCCCGCGCCCGCCGCCCCTCGTGTCCCGGGGGCGCTGCGCGGGCGCCGAGCCCGCGCGGGCTCTGCCTTTGCCGCCGCCCCTGCCGCCCCTGCGGCCGCCGCCGCCGCTGGTGGGGGAGCCGCGGGGTTGGGGGGGCAGGAGGGCGCGCGCGGGGCCGGCGGCGAGCGGCGGCGCCCCCTCCTCCGCGGGCTCCGCGGACATGGCTGCGGCGGTGGCGGTGGCGGCCGCGTCCCGGCGGCAGTCGTGCTACTTGTGTGACCTGCCCCGCATGCCCTGGGCCATGATCTGGGACTTCACGGAGCCCGTGTGCCGCGGCTGCGTCAACTACGAGGGTGCCGACCGCGTCGAGTTCGTCATCGAGACGGCGCGGCAGCTCAAGCGGGCTCACGGCTGCTTCCCTGAGGGCCGCTCCCCGCCCGGCGCCGCCGCCGCTCCGGCTGCAGCGAAGCCGCCGCCGCTCTCGGCCAAAGACCTCCTCCTGCAGCAGCAGCAGCAGCAGCAACTCGGCCACGCCGGCCCTGAGGCGGCCCCGCGCGCCCCGCAGGCGCTGGAGCGCTACCCGCTGGCCGCCACCGAGCGGCCCCCACGCCTCGGCCCTGACTTCGGGGGCGCCCGGCCGGCCGCGGGCCTGGCTCAGCCGCCGACGCCGCAGCCGGTGAACGGCATTCTGGTGCCCAACGGCTTCTCCAAGCTGGAGGAGCCGCCGGAGCTGAACCGCCAGAGCCCGAACCCGCGGCGCGGCCACGCCGTGCCGCCCACGCTGGTGCCGCTCATGAACGGCTCCGCCGCGCCTCTGCCCGCCGCGCTCGGCCTCAGTGGCCGAGCCGCTGCCTCGCTGGCCGCCGTGTCAGGGGCCGCAGCCGCCGGCCTGAGCTCTGCGCCGCCCGCCGAGCTGGGCGCGCACAAGCGGCCAGCGTCTGTGTCGAGCTGCGCGGCTGCGGAGCACGAGCAGCGTGAGGCGGCAGCCAAGGAGAAGCCGCCGCCGCCAGCGCACCGCGGCCCGGCCGACAGCCTGTCCACTGCGGCTGGGGCCGCCGAGCTGGGCGCCGAGGGCTCGGGCAAAGGCCGCGCTCCAGGAGAACAGGACTGGGTCAACCGACCCAAGACGGTGCGGGACACGCTGCTGGCGCTGCACCAGCACGGCCACTCGGGGCCCTTCGAGAGCAAGTTTAAGAAGGAGCCGACCCTGACTGCAGGCAGGTTGTTGGGGTTCGAGGCCAACGGGGCCAACGGGTCTAAAGCAGGTAGGGGCGGCAGTGAAGTGAGGGGACCTAGGGGAGAAAGGGACCGAGAATGCTCCGCGTTGGGGTGGGGGGTGGGGGTGTTCTCTTTCCATTCACCATTTTACCCTAACCCAGAAACAACAAACACCCAACTTCCTGCTCTGCCCCAGGCGGAACCACTGCTCAGTGGCAACGTGTTCTTGTGCTGAAGCAGCACAACAGAGATGAGTCAGACTGGGCCCATAGGCACTGACACAGGGTTTTCCTTTCCCAGCACATTCTCGGATGGGAGCAGGAGGGCGCCAGTCACCTTTCAACCTGTTGGGGGACCTTAGCACTCCTCTCCACAGTTAAACCCGGGGACATGCATGCATGTGTATGTAGAAACGAAGCAATTGTATGTGAGCCATTTTCTGAGGCGTTTTAAAAACTGCTGTAGAGCCTCAGAGCCAGCCCAGAAGTGTTTTCAGTTGCACGTGTATTTGAAACTCGTGTGTTTTTGCATACAGGCTTTTAGATGATAGAACTGTTTGGTGACTTTTGTTTCACCTTAACAAATGGTCCTTTTCAGTGCATGTTCATTTATTTCCTCTTTTCCCCTTTTATTTGCTTGTTTTTTTCAGTTGCAAGAACAGCAAGGAAAAGGAAGCCTTCTCCAGAACCGGAAGGTGAAGTCGGGCCCCCTAAAATCAATGGAGAGGCGCAGCCGTGGCTGTCCACGTCCGCTGAAGGGCTCAAGATCCCCATTAACCCTGCGTCCTCTTTTGTATCTCCACCACCGCCCACTGCCTCACCTCATTCCAACCGGACCACACCGCCTGAAGCAGCCCAGAACGGCCAGTCCCCCATGGCAGCCCTGATCTTAGTCGCAGACAATGCAGGGGGTAGTCACGCCTCGAAGGATGCCAACCAGGTTCACTCCACGACCAGGAGGAATAGCAGCAGTCCACCCTCTCCGTCCTCAATGAACCAAAGAAGGCTAGGCCCCAGAGAGGTGGGGGGCCAGGGGGCCGGCAGCACAGGAGGACTGGAGCCAGTGCACCCTGCCAGCCTCCCGGACTCCTCTCTGGCAGCCAGTGCTCCCCTGTGCTGCACCCTCTGCCACGAGCGGCTGGAGGACACCCACTTTGTGCAGTGCCCATCGGTCCCTTCACACAAGTTCTGCTTCCCTTGCTCCAGACAAAGCATCAAACAGCAGGGAGCTAGTGGAGAGGTCTATTGTCCCAGTGGGGAAAAATGCCCTCTTGTGGGCTCCAACGTCCCCTGGGCGTTCATGCAAGGGGAGATTGCCACCATCCTTGCTGGAGATGTGAAAGTGAAAAAAGAAAGAGACTCGTGACTTTCCAGTTTCCGAAAAGCCCAGTTGTTACCCTTAACTAAAACTGCTTGAATTGTATATATATCTCCATATATATATATATCCAAGACAAGGGAAATGTAGACTTCATAAACATGGCTGTATAATTTTGATTTTTTTGAATACATTGTGTTTCTATATTTTTTTTTGACGACAAAAGGTATGTACTTATAAAGGCATTTTCTTCTTTTGTTAACGTTATTAGCATATCTCTGTGCTTTATTATCCTGGTGACAGTTACCGTTCCATGTAGGCTGTGACTTGCGCTGCTTTTTTAGAGCACTTGGCAAAATCCAAAATGCTTCTAGCTGTGTTTGTATGCACTTACTTTAAAAAGAAAAAAAAAAGCCAAATACATTTTCTGACATTGTAAGATCGCCTTACTGTCTGTTATTCCTTGTTGCTGCCCCCTTTCTCAGGCTGGAGGCCAGCTAACTGGTGGAGGAGGAGAGGAGGTGAAGGCCAGGGGCACTGTTGCTGAGTGGGCCTGCCCCTGGGAAACACCACGTTCACCCCCAGAACATTAGCTTTGGAGTCTTTTTTTTTTTTCTGAAAGTTCGGTTGTTGGGACATGGAGGACTGCCTGAGAGTTGCTGCTGAGAGATTTTTGGGACTGGCTTGGAGGGGAATTTTTTTTTAATTTTTTTGAAGGCAAAGTTGATCACTGTTCGCTGCCCATGTAATCAGTTGTAAGATGATAATGCTGCATGCTAGTTGGTTACATAATACACAATTCAGTGATGGATGGTGGCGTGTACAGCATGGCACTGCCATGTTTGACCAGGGCCTGGCTCTGCAGCGCCCCTTCTTCTGTGTAAACACCCCGGAGCTCTGTTGTTGCTGCTGCTGTTGTCATGTCCTCGGGAGAGAGTTTGCAAGAGAACTTCCAGTCCAGGCGAACTTGGAGATTGTGGGGTCGGTTTCGTTTCTGTTTTGTGTGTTGTTGTGTGTTTTTTTTTTAATCACTTACCTGTAGTGCTGTTGCTGTTGATGCTGTCGACCACACCGTTTCTCGTGAGTGCTAACTACAGTATGGTACAATGACAGTAGCAGCACAGGGTGCTGCCAGGACTGCCCGTGGGCATATCAGTGACAGCCCAAATGGGGGTGGAGGACACCTGTAATTTCCTCCGTACATGTGTTTGAAATACCAAGTGAATAATACAGTTCTCCTGGGAAAAAATGATAAACTAGTGAAAATTAAAGAAAAGGTTTGACATCATAGACAGGTTCCACTTCTCAACTATTTTTAGAAGCCTTTTGTAAACTGATTTCTTTCGATCACTATTTTGCATCAGTAAAATGATTTTTTTTAACCAATAAATCAGTTATTAGAAATAGTTGTCTCAGAGCGATACTGGTTTTTTGTTTTCTTGTTTTTGTGCTGTTTTAACATCCACAGGAACACTATTTTAAGTCCTTTTACGTTCAGGAGTTTGCAACTTGGCCCTATAATTAGGCTGAATCATCGCTTCAAGGTCTATTACAACTTCTGTGTATCGTTCACAACCCAGCTTCTATTTTAATTTGAAAATAGAGATTTGTTACCCACTTTGGGTTATTTTTTAGTTGTTTTTATCTTTTTAAAATGGCTCATATTTTTTCGTGGTCGGGTTATTAACACTTGAAAATCAGATACTGCACCAAATACAGTATTTTTCGTAGTGTTTTTAATGAGTGCACCTATGAACGCTGTACAAGTTCATGTTACAAGTCATTGTTACATGACCAGCAGACTTGCATGATTAACCAGTTTGTTGTTACTTTTTTTTTAATTGGGGTAGTTATGACTCAGATCAGACTGGTTTCTCTTATGTAAATGTACACATGCAGAAACAGAGTCAGTTTTACATGCCCATGAAGATATCTGTAAGGAATTCAACTATTATGGTCTGTTGTATAAATGTGCATTTAGGCACTTTATTATAAACTGAAATTTGACCTCTTAGATGTTACAAGTTTATCAGTCACTTGACCTAATTTGTGGTAGCTGTCTGTATGTTTTGCAATCTTGATACAGATAGATAGCTTCCCAAAAAGAATAACAAAGAATCATCCTGCTGTTTTGAATAAGTTTATCCAGCTGTGGAAAAGACAGCCCATCGTTCTCTGTGCTGATGAGGGTTAAGGGGAAGAAAATGAACAGCTTTCAAGGGCTGTGTGTGGAGGTTACTCCTATTAAAAAATTAGATTTGCATGAGTCTGCCTGGCCCCTGGGTGGCCTTTGTGGAAGACTTGCAGCTGGAGAGTGTTGATCTGGGTGGTTTTTCTGGCATTTTCCTAAGTGAAAAAGTTAACATTGGGACGTGGGTTTGATCTTCTGTCGTACCTGATGACAGTACAGAGATTCTCCACAGCTGGATAAAAATGTCGGAAAACTACTTACTGTACACGGGCAGTATCAGGTTTCAGATCCTAATATTTCAGCTGTGCTTTTAATACTCAGAATATTAGGGGATGGGTGTTGAAGCTTTCCCTTTTTTGCTTTACCGATTTATAGGATTTAACAGATGTACTGTCTTTCATGTGGCCTCACCTTAAAAGTTATGAGAACGTACACATGGTTTACAACTTTTATTATATACATTTTCTTGGCCACCAAGTATTTTAAAAAGTGTGCCACCTTTTAACCTTTATTTTTTTTTAAGTTAAAGGTGATACTTTTTCTATATATGATGAAACTCATGTTAACTGCAGTGAGTGTAATCTCAGATATCAACATGATTATATTTTAAAATCACGCTGTGGAACTATCACCTGCATTCTGTCATTTGTCAGATTTACAGTACTTTTTTTCCTTTAACTTTTAGCATTAAATAAAAATAAAATTGGGAGCACTGAACATTTTCTGAGGCCTTTTTTAATTTTTCAGAGTAAGGTTAGAATGGCTATCCCCTGAATCCCTGGTGGCAGTGTGACTAAAGGGTGTGCGGGTTTGGGTTTGGGGGGTTTGACTGGAGCTGCAGGGCAGGAGATAAAGGACACAACGAAAAAGCAAGCTGGTGGTAGGGAAGAGCGGGCTAGGGCCCGGGGAAAGGGCAGCCGGGGAGGGTAAACATAAAGTGGAGAGCAGAGCAAAGTACAGCCAGAAAGCACTTGTTTATTGTTCCACTTGCAGTAGAGCCAGCCTGCTGCAATAGTGGGCTGGAAGGAGAAAACAGTGACGCCATCGCAGACTGTCAAGACGTGTGGAGCTGCTCTCTGGGAAGCTTTGGAGCGCAGCAGCTCTGTGGGGCCCAGTGAAAGGCACTGGCGACAAGAGAGGAGGAAAAGCCTGTCCTTAAGAAAGCTCTGGAATAGAGTCCCAGAAAGCAGTGTATGAGCTTTATGGATCACCTGAAGCCAGAATTTATAAACAGATAAAAGGTGGAAAACAGGAGATATGTTATAAACCACACTCCACTGTCACATAGTAAGAAAGTTCCAGGTGTTTGCAGGTTTTACTCTTTATTGGGTAAATAGTAAAGTCCGCTAAGCAATGGCTGAGCAGACTTTTCTATGAAAGGAAGTTGTGAAACTTCTGAGTTAGAGGGTAGGGTGGGTATACATAGACTTAGCTATGTTTTTATTATTATTACTATCATTACTATTACTATTTGGAGGGAGAAACATTGATTTGTTGTTCCACTTGTTTATGCACTCGTGGGTTGCTTCTTGTATGTGTCCTGACTGGAGATCAAACCTGCAGCCTTGTCCTATTGGGATGATGCTCTTAACCAACTGAGATACCTGGTCAGGGCCTAGACTTATTATATGTTTTAAATCAAACAGCAACAGTTGAATATATATTGATTAGGAGTGGTCCAATAACTTACCATTATATTTTAGTATTTTTTAGTAGCCTGTTTAAGGCAGTTTTCAACAAACAGTATTCTTACTAATTATAGATTATAATACACAACACAATGTTTCATAATTAAGTTACATGTTACATTTTTTTAACTTAACAATGCTAGATTTTATTTTTACTGGAATTTCAAGTAGTGCAGCTTACAGAAGTCCTTTTTAAATTTCAAAAGTTCCTTCCAAAGTAAACTTATGATTGCATTCAGTTTCCAGTTTAAAAAAACACACACACACACACCAGACGCTTGATGTGGCAGCTGTCTTTGTTTATACCCTAAAGGGGAAAAAAAGTTAAAGGGAAAATACGAAACAACTTTTAAATCCCTCGTTACTCAAAATTGTTTTGCATGTGATTTATAGATGGTTTTATTTGGATAGTGAAGAGGAGAATGTTTCTCTTCCTGATTCCAAAGTGTATACGTGGAATCATTCAGAAAAACATTCAGTTGCGTGTAGGCCACTAGAAGTCCTGAGTCACCCTCATTTGCTTGCCTTTTCTTCATGGGAACAGTGTGAGAAGACACGCCTTTCCTCTGTCACACACCAAGGTCAGAGTCACCAAAGAATAGAACACGTATTTACCTACTTCATCCTCTGAGGCTGTAGAAATGAGGAGGGTGGGGATGCTGTTTAACTCCTTCAGTGCCACTGGGTAGGCCTCTGACAGCAGTAGTACTGATTATAATACAAGTGATTACACAGTCCAATGAAAATTGTGGGCGTGACTTCCCAGATTTTCAACTATCTCGTTCCTGTTGACAGCCTGCATTTTCCTCAAAAGTTTTGAATCTCTCACATTTAAAAGGCATAAAAATGCAAAAAAAAAGTCAATTTGTGAATTATTTAAGGGGTTGAAAGAAGGAAAATGCCAGGATTTATGAGTTATCTATGGATTTCTTTATTAATCCCCAAGTAAATCCATAATTGGGGATACCATACTCTCCCTCTTTCCTGTTAGCAAATTCATTTGTACCTAATTTAACAGTGAACTTTGTGTTAACCCATCATTCTATCACCTGCTCTTCCCCCATGACAATACAACTTAACATGACTGAAAAACAGCTTTCCTAACTTATTTTTTATTTTTAGTTAAAGAATATGAAGTCTCCACCTGCAGTTGTCTTTATTGCAGAATATTGTGTACTGCTTTTCTTTACGGTACTGAGCATAAAACAATCCATACCAGCCATAGAAAGTTATCTTAGGACAAAAAGTATACCATAGGCAAATCATTATTTGGAATCAATCATTTAGACATTGGGTCTTAAACCTATTTTATTCTGTGTCTGAAAAACAGATTGAGAATTGAGTGAAATCTCCTTAATAGAGCAACCCTATTATGAGGGTATAAACAGTTTGTTTCATAATACAACTGATCTGGAAAAAAAAGCCCTTTAAAACTCAAAATCATAGTATAACAAGTCTTGGGGGCATGTAACATTTATCACAAAATCAGCCATGAAAATCCTCCAGGAGATGACTTTCTCCCAGGGTAGACAAGGTCTGGAGACTGGACTCCAAAATTCCTACTCCAAGTTCCCGTATAAATCGCAGGCATCCACGCTCTGGTTGGTCTCGTCCTTTGAATGGGCTTTAGAAGTTCACTTGCATAACCAAAAGAGCCTCCAAGCCATTCAGCAGAAGCCCTTGATACAGAGATAAGACAGCCTGCATAGAGTACTAATGTCACATTTGAATATTTCTAAATATAGTTTGTATTTTGGGGGGAAATGAGCAGTGTTACATAATCCGTAGATCCCATCACTTACCACTTTTACTTAGTAATTACCATGTTGTTACTATCTGTGAACATTCAGACGCCCGTGAGGGGACAGGCATCCTACACGGCATGTCACACTGTGTTGTTCAGGCGCTCAGGTAGCGACTCCGGCCCATGAAGGGGAAGGTCACTGCATAGTTTTCTGCCATTTAGAAAACATCTTCCCTATGACAGTTCAAATGTAAGCGGCTATTTACATCTCCAGGAAAAAAAAAACAAATTCATAAACATTTCACTGGAAGTAGTAGTAAGGTTCTAAATTCCTTTCAATGTATGGAAAGACCATTAAAAGTGAGCCTTGTTACTGAGATGTACCTTCTTTTATGGTATGGTTTAAAAACACTAACCACAGGGCTGAGAGCTCTGCAGAGAAGGGGACCATAGGAGTAGGGACTGGGTGGGCCTGAGTAATTGGCGTTTCTGTACACACAGCCTTGGCTTCGGGCCTCGTCCTCCACAGCCTCCCAGACTGTGCGGGCTGCCAAGCAGAAAAAGGCCTTTCTTTGGTGCCTTAACCCACGCTAAGAGCCTTTTATCCCCTTTTTGCCTCCAAACTACAATTCCATTAGCTTTGTGTATGTGTGTGACAGAAGATAAAGACTTACTGGACCCCCCAGGAACTCTGATATCATGGAATCAGAGTTTCACAGGAGGGTAACAGAGAAGTTCCGGAATAACAGAGAAGTTCTCTTCGATCAACCCCGCATGGTTGTCGCTGTGATTATCTGACACCTACATTGAGTGCGGTGCAGCCTATGGGCTTTGGCGCTGAAGGTCCGCCACAGGTACACGCTTAAGGGCGCAGAGTGACAAGGGTTCACCACCTCCCAGAGCTTGTTTTCCTTCCAGGAGGCTGGGAAGCAGAGTTACGGTGACTTCTCCCTGGGAGCACAGTCCTAAGTCCAAGGTGGTAACACACAGCAAGTTCGCTCAGCATGCACCCATCACGCGGGAGCCACCCTCATCACACAAATCACAGGCTAGTTGAAAACACTGGAGGCGAGGTCAGAATGGTCAAATTGTAGAGTTTTCTTTTTTTTTTTTAATTGTCGCTGTTGCTCAGAAGGGCTTTGCCTCGCCGCACCCCCCCCCCCCCCGGCCTCTTTTGAGGAGGAAAACAGCTGCTAGCGCTGCCTGGCCCTGTTTACTGGAGGGGGAGGAAAAGGGGAAGAGGCGACCTTACTTCCATCGCCTGCGGTTTCCAGTGCGTCTAGGACTGACTGATTCTAGAACTTTTCCTGGGCCGCACGCGCCTGGCCAGAACAGCGTCTTACCCCACTTCTGCTTGGCGCACTTGGGGCCTGGCGGCGGGGGACCTCGGGCGGCGGGACCCGGGGCCATCCCGTTCGCCAACCGCTCCCCCCCACCCCGCCCCCCAGCGCCAAGCCCCGATTCCCGGCGGGTCCCCAAGCGCCAGCGCCAGCCGGGCCCGCGCAGCTGCCGCTGCTATAATTAGGGGACCGCGGCCCCGGCCCGGAGGCACGTGGAGGCTCTGACGCCAGCCCCGAGCGCTGAACCAAATAAAGGCAGAGGCCCGGCTCCAGCCGGCGAGGCTGCGGGCCGGTGCGCAGCAGCCCGGGGCCCAGAAAAGATCAAACACGCGTCAGCAGCAGCCGGGCCACGCCTGCCAGGACCCTGCTGCTGCCCGCGGTGCTGGGCGCCTTTACGGAGTTGGAGCGGGCACGTGACGAGATCTGCCCCAAATGTCACTCCCTTTTGGGAAGTCATGATGCTGCTCTCCACCCCCACCCCCAAAGACTGTGGCTATAATAAGGCAAATGTTCCGTGCTGGTGGAGTAAACAGACCGGTTGAAGGGGCACCCGTCTTAGCAAAAAGCACGCTAATGCACGGTGCCTGTCATAAAATGCATTTACCCAGCAGGCCTCAGGACGTGCTCATATGGGGACACCAAGCGCTGCAGCAACTGCCTGCCAGAGGGGAGTTGCCTTTTTTTTTTTAAATTGAGAAACCTTAATTTAAACTAGAAAAAAAGTCCCCCCCATCATAGTACCATTGGACACTCGAAGTGCCACCAAATTAACTTATGATTGGTGTTAATTATTCAGTATAATACTCTACAATAATATCTCCAGAACAATAGCAGGTATGGCCCCTGTTCTCTTAACCTTTTTTTAATGACATTCAGCACTAGTCTTGGAGTGGGGGCATAGGAGCTTCCCTGTGGACTGTGTTGTGTGATAGTTGTAGGCACCGTCTGAAAAGTGGCTGTGGTAACTAAAGAAATGGGAAGCTAAAATAAATAAATAAATAAACAATAAATAAATAAATAACGCCTTTCACCAGGCTTGAGAACACCTAGACGCAAGCCCACCAAAGACTTCCTTCACCATCGTAGTCGTCATTCCAGATAACAGGCACAAAACACATTTTAGAAGCTGGTGATGGAAATCACACGGAACGGTCGCTCCTTACATTGTTTTATCGAGGAACATGGAAGCCTGTCCAGGGTGCAATTTGATTCCTGGGAAGTTATTCTTGTTCTTTTCCTGTGGCTGCTTGTGGTGACCCAGCGGTGCTGCTGCCACCAGAGATCTCTGGGAGGGAGCTCTGCTGAGAGACGCAAGTTCACGGGCTCGTGAAAACACGCAGAAGGGGCCGCTTCTGCTCTCGATGCACAAGAACACTGGGGTCAAGGTCAGGAAATCTCCGGATGTTCTCTGGCTTTGTGTGGTCATTTCAGGGGATTCAATTCACCTTTGTGCTTCTGTTCCTTACTTCTATATTTTTTTAAAAAGTGACTGTGTACTTACCTCAGTGGGGCTAAGGAATCAAACTGGGAAATCTGTGTGACAGCTTTTCAGCTTCTCAGTGACCAGCCAGACACGAGAAAGCACTGGGTATATGTGATACCCGTCAGGTAGTTGGGCACAGCGAAACATACAACTAAAAATACAGACTTTCGGTTACATTTTGAAAGGGGTCAGAGCCAACAGCTTGGACACATGGAGAGAAGGGGCTCCCCCTGCTGTCACAGCGAAGACGTGTGTTGTCTCTCAGGCCTGCGTCTGGGTGTAAAGCCTCCCACCAGATGCTCTGTGAAGTTATCACCACCTTGGGGCAGGTACAGTCCTATTGGAGATAAAATAAAAATGCAGGCCACAAATAAAGGAAATGGGTATTTTTCTTAAAAGTGTCTGCGCTCAGATGCATTTAGTGAAAGATAATTTACGTAAGTCCCTTCGTGGTTTGAAAAGCCGGGGTGGTATTTGTGTGGCTGCTGGCAGGTAGGAAAGGGGGTTGGGGGTGTGAGGATGTATTTGAACATATGGCCTTTTTAAAAATAATCAAAAAACTTATGTGAGTTGAAAAATAAAAGGACATCTTCACTGAATTTTGACCTCAGTAAAAACGTTGGGTTTATAAAAAATAATTACATTTTCTTGTAAATCACAGTTCTCTACACGTGGACCCTCAGAGACCATGAACCCCACACACTTGTGGCAGTGGAAGGAGCTCATTCGAGGTCTTGTTGACAAACAGTACCCAAGTTGAGGGTCAGCCATGACCAGACTGGGCCAGGGATCATCCATCTGTGAGTCTGCCGGGGAAGTGGGGGGGAAGTTGAGAACTCCCACAGAATTAGGTTGAAACTTATCGTGGACGAAAAGAATTACAAGCAGGAGAAAAGGTGGTGCGTGCAAGAGTCGAGATATTAGAGAGAAAAAGTTACACGAAGGGAAGCAAGAACAGGTCGTAGTTACTCTCAATCACTCACTAGTTCACTTAATCTTTCTCTTCACAAACCTCTCTCGCCATAAAGCATGCGGGCTCTGGAATCGGAGTGCCCATGCTTCAGCTCCAGAGCCCCCTCTTTTTAACCCTGGTGTCGAACGCTCTCATCTCCACTGGGTTACCTGCGGGCCTCCCAGTGTTGCTGGGGGAACTGATCAACAGGAGTATGTAACGTAACAGGCAGACCGAGATGCGCACCACATGGGAGGTGCCGCTGAGTTAGGTGGTCAGCCTGGTAGTCATCCCCGGGGCTGGGCCGAGGGCTGGAGTCAGGTGGCTGTGAGAAGACCGAGCCTTCAGCTGGCTTCCAGAAGCCCTTTCTTCATTGTCTCGCCCCACTGGCCACTCTTCACTGCCTCCTCATCTCACCACCTTTTGGAGTGCCCCAGGCTCCATCCTATTTCTTCTATTCATTCTGTGGCACGTATTTTATAGAGATGGAGATAGGTAGATACTTATTTCAATAAATTGGCTCATGTTTCCGTGGGAGCTGGTGTGTCTACAATTGTAGAGTGGGCTCGGCGGCTAAAATTGCACGGATAAGTTGATGGCGTAGTCTTCAGTCTGAAGTCTGCAGGCTGGAAGCTCAAACAGGGTTTTTTTTTTTTATGTTACAGTCTTGAGGGGAACTTCCTCTTTGGGAAACCTCAGTCCTTGTCCGTAAGGCCTTCAGCTGATTGGACGAGGCCCACCCACATTGTGTAGGGCAATCTGCTGTCATCTGATTTGAATGTTAATTACATCTAAAAATACCTTAAAGCAACATCTAGACAGGTATTTGACCAAACTGCTGGGTACTCTGGCCTAGGCAAGCTGACATACAAGATTAACCATCATGGTCCTCTCTAAGGTTTCTCTTTCTGCCCTGGCCAACCCAGACCGTGATGCTATCAGTTATGATGCTTTTAGGTGCAATGTCACAGAACATCCCATTTAAGTATGCTTAAACTATAAAATGAACTTGTTGGCTCTTGGGAATGGAAAATCCCACAGGCAGGCCAGCTTCAGGTCTGCCTCCCTTCAGACCTGAGCCTCATCTCCCCCTGGTTCCCTTGGCTCTGCCTTCCTGGTGTTGATGTTATCTTCACGCAGGCCTCCCTAGAGATTTAAGATGATTGATATGCTTCCTCGTTCATATCCAAGAAGAAAGGGCAGAGGATCCCTTCCAGAAAAAGTGCCAAGCTTCTCTCTGATTGGCTTGGTTCTGACATCATCTTGTGGCCAAGGGAATAGCCTGCTCTGATTGGCTTAGGCCTCCCCATGTCCTAACCAATCCCAGGGAAGGAGGCAGATTGCCCTGACTGGCATCTACTTTAAGGTCTTCCCTAAAGCCCAGGGTGGGATCAATCCCAGCACAACTAGTGGCTGCTACAGTGGCCGAGGAGTGGATTCAATGGTGGGAGATACGTTTGTACTCCAAAGCAGGGTGGTGGCATTGCGCAAACCAGGGGCACCTGCAACACGGAATCCTATGGGGACAGTGCCATATACATGCACACTGGGCTGAGTGGTCTCAGGGTCACAGGCAGCAGCTCTGACCCAAAGAGAGGACAGCTGCCCGGAAGAAGGGGCGCTCCCCCTGCCTCCTGTGGTTGTCAGGCAGGGCCGTCAGTCCATAGGGCAGGATGGCAGGTGGTTGACTGGCAGACCTGTCCTCGTGTCAGACCTCCTTGTTCCAGATCTGTTTGCTTCTCCGCCACTGAGGGAGTGATCCCCAGGGCTGCAATCACAGCAGCCAGCTTTACAGCTGTCAGGACTGGGCAGACTTTGAGCCGATTGACCCCAAGGGGGACATTGCACGCTGTTCTGATGGGGAGGCTCAGCAGGGGCAAAGCATGCAGGAGAAAGGTGGCTGGGAGGCATGCCGGGGCAGCCCAGGTGTGGGGTTGTCTGAGCTTCTGACCTGTAATTTGTTTTTATTTAAACACACACACACACACACACACACACACACACTTGAAGTGGCAGGCCTTATTAACAAGCTGGAAAATGCCTCTTTTGCCTGCCCCTCCCTGTGTGTGCCACCTCCCTCTCCACCATGCTGCCACTGCAGTGCCTGGCACAGGCATGTCACAGTGAGTGCCAGGGGAGGGGACTGCTGCGCCCTCACTGAAGAGTACACGGGTTCTGCGAGCACAGTGTTCTCTGCACAAGGCCCAGCCCGGCACACTCACCCCTCCACCGGCCCCCGTGTGGCGAGGGGCTTCCAGAGCCTGAGCAACTGCGTCAGTGCGGTGCTGCAGGGACCAGCACCCCATGCTGGACCCTAGAGAGTGGGAGCAAAAACCTGTGCTTTTTCTTGAAAAAGAGCTTCATGCCTGGCTAAGGACAGAGGCGCTTGGGGGCCAAACGTAGTTGGGGTTGACACACGTGTGGCCCCAGAAACAGGCCGTCACTCTAAGTTGTGCAGAAAAGAAACATTCTTCTCCTGAACACACCCACAATGCTTTGTGATGCAAGAGGCCTTTGCTTCTCCTGGGTCGTTGATCCTCAAAACAGCCTACAGAACAAATGTGTGAGAAGCCCTTTTTACAGAACAGAAAACTGAGGCAAAAAAAAGGTCAAGTGACTTTAGAGTTATAGTCACTAGAGAAGCCTCTATTTATTTATTTTTTAAAAGATTTTATTTATTTATTTTTAGAGAGGGAAGGGGGGGGGAGAAACATCAATGTGTGGTTGCTGGGGGCCATGGCCTGCAACCCAGGTATGTGGCCTGACTGGGAACTGAACCTGCGACACTTTGGTTCGCAGCCCGTGCTCAAAGAGAAGCCTCTATTTAAACCCAGATCATCTAGCTCTAAATCCCATGGTTTTACACGCCCCCACCCCCTGCCACTTTTTCAGCATTTGCAAGTAATACTCTCGGGCCTTATCAGTGCAGGAGATACTAAGATGTGTCTCAGACTGGCTGAGATGCATCCCAGCCTTTGCCTACCCACCATTCCCCTCTTCATGCTCAGTTTGCTGATGGAGGAGTCACGTTCCCTGCCGTCTTCATCCTCCCGGTGCAATCAGGAAGCCGAGCCAGAAGGGTTGAAATGATTAGCTCGGGATCATTAGAAGAGGAAAGAATTTATATTCACAGTGACTGTATTTCTAGTCCATTGATTAGGCAATTTTGCTTTTATGAATCAATTGTGTTGATTGCTGTGCTGAATTACATGTGGGCTTGCTATCGCAAAGAAAACATAAATTATTAGCTATAAAATCCATACTGGCCGTGCATGGAGCAGGGCAGCCTGTGGAATACGTGTTTCTGATTTCCTCTTCCTGATTTCTGTCTAGGCTTTCTCAAGGGCGCTCATGAATTCCTGAGCTCTGTGGGGGCCTGTGGCAGGCTGATCCAACATCAGGTTGGCGAGCGACAGCATTAAACTTCCATTGTAGTTGCAGGGTAGCGTTCAGGGTACTTCAGGGGAAATAGCGATGACCACGCCTACCCCGAGCCTCTGCAGCTCCCCTTGGAAGGCAAGGCGGTTTTTAAAAATCTGCATAATCACCTTTGGAGACGGTAACAACAAAGGCACCAACAGCCTCATCTCTTGCTAATGTGTTAAATTTTTCTCTGAGGGTATACAGAGGTCATTTCGAAAATTGTGCATTTTTCACTGATTAATCTCAGTGGATTAACTCTTGCCATAGCAAATATGATAATGCCCAACAATTGTAATTAATAATCAGGGACCTGTGTTTCATAAGAGAGTGTTTTAAAAGCCAAATAATCACTTTTAAGAGGACACTACGGGATTGGATAGGGCAGAATCGGGGTGGAAGAAGGGAAGGGAAATCGAAAAACAACAGTGGATGCGGTGCTCAGGGGACTAAAACCTTGAAAGACTGGTGTTTTGTCATTAAGAACAAAGGGGAAGGTATTTGGCTTTAATACTACGGGATTTTCAGGATTCTAGATACCAGAAGTTTCACAAATTAATTCATTTGACAAACGTTTATTGTATGCATCCTGTTTGTTGAGGCACTGAGGAGTTTAGATTATTATAATTTTTTAAGATCTAGCAGTCTCGTAGTCTACAGAATAAGAACTGGACCACGAGGGAGAGATTTGATGAGCGTGACAGAAAAGGAGAAAGTGGGGGAGAGAGAAAAAGAAAAAAGGAAAGAAGTAGCAGCAGCCGCCACGGCAAACAAAACGCCCATTGCAAACCCCAATTTTCCCAAATATGTATCATATTTCTTAATTAATGCCTGTCTAATTTTCCTCAGCAGAGATCAGTCACGCACAAGCCTATCACACAACACAACCTCTGTAAGTTCCTCCCCCGGCAGGTGCTGTGAGGAACACATGATAAATACGATTCAGACCTTGTTCTCGAAGAACGCAGGATCTGTTTGGAAATTGTAGGCTGAAGCACACAGCGTGGCTGTGATCTAAGGCAGCGTTTGAGCAGAGGCAGCGGGGCTGGGCCCACACTTCGGGTGCACGCTTCCTGGGAGGGAGTGGGCAGGAGCGGAGGCAAAGGAAGGCTTCGTGGAGAAAGCTGACAGAGGGAGGCTCAGAGGGGGCACGCCAGAGGGGAGACAGGGATGGCAGAGTGGAAATGAGCACCGTAGGCTTGGGCCCAAGAAGATCATGGCTGCTGCAACTGCAGGACAATTGCTGGGGCGGGGGATGGTGGAATGAAGTTTGACTGAATGGGGTGAGGTGGGACTTCCGAGCCCAGAAAGTCACGCATATGGGGGCTCGGGGGTTCATAAGGACAGCAGCCGGTCAGGTGGCCCTGGCAGAGGTATTGATGAAGAATGGAGCAAGACAGCTCCTGGGTCCTTAGGTCAGTCCCATTCAAGGGCACTGGCCCGGGAGGTGGCAGAGAAGGAGCCAGCAGAGGAGACGTTTCCAAGGAGTTCATAAGGCTTGGAGATGGAGCTGAGTTGGAGCAGGGACCAGGGGTGGGGACTCCAAGGCCAAAAATAGGGGCCACTGACCTGAAAGGGCCAGATAGGTGAATAGAAATGACGTGCTGTTGAACTTGCTGTTGAACTCAGCGCCAACACAAAACCTGCCCCCCGGCCCCGCCAATGAGGCAGGATGTGTAGTCGGTGATAGAAGCATATCAGACAGGAGCCCGGGGCAGGGCCCCAGGTGCCAGGCAGTGGAGGCGGGGAGCCCATGAGTCTGGGCGCTCAGAAGATGCTGTGGTCGGCCACCCTAGGGTCCCCGCGTGGATCTGCGCGGCAGGATCTGGGCCTCTCCGTTCACTCCTCCCCGCCACCCCCCCCCCCCGTATGCGCACTTGCTCGTGTGCAGGCACCAGGCGCCGAGCTGGGTGCCCTGGCATCAAGGAGGAGGACGTGATCCAGGTGGCAAGGAAGCTCAGCCTCCCAGGGACCGTGCAGATCAACAGGTTTTCAGAACTGGAACCAGGAGCGCTAAATCCGAGGAAGGCACCCGAAATGGCCGGTTAGGGTGTTTATTCCAGGCTGCTGGTTGTGTCGGAGTTGAAGGCAGTAAAGATTTCAGAACTCTTCATTCCCTGCAGGAGCAGAGATAGCATGATTGAGGGCTGGACGTTTGTGTCCCCAAGTCCGACAGTTTAGAGTCGAGGGTGGCGTCCCAGCCGCCGGAGGACGTCAGCCTGCGTAGGCCCCCGGGAGGCCGAGCCGCAGAGCACGCTCCTGCCTTTTAAACTGGAGGAGAGCGTCAAGCAAAAGAGCACGGTCTCGTGTTTATCTTCACCCGTTCGGATACTTTTAAATACTGTTTCATGGGTGTGCACACGTGCCACGAAAGGCAGATTTCCTTTTCATCGCTTCCCGGCGCTGAGAGAGTGAGCTCGCCTCTCACGTGCGCTCAGTCACTCCAGGCCCGGGTAGCTTTCTTCCCGGTGCCAAGTGTCAGCACGGACCCACTGCGCGCCCGCCATGCGAGCGCCAGCGTCCACCACGCATGCGTTAAAGGTAAGCTCCCGCATCAGCTCTGCTTCCCGCTGTCCGAAGGCTCGTGTGCCAGGAGTCCCAGGGCCTGGAAGCCTGGACCTCATGGAGGAGACTGGGGCTGGAGTCAGCTGTTCAGCTGCTCCCAGACTCTGGCCCTGCAGGGCTGCCCGGCACTTACAGCACAGACAGGAGGCAGGGGCCCTCGCCTCAGGGCCAGGCCTTAGGTGTGTGTGACCCTATTACCTTCATCCCCACAGCTTCTCTGACAGCACCCTCCCCCAGAGACATTCTTGAGTCCCAGATGCGTTGCACCAGACTGAGGGTAAGAGGCATGGGAAAAAGGAGTTTAGCAAAGTCAGTAATAGCCTAGATTTAAAAAAATATATTATTATTTTTAGAGAGAGGGGAAGGGAGGAAGAAAGAGAGAGAGAGAGAAACTTCAATTGTGAGAGAAGCATGAATCGGTTGCCTCTCACACGCCCAACCTAGGGACCTGGCCCATAACCCAGGCATGTGCTCTGACCGGGAGTCGAACCAGCAACCTCTCAGCTTGCAGGACAGTACCCAACCCACTGAGCCACACCAGCCAGGGCTAGCCTAGACATTAACATGAAAAAGTGTGGGTTCAAATTCAGCCTCCGCAGTGTAACTAGCTAGGTAATCTTGGACAGTTACCTAAGCCTCCGCTCCCTTATGGAGGCTGGGCGCGAGAACAGCAGCAGTCTCCCGGGGAGTCTGCACACACTGAGCTACGTAGAAAGGGCTCAGCACAGTCTCAGTGACCGGGTGCACGCTCAGTGCACGGTCCTCGGCTCCAGAGCCCAGAGCAGGGCTGCACCCGAGCTCAGGAGCGCCAGGACCACACAGCGCTGCCTGCACCCCTCTTTGCTCCTCTCCACGGCAACCCAACTCAGACACCAGCTACTGAAATACTAGACCTCACTGAGGGGGAGAACCACCTCTGGGGTACCTCCATGGCGCAGCGTGGACCTCACTTGGCCCTCCATGATTTTGTTTTAATTTTTGGGTTAGTCCAACAACTTAAAGAAGAGTGCCAACCCTACAGCCCACCCTCCCCCACACACGCACGTACACCACCCACCGAAAGATGGCTGTGGAGGAGGGAGCGTGGCAGCCAGAGGTAAGTCCTGCCCAATGAGCCTGCAGGAAGGCCCACAAAGAAAGAGGCTCTTTGCCAAAGGAGATTTTATTCTGCAGTTTCCAAAGGTAAGGGAACCCTTCCAACACTTTTTTCGCTTACAGGCTCAGAATTTAAACATAGGACACTGAGTGGCCAGAACCTTGGCCCACCCCTGACAGCCCGGGGCGTGTTGCCAGCACCAGGAGTTCGAGTTTCTGCCCAGTAGGCTTGTAACCTGAACTTTCTATTTCTACAAACCCCGTTCTCAGTAGCCAGCACGTATCCCGAGCCACAGAATTCTGAGAATTATTGCACTTGTCAGCTGCTCGGTCACACGGCCTGCAGCCTAGACGCTCGCGAGGAAGGCGGGATAGTGCTGGAGTTCGAGCCCATCCGTGTCATTGTCACGTAAAAGTCAGCATCTTTGTGACGTCACCCAAGGCTTGCCGTCATCACCCAGATGCAGACCACCAGGCCGGCCATAATTAGCCGATTTTCGGGATCCCTCCAGGCCTCCATGTGCAAGGACTGGTCACAAATTCACAGATACTTCGGATTTCTGCAGAACTTCACCAAAGAACTGACCACATGAGGAAAATGTAGTTTAGTGAGGATACTCTCTGACGCTTAGACAGTGCCTCAAAGAAGCCCTCAGATTCTACCTTAATTCTCAAAGCGTCACAAGACTCTGAGGCCGACTGTGAGTGACCGGCGGTGTTTGTCCCCACCCGCTGCAGGTCAATACAGAAAGGACCAGGCAGGGCTCTGGGACTCGGGCCGAGAACCCGGGGTTCAGGATTTGTACTTCAGTGTTCACTTTATTTGCTGAATTTATGTCTGCTACCTACCAGGGGCACAAAAATCTATGCGGAATGACTTTCTGTGAGCCCCGATTGGATGACCAGGGCGTCTGTGGGCGCAGCCGGGCTGTAAATAGATGTCGGTAGTGGACAAATATAGAAGGGGCTTGTGCTCGGCGATGCAGCTCTCCCACGCAGAGGCCCTGCTGGTATGCTCACTGGTCTGTTTGGAAGCTTTCTTCCTTTTTTTTTTTTTTTTTTTAGGTTCAGTTGCCTGATAGTACAAAGAGTCCTGTGTTATGTCTCAACACTACTATTCATACCCTGTGACCCATTAAGCACTGATTCCTTGGTTGGGGTTCTCCCAACATCTCGAAAAAAAAAAAAAAAAACAGGGAAAAAATAGCCCGGCTGGAAAAAAAAAAAAAGAGTTCTCATTTACAACCCTTAAGTCAAGAATTTAGAAACATGACCCCAGCCAAAGCCTTCAGAGGCCTGGTATCAAATGTTGTTATTTTTGGGTGGCTTGAAAATAAGGCCGGTTGAGGAGTGGACAAGGTGCCCCAGTGGCTGTGGCAGGAAGCCGGAGCCCCGGTGGGCGGGGGCTCTGTCGGGAGGGGTCCTTGGCTGGGCTGGGACAGCCAGCTGCCGGGCTGGCCCCGGGCTTCACCGGGGGACTTGGCATCCGGGCCGGAGGAGAACTTCACCTGCCCTCCGTCCACCGCTCTGGCCACCTCCCTCCTCTGCGGAAGGACAGGGACGCCAACGTTTCCCTCCGGGTTGCCCGCAGGCGACTGGGCACTCCTTCCTCTCGGGGACCCTGGGAAGTAGACCTCAGGGAAGTTTAAAACCCATCCTCCTTCAGTGGACAGAGCTGGATTTAAATAGGCAGCATTCAGAAGTGAATTGCCTCCCCCTTTTGGGAAAGATGCCCACTGGAGATATTTTTATACTCCGTCTGCCGTGGGTGAAAGGGATTCCTGGCTTAAGATGTCACCGGCACTGCGTCCCCCCCGGCCCCACGGGGTGTGTCAGTGTCAGAGCCGAGGCGCTGCCTATGTTTGGGAACACAGCTCACTTGCCCTGGCCCGCCAGGTCCCTCTTCCCAGCACACGTATGGAAATACACACGGGAAAGCGCACATGCATACACATGGGCACAGACACGCTCAGATGGGTGTGCACAAGGGCACACATGGACACACATGTGGGCACACATGCACGCATGGGCACACACATGGGCACACGGGCACACATGCCCGCCTGGCTCAGATGGCCATCTGCTGTGTCATGGACTTCCGCCATGTGCTTGGAAATTGTTTGGTGGGGGGGAGCGTGAGACGTGTGGGTGAGACCCCTTTGCGAAGGTAATAGCTGAGAGAGAGATCGAACCAACCTTCTGAGCGTCCACTGGAGGGAGAGGCAGGGAGCCTGAACTCCGTCCTTGCGTTATTCACATGCCCTCAGGGTTACCTTAGATGAAAAGGTCTTTAAAATATTTAGACTCAACTCCCCTTTGTAAGAAGATGGATGTTTAACTGCCTATGAACCCTGTAAAACACAAGACTGTCTATTCCTGGCACAAGTACCAGTGTGGGCGTCTCCAAGACTGCTTCTGGCCCCGCTGGCCCCACGGCCTCGGTGCCCACCGGCCCTTCCCACCGCCATTCTGCTCATCCCGAGATCCGGCCCCAGCACTGGTGCCTCCAGGGCCGCCCAGTGAGGGCGCTCACCCCGTCTGAGCGTTTGTGTCTGAGCAGGGGCTGCAGGGGCGAGTGTGTGCGGGCACAAGGGGGGAGCACTGCTCGCCAACACACTCAGGGTCGCACGTTCGACAGGGGGACCTTAGAAGGGGTGAGAGAAAATACCGGGAAGTGGGGAGCGATGGCTAGGAAAAGTACCAAAGCTGGATTTCAAGTGTTGTAATGGGCCCACTTAAGGGCTTCATGTTAAGGCCCGTGGGAAGCTGCCACTTTAAGGAGAAGGGTGTCTGGTTCCTTGCGTCCAAAGCAGTATAACTAACCTGGTGGCCCAGAAGGGTTTGTCAATGAACGACTGAATATTTGTCATCGGGCAACTGTTGCAGAGAGCTCTGGTGACGTCTGCTACAAGGTTCGTTCGTGTTACGTTTCGCCCCGCCCCCAACTTCATACAAGGAAGCCCTCGCCCCCAGTGGGAAAACGGTGTGTGGAGGCAGGGCCCTTAGAGGAAATTAGGTGTCAATGAGGTTGTGAGGGTGGGACCCCAAGGAGGGCATTGTGGTCCGTAAGGAGAGGAAGTGAGACCCCTCTCGGCCACGCGAGGACACAGTGAGGAGACAGCCCCTGGGTGTGGGCTCCCCCAGGAATCGAATCTGCCGGCCCCCACAGCTGGGAGAAGCCGATGTCTGCTGCTGAAGCCGCTCCGTGGCGTTCTGTGCCAGCAGCCCGATGAGACGAACATGGAAGCCATCCTAAACGCGTCACTGTAAATGAAGTCATTGTCTGTCCAGAGCCTAGTTCCTCATCAGAGGCACAGGCAGGGTGAGCGGACGTGGACCTGACCACCCTCTGGGAAAAGGTCCTTCTCAAAGACGGGCTCTCCGTCCACCCCCACCCCAAACCCCCCGGGGGAGGCGTGAGTCTGCGACCCTGGTCCCGAAGGAGCAAACTCTTCACCACACATCCTACAGGGGGTCGTGGAGGCTTAGGATGGGGTCGTGTGAACCTAATGCACAACGACTTTCAATGACACTGTGCTGTTCTGCCTTCACAATGCAAAGCAAGCGTTCCATGGGGTTTTGACTTAGCATAACGTGGGCTCATGAGTTCCTGTGGGTTGACGGGCAGCTGCATTCCTCCAGGAGCGATGTGGGCTGTCTCTCTCCCTGTGCTGGGGGCACTGCTGGGCGTTTTCATATATGTCCTCTCCTGTGCCAAGCCGTTCAGTTTTCTCAGGAATTTCGTCTTGGACTTGGCCCTTTTGACGGACTCTTGATGGTCTGTACGAAGTTTGGAGAGCACAGCCGTTGGATACAAGAGATGGGCACCTTGTAAGTGGTGTCTTCATATACTAGAAGGAAAAAGAAACTCACTGTCTTTATTTTCATCTAGAGCAAACGAACTTGAACTCTTTCTGCACATGCCAAACAGTCTCAAGTCCGCTACAACACATACAATGTCCGTGCAGCTGCTCCCCCTTCTCCTGAAGGGGGTACATTTCAGGAACCCCAGTGGATGCCGAGAACCAAAGCCAGTGCCGAACCCTGTCCACGCTGTGTGTTTTCCTGTACATACATATGTACATACATATTTGCATGCATGCATGCATGCATATGTGCACACATAAGATAAAGTTTGTGTAAATTAGGTATAGTAAGAGGTTAACAATAATAATAAAGCAAAACATGGATGACAGTATTCTGCAATAAAAGTCATGCAAAGGTGCTCTCTCCCCGGTAACTGGGCGGATGCTGGGTGGGAGGGTCTGCAGTATGGATACGCCAGACAAAGAGGTGATTCATGCTCTGGGCAGGATGGGGAGAGACGGCATGAGACTTCATCACACTGTTCCGAAAGGTGTGCAATGTAAAAGGTATGAACTGTTTATTTCTGGAATTTTCCACTTAATGTTTTCACAGTAACTGCAGCCTCAGAAAGCAAAACTGTGGTTCAGGTGGGGGGGACTACTGTATATATGTAATTTCCTATGGAAGGAAGATGTAATCTTTGTCTATGCTTCTCCTTCCCAATAACTTTTAAATTTTTTTTCTTTTAGATAGAAGTGAAGGGAGGGAGAGAGAGAAGGAGAGAAACATCAATGTGTGGTTGCCTCTCGAGTGCCCCCTACAGGGGACCTGGCCTTCAACCCAGCCCTGTGCCCTGACTGGGAATCCAACCGGCGACCCTTTGGTTCGCAGGCCGGCACTCAATCCACTGAGGCTCACCAGCCAGGGCATCCCTCCCAGTAATTTCTAACTTCAAGAGTTGGTTTCCACCCAAAGCAACAACGGAGCAGAGAGCTGAGAGGAAGGCAAGGCCCCAGCACGCTCTGTAATGCCCGTGTGCTGAGGGGTTTGCTCCAGACTGTGTCTGGGGATGCTGGAGCCTTGGAGACTGTGCGCCTTAGCCTCCAGCTCCCAGTTTGGACATGTCTGACACTTCTTGATGCCAGTAAAGTCTGGAGCCACACCAAGAAGGGAATAGCCTTGGTCAAAGCTCTAAAATCTTCTTATTCCTGAAGCGTCCTTTCTGGAGCATGTGTTTTGTCTCGAAATTAATGCATTTAGGTAGAGGGAAGGCCATCCTGAACAAAATTAAAACTTTCCCCTCCAAAACCCAAATCCTGTCATCCCTAAGGACCCTTCTTCCAGCAGCACCAGCCCCCCCGGCAAGTCCCAGTGCCCTTGAAGGCCGCCTCTACTTCGTGGCTGAGCGAACCATCTTCGGTTTGGGGGCAAAGCTCGGGAAGTGACTTGGAAGGCATGCCGCGCTCTGCCGCAGCCACCAGGGAGGCCCGTTTGCTGGGGTCCAGGCTGCCCGCTCTTCCCCTTCCCCTGACCTCGCCTCAGCAGGAGCCTGGGTCCACTTCCTCTCCTTGCTGCTCCCTGCCCGACTGTCCTCTCCACAGAGCCTTCCAGAAGGGACTTTCCGCTCCCATGGGCAATCACTGTCCACGTGACTGAGCCTGTGGACCCCATGACACTCACATACCCTTCTGGGTGATAGTTGTCGAATAAGCAAAAACAGTTCCTGACAATGCCGACCCCAGCCTTACTACAACTGCATCATACAGCCTTGGGCTTACCCACGAACACCCAGGGAACCGGTTAAAACCCAGATCCGGAGCCCGTAGCTCTAGGGTGCGGCCAGAGAGCCTGCATGTCCCACAAGCTTCTGGCAACACCAAGACCTTACTTTCAGGGGGAAGGTACAGACCTCAAGGTCCCCGAGGCCCGTGCCTGAAGTTGACCTTGTGTCCTCCGATGTAGCATGGTAGCTGGTACACAGAAGGGAGATGAGAAGAGAGAGTGCAGATTATGGGTTTTCCAGTGGGTAAGTTTTTGGTGCTCTTGATGTTCAAAAGCGAGACCGGCACAGGAGAAGCAGGCGTGTGACGGAGGCCGTGGCCAGTACTCTGAAAGAAGGCTCCGTCCCAGCTCCTCTGGCGGCAGCGGGGGCGGGAGGGGGGTTCTTCCTAGCTCTCCACAGATGGCCTCTTGGTCCTCAAGGCTTCCTTCCTGTTTGGCACATCCCTGGGAGAGCGCCAGGATCCTCTCAAAGGCTTGGGAGCTGTGATCACTGCAGAAAGCAGGCCTCTGATCACACCTGCTTTTATCTCGAGTTCCCGGACCGAGCGGGGTGGCTCCCTGTCCTTGGAGAGCTTCTGATGGGCAGCGCTTCCTTTGGAAAGTGATAGAACTCTTCTGCCTGCAGAGTTTGCATTAAAGCCTCGAGACCCTCGGCTCTTTTCATCTCTGCCCCTCCTAATTTATAAGACAAAGCCCCGAGTGTTTGATCTCTAAAATACATCTTGCCAACAGCAAGCCGGTCCGGGGAGCGGCTCATCAGACAGGGAGCTTTCATCTTAAAGAGCGCGCAGCGCCGGGGACGCCGGGCGGTGAGCCTGTCCGCAGGTCACAGGGAGTTGTGCCCGCGCACATCCTTACCGGCTTTAGAAAAAACACTCTCTAAATAAACAATAGTTTCCAGCGGGAAACTCCCCTAATCCCAAGCCACTTTGAAAATAGAAAAATGAAACAAATAAGCCAGAAAATTGTTCTAACACATTGTTAATACCTACTGTTATACTCAACTAGTATTATTTAGTTGTATTTTTCTGTCTTTTTTCTTCAAATGTGCCTGTTTTCACGTGTATACTAATTTTTACATAATTCTGATGCATGATATGTATAAATGGTATATGCTGCTTTTTTTCACTTGAGATTTGATCTGTCATGGGTATTGTCCACGTTATTATAGCCTGTATCACCATCATTTTCATTTCTGCATAATATTCCACGAAGTGGATAGGCAACACTTATTAACTCAGTTACTAATGCAGTTAAATGTGTGAGGCCTTTTAGTTGTTTCAAAGGTTTTGCAAATACAGTTGTGCTAATCATGTAATTTAGCAAGTATCTCTCTTTTTTTAAAGATTTTATTTATTTATTTCTAGAGAGGGAAGGGAGGGAGAAAGAGAGAGAGAGAGAAACATCAATGTGTGGTTGCTGGGGGCCATGGCTGGCAACCCAGGCATGTGCCCTGACTGGGAATCGAACCTGCGACACTTTGGTTCGCAGCCCGTGCTCAATCCACTGAGCTACACCAGCCAGGGCCAGCAAGTATCTCTTTACACATGGCATACCACATCTTCAGATTACCCAGTGAGCTTGACACACAACAGATTTATTAATCCTGACATTTTAAAAGGATACGGAACCGGGGGACACAATGAGAGCATTTACCAAAGGGTCTGGGCAGCAGGCAGGGGGCAGACACGCCTGGGGCCTCAGCCTGGGAGAGGGGACCAGGCGGGAGACCCCCCACTGCCAGAGTCCCAGCCTTCTCGTCTGCCCTGGATAGTGCCTCCCTAGCAGGACTGAGGGGATGACAGGGAAAGCCCACGAAAGCACTCAGTAGGTGCCGGTCCCCAGGGAGCACTCGGTCAAAGCCAGAAAACACTGCGGTGGCAGCCACCAGAGCGGGCTGTCGCTGGGCCTGGGGCTCGAGTGTCCTGTGTCCGGGCATTTGAAAGCCGTCCACTCTGATACGTCTGCACAGCACCCGACAGGGAAACATCTGCAGAGCCACTGCTGTTCTGTGAGTGAAAATTAGCAAAATGCCAAACGGGGAGGAATCTGATCATTCGGAAGCCTGTCTGGGATATTGTTTGGCTAGTAATGTCTGGGTGAGTAATAAGAGTGAACATGTACATTTAAAAATTATATATTTATTTAATAAAATTTATTCCTTGCCTTTGTTTCAGCAAGATAATTAACTACATTCTTACAATCAAGATTGTCACATTCTGTGATTCATTGGTAGCCTTGACCTAACAGGTTAAAAATAAATGTAATTCTGTTAAAATATATGAAATTTGACTATATTTTCATCAATACATTAATGTTACAAGTTAAAATTTAATTATCTTAGGTATGTTTTCTGAAAAGCTATTTTTCTCCCGAAATACTCAAAATGATCTATTGCAGCCGAAATGCAAAATACAAATTACTTAGGAAAGATCAAAAGTTGACATAAAAGCATTTAAATAGATCTGAAAGGTTTTTAAATGTTTTAAATGATTCAATTCCACCTTATTGCATGTTTTTATAAAAATAGCAATGATCTGCAATTCTAGGAAAGTCCGTTTAGTTGTAAATGTCAAAAACTGGTTTTACACATCACTTGTTACATCTAGAACTATATTGTACACACAAAAAAATAAGAGAAATACGAGTTGTGTAACATTGCAGAATGTTGGCCGAAACACACACACAGCTGTTGCATGCACTTGTGTGACCTTCAGTCCCCCAGGGCCCTGCATCGGGACGCGAAGAGACCGAGGGAATGGGCCGGTCGGTCTGCTGGGAAATGAGCCACCAGGCAAGACTCGACTGCCTCCCTGCTGCCGCAGAGAAAGAGCTTTGCAAAGTGGTGCAGTGGTCTTTTCTCCCTTCCCAGCACTGGCGCTGCTCAAGGCCTCTCTCCCCAGCAGAGCCGTGGTCACTTCTGAGGGTGGTCGTGGTGCCCGCACGTCTTCTCCAGTGCCTTCTCGTTCAAGGACAGCAGATGGGAAGAGGGGCCTCTGGGGCCCGAGCAGAGTTGGCCACAGGAGTGTATGTTGAGGATGACAGGTGGCTGCGTCTGCACCGAGCACTACTCCTCGAGTGATGGAGTGCCTCTGTGTATTTTGGTGCGTGTGCGCGGGGAGCCCTTTAAAATGTGAGGCCTGGGCCAGGGCCTCCCTCAACCATCTGTCTGCAAAGGCAGGTTTGTGATAAAGACACAAGGGATGCTGCGGACAAATATTTATCAGGATGAGTTTTCTGCAGCGTGCAAACGTTCTTACAGATGCCGTTATCCACATTTGTTCCTCACTGACTTTGAATCTGTTCTGTAGCATTTCTCAATACTTCACCCCTCCTGGGTGGCTTAACTTTGAAACACTGGGCCTGCGCCAGTTTTGACATTGACTTGTGGGAGAGTGTGGAGGAGAGGAGGCCGCTCCTTTCTCACCACCTGGGCCGGTTCCAGGATGTGAGAGCCAGCCCTGACGCAGGGCTGCCCATCTGGGGAGAAGTCCCCCGTGACATGGCGGGGAAGGACAAAAGCCCGGAGGAGAAGGAGCAGGTCAGCTGGCCCAAATGCAACTCAGGCCGCCGCTGAGCATACTCACAAACCCTGAATCTCACCCCTTTTGCTTATTGTCTCAGAAGCTTTACTTCCGAGCTTTACTTCCTATCAGAAGCTTCCAGCCGTTTGTTAGGGGAACTCGACTCCAAGGAAATGGGGGGGAAGTGTCTTTGAATGCGAGACGGTTATTTTTGCAGCCTGATAATAGTATCGCTGTCTGGGCGCTGGGACTCTGGGCGGGGGTGGGGTGGGGCAGCGGCCTGAACTGGTGGGGAGAGGCCCCAAGTCCAACCCCACTAGCCAGCAGGGGTGATCCGTAGCCAGTGGTCTAGGAAATGGCAAACGGTTGTGAATCCTTTTAGTAAAACATCCACCTTTTTCTCCAGAAGTTGTCTGCACATGTGCCTTCTGTTTATCTTTGATTTCTGAAGAGCCTACCCTGTGTCACTTTAGGGTCCCCCTACACCTTGGGTTTGGTCCACTGTTTGAGTATCATCATTTCAAAACTGCAACTTTCTTTCTCGTTGGAGGGTAAAGCAGGGGCCTCATCTTCCCTCTGCTACTCCTTGGGCTTTAAATCATTCTTCCCAAGAACGTTTCAGGGAGTGTTTATTATGACCGGATAATTATATTCTGTGACCTCGATATCTATGGATTTCGGGAATAGAAAGACTGGTGGGATGGCAGGGAGAAGGGGAAGAGGATGACAAGGGTTCCCCATAGGAGGTGACAAGTCACTTCAATCACTCCCTTGTGCGAGCCCACTGTGCGCCTGAGCTGGTCCGGTGCCGACATCAGGGTGCAGCTCCTCCTGAGCTGCTTGCAAGTTAGAGGGAAGCAGGACGGAGCATGCAAACGACTGTCCTGTCCGTTACGGAAGGCCAGCGTGAAGCTGGGCCAGCGCAGCCCAGGCTGCCAGAGCTCTCCGTCTGGGTCAGGACTCGTTTCCGGAGCCTTTGAAGGAAAGAGAATGGGCAGCATCCCAGAGGCCAGAAAGAGCTAGCTGCCCCATAGCCAGGCACAGCCGGCGTGGATCTCAGCCATGCCAGGAGCGGGGCAGGGGGGGCGGCCTGGGACGTTCGGGCGAGACTCGTGTGCCCCCCCAATGGGAGGATGGTAAGTCTGCCAGCAAAGTGCACAACAGATTAAAGCGAAAGAGGCAGGAGAGGAAGAGGCCGCCGGGCTTTGTGGTGGCACCTTGGGAGGGAAGAAATGAGGTCTGAGCTAAGGGAAAACACGGGGCACCAGCCAAGGACGCGGGGATCTACTGGTTTGGGTACGACGTCATCAAAACCAAAGGCCCCCCGCTCCTGCGCACGCCCAGGTCTTGTGTGCACGTTTCCAGCATGCCTGTTACCCAAAGGCCATGACGTCAAGAACAGGATCTGCCACGCTTGGGTGCCAGGCTGGGGCACCCTGAGGCGTGGTCAGGGGTAGTGGACGTTTTGCGAGGAGAACAACACAACCTGTTTTGGGCCGAAGGTCGAGGTGACTCCCCTAAGCTTGGTTAATGAATAGCAGAAAATTCCAGCGGACCGCAGGAATGAAAGAAAGAGGGTCAACATGTGGGTGACAGTGCCAGAGACTGGGTGGGCAGAAGGAGGGCGACACCGGGACAGGTGAGACTGCACCTGCCCCAGGCCTCACTGCCACTCATTGCACGAGGCACAGAGAGGTGTGATTAGGGTCTGTGTTAGTGGGGGCAGCTGGGGCCCGAGTCTGAGGCTGCAGTGTGCATGCCGCACATCTACTGGGGAGTCCTTTGGGGTCCAGCGCCTGCTGGGGAGTGGAGGGAGCAGAGCTGGGGAGTGGGAGCCGTCAAACTGTGAGGCTGCTCAGAGCCTCGCCCAGTCCCTTGGGAAACCTGGGCTGGACGACCCTTGGGAGTCGGCCCCAGTAAGGCTAGACCACTGGGCCTCTGCGCCCAGCAGTCACCGGATGTGGCCGCTCCCAGGAAGTCGGGGGAGAAGGACCGCCTGGCGGGGGCAGGTTCCAGAGTCTCAGCTGTGGGAGCTCAGCAGCCACGCCCTCAGGCCCTGGGGGAAGGAGGGCCTCCATCCTGAAGGAGAAAGTTGGGAGGCGCATCTACTGCGCCTGGCCAGTAGATTCTGGAGGTTTGCCACCTCTGTTTTGAGACTCCTGGGGTAGAGGCTGGCAGAGGGACTACTGTCACCCAGGACTCTAAGCTCAAAAAGCTCAGGTGCTGCAGAGCCAGCAGGTGGTACAGAGCGGGCAAAGGCCTGGTGAGGGGTAGTTGAGAGTAGTGTTGAGGGCGAGGGGGCTGGAGGCAGAAAACTTGGTTTGCAGTCTGTCACTTACCAGCAGGTGACTTTGGGCATATGACTTCATCTCTTTGTCCCTCAGTTTCTTCATTCCTCAAATTAGGGACAAAAATAGTACTGACCTCATAGAGCCGTTGGGAAAGTAAGAGGGATGATGCATGCAAAGTGCTTGGTGCTGGCCCGGAATTAGAGGGCACCTCTTAGTGCCACCCTGTCACTGACAGTTTCACCAAACTTGAGGAAAGGCCTTCAAAAAATATTGGGGGCTGGAGTTTTAGCCCAAGAGGGAAGTCAGATCCAACTCAGAAGCAAGAGGTGTGTGTTCATGCAGAGTGGGGAACCTCAGCAAATGCCCAAGAGGGGGCTTTTCCTTCTGGCTTCTTTGGGTTCTTAACTACATGACTCATGGCAGAACCATCCCTATTAAAAATCCAAGAGTTACCCTGGCTGGTGTGACTCAGCAGATCGAGTGCCAGCCTGCAAACCAAAGGGTCACGTGTTCGATTCCCACTCAGGGCACATGTCTGGGTTGTGGGCCAGGACCCCAGTATGGGGTGTGCAAGAGGCACCCACACATTGATGTTTCTCTCCATTTCTTTCTCCCTCCCTTCTCCTCTCTAAAAATAAATAACAAACAATCTTTTTAAAAAAATCCAAGAGTTTTCTTCATTTTACCCTATTCCTATAGTTACATTTAATGACAAATTAAATTCTTGCTCTGTTTTCTCTACCTTGAATCCCAAGTCCTGGCTTTACCAGCTGTGTGGCCTTGCAAACGTCACAACCACTGTGACCTTCAGTCTCCTCCTCTAGAAAAGAATATGAATAACACCTGACCTTGCTCGGTTGCATTTGGAAGTAGTTTGTGAACTATAAAACGCAGTGCAGACGCCGCTGCAACCGGGGGTGGTCCCCTGATGGCTCTGGTTTTTGGACCATGATGGTCATGACCAACAGAGGCTGGAGAGGACAGCCACCAGGTAGTCAGCATGGAACGGTGAAAGTCTCTGGTGGAAACACTCTCTTTTGTGCCTTCACGTGCTAAGGGTCTTGTGTGCGCATGTGCCAGGCCTGGTCCGGGGCCCCAAAGGTGCAGATGGACACGGGACATGCTCCATGTCCTGCAGGCGCTCACGGCGGCTGCGTGGTCGTGGGTGTTAGATCCCACAGGTAGCATGCAGGACATGTGAAGGGTTTGCATGCGCCCGCCCACCTGCTATCCCCCAGCCCCTAAAGCACCTAGGTAAAGCCCTCGTGGGAACATCGAGGTCCTGCCAGGTGTGTGCCATCCTGACCTTCGGCATGATGGGCGTGGCCTCGGCATCTGGCCCAACACCTCGCCTGTGGGCTGTAACACCGAACACGCCGGACGTACGCGCATGCGCAACCTCTTTGCTAAGTCAGCTTTTCATGAACAGGAGTTTGAATATTTAACAAATTTTAATGTATCAATCTTTTATTGGTATTGCATATCTTTTGTTGAGGGGGTGGGGTCTGGCTTTTAAAAAAAACCTCTCTCCCCGTTCCATGGTCAGAAAGTTTGAAAAGTTGTCGTTTGACATTGAAATAGGAAATTTAACGAAAATCACCGTCGACGTGTTCTGTGAAGTAAGCATCCAGTGTCTTTTTTCCCCAGGTGTGTACATGTTTGGAGGACATTTCTGAGAGGAGAGGAAATGCGAATGCGTTAAAAGAAAGAACAAGCAAACAGAACTGGGTTAGAGGTTATAGGAGGTTAAGAGGAATCAGCCAGTCCCCAGAGTTTGTTAAGATGATGCCCTTCAGGCCCGGGGTGATGGTGGACACCCCCCTGCCACCCTGCCCTCTGGGCGTGTGTCACTTTGGGTCGAATTCAGTGTCTGCGTTGATTGGTCTGTGAGCCGGGTTGGATCATGCTGGTGAGAAATAGCATTTACATAAAAACCACGTTGCTAATCTGCCCATTCACCTTAACAACGCCTACAGGGTGTCTGGCGCTGGCGCACAGAAGGAATGAGGACGACCCCTGCCTTCAGGAGCTCCCAGTCTGAATAAGACACGGCCGCAGTGGTGTCCTCACCAGGTGGGAGCCCCTCGCCCTCCTCGCACCTTCCCAGTGTGCACCCTTCTCACTACGCTGCTCACTGCGTGCTCACGGCCCCTTTACACGTCCAGTGGAGATCCAGCGCAGACTCTGGGGCTCCCCCAGGGTGCACGGCTGCTGAACGCGGGGCCAGAAGAACACTCTAGATTTTTCTCTTAGTCCCGTGTTTTTTCCACTATGCTGTCTCCTGGTTTGATCTCAATTTTCTACAGGCTTTTGTATCAGACACTTAAATCTTCCCCTTAGTTTGTTTCTATCTCTCCACCTAGGGATCGGTCTGTATGCATCCATCTACCAAAATTGATGTGTTCCACCCTGGCTGGAGTAGCTCAGTGGATTGAGCGTGGGCTGCAAACCAGGCATTGCAGGTTCGACTCCCAGCCAGGGCACATGCCTGGGTTGCAGGCCATGACCCCCAGCAACCGCACACTGATGTTTCTCTCTCTCTCTCTTTCTCCTTCCCTTCTCTCTCTAAAAATAAATAAATAAAATCTTTTAAAAAATTGACCTGTTCCTTGTCCACCCATTGTGTACACACCCATTTCTGTGTGTGGATTCGTCTGCCCGTTCCCCTGCCTGTCCGAGTTGCAGAGTGGGGGGCGAGGAGAGGGTTGGGGGTAGTTTGAGGCTGCTTGAAACTGGCCAGACCCTCAGCTCATGGCCCAACGTCAAGTAAGCTACCTCATCTACTTGCACATCGGTAAGATGAGGGGTTTGGACCAGATGCTTCGTTTAAAATCCTTACCAAAGGCTACGTTTTTAGTGATTTTAGAGAGAGAGGAAGGGGGAGAGAGCAAGAGACAGAAACATGGATCGGTTGCCTCCCGGATGTGCCCCGACTGGGGATCGATCTCACAACCTAGGCACGCGCCCTGACCGGGATGACGCTCCAGCCCGCTGAGCACCTGGCCCAAGCTGGGCCAAATCCTTTTTAAAGGATAGCCAAGTTTTAATATAACGTCCTGTGAACTTGATTTTTCAGAGTGGTGTCTCACTCAACACTGTTTTATTCACTAATAGGTGACCCGCCTCACCTTTGCGCTCCTTCTGTCTGCAGCTACGCCCATGCTCTCTCCTCACTTGAACGGGGGAGGGGGTCCTCTTTGATTGCAACTGAGAAAAACAACCCAAACTCCTGCAAACACGAGACTCTAATTGGTTTACGTAGTTGAAGCACTGGGTTGATAATAGATCTGAAGGCACGACTAACAGAACCAGGGCCTCTGGACTGGAGCCAGGGATCCTAAGTGGCTGTGCAAACTTCCGATTACCTTTTTCTGTTTCTCTTTATCTGCAGATCTCATTCTCTTATGTCCAAGAAAAAGGCCTGTCCACACGCCAGGAAATAGGGCCCCTGGCAGCCCTAGGCAAGCAACTCCAGCAGAAAAATGCTTCCTCACGTCGTGTGTGCATCACTCAAAGCAAGGACGCTGGCTGACTGTCCTCCGCGGGGACCGCCTTCTGCTGGGGGGCTGGGTGATTCTGGCCACGGGCCCTTTCATCCACAGACTGAATAGAAGCTCGTGGAGTAGGATAAGGGCACTTCTCTCCCCACAAAATATGCTGAATGGACAAGGAAAAATGCTCTTTACACCCACTGATCAAATAATAAGTTTCCCGTGGGCAGAAAAACCACGTTAGAGAAACTAAGGCAGAATGATGGTTAGGATCACAGGCTCTGGAAACAGCTTGCCTGGGTGAATTCCAGCTTCGCAGTTACATGCTGTGGGACCTTGAGCAAATTATATATCCTCTTTAAGCCTCATTGATTTCATCTGTAAAATAAGGAGAACACTATTGCCTGTGTCAATAAGTTACTGTGAGGATTAAGTTGGTGTAATTGGCAAAGCAGAAAATAAGGTCGGCTATTATTACTATGACTACTGCTACTACCACTGGTATTAAGTGCATACAGCAAGTATATAATAAGTGATAGACTCCGAACTAACAATGCCTTTGACACCTGACCTAGAGCTGTCCCACCTCCCCACTAATTAAGGGCAGCTGAACACTGGACAGTGGCCCATGATGTGGCCGGCCATGGACTTCAGTTAGCGGATTGCGATGCTTGGCTTGTCCTGAGCCACGAACCAATGGCTCTGCCTTTCTTGTACCTACTATGGGCCCTATCCGACAGGAGAGGAGGCTGAGGCACAGAGTGATGAGCTTGCCAGCGAGGTCACACGCTCTCCTCCAGGGGGCTTGCTGGGGGCTGGCCAGGAGGAGCAGGCTCCGGGCTCCCCTGCGAGACAGATGAGCCTGCTGTCTCCCGCCTCCCTGCACTGGCCTGCTAGGTTGCTGGGCTCACGGCTGGCACCCCGCCGTTTGAAATGCTAACGGACGGATGTCAACAATGACAGCTGGCAGAGAAGAAAACAGAAAAATGCAGAATTCAGACTGCACCCAAATGAGGGTGAATTTGAAGTGCTCTAGATAAGGTTCCCCAGCCTGTCCCATCCCCCCCCCCTTCTGCTTAACCTGACAATTGATTTTTGAGACAAAGGAAGAGCAAAGGTAGAGCCACTCAAAACGTTTTCACTGCGATTTTTCACCACCCAGGAATTGCGCAATGCCTAGGGTGTGTTAGGTCACCCAGAGACCTGCTTCTCTGGGTTACTCAACCCCGCAATCTGGCAGCCTGCTTTGGATTTCTGCAGGGTGTCTCACTGCCCTTGCAGCAGGACTGTGACTCAGCCAGCTGAACACTCCCTTTTCCACAGTGTGACATGTCAACCTTCTTTCATTGCTGTGACATGTTTCTTGCCCTGTGGCCGATAAACAAGGCAACCCAGTCAGGAAACCAAAGCGAATTCCCTACTTCTGAGTCAAAGCGGGACGCCTGCCAGCCTTGACCTAGAAGACATGCTCTTACACCTCACTCAGTGCTCTCTGAGGCAGAAGGTTTCTCTTCTTCACCGCCCCCCACCCCACCCCTTCCCGCCTTCCTGGTCTAAGAGAACAGGGCTGCACTAGGGAGCTATTTTTACCTGAAGAACCAATCCAGGGGCAAGATCTTTTGTGCTGCATTTATCAAAAGAGAGAAGGTTTCCATCGCCGATGTGTTTTAAACGCACTACTTGTTTCTGCAAGGTTTGACACGTCTGGTGTGGGCAGGAGGGGGTTCTGGACGATCTCGCCGCTGGGCTGCTGTGTGAAGGTCGTGGAGAAAACGTGGTCGAACCGATGGAAAGGCAGAGATTTGAGCTTCACTTTCCTTACCTGGGAGTGGAATGAAAAGTAACTCCTGTTTGGTTTGTTGTGAGAACTAATAAGAGCATACGCCAAACACACATAACTGCATCCCTGGTGGACGTGAGGGCAGCCTGTCTTCCCGGCTTCCCGTGAAGCCCTCCCACGAGGCTGGTTTCTGCCTCAATGGTCCCAAACGGATAAACAGAGGCTATTATATTTGCCGCTAAGTCATGTTTTCAAAAGCTTGAACTAGTGAAAGTACGAATTAGCACGACGTTTCTGGAGGCAATATAGCATTATCTATCAAATATGGATACTCCCTTCAATATAATCGTATTTCTGAGAATTTGGGATAAGCAAATAATCAGGTGTTATTCACACACACGTTAATCATAACATTGTTTATAGCAGGAGAAATACAAGCAATCTGACAAACCCAACAGATGGGTGAGGTGCATTATTACACATCTATACTGAGGAGGACTATCGAGGCAGCCATTAAACGTGATATTGTAGAAGAATACTTATTGTTACAAAAAAAATTTATTCTGTATCACTAAGTAAAATGGCAAACAGCAAAGCAGAATATACTCTTTGATAAATATAAAAAATATAAATATAAAAAGGGCACATATACACGTGGAAAAAAACACCAGGAGGTACATACCAAAACCCTACCCATAGTTCCCTATAGCTGGAATTCACACAATTTTTGTCGTTTTCCTTTCTGCTTTCCTGTGTTTCACAAGTTTTCCTCACTGAGCATACTTTATTTCTTTAATTAGGAAAGAATGGATTTAAAATATGGCTGCTAAACAAATCTGGTTTTCAAATGAGCGTGATAGTTTAATCCACGATTTCTATCTTTAAAACGCTTTAGAACAACTTAGAAAAGAACACACGATGTGTGCCCAGCAACAGGCCAGAGGAAACGCCTCAGTATGTGAGCAACATTATCTCTGAGTGGTGGCTCATGGGTAATTTTATTTTCCGCCTTGCACTGTTTTGTATCTTCAAAATTTCTACAATCTGAATGTATTATTTTTATAAACAGGAAATTCTGTTAAATGTCTGTCGAATAACCATGATTTATTAAGAGTAATATTTCATTAATGCCTTCTACGAGTGCTGGTTTGATTTGGGCTTTTCTCTCAGCTGAATTTAATTTATCCTGCCGCGAAATAAATTGGCTCAGAGGAAGCCAGTTCCACAACGTCCAATTTGAGCAAAGTCTTATTTTTCCTTTCTAAAAATCGTTCATTCATATTTCAGGGTGATTTTCATTTGTAATATGGAGTTATTCAAAGCCCGGGCCCCGAGATGCCCCGGGTGAAGACAGTTCCCGCTGGCGAGCCTGGCCCCACAGGATCCGCAGCCTGATTCCAGATCAAAGGGCCTCCGGTAAACGCATTAGCTTTAGACGGCGACTCCTCCCCGCCCCAAGCCTCAGATCGACTGGACGCTTGCCCATCCGGGCTGAGACCTGTCGGCGGCTGTTTTTGGAGCAAGGGTGTCTCGAGGTCACATCCAGAGCATAGATTTCCACGTCTGGTGAAGCAACCAGAGTGTGTTTACCAATGTGAATGATATTTTCAAGGTCAATGCTGGGATTCTAGCAAAAGAAAAAAGTAAATGGTGTTCCGGACAGACAGAAAAAGCAAACAAAATCACAGGTCTGTTGTGGAAGCTGTCTGTGCCTCGGACAATTTTAGGGGTGCCCCTCTCGACCCCTCTTCCCTGCGCACCCCATCCTCTCACCAACAAACTGGCTCTCACCCCATAAATACACAGGTAAACAAATTGGGGACCAGATTACCTTTCCCCCTGCCTTTCTTAAAGAAGGGTTATTTTTGTATTTGGAAAACAGCTCTGGACGCACATGAACAATGCTGGCACCTTCTTAGAATGAACACCATTGCAGATAAGAAAATGACAAGCCAACAAAATAGGCAACGTATTTCTTGCAGTTGGTGGGACCCCGGTGACGCTGTGCTCAGGCTGGAAAGCTGGGAGCCACCCTCAACCCCTCACTCTCCTCCACGCGCACCTCCCCTTCCACACCTGCCCCTCGTGTGTCTCTCCACCACCCCTTCTCCCACTGCCCTTGGTGTCCCGGCCTGGTCCTCACAGCCTCCTGGTCGACCCCCAGCTGCGTGCAGACCTGCTTTGCCCAGAGGGCTCTGGGTGGAATGCAAACCTCACTGCTTCATTCCCTCTCCATTCCCTCATCCTTTCCTTTCTGGGAGAAAACCCCAGCTCCTTGGTGGGGCCCTTGGGGACCTCAGCAATTTAGCCACTGCTCATCTCTTTGGCCAACTCTACTGGCCCCCCTCAAGCCCAAACTTCCTGTCCTTCCCTGGACCCCAGTGGGTTGGGTTCCTGAGCGGCAGGAACCCCGTGCAGAATGAAGCAACAGGGCCCCGTGTTCAAACACAAATACAAAGATAAAATTAAAAAATTCAAAATGAAGACCACAGGCTTTCGACTCCAAGCACAGGGCCTGTGAGACTACGTGGGTCGCATGACCACGACGCCACCCGGACCTCAGCTCGTTTCGTCACAGTGTCCCTGCTCCAGTGGGGCCTGGCCCAGAGTGTCCCACCGTCCTCTGCTTCTCCACTGCCCCTCCTCCTTGTCCCTGCCCGGAAGTCTCCCCAGGTTCCCATCCCACCATCCTGTGCCCCCACTGCGGACGCCAGTGATTCCCACAGGATGACTCCCCTGATCCCCCCTCCCCTGCCACCTACCGAGTAAGCGCCGGGGGGAGGGATTTAAGTGAATCTGTCCCTCAGGGGCCCGGGCCGAGGCATCTGCGAGTCACAAGCAGATCTGCGTCCACAGAAAACACCGAAGTCTGACCTCTGCCGCCCACCCCCAGCCTCCTTGTCAGGATCTGCCTTCGGTGCCGTCCCATAACCCCCAGCCCAGCGCCCGCACTGCGTCAAGACTGACCATCGTCTGTTGGCCAGAGCCCATTCCAACCTCAAGCCTGCCCTCCTCCCACGCCACCTTCCCGCTGTCCTCGCAGCCTTGCCGGCTGGGCACAGCCCGCAGGTGACCATGCGGCTGGCACCTTGTGGACAGAGCCGCCAGCTGGCGTGTGTTGGGTTTTGGCCTCCATTATCCCGAACCCCAGGGGAGGCCCTAAGCATCTGCCTTGGCTTCCTGAGGAGCTGCTGGAGGAGAGCGAAGTGCTGGCTCCACAGCTGGGCGCGTGAGCGAGAATCTCATTTTCCCTGCTGTCGAGAGCCCTCGAGTGAGTCTCCAGACTGCCGGCCGAGGAGCCGGCAAACGACTGCACCACCAGGCCCCCAGCCTGCCGGCATCTCCTTCTCTCAAAGAGGGGACACTGGAGCATGAGCTAAAAGCCAGGGCCTGGCACTGGCCCGTGTGGGGCCCAGAGCTGGAGGGGGCAGGGGTCTGTGGCTGGGTTGGCCCCGGTCCTGGCCCCAGAGTCAGGAGTGCCATTACAGAAGTCCCGAGAGCTGGGCCCAGGCCTGGCAGAGCTCGGCCCCTGCCCCCCCTCCAGCCCCAGGCTCCCAGAGAGCGCCCACAATGCCACAAAGATGACGATGACAGACAACTGCAGCCCCGAGGCCTCACGCTGGGGGATCTCCCAAAACGCTGGCACTTCTTTGCAGGGAGGGAGGGAAAGAGGCTGCGTGGGGGTCGGGGGAGGTGTGTAGAGGAATGTCAATCAGCCTGAGATCTCCCACTCAGCCGCCTCTTCTTCCCTGGTGGGAGGGAGGGAGTGGCCAGTGCTGGCCACTGAGCCACCTGTGTCCTCTGTGCAGGTCCCACCCTCCACTCAGCCCACATGTCCTAGACCACCCCAGGGCCCTGTGTAACTAAGGAGCCTCCCAATAAGCAGGCCACCGCTGGTCCCTGGGTACCCACGGCCCTCCCTCCAGGTGTCTAGACGCCCGAGCACCAGCCTCCCCCGGCCCTGTTTTGAAGCAAGAAGCTGGAAGACCTCCTCCTACATACTTGGCCCACTCCCTCCTGTTTTGATGAGACACAAAGCATTTCTCCCTTGTTTAAAAATATTTTTGGTTTATTTTATGGCTGTTGTTCCAAAAATTAGCTCTTTCTAATGAGGAGCATTGTCAACGTTGGATTCCGTGCCAAGCAAACCAGGCAAAGTGTCTGGGCCTCGAGGAAGCTGTCTGGGAGAGAGGAGCCCCGCGGTTCCCGTGGCAGGAAGGGGACAGGCCCCCCGCAGACCATTAAGCAGTTGTCTCCGAGCCAGTCGTCCGGTGGTCTGCGTGCAGCCGCCCGAGCGAGCCCATGTCTCCCGGATCACGGGGCAGTTGGGGCCAATATAGCAAGTCCTTCAGCCACACACACTTTCTCACTCTTCTGAAATGTCCTTCATCACCATCATCATCACCCAATATTGCAGCTTAAACTTTTTTTTAGCATTTAATATGTGCAAGGCAGAGTCTTAAAGTGTCTCGTATCCCATCATAACCCGGAAGTGCTGCAGTTATAACCCCACTGAGGGACGGAGGCTCAGAGGTGCAGACACCCTGTCCAAGGTCACAGAGATGCACAGAGTTCTTAAAACCTTCAGATTTTTCGTGCAATAGGAGCGTTATTCATAGCAAAGCCCTTTGACCGTCCCTGCATTGATGCTAAGGAGAGGACTCCTAGGGGTTCCCCTGGGAAGCAAACACCTGGTTAGAAGGTTCCAGCCCCACCTCACCTCATCCTTACCTCTGGAGAAGGGAGAGGGGCTGGCGATTGAGCTCGGTCCCAATGCCCAGTGAGTTCATCAATCACACCTCCGTAAGAAACACTGAACTGTGGGTTGGAGGAGCTTCTGAGTTGGCAAACACCTTCGTGCACCAGGAGGGTGATGCACCCCAATTCCAGAGAGGTCCCGGTGCTGGGGACCCTCCTGGTCCTCCCCTCTTCATCTTGGCTGTTCATTTCTATCCTTTATGATCAACTGTCATTGTAAGGAAAATGCTTTCCTGAATTCTCTGAGTCCTTGTCGTGCGTTACTGGGCCTGCGGACAGGTCGTGGGAACCCCTGAACTGGCCATCAGCCGGGCAGAGGATTGGGCAGCCTGGGGACCCCATGGCAGCTGGCGTCTGAAGCCTGTGGGACCTGTCCCGTGGGACCTGCTGTTAGCCGGTGGGGCCTGCCCTGACTCCAGGTGGTTACTGTCACAGCTGGAGGGAACTGTGGGACACCCACGTGGGGTCAGAGAATCGGAGAACTCGTTGGTTGTTTCAGAAAGACCACAGTACCACCCACTGAACCTCAACCTTCGTGGGGGGTGGGCAGTGCAGTGGGGGGTCCACGAGCATCAGGAGCTCCTCACGTTTCCTTCTGCATCTGCAGCTCCAGGCTCCCAGCCTCCAGCTTTAGCTCCTGGAGCCTCTCCGCACCTTCAGCGAGTTAATAACTCAGATGCTCACTGGCTTGGTGACCGTGAACACGGCCTTCATGTGATGGGTGTCAGTTTCAGGACACAACACCAAGGTCAACTTGATACCCCGTGACAGAGCAAAGCAAGGACTAGACATCGCACCTTGGGACCGGGACACCGTCCCTCTGCCTCTCTGTCTTCCAGCTTTCTACAGTGTCTTTCCTTGTCTGGTGCCACAACAGTTCTGCAGGATTCGCAGAAAATCGAGTCACCAGGAGGCCTTAGTGACTCGCTGTAGGACACACAGTGAACGTGGTTTCCAGCTGTTTCATCCCCTCCACGCTCCACATGGGACCGTTTCCCACCAGGCAGTATAACTGACCCCAGTCTCTGGACTCTACCCCACGCACCGAAGATCGTGAATCATAGGCCTGTCCTCTGAAGACCGAGAGCTGAGGGTAGGTGGGGAGGGAGATGATCCCAGAAAGGCCCACTGCTGTCAGCAGCTTGCATGTCAGAGATGAGTCACTAGGCCCCGCCAGTGCTGAGCGTGGAGGCCAACTGGGCATCTGTCATCAGCTCCCTCCTCTCCCAGAATCAGCTCCTTCCAAAGGGTCCACGGCGGTGGATGGGAGGCCTCTTCAGAGCCTCCTCGCTGATGGGAGGTGGGGGAGGGAGGGAGGGAGGGGTGAGGAGGAGGCCTGGAGAGCTGCCACCCGAGCGAGGCTGGTGACAGGAGGCTCTATCAATCTTGCGTGCAGAGCCAAATACGGTGCTGGCTCCATAGGTAATAAAGCATGGTCACATTGCGGCTGGACAAGGGGAGACATTACAGACGGGCGCGAGGGGCAGGCCTGACATCACCGTGTGCGGTCAGCAGGCACGGCCGGCTGCGCAGCCCAGCCCGGGCTGTGACCATCCCACATTCGTCCTTGTGGGGCCCAACGACATGGCTTTGTTTGATGTGTGTGCTCCACGAAGGAGGGGACGACCGAGGCCCATGTGATGCTGTGAAGATGCATCCTGACACTTCCCCTGGGCCAGCAGGCACATGTCCATTCAGCCCTGTTTCCAGGTTTTTGGCACCTTTGTCTGAGCCCCCACCCCCCCACCCCCCCGCCCACACACACACAGCTGGGCTCTTGGTGGCAGTGAGAGCAGGTGTCGTTACTGGAAATAGCCAGAACTGGAAAGTCTTTAGTATAAATGGTTAAATACGCATTATTAAAATTTGAGTTCTAGCCCTGGCTGGTGTGGCTCAGTGGATTCAACGCCAGCCCATTAACCAAAGGGTTACTGGTTCGATCCCCAGTCAGGTCACATGTCTGGGTTGTGGGCCAGGTTCCCTGTAGGGGGTGCACCAGAGGCAACCACACATGGATGTTTCTCTCCCTCTCTTTCTCCCTCCCTTCCCCTTTCTCTGAGAATAAATAAACAAAATCTTAAAAAAACATTGAGTTCTAGATATTTCAGGACAGCCATTTGTAAGGGGCTAGGGAGCATGCAGAGACCTAAGCCTGGCCCTTCTCACAGCGCTTGACGACAACGTGGCTGGCAGGGCGAGTGCTCACACGCAAAAACCTTAGTGGAGCGCAGAGTTTTCTGACCCAGGGCCGGCTGTGTTGGTACCTGTCAGGGCTGCGGGCCGGGGACACATGCAGTGGCGTCTCCCTGCCCACCAGGCTCACGTACTGGCTTTGTGAACAGGGTGGGACTGCCCCCTCCGCCCATGCCTCTCGACTCTACCCCTGTGGGCGTTCAGCTTTCTTTACCAGTGAGGTTCATCCGGAACTCTGTCCCGTACAACCGCGGAGAAGAGTGGCAGATGCGGGAGGCGGTACCGAGTTGTGGTGAGAAGAGCACAGGATTTTGCCGGAAAGACCCGGCTTTCAACCCCCGCTGTGTCCACCTCAGCCACTGAGCTTCCCCTTGCCCAGAAAACAGGGTAACCTCTCCCACTCGGCAGGGTTTTCAGGAGAGTCAGAAAAAGCTGATAGATTCTTGGGAGAGTGTAGTTGCTATTGAGAGGAACCTGGGTCCTTCTACACTTAAAATGTAAACTACCTGGAAGCCGCTAATTGCCAGCCAATCGCCTGCTGTACATTTCTGGGGTTCCGAGCTCCTTGGAGCAGGCTGTGGCCTTAAGGGTGCAGTTGCCCCCGCAGAAGAGAGCAGGCTTTCAGAGGGAAGGCAGAGGGTGTCCTGCTCTGATCAGCACGACTCTGTCTGCACTCTAATGCTGGCTCTCCGGCTGCAGAATGCTGAGCAGGGGTCTGGGCGGAAGGGCTCTGAAACGCGGTGGCTGGCCCGCCAAGAGGCCAGAATACAGCAGTGTCCCTTTCCCCTTGGGGAAAATACACTGAAGGTTTCAGGAAATGCTGCACCGTGGTCAGCCATCTGCAGTCGGGGGGCCAGCGGTGGGGGTGGAGAGGATGCAGCCCCCGGACGGCCCGGGGGTGATGCGCTTTCGGGCAACGTGGCCACCACATGTGGTGCAGGATGGGCGGTCGCCGCACGCACTTCGCGCCCTGGTAGATCGGGCCCGCTCCTGCTTGCTCTCTGCACTGGCTGTGCACGCGGACAGTTAGGCAGCCCAGATGCATTCGTTTCACACCTTCCAGGATGGAAACCCGGCACCCTTTGTCACAGGGGGAAAACCCCTGTGAGGCCATCGTCTGAGCCCTAAATGTCACGGAGAGAGAGCATCCCAGGCTGTATAAACTCTGACAGACCGACCCGGTGGTGAGGTGAACGAGGTGAGAACAGGAAACGAATAATGACCTCTGAAGAGACAGGCAAGCCAGCATTATTAATGCGAAATAAGGTTCCACCTAAAACACTACTTACCAGTTTTAGCTGCGGGTTTGCAATTCATAGTTCCCCCACAGCGAAGCCATATCAAGAGCGGTAGATTAAGTAAATAAAAAAATAATAAAGACTGATGGGAGAACATGATGACTGTCCTTTATCTCTCACAAAGACCCACGTTTCCACTCGGTGGCAGCAGAACCAGCGATGCAAATATTGACGAGCTGAGCCCATTAGAAACCGTTATATATTGTTACCACCGTGAAGTCATTACAGCAAAGAAACATAGAGCCTTTCTCATTTCAGCTATTAATATTCATCAAATGTTAATGAAAATACCTAACAAATAATTATGAAAAACACATTGCTTCAGGAATAAAGATGAAAGAGAGGGTAATTGTTGTGAATATTTAATCTGCAAACATATCCACCATTAATAAGACTTAATTATGTCATTAAATATTGAATTTTACTTTCACTACTAAATTTTGTTTCCATTTTGCATATTTGAAGTGGAAAACGCTTCGCACTAAGATTTGTGGTTTCAGCAACATCACGTGCCAGAGCATCTAAGGTTGACTTACTGTCTTCATCAGGCCGGAGCAACATCGTTTTGTTTATCATTAAGTGAAATCAGCAACCCCCCTTACAGTGTACAAGTTATGCTTTATCCAGAAAGCTTAATAATTGATTCTAGGCTATACCCACAAAAGTCATGTTTTCTAATAGTGAAGAAAAAGAATTGCTTTCCTGTCACATTTTCCCCTGGCACACATCACACAACTTCCCCCACTTCCCGCTCTCTGCACGGGAGGCTGCCGTTCTGACTCCACCTTGGCTTGTGGTAGAAGCAGCCCTCCCCTTTCACATCTGGGGCCATTCGAATTCTCAGAGTCGATCTCGTCCCTTATAACCCGTGTTTCTGGGTCAGTCTCATTGCACACGGTTGAGATACCAAGGGTAAGCTGGGTTTCTGGAACCGCCGAGTGGCTGTCAACCGCTGCTGTCACCTCGGCATGCAGTGGGAGCCTCGTTGGAGGGGTCCCGTGCAGGGCTGGCTGTGTCACAGGCCGTGGGCACAGCCGCACACACAGACACACACACACACACACACACACACACACACACACACAGGACAAGGTCACCGCTTGCTCTGCTCACAAGAGTCAAACATGTGCATCTGTCCCCACTTCACTCAGTGATATCACATTGGTAGCTGGAAATCAGCTGCAAAGCATTTACACCAGAGAAATTGGCAAACGCTGCTCATCGGGGCTCCACCCTGCCCCAGAGAGGCAGCTGTTGGATGTTACAGCCCACCACGGCTCTCGCACTCAGGGCTCAGGACACAGGGCAACACACGACGCCCGGACTCTCTCCCTCCACCTCCTCCCACGCCCCTCACTGTCTGGGGGGGGGCACAGACACAGTGGCTGCCGGCAGGCCAGGGCGCCAAGCGCCCACCCTGACTCCAGACCACCCCGGGCAGGTGGAGCTGTCTCTCCCTTGGATGTCCGCCTGCCGACCAGCTCCTTCCTGGTCGGCACTGGGCTAGTCCTTGCTAACCAGGCCATGGAGGGCTCTTCATTGTGAGAGGAAGGCCCTCCCCTGATGTGATTGCCGCAGTCTCTCTGCTTGGCTCTGAGCATCAAGAAGGAAGCTGGACCAGGAGCCAGCGACCAACTGTCCCAGTCAGCCCAGGAATGAAGGCTTTCCTGGAATCTGGGGCCATTTGGTGCCAGAACCGAAGATGGCCCCCGACCGCTGGGTGGTTAGTGACTCCGGGGGCATCTGCTGTCAATATTCCCTGTAAGGCTCAGAACAGTGCGGATGAGGGGTCGGGTGGCAAATCACCCAGAGGACGGAGAGGTCTGCCCGAGAAGGCGTGTTCCTTCTCCGACATCTGGAAACAATAGGAAAGGCGGGGAGAAACCAGAGTCCCGAGGAGAACCGTGCCACGTTTCCATCCCTGGGCGTGCGTGAGGGGTCTGGAGCCCAGTCCTGCCTCCGTGTTCAGGAGCTCAGTTACCCAGTGTCCAGGGCTGCGGGCCCGTGGGAGTGCAGGTCTGGCCCTTTTCCTGCCCGCAGGCTACAGTGGACTCCTCGCCGGTCCAGGCTGTAAGTCCGGTCAACGGCTCCCAGTTGCTGGAAACACGCTCTGCTCTGTTTTTTTCCCCACCGGCTGGGCGGCAGCCGGGGCACATCCGATGGGCCCTGGGGGCAGCAGGCCGGCCAGCGGGAGCACCCGTCTGTCCCCAGCAGGCACACAGGCCTGTCCTCACAAGGACACACTGGTCCTCTGCAGATGCAAGTTGGGGTGCACGCCAAACTTTCAACAGTGAAAGAACCAGCAATGGCTGGAACAGCAGGGCGAGTGCTCCTGGCTCGTCACGCTTACACTTGTCTCGAGTGGAGCCACTGTTTGCGACCTACCATTTTCCCACCCCGGAGGTGAGGCCGGGAGTCAGGCAGGCCCCAGGGCTGCTTGTCTGACGGTGGTGTTGGGGGGCTCTGCTCGCTCGGGGGACTGAGATCCAGCCTGAACCCCATCTTGGCAGTCAGCCAAGGCTGCTGGACCGTGCCTGGGGATGCAGAGGCTGAGAGGGTGGCCTCAGGCCGGATCGCTGCCACTTTGCCTTAGTGCTCCTCCTGCATTTTCCCACCCTTCTAAGGGTCTGCTCAGGGACCGCCCTCTCCACGGTCCTCCCGGCCTCCCAGCTGAGTTAGGGCTCTTCTCGGGCTCTCGTTGGGCTCCACGCAGATCTGCTGTCGCCCTCACTCCTGTCAGTACAGACCGTCCTTCTCTTCCTGCAGACCCAGGCTTCTGGATGAGAGGGACCCGTCCCGGCGTCTTTGTGTCTAGAGCAGTGCTCTGCATACAGTAGGTGCTCCATAAATGCCTACTGAGTGCTTTGAGTGAATGCGCCTGTCTTGTGCCAGACACAGCGTTGGGCAGTTTATTTTTTGACCCTAATATGAGCAACCGTGGGACCTAACGGGAGTCCCATTTCACCGTGGAGGAAAAGTCGGGAAGGTTCAGAAACTGTCTCAGGACGGGGCAGCCATGTGGCTTGACCTGCGTCTGTCTAATGTCCCTGGGCCAGGGACTGAGGCTGCTCAGTGGAATCCCTTCATCTTCGTCACAGACCGGCCACAGTTCAACGGCAAAGGGGAACACGGAGACTGACCATCTGCTGTGTGTGTGTGTGTGTGTGTTCGCTTGCACAGTGACATGGGCAAGCGGTTAGAATCAGCGTCTGAGCCAACAGACCTGTTTTCTGGTCCTACTTTGTATTTCTCCTGTCTCTGATGGAAAATTCTAGAGGTGTGCTGCCCAGTATGCAGCCATTAGCTACACGTGACCACGAGCCCCCACAATGTGAGCCACTGAGGTGTATTCTAAGTGTGAAACACGCTCCAGCTTTCGAAGACTTAGCAGGGAGAAAAGGACATAAAATATCAAAATGATCGTATCTTGTATATATCGGGGTGATATAAATTGCATTAAAATGCATTTGGTCTGTTCCTGGTCCAACGTGGCCGCGGGACAACGGTGAGTGACGTCTGTGGCTCACGCCCCATTCCGTCGGCACGCACCGAGGGCCACAGCCCGCGTCCCTGAGCCCCGGGACGGAAGACGCATGCCGTGTTAAACTGCCCCTCCGGCCAAGGAAAGGCTTTCATCTCATCAATGCCCACACAGAGCAGAGTGAAGCTGGCGGGGTGCGAGCGCGGCTCGGGCCTCTGTCCTTGTCCCGGCCCCGCCGGGATGCTCTCCGGGCACTGGCTGAGGTCACACGTCTCCTCTGGGGGACGTGGGGCTCTGGGCGCTCGGTACTGTCTCTGCCTCCAACAGCACCACGTCTCCTTTCTTCAGCAAAGTGCTTCGTCATTCCTGTCTGGGAGGAGGGCAGGTGATGAACAACCAGAAAAATGACCTGCTCCCCAAGGTCGTTCCGAAAGCTGCGTGACCAAACCCTGCGGGGCATGCAGTCTCCTGCACAGTCCGCCCCCCGGAGCAACCTGGAGAGGCTTTTTCTGTCCAGGGTGCGAGCTGCAGGAAAGCCGGTTCCGTGGCCAGGCTGGTGGGGGAAGGATTACAGCGCCTGAGAGCCCCTGCCCCCTCCCAGAATGGAAGCTCAATAACTTTCTTTCCCTGCAGGAGACGAGAAGTGCCTGCCGTAGTATTCCTCTTTGATGGCTTAAAAGTGTTATGTGCCTTTTCCTCTTTCCTCTTTATATCCAGCCCTCTCCTTTCTCTGCGCTGCCTTTACACCCGTTTCCATAGTAACCACCTCTATTGTATCCCTGCCTGTGAAGAGAAATCTTGCAGACGTGAGTAGGGATCCAACACCTTCCAGTAGCTATTTTGATTCTCAGGCTCCTTATCTCCCTGCGCTAATTTTCGTGTCCTTTCTTCTCCCTCCAGCTGCCTCTTCCTCCAAGTACCTCCAAGCCCTTGAGGATGGCTCCCCCTCCTCCGCGAGAGCCTGGGGCTGAGCAGGGAGGAGGTAGTGCAGTACGTGAGGCAGGAGTCTCAGGTCTCATTACAAATCCTAATTCTTCAGGTGGCTTCGATGCAATGTGCGGAACGCAAAAGCTGGGGCGGGGGTGGCATCAACGCCACAGAGGCCTGGAGCTGTGGGGTGAGGCTGTCCAGTCGCCATTGGAGGAGCATCCTCGGCTGACGGCCTGCAGAATTCAGCAGTGCCGCGGCCGTCAGCACCTCAGCCTCGCCCCACGCTCGCCCCGGTGGCCTCTCACCTCTGCCCCGGCCTCAGGAAGAGCTCGTGACCACACCTGAGCCTGTGGTGGTGTTCAGTGTCCTTCCCTTATTTGTGAGGACATGCAACACACACACACACACACACACACACACACACACACACCAGGGCTTTGAGCACCCCCGACAACTGAATCACACACCCCCCACCAGAGCCAGGCCCAGCTGGCTGTCCGGGAGGGCAACGGGAATAGGGTGCCCTCAGCCACCTCCCGAAATTGGTTGAGGGGTTCTCTGCGCCCCGTTTCTCCTTGGAACTGAGCGTGATTTTACTGATTAAACAAGCCTGACAGCCTGATCATAATAAACATCTAACTGAAGAGAAGCTAGTCCTTTCCCGGGGTTATTTATTCACCTAAAGCAAAGCCCAGGCTATTTTTAGCATATGATGTCAGCGGGTTGTTTGCATTCTTGGAAGTTGGCAGGAAGCCACCTCTCACATGATCTATGAAATCACTGATAAATGCTTCTTTTCACCAAAAGAAAAACAGCTTAATAAACGCGGCCCTTTTCTGCTTTCATCTTCCCTCCGTTGCCCTCCTCCACCGCCCTTTCCTCCCAGCCGCCCCAGCCCTCCTCTCCTCCCGCCCCTTGCGCGTCTGGGATTTGTCTTTCGCAGCAGAGCCTGTGAAGTGGAAATGAGTTGCTGGGCATCACAGATCAAAATGAGGCTGTTGGGATGCTCCGGATGGTTTTTTCCTCTCCCGGAGCCTGGCAGGCTGCCAAGGCGCTAGTGAATCAGACCCACACGCACAAAAAGGCGCATCTATACGGCAGTGGCTTTATGGGGCCCGGTATTGATGGCAAGCTCCAGCTCGGGGTTGCTGTTTTGCAGGAGAAGATGGGAAATAGATAGTGATTCAGGGCTGCCATTAAGTGCGAGAGCAGCCCCGATGCAGATTGCGGGTAATAAACCAAGCGCAGAGAAAAGCCGAGTGAAGCTCTGGATTTGCCACCCTGCATCCGCCTCGAGGCCCGCGGCGTCCGTGCTCCTGATTGGCGCGGCGGTTAAGGCCTGGTGCTTGGAGCAAATCTGTCTGCTTTCCCTGGGCCTTCCCGGCATGCACCCAGTCGGTGATGCCACCCTGTTGAAGGGTTGGGCGAGGTCGGGCCCGTGGAATTAAACTGATCCTTGCCCTTCTGCAGAGATCGGTTTATATGGCCTGGAGCCCAAGATTTAATTACCCTTATCTTAGCTCCTGTAAAAAGGAACGTCGTTATTGATCACAGATGCACCCAGTGCCTCTCCCAACCAACCGCAACATCGAACTCACTCCGTGACCCCCAGCAGAAGCCAGGTGGCTGGACGTCCTGGCCTGGCAGTTTCTGGTGGGGCCCGTTTATATTTCTGTGTCCCCAGCTGCACCCACGCGCCCCCTGTTCGGACACTGGAAGGTGTTGTGAGGACGAGAGAAAGGTTTGTTTTCGGCCCTTTGTTATTTTGGGACCTTCACAGAGGTCCCTTCCATCAGAGGCTCTGTCAGGCCGTCCTGGCTGGTGACAGTCACCACAGGCGTGCGGGAGGCTTGGAGGGTTTCAGAAGCACCGCCGTGGCACTGGCTGCCCCCGGCCTTTGTCACATGTGCACCATGCCCCACTGAGACGCTCACCCCGGGGGGAGGAGGAACAACGGGGACAGAGGAGAGACGGAGCAAACCGCAGCTGCGATCTTCCTGCGGCTGCCTCAGTCTCTCACTGGGTGAGCCCTAGGTGAAGGCAGGGATGGACCGACAGATGGGTGGATGGACAGATGGACGTATGGACACCCCAGACGTCCACAACTCAGTCAGTAAGACATCCTAGCAAATGAACACTGGTCGTAGGTTAAAAAAGCTTTTCTTTGATTTCTTTTTTTAAAGATTTTATTTATTTATTTTTACAGAGGGAAGAGAGCGGGGGGAGAGAGAGAGAAACATGAATGTGCGGTTGCTGGGGGTCACGGCCTGCAACCCAGGCATGTACCCTGACTGGGAATCGAGCCTGCGACACTTTGGTTCACAGCCCAAGCTCAATCCACTGAGCTACACCAGCCAGGGCACTTTTCTTTGATTTCATCTTCAAATTTGCATTCATTTGGGGTTCCAGCATAGAAACAGTGGGTGAGTGAAAGTCTTTGTTTTAACTGGGGTTATTTTTCATTCTTAAAATAAGGGCTGCTGGGCCCAGGTGACCTGTTAGCTCCCTCCCAGGCCCTGCGATGCCGAGGTTCTGGGACCGTGTCTCTCTGTGACTTCCTGAGTCCCCCAGGGTGACTTAGCTCTCTCCCGAGCAGTGACCGCTATCCTCTCCCCGAGGGGAGGTACGTGAGCTGTCTCAGGCGTAGGTGTGTCTGAGGCTCGCCTGGACCCTTCCCCCAGGTGACCGCTGGCTCTCAGCGAGGACACTGCGCACTTGGGTCCTCTGGAAAGCCAGATCTCACCGCGCCACACGGGTGGGCGGGGACCGGAGCCCGCTGGGGTTCACCCTCTTCACCACCCTCGCCCCAGCCTCCCCGCATCCAGGGCAGACACCGCCCTCTCCCGGCCCCCACCCAGCACCCTGCCGCACGCCCCCACCCCACCGTCCTCCTCCGCAGACCCTGTGGAGTGCTGGAGGCTGTGAGGAGATGGCTGCGTGCAGATTTGGACATGAAACACGGAGAAACCCCCCAAGTGGAGCAAGTTCTCAAAGTGGGCCTGGGGGACCGGGAAGCAAACATCACCCCCTCGCCGCAAAACATCGTGCCTAAGATGGACCCTGGCTGCCCAGCTTCTCAGGCGCGGCTCCGGGCCTTCTCTCCGGAGCGTCCATCCCGTCTCTCAGTGGGGCCCCCTCTGCTCTGTCCCCATGTGGCATACTGGGCCCCCGTGCTGCCGCCCCGTGCCGCTGAGGGTGGAAACCCCATCCACTCGACAACCCTTTCCCGAGTGCCAGGCACGGGCTGAGAGCTGAGAGCTGGGGGGTCCAGCCCTCAGGTACGCACGAGAGGCACCCCTGCAAGCGGACAGCGCCACCCCGATGGCAATGCGGCCGGCCCAGCCTCCCCGTCAGGCCTCCAGAAGGTGCACTGGACCCACAGAGTGAGGCGTCAGGGTGCCCAAGGGACCCTGGCAGGTCCATGGGGAGGGGACGGTGGACCTGGAACTAAAAGGACAAGTCCGTGGGTGGAAGGAAGGAAAGGCAGCCTGGCGGAGGGGACGGCACCGGCGGAGCACAGAGGCCCGAGAGCACTCAGTTCGCTCAGAGGGGTGGAGCCACGGCCGGAGGACAGAAGGCAGGTGGGATAGAGAGTCCACACCCTGATGTCCCGCCAAGAACGAGCTGGGGTTTCTCCGCCAGGAAGTGCCCTGCCGGGCCTTGTACAAGCTCGTGGGCACCGCTGAAGCCCCCTGAGGGCTGTGTGGGGGCCCCTGATCTACTCCAGGCGGTCACTGGGTCCTGGTTCGGGCTCAGCCCCGGGAAGAAGCTGCAGGGCCTATAGCTACAGGGCTGGGAATGGCTTCCTGCCCCCACGGAACTGATACGCTCGGTGAGGAACAAGATACAGTACAGACGATCCTCGACTGACAATGGGGTTTGTCCCGACAAGCCCGTCACAAATCGAAAATGCACGAAATGCACCTACCAAACGTCATAGCCTAGCCCAGCCCACCTTACGCGTGCCAGAACACTCCCACCAGCCCACGGTTGGGTGAGATTTTCTGACACAGCAAATGCACCCAGGGTGTCCAACCTGCGGTCCAAGGGCCGCGGGAAGCCCGGGAAGGCTGTGAATGCGGCCCACCACAAAATCATAAATTTACTTAAAACATGACAATGAGATTTTTTTTGGTAATTGTGTCGCCATGCATGGACTGAGTGGCCCAAGACGACTCTCCCTCTTCCAGGGCGGCCCAGAGACGCCGACAGTTCGCACTCCCCTGCCCCTGTGGTCGGCCGTCGTGACACCTGGCAAGTGGGGAGCGGCCCTCGCCCTGCCGTCCAGCAGCATCACCAGAGGGTGTCATAGGCACACCGCCAGCCCGGGAAGAGATCGAAATTCAGAATTTCAAGTTCGGTTTCCCCTGAACGCGTGTCAGTTTTGCACCGTCGTACAGCCGGAACCCAGAGCCGAATCACTGCGCACGAAGCAGTGCAGGCCATCGGCAGGAAGAAGGATCAGGTGCCGGGCAGTGTGGCCTCCAGGTGAGTGCAGGCAGGTGATGCAGGGACGTGTCCACAGCAGATTTACGGGTCAGGGAGAGTCGTCCCTTCCTGCCGCTGAACAGGGCACAGCTGTGTCCACTGGGCCAGCCACGGGCCTCTGTCCTTCCCAGCACCGCCACGCCGGCCCCGCCAGCCCCGCCGGCCCGGAGACTCTTTCCCCGCTGGCCTCCACACCCATTCACTCACGTTCACCGGAGAGGAAGTTCACACTGAGCCGGGCCCTGTCGGACCCTCGCTGACTCCCGGACTCAGACCCTCCTACTTTTGGGGTTTGCCTAAAACCACCCCAACGGATTCACGCAGCAGGGGGGGCATGAAGACATTCTAATAAGGGCTTGCATAAGGGAGCTGGCCCACCCAAGGCTTCAGACAGCAGCCCGCCGTTCCTGCCGGAGCCGGGGAGGTGCTGTGGATTCTGCGAATGTGCTTGTGTGTGGCTCGCGGAGTTCCTCAGCCTGCCGGGCGGTTCCGAGGGCAGTCGCTTCAGAGCTGAGCGGGGCCTCGGTGCGCGTCTATTACAAACGCATCAGCCGCACGCGTGGCCCATCTTCCCCCTCACTGCGCGCAGCGGGGGCGATGGAAACGCGGCGTTTCAAAGCCCCCAGCAAACTGCAGCAAAGGATCAGTGTAAGATCACCGTCTCTGCCCGGGGTTCCTCTCTCAAAGGCGGGCAGCGGCGCCCGGGGGGAGCGCGGGCCTGTCAGACAAGCCCGTTCACGCTCGCGCTGCCGCTGTCGTTGGCCGGGCGGGCTGGCGATGGGGAGTGCGGATGAGAAACCCGCCACGTGCGGTGCCACCGAGAAACCTCCTCGGGGCCAGCGCGGGGCCAGCGCGGGGCCAGCGCCGCCCCCGCTCTGCCCTCTGCGCGGGTGGCGGCGGGGGGCTCCGACCGACACAGATGTCACGGGACCTTGGATTTCGGCACCGGAGAGACTCGGAACCCAAAGCCCGCGAGGAGCCGCATCTGTGAGCCCCGAAGAAAGGGCAGGGCGCCCAGAGGTGACAGTGAGAGCCTTGGCTTTCCACAGAGCAGGCCGAGACAGCCCCAGCGCAGACAGGTTGGCTGCAGTCCTGGGACTCGCCGCAGCGGCGGCTGCAGCCCAGAGATTCATCCAGAAAGAAAACAATGAGCCTCCTTCTCCCTGGAGCCCTCGGTCCTCCTGTTTGTGCTCGTTCTGGGCCCTTGCTTCCCCCGGTGGCTGGGGCCCGGGAGAGGGTGTGCCCCTCTGCAGCGGGGAGCCGCACGGGCCCAAGAGAAACGCAGGCAAATCTGTGAACTGCGAGCTACCGACGGCCCACGCCGACAGCCCACCCAGACAGCCCACCCACTGCAGCCCGCTCTCCAGCTACAGGGGGCGCGCAGAAGCTGCTGGGCTCCGTCACAGCTCTCGGGGAAGGCGGGGGGCAGCTGACTTCTGGACTCTGCCCCTGCTCCCAGGGCTGAGGAAGGAGGCCTCCATAACCCCACCTGCCAGGGGACTGGGAGGTGCACCACCCCTGGAGATAAGAGGTCACACCATATAGGACAGATTCAGATTTTGCTGTTTCAGCTCACATCCATTGCGCTACCTGGGGTTACCTCTTCCTTTGACCACCCCTAAGCATCCTGACAGGTAGGTCATCAACTCTAATTTATGGGCAAGGCCACTGAATCTCACGAAGGTTAATTGACCTGCCCCAATTCACACGCCTAGGCAGTGGCCAAGCCAGGAGTCAAGTCCAGGGGCTTCTGCAGAAGGCATTCACCTGGCTGCTTCAGAGGTGGCGGCTCCCACACACCTGGGGGTGTCTTGTGGCCGCTTTCACCTTTCACCCCCGTGGTGTCACCCCTTCAGATACAGATTTTCCCCATCGTTCTGGTCTTTATGTCCTGCCACCCATTTGCTCACGAATAAACCAGATTTTAAAGCAGCTGCAAATACCTGGCAACCATAAAACCTGATTTGCGTCTTGTTCAAAATACCCAAAATGAAACAGGTGCGGGAGCCCTGCAGATTCCCATGTGGCAGGCGGTACAGGTGAGGGTTCCTTGAGGCTCCACCCACCACCTCTTGTGCAATAGGCCCCACTACCCACAGGGACAGTCGTCGTCACCGTCGTCACCATCACCATCGTTACCGCTGATTTCACACCTGCGCGCTGCTCGTGACCCCTGGCTAATTGGGGCTCACCTGGGCCGGGGCCCACCCCTGCTGTCTGTCCTCCACGTGGCTCACCACAGCCTCCCCCACGCACACCGCTCCCTGGGGAGCTCCCCCAGGGACCCTTTCCGGCGGCATCCTTACACAGCTGCCCCCCTGTCCCAGTTGTTTTTCGAGAAGCAGTCCCCAGGGTTTCGCTCAGGCAGACTCCAACTTGACCCTGCCATGTTGATCTGTTCACATCCACCTCCCTCGGGAAAGGGGTGCCAAGCCCCGGGGGCCCAGGGGTGGGTCCTGGCAGCCTCCCAGCCTCTGCAGCTCGTCACCTGGCGCCTTCCACCTGGCCACATGTTCGGACACGCCTGCACCTCAGTGGTTCCTGCAGCGGCAACCCCACCCCCACCCCCACCCCCTGCAGCAACAGCCAGCTGCACAGCCCCAGGGCGGCGTGTCAGCAGAGCGTTTCAGAGGGGCACCTGGGCAGCGTGTCAGGTAGGGTAGGCGAGGGAGGCATCGCTCAGCACCTGATCTTGACCTTTACGTTTGCCAAGAGCTTTAAGTCACTTCCATTAGCTGTTCCTCTTCCACGTGCTTGGGACAGGGGTGGGAACCCTAGTCCTCCTTCGAGAATAGGGGAAGGGAGACACACGGTCTCTAGGGACACAGCCACGGAGCAAGGGGGTCAGTGCAGTGTGTCCCTGAGCCCCCGTCCCCCTGGCCTTGCGTGTGTCCAGCAAGCGCACCGGGGAGGAAGAACTTGGAGGGTGGCTTCCAGAGCCGTGGTCTAAGACTTGAATGTGCTTGGAGCAGGGTGGAGCGCTCCTGGTCCGCAGAGGCAGGCTCCGAGGGCCGGTGATCGCAGTGAGTCACAGGGCGACGAGCGCCTCCCCAGTCACTCCCCGGTGAGCGCTGACACCAGATATATTTTTAAACACAGGCCTCGTAGAGAGAATGTCCCCTTGCATGTCCTCATAGCCTACTAATGGGCAGCCGTTGGCAACTGATGCCATCCGCCCGTGCGAGGCTGCGTTCTCAATTTTTATTTCTATTCTCGTCCCCTGGCAGACCACAGCGCTCGCTGTCCCAGGAGACGCAGGCTGCTGATGAGCGAGGATGTTTCGGAAGGTTCTCGCCTGCTCTCAATTTCAGGGCTGGGACTTCGCTCAGGCGTGGGGCCTCTGGGCCTGGGCTCAGGTACCGAGTTGGTAGCTTTGACACTTTCATTCTTCGCACAGACTCCATGTCAACTGCCCGTGGCTCCCAGAGGCTGGGCCCTGCCTGGCCGGGCTGAGCAGGGGCTGGAGGCCGGAGAGCCAGCTGCGGCCCCCATCCGTGCCCCCGGGACAGCCCAGTGCTCCTGCCGGCTCTCTCCGGCGGCGGGGGTCCCCTCCTCTGCCAATGGAAGGAACCGTTCTGGTGTCAGCTTTGCTTCCTCTCGTCACTCTGATAAGGACTGATTTCCTGAGCCAGAGAAAAGGGAGGCGCCTCCTCACCCGTCCTGGGAGGGCTCCTCCCTGCGGCCTGAGCTCGGGATATCCTGCCGCCTCGGCCCCGTGTGTTATTGTTACTGCTGTTGGGTGAAAGGAGCGGCCTCTGACTAGAGGCCGGAGCAGACGCCCCGGGCCTGCCCCGGCCCTGGCCCCCGCCCTGGCCCCCGCCGGGGACGGTCCGTGCACGGCTGTGTTTATCTGAGTTATGCAACATAAACAGCTCCAAGGAGACGGCGCTCCACTTTTGTTTTCAGGCTCAGCCTTCCTTTGCCCTCAGCGGAGCTGGTCGCTGGGGTGGTTTCCTGTGGCCTCCCTGTTTTGCTGCTGGAGAACAAAACAGCCCGCTCTTGACCCTTCTCGGGGTCCGGCCCTTTCCTCCTCCCGTGACCGGACAATGAAAGCAGTGCTGATCCTGCCGACCGCGTCCTCCAAGGCCTCGGCGGCGGGGCCGGGGCAGAGCCGAGTCCGGCCGGGGCAGAGCCGAGTCCAGCCGGGGACGGACTCCCTCTGTGGCTTCCTCACGAACAGCCTGTCCTCCAGCTGAGTCAGGGGCGTCCGGAGACCCTTCACAGCGTAACTCCGGGGAGTGTGTGGCTCCGCCCGACTCTGCAGGAGCACGTCGGTCCGTGCAGTGGCGCGAGGTGCACGTGGCCGCAGTTAGAAGGAAACTTTAAAACAGGGAGACGTCAGCCCCATGTTCCTCTACTACTCACAGCCGCTCGGACGTGTTCAGAGCGCTTCCCTGATGCCCAGACCCAGCTCCCGGCCTGCCTACCCAACGGCTGCGCACGGCAGAGCGATGCTGCCGTCCCCTCGCCGAGTGTGGCTCGGCAGGTGGGGTGGGAGGCACGGTTGGGTTGTCGTGCATGTTTAGTCACAGCTTTCTCAAAGGCACTCTGCAGGGTTGACTCGTGTATTCCTATATTTATAGAGTTGTCTTAAAGCAGGTAACACATATTTTCAGAACAGTTATTAATTCTCCAATTTCTTGTGGTGAGGTTCTGCCTCCGTCTGTAAAATTTCACGTTGCTGTCCTCATCTCTGCCTCTCATCGCCCCGACCTGGGGGCGAGAGGAGCCGTCTTTTCCACTCTGAATCTGGAGAAGGGACCAGGACAAGTGAAAGCCATAGAGGCTTGGAGACTCTAGTCACCGGGGCGGGGGTGGGGGGGAGATGCGACCTTGAACAGAGCACAAGGCTGGACACCGCCAGCCGCAGTTTTCTTCCCACTGGGTTCCCAGAAAACCACAGGAAAAGAAGGAAAGGAAGGAGAGAAAAAGGGAAAGAAGGAAGGAAGGAAGAGAGGGAGGAAGGGGAGGAAGAGCAAATCACAGCAATGAGGGCGGAGGAAACGGAACTGGAGGTTCTGCAGTAAGCAGTCCTTCAAGGCCCGCCGGGGGAAGCCGCGCAGCGCCCTGGCTCTCTCGGAGCCTTCCGGAACGCCTCTGCCCCTTCCAGCGGCAGCGGCGCAGCCTCCAACTCTTGCACATCCTCTCATTTGCCAGGCCCACCGCACCCTCCTGCCAGCCCCCTGGACATGTCTCTCCTTCAAGGTCAAATCCAATGCACCTCAGCTTCTCAGGGCTTTCCAGTGTGGTGAAAGCCCTGGCCTGCAGAGCACCCCCCCACCCCGGGAGGGGGCTGTGAGCCGTGGGGCAGGGGGCAATCTGCGGGCCCCACTTTCTCACACGCGGCTCAGATGCGCAGGGTGTGACTGTAAACAGCGTCTCCCTCGCTCTCTCGCTCGCTGCCAGGGCTGGCCTCTCCGCCCCAGTCCCGTTCCCGTCACCCTAGGGGTTCCAGTAATAGGGCGTGAAGCAAACAAAGAAAAACAGTAATCTCGTGTTCCAATTGCATTTTTTGTTTTTAGAAAATGTTAATGATAGGTTATTTGATTACTCTCGGTTTGGCTCTGCTCGCTCTTTATTAAGCACATCTGGTATTTAGTAACAATATAAGTAGCAGGAGTTTTTCTGGCACTTAAAAATAAGCTCATCCAATGTTGCCATGCAGTTTGGAAACTCGTCAGAGAGGCCAGCCAAACTTGTGGAGATACAAGACTTTTTCTGTAGGCTGGGCAGCTGGCCAGGACAGCTAAAAAATGTGAATTGGCTAAGAGCTGCTGCCACGCAAACACTTCTGGAAATTTCTGTGCGCGGGCCTGCCAAATCCATTATGCACAACATGAATTACACGAGTTTCTATCTCTCCAAGCAGTTGCTTTTTGAGCTGAATTCTCTATACACTTTTTGAAACATACACACACAACCAAAATGAGAAAAACACCCTAAAAATCCACTACCATTTTTTTTTTGTCTCTTTCCATTTGGGTTGCCAAGCTCACAATTTTTCCTGAATTGGGAGCAATAGCCTCAAACTTTGGTTTGAATTACATTAAATCTAACACGTGGGAGGCAATTGTGCTTCCTGGAAATTCGAGAAAAGAGGGGCATCTCACATCATGGGGACGGCCTAATGTCTAGAGAGGAAAAACAATGAAATGCAGCCAAAGAACTTGGAAGAGGAGAAACATACACCCTCCCCTCGGCAGGCCCAGTAGTTTGGATGTGGGCCTTGCTGCGGGATTTCAGAGGGGGTGGGGGTGGGTAAGGGGGTAAGCAAACCTTTGGGCAGAACATGCTTCTCCGAGCCTGAGCCTGCCGCCCGCTGGGAGGGGCCACTCACAGGGTCTGGGGCCCTGTAGGCCTGCCAGCCACTCTGGCATTTTCAAGAGCAGAAGGGCACGCCCCAGTGGGTCAGTGAAAGCCAGGGACAGACCGGCTGGCCCTGGGAGTCAGATCCCGGCTCCGCCCAGGCTTTGCTCCGGTCCAGGACTTAGGTTTGTACCATTTTGTTTCTGGTGCCCAGTGGGGACTTGCCTCCTTCTGCAGTTCGGATGCACTGGGTGGCTCAGGGCTGCTCTCCAGGGCCTGAGCGGCACTCTCTTCCCCGAAGTGCAGGGGTGCCACTGTTCACAGAACGCAGGTCACTGTGCTGGGTGCAGCCGGCCCCTCCTGGTTTCCACTGTGTGTGCTGCCTTCCTGGTCCTCAGCCTTTCCATGAAGGCCGGAAGGCGGCTCCCCACCCTTCAATTCCTGGAGGTCTTTCTGATGTTATGTAACTGTGTCAATTCTAGTAATTTGAAACGCTAAAGTGTTCTAAGAGCTGGTGGTGTCAGCTGTGTGACTCCACCAAGTTGCCATGTTAGTCTCTGCCTCAGTTTCCCTCTCAGTGTTTGCTTGTTGCCATTTTCCCAAGGTTTGGGGAAAGTCATGCAATTGGGTGTCAGGCTCTGTCCCGGACACTGGAAACCTTGTGACCTCCTTCAGGTGGCCGCCTCTCAGGTCTCAGCAGCGTCCTCACTTATGAAATGCTACAGTAACAACCTCCTCATAGCAAGGTCGTGAAGAATCCAATGTAACAATAATCATGCCCCTGCTTTGCAGACTGTAAAGCAGTAGACAAATGTGGGTGGTGATTAGCACCTTTCAAGCCCTAATTTAGAAATGTATTCCTAAATTACTGTGAATGTGGTGTGGAGGGTGTGGGTGGAAGCGGTCCAGGCCCGCACACAATGCATTCTGGGCTTTTATTGGGGTTGCTTTCTGCAGCTGACATAGGGCGACCTCTCTCAGTATAACCCTGAATGAAAGCGTGTCACCTGCTTCTCCATCTCTGCCTTCCCCTCTCTCTCTCCCTCCCTCCCATCCGCTGTCTTCCCTTTCTTTCCGAGCTCATCGGCCGCAATCGCTGATAATGTGCCACTTGTCTCCATTGACCTAAGATTGAAGGAGAAGGTGCCGGAGCTAATTAAATTCCCTTCCCATTGCGAACTGTATCCCAGAACTATGGTTCACACTAAGCAGTTAAACAGGTTTGGGCAGTTACAGAAAAAAAAAAAAAGGAAGAAAAAGAAAAAAGCTGGGGCCCCAAGAAAGTACTCTTGGCCTCATTTCTATTTGGCTCACGTTATCCGTCCTGTTCTTGGCTTGAATTTGGATCACAGGACACATTTTCTCAGTTTCCTTTTCTCATGTTCCTGGATCTTTGTTGCAGAATTGTAGGAAACACAGACCGGGGCTGCCGGCCAGCCAGGGTCCCGCCCCTTCCCAGGGCGGCCGGGGTCTGTCTCCGACCCCACGTGTGCGGCGCCGGCCGTCCCTTGTCCCTGGCCCCTGGCACGGTTTTCTCTGCTCTGACCGCCCTTCGGGGATTTTAAACTCAGACGACTGGAGGGCTTTTCCTCTCGTCGGCCCAGTGGGCCCGGCGACCTAGCAGCCTGAGAGCTCCCCCCAGACTTCTGTGGGGTCTGCCCTTGGGGGCCGGAGGACACTCAGGGCCTCGTGAATTAGGGGGCTCCGGCCACAGCGGAAACATGAAGAGCAAGGCATGCAGAAGGCCACTGTCGGGGCACTGCACAGGGAGCCTGGGGCCTGGGGGAGGGGTGACAAAGGGAAGACAGAAGTGACGGGGAAGAGGGCCTGGCCAACGCCACTGCCAGCCCAGGCGGGGACCGCGGCCACCCGCAGACGCCGGCGGCTCTGCGTGCCCAGCCCCAGCCTGTGTGCCCGCCCCGGGCTCAGACCACCAGCACTGCTGCGCGTGGGGTCACCAGGGGGAGCGTGGGACTTTCTGGAATACGAGTCAGACTGGGGAGCGTTCCCCAGACATTGTCACACCCGACCAGTCCCTCCTGTCCTTCGCCTTCTAGGGTTGCCTCTGTGATTCATCACCGTGAATGTTTGCTGGGCGCCGGCCACCTCTGGCACGCCGGTGTGAGTTCTCCCCGTCCTTCCCACGGCGGCCCTGTCCCCGTCTCCCCAGAGGCAGGTGCCTGCAGATCCCTGGTTTCCACCGGGGGGGACGCGAGGCTTGGGTGGACTGAGCGACCCAGCCACGTTCGCACGGTCAGTGGCAGGTGCTGAGGCCTATTTTTGGTGTCCCGTCAGCTTCCCCAGGGCCACCGCCCGCGGCTCTGGCCTGTTGATTCTCACCCCATTCTGCTTCATTAATGTCATTTTTGCATTTGTTGTCAGAAGGGGTCCCCGTGGGGGCACAGGCAGAAACACAGTCTCCTCTGTGCCTGCCTGTGAGCTCCGTTGCATGCTGCGCTGTGTGTGTCACCGGCCGGTGCCCCCAGCGTACCGGGACACCTGCGAGTGGGCCTGAGACGCCCCCCACCCAGCCGGGGCTTTCGCGTCGCCCCACCTTCCTACTCACTAGCCCTCGCGATGACCTCAAGGAAATGCCACACTTTTAGTAACAAGCTACCCTAAGGAAGGGTCGCTAACATTTAAGCTTTCAGGTCACAGCCACCCGTCAGTGTTTACAGACAAACCACTTCACCTGACATGTTTAAGTTGATGATCATTTCCCAGGGCCGATGCCACTTTTGTTCGCGTGACGTGTGCTGAGTCCCCGCGGTGGGCTCACGAGTCCCCGTGGACACGGGCTCTGGGGCAGGCGCCGCCCCGGGGAGTCCACAGGTGTGGAGTGGGCGCGGGCCCTGCCCGGAGTCCCGGAGGAAGCTTTTCCTGGCGTTCTGCACAGAACCCAGCTCCTCCTGCCCAAGGCGGCGGCTGCAGCTGGAGAGAAATTAAAGGTGCCGCCTCGGAATGGTGATCGGATGCCCCTCAGCGTGGCTGCTGAGGTCGGCCACGCAACCTTCCTACTGGGAGGGAGGAAAGAGAGAGCAAAGCGGGGCTGTCGCTGTTGTTTCTAAATAACGACACTGGTTTTATCACCGCAGTGTGATTATTAGCGCCACATGTCACCTTCTTATCTTATTGATGCAATACTCCAAAAAGTGAAAGTAATTTTTAACAAATCTTAGACGCCACAGACTGAATAGTAGCTCCTTTCTAGATCATAAGTATATGTGTTCTTAAAATTTTTAGTATGATTTTATTTATTTATTTTTAGAGAGGGCAAGGCAGGGAGGAAGAGGGGGAGAGAAACATCAGTAGGTTACCTCTCGCACGCGCCCCAACAGGGAGGCTGGCCCCACAACCCAGGCGTGTGCCCTGACCAGGAATCAAACCGGTGACCTTTCGCTTAGCGAGACAACACCCAACCCTGTGAGCCACACCAGTCAGGGCAGGTATATTTGTCTTTTATTGCCGTGTGACAAACATCCACAGACTTAGCACCTTGAAAACACACCCACTTATTATCTCAGAGCTTCAGTAAGTCAGCTAGCTGGGCCCTCTGCACGGGGCCCCAGGGGGCCACAGGGTGTCAGTGGAGCCGGGGTCTCAGGGGGGCTCCGGGTCCCCTCCCCGGCTCCCGTGGAAGAACTCAGTTCTCCGGAGCTGAGGCTCTCCTGGCAGTTTGCATCCTGAGGGAGAGAGACCTGCTGCTTGGAGTCTCTGCCCTCTCGACCTTCTTCTAAAGGGCTCATCTGATTAGGGCAGACCCACCCAGGCTAATAATCTGTCTTTTGATGAACTTAACGACAACCGATTAGAGATCTTAATTACATCTGCCAAATCCCTTCACCTTTGCCACGTTACTTAATGAAATCGCAGGAATGATATCCTATCACCTTTGATGCCGACAGGGGGTGCCGGGGTGGCCCGGGAATCTGCCCACCACAATAAGCTACTTGTGGCTTGGAAGGCAGTCTTAGAGATTTTTTTAAAAATCTGTCATTATGTTTAGAAGAACAATAGGCACGCAATAGAAAAATAATTGATGGGTGTTGAAAATTTAATGATTGCAAATTAATTCACGTTTTGAAGATACAGAGTCTCTCCCAGAGCATCCAAAATGGAAAAAGGCATTTTTTTCCTCCGTAGGCTGGGGCGGAGGGAAGTGTGGATCAGTAGCAGCCGAAAGAGCACAAGGGCCGAGAGAGAGAAGAGTGAGCTGGGACGCCAAGGTTTCAGCTCCAGCCCGTCCCCGTCCCCGAGATGGATGGGTGTGAGCTCCCAGGCTGCGGCTTCGGAGGGCGGGGGAGACCGTGCCTGTGGCCCAGCCCTCGCAGGGCTGCTGGCCGGGCCAATGAGACAGTGCCGGGGGGCTTTGTTAGGACAAACCGTGGGCACGGAGGTCTCGTTGTCCCGACACAGATCGCCAAGGAACCTGAGGTCAATGATACACAGCTATTTCCAGAGACGGACAGGTGATCACATCGCCAAGAGTTTTGTTTTGTTTTTTCTCAATGACACCCAGAGAGGCCAGCCTGAACGATAGCCCAAATCTCTCCCGTAAAAGGGGCGATGGGGGGATGTGTTTTATGTGCACATGAGAGAGAGAGAAAGAGAGACAGAAAGACAGAGAGACAGAGAGAGAGCCCCTTGCGAAGTTCCTTCAAAGTTTTACCCCGAAGCTGAGTTCTAGGTCAACAATCTCTCGTGGAACCTCTAGAGCTGACTGGCGGAGTCCCCTGTGAGTCTGCGCATGGCACACAGAGGAAGCGAGATCCTGGGGAGTCTGTGCCCTCCTGGGTCACGTGAGAATCCCCACTCAGCCAGGGCCAAGCAGCTGCTCCGGGCAGGGCGGCACAGCCCAGGCCCGGATACGCGGCCGAGTGGGCCTCCCTCCGGCAGGGAAGAGTCCGCTGTGCCGTGTTACGATCAGGTTCATGGAGGAAATACACCTAGAACAAATATTAATAGTGTGGTGATAGTGGTTGTTGTTGCGACGGTTATGTCTGTTGAAAATACCAGATCTGGAGTGTGGGTTTCCCAGGCTAAATCTGCCCTTATTTAAAGGAAACGGACAGATGCATTTTAAAAAACTGAAGATAATATAAAAAGGAAAGAACATCGACTCATTTTCTTTGTTTAACCATCGCCTTAGTTTTGTTGGCTGAGAAAGAATAAACAATTTTGGTTTTTTAAAGAACTGGTATTTAGACTCTGTGCCCCGGGCCGCCCCGTGCAGACACGAGGCCCAGCCGCTTCTAAATTCTCTCCTGGGTTCTGAGCCTCAGCCCAGGGCGGTGGCTGTCTAGATGGAAAGCGACAGGCACTTCGAATGGCCTGGAAGCCGGCTCAGTGGGTGACGTGCGCACCTCCGAGCTCGCAGTTCCTAGAATCGTCCCAACAGCCCCATCTCCGCGTGAAGTCGCTGACTCGTCAGGAAGCGCTTTCCTGTGATGAGCAGACCTGCCGGTTCCTTCTCTGGTCTTCCCGTGTCCAGTCAAACAGGCGTGCTGGAACATGATGCAATCTGAGCGAACCGCCGTGCTCTGAGTCACACGCCTGAGACGTCTTTGGGCGTGACATGTTGGAAGCACAGCTTAGACCTGACACAGGGACACACACGGTCACAGCAAAGGGAGAAACAGGAAGTGGAGCGTCCTGTGCCTCAGCCTGGTCTGGACTGTGGACTTCTCCGGACTCTTTACTACACGAGGGGTCCTGTGTTGGAAAGTCACGGGGGCAAACCGGTGCTGTATGGTCGGCATGCCTTCAACAGAAGACACGCGAGATAGGTGAACCATGTATCTCCAAATGCACCGCACATTTGTAACTCGCCTTCAGTGCGTGGCGGATCGAGAAGGATGTGCAGGGAAAATACCAGCGGTGGTACACCGCCTTTCTTAGCAAATTCCTGCACAACAAAGAACATTCACGTCCTGTGCTGTGCGGACTCTGTTTTTGAAGCATTTTAGGAAAGGATGTAGAGAATAACAACAATTTCCAAAAGAAAAATCACAAGATGGCCGTAAGTTTAAGTGGCATGACACAAGGTTATTGCCTATAACGCAAGCCTGAGTAGGGTACCCCAGTTCCCACAGCGCGCGGCCTTTCGGTGGGAATGGTCCGGAGTGAAGTATTTGAAGTGATCTGCGTTGTAAGGTGGGCTGACATGTCCTATGGGGGAGGGGAGACATGTAGAAAGTTCCAGAACATAAACCAAGCCATACGGGTGTGAATGACATTAAGGTTTCCTTGGATGGAATAGACTTGGTGTGAAACATCACAGTGTGTGACGTTTACGACAGGACTGAGTTCTGCACTGAGGCACGCCGACCAGGGACACCCAGAGAGTTCAATGACAGGCCACAGGGATCCATGGTGAGTCCCAAAGCAGGAATTGGCTTGAGAAGCCGTGTTCGTGAGCGGGTTGTTGTAGCAGCTGCGAGGGCGGAGGCAGCCGGGCAATCTCTAAGGATAATGGCCAAACCCCCTGCATCTGTAACATGGATGTTTGTTACACAAGTGAGCCTTCTCATTTTCAAATCCACAATCTTACCCGAGTTAGGTAACAGCCCCGAGAGGCAGGCAAGCATGGTTTTTATTGTTCATATTTCCTTGCCAAGCAACCGAGCCTGTGACTTCAGGTTCACAGCCAGAAACATGGGGGGGCCAGTCCTAGCGACGCGACCCTTGTCCCTTCAGGAGGAGCCCTGGGAGAGGTGGATCACGGAGGTCTTCTTCTTTCCTCTTCTTTTCACTTTCGTTTTCTCTAAATTTTCTGCAAGGAACATGTATTATTTTACAGCTATAAAAATGTTAAACATGAGTGTTTCAGAGAAGAGACAAAATGCCCATTCTCACGCCTTTGAGTCTGCCGTCTTTTCTCAGCTCCCGCTGCGGCGGGTGCGTTCTCCCCCATGCCGCGCCCCCCCCCCCCCCGCCCCACGTTGCCCGTCCCTGGCCTCTGCCCGGGGAACCAGGCGCAGGGAGCCACGCCGGAGCTGGAACAGCCCAGGCTGTGCGTCTGGGGCATGGATTTGTATCCTATTTTTGACAATGTTGGGGAGTTCCTCCCTATCTGTGTTCCCTACTTTCCTGTTCTGTATCCTTTCCACCAGCTATAAAGTGTTTCGAGATTCCGAAGCAAACTTTGCCTTATCAGGGAAAGGTGATACTAAAATGACACTCTTCTGGGATGCTGTTAAGATGCTAAAGTGGTGGGATGGAGCCATCTGCCTAGCCTTGCCCATATTCCAGCGAGACTCGGGCAGCAGGAGTGTGGACAGGCGGGAGTGAGGGTGCAGAGCCAGGTGTGTCAGAGGAGCCGAAATGGGACCGATCTCCTGCCAGCCCTTCCCCCTGAGCACAGCTCTCAGGGGACAGTCCCGACAAACGGGCGTGGCCAGAAACTCCTGCACGGAGGCGCTCTGATCTTGAGTCATGGGTCACAGTGGACCGGACCGGCTGCTTCGCTGACCTCGGGCCAGCAAGCTGAGCTTCTCCATTCCTACCTGTAAATAAATTATCTCACTGGGAGGCGGAGGACACTGGAGATCAAATCTCTGAAGGATCTTGAACTGCTTAGAATTCATCAGTTTTAACCTTTGGGGGGGCTCTGGGATCCCTCTGAGAATTTAGTGAAAGCTAGACGCCCACCTCCCACAAAAATACAAATATACCCATCAACTTTTCCTATCAATTCAAATGGTTTAGAGACTCCCTGATGCTTAAATTTCCTTTCGGTGGAGAAAAAGAGAAAAAAACCCTACCTTAGAAGTGCTTACAATACTTGAAGACTAACAATGTATCATTTTTATCACGTCAGGGCCCCCCTGGCGGGCTTCCTCCATGTAGCTGAGTGCCATGACCTCGTTATCTTCCATCCACTGTCCTCAGAGAAACAAGTCTGCCACTGTCTCTGCTGGAGTGCATCCCTCCTCTCTCCCCACCCCCTGGCCTCTTTGAAAACTATTTGGGTTTGTTCATTTTTACTCTGACAGCTTAGAACCCCGGGTGCTTTTGCTGTTGGTCTTCTGGGTCAGGCAATGTAGATTCCTTCCTCCTAGGTATCATCTGGTAAACAAATAAGAGTACTCATCACGGGAATGGGTTTTTAAAATTGGTTCTTCTTGCCCTGGCCGGGTGGCTCAGTTAGTTGGAACATCGTCCTGTACACCAAAAGCCTGTGGGTTCAATTCCCGGTCAGGGCACATACCCAAGTACACACACACCATCGGGGCACACACGGGAGTTTCTCTCTGTCTCTCTCTCCCTGTGTGTGTATATAAATCAGCGTTTCTCTCATACGGATGTTCTTCCCTCTCGCTGTCTCTCTCTGTCTCCTTTCCTTGCTCTCTCTAAAAACCAATGAAAACATATCCTCAGGCGAGGATTAAGAAAATAACACAAAATAAAAGGGGCTCTTCTTCATCACCCCCTGATGAAGGGCCCTCCACACATCACGGAGGACACTCGGCATAAGCATTCAATCCGCGACTGATGAACATTTGCATAATTATTATTCTTATTTATTCTACGATGATTGAAAAGCAGTGGTCTTGAAAAAAGAAATTTTTAAAGACAATCTGTCGTGCGTAGGTTTCAAAGGAATCAGCCCATTGATTCAATAATGAAGAAAATCATTATATCCTCATTCCCCCCCTCAGCATCTTCTGTTTTCTTCCCTCCTCGTTCGGCTCAGCTGGGGATTAGGCCCATCCTGGAGTTACGCTCAGAAAAACGGGTCTGATGGAGGAGCGGCATCGTTCGCAGACAACTGGACTCACTCGGCAGGGAGACACCTGAGTGGGTGACGGGGCTTCTTCTAGAGAAACCCCCTTCCTTTCCCTGTCCTGTCCTTGGCACAGTGTGTAGGGTTCAGTGCACCGGGGCCTGGGGTTTTCTCTTTGTCTCTGTGTGTGTGTGTGTGTGTATATATCATATATATTCCCCCTCCACTATCTTCTGGAGAAGGAGCCGGTATCGACTGCAGCTGGCGGGGCCGCCAGGGTTGACATCCCGGCGACGCTAACCCAGATAGAAATGAGCATGACATCAGCCGTCAGGCCGGGGAGCCTGGCCGCGCGCCAGCCTCCGAGAACCGCCGCCTTTGCGTCACTGTTCCCTTGGTAATGCTTCCCGGAGCCTTGTCAGCTGTCCCCTGAGGTTGTTTCCCTAATATGTCAACAGGCATTCCTGAATCTTTAATGCTGGGTAGCTCTTTTCCTCTTCCAAAAGCACTTAGGTGACCACGCAGCTGCCGCGCCCCGTCGCTGTGATCTTTCAGAATGTGTCTCTTTCATGAAGTGCGTGTGTGTTCTATTCAAAACATTCGAGGGGATTTGAGGAGGTTTGGATTTCTGCTTCTGCAAGGGAGAGGCCCTATTTTGGAATAAGCGGGGCCGCCAGCTTAGTGCCGGGAGCTGCCTCTCCGCTTTTATCTTCCTTAGGAAAAGCCCTGTCCCCTCCCCAGCTTATCCGAACCCTCCAATTATCCTGTTGCAGTGTGACATTTCATAGAACAAACGGCTGGCGGAGACTGGCTGGCATCTGCCCCCACGTCCGCTGTGCTCTCTGACCTTGCTCTCAGAGAGTCGGCGCGACAGAAGAACGTGTGGGCCGTGACCTTGAGCGTCCCCTGCTTGCTGAGAGCCATTGTCAACCGTGGCCCACACGAAAACTATCTCCTCATTTTCCCCGTGCCTCCATTTGCTGCCCTGGTAACTCGATCTCCACTTTCATCTTGGTATATTTTTCCACTGAAAACTACCATATCCAAGTAGGTGAAAGAGCCTTGCGCTAACAGCCCCTCCTGCCAGCTGCACGCGAGCACAGCTCGCCGAAGTTCGGCTTCCTCCGCCGCGCACCGACCTCACGTGGCCGCGCAGTTGCTATAGCAATTAATCACTGTCCCTGGTTTGAGCGGCTGAAATTTAGAAAGAAGTCATTTGGTCATTTGGGGGGATGGGGAAGTACGGGTGTTACTAAATTCACTTAATGGTGAGCGACCAAGATGGGACCCTTGGGAAAAAGCCACGCCCCCGGGTGAGCATCAGATGCCACTGTGGGAGGGGCGCCTGTCGCCACCAGCCTCTGGGGGCGCAGGTCTCAGCCTTTCAGAAACGCGCTAAGAGCCCTGGGAGTTCTGTGGCCTTGGCACCTGCCTCTGGGCGGGGCTCCTGAGCACACCACCTGCCGACTGATGTAACCACTCAGTCTCTGTTCTGCAATTCTTGTGCCCTCAGCACCTGGACTCCTGGGACCACCCACGGAAGAAGGTCCCAGCAGCTGACGGGAGGAAAATGGAGACTGGGCTGCCCAGGAGGGGAGAGATTGAGAATCACTGGGTTTTACCACTGAAAGGAATTTTTAGAGATTTAGTGAAATCTAAGCTCCTTGTTTATTTTAAGAGTGAGAACTCCAAAGTCTAGAGAACTCACATGACTTTTTGCTGGTGTGGCCAGCAGGGCGGCAGACCCGGGATCGGGTGGCCAGACCCCTCCGCACCAGCTCTGCCCTTGTGGTCACAGCAGTCTGCTCTGGTGCAGGGACAGGGCCAGCCTGGGCAGACCATGGTCCTCTTCGCCCCTGCCCAGTGGGGTGTGAGAGACTTCAGGACCATTGAGGCCACCTGCAGAGTGGACATGAGCAGGAACAATGCGGCTCCACTCCAGGGGGCATCACACGGACACTCTCTGTTTTTTCTCGCTCAGCTGGGTGCGCCCAGGAGAGCTTTCCTCCCTGCACTCCACTTAGACCTCCCGGGGCGCGCCGTTCCCAGGCTGCACTGTCCCCTGGCAGGACCAGAGAGGCAGCCAGGAGCTGCCCAAGTGTTGCTACGGGGCCAGAGGCAGAGAACCAGCGTGGTGCTGGGACAGCACTGAGCTGGACTTGCCCTCCCTCCCCCTTGGGAGCACCTGGTTCGGAAGTGACTGGGGCACCTCAGTCGCTGCTGCGATCGTCACTTCCAGGACTTCCAGGGAGACTTCTCAAGGCGGCTGGTAAGCACTCATCCTGTCCGTGTCCAGGCGAATGCACCGGAATCAGTGTGGGTGCTCGGTGAGCGGGAAGGACGGTGGGTGGAACACCGCAAACCACCATGACCTTGGCAGAGAGGGTCGGAGCCATGCAGTCCCACCCGAGGAGCCCCAATTTACCCTCAAGGGACGCCAGCCCTAGCTGCGGGCACCTGGCTGTGCCGTGCGGTCGGTCTACCTGGGGCCAAGGCTGTGCGCTCCAGAGACACAGACAGCACGGAGGGTTCACGGAATTGCAGCCCGTGGTGGGTAGGGAGGCTCCACTGACCTCTGCCGAGGACACAGTGCAGTGTTTGCTGCTATCGCCTCTTCACAGATGGAAAACTGAATTCTTCAGTAGGGTGCAGGACGTGTCCCAGAAGAGTGAGCAGCTGTCGAGGGTCAGGCCTCGCCTCGCCTCTCCTTGATCAAAGTGGTGTTCCCTCGCCACACGCATGTGCATGTGCCCATGGACACCCATGCACACGAGCGAGCATGCACATGCACATGTACACACACACAGTGCACAGGTACAGGTCACACACACGTGCACTCAGGGTGAGGGGCACCCAGGCCTGTGCTCTGCTTGCTCCAGCCCCGGGAATCTGCAGCGCCTGGGGGTCTGGGCTCTGTGCTCTGAGGGTCAGATAAACCGGCCCAGTAACCAGAGCTCTCATTGCCCACAGGGACTGGGCCCAGAAAAACTGGAATGTCCCTTTTTGCATCTTGACACCTGAGAGCAGGCTGATTTGGGAATCCATTTTCTCTCTCCGGCTTAGGAATGAGTCATTTGGCAAATCCCTTCATGTGGAGATCACAGGCCTTTCCTGACGCCCCGTGGAGACACTAGTCTTCAGAACCTGCGGTGGGGTTTCGTTTGCTTGGCGTGGCCTTCTTGCCGCTGACACTGGCAGCAGGAGTGATGTGGAGCCTCATGCACTGCACACAGCGGCACGTGCCCACAGATGCAGACAGGGAGCTCAGCTCTGCTCGGAGCGCCCCGAGCTTTTCTCTCCAAGGCCCAACCGCTCCCCCATCTGCTGCGGCTTTGCGTCCGGGACCAGTGCAGACTGGGCCAGTGCTCCAGAGCAAGCCGGGGCCCGCCACCACACTCTGAGAGGTGCCCCTGGTGCCGAGGCAAAGCCTCAGATTTTCAGGGGGAAGTTTCTTGCTTTGTGTTTTCTGCAAATGTTAGCAGTTTCTTTATTCCTTAGGGAATGAAAAAAAATCATTACCAAAACACCATTAATCTGTTCATGCCTGACCTCTACGCTCTTCCCGTGGTTGGTTCATTGACACGTTTTTCCTGGGAAGTAGCTCACAATGTTTCAATGGCAAACTTCTATCCCAACGGCTACCACATGCACGGATTCCGTCCCTTGGAAAGTCTTTCCTGAGCACCTTCTATGGTCCAGAGAACACCACACGCACACTCCTTGTCCTCAGAAAGCTTATATATTTATATTTCCAGTAATGACTAAGAATAACTTTATAGATATGTTATAAACCAACACTAGAACTAAGGTCAATGCATGAAGCTTCCATTGAACTTGATGGGCTGGCTATCTTTATTCATCTATCTCTAAATATTTTTATGACGTCGCTTCTTGGCGATCGTGTTGTGGTAGGTAGGAGCTAATTATTAGCAAAGGAAAGAGAGCAGAGGGAACCAGGCACTGAGCTGTTGGCTTCACCAGGGAGCCACAGCTTTTCATGCAGCGTTGTGCCCCAAGGGGATGATCGCCTCTTCTGTCCCCCCTCCGGTGCCAGATTGCTGGGGGAGGGGGGGCAGGAGGGGCAGGCACGTGCACCGTGGAAGTCCTAATGGCACCGGGGGAGGGGCTTGACCGAAGAGGCCTGTCCATGTAGCCCGGGGAACAGAGGATTGACCAGGGGATGGACAAATCAAAAACCCCAGGAAGCTTGGGAAATGGAATGGTTCTCTTGAAAACGCACCAGGTCCATCCCAAACCCAAGCTAATAAAGTCGTGGGGGGACAAAGAAGTGCTCTCTTTCTCTTTCCCAGTCTCATCCACCCCGTGACACCCTCGCCCTCTGTGACTGCGGTGCGTTCTCTCTCACCTGGGCGTGCGGCGGGCTGCAGGGGCTCTGATGGCCTGAGCTTTCAGGTGAAGCAGAAATGCTGGACATTCGTGACGTTCCGGCCTTGCTGAAAACACAGCTGGACTTCTTCCACAGTGGGATGGACAGAGAGGGGACATGAGCAGCCTTCCACACACACAGATCATCTTGCGACACCACCATCTCCTGTGCACGGGTCCTCGGGGGGCTCTCCTCGCTGTTCCACGGAAGGGCCAGGTTTCCACAGACGACAATCTCAGTTTGAACACTGGGGACTGCGTTTCTTTCCGGAAACGCTGAGGTCCGCTCCTGACGTCCCTGGTATTCGCTGCGCACAGGTGTCACCAGGCGCCCTGCCGGCGGAGGCTTCGTCAGGGAAAATCTAGGTCTCTGTGATTTCTCCAGTGGCGACCACGGGCATTTGGCAAGAATGCTAGAAGGGCACCACCTGACCTATGAACGAACAAGGTTTACCTTGAAAAAGGACTCATAAATAAATATAATTTAAATGGCTCATTTTTCTTCAGGGACATAGAAAACAACTATTTTAATAAACTGCTTATTTTTGTAAATCTGGCCCTTGCTTATTACTCCTTCACTCATCCGTGGAGTGTGTGGTGGCCCAGGGGTTGTGCTCTGTGATTGAAGCCAAGTTCAACAACACACGGCCCCGCCCCCACCGTCCTGTAGGTGCAGCAGGGTGGGCGCAATCTGGTGGCAGTGGCAGGTTCAGTGCTTGAGGTGGGGATGGTGGGCCCTACCCGGATGGATGAGGTGGTGGGGGCTCTTCAAAGAGAGGACACTTGGGCCGTGCCTGCGACGGGAGTTTAAACCTGCGAGGTGTTTCGTAGGTGTCACTGCCTTGTCCCCATCCTTTTCTCCCTAACAGCTGTCCACGGTGGCCACATAACCCAGCCGTCAGAAAACAGCTACCCCAGCCCCTTTGTGGAGTAGGCTGCTTAGCATTCTGCTCCGCACAATCAGAGATTAAATTCCAAATTCACCACTCTGAAGATGAAACAGCTAATTACATACAGTAATTGCATTTAAAATCTATGTCTCTGAGTGACTGATGAAATCTTCTGTTTTACATACTCCTGACATTCAGGGCACCCAGCCCCTGGCTGTGCTGAAGGGCAGCGCCTGTGCAGTCTACAAGGTGGGCACAGCCTCGCGCTTCTGCCCACATCCTCTCCTCGAGTTCGGTCTGTGCCTTGAAAGAACGCTTCTGTCAGAAAGGAAGAGGTAAAATTGTCTCTGTTTGCACGTGACATGGTATCATACAGAGAAAACCCTAAAGACTCCACCCCAAAACGGTTAGAACGAATAAACTTAGTAAGCTTGCAGAATACAAAATCAGTATTAAAAAATCAGTTCTAGTTCTATACACTAACAATGATGCGTCAGAAAGAAAAATTAAGAAAACAATGCCATTTACAATAAGCACGAGAAAAAGAAAATATTGTACTTAGAATTAAATTTAACCAGAAAGGTGAAAGATCGCACTAGATGGGTGGCTCACTTGATTGGAGTGCATCATTTCATACACCAAAAAGGGTGCAGGTCCAATTCCCAGTCAGGGCACACACTTAGGTTATAGGTTCGATCCCCAGTTGTGGTGGGGCATGGCATGTAAGGGAGGCAACCAGTCACGGTTTCTCTCTCACGTCAGTGTTTCTCTTTCTCTTTCTCCCCTCTTCCTCGCTCTCTAAAATCAATAAACATATCCAGGTGAGGATCATTTTTTAAAAGGTGAAAAATCTATATATTGAAAAATTGTAAGACATTGATGAAAGAAATTAGAGAAGACATAAATAAATAGAAAGACATTCCATGCTCTAGATTAGAAAAAATTAATATTGTTAAAATGTTTATACTACCCAAAGAAATCTAGGTTTAATATAATCCTTATCAAAATTGTATGGCATTTTTCACAGAATTAAGAAAGACAATCCTAACATTGGTATGAAACCACAAAAGACCCCAAATAGCCACAGCAATTTTGAGAAAGAAGAACAAAGGTAGAGGCATCATGCTTTCTGATTTCAAACTATATTACAAAGCTACTGAAATCAAAACAGTATGATATGGGAATTAAAGCAGACACATACATCAATGGAACAGAATAGTTCCAGAAATAAGCCCATGCATATAGGGTCAATGAATTATCAACAAAGAATATACAATGGGGAAAGGGTAGTCTCTTCAATTAATGGTATTGGGAAAACTAGATATCCACATGCAAAATAGTGAAACTGGGACCCTACTTACACCATCCACAAAAATTAACTCAAAATGAATTGAAGGCTTAAACGTAAGACTTGAAATCATAGAAGAAAATGTAGGGGGAAATCTCCTTGTCATTGGTCATGGGAATGATTTTTTGGCCTTGACACGAGAAACAAAGGCAGCAGAAGCAAAAATAAGTGGGACTACGTCAAACTCAGAAACTTCTGCAGAGCAGAAGAAAGGACAACAAAATGAAAAGGCCCCTACGGAATGGGAGAAAGTATTTTCAAATTACATGTCTGATAAAGGGTTACTGTCTGAAATCTACAAGTAATTCACATAACTCATTAGCAGAAAAACCAAATAACCCTGTTTTAGAAAGTGGGCATAGGATCTGAATGGACATTTTTCCAAAGAGGACATGCGAATGGCCAGCAGGTGCATGGAAAGGTGCTCAGCATCACCCATCACCAGGAAAACGCAAACCACCACGAGATGTCATCTCACATCTGTTAAGAGGCCTGTCACCATAAAGACCAGAGAGACACCAAACGCTCGTGACTCTGTGGAGGAGGGGAGGCCTCGTGCGCTGCTGGTGGGGACGTGCACCGGTGCAGCCCCGAGGAAAACAGTGTGGGGGCTCCTCGGGGAGTTAAAGTCAGAGCCGCTCTGGGATCCAGCAGCCCCCTTCGGGTTCACGCAGCCAACGGAAACAGTGTCCCTGTCTCAAAGCCGTGGCGGGACTTCCACGGCCACCGCAGCATCGTTCACAGAAGACGAGGCGTGGACACAGCCTACGTGTCCTTCGACAGGAGGGCAAGTGAGGAAACTAGGACATCTCTGCCCCATCTCTGTCTCTGTCTCTGCCTCCGTCTCTGCCTCTATCTCTCTCTGTCTGTCTCTGTCTCTGTCTCTGTCTCTCTCTGTCTCTGCCTGTATCTCTCTCTGTCTCTCTATCTCTCTGTCTCTGTCTGTCTCTCTCTCTCTCTCTCTGTCTCTATCAATACATTATTCAGCCTTAAAGAAAGAAGGAAATCGTGCCATTTGCAACAACAGGGTGACCCTGGAGAGCAGAGAGAGACCACTACTGCACAGGAGCACTTATATGTGGAGTCTAAAAAAAAAAAAGAGTCGAACTCACAGAAGCAGAGAGTGGGGCGGGTGTTCGTGGGGTGGGGGTGAGGGAAATGGGGGAGGGTGGTAAAAGGCTATGAACTTTCAACTGTAAGAGGAGTAAGGTCTGAGGGTCTAATGCATGGCGTGCTGATTGTAGCTGATAAGTCTCTAATTTGCTAAGAGAGTACAATTTAAGGCTTTTCACTGACAAAGAAATGAATGAGGTGATGGATGAGTTAACTTGATTTGAGAATCCTTTCACAATGTACACATATATCAAATTATCACGTCATACGCTTTAGATATAGTGTAGCTTTATTTGCCAATTATACCTCAATAAAGCTGAAAAAAACTTTTGTTACCTTTTTTCTCTGCCTTACAGTTGTTGACATAACTGAAATCACTTAGAAAAAAAGGTGCTTATGGGTGTGTGTGTGTATCTTTATGGAAAGAAAGTGAGACAGAGGAGAAAAAAGCCACTGAAGTAATAGAAATAGTAAGAGAACCTGTATCGACAGTTAAAATAACAATATATGCAGTCAGCATAGATCACAGTAAGATGACATGAATTGACAATAACTGTGTGTCGGTGTAATACACGATAGCTAATATTCGTTTATTTTAAAAGTTTCCTATGTAATATCGAAGGTTCATAACCTAAACATTTGTCATTTATATAGCATTTAAAATATACATATGTGTAAGATTCTGCGGTGTTCTCACTCATAATTTCGGTGGTTAGTTCTTCAATTTAAGTGCATTCAGTTGTTATCAGAATCTGCTCACAGAACCGATGATTCATTATAGACATCTGGGGACGGGCAGGTGCACAGAGCTAACCAGCTGCGGGGGCTGCTGGGGGGCCCAGGACTCCAGACTCGGCTCCGGGTTCCCCAGATGTAAGGCTCGGTTCCCTCCCACCCTCACTGCTCCTGGGGCTTCGGCCCCGTGTCCGCCGCGTGGGGAACGCAAGGGGCCCCATCGGGTGGCCCTTCGTGCCGCTCCCCAGACTCACTTCCCCCGGACAACTCTCGGAAGACTGACGGGAAGACGGCCCCCGGGGGAAGGAGCAGGCGGTCTCGGAACCGCAGCGTTGATTTTCTCTTCGCGCGGTCACTCCGAACACCTCGCTGTTGCCATTTGAGGATCTGGGGCGGCAGGAGCGGCCTTGGAGCCACCGAGGAGCTGACCCTCGTGGGAGCACAGCCCGGGCGCTCCGCTGTCCTCCTGCCCACTCCGGCCCCGGGACAGCCGCGCTGGCCCCCGAGGCCCTGCCCACTCGCCCGGCGCCGGTCCGGGGCGGCCCTTCCGCACACCGGCCTTGGCATTTCCCAGCTCCGAGGCGTGTCATCATAAGCAGGTGGCCTTTCCTCTTTTCAGGCAGGTGAGTGAGGCGGGGCAAATTCAAGTGGTACAAGGATTTTTTTTTTTTTTTGGTTTGTTTTACATAAGACGGTGCAAATGTGTCCGGGGACCACCAGCCGGGAGCCCCGAAACCTGTAGAGCCCCCACTCCCGCTCACCCCCTTGAGCTCTGCAGACCTGAGCAGGGATAGCATGATTCGCTCTTTAGGTCGAAGCGCGTGCCCGGCTGGCGCCCATCTCTCTCCTTACTGCGGTTTCTCATTGTTGCTTTTAGGCCTCGTTGTTCCTGCTTGCAATTATACTTCTGTATCTGCTTCACTTCAGCAGAATGTTTTTGGACTCCACTGTCTTGCTGATATACGTTGCAACTTTTTTAATAGTCTCGATGATGTTATGAATGTTAAAAACATGACTCTGGCGCTGACTAGGCGCCCGACTGCCTGCGGGCCATGCGAATGCTTTGAATGCACCTTCCCCAACCGCTCGAGGAAGAGGTGACGTGGAAGGTTTCTAGGTCCCGTCAGTGCCGCCACTCTGGGGGTCGGGCGCGTGCCTGGGTGGCGTGGGCACAACTGTTGGGTTTCACTGTGAGCTAACCGAGGGCTCTTCCTCTGGGGACCCTGCCTGCCCCCCCCCCCCAGGGCCTTTGTCCCTGTCCTCTCTCCATCTGTCCTCTGACTCTCCCTAGAGGGGCCTCTCCGTCTTTTAGGGTCTGCGGCCCCGGCCGAGAGGCCCATGAGGAGGCCACAGGGAGCTCAGCCTGCCCTTCTGGTGAGAGCTCTGGGCTGCAGCTGGGCCGCCCACAGCTGGACCCTGGCCTCCACGCTGCCCATGCTCCCCACCCCCACCAGGCAGCCTCCTCCTGCATGCGGCTCTCCGCCTCCCACGATGGGGTCTGACCCTGTGGTCTTCCTTCGGACCACCACCCAGGAATTCCTGAGCTCAGAAGATGTCAATATATCACTCAGGCCAGAGCATGAAATTTCCTTGAAAATGTGGGTTTTAGCCGAACAGTCCATGAAAATTATTGCATTCCACTCCATTCATGCCAGGGTTAGCTTTTCCCTTGGGGAGCCAGAAACCCTGACAGGCTGGAGTTGGAATAGGAGGCAGACAGGCAACCTGGGTATTTCTCCGGGTGTTCGTGGGGAGACAGCTCTCAGGCCCACCAGGGTAGCCGGTGAGTCTTGTCTTCCGGTTTGCAGGGCGTTCGCTCTGCTCCCGTGCAGCCTCTCTGGAGCTGCAGGTGAGTGCCGGTTGCCTGCAGGTGGCACGTCCGCCTTCGGGCACCTGACCCGGCTGGCCGCTGCCCCCACCTCGGAGGGCCTGGAATGGCTGCTGAATGCCCCGGGAACCTAGAAGCGCCACAGGCAGCCCCCGCCTCAGGTTGCTTAGAAGCTGGGCCGGAGACCGATAGAAGACATCTTCCACGTTCTCCAGTAACCACACGCAGTAAGAGCTGAGTTCCTTCGTGGTTGGCACGTTAGTGTGTTACGCTTTTGACCATTTCATCGGACATTCACTTGTTACAGTTGTACTCATATTCTGAGGACGAGAAAGCACCCTTCTTAGTAAACGAGCATGCGTGGGACCCCCCCACCCAGACTCACTCATCCCAGCCACCTCCCGGGAGGGACAGGGCATCCGCTCGCCCCTCTGCGTGCTGACTCCTGGCTCCCCCTTCCCCTCAGCCACAGGCTTCCTTGTCTTTGAACAAGCTGGCCAGCTCCCCTTGTCTTTGAACTTTCCTCACCTGGCCACCGCACCCAAGGGCCCCCTCTGAACTCCTCGTGCCTCTTGCTGGGCATTTCTGTCCTCCCTGAGTGAAATGGGGACCGGCCACTCGGTGCTTTCGGGCCTCACCGAGTCCCCTGCACTAGGTGCCTTCATGGGTGCCACAGAGACCCGATCACAAAGACGTGGAGGGAGACGGCAGCACTTGCCCCTACCGCCCCCCCCACACATGCACAATCACTGCCAACCAGCCCTGGGTGTGCCCCGCTCTGAGCTTAAACACACACGTACACACACACACGCACACACACACGCACGCTCAGGCCCTCTCTCAGAGAACCAAAGAACTGGAGGAGTATTTTAAAGCCCTGAAAGGGGACAAATAGGGAAAAAACAAAAAACAAAAACAGCCCAGCTTTTCAGCATGTCCCACAAGCAAGCCGCACCTTGAATGCTGAAAACAGTTCACTCTCGCATGGGGTGCATTTCCCACGCTCAGTCCTGGGGCTGCATATTGATGGAGACCCGTGCCACTAGGGGGGTAAGAAAACCACAGCCACGGCTCTCTGGGAGACGTGCCTCGTCGCAGCGCACATCTGCAGATGAGTGAGTCTCTCCGGATACAAAGCAGCCTATTGGGAGAGGAGGCAGCTGTTAACGAACCAAGGACCAACCCCCTGTTTGGACATGACCAGGCTCTTGCTTTTCTCCGTATTTCTTTCGGCCAGCCCCATGGGTATTTGTGCACCCCAGCCCGCCAGCGAGGGGAAAGGGCTGTGACTTTTCTACACAGTAGTTTGAACTGGCATCTTGCAAGATGTTTGGTTTGGTCTTTGTACCTGGTTTCTTCATAACTCTCCTCGTTCCTTTAATTAAACTGGATCATTGCAAGTGGTTTCTGCAGAGGATCTTAGTGATTGCAAATAAAACACTTTCCCCCGGCCATGCCACTTGAAGGATACCTTCCTGTCCCTTCTCTGAAAGTGGGGGATGGAGGGGGCTGGCACAGCCTGAGTTCTGCACGGAGACTGACGATCTTTGGGGGCCCAGGCGGGCTGGCACTGGGGCCGCCTTCCACGAGGGCTTTGAGAAGTTACCAGGTAGTGAACAAAAAGTCCTACCGAAACCTAAATGGTTTCTGAAAACGGTAAACCAGGAGACATTTCTCAAAAGGGCCTTGGTCCCTCCAGTATGTTACAGGAATTACAGCTTGAGGGCTCCACCAGCCACATCATTTAATTACCAAGATAAATCTCACCAGCAACAACCTTCACACCTTCATTTGCAAATGAATGTTCTGTGTGGGGTGGGGGGGGTCCTAAATCATCCCCCCTTTCCTCTGTCTCCCCCCCACCCAACTCTGAGTCATTCTAGCTGGAGCTGAGAGGGACTCCCTGCAGCAGCTGTGGGCTGCACCGCGGAGGCCTGGCTGCCCAGTGTGGTCCAGCCAGCGCCTGCACCGGGGACGGGGCCCTGAACCTGGTCCCCGCCCAGGCCCACGAGCCCCTCCTGGCCTTGGTGGGGGCAGATGCAGGGCAGAAGCCTGGCTCCATCTGCCTGAAGGGTTCACAGACCGCAGTGAACTCTCGAGCGATTTCAGGCCAAGTTTCCGGCATGCAATGAAAACTGAAACCTGGTTTTCAGTTTCCTCACCAAACTCACACAGAGCGAGTCTCGACGAGACGCGTGAGGTGGCAAGGACAAGGACGAGCGGGCGGAGGCGTGAGGGAGACACACAGCGCCGGGATCCATTTCTACCTCGACCACCAGCGTGTGCGGCCTGAGGCGGGCCCCCTGCCCTCACTGCACTCAGTGGGCTTTGTCCGGGCCTGGGGGAGCTTCTACCACGACTCACCCCTTCTGGGACCTGGGACGTTGGGGGGATGACATAATAGCACTCTTCTGACTCACTTGTAATTACAATACACACGACTTCAGAATATTACAACCATCCCGCCCACAACTTATATGTCTAGATATCATTTTTAAAGAAAACGGAAACAAATCTATTGCATTTATATTTATTTTAGGCCCTCTGTCTCATTATGAAGTCTTGCTCCTATTTTTTGTAATCAGCTTTTGACTTCAGGTTCCCTTGTGCTCGTTCGACTTATCTGGGAGAGGGTTGCTGCATTGCTCAGAGGGGCCCGTCTCTGGGTCCGCCCCAGGCTGGAGGTTCTGTGAGTCCATGAGGTGCCTTGGTGGCGGACACCGAAACCAGGCTTTGCAGCCAGGCACACTTAGAAGCTTTCACATCTGCTAGCTGTGCGGCTTTGGGCGAGCTACTTACTGGTAAGCTCTCTGAGTCAAGGCTCCGCATCCGAAAAACTGGGCCAATGCCAACCACCAAATGGTTGCCATGGAGATGAAGTAAGAAAGTACTGCCCTGACGGGTGTGGCTCAGGTGGTTGAGTGCTGTCCCTCAAAGCAAAAAGGTCTCCTGCCAGTTCGATTCTTCTTCAGGGCACGTGTCTGGGTTGCAGGTTCGATCCCCAAGAGGGCATGTACGAGAGGCAACTGATGGGTGTTTCTCTCTCACATTGATGCTTCTCTCCCTCTCTTTCTCCTCCCCTTCCTCTCCTTCTAAAAGTAAGTGAACAAAACCTTTTAAAAAAGAGAAAGTACTTATAAAACACGTAACAGAGTGTCTGCCATATCAATAAGTGCCAACATAAATAGTAGATTCTGCTTTTCCTTATTCACGCAAGTCTCTGATGGGTCAAAGATGTCGGCCATGATGTCTGTGAATATGGCGTCTTCCTTTCCAGGGTCCTACTTTAGAAAGAGAAACAAAGAAGAAAATAACAACGCTCAGAGCCTTTCTGTAGTGTCGCCCGGCCACGGAAACGCACTCCACTTTCAAAAACTAAGGTATTAATTATGCATGGCTGTGAGACTAGGAACAGGGTTCAGAGCCGGACAACGACAGTGTTCCAATTGCTCATTCCCATTGTTTCCTGTGCCCAGGTAACACACCCCAAGTCCAAGGCCGTGGACTGGAGACCCAGTGACTGTTGCACCACTTAGGAAGTGCCCCGAATGACTGTTTGCTCTGCTTTCATTTCCACTCCGGGCGCTGCATTTCTGGGGGATTATTTCACTGCATGGGTGGCCCGCGCCCCTTGGCCTCCAGCCTCACGGCTCATTCCAGCGCTCCAGGCAAGCAGTAACCACCCCCAACGCAAGTCTTCCTTTCATGCCCTGTGGGGTGAGTAACACCACGGACTCTCGGGCTGAGGTCTGCGATTACGTAAAAGCCTTGCACCCACCGCGCTGAGCAGTGGGAATACCAGAGGAACAGCATGCGCGGGGCTCGCTTTTCTGCCAGACATGTGGTCGCCCTAATAAACAATCCTGGAGAGATTTTTTTCCTGGCGATCCTGTTTCACCAGGATGGTGGGTTCCAGAATGCAAGCCAAGTCCTTCCCACCTCCAGTGGCCCTGAAAACGAATGTGCAGGGAGTGGCCGGCCTCAGAAACCTCAGACCAGGGGAAGTGCTCCGGGCGTGTCCCCGGGAGGGAGAGCACAGGAGGAGCTGGGTTAACAGGACACGGGAACTCAGCTCTTGCAGGCCTGGGCCAACGCTGGTTCCAGCCAGAGGTCGCGTCTGCTTGGTGGATCCCGTGCGCCATCTGGTGGCTCAGGGCTGACATCGCATGCATCCTCCTGGCTTCTACTCTATTAACATAATTTAATTCGTAGAAAGAACACAGTGTGGGTTTTCAAGTCCTGGTGGGAGCTCATCACGGGCCCCAGAGGAAGACACCAAGGACCAGGTGTCTGAATTCCAGTCCTTATGTTAAGACTGCATGCTGGAGGCCTCAGAATCTTCTGGAAGCAGGTAAGGATGCTCCTTCAGGACCTGCCTTCCTCCAGCAGCACCTGTGGTGGCGCAGGCCGGGGTCCTTGTCCTTCCTCCTGGAGCTCGCTTGCATGCTCTTCTCCAGCCTCCGAATCCTCCACTTCCCAAGGTCGGCCACAGGCATCTTTACCTTCTCAATCTCAGTGTTGTTTTCTGCTCACACTGGTGTTTCCAAAGCATGTGTTAAGACCACTGGTTTTATTACCCAGGTTTGTATCTCTAAAACTAAGAGGCATTGCAAGCTTGGGAGATCTGTTTCTATGCAGTTTGATGGGAGGCTGGTGCAGGACGTACTGGGATTGCAGTGGGTTCCCAGGAAGGAACTAGGGTTTGTGGAACTGCTAAACGTGTTCGACACAGAAACCTTCCTCTCCTTCACCCTTAAGTGCTTCTTGAAGATACTGCATTTGACAAAGCGACTTGAGGGGGAAATGAGTCAATCCTACTTACTTGCCTGCAGTTAGAGAGCCATCTTTGCAAAAGGGAAAGACGCCTGTGTTAGTCGTAACAAAGCACCGCTCACTGGGTGGCTTAAACCACAGAAATTTCTTTTCTCACGGTGTCTTCTGAGGCCTCACTCCTTGGTGTGTAGATGACCGCCTTCTCCCTGTGTCTGCATCCTAATCTCCCCCCCAGTCATAGTGGATGCAGGCCCACCCTAGTGACCTTGTTTTTACCTTGACTACCCCTTTAAAGGCTCTGTCTGCAAATACAGCCACATTCTGAGGTCCTGAGGGTGAGTGAGGACTTCAACTATCATCAACTATGAATTTTGAGGGGGGCCTGATTCAACTCCTAATCACATCCTATATTTTGTATCTGTTGGAGAAAATTTGTGCTGCAGTGGAAAACTGTAGCTCTTCTTTAGAGCATGGTCAGCAAACTACAGCCAGCAGGCCAGATAGGGCCTGCCACCTGTGTTTATAAATAAAGTTTTATTGGCACAAAGTTACGTGTATTCCTTCGGGGCTCGATGATGGTTCCTTTCATGTTCAACAGCAGGTTGAGTCGTTGTAACAAATACCATATGGCTTGCAAAAACTAAAGTATTTCCTATTTAGCCCTTTATGGAAAACATTTGCTCACCCCTGGTCTGCAGCACACCCCTCAGGGTTGTCTAATTCTGAGCTCCTAGAGGGCTCTGTGCCTCCCTTCGCCTTTGATCTGTTTTACGACTCATTAAGTTGTGGAGGCCATAGCAACGTGGAAGATAACAGTGCAGAATGACCTCTGCCCCGAGACGTGAAGAAGCCAGTCCCGCCCCCGAGTGCTCATTCCTCCCGACAGTCCTCCCCTGCGCATGCACGTCTGTTCTTGGACGGTCTTTTGAACTGGCGGTGACATCGTACAGGTCCCTCGTTAATCATGAGTTAAGTGAAATCTTTCGCACATGTTTGCTTCATAATTGGATAAGAGTCCTGACTTTACCTTTTTGAAAATGTTTCCTTTAACAGATCAGTGTTATTATTTCTGGGGATGATCGTAGCGTGGGGACTACAAAGGGCAATGTTTCTGTTCTTAGAAGGCACACACTGAAGCACTTAGGGTGGAGTGGCGCGGTGCCCGCAGCTGACTTTCAAACAGCTCCGTGTGCACATGCGCACATACGTGTATAATGGAGACAGGGCAAGGGAGGGGGGCAGGGAAAGCACAAACGGGCAAACGTTAGTGATCGGGGAATCTAGGCGAAAGCCACGTGATGTCCTTGAACAGTGTGCCACTAACTCAACTCTTCTGCAGTTTCTGAGCTGAAGCATTGGAGGGGTGAGTTTGTGTCGTCTTCCCAGCTCCGCACGTGGCCGCCCCCTGGCGCCCACACCGGGAGGCTCTCCAGCGCTGCAGAGCACAGCCGGTCACAGACACCCGTGGGCCAGCTCTCTGCAGGGAGCCCCACAGATAAGAACAAGTAACTGACATGTTGAGGGTTTTGTCATTATGTGGCTCAGGTTTTCTCAGAGTTCTCAATGGCACCACGTGAACAAAATGTTAAGGTGGAACTTTTTAAGCTTCTTTCGCATGTTCCCAAAGGAGGCTTTAAAAGGAATACTTCAGGGATGTCCAACCTGAGGCCCATGGGCTGCATGTAGCCCAGGATGGCTGTGAACGTGGCTGAACATAAAAGTGTAAATTTACTTAAAACATTCTGAGATTTTTTTCCCAAAGATTTATTTGCTTCTAGAGAGAGGGGAAGAGAGGGAGAAAGAAAGGGAGAGACACATGGATGTGTGGTTGCTTCTTGTGTACCCCCTACTGGGAACCTGGCCCACAACCCAGGCATGTGCCCAAGATTGGGAATCGAACCAACGACCCTTTGGTTCAAAGGCCCCCACTCAGTCCACTGAGCCACACCAGCCAGGGCTACATTCTGAGGTTTTTTGGTGATTACGTGTTGCAATGCATTTAATGTGAGGCCCAAGGCAACTCTTCTTCTTCCATTGTGGTACAGAGATGCCAAAAGGTTGGACTCCTCTGATAAGTTCAAGATAGACCCAGGATCTAAGGGCCACTCGGAGCATGTTCAAGTTTGAGCTCAGAGCACGACTTTGGGGGCGGCGTTGAGTTCTGTGTTTCTCAGTTACCATCCGGGTATTGGACAACTTCCTGCCCCAGCCTCACATCACGCCCTTCCTATAGCCAGGGACTCAGTCACTGAGCACCGTGCCAGGCAGACACCGGAAACAGCAAGGAGGCCACCTTGTAGCGTGCATGATCTCTCACTATGCTGTCCACCTGGAACTAATGTGAAGCATCACTGACTGCCGACTGTAATTGAAAAACAGAAAGTATGTGGTTAGGGACTCTATTAAAGGCAGTTTGTTTGCTGTTTGCATCGGGGCTGTGAAGCCTGGCACTTCCGCGTTGTTAGAGGAATGGGGATGCAAGGTAACAACAGTGAGGGGAGACAGGGAGCTAAACTCTCCAACACTGTGTCGTCCAGCGTGAAGGTTTGGGATCGAGATTTTCTGCCTGAAGGAAGCAGGAGAAATGAGTTTCCACAAAGCGTTTCCAGATCTAAAAGGCACACACCCAGCAGCTGGAGGGGCTGTGCTACCAGGAGCTCCTGGGGTGGCCCCTGGGGGGCTGCCCTTCCATGGCCCTGCGAGCGGGAGTGTGTGTTGCCAGGACCCGGGGGCTGCTGTGGACAGAAATAGCCCTTAACTGAAGGTGGCCCTCAAAGAGAGACTTCCGACCTCTCCCAGAGGCTGAAGAGAGAGAGGCAATGTGGGCTCAGAGACCAGAGCACCCTGAGATCACCCAAGAGCACATGGGTTTCCATCCCCACAGGCATCATGCTGCTTAAAACCCCAGCTTCTTCTTATCTGGGGTGTTGCCACAGCTTTTATCTGGGCCTTTGTCTCCAGTTTTGCCCACTCTGATTCATCCTGCTCATGGACTCCAAGATCGCTTTCCTGGGGCCCATTCATTCGTGTTGTCTGCCACTGACGCGACCACCGACCGGCAGTGACCTTGGAACGCTGCAGATGGCTCATCAACACACAAGAAAAACATACACAGAGACAACCAGGTCCTGTGGGGAAGTAAGAACGGAATGGCCACCCTCTCTAGTGGGGAGCGCCCTGTTCCCCCTCCGGAGAGGCTTTTTATTGGTTTCATTTGCATAAGAGTTTAGATAAAGCTCATTACTCATTGCTAGGAAGTAAGGATCAAACAATAGATAACAAGGAAGTCTGAGGGCCTATTTTGAGTCAGGGTCAAAGAGCTGTAAAACTTTAAGGAACAAACTTACTTCTTCCCTGAACCCTTATCATTCAACTGAGAGCATTCTAAACAAAGCAGGTTTCAGAGGATTTTACATATTCTTTCTTAGGCCTGATCACCTGGGGAACCCGCCCTTTTCAGCACAGGGCTGCACCACCCTGTCATTGTTTCAGGCTTAGGTGGAGCAAGGGAAGTAAGGCAGCCAAGAGATAAGGAGATTTTCTCCCAGACGATGAGGACTCAGGCTATGTCAAAGCTGAGGAGTGAGGGTCCATCACCCCCTTTTGCTGTGGCCCTCAAAATCCTTCCTTGGGGGCCTCCCACGTGATTGTGCCTGTCTTAGATCTTTCCCCCCTTGGGGAATCTTACCTGTCATTGGCTAACCGGCCAAGCATTGGGAGCCAGGCAGGGTGAAGTAAAAGGAGCAGAAGCGGAGCTCCTGCCAGGGAGATAAGCTTTTGTCTCCTTGCTGGCTTATGGTCCAAGGTCATTCCCTCAGCCTTAGCCTTGGCAGGGGTTACAGCTTCTGAAACCAGGCAGAACCAGACTGTTGGTTCCCAACAGTCTACTTCTAACTTGTCTAGCGCTGGGTTGGCTGAGCCTGCACTGTATTCATTTTTCATAGTGTTTGGGGCAGTGCTGTTCAAGGAGAGGTGGTTCAAAACCAGCCTTTGAGAGGATCTAGTCCAACCAAAAATTGAAAGCAGGGCTCAAAGAGGTACCTGTGCCCCCGTGTTCATAACAGCATTTCTCACAGCAGCCGAGGGGTGGAAGCCACCCGAGGGCCCCCCAGTGGGTGAGTGGGCACACAAAATGTGGCCTCTCTATGTGGTAAAATTCCATCCAGCCTCAAACAGGAAGGGAGCCCGGACACAGGCTGCAACACAGATGGGCCCTGAAGACACTGTGCTAAGTGGAACGAGCCAATCACAGTGGACAAGTGCTGCTGCGGGACTCCCCTGCACGAGGTCCCTGGAGGAGTCAGACTCGGAGAGACAGAGAGCGGGAGGGTGGTTGCCCGGGGCTGCTGGGAAGGGAAAGATGGGGCGTTTGTGTTTAATGGGGACAGAGTTTCAGGTTTGCACGATGGAAACCAACAATCTCAGTACTTAATGCCACTGAACTGTCCAGTTAAACATGTTGAAGGTGGTAAATTTATGTTGTGTGTTCTACCACATTAATAAAAGTGAAATAGGCTTTGAATGCTGTTGGCTTACGGCATCCATGCAGGCTTTCTGCTGCGCCTCTGCCATCCTGCTCTTCCTGCACAAGGGTCACACTTTCTGCTGCGCCTCTGCCGTCCTGCTCCTTCTGCACAAGGGTCACACTTTCTACAAGGGTCACACTTTCCTCTGCACCTCTGCAGTCCTGCTCTTCCTGCACAAGGGTCACACTTTCTGCTGCGCCTCTGCAGTCCTGCTCTTCCTGCACAAGGGTCACACTTTCTGCTGCGCCTCTGCAGTCCTGCTCTTCCTGCACAAGGGTCACACTTTCTGCTGCGCCTCTGCAGTCCTGCTCCTTCTGCACAAGGGTCACACTTTCTGCTGCACCTCTGCAGTCCTGCTCTTCCTGCACAAGGGTCACACTTTCTGCAGCACCTCTGCAGTCCTGCTCTTCCTGCACAAGGGTCACACTTTCTGCTGCGCCTCTGCAGTCCTGCTCCTTCTGCACAAGGGTCACACTTTCTGCTGCACCTCTGCAGTCCTGCTCCTTCTGCACAAGGGTCACACTTTCCTCTGCACCTCTGCCATCCTGCTCCTTCTGCACAAGGGTCACACTTTCTGCTGTGCCTCTGCAGTCCTGCTCTTTCTGCACAAGGGTCACACTTTCCACAAGGGTCACACTTTACACTTTTAAACCATGCAAATCACATCATTTAACATCCCACCTCTTTCAAAAAAGCCCTATGGTGCCTCCCACACAGATAAGCCTGAAATTCTCAACATGGCCCATAGGCCCATGGGCCTGTCTTAGCTCTCAACGCACGCCCCCCCCCCCCCCGCACCCTTGCCTTCCACATTAGCTGAGCCCCAGCTCCCTCTTGTCTCCAGTTTCCTTTGGTGTCTACAATGGGAAAACTGCTTAATTCCCCTCACTCTTATGTGTCAGCTGACAGACCATCTATCGGGGAAGCCAGCCCAACCACCCAGAGGAGCTGGGCCCTCTGGTTGCAGGCCCTGGGCCTGACGCAGCTTCTCCTGCACAGAAGTTATCCGAGCAGCCACCAGTGACTAGTAAAACTGTTCGGACTGACGCTCCTTGAGGACAGGGACACCGACTGCCCTCAGCACAGCGCCTGGCACACTGCAGGTGCCCAGACGTCTGCCGGACGAGCCAGCCTGACTCCATGACGCGCTGACCGACCTTGTTAGAGGGTGTGTGGTGACACGGCTGCAGCCAGCAAAAGCTGCAGGGCCTGTCAGGAAGAGAGCAAGACCAGCCCCCACCGGACTTTTGTCTCAGAACCGGCAGACACCAACTGGATCCAACAGGGCAACGAATTTCCCCTGCCCCTGCCGCCAGCCCCACTGCGCGTCCATCGTAAACAGGAGCACACCGAACTTGTGGGGGTGACTGGGAACGGAAAGCCCATATAAGGATGCAAACGGGCTCTTCCAAGAAGTCTCCACCCCTTTCCCAGGAAGATCCTGAATATTCTTCCCCCTTGCTGAACACCCTGCCCCCCCATTACATGAAGCAAATTCTGCTACAGGGGGCGCTGCTCTGCCTGAGGGCGGCCCACTCTCGGTCTCACCGCTTCACTAACACACTCACTTCCACGTTGAACTCTGTGCTTGCGTCTGAGCTCTCTCCCGCGAGAAGCCAAGCGCCCGCCGTGGGTCATGGGGGTTGGGCTCCGGAGCCCCAGAATGCCTGCGTCGATGGGGACTCTTCCTGCCAGTCCCTCCTCGAGGAGAGGCTGCCCATTCAACAGCGGGTCCCTGATTCCCACCCCACCCCCAGTTCCTCCCAACCCCTCTTCTAGCTTCCGTCTCTGTGAGTTTGACTCCTCCGGGGATCTCTTCCACGTGGGATCACCCCAGTGCCAAAAGCCCAGGCAAAGGCAACTGGTGTCTGTAAGGCCCCTGATGCAAACAAGGGCGAAGCTGTGAGTCCTGGAAGCTCTGCCCCAGTGCCCGCCCGCCAGCACCGATGTTCACAGAGTGCCGCGGCCCGGGCCAAACCCGCAGGGACGTGCACCCCCCTCAACGCCGGTTCTAAGCAGCAACGGACCAAATGCTGCATTGAGTGCTGCTTTCCTGGGAGCTAGATTTCAAAACTGAATGAAAACAAGATTGAGGAGTATTTCTTTTACGTCCCCGGCAGGCGAGGCCAGCACTTTGCAGAAGGATTTGGTGTCCTGAGTGGATGGGGGGCAGTGGCACTTTGGGCAACAACTCGCTGGTGTCATCGCCCCACAGGTGCTTTGTCCTTCTACCCACCCCTCTCCCCTCTTCCCCGCCCCCAAGGCTTTTCCCTCTGGGAGCAGGCCCCTGCATGACAGAGAAAACCCTGGGAGGTGTCCCAAGTTAGACTGCAGCCCCTGGAGGGTGAGAGAGACAGAGAGACAGGAACGGTTAACCTGTGAACAGCTGAAGACCAGCTCTCGAGGACTGCTCACACGACTGGGTGTTTGCTGGGGCTTTGGACCTGCCTCCAGGCAGCGCCCGACCCCACACCTCACGCCGCCCACGCGTGTGCAGCCTTTCCCCTGTCGTCTGTAACCGGTCAGAGGTGGTCAGCGCTTCTTCCCCACGGACAGTGCACCTCTCCCAGACTGGCCTCGCTTCACTCTTTCCCAACCCCCACATCCATAGCCAGTGCAAATTCTTTCAAAACAACTTACAGCTTTCTTCCTTAAAACATAAAGTATAAAAGCGCGTCAACCCCAGGGCGGCGGACATGCTGCCTCCCCCATCCGGCCCTGGGCTGTGCTGGTTTAGACCAAAGGACCTGGCGCCTGTCTGAGCGTGTGGTCAACAGACACCTTCTTTCAGAAAAGCTTTCGCCTGCGGAAGCTTTGGGTTTGACGTGAGGCTAGAATGTTCAGCCTACTGTGCTTCCCACCACCTGCTGCTGGAAGAGGGGTGGCGTGCTCCGTGTGTGGGGCGAGGGGGGGTGGTCTGCAGTTCTGAGGGGAGTGGGAAGAGGGCTCTTCCAAAGTGTGGTCTCCGGTGGAGTATCTACAGACACTGCCTTTCATACTGAAAATTCAACCTCCTGCTAGAGGTGTCCTGCATGTTCTTAGGCCAAGTGGCCATCGGTCTCCTTCTACCTCACTTTCTATCACTCCTCCCCGCCCCCAGCTGTTCCCTTCACCTGGGCAGGTGCTGGCTCAGGGGCGGGGGGAGGGCGGTAAACCCGCGGGTGTGCCGACTCTTGTAAACCGTGGAGGGGATATATAATGTAGGGATGTGAGTAAGCATCTCCACTGATCGCTTACTTGATTGAAAAAAGTGAAATAGTTAAATACTACCTGTTTCCTACACGCTCAGAAACACTGAAGTAATTCTCAGCCTATGAGAACAACATAACTTACAAGACGACATCTCCCATCATTAGAAATATAGGATATTACCGACTTTAAAACACAGCAACCTTTAAAATGAACTTTTTGATGCCCTGGCTGGTGTGGCTCAGTTAGTTGGAGTGTTGCCCGGTCAACTGAAAGGCCACGGGTCCGACTCCCGATCAGGGCGCAGGCCCGGGTTGCGGGTTCAGCTCCCGGTGGGGGCGCAGTGTGAGAGGCAGCCGACTGATGTTTTTCTCTCACGTTGACGTTTCCCTCCCCGTCTTCCCCTCTCTCAAAACTCAACGAGCATGTCTTTGGGTGGGCATAAAAAATAAAATAAAATACAATGAACTTGATTTGTTCAGCAAACGTATCTGTTCTTTTTACTCTAATCGGCATTCCTTTAATGAACAGTGTTTTTAGAAGCACTGAACAGCTGGGGAGCCCGTGCACCTGCCAGTGGTCTGCAGAGAGACAGAACTGAGAGGACACACGCATGTACACATAGAGAAAGAGAGTTATTACAGGGAGTCGGTCCATGCAAATACGGGGGATGGCGAATCTGAGCCTGCGGCGTGGCCCAGCAGGCTGGCGACCCAGGAGGAGGCCGAGGGCCACCTGCTGCCGGCTCTTTTCTTGCTTTGGGAGATGGGTGTGTTTGTTTGTTTTGTTTGGACGGTTGACCGACTGGATGAGCCCCACCCACATGACGGAGGACACTCAGCTGTACTCGAAGTTCACTGATATAATATGAATCTCAGCCAACACAGTCTCCAGGTTGACTCATACAATGAACCATACTTCTACGGACACATTCACAAAGAAAGAGAGGTCATGAAAGAAGTCTGTAAGTGAGAAAAAAAGTGGGTGCCGCACAGCACAACATCAGCACTGAGTCTGGAGCTACCTCACAGAGGAGAGGGCACCGTGGCCCCTGCTCGCTGGGGTGTGAACCACTTCTCTAAATAAGCAGGAAAAATGAACCGTGCAATATCTCTGCATGAACCTTGAAAACGGTCTCAGTAGCTCCCCTTAAGAGCCCATCACACCCGCCATGAGGAACCAGCAATAGCTGCTAATGCCCTCTGGCTCTGAGGTGCGAAAGTTCGAATCCCGACACGAAGCCCTCCCGAAGGGCACCTGCTTCCCGAGAAGGAAGAGCTGGTTTCCAGGACTCCAGGAAAAGCTACTTGGGCAGCCACTAGGAGTGGTGAGAATTTCATGGGCCGGATACGTCCAAGTCCGGCTAAAGGGAGCAGTTCGAGACAGCGGTGATGGGTTTTGCCTCCTTCTTTATTGCGAAGGCAGCCGTTGAAGGCCCCGCCAGCACACTCGCACTACTGAGAACTCTCCAGGCTTCACCCACTCCCTGCAGCGACGGCTGCCTGCCCTGGAGTCGCAGTTCATCACCGAACTGGAGGCCAGGTGTGACCGGATGTACTGCCACCTGCTCCCGGGCCGGAGGCAGCAGAGTGGGAGATTCTGACAGTGACGGAGAGCCTGAGAATTCTGATTTTCCCTCGGAGGCGGACTGGCTGAGCATGCTTCCTCTTCCTCCCGGCCTCATTATTGAGCTAATAACGCTAATAAGACGTCACTGGGCGGGAGTTCCACACCGGACAGGAATATTGGCTGCAAGTGCAGAAACCCGACGAGGAAGCTCGAGCTGATGGGGCCGATTTTCCTCCTGGAACACGAAGTGCGGGAATGGACGCTTGCTGGGGCCGGGTGAGCAGCTCCAAGGAGCCCAGGTTCTTTCTAGGTTTTCCCTGCCACCTCTCACGCAGGGTTTGTCACCTCCTGCCAGATCTCCCTGGGTTCCAGGTGGCTGCCACAGGTCCACAGAGGGCACCCTGGAGGGGCACGGGAGGGCTGTGGCGTGAGTGTCTCTCCTTCATCAGGAAGCAAAAGCAAAGGACGCGTCCCCTGCAAACTTCCGCTTGAGTCTCTCTGTCCAGGACAGGGACACCGTGCTGCCATTCCCAGATGTGAGGGGTCTGGGAAAGTAGGGGACAGACGGCCATGGTGGCTGCTGAGGGGGAGATGAGTTTGTCAAACGATGCTTTTTGTGGCATCAAATATGTTAAGCTCTTTATTTTAAAGAAACAAAATCTGTCTAAAGGAGTTCAGAAAGGAAAGCCTGCTGAAAGGGAGGGAGCATCACCTTAGTACAAAAACATTAACGCAGACGAAGTGTGGCAGACGAAGAGGAACCTGGGAAATCTGCTGGTTGCACTCCACTGGGGGCCAGGGGTTTCTGCAGTGAACAACCGCCCCCCTCCCCAAAGAATTTGTTTGCCACGTGTTTGCTCATTCGCATCTGCCTGTGGATTGCCTACCTTTCCTTTGAAGTTCCAACCCTTGTCCCTCTCTCCTCAGTCCAGAAGAGCATCTCCCCTGTTCTTAGGGAGCTCCCCCATGGACATGTGTGATAAACTTGGTTATTTTCTCCTGCTAATCTGCCTCGTGTGAATTTGATTATTATTACAGCCAGAAGAATTTAAAAAAATTTTTTTAAATTTATTTTTCCTGCCCTGGCTGGTGTGGCTCAGTGGATCGAGTGCTGGCATGCAGATCAGAGGGTCACCAGTTCAATTCCGGGTCTCGGGCACAGGCCTGGGTTACGGGCTGGTCCCCAGTGCGGGGGTGGACAGGAGGGGCAACCACACATGGATGTTTCTCTCCCTCTCTTTCTCTCTCCCTTCCCCTCTCTAAAATAAATAAAATCTTTAAAAATATTTTTTTTCTCCCCCACACTGCCTAAGCATGAGCCATTGGGCGGGGGGCGGGGGACGGGGAGGGGGCGGGATCAATCTATTTGCCGCGGGAACCAAAGCGGGGAGCTGTGATCCAGGGAGCAGGGAGGATGGACCCTAGGTTAGAATCTAATGGTGTCGGCCACAGGCGTCCATCCGCAGGGAACTTGTTCCCTAGATGGCGCCCTTCACATGAGCCTATTGCTGCTGCTGCTGCTGCTGCTGCTGCTGCTCCTCCTCGTGCTACGGTCTCGTCTGCTGAGACTGGAGGGCATCCAGGGAGGCGGCCTGGTCGGAGACCTTGCGGGCGTCCGTTCTCAGACTTTCGGGGGGGAGGCGGCGGGAATCTTGCTGCGAGATTGCTGTTTTCTTCCTCCGCCTGCCTTTCGCTTCGGCCCCGGGAACACTGAGCCGAAAGGGTGACCGAGCATCCTGCGTTGGCAATGGCGCCACCTCCGGTCCAGAGAAACGCGGCTTCTGAATGCATCGGAGTTTTTGGTAGGCAGCTGCCCATGCCTTCCAGGGCCCGAAAGCGGCCAAGTGCACGCATGGAAGGACTTTTTCCTTTAGCGCTCACCGTGTCAGCTCTCTGGACCCTCGGGAGTGCGAAGTCCCTGCAGGGGTCACAACAGCAGCTGAGGTCTTGCAAACACTCCTATAGGAAGGAGATGTTTGAGAGGGCGCCACCTGGGTCACTTTCCTTAAGTCATTTCCTCTTTCCCAGTCACCAGCTCCTCTCTCCATTACCGGGACTAGGAGGGAAGCAGTGCCCATTTTAAGTGGGGGAAATGGAAGAGTCGATTAAAATGTGAGGCGCTGTTGTACACTCAGGTCTACAGGCGCACTGCTCCGGATGAGAAGGGCACCGGGACAGCCATCCACAGAGAGCTCCCGGGAAGATTTGGCATGGGTGGGATAGGCAACTGACACCCGAAGACCTGAATTATGTGGGTGTCTGTGAGCCGGAGCAGGATGGATGCTCAGCTCTGAGGGCCAGAGGGGTAGGAGGGAGCACCGCTGGGGACTGGCCCCTCAGAGGCCACCGCTGGCCACTGACAGCCACAGGACAAGGCACAGGCAGAGCATCTTCTCAGAATGGGACGTATTTGTCTCCAGAGGAAACAGAACAAGGCCCCCTTTGGGTGTAAGGGATGCAAGAGAGTCAAATGCATTAACGCTGGAGCTGCAGCCAAGGAGCTGAAGAGAGGGTGGCCGGAGTAAGGCTCGTCCATCCTCGCTCCGGTTCTTGGCATTCAACTGGAATTCATTTACGATGGAGCAGGAAGCGTACGAGGAGCAGGGGAAGCAACTATTGTAGACCCAGCTCCCAGGACACCTCTGATGCAGCCACACATCCCCCTGAGGACCAGGAGGTCGCCGGCAGGTCCCACACTGCTCTCCCCTGTTGGTCCGAGCAGCACTGTGCCGCGTGCTGAACCAGGCAACAAGCACTTCCGCTTTCAGACGCTCCTGTTTCAAGCGTAATGACATCACTGGAAATGTTCTGACTCTCCAACTTGTGACACTATCACTGTAAAAATGTATTCTTACTCATCCAGTGTTAAGTACTTACTGAGTCGCTACCATGGTTCTGGTGTGATGTCTGGTGTGCAGGGTACAAAAATGAATTCAAGCAAAACCCCGATTCTTAAGTAGCTTCCTAAGCGGTGGCCAGAACGTACACATTCATCCGTCCGCACAGCAGTCATTCACTGTGTGCCCTCCAGGTGCTGCACCCCGGGGTGCAGGGGTTGGGCAGGCAGTACCCGGGCGTGGTGACTGCGCGCTTTTCTTTCTCAATGTTTCAGTGGTAAAACAGCAGAGTGCACAACTCCTTATCAGACATCTCTGCTGTCTTTTGTTTTTTTTTGTTTGTTTCTGGTGACATTGGGGCAGCTTATTTAAGCTGTCCATTCTCAGCTTCCTCACTTGCAAAATGAAAAAAATAATGGCACTTCATTTCTGAGTTGTTTTGAGAATAAAATGCTACTGCATTTTTATTATCATGTCTTCTGTATAATGAGTCTGATAAGTACCGGCCACGATTTCTGAAGCTGAAGTCAGGGGACACTGAAGCAGCAGCTGGTGCAGTCAGCAGCACTGGGAAGGCGTCTGAGAGAGGCTGGGAACACGGGTCGTTGCCGAGAAGTAGGAGACGGCCATTCGAGCAGTGAGCATTTCTGAGCATGACACAGCTACAGGTGCAGGCACTGAGGTGACGAAAGACCTACTCCCTGAGCCCTTCCCAGGCCTCAGATGGCTCGGGGGCGGGGGGCGGGCAGAGGTGTAAACCTGCAGTTAGGACACTGTGTGACAAATGTCGTGTTGGTGATAGGATGTTTGGGGTAACTTAGTGGGGGTAGGGGTTGGTGGCAGGAGTGAGCCAGTAAGAAATGACTTTCTGCAGAGATGATATCTGAATGTTCCCTTAACCACCCCCCGCCCCCCGCAAACTAATCAGGTTGTAGGCCTTCCCAGCAGGTATTTGAAAGACAAAGTGAGAACACACGAGTTTCAGGGACTTCAAACTCCAGGTGTATAGGGGCATGAGGAGGACGGGTGGGGAGAAGTGGCAGGGGGGCCGCCTCACCAGCATCTTGGATGTCCTGCTAAGAAATTCAAACCTTTCCTGAGGGGCAGGGATTGCTGATGGTGCGATTTTAGGACAATCCCACTGGTGGCGACAGGAGGTGTGTGTCGGAGTGCAGAGTGAGTGAGGCAGAGGTTACTGCTGTTAGCTTCTGAACACATGAGAAGAGTCTAATAAAGTAAGGTCTCAGTGGGGGACACAGAGGAGGGGACGCTAAGAGATTTTGAAAGTTGCACAGACAGATTTAAGGAGCACCTCTGTGAGACAAGGAAGAAAGTCGGAAGCCTTTTGGCCCCCAGGTTTTCTGACTTGAGCAACTGTGTGAATGATGACTGTCCCCCTAAATAGGAGGTACCCAGGAAGAAGTCCGTGAGGGGGGGTGAGGATGATGGGGGAACAGGATCACGAGGTGCAGTCTGTCCTGAGTGATGTTCAGATGGAGGCCCTGGCGGGCAGGTGGGTAGATGGGTCTGGAGCTCAGGAGAGAGATCTGGGCTGGTGATGTAGGGTGTTTTGGTTTTTTTTTTCGTCATTAGTACATAAATGGTGGCAGAATCTATACTTTTAGTAAAGTCCCTTAGGGGAAATTGATGGAGGGAGAAGAACAGAATCCTGAAGATATAACTCTGGAAACATCAACAAAAACTGGTCAGGAAAAGGAAGTGGGGTCTTCCTCCAAAGCAATGAGAACAAACAGCTGGGGAGAAAAAAAAAATGCAGGAGGAAGGTATTGACAAGAAACCAGAGGAAGACAGGGTTTCAAGAAGATATCCTCAACAGAGTCAACTAAGGGGAGGACAAAAAAAGGAGCAGTTTCACAATTAGGAGACTGTGGGGGAGCTTTGTCTAGCAGAGCCCCCCATCTGTCATGGATGAGAACAAGTCTACCAAGACATGATCTGCTTGGGGAGGAAGGGTGGCTCATCTCTGCGAGGAGAAGCGCCTTGAGCCTGTTCCCCATGGGCTTTTACTGGGTTCGATTTGCATAGGAATACAGGTAAAGCTCATCAGTCATTGTCAGGCAGTAAGGATCAAACAATGGATAACATTCAAAGAACTACAAGGGCTTATTCTGAGTTTAGGGTCAGTTAGCTAAAGGGCTATAAAACTTCGGGAAACAAACTCATTTCGTGCTTGGCCCCTTATCAGAAAAAACTGAGGACATTTTTAGCAAAGCAGTTTTCACAGGATTTTATGCATTCTCTCTTAGGCCTGATAGCCCTAGGGAACCGCCCGTTCCTGCCCAGGCTGCACCGCCTTCTGTCATTGTTTCAGGCTTAAGTCAAGCAGGGGAAGTAAGGCAGGCAAGAGATTAGGAGACTTCTTGCAGACAGAATGAGAACTCAGCCTTTGTCAAAGCCAAGGGGTGAGGGTCCACCACCCGCTTTTTCTATAGTCTCCCAAGTCCTTCCCTGATGGCCCCATTATGACTCTGCCTGTCTTAGATTGTCCCTCCCTTGAGCAATCTTACTGGTCATTGGCCAACCAGTCATCTGCCCGGGGCCAGGCAGGATGAAGTAAAGTGGGCAGAGGTGGCTCCCCAGCCAGTAGGATAAGCTTTGTCTCCTTAGTGGCTTATGGTCCCAAGGTCTTTCACTCAGCCTTAGCCATGGGGGAGAGGGGGTCCACAGCTTCTGAAACCAGGCAGGGTGGTTTCCAACAGGAGACCAGTGCCCACCTTGGAGGATCAGGAAAGAGGCGGGTGTGGGAAATATCCAGGCAGGAAGAAGGACTGCTAGGTTAGGAGGCTGGCTGGCACTCACCAGGTCCCCAGGAGCCATCAGTGCACGCTCTACAGGATGGCTTCAGTCTGTAGGTAACGGGGAACACCTACATGGAACAGCTTACTATTATTTTCTTAATGTGATTGTGTTAAATGGAGATAAAGCGCACACATAGCATAATGCATAGATCTTAAGGGCTCAATTGAAGGAGTTTGGAAAATATAAAACCATCGCCCTAATGATGATAAAATATCTCAACCTGGCCAGGTGGTTCAGTTGGTTGGAGTGTTATCCTGTACATCAAAATGTTGCGGGTTCGATACCAGTCAGGGCTCACACGTAGGCTGTGGTTCAATCCCCCATCAGAGCGCGTGTGGTGGGCAACCAATCGATGTTTGTCTCACATCGATGTTTCCCTTCCTGTTCCTTCCTCGCTCTCTAAAAATCAATAAAAGTATCCTCCGGTGAGGATTTTTTTTTAAAAAGTGATTTCCATCACCTCGGAAAGTGCCCTGTTTCAGTCACTCTGCACTGCTGACAGATGATTGCGGCTCTCATTTCTAACCAATAGGTGACTTGCATTATTTACTTCTGCATAAATGGAATCATGCAGTAAGTGAACTTGGTGTCCCCGGCTTTCTTGTTCAACACCGTGTTTCTGAGATTTGCACATACTGCGTGGGTTAGTGCTTCATTCTCTCTTGTTGCTGAATAGCATGATTATGTGACTAGATCACACTTTGTTTATCCATTCTTAACTGATGGACATTAGGTTGTTACAAGCTCTTGATTGTGATGAGTAATGTTGCCAAGAACATTCTTGTACGAGCATTTTTGTTAGCATATATTTTCATTTATTTTAGGCCAACACCTAGGGGTGGAAATGCCAGATCATAAAGTAGGTATATTTTAACTGTTTTAGAAACAGTTTTTCAAAGTGATTGGACCATGTACGCACTCACCAGTAAGGTGCGTATGTAAATGGTCACTCCACATCCTTGGTCCTTGTCAGGTGGTGTTTTCGATCTTTTAAATTGTAGCCATTCTAATGAGTGTGAAGTGGTGTCTCCCTGAAGATTCGACTTGCACATCTCCAATGACCAGTGGTCCTGAACGCCCTTTCAGAGGCTACATTTGCATACCCCCATTTGTTAAGTGCTCAGGATCGTTGCCTATGTTCGTTGACAGACATAGGAAGAGCCCACTGTTGGGGGAAGCTGGTATTTATGGCACATTGTATGTTGAAGGTGACTGATGTTGCCGACACATTCTAAATGGAATAGAACAATAGAACCATTTACGCATAGTCCGTGGAGAAGTGAGTGATTGAAATATGGGGAAAAAAACTTGCAAGTGTGTGATGTCAGCTAAGTTTAAATTTAAAGAACATGTAAAACCAAAATTAAATTATATAAAATAATTTCACATTTGAAACCTTTAAATTATCCCTTATCTCTTGTGTGGATTACATGGCAAGCGCTTTGAAGGCCGGAGTGTGTTCCCTCCTTTGATTGAAGGGGAGTCTTTACCGTGACAAAAAGCCGAGAAAACCCAAGCCACGGGTGCGGCTTGCCGGGGACGGAGCCGGGAACCACACCAGGACCGTGCACGCTAACGTAGTTCTCTGTCTCTGTATTTAGCAGTAGGTGCTGTCAGATATACAGAACACACTGACACGCGGGCTATTTTTGAGACTGTGTGTAGTCAGGTCCGCAAGCCAGAATCGCCGTGGGCACTTGACTTCAAGCGCTGGTGTGGGCATCGTTTTCAGCCCTACCCCTGGCACATAGCTATAGTGCTTTTCAGAGCCTCTAAGTCATTTTTGTGCTTTCGTTATTTATTTTTATGCAGATGTCAGCCACCCATGCTAGACTTCGTGTCAGCTTCTTTGCGGGCGGCAGCAGTCTGCAAGTTTTTGAAGATAAGCTCCCAAGTGATTGTGATGAATCTTGTGTACCTGTGCCTCACAGGCACACCTGACGATTTAGGGCCCTCGGGCAGGCCAATCTCCAGTTAAAAGTCGATGGAGCTGGTACAGACACTGCATTGACGTTTTATTAAAAACTAGTCAAAAAGGGGTAGAAGGTCTAGGCTCCTGGCAGGGCAGGTGGCCCAAGCCTGCCCTGCGCAGAGCGGGACCAGGCCTGGGCTGCAGCCGGATCGCTGCGGGCGCGTCCCTGGGCCAGCCGCGCACGCGCACTCCCTCGCTTGGGCCAGCCGCGCACGCGCAAGCCTCCTTTGGGCGCCAGGAGTCGGCGGCGCGCGTGGCAAATGGAGTGGGTCCTTGCGGAAGCGTTGCTCGCGCAGAGCCGAGACCCGCGGGTCCTGCTCGCGACGCTGTGCCGCGGGGAGGCGTCCGCCGAGCGCGTGGAGACGCTGCGCTTTCTCCTGCAGAGGCTCGAGGACGAGGCGGCGCAAGGCGGCGGGGACGCGCTCCCAGAGGCGGCGCGCGAGGTCGCCGCCGGGTACTTGGTGCCGCTGATGCGCGGCCTGCGCGCGCGCCCCGCGGGAGCCATGGACTGCGACCCGCCGGCCCCGCACCGCCGGCGCCTGTTGACGGCGGCGGGCGCGGCCCTCCGTTCCTGCGCGCGCCTCGCGGGGGGCTCGCAGCTGGCGACCACGCTGGCCGAGGAGGCGCTGCGCGACCTGCTGGCCGCGGGGCCCGCCCCCGGCCTTGAGGGGATCGCCGAGGTAGCCGTGGAGGTGCTGGCGGCCGTGGGACCCTGCCTCCGGCCCCACGAGGACGGGCAGCTGCTGGAGCGCGTGGCGCAGGCCGCGCTCTCCCTGGCGCTAGCAGGGGATGGGGAGGCGGCGGCGCTGGCGGCCGGGAGGCTGCTGCCGGCTCTCGGCAAGAGCGACGGGGCGGTGCTGCGGGCCGTGTGGGGCGGGCTGCTGGCGCCGTCAGAGCCCGGCCGCTTGGGTCCGAGGCTGCAGGTGCTGAGCGCCCTGGCCGAACGGCTGCTCCCGGAGACCGACGAGCACCAGAGAAGCCCGGACGCGCGATGCTGCGCACGGTTCTGGCAGACGGTGCAGGCGGGGCTGGCGCTCGCCGAGGACGCGCTGACGCGCAAGCGCGCGCGCTACCTGCTGCAGCGGGCGGTGGAGGTGTCGGCTGAGCACGGCGCGGACTGCAGCTCTGGACCCCGGGAAGGAAACGGTATCCGCCTCTCTGACCGCAGCCCAACCCTGCTTGACTTTGTGGGAGGGAGGCCGCCTGGGTCCGAATACCAGCCCCTTGAGGTCGTCTCTTCCATCCAGGGCGAATTTGGTTATTCCCGTGGTCCCCATGGCGTCCGAAAACCTGGGGACCCTCATGTACGCGGGCGTTCTAAGAAGTGACCCAAGTCACTGCAGCCCAGACAGTGCATTTCCCAACCGCAACCCAGAGCGAGGTGGAATGCTGCCTCCGTGGAATGACTTAGGAATTGGACCCACGCAGGATTTCACAAAACCAAATGTGCACTCTGTCGTGGAGGGTCCCTTGTGACAGACAGGAAGGGCTAGCTGCCAGCAGAGTGGAGGAAAATATCTGGACGGACCATGTGAACTGAGTCCGGAGTGTTGGAATGCTGTCCTAGAAACCATCACTTTACTTTGAAATTTCACTTGGTAATTTAGGAGCAGGATTACTAGTATTTGTTAGATATGCAGTCCTAAGTCAACCTACTGAAGGTATTTTTGCCATTGATTCAATAGAATGAGTCAGATTTTAAGTAATTTTTAAAGCATTCTGAGCTGTGTTCCCTACACGTATTACAGAACAAGAGTAGATGAAATAGCAAGGCCTCCTTTTTACTTGGCATGTTAATCTCAATTGGCTGGCTCACTGCAATGTGTGAAAATATACTTGCATTGTCTTCAGTCCAGTTTTGAGCTGTCAAAGTCCTAAATAGATTGATTCAAAAATTGTCTCATAGCCAGTTCCTCTTTTTTCAGCTGTGGCTACCTATTCGTTTATTGCTGGTAAAAGATTTTTGTCCGGCGGAGGTCGTGAGCAGATTAAATTTCCACAAAAGTTTAAAACATTGGAGAGTAAATTTTTTAACAGTGCACAGATTGGTGACCATTCATCCCAGGAGCGTCTTCATTGGAAAACACTGTCAGGATCACCGAAGTTAAATACTCCTTTAAAGAGCCAGCCGTTCTGCAATGTTAAAACATAAGCTGTAGCCTTTCCGTACTTGCTGTCCACGTCAGGGCAAAACCACCTTCACCTCTTCAGCTGATTATTTTGGCATTGGCCCCTATGTCTTGAAATAAGGTACTTATATCATAAAATCCATTGTCATAGTTAATAATTTCCATCGAATGGGAGGTCAGCATTTACAGCACTGTGGTTATGAAAATACTATTCACAGGCGGTCGATGTATGTATTATACACTACGCTGTTCTCCTACCTGAAAGATTTTCCTAGAATTATGTCCTTTTCAAATTTGTTTATTCTCTCCTTATCTCTTACCACCTCCACCTCGTCAGCCCCAGAGTCTTTGCTAGTTGGCTACATCTTTCCTGTGGGAAATCAGATCATCAGGCTTCTGGTCAAGTTCCCTGAATGCTCTCCTGGAGTCCTCTTAGATGTGCCTTCACCATCATCCTGAGGATTGTTGCCTTCACCCGAGCCTGGGGTTGGCGCCGTGTCCTGGAGTTTCTGGCTGCTTCTTTTTTGGTTTGCTGGCTTGTTGCAGTGCAGTGCATGTTCCCTGGGGTGCCTGCAGCTGCCCACAGTCTGTCCCAGGAGCACCTGGGGAGGTGTGAGGGGAAGAGCTGGTGCGTGGTCTGGACTCCCCGGGGATTCTCAGGCTTCTAGCTCTCACGCTAGTCCACACCTGGCCTTTAAAAACTTGTCAAAATTTCATTTTGAAACTGCTATTTTGGTGTCCACCTCTTCCTCTTGGGTTCAGCTAAAGGTGGGACAGCTTGTGTGTCCTGTCTGTTCTTGGAGAAGCTTTCTGTTCTTCGGAATTGCCGTGTGACTAGAGCTCTCAGAGGTTTGGGATGTCATAGACTCTCCGGCTTTTTCTCTTTGTCAGAATGGCAGCAATGTTCTCGGGGGCTTGTCTGCATCCTTGGCAGAAGCCGAGACCAAGCAGCCTCAGTGCTTCTATTGTGACCTCACGTTTGATTGCTGGTTTGATTGGGGGTAGGATTCCGGCTTGGAAAACATTTTCACCCAACATGTTAAAAGCATTGATCTGTTGTCTCAGAAAACAGGACATTCATGGTTGCTGTTGCAGAGCCTGAAACCACTCTGAATCGTGTTTATTGACATGTGATCTGTTTCTCCCCCATGGTGGCTGGGAGGGTGTGTGTCCCCAGCGCGCTGCGTCCCTGTGCGGGGCACTTGCTGGACCTGCCCTCCTGGGAAATCGGGTTCTTCACTTGGGGGAATTTTTCTTGAGTTGTCTTGATTTTCCTCCCTTTTTACTTTCTGTGCTGTTAGACTTTCTGTGCTGTTTACTTTCAGTCTGCTGGACTGGTCATCAAAAAGCAGGTTTTCTTTCATATATATATATATATATATATATATATATATATATATGAGAGGTTTGGGATGTCATAGACTCTCTCTCTCTATATATATATCTATATAGATATCTATCTAGATATCTATCTAGATATCTATAGATATCTAGATATCTAGATATCTAGATAGATATGTCTATCTAGATATCTAGATAGATATTAAGATGTTAGTGAAAGTTGTTTTTGTTAGTTGAGAGTTGTTTTCTTTTTCCTGCATAGTTTTGTTTCCTCCAAATTTCCTTTTGTCTGTTTGTTTTCTTATGGATCTTTAACATCGGGGTTTCCCCAGGTGGCCCGGTGACCCTTAGATGCCTGTTGGTATGTACGAATCAGGAATCGTACATATCAAATCTCTGGCTCGAAGCTTGTGAGTGCACTGTCAGGTGCTCTCCGATGTTGGAGTTTTCAGGCCTTCCCTCCGGGGCTGGCCAGACTCCCTGCAGGCCTCCCAGTCTCCCGCTGGGCAGTGTCCACCTGGGCAGACAGACTGCTGTCTGGGACCTGCGTGGCTGCGATGGTGCTGGGGCGGGTGGGAGGGGGTCTTGGCACCCAGGGTACGCACCCGTCCACCTGATCCCGGTTTTCCTAGGGCACTCACCCTGACCTCAGCGTGTCCCGCGCATCCCAATTCAGAGCCACTATGTTACCTTCTCCAGAGACTAGATTCCAGTCTCTTTCCGGTTCAGGGAAAAAAGTGCAGGAAAGAGCCCTGGCACCTAGACTGTTTCTTAGACACACGGAGCGAAATCCTCTTCCGTTTAGCTTTGCTTTCAACTCCACTTACAGAAGCAACTGTTGTGTCAGCTCCTTAGGTCTCGGGTGATCTTAGAAACCAAAATCTTCTTGGCTTTCCTTGTGCCGACTTAATACTTAATTTTCATGAGCCTGCTTGGTTTTCTCTATTCTCCTGGGCTTTTGCCATTGAGAAACCCTTTACTGATACAGAGAGGTTCTTAGGGAGAAAAAGTAGAGTTTGTGTTAGTCTCGTTCTTACCCAGAACTCTAAAACAGTTATCTTTATATATATGTGTGTGTATTTAAAAAGTCTCCTTTCAAGATTCTTGTTCACCCAAGCCTCCGGTCAAGGCTTTGACCCGTGGCCTCTCCTCCTTAGAGGGGGCAGCATTTGGTGATAGTGGCCCAACTTTAAGAACTACTATTGGTGAGAAACTTAGGAAGTTTGCCAAGTAATTTTCTTTTTAAAATTGTAACAGGCCCAAGTCTGTTTTGGTGGTCTGAGAAGAGAAAAGACGAGCTTCTGAAGTTTTGGGAAAACTATATTTTAATTCTGGAAACTCTAGAAGGAAACCAGGTAAGTGGCTTCCTATTTTAACAAGTCCTACGTGCAGCCGGCTTTTATTCTCTGAAACGTTCTGTGAAAGCAGCGCGGAAAGACCAGCTTGGGTCTAGCACAAAAGAACACAAGTGAACTAAATCGGCATAAATGCAAATTTAAGATCGAGTGTAAGCCCAGGAAGTGAAAGGTTACTTTTAATTGACTGAAATTTTCATTCATAGAATTTAGTCTTATTTGATCCTCTCTTGACATTTGCTCCTGAAGGGTTAGTTTCTCCACATTATGAGTAATCTCCAGAGAAATACACACTTAGGAAAATTTTACTTAAAGCGCTGCTGAGGTAAATTGTTATTAAGTAAACATTTGCTCTTTAATTTTGTAGGTTTTCTTTTCTCTTTTGACGTCGTTAGATCTGTGCAAACCTAGGCCTGAGAATGGAAGCTTGAACAATCATTTTCAGTTGACTTTGAATGGGTTTTTGTGGAGTCATGGAATTTTTGAGTTGAGAGGAGTCTCCTAAGGGACTTCATCTACTGCAGTGATTCTCAAACTTGAACATTCATTCGAGTCACCCAGGTGGCTCGTTAAAGTATAAGTGCCTGGGTCCCATTCCCAGAGTGCCTGGTTCGGGGGGTCTGAGGTGGTACCCATGCCCTGGAGTGTTTTATACGCTCCCCAGGGATGCCTACGCTGTTGCCCTGGCGACCGTGCTGGGGAACCCTGGTCTAGGAGTCCCCGGCCTATAAGCTGCAGACCACTAGGGGGCCAGCCAGCTGGGGAGTCACGGAGGTGTCCGTTCAGATATGCGTTGAGTGCAGACCGAAATAATTACTGACGTATGCTAAAATATATATAGATGTGTATGTGTATTTGTGTGTGTGTATAATTGTAGAGATGAGGAGTAAAGAAAAAGCATTTCCAAAGTCCTTAGTCAGTAGATCCATGAGACCTCCACTGTTCGTTTGGAAACTCTGACTCACCTGTATTTGGAAGGATATATAAATTAGACTTGTCCCTGCAACATAGTCTCAGTGTGAAGGACATTGAACCCTAAGGGGCTCTGCTTCTAAATGTGTGCCTTTGAGCAACCTGAGTGACGGAGAGAATGCATTTCAGCATCTTCTCCTCTTTGTAATACACTGGTGTCGTCAGCCCTGTTTCCCAGGACGGTGGAGGGTTTCTTGACACACTGTGTGCTAGTCACTGTGTGGATGTAACATTGCCGTCACTGTTTTCCAGGTTGCAGTCATCGGCTTTATCCCACTCTTGCATACTTGAATTTGTATCACTTAAAAGCTGGAAGAGTCGGGCACCTTCTGCCTATTTTTCACATGGGGGTGGGAGTCGGAAGGTCTGCGCTTGTATCAATAGTTGAAAATTCCCTTGAGTTTTTAAAGATGATCCTTCATTTCATATGTCGTTTTGCTTTTGTTTTCAGATACATGTTATAAAGCCCGTTTTACCAAAGCTAAACAATCTGTTTGAATATTCAGTGTCAGAGGAAAACGGTAATGGTTACTTTTAGTTTGACTTTTTAAAATAACATCTGTAGTTTTTTCCCCCCGATCTTATTACTAACTCTTACTCGTTATAGAGAATTGGGAGAAACCATGAAAGTGTAAAGAAATAAGAGCCTGCTATTAACATTCCAGCACATACCTTCTGCACTGATTGTAACACTTTGTTGGCGATTAGCAGTCTATCCAAATACATTTGCATATGTCCCGTAGGTAGCCTCGAGAATGCGACTTGAAAGGGCCGCGGAGTTTTCTGATTTAGAGGTATGGGCAGTTTTCTAAAGTTTTGATTACGGAAAATTTCAAACATACGCAGAAGGAGAAGATGAACCCCATCACCTAGTTTCAGCCGGGCCGGCTGGGGCCAGCCTGTGTCTCTCCTGGCCTCTCCTAGAGGGGTCACCCTCTCCTGGCCCCCCCCACCAGGGGGAGTAGCCTCTCCTGGCCCCTCCCACCACATTTCCAGAAGCACGTCCCAGGACAGCAATGTCACTTATTCTGTGGTTACGTCAGGGTACATTCTTGAAAGATAAGGACTCTTTGGTAATGTTTTAATGGCGGTATAGTCTGCATTTTTAATAGTAGCTCTTTGGTATTGCATATTTTAACCACTTTCCATTCTTATTTTCTTAATATATCTGTTTCATTGTTAGAGTTACTTTTTGGGGGTTTCAGTTCTATATGTTGGACTTCTTTGGAAGAGGAAATCGCAACATACAGTTTTAAACGTGGTTTTAAGCCCTTAAGCAGTACTGTACTATTAGAGCTTTCTAGGCTAAATAAAACGAAGCTGGAGCCTCCTAAAATTATCTTAGGGAATTAGGTTTAGATTGCTGAAACAGCTAAATGCCAGCTAACAGTGTTTTATATTCATATGAACGATAAAATCCTGCCGTACTGTGTTTACACGAGAATTAACCTGTGTGGAGGGTTTAGCGCCTAGTCTAGGAAATTGCACTCGTGATAGTTTAACCCCTTAGGACTTGAGCTTTGTTCAGCTGATTGCTGTGGTGGCTTCCTGAGACACTGGGATTTTTCACAGACCGTATTTTCCCACCTGGGGCTAGATTTTAATTGAATCCTGTTGCAACTTCACTTAGGCATTTACTATTAAAATGATTCTCTTATTACCACATTTTGCCCACAGCCCTTGGCAAACGCAATCAAATAGCAGTGACAGGTTTTGAAAAATTATCATTGTCAAAGCGCTGAACAAGTATCTTGGTGTAAATTACAAATAATGGGGCAATTTATTTATAGAATGCCATGAATTAAAAATGCTGAATTTTTTCTAATAAAATTAAAATATGTGTCTAAAGAGTTAGCAGTATCTCTGAGTTGCATATTTATCCCATCCCCCCGCCCCCACTCAATTAGATATTTACTTAATAGATACTTAGCACTAGGATAAAGTGGTGAGTCAGGTGCCCTATTTTTCACTTGACTTTGTGTTTTCCATGAAAAGATTATTCTGATGATAAGTTCTATGCAAGCAGCAAACCAGGGGCGGCGGGGGAGGGTGCAGTGAGTGGGGCCGCCCCTGGGAGAGGCCAGCGGGGAAGGCCGCCTTAGGAGCGGCGGGGAAGCGCCAGCGCAGGGCGCACACTGTGTGCAGATGCCCCGGACCGGACCGCTCAGTGCGGGGAGGCCGCAGGGCCCTGTGCGCGGGGTGGTGGGCGTGGGGCCGGAGGGCGGCGCCGTTGTGCCCCTCAGCTGGTCCTTTGTTCAGACTTCGTTCTGCGAGCTGTGAGAAGCCGCTCATGGGTTTCAAGCACTGGAGTGCCGGTTTCAGATTTCTAAATGAAAATTGGATGGAGTCAGGCGGGGGGAGAAGAATTGGTTGGAGTCACCCCACATGTAAAGTTCCGACCTGTGTGCAGGGGCTGTATCTAATTTCTGTGCACGCGGCAGCGCTGACGTCTCCTGCCGTCTCTCTAAGTGAAGCTGCCCGAAGCTGGAACGCTGGCCGATGCGGCGTTGTGGTTATGACCCAGTTATGAAGCGCCCTCGGATGCGGCTGCACGCAGACCCACTGGGTGGTGTTGCGGCGACGCTAACGTGCTGTGTGTGTGTGTGTTTGTTTATGACCACACAGTCCACCCGGAGAAACCGGATGCGGGGCTCCTGTGTCAGCCCGAGACCTTCCCCGAGGGCCGGTGGCTCCTGCACCCCTCCTGGCACTTGTGCATTTACAAACGGATGTTTGAGAGTGAGAACAAAATCCTGACCAAGGAAGGCGTGATCCACTTCTTGGAGCTCTATGAAACAAAGGCGCTCCCGTTTTCACCAGACGTTTCCGAGGTAACGACAGTGTGTCCTCCCCTTGCTCCCCATGTCCAGAGAAGGGGGGCGAAGGCGTGGCGTTGCGTTTACATGGTCGTCGAACAACACCCTAGGCCTCGATGACAGCAAACAACATTTCGTAGATAAGCAAACACCAGCCCTCGTTCTCGAAGCTTAGCTGTCATTGTGGAAAAAGCTCGGACAGGCTGCCTGCAGCATTTCTACTGTGAAAGTGGTTCTCTGGTGTCAGGGTGATAAACGCCGTGAGGCAGAGGGTGCACACCGGGGTAGGAGGGGCTCGGCAGTGATCTGTGTCCCCAGTTTGGGCCAGTGAGTTAACACTGTCTGTCTACTACACGAAGCAGAGATCGCCTTTTGAGCTATGTTTGTTATACGTGTGAAATAGTGGTGTATCTTTTACTAGCATCTGTACTGCTCTTTGTCAGAAATCACACAGAGCAATGCGACTGTGAGGGTCACAGCTGTGATTTTAAGTCTTACGTGCCGTGTGCGTCACGTGACCACCCGGGACTCACCTCTGGTTTCGAGGTGAGCCGAGTACACTTCCCCAGCTGTCTGACAACGGGCCCTAGTGGCTCGGTTTATAGTATAAGAAGAACAATTTATTATCCACCGTCACTGCCTTTAAAACCTCGCACACTCATCTGGTGCACAGTAATGCTCGTTGGTCGGGGACAGTGCCGTGTCCCTGATCTCTTCCCAGTTCCCCCAAGTGTGCCACCGTGTTACATGCGCCCTGTTTCCCCCGTTCCTCGAGCTTCCTGCTCTCCCTGCGAGCTCGCTGCTTTGACCAACATCTAGGAGTGTTTTTGAAGATGTAATTCCCCCGCCTCTGTCTTCCAGGCACAGGGGCTCATGTTTTCTCTTGGGTATCTTTTCGATTTTTCTTTGCTACTACATGTTTCTTCTTCCTTCTTGATCCAGCACAAACTCTCTGTTTTAATACATTTTTATCAGTGAGGAAATTCTGTACTTGTTTGTTGTTCTGGTGAAACTAAGGGACGACCCTCGCAGACCATCCATGGTGAATTGACCTGCGGTGTGATAAGAGGTCAGCTATGCCAGTCCCAGCTGGTCCGCAGCCCTGCGGTAGGAGGTGCAGTTAAGGCACGTGGGCTTCAAAATTACGATGACGACTCAACTTCAAATACCTTTTTTCTTTTAGTTTATTATCGGACCGTTGATGGATGCACTTTCAGAGAGCTCTCTATACAGCAGGTAAACAAACGTGATGTTACTTAGTAGCAATGCGGTCATATTTATTTGACACATAAATTTACCATGTTTATAATAAATGACCAGGTTGTTTGATGCATTTGGTCATAATGTATGTTACATAGTAGACATCCAACTTTTTCTTATCGTGTCTTCTCTTCCGTGTTTGTTAATCTTCTTGCCTTTCTCATAATGAGTGTTTCTTTATTTTTCTCCTTTGCTACCTGAGCCCTCCGTTCCTGGGGCTTTGGAGCGTACGTCTTCCATAGCTTCCTTTCTCCCCCCTCCCTTTGCCCTCTTGGAACTTGTAGTGACTTGGGCTAAACAGCCTTTAAACGTTTTTTCCCTTTTTCTTTTAACTTTTTATTGTGACTTCCGGAAAAGTTGTGAGAATCGTGCAAAGAATCCCCACTTGCCTCTCACCCCATTCCCCACGTGTTGATGTTTTGCCACGTCTGCTCAGTCGCTGCCCCATCTCTCCCTGGGGGGCGCTCCTGTTTCCGAGCTGTCTGCCGAGCGGACTCGATCCACGCCTTTCCGGTGTCTGTCCGCGCCTCCATCCGCCTGAACTGGAAACCGCGGTCCACACCCACACACCCAGTTCTGTCCGGCACCACGCACACGGGGTTCGCCCTGACTTCCCCCTTCCCTGCCCGACGGTGGCAGCCACCGCCCATCACAGGTCCTGGGTTTGCTGCCTTCGTCCTTTGGAAAGGCTGATGCAGTGGGGTGGGGGGGTCTGTCAGTGTTGTGCCTTCCCAGTGTTTGGGCGTCATCTCTCCTCTTGAACTATCACTGTAAACATTTCCTTTGCTTCTGAAATTAGGTTGTCTCTCTGACGTTGACCAAGTTTATCCTTGCAAGTCTTCTGATGGGTGTACCTCTAAACAGGAAAACACCTCCCACCTTCAGTTTCTTCAAAAGGTTTAAAGTTGTCTGTGCTAAGTTATATCAGTATTTAGTCTCCTTAGATAAATATTGAAGGAGTGTAGCAATGCTTTGCTTGCCAATTGCTTTTAGTGTTGAAATAACGCATTGCTGCTGAATAGGTTTCGGAAGCATCTTAGACCGCTGGGGAGCAGTGAAACCCACTCGGCTCTCTCTGAGGGAGTCGTCAGACACATCTGTCATGGAACGCCCTCCGTTTTCTAGCACGCTGATGTGTTCAATGAATAGATAATGTTTCTGGAAGAACCAAAAAATGACTCTAGTAGATGTTAATGAAATGCTCTTACAAAAGTAACTGATTACTAATGTGTCTTTCTGTGAATGTTTTTCTTTTATTTAATATCTAGAGGTTTAAAAGCATTGGATTATATGTAGGACATAATAAAATGTAATTTTAAATGATCATTTTTAGCCTTTTAAAAAAATGATTCTCCTTGGCAAGAGTCACGTACTTGTGTCAGGGGAAGTGTTCTAAAAAGGAAATCCATGCCACTTGGCACGTTATCGACTCATTTCCGTTTTCCTGGAAGGTCTGGTGTGTGTGGAATCAGAAGGATCCCGAGTATTTCACTAATATTCGAGAAATAAAAAGCAGGTTCAGAAAGAGCAGCTGGTCTTACTGTTTCAATGTTGCAAGACTTTGGGGCCGCGGTCCGTCTAGTTCGGGTATGCTGATCTGTGAGGGGATTTTGAATGCTCCTCTTCTCCCCCTTCGTCTCCAGGTCGCCGGGCCAGCTGATGGGAAGTGGCTCTCCACTGGGATTGAAATTACAGAGGTTTCTAGTCACTTACGTGTCTCTTCTTCCAGAAGAACTAAAGAGTATGTGCAGCAAAGATTTCTAAAAAAAACTGATCGGTTTGAAAACTGTGTTTCAGTATATTGGTGATAAGCCCCACCCTTGGCCCTCACACTCGGTACTGCCAAAGCAGTTTCCTTCCCGGGATGTGCAAACCACCAGGCTCACACGCACGTGCACTGTCACTGAGCACACGTTCCTTCGTGGCTCATCCCTCGTGTTGGCGTGAGTGCGCGGAAGGAGTTTTAGAGTGTGCGCTGCAGTGCGCCGTCTCCCTGGTGGTTTCTGTTGGCCTCCTGACATCAGGAAAACCAGGGGAAGGAAGGAAGAACTCGGGGTGAGGAAAAAGTTGTAGACAGAATATTCGTTGTGGGGCAGTTGTCCCTTTGTAGATACTGATGCAGGAGGATAGAAAGAAAACCATGCCTGCTTTTGTAAGGCCTCATGTCCCAGGTGTGCATTCCAGAACTGAAAGCCTCGTTCATACAAGGACAGGTATGTGAGTGTTCACAGCGGGATTTCCACAACCCAAATGTCTGCCCGGCAGTAGTGCCATGTGGCTGCCAGGGTCCCCTAGGATTGCGTGCCTGATGTGTGTTTGTGGCCAGTGCCGGGCACATAGTAGGCACTTATAAACATGTTGAATGAATTTGAAGTGGCAGCCTGGCTATTGCACGTAGTAGGCACTTGTAAACGTGTTGAACGAATTTGAAGAGGTAGCCTGCCCATTGCCATCTTCCTGTGTCATGAGTGAGGTGTTTGGTGAAAAGTGGGAACTTCATTAGTCCAGCAGAAGAGAGGCAGGTAAAATCAAATGTTCACTTAGTTTTCACTTAGTAGTTTTTTCAGTCAGTGATTTCTGGTGACTGTCTTAAGTGCATCTGGTTTTGTGCTAGGTGCTTTGGAGGATATGAAATACATGCGACACCCTTTCAGGGGCTTCCAGGGATTCCTTAAAAGTCGCTCCACAGTGATGATCTGAGGGAACAGCCATTTCACTAACTGCATGACTTGAGGGCCCTTAGAGGTCACACATTAGCACGGAAGGCAGGATGGAGCATCATCCCTTTGTTTTAAACTGGAACAGTAAAACGTGGAAAATGGAAAAGTAAATTACAATGATTAGATCCAGGGTAGGTTAGAAATCCCCTGAGAGGAAAATTTAGTATCATTATTTGCAGGTACCAGCAGCCAAGTTACCATCAATATTTCTTACCTTGTTTTTCTTTAATAGCCTCTACAGAAGAATAGCCTCTAACAATAAAAAATTAATCTTTTACCTCCTTAAAAATATATAGCTTCATGGTTATTAGACTCTCCACAACAGAGTAGCATATGTACTTGTCTTGCTAAATAGGAATACAATTAAATAACATGGCTCATTTTCCAATAGCTTTATTGAGATATAATACACATACCCTGCAGTCTACCCTTCTACAGTGTGGACCGCTTTTGGTTCATTCACAGATCCCGGAGTATTCCAATCAGCCCCTGAGAAGCTCCAGGGCCAGCAGCCGCTTCTCGTCGTCCCCCCGCCCCGCTCTGGCCCCTGTCGGGCCTGCTTACTCCCGGTCTCTGCGGATTTGCCTGCGCGGTGTGGGTCAGTGGGCCCGTGCAGTGAGGAGCCTTTTGATTTGAGTCTGGCTCCTTTCACTTAGCTTATGGTCCTTAAGATTTATGTCTGCTATAAGCATCCGTCAATATATTCCATTCCTTTTCGTGGCCGCACAAGACCCCCTTGCGTGGGAATCGCTCGCTGATGCACGCATCGGCTGGCAGACATTGGGGCTGTCCCCCCTTTCAGCACTGTGAACACCGCTGCTGCGGACATTCACATGCGTGTTCTCGAGCGAACGCATGCTTCCCACTCTCTCGAGTGCACGCCTGGGGGCACGTCAGAGGAGCCAGCAGACTGCTCGGCACGCAAGCCGGCCGCGCGTGCCGCGCTCCCCGCAGCAGTGTCCCCGCCTCCCGGCCGGCCCTGGCGGTCGCCGGTCGGTTTGACGGCCGCTGTCTCAGTGGGCGTGGGGTCCATCTCGTCACAGCTGTTGATTTGAATTTCCCGAATGTCTACTGATGGGGGGGGCCTGTTGTCCTGTGGGGCGGCGATGACATTTTAAAACTTTTCCTTTCAGGTAGTTTTTTGTTGAAGTTTATTCAGAAGATGACCAGTAGACACTGGTGTGCTGTCCCCATCTTGTTTCTGTCCAGGGCTCTGGCCGGCGTCCCCAGGTGCAGAGCCCTGGGCCTGGAAGGGCTTCTCGCTCTCAGGTAACCGAGCCTGCTTATGGGTTTTAGGCGTGACTTTCCGTCACCCGGCTTTGTTCTCCCCTGTGGTTTTCCGTACTGAATGGTTTTAGTTAACGTTGGCATTTTAACTTTATAAGAAAAAAAGTAAATTATAAAATCTATTCATACAGTTGAGCTTACTCTGTTCCATGAATCCCTAATTCATGTACATGCCATAGTACATGCTGTTGCCCTTTGACCCCTTTAAAATAAGACAGTAAGTTTTTTAAAATACATCGATATGTAGGAAGCAACAGATGAAATATCAAACCGAAGTATTGATTACTAAATATTTTTAAAAATGTAAAATTATCTTCATTTATAGCCTCAGTAGTCTTAAAAAAGATTTGTCTCATATTAAAATGGAGCTTTACGGGAGCCCTTAGTGGGAAACACAGGCTTTGCAGTCCTCCGGGCAGCGACTCCCCGCGGTAGTCAGGTAGAAGTTACACACAGCTTGCCAGGGACTCCCACCGCCAGAACCGGCTGCGGGAACGTGCGCTGTCTGCCCCCAGGGACGTGCTGCAGTGCACCATGGCCACGCACCAGATCCTGCTGCGGGGCGCGGCGCAGGGCTACCTGCTCCAGACAGCCATGAGCGTGCTCGACGTGGTGAGTGCGCCTCCTTCCCTTGAGACCCTCCCCTCGGAGGAGTGGGCGGGCAAACGAAATCCACACAATAGCAGGCCTGTGGTGCTAACTCCGGGCTGACAGCCGCGAGGGAACCGAAGGCCTAGCTGGCTCCCCTAAGGCACAGGGTCACTTCCGTAGCTTTGAAAAGTGGGAATCGCTTTTGACCTAAGTAATGAGCAATTTCTTATAGAATGTCTTGTTTTTGCTTTTAGATTGTGACCATCCTGGTAACCTTGATTTTAAGGAAAACAGATTTATAAAATAATCTTTTTTATATAATGTGTTGTTTGTAATCAATATTTTCATTTTAAAAGTTAAACTATATTTTGTTTTTAAAAAGTAGCTTTCTTTAGATTGCACTAAATGATACTTTAAATAGTTTACTAGAAAGTTATTTAAAATGAGTAATTTTTAAAAAGCTCCCTCCTCCACCCCAGGAAAAAGTGTCACTTTCCGACGTCTCAGCTTTTCTCCTGTCGCTGAGACAAGAGGAGTCCTTAGGGCGAGGAACGTCACTGTGGACAGAGGTGAGGTTGAAAATAATTTGATGAAAAGGTCTTTGAAATCTTTATAAAAATTGTTTTCTAATTGAATTCATCACCAGCCATTTACACAAAATAGAACAATTGCTTTGTTATCTATCCACAGAGATTTAAAAAAATGGTACATTTGCTTTGAACTGAACTGATGATGAGCTGAGAGGTCATGGCCGGGGCGGCGGGGGTGGGGGTGGGGCGGGGCGTGGACAGGCAGGCTGGGAGGGAGGCAGACCGGCGGGAGGGGGAGGGGTGCGGGAGGGCAGAGCTGGGTCGGGGGGTGAGAGGTGTGAGGAGCAGTGATGTTGGCAGACGAGAGAGCCGTGAGTGACTCCGCCCCCTTTTCTCTCTTCCGTCAGCCCGTAGCACTTCCATCTGCCCACTTCCCGCCGAGCCTGACATCTCGGTGCTTCGTCGTTCTTCTGACTTTATGCTTCTCGTTCACCTCGAGACCCTGCATGTCTTTCCTTTCCTGCAGCCACTGCCCAGGTGGAGACCTCCGGCGTTCCCGCTGTGATGGCTTCTGTCTTGTCCATCCCTGACTCTGCCCTTGGCTCCGACACCCCATCCCCCCACAATGCGTCAGGGCCTTGCAGTCAGTGAGGGTCTCACCTCGGTTAGCTCTGCAGTGCCCCCTTTCTCCTCTTTGTTTTGAGTCGTGCTACTGATTTCAGCTCTCACTCGTTGTGTGCTTGGTCACATTCCAGTCTGTGCTCCCTGTAGGTCACGTGTTTTTCCGTTCAGGACCCTTTATTTTTTGATTTTGTGCTTCTCCAGTGCTTGAGGCTGGGGATGTGATGACCTCTTTCAGAAGCTAGTGCTGGCTCTGTCTGCCTGGAGAGAAGCAAGAGAAATCAGCTTGGCCTGTGTTAAAATAATTCTGGCGTAAAATAAGGAGAGTGTAGAATAGGGTAGTGGCAGAAGAAATGAAGAGAGGCAAATGGGACCCTTAAAGAATTAGAATTTCACCCTGGCTGGCATAGCTCAGTGGATTGAGCTCGGGCTGTGAACCAAAGCATCGCAGGTTTGATTCCCAGTCAGGGCACATGCCTGTTGCAGGCCATGGCCCCTAGCAACCACTCATTGATGTTTCTCTCTCTTTCTCCCTCCCTTTCCCCTCTAAAAATAAATAAAATCTTTAAAAAAAATTAGAATTTCATCTTCTATTATTGGTCACGATGCATGTAATTATGTGGAACCTGAAAAATACAGAACGATGAAAGAAAATAGTCACCTATAATGCCCACACATTTTTTGCTTTCTTAATTTTTTGAATACATACATATTTTCACTCTTGCTTTCTTACTATATTTGTATATTTAAAATGACATTTTAATATATATATTTCTAAGCAAAATTAAAATTACTGTTTTGAATTTTGTTTTTCATCTTTACATATATGAGCATTTTAACATGTTGCTAATTAATTCTCCCATATGTGATCTTTAAAAGTTCGGTTGATTAAATGTTTTGGAATTTATTTAATCAGTTCCTTCTGCTAGACTTTTATTTCAAAATTTATTTCATCTATAAATATTTCACTATGTACTGCTAAAAAATAAGGACTTTAAAAGGGCACAAGATAGGCCCTTTTTACTAAACTGAAAATGTTAACAATTTCTTGATTTCAAATATCCAATTCAATTACCCTTTTCCAGATGTTCAGTAAATGTATTTTTCTGTTTGTTTCTTGCATTTTGTTCAAACACTCAACTTCGTTTAAGTATCCAAATGAGTTCTGTTTGTGGCATTGGTTTGTAAGTTGTGGCGAACCCTCTGGAGTTGATTTGGTATGTGGAATGAGCGGTCAGGTTTGAATGAGGAAACACATTGTAACATTTCCGACTGTGCGTAGCCCATAGAAGCGTAAACCCCACAGCCGTTGTCTGTTCCTTTGGTTTGATGAGCCAGACCTTTAATCGCTTGCTTTTAAGAGGCCGACCTTTAGATTTCTTTATGTGTTCCACTTAATTTTTCAGTTATCTATTTCATTTATATCTTTCTTGCTTCTTGCTTTGCTTACATTTGTTATAATAGAAACCTTACTATTAACCCATGTCCACAGTTTACATTAGGGTTCACCCTGTGTTGTGACTTCTGTGGGCTCTGCAAATGGGTAACTGTACCTACCCACGGTTACAATGCCATCCTGGATAGTTTCACGGCCGGGAATCCCTCCGCTCAGCCTGGTCTTCCCTCTCTCCGCCCCGCCCCCTTCGGCCTCTGTGGTTTTGTGTTTTCCAGACTGTCACATAGTTGCAACCATACATTGTGAAGCCTTTTCAGATCTGCTTCTTCCTCTGATGCACCTTAAGGTTCTTCCACGTCTTTCCATGGCTGAATAGTTTGTTTCTTTTTATCACTGAATAATACTCCATTTTCCGATGTACCACAGTTTATTTACCCATTCACCCACGGAAGCATGTCTTGGTTGCTTCTCAGTTCTGGCAATTGTGAGAAAAGCTGCTATAAACGTTCATGTGAAGGTTATTGTGTGGACATAACTTTTCAACTCATTTGCGTACATGCCAAGGAGCACAGTTGCTGGATTGCATGGTCAGAGAACGTTTACAGTTTTTCGAGAGACACCAAACTCCCTTCTAAGGTGGCTGTGCTCGTTTGCATCCCCACCAGCAGTGAATGCAAACACATGCTCACCAACACTCGGTGTTTAATTTTAATTTAAGGTTATAATTTGTTTTACATAATGTGTTATTTTGCACAGAGATGTTCTTTAGAATACCTATCACGATGTGCATTTTATGTTAGGTATTTTAAAAATTCTTGCCTGTGAATGAAGTTTATAAAATCTTGAATGGAGGGTAGAAAATGCACACACACACTTTTTTCTGCCTCCACTACTCAACTCTCTCATGACGACGCATGCTTTATTACGTTGTTGTGTTCAGTCATTTAAATTCAGTTTATTATGGAAGAGAACTTGGCTTTGGGAAATTGAAATTCTTTGTCTGCTGAGGGTTTTTTTTTTAAAGATTTATTTATTTATCTTTTAGATGGAGAGGGAAGGGAGAGAGAAAGAGAGAGAGAGAGAAACATCAATGTGTGGTTGCTGGGGGCCATGGGCTGCAACACAGGCATGTACCCTGGCTGGGAATTGAACCTGCGACACTTTGGTTCGCAGCCTGCGCTCAATCCACTGAGCTACGCCAGCCAGGGGTAGGTTTTTAAAATAAAGTAATAGCTGTTGTCTTTTCCAGCTCTGTGAGTGGCTGCGTGTTAATGAAAGCCGTTTTGGGCGACCCTCGACCTGCAGCTCCGTCGGACTTCAGGAGACATGCCCTTTGAATGCTTTTGTGAAGAACCTGGTTGAAGAGTACGTTAAGCCACCTGCTTGGGAAGGTGAGTCTGGAATCGTTTCCCTGGACCAGTCTAACCACAATGTTGTCAAAGAACTGTGAACTAGCTTTCAGAGCCAGGTATGGGCTGCACCAAATGTGTCAGTTTTCTCACATACACACACTTTCAGCCAGATACTGTGAATAACAGGACACTAGAATGCCGCTCCCTAACTTGTACTTTATCTGTTCTCCGATTTGAGATTTAATCTGTGTTGTATGCTTTAATAAACGAGTAAGTGGCCGGAGTAGGAGTTGGACACAAGCCGGCCTAGTAATTTGCTCCGCAGTCCCCAGGTTTCTTGCCGGCTGGAGGCGGCGGCGGCGCGTTGAGGGCCTCTGAAGGAGGAATCCCTGTGGCTCTGTCAGCTCTTCTTCCCCTCGTTGCCACAGGGTCACGTTTAGCGTGACCTGACTGTGAGAAGCAATGTTAGAGAAAGGTGTGTGCAGGGCTGGTTGTGTTAGTTTTCCTTTTTGCCAGGTGGTGGGCACAGGTCAGTCTGGTGGCTTCTTTGGGGATGTGAGTGAGCCTGGGCGGCGGAGGCGCCGGCCACAGGGCCGGTCATCATTAGGGTTCCGTGTGCGTTCCGTGTGCTTCCTCTTCACCACCTCGTCCGCAGTCATCTGGGTGGCCTGTGTCTCTGAATTTAACCTGTCTTCACTTTCCTAGGTTTGTCTCAGACTACCTCGTTTTCATTTACTGACTTCTTTAATCCGATCATGGGCTGGCTCTTAAATGATCAGATAATTATCCCCCCAAAGTACTTGAGAGTACCTGTTCTTCCTTCTTCAAACATTTCTCTTTTATGTTTTATTCTCTCTGTTGTCTAGTCAACTTTCTGTGCTATGACTTAGAAGATTCTTTTACTAGGCCTATCACAGTAAAGGAGTGTTAGTCCCTACTGCCCTAAACATAGATTAAGCCCCTAAAATAGAACTCGTCTTATAACTCAGAGTATATCACAACATCAGATCTGATTCAGTACTCAAAATTGGGTAAACGAGATTTTCAGATAACAGTCAGTAAGAATCCACTGAGCTTCTGAAAACTGCTGGGCTTTCTGAAGAGATTGGTGTTTCTAGAAGCCTGCTCTGGTGCTTGTGGGAGGCAGGCGAGAACTCTCTGGTCAGCCACTGAGAGGCCCCCGCCGTGTGCTGCCCCTGCCAGATGCAGGGTGACGCCCCGCGGCTCCCAGCCCACGTGGCCGGTCGGAGGAGAAGAGGCTCGAGCCCACGAGGAGTGGAAACATTCCACTCTCACCCAGAGCCCCAAAGAGCCCCCGCCCCTCCCCCACCTCCCGTGAACTCGAAAGGTATCTTGATTATATGATTGCTGGAAAATGTGGGGAACTCAATTAGTGTAATGGCATTTGGTTTCATTTTACTCTTCATTTATGAATGAATTTTTAATGTAAGTGTGGGATATAAAGCATTACTAAGACTAAAAATATGAGTAAAAGATTCACCTTTATAACACTTAGAAATTTAACCAACTAAATTTTTTGGACTAGCACCAAAAAGTATTTAGATTATGTATTTAGATTAAAAAAATACAAGCAGATTTCTTATTGGTGGTAAGTAAATGGCCTTCATAGCATTTTAAAAATAATATGTAATAAAGTTTATTTTTTTGTTTTATTTTTAAACTGAGTTAACCTACATACAAATATGTTTTTTTGGTATTGTTTCTCTTCCATACTCGTTCAATAAATTCACATCAAAATATATTAAATTACTTCTAAAATATGTTAAAATATTGTAAAGATGTTTTAAGTATTTGAATCACTGGGCTAGAAAACTAGTTTTCTTACCTAAATTTTTCTTGGGAGTGGATGTGAAGAGTATAGTTTTACTACAGTAATATGCCAAAAAGAAAAAAGAAATTACCCATGGCTCTTTATTTAACTGGCTTTCTGAGATAGTAAAATATCTGTTATATCAGTCAACCAAGTTCTCTTTCCCAAAGCTTGTTCTAGGAACTTCACATATGTTATTTAATTTTTATAATAAGCCCAAAGCAAGCTGCAGGTTTCACTTGTTTGATTTCATAGGAGGTGCCGTAGACTCCCCGAGAGGTGGACGGCCTGTCGCGAGGCCCCACAGCTAACGAGCGCGGGACCGGGCCTCGCACACAGGTCTGGGGTGCCGGAGCCCACGTGTCTGTGCGTGCCCCTGCTGGGTGCAGTGCAGGGGTTCTCTCCTCTCGGCCAAAAACCAGACTCGCCTCTTCGCTGGTCACCTGGCATCTCCTCTCGCTTCCCCTGCAGTCTTTTCCCACGTTGTGCCCAGAGAGCAATAAGTAAACTTTGATCTTACAAATGTCTTCTTCCCCTCCGTGTGTAGAGGCAGAACTCAGAGATACTGGAGGTTCAGCCCCAGACCTCCACAGTAGCGGGAGTCACGTGAAGTTATGTTTCACCGTACTGTCGTCTTCAAGCGTGCAGTAGCATTGTGTCTACAAATTACCTTGTTGCTAGAGCACGCTGACTGTCCCCGGAGCCTTCAGTGAGCTGTACTCTTTTTTGCTGGTAGGGGCTGGCCCCGAGGTTGGGAGCTGCTGACCAGGGTGCTGGTTTCTGAAGGTCGGGTGGCTGTGGCAATTTGTTAAGACAACAATGACCTTTGAGGCATTGGCTGACTCTTTTTTTCATGAGCAATTTCTCTATAGCATGCAATGCTGTTTGATAGTATTTTACTCACAGTACAACTACTTTCAAAAGTGGAGTCAGTCCTCAAACGCCGCTGCGGCTTTATCAACTAAACTCATGTCATATTCTGAGTTCTTTGTTGCCACCTCAGCAGTTTGCACAGCATCTTCACCAGGAGTAGATTCCAACTCAAGACACTTCTTTCTTTGCTCACCCACAAGAAGCAGCTCCTCATGCACTACAGTTTCATCATGAGATTGTAGCGAATCAGCCCGGTCCTCAGGCCCCGCTTCTGATTCCCGCTCTCCTGCCGTTCCCGTCACATCCGCAGTTACTTCCTTCACTGAAGCCTTGACCCCTCAAGGTCATTCGTAGGGGGTGGAATCTGCTTCTTCCAAACTCCCGCCAATGCAGACATTGTGACCCCTTCCCACGAATCGCAAATATTCGTAATGGCATCCGGAATAGTGCATCTTGCCCAGAAGGTTTCCGGTGTACTCTGCCCAGGCCCGTGCACAGCCGCATGCATTGCATTTGTTAAATAATAAGACTTGGAAGTTAGAATCACTCTGTGATGCGTGGGTGCCGTGTTCCCAGGCATGGAGACAGCACTGACCTCATTGTGAAGCTGCCCCATCAGAGCTCTTGGGCAACTGGGCTGTTGTCCGTGAGCAGTGATATTCTGAAAGGGATCTTTTTTTCTGAGCAGTTGATCTCAACAACGGGCTTACAATACCCAGTAAACCGTGCTGTGAACAGATGTGCTGTCTTCCAGGCTTTGCTGCTCCGTGTGTAGACATGGGCAGAGCAGCTCTAGCATAGTTCCTAAGGGCCCTAGGATTTCCCGAGTGCTAAGTGAGCACCGCTTTCAACGTAGAGTCACAGCTGCATGAGCCCCTCATGAGGGAGCCAGCCTGTCCTCCGAAGCTCTGAGGCCAGGCACCGACTTCTCCTCTCCAGCTGTGAAGGTCCTTGGTGGGGTCTTCTTTCAATACACGGTTGTTTCATCTGCATCAAAACTCTGTTGTGTTTAGTGCAGCCGCCGTCACTAATTATCTTACTAGATCTTCTGGAGAACTCGCTGCAGCTTCCATATCTGCACTTGCTGCTTCACCTCGTGCTTTGATGGTCCAGAGACTGCTTGTTGTGTTGGAACCTGGGGGCCTACCTGGGCCAGCTCCAGACTCCTCTTCTGCAGCTGCCTCCCTCTTCAGCCCTCGCGGCACTGAGGAGCTGAGACTCGCTCCGGGTTAGGCTCTGGCTCATGGGAATGCTGTGGCGGGCTTGATCTTCCATCCAGACCAGTGCTTTCTCCATGTCAGCCATAAGGCTCTTTTGCTTTACCGTTTGTGTGCTCACTGGGGTGGCACCTTCAAGAACTTTTCCTTTCCATGTACAACTTGGCCAAGTATTTGGCCCAAGAGGCGTAGCTTGTGGCCCATCTCAGCTTCAACGTGCCTTCCTCACTCAGCTCGGCCAACTCTCGCTTTGATTTAACACGAGAGACTTGTGACCTCCCTGCACCTGAGCACGTAGAAGCCCGTGCAGGGTTATTCGTTGGCCCAGTTTCAGAATGTGTCCCAGGGAGCGGGGAGCCCCCGGGACGGGGGCTAGCAGCGGGGCAGTCAGAACACACAGCATTCAGGGAGTGAGTTTGCCGCCTTCCATGGGTGCAGTTGTTGTGCCCCCAGTTACAGTAGTGATGTCAGAGACCCCCGATCACAGGTCGCGACAAAAGAGTTGGAAACATTGCAAGAATGACCAGAACGTGGCAGAGAGACACAGGGAGCAGGTGCTGTTGGAAAATGGCGCCGGCAGACTCACCTACGTAGGCCTGCAGTTTGTAAAAGCCTTGCCACCTGTGACGTGCAGGAGAGCACGGTGTGCCTGCCCACTCCCGGCGCCCTTGCGTCTTCCTCTTGCCCGTAGGGTGAAGACAGACATCCCTTCCAAAGCCCACAGAGCCCCTTGTCATTCCACCTGTCTCCGTGGCCTCATCTTGGTCATTCCCGCCCCCCGGCCCCAGCTCTCGGACACCCTTCCGCTCCCTGCAGTGGGGCCCACTCTCTGCCGGGGGCCGCTGACCTGCCTGTCCCTCCTCTGTCGGGGACAGCTCGGCTCCCTGACCTGTCTCTCTCTTTCTCAGCCGCCACACCCAGCCCAGTGGTCATTTTAAGTGTGTGTGGCCGTGAGCCGTTCCGTCACAGCTGCATTTCTGTAAAAACTTAATATCGGTGAGACCCATTCCTTTCACCGTCCGCCTGTGTCCGAAGCCTCTGTGAGGGTGTTGCTCACGCTTCTCAACCCCGACTGTCCTTCCCGCAGCGGCAGAGACCTGCTGGATGCCCGACTGGGCTGAAGCCAGGCTCGTCGCCCTGATGGTCCTGCTGGCTGTGGACGTGGAGGGAATGAAGACGCAGTACAGGTGAGCGCTTCTGAACCTGGAAACAAAGCTTCCAAGAAAGAAAACGGGCTGCTCAGATTCATGCTGGGTGTTCAGACTTTTCCACGGCTGGCATGGGATTGACCACAGTGTGTTGTATGAAAGGAGGGAACTGGACATTGGCAACAAATTAGTTATAAATTAACAGTAAATTAATAGTCAACTATTAATTGAAACATGCAAGTTTAATTATTAGAGATGGTTAAAAAAGCTATACAATAATTACTGGTTTTATACAAGAATATTAGAAAAATAGGTTGTAAGATCCTAGCGTAAGATTAGGTGAAGAAATTCACTGGATTTAATTCCCTTGTAAAAGGTGTAATTAAAAAAGGGAATAAAGATAAAACAGCCTCACTTATACTTTGAGAATGTGAGTGGGTCGGTTCTCTCCGGTTATAATCGTTGTGAAGAGCAGCTTCCTTGGGCCCTGCGTTCGCAGGACACGCAGTTAGTTTGATTCATGTCACATCTCTTCTGGGCAGTTTTAGTGCTAAAGTTGGTCATAACAGTTTTCTGTAAATCCTTAATTCTTTATATATTTTTTCATTAACACGTCTCATCTCCTTGACTAGCATTTGTTTTTATTAAAAGTTTCTTTCAGTTCTTTTTTTAAAAGATTTTATTTATTTATTTTTTTAGAGAGGGAAGGGAGGGAGAAAGAGAGAGAGAGAGAAACATCAATGTGCAGTTGCTGGGGGCCGTGGCCTGCAACCTAGGCATGTGCCCTGACTGGGAACTGAACCTGCGACACTTTGGTTCGCAGCCCATGCTCAATCCACTGAGCTACGCCTGCCAGGGCTGCATTTGTTTTTGTTTGATACTGAAATGTGGAGGCGGGGTCCTGGCACTTTAATGCATGGGTGAAACGGGTAGAGGACGTTCCTTCACATGTGTGTGCAGAGCTGCGTGTGCACGCTGTCCCCTGTGCCTCCGCCTGGCGACACGCTCCTCTCCCCGGGAGAGCGAGCACAGGCCGCAGGGTCCGCATGCAGCCGGGAGGGGCGTCAGTCCTGTGAGGCATCGGGTGTTCGGATCATCCATCAGGGTGATTCTGTCCCACTGAGTCCATCAGTTACCAGCCCCACAAACTATGGTTGGGAAATAATTTCTTTCTCCTTTAGAAATGCTTAATGTGGCTATGTTTTTCCATGGCTAGTGAGAAGCGGAGGACGCAGAACGTGTTGAGGATGTTCTTGGACCCTCTCCTGGATGCCCTTGGGAAGCTGGGCACCAACGCCTACATGCCGGTGCTGAAAGCCGACAGGTGCCTGCAGCTGCTGGTGATGCTCCTGCGCACCAGCACGCCGAGAGGTCCCCGAGCCCCAGACGGTGAGGAGGGGTGGCTTCTCCAGGCCCCGCTTGGTGTGCAGTTGGCATTGAGAACGAAAGGAAGTTCCTGACCTTTTAAAACAAACAGGCCATTTCATGCTTTCAGCAGGTGTGCCTGGGACACAGCTGGGGAGGAGCAGAGTTCTGCCCCCAAGGAGCTGGCAGTCCAGGGCGTACATCTGTGGGTTACTGTAGATTTTAGAATGTGATTTCGTTTGCTGTTATTTTTTAAAATTTATGCTTGCTCATTGATTTTTAGACCATTGGAAATGATCATTCTTTCATGTATGTTTAAGCAAGATGCATTTCTAATTGCCACTAGGCTGTTGCAGAAAGTAAGCTAAAGGGTGAGGGGGACAGCCGTGTTATTTTTAAATATGCTGAACTCTGGGCACCTTCTGAGGAGAAGACGCTCCCTGTGGGAAGTGTCCGCAGAAGTGTCGGGCCCTTCCCTCCCTCCTGGCACTAAGGGGTGCGTCAGCCAGCGGCTGAGAACGTGGCAGGTGTCACGGAGGAGCGTGGTGGTGGGGAAACCTTGATTCCAGTCCTTCCCGACCCATTTCATTTGGGGTTGAAGACATTTAAAATTTAAAGAAATTCTGGAGAAACATTGGTATTAGTTTACACCCGAGGATACTATTGATGAGGGCAGATTTTAACATGAGCTTATGAAGTAGTAAAACTAGTTTCTGAGTTCTGATATACTTGATAATGGTTGCAGAAACAAATGCTGTATGGAGAACGGTGACTTCTTACAAGATATTCCATTCCGTAGCAGCATAAATTTGGGTTCATTTGATATGCATTTTGTGTGTGTGTGTGTTTATTATTTTTTGTGGTGAATAAACATAACAAATCGGACCCTCTTACTCGTCAAGCCTGCAGGTCCGTGGCCTTGAGCTCGCACACTGCTCTGCTGCCCTCACCACCCTCCACCCACAGAGGGCTCGTCGCCGTGCAGGACCGACTCTGCCATTTACCAGGAACTCCCCATTTCTCCCCCGGCCCCCCCAACGCAGGCCCCCCCCCCCCCAATTGCAGTTCTGTATTTATGGCCTTGCCTCCTCCAGGGACCTCACATAAGTGGCTGAGCAGTAACCGTCCTTTAAAAACCCTCTTTCTTTTATCCTTCTGCATTGGCAAGGGGTGCAAGCTCTGTGACAGCGTTTGCCAGAGTTACTGCCCACCCTGCCTTGCCTGTGTGACCAGGCTCAGCACCTCCAGGCGGAGGACTGGGTCGTGACGCCTCCTGGAAAGCTGTTGCGATGTTTGAGTCACAGCCGGTTGTACATGTTATGATGTAAAGTAAACACCTGGGAACTCACTGCCCAACCTAAGAACAGAGTTCCCTGTTACTCCTCCGTTTGCTGCTTTCGCCGTCTCGTTTTGGCTTTTCTCTGTATCGCTTCTGTGCTCTTTAAAAAGTGGCTTCACCAGATCTATAGGTTTCAACACTGTGTTGTCTCGTTCTGCTGCGTGTGACCTTGACAGAAATGGCACTTCATGGAAGCAGTCTTCTGTAACTTTCTTCACCTCGCGCGTTTCTGAGATTCCTCCGGGTCCTGTCTTCGACTTTGTTATTCCAGTTGCGTAGCCGCCGTTGCGCGGTGACAGCGCGGTGCTGCCCTGTCCTGTTGTTGCAGGACGTGGGGCGGTGCTCAGTGGGTTGCTGCTGCTCACAGTGCCGTGTGGACCCCGTCTGTGTGTCTCCTGGGGGTGGGTGGGGGGTGAGTCTCCCCAGGGTGTGTTCTCATTCTGAGGGCACGAAGGGGGACCCAAGATAGAAGACTGGAGTCAGAGGAGGTTTTGGAGAAAAGATGAGAAGTTCTGTTTTGGATAGTTTAAGTGAGATACCTTTTCGCTGTTATCCTGGGCAAGGTGTCGCGTTGGCATTCATCTTTCTTTCTTTTTTTTTCATTTTGTCATTCCATTTTATTTTGATTGATAGAACCAAGTTAATAAGCACAGCCAACTATACAGGGTCTGGCACAAATAATGCCCCTTTTAAATTTTTATTTATTTATTTTTAAAAAAGATTTTATTTATTTTTAGACAGAGGGGAAGGGGAGGAAGGAGAAAAAGAGAGAAACATCAATGTGTGGTTGCACTCGTGCGCCCCCTACTGGGGACCTGGCCTGCAACCCAACTTTTGTGCCCTGACTGGGAATCAAATCGGCAACCCTTTGATTCACAAGCTGGCACTCAATCCACTGAGCCACACCAGCCAGGGCTGGCATTTATTTCTCAATTATTGGTTGTTAATTCCACTGTAGTTAGAGAGCAGGTGTTGCACAATTTCAGTCCTTAAAAAGTCACGGAGGCTGGTGTGATGGCCTACGGCAGGGTCTCTGGGTGCAAGTTCCGTGTTGTTTGAAAAGAGCACGTGTGCTGCTGCTGCGGCTGGGTGGGGGACTCTGTAAACGCCACGTGTACCCAGAGTTTCACGGGGTTTTCTGGTTTACATCCCAGTGGAGTTCCTGTTTTCTCTTTCTGTACCGAGAGGGGGACGTCGCCATCTCCAGCTGTACTTTGGGATTTGTCTTCTCCTCCTTCAGTTTCGCCAGTTTTGCTTCCTGTCGTCAGGGGTGTCCCCGTGCGGGGCTGCATGCTGTCACCACGTGGTGTCCCTTTTTGTCCCTGGTGACTTTCTCTGAGTGACACTTGGCCTGAGAGTAATAGGACCGCTCCCACTTTGGTTAGAAGTTGCCCAGTGTATTTGTTCTCGCCTTTTATTGTTATTGTATTTAGATCATTCTATTTCAAGCGCGTGCTTCAGACGGCATATAGTTGGGGCGTGATTTTCCGTCCTTTCTGACAGTCTTTGTTGTTTGTGTTTGTGGGTGTAGACTGTTTGCATTTAACCTAATTGCTGTATGGTTGGGTCTAGGCCTGCCATTTTATTTCTTGTGTTCTGCTCATTTTCTCTACACTGTGCATATCCAACTTTTCACGTGTAGGTAGAATTCACATTTTACCACCTGAAGTGAATGCAGGTCCTTTATCCCCGCCCACTGTTACAGTTGTCTTATGTCTGCATCTGTTGAAAACGCCACCCGACAGTGTTAGAGGTTTTGCTTTCAACCATTGAACAGATTTCAAAGAACTTAGGAGAAGAGCTTGCTCCACTGACCTGTTGATTGATGGGCCTTCTGCTCTGTGTCCATTTCCCTGTTCCTGTGTTTGTCTGATGTCACATCTGTTTTGTTTAAAAACTAACACACACACACCTCGTAGCATTTCTCTTACAACAGGCTTGTTGGCGATGAATGCTCTTAGTTTTCCTTCGTCTGAGAATGTCTTTGTCTCCCTTCTGAAGAATATTTTCACTGAACATAACACTGCATTTTTTAGATCTTTTTCTTCTGCAGTGCAAAGATGTTCGGTTTGCTTCCGGCCCCCTGCTGTCTCATCCCTGGAGCGCTGTGCTGCTTCCTCTGCTTTCAAGAGTGTTTCTTTGTACTTAGTTTTTAGCACGTTGGTTAAACTGTGTCTGGGCACGACTTTCTTTGTGCTTACTGATGTTTAGGTTTCCCGAACTTGAATTTGGACAGTGTTCAGCCAGTTTTTTCACTCAGCTCTTTTCTCAGCACCAGCCTGCTCTCCTCCGGGACTCGCAGAACATGGGTGCTGGACCTTTGTGACGACCCCACAGGTCTCCCAGGCTCTGCTTATTTTTTAATCACTTTTTCCGCCTGTTGTTCAGATCGCATATTTCACGGATCTGTTTTCAAGTTCGCCGACTTTTCTCTTGCATCCCCTTCCTGTGGTTGATCCCATTGAGTGAGGTGTTTTTTTTGTTTTTAATTTCAGTTGTTATACTTTTCAATGACAAAATTTCTGTTTGCTTTTCATGCTGAACTTCTGTTTCTTTGCTGAAACTTTCTATTTTTTCATTCATTTCAAGAGTGTTCTTGGCTGACTATTGAAGCGTTCCTACACACAGCCGCTTTAAAGTCTGGGTCACGTTGTTCTGGCATGAACGGCGCCTCCGAGGTGCCATTTGTAGACGGTCTCTCCCGGGCGTTGCCGACGCTTCCCGCTCTCTCGCCGGCTCGGCGGGCGTGTCTGGGGATCCTGAGCGCTCTGTGATGAGACTCCGGGTCTGGCATAAATCCTCCAGGGCGTGCTGGCATTTTGTTCAGCACCCGGGCAGCCTGGCTGGGGTGAGGCCTCGGTTCCGGCCCAGCTTCCACAGCTGTGGGTTCCCTGCAGCCTGTTTTCGGAGCCCTGGCAGTGCGTCCGTCTGCCCGGAGCCCTGCCTGCTCCACCCGGGCCGGCCTGTGGAGGAGCCAGGGGCCTCGGCAGCCTGCGGTCCTGGGGCCAGTCAGTCTCCTGTGCACCTCCCCTCCGTGGGCCTCCGGACCACTCGCTGTCTGCGTCCTTGTGGTGCACCTGTCCTGCTCTGGCCGTCGTGCCCCCACTTTCAGGACCCCCTGGGCCCCGCCTGCGGAGGCCAGGAAACCCCCAGCTCTCAGGCCACTGCTGTCTCACCGCCGGCGCGTTTGACCCGTCCAGTCTGTAAACTGTGCTTCAGACACCTCGTGGGCTGGTCTGCGGCCCACCCCGCCGGCTCCCACGGGGTTCTCAGGGTAAGGGCAGCCTCCCACAGTGCTCACGACTGTTGTATCTTCAGAACCCATTTTCGGTGCATGACCAACCCGTGTGCTTCCCATGGTTGTGCCTTCCAAGACAGACGGGCGTGCCTCGCACCAGAGCGCCCCTGACTCGCCCCGTTGCACTTCTCTCCGCACAGACGAGGTGTCTCCGCTCCTCCAGGACCTCGTGGCGGCCGCGGCCGAGAGCATCTCCCAGTTCGTCCTCAGGAGACTTGCCATGAGTGAGCTGAGCAGCGTGAGTATTCATGGGGCGGCGGGTGGGGGGTGGTCTCGCACCTCTGTGGCTGCTGCGGGGAGCGCGGGCCCAGCCACTGCGTTTCAGCGGAGAAGGACCGACTGCGACAGGCAGTTCCTTGAGAGCCGGCCCAGGATGCGGGCAGTAGGAGCCGTGCAGCCTCTAGTGCTGGTCCCTGCGGGTGGTGACCCTGGCTTTGGGAAAGTGCGGTCGCTCAGTGAGCCTCCACTTCCTCCCCACACGGTGGGGGCTGCCCCTCTCTGCCTGGGTCTGCGGAGGCCCTTGCGCCAGGCCTGCGGGCAGCACGGAGCACAGAGGCACGTTGGTGCCGAGGTCCAGACTCGGACCCGGCAGGTGCGGGCGGGCCGGCATCGCCACATCTGCGTTCGCAGAGCCCCGCAAGGGACTCTGAGATGCCTCCGGGCGGGAACCAGCGGCCGGAGATCAGAGGGTGCTGGGTGGGCAGGCCATTCTCTCAGGCTCTGCTCTCTCCACACCGCCCCCTCTTTCTGGGCCGTGTGAAAAAAGTGAAGTTTGTCCCTTTATCCAAAAATGTCTTTAAAATGCCAAGTCTTACAGAAATGGAATTCTTAATTGTCTTTTTTCGTTGAGTTCCCTAGGGAGCAATGTTGAAGCAATTAGAATCATTGTCAATAATGTTAGAAAATATACTTATTCTAACAGCTTTTATCAGAATACCCAATTAAGTGCATCTGTTTAATAGCTGATAAGCATGTGTGAACATATAAAAAGACAGGTTTTATCCTGAAAGACCTGAGGTGTTATGACAGGAAGGCAAGGAACCATGAAGAAAAGACCCTCTGAGTGAGGAGTGTTTGAGGAAATGAAAGCTGTGGTGGGGCGTGTTTATTTTTAACTAAAACAAAACGGTAACTTGTTTACTTTGCCCCAGTGTCACTTTGTTGTCAGTATTGTTACATCTTGATTATGGAAATTTTTAGACGTACACAAAAGAAGTAAAACAAACCCCATTGTGCCCGTGATATAGTGTAAGTGTTTCTGTTTGTTTGGAATTGGAAGCTAAAAATAACTTCAAAAATGAAAAGGTTAATGTGATCTCATCTTTTAGAAGCAAAGATGTTAAAAAATACACTCGGTGTTTGGTAGTTTAAAGTTGTCTGGACATACGCCCCCTTCAGCACATGAGGGGTTGGGCTCCCTGATCACGTGCATCCTCTGGGTCGCTCGGAGTTCCACAGCAGCCTCTCCGCCCACACCTCCCGCTCCTGCTCTCACGGAGGGGCCGCGGTTCGAGCGGTGTCTCAGTTTCCACAGCTGCTTCCAAGCCCACGCTCTCTCCCCTGCGGTCTGTCCCCGAGACCCGTCTGTATGTAGCCCCAGCTTCCCTTTGGCCAGGGACCCGCCTGTCTCTGCCTCCTCCCCGGCCCTCTCCTGACCTTCCCGCCCGCTCAGCCTCTTGCTGTTGAAAACTCAACATGGATCCAACTCACCAGTGGATGTGTTCCGAATAAGCTGTGCTCAGATGTTAGCGAGTGCATTAAATTTTTTTTTAAAGAACTGGGAGTTCTACATTAAAAAAGTAAGACAAACAAACAAAAAAAAGAAAATGCAAGTCGAATTTCTCACACCTAGGCATTCACCGTGGACCCCTGTCATTCCTCCGGGAGCTTCTCCGGGTGCCCCTCGCAGTCCGCATGCTGTCACCCAACCAGCTGCTGGCGCCCAAACCGTAGGGACCCCGGCACTGTCCTTGCCCTTGGCAGAGTGCCTGGCACACGTGGCCGCTCAGTGAAAACTGGTACATTCAGGAAGTATGTGCTTGCTGTGTGCCATAGATGGTCACCGAGGGTATAGTAATTGGGATAGTAATAATCATTAGGGCCTAATAACAGCTACCCCATGATGGTCCATTTAGCATACTTTCAGTTCTTTCAAGAACCCAGTGATGGATAGATGTGCCCCTCCCTGTCGTATGGACGAGGAGCCGAGGGCTAGGGAGCTTAGGTGGCTGCGGTCGGGCACAGAGCTGGTGAGTGGGAGAGCTGTTCTGAACCCAGGTCTGCTGGGGGCCTGGGCTCAACGAGACCTGCGGTTGGTTCTGTGGCCCCCCCCCCCCCCTGGCTGGCTCTGAGGTGCCAGGTAAGCTGTTTGGCCTCCCCGAACCTTCCCTGTGAGAGGGGAGTGTGGCGACCTGCCTGGAGCAGAGGAAGCCTCATCACCTTACTGACGCCGTGTTAGCCTTGGGGGCAGGGATCGGGGGAACATAGTGTCTGCCTTCCCGGGCCTCAGCCCAGGTGGGAGCCGGACAGTCGCTCTCGGTTTGTGAGGTGGCCGTGCAGAAGGCAGGTCCGTGTGGACGCACAGAGAGGGAGGACCTGCCCTCACGGGGAGTGGACGAAAGGCTCCTCGGGTGGAACGCGTCTTTCTCTCATCGATGTGCGGTTTTAGTGCCTGGAAACGAATGGTCTCCTGTCTGGGCTCTGGCGGCTGGTGAACCTCACGGGCCCTGCTCGTTCAGCGTCTTCTCGTCTCCCTTAGGTTCCCGACCTGGACCGTGGCCGCTTGTACCTGCAGGCCTTCACGGAGCTCACAGGTCTCCACCGGGAGGCGGGGTGGAAGAGAGGCAACCCCGTCTGGAGAGTGGTTTCTCCTTTGAAAACCGCGTGCGTTCGGCATCTTCAAGACACAGACGGCGGACAGGTACTGCTCTGTGATCCGGGGTTTGTAGTTCTGTGGGACAAGGCGTATTTGATGACCACACAGTATTCTGATATAAAAAGCATCTGCTGAAACCTAGTCTGTAATATAGTATCCCTCGCTCATCGTCTTGGATGAGGATCGGGACACCCGTCGTGTTAGATATCCGACAACAGTGTGCCGGCTTCAGTCTTGACGCCGTGCAGATCTCGGAAGGGGGTCCGCACTAGGTCCTGCTCAGGCAGCAGGGAGGGGCCTTTGTGTGTCCACACTCATGGGCCTGGGGTCCTGAGCCCCCAGCCCGGCTCTCGGCCTCCTGGTCTGACTGTGTCGTCTGCTGCCTTCCTCTGGGCCGCGTCCCTCTGGGCCACCAGGCAGAGTGTCACAGGCCACAGGCACGTGCCGCCCTGCCCCGTCCTTTCCCTGAGAGCGTCCTCCCTCCAGTGTGCGCCTGCCAGCAGCCGGCGGGCCCAACTCGGGCCACGTTTGCCCGGAGGCCTTCTTGGGTCAGGGCCTCACACTTTCTTTCCTGCCTTTTCCTGCTGCTGCTTATGCCTCCGTTATGGTGTTTACTTCCGTCCACTTGTTCGTGGAGGGACTCATGTGTCTGCGTCTTCTGCACCAGATTTCAGAGCACAGAAGCCTTTCTTAAACATGATGTAATAAGGCCTAGTGGCCGTGAGCACAGGCTTTGGAGTTTAGACTTCCCTGGGGTGCATCCCGGCTTTGTCCTCGCCAGCTGGGTGACCTCGGGGACGTGACGGAACCTCCCTGGGCCCCATGCACCACAGCCACATGGGAGGGTACAGGGTTGAGGGGAGACTTCGAGCCAGCTGGTGCATGCTGGCACAGCGCCTGGGACGTAGAGAGTCTTCAGGGAACGTGGGCTGTTTTTACCGAGCACAGGGTAAGTGCTGGCTGAAGTTTGCCTGAATCATAGTTGACTCTGGGCTGCTAATTAAAATAATGAAACTGTGTGATTGCTCTAGTCACCTAATTGGAAGTTTTGAAGAACTGCCCTGAAAATGATAGCATCCCGGCTAGCACAGGTTAGCACATCAGAGACAGGAAAGGCCCAAACCGTGGACCACGCACAGTAATTCTGAAGGCGGGCTTGCTTTCCGTAGTCATTCATGGAGTTACGTGAAGGTTAACAGGGACCACGGTGGTGCCAAAGCAACAGTAAATTGCATTCTGTGTGTTGACCGTGTTGCTGTGTAAAACTCGTAGAGATACATGCCATGTTCTGGGGGGCGAGGGAACCTGTGGGGTCAGGGGTCGGCGGTTCCTTCTGGCGCACGTCACTGCTGGCAGTGTCAGGAGGGCCGCTGCGGTCTGGGCGCAGCGGCTGTGTCTGCCCGCGCTCCTGCCTCGTGGTTGCAGGTGGCTGACTTTCCCCGAGCGGGGAGCCGGGCGGTCCTGGTTTCCCCCTCTGTGCTCCTCCATGAAGAACCCCGGGTGCTCCATGTGAAACACCCCATTACTTAGCCTCCATGGTGGCCCTGGTGGCGGGCTCTGTGCTGCTGCGTTTCAGGGGGAACACACTGCGTGAGGCGTGTCCACAGTCACGCTGGTCCTAAGTGCAGAGCAGGAGCCAGACCTCGGCCATGCGGTTCCTGAGTCCAGCCCTTGACGGCCGTGCCGTGCCACTTCCAAAGCAGCGTGCAGCTCATTGAAGGGGTTACGTGCACATGTGCCTGGAGCCTTTTTAGAACATACTTCAGCCAAGCAGTTACAGTGAGACTCACCATGGGGCTCTTGGGTCCAGAGGGGTAGTTGAGTAGGAAGCGGCGGAGAGTCCGAACTCTCAGACTGGTGGGGGTCTGTCAGGTGCTGCCCTGGGCACCCACCTGCCAGGGAGGAGATCTGTCTCCTCTGCCCCGCTGGGTGTCAGCTGCCGCTGTGGATGCTTCCGTTCACCAGTCTGTGGAGGCGCGCCAGACCACATGGTGTGCGCTGGATCTCCCTTGTTCCCTCTGCTGTTCAGGAGCAGGAGGGAAGGGAGGGCAGGGATTGTTGTGGGTGGTGGGCGGCTCTGGTCCTGGCCCGCTGAGACCGGCTCCTGGTACACACGGTGCTGTGTTCCCTCCCCAGGAGCCGACACTGGGGAGGCAGGTGCAGAGGGTGGTCAGCATGGCGGCCTTGGCCACGGTGTGCAAGGTCACAGACCAGAAGCCGGAGCTGCAGCTGGACCTGCAGCCAGACCCGCCGGATGCTGGGCCCGCGGAGAGGTTCCTGGCCTCCCTCCCGCTCAATCAGATGCTGCTGAAGCCGTGCCTGGAGGAGCAGAGCAGGTGTGTGCCCCCCGGAGTGCAGCGTGTCCCCGGGAGGCATCCCCGCTGCTCGCGCTGGGCGTCCATCCTTGTTCCGGTCCCCGAGGGGACCGTGTGACTCTGAGGACAGGGCTGTGGAAATTGGGGGCGAGGCTCCATTCAGGGTGATCCCGTGTCACCACGTTACTCGTCCCCCTACTGGAAACCCATGGACTTTCCGCATTCAGTTCTTAGTGAGTCGTGTAAAGTGAGTGAGAGTACCTGCTTTTAGGGTGGTTAGAAAAAATCGCAGTTCCTGTGGTTTCTCTGTGTCCTGGTAGACGGGTGTTTGACAGTGTCTGCTCACTCGTCCCCGTGAAAGGGTAGTGCGCTCGTGCAGAGGAAGTGGAGACGGACCGAGGAAGCGCGGGCAGTGACTTTCTTTTCGTTTCAGTGACTTTGAAGAATCGTCGTCTTCCCAAGGATGGGGGAAAATAGCTGCACAGTATATTCATGACCAGTGGGTCTGCCTCTCCTTTCTGTTGAAAAAGTACCACACCCTCCCGCCGCCCTCAGAGGGTGGCCCCCCGGAGCCCGTCCTGCCTGCCGTCCAGATGCCCGCGAGGACGCTGCAGTCCGCGCTAGAAGCCCTCACCATCCTTCCCTCCGACCAGGTCTTACCTGTGTTCCACTGCATGAAGCTTTTGGTTCCCCAGGTGAGGCACAGTGAGCTGTGAATTAAGAAATAACTGTAGCGGGGGGAGTCAGTTTCTGAAATTAAACGTTAGTTATGTATTTCTGTCTCTCTTTTTTCTACCAGCTTCTGGCCTCCTCCGAATTGCTCTGCATAGAGGCTTTCGACATGGCGTGGAAGGTTCTATGTTCTTTAAGCAACACTCAGCTGATATTCTGGTCTAGTTTAAAAGCTTTTGTTCAGTTTGTTTTTGATGCCAAAGTTCTTACCATCGCTGCAAAAATCAAGGGCCAGGCGTATTTCAAAATAAAAGAGGTAACTTTCTTTTAATTGGGGTAAAAAACACAATGTAAAATTTATCATTTTACCTATACTTACGTCTGTTGAGGAAGGTTAAGTATATTCGCATTGTTGTGACGGATCTCCAGAACTTTTTCATCTTGGGGGGCTGAAACACTGTATCCATTAACCTCTCCCGCTTCCCCTCCCCTGGTAACCCTTCTCCTTTCTGTTTCTATGAATTCTGCTGCTTTAGATAAAAAACACACTTGAAACCTATGTAATCTTATTAACCAATGCCACCTAATGCATTTAATTTAAAAAGTGGTTTTCTTTGTAATTTGTGGGGCCTCGTAGCACATGAGGAAGAAGGATTATGTTTGTAACTGCGCATTAGATTTGTTGTTGTCTATTCAGTCAGTGAACATTTGAACCTTCTTCAATGTTGTAAGAATGAGGAAACCCTAGCTGGCAAAGAGCAGGTCAGACGGGGGCCCATGAGCCACGTCTGCCCCACGAATGTATGCTGTTTGGTTCATATACCATGTTTAAAATCTGGAGTGAGTTGCCAGCTTTTCAGAATTGGTGAACATACATGAAAATCTTGGAAAATGGGATGGTCTGGCAGCCCCAGTCATTCCTGTGTGACAGCAGCCCCCCCGGCGTCGAGCAGGGGCAGCCCATGCACTGGCCCATCCCCTCTCCAGTCCACACCGTCCCTCACGCCCTCTGGACACTGAGGGTGAATGCCAGGTGCCTTTGGTCACTGCATCTGTGCCGTTGCTTTCTGCATATGAGACACGTTTCTGCAAACGGAACCCGATCACGGGGCCCTTCTGGGTTCCAGAGGCATTTGCGCTGATGACCGCTGATCCCCGTAGTGGGGAACACAGCACGACGGAATGACGTCAAGCTTCGGAACCCACCTGTGCCTTTACCTGAGGGGCAAGTGGACGCACGCCCTTTCTGACCCTACCGTCCCCGCCGCCTCTCTCCGCCCTCTCCTGAGGCCCAGCACACACTCACAGGCCGAGGTCTTTGCTGCCTCGGGAAGGGAGGCCACTGACAAAGCGCAGAGACCGAAACTGCTTCCTTCCCTCCGTTCTGTGCGGACTGCGGCTTCTCCGGGAGCGCTCTGGATGAACATCAGTGCCAGTCAGGTGTGGTTGCTGTGGAGACGTGGAAATTCACAGTCTGGGACCACTGAGCACCTTGCAAAATTCTAATAATGAGGATTTTTAATTTCGCAGACCGTATTCACACTTATATTAAAAACTATCATTTGAAGCCACTCACATGGCAGTTTTCTGCAGCAGTAATTTTTTTGGGGGGGGGAAAAAACTCACTCAGTTAAAGGCTGCACTGACCATTGCTTTCCCTTCCAGATTATGTACAAGATGATTGAGATGTCTGCTGTAAAAACCGGAGTCTTCAACACCCTGATAACTCACTGCTGCCGGTCTTGGGTGGCTCCTGCTTCAGAGGTGTCCCCTGGGTCTCTGTCAACTGCCAAACACTACGGCGAGCTGGTCCTTGAGGCTTGTGTGTTCGGAACTGTGTTCAGGCGCGATCAGAGGTAAAGGCGCTGTCCTTTCCGCCTGTCCTAGCTCGTAGTGAGCACCTATGTGGGTGGAGTTGCTTTTCTTTTGGGGCTTTCAATGAGCAGAATATAAAGTACTAGTTAACTTTAAAGTTGGGTCTTAATTTTTTTTTTTCTGTCTAAAACCTGTTGTGTTTGTCAAATGTTTTTTACGGACAGACTCATTCAGGACGTCCAGACCTTCATAGAAAATCTCGGACACGATTGTGCAGCAAACGTTGTCATTGAAAAGTAAGTGCTACGGGGGTCCCACGTCTTGTCAGAAGTGGGGCATTCGGAGTTGGCCATTGTGTGGAAACCTTTCTGCATTTGCTAAACTTTATAAGTGTTTACTATTGTAAGACACTGAATGAGCCTTCAAAAGTGTGTTAGAAAATTATATTCCACTGATATATTTCCTTCAGATCTGTCACTATTTGCTAAGATTTGATAAACTTTAAAAAATTTAGAGTGCAGAGCCCAGCATAAACAAGGAAAGGACTACGGGGAACATAAAAACCCCTGTTCCTCTTTGTTTGGCTTGGAGGGTAATTATCAACACACATTTTATTCTTTTTTTTGGCTAAAAGTCACCATATAACAAGTCAAAGTGGTTATACAAAAATAACATCATTCTTGGAACAAACCCTAAAATTTTGGTTTCTGGGATACAACTATTCATCTAATCCCCAAGTTAATGCTTCTGAAGATCATCAAAATAGCTTTTTAAAAACTTTTATTATTATTTTTTAATCCCCACCCAAGGATGTGCCCATCGATTTTAAAGAATGAGGAAGGGAGTGAGAGAGAAAGAGAGAGAGAGAGAGAGAGAAACATTGATCAACTGCCTCCTGTACATGTCCTGGTTGGGGATTGAACCCACAACTAGGTATGTGCCCTGACTGGGAATCGAACCCATAACCTTTTGGTGTACAGATGATGCTCCAATCAACTGAGCCACCCAGCAGGGCAAGTTTTATTTTTTTAACATAGTTTTTAAAAAATCTGGGTGTCTAGCCCTGACCTGTGTGGCTCAGTTTGTTGGGCGTTGTCCCACAAAGTGAAAGGGCATGGGTTTGATTCCCAGTCAGGGCACATGCCTGAGGTGTGGGTTTGGTCCCTAGTTGGAACTTGTACAAGAAGCAACTGATCAATGTTTTTTTCTTACACTTATGTTTCTCTCCCCCTCTTTCTCTGTCCCTTCGCCTCTCTCTAAAAAGAAATAAATAAATAACTTCTTAAAAATCTGTGTGTTTAGGTGTTTATAAAGAAGATGGTGTTGTATTATTCACTTTGATTTTAGAGTTTAGGACAACAAATGATAGTTGTGTACAGTTATCACAGTGTTTATTATTCCAATATGTTTTATCTTCCATCCTTCATTAAGAATATACATTAAAAATATATATGTATATATACGTTTTTTCTCCTGGCTGGTGTGGCTCAGTGGATTGAATGCTGGCCTGTGAACTGAAAGGTCACTGGTTCAATTCCTGGTCAGGGCACATGCCTGGGTTGCAGGCCAGGTCCCCATTTGGGGTTGTGTGAGAGGCAACTGATCAATGTTTCTCTCACACATTGATGTTTCTTTCCCTCTCTTTCCTCTTCCCTTCCCCCTCTCTAAAAATAAAAAGAAAAGAAAATCTTTAAAAAAATTAAATTATATATTTTCATTGTTAATTTTTTAAATTGTTCTTTTTTTCCTTTACCAGTTTAGTGTAGCAACAAAAGTGAATTTTTTTTAGTTGATGGTTCCAAAATAACTTCAATTTCCACTAGGGAAGTGTTTTGTTGTTAAAGTAAAATGACATTTGCTTACGTTATAGCAGTTACGGTGAGCTTTGGAAGTTCACTTACTTTATCTTTCCACATCTGCATACTGAAAACACTGGGATGCTGAGAGCACATGTCCTGAACAGGGCCCTCACACAGAGGACGTGCATTTGTAGTGTGGCCAATGGGGCGCTGGAGGCGGGGTCTTGCCCCCTTGCCCCATGGGGGAGTGGAGCTGTCCATGGTCCTGGCTCAGGAATAGCCCCTTGAGCGCAGGCCTGTTTTGTCCACTGATAAGGTATCAGTAGCCCAGGGTCAGCTGTGCGACAGTGGTTTTTCCAGAAATCTGGGTGAATTCGTGCCCGTTCAGACTTTCTGCACAGGCCGTCCTTTCGATAGATTCGTTATCTTCTAATGTCTGTACTGAATTAACAAGCATTGCATTAATTATGGGCCTACTTAATTTTAGAAAACTTTGGAAGGTTTTGATATTTTGAAACTAATATTTGAGGTATTTTTCTGTTTTGAAAATGTATTAACCTGGTCTATCATTTTATACTTCTAGTACCCAAAGAGAGGACCATTATGTCAGAATTTGTGCTGTCAAGTTCCTGTGTTTATTAGATGGCGCTGACATGTCTCATAAACTGTTCGTGGAGGATCTTGCAATCAAGCTATTAGATAAAGTAAATATGCTTTTTTTCTTTACTTTAAAGTATCTTTGTTGTATAGTTAAGTCAAAATCCAACATTTGCTCTTTATGGTGATGAAATTTGTATTTCTAAATATTTTGATCAGGAAAAAAATGAGATTTATGTTCCATATTTTTAGTTAAAGGTTGGTGAGTAGTTGTCCAACTCAGGCGTGGTTCGGAGAACAAGCATGTTTTCCCTGTACTATCTGAACTTCCCTCTGGGTACCTTCCAGAACCAGTCAAAACCAGTTGGATTTAGAGTGATGTATCCTTGCATTCTTTTATGGAAACCGTAGAGTGGAAAGGTGATATAATGCAGGAGCTGGCATAATGCGAACAGTGTTTTTGAGTCTGCAAAGGCACTTGTAAATGAGCAGGACAGTGTCTGAGGGGCGGGTTCAGTAAGGCTGGGAGAAGAGAGTGCGGTGAAGTCAAGTACACGAGGCAGGCGCAGCGCCTGACGCCGGAAGTAACTGGTGATCGTGCGACCCACTGAGTCACCTGCACTGAAATGCAGTGTTCACCATGCATTGGTCAGCTTTGTTACATGAAACCCAGGAGGTATTTTTACGCCAAAATGTCCTCCTTTGCGCGGTGGGTGTCAGGAGTGCTGTCTCAGAGGAAGCGGCGTTTCGCTGGTTTCCTGAAGGACGCGTAGAAGTGACTGCAGTGGGGACCCCACCAGGCAGAGCGCATGCGCGGGCGTGAGCTCTGCTAGTGCCGGAGGCCCGCGACTGCCGCTCTCCTCCTGGCGAAGGCAGCGCCTGTCCGCTTGCTTCCCAAGGCGCTCTCTTCCTGGCGTTCTCATCCAATGGCAGATGCCTGTTTTGAACTTACCTGAGAGGAAGGGGCATAAAAGGAGAAGTGTCTATTGGTGCCTTGAGAGACTTGTCCAATACCTCCGTCTTGTCCCACGGCATGGCCCCATGGCCCCCTTAAATGGCCACAACGGAATAAAGTGTCTTTCCGAAGACTTTCATACCGCAGTTATATAGTTCCTTTTCTAATTTTAAAAGCAGGTAAGTTCAGCAACTACATGCACTTTTTTGAAAACTAAAGAATTGACTCTCTTATGCTCCTTTTTGCCTTTTGGAGGACGACAGTCTCTGGTGCCAGTTTGACCTTCTGAGTGTGAAGTTGTCATGGATTTGGTGTTCATGAATGACAAATCCAATGAGTGATTTAATATAAACTCCCTCCCCTGCCCCCAGGATGAGCTGGCGTCTACGTCTAGGACTCGATACTATGTGAATTCTCAACAACACAGAGTGAAAAACCGAGTGTGGCAGATTCTGCTGGTCCTTTTCCCCAGATTTGATCAGGTATAGTATTTATTATATTTGTACCTTTAAGCATGTTTCCACGTGAATAAACTATTTAGTAGACAATGTCACGTACTATTTTAAAATGGAGAAAGTAATCTGCTTAAAATTTATACTTCAGTGCTTAAAATTGAAGCCATTCAGAACTTTTTTCCTAACAGAAAGCATACTAAGGCAATTAGGTATTGCAGAAATAAGTTAGACCCTGGTTTACCTGGCCCCACTGAGTATTTTTTCTTTCAGTGTTTTAATGGAGCACTGCAAGTGTTTAACATTTCATATGGCACTTGATTAGAAAATCTAAATACTTAACTCCTCCTAATTTGCACCAGCCAAGCTGGCTGGGAGTGTGAGTGTTCCACACCGTCCGTAGCCGAGACTCATCTGCAGTCTGGAAACCACAGGGCGCGTCCCCTGGAAACCGGAGGCACAGCCGGTGCAGGTGGAATCCCAGCCAAGTCGAGCCTAAAGTCACGCTCCGCTTTATGCTACTGCCGTGGGGGCTCGAAACGGGCTCTTCTGCTCCTTTGCTACTGATGGGAAATTCTTTCAAGATGAGTTTTTCTCCTTTAAAATAAACAAGTATACATAATAAATGTTTTTGTGTGCTCATATGAGGAGATAACGCTTTTTGCCTGCTACTTACAGACGGTCAGTTGCCCAGATAGAAGTGTGATTTCTGAGCACTGTGCCAGGTGGGAGGAGGATTTTGGAGTCGTGCAGGGCGGGAGCTGGGGAGGCTGTGTGGGTGGGAGAGGAGGGGTGGGAGGAGTCAGTCCAGGAAACCCAGGAGGCCCAGCTCTGCCTCTCCCAGGCTGGTCTGCCCCCTGCCAGCTCTGGCGACCTGGGGTCCCAGTTACCTGGCGGGGCATCCATTGTGGTGCATCTTGAGCTGACCCTGACTGCTGCTGTGCACTAGATACGTAGCCTTGGGACAGGTGTTTAACTTTCTGAATCTTTCCTTTTCCCTGTAAAAATACAGAGGATAAAAACCTTTCTCACAGAACAGATGTCCGAGTAAAACATGCAGGACTCAGTAAAAGAGTCTCGTCACCATATATCAGTCCACGGGTATTAGGGTCGTTGTTTGCAGAGCGGTAGATTCAATACTTCCTTATAATAAAACTTCAAGCTGTTTTTTTAACGGTGACTATTTTTTAAATTAAAAGTAATAACCATTTTCAAAGTTGCTAAGAGATTGGATCTTAATTGTTCCCACCACAAAAAAGAAATGGCCATTATGCGACGTGATAGAGGCATTATTAGCTAATGCCACGGTGGCTGTATTATCGTGACATGTAAATGTATCAAATCAGCATTTTTATCCCTTAAATTTATACAGTATTATATGTAAATTATATCTCAGTGAAAATAAATTTAAAACAATAACCATAACACAATTTAACTTCTGAATTTTATTTTTCCCAGAATTTCTTGAATAGAATCATTGACAAGATTTTCCAGGCCGGCTTCAGCAATAACCAGGCATCCATAAAGTATTATATAGAATGGATCATTATATTGATCCTTCACAAGTTCCCTCAATTTCTTCCGAAGTTCTGGGATTGCTTTTCTTATGTAAGTAGAGATTTTTCATATTTTTTAAAATCAAGCAAGATGCTGGCTGTGCTGGGAGATTTGTTTTGCTCTAATTAGTTGTTTTTGACTATCAATTATCCTGTGTCCAATGTATTGACTCCTAAATTGGGTTTTGCAAGATTTGAACTGATGTAGGAGACGGAAATCCCTGGCACAGCCTGAGCGCACCGCCGTGGTTTCGAGAGCTCTTCCATTCTAACAAAAGAAGGATGGAAAAGGCTTTTGTTATTAGGAATTGAGAGAAATGGGTGTGTTCTAGAAATCATTTTTAAGGAGTGGATACTAAGATTAGTGATGGAGTTTACAGTGTAGGCTTCTGGACAAATAACGAATTGTTTCTAAGCACTAGCCCAGTGGTCCCAAGTCCGTGCTCCCTTTGTGACCTTCAACTCTGTGCGTATCTCCTTTTCTGTTTCTTCCTTCCGGTTTCAGGGGAAGGAACAGTGTTTGCATTTCCTTCACTGGCTTTCCTCTGAAATCTTCACTCTTAATCTGACGAATTCTTCTGCTTCCAGCCACTGTCCAGGTGTCCATTCCTGCACAATTGAGCTTTGAGGACCAGTGGTCTTTGCCCTCCTTTCTTGCTCTCCTGAAGCCACTGGGGTCCGTGGCGTCCTCCGAGCCTGTGCTCTGAGGGCCTCCTGAGCAGCAGCAGAGCAGAGGGCCTCTCTCCGTCCGCTTCACCTGCCTCGTCCCAGCAGCCGCCCACAGCTGGCTGTCACCGCGGTGTGCCTCTGCCCCGCTTGGGACGCCGGCCGTCTCTGGCCCTTTCACGCTTGCTTTCTGTCTTGGTTTTATCTTATTCATCATCATTCAGCTCTGAGCTGCTCTTCCTGCGCCCCTTGTGCTTGTCAGCCCGTCTCTGCCAGCTCAGCATCCCCAGGGTCATCATCTTCGCAGAGTCAGCTTCATCCACGTACAGTGGAACGATGGCGATTTCCCTCCCTCAGCTGGCCCGTTCCTGTCGACCTTCATTCTCCCAGGCTCCAGGAGCCACCTCACCCCCAGTCGTGAAAGTCAGGTAGAGTGTTCGCACGTCACTTGTGCAGAAGCAGGTTCCTTTTCACGCCCAGGCTTCCTCTCCTGGCTCTTCCTCTCCCCTCCGTGTCCGTGAATGGAGAGCAGTATCCCGTCCGTCTTTCTTGCAGCGCTTCTCAGACCTGCAGCTTCGTTAACCTCGCCTCTCCTGTCTGTTTTCCAGGGGATTGGGGTGACTCTGGACTCCGGAGCCTCCCCACCTCTCGTGTCCCCAGTGATCTGGCCATCTGTCCCCCCTTTTCACAAAGAGCTTTCAGACCTTGTAGGTCCTCTTCAGACCTTTTACTGTGGGCATCAGTCAGGGTGGTTCACTGTAAGGAAATGCAGCATTTTCGGCCCAGTGAGTCAAAGAGGGAACGTGGACCAGCAGTGGGGGCGGAGGCGGTCTGCAGCTCCCAGAGGGCCTGGAACGCCACCTGGGTGCTGCCAGGATGCCGCAGAATCAGGAGCTGGAAAACAGGAGCGAATGGGGGCATGGCGGCTCCCAGACTGCAGGGGCAGAGGTTGGTCCACTAAACACACGCACGTCCCGTCCTCTGTTCATGGGGCTCACACTGAATTCTCCCTGCGGCTCTCACCACCCCATCACGGTCACACTCAGGCTTCCCGAGTGTCCAACGTGCATGCTGGGCTTCCCCACCCCCTCCCCGCACCCTGAGCTGCCCTGTCCGAGTCTCCCCAGTGTGTGTGGCATCCGTCAGGGGTTCATCCCACATGACTGTTTTAGAAGGTTTCTGAATTCCACTTGAATGCTCTCACGAAGGTTTTCCTCATGTCTTCTCAAAGTTATCCATGAGGCCCCCTTGAGGTCCGAGCCCTGTCCCCAGAGTTCCCCAGGTTGCTGCCTTCGCCTCCCACTCACGTCTGTGTCTCTGTGTGGCTCACGTGCCACCTGTTCTTGCTGCCCCCCCCTCCACTCCCCTCTGGCCATTCTCTCTCATCCTGCTGTCCTCCCCTCTCCTGGAGGGAGGTGTCCCGACCACACCCCTCCCCTCACAGGAGGCTGGTTAGTGCCTTGTTGTGTCTGCTGGTCGCTGTGTATGTAGGTGTTTGGCTCTGGGGAGTTAACTTTTCTGTCTTTGCTGTTAATCCCATATCCCCAGCGGGCTGCGGCTACGGCTGGGAGTGGGTCGGCCGGACCACAGTGAGCCTTGAATGACTGTTCTGTGTGTCTGATTGTTTCCAGGGGGAAGAGCACCTGAAAACAAGCATTTGTACATTCTTATCAGTTTTGTCACATTTCGACATCATTACTGAAAACATCCCAGAAAAGGTGAGTTTAAATTGTAAGAAGAGTTTAAACTTGACTGTCAAAATAGAATTTTGTATATTTGAACTAATTTTTGTAAATGTGGAGCATTCCTTATGTTTTTTTCAGTTTCTCCCTTTCTCCCTTCCCTCCCCCCCCCCCCCCCAGTGTGCACACACTTAGACGTGAACCCACAGTGAGATGGTGCAGCTCGCACACGTAAGCACCGAGGGACATAGCACATCACCAGACTCCTTCAAGGGCAATTTTTAGTGATACTGCTGTTCATTTTATACAAGTATTTGACTATGACTATTTAAATAGGACTTCTCCTATTGCATTTCGCTGTTTTTTGACTGGCATAGTTACTTAACAAACACTCGTACAGGGGAACTTATGGTCAAAGTACTGAGAGCTGTTGGGTGACTGACGGCTGATGAAAATGACCCCCATCTGGGAGTGTGAAGGCCATGCCCTTCCCAGGTTCCGGACAGTCTCTTCAATGGGCTCCCAGGGAAGCAGAGATCCTAGCCAATTCCGGTTAGTCACTGTGGCAACTGTGAAGAATTTAGGAAACCTTGCCAATGAGATTTCCAGGTAGATTCTGGGTTGTTGCATCTGTGGAGAAGACAGATCTGTGGTAAGCTTTAGGAGAAACTTGGTGTGTGAAATAAGAAGTATTGTTTAGTGTTGAAAGTGAAGTAAAAATGTAGGGGAAAATGGTTTCCTAGAATTCCTCAGTGTGTTCTTGTCTTTCAGCAGTGGTAACAGTCAAATGTAGTTGTTAGCCTGTTTCCTCAGTCCTAAGCGGACCCTTTGCCGCCCCACCTGTTAACCTCTGAAGTCTCGGTAGTCGTAAACTTGATGGCTCCCTACGGTGTCTGTCCGCCCGATGGCCGTGTGTCGGTTTCAAGAAAGCTCTAGCACCCGGTAACATTAAATGTTACTTCCCGTTTTAAACATGCGCAGAAAAAACCTTGCTCACAGTCTGTTGAGAGAGGTGACAGGCGCACTGCATTACGGCCGGTGGCGTGTGGGGGGCGGGGATTAAGAGCTCGGGGTCAGCTCAGATGGATGCTGACAACGGGCCCATTTTGGGAGAGGTCCGGTCAGATCTGGTGTGAACAACGTGGCAGTCTTCAGTTAGGTCCTTTCTGTGCTGGCCGTATATTAGATATTTTAGGTTTATTTTTAATTTTCAAAACATCCAAAAAAGGAACGCTGATGAATGGAATAGAATCATCTCAATTTCAACATCTTCTGGGAAAAACAAAACCCAAACCGAGATACCGCAGTGAAGACCGAGCTCTTTCACGCTGTGAGCCTCCGTGTCCAATCCGTGCAGACCGCTGTCGCTTGGCCTCCATGTCCAATCCGTGCAGACTGCTGTCGCTTGGCCTCCATGTCCAATCCGTGCAGACCGCTGTCGCTTGGTGGCTGCGTTTTTGTCCCGAGACTTCCTGGAAGCAGTCACGGAGGGCTTCCCGTCTTCTTCACAGGGTGTCCTTCGTCACTCAGCCTGTGTGTGCATGAGCCCTGTGGAGCGGTCAGATGAGCTTCCCCCCTGCTGTCCCACAGGGCAGAGGTCAGGGTCCTGCGTGCGCTTGGGAAATTAGGGGAGAAGGGCACCCACGACGCCCTGCTTGTGGTGGCCAGGCAGCCGCCCGGTGGGGGAGCCTGTCAGCCAGCACAGGAGGCGCCGCTGTGGCTGAGCAGGACCCTGACGGCTGGGCTGGGCAGCACGGGCATCCCCGGGGTGGGTGCCATGGTGACAGGGCTGTCCTCCCGACCGAGGATGGCTGTGGGTTTTCTTCACTTAACAGGTAATACGTACCCAGCGCCCAGGTGTTGGTTTCTAACACCATTCTCTCTTAGAAGGAACCGGGCTCCTTGGAGAAATGGCAGATTCTAGAACTGGGGCAGAAAATACAGAAGATAAAGTTGGAGCATCTTATAGTGCCAGAAAGTCAGGAAACGCTTTCCACACACATGCAGACACATGTGTACACAAGGACACACACCGACACACACAGACACACATCTGGGATAGGTTCCCAATGGCTAAGACTGAAACAGCTTGAGCAGCACAGTAAGTGAAGTGACACTGGCTTACCACCCAGAGTGTCAAGTCAGCATCTGCAGGTCCATACTGGTAAGAATAAATGGAGGGTCAGTGCATAGATAAACCAGAGACGACAAACCTCCTGTGCAGAATTCAAGTAATTCACGCAGGCGCCCCGCCCTCCAGGACCGGGAGTGGACCCCACCGCCAGTGAGGGCCGCCCTGGGGGCCTGCTTCCAGCGAGTGGAGGGCGGGTGTCAGGGGCAGAGACTGCACGGTGGGGCCTGCCACAGTGATCAGTCCCGCTGATGGCGGGTCCCCTCAATGGGACGTGAGGAAGATGGCGTCGGTGGTCCCCTCCCACACCACCATGGCCCCCGTGGAATTATCACCCCAGCCCAGTCAGGGGCCAGTCTGCACAATCCCTGACCTCTGCCCCAGACCTGATGCACGTCACTACAAGGAGAGTTCAGGACACTGTCATGGCCAAGGGGAGGGTGGGGGCCCAACAGCTAAATGTCGGGTGGCCTGGCTGGGACCCTGGGACGGGGGAAGGAGGTGAGGAAAGCGGAGGAGAGCAGAATAAAGCCCAGACTGAGGATTAAGATTGTGAAGACTGGTGAGAAATCGGAGGGGGGGGGTGCATAGGGACGTACCCCGGTGCTTGGACGGCATTCCTTCAGTTCCCTGTTACGTGATCTGCACGGGTGCCGAGTACTGACTGAGTATACGGCAGCACCGCGTGCTCTCCGAGAAGGGGAGGCTGCAAGGCCTGCAGTGCACAGATGGACGGCACCGGCTGCCGCTGGGGCCGCGCTGGGGCTGGGGAGCCCTGGGCTGTTGGGCTGGAGAGCCACCACCTCTGTCTGTCAGTGCTCCTGCAGCCAGGCCTTCAGGTGACGTGCACCTGAGTGGCCTTTGGAAGGCAGTCGTGGGGGTGTGTGTTCCGTGGAGGCGGCCCAGCTGGGGTCCTGGTGTCCGAGCTTCGTGGGCAGAGACACAGGCGCAGCACTGGGCTTGTGTGGATGGCGGGAGGCCCGGCCTGGCGTGGGCGATGCTGGAGGCTCTTGATCGTGAGAGGGGTGCAGCTGGTTTGTGGCATAGCTCCTGGTGGCTCAGCTGAGAGCCGCAAGTCTGCTCCTCCTGTGCTTCCTGAGGTTCTGTGAGGAGGGTCTGTTTCTGCCTAGGTAACCAGGTCCTGTTCCTGTGGCTAAACTCGACAGATTAAAATTCAGACATTTTTCAAAAAATTGAAAAATAAAATTTAAATATTTTTCAAAACACTGCCAGTTGCACCAAAAGTAGCTGTGAGGGAGGGGTGTGGGAGGGAGGCGGTGAGGTCAGAAAGGGCACAGGAGGGACCCCAGGGGTGGGGGCTGTGCAGTGTCCTGACTGAGGTGGTGGCTACACGGACTCACACGTGGTGACACGGTAGGGGACGTAGCACAAGCCCAGTGCACACACATGTGCGCGCGTGCACACACACACAACTACAAATGAAACCGGGGAAGCTGCCATGGCACCGGGGGCTGGGTGACGTCGCTGTTCTGGTGGTGCTGTTGTGCTGCGGTCTGCCAGTGTTTCCGTTACAGAGCGGGGAGCGGGGTGGCAGGGGGAGGCCCCAGCCAGGAGCAACCCCCCCCCCGCCCCCGCCCCCCACTGCACCCACCCGAGCTTGTTCCTCAATGCTTGGGTCGCTGTCAACAGACAGATTCAAGTGGGAGACGCAGGCGCACTGGGAACGAGACGGCAGGCGTGTCTGGGAAGCGCAGATGAGCCTGAAGCTGCAGGCGGGCACCTGGCTGGTCTGGGCGCCCCGCGTGTGGGGGAGGGAAGGTTGTGAGTGTGTTAGTGAGTGCGTTCTACACACCGGAGCCGAGGCTACAGGCGGGCACCCGGGTAACCCGAGTGCGCCGGCTGTGGGGGTTCAGGGGTTGTATACCCCTGAGTCAGCCTCCAGGTGCCCCTCCTCCCCCCCTTCTAAACCTGGGGAATAACGTGCAGCTACGGAGGCTTCCTCAGCCAGCAACGGCTCTTTGTCTAAGTCAGCGAAGTTGCCACAGAGGCCCCCTTTCCCAGCACAGAGTCTCCAGGACTCCCCTGCTCCTGCGCTGTCCCTGCTCGTGATGTCCGGATGTCTCCCGGCACTCTCATCAGACCGGGCTCCGGGCTGCTGAGTCAGTGGGGGACACTGTTCCTCCTCCTCCCTGCCCGTTTACTACCTGTCCTACCTGGCGCTACCATGGGGGAACCGGACCGTGTATAAGGCCCGGGATGTCTGTATTGTCGCCTGCAGTCAGCTCAAGAACAAGTTCAACTAAAAGAAGAGAAGTGGCCGTGGCCCCCAGTCTGGGAACCGCGGGTGGGTCAGAGCCAGGGACACACACTCGGCCACCCGCAGGGATGTGCCCTCTGAGAAAACGAGGGCCCGCAGCACAGAAGCTGGGGACACCGGCGCTTAAAGGGGAGGAGATGGAGCGGCAGAGGGCTGGGGGCACAGTCTCAGAAGAGCGAGGCCGGCTGGGAGCTAAGGCCGGCCGGGAGCTAAGGGCTTCGTGCAGAGCTGGGCAGCAGGAGGTCGAGACTGGATGAATCCGCTGCAGGGAGGCCTGAGCGCGCAGCAGCAGGGAGAGCGGAGAGAGGCGCTCCGGTCGGGAGTTGGAACGCCTGGTTTTAACATGTTAGAGAAGAGAGCGGTGAGAGGTTTTGTGACAAGGTCTGGGGCACGGGTTTGGGCTCAGAACGGGGGAGGGGGAGCCGTGGTTTTTACGTGATGGAGGAGGAGGAGCTGTCTGGAAGCCACATTGAAGAGAGGCGCAGGGGGTGCAGCCGCTCTTGTGCCTTGAGAAGGTGGGAACGCGGGTTAGGAGGTCCCAGCGAGCACTTGGGTGGAGCGGAGGGTTGAGGAGGGAGGAGAGCTGTGAGGCCTGTTGCGGGGGGCGGGGGGGCAGGGGTCCTGCTGGGGGAGGTGAGGGAGCAGGGAGGCCCCGCAGACTCGGGTCTGGAAGTGAGCGGAGACCAGGCGGGTGGGCGGTGGGGTGAGAGCAGCTGGCGGCAAGGCCCTGTGGGGCGGGCGCTGTGACGAGGTCTCCTTGGTTTCGCCTCCCCCCACCCCTTCCCCCACGCTGGCATCTGTGCTTTCTGCGTGTCTGTGATGCTCTGGGCCCCAGGGGTTCTGCCGTGAACAAACTCGGGCTCTGCCCGCGTCCTGGTGGCTGAGAGGGATGTGACTGTCAGCCTGCCCGCTCTCCGCCTTCTGGACTGGGGCTCAGACGCAGTGTGTCACTGAGAAGCTGCCATTCTCTCTGCTGCCCCTGTGACCCCCCTGCTCTCCCCGCCCGCCCAGCGAGCGCACCTCCTCCTCTGCACTGCTGCCCCTCCTGGCTGGGCCCGGCTGGCCACTGTGCCGACCTGCTCAGATACAGGCGACGTTTGTCTCAGTCGTTCATCACGGTGGGGTGGTGGTGGTGTGTGTGTTACAGTTGTGTGTGTTACAGTTGTGTGTGTGTGTATCCGTGTATCTGTGTCCCGGCAGCGTCCGCAGCATGCTGGCAGATCAGTGGCCTTTGGTCTGTGTTGAGGACGTGTCGAGGAAGGAGGGAAATACAGAGAGAGGGTCACGCACACCTGCGGCTCGTCCCCGGGGAGAGTGTGGTGGTCCTCAGTCCTCAGTCCTCACTCCATCAGCAGACGCTCCCCGCAGGCTGCCACTCGCAGGAACATCGAGGGGGCACCCGGCGGTGTGTTAGACATTTGAGCCCCTCCGAGTCCACATTAACATGTCACTTCCCTTCGCTCTCGGCCGAGCTGTGTCATTTTAAAACCCGGGACTGGCTCTGCGTGACGTCCCCAGGCTGTGCGCTCACGGGAAAGGACCGGGGAGCTTAAACTCTTCGTTGCTCTTCTTCCCACTTCTTGCTCCCTGCCGCCCCGCGGTGCCCTGTGGGTGCAGGGTCGGCACTGGGGACGGCTGAGCAGTTCAGAGTCCCGACAGGGAGGGACCCTGGCTGTGGGAGTGCCTCCAACTTCTCAGAAAGCGGGGCTCCTGAGGGGTGATCTCACGTTCTCGGCCCAAGACAGGCCGGGGATGGGGCCGTGGTTTTGAGACGTCATGGTCGCAGAGTGGTCGGCCTGCAAACACCCCGCCCGCCTTGCCCAGGACCTGGAGATGGGGAACTACCGCAGCATCCCGCGCAGAGCGCTGGGGGTTCTCTCCTGGGGACTGCGGTGCCAGCGTGCCCCGCCTGGCTCAGGGGGAGGATGGGGGGTCCCGCTAATGCACGTGCAGGGACGTCCATGCCGACCCTGCTGACCCCGTCCTCCCTCATCGATCTGGGGCGAATGGCCCACGTGAAGGACTGTCCTCCTCTCTTTCCAGAAGCCCCTCCTGAAGCGGGCCCTGGCCGTCGTGCTCCGCTGGGGCCTCAGCCACAACTTCAGCGTCCGGCTGTACGCGCTGGTGGCGCTGAAGAAAATCTGGGGCATGTGTAGGACGTGGCAGGTGGAAGACATGGACGCCGTGATGCCCGTGATCGAGTCCAGCCTCAGTCAAGTGGAGAACATGCACGGAGCAGGGTGAGGAGCAGGGCGAGGGCCCGTGGCCGGCAGTGTCCTCCTGGTGGCACAGGGGACGGCTTGTCGCAGGCTGCCCGTCTCAGCTCGTCATAGCGTCACACGGATGAGGCAGAGCTGACGTGGTGGCCCAGTGAGATGCAGCTCAGTTACATTTCAGATGGTCGGCGGCTCCATCTTGACCTCCTGAATCACGGCTGCCATGGGTGGAGCGGGAGGGGTGCCTGACCCAGTGTCTCCTAAGGCCTCTTCTGCGGGGAGGTCGCCGCACACGCAGGCCCGAGTGTCCTGGTCTCTGGACCGACTGCCTCGTCTCGTCTCCAAGGTGGTGCTGTTTTACTTCATCACTAGTGCTGACTGTCACCACCTGGGAGGGCCAGATTTTCTCCCTGCAGGGGCCCAGGTGGTAAGAATCCATTACCAGGTTGCCCTTCGCGTGCTCGAAAGTACTGACGGACAAAAACCAATGGGTGGAGGTCGGAAGCAGCGAGTCGGGCATACTAGCTAGTATCTGGAAAATCAGCAACACGTAGCCGTCGGCCTTTGCCTTGACCAGCAAGTTAGCACACGGTGCAGACAGGCCTCCCTGTGAGTCACGGCTGAGCCTCGTGGGGTGCACGGCCGAGGTACCTCCGTGGCCACGTACTGTGGCCCTCTACCCACCTTACTGTTCTTTTTCCTTTAAGGTTTTATTTGTTTATTTTTAGAGGGGAGGGAGGGAGGCAGAGAAACATCAATGCAAGAGAGAAACATCGTTCAGTTGCTTTTCATATGCGCCCTGACTGGGGACCGAACCCACAACTCAGGCATGTGCCCTGACTGGGAATCGAGTCTGCCTTTTGCTCTGTGGGACGGTGCCCACCCAACTGAGCCATGATGGTCTGGGCCCACCTTACCTTTCACTGCAGCTGTTGAAAAGAGGCGTTGCGGTGACGCGTGGGGAAGGGAGGTCTGGGGGCTCGGGAGAAGAACACTCAGTTCAGCAAACATCCTAAAATATATCTGCATGTGATAGACAGAAGGGGACCAGGAGGAGAGGCGCGTTGTGGGGGGGGGTGGGCAGGATGAGCTAGAGATGAGGGGTGAGGAGCAGGCAGGGCGAGCCGCTCGGGCAGGTGGTGCAGAGTGCGGGGAACGGCCTTCAGTGTGGGTCCCAGCAGTCCCTGAAACCAGGGATTCCCCGTGGCAGTGCCCACAACCCCTGACTTCCCGGGTGTGTGCGGGCCCCTGGAGCTCTGGCTGTTTCTCAGGAGACCTGCGACGCCTCCTCCTGTCCCCGTGTGTGGGGGCGCGTGCATCCATCACTCCTTGCATTTCGTGCATGCTCGGCTGAAGCTGTCTACAGGAGTAGATTCAGACATTAATGTTTTCCAGCATAGCACCTGTATTATGTAGTAAGCCAAACTCCAACTGCAGAAGTTGTTCCTAATCATACTTTAATGTACAATTGGTGAAATTGTATTTTTAACGGAACATACTTCTCCCTCTGAATGGGGACTTGAAGGAATCCTTACTGTGCAGATAGGGTCCGTGTGTCAGTGTGCAGTTTTCTCTGGGACCAAATCATCACTTACTGTTTGGTGTTGGCGTGTCTTGGTTGTTGACCCCGCTCAAAATTCTTGGTATCTGTGTTTTAATTTCTTTAATATTTTATTTATTTATTTTTAGAGAAAGGGAAGGAGAAAGGGAGAGAAACATCAGTGTGTGGTTGCCTCTTTTGTGCCCCCAACTGGGGACCTGGCTCACAACCCAGGCAGGTACCCTGACTGGGAATCCAACTGGCGACCCTTTGGTTCGTTAAGCCACACCAGCCAGGGCTGTGTTTTGTTTTCTACAAACAATTAGCTCAGCTCATAGGTTTTATTAAGTGATAAAACATTCTTCTGAGAAACGACATGTTCTTTTTAAGATCCCAGTACCACGTAGTACATACAGCCGACCAGAGGAGGCGCCCCTGGTGGGAGGCAGCTCCTGAGCAGCCGGCGCCCCAGCATGGGCTCTGGGACAGGCACAGGTTGGGGACTGGAGGTCAGCGGCAGGCAGACGGGTGGTCTCTCTCCCTCTCTTCATGGAGTTCAGTCAGGTGGAGACGGACATTAGATAAGTAATCACAACAATTAAGAAAGGGTTTGAATGATGGTGAGTCCTCTAGTGGAGAAGTCTCGGTTTGGCGGGAATCACGGACCGCTGACTCCGGTTTGGTGGGAGCCGCCGTCTGCAGGGCGGGAAGGAAGCTGGCAAACGCAGTGGAGGGAATGCTTTCTGGGCCAAAGAGAGTGTTGGGGACCCCTGGGGGTGGGAAGGGTGGCTGTGCTCCCAGGTGACAGAGTGTGAAGGTGGAGGGCGGGACTGCAGGGGCCCTGGTGGGGTGGGGGCGGGGCAGGCCACGTGGGCCTTCTGAGGAGCAAAGGGGGAAGCCCTCCCGAGTGACATCACCCAGCTTGCTTTTGCAACTTGTAAAGTGTGACCAGGGGCCGGCAGGAGAGTGGGAGCGGAGCTGTGAGCCAGGTGAGCGTGGGGTCGGTGCACAGGCTTGCGGGAAGGAGGAGTGAGAGCCCCCTGGCACCACGGGACCCGGAGCCCTTTCCGTGGTGCCCTTCGGGGGCAGAACCGAATTAAAACGAGGCAAAGCGGTGGGACCGTTTGTTCTCCTTTGTTAAATCCCAGGATAGGTTCATCGAATCTTTTTTCTTTACTTGAATGTTTGAAATAATCCCTGTCTTTAATTTAACAAATGGGCGACGAGGAAGGTAGAACACTGCCAAGTTGTGTGGTCGTTCTCGAACCACGTCTCCGTCACGTGTAGGAAGAGCAGTGGTTGGAGGTGGGCATGCTGTCAGAGGACGGCCTTTGCTTTGTTTCTGATGAGCTTGGTGTTTCAGTAGGTGTCGGGGGGCTGAGCGGGGCAGACGGGTGCCCTGGAAACAAGCCTGCCTGCCGCCCTGCCCTCCCCTACCCCCCACTCCCCCCAAGCCGCTCCTCCCGGAAACAGGCATCTCTTCATCAGCTCTTCCAGTGTGCCTGTGCCTCAGTTACCTCCCGAGTCCCTGCCGAGGGGCGAGGTGGGCTGGAGGGAAGGCCAGAGAAGACAGGAAACCTCAGAAGGAGGGGCACGGAGCGGAGTCCCGGGCGGGGATCTAGGGCACAGCCAGGGGTGCTGTCCTTCCAGGAGGCTCTTGGGAGCAAAGGGAAAGAGGACGGTGCAGAAGGAGGGGCAGGCATCTGTCCCTCACCCTGAGAGGTGGGTGGCGTGGCCATCTGCTCTGCTGTCTGCACCGAGAGGGGCTGGGCACTCCGGGGAACGAAGACGCTCCAGCCCAGGGCCTGGCCTCACCGGGAAGGCGTCTGGGATTGCTTCCTAGGCTTCTGGCTGCTGATCGTGAATTCAAACTGAAACCTGCCAGGCATGTTGTAGTATTTTTATCCTCACCTCTTTTGCCTTTTTAAACATAACAGATGGGTTAAGAATTCAAGCCCTGCTCCACATTAAATTTGTTTGGTTTACAAAAGTTGGTCAGTTTGGCCACGTGTTGTGAATTTCCAGAGTAGCGAAAGGGACTCACCTAATGGTTTTCTCTCCTGAAAAAGCCTCTCCCGCCAGAGACCTAAGGGTTGCAGCCCAGAGTTCTCGCAGCGTCTTTGTTTGGAACCCCTTTCCCCAGCACTCCAGCGGTCTGTCCCGCAGCTGCTCTGTGCTGTCCCTCCGCTGTCCCTCAGCCAGCACGCTCGCTGGAGCCCAGGCCTCTGCACAGCCTGCTGGGTTGGCCCCCGCGCTTTTCATGCACTCCTGGGCCACACACTTGCTGAATCAGTATTTGTTGTGGGACTCCCAGGTGTCTGCTTCTGTGTTCCATTTTAAAAGATCCGACGCAGTGTCAGGTTTTTTGTTTTGGTTTTTTGTTTTTTTTTTAGATTTTATTTATTTATTTTTTTTAAAGAGGGACGGGAGGGAGAAAGAGAGAGAAACATCAATGTGCGGTTGCTGGGGGCCATGGCCTGCAACCCAGGCATGTGCCCTGACTGGGAAGCGAACCTGCGACACTTTGGTTTGCAACTCGTGCTCAATCCACTGAGCTACGCCAGCCAGAGTGCAGTGTCAGTTTTTAAAGTTGGTTGATCTTGGAGACGGGTATACAAACCTCAGGATCAAGTTCACAGTATTTTCCATTGGTTCTAAAGTCTGCAGTACCTCTGTGAGACGTCTGACCTTCCCCCCTGGTCTGCGCCTCATACCCTGTCTTCAATCCCCAGGAACGCCAAGAGGAACTGGCAGCGCATCCAAGACCACTTCTTTTTCGCAGCATTTCACCCGCTGGAGGATTACTGTCTGGAGGTGAGCGGAGACGCCCGCGTGTGCCTTCTCTCCTGCACGCGCAGCCTGACACGCCCTGCCTTGAAGGGTGGTCGTGGAAGGGTGACGATGAGCCTGACTCGCCCCTTGCTTGCACACTTCCCCTTCACACCGCCAGGCTCAGTCGTGTCACTTCATGCAGACAGATGACTTGCTTGCGTTTCACTCTTGAGCAGTGGCGACCGGCCAGTCACTTCCACTCTCTGTTTCTCAGGCGGGGTCGGGCTGGTAGACACTGGAAGGGGGATGCTTAACTCTGTACAGAAATCTGTTCTGACATTAAAAGGAAATGAGTGAGAACATTTGTGCAGGTGAGATTTTGTTGTAATGAAGCCCACTATTAATGAAAAAACAAAAAGATCTTTTTTTGTTCATTGCCTTTCTAGGTTCTTGGGTGACTGCGACTGCATAGCAAATGATACACCACTTCCCAAATGTGCTTATGTAATTTTAGGAACCATAAAAATGATTATTACAACTAGCGTATGTCAATGAACTTCCTATCTAAATTACCAAAACTTGTAGAAATTGTACTACTTTCTCCCTTTGAGTTGAAATACTTGACCTCGTTCTCTTTTTCTAAAGAACTTGGAAGTACCAGTATCTTCAGCTACTGCGCACACATGAATTACTTCGGTGGGTTCCTAATAAGCTGGCCTTTAAAAAAACACAGATCTGTATGTTGTGAGATACTCATCACAGAACATTATTGCTGCATACTTTATGGTGCTTCATCTCAAAGACTGTTCAGGATTTCTCAGGCGCTGTACCCGGCTCCGCTCTGTGTCCCTCCGCGCCCAGAGCGCCCTGGTCGGCATCTCTGAAGGGGTCTGTGGTAGCCCTCTGGCGCGCGCTCAGCCCTCCGCCCGGTCCTCCGCGGGAGCAGGTCCCTCGCCTTCCTCTGTCCCTGCCTCGGCCTCACGCTCACGTCACCCCCCCTTTTATTCTTCACTTGTGGTGTGAATCACAACCGCAGGTGTAAATGAAATCAACGCTAAGAATTCTGTGTTTTTATTTATGCGTGTGTAAGCTCTATTAGTGCCTATTTAAAGATCTGCTAGTTTAATCATGCTAGTTTAAGTTTACACAAGTATTGCATGAAGAAAACCGTATTCATTCACATTCATTCTAAAGACTTATATGAAGACTTGCGTGTTGTTCTACATTTGTTTCATTTTAAACTCTCTTGTTACTTGTGCTTCTGCTTCTTCTGTGCCTGCTCACCTTTGGAGATTTTTTGGTCTCGGTTCTCATAGGTAAGAAAGGATTGTTTATGTGATGACTACATAGTTATCGTTTATTGTGCGGTGTACCAAACACGTTTCTTCATGGGCCGTTTTACCTGATTTTATCCACACTTTGCAAGTGAGGAAGTTGAACCAAGAAAGGCTAAATGGCCTCAACTTCAAGTGCATCAAAAGAGCTTGAACCTGAGTGCTGATGGAGAAGTGGAGATCATTAGGTAGCAGCTTTCCAAACGCTGTTCAGTGACAGCATATCCCAACCCGTTCTGCCTCCGTGAGGGCGCGGTGGTTTGTCACATACACGTGGGGACAGCAGAGGGGAAGAGCTGCCTGCGCTCAAGGGTCTCCTGGGTGAAGCCCCTGGCTTCTTAGAAAAGACGGTACATTATATAGACAGTTGTACAAGACAGGAAGTGTGCAATTCCATCAGATATAGTTTGGGAAACTACATTAATAAGTTGTGCTTTAAACATGCATTTCTTTGTTATTCTTACGGGAAAAAAATTTAGATTTTACGATTTTCTTTCCAGACCATATTTTACATCCTCCCGCGCCTCTCAGGCCTCATCGAGGACGAGTGGATCGCCATAGACAAGTTCAGCAGGTTCACGGACCTTCCGCCGGCTGCCGGGCTTCAGGGCTACCTCTGTCCCACCCAGCTCCGTGACCTGAGACCGGGGGACTGGGCTCAGCAGGACACAGGTAAAAGGACGTTTCGTTTTATTCTCCCCACTGTTGACTTGCTGAGGCTTAGTAAGTCACCTAGAACAGGTGTTGGTAACACATTTTCGTTGATGTGGTGAACTCCGCTCCTCCACTTAGGGAGGAGACAGTGGGAAAATGCGGTGTGACTTTGCCTAGTACTTTTAGGTGACCGTTGGCTTTGCCATAGAAAGCCGAAGGGAGCCTGATCTGCTTCATGATGTAAAGCTGGTGGCCAGTTATGACACTTCTAGTCCCACGAGGAATGTGGCGGAGATCGTGACTTGAGTCCCTCCCGGTCTGGTTGGACGTCACCTCCCCTGTTACCCTTCCTTCCCCAGCTCCCCTGGGGCCCTCCCTCCCCCGCTGCGCTCCTCCTCCCCTTCCCAGCCAGCGCCTGAAAAGCCCAGGGAATAAGCCCCCACCCATTGGTAAAATCACAACTGGTCTTAATAACCGTGTAGCCATAGCCCAAGTCCTCGTCACTGTCACAATTTGCTCTTGTTCCGACTCCCTGCCCCGTAACTCATGGAAACGTCTTTCGGAAAACCAGGACGCTGTTCGCTTCTCATACGCAAGATCTGTGTAACATTTACTGGCTCGTTTCTTACTCTCCTGATTTTCCTCCTCAACCTGACTTCTCATCCCCCCACTTGTGCCTTACAAACAATTTTTCTAAAATTGTAATCCAGACCCCTTAGACAGTCTGCTGAAAGGGCAGACCCTTGGGCCCCACCTTGGATTGTGTAATTCAGGGTCTGGAGGAGAGCCGGGAAAGCTCATGTTTTATCAGATACTCTAGATGGTTCTCTAGTGCATTTAAAGACATACAAGGTCTGTCCAGAAGGTATGCAGCCATGTGATGTGAAAAATAGAGACATTTGTTGAAGAAGATATAAAAGAAACATTGTATGTAGGACAGTGACCCCTCAGTCCCCTTCAAAGTGGGCACCTTGGCACCTCACACAGTTCTCCCAGTCACCATCGGCTGCCCTGTCATGTTTTCCTGAATGTCACTGACGGTCTGAAATCTCTTCCCTCTCAAAGATGATTTTGGTTTGGGGAAAAGCCAGAAGTCGCAGGGCACCAAATCTGGGCTGTAGGGGGCTGAGTCACCTGGGTGATTTGATTTTTCACCAAAAAACCACATGAGACATGACACATGAGCAGGTGCATTTTCGTGATGAAGCTGCCAATCACCAGTTGCCCACAGCTGTGGCCTTCTGAATCATCCGTATAGTTTCTGTGAAGGAATGTTGAAGCTTAACACAAAATGTGATGCAGCTTTGTTGCTCTGCTCGCTCAGTCACTTTGAATGTGACAGCCACACAGTGCACATGCTCACTCTGTGACATCTACCACCCCCACTGACTAGTGCAGTGAAGTTTCATTGTTCACACATGAGCATTCCAGTCCCCGCTCCTTGGCTGCCAGGCTACATCGATGTCACACAAACTGTTGTTATATTAACAATGGCTGGACTTTTCCTAGACAGACCTTGTTTACCTTATTCACTCAGCAGAGGTGACGGATGGCCTCGTGTGCCAGACAGACCAAGGCCCCGCCCTCACGGAGCTTCCATTCCCCAAGGACAGACAGCCCCCAACCAACACAAACACAGTGTCAGGTGGTAAAACGAGCTGGGAAAGAGCAAGCAGGCCAGAGGGCTAGTGCCAGGCTGAAGACGGCCTTTGCAAGGAGCTGACTCTGAGCTGAGCCCAAAGTGGAGTGTGAGTGAGTCAAGCAGGGACTTGGGGGAGGAGTTCCCCCAAATAGAGCAGCACCTGTGAAGGTTGGGGCAAAAGACAGTGGCAAGAGCAGCTGCCTCAGTGGGGTGGGGCCAGCCTGACAGGGGGCTGAACAGACACTGGGAGGGGTCGGGGGTGGACGGCATGTTCAGACAGGTGGGCCGAGTTCTGCCAGTGGATGGGCAAGAGGCTGAAGGGGTCTTTCTGTTCAATTTGTGTGTTCTGGCAAAGAGCGGGGCGCCAGTTCTGTCTGTCTGCTCACCCTTGCCGTTGGTGTCTCCTGAATGTTCTGTCATCCTTGCTTTTCTTGTTTAGTCTCCACAGCTTGACACCACCGCCGGGGCCACCCCAACTTGCAGGTCTTTCTCAGCCCGGCTCTCCCCTGGGCCTGCTGGGCACCCCACAGGCCCCTTGCTCTCAGCACATCCAAACTGTGTTTGTCCAACTTGCCTCCTCTGCACCTGGTAGCAGTGTCACTGTCACGCACAAGCCGTTCCCTTCCTGTGCTCTCTCTTGCACCACCCATCTAGTACAGGGTGATCTGGCTGCTGCTCCTGCAGCCCCTCCTGCAGAGACTTAATTTGGACCATCTCCGTCTCTGCCTGGACTAGAGCAAGGGCCTCTTAATGGTTTTCCAGCCCCAACTTACCTCCATGTCGCTTTTAAGAAGGATTTCTCTAAAACTCAGAACTACTTCTGTTGTCACCCTTCCTGAATCCTTTACCAGCTCCCACTGTGGAATTAGTTTGTCGTCATTATGCATAGAGTCCTCTGACGGAGTCAGGGCCACCTCCCCCGCCCAGCACCTGCTCCTGGGCACTACCACCGTGCAGCCGTGGCCCTGCTCTGCTCTGCACAGCATCACGCCCCTCCCGTGAGCCTTCTGGGCCTTTCCATCACCCCCCCCGCCCCAGATGCTAACGATCCCATTCTGGGTGTGCGTGCCCTCTCTGTAGTGCTCTGGTGTGGTTCTCAGTGAGCATTTTCCAGCCCCAGCAGCCTAGTGCTCCTGGGTTGCTCAGTCAGCAGACTGGAGTAGGGAGAGGCCGAGGTCAGTGCTGAGATGGCAGTGTGGCCAGAAAGGTTGGTGATGTCCTGCGTACTCATTGGACCAGGCAGGAGAATAAATGTCCTTTACTTCAGAAATGGTCCCCCACATACTTGTATAGTGATTTGGGATAAAGGCTATTTATATTGTTTTCAGGAATGTATTTCTGCACAAAATTCTAATTTAATGTACTGTTGTTTGTAAGATACACATTATTTTATCGCCTCTAAGAATAAATACTAGCAAACCATGACACCCAGTGAATTCTAAGATGTCTCCCAATTTTGGAAATAATAAAATGTAAACATTTTGGAGATAATAAAATGTAAAAAAAAAATGTGTGTCTAAGTACCTGACATTTTTAATGAGATGTAATATATTGGTTAGTCAGGTTGAATTTGAAAACTTAAAAAATCACTTTTGAAATGGCAATTGGGTCTGAATCCAAGTCAATTTCTTCAGTTAATGAATCTGATCCTATCATTTTAAACTTCTAAAATATATATATGTATATGTAAAATGTATGTAAATATACGGTGTATATGTAAACATATGTATATATATGTAAATATACAGCATACGAGACAGAGACTGGTTACATTCAGGGTTACTGGTTTCCGTCCCAGGCTCTAACTCAGGCGAGGCGGACAGCCCGTCCGAGTGGACTGATGTCCAGAAGAAGATAATCCCGTGGAAAAACGACGTTCCCGATTTGGACCTGGAGCTAGTGTTTCAGGACCGGGCTTCCAGGCTGGGGAAGTGCACCGGCAGCCTGATTGTGGTGGCCTCGCTCATTGATAAGCCAACCAATCTAGGAGGTAAAACTGCAGCATCCGGGCTCGCCTAGAACCTTTGGTCATGCGAGTGTCAGGCTGTCTCCCCACGTGCAGCCCTCCTTGGGCGCTCCGGAGGGGCGTGCGGGATGTGATGCACTCAGCCCCGTGCCGGGGACAGTGACTGCAGCTTGTTCTGTGCAGGGCTATGCCGCACCTGCGAGGTCTTTGGGGCCTCGGCACTGGTGGTCGGCAACCTTCAGTGTGTCCACGACAGACAGTTCCAGCACCTCAGTGTCTCCGCGGAACAGTGGCTTCCTTTAGTGGAGGTGGGTGGAAAGTGATGTGTTACTAAAATTTTTTTATTTCTTTTGCCCAACTCTGTAGTGCTCCATCTTCCTATAGCAGTTCATTTGCAGTGGTTTATAGTAGTCCAGCCTTTAAAAGTTCAAAAGTAAAGTAAAATACAGTCCAATTCTGTTCTCCCATTCCTTTATTATCTTTCATGTGGTTGTATTTTGAGAAATAAGTAATGTGTAGAATTTTCGGTAAGTAAAATGAGTTCTGCTCAACTCACTGTTGATGTAGGAATAATTTCTATAAATTTCTATGAAGTTGGGGGAGTTCTTGTTTATAATGTGTATTTCTGTCCTTTCCTTTTTAAAAAGACTTTTAAACAACTTAATTTAATAAAAGTTTTTAAAACTCTGATTTTATTCCAAGCAGGGCTCTAGCTGAGTGATTTAACCTCTGCTCTTTTAAAACGACGAAGGTGAAGCCAGCGCAGCTGAGGGATTACCTGCAGCAGAAGAAAGCACAAGGCTACACGGTCATCGGCGTGGAGCAGACCGCGCGGAGCGCCGACCTGACCCAGTACTGCTTTCCCGAGAAGTCCCTGCTCCTGCTGGGGTGCGCAGTTCCCTGCCGCGGTGACTCCTGTCACCTCAGGCTAGAGATGTTTCAGAAATGCTAGTTCACCCGGACTCCCAGCACGACCTGATATTATACCTGCACTTGACCTTTGACTTGTAATGTTCACAGAAAGCCCCCTACTTTTCATTTTATTTTACCTGTTTGGGATGGTCAGGTGACCCATAAACCTTTTTTATCCTCTTATTTTCCTGGCAATTTACAATTATTTTGTTAATCTGTCTCCTCCAGAAACACCTGAGGAAAATACTGCTCATTACAAGAAAAGTAAAAAGTAACCTTTCTTTTCCCATTTTTCATCAGAAATGAGCGCGAAGGAATCCCAGCAAACCTGATCCAGCAATTGGACGTGTGTGTGGAAATCCCTCAGCAGGGCATCGTCCGCTCGCTCAACGTGCACGTGAGTGGGGCGCTGCTGGTCTGGGAGTACACCAGGCAGCAGCTCCGCCGGCATGGGGCGCCCCGCTGCAAGGCCCCGCCTCTCCTGCAGTCAGCTGCTGGTGCTGCGGACACGTTGTGTTACAAAGAAAACCATCTGGACTAATGAAGTCGAGTCTGAATTTACTGGGATAAGTTGTACATTTTTTATAGTTTAATGCCAAACGTTTCAATGTGCCTTAAACACATTATTGTGTTGTCCCCTTCAAACATTTTTAGCTAAATTGTATTGCTTCTTTAGTAAAACGTTTTAAGCAATTGTGGAAATAAACACATATTTTTGAAAGATCTTATCTTTCCTCGGAAGTAGTGTTGTCGGAAAAGCATGCTGCGGAGTGCCGCAGTTCATGGCGGCTCTGCCCCCTACGCACAAGGGAGCAAGGTGCTGAGCCAGCTGCCCTGGAAAGTTCAGAACACTCAGGTGACAGGTTTTCATTTATCTTTAAAGCCAGGAACGAGGTCACAATCATTCATATGAAGTTTGTAAATGAAATGTTCATGTGCCACCTTTGCCCAGAGTTCAGTGGTGGTGAGAAACAGTCTATGTTCTGTCTTCTGTACCCGTTTCGCCTTTTCCAGAATCGTAAATGGAAGCATGTACTAATTACATAGCCTTTTGGGTCTGGCTTCTTTCCAGTAGCAAAATCTATTCAAGGTCCACCTGTGGTGCTGGGCGACTCAGCTGTTCATTTCTCTTTGCTGCATGGTACTGTGTAAATGTACTACAGTGTATCCATTCCTGTGCTGCAGGCATCTGGGTTGTTTCCAGTTCTGGCCAGTTAGGAGTGATGCTGCCAGAAACGCTCACACACAGTTCATTTGGTGAAACACCTGGAGTGGGACGCTGGGCCGTGAGGCAAGCGCATGTTTAACTTCATGGACTCCAGACTGTCTTCCAAAGGCGCGTCGCCGTGTTGCACTCCCCCCAGGGCTGAATGAGCTTGTGCTGCCGTGAATCCCCACCAGCACTCGATATGGCCCACTTGTAACTCACTCTAATAGGCGTGCAGTGACGGATCATGATGATTTTAAATTGCCCTACTCTACTAACAACATGAAGCATCTTTACCTAATACCTAATACTGGTTATTACAACATTATGCCCATTTTTTAAACTTGGGCGATTTAGTTTTTTAAAGAGTTGTAAGAGTTCTTCATTATGGATACAACTTTTTGTTATGTTATTTGCAAATATTTTCCCCCAGTCTGAAATTTTCTTTTTATTCTAATAGAATCTTTCATAGAGCAAAAATTTTTAATTTTGATAAAATCCAATGCAGCTTTTTTCTTTCATGGATTTTGCTTTTGATGTCATCTCAATTCATTTTCAAACCTGAAATCTTAAGAGTTCCACATTTTCTTCTACAAGCTTTACAGTTTTATATTTAAATCTATGATCCATTTTTTTAAAAAGTGTGAGGTAATGTCAGGATTCATTTTGTTGTGTGTGGCCATCCAATTTTCCCAGCTCTGTGTGTTGGAAAGATGGCCCTTTCTCCACTCAGTAGCCTTTACCCACGTGCAGACTCAGCCGACTCTGTGTGGGTGTGTGCCTGGACTCTGCTCCGGTCTACAGAACTCGGTGCCTGACCTTCTGCCGCCACCATTCCGCCTGAGTCACTGTGGTGACCACACGATGAATCCTCCAGCTCCGTTCTCTTCAGAAACATGTGGCTCTCTTAGGTCCTTTGCCCTTTCATATACATTCTAGACTCAGTTTGTTACTAGTCCTTGTCTACAAAAAACGCCTGTTTTGATTGGGACTGTGTTGAACCCATAAAACAAACTGGGGAGAATTTAACAATATCTTTTCAGTACTGAGTCATCTAATCCACGAACACAGTATGTATTGCCAATTAATTAGATCTTCTCTGATCTCAAGGGTTTGTTTTGTAGGTGTCGAACATAATGTAAGCTATATACTGAAGTATTCCTTTTTAAAAAAATTTTTAGTGTTATTGTAAAGGATGTATTTTTTTCTTTTACACTCCAACGGCTCATTGCTAGTACACAAGAATATCACTATCTCCTATATTCCGACCTTGTTTCCTGGCACTTTTCTAAGATTCATTTATTAGTTTTTCTGTTGATTTTGGGGGGTTTTCTTTAGCGATAATACTATCATCTATGAATAGACTTGGTTTTCCTTCCCAATTTGCATGCTTTTTATTTCTCTCTTAGTGAGGTGGTTAGGAAACCAACAAGGTGGTGAACAGGAGAAGTGAGGGAGGACATCCTTACCTTGTTAGTGATTTTTGGAAGAAAAAACATTCATCATGTCATCATTGAGTGTGACATTAGCTAAGTTTTTTGTAGATGGTCTCTATTATTTTATATTCTTTTAATCCTTATTTTTTTTGTGTGTGCCTGTATTAAAATGGCAACTCCCAGGACACTAACAACCTACTTTTTTCAGTATCTTTTATTTGCCTATTCCCATCCTCCAACCAAAAAAATAGGTATTTTATAATAGGCTTTAATTTTTTTTATTAAAATACTAACATCTTACTAAATTAAAACTAAGCATACTTCATACCATTTTATTTCAATTCTTCATAGTTGATCTCCTGTCGCTCGATCGTTTTAATCATTAAGTTACGTACACAGAAACAGTCAGTACTGATGTTCACCATGATTCAAACCACTTTTGTCCCACGACCGATGGAGCGATTTTGAATGTCCAGAAAGAATAGCTTCACCCTTTCTGAAAAGGCCAGGAACAGCTTATGACTTCGCAGTTGAGTCTGAAGGCTGGAATTGTCCTGCTTCAAATTTTTCTTTAAATTTTAAGTACTCTCTTCTTTTATCAAAATATTTTATCTGTTGAGAAAAAAGGGTTTGAAATAGGGCAAGTTATGCAGCTTAGATACATGAAAGTACAGATTTAAATGTAACGCACTATTCAATACAAACTGCCTGAGGAGTCTAAGTCACTTATGTTCCAGAATCATTACAAATGAGTGTGTCTGATGTAGGAAGTGGGTGCCAACCAGTCAGTCACCAGCCTTTCTGGGTTACAGATCCTGCCGAACACTTGAATAAGCCACAGACTTTCTTAAGAAATGTAAGCAAAACCAAAGAGGAAATAACCACCTTGAGACAAGTGAAAATGAAAACACGACTTTCCAAAAATGTATAGATACAGGAAAAGCAGTTCTCAGAGGGACCTTTACAGCTCTCCAGGCCCATCTCAAGAAACACCCCAAATGAACAATCTAAGTCTACAACTAAAGGAACTAGAAGAGGAACAAAAGCCAAAGTAAATAGAAGAAAGGAAATAATTAAGACCAGAGCAGACATAAACGGCATAGAAATAAAAATTAAAAGATCAATGAAACTAAGAGCTAGTTCTTTGAAAAGATAAACGAAATTGACATACCTTTAACCAAACTCATCAGGAAAAAAGAGAAAGCCCACATAAGTCATAAATGAAAAGTTCTAACCAACACTACAGAAATATAAAAAAAATTATTAAAGAATACTATATGCCAACACATTCAGTTTAAAATAAATTTCTAGAAGCTTATAACTTTCTTAAGACTGAACCAGGAAAAAACAGAAAATCTGAACAGACATTACTAATAATAAAATTGAAGCAAAAATAAAAAAACTACCAACAAACAAAAATCCAGGGTCAGACTTCAAAAGTGAATTCTCCCCGACATTTAAGGATGAATTAATACCCATCCTTCTTAAACTATTTCAAAAAATTAAAGTAGAAAGAACGCTTCCAAATTCACTCTGTGAAGCCTTCACTCTATGAAGCCTTAAATTCACTCTTTGCTATTACTCTGATACCAAAACCAGACAAAGACATTACAGAAGAAAGAAAATTACAGGCCAATATCCTTGATGTGAAAATTCTCAACAAAGTACCAGCAAACAGGATTCGATAATACAAAGAGTTTTTTGGGAAAAAAAGTAAATATAAATGTTTATATAATCTTAGAGTAAAGAAAGTATAAAGGTAAAGATGAATACAGTTAATGAAAGGTAACTAAATTCTCTAGATTTTAAAAAAAAGTGTTTTTCCAAAGAGTACAGAGATGGCCAGCAGGTACATGAAAAGGTGCTCAACATCACTAATCATCAGAAAAATGCAAATGAGAACCACAGTGAGACATCACCTCACACCCGTCAGAATGGCTCTCAATAAATCCACAAACAAGTGCTGGCGAGGACGCGGAGAAAAGGAAACCCTCATGCGCTGTTGGTGGGATTGCAGACTGGTGCAGCCGCCGTGGAAAACAGTCTAGAGTTACTTCAACACAATTAAAAATAGAACTGCCTTATGACCCAGCAATTCCACTTCTGGATATTTATCCAAATAAAAACACTAACTCGAGAAACTACATGCACCTCTCTGTTCGCTGCAGTGTTATTTACCCTGGCTGAGACGTGGAGGCAGCCCAAGTGCCCACCACCAGACCCTAGGGTAAAGGAGACGTGGCCCGTGCACACAACGGGGCGCTGGTCAGCAGTGAGAAAAGGAAGTCCTGCATCTGCAACAGCACAGATGGACCCGGAGGGCATGAGGCCGAGTGAAGTAAGTCAGAGACCTACTGTCCGGTTTCACTTGCATGTAGACTCTGAAAGAACCAAAACATGCATAAACAAAGCAAAACAGAATGAGACCCCCCACCACAGAGAACAAGCTGATGGCTGACAGAGGCGAAGGAGTAGGGGGATGGGTGAACTTAAAAGTAAACAAAGGACCTGAAGTGTTTTGAAGGCCCAGGCCCCAAAGCAGCACAATCCCAGAGGCGGGAGATCAAGGCCAGCACAGAGCCCGCAGGCCTGTATCCAAGCCGCTCTGCGGGCAAGGCAAAGGCAGAACAACGCACACTGTCACTGTCAGAATAGAACACGCTAGTTCTTTCGTGAGAAGTGCTTCTTAGCATTAAACCTTAAATATTTCGGTGGTGCCCCAGGAAATGAAAACTAGCTCAACCTGAAATGTAGGAACCGGCCCAGCCCCGTCCGACACTGGGGCGAGATGCAGACAGAGCAGCTGCCGAGTGATGCACGGGCACCGTGGGCCTTCTTTCCCAGGAGGCCCGTTTGAGTGACTGCCCCTTCCTCCTTCACCAAGAACCCCGTTCCCCGACGTCACAGACTGAGGGAAATCGCCCCTCGAGGATGCAGCAGTGAGCAGGGAAGACCCACATTGCCCTGGAGGCTCGCAGGCACTGATGGAGCTGCAGCCCGGGTTTCTGGCCCCGGGCTCCCGATGCGGGGTCTCTGAACACCTGTGCACAGCTTTAATCCCAGGGGACAGCAGGACCTGGTCCACCTCAGTCCAGGCTGACGAGGACCTGTTGCACGCAGCCCGTTCTGCTCTGAGCCTATCGAAACCCCTTCGTTTCAGTGTCACCCAAGCCCCAACCACCCCCCCATCCTCCGGCAGCCTTCCCTCTGCTTGGTGAGCTGCCCCCAGTTCCTAGGGGTGTGCGGTCTCCCTGGTCAATAAATCTGACTGTCAAGCCGCAGATTTCTGGTGGTCTCAGGTGGCAGGGGCGGGGGTGGCTGTGACAGGTAAGGGGTACCACAGCAGGAGTGCACAATGTCCTTAACACGGTTGTGGCAGAAAACAGACCTCTGCATTTCCTGTCCCATTTCCAACAGCCCAATGGACACGTCCACTCAAAGGTTCTGTCGACACTTCAGGCCCAGCTTGCCCAGAACTGAGCTCCTCCCATGAGCTTCCCCACCGAGGACCACCTCAGTGGCAGCGGCACTGTCCGCACAGACACGCGGACCTCCTTCCCCTCGAGGTCCCCACGGTGCAGGCCCTCCTCTCACACTGGCGTTGTTCTAGCAGCTCTTCGCCTGCTTGCCCTGCCTCCTTGATCCATCCGTCACACTGCTCCCAAGGGTCACCTTGCTGAAACCCAGATCTCACCCTGTCACTTGCTCATTTAAAGATCTTTAAAAAATCTTTCTGGGTATCCCAGGGCCTTCAAGCTCAACATCCAAACTCCTCAGTAAAACAAGGCCACCGGTGACTTAATCTCCGCCCACCTGTCCATCCTGTGAACTCACCACCGGCCCCTGCACGGAGCTGCCCACTCCCTGCAGGTGCTCATTTCCCGGCTGCCCGGCCTTCACACACACCGTCCTCCTCACCTGAGCAGCACTGCTGCCCAGCCTCGCCTCCTCACTCGGTCACAGTCCACAGCCCAACACACGGCACTTTCTCTAAAGGCTAGGACCCCACCCTCCACCACACGCTTCCCGTGGTCTCCTTCAAGCCTCAGGCTCCTCTCTAAAGACACCCGGTGTGAGAAGGTGACGACCACTTCACCTCTGAAACAATCTGTTCTCAAAGGACCTGGGGTGCTTTGGAACAGCATGATGCTGTGAGAAAACACAGACAAATCAGGTTCGAATCCCACATCGGCCAGCTGGGCCTGGCTTGGACTCAGCTCTGCTGCTCAGGGGCCATTCCGACCAAGTCCTGTCCAGGCCGCGAGCTCCAGCTGCCTCCTCTGGAAGTGGACATCAACCACTCCCATCAAAGGGTGTTGATGGGGGGTGAGCTTAGTTCCCGTTCCCAGCCCCTCCCACACTAAGGACACACAGAGCAGGAACGCCTGTCAGGGAGGCCTTGGGGGCAGCTGGAGGCAGAGTCTACCACATGGGCATTTACTCTCTAACCTCTTCATCATACTTGGGGTACATGACTATGTCGTTTTGGGTGGGCTGCTGGGAACACTTCAGTTGCTGACAGCAGCTCTTGCTCAAGATTAAATATCAGCCCTTAGGAAGATCCTGGAGAAGTCTACCAGTTTAATGGATTGGGTTTTGGGGCTTATGTTCATGTGTTTTGTTTTTCAATGATCCTTAAAGTGCCAGACGACTTTTCCCAAAGGTCAGCCTCATGTAAGGACATAAAATGAGCCTGGACGAACACACGGGGTTTTCTCTGCCTAAGTGTTGACTTGACACGCCCAAGACAGCCTTCATTTCACAGCCTGCCACTCGCACGGTACCCTCTGTGTATCTCAACAGCAAACAGAAACATGTCCAAGCGTGACTTACCCACTGCTGGGGGCAACTGGATTCAAAGGAGCTTCTTAGCTTCTTGCACTGCGAAGCGTCGTCCTCGTTCTTGTCCAAACACTTCCAGTACTCATCCCGGGCTCCCCAGCAGACCTGCCTCTCCTTCATGGACGGGGCTGCCATCCCGGCGGGCTGGAGCTGCCGGCCAAAGCAACATCTGCCATGAACAAGGCGGCGGCCAGGCAAAACTACGGCGGTTCTGCCAACGCCAGGTTTTCAGAGTTACGCCTCGGACTTCCGCGGAGCAGCTGAAACTACTCAGCCGACCTCCGCTGCACCGGACCTGCCGGCGTCCGAGACTTCCCACCACGTCTGACCCCGCCCATCGCAGCAGCGGGCTCTGGGCCGATTCGGAACCGAGACTCTCTCTGTCATTGAGGGTCGCACCCTGGTTCTCTGGAGCCATTATCCCATCGGTAAAATGGGGGTAGCGGTGCCCTTTTTACCAGGTGCCGTTTGAACCAATCTGCTCTCCGTATTAGTGCACGGAGCAAAATGACCGAGCCGGGCAAGGCGTCTATTCGTCGTGCAGGCGAGCAACCGCGGCTCCGGACGGTCAGCCACCTCCCAGGTTCACCCCATGCACTCCCGCCCGCCGGCCAACAGCGAACTTACCTCTCCGTCCGCCCAGAACCGGTTCTCTTCGGCACCAACCGGGAGAAGGAGCCGTGCCGCCCAGCACCTTGGGGAGAACGCGGCGCCACCTCCTGGCGCCGCCGGAGGGTCGTCAGGCCTGCAGGTTGCGCCTCAGGCTGCGCAGAACTCCCAACGGCGCAATCGCCGGCCTCACAGGGACCCTCACGCGCAGCCGTAGACGGTCCGGGGGCGGGACTTCCGGCCCCGCTCTGGCACAGGGGGAGAGACTTCCGTCCCGTTCGGCGAGGGGGGAGGTCCTTGGGGGCTGAGGAGGTGGGGTCAGGAGGCTTCCGCAGCGCAGGAGTCCGGGTAGTTTTCACTCCTGGGACGAGCTCCGCCCCTTTCCTGACTCACGTGTCTGTGTCTCGCTCGGCACCGCCCAAAGGCTCACGGTGCGAACTCTGTCCCCGCTCCCCGAGGCGGCCTCTCCGTGGAGGCTTCCTGGGGAAGCTGAGCCTGAGCCAGCAGCGCTGGACCATGCTCTTTGGAACTTTTTTTTATCCTCACCGGAGGACCCTTTTTCCATTGCTTTGTGGAGAGGGAGGAAGGGAGCGGGAAGGGGAGAGAGAGAAACTTGGATGGCAGAGGGGATCGCTTGCCTCTCACAGGCGCCCACGGCAGGGATCCAACCTGCCGCGTTTCGGTTACAGGACAGGGCACCGAGCGCCGGAGCCGCAGGCCAGGGCTCTCTTTGGAACTCATTTGGTGAAAAATGTGACTTAGTGGCAGGAGGCTGCATGGACTTCAGGTAAATTACGTGGACCTGTACAGAGGAATTTTTTTATGAGTATGGGGTTGAGAAGATTTGTTTTTAGCCATAAAGGAGAATAAATTCAATGGCATTAAAATTCGGTGGAAAAGACAAAACCGCATTGTAGGAGAAATGTGCAAAACATATAATAAAGGAAGAATTAGTACTCAGAATATATAAAGAGTACCTACAAATTAAAAAGGAGAGCACCTAATTTTAAAAATAGGCAAAAGGCTTAAAGAGGTGGGACCCCAAAGAAGAACTGCAAGTGACCCATTTGCACACATGCATATCCTTACTAGTGACCACAGAAAGGAAGGTAAGAACGACCAGGCAACACCAGACGCCCACCGGAGCAGAGATGACATCGACGGACAGTCACCAGTGTTAACAAGGAGGACGGAGCGAGTCCCCGCACAGGGACGGCCGTAGAAATGGATACAACCGCTTTGGAAAACAGCGTCTCTCGTCTGGGTGCAGCTACAACACGGCTCACAACAACAATAGGAAGGATGAGTTACTGGTCATACTGGGACGTATGGCAGACACAGCGGCAAAGAGGAGCACACTCTGGTCGCTAACAGCAGCAAGATCCATCTCAGTGCTGAGTGACAGAAGCGAATCAACCGAAGAACAGGCGCCCTGTGTTTGCACTTGTGTCAGGGTGCAAACCCAGCAAAACGCAACCATGTTGCTCAGGCCACATACACCAACGCTGAAACTGTTCAGGGAAATGGGATGTGATCAGGAGGGGTGCAGAGGGGTGTTCTGAAATTCTGAATGTGCTCCCCGCCTGGACCTGGGTGCTTGTTTGTAATTATTCTTTAAATAAACCGTGCAAGTGTGTCTACTTTTTCTATATGAATGATGTATGTCACAATGTTTAAATAGAGCAGTTGACCTGAGAAAGTTCTTCTTTACTGCACAGAGGTAAAAACAGAACACGTATAATGTGATGACTACATTTTTAATGGATTTAACACCTTATGTGCTCAGCTAGGTCAAAAGTCAGTAGACTCACACGCTAACTGCCACGTGTGTGGCGAAGTGGTTCCTCCTGGTCAGTGGTAGGACTAAGGCACAAAGAATTATCAACGAGGTTATGTGAACTGCAGTAATAGTGCCCCCCTTACCCCCAAGGGTTCACCAGTGGAGAAAGTGGTTCAGGCAACAGAAAAAACTAGAAAAGAAGTGTTGAGGTGTTGATAAGGGGGGAAAAAACAAGGCAGGATAAATGCAAAGGCCAAATTCACCTACAATACGGGCCAGTAAAAGAATGTGGGTACCATCCAATGGCACAAAGGGGGCATAATCTCCAGCCCGTGTGCAGGGGAGAGGAGGCCCTGAGGAGTATGGGTGAGGAGGCAGGACCCCGGTGGTGGTGCTGGCCATTGTCATCCAGAGGTGGTCGTGGATGGGCATGCTGTAGTCTGAACTCAGCAGGTCCCAAGCCGCTGGTGCACAGCGCAGGAGCACTGAACACGTGTGGGTTGTTTTTCTGTTGCTGCCCACGGACTTTCATTTATAATCTGACTGCTTTACAAAGCAGTTCTCAGAGACACCTCCTCAGGGACACAAACAGGAGAGAGATGCCTTCAACGTCAGTGTTGCTGCAGAGGTCCTTCTGAGTGCCCTTAGAGCTCTGTGCCCTCTTCCCGCTGCCTGTAGGCGTGCTCTAACACGTCCTTTTCTTCTCCGCACTGTTTTTCTGGGTGAGTGGATGCACTTTCTCAGCTTCAGTACCACTTCTATCAGAAAGACTTGCAAGTCTCCATTTTAGTCCTAAAAGAACCTCTGGGCCAGTTTTCTCTTTCCAAGTCCCCAGTGGGCCTCTCCTGTCATTGCTCTTCCCATCACTCCAACACGTTCAAAACTGGCCCCAGGATTCCCTCTCCAGAGCAGCTGCTCTTTGCAAGCTGTTCCTTCTCATCTGGTCCGCAAGCCTCGGTCTGCCAGTTAGGAACCTTTGAATCCTTCGCCATGCCTCCTGTGCTTGCAGAGCCCATTGATTTCACGGACAGAAAGTGCCTGCACGGTGCCAGGTGCTGCGCTAGTCTTGGGGGTATAAAGACAGATGAGGTCTCGGCCCTTGAGAAGCTTGGTTTAGGAGGGGACCCAGGCCATTCTATTCTCTAATAATGAGTAATAAAAAGAATGATAAAAGCACACACTAAGGTCAGCAGGAGCCCAGAGAAACCAAGAAGGGGAACACGGGCAGTATTAGAAGCAGCAAAGTGTCGTGGATGAGTGTAGGTTTGCAGCCAGACTGGGCTTGGATCCTTCCTCCCCCAGGGTCAAGCTGGGTGACCTTGGGCAGTTACTGAATCTTCATCTACATTGGCTTCCTCAGCCGAAAATGTGGGTGACAGTAATATCTACATTAGATTTCTCGTGAAAGTTCAATGAAATGATGCATGCAAAGCACTTAGCACAATGCCTAGCACACACAAAGATTTCATTCATTCATTCATTCATTCAATAAATATTGAGGACTTATTATGTGCCCAGCACTGTTTTAGGGGCTGGGAGATATTGGGGAACAAAATAGATGAAAATCCCTGCCCTTATGGAAATGCACATTCTCACACTAAACATAAAAAGGTAAATTCTCTAAGTGTTACCGAAAAACGAAAAGATAACTGTTATTAGTATTACTATATTTGAGAGGTCACTCCATCTTGAACATAAAGGAAGTCTTAAGACTCATCAAATCTAAGATGTATTGATTATATTTTGCACCATTATTTCATGTACCAATAAGAAAGGAAAAAACACTTCTTTTTGTTACCTAGGACTCTTACCTTAAACTTGTTAACACCTACTTGGACATATTTAGATGTGCATTTTAAAAATCACATCACACCTGTACACACAGAAGCAGGACAATAAAAGCAGAAGGGAAGGTATTCCTAACGCTTCTTTACATCCAGAGCCCAGTCCTAGGAATCCCTTTTTGATTTGGTTGGGAAACCGAGGTCTGTGCGTTTCCACCAATCTGAGTGTCTCTGCCATTAGATACTTTGAGCAAATCCTCTGACTTGTTCCTGCCCCCATCTTTCAGACCCACAAAAAAGCGAAAAGCCTTGGTGCTGAGTGGTCAGCCCACTTTGTGACTGGGCTCAATCGGCCTCCTTGTCATTCCTATTTGGGACTATCACCGAACACATGGGAGGGACCCGCTCTCTCCTACCCCTGCCTCTAACATCTGGGTTCCTAGTGGCTGTAAGTTCCCTTCTTTGTCGCCTGGATTTTCTTCTAGGCCCCTGATGGTCACTCTGCAAGTCTGGATGCTTGTGCTTTGGCATGTGTGCCCACAGGCAGTGACAGTGGCGACCCTGGCAACTATTGGGTTGTTCAGATGGTTTTTTCCTATAAAGATAGAATACACATTTTTCATCTTCACCATAACTCTATTGATTTGGATATTTTGAGTATGTCGGCTCTCTCCCAGGTGGCAGAACATTGATTGTTCTCAATTAATGTCTCAATTTGATCGCTGTCCACTTCAACTGGTCTGCCCGACCGTGGAGCATCCTCACCCAGCAAAACGTCTCCAGCGCAAAACTTCACAAGCCACTTTGGACACGACCGATCGGTCACAGCACCTTCTCCATACACTGCACAAGCCTTTTTTTGAATTTGAGTTGCGTTTGTCTCTTCCTGGAGATAATAAAGCATAATATGCCAAAAATGTTGCATATTCTCTTCCGTCTTCAATATTAAAGTGGCTACACAGAAATTCACTGATTTTGATAAGGTTTTTTAAATGCACACTGATAGGACAGCTGTCACAATACAGTCTAACAAAACTGTTTTGAATGAAGTGAAAGACAAGACCACTAAGCGCTACTACAGCTGTCATTCACTCCACACCCCCTCATCATCTGGGGCCTGTCTCTCAAAGAACAGATCCTTTGGAAACCAAATGGAAGGCCACACTTGGGAGCTAAAACCCTTCCAAGTCAACATGGCCTCTCCCCTGAGTCTCACACAAGCTAGCCTCTCGCATTCCCTGAAACAGACTTGAGGAGGTCAAGTGCGGGGTCTGCCCTCTACTAGCTACTTGACTTTTGGCAAATCACTCACCTCTATGTACTTATTTGCTGTGAATCGCAGCCCATCTGCAAGGACATCTACAGCTGATGCTCTACCTCCTCGTGAATTAGCGTGTAGGGAGCAGACATCAGTGCAATGTTAGACAGGCTCTTGGTTAACGGGTGTTCCCCGCACTCCCCCGAATACGGAGCAGAGCACTCTATCGGGGAACTCTTCTATGAAACAGAAAGCATATTCGGAAACACACCCCTGCCTTCCATCACACTCTTCATCTCCTGGACTTGGGAGAAACATCATAGGCTGTGGACCCATCTACTAGTTCCATTGGTAAGAAAATTTTGTGACTTAACTCATCACAATGCAAAAGGGTAACATAATTAGAAATCTCTTCCTTCTCTACAATATAGATCAAAATACATCTGGGGATTGAAACTGTGGAGTAAGGAGGAAATAAGACAGAGTACTTAGCTGTTACTTGCATGTGTAAAGGTTGTTTTCCTGGCCAAAACAACCACCACTATTAACAGATGTGAGCATAAAAGTCTAAGCATCACCAAGAAAGTTCCAGTTGGCAATACTTATTATTTCTTAGATGATGCTCTTTCATACCATTAAAATTCAAGGGGTTTCTTTGATACAGACCCATGGGTTTCCATGGAAACCTGCTTTATTACCTAGGCAACCAAGGGCTCATGCTAGCAATGTTAGATTTCAAATTTTTCATAAAATTCAGGTTCGCTTAGATAAAAATCATGCTTTTGGACCAAGTTTAAACTCTATTTCACTATTTCCCTATGTCGGATTTAAAACTTTTCATTTAGCCTCAATAGACACAAATGAAAATGAAGTTTCTAATTAATCTTGCGAATTGTCTAAGCCTTTCTATTAACCAGATTGACATTAAAGGAGTTACACTTGCCTGAAGGTTTTGAGAAGGATCTATTGGACAAGTCTCATGCTTTCTTCGGAGGTTGATTGAAAACCAAATAATAAGGCTGAGATTCAAGTGTGGGACAGGAAAGATGTGATGTTTCAAGGAATACCCTGCAAGTGCCAGTCACCGCATAGGTTGGTGAGAGGTTCAAACAAGCAGTGAGTGGGAGACATGCGCATGGGTGCAAGCAGTCAGTAGTGTCAGCTATTGTCGTTGATAATGGCAGCTGGACGCTGCTACTCACAGGTGTCCAGTTTGGGGAGATGCACGGCCCACAGAATCTGAGTCCTCATCAGCCTGCGGGGAGGTCACTTTGGGTTGTGACTAGGGCTATGACTTTTGTATATTTCGTAGTCAAATTAGGAAGCATATTTGAGGATGGGTATCTAACCTGCCAGGGATATGGGGCTGGAGGAGATAGCTCACAGTTTGTTTGATTTTTTAAAGATTTAATTTGTGCCCTGGCTAGTGTGGCTCAGTGGGCTGAGTACCAGCCTACAAACCAAAGGGTTACCGGTTCGATTCCCAGTCAAGGCACACGCCTGGGTTGTGAGCCAGGTGCCCAGTAGGGGGCACACAAGAGGCAACCACACGTTGATATTTCTCTAAAAAATTTTTTTTTTATTTATTTTTAGACAGAGGGGAAGGGAGGGAGAAAGAGAGGGAGTAAAAATCAATGTGTGGTTGCCTCTTGTGCTCCCCCTACCGGGGACCTGGCCCACAACCCAGGCGTGTGCCCTGACTGGGATTCTAACTGGTGACCCTTTGGTTTGTAGGCTGGCACTCAACCCACTGAGCCACACCAGCCAGGGCAATAGCTCACCACTTTAATAATAGACTCTAGGTCAAAGGGATCCCAACAGACTGGGATGATGGGCAGAAATGATGGGTATGCATCATGTGACTCTCCTGCTCAGTCTCCTCCAGGGGCTGTCTCATGCTGATCAGTGAATACCCCGACGCCTCAGGGTGGCACTGAAGACCCCACACTGGGACTTAGCTTGTTTCAGAGTGTATGCCCTACAGTCTCCTACCGATACCCCTCTCCCTCCCCGAGCTGTTGCCCGTTCCAGATATCGCCCCGAACCAACACCCACTTCTCTCCCTGCTTTCCCATTCACCTAAACTGCCCCGCCACCCCCCTGTGTCTAAGGTCCCTATTCTCCCAGTCCGGGCCAACTCAACAAGTTATCCCTTTACGGAGTACTTCCCACCCCGCCCCCAGACCAAAGCAGCACTGAGTCTGCCCCCAGAGTCCACTGTCTCCCATGGTCTGGTGGCCTCGCTAGTTCTCATATTAATGTCTAAGTTTCTCAAAGACAGGTACTATTTCAATTATGCAGACTCTGTTCTTAAAGTATTTAGGAAACAAATAAATGTATAAGATGAACTCCTGTTTGTGTAAAACACAAAACAAGTTTGGGAGAGCAGGTCGGTACAAACGTGTAGGTACAGCTTGCTGGCAAAGTGGACTCCACGCAGAATAAGGATGAACTCTGTGGGCAGCGGAAGTGACCGTGCACACGGGCCGAGCTCCCCAGATGAGAACAACTCTCCCATCCCCCGCTGCGAGGCGTTCCCCTCTGTTCTGTGAGGGCTGATTACGGAACTTACTGGAAGGGGCTCCACCTGGAGGGGGTGCATTTTCCCCCTTGCCAATGACAGCACAGTCCTCCCCGGGAACCTGGTTAAATCTTTACACATTTTCAGACCCACGGGGTCGGAGAAGCTTGAGCCCCATGCCTCTGGCCGTGGCTGGGAGGGGATCCCAGTGGCCCAAAACGGAAGGGCTGGTCTTATGGTGAAAAATGAAATTGTTGGTGGCTGTGATGGACAGGCTTAGAACCATGAGTCAGAGAGCACGTGAGGGGGCAACTCCAGGGGCCGAGGGGGTCCTGGGGAGTGAGGCTGAAACCTGTGTGAGGCCAAGATGGGGGCAGGGACCCCTGGGGGGATGGGGAGGAGCCTGCAGACTGCAGCCCCATCACTGAGGGGTCAGAGGTGAATTGGTACACACATCTGGGTCTTCACAGTTCGTGTTTTCTGTAATCATTTGTTTTGCTTCTCTTCAGAACTTTAAAAAAAATTATTTAGCTTTTAAATTGAGATATAATTGAAGTACCATATATTTGTTCCAGTATATTTGACACAATATATTGCGTCGCAATATATATGCGACACAATGATATGATAGTTGTATCTTGGGCAATGAGCCCACAATGAGTCTAGTTAACACCCATCGCCACACAGTGACAGACTTTCCTCCTTGGGATGAAACTTTGAAGATTGACTCTCAGCAACTTTCAAATAAGCAGACGGTGTCACCAACTGCGGTCACCGCGCCGTGCGTTACATCCCAGGACCCATCTGTTTGGTGACGGAAGTTTGTGCCTTTTGACCCCCTTCGCCCTTCAGGGGAAGTATTCCTTAGGGTTCCTTTCCGGAGTCCAGTTCCGCACGTTGGGAGCTTGGAAGTCTCCCCTCCACCCCAGCAGCAAGTAACACCGGAACAGGCTGATAATAAACAACTTTTCCAGGATCTGTGAGAGAAGAGTAAGGACTCTGAGCAAACCACCGCCCCCGGCCCTGGAGAGGCAGACAGACAAACACGGAGAAAACTCACCAGAGCAGGCAGGGCCAGACAGGTGGAAGCCGCCACCAGAACCAGGGCAGGCAGGAAACAGGAAGTGCAATTGACAAGCGTGGGAAGCGCAGCGTCTACGAGGCCAAGTTCAAAACTCCAGGGGCCCCGGCCTAGGGGGCCCCACTGCACTGTGAGATTTACCTCCAGGAGTTCGACAGCAAAGATCTGAGGTACATCCCTCAGGCTTCCAGCAGCAGAAGGGGAAAGGAACCGTTGTGAACCACCCAGGGCCCTCTGTTCTTCTTGGAAAGGCTGCCTCCCCGCCTCCCCACCCCCCACGCCCCTGAGAAAGCTGTTAATCATCAGAGCCTAACTCACTAGGGGAAGGGAGACACCAGCCTCATGAGCCATCCTGTCCCCCCAAGGGCAGGGGAGAAAAGCCCTTGAAGAAGTCCACAGTGCAGATGGAGACCTGCTCACAGGATGGTGGGCGCCCCCCCCGGGATACACACTGCTACACCACTAAAGGCATCTGGTACAGCCTGTCTGGCTTTCAATGAGATGGCTACAAGGCATAGCAAAAGGCAACGACATAACAGTGTATTCAGTTAGGTATGCTCATGTATCTATCTTCAGTTTATGCCTTATATATTTGTATACATATGCTTATATATAAATGAAACGAAATGATACATAAAGATGAGTAGAATTAGGGTTACATATAGAGCTACAGTTTTATTGAAAGTGGTTGGGAATGCATATTGAAAGTGAGTTGAGAATGTATATTGCAAACTGTAAGGTGACCTCTAAAAAAGTTTAAAAGTAAGTATTATAACTGATATGCTAAAGGAAAGGAAATGGAATCATATAAAGTGCTCAGTTAAAACCACACAAGGCAGAGAGATCAGAAGACAAAAAATAAAAACACCACCAATCAGGGCAGCTAGGTCTGTGGAAAGACCCGCACCTCCCCGGGAGCAAGCTCCGCCTCCACCGGCAGCTGGGGGCGGAGCCAGCGGGAGCCTTTCCAGCCTGGAGCCACTCCGCAAACCCAGGCTCCGCCCCCCAAGTGCGGTCACCAGCGGAGCAGGTGCCTGAGCAGACACTTGTCATAAACCACTGAATGCGAAGTGGATTTATATATATATACCCCTCAATATATATTTTAATCCTAACCCGAGGATATGTTTATTGATTTGAGAGAGAGAGGAAGGGGGAGGGGGAGAGACAAACATCAGTTGCTTCCTGTATGTGCCCTGACTGGGGATTGAACCCAAAGCCTTTTGGTGCACGGGAGGATGCTCAAACCAACTGAGCCACCTCGAGCTACCGCACGAGGGGGACTTTTAGGGCAGCACTATCGTTTCAGGAGCTGACTATGAAAAAGCCTACTATGAGAGAATGCCCTACGACGTCCCATTCTCTCAGGGCGTTTTAGGTGACCTACCGGCTAGTCATTGAAGAGAATTCTAGTTAAATAAGTGAATGGGGTTGGTGGGCAGCCCTTACCAAAGACTGATTCTGAATTTCAAAAAGGCCTTCACGGAGACGGCGTGCTGTGCCTCAGAAGAGTGGCCCCACCAGGGGGTTTCCAACGACCAGGGAGGCGAGCTCAGAGCTGCAGGCCTGACCCAAAGTGGATCTAAGGAATCTTCTCCCGCTCACCCAGGCAGGGCGCCTGGCACAGACGGAACCGGGAGGGAGGTCACGGAGTTGTCGCAGTGGCTGCTGTGTCTTCTCGTTTCTGTAAAGCTGGAACTGCACTGGGTATTCAAATTACTTAGTAGAATACTGCTTCTGACCAAAGCACCATAGGTGATGAAGAAGTCACTCTAGTTTTTAGTATTAAATGTTTAGAAGAATTTCCAGATGCACATCGACAGGGACACACTAGTTATAAAGACGGAAGGGTAAGTACAAATATAGACTCCTGAACACTTCTAGAGAATTTTTAGGATTGATTATGTCTCATCATAAGCGACTTGTAAAATAACTGGGCAACGGCCTAGAGGGTCTTAGGATTCCCTGCGGTCTACTTGTTTGGGAATCGGTAGTGTTTCCTGCAAACATCTATTATTAACTCCAATGTTAATAAAATCAACCGTATAGCATACACTTCTGAGTTCCCATAAGTTAAAGGAGTTTCTATTTTTGGTTCTGCTTTTTCTGTTGCTGACTTTTCAGCGGAGATCCGCTTGGATCCCTGTCTGCCAGGGCAGTGCCCTCCATATTGATTCTTTGCTGTCTGCGTTGCTGCTTGCTGGATTGATTGGGTCAAGTCTCTGTATTGAAAGCAGCTCACCCTCAATCCCATTAGCCAATCTTATGTGTGGCACCTGTGCACAGCTCCTGGTGGGGACCAGCCTGCTCTACCTGCTTGGGTGTGCGAACACCCCTGTTCTGCTCTTCATAAAATATTGAGGCAGATGCCCATCCTCCTAGGGCCCCGTCACGGTGCTGAGTGAAGGAAGGACACCTCCCGTGGGCTATTTGCCAGGCATGCCTCTTAGTCGTGGTCAGTTTATGCGTCAGCCAGGAAAAGGTGGGCACTGGAAAGGCTGATCCATGGTTTGGGCACCGCCCATCTCCCTGGCCGTATCCCCTGCCACAGACACTGGTGGACATGCCACTTCATGCCCTCTTTGCGTGTGTCTGCATGTGCCTCCCTCGGGGTCTACCTTCCTACCCTTCGTGCTTGGGCCCAAACTCCGTACGGCACAAGGAGGACTCTCAACGGCCGGCAGAGCGCAGGTAAGTGATGGAGACGAGCCGCGTCCAGTGCAGACACCCCTACAGATACTCGTGAACGGTGTGGCCGAAGGCTGTGGCCACAACGAGGGGTCAGCTGATTTTTGCCTATGAAACGCAGGCCTAACTTTCTGGAAGCTTCTTTCAAGAGAGGTCATTGAAGAGACCTCAGAAATCCACATTTTTATGTAAGATCTCCCAATTTAAAAATCTTGGCTCAAGTGACTTTAAAATGCAGAGAATGCAAATTGTGCAGACACTGTGGAAAACAGCACGCAGTTCTCTTAAAAAATTAAAAATGGAACGACCGTAGGCTGCGGTAACTCCGCTTCCGGGAACACGTCTGAGAGAAAAAGAATCACTTTCCCGGAGAGACGTCTGCACCCCGTGTTCACTGCAGCGTTACTTACGCAGCCAAGACACGGAAGCAACCTACGCGTGCACCGCTGGGTGAGTGTTCCTTAGTGGAACCCAGGGCGCGTCTATGAGAGAATACTATTCAGCCGCAAGAAGGAAATCTTGCCCTTCACAACAACCTGGAGGGCCCCTGAGCATTATAAGTGAAATATGTCAGACAGAAAGACAAATACCATGTGATCTCACTTATGGTGGAATCTAAATAAGCCACATTCATAGATAAACTGGGGGCGGGGGTGGGAGGTGGGTGAAGGCGGTTAAAGGCAGAAACTTCTAGTTAGAAGTAAGTCACAGGATGCAACATGGTAACTGCAGTGAACAGTATTGGGTATTTGAAAGTTGCTAAGAGAACAGAGATGAAAAGTTCTCATCACACAAAAAACTAACTGTGAGGGGACAGATGTTAACTAAGCTTATTGTTGTGATCAGTTTGCGATTTACATACAAATATCAATTCAGTATGTTTACACTTCAAACTGATACATTATATATCATTGTATCTCAATAAAGTGAGAAAAGGTAAATTCCTCTAAGAAATAATATGTTAAAATGCAATCCAATAAAAATCCTACTTTTAACTGTGTGTATAAAAGACAGCGTGCATGTCACCAAGTCTCAGCCTTCGGCCGACCATTTCTTATTTTGTACATGACATTGACACTGATGGGCACACCCCACGTTCCTCCATTCACCCCTCGATGGACACGTGGTTCGCTCCCACCAGCTGGCCCCGGGAGTGATGCCACTGTGATCACAGGTGCACAAGCATCTCTCTGAGTCCTGCTTTCAGTTCTTTTAGGCCTTCCCCGGCTTTTACGCCTGGTGGGGACATGAGGTAAAGCTGCTCAAATGTAGGGTTTCCCAGTTTTTCATGTTATGGCTTACACAGGACATGCTCACTGGGCTCCCTGAGGTGACTGGAGGGCCTTGGGGCCCAGACAGAGTCCCACAGCCCCTCAGCGCACACACAGGGCTCCCTGCACAGGGCGTGCCCTGCTCTGGACGCTCGACTCTCCTGGTTCTGACCCCATGTTGCAAGGGGTCTGTGGTGTGCAGACGCTGTAGGGGTGGGTCGTAGGACGAGGTGGCCTAGAGAGACTCACCATCTCTCTGCTCACGCGCCTCCCCCTGCCCTTAGCAAACCCGGCCCTCTGCAGCTGTAGGACCAGAGACCTCAGACCTCGCAGCCGTGGCCCCAGCTGCCTGGAACAGCAGGGCAGAGTTTATCACAGCTCCTGGATCAAATTCTCCGTGGGGCTAGATTAGGTTAGGACACCCAGAGCGAAAGTTAGGTGTGGAAGCCGGGTTGGAGGACCTTGTCCATGGAGGTACCTGGGCTGCCACTCCGAGGCTGCTATGAGAGACCAGTGCCCGCCGAGCTGTGGGCCCAGTCTGCGAAGGACAGGGAGCCGGCTGTGAGGCCCAGGGCAGAGTGGGGGCAGCAGGCCGCTGGTGGAGGGACAGCATGTGGCGGGGGAGGGGAAGGGAACTGCCTCGGGACTTACTCTCTATCACTCTTTTTTTTTTAAAGATTCTATTTATTTTTAGAGAGGAAAGGGAGGGAGAAAGAGAGAGAGAGAGAGAAACATCAATGTGCGGTTGCTGGGGGCCGTGGCCTGCAACCCAGGCCTGTGCCCTGACTGGGAATCGAACCTGCGACTGCGACACTTTGGTTCGCAGCCCACACTCAATCCACTGAGCTACGCCAGCCAGGGCCTTCTCTATCACTCTCGTGCAAGTCAAATCTGTCTTTACCACACGATGTCTCCTCCCTCCAGGCGGGTGGGTGGCCTGGGGCCGCGATGGTGACAGAAGGCGGGACCTGCTGGGAGCGCGTGTCAGAACTGGTGTGGTGGGAACATACCCGAGTGGCCCGCAAGACAGCACCCAACGCTTCTTTTTAAATGGTTTATTCGTCTGTTTGGCCAAACAGGTAATGGGAACGGAGAAGAGTAATCGGCTAAAAAGTTCAGGTCATGAGTGCCCCTTGCCCCTGTGGCACGAGAGACTCCGTGGTTACACAGGGCACCTTTGGGTCATGACCGCGTTTCAAAATAAGGGTTCCGTTTCGTATGTAACAATGTAAACTTCAAAAATAGTAGACTCTACCCCCCTCGTCCCTCTTTACATTCAGATCTATCACAGATAGAAGTTTCCGGCAGAGCTCAGTTGTGGAAGTAAACGGCCTGGTGCTTAAAAGTCTCATAAAAAGATGTACAGATTCTGTAAATAATTTGTCGGTCTTGGTCATGAAGTAAAAGCCCCCGGCAGTCTGCCCCCTCCCGCGGAGCCTGCCCCGTGTGCGCACGGCTCACCGGGACCCGCGTTCCGTGACGCTGGCCATCCGCTCTGTCACCTTTGTACACACACACATAACGTATAGTTTTATTTGTTTTTAAGGATGTCTACATCTAAATTATAAGACGGCGCCAGTGACTTATAATGTCACCTCGCTTCACGTAGGTAAAGACGGAGATTCTGTAGAAGGCACTGTAATTTCTCTGGCGTGACCTTACACAGACGCGGGAGAGCCGACAGGCAGGGGCTCGGATCACCTGCCCCCCCCACCCCCGCCCACCGACGTCACCCGGCACGGGCCTGTCCCCCTCCAGCTGCCGCCAGCTAGTGCGGGTGATGGTGTCTGGTATCCGCTCTCCTTTTCTGCACCCCCTCTTCACATCCAGCTGTCCACCCAAACGACCTTCATTATCTTTGGGTTCATGGAGACCCCATAAAATTAAGAGGATAGATAGCTCTGGTATTAAAAAATATATATATATGACCTACCACAGCTGAAAAGTAATCACAGTGTGCAATGTAGTTTTCAGTTGCTGAGATTCAAAACCCTGCCCCGCCAGGAGCGCCCGCCGTCCGGACTGACCCGGGCAGGCCAGGCCAGCTGTGCCTTGCGCTACATTCATCTAGAAAGAGTGGAGGCTCTCCCGTTCCTCTCGCTGCAAACCGATGCCTGAAGTGGAAGGTCTGACGTGAAGAAGAGCAAGCAGATTGGACATGCCAATAAATACCGTGTGACTTACCAAGGTTACCAAAACTGTACAGGTATGTACACCGCACCAGCCGCAGTCCCGCCGGGAATAGACCTCCCGATCCCTAGCGCCAGCGTCCCCGAGAGCCCCAGAGCCCGGCGTCAGCGGGCGAAGGAGGGGCGGCCTCTCCTCTTGCCGGGCGGCCCCGAGCCCGGGTCGGCGCCGCCCTCCGCCGCCTCCTCCTTCTTCCGCACCTTCAGGCGGGTGAGCAGCTGGGCCAGCCAGACGTCCCACTCCTCCGGCAGGAGCAGCAGGAGGAAGCCCAGGCCGATGATGATGATGGCGATGACGCGGACCCCGTTGAAGACGATCGTGCTGGTATAGTGATCCACCACTGCGGGGACAGAGCACACGGTCACTCGGCGGGCAGCCGGCTGGCCCGGCCTGCTCCAGGCGGGCAGGGGCCGCCTCCTGCCCGTCCGCCCTCGCTCCCTCCGGCAGGAGGCCTGGTGCTTGCACTCGCGTCCCCGACGACCCGAGATGCGACGTGGGCTTGTTGTGCCCGCGTGTGGGGCCCCGGACAGAAGTAGGGTCGTAGTCGTTTGTGCGGGAAGTAATGCAGTGGTACGTGATAACACAGGCATAAACCCTGTTTCACGTACTCACAACTGGGAACCTGTTCCTGCCCCACTCTGTGAGTGCCAGAGCTTGACTGTGCCACCTCTGGGCAGCGGACGATGAAAACGTGGCCGTTTCTTTATATTTTGGGTACTTTTCCCATTTTCTACAATGGCATACTGAATTCTTATCATTAAAGAGCATTATTTCACCACATACGCACATCTGTGTTTGGAAGACCAACTTGGAACTGGGTGTGTGGAGACGACAAATACGAATATTTGGTCCCCTACCCAGGACACTGCTGGTGTGAGGCTCCAATCGCCGACTGTTAGGCTTCAGGGAAGGCCTGCGCGGCTCAGGGCTCATTCCTCACTCGTCGGGGGAGGAGCCAAGTGGGAGACAGGCTTAGTGTTACGTCACTTAGTAACAACCCAGACCACTGTTCTCTGCACAGCCAAGGGATCAGAAGCCTGTGGGCGTCTAGGGTTTTCCCTCCCCCGTCCTCCCCTCCCCTCCCCTCTTCTCCCCTCCCCTCCCTGTTCTCCCCTCCCCTCCCTTCCCCGCTGCATCCTAAACCTGAGGGAGCAAATTGGGAGCTGTCTTCTAACACCAGATCGCTTCTCCCTTACATCGTCTCATGAGAGGGGGTTTGCTTTCTTCACAGTGTGCAGGTTCTGAAAACCAGCTGGCCAGAGGGCTGCCCACCAGGCCTCCAGGTGGGGGCGGCCCTGCGGCTGCCAGTTTGAGGTCTGGTTGTCTCCCGCCCCTGTTCCTCTATTTCCTGCCCCCAACTCTCCCTTGTCCAGAGGGCAGGCCAAAAAAGACTAAGAGGAGTAAAAGTTAAACCTTAAAAAAAACTCGGTGACATAATAGAACATCTTTTATCCCACGATAACATGGTAGTTTCTTGATATTTGAGAAATCTAATTCACTGAGAAGTTAATTGAGAAATACGTTGATTTTTGATATGGGGAGAGCGTTCTGTGACTCAGCAGGTAGGGGTGGCCCGCCAGCCCGACGCCTGAGCCGTGCGGTGACAGAGGTCAGGGGGTGGCTGAGCCCAGCGCTGGCCCTGCTCCGACATGTCAGACAGCAGCAGACACCTTTGCTTCTGTCCTTGCCACCTCGGTAAGCCTGGTCAGGTGCAGGTGAGTAGGGGGACACCTGTCTGGGGGTGTGGCCGCAGTGGGCTTCGGTTGGTCTGAGAGCTCCTGCAGCCTGCCTCCTCGCGCTGAGCACACCGTGGGACTGCACGAACCAGAGAAGACGCAGGGAGGGAGGGGGGCAGGTTCTTCTTCAGAAGTCTGCGGCTCCCGCACACGGACCAGCCAGGCCACTTTGTACCAGCTTCCCCGGGGGTCAAGGGCGTTCTGCCCGTGGGAGTGCTGCCCCCAGACTATTTCGTGTGGTTTTCATAGCAGCCAGGTGATCAGGGATGCTCAGAGAGGTGATGAGTGGGGACCACTGGCCTCCCGAGGTGGCGCTGGTCCTGATGCCCAGCCGGGCTGCCCCAGGGCACGGACGGAGGGCCGGCAGCACCGGGCGAGGTGCGCACAGACGTGCGATGCAGAAGGGGAAGAGACCGGATCTCAGGAAGGGGTTTCGAAACCGGGAACTGCTCTGCCTGTGCCTGCAGGGTGTTAGCAGCACAGGCAACAGGCGGGTGGGGGGCTGCCACTCCCTGGGAGACTGACCTCTAACGGTCTGGGGGGGGCAGTTCACAAACCCCTCCCTGGCCGGGCACACTCCATACAGGGCAGTCAGGGGGAGGCCGGGAGATTTGGGGAAGAGAATCCTAAGTCCGTGTCAGCGGGCATGAGCCCGGAGAAGGGAGGAGGTGAGTGCCCAGTGATGGCTGGTCTCTGGGGGAGCTGCCAGCTGGGTGCATGATGAGGGCCCGTGGGAAGCAGAGGCCCCAGCCCACTGCGGAGGGGTCTCCCTCTCTCTTCGGGGGGGTGGGGAGAGAGGCTCACACTCTTCAGTTCACACACAGGTCTCTGTGCCACGCCCGACACACCCCGAGAGGACTGTCTCCCCTAGGAAGTCACTGGCAAACGTAAACACGTCTCCTGCCACACACTTTCCTACACATACTATGAACATTAATGATGCCCGTTGCTGATCCCCACACCGGTCAGCACTGAGATGGCTTAGACCTTCTGTGTCTCGTGTGGTCAGTGAAAAGCAGCCCACTGGGGAGAACATGCTGCAGACGTAGCAAACGTCACCAAGTCACGGAAGGGCGGGCTGTCTGTGCACAAGGGAGGCCTGCAGTGCACGCCAGACACAGCAGGGCTCCACATGCCTGGACCCTGGGCTGGCTGGGTGAGCAGGAGCATGTGTGCACACGTGTGGGTGTGTGCTGCCAAGTGTGTGTGTGCCCATGACAAGCAGGTACAGAAAGCCAGATAGAGAGACTCACCTGCATTCACAGGTACACTGAGGACAATTCCAAGAGACATCAGAGTGGGGTACGTGACAGCAATCCCAAAGTTTAACACGACATTGAACGCTGAGGTAGAGAGTGAGAAATCGGTGTTACTCGTGACCGGCCTTGGCCTCGGCTCGTCTGTGGTCTGTCTGACCCCAGCTTCCCCGTCCCCTGCCCTTGGCTTTGACTCGCTGACCTCGGGTTCCTGTGAGGGCTCCGGGACTTAGGGACTAAGGGCAAACGCCCTGATTACTCAGCCCTCCTCTCCCCGGAGCTCTGAAGAAGGGATGAGGGGTCTGGAGGAGGTAATGCATGAGGAGGCGCCAGCTGGACCCTGGGCTGGCCGGGTGAGCAGGAGCTCCGCAGCCGCACTTTCGGACGGAAACAAAGATGGGTCTCCCGGTGGCACGTCCGCCTGGCACCAGCTGCCTATGGGGTCATGACGAGGATGACGATAACGAAGGTAGCTGATAGTATTTATTGAACGCAGCCAGCATGAACAGCTCTGGAGCCGACGTTCTATTGTAACGTTCAGCAGCTCGGCAGGCGTGACTGGCCGGCTGCTCCCCTGCCCGAGGGGCGTGTACTGGCAGCACCGGGGGCCGGGAGGCCTGCTGGGGAAGACTGTTCACCGCCCAGAACCGCGGTGAGCACAGGCCACACGGCAGCCACTGTGGTTCCAGAATGAGGACCCAGGATCATCGTCACCAGGGCTTCCCTTTGTGAAATGATGACCTTGAAAAGCACCGGGTGGCAGAGGGCAGGGGGTAAGGGTAGCAGGCCTCCGATCCTCCCCGCCCCCCAGGGCCAGGGAGCCCCAGGGGAGTCCCGGCAGCTGAGCGCCACTTACTCAACAGCAGGACTGCGAACCCGCAGAGGTTCCCCCAGGGAATGTCGGCGAAAGGGCTCCAGTACTCCACCTTGGTGAGGTAGAGGATGACGGGGACACAGGTGACGAAGAGGAGGTTAAACACACCCAGGACGGACAAGAATAAGGCGGCCTCCCCGAACTTGGCACTGCCCAGGAGGAGCTTGAACAGGACCTGCGGAGGAAGCAGAGGCGGAGGGCTGAAGGCCGCCGTGGCCACCGCCTGGCCACAGGTGAGGCAGCCAGCGCCTGGGCTGGGCCTCGGGGCGCGTGCACAGACCCTGCCAAGTGAACCCTGCCTACCAGGCCCTCGGAAATGGGCAGGGGTCTGACCTGTGCTCGCTGAGCCCGTACTACTCTCCGGCCCCCTCAGGAATCAGGGGTTCCCGCTTGTCGGCATCGTATTCACGACACCGTACCCCAGCTTCAGAGTGTCTGAAGAGGAGGCAGCCACACCCACGGGAGTATTGGCCATGATGACACAGTCCTCTCCGGACCCTACACTTGACCTCTGACTTCCTCTGACAGCACAGTCCGAACACCGCTGCCCCCAGAGAAAGGGCTCCGCTGCGGAGGCATTTTCGTGAGCAGAAGGTGGAGACGGCCCATCAATCACAGCTCGTGGCTCCGCCCTGCCCCTCCCAGACAAGGCGTGGGTCTCAGTGGCAGGCGCCTGAGCCTTTGCCGCACGCTGAAGACCAGAAGGAGAGGGACAGATGCGACTGGAGTGGTCGGAAGCTGACCCTCCTCCATCCCTGTGTTTGGTGAGCTGGGGGTCTAATCTGAGTCTCCGCAGTTCCGTCCCTCCTTCTTTCCCCGCTTCTTCCTTTTTCAGCCTTTTCACGTCTCCCGGGGGTTTGTGGGTCTCCGTGCAGGAAGCACGGGCAGGGAGTCACTGGGTTCAGCCCTCCACCTCCGGGCCCCTCTGGACGAGGACCGCGGAGGAGAGGGAAGCGTCAGAGCCTCTGCGTTCGCCGCAGGCCGAGTTCCATACGCTCCCGCTTCCCATCAGCACGTGCCAAGTCAGTGAGGCCGAGCGAGGCCGCCTAACACAATCGGACGGTGGCTTTGAGGTCTCCGAATGGCACTAGACTTGCACACGTGTTTCAGAGAGGGAAGCCACGCGTGTGCTGCTTTCTGTGGGCAGGGAGGGTAGGGAGATCATGAAGTCAACACCATAGGCTGTGTCTCTCACAGCTGGAAAAAATGCCTTTTCCTATAACGTTCTAGAATACTTAATTTTCTCTGGATCCCTAGAGGGCCGATAAGTCTCAAAGCTAAGGCTTCATTTCTCATTGAGTCCTCAAGGCCAGGTTCCCCACCTGGAGAGCAGACAGAATTTGCACCCTGCTGGAAGGGGGCGGGCCAGGGGAGCAGGGGAGAAATGGTGGTGGGGGATGGGAGGGGGCGTAGTCAGGGTGTGGGCAGAAAAAGTCACTTCCTCTAGGCCTGCAGTTATGACTGACACACTTTCCTAAGGCTTCCGATGCTCCGTCAAAACGTTTTATAACCCCGGGTGTGGCGCTGTGCAAACACTGCTGGAGACGCACATGGACCCGTTCTGGGGACTGGCAGCTGCAAGAGCCACGTGAAGAATCATTTAAATGACAAAGCTGCACCAGATACTGAAACCTTCGAGTCCCATCTGATGGGGAATGACCTTCCCGAACACCGAGCCGCCATTCGCCATTCAGAGTCCCTGACCCTTCCCCAGTCCTCGCCAAAACACGACCTCACTAACTCACTCGGAAGATGCACGGGCAATACCCGTGTCATCCCAAAGGCTGAAAGGTTTGTCCCGGATGGGCAGCAGCAGTGAGCACGGAGGAGGCAGAGTCGCAGCCTGCCGCGCCCAGCGAGCAGGGCCCTGGGCGTCCTAGGGGCTGGGCCAGCCACCCACGCACCTGTGATCTTGCTGCAGAATCTCCGGGAGCCGTGCCGTGCCTTACCTTGTAGAGGGCGGATGTGGACGCAGAGCCCACCACCAGCGCTATGCCGATGACGGAGTGGCTGTGGAAGCCGTCTGCGTAGGTCATCATCACAATGCCAGCAATGGCGAGGATGGCGGCCACGATCTGGATGGGAGGAAGCGGATGTTGGTCAGGGCGGTGGCGGGGGATCGGACGGGCCACCTGAGTGCCCTTGAAGTCGGACTGTCGGGGGACTTCAGTGACTGAGGGGACAGGGGATCTGCTTTTCTGTCCTCCTTGGGGAACAGCAAGCAAAGGCTGCCCCACCCCCACCCTGTCTACACGTTTGTTCCCGTTAAGATGGGGACAAAGTCTGGCCCAGCCGAAGACCCAGAAAGAGTTGGCAGCAAGGAGAGCACCAAGATTAGCATCACGTGGGGGCCGGGCACCCTGATTCCGGGAAACTCGAGAAGGAGGTGGCCGTCATCCCAGCGATGGTTATTTGGTCATGACAGGGCCTGGCGGACGGAACCTGGACGGCACCCGGCCATTGCCCCTGAGACCTTGCTTTTCTGTATTTCCCATCTCGACAGCCGGGGCGCAGTGAGGCCGCATGTCTGGGCCCCAGTTCCCTCGCCAGCTGTAGGGTCTTCTGTCAGGCACGTGCCACCTGCCTGTCCGGGCCACAGACTGTGTCCCAACCCTGGAGGTGCCATTTCTTTTCTTAGCGGCAGCAGGTGCCTCCCCCATGACTCCCCTCAGCTGGTCTTGCCATACGGACCTCTCAGGTCAAATGGGGGCACCAGCGAGAGCCTCTCCGCCGAGTGCAGAGTGAAGTCGTGGGTGTGCACAGCAGATAAAGCCTTTGGCACCTCCCCAAGGAAAGATGCACTAGCTTGAAATGCAACCCAAGTTCTAATCTGAGGGGTCACGGGGCTCCGTCAGTGTCACTGGGGGGTGAGGACAGCAGGCAGAGCAGACAGGTGTGTACTCATTTCCACGCCTGGATTTACGGAGTGCTGCGTCCCTCCACGGATCATTCGAACTCGGACTCAGCCTTGCTAACCACCACAAATAGCTGACATTGGCCGCAAGGTCCTGGGACCTGTGTCCTGTGCATTTTCTCCTTCACCTTCCAAATAGGTAGATATTTTCCTTTTAGTTTACAGACATGAAAACAGGTTCAGAGAGGTTACGGACCTCGCCCAAAGTCACAGAGCGGGTGTGCAGCAGAGCAGGGGGACAAGTGTCAGGCCTGCCTGAGGGCAGAGTCAGCGTTTATCTATCTACACAGGAAAGTGGGAATCCCGGGGGAAGCCAGTGCCCACTGTACTCTGAGATTTGAGCTGAAGTTTCCTTCTTGGTTTACAGGTCAAATTCTTAGGTTAGTGCAGGTAGTACAGGCGAGTCTCAGACGGTACCCGGGTTACACTCTCATGCTAGCGCGCCCCTCCTGCCGCATTCTCACGTAACGACCTAACCGCCTGCAACACTGAGGCTCCCGAGGGAGGCGTCACCCTCCGCTAGAGATGCGCCCTTGTCTGTCTGCCATTCTCTCTGGCCGGGCAGTTCCAGCCGGCAGCATCCTCCTGCTCCACACATGTGTGTATTTCATGTTCAAACGCCACGTGCACTGGGTACCACTCCTCAGTAAGAGAAAGAAGCAGCAGGTCAATAGCGGTTTCCCCCCAAGAACAAGAAAGGGCAAGTGAGGAAGCGGGCGGTGGAGGGGCAGTGGGGCGGGGGCGCTGCTGCCGAAGACCAGGTCGTGCAGAGGTGCAGCTCGGGCCGTTCAACCTGGCTCCGCGTCAGGGGGTCAGGGGTCGACAGAGACCAAAGGAACTGGAAAAAGGCGGGAGAGAGGGAGGGAAGGAAGGTGCTGAATGTCAGATGACTTGGCGCATCTCTGAGGGAACCTGAGTCTTTCCAGCTTAGGGCTGAAGGTGGGGGACCTCTTTTCTGGAGTCTTAGGAGGCAGAATCCCAACCTCTTCCCGTCTCTCCTCTGTTGACTAAATAATGAACAGTTGAAAGCTTCGCCTGAGCCAAGCTGTGCCGAAGAGCTGGGGGAAGGCGCAGGTGGCACCGGGAGACGGTGATCCCCTCACCTGTGCCTCGGGGAGGGGGTCCCAGCACAGCCACAGGGTCAACCACTCCGGCTGTGGGGCACCCACCCTCTGGGCATCAGCCTGCCATGCCTTGGAAGGCTACTCATCTACCCTTAAAAAGCAAGTGCGCATTGTACATTTTGCACCGTAGCATGTCTGGGTTTGTGCCCTGAAGTGGACTCTCCAGGAAGGACAATCACGCTGGACCTGTGGTCCCACGTGGCCTTCACCTTCCTTCTACAGCGGGGCGACCCCACGTCTGAGGAAGAAATAAAGGGAACTGAAGTTCCTCAATTCCCCTGCTTCTGCTCCTCACACGTTCCTGTGCCTCCCAACCCCTCGCATCCCACCGAACTGTCCTCCAACAAGGACGTGGGGGTCCAGACGGATGGGACCAAGAGGGGTGAGAGCCGCCACCCCTGAGTCAGCCGGGGAAACGTTAGCTGGAGAAGAGGAAGCAGCACAGGCGCGGGAGACCCCAAGCCAGCAGGCGGCCTCACCTGGTGTGGGGCTCCGCCTCATTGCCTGCTCAGCCCTGGGCTGGGACCCAGCACCCCAGTCACTCACCCACTGGCACACCCATCCCCACGGCCACGCTTCTCTATCCGAGGTCAGGCTGCGGGGGAAGGGAAGCCAGGTCTGAGCCTGAGCATCCGGGAGGGAGCGAGGAGGGCGGGGCAGCTCTCAGCGAAGTCAAAGTGGGGGCACCTCCCCGACTGGCCCCCGCTCTCGCTGACTGTGTGCCGGCCTACACAGACGTTTCAGACCTGGGCAGCTTTGGAAAATGAAACAGGGAAACAACAGGCTAATGTTCAAATGTACTTCTTCCAGCACTTTCCCTTCCAACTCTTGGACAGTTTTTGTTTTTACTTAGTTTATTGATTATGCTATTACAGTTGTCCCAATTGTTCCTCCTTTGCTCCTCACCCCAATTCCCTCCAGCAATCCCCACTTTAGTTCGTGTCCATGGGCAGTGCATGTAAGTTCTTTGGCTTCTCCATTTCCCATTCTATTCTTAACCTCCCCGTTTATTTTGTACCTACTGATTTGTACTTAATCCCTGCACCTTTTCCCCACCCTTTCCCTTCCCCTCCCTGCTGATAACCCTCCAGATGATCTCCGTGTCCATGATTCTGTTCCTGTTCTGGTTGTTTGTTTGTTTTTTAGATTCAGTTGTTGATAGTTGTGGATTTGTTGCCATTTTAATGTTCATAGTTTTGATCTTCTTTTTCTTAAATAAATCCCTTTAACAGTTCCTGTAATAATGACTTAGTGAATGATGAACTCCCTTAACTTGACCTTATCTGGGAAGGACTTTATCTGCCCTTCCATTCTAAATGAAAGCTTTGCTGGATAGAGTAATCTGGATGTAGGTCGTTGCCTTTCATGACTTGGAATACTTCTTTCCAGCCCCTTCTTGCCTGCAAGGTTTCTTTTGAGAACTCAGCTGACAGTCTTATGGGAACTTCTTTCTAGGTAACTGTCTCCTTTTCTCTTGCTGCTTTTAAGATTTTCTCTTTATCTTTAACCTTTTGCATTTTAATTATGATGTGTCCTGGTGTGGTCCTCTTTGAGTCCTCTTTGGGTTGGAACTCTCTGTGTTTCCTGGACTTCTATGTGTATTACCTTCACCAAATTAGGAAAGTTTTATTCATTTTGTCAAATAAATTTTCAATTTTTGCTCTTCTTCTCCTTCTGGCACCCCTGATTCCAATGTCGGTACGTCTGAAGGTGTCCCAGAGGCTCCTTATACTATCCTTGTCTTTTGAATTCTTTTTTGTTCTTGCTCTTCTGGTCGAATGCTTATTTCTTCCTTATGTTCCAAGTTGCTGATGTGAATCTTGGCTTCCTCGCCTCCGCTGATGGTTCCCTGTAGATTTTTCTTGATTTCATTTAGTGTAACCTTCATTTCTTCCTTTATGTTGTTGTTGTACTCAGTGAGATCTTTCAGCATCCTGATCACCAGCGTTTTGAACTCTGTATCTGATAGGCTGGTTACCTCCGTTTTGTTTAGTTCTTTTTCTGGGGTTTGTTTTGTTCTTGCATTTGGGCCATATTTCTTTGTCTCCTCAACTGGTTAGCCTCCCTGCATGTGTTTCTGTGTATTAGGTAGAGCTGCTTTGACACCCTGTAAAGTGTGTGGGGCGGAGCCTTAGGTAACCGCCAGGGCGGGGCAACCCACTTCACCGATTTGTGGCTCTGTGTGTGCGGGGGGAGGGGGGAGCTCAGAGAGGGGACAGTGCCACTGCCTGGCTTCTGTAGGTTTGCCTGGCACTTGCCCCATTTCCAGTCACTTCACCCACCTCCCATATGTGACTGGCACCCTTCTAGCTGTTGCCCTGGGGGTGAGTCCCAGAGTGGGTGGGTTTGCGTACGTTCTGAGTCCATGCAGTCCCTTTAAGTGAGCTTCTTGAAAATCTCGTAGTTTCTTCCACCACCCCAACCCCCACTGGTTTGTACAGCCAGAACCTATGGGGATTTCTCTTCCTGGCACCGGAACCCTGGGCTGTGTGGTCTGGCAGGGGGCTGGGATTGCTTACTCCTAAGGTGTCCCTCCCGATTTGCACCCACACATGAACGTGGGACGGCCCGTTCTGCCGCTGCCACCACCTCCCCGCACCACACCGCGTCTCCACGCCTCTCCATCTGTCTCCGTGACTCTGCTCCTCCTGCCCATCTGGGTGAGTGCGGCTTCTTTAAATTGTCGGTTGGCAGCCTTCCACACAGCCTGGTTTTCTGACGGTTCTGGGTGTTATGTGTTTTGGTATCTAGTTGTAACTTTTCCTATGGTTGTGTGAGGAAGCGAAGTCTATCTCCCTAGACCTGCATCTTGACCAGAAGTCTCCTGGACTGTTCTCATGGGCTCAAAGAATATTAGCATTTGGGGGGACTTTGGAGGTCCTCTAGTGTATCTGTCTTACACTGGAGACTAGAGAAGGGGCTGGGCTGTGGCCCCCCAGGACTCCCCCAGGCCCCCACCCCAGGCCCAGTGTCCTCCTGCGCTGTGCTTGGATGGCCTCCTTGACAGAAGGGACTCAGGGTCAGAGGCTGGAGTCACCATTCTGGGGGGACCCTGACTGAGATTGAAGTGGTCGTGGAGAAAGTCCAGGATCCCCATGTGGATGACCTCAGCTGGTCTCCTCGCTCCTTCATCAGGCCCCCTGGTTTGAAAGCTCGAGCTGCACCAGATGGCTGGGAGCAGCATCTGAACAGCCAGGCGATCCCATCTTCAGTTCCCCCTTGAGATGCGGGCTGGGCTGGGCTCGGCCAGACACCTCTTTCTTCATCCAAATGCTGACCACAGCTGGGTGGGCTTCGGCTTTCAAAGGGGCCGTATATCACACCCCGGAGTCCTAACTGCTCCACCCCGTGGCTGCTTTCCCTACACAAAACTGCCTCCTTCCAGGTCACTGCCAACCTAAGAACTGGCTGACGCACCTAACCTCTCTAATTGAGACACAGATAACATGTTTTCTGGGCCAGGCGCGCATCATCTCATTCTCACAGCTGCTCTGGAAGATGAGCACTAATGCTCTATTTTGAAATGAGGTCACTAAGGCTCAGAGACAGTAAGTAACTTGTGTCAGGTCCAACAGCCCGTGAGCGTGGAACCGAACCCAGACTTGCTTCTGGACTGGAGCCTGGCTGTTGTGTCAGAATCCCTGGGTCTGAAGAGCCAGGAAGCGTGAAAAGCACACGTAAGCTCACAGTTATAGGATGACACAGGCCAGCTCAGGCTCCTTTGAACAGCCACCTCCGCAGCCATGAGTGGCCTGGCTCACCCTGCATTAGAAGACACATTTGCTTCTTTCTGTTCTGCCCGGGTGACCTGGGCCTGTTTGTGTTTTCCAGGAACCGCAGCCCCTGCGATCCGAGTAACTGTCTCACTGACCCGCATCCTCTCTGCCACCTGCTCCACCAACCTGATGCTCTCCCTCTTCCTGCCTGGGTGCCCGAGCCTATACGCTCAGCCCTCCAGGACGGGGACAGTGTTAGCTCCCTCCAGGGCACGGAGATGACTCCGTGGAAGGTGCCAGCTGACCCAGCATCTGAGAGAAGTGTAAGAGAACCCACACACCAGGTAGACATTATCCTGGGCGAACATCTCCACCTGCTCATCGAGGGGAAACTGTCAGTCACTCCAGCTGGCTGCTGGTGTCTCACAGATTTGCTCGCTCTCTGAATTCCTGAAGACCAGAGGAGGGAAAGCCACCATGGTTAGAGTGGGCCACTCTCAGGGGACAGGCCACACCCTTCTAAGAGGCGTGATGATTGTTAGAAACCTAAGTTCCATCACCCACGCCGGCTCCTCGGACCCTTGCTCTGGCCTGGCCTGCTGCCCAGGCTTCCACCCTGCATGTCCATCAGTATTCAGTGGTCAGCACATGCCCAGCTGACCCAGCGGCCAGGGTGGCTACACGGTATCAGCGCAGACACAGGGGAAGCCCCTTAGCCACCTCTGGCAACAAAGGAGCAATCACATGGGCCAGGTTGCCCTCTGCGCATCCAGGAGGATCTCAAGTATCTTCGCACCTCCTTCTCTTAACCTCAGAACACTTCTGGCTTCTTGTGCTTGTATGCAGAAGGAACCTTACAGCCTCTCTTCCCAGGAACAGGGTCTCATTTGCAATTTGCCTTACACGTCAGAGTCACACCAGAAAGCTCCATGCATTCCCTTGGCTCTATGCAGCAAAATCAAGTCACAAAGGGCTCGAGTTGGTGGCAGCGGGCCCCGGGACGTCCGAGTCTGCGGTGTCCAGCCGAGGAGGCTGTCTGAGTTACTGCTGGGACGACCCCGCAGCAGCATTCTTTGAGGAGATGTATCAGATCCTTTATCTGCTGAAAGCCTTTTTTTGGGTGGTAGCACAGTGAGTTTTTAATTCCAAAATTAACACTAAGCCTTAAAACAAAATCCCCCCCACTGCAAGCTAAAAATACTGCCCAGCGGTTGACTCACGTCCCCGCTGTTGTTTGAGTGGGTAAGTGGGCGGGAATCCACCATCAGGGTGATGTCATAATTCCCAGGACAGGAGGGAAGGACACAACACGGCCTGGCGGGGGGTCCCTTGCTAGGAGTCAGCACGGTTCGCTCTAAGAAAACTGCCCTGCAAAGGGCTCTCTGCTTTGTGTGCAGCCTGCCCGGGCTCAGGGGAAGGAAGGAGCCACTAACTATGAGAGAACTAACTAGCCTTGGCCCAATCCTCTTTTTGTCCTTGTTTGCAGCAAAGTGGGGACAGGGCAATAGCAGCTCCTGGCCACAAGAGGGAGACAAACAGAAGCCACCAGGATTCAGTCAAGACTAAATGTCGCCTTGTCCTTTTATTGAGGGCGAGACCCTCTATATTTCCGCTGATATTTGATCTGCATTTACCATATTTCATGCAACGGTGATAAGACAGGACTACCCTACATTTGATTTGATTCCAAAGGAACTAAGTCTCAGCAGTACCAACAAAAGGTAACTCAAGGGGTGTCATTTCACTCCCCCTTGTTCTGTCCTTCCACAGCAGGATTTAGCACGAGTGTGTCGCATCCACCCTGTCTCTGAGCGGATGGTCCAGACCGAGGGCCTGCCAAGGCCGCACTCGAGTGGCCTGCGGAGGTGTTGGCAGAGAGCGAGGGCTGAGCACAAGGGACAGGGGGCACACCCCCACCCCAGGCTGGGTCCCCGCCTGGCTCGCACCTTAGGGAATGCTTGTTGAGATGCTTGAAATGAAAGGTGCTTTAATGAATGCTCGTCTAGAATGGTTTGCAAGCAAGAGGGCCGGTGAGGCGGGCAAGGCGCCCTCTGCTGGGCTCCCACACTGCTGTGAATCGGAGGGAGGATGGATGGTCGGCAGTCCAGGCTCATGGTCCCTCACGTGGAGCTGAGCAAGCCGGTGGGCGGGCCTGGCGGGCACGAGTGAGGGAAGGAGACAGATAGCAAGGAACTTACCCTCACGCCCATGAACCTGTCCCTGAGAACGATCCACGAGAGCAAGAACACAAAAGCCTTGTTGCAGCAGAAGAGCACGGAGACGTCCGTAGTGTTTATTTTCGTTATTGCATACAAGTACAGGTAGTTTGTGAGTGTCCAGAGCACCCCAAAGGGGGCTGCCTTGGTAAAAAACACCTTCAAAGTCAAGCCATTGTCTCCAAAAAATCGACAGCATTCCCTAAAACAGGAAAGAAGGCAGTGTTACTACACGCGTACATGTTCCTACACCCAGTCTTTTTTTAAAGCAAACATGGGGTGGAGCGGGATCTTTTCATTTATCATCATTATTGGTCAATAGCTTGCAATCCAAGCTCTTCACCCGACTGCGTTAGTCCGTTGGCAGACATGCCGCACGAGGGTCTGATGTCGTGACTCTCACGTTCGGTTCGCAGCTGACGCTTCCAGACGGGAGGGGATGCTGGGACTGTCTGCCCCGAAGGAGGCCTAGTTCCACCGGGACTGGCTGAGGGGTCCTGTCACTCGCTTAGAAAGAGAAGGACGCCACTAGTCACTAGAGGTTTTTTAAGGGGAGGGCGAATACTCGAGGAGAACCCATCGGAACGTATTTTCTAAGAGTTTGCCCCACGCTGGAACTGCCTGTGTGACCAGGCAAGGGCGACCCTCCCTGGGACCACCTCACTCGGTTTGGCTGAGGCACTACCCCACGTCCGCATTTTCTCCACGAGGCTGTTTGCGGAGTTCACTGCACCACCGTGTGCAGGTTCCCGCGTCCGCGCTGGCTAGGAGCCCAACAGGCGGAAAGGGGGTCCGAGCGTTGGCAGCGTGAGGGCGAGGAGAGGAAGCCGGCGGAGAGGAGAGGTTCTTGATGCCATCCTACGTGCTAGGGGCAGCGCCACTGATATTCGGAAGAGCACTTACGAAAAACCAAGCCAACGCTCCACACGCAGAAGGAGAGAGCAGAGGAGGCTGAGGGCAGAGAGGTGGAGGCAGCCCTGAGAGGGGCCCGGCCCCCACACACGCAGCTCTCCGCCGCCCTGACTGTCGTTGGGGAGTGAAGATCTCAGGTCTGCGGCCCCACAGGCCGGGCCTGGAGACGGAGGAGCAGGGACACACCTCTCCTCCGGCCCCCAGCCCCTCCAGCCGTCACCACCCCCTCCAACTGCAACCCCCCCCATCCCCTAAATGGCCAGTCCCCCATGGCCCTCAGCCCCCTCCAGCCGTCACCATCCAGTCTCACGGGCTGGGGCCAGCACAGCGGATGTGCCAGAGAGGACAGGGGTCGGTGAAAGGGGAGATGTAGTGACTAGACACCAAATCGGCCAGAGTGGGGAGTAGCTGCCGCCTAACAGTAAAGTGCAACAGTAAGGGAGGAGAATTTTGAAAACAGAAGAGAGCTGGCGTGATTTTCAATGTAATCTGAAAAGGATCCCCGTTGAGACAGGGGCCTTCGTTGGTCCTTACCCTCCTTATCTACAGGAGAAACTAAAATCGTCACCACCTTTCACTGGGCTCAGTCCGACGTTGCTTCTAAATGAACCAGCACTGGGTAAAACACTGGAATCGCTGAATTTACCTTGAAATCAGTGGAACTCTAAATGGATCCCACATTAGCTTTATATAAGGGAAGCTCTCAGCCGGCCAGCAGGCTGGTGCTTCCATCTGCCACGTGAGTTTCAGCTGCGTTTTCTATGGGGTCCTCTCAAGCGCCTGTTCACAGAACAGTCCCCTTCCCCAGGGTCAGGGACCGGGGCGGCTGCCTTCGTGTTGTGACTGCGGTGGCTCCAGAGGGACGCCAGTCCCTGGAGTGGGACCCACAGGGAACACGAGTGCTCTTTCCTGCCATTAATGTCAACATACTTCAGCCAAGAGGTTCCCTTTCTTAGGGGAACGCACCGCAGGTAGGATGTCCAATTTCCCTTTGACCCGCCCTCACAAAAAAGGATCCCCGTCATGATAGGGGCCCTCCGACGTCAATCGGAGGGTCTGCATTTGATCCCCGCCGAAGTGAGCTGGTTGCAGAAGTGGTGGGAAAGGCGGCAGGGCTCAGCCAGCGCTTGGGAGTGAGGGCCGGAGTTGCTGACTGGAAGGGGGGAGGGGAGTGGGGACCGTCCTGCAGATGGGCAGGCAGGGTTCCCGGGCCCCACGGAGCTCTGCTGGCCCCTCGAGGTCTCAGGACCGGGGGTCACAGCTCGGATGAGTGGATCTTAGTTCCAGTGAGACCAAGGTGACTGGACCCCGGGTGAGAGAGCCTTGTGCTGTTTTAGGACCGAAGACTGTCCTGACCCACGTCAGCTGGAGAGGAAGCCGGGACAGCAGGAGGCTGGGCTCCCCACGGCGAGGAACCAGTCCCAGGAGGACGTCCTGGGGGGGAGTCCGCAGGAAAGTCGGGGTCAGGAAGCACAGAGAAAGCACCGATCGGTTTTGGAGGCGGTGGGATATTTAGGAGGAAAGAGCCATCACTAACGAAAATCGAGGTAAGCGAGACACAAGAGGCAAATATTGCTGGCTGGACAGAGGCCAGGCTGTCCCCAAAGGCAGACAGAGTCAGGGAGCACTGTTTGCAACCAGGTAATAATGAGACCGCTACCACCCAAGAACCAGGACGGCATCCTGTTGGGGGGAAAAATCAGGCGAGGGGCGGTGGGGACATAAGTCAGGGGCGTCCACCTTTAAGAAACGCAGAGGGAAGCATTCAATTCGGGCAAGTCGGTGGAAGTGCCAGGTGAACTGTCCACAAGACCTGGGCGCAGCTGAGAGTGAGCCGCAGTGGCTGCTTTTTAATAATAATTTTCTGACTGTTATTTTGCTTTTCCAAAGTATGCACATGCATTAAGTTGCTAAAAATAAAAAGTATTTAAAAACATGTAAGGGAGTGGCCCAGCGTCTGTGGCTGGTGGCGCAGAAACCCCGGCTTCTGAGGCAGCTCAGGGAGCGCAGGTTGAAACCCAGAAGCAGAAGCGCCGCAAGGCATGGGTATGGACGCGGGGGCCCAGACCGACTGAGCACTGCTGCTCTCAGGTTCAGACCGGGTGGGGCCAGACCCGCCGCCTGTGCTCCCTCTGCAGCGACGCTCCCGAGATGCCATCTCTCTTTACGATCCTTTCTGTCACCCCTTACACCTGTCAGAGCTTGCTAACCAGGAAACATCCCCTAAAGCAAAAGCAGGCACCTTGTCAGCCCCTTCCCTTCCCTCCGCTCTCCCGGAGCCAAACTGTTTCGGAAGTCTCTCCTGCACCCTCGGCCCCCAGGACCGCTTCTCCATTCAGGGCGGGCTCAGGGGCTGCCCCCGCCCCTCACCCAAACCCCTGGAATGCTTGCTCGTGACCTTGAGTTGCTAAACCCCATAGGCCCTTCCCGGCGTTCACCTTACTCTTGGGAGCCTCTGACTGTGGGTCGGTCGTTCGTCCCTGAAACACCCCCTTGGCCTCCAGCTCCCCACACCCCGTGGGCTCCCCCCTGCTTCTTCCCAAGCCACCGCAGTTGGATGCTATGCTACTCTCAGTTTTTCCTACTCTGATAAAAAGATGACAGATATAGTCAAGCTTATAGTTTTGCAAAACTTTCAGAATTTTCCCTAAAGAAGAACTGTATTCATAATAGAATGGGAGGGGGATACAGACGACCCAAGGGTAGCTTAGGGAGCCCGCCGTGACTCCCAAGAGGAGGGTGCGTCTGTGCAGTTAACTGTGTCATACAGGACACGGGCACCAGCCCCTGGCGTGTGCTTGGATGCTCATTTTACACACGCGGGGCTGACCCCCAGCTTCCACACAGAGCACAGGATCTTCCCGGGAGGCAGGTGGGCGGGGGGTGGTGGTGCTGGGAGTGGGGCAAACTGGTGCAGCCCCTGCCAGCCGCCGTCTCCACCCCGAGGACCGGTGAGCGGACTGCGGGCAGCTGTGCAGGCGCTAACTCCAGCGTAAGCAAAAAGGTCGGCCTCTGGGAACGTGAGTGTTTCTCAAACTGGGGAGTCCGCAATTAGGAAATAAAACCTTTCCGACAGCCCAAATTCATGGTGGCACCCAGCATTCACATCCTGAGTTTATTTTTGCTTCTGTTTTTTTTGTATTTACTTAGAGCTTTGAGTGGGCATAAGAGACCAGTTACCAGAGCTATGAGTTAGGCTTTTACTTTGCAAATATTCAGACATCTTTGGGAAAGTTTCCCGCGGACGGGCTTTCTCATGGGAGCCGCGGCGGCGTGTAAGGGAGCGAGTGAGGCTGCGTCTGCACAGACGGGGCGGTCAGCGCTGCGCACCTCCCCTCCGCGGTGGCCCAGGCCCGGGCTGAGCCGCAGTATGTGCCCTGTGTTCCAGAATCGAGTTGTAAAAGACTTGCCTAAAAATAAATAACAAAGGTGAACTTTTATAGCACAATTAGAAAAGATGAGTCATTTTATTAGCTCGATTCCTACATTGTAGGTTTTCTAGGCAACCGGTAGAGTTGTTGTTGCCAGCAGGGACTCTAGCCGTTGTTCATGTGTCCGGCTGAAATTGCGTCTCTCTGCCTGTCTGTCCACCTAGTTACGGGCCAGCTCTGAAGACACGTGCCTGAGACATTCGGAGGCAGAGAAACAGTTCCGCCCTGATGTTTGTGGCGAGGTCCTTTTCAGAGAGGGACCTGAGAGAAGGGGGCATTCTCAGCGCGCAGACACTCCAGTTCCCCGAGGCTCTCCCCGGGAGGAGCCGGCCTTCACCCTGTCTCGGCGAGGGAACGTTCAAGAAGCAGATTGCCCGCATGTCCCACTAGCGAGGAGTTTCCCAGCCTCCTGTGCGGGACTCTGTTCTTCCTCTGGGGCCCAGCTGGCTGTTCTGCACGCACACTCAGGCAGCAGACGGTCTGAGAAGTGCAGAGCGTGCCCAGTCCCCGCGCCAGGCCCTGCCCACAGGGCTGCTGGCTAACCTGCTCCTTCCAACGAAGCAATGCTGGGTTTCATACCTCAGGGTGCTGCTGGGCAGGGCGGGTCGAAGCAGCAAAAGCAGGGTGGCCAGCAGCTTCCATTTACAGGTGGAGACTGAAGAGCCCCTGAAGCAGTTTGGCCACCTGGAAGGGTGGGCCTTCAGAATTTCTGTGCATTTCCTCCACATCCGAAAGAGCCCCCCAGTACAGACACCATTCTGCCTGTTCTAGAGAGTTCGTGCAAACTCTGCCACGTGGAATAAAGCTGCTCCAAGGATCTCTGCTTGCGAGAGCCACCCCACCCAGTGAGACCGGCCGAGAGGTTTTCTGTGGTGGGGACGCCGCGGGGCCTTCCGTGGCAGGATGGCATTTCTCTCCTGTGCAGAGAGGGGATACACAGGCTCTGATGAGGGTCCTTAGTGCAGACGTGGAATCGGCGGCTCCGGACGTGTCGACCTTCAACGAAGCACACGCCTCGGAGCAGAGGGCCAGCGCCGAGCACGGTTCGCCGAGTCCCGGAGAGAGCAGCTGCTAGGCTCCGGGTCCGCGTTGTGCCTTTTCACCGATTCCACGTCGGCGACGGCTCGTGCCGAGTTCCACTGTGCTGGCAGGTGTGGAACCAGGGCCACAGGCTCACAGCACAGGACCCGATGGCACGTTTAGAGCAGCAGAGGAGGCCTGGGATGTCCTGTGTATCTTTCCCGGCCATCGAAGGGCAGCTGCAGCCCAGACTTCACAGGGATGCTGGGGTGACATGGGGTCGGAGGGTGCCTGCAGAATCCCAGAGCTGACCCCGCCACTGTCACAGACGCGGCACTCGTCACTGGCCGGTCCCACTTTCTTCCCAGCAGGTGGTCCTTCGGGGCTTCGGAGCACAGAAAGGAGCACGGCTAGCTGACCACGAGGAAGGCCTTTCTAGTAACTGTTCCCCCAGAGAAGGACCCAGGGCTCCCACGCATGCCTACTCGTTCTCCCAACACCGCCTTCCAGGGATCTGGGATTCTACCAGTGAGCAAGGAGCACCGGCAGAAAGTCCTGAAATCTGGTTGAGTTTCTTAAAGGCCTTGGGAGAGCAGCCCTCCCTTCCTAGCCCCGGCCAAGCTCTGCGGGGAGTACCGCAGCGTACAACCAGCTGTTCCATCAGCTGTCTCCCAGGTCCGCCCCCCGCACCCAGGGTGAGGGTGAGGCGGTTATGTTATGTTATGGGGATTCCCAAAGGCCGTTAGCGGCATGTCCATCTCTCTGTCGCTCCTGTTGACACCGTGTGCTGTCCCAGGTCTTACTCAGGGGCACGACCCATAACGTGTCCTAAGGAGCTGTCTGCTAAAGCTGGCTCCAGCCGGGGACCCAGCGAGGACCACAGGGCGCAGAGAGGGGGCTCTGCCTCCTTAGGAAGCGAGGCATTTCTCTGCTCTGGACTGAACTCGGCTCTGCCCAGCGCCATGCTCCCCAGGCTTCAGAATTTCAGAGTCAGCCCTGCCTTGCCGTCCCCTTCACAGAGCTACCAGGTGCCTATCTCCTCTGGGGCTTCCTCCTTGAACTTCAGCCACCACTCACGCAGTGTCCTGCACACCTGCCCGTTCTAGCCCATGGCCAGCCCCTCGCATCTCCACGGAGTTCCATAAATGCTGTTCGCATCTCTTCCCGTGCACCACCGACCTCTTCCTGGAGAGATGAGCTAAGGAGCGTAAATGCACAGTCCACAGGCTCAGACCACAGTGTGGTGATGGCCAGAGGGGAGGGGGGACTGGGTGTAGGCGAGCAAAGGGCGGGCTGGGGGAGCAGGGAACTTCTGCACGAGTGTCAACCATTAAATTACAGTTAAAAATAAGAAAGAGAAGGAGCCTGTGTCTGAGTCCCCTTTGCACCCACCAGGACCTAGGACAGCACCCGACTGTAAGGGATGAGGGAGCAAAACTCAGCTCTTGGTATCTGTTTTGCCAACATCAGTGCATTTAAATTGCTAGGGAGTTCAGCACGTGGCCATCGTGTAAAACTGCGGCCCACCTGTGCTGGCAGAGACGCTGGAGACCCAGCTTCCTGATGTCAGATGTTGCTCAGGCACAGAGGTGATGAGCTCTGAGCCTTGCCGGGGGACAGAGGCACTGGTAGTAGGGCTCAGTCTGGAACTAGGGGCTCTGACTCAGCCCCCCACTCCCCATGTTTATTTTAGTGGGATCTGAACAGTAGTGGTCACGCCAGGGGCATCCTCCCTGTGGAGAGAGTGGCTGCTGCCATGCCTGCAGCCGGGACACGGGTTGGGGGGAGGGGGAACGCCACGGAGCCCTCCGTGTGGTTCTTGGGCCCGGGGCCCCAGGGGCCTGCCTGCACGCAGCTGGGAGTCAGGGGCTCAGCCTCCCTGGGTTTTGCAGGAACGCGTTTAGGGTATATTTCCTGCCACTGATTCTGCAGATGTGTGGGCAATGCTCTAGGCTATTTTCAGGAGCTGTGTCAAAACTATTTAAAACCACAGGCACACATTTATCAACAAATTCCTGCTTTCCAAAACAGGCTTCCTTCAAACCAGTGAGACGGAAAGATTTGTGCGAGTCGGCGGCAGAAGAACGGGCCATGTTTTCCCGATCCCCAACCTGCGGTAAAACAGATGACACAAACTCAGTGCGGGCTGCAAACTCAGGGCTGTCACTAAGGAGACCACGTCCGCGGAAGGTGAGATGGAATTCTGCTGTATCTCAAGGACAGAAGCGCTCACAAATCCGGTCGATCCCACAACGTGCTGCTTTGGATCGAACGGGTGCGTACGGACTGGAAAGCTTTTCACGGTCGGTGCCAGGAGCCTGTGCTGCGGGTGCGAGCTCGCCGACCTTGAAGGCTGTTCGTGTGTCTGCCTGTCTCGCTCTCCCTCCCTCCTGCCCCATGCCCGCCGCCAGAACGGCCTCCCCCCACACAAAGAGCACAGACTACTTCAGAGTGGGAGGGATTTCTGCAGCACACGCCCAGGGCCCCTTTTTAAAGTAAGTTAGACTGGACCTCAGCTCCTTTCTGAACCCACGCTGCCTGGGCTTGTGCTGTGGACTGCAGACACATGATGGGCTGTCCACCCTTGAAGGCGTCGAGGTGACTCCCGGAGATTCAAGGGATCAAAAATGGCCATAAGGTGTCCTTGCTTTGGGGTGTTTCCGTAGCTCAGACAGAACTGCAGGGCGCACCTGGGTTCCTGCCCTGGCTTCCTCCCACCCTAGACTCAGACCTGCCCCCACAGAGCTGCTGCTTCTTGTCTCCAGGGGTCCTCTCTACCTCTGGGGCCTCGGGGGGCCTCCCTATTTCCCACCCCACCGCACTTCCTGTCTGAGTTCCTTTCCGTTCGCCCGGAGCCTAAAACGCTCCGATTCAACCAGCTCTGGTTGAGAACGCTGGTCTCCGTGTTCCTGGAAAGTGGAGGTTTTTGACGTGAAGTGACGCCCATCTGCCCAGGGTGGCAGGAGTCTCTAGAGGCAGGATTTTGCTCGAGTGCCCTTTCGGGAACCTGATGACAGGACTTGGGAGTCTTAAATCTGAAGAGTGGTTGGCTGCACGTCTCTAGGCCTCCGTTTTCCATCTGTGCAGGGCAAGACCAGTTCAGATGACCTCCAGGTTCCTTTCACATCAACGCTCTCTCTATGAGTTTGTGATTCCCAGCCTAGTAGCCTCAAAGTCTCAGGCTGGAAGTCACCCCTGGGCACAGGCCAGGCTGGGGGAGGCAGGCTGCTTGACCCTTTCACAGGGGCCTCCCCGGCAGCAATGTCCCTTCACTCGGAGCCCATTAACTCGGGTCCCATGTGGGCACCACAGAAGGAATTCTCGGCCCTTTGCCCCTTGGGCAGGGCTCTGGGAATACCACACACTCGTGTCCGGCATCTAACGTCCACTCCAGTCTCTCAGAAGGCTCCACCAAGTATCTCAATTGTTTCCATGGGCAGCGGTTCAGGAAGCAGATGATGGGGAGCCCAAGTCTTCCCTGACCACATCCTCTGTGCCCAGAATCCAGACCCCCCTGGTCGGCAGTGGCCCCAGCTCAGAAGCCAGATGGCGCCCCTGCTGTCCTCAGCCAGACTGGGAAGGGACCAACTGCCCCAGCCACCGCTGTGCATGCCCTGGCTCTACATGTTACGAGTGGCTGCTACACAGTACTCGAGGCAGCAGGCAGGCACGGAGCAACGCCAGCAGGGACCGGGTCCTCGAGGCCGCGCAAGTTTCTGCCCGCCTCACGGCGGGGCGCATGCGCACAAGACACGGGACCTGCAGCCACGCCCAGACAAGTGCCGTCTGAGGTTCTTGGGGGCCGAGCCAGCTGGGCCCCTGCCCTCTCGCCCACCCCCCCCACCCCCCCCATGTTTCCGTCACTCTCGGCCTGCCTCCAGCCTGGTGCTCCTGTCATGTCCTCCACCTGCTCCTGATGCTTCCTGGCTTTTGCTTCAGAGTGCACGTGAGAAGTACCAGGGTCATCCGCAGCCGTTTGCCTCTTGGTCGCAAGCAGACCCTGCCTGCAGCAAGCACAAATCACGGCGGCTTCTAGCCACTCGCGAAAATCCCTCTGCTGGCCAGCTCTGGCCTCCTCCCCACTCTGTTATTTTAGGGAACTGCTCCTATTCCTAATGCACCCAACGCCCCCACCCCCAAGCTCTGACCGAGGTCCACACGGTGTGGTCCAGGGACCAGTGGCAGAGGCAGCACTGCCTGGAGTTGGTTAGACACGGACACTCTCAGCCTGCCCCTGAGACCTCCTTTCTCTGCAGGTCAGAATCTGCAGGTTAACAGGCCCCTCTGGTGACCTGGGTGCATGCTAGCATTTGAGAAGCGCTCCTCTAGCCACCTGCACCGAGTGGCAGATGCCGCCTGTGACTTTCTGGCCAGTGATTTGTGCAGGTGTTGGGGGGAGGATCAGGCATGCGTCCAAGCTGGGCTCTGGCCTCTCACCCCCAACAGCCATAGTGATCAGCCCTTGGCTTTTTCAAATTTCTGGTGGAGAAGAGTCTATTCTTTAGTGGGCAAATCCAAAGTTTAAGGCCAGATCCACTGGTGGCCTGTCCCAGCCCCAGTGCAATCTGCAGTGAGAGAGAGTGAAGCCGGGACTCGGCAGAGCTGACAGAGACCAGGAAGAGAGCAGGGAGGAGGAGGGGCAGGGGCAAGGCCCTGCCTACCAGCTTTCGAGTCCCTGGTTCTAGCCCCCCAGGTTCTTCATTGCTGTGGCTCATTGCAATCAGATGCCGAGCTCCCCCATCCAGTCTCGGAGCCCCGACAACATTCTTCCAGGAAAACCCACTTTGTTGCTTAAACTCATTTGGTTTTATTTATTTTTAACTTAAAGGGTCCCAACAGGTGCCCTCAAAATCAGAGGCTGGGGCCTCGGCCGTGCATGCAGGTTGAAGAGGGAAGCTGAGCACGGTCCTTAGCATGTCCCCTGGCGGGAATGACCCCACCCTTGACCTTGGGCTGCAGGACATGGGGCAGTGAAGGTATGGCTTCCATTTCAGACTCTCCTGCAAGCGTACGTGGGGTCTGCCCCGTGGGCCGGCCAGAGTGTACTAACCGTATTCCTCAATCTGGATATTTCGACCCTTGACATGACTTTTCCCAGGGGTGTGCTGCACTCTTTAATCTGAAGTCATGTCTTACACCATTTCTGGAAGTTTTTTCTCATCATTATTCTTTTAAAAATTGCTTCTCCCACCCTGGCTGGTGTAGCTCAGTGGATTGAGCACGGGCCTGCAAACCAAAGGATTGCAGTTCGATTCCCAGTCAGGGCACATGCCTGGGTTGCAGGCCAGTTCCCAGCAGGGAACACACAAGAGGCAACCATACATTGATATACATTGATATTTTTCTCCCTCTCTCCTTCCCTTCCCCTCTAAAGATAAATAAATAAAATCTTTTTTTAAAAATGCTTCTTCCCATTCTCTATTTTTGGAGCTCCTATTAGAGGAATGTTATTGCTTTCTATTTCTTAGCATTCCACGGTCTCTTCTACCCCTCAGCCCCCCCTTTTTATTTTCCACCTCTTCATGTTTCTGTGTGTTATTCTGGACGATTTCCTCAGAATCATCTTTTGAATCACTGATTCTCTTTCCAGCCGCCTTTGGTTTATTGTAGAACCCATCAATTTCTAGAATGTTTACATGGTTAGCTTTTAATTTGGGCCCCACGTACAATGCCCTCTTCTCTTTTTTCTTTGAACATTTTAAACAGATTTTTAATAAACTCCTTTTGGTTCGTTCAGTGGTTCCCAGGGTGTGAATTCCGCCGTTTGTTGTGGTTTGCTAACTTCCTCTTTCACGATATTTTTTCACTTCACGATTCATAAATTTTGATGTGGGGCTCACTTCAGCTGGGAGTTATTTGTGAAAATACCATATCTACTGTATTGCGGAGCTATCCTCATGCTTTTTATGGATCCAAGTGCAGATCTCCCCAGACTTGGGTGGCTTTTTGGTTCATGTCTTACCTGCTCGGTTTAAGTGAATTTGGACTCTATACCTGCATGTAGTGTGGGCCGGCGGTTCTGATTTCTAACAGGTGACTTTTTCCTTTCATGTGCCAAGGGTGGGCCACCTGCTTGTGTGCCACGCCGTGGTCTGTAGGCAGAGAAGTTCTCGTGTCCCGTGATGGAACGAGGGCCCCTCCGGGTCCAGTCTCCGTGACAGGGGCACGGCCTCTGTACACATCGCCCGTTTACATCATGGAGCAAAGCCAAGTCCTGATGGTGTAACTGGACACGGCGCCGATTCGCAAATGAGCGTTTTTAGTCTTTGTTCTCAACTGTGAGGCCGTCCTTGGCCACACAGTGTTCTTTCTGCTGCCCCCAACCAGGCTGGTAAGGGAAGCCAACTCACCAGGTCCTCTCACTCCACGGCGGCCTGCTGCACCCTGCCGTCTGGCCACCCCCATGCCATGCTGGGCCTGGGCCCCTCACTCTCCCGGCGCCCCTCACCCCTCCTGTCCTTGGTGTCTGGCCTCCTCTGGGCACTCTACACGGATGGATGGCCGCTCCGGCCTGCACGGACCCTCGCCCCCAGCAGGGCAGCCCAGAGCCCCCGCCAAGTGGGGGTTGAAGTTGGAAACCACACACTCGTCTACCCTGGGCCTTGCCATCTCTGGTTAAGACCTCCCACCAGTCCGACCAAGCCCCACAACAAGTTATCTCAGGACAAAAGCACCCAAATGACAATGCAGAGAGCAGAGCGAGTCACCTCCAGGAGCCAGAAGCCGCCACGTGGGGGTACAGGCCATCCCACTAGTGACCAGCCCCCAATCTGACACGTTCTTCCCCTACGGAGCCATCCTGTGGCAGCAGCGTCCTACCGCTAACCACGGCTGCGGGCTCCGGGGCCCACAGATCCAAGTGCAGCAGCAGGACTGGGCTCCAGAGAATGGGCGCCCCGTCTGTGCTCGCGACCACGGCCAGCAATGTCCAGCCCGCCTGCAAACGTTCTCATTCTGCCTCTAAAGCATTACAAAAAATAGTACTTTGGCCTCCGTGTACCAGCAATTCTGTACCAGAATCCCTTAGAATATTTGAAAACACTAAGAGAACACCTGAGCTGTTGCAGAACTGAAGTGGGCAGCACCGCTCCGGGTCACACCAGGTCCAACTGACACCGGTTCTTCCTGCATCACCGTCACCATCCCCCTCCTCCAGACACGCTCTCAAGGGGTGGGGACCACACGGCAGCTGTCCCATAACCCTCGTCCCTCTGGTGCGGAATTTTTGGGTGACTGTTAGCACTCTTGTCCTGGACGCCTTGGTGTCGATGACACACCACTGCGGCCCACTCGGAGTCACGGCACGGGCCATGTGTGGCTGCTCCAGACGCAAGGAGCACACCCTTCTAAGTCTGGGCTTTCATCAGGGATCACGCGTGTTAGTTCTAAACACTGCACCCCTTAGATTGGAGTGCCTGTGAACTCCGGCTCACGGCCCAGCCCAGCCCGATGCCGCTCCATGCTGAAGGTGACAGCCGCACGGACACGCTCGTCCGGCACGTCTCTCATGGCGGCACACACTCTGCCAGGGCAGAGCTCGGTGGTTGCAACAGAAACTGAGTTCTCACTGTCTGTGGCTTTGCAGAAAGTCTGCCAGCCCTGCCATGGTGTGCGGAGCCCCGACCACCTCACGAGACCCGCTGTCTCATGGGGCAAGCATAGGAGAGACAGCGCTGCCTTCTCAGGCACGGAGGTCCAACTTCTGCCCGTGACCCATGTCTGCAGCCGTGAGGAGCTCTGGCGTCCCAGTTCTTGTGAAAATTTTCGAAACCCAGCACTTTCTGGGTGACGATATCTAATATACTTAGTTGGGTTAATGATGGGGACTCAGCCAGACTGGAACATTCAACAGCTGAAACCAAGGAGTCAGATCTGGAAATGGGTTGGTCAGAGAACATTTCAAAACAAGGGAGCCCCAGAAATTATGACTGGGCGAGTCCTGGGGCTCTGACCTGGGGCTCTGAGCTTTAACCAGGTCCACGCGACTTGGCCGTGGGTGGGCCGCTGGTCCCGTTTTGGGAAACACTCGTCCCTCTGCAAGACCAGCTCCTCCGCGTGCTCCTCGGAAAGGGAGGCTTGGACGGGGTCTCCGGGGACACGTGGCTGTGGAGGCTTCACGCTTGCAGATGACAGCAGGATCGCCATCACTTTTACAGCTCCCTCATTTCACCCCGTCACATGGGGAGCCCAAGCCACTCTGCCCAGCAGCTCCAGGTTCCGTGGGGGAGGAGGGTCTCACCCATCTGCTGGGAGGAGCCGTGCCCGGCCACCATCTGCAACTTCAGGTTGCCTGGGGAGCGTGTCCCTGCCAGGATGGCTCGGTGTGCGCCCCACAGAGCCACGAGTGGGTCCACGCTGGGTGAGCGGCTGTGGGCAGCCATCTCGTGGGCCCTGCAGCTGGGGGAGCTGGTGGCCACAGGAACCGAGTGAACTGCAGTGGACAGACCCCAGGGGGAGGTGGGTGGCTGGGCCCCAGGGTTGCCCGCTGCCTGGGGCTGAGTGCTCACCCTACTTGGATTTTATTTCCTTATCGTTAAAGCCAGAAAATTGCATAGACATGTGCTCCCTCAAATAAGACTGTGTGAAAATCTGGCAGAATCTCACACACGGAGCTCTCTAAGCTCTCGCCCTCCTCTGCCTACACCTCACGACAGCTCCCCACGGCAGCTGGAGTAGCACCCGAGCCTCTTCCCATGGCCTCTCCCCACGCCCTGTGCGTCCCACGCTGCGCTGCTTCTGTCCTTCCCATGTTTAAGCTTGTTATTGTCCCAGAATCTTTCCCAATTGGCTTCAGAGGACCCACATCATGTGAAACTGCATGGATGTATGTACACATATTTATATGTGTAACTCGTGTGCACACATGGGTCTGAGTACACGTGTGTGCACGTGTATTCGGATGTGGGTTTGTGTGCACATGTGTGCGCACATGCACGTCCATATACATGGATGCATGTGTGTCTGTATAGAGTTGTGTGTACATGTTCTCGTGTGTACCTATTGTATGCACATGTGCCCATGTGCACTATTGTATGCACACATATGCCAAATGCACCTGTGTATGTGCCTATGTGCACATGCATATGTATGTGAGCCCATGTGCACCAGTGTGTGTCTGTGTGCAACATGTGCATGTATTCCATGTCTATGTGCACACGTATGCTTCATGTGCAGCTGTATATGTGTCTATTTGCACCCCTGTGTGTGTACATGTGTGCCCACGTGCACCTCTCTGCGTGTGCATGTCTACGTGCAGGTGTGTGTGTACGCATGTGCTCATGTGCATGCATCTCTTCACTGTGGTCTTCACAGGAACACACGCTCCCTGAGGGCAGGCCCCTGGTCTGGTTCACCGTGTTACCGCCGGAGACTGGAACCACATCTGGTGCATCTTAGACCCTCAGCAACTTTGTTGAGAGAACAAATACGTTCTATGTCAACTATGCCTCAATAAAACTAAGAGGAAAATGAGTAAAAGGTTGCATAATTGATGAATAAAAATTCAGCAGAAAAAAACAAGGGACGTGTTCAGAATCTCCTCCCGTTTTGTTGATGAGACAGCTGGATAACGAAGGAAGATGGGACTTACCCAAGATTACATGGGGCCCAGCCCTAGGCCCAGGGAGAGACCCGAAGTCCAGGGTCCCCTGTCTGTCCTTCCTCCTGAGCCACGCTGGGCGGCGGCTTGCCCACCCTTGTGAATCGAGGCTGTTATAAGCCACACCGTGGGAAACCCTCTCCTGTGCTGGACGTGGTGTTGTAGGAGGAGGGGCCACTTTCAAGTTCATGGCACATTACCCCTCCTCGCCCAGCAGATACCGACTGACAGGGCACCCAGGATCCAGGCATGCACTCCGAGGGCCCAGGGGCCCTGCCCTGACCTCGCCAGCCACACGGGGTCCCGGAGCCCGGCTTGCTTCTCCCTCACTGGGCTGTGTGCAGTGGGGGCTCTCTGAGGACCCCCTTCACTCAGACAGGCTCCTCCCGTTCCCTGAGACCCCATAGGAAGTGGCACTGTCCCTGTAACACTAACTCTGCTCTTCTCCCCTTGCCCCTGAGCGACTGAGTGATTGCCACTTCAAGGGGCCTGTGTTCAGAGCCTGGTGGGAGGGAGAAACACCCCAAAACTGCCATGGCCACTCTGCACGAACCCCGTTGTGCTCTCCCCCTGCCTGCACTGCCGATGCTGGTGGCCAAAAGGTGGCCTGTGTGCCACCAAATGTGGTTTGTAACACGGCCCTTGCTGGGTTCCTCTCGCACCGGAAGAAGGTTCGTCCCCAGTTTTCATGCAGTTCACATAAAATCCCTGCCTGTTTCTACACGGCACTTCCTGCTCCTCAGGCTCCCCCCAGCCCGTGAGCCACCTACGAGCCAAAACAGGGCACACAGAGCGAGCTGCCTCGAGAGCGGGCCCGCTGGTCGGACAGCAGGCACACTGGGACCGGGGCTCATCCGCCCGTGCCCCCGGCCACTGCCCACCCTGGCTTGCGTTCCACGGTCCCCCGTGTCTCGGGCACTGGGCCGGGCACTGGGCCGGGCACTTTTTGCCGAAGTGCTCGGAAAGCACGCACGATGAGCTGCAGTGGCAGGAAGGACGTGAAATGCGCCTCCTGCAAAGTAGCGCCACAGAGACGCTGGGAGGTGCTCCGGGCACTGTCCCTCTGGACACTGTCCCTCTGGGCACCACCGCCTGCTCCGCTGTCGCCCTTGGCCGATGGTCTCTGCTCGGAGCACGCACACTCGCTGGTAACAAGTCTCCCTCAGATGGGAGGGGACAGGCGCCCAGGGCTCGTTCAGGCCCAAGGCCGTGTCACTTGGGGGAGCTGGAGTGTGTGCTCCAATGGCATTTCTGAAGTAAGAGACGTAGACTGAGAATTGTTCCCGATTACGGTTCTCTAAGGTGTTCCAGGTAACCGCCTGAAGAAGAGGAATGAATGCCAAACCAATGACCGTTTCCGGGCTCCTGGGAACCCCCTCCCCAGGGCTGCCTCAGGTATGAATGGGCGGGAGGGTGGGCTCTGGGCCAGACCACCCGGACGCAGCTCCTGACTCTGCCCGTTCAGAGATGGGTCATCCGGGGCGAGTGACGACAACGTGAGGAAAACGAAGGCATCCGCTTCCGCTGTCCGGAACAAGCAGAGCACCGAGGACAGGACCGGGCACGGACTAGATGCTAAGTGAACGTTGGCTATGACCACCGTCGCCTTTGCGAGGTGGGTCGCCACCACACTACGTCCCAGAGTGTGGCCTCTTTGCCTTTGCACACAGGTGTCAGTGAGGGGCCCGTGATGAGTGAGAGTGCTCTACCGCACGCTTGCTGGTCAGTCCCACCTCCTCGGTGTGGGCGCCTGTGGAGCGGACCCTGAGCCCGAGGCCAGGGACACCCCGATGGCTGTTCCCTCCCCCCACATCTCCAACAGCCGCAGACGCCCTTTCGTGAATGCTCCACCACTCGCCAAGGCCTGGTGCCCTTCAGACCTCTCCCCTGCCCATTCCTACCTTACTCCTTGTGTGTGGGCTCCGGCCACTCCTCCGAGAGCCTTTGAGACACCCCGGCCTTCCCTGTGACCCGTCCTGAGATCGTCACCATTTATCACCTGCATCACGTGGTTGATGGCTCACTCACACCTGTGCCAGCCCTTCCCCAGTCACTGATGCAGAGTGGGTCAAAGCCATCCCCCACAGCCCAGACCCTGGCGCCTCCCAGGCAACAGCCTACACAAAGGGTGGTAAAAACAGGTGAAGACACACTGGACGTCAGGCGTCCACTTTGGAAATAACGAGGCAGATGAGGATCAGTGCATCGAAGGAGGGATGTCCATCGACAGAAAAGCAGGCCAGGCAGCTGGAGTGGGCTGACATGGGGAACCCTGGTGTGTGGGCGGGATCCGAGGGGCAGGGGGAGAAGCCTGAGGCAGAAGCGAGAAAGGCCAAGGGCGATCGAAGAGCAACAGCAAATGGGGGCAGGCAGCCGGGCCTCGCCAGACGGCACCTGCTACCGGGCGACCTTTCAGTGGGAGCCCAAAGGTCACCACTACGGACGGGAAAGAAGGGCGGGAAACACGGGGGGGTTTTAAAGGACTGGACGCTGCTTTCTAACGGTCTTCTGAAGAGCAAGACGGCGGCCTGATGATGTCATGGGACACAGACTCTCGGGGTATGGGAGACCCCCTAAGAGCACCAAGGCTGCCCACCTCTGCCTCTTTGTGCACACCCCACCTGACGGTGGTGGGGCTGGCCAGGGCTGGCCCCCAGCCCTCCCCCCTCCCGCCAGCCCACCTCTCTCGGGGCGGCTTGTCGTGCCAGGAGGAGCACATATAAAGAGGCCGAGGCAGGAAGTGACCCCACAGGGTGATGCAGAGGTGGCGCTGCACTCCGGATGTCACTGACGGGCTACTAACCTTCCTGGTCCTATCGTCCGCGGTTGAAGCGAATTGTCCCGCGGACAGAACAAACCCCGATGTCCTCTTTCCCACCTTCTGGCAGAGGCATCGCTAATACTGCTCACTGCTGTGTTATCACCCTACTTGCGACCCTCCCGGAAGCATCTGGTTCCAGGCTATTCCAGTCGAACGGTCAGCCGGGGATCCCTAAGTACCAAGGGGCTTTGTCACTCTCTGCTTGCGTCCTCACACAGTTACGAAGCAGAGCTCGATCATGGAGTTCACTGAAGGTCAAGGCGTTATTATTATTCATTGGTATGATGCCGCCAGATTGGTTCATTAGCAACATTTTCGTTCTTCTTTGTAAGCAAAGTCTATTAACGCTATGATGAAACTTGAGACTGGGATCTCTGATGATGAGATTTTTGCTCTAGGCCAGATTTTATTTTAAATAGTACCCATAACAAATAACGCTTTAAATGTTATAGCATCTTTTCCATTTTCCCTTATGGGTCTCAAAGGACCTCACACACACCAGTAAAATTAAAGATAAAAGAAGAAGGCACTTCTGTTCTGCAGAAGGAAGCAGCTCAGAACCACGGAAAGTAGGACGTTTTACTACTGATCCCAGGAAGGAATCCAGTGGTGGATGAGACCAGGCTGTGCATATTTTTAGTGTCTGTACTGAGAGGCCTGACAAAATTTCAGTGATAACTCAGTGGCTTTTTTTCTTACTCTCTGCAGAATAAGGAATGACCACAGTGTTGGTGCGTGGCACAAAATCACAGTCCCTTTTCTCAGCCCTCGTAACTGCCTAGAACCTCTTCACAATGGTGTGGCTGAACCTGCAGGGGAAGCCTACCCCTGTGGGTCACTCCGAGGACCAGAACGACTCCCACTTCCCCCATCTTTAAACTTACAGCCAGTCTCCCGCTAAGCTATGTGTGGAAGCCTGTGATTTGCACGTTATCCAATGTTTCACTTTGCACTGAAGTCCTGCAGGTGAGGTATCAGGGTCCCAGACAGCGCACCGCAGGCTGCGGCTCACCACGTGTTACTCCACTATCGGAGCTGCGCTGCTAGGGAGCAGACCCTCCCTCCCGAGGGACAGGCCACCTTTGCCCATTTCAGGGCCTGCGTGAAATCGGCGTTGCTGGACACGGCGCCTCTCTTAAGCAAGATGAGTGTCGTCTGGGGCAGCTTCTCAGGCTTCCCTCTCCCGAGTGGCCCTGACGCAGCCCGGAGTGGCTGGCCATCCACCTGCGGGGTGGTCTGCGGGGCCTGCGGGATGTGCAGTGAGATTTGGGGGCGTTCACCAGCTTCTCCCAGGACTCTGGGGGGCCGGAACGAGGAGCACATCGTCTGAACAGCAGGCGATACGGTTTGAAAGCGTCACGCTGCCACAATTATTTGCTTGTATCACTGACCGTGCCCCAAACCCCAGCCTGTCCCTCAACATGTGAACAACTTGACAGATACATTTATCTGTTTTTACCTCTGAAAAGTCAAGAGGGCCTGAGAACGCCTTTATCGGCCGAGTGGGCGGATCCACTCCCTCCAGCCTGGCTGCGCCCTCTCCGAGGCCGGGGCGATTTTCCGTTTCGCAGGCCCGACACAAGGGCCAGGAGACAGTTTCCTGGCCTGGGATGAGCTGAGAGGTGCCAACAAGTTTGCATGACTGAACTAAGGGAAACACACCCACACGGGAGAACGAAAGTATTCACGGGGAGCTCTCACACACTGATGGGGATTTAAACATCAGCACAGCCCCAGAAACTCAGCTTATCCTGGGAGAAGGGGTGCAGATGGGCACAGGTGTCTGCACCTCATCGGAGCCCTGACGGTCACAGATGCAGTGTGCCCTGCAGCCCACCAGGGGGGGCAATATGGGGATGTGAAAGGGATGCAGAGAGGGGGGTGGGGGTTGGGACAAATGGGGTTGGAGGTACTAAAGGAAGGGTAGAAAGTAGCCGGGAAAGATCATTTTGATTCTTCAGCATGGGCTAGCCCTGCACTTGACTATGACAATGGGCCTTCTTGTGGGTCTATTCTGTCCTACTTGTTTTCTTCGTAGGAGACTCTACCAATGCGGCTCTCGGTAATCATAGTTTTGAGTATCTAAGAGACTCTTTTAAAAAATATTTTGTTTATTTATTTTTAGAGAGGGGAAGGGAGGGAGAAAGAGAGGGAAAGAAACATCAGTGTGTGGTTGCCCCTCACATGCCCCCTACTGGGGACCTGGCCTGCAACCCAGGCAGGAGCCCTGACTGGGAATTGAAGCAGCGACCCCTTGCTTCACAGTCCAGCACTCAATCCACTGAGCCACACCAGCCAGGGCTGGATGTAAGAGACATCTAACCAGTCGTGTGAAGGGTGAGGGCCAGTTGACAGTTCCGTACCAGGAAATGCTCAACTCCTGTCAAAGGGCCCCATCCAATCACTTACGGTGGGATGCCTACTCTTCAAATGTACAATTGAGTGTTAGATCTGTAGAAACGAATACTGGCAGCCCAGGAGAGTGGACTGGAATGAGCATGTGTGAACAATGACGACTTCACTGTACTAGTCAGTGGGGGCAGTAGATGCCATTGAGTGAGCATGTGTAACTGGGTGGTCATAACATTCAAAATGACTGAGCAAGTACAGCAATGAATCTGCATCAGATTTTTTGTAAAGCTCAGACATTCCTCCGTGGAAACTATTCAGATCATTCAGAAGGCCGCAGCTGTGGGCAACTGGTGACTGGCAGCTTCATCACGACGATGTGCCCGCTCACGCATCACATCTCACACAGAGTTTTTTGGCAAAACATCAAATCACCCAGGTGATTCAGCCCCCCTAAGCACAGATTTGATGCCCTGGGACTTCTGGCTTTTCCCAAAACTAAAATCACCTTTGAAAGGGAAGAGATTTCAGACGATTGATAAGATTCAGGCAAATACAATGGGGCAGCTGATGGCAACTGGGAGAACTGCGTGAGGTCCCTGGGTGCCTACTTTGAAGGGCACTGAGGCGTCACTGTCCTATGTACAGTGTTTCTTATATCATCTTTAGTAAATGTCCCTGTTTTTCATATTACATGGCTGGATACCTTCTGAACAGACCTCACATGTGGCTAAATGACCCCAACAAGGATGCCAGGACCATCCATTGGGGAAATGATGGTCTCTTCAACAAACAGTGCTGGGAAACCAGGTGCAAAATAATGACTTTGGATCCTTACCTCATACCACATACAAAAATGGACTCAAATCAGATCAAACACCTAAACATAAGACCTAAAACTACATAACTCATGGAAGAAAACAGAGAGAGAAAGCTCATGACACTGGGCTTGGCAATGATTTCTGGGATATGACACCAAAGAAACAGGCAACAAAAGCAAAAATAGACAAACTGGACTTCAGGAAAACCACAAACTTCTGTGCACCAAAGGCCACAGTCAAATGAGGCCACCTACACACTGGGAGAAGATGTTCCCAATCATCTATATTTGATAATGGCTTAATATCCAGAACATACATTTAAAGAAACTCCTGTAACCAAACAACAGCAACAACCAGAAATGACCTGATTAAAAATGGTCAAAGGACTTGCCTAGACATTTCTCCAAAGATAACATACGGATGGCCAGTGAGTGTATGAAAAGATGTTCAACATCACTCATCTCTGGAACATGCAAATCGAATCCACCAAGGGATATCACCACAGCCGCTCAGGACGGCTGCTATTGAAAAAACCCGGGAAACAGCAAGTGCTGATGGGAATACGGAGCACTGGAACCTCGTGCACTGTGGTGGGAACGTGAGATCGTGCAGCTGATGTGGAAATCAGCATGGCGGTTCCTCAAAAAATTAAGCATAGAATTGCCATAATTCCACGTGTATACCCAAAGGAATGGAAGCAGGGTCTCACAGATTTATTTGCACACCCACGCATTTGTACACAGCAGTGTTATTCACAATAGCCCAGGGGTGGAAGCGTCCCAAACGTCCATGGACGGAAGAGTGGGTGAGAAAATGTGGTTTATACACAAGGCATGGATTATTATTCAGGCTAGAAAGGAGGAAATTATGGTACAGGATGCCACGTGAATAAACCTCGGGACATAACATTGATCGTGCAGAGTGTGAGCTGGGATAATAAGTAACGTAAGACGTGCATTGCCAAGGGAAATGACTCAGTCACCAAAAGGCAAAAACTGTGTGATTCCACCGGTACGAGGCTCCGAGAGTAATCGGAGGTGTACACAGAGGCAGAAGGTGTTGAGGTGGTTCCCCGGGCGGGGGAGGGGAAAGGTGAGCCCGTGTGCAGTGGGTTCGGCATCTCGGTTTGGGAAGATCACCAAGTTCTGGGGTGGATGGCGGGGGCGGCAGCACAGCAGTCATTCCGTTTTGGAGATGCGCGCTGAGATACGTATGAGTGACATACATCATGTTTGGGCTTTGTTCCTGCTCAACTTGGGGTGAGTGGGGGCAGAGAAACAGGTGAAACGCCGCCAGCCATGAGTTGGTGACTCCATGAACGGGAGCACGGAGAGGTTCATGGTACTATCCCGAGTGCTCCGTAATGTTTGAGCTTGTGCTTAATAAAAAGTTTAAAGTTTTCCTTTGTATCAACGTACTTGGCTTTGGGCCACAGGCATCAGGAAGGTCAGAGCTCATGTTTTCATCGACTCGGACCACAGACTGGTGCTGACCAGAGGGGGAGGGGAAGGGGGAAGCAGAAGAGGGTAAAGGGGGATAAATAGTGATGGGAGGAGACTTGACTTGGGGTGGGGAACACACTGTACAACACACAGGTGATGTGTTATAGAGTCTAATCCCTGAAACCTATAAGGGGGGGGCCCAAAAAACCCCGGAATTATCTTCTGGAGGGTGGCCCCTTGTAGTACAGGCTTCCCTTGCTAGGTGAATGTTCTAGAAACCCATCTGTATCAGTGCACCAACTGGTGTTGTTGTGAGAGGCTGTGCTTGGCTTCAGTGATTTTTTTTTGAAGGTTCATTCAACGCGTTTGTCCATTTCATGATGGGGGATTTATGGGCGCACTTGCCCACGCTGCACTGCGTGTTCTGGGGGTTTTCACCAAAAACAGCATGACCTCCACACCCCACCCTCTCTTATTCACCTCATCTTGCCCTGAGCAACCTTTTTTTTTTGTTTTCCCCGGATGAAAAAAGTCCTCACAAGGAAACGTTCTGCTGATGTGGAAGAGGTGAAACAAAAAACGGCAGAAGAACTAAAAGGCATCAAAATCGACGAGTGGAAAAAACTTCTCGATAGGTGCACTGCATCAAACGAAGAGTACTTGGAAGGTGACTGGAGTTTCAACATGTAAGAATAAATACACAATCTTTAATAAACCAATTCAGTTTTGAGGGGTCCCTCTTCATATATAATTTTATTAACCAATGTCACCTCAACACATGCAGTTGAAAAAAAGAACGGACATTAAAGTACTTTGTGGAGCTGGAAGGAGGGAGCCCTGTGACAGGAGCTCAGGGGTGACTGAGGCACCCCTGGAAAAGCCTCCTGGCGAAGATGGGGGGCCCAGGAACCCCGATAACCGGCCTGACCAAATGCATTGCCCTTTTGCACACAGTGAAAGAAGCTGGCTTTCAAACCATCATGATACGTTGTCTAGAAACCATGTTCCAATATCCTTACATCATTAAAGCAATGGCTGTGAAGACTGAGCATCGCTAAAAACCACCTTGCTCAGTGAAAAGTACCAGGATACAAGATTTTATGTGCTTCCCGGCTCAGCTGCATGAACATATGCAAATGACGACGGGTAAGGAAATGCATCCAAGGGATATGGATGGCAACGTTTGAATTATGATTGATTTCCCCCCTAAACTTGGCTGAAGAGAAAATTCATAAATTCAAGAGAAAATTCACGAGTTCAAGGCAAGCCTGAAAATGTGGCTCAGAAGGATTTGCATTTCTAACCAGTTCCTGAGGAGGGGACGCTGCTGCCCTGGGGACCCATTTTGAGGACCGCCCAACCTTCACTCCAGGCTCAGAGCCCCGGAGCCCACGGCCCGAGCAAAGAGCGCACAACACGGCAACCAGCGAGGTAAATTTCACCTAAGGTTTCCCTGGGAAGGTGGAACCGAAGGGCTACTTTGCACACTAAATAACCATCTCAATCAGGATTCAATTTCTCACTAGAAATGTCTGCTCTCCTTAAACTCTTCCAGCTCTCCTTAACATTACTCTTTCAGAATCCTCCTCGTCTCTTTTAAGCACTTGGGTTCCTCTCGCTCAGTGGAAGCGAAACCTTCCCAACTCCCAGTGCCTGGCTCCCAGGGTTCCCATCCGGGCCCCTTCCTGCCCCTCCCCTCCTCCGGGGGAGCTGAGCTGGTGGGCCCTGCAGAGAGCAGCCTGGGCAAGGAGCAGGGCCATCATCTGAGTTATTATTGTACATAGCAACTCTCTTCTTTCTCCAGCAATCGTGTGTGTGCGTGTGTGTGTGTGTGTGTGTGTGTGTGTTTGATCGCGTCTGCAAAGTAACCAAAGCACAGCCCCGTGACCGAGGGCACACCTGCTCCACACACCAACTATAGCCCCCAAACTGTGACAACCCGGCAACGCACACAGCCCGCTCTTGTTCCAGGGCCCAGCCCTTTCATTAAAAGCCACCTGCCCGACAATAGCTCAGCTTTATCTAACTACCTAACGCCAGAACGCAAACAGCTCTAATTCAGAGCCCAGGGAAACAGTCCTGTTCCCCTGATGCAGACCGAGCTCCGGTGACCCAGCCTGGGGCTGTGAGCAGGAGGTGGGACCAGAGCCGGTGCCTTGGCACTGCCTGGGGTCTCTCCTCCCGAGCTGGGGCTACAGCCGGGGCCACAACCGGGACCTCATTCTGGAACTGGCACCCCAAGCTGCTTCGCAGCACAGCTCACCCACAGGGGACGGGCCAATGGGACAGCCACCAGCAAGGCTTCCTTAAGCACGCTCGGGTCCCGAGTCTGCCAGTATTGAGTCCCAGAGGCCCCTGAGGACCAGGAAGGGGACTATGAGGTGAAAATAATGAGGAAGGGAGCGGAGCTGCTTCCTCCTTCTGCAAGAAGAGCCGGGCCCGAAAGCGGCAGCCGTCAGTCACCACCATCCCTGAGCGCCAACCCCATGCCAGGTGCGGGCCGGGGCTCCTTGGGGCGCCCTTCAGTAATGCGATTATTCTGGAATCATTCCTCGCAGCCACAGCTAACGGCCCAGTAGGCCAGCCTCGCTCACCCCATAGCACAGGCGGGAACCCCAACCACGGCTCAGAAGAACGGACGCCTGGCCCAGACAGACACTGGGCTGGCGCCACGGCGGGTCTGCCCGGCGCTGGCCCTTCGCCGAGGGCCCCGAGAGTGGACGTGATGTCTCAGCCATCACTCTACCCCCGCACTTCACACAGAGCTCGGCGCACACTAGGTGCTAAGGAAATATTTGTCGCACACCAACAGGCCCCTCTTTGCCTGGCAGGTAACAGTCCTGGGGGGACAGAAAGCTTGGAGGCTGGAGAGACAACTGTCCTGTGAGGACACAGCGGCACAGATTTCTTGCCAGCAGACCCGGATTGGAGTCCCCCACCTGCCAGCTCTATGACGTTAGTCTCTAATTTGTCTCAGTTTCCTGACCCATGCATGTCCTCTGGGGGCGCTGCAACAGTGTCCTAAGAGCAACCCCTCACTCCTGCCAGCATATTGCCATGGGGGTCCCTCCTCTCCTCCAGAGAAGGGTGTGGGGGCACCTTGGATGGTGCCCCCAAGTCCTGGTTGGCATTGCATTTGCCAAAATGGTACTTAATAAAGTTATTTTCATTTCTAAGAGAAAATAATTTTTTTCCCTAAACCTTTCCATTTTTGTTGGTTTGGCCTCGTGGAAAAGAAAGGGAAGTTGCGCACGCTGACCTTCTGATGGCTAACGGCGTCCCTCGCAGGGCAGCAGTGTGTGTGTGCTGGGGGCTGCGGCTGGGGGAAGCGCAGAGACGTCGATAGCGTCTCGTTCCTGCTCTCGGCGGGGCAGCGAGGGGGCCACGAGGGACCAGGGTGCGGGGCTTCTCCCAGAGCCACCTGCTCGCTCACAAGATGGCGCCACCTCTCATCTAACCCTCGTGTGGGTGAAGATTCTGTTTCCCCATCTCGACAGGAGAAAAAGCCGAGGCTCTAAAAGATGGAGTGAACTGCCCACGGTCCTCAGGTGTCTGAATTCCATGCCCAAGCCCCAGTTTAACCCCCAGCCCAGGCCAGTGCGTCTTCAGCACCCAAAACCCAAGACCCTAAACGAAGGGCGCTGGAATCACAGACCCGAACCTCGGTCCGGCGGGCCGGCTGGGGTCCTGAGCAAAGCTCATGGGGCACCAAGCTCCACAACACACCCCGGTGACCTTTTCCTCAACTCCAGGCAGTTGTCACTGAGTTCGCATCTGAATTACAACGGACAACTTCATTCCTTTGGTCTAAGCTGGTAGGGTTTTTTTCATTAAAAAACTTTGTTTTATTTACTGATTTTAGGGAGACAGACAGGAGGGGGGAGAGAGAGAAACACCGATTGGTTGTTGCACTTATTCATGCATTCATCAGTTGACTCCTGTATGTGCCCTGACTGGGGGATTGAACCTGCAACCTTGTGTATCAGGACGAGGCTCTAACCAACTGAGCTACCTGGTCAGGGTGGTAGAGTTTTTTTTTAAGTGAGAACATACTAAGGAAGAATAGGTCAGATTTTGCTCTTGAGTCTGCACAGTGGCCTTCCTCAAAGTGTGACTCGCCTGGGCGCTGGTTCTAATTCAGAGCCCAGGGTCCTCTACGGGCAGAAGGAATCTGAAAGCTGGGACCCAGAACACGGAGTCTGCGCTCTGACCAACCCCCTGGGTGGACGCACTAGGCTCTGGAAACTGCTGAGACACAGTCACCAGCACGGAAGGGCCGTCTGCACGGAAGAGAGAACACTGGATGGACGTGCCAACTGCCTGTTAAGCAGACGGGTTCCCAAGGACGCCACACAGAGGCGAGACGCTGTCCGCCTGCCTGCTTGACCACACTGGCCATTTCCTTAGCCAACTTTTGCGTCAGGGGTCCCTCAAAATACTGCCACTCACTCTCCGTTAAAACGAACACTCAGAGAAAGGAATCAAATTAACTTGCTTTCACCACATCGGAGCTGTGATTTCACTGGCTCAGGAGATCGGCATCAAAACAAAGAGATCACTGATGTAGCAAGCGGGGGGACTAACAGAGAAATAACCACCAGGTAAAACAGCCCATGTGTGCCTGGACAAGGGGGTCAGCCCCAAACAGGTGGCTTCCTTGCTCTCCCAGAGGGCTGTGCCCTGAGCCTGCATCCTTGGAGAGTGGGAACCAGCTCAGCTCAGACTGAGTGAACACCCTCTTTTGTCCTCTCCTATCACCATTGCTCTCCGTTAGCTAACGGGGCGTGGGAAGCCATAAACCTGCTTGGAAACCACAGTGACGCACTCTTGTTCAGGGCTTGCGCAGCGTGCAGGAGAAAGAACGGGAATGTCTTAGATGAGGTCTTCCGGAGTGAAGATGTAACACGACGGTGAGAATCAGAACCTTCCAGGGGAAGGGCTCTTGGAGGTCGTCTGCCTCTACGGCAAAACACTGGAATTCTCCCTTTCGGTTTGAAGGTCTGAAGGCGGCTATCAGCTCTCCCGAAGTCCCGCCTTGCCCAGGATCAATGATCTCAGGTCTGTCGACCACTCTTCGTCCGAAATGGCGTTGAGTGCCCCCTCTCCTCTGTGGTCCCACACACCTTCCTCTGGACACAAAACCCTTCTGAGAGTGGAGCAGGAGCAGGACACCGTGTGCCGCATGGTCCCACGTGGGCAGAGGGCAGCACAGCTCTAACCTCCAGCAGCCGGAGGGGCGGACTCCGGGAGCCCAGACAAGGCTGCCCCCAGCTGCTCACAGCGCTGCGGGGGCTGCGGGTGCCTTGATCTGCAGACGAGGTGAAACCAAGGCTTGTCCTGCAAGCACAGGCGCCATAAGCCACAGGTGCCATCTGCACTGAACACCTGAAATCAGCATTTTGAACTCACACAGGTCACTGCTATGGGCGATATTTACTGCATCTCCCTGCGCTGGTTTAGGCCGACCACTTCCGTCTGGTCCACATCCGTTTGCACCCCGACAGGACCACCCACTGCTTCAGCCACCGGTTCAGCTCAGTTTCATCCACGTGTTTGATTTTAAAAAATGCAACCTGCTCCGAACTCTCACACCTCGCTTATTGCTGCCTCTGCCGTTACACAGTTAGTTGTACAGGTTCCGTACAGGAAGCCGTTACACAGTGTCTCTGCCGTTACACACTCGTACAGGAAGCAAAACTCTTGCGAACCTGAAATCCCTCCCTGTGAGCCACTGCTGATGCAACGTGAAAGTGTTTCCCACTCAAACAGCATCTGCCCCCACTGAATGCCAGCTCCTCTGTCCATCCTTCCATCCAACATTGCTGCCCATCGTCTTTGGCTGAGGGCAAACGCAGGGTGATTAGTTGCAAGGTGAATGGCACATCTTGCCCAACAGACAACGAACACACAGTAAGCCAAGGGCAGGGACACGGAAGAGCAGGTCAGGTCCTGCTGAAGCCGCAGATCAAAGGCGGCTGAGAAGATGGAGCAACTACAGGAGGGACATTTAACAAGGACGGTGTCTTCAAAGAAGTTTAGGCCAGACTCGTCTACATTTCAAGTATTTAGGGGAGACTTGGGAAAATGTCCCTCCATCCTCATCAACTTGCTACTTTTTGTTTTCTTGTTGTCGATCATAGTCGTACTAATGGCTGGGAAGCAATCCTACTGTCGAGTTATAAAAGTCCTCTTTGCATCTTTGATGCCAGTTCTTTATCAGCTGCTTTGCAAACATTTTCTCCCAGTCCGGGGCTTATCTTTTCCTTCTCTTTGCAGTGCCTTCAATGAAGCAGAAGTGTGTGGTTAATGATGACGTTTTAAACTGCAGTGGATAAAACAAGTGATCGTGGCATAACAAAGACTCCACCACACCTGGGTGCGTTAGCTACTGACAGATGTTTGAACAGGTTTGTTCGAAGGCATGAACCCTGCACAGCTCCCCGCAGGTTGGTAATGACCAGCTAGAACACGCTGACAAAGGTGTCGCACCAACGGGCATGTTTTTGTAAATGAACCACCCCGGCTTCCGGTTATGCCCGTCTTCATGAAGTGCTCACGAAGCGTGTAATAATCCATGCATGAGCTTTACCGTGAGACAATGTCACACCTGTTTCATAGAAACTCTCACTTCCCACCACTTGGAAACCTGAAAAATGATCTTCCAGAGTCTTTCCTGTCCATACAGTGTCCTCCATGGTCATGTCTGCCCACTCCTTCAGGACGCTGGGGGGTGGAGTGAACTGGGCCCCGAGGCCCCAAAGACACTCAGACTGGCTGAGAGTAGCTCTCCTTCCTTAGATTCTGACCTCTTCTTGGAGAAGTTTTTATTACTCCATTTGAAGATTATCCTTCTGGGATCAGAGAAGCCGGCTGGGTACCTAAAGACTAAAACCCATGTTCTGGTCGGGCGGCTCGGTTGGCTGGAGTCATCCGGTGCGTCAGAATGTCGTGCTCTGGATTCCCGGTCAGGGTGCGTAGGTTGTGGGTTCAGTCTCGGGTTGGGGTGTGTACGAGGCAACCAGTCAGTGTGTCTCTCCCACATTGATATTTCCTTCTCTTTCCCTCTCTCCTTTCCCCTGTCTCTAAAACCAATGAAAACATATCCTCGGTGGGGGGAGGGTTAAAAAAGAAGCGATGAGTGAAACCCACCCCTGCACTCAGCTGGCCTCTGGGAAGCAGAGCCCGGGGCGGCGGAGGCACAGCTGGCCGACCGAGCCGGGCTGGTGACGCCAGCGCCTCGGGGCTGGAATGGGTTCCTGCCTGAGCTTCGACAGCAGAGGACGGTGTGGACGCTGCAAGGACACAGAAGGCACGCCCTGGGCTTCGAAGGAACCACAAGGACAGAGGAGACGGCCAGCTCACAGGAATGGGGTTACACCAAGTTCAGTGCCTCCCGGGTCATTAAGTAAAAAATCAAAAATAAAATAAAGTAAAATAAAGCAACTAAGGCCAGCCTTTGCAGAAGCCCCTGAACCCGCAGAGCCCCAGGCCAGAGAGAGAGCAGCGTTTTGCCCCCGGAACATGCCAGCTCTGTGCGATGCACGAGCAGCCTTTGCCTGGTTTCGGAACTGGGAGAACCTCCGAGATCCAGGTGCCACAGAGCCTCCAGGTCCCGCATGTGAGAAGGAGAAGGGTCTCGAGAGGGAGCAGTTCTACTTTCTGTGGCCAGCCAGCATCCCGCCACCTTCCCGCAGCAGGGGCGGCGTCGGCCTTTCCGGTTACAGTCTCATCGGAACAACACAAGGCGCCTGTGTCTCTCACAAGGCTGAGCGCCTCCGGGGGTGTCCATGCCCTACTTGGCCCTCGGCCTCACCTCCCGAGCACCTCTCCTGCCATTTTCTGTGCACTCTGAAGACCCTTGGGGCGCATCAGCACTCTCACGGCCAGTCCAAGTGATGTTCTCAGTATCTCTCAGCCTCTGTTCACAGCACATGCACTTCTCTCTCACTGCACAACGCGGTTCAGCCACTCGCTCTGTGCCAGTCCCGCTAACAGCTAACCACTGCTTTTGGTTTCCCGCTTATTCTTCTAGGGTCTTTTTAATGCATACGCCAGCAGTACAAACATCTATTCTTTTTTCTTCTTTTGATTTTTTTTTACAAACATAATTAGTATACTTTGCTTTTTCATTCAACAATATTCCTTGGAGATATATCCTTGACATTGCATATCTATCATCTATCTATCTATCTATCCATCCACCCATCTACCCATCTGCTAGTCTGTCTATCCAACCTCCCAAAGCCTTGGGTATTTTATTTAAATTGATACGGTTTCCCTAGGGAAATGTATGCAAAATGTCAACAATCACATCTTTTCAGTGACGAAGGATATGAGAGATGAAAATTTAAAGTAAAACATAAGGCAATCAGATGCTCTCTGAAAAGCACTGGAAGATTCTTGCAAGTGAAAATTTTTCACATCACCCCGTTATAGCAAATGCTACAGCATCAGCCAACATCCAGCCGGTTGCACAGGGCTGGCGTTGCTGGGTGCAGTGAGCCCTCGCCATACAGAGTCTTTGACGATGGGCTTGATGACGCCATTGCCTGAGCTGGGGATGGGGTCCATTATCAGCAAAGCACCTTGTTTCGTATTGAACAGCTCTCACTGCCTCATGTGTTATGCCCAAACTCGGCAGCTCGAAGAAAACGCATTCATCATCTTACCATTTCTGAGGGCCAGAAACTTGGGAGTGGGGTAGTGGTGTTTCTGGCCCTGAGCCTGTCACGTCGTTGTTCTGAAGATGTCAGCAAGAGCCCTCAGTTCCTCGCTCAGGGTCTTCTCCGCAGGCCACCAGGCGCACAGCGGGGCAGCAGGCTTCCCCCGGAGCAACGATGCAAGAAAGAGGAAGGGAGGTGAAGCCCTATCCCCTACATCACTCCCGCCAACTTCTGTTCAGTAGCAGAGTCACAAAGACCAGCCCCTACTTAGGGGGGGGGCTGTGAAGCTCTACCTCTTGGGGGCAAGAATATCAAAGAATTTTGGAGTCTATTTTAAAACAACCATGCACCCCACGATTCTCTGTCTCTCCTAGCCTTTTACTTTTTATTTTGGTTCTTTAAGACAAAGAGCTAATTCTCTTTTTTTTCTTCAGTTAATTTTTCTTGAGTAAATTTCTTCAGTTGTTTAAGTCACATAGAACGTACCCACGAAGAACCTCATTGGGTAAGTCCTGAGATGTTTCGTGTCCTGAGCACCACATCATTGTTACCAGGAAACCAGTGTTCTACACTGTAGCCTGGAAGATGGGAGGCAAGATTGAATTCAGGGTCACTGGCTCTGGTTTCTGTGTGACAGGCCCATCTTTTTCACGGACTGGCCAGCAACTGGTGTTTCTTCCACTGCTGTAAAGTCAGCCACCTGATGCTTAGCAATAACGAGCTCGCCTGGAGGCCAAAGAGCCAACACCCCTCATGGACACAGGCGTTAGGACCCCTTTCTCACTGTCATTCAACATGGATGCAGAGCCCTGGATGCAATATAAAGAATGCAGGAACGCCCTTATACGTGTGGGTGTCAACAGCATGAGTTCCTAGACGTGGAATTGAGTGGTTAACGGCCATTGAGAATTTAACAGACACCGTCAAACCGCCCACAAAGTGATCATGTCCCTTCATCCTCCACGACAGCACTCAAGGGGGCCCAGTTCTGCCTGCCTTCACTTACACGGGGCCTCCAAACAAACGTGTAAGAGCCACAGCTGTTGGCTCTCATTGAGTCGGCGGACAGAGGAGTGGGGCTCCTACCTGTGAGAACTTTCTCAATGTGCGGCAAGTCCAGTCCGCATCCACGATGGTACTTTGGAAAGGAGCCGAGGTCAGAGAGCTGGGAGAGGGTCAAAAGGGGATGGGGCGTGGCCTCAGCCCGCACAGGTGGTAAGCACCTGTTCTTACAGCTGAAGAGCATCCCACGGTCCACCGGAGTCATACCCTCTTCAACCAGTCCCCTGCTGATGAATATTCAGGTTGTCTCTGACCTTCGGCCAATTACGAATGATGTGCACCGCTGCCTCGTTCAGATGTCACGGTCCACGCTTGCTCGGGCATCTCCTCGTGTAAATTCCTGTGCCAGTGTGCAGTGCGAGGACAGAGCGGGTGTGCGCCTGCGACTCCGATGGGCACCGCTCACAAAGCGCCCCACACCCGGCGTCTAATCCACACTCCCCAGCAGCGCTCTGCCAGCACCGGCGTCCGCGGCACTCTGCCAGCACGGCGCGTTCCCGAACCTTCTTATCCGACGACCATTTGTCCGTCTGGTGCGTAAGAAAATCAGACTGAGTTCACATTTCTTTTACAGTCAGTGACTTTGAGCATCTCTTCCATCTATTTACAGCCATTTCCATGTTCTTTCCTATGCACTACACATTATACTTTGCAAAAATGTACTGAGCTCTTGGTCACTTTTATGTAGATTTGTAAACGTTCTTCATGAGATCACTTAACTTCTTGTTTATATGAATTGCAAATATTTTCCCCAGTTTGTCAGTTTGTCTTTTTCACTTTGCTTATGGCGACTTTAATTTTTTTTTTGCCAAGCAGTGGTCTTTCAACTTTTTTTTAAAAGTGTAGTTTAATTTGTAATTTATTAAATTAAAAAATTTTTAGATTTTGTATCATTATAAGAAAGGCAACAAAAAGAAGGTAATAAAAGAATTATCTCAGGTTTTGCCCTGGCTGGTGTGGCTCAATTGGTTGGAGCATCATCCAGCAGACTAAGAGGTCGCAGGTTCGATTCCTGGTCAGGACGCATACCCAGGTCGTGGGTTCGATCCCTGATTAGGGCACATATAAGAAGACAACCAATCGATGTCTCTCTCTCTCTTCCTCTCCCCCTCTCTCCAAAGCAATGGGAAAAAAAAGTCTTCAGGTGAGGATAAAAATAAATAAAAAAGAGTTATCCCATGTTTTTATCTAGTACTCATAAAATTTCTGGTTTTACACCAAAATTCCATTTGCATTTATGTAGGCTGAGAGTAGGAGGTATGAGTCAAATTTATTTTTTCTCCTAGATGGCTTCCCAGTTGTCTCAGCATCGCTTACGAAACAGCCCCCTTCCCTTCACTACGGGAGACACCGCGTGTGTCTCCGCCAAAGCGGTCGGTCTCCGGGCCCCCGGATGTTCCGGCGAGTTTCTGGGCGCGGGTCACACGGGCGTTTCTGACACGTGCAGCTCCACACGGCTCTGACCCCAAGGCTTCCTGGCGGAGTTTGACCTCTGCATCACTAGTTCCCTGGGCCATGCTTCTTCTGTGTCCAGGGTTTTCGTGTCCACTTCCTAAAACAAGCCTGTTGGCGTTTTCAGCGGGATAGCGTGAAACTCAGAAATGAACGCAGGGAGGAGGCCTGACGTTTTTATGTTGTTGAGTCCGAGGAGAGTTTAATGTTCTCTTCACAGCAGCCCTATAAAATGTTGTGAGGTTCATTACTAGGGATTTAAAATGGTTTTTGTGGAGTTTGTAAATGGGCTCCTTTCTTTCACGTGGTTTCCATGGGGTCGGCGCCCCCACTGTCCGCCTCAGGGGCCAAAGGGCCAAAGTCAAATGACCCCCACTTTAGGGTCTCTCCATGCCCCCCAACCACGTGCTTCCCTCCCGTAAACTTCAGGAGGAACCCGTCGCCACTCCTGCGTCCCTGTAACCTGCAGTCACCGAGCTGTTTGCCTTGCTGACCAGGGAGCACCCCTCCTTGTTCTTTCCTCTACAGTCCGAGCAATAGAAGGTTCCTGAAGGAAGCCAGCCGCCTGCCAGAGGCCCAAAGTTTAGCTTGACGAGGCCCCATCAAGGTCAGAGGTTGGAATAGCCCACAGGTCCCCTGTGGTCCCCCTGCAGCTGGCTGGCCCTGTCTCCTGTGTGAGGCAAGGTGCGTCCCCAGCCCCCTCCCCGGGGAACCAGCCCAGCTCTGCCCACCCTCCCCCGGCCTCTCCTTCTGTCCCAGCTGAACGAAAGCTTTCCTGGGTTCTACCCCCCCCCCCGCCCCCGCTCACCGACTGCCCCGTGATGCATCTCCTGTCAGCTCAGGGGCCCTGCACTTCTCATTCTATTTGAGGTAATTAACTATCATCTTCAAACACAGGCTTCCGAGAATGCCAGACCCTGGGTTACAGGCAGTGGGGACGCGGCTGCTCTGACTCACTCCGCCGGGAGACACCCCGTGCTCCCTGCCCCGGGCACGTCGACGCTGTGGAGACCAGGAGGTTCTGCAGTGAAAAAGCCCGCCTTTCACAGACTGACCTGACCAGCTCGGGCCCTGGCTGGGGGCGGGGCCGTCAGTGTCCCCTTCCCACAGACTCGCTGCCCAACCCCCGGTAGACAGTTGGGGCGACCCCAAGAGAGTGTGACCTCTGCGCCATGCCAGGATGCACTCGGTATGTACGTGGATGGGGGAGGGTCCAAGCCCCCCCCCCGCAATGGCTGCCCAATGCGCCACAAGAGGTGAGACCACAGGAATCTGCTAAGACCCTCGAGGCCGGGGGCAGACACCTCCCCTGCCTGACGGGTCCCCAGGGGTATGAGACGTGTACACAGTGGGCCGCCCTGCTGCAGCAGAAGGGAAAGGACGTGAGGGGTCCCTGTTTCCCACTGGGGGAAGGAAGCTTCTATGTGGGACAGAGGAAACACTAGGAAGTAGCTAGAAACACACAGAGAGGAAGAGGGAAGCCGAGGGGAGGGATGTGTCTTTGCGCTTGGAGCTGGTGGCCAGGGTGGGCCTCCCTGTGCAAGGTGGGGCCCAGGCCTCTTGGGAGAGCAGCAGGCAGAGCCGGCAGAGGTGGGAGACTGGGACCCGCCCGGCATGGGCCCTGCCACTCCCAGGGGGTGCACAGTGCCCCCTGGCCACCAGCGATTTCCTGCAGGGACTTAGGAGTTTGTGACTCACTCACGGGGACGGCTTGCTTCCTGGCACGCCCCCTAAGCTCCCCCACAGCAGTGGCCTCGCGGCCCTCCTCCTGCTGTAAGTAGACACACGTGGTTCCATCAGGGGAGACCAGACTACCCCTCACCCGGACCTGAGAGTCCACACTGGGGTGATGTTTTCCCCTGGCCCGTCCTCGGGGTGGCGGGGGGAGCATGACTCTGGAAGGACAGGGGGTGTGGGGCGACTTCTGTCCCCAGAGAGGCAGCAAAGACCAGGATCTGGTGTCTGGGCTGGGCTGTGGTGCCCCCGACAGGTGCAGACTTACAGTTCAGGCCTTAGAGTCTGATCAAGAGGAAGAGAAACACGATTGGGACAGATGGGCGCCTTGTGGACAAAGCCAGAGCAGCTCTTGAACCTTTTTTCTATGCAGTGTTTCCCTGTAAAACAGCCCACACCGAACACTAACTAGCCCACCAACCCACCGAGCCAACCCACCGACCGACCAGCGGACCAACCCGTCGGACGACGAGGGTGAAACCATGACTCTGTTTCTCTCTCCCTCTTTCCTGTTCCCGGCATGGAGCCCTGGGGACGCCCAGGGAGCCGCTGCTGGCCCTGCACCCATTTGCTGTTCCACCTCGGTTTCCCGCCCCAGGCCTGGGACCCAGCTGCGGCTGGTGCCCCAGGGAGACAGCAGCCGGGACCCAGGCCGAGTCTGTCGCCTCCCCGGAGCCCTGGCCCCCACGACAGCGCCGCCGTCTGATCCTCCTCCACACCCACACACCGGACTCGAACACTCACGGCAGCTACCAAAGGCCCCTGTTCTCACAGCGCTCGCTCCCCGGAGCCACGGTGACACGCTGTCCTGCTGTCCCCGTCCCTTCCGGGAGCAGCTTCTGCTCACGCCTTGGCTCCGCAGGGGGCTGTTTCCACCTTCCGAGGGGTTCCTGGAGGCTGGGTCTCCCGGCAGGGCGGTGCGGGCGAGACTGTGCCCAGGCTGGGGGTGGCTGCATGGCCTGCGTCCTGCAGCGTCGTTCCCACCCAACGAGCCCACGCACTTAGACGGAAAACCGGCGCAGAGAAAGGTGTCGGGGAGCCCCCCGGACAGTGTGCACCTCGGGTTTCTGTCCTTGCCACCTGCCGGTTCCAAAGCAGCAGAGCTCCACCATCGCCTCGCTGAAGCTCACTGTCCTTGACCTCCAGGCTGACATTGTCTTCTGCCACACTGATACAGGCCCTGCTTCTCTGGGAAGGGCCACAGCTGAGGGCCTGGGTGGGGCTGGGGCCTGCAGCCCTGCGGGCGTCCGACAATGGCTTGAAGACAAGCGGGCCCACGCCCACCAGCTCCCTGAGCAGCCGGGGTTCTGACTGGGCTGCCCTGAGGCCCCGCTGCTTCCCTGACAGAACCCTCCTCCGGGGCCACCAGACCTCCTGCCTCCTGGGCGCCAGCCTCCGGCTGTCCCTCCGGGGCAGCCACTGTGTGTAGCCCGGGGACACCGCCTCTCTCTCCCAGCATAAGGCTGGCGGCTGGGACAGTCCCTCAGTTCAGAGGCTGGCACAGCAGGAGTGCTGGTGGAAGACAGGTGGCTTGTCGCCATGTGGTGATTCTCCTTCTGGGGGAGGCTCTTCCCCTCGGACCCTGGAAGCCCCGTGTCTGCAGCTGGCGGAGCAGGGAAGAGGCGGGTGGGAAACGCCCGCCTGCTCCTGCCCTGCCCTGAGGGACACGGACACGTGCCCCCTTGGAGGGAAGCTGCCTGGCCCGACTCAGAAGGGAGGCTGGGGGACCTGTGGGATCTCCTTCACAGGCCCACGCAGGCAGGAGGCGCTGGGGTCTTGGAGAGACCAGGGGCTCGCCGAGGACTCCCACCAGCTGGGGGCGTGGCCAGGAGTCCAACATGGCTCTGCCCCTCCTCTTGGAGGAAGACCTGTGTCACCTCACATGCCCCCCAAAAGGGTTCTGCAAAACGCACAGGCACTCCTGTCCCCTCAGGCCACCGAGTCCTTCTCTCCACTCCCTACTCAGGAGAAAGCATCTTCCCCAGAAACAAGCACTTCTCTGAGCTGGGCTTAAACACACCAGCATTCGCCCAGCCTTCGTAAAACCAGATGCTTAAAAATAACCTAAACACGCTCACAAAACCCAACCCCCCAACAGTAATTCACAATAAAATATTAACAAGCCCGTCCCTGTTCCGTTGGGAGCACTTAAAACCTTTCTCTGAAAACACCCCCATCCTCCCCCAACTCGAGAGAAACATGTAGCAAAATGATGCCAGAAAATGGTTCTAATGATGTGTTCCAGCGGCAGGGGAGCCGTAGCTTCCAGTGCTTTTAATATATTTTGTTACAAATTAATGATGTATGTGTGATCGAGAGTAACTCATTAAACGTGTCATAAAGCGAGGCACTTAGATGTGATTGGGATCCCAATGTACTCCTAAACATTACATTAAATACATAAATCATTTTGTTTTTGCCCCACTTAAAGTAGGAAACAGCCAGGGAGGCCAATGTAATTATGATAATTCTATTGAAAAAGGTCCAGAAAGTACAAGGATAGGATTTGCACAAGCATCAGAAGGGGCAGTGCGTTCTGGCCGGTCTGATTTTTGTCTCTTGTGATGATCTCAGCTAGATGCAATGGGGTGTGGCCATCAAGCGGGCTAGTACTTCCAGTGACTGACAGCTCCCTAGGGCCAGGGCCGCCAGTTCCCAGACACGGGGGACCCACCAAGAGCTGGGGTCTCTCCTAGGCTACGCTGGCCTTGCCTAGAAACCACATCTGGAGTTTCCCAGGGATGCTCAGTGCTGATCCCTAATCCACGCAGCCCCAGACCTCGGGTGGGGGGTGTAGGTAGCAGGGGGAGGGGAGGACTGGCTCGAGGGTGCCAGTCCAGCCTCCTCTTTCTCTGTGGCCCCACAAATGCAGGGACTTTCACTTGTGCCAGTCCCAGCTGTGCCCCTGGCACCTAGGAGAGTGCCTGGCCCTTGGGCAGCCCTGGCCGACTCTGTGGAGTCAATGAATGCGCCCACCCTCCTGGACCGAGTGTTCCTGCCTCCTCGCTTCCCACTGAGTGGCCCCCCTCCCTGCAAGGAACTGTGGATGGAGCGGCAGGCCAGAGGGTGTCGGGGCTCAGCAACAGGAAGGCCAGGACACAGGGCAGCAACATAGGAACTTGCTGCGGCTGACGGAGAGGCTACAGCTCAAAGCCACGGACAGGCCTTGCGATTCTTCAGGGTTTCCGGACAGAGTTCTCGCTACTGCTCAGGAACAAGGTGCCCTGCCTCCAAACACCGACACTGACAATGACAACGATGACAACAATGACAACAGCAACAAAACGACAACGATGACGATGACAACAACAATGACAATGATGATGACAACGACAAGAACAGCAACGACAACAATGACAACGATGACAACAGTGACAACAAACAGTGACGACGATGACAATGATGACAATGACGACAATAACTATAAGAACGACAATGACAACGATGACAACGATGACAACAGCGACAATGATGATGATGACAACAATGATGGCAACAAACAATGACGATAACAGTGACAATGACAATGACGACAACAATGACAACAAGGATGACACCAACAATGACAAGAACGACAATGAAAATGACAACCACGACGACAACCACCACAGGAGCCAAACCCTGAGCGCCACTGCGCCTCTGTCGGGAAAGGGGACGCACTCCGTAGCCCGACAAGGAGAGCACTCCGAGTCCCGCCTCCGAGCGCAGCTCCGACCCCGTCAGCCTCAGCCTCCGCCGTCTGGCATGTCCCCCGCTTGGAGAGTGAAGGCCTGTCCTGTGTGTGGTCCTGCGCCCTTCCCGGCCTCAGTCTGACTCCCCCTTCCGACCCAAGGCCTGCTGGGCCCTGTCCCGGCACCGAGCTGGGGGAGCCAGACTGCTGCCCACCGGCCCGCCTCCCCCTCAGAGCCCGCTCTCTTCTCCAGGCGCCCAGAGCGGCAGCCGTGGTGCTTCTAGAGGCCAGCGGCTGCTCTGCTCCACCCAGATGCCTCGGCCGGACTCACATGCCAGCGGTCAGGCCTCCCTGCAGGCATGGAGCTCATGGGGGCTGCTCCCGCCCAACTGCCTAGTCTTCTCTGTCCCCTCACCCCAGAGCCTGCACCGAGTCACAGTCCCCTGGGGAGCCACCCCTCTGCCACATGCTGCTCTGCTTGCCCAGGACTCAGCACCCAGAGGACTGAAGGCTCGTCTCTAAAGGGACTGCTCCTTGGCCATTTCCCCCGAGAACCCCCCTCCCTGCGCCAGGCTGCGCACCTGGGCCCTGCCTCCGCCCTGCACAGCCCTGACCTCCTCCGGCTCCCCGACTCCCCTGCTGGGTGCGCTCCTGAGGCAGGGGCCACTCCTAATTGTGTCCCCACGCCCCGTCCAGAAAAGAGGCGCAGTCACATCTCCAGAAAGGACAAACCTCCGGAGTGCAATCACCCTGCTCTGCTCCTTAGACTTCGAATGGTGCAGCTGCAGGAAGCCCTGCGGTTCCAGGTGAGTCTGCACAGGCACACGCGTACACACACACTCATACACACACACACACACACGTGTACATACGCGCGCATGCACACACAGAGCCCGGGAGGAGTCAGGACTGGAGGCATCCAGACCGCCCGCCCCGCTTCTGGGTGCAGGTGCTTCTCAGCATCTTCCAAGCAGAACTAACCGGCTGACGTCTGGGAGGCTGACACTGGTATAGGAGGCTGAGGAGAGCTCCCATCCCCACTGACGTGCTCACTTTTTCTGGCAGCTGCACGACAGCAGAAGGTCCAGCGTTTGCTTATGGAAAGGGGTCACCACTGGCAGAAGTTTCTGGAAGACCTCAGACAGTGCAAGTGCCCCGACCTGCTGGGACCACCTTCTGCCAGCCATGGCCGCCTCCCGGACCTGAGCGGCCGTCTTCCTGCCCCAGAGTCAGAGGCTGCCTGCGGTTTCACCTGCCCTGCCCTGCACAGCCCCTTCCCGGCACCTCCCCCTGGGGCCCAGCTGTGCAGGAGACTCCTGGGAACTGAGCCCCTTCAGGTCACGTCTGCAGTGTGCGCGACACCCACACGCATCCCTGTGGCCAGAGCCCCCCCTGGTCCCCCAGCACTGGCGCTTCCTCAGGGCATCCCTGGGGCCAGCTGTCGCCAGGACAGGGAAGGTGGGGGTGGGGTGTCGATCATCTGGGGGGAGAGAGGAGCTCGAGTTTCTCCAGGATGCTTTGAGTGCTCAGTGGGGTGACCAGGCGTGAGGCTGGAAACCCAGGACAGCTGGGCTGGGCTCTCACACTCACACTCTGATTCCCCACTGGGGCGCCCGGTCACGAGAGGGCGGTGCTAGGAGGCCCTGTCCCCCCGCAGGGCCCCATGTTGACGCCGTGGGGGTCAGTGCCCGTTCAAGACCCCCCACAGGGCGGCCGATGACCCAGGCATGGGTGCGTCCTCCAATGCCCCCCTCAGAGGGGATCACAACACGGTGGTGGCTCCTCCCGTCTTGACGGCATTTCACGGTTTACAGGGCACCGTGTAAACCGTACACGGTTTACGTATGTGGTGTCGCATCCGATCACACAAGAACCTCTCGTGCAAGGCGGTGCATGACCCTCACCTTCCACTTACACACGAGCATCGGAGGTGCCCAGATGCCCCTCCCTCGAGTGTGGCAGAGGACCAGGGCTCAAACAACCTCAGGGTCCCCAGCAAGGCACCTGTCACTTCTACCCGGCACGGTGAATCCTGCTTCCTGCATCCGGTCTCATCAGCAGCAGTTTAAAACCTGCAGCCAAGACCCAGCAGCCCCAAGGCCTCTGCAGCCAAAACGCAGCTCGCCGGCCAGCAGCACCCACAGCCCGGAAGCTCACTAAGAAAGACTCTCAGAGCCACGCAGACCTAGGGATTCGGCGTCGGCCCTTCGCCACGGTCCGGGCGACCTGCAGGGGTGCAGCGCGAGGGGCTCTGTGCTGTGGGCAGCTTACATGTGCTTTCCCCTCTCCGTGTCAGCTGACGTACCCTCGCCCACCAGCGAAGTCGGGGAGGGCGCGGAGAGAAGAAACGTCCACCTCGTTGCTCCCCGAGGACCTCAAGGAGGGCAGGTGTGTCCCCTCTCTGTGAGGAAGGTCTCCACCGTCTTCCTCCCCACTCCCCGCCCCAGCTCCCTGCCGGAGGGGCACTTGCAGCCGGGGCACGTCTCCTTGGCTGGCTCCAGCTCTTCCCCGCTCTGGCCTTCAATTTGACCAAGCACGCAAATGAAGGATGCGATTTCATCTTCCTTGCTGTCTGGGAATCCTGCCGTCTGTTTAAAGAACCCTCAGTTTGGTCCCGGACAGAGCCGTGACTTCCTCAGCCTGCGGCGTGAGGACTCCTCTCCCCCTCTTCTGAGAGAGAGCCTCCCTTCCCCTCCAGCAGGGGCACGACCTGGCCAACATGCCCAGCAGAGCTGGGGGGGCAGAGCTGGGGGGGCAGAGCTGGGGGACTGGCAGCTCTGCTTGGCCACAGGCCTCACCCTGCTTCCCGCCACACGGGAACTTTAAAGAGGCGGAGCCAAGCTCTATCCCAGAAACTGGGCAAGGTCTTAGTCGGCTTCGCTAATCGAGTTACACGTTACGACGATGACAACGACCCCGGCCTGCCCGCCACTGTTCTCCAGCTGACCGGAAGTCACCGTCAGCCTGTCTTGACTCTTCCCCTGGCAGACACTTTTTACAGGATACTTTCCGGCGCACACCCGTGCTAAAATCAGGAGTTGGTCTCCTAAGTTTAACTAGTGAGCTTCCGAGACCTTTTATTTTTTCCTTCTGCATTGTTGCAGCACAGCGGTCTGAGGCTGCCGCGAGTGGCCCAGTGGCCAGCAGCGCTGTCTCGTCCTGCGGGAAGCGATGGTCATGTTCAGGGCACACATGGGGGCAGCCGGTGGCACCGCCCCCTGGGGAGGCTCCCCGGCAGCCGGCAGGTTTGTGGGGGGCAGGGAGAGAGCACTGGCTCTTCTCTCCCCGGAGAACAGGCACGAGCTCTCTCTGTGGGCCCGGTCAGCGGCGCAGCATCCCCTCCCAGTCAGTGCAGAGAAGGGCGACAGACACTCCCGAGGACACATTAAACTCGCTCAGGGCTACTTGACGGTTCGATGCACCGTGTACTGGCTGCCGCTTTTCTCTGGGACTAAGAGCAGGCCCTTCGTGTTCTCTCGCCTCAGGACGATCTGGCCCTAGGGAAGAAGGTTCTGCACAGACCGTGTCAGGCTGCCTGCGGCTGCTGCCCAGGGGAGGTGCAGTAAGCGTCTCTTTAGCAGCTTCTGGCTGAGTCGGCACCGAGCTTGCCCAGGGCCTGGGGTCCGGTCTGGTGGTTCCAGGCTCGTGCACGCCTTGTCTCCGGAAGTCACTCCCAGTCCTTTGCACTAAGGGGACCCGTGAGGCTGGCCCGTGACTCAGCCTAGCTGCCCGACAGCCCTTGCTCGAGAGGCAGAGGTGTGGCCCGTGGGCCTCCCAGAGGGGCCGGTGCAGATTCCCTCACGTGTCCAAGATGTTCACGCCGCCCAAGACGCGGTGGTGGATCTCGGAGGGATTCGGAGCTGAGTCCAGACCTCCCTCCCCAGACCTCCTGCTTCCAGGACCCAGCAACGTGCTCGGCTGCCCTGGGACTTCTAAGCGCGACTTCGGAGCACAGTTCAGTCTGAAGAAGATGGGAGATGGGACAAGTGACAGTGGAGGGTGTGTGTTCAGTGCCGGGGGGCGGTATGTGGCCAAGTGGGGGGAGGGCAGTGGGGCGGGGGTGGGGAGCCTTCGACTCTCACCTGTTTTCCCGCACCGGCACTGACCACAGGCGGGTTTCCAGGCCCTGCCCGGTCAGCTCGGCCGGCACTCTTCCCACCCTGTTTTGTTTTCTCTCTCAGCAGACCTGCTTGGGGCCGGCCGGCGGGAAGCTCTGTCGCCGCCCAGGGAGGGCCTCTGCTGTGGGCCGCCGTGAGCCCCAGTGTCGGCCCCAGGGAGGAGCAGGGTCCAACCCTGACAGTGTGTGACTCCGGAGGAGGAGGGCTGGGAGGGCGGAGGGCTGGGGCCCAGTTTCCAGCCTCCTGCTGAAAGGGGCGCCAAACCAGCGGGCTCCACACGAGAAAGAGAAGTCAGCCAAGTGCAGACGCAGCTTTGGTTTTCCCAGCCACAAGGCTAGGTGCTCAGAACCCTGCAGCCACACCCACAAAGGGCAGGGGACTGGCATTGGAGGGGGACCGGAAAGCAGGTCCTTGCAGAGAGCACCTGAGGGAAGCTGAGCACGGGAAGCAGCGAGGTCACCTGGCTCCCCCCATCCCCGGCCTGAGGAGGGGGATGGGGCCACTGAGCTCCCCTGCCCTGTCCGGGGACCTGCCTGAGGCCATTCGGGAAGATGCCGCCTTCTGCTGCACACAAGGGAGCTCCCAGGCTCGAGGGCGGAGGAGAGGGTGTTCCTGCCCCTGCCAGTGGGAGAGAGAATTCAGGTCTCGGGTCCTGTCCCACTAAGACATCAGGTGCCGCTGTGACTTGTCGGCACTGTCCCCTTGGCCTGCCCCGGCGCCCGCACCAGGAGCGCGGGCCCTGGGGGAGCGGCGCAGCCCGGGGAACCGCCGGGAGGCCTACCTGTACCGCTGCCACACCGACTGCCTCTCCTCGGCCTTGCACACGTGGCCCGCATAGTACAGCAGGAAGAACAAGCAGTTCCAGGTGGTGGCGAACCAGGTCAGGGTGAAGGGCGCGTCGAACGTGCGGAAGGTCAGCTTGGCGAGCTGCGTGGAGCCGGCCCAGGAGGCGCACACGCACAGCACCACCGCCAGGCCCCAGGCCAGCTTGCGGAGTCGCGGCCCCGAGCCCCTGCAGCAGCCGTGGCTCGCCCGCCCGGCCTCCGCCCCCGCCGCGGCCTCCGTGGGGCCCGGGCCGTCCCGGGGGCGCTCCTCCCCTGCAGAGAGAGGGCGGTCAGGTTAGCGAGCTCCACACCTTCCTCATGCCCAGAACGGGCCACCCACTGCCCTGGGGAGGGGGTGGGAGGGAGCTCCTTGGAACAAAACTTCGAGACCAGGGCACCCACCCCACTGCCTCGGTCAGGGCCAGCCACCCTGGGGGGGGGGGGGGGGGTTGGGGGGGGGGGGTGGAGGTAGCTTTCAGAAACAAAATAGAGAGTGGGGCACCCACCCCACTGGCAGGCTAGTGGCCAGCCACCCTGGGGAGAGGATGGGGAGGGAGCTCTGGCAGCTTCCTGAAATAAGACTGAAATAGAAGAGCCCTGCCTGCTGTGGCTCAGTGGATTGCGCACTGGCCTGTGAACTAAATGTTGTGGGTTCGATTCCCAGTAAGGGCACGTGCCTGGGTTGCAGGCCAGGTCTTCAGTAGGGGGCGTGTGAGAGGCAACCACATGCTGATGTTTCTCTCCCTCCTTCTCCCTCCCTTACACTCTCTAAAAATAAATACATAAAATCTTTAAAAAAAAAACCTTAAAGAGATTTCCTTTGGTTTTCTTATCCTACCTGCTCCCCCAGAGCGTGTTGGAAATGCACAACCTCAGACCTAACTCCAGAACCCCAGAGCCAGAATCTGCATTTCTAGCCTTGGGAAATGCTTCTCCAGAACACACGATCGCAGAAGTAGCTTTCTGCAGTCTGTGTCCGCTGCCTGAGCTGCTGTGCTCCTGAGCCCGGGGCAGCACCTGGCACCGGATTCCCTCTCCCCCACCCCACCCCGAGGGAGCCCCAGGCCTTGACCTCTGACAGCTCCCAGGGCCTGGACAGAAGCCGCTCCCTGTCTGTCACTTAAAGGCATGGACGCCAAGATTCTCATCCCATTCTGCACGTATGGCAGAGATTGACTTTTCCCTCTTATCTCTTCATGTGTCCGACTGGCTTCCTGCCTGTGGCCTTCAGTCCCACTTAAAAGCCACAGCCGCGGGCGGCTGGCGCTGTGAACGGCTCCGGCTGCTGCCCTTCTGCGCGTGTGACTTCTGTAAACCGGGCTGGGCGGCTCTGTTCCCGCAGACCGCGAGACGGTGGCAAAGGCGTCCTTGCCCACTTTTGGTTTTCGTTCACTGTGGAGTGCACGTCAGTCAGGCGGAAAGCGGCACAGCGCTGTAGCCTGCGCTGGGCGGAGCCTCGGGCAGACGCAGAGGGCAGGAGACGGCAACCTGCCTTTCCTGTGCGGCCCGGCACCCCGCACCAGGGGCACCCAGCGTCCAGAGGCTGGCCCCGCTAGAGGGGTGCAGGAGGGGGGCACTGACGGTGCTGGGGCCAGTCGCACTCTATTTTGTTTAAACTCAGTAATACTTGAAGTGGGTTTAATCACACTAAACCAAGATTTGCCTATCGTGCTTTCTGGCACGTAATCATTCTACAGGGCAAAAAAAATCCTGATTCAAGATCCTCTACGATACGGGTGTTGGCCACCGTTATCATGGACTGCCGGCCCTGGACGACCTGCTTTCGCTAGAGGCTCGTCAGGGAGAGACAGTGTCCTTCTCGATGCCCTGTACGTTGTGCTCCGTCACCTTCGTTCATATCTAACCTCCCTGCCGTGTTTCCTGTCTGTGTGGATCCTGTCCGGGAAGCCCTTGGAGGACCCAACTCTCTGGGCTTCCAGCACTCAGTCTGTCTGTCTGTGTGTCTGCCTGTGTCCCGGGCCGCAGGGCAGGGAGAAGCAGAGGAGCACAGAGGCCGGAAGCCACCAGCGCGTTTTTTCCACTGTTGACAGAATCCCTGCCACTCCAGGCAAATTCAGTTTCGGTTCACACGCCGGTGACCGGACATTGGGGGGTCACCCTCTGTGGCCTTGCATTATTTCTGAGCAGCCTTGGGGGTTGGGAAGGTTTCTCGACGGCCACATCCCCGTCAAAAACACACGCCGGAAAGGTGGCTGTGGAGAGGGGAAGCCCGTGTGAGAGTCAAGTGCGTCTGCACAGTTCTGGCGTCCCACGGAGACGGGACTTGGGACGAGGCAGAGGGAATTCTGGCATGCATCTCGTTTTCACACTCAGTTCCTCGTTATGGAAAATGAAGCTTTAAAATGTAAGGAATTAGTGATAGCTGATGCTGCGTTGCTGCTACGATGGAACAGAAACCACCAAATCACGCTGCAGCATCTCGTTACACGGCCCCTACAGACCTGGGCTGAACAAGCTATTCTCTAACCTCCACCCAGTCTGGATCATTTGCCCAAGGGACTAGCAATGCACTGAATCGAAACAAAGGCATTCAAACCTAAAACCTACAATGTCATTTAAAAAGGAGATCGAACAGTCTTTCCCAAGTGTAATGCAGTTAACAGGCATTATGAGAAAAAGAATTCCATGGTCCGGAAAGTCTGGAAGGCACCAGGCACATCAGAGACAGGTTCCTTCGCTGTGGGAACGTCCAGGGCTAATGGACCTTGTGACTTTCCGAAAAGCAGCCAGAGAGTGGGAGCTTCCCCTGCCGTTTAAATGTAATGGCACCCACCACCCAGGGTAGGATGGAGTCCCTCGGGCAGCACACTGCGAAACGCTGGAATCAACCCATAAGAAAGCATAGACACCCAAATCTAATTCACAGAAAACTTTCTATTTCGTGGCCTCTTAGAATAACAAACATTTATCAAATTCATTACCTTACTTATTCCCAACACTTCTGTTAAACTAGAGCTACCTCGTGTAAGCTAAAAAATAGTCTTTTAAAAAAATTATTTATTTATTTTTAGAGAGAGAGGGGAGAGAGGGAGAAAGAAGGAAACATCAATGTGTGGTTGCCTCTTGAGCGCCCTCTACTGGGGACTGGGCCTGCAACCCAGGCATGTGCCCTGACTGGGAATTGAACCAACGACCCTTTGGTTCGCAGGCTGGCACTCAATCACTGAGCCACACCAACCAGGGCTAAAAATATTCTTTACAAGTACTCTCCAAAATACTGAACAGCATAAATAAAAACAATCTCTAGTCATCTTACTGCCCTGAGATATTGCTGTTGATACTCGCCTGCGTTTCCTCTTCTACTGTGTCTGCACCTCACACACGCACGCACGCAGGTCACACCAAGTCTTCGCCCAGCACTCGTGCACCCTCCTGCACACCAGCAAGGACTGTCCCTCCCATGGGGCTGCACGCAGCCGCCGCACCCTCGGTGACTTTCAGCCATCTAGGAAGTCATCGGGAAGCGCGTGCCCTGTGCCGAGAGTTGGGCGGCCAGTCGGTACATAAAACGGGACTACTGTTCTTCAGGAACTCACGGTCAGTCCAGGAATCACCCATGGCCCCGAGAAAGGACCCCTACGTGCAAAACGGAGAGGTCTGGACTGTCGTGGAAATGCCCAGCTCGGTGCCACCGGCACCGGCTGTGGTGACAGCAGGGAGACGAGCAGAGAAGGTAGATCGAGGCCCACGGAGGACAGAAGCGCTCTGAGGGATGGGGGAGCGAAGTTCAGGGTCAGGCAGACACGTGGTCTGCTCCTGGCAGTGAGGAGGACACGGAGACCCCGGGCCCACGGTGACGCCCCGTCCTGCTCTGCTCACACAGGGAGCAGGTCGGACACTCAGCCACATGGGCTGAAGGGGCTCGAGCAGACTCAGACACCAACCCCACTGTGTTTAGAAAGCACACCCCTTCACTGTCTGTGACAAACAGACACAACCGAAGCATACGTGTAGACTGACAATGAACTTGGTGAGCAGACGCGTGTGTTCTCCGCTGTTTGAAATGCTGCACATGCACCCCCAAGTATGCACCGCTGTCAGGGTCACTGGCAATGAGCTGGCCGTCCAGTTCGTGCTCAGATTTAGAGAGAGTGAATTCTGAGGGGGCAGCTTCCTTTCTCGAAAGCCTCTCAAACCTCCCAGCGCAGGGAAGGCTGGTTTCTCTTCCCTCCCCTCCTGAGTCGCAAGCCCCAAGATCCCTCTGTTTGGCCAGTGCCCCTCCTTTATGAGAGCAGTGGGTGCTGCATGAGACCCCCCCACTTCCTGCCCCAGCCCCTCTGACCACCCCCACTTGAGGAGAACGGCTGTCTGCCATCCTCACCCCGATAACCTTCCATGCTCACAATCCCGACACTTGTACCTTCCACTCGAACCCAGCACTTCGGCCAGCGGTTCTGGGAGCGACACACTGGATGAAACCCCGGTTGTGCCAACAGGTCTGTGGCTGTGGAGTCAAGCCTCTCCCTTCCGCTGTCGCCTCTGAAGGCTCTGGCTATGCCACTTAACCACCGAGAAACATGGGGACAGGCGGGCTCCCCGCTGCGCTGTGGCCTGCGTTGCTTCCGTTGAGTGTTTTGGAGATGGGGTGTGTGTGTGTGTGTGTGTGTGTGTGTGTGTGTGTGGAGGCAGCGCATCCTCCCGGGCCCAGTGCACCCTCCAGGGCACGATAAGACGTGCCCACACCTGGGCTCGAGCTTCCAGCCCGAGCCATCTCTGAACCAGGCAGTTTCAGTCCCCCCACCTGCAGAGCCACACGCGGTGCCCATCTCCTGCCAGGGATTCAAAAGCGTTCACGCTCCTGGATGGTCAGGCAGAAGCGGTTCCCGCAGGCGGCGTCTGCTCAGGAGAAGGCACCTCCGGGTCACCACGGGGGAGCTGGCGGCTGGTGTCGCCGTCCAGTCACTCGGGACCACGGCACGCCCTTCCTCTCAGGAGCCAGCCACCGCTTCTCCCCGAGAAAAATGATAAATTGGGTGCTTTCTGTGTTTATTTTGTGAAAGTCACAATTACATGAGACAGCAAGAAAAATGGGAAAATCATTTACTGTCAACTGAAAGTCCCCGTAACACGGCTCTTCTAGACTTTCAGGAGAGCGCAAGGGCGGCTTTCTGAGGTTGCCCGAGAAGTGGTGGCCCTGTGGCGACTCCGTGAAACAGTGTCCAGGTGGCTGCACTGAGCACGCACCCCGGTCACGTCTCAGAGGAGGGGCCTGGAGCCGCGGCCGAGGGCCACCCTCGGGCTGGCGTGCCACACCCCCCGAAAGCAAAGGAGCCAGAGTCGCACAGAGAATGGGGAGGCGCCTCCCAGTGACATGTCCATCAATAGGATGTCCAGTTACTGTTACAGCTCTTTTTGAGGCTGATTTTCATAAACATAACGTTCACCTGTGTAGGGAGAAGTGCACGTCACGATGTTCAGTGAATTTACGGCCTGGTGAGGCCATCGCCGCTGTCCCGTCTTTGAACATTTCTGTCACCTCACGACGGGTCTCCGTGCCGACCGCGATCCTCCTGCATTTCCACCCCCACCATCTGGTTTCCCCACCAGAAACCAGATACCCTGGCTCCTTGATCGTGAACTTGCAGCCTCTAGATCTGCGAGGATCTGCCGTCTGGGGCTCTTGGTCATCGTGGCTGTGACACCCCCAGGGTGAGACCGTGGGGACGGCGCTGTGCCTGGGAAGGTGAGCGTCTCGCAGGCCCAGGGCCGCCACGGGGCAGCAGGCGGTGGCCCCATGAGGACAGCGGTGCCCAACAGCCTCTGAGGAGGGGGCTCGAGCTGGAGGCCGGGCTGGGAGCACAGCCCCCGCCGCGCAGGCCCGAAGCCTCTGCTGTGAGCGGTGCCCAGGCGGTGGGCGGAGACGGGAGCCGACCAGGCCGCCACAGAGTTGTTTGTGGAAACCCAAACCACTCCCCTGCTGGGGACCCAGGCCCGGTGCCGATCTGGGGGTGGAGTGGGGTGGTGGTGGCTTCTCCAGACTCCTGGGGGCTCTGCCCTCAGCAGCCTCAGCTGAGGCTGGGCTGCATCAGGCCGAGACCCCTGGCCACGTCCCCGCTTCCACCACTATCCCAGCAGACAGACTCCAGGCTGGCACTTGCTCCCACCTCGCAGCTCCTCAGGGGCCGCAGAACAACGGCCAGGCGTCTGAATAACACCGGTCTGCAGTCTGCGGTGGGTCTAAGACAAGCCTGGAAAGTTCGTGGCCTCAGGCGAATGTGACTGAGAGGGACTGGATGCGGGTGAGCCTGAGTACAATGTGGTTCGAGCCTCCCCCGGGGGCAGGGCCCTGTTTCGGGGCCTACTGGGAAGACGCTTAAGCCTGAGGGGCCCGTGTTCATCCGGACCCTGCACGTGGGATCCTGCGGCCTTCTGGAGCCCCCCCCATCTCGAGGCCTGGGCACGGCGGGCCTCTGTACACAGCAGGCGCTCACCTTGGCGCACGACCCGCACACAAGCACAGACAAACACAAGCTCTCCTCTTTCCTGAGGTTCTCCCTCGTCCGACAGAGCGAGGGCTCCTCCCACTTTCACGTGGACCGGAGTTGGGCAGTCGGCACTCCGGGGGAGCGAGGGTGTTACAGGAGGGCCAACCGGGTGCGGGCTGCCCCTCCGGGCAGTCTGGGCTCTGCGGGCAGGGACAGGCTGGAGCCTTTTCCCTGGAAGGAGCCGGAGAACAGAGCAGGGCTTTAACTGATGGCAGGGGTTGCTGCACCATTTATCTTGAAGAACAAAGCGCTGTTTTCTAGAACACACCTCCACCGCTCAGCAGGGTTGGGCGTCAGAAGCAGGACTGAGCCTGCTTGGTCAAGGATGGAGGCCTGGTCTGCCCCGAGGTCTGAACGGTCCTTGGTTCCATCGCCCACCCGGGCCAAGCCTCCTGCACCCGCTGAGGGCGACACAGCTGAGCCCAATCCAGTCAGTGAGGCTTTCCTGAGAAAACACCCGGGCTGCCCTAGGCGAGGCGTGGAAGGACCGTGGCTCTCTCTGGGTCTTTCTGCACCTCTTTTTGCACCGCCCCAGCCCCTGGGGTCCTCCATCAAGTCCAGCGGCTCCTGCTGCTAAGGATTCATGGAGCAAGCACTCACGTGGCTGGCGTTCCCCCTGCTCAGGCACCAAAGACCATCTCGCAAGCGTGTGCCTCCGCCTGGACACACGTGCACAGGCACACACATGTGTGCAAACACACACAAGCACGGGCATGCACACACACATGAAAAGCACGTGTGCACACACACAAAACATGTGCACATACCAGCACAGGTATGTGTATGTGCCTGCACAAACATACATACAGGCAAACCCACATGGGCACACATGCCCACACCTGTGTGCATATAGGTACACACGTGCACACGTGTATATGCATGTACACACATAAGCATACATGTACACAAAACCTGCCACACACATGTATGCACACACAGGCACACACAGGCCACATTTCTTTGTCCCCAGTGTCACTCCCTGGGAGCTCTGCGGAGAAACCGATCTCTGTTAACGAGCAAGCAACTTAGCAGGCTCGTCCGTCCCAGGCTCCTGGGGGCAGAGCCCGTGCCAGGCCCGTTCTTTTACTCATCCTCACCAAGGACACGCCCACTGATTTCAGAGAGAGGGGAAAGGAGGGAGAGAAACATCAAAGGGAGACCAATCGGTTGCCTCTTGCACGTGCCCTGACCGGGAATCGAACCCACAACCTTTGGGTTTACAAGGCGATGCTCCAACCAACTGAGTCACCCGGCCTGGGCAAGATCTTTTCTAGCCCCCCTTACCTTCCGAAGAGAGAAGCCAGGGCGCCCAGAGGCGAGCGCATGCGCCCCGCTGGTACTCAGCGGGTGGGGAGCAGGGGAGGACGCCCCTGTCCTGACCCCCCCTCCCGACAGCACTCTTCCCTGTACCCACTCCCCCAAGTCACATCACGCCTTCACCAGTGAAAGCGCAACGCTCACCAAACAGGCTTTCACGAGCCACGTGCCTCCTGGCTCTCCCAACATCCGTCTCCTGAGCCCTCTGAGCCTCCCCCAGCCCTCAGTCCCACCCGTCCTGCCCACGGACAGCTCCCCTTCCCACCTCCCGGAGAAGACCAGCATCGGGGTGCCGGTCCTCGGCTCCCGCCCTGCACCCCCACCCTCCCGGTCTCTGACGTCACCCGGCCCCTCCTTTCCCAGGCCAGCCACCCCCTCTCTTTCCTCCTGTGCCCTCTGCCTCCTCCAGGCCAAAGAGGTACCATCGCCCTCCTCTGGGGGACACCTTAGACCTGCCCTGGAGCCAGCCTCCAGCCCCCATTTACAGAAACTCCCGGCTCTGGAAAAATCTCTGCCCTTCCCGCTAAAGACAGCGCAAGCCTCCCGCCCTCCCTCTGCTGAACACCTGGACACGTTCCTGACCACTTTCCTCCTCCCTCGCCGCCACCGCCCGGGCAACCTGGTGTGTGGACCAGCCCCCACTTACACCTGTCGCTACACCTCCCCCTCCCGCCCCCACTGTATCTGCTACCCCTCCCACCACCTCGTCCTGGGACCCTTCCTGTGGCTTCCATGCTGCTTCGGCCGCTCAGCCTTCCCCTCTGCCTCTCGCTGTCCCCATGCACGCGGCCGTCAGGGCTCTGCACACGTCCGTCCGTCCGTCCATCATCCCCAGAGCCACCTCTCTCCCCCCTGACTTGCTGCCCAGCCTTCACCACGCCCTCTCCCACCGCCTCACTCGCTACCGGCCTCCCCTCCAGACCCCGCCGGCCTCACACTCCCCCCCCCACCCCTGTCCATCCCTCGAATGCACCCCCACTGCCGAGTTCCGGCTCAGTCTTCAGGGCGTCTGCCCAGCTCCCTCTCCCGCCTTCCTACTACACTCTGCCAGCACGACCTGCCACTCCCCCTCCGTCCTGTCCTTTCCGTGTCCTCCAGTGGAAGGTGCAGAGGGCGGGTGGGGCACGGGCGCACCACGCGGCAGTGGCCTCGCAGCCCGACGCGCCTGATGGCCCTGGACTCCGGCGTGTCCCCTACCTGTACGGTGGGCGCGCAGGGGCGTCTGAGGACAGAACCAGGCAATGCAGGTCGAGGGCGGGTGACAAGCGTGAAGCAAACGTCCCCACACAATTAGGACCATCAGCTCAAGTTTGGGTGCTGCGGTCACCTCCCGCCACGGCCCCCCTGTCTCCACTGGGCACTCCCGTGTGGTTTTCCACACTTTTTCCACTGCGGCCTTCCCTGAGTGCACACGCACGCACACCGTGCACATGCACCTCTGAAGTGAGTGTCACAGGTCAGCCCCGATTCTTTTTCTTTAACCCTCACCTAAGATGCATTTATTGATTGGAGAGAGAGAAACACTATGTGCGAGAGAAACACCCGTATCGATGGGTGGCCTCCCACAGGTACCGTGACCAGGGATCGAACCTGCATCCTCAACCAACCGAGCCACACCGGCGGGGGCTCTACCTTGATTCTCACTGCGTGCGACACACTTGGGTATCGTTGATCCTGTCCTAGTTCCTTTAGTAACGATACTCATGGACGGACAGGATCTGTTTGGCGGCCCATCTTGAACCGCGGCTCTGCCGTGAGACGGTCGGAGGCTCACACGGCACCTTTCTCCTCTCTGATGGCCGCCCTTCCTGACTGCTTCTGGCCCCTCTCCTGCAGCCCCAGCACTTGCCCGAGGTCAGCCTTGACCTCAGAACCCCTCCCCCACTTCTTAAGACCACCTCCAGGTCCCTGCCAGGCGACCTCTTTCTAACGCTGCACCTTCACCCATGCAGCTACCTGTGCCAGGAACACTGAGTCCCCACCGCCCACCTGTGACCGCAGGGAGCCCCCTCTGCCGTGGCACCCTGGGGCTGCCCCCGGGGAGGTCAGCGCCCCTGTGTCGTCCCCACCCCGAGAGGGGCAACAGGAAGGACCTGAGGCCGCATCCAGACTCAGCAGAAAAGAGTGTACCTTAACAGCCTATCATTTCGGGACAGTGGTGGGGGGAATGGGGCAGAGCGCCACCTGGTGGCCTCCGAGTCCCCTGCAATGTGGGCTCTCTGGCCCTCTGTGGACACACACCCGTGTTTTACCCCCCTCATGAGCTTTGAACAATTACACTTCCACGGGTGCCCATGATTTTGTGTGCCGGTGACACCTCTTGCTGGTTTGGAGGCTCTGACGGGTCACGGACCCCACTGAGCTCCCACCCGGCCTCCACGGGGATGGCTGGCTGGCTCTCTCACACACACCAGGGAACACATTTGATCGACACACGAATGGCTGTTGTCACTGAGCTTTCGGGCCCAGGGCCAGCCAACCTGGGGAATACTGGGGGGCGTGGGAACCCTTCGGCACTGTACTTCTCAAGACACCTCCCAGACGGGCCCACAGGGCGGGGGCCACCCACAACAACCGGACATCCCTGGGAGACAGACCTATCCATGGACACTAAGTAGCCAGGGCGGGTCTCACAGGGCCCGCCCTGGGGACAGCTGAGGTAGGCTGCCTGCCCCAGAGCGGAGGCGCAAGGAGTCTCCATCCCCCCAGCAGTGGGCCCTGTGAGCCCCGGTGGTCCCCCAAGTCGTGGCGGTCACCCGGGAGTGGTGGGAGCTTAGGGAGCCAGCATCCCCTGCGCCCTGGCAAGGTGCCGGGAGCGGGTGTCCCTGTCACTGCTGCGCAGACGGAACGCAGTTGTGCCGAGGCTTCATGACGTTTTGGAGTCAGGCGGATAGGGACGTGACCCCTGGCTCCCTGGCTTTCCAACCGCTTGGCGCTGCGCCAGTGACTTCTCTGGGCCTCAGTGCCCCCCTCTGTGAATTGGGACAACACACTCACCCTTCCGCTGGGAGGAACAGAGACCAACAGAACCGTCACCCCAACCAAACGCCTGCAACGTGGCGGGCTCCCCAGCAACAGCGGTTGTTCCCCTTATTCAGAGGGACGTGTTGTCACCCCCATTTCCACAGGAGAGAACTGATTCCCAGAGGGCTCCGGTCATCGGCCAAGGTGACTTGGCTCGGCTCGAGCTGTGGGCACTGCATGCAGCCCATCGTCCTCACAGCCCCCTTCCACAGCACTGCACGCTGCCGGCTGCTTTGGGGGGCGGGGGGAGGCGGGTATTACACTGCTCTCAGCTACCCGTCCCTGGCGCACGTCACTTTATTGAGCATGAGACCACAGATGGCCCCAGCGAACACCACTCTGCAAGGCCGTGTCACCGATCAATACGCAGCGTCTGTGTGTGATGAGGAGTCGGGAAGGACATGAAAACAAGACACGCTTTCGGACAGGCCGGACGCCGCGCTCGGAGCCTGCAACCCCCTCGGAGGCCCAGCCCTGGTCTCCTGCCCGTGGGCGCTGCCTGGCCCCACCGCACACAGCCACCGAACCTCCGCCCCAGACAGCGCCCCCTCCTGGGCTGACGTGGCTCCTCACTCCAGCGGCGAGGCCTCTGCCTCGGAGGGCCCCTCGGCTGCTTCTCATCAGCACCCGGCGCCACTCTGCTCTGAGCTCTGGACCAGAACTTGCGGCCCGGTACAAGGTAACTTCGCCGCCTGCACGTCGTCTCTCTGTCTCTCTCCCCGAGAGCCTGAAACTACTTTAGCAGAGTGAAGTATCTGTCGGGCAAAAGAAGTCAACTTGCCCTCTTCCTGCAGTTGAGTCCCCCTGGGCACCCCGCGTTCTGTTTGGGTTTTATAGGCGCCGCACGCTGGCGCCCCCGAGCCCCCCCCCCGGAGGACACACCCGCACGCTAACGCATGGTCCCTGCTGCTGGCTGCGTCCCGCCCCTGCCGCCTGTCTGCCGGCCACACAGACATGGCCACAGCATGGGGACCGCCGTGCCCTGCGCATCCAAGGCAAAAAAAGTGACTCAACACTTGCAAACAAGCACACAGGATGCGAAGGCTTTCAAAAAATAGACCCAAAGTCACATTCAAGCAAAACCACCAGGAGGAGCACCAGGGGGAGGGAGGGAGCAGCCTGTCAGCCCCGGCCGCGGCGCACAGGCCGTCCTTTGCGGACGGACACACAGGTGTCCCCCACGGAAAGGGCTCTCTAGTGTCAGGGAACTCGGCCGATGCTTCTAGATACTGTCCCTGCTCACCTCCTCTTTCCTAAAAATTGAACCTTTATTGTGTTTTTCCCCACCCACACACCTACTCGATGAGGGCAGCAAGAAGGTGCTGAAGGTGAGAGACAGCCTGCGACTGGAGGACTGCCAGGCAGGTAGGAAGCACCTACTGTGTGCCGGGCACCTGCTAGGCACTGCCACCTGCCCCCCTCATTTCGGGGTCTGCTGAGGTAGGGCGTTAACTTCCCCTTTGTGGTTCAGGGAACCGAGGCCAGGGTTCCTGCAAGTCCAGCTGCCCCCGGGAAGAGGACCTTCTAGAGCCCTGACCTGTGCCACGGTCAGTTTAATCCACTTTCTGTCACCCGCAGATACTCATGCACCACAGTCCGTTAAAAAGTCGAGCCCATGGTTTGCAAACAAGGTCACTGGGGTGAACAGGGGCTCAAAGCTCACCTGGCAACAGCCTGAGGGAACGGGGGAGGGGACCCCCCACCTGTGCCCGGCCTGCCACTCATTGCCCCCTGCAGGAATCTGAGGTCACAGGGCCCAGCCTGGAAGGCCTCCCCAGCCCTGTCCGGGGCAGTGCAGCTCAGCTCGTCCTGCCCCAGCTGGGGAGGCGATCCCACCTGCCTTACATAAATGGTGGGGTGCGGGTAGGGGCGAGGGTGGGGGAACTTCCCCCAGGACCCCGTGAGTGAACAACCCTTCCAGCTCCCCTAGGGAAGTGCGGGCTGACCCCTCCTCTCCCCAGCCCGAAGGCACACCTGCACAAAGTCCCCGATGCAGCTTGGCAATGTCCCCGCTCCCGGGACAGGCGGCAGGTGCACTCAGTCCAGGCACAGTAGACCACCGTACATACGGAGTCTTTCCCAAGGTGGGGGTGGGGTGGGGGAGGGGAGGAGACGGCTACATGGAGGGGGAAATTAACCTCCTAAAGACGCAAAAGGATGACAAGTGGGTAAGTAGTCGCAAGTTAGTGCAAAACAATGTTCTGGAAAGCATGGGCTGGGGATCAGCCAGCCCGGGATTCCCATTGGGCTTCACCACCCGCCAGTCAAGGTCAGTCCGCCCTCTGGGCCTCACAGTTCTCATCTGTGGGGTGGGGACACAGCACCAGGAGGGCCACAGGCAGGCCTCCGCGGACAGGGGCACCCATCTGTCCCGGGGGGGCCTCTGTCTGCCCCCACTGGTCCTCGGTCTCGCGGTACAAGTGAGAACTCACGCAGGGAAAGAGGGTCCTCAGAGGACATCGGACAGGGGTCCTGATTCCAGGCTGCAGGCCCAGGGTGGGCAGACCCTGGGGCCACTGTGCACACGGGGCCCGCACTGGGCTCTTAGCTCAGGGCAGGCGAGGGCCTGGGCCTGGGGCCTCCAGGGTCCTCTCCCTGCTGCTCACGGACCGGCCCTTCCCAGCCCTCCCCCGGCTGCCCCGCGAGCCCTGGGAACCTTGACCATCCCACTGCCTTCTGGGGGGAGCAGTTAGGGGCGGAGAGGGGTCTCTCTCTGCTCCCCCTCCCCCACGTGGGAAAGCAAGGTCCCTCCCACTCCGGCTGTGTCTGAGTAAGGCTGGCTCTCCAGGGAGTGGTAGGCTCCTCCGCCTGGTCTCTGCCTCCCATCCGCTGAGTGGGGGCAAGAACCTGTTTACAGGCAGGTGGTGGCGTCTCTCTGCTCTGCCTGTCCTGCCGGTTCCCACGGAGGAGCTGGGGCTGGAGGTTCGGGGCAAAAGGAGCCCTCTCTGCCTGTGGCCCTTCCAGCAACACCCGGATCTGCCTGGGGAGGGGGACGCCCCAAACCTGGGACGAAAGTGTCTGTGAGTATGGGCCCCCCCCCCCGGGCAGTGTCTGCAGAACCCTCCCACTCACTCGCCAGCGCCACAGGCTAGGGAGTCGCTGAGGCCACTGCCGCTGCCGCCACCAGATGTGCCGGGTCTGCGCAGGAGGGAGTCTGAGCGTGCGGTGGCTGCGGCACCCTGGGCAGCCCCGAGGACCCCGCAGCCACGGCTCCAGGCAGCCCAGGAGCCGCCAGGGGCCACCCCCACAGGCGCTGCACTGCAGGGGCGCTTCCCGGGGAACGGCGGCCCCCAGGCCAGGCAGCCGGGGGCCCGGAGCCAGGAAACGGGCTACCCCGCTGGGGCACAGGCCTGCGCCCCCGCCCCGGGCGTTACCTTCCACTTTGGTGAGGGTCAGGACCGGACTGTTGCAGGCGCTGAGCGGAGCCACCCGGGCCGAGTGCTTCTTCATGGTGAGCGGTCCGCCTGCAGGAGCCTCGGTCGCCTACATCCTGGGGCCGGCCGAGCGCCCTCGGTGCCGGCGGCCTCCCCCGTGTAGGAGCGCCAGGTTCGCCGCCCAGGCCCTGCCGCTGCTGCCAGCCGCGCTCCTGTCGCTGAGCTCACTGCGGCGGCTGCCCCGCGGAGCACATCTTCCCGGCCGGCCGCGCAGCCACTCCACACGCGCGCAGCCTCCCGCCTGGGCTGCCGCAAACTCCGACGTCACGCCAAGTGCGCTCCCCACGCCCACCCCGTGCTCACCTGCTCCCCCGCCCCCGCCCCAGACGCCCGGCCCGCAGCCAGCCCCTCCCGCGGAGCCTGCTCCGGGCCCCAGCCGGCCACCAGCTTCTGAATCAGCCGTGAACAGGACCCGCGCACTGGAAGGGCCCCCGAGAACTTGACCTCACGTTCCACAAGTTCCGAAAAGGAGGTGTTGGACTCCGGATGGAGAGTTGACTCCTCCCTGTGCGAACTCCCGAATTGCTGGCTGACGGTGAGAGTCAGAAAAAAGAACGCACCCCACGCTTGCCGGGGGTCTGGAGTCTAGGAGCACAGTGTTTCGTGTGGTCCCCAGAATCAGCTCTTTTGGGGGGGACGAAGGAGCAAAGTCCGCAGAAGCAGAGCAGCCGCAAGAAAACAAAGGTCCCAGGAGACCTCTGTTCCTGCCCCACCGCCCCAGTCTGCCCCCCCCCGCCCCCACTGCCCCCGGGGGGCCTGGGAGGCGGAGAAGGCGTCCCCTCTGCCTGCTCCCAGTTCTTGCCGCTGCAGCAGGGCTGGCCCCGGCCTCTGCCTCTGCCGGCTGGGCTCACTGGTCCTCCCAGACCCGGCGGTGGGCTCCTGGCCCGTGATGCTGGCCAAAGGCAATGACACAGCTGCTGCATCACTGCCCAGGGGAGCCCCGAGTGACCCCCAGCCCCCAGGTGCGTTTCTACCACGACAGAGCACCATGGTCCTGCCGTTGTCACTGCAGCTGGGGTGCACAGGGCTTGCCTGGGCCCAGAGCCCCAAGGGCTCCTTGTCTGCACACGCCCAACCCCCGTTTCGGCCCCACCTCCACGGGGAATCTGGAGGGTCCTTGGTGGCTCAGGGGGTTTTGTGGTCACTGTCGAGTCCTTATCCGGAGTGTCAGAACCTCCCGCTCTCCCTGATTTCCTGTCTTGGAGGTGATGTTCTACTGCACGATGCCATTCTCAGCCCCCAAACGGTCACTCAGTGGAGTGGCGAAGGTGGATGGTGGCCTCAGAGCAACAGGGTCTTCCTGGCTCGGCCCCTGCCCACTGTTTCCGGTGACAGGCGCCTGCATACCCCCAGGTCTCCGGCAGGAGTGGTTCCTGGAAGTTCCCCTTCTAGGGCTCTTGCTTCACTGGCCCTCTTGACCAGCTGTGATGAACAGAATGGTCCCCAGAGTCCCCCATAAGCCAGGGCTTTCAGGGCTGACTTCTTAGGGCTATGTGCATGGGATTTTAGGGTCTCTGCAGCGCCCTCTGGTGGCAGCTTCCACACCATACACCTGTCACAGGGCATTTGCCCCAAGACCCTGAGAGATGACGCTATAGGATCCCCTTGTGAGAATTAAGAACAAATAAGCTTAAAGCAAAGGAATCTCAACATATACTTACAAGGATCTTTTTATTAAAACATGATATTCCCATGTACTCTTTCATGACGTTCTCCGATCAACAATTACACCCTAGCTAACACAAGTGTCACCTAACAGCACCCAGATTTTGAGCGCTTACTATGCATGATGTATGGCATTAAATGTTGGACATAAATCATTTCACTTCTTACTCACAAAAGCTCTGTCAGGTCGAGGTCACCTTGTTTCACATCTGGGGAAACTGAGGCTAAGAGAGGTTAAATAAAATTTCCTCGGCCGTAGAGCGTGTACGTGGCCCAGCAGGGGTTCAAATCCAAGTCCGACAAATAGAAAACGTGCACTTAGAACTGCTCTGTCATCCTCTTGTACAGCAGTCACGCCTCCCCGCCCCCGCCCCAGCCCCTGCATCTGTGGTTCGGCGTCCCGTGACTTTAGTTACCTACAGTCAGCAGTGGCCTGAAAATAGTAAATAGAAAACTCCAGAAATAAACGGTGTCTGCCCACTCACTGCATCTCAGCACGTGGGCACTGTGTCACCTCGCGTCACTGCAAGCAGGGACAGTGTGGTGCTGAGAGAGAGATCACAGGCCCATGGAGTTCATCACAGCATACGGTTGTGAACACTCTGTTTTAGTATTAGTGGTTGTCGTTAACCTCTGGCTGTGCCTGGTTTACAAGGTATGTGCTGTCAGAGGCGTGCTTGGGTAGGAAAAGCATGGAATAAACGGAGTTCGGCACCAGCTGTGGTTTCTGGTCTTGGAACACGCCCCTGTGGATAAAGAGGCGCTGCTGCACAATAAATATAAAGACGCAAAGGCTCCACCCAACGATTCCCACTCAGGAGGGAGAGGCAGGTCAAGGTATCTCTGTTTGTTCAAACGTGGCAGTGGCAGATTTCATCCTGCTGGTGCGCACGTCCTGGGGGACCTGGGCCCCCGGGGCCTCCCCCAGGCCCTCAACTTCCAGTGCACACACTGCTGAAGCTTGCACCAGCAGCTCTTCAGACCGCTGTCCACACCTACTTTACCGGGCACGTCACATAGAAAGTACCCAGTTAACATCTGTCTTTTGTTTCTTCAATATGTCCTTCCTATTTACTGCAATGTTATTACAAGTCAAACAGGTAACAATTAAATATTATTAAATGCCCCTGACTTCACTCATTAAATAACTGTTACTGAACCCCCTGCCCTTCACTCCCACACACACAGGTCATCACTTCCTCCTGTCTGCAGACTCCTGCTAATCAAAGAGGAGGGACCAGTGGCCCCCTCCACATCCTTAATTTCAGTACCCAGTGCTGTATCTTTTTTTCTGTGCTCGACTCTCTTTGCCTTGTGTGCTCTCTCCCCTTCCGTCTCAACCAAAACATCTTCACCTTCCTTCTGCCCCGACCCCCTCGGGGAAGAAACCCAGGACCTTCCTACACCCCTTTTCCAATCAGGAGTTACTGCTCAGCCACCCCAGGACAGATATGCTCAGTGCACGCCTTTTTTGGGGGTGGGGTTACCAACTTGAAAACTCACACAAATAAAAAATTGTTCTGGAACGTGAACTGGGTGCCGGCGTACGAGTGCGCACCGGAATTCGGAGAACTCCAGCGATTTCAAACTCTGTGCTGGAGCTGGGCTATGATGACCTGACCCAGGGACAGAAAGTCACACGCACAAGCGGCAGCTGGGTTTGTGTTCTTAGCGTCACAGTCCAAACACCGAAGCGGGTTCACTGAGCAGATACAGAGCCATCAGCCTTGGGTGCAGAACTCACAAACCGCCGGCATGAGTTTTATGCTCCAAGGCCCCTGCCGCCCCCCTGCCCCCAGCCCCGCCCACCCAGCCAACAGCCTCCCTGCCTCCCCACCCCCCTCCACTCCCACTGGCAAACCGAAGACAAAGGGAGCAGGGGAGGAGTCCCAAATGAGAAGGGCGATGAAACCACCAACTTCTACCACCACAGGGCTACACTTCACCTGCACCCCAAGGTGGGGCCCAACCCTGGCCCTTTAGGAAGAGGAAGGCAGGCAGCCCTGAGGGTCATCGGGGAGGGGGATGCTGCTGGTTCCTCACCACCTGGGGGCTGGCTGGGGCTCTGGGCCCTGTTGAGCCTCAGCAAGTAGCCTGTGTTGCTCCACGACCTGTCCTGCCTTCCTGGACTCACGCCCACGTTGGCCGTCCAGGGCGGTCACTGGCCCAGTCTTTCCTCTGATGCTGCGCCATCCCTGGGGGGAGGGGCATCGATCCTATTGGTGGGTTTACGCAGTCGTGAGTCTCCAGAGACCGAGGCAGCGTGGAAAGGCTGTGAACAACAGCCGGCAGCTTGACCTTGAGCTCTAACTCTGCCAGGCATGGAGGCCGACCCCAGCGGCTCCTGGGCCTCTTCTGGCCTCAGTTTCCCTACTTTGGCACCGGAAGGGAGACCCCATTGGCGGGTTTCAAATTGTGTTTCCTGGTCTCTGTGCAAAGCAACTCCACATTGATCCATGCTGGGGTCCATGTTAGACTGGTTTACACAGACGCCCTCACTGCAGAAGGGATTCTGGAAACCGCAGATGGCCACTCCTTCAGGAGGTCCTGCCTGGCGTTTGGAGTTTCCCGGACAAGACAACCGTCACAGCCTCCAAGCATCTTCAAAGGACCTTGGCCTCCACGAGTTTCTCCAGCTAGTAGGTAGACTCTGGCTTTAAGTGGTTTCTCACTTTGTGGACAGTCAGAAATGCATTAATATTTAGCAAAGTTCCTAGAGTTGTACACTACAGAGGGCAAATTTTACTGTTTGTAAATTATATATCAATTAAAAAATCGGGAAACCTATTTCCAGGTACAAACACATATATGTTATTTGAATATCTGATAAAGTACTACCCTTGCCACGTGTTAGCTCTTCCCTTCATTTTATTTTGTTCTGCTCGTTCATTAAAAAAAATAATGCTGACTTCAATCAACTAAGTTGGTTGTATTATGACCCACTCATGGCCATAATCCATGTGGCTTGAAAAATACTGGTAAATATGATACATTGTAAGTTACGTGAAGCTCTTTACTTAATCCATGAAACATGTAGAAGCCAGCTAAGGTTTCCAATAGTCAGAAAACAGACCGCTCCGATGACCTCACTCCGAAACATCACCCCTGTTCGCAGTCCTGCACGGCATACCAGAGCGAGGGTCACAGGGCCTCGCTGCGGTCTCCGGTGCTCACGAACTACGGCGTGAAGTAGTTCCGGAGCCCAGGGAGGGAGAGCCGCCCGAACGCGTCCGCCCGCAGCGTCCCGGAGCTTTCGGAGAGGAGCACGTGTGGGTGCTTCTCCCCTAAGAGAAAGTCTCAGGGCCCAGAGGGATGCACCCCCGTCACCGGCAGCTGGTTCCCGATCGGGCACGAGTGACGGATCACCTCTTTCAGCAACTCCAAGTGCAAGGGCAGGGACCCGTTAGACACAGTGCTCGGTGGCCCTCCCCGCCTCCACACGTCCCTTCCCTTCCTCAGCCAGGCCCCCCCCCCCCCGCCCCGGGGTCAGCTTGGACTTGTCAGTAGGATTTCCCCTCCTTCTCTAGGGAGGAGCGTCAAGGTTGGGGAACTCCGGGCAGGATGTGAAGAGGCAGGACCCCCAGGTGTTACCAGACACACCCCTGGCGGGTCCCTCCATGGCTACTCCATGGTGACTGGACAGTGGCCAGCCTGAGGGTCATGCTGGGCCCAGAGCCGGGACCACAGTGAGCAAAAGGAGAGACAGGGAGATGTGAGTGGGGTGTCTGCTGCCTCCTCTGTGGGTCCTGCGCTCAGGGGCAGGCACCAGGGCGTGGTCCCCTGCAGGCCCAGGTCCTGGCAGGGCGGGAGCTGAGCAGGGGCAGCCGCCCAGGGACAGAGGCACAGCCAGGAGGGAGCCCCTGGGTGGGCGGGCAGCTGGGCAGGCTGTGCCTCCTCCCTCTCCTGGGACCTTCAGGGACCTGTCTGGGTGCCAACTCGGGCAGTGGTGCAGAGGGACGGCCCAGTGTCTGGTCCCCAGTCACAGGTGCTCCCGAGCCTGTTCCACGCTGGGAATCGGGCGGGCCAGCTCCCGCGATCCCTTCCGACTCTGTGAGTCCATGCGGCCGCTGCCCAAGGACGCTTTCAATGGGCAGGTTGTTTGATGTCTCCGTGCTCAGCCACGGCGTCTTTGAAATGGAGACCACAGCCGTGGACACGTCACAGTGTCGGGCGCCCCTACCAGGGCCCGGGGAACAGCAGGCGTGCAGAACCCATCAGGCACGGTTCCGGTCTCTCCCTCTAGGCTCCTCATGAGGAGGGGCCAGCCTGCTTTGAGCATCTCGTGTCTCGTGCAGACTGTGGCTTACAGAGTAGGTACTCGAAGCAGGGAGGGAGGGAGGGAGGGAGGGAGGATGGAGTCCCAGGACCCAGGATTCTAGCATGTTCTAGAACTGCCTGCTCCTCCCTCCTCTCACCCTGCTCCCTTTCTGCCTGCCTGGTGCCGGGAGGGAGGACCCTGCGGGCCACCCCCTTCTGCCCGGGCTCTGGCGCCCTGGCTCCCCCTGGCTCCCTCTCGGAGGAAGTGCTGTGGAGGCCAGGGCAGTGGGCTCAAGGTGAGGAGACAGATCGGATGGCATTCGGTTCAGAAATAGCTGCCTGCTTGCACTCCGGATGACTCACCGACCACAGCTGGACTGCTGTCCCGGTCCTGGCTCCTCCCCCCGGTGGGCGGGGCTAGAACACTGACCCACATCTGAGCCTGTGGATGGCTTGGGCTGGGGTTGGTTTCCAAGGGTGCTTCAAGGGGACTGGCTGTCACACTTGGCTTCCAAAGAAGGACGACATGTGCCCTTGGGCAGGAGCCTGTTCCTCTCTCGCTCCTGAGTGCAGGGCGCGCCAGGACGCCCGGGCCGGGGTCACCTTCGGGGGGGGGGGCACGGGGGTTCCAGGCCGGGCAGATAGTTTCTGACGCTCTGCTCTCGGGCCAGGGTCGCCCCTGGACTCAGGCCGCCCCTGCATGTCTCTGCCCGGCCCCTGGGTGCTGACCGGTGAGCTCACCTCAGCTGCCTGCCAGGCTGTCACCCCGGGGAGGCAGGGCCCTGCTCAGGAACAGGCCCCCGTAAGCGTAAGTGCTGCTTAAGGAATGAATGAGGGGCCCCCTGGGCAGGAAGACGCAGGAACCTGCCTGCGGGGCGGGGGCTGTCGGAGTCAACTTCCTGAAGCAGCTTTGGAGGGAACAGCCCCTCGAGGATCAGAAAAGCCCCTCCTGTTGCCGAGAGAGAGGAGCTCCGGCAGCCCACACCTGCTCTGTGCTGCGACCTCTGGCCTCTGGCGCCCGCTCCTCACATCTGCGACCCCACTGGCTGCTTCCTCTCTGAGGACCGGGCTCTCCTCCCCGGGTCCCGCTCAGGTTCCCGCTCAGGTTCCTGCTCGGGCTGGCGGCGCTAGGAAGTCACTGGGCCCCGGATCCTGGCCAGCTCTGCCCCCGGAAGACACCAGATGCCCCCAGGGTCAGGGAGGCTGTGCAGTGCGTGTCCTCATAGGGGTGGCACCGAGTGTCACACGGAGGTGCCTGCCTCCGTTTCCCTCCCAGTGTGTCCTCCCCAGGTGACACCCACCCCTCCCCCCTCGTACCCCTCCCCTGTCCTTGCTCAGCGCAGACCTGCTCACACACCCTGGCCCCAGGCACACTGTCCAGCTGGCCTGCCCAGAGACGGGGAGGCCGTGGAGTTCCAGTGACTGAAGTGCCCTGGTGGCCTAGATCGCTTCTCTGAAGTCTTGTCCGGGGCTGGTTTTGCCCCCAGCAGGAACATTCCTGTGGACAGAGGTGCCCCAGGCCCCCAGCCCAGGGAGCAGGCCGCTGGCGCAGAGTGGAGGGCGTGACTCTCGGCCCAGCTGCTTGCCCGAGGGGCCCGCAGGCTGGCAGAGGCCAGGAGGCCAGGGTCTCGGTGCGGAAAGGCCACAGTGTTTATTCGGCAATCGCTTCACTGACCACCTCTGGTCATGTGTTCCTTCTGTTGGGGGTCAGGGGCTCCCTGCTCCATGACAGGGAAGGAGAGCTCTGACCAGTGACACCCGTGGGGGACATGCTGAGCCCTTCACTGCAGAGCACTGCTGACCATGTCCGTCCATGGTACTCTCTGTGAGCTCGCTCACCAGTGGGAGCACAGACTCTGCAGTGAGAGTCTCCGGGCGGCCCCACTGGCCCCAGCACGCAGAGTGCTCCGGCTGTGTCTTCCCAACAATACGCACTGGGAGCCGCCCCTTTCTCCCTCCACATGCAGCATCCGTGGGCCGGCGCAGGGCCTGCGGGGCCTGGGAACACATCAGGGAGCGCAGGGGTCGGAGACGAGGCAGTGCAGGACGGAGGGACGGAGATGTCTCGGAATTTAATTGGACGTGAGGAACACACCTCACTTTCTGCAAAAGCAACAAACCAAAATCCTGAAGGCAAAGCCTGTGCTGTTCTTTGCCCTGGGGCAGAAAGGGAAGGTCCCACAGATTTTGGACAAAAGCAAGGAGAGGCTGGAGGTCTGGAGGTGCCTCACGCACCTGCCTGAGGCAGTTTGCCGTGTCTCCTCGCCGACATGACGGGACAGTGTAGGGCGAGGGACGAGCCCCCAAACCCTCTGAAGCTCCTGGTGGGGTTCGGAGAGTTAAAGGTACGCCTGGTGTGTGTGTGTGTGTGTGTGTGTGTGTGTGTATGGGGAGGACCCCAAACCCCAGAATTTATTTATAAAAAATTGTGTTTTTTCTTGCATGTTTAAACTTTAGTCACCTTCCAAGTACTCTCCATTTGATGTAATACACCCATTGAGACTTTTTTTCACTGCTCCAAAACAGTTTTGGAACTTGGCGAGTGTGATGCCTTTCAGAGCTTCTGCTGTTTTTTGTTCCACCTCTCCCCCATCAGCATACATTTCTCTCTGAGGACTTTTTTCAGCTGGGGAAATATAAAAAAGTCACTTGGGGCGAGATTGGGTGAGCAGGGAGGGTGGGGCATGGGGGTCATGCTGTTTTTGGTCAAAAACTGCTGAACACTCAGCGCGGTGCAGGCAGGTGCGCTGGTAAATCACCCGTCACGAGACGGGCAAGTGCACTGAACGTCTTCAAAGACATTCACCGGAGCTGAGCACAGCCTCTCACAACATTGCCCGCTGGCGCACTGGTACAGATGGGCTCCTAGCACACTCACCTAGCGGGGAAGCCTGTTCCAACTACGAGGGGCCCACCCTCCAGAAGATAATTCTGTTTGGGGGGGAGCATCCCCCCTTATATGCGTGTGCGCGCATGCGCATATTCAGAAAAAACTCAATAGGCTACCACTTTCCCCCCGCCCCCCAGCTACCATAAATAAAGACAGTGATGCACTCACTTTCTCCTTGAGGCTTCTCTAAGAGAGAAGGTTGTCTTCTTTCACAAGTTCAGCTCCGCAGGGTCGGGGCGGGGTCAGCCTCGATGCTGAGGACCCGCAGCGGCGGCGCTCTGAGTGCGCGTCTCCTGCGCGCAGACGGGAGCGCGGAGGGAGACACAGAGGAGACGCCCTCGGCGCCGCAGGGCCTCATGAAGCGTGCGACTGCCTTTTCCTCAAAGTAGTTACACGATTCCTTTTCTTTTCATGTAAAGCTCTTCTGGGTTCATGCTGTTAGAGCCATTGGCCCCTGTCTTTTTAGAAGCGTCTGTTACAACATCAGAGGTGCACACAGGCCCCTTTTTCCGGACCGCACCAGATGTGGATGCTCGCGGCCAGTCCAGGTCCTTGTGTGGCGGCTTCAGAGCACGCCAGTGAAGTAGTGGGGGGTCAGCAAGGTGCTGCTGCTCGGTCAGCACCGGCTTCTTCCTGCAGGAGTGAGGGGGCGCGGCCCTGGGCTCCTGCCCGGGTGACAGTCACTGGCCCTCCCTTGGGCTGGGCACCCACCTCTGACGGCTTCTTGAGGACGCTGGTCTCCCGCACGCCGCCTGGGTGGGCTCCCCCCACCCCTGCCCCCGGTCGTCTCCCTCACCTCTTCACTGGAGCTTCACTGTGGTTTTATTTTGTCCTCGACTATGGGTGAGTGAAAGGCTCTTGTGCCCACATGTGTCTCGGATGGGAGGCCCGCCACCTCCTTGCGCCCTGGCTGGGCCGTGTGGCGCCCAGGCGCCTCACGATGGCAGGTACTGGACGCACAGAGGCTCCAGCCCAGGAGGGAGGCCGGTGCTCTCACCACCGTGGGAAAGCAGAACGGCCCACGATGCAATGCTGTCACTCTTTCAGCACATTTCCGCGTATTATCAGAGCGCAGGTCATTACTATTACTATTGGGCTCAGTGTTTGCGAAGGGGCCTGTGGACGCCCAGACATGTTGCTTGTGCATGTGAATGCTCAGACGGGTTTGTTCGGCCTGAAGTGCTCTCCCTACTTCCTGAACGCGCAAACGGACAAACAGGGACACAATTCAGTCTCACCCTCTTCTCCAGCTTTTCTCCTTCTTTCCTGGCTACGGCCTAAAACGAGCCCCTTTCCATCCTCCCCCGGCCCCTCTCTGAAGCCCATGCGTTTTGTAAAACTACCAGAAAGGGAACAATAAACAAAAAGCACACCACCCAAAGGAAACGGGCTGTGCCCGCCCACATTCACATCTCACGTTCCTCGCTCGCTGCGGTGACCGCCGACCCTGGTGGCCGCTCTTCGCGAAGCCCCGTGTATGGGAAACACAAGAGCAGCTCATCGACTTCTGTTTTAACCTTGCCTGCTTATTTAAACTGGGCTGGCATCGAATGCTCCATAGATAACAGAATTCTAATTTGGGGTTAGTAGCAAGCTAAGACAGGCACCTGAGACACGGAGGATGACCGTGGCTGGAGGACCCGCCTCCGGCAGCTGCGTTCACAGGATGTAGGGAGCGTGTCATCCACCGACCCTGGGGGCCTCCCTTGATTCGCTAAGGAGGCGGGAGGAATAAAGCTCAAAGGATTCACAGACTCAACTGTCCTTGGAGCCAAGCAAACATAAATGTGTAAGCTTAAGGTGTTAACATAAACTGCAATGGAAACACCACTTTCATTACAAAATATTTACCGACAGCCCTGCCCGGGACTGGTACAGGAAAGCGTGAGTCTGTCTGCACCCAGGCGTTGGCTGAGCAGGAAAGTTCTCCCTATGAATCTGAACAGCAGTGATCGAACCATGCTGGGATCAGGCGGCATTGAACCTGATCCATTCACAGCGTGGGGTCTCCGCTGCATGTGGGCAACAGCTCACCCCTGCCTGCTAGTGGACATCGGGCACAGTGTACGGAGGACCGGCTGGGCCCTAGTGAAGGAGGAGGGCCTGGGCACTGTTTAAAGGTGCAGCACCTCTCAGGTGCAAAGCATTTTGGAAATCACCTAGCACGTCACCCTGCGTTTGGGCCAAGAAGGAATAAAACTAAGAGGATGAAAGAAACAAAACCCCCGTGGCTATTCTGGGAACAGTAAGGAGAAGTGACCTCGGTCGACCTCCAGCAGTGCCCACGGGCCAGGGAGGGGCCGTCTCCCAGCCGCTGCTGCTCAGAAGCCTGCAGTGCTTTAGATCCACGGGAGCTGGTACCTAAAGTGATGCTTCTGGGACAAAAGCAAAGAGGCCACTTGTTCCTGGGCTTCCGTTTTACACTTTGGACATGATTCAGGCCATTTATGGCGCCTTTCATGTGACTCCTTGTTTCCAGGAAAGGAAGCTGTGCCCTGGGGGAAAAAAATCTCAGTCCTGAAATATAAAAGACAAGGTGTGTGCTTCCCAGCTCTGCCGCACGGTCCCAGGAGGCGGGGCTTTCAGGTCAGGAGGGAAGGTGAGCTAGGCCATCCAAGGCTCCCAGCAGCTTGTCAGAAAGGTAGGCAGAGGCAAATAGCAAACTCCTATTTCTCACCATCAAGCAAGTGAAAAGTCAACAAATAGGGAGAATGGGTTTGAGATCCTATGTCTGATTAGGAGCTTGTAGCTAAAACACTGAAGGACTCTGACAACGCAGCCATAACAAGACAAATAACCCACTTGGCAAACAGGCAAAGGTGACTAAAAAATGGGCTGAAGACCTTCTGGACACCTCACCAAAGAGGATACACAGAGGACAAACTAGCATGAAAAAAGATGCTCTATGTCAGTTGCCCTCAGGGACTGCAAATTTAAACAGTGAAGACTCCACTACAAACCCATGAGAATGGCCTAAACCTGGAACACCGACAACACCAAGTGCAGGCGAGGACGTGGAGCAGCAGGGATGCTGCTCCCCCATGGCTGGCGGGAACGCAACATGGTGCAGCCGCTTCGGAAGGCAGTTGAGTGTGTTCTTATAAAACTAAACATACGTTTACCGTGAGGTCCGGCAATTATGTTCCCTGGCATTTACCCAAAGGAGCTGAAAACTTAGGTCCGTGCAGATACCTGCACACAGATGTTTATAGCAGTTGATTCCTAGGTGCCCAAGCTTGGAAACCACCACGATGTCCTCAACTGTGTAGGCGAGTGGATAAGCAAACCATGTCCACCCAGACAACAGAGTACTATTCGGTGCTAAAACATGAGTGATCAAGCCACGAAAAGTCCTTGAGGAACATGAAACGCATATCACTAAGGGAAAGAAGTCGATCTGAAAAGGGTACCTGTTGTGTGATTCCAACTAGATGACATTGCGGAAAAGGCAGAACTGAGGAGAGAGTGAAAGGATCAGGGGTTGCCCTTGGTGGGGTTCAGGGAAGGATAAATAAGTGGAACACAGAGTATTCTCGGGGCAGTGAAAATACTCTTATGTGATGTTAGTGGGTTGGCCAAAACGTTAATTTGTTTTCTTCCATAAGGTGGCTCTAGTAGAGCCCTGGCTGGCATAGCTCAGTGGATTGAACGCAGGCTGTGAACCGAAGTGTCGCAGGTTTGATTCCCAGTCAGGGTACATGCCTGGGTTGCAGGCCATGACCCCTAGTAACCGCACATTGATGTTTCTCTCTCTCTCTCTCTATCTCCCTCCCTTCCCTCTCGATAAATAAATAAATAAATAATCTTTTTAAAAAGATGGCTCTAGTAGCACTTAGTTGTCTTTAATTTCATTTGAATCAACTTTGTTAGACTGTATTGTGACAGCTGTCATATCACTGTGTATTTAAAAAAACATCAAAATTGGTGAATTTTTCTGTGGCCATTTAAATATTGAAAATGGAAGGAAATAAGCAACATTTTCAGTACATTATACTTTATTATTTCAAGAAATGTGAAAAACGCAAGTGGAACACAAAAAAATGATGTGTGCAGTGTACAGAGAAGGTGCTGTGACTGATGGAACGTGTCAGAAGTGGTTTGGGAAGTTTCATGCTGGAGATTTCTCCCTGGACGATGCTCCATGGTCAGGTGGACCAGTTGAAGTTGGCAGCGATCAAACTGAGACATGAATTGAGAACAAGCAACATTATACCACATGGGAGATAGCCGACATACTCAAAATATCCAAACCAATCAAGTTATTAGTGAAAATGAAAAACGAATCCTTTATGGAGAAAAACAAAGAGACCCTTTAGCCAACCTTACGTCACAGTGGATTTACGTCACTCTACCTTTGCACAAACGCACAGAATGCACACTTGGGCGTGAACCCTGATGTACATGATGGGCTTGGTGTGACTGTGATGTGCCACTGTGCCTTCATCCTGGGTGGAAGACGCCCCAGGCTGGCCCGCGGCGTGATCACAGTGGACGGTGCGTGTGTGGGGGCAGGGTGTGCACGGGAAATCTCTGTACCTTCCTCTCAATTTTGTCATAAACCTGAAGCCACCCTAAAATCTTTCTACAAATGAAAACAAATACATGGGTGAAGGATCTGAACAGACACTTCTCCAAAGAAGATACCCAGGTGGCCAAGAAGCGCATACAAAGAGGCCCAGCATGAACAGACATGAGGAAAATGCCGTCAAACTGCAAAGACACATCCATCACTTCACAACCCGGGAGGGCCAGCCAGCGTGTGGAGAGACGGAGAGGAAAACCTCGTGTGCTGAGGACAGCACCTTAGAGAAGACAGCCTGGCGGCCCCTCAGAGGGTGAAGCATCGTTATTACCTGGCCCCCAATGTTACCTGCAGACACGTACTCGGGGGAAACGAAAGCCCATGTCCTCTCAACATGAAGACGTGTGTGTCAATGGCCACAGCAGCAGCATCCGTAACAGCCCCAAATGGAAACACCCCACACGTCCACCCACCGATGAGGGGACCCAGAAAACACGGTGTGTCTGCGGAGTGGAATATTATTCACCCGTAAAAAGTATGGACACTGATGTGAATGTTGGGACGAGGACAGGCGGAAGACAGCAAAAAAGGAGGGCGGGAGGGCTCTGGCTGGTTCATTCAGCCCCAGCTGACTGCACACCACGCACAGCAGGAGGTTTAACCCCGGCTGCCCCTCGGGTCTGCTGACAGCCACGTCCTGAAGTGGCAGCTGTGGCTGACTGGACGATCTTGGGGGGATGAGGTGCCCCTCGGCACCTGTGTTTCTGGAGCTTCCCAGGCGTTTCTGAGGACTGAGAAGCACTCACCCAGAGGATGGACCCCCACGCCGTGGCCAGGGATACTCACTCTCCACCACGTGGACCCGAACTCTCTCGTCCACCCCCACCTCTCACATCCCTGTCTTCTAGGCCCAGCCCTGTGGCACTGCAGGTACTCTCCCAGCACCGGCACCTCCCTGTGGATGGAAAGCTCTGCTCACTCACTTGTGATGACCCAGATTAGATGCACCCTCCTCTGAGAAGGCCTTCCTGATTTCTCCAAGGGACAGCTGGTCTCTTGTGTGCTTTCGTGACAATGTGTAGACAGAACCTAGATGGCACGTGCAGTTCCCAAAGTGTGTTCCCCGGAACACTCGAGACTAGGGGTGGGGGCTGTGGAGGATGCTACCAATACATAGCCCCCCCCCCCAAGGTTCACAATGTGCAGTAGCCCATTAAAAGCACTGAGAAGACCTGCAATGAAAACCGAACACATAAAACGAAACTCTGCTGAAGCTCACGTCACCCATGGTCCCCTATGCTTACTTGATCACAGACCCATTTCCCCCAGCCCAGCACTGAGGGGTCCCTCACCCCCAGAGGTGCTATGACTGCTTGTCTCAATGCATCCTCTCGGGGACCCCTCTCTGAGCTCCCGGAGAACAGGGGTCATGACTACTTGGCTTTCCACCTCTGCTGGTTGGCAATTCCTAGCACCAGCCCCCATTTCTTGACCAAACCGCTGGAGACTGACTATGTGTCCTCTTGTGAATTTTCTCTGAAGAGCTCAACCCCATGGACCTCTGGCACTCACTTTTTCGGAATGTTCGCTCAGAAGGGGGTCTCGGAGCTTCTGCTCGGCTCTCGCAAAGGCCACGTCCACAGCCCTGTAGATGCAGGAGCAGACTCTCGCCTGCCCCACACAGCGGCCAGGAAGGGCTCGCCCTCCCTACTGGCCGCTGAGCCCCAGTTTCACCGTGCGAGAGCAGCGCTCCGTCCAGGTGACCAGCCAGAGGGAGCGTGAAAGGCCTCCGAGGCCACACGTCTCTCACTTGAGCAGACAGCACCTGTGTTTCTAGAGGTTCCCAGGCATTTCAGACACTGATCATCGTGTCTGAACTCCTGCCGATGGCCGTCCTAGATCTTTCATCTCCGCTTCCTGTGAAAGGGCTCAGCTGACTGGGACGACCACCCACTCACAAGCTCGCCCAGCCCGGCCCAGGGTGCAGGTGGGTTCCACATGTCAGCGCACCTCCCTGCACGTCCAGCTCATCTCAGGCGAGGAGAGGACGCGGCAGGGGTTTCCGGCAGCCGGGTGGCCGTCGTGACCGGGCTGTGCCTGGCTGATCCGAGTCAGTCCATCCGACGCTGAGAGTGAAAACTGTGGGTGTCCTCCTGCTGCCTCTGTTTTTCTGGTTGCTCTTTCCACGCAACAGATGTGTTGCTGCTTCAAACTCGCTCACGTTCCAACCCGAGGCTACTGCTTTCGAAATGTGTTTTCCCTCAAATCAGCGATACGAAGCCAAGGTCACGGAGGACTGTGACGCATCTCCGCACATGCTCCAGGTACCGGGACCGCCGCCTTCGCATCCCCCTGCATCCCGGTTTCTCCAGGAGGAGAACCGCTCTCTACACCCCTCCCCCCAGGGCACAGAACCCAGGGCTTCCCCTCCTGTCCTCACTCACTCTCATTCGCTGATTCAGTCAGCATTTACTGAGCACCTACTACGTGCCAGCACTGTGCTGCTGGCTGGGGGGTGGATAAAGATTCTCTCTGTGATCAAACTCCAGCCAGGATCCACTGAGCCCTGTTCTCAGTGAGGCCTCAATCCTGGTCTGTAAGGACGTGAGCAAACATTGGTACCAGTTCCAGCAGCTCGAGGCATGTCCCTGGGATGACCTGAGCCCCCTTAAAGTGCCTGCCTGGGAAAGTTCAAGGCTGCCAGGGAATTTCCTGTGCATTCTAGCTAACACCTGAGGGGTGTGCCCTGTCTCCCAGCCTCTGCGATAAAGGCCCGTTAGCAAAGACAGATGGTTTCACAGGGACCCACCCCCTTCCACGTTCCGGTAACTTTCCTGTCCCCTGGCTCTGCCCAGCCCCCTGGTCCCCTCTCCTTTTAAAACATTCCAGCCCCCTCTGCACAACACAGGGTGGGCCTGAGCGCTTTCCCGCCTGTCAGCAGTCACCCATAAAATCTCTTTCACTGCCTTGACGGAAGTTTTCCCTTGACAGGATGGAGTTTTCCTTTGTCTGCCTGGTGGGGCTCACATTTCAGGTGATGTGCTTGGTGGGTGGGTGTCGGGGGGGTCCCTCTGAGAATGGGGAACCTGAAGGAAGAATCAGCCAGGCTTCCAAAGAGCTGGGAGAGAAGCCCTCCAGCCAGAAGGGACGCAGGAAAGGGAGGACGTGTCACAAGGGTGGAGTGAGCAGAGGCAGCTGAGCCGGCTGTGAGTGTGTGAGCGTGCAGAATGAGTGTGCTGAGTGTGCTGTGAGTGTTCAGAGTGTGCTGTGAGTGTGTGAGTGTCCTGTGTGAGTGTGCTATGAGTGTGCTGTGAGGGTATGAGTGTGTGAGTGTGCTGTGAGTGTGAATGTGCTGAGTGTGCTGTAAGTGCATGAGTGAGTGTGCTGAGTATGCAGAGTTTGCTGTGAGTGTGTGTGTGCTGTGAGTGTGTGAGTGCAGTATGTGAGTACACTGAGTGTGCTGAGTGTACTGTGAGTGTGTGAGTGTGCTGTGAGTGTGTGAGTGTGCTGTGTGTGTGCTGTGAGTGTGTGAGTGCAGTATGTGAGTGCACTGAGTGTGCTGAGTGTACTGTGAGTGTGTGAGTGTGCTGTGAGTGTGTGTGCAGAGTGTGCTGTGTGTGCAGTGTGCTGTGAGTGTGCAGAGTTTGCTATATGTGAGTGTGCTGTGAGTGTGCTGTGAGTGTGTGAGTGTGCTGCGAGTGTGCGAGTGTGCTGAGTGTGCTGTGAGTGTGCGAGTGTGCTGTGAGTGTGCTGTGAGTGTGTGAGTGTGCTGTGAGTGTGAGTGTGCAGAGGGCGAGGGCCCGGGACCACGGCCGGGAGGGCCTGGCCGGAGAGCGTGGGGAGCAGAGGACGCGGCAGAAAGGAGAAGGCTCTGACCGCGGGTCCTGCAGTCCCTCCTTCCCACGTGTTCCCTGCTCCCAAGGTGTGGTGGGCTTGCCCCGTGCTTCCTAGAGCTGCGTGCAGCTTTAAGACGTGAAATGCTGAGGCTCAGACAGGGTGCCAGGATGATCCGGGGAGGAAAGACCAGGAGGGGAGAGCAGGGCTGGCAGGGGGCACCCCACTGGTCCGACGCTCAGAGGAGCGGGGGCCAAGTGAGCCCTGCGCTGGGGGCTGGCCGAGCATCTGCAGGTGGGGCGCCGGTAGGAGCATCGGCTCTGCTTGTCTGCCACGTTTTAGCGACATGCTGGTCGGTCAAAGTTTGCTGAGTCTTTTTTTATCTTTACCTGAGGACATTTTTTTTCATTGCTTTTAGAGAGAGAGGAAGGAGGAGAGACAACACTGTGAGAGAGAAGCATTGATTGGTTGCCTCCTGTATGTGCCCGGACCTAGGATTGAATCCGAAACCTTTCAGTTACAGGACGACAGTCCAACCAGCTGAGCCACACGGTCCCCGGCGAGGTCTGCTTAGTCTGGCCAGCCAAACCCAGCCACACCGACCAGCTGTGGCCGACTCAGCATGGGGGCCGGCGCCTGTCGGAGCCACACAGCGGACACCTGCAGGTGAGCACATCAGCCAGCTGTCGTCCTGCAGCTCAGGCCTTGGGGTCCCTCTTTGTGTCTCTCTCTGTCAGGGGGAGCCTTCTGCAAGACACTGCCCTCCGATGAAGCATGCACGCAGCCCCCAGCCTTTCCAGTAAGCTCGTAACACAGGAGGCTTGATGGAAAGTCCCCTTTTCCCGGACAGTGAAAGTGAAAACCAGCAGGACACTCAAAACCCAGGGAAGGGGTTGAAAAGTCAGCACTGGAGTTACAAGGGGAAATTGTGTCTTAATCCAGAAACAGCGGGGTGAGCACAGAGTAAAGCCAACGCTCTAAGAGCAGGGTCGGAAGGTCAACAAGCACCAGAGCAACAGGTATCTCTAGAATCCGCACCTTCGCTGCACACGCTAGGGCACCTCGAACATCCCCTTCCAGGCCACTGCTGTGCCCCTGGGCACTCTTCTACAAAGCAGGGTGGGCTTGCACGGTGGCCCCGGGGGAGGGGTGCTCAGCCTCCGGGGTGGAGGCCAACCCAGTGCGCTCCCCTGTGGCCGCCCCGTCAGCTTCAGGCAAAGTCCTAATGCTCCAGGGACAGCAGAAGCTGCTGGGTGTCTGACACACGGATCCTTCAGAGGGGCCTTGTTCAAAGCCACCAGATGTAAGGCATTTGCGAGTCTCCCAAACACCCACTTTTCTTCAGGCTGCCTCTTTCTACTCTTCGGAGTGAATGGTTACTCAAAATGCCTGGGAACGTGCTTGCTCTTCGCCACGGCTGGCGATTCCCCAAGCCCGGATGCCTGTGGGTCTTCCTTCCCCACCAGGCCATGGTCTGACCTCCTGACCGTTGTCTGAAGTCCCACCGCCTTCCTGAAGCAGCTGACAGAACGCTTGCCTGACCCCTTTCGCCTGACCGCTCCTCCTCCTCCCTCTGCACTTGTCAGGTCACCACGCGAGTCTCAGGCTTTCCCGACCCGTTGTTTTTGGATGCACCACGGCTTCCTGGCTGGGCTCCCTCCCGCCGCAGGGCCGTTCTCCCGGTCTCTTCTGGAGAGAACGCGTCTCAGGCTCTGTGTGCAAACCAGACGCCCAGGGGTCTTGTTCAAGTGCAGATTCTGACTCAGCAGGTGTGTCTGCATTTCTAACACCCTTCCAGGCGATGTCACAGCCACGGGTCTGAGGACCCCACTTTGAGCAGTAAGAAACCACCACACTTCAGTCAAGGCCCATGGAGCTGTATCCTCAGTCCCCTCGAGGGACAAAGAAGCGCAGACCCCAGAAGCCGTGGGCAAGCCTGGGGTCCTCCCAGAGCCAGGGAGGGCCTCAGGGTCCCCTGGTCCCATCTGCTGTAGCCCGGTGGCCGCACTGACACTGGTCACAAGCCACGGGCGCTGTGTGTGTGCTGATGGAAAAGAGACGGAATGCTGGGTCTCCCAGACGGGACCGCGGGCACGCCCTGCCCGCCAGGGGTTCGTTTCTCGGCTGCGTTCCCCATCGGTGCTGGAGTGGAAAGCCACCGCTCTGAGAGCCTGGGTCGGCTCACTCACGCTCCACTGCAGACACCGCCGTGGGGCTGTGCAGACGTTACAGAAAGCTGGAAAAGTAGCTTCAATACTCAAAACACCGACCTTCCACAGAGGAAGAGCATTTTAGCAGAAGACTGAGTATCAATGTACATTTTGCTGGGAGCTGCATATTTCCTTAGGAAGATCCCGTGTTCCGTGGAAGGCAGAAAAACCCCAGTGAACGGAATGACAGGGACAAGAGAGGACCATTACGGTTCAAGAATGACCCAGGTGCTGCTGACAAACGACACAGCAGCATGTGCATTTATTTAGCTGTTTAAACGGCATTCCAGGGTGGTAGCGCACCAACCAGCAGAAAGCAATGCTAGAGTTTCACAACGTCTAACACATGGGCTTTCAGAAGTCAGCCAATCCAGGTTCGAACTGAATGTCTTTTTCTACGGCAGCCGATATTTTTTTCCATAGCTGATGGCTCTTACAGCAACGAAAGCAGGTAAATAAACAAAAAGAATAAAGTGTTCCCAGCACATAGTAGGTATTCAACAAAGGAATGCTGTCCAGCAATGATGGAGGGGCGGGTGGGGGACGTGGGGGCAGGGTGCCCTCACAGCTCTGTCAGGGGTTCGGCTTTGCACTTAAATCAGGAGCTTTATACACACGAGACGAGAGTGTTCACATGGCCACAATCACTGTTACTCCATGAGCCCCATTAGGTACTGCCGGCCTCTCCTGACTCAAGACAGACCCCCGGTGCAGGCACTGCTGACAGAAAGACGGGGACCTCGCTGGCCAGCTGGTCGGGCCCACTTGGCGGTGTGGTTTCATGAGCCGTGCTGACATGCCTCATCTGAACGCATGCCCGCCAGAGACACAGCCTGTGCCACGTCCGGGGGCCCCAGATTTCCACAGTGACCACACGAGGAGAATCCGTTTGTAAAAATTCAAATATGTCCCTCCGAAACATTTGCCTATGTGAAAAACTGTGCATTTTCTTCAGAGAATTGTTCGCCTTAAAACCTAGACAGCGGCAGGGAAAAGGCGGTAGGTGTGACTATATACAAGTAAAAGCGGTTGCATTGTTTAAAGAAATGCAGAAGCGCAGAGGTGACGTCTTTCCTCCTGCCGATCCCGTCCTTCTTCAGGGCAGGACTTGGGAAACCCTGAAGGTCAAGGCCACCATCCCTCTGCCCCTACTTCACTAAGCTCAGCCATGTGCCCAAGGAAACACAGGACATGGTGGCCCCAGACCATGCAGGCACCTGCAGGAGGTCTGGTGCGAAGAATCAGCCCCCTTCTTCAAAGGTGCCGAAGCGACCCTCTGCGGTCCCATGAGGCACACGTGACCGTGCTGGTTCTGGTAAAACCAACAGATGCACCGAACTGGAGCCCAGGCTGTCACCACGCGCCCGCCCACTCGCCCTCACTCTCTGGAGGGTGGCCAGGCATTAGGGAAAAGTCTAGCACAGGAACCCAGTCCGAGCAATTCTAGGATCAAGCTCCGGGTGCTGCTGCTGAACTGGAGAAACCTCCTTCTGCCGCGAGTCTAAGTTCCGCCCCACAGAGCTCAGGGAGGGGAGGGCGGGGAAGGAGCTTTCTCCTTCCGCTGCTCATTGTGACAAAGCGTCCTAATACCACTGCTGCCGCCAGCCTCAGGTGACACGGCTTCATTCCCCACCGAGCCCCCCACTCACTCCCTTTACCCTCTGCTTTATCAGACCCTGAACTGTGAAACCCCGAGAGAGCTAATGCCACGGCTGTGGGCTCATGTAAAAGCCGTGTTTTCACCTGGATGTACTGCACCTCAGTACCGGTGAGAAAGCCAGGCATTAGCGAAGGATTTCTGAACATTTGCATTAAGCCTGCTGTCCCAAGAATTAACTTTAATTTTGAAAACAAAGCCTTTTTTTCTGCCTTAGGTTTAAGCTCCCATCTGTTAGTTTCATTGAGATGGGAATCTGAAATGTGGGCCTTGCCCTGGCCGGTGTGACTCAGCTGGTTGGGGCGTCATCCCATATGCCGAAAGGTTGCAGGTTCGATCCCCGGTCGGGGCACATACAAAAGATGGCCAACAGATATTTCTCCCTCACCTTAATGTCTCGCTCTCTCTCTTTCTAAAAGAGCAGTGAAAAAAAAAAAAGTCCTCGGTGAAGGTAAAAAAATAAAAAAGAATGAGGACCTTCGGCTTAATTGGAATATTCCCTGAAATTCTTCTGCACACTGAAACCGTAGCCTAGCTCCGCCCTGCCCAGGTGCGAGGGTCGCAGGGGTGGTGGAGCCGAGGGAGTGCCGGCCCGGAGCCGGGAGATGCAGCAGGACCGCGTCACCCTGAGCCACCACACGCCGCTGTGCACGTCCCAGCAAGGAGGTGGCAGTCCAGACTCTATGACATTACAGGAAATCTCTGCACTTTCTGCTCCATTTTGCTGTGAACCCCAAACTACTGTAAAAAAATAAAAAGTCTATTAAAAACAGAAGGAGATGGAAGAAGCTGGCTGGCCTGTCGTGTAGCACTGCAGTGAAGGTGGGCGAGAAAAACTGTGTAAGTGCTGGTGGAAAACACCAGACAAGTGTGCACCGTATGGTTATTTTCTTTTTAAGATTTTATTTATTTATTTTTAGAGAGGGAAGGGAGGGAGAAAGAGAGAGAGAGAAATATCAATGTGCGGTTGCTGGGGGTCATGCAACCCAGGCATGTGCCCTGACTGGGAATCGAACCTGCGACACTTGGGTTCGCAGCCTGCACGCAATCCATTGAACTACACCAGCCAGGTGTTATTTTTAAGTCACACTAAGAGGTCCTAGCCCAGCTGACTATAAGCGTTGGAGGTGGAAGCTCGGGGCAGGGGTGGGTGCACGGTGCTGTCTCTACCACCCAAGCCTCGTTCTCTGTGCCATAAGCAGGGTGTCCCAAGCCCACAGTGGGACTGTAAACCCTATGACGACAGCCTTTCCGAGGACGGTCCTTGGGGACTGTGCCCTTGCTGCTGAAATGCTCCCACTGGGCTGACATGCTGGGAATTCCCCTTTTGCAGCACACGTCTACACTCCAGTCTTCATATTCCCGGGGCACGGGTTTGGTCTCTGGAACGGGTGAAAAACCCGACGACTCAAGGATGCCTCCGACGAGCGGAACCAGAGGGCCGCCGAGAGTGGACTCTCTCGTCCGGTGGTGAGAAGGTAGAGAGAGAACGTCACTTGTGCTACCGGTGCACACAGACAAGCCACCAAGCCGTGACCTGTGCATGGACTGTCCCCGCTCACTGGGATGAGGACCCGGCCCCGTCATCCTGGAACTGTGAAGACCGAAACTGAAACTCGGGTTCCAGACCCCAGGGTAGTCCTCCAAAGACAGCCTTCCCCTTGACCCCGTCGGGGGTGGGGAGAGGGCGGCTGGCAGTCTGCAGGACAGCGCCCCTCAGACGGAGTTCGAGAACACAGCGAGACCCCGGAGCGACTCCGTTTTCGGGGGGTTCCTGGTCTCCCTCTGCAGAGGCTCTGACTCAGCCTGTTCAGGGTGAGGCCCAGGAACCTGCATTTCAACTGCGGCCTGGGTTGAGGTGCCTGGTTCTGACACAGATGGTTCACGACACAGAAGGCTGTCCCCTTGGCTGGCTGTCCACTCGCACAGGTGGGTCCTGTCCTGTGGGCTAGCTCGGTGCGCAGGGGCCTTTAGGAGTGATGGTCTGAAGGACTGTCCCCACGCCCCGGTGGGGAGGCCGTTCTCTCACAGACACTGGAAACGGGTGCCTGAGGGGCCAGCGTGTTCTTCCCACTGAGGGCCCAGGGGCGCTGTGGGGTCCTCGCAGCTTCTCGAGTGGATCCCGGGTTTCCTGAGGCCACTCTTCACAACATCCCACTCGAGGCTTCAAAGAATTTCTCTTTGTCTTTGCTTGGAGATCAGTGTTTCTGTAGAGGACGAAAGAATCCAGACACTGGATGAAGAGACGCACCGGCTTCCTCTTCTGCAAGAGTAACTGCTTTGAACACTTGGAATCTCTGGCAGTCGGCACCCCCTGTGAGATTCTCCCGTGGTGAGGGCGGCAACACTGGCCCCGGAGCAGAAGCGAGCAGAGCCTCCGGCCCCCTGGCCTGGCAGACGGAACTTTTGTGGGACTCCAGCACATGGTGCAGGAGGATGGCGTGGTGCCCCAGAAAGGGGCTTCGCTCTGCCTCCTGGTCCCCCAACCTCTCTGGCAGGAGGGGCTTGGGAGGCTGGGGAGCCTCTGAAGGGAGGGGTGGGCTCGACAGGGGGAGGGCCTGGCGGGGTGCGGAGGGAGACACGAGAGGGGGCAAGGGGCCAAGTGCAAGAGTCCAGCCCGAGGCACTAACCGTGGACACACAGAGGGTCTGCTCCCTGGGACCTGGCCCTTCTCGCTGGCCTGGCTGTCCTGCTGGGGACCCGCAGGCTGTGCTGGCGTCTCTGGCTTTGAGACCTGTTGCCCACGGAGCCATCCAGTCCTGGGTCTGCGCTCTGCACGCAGCTGAGCTCTGTGGACCGCAGACCGACGGCGGCCTTTCGAACCTGCTGACCCACATGGCCTTGCAGTCCGCTGGTGTGGGGCCGAGGCCTGGGCAGAGCTGCGTGGGGTGCAGGGAGGGTACAGCCGACCGCCCTTCCGCGCTGCAGTCTCCTTCTCTTTCCCAGAGGATGAAAAACAAATGTTCTTCTCATGCTCGTTGTGCATAAGAGATAATTAAGACGAATCTCAAGAATGAAAAATAACAGTTACTTGTCCTACTTTGTCTGGACATGGTGAGACAAAAAACAGTTAATAAAGATTAAAAAAAAATCAAAATGAAGAGGATTTTCCCAGGGTAGACACGGCAGCGCCTCCTTGCTGAGAGTTTAATAAAATCACACACTGAGGCCAGCGCCGACTAAATGGAAAAGCGTGTTGGACGGGTAACTATGGCGACAGCCCCAGTCCAGACAGAGAGGCTGCAGCCTGTCTCCAAGGGGAGAAAATCCTGAAATTCACACAGATCTCTGAAGAGCGGAGGGCGGGAAAGAGCGCAGTCCTCCCTCCAGTCTGCTGGTGTCTCCGCCCACGGGACTCCGCCCACCGCCCTCCGTGTGCACCAGGACTGACCCCCCAATGCCCTCCGCCCCCGCAGGGCGAGGGTCTCGGCCTCTGCTCCTCATTCCCTGCCCCACATTTCCTGATGGCATTCTCGGTGCCAACACCCTTTTCGGCGAAAGCTTTCCCGCGCTTGGTGAAGAGCGCTGCTCTCGGTGGACGAGCGTTGGGGCTGCTTCCTGGGTCAAGTCCACGGGCATCTCGCTGATGACACACCACCCAGACGGTTTCCAGGCTGCCCATCCCCACAGGGGCCGGCAGTCTCCTGTCCTGCGCACTCGGGGTCCCTGCAGGACCTCGGGCTGGGCTGTGGGTTTCTGCAGATGCAGGGGTGTCCGCACACTGAGTGGCTCGGGCTGGGATGGATGTGTTCAGGCCCCGGAGGCCGTCCTGAACCTCAGCAGCTAGCTGGGGACTACAGCCACCTCCCGTGGCGACGTGGGGGCGGATCCATCCACTGGATTCTGGAATGCCCAAACAACGTTTGGCTCACGTCAGGCGCTCGATAAATAGCGGCTACTTTAATCACTATGCACGCGAAGTGGGCAGATCCACAGGTCTCCCACCCACTGGCGTGAGGTCAGGGGTGATCGCAGAAGAAGGCAGGGTGGAGGGACAGGCAGTGCCACAGCCTCAGGCCCCATGGGTCCTGTCAGGCCTCGCTGGCTGGTCCGTGGTGTGTGCTCAGGTGAGCAGGTGCCCCAGGTGCCTCCCTTCACGGATCCCACATTCTCATCACAGACACGCAGTGCAGTGGTGACGCAGGTGCCACACGGAGGCTGCCAGCACAGGGAGGAGGAGGTGTTCTGTGGCAGGATGCCCACGGAATCCCAGGATGTCCACAGAGGGTGGCTCAGACTGTGCCTGCACTGGGGCCCCCGGAGAGGGAGGAGAGGGAGGAGAGGGAGCGACGTCCGCCCAGGACCTGCTTGCCATTCCGGCCCTGGTCCAGGTCAGGTCTGCAGGGGACTCCCTGTTGTCGTCACCGAGGGCGCCCTTTTCTTTGTCTGGAGGTTCCTGATGCCTGCAGCAGCGGCAAACCTTGCCGTCCTTCAGCACACCACGGGCACCTTCCCTGGGGACCGGGGAGAGAACCGCTCACACTCCATGGGCACCTTCCCTGGGGACCGGGGAGAGAACTGCTCACACTACTCACACCTTCTCCAGGTCTGGCAGATCTCACCTTCTCACTCTTACGTCTGACAGGTTCCTCAGGGAGAAGGGAACTTGCCTGGGCGCATGCTTAGGCAGTGACGGAATGCAGCATCCCCTGCCTCGCCCCCAGCAGTCCTGATGGCCTCGTATTGACTGTCGCTCCTGAAGGCAGGGGCTGTGATCAGAATGCACCACAATCAAGCCAAAGGTATTTTCAATCCCACATTTACCCAATGGATCCCAAGTTTTTGCATTCTGATCCTTATTACGGCGGCTTTTGCTGTGGCACTGTTCCATTCTCCTCAGCGCTGACCTTGAGCTGAGTCAGTGCCTTTGTTCTGCCACCCCTGACTGTGTGCACCTCTGGCTGTGTGTATCCCTGGCTGTGTGCACCCCTGACAGCATGTACCCCTGGCTGCGTCCACCCCTGGCTGCGTGTGCCCTTGGCAGTGTGCACCCCTGGCTGTGTGCACCCCTGGCTGTGTGCACCCCTGGCTGTGTGTACTCCTGGTTGTGTACCCCTGGTTGTGTGCACCCCTGGTTATGTTCACCCTTGACAGCATGCACCCCTGGCTGTGTGCACCCCTGGCTGTATGTACTCCTGGTTGTATACCCCTGGTTTTGTGTACCCCACACAGCCTGGTTGCGGTTAGGAAACGTGGGTTCATAGTGCAAGGAAAGATGGGAGCAGTGTCTAAGCGCCAAGACCCCACCCCAGGCTGCCGGCCCGGATTCTGGCTCGCCTCCCTACTGCTGTGTGACTTGGGGTAAGCCACTGAACCCCTCTGTGCCTCTAGTTCCTTACTTGTAATCCTGGGACGATGACAGCAGTATCTACCTCACAGCACTTCTGCAAGGACTAAAGAGCTGAGACGCACAAAGCACCAAGAACAATGCCAGGCACGTAACAATGTCATCCAGTGTTTCACATGTTCGCGATTCTCCTTTATGAACTTCCAAGCAGGAGCTGAAAGCGTAGTTCCTGTTCCAGCCCCTCCCTGCTGTAGATGGACTGCCAGACGCGGAGCCCCACGCCTCGGTGAGCAGGTTACCGTGACCCTCATTTAGAGGGACGCAGGCACCTAATGGCGTGGAGATGGTTGCTGGGGAACCTGAAGGCGGTCTCCAACCTAGTAAACAGCCTCTCACCAAGGACGGTTTCCTGGCTTCGACTTTGTACCACGGTTAAGTAAGATGTCACCACTGGCAAAAGCTAGAGAAGGGGCTGGTGGGACCGCCTCCTACACTTTTTTGCAATATTCTGTGAGTCTAAATTTCAAAATAAGTAGTTTTTAGATGATCGGTGTGTTCCTGGGGGTGTGGCACTGACCACGTTGCAAGGCATCCTGAGGTCTCAACTGGGGAACCAGCTGGAAGGGCAGGCGGCCCCCAAGGAAGGGCAGACGGGAGTCTGGACACCAGGAGGAAGGTGGGGGCTCATGGCCAGCGAGGAGGCTGGGGTCAGCAGAGGTGAGGACATGGAAATCCGTGCAGGCAGCTGTCAGATGCCAACCTGTGCCCCAGGGAGATGCTGTGCCTGGGAAGGTCAGTCATTGGCTCCGGACGCTGGGTCAGCTGGGGTCTGAGGAGAGCTGGGTCCACAGGTGCAAGGTGACAGCAGCCTATCGGGACGTGGGATTTCTGAGCCTGATGTGAGCGCAAGCACGGCGATGCCGCAGGTGCGGCTGACCCAGGTGTCTGCAGGACAGTGCGGGGCACCTGCACAGGACACAGGAGGACCCGCCCGTCCCAAACACAGGAGCCAGGCGGATGCTGACTGGTCACTGGTCGCTTCAGTGTCTCCACGCTCACCCAGAGCCAGGCAGGGAGCGTGACCCACCGGGGGCCTGCTCTTGGAGCGTCCGCCCCTTGGACAGCGGGGCCCATGACCTGCGCGTAAATAACGAAGGTCAGACTGCTGACTGCCCGGTGAGAGCACAATAGGTGGAATGGCACGGCACCTGGGCACTTTGGACTGGGGGTCAGGGAAGGCTTCACTGAGGAGGTGGCCTTCAGCTGAGACCCGAGTGACAGAAAGACACAGCTCTGGGGTGCTGTCCTGGAGGGTGGGCCTCCAGGCAGAGGGCACAGTGGGTGCCTGGGTCCGGGGATGGGCTCATCGAGGACAGGAGTGAAGGCCACTGGGCCAGACCACAGGGGGCATGTCGAGGGAGGGGAGAGGAGGGGTCAGCCGGGGTGGTGGCAGGGGTAGAGGTGGATGGAAGCTTCCAGAGAAGCGTTTCCCAACCAGGCTGCCTCCACCTCAGCACCGCCGGCCACTAGGGTCCACACTCCTGGCTGTGGGGGCTGGTCTGTGCCCCGCGGCGCGTCCCGCAGCCTCCTGACTTCTACAGTCAGAGGCCAGGACCCCCGGCCCCAGTTGTGACAACTAAAATGTCCCCTGTGTTCCCGAGGAGGTGGCTGAGTAGGAGGTCGGGACTCCGGTCTAGAACTTTCTCACGGGAGTGTGACGAGCCTGGGAACGAATACGTAATCGCCTTGCACAAAGCTTGCATTCGGCAGACACTTGCTGGGCGAAAAAGCCCTGCCTTTCTGGTGACTCACAGGTTGGCCCTGACTCCTGTGGGGCTGGAGGAAGACGGGGGCAGCGGCAGGCCAGAGAGCACAGACCCTCACCCCGGGCCGGGCCTCCGGGGGTGGGGGCAGCCTGGGGACTGGCGAGGCTGCTGGAGGAGGGGCAGAGGCGCTGGAGGCCCAGAGCCCCGGGAGGGGCTATGACCAGTGCATGGGTCAGAGCACGGGTTCCCACGCAGGACTTGGACCTGTGGCCTCCTCGACACTCGACGCCACTCGGACTTGGGAGCTGAGCAGTCACGTGCCCACTTCTCAGGGGGAAAAGGCGGGAATGGGGACAGTGATGGCAGCCGGACGTGGATGCCTGCTGCAGCGGCTGCCACTGCAGGGTTTCCCGGAGAAACGGCCCCACCTTCCTGGAGGCAGGCACCCACTCATTGGATGGAGCTCTGGCCCTGGCCCCCCCTTTCCTCCATGCCTGCAGGAGGTGTTGTGTGTGTGGGTGCGGCCCTTGTGCCCGGTGCAGACCTTTGCCCTGGGAATGGCTTCCCCCAGGGAGGGGCGCCAGCCCTTCCTCCCCAGCCGAGCTGTTCCCAGCCCCGCAAGGCACAGCTGCCGGTGGAACGAGGTGGCCTGGGTCTGCGCAATAAAAAACCCGGCCAGACAAAAGTCCGAGCCATTCTGTTCTCCTGCTTGGCAGGGCTGCCCGCCCTCAGACGTGAGGGAAATACCAAGAGGTCCCACGGGGAGGAAACCGGGTTGGAGGGAAAGGAGAGGGACCTGCGCGTGCAGAGAGGGCGCAGCCTCCACCAGGTCACTGCCCCCACCACCTCCCTGGGCCCCCCATCCCTCTCCACCCACCTCTCCCCTGCCCCCTCCCACTGAACATTTGGAACTCCCTCCCGCTGGCCCTTTCCTGGGGTGGAACTGCGCCCCTGAAAACTGTGTTGACGTGCTAACCCTCAGTGCCCCAAAGGGCCACTTGGCTGGGAGGCAGAGTGGTTAGAGACGGGATTAGTTGAGATACGGTCGTGCTGGAGGAGGGCAGGCCCCAATTCTATGGCCAGTGTCTCTACAGCATGAGAGGAGACAGACAGATGGACATTCAGGGAGTGGAGGGGGGAGGCCAAGAGCAGACAGAGACTGAGGTTCACGGCCAGGGCCCAGTCGGCCCGAGACACCAGCAGCTGGAGGATGCAGAGGGCTTCTCCCCGTGAGATCGTGGGAGAGCGAGGCCCTGCCGACCCCAGCCCTGACATCTGGCACCCAGTCACTGTGGAGTCGGTCTCTGTGGCTCTCAGCCACCCAGGTGGGACTCCCTGCAGCAGCCGTGGGGATCAGACCGGCCACGTTTCGTGTGCTTTGAGCTATCGCTTGCTGGTGGGCGGGTGGCTGTTCTGAGCCTGTCCCTCGGGCTGACCTCGGCAGACTGTCTGCTTCACCGTCGCCTGCATGCAGGACGCATTCGGAAGGCAGAGTTCTGGGACCCGGGCCTGCGGACAGAACCGGGGTCTCAGAGCATCCAGAGGCCCTTGTTGCGGGAGCAGCCACCCCCCCTCGGGCTTCCTAGGCAGTGGTCACAGACAGCAGAGTCTGACGAGAGTGGCCTCAGGGCTGGACCCCGACCCCACACATCCTGAAATCGGGCTCACGCATGGTCTCTGGGGCGGCTTGAGCAGGGCGGACTTGCTCGGCGACCCAGCTCAGGACGGACAGAGTGGGTTCTAGCTGAAGAGGCGGAAGGAGGCTGGACTCCCAGCCACAGGGAGCGAGCGATGTGTCAGTGCCCGCAGTGCGGGACACCCCAGGATCTCCACGCACGTAACTCATCACGAAATGCCAGTCCGAGGCAGAGACGACAATCCTCGTGTTTTACGGGAGAAACAGATTCAGAGGAGACAACCACGCTGCCCCGGGCCACAGAGCGAGAAAGTCGATGGCGCTGGATGAACCGCTGCCTTGCAGCTGCCACCAGGCTGGGGGCTCCCACTGCCTCACCGGGCACCCTGGGCACCTCGTGATGGTGCGCTCGTCACCCACCCATGTCCTCACAGCCCGGACTGCCGGATCGCTTCCCCAGGTCCCTCTCAGCAGCCGTGGGGGGTGAACACACAGACATGAGGATCCTAGGTCAGCCTGGACTCTGGACCCACCCCTGTCAGATGGAGGCAGGGCAAGGGGAGGGCTGTCCCCTGCACCCCTTCTTTCCCTGAGGACCGTGACTCTGTTCTCTGCACGGAAGACCCGGGCCCAGCGCAGCAGCTGTGGTTTGGGTCATTCATCAGAGCACCAGCTTGCTCCCTCCTGAGCTAAGCTGCACAGTTCGTACGGTGCCAGGCCGGTCCTCGGTGCTGGGGGCAAAACCGGGCGCTGCACAGGCCCCTCCCCTCTGCTAAGGCATTCACATCTACCTCGACATGTGTCACATCATGTCACCCCATTGTGCTAAGCAGCCTGCTGCCTGTGAGAATCACCAGGGGGGCTGGCAGGGTCCCCGCAGCCAGGCTGTCCCCTCTCCCCAGGCCAGCAGGACCTCGGGGCTGGCCCGGAGCATTGGCACTCCTCAGTGGTCCCTGGGAGCGCAGCTGAACTTGGGAGGCAGGCGTCAGAGTCCTCTGCGGGGCTCGCTTCCACCCGGGTGACTGGGCCCCACCCCAGGGTGCCTGACTCTGGGGGTCAGGACCGAGGCCTGGGAATGTGCATTTCTAACAAGCCCCCAGGTAACGCTGAGGCTGCCCATGGTGGGGGGGACCACACTTTGAGGACCACTAGGTAGGGAAGAGTGAGCAGAATGAAGAGTCCTGTGGCTGGGTGACACGTAACCTATTTATATTATTACAGAAAGAAGGAAACTTCTAAGTGAGCTAAGCATGAGTTTGCAAATTAAATTTCTTGATTGTATTCTTGGCTTCACCCAACAAGGGTTTGGCCGAGATCCCGAGAGGGTGACTGTCCCCATGGCAGGGCCAGGTCCCAGTGACGAGCGACGGGAGGGAAGGGGAGGCAGCAGCCGTGGCAGGAACCGCTCCAGCGCACTTCCCTGAACAGTCCCGAGGCCACGCCTCCGCGGGGTCAGGCAGCCCGACCTCCACGCTGCGCTGTGGGGCCGAGTGTGGCGTTCTCACTGGGCAGCGGTGGGTGGGTGTGTGCCGTGGCCCTGCACCTGTGCAGCTGGGTTCCACGCCCGAGGGCTCCCAGGAGCCAGGCCACGCTCAGGGCTCAGTGAGAGGGTGCGGACGCCACAGGGACTCCGAGCCCCACTTCTAGGCCCGGGAAGGGATGAGCCCTGGGAGGGTGCTGGCAGCAGCCGCTTGGGGCCGGTCGTGAGCGGTCACAACGGGCACCCCGCACCCGGGGCTGCCTGCCTGCCTGCCAGCAGCCCAGCCTCACCGAGCCCCTGAGGACATCGGGCCAACACATGCGCACTGCCCTCCCTGAAGTCTCCCCTACGGGCCGGCTGCTGGCCTCCAGCTCCCATGTACGGGCAGCAGAAGCAGCTCTGACCGGCGTCAGCCACACTGAGAGGGAGCCCGAACAGTGTCACCCACAGGGTGCACCCACGTAATGCACCCCTCGCAGCCACAGGGTGCGCCTCTGCCACAGGAACAGGTCACTGGCCTTGTGAGGCCCCGGTGAGGAGGGAGTGAGACCGGGACGTGGGAAGTCCCCGCCCAGTGCCCAGCACACCAGGGGCCTCGTGACAGGCTGCTCGGGGTTCTCTCCTCTGCCCCGGCCCAGGTGGGAGGAGGTATTTGTGAGTCAGAGTTCTCTAGAGACATAGAACCAATAGCAACAGGATGTCTGTCTGTCTGTCCACCCACCTGCCTACCAAGAGCGATTTTAAGGATCACGTGACGCTGAGGTTGGCAGGTCCAAGCCCAGCGGGCGGGCCAGTGGGCTGGAGGCCCAGGGAAGGGCTGGTGCTGCAGTTCAAGTCCACAGGCCGTCTGCCGGCCAGTGCCCTCCTGCTTGGGGGGTCGGTTTTGTCCTCCTCACGCCTTCGACTGATTGGGTGGGGCCCACACGTTACAGAAGGCCATCTGCTTTATTCCAACTCTACTGATTGAATGTTAGTCTCACCTAAAAAGTATCTCACAGCATCTGGACTGGTGTTGGGTCAAACACTTGGGTACCACGCCTGCCCAGGTGGACACATGCATACAACTAACCGTGGAGGCTGAGGGGGAGCAGGGCTGGTGGGTCTCACAAAGGCTGACAGGGGGCCCCTTGGGGGAGCCTGCTCCCCCTTCATTGCTGGCATCTGGGACCACCCGGCGGACCACAGGGAGGGCAGCGTTCTCTGAGCCTGGCCACCCCGGGAGCTGGTGCGAGGCTGCTCCCGGCAGTGGTTCCATGGGCCCGTGGGCAACAAGGCATCGCGGGCAGGAAGGACACCCCCTCCAAGGCGTTACACTTCGGGACATCACAGTCGGGAGGACTGGGGACCCAGTGAAGCTTCCGGGCAGAGGCCAGCGCTCCTTCAGCGGCTCGTCGCTGTGGAATCATGGAACGCCAGGGCCCACACCAGGAAAACTGAGCCCAGGGAGGGGAGCGACTTGTCCAAGGTCACGCTGCCAGCTGACTGCAGAGCTGGGGCGAGGACCCAGGAGCCTGACAACAGCTGTGACACCACATGGTAAACGCACCTGTGACCCCTGAGCTGTGGCCCTGAACCATGCAGGGAGCTGCCCCACGACAGCCAGGCCCCAGGCCGCCCCTCCGTGAGCACAAACCAACCAACCCCCGGGCTCGCAGCAGGTGGGGGAGGGGTGGTCTGGCCACCTGTCTGCTCCAGCCTGCAGTGAGCTGTGGGAGGAAGTTCCCACGGGTGGTCAGCTTCCTGAGACCCCACAGCCGTCTCTGGGGCCCAGGGGCTCCCCCTGCCACTGTTCCAGCCTCACTGCCTGCGGGGATGGCCAATCTCGGCCCTGAACCCTCGCTAGGCCTTCCTGGCAGCGGCCGGCAGAATCCGAGACGCTGCGCCACGGGCCAAGAGCCATTAACAGCCACGCTGTAAATAACGGTGACCCCTGGCAGGCTGTGCTGTCCTGTCCACTTGGAACAGCCGTTCGGAGAGGATCACAGCTGTGTGATGGCCACAATGTCATACCCTTGCTGGCCGGGGCCAGTCCAGTGGCTGGCCTCGTTAATTCCGGGAAGAGATTAATGGAGAGGCAGCCTGGCCGGCGTGTGCGGGGTGATCTGCACACAGGGGCAGGCGGGGGTCTGCCTGCAGGGCCCCCAGCTGGGCAGACCCCAGGGGGAGCACCCCTGGCCTTCACAGGCACTCTGGGAAGCTCCGAGGCAGGAGGCGGGGGTCATGCAGACCCTCCCTGGTCCCCTGAAAGTCATCTCTGGGGCCAGGGCCCAGGGCCTGGCCCGAGGCTGTGGCAGGGTTTGAGGGAAAGGTGGCTGGTGACATCACGGGGTCCTGACTGCAAGGGGCTGCACGGGCCAGGCTGGGGCTGGTAACCTCGGGCCAGCAGCCAATCTGGCCCCCATTCATTCTGTAAGTACAGATTCAGGGGTTCACAGCCACACCCCGTGCTTAGGCATGGTCGAGGGCTGCTTAGGGCCCCAGTGGCAGAGCTGAGCAGTGGGGACAGGGACCACGTGGTCCTCAGAGCCTGAAAGATTCCCGTCTGGCCTTTTCCAGAAGACACTCGCTGAGCTCTGCCCCTGGGGACCGACTGCACGTGGGCTGGGCTGGAGGACGGTCCCCCAGGGGAGCTTAGGCCAGCTGGCCTCACCACGGCCCAGTGCGGTCATCTCTACACTGGCATCGGCGACATCTCCCTCAGCAAGTGTGGGGTTGAATGAGGTGATTTCTGGGCACAGGGACCTCGCCGATATCCACCTCTCCCTCTGCCTGCTGGGAAACGGGCTGTGACGGCCAGACCACGCCCCCTCCCCCCACGGCTGCTCAGAGCAGTCCCTGCTCCACGGCGGCCCTGTCAGTGCCCGAGAAAGGACAGGTGTCCTGTGGTCCCGAGAGCCCGCGGCAGGGGCCGTTCCAGGGACCAGACGGCTGCGGCCACAGATCAGGACGACTCAAAACAGTTCTGTATCCATGGGTGTGTTCCAAGTCCCCCCGGGGATGAAACCGAACCCTGTCTGTGCATGCTTTCTCCTGTCCATACACAGCGGCGATAAGGTTTAGCTTGTACGTTGGGCGCGGTAAGAGGTCAACGACAACAATTAACAATAAAACAGAACACTTCTGACAACGTGCTGCAAGGAAGGCTACGTGAACGTGGGCTCTCTCGCTCGCCAGCAGTGGCTTGCTGTCCTGGGCTCACCCTTCTTCTCGTGAGGGTCTGAGGAGGTGAAATGCCTTCTTAGGTTGACGGCTCTCACCTTCTCCCTTCGAGGAGGCACTGCACGGCTTCTCTGTCGCGGATCTGAACGGCCAGCAGCGCTGCCCCGGCAATTGGAGGCCATGGTTAAGTGAGTAGTTAAGTGAGTAGGGGCCACTGAACCCACACACCACGATGCTGCACTACAGGGAATCTGAAAACCCAGGCGCTGCTGTGTGGCCAGCAGGTGGCGACTCTGCACCGACGGACGGCTCACGTCCGGGCAAAGCAAGCAGGACAGCACGAGATGCCATCACACTACTCAGAAGGGTGTATATGTGAAAACCTATGAATTGCTTATTCCTGGGATTTTCTATTTAATATCTGTGGACCAGGGAAGCTGAAACTGCGGATAAGGGGGGTGGCTGTCCTGGTTGACCCGGGTGGAGAAGTCTACGCGGTGTGGACTGACTGGGTGTCGTGTGTGATCACGAGCCCGCTGCCTTCTGCCTGGGCATCCGGAGGAGCCGCCTTCCGGGCAGGGCTCTGGCCCGTGTGGCCTGTGGGGCCCTGGGCATCTCCTCCACCTCGCTCTCTGGCCTCACGCGAGAACCAGCAACGCCAGGCATGCCTTCTCCGGAGAAGTGCCATGGGGACATAACGAGACGTGATGACCTGGGAAGAGCTGCACCAGGAGGCTCTGAAATGCTGTCGCCTTCATCACAATTCCAGTTACGGCCGGAATGGGAGCTGGGGGTACGGGGCGGGGGGCTGAGATGCCAGAGACCTCGGCAAAGAGCGGGCCTGGTCTGTGGGCCCGAGCCTGGGCTCAGACAGAGGTGTCAGTCGCCTTGGTGCCCTGGAGCCGTGGCCGACGGAGGAAATGCCACTGTCTTCACCGCAGGCGGGGGACGGCCGGGCTAAGCAGAGGGGGCCCGCATGATTTCAAATCCTGCCTCCGAGGGGCGTAGGGCGTGGAATTGAGGGGAGCCCAGCCGGTGTCACGTTCCCGCTGACGGCCTCCTCAGCCCCGTGAAAGCGCCACCACAGAACCACAAAGACAGGACCGGCAAGACGGGGAGGGCTTTCAGCTTCATGAAACGACCGAACAATTGCCGGGGGAGTCCCTCCTTCTAGTGCAACTGACCCAGCTCTCTGCCTGACCAGGGCCGAGGGGCTCCCCCGCCTCCCGATGAACGTCGAGGACACAGAGACCCCTGGAGCCTCCCCTGCAGCCTGTGCCTGCCAGGCCAGACGCCGTCCCAGACAGAGGCTACCCCCCCCCCCCGCCCCCGGGGACAGGCACACGGCTCCACCCGGGACGGCACTGCCCATCTGCCGGGACAAGACGTGGTGGTGCAGACGGAACCTCGTTTTCTCCTTTGTTAAAACGGAGGCTGCTGCTGAGGCACGGTGACGTGGACACTCGTCACCGCACATTGGTCGGGACCCCTGGGATGCACACCACCAGGAGCGAGCCTCAGTGTCAACGACGGACGTCGGGCGATCGTGGGGGCAGGGGCCGGAGGTACCTGTGGGGACGCTCTGTAACTTCCTCTTAATTTGGCCGTGAACCTGGTACTGCTTTAGAAAATAAAGTCTATGTGTAAAATGTGTAAAACCGGAGGCTAGAGGCAAGCTCACCGTGGAAGGGAAGGGGCCCCTCCAAGCAGAGTCCCGGCTCAACACTTCGGGGCCGCAGTTCGCACGGCAGCGCCCAGTCGGCAGCTCGGCCGCTGGTCTCTTCACTCGCAGTAGGATGACGAGGGTAAGCTGAGACTTCTGCTTGTTTTTTCTTTTAGGAGCTCTTTTCAGAAAGACATTGCTGCTTTTTCTACATGTTATTTTTGTAAAATAAAGAAGATACTGCTTCAAAGTATCATGGTATCTTCCTGCAAAATGTCAGTAAAATGTCTTTCTGTGTCTCAGCCATGGCTACACACAGCGGCCCTCCCAGAGGGAGGCGCCGGCAGCGCCCTCGCGATGTTCTCACGGGGGCAGCGCCCGCGGCCCCACCTGGTCCTCCGCGTGAGCGGACGGGAGACCTCCTCCCTCCTCCCTGCTCGCAGAGGTGAGCCGGCCGGGAAATGTCTATAATGCAGGTCCTTTCCCTACAGTCGCTCTTGCATCTAGTTTGTTTTTTCCCCCTTTAGGATGGAGAGATTTTTCTCTTTATTTTTGAGGAGAAAGATGGCTTTTATTTTTGAAATTGAGAAAAGAAAGCTCACGGTTTCTGAATAAGCTCTTTCCCTCCCAGCACCGAGCGGAGGGGCGATGGTAAGTGGCTCTCGGGGACGTGGGCAGCAGAGGGGACCCTCTTAGGGGCTGAGCTGCAGGAGAGGCAGTGCCGAGTTCAGCGGACGAGCTTACAAAGACCGTCCACCTGTTGGAGGGCCCCTGGAAAAGCTGTTGGCTCACGTTCCTCCGACAGGAAGAGCTTCCTCTGGGAAATCCAGCAATGCGCACGTGCCTGCCCCATGGCAATCGGACTGAGGTCGCTGCATGGCAGCCGCCCACCAGGCACTGCCATCTGTGCTTCTCATCCTTCTCCATCCGTCAACCAAGACCCAAGTCCCCTCCTCACACTCTCTCCCTCCCCCGTCCTTGCCTCTGCCTCCTTCTCCCTACCTGCCTGCCACTGCCCCCTGTGCAGGCAGCCACACGGCTCCTGCCTCTCCCTCGCTGAGATCCGGCGCCCAGCAAAGGAGCCATGTGCTGCAGGACTACGTATGTCACAGGGACAGGAGAGAATGACTGCATTGTCACCATCCCACAACAGGCGGCAGTTTGTGCTAGGAATACCAAACACTGCAAGGACAAAAGCCCGGGGAAAGTTAAAAATGTTGTGAGGCCTGAGAAACAGAACATCCTTCTGGGCAAAGGCATCGAGCCACCTGCAAGGCAGAGAGCGGTTCTCCCCAAGGAGCAAAGAGCGAGGGGCGTGCAGGCCCCTCTGGCAGCTGGGATGCGGAGCCCCAAGTTTCCCTGGTGGCCATGTGGGGCCTCAGCCGTGGCTCCGTTACCACTTACACCCTAGAGAGTCTGCTTTGGGCAGAGTGTCCCTACGCTCGGCACTGAATAGAAACCTGAGAAGACGGGTGTGGGCTCATCAGTATTAGGAGGAATATGGCCACAGTGAGCCACCTTCATGCCACGTGCCACACACAGGCTCCCAAGGGCCATGTGCAAACAGACGTGCCTTGTGACATAAAGCTCTGGCCCCCACTCTGCCACCCTGCCAGCAGGCCGCACTGAGCCTTAGCGGTCGGTCCCTTCGACTTCTCGGTCTGACATTCCTGGTCCTCGCTGCTGACAGCCTGGAGGCATTAAGGCTTCGGTGGCTGGAAAGGGCAAGTGGAGAGAAGCCCCAAGGGAAAAGGACTTCTCCCCGAAGGGAGGTTTGGGCAGAAGTGGCCTCGCTGCTCGCTCCGAGCTTCCTGTACCGGGGACCCCCCTCAGCTCTGCAGGAGGGCGGGGCAGTGAGTGGGGACAGGAGTGTGCCAGGCGACAGCAGGAGAAGGCAGTCTGTACCCAGCCCTGTCTGTCCCACCAGGCACGCAGGAGAGACAGCCTTCCTGCAGGCAGAAAAGGTTCAAGAGGGTGTTGGCCCAGGGTCCTCAGGACCCTCTCCTGCTGCTGCTGAAGGTTGCTTGTGAGCCCAGAGACCAGCTGTGCTCCCGGAAGCCAAGAAGTCCCCCTCCTCTCCTGGGGTGGAGGGAGGGCAACACTCTCTGAGCAAGCAGGAGAGGGAGGACACGAGGCCGGCACGCTGAGCTCCCCTCACTGTGATGTCACTGTCAGCCTGCACCACTGGCATGGGAGCACATGTCAGGGGATAACTGAGCTCCCGGGATCCCGCTGGGGGTTGGGGGTGGGGGCGCTGGATCCTATCTCCGGGGAATGGAATGGAATCCTGCCCACAGAATGAATAACGTGAAGAGGCAGGTGTGAGCCCCGCAGAGCCAGGAACGAGTTGACAAGGACGGCAGCGAGAAGAGAGCAAAGGCACTGCACTGCAAGTCCTGGGGGCCCGGGGCGCAGGCGCTGACCAGAGCCCCATGGGCTGCGCCTGTTCTGAGCACGGGCAGCGGGGGAGGGGCAGAGAGAGGACGCGCCCATCAGCCTGGAGTCGCCAGGCCCAGAAAGGACACCCAGGCGTGATGTTCACACTGAGGTGGGTTGGTTTGATGACAGCCACTGAGAGACCCTGAGAGTCCCCAGGAGAGGGCAGCATATGCCCAAAGGACAGGAAGCTTGGCGAGAGTCCCAGCCCCGGATTCACTCTCAGCCTATCCTGGGTGGGTCCGGGAGGGCTTCTCTGCCCGCGGCTCCTTCGGTAACACTGGTTTTCTTGAGTGCGCATGCGTTCATCATGGATAAGGCACAGCGGTTGGCCAGTGGCCTGATTCAACACGTAAAATAATAGTCACGTGAACAGCAGTTTTCACACAGAGGGACAGGGACGTTTGTGAAGATCATTTACAAGAAGGTGACAAGGAACTAGTCCCAAGAAAAAACTTTAGTAGACAATCTGTCCTAAAGCATTATTTCTCCCTGAAATAAAGTTGCAGGAAAACAATCACACACACACCACTTGCTCATTTCGCCCCCTGGTGGAGTTTGTTCGTCATGACAGCAGGCAGCGGCCCCTCTAAAGGCTGGGCCCGGCCCTCTGACAGTCCGGAGGAGGCGGGACTAAAACCCTTCAAAACATGGGGTGCTAAAATGACCACGGTGGCACCCCACCCCCATGTATTAAAACAAAATTGGCTGAAATGAAAATGTGAAAAAAAGTCTGACAAAGATCTGATTTTTAACACTTCAATTCTGAAGGCTAGATTTTTGGGGAGAGATATCACACATATACTTTGTTCTCCCTAAATTTGCCCGTGGCGCCCCTGCACGGCCCCTGAGGTCTGGGATCGCTTCCTGGAGATCCGATCCCTCATTGTCAGCGGCCCCAGGCTCACCTTTGCTACTCATCCCCTTCCCACACCTGGAAGCAGCTACTTCTTCAAGAGCCCTGGCTTCTGTTAGTGCGTGCGGGACGCTCACGGCGGACGGGTTGCCACTGAACTAAGAGCTTTTTAAATGCAAGGAGATGGACATACAGAGAAAAACTCATGAGTTCATGTTGAGACTTCCAACTTAAACCCAATACTTCACGGCTTTGATTTAAGTTGGCCCCTAATACCTGTTCTCCTTTCTTACATACACGGAACGTCGGTTTTCCGAGACTACAGGGATGACATGAAAATAGAGTGCATTGCAATCACTCAGGTGCTTCATCTAACGTCACACCCGCCACAGCCTGAACAAGCCCGATGCTGCCCCCTGCAGGACTGCTGAGCACGCTCACACCCACCACAGCCTGAATAATAAGCCCGATGCTGCCCCCTGCAGGACTGCTGAGCATGCTCTCACGTGTTCGGACTGCTCCCCAATTGTCAGAGGTGCTTGCACCCTCTGAGTTCGCCCCAGCACCAGTCCTTACACCGATTCTCTCTAGTCACTTGGTTGTCTGGAGCTAGTGCCCTGGAGGGTTCCCCTGGAAGTGTTCATGGGAGCAATATCCCCCGGTTCTTGCATGTTGGTAAGAGTTTATGTCCTTTCTACTTGACAGGTAACCCTTTGATCGGACTTTCTTTCCATCAGGAGATTAGTATGTTACTCTGTGTATCTCTGGTATTCCTTTTGAAAAGGTGTTCCTCTTTTCCTTTCCCTTTTAAATCAGATACCCTTATATTCTATGTGCTCGAAGGATTTATTTCCTTTTTCTCTAAAATCCACTTGTTTTACAAGAAAATATAAACTGTATTAATCATTCCAAGGTCATTCTTCTTGGACACATAGTATGCTCTTTTCAAATGCAGTTTTGATTTTTCTGTATTTCAAGGAAGTTTTCTTGAATTATAGTTTCTGGTGTTCATCCTGTTCCACAGCTTTGGTTTTTTTCTTGAGGTATTACTATTAGGCATGTGTTTTTTTGTTGTTTTTTGTTCATTTTCAATATTTGCCATTTTCTCTCAAATTCTTTCACTCTCTTCTATTTGATTTTCCTCTTTTCTACCTGCTATTTCTCCCAAGGCATTATGTTATGTTTTTTCTTATGTGCCTTCTAGATTAATCTTAATTTCTGAAATGACTTTTTCTTTTATTTCCGATGCCTTCCTGACTTGTCAGCTCATTCTGCATGTTGCTAATTCTTATTATGTCTCTTTTGCACCTTATGTAACTTTCTCTTGTTTCGAAATGCTGGGTTACAGTTCGGTTCTGCTTGTGGGCCTGCCTTTCCTTCACACTTTTACCATGGGGGCTTTTAATTCTGCTCCTTAGCTGCTTCTTGTATGGGATTTGCCTTGAATGTGTTTCAGTTGCTCGTTTCTCAGTACAGTTGGTTCTTCTGCGTTTTTAGACTGAGATGAAACTCAGGAATGTCTCTCTAGCTCCTCCAGCTTTTATTCTGCTGAGTCTGTGCAGTTTACTCACGTGGAGGCTGGTTCTTGGGGGTGTCCTGGCTCTGCCCCCTCCCCAGCTGTGGTGTGGAATTTCTCTTCTTCCTCCCTTTAGGTGTCCAGCTGTCCCTCCTGAGCGGGCCTACCCTAGATGGGGACCCTGTGGGTCAGTTCCAAGCATCCACCGGGCTTGAAGTTTCCAGACCCTCGGTCCTTCCCCCCTGGGCTCCTTGCAGTGACATGGGGCTGGAGGGAGGGGACCCCATCCTGTTTTAATGCAGTTCTTCAAGTGGCCTACTGTTGACAGAGAATGCCTGCTGGCCTTGAAGAGTCCCCTTGGTCCCACCTCCATCAGCAGCTGCCCCAGTGCATCTTTCTTTCCCTCCCAGACACCTGCGCCCAGGACCTGTGGCATGTGGGTGGTCTGCCCCACCTGACTGCATGCCTGGGTCCTGGGGATATTTTTTCATTGCGTTGGGTTATAAGTGTCTGTGGGCTTTGGTCACTGATATCTAGGTTTTTTTCCCTTTAATGTGCGGACACACACAGATTGACAAACTACACGGCCACTGATGTCATCTCTCTGGAATCCTCTCCCTACCTGGCCGGGCTTTAAATAGAAGAGGCAGGTTCCGTCTGGCAGGTGTGGGGTGTGTTCTGAGGAGGTTATCCAATGGAGTAAGACACAGGAGGGGGAAGGATGAAAAAAAAAGTGAACAAGCATTTTCTAAAGTCTTGGGGTTGCACAGAAGTCGTTCAAAGACAGTTACCACAGAGTTAGACAAGGTACGAACACATGGACCCGATGAAAATGTAGAAGGAAACAGTGTGGCGTTGGCTGGAGACACAGAGTAGCCCCGAGAAAGTCAAGGTCACCAGTCAGTCCTTCCAACCCAGCAGTCTTAAAGCTAGTACCGCCTTTCCGGACCAACTCATTGGCCTGCTAATTAGGCTAGTCCTTAAGGAGCTCAAAGCACACTGGTTGCTGTATTTACAATGAGTTTCCATCCGTCCACACTCGGCCGCAGGAAGTGTGGGTAGGTACCACTCACGTCTGAGCACGGTGTGAATGCAGACGGTGAGCTGAGCCTCTAGGGGATAAACGCAGTTGTGCATGTGGGCCGAGTGTCAGGTGTCGGGGAATCAAGTCCCGGCTCGCTTCCGGTCCCGGTGGGCTGCACGAGGGCCACGCCCACAGGCTCAGGAGCGGCAGGCACCGGGGGGCAGCCTGGACTTTCTACAGCAGAGGAATCCGCGCCAGGACTCTCTCTGGATGGGGGCGGAAAATGCCCCCCACACCGCACGTTTGCCACTCCTCCTGCTAATGAGTTCCCAGGACCTGGTTCCTAGGTTGAGAACAGTGGGCTGTTCTGGGGAGTTACAATGAATGCTACTCAGCAAAATACAATGTATTCCCTTGCTGACATTTTCAGTGTGTGTCTATCGCACTGACTTCCTGTAGGAAAATTCAACACATCCTACATGCACAAAGGGCAGCTCCAGCTTGGCCAGTGATGGGAGGCAGCCCGAGTTCCTCCCGCCACATCCGCCATGAACTTGGCCCTCAGCAGCGCTGCTGCAGGGGCAGGGGAAACAGCACATGAAATGGATGTCGAGATGCACAGGTTCAGGGACACGTACTTTGGTTTTGGAGGAGTTGTCAGGGACAATTGGATGGATGGATCGGACAGATATCAGGGAATCTCGGGACTGAGTTCCGGCCTGGAAGTCGTCCACGTAAATGTCACAGTGCACATTACATCATCATGGTCAGTAACCACCTCGCCACACTTAAAACCACCCCTGGGTCTTCAGTGCCACATGAAAACTAGAAATGTCAAAGTTGTAGGGAAAAATTAAGCATGCAGATTAGACTTGGGCAAAGAAAGACCCTCCAAAACTGGAACCGGAAACTCACTTGGTGCATCTTCCCACTTTACGTTGTAATCTTGTCCCCGTGGTCCACCAGCTGCGCCGGAACATTAGCAGAGACGGAAACTGTTTTGGGGACTCGGTCCCAGGCCCCCACTCTCCTGCCCCACAATTCCTTAGATGATTCCATCCTCCACCTGCTGACCCCTACCTGGCCTCTCCACGTGGATGCTGAACATCTTCGCTTGTACAAAACAGAACCACACGTCTCCCTGCCAGCAGCCCTGACCCCCCCCCCCCCACGTCCCTGCACAGTCCCCCAGATTTCTGTCTCAGCCAACGGCACCAGTCTTCTCCCAGGTGTGCAGGCCACAGCCTGGCAAGTCGCCCTGGTTTCTCTCTCCCGCTCCCGCATCCCACCCATCAGTCCATCCTACCCTCTCTACCTCCAACATGTATTTGAAGCAGACGCTGTTTTTCTGGGGCCATTTCAGGCACACAGCAAAGTTGGGCAGACGGTGCAGGGACGTGCACTCCCTGTCTCCACAGAGGTACAGCCCGCCCCACCCTGCCCCACCAATGTCCCTGCCGGAGCGGGATGCCCATTAGAACACGTGACCTCACACTGACACCTCATCGCCATCCCTCTGTGGCTGTAGTTTATACACCAGGGCTCACCTGGGGGTGCATGCCCTAGGTTCTGACAGGTGTGCAACGCCACGTGCCCACCATGACGGTGCCTGAGGGTGTTTCCACTGCCCTAAAAATCCTCCTTCCACCCCCCAACCTCTGGTGACCATGGACCACCTTGCTGCTGTCCCTACAGTGTTGCATTTTCCAAAACGTCCTACGGCATAATCATCCAGCATGCAGCCTTTTCACACTGGTTTCTTTCTCTGCATAGTAATATGCATTTAAGTGACCTCATGTCTTTTTAAAAAGATTTTACTTATTTATTTTTAGACAGGGGGAAGGGAGGGAGAAAGAAAGAAACATCAATGTATGAGAGAAATATCAATTGGCTGTCTCTTGTATGTGCCCCGACCGGGCACTGAACCCGCAACCTAGGCACATGCCCTGACCGGGAATCGATCTGGCGACCTTTCACTTTGTGGGATGACCCACTGAGCCACGCCAGTCAGGGCACGTCCCTGTCTTTGTATGGCTTGGGAGCTCATTTCCTTTTGGAGCTGAACATTACTGCATTGTGTAGATGAAGCATCACTTATTGGTCATAAAATAGGTTTTTAATTTGTTCTCTCCTCCCTGTCTTCATTACCACCATAGTCCAAAGCACTGTCGTATCACTGGGTTATCACAGGAGCCTCTGCCCTGGCCTTCCTGCTCCAGTTTTTGTCAAACCACTCTCTGTTCCTTACAAAGCTGCAGACTGACCTTCCTAAAATGTGCATCAGTGATATCTCCCTCCTGAGTAAATCGTCACGCTTCCCAGCACCCTGGGAGCAGGCCTCGCCGCGGGGGAGGCCAGCGCATGCGGCTCTCTGGCCCTGTCACTCCCCTCCTGCTCTTTCTAACCTGTGGCTTTTCTGTCTCAGGTCAAACTCGGAGAAGGAGACGTTGAACAGAGTTTCTGAGTGAGGACAGCGCCGGAGAGCTCCACAGATGGCTGCCCCTCCTGCGATCAGCCCTGGGGGAGCGAGGGGGAGGGATTCACAGCCCGAACCACACACCCGTGAGAACTCTCAGAAGGGTCAGAGGTTTGCGGACCCCCGGTGCGGAGCCCTGCGGGGTGTGGGGGCAGCTGGAGGCGGTGGGGTGAGGGCAGAGAGCCCACTGCCATGCAGACCTTCCCCCGCCCGTGCCTTTCTCCTTTGCTGCCTCAGACAGCGTCGCTGCCCAGCCTCCCTGCAGACGCCGCAGCCTGGGCCAGGCCGCTGGGGTGTGGGCTGCAACAGCTCAGCGGTGCCCAGCCTTGTGGGGCAAACGTTTGAAGAAGCTAGGTGAGCGCTTTCCGGCCGCCCTCGGGAAATCACCCCTTCCTCCTCTCCCCTCCCACCCTCAGCACCAGCGCAGGACAATTCAGAGAGCCTGCCCGCTCCTCCTCCCCAGCACGGCGCTTCTCAATGTGTGGTCCTGGGCCGCAGCGTCCCATCACTGGGGAACTGGACGAAAGCACGGATGCAGAGGCCCAGCCGGGAGCAGCCACACCGGAGCCCGGGGTGGGACCCGCAAGCCAGGCTGTGTCTCCAGTGAATCTGCACACGTGCAGGTCTGAGAACCAGCACCCTGAGGATTTGTAAGTGAAACCCTAGGCAGGGGAGGGGGATCATGCGAGGGGTGGGCAGTGGCTCCGCAAAGCCCAGGCCCACCTTTAAACTCCCCTGGACTAAGATGACCTTTGTCACCTTAGTAAAATAATTACCAGACTAACTGGTCCTCCAAAGAAGACATGAGCTCGCAAGTCAAAACAAGTCCCTCACTCAGGAGCACCAACACTGGACACAGACAAAACTCTGAACCACGCACACCGCCCAAAGCAGAAGCGTTATTAAAACAGATGCAGAGAAACTTCAGAACAAGTCTGATAACTCCACTTAAGAAGATACACGTGAGGCAACCACGTGGACCCATCACACAGAACTAAGTAAAAATATTAGCTATTCGTATTATAACACTCGAGATGAAAACAGAATCTATGGGATAAAAAGCAAGTTAGAATTAGAAAACACAAAAGAAAAAGCTAAGAGATGCAGAAAATAGAGATAGAAGTGCCAATGTTTGCTAATGCAAATTCCAGGAGGACAGAAAAAAAACAGAAAGAGCAAAATGTATACTTCCTCAAAATTTAAAAGTGCCAAATAGGAGAGATAAGGATAAGCCCATCCTTAAACAGAATAAAACTTAGCAACGTTAAAGACAAGGAGAAAATTTTAGTCTCTCTAGAAAGAGGGCAGATTACAGATGAGGAAACGGGAATAAAATGACTCGAGAACCCCCGGCCGCAGCACTAAGAACTCAGTGGAGGGGCATCCGTAAGGGTCTCTGAGCTGAAGTTTTATACCCAGCCCAACTGCCGTTTGAATATGAGTCAGAGTCTCCTCGGGCGTACACGCTGTCGGGAGCTCTGCCACACTGAGACCCACGCAAAAGCACCGAGAAAACTCTTAAATAAAAGCAGAAGAAAGACCACGTTGAACGCTATAAGAAACCTGGATGGAAGATGAGAAAATACTTTGGTAACTTTTATTTCATCTCTAAGAAAAAAAAAGTAGAATCGAAGAAAAGACAAAGTATACCCATAAAAATTTGGAACTAAAAAGGCAGGCAATGGCAAAATCATGGGTCCGGGTAGCAGGACGGGAGAGACTAAAGGGACGTTAGAACAAAGTTTTATTGTGAGAATGTGCAGATGCTGCTAAGTCCAAACAATGGAGGTCCTACGTTTGCTGACAGCATCAGATGAGCGTGTGTCATCAGAAAACACTGAAGAAAACTTCATCTGCGCAGTAGAACTCAGGACAGAAGACAAATGCATCACATGCGAAATGTAAAATAAAATTGCAGAAACCTGTTCCAAAATTACAGTTATTGTCATTCATGTCAATGGTTAAACAAACCTAGAAACCCCCAGAAGGGGGGAAACAGATTCAACTCCATGTCTACAGAGACTCACTTAAAGCAAAGCGACGTAAGAAAACTGACCGTCAAAAGTTGTTAAAACCGACCCCATGCAAATCAAGTGAGAAAGAGAGCTGGGGTGTAATTGCAGGAGGCAGCTGAATACAACCGAAGACCAAATTCATCGTCAGGGGCAAACAGAGGACCACAGGAGTGGTGAAGGAGCCCAGAGGGAGATGACGCGGCCACCACAGGCACATCATCGCCTCTGACACGGCGACCCCCACGTGGGAGAAGCAGCAGCAGACCAGGCGACGGGGGCAGAGACTCGTGATGAAGGATGGATGGTACAATCGCCCCCTCAGACACGGGGCATGCAGCCAAAAATAAGGTGATCTGAAGACCTGAAGGCTGTGTCCGATGACCCATAAGTTCAAAATACTCCAGAGCTTCCTAGGATTCCCATCCACTGAGCTCCTCAACTCCGGCAACGAGGGACGATCCAAAGTGGGTTTTGTTCCTGGCGGGGCAGAAGGTGGGCTGCCCACAGCTCTGCAGTGGGATGAGGGCGTGAGACGAGTGCCCCCCCGAGGTTCCAAGGGACTCCCTCTGGATGCGGTGAGCCCCCTGCCCCTGCCCCCAGGCTGCTGTGAGAGGGAAGCTGCCCCCACCCCCCCGCCTGCCGTCTGGTGCTACTCAGAACTCTTTTGTTCACCGGGAGGATATTATGAATAAAATTCTCATTATTAAAAAAAAAAAAGCACCATGAACAGCACACGGAAGACCAGCGCTGCTGAGATGATTACAAACTAAGTGTGACTCAGCTTTCCAAAGGCTATTCCTGGGGCTGGCGGGCCCCCCGCCCCACCCGTCCCCACAGCCACATATTCCTCGTCCTCTTGGCCGACTGTCCCCCTGTCCTCTGTATCACTGGACAGTCCACTGGACACGCCCCGTTATTGTACTTACTGAGCTACATCACACTGATTGGTCTCCTCCGCTGTACTCCCAGGTCCTTGGGAAAGGCAGCCCTGATTTACTCCTCTCTCTCTCCCCAGACTCTAGCAAAGAATCTTAGCAAATATTTACTGAGCGGATCAGAAGCCAATTAAGGCAAGAAAAATTCTGTAAATTAGCTGCTACAAGCACTGCAAGAGTGGAAAGAGTTAGCCAGCCGACGCTAAGACTCACGCCTATGTAAAAATACATGCCTGAACCGTAAACACCGGAGACCATGAATACCTACACGCAACCTGGGGGATCCAGTGATGGAAGCCAGCACTCGGATACGACAAGCAGCCCGCCGAAATCACAGAACGGAGCAGCACCTGCCGTGGGAAGGCCCAGAGGGAGCAGTGTGCTTGGGAGGGGTCCTGCAGAGCTTCGCCTGCCCCGCACCTGCTGCCGCCGGGGAGACCAGCCCCCAGCCGGCAGCTGTGCCCACCCAGCAGCGTCGCACTCAACACGGACCCTCGGGCGCTGCCGAGGACGGAGAAGGATCACCAGGGGTGTTTATACTCGTGACGCTGTAACCTCCCTTAAGAAGGGGCACGTGCTTCAGGGGCACCGGGCCGTCTCCGGCTCCGGCCAGTCACACCCCTTCAGAGTCTCGACCCCTGGGGCGCCGTGGCCACCCTTTGCTGCCCAGTGGAAGGGCAGGGGGCCCTTTGTTCCCGGACGCCTTAGACTGAGCTGCGGAAGCACGACCACAGCGCCAGGACACTGCTGACGTCCCCCCATTGCCCCGGGGAACAAGAGGTCCCCCCGTATCAGGCACACAGGTCTTTTCGTCAGAGTAACGCATTAGACCTAGGCGACCACACTGAGGTCAGGTACCCAGACCCACAAGCCCCATAAATGCAGTGGTGACCAATGTCTGGCAGGAAAGGGGCCACGTCTAGCCTGCTGACCCCATGACAGCTGTGAGGCTTCCAGCCACAGGGTCCCCACACCAAGGGCCATGCTTTCTTTACAGGCCTGGGCTCACTTCCTGAGACCAAACCCTTCTTCACTGCCACGTGCCGTTGGCAGGAGAGATTCCCATTCGGTTAAAGAGGGATTCGCTTCCTAGAGCAGGTCCCCAGGTCGGGTGCCGGAGTCCCGTGCCCACCTCTGGGCCCGGAACCTCACCGCACAGGCCCCCCACTGGTCCTGGGACCCACGGCACCTAGGCCATCGCTGTGGGGGCCCCCACTGCTGGCCGGGGCCCAGCTCCTTCCTTGTGCCTGCGCAGCTTCTCCCCCGAGCTGAGCATCCGGGACCCAGGGGCAAGCTCTGCGCAAAGGCAGGGATCTGCTCCCCGGTCCCTCCACCACACACACCCTCCTGTTTTCATTTTTCAGTCCTTACCCCAAGGTATGTTTTCTTATTGATTTAGAGAGAGGAGAAGGGGGTGGGGGGGGGGAAGAGAGAGAGAGAGAGAGAAAGAGAAATATCCATGTGAGAAACATCGATTGGTTCCTCCCATAAGAGCCCCATCCTGGGACTGAACCTGCAATTGGACATCTGCCCCGACCGAGAATCGAGCCGGTGACCCTTCACTCTGCGAGATGATGCCCAGCCCACCGAGCCGCACCAGTTAGGGCCACCACCTCCTTTCAAAGCTGTTTTTCACTCTCTCCCAGCAAGCACTTCGAGTCCTATACAGACTGATAAGACGGGTAACTGCTGGCTCCGTGCCGACGTCCCCCCCGGCCCTTCTGTGGCGTTCCAAACCACGCAACAGGCTGTCACCCTGTCTTCACTCTGCCTTCCAGCAGCTTCTCCCCTGACACTGCAGCCTCCCTCACTCTGTAAGCACAGTGTTTACTGCAGGTGGCGCTGGGCGCAGGGCCCGGGTCTGCAGAGGTGCCACGGGGAGCCCGGGCCACGTCAGGGGCCTGAGCGGTCTGATGCCGGAACACCCATCGCCCAGCTATAAAACTCCCTCGGCAGCTCCACCTCGACAGCGACTTGCTTTGGGGAAAACACCCCAGGGAGGCCCGGGAGGCAGCCAGGGTCGGCCTCGGTGTTCGTGCTGTTTAGACACGGCAGAGGGGCTCAGGAACCCTCCCCGACCCTGAATTCCAGAGGCACGAGGAGGAACAAGCTCGTCAACACGTCCAGTTGTTCCCATGGATGAACCGGCGTCAGGAGCCCCTGGCCGAGGGCTCACCAATCAGCTCCGAACATTTACGTGATGCACTGAGGCCTAAAGCCCAGAGGGGGCAGGAGCCGTTCCATTACGACTGGCAAGCTGTTCTGAGGGCAGTATCTCATTGCTCTTTTTCTAATCCTCACCTGAAGATGTGTTTATTGATTTCAGAGAGAGAGAGAGCGAGAGTGAGAGTGAGAGCAAGAGAGAGAGAGAGAGAGACATTGATGTGAGAGAGAAACATCAACCAGTTGCCTCCTGTATGCCCTCCAACCAGGGATCGAACCCACAACCTTTTGGTGTATGGGGCTGATGCTCCGACCAACTTAGCCACCCGGCCAGGGCATCCCTATTCTTTTTTATTCATTGAAAGGATATAAATTGAAAGGATATTCATTGAAAGATTGCTATAAAATGATGATATAAAAACCATATGTATGTCCTATGTTACAAGTGTGTCCAAAATGGCATTTCTGTAGAAAGTTTGTAGAGTGCCTTTACTTGGAAGTTTTTTCAAACTTGGGGGCTGCTGCCGGCGGCGTGCATGGAGATCACATGAGCCTCGGCCCAGCAGAAACTTCCAGTGGTGGCGTGAGTTTCTGCCGACTCTTGCCTCCAATCCCCCCGCAAAGCCAACCAACACACTACAATGTAGACGGTTCACTCCAGGTTCCTTGGCCTCATTTTCCTCACCGTCCTCTAATGAAGAGTAAACACTGTTCGCTTCGAACTGAAGGAGAAGCAAGCAGGGAAAGGACTCTCGGTCGGAAGTGTTCCGGCTCCTCCTAGCTTTAGAGCGTCACCTTGGACAAGTCCCGGAGCCTCCCTGAGCCTCTGCCTCCTCATTCCTCCCTCCCCCGTCCACTGCCTGCGTCTCCCGGCTGCTACGTGGGGGTTGGTGACTGCTCCTGGGTTTGCCTCATTCCCCACCATTTGGACTTCGGGAGTGGGTGGCATGTTAGGGCAACCAACTGGGGCCCTGAACCCTGACCCAGGCGGAAATGGAAGTAAGGGGTGAACTCGGGAGAGCGACACCTCCCAGGAGATGTTTTGGGGTGGCGATCAGAAAGCAGCCACACTGCGGGTCCTCTGGGCAGCCCCTTGAGTACCTACGGTGGCCCGAGAACAAGGTCAAGGTCCTTCCTGGAGATCCTTACCCCCTTCCTTACTGGAGCAACAGCCAGCCCGAGCACCAGGCAGCCACGAAAGAGCTCCAGGAGTGAACATGCTTCTCTGCAGGGACGGGGGCAGGGCACCAGCCATTCAACAGACCCTGCGGACACTTTCCGACCACGTTTTTATATTAACGCAGCACCTGTCTCCCGTTTAATGGTCCTTTACACAGACAAGCACCAACATGTAGCAAAACGCACATCACATTTTAAATGATTTGTTTCTAAACACTTAAAACAAGAAAAATACGCTTGAAAGATACTCCTGTAGCGCCACCTTGTGTCGGCACATTTCAGGGATGAAAAATTCCTCCTCCCAGTTCTCCCTTAAGGTCCAAGAAAGGGCGTCCTTCCCCATTCCAATGGAAAACGCTCCCAGACGCGTAAATCTCTAGTTCCGAGGCCGAAGTTTCTTCAGCACATCAAAACAAGGACTTACATTCTCCACCAACAAGGAGATTATCTCCAATGCCCAGCGTGCATGAATCCGGGGAGGAATGACGAAACCAAGTCTGTCACGAAGCACAGATACTTTAGCTATCATGTGGTATGGTGCATCTCTCCCCTCAAACTGTCTTTGATTAAAGTAAAGCCTTGTAGAAATATATCAGTTCATAATTAAAGATAAACCAGCCATACGGAATATGCAGTTATTCACTTCCTTCTCTTCACCTTTAAAGGAGCACATAAACAAAACAAAAATACATATGTATATTTTTTAATCCTCAGAAGGGACAGAGAGAGAGAGAGAGGGGGAGAGAGAGTGGAAGAGAGAGAAACATCAATCAGTTGCCTCCAGTATGCACCCCAACAATGAATCAACCCACGACCTTTTGGTGTAGGAACAATGCTCCAACCAACTGAGCCACCGGGATACAGCAAGCAATCTTTCTTAAAAAAAAAAAAAAAGATTCTAAGCCTTCCCTTGAAATTCAAGTCCACATTTTTCAAATTAGCTTTCCTTTCCAAACGGAAAAAAAAACACCACTGGGGGCAAAAAGGACAGAACTGCAAACCAAAGCATCGCAGGTTCGATTCCCAGTCAGGGCACATGCCTGGGTTGCAGGCCACGGCCCCCAGCAACCACACATTGATGTTTCTCTCTCTCTCTCTTTCTCCCTCCCTTCCCTCTCTAAAAATAAATAAATATAATCTTTAATTAAAAAAAGAATAAGAGTTTAACTTTATTTAAAAAAAGGACAGAGCTGAAGCTGTCCGACTTCGGCTGTCGTGAGGAGGCAGCTTCTTTAGAAAAGACAACAGTCCCGGGAAAAACAGAAGGCGGCGGGGAGCAGGGAGACCAAATCTGAGCTGGTTGGCTGCAGGCTGAGCCTCCGTAGTGGAGTTGGGCTGTGAGGACCGGGCACCCTGGACGTCCCTCATTCTCAGGGCCGCCGGGAGGCGGAGCCGACTCGAGGGGGCGTGTCACACAGATATCAGCCTGCAGTGGGCGAATTCAGAGCCCCCTCCCACCTCCGAACAGGAAATTTCCTGGAAAGGCGAGCAGAAAGCAAACATTTAAGCATCTCCAGAAGGACTGCCAGGTTTTACCTGGCTCCCTCCTAACTCTCTTGTGTCCTGGGTCCAAGGCCAAGTGCGTGTTCTGAGGCCCGTGGCAGTTTAACCTGCCCTTGGACAGAGAGGATGAATGTGGGGATCGCAGCGAGACTTCCTGGCTTCCCTCTGAAACCGTAAGCACAGCAGACACCGCCATTCCCGGAACCCGCTGTTAAAAAACCAAGTTGCGTGCTTCTCCAAAAGATCGGGTAGAATTTCAAAGATAACACGCGAGAGAGGCTGTGTGAGATTTCTTCAGCAAACAGGTGTAGAAGAGAGCCTCTAATTCTGCATGTTTTTTTGTGAGAGGAAGGTGGGGTGCCATGCACTGTTTTCACGGTAGGCACAAATCCCGTGGGTCCCCGCAGGTTCCACCAGACAGCCGAGGCGAGGGCGGGGGAGCCCCAGCGGGGCGGGGAGGATGGCCCGCCTGTAGCTCACGCCCCGTTTCGGGGGAGCCACGCCACTCCCGCCCGCCGGTCTCCCCAGGGTCCTGGCGGGGACTCTGAGGGCCAGCGGAGCGACAAGGCCACAAGGCCGGCCTCCCCTAAATGTCTCACTCCGTCCTTACGGCCCATGGAATTGTTTCCTGTATCTCTTTTTCCCTGCAGGCGTCCGCAGCTGCTCCTTTCTCAGCTCTGGGGCTTCATCTGGGACCGCGGTTCCCAGGAGGCTGCCGGAGAAGGCAGGCACCAGGACTGGGGAGGGACAGGATCCCTTGTACCTTCTGAGGCCCGGGGAGGGTGCTTGGGTCTCCAGGGTCCCCCACTCTCCCCTGAGGGCTCAGCAGAGAGGAGCCCTGGGAAAACACAGAAGCCTTTCCACCAGCCAGCCAATCAGACACGCCTGCAGGACCGTGGAGCGGGGGCTGAATTCCAACGGCGAAACTCACTCTCTGTGAAACGATAGGGGTTTTCTTTCCTCTAATTATAAACACATGTACTGCTTCCTACCTGAACCTCTCTGCTTCCCCAGGCTCCCGCGACGGTGTAAACACACACCATCCAGAGATCACCCCTGTTGGCACGGTCGGGCTTAGAGCGGATTTTCCACGGAATCATAAAAATAAGAGTCTTTCCATCTTTTCAGACACAATTCTCTTCTAGGAATACAGCTTGATGAAGCTGTTTCACGGTGTGCTAGCCAGAGTTTTTGTGCTGTGTTATTTTTTTTTAATAAATGAATGATTTTAGGTTTCTTTTATTTATTTATTTATTTATTTATTTATTTATTTTTAGAGAGGGGAGGGAGAAAGAGAGAGAAAGAGAAACATCAATGTGCAGTTGCTGGGGGCCGTGGCCTGCAACCCAGGCATGTGCCCTGACTGGGAATCGAACCTGCGGCACTTTGGTTCACAGCCCGCGCTCAATCCACTGAGCTACGTCAGCCAGGGCTAACGGCGTTATTTGTCAAAATATTGTACAGCAAGCAAGTCCTCACTTAATGTCCTCGTAGGTACTGACTGAGACTTTAAGTGAAACAACGTGTAATGAAACCAGTTTTACCAATTTTACCAAGAGTTACGTTCCTGCAGCATCTCATCAAATGTTGAAATTAGGGTGAAGGAAACATGTTATTTGAGAACTCGCTACATGTGCTTATTGTATTTTGTGTTCTTTTCATTACTAGAAACATTGAATTTATCACATTTTTTGCATTACCTGTGTATTCAAACACAAGTTCATTCATCTGTCCATTCATTCAGCAAACGTTTACTGGGCACCTACTATGTGTAAGATATTGAGCTGAGACCTAACACGTTATCTGGAACCAAAATCTCGACAGCTCCTGCCCCCGGGCACACCTCTCTGGCTCCGGCGTTCCTGTTAGTGCCCCCATCAGCCGACTCAAGAACTCAGTGTGGTTGTCATGGCCTTTTCCCACCCATCGCCACATTGTACGAACTTCACCTTGGAAATGTCTCTAAGAGTCACTCTCCACTTTGTATTCCTGTGGCCACCAAGGCATGTCCAGGCACCCAAGAGTTCTGCCAGGACTACGGGATCTAAAGTGATAACCTACTATCTATCCAACCTATAAGCTGCACACTGGAATATTCTATCTTGCCTCTACTCAGAACCCTCCCCCTTCTCTCCACCTTGTCCTCCAGTTCCCGACCCTGAGCTCCAAGACCTCTGAGCCTCTGAAACCACCTCCCCTTTCCAGTCTTATTTCTACGGTTTTCCTCGTCACACCGTTGGCCTGCCAGCCTGGCCGAGCTGCTGTCCCCGATCCGGGCTGGGCCCCAGCGGGGCCTCTGGCGCTGCCTGGCTGCCTGCCTCGCCTCACCCCTGGTCAGAGCCCCGCTCAAACACCTCCGTCCCTGGGGAGCTGCCCTGGTCCCATGCGGCGGACACCTCCTGACTTCAGGGCCTGGGTGCCGTCCACTGAGCCCTCCTAGAGTGCCCAGGGCACAGCGTCCAGTCCTCTCCTTCCCCCCAGACCACTGCTCGGAAGCCAACAGTGATGAGCTCACTTCAAATCCTGGTGCCTAGACTGGTCCTGGCACATGCCTGCCCCTCAGTAAATGTTTATTAGAATGAGAAATGAGTTAGGAAACACGCAGGCAAAGGCGCTAGAGGTCAGTGTGATCTGTAAGAAGGAAGCCGCCCGCACAGAGACACAGCGATGACAGAGGGCAAGGGCCCCCCCACAACGTCCAGGGCCCATCCGCAGGGCTCCCAGACCCAGCTGCACTGCCACTCTCAGCCCTGGGGGTGGGCTGCGGACGGCTCCGGGGTGTCCCCAATTCTATGCACGTTCACGCCCTGCCTCTCTGAGAGTGAGGATGGCAAGGATCTGGGTTTAAGCTACGGCTCTAAAGCGAAGATTCCGGAAAGGACGTCTGCCTTCATCTGTATTCCCTACTGCTCGCCTATCTCTACAATTTCTCCCTCCCCTAAGACGCTAAGGAAAGACCTTTAGCAGAGTGTCGGTTGCCTTCACAAGCCCTCAGGTGACGTGAGAATTTCTTGACTCTGGTCTGGGGCCAAAGGCCGGACTCACTCCTGCTGCGAGTAATGTTTGCAAGGGGAAGATCGCTCACCGAGGTTCCCCTGCCGCAGAGACGCCGTTGGTGTGCGGGGCTGCCCGGTGCGGTGAGGTCGGAGCAGGGACTTTCACACGGAGTGTGTTCCCCCCACCCCCCGAGATTCCTTCCAGGCATTTCAGACCCTTCACGAGCCAGAGCTCTGCCAGGCCACCCGCTGCCTGAAAAAGAGCATGTGAACAATGAGAACACTGGTGTCCCTAATCCACTGACTCCAGCCGTCACCGAGACACAGAGATTTAGGGGAACCAAAAAGTCAAAACGCACAGTTCCAAAGAGCAACCAGGAACCTCATTCGTTTTTTGTACTTCTAAATTTTCTTTAAAAAAGAAAAAGCAATAGATTTTTCTGGGCACGTGAGGTTTTACTGGAAGTGGTCAATATTTTGAATTCAAGATTCAGAATAGAAGACTTCAGAATGGAAGCTTCTCTAGCTTGCTTCAGTAAATAGCAGCCGTTAAGCAGCCTTTTTTCCTAGGGAGCCTTGCTCATCACACCTGGAGAAGGGAGAGAGGATTGCAGGCCCTGCGACGGCAGCGAGCTCTGCCTGGCAAGAGCCCAAGCGGGCGGGCAGATCTTCCAGCTACGGTGCGCAGGGAAGGCAAAAGAGCTTGTTCACTCTGGCTGGCCTGATGCATTTATAATCTGTACTCTGCTGCCGGGGATAACATAACGGAAGAGGGACAGATTTTTCTGCTTACCTACTATGTGCAAGCTGCCTTCTTATGCTTTCCTGTCTGATTTCTAAATCTTCTAGAACTAGGAAGACGGCTCAGAGACGAGGTTAAACAACGGAGGCCCTGGCGTTGGAAATGCCGTGGAGCCAGGGCTACGCGGATCGGGGGTCTGCGTTCTTTGTCCTCCGCTGAGCTTAAGTTCACAGTCATGTGCACGACCCTGAATCAACCAAGACGCTCTCCCCAGTAGGAAACTCAGTGCGCAATGTGGTGGGCTGGATTGCTGGTCCCCCTCCCTCCCTCCCCACTGCTCGCCTGTAAGTAACTTTGCGGTGCCCACCCCCCGTGGGTGGAGTGTACTTTTCCAACCCATCAGAACACTCGGGGTTGGCCTCTGGCTTCCTCAGACACGAGCACTTGCCTGGAGGGAGACAGGAGAGGGGAGCCCCGTGGATGCTCACCCTCAGCCCCGAGCCCGACCCGGACACTCGGAGCCCTAAGCAGAGGTGGCCGGCCCGCCAGGCTCAGCGCAGACCCTTCCCTGTCAGAGAGAGAAACACAACTGGCTTCTGTGCCTCGGTTTTATATCCTGCAACTGGGCTGAATTCATCGATTAGTTCTCACTGTTTCCGGTGGAGTCTTGAGACTTTTCTATATAGAAGCTAACATCATCTACGGATAAAGACCATTTTACTTCTTCCTTTCGGATTGGGATGCCTTCTACACCTTGGTCCTGTCCGGTTGCTCTAGCTAAGGCTCCCAGGACAGCGCTGAGTGTGGGTGAGAGTGGAGCTCATCTCGTTCCCAATCTCAGAGGCAAAGCTTTCACTTCCCACCGTTGAGTAAGGCATTAGCTGTGGGCGCATCATACGTGGCCTTTGCTGTGTTGAGGTGTGTCCTTCTGTACCCAGTGAGCTGAGAGTGTTAGTCATGAAAGGATGCTGTATTTTGTCAAATACTTTTTCTGCATCTATTAAGAGGATCACATGATCACCATCTTTCATTCTACTAAAGTGGTTTATCACATTTATTGATTTGCGAATATTGAACCATCCTTGCATCCCAGGGACAAATCCTCTGGGTAGTGGTGTACGACCTTTCAGTGTGCTGCTGCGTTCAGTCGGCTGACATTTTGTTGAGAACTTTTGCATCTATGTTCACTAGGAATGAACATCTACGTTCGTGAGGAATAAACTCATTAGGAAGTCTGTAGTTTCCTTCTCGGAGTGTCCTTAACTGGCTTGGGTATGAGGGCAATACTGGCCTCATGAATGAGTTTGGGAGTGTTGCTTCCTCTTTAATTTTTGGGACAAGTTTGAGAAGGATGAGCGTTAATTCTTTAAATGTTTGATAAAATTCCCCAGTGAATCTGTCTGGTTCAGGGCTTTTCTCTGTTGGGAGGTTTTTAAATTACTGGTTCAATCTCCTTACCCATTATTGCTCTCTTCATATTTCCTATTTCTCCATGATTCAGACTTGCTTGGTACACTGCATGTTTCTAGGGATGTATCTCTTTTTCCTACATTATTCAATTTGTTGGCATCAAATGATTCATACTAGTCTCTTGTGACCCTATATACAGGGTCTGGCACAAATAGTGTTCCTTTTTTATTACAAAATCATAAGCATGTAATTCTGTAACATAACAATATCACACTCAAGCATACCTTTTACATTTTAGGTGAAATGTTCAAGTTAAAACTATAAATTATTACACCCATATTACTTCCCTACCAACCACGCTCAAGCAGGTGTTACTTCTGCCGGACCCTGTACTTCTGGTATCAATGAAAATGTTTCCTCTTTCATTTCTGATTTTTTATTTGAGTCTTTTCTCTTTCTTTCTCAGCCTAGCTAAAGGTTTGTTGATTTTGCCTACCTTTTCAAAAAAACAGCTCTTGGTTTTCTTTGACTTTTTCTATTGCTTTTATGGTCTCTATTTCATTTATTTCTGCTCTGATCTCTGTTATTGTCTTCCTTTGCTAATTTGGGGATTAGTTTATTCTTTTTCTAGTTTCTTAAGGTATAAATTTAGGTTGTTGATTTGAGATATTTTTCTTTTTTTAATAAGATTTTATTTATTTATTTTTAGAGCAGGGGGAAGAGAGAGAGAAAGAGAGGGAGAGAAACATCAATGTGTGGTTGCCTCTCACATGCCTCCTACTGGGGACCTGGCCTGCAACCCAGGTGTGTGCCCTGACTGGGAATCGAACCAGCGACCCTTTGGTTTGAAGGCTGGCACTCAATCCACTCTGCCACACCAGCCAGGGTAAGAATAGTTTTCTTAATATATGCAACTATCACTATAAACTTTTTCAAAGAGGTGCTTTTGCAGCATCCCATAGGTTTTGGTATGTTGTGTTTCCATTTTCACTTTTTTGAGATTTTTAAAAATTTCCTTTTTTTTTTTCCTTGGGTCCATGGGTTATTCAGGAGTGTGTTGTTAAATTTCCACATATTTCTAGAATTTCCAGATTTCCTCATTATTCATTTCTAGCTTAATACCATTGTGGTGAGAAAAGATACATGGTATGATTTCAGTCCCAAGTCTGCTAAGACTTATTTTGTGGCTTTAGCATAGGATGCGCGTCCTGGAGAATATTCCATGTGCATTGGGAGAAGAACATGCATTCTGATGCTGCTGAATGGGATGCTGTAGAAACGCTTGTTAGGTGCATTTAGTCTAGAGCAGGGTTCAGGCGCACGGCCTGCCCCTCTTGCGGCAGAATCCTCAGCGTGTGTGCCTGCCTCCTCTGCTCCTCCAGTGCACTGGCTCGGCGGCCCAGAGCCTTTCTCTTGTGCTCCTGGGGGTGGCACTGTAGCTCAAGTTTGTGGCTTCTCCCTCGGCTGCAGACTGGGCCTGCTTTCTGCATGTGCTCTGTGCTCTGCCTGCCAGAGCTCCCTCCTGCCAGCCCCCTCTGGCGGAGCTCACGCAGGGAGCCAGTGCAAAGAAGGGAACCGATGGGTTTGGCCTGTGGCACACTGGGGTGCCCTTGGGCCATTTGGGAGGACCCATGGGTGAGATTTGCCCCAGGGCTTGTGGGCGGGCTTCCTGGCAGAGTCCAGAATGCCACCAGCAGGAACTGTGTTCCTTTAATGCCCGCTGGGAATCTTATCTGCTGCTTTCCTGCTCCGCTTCCTCCCCCCAGCCATGGAGCTCCCAACTTAATCCCCGGGATGCCAGGAGAGACAGAACTGAGTCCCCGTGGCAGAGTCCCACACAGCTGGGGACACCGGGCATCACTCACCGGCTCTCCCTTTCCCCCACGGGAGAAACCATGGGAGGTATCATGGGCTGTCTTGTTCCGCCCTACACTGCGCTGCCCTGTGGGGACGGGACACTGTCAAAGTCGTGCTGTTCCTCGTGTCTACTCCGATGTGAGCAAACTCGTTTTCTGTTTGTTTGCTCGTTTGTTTATTCTCTCCAAAGGGGTACGGGGACTTCTCCTCTGGAAACTTGGGCTCTTACAAAGGCTTGCTGGCCATCAATGACCGCCCCCCTCAGGGTTCTGCAGGCGCCCCAGGACCCCGGTGACGGGGCCACAGCTGGTCCACAGTCTCCTGCAGATTCCACCGCTGGCACCAAAGTCCCTCTGCCTGGGACCCGGCGCCTCGCTGGGCAAGACCCCTCCAGGGTCCCCAGGCATGCGGAGCTGGGTCCCGTGACTCCCACAGAGGCACGTGTGTTTGCGGGCGGGTGCTGAATTTTGATGTTGGAGGCGGGGCAAAACCAGGGATGTCTTAGGCTGCCACCATCTGCCCCTCCCAGGGGCAGTTTTAAATTTCCCCAATGGCCTCCTTCAGTCACATTTGTACCCATTTGACCACAGCCGGTGCCACTGCCGGTTACCACACCTGCACTTTTCAAGATGTTCTGCTCTCTCCAGATGCGACTGAATGCACTATGAGCCCCCCTTGGCACAGCCGCGGCCTCAGTCTCTTTTCCTCGGACCATTTTGCTCGCAGGAAGAGACTGACTGCTGCTGGTCACCCGAGTGAACGCAGCTGTTTTCACCAAAGGCACCGTGGCCACGCCGCCAATGCAGGGCCCAGCTCTGGGCTGACTTTTAACTGGGCGTTGCCATTTCAAAGCCTTACTCTGTTTGACCTTTAGTCTTTTTTATCCTCACCTGAGGACATTTGTTCATTGCTTTGAGAGAGGGAGAAAGGGAAAGGAGGGGGGGAGATGGGAGAGAGAGAGGGATATCAATGAGAGAGAAAACATTGACTGACTGCCTCCCAAAGACGCCCCAACAGGTGATCGAGCCCACAACCTAGGTACGTGCCCCGACCGGGCATCGAACCCACAACCTCTCATTTTATGGGATGACACTGCAACCAACCCAGCCACACCAGCAACCCTTTACCTTCTGCCTCATTTAATTGAGCAAGCGCCTGAATGTCTGGACTCTTTATTCCCTGTCAACTCCGACTGCAGACAGAGTGGCTCCTTCTTTCCCTGCACCTGCTAAGTGCACCCAAGAGCCATCAAACCTCCCTGTTACTATTACATCTTCCTACTTTTCTGCCTAAAGCTGCAGATACGTTAGGGACACTGTCTGCCCTCCAGTTACTCCAGATGACGATTTTACCCCAATTTTCACCACTGCATGATGCAGGCTGACGTCGTTCCAGCCTCTGACCTTGGCCCCTGTGTGTGCATTTCGTAGAACCAAAGCCAGTGTTGTCCATTTCTGGTGTTGATTATAGGGGGATAAGCAGGGTCACTGCCAAATTTTGGTAGCTAACCAAAGCAAAGTTTTATTTGTTTGCTCACTTTGCATGCCTGGGGCGGGCCAGCCATCAATCTGGTTCTGGGGTCACGGGGCTGGACCTTCTGCACTTGGAAGGCTGCTCGTCTCAGGGAGGTGGGAAAGGAGAGCGTGCAGGGCCACAGGCTGCCGCTGTGCGCTCAGACGGGCACGCATCACCTCCGCTTGCACACCATTGGCCAGAGCATGTCTGTGGCCACGCTGACGTTAACGCGTGGGAGGAAGTAAAACCCTTTCCTGTGGACAGACAATGTGTGTTTGGAAATAATCATGCAGCTTAAGGCAGGGTGTTTATGTTCACAAAGAAGAGGGCAGGGAAGCAGGCTCATCCCAGATAGATCTGGCATGGATAGGGAACGGAACTCGGTGCTTTAGCGTGATATAAATAAGTATAAGCCATTACCAGAACCCCCAAGGTGTGAAGACTGCTCCTCAGGTGTCGGATACCCTGGGTTGTACCTGCCCACGTGGGGCCATGATCCAGCCTGAGGACGCTATGAGTCACTGTCACAGAGGCCCCTCGCTCAGAAGGCAGGGTCCCTGAGAACTTCTGCTTAAGCACAGCCCGGAAGTCCAGCCCCTTACCCACCCACCCACGCTGGGGGCCCTTGGTCTCTCGGGGTGGCCCTGACGGCCAGATGTGGCTCTGATGAGAGGCGGGTGCTCAGACACAGTGCATTTCTCTCATGAATAATAAGTAGAATGAATTGCCAAGGCAACACCAGGGGAGCACTGGGGAGGGGTGGGGTGGGGAGTAATCTAGACGACAGGCACACGTCCTTCGATTCGTCACCTTTCCGGGGACGGGGAGCCCAAACCCCACTGCTGTCTCTCATGCACTGACCACAAGACTATGCTAGCAAAGCTGCATTCATCTCTTCTGCCTTCCCACCAGCTCCCATTTACGCATAGTGAGTCCAATCTCACGTGTGTACTCTGTGTTTTTCCAAAACCCTTGCGTGTTTGTGTAGCGTGGCACGTGACTCTGCCCGATGTCGCCCGATAGGTGGGTAAGACGGGTGTTGGTGAGCTTTCCCACGCTCCGTGCTGTTACTTGTCTCCCATTGGTTCGGCTGCTTGTCCGGTTACAAGCAGACACAGGACTTTGGCTGGCCATCTGCGTGTGCCTCCTGCCCAGCTCTTTCCCAGGAGGCCAGGCTTCCGCGGCTGCGGTTTGGGAGCCCCGTGTGGAAAGCCGGCAGCTGCCCCGGCGGCTTCAGTCTGGGCTTGCGCAGGGGCGCCCATCGGCGCAGCAGGGAGGGGGGCCGAAGGAGCAGCCCGGGTTGCTGCGCCCCAGGCAGCCGCCCCAGCTTGGGCGACAGCGTGAGTCTCACCCCCTGGGCCACGGAACATGTCTTGGCTCAGGCCCTCCTTGTGTCCACCGTGGGGAGGAAATCACGTCCAGGGGCCAAAAGGCGCGAGCTGGGCTCTTCCAGAAAAGGCCTCTGTCTCCCCCGGCTCAGACACCCAGGACACACTTCGTAGCATCGCTGTTCTCCAAAGCCGGGACCCAGGACCGAAAAGCAAAGAGCAACGACAAATCCTCCCAAACAAATCTGACCCAGCGGGACTCTGGCCCGAGAGCCCGCTCTCCTGTCTTCGAGAGCATCGCCGAGGACCTGCTTCACAGCCTTCACCAGACACTCGGGGCGCCTGTCCTCTGCCGGGGCCCCGGCATGGAGGACACGAGGCCCCTGCCACTGGGGACGGGAGCGCATTCTTTCTGCGTGACCGTCGGTGGGGGCTGGTCCTCGCTGAAGGGCTGTGCGCGGGCTCCAGAGACGTCCACAGCGGCACAGGTGGCATGGCAGCCCCGCGTGGAAGGTGGTGAGGGAGCGGGAGGCGGTCTCCTCTGCTCGGAGCAGAGCGGGCCCCCTCCAGACTGTGCCCGGGGTCTCCTGAATCTGAGGCGGAGAGTGCATTTGGCTTATTTTAACTTTATCCAGACACTGCTGCAGCAAACATGGGAAGCTTTGCCTTCAGTTAGTTGGTTCTTGGAGATAAAGAATCTCTACCGTTATCTGGCCCGTGGGCCTTCCAATACGTGTTCTGTCCTACGATGTGGAAAGAGAACGCGCCCCGACTTGTCTGCTACATTTCGACACCAGGCTCCACCCAACCGACAGGCCTGGGAATTCTCGGGCACAGGGCGGTCTGGAGCTGGCAGGACCTCCCTGGGCTCAGGGAGACAACCAGCATTTACTGAGCACCTACTGTGTGCTAAGTGCGTATAGTCCTTGCTTCATCCTCACAACAACCCGTATAAACTCAGGGTGACTCTGCTGAGAACAGAACATGCTGGCTAACTTCCCAAATCAACTTGAACTTGTAGACTAACCAGAGACATACTAGGTGACATAGTGGTGTGACAGTGACCTCAGCCAGGTGAAGGTCCTCTTATTAACTCCACCTCCCCTGTTCTCAGACGAGTCCAGGCCAAGAACACGGAGCCCTGTTGAGTTTGGAGATGCGATCAACAGTACGTGTTCGCTGGATGAGCATATTTACCGGGTGAGAAGGGGGGCTCTGTGCCCGCACGGACCTGTCCGTGTGTGAGGGAAGCTGGGCTCAACCCCATTGCAGTGGCTGCTGCAGGGATGCTGGAAGGCTCCGGGGCTGAGCCTGTCCCACGGGGTGCCTGCCCTGCTCTGGTGGCCCGAGGACACCCTGTCTGAGACGCAGAGGATGAGGACGGCTGAGCTGAAGTGGGACAGGAAGGTTGGCCTGCAAAGCAGTCTCAGCAGAGGGAAAGGCACGAGTGGGGACCGTCTGGTGGGAGGGAGCTCGTGTGCAGGGACTGAAAGAGGACCCGAGTGACGCAGTGCAGGTGGTGACACGGAGAGGGACGGGAGGGGTGGCTGATGAGAGAAGTCACCACCGAAGAACAGCTTCAGCAAATGCTCTGAGGATGCATGACAGAGGGTGTGGGTAACACAGAGCCCCAGCTGGGCCCCTGCCCCACGCTGGCACAGGCCCTCCTGGCCAAAGTGAGAGAGGAGCACATGCCTAATCCAGCCCCTGCTCACGGCGCCCACTCTCAGCACCGCAGGGAGAGCAGGTCTGCGGTCACTGTTTCAGGCTGAGAAAGGGGTCCTTCCTCCCCCCTCCTCCTCCCTCCCTCCGTCCCTCCCACAGAGCCTCGAGGTGCCTGTGTCCGCACTTCTAATCTGTTTCCAAGTGAGATCACCAGGTCGTTCCAGGACTGTTTGGATTCATGACAGCAACAAACAGATTTAGGGAAGAGCCGCGCATTTCCTAGAAAAACACATGGAGGCATTGACCAGAACCTGCCAGGGGGTCTCAGGGAGCGCACTCACCGGCCCTTTCTGAAGGGTGGTGGCAGCTGGGGGGCTGTTTCTCGGGGGTGCTGGAGAACACACTCAGGTACCCGAGGTCTGGCCCTTTCCACAAAGGTTCTCTTCGGAATCGTGACCCAAAGATCACTAGTGTTTAGAAGAAGTAAGGGTGCGACAGTGATGATAATGGGGTTCACATGTTTTCACGCGACTTCTTGTCCCCTTCTGTTATTTAGCTGTCACGTTTTATGAACACCACAAGCCTGACTTATGTCTGCTTGATTAAGAACTAAGGTTTGCACACCTAATCATCCAGAATAAATGGGATGGTCACGTCCTATGCATCAACACTTTAAAGTATGTTGTTTCTATTAATTTGGTTAATGGAATTACAGGATGCTCTGTACTGTGCTCTTAGGGAGTATTTATAAATAAAGCTTGTGATAAACTCTCGTCAACTCAAAGGTACAGAACGTTTCCGTTTTACATTCCGCAGTCTCTAGCTCATCCCCATTGGTTCGGCGGTCACCCAATAGTTCCTGACCACCAGCTTGGCCCCCGACCCTGCGGGGGGCTCCGGCCTGGACAGACTCTCTGCGGAGGAGTCGCTCAGGAAAGGATGCGGCTCTGCGCTCTCGCTGCATCGTTCTTCAAGTCTCGGCAAAACCGCCTTCCAAGTTCGATTAGGTTTTTCTTCGGTGTCTCCACGTTTGTCTCAGGGAACACAAACCCTTATCACCACCGGTGTTATTATAGCTTATCTTTGCTCCTTCCCAGAAACCGCCGAGTATGTGACGGTGAGTTCTGTTTAGTTTGCCAGTAACAGACTCAGACCTCCTCCCCGAGTGCACGCGATGCCTGCCTTCCCTGGCAGCACGACCTCCTCCCGACTGGAGAAGGTGGGAAGTGCGCAAGGATTGTCAGGATGGCAATGATCTGTCTACACTCTGATGGCTTTTGCTTCTATGCAGCCGCTACCACCATCACCACCACCACCACTGCCACCACCACCATCACCACCCTCACCACCATCTCCACCATCGGCATCACTACCACCTCCACCACCATCACTGCCACCACCACCATCGCCACCCTCACCACCATCTCCACCATCGGCATCACTACCACCTCTACCACCATCACTACCACCACCATCACTACCACCACCACCATCATTACCACCTCTACCAGCACCACCACCACCATCACCACCATCACTATCACCCCCACCACTATCACCTCCATCACCATCACCTCTACCACCATCACTGTCACCATCACTACCACCTCTACCAGCACCACCATCGTCACCACCACCATCACCACCATCACTACCACCTCCACCACCATCACTATCACTTCCACCATCATCACTACCACCTCTACCAGCACCACCATTACCACCTCTACCACCACCATCATTACCACCTCCACCATCATCATCACTACCACCACCACCATCACCACCTCCACCATCACCCCCTTCAAAACCACCTTCCCCTCCTCTTGTCAAGTGCCGTCCACATATAGGCCCTGACTAGTCCCTTCATCTCCTTTACATATGGAAAGTGACCATTTCACCAAACCGGCATTTTCTATGGTGGCCTGTATTTGTTAATTGTATCACTATTAATCAGATAAATCCAAACCTTGGAGTCATTCTGGGTTCCTTCTTCCTTCACTTTGTCTACCTCACATCCAACCCCCAAGTCCTATCAGTTCAACCAGCTGCCCTCAGTTCCCACAGCCACCGACTTAGCTCAGGCCCTGTAACTCACCCCTGCACAGGGATGGACAGGGAGGCTACTGGCAGCAGGCAGTATTTGGTGGGGAAGGGAGAGGGCTCTGGGCCCAGACTCAGCTCTGACACGGTGCTGTCTCTTCATTTCTCAGAGCCTAGGCGCTCCCTCTGTGAAAGGGGCTCAGTGACACCCATGGCGCCCCGTTGTCCGGCCTGGGTGGGCACGAAGCGCTCCGTCCCAGGTGGGCGCTCGGTCGGGGAGAGGGAGCCGCCATCCCTGCAGTGTTAGGTAAGTGAGGCCGCTCTGCACCCGTCTCCCGGCCTCCGCCCAGGCCCACCTGCAGCTCCTGCTACCTCGCCGTTGCGGCCACACCTTCGGTGACCTCCAGAAGGGAATCATGCTGCATCTCAGCAGAAAATGCTTCCCTGGTGCCTGCATCTCCACACCTGAGATCTAGCTCCCATCCACTGGTCCAGTCCTGTTTCCTGCCGCTGGCCTCGGCATCCTCTGTCCAGCCACACACAGCAGCATGTAGCTCCCCAAAGTCTCACAGATAAAGATATTCACGTTCTGGCCATGGAGGATGTCAAGGCTCTGAAAATAGATACGGAGCCACCCCACATGTGGTGAAGAGCTGGCCTAGTGAAGCTGAACAATGACAAGGACATGGAGGTGCTGTCCACAGCGTGACCGCCACCTTGTCGGCCACTTTCTGCCAGAATCCCTCTCAGAGGGCACCTTCGCCCCTGGCCCTTCGCCAGGGGGGAGATGGGCGACAGGGAGGACCTGGCTGCTCCCTGGGGGGAGGGCGAGGTGGAGGGGCTGTGGGGAAAGAGGAGCCAACCGCTGGCTGGCTGATGTGTTCTGATCCCCTCAGAGACCAGTGAGTGTGGGGAAAGGCTGAGGTGTGGGGATCTGTGCAGGGAGGACTGCTGAGAAGGGAGAAGGAGTGTTTTCAGAACACATGTGTGTCGAACGAAACGTTGGAGGAAAAGGTGCCAAGGGCCGGGTTTTCGAAAATGCAGGCTGCCTGCGGTGCACTCAGCGACCACCTGGAGACGATGAGGTTCTGGCCCAGGGGACACACCCCGTCACCCAGAAGGGGCCTCATGGGGGGCTGGTCCGGGGGGAGTCAGGACTAACGCGCTTCCTTTCACCAAACGGGTGGACGCCAAATTTAAGGGTGTTCACCTGTCACTAGAGAACAGCTAATGGTATTTCGTGAGCATTTATGATGTGCCAAGCACGTGTCTAAGTGAGTCACACACGCTAACCCCTCACCCCGCCCTCTTCCTGTGACGGACACGGGGACCCGCCCCCCTTCGCAGGTGAGCAGACGGGAGCGCACGGAGGTTGGGCAGCCCACCCCGGTTCCTCCAGGGACGGGCAGCTGACTCGGCCCTGGCAGCTGGCACCGGGGGGCCGTGGTCGCCATGACAGTCTGCTGCCCTCCGCACTCCGCCCCATGTTCTAACAGATCAAACCTTCTTGTTGCAGTAAGTTTGCCCAAGAAATTCCCAGTCTTCAGATGATGGGCACTGCTGGGCGAAGCGTGCACTGAACCGTGGATCGCCGGGTCGCACCCCTCTCTGGACTCCGTGCCCACCCATCTCACCCCCACTCGTGTCCCCGCCCCTCTCGTGTCTGCTCTTCCCCCCGGATTCAGTGGGGACCACACGGCGCATCACTATACATGTGCTCTGGGCTGTCTCCCCTTCCTTCTCCCTCATCCTCCTCAGGGAAAACTGGGCGGGCCCACTGCAGGTTACTGAGCCTTAGCCCCTGGAGGCCCCAGAGCCACCTTACCAGCTTCCCACAGTTTGCCAGGCTGGAATGGGGGGTGGTGCATGGGGAACGGCAGGTGGGGCAGTAAGGGTTCATGGGGGACCACAGCCACCGACACAGGCAGGGCCACTGGGAGGAGGCTTTGCAGGAGTGGAGGCTTGAGGCACACCATCCGGTAAACCGCCCAACCAGCCAAGTGCCTGCCTGGGGCAAAGGTGCCGTGAGAGATGGAGGTGGTGCTGTCCACTGCGGCCCTGAGCCCAGTTACCGAAATGAGGGCCACAGTGGGGAACGAGCTTACGTTCCCCTCCTCTGTTACATGTGTGTATGAGATGTATGTGGGCACACACGCACAGATGTGTGTGGGCACACATGCACAGGTGTGTGGGCACACAGGTATAGATATGTGTGGTCACACATGTGTAGATGTATGAGGGCACATGCACACAGCCATGCGGGGCACACACGGAGGTTCGTGAGGACACATGTGCAGCTACATGTGGGTGCACACATGTGGATGTGTGTATACTCATGCACACACGTGGACACACATGCACAGATGCCTATGGACACACACAGGTAGGTATGTGTAGACACACATGTGTGGTGTATGGGCACACATGTGGTATGTGTGGGCACATGGGCACAGATGTGTGTGGACACACATGCATAGACAGGTGAATGCAGGTAGACAGCCTGACCCAGCCACTGATGCTTCCTCTCACTTCACGCCGTCACTTGCCACTCGTGCCCCTCTAGATACAACTCCAGCTCCACAAGGGCCGCTGGTGCCATCGGGGTCCCACGGAGCCTCCCTGAAGCTCCACCTCACCCCGTCCTGTGCTGCTGCCAAGTGCAGAGACTGCCGAGAGAGGCAGGGGCCGGAAGTCAGGGGCCCTTAGACCTCTGGCTCAGGGTCCGCTTGGAGTCCCCCTGGGGATCAGATATGGCTGTCCCAGAAAATGAACTGTCAATCACATGCTGTTTCTATGGCAACCACCAACACACACAATCAGGCGCTAGGTCGGACTTGCTCACAGCACGTGAGATGCCTCTCAGCGTCCCCGGTCCGAGGCCGAGCTGGCGTAGAGAAGCTGCCGTGAGCACAGGGTGCTTTGCCACCTGGAGCGCAGCGTCAAGTCACCGCGTGAAGCGTGAAGTGACGGCATTTCAAAGGCAAACCCATTTACACCCGTGCCAGCCGGATTCTGAAGCTGAATACCATTAGTTGGCCTCCCCCCAGAAATGCGGGCAGAGGCAGAACCAGCGGAAACTCCATCATCTGTCTTCCAAACAACAGGCTTCTAACGCTTCTCTCTGACTTGAAGTCTCTGGTGGAAGCCGAACCAACCTGGGGGCAACCACCCAGCCCCAGAGATGAGGGCAGGTTCGAGCTGCAGGACATTAGACACAGGAGACCCTAGTGAGACGGGTCCTCCCGGAAGGCTGGCCCCACACGGGGGTGCAGTGACTGCGGGCCCTGGGCGTGGGGAGAGCCACTGCCCGGCGCCCGGGTGGCCTGCTGCTTGGACAGAGCCGTTGAAGCGCGGCCCAGACCTGGGCCCATGAGCTTGCATCTGGCAAAAACAGCGCGCAGCTGCAGAAGAACTCCCTGCAGCCTCGGTCCAGCTCGTCTTGCCTCCCTGGCCCGTTCCGACCACCTTGCCGCCATGTGCACAGGGCGCGGGGGGAGAGGGAGGCATGTAGGGAAACTGTCTTCGTTTCTGCTCAGTGTGTGCATTGTGAGGCTGGCGTTTGCTTCTCTCTGAGCTGGGCTGGGCTGGTCTCCCACTGGAGTGGGGAGGATGGCACCAGAGGGCCAAGGCTGGAGGAAGGGCGGCGGCCAACTTCCTACCCCTGCTCCTTTCACACAGGAAGCGACTGGGGGCCTCCTCTGGGGCCCCCCTCTCAGGGACCCATCCCATGAAGGACACGTCCCACCCCAGGGTGTTTCGGCGTGTCCAGGGGGACTCTTTGCAGTTTTAGGGGAGAAGCACAGACAGAGAGGCTTGGTCTTTGTCCGTGAACTGACCCATAGTAATAAGCACAGAGAATCGCTGGAGAACAGGCCCCTGAAGGTGGGGCTGGCGGGAGGTGAGGGGCGGGCTGGTTTAGGCCGTCCGCCCACGTGTTCGGGGCTCTCCCTGCACAGCGTTCTGGGTGCACAGCCCCAACCGGGCGGGGTGGCAGGAAGCTGGGAAAGTGATCCGGGAGCAGGGGAGCTCAGGGCTGGGTCAGAGGCAGCCTTCGGCTCTCACGCCCATGCTCCGGCGTGAGAGGGGTGTGTGGGGAGGTGAGCCTCGGAGAGTCGCACAGGGTGTGACCACTGCTGTCCCTGCCGCTCCTGCGTCCAATGGGCTGGTCTTCACGGAGTTTTCAGGGGGGATGTACCTTCATGCTCTCCCTCGCCCTCTCCGAAGAGCCTGAGAAACTTCTCAGAAATTAGCAAACGGAGGCCCTGAAGGTGTTAAAGGAGCACCCCCCCCTCCACGTTCCAACAAGTCTCTGCCATGAGGCCCGGCCCAGACCCCTGGCTTCTCCCTCGGGGACCGAGCCCGGCACCTGTGGAGACCGGTCAGGCAGCATGAACGATGAAGCCGACGCAGCCGGGGGTGCTGAGACGGGGAGGAGGCCGCCTGCCCCCTGGAGGGCACCGCTGCCTCTTCAGCCACCCACGTTCGTTTTTATCTGTAGCACTTCCCACTCCCAACTGGAGAGGACGGTAGCCGCGAGGTCAGGTGGAGCCTTTTCACAGTGCCATGCTGGTTCCGACAGCCCGATCATAAATAACCACGCCCTTCCCTCGGGTGTTTGGAAATAGCGGGAAACCCTGGGTGGAGGCGGGGGTGGGGGCAGTGTCCTCAACTTCGCAATAGTGCAACCTAGGAGAGCTCTGGGGGGGCGGGATGGGAGAGAGGAGGGAGGACCCCAAGGACAAGGTTCAATGCCTTACTTCCCAGCTTTTAGGAAATCTGCTGATGCATCTGCCCAGGAGCTTACGGAGAAGGTGAGGCGGAGATAAGCCGACAGAACGGAAAACCCCCAACCCAAGAGAACGGCCTCAGAACGTAAATCTCAAGGAGAGGCTTCCTCCGGCACATCTGTCCCGCCTGCTTTCGGGGAGGCGCTGAGCTCTGCACACCAGGCTGGGCGGCCGGCCGTCACACTCCCGCAGGCGGAGCGGCTGTGCCCTCCGGGGGCCTGACACCAGCTCAGGCTTGTCCTCCGTGAGACAGGAGACTTGCCGCTCTGCCAGAGAGCCTAGGGCCATTCCCCGGGTCGGGCTCAGAGCAGGCCTGCTGGGGCCCAGGTGGGCACTAACGCTGATGTTGCTGGCCTGACACTAAGCCAGGCAGTCAGCCCAAGGTGGCCAGGTCACCCACGGAATGCCAATGAGACAGTTTCAGGTAGACACAGAGAGACTCAGAAATCTAGAGTAAGTGAAACAAGCAAGTTATCGAGTAATGCGTAAGGAGGAAGTCCACGCCTCCCAAGGAATCTGAGTCGCTCTGGATGCACAGCCGTGATGGACGTGTGCAGACCGAGGCAGGCCTGGAAGAGCAGAAACCCAATGGACAATCATGGTCATTCCTGAGAAGGAGGAGAGGTCGGTCAGTGGGGGTGGACGGGGGCACTTCGACTTTTTATTTCATGTATTTTGTGTAGCGTGAGATGTTTACGATGCAAACATGTCCACGCGTTACTTGTGTGATTAAAAGGAAAAAGGAAAGGGAGAAGCCCAAAGCAGACATGCATCACGGTCGCACATGAACTCTGCGGTGCGTCACAACCCTCTCTGGAAGCAAACCTCTCTGGGCCCGCCGTCTCCTCGCTGAGCCCCGAGGGCTGTGATCGGGCCCAAGCCCATTCCATTTGAAATCCGTATCTGCAGCCCAGAGCACACTGCACGCTGAGCCTGGAGCCTAGAGACGCTGACGGATGGATGGATGGAAGGATGGATGGATGAATGAATAAATGAATGAAAGGCGGGAAGCGATGCTCACTTCAGCCACTCACAGCAGACCCAGGGCAGACAGCAGCCTCCTGTGTGATTGACAGCACGGCGGCAGCATCACACCAGAGTCTTGTTTATAATTTAGCAGCTGCTCCATGTCTGGGTCTTCAGACAAGATTTTGCAGCGCTCTACCTTCCGATGCACTTAAAAATACATGCCACCTACAAAGGAAGGCAGTCTCGCAGAAGTTCTCCAGCCCCCAGGTCCCAGCCGTCTTCGGCGTTCGTTTTCACCTTCCACGCTCTCCTCACTGGTAAGGCAGGTGCCTCCTCTCCCTTCCTTCATTTCCATCCTCTGCACCACGGCTGCCCACTCACTCCCTGCGTGGGGGCCAGGGTGCCGGGACACCGACCCTGGGGCAGATGGAGGACCAGGCCACTCTGTCCAGGGGCAAATGGTCTCTTCTCCTTCCCAGTGCACAAGCTCCCGTTTTCTGTGTCTTCTGGAAGTCAAAGATGCTGGGGTGCTCTGTCCAGACCAGGAGCAGCTCCCCCTGCCCTGCCACCCCGCCCTCCCTGCAGGCAGCAGGGAGCCTTGTGAAATGCACCAGCCACTGCACCCCCAAACTCTGGGACTGGGGCGCTGATGATCTGACTGCCTGGCTGTTCCCAGTGGTCATTCCTACTCCGGGCTTTGTCACCCATCAGGAACACTGTCACTTCCACCCCATTTCCAGGAAGCTTCCCGAATCACCTGCTTCCACAGTGAGCTCTGCCTTCTGCCCACCCCATACCCATGCTGACTTCCCGTGCAGCGAACTCAGGTGCCTGTGGGGTCCGGCCAGGAGACTGGAGGGAAACGGCCGAGCAGCACACACGCGTGGGAAAGGCGCTCTGCGCATGCGACTCTCTGATCCTTACCCTTGTAAGAGTCTCGCCGATTGGTCAGAGCCCTCTTTGCAGGCCACCAGTTTCCCGCCCACAGGGACAAGTCCTGGGACCCCTGGCGGACCTTCCTGCCAAAAGTCAGGAGCTCCTCATGCACACACTAGGGTACTGAGACCTTTGCTAACCCCTCCGACATGCAAGCCCTGCCAACCACAAAATGCTTGCTGAGAAAATAGTAGACAAACTAAACTGAAAAACTCAAATCTGTAGCTTCTCTGTTATTACAGCAAATAAATGACAACAGCGGATTCTGCAGAGACCTTCCTACGTGCCCAGTCATTCACTTATTCCAAAGTGGGTACTGAGCCCCTTCTCCGTGTCTGGCAGTGTTGTCGGCTCCAGGACACGGAGAGTAAATGAGAGATAAAGGCCCTGCGGTCACGGAGCTTCCATTCTCTCGGGAGGAGGAATGGCAGCACAAAGAAATAAACATAGAAATGTCAGAACCAGGAGGTGGGTGGAGGGGGCCCTGGACAACGAATGAGGAGGGCCAGGTAACTACCCGGACAGGCACAGTCCAGGCAGAAGGACAAGGTGTGCAAAGGCCTGACACAGCAATGACCTTGGCTGTGTCCCCCATCAGCAAGGGAGCCCCGAGGCTGTGTGGCTGTAACAGGCGGCAGGAGAGAGTGGAGGGAGAGAGGTGGAAGGTGGGCGGGGCCAGATCGCAGCAACGACTGCAGGTGAGCTTCCAAGTAGGCTGAGCACCCCGGAGGTGTTTTAGCAGAGGAACGGTAGGATTTGGTTTATGCTCTGAAGGCTCACCAGAGCCGGTGCCAATGAACGGGATGAAGAGAGCGTGACACAGCAGAGTGGGGGTGCCAAGAATGCCCAGGGCGGGCCAGGGGTGCTCCCCAGCTAGCTGAGTGACACTGGGCAGGACACCGCGCTCTGGGCAACCCGACGTCCCTCTCTAAGTACAAAGGAGCGACACTTGCGGACGGTCAGGCCGTTCTGGCTCCAACGCTGAGTGCGGGCACCGAGCATCAAGTCCCGGCTGGCAGGCACAGCGCCAGCTGACACAGTGTTAATCGTGGTCACAGATGGCACGGTGGACTTCCTCAAGCTTTAAAGACGAGCAAGAAATTCTTATTTCGTACGACTGACTGTAGGAAAGGGTCCCCTCTCTCCACCCCCAGCAGAAACGGCATGCCCCAAGGCTTGGGGGCAACTAGGGGGAGGGGGTTTGGGCCCAGAAGTTGGGCAGAAAAGGAGAGAAATGTCCCCTTATTCACACCTCCGTCAAGCAGGTCACGTCGAGCCTGCAGACCAGTCTCCAGTGTCCCCAAATGACTCAGCATGGGAAACGACATGGGTGGAGGGGGCGCACTGATGACACCCAGAGAAACGCCACTGCTGGTCCTGCCAGGAGCCGACCCCGTGTTCTGACAGGCCTGCGGCAGGAGGCCAGGAGTCACCGCTGAGCGGAGGGAGGCACTGAGCACGTGGGGCCTCACTGCCCATCTGTGGTCTTTCTGTTTCTAGTGGCCCCGAGTGGGTTCTCCTAAAACTCCACCGCAACACCGAACAGCAGCTGACCACCCCTCCTCAGGGACAGGTGTGTGCAGCCCGGACACACCTGTGTCCACACGCACCCAGCCAAGGACACCCAGTCCTCAGGTGGCAGCAGCGCTAACCCTGAGTGACCGAGCTACACTGTGACACGAGAAAGCTTCTGTGGGCTGCATGCACAGCGATTATCCCTCCCTTGGAGGCACCTACTACCCTGTTCTCAATGTTAGCATTCTGACCACCAAGTTAACAATGCATTTTAACATGTTCGGCTAACTCCTCTGCTTCAAAACCCCACAAAAACTCTCAGCTGGCGAGGAAACCAGGTCTAACCCCCGGCGCTGGGCTCTCAGCCCCTCGCCCTCTCCTGTGACAGGGCCCCACTGGTCCGCCCTTCACCAGCGCACGACCTGCCGAGCCAGCGGGACCACTCACCATCTCCAGGGCCCAGTCGGGGTGTCACGAAGGGACATCTGATTTTCAGGGGATGGGTGCAGCCCAGAGTTAGACATAAGGGATTCAAATAGGGACCAGATTCATTCCTTCATGCGTGTATTCATTCATTCACTCATCTTTCCGCTGATCCGACCACGCCCCATGCGGGGGTGCGGTGATGGAGGGTCTGCACAAGGATGAACAGGGTACCTCCTGGTCTCCAGGAGCTGACACTCTTTTCCTTTAAAACATATGAAATTGCTGATGGCTGATGGCTTTGACCTACAGAACAGGTGCTCCTATGCAGTTCTGAACTAACAGTTATGGTAACGCCAAGTCTTCCCAGGTAACCCCTCACCTAAGGAGCAGAAGGTGTCCCTTCTCAGACTCCGAGAGCGCCTGGAACTCCCTTGAGAGCAGTCCGAATTAAAGTGGGCTGCAGGGGGTCCCTGGCACAAAGACGTGCTTCTCCGGGACGGCTGGGACACGTCACCAAAACTGGCACGGGGCTCACTAGCCATAGAACCCTGGACGGGAGAGGCCGGACCCAAGGAATGTCATGACGGGGGACACAAGACGAGATTCATGAGACCTTAAAGCCTTCAACTAAAAGCGAGTCTGTAACGTGGGACATTGAAGTCTGGGCACGCGATGGGCTGGATCCAAATCACCCCTCGGGACTGGCCGCCGCCCAGGCCCACCCTCAGGTCAGAACGGTAGCACCCACCCCAGTGACGATCGGGGGGAAGGGGACGCGGCACAAGAGCTGTCGAGGGAGCACCACCTCCAAACCCAGTCAGTCAAAAGTCCCCAAGAGACTCGGAAAACAAAAGCCAGTTATTGGAGGCCCGCGTTGATCGTAACGATCTGGGACTGGGTGGTTTGTTCTTACCATCGATGGGCGGGGCATCTCCACAGCGGCCTCCCACTTCCCACGCAGACGTGTCTCGTGGACACGGGAGCGTCCTTCTGCCAGAGACTCACAGGGGAGGCCAGAAACCTCCCCGGACCCAGTCTGGGCAAACCCTCCATATGAGCGGAGACCTGGGCTATCCTCGGGGCCCAGTCAGAAACCCAGGGCCACTGCTGTTCTGTGCTCTGCCCTCCGGAGCCCCTGCCACATGCACACACGGGATGTAGGCTCATTCTAGAGTGTCCACTTCTAGTGCGGCCCTCGGTCCTTCCAAGGGTGAAAATCCCCAAACAAACCCGGGGAGCTGCCCCAATCGGAAGATGCTGTGATGTGTCCTACTGGCATCAAGGACAAGCAGATCACTTCTGAAATCCATTTCCCACCTAACTTCTCTGACACTCTAGAACCTTCTGTGCTCCAATGGACTAGAACACCCAAACACCTGGAGCGCAGCGGTCTGGGGCCAGACTGGGAGTGGGGGTTCCATCCAGCCATCAGGAGGTGTCCTGTGTTCTTCCCACAGACAGAGGTGTGTCTGGAAGCTTCCAGAACACAGAATGTCCTTAGGGCAGCTTCTTTAAAAACAGATACATTTCTTCAGGCCATGTGGTTTACGCTAAAAAGTTAGTCGGTTCCAGGCCTGGAAAAATGTGCTGTTTTTACTGCCTAGACCAGGCTTTTGGCTTGTGACGATCCAGTTCAGGCCTGAGCGCCTCGTTTGCTGGGCATCCTGCACACAGCTGGAGGGGCCCCCCGGGAGGCCCGGCCACACAGGTTCATGCGGGATCAAGGGGACAAAAGGCTGTTTGTGAGCCTCTGCCCTCCCCTCCGCCCACACCCTTCTTTGGGGGACGGCGGCGGCCATTCCTCAGCAATAACTCAGACCAACAAGCAGAGGAACTGGCTCAGCAGAGCAATAATCGCTCCCACACTTTAAAATGTCGTTGGCACTGAAAAGCTACTTCGTGTGCTGCCTCCCACACAGTGCGTTTCCCTTTCAAAGCGTAAGCCCACAGAGCTCAGAGCAGGCAGCCCTCTGATGGCCAGAAGGCAGAGCTGCCCGGCCAAGGACCTACTCCGACGAGAAATTCCCGGAAAGACGTCCCAGGCTCCTCCGACCCTTCACGAGAAGTGGCTGGAAATCTGGGGGCGGCCCTGCCTCACAAGCCCTCCGGCACGACGACCATGTGGTCGCAGGCAACACAGGGACACAGAGGAGACTCAGTCCTTACCGGGGCCGTGTGGGTGTAACCCTGTGTCAGAGACCACCGGGGATGCACATGGGTGCAGGAGAATGGGACGGGCCGGCAGGAAGCAGCCGGGGCTGATGCCCACGCACATCACATAACGCATGCCAAGCCAGGCACACAGAAGCCCGGAGAAGCACCGAGTGGAATCGGGGATGGGACACTCGTGTGGCAAAGGCTCAGCAAGAACACGGCCACTCCTGGCCCCTTCACAGGGACCTGCTCTGTGACACTGCGCCCTGGGCGCCAGCATTTAAAGTCTGTGAACGCCAGGGAGCCCTTGGGGAGCCGCACAGGACGGCAGACTTCTGCCCGAACCACGTCACCATTGGCCCCTCTTTGCCCTTTCCTATAGAATAAGGAAGAAACATGAAGGAGGAAACACAATAAGGAAAAATGTCTTTTTATCTCTTCTCTTCCTCCCACCCAATAGGTAATCTGAGTTTTGTTTTTTTTTTAAAAAAAAAGAGCTTTAGATAAACTTCCAAAGGCTGTTTGATCGTTCAGGGTTGGGAGACAGAGCAGGGTTCAGAGGAGCCAGCGGCAGCTCCCTGGGGTGCAAACCTCTCTGTGAACTAAAACACCACTGAACACATCTGACAAAAAGGCTTCCGCACACCAGCTTACCCAACGACAGGGCAGCCCCTTAGGCTGGGAACTGAACGCCACAAAGCAAAGTGTCAAAGCGAACACTCTTCATCCTGCTGCTCTGTCTCGGCCGGGCATGTCTGTGGCGCAGCGGGTCCTCTTAGCTTTAGACGGGCGGTGAGTGGAACCCTCCGAATGGAACAATGCGGGAGGCAGTGGCTTCCACAGGGGATTCTGTTTGCACGGGCGGCCATTCGATAGACTTCCTGAGAAGTCATCTTGTTCAAAAGGTGACAGAAGAAACAGCTATGGGAGAGTGAGCTACCGTTTGCCAGGTTCCCCGTGGACACCTCTGCTGGCAGCAGGCGTTGCTGTGCGATCACACACGCGTCCACCGGGTGGAACAATACGGAACGCGCCGCATTGACAGAGTGTGGAATTCCCGGCCCACCCGTGGCCCGACCTGGATGGTGCAGCGTGGATGGCGCGCTCCGTTCCACAGTGGGCCGCGGCCCGGTTCAAGGCATCAGACAACGGTGGTGCCTGGGAAAGCACTGACTTGGGGCTGAAGAACAGGTGACTCCAGCCAGAGACACGGCTCTGGGGTTGCAGTGCACGCACAGGCTGCCGTCACCATGCACAACGCATGGACCCCCCACGTCCTGGCCCTGGACCGGGGAGCACTGCCCGCCTACAGCTTGCAGCCGAACGACAAGTTAGAACAGTGAGCTCAGGGGCCCCCCAAACCGGGTTGTGTGATGGGTCGGTTCTCTAGTGCTGTTAGAACTAACTTTCCGTTACCTGAAGATTAAATGTGCCTTACGAGTTGCCTGGGGGTCTCACCTGCCTACCTGTGATAGGGTTTGCGGGGCACATGGGTCCCCTGACCTCCGACCGACCACAAGTGGATGGACGTTTGGCCTGTAAGCTGTTTATGAGATGGCTGTGGTCTGTCGTGTATCGGTGGAAGTTCCTGGGGAGATTAGGAATGCTGGGGGAAGACTGTAGGAAAGTGAACTTGGCTTGAGGTGTGCGCTGTGAGGTGAGAGGCAAGCGGCTGAGGAAGGGGGACCGGTGAGGAGGCGGTCATCAAACGTGGGGCAGTCGGCTGGGCAGGAAAGGAGCTGGCTAAGGGGGTGCCCAGGGAGCCTGGAACGGGGGTTGAACAGCCATGGGGCGAGGAGGACGGAGGGATCAAGTGGTCAATACTGCTCTGAGGGTCTTTCTCTTTTTTGTACTTTTCTGTTGAGTTACTATTCACGTAACACAGAAGTCGCCACTTCATAGTACACGACTCGGTGGTCTGTCACACGCTCACACTCCTGGGCACCCCTTGCCAGCGTCGGAGAATACCCCCCTGCCCCCGAGCAACCCCTCACTGCTAGCCATCGCTCCCAGCCCCCAGCCCCGGCCCCGGCCACCGCTGATCCACTTCCTCCCTGTGCGGGTTTGCCTGTCCTGCACATTTCCCACAGACTTAATCACCCAACACGTGGCCTCCGGTGTCTGAATTATTTCACCTCACACAATGTTTTCAAGGTTCATTGTGCTGTCGCATGTCAGCGCTCAGCCCTTCAGCGGCTGGACATTAACCACAGGGTGGCACATGGACAGATCACGTGTAGTGTCTCTTCCGTTCATCAGCTGATGGGTGTTTAGGTTGTGACACTTTTTGACTGTTATGAATAATGCTGCTGTGAACATGTGTGTACAGGTTTTTGTGTGAGCATATGCTTTCAATTCCCGTGTGTATTACGTAATCTACAGAGATTTATTTTAGAAAGAGAGGAAGAGAAGGAGGAAGAGGGAGAGAAACACCAATGTGTGGTTGCCTCTCGAGTGCCCCCTACTGGGGACCTGGCCCGCAACCCAGACATGTGCTCTGACAGGGAATCGAACCAGCAACCCTTGGTTTGCAGGACAGCCCTGGGTCCACTGAACCACCCCAGCCAGGGCTACAGAGAGAGTTCGGAGGAACTGCCAAACTATTTTCCACAGTGGCTGCACCACATTACCTTTCCACTAGCAACACATGAAGGTCCCAACTTCTCCACACCCTCCCCAACACCCGGTATCTCCTGCTCATCCAGACATTTTACTCCAGCCATCCCAAGTGGGTGCAGAAAGGTAACTCGTGACTTTGGTTTACATTTTCCTAACGATGAATGACACTGAGCAACTCTTCTTGTCTTACTGGAAACTCGTACATTTTCTTTGGAGAGAAGTATCTATTGAAATCCTCTGCTCCCCTGAAACTGTGTTGTTTGTCTTCTTTATTACGGCCCTGTAAGAGTTTTTATAGGACTATATCCTGGATATGAGGCCCTCATCAGATATATGAGTTGCAAATATTTTCCCCCATTCTCCAGGCTGTGTTTCCACTTCTCGATAGTGTCTTTTGATACAGAAAAATTTTTTCAGTTTGACAAAGTCCAGTTTGTTCTTGGTTGCTTGTGCTTTCTGGAGCGCATTTCACAAGCCTTGGCCAGTCCGAGCTCACGGAGACGTCCCCTGTGTTTCCTCCTGAGAGTCTCACAGCTTCAGCCCCACGTGCATTTTGGATTAAGTCTTGTACGTGTTGTGTGATAGGAGTCTGGCTTCGTTCCTCCACGCAGGGACAGCCAACTGTCCCGGCACCATGGGCAGGAGACACAGTCCCTTCTCTTTGGAATCACCTTGGTGTGCTTATTGAAAAGCAGCCGACCTCAGACGAAAGGGTTTATTTCTGGATTTCCAATTCCGTTCGCTCGATCTGTGTGTCTGTCCTGAGGCCAGCCCCACACTGCCTTGGTGACTGTTTCTGTGCAGTAAGGTTTAAAACGGAGAGGTGCGAGTCCTTCAACTTTGTTCTTTTTTCCCACTCAAGAATTTTTAGGCAACAAAGGGCCCCTTGCATTTCCATATGAATTTTAGGAGCAGTTTGTGATTTATTTTCTGCCAAAAGGGCAGTTAGAATTTGAAGTTGTTTTTTTTTAATTACTCTTTTTAAATTTTTTATCCTCAGCCCAGGACATTTTTTTTTCATTGCTTTTAGAAAGAGAGGAAAGGAGGGAGAGAGGGAGTGGGGGGAGAAAGAGAGAGAGAGAGAGAGAGAGAGAGAGAGAGAGAGAAACATCGACTCGAGAGAAGAACATCTATTGGGAGCCTTCTTGTGCGCACCCTGATGGGACCAAACCCTTGACCTTGGCATGCGTCCTGACTGGGAATCGAGCCCATGACCTTTTGGTCTATGGGACAACACTCCAACCAACTGAGCCACGCTGGCCAGGGGTGCAGCTGTTTCTAAGCCCACTTTGCAGATCTCAGCATGGAGAAGGGGGAAGGAACACTTACATTCCAGTCAAGGGACCTCCACTTCGAACTTGTAGGTCCATTATAACCTCCTTCGGTGGGTCTGATTTTTCGTGTGTGAGGTCCGGTTTCAGAATAGGAGATCTCTACGCTCCAGATCCTCACTTCTAAACATTGGTCCTCACTTCTAAGCATTCTAAGAAAAATGTAAATCAACTAGCTATAGAAAAAAATGTCAGTTTTTTCCAGAGTTAGCCACAGAGAGAGCACAGAGTAAGAAAATGCTTAAGCTGGAGTCCCACAGAATGCAAATGCTTAAAGGTCAGATTGAGAGCAGAGAGCCTGCAAAGGAATCTGAGGAGCAGCTTCTGGTGAGGAGTAGCTTCTGGTGAGGAGTAGCTTCTGGAGAAAGACCGGGCTGCAGAGAGTGTGGAAGCTGGCGGAGGAGCCGGCTGGTCACAGGGCTGAATGCTGCTGAGATGGAAGGAAACACAGGCTGGAAACATCCCTGGCTACACTCATCGATATGGCGGTCTTTGGTGGTTTGAGGGACAATTTTCAGGGAGTAATGGCGGGGGGAGGGGAAGCATGTTGGACAGGACCGAGGAAGGAGCAGAGGTGAGGAGAGGCAGGAGGCAGGGTCAGAGCTACTGTGAGAGCAGGGAGAGGAGCAGGGGGTGCTGAGGGAGGGGTCAAGAGGGGCTTCTGTTTTTGAACCTGGGAGCCCGGAGGCCTCTTTAGGGGCTAATGAAGGGAGCTAAGAGGGAAAGGCTGGGACTCAGGGGAGAGGAAGACCAGATGTGTCGAAAGGGGGTAGGGGGTGGGTTTCAAGCCCCTGGGGAGGGACGGGCCTGAGAAGGAGGCCACCCTGCTCTGCGGGGGAGGGGAGAGGGCACGGTGGTGGTGGGTGGGGAGCAGGTAGGTTTGCAGATTTCACCGTAGGAAGGGGAAGTAGGAAGGGGGAGTATTTCCTCTCCCCGGGTTTCCCATACTCTCAGCAGAAACGGGCAAGCCGGCTGCTGGGACGGGCCGGCGGAGGGAGTGTGCGGTGCCCCCCGCATCCCGTCAGGGCCAATACTGCTGCCGCTTGGATAAGACAGTTGATGTGCCGCTGGCCACGGGCACCACATGGCAACCCACAGCCCACACAATCTCACGGCCTTTTTATTTTGCTGATCAAAGGAAAAAATCAAGGAGTGAATTATTGAAACGACTACGTTTCCGCCTCCTTTCGGCGTTCTCCGGACACCCACCGCTAGGCAGCCACAGGGCCTCCTCCCTGCTGCCCCGCACGCACGGCTGCGTCCATGCCGCCCACGCCCCGTGTTCCCACTGGGTCCACCGTGTCCCGAGAACAGCGGCACCCGCACCACTCCACCCTGCCCCAGCACGCCGCTCCTACCTGCACTGAAGTTGGGTTTCTGTGCAAAGATCCCCACAGTTTTCTGTGTGTGCGAAAATGCATGCTTTTTCTAAAAGCAAGGTCTTGAGGGCCACTTCTGTGGCTCTCCCTGGAACGAGGCCTGGCAGCTGTGGACGGCAAGGGGCCACGCACTGACCCGACCAGCTCAGGGGAGGCTGCATGGCAGCGGCCTTACAGACTCAGAGAGCAAAGTGACCACAAAGGAGGGTCTGAAATGAGAACTTCTGACTCAAAGTGAGTCATCGCGGGTGATCATGACAGGGTCAGCCTCCTCCTGAACTGAGCCTGTTTGCATTTAAGGTAAGATACCTTTGGAAAATCAGGGTGATTTCTACTTTTTTAGACCCTCCACCACACCAAAGCAGAGACCACAAATCCCCCCATTGTTATTGTTATGGTGTCAATAGTTAATGTTATCCACCCTGTACCCGCCAGTGTAAAAGAAGTATGGGTCTATTTGTTTTACTTTGTATCCAATCAGATTCCCCCCCTTTTGCTTCCTCCCGCCTCCCTAACCTACCACCAATGACATTTCATGTAACCCCCTTATTATCTTCCTCTTTCATTCTGATGTATAAAATGAGGGGCAAAACTGCTATTTTCCAGAGCATTTTCTCAGTCCGTTGAGATTTTCCTGAGATTTTGCTTCCTGGCCATTGTCAACTGCCGTCAGTTTGGCTCAAATAAACTCATAAAAATTCCCACGGGTTTGGACGTTTCTTACATAGACACACACATGGGGGGGCCAGTGTTGCTGATGAATTTCCTTCTGACCAGGGTGTCTGTCTCCTTTGCTGAGGGGCTTTGTCCCCAGGTTCTCTTTTCAGTTTGCTCCTCTGCCCCCACCGTTTCACACTGGAGCGCACATCTGAGATTTATACCTCAGCCTTAGTTCCCCGCGCATTGGTTAACATCTGTGCTTTAAACAGTCTCTGATCCGTGCATCTCACTGGCATGCGAGGCCACACTTCCCAAGCTGAGTTCACGACTTCTCCGACCCCCGCGGTCTCACCACCACAGCAGCATCTGGTCCCCGTGAAGGTCAGCAAAGTCAGAGGTCAGCCCACGCCCAGACTCGTGGGCAACACCCCATTCGGCTTTTCTTTCTGTAGCCTCGCTCCTCCCCTAAGTGCCCAGATGTGGTGAGGGACGTTCTCCCCAGTGTCCCCTGGATTCCTCTCCTCGACACCCGCAGTGTCGGGCAGTGGCCTTTCCCAGTGCACGGACCTGTGTCATGAACTTGAGTGACGGTGCCCAACCTCACCGGGGTCCCGAGACGGTGCTCCACTCTCCACTTGGACTAGATGAGTGGGCGTGGCCTCCAGTTCTGCACTTCGCTTTCTCCACTCCTCTGGGAAGATCGCCTCCCGCTTCTGAGAGGGCAGGAGCCTCGACTCCGAAAATTCCATGGGAGCTCCACCTGGTCCTCCCCTACCTGCCTGCTGGGACCGGAACCGCTGGCCTCCCGCGCCTACACCGGCCATCCTCCCAGGAATCGGGACTCGATGACCCCGCATGCAGGTCTGCACAGGTGGAGCTGTCCTGGCTCTGGTCACCAATCTGGCATCGCTGTTTCCAGTACACACGTCTAGTTGCCTGGCCCCCTTCCTTAAGGGACGAACTCCCTCCGCCGTTGCTTGAGGAAATGCCTGGAGTTCCAGCATTGTGAACTGCTGAATCCGAGGGAGGGAGCGTGCCACCCAGAAAGAGGAGTGATAACAGGGCAGTGAAAAGACAACTGGACTCGCTTCTACCACTAACCAGTCCTCTGACCTTGTGACCTTGACCTATGACATCAACAGGACGCCAAGGGTGCGGGGAGGTTTACTTGTGGGGATCAGGATTATGATGAACACCTGTGGAGGGCCGGTGACCTTTCTGACCATGAGGGAGAAGGAAGCTTCTTAAAATGCAGCACCAGTGATGTTAGCAGGAAGACAGCAGCTGGCAAGACGGGGAGTTCTGCTAACCAGGAGCTGAGCATGGCCTCCAAACCCAGCAGACTCCGTGGGAGAAGAAACAAAAGCTTGCCCAGCCCCGTGACCACACTCGCCACCACTGGCCAGCACGCCTAATCCCGTTAGGGTGACAGGTCTTAGGTGATGGGTATGTCACCCCAATTCAACAATAATAAAAAGAAATTAAAGGAAGTAATGGCACATGGGATTCTCCGCCCCCCCCCACCCCCGCCCCAAGCATGCATGCTGCAAGGATAAAGGTGAGGGAAAAAACAAAGGGTGAGTCCAACGAGTTTTTGTTATTTCTTGGATTTTCAGCGTGCTCACTCTCAGCATCTGAAATAAAAGTGGTGTGTAACGTTATTTATCAGACAAGATGAAGTGGTTTAAATTGATCCAGTTCAGAGAATGTCAGAACAATTTTCTGGTGTCTTTGAAGGAGCCGGGAGCTGGCGAAGGTGCTGTTATGACCGCAGGCTGGATGGCCGGTCTGTTGGCAGGCTCTGCCCCCGCCTCTTCTCATCACTGTTGCTGTGTTTTGGCTTTTGTCAACCCGTCCAGGCGGGGGCTGTGGGAGGACCTCGGAAACAGCAGTGCGAGCACTGCCCCTCTGGCGAGTGCACTGCGGTGGGAGATGTACACGGGCATGTCCAGGAAACAGACGTGCAAATGGAGTCACTCCGCACCCTCTGTCTGCCAGCTCACGGTCTCTCCCACATTGCCATGAGGACCGCCGCATCCCCCAGTGCCCTGCCTTGTCCTCCCACCATTAACAACCACAGTGATCTCATATATCTTGCTAGTTCATATCCCTCTTCTAATCAAAGCCTTCCAGCACCTTCCATCTCTTCCCACCAAGGCCCCTGGCTGGCCCCCTGCTCCCTCGCACCTGTGCCTGGACTCACCCTCCTCTGCCACCTGGCTTCCTCCTGTCCCTGAGACCCCTTGGGCACAGCCTGGTCTCAGCGGCTGCACTGGCTTCCCCTCTGCCTGGGACACTTTCTCCCTGACACTCACAGTCGCCAGCCCTTTCCCCCTTCTTCAGGTCTCTTGCCTATTCTCATCCTATCAGGTTCCCTGCCCTGCCCACCTCACAAAACACAGCTAGTCCTCTCTCCTCCCCTCCCCTCCCCTCCCCTCCCTTTCCCTTCCCTTCCCACCCGGCTCTACTTGTTCCCACAGTATTCCCTGCTGCCTGACACAGTCCACGTTCAGCTGGTACTAGCTCAGTGCCTCTGCCTCCACTAAGGAGGGCAGGGACTTGGTGTGCTTGGCTGCCTTATGCCTCCCAGTGTCCAACAGGTGCTCACAAAATATTCGTTGATTGCATTAAGGACCCAAGTGACTGGCATGAACAACTGTCACTAACAGAAATTCTATGTAAGTATCTGAAAAAAAAAAAGACAGAAGGAAGCATATGGCCACAGAAAGCTGCTTTTATTAAGGCAAACTTCTTCGGAGATAAATAAATGCAAACTCAGAGCAGAGCTACTCAGACAAGGCAGAAAAAAACCCCTACAAAATAAACGAACACTACGAAGATTGCCCTATTAGCCTAGAAATCCCTGGAGTTTGCAATAGCACATGAAACGAAAGGCCTCCGACATCCACTGTTGTTGAATTAATTTCGGCGGTTACTCACACAGATCTGACTCGGAAAACAATTACGTCCACTCAGCTCTGCTGTCATAAATCCTCTCATTCCTGGCCCTGACTCATTTTTCTGCTCCGCTCCAGACGGACACCGTGCCCTTTGGAGGTAATGAAGCGCCACTGACGCGAGACAGCAGACGCCTTTACTGCCGTTCCCGTCCTGCAGACACCGCCGTGCAGCTCCGGGAGTGGACAGGGAGGCCCGTGGCCATAATTCGATCTTAACGAGAAGCACCCGCAGGAGGCACAGAGTCTGGAGGACATCAGGTCCTGAAATTCTACCACTGTTACCAACGCGTCTCATTCGGAAGCTGCACGCCATTTGAAGCATCCTGCTTTTTCCCTCTCCGGGCTTCACCTGTTCAACGAAACACTGGCACATGCATGGCTTTGTGTGACCTGCAACATCTATGAAATATTCCCCCAAACTGTTTATTGCGACCGTCGCAGTGGGAGTCAGGGAGGCAGAGATAGTGCACTGATCGCTCCCAGTGTTTGTCCCGTGAGTGCTCTCCGCTTACTAGAGGTAAGAGGAACGCCAAGGATTTGGCAGCGTGAATTGTGCAGCATCAGGGCGGCTCATTGGCCCGCGCCCTCCCAGGTTCTCCAGGACGCCACAGAGACCGAGGTGAGCGTGGTCTCTGCGCCAGGGAGCCCCGATGGGACAGGCCTTGTGACCACAGTTCTAGAATAAGCCCCACGAGCGTAGAGATTTGGGGTGGTTTTGTTCCATGGGGAATCTCAGGCACTAAACAGAACCTGACATGGGGGTTCTCCAAGGAGCTGGGTTGAGGGACTAAGAACGCCTTTGACCAGCACCTGGCACGCAGCCAGAGCGCATTACCAACGCATCTCAGGGAGGGTCTTCCCTGCTTCCCTATCAGGGAGGGTCTTCTAGACCCTGCTGTGCTGCTCTCCGGACCCCGCGGCACCGAGGGCGGCGGCAAGACAGCTCAGAAAGGAAGGGCCAGGGGCACGCTCTAGTCGGCGTGCAGTTGATGAGACAGACTCTCTGGCCGAGTCAGGAGAGGTCGGTGACCCGGGGCACTGTCTCAGGTGGCACAGGCAAGTTCTCTGCATTTCTTCTGTCAGCTGCCAAAACCAAGGTTGAAAGTAAGCTCACGGGTCCCTCCCAGCACTGCTGTCTCCCTCGGTGACTCTACACGCAAGTCTATGAGGCCGAGAGAAGCACTGGCATCCCTTTAAGTGGCCATCACATGGAATTGCTAGGATGAACAGCCTGGCCATGCAATTACGTAAAAAAAGATGTCGATTATAACATTATAAGAAAACTACAGAAAATAAACAAGTTCTTTCCATATTAAACAAAGAAAAAGATGTTAAACTAACATGGACGGTTAGACCAATCCTATGGACCTGATTAGGTAAAACTGCACCTGGAAATTATCCATAATGTTAATGAAAAAGAAACTGGGGTGACACCCAGCATCCTGTTGTGTTTGTCTAGGGGATGAGGAACAATGTGGAGGTGCTGACCGCATTTTTCTTTTTTTTAAAGATTTTTTAAAAAGATTTTATTTATTTATTTTTAGAGAGGGAAAGGAGGGAGATAGAGAGAGAGAAACATCAATGTGCAGTTGCTGGGGGTCATGGCCTGCAACCCAGGCATGTACTCTGGCTGGGGATCGAACCTGTGACACTTTGGTTCACAGCCCATGCTCAATCCACTGAGCTACACCAGCCAGGGCTGACTGCATTTTTCTAAACCCGAAATGAGTCCACCTGATCAAAAACTGGGACACGCTATTTGGAATACGGACTTTACGGTTTAAACCTGGACCATCCGGTCGGCATGCACACGGGTGAATCCTTCAGTACACAGAAGAAATGAGGGAGGTTGGAGGCTGCTGGCAAGTGAAGGCGTCATCAGGCTTGTTCCCTATCTTGGTGGCTGTGCTTACAGGTCGGTGCTGGAGCAGGTGGCCGAGCAGCCTGCTGGGGACCTGTGGGTCGCAGCCTCTGGGAAACACAGGGACAAGTTCATGTCACACGGGAGGACGCTGACGCAGCTGCCCACCGGGGCTCAGGAACCGCCAGTGCCGATGGGATGAAAGGGGTGTCTGCGGGCAGCGGGTGGGGCGGCGCTGCTCTAACGGTCATCTCAGCCCCCGTCCCACTGCTGCAGGACATGGTGGTGCCCAGCACAGAGGACCACACAGTGGGCCCTGTGGGCTGGTTCGCCATGGAATCCAGACCCAACAGAGGAACACAGCGGGGCGATGCAAGACTGAGTTAAAGTGCAGCTGCAGGGGCCCAAGGGTGGGATGCCTCCAGAACCATGGGGGCTGGGCTGGGCCCCCCTGGCCTCTTGGGGAGACACTACTCCTGGTTGAGGCTGCTTGTGCCCTACCTTCTGCTCTCAGCACAGCAGGCAGGGGGAGCCTTTTAAACTGCAAATCAGCTCCTCTCACTAGCTTGAACCCTCAGTGCTTTCTCACCTCACTCAGAACAGAAGCCCAGGAGGTGCCCACGAGTGCACGCCCACCCCTTACACATGGACATGGGACACGCATGCTGACATACACACCCCTCCGGCCCCTTTTCTGCGGCGGGCCCCCTCGGTCCCCCTGTCCAACCACAACCGCCCCACGGAGTCTCAGACACACTCTGGCCTCAGGATCTTCATGCCTCTGTGCCTGCTCCTGGGACATTCTCACCCGGATGAGTGACAGGGCTCGCTCCCCCACTTCTCAGGGGTTTGTCACAAGGCACCACCCTACCCCCACCCCGGAGGTCTTCCCCACTGCACTGCTGCAAGGGGCCTGCCTCTCCCCAGGGGGATTCTAACTCCTCTCCTCTGCCTCTCCGTCCCCATAGCAGTCTGGGCTGTCTGGTGCAGATTAACTCACGTGGTCGTCTGCTGCCCGCCCCCGCCGCCCCCAAACATGTCCTCCTGGAGGACATGAGTTTCATCTCTGTCGTGTGCGGTTATGTCTGCAGGGCCACAGCAGGTCAGTGCCTGGCGGCGAGCTGCCCGGTGACACCGTCGAGGGTGAGTAAGTTGGTGCACGCAGACCGTTCTTCCGGGCTCTTCTATGGCCCAAAGGAGAATAGCTGGTATTTACTGCTGTTAGGTGTGATTATGCGATTTTGATTATGCCTGAGGGGAGTTCACTTTAAAAATCACGGCACATTTCATTCATGCGATTGAAATTCCAGGAAAGGACCCTAGCGACGCAGGAGCATCGCTGGTGGACCCCGGCGCCTCCTGTTGACGTGCGAGGAGGCAGGCGGCCCACCGGGCTCCAAGTTCATGGCACTGACCTTCTCATGCTCCTCCTCAGGACGGGTCTGAAAGGCGCCTGAAGCAGAAACCAGCCCGGGGAGGACAAGGAACAGAGCCACAGAAATGGCATCTGAGGGCCTTGCCCTAGAAGGGATCTAGGACGTCACTCATCGAGTTTGATCCTCTCTCACGTTCCAGAAGGTTCTGTGAGTTGGTCACGGGGGCACAGGACGGGGACTGGCATGCTAGGGGCCCATGGGTGACAGCTGTGAGACCCTGAGCCAGCAGTCTCCTCTGTTTGCAGCCTTTGACCCGGTCCTGGGGGGGCCAAAAGTCGCTCACTGACACCCACACAGGAGCAGACTCCTGGTGGGACTTGCACTGTTGTCTCTGTCCACTAGTCCCCCGGGCTTTTAGCTAGACCCGTGTCCCCAGCTAGACCTCGAGATGGCATGCTCACAGTCGTTTTGCTCGGGGCATCTTTAGGATTAGCAAGTTTTGTCTGGGCACCGCAGACTGGCTGCCCTCCTCCACAGGCTCTGGGGGCCCGGGGCTCCGCCCTGAACTCCCAAAGGATCGATGGAGTGAGACTGGGTGTGTTGGGGAGGGTGCAGGGCAGGGGGCAGTGGACCAGGAGCTGGAATCCCTCAGTGACCTTCCCTGGGGAACTTGATTACTGGGTCTGCATGTGTCTAAAGCACCTTATTCCTACTTTCACTATAGCTCCTGTTTGCCCTGACTTGGGTTGCAGGAGAGCGGGCAGCTGCCATTAGAGCTGAAGGCAGCTTTAGGGTGGACACGGGAGTGTCCAGAGAACCCGGTGAGGGGCGGGGCTAACTTCCTCCCCTCCCACCCCTCATAGCGCCTCTGTCGGCCCTGCCCCCAGCAGTGAGCAAGGTCACAGTACAGGAGTTTTCAGAGGGAGCCACAGACCCGGGGCTGGGGCATGAGGGCAACGACTGTTCCAGAAAGTCTGGTGTGTGCAGAACTTCTCACCTTGAACCCCTTCTTCATGGCAGCCTCCCTTCCACATTTACAATGGCTTCGTTTCCATTTCTGACTGAATTTCAGTTGGCAAAGCCTCCTAACACTTTGAAGCTCCTCTCCCCTGCCCCTGTTCAATTTCACAATGAGTGGTTAATTATCTTGAAAGTGCTTCCACATCCCTGAAACAGCCTGGAGATTTGTATAATGCGAGCATCAGTTAGTTACTTGAAGCCAAGCCCTGAAGTCTGGGAATGAGAAAGGCCACCTCTGGCGTTTCAAAGGCCTTGCACTAATACCCAGGGGCTTTATTCGTCGGTGAGGACATGGGTCATCTGTACGAGTGACCCATTGCTGTGCATCAAACCACCGCAATCACTGGGGCTTAAAACTGCACCCATTGTGTGTGCCCATGATCCTGTAGACCAGTGACTCGGGCAGTTGCCTGCTGGGTTTTGCCTGCAGCCACCTAGCCAGTCTAGGGGAAGCAGGGCTGGGCCTCCCTCTGTCGATGAGATTTCTCTCCTTCCTCGAGGACACCCACACTCCCTCACGTGGAGGCTCAGGGTTCTGCGAGGGTGAGGGTGGGAGCTGCAGGCCTCCTTGAGGCCCAGCCTCAAAAACTGCACCAAGTCGTCCGATCACGCGGCTCCTGGGCGTGCACGGCGGGACGTGCGGTGGCCCCGCCACAAACCGCATACCACACCCTCATTCAGAGACTACCAAGCAGTGGAGGTAACATTCTAGGAAGGTTCTTATTTGTCTTTTCAGCATGTGGCTCCTTATTCTAACACAGGGGATCAGAATTGTCAACAGGCACTGTCTGCCAAAGGGAGGTGTGCTGGGAGGCGCCATGATGGCCAGGGAGAAGCTTCAGAGCAAGAAAAATAAACGAGGCAAATATAAAACCACACATGGAGGATTCTAGAAGCCTAAAGGTCGGCTGCCATCTGTCGTGTGGAGGCTAAGGGACCGCAGCTGCCCCTGCAGTGTCCCCATCACTTTATGAAAAGGGGCTGCAGCCCACGAGGAGCACTGTGGCTGGCTGTCACAACCACTGTTGCCGGAAAGCAGAGCAGAACGTGTGCATTTTAAAAGATTTTCATGGTAAGTTACTTGTAAAGCCTGTGATGCTTTGAGGGGCCAGCGTGACACACATGAAAACCAACTCGTGGAATTATGCCTTCCCTCATGCTCTGCATGAATGGGGCACAAACAGTAAAACCCTGTGAGAACACGAACTTCAGTGTGTGTGGTGTGGGGGTGGGGCGTGGGCAAGGGCCCTGGGCTTCATTCTTGGCCTCCATCCCGCTGTCCTGTGAGAAGGGAAACAGGTGTGTCTCTGGGGGCGGCAGCAGGAAGTGGAGAGGGAGGGGCAGGCCAGGCACGTAACCGAGGGCATCAGCGTCCAGTGGGCAGGCCCAGGAGGGTGGCTCTGGGCACCCCCAGTGTCCTCCTGCCCCTGCCTCTGAGGATCCCAGAAAGGACAGATACTAACGTGGCTCAGCTGCCGCTGTGTAGAGACCCAGCCAGAGAGCTTAGGGGACCCTGAAATATAAGGAGAAAACATGACTGGGGCAGAACACACACACACACACACACACACACACACACACACACAACATGCCCCGTGTGAGGCTGTAGGGGAGGAGACGGCAGACCTGAGGGCCTGGGAGGCTCCAAGGGACTGAGACGGGGACCCCTCCTGACTGTGGCCGCTCAGAGAAGAGGCTTGGGGACCAGGTGGTTAAAGATAAAGCCACCAGCCCAGCAACCCACATTGGTCCCTTTATAAGTCCTCAACAAGAAAACTGCAGAAGAGCCAGCCCCTTTGATTACTTATATGATTAAACTTTTTTCCAGCCAGGATAATTGTGCCAAATTGTACCCACGGACTTTCAAGCCAAAGCAGGACAGTGCCGCCAGGGGGCGCCAAGAGGAAGCCAGGATGGGCTGGATCTGGCTCTCGCCTGAGAGGACCCCTGACCTCCCCCCACCAGCTTGCTGCCCCGCTGGGGTGGCCGAGTCATGCCATAGACCTCACAAAAACGTGACCCCACGTGTTGCACAGCTGAAATTTCCGGACCCTACGCATAGCAAGGTTTCGATGTGTTAGTGTATCATTTGCATTTTCCATTTGTGTTCATTGCACTTTCTTAAATGGAAGCACACTTCTCTAAACTCTCATTCTTCTAGAAAAATGGTCAATTTTGAAACTAAAAGGTTAAGTTCACGGAGCACTGGCAAAAATGACTGTTATTAAGGCGTGGTCCTTAGAGCCGAAAGACAGAAAATCTTTATTTTCAGAAGGTCACATGTTGGTATAAAGGTTCTCAAACCTTTATGTTGTCATCCCACCAAAGAAGGATGTGATCTATTTCTATGGCGTGCATAGCAGAATCACGTATTGTGATATATAAACCTTACTCTAAAAACAGCAATGAGGGAATATATATGAGGGAAAGTCAATTTTCTATTCTCAAGACCTGACTCTGCCTGGACCTGAAAACGCAAATGTCAAACCAGAGCCTGATTTCTTTTAAAAAAAAAACAAGCATGTTTTACCCGCAGACCCCACGTCCTCTCAGACTCCCCTTTCCCGCCCCCACCACTGTGAGCACTTGAACTGGACCGTAAACCCTCCCGGCGCACCACTGCGCATGCGTCCTGCCTCTCATCACCGGCATTCGAGTATTAGCTTCCGGTTGCTTGAGACAAATAGTGCTATTGTTCACGGTCTACTTTTTAATTTATCCTCAAATAAGCTAAAACAACGTCTTGAGTCTTTCGATACTGAATCTCCACATAATGCTACTCTAGTTCGGAGTCCTGAACCGGCGGGGATAAACGCACCCCGATCCCTTACTGCGGGGACACGGGGAGGAACCCCGCTGACAAGTGACCCGCGTCCCGTCCCCGCAGGCCAGAGTGCGTCAACTGCGCATGGTGAACCCTGGGATCTGCTCGGACGCGGTTTTCTAAGGCAGTCGAGTCGAACACTTTTCAGGCTTTAAGTCAAGGCAATAGCGCACATGGAGCACTGACCGGTGTGGCTCAGTGGGCTGGGCGTGCGGCGGCCGAGCGAAGAAGGGTCTGGCAGGTTTGATTCCGGTCCCAGCCCGTGCCTGGGTGTCCGGCTGGGGGCGCCAGAGGGGCAGCGATCTGTGTTTCTCCTGCACGTCACTGTTTGTCTTCCTGTCTTTCCCCCTCCCCTTCCCCTCTCCTTGAAAGTAAATAAAACCTTTAAGAAAAGAGCAAACATGAACATCCCATATAATTAACTACGTAAAGTGAACACAATTACCCACAGCACGACTACTCTACAAAGAGCTATTAAAAGGGATTGTTTCAGGGTGAGGCTGATGTGCTGTGGGGAGGCTGCGGTTGTGCACGTGACCGTACCCCGCTGGGCGGAGCCATCTGGGGCACACCCACCATCTCAGAGCTCAGCGCCGGCCTGTGGGGACCCCACTGAACCTGGGGGTGAAGAGCTGTGAACAGCCTGGGGGAGCTTCCCCAAGCCCTGCTCAGTAAATGGGAATTAAGGCAAGCCACCCCTTTTTGGTCTATTAAATATTAATTAGCCTCTGGATAAAGCCCTTCTTATTGTAACATGTGGAGATCCAAGGCTCAACAATTTCCCAGCCGAATGTCCCACCTAACAACAGAACCGCAAATTGCACGATGCAGAAGCTAACAGACAGGAGTGCAGAAGGGGTCAACTCAACAATCGTCATTAGAGACTTCAATACCCCACCTTCAATACAGGATAGAAAACCAGGCGTAAGCTCAGCCAGGAGATAGAAGACATGAACAACATTAAAATCGCCAACTCGTGGAAGCAGCCCGAGTGCCCATCGGTGGATGAGTGAATAAAACAACTATAGGACATCTACACAAGGGAATTCTACTCAGCCATAAAAAAGAAGAAAATTTTACGCTTTGTGACAGCATGGATGGATCTGAAGGACAATATGCTAAGTGAAATAAGCAAGTACAATATGATTTCAATCATACGTGGAATCTAATGAACAAATTGAACTAATAAGCAAAACAGAGACAGACTCATGGATGGAGAACAGATGACAGCTAGTGGGGAAGGGGGAGGTCAGGGGGTGGAGGGATTGAGCAAAACGGAAAAGGGACTCATGGACACGGACAACAGTGTGGTGACTGCTGGGGGGAGGGGGTATAAGGGAACTAAATGGTAATGGAGAAAAATATAATAAAGGTTATATGAAAAAAACCCATCTACACTTAACAGACATCTTTCCAATAGCAATGAAATAGACATGCTTCTCAAGGATACGTGGAGCGTGTCCACATACCAGGCCATAACACACACTTGACCAGGTTTACAGTACTGATAAAATACAAGGTATGTTTTATAATCACCCTGAAATGAAAAAAATTAAAAATCGATAACAAAAAGAAAATTTAGGAAAGCCACAAATACGTGGAAATTAATCAAAACCCTCCTAAACAATCAAAGACGCGATCAAGAGAAAAACTGGAACATTCTTGGAGATGACCGGAAACGAAGACACAGCGGACAAAAACGCCGCGAGCGCGGCGAAGGCGGGCTCGAAGGAAGGTTCGCGGTGGTGGTGCCTGCAGTACGGAGGGAAACAGAAACTAGATCAGTTTTCTAATCTTCCACCCTAAGTCTTGGGAAACAGAACAAACTAAACCTGAAACAAGCAGGGACAAGGAAGAGACAAGGATGAAAGTGGAATTTAAGGACATAGAGAAGAAAAATAAAGAAAAATTGGTGAAATCAAAAGCTCTTCCTTTGAAGAAACCAACAAAATGAACAAGCCTTTAGCTGAACTGCCCAAGAAAACAGAGAGGAAAGTCAGCAGAATCAGAAATGTAGAAAGGGGACAGTGCAACTAAATTTACAGGAAGAAAAGGATCATAAAGCGATACTATGAACAACTCTATGTCAATACATTGCATAACGTAGATGAGATGAAAAAATTACTACAAAGACAAACATGACAGAAACTGACTTGAGAAGAAATAGACACGCTGAAGAGAACAATAATGACTACAGAGATTAATTGAGGAAAAATTAACAAGGAAAAAATCCCCAGAACCATCCACGAAGAAAAACTCAGGCCCAGATGGCATCACTGCTGAATCCTATTAAACATTTAAAGAAAAATCAATATACTTATGCACAAATTCTTCCTTAAAAATAGGAGGAACACTTCTTGCAACTCACTCTACGAGGCTGGCATTGCCCTGGTACCAAAACCAGACAAAGAAAACCACACACCAGTCCTCGTAGTGAAAATGACTGTAAGACGCCTCAGCGAAATACTAGGGAAAAGAGCCCAGCAATACACACGGGAAGCATTGTACAACATTGCCACGTGCGCGTTATCTCAGGAATGCAAAGTCGGTTCAACATCCTAAAGTAATTAATGCATTACGCCATATCAATAAAACAAAAAACATGATCATCTCAATAGATGCACAACAAATTTCACAGAGTCCAACGCCCTTGCATAATAAAAGCCCTCAGTGAGTCAGAATACAAGGGAACGTCATCATCCTGGTCAGGGCACCGATGAAATCCTGTGGCCGACATCGTGTTTAGTGGTGGAAGACTGACTACTTTCCTGAGAAGGTCAAAAACAAGCATAGATGTCCAGTCTCACACTTCTAACATCGTACTGGAGGTCCCAGCCAGGGCAATTGGGCAAGAAAAAGAAATAAAAAGCCCCCAAATTGGGAAGAAAGAGGTAAAACTACCTCTATTTGCAAATAATACAATATGAGCTTGTATAGAGAAAATGAAGAAACCCACTAAAAAACTAGGTAAATAACTTAGGTAGAGAGGGAGTCCATGTTCACTGATTGGAAGACAATATTTTATCAACGTGCCAGTTCTTCCCGACAAGATCTGTAGAATTGGTGCCATCAAAGCCACACCCCCGGCAACTTACTACGTAGAAATTGACAAACCGATTCTAAACTTCTGTGGAGTGACAGAGCCTGTGTAATGAGGCCTTCACAAGACCCCCACAGAAGGGGTTTGAAAGCTCTCCTGCTGGGGGGGGTGGGCAGAATGCTTCCATGCGCCACCCCGTCTGCCGGCCCCGACTGTGCAAGCGCAGAAGCCTCTTTGTCTGGTACCTTGTCCAACGTATCTCTTCCTTTGGCTGTTGATCGTCTCCTTGAAAATTCTTTGTAATAAACTGGTGATCCAGTGAGCAGGTGGTTTTCCCGAGTTCTTCGAGCCACTTTTGCACACTAATCAAACCCGAGGAGGGGTCGTGGGAGCCCGTGGTTCAAAGGCAGCCATTCAGAAGTGCAGGGGACACCCTGGACTTGTGATGGCGTCTGCAGTGGAGGATGGTCTTGTCTGGTGGGACAGAGCCCTTAACCTGCAGGACCCGATGCCATCTCCGGGAGATACTGCGTGAACTGGGTTGGACTGTAGGACACCCAGCTGGTGCCTGAGAATTGGGGGTGGTGTGGAAATCCACCAACCCCCCCCACCACCACCCATTGGAAATTGTGACCAGAACCTTAGAGAAGAAATACGTATGCACAAACCACAGTAAAAGGATTTGTAAAAAGGAATTTAAACACACAGAAAAGACTCATAAACAAAGTACACATAAAAACCACAGCACGGGAGATTTTTTAATACAGGTAACTGGCACAGGACTTACCCAGACTATATAAAGAATGGGACAACTGTAATAGCATAATCAATAAAATATATTTAAAAAAATAAAATAAAACCATCTATTGCCAAAAAAGAAAAAAGAAAGAAAGAAAAGTAGGCGCACAGGGAACAGTAACTTGCCAGACGATATCTGAACAGTCAGCAAGAAAATACGTTCACCCTCACAGTGGGCAGGGAATTGCTAATTAAACCGCTAAAGATGCCATCCATTTCGTACGCATTAGATTGGCAAAATAATCCAGTTTTCAAGACCTATCGTTAGTAAGAGTATAGAATAATGAACCTTTACTCACTGCTTGTACATTTTCGGTGCACATTCAGAGGGGTACAGACACTTGGGAGATATTATTAGATATTATCTAATTTCATATAATTAGGTATCAGCCATTTCGAAATATCCTTTTAAAGCTGCGAATGCTCGTAACTTCTGACCTGATTTCCACTCTGCAGCACGCACCCAGGGAGCCTCGTGCGCAGAGAAACACACACGGAATGCTCCCTGCAATGCCACCTTAAGTAGCAAAACACTGGAAACAGCTTAAATGCTATCAACAGGGCGAGGACGGACAAAGCATATTACTTAGGTGTAATGGAGCAAAATGTGTACGGCAGATGAGAACACACCTGTGTATCTACATAAATAAATCCAGAAAATAAGGTTAGTTGGGCAAGGAGGTCGCTGAGCGCTAGTGCAGTTCATGGCACTTACATACGTTCTGAAAATATTTGCAACGGTGTCATATGATTCATGAGGGTTCACAGGTAGGCAGCGAAGCATAAAACACGCATGGAAGTAAGAAACACTGGGCTTGTAACACTGATTATCTGTGGAGATGTAGGAAGGCCTCAGCTGTCCCTGTAATCCTCCAGGTCCCTCTTACAGCCTTGGAATGAACAGGCGGGTGCGCTGCTGCACACGGATTACGGTCTCGTCTGCTCTCCTCTGTGCCTCGTTCTGGGAGTCTAGCCGTGGTTACGAAGGCAGGTTCTCAAGCCGGACCGCCTGCTTGAGGATCCCAGCTCTCGCGCTTAACAGCTGTGTGATCCGGGCAAGTTACTAAATCTCCCTGTTCTTCAGTTTCTCCACCTGGAAACAAGGACCACCCACAGTGGTACCCACTTCAGAGGGCCTTTGTGAACATTGACTGAGTTACTATATTAAAATCACTAGCCTGGTGGGTAGCCTATATTCAAGCCCAAATTAACATGATTATTGGGAGATTTGAAATATATTAGAAATATTGGCACAATATATTAGACATATTATTTATATATCAAATAAAAACACAAGTTATAGAATGACCAGTGTAATCTGAGTCACTTTATGCAAGCTGTATGGTTTATAAATGTACACATTTAAGGTAAGTACAGGAAAACCATAAACTGTGAGGTCACACACCTGTCAGCACTCTGGTTATCTCTGGAGGGGGGTGCAGGAGGGAGACAAGGAGCACCGTCACTGCCTGTGACAACAGCGACAGGTATGAGACGCTTCCTCTGCAGAGGGTCCTGTTTTTTCAAGGGCTTCTCATAACTCACTCAAAAGTCACGGCAACCCTGAAGCACAGAGACAGGAAGTGACTCACTCAAGGTCACTTCGGAGTCAAGAGTCTGCAAGGCAGAGCCCTGGCCAGTGGAGTCAGCACACAGGGAAGGACAGATCAGGGTTTGAACTGAGCCAGCCTGCGCTCTTCATCTCTGTATGCGTCCCAAGTAAATAAGTGTTCCATTTATAAAAATACATCTTTGTCACCTGTATGGCCAAGAAAAGATCAGAAGTAAGCATTTATAAAACGTCAGACAAATTCATAGGAAAATGATAAAACTCGACTGACAAAAATGGGCCAAGGAACTGTATAGAAAACTCAAAGAGGAGGAAACAGAGATGATGCTAAATGTGTCGGTACCTGGGAAACACAAGTTAAAACAAGAATGGAATATGAATGTATACCCATGAAACTGACCAAAGCGTGAAATGGATGCGAAGGAGTGCGGCTCTCGTGGACGGCAAATCCGAGTGGCCGCTCTGGAGAGCAATTTCTCGCCACCTAGCCAAGTCCGAGGTGTCTGCTGTCGGTAGGACAGCTCCTTATCTAGCTCCCTTTCCTTCAAAATCTCACAAAAAGACAAGAACAAGAATACTCATCACAACTTCGCTGGTAATGGAAAAACTAAAAACAACCCAGATATCTATCAACGGGAGACTAGGAAAAGTACGATGTAGTCATAGAATGACATGGTACGCAACTTGAAAACAAATGAATTTGAACTTGTGTTGTGAGTTCATAAATATAAAAACCAACATTGAGAGAACAGAGCAAATTTCATAAGGATACGAACAGAATAAAAACAAAGTAATTTTAGATAGTTTATGGTGATATGTACCTACGGATGCCACAAAATGCCTGACATCACAGGGTCCCGGAGACCTCTGCACAGGTTCGGTGAGGTCAGAGCTGTTTTCATAAGGATACTGAGACCTTTCTTCTCTCCTTCCTCCACCACGAAGGTACGAGAGTTCTGCACAGGCACACGGCACATGACAGACGTCTCACTAATGCAGTGTAGACGCAGACCTGAGAATCCAGTTGTCTTTTATTAAGCCAGACAAAATGAAGTTTTCAAAATGTGAAACCATGCCATGCCTCTTTCACGTTAAAAATAGAGTTATCTTTATAAAAATGTTATTTAAAGTATTAGCGTGCCATGGGCTTATTATAATTTCCAATAAATTAATAAGTATTTCTGAAACTTCTCAGTCAGTGTTTTAAACACAATAACTCTGGGCAGTTATAATCCGTATAAAAAATTTGGGGAGTCCTTAATAAATTTTAAGAACGTCAAGGGAATCTGAGACCGAAATGCTTGCGAACAGCTGTGGGAAAAGGAATATCAAGTTCAAGGTTCCGGTTACCCTGTGGAGGGGAGGGAGACACCCCGGGATGAGATCTGGGGTGGGGAGGAGGGCACTGAAAGGCGTCTGCAACATTTTTTTTTTCCTTAAAGAGACCAAAGCAAGGGAGAAGGCCAAATAGAATTCAATAGAGATGGATGGTGGTTACATGGTGTTTGTGTACCTTTTGGTGTGCTTAAAATAGTCCACGATAAAAATAAAGTCATAAGCATAGTATTTACACGGATGGAAGTAACTACCAGAAATACTAACGAGCAAACTCGTTTCCGATGGGATGGGAGACCAGAGGTGGGCGAGGGAGTGAGGAAGAGGAGGGCTCCGCGTAGCAAGTTCTTTTGTACTTGTTACTACGTACGCCCACTACTTCCATAAAAATAGAATCTCCAAAAAATTAAATAAAGAAAAAAGTGGGGAGAAATGTGGTAACTATGCAAAACGCAGAGATGAGAATAAAATCCGGAGGAACAGGAAGTGAAATTAAATAACAGCTGTGTTAGCATGCTGGGATTATGGGTGGTTTTGTTCAGGTCCACTTCTCAGTAATGTGGTGCTGTTGCCCTTTTGGTTCTTTTTACATCAGTTGTCACCACCCTTCATACCTTAAAAACTAGGAACACAGAGTCTTTTTTTATCTTGTAGTTGTAGGAGCCTTTCTGTGGAGATGCAATTAACCTCATGGAATAACACCAGATCGGTGCCCTATCATCAGAGCCGTAACCCACGCCACCATTTCTTCCAAGTTCTCTCACGACCGTGCTGAGTCAAGTAATTAATTTTGATATAAATGACCCGACAAGATCCACACTGGAGGTCTAAATGGATTGTTGATTGTGCCCTGCTGGCATCTTTTCCGCTGACTCTGACAGTACTAGCTGTTTACTTCACTCGCTAAAAGTAGAAACCCTAGAGTCTGGCAATAAGGGAGGAAGACTGAGCCCTGGCTGGCAGCTCAGTAGGTTGGAGTGTCACCTACTGGAGTGTCAAGGTTGCAGGTTCGATCCCTGGTCAGGGCACACCCAAGAATCCACCACTGAGTGCATGGATGGGTGGAGCAGTGGATAGAACTGCTCCCTGGTTTTTTTTCTCCCTCCCTCCCCCTTGCTCTCTCTTTCTGAACCTGATAAATACAAATTAAGGGAGAAAGAGAGAGGGGTGTTTACTGGGCTGCTGGCCTAGCTGTACAGTCAGGGGCCCATCTGAAGTGGCCGAGGTGGACACGCACGTACAAAAAGGTGATGGACTGAGCTCGGGGGACCCCTCCTCGTGTGTCATGAGGGGCACAGGGGCCAGGGAGACCCTGGGGTGTTTCTGTGGAGCTGCGTCATGGATGCGGAGCCCGTGAGGGGTGACTGCCAGGGCACAACACACACCGGGGGAGGCCGTTTCCGGGAGGCCCCCGGGAAGGTGGTGGCAAGGGTGTCATTCGTGCGAATATGAAAGGGCCTTTCCCATGCCGGGGCCGGGTTAGATTGAAAAAAACAAAGAAGTTAACATCCACACAAGAAATCAGGAGTAAAGAATTTTGAGAAAAAAAATAAAGGAACATTTCCGTGGGGCTGATCAAGGGGCGTATCAGTTTCCTAGAACCGTCAGAATACATCGCCACAAAAAGGTGGCTCAAAACGGCAGAAATCTTATTCTCTCACAATTCAAGGGGCCAGAAGCCCCCACCCGGGGGTCGGGCTCAGTGGCACAGCCCGGCCCCACGCCCCTCTGTCGGCTTCAGCTGAGGCCGTCCTCGGCGCCCTCCGACTCGTGGCTGCGTCGCCCCAACCGCTGTCCCCCTCTTCACACGGCCTCCTTCTCTGTGCCCCCCCCTCACGAGGACACTGGCTGCTGGACATGGGGGGTCTGCCCGACATCCAGGGTGACTCCTCCTCGGGACCCTTAACTAACGCTCTCTGTAAAGACCACATTCCAGATGAGCTCAGGTGCTAAGGCTCCACCTGGGCACGAGTGTCGGGAGCACACAACTCAGCCCACCACAGGGTACGGAGCAAAGGGTTTATTAGCGAAATAAAGGGTGAAAGGCACACACGCACTGAACCCAGTTCTTGTCCCACGTGAGGGCGAGCTCGGGAAAGACACGCATTTGCGAGAACTCGACATTCACAACACTGACCACGGAGGAAGCCACCGAGCTTCCCCCAAACCACAAAAGTGACTTCTGGCCGTGTTCTGCCCACCCGCCCCCCTCCATCCAAGGATGAACTAACTCATCAGTATGACAGCTGACAGCTGCACGTTTTTGTGCCGTGCGGCTGCGGTGCACTCACAATGCAGACGGCCCCGCAGGAATGACCAAGTGTAGTAGAGCAGACTCTCGTTTGCCTGCAGATGAGCTGCAATGCCACTCTGCTTTGCAATCCGAACCTTTGCTACAAAATGGGCAACGTATTTGAGGAGCATTATAAGACAGTTCTCAGAGGCGCTGTGATTTTGTGGTTGCCGTGTAGGTAGGTCTGTGGTGCTTGCACATGTTTGTGTATGTAGACAGACAAATGATAGACAGGTGGACAGACAGACAATACAGTGGGCAGACAGAATGACTAGGTGGGCAGCCGGATGCAGGCCCTCTGTCCTGTTTTCTCTCCCTGCACAGGCACGAAGACCACCGCGCACCGTCAGCCTCCTCTGCCACTGGGGCCGGGAGCCGGAGGCTGGGTTCTGGCCACTGCAATTGATCACCTGTAGGGCCCATACTTCCAAGTCTGAACTGCTTCCCCCCCACACACACATACTCCTCCTTCCCCTCCACGGAGATCTCAGGGGGCAGGTGCCGTGGGGGCTGCCGCTCGGACAGAGGAAGCAGAGGAAGCCTGGGGCACCAAAGAGCTCAGCTGGGGGGGAGGGGGAGGGCAGGAGGAAGGGGAGGGGGGAAGCCGGGAGGGCCCCCTGGACTTGCACTGCACTGGACATCCGTGAGCACGAGAAGGAACCGGGGCTACCGATGACACTGAGGGGCACATCTCCTGTGCTTCCTGATTAACTGCGGTGGGTTCGGGGCAGGGGGGTAGCTCTGTGGCTAATGACGTGGCGAGGCCATCGCCAGAGAAGGAGATTCCATCTTACTGAGCTGTCATATAGCCCCGTACAAGTGGCATGTATGTGTCCACCCATGAGAGGTCAGTCACACTTTGAAAGGTCCCCCGGGGTCACTCCAAATGTACCCCTATCAACATTTGCATATTTATCTTACACTTTGGGTTATCATCGAATACTGCTTTACTTACTCTGTTGTTCAAATTGTTCCCCCTTGTCCCTTGGGAGCTCTGTCTGTTGGCCCCTGTGCTCTGTGACGTACCCCCATCAATGTCTGGCTTTTTAGGGGGAGCAGATCCTCACACAGGACACGGCAGGCTCCCCTGCCTGCTGGTGACATCGGCGTGTGTTCCAGGGGCCCCGGCTGCTCCCGCTGGAGGAGCGCAGGAGACATCACGCCTGCCCGCCCTGTTCTTTCCCTCCTCCCTGGGCGGCTGTCTCGAGGCCCCTCCTCCACCCCTCCTCCTGCATCCCCTCCCTGCCGCAATAATTCCTCGAGGTCTTCCCATCTCAGCCCAGGCCCCTCCTCTCCCCCTGGAAGCTTCTCTGACTCCCCATGAGGCCGAGTGTGCCCTTTCTCTCTGCGGCCCCCCAGCCCCTGTGGGGCTGCGTTGATCCTGTGTGTCTGCTTGTCTGACTCCCCCTCGGGGCTGAGCTACCTGTGCGCGGTGCCTGTGTCTTCAGCGCCTGAGAAAGAGTCAGACTCGGAAGGGCCGGGCAGAGGGTGCACAGTCACTGAGTATTTCTTCTGGTAGGTGTGCGAATAAATAAACATCCGGCTACACTCCTGCGTGAGAAACCTTCTCACGTCCTCCATGGAGCAGAGTGGCCACCATCCGCCCTGGTGACAGAGTTACTAGTCCACCGGCTTCTCTGAAAGGCCCGAGCGTGGAGCTGATGGGGGAGGGCGAGGGCGAGGGTTACAGTTAGGGTCAGGGTCAGCGTGAGGCCCAGGGCAGCACGCACCGCGGCCATCACATGGGGCGGGGGGAGTCGGGCGCGCACACACTCCCAGGACAGCCTACGTCTGAGGCTCGTCACATTACATCTCACCAGCAATGTCTTTCAATTATTTTTTTGGTAGTTAAAACTGTGAGAAAAGGAATGTTCTAGCTGGCCCTAGAATGGGAGAAATTCAACACCCAGGCCGCATGGTGTGTGCGGAAGGGCACGGCCAGTGCTGGCCACACGGAGGCGCCAGACCTGACGGATTCCCAGAGCAGCAGGCGAGGCCTCCTCGCAGCACCGGGTGCCTGCGCCGCCCAGCCGGGCTGTCACTGCGGGTGGCCGGCTGGGCTGTCACGCTGCTCAGGACTGCCATATGCACTTACGTGTGGCTTGGAGGAACGAACCATGAGGCAACGATTAATGACTCAACAAGTCCAGTTGGGAGACAAATTATTTCATTTCAAGGAAGGGGTGATACATGGGTTAGGGGCTCTGCCTGGGCGATGGTGGGTGAGCACGTCTAGAGGACAAGTGAGAGCCCCTCCCTTCCCCCCAGCTGCCTGCTCCCTCCCACTCCTGCCCGGCAGCGGGGGGGCCCCCCTTCCCAGAGCGCCCCCACCTGGGGGATCTGCCAACCTCAGAGCTGACCTTGACGCCCAAGGTCCTGAGGGTGAGGCTGATGGGACGTGTCTGTCTGGGCATCGGAAGACCCGTTGTGCTGTGGAGGCCAGCCAGGTGGCCGGACACGTCCCAGGGCCCCGGGCCTCCACTTGGTCACTGCGAGAGGGGAGGTGGGAGAGAGGTTCCTTCCAAAGCCTAGAATCTTCACGGCTGTGCCCCTCCTTCCGAGCCTTCCTGAGAACCGGCTGCCCGTTCGCCCCGCCTGTGGTGCTTTCTAGGCTGCTGGAGGAGCGACCGAATGCACAGGGCCATTAGCTAAGTGGTGTCGTTCCAGGGTGAGCTCTGAAACGCCTCTCTCAGCGGGACGAGCCTGGGAACGGAGCAGTGGGTTCCCAGGGCTGGGAGGGGTGAGCCTGTGCTGGGCTTTTGAAGCCATTCCCCAGCCTGCAATCTCAGGCTCTTATTCTGTTCCAAAGAAAGAAAATGATTCACAACAAAAAATCTTGTAGCATGAAAAGAATTGCTGCTAATTGGACTCTTCTACAAACTAATGTTCCTGGTACTCGCTGAAGGGAAAAGAATGGACTTCTGAAGAGTGGTATTTCACCAACTTTTAGTGAGCTAACCCTCCAGCTGCCAGTTTAGAATACAGGACAAGCACAATTTCTAAAAGAGAAGGGAGGAAAGGAGGAAGGAAGGAAGGAAGGAAGGAGAAGGAGGGAGGGAGGGAGGAAAGAGAGGGAGGGAAGGAAGGAGGGAGGGAGGGAGGAAAAGAGAGGGAGGGAGGAAGAGAAGGAGGGAAGGAAGGAGGGAGAGAGGGAGGAGGGAGGGAGCAAGGGAGGGGGGAGGGAGGGAAGGAAGCAAGCTAAGAAGGAGAAGGAGGGAGGGAGGAAAGAGAGGGAGGGAGGGAGGGAGGAGAGAGAGGCGTTGGGGAAAAGAATAGGAAAAATGGTGCTCTGCCTGAATATTTGACTCTAACTTCAGAAAAAGCAAAGGCTTCATAACAATAGTCGGCCTCTGCCCATGGTTTCATCTGGATTTCTAAGTACAAAGAGAACATTTTGCTCTGACGGAAATGGAAATAGACTAGAGGACCCGTCCAGGGGTAAATAAGTAACTACAGAGGAACAGGAAATCTCTGAGGCCAATGCATAACGAACAGGAACCAAAAACCGTAAGCTGGAGGTCAGGAAGGTGGAGGCTAAACCCAATGAGATCCCCTCGCTCCCTGAAACCTGGGATTTCAAGCCTCTTATTCATGGGGTGGGGGACCTGCCACGCGGCCCCGGGAGTGGCATGGTCAACCCCCGTGTCTGCCTCGCCGTCACCACGCGGACCAGGCGAGCTCCGCATCGGGTGCTTCTGGGAGCAGCGGTCACAGGCCCCGCGGCGGCTCAGCGAGGCCCAACTACACCATCAGGCGGCGCCACTGGTGAACCCCTGGCTCTAGGCACCAGCGGATGTCACCATTGGAATTTTACCCAGTCCCTAAATCCTGCAGACGGTAGAAATTCGAGTTTCTTCTGACCCCGAATGCTAATCACAGTGGCTGAGCCACGGGTGTTGGGTCTGAAGACACCTGATGAGGGGCACAGGCTGGAGGTGAAGTGCCCCCCCGAAGAGGCCCTGGGGCCCAGCTGCTTCATCAAACATATTTTTGGACGGGATTAATATTTAAATCTACAGACTTTGAGCGAAGCAGATGACCCTCTACATGTGGGTGGGCCTCATCCAATCAGTTGAAGGACTTAACAGAATAGAGGCTGCATACTACTCACATATAACACACATATGCACACACACATATGCACACCCTAATGGCTATCTCTCGGAGAACGCTAACACAGGAAGGGACCCCCAGGCCTCACCCCGTCAATCTTGTAACTGCCCAGTTAGGAAGCCCGATCCTTCCTGACCATCTTCACATCTGCCAGAAAACCCTAGTAACGGAGGCTCCTCCCCCCCATGAAGGGAGCAGGAGCTTTCAGAAAGCGCCCCCTTAGACTGGGCTGCAATACGCCTCTGTAGTTTGGTCCCAATTCCAGTTCCGGCAGATGCGCACCAGCCTGAAGCTCTGGTCTGGATCAAAGCCGGCTCCCACCTGTCCAGGTGGGAACATGTGCCAGCTGGAATGTGACTTCAGTCTTCTTGCATGTTCCAACACATAGATGCTACTTCTTGACTTGTCAATGCAGCTGATGCGTGCCACTGATGTCTCTTTGTAGAGACAGCGTTGAATCAGCACAGACAACGGACACGGACTTATATCCGAAAGGAAACAAATAGGAGCTTAGAGATATTTATAGGAAAATCGAAGAGTTTCCTGTGGACCATGCAGCCGAGATAGGTTCCGTGTCCAGGTCATGTAACTTGCAGTGAGTCCCTGGCAGAGACGCCTGCGCCCTGGCTTCTCAGGATCAACCTTGCTAACCAGCGTGGGAAGGCAGGTTAGAGGGCGCGTCCGGAGACCTCTGACTGCACTCGGCTCCTGTGGGAGTATTTCACTCACGCCCCAGCGCCTGGTGCTGGGAAGAGGTGATGGCTTCGTGTCTCTGCAACCACTGTACGCCAGGCTGACCGGCTCATGACAGGATGTGTGGAAGGCAAGAAAGGAGGAAGGGGAAGAGGGAGCCCATGTACGTAGGACAGACGGGGGTGACCCGCAAAGAGGGGTCTGGGGACCGTCTCCCTGCTGCTCCCGTGTTTCTCCTCAGGGAGAGCTGAAGGGGGGAGGGGGGAGTGGGGACTTCGTCCTGGCCCTTCGCTGTCTCTCTCTCGCTGGGAGCATCCCAGATTCCGTATCTGGAATCCCGCCTCCTTGCTGGCATTTACTGCGGCTCCCCCATTGGTGCTGGCAGTGTGTCCGTGGTCATCTGGGGTGCACGCACCACGAGTGACACATCTGCGGTGCTGACACCCAGGCCCCCAGCCCAGGCCCCGCAGAGGCCACGCTGACCCTCCGGTTCAGCTCTCATCCTGTCAAAACCCCCCATGGCGCTCTGCTGAGTGCCATGGTTTTGAACTACCGTGCATGTTGTTGGCGACTCTGCCATCTAGAATAACCAGTGAGGGTGGCACTGAAGTGCTGTCTGTTGACCCGAGAGGCTGTGACGTGCCTGATGGATGAGATACATGTCAGGTGAGCTGCAAACAGGCACGAGTCGAGAGCAGTGATAAGAGACCCATGCCGCATGTAGATACGGTGGCTTCAGCAGAAGCCCCCCAAAACGAGGTTAGTTAGCTACTGATCAGTCGGGGGAGGTGTCATGACCAGAGGCTGGCAGGGATCTCACGCTGTGTTTCTGCTCCAGTCCTCCCTAACCCAGGGTTCCCAGTGACATCACAGAGCGTAACTACTGCAAATAACGAGAACTGGCTGTGCTGTTGTTCTGGTTGCTGAGGTGTGCCGCACCCCCAGCCCTGGCCCTGGAGGCCAATGGGCCCCATTCAGCTCTCACTGACTCGGTGTCCCGTGGCTGTGGGGCGTCACGAGAGCTACCTGCCCTTGCAGGTGTTACATGATTGTCACGGGCAGCTCTGCAAGGTACAGACGGTTTGCTGCTGTTTGAGAGTTGAAGAAAGGGGGTGCAGTGGGGTTCAGTGACTTGCCTAAGGCGTCATGGAGCCAGCGACCATCGGGCCCTGCAGTCTGAGACGACAGCCCAGCTGTGTACCCCAAGCTGTGCCTCCCACCTTCTTTCCTGGCAGTGGGGGTGGGGGTTATGGACGTGAGGGGGCGACAAAGGCAGGTGAGCCACTGCAGGGATGCCAGGCCAGGCCCGCTTAACCACCATGTGCCACAGCCCCCTTTGGCAGACTGGGGAAGCCCATGGGCTCCTTCCCAAACAGTGCTCTCGGTCTCTTAATACAAGGCCCTGCGGATTGCAAAATAAGTCAATTGTGTTGAAACACACTTGTCAAATTACCGAAGGGCTCCATGGTGTGATAATGCACGCGCTTAGTGTTTGCGTTCCAGTGTGAGATCTTGCAGAGGTCCTGCCCATCCCCCGACTCTGAAGTGCTGAGGAGCGTGAGCCAGCGTCTTCCACTTCTGTGATGTGGCACGAGAATGCTCTGTGTGCTGGTGACAAAGGCACCAACCCCATGCACATCACCACGGTGTACACAGAACCCAGAATGAAAGGAATGCTTGAAGTTCGCTAACTCCTTCTTTCCTGGATGTGAGGTGGGAAAACCTCTTCAGACACCACACACACACACGTACACATGTGTGCACACGCACCTCACGTCCACACATGCAGGGTGTGCACGTGTGTGCACACACAGGCACACATGTAGACACATGTGTGCACGGACACACGCGCATGTATACTCATGTAGGCACATAAAAGCCCCGTGTGCACACGTGTGTGCGTGTGTGTGTGCACACACGCTCCTCATACAGACACATGTACTGTGCACACACTTCACAGGGTCGACAGGGTCTGCCAGCAACCTCTTAAGCGAACAAACACACATCCACACGCGTGCAGTGGTCTGGGCTTCACTATGGTGACTTTGGGTCCTTGCCCACGTCTCACAGTGGGGACTCAGCTCTGTGCAGGGCAGCTCTTCCGCCCACATCACACTGATACAAAACTCACAGAACATGGGCTCTTAATGCATCTGAGCCCTGAAAAGTGAACCGCCCTTTCCAGTGTTCGGGCGACATGGGAGCTCGCAAAGCTGGGGCAGGTGGTGGGGCGAGCGTCGTGCCCCCAGGCTGGGCCGCAGCGCGTGCCGGCTCACGTGCCGTGACCGCGGAGGCGGAACAGCGTCTCGGGCCGGGCTGAGCGAACTGAAAGAAGTGCCGGTTTCGAGAGGCTCCGTGTGACTGCGCGTCGTCCCGCCAGCTGACGTGAGCACAGCCGCAGACCTAACGGGATCACGGGCGCTGCGCTCGCGCCGACTTGAACGGGAAATAAATTAACAACAAGGATCCGCGGTCACTGAATTCCACAAGGATCTGCAGAGTCACTGGGGATGCCCAGCAAGGAAGGCAGGAGTGTTTTTGCAAAACACATCTAAAAAATACAGGAGAGAAAGCCATTTCTGACTGAAATGCCTCTTTCCTTAAAAAAATTAAACTGAGGCCCTGGCTGGTGCAGCTCAGTGGATTGAGCGCGGGCCTGTGAACCAAACAAAGTGTCCCGGTTTGATTCCCAGTCAGGGCACATGTCTGGGTTGCAGGCCAGTTCCCAGCAAGGGAAGCATGAGAGGCAACCACCCATTGATAGATATTTCTCTCCCTCTCTCCTTCCCTTTCCCTCTAAAGATAAATAAATAAAATCTTAAAAAAAATGAAACTGAAGAATTCTGGCCTGCTTTTGTCCAAGACATAGGAACTTGGGGATCAAAAAGAAAGATCCATGCAAAGCAATGGTGAAATTAAAACAAAATAATACTTCTCAGAATGCTTACTTTGTGTAAACTGTGCAGGCGAGTGATCCAACAGTGAACTCCCACCCCTTCCCTCCACGAAAGGGGCGGGAGGAAAACAGGACTCAGTCGCAGAGCTGAGCGAAGGTTGGGCTCCCAACTCCCCCTCCTTATCCCTAGGAAACGGGGAGGAGACATCAAGCAGGTGGCATTCCCGGGACCTGGAGCCACAGTTTGGGGATGACTGAGCACAGGTGTGACCAAAGGACTCCTGAAGGTGCGGGGGGCCGGGGGGCAGCCAGCGGCAGCTGAGGAAACACGTGCCACCCCCGGGGAGTGCAGACAGGAGAGGGACACCGCCAGCGACAGCTCCAGGGTCTGCTCCCAGCAAGGGTCTGCGAAGGGGGAGGTGGAGGCCGGGCCAGGGCAGCGAGGCGGACGAGGATGGCGCAGGGCTGGGTAAAGGACCCCAGCGCCGAGCCGGGAGGAAAGGGGACTTCATGGCCATCTTTAGAAAGCATCAGCTTTGACCCAGAGGACGGAGAGGACGGGAGAGGAAGACAGCGTGGACGGGCTGCACACCCCTGACCTCAGCAGGTGCGGACTCGGGGAGGACGGTCCAAAGACAGCGGCACCCTCCCAGGGAACCGTGACCCACTGTGACTCAGGGACAGGTGCCTGACACAGTCCTTTGGCTCAGGACCTTCTCGCCTGCCAGTGTGTCTTCTTCCCTGACTCTGAGCCCCGGGCCCATACCACCCTCTGTTGGCATTTACTGAATGACCCCCAGAGGGAGCGTGGGGCCACACGCTGCTTTGTGGGGAGGACGTGGCCAGAAGGGATGGAAAGAAGAGAAGAAAGGGCTCTTGCAGGCAGCACAGCTGCTCGGCCCAGTGACCACAGAGCCCCAGGGCGCCCGCTCAGAGGAGAAAGCTCCTCTCGTTAACCCTTAGTGATTAAATCTGGTCTTTCCTTAAGTACATCGTCTTTTCAGGCCTCATCTGGGACTGAGCCCCGACACCCAGCATCCCCAGCTGGAATTCCGCATGAACCCAAGCCTGAGGGGGTGTGTTATGGGCCGTGCCAGCCGGACGGGCCCCTGTACGCACACCCAGGAAATCTGAGTCCTCTAGACAGAGTCTGAACATTTTCAAACTTTCATCTTTTATGATAACGTTAAAAACATTATGGAAAGTCTATTCAGGGAGCCCCCAGGGCCAGCCTTGGCCCCAAACCTTCTGGGTGCAGCACAGGCCTCGGTTCCCAACCTGGGGGTCCCAGCGGCCTCAACAGTTTGCTGCGGAGCAAAGGGGCCCAAGCGAGGGGCATGCGCTGAGCCGTCTCACAGGCAAAGGCCGGACGGCGCCTGCAGCGGGTCCCCACCCCCTTCAGGGCAGAAGCATAGGCACCATTAGCCTCCTTCCCTGCCCTCAGGCCCTGCTCCAGTCCCAACTCCCACCCCTCCTGTCTGTCCTTCCACAGGCAGACAGACAGACAGTCGGGACCAGGGCTGCTCCCAGCAGCAGTGAACTCGCTGGCGGCTCCCTGCGCCCCCCACACGCTGCCCTCCGGGTGCCACCTGGCTCCTGCGCCTTCTCCATACCTTTGCTGGGCCATCACCTTCTCATCCGCTCGGAACCGCAGCCCTCACCCCTGCAGCATGCCCAGTCGCCCTTCCCCCGCTCAACGCTTCTCTTTCCTTAGCACTTCTTTTTTTTTTTTAAGATTTATTTATTTATTTATTTTTAGGGAGGGAAGGGAGAGAGGGAGAGGGAGAGAGGGAGAGAGGGAGAGAGAGAGAGAGGGAAAGAGAGAGAGAGAGAGAGAGAGAAACATCAGTGTGCGGTTGCTGGGAGTTATGGCCTGCAACCCAGGCATGTGCCCTGACTGGGAATCGAACCTGGGACACTTTGGTTCCCAGCCCGCGCTCAATCCACTGAGCTATACCAGCCAGGGCTCCTTAGCACTTCTTGTCTGACCACAACGTACTGCCCTTGTGTCGGCTTTCTCCTTTACTGTCCATCGTAAGTGTCAGCCAACTACAGCCACTGAAGCAAATCTGGCCCAGCCCCTGTGGTTACGAATGCAGTTTCCTGGGACCCCCAGAACCACCCGTCTCTGGCTGCAGTGCCTGTGGCTGCTTCGCTGCTGCAGTGGCAGGGCAGTTGTGGCAGAGCCTGTGTGGCACATGAAGGTGACAGCATTTACTCCCGGGCCCTTTATAGAAAGTGTCTGCCGACCGTGGTCTCGAAGACAAGCTCCACCAGGACGGGAGACTGACCTGCTCGCTGATGTGTCCCCACTGCCTGTCAGGTAGCAAGTGCTCAACACATTCTCGTGCAAGGAATGAATGAATGTCATCTTCGAGGTACGAGGGGTTTTCTTTTTGCTTTTGCATTTGCTCTGTTTCGGCAGCTTAGGCAGAGAAAAGTGGGGGAAACTGAGTCGCCACACAGACACCTTAGACCACGCAGGGATAGCAGGCAGCCCTGTGGTGTGGCCAGGAGCACCTTGCAGGTTTACCGCAGCTAAGAACACTCAGGGCACCAATGAGAGTGTCTTTCCCCTGTGAAGGAGCATGTGCCCTCTCACGTCGGGGAAGCACAGGGGTGGGAGCTGGATCATGCAGCACATCTGGTAGATTCTGCAGGTGACACGGCTGCTGAAGCCACACAAGCCACCCTCTCGCCCACACTTCAGGAGGGTCTCCATTCTCTGTCCCTACAGTGAGGACAGCTGTACCTCCAAGGTTCTGCGTCTGAATGCCTGGGTCACAGAAACTGTTCCCCAGGGGAAAATGGCATCTCCAGGGGGAGCATGTTGGGGTTCCCATCTCAAGACGGAGGAGAGAAGAGGCTGGCACAGCAGGTTCAACCCTCTCCTGTCTCTTGCCTCCAAGACAAGAACCTGGAAACGCGTCCATTCCCTCACCTCTGAAGCACTGAGAACACCTCCTCATGTCTCCCAGAATCCAGGAATCGTCTTGGACTGGAGCGTGGGGAGGAGCCACAGAGGTCATCCAGGTGGATGCGACCATCTCCCAGAGAGAGTGAGCTTCAAACGCCTGCCCCCAGCTGGGCTGGTGGGCGGCCCTTGGGCAGAGGGTTCATCTCCTGTTGCTTGGCCACAGGAGCTGCACAGCCGCACTCAGCAGCCCGTGCCTCCACGCCCTCTTCTGGCGCAGGGACCGAGCTGGAGTCGGTGACTCCTGTAACTCCCGCTCCAAGGAGCCCACCAGGAGGCCTCCTGCTGCTCCCGAGCTCCTATAGCATTGGGCAAGGGCCTAGCTGTGCATCCACATTGGATTCGCTTATAGACGGACACTCATTCACGGCGAGGCCACAGAGGAGGTTTTGAGGCATGCCGTCTGCTCTCCGCGTCACCACTGCTGCCACCACCCCCATCACCCCACCACCACTGCGCACCCACTGCTTCATTTTCGTTTCCCCTGATGCATAAACAAGAACTGGCTCAGCGGGAGGCAGGGATCAATCCTCCAGGCACAGGAGCTTCTGTAAGTGAGGCAGCTCAGGCAGGGGGCGGGTGTGCCCCTGGCCGAGGGTGCAGAGCAGCTCAGCCTCCGAGCGCCTGGGGTGGGTGGGGCTTGGAGCTCTGGCGGGCGTCTGTCAAGTCCCCGGGAGTCTGCGCAGTACACTGTCGGAGGCAGACCTCCCGGATATGGCTGCCCACCCCTTAGATTCCGTGAGAACAGGGAAAAACTTGCTTCTTCGTTATTTGTCCTGTTTTGTCTTAGGACATGCTGGTGACTATGTCTTTGTTCCTGGAGCCCTGCAGAGTGTCCCAGTGTTTCAAAACCCTGAAGCAGCTGACCCCTCGAGGTGCCACTCCAGCTCAGAGGAAGCCACGAGAAATGAGAAACGCCAATCTGTAAACCTGTTTCGAAAGGACTCGAGGCTTTACATGTCTCCTATTTTATTCTTTCAATCAAGACTTAAAAAATGTCCTTAATTTCCCGCCTTCTGAGGCCTCTGAAATAAATTCCTTTTATCTGAAGATCATTGCTCGATGATGAACAAAGTTCTGTCATACTGCGTATCAAGCAAGCTGTAAATTTGCAAGTGAGAGACAATTCAGGAGCCTTGAGACGGAAGAGCTGCCTGGAAATGGGGGGAAAAGGACAGACGCAGTGACTCATGCACCAAACGGGTGCGTTTACCAGGAAACCACCCGACTTCTCACCGAGACAGCAATCTTCCCTTCAGCACTAAATGGCAGCTCTTGGCATTTGGGCCAATATGGTTAGAATAACATATTTCCATTGGTTAAGAACTAAAATTTGTTATTTTCCTTTTCTGTAATATCTTTGTGCACGATTTTTTCTTCCCTTTCAAATTAAGTTTTAATTTCACCATTAATCTAGCAAGCTATTTTCCCTATTAAAAATTAGACTGTCTTGATATGTTTTGTTGCATGCCTCCCAATGACAAGCCAATATTGTATTTTGAGTGCTATTACCCACCTTTTAATGATGCTTTATATTCATATGAATATATGCACAAAAGAGTTATTGCATTGTTCTGTGGGGTTCATTACAGTCATAGTTACTATTGTGTTTTATTCTGCAACTTGTTTTAACTGAGAAATAGCTGAGATACATCCATCTTGAACTGCAGGTCGAAAATAAAGAAAAGACAGGTCTCAGCCACCTCTTTTGAATGCTGACTACGTTTTCCATGATAAGCCTCTATGTCTTACCAATTTGTCCTCCTCCTGAGAGACAGCGGGCTAACGACATAGAACATTCTTACGCATCCTCCCTCTGTGCGTCTGTCCGCACTCCCCTGGGACAGACACCGGGAGCTACATTTCTAGGTCACAGGAGACGCGGTCACCACGCTCCGAGGTTCTGTCGGATTGCCAGCTCCCGCTCCCCAGCGGCCGTGGCCACGAGCCCTCACTGGGGTGCCCGGTGCCGCTCCCTCTGCCCTCACCAGCTCGTCCTGCTCTCATGCTGTTGATCTGGGATGGTCTGGCCAGTGCGAACCATCACGCGTTCCCTGCACGCCCCTCGCTGCGAGGGAGGCCAGCATCACTCCGAGGCTGTGGACTGAATGCTCATACTTCTCGTTTCTCCCTGTCTTGGTTTCCTGATGCACACCAGTTCCTCGCACAGCTTTCCCTCGTGCCGTCTCCCAGGCCCCGACAAGGTCCGAGTTGTCTTTTGTCATCCAGAGGTTTTAAATGCTGGCGTAGTTCTGCTGGATGATGTTTTCCCTCTGTGTGTCTTTTGTGTGTTTTGTTTAAGAAGATGTTCCTACTCCAAGTTCATGTGGATAGCCCGCCACATTTCCTCCCAGTAACTTTAAAGGTTCTGTGTTTACGTCTGGGTCTGTAATTCACTGGAAGATGTTTATGGGTGGCGGACAATCTCTAACGTTCGCTTCACGAGGCTCACCCATTGGAAAATCCCGATTACAGAATCGTCTGTTCTTCCCCAATGGCTGGGAAGGGCCATCGATCACGTGCTCTCTGCTCCTCCGCAGAGAGAAGCGAGAAGCAGCCCTCGGCGCTCTCCTGACCGCCAGAACTCCTGCAGGAGGGCCACCCGGGCCTCGGGCTCTGCCGTGCAGAAGAGCTGGCCGGGGCCAGACAGGCTGTAGAGGTAAATGTCGCATCAGTGCATCTGCTTTACTTTTTGTTGCCCATCAACATGTTATTGTGAAGAATGCAGACACAGCTGGGCTTCTAACACCACTCTCCAGCAAAGGAACAGCTCCTCAGAGGAATGGCTGGTTCGAGGACGGGGGCAGGAAATGAGCAAAATACACCAGGAAGAGAGAAGTGCTCAGAAGGAGACCACAGTCACAACGGAAGGGCTGGGCCTCGACAGAGGCGAGCCAAGGGGTCTGGGGCCCCGAGAGGCGGGCGAAGCCAGGGCAACGTGGGCGTGCAAACACGGAGAGCAGGCTTCTGTCTCGAAGCACAACGCATGCGAGTCAGTGACCGAGTCACGGAGTGGGAGGAGAGATGACTCTCTCCCGTGGAATTCCACAGGATTTCCACCTGGCCTGCGGGGGCGGGGGGACCACAGCCCCCCACTCCTGGAGTGTGAGCTGCGCACGGTGATGTCCTTTCCAGGAGAGCAGTGTGGCAGTGGGGAAGGGGGAGCATCTCAGAGAGAAAACCTGACCAACAGCCCCTCAGCCAGTAAGGCAAGTCCGGGGTCAGCAGTGGGCAGTCACACTGGTGGCACGGACCCTGGACGTGAGGTGAGGACAACGGTGCCTGGGACCCACTCACCAAACCACAGCAGCCCCAGTCCCGCCGGGAGGGAAACAGCAGGCAGGTGCTGACTGCAGGGCAGGCTGTAGCACCTGCACCTGGTGCTCCCTGGGATGGGCGGGCTCCTGGCCCGAGCACAGCCTGAGGATCCTCCACAGCCCAGGCAAGCGCAGGAGACAGGAGGGTCAGAGGTCTCGGGGTTGGGGGGTGGCTGGGAAAACAGAATGAAGTGCGGACTTGCATTAATAACAATGTGTCTCACAGGGTCACCAACTGTGACCAAAGGGCTGTGCTCGGGTGTGATGGTAGTAACCGGGAAACTGCGGCAGGGTGCACAGAAACTCCACACACCACACAATTTTTTCTGTGTTTCAGAAACTCTTCTGCAAGGAAAAGCTTATTTCTGTAGACTGGGAAGATGCAAGATGATCTGGTTGTGAGGGGACCTCCCTGACGGGGACACCCTGCGGCCAGGAACACAGCTCTCCCGGGGCAGAGGCCGGCCCCCCGCTGAGGATCGGGGGGTGCTTCTCAGGCTCAGGGTGCACATGCAGATCTAGGTGGGTTTGCTCTCCTTCCACCACTCTGACTAAGCCCGTAGAGATCTGGGGCAGCTTGATGAGGACGGCCAGTGGGGCAGACGATGGACACCCCCAAATGGAACATCACTTGGCACTTAACACCCCACATCAGGGCCTCGGAGCAGTGTCTTCCAAACACGCACAGCGGGACATGGTTTTACCAGCCCACTGGCTGCCGTCTTGCTTCATAGACTCTTCTCCACTGAAGGGGAAACACTTCCTCAAACTTCAGGACCTAGAGACAGCGGACTATCAACAGTAATGGTGCCTGTCCTGCTGCAGTCCCTGTTCCAGTCACCACTATGAGCCACAGGCTTCCTGACTGGCACCCACCCGACCCTCCTGCAGGGTCCCTGCCAGGAAGCTGAGGGGCCGGGGGAGACGCTGGGTGAGGGGTCTCCCGGAGCACCTAACGAGTGGAGACTTGCGGTGGCAGGACTGGGGACGGTCGTGACAGGGGCCATCCACTCAAGGTCAGAAGCGCAGTCTCTGGCATGGCAGCAGGAAGAGAGGGCAGGAGGCATCAGGGCCCTGTCTGCAGGGCAGGACCTCCCCCCACCAGCAGCACCGCCTGCTCGCCCAGCAGTGCGTGAAGCCAGAGGTGCCCCTGTGACACGGCCACGCCCCGCTGCGGTGAGAAGAACAGTCACGAGCTCATGTAAAGCCCTCCTGTGTCACGGGGCAGGATCAACCCCCGAAGGGCAAGCACGGAGGCTGGCAGGCCTCTGCTCGCCGCACACCTGCATCCAGTGGGCCACTCGCAAGCGTCACCCGCGAAGGAAAACGGTTTTATCCGAGGCTTGTCCTGTGGCCACACAGACCCGAGGGCCCGTCTCCCCCGTCTGGGCTCCGTCTCCGAGGGGCCGACCTCTGCCAGCAAGTTCCCTGCTCTCCTGCCTCCTGGCTTACGGCCTGTTCCTTCCCTCTGCCTCCTCCTGAAGTATTCTCCCTGGAGGGGAAGGTCACTGCCACTGCCAAACAGCAGCCGCCATCTTCCCTTGATGCTGATCACAGAACAGCAGCCTGTGGAGTAAGGAAACCACTGCCCCTGCATCCCTCCCTCCTTTGGCCGGCCCTCGGGCTCCGACAAAGGTCAACTGCGCGGCATCGCTGGTAAGCGCGCTAATGCGCTAATTCACTTTTCCACTACACAAGTCAGAAACAGCTGGACTTTTAAATTTCCATTTGCTGTGAATTCAGGTCTTTCTTTGCTTCTGCTCTATTACCGTTTCTGCTCACAGAGGGGCACTCCACAGCTTCCACGGGCTAATCCAGAAATCAATGGCATTCCTGCCACACAGCAACAGCTTACAGAGCCCCCTCCTGGGCGAGGGGACGGGTGTTCCCCTGTCTTTCAGGATAATTCTCTGGTGCTCCTCATTCCGGGCCACGCACTATCAGGATGTCAATAAGTATATGTGTGCTTTCAGGGAGCCTTGCTCACCAGCATGTGTCCCCCTGCCGTTGCCAAAAATTGGGAACAGGAGTCGTAGGCTGTTTTCCTACGAATGCTAACACCAAGCCTAAGTCTAAAGCGAAATCACTGTGTGAGGCAAAGACTTAAAAAATCCATCGCTAGCTTCGGAGTCGGGCTGCAATCCTAATTAACTGAGTCCCTGCTTATTAAATCGAAACGGGAAGCTGGTTTCCACCCACAGAACAAAAGCAGCCCCTGCCCTCTACGTGCATTTGTGAATCCTGGGCTGAGTTGGAACCTTTGTTACTCCCTGCGAGTGTTCACATGCACTTTCAAAGTCTTTAAATGCACTCGTTACAGAGGGATTAGGGTTTTTGTGACTCAGAGGATGTATTTTGTGATTTTATAAACAAAGGGCTTTGCTAGGAAAACTGTCATATTGTGAGTGAGTGTAGCAAGATTATTCTCCTTGTAAAGGGACTCTGCTTTAAAGGCGGAATCATATTCTAAACGTATGTCTCGACATATTTCCATGAATTTATTCCTTCATTTTAACTAACCTTTAACATCTGCCATATTTAGTAGAGAGAGATGCAGAGCTGAAGACACCCTCCCCGTCTCCATGGATTTGAAAGTCTAGAAAGGAAATAGGTGCAAATAAAGATGAGATAAGGCAGTACAAACATGCAAATCAAGGTCTGAACAAGTTTGGGACAGGTGCCCAGCAGGGGCAGCCTCTGAGCCAGGTGCTGGGCACAGTCCCAGAAGGTGGGAGGGAGGGAGGGAGAGGTGGGCTCCCAAGCAGGACAGGCAGTGCAGACAGGGAGCAGAGCCAGTGACGGCAGGACCACGAGGGCAGGCCGGAGCGCCAGTGTGCAGACTGGCTGAGCTGGAACAGGCCTGGGGGGCCTCCAAGCATTACGGGGACCCTGACAGGCGTGGGACAACCGAGCAGCGGGACCACTGCTGCCCCGGAAAACTGCTCTCACAAAGCCCCTGGTGCACGGACAGGGCCAGCCAGAGGGGGGCGCCAGCGACACGTCGGGAAGTCCCTGGAACAGACAGCTGAGGAGAGCGGGAGTGTTTAGGACTCAGCCGCAGAGGGGCGTTTAGAATCGGTGCCGCAACACGGTGCCACTTGCACTCGACGCCAGGGGGCGAACAGGGTTCAGCGGGGAAACGGGGGTCGCCCCAGCGTGGCCAGGGCACAGCTCAGGTCACCCGTGGGCCAGGGGTTGCACATGTCCCACCTGTCTTCTCTCCTTGGCACCCGAGGCCAAACCTGGAAGGCAGATCCAAATCTAATGCCCAGCACACAGTAAGAATGGGCCGACAAGAAGAGGAAAGGCTGCCCCCCTGAACTGAGAGAGGGGCAGAGACAGGCAGGAGCAGGGCAGGAGCGACAGGCCAGGGGCAGAAGGTCAGCAGGGCAGAAAGTCTCGGGTGCCTGGCAATGGGCAAAACTAGGGAAAACAAGTATCGCAGGCTAGGGCCGTACCCTGAGGGTGACTTTTCCTCCCCTAGCACGTCACTACTCATTCAGTGTAGACCCCTGACCTTTCACATTGCTGGTCACGTGGTTTAGGTCCCTTAGAGGAAGAACAAGGGGCTGGAGGAGAGCCTCACTCCACCCCCACACAAGCCCTCGCACGACCACTCTCTTAAGCATTAAGCTGTCGAGACGACGAGGTCCTGACCTGCATTAAATAACCTTACTGACATAAGCCTTGGGCCTGTTGACCACAGAGACAGTTTTGGTCCAACTGGAGATGACGTTTGGGCCTCAGCTGTGCTTCAGCTCCAGGCCCAGAAAGGCAGCAAGGACAGGCAGGACGATGCTGTGGCTGACCTCAGGACCAGCTGCTCGGACTAACGACCCCTGCCCTGGCACTGACCAATCAGTAGAGACCACGACCCTGAAAGGGCACACCTGGAAAGCTGATGAATATGCTACTGGGATCCTGCCCTGGGACCTCCCCTAAAATCCCAGCCTTCAGAAGGGGGGTAAAACCCCTTAAGGCAAAGGACTCAGTGTGCACTACCCACTCTCTCCCTCTCTAGAGCACGCCCGTGCCTCCCCCCTTCTTCCATCGCTGCGTTATCTTGCTCTCTCTCCAAAGCTCCAAGCAAAGCTCCTTATTTTGCCTCCATAACGTGTTTCCTGAGTCCACGCAGCCACTGCTGGTCCACTGCTGTCACCTCTGCAACTTCCTAAGGAACTTCCCACGGTAGAGTTCTTGGCTCCGAATTCGTCCTTAGCCAAACTCCAGACCCGCGGTTTCACACCACCCTCAATAGAGTTAACACTGGGCTGGGAGGCCCAGCGAGGTTATCTTCGTTAGCACCACCCATGGCCCTTTGAAGCAAGCGCACCAGGCCCGACTCTGTGGGTGAGAGGCCTGCGCAGCCCCAGAAGGTGACCCTTGCTACACGTTTGCTGCAGCCGCCTTCATTCATAAGCAGCAAAATGGCCATTTAAAGCCACATCAACAAAAAATACTGTGTTTTCTACTGTCAGCAGACATTAGACCTTTTTTTGGTAAAATTTTAAAACTATATCCTTTCCCCAGTTGCATGGAGATGTAGCCTACAAAGATGAGTCCTATATACTTAAGGGGTACGGTGTGATGCTTGGCTGAACAGACGTTTTATCCTGTGGAACGATCACCTCGAGCAAGCTAATGGACCCTTTCCCCACCTCATTACCGTTTCTTCGTAGGCGGCGAGCACGCGGGAGACCCACGGTGCGTGCTCCAAGCACACACCCAGTGACCACTGCGGTCACCACGCCGGTCGCGCACTAGGTCTCCCGACTGACTCATTCTGCGTCACTGACACCCACACCCTCTGGCCACTCTCTGCCACCAGCCCCCACCCTGCGCTCCGTCTGCTTCTGCAACCTCAGCTCTTTACATTCCCCATACAGGTGGCCCCACGTGGCATCTGTGACGACACCTTTCTTTAAATCCTGCCTCTAAAACTCCGATACAGTAGCCACTCGCCACACAGCGCTATTTTAACATAAAGCCAAATTCAAAATCCAGTTTCTCAGTAAAATCCGCCCCCGTTTAGGAGCTCGGCAGTCCCATGTGACCTGTGGCTGCCGAGGCCGCCAGGGCAGACACAGAACAAGTTCCCTGTGTCACTGCGCAGCTGGGGGCTGGGGCGCCTGCGCGGACTTCCGGGGAAGGGGGCGGGACCGGCTGACGCAGGACGTCGGCGCCCACGTCGGGCACCGCACCTCCAAGGAAGGCCCCTCCGCCCCACCGGGCTGGGTCTGACTATTTCAGGGAATGACCGCTCTGCGTCTGCTCTGCCGGCGGTGTAGCGCCCCATTGCGTGCAGGACCACAAACCAAAGTCGAAGGTGATCCCTGCCTTACAGGGGTTGGCTGCCTGGCGGAGGAAGACGAGACGCATCAGTTATAATTAAAGGTTGTCGTGTTTGCCACACGGACGACAAAACACAGAAACCCGAAGTATCGAGGCATCTGAACCGGCGTCGGTGGGAAGACGACTAGAACGCGGTGCGCCCACGGCAGGGAGCACGGCAGCCGTAGCTCAGGTCACCGACCCCGAATGACCGACGGGTGTCCGCGTGGGCGACTGCGAGACGGGAGTGCTAGGGGACATGGAAACTGCACGGCAACGTCCACACTGCAACACGCTGTGATCTGAAGACACGGAACGACCGTGTGTGTCGTTTGTGAGTGCGCAGATCTGCCCACGTGCCTCCGCTTTGGGGCTCAAAACCTGCACGGAGCAAAGAGCGGGCGAATAGCGGTGCATTCCTGTCCCCGACGGGTACGTTTCACCAAATGAAAGGACCGGAAGTGAGAGGTCATAGAGGAGAGAGGGCAGACGCAGGTGTGTTATGGGGGAGGACGGAATGGGCCCACCCAGGAGGGAGAGACGTTCCTGGGAGCAGGGCCAGGAAAGCCTTCACAGGCCGGTGACATGAACAATGCATCATCACAAACGACAGGACGGAGACGAGGTGGGGACTGCACAGAGCACTGGGTCTGGGAAACACCCAGGCAGCTCAGACAGGGCGCAAAGCCGAAGCAGGTGTGGTTAAGGACACCATGGGGGTCCCTGGTGATCTTACGTGCCCCCCCAAACCTTTGGCCCCCAACCCTTTGGGCAAGGGGGAGCCACAGCAGCATTTTAAGCTGTGGGAGAGCAGGACCATTATGTTCAACATCGTCCACTACAGGGTCTGGAAGGACTGTAGAGACAGCACACCTCTGCCCTCTGACAGCCACCTAGTCAAAGTCAAAGTCAAAATCAGAGCAGACAGGGTGAGGCCAGCAGAGCTGAGTTAGGTTGGGGAGCATGCTCAGTGAAGTCTCCAAGGTTCCACTCAAATGTCACTGCAGAGCTGCCCCTGCAGTTAACCTCCAGACAGCTCTGCCGGCCAGTGCCTCTGGCTCCAAATTGCGCTGCACTCGGTGACAGTGAAGGGAAGGATCCCTTTAGTCATTCCCCTGCTGCAGTGAGGAGCACAGGGAAGCCTCCTCAGCAGGCGGCTGGGAGACCCTGCGGGGAAAGGGCTTCTCCTCCTGACTGTGGGCTGAAAAGGGGTTAGAGGTGTGACTCTGAGGACAGGGAGGGGCCCCAAATCCCCCCAGACTCGCCCCCCCCAGACCTCCTGGCTCCCTGTCCCTCAGCTGAAGTGACTACCTCTGCAAAACCACAGCAGACAGCCGAGTGCTAGGTTCTGTGTGTGGGTGTGTGTGTATACATCAATGACGAAGTGCTCCATCTGCTCAGACGTGACAGTGAGATGCCCACAGAGGAAGGCAGTTCAATTTAATCCAGCTGAAAACTCCGTGCAGGCATGCAGAACGGTACAGACAGGAAAACTTCGTTTCCCTTCCTCTCCTCTCAGGCTGTACTTTTCCTAAAGTGCCCGGAGGACATGGGAGAAAATTATGCCACACCGGGGGTTCACCCGCAGGCTGCCCACGCTGGATGCAGCGGAAGCCGGGCTCCCTGCATGGACTCGTGCATTGTGTCCTCCCCTTGGTGGGGGAGGGATAAGGTCAGAGACAGGCCCCTCCCAGGGCGCATGGCTCAGGGAGGCCGGGGAACTTGTGAGTGACAGGGCGACCAGTGGCTGGCTCAGACCTGCGCTATTTGCCAGGGATCGGTGGAGAGCTCTTATGTTCCCCTCTTCTGCGGCTGGTACCCTGGGGCTTGTCAGAGAAAAGCCTTCTCAAGGCAACAGAAAAGCTACGCAGATGGTGACCCCTGGCTAACGCATCATAGATGGGCACCCCGCTACCCCGTCACAGCCCAGCAGTTGGCCCTGGCACTAGAGGGCCCTGCTGCACTGAGACTCCTTTACAGTGAGCAGCAGTCCCACAGGCCTGCAGGCCGGCCCTCCCGCCAGGAGGGGGCTGAGAGGTGGCACTGCATGCCCCCCCCCCGCCCCCGCCAGCTCTTAGTCAAGCTGACCCTCAGCGCAGGGCTCTCCCTCCGTCTCCCCCTCACCAGAAACACCAGCGGCAAATCCTTATGCCACAGCCTCTGTATCTCTGTATCTGGCTCTGTCCTATGGACAAAATGTGCGCCTGGGCACACTTTAGATATATTCTTAGTATCGAGTTCTAGACCACTTTGATGCCCTATCACCCTCCGACAATGATGAGATGGTGAGGATGATGATGGCGATGATACTGGCTTATGCCTACGATGACTGCAAGGGGTGGACCATTCTATCTTTGCAAATGTGACCCCTGAGGTTTGCAGAGATTAAGCAGTTTGCAGAACACACATCTGGAAAATGCAGGTGCAGGGGTTCTGACCGAGGAGTTGCCACCACCTGCAGAGGCTGCCTTGTTCCCACTAGCTTGTGACACATTTTATATTTGGGGAATTTTTTTTTAAAGAGCTACAAGAACCTTAGAAATCACCTGTTTGGAAATCTTCCATTTTTGAGATGAGGAAATTGAGGCCCAGTGACCTAGCTTTTCCAAAGTCACACGGGGGTCAGCGGTGGAGTCGGCTCCAACTCTGTCGCTTCATTCTCATAAAGCGCTTCTGGATCTACATCAGGAAGCCTCTCCCGACAGACGACCGCACTGAATTGTGGGATGAGGAGAAAGTGGGGTCAAGGGCCTGGTGAGTTCGACTTGCTAAGCAGGCTCTTCAAAGGGGAGCGGAGGGGTCGGCAGGCGGCTTCTGTTCTGGAAGACTCGACTCCACCAGCGCCCGGTGGCTCAGAAACCAGGCCAGGTGTTTGTAGGGGAGGGTTGATTCACACCCGCCGCCACCTGCAACAATATCTTTATTCACAGGCTGAAGAGTGTGGTTGGGGCTTCCCCTCTAGAGTTATAGCAACCGTATAGAAATTCCCCTCTACCTCTTCCGGGGTCTGCGCCTTGGGTAACCCTCCTCATCCTCAGTTTCCTCAGATGTAAAATGGGGGTGCATGTCTCAAATACTCTTATAAAGTGCCAGAGAGCAGGCACTTAGCACCCTGTCCGATTCACAGCAAGGGCTCATGGGATTATGGTCAATAGGATCACCACTCACTGCTGCCCTGGCCTGGCTCTGCGTGGCATGCCCGGGGGCCGATAGGGTAACGAGACGAGCCCGCCAAGAGTGACGTGTTCCACAGCTGTGGGAGATGTAGCCTTTGACTCCACTTCTCAGACTCGACAGTGGCAATGGAGTACCCTTCCCCCATGCCATACAGAAACACAATTACTTTACATTTGTCACTCCGGTAACCAGGCAACTGACAGCCTTTTTGCACAATGACAATGCTCTAAATGGTTCCCTCTGATTCATGCGAGCAGCCGGCAGGCGGCAGGTCAGGCGGTGAGTCATCTGCACTCCTGAGAGGTACCGTTAGGGACCACGGTTTCAGGGGAACTGCCTATCCTTCTGTGGTCCCAGGCTGTGCCTGCGGCAGATGCAGACTCCCCAGGCCGGATGGACCCCACGCTGGTGGCCCATGAGTAGAGGTTTATGGGAGGTGGCATGCTGTTGAGAATAAACACTGGACCAGACTTTGAATCTGGTTTCCACTCTGTTCCCTGAGCTGCAAGATCCTACACAAGTCGCTTATCAGCCTGGGTCTCCATTTCCTTATCTGCAAAAAGAGGGTATTAGAGAACCTCTCAGAGGTCCTCTTTTTAGTCCTAAATCTCAGTGATTAAGGAAAAATGGCTATTTGCACAGGATCAAGTCTGTGGCAGGATGCCTTTCAGATTTAAAAAAAGATTTCTGATCAATGTGTCATAAACAAATCCATGACTTTAGCTAGTGGATTGGGGCATCAAAGCAAGTTCCTCAAAGTGAAAGAACAAGAATCTCAACTTCAACACACTTACTCCACTTCCCAGGGGGAGCTGCCCTCCACCGAGGCCCAGAGAGACTGCCTACGCCTCGCTCTCTGAGAGTCACACTGACGTGTTTCGTGGGTTTGGTGAAAGCATCAGCTACACCCTTTGAATCATTTTCTTTCATTCAACATTAGTTTTGGGCTTTGATGACCAAAGAACTCCCCCTGTGAAGAGCAAACAACCCATCAGACAAGGCACAGGCTGGCCAAGTGCGTCTGCATGTCGAAGCCCATTAGCGAACGCCTCCAGGGTGCAGACAGCAAGCTCTGGAGGGAAACCATTCGTATCTGTCCAGGCTGTTGCACGGGTCTGGACGGGCTGCCCTCCCTCGGTCCCACCCCACTCCACGCGCCTGTTTCCAAGATGCTCTTCCACTCCCCGCCCTGGGATGGTGCCCTCCTGGACGGACCCTTGTGAGAGGAGTTACACAAGTGGACTGTCTTAATAGTATCCATCACTGTATTCCTTAGAGTGTCGGGGCACACGGTCTTGAGGGCACTGAGCGGAGGACAGGTCCCTCCCGCCCTCTGCCCACAGACCAGCCCTTCCACGCTCTTGTCCAGAGAGCACCCTGGGCTCCGGAGCCAGGAAGGTCGCTCCTGTCCTGTGGGCCAAGGGTCCACCTCCTGCTCTGCCACTGACTTTACAGATTTCTCCGAGCATGTCCGGTTCTTACCAGTGCAGTAAAAGCTGCAGCAATTAGCTGTTAAACATTTTAAGAGAAAAGAGGCTATTTTTCTTCATATTGGGAGGATTAATAGGTTTACATTTTTATTGTATCCAACCACGTTTCAAGAATTGGAGGTATTTCATAAAAACATGTAAAACATTAACACAAATAGATAAAGGAATTAGGGCAAAAAGAAAACAGTCATAATATGTGTTTTAAAGTGGCTGCAGGCAAGGCGTGGCCTCCAAATGCACGTGGAAAGGTTCCTGTGGATTGGAAAGTACAGGTCATGGTGGCTGAGCTTCCTGGTGGCCAGAGCAAAAAAGAAAGTAAATTAGTTCAAAGTCTTGCAGAGTCTATAAAAAAATTCAGCACTTTTCCTGAAAGATATCCTATGTATGGGGGCTAAATGATGGGGCGACGTCCACACTGAACACTCTGGGGTCAGCCTGACAGCCGGGTTCCGACTGTAAAGTCCCCCCACCCCACCCCGCCACTGCCGGGAGTGGCTCCCGGGAGAAGGGATCTGAGGGATGACAGTGTTCTGCCCCCAGGAAAGCAGGGCACAGCCACCAATGGGAGAGCAGGGGGAGGGACAGCACTCTGTCCCAGTGTCTGTCATCTCTCTGGGCTCCACACTGTCTAACACACGGCGTGGCCTGTGGTGAGAGAAAGGCCTTGCAGAGCTCACGCATGTGCTTCGGAGAGAACCCGGCACACAGCCCTCCCGTCTCTCCACGGGCGGGCAGGGGTGTGGGCCAGGCCTCCCAGCCCTGTAAGTACTGTTGTCACCTTCTCGCCGCCGTCACTTCACAGGTGTTCATCGATGCCACTGAGGGAGAAGCTGCTAGGTGGAGCACTCGATCCTGTGCATAAGTACATTGTTTGGGTGGAGGAGACAGGAAACTGGACGTTAATTTTCCCACGTGACAGAGCTGAGACTCGAATCTGGGACAGTCTCTGCCACAGTCTCAACTTTAAATGCACAGTCTTCACTTTTCATGTAGTTTGTACAACCAAAAACTAGAAGTAAAGCTTCAGAATGCACTTCCAGTATGTACACATCAAAAATCAATTAGTATGTTAACGAGTGAATGCTACTGTGTCTATCATAAAACTACCAAAATATACATGTTTTTAAAATGGAGAGCACTAAAGATGAAGGAAACAATATTTACATCTTTTATTTTCCTTATTACCAGTAAAATCTTTTGCTATCCTTAATGTTGTGAAGCAACATAGCATTATTTTTAAAAAATCATGGTTTCCTACTTTATGACACAGCGATCCAAAATCTGAGTATAAATTAAGTTTACTTGGACACACAGATACTCATGACTAAAAAATATACAAAAACATGGTGATAAAATGCACTGTATTTTTGCTCTTACTAAACAATGATATTCAGTTTTCAATCTCATCCACCATCTAGGAAAAGATTTTGTTAATTCAGCTAGTCAATTTCCATTTTTCTTGAGCTTAGTTGCTAAATAATCAAAAGGCAAGATATTTCTATGTTTTCACAAATGGGTTCAAAACCTACTGAAACTCTTCATTTGGAATATCTTCAAATGGTTAGAAAACTTGTTTCTAAGTATTTTTTTTTAAGCATGTAGGTAGGGATTTGCTATGTCATACACTGTTTTCAATCAAAATACTCATGTATTACCAGAAACGTTTCAAAACATTTAGTTTCACAATGTGCACTATAGACAACCGATTTCTTTTACAAATGTTATTGTCTCGCTCATTGTCAAACCATCACTCTGCCTTGACTAGACAGCCTGCGTTTGCGTGTCTGTGGACGCCGCCTCGTGCCACACTCGGGCAGCCCCTGTTGTAACAGGAAAGGCTGCTACTCGTGCTGCTGGCCTTTGGTAAAAGTCCACACAAATGTATAACGTCCTTCGGTTTAATAACGTTTCTAAGTGCTTTGTTATAAGATAACCAGAGAATGTCAGCGTGGAACAAAAGACTTTCCTGGGAATGCTCTCTCTCGTTACAAAGTGCAGCACACACACTATTTCAGCCTTGATTTCATAAAATGGGTCAGACAAGGCAGCACCCTCGCAGAGCACCTCGCTCCGGTGTTCCGAGAGAGGGGAAGAAGCCCCAACACCCGCCCTGTCTGCGGAACTCGCTAGCTCCCCTGCACCCCCCAGCGTCAGCCAGTCCTGGGTGCCCCATGCAATTCGTGACTCTCTTGCTGAATGCAGCAAACCAGAATCAACATGAAGTCGATAATATTAACAGTACTAGTAAAGCTTACTTCTTTTTATGATTTTTACATTAAAAGAATAAATGGAAATTCTAATATCTTCCCACCAGCAGTGGGTCCCCTGTACACCTCTAGGACGTGACTTCCATTCTGGAGACCACTGCCCCAGACCGCCACACCCTGCAGACGCCCACACAACGCCTTGTTCTGACAGCCCCTCAGGCATGTGGCAGCAGTGACCTCGTCCCCGGGACATGAAGGGGAGACTTCTGCTCAGGCTTGGCAGGGTAAACCCCTGTTTCACCTCACCTCCTCTGGAAATCTCACTTAAATGATAGGAAAACCATCACAAGGACGAAACTCCACAAGGACCAAGAGGCCAGGAGTGAAACTCCTCATGGTCAAGAGCTGCCCACACGGTTTTAGCAGCAGAAACACAGGTGGACAAACGGTGCCTGACTTATTAGCAGACCAGAGAAAGCGGGAGGCCTGCCCGGGTGGGGGTGAAGAGAGAGTGCATGTTGGCAAGGGGGTAAGCCAGGAAGCAAGCATGCTTGCGTGACAGCGCCCCCGCAGGGCTCAGTTATTATTAGCACGAGGTGCTTCCAACGGCAAAGGGTGCAGATGGGGCAGAGAACACGGAACTGGCAGAGTTCTCGTCTGTATAAGGAAGTCGAGCCCTGGCTGGTTGTGGCTCAGTTGGTTGGGCGTCATCCTGTAGCTCACAGGTGGCAAACACCAGGCCCGTGGGCCAAATCCGGCCCTCCACCTTGTTTCTACCCAGCAGCAGCACTGAGCTCTTGCTTAACTATTAAGGGTAGTTATATTTATATAGTCGTAAAATTACATTCGGTCCTTTGAAGGCAACCATGAAGTTGATGTGGCCCCCCGTGAAAATGAGTTTGACACCCCCGCTGTAGCTGAAAGGTCACAGGTTCGATTCCCATTCAGGACACATGCCTGGGGTGCAGGTTTGGTCCCCAGTCGGGGCGCACACAAGAGGTAGCCGATCCATGTTTCTCTCTCACATTGATGTTTCTCTCCCTCTCTCCCTCCCTCCTGCCCTTCCCCTGTCTCTGCAATCAGTAAGCACATCCTCAGGTGAGGGTTAAAAAGAAAAAGAAAAAGAAAGCCTGGACTCTAGCCCGTTGTGCAGCCAGGAAAGATCTCTGGGACACCAAGTACAGCCCACTCATCTGAAAGTGAGGGATGAAGTTCAAGTTCACACGTCCAAGGGTTAAGCCGTGCTCAGCCTCCTTCCCCACTCACTTCCGTAAAAGCAGCAGCCAGACCCGTATTTTTCAGGCAGAGATCTGGATGTCTGCCTTTTGGAGAGAGCAACCTAGACAAAAGAAAAGATTTCTAGTCACTGACAAAGTGGAGTCCTCTCAGGAGACCCCCTGACTCCCAGCCGGCGACCCCGACGGGGAGCGCACTTTTCAATAAGTGCCCCTGATGTACCTGGAGCTCCCGCATCGCCTTCGCGTGCTGCTGTCTCAAAGGTGAAGGAGCAGCAAAGACCACCAGACACCAGAGGGGAAATATCCAACATAAAAGACAGAGACCAGGGCAATAAAGAAAGGAATGTGGAAGAAACAGGATCGATGCAGGAAGCAGCAGACAACTCGAAAAATATTTCTACTTTCATCAACTTCAAGGCTTTGAGAGATGAGGAGAAAAAGGAAACAAAAATATAAAAGAGCACTGGAAAATTCAAAATATGTTATCAGGAGGAAAGAAATTATGAGAAAAGCTAAAAGATCAATTTGGAGAAATCTTCCGAAAAGAGATAAAGTAGAAGAAGCTTATAAAATTAATATGGGGTCTGACGTCTGAATGGTAAGGGAAAGGATGTTGCACAGTGTCAAATATCACAGACAAAATTCCTCCCCTCAGAGCTGCTCGAAAGGAAAGATAACAAGACCAGAAGGTGCGTCCAGCAAAGCTTCAGACTGCCCACAGCAGCACCGCGCGATCCAACCGGAGAACAACGCCGATGGCCTTCAGACTCAGACAGGAAACGGTGTGTTACCTAGAAGTCCACCCTCAGCCAATCTTTCAGTGAAGAAGGGGTTAGTAGGAAAGCATTTGCAGACATACAGGTTGATAAAAATGGTACCAATCTAACATGACTTCTCAAGGAGCTACTGAAGGGCGTGGTTTGAGAAAATAAGGAAGAAAACAAAGTTTCCCGATCTAAAATAATTAGATCGGGAAACAGAGGGTCTCGTATGGAAGAGAGGTTAAAGGGACTCCCAGGACGGTGACGGTGATGGCTGTGATGGGGAGGATGTTGAGGGTGTTGATGGTGATGACGGCGATGACAGTGATGACGATGGTGATGGTGATGGAGGAACATCCCAGGAGGCCTGGAGAGCTGTCACCCTGACTGGAGCAGAGCGGAGGACACCAGGAACATCTCCAAGGAAAAAGTAGAACGGATAACTGTGCTGGATGTTTGAACCCACCAAGGGGAGGTTTCCATGTCTGCTGGAGAGTGTGGGCTCGGTGAGCAATAGGTAAATAAAAAATAAGCAGCCGTTAAAATTATTTCATTACAGACTTTAAGAGAAAAAAGTTAAACAAGAAAAATATATACCCACCTGTACTGCACAAGATGACTGGGACGCAGACGTACACATAAAACAGCCGAGCTAACTCAAAACCCAGGTATTCACTGACTACCCAGAGCAGCGGTCCCCAACCTTTTCGGTTTCATGGAAGACAATTTTTCCCATGGATGGCGGGGGAGGGGGGAGGGGAGGGAGCAAAGGGCACAGCAGGTGGAGCCCAGGCAGTAACGCCAGTGAGGCTTCGCCTGCTTGTTTACCGCTCACCTCCTGTGATGTGGTGGGGTCCCGGGGGTTGGGGACTCCTGATCTAGAGGATGCAGAGAGTGTGACAGCTAAGTCCTTGTTTCCTATCATTGGAAATGAAGGAGCTATTTTAAAAACTGGAATAGTCTTCAGAATGGAAGTGATTAACAACAACGATAAAGACAAGAGTTGCAAGTGGCGGTTTTCCCTGGGGGAGTGCAGAGACGGCGGGGAAAACACACAAGCCTCAGGAAACTGTTTATATATTTTAAAGGCTCATGTACTGTTTTCATAACAATAACAAACTGGAGGAAAAACAAAAATAACATTGAGGGCAGCATGGAAGAGCAGGAACTCAGCTGGACCGCACGCACACATGCGTCTGCAGGGCGTTACCTCGATGAGCGCATTTTCTCCCCCCACCAACCTTTCTGGGAAGCGCTGTCCCCACAGTGCCCAGGGTTAGGCTAGGAGACTGAGGCTTAGAGACCAGACCATAGGCGACCTGCCCAGGGCCGCGCAGTTAGGAAGCAGTGGAGGCGGGATTTTAAGGCGCACAGCCTGGCTCCGGAGCTGCACTCGAGACCCCTGGGCCACACTGAAAGGGAAGAATTTAAAAGGCAGGTGGGAACAGCTGGAGAAAAGTCCACCGGCTTGTGCGGAGTTCCCGCGGCAGGACCATGGGTTTTCTCAGGAGAGTCAAGGGTATGCGGCCGCACAGATGGGTGGGCAGCTGTGGCTCCAACATTCTCTGCCTTCCACGCTCCTGCAGCTGAGAGAATTCCCTACCATCACCATTTAAAAAGTCCTACCCCAGCACCCCAGGAACGTCAGGCAGCCCACCTCAGGGCCTGCTGCCTCGCACACGCACCAGGGTGGGCAGGCAGAGCCGGGAGGGGAGAGGGTGGGGTCTCGAGAATCAGACGCACAAGTTCTCCTCCACAGTCACGGAAGTACTGCGCACCTACGTGAACTATTACGAAAATGAGGACAAATCGATGCCTTACATTTCTAAGTTGGGAAGCAGTGGAGAGATTCTCCCAATATAGATTCAGTCGATGTAGGAAGATAAAAGCAAAAAGTGTTGTCTGATTTCTGCAATATTTATCTCCCATTACCAAAAAAACAACCAACCGAACAAACACCCTCACGGAACACAGAGAGAAACTGCAGGAACAGTCTCGGCAGCTCGACTTCTCCCTGCAAATCCCCCTGCGCTGTGTGGTGCACGTCTGGTCTCTGAGAGGGGAGGCTCATCTGGACCTAAGGACAGGGCGTCACATCACTGAGGCCCCTACGGCTCTCCCAGGGCAGGGAGTTCGAGGAATTCCCGGTGGAGTCTTCCTCTCCCTCCCATGCCACCAGGGCCACCCGCATCATTCATGGGCTCAGGAGGCATCTGGCACTTGTCAGAATTCGTGCTGCTCTTGGGTTTCGACTCCACTCCACAGAAAGGCAGCAGGGATACAGACCGAAAAGCCCGCATGGCAGTGAGCTCAGGAGCCCAGAGAGGAGTCACACAGCCGTCCGGCCCCAGCGTTGGACAAAGAGTCACGTCACTGCCACCAAGCACCTGTGGGCAGGACCCTGATCTGACGCCTCTTGATTGCAGCACAGAGGTGTAAACAGCCCGGGCAGAGGCAGCGGCACCCTGGGGCAACAGCGAGGAGCAAGCCAATGCCGCCTTGGGGACAGCCACCTATTTCTGGAACTCTGCCATAGCTGTGATGACACCGTGTCCCGGTGTCAGACCACACAGTCTGACACAGGTTCGGGAAGCACGAGCCCTAGACCTCAGGGAAATGCACACCGGCTCGGCTGTTCCGCCTCCTGGGGCTCTTGTCTCCGCTTCCAAACTTTCCAGTGAGAAAAACGGGCCCTATTTACTGCTTAGGACTGGAGGCACCAGCCAGTTTCTTGCTTTAATTTGAAGCTGTGGATGGTGGACACTGACTCATCGCATTGTGTTGATGAAGTGCTTTCCGAAGCAGCTGGCGAGGGAAGTGCGGAGTCAGCAACCCCGGGCGCCGCGTGTTAATTAAGAGGCAGTTGAGAGAGGACACGATGGGAGTAACTCTACCTGTGAAGGACGGGAGGCATGTTAGGAAGCAGAGTGCCTCGTGGTCACAGCCTTTCTGACTGTATAGTTCTTTTTAAAAAGATCTCATTTGTTTATTTTTAGGGGGGGAAGGAGGGAGAAAGAGGGAGAGAAACATCAATGTGTGAGAGAAACATCGATCAGTTGTCTCTCTTGTCTCTCGCACACCCCCAGCCAGGGACCAGGCTTGCATACAACCCAGGCATGTGCCCTGACCGGGAATCGAACAGGTGACCTTTTGATTTGCAGGATGATGCCCAACCCACTGTGCCACACCAGTCAGGCCAGGTTGCATACTCTTGAAACTTGCTACGCTTCTACAGAGGTCCTGAACAAATAAGATCAGGCCGTACATGTTTTGTGAAATTACCCCATTTCCGGACATGACATTTGTATGAGGGACGGTTACGAATCCAAGCCTGCTCTGAATGAAACTATCAGCTTCCCCCTGTCACAGGGAGCCTGTTCCCGAGTTCAACCAGGGGTCAGGTAATGAAAGGAAGAAACACCACTTCTTTTGCCTTGATCGCACTTTTGCTAGAAGCGCCCCCTACCTGTCCCAGCCGCACCTGTTCCCAGGCGCCTCTGTCTCAGCTCCGGGCGTTTCCGGCTCCCAGGTCAGGTGACGTCCCTCTCACCCACCCAGGTTCCCCGGGCCCCGGTTCTCCTCTGCAGCCCTTCATGACCACAGCTAAAACCTCGGCGACATCCCCTCCCCACTGGGCGTACGTTCTGTGCAGGCAGGGACAGCAGGGGCCACAGCGTGGCTCGTAACTTGCAGAAGTAACTTGCACGCTGAATAGTAAGAAAAATAATGATAATCCAATTAGAAAATGGACAGAAGAATAAATGCTTCTCTTTCTTTTTGGTGGACACCGGAAGAGGGGCCGCTGGGTCACGTGGTAACTCTATTCCTAGTTTTCTGAGGCGCCTCCAGCTCACACCCCCGCCAGCAGTGAGTGAGGGTCTCTCCTCCGAGACCTCTCCGAGATGACATGCGATGCGGTGCACCGCTGAGGACATCAGAAGTGCACACTTGAAACCCACACCGTGTTATTAGCCAATGTCACCTTGCTGCTTAATAAGACTTTTTGGAAGCTTACACATATTTTGCATGCTCTTTTAAAATAAAAGCTTAGTATATAAATATCGAAGGACTATAATGATTTGTTTAAAATTTAAACAAAAAAGATGGACAGAAGAGATGAACACCTTCATCGTAGAGGATGGGCGTAGCTGGCGGCACTGAGAAGCTGTCTGAGGTCACCCACCGTGGGAGAGAGCGCTGTCTAACCCAGATGAGCTGTTACCACCTGTCAGGACAGCTGAGATACAGGTGGTGGCTCGGTGCTGACGAGGACGGAGACACTGGTCACTGGCACTCGGCTGGCAGGGCGTCCAGGGCACCGCCCCACTGGGACAGAGTTGGATGGTTTCTTAAACAACTACACATACACTTGCCACATGGCCCGGACACCGCACTCTCAGCATTTGGTCCAGCAAAACGGGAAGCGCTATCCACACATAACCCGTGCATGAGTGTTCGCGGTAGCTTTCCTCATCACAGCCCCACACTGAAACCAACCCACGTGTTCCCGAAGAGGAGAACGGTCAAGTGACTGTGAGACAGCCGCACCCCAGAACCCTTATCAGAGACAGAAAGTAATGAGCCTGGCTCTGGCTGGTGTGGCTCAGTGGGTTGGAGCGCCATCCCGTAACCAAAGAGTTGCAGGTTCGATTCCTGGTCAGGGCACATACATGGTCCGGGTGCATACGATCCCCAGTCTGGGCATGTGCCAGAGGCAACCTATCTGTGTTTCTCTCTTGTATCAATGTTTCTCCCTTCCTTTCTTTCTAAAAGCAATGAAAAAAATATCCTCGGGTAAGGATAAAAAAACAGAAAAGAAGAAAGAAAGCACTGAGTCTGGGCAGCAACAGTGCGCTGGCTGGGTCTCCCGGCCCCTGAGACAGTCCAGCATCAGCCCTGGGCTGCATCTGGACTGGAAGGACTCCCTGCTCTCAATAAAATTCCACAGTTGTAATGAACCTGTGTCCTGAAAGGAAAGGACGCATGATGAGAACGTCTTTATCATGTTCAGCAAAGCACTTGTTTTGTCAATTAAGCGGTCGCTAGAGTATTTGCACAAGCATCATTGCACAGGCCCTTTAAGAGGATCAACCGCCCTCTGATGATGAACCTGGGACACCCGACCTCACCCTCATTCCCCAGCCGCGCCTCTGCCCGAGGCCCCTGGGTAAGCTCCCGCAGGGGCTCACCCTCTCTTGAATGGCCGGCTCCCGGGTACACCGGCCCTTTCCAATGAACTCCGCAGACCTGATCCTGTCCTCAGCCAGGGCCTCCTCTGTGGCACCCAGACTGGAGAGCCGGACACGCAAGGCCCACTAACAGTTCCGCTCAGTGGAAGCGGCGGGTCTCAGAGATTATGTGCTGCACAGCTCTGCTTGTAGTGTCCTTGACGTGACATAATTACAAGGATGGAAACGAGATCGGCCGCTGCCAGGGGTTAGGGATGGCGGGAGACAGACCCCTGAGGCCGCTGGGGTAAGACAGGTTCTGCACCGTGTACATGCACGCACACGCAGAGTACATGCAAGACCGGTGACATCTGAATGAGGTCCTGGACCACACTGGTATCCGCTGCTTTCCGGCTATGACATGGTAGTTATGCATGATGTCAGCGCAGACACGAGGTGAAGGATGCACAGGCTCTCACCTTGCTCCTTCTGCATCTTCCTGTCCTTCTTTAATTACTGCCAAATGAAAAGGTAAGAACAGCCAAGCTCAGTGAACGTGGGGGTGGGGGGCGCCGGGGGCTCAGAGGGAAAGCAGCGTCGCCGGTGAGCAACCGGGGCTCCCTGTGAGGTGTGCCTGATCGGACCTCGGTGGACCGGCCAGTCCAACGCGGGGAGGGCGGCAGGGCTGCAGATGGGAACGGGGCCCAGGCTTGGTCGGCAGAATGAACGCGCTCCCGAGGGTGTGCTGGGCCGGGCTCCAGCAGCGCACGCACCAGACCAGCACCTCTGGGCCAGGGCGGTCAGAGCCCCGGTTCTCCCGTGGAGGTGAGGCGAGCTCACCCCTCACTGCATCCCTACTTGTGTCCAGGGAAGATGGATTCACACCTGGGATTATTTTTACCAAGATCTTTCACGCTCACAAGGGCCACAGGTGGCGTGGTAAATGGTGTGGACGCCCTTAGAGGTGAGCCCGCCATGGATTTCTGGGCAGAAATAAACTGTAATGTGGGGTGGGGGTGGGGCACCATCAGGACCCTTGAAAACAGGGCCCGGCAGCGACTTGGAGATGGTCAGGGTCCGAGCAAGTGGGAGTCTGCGGCAAGAGGGGAACTTGCTCATCGTGGAACCGGGGGCGCTAATTTGGGTTTTTCAAAATACTGCATTCAAATGTAATCAATCCTCATTATTTGCAGATTATGTATTTGTGAATTCACCTACTTACTAAAACTGAATGTAGCCTCAACACCAACACCTGCCGGCTTCCTGGCCATTGGCAGCATCCGCTGAGCGGAGAACCTCGGTCTCCCGCCACTCGGGTGGGCTCGGCCGTTTCAGTTCTCACACTGCGAGCGGGCGTCCTTGTGCAGGCTCCCTGGTGCCACGTCCTTCACGTTCTGCCACAGAAGAGACAGCGCAGCAGCAGGACCCTACTGCCCAGGGCAGCTCCTTCCCTCCCCTGGCAGGTGACAGCAGAACCAGGCGCATGGCAGGTGTGTCAGAAGGTGACAGGGCTGTGACTAGGGCGGTCTGCTTCCCTCTGAGCTTCCTGCTCCGAGAGCCAGAGCGGCAGCTCTGTGACCCCGCAGGCACGTGGAGGTGGATGACGAATTCAGCCCCCAAACAGTTCCTTGCTCGAAGCAGCTGGTGTGGGAAGAGAAAAGAATCGCTGCAACTGCTTAAGGCAACTGCCCGGCTCCACAACACAGCCCCGAGGGTGCAGGGATGCGGGGAGGAAGCCGCTCTCGGGCCTGCAGGGAGGCAGGTGGACTGGACACAGCTGGGCTGACCCTGGGGCACATGCCCCTTTCACCAAGGGACTCTGGATGCTACATGCTATGCCATTAACAAGGATGCTTCCAGAAACCTGGTTCCTGTATCCGCTGTAGACCCGCCCCAGATCAGCTGTCAAAATGTTGCCAGTATCACATACGGAATGGTAACTTCTCTTTAAAATTTATTGACGCTCATACCATGAGATGATGCACAATGTTACATCCCACGTTAAAAATAACGTCCACTACGTGGGAGGAAGAATAAACGCATGGTAGGACACTGGCTGGGAAACTAGGAAAGCTTCAAGACGCACGCCCAGAGGACGGCGGGACGAGAGCTGGTGGCTGCTCCGTGTCGGGCACTCGGGAGCCGCCGCTCCGTTCCCCGCTGCTGTGTCACATCTGAAGTTTCCCACAACAAAAAGGTTAAGAGAAAAAAAAATGGTGAGAATTGTTGAGAAACGCAATAAAGTCCTAACTGTGTTTAATATCGAGTAGTGCAATTAGTGGTGATTTCTAGTCTTTCCTTGTTTATCTTTATATTCGTTTCAATTTTTTTTCCTACAAGAAGACTTTATTGTATTTGTAATAAAAAACCAGGCCACTTAAAACATTTGTGCCATAAAAATTTAGATTTCCTTAAAGAATTGTTATATTTTCTTCTTCCTCTCCCACCCCTTCTTCTCTTTTTCCTTCTTTTTTTTAAGATGAGAGAAATTGCTATATTTTTCAGACCATAAGATGCACCCAGGTTTTAGAGGAAAATAGGAAAAAAAATTTTGAAGCAAAAAAGGTGGTAAAATATTTAATAACATAAATAACACAGTATTTCACCAATGTGAATATAAACAGAACTCAATAGCAGCATTAAGAACCATTATTCTCTCCAAATTTGGGGCAGGGTGCGTCTTATAGTCTGACAAATACGGTACATAACCCACTATTTCCTTTCTGGCCCTGGCTCATTACGGTAATGGCATTAGCTGTTGCGGTGGCCTTTCTCTCCTTCTCACGACTCTGACAGCCCATCTCCGTCTCACACACGTAGAAAACGCTCGAGGCACACACACGCAGTCCACACCTTTTGGGACACACACCTCACATCCTCTTCGGAATGGGACGGGGGCCACCATCCTCGAGGCTGGAATACCCAAGTGTGAACAGACGCCCAGTCCTCCCCGGCTAGCAGCCTGTACCTGCAAACGGCACACAGGAACTCGTCACCAAACTCCCGCCCCTGTCCCATCTGCTCTGGGCTCCGGCTGGCTGCCGTCCTGAGCCGCGCAGCTGGGCTGCTGCCGGGGTGCACAGGGTGCTGCACCCCTTCCACCCTCACCCTGGTCAAGGCAACTCAGAGGGAAGCGCCCAGAGTCCTTCCCCTTCATTGAGCTCTTTCGGGGTCCCATTGCTGCCACCGTGTCTGTCACTAGTGGACCGTAACGATGGCCCTGCTGGCACGGCCAGTTCTGTGTTTGTCAAATGGAGAGACGGAAACTTTTATCTTCCTTCCCGCCCAGCACCCCACTCTCCAAACTGACGGGCCAGGACCAGCAGAGGTTCTTCTGGCTCCTTGGAGACAGGTGCTCCGCAGACACCGCACTACCCGGTGCCTCCCACCCGACGCCGGCTCACACAAGCTGGAGGCCTCACCAGGCAGCCTCCAGCTAAGGACAGGGACACGCCACCCGCCTTGGCCAGTGCCTGCCGTCCGTTCTCCCTGCTTCGCTTCCAACATCCAAACGCCTGCCTGTGCCTCCTTCACGCTCAGGAGTCCTGTAACGACCGCTTAAGGCAGAGTTTCACAAAACGGGGCTCAGGGACCCTCTCTAGCAGAAGGGGGTGGGGCTGCTGCTATAATGCAGAGTCCGAGGCCCAGCCCTGTCTTGCTGACTGTGAAGCTCTGGGGGTGGCGTCTGGAAATCTTCCTCTCGGCTCTTCTACAACTGATGCTCTTTGGAGAGGCTCGGGGCCTCTGCCCTGCAGCTGGCCCACCTGCAGCCCCTGCGGCCCCTCCGCGCCTGCACAGGCGCATCCTGGACCCCTCCTCTCCTTCACCGCTTGCACCCGGGACACAGATTAGGATCTGATGCTCCGAATGTCCCTCAGCGCTGTTTTACATGGCGCTTCTCTTCACATATTACAATCTCAAAATGACGGCGGTCTACCTCTCTCGTGCACAGTCCACGCCCAAACCCAGGCTGTGCGGTTTGTCTGAGACACAGAATGAACTGAACCTTGCACTACAGAGAACCCAGACACCTTGACTGGATGTCCGGGGTATCCGAGCCTCTGTGCAAAAGGTGAAGAAGTTAATCCCAAGAGTCAGTAGAAGCAAAGGAGAAAGAAACAGCAAGTGCTGCCACCTTCATGAATGAGCACTGAACGCCGAGTGACGGCAGCGGGTAGATGTGAAGGGCAGAGATCCCCCGGGGGCTGCCGACAGGCGCCTGGCTGGGTGTGAGGAGGGGAGCCCAGCCGGTTCACCAGATGACCACTCAATGTAACCAAAAGAAATATATTCTGCGAAGTAATGATCACCTGCCTTTAGAATGGGCCTCGCTTTCCCCTGAACACTGAACTTCCCCGGAGCATGGAGAGAACGCCGCCATCAGAGCAAGTCCCTGCAACAAGCGAACACACTGAGGCGTTAGCAGGGACCTCAGCTTAGCCAGAGGCTTGGAAGAAGATGGAAATCGATACTCAGGTGTCGGAGGGATTAAAATTGTTTCTTCAGTCAATGGTCTGGCCAGCCCTGTCATCAGGTCCGTGAAAAATTTTGCACCAGCCGTGTAATAAAGGACAGTCTGTTCTGGTTGGAAAAAAGGGACAAAACCAGGACCCGCCACTCACTGCCACTAAGGTAGCACCTCACTTCCCCAGCCCGTGGCCTCATGACCTCTGGCCAACAGAAAGTGCGTGTGGCAGGACTCTGCACGCCCAGGGCCCGAGAGCCCGGGGTGGGGGGTAACAGGAGAACTGCAAACAGCGGGACCTTATCTCTCGAGGTTCGTCTGCAGCTGTGGTCCGCGAGGGCAAGCCCTCCTCACTGCAGAGTCAGACTCGATCCCCACCGCAGTCAGGGCGGCCCCTGACTGGCCTGGTTGCCCGCTATACATCCCCCCACAGATCACTGCCCCCATCACAGGCCACCGCTCCGGCTGACCCAGGGCACCTGTCTGCTCCCCCGGGAACTGCCCAGTGCTCCGCAGCCCCCTCCCTTGGCCGGAGGGGCCCAGACGGTGACCTCAAGTCCCACGGCTCTGCTCCCCGACCTGGGCTTCTCCCGGGCTGTCACTCTCAGCACCACAATATGACATTACTGTAGACCCCACAGATGGCACGGGAGCCACACCGCTCTGATGACTAAGGGGTCTATGGATGTGACTGTACGGTGCCCAAGGTGACAATGTCTTTTTAGGTCCTAAGGCATATTCATCCCCTGCTGGGGACAAAGGTGGTGACATTTGGACGTGGAAATATGACGAGTCTGAGGTTCTTCTTTCATGCACTGTGGCAGGGGTGGTGCAGGGGCCATGGGTCAGGCTGCTCCGGGGTGAACTCCACCTCTGTCACTTTGTGACATGGCTAAATGGCTCCACGGCCTAAGCCTTACTTTTCTCCTCCCTTAGATAAGGGAGCGACAGTTAATAACCGCCAGAGTTAGGTGGCAATTCAGTTTCATAGTGAGTGTGAGTCACCAGGGTGCCTGCTTCGATAACCCAGCCCGCCCGAGTCATGCCTCTGAACCAGCAGGCACGAACGGAACCTTCACTGGCCCCGCCCTCGCCTCTCTCTCTGCTGTGACGATGGTGAAAATGATGAGGGAGGAGATGGTGACGGTGGTGACGGTGGTGACGGTGGTGATGGTGCAGAGGAGGAGCACAGCTGAGCTCTTCGCTCTGTTCACCGCGTTGAGCCCGCTCCCTCCCCTGAACGACCACGTGAGGAAGCCGGGGGCATCGTTCACATTGTCATGATGAGGAAACTGAGGCACAGAGAAGGTCACTCGGCTGCAGGTGGCGAAGCTGGGACGCACACCTGACTATGCGCTCCATCTCTTCCCTCTTCACACCCGCCTTGGAAAAGGGGGAGTTTCAGAGTCCCCAGAGCTCACATGGGGGGTTCATAACGTGCCAGGCGCTGTGGAAAGGGCCTTTGGTCATGCTGTGCTGTTTGGTCCTCAGACCAGTCCCCCGATGAAGATGTCACCGTCTGCCTGCATGGTCCTGGGGAAAACGAAGGCACGGCGGAACCCCGGCAGCCGTCAGAGCTCGGGGGGCCCACCCACCCCGCCACACTGCTCCCTTCCGAGCACTCCGTCACACATCTGGAGCCAGCAGCACTGGCTCTGATGACCAGTTTTTCGCTCTGCCTCAAACTCATCTCATGGGGCACCGTGGCTGGGAGAGGAGCGACAGCCACGGGGGGCACCTCCGACTTGGGGTGACTATTCTGTGCATGCTACTGATGCACCGAGGCCCTGTGCGGCCCACAGCAAGCTGTCAGGGCAGTGGGCAAAGTCCCTTCCCACTGGGTGACAGCCCAGGACATCCAGGGTGTACCTGGGTGGTCGGTCCTTCCCAGCACACCCCTGGGTCTCCTCTCACCCAGCCGGTGCCCAACCTGGTGAGGCCTGGTGCAGGGCTGCCAGAGGCCGCATTGCTGACACCCAGGGAGCCGGCAGAAGAGACCCCAGGCCTTTGATAACTCCACTGATTATCATAGGATGTGACCAGAATAACGACCGTTCCCTCCTCTCTTACGGCTGTCACCAAGGGCCAACATTAGTATTTTGTTTGCCACGAGCTCTCAGCAACGGTCCCTCCTCTCTGCAAAGAGGTTCAGTTGTAGTCAGAGAGAACTGAGGTGGCGAGTGTGGGGAGGTGCACCTCTTCCCTCTGGGCACCCGCTCTTTCTGCACGCACTGACAAGTCTGCGGTGGCAGGAGAAGGAGCGGGACGTCGCTGTCACTCGGCTGTGCCAAGCAGAGGACTTCTGCACAGTCCTCGGGCGCCCTGCCCCTGGACGCCGGGTGTGGGACGTGCACTGGACCCAGGCGTTCTGCCTCCGAAGGGGGGTCTGGATGCACGGGAAGAAGAGGCCACATCCGTTAGGACGGTGACAAAGCAGCTCTGCTTTTTTAGTGTCACTGAACGGGCCCAGCTAAAGCTTCTAGCTCCTTTAGAAATCGAAAATCTGTATTTCTTTGCTAGAGCTGCCATAACCTCCACAGGTGGGAGGCATAAACACATGCATTCATTTCCTCACAGCTCAGAGGCTGGAAGTCTGAGTCCCAGGGGCTGGCGGGGGTGGGGGGTGGGGGTCCTGCTGGGCCCCTCTCCTCGGTGTGCAGATAGCCGTCTTCTCCCAGGGTCCCCAGAGCTCTTCCCTCCTCGTCTCTGTGTCCCGGCTTCTCCGCAGGGCGAGCTCAGTCCCTGATGCTGTTGCAGCCCCCCTCCCAGCCCTGACCTGGGTGTTTCTGGAACTCAGGTGAAGTGAGGGGAAAGCGGACGCCTATCTCTGCATGTGGCTGTTTCAGAGCCGCGCGAGCAGAGCCGCAAAGAGAGCCGAGCCTTCTGACGCCGGCCAACGTCCTGCGGGCAGTGCACGGTCAGCGCTTAATGAGCCGTGGCTTTCATGTGACAGTTGTTCTTTGAAGAGGCAGGGAGGAACCGGCCCCGGTTAATGATCTTCCCCCTACTGTCAAACGGGGACTGGGGTGGGGGGCGCCAGGAGGGAGGACAGCAGGTGGCCACAGGGAGGCAGAAAGGGCCCTGGGGAGAAGAAAGGCCGGCAGAAGGGCGAGCGGAGGCAGTGCCCGGGTCAGGAGGGGCCCTGCCGCCTGAGCCGGGCCTCCTGGTGGGAACCATGGTGGGTGTCCATGGCGGGTGTCCACAGAAGGAAAACTACCAATGCCCCGCCCCCCCAACCATGAGGAGCCCCCCGCCCTGCCATGGCTCCTGTGCATGGAAGAGTCCAGGGAGGAGCAGACAGCCCGGGGGGAAAAAGGTCTCAACCAGGCACGATAAAGGTCCTGACCGATCAGCAAGAACATAACCGTGAACAGGACGTTAACGCACGGGACAGGATGCGGCGGCGCGTGCACCGGGGTTCAGCGGCCGGCTTCACGTTTCCTTCTGACGGAAACGGAGGCTGAAGAGCAGGAACTGCTCACGTTCGCGTTCCACCGGCCAGATCACCCATCTAAACCACCGTTCTCGTCCAATACAACTACACTGAAACCACCCTTGGATGCACAAACCTCCTAACACAGCTGCTGGAAACCGAAGGGGACAACCACGCAAAGGAGGGAAATAGAACCTCTCGCAAGCTTGGCCACAGCCTGTGGAATTGTGTCCCCAAGAAAGGTACGTGTAGGTCCTAACGCCCAGCACCTCCCGAAGCCGGGGCCGCCTTATTTGGAAGTAGGGTCCTTGCAGATGTGATTAGTTCAGCTGAGGCCACAGTGGGCTGCAGGGCAGCCTGCCTGGTGTCCCTGTAAGAAGACAGCCACGTGAAGTCACAAAAATGCAGAGGGAGCGCACAGGCGGACAAGGCAGAACTGAGGGATGTATCCACAAGCCAAGAAACACTGAGGCCCCAGGTCGCCGTGGGAGCCAGGAGGCGGGCCTGGAACAGATCCTGCCCCTCCCGGGAGCAGCCAGCCCTGCGGCTCCTTGACTGCCGGCCCCCAGTGTGGGAGGCAACACGTTTCTGCTGTTGGAAGCCATTGGCCGGCTGTGCCTTGCTGAGGCAGCCCCAGGAAAGTGACGCGCCCTGTGTTCCTAAAACCTGCCCTTCGGGGGCGGGAGCTGTGGTTTCCGTTGCGGGTGGGGTTCTCCTTTCTTTTTCAAGTCAAAAACACAATTTACTATGAAAACACAGAAGAGCTTAATTTATTCTTCAATAGCAATTAAACCTACCTCCAGCGCCGGAATAAATAAATGCCTTGCACACCCCGGAGCAGAACATTTTATTGAGACACGGGCTATTGTTCTCAGACTAAATTAAATCTGATTGTAACAGATTCTTTGCACAGAGCTCCCCCAGGGCCCAGCAACCCCTCTTCTGGGCATCCACCTGGAAATTCTGGAATTATTTGTAAAGACACATGCACCCCTGTGTTCACCGCAGCATCTTTTTACAGCGGCCAAGACGTGGAGACAACCAAAGTGTCCTTGCAGAAGGAAGATGTGGTACCTACTCGTGGGGACAATGGAACACTCCTCGGCCATGAGGAAAGATGAAATACCGCCACTTGCGACAACATGGATGGATCTTGAGACGATCGTGCTAAGCAAAACAAATCAGCTAGAAAAGGTCAACCACCATACAACTTCACTCACATGTGGGATATAAAACAGACAGCAATGAAGGGACGAGCAAAAACTCACGACACAGACAGCTGCACGGTGGTGGCCGAGGCGCAGGAGTGGACTGGGGTGCGGGGGAGAAGAGGGCAAAGGGGTCCGATGCTTGGGGGCAGACAGAGGCCGGGCTTTGGGGGCGAGCACATAAGGCAATACTCAGACGACGTGTGATACAACTGGACACCTGAAACTTATGTTGTTAACCAACGTCACCCCAATAAATCCAATGTAATAAAACAAGGTTTCTGGTATAACATTTCCTCCGACTGGCCCGGACTTAGGAGGCCCCATGAGCATCTCTGTGTGGATGGAGGAGAGTGGACCTCGGCCTTCGCTCAGCCGCAGGCCACTTCAGCAAGGGCTGCAGGTGGTGGCAGCCACGCCATGACAAGGCACCCGCTTCAAGCCCTACCCTACACATGCCTCCTGAGTGCTCTTCTCCTTTGGGAGACTAAAAACGTAACAGTCACGAAGGAGGTCAGAGTGGCCCCAAGCAGAGCCCTCGGCTCCCTGCGCTGGAGCCCGGCCTTGGCGCATGTCTAAGGGGGCAGTTCCCCAGAGCGGTAAGAGGTTTCAACGACATGGATACGACCTACTGATAGAGAGAGGCATTCATCTGTGCTGACTCTTCAGAAATGGTGACAATTCCTTCAACCTCCTCCAAGTGGGAGAAGCCCTCTTCAGGGCACAGAAGTCCGGATCTGGGGTACGGGCCACCACGGAACCAGCCCTCGGGACACCAGAAGGGATGAGGCTGCAAACCCAGCATCTCCAGCCACCCTGAGGGCAAACTTCAACGAAAACGTGGGGTAGCAACACAGTTGCAGGGAATGACCGACTTCCAGCCATGCAGTTAAGACACCCTGGCACAGCTCATGACTAGTCACTTGCATGAGACAAATACGACCTTTAGCTTCCAATCCACAAGGCCACACAGCTCGCTGGCAGCTGTGCTAGCCTGTGGAACCCTGCCCTTGCTCCGTGCCTCCTCTTGCAGGAGCTGATCTGCCCTAAAAGGGGCCCTACGGGCTGGCAGGAGCCCCTGGCTTCCCCAAAGGCTCCCTGCACTGGGGAGAGACAGGAGGCCGAGTGATTCAGGCAAGTGAAAGGCACCCCTGTGAGCAGCCCACACTCACGATGGAGAGAGAGAGGCCCCCATGACACCGAGGCAAGCTTGCAAGTGCAAACTCGGGGGTGGTCTTGGAGCACCCGCAGGAGCTGGGAGGGCTCCATGGCTGGGGAGTCGGGGCAACACCCCAGTGATGCTGAAAGAGACTGCAGCTTTGCACAGAATTTACTGTAGCTCTTCCAAATGCTAAGCCGGTTTGCCATGCAAGTCACAGCTCTCTTTGTCACAAGGCCAGTGCTTGGGGCAGGGATTAATTCATCACTGCCACACCAGCAAACGCAACGCTCCCATTCCAGCCTCTCCTCCGTCACAGGCTCCGGTGTGGGAAGGGATGCACTGTGGAGCTTGGGGAACACCTTGGAAATGGAACGTTTGGGTTCCACCTGAGGTGTTCACCACGGGGCACGCGGCGATGCATTATTATCAGGGTGGCCTTCTTTAGTAATCCAGGGATGTGTCACCTCTGAAAGGCCAGGAGAAGCCACTCTTCGAGGTGGGAAGTGCACAAGAAAAATGCACAGGACAAAATCCGAACACACCAACTCTGACCTTCTGCTGAACCACCGAAGAGCTCGGTGGGCCCTACGACGAGCCCCTGCAAGGACCAAGATGCCACTTGCCCTAATTTTGCCCGATCAGCAATCAGTAGCATTGGGTACAGCAGGGGCTCATTACACGTGACAGTGTGCCCAAAGGTTCATGGACATGAACGCCTAGCAGGATGCTTCTTATACAGGATAAGAACTGGAAATAAAAAATAAACTTCCAGCAATGATGCATGGATAAGCATATACAAGGCGACCACTTAAGGTCGTATTCTGGAAGAATAACTAGAAAGTGCTCTGAGAATTATGTTAAAATTAAACAAACATACAAACCCACATTTATGTAAATTGTAGACTTTTTGGAGAAAAACGTCTGTACGGATATGCACCAAAATAAAGTGTTACGATAGTTTTCTGCGTGGAGGGTATGTGATGGTTTAATGGTCTCACATACACACTTGTGTACTCAACAAGGTTCCTACAAGGATCACATTGAGTGAGTGAATGAATGAATGAATGAATGAACAAAAGAACAGCCCCAGGAGGATCTGAAGAACAATCCCTCTGTGGCCTCAGCCAGTTCTGACTGAAACAGGCCAGAAGACCCCTCGGTCCCCAGGACCACTTGCTCCCTTGTGACACTGTTAGCGTCACTGCTCAGGGTTACGACACTGTCTCCATCCTGGTTCGAATGCACTTAATCGTCCCAGACACATGACAGTGATTATAACAGCTACGGAGCTGTCATCTGACAGGAAGCAGGTCCCTAAGAGACTGAGTCGAGGACTCAGACCAGATTTGGGAGGCGGGAGGGTGAGGGCTGTGAAAGATCCCTAAGGCGGCGCCCCTCACAGGGTGAGCCAGGAATGTTGAATTCTGTAGGGCGTCCCATCTGCTGGTCCGCCCTCCCCGCACTGGGTAACAAGGCACACCGAGGGGCTCCGGAAGCTCAGACAGTGGGAGACTGCAGACACTGGGTCCCTGGGCTGGGAAAGAAGGGTGGTGGTGTCGAAGACAGCAACCGCCTGGAGGAGAGAGGCTGAGAAAGGGAGAGGCAGGGTTCAGAGGTCAAATTCACATCGTCATATCCACGCCAGTCCCAGCACTGGATGGACCCCTTCTGGACCCTCATCCTTTGCTGAAGCTAGTCTAACATCACTGCAGGTACACGGTCACTTTTCGAAGAAGGCTTCCACCCAGCATCTTTCCTGCCCAAACAGCCTCCCGGGGAACTTAGGGATGGACAGGCAGGCTTCATCTCTGCCCCACCTGCGAGACACACAGTGCTCGGGGCAGCACGGGCCTCTGTGGAACAGGCCTGGGAAGGGACGCAGGCGTGTGGGGCCCTGGCGGGGCACAGGCCCACTCTAGTCACCTAGCGAGCCTGCCCTCGCCCAGGAAGCACTCGCTGCTCCTGGGCAGATGGAGGAAATGAGTTACCCAAAGTCAAGGTCGAAGAACTTTCTGCTTGTCAAGCAGCCGGCTCCAGGCCTCCCTTACACACCAGTCCTCCCAAAGGGATGCTGGCGGTGGGCCTCTGTTCCGGCCCCTCTTCTAAGCCTGCTTTCCCCAGAAGCACAGAGTGGCCTGCGACCTGATGCTGGCGTGTACACTGAGGGAAGCCCGCTGGGGCGATGGGGGGAAATGGTGGAACCCAAAGGGACCGTCCGTGACTAGCACCGTCAGGGCTGGGTGGGGGGAACCGACTCCTTTCCCAACAGTGTCAAGTCGGAGCTGCTCTGCCAGGCAGGCAGAGAAGGGCCCCACGGACGACCTCGAAGGGCCTTCCCAACGTGAAATGCTGTTCACAGTGATGTAGGTGACCTGCCTGGGGAAGAGTCACCCTTTGTACTGGAGGATAACAAAGAAAGAGGCAGGGGTTTAAGTGCCTCACCTGCAGGCCAAGAAGCAGCTTTCTCACTCTGTCGCCTCCTGGCCGGGCTGGGGTGGGAGGAAGCGAGGTGGCCTGTGGGAGGAGGGCGGGGCAGGCGGAGGTGCGGCTGCTCATTTAGGCGAAGGTAGGGGAGCCGCAGGTGGGTGGACAGCAGAGCTCGGGGGGCCCAGGAGCATACCGTGCAAGGACCAAACGGTGCCCTTCTCTGAGCACGGGGCCCACTCCCAGGAAGACCGGCTGTGATCCGGAAGGTGACCACCTTGTTCGGGCCCCCAGACCCAGAGAGGCGTCTGCGGGAGGTGAGACCGGAGCAGGACAGCATTCGTGTGGACAGAAGTGTCTCCGCGGCTGTGTCTGCACCCTGCCACCTACAGAATGCCCCACCAAACGGGCAACGCTGCAGAAAGTGACGACAGCAGTTGAAGTGCGGTGATCCCGGTCCCCAGTGTCCAGGCCACCCCAGTGTCCAGTTATATCGGAGTATCTGGGGCGGGCCAGGCATCGGTGCTTTGGAAGCTCCCAGGTGACATCAGGCTGCAGGCAGAGCTGAGAAGCAGGGACCTGGCCGCAGGCCTGGTGCCCACTGAACAGTCCTGCCCACGTCACTCACCCAATCTGGGACTCAGCGGGCACTCAGAACACGCGACAGGTCCCTCTGTAAGGTCTCTCCGGCAACAGAAGTTCTGTTCCTCCATGGAACTCCCACAGCCTGCCGCCGTTTGTCCCGATTTAGTCTTAAAACTGGACTGACACTCACCGTACTCGCAGGAATCAGACCGCAGCATGCCGTCAGTTTCCCAGTGCTACTGTTACTGAAAAAAATTATATCGTTTGCCCTGGCCGGGTCGCTCAGTTGACTGGGGCAACGTTCCACACACCAAAAGGTTGTAGGTTCAATCCCCAGTCAGGGCACATACCTAGGCTGGGGGTTCAACCCTGGTTGGCATGTACAGGAGGCTGGCTCGCTCGCTCGCTCTCTCTCTCTCTCTCTCTCTCTCTCTCTCTCCCTTCCTCTCTAAAATGGATAGACACATCCTTGGGTGAGAGTGAAGAAATTTTTAAATTGTATCTTTTTTTCCCCTTTCCTACTGTTTGCTGCTAATTCTCTCCACTCCCCAACTCCCCAGTGAAATGCTTCCCCTAAGCCTCTGAAATGCAAAAGACACTGGGAAGAGATCTCCATGGTACATACTTACTGCTTTTCTCCCTTTGCAGCAGCTATAGCTAAGGCAGAAAATCTCTATTTTGAAGTATCTGGCTGTCAAACTATTCACTGCTGGAACTACAGATAAAACTAAGCCGCTTTCTTTTAAATATATATATATATATATAAACCTAAAGCAGTGAGAAGTCGATTTAATGCATGACTATCATATACTATTTTATACTTGGAAATAAATTAGATGGTCACAAAATGAGAATGAGGTTTACAGTTAGCCACGCATGCAAATTCCATTAAAAACTAGTCAATTGGCTATTCACACGAGTTTGATTTTGGAACCGCCTCCAAGGGCGACCAGCGAAGGGAAAGCAAACCATTACCTTCAGGAAGCAAGGAATTTTTTCCATTATTTTTACTCATTTTGGAGGTTCCTGATCATATCCACAGTTCGAAAATTAAACATGTATACATAAACAGCTGTCTGAAATGTTTTTCTATTTTCTCCCACGGAAACAAGGGGAAGGGTTGGGGCAGCAGCTCCACGCTTGTTTAGTGTTCCAAGGTCAAGGTCAAGTAAAACTGAAGTGAGGTTAACAGAACTTGCTTGTGCTTTTATTATTTTATATTCTGTAACTGGGAACTAACCTTTAACTCTCTCCCCTCCAGAAATCTGGGGTAACCCTGAACTTCATTCCTGTGGTACAGCTATCGATGGGCATGTTGAAGTCAACAGCCTACCCATGCTTTGCTTTTATATTTTATAGTTTTAAAAGCAGGTCCACATGTACGTCCTCATGCTGTACACATCCTCTCGCTCTCACCTCGGAACTCCCCCCTCTCTTGACCAAGACTCATACAGGCTTTGAGTTGAAAAGGACCTCGAACGTCACCCGGTTAAACGTGTAGGAGCACATCCCGCAAAAATCCTCGGGATGGTCACGCGGCCCCCTCGGGAATAGGCCTCACAGGCAGGAGTGGGCGCGTCCATCCATTCACTCAGTGGACACTCACTGCCCATGGCTGTGAACTGTCAGCCCCTCTCACTGGTGCCAGAGAAACCAGCTCGAGAAAGGCACAACCGTCTGGGAGATGATGCTCTAACTAGGGAGAAAGTGGCCACTAAACCCAAACCCACATTCAGGATCCAGAGGAGAAAGGGACTGGACCTACCGTGAGTTGCTGAGTGCTGTTGGGAGAAAGCCTGGGGCCCAGTACGAGGTGTCAGTCAGAAGGCTCGTTGTAGGGAAGAAATCAGAGACGTACACAGTGCAGCCCTCAGTGTGACAGCTCAGCCGTAGGGACCGATCCCCACAGCGGCCTGGCCCCCAGGGGGCAGCTTCCACCATCCTCCTTTGGAACACTTGAGAAGCCATGCGGAGAAGCTACACGAAGAGGTCCTAGAGCCTGGAAAAGGGACCAGTCTCCTCAACCTCCCAGCTGAGTGCTGGAGTGTCCAGGCCCGGCCCGCACTGACCACAACAGATAAGAGACTCGACAACACCAGCGTCGTCCCAGCAGAGCCGGTCACCCCCAGCCATGGGTGAGCACTGGATGGTGGTGTTGTCCTGCTGCTGAGTCTGGATGTGGCTTGGGATGCAGCAGTGGGTAACTGAGATGTTCAGAAAACGCCACGACTTAGTGAGGCGAGGATACAGGGTATCCCGAGAGGAGGGAAGAGTCGAGGCCAGAGAGGTGGCAGAGGCCACACCCGGCAGGGCTCAGCACAAGGGTTAGAGGAATGAAACGGTGTCACTTCTTCCTGTCACGCCTGTGTCACACCCCATCTTCCTTCACTTCACCACTGAGCCTCCTCTAACCAGTGAAGAGTCCAGTTTAAACTCCAGGTCCCTATTTGATACAAAACAATCTCCTTCCGTTCAGAAAGCCAGACCTTGGACAGCAAGGCTCAGAGTGGGGCTGCGGGCTCCTTTACCCGCCTCCCCACCTGCTTTTCTCAGCACCTGGGTCCTTTACCATAGGCAGGACATGCCACAGCGACTCACCTTCTGTGGACAGCTCAGTCCTCACCAGCCACTCTAAGGGCGGCATGCGCTGCTCCCTGCTGCCCTCTCTCTTCCCCTGCCCCTTCCCCACCAGCTCTCAGTTCCTGTCTCCAGCTCAAACAAGCCCAGGGCCTACGCAGGTGTGCCCTCTCCGATGTCAGTCCCAGCAGGCACACTGGCCCGTAGCCAGGGCAATGCCAGCTGCCCCCCAAGGCACACCCCGGCCCCTCCTGGATAACTGGGTGGTGGGCAACTGCAGGGCCAGCTCTGGGGCCTCCGGTCACCCCTGGCAGCTGTAGGCGGAGTAAGGGGTAGTGGGCGGGGTGTTCTAACCCAACCCTTGCTGACTTAACACGTAGACTCTGTCGCCAATTCCAGAGCAACAGGAAAAGTCCCACTTGACTTTTAACTTTTAAACCAACCTAATGGTTTGGGTGGTGGACAGGCACTCTGTGGGGTTTCAAACAGAGAAGACATGGGAACAGATGTGCCTGTCAGGAGGGGGACTCACCATCCAGAGGAAGGATCGGGGGCTGGGAGACGAGTTCACGCAGGAGATGGTAAGAGCCTGGACCAAGGCAGCGAGAAGCGGGAGAAGGGCTGGCTCGAACACACAATCACACACCTCACACATGCCATCGTCATCTGCGTGCTCTCCATCCCCACCCTCAACCCCACAGGCGTTACGAGACAGACCCAACCCGGGTGGGGTGTCCGGCAGTGAGACGTGCAGGTGCTACACGGGCAGACCAAGGTGACTCGGAGTTTCAGGCCTGGGTGACCAGATGGCCGGTGGGGACATTCATCAAAGGGAGGCCCTAAGTGGGGTGGCATGGAGGAAGGGCTGCTCCAGAAAACAAGGTAAAGGAAGTCCATTCCATTGCTAGGTTACTCTGATCAGTGGAAAGTTCTTGAGTGAATTTAAGTCTTTCTGCAGGTCAGAATTGTACAGCTGTCTCAGTTACAAATGAGTTCAGTTGCAAATCACAGAAAGCCAGCCGGCAGTGGCCAGGACTGACCCGGTGGCTTGTCTTAGGCACTAAGAAGTCTGGAGAGACAGGGTCCCAGGCTGCTGTGGCTGCTATGAGTGTCAGCCAGGACCCAAACAGCTGCCACCTCCCTGCTCTGCGCCCTGATCCCCCTGGCTGCGGGAGGGCTGTGGCACCGTGTCCAAATCTCCACAGGGTGGAAGGGGACACGTGATGCAGAACTTTTTCTCAGGGCGGCTTCCGTTCTCTGTTCAGTAAGAGACTCCTTTCCCAGGCACGCCCACGTGGGTCTCACTGCCCGTGGCAGTGACAATGGCCCGCGGCTGCCCCCGCTGCGAAGGATGCTCAGAGACTGAGCGGCTGGCCGTACCGCCTCCAGGCACAGGTGGGGGGAAATGCACAGCCCGCAGGGCCCTTCAGTTTTCTGAAACTCCTGGCAACCCCTTCTCCTGGTCAAGCCCTTCCCTGGGAGTAACTTCTGAAGAGGGCGGGGTGTAGCTCCCCGCCTGGCCCTGTCTTCACCCCCTCCCCTTCCTGGAACACCCAATTTTGTCAGAATCCTGGTGACTGTCTTTCAAAGGCATTCTGTCTGGGAGCTGTGTTCAGGGGGAGCCTGAGACTGAGAAAGCACGGTGGGCTCATTCCCTCTATGACGTCTGGAAAGACTGTTCCCAGGAACGCAGCTCAGACAGGCCGGAGCCCCACCAGCAGCCACCACGCCCTGGCGCTCTGCGGACCTGCGCTTTCGGTCTCTGGTTGCTGTGCCTTCCGATTGCCTTCCCGCCTCTCACACGCGCTTCCGATCCAGGTCCCTTCCTCCTGCCACCCTGCAGCCCCTGCCCCTTAGCCACGGATTTCCTCTCTCCTCTTCTCCTGGGAAACTTCTCAGATCAGCTGCACCTGTATTTGCGCAGGTGCCACCTCCCACCTCAGTCTCATTCCCACTGAGCCAGCTGCTTGCCAGATGCAGGCCACTGGCCAAGTCACAGGGCTTGCTGCTCCTCCTCCAGGGACAGTGGTGCCAACAGGGCCACGAGGGGCTGGACTCCGTCCCTTGGACCATGACATGAGGACACCTGCAGCCCCTTCCATAGTGGCTCTCCGATCTGTCCCTTTAAGGGAAATGTACAGACTCTCTACAATCACTTTTGCGTTGAGCTCTGAGCTTACGTTGGTCCGCAGGGTAATCTTACTCTTTTCTGCCAAAAGCATTCGGCCTCCGTGAAATCCCAGCCACCCTTCCACAGTCTCGCTTATTCTCCTTCTCACGTAGTTTCAAGCTTTAAATCATTCTTAACTCCTCTTGCTCCATCGAATCTAACACACCTTCAAGCATTATTGATTTCTCCTCCTCAGTGTTTCCTTGGCCGTCCTGTCATCGGCTCAGTTCAGGCCGGTGCTGTCACATGCGTGGGCGCCACCCTGGGTCTCAGGCTTATCTCCAGGCCCCATTGTGTCCTTGTTTTGCACGGATCCTTAATGACACAGCCACATGATCGATCCTCGGGGTTCTCCCCCACTCATTTCACTGCACCGAGGCCTTCAGTGGCTGCCCACCCATCCCTCACGGGCTAAAGGTCAAAGCCATCCATTTGGAAGGGCCGCTGTTTTTTTTTTCTTCTTAGGTGACATAAAATCAATATTTTCCTCTTATCTTCTTGGAAACCATCCCAAAGCAACAAAAAGAATTAGGGGGAGAGAGCACCCTCCGTTTTTGGTGAGCCTAAGAGTTGAAATCCCCAGTTCCGAACACCAGTGGAAAGCCTGCAAAGATCGATAGCCAATCAATAGGGGCACCCGTGGGGAGGGAGGTGGGAGAGAAGTCCGAGGTTGAGCCAGCAAAGAGTAACTCTTGGAGTTGGGAGGCATTCCCAGAGGCACAAAGCCTTCACGCTTTCTGGGCCACAGCAGAGGTGTGGCGGGTGGCAGATGCCGGGCCAGGGGTGACTGCAGGAGGCGGGCCGGGGTGGGGGGTGGGGGGCCCACAGGCCTGCATGCAGGGAGCGCCTGCCTCCGTGGCAAAGGTGGGGGAGAGAGACTTTTCACAGGGAAAGTCCACGCTGCTTTGCCCCCTGGACAGGGAGAAATAAAATCCAAGTTAACATAAATCCCTGGGTCATAAGGACCGCTTGGCTTTCCTGGGACAAAGCCTGTGGTCGGCTCGCCCTAGCTCCCTGCTGTAGGAGGGGCACCCGCTTCAGCGATACGTGATGGAAAAAGGAGGAGACGCCTGGCAAAGGCAGAGGAGGGTGAGAGGCAGTCACGCAGCGGCGCCTCCGTGGGGCAGGAGGGGGTGGTGACCGCAGTTCCCTGCATCTGAAAGGGCACGCTGACGTGTGAGAGCGTCTCTGGAGAGATTACGCCATCGAGATCAGGAAAGAGGTGGAAGGAAATAAAACCGTCACAGAAACACAAATAAAACTGTAAGAAGCACCAGGAAGAAGAACTATGGACGAAGGCGCAGGGATCAGTCAGAAACGGAAAGTCACCCACGAAAGGAAGGAAAACCCAGGAAGAGTCCACGGGACTGGGGGAAAGTGACGGCCGTGGAAGATGGCGCAGGAGCGCCCACAGGTGTGTCCTCGCAGCCCCAGAGGACACACGCCGGAGGAACGGGCAGAGCCGAGACTCAAAGGTGTGGTTGACAGGAAAGACTCGATCTGCATTCTGAAAGGTCGAGATCCATCCCAGGAGAACCTGACACAGAGGAGTCAACTCTGAGGCACGCCAGGGACGTTACTGCGTTTCGAAGGGAGGATAAAGCCCTGGGACAGTCAGGGAGAAAATGAAGCCGCTTGGGAAACAAAGCCCAGGCGGGCCACAGTCAGTGTCGGAGCAGGGTGGGGCGAGAACTGCACGGTCCTCCAGGAGGGGAGGGGTGGCCCGTCCCAATGGCGGGCCACATCCCCGGCATCCCTTCTGAGGGAACTTCTCCAGGACAATCGTCCAACCACCCAGCGCAGTGTGGAGCCTCCGCGTATTGCACTGTGACAGCCAGGCTGCACCGAGTGGGGAGCAGAGGAGGAAACCAAACGGCTGTGCTGTCCTGGGCCAGGGACACTGTGGAAAACGCACATCAAGCCTGACCCGTGCGCCACGCCCCACACAGGCAAACGCACCCAACGTTACGGGTAGTAAGGAAAGAACTAGAAGACAGCATATGTGCACGCATCTTCAAACATCCCCTGAGAGAAGCCTAGAAGGTTCTAATGAACACAAAACCAGACGCCAAGAATGACGAGAAAAAAGGACTCATGAGTGCGAGTACTGAAAAATCTTCCTCGTTGGCCAAAGTGCCAATGGACAGGCAAACATAATAACGTACTGAGAAAATTATATGTAATTTTTATTATGAATTGATAATCTTATTTTTATTTGTAATCTATTTCAGGAAAAAACAACCCTGCATATTAGGGGCTTGAAACTATAACCATTAGTGGCTCCCGGTCTCTGAGCCGGCGACTCGGACGGCTCAGCCTAGCGGTTCTCCTGCTGCGCCTGCGGGTGCACCCCTACCGTGGCCATGGACTGGTGGTCCAGGGTGACGGAACTCACATGTCTGAAGTTGACAGCCCTGTGACCTCTCGCCCTGTAAGAGGCTGGCCTGCTTTCTGTGCGTGGCCCGTCCGCGGCGGCGAGGGGATGAGAGAGACAGCCGCACGCCCTCCTGAAGCCTTGCTCACCGCCAGCTCCTCCACTGCGCCCTGGTCCAGGCAAGTCAGGAAACCAGCCCCGGGTCAGGCTGAGAGAGCCAGGCTCCTCCCCTCGGTGGAAAGGCTGCTCGGAATCTGGGGGCATGCCACACGCCATCATGCATTTGACATGTATTTTAAATAATGGTTGTACATCAGTTTTTAGAGGCTAGCGACTGACTCCAAAGAAAGAACTCACAGAAAAGGAAATTTGAAGAGCTCGTAAATATAGGAAGACACTGAAACTCACTCATAAAAGGAGAAAAGCAGATTAAAAGTCCACCGAAGGATTCTATTCTTCACCAATTTGATGAGCAGAGATTGGTTAGATTCCCCTGTTTTGACAATATAACGGGGGAAAACGTACTCTCATTCTTTGCTGTTGGGGGTACCAGCTGATAGAACTTTGGCTGAGGACACTTTGGCAGTAACTGTCAATATTACACATGGGTATTCTCTGACCAGCAGTTTTGCTTCCTGGAAGACGTCTTACAAATACAATAGCCCGTGAACACGGGAACAGAGCATACACTGGCTTTTCTTTGCAGCATTGTTCGTAGTCTCAAAAGATTAGAAACACTAACTACTCATCAGTAAGGGCTGGTTAAAGAGATCACGGTTCTGCCACACAACAGAATATTATGCAGCTACAAAACAAATAAGAAGCCCTGGCTGGTGTGGCTCAGTGGGTTGGGCGTCATCCCATAAACCGAGAGGTTGAGGGTTCAATTCCCATTCTGGGCACATACCCAGGTTGCGGGTTTGGTCCCCAGTTGGGGCGTGCTTGAGAGGCAACTGATTGATGCTTCTCTCCCACATCGATGTTTCTCTCTCTCCCTCTCTCTCTCCCGGCCTTCCTTTCCCTCTAAAGTCAATAGGCATGTCTTCAGGCAAGAATAAAAATATAAGTACAAATAAATTTTTAAAAAATGAATAAAGAGATCCATTATGTGAGGATGTATTTGGTTGGTCAAAAAGTCAGTTTGTTTTTTTTCCATAAAAGAAAAGACAGATTTTTCATTTTCACCAATAACTTTACTGATTTGGATCTTTTGAGTATGTCAGCTATCTCTGACTATTGGCTTCTGGTAGACAGAGGCCAGAGGTGCTGCTAAATGTCTTCCAATGCATAAGACAGCCCCTGGGCAAAGAGTTATTTGTCCAGAAAGTCAATAGCACCAAGAAACTTTGCAAACCACTTTTGACACATTCGATCAGCTGTAGCACCTTCTCCATACACTGTACAAACCTTTTTTTGTGTTTCAGTTGCACTTTTACATTTCTTGAAATAATACAGCATAATATACCAAAAATGTTGTATTTTCTTCCATCTTCAATATGAAAATGGCTGCACAAGAACTCACCAATTCTGGTAAGTTTTTGTTTAATGCATGCTGATATGACAGCTGTCACAATACAATGTAACAAAATTGTCTCAATGTAACAAAATTGTCTCAAACAAAGTTAAAGACAAGTGAGCACTACTAAACACATTGTACAGAAAAAACTAAACAAACTTTCTGGCCAACCGAATATATGCCACTGTGACTGTGTGTGCATGACTGTGTGTGCGTGTGTCTGTGTGTGAGTGGGAGAGAGAGAGATGGGGTGGGGGGAGAGAAGCACAATGTATCTCTCTGGCAGGATAAATAAGAACCACAGGACATTAACAGCATGTGTGCTCTCTCGATCTTTCAGAACTTTGAGCTCTGTAAATGAACTGCCTGTCCAATCAATCCACGGTTTTCCAGCGCCCAGTGTGAACCCTGCAGCCCCCTCCGTTAGCTGCAGGTCACCGTCCAGCGTGACTCTGCTCCAGTCTCCCTCGCGGCACACTCGCTCTCAGAGTGGGCTCACACCCACAGCCTGGCCCCTGAGCTTCTGTGTCTGTCCCTTTCCCTAACCTACAACCCCTCTTCTTTGTCCTCCCAAAAGCCCCCGGCCTCCAAGATTCATCTCAATGAACAATCCTCGAAGCTTTCCTTGGACGCGCCCTGTCTCACGACTCTCTCCTCCACGCACTCCGGAATCCAACCGTCTGCTCCGTTCCCCCTCGTAATGCCACCACTTTGTCACGTTCCCCTCCTCGTTAGCAACGTTCATGACCACATGCCTTTGTTCCCCAACTACCCTGCACGTAGCCTGAGGCTCTGCCTGTGTTCACCTACCTCCGCTTCTCCGTAAACCCTGGCAGAGTGCCCTGCGTGGAGAGGACCTCAGCACGTCTCCCAGTGTGGACCTGAGGGGTCCGGGTTAGGGTTGGCTGACAATGGCTGCCACAGACGTGTCACTGTCCTGGCTTCTGGACTCTGTGAATGTCCTCTTTCACAGTTCAGGTTGTGCAGATATGATTGAATTAAGGATTTTAAGATGACGAGGTCGTCCTTGATTACCTGGCTGAGCCCAGACACTGCCCCAAGTGTCCTTAGAAGAGGGGAAGGCTAGAGGCCAGGTAGGGAGGGAGAGGGCAGCAGGGCCACAGAGGCGGGGGCCGCCAGGGGCCTCCGGGAGCTGGACAGGGCAGAAAACGGATTTTCCCCACAACCCCAGAGAGTGCTGCTGGGCCGCCATTGACTTCCTCCCAGCAAAGCTGATATTGATCGATCTCCAGGCCTCCAGAACTGCGAGAGAATCGATTTCCGTTCACCGCAATAAATTCGGTGCCTCCACATGTTGGTAATAAGTTATGTCAGCCACAGAAAACTGGTACACACAGCAGTAAACGGTGACACAATTAAGTGACATGATGGTGTCACTACAGTGACACCGTCCCTTAGGGACAGTGATGGGACAGTGAGGGTCACGGGCCCTGTTCCAGGCGTGAGCAGGCGTGAGAGGCGTGAGGCCAGGCCGCTGCTCCAGGTCAGACCCCGAGGCGGCACAGACAGGGCAGAGCCAGCTCTCCCGGCACTCACCTCCGTGACTCCGTTTCCCTGCAGCTCTTACGGGCCCTCATCCTGGAACCTCCGACGCACAGACAGACGACTGAAGCGAGGCCCACTGCTCTGCTGTGCTCCTCGGCTCACTTGAAAGTGATGACCCTACCCGGCCACAGTCTCTGTACTACGAGAATTTACCATTTCTATGACACACGGGGTCACAACGGGGCCCCTTCCTGGGAAGGGCAGCCCTCCTGAACTCTCTGCTCAGACTCCCCGGGGCACACTGCAGCATGGGACCGCACACCACAGGCCTTTAGCCAATCAGTGCATCGTCTTCTCTCTAAACCCTGGGCCACTGCAGCCAGGCGCCCTGGATCCGGGAGGCGTGGCATTGCACAGGGCGAGGACAGAGATCCACGGGGAGCATTCGTCTCTAAGAGACCTGGGTCCACTCCCCACCGCAAACGGTCCAGGGACAAGTGCGTCCATGAGAAATCGGACCTGCTTCCTTATTTGGGGTTACTGTCGTCGTTAGAGCTTGCTCCTCTAAAGGCTGGGTTTGTTCGGTCCGTCCTTAAAGTCAGACATTATTCTAGAATCGGGAGATACTGCCGGGAAAACCGGAGCTTCTTTCCCAGCGAGGGCAAGCAGAGCACAGACAGAGGGATGGATGGAAACATGGGACGTCCAGGGAGCCAGTCGTCCCAACGAGAAGTCACGGCACAAGGTGGAGGGGTGGGGCGCGAGAGGGGATGCTCTCGGAGATAAACTTCTCCAAGGAGAGTCTATTTTCTGTGACGTTTTCCGTTGGAGGTGTCGTTTGAGATAGGAAGGGAGCGGGGAGGGAACATCTCTTGACTGACGTCCTCTGCCACGTCATTTTCTCTCGTCTCCAAGGAGTGTCCCAGCTGAGGGCCCATCAGCGTGACAGAACTGGGCGGCTGCTCCTCCCGCCCCAGATGCTGACGCTCCCCGGCTTTCTCACCTGCGTGCAGACTGTCCGAGAAAGCCCACTGGGACTAACAGACTGTCCCCTCCAGGACTGTCACGAGGCCACCTGGGTTGTGACGAACACCTTTGTAGCCTGCAGGGCCCGGGCACCTCCCCCTGGGGCAGCTCAGTGCCCTCAGGGTCTCTCAGTGGACCCTTGCATCTGGGTTGGGCTATTTCCACCCACCCCCACCCTGGGATATCACGTCATCTCAGTACCCACCTAGTGCAGTGATGCAACAGATGGTCTCAACATCCAAATGTCCTATCAATGGCCCACTCTGGCTGCTAGTGACACCACCTACCCAAGCTGCCCAAGGATCCTGAGGTGACGAGCCCCCGTGAGCACTGAAGGAGAACACCAGGGCCTGGAACTTTCTCCTCTGGCCTCTCTCCGTGGGCAGCATGGACCTGGGGGATTCTCAGCAGCCACAGTGATGCCAGGTCACAGCAGAACCATCCCCCACTCCAAGCCCCCTCCAGCCTGGGTGATCGGGGGCCTGCACGCTGCCCCCCTCTGCAGCCCCACTGGGTACCAGAGCAAATGTGCCCCTGCCCTGGGCTTCCGCTGCCCACCTGCTTCATTCACTGAGCGCTGTTCATGCACATCCCTGTTTTAAAACCTCCTTCAATTTGAGGGTGCATTCTGCATTTTGTGGACAGACGTCTCAGTGCAGGAACCTTGAAGGACAGCGAGTGCCCTTCACCAGCCCGAGTTTGGGATGTGGCCACTGACCCCCGTCCCCTCCTCCAGGCACTGGAGCATGCCCTCCTGTGGGGTGTCACCTCCTGGTCTGTGGGCGAGTTCATAGAGTCACCGATCTCTTCCTCCAGCTGTTGAAGAAAACTAGTAATGCTGGGGAAGTGTGACATCCAGCCATTGGGCCTACACAGCGCAGCCCAGTCCCGGTACTGAAGCCTGGAAACCCACCTTCCGCAGAAAATGCTAGTGACGTGGCAGCAGCCAATCCAGGCTGCTCAAAGCGCTGGCTCCGCCCCCGAGATGTGCAGGCTGAGCCACCCGGTGAAATTGCAGGACCTTCTTCCAAGCACCACTGACTTCATGACGCAGCATTTCACCTCGCCCCACGTCCAAGGCCAAGCTCACGGGGAAACTGGGTGGAATAGGTGGGGGACGTGGGAGACATCAGTCGGGGGTGTGAACTTCCACTGACAAGGTGGCATCTGCTATGCAGCACGCGGCCCGGGGTAACACTACCGCACCACACACCCGAAAGCTGCTCAGAGACTAGATCTTAAATGTTCTCACAACACACAAAAATGCTGTGATTACGTGAAGTGGTGGGTGCACTGACTAACCGTATTGTGGTGGTCATTTCACAACATCCATGAGTACGAAAACATCTTGTGGCGTACCTTCACCTTACTCGATGTTACATGTTAATGATGTCCCAATAAAGTTGGGAAAAAATATTGTCTCAAAAAGCAAAAAAGAAAACAATTTCCTTCAATGGCCAGAGACGTCACTCTGAAAGGACAGTGTTGTACTTGCTGCCTCTTTAGATGTACACACCTACAAGACATTTATCTCCAAAGGTAAGCGCCACAGAGCAAAACATAGCATGTCTAATTGGACTAGTCCTCAGAGACTTCCACTTACTGAAAACCACAGTAGAGTTAGAAATACATTGTTTTTATTTCTGCTGAGGAAGCTAAAAAAAAAAAAAGACCATGGAGGAAACCCCAAAGAAAAATAAGGAGAGGAAGCACTTCAAAAATTGAACCTGAACTTAAAAAATCTCTCTCGATATTTGTAACATTTCGTTATGACACACTTGTGCCCAGAGGCAAATGGACCTGTTGTCCAATCAGTTCCCGTTGTAGCCGTTGGACGCGGCCCATCTTTTCACGCTCTTCCTTCCACGTGCTCACACAAAGCTGTCACAGTGGCGAACACACAGGCCCAGCCCACGCGCACTGACCCGTGTCTGCACTGGGGTCCTCCGCATTCTTTAAATTCGGGCTGTCCCCCTGCGCTGTGGCCTTGATGCTGGTCCGTAGTCCCTGTCCCCACGTCTTGAGGAACCACACTGGCCCCGCTGATCTGGTTTTTACATCAGGGATACAACACTGCGCAACTGAAGAAGCACACGCCTGGCGGAAACGGTGACTGGAACATGACCCTACAGGCACGGGGGCCAACTCTACTCTCATTTTATCAGCTGACCATGACGTGTGTACTGGCGAACTGAGCTTTAGAGGACACAGTAATCAAGAATTTAATGAGATTAGGAAAAAATCACGTGAAATCTTACTTTTCAGATTGGAGAGATATCTGTGAACAAGGTTATGTCACTTTTTACGCAGAGAACTACGGACTTCCCTTGGGACCAGTGACCCCTGATGGAGAGCTAGCGACCGCCCTTAGAACCAGCTCGTGGTGGTGGGGGCGGGGAGGCCAGCTCCCTGCTCCACAGGCAGGCTTGGCTCAGATGTCCCAGAGCACTGCACCACGGCCCCCATTTTTATCACCAGAATTAATACCCCAAGTCATGTGTGCCTATTTTCTTTAAAAAACAAACAAACAAACAAAATAACTGTCTAGCCTGCCCTGGCCAGTGTTGTTCAGTGGCTGGAGTGTCATCCCACAACCAACAGGTCACTGGTTCGATTCCCAGTCATGGCACATGCCTGGGTTGCAGGCCTGGTCCCTAGTTGGGGCGTATGCAAGGCACAGTGGATCGATGTTTCTCTCTCACATCCATGTTTCTTTCTCTCTCTTTCTCCCTACTTTCCCCTCTAAATAAATAAATACAATCTTTTCAAAAAATATTTTTTAAAAAACCCTAGCCTCCAAGTACCTATCCAGGGACACCTGGGATGCTTCCACTTTGTGGCTATTGCGAATGACGGGAAATCCTGCCACCTGTGACGACATGGGTGAACCGGGGTGACATTACGCTCCGTGAGGTAAGCCAGTCACGGAGGGCAAATCCTGCACGCGCCCACTTCCCAGAGGGGCCTGGCCTCGTGAGACTCGGAAGCAGAGCGGGCAGCGGTGGCTTCCAGGGCTCAGGTGGGCGGGGGAGAGAAGCGGGGCAGTGCGCTCAGTGGGGGCAGGTTCGGCTGCAGGAGACAGGTAGGACCTGGACATCGGTGTACAGCCTGGTGCCCGCATCACAGCGCTGAGCACTTAACACTCGCCGAGAGGTGCATGTGTCCTAACAGAAAACAAAACAAAGAGGTGCAAGGACACTTTGGGGGTCATGGGTATGCCCTGCACCTGGACTGCAGAGGGGTTGCACAGGTGCACGCCTGTGTGCAAACTCACCCGCCTGCACACACAGAGGCTTCTGTGTATCAACTACACATCAACACCGCTGTCAAAAGATCCAACCTCAAAGGTTGATGATTTGCCATTCTGGCCAGCTGGCTCAGTTGGTTGGAGCATTTCATACACAAGAAAAGGTTGTAAGTTCGAATCCTGGTCAAGACACAAAGCTAGGTAGTGGGTTCAGCCCCTGTCAGGGAGACAACCAATTGATGTTTCTCTATCACATCGATGTCTCTCTCTCTTGCTCAAAAATCAATAACAACATATCCTTGGGTGAGGACTTAAAAAATAAATAAAAAATATTTTTGATGCAATTTATGAAGGAAATTGCCTTACAGGGGCCCTAATGATGGCCGCACCAGTGTCGTTATGGATGGGGCTCACCTGTGCCTTGGCGCCACCCCCACAGTCACTGGCATGTCCAAGTTGTGGTGTCCCTGGGGTTTTAAAACCCACAAAGCTTAATTAATTGATGAACTTATTCCACAACTGTGTTGTGAGCACAGACCGTGGGTGAGGCCCTGTTCCATTTGCTCAGTGATCCCCACCTTCCTGGGGCTCCCCCAACAGGCCAGTCCAATGGAGGAGTCACTTTCAGTAAATCACTATTCCATGACAGTTGTTACAGGGTGGCTTTAAACACACATCCCTTAGTTCTTCCCAGCAAATTTACTCAAGAGATTTTTAAGTCTGGTTGCGTATTTCAGTGACAAAGTTACGATGCAAAGTCAATTTGTTTTCTAGACAGAGGTCCTGATGGGCTATGCATAGATGAAACATCTGCAGGGGCAGAAGCACCGTAGTGACAGACACGTAGGCAGGGACGCTCACCGGCCAGCTCTGGAGCTCCAGCCGCACGAGGGGTACAGGGGAGGACCGAGCGCGCAGTCTCAGCTACTCCGACTACGCTTAGTGCACGCATGCGTGATGGGGCGGCGACAGGAGAGAAACGATGAAAACTGAGCTGGCGGCTGATTAGGGCACCCTCATGTCATGTTGGCACACGTGCATTTTGTAGCAATAGGATCTTACCCTACCGGTAATATTAATGTGCATTCCCTTTGACCCAGTAATTGCATTTCTAAGTGCCTGTCTCACAGAACAACCAGACAAATATACAAGATAAGAGTATAAGGATGGTTACTGAAATTTAATAACAGTAAGAGACTGGAAGACTTAACTGCCCCTGTCCCAACGGGGAGAGTCTTAAATAAATGATACAATGCAAACCGGGACACATGGCAAGACAGTGTATGTGGGAGCTTGATTTGATTTGGACAAAAATTGTATCTTACTGCTGTTTTCTCAGAGGAGCAGCAAACGAAGGGGTTGGCTCGTGCTCAGGAATCCCTGAGTGGCAGAATCTCACTCGTGAGGCTGGTGCGGCGCACACCCCGTGCGCAGGAGGGATGAGACCTACGGAGGGAGGAGCGCATGGCGCAGAGGACCAGCGGGGTCAGCTGGACCGTGCAAAGCGTGTTTCCTTCCTGTTCTCTGTGTACCTGTCTCCGCATCTCTCGGCCTTTCTCTGTGTCTCCCTCAAACCCAAACAGTTACGTGGAAGTAAGTTCAGCGTTCACATCTGCCATCTCGCTGTGTGATTGGCAGGTACTGGCGCTGAAACTCATCCACGGTATTATGTGTGTGTTATTAAAGAGCAAGGTGCAGATCGCTGCCAATTGTGATCCCATTCTAGCAAAACACACAGGTGTGGCTGTGTCTGAGTGCGGATGTCTGTGATGGAACTAATTCAGTATCAAAACAGAAAATATACACAGTGGTTACCTTTAGGGAGTAGCTCTAGAAAACTGGGCGGGGTAGGTATTTTATGTTATCGCTTGTATGCATTGCTTAAATTTACCATAATACTTTGACAATTTTTTAAATCTTCACTGAGGACACGTTCACTAATTTTCAAGAGAGAGGAAAGGGGCGGGGAAGGGAGAGAAAGAAACATCGATCAGTTGCCTCCCGCAGGTGCCCCAACCAAGGATCGAACCCGCAACCCTTCGGTGTACAGGATGATGCTCCAACCAACTGAGCCATCCAGCCAGGGAATACTTTGACAATTTAAAAAGTATTTTTAAATATGGAAACCAGGGCCACTGTGGCCTTTGACCTCTGAGCTTTTGGTGGTTTCCGTAGCTCCCCAGGTCCTTCTTCCTCCCTGGGTTTATCGCGCTCTGCCTTGCTTCAAGTCACAAGAGAACTGAAGTGAACCGTTCTTCCCGAACGAATCAGGGTTCACACTGATTTCTGTAAGTGGTCCTCCCACAAGGGAACCCGCAGGTGTCAGGAGCAGGAGCTGAGCGACCACGCTGACTCGGGCCCCCTGACATCTCAGCTGCGGCGACAGCCGCCCTCGACTCTCCGCTACACGCACGCTGCATCCCACCCTGGGAAGGAGATGGTGCGGACGCCAGCCAGGACCTCCCCTCTTCTGTGCAGTGGGGACCCACCGCGCTCCCAGCGGTGCTCTGTTAGGCCGGGTCCAAGCCCATTAGGCAGGAAGCAGTATTTAATTATGCAGCTCGATGCACGAAGCACTAGCTTCCACTTTCAGGCCCTAGCGACGTGAAAGAAACGGAAGCGTCCTAAGAAAGACCAGGACAGATGTGCTTCCGTCCCAAACTCTGCGTGGAGGAGGGGACTGGTGCTCAGACCACCCCCCCCCCCACCCCCGCAGCCCACCGATGAGCCAGGCGGGCGCTTCTCACCCCCTCTCCTCCCGAACTGCTCCGAGCACTGAACTGCGCTGTGTGGCCACCCCGTCCTGCTTCTCGCCACTTGCCCCTTTCCTTGCTTCTGTGACCCTGTGTTCTCTTATCTGTTTTCCTTCTGTCTTCTGACTCTTCATTTTCCTGCACTAGTTCCTTTCCATCCGTATGTCCATCTGTCCGTCGTCTGTCCACTGATCCATTTTTAGCCTTTTATTCCTCGCCGACCTTCCTCAGGCATAATGACCCTTCCGTTGTTTCCCAGCTCCCATCCCCTCCTGAATATCCCGATATCCATCTGTGGGGGGGGGGTCCCCACTGAGTACAGCCTTGACAGAGGTGATATTCTGAGCTTGACCCCAGTTGAGCTTCCAACCACCTAAACCAAGGCACAAGAGTCAACACCCTGCTTCCTGGTGTAGCCAGAGGCAGACCACGTGACCCAGACTCAGCCAATCCGATGCCTGTAAATCCTGAGCAAGTGAAGCTAAGATAGCGGGCCCACTGGAGGTCAGGTTCATCAGTTGCTGGCCTGCTGCTCCCGTGTGAACTTTGCGGGGGTCTCTGCTTCCTGGTACCCGGCCCCCTCGCAACAGGTGCGTTTCCCAGGCCTGGTCGCTCAGTCTCCCCTAGTTTAGCTGTGCCTGCAATGCTCTTGGAGAAATTACCTTTTGCATGTGATTCAGATACTTGTCACCAGGAACCCCAGGTAATCAGGGAGAGTAATGGCACTGCGTCACGGCTTCATTTGTCTCCTGTCACCTGGAATTTGATAACTGCAATCACCCCAAACCTCTCTCCTGACTTCTGAAAATGACCTCGAGCAAACGACTGGATGTCACACCCTGAGGACCCGCCGCCCTGCCCAGCAACAGCAGTGTGAACATCAGGGTCTCCTCACCCCCGTTCCTGCGCCCGCCACATGCCACCACTCCTCCCTGGGCCGCCCAAGCATCCAGCCCACCTTCTGCATCTGCACTGACCGAGCCTTGACTGGGTCCGTATTTTCTCCTGCCTAGAGCGTAGCATTTCTCTTCCTCACCGAGCAGTCTTTCTGGTCCCGCCTCCACTCTGTTTCAGAGTGGATTGTTCAGAATGAAAATCTGGTCCCATCATTCCCTTTTCCAGACACTTCAAAAGCTCTGCTCTGCCTACGTGAGAGAATCTCAGACGAGCTCTTCCAAAACCTCGGACAACTCTGGCAGGGAAATGCGGTGCTGATACAGAATAAATGATGCCTTCGCATTCACAGGGAGAGTCTTAGCTTCCACGCCACTGGGCGAGCACAAGCAGACGGCTGATCAGACAGGCTGCAGTCCAGCGGGGGCAGATGGCTGCAGACAGACAGCTGCGGACGCGTTTTCTCCTTTTCTTTTTTTTTAGTCACAAAGATACATCACATCCTGAATTTCTAACAGAGTGGCTATCCTAAGCCTTCCACTTGGTTTGCATTTAGCTACTCTGTGCGTCTTGGCTGAAGCCTTTATTGGAGACCCCACTTCCTAACCCCCCCGCATCTCCTGTGCTGAGGGCAGGTCGCCCCGAGCAGCATTCAATTTCCTGCCTCCCATCCCGTCAGGGCAGGCTCTCCACTCTCCCCGGTCCAGGAACCCTGGGGGAGCATCTCGTGTTGGTGTGGGGAAGCCATCTGGTGCCAAGTGTATGGACTGCTGGGTTCCTGGGGCAGGTGGGAGCAGAGGTCAAGATTATTACACACTAAGGGACAGGTGTTGTCATGAAACGCCAGTCTGCAAGCAGATGTTGGCACTGGACGGGACTCCAGAAGGTATGTCCCAAACGCCCCTACTCCCTCCCCTCCTGCTCTGACACGTGAGTTTGTAGAATGACAGGCGTGGGCTGTGAGACATTTAGCAAAGGTATGACACACCTTTATGGCAGGGACGCGACAGCAACTTAGAAAAACTTACTTAAGGAGTCAGCGCTTTCTCCCCGGCACTGAGCTGGAGAGGCTACTCTGCTCCCACTTCACATACAATTAGCAAAAGAGCAGTAATGCTCCTAAAACCGGAACCTTTGTCCTCACGAGGCTAACCCGGGACGCTAGAGGGGTCACAGCAACGGAGGGAGGGTTTCAGTACGCAGTGGTATGAGCTGCCTCTTACCTCTTGGTAAGTTGGTAATATTACTAACACCAGAAACACACACATAATCAACATCAGTTTAAAACTCAGAATCAAGCTCTACTTCTTGTGATGTGGAAAGAACCAACAGAACGTTACCCAAACAACAAGAAGAAAAGAGATGGATTACCTACAAAACTGCAGTATTTATTGAGCCCATCAGAGAGCAAAAGTGGCCAGGCAAACCGGTTAACTGAAATCCAGAGCGACGAGTGCTCCAAAGGTGATGCCCCCTGAGTCACCTGTAGCTGAGCAACGGAGGAAGAGGCAGCCTCCGTACCGGGGGCAGGACGAAGTCAGCTGAACCTGTAATGAGTCCTCCGAGGCGGAGTGTAGACTAGTGGATCGGCGTGGGAGAGCTGGAAGACTCAGACGCAGGGGAGGTGCACCCACGCTGAGCCTCCGCAGTAGCCCACTAGGAGGAGTGGGTGCGGGGTGGGGACAGGGAGAAGCGGTTGGTCAGGGTGGCCCAGGCTTGTGGGAGGTGAGCAGGGGCGGCGAGAATGGCACGAAGCCTGCCCACTCTCCCAACCCTTCTCCCTCACAAAGCAACGCCGCGGGTCCAGAAACTTCCTGCTCCTGGGGCAGCAAGGGCAGCAGAGCCAGCTCACTCCAGGGGCGAGGCGGGAAATCCGCTCCTTGGGATACACGCACAGACCCAGTGCTGCTGGGGCGGGCTAAAGTGAACCCCCAACCCCAGACTTGGGTCAGTTCCCAGCTAGGCTCCCTCAGCCCACACCCCCACACCAACGGCCGGACCCAGAAGATGTGGGCCCACTTCTGAGCACCAGTGACCAATAACACGGTCTCTCCCGTTCCTGTACACGCAGCAGCCAGTGTCCAGTCCGGCACCGTGAGACTCGCAAAGGGCAGGGAGAACCACTCTGCCCCCAGATAAAGCAGCCCACAGAACCAGACAGAGACTGGCAGACTGGACCCATCAGTCCAGACCTTTAACTCGGACCCGAGTGTGGAGGCAGCCGGTGACGCAGGCGGGCAAACACGCGTGAGCAGGAGGGATTTCAGCACAGAGAGCTGCCTGGAGGACAGTTCTTTGAAAGGGACATTGTGGTTATGAAGTAAGCCTAAAGCTCCCAAGAAGGATGGTGGACGGACCCCCTTGTTAGGATGTCCGGAAGACACCTGGGTCATCTGACAACGTGCCAGTGGTGGACACAGCCTCCTCATGCAGACAGGATCTGGCTAGATGTCCATCGGACCACCTCCCGCCTCTGTAGGGAGCTACCTTCACATCAGAGTGAAAACGCATGGCTTTTTTTTTTTTATCACTTCACCAGGGAGAGCTCCTACACAGGGGTCACACAGAAACTGCTTGCACGCCCGTAATATTCTGTTTCTTGGTGTGGATGTGGGAAATTTCCACTTTGTAAAAATCCATCCAGCTGTACACTTACAGCATATACCTCATTATGGATATTTTATTTCAGTGAGAATGTATTTTGAAAATGGCTTACTAAAATATTTCTGGTAAAATGTGTTTCCTTGTCTAATGGTAGCTTCTAAAGCAAGTTAAATACACATGGGTTTCGACAGCTTGACAATATAACCTGCCCTGGCAGGTGTGGCTCAGTGGACTGAGTGCTGGCCTGGGAACCAAACGGTCACAGGTTCGATTCCCAGTCAGAGCACATGCCTGGGTCTCTGGCCAGGCTCCCAGTAGGGGGTGCGGGAGAGGCAACCACACATGGATGTTTCTCTCCTTCTTTCTCCCTCCCTTACCCTCTCTAAAAAGAAATAAAATATTAAAAAATATATATAACCCATTTAGCTGACTACTTATTATCAGGGAATTATCTGGATTATATAAACGGATTTGTGAATGTTTCTTTTCAGAATAAGGACAGAAATTCATCTGCACAGAAAAGCTGCAGTAACAAATACAGGAGAAACACAGGCAGCAAACACATCTCGGGGAATGAGGAACCAGAGAGTGACGGGGGCCTGCAGTTTCCCCAGGGCCTGACTCAGGAGGCACCCACAGACAGAGCCCCCTCCCTTTTAATCAGACGGATAAAATGTGCATCCAGGTCAGAGCTGGGTGCATTTGCTGTCCCACCACGTCCTTCTTAGCAGCACTCGCAGAACGGCGAACCACTCACATGACAGGGTCCCGGACAGGGTCCCGGACAGGGTCCCGAACAGGACGATGGAGTACTTCGTGCTGAAATCCTGACTGAGCCTGCACCGCTCACAGACGCCCCCAGGGCTCTGAGAGGCCCAGAAGTACACCAGGCCTTCACAAATGGACCTTTCCACAGTCCTCCCCCAGCCTTCGGCCGCCCACAGCCTGCCGGGCAGGAAGTCATGGTGCCTGTTTGCGGAGAGAGGAAAGCAAAAGGCCAGCCTCGGCCAGCTTCCCCAGTGACATCAAAGGAAGCTCCTGCTGCAACTGCAGAGAGGGACGAAGCCGGCGCCCACTAAGCCCTCCCCATGTGTCTGACGCTCTCTTCACCAGGACTTGCCACAGTGGAACAAAGCTCTCTGTAAAGGGGGTGGGGGGTGGAGGGAGTGGCTCCCCTTGCAGTCCTTCTCAAAGGGGCAACCCCCAAAGCCGGGCCTCCTCACCACCTTTCAGCGTTTCCCCACTGTTCTCTCTCACCCCCACGGACGGCTCCCGCCCCGCTGACTCTGGCGGCACCAGCCGCGCACCTGAGCCTTCAGGTGGCTTCCCCAGCAGTGCAGCTTTTTCAAAAGATGCATTTGAAAGCCCCCCTGTGAGTGTCTCACAGAACCAACCTGGGGGGACCGGTGTTAGGTCTCCTGGTCGCCCCTTCTGCCCCCCAAAATGTGGGCATTCAGCAGCCCCGCCGGAACCCTCATTCTCTTTAAGGATTGCTCTAGAAACCTAAATTGTTATGCCTCTCCTCTTCAAAGCTTTGAAATGCAACCGAGACAGCTCCCGAGTTTCAGTGTCCACTGTGATTCATCAAAGAAGATTTGGTCGGTATATTTTTGGTCAACGAACCAAAAGAAGTTGAAAATAAGAGTGGTGGAATGGAAAGGAAGTCTTTCATTCAGGTTTGCCCCTTTCCTCGGACTTAGCACCCGGGAGTCCGTCCAGTCGTGGGCGCAGTCCCCTACAGACTGAAGCAGAGGTTCAGATTGGGCTGATTTTCCAGATAAGACATCAATTTGTTTAGTCTCCTAATTTTTCTTTAACCTCTAAACCCAGGGTGTTCAACCGTGGCCTGCGGGCCGCATGTGTCCCAGGATGGCTATGAATGTGGCCCAACACAAAATCGTAAATTTACCTAAAACATTGAGGTGTTTTTTTGTGATTACATGTCACAGTGTATTTACTGTGTGGTCCAAGACAACTTTTCCCCTTCTAGTGTGGCCCAGAGACGCCAAAAGGTCGGGACCCCCCCCACCCCCCCAGCACGGAGCAGATGATGTTCTCAGTGGGTAGAGATAAATCGTGGACTCACTGAACTATGCTGGTGGGGATTCGGGATGTGATCTTGCCAAACCCCTTCACCAAACGTAGAAGGGGTGGCCAGGCTGACCTGGTCAAGACACCCAGTTAACGGCAGCACCAAGACCGGAATTCAGGCAGCCGGACACCTGGCGCCATCCCCTGGCCCTCGAGGTAGACGTGTCTCGGGCCTGTTCTCTGCTCCCCCAAGACATGGAGATGAAACTCCAATGCCGGCCGGGGCTGGTCCTCATTGCGGCCCGACCAGGGAAGGCCCTCCTGTCCCCCTGGGTGCCTGGCGGGCGGCCTCCAGGTCCTTGAAGTCAGAGGACTGAACGCTTCGTTTGTTTTGCTGGCTGTCGGCCGGAGGCCACTCTCAGCTACTGAAGGCCACCCACAGTTCTCTGCCACATGGGCGCCTGACACTGTCAGCTGTCCTGTCCAGGCTGGCCCGGGAGAAAGGAGATGGAAAGAGAGCCTGCTGGCAAGACAGACTCGCAGGCCACACAGCATAACTCGGGTTAGGACTGTATCCCTCCACGCACGGTGTTCCATGGGCGAGAAGCTCGCTCCAGGCCCCGCCCACACCCCCGATGAGCGACTATTGATTGGAGCGCTGACAGCAGGGAAGGGGGGCCGCTGGAGAACCCACTGAAGTCTGTCCCCGACACCGCCGGCCCAGCAACGCCAGTCTGGGCATTCACCCAACAGGGCTCCGTGCCCAGATCCACCGGAGACGGCCTCCACGCAGCCCCATAAAGTGGCCGTCACCTCTCCTCCCTCAGTTTTGCTGCCTTCACGCATGCTTCTCTCGAGAACTGTCACAATCCGAACCCCAGCCTCGCCTTCCACTGGGCACTCCCCTGACCTTGAACTTCATTCTGAAACCTATCAGGTGTTTCCATGTGCGGTCAACTCGCTGCGGTTCCTCTGCCGTTCTTGTCTGCGGCAGGTTCCGAGAGGGTCTCCTTTTGCTCATTATTGAGGAGCAGATCTTCCCTTTTAACACGTGAACCCCCATAACTCCTAACACGGCCCCCGAGTCTCAGGTATTCACCTCGAGGCAAAAACAACACTATCCCCGCGTGGTCTCCTCACCCCTGGGTGTTGTTTCCGTACCCACAAACCGCGACCACATGTCTTCCCAGGCACCCCCCCCCCCCGCCACAAGGGGAACCCTGCCAAGCGTCCTGAGCTGCCAAAGGCCCTTGGAGATTCTCTGCAGTCTCGGTCCACACGCAGGGCCAAGGGAGGACCCGTGCGGTGACCAGATGTGTGTGAGTGACGCACGACACAGGGAGCACTGCGTGTCACATAAGGGACAATCACAGTGCTTTTCTTTATACAGCGTTTCCCCCAAAGCAACACAGACGCCTCTACGCAAACAGCGAGGCCGTCCCCGTGCAGGGACAAGAGACCAAGTCACGGGAAGAAAACTATTAGCACCTCCTGGCCCGGGATCAGGCACATGGTGGCAGGGACCCTGGCTGCTCAGGCCTCCTCCCTCCCCGGAAGGAGCCGCAGCAACCGGAAAGCAGCAGAGAAGCCCAGGACTCTGGGTGTGGATTCCAGTGACTCTGGGTCACTCTGGGGCCACCGGGGAGCATCAGTTCCAGAGAGGCATAGCCTTCTATCGGCGCGCAGACTTCCACGGGGTCTCTTCCACGGGGTGGAGAAGAGAGGAGACCGAGATAGGAAGAGAGGGCTGAGCATGAGCGACAGTGTGTTCCAACAACCCAGCCAGGTCTCAGAGTCTCAGACGCCCCCCCATACACGCAGGGAACTGCAGAACAGGCTCCAGCCCCTGGAAAGTAACAGACACATTCAGCAGGATGTTCTGAGTCTCGTCAATACATACAAGTGGAGGTGCCCTTAGAGACACTGCTCCCTTCCCCTCTATTGAGCTGGACAGTGTTATGGCTCCTGAACTGAACAGCCAACAGAAGAGCTTTAAAAGAGAGCGCCCACGGATGTGAGGATTTTCTCCTGAAGGGATCGTGAAAAGTGCTGGAACACCATGTGCAGCTGTGCCGCGAAGAGCAGGCAGAGCCGGGAGCCAACCCCGCCCCTTTGAAACACTGGGCTCTCTCCGCCCGGCCCTCATTAGAGGGAGAAAAACGCGTGGGTCTCAGGCTGCCTTCCCTGCAGCCGGGAAGAAACAGACCAACAGCAGCAGGAAACAGGGGAAGACAGTTCTGGGCTAGTGGCTTGATCTCATCAATCCAGTCGAAGAGCTTTGTTGCTGCATGGTTTCATGAAAGAGGAAAAAAGGCTGACTGGCTACGATACATCAAATGAACAAACGAGAACTCGGATGAAAGCGGCCAAGCTCAAGTCTTTTAGAGGAAAAGGAAGAGAACAAGATGCTCCCAGGGGCCTGGCACCCTGTCCTGCCGTCGCTAGCTAGTGGTTGGTGGCACCCTCCAGTAAACTCTCACACAGTGACGTGACCGACACAGAGTTCAGTGCCAGGCTGATCCAGCACGGCCCCCGGGGTGTTCAGTTAGGGAAGCGCCAATGACAGACACATGGTTGGTCCGACATGTGTCTGTCTTGCCTCCCCACTATGTAATTTTCTAGGAAATAGTAACTGTACTACATACTTAGTGTATGTTTATCTTAGACATGAATACATTTACTGCCTCTTAGAAGCAGTGAGTGATTTGCTGTCTGGACGGATGGAGAGACAGATGACTGGATAGATGGGTAGGTGGGTGAGTGAGTGAGTGGTTGGGTGGGTGGGTGGCTTGGTGGATGGATGGATGGATGGGTGGGTGGGTGGCTTGATGGATGGATGGGTGGGTGGGCGGGTGGGTGAGTGGGTGGATGGATGTGCATTCACAGTAGTTTTCATGGTCTGAATGGTCTCCACCATTTACAAATGAACCCTCTCATAAGTGGTGTTTGAAATTTCTTGCAGTGATTTTCTGAAGCCCTTGCCTAGCCCATGGGTTCCTTTCTTCACCTTCTAGCCACCACAGTGAAACCCCTGGATGGATTCTGGGAGAATCACAAGGTGCAACACAGCCTACAGGCAAAGCAAACACAACCCCCCGGCCCCACACACACACACCGGGAGCCAGTCCTCTAGTGGTTTCAGAATAAACTCTAGTTATATAAGCTTTACCTACTTGTCACTTTGAAAACACATCAGATACATCTACAAGATAATTTTAGGATGAATATTTAATAAAACAAAACGCTGACTTAAAAGTAAAAGAGTTTGGATAAACTCTTGAAATCTGCTATTCCGGGTCATGCATTTCCATGGTCTTCAAACTATCTCAATGGCCAATGTGCTCTTTTAAAATGTACAGCGGAGGGGACATCAGGTCTGTCCTAGGCGCCACACACCGCACAACGCACTCCTCCATGAAAAGTGTCCATTAAACTCCCACACGTGCACGGACGAGAGAATGCACAAGACCCCACCATCTCACACCCACAGCTGAAAGTCTGTTCTTTCTTTTAAGAAGAGAACATCTCCCTGGCTGGTGTAGCTCAGTGGATTGAGTGCCAGCTGCGAACCAAAGTGTCTCAGGTTCGATTCCCAGCCAGGGTACATGCCTGGGTTGCAGGCCATAACCCCCAGCAACTGCACATTGATGTTTCCCTCTCTCTCTCTCTATCTCTATCTCCCTCCCTTCCCTCTCTAAAAATAAATAAATAAAATCTTTAAAAAAAATGAAGAGAACATCTTAATATACGTTCACTGGAAATGAGCAGACTCACCTCGTAAACAGAAAAATAAGGAGTCAAAATCAACATTCAGTAAGAAACACTTTTCTTCCGACCCTTTGGAACAAACCTTGGAGGACATACCCAGATGTTTACAACCCTGCACTGTTATGAAGTGGATGGTGAAGAAGCATAAAAATAATTTCCTAACCACGCCTTACCTCATCCAACAGACGAGACACCGCCGACTGACAAGGAGAAAACCTGAATGTTGCAGAGATTGCCTGTCAAACCAGACGACTGTTGTGAGAAGTCTCGGGAGCCCCAAACGGCCTCCAGCTTCATGCGTGGTAAATCACCAGAGAGGAGCCATTTCTCTCCCATGACCCCAAATGCCGTCATAAATCAAGGCCGACTCAGGCTGCGTGAGAAAAGTGTGTGCCCCTGCCCTAGACAACTGTCCAAGGGCCATCACCATTGTCCACCAGAGGAAGGGACCAGGTTCCTAACTGCACGGTCCGTCTCTAGGCTCCGCAGGGAGGGAATACAGCGGGTCTACACCCTCCTGATCAAGACGCACTCCCGCTGAACCGACACCAAGACATCACGTGTTAAAAAAAACCTGCCCCACCGCCTGACCCGGAGGGGCACACACTCCATCCCGCCAGTCCCGGGTGCCGCCTCTTCCCAGCACTCCCCGTGACCCAGGCTCCAGGATCACCTTCATCTCAGCGGCAGGAAGCCCCGTCTCACTTCCGGTGGAAGTTCTTGGGTACGCACACATCCTTGTTTCGTTCTCCACGGCCCGAGTAGAAGCGCTCGGAAACCTTGCTGCTCCGAGTGGGGTTTGCGTTGTGCCGGGAAGGCTGCGCTCATGGTGCAGGAAGACGGCTGCGACGCTGCAGTGCAGGCTCGGGCACTCGGAGGGGCTGCGGCACGACACCGGCCCGGGAGGGAGACAGGACCTGCAGGCAGCCCTGGAAGTGGCCCGGGCTTTACAAACTGCCTTATTCTTCTTTGTCTCCCCAGACCCGCTTTCTCTGCCTCCTCAACCAACCACACTGAAGCCAGAACAGCCACCTCACAGCATCTCCCACACTCACAGGACACCCCAGACTAGACCTTCATTTGCAGTTCAAGGAGGGAGAGCCTGAGCGGGTATGCGCCCAGGGCCCACCCCGATGGCATGATGCAATGAAAGGGGAGGTGGGCCGGGAAGACAGTCCCAAAGGTGTCAGCTCCAGCAGCCTCATAAAGACATGGCCTCTGCTTGTTTCACTCCGCTCCCCCACCCCTGGCCACCTGCCAGTCCTATCTCTGGCCTGTAGAGCACCTTCTCAATTCCCCTCACCCACTTTCACGTCTTCCCGGGGCCCCTCCACACCACTTTGCAAGAGAGGTCATCACAGCTAGACACAGCACTGTCTAGGAGACCGGCCCACGCCACACAGAGGTCGGGGCTGTCAGCGGAGTTCAGGTGGAGACAGGAGACCGAGGGACAGTGTCCCAGCCTCTGACTGAGAGCAGCGGTCAGCAGTGCTCCACACAGGCGAATTCCGAGAGACCCCGCAGAAGTGTGAATGCTTGAGGCTGGGTGTGTGTGTGCACATGGATGGAGTTTCATTACCCAATGTAACTAGTGTTTATTGGCTCAGGTGCCAGAGACGTGGGGTAGTTGAAGAATCACCCTGTGCCAAGTGTCACACCTCAGGCTGCAGAATAGCAGAGAGCCCTGCCCTTACAAAGCCTGTCACCTGTGAGTGTCAGCAGCACGCTCACACTAGCTGTGACAACATGCCTGAGAAGTGACAGCACTGTGGCAGCTGGCAAGGACGCTCACCAGACCTGACACGTGCAGGGAGGCACCCTGGAGGAGGCAGCACCTGCGCTGGGGCCTGAATGAGTGAGGGGACATGCCTTGGTGCACCTCAGGATGGCAGGTCAGGTGACCAGAGCATAACCTACCAGCAGAGGCGGTTCATGCTTGAAGCTGCCTCTGTGATACCCAGGCCACTGAGCTGTGCTCCAGCCAAATGACCTCCCAGGAGTTGCATACGACACTGCCACTGCCACGTGCACACACCGGCCCCTGCCTGGGGTGTGAGCCCTGCCCCTGCACCCCCCCCCCCAGGCTGACTGCTCTCCAGCTGCTGCGCTGGACCCCCCACCCTGAGAAAGGCCTCCCGAAGCAACCCAAGCCAGCTGTGGTCCCTCCATGTCGTCACTTCAGGTGTCGTTTCTCTCCCACTAGTCTGTGAGATTTGAGGGCAAATCTACATCTTCCACCACCAATCTCTGGGTGCTGGCACCAAGTTTAATAAACGAATACATGAAAATAGTGTATAGATGCCGGGCAAAAGGCTAGATACGATGTAGACGCCTTATTTTATTCACTCCTCACGACAGCCCTGCAAAGTGGCGACACTGTCCCTCAGTTTGCAGGTAAGAAAACAGAGGTTCACGGAGGCCACTGACTTGGTGACCTTTGTACGAAGGGAGGAAGCTGGGCTGTGAACTCAGCTCCCCGTGGGTCCCTTTGCTCTGCTCCCCCTGAAGCGTTCAAGGGACCACGTCGTCCCCTCCTGCGGTCAGGGATGGAATTCCAATGAGTCTCCTTATCGACACTCAGTAAAATGCTTAACGGAGTTCAGTGGCTCAGCTCACACACCAGTGGATTAATTTCTTTAGTGCAATCAACCTGCATTTTTCCAGCTGCTTAAGGAAAGGACAGGCTCCCGGCAGGAGGCTCTCAGGCTCAGTGCCCTGGGAGGAGACTCCGGACGGGCTCCTGAAAACAAGAGACGGCTCCCTGCCGGCCCATGCCAAAGACGGGGAGGCCGCTTCCTACAGGCGAGAACGTGGGCCCGGCCCATGTCAAAGACGGGGAGGCCGCTTCCTACAGGCGAGCACGTGGGCCCGCTGCCCTTCACCACCAGGTGCAAGGGTTTGCAACACCTGTGCGTCATCTGAGGGTCCCGAGGAGCACGGCGTTTCCTTTAAAAAATAACTGGTCTGCATTTTAATCCTTTCCCGTCTCCAGAAAGTATTTGTAAATCATTGGCAGGAATAAAACTTACTCCCTGAGACAACAGGAACTGCTACACTTCACGGTCACGTCCCCCCACCCCCAGCCCCCATCCCCTCTAACTGGTTTATTTTAACATCTTTTCAGTCTGGTGTTTCCAAATGCCAGGCTCCGTTCTAGATGTCTCGATAAAGTAACCAAATCATCGTTCTCTTACAGGCGGGTCATTTTTGAGTCACTGACCTGACCTTTACTGTTTGGGGAAGACCAGACAGAAGTTTCTCACCACAGAATCAACAACGCCACGAGGCTCCGTTCCGGTTCTCACCCGTGAGAACGGTCGGCGCCCGGCGCCCTGCACTCACAGTGCCGCACCCATGAGGGTGGCACAGAGAGAGCCGGAAGAGGGTCTTTCTCCACACACCCCACCCCCACCCCTTAGGGTCCCTTTCTAGCATTATAAACCAGGAGGCTCTTGAATCCTGAGATCCCCTGTCACCACGTGAGTTGGTCACTGCTCAGTGCCACACAGGCTCCCGGCCGAGGTTCAAGTCTCCAGTGGCAGGTGGAAGTGACCACCCAGCTAGAGAGGGGTGGGTGGTCATTTGAGACCTGCCCACCCTCCACTCTACAAATGCATTAAAATTGAACCCACCAGCATTTGTAAAGTCATTTTTATCTGAACACACCAGCACTGCATGATATTAAGAACACTAGAGGCAGGTAGACCTCATTTCAAGCAATACACATGACTTTTCAAAGCTCCTCCTGAAAGGTTTCTTTGCTAGAAACATGTCTGTGAGCTCACTATGTGAAAACGCCCTTTAGGGAAACTTTTTGCAAAGGGACACGCCCTGCTACCTGGAAGTGGTGGATCTACTTCCTGGATGCAGGTACCTGCGGGTCTGGCTCTCGGCTGGGGCACCCCGGGCGGTGACTGTGTCTCCTCTCTCTCATCTCTGCGTTCCAGCATAGGGTACGTGCCCCAGACAAGTTTGCTAAATGAATGAGTGAAAATAAAGGAGCGTTTATAGATGCTCCTTCATGCTGCATAAGAGGCTCCAGGCGGCATCTCCCAGATACGGGACTGCCATTGCCCCCGTGGCGAAATCCGCCAATCCCCACGCATCAGCCAGGCGTCCACTGCACGGAGCCCTACCCCTGACCTCCACCCCTTGCCCTCCCTTCCACAGCCATCTCCTCCCCCGTGGGGGCATCAGAAGGCATGCCAGTCAGCCACTTCCCTTCAGCTGTGGGCGAGGTGGGAGGGGACAGGGTCATGAAGAGAAACCACCTGAACTGTCCTGAACTCTAACGCATGTCCTCCGAGGGACCCATTTGTGGTGAGTGGGTGTGGGAGAGACACCACAGGCTCTTTCAGGGAGCTCTTCATTCTAACCTGGCGGGTCACGAAGGCCTAAGCGGTCCGGGAGGAAGGACGAGAGGTGGGGACTGCAGAAGGCGGGCCTGCCGGGCGCACCGTCGTCAGCAGACAGAGGTGGCCCCGGGAGCCTCAGCCTGGGAGCAGGCCAGGGAGGGCTCCTCCTGCAGAGGCGCACTCCCAGGGGACACTGGGCACAGTCTGGGAACGTTTTTGGTTGTCATGGCGGGGGATGCTGGAGGCCAGGGATGCTACTAAACACCCTGACATGCACGGGGCACCCCCCAAAAAGAAAAGAATTACTCAGTACAAGCTGTCAATGGTGCTGACATTGAGTAATCATGGGCTCCACCAAAGCCTGCCATCGAGAATTCTGGTCTAGTCGATGGTTCAGAAGGTCAAGGATGATGCTTGCGGTGGAAGAGGAAGGGCGGGGTGAAGCACTTTCACACTAAGGGGAGGTCAGCACGGATCCCTGCTGGGGTGCGTGAGAGGTTCTCGTCCTGCAGGCGGCCCCTCACTCAACCCACAGGCGTCTGCAGAGGAGACGCTGAGACCACCCCTGCCGTCCGGGCTCCGGGCGCACCCACAGCTGGGGATCGAGGAGCTGCCCAGGATGCTGCCCAGGTGTGGGTGCTCGGAGGACGGACGCCGGCCATGGAAAGAGCAACTCGACCCTTCCAACCTGCTTGTTTCCAGTTTGGTCCCCAGGAGGGTGTTCCACACGGCCCAGCCCTCTCAGACCCAGGGGCTCTCAGGGTTTTCCAGAACAGTCCCTTCCAAACTGGCGCTCGTCCAGAGTGCGGCTCGTCAGCCGTCTGCACTGTTCACAGTCCCCTCATCGACCTTCACTGCCCAAACTAGGTCTAGAAAGCAAACGGACACGATGCATGCCTGGTCGTTCAAACAACTCCTGCTGCCCCCAGGGGAACTCACTCAGACATCTCCAAGAGTCTAGAAATGGTCACTGGCAACTCCCTCAGCGGGGACAGAGACAGGCCACCTGGAAAGGTGACTCCAAGGCGACACGAGCGTCTTCATTACTCTTTCCCTACTTGGGTAAAATGGCAAAACAGCCGAAGCGCTGCTCTTAAAATGTCTTTGGCTGTATTAATAAAACATTAGTTTCTCTAAATTTAAACACTTAAAATCCAATTAATTCATCAAAATGTCAGTTGTCATCGAAAGCATGTTGGTAAGAAGCAAGTGCCTTGGAACAGAGAAGCCGCTTCGCGGGAACAGGGTGCAGAGGGAGCCGACCTCCCTCCAGCATGACGACGACCCCTGTCGCCTGTCTGCCGGTGTCTGCTCCGGCAAAGCCACGGCGGCGGGACAGCATCGGAGACGACCGCTGGTGGAGCGAGGGGCTCATCTCCCCCACGGCCTGCCCCCTGTCCCAGGGACACAGCATGCTTGCACCAAACCCAGTCACCGCTGCCGTGAGCTCCCCAAGCCACGCACCTTGGTGAACATCCCTACAAAGCACAAGGGGCTGGTCACACGTGGAGTCACAGGGATAAACCTGATTGTGCCTCCCGGGGCGAAACAGGCGAGTCCCTGAAGGCTGTGATTTATACCGCTGTCTGCAGTCACTCGGAAAGCAGAGACCAGAAGCAAGGCACAGAAAATTCCTGAGAGAAATTTTAAAAGCAGAAGTACAATTTGAGGATCCTGTCCTTATCTACAAGAGAAACGGTTCCCAGTGGGTTTTCTGGAGCCTTCTCAGTGTTCTCTGCCCACCGGTTCTCAGCTGCAGAGGGAACCCGGGGCTCTGCCCTCCTCCTGCGATCCAAAACCAATCCATCAGCTCCCATTTGAGCAGGAGACGGTAGGAGACACCGATAACCTTTAAAGGTTTATACGGAGTTAAAGGCAATCACTGCAGCCCTTTTGAAACAAATAAGGGCATGAAAAGAACACACTGAAATCCTATGTTTCTTCCTGCAAACGACTTACAAGTAACCAGCTAACTGCTAGCATGCCATTGACCTCTGGCTTGAAATCAAGGGTTTTAGGAAAATAAACTAAAGGTAGACATATTTATAGAGCTGAATAGGATTGATTTACAGGAGCTGGACTGCTTTTCCCCCTAAGGGCCAATAAAAAATGTTCCAATTTCAAGGGACAAAGGGTAAAAGCAAGTCTCAAGATCACTAAGCTGTTAGTCTCCTTTACAAATGGAACACAGTGACACTCGTTCCTTTCACTGACTCGCTATGGGCAGCCCCTATTTGCCCAGGAAACACACGATCGAGAGGGGGCCACCTAATTACAGTTTACAGGCACGGGGACCTGCCGTTTGTTGTGGTCAACTTCTCCCTGCCAGAGTGAGAGAAGTGTCCCCCAGTGAGCCCCCATCACACAGGTAATGCCCGGGCCATCGACCCAGCGGCACTGCCAAAGCCACCACCTGGGGCTCATCAGCAAAGGAAAGTTTCAGCTGCTCCACCTGGCTCCAACCATTCGCCTCTACCGAACCTAGAATGCTCCAAACAGAAGCCCCGCACACACGCACGGGGGGTGCAGATCAAGACCCAGGGCGAAGGGAGTGACTGAGCTAAAAGGAAGGGCCAAGAATTGCCCTCCGCCAGCAGGGCCTGGAGGACCCAGGGAAGAGTTAAAAACCAGGCTACCTGCGTCTGCAGTCTAGCTGAGCCCTGACCGCCCCCCACGCATCCCCCAGGGACACTTTCAGGTCTGCAGGGAAGCCTGCAGCTCAGGACACACTGATTCTAATATCTCCCCGACTGTGGTATCGGGAGGGGCAAGGCTAGAGAGGTGCCTGGGGAAACTTCAGGCAGGGCAGCCTTGAGGGGAAGGGGCGGCAGGACGCATCGCTGCGTGCGCTTGGGAGGCTGCAGGGACCACCGCGGGGGAGGCGCACCGGCGAAAGGGGGAAATGATGCGAGGGGTCTTACTTTTGTAGCTCGCTGCCCAGGGCTGGTAGCCGTAGTAGCCAGTGATGCGCAGGATCCGCTCCTCGATGGACGTGAGCCCCGCGGGCCCGCTGGTGAGGTCCTCCACAGAGCGCGACCATTTCCAGTCCTCCTTGATCGACTCGTCCACCACCAAGTACTTGAGCTGCCGGAGCTGGGGGCTGATGTCGGACAGTCTCCGGGGGCTGACGTCCGGTGACCGCCTCATGCCACTGAGGCCGGGCAGGTGGGCCGGGAGGGAGAGAGGGGAGGAATTCAGTGAGGACGGATCTGAAGGCGAGCTAGGGCGCGGCCGAGCCGCCTGGGGCAGGTGCCACCGCACGGCTGGCGCTTCCCTCCCGCAGCTCACCGCCCACTCAGCTCCCGTGGTAGCCTTGGCGTCGGGTGCCGTCTCTGGTGCCCAGCCCCGGGCGCCTCGGGGCAAGACAGGTTGGGGCGAGTGCCGAGGGACAGGACGTCTAGAACTTCCCGAGGAGCCCTTCGCCCACCGACCCTCCCCTAGCCCCAGACCTCCCGGTGTCCCGGCTGCAAAGGGCCACATGCCCGCGCACCCACACCAAGCGCTACTCACATGTCTATGCCTTTGCCCCGGGGCGCGCCGCCGGGAAACTCTCTGATCCCCATAGGCAGCGGCAGAGTGCAGCGGGGAGCTCCCAGACTTGAGGCGGAGGGGCCGCTGGCCCGAGCTGCCGACAGCCGCGGACCCGGGAGAGCAGGGCGCGCTGCCCGCGGAGGGTCCGCGCCGCCCCGCGCTGCCTGTGCGCGCCCGCGCCGCCGTCCCCAGCACCTCCCTCCGCGGCGCGCAGCGTGGGCGCGGCTCAGCCCGGTTCCGGCCGGTGCCGGCGCCCTGCAACTAGGGGGCGGCAGGGCCGAGCGGGCGCCGCGCCCCTCACCTCCGCTGCGGCCCAGCACACCGCGGGCGCGGGAGCCGCGGACGCGGAGAGCGCTGGCAGCTGTGTGCGCTCTCGAGGCACCGGGGCGGGCCGTGCGCGCGGGCCGGACGCGCAGGAGCCAGGTGGGGGCGCTGCTGCCCGTGCGCTCTGCTCCGTAGAGGCACCAGGCACCGGCGCTCCTCCTACCCTGGGCCAAGACTTGTCAGGTCCTACTGCTCCCGGTTCAGCAGCGGTTCAGCAGCAGTTCGTCTCGGTTTCGATAAAGCTGTCTCTCTGCGTTCTACGGTACTGAAAGCAAAACGGGGAAGACAGAAACCTGGTCCCATGTTCACGAGGACCACGCTCAGAATGTCAAATCAATAAAACGGCAGTTTGCAGGCACAGCTGGGACACAGGTGAATTGACTAGTTACGCCGGGGAATGTTGAGTCAGATCGGGCCCTCAGAGAGCTTCCAGTCCCACAGACGACTCCTTGGCTAAAGCAGGCCTCTCTTCTTACACTTCCACTTAAGTCGGCCTTCCATCGTTTTTTCTTCCTGTCCGCCAGCCATCTCTCTAGAATACCTCATAGCTTTACCTAATGTTATTGTGCTGTTGTGAAAAGAAAACACGTATAGGTTCATTAGGGAAGGTTTAGGAAATACAGAAATATATAAAGAAAAAAATACCCATTATCCAGCCCCAAATGACTACTATAAATTATGTCTTCCTTCCCACACCTTTTTTCCAATGTAAAGTATATTTTTCACAAAATTAGGATCAAATTGTACACACTACTTTTTGTACTTTTTTAATATAAAGATTGTATTAAAATTAGCCCTGGCTGTTGTGGCTCAGTGGATTGAGCGCAGGCCTGAGAACCAAAGGGTTGCCGCTTTGGTTCCCAGTCAGGGCACATGCCTGGGTTGTGGGCCAGGTCCCCAGTAGGGGGCGCGTGAGAGGCAAGCGCACTTGGATGTTTATTTCCCTTTCTCCCTCCCTTCCCTAAAGGGGAGGGAGAAATAAAATAAATAAATAAATAGATAAATAAAATCTAAAAATAAATAAATGAAATCTTAAAAAAGAGAAGACTAAATGAACTATATTAAAATTAATAAGCTAGGGATAGAGAACTTTCTCAGATCAATAACGGACGTTGACAGAACTCTAACAGGATGGAAAGAAACCAGAAGCTTCCTTGCTAAGACCAGAAGCAAGGCAAGGACACCCCATCTCACCACTCATGTTCAATATCGCGCTGCAGCCCCAGCTGCTGCAGTAAGATAAGCTAAGGAAATTAAAATTGTATACCTTGGGAAGAAGCAAACCTTCCTTTGTTCACAGATAACATGATTATCTATGTAGAAACCCTCCAACAATCGACTAAAAATTGACCAGGAACAAATATTGATTACCGCAAGTTTGTAGGTTCATGCATAAAAGTCAATCGACTTCCTGCATACCAGCAATGAACAATTGGAATTTGAAACTTAAAACATAATACCAGCTACATTTGCACCAAAAAATGAAATATTTGGGTATGAATATATTTGCAAGACCCAGGTGAGGAAAATTACAAAACTCTGAGGAAAGAAATCAAACAATAAATGAATGGAGAGATATTCCATGTTCTTAGGTGGGAAGATAATACTGTTAAGATGTGAGTTCTTTTCAACTTGATGTATAGATTCAATGTACTCCCAATCAAAATTTCAACAGGTTATTTTGTTTACATCAACAAAACTAATTCTAAACTTTATAGGAGAGGTAAACGACCCTAAAGAGCTAACAAAATATTGGAGAACAAAGTTGGAGACTTACTTCAAGCTTCAAGACTTACTGTAAAGCTACGATAGGCCGTACAGGGTGGTCGTGGTGGAAGAATACACTGATCAGTGGGACTCAGCAGAGAGCGCAGAAATAGACCCACACAAATAAAGTCACCTGATGTCTGGGAAAAGAGCACAGTCCATTTGATGAAGAAGGGACAGTGTTATCAACCAATGGAGCTGGAACAACGGGACATCCAAGGCAAGACGATGGTCATAGGCTTCAGTAAAAACTATAAAAATCTTAGATGACATAGGAGAAAATTCAGACAACCTTGTGTTCTGTGATGGTGTTTTAGATGCATCGGCGATGATCCATGAAATAAAACATTGATGAGTTGGACTTCGTTAAAATTAAACACTGCCCCTGGAAAAGACGCTGTCAAAAGAACAACGTGACAAGCCACACACTGGGAAAACGTGTGCAAAAGACCTCTGAGAAGGGACTCTTACCCAAAATAAGAACACTTAAAATGCAACAATGAGAAAATGAGCAACCCAGTTTAAAGACTGGCAAAATATCTGGACGAATGTGGCAGAAGATGATACACAGATCGCCAGTACGCAGGCGGGATGCTGCCGGACACTGTGCGCTGTGGGGGAATCACAACTGGAAACAAGGCGCGAGACCCCCGCCGCTCACTGCGCACCTGCGGGAACGCGCGCGATCCAGAACGCCACGTGCCGGCGCGGACGTGGAGCCGCAGGGACGCTCCTCCGTGGCCGGTGCAGACGCCAAACGGTGCCGCCACTGCGGGAGGCAGTCTCGCAGTTTCTTACAGAAACCAAACACATTTTGCCATGTGATCCAACAATCACACGCCTTTTGTATTTCCAAACTGAGTTGAAAACTACGCCCACACGGAAACCAGCACAAAAGTAGTCGTAGCGGCTTTCTTCGTCATTGACCAAACACGGGGCCAACCAAGACATCCCCCAATGGGGGAACGGATGAACAAACGGTGACGCAGGCAGACGGCGGTGTGTTACTCGGTGATGAGAATTAATGAACTATCGAGTCATGAAAAGACACGGAGAAATTTTACATGCATATTTCCAAGTGAAAGAAAAAGGCCATTGGAAAGACTACACACTGTGTTACTGCTGCTGTATGACCTTGCGGAAGAGGCAAGACCAGGGGGACAGTCAGAGACCCTCAGGCACCAGGGGTTCCCAGTCGTGGCAGTGAGTGGTGGGAGGGGGGACGAATGAGTGAGCACAGGGCGTTCCCTGCAGGGGAACTACTCTGTATGACCCTCGAATGCTGGATACATGGCATTAGATCTTGCAGCCCCGAGAGGAAGCCCTAAGGTGAACCTTGGACTCTGGCTGACAATGAATGATGTGCAGGTGTTAACTCGTTATTGTGAGACATGCACTGCTAACACAGGGCATTGGTGTTGGCGGGCAGGCCATCTGTGTACTGGGGACAGGGTGGCGGGGGGGGGGGGGGCTTTCCCTTCAATTTTGCTGCGAACCTAAAAATGAAATCTATCATACAGCTTTCCAGTGTCACAATGTTCCTCTGAACTGTTTTCTACTGGATGCATTATTCTTTCATAGCTGGTATGGTCACAAAAGCAACACAGCCATTGTAAAGAAAAGGCAACAAGGAATATCTAAGTGTATAAATAAAACTTAATATTCTTCACCTGTTTTTTGTGAGCGCCTGTGAGACAAGATCTCTCTCTCTCTCTTCATCTATGTGTGGGTATGAGAGCTTTTTCTTAATCCCTTTTTCTAAGGCTTTGCGACAGTTCATTTTTTCTTGTGCTTGAAATGTCCCACCTTAAGCGGATCTTGGGAGGCCATGGGGACCACTTGACCCGGTGCTCCCAGAGCATCCTCAGAGGACCACCTGGCATCCACATCGTCCAGGATGGTGGTTTCGTGGCAGAAGTGAACAGAGGCCTCTCCCATCACGCACCACATTCCAGCTGCTGTAACCCCGGGCCGGCCTCTCACCTTTCTGAGCCTCAGTTTCCTTGTCCGTATCAAGGGGATGGCTTGTAAGACTGTTGAGAAGATAAAATGAGTTAATACCTGTGAGGTATGTAAAATTGGGCCTAGGACATGGTCAAGGCCAGTACTTAACAGATACGAGCTATTATTATTAGCAGTGTAGCTAAAGATGAAATCCATTTGCTTTGTTTTTCCTTCCTTCCCTTCTCTCTCTCTCTCTCTCTCTCCAACAACATCAAACTCTTGACACATATCCAGGTTCATGTTACCTAAAATCTGTACGCGATTTTTATACATGCGCTTGTTAAACCATATCACTACCCTTTCAAATTTTTTTAAAATAAATAGTGTGGGATTTACAGTCAGATAAAATGGTTTAAATACTGGCTTCTCCACTCACCCGCTAGATAAACTTGAAAATGCTATTTACCTCCTTCACCCTTAATTGTTTTCACATCAGCCTCATAGCTACATAAAGATTAAGTGAATTGAAGCTCGTTAGAATGTAGCGGAGTGAAGGGTCTGGGTTTAGCACTCAGTAAACATCAGCAAGAGCAATCACGTCACTTCCACGATGTTTCCCCTTGTCCGACGCCACACTGCCCTGAGGTCGCAGGGTGTTGGGGATGATGGCAGTCCGCCATCACAGTCGCAGCCCCAGGTCACCAGGTGCTACCAGGTGCTTTGGGTACCCCGTTTATGTCCCCCTCTCCCATCCCCCACCCAGCATGCTGGAGTCTTACCAGCACCTCCTTAAATCTCGTTCCAGTGGCTGTGACTCACATGAAACACTCCAGCTTGGACAGATGCTATGATGGCATGTGTGCTTCCTGGAGGACCCGAGGGCCAGCCCTCTCCCCTTGCAGTCAGGTGTGGCAGCCAGCATGGTGGCGCATAGGCCACACACACGGGTGGCCACAGGCTCTCCTGCCACCATGTGCCGATCAATCCCAGAGGCTTCGATGTCTGGCCAGTGAGCATCAGAAGTGGGCAATTGTTATTAAAATTGCTTGCTTGTTCAATGGCATGCTGAGGGTTAGGAATGCACTCCCGTGGAGAAATTACAGAAATGCAAGAGGTGCGGCTTGGAGAAAGTGTTACAGAGGTCCTCTCCACCTTTGCACAAACAGGTTATGCAGAACTGAAAACCTTTCTCCTTAGAGATGCTGTCCAAGGTTTGCCAAACCTTTTTCTCCCCGGTGGGTATAAGGATGTACGGTTGCCTCCTGGAAACTCCAAGGCTAATGGAATCCCACTCTAGACTATTATCCCTCTGCCTGGAGTGAATGTTAGATGTGCTGAGAGCATCTGCAAAACCAGAATGCCACAACTTCATCCAACTTGGAGAGCAGGCTAGATACACTTTCTCCAGCCCTCGCCAGTTAATGTTGTTTGTACGGCTGTGTGCACATGTGGTGCTGCTTTCACTACAACCAAACAGCAAAAGCAGGGGCATGGCTTTCCCAGCCACTTACGCAGAAGTGTGCATTGGCGAACACTATCCCCCCAGAGAGTCCAAGGGCTGTGCAGGAGCACACTGGCTTCCGCTGGGCTGCACTGCACAGGGCACAAAGCAGAGCATGCAGGAACGTGGCTACCAGGCACACAGTGAGACCCAGAGACAAGTTCTGCCCAGAGTATCTCGGAATATCCAGAATCACCAAAGCAATAGTGGAAATATGCCATTCAAAAATCCTCTGTACTGGTGGTTCTTAAACTTTATAAATCTTCAGATTTAAAGACTTAAATGTAAGGCCTAAACACGTTAGACTCCTAGAACACACAGTGAACTAGTTTCTCGACGTGGGACTTGGCAATGATTTTTTGGAGGTGACACTGCAAACACAAGCCACAAAATCAAAAACAAACAAGGGGGCCACAGCAACCAAAAGTGTTTCTGCACAGCACAAGAAACAATCCATGAAATGAAAAGGCACCCGTGGATTCAAATAAAATATTTGCAAACCATGTAGTTGACAAGGGGTTAACATGCAAAATAGGGAAAGAACTCATACAACTCAACAGCAATGATAATAATAGGAATCCAAATTTAAAATGGGCAAAGGATCTGAATAGACCTTTTTCCAAACAGGATGTTCAAGTGGCCAACGGGTACATAAAAAGTGCTCAGCATCGCTAAGCAAATGCAAATCACAACCACAATGAGGCATCACCTCATGCCTGTTAGGATGGCTGCCATCAAACAGACAAGCACTACCAAATGCTGGCAAGGAGAAAAGAGAATCCGAATGTTAGTGGGAATGTGAATTGGGGCAGCCACTATAGAGAATAGCATGACATTTCCTCAAAAAATGTAAACTTAGAGCTACCCTAGGATCCAGCAACTCCACTTCAAGGCATGGAAATGTCTGTCTATAGATGACTGAGTGATTAAAATGTGAGACACACACACACACACACACACACAGAGCAGAATACAATTCCACCATAAGAAAAGGAAATCTCGCCATTTGCAAGAGCAAGGATGAAATCTGAGGGCCTTATACTAAGTGAAATAAGGCAGACAGAGAAAGTCAAATGCTGTATGATGTGACTTACACATGGAGCCTAAAACAGAAATCTCATAGAAAACGTGGTCAGAGCTGTGGTTGCCAGAGCTGGGGGCTGGGTGTGAAAGTGGGGAGTGAGGGAATTGGGTCAATGTGGTCGAAAGCACAGACTTCCAGTTATAAGATAAGTATGTTCTGAGGACATAATGTACAGCACGATGACCATAGTGAACAGAACTCTCTGGGATACTTGGAAGTTTGCTAAGAGAGTAAATTTTGAAACTACTCATCACCAGGAAAACATAATTTGTACTTATACGAGGTGATGGATGTTAACTAAAAGTGTGGTAATCATTTCACAAGTCATTCATAAGGACTTGTGGTCAAGTCATTATTCTGTACACCTTAAACTTACACAGCATGACATGTCAATTACATCTCAAAAGTGAAAGGAAAAAAATAAAATAAAATGCAAACTCTCATATTCTACTCGCACTTTGGCGTTCCCTGACAGTAAGCCTGGGAACCTGTATTTTAGTGACCACTCGTAATGAGACTGACACAGACACTCAGGGAACTCCATTCTGTAAAGACAGGTGTGCCTCAAAAGCACGTGGAAGCATTTTTATAAAACTAATTTCTGAGCTTCTCTCCACATCCCCCAATGAGAAACTCCTTTGTACGAACTGAATGTCAACATTTTTGAAAGAGCTTCTCTGGTGATTGTTCACATATTAATCAGTTATTTAAAGTCCTGTCGGTTCGCTGTAATGTCGAGGTCAGCTGTGGGTATGCTGCTGTCATCTGTTTTTTCTCCCGATCATCCATCATACTGTTTTGCTTATGTCGGTGTCTAGTAATTTTTATTGTATTCCAGACATCGTGATTTGAAACATTAGAGAACCTCCAGATGATATTTCCATCAGAGAGGGGTCCTTCGTTCCTTCCTTCCTTCTCTCTCTCCCTCTCTCTCTTCTTTCTTTCTTTCTTTCTCTCTCCCCCCCCCCCCCCCGCTTCTCTCTCTTTCTTTGTTGTTGTTAGGCACATAGAGTGAGGAATTAATTGATCACTGTAATCCAATCAGGGAGTAAACTGATTTGGGACTATGTTGCAATATTAGTAAATTCTTCATCTATTTTGCCGTTTCCTTGAGTATAGTCCTTCTGGTCTTTTATTGAAAGCTCAGCAGGCATTGATCCCCTGAGTTCTAAAAAGCTACAGGAAATCTACGTCTGCCCTTCTGAGATTCCCAACTTAGGTCTCCAGCCTCCCCCACAACAAAATTGCTAAATATCTTAACAGAGAGACTCCATTCTTTAGACAGGACTCTTCTCCCAGTGGGTCTTTGTTGCTTAATCCCCCAGAGAAGTGCAAGGGCCCCTTCTGTCTCCAGCAGCTTTTCAGCTAGCTCCCTAGCCTCCCATGCAAAGCCAGAATCCAGCAAATCTCCCAAGGGGAAACTCGGGGCTCTTCACGTTTCCCATGTGGCCTCCGGCTCTGCTCAGTCCCTAAGTGTGTTGTGGATCTCACCCATGCTGGGCAGAGACCCTCTCCCCTGGCCATTTCCAACCATCTACTTGCACCTAGAATTAGCAAATGCCCCATGACACAAGGGGTGGAGGTCAGTTTGCAACTATCAGCTCACTTTAGAACAGTTTTGCTTCTCTGGAATACAAACTCACCTAATCATTCTTTCTTCTATGCCTGCCTGGCTTCTCGAGTTGTTGCAGTGTGTTAATTTGCTAAGACCTGCTACATCCTACACATTTATCAAGCTATCCTCAGAAATTTGCCATCAGATTTGTTTTTCCAGCAGGCTTCCCCTGGGTTCCTGGATCAATTTGGAAGAAAGAGGTCAGTGATGGACATGATCATGCGCTGGCCTCACTGTGCTTAGCTGGCACTGTGTGCAGCTCAGAATGATCTCAGTCCTGAGACTGGGGCGACCACAGCATCAGTCCGCATATCTTCGTGCTGCGTCAGAACGTGGCTCGTGGCCTCAGTGAGACTGTGCATGTCTCATCTTCTGCCCATGAGAAAACCTCAGTGGGGTTCTGCATTGTAAGCCAAGCCGATCAACTGCTTCTTAATAAGGAACATATTCTTCATGTTTTCCTAAGGACTATTTTTTAAATCATTACCTTTGAATGATTACTTTACTAAAAACATGTTTTCTCAGATACATGAAAATGCTGTATTCTTCACAAAAGTCCCAAGCACCTTGAAATGTTTAGGATATTAAAACATTTGCCTATTTTACAATTAAGTGAACAAACATTCATTGAGCGTACACATGTACTAGGTTTGTGCTGCAATCCAGTAATACAAACAAGATATATGTTCTGCCCTGAGCAAACCCATTGTATAATAAACAGACAAGGAAATAAGCAAACAATTGCAATATAGAGCAATATGGGCCCTGCATGGTGTGTACGATGATTCTACGAGGCATGCAGGGAGCTTTTCCCAGTATCCGCCAGGGAAGGGTGGAGAAGGAGGTGGAACTTCAAGGAGATGTCAGGTAAGGCTTCTTGAATTTGATAATGTGCTCACTAGTTTTGAAAAAATGAATACAAATTAGAGGGAAAAGGAGGAAGAGGAGCAGGTGTGGAGGGGGAGGAGGCAGAAGAGGAGAAGAAGAAGCTACAGCGCAAGGACCCGGAGGTGGGCCGCTGCAGCCTGTGTGGTGGGTGCGCTGTGGCTGGGGGCCACGGCAGGAAGAGAAGAGGCAGGCAAGGTCGGATCACAAGGGGCTTTGTGACCGGAGCCACCACTGTCACTCCCTAGGATACTGAGGCACCTCCCCACCTGGTCTCCCCACGTTTACTCCCTTCCACCTCCTCAGCTGGAAAAGCCCCTTCCCAGGGGAACTGACCCTGTGGCACTTCCATGTAAAACCCTTTCCATGGGTGGCATCTCCCTTCCTTAAGTTAGAGGCCCAAAGCCCACCCCTTGCCCACCCACCCGAACTGTTCTTGCCTCACCCTCTGCATCCGTTCTCCGTCCACACCAGCTGCGGCCAGCCTATGGAATGTGTTCAACTTGCTCTTGTCCGCAGGATGTCTGCCTGGAAAGCCCTACTTCCTCCGACCTCCACGGCCCTGACAATGCCTTCAGCCAGCTCGCGTCCACTGCTGAGACCCCCTCCTCCAGGAAGCCTTCTTTGGCCCTCCCCAAACTCGATTAGGTCCTTCCTGCACAACCCCACAGTGCTTTGTAATTGCCTCTGTAACCTTTATCAGCGCTTTCTTACGCGTTAATTCATAAGGTTATTTGATGAAAACCTGTCTCCCCACCAGGCTCACAGTTATGTGAGGCAGCGACTGATGCGCTCATTCTGACCCTCACACACCACATAAGGCCCGAGTGACAATAAGACTGGGGTTGAACAATAAGATATGTAAAGAATGTATTGCACACAATTTTAAAAATTCATTTTCACCTTTTGTTCTCGGCAGTTCCCATTTCCAGGTTAAGAGGAGGTGATCAGGTTGCCAGAGAGTGACTCCCAGCACTAGTTCCCTCAGTTTCCCTCTCACAGGGCTCTGAGGTCAGCCTTTCCGCAACCCAGGTAGCGGATTCTGCTTTTTCAACCCAGGTAGTACGTGTAGCAAAAAAAATGCCCTGAATCTTCTGAGTTAGTCTTGACTTTAAATATCCTGTTCCTTTGTTCTCAAAAAATGTGCTCCTATTGTTAAAAAAAGATGTCCTAATTTGGAGTTTGGAAAATTTAGTCACTGTGATATATGTCTCCGAAATGCTTATGGAAGGTATATGGGTCACAGTACATAGGTAGGTAGGTGTGTAGGTAGGTAGGTAGATAGATGAAAAGATAAACAGATGGACAGAGAGCTCCCCCCCGCATTTGCTCTACCTTCCCCCGATGAGTGGTACCCTCCTTTCATTCAGGGGCCACGTCCTCCGTTTTCTTCTGTCTCCCTGTGTTCAGTGACTCCGTGAACCCAGTCATCGGGTTAACCAATAGCAGGCAGACAACTAGGTCTCGGGTGCTGTACGATGCGCAGTGAGAAGGAGCCTCTACTCTGATCCTGCAGACGTTTGATCTGATCGGCGAAGACAGATCCCCTCTGAGAAGGTCACGACATTTGCACTGTAGGCATGTGTTTCAGAGTATTCCTCTGTGTCAGCTACTACCATCTGTGTTTGGTAAGGCATTATGTGAAAAACTAAAGAGAATGTCTTTGCAAGAAAAAAAGAAACAAAACAGAGTCTATAAATGTGGAGCCTTATGGGATTGGGAAAACCAGTTGCTTCTAAGACCCCAGACAGTAAGAAGTTAGACTTGAAGGGCTCTGAAAGGGGAAGGTCAAGTGAGTCTTCTCAAATCAACCTACTGGACTCCCTGCCCCAATAGACTCAGAGTGGTTGCCATTACACTGAGAGAGAGAAGGACGAGGATGAGGAAGCCAAACAGCCAGGGAGACCTGAAAACTGTGTTTAAGAAAGAATTCTGAGAATGGCACACAGCACCGGCTGGAGCCAACAGATCCCTTATCAGGACAAAATATACTCCAAGCAAACGCAATCCCCATAACAGTGCCGTTGGCTCTCAGACCCTCCTGCGGGCCGTGGGCCTGGCTTGGAGAACAGGAAGCAGGCTGGGAAGCTTCACAGGCTTCAGGGAGGCGTCCTTCTTAGCACAGACCCTGGCTGTGGTAATGGGAGGATGGTAACAGGAGGATGACGGGAAGATGAGCTTCCGAAGGGCGGAGCCAGGGTCCTGGCAACAGAGGACAAGGGGCTCCCTCTTGGGGGGCAGAATCGGGATTTAGGTGAAGAACTTCCCCCGCCCTCGGGATGCCCGCCCTATAGGACTTCTCTGTCTTTGCTCTGGACCAGCGACACCTGTCACACGTCCTTACCTTTTCTCCAGGGAGTAGTGTCACTGCCGTCATCCTGTCCCTAACTCTGGGACCTTACTGGGTGTAGGGACCCAGATGACTTGTCGTTTCAGTCAAAGATTGCTCTAAGCAATCGCCTCTGAATGTGAGGAAGAAGAAAATGGAAACATTGGCACATCCCCGGGAAGTCCTGGACTTCGAGCCCCTGCAGTGACGGGGTGGGGCTCTGAGTGGTTTTCTTACGGGAGGGGGTGAGCACGTCCCATAGGAGCGCGTGGTGAGGAGCTGGGTAGTTGGTCACAGTGGCAGAGAACGGTCACAGTGGCAGAGAACGGTCACACTGTTCCACCCCCTTAAAAGTGAGGCCACCCAGTGCATTCTTGACAACGGAGTGAGAGTAGAGGTGGCACGTGCTGCTCCAGGCTTGCCCCTAAAACCTCTGAAAAACAATTTCCTCAGGCTCCATCTTTCCTCTTTGCTTATAGTTCTTGCAGCTGGCATCTCTGTTTAATCACGGAAAACTAAAACAAAAAAAAAGTCAGTTTCAGGAGAAACATAATCCCCTTGTACTTTTGCAAGATTTTGCAGGCACTCTGAATGATAAAGAGCAGAAAGTTATGCCTCAGAGCCTTGCAAAGCCGTAGGGGACAAGTCACATGCTCAAGTGACTAAAATAAAAGGTGTGAAGTGCAAGGTGCATAAACCAGACTCAAAGAAGGTTCTGTAAGAATTGAGAGGAGGGAGTGGCTGCCTTCTATATTGCAAATTAAATGTGAATACAGCCATGGCCCTAATTTCTTAAAACATTCTGAATATGCCCCTCCTCCCATTCCCGAGAGATGATTTATTACCTGGACACACGCTGTATCTGTCCTGTGAAACACCTACTTTAGAATGAGAGCCCTCCTCCAGATTTAGCCTCCGCTTAGATGTCCCCGGGGTCCCGGGCCTCACACCCCCGAAGAAGCACCCTCTGCCGTCGGCCAGACGACAACGCCCGGCTCCGTGTGTGTCCATTCAAGCGGATTAAATCACTCTCCCTTCAAACTCTGCTCAACTCCGTTTTTTCTGATAACTCTTCACTGATTCACTGCGGAAGGGCTGTCGTGCAGAGTCGAGAGAAGCAAATCCCTACACAGACAAAGAGGAAGGAGAGAACTGGAGGCCTGTGCACAGCCCCTCTGCATAGGCCTGGAGGTTCCGGACCCTGGGGCCGCCCGCCCTTGGCCTTGTGGTGACTGTTGTGTGTTTTGTTACCGACAAGGCCTGGGGAGTCCCAGCCGCTCCATCACCCCCACACGGTGCCGCTCCACTCTCTGCAGCGAGGCCAAAGCCTCTGTCTGGAGCACTTCCCGTTTCCATCTGCTTCGGGGCCTCCCGGGGAACCAGAGACAGGGGCAGTGCACACGGCAGCTTTTCATCTTACACTTGCCCTTGAACCTCACTGAGAGGCTGCTGCCCCAAACTAAAATATCTCCCCGGGGCCCTGGGGGCCTTTCTGTGCGCACAAACACACATGCATACAGTTGTGGGCATCATTTCAAGGCGTCCACAGACCTTCTGAAGATGAGCTCGAATTAAGAGTCTGAGCCTTGTAGCAGAATGGAATGACTCCATTCACTTAATTACATTTTCCAAGAATGCGTTGGTCCCGGCTCTGGTCACACACAGCACTGGTCATCGGCCAGGCCCGCCCCTGCACAGTCCCTGTGCAGAGGGACACACTGTTAGAGGGAGACAGGCACACATGTACGCTGAGCAGCACGGGCTCTACCCGGGCCGCTGGCGAGGCGGGAAGAGCCGCTCTGGAGAAGTCTGCTGTGGCCACTGCAGACTACGCGACAGCCCCCTGTGAGGGCAAGTCTGTTACACGCGTCACCTCGTCCTTGCCACCCTCCCTACGATGACATTAGTGAGATGTGCGCATGGTGACAGATAACCAGGTAACATTAGGCGGTATCTCCACCAACTTCCAAAATGCCTCACTGTCCTCTTAAACCACAGAGGACAAGGTGCTGGGGGATTGCAAGATCTCTTCCAATTTTCATTTCATGATTCTGCACAGGCATTTGCATTTTGCATGTTTTCTGCTTGCACATTCAGAGCTTCTGGGGTTAGGAGTAGGGCAAGATTGTGTGAAGTGCTTTTCCCTGGAGGCTGTTGATCACTGTCAGGGCTGGTGGGCACTGGGGTCTGCTATTCGTCTGCTCTATAAGTGGGAGGGCCAGGCGAGCAGTTTCAGGGGCATGAAAGCCAGGTCATGCCCAGGGGAAACGGTTCCGAGTGTCACTGTTGGTGACAAGGGAGAGATCCCATTCTGATGAAGAGAACAGAAGCGGGTTTCAGAGCTCGGAAGGCGGGGCCGTAAGCCCACAGACCAGCTCTCAGAGGCTTCAGACAGACTCAGGCGGGTGTCTGGGCACCGCCCAGCCCAGGGCTGGAGAGCGGTGTCAAGGCCGGTTCCCCTGCACCCCAGCCACGTGCTCTCGGGGGGCTGAGGGCACCAGAGCCCCTCTGCTTCCAGAGCTGCCTCCGGAGCTGCCTCCAGAGCTGCCTCCCCTTCCTGCCACCATTACTGATGAGTCGTCTCCTGGTACCAGGCTCCAAGGAGCGATTTTAATAGTGGCTTGTTTAAAGTGGCAGTTAGAACCAATTCCCAGTGATCCAGGGAAAGGAGACCACGTATAGATAATGAGATTCTCACATTGTTTAAAACTGCATTTAAACCAACCGTTTTTTTTAATCCTCGCCCAAGGATATGATGAGTATTTTTTAATTGATTTTAAGAGGAAGGAAGGGGGGTGGAGACAGAGAGAAATAGCGAGGGAGAAACATTGATGTGAGAGACAAACATTGATTGGCTGCCTCCCCGATGAACCCCAGCCCGGCCTCAAACCCACAACCTAGGCCTGGGCCCGGACCCGGAATCAAGCCCACAGCCCCTGGGTGTAGGGGATGACGCTCCAACCAACTGAGCCACCCGGCCAGGGCTGAACCAAGTTGTAGTTAATATCCTGTCAAATCACTCTGAACTGCAGGTAAGTAACTGAGCCCACTGGTTTGGACCTCGCCTGTTCCCCTTCCCTGTCGCTCCAACAGACCGTACACAGAAGATCGGCCTTCGACCACCTCGGCCGGCGTGTTTGCATCCCCTCCGCGTCCTTGACTCCTCTCCAGCGGCCGCTCTGCCCCAGCTCTGGGACGTCAGTTGGTCAGTCAGTCACTCTAGGGAGGCCGGGGTGCCCTCGGAGACATGTTGTGCAAACGGAAAGGAGAGAGAGCCCCCCTCCCCCACCCGCCTGGGGGGCCTGGACTGTGGGAGGTCAGAGAGACGCAAAGGCAGAGCACAGAGGTTGAAGGCGGAGGCTTTCCTTCCTCCCCAGGGCTGCGGCTACGTCCGAGGAGGGGGCAAGGGGCTGTGGAAACTTCCTGGTGAGTGGAGGGGCACCATGAACACCGGGGCTCCTGGCATGTTTCCCCGGGCACGAGAAAGAAAGGCTGGGGTTTCCGAAGTCCCTTCGGTCACACCTGTGGCGGCCAATGAGAATGCTGATGGACAACAAGACCCAGCTCCTTCCAGATCAGACAGAGAGAGAGACACAGAGACACACACTGGCCTCTCCCTGCTCGAGCCTGAGAAGGCGGGGCCCAGGGTCTGCAGGACAAGGTTCCTGCAGGTGGGGCTCTCAATGACTAGGGGCACGGCGAGGTCAGCGGTCAGTGGCAACGGATGCCATCGCACCCAAAAGGCCAGATGGGGCCAGGGGCTCCTCGGAAGACACTCGTCCCGGCCCAGCCCACCGTCGTGCCGCCGGGACCAGAGAATCCTGCACTGACCGGGACACTGTCAGTAACTGCCAATGGCGTCTAGGAAGGAGAAGGAGAAGGTCTAGAGCTTGGGGAGCGATAGTTTAAGCACAAAGGAGACGTGCACGCTGGGCGAGACAGACACATCATTAATGGGGAGTTTACGTTCTGCACTGAAGTTGGAAAGGAGGGGGGAGGATTACAGAGGCCATTTTTCTTCGCCTGGTCCGGGGCAGAGCGGGAAACCCTGTGACCTTCTCCACCCGTCACCAGGGAAAAGACGGCCAGAGCTGGGCAGCGGAGAGGACGAACGGTGCAGAAGGAGAACTATTAGCTTCTGAATAATTAAGATCTCCTGATAAACAGAACAGCCCGTTATCCTTAGAGAGAAAGAGACCCATTTCTGGAGGGAAAGCGCCGTGGCTGGGGCAAGCACACAATTGGACCCAACCTTTCATCTCATTCAGTGTTTCACAAACACGCACTGATTGTTCTGCACTATGCCCTCTCGTCCCGGGTTCAGGACGGAAAGGCCGGCTCTCACAGCCTGGCAGCCCCGGGGAGCCGGCGCGTGGTGGTCCTTCTCCAAGCGGCTTTCTTCTTCTAACGGCAACATGACCTGGTGACTCTGGCTACAGAGCCAATGCGGCAAGCAGATCGTATTTCAGAGTTAATAAAAGGTCAAGGAACGTCGGCTAAGTTGCGTGGAGTTGCACAGAATTGGCACAGAAAACTTCACCGTGCCAGGGGCCGGCAGAGAAAGCTCTGCAGACAGCCATCTCAGCGCGCAGGTGCAGAGGGGCTCGGGGAGGAGGAGACCCTGGAGAAGCACTGACCATCGCAACCGTCCAGGCCCACGTTATGGAAGTTGCTGCACAAGCAGAAGTGACAGCAAGCACGGAAGCATCTAATCAAGGCCACAGTCCTGCCATCCTTGGCTCTGACTTCTGAAAAGGGAAAATTGTTCATAGAGTTCCCAAGAAGACACCTTATGCTTCCTGCCAGGTCCCACCAACTGTATCTGCCTAATCCCCTCCGACAGTCCTGAGGGCCCCTTTGGGTGAACCAGGAGCCCTTAGCAGGGCCCCAGGCGCCCTGTCCAGGGGCGTAAGCGCTTGGCCACAGGGGGCGCTGCTTCTCCAGCACCTCCACCCTCCTGCCATCACCCTTTGGGCCCATCTGTGTCTGGAACATCTAATAATTGCCAAAGGGGTTTTTTTAACAGTTCATTCAATTACATACCGAGTCATATAAATACATATCAATACACTATATTTATATCTGCACAACCAGTTAAAATAGTATAAGCTATAACCCTGTGTTGCATGTTATGAGGAACTGCCCAACCTGCCGTCAAGAGGGTCCGGGGAAACGATCCCACCCAAGCCTCTTCCTCCTTGTTGCCCAGCTCAGGAGTCCTGCCTGGGAGCCCTGCTGCAGCCACGTGTCCTGGCGATGCCCACCAGGCCGCCTCCCTCCGGTCACTCAAGTGTCGTTGCCACTATGCTCGTCAATACAGATTCTGGGAGGTCTTGCGCGATCGCGGAAAGCTTAGACTTTCGAGTACTGAGCCTCTGGGTGTTCATTGGATTTCTAGGTTCTCATTTATTTCTGCTCCTTTATCTGACCCAGTTTTTTTTTTTCTATGCCCACATCTGACCCAGTTTTCTGCAACCAGCCTTTCTCCCTCTCTCTACGGGAAGCAGACTACAAGTGCCGTGACCGGGGAGGGAAAAGCAGCTAACCTGGGGGGCACCTGAAAACAATTCTCCACCACTTAGAAGCCATTTATGCTCTGACTGCAGGGTTAAATGTCCCATCCCAGGGCACTGGACCCTGGGGCTGGGGTCACACACTGCCTCCCCGGGGGTTTGCTGTCCGTGCCCACCACTGGGCTGAACGTCCTGCAAACATCTCATGTCCACTATTTCTGCCCATTGCTCTAGAGCCTCAGGTCCGACTTCACTGCAAACAGCCCCTGATGTACGCATAGAGAGGCTACGTGCACGCACAGTCGTCCCCTTACCGGTGGGGCATACGTCCCAGGACCCGCGGGGCTGCCTGAAACCGCCGACAGCAGCAAACCCTATGTGTGCTGCGTATGTTTCTATGCGTGCACACCTTTCCAGTTAAAGTAAACGCCGTGTGGCTTCTGTCTGGCATCTCTGAATTTCCAGCATCACTGCTCTTGAGCTTTGGGGTCTTTATTAAGTAAAATCAGGGCAATTTGAATGTAAGCGCTGTGACACCATGACAGTCGACTGGATAACTCAGCCGGCTTCCCAGTGACTGGCGGGAAAGTGGTCACAGGGCAGAGACGCTGGACAGAGGGAGGATTCGCGTCCCGGGCTGGACGGAGGGGGATTGTGTGAGACTTTAACATACTACTTAGAACGTGTGCAACGGAAAACTCATGCGTTGTTTATTTCTGGAGTTTTCCACTTCACACTTCTGGGCTGTGTTGGCTGTCGGTAACAAGAACCGTGGGAAGGAAAACCGCAGATAAGAGAGGCAGTACCGCACATCCACATACATGTATATTCACACACATACATGTACATGTGGCCATAACATACAACCCCAACCAGTGCAGCTCTCCGCACGGCCCGGCTGGAGTTATTTCCTCAGTGCGGTCCTGCTGCCCTTGCTGAGAAAAAGAGTTTTGGAACTCTGCTTCTAAAGTGGCTTTTAGAGTCTGTAGCACAAACTGTTCCATACCTCGTGTGCAATATCTATTCATGGAAAGTGGCTAGGGATTTGGAAAACTGTCAAAAGCCATTTGGAACAAACTCTGGCTAAAATGTGATTGATTGAGCTAAAGTAAAATCAATTCAGGTTTTTTTTTTCCCCCCAAAATAATCACTCCCTTGGAGAAGCATCAGGAGACAGAAGCAAATCAGTGGGCTGTGGCCCAGTCCCCCTCCTTTGAGGAGACCTTCAACGCTGCAGTTTTACCGAAGAATTCTCCTGGACCATTTGCTGGCAGAAGGTAAAATCTACACGAACAATGCTTTATGCCAAAGAAACAAGTCAACATTTAATCACTTCACAATTTTGCCATATATGTATTCTGGAGTCTCCAAGACATGTTTGTCCTTTTTTCTATTGTTAGTTTATTTTTAGCTTTCAGATCAGATTTCAAATAATAAACAAAAAAATCCTCTTGTTTTATCTCTGGGCATTTCCTCAAGAGTCTACCCGACACTTCTAAGGAACCGGCTCATGCAGTGATGGAGCCGGCATGTCCAAAATCTGCAGAGGTGATTCCCCAAGACCAGCCGATGGGAGAATTCTCCTTCGCTAGATGGAGGTCCAGCCTTTTGTTGCGCTAAGTTCTTCAACTGATTGGACAAGGCCCACCCACACTATGGAGGGCAATCTGCTTTACTCAGTCTCCTGCTCTAATGTTAGAGCCATCTGGAAACACACTCACAGAAACACCGGAGTAACATTTGACCAAACCCCTGGGCACCCGTGTACTGCCAAGCTGACGCATGAAATGAACCATCGCCACGCTCTGTCTTCGCATGTTCTCTCCATCGCCCAGAAGAAGGGCATCTGTGTGCAGGTGTTCCCCCTCCAGCAACAGGGCGCGCTCACGCTCTGTGCGCTCCCTTCCTGAACTCCTTGCCTTGCAGACGGCGCTAGAGAAGGCCAGCCACGCCGAGGTTCAGGGGGGCCCTAGTTCTAGAACACGTGTTCGAACTCCTGTGGCAGCATTTTCACACCCCCATCCTGGCTGACCTTGCACACCTTTACCATCGTCCTGTGTGATGGACCTGGGTCATCGTGACTCACTCCTATTGCACTGGGCGTCATGTTATACAGTTCACAGGGCGTCCATACTGACGACCAAAGCCTGGGCATTGGTTACTGTGCAAGAATGAGGACACCCGGTGACTTCAAGCAGCTCGGTGTCATCACGGCATCGTCCCAAATGTCTTCAAACCTCTGTGCCAAACAAAAGCATCCATTTGACATTTTTACCCATGCACTTACTTCACTACGCCGGCTGTCTACTTGGCAAATTGTTTTAACTTCATTCAAAATGTGATGTGAACTCCTTGTTCTGACTAACAGCTACTCCTTGGCAGCCGCCTGCGCTCCGGCGTGCCCTAGAGGCACGAGTGCTGCCGTGAACCTGACCTTTTCCATCTGAAGCTGGAGAAGCAGCACTGACCTGAAAGGCAGGAGGTGCCGACGCTGCCCTTCAGGGCCACTAAGTACCTTGGGGACCTTGATCCAGTCCTTGGATTTCTTAGAATGTCCGTGAAAAGGAGTTAAATCGTCAGGCACGTGTTATCCTTCCCATTTGCACAATAGCTGATAAAACACGCCCACGCACCTTGTCTCGCTCAGCTCTCTTAAGTCCCTGGGAAGTGGGTGTTGGTTTTTATGCTGTAAAGTCAAGGTTTCCATCAGCAGAAGTCTACATTCAAACCCTGCCATGCTTCCTCCTCTGCTTCCCCCAGATGCAGGAGAACAGCTGTCTGCTTGCAGCAGCCGCTGATGCGGACCAAACCCCTCTGCGGGGGTTCGTATGGGGTCCGCACCTGGAAAGATCTTGATCAGATGCTCCTCCTGGCAGCAGGGGATGGAGACCCCCGATATTTAGGATGGACAAAGATGACATCATGACATAACACTTGCCAACTCTTCTTAGTCATAGAAGAGCTGAGCCTTAAGCTGGGGGTGGCGAAGGGGGTGGGGCGAGGGGCACAGCGTGTCATTTAAGAACCTCAGCAAAGGAAAACCATCATCTCCCTTCTAAAAGGAGTGGGCATAGGGCAGAAGGGCTTTCTCACCCATCTGACACTCTAGCACTTTCCAGAACCCCTCCAGTGGCCATCTCTACAGGTGTCTAATGGGGATCGCAAGCTGAGCATGTCCAGAAGAAATATCAAACTCCCGTCTTCCCCTGCCGCCATAAAGCCTACTCTTCCTATACTCTTTGCCGTACCGATGGCCACTTCGTGCTCCCAGTGGCCAGGCTCCGGTCCTGAAAGTCGTTCCTGAAACCTCGTTTCCCGCCCACCCCACAGCCAAACCATCAGTGAGTCACACTACCTCTGCTCTGCCTTCCACCGCGCCCTCCCACCTCTCCGAGCCCCCCTTGCCTCTTTTCTAGATCACTGCAATAAGCTGCTAGTTAATTACTCTCCCTGATTTCACCCTTGCCCTCTGCGCCCCAGAGTCTGTCTCTAACTGAGCATACTGTTCCTCTATTCGAGAACAAATCCGACTGTTACGCCCCTGCTTGCAGTCCTCCAGTGGCAGGCAGGCGTCTCAGGTGGTGCAGAACCGCAGACCTGCAACAGCCCCTTCTGCTCTGTCTGACCTCGCCACCCACCCCTGCCCACTTTGTCCTCACCGACCTGTAGCCACACGGGCCTCCTGGCTGCCCCTTGAAACCCCTGACACTCTCCCCTCTCTGACTCTACCCGCCTCCCACCCAGGGCCTCTGCTTTGCCTTGTTTCGATAATGGAATGTCAGCGCCATTCAAACAGGGATTTTGCCTGCTGTGTTCACTGGTGTGCTCCCGATGTTTCAGATAGTGCCTGGTTCAAGGCAGGCACTTCACAAATACCGGCTAAATTCAGTGGACGCCAGGCTCTAGGCCATCCCCCCCTTCTATCCTCAGGCACAGAGACCCCAGTCCCCGAGAAAAAGGCACCTCCACAGCCGAGGTCCTCCCGGTGCCCAGAGTCCCGCTCCTGGCCCTGTGGGGTCCCGTCCGCCTGAGCACCCGTCAGGCCTGGCCATGAATCCTGCCGCTGGGCCTCCCAGGCATTTAAAGGGAAAGTGATCAGAAAGGGATTCAGTTGAAAATGATTTCTCGCTACTGGCTCCGGGCTCCTACAGAAATGCTTCTGTGTGATTTTCCTGGCTTCCTGCCTGCACCCCGCCCCTCCCTGGCACAACACTGAACCAACCCGGGCGAGTTCAGATGGCGACGCAGTGCCCGCCCCCCTTCCCCGCCCCGAGCGGATCTGTGGCTTTGTGGAAGGTCCCAGGAAAGTCAGCCAACTCCTGCCCATTCACAGAAGAGAGAGTCATCGTATGTCTTGTCTAGGACTCGCAGTGAAAGCAGTCTTAGCAGAAAAACTGCAGCGATGTCCGCCTGAAGAGCTCACCTGCATGTGGTGCCTGGGTGTGGAGTGAGCATCGTCCGCCTGCTCGTATAGGTGACGGAAAAGCTCCACCGTGACCAGAAGCACCGGTGTAGTGGGGCCAGGAGGGGGACCCCGGGTGCCATCTGCTTTGGCCTTGGACGGCAGGGAGGGGGGTGTGGTGCACCGCGGCCTGCCCCTGTGCACGGTCACCGCACCTTCCCAGTGCATTTGGAAGGAAGAAGCAAAGCAGTGTCCCTCCTGTGCAGCCAGCGTTGCTACAGCCATGCAGCAGCGTCCCCTCCTCACCTGTGCACACACACCCGCCTGACAACCCACTGTTCCAACGACCTGATGACCCCGAATGCCCATAGTGTTCCGGTACGCCAGCCAGTCGCCCCGCCCATGGCCTGAGAAGGGAAGATAGTGGAGTGACTTCAGCCTCACCCCTGTCCTCGGGTAGGGGCGGGGAGCTCCTGCTTTCCTTTCTCACCGTGCAGACAGCCAGCCGGCGGCCGTGCAGCCCACAGCCCAGCGAGAGATCTAGGGGAAACGCGTCCACTGCACCCTGAAACCCCACGTCTGGGTACTAACATTTTACACACACATCACAGCCTCAGCACCACCCCAAATGCTTTTCCAATGCACAGTATGGGGCAGAAGCAGGTTTATGTTGGTGAGTACACGAAACACAGAGTTTATTCCTGTGTCATTATTGGTTATCAGTGCACTATGTCCCATGCGAACAACTGTAAGCCTACTTTTGCCTCACGCTGCACACACCTTGAAAAACGGGCGGAGACAGAAGCAGAGAGTTTGAAGCGGTGCGTGCAAAGCGACGGAGACCTCGGTTCACACACCGTCTCGGGGGTGAAGGGCGGCGCTGGCACCATGAGAGAAGTCGGGTGCTGGGGCAACTTGCAAGGGCTGGTGCATTTGGTGGCTCAACGATGTCTCCAAGGAGACGTTTTCTTCCTATTTCTGTTACACTATTCAGGCAATTAGGTTTGGTTTTTTTTTTGTTTTGTTTTGTTTTGTTTTGTTTTGTTTTTTCCTAAAACCGGCTTATACATTGACTGTCTGTCTCAGTGGGAGCTCTGTCCTTTGTTTATAAAAAGGGGGAGAGAGCAACATTTTGTTTTGGACTCTCAGGGGTCTAGCCGGGAACAGGACTGTAACCCAGTTCAGCTTTTGAGGACACACGCTCGCCCCTGGACCAGCAAAGGGGCCTGTGGCAGGGAAGTGAGTTCACATTCACAGGCTGAGCCTGAGAGGAGCCCTGAAGCTGCGATGGGGGAGGGGGAGGGGGGAGGGAGCCAGTCAGCTTCCTCCAAAGGATGGGGAGGGAGAGGGAGAGAGTGGGCACAGGGAAGCAAAGCTGGGCGCGGCATGAGGAAGGGAGGGCAGGTGCTTTGAAGTGGGCACTGCCCTGGGGCGTGGGGCAGCAACTGGAGTGGGAGCAGGTGAGGGCGAGCACGGTGGAAGAGAGGAGACCAGACTGGCAGCTGTTGCAGCCCCCGGCAAGATAGGAAGGAGGCTCCCCTGGAGGTGAGAGCTGTGAAGGAGGTGAGACTCCGGCAGATGCAGGACAGTCTCCAAAGACAGAGCTCGCAGGGCAAGGGGACTTGAGAAGGACTCTGGAGATGTGGACCCGAGTCGCTGGCAGAACACAGCCACCATTTACTGCAAAGACTTGGGAGAAGCAGGTTGGCGAGGAAAACACACAGTCCACTGGTCACACGCTAATATCCGATCAGGTATTCGAGTGGAGAGTAAGGAGCCAGCCTGCAGGGATGAGCCCTGGAGCTCGGAGGGGGAGGGGGCAGGCCCTACGCTGCCCACTGTCCACTCTTCCTGAGGTCGCCTGGGGTGAGTCCAGCCGGGGAGGGGGAGAGAGAGAGAGAGAGAGATACATAGATATGAGTTAGTTTCTGGTACTCGCCTGTGCTCCAACACGCAGAACAGGGGAGGAGGAGAAGCCCCCAGGGAAGGAACTGAGAAGGATCATGTTGGGGGGGTGGGAAACCAGCCATGAGGGAACAGATAATACGTATCCTCATCCCTGCCCCTGGTCCTGGCAGCCGCTCCCAAACCCTGCGACTTCCTGAGTGGTAAGAGCACTAGGGGCCTCTCTCACTCTGCTGAGGGGACTCTGGGTGGGCGCCTGGGTGGCACCTGGATGGGGCTGGCCACCAGAAAGCCCAAGCTGTGATCGGGAGCTGGTAATTTTTATTCCTGCACCCCTCTCACTCCTACAGAGAGGGGACAGGGCCTGGCAGTGGAGTTCCTAACTGAGCGTGTCTACGCAAGGAAGCCTCCATCAAATCCCAGCGGCATGGGGTTCGGGGATCTCCTGCACCTGTGGACAGGTGAGGACGGCGGCATCCAGAGAGGGCACGCAGGCTCCCACCCCTTCCCCCACGCCTCAGCCATCGGCTGTGTGTCTGCATCCTTGATCAAAGTGTTTTATAATAAAATGGCGAGCGTTAAGTAAACTGTGTCTCTGAGTTCTGTGAGCCCCTCGAGCCAAGTCCTTGAACCCCAGGAAGGCTCAAGGGAACCTTGATTCACAGCCGACCATTCGGAAGCCCAGGAGATGTCCCGGCCTTGTACTGGCATCTGAAGGGGGAGGGCCCCCCCTTCAGCCGCCTCGTGGGACTGAGCTACCAGCCTGTGGGATCTGATGTCCTGTCCAGGTAGATGGTGTTGCCACCGAGTGAAATGGTAGGACACCTGTCCGTTAAGGCCAGGGACGCACAGAATTGCGTGGTGTGGGGAAACCAGACACTTGGGGACCAGATGTGTCAGAAGGAAAGCGTCCTGCGTGGAAGCAAAGGAGGCGCACGGTGGGGAGGAACAGGGCTTTTCTGTGCACGGGAGGCGGGAACCTGGCCGGTGCTCTGACTCCCCGGGACAGGGCACAGCCTGTGCTTTCCAGGAGGGTGGGCCCCGGGGCCGCTGGGGCTGGGGGCCGACCACCTGTGACCGGAGGGTCACGTTGCCGTATTTCTTCCTTCAGTGTAAAACATATCATAACATAAGAGACACTCGAACCTCAAGTGCAGAGAACTCCTGAACTCTGGACTGACAGATGGCAGAGATGTGGGCGGTGGTGGTCACAGGGGGCGTGGTGCCCCAGAGGTCACCATAAGAGGGGTCTGGTATCAGCACGCACGCAAGCAGACAGAGCAGCCATGGAGGAAATGAGGTGATACGAGAGAGGGAGGGGCTAGCGTGACGTCATACGGGGGCGGCACTGGACCCGCTGCCCACTGCTGCGGTCAGCCTCAGACCAGAGTGGAGGCCACTGTCCTCTGTCTCGGGAGGGAGGGCACTGTCGCTGGCACAGATGGAGCTACCTGGGCAGGTGGGCGACTTCTCCTCGCGCCCAGGGCCGGTCTGCCCGCGTGCTACGTGGTTGTCTGCTGTGGGCAGGTTAGAAGGAAATGGAACCTTTTAAACAGCGCTGGGGGGCCTGGACCTTGCCGAACCCCATCAAGTCACAGCCCCTAGGACTGGGCCCTGCACCAGGCGCTGGAGTGGGTAAAAGCTCCCCGGGAAATCGTGATAGGGACCCAGGGCTGAGAAGCAGAGTTCTCGCTCCGGAAAAGGCAGTGAACGGATAACACTAGAGAGAAATTTTGTAGTGAATGAGTTTCATATTTGGGGGCAGCAAAGCGTTCAATAACCTGGACCACAAGTGCTGTTTGGAAACTGGCTCCGTCTCCGGTCCAGCTCCCCCTGGGGGTGTCCGCAATTCTCTCCTCTCTGGCCAGCTCCCGCCCGCGCTGCCCTCCATGAAACTCATTAGCGCTCCCAGAACGCTTTCTCTTGGCTCAGTATTTCACTGTGCGGAAGGGAAGCACATCCCATTACACCCACAAGAGGAAAATAAAGCTCATGGACCGAGGAATGAGTGTTTCTGCCGACAGAGCTGGAGGTCAAGGTCGGTACGAGCCGCAGTCCCTGAGCTTTCCCCGGACACCGAGCCTCGTGCCTCTCCGTCCTCTGCATCGGCCCTTGAAGACCGCTGGGCACTTGGCACCGTGAGAACCCTGGGAAATGCGCGCACCTAGGGCCAGGGGTCTCTGTTTTTCCACTCAAGTCCCCAGACACTGTGTCCCCACAGCATCTCACGCTGACACGGAACCTGAGGTGCGTGCGACTCCCGGGGTGGAAGCGGAGGCAGCCCCTGGAGCCGGGTCTGTGAGCTCACCCTCCCCCGCCCAGGCCCTGCGGAGAGAGTGTGCAGCCCAGGGAGGGGCCCAGGGGCCCAGGGAAGCTGGGGAACAGCGCGAGCCCTGGACCTGAGGCGAAGACGCAGGCGGAGTCAGCTCACAGGTCCGGCGGAGGACAACAACCAGCTATGGCCACCTCAGCAGGGCCTTCCTTGGCCCCGGGCCTGGGCCTTCCCTCTGGAAACAGCCACTCCTCACCAGCAGCAAGAAAGGCACTTACAAACTGTGATGGAAAGACATTTTGATCAGTTTGCTAAGTCTGATTCACAAGTTAGTAAATCTGGGCATGGAAGAAGTTTCCCAGACATAGCAAATGAAACTCTGGACGCTCCATTAAATTTAAGTTCAGAACTATTTTTAAGTATGAGTGTATCCCTTGCAGTCTTTGGGACATACTTTTACATTAAAAATTATTCATTGTTTTTCTGAACTTCAGATTTAACTGGGTATCCTGCATATTATCTGGCAACCTTACCTAAAGCTGATCTGGAGAACACTGCTAGTTCTCCCATATTCTGATTAACAGGGGAAAGGTAAAAACTACCGCAGCGCCTGCCGTGTTTTCTTTAGTAAGAACATTATTAGGAAGAGAATTAAACAAGCACTAGTCAGAGATAACACCCACTCCCCACCAAAGGAGGAGAGGTGACGTGCGTGCAGGGTTGAGGACAGAGTTCCAGCTCCATGCAGTGCACTGAACAAGTAAAACAAGAAGGAAAATACTAGTAGTGAACGAGTCTGTCTCACTGCAGTGCAGCAAAGTATTCCATCACTGCCCTGGCCCCAAAGTCCAGCTCTCGGAGGAAAAGTCCACAGGAAAACCCGCACGTGTCCCCAAGCACAACACAGTCCACTCTTCTGTCCCCACAGCTGCAGCCTGAGTCCTCCTCAGGTGGTGACAGCTGTTAGCCCCGGCTCCTCGGGGCTCCTCCGGACGCTGCTGAAGGTTCTCCTTCTACCCTGCTCACCCGGCGTCGCCGACAGTGGCCCGATCAGGGCAGTAGGGGGACTTGAGGCCACAGCTTGGAGACCCCGAGCCCCCTTGGCTGGGCACCAGTGGACATGCACAGTGCTTTAGGATCTTGATAGAATGATCAAGGATTCAGATCCACTCCAGTCTTGTCAAGACACACATACAAGCTCCAACCAAACTAACCCTCAGGGACCCTGACTGAGCCACCCTCGGGCACACGCATCCCGCCGTCAGTTCACGCCAGCCCGGAGTCCCCAGGCACGTCTCAGAAAAAGGATCTGGACAGACCCACCTCTTGTTTTACCCTCAGCCAGGGACATGTCCTCGTTGCCTTTGGAGAGAGAGGAGGGAGGGAGGGAGGGAGACATCAATGAGACAGAGAAACATCGATCTGCTGCCTCCCACACACACCCCGACTGGGGATCGAACCCACAACCTGCTGGTTTATGAAACGAGGCCCCAGCCAACGGAGCCACACCGGCCGGGGCCAGACAGACACATTTCTGCAAAGGAGGGAGGGGCCGAGAAATTGAGGCCCTGTCTGTTTGTGGCCACAGATGACCTCAAATGTCACTTGTTTGCAGCTTTAACTTGTCCTTTTCCAGGCACAGAACCCGCCTTTGCTGCTTCCCTCGGACTCTCCCCCAGCATCTCCACGGTGTCTCCACGGCCAGCAGCGAGCAGGGCACGGACAGAGGGGCCTGGGAAAGCAGGGGGCCTGGGAAACTCACGTGTCTGTTTCCTCAAAACTCGGACTTGACCATCCACCTTCAGGGAAGGCCACGAGAAAGGGAGACAGGGGCAGCGTAAGGAGGGCCTTACAGAGAAGGAAGGGCACGTCTCTCTGAGGGGCCACCTTCCCTGGAAACATTTGAGGGAGCGTGGGTGTGTGTGACAGAATGGGCAGCCTGTGTCGCTGTGAGCAGCCCGTCTGGGAGCTGCCCCCAGACCCGCCTCTGTGAGGGCCTGCAGGGCAAGTCTGAAGGGACAGTCACCCACGCAGCCCTGTGTCCAGCTTCCTGCAGGGAGGCTGCTGGTGGTGGGCCGTCCCTGAGCCTGAACCGAGTCTGCACAGTCTCCCAGCTTCCTTCCCTCAGAGCTGGTTCAGGAACATGGCGCCTCCTTTGAAGTGGCGGAACTAAGGGCACAGGTAGGACCCTGGGCTTGGAGGGTGAGTTTTGCCCTTGCGTGTACAGGCCTGCGGGACCCGGCCCAACATGATATGACCGCAAGTTGCATTCCAGAGCAACTTGACGCGGGAGCCTTCCGCCGGAACTGCCGTGTCATCGGCACTCACGGGAGGGACCTGCAGTGCTTGCTCCAGAGCCTGCTGGGCAGGCCCTTGTCTGGTGGAGGTGCGTGTGTGATCGTGTTTTCATCGTCCGGGTGATTCTCTGTGTGTGTGTCTCCCATTAGACTATCGCTGATCCAAGCAGGGACCATGGTGTCTGGTATGTAGTGAGTGTTCAGTGACAGTCACTCCTGGTTCCCCTCCTTAAAGACGCCACCTCCCCCAGAGGGGAGAGGTTCAGTGACCCACACGGATGCTGTCCTGGACATATGTCTCTGCAAGTACCCAGACAGAAGGTCGACCCCACTTTGTAGAAATACTGAGAAAGCGGTGTTAACGGAGGGAAATGATTTTCAGCCTCCAGAGCTTACAAGGGGCCCACACCCGGCACAGTTAGGAAATTCATGAAAATAAAGAGAAACCCTTTAACATACTGGCAAAGGATAAAAAGACGCAATTCATAGAACTAAAAAGCTGAATAACTAACAAGTACTTAAAGACAGGCTCATATTCACCAGAAATTAGAGATGCAGAAGTTCAAACAACAGTGCAAACCACTGCACTCGATTTTCGTAAAGGTGGATAATTCCACGTTCCAGAGGCCATCAGAGGATACAGGGCCCTCATCCCTGCTGGAGAGCGTGGAAATGGACGTGGCCTTCACAGAGAGTAATGATTAGTCTGCGCTGAACTTAGACATGCCTACCACTCTACCTAGCAACTCTGTCTTGGTATGTGCCCCGGAAATCAGTGCACAGACCCATAAGGACCGGGTGGGACATCCCTAACCACACCAGTGGTGTCGATGGCCAGGAGGAGGAGATGAGTAGAATGTTACATGCACGCAATGGGGTATTCTGTAGCAGCCAGAAGCGGTGAATGCAACGTGGATGGTTTGCAAAACAAACAAATAAAAAAACCCCAAACAACAACAAAACCCCCCACAGAAAGTAGAATGAAGAAAAATGAGAAATAAAGCTGTATTTTCCAATATTATTAGTAAGTATTACTTAAAACGTGTGTAAATGAGCCCCCTGTATTTTTCAAGGCCATACACAGGGGGCGATATTTAAAACAGTTAAACACGGACAAAGTGTGGGTGTGGCCCCACTGGAGCTGGCTCCCCTGAGACACTGCGCCCGGCGTGCCGCCTGCGTGTCTGCAGATGCACGCACCAGGGAACACCCAGAACGTGCGAATGGTGAGGACATGCGTGCAACACGCTGGGGGAATCTGCTGGGGTGGGGGAGTGAGCTGGACGGGTAACAGAGAAGGAAGTGAGGACCTTGCACGAGATACAGGGACACCAACTCAGTCCTGTAAGATCAGGTCGTAAAAGGAGGAGAAGTGAACCCCAATAATTGGAGCCACAACGAAACATTGTTGAGTGATAATAGACACACTTTACAACCCAATTACTAAACCAACAGCAGTGGTCATCAAAAGATATTGTGTGGCTCTCGGGTGTAAGAGATGAGGGTCTCTCTAATTTCACCTCCCTGATCCTTATTTATTTTTCAGTTTGAAAAGTCCCTCATTGGTTTCATTGAACAAGTAGTAACTGGGTGGCCAGCACAGGCGGGAACTGCTCTAGGCCCAGAGACCCAGCAGGGAGACAGAGACACAGCCCGTGCAGGGGTCACGGAGCCGATGTTCTGCCTGGGGGCCTCGCAGCAGGCTCAGGGCGGACTCCGGGGCACTCCTGGGGCAGGCTCCCAGGCGGGGGTGGGGGGGTGGGTGGGTGCTTTGCCTTGAGGTTCGGACTTGCCGCAGGTCTCCCCTCCTTCCTCATGGTGAGCTCCAACTCCCAGCACCCACCTCAAGAACAGGCTGGACACGCCTGCCTCTCCTGATTGGTCAGAGTCCTCTTCCACAAACAATGTGTTGCTTCGCCACCTCAGAGGCCCCAGCTGCTTCTGCACTTTAAAGGTCTGCAAACCTGGTCACCAGCCCCCCGACTCTGGGGCTTCAGTTCTCCTTGGCATAGTAGTCGCTTCATCTCATGAGCATCCCCTCGGACCCAGGTAACTAGGGGCTCTGGTCACTCCACTCCCTGGTTCTAATCACCATAGAAACCATGTCGCCATGCTTGGAAGAGCCTGTGGACGGGGTGATGAGACCCCTCTGGCAACTGGCCTTCCCAGTGCCCTCCCTCGCTGCCAACATGATATCCACTATCTCAGGGGTTTGGGCAGGAGGCTCCAGGAGGGGCCTGGGGCTTCTGCCCGCATCATCATTCTTTCTGTTGCACCGGGACTCCGGCCACCTCCTGGTGAGCTCCGGGAGGGAAGGGCCTCAGGCGCCCCTGCAGGCGGGTGAGTTCGGGCAGGACACAGATGACGCCTTGGGACTGTGCCCGCAGACACAGCCGGCCCCTGTGGGTCTCCCGTGTGTCAGGCAGAAACGAGAGTCACCTTGCACGGGAGAGTCAACACCAGTGGGTCAGGCAGCACTGCGTCTGAGCCCAGAAACCAACTGGTCAAGCGAGGACTAGGAAACACCAGCTGCTCAGTCCTTCAAGACCTTGGGACCCCTTGTATCTTAGGAAGTTGAGTTCAGCGGTAGCCCCTCCCACTGGGGGAATGAGTGGCCCAGAGTCCCAAGTGGCTCACCTCCAGGCAATGCGGAGCTTCCCACAGGCCACTCACTGGAGAGCTCTGCTGGACTCCACAGAGGGACAGGTGACCAAACGAGAGGGCAGATGACGTGCTGGCAGGTGACTGGTGATGTGGAGAAAAGGACACCATGCGAGGCCGTGCATTTGTGCCAGAGCTTGGGGGGAGGGTGCGGGGCGGGACTCCGTTCCCTCATGGCCCACGGTCCCCAGCGACCTCTGATCATCCACGATGACCCTGGCTTTTCAGCCCTTTAAATTCGCTCTTGGCAGCATCCAACACTGGAACACTGGTTCCTCTTCACACTCCCACGGCTGTCTCAGATTATCTTTTCCTTGCCATTCGGTCCCTGCTGTACACTTTCTATTAGTCTGTGTATCACTGTCCAGTTAGGCTCCCCAGTCAGAAGAAACCCAGGCGTCATGCTGGACACTCACCTCACTCATTTCCACAAATGCTTACCGAGAGCCCTCTGTGTGTCAGACATGGGGCTAGGCTCTGCATACTTATTTGTCAATGGAGAGACCTGGTCCCTCATCTCCTAGAGCTCACAAAGTGTCAGGTTTGAGAAGAGCATTATGGGAATTCCTGGCAGGAGGGCGTCTAAACAACGGATGTTTTTCTGACCCCTGAGATTATTTTCTGTGTTGCTATATTTCACTCTGCAGTTTAATCAACAACCATGTATTGAGGGACATTAGGGCATGTGTCACTGGTACTTAGTATTCAAAGTATCTTCCTAGGAAACACATCTGAATTTCCTATACATTTCATCATAGCGGTTGTCGGGGATCAGAATTACATGGTGAGCTTGGTTCAAAATACACGTTCACACATGCACACGTGTAAACACGAGTATCTGGCCAAAGCCAGGTCAAGAACGACACATCTGGGGGCAGTTCTGAAGTATTTTGGAAGCCCATCAATTGTGTCCTGTCCTTTATGTATAATTGATCACATTTCTGACAAAAGAAAATACTAACTCTAAAAGTGCCTCTGTTTGAAGGTCCAAAGCCGTATCATGCAAGTATGAACTAAGCAGCATTCTAACTGTGAGAATAAAGTAAAGGGTCTGGGGTGGGGGTGTACTTAATTTCTATAAGTCAGTGACACGCCTTTTCAACCTGCCTCCTGTGTCTGCAGCTTCAGGCACAAATGAAAAAACCGCCTGTTGCTGTAGCTCGTGACCTTAGGGGACACTGGCATTCTTTTCTGCTAGATAGGAGACATCCGTATTTCGATGCTTTTTTTTTTTTCAGCAGCTGTCTGCAGAGTCACAGAGATACGGCCCACAAGCCGCCCGCCCCACTGGCGTTTGGAAAGAGTGCACACCCCGGGCAGGGGAATAATGGCACAGACCCGGACGCTGCGGCGGTGACTGACAGCCCAGCTCACCCGGGGCGAGCTGTCTTGGCGGGATTGCGGCATCACTCCTGCCCAGCGTCTGAATCCAAGATGCAATCTCTCTGCCATCATGGGCTTATTACCTACAGGCCATTTAGCAGAGCTTTGAACGGGGAGGAAAAGAAGCAAGCTAAATTGTGTAATTTGAGTCAGTACAAGGTCAAGTGTAGGTTTAAAATGTCCAGTGAGCGAAATGAATGAGAATGTTGCCTTTGATGGTCTTTATAAATGACCATAATATGAAAGAAGATGAAAGAATACATTTAATATTCACATCCTAGGGAATTACTTCATATCTGCTAGGAACAGCTGGATTTATTTTCATGTCCAGAGTACTAATGTCAGAAGAAGAAAGATGTCCAGCTTTGAGTTTTTTAATCTATACACACATGTGTATGTATACGTATGTATATACATAGTTTGCATATCATTTAAATTGCTACATGACTAAAAACAATAGGATGCAAAATATCAAGATAGGAAGACAAGATTTCAAGAATGCTTTTCGAACAAGTGGTTTGGGGTGGGATATCTGTACTTATAGAGATCTTTTAAAAATTATTTAAGGGTCTCTTTGTTTCACTAGGAAAACTAATCACTTAAAAAGCCATTAAACTAATTTAAAATAATTACTAAATTAAAAAAACTCAAATATACAAAGCAATCTTGAGAAAAAAGCACAGAGCTGGAAACATCATGCTGCCTTCTATCAAATTGTACTACAAAGCCATAGCAATCAAAACAGCATGGCATTTTCATAAAAACACAGAGATCAAATAACAGAATAGGGAGTCCAGAAAGAAACCCAAGCAATGTGGTCAATTAATTTAGTACAAAGGAGCCAAGAACATACAATGGACAAAGGACAGTCTTTTTAATAAATGGTGCTCAGAAAACTGGACAGCCAGGCCACACACAAAAAATTAACTCAAAATGGATTAGAAACTTGAATGTAAAACCTGGAACCACAAAACTCCTAGAAGAAAACAGCAGCAAGCTCCTTGACATAGGTCTTGGCGATGATTTTATGACTCTGACACCACAAAGAGCAACAGAAGCAAAATTGAGTGGGACCACATCCAACTACAAAGCTTCCGCAGAGCGAAGGAAAGTGTCAACCAAAGGACAAGACCACGTGTTGGGAGGGAGCTCCTGTGGGCACGTCACTCATCTGATGAGGAGATGATATCTAAAACACGTGAAGAACTCACACAATTCAATAGCAAAATGCCCAAACAATCACAATCTGATTTTAAAATACTATCTGAGTAGACATTTTTTCAAAGAAGACACAGCAATGGCCACCAGGTACATGAAAAGATGCTCAGCGTCACTAATCATCAGGGAAATGCAAATCAAAACCACAATGAGGTATCGTCTCATGCCTGTCAGAATAGTTACTATCGAAAAGACAATGACTGATATCAAAATATCAATGGTTATTATTTGAAAAGGCTACCATCAAAAGAAGTGGCAGGTGCTGGCGAGGCTGTGGAGAAAAGGGACCCCTCGTGCACTGTTGGTGGGAATGCAGACTGGTGCAGCCAGTGCGGAAAACCGTATGGAGATGCCTCAAAAAATTAAAAGTAACCTGGCTGGGGTGGCTCAGTGGATGGAGCACCGGACTTCAGAGCAAAGAGTCGCTGGTTCAGTTCCCAGTCAGGACACATGCCTGGGTTGTAGGCCGGGTCCCTGGTGTGGGGTGCGTGGGGGGCAACCACACAGCGATGTTTCTCTCCCGCTCTTCCTGTCTCCCTTCCCCCCTCTCTAAAAAGTGAATGGATAAAATCTTTTAAAAAATTAAAAATAAAACTTCCATGTGACCTAGCAATTTCACTTCCAGGCATTTTTTCAAAGAAAATAAAAACAGAAACTTGAAAAGATACATGACCTCCATGGGCATTGCAGCTTTAGCCAAGACATGAAAACAACCCAAGTGTCTGTCAGTGGGTAAGCGGATAAACAAACTGTGGTGTGTGTGTACACGGGAACATTATTCGGCCATGACAAAGAATGGGAGGTGAAGGGAGTGAGCAAAACAAACAAACAAACAAACAGACAAAAACCCCTTTGATTCCCTGCAGGAATGTCATGACCTTAATAGACAACAGTGGGGTGATGACTGGAGGGAAAGGGGGTGGGGGGTAGGAGAGGGTGGGGGGAGGTTAGCAGAGGGAAAGGGGGCAGGATAAGTGGTGATGGAAGGAGACTAGACTTCAGGTGGTAAACACACGATGTGATAAACAGATGATGTGTTACAGAATTTTATTAACCAATTTATGTCACCCTAATACTTTTTTTAAAAAAAATAGTAAGGTCAAATGAAAAAAAGAATGAAATCTTACCATTTGTAAACACGTGGATAGACCTGGAGGGTACTGTGTTGCATGGAATAAGTCAGTCAGAGAAAAAAAACACTATGTGATCTCTCTTATATGTGGTATACACACACACACACACACACACACACACATATGTCCATATATCTACATACATATATTAAGCTCATAGTCACAGAGAAAATTGCTACTAGATCGGTAGTTGTCAGAGGTGGGGGGGCAGGGAGAAACCAGTGAACTGGTTTTTTTTTAATTTAAATAAATTAAATAAACATAATAATAAAGTCAAATGTGTGTGCTTACAAAGAGAAGTACAAAGAATAAAAACAACTACTAAAAACAGCCTTTAGTTCTTCCCTCCCAAACACCTGTCTGTATTCCAAGGTGCATTTTTCTAGGGTCTATGAAATTTGGGCTGAACTTGGCCAGACCAGCCGATTGCTACATTACCCTTTTTATCTTGAAAGAGCTGCCCAGTCACGGGCAGCTGTGAACAGTGACCCGTAGCGACCCAGGGGTCCCTCCGCGGTCTCCCTGGTGGCGACACCCCGCGGAGCGGAGGGGCACCTCACACCGACCGGGGCGCCGACCTCGTTCCCATCAACACACAGCCCCAGTGACACGGGGTCCCTCCCAGGAGACGGTTTCTGGGCCCACTCACTTCTTGCCACCTCCGCAGCCTCCTTGGGCCTCGGCTGCCGCCCAGCTTCCCTCCGTTTCCATGCTGCTGTCGCTTCATGTCCGCGTGGCACATAATCTTTTGGGATTGGTCTTTATTTTTCCCCCACTCAGCATCATTCCCTGGAGCTGCATCCAGGCTGCTGTATGTACCGGTGGTTCACTCCTTTTTATTGCTGCGGGAATGTCACCGCCTGCTGTAGGTGCCACCGTTTAACCTCCACCCACCGAAGGACACCTGAGTCCTTTCTGGTCCTTTGTCATTACAAACGAACCCGCTGTGGACATCTGTGTGCAGGTCATTGCGCAAATGTGCCTTCCTCTCTCTGGCATGACCTCCAGGGACAGGCACGGGACGGCACGCAGCTACGGCGCCTCTTTGGGAGCCGTGGACCGTTTTCCTGAGTGGCTGCACCACCCTACACACCCACACAGCGAGTGGGAGTGGCCGGGCTTCTCCACGTCCTCACCAGCATTTGGTGCTCGTGCTATTTTCTGATTTTACCCGTTTAAACTGTTGTGTCGTGATGTCTCATGGGGCTTAGGCACGTTTGACCCTAATGGCTAAAGACTCTGAGCCTCTCTCCAAGTGCAGATTTGCCATCTCCTCGGTGGAATATCTTTCGGAGGCTTTTGCCCATTTTCTAATGGAATTGCTTGTTTGGGATTGATTTTTGACACGATTCTCCAGATGCAGCCTTCTGTTAGACATATGGTTTGCACGTGTTTTCTGTGATTGGTAGCCTGCCTTTCCATCTCGCCGGCCGGCGGAGTGCCCGAAGACCACGCAGACCACGCTGGCGCTGGGTGTGCTGTGCGGTCTGTCGGATCCCGGGGGTTCCCTGTGTGGTCGGTTCTGCTGCATCCTCGCTGCCTTCTTCTTGCCGCTCGGTCCACCGCTGGGAGTCCTTAAAGCCACAAGTGTAATTAGGGATCAGTGCATTTCTCCTTGAAGTTGCAAGCACTTCACATTTAACATAGTTCTCAGCTTGGTGATCTGAGGCATACGCACTTAGGATGGCTACAGTTCCGTGGTAGTGGACCCTTTTCTCATTATATAAAAGGGCACTCTTTGTCTTGGGGTCGACACTATCTGATATTAATAAAGCCACTCCTGCTTTGCCTCGGTTTGTATTTGTATGAGAAATCTTTTTTCTACTGTTTTTCTGTACTGGTACATTTGAGGTATTTTGTGTAAACAACGTATAATTGGGTTGTGTTGTCTAAATCCACTCTGCCGATCTCTGCCTTTGAAATGGTATCTTTTGTTATCCAGTTTAAGATCCTATTGGCTATTGGTATGATGAGAGACTTTCTGTTGAAACCCGGACATTTTCTCGTGATGCTCCGAGACTCTGAATCTTATTTAAAGGTCTGTTTTAGCTGTTCTTCTGACCCCACCCCAGCAGGGAGAGGAGGGCACCACCTCCTTGCTGCTAGCGCATGCAAATGCAACTCCTGCTGCCAACAGAACTTCATGTGGGAGACGGGGGCTGGCCTCCTCACTTCCTGTAGTTTCCGCATGCTAGAAGTAGGATATAATTGAAATCAGTGTTCAATATTTCAAATAAGTGTTGAAACCATAGCTCAAAATACATAAAGCAACATTTTTTTTTTTTAATTTAGAGATGCAAGGGCAAACTGAAGAGAGAAGCACGCAGGACTGCGGACAGACCACTTGAGAACCGTCTCACCTGGGCTGGGGGGCTCCTGCACCCGCATCCTCCTCTGAGTGGGCTCTGCTCTCGTCTCACACGAGACAGACTCTCCCTGCCCCTGCCCCTGGCTCTGGGCTGAAGAGATGGCCGGACCAAGGGGCCCGGACCTAGATCATTCTCTGGGATGGCCGGACCAAGGGGCCCGGACCTAGATCTTTCTCTGGGACATAGGAGCCGGGGATGCCCTGCTCAGCTGGCCCCAGGCGTATTCCTGGACTTGTGTGGGCCTCCTCCCCGGGTCTGTTCTTCTGAGGCCGAGCCCTTCCGCCAGCGCGTGCATCCCAGGACCCAGCGGTGGCCAAGGGGCAGCTGTCTGGGGCGTGGTGAGGGACGTTTAGACACCTGGAGGGGTGACTATAATCCTCCATCCCTCTGAGCCATAGGTGGGTGGGTTTATTTCTGGACTCTCCATTTTATTACATTGAGCTATATGTCTGTCCTTATCCAGAGCCACACTACTTTAATTACTGTGGCCTTGCAGTAAGATTTGAGGTTGGGACATGGAAAGGCAAAGTTAGCACGAAAGAAATGCCAGGTTTTATTTCATCAGGAAATTGGGCATGATTAAACACACTCCTAACTATTTACCCCGCTCATCTACCAGACACATACACACGCCCGGTGCCCCACCAAAGTCCCCAGTTAATCTCAACGTGTATTTGTTTTATTTTTCACATGACATGAAATCAGCCTAGCATTGCTGTTCTTTATGGAGATGCTTAACTGTATGTGTCAACCTGGCCGAATCACGGTCCCTAGATATTGGTCAAACATTATTCTGGGGGTTTCTGGGAGGGTGTTTTTGGGTGAGATTAACATTTAGATGGTTAGACCAAGCAGTGCAGACTGCCCTCCCTAATGGGAGCAGGACTTGTCTAATCAGTTGGGGATTTGAATAAAGAAAAAGACTGACCTCCCTGAGCAGGAAAGAATTGGTTAGCAGACAGCCTTTGAACTTGAACTATAGCATCATCACCTTTGGGTCTCCAGCCTGCTGGCCCACCCTGCAGACTTTGGATGGGCCAGTCCCCATACTCCTATGGGCCAGTTCCTTAAAATAAATCTATCCATCTCATAACTATTTATCTAACTATCTAACTATGTAGGTAGGTAGGTAGGTAGATATGCTTATATCTGTCTAGACTTCCCACTGATCCTGTTTCTGGAGAGCGCTGACTAACATAGCTGGGAACAGTGCATCTCTTAGACTTACAGAATTTCAGAGCTGAAAGGAACCCCAGAGCCATCTACCCCCAGGAGGCTGCACCAGAGGGTGCTACTGACAAAGTGCACACCAGTGCTGGGCACTGGACTGAACCCCGAATGGGTTCCACACACAGCTCCTGCTGCCAGACGGACGCAAGGCAGCTGGTGCAGGAGGACATGCTCTCAGGAAAGCAGAAAAGCACCAAGACGACGGCATCAACGCAAGTCTAAACGCTGTTGCTTTCCGCTCTAAGACCACGGAAGTGCTGCTTGTTTGTCTGTAGAAAACACCAAATTGCTTCAGATGAAGCTCAAGCCACACAGAACTGTAACCCGTAGCTTGCCTGACCCCTCCCCCTGGGCTTCCCTCTGTGGTCAGTGCCCCGGGAGCCCAGGGCCGGCCCCAGGTCCTGCCCTTGGTCCCAGACCCCTGTACTGCTTCCTGGCCAAGCCCAGCCCCCCGTGGTGATGCTGCCTGTCACTCGGAAGCGAAGGGAGGTGGTGTTGCTCTGGCTGCTGCCCAACGGCACACATGGTGTCGAGGTGGCGTCTCTCCTGCAGCCTACAAGCAGCTGGGGGGACAGGCTGCCTGTGGTCCCTCTCCCTCCCCTTGCTGCCGTGTCCCAGCAGGCCCGACACGTGTTTTGTCACAAATGGACAAGAAGAGACAGTACCACCCACACACCAGTGGGCCCTGGGTCCTCTCAGGCTGAGGGTGTTCTTTGACGAGGTCGCTGATGTTTCCTCCCATGTGCCAGGTTTGCACAACATGCCTCACACACCCACTGGAGGAGGAGAAGCCTGGGAGGTTGGAGGCGACACCCCAGAGGTCTCTGAGGGAGGAGCCCGGGTTAGTCACGTGCCGGGTAAGAACTCCCCCTCCTCTGAGCAGACCCGAATAAAGACCCGGAGGGGAAAGCCACCCAGGGTCCATGCCCGGTCAGTAGCGGTCAGGATGGGCAGCCCTGGAGCGCGTCTTTAGGTGACATGGGGATCTCGGCTTTGAGGACACCAGACCTTCACCAAGGTGACATGGGCAATGAGCATCGATGTTCATTTAAGCTGCACTGCATGGAAGCTGAGCTCTACAGAGAGTCCGTGCAATAAAGGAGAAGCATGGCCTCATGGACGAAACTGGTTGCACTTGGAGGGATTCCCGGGGTCACGAAGGACGAGGTCAGCAAAACCAGATGGGAGCAGCGTGACCCAGGCGGAAGCCAGCAGAGAGCAGGGGGGCAGCCAGGAATCCTGAGCCTCGGGGAGAAGTCAAGGTGAAGGGATGGGCTGTTGGCAGGAGCCGATGATGGCGCGGAAGCCTCCTGACGCAGCGGCAGCCCTGCGGGTGCCCCACACAAGAAGACAATGGCAGACCCCCTGTGTGCAGGGAGGGGACATCAGGGCAGTAGCCGATGGCCCCCAGAGCTGGAGGGTCACAGGTCATGTGCGCAGTCACGGGGACTGTGGGCCGGGAGTCCCTGCGAGAGGAGAGGCCCGGGCTGTGCGGCAGGATGGGCCACAGTGGGTCCAGCTGGGCGCTCAAGCCCAGGGGAGCCCCATGAACCAGTGGGGGAGAGCCAGCTCCTCTGAGCCACCAGCTTGCTAGCCGAAGGGCCACCCCTAAACCATGAAAGGCACACTTGAAATACCATTTACAAGAAAGAGAGATCCAGTCCAGACCTTTCCGATGGAGGACCTGGAATAGCTCTGCTCTGAAAGGGAAACTCTGGGGCCGGTGCATCTCCGCACTAACGAGGCGCATCCCCTGCCCCCAGTCAACAAACACCGCCTTCCGCTCCGCCAAAGCACAGAGCAAAACAAAAAACCAAATGTTTGTTTTCTCCCCACACGTTTTCCCCCACTCTCAGTAAATTGCCTCATCTTCCACTTCAGAGAACGCAGAGGCTGTCGGGGGAGAAAATCCCCGAGTTCTGGTGCCCGCCTCCACCCCCCTCCCCGCTCTCTGCCGCAGAGCAGTTAGGAAGGCCAGCCACCCCCACCAGCGGGCCCAGCACCTCGCCCCCAGCCTCGCAGCACGGGAAACGGCCGTGCACAGCCCTTACTCTAGAACAGCCTTTTTCCACCCAAAGATGTCCCAGTCTCCGAACTGAAGCAAGGAAACGAGTCTTAGAGGCAGCGTGGGTGTCATGAGGGGCCACTGGGGTCTCAGAACCCGTCTGGGTGGACACGGGGTTTACAGGGATGGGCAGGCCATTCTGAGCCCTGTTTCTGGCTCAAAGAAAAACAGGCTCTTATTTCACTGACAGGGCATTTGGTAGTGTGGTTGGTCGCTCTTATTTTTATCATTTCACAAGTAAAGACAACGGGTGTATGCCTGTCTGTATTTGTAAAACCGTCTTCCACATTGTTCAGGCAGCCAAGCTGTAGGAAAAGTCCTCTGGCTTAGAATTGAGGGAGTTCATGTACGTCTCCTTCCTGCAGAAAACAACGCTGTCAGTGCCTTTATGAAGGTCAGGATCGACCCGTGCTTTCTGCTGGGGGCAGTCAGGGTCCCGCGTCTTCCCTTCGCGGCCTCAGAACATTCTGTCTCGTTTTCTTCTCCTTGCCCCCCTGCACCCCCCCCACCCCCACCCACCACTCTCCCGGGTCTGCATTCCCAGCAGGTCCCTCTCCCCGTCCCTGACGTGTGCGCTTCTCAGGGTGCAGTCCTGGGCTGCCTGCTCTTCCCTCTCCTCCTGCTCACGCACCTGGACGAGGCAAGCACTCCGAGGCATCCGGGACTCCCTCCCTGCATTCCCAGTGCAAGCCTCTCTCCTGCCCCCCACTCAACCATGTGAGTGACAGGCACCTTTGAGTCCCCAGGTCCAAGGTTGTCTTTATCCTCCACACCACCCATAACCTTGTTCACGGGCCCCTCAGGTGAGGCACCGGGGTGGCCCAGGGGGAACCCTCTCTCATGCACCCCCACCCCCCGAGCCGTCTCACTCCTCATGCAGTGACTTTGCTGGTGTCACCTGGTTGTGTGAAGGGCAGGACTGAAATCGAGAAGGACGACTGCTTAACTGCAGAGTCCCCGTCACTCTCTCAGGCTCCTCTCTCCCCGAGCCCGCCGACCCCCGCCCTCCCTCCCCGGTGACCGGAGCCGGCCCGGGCCCCTCACCTCGAGGTGTGCCTGCAGGCTGGCGTGTCCCGACTTGGGAAGGGACAGCGGTGCACTGACCGGATGTCTCAGCCGTCCGGACACGGACCTGTAGGGGCAGTTAAATGGCCGCGTGTGCTCTGTGGGGGGGGAAAGGCATACGGAGTGGAAGCGCTTTAAGATTATGCGAACACCAACAGCAAGAAGAGGCACTGCAGAAGTCTGAGTGACAGAGACGATCAAACAGGACTCCACAGCTTCAGGAGCACACTGAGAGCAAGTGGACACCCTGGCAGCACCAGAGTGCGTGACTTGTGCCCTGTCCCGTGAGAGAACCTGTGTGTGGGGGTTGGAACGTGGGGTCTGGGGCCAGACGGCTTGCAGTCACGAGCCAAGGGCCCCAGCAGTGTGGAGGCAGGAAGCTCGGGGTCGGGGCGGGGAGCACAGGCCTCCCCTTCCCCACCCTGGCTGGGACCTCACAGCTGTGACCTCCACTGCCTGCCTGCTCCCCCACTTCCCTCCCCAGTTTCTTGCACTTGGGAGGCCAAAGATCACTGTCTGGAGAGGAGGGACAAGGACCAGGCACATCAGTGTCACCCTGCCAGCATCAGAGGCTGGGGACCACCCTGCCCCACACTTTGCCCACGAGGAGTAAAACTTTCCTCCCAGACCCCACTGTGTGTCTTGTGCTCCAAGGTCACCTGCTGTCAATTCACGAGGGCGTGCTGTCGCTTTAATAAACGTGCTGTGATTTGCTACACCCTTCTGCCACACTCTGGAGTCCTGTCTTGTTCTGTGAAGAGCACCTGGGTCATGCTGAGGCCTCCCTTTGCTTCCCCAGGTATTGCCTGGCTTCGGCGTGACCTCCAGGCTGAACTCCTCAGGCTCGCAGCTTTGACCCTGACGGCATCACCGCGCGCAGCTCATGGCCTGTTAACCTCGCCAGCCGAGCGCCTGCAGCTCCGTGAGCAGGGCCCAGCAGGCAGCACGCACTCTGAGGAGCCGCCAGCACCTCGCCGCCAGCGTGGCTCCTGTCCGGAGGAGCCCTGTCCTTCCACGCCGGGCTCTGAGTGCGGGTGCCCGACCCTGCCAGCCCCAGCGCGTCTCGGAGCACAGCCCAGCGTGTCTGAGACGTCCCCTTGCACGAGTGACACCATCTTTCCCACAAGGCTTAGGATAACTTATCAAAGCCACTGCCGCTTTGTGAAAAAAAAAAAAAAATCCTTGAACAAATCTTGTAATACTTCCGAACGCTCAGGACGCCCCAGACATCAGCGGGGCTCTCTCAGTGCCAGTGTCCCCGTCAGAGGTGAGTGTCGAAGGGGAAGAGGAGACCGCTGAGAGCGAAGTGAGGCTGGGAAGATCATTGGATAAAACGATGCCCGACGCCCACCACCCACTACCTGAGAGAGAGGCTGAGAGGGGAGGGGCACCAGGGAGGGGAGGGGCCTTGCTCCAACACGACAGAACTGGTGGAGACAGGTTCCCTCCTCCCCACCCCATTGTCCTTCCAGCTGCTGGGACTGTCCCTCCCCGACACAGCTGTCTTATGTTCAGTTTCTCAAAACACCTGGTGGTTGTTATTGAATTTTTTTTTGTTTTTGCTGAATTCTAATGGAGGCTTCTTGGTAAACTGGTCACGTAGCCCACTGCCTTTGCACAGTCACATGACTCAGGTCTTTAGAAAGCACCTTGGAGGACTGACCCACACACGGCATGAGAGGGGACCCGGGACATAAGGGAGGCACGGACGCTGGGCAGTGTGCTGGGTCTCCAGACACACGGCACCCACAGGATGTGCTGGGTTGGCCGAAAAGGCCATTTCTTCTTTTCCATAAAATGAAGACACATTTTTCAGTTTCACCAATAACTTTATCGATCTGGACGTTTTGAGTGTGTCGGCTCTCTCCTGCTATTGGCTTCCAGTGGGTAGAGGCCAGGGGTGCTGCTGAACATCTTCCAATGCATCAGACAGCCCCACGGCAAAGAATTATTTGGCCAAAGTGTCAGTAGTACCAAGAAACTTTGCAAGCCACTTTTGACGCATTCCATTAGTCACAGCATCTTCTCCACACACTGTGCAGATCTTTTTCTGCATTTCAGTTGCATTTTTACCTTTCTTGAAATAATAAAGCATAATACACTGAAAATGTTGTGTATGTTCCATTGTCAATATTAAAATGGCTGCACAAAAATTCACCAATTTTGATGTTTTTTAAATGCATGCTGATGTGACAGCTGTCACAATACAATCTAACAAAATGGTTTCAAATGAAGTTAAAGACAACTAAGCGCTAGTAGAGCCATGGTATGGAAAACATCAAATGAACCTTTTTGCCAACCTGTATACATACACGTACATATACGTATACATGCATACACACGAATACGCATGTTATGTATATATAAAGTACCAATTGGCCTACATGAGACTACGGGGGCTGAGAAGCCCCACCACCTGCCCTGGGGAGGCTGGAGGCCCAGGTGAGCTGGTGGTAACTCTGGTCCCGCTCCAAGGCCTGAGAACCTGGGGCAGCCCATGGTGAAAGTCCCACCTGAGACCAAAGGCCGGGACCCAGGGGTGCTCATGACCAGGGCAGGAGCACACGGATGTCTCTGCCCCAGAGAGAGAGCCAGAGTTCTCCTTTCTGCCGCTGTCCTGCTCGGCCCCTGCCCTCCAGGAGAGACGCCCACCCTGGTGGCTGAGGGTGACCTTCCTTATGCTGCCTATTCTACCCGTCCAGATGCCGACCTCACCCAGAGATGCCCTCAGAGGCACACCCAGAAATCTTGTTTCCCCGACAACGTAGGTGCTGCTCAGCCCGGGCAGGGAGACACAGCCACTCCGCCGTCACAGAGGTGGTGCAAGCACTGACCCGCAGCCCTGTGTGTAGCAGCAAAGGGCGAGGAAAAGGGTCTGTGCATTTTCCACCCCCCGCTGCGTCATCAAAGGAGCACGCAGCACACAGTCTGTGTCCTTGCCGGCCAGCTGGTGACCACTTCCCTGCAGGACACTTCAAGGACGCCAGGCTCTTTCTTTCAACAGTAGACTCTGCAGCACCTAACGTGGGGAGAGACACAGAGCACCCTGAGGCCACCGGCACGGCGTTGGGCGGCCCTGACACCCAGACTTCAGCGGCACTGTTCGAACCTGCAGTGCACAGGGCTGGTTTGCTGAAATCACAACACGGAACAAGGTGCAAAATGACAGCTCCCCCACCCCTGCTCCATCACGCTGTGTCCAGAAGCGTTCCAAAGAAGTTCATTACATTGTGCTCTACTGTGGATCAGCTGGCGATTCAGAGCAAGGCTAAGGCCTAGAATTTCGCATTCCCATGGACCTTACATTCAAATTGTGAAGTTTACTTTTTAAAAGTGGAATCCGCCCTGGCTGGTGTGGCTCAGTGGCTTGAGTGCAGGGCTTGTGAGCCAAAGGGTCGCCAGTTTGATTCCCAGTCAGCGCACACGCCTGGGTTTTGGGCTGAGTCCCCGGTGGGGGACGCGCGAGAGGTAACCACACATTGATGTGTCTCTCCCTCTCTTTCTTCTTCCCTTCCCCTCTGTCTAAAAAAGAAATCATCTTAAATAATAAATAAAATTGAAATAGTTTTTTAAAAGGTCCAAGAGGAGGGTTAAATTCTAAATTTAACTACTCTTTCCTGTTAAAATGCAAAGCACGATTTTCCTTTATTTTCCCTCAAGTTTGAAATAAGTGACCATTTAAAACATGCCCAGCCCTCACTCTCAGTGGAAAACAGTGCGGAATAGTAACGGCTGTCGTGTTTCAGTGCGAACATTGGTGTTGTGCTCGTGAAAGCCACTAGAGGGAGCACAAGCTGACAGGTCCAGCACCCGGAGCCTGGGCACCTTCGAGGACCGCCCGGAGCTAAATTTAGGAGCAGAGAAACGCTGCTATCTTGGATTCTGTTCTGCAAACACGCTGAGCAAAGGGGACTCAGCCATAATGCTGGAAAAGCACCGCTTCACCCCCAGAGTGTCCCTCGTTCCTGGAAACTCAGGGCACCCGGGAGCAGACAGGAGGGGCGGGACCAGGTCCTAGTTAAGGAGCTTTAAGGCCTGAGAAGGGCGGAGCCCCGTTTCCAGCGGTCCAGCCGTGGGCGGGGCTCTCCCCCAAGGGGAGCGCGGTCACGTGTGTCGGGACCAGGGACGGGGTCTCTCTGATTGTCAAATTCCCTCCACGCCTTCTACCAGCTCAGGACAGGAGCTAGGGAGCATCCGAATCTTAATAACCAGAAAGTTTTCCCCTGAGGACAGCAACAGAAAAGCCTTTTTCATCTTATCTTAATTAGGTTCATGGCAAATACTGTCTCGCCCTTGTTTGGTGAATTGATAAGTAACTTATTCCTCCCAGAAGGGTTAGACTGTCCAAGTTACACGATCGCTTTCTCATTGTGTTCCAGTGAGGAGGACCAAAATGGGCTGCAGCGCAGTCGGAACTCGCCGGAAGCGTTCTGGTGGCGCTGGAAAGGACCCTGGAGTGGGAGTCCTCAGGGCAGGGTGCTGGCAGGCATCTCTGCATCGAGCGGTCACCTCCCCACGAGCTCCAGGAGCTGGGGCTGATATTCAGTGGGATGAGAATTGTCTGGCACCGGGGAGCCGCTGAGTAAGTGTTTATTAAATGAGTGAATTCATGAGTGAGTGAACGTTATGAGAGAAGACATACCAGGCGGGTACTGAGGAATCGTGAAAGGGGGTCACAGAGCCACAGGGGGTCTGGGGTGGGGACAGACGGTGCTGCGAGGTTGGGAAAACATCGCAGAGAACCTGAGGCCTGAGCCGGTCCTCAAGGACCACGGGAAGGCAGGGCGCAGGGAAGCTGAGGTGGCCTTGGGCGGGGTGGGACATCCCAGCGAAGACGCTGACGTGAGAGGATAAGTTTGTCGGAGAGACTGCAGGCAGCTCCCTGCGACGGGACGTAATGTTGATCAAGAGGCTGCAGAGGCCCCAAGTGCAGAAACTGACCTGTGGGTGACGTTGGGGTCTGACAAGCATCGATGACAGCAGCTACCCACCAGCCCAGTGCCACACGCTGGGTGCACGTTAGCGCACGCAGCCCTCACGACCGTGTGGGGCAGGCGTTCTTGCTCCTTATTACTCCCATCTCACAAGTGGAGAAACTGAGGTGCAGAGAATTTAGGGAGCATCCACAAGTCACGTGGATCTAATGTGTTACTAGTTGGCACTGAGAGATATTGCAAGCCCAACGACTTGGAAGGGCTGTGTAGTAAGAGACGTTCCTATGTCGCCCTTCACAACCTGCCCCTTGGAGAGACCCTCAAAGATGAGATGCATCTGACCGAGGCTGGTGCTACTGGAGTGTATGTGGACACAAGTATCCGGGTCACTCCAAACAAAAAATACCTCCCCATCTTAAACTGGTTTTTGGAAATTGAGTCTTTAGTAGGCGAGGTAAGGCATTACATATGACCTAAGTCAATTATGAGTGTTAATCACTGATTCAGAGATAATATAAATAAAATCTCAAAGTTGAAAGAGCAGAGTGGAGGAAGAGAACATTTACAGTGAGCAGGACTTCTTAATTCTTAAAAACTGTGTATGTGTTGTTATAGAAAATTGGACCTCTAGCTCACATAATCTAAAACATTAATTTCTGAGTAAGTCCATGTTTAACTCTCAAAACAAAAAACCATATGGCATGTCTCATGTGCGGGATATAGAACAGAAGCAACAAATGAACAAAAGAGAAACCTCGCGTCTGCAGACCACAGAATGGCGGTCAGCAGAGGGGAGGGGGGTGGGGGAAATGAAGATGGTAAGGGCGTCAGACACAAGGTGTGGAAGGCGACCTGACTCCGGGCGGCAGGCGCACAACAGAACATGCACATGTTGTATCATAACGTTGTGCACCTGAAATCTATGTTACTAACCAACGTCACCCCAATAAATATGATAAAAAAGAAATCGTTGTCCATGCCCCAATCTAAATGAGAAAATGCAAATGTAAGTTTTTATATAATCTTAGAGTAAAAAAACCATAAAGGTAAAGATGAATAAAATGAACGAAAAGTAACTAAAATTTTCAAGGCTAAAAAGTGGTCATTTTTCAACAGCACGGTGATTGCCAGAGAGGAAGGGGATGGGGGGAGGCGGAGGAGGGCATCAAGGAGGTAAGTGGTGATGGGAGGAGACTTGACTTGGGTGGTGAACACCCAATAAACTTACACAGTACACAGATGATCTATTATAAACTTGTACACCTGAAACCTAAATAATTTTATGAACCAATGTTACTCCAATAAGTTCAATTTAAAAGAAAAATGAAAATAGAGAATTATTTTTTAAGTGGTCATTTTTCCAAAGACGACATGCAGATGGCCAGCAGGCACACTGAACAGGCGCTCAACACCCCTAACCATCAGAGGGATGCAAACTGAAGCCAGCGTGAGAGGTCATCTCACACCCGTTAGAGTGGCTGTTCTCAGAGGAACAAAAGGTGAGCGCTGGCGAGGGGGTGGGGAAGGGGAGCTTCTGCCCTGTTGGTGGAACCGTACACTGGCGCAACCCGAAAGGTCCTCCGGAAGTGAGGGGCCGGACTAACGTGAGACCCAGCAGTTCCGCTTCTGGGCACAGATCCAAAGGAGATAAGCTCGCTGTCTCGAAGCAATGCCTGCACCCCAGTACCCACTGCAGCATCACTCATAACAGCCGTGACTCGGAAACAACCTAAACGTCTGCTGATGGACGAGTGACAAAGACGGCGTGGGCCCTGGCCGCTGAGGCTCAGTGGTCGGGGTGGACCGAGAGGTCGAGGGTTTGATTCCCTGTCAGGACCCACCTCCAGACTGCAGGTGCGGTCCCCTGTCGGGGCACGTACAAGAGGCACCCAGTTGACGTTTCTCTCTCGCATCTGTGTCCCTCTCCTTCTCTCTCCCTCCCTTGCCCTCACTCTGAAGATCAGTGTGTCATAGGATGAGGATTTAAAAACAGGAAGGAAATGTGGTAGTTTAGAAAATGTGAATATTACATTGTTCTACACAAGGTAACATTCAGCCTTAAAAAAAAGAAGGAAATGCTGCCATTCGTGACAACACGGACGAACCTGGAGGGCCTTGCACTGAGCGAAATAAGCCGACATAGGAAACGAACACAGGGTGATTTCACTTATATGTGATGTTCATATATATATATATATATATATATATATATATATCCACACACACACATATTTAAAAGCTGAACTCCTAGTGACGGAGAATACAGTGGTGGCTGCCAGGGGCTGGGGGCGGGTGGATGCGAGTGACTGGTTACTGGGGACGGGGTTTGCTTTGAGCTGGGAAAAGAGCCTGGAGACAGATGTCGGGGCAGGTCGCACCGTACAAAGGCACTCAGTGTCCCTGGACTGTGTCCATAAACGTGGGTGAGACAGTGACTTTTACCTGTGTGTATTTCACCACAATAAGAAAAGCTCGGTCAAATTTTAAATGTCTACAAAAAACTGAGAAAAAAACATTTGCAATCCATTTGACACTTTAAAAAATTAGTTTAAAAAGAAATGCATCCAAATGCAAAGAAATTAGACTAAAACAAGAATAGAAACTCTGTTTTTTAAGAAAAGAGTAATATAAGGAATTAGTGACATAAAAATTGTTTGAGCTCACTAAGAATAGAAGAAGCTCTAATTAAAATATGATATCCAGTGAAACAGTCACTTTAATACATTATTAGTAAAAGAGTAAATTGGTTTTAAATGTTCAAAAAACTTGGAGTTTTATACCATTTACATTAAAATATGGAAGGATGCAAACGATGCTGTCTACAGGGGCTACCCAGGGCGGGAGAGGCACTTTGATGGTGGGGCAGGCAGCCAACAGAAAAGGGAAAGAAGGCTGGACTGCAGTTTGTGTGTGTCCGTGCACACGTGTGCATACACATAGACACATGCACATGCACACACATGTGTGTGCACAAGTGCACACACATGGACACACATACATGCGCACACAGACTTACATACACACAGGCCCGTGCACACATGTATGCACACACCTGTGTTTTGTGTGCATGTATGTGCATGCACACACATGTGTGTAGGCCTGTGCACGTGCACATACACATATACCTGTGATTGTGAATCTGAGGGGAGGAGGACTGGAACTGCTGGCTAAAAGCTGGGAAAGAGGAAAGCTGGATTTCTGTCTCATATTAAAAACAATTTTTAAGTTCTCTGCACCTTTTTGACCTAGCAATCTCATTCTTACGAAACCAGAGATGCGAACAAGGGTTCATTTGCAAGGGCATGAATTTTAACATGACGTGTTCTAACACAGACACAACAGAACAAATGCGCAGCATGATGGCTCAAGTTCAGGAGAATGCGGCCCCTCTAGGTGACAGACCACCACGCAGCCACCGGAAATCTCCATTTAAAAATAGTCAGGTCCACGGGGAAAGGTTCACTGTGTGATTGTTTAAAGCAGATTCAAAACTGTGTATCGTATTATTGCAGTTTTATTAAAAAGTGTCTGTACGTTTAAGTATAAGCAAGAAGAGGGGAGCGAGTCCAACAAGTCCGCCACAGTAGCTGTGCAGGAGAGGCCAGTCCAGCACTGTTTGTAAGTTCCTCCTACATGATGTTCTTTTCTGCAGACTGCCCAGCTGCGTGCTCTGTTTCTGCTTTGCAGAGAAAACTGAATATTGATGATGAAGGAAAAGGAAAACAAGGAAGCCGAGTTCATCTCGTCTGCAGAGAAATATTTTGGTCCCCAAGGGCGTTCCGTGTCGAGTCCCCGCGTCCTCGTGATGGGAAATTCAGGGCGAACTGTGTCTGGGGTTTCACGCGGCAGAGGAGCTTCATCTGCGTCTCCTCCGAGGTAAATAACCCAGATCCAAGTTTCGTCCATTGTCATCGCCTAGGAACGTCCCCTGACTCCCGATTCCTCTCTCACCCTTGCCTCTGCCTTGATCGCATCCCAGGCCGGGGCCGAAGCCGCAGCTCTCCCGGTCTCTGAGAAGTGGTGGGGCCGTTTCCAAACTCTGTGCGCTGTGCTCTTCGGAAGTCCCCCGGCACTTTGTGCAGGAGCATTTCAGAGGTGAAGGCCCGCGTCCCCGCGCCCCCGCCCCCGCCCGGCCCCAGGGTAATGAATCATTCAGGGCCCAGGTTCCCCTGGACCCAGAGCCTATTGGCGAGTCCCGCATGTGCTGCTCACCCCAGGCTCTGGGAAAGCTTATTGCATCGATGACGTATGTGGTGTTTATAATTCATGCAGAAGTTATTTTTAGGGAAACTTAGGATAGCTTGCAATAAAATGCACGTGTATTTATTTCTTGCACACACTCAGTGGACCGTGCATTTTCTCAGCGGGGCCGATACCACCACGCAGGGATAAAATCCAGTTCTCGGTGTTGGGGGGAGGGGGCTTAAAAGAATCCGAGATAGGATGATAGTCGGTGGCCCTCCAAAGAGACACTCTACCCAGTAAAGCCTTATATTTTTAATTTCTCTCATTACACAAAAATTAAATTCAACTTAAAGTGATTACATTTAATTTTCATTTTTTCCCGTGGCGGCGGCCATACGGGAAAGCTGGAGAAACACGGCGATGACAGGAACAGGAGGATGAGGACTGGATGCTGCTGCGGGTGGTGACACAGTGGTACGGCCGCGACCGTCGCCAGTGGGACACGTAAGACGCGGGGGAGGTGACGCAGTGGGGTGGGATGCTGCAGCCACTGCCTGGAGCTCCGAGTCACTGCTGGGCCGCACGTGAGCTCCTGCCTCCAGTGCGCTGCCCATGACGTCACCGGCTGACGTCACCGGCGGTCTGCCTCCGTGGCGTTTCACCAGGCGCCCCCCCACCCCGAGCACACGAAGCGCGGACGCCGGGCTGCGAGACGTCACCCGAGCTCCGTTCACAGCACAACACCCCTCACGTACACACTCTCACCGTACTGCCGGGTCGGGCTGTGTTTCCGCGTGTCTTTCTGGCATTGCCATTGGGTAAACACGCACATCCTCAGGTGACCCCTTTAATCACATGACTGCCGCGTGGGTGACATTTCCCAGAGAACTTCACGCATTTCCAGCTCCGAGGGGTCCCCACTAACCTCTCTGGAGCAGCCGCGTCTCTCGATGAATTCCACTGAGTCCTTCTGCGACCGTGAGACAGCGTGGCGTCCCCACGCCCAGCCTGCACGGGACCGCGCCTGTGTTGTCTCTCCTGCTCCCTTTAACGCGCTCCGTCTCCATCATCCCCTGACGAAGTGCCGCCCAGCCTCTGAGGTCTAGCCCCAACGTCACCTCCTGTAGGAATCGTCACTCAGTTTCCCCCAGCCTGGCACCCATCTGTAGTCGCCACCTCACGTCCTGCGCCCTTCCCACCGGCACTGCGCCCACACCACTCCGCCCTCTCCGCTGTGCGGTCGGCTCTCCCCCCACCGTCCCACTCCTTCGCAGGTAGGACCCGGCCTTGCGGGTATCTCCACCCCTCTCAGTTTTTAACACAGAGTCAGGGACTGAGAAAAAATATTAAATTGATGGATCACCATTTTCCTTGAAAGAACGATACTACTTTGTACATTTTAAAATATGTTTTAAAAAAGATAACCCCCTGCCCCCCCAGAAACAGTGTTAAGGGAGAGTCCCCTGAGACCACTGCTTCCTCTGGGTCCCCAGACAGCGGGCAGCACAGTGTGTGCGTTCCTGTCCATTTCCACGCAGGCGACCATGAAGTTTACACATTTTTTTTCAAGTCGAAGATAGATAAATGGGCTTGTTTCCCCCGAAGAGGAGCACAGGTCACACTGAGGTCGAAAACTCCCGGTTGGACCACGCACACAGCGGGTCTCAGCTCCAGGGCCCCTGGCGTGATCGGCAGCGTCCACCTCGTGGGAGGCGTGGAGCGGACGAGAGGAGGGGATGGGCTCAGCGGGACGGCGGTGGCCTGGTCACTCGTGACTGACAGTGGACACGCAGCGTGAGCACGGCATGCTTGCCCACCGGGACATGACAACGAGGATCCGAGCTCCACTGCCCACGCGTCACGGCTGCGAGCTTCCTGTGCTGACTCACATGTATCGTCCACAGCCGGCCTCTTGCGCTCTGGGCCTCGTGGTGGGTTCATGTCCATGCCTCCAGCCCTCACAATCGTCGGGTGAGGGGATGCTTTTACTGCCATTTTACAGAGCAGAAAGGCAAAGCCTCGAGTGACTTCCTCAAGGTCACACAGAGAGCAAACTGCAAGGCCGGGGCTGGAACCCCGATGCCGACCCGGGGCCCGTGTGCAGCCGGCGGCCCAGCCTCACTGCCCGCGCCCACTCAGGGTGCTGTGCACGGGCGCGCCGACGTGCAGAGCTCCCTTCCAGCGATGAGAGTCCACAAATTAAACACGGGTTCCTGCCAGTCACGTGCAACTTCAGGACACCTCGAGGAAGCTGTCTCGGGCACTGCAGATGAGCCTGGACATCCACGCACATCACCCAGCGCAATGCTGGCTGCCGGGCCGTCCGTGTTCCTTTTCTCAGAGCAGAGAAAGAAACCTCGAGGGTGAAGAAGCGATCTTTCCCTCCTCGTTGGCAAGGCCTGGTAAACACCACTCTCCACCTGCAGCGGAGGTCTGGGGCCCGTGTCCACCTGCACACGGGCAGATGTCGCACCTGTGGTCTGGCCTGCGGGAGACGGGAGAGCAGGGGACAGGGCGACCTGGAGGAGTGGTGCAATGTTGCATATTTGGATCATGGGGCTATTGCACGACTTCATACATACACTTTCTAAACTCACCCAATTTAAGACTTAGAGCAGGGCAATTTTACTGTACAAAGTCGCACCTCAGTAAGACTACTAGTAATACCACAGAGAAAGCGTGACCTGCTCAGCGGATTCGAGTGCCTCAGAGAGCCCCTTGCAGCCAGCTGAAGAGGCCGGCTCAGAAAATGCACTGCGCATGCGTCTCCCGTGGTCCGTACTCACGGCTCGCTCCCTGGACCCTCTTCTCAAAACGCCCCCAAAAAGACCGCAGGAGTCAGTGTGACAGAATGGTACCGACTTTGTGGGTCCTGAATCGATGCTGATCGTCGAAGGTCATGTTCAACTCCTGTTGATGAGACTGTACATATTTAAAGGGGTAGCAATTATTTGGGATGAGTCTAAATACGAGGAGTGGGACATTAACTGGGACATCAATCCCATTCCCACCCCTGCAGGGAAATCATACTGGAAACGAGCAGCTATTCCGGAGAGGCCGGGAAGGAGCCGATCCCACGTGCGGGCTGGGCAGGGAGAGAGGGATGGGGAACCCCAGGAGAGGTATCAGCACTTCGTGTGGGCGAGACTCCGTTCAACTTTCTTTCTGCCTTACTCTTCTGAACACTGCATAAGAGACTATAGTGTCCCTAGGGTGTTGTAAATCTGAGGACCAGGAGTACTTTGCCGCCTCAGACCTCCTCAGTGGGAGGTGAGACGCCAACACATTTACCAAGGGGACCTGATCATCGAGTTTGCATCTCCACTCGTCACCAGACACAAACTTTCTAAAGCAAGTGTGCCTCTTGGTTAGAGGCATATGGTTCTCTCTGGAAAATTCCTTTTTCTTTCAAACAGCGTGGTGGCTCACCAACATCTGTGGGTCCTCAGACGAAGCCCCCAAGGTGCTCCCTGAATGGCTTGTGCTGCCAGAGCAAAAACATCCTCTAAACCGTTTCAAAATGCATACAGAGGTGCCTGTTAAAAGGGCTGTATCTGCAGTTAGAACATGAATTCTTGAAATAGTTCCTCTACGTGGTGGGAATGACGGGCAGCTTTGGGACAAGGAATGCGCTTGTGGCCCCCAACCAGAGCACGTTCTGGAGTGAGTCACCGCCCTTCCGTGCCCCCATAACGGATGTGCAGATGGAAGGGGGGTGTCTATGGGTACAATGATTGTTGTGAACCCTAAGAAAGATCATACATACAACGTGAATAACCCCTGCGCAGGCCATGTTCTACGCAGCTCTCGGTAATACATTGAATAATTCCCAGTAGTTCCGATAGCCTTGCTCGCCAATTCTCTTTTTCCCTCACCTGGCCTCCAGTGAGGCTCCGTTTCCTGGAAAAGTGAGCATACCTGTTTGTCAGGTGGAGCGTGTCCACCGATGGCAGGTGCTGGGATGACAACCGAGGGGCAGGGGGACCGCAGCCAGGGCAGCGCATGCAGGGTTTCACATGAAAAAAGTGCGCAACTGCGCAACTGGCTTGGGGCCCCGAGGCTGGAGCATGCTGTGTGACACCGGGCAGGCCTCTCTCCCTCTCTGGGCAGAGTTACTGCCTTTACAGTAACAAACTGCGTCTGGGTTCTCGCACTGGGGCAGCAGGACGGTCAAAGGAGCTTCTCTGACGTCAGATCCCAGGTCCCTGCCGCTCAGAGGTCCCGTCCGACTCAGCAGGATGGAGGTGCCGCAAGGGAGCCTCCTTTTTCCTTGGCACCTCCGTGGTCTGAGACGGGTGGTCCCCTGACCTCACTGCGAGGGACGCCAAGCTGCATGATGACCTGCGTCCTGGTAACACTTTGTGAAAACCTAACCGCACTTGACCCGAGAGGGTAGATGTTTAAGGTCAGACGACCCCTACTTGGAGCAGGCTGGGAGACCACCATGCCGCCAGCTTCTGTAACTGCCACGAACGCTGCAATGGGGCGGGAGCCCAGAAGGGGGCGTGGTCTGAACATGCACACAGGTGAGCGGGTGTCTGTCACACGCTCTGAGGTCCCCTCGGGAGGCTGTAGCAATGTGAATCCCTGTCGGGCCCTGTGCTGCCATCTTCAGCAGCTCTGAGTGAGTGCTCTCATGAGCTCCCGGCCATCTGATCTTTCCGGTTGGGGCAGGAACACTCAGGTTCTCTCAGGCTCAAGCTCTCAAAAATGTCAAATATTAGCTCTGAAGCAACAGTTTTGGAGAACATTCACTTTACCTCTGATTCACATTGTCTTTTCTGTAGAACAATAAATAATAAGATGAACACCAAAAACCAAAGGCATGACCCAAGAAGCCAGGAGACCGGAAGCGAGGAGCCGAGTTTCTAGGTTTTACTGTCGGTACGTGGTCACGTGACTTGGGGCTTCGGGACACTCGGTTATTTTCAGCAGCATTGCCACTGCCCACTGGTGTGTGGCTCAGGGAGACGGGGCTGCAGAGCCACTGTGGACACGGTGGAGCACGTCACTGCCTTTATGCCATCTGAAATACCAGCATCTCTCCGCACCATGCCATGGGGCTCCTCCAGAACCTGTCACGCCGAATGTCAAGGATGCCAGGAGTTTCGGTTGGCTGCCAGTGAAGGCGGATGCTCATCAGAGGCAGAAATGCAGCCCGGGGCAATGGGTGGGGGACCCGGAGCCACAGCTGTGGTCCTTCCATCTACAACTGAGGATGTCATTGAACCAGAGTTTCTGCATTGACTCAAGCCACAGGGCATACAGGAGAAAAGGACTCCGGGAAGCCAACCGTCTGTGAAATCCCATCAGATGCTGGGACGGAGGAGGAGAGCCCCCGATTCGACATGCCCCCCAGGCAGAGGAGGGGTGGCCGCCGCCGTTCCCCATGCTCACCAAGTCGTTATCTCATCCAGCTTCGTTTCCCCGCTGACTTTTACCTCCCACTCTGCTGGGTTCTCTTAGACTTGTTTCTTGTTCATATTGCAGTTGCCGCGTCGACTTCTCCAAATGAGTCCCTCACCCTTCAAGTCCAGTGTCTACTTGGCCTCCAGGCTGACGATTTCCACTCTCAGTTTTCTAAATCACTAAGGTCAAGGGAAGCGGGCACGCTAGCCTCCTCTCCACCGGCCGGCCCCTCCCTGCAAACACTCCAGCTCCTGTTCGCTCCTGTGGCTGTCCCCTCATCTGGTCCTCCCTGAGCCTTCCACCGTCCCGGCGCGGCTTCCCCTCTACCGCTGCCACCCTCCTCTCTCCTCCTCTGTGTCTGCAGCCTGGCACGTCCCCTCTGAGTTCCCACAGTGCAGTGCACCTCGGGGTCACACACGATGGGCCACCATCTCCTCCGACTCCAACACTGAGCTCACACCCATACGTTGCCGTGTGTAGTGTGCACCTGCGTTTCTGTGTGCATCATACACGGGATATTTACACCCATGGCGTGTAATTGCATCCATATTTTCCCTCAAAAATCTGGGCAAAAATGTGTGTATTAATACAAGGCAAAATGATGCGCATTACCTCTGCCATAAACCAACCAACCAACCCACCCAGGCTCTTATAGAGATCTTCACTTCCTTCATCATCAGACTGCAGACCTCAGAACCCTCTCTGACAGCTCTCCCCCACCCCTCACGTTTACAGGGCCAGCAGCTGGGAATTTTGTTGTAAGCCCTTGTGAGGTCACGGCTTAGGAGAGTTACCCCTCAGATACGAAACAGGCCCACAGAGGGGGAAACGGCAGATCTCATCACGGGAGTCACTTTCCGCCCAGGCTGCAGCCCTTGGGCGGGCTCCAGAGCCGATGGCAATGACTTTCCGCTTGTCACTGCTCTCAGGTGTCCCTGTCGCCCACTGGTGTGAGGCTGGTGCAGCTGCTGGGCTGTGACTGTGGCAGGCGGGCTGTGCACTGCCCTGCAGCGTCACAGGGAGCAGGGGGCCCGTGGACAGGCTCTGCCGGCCCCGTGCTGTGCCGGCGGGGTTTCTCCCGGTGTCTCTGGTCTGTGCACTATGAGACAATGCACCTGCTGTTTCTGTCATCTTCAGGACCAAGAGCCAGGAGAAGCCAGCCGCCTATAGTTTGCTGTTGTGTCCAGAACAACATGACTAAGAAAGTAGAATCATAAATGTAAGTTCAGAAAACCGAGTCTTCCAGCCCTGGCCAGGGCCAGCAGAGGCTCAGTGGGCTGGAGCATTGTCTCATACACCAAGACGTTGTGGATTCGATCCTCGGTCAGGCAACATGCCTAGGTTTGGGGTTCAATCCCCAGTCTGGGCACGTATGAGAGGCAATTGATCAATGTTTCTCTCTCTCTCTCCCCCCACTTCCACTCTCTCTAAAATCAATAAACACGTCCTCAAATGAGGATTTTTAAAAAAGTCTTCTAAATTGTCAAAATAAATAAAATGTAAAATAAGTATTATTTGACAGAAGCAAAATTTAAAATAAATATTATTTTACATAAAGAAATTTAAAATAGATGTTATTTTTGTAAATAGAATTTTAAAATAAAGAATGGTAAAAGTGTTCAGAAAAGAGTAGTTTAGGAAAAAAGGGAAAGAAATAATGAAATAAAATAAGGGAAAAAGAAATTTTTGTAAGTTACAAAAAAACTTTAAAAGTGTAAAAGGATAAAAGCAGAAAATGGCACCCAAACGGCAAAATTCATTAAATCCAGGACTGCGGAAGAGGAGACAGATGCACGTTGCGCAAGAACTCGGAGGGAGAACCATGCGAAACTCGAACCAGGCAATCCAATGTTGAGATCCACAGCTAGAGCAGGTGTGTTTAACACAAAGTTCACAGGGAAAACAATAAGCAGAAAACCCACAGAAATACAAAATCCCAGGAATTGAGTCCTTCAAAATGCTTTCCTAAACTGGAGCAGTTCGTCCCACGAGGGTTCTGGCAGGGGAGGACGAGGCCGGAGGGCAGCAGGGGGCTGGGCTGTGAGGCTCTGCCCCATCCCGGTCCCGGCCAAACCAAGGTGCCGCCCTTTACCCAGGGGCTCACGTGCCAGACCCTGGCTGGCGCTGAGGTGAGCACGTGCTTTACCTTCCTGGGCCTCCAGTTCTGCGAATGCAGACGGGGGTTAAAATGGTGTTTCTCTCACCAAGGTCCCTTTAAGTGTTAAGTAGGTAAAGTGCTCAGGACCAGGCTTACACTCCCTGAGTGCTCTACCAGTGAGTGGTTACTGGTCGTGAATCTCAAAGAGCATGCTTTTAAACCGTTTTCACTACAGAAAGTTCCAAACAGAAGCAGAAGCAGAGAAAACAGTGAACCAAACCCGTACACCCGTCTCAGCTTCGGCCACCGCCCACTCACAGTCAGTCTCACCTGGTCCTTCCCCACCTGTCCGCTGCCCCCTCCCCTGCAGGTGATTTTGAAGCAAATCCAAGAATGCATCTTCCCATGGTACAGTCTGTGTCACTAAAGAGAAGGCTTTTTAAAAATGTTAGCCGCTTACAGAAAACACTTGACACGCACCCAGTGCTTGCACGAGGGCCAGACTTAATCTGGTGTTATGCCTTTAGACCTCACCGCGTAGAGCGCATCTTCAACACTGTCCCTGAATGGAAACTGATTGAATTTAATTTTTTTTCTCTAACAATTTTGTTGAGGCTCATATTATACAGTAAGAGATAGTTTTGATCCTCTGAGAGAGAAAAGTAACCAAGGCTTTCCCTAAATGCCAACACTTCTGAGAGTTACCTTTTACGTGGCCATTACAACAACTGTACCTTTTCCATTGATTCATTCTGTGCAAAGAAAGATTAATGGATATTTTCCATTGCGTTCTTAGGGTGCCATAATACATCGTATACTCTACAAGGGAATTGTTTTATTTTATTGTAATATGAAAGATAGATTTCAGTTCTAGAAATATTATCCTTATCTACTCCATGTCCTTAAGAGCAAATCATTACGCTGACTCGTCACATCCTGGTGTCACCGAAGCAAGGAGAGCACCGCACTGCGCTATGGCACGGTCGGCCTTTTTCTGTGTCTGTTCACCAACCCACAGCGACCGCCCCGCTGTCCCTGCAGCAGACTGGCCAGGGGACGGGCTTCAGCTCTTGGCTCAAGCAGCTCGCTCTGAGTGTCACGCCCTGTTAAGAATGACAGTGCTCTTTTTTAACGGTGGGGTCTGGCCAAGTCTCAGAGAGAAGGCAGGGGCAAAGAGAAAACCCCAAGGTGAAACTGGGGGTTAGAAGAGGCTTGCCCCTGCCTCGTGAAGGGGGCTTGGACGGAGCACTGTGACTGGAGACCTGGCCCCCTTGCTAAATGAGGCAGCCGGAAGAGGGGCAAAGGCAAATATGGCCAGCTGGTCCTCATTGCCTGGAAAGCTGTACACTCCCACTGGCTTTTGGCACACATGGGATTCTGGGAGGGGACTTTTAAGCGGATTGTGCCAGGAAGCAAAGTCAGTTGGTTCTTTCCCCTCCCCCAGTGCGGAGGCGTGTCAACAGTGGCCAGTGAGGTCCTGTGAGCAGAGCCCTGGGCACAGGAGCACCAGGAGACCATCAAAGCCACCTATGTTTACGACACTTTTGGGTGGGAAAAAGAGGCTCCTGGTGCAACCTTGAACTGAGCTGGCAGAGCTTGACAGTGATCTTTCTTTGAGTGTCTCAGACAGAGGAGACAGGCTTTCAGGCACAAAAGACCTTGGTGCAAATAGTACCGTAAACAGATTTTTGTTCTCGTGTTGTTTTCAGTTCTTGAACCTCTGCAGTAGTTGTTGTGACAAGTATTCAAGTAGCTTTTTGATTGTGAAATAAAAGATACCTTTCCCCTGAATTCTGTCATTGGAGGTTCGCCTGGTAGGCAGTGAGTGGTGGGACTCCCCCTCCCCCATTGAGTTTAGTGACATTCTCAGGTCCAAATGAAATGATTTATGGCTCTGCTCTTGTGATAATGGCTTGTCTAGCCACAAACACACACAGACGTGCCTCCCAGGCACCAGGGGTCATGGATCATCCTGCCTCCACAGTAGCCGAGATGTCAGTGAGTTCCAGGCCTTGAGTGTCTCCCTGCACACGGCGGTTTTATGCTGTTCTCTCCGGCAGCCGAGGATGCCCCCGAGGTGAGGTCGCTGCCCCGTAAGTCACAGCAGAGATGAAGTGGGAAAGAGGGGTCGGCCATGGCAGCTGGAAAAGGGAGACGACACTTTGATTTGGATGCTTATTAGAGAAGGCACCTTAGGTGCTCACTATGAAAAAAAACCTCAGTGTGGTGTTGGAAGAACACATGATTTCAACAGTTATAGAACACTCACACCCATAATCGCCTGTCACCCTCATGGTCTCATCACAGCTACACAACACTCACACCCACAATCGCCTGTCACCCTCATGGTCTCATCACAGTTATACAACACCCACACCCACAATCGCCTGTCACCCTCATGGTCTCATCACAGCTACACAACACTCACACCCACAATCGCCTGTCACCCTCATGGTCTCATCACAGTTATACAACACCCACACCCACAATTGCCTGTCACCCTCATGGTCTCATCACAGTTATACAATACCCACACCCACAATTGCCTGTCACCCTCATGGTCTCATCACAGCTACACAACACTCACACCCACAACTGCCTGTCACCCTCATGGTCTCACCACAGTTACAGAACACTCACACCCGCCACAGCAGAACACACGTGTTCCAAGGCATGTGGAACCTGTGCAAGCATGGGCCATATCCTGAACAATAAAACAAATCCTAATAAACTTAGAAGAATTAAAATAATTTTAAGTACATTTTCTGACCATATGAAAATAAACTACAAATGAATAACTGCAAGATTTCTAGAAAATATTCAAGTTTTTAAAAATTTAAAAAAACTCCTAAGTAACTCATGAGTCAAAGAGAAATTGACAAGGAAAATAAGAAAACATTTTGATCTGAATGATAATAAAACACAGCATGAAAATCTGTGAAATACTGCCAAAATGGTGCTTAGAAAAAAGCTGTAGCAGTATGCTAGTATTAAAAAAGGAAAAATCTTAAATAAATTAAAGAGCACAAATCAATAAAGTGAAAACAAAAAAATAATAAAGAAAATCAGTGAAACCAAAAGTTGGTTATTTTAAAAGATCGATACAGCTGACAAATCTGTGGCCAGACTCACCAAAATGATAAAATGCTAACAAAACAGCGCACACATGACCATCGGCGGGAAAAAGGGGGGCACCGCTGCAGGCTGCAGCAGGCACATGAAAAGGCCAGTAAGGGAATACGGTGGACTGCCACGGCTCAGAAGCTCAAAACCTCAGAGGAAAGCCAGTCGACTGCACTAGGTACAGCACGCTATTGTGGGGTGAGTGATACATCAATCGTTAGAAGTGAATTCTGCCTTTTGCTCTATCCACTGTTCAGGGGTTCCTTGATGGTGTAAGTCCATGGAGAAATTGAGAGCTTCTGTGTAGGACCAGAATGGATATCGAGTTAAAAATGAATGCAAATTACAAGAAAATCTAGGATTCTGCCTTCCAAAAATAAGTCCCCTAGCGAGCCCAGTGCTGGGTTTTCCTTCCCCCCCCTCCCAGGCTGGCCGGGGGGTGGAGGCAGTGGGGTGGACCCTGTAGACGCTGGCACAGCCTCGGCTGCATCACCGGGGCTGGGAGCCCCGCTATGGTCTGCCGTGTTCCGCCCAGCTTCACACTGTCACCTCAGGAGGCTGGCACGGTCACCACAGGGTCACTGTTGAGCCTGCGCTCCTTGGGCTCACCCGACACTGACACTGAGACAGCAGCAGGTGCTGTCCTGACTTGCAGTCCTTCAGACGGGCCACACCGTCCCTGCCTCCTCCGTGATGCCCAGCATGCTCCGCAGAGGAACAAAGTTCCAGGAGAGCTGTGCCATGTACAAATGGAGTAATGTTGTCCTTTATGTTAATTAGTTTCTTCCTCTAAATTAGACTGTCTTTGACTTGCCAGAAAGGGTAGTTTGGAAATTAAACCGTGAGTTGACCCAGTGATTTCGAAACCAGTGAGCTGCAAGAACGTTTAAAACGTGCAGCTCCTGACTATTTAGTCAGGGGCACTGACCGCTTTTCCCTTAGCTTGTCAAATAAAAATCACGACAACCACAACAATAGCCAGTGTGAATGAATCAAAATTATATCCACATCTTTGTAAGACTGGCAAAAAATACAGTATATATCTTGGTGTGCTGCAGAATTTTAGTAATTAGTTTATGTGTGCCATGACATGAAAAGGGTTGAAAATTGCTGATTTAATCCGTTCTCCTGAGCGTCACGTCAGCATCGCGCGTGTAGACTTACCAACGAAGGCACAGAGGCACGGCCCACATGGCAAGGGCGTTTCGGTGATCCAGTGGTCACTCGCGCACAGCAACACTGTCGCATCAGTGTGTTACTCCAGTAAATGCATCCTTAGAGCACCTTCCTACTTGGTAATACTGGCGACGCAGGTACTGAGGAGAAGCGAACACAGTGCAACTAGCACACACTCAGAGCACAGATGTTTTTCAAAATGTGTCCCAATGGCTGCCCCAGTCTGTGTGCCCACTGACAGCGCGGGTGGGTCCCCTTTTCTCCACGTCCTCGCCAGCACTTGCCGCGTGTTGATTGGTTAAGGACGGCCATTCTGACCGGTGTGAGGCAGTATCTCATCGGGGGTTTAATTTGCATCTCCCTGACGGCTAGTGATGTGGAGTGTTTTTTTCATGCGTCCACGGGCCATCTGCGTGTCCTCTTTGGAGCAGGGTCTCTTCGGGTCCCGTGCCCATGTTTTCATTGGGTTGTCTGTCTTTCTGGTGGTGAGTCACATAAGTTCTTTATATATTTTAGAGAGTAAACCCTTGCCTGATGTATCATTGGCAAATGTGCTTTCTTATATAGTTGGTTCCCTTTTCATTTGGTGGTGGTTTCTTTAGCTGTGCAGAAACCTTTCAGTTTGATGCAGTCCCATTTGTTTATCCTTTCCTTTATTCTGCTTGGCCTGGGAGACATGTCGGCAAAACTATCGCTACACGAGATGTCCAACATTTTACTATGTTTTCCTCTTGGATATTTATGGTATTGCAACTTGTATTTGTCTTTTATCCGCTTGGAGTTTGTTTCGGTGTACGATGTAAGGTGGTGGTCTGATTCCATTCTTTCGAAAGCACCACTCCAGCTTTCCCGACACCGTTTACTGAAGAGACAGTCTTTACTCCATTGTACGCTCTTGCCTCCCCTGGCTAATACTGACCGCAAAGGTGTGGGTTTATCTCTGGGCTCTCTGTTCTGCTCGATGTGTCTGTTCTTATTCCAACTCCAAGCCGTTTTGATTACAGGGGCCTTACAATACAGTTTGACACCAGGTATTGTGACTCCTGCTACTTTGTTCTTCTTTCTCAAGACTGTGGAGACTATTCACAGTCTCCTTCTGATCCAGCCATTCCACTTCTGGGAATATAGCCCAAGACTCCTGAACCCCGACTCAGAAGGATATATACACTCCTATGTTCATAGTGGCTTTATTTATAATAGCTAAGATCTGGAAACAGCCTAAGTGCCCATCAACAGATGAGTGGCAGGTTTACACAATGGAATACCATGTAGCAGTAAAAAAAATAAAGGAGCTCTTACCTTTTGCATCAGTGTGGATGGACCTGGAGACTATTATGCTAAGTGATACAAGCCAGTCAGTGAAGGACAAATACCTTGTGACCTCACTGACGTGTGGACTCTAATGAACAACATAAACGAGGAGCAAACCAGAATCCGAGGCACAGACACTCGGAACGGACTGAGAGCTGTCAGGGGAGGGGGAGGGGGAGGGGGCACTGGCTGAAAGACGGTAAAGGGTGGAGGAGGGCAACGGGGGAAAACTGGGATGACTGTAATAGCATAGACAATAAAGTATTTTAAAAAACAAAAATGAAAAGGTGCCTGAATGCACATTATGCAAATCCATAACAGGAGAACACTAAATGCAGGTCTTTGGCCACTGGGGCTACATCTGATTACAAGCTGTCATGTAATTCCTGGCTGAACATTTGCAGAAACTGCTCCTAATTCCTCCTAATGAAACCATGGAAATAGAAAATCATATTGTGAACTGGAAGACAGAACCTTCAGAAAGGCTCACCCTGCAATTCACTCCATCTGGTGGCCAGCTTTAGGGACAAGATAATGAGGAGTGCTTGACGGCTGGGACTTGGGAGGCCGGCCGGCAGCACTCTGGTGGGGGGCAGGGGTCAATCTGGGCTCCAACGGTGGTCCCAGGGGGCCGCAGATGACCTTCCAGGGAAACCTCCGCGATTCTATTCAATGTATTACATCCAGGCGAGAAATTAAACTCTCACCAGAGTTTCCGGGGTGCAATTCGGCGATGGCTCTGTTAAGAACAGCCCAGTCTGGAGTGGGGGTGAGCTGCAGGGGGCCTCACCTCAGCTCAGCCCCGGACAGGGCAGGGGTGCAGAGGGCAGCGCGGCTCCCTGCCTCCCCTGTCACTACTTGTGGCCCCGGGCACATTCCAGCGACTGTGCTGAGGAGCGCATCCTTGGCAGCCTGTCTGTGACCTGCCCGTGTCCTTCACGCTGGCCGGTTCCACTCACTCCAGCCACCTTGCAGCTGCAAGACTGGCGTGTCTGGGCCCTCTTCTGGGTCACAGGCAGCCTCCTGGCAAGCCCAGATTTGGGGGGGGGGTGCATCACCTGCCCTGGAAGCACCCTTAATGAGTGACTCCGGGAGTTGGCACGTGAGCACTCCAGCTTCTTTCCCCCTCAGCGGGGACAATGCTGAGGTGTGTGTTCTCTGCCATCCCCTGATGAGAGCCCCCAAGGGCTTAAGTCCCCACAGCCCACTCAGGTAGCCGGCTCAGAAACGCACTCTTACTCCCGTCTTCCGAGCCCTGTGTCTCTTCGCCACTCTGCTGCTCCCCTCCTCTGCCTCTCCCAAGAAAACTGTTGTACTTGAACCCTCGTCTCAGGGGTTGGCTTGTGGGAGAAACGGGACAAAGACCAGCCAACCCCTGAGCACTAGCAATTTTCGCAGCCACCACATTTTGTGGCCAGTCGTCCCGAGGAATGAATCAACCTCAGGAGTGCCCGGGGGTCCCCCGGGTGCAGAGCGGCGACTAGAGCTCCGATGAGAAGCTGCGGAGGCTGACGGGTGTTTTCGGAGGCCCCTCCGCGGGAGCGCCAGCAGGGCCCAGTCTCCCCCTGCACTTGACCGCGGGCGGTGCGGTCCCTCTCGGTCTGTGCGCTGCCCTGCCTCGGAGGGCCCTATCCTGAGGAGCGTTGCTCCCTGGAAAGTAGTTGGTGTTCTCCGGATACAGCGGCGGTGACCCTGACTCAGGGCCACGGGGCCGTGTCCCGGTTCTCCCGGGAGTGTGCGTAGAGCTACACGGACCCCAGATCTCAGAAACCTCTTTCGGGAACCGAATTCTTCCGCGGCAGCATCACGGCCTCTTCCAGAGAAAACCCAAACCGCCAGCTCCCTCGGCCATGGCCACGGCGCCCCCTGGAGGCACCTGTGGTCCTGCGGAGACGGGCGAGTCGGGAAGCAGATGATCTGGGTGTGTGCTGTCCTTTGGTTGTGACCTTCTGCACACCAGCCAGCCTCTGTGACCTTGGCGTCCTCTGCAGTAACGTGGGCGAAATTAACAAAATGGTACCTTTCTGACAGGCAGTGATGTGGATCCGGAGAGGTGGATGATTTAACGGCATCCGTAGATGCAAATGAATCCTGTTGAGACAGCACTTTTCACCGATCGGGGAGCAAAGATAAAAACACCTGTAGCGCCGAGCGCTGGCGAAGACGGGGCTGCAGGAATCCTCACACATGCCGCTTCTCTGCAGAAACACTCGACAAAAACTTCCCAAAGTACAAAGTCACGTGTCCTTTAACCCAGCAATTCCACTCGTCAGAGTGTGCTCTCAGAGACACTCACACATGCAAAATGACCACGTACACGCACATGCACGCACACGGAATCTGTGAGCATTAATCACAGCGTTGCTTATGATAGAAAAGGACTAGAAACATTCTAGATAGCCATCTACAGAGGATGGGCTAGGACAGCTACAGGTCAGGGGCCCAGGGGAATTCCACGCAGTTGTTACAAAGAGTTGACCAGCTCCAGGGGTCCCAGTACAGAGTCACCTTCGAAATATATTGATAAACGAAGCAGAAAGGCCAGGTGCAGAACAGCGTGTGTAGTTTACAACAGTTTGTGTAAAAACAGTCACACAGATGCGCAAACAAGACATCTGGAAGGATACACAAAACGCTGCTCATGTGGGCCCCGTCGGAGAATCACGGGAGGCCCAGAGAGTTGAGGGGGTCTGCCTCCTTCCCTGTCCTTTTTGTATCTTCTGAATCTCATGCCACCTAGAGGTATTGCCTATCCAAACACTATTCATTAAAAAAAAAACCTAGAAAATGGGCGTGCAACATGCAACATTATTGGCTCTAATAGTCAATGTCAGTAAGAGCTGAAGATCCTGGGCCACTCTGCAAACAGCTGCCTGGCACCGGGAGAGACAGGCCTCACCCCTAGGGGGCGCCATAATGCCCAGGAGACCCCCCACCTAGGTAGAGAGATCTTCAGTCTCATCCCGCTAAAACCTAAACACCAAAGTGGTATGATGCCATCTCGTGGCGTCTTTGGTCTTCTATTTTGGTGTAAAAAATTGTAAATACACAAAAGTTGAAATAACTTTATATTGCACCACGTAGATTCGACAATTGGAATGTCTGTAGTTATGATAAACCTATCCATCTTTCTATCACTCTATTCAACTATCAATTCATCTTATTTTTATGCATCTAAAAGTAAGTTGAAGGCATCAGACACCCCTCCTCAAATCCCTAGCAAGATACATTATCCCTGGGTGAGGCTTTCACCCCACTGAAAATGCACGCTGTATTGAGTGTGTGCAATAAATAAATACAGACATGTTTTACTGCAAACTACCCTAAGTTTCTCTAAAAATAACTTCCGTATGAATTATAAACACCACGCACGTCATCGATGCAATAAGCTTTCCCAGAGCCGAGGCTGAGCTGCAGATGCGGGACTCGCCAATGGGCTCCCGGTCCAAGGGAACCTGGGCCCTGAATGATTCATTATTCATTACCTTGGGGGCGGGGGGGGGGAGGGGGCACACAGGCCTTCACTTCTGAAACGCTCCCACACAAAGTGCCCGGGGACCTCCAAAGAGCACAGGCACAAACAGAGTTTGGAAACAGCCCCACTACTTCTCAGAGACCGGGAGAGCTGCGGCTTCGGGGCCAGCGTGGGATGTAGTCAAGGCGGAGGCAAGGGTGAGAGAGGAATCGGGAGTCGGAGGGACCTTCCTAGGCGATGACAATGGACAAAACTTGGATCTGGGTTATTTACCTCCAAGGGGACGCAGATGAAGCTTCTCTGCCGTGTGAAACCTCAGACACAGTTCACCCTGAATTTCCCATCACGAGGACCTGGGGACTCGACACGGAACGCCCTTGGGGACCGGACTGTTTCTCTGCAGACGAGATGAACTCAGCTTCGTTGTTTTCCTTTTCCTTCATCATTAATATTCAGTTTCCTCTGCAAAGTACAAACAGAGCACACAGCCTCGGCAGTCTGTGGAAAAGAACATCATGTAGGAGGAACTTGAAAACAGTTCTGGATTGGCCTCCCCTGCACAACTACTGTGGAGAGCTGGTCAAGGCAGGCGTCAGAGAAGGGCACCTCTGTGCTCTGCTGCCCTGATCCTCCAAGGGGCCAGACTATCTTGTGCACTTGGCCGCTGGCTAAGGGGTGGGTGGAGATACACAGAGAGAGAGAGAGAGAAAGAGAGAGAGCTAGAGGGAGGGAGGGAGAGAACACACACAAGACCTTCTGAGACCTAACTCTGACATGGTACATCAGTTCTGCTGCATTTTTACTGCTCACAGCAAGAGACCACGCTCGCCTGGAGTCAAGGGCGGAGAAATAAGCTCTCGGTAGCACGAGCTGCAAAGTCGCATAGCAACAGGACATGGATACAGAGAAAGGTGCAGTAACAGCCACTGCAAGGGGTGAGGAGGTGGCACATTACGTTCCCCCTTTCCAGAGACCCAGCATATTCTAAGGGGACTTTTTGAAGGCAACTCATTTCCAAATATTTAAAATTATAGCAAGTCAGCCACAGACACCTCGGAGCCAGTGTGGCTTACGGAACAGCAGAAGCATATCTTCGTCAAGTTCCGGTGCTGGAAATGGGGGACACACAGCAGCCACCGTGCTGCCCACCCAGTGAGGGCCTGGAGGGCAAGGACCCTCTGCTCCCCACCCCGCCTCAGGAGCTCTCTCTGCCAACTACACACATGATGCTTCATTTAACTATAGAAATACAATATGAATAATTCCCATTTGTGATGAATAATTTATCACTAGACGCTAATTACCAGATTGCGGAATACCAGCATCTATGCCAGATTCACTCATCTACGATTTTATTTTATCTCAACATCAAACTCTGTTTATAGATACTGTTACTCTCATGGCTTGACTGTCCTTTTCCACTTAAAAAACTTAGAGTACAACAGAGACACGGACACACGGACCAGACTGACAGCTGGAGGGGGCGGGGCAGGGAGAAGTGGGTGAAGAAGAGGATGGGAGCCACACCCACAGACACTGACCACCTGTGGTGAGGGCCCAGGGGCAGGGGGCAGCAGGGTTGGGTAAGGGCGGACAGAGGGGGAAATGGTGACATTTGTGCGAGTGTCAACAATAAAAATAAGGAATAGTAACCCTGGCTGGTGTGGCTCTGTGGATTGAGTGCTGGCCTATGAACCAGTGGGTTGCCGGTTCGATTCCCAGTCAGGGCACATGTCCAGGTTGCGGGCCAGGTCCCTAGTGGGGTGCATATGAAAGGCAACCACACATTGATGTTTCTCTCTCTCTCTTTCTCCCTCTATTCCCCTCCTTCTAAAAATAAATAAATGAAATCTTTAAAAAACATACATTATTTTAAAAAAGAAAAAATTCTTCATGTAAAAAAAAGTTAGAGTAAATATTGGCTGTACAGCAAACGCAGCCCGCTCCTGTCCCGTGTCTCAATGCGTCGTGTGCTCTCCATTGTCATTGGTTCAGGAGCAGCACAGTGTCTAAACCAGGGCTGCCAGACTTAGAAAATAAAGCCCAAGGCCAAACATTGTATAGGATATACTAATGCAAAACATTTATTCACTGTTTGTCTGAACTTCAAGTTTAAGCGGTCATCCTGTGTTGAATATGGCCACCGTATGCGTGCAGGGAGAGACGGAGAAGCGAAGTCCAGGCATCGGGAAAGCAGCCTTAACGAAGACGGTGACACAGTTAGTGCCGCGACGAGAGGGGCCTGACTCCGATCTGTGTCATGTCAGAGAGAGAATGTGCTGAAAAGCACTTCTGTCTCACGGACCAGACACTCTTCCAGGTGTGCGGGCACTGCTACACGCAGGTTCACAGTGGAAGACAGTAGGATGGGTCTTCCGTTGTAGGTGGGAAATGAGGCTCCTGCTGACCCGGGAACTGCTGCTTTGCGTACACGGTAACGACACCGCCTTGCGCCTGCGCTCTGCTTTCGTTTCCTCCCTGTTCCATCTGGGGCCCCGGTCTGTCCTCACAAGGATCCTGTGAGCACTTATTCGGTGAGACCATTCACTCCTATTACCAATCCCAAGGTTGCTGCAGGTCACTTTAAAGGTCCTAATGTTAACAGTGGACGGACTCCCTCCTAACGTCCAGTCGGGGGCTGTGTCCACCTGCCCACGCACTTTGCTGGACAGCTGAGTTCCCAGATGTGGAGGCCACACATTCGTTTATTCAACACACAGCTTCACACCGGCCGCCTTCGGACCACACCATCTGCGGGCCACGCGGGCCGTCGGGTCACACAGCTGGTTGGGTCACACAGCCGGCCCTCTCCGTCCGCCCTCACATCCCCCTCAGTGTGAGGAGTCAGAGGCAGGGGAGCACTCCCGCAGGCTCCGCTGTCCATGGTGAAGCCCAAGGCGCTCCGCACGGGTTTCCAGCTGCATGGAATTTACATGTGTTGGGGGGGAATAATCCACGTGCCCAGTGATACATGCTGGAAAAGTAATTCCGTTTCACGGAGGCATCTGGCAGCAGATTTGATAACAGGATATTTTGGGGGGATGTATTTGGCTAACCTTCAATGGTGAACTATGGAATGCTTTCCTTCGGAGGTCAAGGGCAGTGAGACCATGGATCCGGCTGCCTGCACTCGAGATGGTTCTAGAGGTGGGAAATCAACGAAGGGCATTGCGGCTGGAAACCAGCAGTGAAGCTGCGTTTATTCTCAGGTGACACCGTACGTACACAGTAGTGCTAAGGAATCTGAGGAGCAACCACTAGAAACAATAAACGAATGTAATACGTCTCTATAACATAAGGTCAACGTACAGTAAAGTATTGTGCTTCTATATAACAGGCACAAACGATTAGAGAGAAAACTTAAAAACAATACCTTTCATAAAAACATAAAAATACCAAACACCTAGGAATCAGTTTAACAAAACAAGTGTAAGCCCTATATGCTACAACTGCAAAGAATTACAGAAAAGAATTTTTTAAAAAACTCTGAATATATGTACATGTAGAATCCATTTGTGGATTGGAAAACAATTCTTTTTACTACGTCAGTTCTTCCAAAACCCGCAGGTGCGACCCAACCCCAAACTTGTTCCCAGCAGCACCTTCGCGATGCTGACGAACTCGTTCCAGAACTCACACGGCGACGCCAGGGCCCTCGGTGGGCCAAGCCAGGCCCAAACTTGAACGCAGGAGAACAACTTCCCTGACGTCAAGACTCCTTACAAATGTATAGCACTTAAGATTCTGTGGTATTGGTATAAAGTCCAGAAATAAATTAACACATTAAAAAAATAGTTGTCCACAAAGACATGTAAACAGTTCAACGAGGAAATACAAGTCTCCGGCCAACAGAGCTGAAGTCACTGAATGAACAGAGAGCGGAAGAGAATCCTGCCTCCGTTTGCACTGCTCACAAGTACGCGTTTGCTGGGGACCACGTGCTTCAACTCACAGCCACAAAACTTTACGAAATGAAACGGAAGATCTATGTGACCTTGGCGGGGGCCAAGAGTTCTTAGATAGGCCCTTGAAAGTACAACTCATAAGAGAAAAATATTAGTCAATTGAACTTCATCAAATTAAAAATATTTTTTCAAAAGACACTATTATGAGCTCTGGCTGGCGTAGCTCAGTGGATTGAGTGCGGGCTGTGAACCAAAGTGTTGCTGGTTCGATTCCCAGTCAGGGCACAGGGTTGCAGGCCATGGCCCGCAGCAACCACACATTGATGTTTCTCTCTCTCTCTCCGTCTCCTTCCCTTCCCTCTCTAAAAATAAATAAATAAAAATCTTAAAAAAAGAAACTATTATGAATATAAAAGGTAAGATACAGACTTTAAAAATATTTGCAACACATATATTCTAATACTTAAAGAACTCCTGTAAATCAATATTAAAACAGCAAACAATCCAATACAAATTGAGCTAAGAGATACTTCACAAAAATATATAAATGTCTATAAGCATGAAAAGAGATGCTCAGAGTTATTGTCACGAAGATACTGCGTAAAACCATCTTGAGATACCACTGCCCAATCACCGGAAAGGCAAAGGAAAGAAACAGACAGAAATCTGACCACGCCAAGTGTTGGTCGGACGAAGAGCAAACGGGATTCTCATGCGCGGCTAGCTAGAGCATAAAATCATGCAGCCCCTTGGGAAATGTTGGCAATTAGCAAAAACAGTTAAACATGCATCTCTCCTGTGACCTAGCGATTTCACTTTTACGTATTTTTTCAAAATCAGTTAAAAGGTATGTGCCTGAGAAGACTTGTGCAAGAAGACTCATAACAGCCCCAGGTCAGAAACCACCTTACTGGCCCTGGCTGGTGTGGCTCAGATGGCTGAAGTGCCGTCCCCCAGGGCACACAGTACCAGCAGTCTCTGCCACACACCCCCACACACACATGCACACACGTGTGTTTACTGAACTTAGAGCGCCATCCCATGGGGCACGCTGTACCACGCAGTCTCTGCCCCCCCCACACACGTGTTTATGGAGCTTATATAAAAGAAAAACCATGTCGCTTCTATGTTTATGCCATATTAGAACATATTCTATGAAGCATCTTTGAAGGAAACAGCTGTGCTGGTGTTAACTGCCTGTCACCTGCCAGGTGAGTGGCGTGTCACTGCATGTTTGCCTGTGGAGTCACAGCTGACGGACACACTCACCACCTGCAGGCAACCAGGAAAAGAGAGGATGTATGTTAATAACCTGTCAGAGAAGTCACCCCCAGAGGTTTTAAAACTTTGTCTAATTTAGCGACTTCATTAGGCATTCTTTTCTCAACTGAATGTATAAATCCTTGTTTCTCAGATACTAGTCTATATAGCTCTTTTTTCTTCCTATAGATTTACCCGTTGGTCAGTTAAATCAGACCTTGGTGCGTTCTGTCAAGTCCATCGGTCTGACCTTTGCCCTGACATGTGGAAGGCACACATCCGTCTCTTCTGACCTGGGCAGAAACTGGACGGGTGCCGACGTGACTCTCTGCTGCCCCCCTGTGTCCTCTGCGGGAGGAGCCGCTGCTGAGAACAGGGGTGGCCATCTGCCACCACAGCCACTCCTCAGGAACAGGTGGCAAGGGGCTGGGGCCAACAGGCAGGAGCTGGCCGGCCCTGGGGAGGGAGCATCTAGTCAGAGGGCGTGGGGGAGGCCGACTGACATTTTGAAGAATGACCTGAAAGCCACGTCCATTTCTGACACTCGGGCTGCCCTCAGGCTGCCCGCACACGGAGCCCGGGGCCGAGACAGTCTCCTGGCTGCAGGGGAGGACGAGGTCCAAACAAGGACGGAGGACAGAGTGTCCACCTGTGACCCCAAAGCACCCCGGGAGCCCTTTTGAGAGACGACAGTTGCAAAAGGTTAGAACTAGACTTTTCTGGGGAGAAAGAGGGATTTGCAAACCCCGGTGAGTCCAGGCTTCTTGGAACTGAGGTCTGAAATCTAACCCACAGGTACTGAGGATGAGGATGAAATGCAAGGTAAGTTCACAGAAGCCCCGGAAGCCCTAGCTGCCCTGGAGGAGGATGCTGGACGGACTGCAGCCGGGACCCCCGGCCCCCGTGCGTGTGCGTGCAGGTGTGAGTACGGACGGCGGTGGCAGACGACAGCTACAGGAGGCTTGCCTGTGCTTGCCTCCTGCCTCCCGTGCGGGACTCTCAGAGGAAACCACCTCCAAGGCGTCCGGCCATAGGATGATGTCGAGACGACGGCAGGGCAGACTGCCAGGAGGGAAGTGCCCTCCCCCTAGGCCTGCGCTGGGGGCCATACCGACGTTCCTGCTGCCCGGTGTGACAGCGGGTCTGCCCTTGCACAGAGGCACCCGAGCCTGCAAAACCGGGTGTCAGAATGAACAGACCAGGGCAGGACAGCACCCAAGTCACCAGTCGGGGACGGGACGGGTCCAGGAACTGGAGAGCCGCGGCACAGACACACCCGGTGAGAGAAGGAAGAACGCAGAGCAGTCCACAGTGACCAGTTACAAGACTACTCCCCACCTCGTGGTCTTTTCCTTCAGAAACCTTGTCACACAGAACCATGCGGGTGGGAACTGGGCTCAGCTCAACTACTTCCCCCTCTCGCGCCTGACAGATCCCTCTTTCCATAAACCCCTGCTTTGCTATAGCTCACTGTCTTCTTGTGGTTTCTCAGTGGCTTTGATCTCACATTTGGGTGCTGAAAACCAGGAGTGTAGGTTGCCCGGGGTGGGTCCCCCTCAGCCAGGACCCACTGGGCCCGGACTCACTCCTGGACCAACAGCCACTGAGGGACTTGTGAGTCGAGGGCTTGGGCTCCCCGCTTGGCTGATTGATCCCATCCATCTCCTCCACCCAGAACCGCCTAGCCACTGCGTCTCCCTTCAACAGACAATGGTGGTCACGAATCCACAGGGTGAGTCTGAGTCCCCCACTGACCCCTCTGAGGACTCTGTCCCTTCTTACTGAGGCCGACTGTTGTGACACGCTTACCCGAAGTCTGAACATCCAGCCAGAGTCCTCCACTTTCCTCTTACCAGGGCGGACGACTCATGGGGACGCCGGGAAGACTCTGTTGCTCTTCTCACTGGCCCCCGAGGTGACACGGGGACACCCGTCTGGCTGCGCAGTCTATCTGCGGTTTGGGACACGTTCTCACCCGCGCTCTGACCTTGGGTCTCCTCGTCATAATTCTCCCCACAATGGGGAGCAGTCAATCCCTACCTCCAAAGAACAGCCTCCTCGGATGTCTTCTAGAAACATAGAGACACTCCAGTTAGAGCAGGAGATTAAGCCGAAGAGGCTCAACTTTTTCTCCACTGTAGCACGGCCCCAATATCCTCTAGAGCACAGGTGGCAAACCCAAGGCCCATGGGTCGAATCCCGCCTCCACCTTGTTTTATCCGCCCAGCACCTTGTTTCTACCTGGCGGCAGTGCGGCGCTCTCACTTAACTGTTAAGGAGTAGTTACATCTATACAGTCCTAGAATTACATTTGGCCCTTTGGAGGCAACTGCAAGGCTGATGTGGCCCCTGGGGAAAATGAGTTTGACACCCCTGCTCTAGACAACCAGAATCGATGGCCGGAAAAGGGCACTTTCGATTTCAACGTCCTCACAGATCCTGACAACTTCACGCGGCACACTGGCAAGTGGTCCGAGCTCGTCCAGCTCCAAGCTTTTAGGACGCTTAGGGCCAAGCCCTCGCTCTGCCAGCCAGGACCTCACCGCCTTCCAACTGCTCCTCTCTAAGGAAAAGGGATCTAAGGCTACCCCGTCAGTGCCCCTCCCCACTCCTCCTCCTCCGCCACCTCCTTTGACCCCACCCTCCGATCACCCACCGCCCTATGCAGGTGTCTCCCCCGCTCTTAGACAACCCACCTCCTTAATGGGACTCCCAGCCTCCCAGCCCCGACTCTCCTACCCTGAAACAAAGCCCATACACCCGCCTGTTACCTCGAGGTCTCACACTCGCTCTCGCGGGCCTGTCTCACACCCCTCAGTGTCCACCCCACAGAGGCCTCCCCGTGGGGGGGGGACGTCTCCTCTCAGGCCAGCAGCTGGACCAAGGGAGCAGTGCGGGCTCCTGTTCCCTTTTCACTCTCAGACTCAACGCAAACAGAGCACAAGCTCAGCTCTTCTTCTGGGGACCCCACAAACTACGTTAGGGAGGGTGACAAAATCCTGAGATCGCCCAGGCCCGGATGAAAACCCTGCAGCCCTCACGAGCCGCCTCCGGGAGCCACTCTCAAACACACCAGTGTGGGCCCAGGCTCTGCAGGACAGCGCGTACTCGTTATTGGGAAAAGCTCCAACAGCCAAAGGACCTCACTGAGACGGTTTCCCACGGATTCACCAACAGAGAGGAGGAGAAAAAACTAGAACAAAATGGAGAGATAAAGGGAGAGAAGAAAGAGGAAAGTGCCAGGGAAAAGGAAAGGCAGGAAAGAGGGAACTCGAGATGCCTAATGCTCACCATGGCCCTCCAGGGACAAACCCCCGGGGGTCACAGGAAAGGAAGGAATCCTACTCAGGCGGGGGCTCCCCGGGGGCCTTGTTCCAGGTGTAGAGAGAAGGGACATTGGGGGAGGCTCTGCCTGAACCCACGGCTACCTCCTGGACCCTGTCTGCTCTGCAAGACGACAGGGCATTGGAAGGAAGGTTGGCTGTCCATCAGCCCCCTGCCGAGGGAGAAGCGGCCCCTGAGTTCACAGTCCCTGACCTACTCGGTCTAGCCGCAGGAGACTGAGGCCCGGGTTCAAGGGCCCCGACGGTTACCATCAGCACCGCTGAGCCCAGGGTAGCCCTACGAGTGGCAGGTAAGCCCATCTCCTTCATCCGAGATGTGGGAGCCACGTTCTCAATTCTTCCAGAATATTCAGGGCCCTTAAGCCCCTCCTCAGCCTCCGTTGTAGGAATAGACAGAAAACGAACAGAACCACGGGCCACTCCTCAGCTCTTCTGCCATATGGGGGAACACACCTTTGCTCCCTCTTTCTTAGTTACACCGACCTGTCCTGTCCCGCTAACGGGGGTGGGGGGCACTTTAGCCAAGATGCAAGCCTCCCTTCTAACACCCTCATTACAGGGCACAACATAAACCCACAGACCGCCCTGCTGCTGACCGTAGGGAGCCACCCTGATTCCCCAGCACCCAAGTCATCATACCCCACCTTCCTTTCCCCTACTGACCCTTGGGTTTGGGACACAGAACACCCTTCTGTAGCCTCTCATGATGAACCAGTCAAGGTAGCTCTTAAAAACCCTGGAAAATTCCCCAGTAAAGCTGTAAAGCTCAATATCCCCTGGGCGCCCAGGCCCTGTTGGAAGTCAGACCCATATAGATACGGTCCCCTCTGAGCAGGAAGCAACCAGACCACCTTCGACCTCCCCATCCCACTCACTCCTACTTTTCTTTTTTTTTTTTTTAATATAAAGAAAAAGCCAGTACTGACAGTCTGGTCTGCCCTTGCATAGAGGCACCCGAAACCCACAGACCAGGGCGGGACAGCACCCAAGTCATCGGTCGGGGACAGAACTGCCCAGTCCCAGGAACTGGAGAGCCCGGGAACAAGTGCCTGGAGCGAGAGAGCCGCGGCACAGACACACCCAGCGAGAGGAGGAAGAAAGTAGAGCGGCCCCACAGTAACCAATCACAAGACCACTTCCCCACAGTGTGTTTTCTTCTTCAAAACCCTGTCACACACAACCACCCAGGGGGGACCTGGTCTCAGCTGAACTACTTTCCCTCTCTCGCTCCCGAGAGACCCCTCTTTCCATAAACCCCTGCTTTGCTATTAGCTCGCTGTCTTCTCGTGGCTTCTCAGCGGCTCCGACCTCGCACATCGGGGATCACAGGACTGTAGAGGGGCTGGTCCCTGGAAGGGCCTGGGGCTGGTGGGAGGACACTGCTGGGTGTGGTGGGGACAGGGTCCAGAGCAGCAAGTGCGGGCATCCACTGGGTGGGACCCAGGAGATGCACAGCCTGGAGACCACCTTGCAAGATCAAGAATGACAACCATGTCAGTAGGGTCAGTGGGACCCAGGTGACATCACAGAGACAGAATCCCCTGCACACAGACACTGTCCCGGGAGGTGGGGGAGACGGAGCAGGGCCCACCGAGTGTGAACTTCGATTTGCTTGAGGGTAGAGCCTGGATTCACCGAAAGGGGGAGGGGCTTCTAACGTGAAAGAAACCAAATCTCCTTGATCAGGCAGAACTCAGCGGGGACTTCAGAGCTCAGTAAAATTCATTTTCAGGAAAGTTATATCTTGGCTTCTGGTCAAGATGACAGCCTGGGTTAAAGTGGCAGCTGCTTCCTCCCACAACCACATCAAAATTACAGCTGAACTACAGAACCACCGTCATGCGGAACTGCCTGAAGTCTAGCTGAACAGAAGCCCTATAACTAAAGACACACAGAAGAAGCCATATTGAGACTGGTAGGAGGGGCAGAGACAGGGAACGGGCTGGTCCCACGCCCTCGTATGGTGGTTAAAAACAGGGGGGAATAACTCAGTGTGGAAGACCCTCCCAGAGCAAGGGGCCCCAGCCCCACACCAGGCCCCCCACACCAGGGTTCCAGTGCCAGAAGAGAAGTCCCCATAACTCTTGACCGAGAAAACCAGTGGGGATTGTGATTGAGTGAGGCGGAGGCTTCTAGAGTCCCAGGCATTACCTTTAAAGGGCCCACACAAAGATTTACGCAGACTCACACACTCGGAGCTGCAGTGCTGGGGCAGCAGCTCAAAGGGCAGCAGCATGGAAGGTGCTGGGACCCAAAGGGAGGAACTGAACTGTCTGACTTCAGGGTGAGGGCTGCGAGGGAAGCTTCCTCCCAGACAGAAGTGCTGACAGAGGCCATTGCTCCTTTACTGAGACTCCCCTAAGAGTCAGCAGGGGGGTGTCATATCTGAGCTCTCACCCACCTGGCTATCACTGTTCGCCTGCCCTGCTGATTCCCTGAGACCCTGCCCCACTGACCTTACAGGCCCACCCCAGCTGTTTCCAGTGGCTGTTCAGTACAAACGGCCTATCTTGGCTCATGCTGCAGACTTTCCTAAAATCTCTCAAACAGCAGCATGTGATCTCAGCTAAGTGGCCTTTTTGTAAGTGGCCCTAGGCCAGGCACCAGAGGCAGCCAGCCTTGGTTTACAGTTTGGCCTCTCCTGAGCACTTCCAAGCTCCACAAGTAGCAGCCATCTGCAGATAACTTTGTAGCTCAGGCCAGGTGGCCCCAGACAGGGACCAGGTGGTGGCCGACCTCAGTCGGCACCTCATGAGAGGTCCCAGGGACAGTGAACCCAGTGGACAGCTTCAGACCACGTCGAAGCACCACCCAAACACCTCCACTAGCAGCACACTCAAGGGCGGGCTCAGTGAGCACCAGAGCCCCACTGAAGGGAGTCCTGCTCTGTGGCTTTGACACCTGCATAGCAGATCTCCAAGGTGGCCATGGCCAGCCTTTGGAGTTGCCCAGCCTGGGGGTAAATCCCTCCCACCGACATGAACACCAGTCGAGGCTCCACCACAACAGAAGGGTGCACACAGATCACATCAGGGGTGCATCTGGTGTGATCCAGCTTGGGTGCCTGGGGAAGCTGCGCTTCTGGCCCTATGGGACACCTACTACATAAGGTTGCCCCTCTACAAGACCAGGGAGAGCAGCAGCTCTACCCAATACATAGAAGCAAACACAGGGAAGCACCCAAAATGAGGATACAAAGAAACATGTCCCAAATGAAAAAAGAAAATGAAACTTCAGAAAAAGAATAAAGCAAAGTGGAAACAAGTGATCCACCAGACGCAGAGTTCAAAGCACTGGTTATAAGGATGCTCAGCGAACTTCGGGGAAGAGTAGATGAACTTAGTGAGGACTTCGGCACACAGATAGAAAATATAAAAATGGAGACAGAAAGCATGAAAAATTCAGAAATAAAGAATACAGAAACTGAAATGAAGACTACAGTATAGGGAATCAACAGCAAAATGGATGATGCAGAGGGTCAAATCAGCAATTTGAAAGATAAGGAAACAGAAAACGCCCAATCAGAACAGGAGAAAAAAAGAATCTCCAAAAACAAGGGAAGTATAAGGAGCCTCTGGGACAACTTCAAGTGCACCAACATGCACTTCATGGGGTGCCAAAAGGAGAAGAGAGAGGCAGCGAGAAATTAAAAATCTATTACAAAAAATAATGATGGAAAACTTCGTTAACCTGGTGAAGGAAATAGACACAAAAGCCCAGGAAGCACAGAGAGTCCCAAACAATATGGACCTAAAGAGGACCACACCAAGACACATTATAATGGAAATGCCATTGGTTAAAGACAAAGAGAGAATCTTAAAAGCAGCAAGAGAAAAGCAGGTGGTTACCTAAAGGGAGCTCCCATAAGACTGTCAGCTGATTTCTCCACAGAAACTTTGTAGCCCAGAAGGGACTAGCAAGAAATAGTCAAAATCATGAAAAGCAAGAACCTGTGACCAAGATTACTTTACCCAGCAAAGCTATCATTTAGAAGCAAAGAACATATAAAGAGCTTCCCAGACAAGAAAAAGCTACAGGGGTTCATTGCCAACAAACCAGTATTACAAGAAATGTTAAAGGGTCTTCTTTAAGAGTAAAAAAAGAGATAAAAATATAAATAATAAAAATGGCAATATATGCATATCTGTCAACAATTACTTTAAATGCAAATGGATTAAATGTGGCTGAATGGATGACAAAATAAGAGCCTCAGGTAGGCTGTCTACAAAAGAACCACTTCAGACTGGAAAACACACACAGACTGAAACTAAAGGAACTGAAAAAGACATTTCATGAAAATGAAAAAAATAAAACAAAACAACAACAACAACAAACCCAAACAAAAAGAGCTGGGTTAGCCATACTTACAGCAGACAAAGTAGACTTTGAAACAAAGGCTATATAACAACAGACACAGAAGGATCCAGCAATTTCACTTTTGGTCTTTATCCATAGAAACTGAAAACATTCAATCAAAAAGACATACACATCCGTACGTTCACTGCAGCATTATTTACAAGAGCCAAGATATGGAAGCAGCCTGTGTCCACCAACAGATGGACAGATAAAGAAGAAGTGGTGTGTGTCTACAATGGAACACGACTCGGCCGCAAAAAGAGTGCAGTCCTGCGGTCTGCAGCACCACCAATGGACCTCGAGAGTACTGTGCTGAGTGACAGAAGTGGGACAGGAAAAGACAAAGGCTGCATTATCTCACTTACGTGTGGCATCTAAAAGACAAGCAGAACAGAAACAGATTCATAGATACAGAGAACATTTTGACGATGGCTGGTGGGAGGGGGTGTGGCAGATGCGTGAAAAAGGTGAAGGGATTCAGAAGCACAAGTCGGTAGTTACGGAATAGTTATGGGATGTAACGCACAGCACAGGTGATACAGTCGATAACAGTGTGATTTTGGGTTGACCAAAAAGCCCGTTACGTTTTTTCCACATGATGGCTCTATAGCGCTTAGTTGTCTTTAACTGCATTCAAATGATTTCATTAGATTGTGTTGTGACAGCTGTCACATCAGCATGCATTTAAAAAGAATTTGTCAAACTTGGTGCATTTTTGTGCAGCCAGTTTCATATTGAAGATGGAAGAAGATATGCAACATTTTCAGTGGATTATGCTTTATTATTTCAAGAAAGGTAAAGCTGCAACTGAAATGCAAAAAAAAAAGATTTGTCCACTGTATGCAGAAGGTGCTGTGACTGATCGAATGTATCAAAAGTGGTTTGCAAAGTTTCTTGGTACTCTTGACATTTTGGCCAAATAACTCTTTGCCGTGAGGCTGTCTTAAGCATTGGAAGATATTTAGCAGCACCCCTGGCCTCTACCCACTAGAAGCCAATAGTGGGAGATAGCCAACACACTCAAAACATCCAGATCAATAAAGTTATTAGTGAAAATGAAAAAATGTGTCTTTTATTTTACAGAAAAAACATAATGGATTTTTTTGGCCAACCCAGTAACTATGCATGGTGTCAGATGGGTACTAGGTTTATTAAGGTGATCACTCTGCAAGTAATAAAAATGTCTAATCACTGGGTTGTACATCTGACATTAATTTCATATTGTACATCAACTGTAATTGAAAAAATTAGCAATCATTAAAAGACAAAAGAACATCACATCTCTCTGTACCTAACCCATCACATGGCCGCTAACTAGCAGAACCACAAGAAGCTGGAGCCCGTGGTGCCACGTCACTTTTTTGGGCAGCAGGTGTGTCCGTGACTGTGTACAGACACCCTAAAACATCCTCTAACTTCCTAGCCAGCTTTGGGCCAAGGGCAAACTCTCTTATTGAGAAACCCACTTTAGACAAACAGAGCTTATTTAATTCCAGATGTCTCTCTGTTCACTCCTTAAGCAGTTTCTGTCCGATTTATGGCAGCTGGGAGGCACGCCATTAACTCCCAGAGCTCTCATTCCTCGAAAACGCAGGTAACAAGGTTTAGAATATGTATCTCGGGTACCAGAGCATAACTGTTTTCTCCCTGGGGTTCTCCGGCCCCAGACCTCCTCTTCACCCCTGAGAAGAGGTGTGGGCTCCGTGACCACAGCCCTGGGTGGGCGGAGTTGGAGGACACTGCAGCCGGACAGCAGAGCCGGCTGCAGGGCTCGGTGGCTTCGCTTCAAAGAGTGGCAGTGAGGGAAGCGCTCCCCTCGGCGGCTGGGAGGTTAAGTCTGGGCCAGGGGTCATCCGCCGGGGAGAACAGCAGCTCAACTTGGTGCCACCCCCACTGCGTGGCCTTCCCTGGCAGCTCTCAGGCTAGGTGAGCGCCGTCTCTGATACCCAATACGATGCCATGTTATGACTGCCTGCTTCCTTGTGGGCCCAGTCCTGTAACGGGGACAGTAAGCTTTGGTTTAATAACCTCTGGTATTAATACTGGTGCTTTGCACACTGCACAAAGTGCAATCAGAGCCCAATGAATGAGAACAGGAAGAAAGGGAGGGAGGGAGGGAGGGAGGGAGGGGAGAGGAGGGGAGGAGAGAGGGAAAGGGAGGAGGGGAGGAAGGGGGAAAGGAGGAGGGAAAGGAAGAACAAAATAAGAGTGCAATAACAGAAGACACACATAAGGAGGTAGAGAAATGGGGTGTGAGCTCTAGGGCCCTGTGCCGGAGACTCCGACCGTAAGACTTTGTTCTGGTCTGACACTGTCTTGGAACTCTCCGGCGCCCCAACCTCACTAAACTTCTCTCCTGCCTCTGCATTTGCCAGAGTTGAGAGGGGAGCTTCGTTCTTTTCTCAGCTGTCCTCCGCAGCCCGACGCTTGGCATAATAGAGTTATTCTGGGTCCCACAGGCACGACCTTGCATGGGAAGGTCAGCTTTCTCAGTCAGCACAAGGACAGAGGGAGAGTGCACCACAGGCAGCCTGGCTGTCTAAATATAGAGCACTCTTAAAACTGCAATCTTGGCTGCTCTCAGCCTCTGAAAAGCCCTGCCATTCACTGCCAAGGGGAGAAGACCAGCTTTTCCTGGACTGTGAGAGGGTTCAAGGACCCACACAGAATTGAAACAGATCATTCATCAGATGGTAACATCACCTTTGCATGGAAAATTCCCACCACCCATCCTCATTTCCCTGCGGGCCGGCCTCCAGCCGCTGCATCCCTGGTCTCAGCAGCCTGCCCTGCTAAGCCGGTTTCACAAGCAAAGTGAGCCCTGGGCCTCAGTGTCACTGTGTCTCTGCCCAGGGCATTTCTGAGTGTGAAGGGAAGAGGGTGTCTCTGTGCGAAGAGAACTGCTCACCTGAAATGAGGACTCTGTGACAAAGTGGCAGGCCCCAGCAAAGAAAGGGCAGATTGGTTTTAATGGCACTAAATTGCCCGGAAGCCTGTAAAGCAAATTCTTCACTGGCTGGAGCTGCTCTGGGCCACCCAATGCCACTCGGCAGTCCCTCTAGGTAACGGCAGAACCCAGAAGTGAACAGGGAGTTGTTTCTCTCTGATTTGTGGCTTTTATCCTGTAGCCTGTCGTGCGGCTTCTACACCAAAGGCCAGGGAAAACCGGTGCCTAATGGAAGCCAAGGGGGTGAACGTCGGTGCGGTCACAGCAGGCCGTCTGGGCAGAGGACACGGAGAACACCCTGACCGGGAACTGCCGTGCCTCTCACCCGGACAGACAGGGATCCCTGTCGTAAAATTTAAAAAAAGTAGATGCTACGTCCTCCTACGCTTGCACCACTGCACTGAATTATGCTGCAGGGAAACTCCCCTTAGGGATGCCACACAGCCCCCACTGCAAAGGCGTCTGGGAAACGCCGAACCCTCTGTGACTGCTGAACTCTGCAACCTCACGCCTGGCTGGCTACCCAGGAGACCGGGATGCCACCCAGAGATGAGCATCATACCTCAGGGGGGAGGCTAATGAACCTATAGAGTGTAGTAACTGCCCGATGTTATCTGTTAGCTTAGGAACAAACTGTTCTCTCCGCTGGTCTATGTGACTACCCACCACATGGTTTGCTACTAACCCCTTTAAAAAGGGACCCTGTCCTGGGGGGCTTGTGGACCTCCCTGGGCGGCCGCCCCCAGGAGCAGCTGCTTTGTCCAGGTATGTGCTTCTCCCATTAGAGCTCTCATGGATCTGAGCAAGGCCACGCGACAGCTCTTCGAAACAGACCCTGAATTCAGACTTCTGGGGCTCCCCAGTACACATGCAAAGAAATCTGCACAGAAACAGGCATCCCGTGAAAACACATCAACAAGACGCAGGGTTCCACGGCGAGTTCCAGGGTCTGGGGACCGCTGCCACCATGCATAGCGGGGTGACACTGGGCAGGGAGATCACCTTCTCTGCCTCCTCTGGAAGAGAGAGATGGTAATAATGCTCATTCCTGGGCCAGTCTGAAGAGGAAGTGAATGAACAGTAAGGTGTAAAGTGCTCAGAAACATGCTCGGCACACAGTGTGTGGCTGACAAAGAGCTGTTGTCATGAACGCAGAGCATGGGACAATTTAAAGACCTGGGCTGTGCGGAGTCAGACAGACAGGGACAGACGCAGAGGGAACACTCATTTCCTGTCCTCACTCCGGCTAGAGGCCAGGACCAGAGTGCAGAAGCAGCTGCCCCCCAGGGCAAGCACACCCCGGTTCCGAGGGCGCTAGTGCACTGGGTGTGCTTGGCAAACGGTTTCTCTTCTTTGCCTGAGCAGAACTGGCTGTCTCGTGCCCTGAACCACGACCGCTATCGCCTGGGTCCTGCCCTCTAGAGAACTTCAAGGACCTGGTGGCCGGCAAGCTGGAGGGTGCCGGAGCACAGGTGTTCGGGGCCCAGTGACCTCCCAGCCGGGGCAGGGCGAGTGCTCACTGGGTTTCTCACTGTGGACCCAGTGACAAGAAGGTGGAGCAGTTCTCACAAGCATGTCCCGAGCACTTCCCCGGAGGCACCCAGCTCCGACGCCAGCAGTGCTGGGTCCAGGTCATGGGGCCATTGAGGTCTGGCCGAGACCCAGGCCCTTAGCCTGAGCGCAGTGTGGCCGATGTGTCACTGCTTTGGGACAGGCAGGGCGACAGCACTGAAGGGACCCCTGTCCCATGCCAGGGGAGCGGGGTGTGTGTCCACTGTCCAGAACGCAGCTCTGCGGGTTCCAGAAGAAACTCCATTCCCACGAGGCCACTTTGAGGACCCCTCCGGGCAGAGGAGCCCCTTTCCCGCGGGGAACAGCGTCGGGAGCGGGAGGAGGAGCCTCGCAGAGCTGCAGGTGTGCAGGAGCCCCTCGGGCGGCCACTCTCGCTCCACACACACTCATGCGGTGCTGGATGGCCAAAAGGCACCTCACCGGGTACTCCCGTGGCTCAGATTTCCGTTGGCAAGGTACTGACCATCTAGAAACAGGCAGCAATAAAGGCACGGCCAGCAGCCGGGCAGCGCCGGAGTGAGGCCTGTCACTAGTGGAAGGGCCTCCCGCCATGCTCTGGGGACGGCACCTCTGGACACAGGAATGTCCAGTGGGCAGGCCTGCCCACCCCGGAACACGTACGGCTCTGAGGACAGACAGAGGGGTCCAAGTCCGCGCAGAGCAATTCTGTGGACAGGTTCTCCTGACACCTCTGCAGCTGGCTGAGCTCCCTGTTGGGAGAAGATCATAGAAAGGAAGGGAGGGGTGGTCAGCATTAAGAGCCAAAGTTGCAGGTTCGATCCCCGGTCAGGACCCATAGTATCTAGGTTTTGGGTTCCCTCCCCAGTCAGGGTGCATACGGGAGGCAATCGATGGATGTTTCCCTCTCACATCCATGTTTCTCTCTTTCTGAAATCAATAAAAATATACCCCCTGGTGAGGATTAAAAGAGGTTTCATAAAATCATATTTTGTAATAAAAAGTAGGGAACGACAAGAAGGAACGGAAACAAGGAGGAGAGGGTGAGGAGGGAGAGGAACGGAGGGCAGGGAGAGAGAGGCCGGGAGTGTGTGACGTGTACTGTCAGTGACTCTGCACTGCCTTGCCCCTCCTCCTCCCCCTCCCCCCTCTCCCCCTCCCCCCTGCCCTCCACCCTCCCTGGGCATCATGCAAGCGCAGTGGGATCTCTTTGCGGCAGCTACACCTGTGTCAAGGGGGTTAGCTCCATAAACCATGTAGTCAGGGAAACCAGAACATTATTAATAATTTTAATGCCTTGTTTTCTTCCTCTCTCTCTTCTAAAATCTTTAAATCCATTAGCATAGCAACATGGACTTAATTACAACTCAATGGAGAAGTCTGGCATGGCAGAACAAAAGGTAGTTTAATAATGCCTTCAGGGCAGAGAATTTGTCTTGATTAAAAGCAAGTGCTTTGAGGTTAAAGTTAGAGGATTATTGCTACAAAGCTTCAGAAAGCATAAGTGGCTTTCAAGATTAAGTGTTCTGAAAATTACACTGAACTGCCATTTCTAAGAATGACCTATAACCAACACTGAGGAGATTTTTAGAGTTCCCCCAAAGCAACTCTTCTCCCAAGAAAATATTAGGACACTTTCCTTTGCTGGTAAAAATGTATTTATTTATTTTTAAATGCATGTGTGTTTTTAAGATTTTATTTATCTTTAGATAAAGGGAAGGAGAAAGAGGAGAGAAACATCAATGTGTGGTTGCCTCTCATGTGCCCCCTACTGAGGGCCTGACCTGGCCTGCATGCAACCCAGGCACCTGCCCTGACTGGGAATCGAACCGGCAACTGTTTGGTTCGCAGGCTGGCACTCAATCCACCGAGCTGACCCAGCCAGGGCTGATGGTAACAATTTCAAGAAGATTCAGATTGTTTCTGTAAAAACCTATATCATATGAAATTCTTACCATGTTTGTTAAGGCATTTTTGGGGAGAAAGATTAACATTGGTACATTAGTACAACTGTAGAAATCCATTTTTTCTGAGATCAGATGAGCTTGGGCACGTTCAGGCTGGTTTGGCAGTAAAAAATCAATTTTTAGACAAGTGAAAAAATGTACAAAACACCCATGAAAGAAGACAGAATGAGTTCAAATAAAGAAATAAAGCATCTATTCACTGCACCATAAATCCAAAAATCGGAAAAACTACAACTACACATCATGTGAGTAATAGCTCATTAGATTTCCACCCAGGAGGTGGCCAGACTGAAGACAGCGCAGGATCCAGCCTGGAAGCAAAGCTACCGCCCGCAGGCCCAAGGACCGCAGCAGCCCAGAGTGAAGCATGAGAAGTTACCAATTCCCAGTTGCCTCTGCACCACAGCCCCGGGATCTCCCGCAAGGGAAGAGCTCTTTCTAGCTCATGCCAGGGCTCGGGTGTGGTACACCTCGCTGGGGCTCCAGAAACGGAAGCATTGTCCTTGTTTCCAATGAACTCAGTGACGTAAGGAGGGCAGGTGTCTACGCAACTTCAATATGGTGTTGCTTTGGTCAGCGTTCAGCAGCGACAATGGAATCCAGTACTGCTACCTTAACAGGAGGAGATTTATTTCAGGACCTCACATGCCTACAGAACCACGGGCCAAGGAATAGAATCTAGCCACACTCTGTGAAGAATGTTCCCTGACACAGAAGGAAGCTGAAGAAACCGGGAGCGGTCAGAGGAGGTGGGAGTGCTGGCTCCTGAGACGTGACCTGGCCCTGACCTGCAGAGCCAGACGCACGCTGTGCGCCCTGCTCCCACGCACACACATCCATTCCGAGGCGTTCTGATCCTGCCAAGGCTTAGAAACGCGGGACTTGCAAAGGATCAACCGTGAGAAGGCTGGCCTGCCCGTGTCCTGGGGAGATGGGGGGGGAGGTGAAGGAGGCAGAGGGCGAGGAAAGGTCTGTGTGTCTCGGTTTATCCTCTCAAGCTTTGTTCGGCGTGTGTGATTGTGTGTGAATGTGTGTGCATGCATGTGTGAGGGTGTTTGTGAGTGTGTGTGGGATAGGAGAACCTTACACCAACGCTGGGGGTGGGAGCATCTGTGTCCCCTGTGCACCACTCAAACTGTGCTAAGTTACATCCCACCACAACTCTTGTTTGCTGGGGCTCAGCTCCATCACCTTGGGAAATTAATTGTCACAGCGCCCTTAGTCCCTGCAGACTGTGGACACTGGGACGAGGCCCAGATGTCTGACAACGATGGCACTGTGGCAGGGCAGAGGCGCCCCAAGGCAGACCCTGACGGCGATGGCCAGACTAAGGGGGCCGATGGAGGGGTTACAGAGACCGGGGCACACACCGACAGGAACAAAGATAAGGACGAACCAGCCGCCACCAGCGCTGTGGGATTCCGAAGGAGCACCGGGAAGCTGGACCACGAGAGGCTGCCAACCCAAGTCTCTGCCTCGCCCGAGGTCCCCGCGGCTTCCCTCCTGCGTGCCTGCCCACCGTGGCAGGAAGGAGCCCCGGATGGGAGCGCCAACAGAGAAACAACTCTTTTAACTTGAGCAAAAATTAGGCCCCAATCAGACTACATGAATGATCAGATCTAAGTGTTAAAACATGAATAAAATTATTTCTACTTGGTGGGCCGGGCTCCATAGGAAGACCACATTTTCACAGAGATTCCATGTGCATGAATTTCAGCCTTAGTGAATGACAGCCTCCCCCTGGACGAGTAACACTTTCTCATTGCAGCGCCTGGGCTGAGTAAACGCGTGTTGAGGTGCCTCGAACACGGTTCGTTCAGAAGTGCGTAGCTGCAGAGCAGGGGGTGCTCCTTTCGTATGCAGTTCTGCGTGAGTCCAGCTCCTCAGAGAAGCCGATGACAACTCAGGATCAGGGACTTTATTAGGGTCGCACCCGAGAGGGGAAATGTGTGGGAGCTTCTGGAGGTCTAGGCACGTTCTGTGACCACCGTGCAGATCCCACTCAGTGAAGCGACTGGAGGGGAAATCTGAGTGGAGGAGTCCATCCCAGAGGTCAGTGCCCAGTGGAAGGTGCGGCTGGGCCACCAGGGACGCCCTGGTGTCTGCCTCAGACACCAGGGATGTCCAGGGATGGGAACTGGCCGCTGTATTGTTCCCGGGACTCTCGGTTGTTGGCTGAGAGCCGTGGCCACAGGACAAATGCAGTGACCGATTTCCGAGCGCAGCAGCTGAGGGGCTGCACTCCTGCGGCTGGAGATCTGTGAGCCACATTGTCGCGGTCCTCAGCAAACTCGATCCCCCCTCAGCCTGGGACTCCGGCGACCCCTGCTGTGCACGCAGCTTGGGCAGGCAGGCCCCCCTTACAAACACATGAATGTGCCTCACCAAGGTTGCCGTATTCTGCCATGTTTAATGCACTCCCACGTAAAATGCGCACCCATGTTTTGGGCCCAAACTTTCAGGTGGAAAAAAAAATCTTCCGTTTTAATTTTTTAATTCAATTATTTATTTATTTATATTTAGAAACAAACCCGATTATCAGATTCCAGGGTATTACTTTGCATATGGATATCTTTATTGCTTTCTAGAGTTACACTTGTAACTCATAAGCATAAATGAAAGAATGAAAAACATTTATATAGACATGGAATCAGTACTACCCATGTATAATGCACATCCATATTTTTCCCTCAAAATTTTGGGCAAAAAAATGCACATTCTACACAGCAAAATACGGTAACAAAGGAGACTGACCGGTCTGTTAGGAACAGTGGCGCTATGCAAACACACACTCTAGGCCCGTTGTTTCAACTCCTGCCCCTGGGGCCACGCTGCAGAACACCCCTCACTCACCTTGTTGGAGTAGTTCCTACGTGCTGATGCCAATCCTTTTTTTAAGTCCCATTTCAACTTATTTCATAAGTGCCTCACATATTTGCTTATCTCGACGAGGTCCTTTTTATACTTCTCACAGCATCACACTACAACCTCTCCTATCACCGTAAGCGTCTGCAAGAGGTAGGAGAAGCAGGAACGACGTTCGGAAATGAATGATCAGGACACCTAGAATCCCTCACCTGTAAAGCGGGGACATGGGGTCTGAGTCACAACATCGAGGGGAAGGTTAGCTTTGTGGGCGTCGGAACGAGATGCCAAGGCCACTGTGGGCATTTTAACGAGAAGGGGGTGGTCAGCACAGGGAGCCAGGTGCCCGTGGGACGGTCAGAAGGGTCCTCAGAACCACACGGAAAGTCGCCGCTACCTCTGCCACAGTCAGGACGCTGGGGAGTTAGGAAGCCGGAGTTCTGGCGGGTGCCCTCGGGCCGCCCCACCTCGGCCATGATCTTGGGACAGGGCAGAAGGTCCCTGCCAGCTGCTGGCCCTGGCCACACCCGGCGTGCAAGACCTAGTGCTGCTGCGCTCCGGCTGCTAGCCTCTGCCTCCAGTTCACACCCTGCACAGGAAAGTGTTAATGCTGACAAAGAAACTGTCATTTCCTTCAGGCTTCCTTTATCTGTTCTTGCTTTTCAACTGGTATGTTCTAGGAAATTTCTAGGTCCCTAATAAACTTTGAGAGCCCAACATTATCATATCATCATCACACCCATTTGGGGATTTTCAAATTTAGTGTATGACTTTTTTTTTGCACATCTTTATTTTCTAGTTTTATTCTTTAAATCATTTTTTATTTTTCAAGTACATTGGACACATAATATTAGTTTCAGGTGAAACCGCAGTGGTTGGAAATTATATAACTTACTAAGGGATCATCCTGATAAATCTCGTACCCATCTGAACAATAAAATGGCAATAAATGTACAGGTGTCAGCAACTGGATCTAAAGAACAGAACAAACAAGCACGCAGAACAGAAGCAGACTCACAGACACAGAGAACAGACGGTGGCCGGAGGGGAGGGGCTGGGGGGACGGGTGGAAAAGGTGAAGGACCGGAAGTACAGACCGGCGGTTACAGAACAGTCTCAGGATGTACAGTGCAGCACAGGGAACGTGGTCAGTGGTATTCTAATAACTATGCATAGAGTATTGCTTCTTTTCAAAGATGAAACCACTCTTTCAGTGTCTTTTTTCATTGATTTCAGACAGGGGAAGGCAGGGGGAGAGAGAGGGAGAGAAACATTCATATGAGAGAGAAATACCGATCAGTTGTCTCCAATACGTACCCCGACTAGGGACTGAACCGGAAACCTAGGCACGTCCCCTGAACGGGACTCGAACCGGAACCTTTCTGTCTACGGGGACAACACCCAACCGAGCCACACCCGCCAGAGCTGGCGTACTGCTTTTGAAGTGTTAATTTTGAAGCCTTATACAAATAAGAAGCACAAAATACCTTACTCAAAAAACATCTGGGTTTTTAAAAAACTAAATTTATTATTAAAATTAAATTTTAAATTGTGAAGAAGGAATTAGGACAAAGAAACATGAAAAAAACCTGCCCTATTTAGCAGCTTGGCTAGAACCATTTTTATATATTTTATTAAAGATTGTATTTCCTTATCACTTTTCTGTATTTATATACTCAGTTTCTGTGGGAAAATGTTCCATCAGAATCAGGTTTGAGCAAGAATGCTATTGCTGCCCTGGCTGGTGTAGCTCAATGGAGAGAGCACCACCCTGAGAACCAAAGGGTCACAGGTTTGATTCCCAGGCAGGGCACATGCCTGGGTTGTGGACCAGGTTCCCAGTAGGGGGCCCTGGAGAGGCAACCGCACATTGATGTTTCTCTCCCTCTCTCCTTCCCTCTATTTCTGTCTAAAAATAAATAAATAAAATATTTTTAAAAAGGAATGCAAACCTCTGTCTCCAAAAATAGTATTGCTACATAGATACATCATTATTGGGAGAATTCTGGTACCTTCTTTCCAAGCAGGGGAAGGTAGTTTCTTTAGAACTGAGGGAGCAAGTGACTACTGCTCGTTTTGTTTCAATGTGGAAGCTCCTAAAGGATGTTTTTCCTGCTCTTCTGACAGTCTCACAAACATAAAATCTGGGGACTGGGGTGTAGGGGGGAGGCTGGGTCTGTTATGCAAATGAAGACCTGCACAATGGAGACATTAGAAGGTTTGGGCAGGTGTCAGGAGATCTTTCATAAATTTTTTTCGCGGAGGGGCTCTTTCAGCCTCTTCCTGGCTCCCAGGCTACCTGGGCACAACCGCAGATTCAGACCCCATCCGAGGGAGTGACGGTCCGCCCATCCTCGGCGGTGGCTGGGCATAGCTGGCAGTGGCTGTGGTGCGAGTGGGCAGCCACTGAGGGGGGTCCCAGGAGAAAACCAGTGCGACGAGCCCAGGGAGGCAGCTCTCAGAAGCCTCCCATGCAGGGTCAGGGGTGCAGAAGTCACCAGGCAGGCACTGCGGGCCCAGAGTGACATCTCCAAACGTGCGTTTCGGAAAGGCCTTCCACTGGTCCGCGTGGAGGAAGTCGGGGAGCGAGGACTGCCGAAGGGGTTCAGAGAGTCAGAGGGTGCGGGGCTTGCTGGAAGTAAATGAGATGCACTCAAGGGTCTTTGGCTTTGCAATATGGAAACACAACAGGCACTATCCGGAGTCTGAAGAAGAAAGAAAAGCTAAGAGTTTGTAGAGTAAAAACCACATCTTGAGAAGAATCAGTCCTGCATTCTTCGCCTCCGGACCGGTCCATGGTAGTGATCCCGCAGACGGCCGGCGGTCTGGACAACGGACATCAGGCGGTCCGGTGGGTGGTCTGCACGCGTGAACATTCTGCCCTCAGTCCTCCAGGCGGTGATCAGAGGGCTGCCTGCAGGTTTGATGCTTATCCAGGAATTGGCTCAGGACCGGAAAGCTCAAAAGTTTCAATTCCCAGGCTCATTAAAAGAAGAATCTAGCCGCCTCGTGCCTCAGACTACTTGACTTTAGTATTTCAGCAGCTTGACTCCAGTGACTCCATTTTATTTCTTCACTCAGCGGGAGCGGAGTCAGCGGGGAGACGTGTCAGGAAGCACTGTCTGGTCTGAGGGGTTACGGGTCCCACCTGACGCCAGGCGGGCCCACTTGTAAGGGCACTAGATCTGTGATCTGGAGTGTAGGGCCCAAGACGTGGGCCCAAGATGTGGGCCTGAATCATGGGCCTGCTGTCCCAAGGAGGGGTGGCTCAGAGCTCCCCACACTGCCTCTGTCTGACCTGCCGGCTGCCCGGCCCTGCCTCCTGTCACTGCCTCCACAGCTCCTTCAGTGGGAAGGATCCTTTTTATTTATTTACTTATTTAACAGACCTCCAGCTTCTGCACCCTCCTGACCATAGAGACATGCCCAAACAAGGTGAGATTGGCTGATGGATCTGCTCAGGGTCTCTGTTTCCCTTCCCCATCACACCGGATATCCAGTGCTGGGGGAGGGTGGCCCCGGGGGCAGCTGCAAAGTGGCTGCCCGAACAGCAGTGTGCTCCCCGGGACGCACCGATGAGTCACAGGGCGTCTAGGCCCTCGAGTAACGCAGCCGGGACAGAGTGGGGACTATTGCAGGCCTGACTCTCGAAGGCTACCTTAGTCATGAAACCGGAAGCACTCTATCAGAAAGCATCGCTCGCCAGGGCCCAGCCCCACCCTGGCCATCTGCCTCACTGCCACGGGGAGTGGTGAGATTTGCAAAGACTGACTCATGCAGATATGACTCAATCTACATTGTGAGTGTGCAGTTTACCGATGTGTCACCAGGGTCTGCACCAGCCACAGCCCGTGCCTGTGAGCCTGCCATCAGGGCCCCCCTTTCCCGAGAGGAGTGCCGTAGGTTGGTCACGAGGTTCTGCACAGCAGTGCTGGGGGCTCTGGGACCAACATGACCACGGAGTCAGTCAGGAGAGTCACTGAATGGTCCGTCTGGGGGCTGCAGCAGTGGCGGCCCCTCCACAGGGCCAGGGGGCCCCTGCAGTCTGTAGAGAGCCAGTTTGGATGCAGGGAAGGTGGAGGGAAGGGCAGAGAGGAGGACCACACACAGAGCCCATATCTCCTCCCAGCACCGTGGGCGTCTCAGCTGCTGCCCTCAGTGGCATTGGAATTCAGCACCAAGGAGTGGCTTCTTGATTCAATTTTACACAGAAGCACAGCCTCAGTAGGCAGAGCCTGGGACAGTGTCACCGCACGGCCAACCCTGAGTGAAGCTCTCGGCCAGACGAATGCCTGGTTTTCCACCTGAGCCTCAGTCTGGTCCGGACGGAGGCCTCAATGTCAGCGTCAGCAGCAGAGTGGAAGAGTGACTCAGAACACACAGCTCACGGGCTGAGAAGAAGGGTCAGCCCTAAAAACAGAGTCATCACAGGCCTGGCGGCTTTCCTCTGCTATGCAGAGCCAGGCTGGCGGGGGTCAGCTAGGGACCTGGGCACCCAGGCCTCCCTGGCGGGGCTGCGAGGACGGCAAGGAAACCCGAGGTGACACGCAGGCACTCTACCGCTCGCGCTGCTCACACAGGCGGGGCGTTTTCATGTCAGATGGGGCGTGTGTTCACATTTCTCAGGATTGAAGAGTGACTCAGGACAACAGGCCGCCCCAGGAAGGAGTGACAGCAGCACCCCTAGAGGCCTGCTGGGCGCCTGGCTCTGTGCTCAGAGCAGCCTGGGAGCCCCGGGGAGCGCCAAGCTGTCCACACCGCTCGCAGCCAGCAGGCGCGCATGCGCACTCACGAACCCGTGAAAGCATCAGGGAACCACAGGAATGCAACCTGGTCTCCATGGAGCTCTCACGCTGAGGAACTCAGGAGCCGACTTTTCTCTGCAGGGGGGACGTTTCCATGTGCCCTGCAGTGAGGACACTGGCACCGCCTGCCCTTCACCTTGTCGGCGCATGAGAAGCACTGGGACAGTGGCAGCTCCTGGTCCCTGAAGGGCTCCCCTACCCCCAGGAGAGACAGCTCAGAGGTCCAGACCTTCCAGGCTCTCACGCTGCCCTCAGCCCCGTCCGGGCCCTGGGCGCTGGTTTGCACAAGGGCCGGCCCCACCCCCCAGGTCAGGACAGGGCTTCGTCCTGCAGCTGCTCCCCGCAGTCTGGGAACCGTGGACCCTCTGGCTGGGGTGGTGTGGGGGGCAGCTCCTGCCTGGCGAATCCCGGTCTTTGAGCCCCAACTTGTTTCTGTGTTAGTCAGCCCCCAAGAAACCAATTCTTAATCTGACGCTAGGATACTTCTCTTCATCCGATTTACAAAACCCACTGACCGGCCCAGGCTAACGCAGCTCAGGATCAGAGGAGACTTATCCTCCCAGTCAGTGCCCAAGCCTCAGAAGGGAGACTCCCTTACCCTTCGCCCCAACAGTGGATTCAAGGGTAGAAACTGTTCAAATAATATGTTTTTTTTTCTGCCAAGTATCTTTCCTATGGGAATTCTATTCATAGTATTGCCCACTGTACTCAAAGTCTTGCTACTTTTCAGATGGTGGAGATTTAAAGGAGGGGGTGGAACTGGGCTGTGGGAGGGGTGCTCTTCTCAGACAGAGAGAGTGGGAGGGGCCACATAATCTCCATGGAAGAGATGCCTTTGCCGTGTGATTCCTTCGAGAAATACTTGATGGGCCCTGACCGGTGTGGCTCAGCAGGCTGGGCGATGTCTTGCCAAGCCACAGGTGGCTGGATCGATTCCCGGCCAGGGACACAGGCCCGGGTTGTGGGCCAGGTCCCCATCTGGGGGGTGGGGTGAGAGGCAACTGGTTGATGTTCAGTTTATCTTGTGCATGGGTGTTTCTCTCCTTCTCATTCTCCCTCCCTTCCCCTCTCTCTAAAAATAAATAAATAAAATCTTTAAAAAAAAGACACACTCATCCATCACCCCGCAGATCTGGGGACAAGGCGGAGATCAAGCCCCAGCCCCTGACTGGGGGAGCTCACGTGCCACAGGGGACACAGACAACAGACAAGTGGATGTTTTTAAAATTTCGAAGTACCACAAAGGAAATGAGGAGCGTGATGAGATGGGGGTGAACACAGCTGTCCAGTACGAATGAATCAAAATAGTACGCATTTTTTATCACATCAGCAAAAAACCTGGTTTTTGGTGTGCCGCCCGTGGAATTTTAGTAGCTAGTCCATGTGTGTGCCCCGAGATGAAAAAGGCTGAAAATCGCTGCTCTGGGTGAAGAGGAGGGCGCTGCTGTTTTTGTTCCTTTGCACAAGTTTAAGACACCTCTACAATGCCCTCAAGAAAGAAAAAAGGAGAACAATGTACTTACCATTGTAAATTGCCATTGGTTGTAACACACGTTTTGATTCCAGATATTCAAATGTGTTAAAATATAGGCCTTAGTGTGAATGTAATACATGAATTCAAAAGCCTACAAGGGAACAAAGGCTTGAGCAAATGCGAAGAATCTGATACGTCTGCAGCTGGTGAGCTGATGGAGAAACAGGTCTGAGGTCTCAGGAGGCAAAAGATTCAATCCCCGGTTTTGGGTTTGAGCGCGAAGGGACGAGGAGGGTGCCCTCTGCTGAGACAGAAGAGACTTTGTCACTGCCAAGACGTCTGTTTCAGATCTGTCTTACATATTTTAAGGGGCACTTACGAGAAGGCAGGGGGAAAGAGACTTAATATTCCTCTGAAACTCAAAGCTTATGAAAAGGCTTTTGTCCCACGCCTATCAGGAGCCCAGGGAGCCCAGACACTGAGAGCTGAAGAAACCGGATAAGGTCGTACACGTACAAAATTTTATGTCGCAGCGCACTGTGTCGCCACAATCAGCAAACTGCAGGGCCCGAGAACGCTTCCACTCTGTTCGTCCCCATAAAGAGGGATGGAATTGCCACGTCATCTACAAAGCCAAGTCTCTTCACAATATACGGCCCAATTTCACAGACAAACTATTCACAGCGATAAATTTCTCATTGGGGCCGCTGGCCAGCACAATGATAGTGTCCATATGGCATGTTTACAACAAATGCCATGGCATGTATCCTGTCACTTTAATGCCATGACCTTCCCAAAAGGCAGGGAACTCTGGGACTATGACCTGCAATTGTACAGATCGGAAAAGTGATGTCTGGCTCCTAATGGCATGTGCAGGTGCTGGAAATCAGCCCTGATCACGACATTGCAGCCCTGGTCCCCGGCCCCAGATGCTAAAGCCCTTGGTTACTTCCCTATTGTCACTGTCCCACCCCCAGGCGCTATTTGTGTTTCTTTTCCTTGTTTTTAAAATGTTTATTTATTTATTTTTAGAGAGAGGGGAAGGGAGGGAGAAAGAGAGGGAGAGAAACATCAATGTGTGGTTGCCTCTTGTGCGCCTCCTACTGAGGTCCTGGCCCACAACCCAGGCATGTGCCCTGACTGGGAATCGAACAGGCGACCCTTTGGTTTGCAGGCCTATACCCAATCCACTGATCCACACCAGCCAGGGCGCTGTTTGTGTTTCTACAGTGAGATCAAGGATGGTCCATCCCCCTGCTGTACTTTCTTAAGTTCATTTAGGTCATGCCTTCTGCTCACACAACCTTTAAGTGATAAAATACAAGCATGGCCAAGGCCACTGGTGCCCCAGGGCAATGAGGGCTGCCACTACGCTTTGGAGATAGACCAGCCTTGGTCTCTGCAAGGTGTCTGAACAAAGGTTAACTGATCCTGCTCTCCGCCTCCAAATACTCTGTCCCAGAACACATCGTCTCCCCGCCCACCAGGAAGTGTTCAGTGTTTGTTTTTCAGGAAGGAGGAAGAGGAAGTGCTTTTTCACACGTTAATGAATGTTAAGCCAGTGGTTTTAAAGTCTGGCTAATAATTAGACTTCCTTGGAGAGCTTCTAAATAACATGGTTACTGTGTTTTTACTATATTGAAATCTCCGTATTTATTAAATTAGACTCTCTGGGGGTGGGGTTAGATGGAGGAATTTGATTATTTCTACGGTCCCTCATAATTCCTCTGGGGAGGTGCAGCTGGGAGTGGCCCTCCCAAGATGATGTGGCCGTTCCCTGGGGTGAGCCCTCCACCCTCCTCCCTCTCTCACCCCTCACAGTCTCCTCAAGACCAAATTATGCCCTTGCTCCTGTAAATTATTAACTCTGCTCCTTCACTGGCTCCTCTCAACCTAATTAAGAACCCAGAGCCCGGTCCCACGGAACGAGATCACTGAGAGACGGCCTGAGAGTCCAGCTGGTTAGCACATGCTTCAGGTCAGAACTTCCCACCAGCGCGCCACACGCGCGTGAAACAAGACAGAGATGCCCCGGCTTCCCGGTGGCCAGTGCAAAGCCAGCCACAGGCCCTGGGCTGGTGGCTGTCCTCCTGCGTGAATGCTGCACCCACGAGTCCCAGGTGCCTTCCCAACGGGGTCGTTTCCGTGGACGCCAAGTGGTGACAAAGGTGAGGAGGCGCTGCCCTAGGCAATGTCTAGGCACAGTCCAGCCGAGGACAGACCGCTGCCTCGTGCTGGTGTCCCCCATCCTCCCATCCAGGCCAGGGTCTTTCCTCTCCGCCCTGCAGACTCGGCTAGGGTGGCTTCCCCACCCACAGCTCCCGCTCCCGCCGCCACAGACCCACCGAGCCCTGGTGTCTGAGGTCCACAGCCACTGCTCGACTGCCTTGTGACCACGCACTGTTACACGGCCCAAGGGTCCTTCAAAACCGTTCTGTTCCAGGCCCGGGATGGAAGATAAATCTCTGCGGGTCCTAAACCGACTCCTCCTCCCTCCCCAGAGTCTGATGAAGTGCTTCAACTGTGGCGGTCAGTGTGATCCTCACCTGCCCCGCTAGGTGGTCGAGTTACGGCAGGGACTTTATTTCTGCTCCTTCGATCTACCTGGGTGCTGTCTCCCCACTTTTCCCATAAGAGAGACTTACGCAGCAGGTTCCACCTGAACCACTTGTGAGGTAGCCTGCGGGATGCACCCGACAGGAGCTGGATTGAATTAGTTCTGCCACCTCAGCAGCTATGTCACTTTAGACCAGTGACTCTATTTTTATTATAATTATTTTTTCCTACCTGAATATTGAGACAAGATAATTCATTTCATTGAGTTGCTTCGGAACAGCTCACAAAATGCCGGGCACACAGAAAGTCAGTAATAATTAGTGCCCGCTCCTAACACTCACGTGTGGGGCGGGCGCTAGGCAGCCACCCCACGAAAGAGAATGACGACTCAGACTGCCAATAAAACATCCCCAGTGTCACCTGGGGTGACGTCTATCTAATTGTGTCCATGAGAGGATTAAACGAGATAGCACATGAACACCATCTGAAGAGGCCTGGCACACACCGGTGTCCCCTAGACACAAGCTCTGTGGGAACACATCTCTGTCGACGTGTCCCAAGTGCCTAGAGTTACGCCTGTTGAACTGCAGGAACTCCAGAATATCTGCTGAGAAAATAAATGCTAGTTCTCTTCCCTCGTTTCTACTTTTTTAGTCATTCTGAACAAAGCATTAAAAAGTTTATGCTCCAAGACCTGGCTGGCGTAGCTCAGTGGATTGAGTGCAGGCTGCCAACCAAAGTGTCTCAGGTTCAATTCCCAGTCAGGGCACATGCCTGGGTTGCAGGCCATGCCCCCAGCAACTGCACATTGATGTTTCTCTCTCTCTCTTTCTCCCTCCCTTCCCTAAAAAAAACCAATTAATTAATTAATTAAAGTTTATGCTTCCCACATATCTTGCCTGTGTTGGGCATATACATTCAGTTTGCTGTTGCCAGACACGAGAAACAAGGCAGGATTAGACAAGGCAGGGACTTTATTTCTGCTCCTTCAATCTAGCGAACAGGAGTTCAATGGCCTAACAAAATCCCTTAATAGCAAAACACAAAAACCCATCTGGGAGAGAGAGGCGGTGTGAGACGCAGCCGAGCCGCAAGGGATGAGAGCAAACGCTGCCGACTGAACAGCATTATTTCAGGGGAGCAGCTTTGAGGCGACAACAGGAGAATCTAGAGGTGAACGTCCTGTCGGTACAGAGCAGGTGGCGGGTAGCAAGGAGGAGGGGGGAATAGAATTAGAAACAGCAGGGACGCAGCCTAGCCTGGCACAGCCCAGGCTCAGGGGACAGCTGGCACCGGGCGAGGGCCCAGCTGCCCGAACGCCGGCTGAGAGCGGTTGGGGGAGATGGGCACCGCGTTGGCGATAAACAGAGAGGGAGGGAGCGGAGCATGCAGCGGCAGTGAACGAGTCAGACGGCAGAACTCGGGGTCTGGGGCCCTTCACTCCTGCGGGCACCCGTTCAACATAACTCGGGGAGTCCTTACATTGTGGGCGGCAGAACTTGGGGAGCGTGACACACAGTTGAAGGGTTTACATGGCTCGTTCTTTCCCTCTCCACAGCACACCAGCGTCTCCCCGAACACCTAGCGGCAGTAAACAAAGCTGCAATTACAGACGGCGGTTCTTCTGGGCTGCGGGTGCCAGGCAGCTTCTGTGGGAGCACCAGGACCTCACGGGTGGCTGTGTGTCAGCAGGAGGAGTCCAGAGGTGCAGCCATCCTGTGGGAGGGTCACAGCCGAGGGTGCCTGCGCCCCCTGCACACGAGGAAGGCAGAGTTCCATCCGTGCACAGTCAACGAGAACACGCAACCTACTGACCCTCGGTTTTGAAAGAAAATATATAAAAAAAATAGTATTGCTGTCAGATAGTGAGACTTGCCTCACCAGAGAACTTGTCTGCTAGGTGTTTATATTTACATTTGTTTATATCTCTATTTAATTATTTCAGCAGGAAGCATGAGGTCTCTGGACCACAGTCACAAAGCACCTTGGCAGTCCCAGTTCCCGTGCCTCAGTTTCCCAAGTACTTTCCCCTAAGTGTCTCAGAGTTTTGCTTTATGCTTAAGTCCATGGTTCATTTTGAGTTAATCTTTGTATAACACATAAAACTTAGATCAAGATTAAGGACCCCCCCACCCTGCGTTTTCTGCCCCTGTGGAGGTCAATTGCTTCACTATTTGTATTTGTCATAAAGGCAGTATTTTCACCCTGGCTGGTGCAGGTCGGTGGGTGGAGCGCTGGCCTGTGAACCGAGGCATCACTGGTTCAATTCCCAGTCCGGGCATATGCCTCAGTTGTGGGCCAGGTCCCTGGTTGGGGGTGTGGGAGAAGAGGCTGGTAGACGTTTCTTTTGCACATGTCTACACATTGATGTTTCTCTCCCTCTCTCCCCCTCTGGAAATAAATACATAAAATCTTTTTTAAAAAGGCCACATTTTCTCCATCAACTTCTTTCTACACCTTTGTCAAAAGTTAGTCTGTCATATTTGTGTGCCTTTATTTCTGGGCTCTCCACTCTGCTCCATTGATTCAAGTGTCTAGCCCTCTATCAGTACCACCCAGTTTTGACTATACAATAAATTTTAATTTAATTTTTATAAAGTTTAACAGGCATTGTTTAGATACAGCAAAAAGTAAAACTGTTAATACCAGTGGAATGAAGTAGTTCCTTCCTTTTAAAAACCAAGTAACATTCTACTGTGTATGTAGATATTTTGTTCATCCACTCATCCACTCATCAACATTTTCACTGTTGTTGGCTGCAGTGCTAATGCTGCTATGAACATGGGTGTACAAGTACCTATTCGATTCCCTGCTTTCAATTCTTCTGGTGTAAACCTAGAAATTGAATTACTGGATCATATGGAAATTCTGTTTAATGTTTTGAGGATCTGCCACATATTGGTAACCACAATGGGTGCACCTTTTTACATTCCCACCTATAGTTCACAGGGGCTACAAATTCCCCACAACCTCGTCAACTCTATTGTCTCCTGTGGGCTTTGGGGGTGTTGCCATTCAATGGGTATGGAGTAGTGTCTCACTGTGGTTTTGTGTGCAGTTTTTCCAACAGTCACTGAGCTTTTTGTATGCTTATTGGCTATTTGCATATTATCTTGCTGGGGAAGTGGAGAAATGTCTGTTCAAGTCCTCTACCCGTATTTTACCTGGGTTGTTGTTGAGTTGTAGTTCTTTATACATTCTGGGTATTAATTCCTTATCCAATAAGTCATATGCAAATATTTTCAGTCTTTTGTGTTTATTTTATATACAATGCCCAGGGGTATAGTTACTGACAGAAATTCTGCATCTTCTTGGACACAGAATTCGAAGTTTACCTTGATTTGCTAAGACATGAGGTCTTAAATATTCCCACCGCAAAAAAGAAGTAATTATGTGACATGGCAGACGCTGTAGCTAATGATGCAATGACAATCATATTGTAATACGTAAAAGCATCAAATCAACGTTATACCCCTTAACTTGCACAATGATCCATGTCAAATATATTTCAATTGGAAAAAATGAGAAGGGAAAGTGAAGCTGGGGATGAAGGAAATGACACTTGAATAGTGAGACTGATGGCCCAAGGCCCCCTGGGTGTCTGTGGCAAAGCCTGCAAACAATTCATTGTCTTAGGACCAGCCTCATTTTAAATTAAGTCACCCATGTCATTGTGAAAGTGTCAGAACTTCTCAGTGGCTGGTGAGACCAGCTACATTTGATGAAAAGAAACTCACATCAAAGGTTTTGAGAAAGCAAGCTGTTGAATGGATTTCATCCATGTTGAAGAAATCAAGTTGATGGCCAATGTTCTATTTCATCAGAAGCCAAGGTACAGGGGGCTGTGGGAAGGCCATGAGGGGGGATGCCCCAACACCCCACAGGACACCCGCTGCCTTGGCGTCTGGGTTAACCTCTGGGTTAACCTCTCAGCTTCCTCTCAGCCACAGCACCCCCACTCCGCCTTGGGTCCCCTTCAGCTGGTCTCAGGAGTGGAGTTAAAGAGTTAAGGGAAGGGGCCATGACAGCGCTGCCTCTGAATCTCTGGGCTGCAGAGATAGCTGGCAGGGACCAGAGTATTTGAGTTCCCCCCGCCATTAGCCAATGAAGCAAATTCAGGGCTGCCAGAACCCCCAGGGTTCCAGGATAATGAGGAGCTGAGATTACAGACTCACCTTCTGCGAGGCCCCCTGGCAGATGCCACAGCTACGCCAAGTCTTGCCCCAGAACGGAACAGCGTGCTTTTTCCGGCGCTGACGGGGCACTCAAACCTTCCTCTGCGTCACACATGGCGTTGTTCTCTGGAGTAAAGGACAGTGGGCTAATGTGCTTGGACTGCCTCACAGAACAGTGTCTGCGCATTCTGAGGGAGAGGGAGGGGAGAGGGAGGGGAAAACCCCCTCCTGCGCGGTGTCAGAGTCTCAGGGAGCTGATGAGTGTGGGAAGCAAACACCTACTCTGTCCCATGCAGCCTCTCCTTCCTAAATCGGAGGTAATACTTTGAGATTCTAGTTACGTCAAAAAATTTGGGGCACGGGTTTTTTGCTTCCACCAAAGGAAGGCTTCTATATAAATAGGTTAATAAACATACCCTAGGGGTAGTCACTGATATTTTTATTGCTTTCTCCTGGAAAGACTCTTATCGCAGAGAGAAGTCTGAATGGTCCACGGGTCAGAGAGCAGCTCGGAAAAATCGAACATGCCTCCTGGGAGGAGAACCCCTGCAGAGTTTTCATTTGCTTCCAGGCAGGAGCTGAGCTGGAAAATCTAAAAAGTCAGATTCTGCTTCTCCAGCTTTGAGACGGCCACAGCACCAGCGCCGCTAAAGGGAAGGGGCTCTCAGGCGGAACGTGCTCAAGCTGAGCCCTCCAGCTTCCCCGCAGGACTGAGGTCTCCCCCGAGGGGAAGGAGGGAGCCGCTCCCAGCCCTTTGCCTCCAGGAACACGCGGTGGGATCTGCCCACCTCCCCGGAACGCAGTGCAGACATGCCCCACCCATCTTCTCCCCAGCAGGGCTCTCTGCGCTCCAGGGGACTGTCCCCAACAACGCTGCGCCAGGCAATGGTGCGCTCCGGAGCCAACACTTCTCCTGGAGTTTTCTAGCTCAATGGAACCTAACTGGCCTTGTCTATGCCCCAGGTCCCCCCACTCCCAGACTCCCTTCTCCAGTGCCTACCTGAACCAGTGGAGCAGGTCATGGTCACGGGATGGACCTGCGGGCGCCGCCCTGGGCAGCGTGACCTGAAGCTTGGGGCAGCTGGGCTGCCGCGGGCTCCACGATGGCCTCTGGAACAATGTGTCAGGCCGCCAGTCCTCAGAGCAGTCCCCACTCATCGAAGTTCCAGTTACCCATGGCCAACTCGGCCAAGAAATACTACAAGGAAAATTCCAGAAATAAGCAATGTAAATTTTCAATTGCGCAGGTGCTGTGCTGTGTCCCAGGATGAAAAATCGCGAGTCTCGCGAGATTTGTCCAGAGGCTCCGCGCTGTGTCGTGCCCACTTGCCAGTCACGTGGCAGCAACAGGCAAGCGATCAGATGGGCGGTCTGGGCGCCCCAGTGTTCGTGTTCAAGTCACCCTCTTCCCGCCCAGCTGTGGCCCCAGGCCCAAGAGGAGTTATGGTGGCGGCTCCGCTGTGCCGCAGAGAAGCGGAAAGAGCTTCCCCGAAGTGCAACAGTGAGGGCAGTACAGTACGATGGTCTAAGAGAGAGACTAAGACCATATTTGCATCACTTTTATTATAATATATTGTTATCATTGTTCTGCTTTATTACTATCGTTGTCAGCCCCTTACTGGGCCTAGTTTATAAATGAACTTTATCCCAGGAATGCATGTCTAGGAAAAAACAGCATGCAGAGGGTTTCAGACTGTCCGTGGTTTGAGGCATCCACTGAGGGTCTTGGGACTTTCTCTCCACGGATAAGGAGGGACGGCTGTATCGGCACAGAAAGTTCACAGAATGAAGGCGAGTCGAATAAATGAAGTTGCTGTGCTGGTCCCCGCCCATGATAATAGTGCCTGTGGGCTCCGGATGCCTGAGGCTCTGCTAGGTGACGGATGTCTACCCCTGCCTGCAACAACACTGTGGATGGACGCCCCTGGTGGTACTTACTCTGGTGCACGCGACACCACAGCAGAAACCACAGGGCACTCTGAGGACCCACTTGTCACTCACAGGTGCCGGAGGGTACTCGGCATACCCAGGGCCACACAGTGAGGCCACAGGTAGAGAAAGCCTGCAGACCTGGAGCTCTGCCTTTAGAGGGTCCAAGGGGGGTGTCTAGGGTGAAATGGGCCCCCTCTTGATTGTCTCGTTTGAATCACAGGAGTGGGAATTAGGGCACGGGCAGGGAGCAATGGGGTCCCTCAAGTGGTCAGTTATGTAGGCTGCCCATGGCTTTCTAAAGGATGGAAATTAGGGATAGCCTAACCCCTTATCTGGCTGTTTGCTAGTAGTCGTGTTAATTTTTTTTGGCTTGTGCCACCAGAGAATTGTTGAAAGTGTGCCACCACAGACTTTGTCAGCAACTGGGTGGCAACACTCTCCTCCATTTTCTGTGGGTTGGGAAACCAGAGTGGTAATTTTACTAGAAGTGTGTGCCATACCTGTAAGTTCTTCTTTTTAAATAAAGATTTTATTTATTTTTAGAGAAAGGGAAAAGGAGGGAGAAAGAGAGGGAGAGAAACATCAGTATATGGTTGCCTCACGTGGCCCCCTACTGGGAACCTAGCCTGCAACCCAGGCATGTGCCCTGACTGGGAATCGAACTGGTGACCCTCTGGTTTACAAACCATGTGCAATCCATTGAGCTTCACTAGCCAGGACTGTAATTCTGAATGAAGCAAAGAGGGGGCTCACATCTTCTTAAAGGCACTTTACTGCGAGGCTGTGAAAAATCCTTAGAAGCATATTTGTCCACAAGGCCAGGTTCCTGACTGTGTGTGAGAAAGCCGACGTTGCCTAGGTGAGATTTCTGGAGCAGTGTCTTCAGCAAACAATCCCATGAGTTGTTTCACATAAGAGGCTTAAACGTCCCAAGTTTCTATCAAGTAAAACTCTTGGAGACTCATCCATCACTTGAGGGAAAACTTGAAATGCGCTAAAGAGACAGATTTAAAGTTTTACTGGGCAGAGTAAAATAAAGTAAATGATAAATACCATTAGTATTTCAGTTTCAGCTTTCTAAGGAAGTTTTGATTCTAAATTTGCCAAGAACGATCTGTTTGGCCATGAAACTGACCCAAAAAGTGCGACCTTCCTTCCTGACTTGAGATATCGGCTGGGGTCCCAGGTCTCCTCAGCATCCTGGCTCCGACAGCCAATCACAGAATGCGTGCATCGTGCGGCACTCAGGAAGCCCTGCCCCTGATTTCCGAATAAGTAACCGAGAGCCCATGGCCAACTTCCAATGTGCGCTTATGCCAATTTAAATCAAACTCTTATTTGAAGCAAATATTACACGCTTTAATAAGAAGCCAGCGTGCTCCTGGTAAACTTCACAGGGTTAAAAAGGCTTTGTATTTACCTTATCAGTTATTTTGAGGTCTGTCTGTACATTTGTAAATATCCCCACCTTCATTTCGCAAAAAGCACAGAGGGCTGGTTTGTAGACAGTATGGGTGCAACTGTTTCCCAGGCGAGGAAATGACTCCATGTGTTAGTAACCTGACCGTTCCCAGTTGTCCTGAAGTGACCTTATTGATCTGTTCAGAAAAGGTCCCTTTTACTCCCGTTCACCTTCCTCTTCTACTTCTGAACAAACCCCTTTCAGAGCTCTTGGGGGCATGATAACGATCAAGAAAAACCAGTTTCGTAAATGGGGTCACCTGGGCCACTCTGTCCCAAGGATTTCCTTTGTCAGATTCCTCTAATTTCTGAAAGGCTGAGAATGCCTCCTCTGAGGTCCTGTTCTCTCCTCACAAGAGTGTGTGTCTGTTGCTCTAAATGAACACACCCGCGGGACTCGTGGAAGTTTAAGCTCACACACAGTAGCACACGCCTTGAATGACTCATTTCTGCTGCTTCTCTGTCCTCTGGGCATTCTGCAGGGCTCTGAGGAGCTCCGTCTAGAACATTCCTGCCCCACAGTGGCTCCTTCAGCCGATCCCCTGCTCACCACTCTGAACCCCCTTCTGTGGTCCACTGTCTCACCTCCAAGCAGAGGGCCCAGCGTCCGTCCTGGTCAGTGCCCCTCCCTCAGGACCACCGGGCAGCATCTGTCCCTCGGCCGATGACGAAGTCCAGGGACGATGCTCCCTTACGTTGAGAAGCTGGCAGGGCGTGGGGAGTGCACGTGCTCCAAGTTCTCCACCTCACCCTGCACGTTAACAACAACAGAGCCAGTGTGAAGGGCACTGTGGCGCAGTGTACCCCCTGCAGATTCACAGAAGCTTTGAGAAGTAAGGTCTGCACTCGGCTGTTCCTGTTATCCCAACGCAGTATGTCTCCTGAGGGCGCGTCTGCACGCGTTAGACCTGCTGCATCCCCTCTCGTGGGGGCAGGCCAGTCGCTCCTCCTGCACTGAACAAAAAGCAACGACACCCCCAGCTGTAACCACTGTTTCTGAGACTTATCCTTCTGCGCTGGGCACCGTTCCAAGCTCTGTGACACCGAACATACCAGACCTCAGCTGCCGGCCTGCCTGCTGAGAGCCGACTTCCACGGTGGAAGGAAGACAGAACCGTGCTCACGGGGTAGCAGGACCCAGGCGGGGAGGAAGCAAGGACCGCCTGCAACTCCTCACGGGAGAGCCCTGCTGAGGACAGCTCAGCACTGGAGCAGGGAGCGGCGTGGGGGCTGCGGAGCCAGGAAGTCCTGACCTGCTTCTGCTGCTCACACAAGATGGCATTTTATACAACTGAGAAGGGCCTTGCTGTAAGCCAGGGGATCCCGTGTCTGAAGGCTGAACCAGTGGGGGCAGGGCTGGGGACCAGTACTTGGGGTGGTATGTGACGATGCAGCACAGGTTCTGAGTGAGTGCCCTGAGGGAAGGCTGTGCAGCCAGCTCCACTCATAGGCAGGGGTTAGTTCTAGCAACACCTTGCGCCCCACCTGTAGGACAGCTCCTATGGGAGGTGAGGCACAGCCAGCAGGTCACTGGGCATTCCTTATCATGCAGCGTCACAAAGTCTGTCTGATTTCCTCTCCTGAATCATGTCCTGACACATCACTGACATGTCACCTTCATGGTTTCTACAAAGGAGTTCCTACAGGTAACCTACATGGAAGAAAACTTTTCCTGAAATATGAAAGCGTAAGATTGCAACCAGCTATAATTTTTATTTATTTCCATGGATAACTTAAAAATTCTCAGGTAAATCTGACAGTCTCTTCATCTGGGGCTTCTACGGTCACATTCCACTGTGTAGTCTAGGTGACTGCAAATCACATTGCACTTTCAAAGCAAGTGTCTCAACCCAGTTTATAAATCATATTCTACACGACGTGTCCGCCCCCAGAGAAATGCTCACAGACCTCTGACATTGTACTATTTATTGCAAGAGGGTAGAAACATTCATTGTAGCAGAATACTATAGGCATTTGCTCCTCACTGCATTATACCTCTTTATTTATTGTAGCAACTCTCGATTCTTTAGTATAAAAAGAAATCAAGAGGAAAAATATCTACAATCTTGGGTTAAGAAGTTTGCTGAGATCTGACCTATAACTGTATGTACAGGATATAAACATGTTTATGTTCCATATGTACATAGTTAATGCTGACCTATTCATTATAAACAGTAGGTTTAACGTAGGTGCTACAAAAATAATCATTTGGATGTATGCATGCAAACCAGTACACATGAACTTACTTATAAAACAAATCTCTATGCTTTTATTTGCTTTTAAATATAAATGTTGCTATTTAGCCTTTAGCTAAATGATTTCAAGGCAAACCCTGAAGTCCCCAATTTAAAGTATAAAATCTGCTTCTATCCACGGCAGCGCACTGCTTCAAATAGTCCTCACCTAACAGTACATCTAGATAATTCTGTTGCCTATGAATTACAGGTACATATCCCATTTCCCCAGATATTACAGTCCTCCAGAGTAAACGCTTCCTTTGTTTCACTTGCTTTGTTTTGTTTTTAACATTACAAACAGTAGACATTTGTTAAAATATGTTGGCTTTCACATGGTCATAAACATGACCGCAGCAAAGCCCCTCGCTCCGGGCCTGACCCAGCGCCCCAGGGCAAAGCCATGTGTGCGGCTCAGTGGTGTGCGGGGCCGTCGGCGTGGACTGGCGACGGAGGCGTCACAAAGGGCTCGTCCTGCTTCTGATCCTCTTTCAGGCCGGCTGCCTGGTCTGCGATGGAGGAGAAGGACAGCTGGTCGTGCTCCATGATGTGTGCTTGGTCCTCGTCCTTGTCCTTCTTCACATAGAACATCTTCCTGAACTTTTTCAGCTCGTGGAGTTCACAGAAGGTTTCCAGGACGACCAACATGGCAATGAGGCCGAGCAGCAGGTAGCCTGCGGGAGAGGAACGTGTGTTTCAGTGGGTCCCGTCAGGGTAACCCGAGTCACGCCACAAAGTGTCGGGGGATGGATGAGTAAACTCAATACCACATCTGTAATTTCTAAGAACACCCGGAATCCAGGGCTCAAAGAGGAGGGACTCAGAGAAAACTGAGCACTGACTGCCACAAAATTGGACTATTCAGAATCACATGGTGCAATGTTTGAGAATAAAAAAACAGTTGGGGCTGGTGTGGAATTGTTAGAGGGAGAGAAGACTGTGCTCACCCAAGGGTAACCTTCGGGGGGCACTCCCCACCCCCCACGTGTAAGCAGTGGCTCTCAAAACACCAGTGACATTTTAGGAGAGTTCTGATTTATCAGGAGTGCTCACAACAAAGATGGCCGCCTTGGAAGCGATCGGTACTTCCCCCCTTACCCCACTACAGGACGAGAAGCTCAGCGACAGAAATTACAGTTTAACAGATGACAGTTCCTTTCAGAAATGACGCAGGTATTAAACTGCTCTGTGCGTGGCTAGTGACCCTTCCACCTTGGTCCTGCCAGGTGAGCTCTCATCATGTGGCTGTCTTTTATTTATTTATGTTTTCGGGGCACGTGGACCATTCACTGACTAACTCTACCAGTGTCTTACTCCAAAAATCAAAGACAACCTGTTGGTTTAGGTAAACTGCTATTCCTTGGAATCTGTGATGGGAAACAGGTCCCTTGAAGTCAGTTTCCACACATTTAAAATCAGTTTTCAGAAAAAAAAAATTCATCCCGGAAAAGGAACAGAAAATGAAAACTCGTAAGAACAAAATCCCCAATTTCATCTCTCAGTGGTACAGTGTTGGAGATTTTCAGGAAAATATATGGACTGGGGAAACTGGAATTGGCAGCATCCTGGGAATAAGGAGACTGGTTATCTTAAGAATGTAAAGTAACACAGTCCTAGTACCTTTCGAATTTGTCTATTACGTGTTGATTACACAGTGTATTTTAGAAACAGCAAAAACAATGTCAATCAAACTACTTGGCAAGTCCCCTCCTTTTCCTTTCCTCATTATTTAGTCCAACTCTTAACTACTGCCAAAAACACCCATGGGTTTTCAGACAAAAGCTGGAGGAGTGTCTCCTACCCACAAATAACATGCCTTTGGGAACATCTGGTAGACTGCCTAAAAAAATCCACATCCCACCTTACAACAAGTCTTAAATGTTGTGCAAGGATTCGGTATTATGGGAGAAATTGAGGAAGTTAAACTGATGGGCAAAGTTTGTAAGACCAGAAGTAACACGAGAAAAACAGAGCTAACCAACATTTTATAGAAATGTATTCAACTTCCCTAAGTCACAAAAAAATTAAAATAAGGAGGTGACGTTTCCCTAAGGTATGGAAAGAAAGCAGAGATAGTGTTTATCGGTGCAGCGAAATGTGCCACAGGGCTCCCAGAATGCCACTGGGCCAGCCCCACACCCTAAGCACCTGGCCTGCCACACCTAGAGAGCTCTGGAGTCCTGGGAACTCCTGATGTCATCTGGAAGGCGCTGGGTCAGTTTGTCCTGTGAGTCACCAAAAGGCACATTCACTTTGGGCCAGAAATCCCACTTCTTGGAAAAGTATCGAAGTGGAAGGTGCACACGTACAGAAATACTTCCTGAGGTCATTTACCATGTTCCCCGCACACCGCAGAGCAGGCAGAGCGGGGAGTGGGGGCAGCACCCGGTACTCACACGTGATCCCGATCTTGTAGAGCTCTCGGAATTTCTGGTTGTAGCCTTCTCCGGGCACGTAGTCCCCCAGGCCGATGGTGCTCAGGGAGATGAAGCAGAAGTAGAAGGACTCCAGGAAGTTCCAGTCATCCTCCAGGACAGAGAACACGGCCGCCGGGATGAAGAAGAAGCAGGACACGGTGACGAGCCCCAGCAGCACGGCGTGCACGATGGCCACCGCCTGCTTGGAGAAGCCCCAGCGCACGTGGAAGTAGAGGACCGGCCTGCGTGTGACGTGCACGGTGATGCGCTGGACCACGGCCGTCAGGAAGAGCAGGGTGAAGGGGATGCCGATGACGGAGTAGATGATGCAGAAGGCCTTTCCCCCGTCCGACAAGGGCACCGTGTGGCCATAACCTGCGAGGAGAGCAAGAGCAGGGGGAAGGCACTTTTAAGTAAGACACACCTGCTGTTCCCCCGGAACTAGACCGGCCGGGCGTCAGGTCTGACGCCGCAGAGGCTCACTGTAATTGTTATCGCAGTGAATTCCCTGTTAGAGGCCGTGCCGTCGGGAAGCCGCCCCCACGTGTAAAATCTTAGCAGCTCTTTGCAGCACAGCGGAGTCTGGCTTCCAGTTCATGGTCTGGCGGAAGCAGCAGTTCCGAGCGCTGAGCGAGGGCCCCACCAGGGAAAAGGCATCACAGGACACCTACTTCCCCAGGCTGGAGCAACCCCCTCCCACGCTCCCCCCCTACCCCCAAGGGTCCTTCTTAGTGTCCAAATGCCAGACTACACGGGCATCCAAAACAGACTGCTCACCGCATGGGCTATCAGACAGCCGCAGGTGCAGGTGGGGCGCTAGGGCCGGGCTGCCGGGGCCCTGCAGGAGCGAGGGTGAAGTGGACGCAGACCTCAAACACGAGGGAGAAAAGGAAGACTAAAGCACAGCACCTCACAGCCTCGAGCACTCCTTTTAAAATATTTCGCTCAGGTATCTGGCTACATGGCACAGCCAGAACACCATCCCTCCTGTCATTTCCGTAGGTTCTAGGATGCCATCGCTTCCACAAAACAAACATAAAAACACACACCAGTGGTCACAACAAACACGCGTTTCACTTCCCACCAGGTCCCGGCCACTCCCAACTCTGGCCAGTCCCCCACCCCGCAGCCAGAGAGCGCCTGCAGGGCGTGGGCCCAATGGCCACTTAAAGAATCTCACCAGCACATCATCCTGGAAGGATCGACATGTCTGAACAAGTCCGTTCAGGAAAAAAACCAACTAAACACATTTTTTGTGTGTATGAAATTAGATTCCGAAAAATCCTCACATCTGCAATTATAATTGAAAGGTGGTTTCAAAGTCGGACTTATAAAATATATCCGTCCTGCTTAAAAAGAAATGACTGAAAAATATTCAGCTACAGACACCCAGATTCTCTGCTTCATTCCAACCCCCGGGTGAGGCCCAGGTGGTCGCACGTCTTCCCTGGTTCCTGCGTGCACAGCGTCAGCCTGGGGGTCAGGGCCGCCAACCCGCGTCCCAGGAGACAGGAGGGTTGCAAACGAGCCACAGGGAGCCCACGAGCGCCCCGAAATCACGTGCAATGTATACATCTAAACACATGCGTGTTTCTCCGTGGGGAGATTCCAGGGCTTAGACTCTCGGAAGGGCCACGAACCAGGGTTCTGAGCACTGGTCCCTGAGCCCATGGGGTCCTCGAAACCCTCCGCCGCTCCTGGGGTCCTGCCACGAGAGCAGCGTGGTTAACGGGGGTGCTGGGCACATTGCAGGACCCAGAGAGTGATAACAGGAGGGTGGTGGAGGCATGCTGGAGGATGCAGGATGAAAGTTAGCAGGATCAAATCCAGGGTTTACTTTTGAGGAAACCACGTGACGGAGGAAGGAGACCGCTCGCTGAGTGAAGCAGCTCTCATCACAGAGGACCGGCCAATCAGAGCTCCGATCCGAACTAGTCACTGAAGAAGGATGTTCTACTGGTCAGAGACGCGTGGAAACAGAACCTGAAAATGCAGGTAACAAAGGCAAGAGGAAAACGATTCCCAAATCTGGTTACGAGACTGTGACCCGGAGACACTCAAGCAGAAGCTGGGGGGAGGCGGGGCAGGGGGTGGGGCTCAACCTCGGCAGGAACTCTGTAGGGGAAATGAGATTAGCTGAGTCAGTGCCGCTGGGTAAAAAGCCTTTAAATGCACGATTTTATAATGCTTCTTTATAGCATTTTTAGAAGTGATCTTTCCTAAGAGTATATATAACACACCGATTTCAACCCAGCCTATCTCTTCCGTATCATCTATTCCAATAAATTACGTGATTTTCATTCCAGCAGTAAGTAAATAAATTTGTAGTTTTAAAATATCTTAGGGTATAATTTTTACTCTCACATGATGATAGCTCTTTTTATTAGAATGAACTAAACCTCCATTTACCACAATGCTCTCTCCAAGCAATAGAGAGAATCATTATGAGACTCCGGAGATCATCTTCTGCTGTGAAGCTGTTATGCCAGTAACACGTTCCCACCGAGAGATTAAAACCACCAGCGTGTACATCTTCACTGAGAACCCCTTCCCTTCCTGATGCCTACGGAATCTTGTGAATGGAAAGTAAATGTCAACTTTACATCCCATTTGCATTCCCATACCTTCAGTGCTGGGGGGTGGTGGGGGGAAGGGGGGAACCTCCCTCTCTGCGGGGTGCTGGGCCCTCCTCTGCAAGACAGCTCTGGGCTCAGGGCTCGGGTAGGGACCTCAGTGAGGGGTGAAGAATGTACTCATGTGCAGTCAGTTGAACCCCCAGATAAATCACAAAGCAGGGGTCACATCACCCTCGAGGTTGCCTTCAAAGGGCCAAAATAACTTTAGAACTGTGGAAATGTAACTGCTCCTTAACTAGGGGCAAGGAGGTCGGTGCGGCCCTTGGGCCTTGTGTCATAAAGCAAAGCTTGTATTTTAAAATCTTATAATCATATTAAAATCGATCACAAACCATGAAGGAGTTAGCAAAATGTTAATAACCCTTACATGTAAATTTTTCGAAGGCTAGTCATATAATTTGGGGGGCCCAAAGACTGAACACGATGAAGCCTCCTGAGAAAATGGACTTAATAACACAGGGTCCTGAGAAGACATCCCCAGGTGCAAACACCCGTATACTCCTGCCCCCAACTGCACCCTGGCTGGGTTTCCTGTTGACCCTGCAGCCAGCCACATGGCACATTGGAATTTATGTGTAATGGGGCCGTACTCATGACAGTCTCCTAAGAAAGGTCGTTTCTTGACACCCCGCCAGCTAACTCCCGGGCAGGGACTCTGCCAGCTTGTCTGACTTGTGAGGCCTCCAGAAAAAAACTCTGGGGCCCCGTTTGGCACCTTAGAGCAAGGCTCCCCACGGCCCAGATGCTCTTCTGAGAGGTGCACCACCAGTCCCCGCCCGCTGTGACGCTGCACGCGTAACAGACATTTACATTATCTAGGGTGATGGGTAGGCACGATGTATACATTTTCCATAAGTTAACTTGATACGTGGTAAAAAAAAAAAAGCTACAAAAGAACAATGCCAACCTCTGAAATCAACCCCAGTGGAGTTATTGAAATAAGCGTCATGTCTCTCTTCAGTAGAACCAACTTTAGTTTGCAACCCTGGACCTGAACTTGTTCGCTCTGTCTCCCCCTCTAGACTGTGAGCCCTCCCAGAGGGAGACAACGGCTCTCTCCAGGCTCCCGGCCACAGTGCCCTCCAACGCAGGGACAGCAGTCACACTGGGGCCGTGAGTGACTTCGAATTCAGGAGGGCTAGAAACTTAGGGCAAGACAATGACTAGGCATCACATCCAGTTGACTTTTTCTGTAACTTTTATTTTTTGCTTGAAATAAGCTCTTCTCCCCATGGTTCAAAAAACTTAACTTCCAGGTACTCTGCATATAACAGGTCTTCCTAACTCTCTTTTGCAGGGCAATACTTTTCAAAAACCCACAGATGGAAACACTCTGCTCGCCCTGACCATGCATGTCACCGACATGCTAAGGCATATGCAGCGTGTTCCCCTGCTTACAGAAGGAAGTTTGTTTGCCAGAGAGGGAAATGCTGGCAAAGGCTGCAAGTGCGGGTGAGGCCGAGTACACGTGAGAAGGAGGCACAGATGGCAGGGGGCAGCAGGTGGAGGAAGTCACAGACGTGCATGTGGTCTCTGCTTTTCCTGGCCGCCACCTTTGGCAGATGGCACCTTGCTCACTTCCAAAGAGAGAGGGGCCCCAACACTCTTAGTTAGGGCACCACATGCTTCCTCGCCCTGGAGAGGCCCTTCTGCATTTTAAAACTGGAGGATCCCAGCACACGGCCTGAACATCAGGGGCAGAGCACCCCGCACTTTCTGCAGCAGGACTGTCCCGATTCAGCGGTGGACGAGCAATCAGGCACGGCAGCTGAGGCTGTACAAAGACGGCAGGTGAGCTCTGACCACCCCGCAGAACCGTCTCTGCTGGTTGCCGGCCCGTGTGAGAGTCTGAGTGTGCACAGGACTGTGCATCTGCGCAAGAGTCCATCCTAGTCCTTACTTCTACTTCACCAGTGAGAACCCCGGGTTTCCGAGAGCTTGGGTGGCGTGCTCCAATGCATAACAATAACTGGAGCCCATCATCTTTCCGCCGTGCCCACCCAGACGTGTTAGGCGATGTCTCTCCCTTTTTCTCTTTTCTTCTTTCTCCTATCCTCTCTCTCTAAAACTGGTCAATAAAAAAATTTTAAAAATGGTTCATAGTAAAATTCACCAATGACTCAACAAGTAAGTACATTTTCGTTGTAAAACTTCCAAAGTACAGAATGAAGCAAGTCTCCCTCACCACCCACCCCCTCTCCAGTTCTCTCTAGAGGTCACTATTAGGAGTTTATAGCCAAAAGCCCCTGAAATTTTTCTAAGCGTTTATGTATATTCCTAGAAAAACTGTGTTTTATTCTGTTTTCATCATAAACAGTATTCCACATGTATTGTTATTCTCCAACTGTCAGGTTTCCTTCGAACAATGTATCCTGAGATGCACAAAGACTTTTAAACACCGTGTTCGTCGCTAGGCAAGCCCCCTACCTCCTCTACCCACCCCCAGGGGATGGACAATTCGGGTGTTCCCAGTTTGTCTCTGTGAGCGACACCAGGTCAAAGGCGACCTCGTAGGTCACCGTGTCCCTGATGAGGAGTCACCTGTCTCTGCCTTTCCCTTCCAGCCTCACGTGCTGCACCAACTTCCAATTCAAAGGAGAGCTTATTCTCAGAAACTTAAGCCTGAGTCTGCGGAACCTGGAGCCCTGCCCAGCTCCGGCGGGAGGCCACGCCCCGCGGCTCACGCACCGCCCCCAGGGATGCCGGGGGCGGGGCCCTGCACAGGCAGCACCAGCTTCTGGCAGGGTGTGCGGAGCTGCGACCTCCAGGTCAGACCTGGCCCTTGCCCTGATGCACAGGTGCTCTCACCGTTCCTCGGGTCCTGTCCCCTGGTCTCCTCACTTAAAACTGTAAGAAAACACATGAAAACGGGGTGTATGCAGTATTTGTCTATTTAACAAAGGGCTCGTGGGCCATTCAGCCATTCTCCCTCCGGGCTCTCTGGACTCCCCTCACGACCTTGACTCACAAACAGCTCCGTCTGTGCCCACGATTCGGATTCAACGTCCAGTTTTCCACTGTTTCCTGCCTGCTTATCGATCATTCGTCACAGGTTATCCAATTAAAAATGTTTAATTTTCTAATTTTAATATTAAGGAAGCAACTTGGCCGATTCAGGAAGTCCTACTATGAACTCTTTATTTCTAAGATGGGCAGCTGTCGGGGTTCATTGCCTGTGACTCTATGGAACATGCTTATTCTAGTAACACTAACAATACTCACCTCTAATTGATCCCTATTGTTTCATTTCTCCATGTCTTCTTTTCCCTGGCACTCTCTACTACTCCACTTTTAAAAGGTTTTATTCATTTGTCTTTGAGAGAGGGGCAGAGAGGGACACAGAGAGGGAGAGGAACACCGATCGGCTGCCTCTCACACGTGCCCCGCCTGGGGACTGAACCCGCAACCCAGGCGGGCGCCCTGACCAGGAATCCAACTGGCCTTCTGCTTTGCAGGACGGCGCCCGGCCACCCGGGCCACACCGCTCAGGGCTACCGTTTGACTTTTAAATGTTTTAAATGATCGTTTTTGGCTCTGGAGTCCCAACTGTAATGAGGCTCCCTCTTACAGGTCCGTCTTTCATGTTTTCATGACCGTTTCTCAGCCTGCTTCTAAGGCGCGTGGCCCCCACAGCGATGCTTTCTCACACAGTCACTGCGTGTTCTCACAAGCCAGCATCGCCGTAAGAACCCCGACTCCATTAAGACCGAAATTCTGATGTAAGTGTGTTGAATAACTTTGTCAAACAATCCAGCGTCCTTTCTGCCATTCCTCCCGAGCTGGCGAGTACCGGGCTGACAGCCAGCTTCAGGTCCCCCATCCTGTGCAGGAGCCTGACTTTGCCAGGTGCTGACAGGGCCACTCACCTTGGCTGGTTACAACGGAATCACATGTGCAGGAAGGTATTACATGCTCCAGTAGTACAAGTACAGCCAACAGTCAGACAAGGGCGTGTTTTGCTAATCATCACAGTTATGTGTACATGTCCCTATGGAAAAAATCAGGCCCTGGCTGGCGTGGCTCACCTGTGAACCACAGGGTCGCTGGTTCGATGCCCAGTCAGAGCACATGCCTGGGTTGCAGGCCAGGTCCCCAGTAGGGGGTTTGTGAGAGGCAACCATACATCGATGTTTCTCTCCCTCTCTTTCTCCCTCCCTTCCCCTCTCTAAAAATAAATAAATAAAATATTTTAAAAATACAAGGTAATAATCTTGTTACATCCCAAAGACCAGCTGTACTGTCTGTGGAGCACTGTCATTTCATGCCCTTGTTAGGCTGCTGGGGCATAAAAGGCAGCACGTGACCCACGGCCCAGCACGAGATTGTAACTATTTTACTTCACACTTTAGTGCAGCTTTCCCAGAATTCCAAGCAGTCACATTTATTGCAGTTTCCACAGGAAAAAACAGACAAAATGAACGGGCTTGCACCTGGCTCGTCTGAGTGACCTCGGCAGGCTCTGGGGCCGCTGGCCCTGGCGTCACGCACTGGGACAGTGGGACCGTAGCTCGGACAGGGAGCGTCGGGTCACAGGTGAGCCTTCTTTCTACTCTCTGGAGTTGACGGGCCTGGGAGGAGAGCTCCCTCAGGGTCATCAGCAAGAAATCAAAAGCTCAGAACAGACATATTTAACCCAGGCAGACAGCGAACCAGGACCCCAGCTCTGGGAAGGCCCGTGCGCCAGATTGATCCGGGAACCGAAGCAGGAAGAACCCAGGGGCAGCAACGGGCAGACGTGCTTGGGAGCATCCAAGAGCGTCAGGGACCATGGCCTGTGAATAACCACAGGGAGACTTCGCACTCCTGGGACCTTTCCGTGACCCCCATCCTAGCTCCCTGCGAACCCCTGCTTCCCGTTCTGACCCGGGGAAGAGCGTTCAGAAGAGGAAACGCAGGTCGGGCGTCCTCGCCTCTCACCTTCAGGTCAGCTCTTTGAGCTGAGGGCACCAGTCCGCAGTCGACAGACAAGAGCTGTGTGTGTGACGAAGTCGCTTACCCCAGTTCCGCTGCAAGTGCAGGAGGCACGCAGCCCTGAGCCTCGTGGTTCCCACGCTTTTAAGTCCGGCCACAGGGGCTGGGGGAAAGGGAAGAGGGGCGGTGGCCGACTCCGTGGGAAGTAGGAGCTAGAGAAGTCCCGGTGTCTGCGATAAAGCAGCACTCCCAGATGGAGGGGACCCAGGAACGACAGTGACCAAGGGGCTTGGCTAGTCCACGGCCAGGTCTCCCGGAAACTGGTCCCGGCCCTGGAGAACCAGTGGCCCCAGGGGAGGGCCAGGCTACCCGGGCGAACACTGACCCGTCCAGGCCCTCCCCTGGCCCCCAGAAGGAAGAGGCTTCAGCCTGGCCCCATCTGTTTTCTTATTCACAGCTGCCATTAGCCGTGGGCCACTCCTAGGACTTGTCACCATCTGGGTTCACAGGTGCTCTACCCCGGAGGGAGTGCCCAGGTGGTCTCTGATCTACCCAGTCTCCATTCAGAGAGAACAGGTGGTCTCTGTGGTGACCACCATCCACACTGGCCTCCTGCAGCCTGCTGCAGAGGAGGCACCGCCCTCAAGGTGCCCGCCCCTCTCACACCAGCGGCTGCCACCCACAGGTACACATGCCCATGTTCCCCCGGCTGCTGTGTCACACACAGACACCCCCCACCTCGGAACACCTGAAGAAAGAGTTAAAACCCTTATGGGGGCTCAAATGTTGGAAAATGTTTAGTTTCAGGTACTAGATAATGAGATCAGTGATCAGTGTATGAAAGAAGCTATTGTCTCAGGAACTGACTCTAGGAGACCACAAGCAGTTCCACCTGTGTGTCTCAGGAGGACGGCAATCAAGAAGGTGTCTGAGCCGCTGTGCTCCAGGGTGAGACGCCCAGCCCTCAGCCCAGGACGAATGAAAGAATGCTGCGGCTTTTTATCTGATTAACTTCTCCCTGAATTCCAGTCCCCTTACCTATACTTGTCTTCTCCTTATGAAAAGGGCCAGTTGAAAATGGAATGTAAGATGGCCCAGTAGGGGGCAAACCCGCTGTCTTCTCAGACTGCCGGCCGTCTGAATGAAAACCCACAGAGATTCAAGCCCAGTCTCTGCGTGTCGGATCTGGCAGGTGACAGGCAGCGCAGGTGCCGGCTTCTCCGGCCTCAACCCGAGTCCAAGCCTGGTCCTTGCAGGAAGCGCACAGCTGAGGAATCACGCACCGTTTCCCAGTCTGTGGGTTTTTATCAATCTCTCTTTTCCCCTCTCACTCATTCTTGGCCATTTCTTAGAAATTCTGACAACAGGAAAGTTGAAGAGAGCAACAGAACAGTGGGGTCCAGTGTTTCCAAAAGCCCGGCGTTTCACTGATTGATTGGATAAAGCCTGATATGTAAACCGAGGCTTCCTGACCTATGAACTGAGGCAGCATTTCCTCCGTGGCGGCCTCTCCCCTCAGGTTTGCCTGCAAGTTGGACAGAACTGTCCTGCAGCCCGACACCCCCAGTTCAGAAGTCATTACTGTAAAGCCTTGTCCCAGGGATGTCCTTTCGAACAGGCTTTTCAATTCGTGCCGTTGGCACTTCCCCTGGGCACCGAGGCTGGGCAGACAGCTCCGGGCTCCAGTTCCTTTCCCCCGGGAGCAGTGAGCACTGGCCCCGGGGCAGAGAGACAGGCTCCGAGGCAACGGGACGCATGCTGCACGACGAGAAGACACACCGTTCACCCCATTCACCTGGTGCTGAATTTCCGCCCCGCAGACTGTCGATGTAGACCTTGGCCTGCCCGAGGCTTAGCTCCCGGCAAGACACCAACGTGGCCCTGAACCCTCCCGTTGTATAAGGCATGGGGGGGAGGCCTGGGCATTGACTGAACCAAACCATATCCCCACTCCTGCCTTACCTGGGACTCCAAACAGTAATGTCCCAGGGGTTCTGGTTACGTGGGGCGAACACATAGATGTCCGCTTCCTCTCGGAGTGAAACGCTCTATCCCTTTTGGAGAAAGAGGCTCCCAGAATAAGGTCAGTTTTCCCTGTTAGACTTTAAAGACATCGGGGCTCTTGAACCCTGAGAACAGAGGGGGAGGTGCAAGGTCAGGCCTGGGAGCGGAAGGTGCTATTTGGCCGAGAACCGCGGTTCCCCAAATCCGAACCCGGGCTGTGCTTCCTGCCAGCCGTGTGCCTTCGTCCCCTCATCCGTCAGGCGTGAGTGACCCTCCCGACCTCACGGGGGTGCTGCCAGGGTTACGTGACTAATCCACGTGGAGAGCGATGAGCAGGAATGATGGTAGATACCAATGCAGTGATGGCAAACTCCTCCACCGGTGCCCAAAGACATAGTGACGGGGAACTCAGGAGTCAGAAAAGTTCAGTGTTAGGTAATAGTTAACAAGCTTAGTAGTTAATGTGTGTAAGAAGCTATGGTCTCAGGAACTGAGGTACGGCCCACCCGGCCTCCAGGAGAGAGCAATTCGAGCTATTGTGTCCCAAGGAGAGACCTCCTGCTGCCCAGGAAACAGATAAAGAAGATCACCCAGGACACGGGACACAGATGGACAATCACCTGCCAGTCAACAGATGAAAGACCGCATCTTTTTCCCTGGCTGGCGTAGCTCAGTGGATTGAGCGTGGGCTGTGAACCAAAGCATCACAGGTTCGATTCCCAGTCAGGGCACATGCCTGGGTTGCAGGCCACGTCCCTAGTGGGGGCCACGTGAGAGGCAACTACACATTGATGTTTCTCTCTCTTTCTCCCTCCCTTCCCCTCTCTAAAAAAATGAAATCTTTAAAAAAATAAACAAAAATAAAGTCTATAATTTAAAAAAAAGAAAAGAAAAAAAGAAAGACTGCATCTTTTATCTGATTAACTTCTTTCCTGAATGCCAAACCCCTCACGTACACTTTTTTCTCCCTTAAATTCCAAACCCCTTACCTACACTTTTTTTCTCCCTATAAAAAGGCTTGAAAGGAAATGTAAGACAGTTTGTTGGGGCCCATAACCTGCAGTCTTCTCAGATCGCCGGCCATCTGAATGAGACGCCCATAGAGATTCAATGCCTGCTTCTGCGTATCAGGTCTGGTGGTGACAGGCAGCAGGAATGCTGACTTTTCTAGTTAATGCTCATTGAATCATCTCGACAATACAAAGGGGGACACAAAAAAACCCAGAATTATCTTCTGGAGGGCGGACCCCTTGTAGGACAGGCTTCCCCCACTAGGTGAGTATACGAGGAACCCATCTGTATCAGTGCACATACCAGCTGGTGTTGTTGTGAGAGGCTGCATTTGGCTTCAGTGAATTTTTCCTGAGCCTCTTCCAACACATTTGCCCACTCCATGACGGGTGATTTACGAGGGCATCTGCCCACACCAAGCTGAGTGTTCAGCGGTTTTTTACCAAAAATGGATGACCCCTCTGCCCCACCCACCCTCCCTATAGTCACCGAATTTTGCCCTGCGTGACATTTTGTTTCCCCAGATGAAAAAAGTCCTCAAAGGGAAACATTTTGCCGATGTGGAAGAGGTGACACAAAAAAACAGCATAAGCACTAAAAGGCATCAAAATCGATGAGTTCCAAAACCATTCCTAGCAGCAGAAACATCTTGATGGGCATATTGCATGAAATGAGAGTGCTTTGAAGGTGACTGAAGTTTAAACATGTAAGAATAAATACACAGTTTTTTATAAATGTTCCTGGGTTTCAGGGGTCCGCTTATATGTGCGCTGTGGGCCAGGCTGTCCCCAGGCTGCCAGCAGACCTGCCTGCCTCTTCCCCACGCCCTTCAGACGTCCTACATGCTGGTCACAGCTGTCCCTGACCACCAGGACCTCACAGCAGCACTCAGGGAACAATCTGAGACACAGGGGCCGTGTGGGTCTCTGCAGTGTGGGGGAGTACTCATGACACCCCCACAACAAGAGAAAAATCCAACTGCCCCTCAAGTTCTCACTCCCTTCCTCCATCCCACACTGACCCAGCCCGGTGGCCGTTCAGTCAGTACCACAGAGGAGGATCCCGGTGGACCCCGATGTCAAAGGCAGGTGGGAACTGCAGCCTCCTCCCACTGGATGTCTCTACTACCAGGTGGCGTACTGCAACAAATAGAGGCACGAAACAGTCACGGCACCTGCTGTAAGTTCAGAAGTTCAAGCTCTCCCTGCTTTAGGAACTTGAAAGGTTTGGTGGGGAGAGGCGGCTCCCTTCCGGTCAGATGGGGTGACAGATCCAAAGTGTCCTTCCCTCCCCGAGGGGCAGGCCTCTGAGAAGGGCACAGTCCTGGCCTAGAACACAGCACGGACGCACATCCACTCACCGGGGTCGAGAAGATGGCGTTCCCCGTCGTGCGAGGGCAGGTGACACCCCGGTGCATGCTCATCACTTGGCGACCACCCACGTCACCAAAGAGAAAGACCCTGGCACTCTGAGAGCTCCCTGGCAGCCTAGGCACTTAGGTACTCGCTGAGCCAACCTTAGGGGCCTGGATTCCTCCTCGGGGTCGTTCCCACACTCACTTGCCCCGGAGCATGGAAGGAGTACAGAACATACTCCCACCAGGGAACTTCGAGTGTTAACTTCCCGCCCTCAGAGGACACGATCACACTATCTATGTGAAAAAATGCAACACTTTCCACTTCTGCTAAGTGTCTGACAACGTGACAGACTTTTCCTTCTGGGAAGCACCGCTTCCCTCAGTTCTGGGTCCCAGCCCGGGGGTGCGGGGTCTACGTCAGAAGTGACGCGAGTGGGGGCGTCCACGGGGAGAGGCCCCCATTTCTGCCGTGGTCCTGGAGTACAGGTGAGGGGCCGCAGCGCCTTCGTCCTAGGCCCCCGAGAGCACGACAGCGTCGCCTGCCCAAAGTTCGCTGATACAGTTGCCAGGAAGAAAGAAAAGGAAGGTGGGATCTCTGCAGAACGGCAACAGTCGGAGTGCCCGCCGTGAGCCTGTGGATGCCGGGAGTATTTGCTGTACACAGAGCCCTCCTTTTGTACATATTTGACAATAAGCTACACTAACAAACAAAAAAGCCGAGGGTTTGAAACGTGCATGTGAGAACACAGCTTTCCATCGAGAGAAGCTCTAGAAGGAAGGTCTGGACCTTCTGTAGTCCTTCCAGTCTGGCCTCTGCACAGAGAGCCCGGGAAGTCTGCCCTCCCCCTACACGGAAGCCGCAGCGATCTCCCCCACGGAGTTGTTAAAGCCTCAGGCTGCTCTTTGAGGAGGGCACACGCCCAGCCCTCAGGCAGCCTGAAAGTCCACAGCGGACCAGATGGAGAGAGGGAAATGGATTCGCTTCCTCCACAGGGTTTCCAAGGGGTTAAACCACATTAGCTGTCTGTCTGCTCCCGAACGTGGGACCAACGACTCAGAGGAGCCCCGGTCCATCTGCCAGGGTGCAGGGGTGCAGTACAGCCCGGAGAGCGCCCCCTGGCCTCCCCAACCCAGCCCTGATGTGCAGTGTGGCAGAAAATGCCACTTCCCTAAGGCTATGGGTCCTGCCATCGGCCACGCACAGCTACCCCGGCACGTGCTGGGCGGACGTCCACTGCCCCCGGGAACTACTGCGGCCGCACACAGGGATCCCCGGAGAGCACGGTGGCAGAGCGGAGTGAGGACTTGGAACCAGAACCGGAAGGCCAGGCAGTCCCACCAGCACCGTGGCACTTCGGGTTACTGGCCCAGGGGAGCTGGGGGCAGGGAGGACCACGGGCTCAGCAGAGGAGGAGCTGGGTCTCGGGGGCAGGAACGGTCCCATCCACCTCAGTGGCTCCTGTGCCTTCCTGCCAAAGGACCTCACAACGCTCACCTCACTCCCAGCCAGTGGCTGCGCCGCCGTCTGCCTCTGGGTTATCTCAGCCCTAAGTGTCAACTCCTGTTCTCTGAGCCCCAGCTGTGTTCCAGGCAATGAGCTGTGACCCCACCACTCACACGCGTGTGTGGAGCAGCTGTGATTTGTTAGCTGGAACAACCTTGCTGGGGAGAGACAACGGACCGACCGTGAGAGCTGAACAGCTGCAGAAGCCCAGGGAGTACCGGCGGGCGAGGGTACAGAAAGAGAACGAGGTGAACGGGAGGAACAGAGGCGTAGATGACGCACCATTTATAAAACTGACACGTGAATAAGGAGATTCAGGTACCACTTTCCACAAGACTGAATGTTTGCTCCAACACAGTCATTTTGAATAAAACTGTCTAACTCCCGGATGTGCCGGACTTTAAGGGGTGATGCAGAAGTAATGAGTGGGGAAGAGGCCCCTCCAGCCCCCCACCGCTCCAGGTTTGGTGGGAAGGTCTGTGGGCACGCCCCCCCGCACACGGGTTCCGCACCAGCTCCGCCTCCACGGCTCTGCTGGCGAGAGCCTGCCTTCTCCAGGTCGCCAAGGGCTGCGATCTGGAGAAATCCGGAACTGAATTTCCCCCTCGTGCTTCTCAAGCTCTCAGCACAATTTGGCCAGACTGACTCCTCCTCCTCCCTCTGGAACCACTGGGCTCCCCGGGCTGCGGGCACACCTCACTCTCAGGGGCTGACAGGCCCCGCCCAGCATCCTACGCTGGTCCTCCCTCCCCCGGGAGCTGCCAGCGGCCAGAACCTCGGCCAGGCTTTCTCAGACACTACCCCGTCTGTACTCGGTCCCACAAAGAGAAACAAGGGTGCCACCCCCAAACGATGGCCATCCAGGGGGCTCAGAGGCCAGCCTTGCTGGGACCCTTTCAGACAGCTCCGCCGCGGGGGTCGCATCAGAACCGTGACTTTAAACACCGTCCTTCACTGTGGCTCTTCGACCTGGGCTCAGATTCACTCGGGAAACTCTTACATACTTTGCCAGAGAGTTATTTCAATCGGCCGGGGAAGGAACACAGGAATTGATACTTTTTTTAGCTTCCCAGGACTCCAAATTACAGCTGACCGAGCTACATACTAACGACTCCCAAAGTGACTCGCCCTCACCTCTTTTCTGAGCTAACTCATGCCTGGCTTCCTGCTCGACATTCCATCAGGGATGTGGCGGGGGCATCTCCCAATGACCACGTCCCCAACCGCTTTCCTGAGGGTGTCATGCTGAGCACCACCTCCGCCCCAGCGCCACTTCCCACCCTGGAAGCCTCAGCCCGAGGGTGCCCCCCCCCCCCAGAATCCCATTTCCGGTAACAGTACTAGTATCTATTGGGCTCTTCAGCACAAACACCAAGTCGGTTTTGAATTCTTCTTCCATCGTTCCCACTGCTGCTGACCCGGGCCACGGGAGTTTCCCTGGGGTCACTTTCACCGCCGTCTGCTTGGTCCCCAGGATTCCACTCCCCGTCCCCCCCATGCGCACTGAGTCCCTGAGACGCTTGAATGAGTTTCCAGCAGCTGCCGTAAGAAATTCCCCCCAACCTGGTGGTTCATAACAACCGAAGTACATCATTCCACAGTCTGGGGCCAGAGTGGAATGACAATGCTGGCGGGGCCACACCGCCCGCCGGAGGCTCCGGGGGAGGGGGGCCCTTCCTGCCTCTTCCAGACCCTGCGGGCTCTGGGCTGCAAGGAAGGTGGCGGCTCCGGCCTGCAGCCCCAACTCCAGTCTCTGCCTCCGCCTGGGCGCAGCCTTCTCTCCCTGTGTCTGCGCCTCTTCTCCCTTGTGGTAAGGACCACTTGTCCCTGCATTCAGGGGCCACCCGGGTAACCCAGGAGCACTCTCTCAGGGTCTGTAGCTTAGTTACATCTGCAAGGACCCCTTTTCCAAATAAAGTCGTATCTACAGGTTCCGGGGGTTGGGACATGCACACACATTTTGGGGCCACCATTCAATCTACAAGACTGGACGATTCACTTTTAATAATGCAAGTGACATCGCATCACTCCTCCCATTGGAATGTTCCAGTGACTTTCATTACAAGTGCCGGAACTAGGACGCAATGTTAAATTCCCTGCTCTGGAACGCTACAGGATTTGCTTCCGGTGACTTCTTCGACCAAGTTCCTGCCACTGTGCCCCTCACAGCTGCCCTCCTCTGGATGTATGGGCCTCTGTCTGCCCTTCAAGAAGCCCGAGCTCCTACCCCAGGGCCTTTGCACTTCCTGTCCCCCAGCTTCAAAGCCTTCTCCACCAGTCTGCATTCAGGCCGCTGACCAGTACCCCTGCCTCGACAGAGGGCTTCCGGGTCCGCCTCTCTAAAGTAGCCCCATCCTCTCCCACTCACCCTGAAGCCCGCTAGCCTGTGTCAATTTCCTGCATCCCCAAACCCGTCTCATTTACTCACGTGCCGACTGCTGCCCCAGCTGCGGTGGAGGCAGGCACCTGGTCTGTGTGTTTATGCTGTGTGCCCAAGAGCCTAGAAGGGCTCCACGCCAGCAGGGTGACAAATGTCTGTGCGTACAGGAATCAGCAGGGGGACTGCTTTGGGAGCACCATGAAGCTGCTGAGACGAGGAGCAATGTGAGTGTAAAGAACGGTGAACTTCGGCCCTGGCTGGCATAGCTCAGTGGATTGGGCACAGGCTGCAAACCAAAGCATCGCAGGTTCGATTCCCAGTCGGGGCACATGACTGGGTTGCAGGCCACGGCCCCCAGCAACCGCACATTGATGTTTCTCTCTCTCCCTCTCTCCCTCTCTCTCTCTCTCTCTCTCTCTCTCTCTCTCTCTCTCTCTCTCTCTCTCCCTCCCTTCCCTCTCTAAAAATAAATAAATAAAATCTTAAAAAAAGAAGGGTGAACCGAGACAGCTCTATGGGGACGGTGGCCACCCCCATGGCCCCTCCACACTCTGCACCGAGCATGGCTGGGGCTGCGGGGACTCACATGACATGGGACTGGAGACTAGGGCCGTTGTGTTTCACAGGGACTGGGCCACGTCCCGTCCGCGCAGAGGGGAGGGAGGGCTGGCACGGCAATGGCTCCTCCCGCCACCCCGATCCAGACGCCGCAGGCAGCCCTGACTTCTGGAAATGGTAACGACAGGTACCCCAGTGTGAGGACATGAGAAGGAAAGAGAAGTGTGTGTTTAAGGGGATCCCACTCCATGGAAACCGGCGTACTAGCAACAGGGGGTCATCAGAGAGAACGCTGCACTTCAGAAGGAAATGTGAAACTATGAACTCGTATATCGACATGCATCCCAGTCAGTGCACAGTGTGTGGGGACCCCCACGCCGAAACTTCCATCCAGCCCCCTAACTTCCCCTCATACTTGTATGCCCCCCCCCCCACTCGTACAGAGAGTCCCCAGTCTAGGTACTGGGCTGGCCACAAAGTTCATTACATTTTTTTTCTGTACGGTGGCTCTAGCGGTGCTCAGCTGTCTTTAACTTCATTGAAACATTTTGTTAGATTGTATTGTGACAGCTATACACCTATCAGTGTGCATTAAAAAAAAACTTACCAAAACTGGTGATTTTTTGTGCAGCTATTTTAATACTGATGATGGAAGAAGCTACACATTTCCAGTGTATTATGCTTTATGATTTTAAGAAAGGTAAAAATGCAACTGAAACCCCCCAAAAGGTGTATGCAGTGTATAGAGACGGTGGTGTGACTGATCGAACGTGTCAAAAGTGCTTTGTGAAGTTTCTTGATACTCTTGACATTTTGGCCAAATAACTCTTTGCCGCAGGGCTGTCTGATGCATTGGAAGATGTTTAGCAGCACCCCTGGCCTTTACCCACCAGAAGCCAATAGTGGGAGACAGCCAACACACTCAAAACATCCAAATCAATAAAGTTATTGGTGAAAATGAAAAATGTCTTTTATCTTACAGAAAAAAATAAACGGACTTTTTGGCCAACCCCGTATGCCGAGCCCAACTTCTGTCACCGAACCTAGTCCTCCACTCCCGACGATCCCAGGCGGTACCCGGGGTGGTACCGCAGCCCCCCTACGCCAGCACACCCATGACTGGACCAGTTGCCTCACACCAGCCCCCTGCCTGCACCCTGCAGCTTGGAGCAGGGCTCCCCTGCCCCCCACCAGGGGCCTTGGAGCAACCCCAGACTCTGGTTCCCTCACCGCTAACATTACAGTGGATACCAGGGGCCACCAACTTTGGAAGGGTCCCCAATTTATCCCTCGGTCTCTGTCATCACTGCAGGTTACAGGCAAGGATTGTCTCATTCCCTCTCTGTATGCGGGAGACCCCCCTCCTCTGGCCATCCCCCAGGCCGCCACTGCTGACTGCCAAGGGCTGCATCCACACTCCTCAGGTGGACTCTGGTGCCCACACACCCAGGCTCACTGCTCACTCGGGGTGGGTCCCAGAGAACCAGGGTGGTCTCAGAACACGCCCTGCCCTTCACACCTGCAGGGCACCACACCTGCTGCGCCCTTGCACCTGGTCTGCCCGTCCCCAAGCCCCTCAGGCGGAGTCTCTGCAGGTGCTCCCCAGCACTAGACCCCTGACGCCCTCACACTTGAGCAGGACCCCTTCTCCCGGTCCTGTCCCTACCAGAGGCTGGCAAAGCACAGGTTCCCTTTCCTGGTCGACCCAGAAGCCAGCTCTGACTAATGGGATGAGTGGAAATCTGCTGGCGGGAAGCCACTTTGGGGCATCTTCGTTTTCCCTGCCTTTGTCATAAACACCTGGTCTGGAGCCAAGCAGCCATCCCATGATGCCGAGGGGCCGCTGGGGGGATGAAGGAGCCAAGCGAAGGGGCGCCAGCCAGGGACAACCACCAGGGACTGGCCACACGGAGCAGCTAAACCAATGCCAGCCGCTGCTCACAGCCCGGCCTTGCAATGTGAGAAAAAAAGACAGGCAAAAGCATGCACACACACACACACACACACACACAGGCATGCACACGCATGCATGCACGCACACACATCAATTTAAACCACTATGCGTTACTGAAGCTGAAAGCAATCTTAACTGGCACAAGCACCTGTATTATAGTGGCCAGTCTGCAAGGTTCTCTAAGCTGTGCTTGACCCCTGGGGCTGTCTCCTACCCGTCGCTGACTCCGGGAGCCAGCACAGGGACCTGCGTGTGGCACACTGACAAAGGCCAGGGCGCCTGACAGCACCACCCATGGGGACAGCGGTCCTGAGAGGCTGCTCCAGGTAGACGGAGCCAGACCTGACCTCTGCTCTGGATAATTTTCAGGAACATTGCCTTGTTGTGAGCGACTAACCGGGGCGGGGGGGGGGGGGCCTACGTAAGAGGTTAAAAACACGTATGTAAAATGTTGCCAAATGTCCACCATGGGGAAGTTAGTTCATGTGATAAGAAAATAACTTTGAAAGCCAACTCCTTTTACCATGGACCTCTAACTACAGGGAATTACTTCCACGCCTGCTTTGTCTTTCATCAACGATGATGAATTAGGGATATAAAGAGCCTGTTCCATTCAAGCTCATCACGAGGTCAGAAGTGAGGCTAGGCCTCCTGACCACGCCTGAGAGTCCAGCGGGAAGAATTCCAATTACACCTTGCTACACACCTGCCCACCTGGCAATACATCAGTCTCCGAGTAGCCTACGGCAACAGCAACACCACACACAATGGCTACTTCTTATAAGTGTTTCCACACCTTTTCCAAACTGGTGCAAAAATGTTATAGTTTACCAGAGGAGTATACTTCCAATGTATTCAAATGTTACCAAAAAACGTTTAACTCTTCCAAGAGTAACATATGGTTTTCTGTCCCAGCTGCTTCCCACACACTTGGCAGGGGAGTTCCAGTCTTTCTGTTTAGAGAATTCTTAACTCAGCTCTGTCTGGATGCGAAGCTTACAGTCCCCTTCACTGCCCTCACCGGCTCTAGGAGGCTATTGAAGTCATAGCAGTAATCTCTTGAGGTGCTCAATTTTTTATTAATCAGTTTCTTTCTCATGCATCCCTAGACCCCAGCTCAGCAGCTGCCCACAGCAAGAAGGAGGGGGAGGAGCACCTCGGAGGGTCCCCACTGGGGGTTCCAACCTGGCGCATGTATAGGCAGGACCGGCATTCTCAGTACCAAGCTGTCAGGAAGGAGTTTTCCGAATACAAGTCAGGACTACACACTAAAACGAAAACCAAGCAAACACACAAACGCCCCAGTGCCAAGTTCATGAGATGACTGATAGCCTCAAAGCTGTTAAAAAAAAAAACCTGAACAGCTTAAAAAGTTTGGATTCTTTTTTCCCCAGGATATTAATGAGCAGATCAAGCATCTGACACAAACACAGAGAATACTCAGCACTTCGTCAGACATCAGAAGGAAGCCGGGTGGTGAAAACAGAGGTATCTCTTAGAAGAGAGATGGGTTCCCTGGGCAACGTAAGTGTCGGAAAGCCAGCCTCTCCCGTGTCCCCTCTCCCAGAGCAGGAGCGCGCTTGGGCCAGGATGACCCCACGCACGTGTGACGATGAACCAGGCACTTGGGTGCTGCAGGTTCTCCAAAGACACATGCGGCCAACCCAGGCTCCCCTCATCTTACGGAAAACACAGATGTAGAAACAAAGAGAGAACATTTTCTAGAAATGCCAAGCAGTGTGTTACCAGAGGCCCGATGAGTGGTTAGAATGCTCTGTGTCAGAAGGAAAGGCGAGCAAGCAGGGCGTGAAGTCGGTGCCCCCCTCCCTTTGATTCGGGGCTGGGGGGCAGGGGCCCTGAGTGAGAAATGCCAATCCGGCACGTTCGCCTCTTCTCTGGGTCCACCAGGATGGGACCCAATGGTGGACCCACGGTCCTGAGTAAAGATGCACGTGGGTGCAATAAAAAAACAAACAACCCCCCAAAAGCCAACCAAACAAAAAGACTGCTGAAGACTTCGGTCGGGGAGAACTAACCATTAGGCTTGTGTGTTCTTTGCCCGAACCGTGGGCGGCATCACTTGTTTTGTGGGCAGTTGCCCGAAACAGCAGGACAAACAGGAGGCAGCGGGGGACAGAGGAAGACCACGTGGGAGCTGGACTGACCCCACAGAAGAGAAGCCCCAGGCGCGAGTCTAGAGCCGAGATGGGCAGCTGAGGACGCGGCACCGTGGGCATCACTCATTCATGGGGTGGCCAGGTCAGAGCGACTCAACGGCAGATGACACACACACCCTCAAGTGGCAGAAGAAACGCATCTGCCACTTGTGTGGATGCATAACCTGCCCCACAGAGCAAAACGTAGGAAGGGCCGCTGCTTGGTAGAATGACGTGATTCCTCCCTCTCTGAAAATAGTGCTTTCTGGCATAAACCATTTTCTGGAGCGTGGCTCCACTTAGTCATCGAGCCCGTGGAGGCAGAGCTGGTGTATTCAGCATGCCGGCTCCTGCCCAGCTGGGTCCCACAGCCCCACACCTGTGCCATGGGCACCTGCGACACTGGTGGCTCCGCCAGAGGGACGCTGGGGGATGCTCCGCCCCCTCCTGGAGGATGCCCCGCCCCCTTCTGGGGATGCTCCGCCCCCTCCTGGAGGATACCCCGCCCCCTCCCGGGCCCCAGCTCTGCAGCCCAGTCTGTCAGCACCCTGCCCAGCTGCTGCCCAGTAGAGGTTCTGCAGGGCCCCACCTGTCTTACAAAGGGAAATCTTCTTGCTTCTGCTTCATTTCCTGAGCTGATCATGGCTTTCCCCTTGCCCCTATTTTGGAAATTGATCAGACAGACAGAGAGATTTTCTTCTTTTCCTAATCCACGTCTTTGTGTGACTGCTTAGGGCAGGCACCCCATAGAGTAGGGGGAAGCGGAGGCACCCAGGGTCCCCCCACTTTTAAGCATCTCAAATGAGACGCTTCCTTGGCTTTGTTTTACTGTTTAGGAATGCAAGCTAACGGGGTGAACGTTCAAACCCGTATTTACTAACTTTTAAAATCAATGTCACGTTTAAATGACACAATGGTCGTGGCTGGTGTGGCTCAGTGGATTGAGCTCTGGCCTGGGAACCAGAGGGTCACTGGTTTGAGTCCCAATCAGGGCACACGCCTGGGCTGCGGGGGCATGAGAGAAAACCACACACTGATGTTTCTCTCCCTCTCTCTGCCCTTCCCTCTGCCTAAAAATAAATAAATAAATCTTCCAAAAATATAAATAAATAAATAAATAACACCACAAAAAGAAATCCGCCACAGGAGAGGGTCCTGCTTCTACTGGGCCGGGGAGGTGGGTAACTCCCTTTTCTTCCACAGCCTAGACACAGTCTGCCAGGCATTAATGTCTGAAACTTTTACGATAAATAATAAGCACAGAATAGAACACTCAGCGTTCCCACTGCATGTCCCTTTCCTGCCCCACAGCCACCGAGAATTCCTGCTCTCCAAGGCCTTGACCATTGAGTCTCAGCCCGAGAAACAGAACCCCTCCAAGCATCGAGTGAGTGACTTGCTCCTCGAATGACTGAATTGGATTTATTTTTAACCCAGAGGTCCCGAAACGTCATTACTAGCCACTCCACCGCACAAGAAAGCAGAGCTCCCACTGTGTGCATTTCACACAGGTGGCGATCCCGTCGCTGGTCAGGCCCAGGGACACGCGCCAGTCGGAGGGGCCCCGCACGCGGACCACCGGGCAGCCCAGTGCCAAACGGCAGTTTTAACCTGAAAAGGCCGAGTGGCTCGCTGGAAGGACACGAGGCTGAGCGCTGAGCGAAGGGCGGGAACACTGCCGAAGGACACGGTGAGGCTCTAAAACTCTTGGTGTTTCCAGGTCTCCTCACGGTCCCACCTCGCGAAGGAAACGGAGGCAAGCAGAAGGAAGCACCCGTGAGAACGCTCCAGCAGGACCCGGCCGCTCTCTCTCTGTCCCTGGGGCCACGCCCCACCCGGGCACGAGGCCCCAGCCTGGCTCACCTGCGCAGCCCGTCTGCCTTCTTTCCACAAACACTGATACCCCGCCCTCTGCCATATAAACAAACTAACCCTCCTGACCCGCCCCGCCCCGGGCAACCCTGCCCAGTCATCTGTCCCACTGTGTTCCAGCACTTGTAGGTTCGCAGCAAAGCTCAGAGGAAGGCACGGAAATTTCCCACATCCCTCCGGCCCTTACACATGCACATCACAACACCCCCCCCCCCCCGCCATGGGAGTGGGACACTGGCCACGCCAGGTGGCTCTGCATCGCCGCACCATCATCACCCACAGCCCACCCTCTGCGTTACGGTGCACTCCTGCTGTAGTGCAATCCACGGGTCTGAAGAAGCGTAGAACGGCACAGGTGCACCAGAGTCACACCAGACCGAGCGGCTTCACTGCCCTCGGATCCTTGGTGCGCCTGAGATCCACCCCGCCCCCGCCCACCAAGGCAATCAGTCCCTCTGTGAGCAGTTTGCCGAAATGATGAACACGTTGGACCACAGAACCGCTTACACTTAAACATTCTTCTGCAGTTGGGCCCAGGGTAGAAGCCTTGAGGACCAATGCGGGTTATAATGTGTCCACTTAACTCAGGAAGAAACGATTATTTCTTTCTGCTTTAAGTGTTCTGTCGTAAACAGTATTGCCGTTAACCTCCTCCCCACCCCGTTTCTCAAGGATCTCACTGCCCTTCTCACACTATCAGTCCAATTTTCATTGAAATGACCTATGGCATCAATCCAAAATGAGGAGCAGCGAACCTGGCCTCTGCCAGGGCCAAGGAGGAAGCTCTGATAAAAAGCTCCAGGTAGACAAGGTTGCAAAACAGTTCCGAGGATCGAGCGCGTGACCCCCTGGCTCGGCCCTTGAAGGAAGGCACTGTGTCGGCGGCGAGCAGCTCCCACGAGCTCAGTTCCCAGCACCGCACCGCAGAGGAAGCTGACGAGGAAGGCCAGCTGGAGGACGCGGCAGAGATGCGGGCCTCAGCTCTTCCGAGAAGGGGCCCAGAGTCAGGAAAATCAGGGCGTGGCCACCACCTCCAGACTCAGCAGAGGGACAACAGGGACGCCCAGTTAAGGGAAAAACAGAGAAGCCATGTCCAGTGCATGGCCGCAGCACGTGGCCAGCAAGCAGCAGTGATTTCTGGAATCCCTGAGCCAGAGCCCTCTGGCAGGTCCACACAGCAGGCAGGGGATGGCCCGGTGCCGGCAGAGTGTCTGCGCTGCAGCTCCACAGGGACGGCCAGCAGTGAAAAAACACAGTGAAATCCAGGATGGGTAAGATGACGGGAGAAACAGACCCGTGAGGCCTCACTCCGGAAACTGACCTTGCCCTCCTACCTGATTGCAATCACTAATAAAACACTCTCCTTGATGCGATCAGGAAATTCGGTTGTTTGCCTATGTCAAGACTTGGCTTCCAATGACAGCTGCTATTTTTAGGGGGAAACGTACAAAAACAGGGCAACTGTGTCCATGTAACAGTGAATCTGTGCAGAGTGTATCATGCAAGGAAACGAACTCACGTAGCAGCCTCCAGGGAAGCAGAGAACATTCCCCGAGTGCACAGGGCACCTAGGGACCCACGCTAAGACTCTCTTCCGCCAAATGTCACTCCCAGTTAGTGGAACACGGAGCAATGCCGTCCTTCCCCGACAGGCGCATGGCCCCCAGGTGGAACCGGAGTGTGAAGGGTGCATCCGCCACGGGGTCTTGGGAGGTGGTTTTCAGGTCCAGGGCCAGCTCGAGCTGTGAGTCCTCTTCAGGGACAAGGACAGTGGTTCCCTCTGCCCGAACCGAAAGGGACCAAACTAGAAGACAGCCGGTCACTGAAGTTTCTGGGTGACACTACTCTCTCCACCCCTAAATTTAATGGGAAACAGAGGCACAGCGGCCGGAGAAAATGCGGAACCTGCCGGCACTAATGGGACCAGACAGGAAGGAGCCGAAGGTGTGAGGACCAGGAAAGGCCCGGACACGGCTCGACTCCGGCCCCTCACCACGTTCCCCAGACAACCCCCCTTTGAAAACGTGCAGCAAAGTCCACAGAGGTTGCGGGGTGACTTCACTGAACTCTCAGATCGAGCAGAGTGGCTTTCCAAACCATCGTGTACGCAAGCAGAGGGAAATTCAATTAAACCCACCGTGAGCTGCCCCCCTCCCCCGGTACTCCCCTCCAGGGACTGGGGCACCAGCCACAGGTAGTCTTGCCTGCTTTTGAGCTGGTGGCGGCTGGGCTTAAAATCCCGTCATTAAGGAGAATCCCTGTGAGCTGGGACTAAACAAACTCAGGGCCTCGGCGCCATGGTGCTCGCCCTTCTCACTAACAGCTGGACAAACGTCACTCGGCCAGTGAGCAGCCAGTGAGCGGCCCTCTCAGGAGGACACCCTGGTGTTGACAGAACCCTACCACTGGGCAGCAAGGGAAGCCCTCTGAAGACAGGGCCGTCGCGCTGCGAGAATTCCCAGGTTCCGACAGAGGTGCAAATGAAACAGACTGTGGATGCCGCGTGACTCTCCGGGCCAGCCAGGGGGTTGGGGGGTTGGGGGACTGGGGGGCGGGCCCGGTGTTCCTCGGGTTGGAAGCCAGGGTGACTGATGCTATTCAGGGAATGACGTTCAACCTACTCACACTGTTAAGTAAGTCCACGTAAACGCCGCAGCTCTGCCTCCCCTCTGCTGCAAGGGGGCCACGCATCAATTTTCTAGGGTGCCCTTACCCCTCCGAGGGGACATGTGACCAAGGAGGGGGCGCCTGGAGCGGGGAGCAGGTGACAGACGCACCAGAGTGGATCCTCGGAGGTTAGACGGCGGGTCTTTAAGAGACTAAAAATATCAGCTCTTTGCTTTTCGGGCATCCCATTTGCCACAGGGCACCTACCGGTTTGCCTCTCGGACCTGCCTCTGAGCTGTGCACACACCTGGGCTAGCAGGACATGGGTTCGACTCACTTCCTGAGTTCAGGGCTTGCGAATACAGCAGCAAGCAGCAAAGGGACACTCTGTGAGTGCGGCCGTGGGTATAGTTTTAAATAAATCACATCTGATGAGGAAGAAAGCCGAATAAGGTGATCGATTTAAAGGTTTCCACAAAGGGGTGCCTTTTCCTCAAAGCATTCCTGAGTTTTCAGACAGGGAGTTCTGCCACCCTGGGCAGCAAGAACGCACTGTAGCACTGCATGCCCTTAAGCAAACTTGCAACTGGGGAGAGATTAAACAGAAGCCAGCCAGCCTTGATCCGAGTCCAGTGCAATAAGAAATTGTCCTGAACAATGACAGAACTCGAAGAATTGTACGTCTAACACCTGCATTTCTTTTAAAGACGAAAGCTTCATAAAGTTACAGTGTGGCCACTCGGGAACTGAGTGGAAGTTAAGATTTATTATGTCAAAAAGAAGGTCCTTAAAGCCCGTCCACAGTACAAACAGGATCTGAGGAATGGCCGTGCTCCTTGGAACTTTTCAAAACCATTTCGCAGCGCTCATCTGTAGCTGACATACTCATGACAAACAATGTTTATAACTACACCCTTCAGGGCTGATTCATCGTCTTCCGGCTGGATCCCTGAGAATCTGGGGGGAGGGACCCAGCTCCCAGAGCCTCCCTCTCTGCCCCTTGGCAGTTCTGGTCTGTTCCCTGCCCCCCACTTGCCTGGAAAGAGCTCACACCCCTGTGAAGAGCAGCAGCTGGGAGACTCGCCCAGGCCTCGCTCCGAGTTCGGGCTGTGGGACTGCTGGTGTGTCAGCCCAGGGCAGTCTCCGCATCCCACTGTGCCCCAGGGCCTTGGCTTTGGTGTTCCCATCAACCTCCACCCCACACTCTGCCCAGGTCTTCCCATGGCCACCCCGCCCCGATCCTGCGACTCAGTCTGCCCACCCTGGCGGTTCTGCAGGGAGCCCTCTCCTCCCCAGGACAGGGCACCTTACGTTCCAGGACGGCTGCAGCCTCAGAGCCATGCTTTCCCAGTCTCGGCCAGTCTGCTTGCCACAGGGCAGGTTCAGGAACCTCCTGTGGCTCCGGACGGCCAACAGAAGTCAAGTGCAAACTCCACTTCCCACACTTGAGGCCCTTATTGGCCACTTGCCAACTGGTGGTTCTCGGCTCTGGGAGGCTGCCATCCTCGAGACCTTTGGCAGGTACGGCTCATTCCTCCTCCGGGCACCTGGGCTTTGTGTGTGTCCCCTGCGCTGAGCCATCCCGCCACACCTTACCCCTGTTGCCTGTTTGTCTCAAGCCACCTCCTCCGAGATGTTTCTCTGAGCACTTCAGCCCCGGAAAACCCCACAGCCGTCACCAGTACCCTACACGGCACAGCAGTTAGAGGTCTGCACCCTACACGGCTCTGCGAGAGCTCTGTGGTTTAGTTCCGTCTCCCAGCTGGGCTGTGTGGGCTTGTTGAGGTGAGTGGCTGTCCCTTCGCAGTATTTTTTATGTGTCCCTGCAGGTAGGACACAGAGTAGCAAGTGCTCAGGAAACAGGGAAAAGACCTAGGACCACAGGACTTTAGGAGAGGACCCCCTTCAGCCGTCCCGCTGTGCGGAGGGAACACCTGAGCTGCGGAGCTGCGGTTGGCGACCAGCGGGACGCGAGAACGTTTAGAACGTGCAGTGCCTGACGGTTTCGTCAGGGGCACCCACCTCTTCCCCTGGTCCCCAGATCCTCGCGTCACGCCACCCACGCCCAACACCAGTCCTATAAGCCTTCCCGGGTCTATTTGTTAAATTCCCACAAGGACATTTTCAAACAATGTTTTACTTAGTCTAGCAGGGGTGTCCAACCTTTTGGCGTCTCTGGGCCACACTGGAAGAGGAGTTGTCTTGGGCCACACGTTAAACACACAAACACTAATGAAAACTGATGAGTGACACAAAGATTTTAAGTAAATCGATGATTTTGTGTTGGGCCAGACACACAGCCGTCCTGGGCTTAGGGTCGGACACCCCTGAAGGGTGATTCAATACACCTGAAAGTACACATTCTCCCCCAAAAGAATGCGCCATTCTCACTTTTCACGCAGCCGGGCTGTGTTTTTAAATACTGATTCAGTCTGACACCACTGATGAGAATCGTACTTAGCAGCTCCATCCTCGGGGCTGGGGAGGGAAAAGCCATCCCTGCCCATGGTGACGGGGGACACGGCTCCAAGGTGGTCCTGCTCTCGGCTGCCCTGTGTGGAGACTGGGACACCAAGGAGGGCCAGGCCAGGACACACACACCCCCCCACCAGCCCTGGGTCACATGACAGGCTCACCAGGGCGGGACCACCAGCACGGACGAGCGCACAGGCCCAGCTGTGAGTGAACCAGAGGGGACATCCCACCGTGCACACCACGGTGCCCACCGTGTCTCTGCAGCCTCACCCAGCCACCCTCACAGACCATGGCCGGTGCTCGGCCGAGCTGCTGCAGAACAAATGCAGGTTTAGGTCAGAAGTGTGCAAACCTGGAAGCAGCTGGAGTCTTGTCTCTTTCTATTTTTGTGGGTTCCATTTTGAAGCACAAGTGCATTGCAGAAGCAGGAGTGTAAGACTGCTATCCGCACACAGTGACCTCCTGTGACCTGTGACCTGTGACCTGGACCGTGTAAGGGCCCCTCCGAGCCCTGCCGCCAGCAGCATCTGTGCACCCAGTCTGGGCGAGGGGCTGTGTGGCCGCAGTGGGGCGTCACAGCACTGGGGGACACGTGGGGCGTGACGGGGAGCTGTCCCCGCCCAGAACTTCTCAGGGCGGCGTCTGACACCGGGCAGTCTGTCTGGTTCTTTAATTAACTTAATCGACCTAACCACAGCCTTTAAATAATTGAGTGCCTGGGTAACCGCTGTTCAAGCGCTTAAAGAATTCCAGTTACGAGAACATTAGTGACAAGAATGTTTTAACCTTTTAACTCTAGTTTGCACCGTTCACTCTCCCTCCGGTTACTCACAACCTGAGTTGAATAAAAAATACAGCATTTGAGCAGGGGAAGCTTCCATCATCGAGGACAGGCAAGGAGTGACGGTGTTCAAATGGCATCGTCTGTAACTCATGGTAACTCAGCAAACTTACACATACACAGATGGAAACAAAATTAGGTTGTTTTCAGAGTCGTGTGATAACTTTCCCATCTGCCACAAACTGGGTCTTTATTTGAAGATCAGCGATTCCTAAAATGCTTAGATTTCTTGTGGGAGGAAAATCACGTTTTTCTTATTTACTCCCTAGAAATAGAAGTGACCTAGATTGACTGACTCTTCCATAGCTTTCATGTCAGCCTGTCCTAAAAAACGTACTGTAGATTTTTATTTACTGCTGCTCTTTGGCCTATATAGGATGTACATTTCTTGCTGAACTATATCCAACACTAAGTTTCCCATTGTTGAATTTAAGAACATATGAGGCAAATCCTCCTGCCCCCTTTCTCCCTCCCCCACCCCGCTGTCCACAGGGCCTTACATAACATTCCATTAGAACACAGAACTATAGTTCAGATGCTGTTTCGTGGCCTGGAGGTTGAAGTAGTTGAAGCTCCTGTTAAACGTGCTCACCACGCGGCAACTGGGCCCAGAGGGTTCGCACGCTCCCCTGGAATAGCTCCTCCCTCCTCTCCCCTCCAGACTCTCTGTCTCCTCCCACCGCGTTCAGGCACCGCCCCCCACCGCTGCCCCGACCTCTGCAGTCAGACAAAAGGCCGGCAAGTTCACTTGAAATCAGGCAGGGCACCCCGTGCAAAAGGAAGCATGTTACCCTGTCAGTACGGCCCTCATGGCACCACGGGGGAGTGAGAGCCTCTCTCCTGCAGACTCGGACACCCAGGAGGGACCTCGAGTTCCACTGGCCCGCGATCTCAGCTCACTTGAGATCCTGCACCCAAAACCTGTGCCTTCCCGGGCCTTTCCTCTGTCTCTGTGTTGCCGGGCCTCAGACCAAAAGCACGGGGCCATTTTTTAAATGTTTTTCATTTTAACTGATTGACCTTAGAGAGAAACATCGATTTGCTGTTCCACTTATTGACGCATTCATTGGTGGATTCTTGTATGTGCCCTGACCAGGGATGGAACCCACAACCTCAGTATATTGGTGCGATGCTCCAACCAACTGAGCTACCCAGCCAGGGCCTTGGGGTCATTCTTGATGACTGTTTTTCTCACACCTCACATCCAATCCCGCCAGTTTCCCCACATATCCCACTGCGTCCTCCACCCTGTATTTGAAATCTGACCTCATGACCTACTCCACCACCCAGCTCTGCTCCACCGCCCTGCACTACGCCCCAGCAGGCCTGGCCTGGGCTACTGCACCAGCTCCCCCTTCAGGGCCTCTGCTGCCTCCCCTGTCCTCCAGCGCCAGCCACAGTGAACCCGTTGGAACAACCGGTCAGATGATGTCAGCCCTTCGCTCAGACTCTCCCGGTGTCTCCTACTCACCCAGAGAAAAGCCAAGTGCTTCTCGGTGGCCTGTGGCACACCCCCCGTCCGCCTCTCCTTCTCCTCCACCTCATCGCCCCTCCTCTTTCTCTGCTCCAGCCACAGTGGCTTTGCGCTGCACCCCCAACATGGGGACTTTGTTCTAGAACACGGCTCCCCTCCTCCGGCTTCTCACTCAAAGGCCAACCTCTCAGTGAAGCCTGCTCAGACTTCTTTGCCAGAGACCACAGTCTGGGACCCTTCCACACCCCCAGGCACCTGCGCACTGAATGAGCACCCCTATTTCTGTCTCAGCAATTAACCCCAAACAACATCCTGCACATTTCACTCAGTTACTGTGTTGAAGGTGCCTCCCTCCCCCGAAAGACAGACACACATCCAGGAAAACAAGGTCCCTGAGGGCTGCGACAGTAACCTGCTGAACCTAATGCTCAGTAGCCACTTGCTGGAGAGGGAGTCCTGTATCTTGCGCTTCTGTATTGGTTTTTTTCATTTGTGTTTACACAACTAAAGTAAATAACTGAGTAGTTTTGTATTCGTTGGCTGGGGAAGCCATAACGAAGGACCACAAGACTGGGTGAATGAAACAGAAGACGTTCATCTCCTCGCAGTTCTGCAGGCTGAAAGCCCAAGATCAAGGTGCCAACAGGTTGGATTTGTCCAGCAGCCTCTCTGCTGGGCTCACAGAGAGCGACCTTGTCATTCCACCTTTGTTGCACGCCCCAGCCCTTCCCAGTTACGCTCTGAAGTACCAATGTGAGGACTTCAACACAGGAATTTGGGGGAGACACAAGTCAGCCCACAACCACCCCGTACACTGGGTCACTATGCAATGCTCGAGCTACTGGCTCAGACACACCTGGATTCCACTCCAGGCCACACCCCGTCTCCCTCAGGCACCCAGGTAGGGAGTGGCTCAATCTGAACTTCAGAGCCAGTCTCTGTGGGGAGGGGACAATGACATCCACATCTCGTTAGTTCTTTGTGACAGTCATGTGTCAGCGCTGTGTGGCACAGTGAAGTGTTTGGCAGACGCTTGTTTTTCTAAAATGTTTCATTTTTCTGTTTTTGTTTTTGTGACCTTCCCGTTATGTTTGTCTGGGGCGGCGCCTTTCCTTCTTTAACCTGCCAGGGGCGTGGAAACCAGATCATTAAATTCGTTACAATGAAACCTAACGGCTCCAAGTTGAGACCAAAGGCTCTGCAGAGGATACAGAGCGTGCACTTCAGGTCTGTCTCTGGCTGATGGAGTTCGCTCGTTTGTTTTGGGTGGAATCTCTTTCCTTGTGGTCATTTTTGGTCGAGATGTGGTAGTTACCGCCCGGTAGAGAAAAGGTGATACCAACGTGAAGTTCAGCTTTGTCACCATTGGAAAAACAAGGCAGTGCCATCCATCGGACCCAGAACTAGTGACATCCTACGACACGCAACCATGTGTTCTGCAAGCGGTTGTGGGAAGCAGCGCACGATTTAAATGGCGCACAGCACTTAGAAAGAAGCGCAGACGTCGAAGACGCCAGACAGCCTCAAGGGACGTTTTCCAAAAGGACAGAAGGCCCTTAGCACTCCTCTCAGGGCCCCCTGCAAACACGATTCTGAAGCAGGGCCAGTAAGCGTTTCTTGCAGAGGAAGAGACAGTAGTTTAGGGTCTGCAGACACACGGTCTCTGTCACCGCCATGCAGCTCGGCCACAGTCGCTGGGGAACAACCAGGAATGATCCGGAAGCAAATGCATGTGGCTGTGCAGACACCAGTGGGATGTTGCTATGGGCCCTGAGATTTGATTTTCATACCACTATAGTGTGGTAGGAAATACTATTTTTCCTTTGACATTTACCCCACCCACTGGAAAATATGAAACCCATTCTTAGCTTGGGCCGCACGAACACAGGCGGTGGGCTGGATTTGGCCAGGAGCACAGTGTGCGCACCCCATTCTAGTTAAAGGCTCAATAAATATGTTATTGGTGAGAACAGATTTGTCTTATGAACACCGGAGCCCTGGCTGGTTCGGCTCAGTGGACTGAGCGTCGGCCTGTGAACCAAGGAGTTGCTGGTTCGATTCCCAGTCAGGGCACATGCCTGGGTTGCATGCCACGTCCCCAGTAGGGGGTGCTCGAGGGGCAACCACACGCTGGTGCTTCTCTCCCTCTCTTTCTCCCTCCCTTCCCCTCTGTCTAAAAATAAAATAAATCTTTAAAAAAATTGGAAAACCGAGGATCGATGCAGCATCCCCATTACTGCTTCCCGCCTTCTCCAACGCATGGCGGGGGGGGGGCTCCCTGCCTAAGTCGAAAACCAGTGTAAAACAAGCTACAGTCAGTTCCGTTGTGAGCACCTGAAATAAGAGCTTCAAAACGTCTCTCCATACACAGGAATAAGGCTGCACCATGTGTCCAAGGGACAGAAATAGCAACTGAGCTGTCTCATGGACCCCACATTTACAAAGCTGCACAGGCAGCGGCAGCTTTGCATTCCTATGCATACAAAGACCATATTTTAACCCATCACCCATCGCCTGATGCAGCCTTGCTTAGGGGGGTGAATAAGGAAGCACACGGACAGAAAACGGACAGGACAGATGGTTCTTAAGAATGGATGAGGTCACTCAAAATTTTATGCAGCTACTACAGATAATTCTAATAAAATTCTTCCTTATCCCCCAAGTGTCACATATTATTTCCTTAATCCTTGAAAGAAATCCCAGTATAAAAGTGAAGTGGGCCCTAGCTGGTGTGGCTCAGTGGATTGAATGCCAAACTACGAAGCAGAGGGTCGCTGGTTCGATTCTCAGTCAGGGCACATGTCTGGGTTGTGGGTCAGGTCCCCAGTAGGGGGCGCACAAGAGGCAACCACACACTGATGTTTCTCTCCCTCTCTTTCTCTTTCCCTTCTCCTCTGTCTAAAAATAAATTAATAACATCTTTAAAAAAAGTGAAGCGGGAAAGGTCAGTGTCGCACACCTTTTATTTTTACACAGCACGTCCCTCTGTGCGGGTGGAAGTGAGCTGTGCTCTCTCGCACGCTGTCGTCAAGCAGAGATGTTACACTGTTGCTGGAAATCATTCAGCGACCCTGGCAGCACAGAGAATGACCAGAGAACAGTGCTGAATGACCAACCTAAGACTTTCTCCAGACAGACCATGAGGGCTTTCCCCAGCTCCTTCCAGGGGAAAAGAAAGAAGCCTGTCCTTTGGGGGATGAAAAGCTTCGATATAATGTGTTCATGCTCTTGGATATGGCACGGAAGGCCCCCACGAACAGTGCCTCTGTAATAATGCCCCGTGTTTCTACTCCAGACAAGGCAGAGGCTGCCAATATTGACTGAATGGGTGACAATTATCTCTGTGGCTGCCCATCAACAGAGCGAAAAATGCTACACACACACACACACACACACACACGCAGCATGTCCAGTACCTAACCCAAAAGAGTAGCATGAACCAGTGCATCTCTTTCATGTGAGTTATTTGAGTGGTCTGGTCCTTTCCTGGTGTTTTGGATACTACACGGAACATGCAATGTTGTCAGAAGCGGGTCAGTACAAAACCAACACAACAGAACGTTGACTTAGGATAGATTCTAAATTCTATTAGAATTCTATTTGAATTAGCAAATTCAATTCCATCCTATCAATGACCAAAATTCATTGATTTGCTAATCTTACAACCCAAGAGGCACCCTTTCATCCAGTTTATCCTGAAGCGCCCCTCGCCCTGGCTCCCTGAAAGAACTCTTGTTTCCGCATGAATGCAGACTTTCTTAAGAGCCACGGTGCAATCTGAATACCAATAATAAGCCATCCACCCCACTTTTTTTTTTTAAACGGGAGCTGGAATTAAAGAAAAAAACAGAAGAAAGTCTGGGAAATAATTGCCTCTTCAAAATGTAAACCAGTATTTTTGACGTTTAATTAGGCGCGTACAGTGCTGAGACTATACAGGAGCTGCACGGCGTTGGGAAATCCCACCCAATAACTTTTTCCATAACATTGTTCTTACTGCTGTTCCATCTTTGAAAGTACCAGTGAGTGCTAAAAGTTACCATCATTCTTCACGATGTTTGCCCACCCCTGTGACCCCGTGGAGACCTCCTGGAGCCCAGGGAAACACTTCTGTAGAGAAGGAAGGATTCCCAATTTAGCATGCGCATGCCCCAAGGAAAGGCTGGTGACTCCTGAGTGACCTGAGGACCAGGCACAGGCCACAGACTCGGGACCGGTAGAAAGCTAAACAGTCATGTTGGAAAAGCTAAGAAGTAAGGTAACAGGTCTGTCTTGTTTAGGGCTACATTTAACACAGTTTTACAAGGATCACAGTGCAAGCGGGACTTCTGTTTACTCAGGGTAAGCGCACTTCGGTTTAGTCATTCACACCCCCAGACTTTTGAGGCATTGCCGGCTTTACCAAATAATCACCGAAACTATCAACTGGACTCAGCCCAAAGCCATTAGAAACAAGCCAACCCTGGGAGGTGGAAAGGAGTGGGGTGAAGGAAGAGTTGAAGTGACAGTGTTGGTTCACCACCCAGGGCGGGGGTGGGGGGGTAGAGGATGAGGTAAGAGCTCCCGGCCAGGAAGTCTCAAGGCCCCGGTTCCAGAACCACACGGGTAGCAGCGATCCAGCAGTGCAAGCCGTGATGGACTGTTCGAGGATCTGCTGTTCCGCACACAGATACGGGGCTGTGTGCTGGGCACTCTTTGAGACACTTTCCGGGATCCACGTACCAATTTACAAATCTCCACGCGGGGGGGGGGGTAGGTGGCTCCCTTAGCCGCGGGGAAAACCCAGCCTCCGTTCACCTGGTCTAGCAGCACAAACGTGCTACCTGGAGGACGGGGCGGGCCTCCCGGGTCACCCCCAGAAGCTCCTCCACTCGGCGCACGTCCTGCGGGGTGACTAGCGCAAGGGAAGTGCGCTCCCAAGTTTAAGAGTTTAAGGGTGGCCTAGCACACCTAAAGTTGAAGAAACTGCTGAATCAGGGTGCCCCATTTTGCCAGGGGCTCGGCATTCCCTCACTCTCTCTCCTACTCTGAAAAGAAACCGGATCGGCCTGTGCGCTCAGAGGTCACCGGAGAGGAGCAGAGTGATGTCACCCGGTTTCCCCAAACTGCCCCGAAGGTAGGAAAGAGCTCGAAAGGGAAGGCGCCCTCCGGAAGGTGACCCTTCCTTGAACGCGCTACGGTTCGATTCTGCAGCCTGGGCCTGCGGGATGGGTCCGGCGGGAGGTGCGCGCGCTCGGAACACGGAGTTTCCAGCATCCCCGGGCCTCTCTGCGCCGCGGCCAGGGCGGTGTAGATTAGAACCGGAGGGGATGGGTGTAGGAGACCCAGAAGAAGGGGCGCAGCCCAAGAAGCCCTTAGAACCACCCAGGCCGGAGGCTTTAGTAGGAGACCACTTTCCAAGAGTTAAGGGCAGCAACGGCCAAGTCACGTTCCGAGGCCACCTCACCGGCTTCCGGCTCCACGGAGCCCGCCCTTGGCGAGTCTCCCTGGGAGGGGCCGGTGGCCCGGTTGGACCGGCCAGGCTGGCCGGGGTGGGGGTGGGTGGGTCGGAGGGGTCGGGGTGGGGGTGGGTGGGTCGGAGGGGCCGGGGCGCGGGGATCCGAGTGGCCGCGGGGGCCCGGGGGCGACGGGCTCCTACCGGTGGTGGAGAGCACGGTGCTGGCGAAGAAGAGCGCGGAGGTGAAGTCCCAGTTCCAGTTGCCGGAGGCGTTGCTGAGCACCGACACGCCGTAGTTGCTGGCCTCCAGCACCCGGCCCAGGAACTGCTCGAGCTGCGGCTCCGACAGGCACTCGTGCTCCTCCAGGAAGCGCCGCTTCAGCTTGCGCAGCTCCTGGCGCAGCAGGTCCTCGTAGGGCAGCTCCACCGACGAGAAGACCACGGCGCCGAAGACCAGGTAGAGCAGGTATCCGAGCACCAGGAAACCGAAGCACCAGGCCGAGCGGTGCCGCTCCACCAGGCGCACGCACGAACTGCCGGCCAGGGACTGCAGCATCTTCCCGCCGCCGGAGCCCGAGCCAGAGCCGGGCCGCGCCGCACGCCGCCCGGAGCGGCTCCGCGCGCCCGCCCCCCGCGCCCGCCCTCGGTCCCCGCCCCGCCCGCTGAGCCCGCGTCCGCTGCTAGCGATTGGCTCGTTCCGGGAGGTTTTCTTCTTTCTTTTCCTGCTTCCTTCGGCACACAAAGCCGCGATGATGTGGCGCTGACGTGGTGCCGGCTCAGGTAACCCGAGCGTCCCTGGAGACCGTGTGCAAACTTGCCCGGACCTCGGGGCCGGACGGACGGCCCAGCCCTGGGCTCCTCTTGCTGCCGCCTGGCTCAGTAACCGAACCCGAGTGTCAGAGCGTGTGCGTGTGTGTGCACGTGTGTGAATGTGAGATTGTGAAATGTACATGTGTGTCTGCGAGTGTGTGCGCGTGAGTCTGTGGGCGCGCCTGTGTGCATGCGCGCGCGTGTGGGAATGTGTCTCAGTGTACATGTCTCTCTGTGTGAGTGCCTGTGAGTGTGTATGTGCGCAAGTGTGTGTGCATGTGTCCGAGTGAGTGTGCTAGTGTCTATGAGGGTGTCTGTGCGCACGCGCATGTGAGACTGAGAGCCAGTGCACATGTCCATGCATGAATCTGTCAGTGTGTGCCCGTGACTGTGTGCATGCAGGTGTGCACCTGAGGGTGTTTGTGTGCACGCATGTGTGTCTGCGAGAGCATGTCCATGTGTGCGCCTGGGAGAATGTGTGTGCACGCATGCGTGTGTGTGTGCGCGAGGATGTCTCTGTGTGAGTGCGTGTCTGTATGTGAATGTGCCTGACAGTGTGTCTGTGCACACACACGTGTGTCTATGAGACTGTGTGAGTGTGTCTGTACATGCCAGTAAGAGTGTGTGCGCACACGCACTGTTGGCCACCTTTCCGGGCTTTGCGCTGTCCGTCTCAGCGCTGGTCGCGGCCCCGCCCTCTCCCACCTGTGTCTTCCCCGCCAGTCACTAGGGCCGCACGGAGAGCGTGGGTGCGCTTTCCCGTCTGTCTCGCTGGCCCGAGGGTTGAGCAGCGTGGTTCCAGCGAGGAGGACGTGCCCGCCTCAGGCACCTTGGCCTCTTACCAGAAGTCTCCTCCCACCTTCCCATCCCCCACAGTTTTGGGAAAGCCCTGTCTCTGAGCCCTAATTCTTTAAAACATGAGGAGTGGAAAAGGCCCAAGGTGCCAACTACCAGGCGAAACTGAGCCTCGCCAAGTGGGGTTTCTGGCCAAGGTGAGGAGGGCCAGGGCGCCACCTGCCTGTGGTGACCGTGGGAGTGGGTGCGCCCGTTGGGGAAAGGTGGTTGAACCTCTGTGTCAAGAGCCGGGAAAGAGCTTATGTGGCTCCGTGGTGCATCCTAAGAAAAAGTCGTCAGAGAGGCAGAGGCAAAGATTTGCAGACAAGACCGTTCATAAACAATATGCGTGTATATTACACCTATAAAATGTGTGTGTGTCTTACATACACATACATATATATGACATAATGAAGAATCAGAAACAATTAAAATGTTCCAAATAGGAGAATGATAAATTATGGTAGCTCTACAGTGAGGACACCATATAGCTAGTAAGGATGTGTTTGAAGACTATTGAAGCACACAGAATATTTTATAGAATATATATTAGAAAATATGTTCTAATATTTTATAGAATATATAAAATGGTATGTACAGAGTCTCAAATTTGTTAAAAACAGAACTGTCTCTGCCTAATAGATCCACTGCATAGAAGGAAAACCAGCCCCTAATTGTTGTTTTGGGGTGATAGTGGAGGGTATGGGTGGTTTTTATTTATTGTACATTTTTATATTCTTTTAATTTTCTACAGTGGACATAGGTTATTATCATAAACTAGAAAAAACATTAAAAAATAAATGAAATTGAATTGTGGAATTATTTAGCATAACTCCTAAGTCTCTGCCTACTTTGCTGAATTGTAGAAATAAAAACACCGTATTTCGTGTTTATGTAGAAATTTTCAGCAGTGATTTTTCACTTTTAGTAAATAACCTTACCCGCTACTTAGAAGATTGAACCCTCAACTTCACTTTTCTGCACTTCCAAGCCTCTCAATCACGAATTCATTCTTCCCTTTCCTCTTGCCCTTGAGGAGGAAAGCACTGAGCCACCACGCTTGTCCCTCGGTCCCGGGAGCCCTGTGCTCCTCAGCCAGTCCCCTGCTCTCCCACAGCCCACACTGCTCCCTCTCTGCCAGCTCTTGGCTGTCTGCCGACAGACTCACTCCCTACAAGGCTCCGTCACCCTGCACTGTCCTTCTCTGCAGAGTGCTCCGTAACCCTTGCTCCTCCTCCCAGCCTTCCTGGTCTTTGTCAATTGGACACATTGCTGAGGCCAGTTCCTCTGGCAGAGCACCCTCGGGGTTCTGCTTCCTGTGGGGCCTCTCCTGCTCTGCCTGCCTCACTGCCTCTGCCCATCTGTTCCGGATGGTCCCTGTCCCATCTCCTTCTGTGATGTGGTGCCTACCCTTCAGGGCGGGCTCGAATGCCATGCCTGGCCCACAGCACCTCTGATGCCCCAAAGGGATGTGACTACTCCCCCTTCCCTAACCACAGGGCCCTCTGAACACCAGTTTGTGGGGCACGTGTGGTTAACAATTGCACACACAGGGGTGGTTCATCACCGTGACTCAAACATACATGCACACATGTGGCAGCTTTAAAATACGGTTGCAAAGTCCTTGACCCTCCTCTCACCAAAAGGTGGCGATTGTGTCTTCCACCCTTGGGGCTCTGGCCTTGTGACTATTGCAACCCACAGAGCGCATCAGAAATGATGCTCCGTGATTTCCAGGCTGGATCCTAGAAGGCTAGCAGGCTCCCACCTGGTTCACTGGCGTACCCTGTCCTGGGAGCCCTGAGCCACTGCTAAGATCTCCGGTAACCCGCGCTGCTGGAGAAGCCTTGAGAAGGTGTTCTGGGTGACAGTTCCGGGGGCCAGCCTGCGGACCACCCCTGCTGAGGCCCCAGACATCTTGAGTCCTCCAGACCAGGCTGTCCCCCCGCTGAGCACCACCAGGGGAGCTCCGCCCATGCCCCAGGACCGAAGGGTCTCCCAGAGTGCGGCACTTGAATGCCGAGGTGCAAGACGGTGGTTGTCTTCAGCTGTTAGGTTGGAGGGAGCTTTTTAGGCAATGAAAGATACCGTATTTTGCCATGTATAATGCGCACCCACATCTTGGGCCCCAACTTTCAGGAACATAATTTTTGTTTTAATTTTTAATTCAATGTTTTTACTTATTTGTATTTAGATACTTGTTTTTTTGTATTATAAAGGAATTTTAGCATTTATTTTTGGACATATTACGGTACAAGAAATTTCATGTAACAAATAATTACAAAACACAAGAACAGACACAAGGTATTTCAGGCACGACCCATGTATAATGCGCATCCTTATTGTTCCCTCAAAAGTTTGGGCAAAAAAAGTGCTCATTATACACGGTAAAAATACTGAAAGAGCGTGTATCTGGACTATGCTGAACTTTAAAACTCATTGTTAGATGTTTTCTAAAGAAGAATTTGCCATTCTCTCTCATGTTTCACTGCTGTGTGCCTCTTCCATATTCTTGTACAACTACGGCAGGAATACCAAACACATTACATTCCTGTGTGGCCCTTACACTACAGAGAGAAAGGGGGAAAGTCACCTGAGTGGTCCGACAGGAACCCACGCCCTGTCCTGCAGCTGGAGACCTGGAGATGGGGTGGCCTGAGGGGGTGAGGGCTTCTGAAGCTCTGGCCCTCCTTGTTGGGTAGGAAGTGGGCTGTCTCGCTTCCCTTCACGGCCCACTGCTCTGGACAGTTAGCAACCTTAGCGACACGAGGATTTTTTCTTCTGTTGAAACCTTCACCCCACGAGATTGCTGTGTACCACACTGCTGACCCCTCCAGGGGACCATACGAGCGAGGGCTGAGATCCCTGCCACCCCGCCCAGTGTGCCAGAGGCTGTCCCGGCATTTCTCAGAAAGCACGGAGTGTGGAAGAGAGCTCAGAGCAGAGCGCGGCAACTCACAGGAGGGAGCCCGGGTTGGGGGAGGGAGGCAGCGTGGTACCAAACCAGGGCCACTTTCTATCCATGTTCTCATTCATTGGTATCATTTGGAGACAGGTGACCGAGCTTCGTGAGAAACCAGCCTGGTGCTTGGCACAGAGCCTTGCCAGTAATTCCGACACAGATCTGGTGATGTAAATGACCACCGTCGTGCCGCATGGTAATTAGACATAAATGACAACCAGGAAGCGGGTCTAATGAACAGGGTGATATATGAGAACCGTTTGCAGAGATGACGGTTCACAGGGGGAGGCTCCCTCGGGATCACAAAGTGAAATTCACAAACACGGGGCTGGGAAAACCCCGTCCATCAGCAGCGAGAACAAAACGTGAGGGTTTGTAGTTCCTCTCTTGGGCATACACCCTGGAGCGTTGAAAGCAGGGACTCAGGTATTCACACACCCGTGTTCACAGCATCGTGATTCCCAACAGCCAAGGGATGGAAGCCACCCAGAGGTCCCTCAGTGGGTGAATGGATAAGCAAAGTGTAGTGTGTACTTACAATGAAGTGTTTTTCCACCTTAAAAAATGAAATCCTGACGCATGCTATAGCATGAATGACCGTTGAAGACATTTTTGAAGTGAAATAAACCAATCACGAAAGGACAGGCTGTGTGACCCGACTTACATGGGCACCCAGTGTGGTCGTGTACAAAGAGACAGAAAGCAGAATGAAGGCCCATGGCAGGGAGGGGGGAGGGGCACAGGGAGTGCGTGTTTAATGGGGACAGGGTTTTGCTTTTGTTAGATGAAGCGGTTTGGGGACGGAGGGTGGGGATGGTTTCACACCAACGTGAACACACCTAGTGCCGCTGGACCGCACACTTGAACACGGCTACGGTGGTGCATTGTGTGTTGTGTGTGTTTTACCACAGTTTCTCTACAGTTGGCATTGGGTTGATGGCGGAGACACGGGCATTATAGGCAGGCCGAAGGCATGCTCCCCACCAGCCATCACTGTCCAGGCCATACCTGGGGTGAGGGCCCTTGAAGATGCAAGTGTCCAGCTGGGGCACAGCACAAGGGACCCCAGGGACCTGACACACACCCCGGGGACATGCACCTGGCCAGGGATGGGACTGGAAACTTGGAGAAGGGCCAGGAGCATTCCAAGCATTTGCCTGAGGAGAGAAGACAGGACGATCTGATAGCAGAGAAAGAAATATGTGCATTTATTGTTTACATCTTCAAAGCGCAGAGCTAGGACTTATGGGAAGAAAATAGGGGGTATGAGAATTAAAAATCGCTACAAGAGAGAACATTCTCATTCTACCACTTGACTCTCACTGGAATGAGTTCCCCCTGGAACCAGGGAGCTCCCGGCCGTGAGTGTTCAGGCAGAAGGTAATCAGAAACTGGAGAGTAGAATGGAGAACATTCAGCCTGGTGTCATTCAAGGCTCTTTCCAAGTCTGAGTGTCACAGGTGCAGCATGTCCAAGGTCAAGGCTCTGAGGAGGAAAGAGGAGAAGCGAGGGAAGCACAGAGGTGCCCTGATGTGTCCCTGGAAAGTGCTGGAGTTTTATTCCAGGGTGCCCAGGACACTCCAGCCCTGACTCCCAGGTTGTGCCATGCCCAGGTGTCAGGGACCCCCCAGTGTTTCTCCATCATCTTATTGAGGTGGCAGGTGTCCGCCTTGTGAGCAGCACAGCTCAGGGTCTGGCGGTAGAGTGGCAAGCACCAGGTGACTCCCCTTGGGGTCCTCCTGCCCATGCAGGCCTGTGGCAGAGTGCCCGCCCTGTCTTGGTGATGTTCCCGATCCCCCGGCCTCTCCTCTGTCGCTTTGCCAGCCTTCCAACGGATCCCTGCCCACCTCTTACTCCAGGTGCGCCTTGGGGGTCTGAGAGATAAGGGGGGAAATGAAATGAAGGAAACGGTCTCCTGGAAGCAAGAAAGATGAGTGAAAGGAGATCATAGGGAGCAGGGAGAAGGTGGAGTTTAAATCTGAAACAAAAAACCCCCCACCGATTAATGGAGGAGCGGAGAGATTCTCATGACATCACTGCCCCGGATGTACCCTCCCCACAGCTGCCGTGTCACTCTCTCTCCAAAACCAGGTTGCATGCCTCAGCAGCTTGGAACGGGCCTGGTTATTCCCTGATTTTATTAGTCCGTGTGTGTGTGTGTGTGTGTGTGTGTGTGTTGGAGCTTGTGGCCCTAGGCTGGAAAAGAGAGGAAGGAAAGGGTTGGACATTATCTGTTCTGCTCCCTGTAGTCATCCAGCCTGGCCACTGGTTGTCATCAGAGCCTTTGTGTTCCTCTCTCACCTAGAGGACAGCGCCCGAGCTGCAAGCTCTCTGACAATGCGGGACAGCAAACGCACAATTAACTATTGTGTTTGCATGGACACGGGTCAGCAGTACAGCTCAGGCCCCGAGCGCCATGCGGGCAGCTTTCCAGCAGAGAGTGGCTTCGTCCTGAAGGTCAGTGTTTGCCCTTCTCAGGAACCTACCTACTCGGAAAGAAACTTTTGAGATCGGGGCCCTCCGCACAATCCCGAGGAACTCCAGGACCCGGCTCTGAATGAAGTCTGTAATTGCTACTACCTCGTCCCACTTCTGCACGGGCTGGATTAGTACCTCCCCAGGCCCCACAGCGGTTGAGTTCCTTCCCTATCACATGCTTCTGCACTAAAACCTATCCTGTTTTTCAAGGCCCAGTGGAATAGCCCTGTCGGTTGGTTGCCTTCTTTGACTATCAACACACAAAATCCATCTGTCCTCCCTCTGAATCTGTGCTACACACATTATCTAAGCGAGTCACTAGGTCCCTAACACACACCTCCCAGTGTCATTATGGTACGTGCTTTGTCTCCCCATAAGACTGGACAGTTGCAGGAGGGGCCCCTGCCTCTCTTAGTTCTTGTAACCCGTCAGCACTCAGCATAGTTCCTTCACACGATGTGTGTACAGGGATGTCTTTGATTGTTTGGTTAACAAACAGTCACAGCGGTGACACTTTCCCCAGGTGACAGTGCACTGTTTAGCGGGAAATATTTTTAGAACCACGGGCAGCCACCCTGTGCTCAGGCAATAAACATGCATTGTGCTTTTCAATGTGAAGGAGCTGGTTCTTAGCACAACGTCCCTCCTGTCGGGACCTAAACAGAGAATGGTTTATTTTGGCGGTAATTTTGTTCTGGATTCCCGCATTTTCCATGTGTAAAGAAGACTTTTCAGGCTCTATTAAACCCAAAGGATGGAAAAAATTCTTTATTAGACTTTTAATTTCAAATATCTTCCTTGCCCACAATCTCAAAAAAAAAACACCCCTTTTACAGATGGCAGAAGAAGACCGAGGCCATGCCCCCAGCCGCAGCCCAGCACACTGGACTAGAACAGCATTTGAAACCAACCTGCACGAAGTGGTGGTCGTCTCTCTACCAATCAACTTCACCGCAACTATTTGAAAATCCAATGTGGATTTTCAAGCAGGGTAGGCATTGGGACTGAAAGGGATCAAGTTCAAGATGAAGAAACTGCATGGGTGAGACATGAGAAAGGACGAGGCGCAGAAGCAGGAGTAAGCTTCAGTGAAATGACAGGGGCAGTGGGTTGTGGGCACTGGGAGGTAAATGGGGGTGAGAAAGCAAAACCAGTTTATGATGGTAGTGCTGTGCTTCTGACATGTTTGATTGTGACAGAGAGAGAGAGAAGAAAAAAGTTGGAGGGACTGGTAGAGCATTGTCTATCATTGTAAGGTGGGAGACATGTACCATGATGACATTGGAAAAAAATAATAAAAGAACATAACAGGGAAGAGGAGCAGGAAGAAATTCAGGGGAGAGCGGTGGGCGGCCCGGGCGCGGAAGAAAGAGAGAGATCCGCCAACACAGCGCTCCGGAGTGCTGGATGCAGCAGGGGGTACGGGAAAGGGGGAGGGGGAGGCGCCAGCATAAGGAAGACCTTGGAAACCGCGTCCGAGAGTCATTGCCATTTTGGAGAAAGCGACGGAGAACCAAAGACATAAACCGAGGACATTCACTGAAGTCAGTCCTCGAAAGGGAGGGGCGCCCGTCAAGGGACAGCACAGTAGAGGGTGTGTGCACGTGGTTGTGTGTGTGTGTGTGTGTGTATGTGTGTGTGTGGACGTGTTCCGTGCTCACGAGGGAGAGGCTGGAGCCTGGCTGTGCACTTCAGGGAAGGAGCCAGTGGAGACGTGGGGTCGGAGCAAGAGAAGAAAGGGAAGACAGTGGATAAAGGATGGTTCCTGAGGAAGGGGCAGGACTGCGTGGATAGCCCAGGCGTGGCAGACAATAAAAAAAAGGAGAAAAGCAAGTGGTTAAACTCTTCATTCATTTACTGATTGTTTCATTCACAAATAGACATTGAGTATCTGTCATGGAATAAGCAGTGTGCGAGGCCCCAGGGATATAATAATGAACAGAATGATTTATGTTTCTTGCCTTAAAAGAACATTTTCAAGTGAGAGGCGAGTCAAACACGAAGTGGATATGGAAAGTGTGGTTCAGGGAACTCTAAGGCGTATGACAGGGAGGGAGGTCTGTCTGAATTTTGTTCAGCAAGCCTCCCCTGAGTACAAGCATTGGACGTGAGCTAGGAGGTGGTAAGAATCAGCTACTGTAAGAAAGAATTGGACAGGAACCACATATATGACTCATATGTGGGATACAAAAGAAAAAACACACACAAGCTCATAGATACAGACAACAGTATGGTGGTGAGCAGGGGCAAAGGGGGGGAGGATAAAGGGGTGACTGGGGTCAAATACACGGGGGGGTGATGGGAGGGGACTAGATTTGGGGTGGGGAGCACACGGTGCAATCTGCAGATGCTGTGCTACACAGCTGTACACCTGAAACTTCTGTGATGCCATTAACCAATGTCAACCCGATAAATATTTAGAAAAGAAAAAGAGGTGGGACCCAGGGAGGTGACTGGAACTGGTGGTAAAGGCCGCGAGGAAGGCAGGCAGGGCCAGACCACGTGGGAACTGGGACGGTAGATGACGAACCCTGGTCTTAGGAATCTAGGGAAGGGTTCTCAGCAAAAGAGTCTATACTTCTAAGTGGCCACTTTGCAGGATGAGAAAGGGGTCTGAGTGGGACACGGGTGGGCGCTGGCAGAACTGCGGTGTGCGGGAGCGGTCCGCGAGGAGGGTGACGTCATCGTGCGCCCTTGCAGTGGGAACGGGGATCACTGTTCTGGCCTTTGCCACACCCCCAGCACCTAGAGCAGGGCCTGGCCTGTAGCAGGAACTCCATAAATGGTCGTGGACATGAACATGAATGAATGTGAGCAGAAGTATGTAGACTTGGGAGTTCTACAGGATTGGGGGCTGGCCTGAGTGGGTGAGTGCATGGAGGAGGGGTGGATGTAGGTAGTAAGAAAGGCATCCGGTTTCCGGTTTGTGTATCACTTTCCACGGAGGTGGTGTCATTACTCAATGTCAGGGTCACTGGAGAAGGAGGGGGAGGTTTTCAGGGGAAGTTCATGTTCATTTAGGATGAGCTGGATTGGGGGTTCTTCCCGGACATCCAAGAGAACGAGTCCCTCTGGGCAGTTACATACAGCCCCGGAGCTCAGAGAACTCTTTGTGGAGGCAGAAATCAAGATGCTGGGTTATCTAACTTAATAGTGACATATGGAACTTTTCTGGGTAGTCATTCAGTTCTGGTTTTGCAATGTATATGGAACATTTCTGCATAATGGTCCAGTTTCAGCTTGGCAATGGAAACAAGTGAAGTTTAGTCAAGGTATAAGATTATTGGAGTAAAGAGGGTCAAAAACACACGGACGGTGGTTGTTGAATGGGACACCCTCATGGGTGTTAAACATCTCCGAGGAGAGGGCAGGGGCTGGGACAGGAGAGGCAGCTGAGCCGAGTGCCCGAGTCCCAGGGTCTGGGCAGTAACAGAGGGAACAAAGGAAGTGGGCTGAGAAGTGGTCCCCGAGTGCCGTGAGGATGCGCAGAGCACAAGAAGGCCACCAGCTCAGGCTTTGGGAGACTCAGGTTCCGCTTTCTACTAACTGTGCAGCCTCAGCAAGTCGTTTAGCGTCCTTGAGCCTCTTTTTCTGTGTGTGCTTAACAACAAAAAAAGGAGCAAAGATGAGTGATACGATCACCCGTCTTCCATCTAGAGCTACAGTGAGGATCAAGGAGATTAATTTTTGCATGCTTTAGAATCGAGCACTGTCGAAATGTAAGGCAGGGCTGTAGTTAGTTTTCACGATGGGCTCTAATAAAATCCCCGAATATTCAGAAGATAAAAGACGTGTCATGAACTGCATTGAGTTATTCAAAATGTCTTCTGGTGGAAAATCATTCTTTTAATTATTTTTTTCCTTTTTAAATCCTCACCTGAGAATATGTTATTGATTTGAGAGAGAGAGGAAGGTGGGGAGAGAGAGAGAGAGAGAGAGAGAGAGAGAGAGAGAGAGAGAGGGAAACATCCATGTGAGAGAGAAACATCAATTGGTTGCCTCTCATATGTGCCATCACCTGAGCCAACCAGCCAGGGCAGGAAGACGTTCTTGAGCTAGAACTTGAAATAGCAGGTGGTGGATACAGACCTGTGTTAGGAAAAAATTAATAAAATGCTGAAGACAAGAATTAGAAGACAAGCATAGGGTGGGAAATGACGGTAGTAAGGGGCTGAAAAATCAGAAGGAACGGAGGGTCCGAGCAGCTAGCAGGCTCTGTGAGGCGGGAGGCTGGGACAGCGGGGTATGTCAGCCACATCCGGGCTGAAAGGGGAGGAAGCTGTAGTCCGAGGGGAGGAGATTTATTTCAGAAGGGTGGGGCGAGTTCTGGGTGGTGACAATTTCCAGCATTCACCCATTGCCAAAGCTGAGAGAAGGAAGTCCCCGAATGCACTGCGAGTCTGGGATTATGAATATTGACATGGAAGACATGCAAAACAATGCCAGGACTGGGGTGGAGAAAGATGTCGGTGCCAGGAGAGAGATTGCCATGGTTTCAGGAGTGAGCAGGAAGCTAGTGGGTTGCAGAGATGATGGTAGAAGGGAAAAGTACTGCTGTGGGCACAGACCTCCCATTGAGAGTCCTTTTGCTGAAGAGAGAAATCGAGTGGAAATTGATTTAAAAACTGGAGAACCATGCTGATCACCTCTCTTCCTCTGTGGTGTAGCAAAATTAGCAGCCTCCACGAGGACTGTGGGACTATGCCAGGAGGGCCAGGCTTCAGAAAGGCAAAGAGGCTGGGGATGTTCTATGATTGGAATTAAGAAGTAGGTGAATTGGCTTTGGTAAAGGTCCCAAAGGGTAGGTGGAAAACTTTGCACAGAAGAGGAGCAGCGTAAATTGTCAGTACAGGTGAGGAAGCCAAGAAGGAACTGCAGGGGAGAGCAGGGGAGAGAATGGAGACACAGAGGAGCCCACATTGTGGAAGGTGACCAGGAAGGTGGAGAAATGCAGCAGGCCGAGTGAACTGGTCTCAAGGTTTCAAAGTGACCTGTGGTACGAAGCAGCCTGGACGCAGGTGCAGCTGAAACTCAAGGCTGGGTGGTCCTGGCTGCGGTCCTCCTGGCCACCAGGCAATGCCTTCTGCTTCTGCTCCCCCACTGCCCTCAGATGCAAGGCATGCTCACGTCCAACATGAGAAAGTGTCACAGTAAGCCGAACACCAGCGTCGACCTGTCTTTGCTAATATCCCCCGTACCTAGGGTGCATGTTGGAAGTTTTCATTCCAAGAATGGTCTTTAACTGAATTTTAGACTACTCCTTTTACTTTCAAATACCTTTTACTTTTACTTATTTTCTAAGTAACTTCATTTTTATTTGATGCTTTGAAGTTTGTAGATGATTTTCATCTAGTCATTCGTTAATTTCATTGCCATAACTGTGGCAGTAGGCAAGGCGTTATATATGATGCAATTCTGACAGATGAGTGAAATAAGAATGTGGGAGATGCCTTGTCAAGGGCAGCTCAGTTCTGTGCTGTTTCCCTGTCTAGAGGGTCCCACCCCTTGAACTGCAAAGTCACAAAGCGTGCTCGTACGGCTGCTCCAAAACATGCCGACAAAATGATTATGATGCACTTGGTGATATATTTAAAAATGAAACCTCAGGACTTGTTAATAATAGCTTCCTGTCACTATTGCTTTGTCATCTTTCAAGGACTTCTGAACCACTGAAAAATACATTTGTTCTTTGCTGAAAACCACATGACTGAGGCGAAAGTGATGGGTAATCAACAATGAGGATGATGAACAGCGGTGGCTGCATTCGGAACAAGGAGCGTGTTTCGTGTCTGTTTAAGACAACAGAACAGCCACTGGAAAATAAGTAGACAGACCTCTGTAGGTATTTCCAAGATTTTTGTCATTCTAGGAGCCCCCACTTTCAAAGCAGGGTTTCAAATGGCAGAAACCTTCCTGAGTGGACCACGTTTAGAATCTTTAGGGCGGTGGGGGGTGGGGGGCGCTTTTGGAGTGGTTTTCAATCTTCTCCAAACAAACTTGGCCGGAATTAGAAGAAAAATGTCCAAATTGTCCCTTCCTTTAAGCAAAACCAGCAAAGATTACAGATTTGACATATAAATCAGTATGAACTCGTACTGACCCCAAATCTGTGCTTGGGCTTTATGGTAAGTATCTTACAATTTAAGAGAAGTTACGTGAATCATATGACATTATTGCTTTTGAACATAAAATGATGGCCAAGCACAAGCAATTATATTTGGTTCCAAGTGCTGTTTATCGAAGATAGAAGCTCGTTAGGACCTATGCTATGATATATAATCCTTTGCGGCAGCCTTAAAAAATAAAAGCTTGCTTTTTCTTTAGTCAGCCTTTCCTCCAAATCAGGGAGCTCGTGAGGCCCAGCTGCTCCTCAAGAGTCTGCACTTCGGCTCCTGGTCCTTCAGGCTGACACTCCTGTCCCCTCCCCCACCCAGGTCGTGCCCTTAGCATCATTTCCAAGAGGAAAGAGACTGAAACCTGCCACCGAAGCCCCCCAATTCCCAAAGTCCTTCCCCACAAAATACTCAACCACAAAATACTCAATGTTGTAATTAGTACATTATCGCTCTGTATCAACTAGTCACCCCTAATGATTTAAGTGGTGAGTAAACATGAAAAATTATGCTCTGTCCTTTCACTACTGTTTCTAGAGTTAAAGGAAAACAAAAGTAAGTATTCCTCCCTCCACCAGCCTTATGTTTTATGCAGTTTGCTTTGAAATGCTGTGAGCATATCCGTGATCAGCAATACCATGTCATAACAATGGTTGCACGTGTGTTATGCACCAAGAAACTAAGGAAATGAAGCCATGGAAACAATGATGCTGAGTTTTTAAGTGTAATTGTTTCATTTGTGAAATTATAATTGCAAAAAATTTGGTACATAACATTGGAGCCCTTCATCAGAAGCAAGGACTTACCTTCCGTTTTACTAATCAATTGCATTGAACATTGGTCTCAATTGTCAGTGAAATTTGCTGGAGGGTTTTTTCGTGCCAGCTCAGCCAAGCTAGGCATTTTCCAATCAAGGCATCATGAAAATATCTAACAACTCATGTTGTTAAGTGCATTGGCTTTACTTACAAGAGATTTTCCAGGAGCATAAGTTAGAAGTAGCAGACCCTGGGCAACATTTTGCTCTAGTTCAGTATGATAAATAGAGCTGGCTCCCCAATACTTTTAATTGCCAAATAAAGAGAGAGTCACTGCCATCCTCTCGTCTGTCCTTCTCTACAAAGTTAACGGAGGTAGTTTACATATAATCATGAGTATTTGGCTAATCCCATCATCTCACCGCGTGTTTATAGTATTTTCAGTAATGGCTGTATTTATTTGACCTCTTTCACCTCAGAATAATGCACGTTGAAGATTTCTAGCAGGTGTTGGCATTCAGCTTCTAACAATGGACTAGGGATTTTCTCTGAAAGGAGTTAGCAGGTGATGTGGGGAAATGAAGATCAGAGGACTGAACAAAATGTTATCAAACCCACGCTCTGACCAGCAGCCCGAGAACTACACGGGCCATGCTTTAGAACCAGCCTATCCACAGAGATTTATTCCATCTCCATCATGAGAAACCTAAGTAGCATGCGTTATAAGAATAATATCATTGTCCCTGCTTGCTTCAAAATTGTTAACAGTAAACAAAATACAACTAATGGAATTTGTAGTCCTTTTATATAGGATAATTATATACGTATTAAAGGATAATAAGTCACTTAACATAACTTATATAAGATACATATATAATATATACATATATACATATATAAAATAATGGTCTATCTGGAAAAAGACCAGCCATTGTTAATATAACAAGAACAGTTTTTGTGACATGGATGTAACCTGGCAGCCAAGGAGAGTGGACTGGAATGCACATGCGTGAACAATGATGACTTTACTGTACTAGTCAGTGGGGGCAGTGGATGCCCTTGAGTGAGCATCTGTACTGTGTGGCTGTCGCATTCAAAATGACTGAGTGAGTAGAGCAATGAATCTGCATCAAATTTTGCATTAAGCTGAACATTCCTCTGTGGACATTATTCAGATGATTCAGAAGGCCGCAACTGCGGGCAATGACTGGCAGCACAAACCCACTCAGGCATCATGTATCACGCAGCATTTTTTTGTGAAACATCAAATCACCCATGTGACTCAGCCCAGATTTGGCTCCCTATGACTTGTGGCTTTTCTCAAAATTGAAATCACCTTTGAAAGGGCAGAGATTTCAAACCGTCGATGAGATCCAGAAAGATGCAGTGGGCAGTTGATGGCAATGGGGAGAACTGTGTGAGGTCCCAGTGTGCCTGCTTTGAAGGGGACTGAGGCATCATTGTTCTATGTACTATGTTTCTTGTGTCTTCTTCAATAAATGTCTCTATTTTTCATATTACCTGGTTGGATGCCATCCGGACAGACCTCATGTATATATGTACATGTGTAGTGTATGTGTGTGTGTTTATACCCTAGACCCTCAGACACAGTCTAGGAGCTTGCCCGTGGCAGTGACCACACCCACAAGTCAGGTCTGTTCCTAAATACCGTTGTTCAATAAAAGAAATCAGGGTTCCTGGAAGAAGTAGCTAAGCCCAGAAGTGAAACAGGGAAAATACTAGACTATCTTGTGATGCCCCCAAATAAGAAAAGACTTGGAAAAGGAAGGAAGCATGTCAAAAGGACCTAAGAATCAAACTGAAGGATCCAACCAATGGCCCCAGTTGAAACAGTTTGAGCAATGAAATAAAGTATGATAATATTAGGTTATAACCCTCATAGAATAAAATAAACATACATGAGTCCAGTTGATATAAATAATTGAATAAGTAAATAAATGGAAAAGAAGAGGCATTCATATCTTACAGAATAATTGTAATTAATAAATGAGAAAAATAAGGGGAATGGGAAATCATCATTAGGTATACATCAAGTTAATAATTGTTTGAGGCAATATCCTCCTAAGGGTGCTCAGACTGATGGGTGAAGTTCTGAGGAAGAACAGGATATGAAGGTGGTTCAAGTTTTTTCCCAAGATACTCGTCAGTTACAAAAGAAAAAATACTAACTCTACAGGAGAGACACCTGTCAGACACTACCTTAAGCAAGTTACCAGCATTAACGTTGCCAATAATAAGAAATATTGATATCACACCCCAGCAAAAGGCATAACATCATTTCTCTGTTATTCTCACCAAAGATTGAAGGGGAAAAAAAGAATGAACCTCTGTAACGTTGGAAAACAGTATTTTGACTGGACATTGGAAGGCTAAAGAAGGAAAGAACTGTACACGAATACTGCATGGGAACGGATCACTTCAATGTAATTATGGGGAAGCTTCAGGAAATGCAAATTAAGAGACAGTCTTCGAAACGATTGATGGGCACTCATCCACAGCACCGGGGTCACGAAGGAAGGAAAGACGGAGAGATCGTCAGAGGTTGGAGAGAACAAAGACTCTGCGTGCGAGGGCCGAGAAAGGCATGAAGGGCATGCTGTCGGAGACTGGAGGAGAAGAGACCCTTGTCATACAGTGACGGAATGCCAAACTGCACCGTGTGCTGAAGTCTCGTGGAAAGCAGAACTTGTAAGCAATGAACTTGGATGTTCACTGAAGCGCTTTCTAAGCAAAGTGTGAAAGGTGCAGCCTGATTCCTTTGTGCTTCTCATGGTCAAAGGTGAGAGAGACACACTGAGACATTGAGGGAAGAATGTTAAGTCACAGGGATCAGTACTTGATGATTTGGGAAATTCCCACTCGTTTCGGATCGAAAAAAATGCTAAAGTTCGTGAGCTCTAGACAGAAAGCCAAGAACGTAGCTAGACAACATTTTTCTGGTATCTCGGAAGGAACAAAAAGTGACGGGGCTTGGTCACGACTTGTGAATTTCCTCAGCATCCCCGTGGAAGCCAAAAATAGAAATGGGGTTGTCTAGAAAAGACCTGTGGCTCTAAAAGTCTATGACATACACGGGAGCCCCACATCTTGAGAATGTTACACCAGCAGAACCGCCACCGGCCCAGCATGAAAGGTACAGAGACAGAGTGAAGTGGAAGAAAACTGCTAAGCTCCCAAAATATGACAGACAGGGAGCGGGCTGAGAAAATCCGTTCAGCTGCTCATGCACGCCTGTTTGTAGGAGGGGAAGGGTGACTCGGAGGGAAGAGCCCACAGCCCAGAGAGTAAAACCCTGAGCCCGAGAGAAGACTGTACCCTGGAGGATGGTTTTATTTTAATAATTTAGATATCTTATTTTTATTTAATGAAATACTGTTTTATTTTAATAACTTTATGTAAAGTGTAATACAGGTACAACCGAAATGCTCATTGAGTAATAATTAATTAAGCAAAATGTGGCACCACCATGCAATGGAATATTATTCAGTCATAGAAAGGGATACAGCAACATAGAGGGAGCTTGAAGACATTGTGCTGAATGAAACAAGGCAAATGCAAAGGCCACAGATGCACAATTCCATTAATGTGGAATGTGCAGAACAAGCAAATCCACAGAGACAGAAAGCAGATTAGTGGTTGCCAGGGGCTGGGGAGGGGTAAAGGGAGTGATGACCATAGGTAGTGGGTTGCTTTTTTTTTGGTGTGATGAAAATGTTGTGGAATTAGTTAGTGGTGATAGTTGCACAACTTTGTGAATATACTAAAAACTACTGAAAAAGGGTAAATTTTAGTTTCTGTGAATCGAAAAAGAAGAAATGGGGAAAATAAGACTGTTGGTTTGACAGATGTAAGAGAATAAAGTTGGAAGTAAGGACTTCTGTTTGTTTTTTAGTGAGGACGTGCACCTGCGGCTGCAATGTACACGAAAGGGGACGAAAGGGGAATGTAACAGAAGACTGGGTTTCCTTCCCGGCCCCTAAGCCACAGAGGTTAAACAGATTCAAGCAATTTGGAGATGATCTTGATCATGTGTGTTGACTTCAAACGCTCACCTTCTGAGACCGAAGCACAGGGGCCGTGGTTCTAGAAAGGTTACAGAAGTAAGAGAAATGGTCTTTTCGACCAGGACACTTAACATTTGTTTTGAGAAACAGAGATTAGCAAAGAGGTCATGCAACGTGGTAGGAACTGACTGCTAACTGATAAGGTATAGACAACTTACCTGTGGGGCCTTAAAGAGAAAGATCAAGGAGGGCAAGCTGAACACATTCAGATTCTTTTCTTGTTACTATAATGAGTTCTTTTTTTTTTTTCTAAGTGGGAATCCAAGAGACAAGCAGAGGTCTCAGTTGTAGATAATGGCTATTTCATCGGTTCCCTTTACATTCCAACAATTAAAAGTCCTGGTTTCATTTTTTCGAAAACCAATATATGTTTAAAAGGTTCACTGAACTTTAGAAAATATGTGACTCCTGCCCTGTGTTTGGATATGAACTCCTCAGGGTCTTTAACTCCTTGATTTTTGGGCCCTGCCCTTTCTAGCAATGCCTGACACACAGTCAGTAGCCGACACATCCATTATCGAATACCGGAACCCAGGTCTGTCTGGGATCTCCCCACTGTGGACTCTCTCCAGGTGTTTAGCATTCCAGTTTGTTATTCTACCAATTGCTTAAAATTGTATTTCTTTGTGATCAGAAAACTGTTATGTCCTGGAACTACTACAGGTTGTGTGTTCCACTGTTTAGTTAGAGTACTGAAGGTATAAATACTCCGGAGATCCTAGAGAAACAAGATCCTTCCGGGAACGTACCTTCGATGGTCTCTCTGAGTGTTTCCCCGCAGCCGAGCTCCTAAACATCTGTGTTCTGGTGCGCGCCCACATCTCCTTCACGCCCAAGGAGGGAGACTCGTGATCAGAGCATCATGGCATACAAGGCAAAATCATTAGGGCAAACTTTACATGAATGGAAACCAAATTTCCCATTGACACTTTTGACTGTCAAGCTTTTTCAATTTCCAGGATGTTTCTTTATTATATTTATATTCTGGAGTTCAGAGTTGAATATTGGGGCCAGACCAGGGATGCTCACCAGACAAGCCTTTCTGGAAGCAGTATAGTATCATTGCTCAGAACCTGGAGAAAGACCCTGAGCCTCCTACTTACTAACTTTGTACCATACTTTCTCTGTGCCTTGTTTTCCTTATCTGTAAAATGGGGCCACTATTAGTATAACTATCCCTTAGGCTTGTTTTGAGGGTTCACTGACACCCTATATAGAAAGTAGCTAGGGAAGGACTTGCGCACAGTAGGAGTTATGGAAGCATTAGCTATTGTTATTACTGTTTCTGGAAACTGCAGCATGCAATGGAGACTCTCCACCCCAAGGAACTGAAATACTTACCACGTAGCCAGGTGGTCCGGGGCTGGGCAGGAGGGGCTGTGGGAAGGTTGACCACATATTTACATCCCATAACTTACAGTTGAGTCCTGGGTGTGTTGAAGCAACGAAACAACAAATACTCATCGAAGTCCACTGTTCATGTAATGCAACCTATGAATGCTTTCACCCCTCATCCTTTATTCCCTCTCCCCCTTATCTCTGCACCCCACTTCCCCTCTCCCCCCTCTGTTTCATCCCTCCTCTGCAATCTCTTTGATTGTAATGTCTTAAATCTTGCCATTGTTTTCTATACTGAAGCTGGAAAAATGCCCTAAAAAGGTAATATGGAAAGCACAGTTAGTCAGAGGTTAAAATCAAGAAATTAAACTTGGAAGTTGTTATGCTGCTTTGAAATTATTTTCCTTATTCTTAACTGTAGAAAAATGAGTGGTCCGCTCTAAACACGGCCACAGCTGACTGCAGAGGGAATTGCTTCTCCTTCCGAAGGTGTGCAAATCCGAATACATTCCTGTAAAAGCACGCCAGCTCATCTTGGCCTCCTACAGGCTGCAGTCCAAGGAGAAAACACATTCAATTTTCTCCCTTTTATGAGAAACTCCCCTCCTCACCTGCTGTCGTGCCAACGTGATCTTATTTCTGGGACTTAAAATCAAGCTGCTGATTGAAGGTGCAATAGAAGAACTTTTCTCCTTATGTTGATGCTATAATTTGTATTATTTTCTGGATTCTCAATCTATTTCTGTATACTTGAAACTATAGATGGAAACTAGCACTGGGGATGAAAAAGGACAGTGTAAGATTCCATTATAAGCACATGATGTCGCAATTTTAAATGTTACTTCTTGGTGTCTAAATGGCTTTGGGCTTTGAATGGAAACCTGTTCTTGTGGTGTCCTCAGCTTTTTCCCCACACATGGAACACAGATGTAGCTATATTGCACCTAGAAAAAAAAAACTGGAAGGCAGTGATGAGCTGTAATCGCCATGGTAACCCAGCAGGCTGAGTATGGGGAAATATAGTCATGTTATCACAGTACGCCGTATCATCAAGACAGGCTCGAGTGGTCTGTCTCCAGGGAGAGGAAGAACCCTGGCTCCTTCACTCACTCCACACCTCTCTGAGAGCTCTCTGGGGCGAGGGCAAGCCTGATGTGAGGTGATGAGTTAAAAACTAAAATAAAAAGGGGAAAGTTTCTTGCCCTAGGGACCTGCCCTGTAGTTCACTTAATGATACATTTACTAATTTCTTTGTAGTTTTCCATTTCAGTTAATTAACTAATGACTTGTAAACCCACGGCCAAGCTGGAAACTAAGAGAACAGAGGGAAGGCACGGTCTCTACCTGTGATAGAAAATAAACATCTTTGATGGTTCCATATACATTCTGGGAATATTTGTTCTACATCTGTGAAATAGACCACTGATATTTTAATAGGAATTGCATTGAATCTATAGATGGTTTTGGGCAGTATGGACTTTTTAATGATGTTATTCTTCCAAATCCATGAATACGGTATATGCTTTTACTCATTTGTAACTTCCTCAATTTCTTTCTTCAGGGTCCTGTAGTTTTCTGAGTACATGTCTTTTACCTCTTTGAATTTATTCCTAGGTACCTTTTTTTGGTTGCTGTTGCAATAGTAAATAGGATGGTTTTCTTCCTATCTTTTTCTGATCTTTCATTATTGGTGTATACAAATGCCACTGATTTCTGAATATTAATTTTGTGCCTTGCTACTTTGCCAAATTCATTTATTAGCTCTAGTAGCTTTTTGATGGAGTCTTTAGTGTTTTCTATGTACAATATAACATTATCTGCAAATAATGACAGTTTTACTTCCTCCTTTCCAAATAGCCTCAGCAATCTTGAGAAAGAAGAACAAAGTAGGACATACTACAATACCCGATACAAGACTATACTGCAAGGCCACTGTAATCAAAACAGCCTGGTACTGGCATAAGAACAAGCATACAGATCAATGGAACAGAACAGAGAGCCCAGAAATCATCCCACGCCTATACAGTCAATTAACATTTGACAGAGGAGGCAAGAGCATACAACAGAGTAAAGGCAGTCTCTTCGATAATTGTGCTGGAAAAATTGGACAGGTACATGCAAAAAATGGAACTAGACCACCAATTTATAGCATATATAAGAATAAAGTCAAAATGGATAAAAGGTTTAAATGTAAGTCACGAAACCATAAAAATCCTACAAGAAAACATAGGCAGTAAAACCTCAGACATCTCTTGTAGCAATACTTTTGCTAATATGTCTCCTAGGGCAAGGGCAATAAAAGAAAAAAAATTAATGGGACGACACAGCAAAAGAAACCATCATCAAAATGAAAAGGGTACCCACTGTATGGGACAACATAATCACCAGTGACACATCTGATAAGGAGTTAATTTCCAAAATATATAAAGAACTTGTACCACTCAACAACAGGAAGACAAACAACCCAATTAAAAAATGGGCAAAGGGCCTGAACAGACATTTCTCCAAAAAGGCCACACAGATGGCCCACAGACATATGAAAAATGCTCAGTGTAACTAATCATCAGACAGATGCAAATTAAAACTACAATGAGATGTCACCTCATTCCTGCCAGAATGGTCATAATTAACAAATCAACAAACAAGTGCTGGCGAGGATGTGGAGGAAAGGGAGCCCTAGTACACTGTTCATGGGAAAGCAGACTGGTGAAGCTACTGCGGTAAACGGTATGGAGTTTACTCAAAGAAAGTAAAAATGGGTCTGCCTTTTGACCCAGTGATCCCACTTCCAGGAATATATCCTAACAATCCCCAAACACTAACCAGAAAGAATATATGCACCTATGTTCAAAGCAGTGTTGTTTACAATAGCCAAGATCTGGGAACAGCCCCAGTGCCCACCAGTAGAGGAATGGGTAAAAACCTGTGGTACATTTACACAGTGGAATACGACACAGTCATAAGAAAGAGGGAAATCTTACCTCTGCAACAACACAGATGGACCTGGAGAGCATTATGCTAAGTGGAGTGAGCCAGTCAGAGAACGACAAATACCATGTGATCTCGCTTACATGTGGAATCTACAGAACAAAATAAATGGACAAACAAAATAGGAACAGAGGTATGGAAACAGGGACAGGCTGACCATTGAGAGAGAGGAGGGAAGTTGGGGGGCCCGGATGACAGAAGGTGAAGGGAATAGCCAAAGATCATGTACGCCATAACTCATAGACACAGACAACGCCGATGGCCAGAGGGGAGGAAGGTGACGGCTGGGTGGAGGTGGGCAGAGTTGGGGGGTGAGGAATGAGGACAGCTGTAATAGTGCCAACAATAAAAATAAAGAAAATAATTTTCTTAAAGAAAATGAACATCTAGTTTGATGCAATATATCATTAGGCCCAGAAGGGTTCTTGGTCTTCCTACTCTCGTTTGCAGTGTTCCAAAGCCATCCTGACTCAAGGAAAGGAAGAGGTGGAGTCTCGCTCATCTTTATATGTCCAGGGTCTAATGTCGCGCCTGACACCTGGTAAAGACTCAGCGGAGGTGTGATGAAGGAATGGGCACGTTTCTCCGAAAAGTCAAGGCTCCCTCGGGGCGAACATCTCATTAGCCAGGCACCATGCCAGCGCTACGCGGAATTAAAAATTCTCTGGCTCTTACAGTAGCTACTCTAATTAGAATAACTATTCCCAAATATTAGCAAATCTTTAACTATGATCATCATTTATTATCTGAAACATCTCATTTTCTTAGGAGTAGCTATTAAGACTGGAAATCATAGAGCTAGAAGAAATATGATCACAACTCTAACCTCATAATTGTCCTTCAGTGATAGCTTAATGGTGAGTTAATCAGTTTTGCTTTGGTCCAATACTGCCAAGTTCGAGAAAATATACACCAAGCTTCTGAATGTGGATAAATCTGTAAAAAAGACTTTCTGCTTCCAGGGTCTGTACAAAAATCATATTGATTTTTGAAATGTAAAAAAAGATCACCTTTAATACAGTTATCACGTTATCCCATGAATTTAATGGAGCACTGTTAACAAAGTATGCAATATTAAAAGTAAGTCCCTAGCCAAGCAAATAGGTAGAAAGTGTGTTGTTGGTTTTTTCCCTCTTGCCAACACGGGCAAGGTCTCTGAGAACAAGCAACACTTTATAGGAGTTGCGAACCACCATCTGGCAGGGCTTGGGGACGTGATGAAGGCGGAGTGAGCTGGAGCTGACGATCAGCCCCTGGGGATGAAGGCAGCCAGGATCTCGGGAAATAAGGTTCACCTCTCAACACGTTTGCGTCACTCTGCTGGGCAGACGCTCTCTGAGTGGAGAAAGATAAAAGAACAGCCAGGGGACATCGGCACTAGGTCACACAGTGGAAGGTGGATATGAACCCTTCCGTCAAATTACCTACTTTATGTTCCCACTGGACCAGTTCCCTTCCTTCTGTTTCCTTTGACAGGTGCACAGCCACTCTCTCTAGCACAGAAATGAAACTGTGGCTGGCGTGGTATTAATTGTTGAGAAGTAGAACACAGTTCCACAATCCCTTCGCTGAAGCCTGTAAGGCTATCATTCGGCCTGTTACAGCTTGCATTTTATATTATATAACACCCCCCACTGGGCCTGAGGCAGAACCCCGAAATCAGACACATTAATATGTCTGCAGTGAAATGTATGAATATTTTCACTAAGTGGGATAAAGAGGAAAAATACCCTCGTTATCTGAGATTAGATTTTGTTGCCAAATGAGACGTGAAAAAACCAAGTTTTCAGGTCTTTTTTGACTTGAAATTGCAGGTAAAGCTCTCAGCCCCTCCCCGCCTTGCATGTTCCCTTGCCCCCCACCAGGGAGGTACGGAGCTCAGGCTTCTAGAGCGCAGTCTTTGGTCTTACACGTGCTTTGCCCGGGGCATTCGCCAGAATGAGGAAGGGCCTTATTACCAAAGGTCTGTGTTGAGGAGGCGGTTTTCCAGACCAGGGAGGGGAAAGGCACAGGGCAGAGGCATGGCATATGGCAAGGCTCAGGGGTAACAGCGGGTGTTTTTGAGGAGCTGTAAGTAGTTCTGTGGGGCTGGAACCAAGGACGGGTGCAGGGACAGGAGTGGGCTAAGGATGGATGTAAGGTCGGCAGGAGAAAGGCTGGCAGTGTAAAAATGACGGCCTTGGATATTCTGGAAAATACTGAGCAGCCATTGGCAGGCTTTAAGGAGCCAAGAAACATCCGTGTTATTTTGAAAAGCCTCTTGGAAGTTCTGTGAATTGCCTCAAAAAAGAGACTTTATTATTATTATCTTTAACTTTAGCAAGCGACAGGACATTTGAAGATATAAAGGAGATTATTGCGTCTGCCCCAATATTTATCTTCCCTTTCCTCCTTAGCAACAGACTCTACCTACAACTGGAAAAATGACTACATTTCCACTTTCTCATGCCTAGGCATTGTATTGTTAAAAAGTAATCAGAATTAGATCTTAAAATAAAACGTTTATTAGTCCATTAAGTACACAAGTTCAACGGAAGACCTTTCTAAGAATGGCCTTGTGTCTGGCTGAGAAGAAGGTCCCTGTCCTCAACAGGTGTGACAGGAAAGGCTTCCTTCTACCTCACAGTGCAGGGGAAAGTCGGCCAGTTTCAAACAGCTTATTGGAAACAGGTGTTGAATAAACACACACACACACACACACACACACACACACGTCTAGTAAAACATTAACAATTTACCATCCTGTTGCAGCTTTTCCTAACCAGGGACAGGTAGCTCTGGTTTATTATGATCACGTGACTGACTCTGGCCAATGGGATGTGAGCAGCAAAGGTTGTGCCCGGCTGGGCTTGCCCCTCCTTCCCACTCCCGCTGGCTGGGAGGTGGGTGGTGAGCACCAAGAGAGGCAGCCCATGCTCCCAGCCCTGGGCAGACGCGACATCACTCTTAGAATACATATTTCTGAACTTCTCTGCAGGAGAAAAGTGAACTTTACCTTGTTTAAGCCTCTTTGTGCTATTGGGTATAGTCAGAGCTAACCCTAACCGGTGTGGGAGTTACTAATAGTTTGAGGTTCTGGGGGTAACAATGCCATCTCCTCTGCTGCAATCACTGTTAGTTTGGAAAATTTCAAAAAGAGGGGCTCTTCAGCTGCACAAACATGAGCCAATGCTCGCTGCTTGAAGGAAAAACCATGCTGTCGTCTCTCTAGGCTGCAGTAACTTTCAATGAGACAACTACCGGAACATCGTATAAGCCCAATAATTCTCCCTTTGTTTCTATACCTTTGATATGCAAACAGAAGCTTAGGTAATTCACCGAGTAAGACAAATGACCACTCCTGGTTCACCATCTGTGGAAATCCAAAGTTTTATTGAGTCTGGCTACAGAGAATTGTTTGTGCTGAATGAATTTTAAATGGTGTAATTTATCCTGGCATGACAGGGTGCATTACAAAAAGAAAACTTGAGGTAAAAAAGGCATTTATTGAACAGCTTTGAATGATTAAAAAATTTTCTTTGTTCCTTGGCACTAGGCAATCTCAATAAATGATTTTCCGCAGGTTAAGAACAGGAAAGGATGAACTCTCACATGTGTGGTTAGATGACCTTTAACGAGGGAGCCAGGACACGCAGTGGGGAAGGGAGAGTCTGTTCAGGAAAGGGGACTGCGGAAACTGAATGACCACATGCGAAAGAATGAAGTCGCACCCTTAGCTTACACTATATATTTACAAAAATTAATTCAAAATAGGTTAGAGACCTAAATTGAAGACTTAAAACTACTAGAAAAAAATCAAAGGGAAAAAGCTTTATGATGTTGGATTTGGCCTTGATGTTTCTTAGATAGTAAACCCTCGCCCTAACCCTCAGCACAGGCAACAAAAGCAAAAGTAGACAAATGGGATGACATATGAAATTTTGAAACTTTGTTCATAAAAGGACACAATCCACAGAGTGAAAGCAAGCCATGACATGGGAGAAAACATTTTTAAATCCTATATCTAGAAAGAAATTAATATCCACAATATATAAAGAACTATGACTCAACAACAACAACAACAAAACTATGAACCTATTAAAAAAGGGCAAAGGACTTCAGTATACAGTTCTCCAAGATGATATATCATTGGCCAACAAGTCTATAAAAAGATGTTCAACACCATTACTCATTTTAAAAATGCAATTGAAAACCACAGTGAAAGATCGTCTCTCACACATTATGAGGGTTACTATGTTTTTTTAATTTAACAAGCGTTGGTAAGGATGTGGAGAAACTAGAGCTCTGTGCACTGTCAGTGGGCATGTAATATGGTGCAGCCACTATGGAAAACAGTGTGGTGGTTCCCCCCAAAGTTAAAAATTGGGCTATCCTATGATCCAGCAATTCCACTTTAGATACGTATCCAAAAGAACTGAATGCAGGATCTCAAAGAGCTACTTGGACAGCCACGTTAAGAGCTATGTTACTCACACTAGCCGAAGACGGAGCAACCCAAGTGTCCCTCAATAAATGAATGGATAAACAACATGTGGTATATTTATACAGTGGACTATTATTCAGCCTTTAAAAAGAAGAGAATTCTGACACATGCTACCACGTGGAGGAAACTCGAGGACATCATGCTTAGTAGACTAAACCAGTTGCAAGAGGATGGACACTGTAGGATTCCATTTATACTGGATCTGTAAGACGGTCAAATGCATAGAAACAGAATGTAGAAGGGCAGTTGCCAGGGGCTGAGGGGCAGAGGGAAACGGAGTTACCGTTTCTTGGGGACAGAGTTTGACTTTTGCAAGATGGAAAAGATCGTAGCTCTGTTGCACCATGTGCACACAAGGGTGGGCCAAAAGTAGGGTTACAGTTGTCCCTTTGGAAAATAATGCAATGATTAATAAATAATAGTATAAGAATAGTGTTTCACAAACTCACAAATGGAAACCCACTTTTGCCCTCCCCAGTATTTAACACGACTGAACTCTATCCATAGAAACGAGCAATGGAACAAGATAAACAAACAGACAAGACTGACGTCGACGCATAGCAACGGAGAGTGGGCTGGTGGCTGCCAGAGGGGAGATGGGTGAGAGAGGTGAAGGGATGAAGAAGTACAGATTGGTAGTCCCTGGGATATAAAGTAAAGAACGGGGAATGTAGTCAATAATACTGTAATGGCTGCACAGAGCGCCAGGTGGGTGCTGGAAGTATCTTGGGAGCACCTCGTGAAGCTTGTGATGTGTTGTACACTGAAGCCAATACAGAATAACACTGAAAGTAAGCTGTAACTGAAAAATAAAAAATAAAAATAAAATGACACTTTTGCATACCTACAAAATAAGAGAAATGACTCATGGTACATATAGTGTGTTTTTACCACAATTAAAAATCACAACAACCCAGCCCCAAACAAACAAAAAATCAAGACATATATTTTTCAGACACATTTCGCCATGCTGTCAGAGCACTGGGAATTTGCCCTGAAATTGAATCCGCAGGTAAGAAAGCGGGTGGCAAGTGGTTAGAAGTCGTCCCCGTCATCCGCACAGGCGCGCCTCCTGGGCCTCTCTGGGTGGGAACGTCCCATTTCTGTCAGGTTCCTGTCTCAGTTGGACCACCACCCTTAGCTCTGTGGTGCAGGGCAAAAGATGTACTGACTGCGTGCAGAGGGAAACAATTCTCAGCAGTAAAGCAAATTCCACCAAATGCTAAGATTGTATTGATTTGTAAGATCCCCCGAATGGAGCACAAGACTCGAAGCAGGCTTCCATGCTTTCGTGAGTTCCATCTCCGCGTGCGACAACAGGACGTGGGCTGCTCGTTGCACTGCTTGAGCCTGCAGATGAAGACCTTTAAAGCTTTCACTGAACAATTCCGATTTCTTAGAAATAATTAATAGACATAATTGCTTTGTTAATATCTTATCATGCCCCAAATCCAATCACTCTTTGCCTCCAACTTATCCCCAGGAACTTCATTTCCCAGGGTTCTTTTGTTTCAGAATTCCTCCGAAATTCACAGGCCTTCCACACCCCACAGGGCTCATAAGTGAGTATTCTAATTGGAGGAATGAAGTCTTGATTGACAGACGTTTGAGAGCAGGGACCCCATTTTATAGGTCTTCCATGACTGACACTAACCCTGTGTTCAGGACCTCGCCACGTGACCATAACGTTGTTTCTGAATTAATGGTGGGGAGTTTCCCCTCTCCTGGAAGGGTCTTGGTTCACCTGCAAGCTGTGTGGTATGAGGGGAGGTTAGCCTGGCTTTGCAGAGTAGGTAACGATCTTCCCAAAGACACGAGTTGGGTCCCCTAGTGCCCCGCCCACCTGGTACCCATGCCTTCACCTTTACCCGGTGCTCCTGCTCCTGACTTCCAGGCCTCTGCGTCTCCCACCAGCTCTCTTCCTGCTGGCTCCACTCGCTGCCCCTCAGGCTGGGAGTCAGGGGGTGGGATTCTGCCACTAACAAAGTAGCTGACTTTGGGAACAGTTCTTAATTCGGTAACTCATAATAATGGAGTCCAATCGCTAACTGGATCCCAACTAATTTGTTACCGATTGTATTAGCCAGGGTTTTCCAGAGACGAGACGAGAGAGAGACAGAGAGAGAGAGAGAGAGAGAGAGAGACAGAGAGAGAGAGAGAGAGAGAGAGGAACAGAGAGAGAGAGAAAGAGGGACAGAGAGAGAGAGAGAGAGAGAGGGAGGGAGAGAGGGGGGGGAGACTGTGAGAACTGGTGAGCCCCAAATCGGCAGGGCAGGCCAGCAGGGAAGTGTTGATGCTGCAGCTCAAGTCCAGAAGGAGTTTGTTGGCAGAAACCCCTCTTCTTTGAGGGGCCAGTCTTTTTCTTATTTTCAGTGGATTGGGTGAGGCCCACCCACATTCTGGAGAGGGACTTGCTTTTATGAAAATCTACTGATTTAAATCTCACATGAAAAAAGAGATACCTTCACAGCCACATCTAAACCAAAATATCTGGGTACCTTGGCGTAGCCGAGCCGACAGATCAAGTTAACCATCACGCCAGTAACAGCTGGACGGTCCAAGTTGGCAAGAGCATTGCTCTGCTCAGTCAATGAGACGTGCTGTTCATCCCTCTCAGCTCCGCCTTTGCAGTATAGTAAGTGAATAAGCAGGAAAGGAACACGACCGAATGGGGCAGTAGCTTGTTTGGAATACCCTGGGGCGCGTATGCTGGAAAAGGTTGGCTCTGGTATGAGAAACGTCGGGCCAGGAGTCAGCGCCTGGTGTTGCGCAGACATTCTTTGGAGAACCTCTTGGGGAACCTCGGCCGCTGGGGCCTCGGCCCCTTCCTCGGGGATTTAGAATGCGCTGGTCAGCATTCTGCACACCACGGGCCCGACGGCCCTGGGAACGTGGACTCGCCCGGGCTGGCCCTGTAGGCAGGCAGAGAAGGGCCTCCACATGGTGTGCTGACTTCCTGAACCAGCCAGGCCTTGTCAGGGCAGGCAGGGAGGAGGCTGCCTGTGACGTTTACAAAGAACATAACCATTCATCGCGTGGACAGATGCTGGACCACACCTGGCCAGACGGTGCGAGGCAGAGAGCAGCAGAAACTCGGAGAAGGAGGAGTCTGCAGGAAAGAGAAGGACCTTGGAGAAAAGGAGTCAGTGCCAAATAAAGGATTCGAGCTGTGAGGAGAGGCTGCCTGTGGTCTTCGAGATGAGTCTGAGATGACCTGGTCACGGAATTGCCTCCTCAATGACCTAACTGTATTTGGTGCCCGAAGTATTCTTCTGTCTCCTGCGTCCTTGCCTTGAAGTGACCCAGGACTCCTACCTTGGAGTCTCCTGAGTACCTCACCGTTCCCTGGAGTCCTAAAAAAAAGGACGAATACAGAAATAACCGCTGACAACCAGCGTCTGGGCTCACTGCCCTCAGCTGCATTGTTCTGGGATGGAGCCAGATCAGCTTCAACGGGCCCTTCAGATGTCAGTGTTATTTTAACACAACATAGCATTGGGTCAAAGTGGATGGTTCACACGGCAATACTGCAAGGGTATGAAGGAGAGGCCACCACAGTCTGGGGCTAGCCTCCCTGGCTTTGTGGAGGGGTCAAGTTCACCGACATAAGAATGCGGCCAGGACCCGCGCCTGGCCCTACGTCTGACAGTGAGCGGCTCAGTTGGCATGGAGATGGAGTCTCAGCGGCTCCCCGATCCTTTTGTGTTACTCTCGCTGCCTAAACAATTCTTTCTAAAACCCTGCCTGTACTTTTTGAAAAATGGTAGGTGCCTATTTACTGGAAAGAAACATCAAATTGAGGAAAATAACACGGTCCCTCCCTCTACTCAGAGACAACAATTGTTGATAAATCCACTTACTTCTCTTCACGCTCTGTTCCTCTAGCTTGCATCGTGAGCATTTTTCTGTCATTAAATGTTTTGTGAAAATTAGATTTCTAGAGCTACACAGTAACACATCATACGGATATATCAAAAGCGACCTAATTTCTCTGTTATTGAAGTTTCCCCATTTTTCAATATTTTAAATAACACCGTGGAGAATAGACTCACAGATGAATCTGTATGTACATCTCTGATACCTTTTTTGGATGAACCGCTGAAAGCAAGATTCCGAACATTTGTGGGCACTGGACACGCACTGCCGCACCGGCCCCTGGAAGAGCTGTGCCGGGTTATTCTTCTGCCCGAAGAGCCTGCGGAGGTGCCGGCTCCCTCACCCCAAGGTCAACGCTGAGCGTCATCTTCCTTTCCCAAAGCCGTTGTCCGGTTGGCAGGTGAAGGTGCGATCTCATTTGCCCGTCTTTGATCATTCATGATGTGATCCTGTCTTCATATGTTCAATGGCCATTAAATTTGCACGATTGCATGAATCATGTTTTCAGATCATTGGCCTATTTTTCCCTTGCTGTGCTTATGTTTTCCTGGCTGGCTTTCAGAGCTTTCTGTATATGGAGGATGTTGTCATCGGTCTGTGTGTAAGAGTAAAAATCCCTGAATTTTCCATATTGGTAAAGAGGAAAGAGATTTCCTCCACCTCTTTTTTAGAGCGTTTCCTTGGAAATAATGAGTACTTATTTATACATCCTTCCTGTGTCCCCCTGATGTGTGTATAAATCCTTGGAGAGGATAAACAAGCTGAGCGATGTTTCTCTTAAGGGCTTGGAGCCGTCTTTTTGAAATGCAAACATCGTGGAAGAGAGTGCCTGTAACTTCCAGTCACCGCAGGAGATGGACCTGGGCTCCTCACTCCAAACCTCCTGCTCGTCATAGGTACACAAGGTGGGGGTGTTATATTTCCTTCAGATAAAGGCAATTAACCAACCAGCACGAATGGTGTGGTCAGGTCCTCCCACAAGAGGGCAAATCCCCAGGAATCCTGAGGACCTGCGAGCAAGGGGGAAGAAAGCCCACCTGGGTCCTCCTTGGCCATCTGCTTTCATGTATCTGTGAGGGGCCTGGCAGGCTGTTCTGATGCTATTATCTTTATTTTGTACATTTATGGAGATGATTTCCCAGGATGGACTGGAGATTGTATTTAAAAATTTTTGGCCAAAAAATATGATTTATGTTCCAAATAGGTTTTGCATTTTGTGTTTTTAATGTGTTAATTGACAGGTGTGTTATATTCAGATCTGTCCATCTTTTTTCTTTATGGCTTCTCTCTCTGTTTTCACTATTAAAAAGTTATTACTACCCTGAGAGCAACTATACATTCTCCATTGTTTTTTTTCTTTGTCTGTTGTGGTTTTAATTTTTTCCATCCAGCACTCTGAGCCATTAGGAGTTCACTTCCATGTGTGGTGTAAGGTATGTATAATATCACACTCTCTCCAGATCTATTATCTGTGACCACACACTTATTTAACTTCTTCACCGCGAAGGTTTTACCTATGAAAATCACACTTTCCTGATGTGGCAATGTGGAAATGGCAGCCGCATCACATGGGAAGACAGAGTCTCAACTCAGCTCAAGGACAAGAGAACAATTCTGTGCCGTCCTAAATTAAATTACACGGGTCTGGCTGGAGGCCGGGAGGGAGAGATGGGGGAGGTTAATCAGTTAAGCGCCGCTGTCTGAACCAATGAAAAACTGCTCACACTCCTGGTCCAATGTTGACACTTGAACCAACTTCCAGGTGGCTCTCTCGGCTCTTATCGAGAGTGACAGCCGACCGCCAGATGGCACCGCATCCTGCTTACGCGGGAAATTTCCGGCCAGTCGCCCACACCAAGTCCAAGAGCAGCGGACACGCCTTCCTTGGGGCCCTGCACCTGCCCCAGACTTTCTCCGCATCACCTCCTCCCGCTCCCCCCAATTATCGGTAACCACTGTGATTCCTTCAAAACAACGTGCATTGTCCTTCTTGGAAGTCATTGTACGGAAGAGCCCCATCGGCCCCAGGACGCCGGGCCTGTTGTCCTCTCCATCCAGCCTTGCCGCTGCTGGTCTAGACGGATGCCCCAGCACCTCCTGGTCATTTCCTGGCTGGCGTGTGGCTCCACAAACCCTTCCTTTCTGGAAAACTGTGGGCCTCCAAGGTTGCTGTCTAACTTACCAGCATTCTCAGGGCTCTTTTTAAAATGAGCACACGGACAAACTCAGCTCTGCCACTATCTGTGTGGAACTGGGCAAGTCCTTCACCTTTTTCGACCTCAATTTTCTCATCTATAAAGTGGGGCTAATCGCATCCTTCCCTCATAGGATTACCGTGGGGATTAAATTAGTTAACGCATTTAGCATTTAGAACATTTCTGACACCCATAAGCACACCCAGAAATGTTAGTTAATACTATTACAATCTATCATTGATGAATGAGTTTAACATGAGGGTATTTGTTTTCTGGAAATGCCACTGTGAAACCAATGAGGACTCAGTGCAAGCCTCACAAATAGAGGGCGGGGCTTGCTGGGGGGGGGGAGTCTGCCGATCCTGCACCTGCGCAGCAGGTAGCTCCTGTGTTAACTCTTTCCAGCTCGGTGCTGACTGTGAATGGTGTATTGAATAGTCAGCTCAGGCCACCGTTAACACAGTGCCACAAACTGGGGGCTTAAACAACAGAAACGTATCGGTTCACTGCTCTAGAAGTCAGAAGTCTGCATCAAGGAGTCGGAGCACTGGTTCCTTCTGAGGGCTGGGAGGAAGGATCCGCTCCGACCTCTCTGCTGGGCCGACAGACCTCATGTCCACGTGGCATTCCCCCGCATGACTGTCTGTGTCCAAATTTCCCACATTCGTATTGGGTGAGGGCCCACCAAACTGACCTCACTTGAACTTGACCTCTGCAAAGACCCTATCTCCAAATAAGGTCCCGTTCTTGAAGTGTTGACAGATGAACTTGGGGGAACACAATCCAACCCACGCCCCACGGTAAAGTCTTCTGTGTGTGACAACACGTGGAGGTGGCCGTCGCCGGCCCGCCTTGCACAGCCACTTCCACAGCAGACCGCCCTGACGCCCAGATGAAACAGCGTCCGTGAGCCGAAGACTCAGAAGCGCCCCCAGTTCACTTCTGAAGAGGTTCCATTTTGCCTGGAGGGAATGGCCTTCAGAAGAGAAAGAATCACTTAAATTAAGTTTGCTTCCTCACCGTGTCTTTCTAAATCTGTTCAGAGTCAAATCTCACACACATGGACTCTACATAACATTTAGAGGAAATCAGAGACCTTTGTGTGTTAAAACCCAGCAAACCTTTACGCACCCAGGGGAACTGTCCATTTCCCACATGACTAATGCAAAACCTGCCTGTTAGAGTGTGTATTACTCATTGTGATTACAGACTGTGCTCGAATCAATTTGCTAGCATCAGAGCAAGGATGAATGGGAAAACAATGATATTCAGATGACTTTTTTTCTTGTAAAGGCGGCTGTAAATCACATAAAGATCTTCCTAGTAATTATAGCCTGTGGCAATCTGACTCAGTAAAAATGCCATCAGTTCTGCAGCACTTTGCTGTCTGCTCCCTGGCATAAACATGAATTATTCGGGAGTCGAGTAGAGAATTAGCCATGAGCATGGACAGAATGAGGAAAAGCTGTGGCAAGGGGAGCAGCCTGTGGGACATCTTGTCTACCTGTGGGAGAGGGCGCCTGTGGGCTGGTGCCCGCCCTCCTCCTGCTCCCGCCCTTTGCCTCCACCTGCATGTTCTCCCAGAGACGTCTGGCAGCAGGAAGAGGAAGCAGATGGGGAGTTCATGGGACTGGGGGGAAAGGGGAAGTAGCTAAGAGGCACTCTGGGATGCAAATAAAGGTCCCAGTGGCAGAGAGGACTGTGGGCTCATCCTTGTCCGATGTAAAGGATCAGCACTCAGAATGGTATAGTTATTTCACTTGAAGTTGGACCCAATTTGGAATCCTACTTCTTCCATGTATAGACTTTGAATAGTCAGTCACTCAACCTCCCTGCGCCTAGGGGTGAACAACACCCACCCTGCAGCATCACTGTGGTGACCGACAGATGTGGGAGCGACCACCAGATGCCCAACCTGACCTCGTGCCGCATCCTCAGTAAGGAAATAACTGAGGTGATAGACCAGGTCCTTAAGCTGTGGCCAGACAGCCACCTTGGTTGGGTAGACAAAGGGGTTAGCGTCCTTCAGGGATGACGTAATGGGAGTGGATGCGAAGGACCAGAGTATGAACGGCAGAATGAGGAAGCGATTCTATTGACCGAGGCTGGATCAGGGTCTTTTAACTGCAATTGGCCCCCCTATTGACAGTCGTCAGGAAGGGAATTCTTAGAGAAATTCTGAAGCCGTGGATCAACAGCTAATTAGCTATTGGAACGCTGTCGACAAAGGAAAAAGTTATAAGTGAGTTACTGACTACACTGTGGTTTCTTTAAAGGAGAATCTTGTTTTTCTGGCTCCACAGTTGTCTGCAAAAGAGGATTGGTGAGTGTAGGAGGTGACCGTCCCACGCCGCATATGTTTCTCTCTGGATGTGGAGCATGGGTAGGCTGGAAATTAAAATTCTGCCATTGTCTCCTCCTTCAGGGCCAAGCACGTGGAGGGGGTGGGAGCCATTTGGGTGGCTGCCGATATAGAAAATGCAGCCTCCAAGTCATCTAACGTTGAGCACTTCAATAGAAAACAATGCACTCTCCCCAGCCCTTGTGTTCACATTGGATCGTGTGCCTCCAAGTTTATTCTGCATAATGTAACCTTTCTTTCTCAGTGTTTTCCCCGTAGGCAAGTCCTTGTTGACTTTGCTAACCACTGCCTGGTGGGAGCACTTCCCCCAACAGGGAGCATGCTGGAGGGGTGTCCGTCCTTTTGTCTTAAATGCATCGAGTTCACAAACAGGGGTGGAGCCTGTCCTGTGTCTGAATATCCGTGCCATTGTGGGGGCTGCAGGGACGGCTGAGCACAGTTCTTCCTGCCGGGACAGCAGATGCATTTCCAGAAGGGGCTAACCACCAAGGTGGGGAGAGGGAGCGTCTGCAAAGGCCTGAGGGAAAATTTGGGGGATGGAAGAATAGCACAGGGAAGCCATTCTTATTGGAGAACAGACTGAGCGAGCCCGGGAAGGGAAAGTGTTCATAGATGGAACAGTGGAAGCCACATTGTTAATAACCGGTCATCTCTTTCTAGGCCGCCTTTCCATTCAAATGGCCCTGCATGGTGGCAAGGCTGCAGGAAGGTATTTGGGGGTGGGGCCCATGCTCTGTGCTCTCGGGTCAACCCTGCAGCACGTCAGACTGGACGGGACCCGGACTTGGTCGAGCGAAGTGCAGACGGGCCCATACGTTTGCCGTCTCCTCCCCAGGTACTCGACCTTTTTAAAACAATGCTATCAAGTTCAGTTTTAATTTCATTTCTAGAAAAGCTGAAATCAACCATCCACAAAGAAGAACAATGCTTCACGTTGTGTGGGTGACTGCCCGTGCTGATCCAATAATGAAATGCAGTGAGCTCGGTGTATATAATTACAGGGTAGTAGGTGAATGTGAACCAAGTGTCTTATCATTACCCTGGGCCCCCTGATGTCTAGTCCTGCCATTTTTACAAAGATCTCTGCAGGGGGCTGCCTCTGAAACCGACCCCACACAGCAAACACGCACTGTGCTTCCTCCCAGTGGTGGATCTCAGGGCATCCTCCGCTTTTTCACAAACGAGGGTAATGACTCAGGTTAGGAGGGTGTTCTCAGTTCAAAGTCCTCCCCGCATCCCAGGACAGAAGACAGGGAGCGGGCAGCCGAGCATGCTACTGGCCTGGCTAGCAGACGGATCTACTGTAGTCGGTGGGATGAGTTGAGAGGGAGGGGAATAATACCACTGGTCTTCCCTACAGAACCCAGATTCTCACCGTTGTGCTTCGTATGGGAAGTCGGCATCTGCCTAGGCTGTAGTTCCCAACCCAGACGTGATGTGCTGTTGTCACAAAACCCCGGGTTATCTTCTGGTGGCCCATCGTCGGCACTAGTTAGACACATATGAGCTGGATTAAAAACATATGGAATCATTTTAGGTTTAAGTGAGAAGAATAAAACAGCTCTTCTCTCTGATTTGTCCCACAGAACAATATATGTCACTTTCACTTTCTTTTTGTTGCTTTCTGTCAGACAGAATAGGCCAGCAGATCAATAAGTGTCATTTTCTCATTTGCCTAATGTCACAAAGTGACTTCAGATTTCAGCCTCCAGCAACAAGAAGGCACCGAATTTCATAGCATTAAGCACCTGATAATATCACAGCCAGATATAATAATATTATGCTCCATAAAAGAAAAGATTAACACTCTTTTTCATCCCTTTTCTTTGAACAAATTTTTTTAGATTTATTCTTGACTTTCCATTTTAGTCTAAGTGGAAATTACTATAAACACAGCAATCCGAGGTTAGCAGCGACACGTTCTTACCACGTCACCTGTCTCAGGCAACACGGGCTGGGAAGACCTTGGAGACGTGCTCGTCCGGCCTCCCCTCACTGCACAGCGTCTGGTGCCTGGAGAGAAGGGCCCGGCGCAAGGTCGCACGGAGCACTTTTAGCAGAACCACCTCTGGAGGTGGACGGATAGCTGCGGGTGGGAATGAGAGGAGAGAGGGGCCGGCGAGAGACACACACGTGCGGCCAAGGACCTTCAGCCTGGTACGGATGGTGGGAAGGAGGGATGGAGTGGTGTGGGAGGGTCAGGGAAGGTGTGCTGTCCTGCTTAACGTGGGGGAGACCTGGTTTGCGTCGTGGCTGAGGGGAGGGGGTACCAGAGGGCGGAGCAGCAGCCCGCTCGAAGGAAGCTGGCTGCAGGGGCACTGGAGGGCCCGGGTCAGGAGCAGGGGGCATGGACTTGCAGTGAAGGTCGGGCACCAGCACCTCTTCCTTAGAAACAGGAGACAGATTGCTTGCTGAGCAGAAATAAAACCCGAGGGCGCACAAGGTCAGTACTGAAAATAAACCATCAGCAGCCAGGTCCGAGTCTGCGGTCCAAAAGCCAGTTCCAGAGTGTTGGGAGGACACTGATGCCGAGGGCATGGGGCTCGGAGCCACAGTCTGTGGAAGGACGCAGCTGCAGGGAAGCTAAAGCTCCCGAGGAGCTGGGGCTAGGGGCAGAGAAACCGGAGCGAGAAACAGAAGGGTGCGATTCATTCTGCCAAAGAGCGTTTTCCTCCCCGGAACCTGGGTTTGCCTGGACAACCACACTTACCGAGCCCTCACTAAGTGCCAGAACTGGGTGGAGTGCGCACTGTCACGAACCCATTTATGTTTTACACCAGTGAGGACGCTTAGGCACCACGGGGCTAAGTTACTGACCAGGTTACCTACGGGCGGTGCTGGGGATGAGACCCAGCCTGGTCTGATTCCAGAGCTCCCAATGTCACATGACCTGGCCTCCTGGCTCGACCACGTGATTGAACCGGGTTTACTACACTAAATGGGGTAGAGTTTGCAACAGGAGCAGGGACCACTGGAGCAACCTATCCACAGGCAGGGCCAAAGTAGGTTTACAGTTGTGAGTACGCCAAACACAGTTTATTCCTGTATGGTTATTTATCAATTACTGTATTATTTTCCATAGGAATGACTGTAAACCTACTTTAGCCCCACCCTGTAGTATAATCTCAGCTTCCAGAGGCTAACAAAGTCCCAGAGTGGAGAGAGTTTGTTTTAGAATACAATTGTTGTTGTTGTTGTTGTTGTTGTTATTTAGGTTCAGGAGACAATTGCCATGGAAAAGATAGTTGCCAGGAGGAGGGGCACCCATACAGTGGGGGATGGGGGTAGCCAGGTGAAGCACCAGGCAAGTCAGGAGGCAGAGGGAGAGGGGCATCACGTGGTCTCTCGGGGAAGGAACAGGTGGGGCAGGGCCCGCAGGCTCAGGATGGGCTGGTGTGAGCGACTTCATGTCCTTGGGGCGTGAGGCTGTCCTGGGTTGTCTGGTCCCAGCCCTGGGTGACTAGGGCAGAGGGACAGTGGCCCAGAGCCAGGGCCCTAGAGGGGGCGGCTGTGCAAAAGGCACACTCTTGGGTGAATTTCTTACCCTGGGAGGCTCAGCAAGGCCCAGATGTCAAAGCATCAGAAGGAGGGAAAGTAAAAGGCGTGATTTTGCACAAATCTCCGTTAGCACGGCACTCCCCCCGCCCATCCTAGGGAGAATCAGCAACGTGTCTCAGGGCCTTCAGAAGGAAACCGGGCATTATTTCCACCTCCTCCTTTTTCCTCTTGGACGGAGCCCGACGTCCAGAGCACATCTTAGTCTCCGCCGGTCTGAGGGAAGCTGACCACCGAAGCCATGCCCCAGCAGGGAGGGTGACCGGGACCCAGCGCTGCCGCTGACTGGGCAAGAAGTGTCGGGTTCTGTGGCCAAGTTTCAGGAAGTCCACTCGCCTGCAGGTCTTGCCTGCATTCGTCACTGCCAACCTAGCACACAGCCACCTGGCCCTCGGGCACTTTTCTCCATTGGTTCGGAGGTCTGGTGACCAATAAAGATGTATAATACCACTATGTCCTGCCCCCAAATTTAGGAGGGTAACACGTGCAACAACAGGGAAATGGTTTTTGATCCTGAATACCACTCAGTCTCACGGCTGGGCCCCCACATGGAAAGGTCCACCTGGCAAAGACAACGGCGGCTTAAAGAATCTTGGCCGTCATTTAACTTTTCCTGCTAAGGTTTTGTGGTGGTGCCTTTTCTTTATGTACATGTGACTTATTTCCCGGGGGACACACAGTATCGCATTGCAAAAGGACCCTTTTGGTCTTGGTCAGTTAATCTCGACAGAACTCAATTCTCTTGTCCATTAGGGCGAGTGCATACTAGGGTGAGTTTTCACCCAGCACAATCCGGGGGTGACCACCTGGCTCCTCCCTCCTCCTCCAAGAATCCTAATGCAGCGGCCAGGTGTAGATTCTGAAGCGTTCTTCGTTATCCCCCCAGAGAGGCTACTTCATCTTCTGGAATTGAACTCAGTCTGCATTCCCTGATGCGCCAGAGTCACCACAAGGTGGCGACTTCCCCAGTTCGGCAGGAAAAGACCAGCCCTGTAGGAAAGGGCAGACCAGTCAGTCACTGGTGCACTACGTTTGGTTTCTATAAAGCGATACCCTCACTCGGTCTTCGAGGCAGATGTACACAGGACAAAATGCATGTTTAAGCGCCTGTTTTGATGGATCTTTGCAAACATAACCACAGTGTAGAACACAGGACAGGGCTTTTCCATCGCCTTGTGTAGTCGTCACCCTGCCCCCACCGCACGCAGAAGCAGCTGCTGTGCTGGTTGCTGTCACCGTGGTTTAGTTTTGCCTGTTCTGGAACTTCATGTGAGGAAGACCAACTACTGGGCACTCCTTTCTGTAAGACTGCTCTCATTAAGTATTATTTTTGATTGATTTATGTTACTGCGTGTATTGGTAACGCATTCCTTGTCATTGCTGGGCAGTATTCCGTTGTATGAATACACAACACTTTTAGAGTCGATTTCTTCATCTCGGGTTTTCAGCACCATCACTGAGGTGGGCCCGGCTACGGTCCTCTTCGCCTTTATTCCGCTTGAGGTTTCCTAGGATTCTTGAATACGTGGGTCACAGTTGCCATCAAATTTTGGGGAAAAGCCATCCAATATCTCCTGAAAAAAATTTTTGCTGTTCTATTTTCTCTCTCTTCTTTTGGGATTCCAAACCCTCAGAAATTAGATTACTTGATATTATTTTATCAGTTATTAATGCTCTGTTCATTTTTCTAAGTCTTTTTCTCACTGTGCTTCAGTTCTGTTCAATCTACTAGTACATTATTGATTTCAGATATTCTTATTTCCATTTGGGATTTCCATTATTTTTGTTAGTATCTAAACATTTCCTGGCATTTCCATTTCTTCATCAACTATATCTTCCCATAGACTTTTAAATATATTTAGCTTAAAGCCATTATTTGCTAATTCCAAAAATCTAAAGCATCTGTGGATCTGCTTATATAGACTATTTGTTATCTTGCCTGTTGGACACAATTTTTCTGTTTCTTTGTTTGTAGGAATATTTTATTTTATTGCATAGAGACATACCTCAGAGATACTGCAGGTTCGGTTCCAGGTCACGGCAATGAAGTGAGTTACACAAACTGTTTAGTATGTAAAAATTGTGTTTACACTATACTGTCATCTATTAAATGTTCGATAGCATTCTGCCTTAAAAAATGTACATGTCTTAATTTAAAAATCTTTTTTGCTAGACCATCATTTGAGCCTCCAGCAAGCCGTAATCTTTTTGCTGTTGGAGGGTCCTGCCTCCATGCTGATGAGAGCGCAACTGTGAAGCCCAGCAAAGCGAGGTAGGCCTCTGCCGGAAATTTGGATCGTGTGACGTAGAGACCCTGTAGTCTATTATTTTCTTATGAAAAGTACTGAATTTTGGTTTAGCAGACATTGAAATCACTGATGGGTCACCTTTAACTTGTAAATGCTTTTAGTTCTTTTTTAATTGATTTGAGAGATCATGAGAGGAAGGAAGAGATAGAGGAAGAGAGAAAGAGAGAGAGAGAAACATCCATTTGTTGTTTCATTTATTTATGCCTACACGGGCTAGTTCTTGCACGTGCCCTGACCAGGGAATCAAACCCACAACCTTGGTGTATCAGTACGATGCTCTAGCCTACTGAGCTACCCAGCTTTGTGGCCATGGCCAGCTTTGTTTCAGGTTTTGCTAGGACAAATTGATTTCAGGTTGCCGGTAGTCTTCACCACATTCCTAGTCCTGGCAATGGAGTCTTCACTCCTAGGGCATGGTCCTTTCAGGTCCAGCAAAAAGCCCAAGACAGTTCTGAGTCCTTCTCTCTTGGCACTTCAAGCCCTGCCTTCCCTGTGCTGGGGATCAGCTGAAACCCCTGCTAAGCCCTCCAGACTTCTGGCTCTTGTCTTCCCCCTTGGCTCCTTGACTTATTGCACTTGACCCAGCCAAGCAACATCTCCGTCTTGGGATATGCTAAGCTTTTCCCCAGTGCCTGTGCCTGACGGGAGCCAGCAGGGCTGACGTGGAGGAGCACCTCGAGTCCAGACCAAAACCTGATGGCCCCAAGTCCTGGTTTCTCTTTTGGGGGGCACTGTCCGAGTCTCCACCATACAGTGGGGTTTGCATCTACGGAGCCAGCCTGGGCCCCATGGTCAGGCCCAGACCCCAGAGAACAGCCTGGGTTGGGGGCAGATCACGTGCACCTCCTGGGGCAGCAATTCTTTAAGGGGCGGCCTGAGATGGAGCCGATAGGTTAGTGCTGACAGGCCCAGGGCCCTGCACGCTGTAGGAGTGGCCCTTGGATTCTTGCCCGTGCCATCCGGTTGCGCTTCCTTGAGAGACGAAGTGGCCTTACTCTGTCATCGTCACTGGCATTGGCAAGAAGGGCATGACTTCCACTCCCTCCACCTCTCAGGATCATTGTAAGCTCCTGTGAGCTCTCTGCACACCCTTCCCTGGATGGCCTTCACCTTCACCCTGCTCAGACGCCTTCCTCCACAGGAGTGGGATGCCTACTCTCATGGTCCGGAGTCTGGGGCCTTCAATGAGCAGCATTTTACCACGCGTGGCACCGTGTGACCTTGGAGGACTCATGAGAGGCCCCTTCCCCCGGTGCTCCTAGTGTAGGCAGAGCCTCAGCGAGCCCGGCCCGCCCTCTCCCCAGCCCCCGACTCGGAGACAGGCTCTCCAAGTCTGTGTGACAAAGACACTAAGTCACAGGTCATCTTAGATTATGGGGCGAGGAAGGAAGTAACAGACCTCACCTTGGTGTCAGAAACAAGCCAGAACTTTCAACTTGGTTTAACTAGGAAACCGCTGCCTTGAAGGTATGGGTGGCGGGTCGGAACTGTCACCACGTATCGAGCAGTTAGCGTGTATTTCTCGTTTGGCAATTATTTCTTGTGTGCACATTTTCTCAACCAAAAAGCGCAGAAGGAAAAGGGATAAAATATGTAGGATTCTGGTCCCCATCCCCCTCCCTGCATCCCTAACGATTGTTATTATTCAATGTACAACAATATCTATTCATTTTAATTGTTCAGAAAAAGTTAAATCAGTGCTTCTCCATTGGGGGTGGTTTTGTCCACAGAGGACTTTCGGCGATGTCTGCAGGCATTTACGGTGGTCACGAGTGGGGGCTGCTGCCATAGGCACCCAGTGGGCGAGGACCAGGGAGTCCTGGACTCCCTGCCAGATGTCTCGGAGTGAACAGCACGCCCCCACCACAAAAATCACCTGGCCCCCAAATGCCATTAGTGCTGACATCCGGAAACCTAGAGTTAGATGAGTCAAAAAACCAGAGTGTCATTTCTGAGGGGTTTTGATTTTTAAAAGAAAACTTAAAAATGATTCTGTCCCAAAACACTTGAAAAGAGGATTGTAAAAATATAGTGGAATACAATGTACAGTCTAATAGCAATGAAATAAAGTGAAGGATAAGTATGGGTGTAGGAATGAAGGTAAAATCTGGAGGTGCTTAGTACGTAGAGTGTATGCTGAGCCCTTTGGAGTGCTCCCCACGACCAAGCCCCAGGTTTGCCCCTTATTGTTGCGGTGGGGTTACCATAGCGACGCTCTTCACACAGCCCTGTTTCCAGTCTGGTACCCAGGCTGCTGACCGCTGTGACATCATTGACCCCCATGAGTGCTGCTTTTGGGGATTAATCTACAAAACAAATTAATTTAAACATGCAAAGGAAAAATTCTCAAAATTCTTATCATTCAACAAAAATAGGTTGTTTTTTTGGGAGGAAAAAAAATAGCCATTTAAGCCCTGGCTGGTGTGGTTCAATTGGTTGGAATATCACCCATAACCAAAAGGCTACGGGTTTGATTCCCAGCCAGGGAGCACACCTGGGCTGTGGGTTTGATTCCTGGTGCAAGTATGAGTGGTCCTGGTCCAGGAACGTGCAGGAGGCAGCTGACCGATGCTTCTCTCGCATCTATGTTTCTCTCTCTCTCTCTCTGTCAGCAATGAAAAAATGTCCTTGGGTTTGGAAATATTTAAAGACCGAATGGAGCCCTGGTCTGTGTGGCTCAGTTGTTTGGAGCATTGTCCTGTGAACTGAAAGGTTGATGGTTCGATTCTGGGTCAGGGCAGACGGCTGGGTTGTGGGTTCTGTCCCCGGTCGGGTCCTTTGGGGTGTGTAGGAGAGGCAACCTATCAATGTTTCTCTCTCCCATCGATATTTCTCTGTTTCCATCTCTCTCTCCCTGCCTCCCCCTCTCTCTAAAATCATATAAAATCAATAAGCATGTCTTAGGACGAGGAAAAAGTTAAAAATACCAAATGGAGACTTACTCCATATTAAAAAAGTGAAGTTTCCTTTATTATAGCCCTCACCAGCATTGTATAAGATAATGAATTCGATATTTTGGTTGTGTAACTAGCAATCTGAAGTACCGTATTTTTTTTAAGATTTATTTATTTGTTTTTAGAGAGGGAAGGGAGGGAGAAAGAGAGAGAGAGAAAGATAAATATCAATGTGTGGTTGCTGGGGGCCGTGGCCTGCAACCCAGGCATGTGCCCTGGCTGGGAATCAAACAGTACCGTATTTTTTAATGTACAGTTTGGTTAATTTTTTTCTCCAAAGAGGAAACCACTTTCACTGTCTGTGTCTCTAGCGAGCTTAGGTTTGCAACCTCCCGTAACACATTCAATTAGTTTTGCAAAATTGCATTTCTTAGGTTTGGGAGAAAGATGCAGAGGAGGGAATCAATCGAAACTCTATCTGAAGTACCGATGACTCCACAGCGAATCTCAAACTGTTCCGCGGCTTAGTAATTACAGGGCCGGGACCAAAATTGATCTCTGAAAATGTCCACGCACAGAAAACCTTCTAAAAACCCACGCTCTGCTTCTCTCCACTCCAGAGAGCCCCTCGTCTGCCGAGCTTCCTCATGAATGACGACAGATGATGCCGTGACTTATTCCCAGGTTGCTGTCAGGTCAGGGCTGGGCCTGGGCAATGCGTGGTGACCAGCAAGCCCTGGGTGCCTCCACTGCCTGGGCTGCATCCACAGTGCCACCGGATTCTTAATTTTCAGAACTGAGCTCTGAAATGATTTCCTACTATGGCAGGAAAATTAGAAAAATGGTAACAACGAGGCATCTTGCTCCCATGCCCAGGAAACGCCCAGAGGACAGACTCATCAGATGAATCCAAGATGGTGGTAGCTACCAGTGACGCCAGTTGCAGGACTATGAGGTCACCCGGTTTGCCTTTGGTGGCTCCCAGTCTCTACCCCTCATCCTGAGCTGTACACCACCATGCTTCTAAGAACTGTACCTCTGTAACAGTCAGAGCACCCAGCTGACACTCAGAGCACCCACTTCACACTCAGAGCACCCACATCACATTCTGAGCACCCAGCTCACACTCAGAGCACACAGCTCACACTCAGAGCACTCACTTCACGCTCAGAGCACTCAGCTGACACTCAGAGCACCCACATCACACTCAGAGCACCCACATCACACTCAGACCACACAGCTCACACTCAGAGCACACAGCTCACACTCAGAGATCCCCACCTCACACTCAGAGCACTCAGCTGACACTCAGAGCACCCACATCACACTCAGAGCACCCACATCACACTCAGAGCTCCCCACCTCACACTCAGAGCACCCACTTCACATTCAGAGCACACAGCTCACACTCAGAGTTCCCCACCTCACACTCAGAGTGCCCAGCTCACACTCAGAGCACCCAGGTCACACTCAGACTCCCCACCTCACACTCAGAGTTCCCCACCTCACACTACACACATCTGTCTGTACATCTCCCTCCTTCTACCTAAAGGCAATGTAAGGACCACGCCCACTGTGCTGTAGGTCAGGTTGCCTGGTAACCAAGTTTCGAGGACTGACGTTTAGCAGATTCTGTCTGGAATAACAGAAACCTAACCAGTAGGAATGACCCTGTACTCACTGCCTGGGCTAGAAAAAGGACTTGGAGAAGAAAGCTACGTTCACACACCTCCAGAGAATGGCATCTACCTGGCCACCGGGAGAGGGGCAGGGGACGGACAGGACAGTGCGTCTGTCAGTTCCTTGTTTTTGGATCACATCATTAAATGTGTTTTCTCCCCAATTCCATGAGGTGGTAACCTATCTGGCCTAACTGGTTCCACTGCATCATAACGAGGGATCACGGCTCTGGGGTCCAAACAGCAGGAAGCATGCTCCGAGGTGGCGCGGCAGCAGGAAATCAGCCCTGAGACGTCCACCTGGCAGTCCCCAGAACTGAGGCTCTGTGAGGCGCCATGGCCGAGGGGAGCTGCGAAGACTAAGGTTGTGAATCAGCTGGATTCAAACCAGAAAATCTGAGCCTAGATGACCAAGGCAGGGCCGACGCAGCCACAGGGTCCTGAGAACTGGAAGAGGGAGGGGCAGAGATCGGCATGGCGAGCCCAGAGAGGACACAGCTTGCCTCCCAGCTTCTGTGATGGAGGTGGGGATCCTGGGCGGAGGGATGTGCGGACTTCCTAGCAGCTGGAGAAGGCAAAGACAGGTTTTCCCAGGTGGGAAGCTCCGCAGGGAACAGAGCTTCGCCATCTCCTTGATTTTAGCCCAGCGAGACTTGTATCGGATTTCTGACCTCCAGAACTGTAAGATAATAAATGTGTACTTCTTTTAAAGATTGTATTTATTTATTTATTCTTAGAGAGAGGGGAAGGGAGGGAGAAAGACAGGGAGAAAAACATCGATGTGCAAGAGAAACATCCATCTGTAGCCTCTCGCACGTGCCCTGACTGGGGACCAAATTTGCAACCCAATCATGTGCCCTGACCAGGAATCGAACCAGTGACCTTTGGCTTTGAGGGACAACACCCAACAAACTGAGCCACACTGGTCAAGGCAAATTTGCACTGTGTTGAGCTACTAAACGTGTGGTGATTTGTTACAGCAGCAGCCGGAAGCTAATACAAGTGGGACGTGGGAGCGAATGGCCCTGAAGCTCAGGTCTTACAAGGACACACTCGGGCTTCCTGGCACCGTCCCCTGCGAGCTCTGAAATATATCTTTACCATGTTTCTTTCTCTCCCTCCACTCCACCATCACCATCGTGCTTTAAGCCTCATCACCTTTTGCTTAAGCTCTTTCAGCAGCTCCCTAACCAGCTCCCCTGCTTCCAGCCCCACCCTCTGGAAGGGGCTCTTCCTAAACCTAAATCGCCACCCTAGAGAAATGCCTTGAGCCCCCTCTACGGGCTCACCCCCGAGTACCAGTGCCAAGAAGGAAAACAGTGACCCACGTGCTGCCGTGTAAATGTTATGAGTCAGTTTAATAAATGGATAGACAAAGTGTGCTTTGTTCTCCTGCCTCAGAAGTCCGGTCTCAAACGTGGAATTCTCAGACCTCTCAGAGTTCCAGGGCAGACGTGCCGACACCTTCCTGGAGAGAGTCGGTTCTAGGCCCAGGTCCCTGACCTGCACCTGGCCCCCTTCTCTCTGCATCCCCAGTTCTGTCCCGCCCCGAGAGGGACCACGCCAAGCCCAGCTCCAAATGCCATCACACTCTCTGCCAGCAGCCCCCTGCCCCGGGCACCTGTAGCCCTCCTTGGCTACCCATGGTGCCCATGAGTACCTGCTGGTGGGATGGTTTGATCTTCGAAGTGGACCCAGGGATGAGGCCACGTAAATGACGCAAACTGGCCCAAGGCCATTGAGCAAGGAATTCTGGGACCCTGTTGCCCAGACCACGGCCTCGAAGGGGAGGCAGTAGGTTCCAGGTGGGCAGACACCCTTGGTCCTACGAAGCCCTCACTTCCCACGGGAGGAGCGGCTGGAGCAGACTGTTCCGATGCATGAGGACCAGCGCAGGGCTATCTTTCAGGAGCTCTGCTTCTCCACGCTCCAGCCTCCCCACTCCCCTCCCTCACCTTGTGCTTAGTGGCAGGAAAGTGGTTGTCGGGTTTAGACCAAGACTTTGTGTATGCAGCCCCCCTCTGTGAGATAGCAGGCAGCAGATGGTTCGTCTCCTCTCACCGTATTTTCTAGCTTTGGTATTTCTAAACTTCTGGGCATAGCAAGCTGTCCGTTAAGTCTTGGCAATTGATTAATAGACCTGCTTTTGTGACATGAAAGTGGAGTGCACTAATTAAATTAAGAATTGAGAAGGCCCATGATTTCCCCCTAATAGCTGGTACAAGGAGCAGGCAGCCGTGCGGAGCAGAACGCGCTCGGTGTCAGCTGCTTCCCCATCAGACATGGGAGGGTCGGGAAGTGACAATAGTAGAGACGCGGTTCTGGAACAAGAACAGACATCGGGTCAGTGGGGTGGAATTCCACGGGAACGGGAGGTCTCTCCTAGCAGCAGAGTCTCAGCACCGTGACCGGGCCAGTGTCAAAGGTGCTGCCACTGTTTGAGTGAAGTGTCAGCAATATAATGACCCAGAGGCTGGATCTCGGGGGGAGTTGGAGTCCAGCTGTCCTTCCCATGAGCAGGTCCCCGGCACAGCGATCACCTTGGATTATATTTAGGAAGGTAGCGTTTCCTCACCTCCAAGAAGCTTAATACCCAGCGTGGCCCATCACCTAAGCTAAAACACAAAACAAAGAGAACACAGTGCAACCCTGTTGGGTTTTTGAATTACATTTATTGGGGTGACATTGGTTAATAAAATCATATCGGTTTCAAGAGTACATTCTGTGATATGTATTTTATATAACACATTGCTTGTTCTCCACCCAAAGTCAGATCATCGTCCATCACCATCTATTTGCCCCCCTTTGCCCTTCATTACCCCCTTTACCCTCCTTCCCTCTGGTAACCTCCACACTATTGTCTGTGTCTATGAGTTTTTATTTTATAAGATGTGGATTCCCACAAAGAACCTGCCCCGTCCACCAGCAGGAGAACCCAGGGTACGGATGACGCCGCTCACCCAGGTGAGCCGAGCGTGGAAGAGAGTTGCAGAGGGCAGCGGGGACTGCGTCTCGGAAAATATCACAGAAGACCGGGGTGACTGAAAGCTGGAAGATATATCTGCAGTGTAGAGACGATGTCATTGGGGTAAAATTTCCACAACCTCATTGGGAGAGGCTAGAGGGCTAATCATGGGTGTGGAAAAAGCTAATGATATTTTATAGACTTAAGTTTCTGGAGTGAATTGCCAACTCCGCTCCTTACCATGTGTACCACCTTGGGTGAGTTTGGCAAATGTTTTCAATCACAGGATTTCTGTCTCTAAAAATGTGCATGTTGAGTTTGGCTGGGGTGGGGGGCATCGGTGGGGAGTAAATGCCGACAACTGTAATTGGACAACAATAAAATAATTTTAAAAATAAACAAATGTGCATGTTCATCAGTGTTAGTATCTATATTACATAGAACATAAACAGAGAGTAAGCCATCACTGTATGGACGTTTAGGACCGTTTACAGAGAACCTGCACATGCTTTGTCTCCTGTGGGACGCGGTCACAACAGACCCGGTATGTTTCTGGCAGACTCGTCAGTTCAAGGCATAAAATCAGCTGGATGGAAACGGGCGGCACCGGTTAAAACACAGATAACCACCAGCTTGCGAACGCTGCAGAGACCTTCTCATTTTGCACATTCGATAAGCTGTCTCTTCTCTGGCGATTCGATCATCCCCAGCATCTACGGACCAAGTCAGGTTCACACACGTAGAATCAAAGAATCATGAAAGCTTAAAAAATCTTAGGACAGCATTGGCTCCTGATTTCCTCTTTGAGTTTTCTAGTCTCTTCTCCCTGGGCTTGTTGTTCTGCTGCCTTGGTAGTGAGATAGGGTTTACGTAAATTTGAATAGTTCCTCATGACACCCCGAGAACATACAGCGCTTCAGCGTACCCATTCGGCCACCTTCGGTTGAAGACCTGAGGGAGGGAAGTTCAGGGGCCTGGCCACCAGCACCAGGCTACTGTAGCTCCCATGGTGGGTGGAGGTGCATCTCTCTGCATCTGCTCCCTAAAGCAGAGCGTCTCTAAAATGTTAACTCTTTCCTCTCTGTCTCTCCGCCACAGGAAGTCTGCAGCTGCTCAGCCCTTGCTGGCTAATGCCTCTGAGCGCCAGGATAGACACCTAGGACCCAAGCTTAGCAGGTTGTCTCCCAGCCTGAGCTCCTCCATGAATGAGGCTCTTTTCCCTCTCTGGGAACATCGGGAAATTGTCCCTCCCTACCTTTTGTGACATGAGAATGTCTCTTGGCTTCTCCAAACCTCAGGTTCTCCATTTGTACGCTGGTAACAGTATTTAAATCATATGACTTCTGGGAGGATTACACAGAGTGACCTTGGCTTTCAAGTCACGTGCCCAGTGCCCGGCATGTTGAGAGAAGCCGGCACTGTCCCTGTGCCCTCTGCTCTCCACACTGCATTTTTGAATGTCCCTTGTTTATGAACCGTGGCAGAATCCCATAAAATGCAACACACAGGTGTTCAGACTGGCGAGGCTTGACAAGTGTATATAAGTGTATACAAGCACTGTGTAGAAGGGATAACATTCCTTTTTTTAAAAGATTTTATTTATTTATTTTTAGAGCAGGAAGGGAGGGAGAAAGAGAGAGAGAGAGAGAGAGAGAGAGAGAGAGAAACATCAGTGTGCAGTTGCTGGGGGTCATGGCCTGCAACCCAGGCATGTACCCTGACTGGGAATCGAACCTGTGATACTTTGGTTCGCAGCCCGCACTCAAGCCACTGAGCTACACCAGCCAGGGCCAAGGATAACATTCTATCACCCCCAGAAACTTCCCTGTGCCCCTTCCCAGTAAGCGTCCCCACTCCCAGTGGCCACCATTTCTGACTCTATGGGTGTCAATCACTTTTGCCTGTCTCAGATGTCACATCAATAAGTACAGCATCTACTCCTTTGGATCCGCCTCCTTTCACTCACTGTATTGGCTTTGAGATTCACCCTCCATAATGTGGCATAAAGTAGTAGAGTAGTAGGTTTTGGACTGACATGCTCGTACTACGATGTGTCTAGCTGCTCTCCTGCTGACAGCTGCTTAGGTTATCCCCAGTCTGGGGCTGTTACGGATAAAGCCGCCAACATTCTTGTACAAGCTCTTTCGTGGATTTATGTTTTCACTTATTTTGGGTAAATAACTAAGCACGGATTTCAGGGTCATAGGGTGGGTGTGTGTTTAACTTGGTATGTGCTAAACAGTTCTCAAAGGTGGTTACACTATTTTACACTCACACGAACAATAGGAGAATTCACTTTCTTCACACTTTGCCAGCTTTTTTTTTCCGTTTTAGCCACTCTAGCAAATGCAAAGTAAGAAGAGTTTGTTACCGTTTGCCTTGAATGTCCTGACAACTAATGATGTTGAGCTCCTCTTCTTGGGTTTATTGGTCATTGATACAGCTTTTTCATGTAGGGCCTTTTTCAGACTTTGTCTATTTTTTTGAACGGGGCTGTTGGTTCTTTTACTTTTTTTATTTGGAAGAATTTAAACATATATATTGAATAAAAGTGTTTTGTTAACTCTATGTATTATGAATAATTCTGGAGCTTGTAATTTGCTTTTTTTATGGTCTTGATGTCTTTTTAAGAGAAAAATTAATTTTGATATAATTAGATTTAGATATTTTTCTGTTATGATTAGGGCTTCTAATTTTCCAAGAAGTCTCTGCTTACACCAAGTGTACAAACATATCCCTCTATGTTTCCTTACAATGGTTTTATTATTCAAACTTTTATGTCTACAATCCATCCTAAAGTATGTTTTTTTGTATGGAGGAAGATAGGGCACAAGATTTAATTTTTTCTCAACTGGGAATTCAGTCATTCCAACACTGTTTGTTTCAGACTCTTTTTCCTTTGAATAAACTTGGCAACACTGGCAGAGGGCAATATTAACACATTTGTAGTGTATTTCTTTGTATGGGTCATGTATGTGGTACCAATTCCCAGAACTCTTTGCCTGCCCTAGATCTTAAGACGTTCTTTTTTTTACCCTAAAAGTCTTATAGTTTTGCATTTTATATTTAAGTCATAATTTATTTTGAGTTAGTTTTTGTAAACAATCTGAGATTTATGTCAAAGTTTTGGGTTTTTTTGTCTGTTTATCTGTAGACGTCTAATTACTCCATCATTCCGCCATTGAGTTGCTTTGAGTTGAGTCCACCCACTGAGGTTTTTTCAGTGACTGTATTTTTTCAGTTCTCAAATTTCCACTTAGTTCTTCATACTTCTGTTTCTTTGCTGTGACTCTCAAATTTTCATTTGTCTGTCATCATATTTTTAATTGCTTGTTGAAGCACTGTTATGATGGATGCTTTAAAAATCTGTCAGGAAATTTTAACAACTCTGTCATCCAAGGATTGGTATTTATTGATTGCCTCTTTCATTCTGTTACAGTCTCCTCGCTCTCAGTATGACAAATGCTTTCAGTTGAAAGTTGGACCTTGTGGGTATTCTAAGACTCCTTCTGTCTTAGGGAAGGGGGTGATGTGCAGCTTCATCCCTTTGGGGCTGGTGTAGAAATTCAGTTTTCCTCTCTTTCATTAATCCTTGGGGTGGTGGTAGGGACATGCAAGCTTGGCGTCCGAGATTAACATTTGAGCGGTGCGGTTCTCCGGCCGCGTTACGTGGCCAGTCTGCGCAACCGCGGTGGCCCTCTGTTTCCTCGTCGGTGGGGTGAGGCCGATTACAATACCCCCTCCAGGGGTCATTGTGAGGTTTAAGTGAATTCACACATCGTTCGGGACCACCAGCAAGAGACCACAAGGGACACACCTGGAGTCAGATCGGGTGTATTACTTGCCTCGGCAGCAGTAAGGGAGACAGTAATAAATAATAATAAATAATAAATACAGGGAGCTGCACACCATGGGGAACTCTGGAGCACGAAGCGGCACCTCGTGAAAGGGGGGCCGGGAGGGTCTCGATAAAACCTCAGAGCTTGTGTGAGCGGTGTTGGGGGAGTCAGAAAGTGGACGATCGCCCTGGGTGGAACGTGCAGCCTGAACCCTCCGCTCTGGGAGGCGGGGGAGCGAGGAGGAGCGAGGAGAGCTGCGATCGGGGAAGGAGCAGCGGTCGCTCCTGTTCGCTGAGCGGAAGGTACGTTTGCTCATTTTCACCGCAGGCATTGTGTTCTCGTTTCCGGCTTCCCTGGGGCACGACCACGGCAGCGTCTTGCTCTGTCGCCCCGTGTCTGGGCACAGTGACCTCATCTGACTCCAGTGCTCTGGGCCGCTGTGAACGGTGGGCAGGGGACATGCTGCTCCCGCTCCAGGTGCCAGGCCGGCTACCAGCTATCTGCTACCAGAGCTGCTTTTTGTTTTTCTTTCTTAAAACGTGAGTTTCTGGTACAGAAAGTGGCTCTGTATGGCAAATGCTCTATCTCTCCTTATATTGAGTGGCTGGGGACGGACACGCTCTGGTCCCAGGACACGCCGTGAGTGCCCAGGGGACAGGGGACATCCCACGTGTCCCAGGGGCACCCTTGGGCTTGGACCCAGGGACCACGGTGCACAGAGGCTGTCATCCCTCCCATAGGACAGAGCACGAGTTTTCTCCACGATGGTCAACCTACCACCTTCTCCATGATCATTTCTATGGAAGACCCTTTACTGAGTATCAGATCACACAGGGAATTAGGGCAGCCATTGTCCAAAGCTGACGGGAGCCCTCACCTTTGCACATCACGGCAACGATGAGTGAGACACTGTCTGCTATGATAGGATTTTCCTACGTCCGCGTTTCCCACGCTGCTCACACAGTATCGACACGTCACTGTGTATAGAGTGGAATGCAACATGCGAATAGAGAAGTTAACCTGCCTGCATCTGTACAACTGCAGGGTTTCCACACCATCGGGAAACCTCTGGTGGAGCTGCCCCGCCTGCCACGCGCCATCTGCAGGAAGCGGCAGGAGGAGGTGCTGGCTCCGGGGCTGTGACTCTTCCACGTGTAGAAGAAGTTCTGTCCCCGAAGGCTCAGAGCGCACAGCTGATTCCATGGGACATGCAGGTGGAGCCTTGTTAGGAGTATTTCAGTCACGGCTGTGCAGAATGCTCCAGTTGGCGGGTATAGGTACTTGGCCATCGGCTTGGGTTCCTTTAAATGCGTATCCCATAGCACTTACAAAGTCTACTTGTGAAAACGTGTATGGTAATAAAGCTTAGACGGGAAAACAGAATGTAAAATCGTACTTACCCATAGTTATAACATCTGAAAATGATATAACCACGTAGAAAAATTCCACTAAAGAACATGGAGAAATAGAAAATGGTAATCTACCTACCTATGCATCTATGCATAAAATAAGGAAAAATTGCGTGTGATTATAAATCTGTGGGAATGGGCAGGCATTGTTCTCCAGAGTGGAGTTTCCCTGATGGTCAGTGCTCCCGTATCCAGCTCCCCACGCTCCCATACCGCCTTCTGCAGGCTCCTGTGAACACAGCAGACATCCTGTACCGTAATGTCTTCCTGGCCGATCCGAGAACTCTCTGAGGGCAGGCCCCATCTCCTGTGGGTACCTGGGACTGTGGGGTGTCCCCACAGAGCTCAGGAAGTGCTTAAGAGCATTCATTAGTCAATGATTTAACTCGTTACTCACCTCACCCTTCCTGGTGGCCTTAGCCTTACATCTCAGGAGCTTCTTTTAAGAGTTCATGAATTAGCCCTGGCTGGTGTGGCTCAGAGGATTGAGTGCTGGCCTGAGAACCAAACGATCACAGGTTCGATTCCCAGTCAGGGCACATGCCTGGGTTGCAGGCCAGGTCCCCAGTAGGGGGCGTGCGAGAGGCAACCACACACTGAGGTTTCTCTCCCTCTCTTTCTCCCTCCCTTCCCCTCTGTCTATATATAAAGTCTTTTTTTAAAACAGAGTTCATAATTAACTTGTGAGGTACATGTGAAAACCTAGTCACACAATGACAGCTTTGTGACAACAGGTCCAAAGTGTCGATGACACTGGTAATTGTTCTTACATATAATCTTTAAAATCTTTAAGCCTTTTTGCCCACATACCTCCTAAAAGAATTTTGAAAAACACAGTTTTAAAGATGAAAATAAAAAAATTCATTTTAAATTTAAAGAGTTGCAAAGTATGCTAGTTGAGAGTTTAAAAATATTTTTAAAATATTTTATGTAAGTAATAGATTTGTTATTGGATGTCAGGGGGTCAGGCAGGTGGGCTGGACAGGCTGTTGCAGAACAAACCCGGGAGGGGGGCACTGAATGACATAAAAGACCCCCCCACTAGGTTCGCTTTGCCCACCACCAGAGGAAAGACGTCTCTCAATGCCAGAGATTGGTGAAAAGGAAAGGAATTATTATTTATTTATAAGTTATACAGACTAAAGTTCTTTAGAACACCCACAAACGCATGCAGTCCTTCCTTCTCCCTCTGCCCAATCTGGGGTACCGTATCTCAGGAAAGAAGGAGAAGTTCGTGATTCGGGCTCCCGGCACCATCCACGTGGCAGAAAGGGAGCACTTCCAAAGCTGAGTAGTCCCCACTCTGCCAAAGCCGTGTGGTCCCCAAAAAGACGCCAAATGGCTGCTGTGCCTGGGTTTAAAACCCAGGGCCAACCTGCCTCTGCAGTCTCATTTCCAGCTCCTCCCACAACTGGCCACAGCTGCCAGCATCCCCGGGCAGGTGTGTCCCTGTGGTGGGGAGCCAATCATCTCCAAGCTCTTCTGGACCCCATTACAAATCTCTGTTTGGGGCCTCCCTCTTGGCTGCACCCTGTGACAAGGTGAACATTCCATCCTTAGCCCTTTGGGGTAATCAGATGGCTGTCTGGGGGGTTGATGTGTATCCAGGAATTGATGCAGGGCTGGAAAGTTCACACGTTTAAGTTCTTGGGCTACTTAAAACAAGAATCAAATCATGTCCTCATGCCTCGACTTACTTGGTTTTAATAACTTAGCAGCTGACTCCCGTGACTCCATTTTATTTCTTCACTCTGTTCCTCACTGGTGGTATACCCTAACCTCGGATGCTTTTTAGGTAGGTCACTTTTAGAACAGACTTACTTACACGGGAGTTGAAAACCTGGAAAACAATTCCCAAGGCTTTCTCAGAAAGTCTTCTGGTGGCCCCAGGCACACCTGCCTGTGGTGGAAACCCTCTGACCCTCTCAATACCCATTCTTCTCTTCCTCGTCGCTGACAGAACCCCAGTGCCCTCTGGCGTAACTGTGCATAGCTAAAACGTTCACCTGGCCAGACCACCTTGCATTAGGGTCCCGTTCCTGCTGATGAAATCTGATCAGAGTTTTGGGGGCACAGGAGCTCTCTTTGGAGCAGTTGTTTTTCTGATAAAATGGGACCAACTCTGTTGGCACTCCCCTTGGTCTTTTATGTTTTCTCCTTTATCTCCACCACCTTAGGGGGCGTAGCAATCGTCTTATAGCCGGCAGAACAAAGGCCACGTGTTCATCATGCAGGAGCGGATTCATCGACAGAGGCTGGGTCTCCGCTGACCATCTTGGGAGGTGCGCCAGCCCCTGCTGCCTACACCTGGGTTCTCCCTGAGTGAGAAAACTGAGCCCCACTCGTCCCAGCCCCTGTTCTCAAACCCACCATTCTGTTGCTTGGCTCCAGGTCCTAACTGAAACAAAGGGCTCTTCTCTTATCCATGCCTTGGGGAGTACGTGACATATTTCTGGCCTCCAAGATTTTGCTAAATGCTGTAGGGAATACTAATGAGCTCCTATAATATTGTACTTACACATTGTTACAGGCATTTGTTTTTTAATCTAAATGAGATAAATGTATAATATAAATGTTTTGAATGATTGCCAAAATATGACAAGATTTTCATCAGCATCACATCTCTGTACTTTTTGTTCCTGGATATAGTAGGCAGTCAGTCAATGTTTCTCTTACAGATGGCTGTAAAGAGTAAAAAGACCAACGCTAACATTATCTTTAACTTAATAATAGAAAATTGTTATAAATGTTTGAGGATCACTTGTGAGAAACTAGAGATTCAATTTCAGCTGTTCATGGAGTGGTTATAAATCCCAGTATCTGGGGCATTGGAGAGAAGACGCAATGTCATAGGATATTTGAGTAACTAGGGAAACATCAGCTGAAATGAGAATGGTGATTTCTGACTTGGGGACTTAATACCGTCAGGAAAATTTATCAGTGAATTTTATCTAGTGCTCTCCCAGATGATAAATTGCTGGAAAATTTCACATGAGTGATAATGATTACCGTATTTTTCTGACCATAAGACACACCTAGGTTTTAGAGGAGGAAAATAGGAAAAAAAAATTTGAAGCAAAAACTGGGGTAAAATATTTAATAACATAAACAGCATAATATTTCACCAATGTAATGTAAACAGAACTCAACAGCAGCATTAACAACCATTATCCCTCCCAAATTTGGGGTGGGGATGAGTCTTATAGTCCGAAAATGCAGTACTCATCGAGGAGATGGTGAAATGCATCGGTAGAAATCTCAAAAACGGCGTGAAAACAACACTCCCACATACTAATGACAATGATGATAATATTCCTAAGCACTTCAGCTGTCTTATATCACATAATCCTGTTCAACTCTAAGTAAGCATGGACAGAGATAATACTATTTTCCTATTTTAAAGACTAGGAAACCAGGACACAGGGGGATTAAGTGACTTGCCTGTAGTTCTCTATCAACACGAGTCCGGAGTGGAATTGTCGTGAGCGCTGACTCAGTTCGTGCGTGTCGAGGGCTCTGGGTGGTGCGGGCCCAGGAGAGGCGGCCTCTGCTGGGTGAGGGAGAGTCTCGGCTCCCACGTGCTGTGGGTCAGGTGGGCAGGGGGCTCTCTCTGAAGAGGCGGCACTGCACCAAGTGCGGACTCTTGTGAAGAAACAAGCCCCATGAAGGAAGACGCTGGGGACGAGTGTGCTGGGAAGAGGGAGCAGCGGGTCTCGAGGTGGGGGACACCTGCCGCGTTTGCCAACCAGCAGAGGGAGCAAGGCGGGGCGGCGGCAGGACACGGGGTCAGAGAGAGTGTCGGCGCCAGAAGTGTAAGGCCTTGCGGCCCAGGGCAGAGAGTCTGGATCTCTTCAGTGTGTAAGGGAGGCCATCAGAGAGTTGAGAACAGAGCGTGGAGAGCATCTCAGTGAAGTTTTCAAAAGATCGGTGAGCAATACAAGGTAGGGGGTTGCATCCGGGAAAAAGGGCAGGTTCAGGAAATCGGTTAGGGGGCTCGAACAGTAATCCAGGCCTAACAACAACGACAACAACAACAACAGCAACAACAATAATAATAGCATCTTAGGTGAAAGTGGTAGGAAGGGAGGTGACCAGCAGTGCTCAAATCCAGGATACGTTCCGGAACTAGACCTTCGAGGCTTTGCCGATGGATGGACCGTGTACAAGGGAGAAGGCGAAGGACCAGTCATTGCCACTTCTTTTGACAGAGGTAACTGAATATAAAAATTTACTATTAAGGAACTGAAAAGGCCAATGAGCGCTAAGGTATCGCGGAGGTAGCGACCTCAGGAAACAGCTGCCCCTCCTGAGGCTCAGAGAACAGAGAGTCAGAGGGTGGGATGAACACTCAGAAGGCTGGCTAAGGGGGCCCATGGAGCTGGCAGTAGTAAGACGAGAAGGGGTGTCAGAGCCAGCGCCACAGGCTCCGAGGAGGAGCCCTGAGAGCCGGACCCCAGACCCTGGGAAGCGGGGCGCGTGGCTGGGGCTGTTGGTCTAGGGAGATGCAGGGAGAGCTGAGAAATCTTTGAACTGGAACCACTGCTGGTGTTGACAGGAACCGCCACTGCCAGGTTTGAAAGCGCTGTTAGGGTCACAGTGACCAGGAGGGGGCAGCAAAACAGGGAGAGAAAGGGAGGTGGGAATGGGAGAAAAAGAGGAAAAGAGTCCCGTCTTCCTCCACCACATCGGAAATCTCCCTCTAGCGCCCCTACCGGCAGAGCCTAGCAAGGACCTGCTGGCCCAGCAGACGGAGGAGCATCACCAAACAGGAACTAGGAGCTGGGGTTCAAGCTGGGAGATATCCTAGCAATTGACAGAGACAGCCTGGTCCAGGGGCTGCGCGTGCCTGGAGGAATCAGGAACTCCGTCTGATGCATCCATGGTGATGCCAATCGCAGGTGTTGAGGAGCCAATGGGCTGTACAGTCCAGAGATCAAAAAGAAGTTGAGGCTGGAGATGGAAACGTGAGAGCCAGGAGTTACCAACTTGATTTGTATCCACAGACGAAGGAAACCACAGTAAGGCTTTGAAACTAGGCCCTCGACAGCTACCGCGTTTCTTACTGAGCCACACCAAAACTGGCCATAACTGTATTCCCATGGGTCATGTCCAGATACTTTTTCTTAAAAATGTAATAACATGGGAATGGTTTTAAAGACGGAACAATGTGGATAAAAGTTTTCAACTTGGCAAAATAAGTTCAGGGCTCAGTGTCACGGCGGGAAGAGCGGCTAAATGTCCTCCACTCCCGAGCCTTCCTTTGCTCAGGTCACACGTAAAAGGGCCCAGAAACACAGCTGGCCACCCATTTGTCTTGATTCAGCCAGTGAAAGTTCAGTGCCCTGGCATTTTGGTAAAATACAGCATTACACAAAAAAATGAGGCATTCATAAATTCCTTTAACCAAACCAGTGGTTTGAGATGTGTGAATTAGATGTTTTCTGTTTACTTCGTCATCATTTTGAAAGGACCATGAAAATGCTTTACAAAAGCTCCAAGTAATTAAACACTGCAAGAACGCTAACTTGACAGAAGCAGATATTATAATTCTCCTTTACAAGGAGGGAAAAAGCAAGGCATTCCACATCTCCCAGAGTCCTAAGGATCACTCGTTTTAGGACCTAGACACACAGGGCGTGCTTGTCCATCTGGTGCTGGGACGGGCTGCTGCGAACATACGGCGCAGCCGATCAGAGAGGCTCCCGAGACGGAACTCGCCCAGGGGAGAGCCGGCACCCGGCCATGCTCAGCGTTGGAGCCAGGCTCCTTGTGGGGGGAGGAGGCTGGGGGGTGCCGACTGCCACTGAGCCGTCCGTCTGGACCACCTCCAGAGACTCACCTCTGAGTTCTAGCAAGAGAGACGTGTGGCGCATGAAAACTTAAGGTGTTCTCACCAAAAACTGTAAGACTTTTATTTTTAACAGAGCCCTGACTGCTGTTGCCCTCCTCCTTTATTCCTCGTGTCCTTCTCCTGGCAACAGTGCTCTGCCTCCTCTGCCTCACGTCTGTGAGGACTGAGTGGTGCTGTCAGTCACAGCATGTTGTCCCTCAGCTGCCGTTGTTGACCCATGGACAAGAACCCAGCCCACACTGCAGGAGAAAGTGTCTTTGGTGAGGTTTTCTGGGTGGCCATGGAGAGGGAGAAGCAGCATCTCTCCTCCAAAGCTGCTAAGCGGGGATGACGTAAGCCTGGGTTGGCTGGAGGCCAATTCTCACCAAGTCCATCACTCTCACAGGGAAGGAAACCTCATCACAGGACGAGGGAATGGGGCCGAGGGGAGGGAAATGTGGGGCTTTGGGAAGGTCCGAGTTAGATGAAACCAAGGAGGGAGGGAGGGAAAGAGCTTCATATTGCAGAGCTCCTGAAGGCCACGCCGTACCATAGGTTTTGTGGTTCCGTGTGATCTCTTGCCTTCCCATTCTCTGAAGTTCAGAGAGGACTCAATAGAAATTGCCATGAAAGAGGAGAAAGGGGTCTTTCCTGTGACACCAGACCTGCGTGGCCCTGTGGAGCCCACAGAACGTGGCTGAACTCTGGAACCCAGTGCTGCGGCACCTGAGTGGCACCCTCACAGGGACACAGCCAGAAGCTCTCTAGTGGCAGAGACCGGTGCCTTTATGTGGCAGCTGTGCGAACAAGCAGCTTTGGCAACATCCAGAGGCAGCACACGTGGTTAGAAAGGGCACAAAAGCTTTGGAAGAAATGAAGGGGACGAGGCCTTTGCAGGGTGCATGGCAGCACCCTTGACACTGACCAGACACGGCCATTGTCACAGTTATAACCTGTAGACAGGTTACCAAAAGGAGGGCGGGCAGGGTTCAGAGGCGGGGAAAGGAGCAGACAGCGCGTGAAAGCAAAAGCGAGAAACCCCCCGGGGCCACAGAGAGGCAGATGGAAGTAGGAGCAGGTCTTTGGAGGGCAGGCGGTGTCCGTGTGACTGTGACTATAGATCTGACCCACTCTTACTCTCAGACTGAAGGGATCTGGGAAGAACGGGGTACACAGAACCTCACTTTGTCAACGGGCAAGAAACCAAAAAAAGATGTCTGTGCTCAACGTGAGAACAAAGGCCTGAGTAGTGAAGAGACAAGTCTCACTGAGCCACTGACATTGACACTGGAACAATGAAGCTGGACACAGGCTCTAAGAGTGTATCCTTGGGACCCTGGCTGGGCAGAGGAGTTGGTTAGAGCGTCGCCCTGATATGACAAGGTTGCAGGTTCGAGCCCCAGTCAGGGCACAGACAACAATCAGCCAATGAATGCACACAAGTGGAACAACAGCTTGATGTTTCTCTCTCCCCCATCATCTCTCTCTCTCTCTCTCTCTCTCAAGTTAATAAAAAATAAATAAAAAGATTGTGTCCTTGGAAGTGTCAGCAAAAGTTAAGCTGGGGCCGAGGCCAGGAACAGAGCCAACATCCAGAGGGAGCAGAAGCAGGCGGTGTCACAGGGTGCAAGGAGAGACTTGTGGGCTGGCAGGAGAAGCAGAGTGTCCCCTTGGCTGTGACAAATGGACTGTGACAGGGTCACTGTAGAGTCTGTCTGGGAGGCTGAATCCACATGGTGCAAGGCAAGGGTCTGAGCCCAGAATCGGGCTACGCGCTGACTTCCCAGCCTCGTACAAGGGCGCTGGGGTCCAGTGTGAGAGTGAGAGGACACCCTTCCAGTCTCACCTTTCCAGTTCTATTCTGCGGCAATCAGGTAGGAGTCTTTCTACTTTAGGTCATGAGATAGGGTGAAAGCACTCTGAAAACCTGAAAGCTTTTAAAAAAATAAAACAATCTTTTAAAAATGTGTGACTCGCTGTAACCAGTGTTGTGCAGCAGTGCCCACACCCTGGGTGCATGCTCTCCCCCTCGCCTTCCACCCGTCTCCTTCCTCTCTGCTCCTGGCCTGGGCACTTCTGCTCCTCTCTCCCATTGATGGGCCACACGTGTGTACTTGGCACATGCACGCACAGACATCACATCATGACTGACACTCCTCATCCCATCCAGCTGCACCAGAGGAGGCGTGGCTCTTCCTTCAGGGCCGGCGTCTGCTCTGATTGACAATGTTTTCTCAGTACTAGTGGTCAGAGATTGTTAATATCATCCACTTGTATGCATCGTGGTTTCTTTTTATTCTTATAGATAAACAGGTAGATAGCTATTTATACATTTATATATGTGTGTATATATATACACTTTATTTTTGCTTTGGAGTTGAGGAGTCCTTTACTGCTCATTTCATTCTAGAACATCCTAAACAGAGCAAGTATTTAAATAAATAAGGGGACTTCAAATAGAAATAGAAAGGCTATCATTGGTACTTGCAGGGTAAGTGGAGGCAGCCCGGCTTCCTCACCCAGGTGTCTGGGTACTAAGGGAAGCAGGTTCCCACAGCCTTGGGGGGGCCTGATAACCAGTGTTCTCATTGCCTTGAGACTGGGTCCGACCAACTGTTCCCATAACATGAGGTGGGATCGCATGCGCAGAATTGTTACGTTATGTAATGTTCTGGTAGTTTTCTGGCTTTGTTCCCCTCTAGTACTTACACAGGTAGGGACTCCCTGCTGGGGGTGATAATGAGAGACACATGTAAGGGGACAAGGGCCAGGATGGGTGCCACGCTGGGGAGCAGGGGCCATGGCATGAGACATGCAGACACACACGCAGCTTGCAGCGTGCGTGGCTCACCCACCCGTGAATAAAGGCATGCCAGACACCCCAACGGCTCCGTGGATATTTTCCATCTGCATGAACACCATGAACCTGCCTGGCCCTGGAGGGTCACAGCATAGTACTATTTTACAATTTTCTAGTTGGTGACGGGCCTTTAGACCACTGGCGGGAAACACGAAGAGAGTGTGGTGGCAGGTGGGCCACGTCTCCCTCCGGCTGCCCTCGTCCTGAAGGGGATGTTGAAGTTTCTTCAGAAATGTGACACTGAACAATGACAAGAAATTGCTCTCTCGATGTTTCTATGGATTTTTGTGATATGCAAGGATGGGAAGTTTGTGTCTTTGCCAATATATAATGCTAATAAAGAATTAATTTAAGGAGTCGAGCTAATTTAATCATTAACTGGTACGAGAAAACTCTTAATGAGTCAAATACTTTGGATCAGGAAGATCAGCAGCCTTTTACAACCATTGTAATTGCAGCGGACGCCGGGAAACATTTTTCAGATTACGACCACCACTGTGGTCAGTGCCGTGGAGGAGACACTGGTGGCAGGAGCAAGTGCCCCGCGTGGTCGTGAGGAAGCCCTCGGTGGCACACAGCCAGCTGGCTGCGGAAGGCTCTTGAAAACACGCCCAGTGGCTGCGTTCCTTCTGGGACCTCCTTGCTCTGAGTAACTGAGGAGTCAGTGAGAGGGATTTCTGTTACTACAGAAACGGTGGTGTCAATGAGTCGGGCTTCAGCTGGTGAAACCTACTCACTGGAATGACTAAGGTTTTAACAACAATGTGGGGAATTTGTTTGTCCTTCAGACTGAGACAGGAGCTCTCCGCCCGGCGGGGCGCCCTGCCTCGTTGCCACTGGATGGGACCGACTCCATCTCCACCGCCCACCCTCCTTCCAAATCCCAAAACTAAGTTCGACCCCTTCTTTTGCTTTTGTCACTTCTCCTAGTCTTTTTGCTCTTTTGGGTACTAACTGAAATATTTTGTTTGCCTCATGGTAGCAGGGTTTTGGGAGACAAGAGAAACGCGTCTGTGGTCCATGTGTCTGTTGAACCAGAAGTCAGTTTTCAGTGTTTTGTATATTCTCTTGGATTCCTAGTACATGGAGGTGCATAAAAATAACCGTCCGGACTCAACTTGTCAAAGACTGCGGATATGAAGCAGGGAGTCTGTTTCCATGGGTGTGCACGTGGTTTCGTGTGTCTCGTTGCGAGTGTGCATGCGTGCACGTGCGCAGGTGCCCCGTCTCCCCAGGCCACGTGAATTTATGGGAAAGTCCCAATGACTGAGGACTTTCGTCTGTTCAGGTAACTCAAGTGCATTTTCAATGTGACCCCTAGTTAACTGTTCCCAGGATTTCAGAGTTGCGTGCTGTGCGTCTGGAAACTAGGCTGTCTCCTTCAGCCTCTGCTAGGCGTGCAGGTCGTTCCTCCTCCCTGGGAACTGCCCTTGAACGCACTTGACTTGCCCCGGCCCCTGTGCCGGGTTCTGGTGCGGAGAGGCCAAGGCAGTGATGTCATGACGCTCGCCAGACGGCCGGCCAGCAGGGAGCCAGAGTGCTGCTGGATGCTCCGCGGGGAGGAACGTCCTCTTTCCATCCCCACGCCATCCTTTATGTGTTATAGGCCCCGAAGCCTCTCTGCATAAGCCCCGAGTCTTAAATAAACTGTAGGAGAAGACAGCTTCATCAGTCTCTCCCATCGCTTGCCCAGAATTTCCAAAAATCTCCCGTGAAATCACTTGGCTCCCTTGGGTGGCTCATTTTTTTCTAATTATAGTTGCTGAAACTCAGTCCACTGGCCTGGATTCGTGTCTTCCAGGACTTCCCCTCCACTACACTCTTCCCACTCCCCAGTCACAAACAACGTCCTCTGCACACCAGCCGATTGATGCCTGGAGGTGGTGGTCACGTGCGCGGGAGGGGGTTGTTTATACTCGGAGAGCTCAGCCTCGGCTCAGCCAGCCGTCATGCCTTGAAACACCTGTAAGAGCCTCTGTGTGTGTGTGTGTGTGTGTGTGTGTGCGTGCACGCATGCACGTGTAAGGACAATGTCTCTTTCCAAGTTGTCATACGCTTAGAATTCAGGTTAAAGAGATAAAACTTACTTTCATTCTCACTTTTGATCAGTCCCTGCGGAGTGTTGGGCAGGCCAGAGGTATCCCAGCTAACCCTTTCGTGGCGGAACTAAACCCATTCTAAAAGGGCAAAGAAGGTGGTGTTGGAGCCAAAGATCGGCGGCTGAGGTGCCTTTGCTCTCGGGGTTGCCCTGCGATGCCGACGCTCGGCTGTGGGCACGTGGTCTGGCTTCTCCTTAGGGATCACATATCAAGAATTGCAGAAAACAAGTTTTACTAAAAGATTACATTGAAGGAGAAATAAGAAAACCAAGGGCAAGCAGGTAGAATTTTCAGGGGACCAGAGACCGTAGCGAGCACATACTGTTTTCAGCGCCCAGAACACAAATGAGTGTATTGACTCTGTCGGTTTTGCCGAAGGCGCCAAGTTTCATCCCCCGCCCCCCTCAACAGCAGGCTACAGTCTAGCGGGGGCTGGGCGGCCTGATGAACAGCGCCTGCGCAAGGGGCGTGGTTTAGTTTTACGTTCCCACGGTGCGCTCTGACTTTTCAAAAATCTCAATATTCTTTAGGTTCCAGAGGGAATAAAATAACAAAAAGGTTTATAGATTCTTTCAACAGCGACATAGTGTAACATTGCCAGCAATCAAAACCGGCTGCATCACGGGGAAACTTGAATGACGCTTTCCCGGGAGGCATTTGTACTTGACCTTGCCTCGCTTCTTTCTGTTGCTCCCACAGCCGTGGCTGGTATTCCAGAGAAGGACACGGGGACATCTGTGGGCCTTGCATGACACACTGCGTCAGCTGTGGGGACCCAGTGTCCCTGGAAGCAACTTCTCAGTAGAAAACCAGTCTGTGTTAGGCATTCGGTAAACGTGATTTCAACAATAGGGTGAGAAGCAGTCATTTGTGTGATTTCTTCGCTCTTCTCTCGCGGTTACAAAAGCATCACTTGCAGATCAGTGGCGATTTCATTTCAGAAATCGGGGTCATGCGTGAACAGGCAGCCTCACTGGATGGTGGAAGGTGACATTGCAGAAGGAATAAAAGGATCAGGTTCACACGCAAGGGAGAGACTTTCGGAAGCCCTGCGTTCTAAAGACAGCTCCCCACTAGGCAGACAGAGGCTCCTTCTGGGAGCTCATGCGGAGACAGAGCTTCTCCTGCCGCCCGGGTGGCCTCCTCCCGGCCCCTGCGCGCTGCCAGGGTTCCCGCCTCGCCTCCGCCTCCGAGGGCGGCTGGCTCCCCCTCCCTCCGAGCAGACGGGCAGCAGATGGCCCCGCGCTTCTCAAGGACACAGCCTACAGCGTTTCCCAGCCAGCGATGGAAATAATTTGGATTAAAACAAGAAGGTTTTAATAAAACCCAAAAGACTGCGCTCTTCCCTGGGCAACGTGTCTTCCGGACAGAGAGCAACCACGGAGCTGAGCACTAACACGACCGAGCTGGGGGCCTGGCCCGGAGGTCGGTCGGGGCAGCCTGGCGCGGGGCAGCGCCGAGCGTGGAGCTGGGGAGCCGCAGAGAGGCTTGTTTCCCCAGGTCGGAGGGTCTCATTCTTCACGCACCCAACAAAAACAATAAAACATGTACATGGAGTGCCTCTTCAGCCTTTTGAAATATGATTCCCAGGAAGGCCCCTAACATAGCGACGGACTGTTAAGAATAAAAATAATGGCGGAGAGGGTAAGTGCTCTTGGGAGGAGAACGCGAGGCGGGACAGGAACGTGTATGGAGAGCCTAGTGCGGCTCGTTTGGACGCGGCTTCGCTCGGCTGCGCCAGTGACGCCAGCAAGGCCGTACTCACTGTCCTTCGAGAGGCCGGCCCCCGCCTGCCCCTGCCCCTACACTCCTGCCATTTGCAACCACGCGACTGGACCCAAGGGCACTGGGATAAGTGGAAGAAGTCAAAGGCAAGCACTGTATGATCTCACTGAGATGTAGACTCCCAAAAAAGTAAACAGCTCGTAGAGACAGAGAACAGGTGGGCGGTCATCAGAGGCAGGGCGGGTGGTGGGGGAAACGGGAGAAGTGATACAATAAATACGACCTGGGGTGGGATGCACAGCGTGGTGGCACAGTGATGACCCTGTGTTGTGTATCTGCAGGTTGCTAAGAGAGCAGAACTTCCAAGTTCTCTTACTGTGAAAAACAGTCCCAGCGGTGTGTGGTTTTGGGTACTAACTAGTCCTGTGCGGTGGGCATTTCACACACGTCCATCACATCATTGTGGGGAACACCTGTAGTGTTGTATCTCAACTGAAAGTCTCGGGTCCATTATGTCGTTTAAAAACTGTTACACAGCCCTGGCTGGTGCAGCTCAGTGAAGTGAGTGTGGGCCTGCAAACCACAAGGTTGCTGGTTCGATTCCCAGTCAGGGCACATGCCTGGGTTGCAGGGGAGGGACCCGGTGCCGGGCTCATGAGAGGCAACCACACAGTGATGTTTCTCTCCCTCTCTTTCTCCTCCCCTTCCCCTCTCTCTAAAAGATAAATAAATAAAAATGAAAATAAAACCTTTTAGACAAAATTGAATTCAATGCCCCAAACACAAATGTTTGTCTATCCCCCCAAATAAACATGCTCATTAAAATTATTAGTAGCATTTATATAACTTATGAATTTTGCCATGGTCATTGGGGAACCTGGAGAAAATAGACAAAGCAAAGTATGCTTAATACTGGTTTCTAATAGAAAGGATCTTTTTGAACTCCCTCTCTGAGAGAATTCTTGAGATTTTTTATATTTATTATACAAAAAAATCAAGCTTTTAAGTGCATTTTGTGGTGAATTTACCAAATTTTTACTGGCTGGGACCAGAGTAGGTATTATAAATAATGCTCAGTTAAGTACATTAGAGATTCTGTTGTGAAGTTGTGCCAGTTACTAGGACACAATGACAGCAACAATAAAGAAAGAAGAAGAAGAAGAAGAAGAAGAAGAAGAAGAAGACAAAGAAGAAGGAGAAGGAGGAGAAGAAGAAGAAGAAGGAGGAGGAGGAGGAGGAGGGAGAGGTGGAGGGGGAGGGGAGGAGGAGGAAGAGAAGGAGGAGAAGGAGGAGAAGGAGAAGAAGGCCTTGCAATTGAAGTTTTAAGAGAACCACTGATAAATTCAACTCACCACATGATCAGGCTGAGTTCAATTTAAAAATAATTCAATAGGGAGCACAGCTGTATTTAGGATGGATGATTCTTCTTGTCCTCACCACCCGAGGCTCTAAGTCCCCCAGGGCCGCAGGAGCCTTGGGCCCAGGACCCAGGATGGGGCATGTGAGCCCTCGGGTAGCTGTTGTGGAATGCTGGCCCGGCGAGCGCTCACCTGTCCTCTCACCCTGAGAGCCCCTCAGACTCAGAGTCCTCACGTGGGGTGGGGGTGGGGCAGGCACGGAGAGCAGCCGAGTGCCTGAGTGCCTTCGTCGGGATCTCAGAGATCACTCGTCAGCTCCCACCTGCCTCCCAGCACAGCGGTGCCCGCCCGATTCGGCCACTGCCCCCACGGCTCCGCTGTTCTCAGCTCTGCCTGCTGGCAGGGTCTGCAGCATGGTGAAACTGGGCCCCACTTCGCTTTAGCTTTCTAAACGGCACAAGTCTGTTCCTTCTTCTACACGACAGCTCTCCAAGCATTTCAGAGCAATGGGCGTATCTGCCTTCAGTTTTCTCTCTTGAGGGCTCAGCATCCTTGGGCTGTTCTTCAGGTGACCTTTGAATACTCCTTCTCAGAGCATGTTACAATGAGCAAATGTTCCTGTGAAAGTGTGGGGATTAAAATGGAAAAGATACGATGTCAGTTAGGACCATGGGTACACAATACTGATCTTACTGTCTGTCCTTGGACTAAGACCAAAATAACATTGCGTTTGGGGGTCGGAGGTTAACCCCTTTATAAACTGACCCATTTTAAAATTGTGGTCAACAAGTACCAGATTTCTTTTAAAATATATTGCTGCAAATCAGGTCTCCTTTTTGTATTTGTACCCGTGATTCTTTATATTAAATGTACAACTGTATCTCTACTGGCATGGAATGTTTTTTATTGGCTTCAATCTCTCTGTTACAATGATTTTAACTTTTGAATATAGTACATACCACAGGAGAGAGCCATTCAAACACTGATGCATACAAAAAGGCATTGACTTTGCTTTGTCTTCAATAAAAAATAAACACATGAAGGGCACAGGACCCAGGAAGAAGGTTAGAGAAGCTTTGCTGGATTTCTTACAGGCTGATAAGAAGCTATTAAACAAAGTAAGTTTCTTCAACTCAGGGTGTATCGAGGTGACCTGGCTATCCTTCCACCTTCTATCCACGTCCTACCCCCAGGGACCACGTGAGACTCTCTGTCCAACAGCGTATTGACGCCCAGCCACATGACAGCCTGGACACCCCTGCAGCCAGCCTGGACCCTAACGGCAGCACAGTTACTGGAGAACACCTGGTTTAGTGGGTCTCCATTGAAGTCCAGGGAACAACATTTCTTTTCCTAAAGGGGCACGATCTTTTCATTTAATAATTTATTCTAAAAAATGTCCTAGAAGCTGGTTTCTACTTAAAAGTCTTTAATGTGTACAATCCGGCCATTCTCCACATCGAGGGAGCACAGAGTCACACGTGGGTGTCAGGTTCCCTGGTCTTCTCGTGCATTCACCTCCCTTTTCATCTTCATCATCTTCATTCTGCTTCTGTTTTCATTACTTGGTGTGTGATTGGCCACACACTTTCTTTGAATAAAGAAAATTAATTATGCATTACACTCTGGTTCTAAATATGTCGGAAAAACATTTTATGTAAACTTGATTTTAATTTTTGCCACAGAAGGCCAACCATCAAGCTACCACAGTGAAGATTAAAAATCACACTGACATTTTTTATGGTGTTGGGGTAAAATGAAGTAAGATTTTGGGTGGAAAATAATTTTTTTTTAAATTTTACTTATTTATTTTTAGAGGGGGAAGGGAGGGAGAGAGAGAGAGAAACATCAATGTGTGGTTGCTGGGGTTCATGGCCTGCAACCCAGGTATGTACCTTGACTGGGAATCGAACCTGCGACACTTTGGTTCGTAGCCTGCGCTCAATTCACTGAGCTACGCCAGCCAGGGCCGGAAAATAAATTTTTAAAATCCCAATAAGTCTATTTAAAATTCAGATAGATTGAAAATAATGAACTGTAAAGAGAATAATTACCTCCTGTCCCTGCCATATTTTATCGCCTCTCATTACAATCTAAGCGTTTTCACGTTTCAGATGAATAATAAAATGACTGGGCGGGAGCAGTGGTCTCGTCTTCCTTTTGCTCTGAAGGTGAGGACACACAGCACAGGAAACGCCCCTCCTGCGGTCAGACAGTCACCCTCCGGCCTCACCGGGGACTTGCTTCCACGCGGTCACTCGGCCGCCTCGTTCTCGTTCGGTTTCCTGGGCGGTCAACACGCAGAAGCCCTGGCTTCCTCCTAGGCAAAGAGGTTTTCAACATGGAGCCAGAAAGGAACAAGAGTACTTTCCAGTCTAAGGGACTTGCTTCACTGTCTCTTTATTTTGATTTTTTAATCCTCCCTGGAGGACATGCTGCTTATTGATTTCAGAGAGAGGGAAAAGAAGTGGGAGAGAGAGGGAGAGAAATGTCAGTGTGAGAGAGAAACATGGATCGGTTGCCTCTCGCACACGCCCTGACTGAGGACCGAACCGGCAACCTAGATATGTGCCCTGACTGGGAATCGAACCCACAATTGGTTTTGGTTTGCAGAACAATGCCCAACCAACTGAGCCACACTGGCCAGGGCTGCACTCTTTCTCTTTAGTTAAAGTTCCTTTCCTGCTTAAACTGAGGCATATCTGCAATTTTTCTTCCTTTTTTAAAAAATTACCCAAGTAATTCTATCTCCACACCATCCACCATACTTTTCTTGTTTCCTAAATACCTTAAATATGATCTTTATCTTATCATTCCTTCTACAAAAATACATACATTGGATTTCTATGTCTTATTTTATCTTATTTTATCTTTGTGGAATACAAGTATAATGTGTAGTGAACTCAGAAGGAAATGAACCTCATTGGTTCATTATTTCCCAAAGTGGACTATTTATTGCTTCCCGGTTTTCTCACAGGGTAATATTGACCATAAAACCTACACAAGACCCACAGCTTAATACCTGTTTATGACAATTCGTTATTAGTGAGTGAACCTATACTCTACAATAAAAATTATCAGAATCATCATAAAAAAGACCCACACAGATGAGGTTAGACCCATTAGCGCCTGTTTGCTGCTGTAACAAATGACCACAGACTCAGGGGCTTAAAGCAACACAAATTTATCCTCTTAGGATTCTGCAGTGAGAAGACGGGTCTTCCTGAGCCAAAACCTGGGTGTGGGCGGCACCATTAGGAAGGGACTCAGGGAATCTGTTCTTTTGCTGTCTCCAGCTCCCAGAGGCTGCCTGCATGCCTTGGTTCACGGGTGTCTCTCACCTTTACAGCCAGCAAGTCCTTCTCGCGATGCCTTCCCCCTGTTTCTGTCCCCCCGCCCTCCTCTTCCCCATTGAAGGACCCCATGACTGCGCTGGGCTGGCCAGGGTAACAGGAGATGAACCCTTCCTGCCAAGGGCCGCCGATGAGCACTTCGTTCCATCTGCAGCCTCACTTCCCCCAGCCAGGTAATTTCACAGGTTGTGGGTATTACAGAGGCGCCCGCTTTCCCGGCAGGGAGTTGGGGGAGACATCACTCTGCCTGCCAGAAAGAGTTCCTTTAGAGAGTGTTGCCTTCCTCCAGATGCCCTGAAGAGAACTGGCTGACAGGTTCGCCGTCTGCAATACTTTCACTAAACTGCGGTTCTTTTATGCTCATGCTCAGGTGTTTGGTTTGTTTTTTCCTCTGCCATCTCCCTGCCAGCCTCCCTACTTACCCTGAGGAGGGCCATTTAAACCATGCGGCAGGCAGCGTCAGATTCATGTGGATTCTCAGGTGCCAACCCTTTTATTTCCTTGAGCAGCACCAATGCTTGAAAGACAAGCCTTACAAAGCTAAAAGAAAAATAAGTAGGAAATCTGACTTGGCTGATATCTATGAAAATAACCAAATCTATAATTTGGTTGTTTTATACAATTTGTGAAATAGGAACCTTTCCATTGAATTACAGCTATAAAAAGTATATTAAATTAAATCTACTAAAATAACCAAATTTTTAAAATACAGGTAGACGAAACCCTTTGCTGTGATTACTTATGCAAAAATAATTAATTGGAAGCAAAACGACTGGCCGCTGAGTTTGGGGGAGAACTGTATGTTCAAAGAAACCCAGACTGGTCAGTGCACAGCCTGCCACGGCAGTGGGTGGCCAGGCTGGGAAGCCCCAGGCAGGAGGTCTTGCCCAAGCCCACCCAGACACAAACGACAGGAAAGGCAGAGGGAGGGTGAGGGGCAGGGAGGACCTCACGGAGAACAGTGCCCAGGGGTGCTGGGGGGCCAGAGGCTGGCTGAAAAGAGACTGCGCCCAACCAGCCCCCTCTGCCTTCTTCCTCAGGGAACCTGGTTTACTCGGGCAACAGCGCCCCCTGCCGGAGGACGATGATTTCCTGGCTCCACAGTTGCTGCACAAGGGACCCACTGGCCGAGAAGATGGAAATGGAAACTGTTGGAGGAACTTTTTCAAAATTAAAGTTCTTAGAAGAGCTGCAGGACGCACGCTGGGCCCGTTTTCCTTGCTCCTCACCCTCTTACTTGCTACGGGGATGCTGATGTGACGGCTGCATCTGCAGCAGCCTCCTGAGGACAGCTTAGGAGACGGAGCGGGGTGGAAGGGTCCTCGGTTCCTGCAACTCAGAGCTCCGGCACCTCCCTGAGCCAGCTCCCGCTGCCTTCTTGTTAGTTTCAGGGAATTCAGGCTGCCTGTGTCCAGCACCCTTCCCGTTGTCTGCCACTAGCACCTGAGAGCAAGTCTAAAGTCTAAAAAACACGTCCACCTTGTTCACGAACGGCCTTCACTCCCTCCAAATCCTGCAGGTGTTCACGTGTGGTGAGCAGATCCAACCTGACAAACCCAGCAATTTCCTAAAAATTTGTGAACCCTGGGAAACCACACAGCAGTCCATTTCTAAACGCCTGGACACTTTCTGCGAGCCGCTGGAGATGTGACTGTCACCCTAAGCGTGTCACTTTGGAGTCCTCTTTCTCTTCTGCATGACTTCTCCTGCCCAGCAAGAGAGGCATGTGTTCTGGGTGCGTTCTGTTCTGCTGGGGTTACCATTCCTTTTGTGCTTTGATGGCCAGTTCTCAAAGCCTTAGAAAGAACTAAAAAACACTGACCCTGCAAACCTCCCTGTACCTGATTTCAACTCTTGAATAATTCACTAGATCTATATATACAAGGCTTTTCCCTTCTGGTTCACTTCATTTGCCAGGAATGGGTTTGCATTTGAAGTGAAAAGGGCATATGATCCAGGCAGGATGCATGAATTAGGAATGCATTTGGCTGTGATTAACAGAAAATCTGACGCAAGTTCAAGTGCTCCCTGTCAGAAGTCTGGATGCAGAAGTGCAGGCTCCTGCATCTCCAGGTTGTCCTCGGGGACCCAGGTTCCTCCCAGCATCTACTCTGCTCCTTTTACACCTGGCACTTGTCCTCCTGACTGTAAGATACACGCTGTACCTCTGAGCATCGCGTTCAAACTCCAGGCAGAATGTAACATGAAAGTCAAAGGTCAATGCACTTTCTCCAGATCAGACAATATTCAGGAAAGAAAGCTCTCTCCAGGTAAATCTGTTTGGATCTTAGTGACCTAAATGGTGCCCCATGACCACAGCCAGTAGAAGGAGAACTGGAGAAATAAGTAGCTTTATTTCTGCATTTTGATACTCCAAATAAAACAGAGTTCTCTTTTCTCTTAGAAAGCAAGAGAGGGGGTGGAAATTACATATCCATCCAAACTGTCTGTCCCAGAGGATAACTATCTCCTCTGAGTCCAGGGATAGTCTCAGTTGAAGGCGTAACAGCAAACATAGCTCTGGTCTGTTGTTCTGGCATCTTTGGTCCTCCGTAAATACCAGCATTTATGGAGCACTTTATGTGTACACAGCTCAGAATTAGGCACCACAAAGTGGCAGAAAACAGAGGGAGCAAAGAGATGGGACCTTGGTGACAGGTTATGTCATGGGCATTCAGTGTGTCGGGCCGTATCCGCCGCCCACTTCTGTAGAATCCAACAGAAGCATCGCATGGTCAAGCGGAACGCTCCAAGCAATGCACTCCTGGTGTTTTCTTTTCAGTCTGTGGACCTCTGCCTAGGTGTTTGGTTTAAAAAGTTGAATAAGACAAGACTGTTGTAAACACATTAAATATAAACAGATACAGGAGCATCTTTCACGAATATCCTTCCGGGTCAGGACAGAGATGCCTGCTCCCTCTTGTAACAGTGGCCTGGCACTCCACAGGGACCCTTGGCTGAAAGGCACAGGGGAGCCTGTGCTCCCAGCTCTGGCTTCCCTCCCCTTATCACTGATCACGCTGCACTCACTAGGAATGTGACGGGTTACAGGCCCATGTGCAAAGGCAGGCCTCCAGGGCTTTGGCTGGTGGCCCTGGGTCCCCAGGTGACCCTGGTCAGGGGCAGGCCTGTCTTCTCAGGAGCCTGGGCTGCTTCTGACAGAAATGGACAGCCTCCTGCCCTCAGTGACTGCTGAGCTCATGGTTTCAGGCCTGGTTTCTCCCATTTCAAGTTCTTTCCATTTTTAGTTTGGTTTCTCAATTCAGCCCCTGCTTCCCCTAGACCCTGTGAGCTCCTTCCCAAGTCCTGCCCCCAGTGGCTGGTGGGGTTTGGTTTTTGCCTCTAGTGCCATTTTTTTTGGCGGGGGGTGGGGGTCGCTGGTCAAGCCTCCGCCTAACACTAATTTTGAAATCTTCCCAGGACTTAGGTCTGAGCCGTCTGAACACAGAGGGAGACCAAAAGTTGTACCTTAATCCATTGTCAGTGAGCGTGTCATTAAATGTACAGCTTTTACACACTCAGGCACACACCAGTGCAGCTGGTGCAAGCACAAGGGTGAGCATTTTGCAGGTGTTAATTATAATTACGTTTCCTTTTCACAGAAACCTTCCCCAGCAAATGACATTTTCAGTAGACTTTTTTGTGCCAATTTTTTCCATGTTGAAAAAAGTTGCATCTTTCAGCTCGTGTTACAGCTCCAGTGAAATGATGACCCGCTACCGACGCGGTTAACAGACATCTCAGGGTCTGTTCTTTTGATCCTAAGAAGATTTCAGCTGCACATACTGAGCTCTGCAGGAAATTATAACAAAGGGATGTCTTTTATACATGGAAATCTAATTTCTCTCAATATAATTGAGTCTCCAGTGCCGCTACCTCCATTCATACCCAAACCATTAAACTCGTCTTGGGCCTGGAGGCACGTGAGGGTTGGAAGGTGCTGTTTATCACATTTCATGACCTTGAATGTTGGAGGAAGAGGAAGAATCCCCAGAAAGTGCTGCTGTGGCCTTGGCTGGGCCTTACACAGGTGCCCGACCTTCCCCAGAGAGCTGGTAGGGCGCCAGGGGCAAGGGGCCACGTCGCAGGCCCCCGCTGGTGCGGAGTAACAGACCCCGCCCTCACAGACTGGGGAGGCCCCTTTGTCTCAGCCCACCCTGAGTGATGAGGGGAAAGACAACGTGTGCTGATAACCTGTTGTAAATACAGCGTGTCCTCCTCCTCTGCTTTCAGAGGCTTTCGGAGGCCAAAGGCACAGGGGAAGATGCTGGAACTGGGCTCAAAATATGCACAACAGCATGGAGACCTGATGTGCCGCCCACTCTCTGTGTGTGTGACCTGGGGCAAAACACCTGGGATCGGAGTCTCCACTTCCTCGCCCTCACATGATGAAAGCGTGCATTGTTTTGAAGGGCCCAGAAAGATAATGGAAGTGAAATAACTTTATGCATTCTAAAAGCACTTTGTAAATGTCAGTTCTGTGTAATTATTGCTCATGAAATTATTCTCTGCCAGCCATCCAGAGGCTGCAACAGCCAAGTCACATTGTCACCTTCAATCCGGGGGCCTGCTGGCAGGAGGGCGGGTTCCAAAGGAAAGCCAGTGTCCGCGGCAGAGAGGAAATTGTGTTTTGATTGCGTCCGGGACCCAGAGTCCAGCAGCACCCAGGCGGCGCCTCTCTCCCTGGGGTGCCCATCTCTAGGTTTCTTCTTATAGTTTTAGTCTCAAATGGGCAGCTGTCGGTCATGTTGGGGACAGGGAAGGTTCATTTTAAATATGTTTATAGCTGCCCCTGGAATGTTCACGCACACGTGCGTGCGCACACACACACACACACACACACACACACACACAGTACTGGGACGAATGCGCACACCTGGGGAACGCAATGAGCAAACAGACCTGCGGCAAAGGCAGAGGCTCGGGAGTTTAACTAGATCTCCTTTACACTCATTTGCCTTCTTAGGGAGCGTTCTCTTTCTCCCGCCCACTTTGCGTTTGGTGGGGAGCCATTGATTGAGTAGGGGATGGTCATGTGACCATTCTCCAACGTGGGGCCCTCCGGGGCCAGTTGTTAGGCAGAAGGGAAGCCTAGAACCACAAAGGAAGCAAAGCACGGAAAACAAACACACCGCTTAACTCGGCAGCTGCTGGCCAGCTGCGGCTGCACCGCGTCTCTCTCGCACCCCAGAGCGCCAGGATTGTCGAAGGAAACCGTATGCTTCCGCTTCCCTAAGGGGCATTGGGCCCTGGGAGCAGGAGGGGAGGAGGAGCCCCGTGCCCCTCCCTCCTCTCGCAGCCCGGAGCCAGGGATCCCTGCGTGGGTGAAGGCGCACCCCACACCCCAAGAAGCTTCCAGTGGAGACAGGCAGCCGGACGGGGTCAGGAACTGGGATTGAGACCTGAACACCCCGCGCACCAGGTGCGGCCTTACTTACAACTTCCATTGACGGTCGTACGTGGGTGGTCCCCATTGAGTGATCACGATTTCCCCGATTTCCAGTTCTGGGTGACTTGTGTGAGAAGACCCATCTATCTGGAGGATGGAATCCATTCTGTTTCTGACCTCCTAGCCGAGACTGACAGGGTTAAGAAGACAGAGGCCGAGTTCCGCAGCTGCAGAAAGTGCTAACTGACAATTCCCGCCCCAAGTGTCAGCGACACAAGAGGAAGGGTGCACACGGAAACCAATGGGAACACCGCTCACTTGCTCACTCGGCCCGGTTGCCTAAGCGCCGCTCTGCGTCAAAGCCCCGGACACGCAGCGCTGCTTGCGAACCACGTGGGAAGACAGACATTGCACCGCGGCTGGCTTGATGTTTTCACGCAGGTGGGTGGGGTGGGGGGGGAGGGTGGGGGAGATGCGGTAGCTGAGGAGGAGCTGGGGATCTCCCGGAGGAGGGGGTACAGGCAGGTGTCCCCAAAGAGCCAGCCTGGGACAAGCGGAGAAGCCATGTCAGAAGGTGAATCGACAACCCTGCGCCCTCACCCAGGAGCCCTTGCTAAGAACGAGCGAGAACAGAATGGTGTGCCCATGGCATGCGGGGTGATTCCGTCAGCGCAGGCTCTGACACCAGCTGCTCCTGGTCTTGTCACAGGCCAGGGCCATGCTGTCCTAGACCAGCGCTGGCTGTGGGCCACAGCATGAGCAGGGTCCTCAGGGACAGTGAAGAGTTTCTCAGGGGAGGGGAGGAGTGCTGTCCCACAGAGAGACCGGCCTTGGCGAGGGCGGGGCGGGGGTGGGGGGCCCAAGGCAGAGCACGCAGGCAGAGCTCAGGGGACACCGGTGGGGGCCGAGCTAACGTTAAACTTAGGAAGCACCGACAGCTAGCTCACTGCATCCTCCTGGGAAGAGCCTCCCGGGAACAAACAGTTTGCAAACTCAGAGAGAAGGGTCTGTTCTCCAGTCCCTGAGGCCAAATGGCCCCAGACAGATGGCATTTCAGAAGCGCAGGACCCCTGGGGTCAGAGACACAAGCGGAAAAACCAGCCCGACAGCGACACCTATGGGCCGTCCCCAGGTCTGGTGGTTGAAAACCTCAGTTCCCAGCTGCTGTCTGATTTGAGTGGTGACAAGGTTTAGTGACTTCACAGAGAAAGAGGGCAGGAGAGAGGAGCGCGGGGGTAGTCCGCAGCCCTGAGCCCTGAGACCAGTCTGCGGAGGAGGGGGTCCTGCTGAGGGGCCACACAGCTCCCTCGCTGTGGCCGGAAATGCCCCTTTGGTGAGGCCATGCCTTTGAATTAAGCGTGTTCTCTCTAATAATTGCCTTTTAAAATCCAAATGCTCTTGGACAAGTATAAAGCCAAGCTTGACTTAGCTGAAACCAAATGACTGAGCTGGACTGGTCTGTTAGCTCAGCGTGGGACCCCAGGCTCGCTGAGACAAGTAGGGAAAGTCAGTAAGCAAAAAACAGCACGGCAACCCGAGTCTCAGACCCCACTGTGCCCAGGGCCAGTTCCAGGGCTGTCCCCGGGGACAGTCCCTCCCGCTCCTTTGCCCCTGAGGCACCTGCATGTTCTTGGGACTCAGGGAACAGTTCTCCAGATGTTGTAAGTGTGACTCACTTATGTCTTTTCCAAGAATATGTTGTTCTCAGTCACTTTCCCAGGAAACCTTTCTATTGTCTGGAGCTCTAAGAAATAGGACACACAGGGACTTCCCTTTTCACACTCTGCCTGGGACCCGTGCTCGGGAGGGGTCTCTGTCCCCCTTCGAGGTGCACATACCTCGCCTACTCTGCACAGGCAGTGGATAGAAGGCTCCTGTTTTACGAAAGAAGTGTCCACTATAGTGAAATGGACTGCATTTAAAATACAGCCCTGCCTTCCAGCCAGGAGGGCAATTCTAGCAGACAGTGCCACCTTCTTGTTGCTGCCAGGGGAAGGACCCTGGAAGACCAGGGGTTCATGTGTTAGCCTCTCCCGGGCGTTCAAGAGCGCAGCCTGGCCAGTCACACCAAGGAGCTGAGCTTCATCCTCCGGGTGACAGAGACAGATGGTGCGGTTTTGTGGAGGGACAGAGCAGGGGGAAGTGTGGCATCAGTGACTGTCCCTCCCCAGGCTCAGTGATCTAAATATAGAAGCCAGGGCTTCCAAGGCCTCTTGTCTCCCGGGGACCCTGCACCACTCCCCGCATCTCCATTCCTGCTGAGCGGCGAGCGGCTGCGCACACCGAACGGATCCTTCCCTGGACATTTCTGTGCATCGGGTTATTCTCCAGCTAAAACTTTCCCACAATTTATCCTCACTAAGTGCCTGCCTACTTAGTGAGTATCTGCCTCGGTGACAGATACTTCCCATACACTGTTTTTATTGTTATCTCACCCATTTTACAGGTGAGGAAACCAAAGCTCTGAAAATTGTAAACGCTGCCCAAGGTGAATGGGTAAGAGGCGGAGCTAGAACTCGGACTCCGGGTCTGCCTGCAGGAGCCGCCCTCTCCCACCGCTGGGCTCTGTCTCCCACGCACCGTGTTCCTGCCGGGCTGTCTCCACCTCCGGGCCAGCCCCCCACCCTGGGATCCCAGCCTCTGGGAATGGTTTCCCTTCCATCACCTTGGAAAGGAGGCTCGAAAACCATTTCCCCACCTCAGACCCCCAGTGAAAAGTGCCGGCTCAGGGACCCAGTCGAACCCCTGTAGCTGGGCCTTACGGATCTGTAACAGGCAAACACTCCACCTTTCCGTTCGTGCCCGACTTTCAGCCCCTTGAGGAACCATAAAACTCCAGCACGTCAGTCACACGGCTGTCTTCCTCACCAGCCTCCCCCCACCAAACACCACCTGTAAAACATTTAGAAGTGAGGGCTTTTTTTCTCTGGATTTTTAGGAGGGAAAAGATCTTAAGACGAGGAACGTCTATGTAGATGATCAGTGAAAATTTGAATATTTTCCTTCTCATGGACACGGATTACTGTGAGAGCGAGCTGGTGTGACCAGAAAGGTCCAGGGCAGAGGGCAGAAGGTGAAGGCCCCCCCACCCCCGGGTGCAGCCACCGAGGCGCCTTTGCACCCGCAGCCAGCCGTGCCCTCCTCAGCGGTCCCTTTCTCCTCTGTGTCATCTGGGGGCTGCTCAGGCAATCTCTCAGCGTCTCTCCAGCTCTGCCATTCTGTCGTCATAGCCGCCCAATATCGACGAGCATTTCAGGTGCGGTAAGCACATTCTGGTAGGTGATAAATGTCCTGTTTGCTCCACGGCGGCCGCGTGCCCTCCCCGGGTCTGCTTTACGCTGAGGAGGGTGCTGCTGTTTCCCCACCTGCACGCCTGGTTCTGCTTCCCAAGGCTGACGAGGAGGAGGAGCACACGGGGTGATGGGCTCTATCTACTACCAGCCACCGTGCTGGGCGCAGCACCTGCAAGGTGCCCTCCCAGCAAGGGGGAGGGGTGGAAAGCACCCTCTCTGTATGCACTTGTTATTTAGGAAGCCTGTCCTGCCCTTGCCAGTGTGGCTCAGTTGGATCGTTGCCCCTGTACTGCAAGGTCACTGGTTCGATTCCCGGTCAGGGCACATGACTAGGTTGCAGGTTCGATCTCCAGTTGGGGCGCGTTTCTCTCTCACGTTCATGTTTCCCTCTTTCTCTCCCTTCCTCTCTCTCTAAAATCAAGAAACGTATTTTTAAAAATTAAAAAAGGACACAAGTCCTGATAGCGTCCAGCATTCTGCTTTTGTTTCAGGTGCTAGAGATACAACAGTAAATGAGGGAGACAGAACCATGCCATTGCATAAACACCCATTTACTCCACAAATAGTTGCCGAAGACTTCCCGTATGTCCTCCACTCTGCTAGCTGTCAGAGGGGTCAGAACACAAACCTCTGCCCTCATCCTGTTCACAGTGTGGCCAGCTAAAACAATGAAGGGACCGCATTTATAACACAGGAGCACTCTGGGAATACCCAAGGACACATACCTTGACCTTCATCCGGACAAAGCGTGAGGTACTCAAGCTGCTTGTGAATGCCGCACATCTGCAGTGAGCCCTCTGCTGGATTACTCGGGTGCAGGGCTCTGCCGCCGACCTGGCTGCTTCTAGGACACACGGAAAGGCATGGAGCGATATACAGAGCATCTGTGCCTGTGTATCTGCACCGTTCTCCCTCCCCCACTGGAAATGACATGTTTTTCTCAGGACCGTTGGTCTCCTTTTGTGGGAAAGCATGGCTGCACTCATCGCCCCAGCCCTCTTCTCTGAGATATGGGGTTGCAAAGAGCCTTGGGTTGTCACTAACTCGGGGTGTTATGAACTGCCCAGAGGTAGCAAGGTCGAGAAGAGACCGTCATTTTTCCTTATTCAACTTGATTTGAAACTACTGGAGAGTGATCCCATTTTGCATTCTCTGAAATCTGTACAAGATTCTGGAAATGGACACAGTAGAGCCAGATGGCTGGTGTGCCTGGAAACTTTCCAAGGTCGCATAAGTCTCGATTTTGGCAATCAATGGGGGAAAAATAAAGAATTTCCTGGTCAGCTTTGAGAAAGCTGTATGTGTGCAGAATTTCAGTAAGTCACAGAGGTCTCAGTACCCTGATTCTTCAATCAAAATCTATGTGATGTTAATAGATATTGTGTGAAAATAATCTATGACAAATTAAATTTAGGAAACCACTGCATACTGTAAACACCCCCCCAAAAAAACCCCAAAAACAAAGAGAACCTTTTAAGAGATTTGGTGTGGAAAATTCAAATAAGTGCTGAAAACACAGCATTAAATGAGATTTATTTTGTTATTTTATTTTTTAATGAAGTAGATTTTTAAAAAGATTTTATTTATTTTTTTATAGAGGGAAGGGAGGGAGAAAGGGAGAGAGAGAGAAACATCAATGTGTGGTTGCTGGGGGTCATGGCCTGCAACCCAGGCATGTACCCTGACTGGGAATCGAACCTGAGACACTTTGGTTCGCAGCCCACGCTCAATCCACTGAGCTATGCCAGTCAGGGCTTTTATTTTGTTACTTTAGATTGAAGGCTTTAAAATATACTTCATATTAAAATAACCGGTTACGATCATTTCAAATTCAGGAATATGAAAGTTTGGACTGTCATCCTAGTTAAAGGAGTTGTGTGCCTTTTTATATTCACTCAACAAACACGGACTGGGTGCCCAGCAAGACACAGACATGCAAATCGTGGCTATAGTGGTGGATCAGATTTAGGAAGAGAGTGAGAGCTTTGCAGAAAAATGAGTCATTAAGTGGATCTTGAAGGATCTGTAGGAGATCACCAGAAGGACAAGATGCATGTTGGCAGCGGAAGAGGGAGGAGACAGAGGCAGCAGAGGGAGGAAAGGCAGGACAGGCGGTCCAGGTGGAGGTAAGAGCCTGCAGGACGGCCGGCCGAGCCATGCAAACACGTTGCAGGTTGAGGGCGCCCTGAGCCCCAGTGGTGGGGAGCCAGGCACCAGCGGGAGGCGGGGTCAAAACGTGCGCTGTCCCTGGTCCTGAAGGAGCCCCTGCCGAGCTGAGGGAACTGCCCAACTCTGTGCCTGCAGGGAGCCACGGACCTGGTTTTACACCGCAGGATATCGGACAAGATTGTTCTAGGGCGGCTCCTGGTGTTCCTTTACCATTGTTAACGCCTCATTGTGCGTGATTACAGCAGTGCATTGCCCTAGCACCTCAGACCTATTCTGTCTTCCGGCCCATGCACTCCTTCTTCTTGGCGGTACCTTCTCTGACCCCCGCCTCCCTGGGGGCTGCCGTGGCCTGTGCTTCCCTCTCAAGGGGCCGCCATCTTTGAGGTTACCCAGGATAAAAAATAGGTTTTCTCTATGTAAAATAATTCTGAAGCTTAATGTTTTAGTAAGGCAAAGAACCACTCACTTGATGTGTATGCATCTTATGAATTTTGTTTTTTTTTAATGTGAATAAGAACCAGTGAAGGAATATTCTCTGGTTCAGAAAGGCAACTAATTACACAGGTAAACTCAGTGTCTCTGCCCCGAACCACAGTGTGGACTTTCCTGTAACTCAGCCTTCCCGAGTAACAGCAGCTAGCGAAACTCTGGGAAGAGGCATTCTGGGTGGTGTTTGTTCCTGGACAGGGGCCTGGCCTGCCCAGAGCCAGCTGTGGAGTACGGGTCCTTGACTCCACGCGGGAAAGATTGCACAGCACGAGCCCAGGGGACAGTGAGGGTCCATCTACTACAGCCGGGGACAGCGAGACAAGGAAGGGCTGGGTGCAGAAGCAGCAACAGGAGAGCCGAGGCTGGGCCGCCTTCGCTCCCTGGTAAGTGGGAGAAAAGGGGCCTTGGGGGCGGGTTTGGGGGGCATTAGCCTGGGACAAGCTGCCCTGCCCATTACCTTAGAGTTCAGGAGACACCTGTGTGGGAGAAGAAGTGGAGGGGGAGAAATTGTGGGGGGGGGGAGAGAAGGGAAAGGGAATGGTGTGGGCTGGTCCCCAGAGGACTGGGCCCTTTGTCTTGAGGTTTTTCTCTCTCCCTTGCAGGTGGGAACCCTAGGGGCGGTCTCAGGGGAGGGTCTCAGCAGAATATTCATCAGTTCCCCAGGTGTGCCCTGTGGGGGTCACCGTCTCCACCGATGGGTCAGTACCAGGGCAGGGGGTCTTCAGTCACTGCAGGGGGTCCTGGGTCGCCCACCTGGCTTTGATGCTTTTCTGGGCCTGGAGCTGAAACACAACTGAGGCCTGGATGTCCTCTCCAGGGGAGGTTGCCCCGAGGGTGAGGTCCCTGCTTTCCTAGTTCTGCCCCTGCCAGGCCTTCTGCCCCAGGGACCACCTGCACCTGGCTGCACGCTGCCTGGCCGCTGCGTTCGGCGTTCTGTCCCAGGTTCCCTGTTCCACTTGCCAAGCAGTGTCCCTGGCTGCGTGCTGCCCTGTCTCAGCGTTGTTTGCAGGAACGCCGCTTCACCCAGCTGCGGCTTCTGCTGCGCCCCGCGGGCACCAGGCAGGGCGCGTCTCTACAGCGCCTCCTCTTCCGGTGCAGGCCCGACTCTGCCTTCTGCCCGCCAATGCCAGCAGGGAGGAGAGAAGAGCAGACTCCTGTCTGCCCCAGGAATGCTCACTGCTCATCGGGAGTGGCTGAAGACAGAGAAGATGCTGTTGCTGTCTCTATCAAGGACAAGAGAGGACAGCAGTTGCAGGGCACTGTTGGCTTACAGAGTGACAGCATTGAAATCCTGCAGTGGAGAGACAGCAGGCCATCCCCAGAAGGCACGGTGGGGGGCCTGCAGAGGCCATGGTGTGACTGTCCCAGGTGCCGACGGTAGTTGTGGGGGCTAGGGGGAGGATCCCTGCTGGCGCCCCTGTTGTACTTGGTGCTGTAGGAGAGGAGGGCCCGTGTGGGGGGACACAGAGACAGGCAGGGGTCATGGCCCACACACACATCTCACCATCCAAAGGGGGCGGTGGATTGCTGGGATCCCCAAGCCCTGACGTGTCCATGGTTCTGACACAGGAGATAGTCAGGGGAGAGGAAACTCCAGAGGCACCCCAGGGCTAGGACAAGGGACATCGATGCAGAACAGACACCCTATTCTAAGACCAGTTGTCCCCACTTTTTTGGAAAAGCACTGAATCATGGTGAGTCATGAATGCACCTGCACAGAAAATGCTACATGACCCCTGCATCATTATCATAACATTATAATAAATTAGCATCATGGGCCTCCTCACTTGTGGTTGGCAATCAAGGAAAATCATGGGAGACCACATGTGCAGCAGCTTAAAAGGAATATGACTACTTGTGCATGCACAGTGGAAGCCCACCAAAACCAGCCAGGAAACCAGCCCTGTAAGAACAGCATCCCACCAGCCACTGAGGGTCAGTCTCTGCTCAGGGCTGGCCCGCTCCTGTGTTCTGTGGAGTGTATTATTGCCTAATAAATTTGCTCTCTCTCTTTCTGCTATAAACTCGGTGTGTTCTGTTCAAGTCATTGTTCACGTTCACCAAGAACCTGGTCACCTCTGTGCCCACCTGGGGCAGTGTCAGTGACCCACCCCAGGTCAGCTCTCCTTTCTACCCAATCCCTCCTGGTCCCACACAAAAGCACTACACTGGCCAACAGGAGTGATCTGCTCACACAGCAGAGGGGCAGGGAGGTGTACAGGGCTGCAGAGCACCTCCCAAAATGGAACACAGGGACAGGGTCACACACAGGGCCCAGGCACCAAGACCCGAGGGGCCTTGGTCAGTTTCAAAGAAAGCACTCACAGTGGCCCGGCCCCGCACAGGACGGAGCATGCAGCCAGGCTGCCCTGGCCAGGCCCAGGACCAAGCGGGACGGTCCAGGAAGTTGTGACTCCACGTTGCGGGTGGAGGGGTCCCGAGGCACTAGACCTGGGCAGGAGCCAAGCTCTCCTGGGTCTAGGCGGTGCTTGGGTTTGCGGTCACACATGGGGTCAGGGAGGAGCTGTGAAGGGAACCTGGTGCCGATTGTCAAAGCAGCCTGTGGCCGCCAACAAGCAAATTAGTGAACGCGCGCACGCGAGTGTGTGTGTGTGTGTGTGTGTGTGTGTCTGGGTGAATGGGGAGGAGAAGGCACTGATTCATGTGCATGTAACACAGGGTCTGGCAGAAGTAACGCCTGGCCAAGTTTGGTTGTTAGGGTAATAATATGGGTGTAACAATTTATAGTTTTAATTTGAGCATTTCACCTAAACTGCCATGTGGTGTGCCTGAGTGTGAAATTGTGATGTTACAGAATTATGTGCTTATGATTTTGTAATAAAAAGGGGCACTATTTGTGCTGGACTCTGTACATTAAATACTAACGCCATCCTAACAAGCTTCTATAACCACAGACTGAGCTAAATCTAGCTTCTGGTGTTCCTACTCCAGGAGCTGAGGACAGCCCCCATTTACACATTTCCCAGGAGAATTTGGTAATAGGAGGCGCCCGATGTGCCTTGACGCCATGATTTCTGATTGTCAGCTGTGCCCCAGCTGACGGGGTCTCCCCTGCTCACAGGTATGTGCCTATGAATGGGAACTACTGACAAAAAGGGGACAGTGTTGCCGTCCTTTCTCTGAGGTGACCTGTAGCCCTGCCGTGGCCTGCCTGGGTTTCCGGAGTCAAGCCTTGCTCTGCCGCTAAGGGGCCGCGTCACTTCCGCTGGGTGCTGAGACGTCACCTGCTACAGCGGCGCCTCCAGGAACATATCACCTGGTGTCCAGCGTCCCTCCATCACACTGACCTCCAGACTCAAGGGACGAGCCACAGGCCTGAGGCTGCCCTCCAACACCGCAGGAGCAGGCTCAGCTTGCTGGAAGCGGGGCTCCTGGTCAGGAAGGAAGGGGAGCACGAGGTCAGATGGCTGTCACGGTGGATCTGAGACCAGAGTTCTGGAACTGGGAAAGAGTCAACAGAGGACCTAGCAACGAATGTCAAAGCTGGCAGTGAGCAAGTTCCTGGGAAACTCTGAGAAAGGGTGGAAGGTGCTGGCAGAGAACTGGAAAACGCTGGTTTTTACTTTTTCCTCCTACGATCAACACAACTAGACTTCCTACCGAGATTGTGACAATACGGAGGAGAATGGCCAACACGTTGGTTTATAGACACCGTAGTCAGACAACACCGAAAAGCGGTTAGTCCTGAAAACTTTCTGGGGCTACTCAACCCCATTACTAAATAATTGAAAGGAATATTTCGAAATGATCAGCAATGTATTCAATAACAAATTGGCCTATAGAATTGGCACTCGTTTTAGAAGAAAACTTTGAATGGATTACAACTGAGAGTAGTTTGTAAGCTAGTCTTATATTCTGGAAATGTGATTTTTAAATTAATACATTAAGAGTAAATAGGGTAAATACGAGACGAAAAATATACGGGCATTTTCCTATCCCTCTGCTCTGCACACACACCATTAAAAACAAAACCAGCCAACACACGCAGAGTGGGGGTTTGTCATCAGGATCAATAATGAAGCAGGTGACTGCCTCAAGGGCCTGAGACACAAGACACGGATTATACTCACACTGTTTTTTAAAAAAACACCTGAGTCATTAAAGACGAAAAGAGAGAGAGAGATGCAAGAGGAGACAGAAATACGCAGGGCGAGGGCAGGACCTCAGTCCTCCCGGGTGTGGCTTCCCAGCAGGGCCCTCTAAATAAAGAGGAGGCATGTCTGCCAAGGATGCTACTGAGGAGCATGAAATGTTGAAAGTCAGGGTTTTTACATGAAGGTACTTGCTATAAACGAACAAGGGTCAGACGACAGACAGAAAACAAACACCTACAGAGGGGAACCCGGGAGCAGCTCTCACTCCCCTGTCTGCACCAGCTTCCGTGGCTTCCTCCTCTCACCTTTGACACCAGCACCTATAAAACAGGGGGCCCACCTGTGTGCAGGTCGCCCCTGGCCCTCACGCTTCCCTGTGTATTCACCATCGCCCATCTCATTTCTCAGTCCTCGAGATTTAAATTCGGGCAAGAAGGAAGAGTGGTGCCCGTGTTTTCTGAGGAAACAATCCCAAGATCGCAGAGGTCATCGTTTTTCCTCTAAGAGTCTCACCGTTGTAACTCTTACAGTTAGGTCTACTTTTTATTTTGTGCATATATGTACTTCTTTTTCCATTTCTCCAGATATGTACACTGGACAGATAAATGGAATGATTAAAGAATGTAAATATGTTTGTTGTTTTTGATGTACACTTTAAACTGGATAGTAAGGAAGGTTATACTGACTCATACTATTTAGAGCAGTTTATGGGAATAAAAGTTCACTTGGATTCACAGTATGGATGAATTCTGTTGTTCTCGTCTCTCCTCTTACTGTGCGAGGTGACCGACACATATCACTGTGGAAGTTTAAGGTGCACAGCGTGATGATTGATGCATGTAATACTGTAAAATGTTGAGCACAATAAGAATAGTTGGCATAATTGTCATTTCTAAAACATATTTCCAATGACCAGGAATGTTTCCTCCCAAGGAAGTGAGAAGGACCTGGGCTTCTTCATAAAGAAATACGTGGAAAGAACACCATCCCATAAATGACAATGGGCAGATTTCAAATACTTCATCTAACAAATGAGAATTCAAACAATTAGTCAAAATAAAAGTACTCAGAGAACCATGTCCCAGTTATGGGCAGGCTTTTCTGCACACATTTAGTTATTCAGCAGGAAGCGATGGACTGCACTAACTACCAAAGATTCGTTCTGTAATGAGAATGTAAATTACATCCCAGAAAACAGTATTATTTCCCCTCAAAGGAATGAAAAACTAAATTACATAGATTTTGGTCTTCAAAGACTACCGAAACTTATGATATAGACAAAGGCTAGGCAAAGAATTAATTTTCCACCACGCGTTTTTATAAAAGAAAGTTGTTGCTCACACAATATCAACCCAGTAGCTTGTGAGCAGCACCAGGGGCTCAGAATCCAACGTGAGAAACAGCGATCCCGTGAGTCTGCACAGCGCACATGCCCCAGGCTGGAGAGAATGCAATCTCAGTCCCAGTGCATGGGGTTAAGATGTGCTCTGAGCCGCTCTGAGGGCGCTGCACAGTTTAGAGAAAAGTTTTAACCTCCCTTTACCGTAGTAAGAATGAGAAAAGCAGCGCCTGACTTGGGGAGCCGGCCGACACTCTCCACTCCATCTCGGTTAGACGTGGACAATGTCCCAGAACATCAACATCAGACAAGGCCCTTCTACGACCGTGATGAATCGAAACACAAACAAGACTTGTGTACAGTCACTTCTGAGCACAGACAAAACAGACTCCAGTCCGCTCGCTAGCTCCACTCCAGCAAGACATCTGCAGTGTGTCAGCTCCAGCGCATGGTGCAACCTTCAGCCTCCCATCTTGGGCCCAAAGCAGAAGCGCGTTCCCAAACCGGTTCCCAAACTCCAGGGGCACTGATTTACACAGAGAGGAGTCCCTTCCCCTGACCCCTGATTGGTCCATCCCCTAGCAAGTGAGACTCTAAATCCTCACAGTGTGATTGGTCCAAAAAGCAGTGTTCTGATTGGTTGGAGTGGAGCCACTCTGATTGGTCAGTGAAGATGCTAATAGTGGGGGGCTGTATAGCTGCACAACAGCGATTCTATAAAGGAAAGTCTCAGCCCTATTGGTTGAAATACAATTCCAGGAGCTCCTTTGAAAGGGTCGGCTCAACAGACAGAAACCCAGTGCGGACAGGCAGTTAGCTTAATGCGGGAGGCAAACAGTTTAGTGCCGGCTTCTCCCTGAAGCGTGGTCTGTGTGAGAGGCCCCTGTTTAGGAACAGCTTCTAGGCTCTGATTTTAAATTTAAGTGGTGACACTTGGCTACCAGGATCCCTTCTTGGTAAGTATCTTCTTTCTAGGGTGGACAATAGTGTGGAGGAGCGTGGACAAAACGGCCTTTTGGTCACAGATCTTTAATATGTTATGTCCATCACAGGAGAATGATACCCCGAGATACAATTGACATCTGTAAAGCCAATACTCATCCTTACCTTGCAAGAAGTAATATAGTGCTCTACTTTATTGTTAATAGTGGTGAATTCTGCAGAACACAACGATGCCATCAAAAGAGCTGATACATTGTTGAACTTTACATCAACAGCGCATGGGGTGTTCACATAAATAACAGGGGTGCCACCAACTCAAACACCCTTGGGTACCGAGTTTCATCCACCTCGTTATAACCTACAGAGAGAAAGAGGCTACATATATCCAGGGAATTTCGGGTTAATTTTCAGTCATTAAACTCACCAAAGTGTTTAAACTCAGGGATGTGACAACAGCAGATTGTCTGACAGAGATTTCTGCAATGCCTTCCTATATACGTTCACAACGCACAGGAGAAATTAGTCTGCAAACTATAAAAACATTCAAGTAGTCTTCATCTTTGCTGCATGTCTGGTCATGAGGAAAATGTTAACATCGAAGTTTTTTCATGGCCCTTTCCACAGCCTGTAGAGTAAGATGAGGAGCAGAGATCTGCCTGTGCAAGCTGTCGTCTGGGAGTACGCTGTGTCCCCCCACTTTGTTTCAGGTGTGTGTGTGCGCATGCGTGTGTTCCCACAGTGTGAGCACAAAGCCCCATGTGTGATCTGTTCACACTCACTGAGAGCATGTCAGGGAGCGTTTCTGGAACGCACGTGTGTACACGGGCTGCCACGTGGAGCAGGAGAGGGCTGGTTGCCGACAGGGGCCACTGAGAGTGGGACACGCACTGCTCCAGGTGTGTCGGTCCAGCTCCGCCCAGGCTGACCCGTGCTTTGGGGTGGGACCTGCAGCAGCTACAGCACTCTTCCCTCGGGTCCCGGTTTGGAAGAAACGTTCGAAAAGGGTCACTTTATAAAGGTCACATTCTTCTTTCTGAGTAACTGTCACTGAGAATGCTTTCATTGGCTCCCTGCATTTTTGAGATATCTTCCCAATCGTATCCATTATTTTCCCTTTTTCTTCTAAGGGTACAAATTTGGTTGCATTTCTACAAACAGCCCAGGGATGTTGGTTTTCCTTGTCTGTGAACTAATGTGTATATACTGCCATCTAGTGCTCAGAAAGCAAAAAAATACAATACAAGCAGTTAGAACATGGTTCTTCCATTTTTTGAAATAGGCAATGTTGAGTTTGGGCTACAAAGAGATTCGAGAACAATTATCATTAAATTCATTGATTTGAATCACTTTTGCACCAGGAGGAAGAGAATAAATAATTACCTCTTCCAGGAGGAAATACTGGGCTTATTGAAAAATTCAGTACTTATTAAAGCATAAAACAGAGATTTTTTGTAGTTTTTACTTAGAGCTTCCAATCACCAGCCACTGGACCTCACATGATCAAACCTTGTAGAAGACTATTTTTTAAATAATTGTCTTTCTACAGACTTATGGAGTAAAATGGATATTTATTTTTCTGTGGGAAACATTACTAAATAGACTAAGTTAAAACATTTGGAGAGACTACATTAGCCTGTGTCCTGACTTCGATATCCAGATTGACAAAGACTCATGCCCCCCAGGTCCTTGGCAGCTGTGCATGTCAGCTGTCTCTGCAGATGTGGGCTGGGGGTGTCCTGCCACCAAGCAGACAGACCTGGACTGCACTGCAGGGGGAAAACGCCACCGCTGACACGGAGCCAGTGGCCATTGTAAGGAGTGGTGAAGCACAAGATGACCAGTGGGGGCCCCCAAATTAATCAGCATGTCAGAGATCGGAGAACGGTGACATTTACTATTAGGTCCCTATCCTACAGTGTTAGGACTGGGGGCTTTTATATAGTTTGAACCGTTCTGCTGTTTCTTTACACTCTAGAAAAGAACAGAGAGGAAAGGTAACAAGTGACCATGTGCTGTGGACATCATGGCCCCTTGGGGTTGTGTAGGGAGGCAGACCCAGTAGGGCTGCTCCTTTAAGAAAAGTCAGGAGCATCCACTTCCAGTTCGGAGGAAACCACTGCTGATGGCTCTGGGACCGGGGGACAATCAGGAGATACTGTATAGATTACAGGGGGTGTTTGAGAGGGTGGGATGTGAGCTCCCACTGCTTTCTCCTCTCTGGGCTGTGTTACAAGTGGGCTCATGGGCTCTGAGTCCTTCTTCCTTTCAGCAGCACCCTCTCTGGCTCTCTCACCACTTCCTGGGGAGATTTCTTTCCTTTACATCCCTTGCCTGCATCATTCAGCACCTTCAACCATCACCAAAATTCAGAGGACTCCAGAATCTCTCCCCTGCTCCAACCTGTTTCAAGTTCCAGTCCACCTGCCAGTTGGATGTTCTAGAGTTTTCCATCATTGAGAGCTGCAAACTTTGCCTCTGCAAAAGTGATTCCCATTTACCCCAAGCACCCATTCTCCTCTTGGTGCTTCATTTCTGGTTGACAGCGCACGGCTGCTCCTGTGGCTGACTGTCCGCCCTCAATGACCCCTCACTGGCCCCTTACTCTTCTTTGCCCTCCATGGCCAGTCGTCTCATTCGGAGACTGTAAACTTCTCAGCTGCTCCCTTTCCTCAGTATTCTTGCTGTGAGACCCAGCGACATCTCCTCCATGCCTACAGTTCTCCCTGACCTTCCCACGTAGGTCCTATTCAATATTCGGAAGTGTGTGCATCTGTTATGGGATAATCCCCACTTGATCATAATGTATTTTTATGTATTGGTGAATGTATTGTTTGAATGTCTTGTTGAATTCAGGTTGCTGATATTTTTGAGGACTTTTGCATTCATTGGGGATATTGGCCTATAATTTTCTTTCTCGTGGTGCCCTTGTCTTGTTTTGGTAGCAGGGTAATGTTGGCCTCGTAAAATGAGTTTGGAAGTGTTCCTTTCTCTTTTATTTTTTGGAAGAGTTTGGGAAGGACAGGTGTTCATTCATTCTTTGAATGTTTGGTAGAATTCACCTTGAAGCCATCTCGCTCTGAACTTTTGTTTGTTAAGAGGCTTTTGATAACTGTTCAATTTCCCTATTAGTAGTTGGTCTTTTCAGATTTTCTATATCTTCGTGATTCAGTCTTCAGAAAGCTGCATGCTTCTAAAAAATATATTCATTTATTTTTGCTTTCCAAAGTGTAGGTAGGTAATGGTTCACATGATCCTTTGCATTTCTATAGTGTCAGTCGTAACATCTCCTCCTTCATTTCTAACTTTATTGGGAACCTCCCTCTTTTCTTGGTGAGTCTGGGTAAAGGTTAATACATTTTCTTCATCTTTTCCAAGAACCAGCTCTTAGTTTCATTGATCTTCTCTGTTGGCTTTTTAGTCTCTGTTTCATTTTTCTGCTCAGATCTTTGTTATTTTCTTTCTTCTACTGCCATTGAGCTTCTTGTTTCCCCTTCCTAATGCTTTGCCGTGTAAAGTTAGGTTGAGACTTCTCCCGTTCCTTGAGGCGGGCATTTATCGCCGTGAAGTTCCCTCTTACACAGCTCGGCAGCGTCCCAGATGTCTTGGTGTGCTGCTTCCCATTTTCATGTGTGCCAAGGAATTTTTGATTCCCCTTTGGATTTCTTTGTTCACCCATGGGCTGTACAGTAGCATGGTGATTAATCTAAACATATTTATGAATATTTGTCATTTGTAATTGATTTCTAGTTTCATAAGTTTGTGGTGTGAAAGATGCTTTATATGATTCCAGTTTTCTTAAAATGTTAAGATTTGATTTGTGGCTTAACATATGGTCCTGGAGAATGTTCCCGGTGCATTGGGGAGGAATCGTGTATGCTGCTGTTTTGGGATGGGATACATGTGTCTCTTAAACCCAACTACTCTGATGGGTCATTGGAGGCTGGTGTTTCTTTATTGATTTTCTGTCTGGCTGATCTGTCCATCGATGTAAGTACAGGTGTTGAAGCCTCTTACTATCACTGTATTGCTGACTATTCTTCCCTTTAGGTCTGTTAATATTTGGTTTATGTATTTAGATGCTCCTATGCCGAGAAGCACCTATATTTTATTCTTTATGTATATTGTACTATTTAATTTGTTAACATTTTTGCATCTGTGTTCATAAGGACTATTGGACCTTATTGGACTACTACTCTGGGTTTGATATCAAGGTAATGCTGGCCTCATAGGATAAATTTGGGAGAATTCCCTCCTTTTCCATTTCCCAGAGCACCTTAGGTAGACACTTGCCAGAAAAGCCATCTAGGCCTGGAGTTTTCTTTATGAGATTGTTTTAACTTATAGATTCATTTTCTTTAATAAACATAGGGGCTATTCAAAGTATCTACTGTTTCTGTGATAGTTCTGTCTCTGTATTAGTTTGCAAGAGCTCCTGTAACAAAATACCCCAGACCAGGGGCCTCCAACAACAGAAAATTTGCTCAGATTCTGGAGGCAGAAGTCTAAGATGAAGATGCTGACAGGGTTAGTTTCTCCGAAGGCCCCTCTCTCGCAGATGGCCACCCCCCTGCTGCCTCTTCACATGAAAGTTGAGGAAAATAACATTACAGCGCTTTTATAACCAATCCTGGTGCATGTGCTTGGCCCTTGTGTGTCTGTGTCCTAACCCTCCCTTCTTGTTAGGACTCAGAACAGGTTGGCTAGTGCACACACCTTCACAGACTCATTTTACACTAACCACCTCATCGGAGACCCTGTCTCCACCTACACTCACATTCTGAGGTCCTGGGGGTCAGGGTTTCAACATACAAATTCTGGGGGCACACAGCTCAGCCCATGAGTGTCTTTCAAGAAATCTGTGCATTTTATCCAAGTTGATGAATGCATGATTATAGTTGTTTCTAGTATGTTCTGATTCTTTTTGTCTGTTCAGCAGGAAAATATGAACTTACGCTATCTGTATTTCCAAGCTCTGGTTTTAGGTGCATAAACATTTGGGCTTGTTCTGTGTTTCTGACGAACTGATCTCCTAACATTATGAAATCTCCCTCTTTGTCTCTCACAGTATTCTCTACTTAGAAACGTGCTTTCTCTACTGTTAACATAGTCACTTCACATTTCTTTTGGTAGGTGTTGATGTGGTATACTTTCTCTTCCTTCTCGTTTTTACCTGTTTCTTGTAGACAGTGTATGGTTTCATCTTACCTTTATAACCAATCCAAGAGTGTCTAAGTGTTCATTGGGACGTTTATAATATTTAATGTGCTTACCATCATTTATTTAAATCTGTATTTTTTGTTTCCTATTGTTCCATCTACTCTTTGGTTTCCACTTTTTATGCTTTCCTTTCAATTTGGTATTTTTAATGATTCTGTTCACAATGTGTGTTAGCCTGTTGGCTCTATTCTTTTCCTGTGGTGGGTTCTGAATGCACAGCACGTCTCTTTAGCCTACCGCAGTCTACCTTCAGGTCACATTGCACCACGTCACATGTACTGGAAGGGCTCCAAAACAAAGTGCTTTTCCCTCCTCCTCCTCCTACCTCTCTGCTCTTTGTGCTATAAAACCAACAGTAAATGGAGAAGCCAAAGAACTTATATGTATGACCCATGGACATGAACTAAAGGAGGGAATACGGGTGGGGGGAGGTGTGCAGGGTGGAGGAGAGTAAAAGGGGGAAATGGGACAACTGTCATAGCATAATCAATAAAATATATTTAAACAAAAAACAACAATATATTATGACTTTGGTGGATGTAGTTAGCCATTTATATTTAAATACATTTAAAAAGAAGGAAAATGTATGCATTTTTAACATATTTACCATTTCTGGTGTGTTTTATTCTTTTGACTACAGTTACATCTGGTGTCACATCCCTTTTGTATGAAGGACTTCCTTTAACATTTCTGATGGTACAGGTCTGTTCACGGTGAATTCTTTTAGCTGTCATATGTCTGCAAAACTCATTATACTGCCTTTGTTTTTGAAAAATGTTTTCACTTGGTGTAGAATTCTAGGTTGGTGGTTTTTCCACCTTTAAAGGGACTTTAAAGTGTGTTTCAGAAATTTAAAGATGATGCTTTACTGTCTTCTGGCTTGCTTTTTTTTTGTTATTGTTTTGTCTGATGAGAAGTCTGTGGTCACTTCATCTTTGTCCTTCTGTGCTTAAAGTTTGTTGCCTGTTGCTTTTAAAGTTTTGAATCACTGATTTTAAGCAATTTGACTATTATATGTCTCAGCATAAATTTGCTTTTGCTTGCAGTTAATTGCGCTTCTTGGATTTATCAGTTTATAGTTTTCATTAAATTTGGAAATTTCTCATCCATGAATTCTCCAAATTAGAAGTCTCCTTCTCCTCTCTTCACTTGGGGACTCAAAATGTAACAACATTTTTCCAGAAATTTTCCCATAGCTCATTCATGTCTCCTGATATTTTTCTGGTTTTCTTACAGCTGCTGTTTCCCAATTCACTAACCCTTTGTTCTGCAGCGTCAAACCTGCTGTTACGGCCATTCAGTTATTTCTCATCTCTGATAGCAGATTTTCCATCTGCAGTGGTTTGATTTGAAGTGAACATTCTCCATCATTTCTCTACCAGCTTGAACATATAGGTTGTAGTAATGTTTCATAATTATATAGGTGCTTTAATTTAATGAAAACTAATGTAATTGTTTTATAATAACTAGTTTAGTGTCCTTTTATAGTAATTCTATCTTTGTATCCTTTCTGGGTGCATATACTGATTGATTCCTGTCCTCATTTTTGGGATGTATTTTCCTGCTTTTTTGTAGGTCTGCTAATATTTAGACATGAGACACTGAATGTTACCTTCTTCTTTGCTGTATATTTTTGTATTCCTGTAGGTATTCTTGAGTGTTCTTTGAGAATGCAGGAACTTGGGAACAGTCTCATCTTCCTGAGGCTAGCCTGAAGCTCTGATGCGCTGGACTAGAGGAATCTGTGAGTCTGGGGCTGTTTTTAGCACCTCCCCACTGAGACCTGTGCTTCTTAGCCCTCCGCCCTGTGACGCATGTGGTTTTCCACTCTCGTGGTGGGGACACAAATCTGTTTCTGTGAGTCAAAGCTCTTCTTTCTCCGCTCCTTTTGGGAGGTTCTTTCTCGGGCCACAGGTGGCTTCCTTTCCAGACGCACTGATGCACTCTGCTGGAGACCTGAGGAAAATCCTCTTGAAGATCCGCCGCCGTTTGGACAGCTCTCTCCTCTCCAACTTTGTGCCCTGCATGTTCATGCCCCCTTAGCCCACCCTGGATCAGCAGTGCGTCTCCACTAAGGGAGACCTCCCCATAAGATGTGGGGTGGAATCCCTCAGTCAGTCAGGGGGGATCTCGGGGCTCACCTCCCATTTCTCCGCCCTCAGAAATAACTATCCTGCCTCACCTTCATCCAACTTACGGAAGCAATGGCTTCATACATTTTGTTTGATTTTCAGTAGTTTCTGGAAGGAGTTAGTTGTTCCATGTTGGCTGCTTGTAGAAGTTCTTCATCAGAAATGAATCTGCTGTTCTGATCATCTGTCAGACTACTTTATGTTTTAGCTGAGGAAGAGAGGCTTTACTGCCTCCCCAAACCATTTAAAAATGAAACCCTTATTATTACGATTTTTAAGAGAATGCTTCCCTCTAGGGTAAATACTGTCTCCCCACCCCCCCCCCGCCCCCCACCCCCAATATACTCTAGGGATACAGCTACACTGTATTATTAACAGTGGTTTCCAATTGCAATGATTCTCTTAGGGACAGGGCATGCAGGTATGGTTTAAAAATGGCACTTAACAGATTCCAATATGCAAAAAACTCACATTTCTACTATTTCCTCCTTATATCCATTATTGGCCAAAGGAAGAATCTTTGTACTCATTTCTAAAAGTTAGAAACAGGTTTCACATATAATCAACATTTTGCATCAACTAAAACAACCTAATTATTTAACCTATTAATATGGCATTTCCTTACACTGAGCCTAATTATAACCCCAGAACAAATTTAGCTTAGTCATGAGGTGCCATTACATTAATGTATCTCTAAATATTGTTTACAGTATTTAAGATTTTCAAACGTATGCACACAAGTGAGATTAATCACATTTTCAATATTGGATAATCTGAAGATTTGCGCTCTTCGGTTGCAAGCAAGAGGAATTGGTTTCTTGTCAAGCAACGTTGTAATTAATGGGGGGTAAATTCCCACAGAGTGGAAGAGAAGGCGAAAGGAGCAGGGAGACCCAGGAGGCACTTCAGTGTGCCGCTCTCATTTCGATTTAATCTCAGCCATTCTCCTGAACCATTTTCCCTTATTACAGGAACAGCTCCTCAAATTAACCTAGTGTCGGTATCATCTTGATAACAACATTAAGGAAAGTGACCGACAGGCGCACCAAAAGGCTGTCCAGTGGGGAATTGGTTAATCCTACAGATGAGAATGAGGTACTAGTACAGCTTCCAAAAAAAAAAAAGAAGGCATGAAACATAACATCAAAAGATATTTATATTGCATCAGTTGTGGGTCCTAATTTTTCCTTTGCTCAAGAACATGGGGATTATCAGCTACCTGCAGGTTACAGATGACTTATTAGCACCCTCACTGTCCCCAAGAACGTTTAGTGAGCACTTGTGAAGTCCTTTCCTAGTCTCCTCGAAGTGCGGCGGCGGAAGGGGCGGGGCCAGGGCGCGTCATCCCGCGGCGCCGCGGCCGGGGGCCGGAAGTTGTGCGGGCGGAGCGGTTGGGGGCCGAGGCGCTCGTGTTCCTCTTGCACCCGCGTCTCCTGGCGCGCGGTCCATTAGCGACGCTCCCCGGAGGCGCGGCGGAGGCTGGTGGGCCGTGTCCGCCCGTCGTCAGCCACCAGAGTGAAGGGTGGGCGCCGGCCCTGGCCCCAGAGCCCCAACCTCGGTCTGTCCCGGACCCGATCCTTTCCCCTTCGGGTCCCAGGAGTAAGGACTCGTACGGCAGCCACACGGGGACTGGACGCCGGCGCTAGGACTTGGGCACAGACAGATCTTTATGGGAACCCGAGCTGTTCCTCCCGGAGCCGGTCCTGCGGGGCGACTCGAGATTAGTGTTTATTCTGACAGTGGCCTTCCTGCCCCAAAGGCAGTGCCATCCGTGTAGTACACGAAGCAACGTAATACAACGACCTCTGTAGCTGACACTTGTAGAAAAAAAACATTTTCAACTTTTTAAAGGCCACTTTGGCAATAAAAAACTAAGTCACAAAGACCTCATTGGTTGTAGATGGGATTCTATGGGGTTGCCTCGCAATAAGGATTTTATTTATTTTTATTTTTCAGGCAAATACGTATTAATCATCTATGATCAGGCTTAGCCGTAACTACTGTTTAGCACTACGTGCTACATGCTTTTCAGGTGTTATCTCTAATGACTGCAATGCTGGAGGTTGATAATATTTTTCACCATTTTACAGTTAAAATTGAGACTCAGACACGTTAAGCAACTTTTTCAAGGTGAGAGGTCTATCCTCAGGACGAATTTAAATTTCAGCCTCTAATTGAAAACAGGATGTTTGCACCACCCGGAGTTGCCCTGGGCAGCACACTGACGTACTGAAGAATAAGGTGCAGGTTGGCATGCACACACATGCACACACAGACATGCAGGGTTCTCCTTCAGCTGGGGGACAGGGACGTTTGTAACTGATGCAAAGGACAAAGATTTGTCATAGGTGATCATTTAAGTATCGCAGCCCCTAATATTTGTTGATTTGAGATTGGATTTTTTTGTTAATTAACAGTGGGGTCTTTACTGGCCCAATAGAGTGTGTATGGGCTTATGGGTTAGTCCAAAAGCCAACCTCTGGAATTGTGTATCTATTGTTAGGAGACAGCGTAGAGAGTCAGCCCAGGGCCAGTCATTCAAGTACCTCTTGTTATCCCTCTAGTGTGCCAGGGGCCATGCTGCTGCTGGGGGTGTGATGTTGTATAGACCTGGTCTTTGTGCTGTTGGAAATTTCCGTTGGGCTGAGGCTGCGGGACAACTGTATTGATAGGGCTTCTACAGTAAAAAAAAAATGACTTCTTAAACTCAAGTCTCTATATCTAGGGCTGACTTCAACAGTTCATACCAAAGGTACTATGTCCTTGAACTCTGAAAGTTCTGTATGTGTGTGTACCAGTTAATCACTTTGTTTATTGTTGGTGTTTTAGATACTGACAAAACACTTCAGTGATGATGGAGTCAATCCCCTTCCTCTTTTCTGTGGAGAGCCTGCCATGGGAAAGTATTAGGTCTTTTCCAGTCTAACAGTCTCATGTTTCCATGTGTGATCAGCACTTCTTCACAGTGGCGTCCATTTCGGCCTGTGATGTGCTCAGAGTGAGTGCTGCTGAGCCAGGCCCGCCCTGTCCGCACCCTGCCGTCTCCACAGCAGACTTCAGCTGAGCTCTGGCTCTGGCCCGGGTCCTGGGCAACACGCTGGTGCCTGTTATGGCCTGCAGAGTCACCCGGCACCTCGCTTCCTCTGTCTCTTCTTGGTGACTGGCCACCATGAAAGCCAGTCCTGATTCAGTGATTCAGGGCTCCAGGTCCTGCCTGGGAGGGATGTCTGAAGAGTCTGCAGCCCCACTTCACAGCCCCCATGGACGCACCCTGCCCACTGGCTCCTGATAATTTCTCCAGCCTCTCTGTTTCTGATTAGAGTGAATAACAGGCTCCCACCACCTCGTTTTCAAATGTAAAATCTGTAACAATTTTATAGACACATTTTCTAGAAGTGATGGGAACCTACAGAACAATTTGAAAGCATATTTCCTAGAACTTCACTGTAAAACCTGCAAACACACAGAGACCTCTCCCTCTCAGGTGCTGAGCTCTGAGAAGAGGGTCTGATTTCGGCCTGGGCTGCCTTCGCCTGCAGGAGCCGGAAGGGAAGCAGCCCTGTGAGCTCCGGTGAGGGAACACGTAGACCTCACAGCCGTCAGTGAGCATGATAAGGCCATTGGGTGAGGACATGCCCAGGGGGGACTCCCGGGCCTGATGAGCCGCAGGACCAGGGCACCGGGAGGAAGACTGGCAATGGCTGGTCTCAGGGCGCAGTCGTGGGTGGGCCATCACGGAGTCTGAGAACATCCACTAGAAATGACTGCTGGACAATCAGAAGGGGGCCTGGCTCTCAGGAAAGAAGTGGAAACAGAGGGAACTTTGGGGTTGTAGAGTCAGCAGGCAGATTCTCAGGTTGTCTTTGTCCACAAAGCGTGATGCTTTTAGCAGGTTGTGAGCTGACTTTCAGTGAGTGAGGAAACTGAGTAGCAGAGGAAGTGCTTGGCTCGGTGGACTAGTCACATGAGTATTTTGCACAGGTGCTGGGTGGGCATCTGAATTGTCATGTGTATGTAAATATTTTTATTTTTCAGGTTAGAGGGCAATTCTGAAACAAATGCCTGCGACTGTTTATTCATAAAAATCCTGTGCAAGGGACATCGCCACATACCTGAGAATCAGTGAGTTGTAATGACTTGGATAACCTCCCTGTTACTGAGGCGTAAGTTTCATCCTCAAAATTGTTTAAACACAAACTAAGCAAATGGAGATCGCAGACTTAGCTATTTTCTGTGTTTTAAAGTGTGTATGCGTGCTGATAGCCTTAGAATCCGCTATTGCTCCCTGGGAGGAATTGTCAGAGGAGCCCATACCCTGTGTGCCCACGCTGGTCTGTCTGACACAGTTCACCACAGTCAGGTCTGCATGGACTGAACACCTGCCGTGTTTGACGGTTGTACTAGTGACCAGAAACAGACTGAGAGGTGGCCGGGCTCCCCGGGACCGCAGTGCAGCAGGTCTGAGCATGACGGCCACAGGAGGATGGCATGGAACGGGCCCAGGGAGTCTCGGTGTGACCCTCAGGCGGCAGCAGCCACTCCTGAACTCGGCAGCATCTGCGTCTGGACTTGGTGCTGTCCCACCGCCACGCTGGTGGTGACGGCTATGCTCGGAAACATCAGCTCTCACTGCACACTCATGTCCCTGCATGTGGCTGCCTCCTTGGGGCGGAGACGCTGGCAGTGGGTGTAGAAGACCGTGCTCTCCACAGAGCTCTCTGCACCTGTGAAGTGGGGGGGTGGCCCCCGCCCCATTTTGGAGGGAGCACCTGGGTGTCATTGTGACTGTTACTTTGAGAGAAACTGTTTAGGGAAGGCTATGGTGTGTGCTGTTTGAACACACTGTTTGTAATTTGGGCATGTGGGAATACGGGGTTCTAGCAACCGAAATGATCGTTTGGGTCTCCAACACCATGGGAGCTACACCTGGGCAGCCAGCCCTGAAGGGGTCCTCCCGTGTGTCGTATATCTCAGAACATGCTGCATCCTTAGGGAGTGACTGTTCTGCAAAGTCCTACAACTCTGAGCTGAGTGACACCTGTATAGCTTTGAACTTCTGAGCTGCTTCCACAAAGTTACACCCAGCTGCACTCTCAGTAGCAGTTGATAGAGGATGCCTGTTACATCCTTCCCCAAACAGGGCATTAAAAAATCTCTCCCAGGTGCATGGGAAAGATGGCACCTCCCTGTCACTGGAACTTCTCTGAGCCCTGGAGACACTGACCGCATGTCTGTGCTGGAGCTGTTGGCCTTTCCCTTCCCGGGAGGCCACCGGCTGTGCTCCCAGCACCACTGACAGGTCCTGTCTGTCAGCATTGGGTCTTTGCCCCTGAGATGCATGTCCTTTTCCACAGTCCCTGCGTGTTTCCCCCTGCTGTCATGGTCTTTGCCCCTGAGAAGGTTTCCCCACCTCCGCCCACCGCCATGTTTCAGGTGGATGCTCTGTGACGTCCAGGGTCCAGGAGGCAGGAGTGGTCTCCTCCCCTCCCCCACCCCGGGGGGCTTCCCTGTGGCCATCAGAACTCTCTCCCCGCCCCACCCTCACCTGTTCTAGAATTTACTGGACAGTAGGCTTGGTATCCCTAGTGACACAACAGAAGTCACTGTGACCTCACTGCACCCTGAGTGGCTCTGCTCAGACGTGGGTCCTGCCATCTCAGGAAGGGGAGCTCGTGCACCCCCAGTCGCTGCTCCACCCTTTACCCACAGTCCCACCATAGGATGCACGGCTTCCCTGGGTCCAGGTGAACACCCGCTGTCCAGGTGCCGCTGAAACAGGTGAGAGGGACAATTGAGTCCCTGCTGCTCCCGGTGTGTGTATGTGTGTGTGGGGCGGGGGGGGGGGGGTCAGGAGGCAGTGGGACCTCAGGGTTTCACAGAGGGGTCCAGGTGCCACGATGCAGAGCCGGAACACAGAAAGGGGGAGGTGGCAGGTACCTGGGGAGTTTGGCAGGCAGCCCAGGGCCAGGCTGGCTTCCAGAGCCAGGGATGTGTTTTAAAGTCAGGGACAAGGACAGCAGAGACTGTGGAGTCCAGTGGGACCCACCCAGGTGGAAGGCAGGGTGTGGAAAGAGGACAAGGGGGGTACAAGCAGCAGCATTGTCATTGTGACCAGAGCAGGTGGCTCCTGTCCGCACCAATGCCTGTGTAAGACCTTTGACCTCATCACAGCTGATCCCCGCTCCAGCCCCACATGGGGGCTGACCTTCCCAGTGGTCAGGACTTAGCACAGGTCACAGAGCTCGAGCCAGGTGGGTGGGGTTTTCAGCAGCAACTCGGCTCCAGTCTGAGAGACCAGGTGGTCAAGATGGCTGTACAGTCAGCAAGGCCCCTGGACTGGGTGCTGAGGCCTGAAGGTCAATGTGAGGGTGGAGAGATCTGAGTGACAGGGACACAGGCAGAGCACGCTGGGCCGGCGGGTAGCCTTGGTCACCCTGCAGGGTTTGGAGCGTCGGACTTCCTGAGATTAACACCAGTTTCCAACACCTGCTGGTTCTCGGCCAGCTCTGCTCTCTCACTGGCTGGCCGCCCCCCAGCTCCTGGAAAGGCCCGGGCAGGCTGCTGCTGTCTGGGCCAACGCAGCTCTGCTGGGCCCAAAGGGACAGACGGGAACAGCAGGCAGAGGACACAAACTCTCCCACCAGGCAGAGCTCTGCTTGCTGTCCCCACCTTTTCTGTGGCAGGAGGGTCGGTTTGCAGGTGCCACGCACTCAGGAGTCCGTGGGCCCTGCACGCTCTGTGAGCCACGCCTGGGCTGGCAGCTGGAAGACAGGGACCGAGATGGCCACTGCCTTCACCACTGACTGGGCTGTCTGGGCCTTGGGTCTCACTCTGATCCAGCTGCCTTGGGTCCTGCGGCGAGTGACCAGACCCTGGGTTCCGAGGAATGGGCTGGGGGCAGGCTTTTGCCGAAGCCAGGATCGGTAAGGTGGAGAGAGGAGAAAACGAAGTCACAGTGTGAGGACACCACTCTGTGGTGTTTGAGAAGACGGCTCCTGTGACCTAGCCCATTAGTAAATACGGACCCCAAATTTACAGTATTTTTATCTGTGACTCTAAAGTAGTCTACGAGGGCAATGGCCGTCTGTTTGGTTGAAAAATAGTAATATTTAGTATTGGAGACCCAAAAGTAAAATCAAATGTCATTTAAATTATTTTACCTTCTAAAAATGTTGAGTTTAAACTGTTGAAATTGTGATGATGCACATGACTCAGAAACAAAAACCTGAAAACATGTTTGTGGTAAAGGCCGCTTCCCACCTCTCCTGTCCTCTGCGCAGTTTGTCCGCGGTCCTCTGTGCAAGCAATGTCCTTCCTTCGATTTCTCGGAGCTCTTCATGTGCTGAGGATAGGAACTGTGGTCAGTTTCCTGTGTGTTTCCCGTAGTTCCCTGATGTAATGTGCATAAGCAAATACAAATGTGCGTGTCCACCTCCACTCTGTTTTGTACACAAATAGTAGCACCTTGTACGCACTGCACCCCACCTGGCTCTTTGCTTATGGGATGTGTTGGGGAGTCCCCCACAGCAGTACACGGAGCACTTTGCCCAGATCTGAAGCTGCCTGGTGTTCCATTGTGTGAGTGTTTGCTGCGGATGGGCACTTAACATTATTTCACGTCTTTCGTTGTAACAAACGAGGCTGCACTGAAAGCCTTGGTATATGTCACTGTGCGCCTCTCTTTAGAATCAATCCCGGGAAGTAAAATTGTTCAAAAGATATGTCCACTGTAATTTTATAGCTATTTCCAAATTTTTCTCCAATGTGTTACAGATTTACTCATCCAATGTATTAATATAAAAATGCCTCCATCTCTAATCTCACTATTATAAATTTTTTTTACTTTTGCCAATCTGATAGGTTTTATATTATTAATAAGGTTAAGCGTCACTTTGTCTTGTCTTTTCACTTGACTGTCTAGTTAAAGTGTTAGCCCATTTATCAATTGGGTTCATGATCTTTGTGTTGTTTATTGATTTCTAGGAGCTCTTTACATATTAGAGGTATGGGGTGTAATGGGTGGTAAAATATGAATGTTTTTTCTTTTTATTGAATTTATTGGGGTGACATTTGTTAATAAAACTATGCAGGTTTAAGGCAACAATTCTGTCGCGCATCATCCGTGTATTGTGTTCCGTGCTCATCACCCCAAGCCGAGGCTCCTTCCATCAGCCTGCCTTTCCCCTGTGCCCTCTTCCCCTCCCCCACGCCTGTGCGCTCTGACAATTACCATGCTGTTGCCTGTCTTTGGAAATACCTGTTTTTTCTTATCGCCTATCTTGATTTATGAATATGCTGATGCAGAAGTTTTATTGTTATGCAGTGTAATCTATGAATCCTTTTACTGCATTCAAATTTTCAATTTTCATTAAAAGACTCTTCCGTTGGTACAAAGTTGTAAAGGAATTTGCTCATGATTTCCATTAGTGCTTTTGTGATTTTATTTTTAACACTGAAATAATTGACTTGCTTGGAATTTATTTGGGTATACAGAGTGAGTTATGGGTGCAACTTTTTTCTTATTTATTTTGCCAGATGGTGACTCAGTTGTCCTCACGGCATTTATCACATAGTCATTTTTTTACTGTTATTTGAGATGTTGCCTTTATTACACACTGATCTCCCACGTGTTCTGTGTCTCCCTGGACTCTCCACTTGGTCTGTTGTTCCTGCATCTGCCCACGAGCCGGTGCAGCGGCATTTGACCTAGGACAGCGGTGTGATCAGGGGCTGGTGGGGTTCGCCCCCGTCTCCACGCTTTCCAGAGGTTCTGCCTGTCTTTTTCCTTTTCTGTTTCAACTCCAAAGAATGGCTTCCTGGGCCTTTGAAAGGGTCACTTAATAGAGGAGCTGCTGTCCAGCCAGGCACGGGCCTGCACGTGTTCTGATTGCTGCGATTCTCTGTCCCAGGCGCACATGAGCTCAGCTGTCCCTGAGCTCTGGGGAGGCTTCTGGGCCCGCACCACACAGCCCAGACAGTGTCCACCTGCTCCCTGGGGAGGACGTGGCATCGTCCACTTGTCCCTTTAGTGTCTGCCTTTGCAGACACGTGACCCAGCATTAGATGAGCAGAAAGGTTTGGTCACCAGTGAAGGCCGTTCTGAGAGCTCAGCCTCTGCGACTATAATAGCGAACTGCAGACAGGGGTTCAGTCTCCGCCCTTCACCAGATTTCTTGAACTGAGACCCAGGTGAGGACACCTGCAGCCCAGACAGGGGGACCTGTGTCCGTCAGAGGCACCTCCCTCCCAGAGCAGCCCATCCTGGGCCAAGGGGTCATGTGAAGGGTCACTTCCTCGCCATCACAGAGAGCAGGAATCCCAGTCTGCACACACATGCCCTTTCTTCCCCAGAGGCTGAGACGAAGGCGGAGTCTGAAAACGTTTGTGGCACAGAGACCCGTCCCCCTGACAGAACCAGGCCCACCCTGGACCAGAGACCCCCTTATCAGATATGTTGTTTATGGGGTTGGTTGCCATGGAGATGATCAAGTTAAAGATCTGGGTTTCTCCTTGAATCCGCACCAGTTTTAGGTGATAATGGACCCCTGTCTGAACCTATATTTCCTTCTTTCTTTTTTTATTTATGTTTAGAGAGAGGAAGGGAGGGAGAAAGAGAGGAAGAGAAACATCAGTGTGTGGAGGAAGGGGTGGGGTTTTGGACCCTGGTGGCTGGGTGCTGATATGACCTTTGAATTCACCTCAGATTTCTCATTTTTTTCAGAAAGGGGATAAAGATGTCCCTCTTCACTTCTCTAAGTGTGAAAGGAAAGGGAAGATAGGATTAAAATGTAGCTTTTAGGAAGAACTGTGTTTTCCAAAGTTCATAATAATGTCTCTTAGGATGAAAATTCCCAACTTGTTTTCCTTAGATTTACTGCTCATCAGTAAATGGAAAACTTAGTGTCTAGAAACTCCACCCAATTTCTTGGGTTCGGAACTGGTCTCAGAAGCCAGAAGCCTACATTTTATACCACTTTTGTCCCAAGACTTCTGTGTAAATGCCTAAGGAACGTAAACTCATTTTGGGGTGTGAATAAAACAAATATACGGTTATTTTGCTAAAAGCAAGATTAAACGAGGTCAAATTTGTTCAGAAAAGAGCACCCTGCTCTCACCCTTCCGTCTCGACCTCTGCGCCTCCCACTGACTTCCGATGGCCCCGAGACCTGGCTTCAGAGAGCCACCTCCTGGCACCACTGCTAAGGACGGGGGACCGGCCCTCCCTGGGGGACTGGGAGGGTGCAGGGTGGCGCCGTGAGTGTGAGTCCCCGGCCAGCATACCGGGGATGTGGCTACGTGCATGCTACTAAGGAGAGTTGTGGGGCCCTCAGGTCAGGAATTTAAGGAACAAACAGGCTGCCATCTCTCTGGGTGGACCACCTGACCCGCGCCGAGGAGGGTCACGGGTCACAGTGCCTTCGCCTCACAGCCTTTGCTTTGTGATGTCACCAGGGTGTGATCCTCAGTGCCACCACACCGTGGTGTCTGTGGCCTCAGAGCAGAAGTGGCACCAGTAGCGGAGAGAGGCGGCCGCAGGAGCCAGGCTCCCGTCGCACACAAGGAGAGCTTTGTCCTGCGGGCCTGGTTCCCACTGGCACTCAGAAGGGTAGGTGCTCACTCTCACTACCTGCCACCAGCTCCAGGCCGGGCTGATGGATCCCCAGGCCCCTACAGCCATGGGGTGTCCCTGAGACCCTTTCTGAACCACATGGGTCAAACACATGTCCTCTGAGATATTCCCATCTTTGAGTGTCTTCATTCTTGACCTAACTGTGGCGTACGTGGCCAGGAGTGAGGGGCGTAAAGCTTGATGACACATTGAGTTCTGGAGGCAGCTTTACTGGGAGCTCCTGAGTTCGTTCACAGTAAAGGAGTTCATTCAAGTACAGGGAGAAGGGAGGGAGAGGGTAAGGCAGTGTCGGCCGTTCCTCTCCTTGTCGCTTTCCTGTCACCGAGTCCCTCGGACAGAGTTGCTGCTGGGAGTGGACAAGGCGGCCGCTGGAACCTGGGGCCTGGTGGAGCCTTTGCTCGTAGCCCACCGACGTTTGTCCCAGTCGTGGTGTGGAGCTGCCACAGTGTGGAGCTGCCACACTGCCCCAGAACTCCACCGGGATGATTTTTTTCCTTTTTCTGGCCAATTTCCATTGCCACTTTGTCTCCACAGGGGGTGTGTCCCCACCACCTGCACAAATCGTCTCCTCTGGGCAAGGAACTGTGATGGCGGAGCAGACCCATGACATGGCCGGGGGTGAGTGTGACGGGGACCGGGGTGCCCCTGAGGAAGCAGGGACGCATGCTCAGAACAGCATCACGTGTGAACCAGTCCACGTGCCATGTCCTCCCTGGCTCACGGTGAAGCCAGCCGCCAGCACGACCTCCGCGTCTCCGAGCAGGTCAGTGGACTTTGGGAAAGGGACAATACACTGCCAGGCGTGGGCCTTAGGGAAGCCTCCAGGGTCCTCGGGCTCCCTCAGACCTGCGGCCAGGCCTGGGCGGGATCCAGAGAGGACTCCATGGCCAGGGTGACAGGGACCTTCAGGGAAAGGAGCCCAGGAGAGACAGGGACAGACAGAAACAGAGAGGAAGAGACATGCAAAGGCAGACAGAGACAGAGACACACAAAGACATTCAGACACACAAAGATACACAAAGACAGACAGAGACACAATGAAACACATGGGGAGAGAAGAGACACAGAGAGAGACAGACACGCAGGGACACACAGGGAGACACAGAGACAAAGAGACAGAGTCTGTGGGCTGGGGGAGGCCTGGCAGACCCAGGGAAGGGGAGGGTGCTGAGGGGACGGCAGCTCATGTAAATTGTGGGGATGGTGACAGGTGACCAAGGCCACAGGCTGACAGCGGTAAGAGGGCGAGAAGTACCCACCGTTCATGCCTGCGGTAGCTAGCGGGTCAGCGCCCTGGTCGGGGGTGAAGCCGCTCTCCTGAGACAGGGTCTCAGCTCTGGAAGGAAAGGTGGTCAGATGCGTCAGAAGGACACATTTGGGGCTCAGAGCCTGGCGGAGGCAGTGAGCCCCATGTAAATGGGTCGTCAGGCTTGGCGAGGACCCTGTGGATTTCCCTGTCCTCCTGTCCTCGTGGGCAGGGTCCCATGTGGACATTCCAGGACATACACTGAAGCTGTCACAAGGCCTGTCTCACCTGTAATTCAGACATGAAATTTTCTTAGAACAAGATGAACTTTATGATGCAATTTAAAAAGTTTCCCTAGATGTTCTGATTGCAATATACCTAGTGAGTTTGTCTTTGAGGAGCCCTGGGCTTTGTGGAACTTCCTGGAGGGGCAGGGGCTGCAGTGGGGACCCTGGGTGGCCAGAGAGCCCGCACAGCACAGCAGGGTCCCAGGCCCGGCAAAGTGCACGTGGCTCACACTGGTCGTCCTGCACCTGGCAGCCGTGGGCCGAAACACAAACTGACCACATGTAACGCAGACACTCCCAGGGTCCGCCACAGCCCTGGGAGGGGGCCCAAGCCCATGTCCCTTGCCGGACACTGCCTTGTCTTCAGCCTGTGACCTCCCAGTGACAGCGCCCAAGAAACACTCAGGTGGTCTCGGGAAAGAATCCTGGGTCAGTGTCAGAGGTAACCTGGGGACATCGCACCTCCTCACAATACACCACTCCCAGGTGTGACATTTAACTGGCATATCTCATAACACAGTGCACAAGATGTGTGGCACTGAACAGGGGTGTGTTCTATCCATACGCTCACGGAAGTGTGCACAACAATCACTGTGCTGTCTGGGCTTTTCGTCACACTCACAAGTCACAGCTCTGGTGGCACCCAGTGCACCACGTGACTGGAATGGAACACAGGACCATGCTTAGAAACTGTGAACTAGTGCAAGACGGCCTAAGCAGCACAGGGGTGCAAGCAGGAAGACCCTGGACAGGATCTGTCTCTGAGAGTGGGCACCCTAGCAGGGACCCCCAGGGGAGCCCCTGAGCACCAAGCACCTGGGCATGGACCCACCTGAGCTGGGAAAGCCCTCGGAGTCACCCCCTAAGCAAAGACCCCTAAGCGGCACCTCGCTGAACCGGAACTGCACTGATGATAGACCCTCTTGATCAGAGCCCCCCTGAGCATGAACTCCTAGACTCTGTGTGACCCCAAAACAGGTGCTTCTGTGAGCGTGGGTGCCCTGAGCATGAGCTCATGGGAGTCTTCACTCCCCGCATCACAGACACCCCTCAGCCTTAACTGTTCAGAGTCCAGACCATCCTGGAACGCACCTCCTTCAGAATGCACCGCGCTGAACACAGACTCCCGCAGCGTGAAACACCCCGAGCACCACCCACAGGGTGGGCCCCCCGACCATGGACTCTGCTGACCACACCCTGCCCCGGTCACAGCCTGCCTGACCTTCACATGTCCACGTGGACTATGCATAGGGCTAGCACGCATGTGATCGGCACGTGTGCCCTGAGATGCACACTCCTCCCTGAGCAGATAACCCCCAAGCAGGGACAACTAGCATGACCCTATTTATCATGGACCTCGGGGTCACCATTCTCCAGACCACCCCTCTCCTGAACATGCACACAGGAGGTTATAAACAGCCTCTACACCTGTGCTCACCTCAGCATAGACAGATGCTCTGCCCAGCAGCCCTTCCGAGTCTAAGTATGGCCACACTGTGTACCTGCCCTGAGCACAAAACCTCGGCACAGTGCACGCACAGTGAGACTGGGCCCTCCAGAGCACAATCGCCTGAGTGCTGAGTGTCCAGACACGCACCACGGGGCAGAGGCTTTCCCGATCATGTGCTGCTGAGCTTGTACGTCCGGGATCAAGCATAAGCCCCGTGCGTGACGTGTTCTGACCACAGGAGGCCTGAGTGTGGAGCCTGGTGGCCATGATGCCCAACGATGGACTCTACTCTGTGATATAGACAACCCTGTCATGGACCTGGATGGGTACAGAAATACCTTAAGAAATGAATCATTGGACGAAGAAAGCTGATTCCCATGGAATGACCTTGGAACTGACACCCTCAGCATTCTCTCCGTGTACATGGATTCCTCTGATCATGGAATCCCTGAGTGGAAACACTTCTGAGGATCAACCCCATTAGCTTGGGTCTTCCTGATTTTGGATGTTCCTCATAATTCCCCTAACCCTTTTCCCTGTAGAGAGAATGGGCCCCCTCATTTATGTGTACACTCTCTACCTGTAGCTTCCCAAGCATGGAAGCCCCAAATTGTGACCCTCCTGATCTTGGAGCGGCTTTTGAAAACCGCCCGGTCCTAGCCCCACTTAGGCATGTACCCTGCTGGTCATGTGTAACCCCTGAGCATGAAACTGTTGCCCTTGGCGTCTTCTGGGCAAGAACCAGCTTTGGGGCTCACACTTGTGTTCATGGGCCTTCAAGGGTACACTCTCTTGCTTGTAAACCCTTGTTGCTATGTACCCTCAGTCCTGCAGCCTTTTGTTGGCATGTACCCTTTGTTGTTGTATATTCCCTTAATGTGTGCTCTCCCGAGAAGCCATGCGCTCACTCTGGACGGACCTGTCTCTGTTCACCAAGGGTCAGTCAGTCAATGGAGAAAACACTCATGAGCACAGACCCACTTCATTTGGCTCCCACCTCGCAATTGTCAAGTTCTGAGAATTAATTCTCCTGAGTGTACACTTGTTGAGCGGGCCATCCCCACTGTAAACCCCATCAACATCCACTCTGGGATGTGAAAGTTCTGGACGGAGTCTCCTCTGAGCCCGGATGCCAAAATTGTGGAAATTCTGAGTTATCTCATGCCCAAGTCATCAATTTCCCTGATCGTAGCCCATTTGGAGCATGTGCACCACAGGTCTCCCATCAGCCCTGTTGTGTTCATTGCTCACAAGGGCACCCAAACTGGAAACCCTCCTCTCATGATCTGTGCCTCGGTCAACCACCATGTTCTGGCAGCCTGTGAGCTTGTATCCCATGAATCAAGTGTGAACCCAGTATATGTAATGTTCTGGGCACAGGAGGCCCGAGTGTGAAACTAGGTGCCTCTGATCCCCAATCACGCAGTCCACCCTTACGACAAATGCACCCACTTGTAGACCTGGATGGCTATGGAAATATCTTAACAAAAGAATCATTGGATGGAAAAACCTGCTTTGGGTGGAGTTCCACTGTTATACCCATCCTTAGCATTCTCTATGTGAGTGGGGATTCCTCTGCTCCAGGAATGCCAGAGCAGAAACACTTCGGAGGATCATGCAGGTAAGTGTGGATCTTCCTGATATGGATGCCCCTCATCATAACTCCCTGAAAGTGAAGACACCCCCTCATTTACATGTACCCTCTGTTCGTATATGGTCCTGAGCAGGGAAGTCCCAAATTATGATCCTACTGGTCTTGTACAGTTTTGTGAAAACCCACCTGGTCCTAGCCCCCCAGGGGCCTGTACCCTGTTGATCAAGGATAACCCCTGATCATGTAACTGCTGCCCTGGGCATCTTCTGGGCAAGGTACAGCCTTGTGACACAAAATTGTATGTATGAGCCCTTGAAGTGTACACTCTCCTACTTGTTAACCCTTGTTGTGAGGTCCCCTAACTCTTGTAGCCTTTTTTCCCACATACCCCTTGTTATTGTATATTCCCCCAGTGTGTGCTCTCCTTAGTGGCCATACTCTCAGTCTCGGTGAGCCTGTCTCTCCTCACCAAAGCTAAGTCAGTGAAAGGACCACACCCACAGCTGAGTGGGGATCCTGTTCCTTTGAGACCCCCTGGAGGAATGCAGAAGTTGTGAGAATTCACCCTCCTGAGTGGGCCATCCTCACTGCCACCCACATCAACATTGCCCTGCAGAATGTGAAAGCTCTGAGCCAAAGGGGAATGGAAGAGTTTCCAAGGATGTCAACATGGTGGAAATTCTGAATTATCCCGTTCCATAGTCATCAGTTTCCTCGATCCTAGCCCATTTGGAGCATGTCCACCGCAGGTCTGGCCTCAGTCCTGTTGTGTTCATTCCTTACAATGGCGCCCAAACTGAAAACCCGCCTATGATGATCTGCACCACAGCCAAGCATTGTGACCTCATATAAAATGAGGTGGTAGCCCAGCATCAAGCATGAACCCTGTGTGTGTAATGTTCTGAGCAGAGGAGGCCTGAGTGTGGAGCTAGGTGGCCATGATCCCCAGTCATGGACTCCGCTCCACGGCATAGGCACCACTCTTGTGAACCTGGATGAGTACGGAAATATCTTAACCAACGAGTCATTGGATGAAGAAACCTGCTTCCCATGGAATTCCTCTGTAACAAACATCTTTAGCATTCACTACGGGAGCATGGATTTCTGTGATGGTGGAATCCCTGAGCAGAAACACTTCTGAGGATCAACCTCCTTAGCTGGGATCATCCTGATTTTGGATGCTCTTCATCATAATTCCCCTAACTCTTTTCCCTGTAGAAAGAATGTACCCCTCATTTATGTGTACCCTCTCTACCTGTAACTTCCTGAGAATGGAAGCCCCAAATTGTGACCGTCCTGATCTTGGACCGGCTTTTGAAAACGGCCTGGTCCTAGCCCCACTTGGGCATGTACCCTGCTGGTCATGTGTAACCCCTGAGCATGAAACTGTTGCCCTTGGCATCTTCTGGGCAAGGACCAGCCTTGTGGCCCACACTTGTACACGTGGGCCCTTGAAGGGTACACTCTGTTGCTTGTAATCCCTTGTTGTTATGTACCCTCAGTATTGTAGCCTTTTGTTTGCATGTACCCCTTGTTGTTGTGTATCCTCCCAACATGTGTTCTCCGGAGAAGCCATGCACTCACTCTCGACAGACCTGTCTCTGTTCACCAAGGGTAGTCAGTCAATGGAGAAAACACTCATGAACACAGACCCATGTCATTTGGCTCCCACCTGGGAACGGAAGAGTTTTGAGAATTAATTCTCCTGAGTGTACACTTACTGAGTGGCCCATCCCAAGTGTAAACCACATGAACATCCCCTCCAGGTTGTAAAAGCCCTGGATGGAGTCTCCTAGAGTATGGATGTCAGCATCATGGAAATTCTGAATTTTGCCATGCCCAACTCATCAGTTTCCCTGACCGTAGCCCATTTGGAGCATGTACACCTCAGGTCTCCCATCAGCCCTGTTGTGTTCATTGCTCCCAAGGGCACCCAAACTGAAAACCCTTCTATGATGATCGGCACCACAGCCAAGCATTGTGACCTCATATAAAATGAGGTGGTACCCAAGCATCAAGCATGAACCCTGTGCATGTAATGTTCTGAGCACAGGAGGCCTGAGTGTGGAGCTAGGTGGCCATGATCCCCAGTCATGGACTCCGCTTCACAGCATTGGCACCACTCTCATGAACCTGGATGAGTACGGAAATATCTTAACAAATGAGTCATTGGATGAAGAAACCTGCTTCCCATGGAATTCCTCTGTAACAAACATCTTCAACATTCACTATGTGAACGTGGATTTCTGTGATGGTGGAATCCCTGAGCAGAAACACCTCTGAGGATCAACCCCATTACCTTGGGTCTTCCTGATTCTGGATGCCCCTCATCATAAGTCCCCTCTTTTCCCTGTAGAGAGAATGGACCACCTCATTTATGTGTACCTTCTGTACCTCAGCATATTCCCTCAGTGTGTGCTCTCCCGAGAAGCTACAAATTGTGACCCTCCTGATATTGGACCGAGTTTCTGAAAGCTGCCCGGTTGTAACCCGACTTGGGCATGTGCCCTGCTGGTCATGTGCAACCCCCGAGCATAGAACGGTTGCCCTTGGCATCTCCTGGGCAAGGACCCAGCCTTGTGGCCCACTCTGGTGCTTATGGGCCTTTCAAGGGTACACTCTCTTGCTTGTAAACCCTTGTTGCTGTGTACCCTCAGTATTGTAGCCTTTTGTGAGCATATACCCCTTGTTGTACATTCCCTGAAAGTGTGCTCTCCTGAGCAACCACGCACTCACTCTGGACGGACCTGTCTCTGTTCACCAAGGGTGAGTCAGTCAATGGAAAAAACACCCATGAGCACAGACCCATGTCGTTTGGTTCCCATCTGGGAACAGAAGAGTTTGAGAATCAATTCTCCTGAGGATGGACCAGCTGAGTGCGGCCATCTTCACCGTTAACCACATCAGCATCCACTCTGGGATAGGAAAGCTCTTGTCCAAATCTCTTCTGAGCATGGATGTCTACATCGTGGAAAATCTGAATGCTCCCGTGCCCAAGTCATCAGTTTCCCTGATCACAGCCCGTTTGGTGCATGTGCGCTGCAGGTCTTCCATCAGCCCTGCTGTGTTCCTTGCTCACAAGGGCACCCGCATGAGAAACACTCCTGTCATGATCTGCACCTCGGCCGACCACAATGACCTGGCACCACGTGAGCTTGTACCCCAAGGCCTAAGTATCAACCCAGTATATGTAATGTTCTGAGCACAGGAGGCCCGAGTCTGGAGCTAGGTGGCCATGATCCCCAATCATGGACTCCGCTCTGCAGGTTAGGCACCATCTTGTGGACTTGGATGAGTATAGAAATATCTTAAATGAATGATTGGACAAAAAAACCAGCTTTGCTTGCAGTAAGCGATTACAGACATCCTTAGCATTCAGTACATGGGCGTGGATTCCTCTGATAATGGGATCCCTGAGCAGAAACACTTCTGAGGATCATACAGGTAAGTGTGGATATCCTGATTTTGGGTGCCCCTCATCATAACTCCCTGAGCCTTTTCTCCTGTAGAGAGAATGGACCCCCTCACTTGCATGTACTCTCTGTACGTATATGTTCCTGAGCACCAATGCCCTGAATTGTGACCCTACTGGTCTTGTACAGTTTTGTGAAAACTCACCTGGTCCTAGCCCCCCAGGGGCATGTACCCTGTTGATAAGGTATAACCACTGATCATGTAACTGCTGCCCTGGGCATCTTCTGGGCAAGGTACAACCTTGTAACACAAAATTGTATGTATGAGCCCTTGAAGGGTACACTCTCCTACTTGTTAACCCTTGTTGTGAGGTCCCCTAACTCTTGTAGCCTTTTGTTCCCACGTACCCCTTGTTATTGTATATTCCCCCCAATGTGTGCTCTCCTTACTGGCCATGCCCTCAGTCTCGATGGGCCTGTCTCTCCTCACCAAAGGTAAGTCAGTGAAAGGACCACACCCACAGCTGAGCGGGGATCCTGTTCCTTTGGGACCCCCTGGAGGAATGGAGAAGATGTGAGAATTCACCCTCCTGAGTGGGCCATCCTGACTGTCACCCACATCAACATCGCCCTGCAGAATGTGAATGCTCTGAGCCAAAGGCGAATGGAAGAGTTCCATGGATGTCAACATCATGGAAATTCTGAATTACGCCGTGCCCTAGTCATCAGTTTCCTCGATCCTAGCCCATTTGGAGCATATCCACCGCAGGTCTGGCCTCAGCCCTGTTGTGTTCATTCCTATCAAGGGCGCCCAAACGGAAAAGCCTCCTCTAATGATCCGCACCACAGCCAAGCATTGTGACCTCATGTAAAATGAGGTGGTACCCCAGCATCAAGCATGAACCCTGTGTGTGTAATGTTCTGAGCACAGGAGGCCTGAGTGTGGAGCTAGGTGGCCATGATCCCCAGTCATGGACTCCGCTCCACAGCATAGGCACCACTCTCCTGAACCTGGATGATACGGAAATATCTTAACAAAGGAATCATTGGATGAAGAAACCTGCTTCCCATGGAATTCCTCTGTAACAAACATCTTCAGCATTCACTACGTGAGCGTGGATTTCTGTGATGGTGGAATTTCTGGTGGAGCAGAAACACTTCTGAGGATCAAACCCGTTGGCTTGGGTATTCCTGATTTTGGATGCTCTTCATCATTAATTCCCCCAACCCTTTTCCCTGTAGAAAGAATGTACCCCCTCATTTACGTGTACCCTCTCTACCTGTAACTTCCTGAGAATGGAAGCCCCAAATTGTGACCCTCCTGATCTTGGAGCGGCTTTTGAAAACCGCCTGGTCCTAGCCCCGCTTGGGCATGTACCCTGCTGGTCATGTGTAACCCCTGAGCATGAAACTGTTGCTCTTGGCATCTCCTGGGCAAGGACCAGCCATGTGGCCTACACTTGTACACGTGGGCCCTTGAAGGGTACACTCTGTTGCTTGTAAACCCTTGTTGCTATGTACCCTCAGTATTGTAGCCTTTTGTTTGCATGTACCCCTTGTTGTTGTGTATCCTCTCAACGTGTGTTCTCCAGAGAAGCATGCACTCACTCTCGACAGACCTGTCTCTGTTCACCGAGTGTCAGTCAGTCAGTGGAGAAAACACTCATGAGCACAGACCCATGTCATTTGGCTCCCACCTGGGAACGGAAGAGTTTTGAGAATTAACCCTCCTGAGTGTACACTTACTGATGGGCCATCCCGACCGTAAACCACATGAACATGCCCTCCAGGTTGTGAAAGGTCTGGATCGAGTCTCCTCTGAGTACGGATGTCAACATCATGGAAATTCTGAATTATCCTGTGCCCTAGTCATCAGTTTCCTGGATCCTAGCCCATTTGGAGCATGTCCACCGCAGGTCTGGCTTCTGCCCTGTTGTGTTCATTCCTTACCATGGCGCCCAAACTGAAAACCGACCTATGATGATCTGCACCACAGCCAAGCATTGTGACCTCATGTAAAATGAGGTCATACCCAGCATCAAGCATAAACCCTGTGCGTGTAATGTTCTGAGCTTAGAGGCCTGAGTGTGGAGCTAGGTGGCCATGATCCCCAGTCATGAACTCCGCTCCACGGCATAGGCACCACTCTCCTGAACCTGGATGAGTACGGAAACATCTTAAGAAACGAGTCTTGGATGAAGAAACCTGCTTTCCATGGAATTCCCTTGTAACAAACATATTTAGCATTCACTACGTGAGCGTGGATTTCTGTGATCATGGAATCCCTGAGCAGAAACACATCTGAGGATCAACCCCATTAGCTTGGATCTTCCTGATTCTGGATGCCCCTCATCATAAGTTCCCTCTTTTCCCTGTAGAGAGAATGGACCCCCTCATTTACATGTACCTTCTGTACCTGTAGCTTCCCAAGCATGGAAGCCCTAAATTGTGACTCTCTTGATCTTGGACAGGGTTTCTGAAAACTGCCTGGTCCTAACCCCACTTGGGCATATACCCTGCTGGTCATATGTAACACCTGAGCATGAAACAGTTGCCCTTGGCATCTCCTGGTCAAGGACCAGCCTTGTGGTCTACTTTTGTGCTTATGGGCCTTTCAAGGGGACACTCTCTTGCTTGTAAACCCTTGTTGTGTACCCTCAGTATTGTAGCCTTTTGTTAACATGTACACCTTGTTGTACATTCCCTGAACGTGTGCTCTCCTGAGAAGCCATGCATTCACTCTCGACAGACCTGTTCACCAAGGGTCGTTCAGTCAATGGAGAAAACACTCATGAGCACAGACCCATGTCATTTGGTTCCCATCTGGGAACGGAAGAGTTTTGAGAATCACATCTCCTAAGGATGGACCAGCTGAGCGCGGCCATCTTGACCGTTACCATATCAACATCGCCCCCAGGACGTGAAAGCTCTTGTCCAAATCTCTTCTGAGCATGGATGTCTACATCGTGGAAAATCTGAATAATCCCATGCCCAAGTCATCAGTTTCCCTGATCCCAGCCCATTTGGAGCATGGGCACCGCAGGTCTCCCATGAGCCCTCTGTGTTCCCTGCTCACAAGGGCACCCACATGAGAAATCCTCCTGTCATGATCTGCACCTCGGCCAACCACCATGATCTGGCACCATGTGAGCTTGTACCCCATGAATCAAGCATGACCCCAGTATATGCAATGTTCTGGGCAGAGGAGGCCTGAGTGTGGAGCTAAGTGGCCCTTATCCCCAATCTCGGATGCCACTCTGTGGCGAGTGCACCCAATTACAGACCTGGATGGCTTATGGAAATATCTTAACAAAAGAATCATTGGATGGAAAATCCTCCTTTGGGTGGAGTTCCACTGTTACACCCGTCCTTAACATGCTCTACGTGAGTGGGGATTCCTCTGATGGAGGAACCCCTGAGCAGAAGCACTTCTGAGGATCATGCAGGTAAGTGTGGATCTTACTGATATGGATGCCCCTCATCATAACTCCCTGAAACTGAATACACCCCCTCATTTACGTGTACCCTCTGTACATATATGGTCCTGAGCAGGGAAGTCCCAAATGGTGACCCTACTGGTCTTGTACAGTTTTGTGAAAATCCACCTGGTCCTAGCCCCCCTTGGGCCTGTACCCTGTTGATCAAGGATAACCCCTGATCATGTAACTGCTGCCCTGGGCATCTTCTGGGCAAGGTACAGCCTTGTGACACAAAATTGTATGTATGAGCCCTTGCAGGGTACACTCTCCTACTTGTTAACCCTTGTTGTGAGGTCCCCTAACTCTTGTAGCCTTTTGTTCCCACGTACCCCTTGTTATTGTATATTCCCCCAATGTGTGCTCTCCTTACTGGCCATGCCCTCAGTCTCGATGGGCCTGTCTCTCCTCACCAAAGGTAAGTCAGTGAAAGGACCACACCCACAGCTGAGCGGGGATCCTGTTCCTTTGGGACCCCCTGGAGGAATGGAGAAGTTATGAGAATTCACCCTCCTGACTGGGCCATCCTCACTGTCACCCACATCAACATTGCTCTGCAGAATGTGAAAGGTCTGAGCCAAAGAGGAATGGAAGAGTTTCCATGGATGTCAACATGGTGGAAATTCTGAATTATCCCGTTCCCTACTCATCAGTTTCCTCGATCCTAGCCCCTTTGGAGCATGTCCACCGCAGGTCTGGCCTCAGCCCTGTTGTGTTCATTCTTTACAATGGCGCCCAAACTGAAAACCCTCCTCTGATGATCCGCACCACAGCCAAGCATTGTGACCTCATGTAAAATGAGGTGGTACCCCAGCATCAAGCATGAACCCTGCGCGTGTAATGTTCTGAGCACAGGAGGCCTGAGTGTGGAGCTAGGTGGCCATGATCCCCAGTCATGGACTCCACTCCACGGCATAGGCACCACAATCCTGAACCTGGATGAGTACGGAAATATCTTAACAAAAGAATCACTGGATGAAGAAACCTGCTTCCCATGGAATTCCTCTGTATCAAACATCCTTAGCATTCACTACGTGAACGTGGATTTCTGTGATCGTGGAATCCCTGAGCAGAAACACTGCTGAGGTTCAACCCCATTACCTTGGATCTTTCTGATTTTGGATGCTCTTCATCATAATTCCCCTAACCCTTTTCCATGTAGAAAGAATGTACCCCCTCATTTATGTGTACCCTCTCTACCTGTAACTTCCTGAGAATGGAAGCCCCAAATTGTGACCCTCCTGTGTTGGAGTGGCTTTTCAAAACCGCCTGGTCCTAGCCCCACTTGGGCATGTACCCTGCTGGTCATGTGTAACCCCTGAGCATGAAACTGTTGCCCTTGGCATCTTCTGGGCAAGGACCAGCCATGTGGCCCACACTTGTACACGTGGGCCCTTGAAGGGTACACTCTGTTGCTTGTAAACCCTTGTTGTTATGTACCCTCAATATTGTAGCCTTTTGTTTGCATGTACCCCTTGTTGTTGTGTATCCTCTCAACGTGTGTTCTCCAGAGAAGCCATGCACTCACTCTCGACAGACCTGTCTCTGTTCACCAAGGGTAGTCAGTCAATGGAGAAAACACTCATGAGCACAGACCCATGTCATTTGGCTCCACCTGGGAATGGAAGAGTTCTGAGAATCAATTCTCCTGAGAATGGACCAGCTGAGCCTGGCCATCTTGACAGTTAACCATATCAACATCCCCCGCCCAGGACATGAAAGCTCTTGTCCGTATCTCTTCTGAGTATGGATGTCTACGTCATGGAAAATCTGATTCATCCTGTGCCCAAGTCATCAGTTTCCCTGATCCTAGCCCATTTGGAGCATGGGCATCGCAGGTCTCCCATCAGTCCTGCTGTGTTCCTTGCTCACAAGGGCACCAGAATGAGAAATCCTCCTGTCATGATCTGTACCTCAGCCAACCACTGACATCTGGCACCACATGAGCTTGTACCCCAAGGCCTAAATATCAACCCAGTATATATAATGTCCTGAGCACAGGAGGCCTCAGTGTCGAGCTAGGTGGCCATGATCCCCAATCATGGACTCTGCTCTGCAGCATAGGCACCCCTCTTGTGGACTTGGATGAGTATAGAAATATCTTAAATGAATTATTGGACAAAAAAACCTGCTTTGCATGGAGTAAGCCATTACAGACATCCTTAGCATTCAGTAAGTGGGCGTGGATTCCTCTGATGGTGGAATCCCTGAGCAGAAACACTTCTGAGCATCATGTAGGTAAGTGTGGATCTTCCTGATGTGGATGCCCGTCATCATAACTATCTGAGGTATTTTTCCTGTAGTGAGAATGTACCCCCCCATTGCATGTACCTATGTTCCTGAGCACCAATGCCCCGGATTGGGACCCTACTGATCTTGTACGATTTTGTGAAAACCCACCTTGTCCTAGCTCCCTTTAGACATGTACCCTGTTGATCAGGTATAACCCCTGAGCATGTAATTGTTGCCCCTGGCATCCTCTGAGCAAGGATCAGCCTTGTGGCCCACACTTGTATGCATGGGCCCTTGAAGGATACACCCTCTTGCTTGTTAACCCTTGTGAGGTACCGTAACTTTGTAGCCTTTTGTTCGCATGTAGCCTTGTTGATGTATAATCCCTTAACTTGTGCTCTCCTTTGTGGCCATGCCCTCACTCTAGACAGTCCTGTCTTTGTTCACCAAGGGTCAGTCAGTGAAAGGACCACACCCACACCTGAGCAGGGATCCTGTTTATTTGGGACCCCCTTTGGGAATGGAGAAATTTTGAGATTTCACCCTCCGGAACAGGCCATCCCGACTGTCACCCACACCAACACCCCACTCGGGTCCGTGAAAGCTTTGGGCCATGCTCTCTTTTGAGCATGGCTGTCAGCATCATAGAAGAAATTCTGAATCATCCCATGCCCAGGTCATCAGTTTCGCTGATTGTAGCCCATTTGGAGCACATGCACCGCAGGTCTAGTCTCAGCCCTGTTGTGTTCATTCCTCACGATGGTGCCCTAACTAAATCCACTCCTGTGATGATCTGCAGCACAGCCAAGCATCATGACCTTACACTACATGAGTTTGTACCCCAAAGATCAATCCTGAACCCAGTATATGTAATGTTCTGAGCACAGGAGGTCTGAGTGTGGAGCTAGGTGGCCATGACCCCCCAATCATGGACGCTGCTCCACGGCAAACACACCCACGTAATGGACCTAGATGGGTTCGGAAATGTCTTAACAAGTGAATCATTGGACAAAGAAACCTACTTTGCATGGAGTTCCCCTCTTACAGACATCCTTAGCATTCACTACGTGAGCGGGAATTCCTCTCATCATGGAATCCCTGAGCCAAAATACTTCTGAACGTGAAACTGGTAAGTGTGGATCTTCCTGATTTTGATCCCCCCCAGCATAACTCTCCTCACCTTTTTCCCTGTAGAGAGGATGTTCTCCCTAGTTTACATGTAAAACATGTAAGTTCAGATGTACTTGCACCTTCCTGAACATGGATCCCCCAAGCTGTGACTCCCCTGCTCGCGTCCTGGTTGTAAACATGTTGGTCCCAGTTCCCCCCCTTGTCACGTTCCCTTTGAGCATGTGCAACCTCTGAGCCTGTACCTTTCTGAACACCAACTCTTCTGGGTTTGGACCCCTGTGGCTGAACTGTTCTCGAGTGGACCTGGTAAGTGTGGGTTCTCCCAAGGAGGCCCCCCTAGTAATAAACTGCCGTGATCTCATCTCTTTCTGTTCCTGTCCCTCATCAGTAATGCAGAGACCATGAGAATGTACATTCCAGATGTGAGTTCCAGATGTGGGTGCGTACATTCTTGACTCCGTCATCCTGAACCATAGGCCTGTCCTGAGGATACACCCTGGTGACCTTGGGCTTGGTGAGTACGTACCCACTGTGGCAGGGAACACTGCTCAGAATGAACCTCTCAGAGCATGGGGTCTCTGAGCATGGACCACCCAGAGCTGAACAACCTGCACGTCCTGAGCTGCCCCTCCTCAAAGTGGAACCACTCGGGTACAGTAAGTAACTGTCCCAAGAATGCCCCAGGTATTAGTCAGTTGGCGACAGCTCCTATGGAAAGGGAGCCAGGCTCATTCCCTGTGACTCCAAGGACTTAGGTTGGCACTAGAGGTGGAAGTGGGTGGTGGCCTACTTCCCATCACTGTGGGAAATGACTTCGTGCAATGACAGCTGTGACCCCTGTGGGCTGGGGTTGCCTCTGACCGAGTCCCCCGGGTACAGCAGGGTGCTGGGGTCCCTGGGAAGAAGCTCACAGCAGATTGGTGCTTCTCTGGTGTGGTGGGCTTGGCCTGGGTGTCTTGGAGGTGTGATTCCAGAAAATTCCACAAGGTAAGAGCAGCCTCATGATACAACTCACAGATCATGTTTTTGTATTATTTATAAGAAGCTCCAACGGGCTTTAGAGAGAAGACACCACACTCTCCTCTGGAGATTCCCAGGCCATGAGCACCAGGGACTGGGCTGGGTGCATCCTGGGGCTCCAGGAAAGGGGCGCAGTGACCACGTGCACCCTTGCACCCTGCTGCATGCAGGATGTCCTTGCTTTCTCCCCATTAGGTGGGGTCTGGTCTCATGGCGACCCCAGTGTGCAGACAGGGGCCCTGGCCACCTGGATTTTCCAGGGACTCTTGGACTTAACTCACTTCAGGTGAGTACACAGAGAAAGCCAAGCCCTGGAGAAACCCAGGTGAGTGTTCAAGAGCTCATGCTCTCCACCTGCACGGTCTGCCAACTGCTCACCTTCAGGTACCGGCTCCCTCCCGGGCCCAGGTCAGAGGCCAACCCCAGCTCCAGATGTGGCTGTGAGCTGCAGGCATGGTGGCCCCTGGCCCTGGGGGGTGGGGAGGGTGCACACAGCACAGTGACCTGCAGGGGGCCCTCACTCATCCAGGGAGCACAGCCAGGAGTGAGCAGAGTGTCAGTCCCCGACATGGGAAATGCCCGCGAGTCTGGTCAGAGGTAAGGTGTCCTGCCAGGCCAGCTGTGCCTCTTAGAGAAGCTGGGGGAGGGGGGCAGCTTGCACAGCAGAGGTGGCTCAGCCCAGTCACCTGCCCAGGAGCCCGAGACTGCAGGGGTGCACAAGGCTCCTGTGGGGCATGGGGACTCTGGTACAGAGCTCTCCCTGCTCAGCAGCCAGATGCCTGTCCTGCCCTGACCTGGATCCAGAGCTCCTGTCTGGAGTTCCGGGTCCAGCCCAGCCACCTGAACCAGGACCCTTTGGACAAGAGACATGCTTCCCACCCAGAATGGAGACTCCGGAGTGCTGTGGGCGCATCCTCTCAGAGCTGTGGGCCCTCTGCGTGCTGCCTGTGGACGGGTGACGCTGAAACCATGGGCACGGTGGCCCCGCCCCAGGCCTGGCGCATGTTCCCTGCAGCAGGGAGCAGCTCCACTCCATCCCACACTCACCCCCACCCCTCCCAAGCTCAGGCCCACCCACATGCACCTGCAGCCCCATCCTCTTTGTTGTGTCTCGGGTGAAGCTGGTCACGGCCTGTATCTTGTCTCCCCCTCCTCTGGACCCACCTTCGAGCACCCCTGAGCCCTCGCACATGCTGCCACCTGCCATCTAAACACAGCACAAGTAAGAGCCTTTTCTGTGGTCACAGTGGCTCCATTGTTCCTTCCCTCCCTTCACAGAAAACTGGGCACCAGCATGTCAGGTGGCCTGTTTTTCCCCATGTTTCTGGTGCCCCCAACACAGCGCCCCTGAAACATCCGACCCTCCCCCTCCTCAGGCCATGGGCTGCTTCTCAGTAGTCAGAGCACAGCATCCACCTGCCAACAACTTTCAATCAATGTCTACCTGGTGCGCCCACCAGGGAGACTAACATCACGTTGGATATTGAAGGAGAGTCCCTCACCTGCGGAATTATTTAGCATCTTAGGGGCCAGTGCAGAAGGAGGTGTGGCCCGGAGGTGTGTGACAGGGAGCTCTACTGCCCCTGGGGAGCCAGAAACTCACTGCAAGGGGGCACCCTGTGGACAGACTCACAGGTGTCCACCCTCAGGGGCACATCCCTAGGGACTCAGCCCCCAGGGACCCACAACCAGGGGCCCATCCCAGGAGTCCCTCCCCAAGGCAATGCTCACAGGTGTCCCTTTATTTCTCAGTAGCTGGAGGCAGTTGAAACTCCTGAGGCCAAGTGGCCAGTGATCTCCAGGGGAAGGGCTCTCCAGGGTTGTCACAGGGGAAGGAACCTGGACCTCTGAGGGAACCACCTGTGGTGTGAATAACCTCACTTAACAAGCAACTAAACTCTCTGGGACTGCGAGGCAGCAGCTACCCGACCAGACTGTTGGGAGGGTTCCTGGAGTCAGCGAGCGGCCGCACGGTGGGTCTGACTTCTGCACCTGTGTTTACTGGACAGGAAGTGGGAACAGGCCTTGGGCAGGCAGCCTGGACTCGGATGGAAACCCTCGCCTCTGTCCTGGATGAAGCAGCAGGTCACAGCAACAGCCCCATGTCACCTCGACAACCCTGCATCACAGCCGTCAGAGTCGGCAGGGTCCGACTCCACGAGGGAATCCACAAGAAGGCCACGTGTACGCTCCAGTCTGAAGACAGAGTGAAGTTAGCCAGAGAAATGCTGAGGGCTGGAGAAGGTTCTAGACAAGTGCTGTGTGTGTGAAGACCGGGGCACAAGAGGGACACCGCAGATGGGTGTGTGCACGTGTGCCCATGTGCACATGCACCTCCACATTCTATAAGTAGGGCTATTTGCACGTTTATTCTGTGGCGTGCCCAGCACAGCACACTGCTGAGTGTGCATTTGCACACAGCAGAGTGTGCCTGTTCGGTGGCAGCCCGTCCTCCCTAAGTGCACGCTGCTAACAATACACGTCATTCTTCCCAACGCCTGTTGTCTGGTGGACTCTGCCTCTGTGGGGGCCCAGAAGGGCTGGGGACAGAAGCCAGCTGAGGGTGGCTCTTCCCTCGAGGGGCTGCTTCCTCACGGCTGTCACAGTCTGGCCAGGGCAGCTGTGTGGACGTGCACAATGTCTCCTCCTCACCTGCCCTTTAAACCCCGGGCTGCACATCGGGGCTGCCCTCACCCCCTCAGCCCACCACAGGGGTGTCCAGGAGGCGCAGCCACCGCACTTCATGCAGTTTGCACAGAATTGCCCCACTTCCCAGGTCAAAAGGGAATGAATTTGGGATTTAAAAAGTGTAAGTGTGGCTCAGGTCAGTAACTCATGTTCACGTGTGCACAGGTGCGTGTGTGCACTGAGGGGCAGCGTGCACTGAGCAGTGAGGTGGAGGGAGGCATGGTGGCAGGATGGGGTGAGTGTGGACAGAATGGCCACGCTTCACTGAGCAACAATACCCTCACGCCCTGAGCTTTGTCTCTGCTGTTTGTAGAGGACAGCGAAGAAACTGGAAAATGAGCCCACATTTTCTGGGGGATCTGGAGGAGGCTGAATAATGTGCCAGGGGGAGGTGTGCCTGCTGTCTGCTAAAGCCCTCGCCAGCCTTCCAGCCAGAGCTCGGGGCGGGCAGCCGGGCCCCCAGGGACTGGACTGGGTGGTGTGGTAGGAAACAGCCCACAGCAGGAACCGGGGCCTGACAGAGTCTGTACACTGTGCTGACGACACTTCATTCTCTGGCTGGGTGAAGCTCTTGGTAGTTTTTCTACATGTGACAGGATGAGTCCCTCTGATTTAGAAAGGTCAAGCCTGTCAGTGTGGAGGTTGGACTGGATGACCCAGGGTCAGGAAGCAGAGGGACCAGTGAGGAGGCTGGTGTGAGCGGGTGCGGGTCCCTGGAACAGTGAAGGCCAGGCCGCCTCCTGCTCCCCCACCCGACCCCTTGCCCAGCTGCCTGCCTGAGTCCCACAGCAAACCCACCTCGGGGGTGTGCATGCCAAGCTGGGCCTTTTCAGAAGGGAAGCGTATGTACAGCTAGAGCACAATTATTTTGCGTTTATCCTGAAGTTCTTAATTTCACCATTTACAAACCCATCATTTTTCTTAGCTGCTCTATTAGACATGAGTGTTTAAGTACTTTCATTTCATTTTACACTTACCAAAGAAGCTCGCTGCACTACTCCCCACCGTTAGTTTTGAAGTAAGTACGCACTCGCTTGTAGACGTTGAACTTTTTGATGAATGAAAAATTACCTTAGCTTTGGGTTTCATTGACAAAGCTGGGGTGTCCCACACCTTCACCTTCTGTGCCTGTGTGTGGTTACTACAGGGGTGAACAGGTAGGTGACACTGATCAGATGCAGGCTGGCTCTTTGGAAGTTTACCAAACTTCTCTGTGTCTACTTCAGATCAATGACATGTGGATACTCCTGCCTGCCTAACACAGCTTATTAAAGAGAGTAACAGGAGGTGCCTTACATGGGAACCTAGTTGACATACAATGGTGATAAAAATCCCTCCATCTCATGTGGCGGGGCCATGCTGGCATCTCCAGGAAGTGCTGGCATCTCCAGGAAGTCCTGGAACCTATAGAAAGTTCTGGGATCTACAGGAAGCGCTGGGATGTGCAGGAAATGCTGGCATCTACAGGAAGTGCTGGGATGTGCAAGAAGTGCTGGCATCTGTAGGAAGTGCTGGGATCTATAGAAAATGCTGGAATCTACAGGAAGTACTGGCATCTGCAGGAAGTGCTGAGGTGTACAGAGAGTGCTGGGATGTACAGGAAGTGCTGGGATCTGCAGGAAGTGCTGGGATCTGCAGGGAAATGCTGGGATGTGACTTTCTAATCCACCCGAGCTTTCATCGCTGAGTAACAATTACCACCAGCTATTGGATGGTTTCTGAAATTCAATGATGTCAACATGGTAACAATTCACTCGACTCATTAATCACAGTCCTGTGGCATGAATGGACATTTCTCTGCTGTGCTAACTCCTTGCAGCAGACCAGTGCCTCCGGGGCAGCCGGAGCTGCACGATCTCACAAGGAACTGCAGCTCTGCAGTGCACGTGTCACCACACAGCATTTCACATGAAATGCTCCATTCCACTTTTTAAAAAAGTATTTAACACTGTGACTCATTTAGTCATCTTCAGTGTAATGAATTTGGGAGGTTAATGCTTGGCTAATTAAGCATCAATAATCTTTATTAACGTGCGTTTCTTCAATAAATACAAAAAGACCAATACAAAATACAGTCAGTTGTCAGGAGACGACCACAGCCACTGAGCAAGTAGACTAGCCATAAGAAGAAGTTTATTTAAAAAATAGACAACAAATGTAAACATCGTTTTCACTCACGAGGCTCCATGACCCAGCATCAGGCCGGGCCTCACCCCTGTGCAGGAAAGCACCTTCCCTGTGGACTAGTCAGTTTAATCACCTTGCAGTGAGCTAGGAAGTCAGTATGGAAATAACCAGATCCTACTACGTGTACACAGAGGAAATCGCAATGTACAATAGATTTCATCAGAAAAACATCTGTTCATAGTAACACGTCAGAGTGAATCCTTGTATTGCAATTATCTTTCTAAATGGCTTCACTTCTGAATTCATTAGACGCAGATTTGACTAACATTAAGCGAAACACGAAGAGGAGCAGAGGGGGGAGACAGACGGACCCCCTCCAGGCTGCCCCCCACGTGGCATTTTGGTGGAAGCAAACCGAGCACCCAGTGTCTGTACTCCTCCCATGCATTAGCTCAGACACGTGTTTCTTTACTTTCCGCTGGACATTAAATGTCCCCAAATGACAGAGAACAAAGCAGCCAACCACAGTTTTGAATGTGATAAAGTTTTCAGGAAGCCCAATTGATGGCCTAATTCAACATCCCTCAAAAGTAAAGCCAAATCCTAGGGTGGACGATAACCCAACAAAACACAGTAAGTACCTGAGATTTTTCTGCAGGAATCTTAAACACAAGGTTGTGTTCTTCAGGGCAACATGTCCCTCTGCTCCTTCTGCACTCGTTTTGTCATCTGCTGGCCACACGCCTGCAAGGTGACGGAGGTGTTCCAAAATGGCTGAATAGAATTTTTTATGATTTCTGTGGGCAGGTGTTCTGTCACCCCTGATTTCCTTTAAATGGCTGACATCTCGGTTACTCAGTAATCCTTAAAGAGGGTAAGATTCTAAAGAACATATCAATTGAGATTTGTAACTTAGTTTTTCATTGTATGGACACACTTAAATATCCATTGTCTGTCATCTGAATGACCACATTCCAATAACAGAAGAGGAAGGAAACAGACTTGGCAGGAGAAACTCCGACCAATTTGCAAGCTCCTGGGTAAGGACTTCTGTTGTTTTGCAACTCAGGGGTCTCTTTGCATGATTTCTAAGTGGCTCACTTACAATGTGAAATCATTTAAAATCCTGATCTGCTATTCAAAAATCCATGTTATAGATCCATACCTGAAATTAATCTGTAATACATTTGTCCTTTCCGCCATAGCAGCTTACCACAACAGATGTCCCACATTTCATTCACCACTAAACTCAGTGCGAATGAGCACGTACTACTCAAGTTCTCACGGTGCCGCTGCTTCTTGACTCAGCCGTGTCTCTCTCTACCTGTACCTGGATTTATTAACATAGTTCTGCATTTAAATACAGAAAAATGAAATTCAATGACACAAATGTTTACAATACAGTATGCATGTTTCAACTTTTAAAAATTCTGCTACAGAACGGAAAGGCTTCACATCCTGAGGGCCAGGCGAACGGCCACTGAAGGAGGAAGCATCCTTTCCACCGGTACCAACCGTGGACACAGGTCCCCAGGTGTCCACACACACGGTCTTAGCCAAATGTCAGTGACTGATCTCGTAAAAATCTCTTCTGGAGTTCGAATGGTTAAAATTTTTATAAGTTACATTCAGGAAAACTTTTACAAGTTACATTCAGTAGATTTTCCTCCAAGAGAGAAATAGTGCACAATTTAGGCGGGAATTGGAAATATTTACGTGTTATAAACCTACAGTGAGGTCTAGGTACTTTAAATAGGACATTGTATCTATTCTAATTATCCATTTTTCAAAAGTAGACACCTTTACTTAGTAATATCACATTTTTCTTCTGGGCTTTTTGTTGCACAAAGGAGAAAGAGAGACAGAGGTAGGAGTAGAGATAGGGGTAGAGGTAGAGATAGACACAGAGATAAAGCAAGAAAAGGGAGAAGGAAAGGAGAAGTAAAACAAAGGAAGGCAGGGAGGTGGGAGGGATCCAGACCTCACTCCGCCCCCCAGGAACAGCCGGGCTACAAGCAGAAGAGCCGCACACAGCTGTGCTTCCGGGGAGCGCCCCAGCAGGGCTCTGCCGCGCCGCGCACTTCCTGCGTCACACCAGCAGGCAGCACAGGCTAGCAGGGGGGACTCCCAAGGGAAAAACAGTCTACGCGGATAGTTTACAGCCATCACGTCCATTGTTTGAGAAGTGGGCCTTCCATTACCCTTGTAGGGACATGGCCAAAGCTTTGGAAAACACAGCAGCATAAAACAGTTCAAAGGTAGACACAGTGTTTTAATTTGTTCATCTTTAAAAAAAAAAAGAAGAAATGCTTGAATAAGGAAAGGCACTTAAGAAAGGAATTCCTTCTGCAGCTGGTAGAGGGTGGGCGGGCTGGTTCTGCTCTTCATCCTGCACAAGGGCACCGTGCAGTCGCTGCTCTGGCCCTCCGTGTCCGCGTCCAGTAAGGAAGGCACGTGCAGTATAGTTCTGTCCTTGGCACCGAGGGAAGAGTGAGGGGGTGGTCCCCCGTCACCCAGGCCAGGGTTGGCCTGGGCCGGCCCAGGCTCTGTTCTCCCTGGGAAGGCCTGGGGGGGATCTGAGGGGTCTCTCAGTGGGGGGGCCTGAGGCAGAGGCACGGTGGTGACCGTTGTTTGTCTTCCAGGCGAGGCCTCGCAGGGCAGGTTGCTGCGAGGACCAGAGAGGGAAAGGGGCAGCCCCCACACCTGCTCAGGGGGCGGGGCAGGGGCTCTCGTGGCACCAGCTGGTTGAGAAAGAAGAGACAGTGCGCGATCAGAAAGACAGCGACATCTAAAACAAAGCTTATCAAGAAAACCAACTAGGATGACAGTTCAGTTGTTTTAAAAGGAGTTTCTATAAAAATCCTGAACAAAAACCCTTTGAAACTGTTAGGACACATGCTTGTTTGGTTTCTCCTGAAAAAGTACTGCAAGGGGAGAGAGAGGCTTCCCACCATGGAAACGGCAGCTGTGACTGGGGCCGAGCCACCCCACAGTGCCTGGGACAGCCGCCAGTGCTGCACACACAGGGCGGGCTCTGAGATGGACGGGACCCGGATACAGCTAAGACTTAAAAATGGTGGCTAGCCCGGCCTGGTGGCTCAGTTGGTTGGTGTATCATTCCATACACCAGAAGGTGATGGGTTCGATCCCTGGTGAGGGCAGATACCTAGGTTGCAGGTTCGAATCTCAGTTGGCTCACATATAGGAGGCAACTGATCCATGTTTCTCTCTCACACCGATGTTTCTCCATGTCCCCGCCCCTCTCTCTGCCTCTGGCTCATCAGTAAACTTATCCTTGGATCAGGTTTTTTTTTTTTTCAGGTGAGGGTTTAAAAACATGATGGTTAATATGATTAAACTTCACTTCCAGATTATGATTTGAAAAACTCACGAAAATAAAAAAGAGTTGGGTTTTTCCATGTTACCTGTTCTCTTTCTGTTCTGAAGAACTGACTTACTACCAGTCTAACAAATAATTATTGGCCTACAAAATGAAGACAAAAAGAATGGCTTCCTAGAGATCACATATCATAGAAACCTATATATGTACATTTGAAACCTATATAATCTTATTAACCAATGTCACCCCAATAAATCTAGTAATAATAAAAGGGCAGTTGCGTATGAGACTATTGTGCTAGGATTTCTCCCAGTACAGTGATAAATTGCTAAACCTTCCCTGTGTTACAAAAGCCTAATAGACCAATTTATTGAAAGGCAATGAGGAATAATCTGAAAAAACCACGTCCAGGTGTAGCACTTAACGAGAAGAGGAAGTGGAGAGAATGAAAGCGCTTTCTGCCTTCACACACTTTACTGCCAACCCCAGAGTGACGTGTCCCCACACAGAGTGCCAGTCCCAGGGACTGTGCCTCACCTCACCTCGCACTCAGGACAGAGCTCTGAGGGGGCTGTGACAACCGTCACAGAGAGCGGTAGCAGTCACCCTGTCAGCACCCAGTGTGTGTGCGCTTTTCACAGGACACCTGCAGACTCCATCTGAGCAGCGGGGCCAGGTGACGCAGGACACAGGTGCCCCAGGCAGGGGAGATGGCCCGTGTTCCTTCCAGCTCTCCCACTGGCCGATAGTGTGGACAACCTGTCTCCTCACCTCGAGGGACACAGGGCAGTTATTGTCACATGCACTTTCTGTTTTAATGTGTCATTACCTGTTTGAGTCACTGAAGTTTAGTTACACTCCTCCCAGAATCGAAATGATAGTTACGTGAAACAGGTGGGTAAAATCTGAAGGTCCACGTGAATGGTGGAAACAAACTGGGAAATGGAGCCACTTGGAAATGTAGTCACTTGTCAGACACCCAGACTGGGAGGGGACATGCCACGTGCACAGTGGGGACCGGACCTCTGCAGGGGGCGCATGGGGGTCCAGAGCACCATGCTCACTGCCCTTGAAGGAGTCCATGCCCTCCGTCTGCAGCAAGCACCTCATGGAGAGGGAAGGCCTGGACAGCAGGCCCAGGGCGCCCGGCGAGGGCAGCGTTGTACGCTGGCCACTGCCACAAGAAGTTACTAACACCAGTGTTGTAGCCACTCACCTGGCCTTTGTAAGAAACATGAGTCTGGTGAAACAGCAGTTCCCTTTGGTGACAGGACCACACAATGAGAACCACTGGTGGGAGACCCTCTGCGACACAGCCGGCCCGGGCTGCGGGAAAGCGCAGGTGGAGACTTGGATGCGCTGCCGTTGTGAGTGGTTCCCCATCGGAAACCTATCAACGAACCTGACGCTGGCCTCACCACACGTTAGAATTATATGTTGTTTATGGGGTTGGTTGCCATGGAGATGATCAAGTTAAAGATCTGGCCTTCTCCTTGAATCCGCACCAGTTTTAGGTGATGCTGGGCCCCTATCTGAGCCTATATTTCGTTCTTTCTTTTTTTTTAATTTATGTTTAGAGAGGGGAAAGGAGGGAGAAAGAGTGGGAGAGAAACATCAATGTGTGGGTAACTCTTGAACACCCCTGCTGGGCACCTGGCCTGCAACCCAGGCATGGGCCCTGACTGGGAACTGAACTGGCGACCCTTTGCTTCCCAGGCTGGCGCTCAACCCACTGAGCCACACCAACCAGGGCAGTGGCCACGTTTCTGCCTCAGGCAATAAATGATGAAGGCGGTTGGGACTCAGCACCAGGGTCAGGCTGCACCCTCATTCTGGGGTCGGGGGGCAGATTGATGGTCAGGGACAGAGTGACTGGAAATCTGTCAGTAAATTGTGGGGGCAGGGGTGGAGTTTTGAACCCTGGTTGCTGGCTGCTGATACGACCTTTGAATTCTCCTCAGCTTTCTCATTGTTTTCAGAAAGGGGATAAAGATGTCCCTCTTCACTTCTCTAAGTGTGAAAGGAAAGGGAAGATAGGATTAAAATGTAGCTTTTAGGAAAAACTGTGTTTTCCAAAGTTCATAGTAATGACTCTTAGGATGAAAATTCCCAACTTGTTTTCCTTAGATTTACTGCTTATCAGTAAATGGAAAACTTACTGTCTCAGAAACTCCACCCTATTTCTTGGGTTCAGAACTGGTCTCAGAAGCCAGAAGCCTACACTTTATACCACTTTTGTCCCAAGACTTCTGTGTAAATGCCTAAGGAAAGCAAATTCATTTTGGGGAGAGAATAAAACAAATACACGGTTATTTTGCTAAAAGATTAAACGAGGTCAAATTTGTTCAGAAAAGAGTGCCCTGCTCTCACCCTTCCATCTCAACCTCTGCACCTCCCACTGACCTTGGATGGCCCCGAGACCTGGCCTCAGAAAGCCACCTCCTGGCACCACTGCTGGGGATGCGGGACTGGCCCTCCCTGGGGGACTGGGAGGGTGCAGGGTGGCGCCGTGAGTGTGAGTCCCCATCCAGCACACTGGGGATGTGGCTACGAGCACGCTACTAAGGAGAGATGTGGGGCCCTCAGGTCAGGAATTTAAGGAACAAACAGGCTGCCATCTCTCTGGGTGGACCACCTGACCCGAGCTGAGGAGGGTCACGGGTCACAGTGCCTTCGCCTCACAGCTTTGCTTTGTGATGTCACCAGGGTGTGATCCTCAGTGCCACCACACCCTGGTGTCCGTGGCCTCAGAGCAGAAGCTGCTCTGGTAGTGGAGAGAGGTGGCGGCAGGAGCCAGGCCCCCGTCGCACACAAGGAGGGCCTTGTCCTGCAGGCCTGGTTTCCCCTGCCACCCAGAGGGGCAGGTGCTCACTTTCAGTACCTGCCACCCCCTCCGGGTGGGGCTGACTGGTCCCCAGGCCCCTACAGCCATGGGGTGTCCCCGAGATGCTTTCTGAGCCACACTGCTCAAACGCACATCCTCTGAGACACTCCCATCTTTGAGTGTCTTCATTCTTGACCTAACTGTCGCCCCCATGGCCTGGAGTGAAGGGTGTAGAGCTTGATGACGCACTGAGTCCTGGAGGCGGTTTTACTGGGAGCTCCTGAGTTCGTTCACGGTAAAGGGGTTCATTCAAGTGCAGGGAAAAGGGAGGGAGAGGGTGAGGCATTGCCGGCCGTTCCTCTCCTTGTCTCTATCCTATCACTGCGTCCCTCAGACACTGTTGCTGCTGGGACTGGACAAGGCGGCCGCTGGAGCTTGGGGCCTGGCTGAGCGTTTGCTCGCAGCCCACCGACGTCTGCCCCAGCCGTGGCGGAGCTGCCACAGTGTGGGGTTGCCACCCTGCCTCAGACCTCCACCGGGATGATTTTTTCCCTTTTTCTGGCCAATTTCCATTGCCACTTTGTCTCCACAGGGGGTGTGTCCCCACCACCTGCACAAATCGTCTCCCCTGGGCAAGGAGCTGTGATGGCGGAGCAGACCCATGACATGGCTGGGGGTGAGCGTGACGGGGACCAGGGTGCCCCTGAGGAAGCAAGGACACGTGCTCAGAACGTCCCAGACGGCATCACGTGTGAACCAGTCCATGTGTCATGTCCCCCCTGGCTCACCATGGAGCCAGTGCCAGCACGACCTCCGCGTCTCCGAGCAGGTCAGTGGGCTTTGGGAAAGGGACAATACACCGCCAGGCGTGGGCCTTAGGGAAGCCTCCAGGGTCCTCGGGCTCCCTCAGACCTGCGGCCAGGCCTGGGCGGGATCCAGAGAGGACTCCATGGCCAGGGTGACAGGGACCTTCAGGGAAAGGAGCCCAGGAGAGACAGGGACAGACAGAAACAGAGAGGAAGAGACCTGCAAAGACAGAGACAGAGACACACAGGGAGACACAGAGACAAAGAGACAGAGTCCGTGGGCTGGGGGAGGCCTGGAGACCCAGGGAAGGGGAGGGTGCTGAGGGGATGGCAGCTCATGTAAATTGTGGGGATGGTGACAGGTGACCAAGGCCACAGGCTGACAGCAGTAAGAGGGCAAGAACCACCCACCGTTCATGCCTGCGGTAGCAAGCGGGTCAGCGCCCTGGTCGGGGGTGAAGCCGCTCTCCTGAGACGGGGTCTCAGCTCTGGAAGGAAAGGTGGTCAGATGCGTCAGAAGGATGCATGTGGGGCTCAGAGCCTCGTGGGGGCATTGAGCCCCATGTAAATGGGTCGTCAGGCTTGGCGAAGACCCCTGTGAACCCCTCCCTGTCCTCCTGTCCTCGTGGGCAGGGTCTGATGAGGACATTCCAGGACATACACTGAGGCTGTCACAAGGCCTGTCTCACCTGTAATTCAAACATGAAATTTTCTTAGAACAAGATGAACTTTATGATGCAATTTAAAAAGTTTCCCTAGATGTTCCATTTGCAATATACCTGGTGAGTTTGTCTTTGAGGAGCCCTGGGCTTTTTGGAACTTCCTGGAGGGGCAGGGGCTGCAGTGGGGACCCTGGGTGGCCAGAGAGCCTGCACAGCACAGCAGGGTCCCAGGCCCGGCAAAGTGCACGTGACTCACACTGGCCGTCCTGCTCCTGGACAGCCGTGGGCCGAAACACAAACTGACCACGTGTAACAGAGACACTCCCAGGGTCCACCACAGCCCTGGGAGGGGGCCCAAGCCCATGTCCCTTGCCGGGCTGCCTTCTCTTCAGCCTGTGAGCTCCCAGTGACAGTGCCCGAGAAATGCTCAGGTGCTCTCAGGAGAGAATCCTGGGTCAGTGTCAGAGGTAAACTGGGGACATCGCACCTCCTCACAATACACCAGCCCCAGGTGTGACATTTAACTCGCATATCTCATAACACAGTGCACAAGATGCATGGCATGGAACAGGGGTGTGTTATATCCATACACTCACGGAAGTGTGCACAACAATCACTGTACTGTCTGGAGTTTTGTCACACTCACAAGTCACAGCTCTGGTGGCACCCAGTGCACCACATGACTGGAATGGAAACGCAGGGCCACGCTTAGAAACTGTGAACTAGTGCAAGACGACCTAAGCAGCACAGGGGTGCAAGCAGGAAGACCCTGGACAGGATCTGTCTCTGAGAATGGGCACCCAAGCAGGGACCCCTGGTGGGAGTCCGTGAGCACCAAGCACCTGGGTATGGACCCGCCTGATCTCGGAAAGCCCTCGGAGTCACCCCCTAAGCAAAGACCCCTATGGCACCTCGCTGAACCCAAACTGCACTGATGATGGAAGCCCTTGATCAGAGCCCCCCTGACCATGAACTCCTAGACTCTGTGTGACCCCAAAACAGGTGCTTCTGTGCGTGTGGGTTCCCTGAGCATGAGCCCATGGGAGTCTTCACTCCCTGTATCACAGACACCCCTTCAGCCTTAACTGTTCAGAGTCCGGACCACCCTGGAACGCACCTCCTTCAGAATGCACCGCGCTGAACACAGACTCCTGCAGCGTGGAACATCCCGAGCACTACCCACAGGGTGGGCCCCCCGACCATGGACTCTGCTGATCACACCCTGCCCCGGTCACAGCCTGCCTGGCGTTCACATGTCCACGTGGACTATGCATAGGGCTAGCACGCATGTGATCGGCACGTGTGCCCTGAGATGCACACTCCTCCCTGAGCAGATAACCCCCAAGCAGGGACAACTAGCGTGACCCTATTTATCATGGACCTCGGGGTCACCATTCTCCAGACCACCCCTCTCCTGAACATGCACACAGGAGGTTATAAACAGCCACTACACCTGTGCTCACCTCAGCATAGACAGATGCTCTGCCCAGCAGCCCTTCCGAGTCTAAGTATGGCCACACCGTGTACCCGCCCTGAGCACAAAACCTCGGCACAGTGCACGCACAGTGAGACTGGGCCCTCCAGAGCACAATCGCCTGAGTGCTGGGTGTCCAGACACGCACCACGGGGCAGAGGCTTTCCCGATCATGTGCTGCTGAGCTTGTACGTCCGGGATCAAGCATAAGCCCCGTGCGTGACGTGTTCTGACCACAGGAGGCCTGAGTGTGGAGCCTGGTGGCCATGATGCCCAACGATGGACTCTACTCTGTGATATAGACAACCCTGTCATGGACCTGGATGGGTACAGAAATACCTTAAGAAATGAATCATTGGACGAAGAAACCTGATTCCCATGGAATGACCTTGGAACTGACACCCTCAGCATTCTCTCCGTGTACATGGATTCCTCTGATCATGGAATCCCTGAGTGGAAACACTTCTGAGGATCAACCCCATTGGCTTGGGTCTTCCTGATTTTGGATGTTCCTCATAATTCCCCTAACCCTTTTCCCTGTAGAGAGAATGGGCCCCCTCATTTATGTGTACACTCTCTACCTGTAGCTTCCCAAGCATGGAAGCCACAAATTGTGACCCTCCTGATCTTGGAGCGGCTTTTGAAAACCGCCCGGTCCTAGCCCCACTTAGGCATGTACCCTGTTGGTCATGTGTAACCCCTGAGCATGAAACTGTTGCCCTTGGCATCTTCTGGGCAAGAACCAGCTTTGGGGCTCACACTTGTGTGCATGGGCCTTCAAGGGTACACTCTCTTGCTTGTAAACCCTTGTTGCTATGTACCCTCAGTCCTGCAGCCTTTTGTTGGCATGTACCCTTTGTTGTTGTATATTCCCTTAATGTGTGCTCTCCCGAGAAGCCATGCGCTCACTCTGGACGGACCTGTCTCTGTTCACCAAGGGTCAGTCAGTCAATGGAGAAAACACTCATGAGCACACACCCACTTCATTTGGCTCCCACCTCGCAACTGTCAAGTTCTGAGAATTAATTCTCCTGAGTGTACACTTGTTGAGCGGGCCATCCCCACTGTAAACCCCATCAACATCCACTCTGGGATGTGAAAGTTCTGGACGGAGTCTCCTCTGAGCCCGGATGCCAAAATTGTGGAAATTCTGAGTTATCTCATGCCCAAGTCATCAATTTCCCTGATCGTAGCCCATTTGGAGCATGTGCACCACAGGTCTCCCATCAGCCCTGTTGTGTTCATTGCTCACAAGGGCACCCAAACTGGAAACCCTCCTCTCATGATCTGTGCCTTGGTCAACCACCATGTTCTGGCAGCCTGTGAGCTTGTATCCCATGAATCAAGTGTGAACCCAGTATATGTAATGTTCTGGGCACAGGAGGCCCGAGTGTGAAACTAGGTGCCTGTGATCCCTAATCACGGAGTCCCCTATGCGGCAAATGCACCCACTTATAGACCTGGATGGCTATGGAAATTTCTTAACAAAAGAATCATTGGATGGAAAAACATGCTTTGGGTGGAGTTCCACTGTTACACACATCCTTAGCATGCTCTATGTGAGTGGGGATTCCTCTGATGGAGGAATGCCTGACTAGAAACACTTCTGAGGATCATGCAGGTAAGTGTGGATCTTCCTGATGTGGATGCCCCTCATCATAACTCCCTGAAAGTGAAGACACCCCCTCATTTACGTGTACCCTCTGTACGTATATGGTGCTGAGCACGGAAGTCCCAAATTATGACCCTACTGGTCTTGTACAGTTTTGTGAAAACCCACCTGGTCCTAGCCCCGCTGGGGCATGTACCCTGTTGATCAAGGATAACCCCTGATCATGTAACTGCTGCCCTGGGCATCTTCTGGGCAAGGTACAGCCTTGTGACAAAAAATTGTATGTATGAGCCCTTGAAGGGTACACTCTCCTACTTGTTAACCCTTGTTGTGAGGTCCCCTAACTCTTGTAGCCTTTTGTTCCCACGAACCCCTTGTTATTGTATATTCCCCCAATGTGTGCACTCCTTAGTGGCCGTGCCCTCAGTCTCGATGGGCCTATCTCTCCTCACCAAAGGTAAGTCAGTGAAAGGACCACACCCACAGCTGAGCGGGGATCCTGTTCCTTTGGGACCCCCTGGGGGAATAGAGAAGTTGTGAGAATTCACCCTCCTGAGTGGGCCATCCTGACTGTCACCCACATCAACATCGCCCTGCAGAATGTGAAAGCTCTGAGCCAAAGGGGAATGGAAGAGTTTCCATGGATGTCAACATCGTGGAAATTCTGAATTACCCTGTGCCCTAGTCATCACTTTCCTCGATCCTAGCCCATTTGGAGCATGTCCACCGCAGGTCTGGCCTCAGTCCTGTTGTGTTCATTCCTTAAAATGGCGCCCACCTGAAAACCCTCCTCTGATGATCTGCACCACAGTCAAGCATTGTGACCTCATATAAAATGAGGTGGTACCCGAGCATCAAGCATGAACCCTGTACATGTAATGTTCTGAGTACAGGAGCCCTGAGTGTGGAGCTAGGTGGCCATGATCCCCAGTCATGGACTCCGCTCCACGGCATAGGCACCACAATCCTGAACCTGGATGACTACGGAAATATCTTAACCAACGAGTTATTGGATGAAGAAACCTGCTTCCCATGGAATTCCTCTGTATCAAACATCCTTAGCATTCACTACGTGAGCATGGATTTCTGTGATGGTGGAATCCCTGAGCAGAAACACTTCTGAGGATCAACCTCCTTAGCTGGGATCTTCCTGATTTTGGATGCTCTTCATCATAATTCCCCTAACCCTTTTCCCTGTAGAAAGAATGTACCCCCTCGTTTAGGTGTACCCTCTCTACCTGTATCTTCCTGAGAATGGAAGCCGCAAATTGTGACCCTCCTGATCTTGGAGTGGCTTTTGAAAATGGCCTGGTCCTAGCTGCACTTGGGCATGTACCCTGCTGGTCATGTGTAACCCCTGAGCATGAAACTGTTGCCCTTGGCATCTTCTGGGCAAGGACCAGCCATGTGGCCCACACTTGTACACGTGGGGCTTGAAGGGTACACTCTGTTGCTTGTAAACCCTTGTTGTTATGTACCCTCAATATTGTAGCCTTTTGTTCACATGTACGACTTGTTGTTGTGTATCCTCTATACATGGGTTCTCCTGAGAAGCCATGCACTCCCTCTTGACAGACCTGTCTCTGTTCACCAAGGGTCAGTCAGTCAATGGAGAAAACACTCATGAGCACAGACCCATGTCATTTGGCTCCCACCTGGGAATGGAAGAGTTCTGAGAATTAACCCTCCTGAGTGTACACTTACTGAGTGGGCCATCCCAAGTGTAAACCACATGAACATCCACTCCAGGTTGTAAAATCCCTGGATGGAGTCTCCTAGGGTATGGATGTCAGCATCATGGAAATTCTGAATTTTGCCATGCCCAACTCATCAGTTTCCTTGACCATAGCCCATTTGGAGCATGTGCACCTCGCATGTGCATGTGAAAGCTCCCATCAGCCCTGTTGTGTTCATTGCTCCCAAGGGCACCCAAACTGAAAAACCTTCTATGATGATCGGCACCACAGTCAAGCATTGTGACCTCATATAAAATGAGGTGGTACCCGAGCATCAAGCATGAACCCTGTACATGTAATGTTCTGAGTACAGGAGGCCTGAGTGTGGAGCTAGGTGGCCATGATCCCCAGTCATGGACTCCGCTCCACAGCATAGGCACCACTCTCCTGAACCTGGATGAGTACGGAAATATCTTAACAAATGAGTCATTGGATGAAGAAACCTGCTTCCCATGGAATTCCTCTGTAACAAACATCTTCAGCATTCACTACGTGAGCGTGATTTTCTGTGATCGTGGAATTCCTGAGCAGAAACACCTCTGAGGAACAACCCCATTAGCTTGGGTCTTCATTATTCTGGATGCCCCACATCATAAGTCCCCTCTTTTCCCTGTAGAGAGAATGGACCACCTCATTTATGTGTACCTTCTGTACCTCAGTATATTCCCTCAGTGTGTGCTATCCCGAGAAGGCACAAATTGTGACCCTCCTGATCTTGGACCGCATTTCTGAAAGCTGCCTGGTCCTAACCCCACTTGGGCATGTGCCCTGCTGGTCATGTGCAACCCCCGAGCATAAAACGGTTGCCCTTGGCATCTCCTGGGCAAGGACCAGCCTTGTGGCCCACTCTGGTGCTTATGGGCCTTTCAAGGGTACACTCTCTTGCTTGTAAACCCTTGTTGTTGTGTACCCTCAGTATTGTAGCCTTTTGTGAGCATATACCCCTTGTTGTACATTCCCTGAAAGTGTGCTCTCCTGAGCAACCACGCACTCACTCTGGATGGACCTGTCTCTGTTCACCAAGGGTGAGTCAGTCAATGGAAAAAACACCCATGAGCACAGACCCATGTCGTTTGGTTCCCATCTGGGAACAGAAGAGTTTGAGAATCAATTCTCCTGAGGATGGACCAGCTGAGTGCGGCCATCTTCACCGTTAACCACATCAGCATCCACTCTGGGATAGGAAAGCTCTTGTCCAAATCTCTTCTGAGCATGGATGTCTACATCGTGGAAAATCTGAATGCTCCCGTGCCCAAGTCATCAGTTTCCCTGATCACAGCCCGTTTGGTGCATGTGCGCTGCAGGTCTTCCATCAGCCCTGCTGTGTTCCTTGCTCACAAGGGCACCCGCATGAGAAACACTCCTGTCATGATCTGCACCTCGGCCGACCACAATGACCTGGCACCACGTGAGCTTGTACCCCCAAGGCCTAAGTATCAACCCAGTATATGTAATGTTCTGAGCACAGGAGGCCCGAGTCTGGAGCTAGGTGGCCATGATCCCCAATCATGGACTCCGCTCTGCAGGTTAGGCACCATCTTGTGGACTTGGATGAGTATAGAAATATCTTAAATGAATGATTGGACAAAAAAACCAGCTTTGCTTGCAGTAAGCGATTACACACATCCTTAGCATTCAGTACATGGGCGTGGATTCCTCTGATCGTGGGATCCCTGACCAGAAACACTTCTGAGGATCATAAAGGTAAGTGTGGATATCCTGATTTTGGATGCCCCTCATCATAACTCCCTGAGCCTTTTCTCCTGTAGAGAGAATGGACCCCCTCACTTGCATGTACTCTCTGTACGTATATGTTCCTGAGCACCAATGCCCTGAATTGTGACCCTACTGATCTTATACGATTTTGTGAAAACTCACCTGGTCCTAGCCCCCCGGGGGCATGTACCCTGTTGATCAGGTATAACCACTGATCATGTAACTGCTGCCCTGGGCATCTTCTGGGCAAGGTACAACCTTGTAACACAAAATTGTATGTATGAGCCCTTGAAGGGTACACTCTCCTACTTGTTAACCCTTGTTGTGAGGTCCCCTAACTCTTGTAGCCTTTTGTTCCCACGTACCCCTTGTTATTGTATATTCCCCCAATGTGTGCTCTCCTTACTGGCCATGCCCTCAGTCTCGATAGGCCTGTCTCTCCTCACCAAAGGTAAGTCAGTGAAAGGACCACACCCACAGCTGAGCGGGGATCCTGTTCCTTTGGGACCCCCTGGAGGAATGGAGAAGTTGTGAGAATTCACCCTCCTGAGTGGGCCATCCTGACTGTCACCCACATCAACATTGCCCTGCAGAATGTGAAAGCTCTGAGCCAAAGGCGAATGGAAGAGTTTCCATGGATGTCAACATCGTGGAAATTCTGAATTACCCTGTGCCCTAGTCATCACTTTCCTTGATCCTAGCCCATTTGGAGCATGTCCACCGCAGGTCTGGCCTCAGTCCTGTTGTGTTCATTCCTATCAAGGGCGCCCAAACGGAAAAGCCTCCTATGATGATATGCACCACAGCCAAGCATTGTGACCTCATGTAAAATGAGGTGGTACCCCAGCATCAAGCATGAACCCTGTGTGTGTAATGTTCTGAGCACAGGAGGCCTGAGTGTGGAGCTAGGTGGCCATGATCCCCAGTCATGGACTCCGCTCCACGGCATAGGCACCACTCTCCTGAACCTGGATGAGTACAGAAATATCTTAACCAACGAGTTATTGGATGAAGAAACCTGCTTCCCATGGAATTCCTCTGTATCAAACATCCTTAGCATTCACTATGTGAGCATGGATTTCTGTGATGGTGGAATCCCTGAGCAGAAACACTTCTGAGGATCAACCTCCTTAGCTGGGATCTTCCCGATTTTGGATGCTCTTCATCATAATTTCCCTAACCCTTTTCCCTGTAGAAAGAATGTACCCCCTCATTTATGTGTACCCTCTCTACCTGTAACTTCCTGAGAATGGAAGCCCCAAATTGTGACCGTCCTGATCTTGGACCGGCTTTTGAAAACGGCCTGGTCCTAGCCCCACTTGGGCATGTACCCTGCTGGTCATGTGTAACCCCTGAGCATGAAACTGTTGCCCTTGGCATCTTCTGGGCAAGGACCAGCCATGTGGCCCACACTTGTACACATGGGCCCTTGAGGGGTACACTCTGTTGCTTGTAAACCCTTGTTGTTATGTACCCTCAATATTGTAGCCTTTTGTTTGCATGTACCCCTTGTTATTGTGTATCTTCTCAACGTGTGTTCTCCGGAGAAGCCATGCACTCACTCTCGAGAGACCTGTCTCTGTTCACCAAGGGTCAGTCAGTCAATGGAGAAAACACTCATGAACACAGACCGATGTCATTTGGCCCCCACCTGGGAACGGAAGAGTCTTGAGAATTAACCCTCCTGAGTGTATACTTACGGAGTGGGCCATCCCGATGGCAAACAACATGAACATCCCCTCCAGGTTGTGAAAGCCCTGGATGGAGTCTCCTAGAGTATGGATGTCAGCATCATGGAAATTCTGAATTTTGCCATGCCCAACTCATCAGTTTCCCTGACCGTAGCCCATTTGGAGCATGTGCACCTCAGGTCTCCCATCAGCCCTGTTGTGTTCATTGCTCCCAAGGGCACCAAAATGAAAACCCTTCTATGATGATCGGCACCACAGTCAAGCATTGTGACCTCATATAAAATGAGGTAGTAGCCCAGCATCAAGCATGAACCCTGTACGTGTAATGTTCTGAGCACAGGAGGCCTGAGTGTGGAGCTAGGTGGCCATGATCCCCAGTCATGGACTCCGCTCCACAGCATTGGCACCACTCTCATGAACCTGGGTGAGTACGGAAATATCTTAACAAATGAGTCATTGGATGAAGAAACCTGCTTCCCATGGAATTCCTCTGTAACAAACATCTTCAACATTCACTATGTGAGCGTGGATTTCTGTGATAGTGTAATCCCTGAGCAGAAACACCTCTGAGGATCAACCCCATTAGCTTGGGTCTTCCTGATTCTGGATGCCCCTCGTCATAAGTCCCCTCTTTTCCCTGTAGAGAGGATGGGCCCCCTCATTTATGTGTACCTTCTGTACCTCAGTATATTCCCTCAGTGTGTGCTCTCCCGAGAAGCCACAAATTGTGACCCTCCTGATATTGGACCGAGTTTCTGAAAGCTGCCCGGTTGTAACCCGACTTGGGCATGTGCCCTGCTGGTCATGTGCAACCCCCGAGCATAGAACGGTTGCCCTTGGCATCTCCTGGGCAAGGACCCAGTCTTGTGGCCCACTCTGGTGCTTATGGGCCTTTCAAGGGTACACTCTCTTGCTTGTAAACCCTTGTTGCTGTGTACCCTCAGTATTGTAGCCTTTTGTTAGCATATACCCCTTGTTGTACATTCCCTGAATGTGTGCTCTCCTGAGCAACCACACACTCACTCTGGACGGACCTGTCTGTGTTCTCCAAGGGTGAGTCAGTCAATGGAAAAAACACTCATGAGCACAAACCCATGTCATTTGGTTCCCATCTGGGAACAGAAGAGTTTTGAGAATCAATTCTCCTGAGGATGGACCAGCTGAGTGCGGCCATCTTGACCGTTAACCACATCAGCATCCACTCTGGGATAGGAAAGCTCTTGTCCAAATCTCTTCTGAGCATGGATGTCTACATCGTGGAAAATCTGAATGATCCCGTGCCCAAGTCATCAGTTTCCCTGATCACAGCCCGTTTGGTGCATGTGCGCTGCAGGTCTTCCATCAGCCCTGCTGTGTTCCTTGCTCACAAGGGCACCCACATGAGAAACACTCCTGTCATGATCTACACCTCGGCCGACCACAATGATCTGGCACCACGTGAGCTTGTACCCCATGAATCAAGCATGACCCCAGTATATGCAATGTTCTGGGCAGAGGAGGCCTGAGTGTGGAGCTAAGTGGCCATTATCCCCAATCTTGGATGCCACTCTGTGGCGAGTGCACCCAATTACAGACCTGGATGGCTTATGGAAATATCTTAACAAAAGTATCATTGGATGGAAAATCCTGCTTTGGGTGGAGTTCCACTGTTACACCCATCCTTAGCATGCTCTACCTGAGTGGGGATTCCTCTGATGGAGGAATGCCTGACTAGAAACACTTCTGAGCATCATGCAGGTAAGTGTGGATCTTCCTGATGTGGATGCCCCTCATCATAACTCCCTGAAAGTGAAGACACCCCCTCATTTACGTGTACCCTCTGTACATATATGGTCCTGAGCAGGGAAGTCCCAAATTGTGACCCTACTGGTCTTGTACAGTTTTGTGAAAACCCACCTGGTCCTAGCCCCCCTGGGGCCTGTACCCTGTTGATCAAGGATAACCCCTGATCATGTAACTGCTGCCCTGGGCATCTTCTGGGCAAGGTACAGCCTTGTGACACAAAATTGTATGTATGAGCCCTTGAAGGGTACAACCTCCTCCTTGTTAGCCCTTGTTGTGAGGTCCCCTAATTTTTGTAGCCTTTTGTTCCCATGTACCCCTTGTTATTGTATATTCCCCCAATGTGTGCTCGCCTTAGTGGCAGTGCCCTCAGTCTAGATGGGCCTATCTCTCCTCACCAAAGGTAAGTCAGTGAAAGGACTACACCCACAGCTGAGTGGGGATCCTGTTCCTTTGGGACCCCCTGGAGGAATGGAGAAGTTATGAGAATTCACCCTCCTGAGTGGGCCATCCTTACTGCCACCCACATCAACATCGCCCTGCAGAATGTGAAAGCTCTGAGCCAAAGGGGAATGGAAGAGTTTCCATGGATGTCAACATCATGGAAATTCTAAATTATCCCATGCCCTGGTCATCACTTTCCTTGATCCTAGCCCATTTGGAGCATATCCACCGCAGGTCTGGCCTCAGCCCTGTTGTGTTCATTCCTTACAATGGCGCCCAAACTGAAAAGCCTCCTATGATGATCTGCACCACAGCCAAGCATTGTGACCTCATGTAAAATGAGGTGGTAGCCCAGCATCAAGCATGAACCCTGTGCGTGTAATGTTCTGAGCACAGGAGGCCTGAGTGTGGAGCTAGGTGGCCATGATCCCCAGTCATGGACTCCGCTCCGCCGCATAGGCACCACTCTCCTCAACCTGGATGAGTATGGAAATATCTTAACAAAAGAATCATTGGATGAAGAAACCTGCTTCCCATGGAATTCCTCTGTATCAAACATCCTTAGCATTCACTACGTGAGCCTGGATTTCTGTGATGGTGGAATTCCTGAGCAGAAACACTTCTGAGGATCAACCCTGTTACCTTGGATCTTTCTGATTTTGGATGCTCTTCATCGTAATTTCCCTAACCCTTTTCCATGTAGAAAGAATGTACCCCCTCATTTATGTGTACTCTCTCTACCTGTAATTTCCTGAGAATGGAAGCCCCAAATTGTGGCCCTCCTGATCTTGGAGTGGCTTTTGAAAGCCGCCTGGTCCTAGCCCCACTTGGGCATGTACCCTGCTGGTCATGTGTAACCCCTGTGCATGAAACTGTTGCCCTTGGCATCTTCTGGGCAAGGACCAGCCATGTGGCCCACACTTGTACACGTGGGCCCTTGAAGGGTACACTCTGTTGCTTGTAAACCCTTGTTGCTATGTACCCTCAGTATTGTAGCCTTTTGTTTGCATGTACCCCTTGTTGTTGTGTATCCTCTCACCATGTGTTCTCCAGAGAAGCCATGCACTCACTCTCGACAGACCTGTCTCTGTTCACCAAGGGTAGTCAGTCAATGGAGAAAACACTCATGAGCACAGACCCATGTCATTTGGCTCCACCTGGGAATGGAAGAGTTCTGAGAATCAATTCTCCTGAGAATGGACCAGCTGAGCCTGGCCATCTTGACAGTTAACCATATCAACATCCCCCGCCCAGGACATGAAAGCTCTTGTCCGTATCTCTTCTGATTATGGATGTCTACGTCATGGAAAATCTGATTCATCCTGTGCCCAAGTCATCAGTTTCCCTGATCCTAGCTCATTTGGAGCATGGGCACCGCAGGTCTCCCATCAGTCCTGCTGTGTTCCTTGCTCACAAGGGCACCAGAATGAGAAATCCTCCTGTCATGATCTGTACCTCAGCCAACCACTGACATCTGGCACCACATGAGCTTGTACCCCAAGGCCTAAATATCAACCCAGTATATATAATGTCCTGAGCACAGGAGGCCTCAGTGTCGAGCTAGGTGGCCATGATCCCCAATCATGGACTCTGCTCTGCAGCATAGGCACCCCTCTTGTGGACTTGGATGAGTATAGAAATATCTTAAATGAATTATTGGACAAAAAAACCTGCTTTGCATGGAGTAAGCCATTACAGACATCCTTAGCATTCAGTAAGTGGGCGTGGATTCCTCTGATGGTGGAATCCCTGAGCAGAAACACTTCTGAGCATCATGTAGGTAAGTGTGGATCTTCCTGATGTGGATGCCCGTCATCATAACTATCTGAGGTATTTTTCCTGTAGTGAGAATGTACACCCCCATTGCATGTACCTATGTTCCTGAGCACCAATGCCCCGGATTGGGACCCTACTGATCTTGTACGATTTTGTGAAAACCCACCTGGTCCTAGCTCCCTTTGGACATGTACCCTGTTGATCAGGTATAACCCCTGAGCATGTAATTGTTGCCCCTGGCATCCTCTGAGCAAGGATCAGCCTTGTGGCCCACACTTGTATGCATGGGCCCTTGAAGGATACACCCTCTTGCTTGTTAACCCTTGTTGTGAGGTACCCTAACTTTGTAGCCTTTTGTTCGCATGTAGCCTTGTTGATGTATAATCCCTTAACTTGTGCTCTCCTTAGTGGCCATGCCCTCACTCTAGACAGTCCTGTCTTTGTTCACCAAGGGTCAGTCAGTGAAAGGACCACACCCACACCTGAGCAGGGATCCTGTTTATTTGGGACCCCCTTTGGGAATGGAGAAATTTTGAGATTTCACCCTCCGGAACAGACCATCCCGACTGTCACACACAGCAAAACCCCACTCGGGTCCGTGAAAGCTTTGGGCCATGCTCTGTTTTGAGCATGGCTGTCAGCATCATAGAAGAAATTCTGAATCATCCCATGCCCAGGTCATCAGTTTCGCTGATTGCAGCCCATTTGGAGCACGTGCACCGCAGGTCTAGTCTCAGCCCTGTTGTGTTCATTCCTCACGATGGCGCCCTAACTAAATCCACTCCTGTGATGATCTGCAGCACAGCCAAGCATCATGACCTTACACTACATGAGTTTGTACCCCAAAGATCAATCCTGAACCCAGTATATGTAATGTTCTGAGCACAGGAGGTCTGAGTGTGGAGCTAGGTGGCCATGACCCCCAATCATGGACGCTGCTCCACGGCAAACACACCCACGTAATGGACCTAGATGGCTTCGGAAATGTCTTAACAAGTGAATCATTGGACAAAGAAACCTACTTTGCATGGAGTTCCCCTCTTACAGACATCCTTAGCATTCACTACGTGAGCAGAGGTTCCTCTCAGCATGGAATCCCTGAGCCAAAATACTTCTGAACTTGAAACTGGTAAGTGTGGATCTTCCTGATTTTGATCCCCCCCCAGCATAACTCTCCTCACCTTTTTCCCTGTAGAGAGGATGTTCTCCCTAGTTTACATGTAAACTCTGTACTCGCACATTCCTGAACGTGAATCCCCCAAGCTGTGACTCCCCTGCTCCTGTCCTGGTTGTAAACGTGCTGGTCCCGGTTCCCCCCCTTGTCACGTTCCCTTTGAGCATGTGCAACCTCTGAGCCTGTACCTTTCTGAACACCAACTCTTCTGGGTTTGGACCCCCTGTGGCTGAACTGTTCTCGAGTGGACCTGGTAAGTGTGGGTTCTCCCAAGGAGGCCCCCCTAGTAATAAACTGCCGTGATCTCATCTCTTTCTGTTCCTGTCCCTCATCAGTAATGCAGAGACCATGAGAATGTACATTCCAGATGTGAGTTCCAGATGTGGGTGCGTACATTCTTGACTCCGTCATCCTGAACCATAGGCCTGTCTGGAGGATACACCCTGGTGAACTTGGGCTTGGTGAGTACGTACCCACTGTGGCAGGGAACACTGCTCAGAATGAACCTCTCAGAGCATGGGGTCTCTGAGCATGGACCACCCAGAGCTGAACAACCTGCACGTCCTGAGCTGCCCCTCCTCAAAGTGGAACCACTCGGGTACAGTAAGTAACTGTCCCAAGAATGCCCCAGGTATTAGTCAGTTGGCGACAGCTCCTATGGAAAGGGAGCCAGGCTCATTCCCTGTGACTCCAAGGACTTAGGTTGGCACTAGAGGTGGAAGTGGGTGGTGGCCTACTTCCCATCACTGTGGGAAATGACTTCGTGCAATGATAGCTGTGACCCCTGTGGGCTGGGGTTGCCTCTGACCGAGTCCCCTGGGTACAGCAGGGTGCTGGGGACCCTGGGGAGAAGCTCACAGCAGATTGGTGCTTCTCTGGTGTGGTGGGCTTGGCCTGGGTGTCTTGGAGGTGTGATTCCAGGAAATTCCACAAGGTAAGAGCAGCCTCATGATACAACTCACAGATCGTGTTTTTGTATTATTTATAAGAAGTTCCGATGGGCTTTAGAGAGAAGGCACCACACTGTCCTCTGGAGACTCCCAGGCCATGAGCACCAGGGACTGGGCTGGGTGCATCCTGGGGCTCCAGGAAAGGGGCGCAGTGACCACGTGCACCCTTGCACCCTGCTGCATGCAGGATGTCCTAGCTTTCTCCCCATTAGGTGGGGTCTGGTCTCATGGCGACCCCAGTGTGCAGACAGGGGCCCTGGCCACCTGGATTTTCCAGGGACTCTTGGACTTAACTCGCTTCAGGTGAGTAAACAGAGAAATCCAAGCCCTGGAGAAGCCCAGGTGAGTGTTCAAGAGCTCATGCTCTCCACCTGCACGGTCTGCCAACTGGTCACCTCCAGGTGCCAGGTCCCTCCCGGGCCCAGGTCAGAGCCCACCCCCAGCTCCAGATGTGGCTGTGAGCCCCAGACATGCTCGCCCCTGGGCCTGGGGGGTGGGGAGGGTGCTCACAGCACAGACACCTGCAGCGGAGCCACAGTCATCCAGCGAGCACAGCCAGGAGTGAACAGAGTGTCAGTCCCCGACATCGGAAATGCCCGCGAGTCTGGTCAGAGGTAAGGTGTCCTGTCAGGCCAGCTGTGCCTCTTAGAGAAGCTGGGGGAGGGGGGCAGCTTGCACAGAAGAGGTGGCTCAGCCCAGACACCTGCCCGGGAGCCCGACACTGCAGGGGTGCACAAGGCTCCTGTGGGGCATGGGGACTCTGGTACAGAGCTCTCCCTGCTCAGCAGCCAGATGCCTGTCCTGCCCTGACCTGGATCCAGAGCTCCTGTCTGGAGCTCCGGGTCCAGCCCAGCCACCTGAACCAGGACCCTTTGGACAAGAGAGATGCCTCCTGCCCAGAATGGAGACTCCAGAGTGCTGTGGGCGCATCCTCGCAGAGCTGTGGGCCCTCTGCGTGCTGCCTGTGGACGGTGACACTGAAACCATGGGCACGGTGGCCCCGCCCCAGGCCTAGCGCATGCTCCCTGCAGCAGGGAGCAGCTCAGCTCCATCCCACACTCACCCCCACCCCTCCCAAGCTCGCCCCCACCCAAATGGACCTGGAGCCCCATCCTCTTTGTTGTGTCACGGGTGAAGCCGGTCACAGTCTGTGTCTTGTCTCCCCCTCCTGGCCTGGGTCCCCACATCATTAGACACACCTTCACTCACCCCGGAGCCCTCGCACATGCTGCCACCTGCCATCTAAACACAGCACAAGTAAGAGCCTTTTCTGTGGTCATGGCAGCTCCGTCGTTCCTCCTGTCCCTTAACAGAAAACTGGGCACCAGGGTGTCAGGTGGCCTGTGCTTCCCCATGTTTCTGGTTCCCCCAACACAGCGCCCTGAAACATCCGACCCTCCCCCTCCTCAGGCCATGGGCTGCTTCTCATTGGTTGGAGCATGGCATCCCGCCTGCCAGCACCTTTCAATCACTCCCTGATGTGCCCGCCAGGGAGAGTAACATCACGTTGGATATTGAAGGAGAGTCCCTCACGTGCGGAATTACTTAGCATCTTAGGGGCCAGTGCAGAAGGAGGTGTGGCCTGGAGGTGGGTGACAGGGAGCCCTACTGCCCCTGGGGAGCCAGAAACTCACCTCAATGGCCCCCCCCCATGGACTCACTCACAGGTGTCCACCCTCAGGGGCACATCCCTAGGGACTCAGCCCCAGGGACCCACCACCAGGGGCCAACCCCAGGAGTCCCTCCCTGAGGCAATGCTCACAGGTGTCCCTTTATCTTCTCAGTAGCTGGAGGCAGTTGAAACATGTGAGGCTGAGTGGCCAGTGGAGACGGGCTGTCACAGGGGAAGGAACCTGAGCCTCTGAGGGAACCACCTGCAGTGTGAATAACCTCACTTAACAAGCAACTAAACTCTCTGGGACTGCGAGGCAGCAGCTACCTGACCAGACTATTGGGAGGGTTCCTGGAAGGTTCTGTGGTCAGAGTCAGCGAGCGGCCGCACGGTGGGTCTGACTTCTGCACCTGTGTTTACTGGACAGGAAGTGGGAACAGGCCTTGGGCAGGCAGCCTGGATTCGGATGGAAACCCTCGCCTCTGTCTTGTATGAAGCAGCAGGTCACAGCAACAGCCCCATGTCACCTCGACAACCCTGCATCACAGCCGTCAGAGTCGGCAGGGTCCGACTCCACGAGGGAATCCACAAGAAGGCCACGTGTACGCTCCAGTCTGAAGACAGAGTGGAGTTAGCCAGAGAAATGCTGAGGGCTGGAGAAGGTTCTAGACAAGTGCTGTGTGTGTGTGAAGACCGGGGCACAAGAGGGACACCACAGATGGGTGTGTGCATGTGTGCCCACGTGCACATGCACCTCCACATTCTATAAGTAGGGCTATTTGCACGTTTATTCTGTGGCGTGCCCAGCGCAGCACACTGCTGAGTGTGCATTTGCACACAGCAGAGTGTGCCTGTTCGGTGGCAGCCCGTCCTCCCTAAGTGCACGCTGCTAACAATACACGTCATTCTTCCCAACGCCTGTTGTCTGGTGGACTCTGCCTCTGTGGGGGCCCAGAAGGGCTGGGGACAGAAGCCAGCTGAGGGTGGCTCTTCCCTCGAGGGGCTGCTTCCTCACGGCTGTCACAGTCTGGCCAGGGCAGCTGTGTGGACGTGCACAATGTCTCCTCCTCACCTGCCCTTTAAACCCCGGGCTGCACATCGGGGCTGCCCTCACCCCCTCAGCCCACCACAGGGGTGTCCAGGAGGCGCAGCCACCGCACTCCATGTAGTTTGCACAGAATTCCCCACTTCCCAGGTCAAAAGGGAATGAATTTGGGATTTAAAAACTGTAAGTGTGGCTCAGGTCAGTTAACGTGTACACGTGTGCACAGGTGCGTGTGTGCACTGAGGGGCAGCATGCACTGAGCAGTGAGGTGGAGGGAGGCATGGTCCCAGGATGGGGCGAGTGTGGACAGAATGGCCACGCTTCACTGAGCAACAATACCCTCACGCCCTCAGCTTGTCTCTGCTGTTTGTAGAGGACAGCAAAGAAACTGGAAAATGAGCCCACATTTTCTGGGGGATCTGGAGGAGACTGAATAATATGCCAGGGGCAGGCATGCCTGCTGTGCGCTACAGCCCTCGCCAGCCTTCCAGCCAGAGCTCGGGGCGGGCAGCCGGGCCCCCAGGGACTGGACTGGGTGGTGTGGTAGGAAACAGCCCACAGCAGGAACCGGGGCCTGACAGAGTCTGTACACTGTGCTGACGACACTTTATTCTCTGGCTGCGTGGAGCTCTTGGTAGTTTTTCTACGTGTGACAGGATGAGTCCTTCCAATGTAGAAAGGTCAAGCCGGTCAGTGTGGAGGTTGGACTGGATGACCCAGGGTCAGGAAGCAGAGGGAGCAGTGAGGAAGCTGGTGTGAGCGGGTACAGGTCCCTGGAACAGTGAAGGCCAGGCCGCCTCCTGCTCCCCCACCCGACCCCTTGCCCAGCTGCCTGCCTGAGTCCCACAGCAAACCCACCGTGGGGGTTTGCATGCCAAGCTGGGCCATTTCTGAAGGGAAGAGTATGTACAGCTTGAGCACAATTATTTTGCGTTTATCCTGAAGTTCTTAATTTCACCATTTACAAACCCATCATTTTTCTTAGCTGCTCTACTAGACATGAGTGTTTAAGTACTTTCATTTCATTTTACACTCACCAAAGAAGCTCGCTGCACTACTCCCCACCGTTAGTTTTGAAGTAAGTACTCACATGCTTGTAGACGTTGAACTTTTTGATGAATGAAAAACTACCTTAGCTTTGGGTTTCATTGACAAAGCTGGGGTGTCCCACACCTTCACCTTCTGTGCCTGTGTGTGGTTACCACAGGGGTGAACAGGTAGGTGACACTGATCGGATGCAGGCTGGCTCTTTGGAAGTTTTCCAAACTTCTCTGTGTCTACTTCAGATCAATGACATGTGGATACTCCTGCCTGCCTAACACAGCTTATTAATGAGAGTAACAGGAGGTGTCTTATGTGGGAACCTAGTTGATATACAATGGTGATAAAAATCCCTCCATCTCCTGTGGTGGAGCCATGCTGGCGTCTACAGGAAATAATGGGATCTCCAGGAAGTGCTGGGATCTGCAGGAAGTGCTGGGATGTGCAGGAAATGGTGGGATGTGCAGGAAGTTCTGGGATATACAGGAAGTGCTTGTGTCTGCAAGAAGTTCTGGGATCTACAGGAAATGGTGGGATCTACAGGAAGTGCCTGGGTCTGCAAGAAGAGCTGGGATCTACAGGAAATGGTGGGATATGCAGGGAACTGCTGGGATCTCCAGGAAGTGCTGGGATCTCCAGGAAGTGCTGGGGTGTGCAGGAAGTGCTGGCATCTATAGGCAGTGCTGGGATTTGCAGGGAAATGCTGGGATGTGACTTTCTAATTCACCCGAGCTTTCATCTCTGAGTAAGAATTACCACCAGATATTGGATGGTTTCTGAAATTCAATGATGTAAACACTTTAACAATTCACTTGACACATTAATCACAGTCCCGTGGCATTGACAGACATCTCACTGCTGCACTAACTCCTTGCGGCAGACGAGCGCCTCTGGAGCAGCCGGAGCTGCACGTTCTCACAAACTGCACCTATGCAGTACGCGTGTCACCATACAGCATTTCACATGAAATGCTTTGTTACACTTTTTAAAAAAGTATTTAATGCTGTGACTCATTTAGTCATCTTCAGTGTAATGAATTTGGGAGGTTAATGCCTGGCTAATTAAGCATCAATAATCTTTATTAATGTGCTTTTCTTCACTGAATACAAAAAGAACCAACACAAAATATAGTCAGTTATCAGAAGACCACAGCCACTGAGCAAGTAGACTAGCCATAAAAAGAAGTTTATTAAAAAAATAGACAACAAATGTAAACATCGTTTTCACTCACGAGGCTCCATGACCCAGCATCAGGCCGGGCCTCACCCCTGTGCAGGAGAGCACCTTCCCTGTGGACTAGTCGGTTTAATCACCTTGCAGTGAGCTAGGAAGTCAGTATGGAAATAAATAACCAGATCCTAGGAAGTAGATACAGAGGAAATCGCAATGTACAATAGATTTCAGCAGAAAAACAGCTGTTCATAGTAACATGTGAGAGTGAATCCTTGTATTGCAATTATCTTTCTAAATGGCTTCAATTATAAATTCATCAGGCACAGATTTGACTAGAATTAAGCAAAACAGGAAGAGGAGCAGAGGGGGGAGACAGACAGACCCCCTCCAGGCCACCCTCCACGTGGCATTTTGGTGGAAGCAAACCGAGCACCCAGTGTCTGTACTACTGACATGTGTTGTTTCAGGCACGTATTTCCTTTCCGCTGGACGTTACATGCCCCCGAATGACAGAGAACAAAGCAGCCAACCACAGTTCTGAATGTGATAAAATTTTCAGGAAACCTAATCGATGGCCTAATTCAACATCCCTCCAAAGTAAAGCCAAATCCTAGGGTGGACGATAACCCAACAAAACACAGTAAGTACCTGAGATTTTTCTGCAAGAATCTTAAATACAAGATTGTGTTCTTTAGAGCAACATGTCCCTCTGCTCCTTCTGCACTCGTTTTGTCATCTGCTGGCCACACACCTGCAAGGTGACGGAGGTGTTCCCAAGTGGCCGAGTAGGATTTTTCATGATTTCTACGGGCAAGTGTTCTATCACCCCTGATTTCATTTCAGTGGCTGACATCTCGGTTACTCAGTAAACCTTAAAGAGGGTAAGATTCTAAAGAACATATCAATTGAGATTTGTCATTTAGTTTTTCATTGTATGGACAAACTTAAATATCCATTGTCTGTCATCTGAATGACCACATTCCAGTAACAGAAGGGGAAGGAAACAGACTTGGCAGGAGAAACCCCGACCAATTTGCAAGCTCCTGGGGAACGACTTCTGTTGTTTTGTGACTCGGGGGTCTCTGCATGATTTCTAAGTGGCTCACTTACAGTGTGAAATCAGTGAAAATCTTGATCTGCTATTCCAAAATCCATGTTATAAACCCATATCTGAAATTAATCTGTAATACATTTGTCCTTTCCGCCATAGCAGCTTACCACAACAGATGTCCCACATTTCATTCACAGTTAAGCTCAGTGTGAACGACGACATACTACTCAAGTTCTCACGGTGCCGCTGCTTAGTGACTCGGCCATATCTCTCTCTACCTACTGTACCTGGATTTATTAACATAGTTCTGCATTTAAATAGAGAAAAATGAAATTCAATGACACGAATGTTTACAATACAGGATGTATGTGTCAACTTTTAAAAATTCTGCTTCAGAATGGAAAGGCTTCACATCCTGAGGGCCAGGCGAACGGCCACTGAAGGAGGAAGCATCCTTTCCACCGGTACCAACCGTGTGTCCACACACACGGTCTTAGCCAAATGTCAGTGACTGATCTCGTAAAAATCTCTTCTGGAGTTCGAATGGTTAAAATTTTTATAAGTTACATTCAGGAAAACTTTTACAAGTTACATTCAGTAGATTTTCCTCCAAGAGAGAAATAGTGCACAATTTAGGCGGGAATTGGAAATATTTACGTGTTATAAACCTACAGTGAGGTCTAGGTACTTTAAATAGGACATTGTATCTATTCTAATTATCCATTTTTCAAAAGTAGACACCTTTACTTAGTAATATCACATTTTTCTTCTGGGCTTTTTGTTGCACAAAAGAGAAACAGAGACAGAGGTAGGGGTAGAGATAGGGGTAGAGGTAGAGATAGACACAGAGACAGAGCAAGAAAAGGGAGAAGGAAAGGAGAAGTAAAACAAAGGAAGGCGGGGAGGCGGGAGGGATCCAGACCTCACTCCGCCCCCCAGGAACAGCCGGGCTACAAGGACAAGAGCCGCACACAGCTGTGCTTCCGGGGAGCGCCCCAGCAGGGCTCTGCCGTGCCGCGCACTTCCTGCGTCACACCGGCAGGCAGTACAGGTTAGCAGGGGGACTCCCAAGGGAAAAACAATCTATGTGGATAGTTTACAGCCATCACGTCCATTGTTTGAGATGTTGGCCATCCATTCCTGTTGTACGCACATGGCCACAGCTTTGGAAAACACAGCAGCATAAAACAGTTCAAAGGTAGACACAGTGTTTTAATTTGTTCATCTTTAAAAAAAAAGAAGAAATGCTTGAACAAGGTAAGGCACTTAAGAAAGGAATTCCTTCTCCAGCTGGTAGAGGGTGGGCGGGCTGGTTCTGCTCTTCATCCTGCACAAGGGCACCGTGCAGTCGCCGCTCTGGCCCTCCGTGTCCGCGTCCAGTAAGGAAGGCACGTGCAGTATAGTTCTGTCCTTGGCACCGAGGGAAGAGTGAGGGGGTGGTCCCCCATCACCCAGGCCAGGGTTGGCCTGGGCCGGCCCAGGCTCTGTTCTCCCTGGGAAGGCCTGGGGGGGATCTGAGGGGTCTCTTAGTGGGGGGGCCCGAGGCAGAGGCACGGTGGTGACCGTTGTTTGTCTTCCAGGCGAGGCCTCGCAGGGCAGGTCGCTGCGAGGACCAGAGAGGGAAAGGGGCAGCCCCCACACCTGCTCAGGGGGCGGGGCAGAGGCTCTCGTGGCACCAGCTGGTTGAGAAAGAAGAGACAGTGCGCGATCAGAAAGACAGCGACGTCTAAAACAAAGCTTATCAAGAAAAACAACTAGGATGACAGTTCAGTTGCTTTAAAGGGGGTTTCCTTAAAAAACCTGAACACAAACCTTTTGAAAGTGTTAGGACACATGCTTGTTTGGTTTCTCCTGAAAAACTACTGCAAGGTGGGAGAGAGGCTTCCCACCATGGAAACGGCAGCTGTGACTGGGGCCAAACCACCCCACAGTGCTTGGGCCAGCCGCCAGTGCTGCACACTCAGGGCGGGCTCTGAGATGGACGGGACCGGGATCCAGCTGAGACTTAAAAATGATGGTGGGCCTGGCCTGGGGGCTCAGTTGGTTGGAGTGTCATTCCATACACCAAAGGTGGTGAGTTCGATCCCTGGTGAGGGCAGATACGTAGGTTGCAGGTTCGAATCCCAGTGGGGGCACATATAGGCGGCGACCGATCCATGTTTCTCTCTCACATGGATGTTTCTCCCTGTCCCCGCCCCTCTCTCTGTCTCTGGCTCATCAGTAAACTTATCCTTGGATCAGGGTTGTTTTTTTAGGTGAGGGTTTAAAAACATGATGGTTGATATGATTAAACTTCACTTCTAGATTATGATTTGAAAAACTCATGAAAATAAAAGAGTTGGGTTTTTCCATGTTACCTGTTCTCTTTCTGTTCTGAAGAACTGACTTACTACCAGTCTAACAAATAATTATTGGCCTACAAAATGAAGACAAAAAGAATGGCTTCCTATAGATCACATATCATAGAAACCTATATAATCTTATTAACCAATGTCACCCCAATAAATCTAGTAATAATAAAAGGGCAGTTGCCTATGAGACTATTGTGCTAGGATTTCTCCCAGTACAGTGATAAATTGCTAAACCTTCACTGTGTTACAAAAGCCTAAAAGACCAATTTATTGAAAGGCAATGAAGAATAATCTGAAAAAAACACGTCCAGGTGTAGCACTTAACGAGAAGAGGAAGTGGAGAGAATGAAAGCACTTTCTGCCTTCACACACTTTACCGCCAACCCCAGAGTGACGTGTCCCCACACAGAGTGCCAGTCCCAGGGACTGTGCCTCACCTCACCTCGCACTCAGGACAGAGCTCTGAGGGGGCTGTGACAACCATCACAGAGAGCGGTAGCAGTCACCCTGTCAGCACCTAGTGTGTGTGCGCTTTTCACAGGACACCTGCAGACTCCATCTGAGCAGCGAGGCCAGGTGACGCAGGACACAGGTGCCCCAGGCAGGGGAGATGGCCCGTGCTCCTCACAGCTCTCCCACTGATTACTGGCCGATAGTGTGGACAACCTGTCTCCTCACCTCGAGGGACACAGGGCAGTTATTGTCACATGCACTTTCTGTTTTAATGTGTCATTACCTGTTTGAGTCACTGAAGTTTAGTTACACTTCTCCCTGAATCCAAATGATAGTTACGTGAAAGAGGAGGGTAAAATCTGAAGGTCCACATGAATGGTGGAAACAAACTGGGAAATGGAACCACTTGGAAATGTAGTCACTTGTCAGACACCCAGACTGGGAGGGGACATGCCACGTGCACAGTGGGGACCGGACCTTCACCCACAGTGCAACCCACCTGGGGCCTGAGCAGCACTTCCGTCAGACACGGTCCGCCGGTGACGCGCTGCCCTTTCCATGGAAGAAGCCCAGGGAGGCGCATGCCCACGGGTCTGCTGTGAGGAGGGCGGGCAGGGGGGTCTCGGTTTCCACACACAGCCATCGGACTCTCGCCTTGGTGCAGAGCTGGGCTGGGGACAGCCCCTTCCAGAGGTGGGGCGGACCTCTGCAGGGGGCGCATGGGGGTCCAGAGTGCCATGTACACTGCCCTCGAAGGAGTCCGTGCCCTCCATCTGCAGCAAGCACCTCGTGGAGAGGGAAGGCCTGGTCAGCAGGCCAAGGGCACCAGGCGAGGGTAGCAAGGCTGGGCCTCGGGGCCCCTCACCGTCGGGCATTGGCCGGGGGCGATCAGTGGTGCGGGGCCTGGGCGCTCGCTGCAGGAATCCCTCCCGTTTCCTCCTCTCTTCCTGGGGCTCCTCCGCAGCCTGTGCTCTGGGCAGCTCTCTGAGATCCAGGCCCAGCGCCACGGAGGCCAGCAGCACGGTGCAGCTGTACAGGGCAGACTCTGTCCTCTTCCATGGGGACCTGCTCAGACTGCTGCTGGGGGTCACCTGTGGAGTGCCCGCAGCAGGGCTCCCAGAGGGGGCCTCCTCCCAGCTCTCCGCTTCCAGAGGGTTCTCTCTCTGGCCATCTCTCCCCAGAGGGGAATCCACATTGGCTGGGCCGGGCAGTTTGGTCTGCTTTGGTTTTCTGGGCTCTGATCCGTCAGCGGGGGGTTTTGGTTCTTCACAAGCACCTGAATGAAGATACAGATACACAGTGGTGGTAGCATTGTACAGTACAAACCCCCTAAACTCTATGTAGAAGAAAGATGAAACCTGATAAATATTCTAAATGAAAGCGCATGCTGGAGTCCTTTTCAGTTCAGCAAATGATTCGCCCAGGCAGACCCTACAGAGCGGAATCCTGGGTTCCCAGGGGGCAAACAGACCCCCTGCCATTTCCTGGCCTTCAGGAAACGGTCCTTCACTGGGAAAATAAAACTATTGTCGAAGCAAAGTCGTCTAGGGTCAGAAATGTGCACAAGCATCCATAGGCCCCGTAGCTTATCAGACAAAACGTGCCTTTTCCTCATCTCCATACACGCAAGGGCCAGGCCCTGCTACCTACTGCTCGCCTGTGTGTGAAAGAGCGGTCACACGTCACAGCAGTGGTCCTCAAACTGTGTCCCCAGCCCGGCCCACCCGCATCACCTGAAAACTTGTAGCAATGCCAGTGCCTGGCCTCCCCAGACATGCAATGAGAAAAGTCCAGGGCCGGAGCCCAGCGGCCCATGTTTCAGAAGCCTTTGCTCAAGTCTGGGAGCCGCTGCAGGAGAGGAGGATGCCCCCAAGAGGGCTGAGCCCCAAAGGGCAACAAATTCCATAGGCTGGAGGAAGAGATCATTCTTATCACTTAGGTGCCTACCAGTGAGTGATGGGAATGGCACGCTGGTTCCTCTGCTCTATGAATTGGTCCACGACAGTCCTCCAGTTATATTCCCACGACTGCCTCCTACTACACCTGAACCGTGTTCTATCAGCGAAACAAGCCAGATGCCAGCTTTTCTCCCGACAAGCCCCACTTCTTCCCATGGGTGACCCTTCTCCAGGGGACCCCCTCCTTCCCCCGTGCATCCTCTGTCCTCTCTGTGAGGCCAATGACCCAGCTCCTTTTCCCCTCAACACTCTCTTTCAAAGTAGCGCCTAACACTAATCCAGCCTGACACCCCCTCCGTGGGATCTCGGAGTCCTCCGAGGCCCGACAGCAGCAGTGCCGTTTCTTCCTTTTATTTGCTGTCTGGTCAGGGTCTCATGAGCATGCCCGCAGGCGGTGAACTTCTGACCGAGGAGACAGTACCTCCTGAGGGGTCTTCCCCGGGCACAGCCTTCATCGAGCAGCCACGCAATGCACTTCGGTGAACTGAACGCACAGCAATGTAATGAACCGCTAATTATCCATCCATTGTTTAAGCGAAAGAGCAGGGAGAAGCTATAGTCAGATGAAATCAGCAGGTTTCAAAGTATTTAAGTGTTGAGCGTTTCCTAATGTGTGACTCCACACACCTTTACTCATTAGAACAATATACACTTGCCCCCTGAAGTGGTCATGAACTTCCACTGACCCATGCACTGGCAGCCCCCAGGCCAGGGTAAATATAATCGATATCATATAAGAAAAGGGGACCCTAGTACACTGCTCGTGGGACTGCAGACTGGTACAACCACTATGGAAAACAGTATGGAATTTTCTCAGAAAACTAAAAATGGATATGCCTTTTGACCCAGCAATTCCACTGCTAGGATTATATCCTAAGAACCTTAAAACACCAATACAAAAGAACCTATGCACCCCAATGTTCAAAGCAGCACAATTTACAATAGCCAAGTGTTGGAAGCAACCTAGATGCCCATCAGTAAATGAATGGATCAAAAAACTGTGGTACATTTACACAATGGAAGTCTATGCAGCAGAAAGAAAGGAGCTCCTACCCTTTGCGACAGCATGGATGCAACTGGAAAGTATTATGCTAAGCGAAATAAGCCAGGCAGTGAAAGACAAATACCATATGGTCTCACCTTTAACAGGAGCCTAAACAACAAAACAAAGAAACAAGCAAAATATAACCAAAGACACTGAAATAAAGAACAGACTGACAGTGTTCAAAGGGGAGAGGAGAAGGAATTTCAGGGGGAATTTCAGAGGAAAAGGGTAAGGATTTACAGGAACAAGTATAAAGGACACATGGACAAAAACTAGGGGCAGGTGAAAATGGGAGGGAGGAGGGGAGGACTGGGTGGGTGGGTTGGGATGGGAGTAAAAGATAGAAAACTGTATTGCAACAATTAAAATAAAATAAAAAAAAGATCAAAGAGCCCTTTTAGGGTGGATCTGGGCATTCGGTAGATACTGCGAGCTTGCCAAATTCCAGGCATTGGGGGCAGAGTGGTGAACAAACCAGAAAAAATCCTTGTCTCCATGGAGCTGACTTTCTCATCTGGAGGAGACAGACAGCACATGCGTTCCCAGCGTCGGTGAAGACGAGATTTCGGGTAAGAGCCAGGAATAAATACAAGTGGGTATTACGTTCAAGGGCTGGGGCGGGATCCTACTTCAGCTAAGGCGGTCAGGAAAGGCTTTTGGGCAGCCAGGAAAGGCCTGAGCTCGGACATGAATGCTGAGAAGGATCTGGCCACACAGATGGGCAGTGGGAGGGGACCTTCAAGCATGACAGACAAATGTAAACCTTTTGCTCATTAACCTTCAAGTGAACTGCAGAGTTAACAGAGACTGAACTGAGTCAGCCCAGTGCACCCTTTCATCCCTCTAACTGTCCCTGGGAGGAGTCGTTCAGAGGGTCCAAACAGTTAAGAAAGAAAAAGCAGGATTACTTCTGTGATTGATTCCTCCATCCAGACAGTTGCAAATAATGAACAACATACTACAGAAGTGGCGGGGTGGGGGGAGGTTAAAGGTTTTATTTATTTACTTGTAGAGAGAGGAGAAGGGGGGAAAGAGAAGGAGAGAAACATTGATGTGTGACAGATACATGGACTGGTTGCCTCTTGCACGCCCCCTACTGGGCACCTTGTCCACAACCCAAGCATGTGACCTCACTGGGAATTGAGCTGGTGACTGTTCAGTTCACAGACTGGCACTCAATCCACTGAGCCACACCACCCAGGGCAGAAGTAGCAATATTAATACTGTTATATATTAGTATTTTTATTAGGCCTCCAACTATGTTTGACAATAAACCTCTTGCCTTCATAGGGAAGAGTCAGGACACAATAGTAAGTCGGAAAGCATTTTACCTGGGGAAGACACAGCACCTGTCTCAGGTGTACTCAAATGTATTTAAGGAGGTGTTTATACTGAACACATGTCCTCATGAAAATACAGAAGAAAACTGAACATGGGTAATCAGTGATAAAGTGCTTGTAAAATTGAGCACAGCACTGATAAAAAAGTAACGAAAATGACAACACACTTTGCTAAACATCCGTCATTTAAATGGTCAAGGACAAAGACCATTTTTTTCTTTGATGATAACAATTCCTAAAGTTTTTCAACAATTTCCACTCCTCCTCAAACTTTTGATATGTAAATATTGAGTAGGAGTGCTGAATATTAAAAATAACTATGACATTTAAATTAGAGATTCCCCTGTATTACTACTCTCCAACCAATAGTTTTTCATAGTTAACCTGCTGAACATAATTTCATATCAAGAGGTGGCAACTAGCCAGAAGACCCCCGCTTAACCTAGCAGAATTTCAGGGTGTCTGTCTACATTTTCATTTTTCCTATGTCTTATAAAAAATTAATTTGGTTCTACATAATTACTTATGATACTAATTTTTCTGGTAAAAAAAGAAGGCTGACAAATTCCCAGTAAATGATGTGGAGCCAAATTACCTTCCACTAGGAAGACTTAAAGGACAGGAAAGAACCTCAAGCTTAAGGGAAGACACGTGAAATGCTATTTCCTACCCTTGCCCTTGCCCTTGTTACTGGGGCGACCGGGGCGCAGCTGCTAGAATCCAGAACACGCAGAAGCTAAGCCTGACCCAGAGTCTATTTTCTGAAGCACGTACCTGGCTGGTCCACAAATAATGACGTCAGTGGCACAGTCTTCTGATTTTTTATTAAGAGAGTTGACCAAGGGCTGTTGCCATCTGAGAGAGGTCTTATTCTGCAAAAGAAAAACATTTATTCCCATGTAATAGAACTGCGTTAACAAATCAGGTGCTAATAAAGCACAAATAATTCTGCTTTAAATGAAGCAGAAAATATATCAGGGATGATTTTAAACAACTTAACTAAATAATAATGTAGTAGGGTGAACTCATCTTAGAGAGTAAAATCGCATTTGGATATCTCCGTTTTGTTCTCCTTTCTTTCTCAAGGTTAAGTCTGTCCGATGTGATAGTTAACAGCCTCTGCCGCGCAACACAGCGCACCTAGAACTGCCAGGCGTCACGCACGCACCTTTCCTTGCAGTCGGCTCTTTCCTTCATTTGAATTGAATTTGGTCCCCAGGTGCAGCCTTTCTTCCTGAAATTCCTCTTTACATCCTCAAATTCTTCCTGTCGACAGACGGTGTTGCGTCCCCAAGTTTTATTGCTTTCATCCGAAGTCACTAAATAGACAGAATCACACATTGATCGATTTAAAAAATGTAAAGTCAAAGGAATCTAATCCATTGTTAAACTACCTTACTCAAAACACGTAAACATTTAACGCTGCAACAAAAGCAAATACAGAAGAGCCGACCAAAGGGAGGGGGAGGAAGATGAAACTGAGGCTGGGAGATTCTCTCAGGTTCATCATGTGGCTGAGATAAACCACGTCTCATCACCTCCCAACTCAGAGCTCTCCCTGCCGTGCTCAGGCGCTTTCCCAGAAATAAAAGCTGCCGGCCCGTTCCTCCCTGACTCCACAGTACACATCTGTACCACACCGCAGCTCCGAGTCAGGTCCTGTTGCTGTTTGGAATCGCAAAAGTGTCTGCCTGACGAAGCTGTTTTGAGAAGTAAGGGTACTAACGCATGGGAAAGGCTGGGAAAGGCTCAGAACGATGCCCAGCACACAGTGGGTGTGCAGTGAACGCTCCCTGTTGTCATCCTCGTGCTGGGGGCTGGGCGCAGGGTCTCTGCCGGCCCACCCCCCTCCCCCCGCCATCCCTACACTTAGTGTCCTTCGCTGTGCAGATGGATGAGCAGGACTGGGTGCAATCCGAGAGCGTTACTGAAAATCACCGTGTGTCAGTGAACTCGTTGGGAAGGTAAGAGCTCCAGGATTACTATCCACTGCATTATGATACTTATTCCTTTGGGAAACACGCCCAGGGTGGGCAAAGGCTCAGGTTCCTGGAGTAAGAGGAGGCGGTGTGACTGCCTTTTGCACCGTTTGATTCTGTTCAACACCAGGGAAGAGGAGTGTGTGCCTACGACCACAGCAGGGGCCCTGACACCTGAAATTCTCAGAGGGCTGGCGTCATTCCACACACTTACAACCGATGCAGGAGTCACTGTGGAAAGTGGCTGTTACTACTACACACTTAGAAACACAATCCCATAACAAACCAGCTGTTCTAAAGACACAATTTAAAACATTATGACATTTATACTCTATGGCCATAAGAAATGAAGTACAGATAAAAATAATATATAATGTGTGTATAACACATATACATACACATATGTAACCATGTTTTCACTAAAAATTAGGCATTTATACATACATGTAAGAAAATTAGGTTAAGGAATACAAGACTAAATTTTGTTTCCCAAATAGTAGGGACACCTATTCAACGCCGAACACTTAGCTACAGCCGGCTACGAAGGCAAGTCTGCGTCAGCAGGTCTGATGACAGAAAGGCGCAGGGAAGCCCGTGGGCGGGGAGGGCGCTCACACTGTATGGCCCGGAGCCTCGGGATCATGGTGGGGCTGCTGGGCGGGCTGGAGCCACTGCTGTTCAGACTCCTCCGCTTGTCCAGGTTGGGAGACGCCTGCACGGTTATTTTGTGCTGGAAATCTGGTCAATGGGAGAAAGAGGAAGAATTGAGGGCTCATGGTTTTGAGTTATTTTCACAGCCACGTCTTTAGCACACAGCAATACAAGCCAAAATGGCCAGACAGTAAGAAATGAAGCAGAGCTCAGAATCAGTTCCTTCGTTTCTCATGCATCTTCCAGCCAGGGTTCAGGTCAATAATGGTTCGGCAGCTGCACTGGGTGCAGTGGAGACGCGCCCACACACGCAGAGAAATGAAATTTACTAGGTGCTTGTCAGTTGTACACTCTGCATCACCCCCACACAAACACACTCGGGTCTCCCTGCTGCTTTGGGCTTCCATTTCCTCGTGAAGGCTCTTGTGTCACAGACAATGTACATTAAATGGATATTTCTTTTTTTTAAATAGATTTTTCCGCTTTTCCCCATTGATGCCTTTGTTAGTTTAAGTTGCAGACCCAGCCAAGGCCCCTAAGAAGATGAAGCAAAACTTTTCCCCCTCCTACAGTTGACAGTATTTGTGGTCACACATTCTAGAAGTGGTAGTTTCCGCCACCTGGCTGTAAGAGGGGTAATGACAGAGAGACACAAAGAACTAGGGGGATATATGAGAGGCGGACTGATGTCACCAGAGGGCAGAGGAGACTGAGAAACTGAGTAAATTGACCAAAAAAAATCCTAAAAACTCAGACACAGGTGGAAGGAATCACTGGGCGTTCTTTCAGTGCCGTAACCTTTGATTGATTTTCAATTGACTGGAGTATGTTTACAGCTCAGTGGGGGCAGAGGTTAACTTTTAGATTTTGTCTGGTGATGATGCAAATGATTTCCGTCTGGCCAATAAAGACAACCCCAAAGGTTATGGTTTATTGCCGTATCAGGCATTAACCAGGCATGTATTCAGCCCAGCAATCTAATCCTAACCTTCCTTCGTTAAATGGTCCTTAAGTGCCTCACTCTAACTCTGTGAGGACCAGCTTCACCTGGTTCCCTCCTTAATTAGTGAGTTGAATGAAATCTTTGACACATGTTCGTTTCACACTTGCAGGAGAACTATTGTTTACCTGTTTGAAAATTATACTTTAAAGAACCACCTGGTATTTGAAATAAGGAAGTGGAATTCGGCAGGCAAGACAGCTATCCAGTTATCCCTAAGTTTTCTTAACAGTGTCTTCTCGCTGACCCTCCCTGTCCAATCCAACACACAGTATCTTGTAAACTCTGGGCCTTGTGTTCTTATTCCTCATTGTCATAGTTGAGAAATTCATATTCTCGATTCTGGAGTCGGCCAACTTGGATTTAAACCCCAGTTGACCGCTTACTAGCCAGGTGGATTTTGGGAAAGCAAATGAGCCTCTTTGTCTCGAGTGGGGAAAAATATCATTATTCCTACTTCATAGAACAGCTAGGAAAAACGAAATACAAATAAGTATAGAAAATACTTTGCTGTGTATGATGTGCATCCATGTTTTTGTATGCATTACACACCGGATTATTATACCCATCGCTATACCCGTGGTACGTAATCATTACACCCATGTATAATGTGCATCCTTATTTTTCCGTCAAAGACTGGGCAAAAAAGTGCGCATTATGCATGGCAAAATGTGGTCCTCAGCACAGGGCTCAGGACCTAATAAACCTTCACTAACTCTGTGTCTGATTCGTTTTGTTCTCCCACGGGTGTCCAACCCACAGCCCGCATGCGGCCAAGGGTGGCTATGAATGTAGTCCAACACAAGATCGTAAATCTACTTAAAACCTTTGTGTTGTTGCTCATCAGTTTCCATTAGTGTCTGTGTGTTTAAGGTGTGGCCCAAGACAACTCTTCTTCCAGTGCGGCCCAAAGACGCCAAACGGTGGGACCCCTGCTTCCGTCATTTACTTCTAAAGAAGGGGGCCTTCTCAGACCCTCGACCAGGTTGCCTCTCTCTGCTAATCATGGACGTGTTCCCTCACAGCAGTTAATAATTATAGCAAGAAAATAAGTATATGTTTAATGATTAGCTTAAGGCTCACCCCTCCCCCTGTACAGCGTCGGCTCCACTTGGGCAGAGGCCGCTGGCCTCTGGCACAGCTGGCCCCACCCCAGTCCACGCTGGCCCAGAGCCTCCCACGTAAACGGCGCCGTCAGTCTTGGCTGAACAGATATCTTCCCTGTTTAAGACTTTCAGTAACATGAGGGCAGAGATCACGTGTATCTTACTGCAATCCCTAGTACTTGGTTCATGGTAGGTCCCCAAGTGTTGGTTGGATGAGAAAATCACTCGAGGTTTGTAATAGGTTCAGACTGGCGCTCATAGGTAATTGCTGAGAATTACGTGGCAGGGTGGAGGGGGGTCTGGAAGACAAAGCCAAAAGAAATGAAGTACCAGATGGGGGGCTCCTTCTATCTAGCAAGTGAGAAATTATGAAAGACGGGAGCGGGCAGAGCAGGGAAAGAGGAAAGAGGGGACACGGGTCCTCCAGACATGAGGACGACTGGGCGGCAGGTGGCGGGGGGCGTGATAAGAGAAATATTCTCACCCAGAGATCTGAAACAGTGTATTTCAGACTGCAGTGTTTTATAAGAGTTTGACTGGCCCCATGATCTGTCACAAAATTATGAAAGCACATTCTCCATGAGTTTGTTTGTTTTTTCTTCTTTTTAATAGGAGGAGCCTCCGGCCCAAAGCAGAAGGCAGGTGTGCTCTTGCCCAGCTCAGAACTGGAACTCAGAACTGGGCCACGGCGCTTGAGTGACAGATCATGGGGAACAGATGATGGGAGAGGAGATACTAAGCCCCGCCTCCCACCAAGTTTCCCAAGTGAATCAATGACTATTAATGATGATAACAGAGTCACAACACAGACAGAAGAAAGCTGCTGCAGCTAAGAACCGAAGAGGAAAACTCACACCGGGTGCCTCTCTGAATTTCTCTGTCAGCTCACCCGAAAGGAGAAGTCTCACCATAAATAAACTAGACTGTTTTACATCGTGCCTGACATGTAAGACAGTTCAGTTGGGGGTCCTTCAAGTTCAAAGCCAGCATCAGAAGAGAATCTGGAAAAGGACCTCTGTCTTTTCCCCAGAGAGGGACCTTAGCCTGTCCTCACCTCATCCAACCGAAGACTCAACAGTGTGTGGTGTGTGCTCATGACAACCCACACCAGCAATTAGCCGGTCACTTGCGGATTTCTGAAACAACCTGCAAAAACCCTATATGGACTGCACGGCCGCCTGTCTTTTGTAACAAGTATTTTTACAGGACAACTCATACATACTTTCTATAAAACCTGTTGTTATTATTTAAATCTAACTTGTGTGACACTAACAAATATCTTAGAACACTAGGACCCATTGAACACTCCAGTACACAAACATACACAGAGAAATAGACAGGGACATTGATACAGATGGGGAGATAATTAATACACATTCTCTAAAGCGCTGCCAGTCTCGTTCTGTCCCCACTCTTCCCTGCTATTAGAAAAAAAGAATCACAAAATATGGAGGGTGCTTGGTTCTTCCTTAAATCAGTGTAAAACATACTATTAAACAATTAATTTCATAAACACAGGTTTGCTATTTTCTATTCTGGTTAGCTTCTCCTAACACCCGTAATCCCTGTAGATTATAATCACAATGATTTAAACATGTTTTTAAAATCTTCCCTAGATGTCCTGGTTCATTTTTATACCTACAGGATTTTAAACCCTCAGAGGAGAGTGATTAAAGGGCTTGGCCGATTTTGTTGAAGGTGCTGATGGCATCTTCCGTGTCCCCAGGGAGCTCAGTTACCAGGGGACACTGCCGACCCATCCTGTGTACACATGACCCTAAAGGAGAAATAGCAGCCGCGGCCCTGGACCCTCACGGGCCTTGTGGCCCTGGTTCGGCACAAGCAGTACAAAGGACTTCGGCTGATTCCAAAGGCAAAGACCAGCTAATCCACATGAGAAAGTCCTCTGAGGGGAGAACACTCAGCCTGCGGTGCACAGCGATGCTCAGCCGAGGCTGTTTCCCACGTGGAAACCCATCAGTTCATCACGCGGTGGCCGTGAACTGAAGGAAGCAACTGAAGAAGTTCGATGCTGGAGAATCTCTTTCCCCGCCTCTCCCCAGTGCTGACCACACAGAGTGGCTGGTGACAGGGTGACGTACGAGAGCCTTGGGGGACAGGAAGACAAAGTCATACCTGAGGGTAAGCTGATCCGATGTCCATCTTTGAGCTTTAAGCGACTCTTCTTGAACTTGCCCTTCCTCCTCTTGACGTTGGGCTTCTCCTGGTTCATCTGGAATAAGAGGATGTTGAGCTCGCGCTCCAGCACGTCGATCTCGCGCTCTGCCAGCTGCTGCTCCCGCCGCTTCAGCAGCTCCTCCTGCGACTTCTGCTGCAGGGCGGCTCGGCTCAGCTCCTCCTCGCGGGACCGCAGCTCCTGGGACGAGAGGGACACTCGCATCACCACCCAGCAGGCCACACAGGGCAGCGCTGGCTGCTGGCTGCGGCCCTGGGCAGTGAGGACAGAGATCTGTTGGCACATCCCCGGCTTAGACCAAACCAACGGGCCCCTCCTTGCGCTTTTAGTTCTATGATTCTAAAAGGCATCATTATTATTTTAACCTCAATTTGAACATTTCTCTCTCACCTGCACAATTACCTGACACATAACATGTACATGAACACGTAGGGACAAAGCACAGATTGATGTGTGTGATCCAGTTTAAAATAAACCCAAAGTTAAAGCATGGCTAATTAAAGAATGATGATTCCAGTTACAAAAGACAGCAGGCCAGGTTCCTTTACTTAGAGACTTCTTAGTGTTAAAGAATCTGCTTAGAGCCCTGGCAGGCGTAGCTCAATGGATTGAGCGCGGGCTGAGAACCAAAGTGTCGCAGGTTCGATTCCCAGTCAGGGCACATGCCTGGGTTTCAGGCCATGACCCCCAGCAACCGCACATTGATGTTTCTCTCTCTCTATCTCCCTCCCTTCCCTCTCTAAAAATAAATAAATAAATAAATCTTTAAAAAAAAAGAATCTGCTTAGAGATGAAAGCATCTTGGTGGAGAGTTTGTGGGAAAGAACAAAGCTAATGTATTAGGAGTCAGTGGAAGGCTCCTCAGACGTGAACATGAGACATCTCTGAAAGAGGCCAATGAGAACTATCCCCACTTACAAAGAACTGGTCAGGTCGCCATGGCTGGGTGGCAAGTCCCACGTCATCCGCAGGTGTCACGGACAAGCTCACATAAGTCCCTTTGTCATGGTACTTTCCGAGGAAAGTCTAACTTCCTCCTGCTTTTGATTTAGAATTATTGAACTTCTGAGAAAGAGAAAATCTAGGGCCTGAGGAATGTATGCACTTGTATTCCTATTAAAAAATATCTACTCAGTAGTAAGACTGAGAACTGGACAATGTTTTTGGGCCGCAGTCCCTCCTTATTCCATTGCTGCCGAGTGCTCTGTCCTCTCCTGGAGACAAACACTGCTGTCCCTGCCACAGGACGTTCTCTTCCAGTTCCCTGAGACTGACCCGTGCCTTGTGGGAGTCCAGGCACCCGAAAACGAGTCTTGACACTGCTCCCCACGCACTTAACCTTGGAATCGCCTAACACCAAACGCCCAGTTGGAAACCCCGCCTTCTCAGCCGGGGCTGGCGCTGTGAGGTCTGAGCGCCGTGCAAACACGTCGCGCTGTACACAATCACAACCGCTCCGCACACAAAAACAACAACAACAACAAAACAGGTGCGTGAAAAAACTGTAAGATGCAGCTCAGGGAAGAAACCACAGCTGAACCCATGACTAAATGCCACTTCAGTCCACTAAGCCCTTGACCTTTGACAGATGGACTCAAAGAGTAAGTGGAGGCTCTGTACAGTTGTTGTAAAGGGAATAAACAGAAGTCTATCCTTCCACAAAGAAATACAGTACTGTCAAGAAAAGACAGAGGATGCCCTGGCCCAGGGGCTCCTTTGGTTGGAGTGTTGCACCGTACACGAAAAGGTTGCAGGTTCGATCCCCAGCCAGGGCACATACCCTAGGTTGCTGGTCTCCCTGCCGGGGCGTGTAAGGGAGACAACCGTTCAATGGTCCTCTCCCTCTCCCCGTTCCTCTCTCTCTAAAAGTCAACAAACATACCCTTGAGTGAGGATAAAAAAAGAGAGAAAGAGCAAGGAGGAGCCCTAAAAACAAAACAAAAAATTATTTATTCAGATCACACGAATCCTGAACTTACGGTAATCCTACCAAAGTGGACTGTAATTAGGCTTTGAAACAGTCTTTAAATGTATTTTTCTAAACAGACTTCATAACCGTAATTGCAGGAGCAATGACTTACTTAAGGCCAATTGATACTCAAGTCACTTCGGCTAATATGCAGCAGCTGACTCTCACTTACAGAGCAGGTCAGCATTTCTTCCTAAGGTTGTGCCAGATATAAACTACCATGTACAGCTTGAAGAAGAAAAAAGAAAGAAAATATTACCTACTTTTAAAAAATATTATGGAATGCATTATTTAATTAGTGGCATTCTTCTACCAGTTTGTCCAAACTGGAGATTTTACTGCAGTGTATTTGGGGACAGAGGACAATTTCCAGTCACTCCCAACTTCTAACTCACTGCTGTATGCCCTTTTGTTAAGATATTACTTTTCAGCGGTGCTGATATCAATCCAATTAGCTATTGTGAAATGAAATGGCATGAGGAAGAGATAAGGGCAGCACATTCAATCAGGGGTTTTGTTTGTTCCTGCTACAGTAACTGAATGAGAAACCATGTTTAATTCCCGGCCCCAAGCTAAAAGGCGAATCCCCTCGCAACAACTTGATGAATAAAAGCAAAAAAATCCCCTTGCCTGAGACTTCATAAGAGAAAAAAATAAGGTCAGAAAAAAAACAGCCACAGTACTCTTCCTTCTGAATGGATCTGAAAACATTCACCCATAAAAGAAAAAAACAAACAAACCATATGGGGCATTAGAGCCCCTTTGAATACTTTGAAATTATGAAGCACACAGAAAATTCTTTTGGTGGCTGAGATTACTAGGTAGTAATATTTGTTTAATTGCCTGGCACAGCCCATTCTAATGGCAAATCCAGACTCCTGGTGAAGATGTTAATCATTAATGGTGACATGCCTTCATATAGTGGTTCAAAGACACTCTGTTCGCCCAGCACACAAAGGCAGACACTCAGAGATAAGGAGCCAGGAATTCAGGGAGGAACCAGTATCTGCGGAGGCTACAGTTTACTGAGTAACACAGGGCACAGCCGGCCAAGTTACTGACCATTAACTCCAAGTCTGACGCCTCCTACCTCGGGCAATCAGTGAGCCAGAGAGGAGATAGAGCACGCTCTGTAGCTACAAGATGCGGTTAGAAATCTCTGAGCAAAAAAAAAAAAAAGATTGTACAGGCTTTCACTGTAGACTGAAGGCTCACAGGAAATACACCATAAATGCTGTATTTCAAGGAGCACTGAGTAAGTCACATTAGAAAAAACACAGAGGCTTGCATGTATAGGACAGCTGAATAGACTCAAAGAATAACAAAGAACTATTATAAAACCTTGAAATGGAGAAAGAGTAGAATCCACTTGTGAAGCATGCTTTTTGGTTTCTACCAAAGCCGCAAGATAAGAAGGAACTCACTAGCTCTACCTCCACTGATGTGATTGTCATTAATCAAAGAGAATCAAATAAAATAGTTTAAAATAACCATTGTTAACATTATTTCCAAATTTTAAAATCTGTGATCTCAAGTTTTATTTTTCCTCCAAGTCCTCTCCCAATACCCCAAAATCTTTTTAATTCTTGCTATCAGACATCTAATTTTAGAATGCCTGAAAACAATTTGCGCAAGTGTAAAAAAAATCCATTAGAGTCTTTTCTGTATCATTTTAAGTCCACAAATTGTTTTCAAGTTTCCAAGAAACACACGTATAATATCACTGATAATAACTCTTCAAAGAACTGCAGGATTGAAGAAGTTAATCTGGTCGGTCATTTTCCTGTATTACTTGATTGCTAAAACCTGGGCCTGGAGGGGGGAGGGGCAGTGCGGCTGCTGGGACCTGCCCCACCGCCCTCAAAGCCACCACTTTCTTTGTTCTAAGGCTAACACTTAATGCTGGAAACAGGCAGCTTTGCCTGAGAGAGAGACAGAGAGACAGAGAGACAGACAGAGAGAGAGAGAGAGAGAGAGAGCGCGCACGCACGCACGAGCCTGGGACATTTAAGGGTGAGGAGACCGGAGAACAGCCGGGGGCCAGCAGTGGCAGAGCCCAGTGCCAGCCGGCTGTCTGGCTCCAGTCCTGGGTCTTAACCACCACACTGGACTGCTCTAGACCCTGGAATTCCGCCAAAGATGTCACACTAAAACGGGGGAGGGGCTCCTGTGGATTTTGGAATCCCAGGCAGATACCCCCACAGCCCACGTGAATTCCTGGACGGAAAGGGGCCGCAGGCTAGAACATTCTCGGTTTGGGGACCAAACTTGAATGCCTGGAGCCCAAGAGGTCCTACCTCTGAATACGAAACAACACGAAACATAGTCCTCCCTCATCGGGTTTAGAGGGCAGCCCCGCAAACCCCACCCCTTCTGTGCCCATTTCTGTTCTTTGCCCAGATGTCCAGGCCCCTTTTCCGGCTTCTAGCCACCAGCCTGGGGAGGCTGACCATCGGACACAAGGCCGTGGCCAGGACCTGAGCCATCAAACAGGATTATAATTTCTCACTACAGAAGCGTTACGTACTGGTAGTGTCAGGGCCTAAGGTTGTGTTTGCCTGTGTTGTATTTCTAAACCTACAAAATCCTGAAACATCTAAGGAAGAGAGTGAGTTACCTCTAAACACTTCTTGAAAAAAAATGACTTCAGAAAAAAAAGAATTTGCAGCTTACGTATTTCTCTCTAACCTTTATTTTCATCATTGTACATTATGAAATACTTAAAACACACTGTAAGCGGGACAGCCAATACCCACGCACTCACTGTCAGCATTCAGTAGCTGCTAAGGCTGTGCTACAGGCCTGTCCCACCCTCCGTGCCCGGTTCTAATCCTACCCCGCCCCCACCCCCCAGATCGGCTGTTTCGAGGTCCCCTTCCGGTCTTCCCGGCCTCTGCTGTTGGATGTTCTGTACATCTGAACAGTTTTATTGTCTATGGTTTTATGAATTTGCACCAGTGGCACCTAATGTAAACCTTCTTCTGCATCTCGCTTTCCCACCCAAGGTTGCCTCTGAGATTCACCCACGTAGACGCACGCAGCCGGAGGCCACGCGTCGGAACTGCTGTGCGGCTCCCGCTGAGTCCAAGCAGCGGCGCAGGCACCGGCCCCCCTCTCGCTGGATGTCGGGTCGCTTCCCGTTTTCCATGGACACAAACAATACCTAAGGGATCAGCCTTCACTTCCTCGAGCGTGTGTGGGAGTTTCTCAAGAATACACACTCAGAGGTTAAAGGTTAAGTAGCTGAGCTAGAGGCCTCTGTCACAGCCTAAGGTTCAAAATAGGATTCAGAACATTGACACACTTTAAAATTGTTTTTCACTTAAAATAGTAATAGTAATCATCATGATTGCTGGGAGCTCTCAACACGATTTTTGAAAAGCTTGTGTAGGCTTTAATTGTAAATTGAAGGCATATTAAGAAAGTTTACTCAGATGTATTTAATGTGTTTATTTAATGCTAACCATATACCAAGTATCATACTTTGTACTTTGGTCAGTGCTATGGATGAAATGACCAAGAAGGAAATAGCACTAACTCATGAACTTAGCAGAAAAGGCAGACCAAGAACAATTAAACAAGCAAATAATAATAATAATGATGACTCAGCCCAGCCATGACAAGGGAGGGAGGAGCAGGCTCCCGTGACAAGGTTTTATCAGGTGCAGCGAGGAGAGGGGCTGAGGATGCTGGAGCCAGCGACTGTGGGGCGGGGATCAGAGCTGGGGAGGGGACAGTGCTCTCGGCAGAGGGCAGATGCATAGAAAGGCCGGAAGTCAGGGACGTGGCATCAGAGGACCTGGAATTCAGAATGGCTGGGGACAAGGTGAGGGTAACTACGGAAGGGCGAGGGAAGTTAATATGGAAACAGAGTCGGCCATGAAGCAAGCATGCTCTGATGCGCGTTTGGAGGGGTCGCTGGCGGTGGGGCGGGGTAAGGCAGGGGAGCAGGACTGGATGCAGGGCCTCCAGGTGGGATGCTGCTGCGGTGATCAGGAGATATGAGGGCATGGGGTTAGGGGAACGAGTGACTACGATGGTCCTTGTCACACAGGAGGCCACAAGAAACATCCTCAGACACCTGTGAGGCTGAGTACCTGAGAGAACGGTAATCCATTAACATAAAAAGGGAAGTAGAATCAGGGCAGGGGGCGGGGAAGTGGACTTCAATTTTTGGCTTAAAAGTGTTGACAAAATAGTCCACAAAGCCCCTTTTAAAAACTTGTCAATGAGATCCCAGTACCCAGCCGGGTGTGCAGGAGCCCCCACTCTAGGGCACAGGCGGCCACACTTGTCTTCGTGCCCCAGGACCCTGGCCCTGTTCCCGGACACAGTGGACAGTCACCGTATGTTTGCCGGGAAAAGATTACAACACCGAAATGCAGAACGGTTCCCCCACAGGCACGTTTTTAAAACTCATTTTGTTTTGGAAAACAATCTGCACTTCAAGGACGAACTCTGACAAACATTTATTAATTCCCCATTCAGCGAGATAACAAAAGTTAGCTACTCAAGGGTAGAATTTAGGCATTGGATGTCTTGATGTCATGCACAGTATTATATACACATATATAGTCATATATATATATATATTTACTAGCTCAAGAAATGGTTACATATGTATCTTCAAACCACAAGTTCTTATTCCCTCCTTTGCCCTTTCCTTTGCACTAAGGTTGGCTATTGGCCTTTAAGATCAAAGTCGATGTGAAAGTCTAGAGATGGAATTCAGGGCCGCACTGCGTAAGTAGTCAAGGTCACTTAACCACAGGAGAATGGTGCTCAGCTATACCATCATCCCATGTTTCAAGGTCATAAGCAAACAGACTCTTTAGCACAGTATTATTGCCTAGAAAGAACTCTGCTACTAGAATGACAACTGTGTGAGGCATATAAATTCCTTCCTGGACAACTATATGGCTTTATAATGCTTATCAGAAACTTGCAATGTTGCACTTTGGCCCATTTATTGCACCCACAATAAGAAGTCAACCCTTTGAACAGTTTACACTTCAGATCAACAGAATAAACCTTGATTCATCAAAATGAGCTACTATCACAACCATGTCTTTAAAAAAACGAGTACTGCTCCCAAGGCACAGACCCATGCCTTGACCTTAGGGTTCTTCAGTGACCGTGACCTGTCATTTGTCATCCGTCAAAGGAGACCGGGCCAACAGGACTCACTTCCCAGCAAGTCCGCTTCCCAGCTCGGAGTGTTTGAACTTCTCGCCTTTCACGTCGTGGGACTATAAATGCCCCTTCAACGTGTTTAACATATAGCTTTCTTTTTTCCTCTTCTTGAAACACATGAACTAGCCAAAGCTTAACTCGCATTAAAAAGTTTTTAAAAATGACACATTCTCCCAGTTTCTCCCAAAAAAGCAGTGTCTTAGAGATAAAAAAGAGGAGGGACTAGCCCAAAAGAGCCTTTAAAAGATAAAACTAGAAACAACACACAGGCCTCGTTTAAATCCCGATGTGTGCCAACCAGCGCCAAGAAAGCCCCCCAGACAGACTGAGACAGTTGAATGTGGAGCACGACACGGTATCAAGGAATTACTGTTACTTTGGAAGATAATAATGGCCAGAAAGTTAGAGATGCACACCGAAGCCTTTATGTGTAAAAATGACGTGAGTCTAGGACTGAACTTAAAATACTCTGGTTAAAAAAAGAAGATGATGGGGAAATACAAGGTGTTTTTTACGTTCCAACTCCACGTTTCAAGTCCAGTGGTTTTGTTCTAGCTGGAAAGCAAGAGTCAACCAACACCGATGCCTGGGAAACACTGTAGGGCAATGCTAATGGTGGTTCTGGACACGCGTTTTCCAGAGCTCCCGCAAACGCGCGCCTGGCAGGCGAGTCAGTACGTATCGCTCACCTTCTCCTTTGTCCTCAGCTCGTCAAACATCTGCTGGATTTCCAGCTTCCAGTCGTCTTGCATGGAGTGAAAAGATTCCTGAGGCATTTCGGTCATGACCGCCCCCTCAATAGCGGTCAGCTGGTTGAGAATTAAGGCGAATGACGGACGAATATGAGGGTCTTGCTGCCAGCATTCTAAAAGAAGCAAGAATCTCATTAATACCCCTGTCCAGCCCAGCTCACATTCTGAAATCAACAAGTATCTCATTAATAACATTTCTCAGCAGAGCTCACATTATCAGCCCACGTTGACAGATCTGCTGGGAACGAAAAATTCTATTGACGGCGATTTGGGAATTTTGTTTCACACGGGGTCCCTGCCAGGGGCGGGCACCACAATCAGGGTTGGGTAGGGCTCTGAAGGCCGGCTCCACCTCGCCCACTGGTGCCTATAAGAGCACACTGACCCCCGACCCGCAGCTGCCGGCACAAGGTACGCAGGGTTCCTGGAAGCACACCTTTCCCCGCAGTCTTGAAGTCCGGTGCAGAAGAGTTTAACTCTCCTGCAATTGTTCCTAAAGATTATTCCTAGAGATTATGTTGGGAGTTGTTAATGTCCTCTACTTGGAGAATAGGATTACCTTTCAAAATAAATGTTGGTATTGTTGTTGTGAAACTGAAATGAGGCATTTAAAATGCTACGAAAACACCGGTAGCTGATGAAATAACGAGGGGTGACTCCCGGTCCCTGGTGACTTTCACTCCTGTGAAGAGGATGCGTAAGTGGCGCCGTTCCCTCTTTGCAGAGACCTCAGCATTTCACCCCCACCGCACAGAGCACACGGCTGGTTCCTTTAGGGAAAACAGGTTATCCAGCTGTTCTTTATTACTGGAGGGTGCTTCTGATCATTGCTTCTGAGAACATTTGGAAGATTAAATTTATTGAATCTTTCTATTTGTCTTTAAGTTAAAATAGTTTATTTAAATCCTCACTCAAGGATATGTTTATTGATTCCAGAGAGAGAGAAACATCGATATGAGAGAGAAACATCGATCAGTTGCCTTCCGTATGTGCCCCAACTAGGGACAGAACTCACAACGTAGGCATGTGCCCTGCCTGGGAATCGAACCTGCAACCTTTCAGTATACAGCCTGATGCTCCAACCAAGCCACACTGGCCACAGCTAACTTAAAATTTTGAAAGGGTTATGGATCATACAGGGCAGGTTGCTTGATTGGATCTGACTTGAAGACTCAAAAATAGGTGAATTCTTAATTTTATACCCTTTACGATAAAGGACATAAACATATCAAGGAATACTTAACTGTCTTAACTTTTTATCATGTGGGCATTTTCTAACTTTCAAGCTTCACGGGTTCATATAAATTTTAATTCACTATCAGAAAGCCCAAAATCGAATTTCTCGACCTAGCCCTTATGTGTAACATTGATATCCCGCGCCCAAGAGTTTTAACTCCGATCTTGCAGAATCCAAAACTTGGAGCGGTAAGAGCTGAAGATAAAGTAGAAGCATCCTGTGCTGAGTTCTGCATTCCTTTATCAGTCTCCTTTAACGCAGACTTTAAGGAATTCTCACGTTGTCTTCCTCGGGATAATACTTCGGAAGGCACTCAGGAAGAGACACGGCAAAGAAGACCCGAAGGTCCCAGCGGAGCTCCAGCAGGCGCTCACGGGGAGTGGCGGGGAGTGGCGCTCACCGCGCGCCCAGCGTTCACAGACGTGCCGAGATGGGTCCAGTGAACAGGGGCCAAGGAAGGGACCATGGGGAAGCCCAGGCTTCAGCAAGGAGGAGAGGAGTGACTGCAGGGAAGGGGAGGGAAAGCTGCCGCGGAGCGTCACAGAAACAGCCGGGGGGGAGGGGCGGAGTCGGAACGTGGTTGGGGGGGGGCTGTGCTGGGAGAACCCGAGGGGACACTCGACATTGTCACAGGAGGAGACAAAGCGAAGCAGAGGCCTTGTCCACACACAGACTCCAAACCCCTGCACGAGAATCTGAAGGACGGTCTGCGTGAGGGGTGGTTTCGTTTGTCCTGTCCTTACAGAGGAAATCAACGTGCATTCCATCTTTAAAACTGAAAAGAAGGCTTGTAGTGACTCAGAACCAGTGCTTGATTTGCTGTGTTTTAAATGTTTTTTAATTTATTGATGTTTTTGAGACAGAGAAACATCAATCTGTTCTCCCACGTATTCTTGCATTCATTGGTCGACTCTAGTATGTGCTCTGACCAGAGATCAAACCCACAACCTTAGCGTATCGGGAGGATGTTCTCACCAACTGAGCTACCTGGCCAGGGCTTAGGTTTGCAGTGTTTTAGGCGGTGAGCTCCCTGGGGCAGGCCTTGCGCCTGTCTCGCTCTTTCTAGACCTAGAAATGTGACACACTTTCAAACAACACTTGCTGAATTATTCATGAATAAAATACCCCCGTCGTTACGGGTGTCTTCCCGATCACAGGCCCAGGTTCATTGCGGAAAATGTATGTATAACAAAATGTAACAGAACCAGCATCTGACAGCGACACTGGTCGTTAAGTTTAAGAAATCAACCGGACTGTTTATATATTTGATAAATGAATAGTGAGGTCCTGACTTGTAAAAGGAAAAAAAAATCTTTGCTGAGGTAGAAAAGTACACTTCTGATGTTTGGGAACCCCAGTCCTTAACAATATCAAGCCTCAGTTAACCAGAAATTTATGAATACCCGTTTCCTGCATTTTTTGTTCAGTTTAGATTCCCCCCTTCCATTTCTAGCACAAAATCTGCCTGTCCTGTTACATAAATAAGTCGATGATACCCTGTACCGCAAAGTAACTTGTTTAATAGTTGTGGGTTTTGTTTTTGAACATTTTATTGCAGCAAGTTCTTAAAAACATTTTCTTAAAGAATTTGACATTTTGTTATTACTTACATGTGATCTGTTCCTTTTTTCTTTTAAAGACAAGGCTCTAGTCTGCAGCATAGGGCACTCTGAAGGGACACGTGCCTTCCACGCCTTAACATGAGCTCTGAGCGTCAGGGCCGAAGCTGCCCTGGCCGGGGAGTTCACTGCCGTAGAGATCTACCACTCGCCCCAGTGCCGCCCGAGTCTCCAACGTGTTATAGTCACAAGAGAGGTTCTAAGCCAGAGCCTGATAACTAAGTAAGGTAACTGGCTGCTTACAAAAAGAGTTAATGTTTGAAAGATAAGGACCACACACGTAAGGTCAGGGCAGACCATGCCAAGTAAGGTTGTAAAACATTTTTTGATCATTCAGTAAGACTTAAACAGCAGACCTGAGCCCACTCAATGTCGTCCTTGAATTCTACTCAGTGAAAACTTTATTACCATTCCGGTGAATTTTGCACACCAATGAGTCACTCATAAAAACCGGACTGTTTTTTAAATTACTTCATCAGAATTTTCCCTGACATCTGAGATCAAAGGCAAGCTTTCTAACTCTAAAACAGTGCAAGTCCTTAAAAGCACCTGAGAATCAGAACCACAGAAATTTCGTCCGTGGTTAAAAAAAATATAGACGTCCTCATGAGCGGTTCCCCTCGCCCCCACAGACGCGCAGAGGCAGGGCGCGCAGGTACCTTTCATGAGCTTGGCGAAGGGATCCGGGCAGGTGGAGGGAATGGGCAAGGTGAGCTTGTTGACTGCCACACCGTAAGCCACAGCGAGACCGTCGATGCCACGATAGGGGACCTCCCCCGTGAGCAGCTCCCACAGCAGCACGCCATAGCTGGAAGGCAAGGTTGTCACAAAGTCAGTGAGGCGGGGGACCGGGCTTTTCCCTCTGACACAGCGGGCAGGACAGCTGTATCAGTGTCTTCTTCCGGCTGCTAGTGAGGACCTTCTCTTCCAAGAAAGCGGCCCTCCACCGGAGGGGAGAGGTCAAGGTCTCAAACATGGGCACTCCCAGAAATCAGCTGTGCACGCACGACCCGAATGAAAACTGCGTAATGCACACGAAAGCTCGGGGGCAGCTCTTTGGAGTAACGTGGTGGTTCTGAGGTTTCTCCTCCCGCCTCGTTTTCCCTACACGTAGACAAAACCTCGCGAGGACTGACAGGACGAGAAGATGCTCGCCCCACGTCCCTCTGACGCTGCACACCGCTGGACTCAGCTGGAAGTGTTTGTAAATAGTTTGTCAAAATTGTTCATCTTTCTGCCTCTCACTTCCTATTTGAGGGGCTATTTTAAGAATGTGTTCGCCAGGCAGCTCAACAGTAACACACCTCAGAAATCGGGAGGGCCTCCCTGGACCCACTGGTAGCACATCACCTCTCTACTTTGTAGGGAGGAGGGTGAGGTGAGTGGGAGGGAAAAGCCAAGATGGACTGTAGCTGCTGCCAAGCTCGGGAAGCTTCAGCAGGTGTGACCCAGGGTCACGGCTTTTCTAGGTCATCAAAGGCAAATGCAATTACAAATACAAGAGAGGACCCAGTGGAAGGACTTCTAAACCAATTCAAAACAATTTTATTTACTTTATTTTTTGACAGAATGGGGAAGGGACAGAGAGAAACATCAACATGCGAGAGATACATCGATCAGTTGCCTCTTGCATGCCCCCAACCAGGGACCTGGCTGGCAACCCAGGCACATGCCCTGATGGGGAATTGAACCGGTACACTTTTGGTTCACCGGTCGGCGGTCAGTCCACTGAGCCACCCCAGCCACCACTAAACCAATTTTTTAAACGAAGTTGAAGGACCACATTTCACTCCACATCCATGCCACAGACTCTAAGGCAACACAGAGGAGCCTGGAAATAAGTTTGCACATTATATATATATTTAATCTCCCCTACAAGACCGGTCAGTACCTTAGTGCCCTTTTGCCTTTTTCAAAACGGGAAGTACACTCAAATTATCTTTTGTTAGTACACACAAAAGAGTCAGCCACTCCAGACTACTCACTGGACTGCACATTGACACCCATAAGCACATAAGAAAGTCCTGTTTACTTTCTTTTTTGTTTCTATTAACATCACCAGTACAGCCCTACTATCCTGTTCACTTTTCTAATCTTTTATCTTCTGACGTGAGGAGCTGTGGGGCCACCACGTCACAGAGACGATAGACAAGGCTCCCTGGGGGAGACCAGCTCTGCAGAGCTGTGGATTCTCTGCACTGAGGCTCAGGCCGTCCTGGACACGATGGTGTTCCACGAACGACTCTCCCTGTGTGCCTGCTGGGCTCGGACGAGTGACGTGGGACCAGCATGCCCCAAGAATGTTCACAACCTGCGCAACACAATGATAACTGTCTAGAATGAATGAATCAGAATTATACCTATTTTTTTGGTCAGATAAAAAAATATAGTGTACTTTTTGGTGTGCCGCAGAATTTTGGTCATTAGTGTACGTGCACTATAAGATCAAAGAGGTGGGAAATGCTGCTCTAGACTGTGTATGGAGAGCATTCAGAAAAAAATAGTGTTCTATTGAAACAGCAGAGTGTGTCCAGTGGCAGGGCCGTGGGGACCCGCCCGCCGGGGCTCTGCTCACCCCAGCAGAGGTGTGTGAGTCCCCAGGCCCTGAGGCCGGCGCCTGTTCTGAGCTGGAGGAGCAGGCACCGCTGAGTGACAGCGGCTCAGAGGCAGCAGACGGGAGTTTGAGCTTTGGGGAGGCTCCCACCCACCAGCTCTGTCCCACTCACAGGACCCTTGAAGCTGACCTTGAGTTGACTCATCTATACAATATAGCAAAGCCTGCTTGCAACTCTCAAAGCACTCCTCTTCCTATTTATTTTTCATTGTTCTTTATGCTTTGCAATATGGGTACTACACTTATTTTTTAATTACTCTTAATATACCACATTATGTTAGCTTCAGGCGTAGAACATGGTGATTAGACACTCATGTAACTTACAAATCAGTCACCCAGGTCGGTCTAGTGCCCATGTGACACCCTGCACGGTTATTCCATTTTGACCTTACTCCCTCAGCTGTACTTCGCACCCCCCTGTGACTACTTTCTAACGGCCATTTGTACTCCGGAATCCCCTCATCCTTTTTACCCGCCCCCGCCCCCTCCCATCTGGGGACTATCCCTTTGTTATCTGTATCTCAGTTTGTTTCTGTTGTGCTAGTCCATTTTTTTTTTTTTAAAGGAATATACAATGTAGTAGTAAACCACATCATGCTAGAACTATCAACAACAAAGTTGTAACTGATATTTTTCAAAGGCTATCTGCTCAGTTTCTTGAAAGTCAAATTCTTAATTTCAGAGAACAAGTAAATGTAACTCACAGATGAATCAAAATCACCTCAGAACAGGGGACCAAAGCCATCTTGGGGTAACCGAAACGTGTCTAAATGCACAGACGTGTCTAAATGCACAGATGTGTCCTTGCTGTTCTCATCAGCAAACAGGAACCCAGAGCCACATGATAACACCGACTGAGCTCGGTTTCCGGGATGTTTCAGAGAATGACTAATTCAGGACAGGTCATTGTTGCCAGAGAGAAGAGGGCTTCCCCAGGTAAAACCAAAGTGAAACTGGAACTATTTCTGCGGAACTATGTATCTAAAGTGCAGCGCGCATTTCCTGTTCTCTGGGACCGGGAGGGGACAGGACACGTGAAGCCCTGCCCAAGCGCTCTAGTGGCCTGGAGGTCAGGGGTTGCAGCAGCCAGAGCAGCATCTCAGGCCTGGGACCCGAGCGCTTGCTGGTTTTGCACCCTGAGGACATGTCTTAACCTCTTGGTACCTTGGGTACCGACTCTGAAACTGGGGCACAGAAGACACTGTCCAAACCCAACAGGAACAGCTGCCTCAGCACCTGGGAGTCTAATGTCTAGTAGGAGGAAGATGGGCAGGAGGGAGATGGGTGTCAGCAGGCACGTTTGTGAACGCACCAGCGAACGCACAGCCCGCAGCACGGCGCAGAGGGCAGCAGCGGTTCCTGAATGAAACCATTTTCACGGGGACATTAGGAAGGGAGGTCCGAAAGCACAGGTTCACGCAGGCCAGAGGCGGCTGCCAGTCTCGCTATCTGACACTTCCGGGCTCCAGCACGCTTCACTCTCGTAAGGAATTCCGTGGCTCCAAAGTCAGTGGTTTCCAGTCCTTTGCATGGCATTTCCCGCCTTTTCCTTCCTCTCTATTTTGCCTCCAGCTGCCAGTTTTTACTGTTCCCAGCTTAGCCTCCCTCTCGCCTCTTCTAATTAGCTGATTTGACTTAAAATCTGATCATTCCAGCTTACAAAACTGAGAATTAGAAATAAACACACTTTGAGAGACAGCCTGGCCAAGAACTGCATAGACTCGAAGACCTGTATTTTGGCTGGTTTTAGAAACTTTTTTCTTACCTCTTGATTCTCACCTATGCTTAGAATAATAGGGTTGCTATTAAGCATTTATATAGATTATACAGCCTTTGCATAGCTTGTAATCACACAGTTTATAAGGAAGCATATGAAATGACACAGTTGTAGTCTTCGGTGATATTTTAAAAGTAAAATTGATTTTGATGTATTTTATTAGTTTTTAGAGTCTTGAAGTATAACGTCTTAGAAGAATCACCTATTTCACTTACATATCTTGGCATCACATGGTCAGAAAATCACTGTAATTAAACCAAGGGAAAAACGTTGACTGTTTCGGGAAGACCTGTGCGCTCAGACCCCCCCACAGAGAGTCTGGTCAGTAAGGCCCAGGCATCTGAGTTTTCAGAACGGCCCTAGGACGTTCTGGAACCCCTGACTTGACAGTTGACAAACTTTTCAAAAGAACAATTAAGTTATATTTTAAATGCAGAGGGTGAGGTTTCCATGTAAAGGACTTTTTGGAACTTATACCAGCAGCGTCTCTGCCACTGACTTGACATGTGAATTTGAGAGTAACTTCTGTGGCATCCAATGGTTGGAGGGAGACCAAGTGCTGCTGGTGACGACTTTGGAAATCAGAAAGAAATGGACTCAAAGACCAGTTCCTCTGACCCTCTTAGATATGGACTCTTAGCAAGTGACATTTCCTTTCTCAGCCTGAGTTTTCTCTAATGTACAAAAGCCTTGGAATTTTAACCACAATGAGATGCCACTTCGTGACTACTAGGATGGCTACAATCAAAATGTCAGATAACAACAAGTGTTGGCGAGGATGTGGAGAAGTCGGAACCCTCCTACTGGTGGGACGGGAACAGAGCAGCTGCTTTGGAAGATGGTCTGGCAGCTCCTCGAATGATTAAATATGTATTTACCTTATGGCCCAACAATTAAATCCCTAGATACACGGTCAAGAGAACGGAAAACATATACCCTCAGAAACACCTGTGCGTGGATGTTCGTTAGCAGCCTCACTCAGAATAGCCCCAAAGTGGGAATAACCCAAATGCCCACCAAGTGATGAACAGATTGACAAAATGTGGTCTATCCATCCGATAGAATATTATTCACCCTTAAAAAGGACGGGAATTCTGTCACACACTGACATGGATGAACCTTGAGGACATTGTGCTAATTGACAAACACTGGTCCCAAAGGGCTACATATTGTATGATTCCATTTATATGAAGTGTCCAGAATAAGCAAACCTAAAGCTACGAAAAGGAACATTAGCGGTGGCCTGGGAGGGGTGGAGTGCTGGGGACGATGGCTGAGAGGTACAGGGTTTCCTTTACGGATTATAAAAATGTTCTAAAATTTGTTGGTGTTGTATTAAATACTAAAAGCCCTCAGATTATGCCATTTAAGTGGGTAAATTGTATGACATGTGAATCATATCTCAATGAAATGATTAACAAACAGAAGAAAGGACAGGAATTTTAATACACCACAGTGAACTTTTAGAATATTTTCAGAATCCAAACACTTCTACACAGGACTTCATGAGCACCAGATAAAAGCAAAGAAGCCCCTGGCGGGTGGTAACGACTCAGCAGAGTGGTTTGTCTCTGTCGCTCTGCTGCTGAGCGGCATCACCCCGGATGACACACAGCTGCACGGAAAACCAGGTAGCCAGGGGTCCCTTCTGGGCCAGCTCTCTGCTCTCAGACTGGCAGCTTCAGTCTTCAGAAGATGCAATCTATCTCAAACTCCTTCCACACTACCATTGTGTCAGGGAATCATGGGGAATTGACATTTTGCTTAAAGTAAAAATTTAACTGTACTTCCTGACAAAATCTTGGCATTATTGTGCACTCCAATTATAACCAGTTTTAAGGAAAGCTCAGCTTTCACGAGAAGGTTCTCCTATCAATGGAAGTCAGGACGATAAAAACCTCAAGTCACCTGCTCCACTCTGATCCTATGATCAAAACCGTCAAACCCTCGTCCAAAGGCCCACGTTGCCCCTTATGCTCAGAACTACGGAACACTCCGAGGCTCCCTCACAGGGCGCAGGGCAGCCCGTCTCCGCAGACGGCTGCAAAGCGGAGAGCCCGACGCTCACCTCCAGATGTCGCTCCCCTTAGAAAACAGGGAGGACTTGATGACCTCCGGGGCCATCCAGGCGTAGGTGCCGGCCGCGCTCATCTTCGTGGTCCGGTGCCACTCCCTCGCCAGGCCGAAGTCTGTGATCTTCAGCGTCTTACTGCAGAAGTCATCGTGCTCTATCTTCTCCAGCAGCAAAACTTAAAAAAAAAAGTGATATACTTTTATAAATATTTTGTCATTTTCTAGTCCCATTTTTTTGCTTCGTATTTTCAACACAGTCCTCAATGCAGTGGGCAGACTATGGGAGAATGAACTAGAGTTTCACCATTTTACCTTCCTTACACCACCTGCATCCTAATGGGTCATTTGTGCCGGAAGTTGTGAGTTTTGTTTTTTTTTTAGAAGTCCACAGACACGGTACAGCTCAGCCCTTTATGGGTGCTTCTCTTCATGTGACAGTGATTTCGAGGGGCCAGGACCCTGTCCTGAGGGAGCACAGGCAGGATCCCAAGTCCCTGCGAGTTTACCTGACATACTCCGTCCTCCTACCAGGCGGCTCCTCACCTGTAGGCAGAGCCTTTTCTACGGACTGTATTGAAGAATCCCTCGAATGGATGACATAATCCCCAAAATTGTTATCAAACATCCCATTTGCAAAACGCTTATAGATATTTTAACTCACGAAGAAATTTTATGAGACAGGAGTGCTTCCCTGAAGCTCAAAATAGAGCAAGAAGTGAAAACTTTCCAGAAACGTTATCCGGATGCTCACTCCCCGGCCCCCACGCCCCTGAAATGAAACACCTGGTGCGCAGGCGCAACTTGGCAACTTCCGGAGGGCGGCGCCGTCCAGTGGCCCCAGGCCCGGCGGGTGACAGCGGCTGAAATAAGCCGCTTCGCACACCCTCCCCTCCCACCCACAGGCTCGCCCCTCCCCGCACCCGGGTTCCTCTCTTGCAGGGCTGACTCTCCTCTGCCCATAACCACGCGGAAATGCTCCCTGGCTTCCACGAGGCTCTAGGGCAGCCGCTCACCGATGTCTCTTCCTCCCGTTTGCTGCAAAGGAGGCAGTTTAAACCCGCTGAGTTTTCTTTCTTCTTCTTCTTTTTTTTATTTTTAAAAAAGATTGTATTATTTGTTTTTAGACAAAGGGGAAGGGAAGTAGAAAGAGAGGCAGAGAAACATCACTGTGTAGTGGCTTCTCGCACACCCCCTACTAGGGACCTGCCCACAACCCAGGCATGTGCCTGAGTCAGGGAATTGAACCCACAACCCTTATGATTTGCAGCCCAGCACACAACCACTGAGCTACACCAGCCAGGGCTAATCCTGCTGTGTTTTCTAACTGATGTCCTCACTCCTGCCTTAAAACCCTGCACTCCAACACAGAGCTCTGCCATCCCACTCCACACCCGGATACTCTGCAAACCCCCCTCCATTTCCCCGGCCACTACGTGACCTCTGGCCTCACTGTTTCAAAACTGGAGAATAGCACTAGACATCCTTCATGTTTCATTTCTGGAGCATGATCATACAGAGAACCATTTCCCCGAATGTTAGTTATAGGGAAAATCAACAATTGAAGGAGTCCATTCCATTGGTCAGGCACACCTATAGGCATCTTAATCAGGTCACCCCACTATAATTGTACAGGTATGTACTATTAATTATCTGGACTGAATAAGGAAACTAAAACCAGCCACATTGAGTCATCCGTCCAAGGTCACGCAACGAAGAGGCGGTGAGGCTCCAGCAGTCTGACCCCAGAGGCCAAGGTCCTAAGTGCCGCCGACTCTGCTCCGTTGGCAGTTTATATTGATTTTTCACAAGGGAAACCTCTCTCTGTTTTGGGCCCACGCTGCTTGCTGATCTCCTGTCACTGGACCTTGACTGAGTGGAGGCAGGTGTGGGGTGGAGTCCCGCTTCTGCTCCTGGCTGCTGTGGGGACCGTGATCATGTGCACCTCATGCAGCGGGAGTGAGGAGGGAGTTCACGCAAAGTGCTGAGAACGGTGAAATGCAGGGAGCGTTTCGTAAGGAGCATGCACTCGGGTGCGTGCACATGCACAAACATACACTTTTGTCAATGGGTTGCAAGTGTTTTTAGCAAATCTTCAAAACCAGTTTCTTGGCTGCTGGGAAATATGAGGTCTCTCGCAAGGCTTGAAGTTTCACTTTGCAATGGATTCACACGGCATTCACGGCATGTCATCAAACGTTTACAGTGGGCAATGGTCACAAAAGTCAAAGAACTGGTGCCGCTGGAGAGAGCCAGCATGGCTCTCCCTGTTGACGAGAAGGGGCATTTGAGTGGGGATATGTCGCCAATGCTGAGCGAGTGCTACTGTGTTCAACGTGTCTTCCCCAAGCGCTCTTCTCCCTGGGAGATCAGAGAGCGAGGACCCCTGGCCTAGGTTTCTACCCATCACATAGAGGCCAAGTCAGGGGGTCACACAGGTGCTAAGTAGCAAGGCCAAAACTCTTCCCATTTTCTTACTCATACACTTCTTGCCATACTCTGTAGTGAAGAATAGGGGAAGTATGTGGGGGTGGGGAGGGCTCAGTTCCGTGGAACAGCCTCTCATTCTTTCTGCCCACCTACACGATGCAAGGGCTAGCTTCCTTAGGTCACCTTTCCAGAGCATCCTACAAAATCGTGACTATTTCATCTTCCCAGGCATTCGTTATCCTCATATTGTTTCGCCGGTTACCTTTTCACCTGAAACGCATGGTCCTAAATTGCACACGAACTACCCAATGCCAGGAGCTGTATATTACAGCTGTCCCCTGTGATCCCCAGTGTCACCTAACAGAGTATCTTGAGCATCAGGCGTTAAATGGAGTAGTTTTCATTAACGACAATTGGATAGTTAGCACCAGTTCTGATGAGAATGTTGCCTACCATTGACCAATCCTTTTCTGTGTGGTTCTTTCCATTTGATCCTCATCCCTTGCTGTGAAGTGGCAATTGCGATTTCCAGTGTGGAGGTGGCGTCCCAGGTCGCAGGGCTACAACATACAGCCAGTTTCAGATGCCACCCGCGTCCCTGCGTCCTCAGTCCCTGTGCTGCCAGGGACACTGCGGGTTACCAGGGGGGCCAATCAACCAGAAACGTCCTTAGGTACCTTGTTTCACAGATTAATTTTTGAATTTTCTTCCCTCCAGGTCAGCCTGAGGTATATTTATTTCCACGTCTTGCTCCTCGTGTTTATAAAAAAAATACCTAACCCCATATTCTTAAACCACAGAAGCAAAACAAAACCCAACATAATTAGCTACTTGTATTACATTTTTTCCATTATAATATTACTAATTTCACTTCTAAACAGTGATTATTCTTACCACCAAAAAAGACTCCACGTTAGTGATTAAAATGGCTTTCCAAGACATTTCAGAGGCATTAATTAGCTCCTCATTCTCATAAAGATGTACACAGGGAGGGGTGCGGATGTGTGATGAAAGCATGCATTAAAAAAATTCCAGGCCCCCCTCCCCCCACCTCAGGGATGGCCTGGCAGCCCTTGAGAAGCAAAGGCCAAAGAAAGGCAGCTCTAAAATAAGTGAAAACAGAACTAAAAATGAGAACTAGAACCGAAGCATTTAAAAGGAACTGCATTTCTACATAAAGGTCGCGGTGCAGCGAGCTCTCAGCAGCCTGGGCACTGATGGTCTCCGCACCTCCCCCAGCCCCAGCCCCACAGCCTCCCCAGGAGCCAAGTGCTTCCATGCTTTGAACTCACAGAAAACAAGTTAAAATAACACTCTGAATGTCAAGTTTAGAGTCCCATGAAAGGCCTATTGTTTGGGAGTCTATTTCAGAGGTGTTCAGCAAAATTCCTGAAATTCCTTATCTTTTGGGCAAAGTGACCGAAACCAAAAATAGCTGGTGCCCCAACAGGTAACAGAATGGGGCAGCTGGCCAGGTTTCAGCCTAAGGACACGAGGTTGGATGCCAACTTCCGCTTCCTGTCACTCGCCGGGGAGGGCGCCAGGCACCGCTGCCCCCTGGAAGGTACAACCTGCAGACCAGGCAAAGCGACCTTTTCTGGCCACAGGCACGGTAAATTCCTACTAGTAACCTAGCGACAGTGTCGGAGCCCCTTCTGCAGCACTTCAGTGACGATCTCTGACCCCTGTTCGCCCTGGTCTTTGCAGTCCAGCCTTTACAACCTTGCCCTTAGCCTACTTACTCAACCATGAGGCACTTGGTTTTCCCGGCTCCTTTGAAGTTTCACTTGGGTATTTTCAGAATTATGGCATATAAGGCATACTTTTTTTTTTTTAAAAAAAAGGGAATTACAATGCATTCACTCTATTTTCTCAACATTTATGGGATTGCTATGTCCAAGTTCCACGCGAGTCAAATGGGTTCATTTTGATTAATCTTTAACCACAAACATATTATCACCAAGAGAAAGTCAGAAGAAAGAAAACGAGCGGGGAGAGGCAACAACGTGAAAGCGTAGAGTAACAAACACCCCTTTCTCTCAGGCTAAGATATAAATAAGGCGACTCCATGAATTTCAACTCGGAACAATCAACCATTTACAGGGAATAAATGCTAACTTTCTAAGTTCACCAAGCAGCCCCCATTTTTTTTTTACATTTCTGTCCATCTGTCCTCACCCCCACCTCCCCGACATGCACGCCACTCACGCTCACTCACACCCAGGTTTATGGAATCGAGTCCAGACCTTCACCCTGGACTTCCAGGTCCTTCCACCGCAGCTACATGAGCTTTTCTGTTCTTCCCGTACTCTCCAAAACGACCCGCCCCCGCCCCCTGACAATTCTGGGCACTAAGAGCCATTTCTAACAAACACACCCCCCACACCTGTCCTGTACCCCCTTGTGTGTGCTATATGGCTGTCTCCCCATCCGCCCTGCAGAAAAACAGCACTGGAACCCTCGGGTGCCCCTTAAGCATCAGGGCAGAAGCATGGGGTTCCCACCGGTCTACTCACTGCCGAGACCACTCCCAAGTCCACAGCCTCTGAGATCTCAGCTTCTCTTTCCACGAAGGGAGTGAGCGCCTTCCACACTCTTCCTGCTCCAACAGTGTGTGAGTCTCTAAACACCACCTCCCCTGGCACCTTCCCTTGGAACCTCAGTGGGACGTTCTCTGCGTTTCTAAGCGGTGTCACGCTCAAACACTGCCTTATCATACTGCTTGGTCTCGTCTCCCTAAGCGAAGCATAAGGACAGACGTCTGCCAAAGGACAGATGGCACCTCCCTAATCTTCCGTCTGTCTGTACAGCAACTAGCATTTTTTTTATATTTTATTTATTTTTTGAGAGAGAAGAGGGGAAGAGGAGGAGAAAGAGGGGGAGAGAAACATCAATGTGCGGTTGCCTCTCATGCATCCCTACTAAGGACCTGGACCACAACCCAGGCATGTGCCTTGACTGGGAATCAAACCAGCAACCTTCTGGTTTGCAGGCCAGTGCTCAATCCACAGAGCCACACCAGCCAGGGCTAACTAGCATTTTTATATGCTCACTAAATATCCATTAAACAAAAGAGTAAATGAAGACTGTAGGGGAAGGAGTACGAAGAAGACGAGTTACAAGCGTTTTCATGTGAAGTCAGCAGCTCGTCATACAACACGAACTGGAATAGTACTAGGAAAGAGAGACTGCTCCGAAGAATCCTTACGACAGGACCGTTACTTGAATGCCAACCCATCAGCAGCATCCGATAGGGCTGATCACCCCTCCCTGAAACACGGTCTTCTCTGGCCTTCAAGGCACCGGGTTTTCCTTCCTACTCCAGCGGCTCCCTTTTCTGGCTCCTCCTTATCTCCCTGAGCTCTAATTCCCGGATACCTCCAGGACTCAGTCCTTGGGCCTCTGGTCTTCTCTGCCAGCACGCACTCCCCAGAGAGTCGCAGCCGATCTCTCAGAGCGTTAATTCCCCCTCCACGCCGGTGAGCCCCGGATGCTTACCTCCACCTTGGGCCCCTGCAGTCTAGTCTCAGAACCGCAGCCGATGCGACCCCGTGAAAATGTCAGTCACGGCCCAGCCCTCAGCTCAAAACTCTCCAGTGTCCCAGGGAAGTCAACGGCCTTGGGGGACCTAGGAGACCCTGCATGACCTGACTCCCCCACAGTCCCAGCCCTGTCCTACTGTCCCCTCCTACTGATTGTTTAATGTCTGTGTCACCCACTGGAACGCACATGTCGCCAGGGGAGGGATCTGTGCCTGCTTTGCTCACTTCAGAACACCCGGGGCCTGGGAGAGCCCCTGGGACACAGAAACCGATCGGTAAGTGACTGTAAAATACAAACGACATGCGGGCCTACTACGCGCAAGGAGACAGACTCTGCAAAGAAAATGCCCGCGTGGTCAGGTGAACCAGAGCCTTCCACTGCTCTCACCCCGCACATGAAAGGCACTGGGCCCGCCTGCCCCGGCCGCACTCAATGCTCATGGTCGGCACACGGAAAACGCCTCCCGTTTCGTTGTGTGTGAAGTCTAGTTCTGTATTTCTATCGCCTTAGGATTTCAAACAAAATAAACTCCTTAAGATCACCCTGAGCCAATAATAACCGAAACATCACAGGTGCGATCAAGGTACTTCCCCAAATGACACGTGATTTGCTCCTTTTCCAAGAGCTTGAAACAATGTCCTAGTATTGACCCTGGTCGTGAAACAGTTACAGCAGCAAGTCGGTACTGTGTGCCTCCTCCTTGACCCTCCACTTATCAGCCCGAGTTACCGGCAGACCTGCCAAAGCGCCCAGATGGCAGCGCTCCGACAGAGAACAAAGCCCAGGACTGTTTCCTCCTCCTGCTGGCTGGCGGGGCAGCCGGGCAGCCAGACAGCAAAGCCCCTCGCCCCCAGCTGAGGCGAGTGAATATATGATTACACCTCACTGTATTTTGCAGAATGACTGACAATAATGATCTTAGGTTAAAAAGTGTCCCAGAAAACTTAGGTATCAATGAATTCACACACAAAAAATTAGGAAATATCAAAGGTACTCAAAGTTTTTCTTTGTTTAGAGCCATACATATGTATCTATACATATATATAGTATATTTTATTGATGATGTTATTACCGTTGTCCCACTTTTTCCCCTACCCACCCCCTGCCCAGTACCCTCCTTCCCTCCAGCAATCCCCACTGAACTCATGTCCATGGGTCGTGCATGTAAGTTCTTGGGCTTCTCTATTTTCTATGCTATTCTTAACCTCCCCCTGTCTATTTTGCATCTACCGATTTGTACTTCTTCATCTCTGCACCTTTTCCCTCATTCTTTCCCTTCCCTCTCTCAGCTGATAACCCTCCAAATGATCTCCATACCTATGACTCTGTTCCTGTTCTGGGTGTTTGCTTAGTTTTTGTTTGTTTCTTTGTTTTAATAGATTCGGTTGTTGATAGTTGTAAATTCATTGTAAAAATTCTTTTTAATGTTCATAGTTTTGATCTTTTTCTTAAACAAGCCCCTTTAACGTTTCATGTCATAATGGCTTGGTGATAACGAACTCCTATAGCTTTACCTTGTCCAGGAAGTACTTTATCTGCCCTTCCATTCTAAATAATAGCTTTGCTGGATAGAGTCATCTTGGATGTAGGTCCTTGCTGTTTATCACTTTGAATACGTTTTGCCAGGCCCTGCTGGCCTGCAAAATTTCTTTTGAGAAATCAGCTGACAGGCTTATGGGAACTCCTTTTTAAGTAACTCTCTGCTTTTCTCTTGATCCTTTTAAGATTCTTCCTTTATCTTTAACCTTTGGCATTTTAATTATGATGGGTCTTGGCGTGGTCCTCTTCGAGTCCAACTTGTTTGGAAATCTCTGTGCTTCCTGGACTTGTGTGTCTATTTCCTTTGCCAAATTAGGGAAGTTTTCTTTCATTATTTTTTTCAAATAAGTTTTCAACTTCTTGCTCTTTCTCTTCTCCCTGTGAATGGCGACCCTATGATTTGGATGTTGGCACATTTGGAGATGCCCCAGAGTCTTCTTATACTATCTTCATTTTTTTTTTTAAATTCTTGTTTCTTCTTTTTGTGCTGGTTGACTGTTTATGTCTTCCTTATGTTCCAATTCATTGATTTGAATCCTGGCTTCCTTCCCTTCACTGATGGTTCCCTGTAGATGTTTCTTTATGTCACTTAGTATAACCTTCATTTGTTCCTTCATGTGGTTGTCGAGTACTCAATGAGATCTTTCAGCATCCTGATCACCAGTGTTTTGAACTCCGCATCTGATAGGTTGGTTATGTCCATTTTACTCTTTTTCTGGGGCTTTGTTCTGTTCTTTCATTTGGGCCATAGTTCTTTGTCTCCTCAACTGGGCAGCCTCACTGTGTTTGTTTCTGTGTATTAGGTAGAGCTGCTTTGACACCCTGTAAAGTGTGTGGGGCGGAGCCTTAGGTAACCACCAGGGTAGGGCAACCCACTTCACGGATTTGTGGCTCCATGTGGGGGGAGGGCTTGGAGAGGGGACTGTGCGGCTGCCTGGTTTCTGGGGGTTTGCCCGGCACTCACCCCGTTTCCAGTCACTTCACCCACTCCCCATTTGTGACTGGCACGCTTACAGCTATTGCCCTGGTGTTGAGCCCCAGAGTGGATGGTTTTGCATATGTTTTAAAACCACATGGGCCCTTCAAGCAAAGTTTTCTGAAATTTTTTCCGTTTCTTCTGCCGCCCAAACCCCCACTGGTTTTTACAGCCAGAAGTCATGGGGATTTACCTTCCTGGCTCTGGGACCCTGGGCTGTGCCGTCTGGCCTGGGGCGGTGATGGCGGCTCCCAAGGTGTCCCTGCCAGTTTTTCTCCACCACACGCGAATGTGGGACGGGGAGACTTTGTGTGCCCGTTCCCCTGCCACTGCCGCCTCTCCACGCCACACCGTCACCTCTCCTCTCCACGCAGGTCTCACCCCATCTCCATGTCTCTGCCCCTCCTACCCATCAGGATGGGTGCAGTTTCTTTTTTTTTTTAAGATTTTATTTATTTATTTTTAGAGAGGGAAGGGAGGGAGAAAGAGAGAGAGAGAGAGAAACATCAATGTGCGGTTGCTAGGGGCCGTGGCCTGCAACCCAGGCATGTGCCCTGACTGGGAATCGAACCTGCAACACTTTGGTTCGCAGCCCACGCTCAATCCATTGAGCTACGCCAGCCAGGGCTTTTTTTTTTTTTTAAGATTTTATTAGGATGCGGTTTCTTTAAATCCTTGGGTGACAGACTTCCATATAGTTTGATTTTATGATGGTTCTGCATGGTATTTGTTTTGAGATTTAGTTGTAATTCTTTCCAGTGGTTGAACGAGGAGGCCAAGCATGTCCACCTATGCCTCCATCCTGATCAGAAGTCAAAGTGTTTCTAAGCAATATATAAAAACAAAACTGTCACCATTGTGGCTTATAGTTTATTAAGTGTTCTGACATATGCCAGCAGTCAGCAAGCTATGTCCCGTGGGCCAAATTCAGTCCAGTGCCTATTTTTATAAATAAAGTTTTATTGGAACACACATACGCTCATTTGTTTTCACACTGTCTTTTTTTATTTTTATTTTTATTTTTATTTTTTAGAGAGGGAAGAAAGAGAGAGAGAGAGAAACAATCAATGTGCGGTTGCTGGGGGCCATGGCCTGCAACCCAGGCATGTGCCCTGACTGGGAATCGAACCTGCGATGCTTTGGTTCGCAGCCCGTCACACTGTCTTTTGATGCTCTCGGCTACAACGGCACAGTTGAATGTTGCAACACAGACTTTATGACCTGCCAAGCCCAAAATACTGACTATCTGGACCTTTACAGGAAAAGTGTGCGGACCAGGTGTACACCATCTCACTGACCCTCACGGCACCCTATGCAGGGACTCGGGGCCCACGGGCCCACAGCTGCGGAGCAGTGGAGTCAGAGATCAGACACCACAACAGCACGACATGCCCCCGTGTCACAGGGACAGAGTCTTAGCGATGTCCCTTCCCCTGGGGATAAACACCCAGAATAAGCCACCCATATTCTCCCAGGTGGCTGCTATGACCAACCATCCCATGTCATCAGTTAACAGGATGGGGGATAAGTCTGTGGCTGTGAAGGATTTATGTAACAACCCAGACAACCATGGGAAGGAACCCACAAACCTGGTCCTTCGAATAGCAGTTGCCAAACTCAGCTCTACATTTGAATTATTCAGAAGCCTTTAAAAAATATCATGCAGCATCAAAAGCTCCGATGCACTGATGGATGGATAGGGTTCGATCTGTGTGAAAGTAACTGAGTTAAATGTTAATGGCAGGATCCAGGTGTTCCCCTAAGTTCCTTCAAGCTCTGTATAGTTGAAGATTTTCAAAACAAAATGTTCCAAAGAAAAAATGTATCGCTTGTTTCCAAGCAAAGTCAGCTGGACTGGAGCATCCAAAAACGACACAGGGAACGTTACCTTGTTAAAGCCCCTCGGGGGAGCTGCTGACGGGCTCCAGGCGTGGGAGTGGCTGCTGCGCAGCGCCACTCTCCACCAGCACAACCAGGTGTCTAGCCCAGGGCTCCTCAGAGTGTCATCTGGGGCCCCCCGAGGGTCCCTAAGCTGGCAACAGCTCCAATGCAGAAGCAGATATGAATCTCCATGTGTCTTCTATCAGGTGTCCTCCCTAAAATGGTCTTAGAAAATACGGAGTCCCCCACCCCTACTTAAAATGCTATGTTAACGTGTAATGGGACTATTCTTATTTTCCTATTATTAACTATCTTTAAATATTTCTAATATGGTAAATATCAACAGCTCTAGCCTCCATAAACCAAAGTTCTTTCAGGCCCTGATAACAAACACTTGAGGACTGTTCATGGAGCCCATCATGCAGAAGATAAAAGCTCTGATTCTGGAGCTGGAAGTCCTGGATTCAAGTCTCTGGCGAGCCAAGGGACCTCGATAAAGACTATTCCTCCCTGGCTTCAGTGCCGCCCCTGTAAAATGGCGACAATTAAATGACCTAGCCCAGAGGTCGCACTGAGGGATAAATAAGGCTAGAGTGTGGGCTGTACGCAGCGCCCAGTAAGCATCATATAAACATTAGCTCTTGTTCCTGTTACTGCTATTATTCGGCTAAAGCACTTGACATGAAGTGGTCATTGAAGAATATGGATTTAAAGAAAGAACTAAATTCACACTACTGGGGTCAACCGTACAAGCTGAAGTGTCAGGCTCTGAAACAAAACCAGCACAAGTTTTCCAGCCTTCCCGGAGCCCTCCTTCTGCCCCCCAGAATTCCGTCATGAAGGTGTCTCCCCCTTTGGGGAGCCCCTCTAGTACTGCAGAGGGTTTGGGGCAAATATTTGGAATTGAGATCATCAGCCAGACATAGTAAATCTGGTCATTATTTTCTCAGTCTGGTGAACCAGAGAGAGAGAGAGAGAGAGAGAGAGAGCCCTGAATTATTAACTCACTAAACAAACAGTGACCATAAAAACTGGGCTGGTCCAAGGCAATAAACAACCCGCACCACACCGATGTCTGAGCATCTCACGGCCCTGCCACGAATCCGCGGTGGTAAAGTCATGAAGCAAATGATCCCGAGCTTACTTTTTTTCTTTGTAGTTGTTTATGTTTCAGCAGATCTATCCACTTTCCTCCTCAAAATCTTCAGCCGCTCATTCTCACCCGTGGAGAGTGGACACATCGCAGCGCGCATTCAAGGTCCCCACTGTGCAGTGCATGCTCAATGCCTGTCTCCTGCCCACAACCCCCCACCCTCCCTCTACCTTTCATCCTGGCCACACCCAGCCTGTCACTTTCCCCTCAAAAACCCCTATGCTTTCCTGCCAGTATGTATCCAACTGCCTTGGAAGAGTTAAAGAAACATTAAGCAGATTTTTTTTTCCTACAAGACTTCCGTCCACTCCAAGAAAGGGATTCAGTATACAGTATCAGAAATCAAGAAATTCAGGTCCAATGAGGTTATATAACTCGCCCAAGGTCACGCAGCTCGTAAATGATGACACCGATATTCAAACACTGGTCTGAGTGACTTCCAGTAACTGTAGCATTCTAGAAAAACCAACGCTCCTTCCAGTAACTGGCTGGTCTGGAAAGGTTCGGCATGTACGCGCTGGTGTGAGAACCAGGTGCCTGCGGGCGGCCTCCTGAAAGGGAGGGCTATTTCCCTGCCCTCTGCCTTTGCTGTGCTGACAGACCTGATGACCATGAAAGTGACCTCACATGAGCCCTGGCTGGCGTAGCTCAGTGGATTGAGCTCGGGCTGTGAACCAAAGTGTTGCAGGTTCGATTCCCAGTCAGGGCACATGCCTGGGTTGCAGGCCACGGCCCCCAGCAACTGCACATTGATGTTTCTCTCTCTCTCTTTCTCCCTCCCTTCCCTCTCTAAAAATAAATAAATAAAATCTTTAAAAAAAGGAAGAAACACTGAAACACCAATACAAAAGAACCTTTGCACCCCGATGTTCATAGCAGCACAATTTACAATAGCTAGGTGCTGGAAGCAACCTAGATGCCATCAGTAAATGAATGGATCATAAACTGTGGTACATTTACACAATGGAATTCTGTGCAGCAGAAAGAAAGAAGGAGCTCCTACCCTTTGCAACAGCGTGGATGGAGCTGGAAAGCATTATGCTAAGCGAAACAAGCCAGGCAGTGAAAGACAAATACCATATGATCTCACCTTTAACAGGAACCTAAACAACAAAACAAAGAAACAAGCAAAATATAACTGAAGACACTGAAATAGGGGACAGACTGATAGTGACCAGAGGGGAGAGAAGAGGGAATTTCAGGGGGGCATGGGTAGGGTTTACAGGAACAAATTTAAAGGACACATGGACAAAAACTAGGGGTGGGGGGTAATGGGAGGGAAGTGGGAAGGGTTGGGTGGGTGGGATGGAATCTGAGTAAATGGGAGAAAACTGTACTTGAATAATGATTAAAATAAAATTTAAAAAAAAGGAAGAAAATGACCCCACATGGACACTGAAGAGTCAGTTTCCCAAGGCAGAACTAAACACCTGCCCCCTCACAACGATAAAACACAAGAGGGGCCTATGTTTTTGATACACAAGCAGGAGAATGGAAGGGGAAGGTGGGGTGACCCTCTGTGATTGCTGTTCTTCTGACAACCGGTCCTTGGGCAGGCTGTGTTTCCGAAGCAGGTTGGCTCCGTAGCCACTGGGATATCGGGGCTGATCCCCCTGTGTCCCTTGGAGCAGGAAGTGGCCGCGGTGGCGTGAAGCGACACGTCTGGAGGGAAAGGGGCAGACGGAGAAGGAAGGCGTGCAGGTCTTTTACCTGATCGCAGCATAATTAATAGCTCCTCCGAGTCACTCTTAAAAGCTTTTTAAGCACCTTAGAGATTACATTTGCTATAATTTTCTCAAATAGTTCCTTTATGTACATTGTACTAATGAGAAAAGCTAAGAAGAATTAGATTCCTTTTGTAGGTTTTTTTTTTAGTTAGAGCTCTAAATTATATTTCGTAATAAATATTTATGTCCATTTATAGACTGTAGATGCTGTTGATAATGATATAGATAACGATTATTCCCAGAAGGCTAAAATAATCAGCATAAAAAGTTGCTTAATCATTGAAATAAAAAGTATAAAAGTAAGCAGCTACCTAAACTTGTGGTTCAGTTTCTCATGGGATGTTTATTTTCTACTTTTACAAAAAGGATGGAATACAGTAAGCAATATTAAAAAAAAAGGAATCATAATTATGCCACACAATCTTCTTTCAATCCTGAGCTGTGCCAGGATAAACAAAACACTTCGATGAATTCTCATAATTCGAACCTTCCTCGGCAGCTCACACACTGTTCTATTTTATCTCCATGCCTCTCGAGGACTTCCTGGAAACCAGGTCCACCGCACCCACGCTCGGCCGCGCCAACAACGCCTGCTCCAGCCTGGGCAACCTGGCCAGCCCTGGCTCAGGCCACCTGTGGGTCCGCCCTCCAGAGCAGCCGCAGCAGCCTTTACACACACAAATCAGACCGCCCCGCTCCTCCCGGCGCCAGGCGCACGGCTCGCGGTGGGCGGCACTCAGAGCGCACGGCCAGGGGGTCCGGGTGGGTCGCCACCCGCCAGGACCACCACGTTGACCGCCTCCGCACTTTCCACTTCCGCCACATTCCACGGTGTCCCCAGGCTTCATCTTCCTTCCGCCTGGATCTTTGGTGACCCTTGCCTCCTGCTGGCCACGTCTCTGTTTGCGTCACGCCCTCGGAGCCGCCTGCCCCCACGACCGCGGTCCCAGCAGCCCCCGCCCTCCTGCCCCACACCACGCTTGATTCTCTTGAAAGCACGTACTAACGTGTCATCGCACGGCTGCCATCTACCTTCCTCGGCAGACTGCGTCCTGTGCCGGACGGGATATGGTCATCGGCTTTGCCACTGTGTCCCTGGGGCCCACCCAGGAGTCCCTGGTGCGGAAGGGACACCCACAACGTGTGGATGAGTAAGTTCCAGCTCACCATGATTTTTCCGTTCCCTGACTGCATTTAAACCTGGCCAGGTTCACTGCAAACCCAGGTTGCACCGCGCTGCTGGCTAGGCGCTGCTAACTAGGCACTGCACAGAGAGAGATTTAGCGAACTGTTTTCTGCTTACCGTGTATCCCCGGAGCAACAGGGCCCAGCACATTTTAACAACATAAATGAGCTTAAAACCTGCAGAGTTGGCTCTGTTTTCAATCTTTTGCTGTCAGTTAGAAAGGGACAAAAGTGCTTGTGCCATCACAGCATCTGAGGTATTATTTCGACATAAACATCGTCTCAAACCACATGATAAAACTGAAAAAGACCCAAGAGAAAAGAGGCGAGAAAATCTATCAAGACCTATTATCTTCCTTCGACAGATTTAAACATTTGTTTTAAACAGTAGTTTCCACTCACTTGGTTCCAAGTAGCCTTATACTGACTCTGTGTTACCGGAGTAGACTGCAGAATTAAAAAAAAATCAATATTGATTTTAAAACCTTGTTTACATTACCAGTAAGTCACTACCCCCACAAGCAAATAGCAAATGGAGTCAAACAAAATGCACTGTAACAGAGCAAGATGTTATGGCTTCACCTATCACAAGAGAATTCCAAAGTCTCTGCGCTGATTCCTCACATACTTTATGCCAGAGGGCCAGGGCAAGCAAGGTGCGAGGTGCCGTGATTCGCACATTGCAGGCCCTATTCAGAATGCTCACGTCACAGTAATTTAAGGACTATACTGAATGGCCGTATTGTAACGAGTATTTGGCTAGGCTAGCGACCTAGCCAATTAAGTCTTTTTAATAAAAAGTGCAAAATGTTAACACAAAGGCAACCCTGCCTGACAATTAGAGAAAATTAAAATGCTCCAGGAAATTTGTTTTGATGGTGGAAAGTCTTTCAAAAACTAAGCTGCAACGTATAATCACCTTCAAATTACATAAGATCTACCACGGACCCAGTAGTGGGTTCCACTGTACAAGTTTTTCCAGTGTCAGTAAAAACTATTTAACCATAGTTATTATTCCATGGCCATGTTATTTCTTTTTTACTACTGAATGGTATTAGTTCTTTAAAAGTTTTTAATTTATATTTAAAGGTCCATGATTGCAGCATGGGTTCATCTCCCTCTCTATGCTTGGACAAACACTAGCAAACACACTGTTCCTTGCGGACAACTCCCATAGACTCCCGAGTATGATTACAACCCCCCAAAAGACAGACCTTCTGGTCTGAGGACCAATGCAATCCCGATCTTTTGCCTGTGTTGGGGATCTGATGTTCTGCCGCAGAAGGCACCTGTGGAATGCCGGGCTCTGTGAGAATCACAGGGTCGCTGTGATTGCTAAGACAGGGGGCAAGCGTTCACGCTGCCACTGTCTTTAAAGTACCTGGTTCTGTGGAAAACCTGGGCAGACACAGGCTTATGGGACACACGGACAGGCTTGTTCTTTGGCAGCAGGTTAAACATGGCTTTTCCTAAAAGCGTATTTTAGGAAATAAGCGCCAAGCAGTAGCAAAGATTGCCAGGTTTGAAGCATTAACCAAAATAAATGCTTTAAAATTTGTACTGTGTCTACCATACACAGCCCCAAAGTAAATAACTGTGGAGCCCTCCCAGCGGCCTCCGTCAGAACTCTAATGTACACAAAACACTATCGCAGCCACTTCACTACGCCGTATTTTGTTCAGATTTGCTCCTGTTACTTCAGCAGTTGCAATCTAAATGATAAGACAAGGGGTTCCTGGGAGTCATAAAATAAACCCCAAAGTATTAAATGTTTATACAAAGTTACCAACAAATTATTTACAGCTCTCATAATCAAAATGCTACCTTGGTCACCGTCAAGTCAATTTCAGGGCTGAAGGATTTTGAATGGGGAAAAAACATCTACACAAACACACAACAAACGTATCATATCTCCTTGTCACTCTTCTTTCTGCAGACTTGGGGAAGGACAATGTTTCCAGTTGAGTTAGCTCCTGTCCTAGCAGGTTTTACAAGGTTGAGAGACATGCAGCTGTGGCAGCCAGTGCCAGTTCTGACTGCATCCTTTAACCTGTCGCAAGATTTCATCTCATTCTAAGAATACTGAGTGATTTCCCATATCGAAGAACCAGCTTCAAGCAGCAATTCTACTGGCTCTTCTACATGGTGAAATACAATAGTATGTGTGTTCAGTTTAGCTGTCAGTTCTTTACTGACATCTGGAAAACCGACCCAGATTTATAAAGAAAGCAAATGATACAGGCCAGGTCTTCAGGATTTCAAGGAGCTGTGCAAGGACAATGAACTTGCCCTTCATCAACCCAAATGTGCTCGATGTCGAAAACTGGTGCTTCTTATCTGGAGGTTATTCACCAGCACTCACACTACCCAACCAATACTAAAAGCACACTTCTTGAACAGAGACCTCCGAGTGGAAAGCCCTTGGAAACGTCAAAGGGCACGGGGCCACACTTAAAGTGGGAGAGGAGCATCCTCAATAAGCGCTTGGGAAGCTGAAGGAAAGGGGTGTTTGATGAAAGTCACTAGGCCAGAAGGAGGGCCAGGGGGTTCCGCATAACCCGAGGAAGGCCTCGGTTTGCAAAGTTCTACCCAAACGAACAAACCACACTGGTAACTAAAGGCTAAACAGCACCATTAAGTTTCCAAAAGACCCAGCATATGTCACAAGTGTTTGCAATCAAGTCTGATCTGCATTTGTAAAACAGGCACCCAAAAGCAAAGTCAAGGTTAGTGTGTCACCTGTCCCAAAGAAAGTCACCGAAGAGTGTGGCGGGACCTCTGAGTACTGGAAGGCCTGCTCAGGAGGTGCAACCCCGCCTCATTCCACCTGGCAGTGGGCCCCGGGAGCCCGCCCAGCTCTAGCACCAGGGTGGGCTGTGCTGGGCATGGCTACGTACCGACCCCTAACCCACCCCCACCCCGCCCCAGTCCCACTTACTGTTGCTGGACTTGAGGTCCCGGTGAAGGATGGGCACCACGGCCTCCTCGTGCAGGTAGAGCATGCCGCGCGCGATCTGCACCGCCCAGTTGACCAGCACGTGCGGGGGGATGCGGCGCGCGCAGCGCGGGCCGGGGGCGCGCGGATCCGGGGCAGCGTTGGCGGCCGCCAGCGCGCGGTTGAGCGCTCCTCCGCGAGCGAATTCGAGCACCAGGCAGAGGTGGGGCTGCCGCAGGCACACGCCGCGCAGCTCGATGATGTTGGGGTGCCGCAGCATGGCGAAGAGCCGCGCCTCCCGCAGCACGCTCTCGGCCGCCGCTGCCGCGTCCTGCTCCAGGTCCCGGCGCGCCGCCTTCACCGCCACCTCCTGGCCCTGCCAGGTGGCTCGGTACACCTGCCCGAAGCCGCCGGCGCCGATGAGCTCCTTGAGCTCAAGGCGCTCAAAGTCGACGTGCACGGGCGAGCCGGGCCGCGGTGGTGAGCTGGAGGGTGGCTGTACTGGGAGAGCGGTCGGGCGGCACGGCGCCACGTAGTTGGCTGGGAAGATGCCCAGGCGCCGCTGCACCTGGCCGGCCCACCAGCCCTCGTCGCCGGACACGGCGGCATCCTGGGACAGCACTTCCACCAGCTGGCCGCGCCGGAGGCTCAGCTCGTCCTCGCCGCGCGCCTCGTAGTCGTACAGCGCGGCCCACAGCCCCACGCCCGCCGAGGCCGAGCCACTGGAGGAGGCGGACGACGACGATGCGGAGCCGGCGGGGGCGCCTGGGGCCGGGGATACCGGCCTGTCGGCTGCGCCCTCCGCGCCCGGCAAGGCCATCGGGGACGGCCGTGAGGGTGCGAGCAGAGCGCGGGGCGGCGGGCTCAGCCTCCTGTGCGGCCGTGGGCGCGCATGGTCCGGCGGTGTCGCCTCGGCGCCCCGGGAAGGCAGGGAGGAGGGATCGGGGCTCGGGTACGGCGAGGGATCGCGGGCCCACGATCCGGAGAACCTGGCCTCAGCCACCGTTCCTCTTCAGCCGCTTCTGCTGCTGCAGCGGTCCCCACGCCCGCGGGGGCTCCAGCACCATGGTGGCGCCCTGGGCCTGCGGCGGGCCTGCAGTTCACTCAGCCCGGCAGCCTCCTGGGACCGCCCCTGCAGGACCCGCCCCCCGCTCCTCCCCGGCCCGCCCGCCGCCCAGTGCCGGTCACGCCCCCTCCGGGCCCGCCCACAGCCCCGGACCCACCACGCCCCCTCGGGGCTCCCCTACCTCCGCTGCTGCTGGCGACCCGGACTCCTTTGGGCCGCACCCACTTGGCCCAGAAGGCGGAGCAGGCGGGGCTCAGCAAAAAGTTTGCGGGAAAGTTAAAATTAAGCCAACAGTGAGGGTCCGGGAGTTCACTCTTCCCCCAAAAGCAGTAACGGCGCAGGAAGACGGTCGAGGGCTGGAGGTCGTGACGGGAAGGTGGGTTGCGGCTCCCGAGCGTCACCGCGCGTCCCAGTACAGGCTGCCGACCAGATCCGAGCGCGGCTCCGGGCCTCTGTGCCCGGCCGTGGGTACGCGAATCCACCTCGCAGCAAGAGGGGCCTGGATTACAGACCGCCGTGCGGTGAGCTGCGGATCCGGACAGCCCCCAAGCTGTAATTCGCGTTAGGTGGCCCCCGTTTGTCTTTTGTGTTTACTGTTTACGCAAATGGGGAAGGACTACCTGTCCTCTGTGAGCCCACAGGTGAGTGAGTTTAGAAGTCACAGGCACTGGCCACGATCGGGTGCTGGAGCCTCGGCCTTACCTACACCCGGGAAAGGCGACTAGAACAGAGCCGGCGCAGAAACTCCAGGGCTGGCAGCTACGCTGACTGCTCATTTGCAGGTGTTTCCCCGACCCAGCCTCCCGGGGACTTCCTCCTCTCCGCCCCATTCTCCCTCCATTCTGCCCCGTGTACAGTTTCTTCCACAAGCGTGAGGGGCCGCCATCAACCACAGACACGCGATTGTCCTCTTTATTTGATGGGATGTTGGAGGAAACCGCGACAGGTGTGAATCCACCTGATTTTTCCCTATGTATCGAGTACTCTGTGTATGACACCGTGCTATGGATCTGGGGTTTCAAAGCCCTACCTAGCTCTAGAGATACCAGAGAATAAAGTTCCAGGACAGGCGAGTAAGCCGAGTGTCCTGGACTCCGGGCGGAGGAGCAATTTAATAGGCCTGTGGGCCCTGGGGGATGCTGTGTGTTGCTGGAGCTAAGTATGACTGGGACTCACAGAAGACACAGGGAGAAGGCTCACGCTGGTGCAGCTCACTGGGTTGGGCGCGGGCCTGCAAGCCTAAGGGGCTCCCGTTTGATTCCCAGTCAGGGCGCATGCCTGGGCTGTGGGCCAGGTCCCCCAGTAGGGAGTGAGCCAGAGGCAACCACACATTGATGTTCCTCTCCCTCTTTCTCCCTCCCTTCCCCTCTCTAAAAATAAATAAATAACCTTAAAAAATCCCTGAAGTGTGGGTACTTTACTACCAATAACATTGAGTCACAGGAAGAGAAATGTCTTATCCTTTCAGTTCCTTTCAGTCCGTTCGATTACACCATTTACTGGCTGTGTGACCTTGACCCAATTCCTTCACTTCTCTATGGTTCAGTTTCCTCATCTGTAAAATGGGAAAAATAATACAGTATGGGCCTCAGAGGGCAGTTGGGAAGATTGAATGGATTAATAGATGTAAAGGCTTGGGAAGGCGCTTAGCACATAGTAAGTTCTCAGTAAACATTAGGTCTCGTTAAGACCTCTTTCAATAAAGGGGCCCAGCAGGTCTCCGGTCAGTCTCTTTGGCAAACATAGTTTCTCACTGTTTTGCTTTTCTAGTATTTACATTCATGGTTGCCTTCTGTTATGGCAAGTAATATGGGTGTTCCATTTGCAGCAATGAACATAAGGTTCTTCATGCAAATGCATTCAATAAAAAATGAATCCACTTAAAAGAACACAACTGAAGTGGTACTGTTGGCGAAATCCAGAAGGCTGTCCTGGAATGCCGGAAGTTTGGAAACTGCAGCTCAGGCGGCAGGAGCCTCAGTGTTTCAGGGCGGAGCAGCAGCATGGTGACGCGTCAGCTACGTGAAGATGCTATGAACCAGCATGGAAACGGCAGGTGTGACAGGGCGAGGTGAGAGACAGGAAAGCCGGCGAGAGGCCTGTGGAAATAGGAGGGAGGGCTTAGGAGAATGGCAACCCGTGGTCCGGGGACCGGAAATAGGGAGACAGGTGCCTGGAACCACACGAAGGGCAGAGTCAGGACTTGGTCACCAGTCACAGGACCCCAGGTCCTAAGCCAAACTCGGGGTCCAGATAAGTTCCAGAAGTTAAAGCTTGGAGGATTTTAGTAAGAGTGTGCGTATGAATATTAATGCTCCCTACTGAGTACGGGACTGTGCTCATAACCAAACATTACTCTTGCTACCCCCAAATATAAAAACCTTCTCACCAAGCGGGATAAATAGAGACCACAAACAGCTTCACGCCATTCAAGTTACATTTTGTTTTGCTGCCAAGTGAGTTTGATGACACCTTAAAAAATTCGTTTTGGTTTTCACAGCTTTTTGGATTTTAGAATTGTGGATAGGGCTCCTAATTTAAGCAACTAGGTGGATGCTCATGATGTTCAATGACCTAGGGAACAGTTTTAGGGAGACTTGTTTTGACATGTTGAATTTGGAATTGGGGATGACTTGGAGCCACTGGTTCTACTGTTGGAATGTCAGAGGGTCCGGAGCTCAGGAAGGTGGGGGGGGTGGGGACGGAAGGAACTGAGGTTTGGAGGCACTTCTCTAAGCTGATGACGCGGGCTGAAGAGGACTCTCCTGGGCCATGAAGAAGGCAGGGTTACCCGGTGTGTGTGCCTTTGAGTTCTAAGGCCTGTGGACAGCTGGGCGACAGTCTCATCTGCCCCGGCAGACTCTCCCCGCCCTGCCAGGACCCAGCCTCTCCAGCTCTGGACAGATCAGCCTGCAGAGCCTTCCAGCTCAGCTGACCTTGAGCCTCGCTCCACTTGCTGACCTGGTATTAAGAGGAGCACCCAGCCCTGGCTGGCGTAGCTCAGTGGATTGAGCGTGGGCTGTGAACCAAAGCATCGCAGGTTCGATTCCCAGTCAGGGCACATGCCTGGGTTGCAGGCCACGGCCCCCAGCAACCGCACATTGATGTTTCTCTCTCTCTCTCTTTCTCCCTCCCTTCCCTCTCTAAAAATAAATAAATAAAATCTTTAAAAAAATTTTTAAACGTTTAAAAAAAAAAAGAGGAGCACCCATTGGTGATACCTCCCCGCACCAAGATTCGGACTCAGCCGATGGACTGCCTTGTGCCCCAGGCAGGGTGAGTCCCTGGGACCTTTTCCTCATTTGGGAGCTCCAGATGAGGAGCCTGTACGGGCAGGATTATCCTAAAATTCATCATTTGTTAACTCCGTGTCTTTTCTGAACACCCCAGACCTCACTCTTGGGGAAGTGGAGGGGGTGTCACGCACCACTCAGAGGTGCCTTCCGGAACCGCGAGCCCTGTGTAGCCTGCACAGTAACACATCACAGACTATCTGAGTGCTAAGACCGAACTTTGGTGGGAAATGTATTGAATAGAAGTTGATAAAAATAAGGGCCAAGGGAGAAAAATTAAAAACAATCAGACATAGAGGATAACAGGATAGTGTTAGGGAAACAGAAAACAGCCATAGGGAATTGCTCTCCTTAAAAACAAACCACCCAACAGAAAAACAGGAGGTGGGTTTGTCCATATTGGCTGCGGAAGGACCCTCCCTTAAGAACCTTCTCTTTGGGAATCTTTCTCTAGTTTGTTCCCACTGCCCCTATGATCTGCACTCAGCAGTCCTTAAAGCACCGCCTGTGGGCCCCTGGAGATCCCCGAGACTGTGTCGGAGTATTCGCAAGGTCAAAACTATGTTCATGCACCCCTATGTTCACTGCAGCATTATCCACAGTGACCAACATGCAGGGACAACAAAAGTGTCCTTTGATAGAGGACTGGATAAAGAAAATGTGGTGCATGTATATCAGGAACCCCCTCCAAAAAAACCATCCGGAATTTATTTATAAAAACTGTGTATATATGATTTCATATTTAAACTTCAGTCACCTTCAAAGTACTCTCCATTTGATGCAATACACCGATGGAGATATGTTTTTTCCACTGCTCAAAACAGTTTTGAAACTCATCGATTTTGTTGCCTTTTAGGGCTTCTGTCGTTTTTCGTTTCACCTCTTCCACATTGGCAAAATGCTTCCCTTTGAGGACTTTTTTCATCCGGGGGAAACAAAATGAAAGTTGCTCCTGGCGAGATCAGGTGAATAAGGGAGGGTGGGGCACAGGGGTCCTGCTGTTTTTGGTGAGAACCCCCTGAACACTCAGTGCGGTGTGGGCAGGTGCGCTCATGAGTCACCCATCCTGAAATGGGCAAACACGTTGAAAGAGCCTTCAAAAAAATCCACTGAAGTCAAACACAGCCTCTCACAACAACACCAGCTGGTCCACTGATACAGATGGGTTTCTAGAATGTTCACCTAGCAGGGGAAGCCTGTACTACAAGGGGCCCACCCTCCAGAAGATAATTCCAGTATTTTTGTGTCCCCTGAAAAAAAGACCAATAGAATACTACTCAACCATAAGAAAAGACAAAATATGACCATTTGCAACAACATGGATGGAACTGGAGAATATTATGCCAAGAGAAATAAGTCAGTCAGAAAAAGCTAAGAACCATGTAATTTCACTCATATGTGGGATATAAAACTGAAACTCCTGGACACAGACAGTAGTGTGGTGGTTACTGGAAAGAAGGGGGTGGAGGTGACCTAATGCATGGTGACAAAAGATTATTTGACTCTGGGTGGCGGGCACACAGAGCAATACACAGATCGTGGGCCATAGAAATGTACACTTGAAACCTATATGGTTTTATTCACCGATGTCACCCCAATACATTTTTAAAAAATTATTTTCATGATCACACTAAAACGTCACTTGTCTTTTTCACTGTGTTGGCATTCGCACTGAGTGCAAAAGCCGTGGTTGGCCAGTACAGCAAACCCAGGCAGCGGTACCAAGTTGCACAACAGTTAACGCTCAGGGTCACGGAATGCAGCAACAGAAAACAGGCCGGGTTCACTCTGAGACGTCCTCGACAAAGCAGTACAAATTGCTAATTTACTGAATCTTGACCAGAGTACAGGCCTTTACGTGCCATGTGACGAAAGAGGAAACGTGCAGAGCAACGGCACGCACGCCTTCCCCAGCGCGATGGCTGCCCTGTGCAAAGCGCTCGAGCGGTGTTTCCAGCTGGGCGCCAGCCTGGTCCCTTTTTTCGTGGGCCACCGTTTTTACCTGAAACAGTGACTGAGAGACAAATTATACTTGCTCAGATTTGGAGATTTGGAAGACGTTTTCTTGAAAGTGAACAGAGTGAGGCTATTACTTCATGGCCAAACCACAGATGATGGTTTGTTACCAGTGATAAAATTTGAGCTTCAAAGCAAGACTTAGGATTCAGGAAACTTGTAGCTGCTCTTATGAGCTCGAGAACTTCCCAAACACTTCGGGACTTTTTCTGATCGGGGTGGTAGTGATATTAACAATGGGATTTCTTGATACTGTGCAATGGCCAACATTTGGAAGATCTGTCAGCTCGGTTGAACCAATATTTTCCAAAGATAAATATCTTTTTGTGTCACAAAATCACAATGGAAAAGAACCATTCGAGGTGACTAATCCAATTCACTGATAATGGTTTCAGATCCTACATCGCAACTAGTCTTTAACAGACCACCACTTGCTGCCCTGGTCGGTGTGGCTCAGTGGATTGAGCACTGGCCTGTGAACCAGAGGGTCACAGGTTCGATTCCCAGTTAGGACACATATCTGAGTTGTGGGTCAGGTCTCCAGTAGGGGTGCATGAGAGGCAACCACACATTGATGTTTCCCTCTCTTTCTCCTTTCCTTCCCCTCTCTAAATAAATAAATAAATAAATACTTTTAAAAAAGGAAGAAAAAGACCACCACTTGCTGAGTTTTGGAACCTTATCAAAGGATACCCACTATTACCTACAAATGCTATTAAAAACAGTTCTCCTTTGGAAAAGATTAGTGGTGTCCAGGACTCAGGGAGGTGGAAAGAGGGGTTGGAAGGTGGCTACAGTTGCAAAAGGGCAGCACCAGGGACCTGTGTGATGGAACTGTTCTGTGTCTTGGCTGGGGTGCTGGTCACACAGGTGTGCACATGGGACACACACACACACAAATGAAGCCTGTGAAACAGTGAACCCCAACAGTTCCCTGGATTCCGTCAATGTTGGTTTTCTGGTTGTGTATTGTACGATAGTTTTTTATAGTCACATATATACCTGCAGTTATCTCCAAATTAAAAGGTAAAAAATACTTTTGCCTTTTCCAGCCATCCATCTGTACGAGGCTGGACGTTCTCTATATTTCAACCCGCACAGTTTTTTGTGACGACCTGAGAACGGAAGCATATGAGAATGCATCTGTCTTCTGTACAGCGGGGCAGAGGAGAGCTACGAAAACGAGAAACATTGCCACTCGAGTCATGTTCAGAATCACTGCAGGTCAGAGGTCGGGTTAAAAAGAGAAAAGTCTGCTCTGCTGAGGCTTCTGCTCAGTGGGGCACCAGACCCTTTACCCAGTAGCCTGCCGTACAGCCGACCAGTTCGGACAGAGCTGAGACGTGACAGCAAGATGTTAGTAAAGGCAACTAGTCTATGAAATGGAATCAACCCTCACGTTTAACTAGAAAATTGGGCATTTTCTCATGGGCTTCCCCTTAGGCCTGAGGAAGATCAACGAGAGGGCATTACCAACTCTCTTCCGCCTGCTTTTGACTTCCAGTTTCCTGTCCGAGGGAACTTAGTCCCCAATAGCAGAAAAGATCATCCGTTTCCTGGGTGGGCTAATCCTCCCACCGGGGTAGCCCTGACCCCAGAAAAGAAGGAGGGGGCAAGTTACCCTGGGAATCGGTGCAGAGAAGGGCCTCCAGGTTCTGGTGTGTGGAGGGGGCCGCAGTTCACAGCAGGAAGTGGGGATGGTGAAATCAATCCAGAGCTGCTCTCGACACCCCGAGTTTACAGACTCGAGACTAACAGATATCAGGAGATGGCCATGGGGGACAGGGCATGTTTCGTAGACTGTACGGAGCAGCTGAGAGGTCGTGGGATCAGTGAGAAGGGACGTTGTACGCACCGTGTCCAGCTGTCCCAGTCCCTGGACACAGGCCGTTCTGTGCTCAAGTCCCGGGGTGGCTGGCAGCCCGCACTGGGAGCTAGTTGGCAGATGAGAGGGAAGCTGGTGTGGGCTCCCAGGGCGGGTGGGGACGGATAACTAGGGAGTCAGGACAGGGCCACTTGAAGATGAAGAGGAAGGAACACAGATTATGGGGTTCCCGGGCCACTGAGGTGACTCAGCTGCGGGAAAGCATTTCCCTGGAAGAGCCGAGAAAGGAAGCGCGACTGGAGAGGACCTGAAAAATGAGCCGGCGTGTCCGGGCCTGAGAGGAGACGAGAAACCCTGGAGAGGCGGGACGGAGGGATGAGGGAAAACATTCTCTCAGGAACTGGGTGTGAATTCTTTAAAAAATGGAAAACATCGGCAGATCAAAGCCGTTTGCCGGAATTTTTAGCTGTTCTTCTCGGACCCCCACACTTCTCCATGGAGAATGCAGGACCCTAGGAATGTGATCAGCAGTCCGACGGGACTGCGCCTCTGCTCCCGGCAGGTTCTGCGCCGGACTTCAGACCGCACGCCTTTCGATCGGCAGACATCCTGGAACTTGGGAAATGGCAACTGTTATTGCTCCTCTTGGAGTGCATGTGTGTGTGTGTGTGTGTGTGTGTGATGTTTTATGATGTGGTGCGGTTTGGTGTGACCCTTCACCAACTGGAAGGGACCATGGCGCTATGGCACTGCCCTTCTGGCTTTGCCACAATTTTACACAGTTCTGAGTCTCGTGCATCTGTCGCCTGCTCTGCAGAGTGGTAGCACGGTAGCACATGCCCCACGGTGGTGTTTTAAGGATTTATTGAGCTAGTATTTAAAGCACGGTACTTAATGAGTGCTAATAAATATTAGCTCATATTATTTTAGTAGTAGTTCCCATTCACAGAGGTCCTATTAGGAAGGAAATTTTAACAGAAAGCATATTTATCCTTTTGGGGGGGGCTTTGATTTGGTATATTTTTCTTTGTCAAATATCATTTCATCTGTCAACCAAAATTAAACATTTTTCAGGGTGGTCAGAACTAAAGGTTGGTGTGGTAATTTCTAAGGCTTTGGGGCCTATCCCATCTCAAAAAATAATGCTTTTTGAGTGAACCAAATTATACACGCGTGTGATGAATTATAACCTTTATTCTGTATTATTGTTTATGCATTGTAAACCATGCTATAATAAAACCAAGTAATAATAGCAACAGGCACTTTGTACTACAGATAGGACCGAACACACAGAGAGAAGAGGTTCATTGTCCAGCATCAGTTTTGGGGAGTGGCAAGCAGTGATCTAGTCCTTGAGATGTCAAGGTGAACAAAGCAAAGCTCTCTCTCATCATGGCACTTCTGTGTCAGCAGCAGTAGATGGTAAAGACAGTGAATTACACAGTATGTTAGATTTTGGTAACCGCTGTACAAACACAACAGTGAGAGCAAGACAGGATGGATTGGGCACGTGGGTGAAGGCGGGGTGTCGCCAGGGTGGACAGGGTGGCCTCACCGAGAAGGTGGGGTCTGAACAAACATTGGGGGGAGATAAAGGAACTGGACAAGCAGTCATCTGAAGAAAGAGTAAGTGAACAAATACAAAGGAATCACCATCTAGGTTGACTGCCGCCTTCTCAGAAAAGCCCGGTTTACTGCTTCCAGGAAGGTGGCGTGGGTGAAAGTAGGAGCACTTTTTGAATGCGCTCAGGTTGCAAACTAGCCTTTTCCTCTCAATCTGCTTCTCCGGCTTCCTGCTCTTGAGTTTCAAGATGGGGGTTCAATGAAGAATAATAACGATAATGATGCAGCAACATTAATTAGCACTTCCAGCAGCCTGTAGTGTACGTGCGGAGGCCTTGAACTCAGACCCCGTGTTGGGTTCCTGCTATTCTCCACGTCTCAGCCGGCTTTCAGCGATCGACAGAGCAATCGTGATTTTTAGGATTTCTGTAACTTGAATCAGTGGACAGCACTGGGGTCTTGCCTGTCCATGCTGAAAGTTACAGATAACAGCCAGGGCTGCTCACATTCATGGACAATGAGCTGCTTCACGGAACAGTACAACAATGTAAAACTCTGAGCACTTTCAGAAAGCCAAGGTCTCGGAACCCTTGAAGACATGCCTCCTGAAGCAGAGCTGCAGGGCTCGTGACCTTGGACCTGAGATAGGAAGGATGCCCTTCCGCTTCGAGTTGCCATGTTTATACATTTTGTCTTATCAAAATTAGCTCTATTTTATTTATAACTTCCTGGACTCTTTTCAAATATAGTGACTAATTCTTCGTCACTGGCTGGAAATATTAAGCAGAGGACACAGGACAAAGACCATTTGAAAAATAGTACAAGTCAAACCCCTGAGATTATAGTGAATAAGCTAGCTGTGTTTACTTTTTATTATGTGCCAGAACCTTGCTAGTTACATTAGAAAATATACAGTCCATTCATGTTCTTGGCCAGAATGTCCAATTCTTGGTCACGTTTGATTTCATTTACTCTAGAATGCTGTGTTACCTTCGCTCCATGAAATGGGTGGTTTCCTGCGTATCAGCTCTGCCTGGCCGTGTGACCTGCTGAACTAGACCGCGACTCCTGACCAAGGTCAAACTTACCCACAGACCTTTTCTGTAACCCTGCCCTCTTGTTTCAACTCTCTGATTTTGTCATCTACCCATAAAACCAGGAGAATCTTAACATGCTCCCTGAGGAGTGTGACGAGGAGATACTAAAGGTAAATAGCTCTTTTGAAATTCTCAGAAGAAAAACACCAAATAATTACAAGCATTTTGTTTTCCAGTTTCTGCTGCACATGTAGAGCTGGTTCAGCACCCATCTGGGCCGCTCAGGTTTCTGTCATGAAATGACCTCTCTCTCTCAGTCTTTTAAAATCTCTGTCGAGATTTCTTCGGGACTGTTCCATGAAGCCGGCTGACCTTTCCTTCTTTTGTGGCGAGACCGGAACACACCGGTTTCGGCTGCTCCGCCACCTGTTCCTCCGTTTCTCTCGCCTCCACGTTAGTTTAATCTTGGGAGGAAGTTCCAGGGCCCAAGGCCATGGTGTTTGGGTCGTGATGTGACCCTCCGAGTGTTAGGGGTGTCCCTGTCACCTGCTGGGGATGTCTTATTGTCCCCAGGAGCCGAGGAGCGTGAAGCACTTTGAGAGCTGACATGTGCCCTGTCGATGTAAAGTCCTTTTCGTGGTGGCTGCTGTGTCACGGTCACAGGATCACTCGAAGTCTTCCTCATCTTCCTTCAAGTCACGTGATCAGGTTGAAGGTTCAGTGAGCGGAAACTTCCAGTAAGGATCTCTTTCATAAGGGTGTTTTCTTATCTGATAATGATCCTGGCAAACTGGTTTTCTAAAATAACAGTAAGAATACCCTTAAAAAAAAACTGAGCCAGACTTTCACACATTTTAAATTAAACAGTTTGAAAAACATTGATGAATTACAGCATTATTCAACAGGCAGATTCTGAGTCCCAGTTGACACTTACGCTGGATAATAACTGTCCTTAATATTAACTTCATTCCTGGAAATCGTATTTTCCCTGCTTAGATGGATCCTAAATCTACTTCGTAAATGAAATTAATGTTCTTTCAGCAACTTTCTTGTTCTCTCAGTGAGTTGCCACCATCTTTTAATATTTTCCAGGTTTAGAATCCACCCTGAAGAAATCTAGAAAATCCTCTGGGTGTGTGTTCTAATTATCTTCGGCACACATATTTTAAAAATAAACTAAACTTTGTATATTTTAACTTATGCATACAAAGGATAGCTTGAAAAGTTAAATTTCTCGCTCAGACTCCCTCCACCCCCAGCCATCCATTTCCTGGCCTGAGAATTTCATTTGCATCTCTCCACAGATCCATCCACACGGACACATGTTTGTCTATGCCTTAGTGTATCCGGGGGATCATGTCACAGCTGCACACAGAGAGTGGCCTCATTCTCTTTAACTGCTGTGTTGTAACCACAGCACGTCCTGCCACAGTTAGGATTTACAGCTCAGTCCAGGACTCTGAAGTGATGGTTTTACCTGCGTTGTTTTTGTGCGACAGCGAGTTGACCAAGGCCCTTGCTCTGTGATTGCTAGGTTCTATCTTGGGGTAAATTTTTGCTTCTTTAATTTTGGGGGTGGGGCCATGATGTACTCTTTTAATATTTAGGTGATGTCCTCTTTTATTTCTGGACATTTCTTGAATTTTAACTTAGACTATAGCTTGGGTTTCATTATTTCTAATCTGTTCTCTAGGAACATTATAATTTGTATAGAAGGTTTAGACAAAATTTTTTAAAAAATAACTAATAACAGTCGTCCATAACACACACACACACACACTGCAGGCTGACCTTCATTAGACCGGAACAATGTAATCAGAGAAAAGCGGAACCATCCTTGAGAGTCGAGCTTTCTGGAGTATTGAATTCAGCTGCCTTTTAAAGTCTGTTCCTGCTTTGTAACAGGAGCGAGGCAGGCGTTTTACCGAGTTTGGAGCAGGGTTCTGGCGCCACCTAGTGTTGCAGCTGAGGAAGGACCACTCTGCTTTTTCTTTCCCTCTTTCTCCTAATAAATAATAATAATAATAATAATAATAATAATAATAATAATAATAATAATAATAATCAGCGTTTCCACCTTCAGATTTGATTGTTTGAGTTAGATTAAGAGGTTAAAGGAATGCAAGCATGTTATTTATGTTGCCCGCACAGATAGGCATATTTGGACGATCTCGGGTTACCTTGGGGTAAAGGGGTAGTTTCCTACGTGTTAGGAGCTTCTCCTGAACTGTCTTGTTCTCCTTTCCATACGTCTTTGCGCGTGCTGGCTGAAGATGGCCCCACCTCTGTGCTAACCTGTGAAATTCCTGCATCATTATAAAGAATTTTTGCTCCACCTCCACCTCCTGCACGGCGGAGTAATACCCACCCCGTGCCTGCACTCTTTTCTGCTGCTTTCCTTCATGCGCCCTCTACGTCCTGACATTGTCCTGTCTGCTGTATACTTCCACCTCCGTTAGAAATGCGTCCATTTATATTTCCGACCCTTTAAAAGAAAAGTTTAAGGGTTTGTGACTTTCAAGCTAATATAGGGCAAGTTCAAATGATAAACATTATCCATCCCAAATATCTAAGAAAGAGGATAGAAGAAGTAGGACTAATTGTAAATTATTTGTAAGATAATGCGATTCAATCCAAATATAATTACATTAACTGTAAGCAGACTCAGTATCTCAATTGAAAAGCAAAGATGATCAGATTAAGCAAATGTGAAAATCTAACTATATGCTGCTTACAAGAAATAAACCTAGAACTTAAGGGTACAAAAATGTTGAAAGTAAAATGATGCAAAAATGTATACCATACAAAAACTAACCAAAAGAGAGCTGGTGTGATTAAATTATCAGACAAATCTGAATTTAAGGTAAAAATTACTGCAGGGACTTTGCATGATTATGAAAGATTAATTTCTTTAGCAAGATATAACAATCTTTAATTGGATATACCTAATAACATGATATGTATGTAATATGTAATATAATGTGTATGTTTTCATAGATATGTTATATAGATCTTTCATGTATGATAATTTTCTGACATCCTTTGATTCTCATTTAATTCCAGGAAACACACTCTGAATGATTTCAGTTATCTGAAGTTTATTGAGGTTTGATTTGTGGTAAAGAACATGATTTATTCTGTAAACACCTTGTAAAAGGGTGTGTTTGCATTGGACAGAACCTAAAAAGAAAACAATGTATCCCTTTCAGTAACTAATAGAAAATCAGGCAAAAAATCAGTAAGGGTATAAATCATTTGTGCAAATGATCAGATTTAACCACTGGACATTTTTAGAACACCACATCATAAAGGTGCAGGTAAAAGTTCTTTTTAAACCCATACAAACATTTACAAAACTGACCATACTCTCTGTCATAAGTCAAGTCTCAAGAAATGATTTGAAATCATTCAGAGTATGTTCTCTGGAATTCAATGAGATATCAAAGATTATTGTAAAATACTCTTATGTATCTATACACATTTAAAAGCAATATATTTCTAAATAACCCACAGGTGAAAGGAATCCTAATGGAAATTAGAAAATATTTTGAATGGAACAATAATAAAAAAAATATATCCAAATTTGTAGAATGCAGCTAATGCTTAAGGAAAATTTATAGTATAACTGCACACAAGTGTATATGGGGACGGGGCGGGGGTGGGGGAGCAAGACACCAATGAGCCCGGCATCTGTCTCCAGATGTCAGGTAAAGAATGAGTTAAGCTTAAATAGAAGAGTGGGAAACAAAGACAAGAACAGAAATTAACAACATAGAAAACAAACATTTGATAGAGAAAAGATCAACCAAATCAAAAAAATTGTTCTTTATGTATCAGTAGAATTGATACAGCTCTGAGGAGTGGCCCTGAAGGAGTGAGAAGGCCCAAAGGACAGAGTTTAGGAATGAAAAGGGGAACATCACTACTTACCTTACAGATATTTTTTAAAAATCACAAGAGGCCCTGGCTGGTGTAGCTCAGTGGATTGAATGTGGGCTGTGAACCAAAGTGTCGCAGGTTCGATTCCCAGTCAGGGCACATGCCTGGGTTGCAGGCCATGACCCCCAGAAACCGCACATTGACGTTTCTCTCTCTCTCTTTCTCCCTCCCTTCCCTCTCTAAAAATAAATAAAATCTTAAAAAAAAATAAATATCACAAGAGGATGGTATAGGCACTTTTACGCCAATAAATTAAAAAATTAGATGAGGTGGATATATTCTTAAAAATAAAATGTATTCAAATGTCAAAAGAAATGAAATATTCGAACAGACCTAAAATCATTAAAGATACAACATTCAAAACCCATTTTGGTTCTTTCTCTGGATGGATCATTCTCTAGGCCTGCTGTTTTGTGAGCTCCTTTGCAGGGCGATCTTTTTTATTTTCTCTTTCTTTTTCCAGTAGCTTGTTCCTTGGGCCTCATGACTGTCTCTTCTTTGGCACGTTCACTCACTTGGATGACGTGTATTTTCTGGCAGCTCTGAGAACAGGGGTACAGGACTTAGCAGCTAGCTGTGGCACCCTGCAGCAATGGAGCAGATACTTACCGTATTCTGCCGTGTATAATGTGCACTGTTTGCCCAAGTTTTTGAGGGAGAAATAAGGATGTGCAATAGCCACAGGTAGGACTAATTCCATATCTACATAAACGTGTTTTATTTTTATTTATGCTTATGCATTAAAGGTGTAACTCTAGAAAGCAATAACAATATCTGTATGCAGAGTAATACCCTGGAGTATGATCATTACTTTTGTTTCTAAATATAAATAAATAAAAGATTGAGTTAGAAATTACAGTGAAAGATTTTTTTCCTGCCAGTTTGGGCCAAACATGTGAGTGTGCCTTTTACACAGGAGTGCATTATACACAGCAAAAGTGGTCAATGGTTTTTGGATGTTAAACCAACCTTGAATTCCTGGGGTAAAACTTAGTTGATCATGATATATACTCTTTTTTTTTGTATGTTATTGGATTCAGATTGCCAACATTTTATTGAGGAGTTGTGCTTTTGTTGTAGAAGAGTAATGAATGGCCAGTGGTTTTCTTATCATGGGGGAAATGCTTGCCTTGTAGAACAAGCCGGCAAATATGCTTCCTTCTCTGTTTTCTGAAAGTGTTTGTTGATAATCACAAGCTCTGTTAACAGTCCAAATTCTCTTCTTCTTTCCAGTTGCTCCTCTTTAATAGCGACCTGTTATTGTTTTTCACCAATGCAATCTTCCCTGGAAGCTCACGAAGAACAGTGACTGTAATTTGAAAGTCCTCTTCAAAGGTCCCTCTTTTGTGTCCATCAGGACTTCCATTTTAGTGGGGCCCATTTTCTCAGCATGCTTCTTTTCTGAACTTTCAATTATTTTAATAATTGTTAAATTTTGATTTTTTTTCAGTCATGTTTTTCAGTGAGGTTCTCTATATTACTGAGCACTAGTAGCCAGCATTACCTCTGTGAGACATATTATCGATCACTATTTCAGTTCTCTAGTGGGTGCCACTTCTTCCATTTGCCCCCACGTAGAGCCCCCTGGGAGTCCAAAGAGTATTTCGTCCGGAGCAGCTAGTGAGCGAGAATGGGCCTGCAGCCCAGCTACCTGATGACTGGGGCCCGTGGACCACAGTCGGATTGGCAGACGAGGGTTCTCCTTGTGCAACATGGATTCTGAGCGGCAAAATTACCTCTTCACTCTTCTCAGTGGGAACTCCGCCCCCTGCCACCAAGGTGAAGGCTGGCATGGACCTATTCACCAGCCATTCCTGTGCAGGGCGCTAGACAACTTCTACTTGTTCTCTAGGGTCTGCTCTCGGGCGTGGCCACGTCTTCATCCTCGGTTGGAACCATCTCAGAGAGGCCTGTGTCCATTGAGAGCTGTAGTTGACAGGAGGAAGTAGTAAAAGAGGCCTTGGGAAGCCAAGCACACCTGGGATTTTCTGCTCTGCAAAGCCAGCTTTACCCCACCCAATCCCCGTCTGTGTTGCAGTGTCTCAGACGCAGCTGAGTCACTGTCTGCTCTCCAACCGCCCGGCCTGCACGAGGGCTGCTGGACGAGCACACTGCACTTAGCCAGCAGGTCCTACTCAGCGGAGCCTGGGTGTGCATCTGGCCGTGACGCGGTGCCGCTCCACTTCCCATGTTATTTTAACACATCAATCCCGATGACTTCCGGTTCCACGGCATTTCCATTTTACGTTACTTCCCTCACCCCTAGCCAGCTGGATCATGGCAGATACTGTCAGTAAGTAATATGAAAGAATTCAGCAAACAAAACCATGAAATGTTATTGAGAGATCTCAGCACGTGGAGGGATACATCTTCGTCAGTGGAGAGGCGCAGCATTGAAAAGGTGTCATTTCACTCAACGTTTACTAGCAGATTCAATCATAATCCCCCAGCAAAATCCCAGCACTGTGTGTGTGTGTGCGTGCGTGTGTGTGTGTTGACTTGCTGAGAAAGGCAGGCAGGCAGGCACGAAGCATCATGAGGTGGGCAGAGAAATGCGGGGTGGGACAAAAGTAGGTTTACAGTTGTGAGTACACCAAACATGGGGTTTATTCTTGCATTATTATTTGTTAACTCATATATTGTTTTCCACAAGAGCAACTTTAAACCTACTTTGCTCAGCCCTGTATGAGCAGTTTGGGTTTCCAGGGCCAGGATTGAAGGGACTAAATGAAGGCAAGGGCTGGGGGGTCTCTCAACTCTTTTTTGTTTGTCTTTCCAGAGTGTGATGGAAAGAATTTTAAGAAGCGGTAACCAGGTCAGATTTACGCATTCTATAAATCACGTTGGCTTCCCTTTCACCTGCTGTGCTATGCATCACGGGCGACTACATTTCCCAGACTTCCTTGCACCAGGGCTTCCGGGTAGGTTTGGCCAGTGGAAGGGACCGGTAGGAGATGGAAGGCGGGAGAGAACAAGCCAGGGTGTTTGCATGTGCTCCCCGACCATCACCTTTCTGTGGAATCTCCCTGGCAGCTGCCACCTCCGACCCTCCAGCCTGTCCCCACCTGGTGCTGTCGCCCGCTGCCCATCCTGGGCTTCTCAGTTCCCACGACACTGCCTCCTCTCACTGCCCCGCTAGTCCGAGGAGGCCTGCTTCTCCTTTGCTAATCTCTGGTGGATCGCCATTTTTTGTTTACGTTCTCAGCTTCCCCATTGCCCATATTAAATTATCTCCGTTTAAAAGCCAGAGTTACTCTTTTTTCCTGGATGGATCTCACTCAATATAGGGCTTATGTTGGAGATACTACACCCATCAGGAAGCCACTGTGATAGTCCAGGTGAGAAATCCCGAGGACGTGACCTGAAGCAGTGGTAGTACGGACAGGGCAAAGCACATGTAGTTAACAATCATTTGGAGCCCTGGCTGGTGTGGTATAGTGGATTGAGCCCAAGCCTGTGAACCAAAAGGTCACCCTTTTTCCTCCTAGGCAGGGCACATGGCTGGGCTGCAGGCCAGGTTCCCAGTAGGGGGCGCAGGAGAGGCAACCGCATGTTGATATATCTCTTCCTCTCTTTCTCCCTCCCTTGCCCTCTCTCTAAAATAAATAAATACAATCTTTAAAAAATAATCATTTGGAGATCAAACTGATAGGACTTCATGATCGATGGGATATGGTAGTGAGAGAGGAGGAATCTCAGAAAGGGTACTAAATGATTGGATGGGTGGACTGCAGTTTTATCGACGGAGATCCAAAGTACAGAAGGTCCAATAGGGGACATGCAACAGGAGAGGAGCCAATGATAACATGTTTGAACACGCTGAGGGCCTGGAGCTGAGGGGCCCCCAAGTAGATATAAATCTGAAATTCAGAAAAGAGGCACCTCAAGACAAGTAGATCTCTGCATCCACACGCTAGGATTTTAAGGGTTTATATAGAGGCCTTGAAGGGGTTTAGTCATGTATCAGTCCAGATGGTCTCAATGACGCACCACTCTCTCAAAGCTGCACCCTGGAAGTGTTCCTTAGTGCAGGAATGGTGTGCTGAACCTACGCCGTTCCCAGCATGAGGCTGAGGGGTGCACGCGGGTGTTGGGAAGGACTTTCCTCTTGCCAGCATCCCGCTCTCGGGTCCGCTTGCTGACACATCTTCTCGGTGAACTCCTCTGACGGTCCTATCACAGCGCACGTTTTTGGTTGTTGTTGTTTATTGTAATCTATGAATGCCTTCACAGCAGGGACTGTACTTTATTTACATTTGCTTCCTCAGTCTTCAGAAAAATGCCTGGCGCACAGAAGGTGCTCAGTGAACGCTGGGTGAATCAGGAGCCGATGAATAGGGACGGACCAGTGCAGGAGCGGACCCGTTGCATGGCCATTCCTCCTCGACCCCTGCACAGGGCTGTGATTCTGTCGTGTGGGCCTTTCTGCTGGAGTTGATTCTATCATTCATTCATTCATTCATTCATTAAACATTTATAGAGCACCTGGTAAGTTTCAAGCATTGGTGCCATATAAAAGCAATCACCCTCTGTGTCTTTGAGAAAATTACTCTTCCAACACAGGAAGCAGCATTATTACATTTTGGTTAATCATTCTCACCTTTTTTAAAAAAATAGTTTATTTATTTTTTAGAGAGGGAAGGGAGGGAGGGAGAGAGAGAGAAGCATCAATGTGCGGTTGCTGGGGGTCATGGCCTGCAACCCAGGCATGTACCCTGACTGGGAATCAAACCTGCGACACTTTGTTTTGCAGCCCACGCTCAAACCACTGAGCTATGCCAGCCAGAGCTTAGTTAATCATTCTTATCTGTTTTTATCCTCACCTAAAGACATGCTCATAGGTTTTAGAGAGAAAGGAAAGGAGGGAGAAAGAGAGAGAGAAACATTGACTGGTGGCCTCTCACATTTGCCTGGATCAGGGACCAAATCCACAACCTGGCATGTGCCCTGATCAGGAATAGAACCTGCAACTTTTCGGTTTATGGATGACACTCCAGTCAAGCAAGCCACACTGGCCACGATGGTTAGTCATTCTTGCAGATGACTGCAGAGCAAAGAGTGGTGAAGTCTGAAAGAATACACACTGGTGTGAGACTTTGCGGTCTGAGTGGACTTTCATGTCCAAGCTCCTCAGAATGAACCCTCCACACACACGCTTTTCCTTTGAGCACAGGAAGGCTGGCATGCCTGTATCGGGACTGACTGAGGCAGCTACGGGCAAATGGTGCTGCAGACCAGTGCACAGCCAGGGCACACACAGATGTGCATATTGGAGAAGAGAGGTATCTGGGACAGATGAGGTAGGCATGATGCAGGAAAGACATGTTTGGGATCTCAGAGCCTTCTAATCCTCGTCCTTCCCCACAGGCCTTATGTCACACAGCTTTCTCTGCTTGCCCCAAAGGGACAAATTTCCTCTAACCTCCTCCTTTTCCAAAACCTGCTCCATTCAAGAGTCTGAAACCATTTACTTTATCAATGACTAATAATGAGGGCTTCCCTTCCTCATCCTAGAGAAGACGAATTCCTTCTTATCCCTTTCTTTCCAAAACCTGCTTTCAGAAAGACAATCTGAAATATATATACTATAAATGATAAATACCAGAAAAGCTTAAAGATTATTAGTTCAATGATACCTTCTAGTGGGTCTTCCTCCCTAAACAGCACGGAAAGACAGACTAATGTTCCGAACAGCCAGCTGATGCCTGAGATTAAGTTCTAGGAGATACACAAAAAGGCAAATAGCTTAACCGAGCTCCCTGAAATTGTTCCAGGAAAGTGGGTATCTTCTTTACCTGCCAAGCTGCACAAGAGGGAGGAGAAGGTCAGGGAGGAAAAAGGCGGATGCCAAAGGTGCAGGTAGAACTGAGCTGGGCAGTGTCTGGGGTGAGTGGTACGTCCGGGAGGATGACGCTGCGCAAGCAATGCTCAGCGGAAGAAATTACGTTGAGTGACCTGTGACAGGATCTGAGTTACATAAACATTTTGGTGCAGGCAGCGAAAAAGGAAAAGGCAAAGGAGCGTACTCTACTCTACGTCTTATGCATGAGATCATCTTTGATTTTTAAGCTTTTCATGACCCCTAATAGAAGGGGGGGCGGGGAGAGGCCAGAGGGTCTCACGAAACCTTACCCGCAGCTAGGGCTGTGCGGGGGGGCGGGGGGAGGGGCAGCGGACTGGGAGGGCGCTGGGCGGGGCCTCTGGCGCATCCTCGGAGTAGCCGCCGCGGGGCACCATGGGAAGATCCTTCCTCCCTCGGACATGGCGCTCACCTCCCTGGCGGCAGCAGCCGGTTGCGGCGCCGCGGTGTGCGGGTCCCGGCAGAAAGGCGGCCTGCGCTTCAGTAGTGGGGCGGAGGGAGGTGGAGGGGACGGCGGCGGCGGTGGGGGCGCAGTCCGGTGGCCAGGGTGTTAGAGCTGCGCGCGCCGGGGTCCTGGGCCGCAGCAGGCGGCGCGGAGTGCGGACCCCGGGGGCCAGCCGGCATGGTGTCCCAGGTGCTGCAGCTGCTCCGGCAGGGCGTGTGGGCCGCGCTCACCGGGGGCTGGTACCACGACCCAGAGCACAGCAAGTTCACCAACAGCTTCCACCTCTACCTGTGGCTGTTCCTGCTGCTGCTGCCCCTGGCCCTGCACCTGGTGAGTGGAGAGCTCCGAGCTGCGGTAGACTGGACGGAGGGAAGACGGGGAGAAAGCCACCCAAGCCTGCGAGGCTGCGCCCTGATGGAAAGGGTTGGCATTTATTCTTAGGAGGTGGGATGGGGAAGGTCCCCAGGAATTTGGGAGAGAGAAAGTGAAGGGATAGAGGGGCCTGGGACTTACTGGCAGGAAAAGAATTAGAAAAGGCTTGTGGGGTCTGGGACTCGTTAAGAATTGATGCCGGCTTTTAGGATGAGTCAGACTCTGCTTGTCGCTCAGGAGTGTTGAGCCTGCTTTGCAGGTGGACGGTCTTGGGCCTCTGGGCTGGTTAGCTTAGGGTAAGGTTTGGCGTGAGATGTCGTTTGTACATGATAGCCAAAAGGCAAAATGAAGTGTTAAAACCTATTTCAATCGTTGATTTTCCCCGCACTCTCCTCCCTGTTTTGCTCTGAGAAGGCAGGTTCAATGATCAGTTACTCAACTTGCCATTTTCACACCCCTATGTCAATCTGTAGAAAGATGTAATGATGGGTCCGTCTAATGGAGTTTATGCTGGACAGAGTGTTGCAGCACCTAGTTGGGGCTCGACAGTTTAGTAAGGTCACCGTAACTGAGTGCCTGCCGAATAACGACATAGATGACCTTCTAAGGTAAATTAAATCCCCTAATTGAAACAGTGGTTAACCTTCTTTGAAGAGCTGTTCAGGTAAGGTGCTCCATGTCCTGTTAAACTTTATGTGCCGAGAATCTAATTTTGATATGTCTGTTGAACGATTTTATGCTGAAAATATAATTTGACCATAAGCTCCACAGCAGAAATCTTTGATGAGTTTGCATGGCTGAGGGGTTCCGAGTTCTCGGTCCGAGGTTCTCTGTGACTTGGCTCCTGTGTTTCTGAAAGTTTATCCAGAGGTTTGGAATTCTGGCTCTGAAGTCAAGCTTCTTGGTTGAATGTTGGGTCCCCCTCCTGCCGATTCTGTGACCTTGAGGACGTGACGAACCTTGTCTGATTGTTCAGTTTCTTATCTGTAAAATGAGAAAACACTACCAGACGTGGTGTTATTTGGGGGCTTAACTGGGATACTGCACATAAAGCATCTTTCTGTGCCACTTGACCTGGGATTGGACTCAGATCTGGTTTAAATTTCTGTTTTTCTACTTTTAGCTGTTTGACCTGATAATTGGCCTATCTAAACCTTAGTTTTTTCATCCTTAAAATAGATCTGAGAATGGCTGTTTCACAGGAAAAATACATAAAATCTCACATAAAAGGCATTTAATATGGAGGCTGGTCCAGGGTGGTCCTTAGGTAAATTTAGGTTTCTCCTTCTTGCCCTTGTCCATAGTTTCTCCTGGGCCCATGGGTCCGAGTGTTTTCTCCCTGCCGAGAAGGGCAGCACAGCTGAGTGAGCAGGGACCGAGGAGCATGAGGTTGGATTCCAGCTTCGTGCTCCTACCTACTAGTTGCGTGAGCTTGAGCGAGCTTCAGCCTGCTGGCTTGTATGTAAAGCAGGGTTAGTGGTACCTCCGTGACGGAGCTAATACGAGGACCGAATGGATTAAAGCACTTCTCACAGTTCCTGGTGCACCGTGATGGCTCAATATGACCTGGCCTTTTTTTTCCCTTTTTCTTTACCATCATTCACTTGCCAAAGTCCACTCATTAAAGCCCTATGGAGTGGCTGTCTCTGTCTAGGGTCCCTAATTCCAGTCAGCCTGAATGAATTTCTCTTCTCTCTTGCCCTTATAGTATTCTGTATTTGCTGGTAGTGCTACTGAATGTTTTGAATTCCGATAGTTGTCGGAATATGTATTTACCTCTACTCCGGGATCATGGGCTTTTTGAGGACATACATTTTGACTTTGTTTATTATCTTGGTTTTTCTTGAGCCTGGCAGAGCGCCCTTCATTTGCTTAATGCCGATCTCCTATGTAATAAACTGGTGGGAATAAAATCAACCTGCGTCTCTTTCTGTTCCCACCAGCATTACACTGTCCACTTCACTGTGTTTCTAGCATTTCCTGGTAAGAACAGCAGTATGTGCTTCGTTTCCGGTCTCCCTCCTCCACCAGCCCCACGCTAATAGTTATATTTCCACTGACTTTTCTACACATATGGGCTCATTTCTGCATAGCTACTGTTAAGATTTGATGTATGTGCATGATCAGAACCCTTAAATTCTACCTGATTACCCTTTATGAGTAGCTTGATTTCTACCTTATTAAATAGAAAATTGTCCTTAGTTAAATTTCTCTTTAATGATAGTTTTAAAATTTGGGTGAAATCTCAAGCATTTAGAAAGTAGAAAACTGATACCTTAAATAATTTTAATCCTATGTTGGATTTTTTGGATCAAAACAGTTATACCAAATTTTTATAACTTTATGCCGGTATGCTTTTAACTATTATAGGGTAATTTTAAGTGAATGCATTTATTGTTATGCTGCTTTTAAATAAATAGTCTATCTTATTTTTTTAAATGCACGTTATCTTTTTCTTGGTTTGGTTGTCTGGTCTCTGAAAGTGATCTTCGGAATAAAAGACTCTCCTCCTCCAACTGAAGCTCTGTTCTCTAGCTCTGTTTTATAATAAAAAAAACAAATAATTCCTTTTTTAAGATTTTTATTTATTTATTTTTAGAGAGGGAAGGGGAGGAGAGAGAGAGAGAGAGAGAGAGAGAGAGAGAGAGAGAGAGAGAAACATCAATGTGCGGTTGCTGGGGGCTGTGGCCTGCAACCCAGGCATGTGCCCTGACTGGGAATCAAACCTGCAATGCCTGGTTCGCAGCCCACGCTCAATCCACTGAGCTACACCAGCTAGGGCCCTTTTTTATAAATTTTTAAAAATTCTTTTGATTTTACAGAGAGAGAGGAAAAGAGAAAGAGAAACAGAGAGACACAGAGAGAGAGAGAGAGAGAGAGAAACATCCATCTGTTGTTCCATTTACTTATGCATTCATTGGCTGCTTCTTGTATGTGCCCTGATTGGGGGTCAAACCTACAGCTTTGGTGTATCAGGACAATGCTTTAACCAACTGAGCTACCCAGCCAGGTCTTTGTTCACCAGGTCTTGATACTTAAATACAGGGTCTGACAGAAATAATGCCTGCTTGAGTATGGTTGGTAGGGTAATTATATGGGTGTCATAATTTATAGTTCTAATTTGAACATTTCACCTAAAATGTCATATGGTGGGCTTGAGTGTGATATTTTTATGTTACAGAATTACATGCTTATGATCTTGTAGTAAAATTTTTGTAATAAAAAAGGGGAGTTATTATATTCTTCGGCACTTCAGTGCTGCCTGTGAATTTCATATCTCTTTTAGTTTGCTCAATTTATAAGAACTTGGTCCAAAAAAGATACCCGGGTGCTCACTCACAATGGGCTTACTCGGAGTTCTGTTATTTTAGGGAGCCCGGAACTCTTGTGCTTTGGCACAGTTTTAGCTCAAACATGCTCAATCAAGACAGTTCCTCTGTAGGAAAAGTCCACTTTTTAATGTAGTGGGTACTTTGACTGTGTACATTGAAGTTGTATTATTAACTCTCCGTAAGCCCTAGAGTTCACTTAGTTTTAGTTGATATTGTAAAAAGTTATTTATTAGCATTTGCAAACTATATATTTCTGAGAAATGCTCAAAAATACATCACCCCAACACATTAAGCCAATTTGGATAATTTGGAAAGAATTTTACTTGGACATATTATTGACTTCATTTCCTCTTGGACAGACTGAAAGATGCATTTGTCATCAGAGACAGTTCAGCTTTCATTTATTATGCAGGTTCTCGCACTCCCTCACCCGGGATGACTAACAGGTAGGTTCCCATCGAGCTTTAGAACAGGACCAGCCCGGCCGTGACTCTGACCCTGAGTGAGCTCTGACGACATCAGGCGAGTGCTTATCGACCGTGTGACCTTGTGTAAGTCACATCCCTTCTTCCGTTGTATCCCCTGTAAAGTGGGGATAATGGGTTTCATTGAACAGGTTTAGCAGCTGAGACCGGAGAGAGCTCTTGCTCACTTCCGTCCAGAAAGTAGGAGGTAAATTCAGAATTGGAGCCCAGGTCCTGTGGTGTCCAAGTCTTTGCTTTTCCACTGCGCTGCCCGACCTGGTACACAGGAGCACACTTGAACCCCCGCAAACACTGGAGTCACATCACACGGAATCTGATTATCCCGATGGCAGCGTGGTCACCCCGAGTAGAGGACAAGTTGAGTCACGAAAAAAAATGGGGCAAAACCTTCACATTCTCTGAGGCCCCACGAAGGACAACATTCTGCATGATATTCACACAGGAAGCCCGTCTGTTGCTTTATGGCTGTTCCTGTATGTTTCCCTTTCTTTTCTTTTCACCAGACTTGCTGCTCCCAACTTTCCTTTATGGCTTAGCCTGAGAGACTGTCTTTGCTAGCAGCCACTTCCTGTCCAACTGCTGTGATCATAACAAAGCGGGAATACCTGTCACATGCTGGCGTGGCACTAGACATCTAGTTAGCGCTTTATGTATACCACCTGGTACTGTTACCTCAAGCGGGACTCTTCTGTTACAGAGTCATTCCCTGATCAGGTGTGACTCTATAGTAGCCACTCCCCATTCGGGTCCCTAACTAGATTTCCTGGGGTTTTGTTTTCCTTTGGCCATCCTTCCTTCTGGCCTTCCCCAAAAGGTACTCTTTCCTGGCTCAGGATTTGGGGACTGGACTTCAGCCACCATTTGACCCCTCAGCTGGAGGCCTGTACGCCGGGTTCTAGCTGCACAGCCTTGCCTAGCTGGCCTGGCCTGTCCACGTGGTCATCGTTACTTTGTTGAACTGCTGGGCCTCGTGCCCTCCCTCCCAGGTTGCAAGGAAGGCTTGTTCTTCGGTAGAGTCATGTGCTGTACACCTTCCTTCTCTGATCTTGTCTGCTGGCCCTTCCCCCTCTGGGGGCCTCATTTGTTCTCACACCGAGATGCAGGATCCTGTGAACTTTCTCTGTAATTCACCAGAATGTCCGAACTTCCTCCAGCCTCACCTTCCTGCTGCCCTCCCCTGCAGAAACAGAGTGGGGACTATGGTGAAGGGGCTGTAGCTCCGGGATGCTTGCATGCAAGGCTCCCTGGCCCCGGGCCTCCCAGAGGGGCAGACCCGGCCTTCTGCGCCGGGCTGCAGCCGTGTCCAGCAGACGGCTGTCCAGAGGTGCGTGCCCAGGGCGTGGCTCAGGGAGAGCTCTGCCTTCCCTGTGTGAGCACTTTCGAGGGGGTGTCCTCCACCCCCAGGCACTCTCGGGCAGTCGTCTCCAGTCTTTACAGGGTAATACAGTCCATCTTGAGTGAGTGTGGCTGCCCTTCTGCAAAGTTCTGCCTGTGTGTCCTTGATCTCCTGCCACTTGGACACGTGGACGTCTGAGGGCAGGTGCTGCTTGTGTGGCAAAGGATGCAGCACCGGTCTGGTCCTGGAATGCCGCCTCTAGCGTGCCTTCCAAAAATAGTGCTTAAAAATGTTTTTTCTTTCTACTCTAGTATTGCAAGCTCATGACTAATGTATGTCTCCTGGGCACTCTCCGTTTGGAATGTCTCACGCTGTAATGCTCGTGGTGGTATTTCTGTGTATGAAAGTTGGTTCCGACCTGGTATTATCATCATCTGACTTTAAGAATTTGGTCTCTCAGATGATTACTTTTAAATATTGCCCAACCTTATTTCCATTTAATTGACACTGAGTCTTTTTCCTACATCCTATGGAAGAAAAAGAGGACTAGTTTGTAATGGTATTCTGATTTTTTTCTAATGGATCCCCCCACCGTAACTTATTATAATTTGTTGGGATAGGTAGTCACAGTAGCCAGCTCTCACTGGCACGTGCGCCAGACACGGTTGTTAGCGCCCTGCGTGAACTAGATCACGGCGTTCTCACAGCAACCAGACGGGCCCGGTCATGGCCCCCATGCCGCTGATGGTCATGGCCCAGAGAGGTCGGTGAATGTGCTGAAGGACTTGTGGCTGGTCATGACCTGACCAGGACCCAGGGCCGAGCGTTGGAGCCCTCACCCCGAGCCACAGCACCTGTAGCACGGGTGCTTTCACAAGAGAGACGAAAATCGAAAGTGGGAGAGAGCATTCAGTGACACGAGGGACCTCCCACCCTGTCCCCGGTGCCTCGCTTGGGAGGCAGCCACCACGCAGGGTCTCGGGTGGTCTCCCGTGATATTTTATACTCACGGGAAGTCTGATGTCAGGGGTCCTGGCTTTGAGGACAAAGCAGCGTCCTTGTCACCCAGCCTTTTCACTGTGTCCTGGAGAGGAGCCGTGTCCTACCCTGGATGGAGATGTGTGCAAGCCCGTGACTTCGGGTCACTGGTGACACCAGTCCCTCCGTTGCTCTGAGAAAAACCACGAACTTGATTCGGATTTCACAACACCCAGTTCCTTGAAATAACCAAAGTGTCATCATTCCGTCATCTCCGCAGGCGGGCGGGTCTGAGGATGCACAGACTTTTGTCACCGTGTCCTCCCTCACACACCGGCTTGTGTTTCGATGCCTCTGGCCATGAGGAGCAGGAAAGTGCTGTGCCGCCTGGCCCGGTGGAAGGCCGGCTCTGGGCTCCTGAAGTGTGGCATGTGTTCCCAGCGGACTCTCTCCGCTGAGGTCCTTGGGCACATCCATCAGACACCCAGCTCTCCTGGCCTATGCCGTCCCACCCGCAGTTTCCTGGCCGAGGGCTGCGGTGTCTCTGTCCCACCTGGTCCTTCCACAGTTCTTGCAACGTGATGTCCACTCCAGCTTTCCACTGCTGCAGTCGCCTCTGCCCCAGATGTGATCTGACGCACACTCCTGCGGACTCTCACAGGCTCAGGCCCAGCCCACGTGGGCACTGTGTGCCCTCTGGGGACGCAGGCCGCACTCGGCGTTGCAGCGTCTCCCGGGTCCCTGCATTAGAGCAGCTGGCCGGCGGTCTCTCGTCTTTTAGCTGTTCCGGGAAGGGGTCGGGCAAAGCAGCCTCCTGCCTTTTCAGTGTGTTTCCCACTCCCACCCGAACTGCAGGGGACTCGTGTTGTTGTTGTTGTTGTTATTGTTGTTTTTAAAGATTTTATTTATTTATTTTAGAGAGAAGGGAAGGTAGAGAGAAAGAGAGGGAGAGAAACGTTGATTGGTTGCCTCTTGTTCATGTCCCAATCTGGGATGTGCCCTGACTGGGAATCGAACTGCCAACCTTTGGCTCTGTGGGAAGACACCTAGCCAACTGAGCCGCACCGGCCAGGGCCATGTTAAGTCTTGGGCCCCCCGGAAGCCTTTCTCCTTCGACTGTTGGAGAGCAGAGAGACACAGGACTCACCAAAAACTAATGGTCCCCTCCAGAAATCTTCATGGAGATCCTCTCCTTTTGAACACATTCCGTCTTCATTTTGGGTGAGGGGGTTTTGGAGTCGTCTGATCAGTTTTATACCCCGTTTAGAAGTTTCTGGGTGTGTTTGTTCCAGGAGTCGCTTGGGTTCTGGTATCTCTCCTGTCTGGCTCTTTGGCCCTCACTTCCAACTGAGTATTTTGTCCTATACACGTACCGTCATTCGTGTGTGCGTATCTTTGTTTTTCTAGTTCAGAAACTTTTTGGACCTTTTATGTCTCTCTTATGAATAAAGGGTAACTTATCGGAACCATCCTCTATGAAGGATACTTAGGTTTTCAGATGACTTTTAAACTGTGCTAGTTTGTGCTGATGTAACAGTTGAGCTCAGGATCCCTTTGGCTGCATCAAGCTTATTATTCAGTCATATGTCCAACACAGCCTGTGAGTGGGGGTTGGGCATGGCGAGCAGGGGCTCGTGCTCGTGGTAGGCATGATAGAACCTCTGTTTTGGGGGGGCCAGGACTCTGCTCCCCAGCTTCCTCACCCAGAACCTTGGCTGCTCATTGCCAGGTTCAAGGGTGGAGGAGAGAGAATGAAGGTCATGGCTAGCTCTTAAGCTACTGCCATGAACTGGTGAATATCTCTCGACTGAGATCTCTTTTTCAGGGTGAGCTGCAGGGTCACACCCAGCTCCAAAGGGAGAGGAGAGTGCAGTCCTCCGTGTGCCCGGGAAAGACTGGACGTACTCGTTGGGCAGCACTTACGTCCACGACAGCAGACTCAGTGCCCAGTGTCCTGCAGGAAATCTGGGAGACAGCAGGCCAAAGACAGCTTGGTGTCTCCCCTTATGAAGATAGCTGATGAGGATAAACAGACACAAACAGCACGATGATCATTGTTGTTACGGGAAGTACAAGGTGCTGAGTTGGAAAGAGGGGAGATCCCCTCCTGGCTTTGGAAATGACTTGTCATCTGAGACGTGACGAGTGAATGACTCGGAGTTGGCCAAGAAGAGATGGGCAGGCCATGAGGAGTTTGGGCTACATTCTCAGGACAGCGAGACACACCGTTGGGTTCTTTGGTTTGTCAAATTTGGAGCGGCAGATTACTTTTTTATCCCCTCAATTGTTGTTTTCGAAAAATTTCTAGTCTACGAAAAAGTTGCAAAAAATAGCACAATGAATACCATATGCCCTTCACTTAGATTCAGCAGTTCTTAACGTTTTTCCACATTGCTTTATCACTGTATATATTTACACTTTTTAAAAATTTTGCTGCATCATTTCAGAACAAGTTGCAGATATCTTTCCCTTCGGCAGATATCTCCTAAGGAAAAGGACGTTCTCCCACATAATTGTCACACACACGAAGAATGAGCACTGGGGGAGGGCTGTTGTCTGGTGTGTGTTCCAGTCCCGTCCACATTTATGTCCCCATCACTCAGATGACATGCTCTGCCGATCAGGGTTTTTGCTTTGTTTTTCTGGGTCAAAGGTTCAGTCAGGGACCATACGTTGCTTTTAGCTGTCATCCCTTAGTTGTCCTTTGTTGTAGAACAAGTTTATTGAGCTTTTGTTTTCTTTTGTGGCATTGAAAGTTGCTTTCAGAATGTCCCTTACTCTGATTTTTTTAGGTTGTTTCCTTGGAATTAGATGAGTGATTATGCATGTTTGGCATAAATCCTACCGAAGTAACGTGTCCTTGTTGTGTGCCACATCAGAGGTGCGTAATGTCATCCCCTCCGTTGTTGGTGCCGTTAAGTTTCGTCATTGGTTAAGGTGGCATCGCCCTGATTTCTCCATAGTAAAGGTACCCGTCTCCCCTTTGTATTTAATGAACCAGCTGTGAGGAGAACTGGGAGACTCTACACACTATTGTACCCCCCCCCCAAAACTTTGAATCAGTGGTTGGAGCACAAATGGATGATTCTCGCCTAAAGTGCGTATTGCAAGGGTGGCTGTAAAATGACAGTTTTCTATGTATTCGCATTCTCCTACAAAGAAAAGCTTTTCTCTCCCCCTGCCCCTGTGGTTTTGCTGTGCTTGTTAGTATAGTTTCATGGGTCCATTTTTAGTTAAGTTTATTGGCATGACATTGGTTAATATGATCATATAGGTTTCAAGTGTACATTTCTGTGATACGTGATCTATATATTGCATTGTGTGTCTGCCACCCGAATCACAGTTTCATTTTTTAAAATGTGATGGTTATAACTAATTCCTGTCATCATTCATCATCTCAAATGATCAAAATTCAGCAAGTGAGACCTCCTTCTGGTAGTCCCTGAGTCCTTTCATAGGTCCCCCTCCCAAATTCCCATAGGGATTTGGGAACTTTCTTGCTTTCTGGCCCAACAAGGTAGTCTAGGCTTGGCTTGCACTTTCCCCGCCTCGGCCTGGCCTAGGAAATCCAGTTGTCTCCTGAAGGAGCATGATACTCGTGGTGGAGAATGGCATCAGGAAGGCAGGATTCAGCGCAGTGATGGTTGTGTTTGTTGCTTTGGGATTGTCTGTGGCTTTGGTCCTTTCAGTGTGCAGACAGATATGAGAGAGCTTATATATATCCATCCATGCATCCATCTATCCATGCATGCATGCATGCATGCATGCATCCACCCACCCATGCATCTTCCCATGCATCAATGCATCTATCCATCCATCCATGCGTGCATGCCTCCATCCATCCATGCATCCATGCACCCATCCTTGCATCCATCTGTCCGTCTGTCTGTCCATCCATACATCCATGCATCTATCCACATATCCATCCATCCGCTCATCCCCTGACAGTTTATTTAAACCCTTTAATCTGATTTAAATCAGAAGATTCTTCTTCTCTTTCATCCACCTCACATTTCTGTTTCCTTTTTCCCACAGTGAAAGCTCTGCTTTCTAACGATATTATTTTTAAGATTCTAAAATATACACATGAATTACTACTTTCATACCACTACCAAAACAAAATCTTTTAGTAAAGTTCAAGATTGCTTTAAGTTATTATTGTTATCATTGTTATTTTAAAATTATACCAATAATATGCTGTGAGACTGTTGTATCCTTAAGTTACTTGGATTAACTCTTTTTATAAAAAATTTGTATTGAGATATCGTCAACATATAACATTATATTAGTTCCAAGTGAATAATGTGATGATTTGATATTTGTATAGGATTAATTTTTTATTTTTATTTTTTGATTTGTCTCTGGTTTTGTGTTCAATTTGATACACGGTTAAGTTTATCTGTGGACACATAATTCTAGTTTTTTCCTCCATTCTTGTTGATTTAACGTATGTTGAGGCATAAAACATTAACATTGTTCAAAAACACAGTAAAATGCTGTGCCGTTTTACTTTACCAAAAATATCCCCTGGCTGCTGGGGGAGAGCAGGTGAGAGAAAGAGCAGGAACCCGGGGGGAGGGGGAGACTGTTTCAGGAGTTGAGCTGGGAGGTGGGACACGCCGGGGTCTGGCGTGGGCAGCAGGTGTCGGGGGCACCACTGATGGAGACGGGGAGGGTGGGAGAGGATGGCTGGGGGTCAGGGCTGGGAACCCAGCACCCAGCTTCAGGCGGGTTAGTTTGGGCTTCCCTTTGGGGCGTCAGCATTGAGCAGGCAGTTGGATGTAGGAGCGGGGAGCCGAAAACAGCAGTAAATCTGAGCTCGGATTCATAACTAGAGATATGAGTTTGACAGTATTTACCGCCGAGCACTGAGAGGCAGCTCCTGGGGGGAAGTGAGCAGAGAGAGAGAGGAGAGGGCGGAGCGGCCAGGTGCACGAGCCTCGCAGGAGTGAGTGCAGCAAGGCGAGGCCAGGGGAGCCTGTGTCCGGAGAGAGGAGGCGAGCTTTCAGGGAGTGAGCAGCTAGCCTCATCAGAGGGTCACTTCGTAAGGTCACTGCACATGTCTGATCGCTGCATCGTGCACCTGAAACTAATGTGTTATTGTATGTCGGCTGTAATCCAAAAATAAAAATATTGTTTACAAGTGTGGGCAACTGTGTCGAGTGCTGCTGAGAAAAGAGACAATTGTTTCACGTGTTTAACTGTTTTTAGAGACATCAACAAGAATGTCTTCAGCAGCGCGATGAGGAGTAGAAGCCAGACCTCGGGGCAGGAGGGCGGTTTCAGAGGCAGTGGGAGGGGAAGCAATGGAGAGAGCTGGTGAATACGGTTCTTGGTTCTTCGTGTAGGGAGCGAAGAGATAGCACGATGTCGGGGAGACATTCAGGGTCAGGAGAGGCTCATCTCTTCCCAGCCGTGCAGGACGGGAGGGCGGGGGGTGTCATTTGGGTTCCTCCTTGGTGCCTGGCGTGGTGCCTTGTGCACCATGGCTAATCAGCCGCTCCTCCTGTCCCTGTGACCTCACTGGGTGAGGGAGGGCACGGTGGGGAGCGAGCGCTGTGGCCTCCTGTGGCCGCCTGTGTCCAGGCGTGCTTCTGTGTGCTCGCCGCAGCGCCGGGGCCAGGGTCACATCGTTCAGAAGGGAACCTGGATACCCAGGTGTTTCTCCTAGGATTGGGTTGCCTTAAAATTAGATTTGCTGCCGTCTCCAGGGTACCCTTTGTTTCCTTATTTATATGGCAGCTATGTATGTCTTTGTGGCTTTTACACAATGTTTTTTTGTTAGCATGGGAAACTTGGACTTAAAAAAATAGATTATTGGTTCCAACCAAAATGATTTTATTTCATTTGTAGATACTGACTGATCTTAAGTATAGAAAACAAATATTAAAGTTTTGGACTGTAAGGGCCCTTAACAATTTTCTATATTGGGTTATGTGTATATTTTATTTCCTTTCTCCAAATCTTTACCATCTCAAAAGAAAATCAAGAGAACTAATACTTATTTCCTATCTTCCTCATCTTTTGGTAACTTATTCTTGCTTTCAAGACTACAATTAGATACTTAATAAATAAGGATGAATAAAAAAGCTGAATTCTGGTTCGTCCACCCGGTGGAGTGCTATGCAGCTGTGAAAAGGGAAACGAGAAAACGGACTGCAGTACAGTGACTTCCAGGATCTGTTGCTAAGTGGAAAAGAAAGCCACAGTTGTGCATATACCAACAAAGGAGAGAAATACGAAGCAAATATCCAGTTGGTTACATCTTCAAGAAAATATAATGAGAGACAAATAAAAACTGATACAAAGTAGAAGGAAGGGAAGAAACGGGGGAAGGCAGCAGAGCTGGAAACAAGAATCGAACCTTACCTGATAGTTTGGTGGCATGTTCAAACAAAAAAAAACATGTTGAGTGACTGTTGCACAGAGTCTCTGGGCCTCCCGGGTCATAAAGACTAGAGGACCACAGAGACATCTGAAGTTGCGTTCAGTGGTCCTCAGGCCACCGGTCAGGTTTGGTGTGAGGATCCTGAGGTCGCACCCGTGCATGCGTGCGTACAGAAGAGACAGGTGCCCCCGCCGCGTGAAGGGCGCAGCTGTGGGCGTGGCTTCATGGGAGCCCCTCCAAGCCCGCGCTCCCAGTTCTTCAGGATTCTTGTGCAGCCGCTAGATCATACGGTGGTTCTGTTTTTAGTTTCGGGGGCACTGCCACCCTGTTTTCCATAAATAGTAACTTTTAAAAATAAAAATGACAGCAACTCTCCATATGTGGCTCCTCCCACACAGTCCTAGGATTATTCATTCTTCCGACAGCCCCGCTGTCCTTGGTGCTGATGGTCTCGGACGTTCCTCTTACAAATGCCTTCCGTGTTCCTCCTGCCGGCACAGGAGAGCAGAGGCGATCACTGACATCTCGTTGTATCACCCGTGACAGTTGTTAAAGAGATGCTGTGGAAAATGCCGCGCATGGGCACTCACGTGGGTGATTTCACTGAAGTCCACGGAGCTCGGTGAAGTAGGCTGACCGCTTTCTGGTCTCTTCCTGGCCAGCCACTCCCCCACCCGCACCAGCCAGACCCCCATCTGCACCAGTGGGCTTGGAAAATACAGACACTAGTGTCTCGCTTCCGTGCTTACACAGCATTCTGTGCTTTTTCTTCTCAGTCAAGATCAAATTCCTGAGCCCCTAGTGGATGGGACCCCTCATGTGGCGCCGTGTCCTCCACTCCCGACGCCCCCCGTTTCTATCCTGAAACATTCGCACTTCCTGGAAGGCCCGGTGCTTTCCCGGCCGCGCCTCCCGCCCTGCTCTCTCGGCACCCTCCGCAGTACTCACAGAGGTCTGCTTTCTCTGGAATATTTTCCTTGGCCCCTTGCCCCATCCCTCAGTCTAAGTCAGGTGCACCTGAGCTTACCGGAATTATCACACTTGTTACCCCATCTTGTAATTGTCTACTCGTCTCTCTTGACTTTGAACTCTGTGTATAGGGACTGTGTTTTTTACCTCTGTTGGTAAAAAGTAGTCACGTACTCACTTATAGGTGAAGTAGTGGTTTTTAATGTGTGTGTGTGGGGGGGGGTCAAGTCTGCATCTCCTCTGGGGACGTTTGGCAATCTCTGGAGGTATTTGGTGGTCACACTGGAAGGGTTGCTTGTGTGTAGAGGTCACGGATGCTACTAAACACGCTACGATGCATAGCAGTACAGTCCCCAGCACAGAGGCTTAACCGGCCCAAGGTATCAATAGTGCGGAGGTTGAGAAACTCTAGGCTAAAGAGTGAGGGTGCTCGTGACATGGTGTCAGTGGCCGATGTCCGTGACTCCGGTGCCCTTGGCTGCAGCGCGGTCACACCTACTCATGTGAATTGTAGTAAATGGGGAACAATGGTTCTAGATTTGGGGGGCATTGGCAATTTTTGCATCATTTTCAGGGTCATCTCAGTAAGTTTGTCACAGTGACATTTAAGTTAAATGTCACAATAGCATTTAAAGAGTGGGGCCAGAGACGCTGCACGTCTTGTGCGGTGAGAAGTAGTCGCACCTCCAGCGCCAGTAGAACTCCTGTTGAGAAACGCCGAGGGGGAAGGACCAGACACCCGCCGGATGGCCCTGGCAGGGTCGGCCCGAGGCCGGATCGAACTGAAGGCACGTGCAGCTGGTGGAAAGACAGACGGAGTCTGAGACACACCGACACTCAGTTTCTGGTGAAAAGCAGGCAGGGCAAGAGGAGGGATGCAGACTCTGCTGGGAGACAGGGAGATGGCACAGGGTCCCTTCAAGACCCGCCTGCCTGCCAAGGACCCTGTCACGTTGGCCCCTGAGCCCCGCCCTTCCTGACTCCGCACTGCAGCTCCCGCTTGTTGGGGAAGCAACTCAAGTGAAAAAAAGTTCCTTAATTCAACGCATTTTTATTATGGGTCAGTTTTCATCTTTTCATGTAATTGATTTGGAAGAATATTGCTTGAAAATAAGAAATGCAGCATTACAACTTATTACATTTACATATTGAGACATGTTTGGCCTTTTATGGCACTAAACATTTTCTGTGACATTTGGTGTTAAGGGCGCTAGAAAACACAGAGTTGAGGAACTTTTTGGTCATGAACTAAGATTCCCGCAGTAAGTTGGTGCTTTGTCAAGGCAAAAGTGCTTCTAAAATGCCTTATGAACAACGAATGCGTAACTTGAGGTTTATACATACATCAGACCTAGCAGTGACAGGTAGAGTTTCCATCTTACACTGTTCACATTGCTGAATTCTCCCATTTAATTCCAAACGGCGCGTGGTCCTATCAGGAGGCACGTGACGCTGGCATTCAGGCGCAGTGTCACGCAGATCGATGGTTGAGCCTGCTGCCGGGAGGTTGCGTCACTCTGCCTTTCATGACTGATGGGTCCCTTCTGTTCCTCTCACTGTCCATTAACAATGTAAAGGAAATGTTAACTCATCGTGACCATCTGCAATTGAAAAGACAGCACTTACCTAGATTTCTTGATTATACTAAGTGCTCATTGACTGAGCCGTCCACTCAATATTCTTTATGGGGGAGAGGGGGAGCTGGATAAATGCAGGCGCTGGCTTTCTCAACAGTGTTCAGAGCATTTAGGCCAGCAGAGATTCGCAGGGTGGTGACCTGCCTCTAGTCCACCGCTCCAGCCTTTGGCCACTTTGCCGTTTCATTCCTGATCCAAACATCTGCTGCCACATCTCTCTCTGGTCCTTCCCTGGTGCGAGGTGCCCGCAAAGAAAGAACTCAAGGAGACCAGAGGAGACCCAATAAGAACCAGACAATAGACCCAATGACAGTCAAGCAGCAGGCCTAGGAGAAAGCATTATTCCTCCTTTTTGTTCATCTGACTGCAGGTAGAAGTGCAGGGAGGCCTGTGTTCTGTGAACCAGTCAGATGTCTGGGTCGCTGTAGCCTCATCATTTTAACACACGTTTGCAAGCCCGACCTGTTCTAAAGGGCACCGTGCTGTGGGCTCCCTCCCACATTACAGCTGGTTTCATATTAGCCTGCATTCTTGCATGGCTGCCCATGTGAGTTCTCTTTTTGTTTTTTCCCCCCAGGAGTTCTTGGCCCATATCCCCGGGACCCAGACTGCTGCTTGAGCCCATCCCAGTTCTCAGTAGCTAGTCACAAGTTCTAGATTTTCTGAGAAAATACTAAGTGTGTTTATCTTGAAAGGAAATTCATGAAATATGTAATGAACTATTATTCAAGCTCTGAAAACCTGACAATGCTTTCGTGTGTATAAATGCAGAGAAGTGGTTATACTTCTTTATCTTGTGGTCTGATTTTTGGTGTATGGACTTGTGCCCAGCCCCGCAAGGAATTTTATTTTACTTAGGTAGGAGCCCGAGTCCTTCTTGCCGGAAGCCATTGGGATGCATCCCTTGACACGGGTAGATATTTGACACTCACTGTGGAATGTCTGAATGGAGAATGGATGGCCAGGCGGACAAAGTTCGCCTTTCCCAGTCTGACAAAATGCATGAACAGAATGGGATCTCTCTTATCTCTGAGCAGATATAACAACTCATATTACACAGTCTACACCCTGCGTTTTTGGAAAAACCTAGAATCTTCTGACAGCCACAGAGCCGGTCAGGCTGGGAGGTTCCGCAGCCTGTGTCTGCCACAGGCGGCCTGACACCACATTAACCAGCTCCTCTGGGGCGGAGGGGGTGCACTGGTGGGCCGCAGGACCCTCTTAGCACTCCTGGGGGCACACAAGTGTCAGAGGCGGCGTGACTGTTCTGTCTGGCAGGTAAATGCCTCATTTATTAGCCCACATGTTCGGAGTAAAAACATCTGCCTAACTACTCGAAGCTTAACCTTTAAGCAGGAAAACTCACTTTACTTCCACCGCATCTGCAGAAGAGTTTCACATTTCCTTGACTTTTCTCACAACACACCGAATACCACTGAACGCTGACATCCTGTTTCCAGGTGCACTACGTGGCTTTGTGTTGATGTCCTCAAGGGGACTGAGGCCTGCTTGGGTCTCAGAAAATGGCCACAGAGGTGATTTGCTTTTTCGTGTTTTTTTTTCCTTTTCCAACACTATTTAAGCTGTCACTTGTGGTGTCTCATTATATTATGCTTACTTCTATTAATTCCTCGTTCCCCCTTCTAATCGATGCTGTGGGCTAGGAAACCAAATTTATTAAGCTTATCCTGTGCCACACGAGTGAATTACGCCTCGATCAAGAGCACAAAGCTCCCAGCTCCTTGTTCCAGCCCGGCTCCTGAGAGAGAAGCGGAGGCTCTGAGAGACTCCCCGTCCAGTCAAGGGCGTAAACTTGTGCAGAGGCTTGATGGTCCAGCTAATAGCACCTCCCTTTTCTGAGCCACGTGAGGGAGACAGGGCGTCAGAAGGTGGAGTTCAAACCCCACCTTTACTGCAAAGGGAGCTGTAATTTGGGAATGCGACTTACATCTGCAGGTAGGTGGACTTCCTGGCTGCGGACTGAGTTATGGAGACTTACCCTCTTGGCCGGGCGCAGTAGGGAAAGCCTTGAGCTTCCCTGACTTGGGCCCTGACTCTGGATGCCTTGCAGCTTAGAGATGCCGCCCAGATCCACAGCTCCCTGGTCCAGCCCGGCTCCCGAGAGAGAAGGGAAGGCTCAAGGAAGGCACGCCCAGCTCCCGGGCCTCAAAGCACCACCAGCAGTCCAGGAGTGAAGAGTGAGTCAGAGGTGCAGAGAGGCCCGCGTGTAGAGGGAGTGTCCTCGCTCCCGGAAGCCCAGGAGTGGGCTGGAAATGTTCCCTTCTAACAACGATGTGTCTTGACTGCCTGGGGACCATTGGAAACATGTCGTCTGAGTTCTCGTTTCCTATCAGGTCATTGAAGGGGCTGGACAGGTGGCTTCCCGGGGAGAGGAGAGGTGTGTGCTTGTCAGCTCTGAGGCCTGACCCGCTTCCTGCTCCGGCTTCTCCATTGTCAAAATGAATCGTTCCCAGAAGTCTTTAACAGCGGTGTGTGAAGGCCGGTGGGGGGAGTGTCTTTATGAAATCCACACCGGCAAGGCGGACGCCCCAGGAGTGTCCTCCTCCAGGTCCGCACTCCATCTCTGCAGGTTGCTCGGACCACCGATCTCTGCAGGCTGCTCAGGAGACGGAAAGTCAGGACCCGTCAGCCTGCAGCTGAAAACCCGAGTCGGGTGACATGGTGCAGCCACCATGGAAGACAGTATGGCCGATCCTCAAAAAATGAAACAGAACTACCCTAGGATCCAGCAATTCCATGTCACACAGTACACCCCCCAAAACTGAAAGCAGGGTCTTGAAGAGACAGCTGCACACCCATATTCGTGGCAGTATTATCACAATGACCGAAGGGTGGAGCAACCCAAATGCCCAACGACAGATGAGTGGATAAACACAATGAGGGCCGCACACACGGCGCGATGTTACTCCATGTTCTAACAGAGGGGAAATCTGACACATGCTACACCGTGGGGGAGCCTTGAGGACCTTGCACTAAGGGAAATGGTCCAGTCGCAAAAGGACAAATACTGTATAGCTCTCACTCATATGAGGTGTCCAGAGGAGTCAGAATCATAGACACAGATGGGGAAGGGCAGGGGCCAGGGGCTGGGGGAGGGGCGAAGTTCTGCAGATGAGTGGTGGCCACGGCCACAGAACCACGTGGATGCACCTGATGCCACTGCACTGGACGCTTAGAAACGGTTAAGACAGTAAAGTTCACATTCTGCCTACTTTGCCACAATAAGAAGGTGAAAACAGAAGAGTGGGGGCTGAGGGAGCCGGAGCTACGAGCCTCAAGGAGCGAGAGGGCTCCCTGGCGAGGACACTGAGGGTTCGGCGTGTCCACGGGGACCGGCACTTCCAAACAGCACCACCTCCCAAGAAACACAGTTTTGCGAGAAATACAAACGACTGAATCTGTAATCGCTGAGTGGGTAACAGCATGTTGTTTGTCATGAAATTTTGTTAGAAAAGTCTGGTCAGATGAGTTGTTATACTAGTCGTTATCTTCATAATGGGCCAGGGGACAAGGTATAGTTTTTCTTTGGGCAAGGGTATAATTTAGAAAAATATTACCTCCTGCTGTTAATTGGAATGTGTTAAAATTGTAAGTTCATAGAAACAAGGAAAAGTTATGGTTTTTCTTAGAACAAGTAAACCTCTTTTCAAAATCACAATATAGCTTGTATTGGCAGGGGGCGGGGGAACGTGTGCTATAAATTAAAGACAAATTCAAAACCGCTCATTTGTGACACGTTCCTCCCTAAACTCTCCCCCTCCCCCCGCATTCATACGGACAGAGAGAAAGCCCCGGAAGCTGGAGACCTGTGGACTGGGAAGAATGAAGTCAATAGGAAAATGGCCTTGAAAGTGATCTTTGGGTCACGTCCCTGGAAATGCAGGGTCGGAGGAGCCTGGGCAGGGCTCAAGGTCACGGCCAGGGAGTGGGTTACAGGGAGGCTGCTAGGTTCTGCATGCAGGGTCTGTGGGAGGCGGGGATCTGCAGAGGAATCCTGAGAGCAGGGACATTGGGGAGGAATACTGGGGCACGTGCGGCTCTTTCTCTGGAAATTTTTGGTGAAATCTGTCCCTCGCTGTGGCCTGGTGAGGTGGGTGGGCTTTGGGGGACGGGATGAAGTGTCCGGTGCTGCTTCTTCACAGAGGATGGGAAAACGACCTGTTCTCCCCCCAGGGCAAGCTGAATATAATCCTCATGTTACCTTCAAACTCTGACCTCTTTCCTTCTGGATTTCAGCGTTGCCTCGCCCACACTGCAGTCCGCAGCTGCAGGGAAAACGAGGAAGTCTTACTTTTTTTTTAAAAGATTTTATTCATCCATTTTTAGAGAGGGAAGGGAGGAAGAAAGAGAGAGAGAGAAAAACATCAATGTGTGGTTGCTGGGGGCCGTGGCCTGCAACCCAGGCATATACCCTGACTGGGAATCGAACCTGCGACACTTTGGTTCGCAGCCCACGCTCAACCCACTGAGCTATGCCAGCCAGGGCTGAAAGTCTTACTTCTCACGGTGGCGAGCCAGCGTTTTCCCCAGTGGCTTTCCCAGTGTCCAGGCAGAGTGTTTTCTCTCTCGCCCTGCTCCCTAGCATCCTCCTCCTAATGCCCCAGGTTTCCTTTCTCTGCCTGATCTTTAACGTTATTTCCATGGAAGCTTCCCCACGGAAATGGAACCCCCAGTATAAATTAGGGTAAACAATGGGAACTGCCACGGTGGGCAAGACCCTGAAGCTCAGCGGTTTAATAAACCATCATAGGGTCATTTCTCACTCCTGACGCATGTCCATCTCAGGGCAGGAAGGGCCTTGTTCCAGGCACCCAGGCTGAAGGGAGCTCTCTCACCTCCTAGAGGGGACGTCAGCAAAACACGGGCCCGAGATTACCAACTAAAGAGAAGAGGGGGATGGGCTCATGAGTGTCTAGGCTTATAGTTCTATTGGCCAACGTGGTCACATGGCCCAAGCCTGGATGAAAGGGAGGCTGGGAAATGTGGGGAAGCACATGGAATATTCAGTGAATACTTTCTCCCCTACTGCCACTAAATGGAGTACTGCGAAGCCCAAGCTTCATTATAATTCAAGCAACTTTTGAATATAATTTTTAAAAGATTTTATTTATTTATTTTTAGAGAGAGGGGAAGGGAAGGAGAAACAGAGGGAGAAACATCAATCTGTGGTTGCCTCTCATGCACCCCCCACTGGGGACCTGGCCACAACCCAGGCATGTGCCCTGACTGGGACTCGAACTGGCAACCCTTTGGTTCTCAGGCCGGCACTCAATCCACTGAGCCACACCAGCCAGGGCTAAATATATATAATTTTTATTTGATAGTGTGCTAATCTATCTCACGGGCATTTGTACCGGAGGGTGTGTTTCCCCAATTTGCAAACCGTTTTACCTGAATTAGGTTTCTCCAGACTGGGAGCCCTGTTGGCTCTGGGTTGGTGGCAGTGGCCTCTTATTGACAATGCCAGGACCTTTGTCACTGGTGGAAATATCCCTCCTTCTTTTAGAAGCAGCCCACCCTCTTGTGGCTTCTTGCCTGCATCCCACCACTCTGGAAATCCCGCAGCCTGAACATGTTAACCCAAAGGGCGACCAGACGGAGAAGGAAGAGAAGGAAGGGAATGCGACACTTTCTCCTTTTGCCTTTCCTCTGTCCTCCCCAAGGCTTTTGTGTTTTGGTGAAGGAAACAGCATCTGGACAGCCTTTCTTCAGCCCTTAAGGCCAGATGCGCAGGGTAGGCTGTGGATGATAGCTCGCAGACATGGGGAGGCTCAGTGTAATATATCCGTTTTCTGTGGGGTCCCCGCCTGCAAATCAAATGCTGGTCATTGATGCAGCCAGTACCGGAACCTGAGAAACAAGAAAGACTTCCAAAAAAAAAAAAAGACGAAAAGATAGCAGTTCTTTCTCCTCGGGTATTGCAAACAGGAAGAGCTATAAAACCGATCGTTTGAAATGTTGCCTTATTTAGGCATCATAAGTCATCCAGAAATGCTTTCAGATCAAAAGCAAAGATACTCCTGTGAGCAAATGAAGTTTTCCTCTCTTCTCTCTGCTTTAGGCTTTTCCTCCAAACGCCATCACTGTATTTTTTTACTGCAGTTCAGTGACTGTATTCTTCACAGTAATCAAACTGGTCAGCTACCGCCTCCACCTGATGTTCGACAAGGGGGAAGTCATTCAGCGGAGGCCCCCCGGGAAGGCGGAGAAGCCGAGCAAACACAAAGAGGCCAGCAGCGAACACGCGACCCATCACAAGACCCCGAGGTAACGTTTCGAACGGATGCGTTAGCTCCTCCTTTCCTTGCTCTCCTTTTGGTGACAGCACTTTTCCTCATCTCTCCGACTTCTATAAAAATGGGTCGGTACAGGAAGACACAGATAATGTGCATTTTTCCTGTCTGTACGCATACACACGCGCAAAGTTGATGTTGGTCATGAAGGTGGTTCACGTGGCTACCAACGGGACCTCAAACCGCGCTCTGGCATCCGTCTGCGTTAGGCTTCGCCAGGAAAATGTTCTACTTTCGTGTTTTAGTCTTGTCCCGTCAGTGCGTTGCGCGTGCCAGAGTACTTTCTAAAAGAGTGTTTGCGTCTGCCCGTGTAAAGGTAATCCAGGGCATAGAACCGGATACTGAGAGTAATTCTCGAGTAAACGTTCCTGCCGCTATTCTCGCCCTTATTTCTGATGTTTGCTTAACACGTCTTACTTTAGAGTCATGCTTATTACTGTCTCCGAAACATAGTTTGTGTACAATGATTGTGACCACCTGGAGCCTAGGGGAAAGATCGTTTGGGGGCTGATAGAACCATCCTTCTACTTGCTGACATCGCTGCTCTTGTGTTTCTCCCTCCGGGTTAGCAATCACAGGCAGATCAGCCCTGGCGGCGGCAGCAAGAAGGACGAGGCCAGCAGGCTCTGCTCCACGCCCCCCCTGCGCTGCAGCTCCCGAGGGCGGAGTGCCAGCTCTCCCCACTCCTCCAGGCCGCTGGTTCGTGTGGGGCTTCCCACCCCTCTTCCTCCTGTTCCCGGGCTGCGGATCCTGCCTGGGATGGGAGTGTGCGTGGCACACTGGCTGTCAGCACTGGCCCCTGGGCTGGCGGAACCTCACAGCGCAGAGAGAGGAAGTGACCCAGGAGGGCTTGCCTCTTAGATACGCGCCCACCTGCCCGGCCTGCCGCTCTGGCCCAAGAACCTGTTCTAGACCTCCACCCCTCTCCCTTCCCCCGGGGTCAACTCCACTTCTCCACATCACACTACCCCTGCCTCTTGAAAAGGCAGAAAGAAAGTCACCTTTTCTCTGGGTTAATTTCACTGGGCTTTAGTCACAATAGTATAAAGGATCTCATTCTCCCTTCTCCTTTTTAGTTGCTTAATGACCAAGCTCCCCTCTGTCACAGTACAGGGTCTGAGTTGGGCGTCTCCACTTACGTGCCTGTTTTGGAATCCATTTTTATTCCCCTTGTTACCAGAAGCTTGAGCAGAGTGGAGACGGTCAGGTCTCTCCCCCGGGGGTTGTTTGGCGAGCGAGGCAGGGGCTGCCGACCGCCTGCGGAGGGGCAGTGAGTGGAGCTGGGTATTGACGTGTGCTCTTCCATTATTCAGGAGCTGCCGGCCCAGGAGACAGCGGAGGATCTCAAAGGTAGAGTGCTTGTCGTCATCAGTTAATGCTTCATCGCGGCACACTCCTCAGGGAAGAGAAAAAGGAGTTTGTGAAACAGAGTCCTCGTGAAATCATCGGACAGAAGAACTATACCCAAGACTGCATATAGTTGAATTTCATTTCTTTCACTCTTAATTTTAATTATTTCTCATCAGAATTTGTGTATCATGTCTGCATTGAAACTGCAATTTTATTGGTCATAGTTCATTGTCCTTTCTCCAGTCTGCTCATTTCATATGGCTCATAATAGCAGATTTAAAATAGAATAAATGTATCATTGACATACAAACTTGAAAAATAACACAGGAAACAGTAGCACATTCTGTATATCTGCTTTGCTTTGCAGTTACAAATTTTGCTTCTGGGAACTTTCTTTTAACCTCCTGTACTTTTGTTTTACTCCTTTACTGAGATCTCATTTTATTTGTCTTAGGATCACCTTCAAGAGACTTAGGAAAGAACCTTGGAGGTCTAAGTTAACCCCTTCCCATCTCTGTAATTTTATTTTTTCCAGTGCTACTACAAAGAGAAATGTATGCTCTACTTAAAGTTGAAAATAGTGTAAAATTTTACATTCTGGAAAACAGCTGAAATTAACACCGTGGCCCTGAAAGCCTAACATGAAGCTTCTTGTTTTAATCACGCAGATACATTGCACAAATAGTTATTCATAAAGGATTGTCGAGATCCTTGTATTCTGTGTCACTACTGCTGAAATGAAATGCGCCTTAGCTAGGGCTCAGATGTTTCAGCTGCACGAATGGTTTCGTAGCAGCGTTGGCCGCAGCACGTAGGGCCAGGTCTCTCAGCTCTTTTTCCAAAGTGACCCGAAGGTGGAGGACAGCAGGTGCATGCCCCTGGCTGCCCCAGGCCCTGCCAGCCCCAGGCCTTGCCTCCGGGGACTGGTCATAGGCTGAATCTACAACAGCAAGATTAATTTTAAAAAAAACATCTTAGATCTTCATTTTTCCCATCCTTTTTCATAACATGCCCACTTGTTCTGGTAATAAGGGAATGTTTTATATTACTTCAAGAGTTGCAGGATTTATTTTTTTCTCCAGCATTTGAGGAAAATAGGACATAAATGAGCAGTGGCTTATCCCCATTTTCCCTGTGGCTTTGCAGACCCTCGTGCCCCAGAGAGTGTGTTTTTGTGATAGAAGTGAAGGCGTTGATTGACTGAGTGACCACGGGCTGGGGAGAGAAGACACACCGAAAGATGACCCCCCGGTTTCTAGCCGCAGAGGCTCGGGAATAGGAAGGCCGCTAACAGTTACAGGGAAGCTGGGAGAGGGACAGAGGTCATTTTAGCCACCATCATAAGTAAATACTGTTTGCAGATGCAATTTAAAATGCTTTGAAAATACATGAGTCACATCAGAAGTACAAGGTTTTTATTGTCCTCGAGTCCAGGTGCCAGCGAGCCCGTGGCTGGTGCTCGGGCTAGCGCTTCCCTTGTCCCTCCTCAGAGAGTCCCCACGGCAACCTTAAGAGGCTGGTGTGATGATCCTCATTCTACAGATTAGGAGGTACCAGGAAGGGTTCTGCTGCCCTGGGGACATCTGACAGTGTCGGGAGGCATGGTCATGGTCACGACCCAGGGCCGAGGAGCTGTGGGCGTGCAGTGGGCAGAGGCCAGGGGCGCTGCGGAACATCCCACAGTGCACAGGACGGACCCCACAGGAGTGACTTACCTGCTCCTAAAGGGCAGAAGTGCGCAGGTGAGCAGTCCGGGTTTAGAGGGTTCAGTGACTCGCCCAAGGTGACGTAGCTCCTGACGGGCAGCCAGGAGCTTTCTGACTGCAGTTTTCAAATGTGTTGTTTAAACCTCAGGCTGCCTCCCGAGGCCACAGAACAGCAAACACTAAATAGCAAAAGCTGGAAGTTTGAATTATTATGTCAGATAGAGACATTTCGAGACCATGTTCCCAGGGGAAGGGACTTTTTAACCCCGGTGGTTGCTGGTGTGTTTTCAGTTCTGTTACTCTCCGGTCTGGGTCTGGGCCGTGCACTGTCCACCGTCCATTCTGCATGCTAACCAGCTCGCTGTTGTCGATGGCAGGTGTCGTTCTGGCAGAAGACCAGCCTGCAGCACCAGCGTCCTCCACCTCCCCTGGCGCCCCAACGGAGAGCTCACCCACTTCTAAAGCGTGCGCGCTGGAAACCACGACCACGTCAGCGATCCCCGCGAAACCAGCCGCGGCCCACAGAAGCGATGCAGGGAAGGCGAGAGGAGCCGCGGGGCAGCCCCCCTCCCGCCACAGGTCCGAGGGCGGCTTGGCAGAAAAGGGCGCCTCGAAGAGGCTGCCACACCTGTCTTTGTCTCAGCGCGACCTACTGGAAACAGATGTTTCTTTCCAGCCTTGGGGGAGTGAGAATTCAGTCCGCATTCCCGAGCCTGTGCTTGCTGCCCCGGGCTCCATAAGGGAGCAGTTGCAGAGCAAGTCCCCTCAGGACAGCCTGAGCAGTAGCTGGCCGCAGTGTCACACCGTGGTCGCCAAACCCGAGTGGGAGCCGGAGGACGCCTCCCGGCAGGTGGACCCCTCCCAGATGGTGGGCCCGCCTTCGACTCAGGAAGGGGATGGCTCGGAGGGGGAGGTGGCGGTTACTCTCATTGACACCTCTCAGCCCGGAGAGCCGCTGAGTGTGCACGAGCCCATCAAGATCGTCATCACCATGAGCAGTGCCCCAAACTCCATAACCGACTTGGAGAGCTCGCTCCACCTGAAGGCGGTTGGTGCCGAGAGAACCGGTTGCAAGTCCGAGGCCGAGCCGGCTGCCCCCGGGGCGGCCAGCCCTCCCCACGTGGAGCAGCGAACAATTCCCGTCATCACCCTCGAGCTGTCTGAGGACGAGGGAGGAGCCTCGACGGGTCCCGAAGGCAGTGGGGGTCAGAGGACTCCAGAGATGAGGGCGGTGGAGTCATCCTTCGCTCAGTGTTTGGGCTGTGAGTCTGGGGAGGGGACAGACGCCGCGAAGGACTGCAGCTCTCCCCCGGGAGACCAGCGTGAAGCAGCCCCCCTATTCCCACCCACTGCGGCCCCCGAGTCTGCACGGGGAAAGGAGGGCCAGGCCAGCCTCGACCCATCGTCCTGTAAAACGAGCCACGAGAAGAGACATGCCCGGGTCCTCAGCGTGGACAGTGGGACAGATGTCATCTTCAGCAAGAGTTCCACAGAAATTGTTAACGATAAAGAGAAAACAATGCCAACTTCCAAATCTGACCTCGAGGCGAAGGAAGGGCAAACGCCCAATGAATCCAACTTCCTGGAATTTATCTCCTTGTTGGAATCCATCAACACCTCCAAGGGGGTGGCGCCCAGCCAGAGGGACGGCCCCGCAGAGCCGGACAGAGAAACCAGGCTGCTCGGAGGTGAGAGTCACCCCAGTCCTGACAATAGAGAGGCGATGCATCTCTGTGTTCCGCCTTCTGTGGTTTGATTTTGCAAATAGAGGGGCCACCATTGGGCATCGGTGTGCTGCTTAGCTCGTCACTGACATTTGCCGAAGTCTCCAGTAGTGAGGTATGTGATGAGCCTATATCAAAATTGGCCACTCCACTGGGAAACGTAAGGCATAGAAATGGATGTCTGGCTTCCCTAGAAGGCGAGGGCATTTACCTACAAGGAAATAAGCAGTTATGTTTTATCACAGTGACAAGCACTCGTGACAGACATCTGTCTCTTCCTTTACAGGAGAGACACGTTTGCGGAGAGCTGCTTGTGCCGTGAGTCTCAGTTAAGCAGGCCCATTTTTCTGTTGAATTCCATGAGGAAGTCCCATATGCAGAACTCCCCAGTTATTGCATGTTGTGAACATAATTATGACAAACACCCCTCTTACCCTCTTAGTTTACACCAGGCACCGTCCGAGGCACTAGTCACGGGTGGACAGGGTGGCCGCACCTTGAGGCTTGCCCGAGGGCCCTCATTCACTCTCGCTTTGGGAACACTGTCTTCAGTGTTCTCAATTTGAACAGTAAATCATACCGTCACTCTCATATTAACTCATTTACTCTTCACCCAACCTTATGTTGTGGGAATTATCATTCCGCTTCCGCAGCTCAGACGCCGTCACTGACTTTCCCAAGTTAGCTCAGCGAGCTCCAGAACCGAGCCTTGCGCCCGGCCGTCTGGCTGCAGAGTCCACGCTCATGGAGAGAAACTCTTCCTGTGCGGGTGTAGAATTCATTTCATTTCAGGCCACCCCACAGCTCTGGGCCTTCATTTCCTCACTGGTAGAAAGTGATGCTCCTGGACTGGGGTTTTTACAGAGTCTTTTCACTTACGATGCCCACGGGGCTGTGGTTTTCGAGTGCGGCATGTCTGCGTGTGTCTCTGATGCGTACGTAGGACCGCTTGCTGGGGGCTGTGACTGCCCATGGTAGCTCCTTTCTTTGCTGTGGGCCGCAGCATCTTTGGTGTTAGGGTCTTCCCTCGCTGCTGGCTGCTGGCTGGGCTATGCTCTCGGGGACAGCCAGGCAGCCCCCTGGCTCCATGTGGTGGGTTTGTTTCGTCTTTTCTGCACTCGGCCAAAAGGATTGTGTGCTTGCTGATTGGTTCACTCTTGCTTAAAACTGTATTAAGGTCAAATATTTAAATTATGTAAAACGAATGTGTTTTCTATTTGACTGTGTATATTTAAGATTTTGCATATAGAGTAACAACAGGGGAGATGCATTTCAACTTTTTAACAGACATAGACAGTGCAAGGAAGCCTTGGTCACTTGGAGATAAAAAATCTTTCTGAGATGAGACTTGGGTGCTCATTGTCTGTCTATTTAATATAAAGATTCGTACATCTAGGCCAGCGCGCTCCCGCAGAACTCTCTGCAGTGATGGCAGTACCGTACCCCATACCCACCATCCACTAGGAGGGCTGCCAGCCACATGTACCTGTGAAACCTGGAAACGGAGATGTGCAGCTGAATGTTTATTTTATTGAATTAAGTTTTTAATTTCATTGAATTTCAATTCATTTAATAGCCACCTGTGCCTGCTGGCTACCGGCTTGGGCAGTGCTGGGCCAGACGGCCCGAGTTCTTCCCGGGAAGCTGCAGGGCGTGGAGATGCCACCTTGGCTTTGGAACCCCCTGGCCCAGGCCCAGGCTTTCGGTTTGGCAGCACCAGCTCTGTGAGCTCGGACAATTTACCAAATCCATCCCGGTCACAGTTTATCCAATAAAACACAGTAATAATATGTTACAGATTTACTTACTGGGAGGGTTCAATTAGGAAAATATGTGAAAAAATCTTGGTACCTGATCAATTTCAGCCTTTTATTCCGATTTTCCCCGTCAGGCCGTAAGTCCTGCTTCTTTGGCTTGCTCACCAAGTTCCTGCTCTTAGATGTTTCAGCCAGGCAATCTGAACACTGTCAAGATGGAAATGTCGGGGCGTGCAAAGAGGTGTGGCTGCCGGGAGGTTTTCTGTGCAGAGGAGCAGGCCTGGTTGTCGGGAACTTCCAGGGACGGCAGGAGGGGCGGAGTTGAGTGCCTTACGTGCCTCTTCCAGGAAAGGGCAGGGGTTTTTAACTGAAGGATGAGGGAGGAAGACAGTGAAGCTTTCAGACCTCGGAAGGCAATCGATGCTGCGGGGGCAGATGGATGGGTTTCCAGCGGCGCCTCGTATCTTTGAGACGGTTAATATCTTCCTGCTCTTTTATCACTAAGTAACACCTCGTTATTTATTTTCATCTAAAACCCCAATTTGGAGTGTATTTGTAAAACAGCTTGACAGTCTTGAGTGATCTTAGCAGCCTAGAGGATGCTCCCTAGTCTTTTTCCTGCTCGGTGAAACACTGCTTGAGATAGGACACGATTGTAGAGCTGGGCAGATTGCCGGCTCTCTGCGTCCTCCTTTCCTCCCCGCTGCTGTACTCCCGCTCCCGACCTCGGTCCTCTCTGCAAGGGTGTTCAGATCGTCTGCAGGACTTGGAGATATTCTGAGGCTATGAACACAGCACCCTGATGAGAATACTTGAAAGTCATAGTTTGGTTTCCTTTGGATGCTGCTGTATTTTACTTTGTGGACATAAAGAAAGACCACCCAGTTGAGAAGAAGCAAAGGCCATTATTTGGAGCCCTCAGTATACCTCACTTGGGCAGAGACTCAGAGGCAGGCAGAGGAGTGAGGAAGCTGTGCAGTGGGCAAAAGGAAGCTTCCAGGCGTGCCGATGGGAGGCTGCTGGCCCGGGGAAGCCGCAGGTGGCCTATGAGAGAGAGCATCCTGTGTGGTTGGATGGGGAACCTGTTTGGCTTTCTCTGGTTGGTCCCAAGTTGGGAGCAGGAACCAAAATTAGGAGAGCTGCCAGTTATTAATCAAGTCCTGGCAATTGGGGCTGATTATTACAAGGGTTATTATTTGGCTTCCTGAACCATTTGCTAGAAATAGTGGTCTGACTTCCTACAGGTCCATAGTATGTTGGCCGCCTGGGCTGATTACCGGAGATAATGGGCTGTCTTTTGGGGCTGGTTGCTGTGGATTGTGGGTCTGAGTTCTGTTCGTGCATACGGTATATATAGTCCAGCCGCTGTCCATTTGTGCGTTCAGTCTCTTCCAGCCGTCTTTCCTCCAGTGGCTGCACTGTTTTGTCGCACCTTTGGTGACTGGTTGTAGGGAGCAGTCCCCTCACCTAGTGTAGGCCCCTGCAGAGCCTAAGGAAATAATTATGAATGTAGATAATATAGAGATGCTTACTGAAGAATTATCTGTAGTATAGGGAAATGGAAACAGCCTGAATTTATAGCAGGAGAAGTCTAGTTCAATGAATTATACTGTGACAATGTGATATTATATAACTACCATTTTTGGATGATATAGAAGAATGTCTACCATCATTAAATATTTATAATACTTTAAGATAAATGTAACAGTTATAAAACAATGCCTGTAATGGGACTTAATTTTTGTTTAAAAAGATACACATGTGTGCCTAGAACAAAAGCCTGGTGTGATATTGATCACATTGGCTCCTATGTCGCCATGGTAGGGTTAAAAGTGATTTAAATTGTTTTTCTAGTTTTAAATTACATACAGTTAATGTGGACCATTGTACCACCTTTATACAATTCCAATAAATGTCTTTTTTAGAGAGAAGAGGAAAAACTGTATGTTGACACATGTAATGCACCCATTTAAGAGAAGGAGAGACTGAGACATTGAGAGCGTGAACCAGTGACCCCAGATGCACATAGCATGAAGGGGGGCCTCTAAACGTGCCTTTCTCTAACTTTTATGTGGCAACGATTACCAGAGAAAGCTCTCTCTCATGATAGCCCTTTCTCTCAAATGTGTTTTTTGAAAACTGAAAACTTCTATCTTGACAAGCTGTCAAATGAAATACAAACATTTTTGTGCCAAAGAATTAAAAAAAATTTCTAATCCTCATTTGAGGACATTTCTTCATTGCTTTTAGAGAGAGAGGAAGGGAGACAGAAACATCGATAGGAGGGAGAAGCCTCCCATACGCATCCCAACCTGGGATTGAACCTGCAACCTAAGTATGTGCCCTGCCCAGGAATCGAACCTGCAGCCTTTTGCTTATAGGACGATGCTCCAACCAACTGAGCCGTACTGGCCAGGGCTGTACGAAAGAATTTCTGATGGTAGTCTCACAGGTGTACCCCTGAATGTTCATCCTCAGGACCACATGGAAGCCAGCTGTGCTTCCCTATGTACTTGAACTCTAAGGATGAAAACTTTGTTACATACGTGATGCTATGATGTACATGCCAGGGGAGGGAACGTAGTTTTGCTGCCTGAAGATCTAGGCAGGTCTTGGAGCGCTTTCTGGATGCAGGTCTGGGAAGGGTCTGCGGGTTCTAGCCGCTCGGTCCTGTTCTCTCAGGCGAGAGTTTTACTCCAAAGGGAACAGTTGGTGTCTTTGGTCGTGGGAATAGGGCGGTCGTTGTGACCTTCAGAGGGTCTGTGGGAGTGAGTCCTCAGATGGGGGAGGGCGGACCCTCAAGGGTGGCTTCCATTTTGCACAGTGGTGTACGCCGAGACCCTTGTCTCTTGTCCACTACTTAAGGAAGATTCTAAAAAGACAAAAAAACGATCTGCACCTGTTGGTCTTGAACGTCTTCCTCACCTTAAAATATCCCCAGGGTAAGGAGCAGGTGTAGCAGCTCACCGTGTCCTCCACGGGGCCGAGAGTGTAGTTCAAAGTCAGCTACACGTAACCACTACGAGCTGTATGGAGGGACCAGTACTGCCATTAGCTTGAAAATGGAGATTTGTGGAATGAATGAGGAGAAAAGATTGATAAGATTAAAAAATGGCAAATGGGACCTTGCTCTGAAATAGCCAGGTTTGTCTGTGTGATTTTTTCCATCTGATTCTGTCCATTTATGACTAATGAGCCTTTCAGGCTAAGGAATCTATTAATTGGTGGGTGACTCTCAGCCGGGTGAGCCAGGGGCCATGGATGGAGGAGGAGACGGTCTTGTAGATGTCTGAATAACGTGTCCCTGACACACACGCACTTCCGTTTTTCCAATTTAGGTGGTCACATAGTTAATCAAATGAAAATGTATTCAAATGCATTCTGAATTCATAGGCGCTACTTAGATTTTCTGTCTATTTTTATTTCAGTTTTGGTAACATTTCCAAGCACTTTCCCATTAATTTCTTCTTATTACATTGACCCATAAAGCGTTGTCTTTTCAGATAACTGCTCCCAGGAGAAACAAGATGAACTCCCGGAAAGCGAGAAGCCCAGTGGATGCAATTCCAAGCAAGAAAAGCCGGACGTGCAAAGTCAAGACCACACTAGCACCAGCCCCGTGCTCTCTGAGCCCGCCAAGATCACAGCCCTGTAAGGATAGCTTCCTTATTTAGCTGCACGTGGCTGCGGAGTGTGAAACAGCCTCACTTACTGGCTGCGTCTTTTAATGCTTTGTTAAGGATGAGGAGGAGTTCCTAATATTGTCTGAACCTTTTATATATGTTAAGTTTCCAGGGCAATAGACAGAGACAGATAATCTACAGGGTAACTTCCCAGCAAGATAGTTCTGTCTTGCAAGTCATCAGTGGGCCCGAAACCTCCGTGCAAGACGAGATCTCAGTGGACGCCATGCACGTCTTCATCGACGAACACGGTGAGTCTTCGGAGCTCCTTACTGCTGAGGGCCAAGGGGCAGACCGGCAGCTCCGGTAGGACTCCACGTGGTCTCTCGTCCTGAGCCCCGGACTCTGGAACGAGAAAGCATAGTCCTGTGATTAATCACATACAGTGTCCTTAGGATGGAGCGCACCCTCTCCTGCCTCAGGGCCTTTGCAGCACTGTGTCCTCATGGCCACAATCTGCTCTTCACCCTTCAGGTCTCAATTCTAAAGAATGTACTTTATGCAAACCTTTCCTGAACTCCCCAGATGTCATTGGACTCTGTTTTCTGTTCTCAGAACATCCTATTCTTTTCTTTCTTTGATACTTTTACAGCTTATAATTATTTATTGACTTATAATAATTTAATTAGTGAAATTCCCTCCCTCACAACGATAAATTTCAGAAAGGCAGTGGCCAGCACCTAGTAAATATTTTTTTTGGATATATGTTGAAAATACGACCTTGACATATTTCTTAGAGCCATGTTCTTAGGATTTAAAATAGCAGAAAGAGCCCTGTCTGGTGTGGCTCAGTGGGTTGGAGTGTCGTCCCGTAACTGAAAGGTTGTGGGCTGGATTCCTGGTCAGGGCACACACCTAGGTTGCAGGTTTGATCCCTAATCTGGGCACATACGGGAGGCAACCAATCGGTGCTTCTTTTTTATGTCAGTGTTTCTCTGTCTCCCTTCCTCTCTCCCTTTCTCTCTCTCTAAAAGCAATGAAAAAGGTCTTCAGGTGAGGATAAAAAATAATGAAATAAGGTAGCAGGAAGAAAGAAAAGAAAAAGAAAGGTTATTAAGTGGCAAGTTCAAAGTTCTATAGATAAGGGATATAAATCCTAGTTCTTTGAGGAGGGATCTTGGCTTAAGTCCTTTATAGATCAATTAATGCTTGTTACGGTACTCTAAGAAAGATCCCGGATTGAACGGTAAATTGTGTGGTACCTGCCCTGCAGATCAGTAGTGTGTGGTTGGAAGTGCTTTTGCACCTGCAGAAGAGCAGGGAGACTTCTGCATCACACCACTGGCACTTACGCGTCCCAGCCTGCAGAGGGGCTGTGGCCGTCATTGCTGAGGTTCTGCTCTCGGGGAGGAACCTCAAGGTGAGGCCCTACACTGCTGTCTGTGTTCCAGCAGCTCATAGTAGACGACGTTAACTGTATTCCTGCGTCACCCAAAGAAGGTGCCCCTGAGACCTCCCCCGGGGAGAAATTGTTTGCATCTACAAGGTGAACTGAGCTTCACACCTCAGCACCCTGAACCTCTCTAGCAGACACACTTAGCTGCACGTCAATTCCATCTCCCGCGTGTCCTCACCCGCAGGCCGCTGGGGCAGGCGGGCAGAGCGCCTCGGCTCGGCTGCAGGTTCAGAGGCGGGGCTGGCCCACGTGGTCCGCCTGTCGGAACCACAGGCTTCGGGAGCCCGTGTTTGCACCTGGTGCAAACAACACCCAGTTCCGTCACACGCAGGTCTCACTGACGGGGGAGAGGACAGAGGAGAGAATGCACCGGTGAGGACATATAAGAGTGAATTAAGAGATGGTACAAATGAATCGACCCAAGTAATAAGTCACTGAGTCACACTTGTCTACGCGTTATTACCAGAGACGCGTGACAAGATTTCCTTAGCTGAGTCGTGCGTTCTGGGGAGAAACCCATGGAGTGGACCTAGATCGCCGAGTTGTACTCCAGCAGTTCGGACTGCGATCCCTTGAATTTGAAAAAAGTATAAGCTGACATGATCGTCCACAAATGATTCTCTGACAGCCTTTGCTGAAACTCTGTGTTTTTGTAGGGGAAATTAGGTCCTGTTACTTAAAGTCGGGAAACCAGAAGGAAGGCCCGCCCCAGCGGCAGCCCTCGAACTTCGACGGCTTCTCTCACGCCGGGTGAGTGAGCTCGGCGTCCAGGGGGACACGGCGGCCTCTCCTGGCTGGGGGTGAAGGGAGGGTCCTGCTCTACAATGAGTATGTCGGTCCATTTGTCAGGATCAAAGCTCGTGGGCTTTGTGTGAAAGGAAAGGAAAATCCGACGTTGCAGGTAATCGAAAACAAACGGGACCGTTGTCATAGCAGCCACTTCCCAGAATGAGTGTGACGGGACGTGAGGGTGTGAATGGGGAGGGGCCCTGCGGGAGCGGCAGCGCCCCTCGGGGACGACGGCCCTGCAGCCCTCGGATACGTTACTAAATTGGTCCCAAGGTTCGGACTGGAGACGTAGTGAGTTCCCATCTGCCCTGACAAGGGCACGCTGTTTTGGAGATGCGTAATCTACACCTGTCTCCTGTTTTCCTTCAGAACGCGCTGGCTCACTCTCCGGAGTGTGTCGGTTATTGCGATGTTAACTCAGCCTGCACATCCAGCACAGCCTCGGATGGGTGACGGTGTTGGGCAGGCCTCGAGGCTCAGTGCGGCGGTGGGCCGGATCCCTCCCTCGCCCTGACCTCAGGGTCCCTGGAGGACAGTCCATGTGGATGGGCCCCAGCTGCTCCTCTCAGTGTGGAAGCTGATTTTTCGTGTGCATTGCGTTCGCATTGTAGGTGTACTTGGGATTCATGGGAGACTTTTGTGGTGTGACTGGAATGCTGTAGGCTGCACGCCTGCAGAGCGTAAAGCGGGTTCTAAGAGCCTTAACCCTGATCTGTGGTTCCACGTTCCTTGCCAAGGTGAAAGTTTCCTCACCAGCTGTGTCTGGGAAATTCACGGGGAGCCTCCTCGGTGCCTCGAATGAAGGCCATCCTTGGCCTTGGCTTCCACTGGAATTCTGTTCTGTGCCAGCCTCCTAGGGCATTCTCTTGTCACTGCCACCTCTGCTGCCACCTGCTTAGGCATGCTGGTGTCTGCCTTGCTGGCAGAGCTGACCGGTGTTCCAGGGGGTGGCTTTCCCCAGCCACGCAGTCCCAACGGGGCCCTGACCCTGGGTAGCCAGCTGCCTGTGTCCAAAGCCACTCCTGTGGGAAAAGGGCTCATCTCCACCACCTGCCTGCCTTCCACTCTGCCTCCGTGACACATGGGGACAGCCCCCGTCACACGGGTTTCCTCGGCCCGGGAGCTTGGCGGTCCTGTGCTGACATCTTGGGTAGCTGTCGTCTTGGTGGTTTCTTTGTTTCTGTCCCTCACCCCCTGTGCCTGTTTTGACACCACTCACACACCGCACCCTGGTGGTCAAAAGATGCCTGTAGCCACCCCAGACATTACATCCCCTCATTCCAGTCCTGCAGAGACAAGCGACCTCTTTCCCATGAACCCCAGTGCAGGCCCCGTCATGTCCGATTGGTTCTGACTGGGCCTCATACCCGAGCCCAATCACAGGGGCAAGGGCTGGGCTCGGGCCCTTGCGCACAGACAGAGCTGCAGTTGTGGGTTCCCCCAAGAGTGCGTGGGGGTGGTTCCTCAGAGAGAAACTCGGGGCAGGGTGGATGCTGGGCGGCAGAAATCAACAGTAACCCCCGAGGACACTCTTTCTGGTCAAGTGGCAGTGGAATTAATAACTGGGCCTCTTTAAAGAGAATTGTAATAAGAAGGCCCTGCAGGGGTGCTGTGGGTGTAGCGGGTGCTGGGGTGTGGGAGACGAGCAGAGACACCAGCAGTTCTCGTGGTCTGCACATCGGAATTGAGAATGTTATCTCCCCCTTCTGTGAGTGGGGAAATGGAGGAAGAAACATTTTAAAATCCTGAAAAGTGACTCTCCTAAACTATTCTACATAGAAATCAGGGTTTGAGACACAAATTGGGTTTTCCAGTTGTGGGTTCCATGGTCTTGTCCCTGTGAATAGCGGCCATGATGAAACCACGCCCCGGAAATCAGGAGTTTAGGGTCTCACTCAGATGGGTGTAGGCTCTGCTTCCAGCAACTAATATTTACTTTGTGTTTGACATTGAGCTACTTTCACTGGAAACAGTACCGGGGACTAATTCACAGGGAGGCTTTAGAAGTTAAATATAATAGTCCATGTAGTTCTGGGGGGCAGCACCTGACACAGAGGATGCAGTGAGCCCTGGGGCGCAGAGAGCACCGGGGCGCAGTGAACCCTGGGGCGCATGACCCCTGGGGCGCAGTGACCCCTGGGGCGCAGAGAGCACGGGGGGGGTGGGTGGGGGGGGTGCAGTGAGCCCTGGGGCGCAGTGAACCCTGGGGCTCAGTGAGCCCTGGGGCCCAGAGAACCCTGGGGTGCAGAGAGCATTGGGGCGCAGAGAGTACTGGGGCACAGAGAGCATTGGGGCGCAGAGAGCACTGGGGTGCAGTGAGCACTGGGGCGCAGAGAGCACGGGGGCGCAGTGAGCACCGGGGTACAGAGAGCACGGCGGGGGGGGGCGCAGAGAGCATGGGGGTGCAGAGAGCACAAGAAGTGCAGAGAGCCCTGGGGCACAGTGAGCATTGGGGCACAGAGAGCACTGGGGTGCAGAGAGCACGGGGGGGCACAGAGAGCACGGGGGGCTCAGAGAGCATCGGGGCACAGTGAGCACCGGGGCGCAGAGAGCATAGGGAGCACAGAGAGCCCTGGGGTGCAGAGGGCATTGGGGCACAGTGAGCACCAGGGTGCAGTGAGCACCGGTGTGCAGAGAGCACCGGGGTGCAGTGAGCACAGGGGCATAGTGAGCCCTGGGGCGCAGAGAGCACAGGGGCGCACGCAGTGAGCCCCGGGGCACAGAGAGTGGTACTTGCGGTTACTCTCCCTGGACAGAAGCGTCAGGGTTTCTGGAACACTTTCCCCTAGCACGTCTGTGAGTCACTTTATGGGACTTGATGGGGTTAAGCACCTTAGTGTCGCCCTTCTAAAGTGTTGCGCTCCAGCATTTTGGCCTCTGTGGCAATCTTAGAGTAGGTACTTTAGTTTGATGTCCCTGGCTTTTAATGCCATTAAATTTTGAGTTTTCTTATAATTTAGTAAACATAACCTTTGACTTTGAACTTGGAAGGATGCCCGGTGGGGGCTGTGTCTGAGCCACTCGGCCATAGAAGCTGCCAGAAGAGCAGCCCGTTCCCCCTGAGGCGACTTAGTGGCTGGGATTGCCTCCAACTAGGCCATTACTCCCCCGATTCTCGTCATTGGCAAGAAAGCCATCCCACTTCGCCTTTGTTCGGCCTTGTTGTCATGGGACGGTTTTATGTCCACGTCTCCAGAGCATGAATAGGGAATTGTTTGCAGCGGAACTTCCACGTCTCTCTGGGGGATTCCCGGAGGAAGCCAGGAAAGGAAGCGAATTTCCTTCCTTGGCCCCGGCATCATCGTGGGAGCCTATACTTTTCCCGTTCACTGCCGCGGAAACTCGAGCAGCACTTTCCGGTTGCGCGATAGCTGTGCACAGAGCACGTGCCTTCGGTAACATTGTCTAACAGAGCCTGTTTGCCGGAGAAACTAGGAGGCAGAAACGCCGGCCCGAACCGCAGCCTTTAGAGTCTCCATGTGAAGGAACTTCCAGAGGGTGAATTCAGATCAGTGTGTCCTTATCCAGGACACGGGGCTGATTCAGCAGCCCAGAGCCCGCACTGAGCTGGTCTGCCTGGAAGGCGGACGTTACTGCTCTGCCTGGAAAACCGAAGTTGCAGCGGGCTGTCTGCCCGGAGAGCTGGTGCATGTTTAGTGTCCGGAGGGCGCATTGCGGAGTGAATTTTTGTTACTTCTCCTGTAGGTCTCGCAGTGGAAGCTTGGTGGTTCAGCAGAGATGTACTTTGCTTTTGTCTATAAATTCTTCCAAGTAGCATGGCAGACCACTCTTCCTAGGAGGGTGGATGACCATGCCTCAGGAGTTGTCCAGCTTTTCCAGTTTCATAAGTAACTAATGAAAATGCACACGAAATGCACATGAAATGCACACTGCCTGCTCTCCAGGGAAATCCGAAGGGAAGGCAGAGTGCATTCTGAGTATCTGTCACTCATAAAGCAGGCATGTAGCCCTCTGAGTGAAAGACTCATCCTGGGGAAAATTAGTTTAGAGGAATTATAATCAGTGATTTTTGTACCTTACCTTGTTTTTATTTCAGAAGTGAAGTAGATCGGGTAATCATGTGTTTACGTACGTGGACTCACTTATTTTTGGCTTTTATTTGTTTCCGAATCATTGTCATGCATATCGAAGCCGATACTGTTCTGGTTAGGAATGAGGTTTATTTTGAAAGCGGCCCCCAATCCCTAAACCCACTGCGTACTGGACTGCAAAGGGGGCCCGAAGCGCTGCGCTGAGTCTGTGTCGCACCCTTGGAGGTCTCCCCTGCTGTTGGGGTTGTGAGCCTCTACGACCCTGATCTCGGTGAAACTCCCCTGTTACTCTGACCAGCTCCCAAGGAAGCTCTTTGCAGCCACAATGCTGAACTGGGTACCTGGTCCCTAAAGGAGGTGCACGGGCAGAAAGTGCAAAAATAATCCTGTCTTTTAGACTCTGTTTCTACATTAGCTGGAAGGGATAGTGATCCCCGGTTTGGAATAGCTGAGCCAGAATGTTGGGCGGTGCTGACGTGGGTCGGTCGGGTCTTCAAAATGTCAAGTGTGAATCTCCCGACATTAGACACGCCCCGTCCCATAGCCCCTTCAAGGGTAAGGTGAAAATTTCAGCTCTAATTGTGAGGATCTAGAGTATGTGTGTAGCTGCCTCATCGCTGACTTGCACAATGAGAGGCGTGCGTTCGTTGCTTTACACTTAAAGAGTTCGGGGGCTCTTGGTGCCTTTGGTCGCGTGGCTGATGATCATCCAGCGGCTGACGTGTTTCTGCCACTCTCCTTCTCTGTGTCCCCTCTTCTGCTTGTCGACGCTGCCGTCAGACCCGTCCCCTGTGGTCCTCATTCTGTTCTCTGTGACTGGCTAGCAAGGTTCAGTGGTCACCCAGGCACGGGGTCAGGAGGATGGAAGGTGCGTGAGGTTCCTTCTAGAGAGACTTCTGTTCTCTGCAGCACCTTCTCTGACTCCCTGGGGAGAAGCCCTGTGGCCCCTTGGGGCTCTGCCTCCCCAGTCACAGCCCCGACGGCCACACGGTGGCACTCAGGCCCCGTGCTGGAGGCCCTGGCTGGCTCCCACTCTGGCGCCCCTTTATCTCAAACGCACAGACGACTTTTGCTGTCATATGAAAGGAGAGTTGTTTGCAGACTTTAAAACAAGAATCCCTGTAAAAGTCTAAATAACAGGCTGTAGTTTTCCAAACAGGGCTGCCTTATTTAAATATCCTGCACATCGAATATTGTTGCTGTGACCTTCATTCCTGCACTGCTCCCTGGGTGGCCTGTTCCCACGTGCCCTGAGAAAGCTTGACAAATGACAGAGTGAACAGGGAGAGAGAGGCCCTCTCCCTCCCCCTTCAGCGGGAGGGCTGTAATTTCTGAGATCCAGGAAGACGGAGAATTTTAGGAATGTATTTTCACATCGGTGGAAAAAGATAGGAGCACAGGTATTCTGATGATTCGTCACCAGTAGAAGCTTTGACAAGTGAAAACCTGGGGGCATGATATCATGGGGTGCTCTCACTGTCGATTCGAGACCCCCCTCTGCCCATACAGAAGGGCACCATTCTGGCCCAGACGAGGTTCCAGCTCCTGGTCCATCCCTACTTCCTTTTCCTGGCTTCCTTTTCCTTCCTTTCCGTGGTTTCCGCCACTAATCACCGTCTCTGCTGTTGCTCTGAGCTCAATCTAGTTTAAACCAATTTATCTCTGCTATAACCCTAAACCAAACTAGTCTGCAGAGACTAACCAGAGCACAGGCTAATCAGGACCAGATGGGCAGCATGGCTCGGACATGTTTCCGAGGGCAGTTAATGCAGGTTTGCATATTTCCATTCCATTGCTACTCTAAGGGAGCAAACGTCTCTTGCAACTTAGCACAGTCACATTGCATATTTATTAACATGGGGGAAGTCTTTGGGCTTCAGTGAGAAATACAGAGACTTTTCAGGTGACTGTGCAGCTCACAGTCCAAAGCTAAACAGGGGGAATAAGCGGCAGGCAGTGGGAGAGAGATGCAGCTGGAAGGAGATGGAGAGGCGGTGTCCACCCATCGGTGGGAAGCCTCGCGTGCACCGTGGGTCTGCCGGCACCTCACAGCCTCTTTGGTTCTTGCGTGGCAGGCTGGTGCTCAGGGCCCAGCTCCAACACCGGGGCCCCAGAGAAGATCTAAGTCAGGGGTGGTTCTGTCCGCCAAGCAGCGCGTCCTGTAGGTCTGTCCCCTCCCAGCCAAACAGCAGGCCCACCGCCACAGGACTACAGGCTTTCTGAGGAGGGCACGCGTGTCGTGCAGCTCAGAGGAGGATCTTTCTTAAGGTCTTCCCGCCTTGTCTAAGGGCTCGCTCCCGTGAAGGCCGCTGGCTGAGAGGGAGCTCGATGTGCCGCTTCCGCCTGTCGTGATAAAAATGAAGAGGATTGGGTGCGAACCAAGGGCAAAACACTCTTTCTCTTCCCCGTTCCTGCCGATAGAAACAATTAGAGTCCATGTGCCACCGTGTGAAAAGCACAGGGGTCCCACTGCTGTTTACGACGAGAATAAGCAAAATCAGGTCCTGCATGAATAGGGGGAAATGGCACGTTCAGACACGGTGGTCACGTGCCCGTATCTCTGCTATACCGTTTGGGGTTGATGCCCGGGCCTGATTTACTTCTCACAACAAGGCCCGTGGGGGAGGCGTCCCCCTGTTTCCCGGAGGACGGTTGGAGGTAGGAGAGCAGCAGGCTCAGAGTCTGGGGTAGTGAGTGGGAGAGCGGAAGCTCCAGCCGTTCCAGCCCCGTTGTGTGTAATTCTGGAACTCTTCCGAAAGAGTTTGTCAGGAAAACCAAACCCGAGGCCTCGGCAGAGGATCGCTCGATGGCTTGCATAAGGAAGTCATGTTACTTATTGTTATTTTGCGATCGGGAACAGGCCGAGCGAGATGCAAACTTTAAGCCACAGTGTCAGGGCCTGTCCCGTCCTGGTTCCCGGCAGGAGGGCCCTGCAGGAGGGCTGGGTGCTGCCCTACAGCCCAGTCTTAGTTTATCGCGGTTGGCACTAGAGGGCGCTCTAGACCTTCTAGTGTTTCCTCCCAGCGGCACAAACCTTTTCCTCCCCCACACTGGCCTATTTGCAGTCATCACCCACAGTGAAGTCAGGTTAATCCCTTGGTTTTAGTGCGTTTCTGGCCTTTGCTGCGTTTCAGATTACTCCACATTTGTATTAACAAGGCACTTTGAATCCTATTGTGTTTCACTGTGAAATGAGAGAATCACCGTCCTCGGCGGTTTCTCTGCAAAGTGGAGGCGTCTGAGTGAGCGCTGCCTCCCAGGCCTGTCTTCTCTCGGCCCCAACACACATTCACTGCGAACGCAAACCAGAAGCAGAGGTGCTGCTTACGGAACAATCTTTGAAATAACGAAGGGGCCCTTTGCGTTTTCCAGCTCCGTGCACTTCACCCCCCTGGCCCATCTCTCACACCCTGATTCTAACACGTGACGTTTCCTGGAAGGTCCTTTTTACCAGGAGGCCCTCACCGCGCGTGTCCTCAGATCCTCATGCACTGTGTCCGAACCGTAGGGTCCTTCACTATGCAGAGAAACCGACCTGGTGCAAACGTGCTTCCTGTGGAACAATGTTTGCATGTTTATGAACACAGCAGCAGGCGGTTTGGAACAAGCAAGACCCCAGAGCTGGTGAGAGACTTGGAATGGAATGTGAGATTAGAAGTCAGAAGGTCACGACTCTGGCGCAGCGTCTGTGCTTCTGAGGTGGCGCGGGCCGCGAGTGAGACAAGACACAGATCCACAGCATTAAAAACGACGGCAGGGTGAGCCGTATCAGACAGAACACAGGGAGGCCCGAGGTGTGGGCAGCGCAGGGTTGGCTGGTCACCAGGAAACCCGTTTCTCTCCATCTCTCCGCTCGGGGCTTCTGTCCTCAGCCTCATGATGATAGTGTGGCTGCTGTGGCTCCGAGTGCTTCTAACTCACATCACGTCTAAAGGCCAGGAGAGAGAGAGAGTCTCTTAACCGTGTCACCATTCAAGAAGTAGAAACACTTGCCCACAAGCTCCCTTCTCCCCAGCGGACTGCCGCCTGCTCCCAGCCGGCCAGGTGAACGGACTTCCCTTCGTGGGAGAGGACAGACCAGGATGTACCCCTGGCATGCGGGAGGGACCTAGCGTCCCTTCTGAAGCATGCAGTCCTAGGTGACGGAGGACAAGGCAGTTATGTTAGCAGGGGTTCTGTTAGAAGTGACTGGAGGGTAGGCAGGCACTCTTGTCCCCACAGAGTCACTGGCAGTACTCGAAAAGCAGGTGGAGAATGTGTCGTCACTTTGCTCTCTGGGTCAGAGGGAAGTGCCAGGCCTGAGCTTGCTCGAAGGGTTCTGTTAACCCTTCCAAACCCTTCCAGGGTGTAAGTCCGGTCAATCTGTAGGTGATTAAAGACAATACGTCTATTTCCATGTAGATCATAACCAAGGTAGTGAGGTCCTCCTCTTCAGTTACCAGAGGCGTTTATTTTACCTGATGGGCACTTCCTTGGCTTTGGGCTGGGATGGGGTGGGGTTTGGGGAGGACCTGTGGGGGGTGTTGGGGGTCGGAGGAGGTAGCAGAGGTGTTGGATGATCACTGTTTCTTCCTGATGGGTGTTATGGGGATCACCCACCCCATTGGTCATCGTCTTCACAAAGTACAGGGCTGGAAAGTGTTGCTGCCCCCGCCCCATCCATGAGAGATACAGAACATTCAGGTTGTCACCGCTAGAACACCAGACATCTACCTGCCCACCCCATGGCTCATGCGCCCCCCACAGCCTAAAGGACTGGACCAGTCCTGCCAGATGCTAGCCCTGCCCACACCATTCCCAACGCCGACCTGCTTCTCCCCGCCTGTGCTGGGGATCCCCACGGCCCCCGTGCTGTGTCTAGTAAGCAGACGCCTTCCGTACTGCCAGGTGACCAGAGCTTCTGTCTCGCCCATCCCCAGGGACATACAGCTCAGCTCCTCCAGCACCACCACTTCTGGGAGCCCGGACCCTTCCTCTGGGGACCCCGCGGTCAGCGCACTCCAGCAGCAGCTGCTGCTCATGGTGGCGCGGAGGACCCAGCCGGAGAGCCCACGGGTGCGTGCCAGCGTCGCCGCGTGTGAGCGTTCCGGAAGCCGGGCTCTTGGCCCCGCCTGCAGGTTGGGTCGCCCAACAGCGTTAGTCGGGGCCCGCCCTGCCTGTGACGGCCCTGGGCTGTGGATACCTCGCTTCACGGTGGTCCCCTGAAGGGACACAAACAGAAGCCATTTAGGGAGCAGGTCCCCTTCTGTGGGTGCTGACAGGCTGGCCACTGTCTCACTTGCCCTTCCAAATGCGTGAGGGGGTCCTTGACATCGGTCTTGGCTTGCCGGGTGTACAAATCCCACAGCACTTGGTTAGGATGCTGATTTTTTGTCCCCGGTGGTTCAGAAACGATCTGGATTTTTATTAATTTAATATGGCCTTCTCTATTAAGCAATCAGAGACACTTTGTTCTTGGAGGAAATGACATGACGTTATCAACAAGGGGAGAGAACTTGCTAATGTTGCTTCGCTTGGTACACCTCTAATGAGACTCAGGGAGAGGCAGAGCAAGAACCCGAAACAAAGGGTAACAACGTGGGCGGCGAGACACGCCCAGACATGCGCGCAGAGCGGCAGACTCAGTCAGCCCTGGGGCTTTGCAGACGGAGCGTGGGCAGGCTCCTCAGAAGGGACAGGGGCTGGGCCCCGGGGGAAGGTGGGTTTCAGTTGTCACCGCCTGGGGAGGAGGGTCACAGTGGGATGCTGTCCAGCTCGTTCAAGTTCTTTGTAGGTGTGTTTGCCTTCCTCCTGGCAATGTCTGATTTCTCTACAGAGTCTTATTCATGAAGAAATAAAAGAGTTTTAATCTGTTTTTACCGTTGCTTAACCAGAACTTCCCAAAGTATGCTCGATAGCCCAGCGTGTCGGTGATTGGTCCCATGCGAGGGGGAAATGGCGTGTTCTCGTCTAAGGGGCCGCATGTTGCTCGGAGTCCTGACTCCCGCTGACTCGGGGGGTCGGGGAGGTGGGCTGGACTTCAGAGCGCCACTGAGGCGTAAGGCAGCCCTTTCGGGCGGGAAGGGTTTCGGTGGGAAAAAGCATTCGGTTAATTCAAAGAGTCCGCTTTTAGGGCTATTTCTTCCTTTCCTTGTATTCGGTCTCACCTGCCTGTCCTGGTTTTCAGGGACAGGTGGGGGAGGTGGGAGGGTGCCTCCTCGTGGCCAAGCATGGGGCCAGCCTGGTCCCCAGGTGCTGCGTGGCGCCCACAGGGGGTGGTTGCTCCTGCCCACTCGGTGTGCAGTGGTGGCAGCTGCAGACCCTGCATCAGCCCCCTGCTCTGGGGACCAGGCATTCTGCAGCCTCTTCTTCTCCAGCGTCCTTGGGCCCCCCGATCTTTCCTGGACCTCCATGCATTCCCCTGGGCCCAGCCCCCACCTCAGAGGCCCCTGCTTGTTTCCCCCACAAGCCATGGTGTGTGGGGGGCCCTGTGGAATGTGGGTTTTTATGAGAAACTTGTGTTTCCCCCAGTACAGGGAAAACCGTGTGCATTGCGTAGCAGCTCTCTAAGAGGGGAGGGCCCCAGGAGGGTTGTCCCCTTCTTTTTCTGTTAGGACAGGGGGCAAAGCACAATGTAGGAAGTGCAGCGCGTCATCTGGGACCCCGAGGAGCAGCACCCTGCTGTCAGGGTCAGCTGAGCACTCCCTGCCTTCTCCAGCCCCACCCACACAGGGCCCTGCACGGAGGGCCGCCCGCCTCCACCTCTGTGTCGGGTAAGGGGCAGAAGTCCCTCCTCAGACCCTCTGACCACCACGTGGGTTTGCAGCCCTTACGTACGAGGCAGGGATGGGCCACACACCTCAGAGGAAGAATGCAGCCTGAAACGCCACCGGGACGGAGTCGCCTCCAAGTTCCTGGCAGAAAGCGAAAGTGCGTTTTGATGTGGAGCGACAAAGCTTTAACATTGTGCTCAGAGAATTCATGCTAATAAAGAGCCAAGGAAAACGTGCGTAAGCGGAACTTCTCAAACGCCCTGGAGAAGAAGCGCCCACGAGTCATGGCCAGCAGAGCCGACAGAAAGCAGAGGCACCCTCGCTGTGTCTAGGAATCGTACCGACCCGACTCAGAATAGGGCTCAAGCGTGTCTCATGCGCAAGGAGATAAGAGATTGAAAATGTAAGTAAGACACAAAAGGCCGTATAATGACCCAGAAGATCTGAAAAAGCACCAAATGCCACACATAAAAGGTAAAATAATGAGAATAAAACTTTGAAGAATTTAACAAGAAACTTGGCACGTGAGAGTAGAGACCTGCTAAACCTGCAGTGAGAGCAGGAGAAACTACTCGTTTATTTTTTTTATTTTATTTTTATTAATCAATAGTATATTAAACACGACAGTTTTGACACTTGTTTGAAAAGTACATATGAATATGACCTTTATGACACTGAAAGTTAGTATAGCCTTTTTGAGAAGCAATTTGGCTGTAGGTCAAAAGTCAAGTAAGTTTTCTCCCACTGGCCGGGTGAATAAAATTTAAGGAATATATTCTTTTAAAAAGTAATTTTTATGCTTTTCAAAAATTATTAAGTATATGGCGTGACGTTGGTTGTTAATAAGATCATGTGGGTTTGAAGTGCACATTTCTGTGGTGTGTGATCTGTATATTGCACCGTGTTCCCGCCACCCAGAGTCACAGCACCTCCCGTCACCACCCCTTTCGGAGTGACTGAGCTGTGGCACAGAGAGACAGAGGAAACAGAAAAGGAGGTGGGGCGGGGAAGCACCAAGCCAGGGTGAGAAGGGCCGCGTGGTGTCCGCATCAGGATTACCAGAAGGAGAGAAGGAGGGGGAGGGCAGCACATGCCACCAAGAGCGTGAAGGACAAGAGGAAGGCGGTGCCGTTCTGGCGACCCGGGGAGGGGAGGGTGGACATGTTGACAGATCGTAGCGGGACAGCAATTGTTTCAATGGGGAAGAAAATGTACAAATGCCCTGGTAGGCTCATAAATATAAAAGGCCAAACTATAGAACTTTAAGAGAGATGATAAAATGAAATACCTTTAAGATTGTGGGGTAGAAAGGCATTGGATAAACAAAGCGTAAAAAAGTGCAAAAATTTTTACTTTATAGGAAAAGTGGATGAATTACAGTACATGTCATTTAAATTAAGAATGTCTGTTTATCAGTAACAGCATAAAAGTGAAAAAGATAAGACATAAACTGGTAAAATATCTATAATTCATGTCGCTAAAGGTTTTGGTCATACATGTACACATATGTGTGTATCCACAGACATGCACACAGAGGCACACTTGCACACCCACATATGTGTGTACCTACGCAGGCATGTGTGTGCACACACATTCTCACATGGAAACCGAGGAAAGACAAACAGGGACCCGAGAGAGAAAAGGACAAATGATTTCATGCAGAAAAAGGAAAATTGGACTAAGATGCTCACCTTCATTAATAATGCAGGAAATGCAAACTAGAATAAAACTGACCTATCCCTTCATACTGACCAGGTCAGCAGACATTAAAATCACCGGCACTGCCGGATGCCGGGGAGGCCGGGGAGCCACGCGGCTCTTCCACACTCTCGGTGAGCATGTGAGCTGACAGAAGCACTTCGGAAAACTTATTTTTCTAAAGTGTTTTCGAATAAATTAGACATTTCCATACCCAGCAATTCCATCTGGGGCAAGTGTGTGCCTTTCCTGGAAAAGCCAAACAGTTTGTTTCCTCGTGAAGTTGAACCTCTGGTGCAGCGGGACGCTTGCATTCCCAGCAGTTCCCTCTGCGGGTGTCTTGTCCTGAAGAAATTCTTGCACCTGTGTGCCAGGAGACATGTTCAGGAATGTTCATAGCCACGTGATAGCAAAATAAATAAAAGAAGAAGGAAAAGAAAAGGCAAGATGCCCCTAAATATTCAACAGTAGGATGGCATATCTATGTAATAGAATATTATACAGCCATGAAAGTGGATGGACTATCATACAACCACGAAAGTGGATTTTACAGCTACAAAACAGCATGTATGAGTCTCCGGAACATAACGTGGAGTGGAGGAAAAGAAGCAAAAAGCAAGTGTTTAAAGGACACGCACGGTATGACTTCAAAAGTCGGTGAAGTTCAAAAGCGTAAAACTGAATAATACAGAAGCTTTGGGTGGAAGCACGGTGACAGCGAAGGGAAGGAGGGAGTGACGGACGCAGACCGAGGGCAGCTGGGGCCTCGGAAGGAGGAGGGAGAGGACAGCAGAGGAATGGCCCGCAGGGTGCTCCGTGCTCTCCTGAGGGCGACACTGTCTTCCTTGTACCGGGTGACAGCCACCCAGGTGTTCACTGAGTCGGCGTTCTTACACCTCACACATTTCAGAGGCATGCGTTTGTGTCGACTCAGTATTTGAGAGGAGTGTGTGCTTTTAAAACGCACGGCGCCCGGTGCTACCCAGGGGGCAGAGGAAGCCTGGAGTCCCCGGCTCTCAGGAGGGACGCAGAGCCTCCTGGGCCCGATGGGCGGCTCGCTGCACTGCGCCTGTGGCCGGGTTGCACAGCCCGCTTTTGGAAGAGGGCATGACAGCGGTCAACATTGAACACATTGGGTTTAAAGAGGGTAGTCTCTGGTGTCATGAGAAATTGAGCAATATGAAATTATTCCTCATTGATAATGAATAAGTGAGGTACATATTAATTGATACTTAATTGCAGGTATAACCTCTGAAAATGTCATAACAAGCTATTTAACTGTTGTACTTCAGTTTTGTACAATATGGTGTCAGGTGTCAGAAGAGGTAAGTTGGACTTTCTCCCTCTCTCGTGCCCCTTCCTCCTCTCCATCCTCTGGACCCCTGCACTCAGCAGTCCCCAGGGCGCCCCAGGCGTGGGGCCAGCTCTCCTTCAGGAAGCGCAGCGCTGGGCCCGGCCTGCTGGGCCTGCCCTGCTGTCCGTGGCTGGGAGCCTGCGTGGCCGTGGCTAGGACGCCTCCAGGGTGTGGTCACATAGGCAGCAGGGTGCCGGGCACCCAGCCCACCGGGTTCTCCTTACTTCCTGTCCCAGCCTCGTGTCCGGCTTCCAGGTCACTTGTGGAGCGTTTGTCAGACAGGTCAGCTCAGCCAGCGAGGCCTCCACTGGGGCAGAGCCAGTCGCAGGCAGGCTTGGGGTTAACACATTTTAAACCTGGGCCTGACATTCCCCACCTCTCCCTGTTTTGCTGGTTTAGAGTTTTCTTCTATAAATACTCCAGTTTTTCCAATATCAGGCCTCAGCAGCAGCCTGCACGTTGGCAATAAAAATCTTTCCACTCTCAGTAAAACTTGAATGTGTATTTTAATGTTACATTAAATAACATGTCTTTCACAAAGGAAGTCACTTAAGATCTTTTGTGGACTTCTGATCGTCCCTAAGAGTTCTCTTCCCTGTAGTGTTTGGCCGTAATTAACTAGTGTTTTGACAGGGGGTGTGTGCAGTGTTAGTGGTGTGATGGGATGGAAGTGGGGTGTGCTGGTAAGGGCGAGCCCTCTCATCCATCAGCGAGCACCCTGGTCTCCGAGAACCCATGTTCGTGAGATGCGTAGGTTCGTGCGTCTGCTTTTCCTACTCCTGAATCGCGAGGCGCGTTTGCGGCAGCGCGGGGTCGGTGTAAGACCCTCCTCTGTTCTGTCTGTTGGTGTCCGACAGCCTCGGACCCGGGAGCTGGAGGACTCGTCGTGTTCTTCCGCACCGGGGAAATTTAACCGAGAGCAGTTCTACAAGTTCATCATCTTCCCCGGCAAGTGGATTAAAGTCTGGTACGATCGCCTCGCCTTGCTGGCGCTGCTGGATCGGTAAGTCCGCGAGCCTTGGGTGCGGGATGGAGAACGCAGTGGGGGCGGGGCTGTGGGCGGGGCTGTGGGCGGGGGAGGGAGCGTTTAAGGGCGACTGCCGAGGCGCCGCCCACCCGGAGTGGGAGTGAGATCCTCACCGGCGGGAACAAGAAATGGAGAGACCTGTACCTCTGCCCTCCGTCAGCGCTGGTTCTGTCCCCGCTCCTGTCTGACACGCACAGAGTGGAGCGGTCTTCTCCTCTTTAAACCCTTTTGTGCCTCCTCACCCCTTACCATGTTCCTCAAGATAAAATGCTGTGGGTTGGATGCCCTAGCTGGACAGCCAATTGGGTTGGAGCCTCCTCCTGTACACCGAAAGGTTGTGGGTTCGATCCCTGGTCTGGGCACATACCCAGGTGGTGGGTTCGGGCCCCGGTCGGGGTGTGTGGGAGAGGACCCATCAGTGCTTCCCTCCCTCCCGCTCTCCCTCCCTTCCTCTCTCTCTAGAATCAGAGAGCCTGTCGCCGGGTTGGGGACGTGCTTCCTGAGCGGGAAGGGTGGAGGGAGCCTCAGGTTGGTTAAGGTGTGACGGTGACAGGGTAGGGGGCTTTCTGCTGCCCCCCCGCCTCGAGAGAGACAAAGGACAGGGCTGTCTAGTTCTGACTGGTTCGCTGCCTTGAACACTGGAAGACGCTGCTGCTGACGCTGTCATCAGCAGACTCTGCTCCGCAGTGCCGTGCCAGCCCCTGGGGCGGGGGAGGCTGGCCGCCTGCCTGCCTCGCTGGCAGTGGTCCCCCAGTGACTCCTTGTCATTGCGGCATCTTCCACGTGTGATCACGCACTAAAAACTATAGCCGTGCAAAATTACAGCAGTAAATTCCAGGACCCACCAGTCAAGGAATGGGGTTACAATGGCTTTTCTAACAGCCCTATGTCACCCGTGGGACACACACTTAAGACAAACGTTTCGTACTTAACTAAAATAGTCCCACACAATACATTCCATTAGATGAGGCAGGTTTTGAAATACTAATTTTTTTTTTGTTTCAAGAAGGAGTTATTGAGATTTGGAGTAGCTGATTCTGATGGTGGGGAAGATGGTGTGTGTTGGGGAAAAGATATCTGGAAACCTTTTTGCACTTGCTCTTTAATTTTGCTGTGAATCTAAAACTGCACTAAAAAATTAAGTTTATTAATTTTGGAAAATGTTCAGGAGTGCCCGCATTCCAAGCATGAAGTCGCCGATTGCCCTGTCTGTAAATGATCTCACTCGCTGGGCGAGGTTAATGGTACATGGGCAAAACTCGGTGAGGCCTTAGCCGGTGTGGCTCAGTGGGTTGGAAGCATCGTCCCTGTACCTGTACACCAGAAGGTTGCAGGTTCGATCCCTGGTTGGGGCACCTATGGGAGGCAACCAGTTAAAGTTTCTCTCTCACATTGCTGTTTCTCTCTCTCCCTCCCTCTTTCTCTAAAATCAATAAACATTTAGGAATTTGTACAGTAATAGATACAGAACTACGGTGAATTCTTGTGAACGGCCCGTCCACGTCCCTGACCTGTGGTTCACACTCCTGACCTGTGGTCCACGCTGCCATTGCTCACTCTGTCCCACCCATTCGCTCCCACAGCGCCTCCTGCCTCTTGTCCTCCCGCAGACACCTCCCGCCCCTGAGAGCAGGATCCCGGCCTCTGCGCATCCCCCCGGGCCCCGCAGCGCCCTCAGGTGACCCCGAACCACCTGTAGCACTTGGACTCACCCACCTTCTCGCGCCCTGCAGCCCCACCTGTCCCGTGGCCACCTGCCTACTTGGGCTCTGTGATCCAGCCCTCTGCCCCCTCGTGCCCACACCCCAACACCCCCTCACTGGTCCGCCTGCACACCCTCTGACAGTACCCCACCCCTGATGAGTCCTGTTCTCGACCCACCCCTCCATTTCTGAGTCCCTGGAAGAAAACTAGACAGTGAGACTGTGGCCATGACACCCCCACGTCAGGCTGCTGCACCGGCAGCCTTCTGGCCCCAGTTCTTCCGGCTCCGGAAACTGGGCCTGGGCCTGGGCCCGGCCGGGGAGAGTGTGTGTAGAAACCAAAATCGGCGTGACCCAGGTGTTCACGTGCCCTCCCCCGTTTAAAGGAGCCAGCGACGCTGTACCTGAGATGCATCTCACTGTGCTGGATGCAAGAGTTAACTGCCTTCTCCCAGGACACCCACTGCAGTGGAAGTGGCCAAGGAGGCCCCATGGGATTACATTGCGTTTTCCTCAGTGACAGGAATCTGGGGTTAAGATTTTGCGCGTAAAGCACGGGAGGAAGGAAAGACAGAGAGAGACCTCAGAAGCCTGTCACCGAAGACAAAGGCTTACGACCGTAACTGCTCGGCTGTCCCTGTCTGTCTGTCTGCCAGGGAGCGTGCAGGGTTCTCTCCGCAGGCAGACGCACAGCCTTCACTGCCTCTGTGTGTGTGTGTGTGTGTGTGTGTGTGTGTGTGTGTGTGTGTGTGTCGCCCAGAACCGAAGACGTCAAGGAGAACGTGCTGGCGGTCTCGCTCGTCGTCCTGGTGTCCCTGCTGGGCTTCGTGACGCTGAGCCGAGGCTTCTGCAGAGACCTGTGGGTGCTCCTCTTCTGCCTGGTCATGGCCAGCTGCCAGTACTCCCTGCTAAAGGCAAGGCCGCCCCTAATGCTTTCCGTCACTAGTGTGTCCTTGAAACCACGAGATGATGACCCAGGCTTCTGGTTTGTGTTCTAGAGCGTCCAGCCTGACCCCGCCTCGCCGATCCACGTGAGTATCTAGGCAGACACGTCGCTGATCTTGTCGGCTTTGTTGCAGAGGGGGGAATGGCCAGAGTCTGCTCAAAGGGCAAAATATGTACCTATATATATATATATATATATATACACACACAGAGAGAGAATATATATAGCAACATTAAGTAGAAATGTCAGCGCCTGGTGGGCAAGTTCAGGCTGGACCTGAGAGCCTGGTGTGGACGACCCTGGGGGATGTGTGGGGCGGGGCGAGGAGAGCCTGTGGAGGGTCTTTTCTGTCCCTCTGGACTTGTGGTGGGAAGACTGTGCAGCCCGGTGGGCAAGGCTGCAGACTCCGCCCTCACGGCGCCTGCCTCCGTCTCCAGGGCCCTCCGTGGAATGCTGGACCCTGAGCGAGAGGGGCCTTCCCCACGCCCCCGCATCCCTGTGGGGCCCGAGTAACCCGCATCTCGGACTTAAAGCCGCACCTGGCACGTAGAAATGGCTTCATAAACGACAGCTGTCGTTGTTGGTCACATCGGTGACGAAGGCGCCAGTCCTTCCTTGAACATCCCCTTCCCGTTTCACACTTCAGTGTGTCGCTACCTGTTATCCGCACACCTGGGCCGCTTTGTAGCTGAGACTCCGGGCTCAGCAGCGCCGATCTGGGGCGCTCTGACGTTCTCCTGTGAGTTCCGAAGCCCACCCCATTTCCACTGACGCGGCCGCTCCTCGCCCTGCGGGGTGCGGTGCTGGGGGACAGGCTCCCGCACTGCCCCCACCGGGCACCTGGCCACGTGCCTTTGCGCTGCAACCTCTGCCTGCTTGGCTCCCCAGCTCTTTGAGGAGCCCCCTTCCTTCCCTTTGTTGTGGGAGGTCCTGTGGGCCCCCCCCACCCCGCAAACACTCCCAGTGAAAGAAGGCTGGATCTTCCCTCAATTGTGCTTTTTAAAAATTCATGTCGGGATTTAGGACTGCTTGTAAATCTGTCCTGGCTCCTGTTTAGTTCGTGGTAATTAAGAAAAGCTTATAATTGGATGATCACATGGCACAGGCTGCTGCCTTGTTAAACTCCTCAGTTCCCATAACTGGTTTGCAGACGATCCCTCATCTTTATCCCAGAATCCGACCGTCAGGGCGAGCGGGAGCGGTGTAATTAGGGTGCCGAGATGTATTGTTGTGATTATCGCCGAAATCTGGGCTCGGCGCTGCCAGGAGCGATGGCGGCTGCGGAAGGTGTTGCTCAAGCGCCCCCGGGACCCATGTCCTCCCGAGCCAGCCAGGCACCTCAGCGTCAGTGTGTTCTGGGCGACTGGGGGAGGGGCGGACGCTAGAAACGTCCATGTCCCACGTGCGTTCCCAGGAGAAGTCAGAGAACGCCAGTCAAGCCGGGGGTTGAGGGCAGCTGCATCGCCTGTGGGTTTGGCACGTCCGTTGGCAGGACCCAGTGGCACCGCACGCTCGGGCCTTGGAGTGTCTCTGTCACCCTGGTGCCTAGAGAGTAGGTCAGGCCGCAAGCATGCGGTCGTGAGACTGTAGGAGACAACCTCTCTCACTGTGTTGGGGGCCCTCGTCAGCCTGTGACGGTGCTCAGGGTGTTACAGGGTGCAGCCAAGAGGGGATCCCAAACGGGCATTTGAAATGGGGTCCAGAACTCAAGGTGTCCAGGAGATTCTAAGATGTCTTCACCCCTTCCCCCACAGGTGTGAGTTGGGGGAAGGGGCACATAGAGCAAGAACATGCAGGGCAGCTTTGCAGCTAATCCATGGCATGGTCATTTAAGGTACCTATAGCCTTTGGCTGGTCACTTAGATATGCTAAATAGGTATGGCCATGCTCTAGGCCAGGGGGGTGGAAAGGGATCTCCCCCCCAAGATGGGACTGGGGGGCAGGTCTCCTGAGTTACAGCGCCTGCGTGGGAGCTCAGAGAAGATTGGCTCTATGACATGGGGTCACACCTGCCCAGACCCACAATGGCAACCAGAAAAGCTGGAAAGGACAGCAGAGTTCTGGCATGTGAGGCTGATTATAGGAGGAGTCGGAAATGGGGCTGCAGAGGAAGATTAGCATGGGGATTTAAAACCCAGACATGGCAGCCATTGGAGGGAGAAGCACGCGGTTTTGGCTGAGTGGGGACTCCCGTGGCCCTGGGAGAGAGGACCACGTGCCTTTGCCAGAGTGGGGACCTCCATAGCTTTAGAAGGGGGAACCACCACCCAGTTTTAGCAGAGATCCCGGCGACTCAGCTAAAGGTGCCAGGAACCCAGGGAGGTCTCCCAGTCGAGATGGAGTACTAACTGGGAAGAACCAGAGGACTGCCTGAGCCATGGACTTCTATTTCCTTTCCTGAGATACAGTACTCTGGACTGGGCAAAGGGGGAAGGAAGGAAGGACTGTGTCTGTGGGTGTTTTAAGGGACTTTAGGATTTTTGATGAAGACATTAGGTCACTACTTTAAGTTTGTATAGCATTAAATAAACATTTCCTTTCCTTTTCACGAATCTCTGGCATTGAGAGACGTGTTTCCTCTGGTGGCGGACATAACGGACCTGGGGGCTTCTTTCAGTAATAGTATATCGTCCCAGGCCCCCCCCTTTGTTGTTCTCTGTAACAAGGGCATCGTGGGGCCCCCTGCACAGACCTCTACCCGAGTGAGTCCCTGGCCCGCGCTGGCACTTCTCAGACAGCTCTGGAGAGGGAGGAGGGCATGCGTGGCAGCCACACAATGTTTCCCCTAGCAGCCCGGACGGAGTCACGCATGCTGTCAGGAGGCGGGGTCACGCACGCTGTCAGGAGGCGGGGGTACCATGCCTGGTGCACGGGTGAGAGCAGCTCCAGAAGGCGATGGTGGAGAGAGAGCTGGGTCTGGGCAGAGACGATGATGCTCAAGCCCACCGCCCTCGCCAGCCTGGTGCCGTGTCGTCAGGCGTCAGCGGCTGTCGGGGGACCAAAGTGCTTCTCAGAGACGTTACTTTGCACGTTTGAGGGGAGGGGTACTAATAAATCAGGCGACTCTTGCTCTTAGAGAACTTGACGGACTTTTCTGCTTTGTTTCCGTCCAGGAGCATAGAGGTGGCAAATTCTGAGCCAGTTGTTGAAACCAGAAAATAACACAATAAACGTAAAAATTGTAACACTATTTCCAGTATCAATGCACAATTAATAACGACAGGCTAACGGATATGGTATGAGGGACCCTGAGCCGGAAAGAAATGCATCTGAGTGTAGAGAGAAAACCAAGCGCTGTGTGGGTTCCGGAAGCAACCTGGGGGTCCGAGACGGACGAGCAGTCTGGGGCCGGGAGGCTGTGCTTGGTTCACGTGGGTTCACACACAGGTCGAACCAGCAGTAACCACCCAGCAAGACCCCAAAGGCAAGATGTAGGGGGGTGTCTGCGAGGCAGCAGAGACCTGGGACACCCAGCAGGGAGCCGGAGTGGGGGCGTGCCCCGAGCGTGCACAAGACCTCAAGAGTCTGTGTGTGTGCTGGGCCGGCACCTGGGAATCTGCACTAATGCCCCAGGCGGTGCCCGCGGAGGCCAGCCTGGAGCCCAAGGATAAACACGGGGGGCGGGGCCTTATGGGAAGCACGCAGGTGTCAGCACTAGAATCCTGCCTCGCACCAGCTCCAGGATCTTGGGCAGGTTCCTTCCCTGGCTGTCAGGGCTTTCATCCCTGCAAGAGGAGATAACAAGACAGGATGCCAGCAGACCGAACGAGACGTGGCTAACAGTCACGACCTCGGGGGGACCTCCAAGAGCGGCTTGGACAGTGTGTGCTTTGCCCCCCGCGGGTCCTGGAATACACCACATCCTCTGGCGTGTCCCCATCCCTCCCTCCTTCCCTCTGCGTGGTTATCCGTTTCCCCTCTGTGGGACTGGGGCTGCGGTACGCCTGCCACCACCTCAGGTCATGCAAGAATCACTGGGAATGGACTTCGTGAGCTGACGTTTCATTCTGGAATGGCTTTGGGTTTGCAGAGCGGCAGGGAGACAGGATGGAGGGCTCCCGGGTACCCGAGCCCAGCCCACCTTCCCCCCGTGGCGGCCTCTCACACCAGCATGCTCCGTTCGCTGCAGCCCGTGAGCCCACATGGTCGAGATTGTTAAGTGAAGGCCTATTTCACTCCGATTTCCTTAGTTTTACCTCATGCTGTTCTGTTCCAGGATCCCACCCAGGACGCCACACGACCTCCTTGGGCTCGACTTGGCCGTTTCTGAGTTTTTCCTGGTTTTCGGTGACCTTGACAGTTGTGAAGAGTACCGGGCAGGGATTCTGGAGACTGTCCCTGCACTGGGACTTTCCCGACGACGGCGTGATCAGACTGGGGTGTGGGTCCCGGGGAGGAAGATGCCGGGTCAGGGGCCTTCTCATCACATCACACGGAGGGCGAATGCCCTGTGCGTGACTTCCCACTGTCAGTGTTGGCCTTGACCCCCCGAGGAAGGCAGTGTGTGTCGGAAGAATGAGCACAACTGACATAAAATACTTTCTCGGCCCTCGGTGCTGGAAATAAGGCGATCGACTTAGTTTTAGTGGGTCTGGAAAGTCAAACTGTACTTACCTGTTTAGTTGTGCATTTGCTTGGCTCAGAAAAAGCATTCTTCAAAGCGTGAGCCGTCCCAGGGAGCCTGTTAACGTTCACGTGCTGCATGTCTACCGTTAACAACGGCAGAACCTCGGTCACTGCCTTCCCATGCCTTCTGTCTGTGGGCAGATTTCTTCACCCTCGTGCCTCAGTTTACTCTCGACAAAATGAGAACCATAGTATGTTGTCCTTAACGTGTATTGAGGATTAGGCGTGCGAATCCATTTGAAGAAGGCAGAACTCGGGCGAGGCTGTGTGAGCTGTTTCATATCCCAGCCCCATTCAAAACAGCCAGACCCGTGACGGGCTGGCCGCGACGTGTGCACACTCGCTCGGTGTCAGGCAGCTCTTGGGTGCCCTGTGCACTGAGAAAGGGGGGAGGCCACCTGACACGGGTGGGGAGGTGTGGCCGGGCGTGGACAACACCCAGCATCACCGCTGAGGCCCGGCTGCACTGCAGGCACCTGGCCTCCCGATAATAAAAACCTGTTGTTTATTTATTTATTTTCTTAACAAACTGGAAGCATTTCACCAGCCCACTGTCTCATGATGAGAAGGGCCTGGCCCCTCCGCCACAGGCCCCCCCCCCCGATCTCCACAGGGGGTCCTGGGAGGTTCACATAGATTCTCTCACCTCCCCCAGCCTGGACTGCAACATTGTTCGTGTCGCCTGGTGAGGTCCCCTCAGCTGCAGTCGGTGGTGCTCCCCAGTGTCCTTTAAGGTTAAAAACAGATGGGAAATAGGGAAGTTTTAAAAGATTGTGATTGGTCGTTCAGTTGGTTGGAGCATCGTGCGGTACACCAAAATGCTGTGGCTTCGATTCCCGGTCAGGGCACATACCTAGGTTGTGGGTTCAATCCCTGGTTGGGGCCCATACAGGAGGCAGCCAATCGATGTTTCTCTCTCCCTCCTCGGTGTCTGTCCTTCTCTGTCCTTTCCTTCCTTTCTCTCTAAGACCAATAAACATCCTCAGGTGGGGATTTTTAAAAAAAGATTATGATCAGACTTCACCAGGAGGAGCGAGTGGAATTTTTCTATTGAAAAATAAACCGGTCCTGGGGGCTTTGGCTGATTGCTTCTCCTGCGAAGGAGAGAGCTGGAGAGCAGGGAATGTCATTCACAGGCGTCCGTAGGGGCCCGGGCAGATAAAGGAGACTCACGTGCGTGCATGGGCGATACTCTCAGAATTGTCCGGGGACCCGGCGTGTGTGCGGGAAGGGAGAGGGGGCGCGAGTGTGGCGAGGGCAGGTCTTTCTCGGGGAGCCTTAGGTTTTGTCTCATGAATTACAAGCGCGAGGGGAGCGTTCTCACACCCAATAAATAGTGTGGCTTGGCAGATCCAGGACGATGTCTAAAACTTGTCTGAGGCCAAAGACTGTCAGCTCCTAGAAAGCCCATCTTTAACCTTTTGGTGAAAGGAAGAATCGGGACAAGCAGGGGGTAGCTCTTCAGTTTTATGGTTTTGAAACTGCATCGATTTGAAGAAGGGTCTCACGTGCTTGTGCGTTTGTCTTCTGAGTGGCTCTCTGGAGCAGCCCACTTACTCTGCTACTCGCTTGATAAGAAATGCATTAAAATTTCACTTGGGCTTTAGTTTCCTTTTTTTTTTTAATGCAGAGAAAGTATTCCCATACCATTAACCTATGGCCTAGTTGGATCCAGGAGGAAATTTCATACGAGTGTGGATATTCCTTAAAGACGGAGCCCGGAGTCGGGGCCGAGCGTCGCCAGCCCCCACGGACGGCCTGTTTCCTTCCTGTGCAAAGACGGTCCCCGGACGGGGCTGTTTCTGTTACAGAGGCGATGGCGGTTTAAATTGCCTTTCTAAATGTATTCAAGGCGGTGACTGAACACTCGCATCTGAAACCGTATCACTTCATCTCTACTTTTTTATGCCCAAAGTAGTTCCTGGATGCAAACGACATTCTCCCCCAGATTCACATATATATTTTTTTTTAATCTTGTGTACTATGCAACAATTTGTGAGATGGAAGTTCCTCATTGGCTCCGCCCCTCCCGGAAGCTGACATTGTATCTGTGTTGTAACTTTATTGTTGACACTATTACAGATGTCCTGCTTTCCACCCCACCCCCGTGCCCACCTCCACCCTGTCCCTGCCCCCTCCCCTCTGTCTTCACCACACCCTCGTCTGTATCCGTCCGCCAGGCACGTGTGAGCTTCGGCTAATCCCTCCACCTTCCTCACTTTTCTGTCCTTCCGAGAAGAAAAATAAAAACTGTTTCTACTTCTGACAATATTTTGAGGACTAAGATAAGAGGTGTTAAGTTTTGGGGCCTCCTCAGAGGAAAGTATATAAATAGCCAGTTTTTAAAATGGTGTTATTTCACCATGGCACTCAAGGACATCTCCTGTGACCTCTGCGGTCCTAACTGGCACCTGTGTAGTCTTGCTTTGAAAGCCATGAGGAAAAGGAAGCTCGCAACTTACAATTCTGTTTCTTTTTTTTAAAGATTTATTTATGAGCCCTGGCTGGCGTAGCTCAGTGGATTGAGTGCGGGCTGTGAACCAAAGCATCGCAGGTTCAATTCTCAGTCAGGGCACATGCCTGGGTTGTAGGCCAGGTCCCCAGTAGGGGGTGTGCGTGAGAGGCAACCGCACATTGATGTTTCTCTCTCTCTTTCTCTCTGTCTCTCTTTCTCCCTCCCTTCCCTCTCTAAAAATAAATAAATAAAATCTAAAAAAAAAGAATTTAAAAAAGATTTATTTACTTATTTATTCTTAGAAACAAGGAAAGGGAAGGAGAAAGAGGGGGAGAGAAACATCAACGTGTGGTTGCCTCTCATGCACACCCCCTACTGGGGACCTGGCCCAAAACCCAAGGCGTGTGTCCTGACTGGGAATCGAACCGGCGATCCTTTGGTTTGCAGGTTTGCACTCAATCCCCTGAGCCACACCAGCCGGGGTGTAATTCTATTTGTTACTAACAGTGAAGCTCGATTTAGACCTTGTGGAGCAAATAACGGTTTAAATTAGGTTCGTGCGTGAAATGAACAATGCAGGTGGGAGCTTCGCCGCGGGGGAAGCATTGAACTAGATCTAGATCGTACCCAAAGATGGTAGTGAAAATTTCAGGTCAATGTGTTGAGTCTGAGAGTTTGATATTCTCATTCTTATTTGACGGAATAATCATCAGTTTCTTTTCTTTTCCTGGTATTTCGTGTGTATGAATTATAGTAGGGAAGGGGAAAGAATGAGTTTTATGCTATAAGCTGTTTTATATGGTGTGAATTATTGGCTAAGAGGATTTTGTCATTAACCAAAGGAAAAAAAAAGGTGCCATTCAGAGACTGTGTTTGTTTTCTAGGGACACAACCAAATCATCACATACAGCAGACCAGTCTACTTCTGTGTGCTCTGCGGCCTTATTCTGCTTCTGGACGCGGGGGCCGCAGCCCGGCGCCCGGCCACGCGCGCCGTGTATGGCCTGCAGCTCTTCTCCGCGGGGTCGCTGCAGTCGGCCAGGGACCTCCTGATAGGTGAGTTCCTCCGGGACACCTGGGCGGGAGCGTCGGGGAGAGGGGCTCTGTCCTCACGCTGTCCCCTGAATCCCTGACTAGAGAGACTGCCCTGCTTGGGTGCTGCCGGAGAGACGCGCATTTCCCTCCACTTGCCCAGCGTCAGGAGACGTCTGGGCACCGGAGCCACGGGGCATCGAGTCCGGGATTATCCTAAAGGGCTTTGACATCCGTGAGCAGGAAGTCCCAGCGCCATGACCTCTGAAAACCAGCTGCTGAGGGGCATCAGCGGGGCTCCCCAGGGTGGGGTGCCTCTGGGTGGCAGCCACGGCCCCACCCACCGGGGATGGACACTCAGTAACACCTGAGTGGGCGTGTTCTCAGTCCAGGTAGACCCCTGGACAGGCTGGGCACCCAGCCTTCCACTGCTGCGCTTGGCTGGCCACAAGGCCGAGTTGGATGGGAAGTGCTCCGTTCACACGAGGGCCCCGTACACGCGAACAGTTAGAGCCCGTTCTCGCGCCAGAGGGGCTGGCTGGCTGTGCTCCAGCCCTGCCGCCGAACTGGCTGCGTGACCTAGAGCAAAATGCAGCTGTCACGAGAGGACGAAAACAGCACCCGCTTCAGGGGGTGGCGCCAGTTGTAGGTGAGTTAGGACATTTGAACGCATGGAGCAGTGCCTGGCACCAGGGCTCAGCTGTCCCTGTCGCTGGTTTGCAAAGAGGCTGCTCACTGTTGGCCCGCAGCTCTGGGGGTCTTCCGATGACAGCCAGAAAGCCCTGTTTGTGCCCCAGCCTGAGAGTTACACACACGCTGACGGGGATCGCTCGGACCAACAGAGCAGATGCAGGGCAGCTCCCGCAGGGACTGGCCCCTGCGCCCGGTGCCTGCCCGCTGGACATCTCGCCCAGAGGAGACTGGGAGAGCTGTAGGGCCCGTGTCCGTCTTCCCCAACCCCCATGGCAGCTCCCTGCACACCGCCCCCCCACCCCGGGATAGGAAGGCCCGGATGTGGTGTAAGTTCTCTCTGAGGTCCTGCTCCGGGAAAACGGTGCTGCACGCTCCACCCTCCGCCTCTCCTTCCCAAGTTCCGGCTCCCCGTTCTTGCTGTGTTGGTGGCAAAATAGTTACCCCCCTTTTACCCAGCCCACCCAACCCCACCTCTGTCTGCGTCCTCAGCACCTCGCTATCACGTCGGGTAAGGAGCAGAGCAGTTCTCAGTACCAGAGGGTTAGGCGCCAGGTTTCAGAGAATCTCCGAGCTCCAGCAGGAAACAGAAACGTGTTGGAAAATGCGGGAACTGTCCCCGAGATTAGATTCCCAGGCAGTGCCCCCTTCCTGGCAAAGAATATTTCCTTGTACCTGGACTGATACTTTTCACTGTTTTTACATTTCATTTATTTAATCCTCACCCGAGGATATATGGTTTTTTATTTTAGAGGGAGAAGAAAAGGGGGAGAGAGAGAGAGAGAAACATCAATCAGTAGCCTCCTGTTTGTGCCCCAACGGAGGATTCTTAGGGTTAGGGTTAAGGTTAGGGTTAGGGTAGGGGTTGAAGTTCTATTGGTTGGAACAGACAGACAGACACACACACACCAGGAAAGACTTCGGATCACTTTTACCTTCTCCCAAGTTGGCTCACCCGCCCTGCTGCTGAGCTCAGTCACAGTGAAGGGGTCGGAGTTGAAGTGCACAGAGCTGCCGGCCCCCACCTCGCACCCTTCCTTCCCTGTGGGTTCCTGATCCTCTGTCACCCATGCCGCCCTTGGCGTCTGCTCAGCACCGGCAGCCTGCTGAGACCGCACTGAGATCCAAGAACTACAGGAAAAAGTATGGGCGTGATATAGTATTCAAGGCAGCACAGTACTGGGAACTGTTCAGCATATCATGGGTGTAGAACGTTCTCTGTAAGAAATATGGCAGGCAATGGGACTGAAAGCAGGGAAGGATTCGATGAGGATGGCAGGAGGAAAATGACGGGGTGAGAGGCGCCAGGAAGCCCCCACAGAGGGGGTCCAGGCTGTGTGGACAGAACCGGAACCTGACGAAAGTGTGGAGGGGGGGTGGCGGCCGCCGGGTGCCCAGGTCAGAGCTCCGGGTGTTAGAGGAGGGACCCCCAGTCGGGAACATTCAGGCCAGAGGCAGAACTGGGGTGGGGGGGCCTGGATCACAGCTGTCGTGCTGCGGTTCACGTGCGGGAAAAGCAGCCTTCCCAGGACAACTGGAAAATGACACTGGAAATTGCTCACATGATTTCGTTCTCTTTTCCCAAAGGAAAAATAAAAAAGGCCCTGGGGTTGCTGGCAATTCTTCCTGTGACCAAAGACTTTTCTTCTCTGCATACGGCCGAGAGGGTCTGTAACTGTCCCTCATGTCTCCCTTACTTCTCATTTTCCCCAGTAATCAGCAAAAATGCAGCAACTTCTGGTATGGTTCCGTTTGTTTTCCAGAAAAATGTATACATGGAAATACCATAACTTGCTCGTTGCTTTTGCTGAATGTGAATAATAATATGCATTACTGCACTCGCAGCTCTGGGGTGAGCACGTGCAGAATTAAAGCAACATGGCAGTGAAAGCCACGCCCACGGAGCTGATGTGAATGAATACACTGCGTGTCTGCGATGTGGCCCAGCTGCGTGTGGACTATCTGATGACACCAACGCTGAGCCCAGAAAGCAAGCCTTTACACACGACACGGGCGTGGGAGGTCTCAGCGTGCGGAGCGGCGCACCCTCCCAGTAACGGTTTCCGAACCTCCACTTACCTCCGAGGATTGCGTTACTGAAGCTGCATTACTGTGGGCGGGGGGCTGTGGTTGTAAGGCTGAACATAAAACAGGAAACTCTCAGATACAGGAAGGAGCCCAAAGGCCATGTGACAAAGGACCCTCCAGGGCGCCGCACCGGTGACAGCTGATGGCTGTCCCACCTTCTCGTGTCAGGGAAGTTGTTGCCTCCCCTGGTGACCCCTGACGCTGCTGGACAGCCCGAGACCAAACCAGTTTCTGGTGTTTCCTGCAGCGAGCTGTGAGCCACCAGTTGTTGGCTGGGACCAGTGTAACCATTCAAAGTCACCCCAAGTATCTCTAGTACCCAAGCACTTCTGCCCTTAGGTGGACACCCCTGATCCTTTGTCCCCTGCAGGACCCAGGGTAGCCCAAGGGGCCTCAGGGCACAGCTTTGCCCCTCCCTTTGAAATACGATACTCAGAGGACCTCCTGGCTTCACCATCCAGAGCGAAGCTACAATGCCATCTCATTCCTCCCAGGCTTTTGCTGAAGTCACTTAAGTGGAAAGCGGTCTAATCTCAGCCCAGAGGCCCCAGTCTCCGAGGCAGCAGAGCAAACAGGCACTGACTACGAAGGTCTTTCACTGTACCCGGGAAGGAAACGTACGGAATTTTCCTCACGGCGAAGGAGAAGGGCACGGGGTGGTTCTGACACACACGAGGGACCACGAGAGAAAAAGAAATCACGGAAGAACGCTTCCCTCAGTGTCCCCATCTCCTTCACTGGCGGGGAAGGGGCCTCGTCCCTGCCCCTTTCTTCCTGTGCCCGTCCCTGCCCCACGCTCCTCACTCGCTGTCCCTGCGCATCCTCCTCGCTCCGCTGTTCCGTCGAACCTGACGTCCCCGTCCCGTCTTGCAGACACTCCTGTCCTTGGTTGCCCTCCACCCCGCTCCTGGCCGGGAAGGAAGGAGTCGGCATGGTGCCCCGTCTTCCTTGCTGGGTTCCCGGGCCCACAGTTATGAGAAGAAAACCTCATCAGTTAGCTTGAGATGATACGGATTAAAATTTTGATGCTCACAACTACCATGTTCTATAATTAAAATTTTATTTCTTGTATCTTTCCTTTTACGTCTCTCGGGTCCACTCCCCAAAACTGAGAAAAGAAATTGTGTTTTATACAGTTATGTCTGGCAGATCAATATTTGTATCTCACCGCCTCCTTTGATCGAGAAGTGCATTATTCACAGACGCTGTGGGTTTTACAGTGCACAGCGTGGGGCAAAAGCAGGCTTACCGTTGTGAGTAACCGGAACACAGTTCATCCTTATGTTATTCTTCATTAATCAGTGCATCACTTTCCATGTGAACAACTGCACACCTACCTCACCCTGCTCTGCACAGACAACCGCCGCTCGCTCACTCCACGCCCTGGCTCGATGCGTCTTTTCTTGACCAACAGTTGAGTGCATGGCACATGACTGCAGCTCAAGTCTTGAAGCAGAAAACATCACAGTGCAGTCACCGTGTGTGACAGAGCGTGACCCCAGCCCCAAGCGAATGCCCGTGTGTTATAACGACATCTATTCCCTCATGCGTCACTCTCACACGGAGCTGGAACCGTTCCTCAGTGCTTATTGTGGAGGGATTTGTCCTGTGCTTACTTCCCACCCGCTGTCAGCAAGAGAACCAGACGTAAATCTCTCGTTTCCACAATTCCACTGTGGAAAGTTTGCATCTCTGATTTTTCAGCAATAGCTGGAACCACCCCCCTCCCCTCCTCCCTCCCTGCTCCCACCGCTGGCTGTGGTTTATGTGTGGAGTTGGGACAGGGCTCCAGTGTTTGGACATACTGGGTTTCCAATAAAGTTTCCCCAGTTGTATTAAGGATCACCGGTGTCAAACTTCATTGGCATTCTACACGATACACTGAGACGGCAAGGAAGACAGAAGGATTATCGCATTACTGAGGCCAGTTTCCGTGTAATTCTGTGAAACCTTCTGTAAACAGAACTCAGAAGGGGAAAATGGTAGGGAAGTTGCTGTAAAAGGCAGCTCTGTTGCATTTTACTTCCTCAAACAGCACAGCTCAGCTCAGTGAGGCTTTGAATGATAGATACAGCGCGTGGATATTTTATCCAGTTGCATGCTACGGCTCGGGGACTGGCAGGGCCACCTTCGTCTCCCCGGTGACTGGCTCACCTGGGAAGCAGGCCCCTCAGGGTCCCACTGTCAGTGTGTGAGTTACTTGCCGTCTCCCAGCCCCCCTGTGGCAGCCTGGAATCGTGATGCACCCTGAGTCTGCAGGCGACATTTAGAGTGTTTAGGACTCAGCAGCTGGAGTACCAGAGGGGCGATGCACAGAGCCAGGGCCCCCCTTTCCCCGATCTCATTGTCGCACCCCCTCCCCTGCAGGAAGAGCTCCCCTCTCTGCAAACTTTGGGGTTTGCTTGTTCCTGTCATTTCCCCAGTCCGCGCTCTCCCACCCTCATCCGCCTCCGGTCCACGTCCACTCTTCACACCGGAGGCCAATCTGCCCTATCGGCACTTGGAGGCCTCTGCTCAGTCCCGGGACGGTCGGCGTCCTTTCCTCGGGGCCTCTGCCGCCGAGCAGCTCCGGAGCACAGCCTCTAGACTGCCCTCCGGCTCCCCTGGTGGGGCTGGGTGGGCCGCGGTGGGCGGTGTGGGGGGACACAGCGGGGACCTCGCCCGCGCACTCACAGTCCCTTCCGTCTGTTCCCTTGCAGTATTTTTGTATTGCTTCCCTGCCATTTCCCTGCTTGGGCTCTTCCCGCAGATCGACACCTTCTGCATTTATCTTCTGGAGCAGATCGACATGCTGTTTTTCGGAGGTTCTGGTAAGCCCTGCGTCCTTCTCTTCCCGTAAAGGGACCTGAACTTCAGACGAGGGCTGAGTAGCCTCGGGCCCCAACGAGAGCTGGGGCGGTTAGGTTTTCTTTGTTTTTGAGTGAAACGGTCAGTCTCCTCCTCATCCCGATGGTCACCCAGGGCCCAGTGGCTGCCCGCAGACTCAGTCTCGGCCCCTCGGCAGGCTCCCCCCGTCTGAAGGAAAACGCCACAACCTTCTCTCACGTCCCGACCGCACTGGCTGGTCCCGAGCGAGGACTGCCAGCTCAAAAGGGGCTGTTGTTGGTGTCTGTGTTGCAGCCGTCACGGGGATGACCTCGGCCGTCGCCAGCGTGGCCCGGAGCGCCGCTGTCGCCGCCATGCTGCACGTGCTCTGCTTCAGCGCCGTGAAGGTGGGTGTGAGGACAGCCCTGGCCTTGCTCCTCGAGCGCGTCGCATCAGCGGATGTTCCAGGGTAACGGGTTTTCTCCAGCTGTAAGGGAAGTGGAATTGGGGCGCGTCAGGAGTAGCAGGGCCCGCCGGGGAGGCTCAGAGGGGTTAGAAGACACAGCTGATTTGCCCCGGTGCACGAAGGCCACTTGGCCTGACACCTCCTCTTACAGGTGTCTCTCTGACATGGTCAGCTAAGGAACCTGGGAGGCTTCTGTCGTTGGTGGTGGTCAATGGGACTCTGGGCTTACCTTCACCTGCTTCTGAAACACCACTCAGAAGTCCAGGGTCAAGTTGCACAAAGCTCTGTGGAGGGACAGAGAGCCGGCAAGGCCGAGGCAGCAGTGCCGCCTTAGCATCCAGCAAGTGGGCGGGCCGTAGGCTCATCCAGATGGGGAAGCCGGAGCCTTGCCGTCAGCTAGGGAAGGCGAGGAGGTGAAGAACGAGATGAGCATTCACTGTAGGAAAACAAACAGTTCCATCAGAACAGAAACGTAACTCATTTACCTGCATGGCTGAGCTGTCAATCACGCTCAGTATTTGTAAGGGTCTGAGTAATAGTTCGACCGATAACGGAAGAAGGGGGGAGGTGCAGTGTGTGTGTGTGTGAGTGTGTGTGTGTGTGTGTGTGTGCGCGGAGGTCTTAGTCTTGTTTTTTATATTAGAAAGTAAGCAAATAATACCTGAAATGGAAACGAGTACAGAAATAACAAGACAGCCGTGCTACCCGGACACCTGGAGGTGGGGGGAGGGGTGAAGAGAAGCAGCTGTCAGTCATTGCTGGTGGGAAGCGGGGATTGGCAGGGGTCAGCGGGGGGGCGCGGGCAGAGGGTGGCCGCTGGGAACTCTCGGGTGGGAGCCGGAGTGCCAGCTGCAGAGTCAGGGAACAGCAGCTCACATGGGGGCCTCGGGGCCTTCGCTGATCCCTAAAAAGACCAATCAGTTAAATTATACAGCTTTCTTGACATTGTGGACGCCCTGCAACTCGGTGTTTTAAGCCACAGGTACCTCCTGAATAAAATAAAAATTAAATGCAAAAGGGTAACTAAAAATAATACGTGTCCCAAAGGGTTTCTAATATATGGTGCATCACATGGCATTTCTTAGCGAACTTTTGAAAAATATCAACTTACAGCCCTAGTAAGCTTGTCAATGCCAGAGATGGCAAAAGCACGACAGAGGATTCCCGTTCACGGAGACGCGGCATTCAGCACTGCCGTCTCCCGGCACGCGGAGTTGTCCGTGGTCATCGAAGGCAGGTCCCCTTCCTCGCCCCTCACCCCCTTTCGAGGAGACGTTTTCTTTCAGATTGAGGACAAGGAGGGGAGGAAGGCTCCTTGTTCCAGCCACAGAGGTGGTGCTTGGTTTGTTACCACGATTGCACTGTCTCGTGTGGAACAGTGGCACAATTAATATTAGTATCTGGCGTTCCCTATCTTGAAACACGTTCCCTGTCCGGTCACAGGACCCTGAGTGTCTCACCTGGGGAAGGGACTTGGACTGGTACGGCCTGAGTCCTTGCCCTCTGAGGACCTCTTTCTATTTATAACCTTTTGGTCAAACACCGCCTTTAAAATTTGGGGGTCACAAGCTTCTCCTTGCAGGACCTATAGTGTATTGTGCTGTTGTGTCCCAGTGTGTGCTTGTTTGTTTATGGATTTATTTTCCATTCATTTTGTTTTAAAAAGTCGGCTTTACTGCAGAATTCATCTGTTTGGTATACGGAGTTTCGTAAGTTTTGATAAGTGTATACAGACATGGAATCAACTCTGCCTCCGAGTCATAGAACATTTGCACCAGCTCACAGGTCCCCTGGCATCCCTTCTCGGTCAGCCCCCTCCCCCAGCCCTGTCTGCGGCCAACGCTCATCCCATTTCCGTGCTTACAACCTCTGACCGTCGAGTTTATGCAAGCACGCTCCTGAGCACTGGAGGCTGTACATGGTCAGGTAGGCGCCATCGAGGTCGTGATAGAGGACACTTCTGCCACCTCGAGCTCCTCTTCCCGCTGCTGTGCATTCAGTTCCGTCCCCATGCCCTGGGTCCTGCAGCCACCCATCTGCTTTCTGTCACCACAGTTGGCCTTCCCAGACCGTCACGTCGATGGAGTCAGCAGTCGCCAGCTTTCTGAGCCTGACTCCTTTTGCTCAGCGTGATGCTCCCGATGCCCAGCCACGCCGTTGCTGCAGTCGGTGCTTTGTGACCTCTTGGTGGCTGAGTTGCATTTCTGCAGTCCTTTCTAGTCCTTGACCTCTGTGACTAACGCTCTGTAAACGTGTGTGTATAGGATTCAGGGTGGGTCTGTGCCTTCCTGTATCTTGAGTAAATAACCAGGAGTGGGTTTATTGGGTGAAACGGTGAATTCGTATTAACTTTGTAAGTAACTGCCCAACTTGTCTGAAGGGTCTGCACCATGTTCCTTGCCCCTCACAATCTTTGGGATTCCCAGGTGTTCCCAATCCTTTCTAGCATAATATCATCCGTTTGCAAAACAGGAGCCCTTCTGGTATGTCCGAGCATCTAACTGTGGTTTTCATTTGCATTTCTGTAATAGCGATTATTGTTGAACGGGTCGCTCGCCATTTGTGTATCTTCATTGGTGAAAAAGGTGAAAACATTGCCCATTTGAAAATTGCATTGTTCGTTCGTATTGTGGAGACCTAAGACATTTTTACACGTTCTAGATACAAGTTCCTTACCAGATGTGTATTGCTCCCACAATTTTCCAGTCTTTGACTTGTCTCTCCATTTCATTAACAGTGATCTTTAATTTATTTTCTTTATCCTCATCCAAGGACATGCTTATTGGTTTTAGAGGGAGGGGTCGGGGGCGGGGAAACATATGTGTGAGAGGGAAACACCGACCCGTTTGCCTCTCGTACATGCCCTGACTGGGGACCAAAGCTGCAGCCCAGGCGTGTGCCCCAACTGGGAACAGGTCCTCAGCCCTTGGGTGTGTGGGATGACGCTCCAACCAATGGAGCCACCCTGGCCAGGGCAGCGTTATTTTTTTTAAGAATAGAAGTTTTTAAATATAACAAAGTTTAAATGATCAGTGTTTTTATTTTATGGTTTGCATATTTCATGTCCTATTTAAAAACCATGTACCTAGTGAAAGATCACAAATTTTTTTTTCCTAAAGTTTTATAGTCGTAGCTCTTGGAGTAGATCTGTGATGCACGTTGAGTTGATTTTTGTGCGTGCTACGAGGTAGACTGAGAGATTCAGCGGCACAACTGTTGGAAAGACTAACCTTCCTCATTGAATTGTCTTGGAAATTTTGTCAAAATTCAATTCCTGGCTTCTGGCTTCCGGTCCAGTATGTAAGGGCTCTGGAAGTCATCACTCCCGCCTAATAAGAAGCAAATAGCTGAACAGACTGAAAAATCAACAACCCTCCTTACTTCAGAGAAGTGAGGAAGTAGCACCAAGAGCGTCCCCCGAGCTGGAGGGACCCGTGGGTGGATGCAGAGGACCACGCCTCCCAGCAGCAGCCACCTCTGCAGGGCCAGGCTGGGCAGGAAAGCCTGAACTGTCACTGACAAATCGCTGGAGACTTGATGGGGGGGGGGGCAAGGCTGGGAGGGAGTAACTCAGGGGGACCCAGTCCTCAGGGGAGCCCCTCACTTCCATGAACGTTGCCCCCAAGAGCTCACCCCACTCTCACAGTAAGAGTCAGAGGGAAGCCCTTCAGGCGGTGGAGGGGAAGAGGACCCACGTGGAAACCACCACAGCGAAGGGCGCTGTCCTTTACTGGGCCCGCCCACAAAATTCTTCTAGAACCTAACCTACTGGGATGGTTTTCTGAGCGTAACTGACCTGGAGGAAGGGAGACACCCAACTGTAGGCCAGCCTGGCACCTTGTAGTCGTTCTGCACCCTTGGTGGGGCACTCAAAGCGCTGTGACCGTTACGGGCTCGGAAGGGGCCTGCGGACCGATCAGCACTGGAGGGAGGACTTCTCCCCTCACACCGGAACACCCCCGTGCTGAAGGCCCCCCTTCAGCACAGCCCCTCTGACCCAGCACAGCCTGCCTGGCTGTCAAGAAAAGAAAGTCGCAAGCCATTTGACAAGGCAGCAAACACAGCTTGGAAAGCCAGAGCAGGCGTCAGAACCTGACTGGGAAGCGGCAGGGACGGGGGACCTGCCGGACCGCTAACTGAAACGGCGGTGACGGTGTGCTGAGGCTCTGACGGTGTGCTGAGGCTCTGACGGATGACACAGAGAGCACGCGGGAACAGATGAGCGGTGTACAACGTGAGCAGAGAGATGACCGTAAGGAAGAACCAAGAGGAAGTGCAGGAGATGAAAGACACCGAAACAGCAATGCAGCATGCCAGTGATGCGCTCGCTAGTGGGTGGGCTTAGCTTAGGAAAGAATTCTGAGCTGAAGGATATGTCAATAACAACTTCCAAAGTGGAAAAGTAAACAGAAAAAAAAGATTGAGAGAAAAAGAATATCCAAGACCCACAGGACAGCTCCCAATGGTGTACTGCATGTAACAGGAGTGTCAGAGGGACGGAAAGAACAGACAGACACCCATTCGGGGCAATAATGACCGAGAATTTCTCCTAATTGACATCAGACACCAAGCCACAGGTCCAGGAAATCCAGGGAACATCGAGCAGGATAAATGCCAACCAACTATACCCATGGATGTCATATTTAAACTGCCAGAAGTCAACGGTAAAAACATCGAAGCAACCGGGGCGGGGGGTGGGGAAACACCTTAACTGTAGAGAAGCAAAGATCAGTTACAGCCGACTTCTCGGGAGCTGCCGTGGACTGACACGTGTCCCCACAACTCTGTATGTTTAAGCCTAACCGCCAGTGTAGTACTATTTGGGGATGAGGCCTTGGGAGATAATAGTTTTAGATGAGGTCCTGAGGGTGGGGCCTCGTGATAGGATTAGGGCTCTTACAAGAAGAGGAAGAGACTCTTGGGCTCGCTCCCCCTCCCTCTCCCCCGCTCTCCCTCCTTCTCTCTCTCTGTTCATCTCGCCCCTCTTCGCTCCGGCATCTCACCCATGCCCATGAGCTGCCCACAGAAAACCTGTGGCCTCCAAACAGCGGGGGCGCCCAGGACTGCCGGTTGGCAGATGGGCCAGTCCCGTGCGCTGTCCGCCAGCCCAGGCCCGGCCTGGACTCCAGGCCTCCCGCCTCTGATCTGAGTGCAGGCTGCAGGGCCTCACCGGCAAGATCTTCCCCTGCGATTGTGCACTGCCTCCGGACACCCCGCTCTCTCCAGCGGGGAGTGGGGACAGGGTTGAGCTTCTTCCGGGCTCGTCCATAAGATCGGACGCAGAGTCCTCAGAGCCCGCGGCTCCTGCAGAAGTGCTCTCTCTGGCTTCCACTCTGGACTGGGCTTTCCTCTCTTGGACTATTTATTGGGCACTGAGTGGGGTGCAGGGAGCTAGTTTCCTGTGCTCTTCACCCCACTTTGACCAGGGTTTCCCCCTCCATCTCCTCCCCTTTCTTTGTATCGTCAACTTGCAAACAACATCTGATATAAATATGATTTTCTTTTTTTTTAATGTATGTATTTGTTTTTAGAGAGGGGAAGGGAGGGAGAAAGAGAGAAACATCAATATGTGGTTGCCTCTCAAGTGCCCCCTACTGGGGATCTGGCCTGCAACCCAGGCATGTACCCCGACTGGGAATTGAACCGGCAACCCTTTGGTTCTCAGGATGGCACTCAATCCACTGAGCCACAGCAGCCAGGGCTAAATATGATTTTCTTTGGTTGGTGCAAGGTTTCTGTAACTGAGAAGCTGACAAATTCACATTTGCTGGGAGTCAGCACGTATTTATTTGTTTAGAAATGACTCTGTCAGGTACTAGAGAGATACACATGGAGAAAAAGGCCGTTCTCTCTCCTCAGGAGTTTAACACTTCTCGAAGATGGTGATTGCTGGGGTCATCAGAAAGAGAACATCAGTTAGAGAAGGTGGTTTCCTGCCCAGCCTTCAAATGTTTGTCGTCGGGCTGAGCACTTCGCTGAAGGAAATGCGGTCAAGCCTGTGAAACTTCTTCCCCAGAATTAGGGTCTCACGGCATGGCAGGTGACAGAGGTGGTAAGGAAATTAACCTACAAAAATGGTCAATGCGACAGAAGACTGGCCATTTGCAGAACTCACCAAATTATGGACAATTTCAAATGCAAAGCTGAAAAAGTTTGTTTTTCATCCAGTGGGCATGTTTGCAAGATGGAAACTTTTAGAAAAAGGAGTCATCAGCTTTCAGGGATTGAGTGATGATGGAAACAGAGACCGTAGAAAGTTCCACCGGCTGCCCTGGCCGGGTGACCCAGTTGGTTGCAGTGTTGTCCTGGGCACCAAAGTGTTTCAGGTTTGATCCCGGTCAGGGCATATGCCTGGGTTGTGGGTTCGATCCCCGGTCAGGGTGCACATGGGAGGCAAGTGATTGATGTTTTTCTCTTACATCGATGTTTCTCTCTCCCTCTCTTTCTAAAATCAATAAACATACCTTTGGGCGAGGATTTAAAAAAACAAGTTCCACCAGCTGACCTCCCAAGTCAGTCCATGGGTGGTCAGACCAAAACTCCCCTTTCTGACCCCGTGAGCTGTGTGCTGCGTGCTCGCTGTCTGCGAAATCACATCTGCTTGCTCTAAATGCTGGGCTCGTGTGAACCCCGGGCTCACGCCTCACGCGCTCCAGCAGGTAACAGTCATCTGATGGTGAAAAGGAATTCGTGGATAATGGAACCATGGTTGAACCTGGGAAGACAGAACGTTCTCCCATCCTCAGGGCCGCTCCACCAAGGAACAGTTCTGGGGACTTCTTAGATTGATCCCCACAGGCCCAATTGTTTGTAGGCTCTGAAAAACCCATTTCATTTGGCAAGTGTCAAAGGCTCATTATTACCAGTTCAAGTATTATCAAAAGTAATGTACGCTCCTGGGATTGTGAAAGGACTCTTTCTTACAAAATCCTTGGGGGGAGGGGATGAGGGAGTGGGTGGAAACCCTTGAAGAACCTGGTATTCAAGAAGACACGGCATTTGGGCTTTTTACCTCGTGATGGGACAAATATCTTTCATTTTCTTGCCTCCCGAAGTCCAGCTCCCTCAAACCAGACATTGCTAATTGATCATTGAATTTTTTCCCACTGAGGTCACTAGGGCCTCAGGTGCCCAAACAGTATTCCAGGCAGCCAGGACCAACTGATCAGAGCCGGCCCAAAAGACAGAATCTGGTTTTGATCCTGGATTGAGGCTTGTTTATTTCATTTCCTTTCTTTTCATGGCATGCTGTAGGTGTAAGTATCTGTTGGCTCAGAGTGAGTGGATATCATTTTGAGAGCACGTTGCTAACTCTGATGGGAATGAACACTCAGAGGCTCTGGGGTTTACTTAAGTGATGAAACATGCTTTTTACCAGGTGGAAGTGAGGTCCTTGGAAAGGTTTATTGCATCCTGGAGACGTATTGACTTCCCTTGCTCAGCACAGAGCAAGCACCACTTGGAAGAAATAATATGGTCTGTTGCTGCAGATTCTTAATGTTCTGTCTATATTTTGAAGTGCCTTTTGGTAGAAATCGAGCCACTTGCATTTCTTCCTCCTCATTTGTAAGTCCTGAGGTTCCTGGTGGTCACAGATGGATTCTCCACTCTCAAAGGCAGCGCCTACTCAATGCTGTGAATTGAATGAACGAGGTGAGCAGATTCGCAAGGGGGTCCTTAGGAAAACACGAACGCTGACTGTCTTCAACCTAACACACTTACCTGGAGCTGTGAGTCCGCTTCTCTTTTGCCTCCTCTGCTTACTCTTTGCATCGCTGGAATTGATTTTTCCCTTTTATTTCTGCACCGCGATGGATTGATGGGCCCTTGTGAACAATTTCAGCATGTCAGCTGTCTTGCCAGAGATATATTTCTCTGTGAGTCCTGATATCCATGTCTGCCCTTTATTTTTATTATTCTCTCTTGATAGAGACAGATGGAGGGATGGGGAGTTAATTTTGCTCTCTGGAATATTAATTGGGGCAAAATTTGATTTCTTCTTATGTTCTGTTTGACTCATCCAAGATGGTAACACGTAACATCTAAATAGACTCCCTCACTGACATATATATTTGACAGTGATGTATAGAAACAACCAGAATATTTGCTCCCTGGAGAAATGTCTCAGTAGTTAATTAGCTGGGCTTTCTGTATGTCCATGGTTTCTATGTTTTATCATCCCTTACAAAGAGATTCTATTTTATTGATGGCAGGCGGATCCAGAGGTGGGGGCACATTATTATGATGATTTACTGTTTCCCAAGCTTCATTAACAACTGCTTGTGGGAGAGTTTTTCTCACGTTCTTCTAGACACCGCAGGGTTGCGGCTCAAATAATAGCATTTCCCCTGCATTCAGGACTTAAAATCTAATTGCAGGGGTAAGACAGACTTAGCCCTCAAGGGCAGCTTTAGTATTGAGATGGCCCTTAGGTGTCCTCCAGCCCAGTGTCTTCATTTTATTTTCGAAAATGAGGAAGCGAGGGGCCAGGGAGATTGAGTGGCTTACTCAGTGTCACACATCACAGATCCCAGATCTTGTGTCTTTTCAGTCTGACTTCTGTGTCATCTTCCCTCAGTGTTGCAGGTGGGCACGGGTAACCAGGTTCTTGGTGATCGGGACAAAGAACTGAACCGAATACCCAGAGGTTATAGCAGAGAACACGGGAGCAGGCCAACTCTGAGCAGAGATTGACCTCGTGGGCTGGAGGGACTCTATTCTTATAGGGTGGATCCTTCCTGGCTAGTTTTGGTGTTTTTTTTCTGCGCATGTACAAGTAGTTGTATTACTTGAAAGCTACTGTGCATGTGGTCTCCCATGATTTTCCCTGACTGGCCACCAGAGGGTCCCACAATGTTACTGAATTGGCCCCCCCTTCTCCTGGGGTCCCCCTATACTAGGTTCACCTTTCCCTTCACTAGAGAATTATAGCTCTCCATGTTAGAGATTAGTGAAAAGGAAAGGAATTATTTATTCAAGTTATACAGGCTTAAGAGTAATAACTTAATGTCTTCATCAAAATCCCAAAGTCCCTTAAAACACCCACAAACACACACAGTCCTTCCTTCCCGCCTTTGCCCAGTCTGCGGTACTGTATCTCAGGGAAAGAAATAGAGGTCAGTGGCTCAGGCAGCCCCCGGTTCTTCCTAGTAATCTGTGCTCAGCTGGCAGGCCTCCCTCGGTTCCCAGCACCATCAGCTGTGTCACTGGGATCTCCTGTTCTTATTCCAAACCCACATGACACCTCCTCGTGGCCCACCAGCAAGAGTCCTGTCACCCCTTTCTTTCTTGCAGTGTCTCTCCTGCTTTCTTCTGAACTGCTACAAAAAGAGCTCTGCATGGCTGCTCCATCTTGCTTTCTGGCTTCCTAAGCTGCATGGCAAAGGGAGACCCAAAGCCAAGTGGTTCTCCCCTGCCAAAGCCGAGTGGCGATTCTCTGCCAAAGCCACATAGTGATTCTTGTCCTTAGCACCGAGTTTAAATTTCCATGCTAATCTTCCTCTGCAGCCCCATCTCCAACTCCTCCCATAATTGGCTACACTTGCCAGCACTCCTGTATTTTCCACCTTTTCTGGGCTGCCATAGTAAGTCTGGGCAGGCGTGGCCCCATGGCGCAGAGCGAATCATCTCCAAGCTCTCACCCAGGCGCTGTAACCAGAGGGAGTTGCCTCCCAGTTACATCCTGGGTGGAAGTCACTCCCTTCTCCCTGGCTCAAAGCATGGCCACAGCTATGTAAATATCTGTGAAACCAGTTAAAGGTTATAGATATGTTAAATGACTGCTCTAGAGGTTATCTGTAAAAGTGTTGCTATGCAAAACAACTCAGTGGTCCTGCTCCATGTATCCCATCCCCCAGCTCAGACTTGTGGGGGTGAGGACCTTCCATATTTTTAATATTTCCTGGACACCCTGAGTTCTGGACCCCATTACAAATCCTTCTTTTGGGGGCCCCCTCTTACATCAACACTCGAAATGTAAATACATTTTGTAGTCAAGAAAATTCACAGGCATATAAGATACCTTCCAGGTGTATGGAACTTCAATTTAAAATAACCTCCCCAGGGTTTCCTCATTTGCCCTTTTTACATAAAAATATAGCTTTTATATATAAAAATAGAGCGTTTTTGTGTTCCAGGGGCCAGTGCAAAGCACAGATGGTTATTTGCCTAAGGGCACGTGGCTGAAGCACGTTGTTTTTACCGTCGTGCAATGGTCAGTAATGCCAACTCCTACGAATGTTGTCTGAAGTAAATGAAACTACATTGGCAACATATGCAGAGTGTCTGGCTCGAGGGTTCTCATTAAACACTATGGCGGCAGAATTCTAAAGTCCCGCCAAGGCTCTTGCCCCTGGTGTGCCCACCCTCTGTAATCTCCGCCCCTGCAGTGTGGGCGGCGCCCCTGAGTGTGATGGGCTGTCACTCCTGTGATTAGGCTCCACTATCTGGTGAAGAAGAAGGGGTTTTGCTGATGCAATTAAGGCCCCTAATCAGTCAACTAAGTGCATCAGAAGGGATCCCATCTGGATGCATCTGACCTCAGATGAACGTGAATCCTCAATGTCTGGAAGTCCTTCCTTAAATCCCACTCAGATTCCATTCCTGATGTTGCAGCGTATTTTCTTTTGTTTGATCTTCAGAGTTGATGTCACCCAAAGGACTCACTTCCCAGGGCAGAAATTATGGGATGATAAACCGCACAGGTCGTTTTCCTTCAGTGTATTTTTTTCAAGCTTATTGTCCTCTCTTTCACCTATTCCTGTACCGTTTGTATCTCTGTCAGAGCTGCATCACTCAGGTCGCACACAGCCATTGCCATCCTGCAGCATAACCAGGCCCAGGCGTGAGAGCAGGTTCACTGACTTGGAGCTCGCTGTCCCTCATCCATTTCTCGCCACCTTTGCCACCCCTCCCCTTACTCGGTCCTCCGTGAAGCTAACCCCCGTGCCGCTCCCAGATCGCGTCTTCTCCGGGCTGTCGCTCTACCACGTGTTACAGCAAACACCAAAACAGGCAGCTACCTGAACAGGTGTCACGTACTACGTAACGGGAGATGCATGGGTGAATGGAACAGCCCATTCAGCCGGGAACTTCTCATTTACAGGGATTACTTGAAATGCGCCAACTCCTGCTGCGTGGAGAGCGGTGAGATGTCTGCACCTCCCGCATAGCTCGCTGCACGAACCTCAAGGGCCCTTGGGTGCACGGAGCGTGGACCTAGGCCTTAGCCTTGGTCTCACCCTCTTGGGTGGGGCCTCCTCCTCCCTTCCCATGGGGGCTGGGCGAGCTCAGCCGTGAGAGTTCTTTCAAATCCAAAGTGATCTTTCCTGAAAATAACCCGGTTTTGCAAATTTGGGCACTTCAGTATGTGGAAGAATAACTCACACTGATATCCAAGAAGTCTTTCCTCTCCCCGCTTCCTGGAGACATTGCCTCCTATTTTCTACATGAGAAAATAGAAAAAAAAGTAAAAACTGTATCCGTTGGAAAAATAAACAAGGTTAGAAACTTGGAGCTTGAGGGTGTTTCCGGTAATCAGCCTAGGAAGTGTTCGCCTTTTCACCATCTGTCAACACTCAGGTCGGCCCAGGCTATTTCTGAGACAGTTACGCCGCGGAGGTCGCAGGCTGGGCGAGCAGGAAGCCGTGTAGACCAGCACCTGAGACGTGAGCCGCGCTGCCCTTCAGCCCAGCCACCTTCTTCGGGAATCAGTATGTCATTCTGGCATCCCGCTGCTTTCGCATTGTTGAGGGAAACATTTATGCCTCCTGCCCTGCCTTTGTGGCCACGCCGCCATTCAGTCATGTCTAAGAATTTATCCTGAAGCTATTGGTTCCGCTTAAAAGAAATCACATGTGTGGAAGAACGACTACGGACTTCCACTAACAGAGGACACGCACCAGAGGAATGTAATGACTTAAAATAATAAATGAGGATTACCCCTAATGAGATCAGTCAGTTCAGTTAGTGTGGCTTGTGGGGTAATGATGACACTTCTGGACAAGGTCAGAGTCATAACTTGTAAAGATTTCCCGTTTCCCTGTTTCCCGTCCGTGCTGCATAAACAGAAGAATACACAGAACCTAGAAAAATCGTTGTTCTTCCTCTGCCTTCAGGAGAAGGAGCGCTCTTCAAGTTGGTTCTCATTTTTTCAGGAAATGGCATTTCACTGCAATCCTCAGTCCCCCGATGTGTCTGCTAGGGTCTGAATGTTTGGGTCCCCCCGCCCTCCCCCCCCCAGTTCATATGTTAGCACCCTGACTGCAAAGGGGGTGGTATCAGGAGGTGAGGCCTTCGGGAGGTGCTCAGGGAATGAGGATGGGGCTCTCGCGGTTGGGATTCGTGTTCCTTCCCCTTCCACCATGTGAGGACACAGGGACAAGACAGCCATCGATGAACCGGAACCCGGCGTCTCACCAGACACCGAATCTGCCGGCACTTTGATCTTGGACATCCCATCCTCTAGAACTGTGAACAGTGACCTTCTGCTCTTTATGTGGCATTTCATTACAGCAGCCTGAATGCACCGAGACAGCGTCTCAGTAAAGCTTGTAGTACAGCAAACACACATTGATCATTTGACACTGGCGATCCCACTAAGAATTGAACACACAGCATTTCATGTAATACTTACAACAACCCTGCGGGGTGTGACTTTTAAATTATGTTATATAAGGAAACTCAGGCTTATTATTAGCTTGTCCAGTATCTTCGTGCAGGTACTCAGCCGAGTTGGGACCAAAGTCGTAGCCAGAGCCATGCTTCCCACTGCTGCTCTGCCCTGGGGAAGACCACCCTTCTGTGCCCTCATGGACACTTAAATACAGGGATCCGTGCCCTCACCCCTCGCCTGGGTGCCCCACAGAGGAAGGAACGGTCACGCAGAGCTGGGGCATTCCTTCTGTACATATTGATTAAGTGCCTTGTGGGGCCAAGCTCCTCAAGGTGTTCAGAATCCACTGGGGTAATAGGAGTTCCTGCTGTCAGTGGGGCTCCCCCCCGTGGAGGGTCAGATGTCAATCAAGCAGTCACTCAGGCAGATAGAAATCACAGCTTGTAATCACAGCCGGAGACTAATGCTGGGGAGTCGGAGGAAGGGCCAAAATCACTCACTCGAACTGCACTTGATGATTGGATGCTTTTACCTCCCTCTCCCTGTTCTACCAGTCTGCCGTCTTCCTAGAGAGAGGGAGGGTCTCTCAACACTAATGAGATTAGCTGTCACTTGTATTTGCATTGAAGGGATTTAATTACACAGAGAGTGAATGCGAGGAGAACTAGGGAAGGGGTATTAGGTGAATAAAAGGAGGTAAACAAATAAATTTAGTGCCTTCATTTTATTGCATGTGAAGACTATCCATCATACTCTTTCTTTTCCAATTAGTAAAAACTAACATTGATGTACTACTTTACAGTGCGCAAGGCTGTTTCAAATCTCATTAAGTCATTAACACAGTTCTTCACAAAAGGCGTCATTGTCATCTTTTTATTGGAGATGTAGCTGAGTCCCCGAGAAGCCAAGTGCCTTCCACAGATCATTCATTCCAGGAGGTGACAAGCTTGGAATCAACCTCTACCAACGCCCGTTGCCTTGACCTTTTCTCTGTGTCATGCAGTGACAGTCATTTCCAAGGTCAAGGTTACTAAGTTCTTCTCATAGTGATTTTTTCCAGCATTTGCATTTTTATGGGCTGCAAAAAATTGTGAATTAAATACTCAGCGTAAGCAAGCACAGAGGAATCAGTGGAAGACAATAGAACTTAGTGGGTTTCTCCCTCTCTCTCTCTCTCTCTCTCTCTCTCTCTCTCTCTCTCTCTCTCTCTCTCTCTCTTTTACCGGCCAAGTGGAAAATGAAAGGAGAGAAGCCCTAGGTGGTGACTGGAGCAGGGAGTGGAGGAATGCATGTGAGGGGGGAGGTGGACAGCGCCACCCCCCCACAGGCACCCGCAGACCCAAGCCTGCCCTTTGCAGGAAGGACCGTGTGGCCCTGGATTTCCTCTGGGTGAAGCTGCACCTAAAAACCCTCTTGACTGAGCCTCTGCTTCCTGCTCTGTGAGTGCCCAGCACTCGCTTGTCATACCTTGTGCAATTACTCACGTGTTCTTCTTTTCCCAAGGCCCGGTGTCTGTTGGCCCCCTCAAGTGCGCTCTTTGGTGCCGGGCACATAGCAGGGGCCAGGAGGCCTTCCCGGGCCGGCAGGGAGACAGCCCCAAGCAGGTGGATTTCTTCCACTGGCAGAGCCCTCTGTGCAGATGGGACCCTGCTGGCAAAGGCAGGGGGGTCAGGAGGCAATGGGTCTTTATGGTTGTGGCTGTGCGTATCCTAATGGTGAGGAATGGGGCTGGAAAGTTGGGCGAGGCCAGGTCCTAGTGGGCTCGCATAGCTTCTTCTGGAGTAGATTGGATCAGACAGTCAGTGAGGAGTCATTGAAAAATAATGCGTGGGGGACAGTAATGTGATTGATTTGCCTTTTCAGAGAAGAGGGCCCCTCCTTTGGTTATGTGGCAGACGACCCTGAGTCTGTGGGGCGGGGAGGGACATGGAGACTGGCATTTCATCTTCCCGCTATGACGCTGTTAGCACTTGTCTTGGGTGGAGACGGGGGAAGCCTTGCCCATGAGGATCCAATGAAAGGAAGGGGCAGATCGGAGGGGACAGACTTATCAGGGACGCGTGAAGGTCAACAGGCCAGCAAGGGAGCCGATCGGGGGCTCTCGGCGTGGCGGTGGACGGTGTATCTGGAGCCAGATTCACCCGTCTCTCTAGCCACGGGGTTGGCAGTCCCTGTTCCCTTCCAGATGCTGCTCTCAGGATCCGAGGCCTTCCCTGTGGGGGTGGGAAAGGGAATACGTTTTCATTTCTGTGCAAGTGAGGCTGGCGGAAATGAAAGCACTTCCTCTGCCCAGGGCAATGCTGGCTTTTCGAGCAGATTGCAGCAGTTGGGAGTATCAGAGGAGCACACTGGACTCACTCAGCGGTGTGCCGGATTCTGAGCGTAATTGACAGCTCATTCTTCTCAGGTGAAACGTGTGGTGAGCTGGGGATGAACATCTTGGGAGAAAAGTATCGAAGTCCCTGACTAGAGGCAGCTTTGAGGGGTCATGGGCGGCTCCACTGATGGAGACTGAAAGGCTAAGTACAGGGTCTGTCTGGAAAAAGCGCAACCATTGTTAATGTAACGAGAACGATTTGCATGACATTGATGTAGCCTGGCAACCAAGGAAAGTGTGCTGGAATGCGCATGTGTGAACAATGACGACTTCACTGTACTAGTCAGTGGGGACAGTGGATGCCGTTGAGTGAGCATGTTACTGTGTGACCATTGCATTCAAAACGACTGTGCGAGTACAGCAATGAATCTGCGTAAGATTTTACTTTAAGCTTGAACATTCCTCCATGGAAACTATTCGGATGATTCAGAAGGCTGTAGCTGTGGGTAACTGGTGATTGGCAGTGTCATCAAGACAACACACTCATTCGTGCATCACATCTCCTAAAGAGTTTTTTGAGAACTGTGTGAGGTCCCATGGTGTCTACTTTGAAGGGGACCGAGATGTCATTGTCCTGTGTGCAATGTTTCAAGTATCTTGTATCTCCATCAGTACACATCTGTGTTTTCCATAGTGCATGCCTGGATACCTTTTGGACAGACCCCGTATATCAGTGCAACTCTTAGGGTCATTATTAGGGGTTACCTAGAATTCAGAAGAGGCAGCGGGTTCAATGTTTCATTTTATATAAACGCTAAACTTCAGTTCAGAAGAGACTGAGTAAATGTGTTCTCAGAAATCCGTACAATCCATGTGCGGTGCCCCCACCACACTCCACGCCTCGTCAGAGTCGCTGCTGGGACGGGACCGGGCGGGTTCCGTGTGGACGTCAGGTGCTGGCATGGGCATCGGCAGGAGTGAGGGCAGGACTCCGCGTCCGTCCAGCTGGAAGCCGAGGACAGTGCTTCAGGTTTCACAGAGAGCGGCCCGGCCGCCCCGCGCCCAGCACTGAGGTGACCACCGCTGTCTGCTGTCTTTCCTCAGGAACCGTGGAGCACGCAGCACATCCCGGCGCTGTTCTCCGCCTTCTGCGGCCTCTTGGTCTCGCTTTCCTACCACCTGAGCAGGCAGAGCAGCGACCCCTCAGTGCTCCTGTGAGTAACGCATGCCCCCCACTGTGACACACACACACAGCTGTAACACATGCCCCCCACTGTGACACATACACAGCTGTAACACACCTGCACTGACACACACACACAGCTGTGAATAACACACCTGCACTGTGACACACACACAGCTGTGAATAACTCACCCTGCACTGTGACACACACAGCTGTGAATAACACACCCTACACTGTGACACACACAGCTGTGAATAACACCCTGCACTGTGACACACACACACACAGCTGTAACACACCTACACTGTGACACATACAGAACTGTGAGTAACACACCTGTCCTGTGACACACACACACACACACACACACACACACACTGTGTGTGTGGGTTCCTGCAGCCTTGCTTTCTCACCAAATGGGAGACAGCTGTGCAGTCCCAGTGGGGTCGGACTCTTCCTGGCTGGTCCCTGGGCGAGGGTGGCAGACATGCAGGTGGACCAGAGGCCCCTGAGCTGCCAGGACCACTTCAACGTCACTCTGTGCTCTGTATGGAGTGCACGGTACAGGAACGGACGGGGGCTGCAGCCCACGCTGCCTCTGCCTTTCCTGTGGGCGAGCACCCGAGATGCTGCAGCCTCCCCGCCAGGACCTCCTCGGTGTCTCCTAAGTGGCGCCTCTGCCTTAGCCCCAGGGGTCACACCAGGGAGACTATGCTGGCATCTCTGATAGGAATTGTAATGGGCACATATTTAAAAAAGTAAAATCTCTGTGTTTTCCTATTTTTAGGTCCTTTATTCAATGCAAATTATTGCCTAAATTTTTACATCAGAATCTGGAGGAGTTGGCTGAAGACCCTCTCCCCAAGAAGATGAAAGATTCGGTGGTGAGACACTTGTGTTATATACTGTTTGCACCAGTATCAGGGTGTGGAGCTTGTCGCAAACCAGGGCTCCCAGTGGGGCCCTAGCTGGCGGTATCCAAGAGCAAACCTTGCAGAGAGAGGTGCCCTGCCCTGGCCTGAGCCTGGCACATGGGCCTCGGGGACCTCTGCAGGGTGGGAGCCTGTCAGGGCCTCTGCAGGGTGGGAGCCTTCCAGGGCCTCTGAAGGCAGATGTTGTCCACATGCCGGAGACACTGGGTGGGTACTCAGCTGACGGCACTTGGCCTGGACAGTGAGTCAGCTCCACCCACTGCTGGCGCCAAGCAGCAGGCAGGCCGCACAGTGTGCAAACTGCTCTGATAAACACCCAAGCAAACTGCATTCCCGATGCCCCCCTCCCATGAGCTGCTGCACGTCTTCTTGCCTCAGCCTCGCGCTGAGCACTGAACACTCTCTCCGGGGTCTTTTGGTCCAGGCTGGCCTCTGCACAGCCCTTGTGAGGAGCGCTTGGGCTCCGGAGTTATGTCCAGGATGTTGGAGAAGGACGCAGCCCGGCTGGTCGGAGCGCATGAGGAAGGGGAGGGAGGAGTGGGAGGGAGGAATAAGTAGACCAAGGGGTGAAAGATGCCACTTCCTTGTTCACCAGGAAGATGGTGCTGGGGCCATGTCAGACCCCCTTTGAGCAGGGGCACCCTTTTTGGCATCAATGTCCAAGCATCAATACGTTGAGGAGCAATGCTCGTTGGTTATGTAATCTCCCGTTCATCCGAGTATCGGCCTTGGAGCAGTGTGATGTCTGTGGGTCGTGACTTTCCCGTGTTTCATAGGAACAACAGATGGAAGGAAAAGCAGTTAACGGTGGGTTGGTTGCAGGCCCCTCTGGCCAGGAGCTTGGCTCGTTGTCTTGGTCTGCCCAGCACACGGGGTGCTGGGCACGTGCCCCTGAACTTAGATGAGTGAACTGCTACCCACCCCTTCACGGCAACGTGTAGGGGTCAGAGCCAACAGGGTACCACTTGGGAAGCTTCATCTCAGCCCCTGCGCCTTTGATGTGGTCCCAATCCAGGCTAAAGCATTGGGGTTATTTCTCATCATGAGGGAATGAAAACGTGAGTCCCTGACTGTGAATAAGGGCAAGGTTCATTAATGTAACTTTTTTTAGAGAGAGGGGAAGGGAGGGAGAAAGAGAAGGAGAGAAACATCGATGTGAGAAACACCGATAGGTCGCCTCTCAAGCACCCCCAACGGAGACCTGGTCTGCAATCCAGGCGCGTGCCCTGAGGGGGCGTCAAAGAACCAGTCTTTGGGTTTGCAGGACGACGTCCAACCCACTCATCCACACCAGTCAGGGTGGCTCATTAGTTTTAAAAGCAGGGACGTGTTTAAGGGAATAGAAAGTGAAGCAGCAAGGGCTGACGAGATGGCAGCTAACAGAGAAAGAAGACACATCATATGCTGGGAGACTGATGGGGACGAGATCGAAATGACATTCCCAGGTCAGCATCTGCGAAAGCCACTGGGCGGCCTGAAGAATGCCCAGAAGTTTTCCCACGAATGTCTGAGAAAAACTCTCTTCCCCAAATGTTTCTTAATTTCCTGCTGGATGAAGGCGCTTGGTGATTTATTGTGGTAAAAGCAGTGCACGAATCACAGTGAAACGTGACGAGACGTCTGGCCGGCAGCGGCTGATAGCATTTCCCCGGCATAATGAGACGAGACGTGTGGGCAGGTGCTGGCTCCCTCGGTTCCCGCGCACGCTGAAAGGGCCTGTGCAAGCGAGAGCACATCCTTGCAGGAGGTTTCGTGTGATGTGTGTTCACTCCTCTGAAAAGCCTTCTGGTCTAATTATAATATTTTAATGGGACTATCAGATTCAGCTTTTACAGTTCGGTGCATAATGCTTCCTTTTGTGTCATAGTGTAAGTATAAAATTTCTCTCCTTGTCTGTGATTTTGTGTCTTTGTGGCTTTCTCTGGCCGTCTTGTATTCTCTCTCTCTCGCTCTCCCTCCCTCCCTCCCCCTCTCCCTCCCTCCCTCTCCCTCCTTCTCCCTCTCCCTCCCTCCCCTCCAGTTTTAGTTTGTATGAGAGGCCCCCAGAGAGCCAGCCTCCTGAGGTCAGTTTTCCATCCTCCCCCCTGTTCTGACTGTCGGGCCTCTGCGCATTTACTGTTACCCAGGTGACTCCATTCAGGTGACCCAAAGACTGCGCTTTAAGGGACGTTGACCTAGAAACGGAGCTACCTGTAGCGCTCACCCATTCCTGTACGAGCAACTTAAGATGCACACGCAGCTTGTTCCCAGACTCCAGTGGTTAATGAAAGCACAGGCCTCCCGCTGCTGTTTGCCGGGTCAGCCAGCCTTTCCCAGGTTCTGTACCCGCGGGCTCGCCCCTCAGCGGCATCGGCTTCGGCACTTCCTCACGCTCCCATTGGTTGCTTTCATTGTATCCGCTTTTCTCAGCTCCTGGAAACAAACCAACAAAACTACCCAGTCTTAGCTGTACAGTTCAAACAGCTGCTTTCAAACTGCTGTTCGTATCGTGTTTGGGATGCTGTGCCCCCCACCCCCAGCCCTGTGTAAATCTCCTGGCTGCGCGGTGCTGCTGGGCCAGGGCTTCCGAAGCCTCCTTTCAGGATTGGAGCGTGAGGTGCCGCATCAGATGCCACGTGGGTTTAAAACGTTTTACATGCTAAGAGCCGATACATTTATTAAATACGCATGGACTCACCGTCAACATTGGGAAAATGTTAATAGTACTGGATATTGTTTTAGAAGTTCTGGCTAGCACAAGTCTTGAAAGAGAAACAAGTGTAGATTGCATTATTGTATTCAAATGGAACACACAGAAAAGTTTATTAGAATCGACCGTGATTAACAAGGGAATCCATAAATACCCTCAGAGACAAGAAAATCTAGAAAAGCGAGAACATTCTAACACATCAAAAAAAACCCTTAAAAAATGTAATGAAAACATAATTCAACTGACAATAGCAACAAAATATATGAATCGATGATGGGAATGATTTTAACAAGTGTCAGAAATAAAGAAAACTACCACAGCTTATTAAAATGCAAATGAGGTTATGAATGAGGTGTGATAAACAGACATGGCCTGATTTTGGGGTGGGAAGGCCGAGATTTATTAAGTGCCATTTCTTTCTAATAAATTTGTAGTTTAATATAGTCCAAAGCAGTTATAAAGGCATTTTGTTTATAACTTGGAGAAATGATTCTAAGGTTCATTGAAAAGAATAGCAGTTAATAGCCTTAAAAAATCTAAGAAAGAAAAATAAGAAAGAGGAACTTAGCACTTTGAGATTTAGTAGTATATTATAAAGACTGAGTAATCAAAAAAAATGAGATTCATCCAAAATTAGAGAATGAGATTAGTAAATCAGCGAGACACAGAAAGGAGACGAATTATTTATGTGAATTTATTATGTAAAACTTAAATGTCACACTGGGAACTGATTATTCGGTATATGGTGTGGAGGTGTTTGCTGAGCGGTGGGAGGGAGAGGGAATTTTGTGCGCTCAGCCCGCACCAGACACCAGCGCGTGAGAGAGGGAGCCAGGAGGAGGGAGGTCGGATGGGACTTCCGTCTCGGGTGTGATGGTGGGCCAGATCACTGGAACCAAACTGTGCGCTGATTGAAACCAAATATTCTGAATCAAATACAAAAAAATCCTTTAATGTAGCAAGAAACTAACAAAACAATGAGAAGTTATCAGGTTAAAACTGCAGTGAGCAAGGACACCTGGAAGAAGCAGAGCGGGGTGCTTCTCCTGCCTCCGGAGCATCTGTCTGAGGGGACCGTGGGCCGCGGTTCTCAGCTCTCGGGCTGCAGGGAAGAGACACTGTAGCCTGTCCTGCCAGGGCGGGCGTCCAGTGTTAGAGGGTCCACTCTTCAAGCCGGGGCACTAGAGGGCCCGCCCTCAGTGGGAGGGTGAACCAGAGGGAATGACCTCCACCCTCCTCAGCATTAGGGGCATGCGAGCAAACCCACCCCAGTGCTAAGCATCCGAACAACAAGGCAGTCCTTGAAGTGTTGCAGTTCTGCATGGATTTACAGTCCAAATTATGTAATCTGGGTGGCACAGAACGCCTCAGTCTAAGAACACAGTGTAAAGCGGCCTCCAGCTGGGAACACCTCCCAGCAGAAACAAACACAAATTTTCCACAGTGGACTCCATCCTCCTGGGCCCTCAAGGCCTGATTGCTGATGTCAAGTCTGTAAGGGGAATGAACATTTTACAAAGAAAATTTAAAACTATACAAGGAAACAAGGAACCAAAAGGTACAGATCTGCAAATACTTCAGATGCAGGAGCTGCCAGACACAAATTTTACAACTTCCCATACTATGTTTAAAGAATAAACATGGCTTAAAATTTGTAGGCAGTGGGAAATATTTAAAATGATCCATCATGTTTGAAAGAGAGCCAAATAGACCTTTTAAACAAAAGCCCCCAAAAGAAGCAGCTATAGGTACACACACACACACACACGGGGGATTAGACACCTCTGAAGAGAGAATTATTGAACTGAAAGATAAAGACAGAAGGAAGTATCCCAGTTTCACCACACACAGACAAACAAAAATCAGAAATCGGAACGAGATGAAGAAATGTGAGGGATAGAGTAAGAGATCTAACATATATCTAATAAAAAATTCCAGAAAAAGGGACAGGCATAATTGATATTTGATGAGGGACTGTCTGAGAACTTGCCAGCATTGATGAAAAACACGGATGTCGAGATTTTAAAGCCCTGGTGAACAGCAAGCAGGCACATGGAAGAAACACGGGTCACGCCCGAAGGACTCCGAGAATGAGACCGAGAGACCCCGAGGATGACGACCACCCTGAAGCGGTTAAACAACTGAACAGACCACATTTAAAGGGACCGGAGAAGCCAGAAGACAGTCGTTCCCTATCCTTACTGTTCCGTGAATAAAGGAACTGCCGAGCCGGCATCTACGTCCAGTAAAAACACCTTTCAAGGATGAGGGCACCGTAAAAATGCTGTAGACACACAAAAGCTGAGAGACCCTCGCTAGATATAGTTCTGAAGGATATTCTTCAGTAGAAAGGGGTCTCAGATGGAAGGCCTAGTTAGCAAGAAAGCAGAAAGAGAAAAAAAAGTGGCAGAGATGTTAGTAAATATAAACAAGTGTAAACTGTGTAAAACCATAGTAAGAGTCCATGGTTGTAAAGAACGTAAGGTAGGATTAGAATATGTGACTACAATAACACACAGGCTTGAATGGAAAGAGAAATAGACTCCAAGACTTGAAAGTGTTGGGCAGTTTCCGGGAGACAAATAGAGCTGTTGATCAGCTTCAGGCAGCGGTAGGTTAAGCACGCCCGTGGGGATGTCTGCTGGAAGGGTTTCTGATTCTGCCAAAGGACCGTGTGGCTCCAACCCTGGGCACAGGGGAAAACGGAACAATGAACGAGCAGTTCTCTGTAAGTAACAGAATATGAGAGGTCTCTTCTGCCACACGACAGTTCTTCCGCGTCCGTTCCAGATGGAGTGGAACCCGCATGTGTGGTGACAAAACCTGAAAGCACTTGTCATCCTAATAAAAGGCATTATCTTTATGATACCAGTCTAGGAAAGCATTGTTAAAAATGGCACAAAAATTCAAGTTCATTAAAACTATGACCTTTGGCCCTGACTGGTATGGCTCAGTGGATGGAGCACCGGCCTGCGAACCAAAGTGTTGCGGGTTCGATTCCTAGTCAGGGCACATGCCTGGGTTGCAAGCTAGGTCGCCAGTAGGGGGCGTGTGAGAGGCAACCACACCTGGATGTTTCTCTCCCACTTACTCCCTCCCTCTCTCTAAAAGTAAATAAACAAAATTTTTTAAAAATTAGGACCTTTGATTTATCAAATAATACTGAAAAAGAGAGAAAAAGCAAACCACAGAATGGGCAACAATTACTGAAACATGTATAGTTGACAAAGCACCACTGTTGAGGTGGGTGTACAGTTCTAATCAGTCAGTAAGACAAGCTGGTATCTCAGTTAAAAATAGGCAGAAGACTGGTACATGCATTTCACAAAGAGCAGAGTAAATGGCCAGAACACTAATGCCCAGTAGCCTCCTCTTATCCTCCGTTTTGTTTTCTGTGGTTTCAGGATCCCACGGTCACCTGAGGTTTGAAAGTAGGAAATGGAAAATTCCAGAAATAGACAGTTTATAAGTTTGAAAATTTGTGCCTTTCTGAGTGGCACAATGCGCTCTCTCGCTGACTCATTGCATCCAGCCTGGGACATGGGTCGCCCCCTCACCCGGGGTCTCCACACGGCCTGTGCCCCGCCCACTCAGTCTCTCATTGGCTCGCTTGGCTGTCAGACTGACTGGCGTGGGGCACAGTGCTGTGTTCAGGTTGCCCTGTGTTACTTCATAACGGTCCCCAAATGAGAGCAGTGGTGCTGGCAGTTCGAATGTGTCACCGAGAAGCCGTAAAGGGCTTCCTCTAAGTGAGTAAGTGTGCATTAAGTAAATAGGTGTGTGTAGGAAAAAATAAAGTGCAGCTAGGGTTCAGTACTATTCAAGTGTTGACAACCGTTTTGGGCAAGAGAAGTCGCACACACTGTTGGAAGTAGTGTGAATCAGTGTATCCACTTTGGAAACAGTCTGGGGTTACAAAGTGCCAGCTACGTACACACCGCAGCCAGCAGTGCTCCCGGATATCTGCCCTGGGCAGACCTTGCACACCTGTACCAGCGCACGCGTACACGTGTAAGACCGCTCACGAGGACTTCTCCGTAAGAACCCCAGGCTGAAGCCCCTGGAAACTCCGCCCACAGCAGCACGGGGGCTCCAGAGTACAGGAGGAGCCCTTCCGACAGCCACGTGCCGTGGATGGGCGAACCTTAGCCACGTAATGTGAGCGAAGGAAGCAAGACGGCACGTGCATCCAGGATGGAGCCGTCCGTCTAAGACGGGGTGACAGTAGGCAAACTAGACCGGAGGGCTTCTAGTCACACTTATAAAATACGTGAGCAGCAAAATCATTTTTTTAAGGCAAGAAAGTGATCTTCGCCAGAGTTAGGGAAGTTGATAGGAACCCCCAGGAGGGAAAAGAATGGTTTGTGGCAGGGGACCACGTACCAGGGGCTTTCTGGGCAGTGGGGATGCTGGATTCTTGAAGCAGTTGGTGGTTACTAGGGCATTTGCTTTGTAATTATCCTTTAAATTGTGCATATGTATTTTATGCACTTTTCAAAAAAGTATAAATGAAATAAAATATTTATTCAGGTTCTAGAGAGCGAAGGGTTTTCCAGACTTGGATTCTATGAAATAAAAACACACACAAGGAGTTGGATTTGAGTACACGAAAATTTTACTTCTGTATGTAAAACAGGCAATAAAATTTGAATAATTTATTAAAATATTTGCAAATTGGACACAAAATAAATATCTCTTATCATTCATGTAATTTAATTTTAAAAATTATAAGCAAATGATATTATTGCATATATTTCATTTAGGAACCAAATATTTAGCATGTAAACAGATGACACACATCTACACTTTTTGTGACTAAGAAATGCAGAGTGAAATCAGAGGGCATAGTTTTGGTCCACACAGCACAGGATGAGTTAATGGTATTGCCAATTGTGACACGGTGAGATCTCTAAGACTTTGTTTGTATTTGTGTAAATTATTACAATCATTTGGAAAAGCATAACTCATCAAGGATTGTAAAACATTCATAACCTATGACATAGTAAATCTATTTGTCAGTTTTTCTAGGGAATTAGTTCAAACTGTGAAAAGAGATTTAGGTGCAGAGAGACAATGACCCAGCGTAATCCACCACTGCCAACGGGGAAGGCAGCCCGCCAGGGGGTTCAGAGGGTTTGCACAGCCCCAGTTCATTCCGACTGATATTTCGAGTGCCCACCACGACACCGCTTGTATATGCGTGTGCCTGTGTGGATGGCACAGCAAGATGGCAAGTTATTTAGCCACTCAGTGACTATTAGGACGTCTATACAATAACATACATAATAATGTCAGATGCTTACAAAAGGAAGTTCTGTTGAAAAAGGTAGAAATTATATGCGCACTAAGAATAGGCATTTATAAAATACTTGTAAAAACCGTATACTTCTTGATTACAACTAGGACCCGTGGTTCAGCATTCACAGGCAAAAATAGGGGCCCAGCAAACACAAACATGCAAATGCTGTTAGTGTCAGAATGTAATGATCGTGAATGACCTCCCCTTCTCCGTGTCCCAGAGTGCTGCAGTGTTGTGATGTCGCCCTATAATGGAAAATTTAATAGTAAGAATTACAGAGACCTTCCAAATTTGCATTTCACTTAGATCTTTTGTACTCGTATTTTTCTAAGATCTCAGATTGTACGATCTACTTTTAAGGCAATTATCAAAATGAAACACATACTCTAAAACTCTTGTTTAAATAAGTAATCCAGCAGAGTCATGGATTGTTTTAGGCTTCAAACATGTGAAGGGAGAGGGAAATAACAGTAATTAGTCTTCTGTGTAACAAAAGGGAAACCCACCCCCTACAAAACGCGTGCAAACACACACCGCCTTCATCCTGTTCTGTTCTCAGTATCTGTTTGGTGCCCATACTTCCAATACCTGATTATTGTCGCTTTGTAATAAGCCTTGAAATCAGACGTTGTGTGTCCTCCAACTTGGTTCTCTTTTTTCCAAGTTGTTTATATCTTTCAGAATCAGAGCTATAGAATATATAAGTGAGCAAGAAATTATTTAACAGGAAAACCGATCAGAATTACCACCTTTTTACAATGTTACAGGCCACTGCCACAGGCCACAGCCACACTCTCTGAGGTTCAGATGTCTTTCAAGATTCTTCTGAAACAAAAATTATCAAGAATAAAATTTCCGGAGCAGATAATATCTACTTCGTGGTGGCTGTAAGGAAAGAGGGAACCATTGCCTTTTTATTTTGCTGATGTTACTTTCACCAATATTGCCAGGGCTATAGTTTCATTAATTAGCACCAAGAATGCAAAGTTCAGTAATTACTATTTAATTTATAAGTACATCTTTCTTGGTAAAGAATCTGTTCGAAACTTTTGTTGGCTAAACTTTTTTATTGATTTTTTTTAGAGAGAGAGAAATGTTGATTTGTATTCCACTTATTTACACATTCATTGGTTGATTCTTGTTTGTGCCCTGACCGGGGATCAGACCCACAACCTTGGCGTATTGGAATGATTCTCTAACCAGCTGAGCTACTGGCCAAGGCCTGGATAGATGTTTTGCAGATATTTTTTCAAGTCTTCGGCTAGCCTTTTCACTCCCTAACTGTCTTCTGAACAGCAGATGTGTTAAATCTTCCTGAAGTCCAGTGCGATGACTTTTTTCTTTTATAGTTCTAACTTCTAGTGTCCTAGATGAGAAAGCTTTGGCAAACCTAAGATCAGTAAGATTTCCCCTTATGTTTTCTTGGAGAAATTTGATCGTTTCCGTTAGGTTTATGATGCATGCTAAGTTCTGTATGTGATGTGAGGCGTCAAAACGTTTTTTGTAGCTGTTTTGTTTTTCGTAGATGGCGATTCCGCTCTTCCCACACCTGTTGAATACATGACCCCTCCCCTCATTTAGGGGAAGATGTCCTTTCACTTTGGCGCTTTCATTTAAAATCAGCTGACCGTATATGTGTTGATCCATTTCTGGACCCTCTGTTCTTTGCTTTAGATGTCTGTTTTGGACCAGTACCGTCCGTACCTACTTACTGTAGCTTGTTACTAAGCCTAATCAGGCGTTGTAAAACGTAAAATCTGCTCTGGTCCAAAGAAATAGTTAAGTGTATAAGAAATTTCTGTTTGATGCACCCAGGTTGTTTGCATGTTAAAATATAAGCTACGCTAAGGCCAAGTGCAGATTACTTGACCTTGACGTTTCTTTATCAGACCTGGGCGTCTTGTACCTGACTGTGTTTATAGAGAAGAACCCCCCTTCTCCCTGTGGGTGGCAGGTGCAGGCTAGCCTTACGTGGCCTTCTCCGCCTCCTTTGCGTTAGTTCCCCTGATATTCCCCGAGTCGGAGGTGGTGAAGGGTCCACCCAGGGTGCGCCACTGGGGATATATGTGGTGAGTGACGGGCTGAGCGGACAGTTTGTCCAGGGTCCATGTCCTGCCCCCTGCTTTGCCTGGTGACACTGAGTTGCAGAGAGAAGCATGAACTTGACCGCTGGTTTTCTCTTCACAGAAGGATGTCTTAAAGTCGGACCTCCTTGTGTGCGCGGTGGCCGCGGTCCTGTCCTTCGCAGTGAGTGCCAGCACTGTGTTCCTGTCCTTGCGAGTACGTACCATTCGCTAGTCCCCTTCCCACGGAGGGGCCCTGGGGACGCAGGGGACAGTGGAGCCGGAGGGAGGGAACAGAGGGCCCGCTGGGAGGTTTGAGGAGGTTTGTCCATGGGCCGGGAGGAGTGTGTCCGGCGGAAGCTTGGTCCACTGGCAGGTCTGGCTCAGGAGTTTCACCCCTTCTCTGTCCAACTTCCGGTGCCACAGCCTGTCTTGTGCACTCCCCAGTGGGGACAGCACTGGTCATAGGACCGGCTGAGGCCACCGCAGGGAAGGGAGGGGTTACCACAGCATGAGTGACGCGGAGGTCACAGAGCTAAAAAGATGACTGGAACATAATCATCCTTAGAAAAGCAGAAATGGAGAAACCTACATGGGGGTTCTGGCTCAAGGTTCTTGCGGACAGTTGCTGTCTCTGTATAAAAATGTTATATATTTATGGCTTCTTTCAATGTGGGAAAGTCTAATTTTGTGATTCTTCACCCCTTCTTTAAAAAAAAGTATCCCAGTGGGCAGAATTCCCCCGGCCTCTGGACTTCCCCTGGCGGGTTCTCCACCCCATGCCGGTGGTTCCCGGTGCTTCTCAGCACAGGGACGGGTCTCGGGAGACGTTCAAAGGCTGAAGTAAGACAGCCTTTGAGTTTGTACCTGTCCCTTAAGAGGAAAACGGGGAAGGGCGGTCGTGTCCCATGTCATTCCTGGGCGGCCCTGCCCCATCCCCATGCGGAACGATGCCATGGGTCTGCCCTCGGTTCTCACAGCCATTCCTCAGCGTGGTGCTCTTCATCCTGGCCGGCGCCGTGGGGTTCGTCACCCACTACCTGCTCCCTCAGCTCCGCAAGCACCACCCGTGGATGTGGATGTCACACCCCGTCCTTAAGAGCCGGGAGTATCAGCAACGGGAAGTGCAAGGTTAGTGTCCTCCCGAACACCACGGAGTGCCGGGTGCACCTCGAGCCGGGGAGCGGGCATTAGAATGTGGATGTGCTTGGTGCCGCAGAACTGTGCACTTGAACTTGGTTACAGGGGTAGATGTTACATCACCTGTGTTTCACCACACTCAGGAAGGAAGCGTGTGTTCCTTGGAGTATGCTGATTGTGCCCAGAGCAAGAGTCGGTTAGAGGCATGTTTTGTGAAAACGGTGATTGGTCTTTAGCTTTGAGGAAGAATTTACATCACAGGGAACTGAAAGCTGTGCTATTCCAGTTAGGGAGACCGGGAGCCAACAAGGGCATCAGTCGATGGCCCTCCCATCCTCCACAAATGGAGGTGGGGATGTGGCAGAGACTGACTTATAACCTTCAGGACCCCGAACCCTTGAACTTGAACTGGCTTTGCTCACCTACACCTAGACCTGCCCGACTTAGCGATTCCGGGGCTGCCTCTGGCCAGATCGTGGACCCGCCCATAATCCCGGCGGTGTCAGAGCTTCTCTCCCAGGGATTTCCCTGCCCGGCCTCTCCCAGCTCCATGGTGGGCGGACGGCAGGAGGATTGGTGTGTCCTCATTTTGGACACCTCCCAGTCATCGGGGACAGTTTATAGCTACAGTGTGCAACTAGTTGATGCTGCCGATTCCACACAGAACCTCGCAGCCCAGTGACTTTCGACCTTCTCCATCCCACGGCACACGGGAACTATGACTGAACTTCTGCAGCACTCCAACAAATATCTTTTTTGCCAGTCTGAGGAAAAAAATAGATATAATTTTGATTCAACCATACCAGATGGCCATTGTTGTATTGTTGCTGTTTCTTTATTTGACGGACTTAAGGGAAAAGAAGTCAGCGCCCCTGACCAAATAGATGTTGCGTGTTAAAAATTCTTGTGGCACACGGCTTGAATGTCGCTGGTCTGGCCCACTGTAACTTCTCTGTTGCTGAGTGGGGTATCTGGTCGTCCCCACGCCCAGGCACAAGGAGCCGTGAGGGGCACCAGGGTCTGCTGAGCCCCAGGAGCGCTCTGGACCCAGCTGGGTTTGTCATCGGTAGCCTAAGTAGCCTAGTGTGGCCATAGGGGGAGGGGTGGGGGTTAATAGAAATGAAAAGAAACAAAGCAATCACTTACGATGCCATAAAAAATACGGAGCGTTTCTTCAAGGCACATCTTTGGGAGGCCACGAGGAGCTGCCTTCATTGGAAACCGCCAAGCAGGAAAACTGGCTCGGTCAGTGGAGGAGTGTGGCGTCATGGGTCTGCGGCCAGCTTGAGGTTGAGAGGGTGCAGGAGGGTGGCTCAAGCTTGCTCTTCGTCCTGCGACAGGAAGGACCGAATGAGGGTCACACTGTGTAATGGATGTTCTGAATGCTTCTTTCAATGTCCGGTGCCACTGAAATGCAAATACTTACTCTCAGTATTACGAGCACTGAGGGAAGCCGGGCTCTGGTAGGAGGGATTTACAGGGGTGGGTCCACCTTACAGCCCCCTTGCAGAGAAAGGGCCGTGGGAAGGGCACCTCCTTGTGGGTGGGCAGAGGGAGGGACGAGCAGACGAACTCTACAGAACCTCTGCAGTGTTAAATGAAGGTCACATTTCCCTGTTGTTTCCCAAACCTTGAGAAAAACCGACTTTTGGTGACTTATTATTGTGGCGTCATCAGTGAGCAGTCGCTAGGGATTTGACTGCGGAAAGCGCACATCATGTGTACGTCATCTGTCTGTCCCTGCCTGGAAGAGGGGAGGGAACTTGTCGGGCTGAGAGAAGGTGGGTAAGACAGCTCAGGCTCCGCCCCCTCACTGTGCCCGCTCAGAGGTGGGACTCAGCCCTGGCAGAGGAGAGCGGGCGGTTTAAATCTTGGGATTATTTTTTTTAGTGTAATTGTTTTCCTCCCTGGACCTAACCGAGCCCAGTTTAAATCAGAACCACCTAGCTGTTTGAAAACTGGGGTCCTACTTGGACCCCAGTAGGGGTCCCAGACCACGTGGGGTGAGTGTGAGCAGGTGGCCTCGTCCAGGGGGCGGCTGAGCAGGCGCCGGGGACCTCTGTCCGGAGGCTCGGGCGGGCAGCGTGCACATCAGCACAGGCTCGGGCAGACGCTCCGGATGTTTATTTCACTTGCCCACGCCAGCTGCTTATGAGCTGCCTGAAACCTAGCCAAATGTGGGCAAATCAGGCACAAAACGCAAAGCACATTGCACTTCCAAATCATGTGTTTGGAAGGACAAAACCCAAATATTTAAAATACGTTTGCATGAGCTTGCCGAAGCCCTATCACCCATTTTGGTGTTTTCCACATCCCGGGTTTGCCGGCCGCCTCTCCCTGGCCTCCTGCCGTGGGGCACTTCGCTCTCCATTTCCCCTGCCAGCAGCAGTCACGCACAGGCCACTCAGGCCGCTCACGTAACTCTCAGCGTGAAGACGGCACTCCGTCTTGCCTCCCAGGGAGTCCCCGGACCATGTGGCTGGGAAGAGGGGGGCAGAGCAGGGCTGGCAAGTCTGTGGTTGTCCCTGGAACCCCCGGTCCCATACCGAACGTCACCCACTGGAAACAGCCCTGAAATGGGGCCAGCGGCAGGCACTGCAGCACCGCCGATTCGGTTCTTCACTTCTGACACCGATTTATGAGCCTTGCCCCATCCCAGCCCCCAGCTCTGCTCTCCGACAACATCAGAGCTGGAAGCATAAAATTCTCTCACTCACATCCCAGTTCAGGAGTCAGATGAACGAACGCCGGGATGCTGTGAGCGTGACTGAGTTAGTTGCATTAAATGTGGATGCGTGAGGTGGCTCTTCTTTTTTTTTTTTTTTTGCTCTATTTCCCGTCGATCTTAGTGACTCATGCTGAAAATATTGAGTAGACAGCTCACAAATGGCACCTTATTAGTCAAGTGTGGAACTTTTGAGAATGTATGTGCAAGGAGCACTGGAGTTTTGGAAAATGAAACAAATCTATCATCCTGAATGTGATGATTCGAGACAGATGACTTCGTTGAGTCTCCCCTATTGGAACAGGAGTAACTTGTTTTATCCACGAACTTCCTAAGGGAATTATGTCGGGGGTGTTTTCTTTTCAAATTAAGCATTTTTATTTTCTTCAGACAAATAGTCAGAAGTGGGATTGCTGGATTGGGTGGTAGTCTGTCTTGTTAATTCAATTTATTGGGCTGACATGAATTAATAAGATCGTACAGGTTCCAAGTATGCAACGCTATGGTGCGTTATCTGGAATTACGTCATTTTGAAAAGGAATAATGGGGTTGAGTCTCATTTTCACTTAGTCCTGCAAGGAGCAATTTCTGAAATATCATCATTCTGGGCTCTTAAGAATGAAAAAAAATAGAAGTGGTCTGATTTGATGACCCTCTTATCATAAAATCAGGACTCACTGGGTTGAAAACAGAATGAGATAAAGAGTAAGTGCATGGTTGGCTTCCACTTGTCTCCCCGTGTATTCCCTCAGAAAATGTGTGTGACTGTGCTAGTCACAGAAAAATAATTATTGAGTTTCTACATGAAGCCAGGCCTGTGCACCAGTGAGACAGAACCACTAAGACATATTTCCTGTCAGCGAAGATTGTCTGACCTCATTAGCAAACCAGTGGCTGCGCCAGAACAGAGGACCCGCGGTCGCTCCATGCAGTGACGCGGGGCCAGCACTCCGTACAGCCTTGAAGGAGACTCCAAGAAGCAGGAGGCCCAGACCTTCAGTGGGGCACCCCCAATCAATTGCACGTTCCATGGTTAAGCTTTTCCAACTGGTTGCATATGCGTGTAAGACAGAAAATATACGGGATCATGTAATTTAGTGTTAATGTCTGGTGCATAGTAGGTGGTCAATAATACTGGTTGAGTGTACAATGAATGACTAGTGTTTTGTGAATCCACCGGAAGGAGAGTTTCCTGCAGGCTGGCGGAGTGTGCCGTGCACTGTGACAAACACACGGGCAGGCTCATTCCACTGCGAACATGTGGTTGCTGAGAAAGCTAAAGCTGTAATTTTTGAATTAAGTTTTGCATTGGAATAAGTGGATAAAAGATTGCAGACATAACAACGTCAATCGAAAATCTTTTAAACTATAATTTTAAAAATTCGCTTAGGAAATGAATTCACAGATGAGTCATGAATTCATAATTCTTAAATGAGATTTACTGTGCGTTTTAGCAGATCTTTCCTGTCCGTTTGCGGACAGACTGGTGTCTGCGTGTGAGAGACATGGGCTCTGAGAGATACCGCTTTTCCTAATGTACTTTTCATTTATATCAGAGTAACACACAGTGTTAAAAATAACACAGAGCGAGTGGTGATGAAAAGCAGCAGCCCCCTGTCAGCTTCTTCCCATCTCTGATGCCTCCTCTCCCGAGAACATTGCTTTCTTCTCTTTAGATACTTCTCCTGGTATTCACCATGATTCTTGCAAATAATGTGCATATTCTGCTTTTTCTCCATATTTCAGATTTACCTTTCTACTGACTTCCTGTCACAAAAAAGAAAGTGTTGTTCTCATATCTTTCCTTCTATGTTAACGCTTTCCTCCTTGCTCCCAAGGTAGTTTTAGTTTTTGTTGAACATGCTCTTTTTGACTGGCGAGTCTAATTGTGTTCATTTCTAACGCCACAGTGTAGCACGATTACATTTCTTTGCTTGTTAGTTCTGACGGAGCACTTGCTCTCTCTCCTAAAAGCTGTGAAAGGCACCTCTCCGTTCAGTTTCCGCCCAGGAAGCCTGTCAGATCATCTCTGAGCTCCGCCCCCAGACTCTCTCCAGGAATCTACGCCACTTGTTCCTTGTTCCTTCCTCATTTTGAAGGAGACACGTCCGCCAGCCATTCCAGAGAAGCATGCATGGGAAGGAAACTCCTGAGACTTCGGCCATGTCAAAGCAGTTCATTCTTTTTGCACTCAGTTGGGTGGTCTGTAATGTGCAGCCTGTGAGGATGTAAGAGCTCCTCTCAGAATTCCAAGGGAAGGGCCCGTGGTCTCCCAGCTTCCACTGCCGCTGTTGAAAAGTCAGATGTCTTCCCGACTCCTGGTACTTTGTATGGGACCAGGCCTTTTGGGAAGGTTAGGAGGGAATTAAATCGTCATGGCCCCGAGAACGGGCTTTGGAACAATCTCGGCGGGTTCAGATCCTGGCTCTGTCACATTGGTTGCGCTTAACCATTGCGATTCAGTTTTCCCATCTGCGATTGGAGTTCCTACAGCAGAGGCTTGCTGGGCGATGAAATTAATCGAGACAGGAAATGCTGAGCGTTGGGCACAGCCCTCAGCGGGCAGAGCTCGCTCAGGGAGCGCCCACCCCTCGTCCTCTTCCCCATCACTTCGCGCCTTCCCTCACGCCCGTCTCGCCCGCTGTGCTAGGCAGCTGGTGGCCCGTTATGCTCTGGACGTCCACGTGCTGCAGTCGTGAAATTTTTGATCAATGGGTGATAATGCTGCCTGCATGATCTAGTTCACAGAATTTCTGTGGCGATTCAATCAGCTGGATAATACATGTAAAAATCTTTTGAAATGTATATAGCGCCAGACGATTGTCTGATTTCACGACATAAAGGCTGTGCCAGGGTCTTTGGGAGCTGTTGTTCATGTGTCTGTGTGTCTGTGCCGAGGAGATGACACAGTTCTGGGGGGAACATATTCTGTACCCCCTTTTCTCCCCCATTGAAGAGATGCTAGCTGCAGCGGGCGGTTAGAGACCCAGAAAACCCTCTAAAGCCTCTTTAATTCAAAGCGACTAAAACAGTCTGAAGCGCAAACTGAACCAGAACCAGTGGGCTGCGTGGTCTCATTTGCTGCGGTGCTTCTATAGGATCCTGTATCCCAAATGCCAAGGAAGAGCTTAGTGCTGGTATGTCAGACACAGCCTGCCTGTTGGGAGCTGGCCTTGTTAACTGAGCCGTGGGCTCTTATTCCCAGGCACTCTTCCTTCCTGCCCTTTCTCTCCTGCCTGCCCGGCCCCGCTCCTCCCGCACCACCCACTCTGGCTGGTCTGGAGTCTGGGTGCTCCATCAGGAAAGTTATTTTCCTGTGTGAGCCTCTACAGGCTGGAGGGGTGCTGGGACTGGCGGTACCACCGGCTCGCACCACAGCAGGAAGAAAGAAAAGTGGAATCCAGTTACCTGCGCCCGAGAGAGGCTAGGTGGAGGGGGCTGCAGCAGTGGGAGGGGACAGGCTTGGGGACGGAGCTGGGGGAAGGGCTTGGGGACAGCTCGGTAGTCGCCTGCCAACTCCGGTTCCAGCTCTCCAGGTCACGGGCATTCACCCAAGTGCCCGCTGGGGTTCTTCTAGCTGCCGATGAACCCCAGACAATGTGGAAGTAAAGGCAGTGGTCAGTCACTGGAGAAGCAGGAAAACTAACCCTGACAACCAGGAAGTCTTGAAACGCAGCCGTGAGTGTGCGGGCGCCCCTGCATCAGACGGCCCGTGGGCCTGCGCGCCCGGCCGGCCAGAGGGGCCACTGTGATGAGTCCCGACGCAGATTCTCCGAGCAGCGGCGGTTGAGGCTTTATCTGCAGCAGTCTAACCCTCATCACGGCACTTTATGATGGGATGATAGATGGGGGTGCCGGGTGGGGAAATGGAAACGGTGTTTTAAAATAGTCTTGTGGTTTAAGTAGCATACACGTCACTACATACCTGAGAAGAATTCTGGTCTGGCGAGCCTGGCGGTCACTGGGCACCTGCTGCGTCCTGGCTGCTGGGCCAGGTGTGGGGAGGGAGAGTGAGTGACAGCGTGACCCTCGCTCGTGGCCAGACGCTTGTTCCGCCGGGGAGTTTCCCCCTTCACGTGCCCCCACAGAGAGGGGCTGTGCAAGGCCGTCCTAACCGTCTGCCGGTGAGGGCTGTGAAAACGACTCCACTGCTGCTGCAGGGAGGGGGAAGCGCATACTGCACAGACTCTCCGCAGAGCTTGCCCTTCGAGGAGAGAGGTGGCAAGGACGCATTTTCATTCCCAGCAAGCTAACGACAAAGTCACTGGGGTGGTTTTGGGAATAGGAGCTAAACATTTTATAAAACTGAGTTAGACTTCATATCAAATGAAATTCCAGGTGGATTGAAGATGTTTTTTAAAAAAATTGTTACACCCTGGCTGGTGTGGCTTAGTGGATTGAGTGCTGGCCTGTGAACCAAAGGGTCGCTGGTTTGACTCCCAGTCTAGGGCACATGCCTGGGTTGCAGATGGGTCAAGTCCCCATTAGGGGGCGCGTGAGAGGCAACCACACATTGATGTTTCTCTCCCTCTCTCCTTCCCTTTCCCTCTAAAAATAAATAAATAAAATCTCTAAAAAACTTTTTAAAGTAGAAGGAAAATTAAGGAACAAGAGTAGCAATGCAAAAATATATTGGTCAAGTTATATAATCTTGGTTGCAGAGGAAGAGTTGTCTAAACATGGCCCCCAAATCAAAAGCCACTGAGGAAACAACTGAAACATTTTATTCCTTCAAAAATGGACACGTTAATTTCCTGATTCCCAGATGTTGCTCCTTACCACCTTGTCTTCCTCTCTGAGAGGTTTGTCATGATGTTGAACCCGATCATGCTCATCAGTTTGTTCACAAACGTTCATAGGACAGTCATCACACGTGAGGGACTGTGCGGAAGGCCGGGGAGCCACTGGGGGCAAGGCCACCGCGGCCTCGCCGGGCTGCGGGGTGGGGGGAGCCTTTGGAGAAAGGGAGGGTTGTCAGCCGGGAATCAGTCCGGACCCCTGCAAGGCAGGCTGCGTCCCCAGCAGAAGCCCCTGCTTCTCCCCAGACTTCGTTCTCCTGGGGGTCTGCTTAGTTGATCAGGCTGTTATCAGTCGATCAGGGATGTCACCTAGAGGTGCTGAGTGGCACCCAAGGAGCGGGTGCGGTGCAAAATGCTGAATGTGATGCAGAAAGACAGCCCTGGCTCTTTCTTGCGGGAGAAGAGTAGGGGCCAGAAGGAGTATATGGGGGTTCTCATTTGGATTTGAGAGTGAAAGAATGGCTTCTTTGAGGAGGTGGCATTTGATGTTAGGCCTGGAGGTGGAGAGGGGGTTAACCCTCAAAGTGGAGGGAGCGGATCCCAGGCCCAAGAAAAAACCCCCGGCATCCCCAACGTTGGTTAATGGGAACGGGGAGGCCCAGAGGACCCCGGGTTTTTCCTGAACAGGATTCTAGGGCTTGGAGCGACAGGGCAATGCTATCTGCTCTCCATTTAAGGACGGTCACCTACCCTCGGATGGCCGTTCCATCCTGCAGGGTCTCTGTCTTGGTCGCCTCGGGTGGCCGGCCCGGGGACCTGAGCTGCACCCATGCGGAAGAGCCTCGAGCACATCCGGGCCCCACAAGGCAAGGAGCCTCCTGTCCTTGCGGCTTCCATCGTAATTCAGGATCCGGATTCAAGAAAATGACCTTCCTAAAGATAAAAACATCCTGAGGATTTTGGGTGAACTCTTAACCAAAACTTACTGAGAGGGACTCAGTGTAATAACACAAGCTAAAGAAAGCCCAACCCAAAAAGCCTTTGAGAAAATGCAATGTGTTCCATCTTAAGTCGTACAGGAACTTGCAAAATGGCATCGTTAGTCTGCATTATTTTCCTCAAGGGCCTGATATTCCAGGGAAAAGGGACATCGTGATGCTAAAGCGATGTCTTTCTGTGGCCTCTCTGCATATTTAGGACATTACAGAAAGGCAGTGGTGAAATACGGTCTCAGAGATTTTCTTTAACTTGACTTCGTATGAATACCGAGGTAGTTTGGGGACTTAAGAAATACATTTATTACGTTACTGCATTTGTAAGCATTCCTTTTCATTAGCCTGTAATGGTCACGCTGTGACAAGGATTCAGCTTAAGCCTCGTGGAATGCAGAGCTTTGGGCTCTCGCGTCTGCTCGTCTTTCCCGTTTGTTTCCCCTCAGCCTCCGAAGGGGAACATTCAGTACAAGCTCGATCCGTCCGTAAAACGTGTTCTGTGATCTAGATGTCGTCACGTGTCATTGGAATAAATCACTGAACTTGGCGGGGAGATTCCTGAGATATATAAGAATTAAATTGAAATTAATTTCCTTTCGGTGTGCAGGTTAGCAGAACCTGAAATCAGAAGTTTGGCCTGGGTGATCTCTGGGATTTGCTGTCTGCTGTCGCTCCCAGATAGTGGTTTTAACTCCCTTTCCGCATCCTTCTCCGCCGTCCTTCGGCTGGAGGTTGCACTGAACGCGCCTGGGGTGGACTTGCACCTCAGATGTTCCCCCTCACACTCAGAGCGCACCGTGCAGAGCTGTGCTCGCTGGTGTGAGCAGGCAGCGTGGGATGCATTCGCTGTCCGGACCCAGGGGGAGGCGTGCGAGGCTTCCACGTCACACTTACACGTCCGCAGGGGTCGTCTGCATCTCCCCGCCGCTGTGCCTCATGGTGAACCGCCGCTGAATTACACGGGCAGCGTGGCTCCTGGCTCCGTCTTCACCGAGACTCTGACCAACGAGCTGTTCAAAGGACAGTAGAGGCTTTAGAAACATAGCAATGAATCGTTTCTAGTTCCCTGCAAGTTCTTTTTAGCCTTCAAAAGCCCATCAGAGACCTCCTTTGTAGCTATCACCTTGATCGTGTCTAACAGGAGATGCAGTTATTACCCCAGAATCCTGGGTCTTAGCTGTTCACAAGAGGGATGGATCATGCGCAGTTGAACGCAGCAGTGCCTGCGCCTCGCTGTCCCAAGGTCGGACTGCAGGGTGGTGCTCGCAGCCCCAGACTCCCCGCAGCCTGAGCGTCCCAGCCACGTACGGGCCTTAAAGTTGTGTCTGTAGCATAGTTTCTCACGCGCACTTGCACACACACACACACACAGCTCAAGTCTCACTGAGTAAGTGCTGTTGCTTTCAGATATTTGGAAAGATGTGGATGGTGAGTTCAGAGATCATTAGCGATTTCCTATTATTTGAAATTCATTGCTTTACGTGTTCCTAGGATGGGTGAACTGAAATCCTTATGGCAAACCCGTATTCGTGATCGTTACCCACGGTAAATCCTTGTCGACCGAAATGGGATTGTGTCCCTGCACTTGAATCGGTTTTATGCCCACTCACTGGAAAATGTCTTCTTCCAAAAGCAAAAGCGGCAAGCGTTTGAAAGTCTCCTCGCACGGCCCCTCCCCCACACAGCGCCCAGGGCCTCTGCGGCAACGAGCCGCTCAGACGTGCTTTCTGATTCACGTGTTTTTCCATCAGCACTGCCGGATGCCCTTGGCTTCCGTTTCTCCTAATTTACATACTCTCGCAGGGACCTAGCTGAGGCTGTCATGTTTCTCTGAGTTGGTGACACGCGTTGATGGGACTCCGCAAGTGTATTTTTACAAGCCGGCTGGACTGCAGTCCATGCAGCCGCCTCAGTCCAACCCCGCGGATCACCTGTAAATTGGGAAATCAGAAAAAGTGATTTCGGGTAGAAGGAAACCTACCTCTGATTGGTTGTACTCTGTGACAGACTGAAACAGGAAATGTTCAGTATGTTTTAGTGAGGATGGTTTTTGCTTTGTAATAAAAATAATAATTCTGAGAGGCTGCATTTTAGTTCCGCCTTGTTCCATTTAGTTGTTGCCCATTCCCAGCCACTAAACAGGATGAGATAACAAATGAACATTGACTGAACCTCCGCTCTCAGCCAGGAGGCATTCTGCTAGGTATCTGAACCATTAAACCATTTAAGACATGGCACCCACTCTCCAAAACCCACGGTCCTAGTGGGGAGATTAATATTAAGATGAATACTTGTTCTTCGATGTGACAAGCACTGTAGTTGTGGAGTCCCAGTGCTCCATGACGACACAAAGAATAAAATCTTTAGCCTTAAAATTAAAGGTCGTAAGTGCAGAAAGCTGGGCTCAGCATCTGGCAAACACCTGGCGCTGGGCACGTGGCAGCGGACCGGAGTCCCAAAGGCGGGGAAACGGCGGTGGTCGGGGAGGCGGGGGGGGTGTCTGCTGGGAGCAGACCGGAAGGGGGGTGCGTATTGTTTCTAATTAGAAACAGTAATAAAGCTGAATAAAAATGCAACTCCTTGTTACTCTCACCACGTGCTGATGTTTCCAAACAGTGTCGGTGTGGGGTGACCCTGGCTGGGACAGACGCCTCCCATGCCGGGCCCCCTGGGCTCCCTGGAAATGACTGTACTGGCGGGGGTGGGGGTGGGGCAGTCAGGGAGGATTGCAGAGGGCAGGTGCCTGGTTCTGTAACCCGAGGAGGAGCTTCTCCAACAGGAAATGCGGAAGGACCTTCCAGGAGGGCTTCCCGGGGGGGGCCCCCCCCCCCGCCCCCACAAGGCCGAAGGATATAAAACAGCACGGGTCCCTGCCGTGCAGGGGCAGATGGGAGTTACTTTCAGTAAATGGTGATGGTCAGTTGGATCCCCGCATGGAAGCCTATCATTCTCAACCCCGTGCGTGCATCAGACACACTCGTCAGTTCTACAGAGCTTGCGGATCTGCACACGAAACAGAAACCAGCGAATGTCTCCGAGGAAAATGGGAGAATGGGGTCACGCTCTTGGTCTCTGGGGCAGAACAACAAAGACTCTAAAAGGAAAAAAATGAGAAGTTGGAGCATATGAAAATTAAATATTGCTTTTCTGCAAAAGATTCTATTGAGTAGCTCCATGGCGCATCCTTGATGGCGAATCACACACTCACAATGATAAGGGGTTGGGGTCAGCTTTCTCTTACTTGCATATGTTACCCAGAAATTCGGTTGTGAATTGAAAGACTAAATTTAGAGGGGTAGAGAAGAGCCCAGAAATGAGCCCCCACCTCCCAAGGGACCCCAAGCATTAGAGAAGGGGGGCTCGCTTTCTGCCCTTCACTTCTCTGAGATGCCTGGATGTTATGGTGGGTGTTAGTTCATTGGTCCCAGCCCTAATTATATGTGGGCAAATCAGCTGACTTGAGAAATCGGGGTGCCGGTGGCCTATATCTCTATGTATTATTATTCATGAACCACGTAGACACACAGCTAAGAGTGGCTGCCTGCAAACTACATGGGCATACCACATTTAGTGTCTGGAGTTCTGAACCAGCAGCTTTTGAATGAAAGGGAGATACTACTTATTATCACACGTACTTGAAGGCAAATAATTCGACCAGTGGCCATTCTGAGTGGTTTTTGTGTTTCTTTCAGATCTCGCCCATTTAATGTGGTTCGAAAGACTCTATGTTTGGCTTCAGTGTTTTGAAAAATATGTCCTGTACCCGGCAATCATTTTGAACGCCCTCACTATTGATGCCTTCTCAATAAGCAACCACCGGAGACTCGGGACGCAGTAAGTGGATAATGGTTTATTCTCCCAGGGATCCGGCTCCTAATGTTTTTAAAACCTAGTGAATTGTCTGTAAGCAGGCTGCAGCAGACGGTGTCTTCTATGGTGTCCTTCAGCCAAACTCCAAGGAGCTGGCGGTCGTTTGTAGAGGGACTGGGGTGCAGGGAAGTTGGACCTGCTGGACATGACACTGGGAATAAATGTCGGTACATTTGAAAGTCGTCCTGCAGGCTGAGTGAGCCCTGGTGCGGTGACAGAAGGCCAGTGCGACTCCGGGTTTCCTGGGGGTCCTGCCTCGCGTCAGTTCATTTAGCAAGTACTCTGTCACCCTGTGCTTGAGGGGCTGTCACTGCGCTCTCTGCGTTGATCAGGAGAAGCATCGCCGTCACAAAAACGGAGCACAGAGACGTCGTGCTGTATAGGATGCCACGCTTTTGCGAAGCGTTAACAATGCCCAGTTGACTCACTGGTCTCATATCTGAGAGTTAACTCTGAATTTACAAATGGAAATCCGCTGGATTATCTGTGGATTTGTCTTCCTGACAAAAGGTTCAAGTTTCTAGTTAAGTAAGTTGTCAGAGGAGAAGGCCGTGAAAGAGATTCTTCCCCAGATTTGCTAATTAGTCGCGTCGCCCAACTCAACCCTGATGTATATAATCACAGGCAGACGAATTCAGACCTGCTCTTCCTTTCAGGGTAAGAGGAGCACAGATTCTTGAACGTTTGCCAAAGATTGAGCAAGCTAAGCTCAAAGGCATTTGAATACTGGACTTTGAGCAAGTTCATGGTCACACAAGGCAGACCCTAAAAGAAATGATCCCATAGCCTTCCTGACCCCGCCTTCCTTCTGGTCCAGACCGGGTTCAGTTGGGCCAGGGCAAGAAGTCCATGTGCTTAAAGTCCTGAACTTCGGGTCCTGGGACGAAATTCGCCTCGCTGGATCAAGGAGCTGGACGACGGGGCTAGAGACCCCTTGTATAGTCTGGGTGGGGCCCGATCCAGGGGTGACTCTGCATCTGGAACATGAAGTCCCCCTCCTTGTGGCAGGTGCTTCCAGTGCGGCGCCATCCTGGCTGGCCCCGGGGTCACCTCCCACCTCGCCCAAGGCAGACCCCTCCGTTTCTAGGGTGAGGGCTCGCGATCAGAACCAGAGCAGCAGAGGAGGTACCGGTGCTGCCTGGAGTTTCGAGCTGCAGGGTTTCAAGTTCTCCGTCCCAGCATCAGGAAGAGATGCAGGTGGGGGCCAAGCTGCTCTTGCTGTTGGCAGAGGATGGACGCAAAGGTTGAGAATCAGACAGACTCCAATACACAGTGCGGAGAGGGTCCAGTTCAAAGTAATCTTACTATCTAATCCCTGTAATTTTTTCCCGACACTGCAGACAGAAAGTATCAGCTTACTTATGTACCTCCAGCTATTCTCAACTTTCAGACGATACCCACAGAATTATTTTTCTCAGAGTTCAAAGCTGATCTTTTTTTTTATACACTCGAGGCATCCATCTGAAGACGTAAAAAGAAAGTCCCCCAAGATGTCAAGCACCCCCGTAGACCGGCCGTCCTGAAACAGGACAGCGGAGGCCACCCATCAGTCTCACCTGAGACCTGTTTCGACCTTCCTGAGAACCACTGCACCCGACAGTCAGACAGTGGGCTCTCTAACAGCAGGCACTGCTCCTTAGCCAGCTGTCTGTACCAGCCCCCTAGTACGTGGTGATGGAGGGAGGAATGGATGGGTGACCGCGTCGGTGAGTCATGGTGTCTTGTTAGGTATTTATAGTTCCCGGCCTGACCTAAGTGGGTGCTTTGCCGCTGTCCCGGGCCGTTGGTCACCGATCGGTACATAAGCATTTATAAAGCCTTCAGCTAAGCCTATGACCGTCTGTGAGTCCATAACTGAAACTATTACTGTCACTGTGTCGTAAAAGGCCATCACATCGGTCACCACAGTCTTAACCCATCCTCACTGTTAAATGGAATCTGAACACCGTCTGTCGTGGCCAAAGGCACGTAGAGTTCAGAGTTAGCATTCATCCAGCTTTGGCTTGAACAACCCAGAAATCAGCCAGCTCCCCTGAACACCAGAACATCCCTAGTCCTGAGACACGTGTCACTGGGGTCCCTGCAAGGGCCTTGACTATCCCACGGGGACCTCTGTACGTACCTGGGGCTGTTGTCAAGGACAACCGGGCCCGCAGGCAGATTTTTGCACCGATCATCGCCTTGGTGAGCGGAGGAGCCACGGTCACCCACACCGCGGGAACGCCGAGGGCTCTCTCTGCAGTTCCACGAAAGCGTCCCCATTCCCCCCAGACCTGCCTGTGACCCAGGGCCAGTGCTTCCCAGGGGGCCTCAGGCACACCTCATGGGTGTGGGGGGAAGAGTGGGAACAGTCACAGCCCTGGGTCTGAGGATGCATGAATGTCCGATCGTGGCGAATGGAATCACCAGCGTTAGACCTTTTGGATGACAACATGACAGTTTTGCACCTGACAGGTGCAGAGACTTTGACAGCCCTTTTTAAATGACCTCCTCCTGGGACGTTAGGTCCTGAGCCCAGGGTCCCTCTAGACTCGGGAAACATGAGGCACGTCCCAGTTTTATGTGTTCAGTCAGAAAAAGAAAACATCTCTCGCTCTCAGGTGCCCCCGTTCTCTGCACAACGTTCCCACCTCTGTCTGTCTTTCACGCTTCCAAAGAGGCTGTTCTGCTTGGGGGCATCTGGTTACAACGGGCAAAGCCTCCTGCAGAAGGACAGACCCTCGGGCAGGGGGGGTGCTCTGTTAGGCCGTCCTGAGCTGCTGCCGTGGACCATCCACCCTCATGGTCGGTAGGCTGTTCACGGCTGACCTCGTGACCTGGTGGACCTGCACACTCAGCACACGCTCCTCCCTGCGCCGGTCACCGACCTGCCCCCCTGGGCAAGAGCGTTCAGGTCGGTCCTGGAAGCCAAGTCCTGGTCTGGCTTTGCCGGCCGCCGTGGTCGGCTCTGCGACTAAAGAGGCCACAGGGGCAGAATGTCGATGACATCATTTTCAGCAGAAAGAAAGGGAGACCAGGGAACTTATGCTCATTGGAACGACAAGAAATGCTGAGAAATACTGGGAGTTAATGTGTAGGACTCAGAATGGCTTAATTAAGATAGTGAGTTTTTCCTCTTTTCCAGAATTTAATGTTGACTACTATTACATCACTGCTTCAGTGAGATTCTTTTATAATAAAGGCATCTGCTGAGCCGACCGGACAGGGACAGCGTGCGCTGATTTCTCACTTGCCTTCAAGCTCTCCGTGAAACCTAGCCCTGCCTTCGGGTCGGCTCCAAGGAGCTGGTGTCCTTTCAGAGGACAGGGGACAATGAGAACCACTCGGTGGGAAGGAGCCGCCTCTAGCACAGACTCCGTGTGGCAGGGCCCCGCGGGCTGAGTTTGAATCCCGGCTCAGCCTGTGAGTGCTTAGAGGAAGGACTCCAGCTCTGAGACTCGGTTTACCGCTCCGTCAAGGAGGGTAATCGCCGGGCCCCCCAACTGGACGTTCTGTGTGTACAAAGCGCAGAATGCACAGTGAACGCCGAAGAAACGTTAGCCGTTGTCGCTGGCCCTGCTGTCGGCGCGGCGTCCTTGATGACTTTTCTTCCTTTCCGCCCCGACAGCTGGGACATCTTCCTGATGATCGTGGCCGGCATGAAGCTGCTGCGCGCCTCCTTCTGCAGCCCCGCCCACCAGTTCGCGCGCCTGGGCTTCACCGCCGTCTTCTTCCACTTTGACTGCAAGGCCCTTTCCGAGGGTTTCCTGCTGGATTTCTTCGTGGTGTCCATTGTGTTCAGCAAGGCAAGTCAGTGGGCGTGCCTCTTCGTTTTAGAATGTGACAGGTGCGCTCCGCATCCAACGGTGTGAGAGTTGAAATAGTTTTTTAAATATGTCGTGAAATTATATTGAATTACGCATGCATGGTACACGCCTGCTGCCATTTCAAGAACATTCCCCACGGAATATAAATATGCTGTGTTATTTGCCACCAAAATCACTAATTACTATGAATTAGCCATTCGTGTTGCTTGAAAGTTTATGATCTTTTGTCACTAATGGTCTCCTTCTAGAACTTTCCTACATCTCAAAGGCTGTAAATTAAAGATTAGCAACCAGACATTAACTTTTTTTTTTTTAGTTTTCTCTTTCCTTCCTCCCTCCCTTCTTACCTACCCACTTCCTTAGCAAGCGCTCTGCCTCTCCAGGTCAGTCCGAGACCTGCCGCCGAGAGCTAGGTCCCCTGCCGTATTTCCGTGCCCCGGCTGGTCTCAGGGCGAGGTTCCACCGGCTGGCAGGTCGCACGTGGGCGACGAGAAGCCCTCGTCGCCGCTCAGGCAGGCGTGTGGGACAGGGTCAGACGTCTGACGGGAGGGAGACAGAGTCCTCTGGGCGCTCGTCCGCTGGGCACCGGGACTGAGCTGGGCTTGTGCGCAGGCAGGAGGGGGAGTTGGGGGCGACCCCTGGTGGGTCAGCTGAGGGAGCCCCCCTTCCAGACCGGCCTCCTCACGTGCTGCTCTCTGCCCTGAGAGCCACTCAACCGACGACTGCCCCTTCTGGTTAATGGTTTTTGTATTTTAAAGGCTTTTTCCCCAAAACATCACTTTTTACCCTTTTTGAATCAGTTATGTTATTTTTTCTCATTATTACTTATTCTTTCCTCCTGTTGGCTTTCTCTCTGCTTGTTTTAGGGAAGAGAAACTCAAAATGCTCGGATTTGGGAGGAAAACGCCATGAGTAATGATGTCACCCCATGGGGGTGTGTGTGTGTGTGTGTGTGTGTGTGTGTGGTTATGACTTTAGTCAAGGAGTGTCCGAGTCTCTCCTTGTGTCACTTGTCATTTGCTCCTCACTCCTCCTCCCGCAGCCTGCCCCATCTCCACCTGTGATGCTGGGACCCTGGCCTCGCCCACACACAGTCGTTCTCTGTCCGAATTCTCTCTGGTCTTGATGAGCTATCTCATCGTTCTGATGGTTCGGGTCCCAGGCTTCCGTATCCCGTTTTCCTTAATGATGTGTAAATTCCCGTTATCTCACGTAATCAATGTACAATTATTGCCTTGTGATTCTCAAAGCATTTATGAGGGCATTGTAAATAATTTCACCGCTCACGGGGGCAGGAGCTCATTATCAGTTGCAGAGTGTGCCGGGACGGGTTGAATTCTCACCTTTGCCTTCGTGTGCATTTGACATGGTGATACTGGTATTTCTTTCTGAACCTCAGTGTCTTTGAAATGGAAGATAATGGTGCCAGTCTCACTGGGGGTGTTTCAAAGAGTAATTAATGTAACTATAAAAGGACTTTTTAAGTAGAACATGCTTTTTAGGTAAGAAGGCGGAATTTTTGAAGCTGTTGTATGGAGAGAAAGAGCAGTCACCCGCTGCCCCCAGGGCCCATCCGCGTGGCAGGGGGCAGGGAGGGTCTCGCTGTAAAAGCCTAAAGAGGGTGGCTTCTAAACGACCCTATGCCTGTGGCAGGGGCGGTGCTGTGCATTTGCTGGAGCACAGGCCTGTCCCTACTGGGCCCGCTGGTCAGCCGAGAGTGGTGCCGCTGACCGCACGTGACCGGCTGGGTGCCTGGAGAAAGGCCCGCTGGGGGAGACACAGGAGTTGTGGTCACTTTTGTTCTTTCATGTCCATGAGGACACTGAGTGCGTCCTGGGCAGTGGGACCTGTCGGGACCCAGTCTCAACGTAAACCCATGGCAATTGCTTTGCTGCCGGCATTTGACTGCCACCACCATAACCTCTCAGAAGCACCAATGAAAATGCCAGGCACTGCAGACAGAGCCGTGGTAGCAGCGTTCTTATCCCCTCTGGTGGAGGGAACATCGGCACTTGTGATCTGAACAGCCTGCTTTTCGGGGGGAGGTGATAACTACGTCTAAAAGAACAAAACAACAAGCGAGACGAAAGCTGGAAAAATCAGCGTACTGAGTAGTGAGTTGGTCCTAATGCACCCTGACTCCTTCCAGTGCCTGCTGCCTCCTGGTCTGGAGAGGCAGCAGTGTTTTTTCTAGAATGAGAAACAAGATCTGATTTCTTGACAAACGTTACGTGTGTGTGTATATATATATACACTTTGAAACATATATATATATGGTCAAATAGAGAGACAGCATTTGAGACCTTCCTGGAAAAAGCCAGCGGAAATCAGGGATGGAGGGCGGTGGTAGCAGAGCAGAGGCCCCTGGTTATTGCTTCCCGTGAAGATCCTGCCCACAAATCCCAACGGAGGCTTTCTGTCCGTGCTCCTCACTTCAGTAAACCTTTTCAAAGACTGTCGGCATTCATGCATGTTCTGGAGGCTTTCTAGAAACCTGCAGCGTTGGTCTGGAGGCAGCAACGCTCTTTGAGGTTGGCCATCGCACAGTGCGGATCGCTCTGTGTTCAGTAGACTCCCCGCTCCTGTTCACGGCAGTTTCCCGTCTGACTCTGGGAGGAACCCCTAGGGCTTCCCGCGCCCTGCTCCTGCTCTGCAGGCCAGAGGATCCCGGTTGGTTAGCCCGCAGCCCCTCCTGGAAGGGCTTCAGACGAGAGAAAGATGTAGCCGGTCATCTGGTTTCCTCGGAAGAAGGGCGCTACGTGGATCTAGGACTTGTTGTTGTTCTGAGTCAGCTTCTCCTAACCCTTCAGGCTTTCGGGTAGAACAGAGAGACCCGGTGAGGGTGGGGAGGAGAGAGGGAGGAGTGGGGGAGAGAGAGAGAGGATCCACAGAGTGAGATCAAAGCACCAGGAGACCAGGGAACGGAGTGGATGGCTTCCAGGGGCTCTGCCTGTGTTACTGCCTGCCTTCCTCCCTGAATCCCCGAAAATGCACCCCTGAATGCCCCCTGAGATCTGGAAGGTGAATGAATGCTGGCTGGTCTCTTCCATCTTCCACACCCAGTAAAAAATGGAAGTCAAGAGTTCCAGGGCCAGGCCTAACCAAAAAGACTTAATTCTGCCGCGTGTCAACAGAAAAGGCAGGACATCCGGGTGCACAGTCCTAGGCTGGTGGGGGCGGGGCCGCTGGACGGGTGTGGTGCTCCCACCACACAGCCCCCGGGCCCCTGGGAGGATACAGGCTGTCCTTCCACACGCCTCGTTCTCTCCGCCCCTGTCCTTACTCTCTGCTGCCCCATTAGTCAGTCACTCTTCTCTTTCAAGAATTAATTAGTGTAATTAATTTGTAACTTTTCCAGTATGCCTGTGTCTTTGGGGGACTGCAAGACACCCTCCAGGTGAAGACATTCGGTTGCAAGGAACGTCTGGTTGTGACCGGAGCAAAGATGACAAAGGGCCTTCCATGCTCTCCTGCTGGTCCTGAAGAAGTTCTTAGAAACCAGCTAGTCTTGAAACTTTTAGTAATTTTTAGTTGTAAGACCAGGACTTGAGACAACCATGTCAGAGGCTAACTGTGCCGGCATCTGCAGGATGCCTTAAGCATGAAGTTCTGCAGGTTGTTAGTTCAACACGGGGGCTGGTGCTGTCACCATTCGGGAAATCACAGTTAATGGTGAGGTCGTTTCCACCTGAAGCCAGGTGGGCAAGAGCACCGGAGCCCCAGTGAGTGGCCGCGCTGCGGGTGGCCGCAGTGCAAATAGCGTGCCGGCTATTTGACATCAGAGTTCCTACGTGGCACTCTGCTGCTTTTTCTGCATGCAGGTGGTAAGCCTCGCCTTAAAATTGAACCACCTTTTTTGGGAATGCATCCTTATAGAGAGGCATTTGTTTAAAATGCTTTGCACAAAAAGGTAATTATTTGTTGAGCGTACTTTTAGTGCCAGGCGCAGCACTAGGCGCAGAGACTGCTAACCAGGCGAAGGACAGCAGCCCTGACTTGGTGCTTTCCACGGGCCGGGCACTGTTTTCTGCACTTCGCCCGGATGGACCTGCAGACCCCCTGTGAGCTTCGAGACACAGGAACAAGTCCATTGCCCTGGGGTCTCACCCTGTAAAATGGCAGAGCAGGGATCTGCTCTGAGGCTGTACTTTGTGAGCTGCCTCCCCTGCCTGGGAGTCTGGAGAGAAGGCACATGGGTCAAGAGGTCGTTACAGTTAAGTAGAATGGCAGGTGACTGTTCAGAGTTTCAGGAGGGCACAGAAGAATGGTACCCAGCCCCGGCCGGGAGCATCAGAAATGACCGTGCTTACCCTGAAATTTGAAGGATGGGGCAGTGAGTCTGGCGAGGACGGAGGGAAAAGGCAGCTACGTGGAGGGAGCAGCATGTGCAGAGGCCCAGGAGGAGGGCAGTGAGAGGCAGCGGGGGGCGTGTCAGAGTATGATGGGCTGCATTCCTGCGTCGGCTGGAGGCTGCTGAGCAGAGGAGTGCGGGGCTGGAATTGCCAACCTCTCTCGGCGGGACTGAGCCAGGGAAGGGGGCGGGGAGAGGCCCGGAGATCGGTGGGAGAGCACGTGGTAGTCCAGGCAAACCATAGCGGGAGCTTGGCCCGTGGTGCGGCAGTGCGGACAGGAGAGGGGGTGCGTTCAGGAGGCCGCACTGGTGACAGCAGGTGGCTGCCGGAGACGAGGGGAGGTGGGCCGGGGGGAAACTGCCCTGTCCGGGACGGCTCTCGGGTCCAGGGCTCCGGTGACCAGGTGGCGTCATGCACTAGCTGGGGGGAAAAAAACAGAAAGACAGCGGGGGGGGCGGGGCGGAAAGAACATTGGTTTCCGATGTGCTGACCTGTGTGTGGGCTGAGGAGTGATGCCAATGAAGAGTAAAGGGTCTTTGGGATTATTTTCCATTTCAGTATTTTAATTCACAGAGCGAAGACATCCGTGTATGGCTATACTAAAACTAGGACAACAATGGAAAATACACAGAAAGTTTGTCTTTATACAATTCCCTCACTCCTTAACTCCTCTTCTCTTTAATGGAAACCAGTGTAAACTTTTCAGATGATTCTTTTCATTCTGTTTTCCAGAGTATTTGCATGCACCCATGCACACACACATACACACCATGCACACACCTCAAACATTAATGGGGCTCTTCTTTACACATTTTTACTTCCCTTTTTGCTTAAAAATAAATCTTAGAGAACTTCTATGACATATGACCTGGCCTCTTGTTGATGCCTGTGTAATATTCCACAGCACATACTATAATTTGACCAGCCACTTTCCCCATTGAGAGACATTTAATTAGTTTCTGATTTTTCTGTGGTAGTTGGGACTTCTGTGTTCACAAATTCCAAAGGAAACTGGCTTAATATAAAAAGGGAATTCAGTAGTTCACATAAGTGATCGGATGGTCTGGAGGCTTACCTTGCAGCATCCACGCTGTTTCCGTTTCTCCTTCCCTCCCCCGTGGGCTTCGTTCCTGCGCTGGCTCTGTGCACGCGGTGTGACTGCGGTCCCCAGCTTTCCTGCAGCTACTAACCCCAGAAAGGAGAGAAAGTGTCTTTACTCAGAGTCTCAGCTGTAATCCTGGGGGACAGTCTCATCGATTCCTTTCGTGTCCTGCGTTCATGTCTGATCAAGGCACAGTGGCCAAAGGGGTGCCTGTCTCTCGTCAGCAAGGCCTGCGATTCTAACTAAGTCCTAACTGAACTACCAGACAGGGAGGGGGCCAGGGAGGGGAGATGTGCAGATGTACCAGACCACACAGAAATGATCACTAACATCCCTCTCTGCGCAAGAGCCTCAGAAAGAGATTCCTGATTGGAGTTGCCGGGTCTACCAGATGTATACGAAAGGGCCTCACTAGGGAATCCTTCCAAAGGACTTACACTGATTCCAACAAGCAGGCCCAGCCTGCCAGGAACAGGTGGAGCCTGAAGAAGCAGCCGAAGGGATGGGGGAGTGACCTGTGAAACAAGATAAAGCGCAGTGTAACGGTAAGCCAGGCCGTGGTTTCAAGAAAGTGGGGGTGGTCAGCCCTAGCAGGGGCTTCACCCCACACCCAAGACCAAAGAGCGGACCCTGGGTTTAGCCACGGAGACAACGTGGTTGAGATTGTGGGTGCCACGAGGCTGGCCCCATGGAGTGGGTCTCGGAGGTCAGGGATGCCGTGTTATTGCTGCTGTGTGTCCCCCGCGCCCTCTGCAGCCCTCCTGGTTTAGGGAGCCCTCGGTGTTTGCTGGTGGGTGACCGAGTCTGCTCACTGTCCATGGGTCATTGTGTTTAAACGTGGGCATTCCAGGGAGCTTAACAGTATGTGGTTCGGTGAGTCGTCTTGAAGAGAAAACCCCGCAGTCACAGCCCCCTGAGGCTGTCGCACGTTCACTGGCCGAGAAGAGGTCCGCAGCTGCGGCTGTGCCATTCTCTTCGTGTCCACACGACTCGGCCCACCGCCCTCGCCAGCGGTAAACACGCCGAATGCCTGAGATGCCGAGGGCGAGTGCACAGTGTTTGCTTAGCGCCCCCGTCTCCGGATTTGAATCCCGGGCCTGATACTTAATTTGAGAGTGGAGTTCTGACTCATTGCCGGCCAGGAAATCAAGGACAACGAATGTCATTTTCTCTCCTCGGCGTGGCCTCCCCAAGCCTCCTCTGAGATCTCGGGGTGACAGCTGCACCCTCCTCTCTCGCGGGGTCGTCCTGTGGACTGGCTCCCGCTGTCCTGAGATGGGGTGGCGGCGGCGGCAGCTCCGTGTCATCTGTCTGGCTGAGTAATGTTGGGTGCTGCCCTGTTCTCCACTTTGGTTTATTTTTAGCTGACCTTCCCTCACTGCCCTGAAGGATGACTCGTCAGAGTTATTGATCTGTTTCATCATTCTGGAACCTTCAGCACGGCTGTCACACGGGTGTCCTGTCTGCCAGACAAGACTAGGTCCCGTAACAGCGCCAATCCAGTCGGTTAAAAATAACCGTCTGGCCTCGAGTCACCATCGGATTGTGGAACTCGTCGGTGAGTCTTGCCGTGTGGGTGTGAATGCCAGCCGATCTGAAAATGATTAGGTGGATCCTCAGACAGACAGAGTCTCCTCTCTTAAGAGGAGTAGGGGGGAGTTCCTTTTGCTTTGATGTTGAGCTGTCGGTGTTTGGGGCGGTGTCTGCAGCGTCTCATCACACAGCGCAGAGAACGTGACTCCACAGTTACGATTCAGGGATTACTAGGTGTCACTCCCACCGCTTCGTAGCTGTCCAAGGAGAGGAGATGCGTCAGTAGAAATGCCCTCTTGGAGCTCAGGCTACTGGGGGAGATGGAAAGGCACAAATACTGAAGAGTTAAGGCACCTCCTCAGGGACTGTAAGTCCTGCCGGCTTTCTGAGCTCCTCATTCAGAGATAGACCTTTGGAAACATGCCCGGTACCGACCCCATTCGCCGCCTCCCCTGCTGCCATCAGCGCTGGCACCACCATCCCCACCCCTGAGTCACCGCGATGGGCTGAGAGGCCCCTGCTTCCGCTCTCTCCGCCCTGCAGCCTGTTCTTAACAGAGCGGCCGGAAGGAGAGTTGTTTTTAAAAATAAACTTAACTTGGAAATGATTTTAGATTTACAGTCTTGAAGACAGCACAGAGTTCCTATACACCCCGGACTCAGTCGCCCCTATTATGAACATCGTACATTACTATAGAAAATTGACCTTGTTATTAACGAAAGTCCATACTGAATTCAGATTTCCTGAATGTTTTAATTGGATACACCTAGGGGCGTGTGTGTGTGTGTGTGTGTGTGTGTGTGTGTGTGTGTGTGTTCAGTCCTGCTTGGTGTTCGTGGAGTTCTCTGGATTTGTGTTTTGGTGTCTGTCATTAATTTTGCAAGTTCTCTGTGACCATGACTTCAAATGCTTCTTCTGCTCCGTTCTCTCCTTCTTCTTCCTCTGGTATCACAACTGCGCGTGTGTTGCACCTTTTCCTACTGCCCCACGGGTCCTGAATGTTCTGTTTTGGTTTGGGTGTGTCACTTCACAGTTCAGTTAGGGACATTTCTATTGACCTATTCTTTTTTTGACATGCTCTTCTTTTGACCATGTCTCCTTATGACATGTCTCCATGTCTCCTGATGACTCCATTAAAGGAATTCCTCATGTCTGTTATGGTGTTCCCAATTCGTAGTTTTTCTTTTAGAGCACAAACCAGATTGTGCTCCTGCTCAGCCCCTGAGGTGCCTCCCCATTTTCTGCAGAGTAAAAGCCCACAGCCCTCGCCCTGGCCCACCGACCAGCACCAGCTGGCTCCCCCTCACTGCTCTGGCCGCCTCTGCTGGCCTCCCCTGGCTCGGCTCAGCCGCCCCCGCAGGCCGTCCACTGTGAGGGGCGTGCTCTCCCTCCAGAACCCTGGCTCTAGCTGCCGCCTCTGCCTGCAAATGCCCCTTCTCGGATACCCACTGTACCCACTGGGCTCACTGCATCAGCTTCTCCGCGGCTTCGCTCGGCTCTCCCCTCCTCGGCCAGCCCGACCCCCTGCTCTCCGGTGGCACCTGGCCCTGCTCCACCCTCTGCCCAGCCTCCCTAACCTTCCACGAGGCTCCATTTTTGCCTTCATGCAGTTACCACTTTCTAACCTACTCCAAAGTCACTTACAGCCAGACTTGAACTCGGTCCCACCCCCTGTCTGCCCAGGCCCAGGGGTAATGAATGGTGTGCAGAAGGTTCACGAAGCCCCTGCTGCGGGAACTCAGTGCACCTTCTGGGCTCCTAGGGATGCTCGGTCCCTTGTCGTTGCCACCGGGATTTCACAGACTCGGTGACAAGGAACACAGGCCAGTGCATCTGTGTTCTCAAGGAAACTGGAAACTCCTCGAGGGGCAGGACCACGGGCGCGCCTGGTCATTTCCTCCTTCTTGCAATTTCTAACAAAAGGAAGGCCCCCGGTGGTTCCTCATTACATATTAATTGAAATCAGTCGAGAGCCCAGAGCTGGAAAAACTGGCTTTTGAAAACTGAAGTCCTAGCTTGGATGTGGTGGCCGGAGGACATTTCACTGTCCCAGCAAGAGGATGACTCACAGTGCAGGGACAGGGGAGGACGTGGGGGGCAGAGGGGACTTTAGATGCAGCCTGTGGGGCGCTCCGAGTTCCCTCCTTGCACGGTCCCGGTGTGTGTTGTGATTTCTTGGCTTCCTGTAAACCTTGTTCAGCTGCCTCACTGCCTCCCGCGGCCCCGCTCACCGTGGGGAGCTCGCGCATGGCCAGCAGAGCCAGCTGCTCTTCTGGGCCCGAGCCGCTCTGCGCCCGGAGTCTGCCAGGCCCCCTCTGCGAAACCGAGATGGGTAGAAACCGTCTGCTTCTAGCTGTGTGTTTACCCACCCAGTGGTGACAAGTGGACACATCCCACTGGGCAGCCCCTTAGGTGTGGCCACGACCAGGACTCCACTCTGCATGGCGTTGCATCACTGCGGGGAGGTGCCGGGGCAGCCCCGAACGTCCTTGAGTCGAGATTCATAGCCCAACACACAGCTTTCTTGTCTTCCATTCCCCCATGCAGCTCCCACACGCCAGGGAGGTGGTTTCCCTTCATTCAAACCACGCAAGTCACTGTAATTCATCTCCTGGGAGGGGGCGTGGGCCGAGGTGAACGCTAGCAGCTCCTCCGCCTCTCTGCTTGCAAAGTAAGGGGCAGCCTTTCCTCCCCATCCGCAGCATCAGGCCCAGTGTGCAAGAGTCATACCCTTCTCTTCATTTTCCCCTCTATTCTCATGCCAGAGTATACTGTAAGTACATGGATTTAGTCATGTTGTTCCAAGGTCTACTCACTCAAATGTGTCTCCGCTAATATGTCAGGGGTCTTTACGGGCCCCGTTCTTTCTGAAGCACCTTTCCTGCCAGAGGAGGCTGCTCGCTGGCCGCACATTGCGGTCCTTCCCATCGGGACCCCGGCGATGGGCTCTCACTGAGGCCAGAAACTGGAGAGACACTGCCCTCGAACCTTGGCGGAAACGGGGCAGCGATGTGTGTTCGAGACACGGAGAAGCTACTTGAGTGGCTTCAGGGAGCTCAGGGGAGGGGACAGCTGTACACCTCTTCCCGGGAAGAGCTTTGCCAACCTTCCTGACTCCGGGACCAGGAGCAGCGCCCTTGTTAAAGTGCCCCCTGAAGAGGGAGCTCGGTTTGGTCGCCAGTCCGGCGACGGTTTCCTTGTGAGGCCGACTGCTGGCAGTTGTCACTCTTCACTGGTCGGGGGCTTCTGGCTCCACGGGATGGCCACAGAGGAACCTGTGGGATCCAAACAGTGTCCTTCACCAGGTGCTCGTGCTCAGCACAGGGTCTTCACGGTCACCAACGTTCCCAGTCTTTCTTTCCTCAAGCCGTCAGTACTGTGGGGGTTTTGCCCCAGTAGCAAAAACTGTTGATGAGACGGAGACAGTTACTATATAAGTTTAAAATGTCCAGGGAGGCCCTGGCTGGTGGCTCAGCTGGTCGGAGCATCATTCTGTGCTCCAAAAGGTTGGGAGTTCGATCCCCAGTCAGGAGGCGACCGACTGATGTTTCTCGAACATCAGGGTTTCTCTCTCTCTCCTTTCTCCCCTCCTTCTTCTCTCTCTAAAGTCAACGAACATATTCTTGTCATTGGGTGAGGATTTAAAACAAATATGCAGGGAGCAAGAGGGAAAAATACCTTTCTTATCAGGAAAATCACGGCATGTAAGTGAGAAGCAGGAAGTAACAAGAAAAGCTCCACTGAACCTACGCCCACTATAGCCAGGGATGACATCACGTGACGAGTTGGGGAAACACCTGAGGCTTTCATTCATCCTTGTTTCACTTTCTGGAAAACACTGTTGAACTTACCTCTGCTGCCTGCCTGCACCACTTGTCTGCTGGAAGGTGAGTGCACACCTGCGATCCACACCCAGAAACAGTGGCCCGTGACCCCACGCTCCAGGGAGCATGTGAGAGAGACAGAGGATGCTCCTGACACGGTGCCGGAGGACAACACGTACAATAACCTGTATTTGTTGAGCACTTACTATGTGCTGAGTCCTAGGCTAAAAAATTACACGCATCATTTTATTTTATCCGCACAGTAACATTCTGAAACAGGAGCCGCAGCCACAGCTGCTTTGCAGATGAGAAGTCTCAGTGGCATGAAACCAGCCCAAGATCCCGGAACCAGTGGGGTCACACAGAGTTGGGGGAGAAGACCCCAGGTCTGGCCGACTCCAAAGCCCATCCTGTTACCGGGGTGCTGTACTGCCTTCCGCATGACGTGAAGTTTTCAGTCAGCTTTTTGGGGGGCCTCCACAGGCAACTGCTAATGAGGGCAGTGAGGAAAGAACAGCAGGGAAAACTACCGTATTTTTCGGACCATAAGATGCCCTCCCCCCAAATTTGGGAGGAAAGGGGGGAGGGCATCTTATAGTCCGAATGTGGCTTACCTGGCTCACTGAGGGTGTGGCGGCAGTGGAGCAGGGTCACAGGTTATTGAATATTTGACCACATTTTTTGCTTCAAATTTTTTCTTCCCATTTTCTTCCTCTAAAACTTAGGTGCGTCTTATGGTCCAGTGTGTCGTATAGTCCTAAAAATGCGGGTAACTACTCTTCAATTCCACTTTATTCCTTCTGTTAACTTATTACTTGTGCCTCTTTTTCTAGTCTTTGCCTTTATGTTAAAGTATAAGAACGTTAATCAGAACGACCTTGGAATGGCAGTCGCGCTCCGTGTGTGTGGCGTGAGGAGTCCCAGCAGTTTGCTCCCTCCCGCCCTCTGCATACTCTCGCACACACTGTATTTCTGCATTGGCCAAAACACCCAGGATGTTGTTACTACTTTTGCTTTAGGCCAGAATCGCTCTTTCAGAGCAATCAAAAATAAGATTTTATTTTACCGTCACTTATTCTACTTATGGTGTTCTATTTCTTTGTGTACCTTTTGACCTGTGTTTTATCTCCTCTGCCCAAAGATCTTCCTTAAACTATCCTCGTGTGAGGGCCTCTTGACAGTGCATTGTCAGTTTTATTTGTTACAGGAAGTGCTGCTCTTTTTTATTTTTGAAAGATACATTCACTGGGTGTGGAATTCGATGTTGACAGCCCTGCCCCCATGTTAGCACTTTAAAAACGTGACTCCATTGCCTTCTGGCTCACACTGCAAATGACAGCCTTCTGTAATTTTTACTTTGGTTTTTCTGTCTGGAATGTGTCTTTTTCTTCTTTGGCCACCTTCAAGACTTTCCCTCCACCTTTTGTCTCTAGCAATTGGATCATGATGAGCCTCGCTCTGCAGGACTTGCTGTCGCTTCTGTGTTTGCTCATTCGCTTGCTTGTTTGGGTGTTTGTCCTCCTTGGTGGTACCTGACATTCCTGGATCTGTGGCTTGGTGCCTGGCACTATCTCGAAAATTTCCTGATTATTTCGTCAAATACTACCTTTGGCCCCTCCCTTTTCTCTCCTTCTTCTGAGGCTCCATCTATGTGCGCATTCGTTGGGTGTTTTCTGCAGCTCCTGGATGTTCAGTAATGGCTTCTTTTTTCAGTTCGCTCAGATTTATCTTTGTGTTTCACTTTAGGTTGTTCCTCTTTACCTGTCTTCAAGGTCGCTGGTTCTCTCCTTGACCAAGTTATGTGACGACCTGCTGAAAGCATTCTGTACCTCTTACTGTGTTTCCTATTTATATCATTTCCACTCGAGTCTTTACAGTGTCCATCTCCCTGCTGAAATTTGCCATCTGATCTCCCATATTGTATTTCTTTTCCATTAAAGCCCTAACATGGTTCCACATGTGCTACATATCTGAGTCTTGCTCTCATTGCTGCTTTGTCTTCTAGGGAGTATGTATTCTTTTCTTGCCTTTTGCATGCCTCACGATTTTTTTGTTCAGAGCTGGTCATCTTTTAGAGGACTACAGAGAATCAAGTAAATAGATTTTACACTTGGAACTGAGCATGCCTTTCCTTCTGCTAGATTTTTAATGCAGGAGTAGGAGGCCGGCCAGGTGGGGGGTTTGTTATTACTATGGTTACCTGCAGGGCACCACAGGCTGCAGCCCTCCAGGCGGGGAAGCCGCGCTCAGGTTGGAGTTGGTTCACCGGAGCAGCACAGCCTCCATCCTCAGCTGCAGGTCGGCGTCGCACGGCCCTGATGTGTCTCCCAGCTGGCCCGCGTGCTTCCTGCACCTCCCTCACCGGCTCCTGCTTTCACTTTTACTTGAAACTTGTTAGCTTGGTGGCAGGAGGTGAGGGTGGAAGGGGAGGACCTTCTCTGCTTTCTAATGAAGCCTTAGCCTCAGTCCTTCACAGTGTCCCCTTGACTCAGGGACATGTCCTTCCCAGTCCTCCTGTCCCTCTGGCTACAGCTGTGGGTCCAGCCGGCATGGCCGCATGTTGCTCGGGAGTAGGGTTGTTCTTGTTGTCATTCTCTTCCCCCAGCTGCAGGGAGTTGTCCCCAGTGCCCCAAAGAGAGCAGTGTGTGTTGACCTTTCCTCCATAGACTAAGACTGTGTTGCGTGCAGGACATCGGGAGAAAGGGGCTGGCAGAGTTCTGTGCCTGAGCACCGGCTGGCAGCTGCACGGGCCAGCCACTTCCTTCCTCTGGGTCTGTGCCATCCATACCTTCTAAGGGACCCCTCCAGTCTTCTCCATGAGCTCCTAGTGTAGCTCACAGAGAAGGGACCTGCAGTTCCTACAGGCCCAGGGGCTTCATTCACAGGGTCCCACGTGCCCGCACTTGGCTGTCACCAGGTCATCAGCCCTTCGGGCCAAACTCTTCCTGCCAGGGTCTGGTTGCACCTGCCCCAGATGAGCGATTACTTACTGTCTCCACGCTCCCTGAAGGTGTCTGTCCCTCCTTTGGCTGTGGCCCAGGCCATTGCTCTACACCCTAGTCCTCCGATGGGTGAAAAAACAAGGCATGAATTTGAAGTTTTATCTGCCTTTTTTTTTCTCGTAAGGGTGGGTGGGAGGAATGCTCTTTTCAGCTTTGTGTGTCCCAGAAAACAGACTGGAAGCCCCCTGAACTGCTTTTTAATTCGACGTGAACTGTGACTGGTTTGGTGTATTAGTCGGAACCCTTGGATGGCACGTGACAAAAACTGAAAAGAGAACTGTGTTCGCTGACACGCAGCCACAGCCGAGTGAACAGCAGCAGCAGGGCACCGCCCGGGGTGCTCTCTCTTCTGCTTGCTTTTGCTTGGTTCTGTGTGGCTGGCTCCCACGCACCTACTCTTCCCACAGGAGCAAGGGGGCGGCCAGAAGCCCCGCCTTCTTATGGCAGCCCCGGGGGGCGTGCCCCCTGCACCTGTTCCCTGTATCTTGGACTCTGCTTCCTCCTGCATCACTGATTGTCAGACTGCGATGGCGGATGTCAGACTGTGGCCAGCCCCACGTGGGCCATGGGTCCAACCAGCGGTCAGGGTCAGGGTCAGGGCCAGGGTCAGGATCAGGAGAGTGCCCTGTGTTACCAGCCCCTCCACTAAGCCCCATCTTAGATGAGTGTGTGACGTTTCCTTCAACTGTGGTTTTAGTTAATTTTTGCAACCTGGGTGTCTGTCAGGACTGTAGTAACTCTGTGGACAGGCCGGCAGAGACGAAGGAGTATCCAATGTGAAGCACAGCAATGTGCGCCAACGGTATAGGCGTCCGCGAGGTTCGAGGTTGAAAAACCAAGTTTCAGAACAGCTTACATTGCTAATTCAATTTAAATAAAAAGGATGCACACACTCACACATATACCTGTATTTCACATGTGTGCGTGCAGAAAATTCCAGAAACCAACCATTAATTGTGGCTGGTACTAGAAGTGAGGTCAGAATGAAGTGGGTGGCAAGAACTTTCCCTTTATAATTCTGAACTGTCTGGTATTGTTAAAGTGAGACCGCATTATTGCATTTGTATTAAAAGACTATACATTTTGCAAGTGTAGGTGCCTAAAGCAGGAAGTGTCCACTACATGGGACATCACCGTAGGAGTCGCTTCGTTTGCGCGAGCACTAGACTGTGTGTGAGACGCTCGTTGTCCAGGTGTGAGATCTGGGGAGAGGAGGTATGTCGGATGCCTGGGAGGGGTGCAGGGGTGGGACGGACGGGAAGCCGTTCCAAAAAGACGGAGGAAGAGCTGCCTCATCGCTGCGTGCACTCACATCATCTGTTTCTCTCGCTAAAATGCAGCGCGGGCAAAAGCAGCGCGGGCCTCGAGAGGAGACCTGTGAACTGAGCCTCCTTCCCGAAGACAGAGTTCACCACCCGTGGGGTTCTGGTGGACCTTTAGGAGGAAGGAAGCCCCCCAGGAACAGGATCCGGTGGCCGCCTTTTCCCCACGGGCAAGACAACAAGGCTAAAGGAAGCCCAGAACAACTGTGGGGAACCTGTGTCACACACAGAGGAGTCGGATGGAGGCAAACATAGAGAACTCGAAGGGTTCAGGAGTGGGAAGGGAAGGCAGAGCGTATGCAGAAACGTATCGTTTTCAGCACTGCATTCCAAGGCCAGTCGGGGCAGGGTGCTTGGAGAACAAATACAACACTGCCTCGCCAGTCCCTTCCGTCCTCTGGTTCCCCCTGCTGACGTCCGCCCTCCCCTCCTTCCTCAGTGACCTGCACCACGACCCCAAACACACACCCACACACCGCCGCCCCAGTACATGGAATCCCTGACTCCCGGGCGTCTCAGCCAGACCTTTGGGGCGTGCGCATTCCCACCTCTTGGTAGATGGCAACGTTTCCGTGTGCGGTGGGGACTTCGTTTGCATTTGTGGATACACTAATGAGCAGTTACGAAATATGACTCTAACTAGTGTTTTCTGTCATGTTCTCCTAGGGGTCTGAGATTGTCTGGCTGCATAAGGTCGGCTAATCAAACCCGTGCGGGTTGCATTTTCCGTTATTAGCTCCCATTCATTTGCCTAAATAGCTCCCCCCCACTGCCCCCCGCCGGCGCTCCCTCTCTGTGTCAGCCCTGTTTCTCTTTTTAGTTACAATTTTCCAAACTGAACTGCGCAGATAATAAACTATTACCTTGGTGGCTTTCTCCTTTCCTAGTTTTCACTCCCCTTCAGGTTCTATTTTCACTTTATTGTTGTAGGTTAATCAGATTCCTCCTGTTTGATACCCGCTGCCTGAAAAAATTCTGCTATTATTTTACATTGTATTATTAAATACAGTGTTTACTGCAAAGTAACACTCATTTCCTTCATCAGGTTTGAGAAAAAAATCTTTTATTATTGGGTTGCCAGGGAACTTTTTTTCAGTGAGTGTTGAATTTGTTTTCCAACATTGTTTTTGCATCAATTAAGCATCATATGTTTTTTTATTTTTTTTTAGAGAGAGCAGAAGGGAGGGAGAAAGAAAGGGAGAGAAAATATCGGTGTGTGAAACATCAGTGGGTTGCCTCTTGTGCGCCCCCTACTGGGGACCTGGCCCACAACCCAGGCATGTGCCCTGACCAGGAATTGAACATAAGACCCTTGGGTTCACAGGCTGGCGCTCAACCCACTGAACCACACCAGCCAGGGCTACTTTCTTCATTGTTAAAATATACTAAAATTCTTCTAATATTAAAACTTTATGAGATGAACCAAATTTGATCATGATATGTTTTATACATTTATAAATTCATTTTGCAAATATTTGGTTGAGGAATTTTGCATTTATATTAATAGATGAGAACATCTGTGTTTCTCTCATAATATTCTTGTTCATTTTTTATATTGAAAAATACCCTCCCAATATAAACTGTGAAGTTTTTCTAAGATGCACGTTTTAAGGCTGTGTATTTTCCCCTGTAAACTGCTTTAGCTGAGTCCTACAGGTTATGATTGATACCACTGCTTTTCTTTGTCATTCATGTTTAAATATTTTGTAATTTTGACTGTCTTTTATTCTCAGTGAAGTCAGTGTTGTGTTTTTTGTTATACTTGAGTGCAGACTTTGTGGTTGTTATTGCTATTGTTATTTCGTCTTCTTTTTACTGTTGACTTCTAATTTAATGGCAAAGCAATTAGCATGGTATCATTTCCTAGCATTAGTTAAGACTGCCTTTGTAGTTTAGTAAGTCATATCTTGTAAATGTACATGCACTTGAAAATGACATGCTTTCTCCTTAGTTATAGCTGCAAGGTTCTAATATACATATCTCTAAGATAAAGCTTGTTGATTCTATTTATTAAAGTATTATTTTCTGAGATGCATGTCCTAAAAGCTCTCCCTAGGATTATAGATTTGTTCCTCTGACCTTAATTCTGTGCATTTTGATTTTACATATCTTGAGGGTATGTGGTTAAGTATATACATTCCACTTATTTTATCTTTCCGTTGACTCTTCCCTTTCACCGTTGTGTACTGATTTTTAGTTTTTAGAGTAAAAGTCTATTTTGTCTAATGCTAATAGAGTTAAGCAAGCTTTCTTTCCATTAGGATTTACCTGGTATCTTTTTATTTTATTCTCTTATCTAAAACTCTGTCACTTTAATATTTCTTACAAAGCATCTATGAAACAAGGTTTTTCTTTTTAATATGGACTGGGAATCTGCATATTTAGTAGGCAGACTTTATCTGTTTACATTACGGTGATTACTGATGTTTTGTTCTATCATGATTTTTTTTACATACTTAATGACTTTTCTTTGTTTCCCCCACCCCACCACTTTTTCCTTGCTTTTATTGAATGGAATGGATTTTCTTTGATCTCCTTTTCTCTTCTAACGTTTTGGAATTTGAGTATTGTGTTTCTGGTTCTTTAGTGCAATGAATCCATTTTGATCCATTCCTTCTTGAACATTTTTCTACTCCCCAAATCACCACCTTTGCCTCAACATGCCTGACACTTTTCCCCGCTTCTTTCGTCGCTGGCTCTAACCCCACCGAGTCCATTAACCTGTTTCCCCTCGAACCTCCAAACGTCTCCCCACCCTTTCTGCCCACCTCCCCGTTGCTCCAGAGCCCCCTGCTTCTCAGCGTCTCCTGTCTGGAATTCAGGTCACTTGTATTTTGTCGGTCAGTCTCTGGGGGCTCCTTTCAGCCTCACGGGTCCTTTCAAGGTCAAACCTCGCTGATGACAACGTTTGTGTAAACTTTTCTGAAGTGCATTCTTTCTGAGAAGGAAGCTAGCTGAATCTGACAACAAAATGCAAAAAAAACCCAAAAACAAGTGATGGAACTAATCCGGGGGCTGGTAGAGCTGGGACGGGAGGAGAGGCGGTGCCTGGGGCTGGGGGAGGTTCCACTTTAATCGAGTGTGTGCAGCTCCCCAGACAAGGCCCAGCGCAGGGACAGTCAGTGAACGGTAGGCTTCTTCACCGAGGAAGGGGGCCACAAAGGCAGGACAGCACACACCTCACTTCAGTGTGTGGAAGCGAGGAGATGTGTTGGGTCACCTTTATTTGGTGACACTCTCTTAAAACAGTTGTGGATTTATGCAGATCGATCCCCTGTCTGTAGCACAGGTGCGGTGGCATGTCTCCGCCTGACTGAGAAGGTATTTCCAAAGTAGGTCATTTGAAATGAGAGTATTTATGGTGCTTTTCTTTGGAAACAGCCAGAATTGCTACGTTGTGACTTCCTGTGCTCTTTTTGTAGTTTGGGGGTGTTTTTTATTGTTGTTGTTGTCGTTGTTGTTTTTCTTTAGCAAAGAGACCCACGTGACTTTGTTTCCTCTAACAGTCACACTTGAGTAACTGGGAAGCTCATTGCGCTTTAAGAGAGCTGAGGTTTAAGGTCTTGCAAGCAGAATGTTGGGAAGGAGAGAAGCTTCAGGAAGGCCTCAAAGTGTCTTCACGGAGGATTGTACTAATCTAATGGGATTTCCGTTTAAAATACGTCAACAGAATGTTACGCTGCGTTGGCAGGGCTGGCTAAGAAAGGTGCTGGTGTTTTCGTTTCATTAAATCTCACCTTACACGCCTCATTATTTTATACACAACAGCCTAATATGAGACCTAAAGTGCATCTTCATACGCGCTTGTAGTTCATAACGGTGTTTAGGTTTCCTTTTGTGCTCAGAGGTTACTTTTCGACGTTACAGATTTTTCCTTCTTTCGCCTGGGTGCACCGGGAAGACGAGGACAAAGTATAGGGGAAAGTGGGAAGTTAGTCTTCCTAACGCGGGCACACGTTGAGGAATAACACTCGTAAACCGTGTTGATGTTCGTGGGGCTGCGCGTTCAGGAGGCACAGGTGACCCGGTGGCCTGTCCTTCTGAGACCCACGTGAGTGTGCCCAGGCTCGTGGGGCTGTATCGTCTCTTATTCATGGGCGTTTGTACTGGAAAGCGTGTTCCAGGACAGAGCAAGCCCTTCAGCACTGGGCAGCTGGAGAAGAGGTCCCTGACGGTGGCTGCAGCCCCCGTGTGTCACGCCCACACTTGTGACCCTGCCCCTTGGCTGTCAGCAGGAGGGCCTGGGGTAGGACCCCTCTCTCAGGCTGGTATTCCTGCCACTGTCCTTCATGAAGACTCCCAGGCCGCAGGCCACGTGCCGAGGGCTGGGGGCAGAAAAACCACCGGGTAGAGACTTTTCGCAGAGGACTTCTGGCCTCTGGTTTCACAAGAGCCAGTGACCCCCTGTCTGTCCCAAGCAGCTCACTTAGCCTCTCTGCGCCCGGCTCCCTGCCCTGAATAACGGGGGGACCTGGACTTGGTGAGTTCCCGTTGTTCAGAGGGGACTTCAGAGTTTCCTGATTGTGAGCTAAGTGCATCCTCAAAGTAAGACTCGTCCTAATATTCATCTATCAAATTCTTACATTGCACTGACAGTGGCCAGGCACTGCTCAACGTCCCGACAAAGGCGAAGTCATTTAATCCTCAGGAGGCCCTGTGAGGAGGTGCTGTCGCTGTCCCACGAAGGGTGGGAGCTGGGTTTCGAACCCGGGCAACACGACCTCCGGCCCATGCGCTTCGCCGTTGCACCGCGTTGGCACCTGACGTGCCCACAGTGCATGCTCTTCCCGGTGGGCGTTGCAGAGAAGCCCTGGATGACTCTGTCCTGGGGGAGCCACAGATACTTAAAGAGCTGGCATTCGGGGGAGCGGCCCCCTTCCACAGCTGAGAACAGCGGAGTCTGTTTTTTGAGCTGCCTATTGGAAGTCTTCCCCAAAGCTTGTATTTTATTCTTCACAGTGTTCGTGAAAAGAAACAAGACATAGAGACACGTGGAAGAAGAGCAAAGATACCTGCGGCCTTGGCTGCCCTTCGAGCCAGAGCGTGCCTGTGTCCGATTACTGGCTTTGCTCATGTGTGAATGCGAGCTTTGTGCTTAGCAAAGAGTAATTGTAATGAGCCATTTAATCATAATGCAGCCCAGCTGAACTTGGTGGAGCTTTAAACTTGCAGATGAGGCTTTCCCCGGGGCTGCCTGTCTGAGGGTAGTTGCTGTGCCTGACCTACTTACCAGCGTTTTCAGGAGGTGGAATAAAAACCTGAAAGGATGTAGTCAGACTCCGAAAACCCAATAGGAGTAACTCTCCATCACCCACGATTCGGTCTTAGGGCATCAGAAGGATCACCCATCACATAAAGTTGTCTTGTTTGCGCTTGCAGTTCTCACCCAAGCATGAGTCACAGGCTGATTCTTTTTTTTCAAGATTTTATTTATTTATTTATTTTAGAGAGGGAAGGGGGGGAGAGAGAGAGAGAGAGAGAGAGAGAGAGAGAGAGACATCAATGTGCGGTTGCTGGGGGCCGTGGCCTGCAACCCAGGCATGTACCCTGGCTGGGAATTGAACCTGCGACACTTTGGTTCACAGCTCGCGCTCAATCCACTGAGCTATGCCAGCCAGGGCACAGGCTGATTCTTAATAAACAGACTAAGAATTCTTAGCGGAGCGATCGGAAGCCTTCAAATCCAGCGGTATTGCACCTCACAGAGTTTGGTTAGACATGTATGAGCAAGTCAAGGCAGGAGAGCCCACTGCCGTTTCTCGGGGGCTCTGCGTTCAGTATACTCTGGAGCCCTGTGTTTGAGTGGCTGCTCTTCTGTGACTAGCACACCCCTCCTCTGGTTGGGTTAGCGGCGGGACTGGAAGGAAATGGTGTTGGCCTTTAGAAGAGATCTGCTGACAGAAGGAAGTTGAGCATTTGAGTCTTTGTTCAAACCGTCATCTCTCAGTCTGTACGAGGCCCTGTGGACTGGTAGAAAGCACGTCCCTGGGAGAAGACTGGTTTTCACGCGAGCCTGAGAGAGGTGACCTCAGGCTGACATAGCAGAGCTGAGTGAACCGGGTCCTCTCGGGCGTCAGCATCTCCAGGTACTGGGAGCTGGACGTCCTGTCCAGCGTGGATGCAGGAGGCCCGCTCGACCCACGAACAGAACCGAGGTGGCCGTTCTGAAGCTCTGGGAAGTCAGCCCCCTGGTGGGTGCAGAGGAGAGGAAATGAAAGTCATTAGCAGAAACAAACATCTGGTTTTCTTCCCCAGAATTCCTATTCCGTCCCATTTCTCAAGTGCAATTCTGTCACCTCGCTCCTCCATTTTTCCTTTTATACCCCCCTTTGTCCTGCCTTCCTCTGTCCCCTTGTCCCTCTCCCTGTCCCTCTGTCATGCTCCTCGCCCATTCTCTCCGCTCCTCGTTCCCCATCGCCAGGGCAGCGGCCAAGTCCCCGGCGGGCACACTGAGGTCCCTGGGTTATATACACGGCCACTCGCCCGCAGCTGCCGAGAACCCCGTGTCGGCGGTGCCTTTGACAGAACCTGCCTTTGGCTCATCCGGTGTGGTCTGCCCAGCGACGTTTAATTCTACTGTAAAGTGTTTCTCTAAAACCAGGCTATTCCTGAGACTATGGCGGGACAGGAAAAGCGAGAGGAGGACTTGGAGAGGGTCCCAGTTAACCTTGTGTAGCTCTTTGCGCTTTCATGGAGGCAATTCAGAGGAACCTCACGTTCGGTTCCAACGGCACGAGGTTGGCCTTTCTCCGGAGGGCTGAGTTACCCGATTCCCTGAAGGTCCTGTTTCCCAGCCTTTGCCTTCTTTTCACTGTGGTCTCCTGTGGTCTGTGCAACAGCTCATGAGCCTAATGAAGAATTCTGGGTTTTTTTGCCCTGGCCGGGCGGCTCATTCGGTTGGAGCATCGTCCCTACACCAAGCGGTTGTGGGTTTGATCCCCGGTCGGAGCGCATACGGGAGGCGACAGATCAATGTTTCTGTCTCACATCAGTGTCTGTCTGTCTGTCTCTCTCTTTCTTACCCTTCCTCTCTAAAATCAGTAAATATACCTTCGTGTGAGTATTTCCCCTCTTTTTACATCATGGCCTTGGTGAGTGTATTTTGTTGTCTTGTATGCTCGCCAGCCTAGGAGCACCCAGTCCGGGAACATTCCGTGTGAGTGGGGAGTGTCCGTGGGGTTTGGGGAACATCCTGGCAGCACACATGCTGATGCTGTGTGGAAGCGACAGCAGTGGACTCGGGCCTCTGGGACTCGTCCGTTAGTCCACACCACGAGGCAGAGGGTCACCGCCCAGGCGGTCGGGCGGTTGGCCAGTTGCCCGGTCGCTCTCCATCCATCTCTGCACATTTGTACCCCGAATCTCCAACCCAGACCCCTGAGCGTGTCCGCCCTCCCAATTCATCCTTAGTGCACAGGAGCTCTCTTCCCTCCACCCCGCTTCTCCCCAGAACTTAGGTTTTCCTGTGCTGGCTTGTCTAGCACATGCAACAATTTCCACATCCTATCGAGGTGTCTAAAGTACCTGTGACTTGTAAGTCAGTGCTTTGGAGCCGTTTTCTCAGCAAGAGCAGCTGAAGAGCTAGGATGAACCTCACGCACAGAAACCCGAACAGTGTCAGTGATGACAAGTGTGCGCGTGAATCTCCCTCTGAACGGCCCAGTGTGCAAGCGGGAAGACCAAGCTACACGTGTGTCTTTAAGGAAGGCAGCGAGATCCTCTCTGTCCATCTGTGGGCTGAAATAATACCCAACCTGGTGGGATGGAACATAATGAATGCTAGGTTTCTTCTGACCACCTTGTGTCTGTTCTCCAGTGTCCTTAAGCAGGCGCCTTGCATGCGGGACAGCGCCAGGTGAGGGTGAGCAGCCAGCAGCAGCTTCCCCGCGCCTTCCTAACCGGACTGTGTGTAGGTGCTTTACATGACGCGGGCGCAACTGCCCGGTGGCGGTCATTGCTGATGACTCTTTCTCTCCCTCTGCTTTCAGCTCGAGGACCTGCTGCAGAAGCTGCAGTTCGTCATGGCGTACGTGGCTCCGTGGCAGATGGCCTGGGGCTCCTCGTTTCACGTGTTTGCTCAGCTCTTTGCCATCCCCCGTATCCTTTCCGCTGCTGTTTCCGCCCGCGCTCCGCAGCTGCAGGCCTTTCAGGGGACCCTGGCGATGAAGGACTCGGAGACTTTACGGCCACGTTGTAATGGGGGCGGGGGAGGCACGCCGGATTCCCGGTAGGACACTTAGCCCTAAAAGCTGCTTCCCGATTTTGAACTCTTCCGGCTTCTTAATGCATATTCAGGAGTCACTTTTATTTTTTCTGCGTCTTCCATTTCCCGTGCCCAGGTCTGCATTAAGATATCCTATCTTTCAAGTGGAAAGTTATGGTTTAAGTGATTCGTACAATGTTGCTTGCTGTATTTAGACATTGTGGGTGGAGTTGATGTATTTGATGTGTCATTACAGATTCGATGATGTCGTATCATGGTATAGTTTAGTTTTAGGTACTTAATAATATTCAAACCCCCAGAATTCGGTGCAAACAGAACTACCCCAACACTTTGAAGACTAAGGCAACAATCTGTGGTTTTGTTCTGCAGTTGCTAATAGCCGAGGAACCTAATTTTATTATTTGTAGTTTCATTCGGTTTCCTTGTCTGTTTTTAAGTGTTTTCATCTTGAGAATCAGTTTTAATGTACTTCAAAACAGATTCGAGCTGCTCGTTGGAAAGAGCGCTTTGAAGCACTGAAGTGTGCAGGGGGCGGGGGCGAGACAGAACACACGCATGTGTTTTGTGGGGGAGGGAGAAGAGAGTGTTTGTGGGTTGGCAGGAAGAGGGGAAGGAGAGGAATAAAATACACTTCTTGAAAAGAGAGATTAAACGAAAGTATCCTGGACTCAGGCCCGAATTTGCCCTCAGAGGTTTCCCTTCCCTCTGATTCCATAGTTTCTACACTTGTATGTCCCAGGATGTGGCGCGGCGGCTACCTGCACCAGAACCCCGGGAGGAGCTGGCTCACTCGGCACGGCCTTGAGCCTGGCACGTGCTTTTCACATCACAGTTCAGGGGGTGGGTCCTGGGACCCCCCGTCTCCACAAGCCTCCCTGGTGATTCACGTCCCCCGATGTGCGTGACCCCAGTCCTAGTCCCTGGCACTCCGCCGTGGGTGCTGCTGGCTAGTTCTCAGGTCTGCTCCGCTTTCTGTTCTGTCCACGTCTGCAAGGAGTCTCTGGGATCCGAACTGGGTGTACAGGTGGGGAAACATACCTGGGATCGTGATGAAGTGGTCCCATATTCTAGATTTAAAAAAAAAACAAAACATTTGTAATGCTTTCCTCCAGAGGTATTTGTTAAAAAATAAATGTAAAGCTTGGAGGATCCTTTTATTTTTTTTCCAGAGTAGAACTTCCAGGAGACCAAATAGTAAGAAAGCCACTGTAATGTATCCTCAGCCATGATTGGTCCATTTCTTGCTCTGACCCCGCTAAGGCGCCATCTGGATGGAACTACAGACCACTCCCCCGTCAGCTCTTGGCTGGGCTTCGGGGTTTGTCCCCTGTAGCCCAAGACACTGATGCGGTGACCTGTTGGATTTGGACACGTTCGTCTGTTGGGTTTTTTTTCTTTTTTCTCAACATTTTTAGTGTGTTCCTTTTTTAATTTTTCTTATATGCATTTTTATTTTGATTTCATCTTTTCATTTTATGTTTGTTTTCTTCTTAATGTTTCCTTTTCTTTATTTTGTTATTTTCATTTTGCTCTTTCATTTTTCTTAATTGTCTTCCTGCTTTTGTTTGGAAGTCACCATGTCTAATGACTTTGCAAGCATCTCTGCCAGGGCGGAACGCCCGGTTGGCGGTCACTTGCTGCTGCGCACCCTCGGCAAGGAGTCCTCCGCCCCACCACGGCGGGCCTGGTGCATTCTGACTGGCACAGAGGTGGCTGTGAAAATCGCTAATTGGCAAGGCTTCTCTGGAGCTTTTCGAGAAATTCATTGTCTTAAGAGATTAAGTCACCTCCATGTCACCAGGTTATTTGAGCGGATTGCCACCCAGGTCCGGTCTTTCGTCTTCATGAGCACACGAGCGGAGGGCATTTGCTGGACTATCTCGAGAACTCCAGCCCGGGACGGAGGAGGAAGCCCGAGCCACATCCCAGCAACTAATACCAGCCGTGCGGTGCTGTCACCAGCCGGGAATCCCGCCCGGGGCCCTGAGGCCGGAGGACACCCTTCTGGCAGTGAGCTGCACAGCCAACTGACAGACTTTGGCAGTTTGGAATTCTCAGACCGTTAACTGCACACCTTCTGGGGCCCCAGCGCCCGCATGGCCCCTGAAGTCTTGCAGTTCCAGCCCCGTGACGGCCCGAAGGCGGAGGCCTGGAGCCTGGGGGTCACTTTCTACTAGATGGTGATGGGAAACTGCCATTTGCAGGGAGGACTTCGGGGAACCGGAGCGGCAGATTCTGAATGGGTGGTCCCATGGACCATATTTATAACTCTAGAGTGTCAAAAACTGTTAAAAAAAATGACTGTTGGCCCCAGCCAAAGAATGGCCCTGGAAGACGTAATGAATGATCCACGGGTCCACTCGGCCAGGAAAGGGCGCTGGAGCCGCTCCGCGAGCCGCCCTGGGGTGGCACAGACCCCCGGCTAACAGAAATAATGGAGGACCGTGGGCTGAAGCGGCAGGAGATGCAGGAGTCAGTAACAGGAAGAGGATGTCACGGTGTGCGGCCCTGAAATGGCCCTGAAATGGTCATGTGACCGTTTCTGATCCTACGCACCACAGAAAGCAAGACGGAGGGCCCCGCTGTTCGAGTGAGGCCCCACCCTGCCCCACCCCAGCATCAGCCTTTCCACAGACTGGGGCGTTCGGGCATCAGGGCAGAAAACCAGTAAGCCTGCCAGTCGCCCCGCCAACCCAAAGTCAAGGATGCCCCGTCTCCCACCTAGCATGGAAGCGAGGATAATCCTTCCGCCAGACAGCCTGGATTCAAGGATGACCTTCCTTTCCCCCCGCCAGGATGGCAGTGAGGATGACCGTTCCTCCACCCAGTCTGAAGCCAAGGACCACCAACCACTCCCCTACCTGGCCCGGAGTCCAGGACCGCCACCCCCCCCCACCCCACCCAGCCCTTAGCCTGCCCTGGGGACTCCCCCACCACCCGCAGCAGGAGCAGCACCAGCAGCAGTGGTGGAGCCCCAGAGGGAGGAACCACCCCTAAAACTGCCTCCAAGCTGCACGGCCTGATGGTGGGACCCCAGCCAGGGCCGGCAGGGGCTGGCTAGAAGGGCCTCCAGTTTCTCTCAGAGTTTATGTGCTGTGGGCTGTTCACTAACAAGCAGCATTTCAAAAGGACAAGAGTCAAGCCAATATTTTTTATTCCATATCCTCTCAATTTATGTTTAGAATACTTTATTGTTTATGTTACTACAGTTCTCAAGCCAATGTAAGTTTTAAAACTGGACGGCCAAGGCAGGGCCGCAGGCAAAGATGCCGGGGAGACCAATTACAACGCCCTGCATTTTCGGTGCAGAACCGGAAGGCGCCGAGCTCCAGGTGAGAGCGCTGCCAGCCACACACGCTGTGTGTGCAGGTGAGCGGACCTGGTCCAGTGGGTGAGGGACCTGTGCAGACTGCCACAGCGTTCTCGGTGCAGGATTCACATCAGGAGGGTACCTGGCATCTGTGTGGCCTTCAGAAGCATCTTATCCAGAATATCTGCTGAGCTGGGAGGACCGCCCGGAGCCCCCTGGGGGTCGGGAAGAGAGACCGCCCTCACTGTGGGTGCACCCCGCAGCCCCCACCAATGAAACTGCAGAGACTGGACTGCTTTTCCTGGGGGCTTCCGCCCCCCTCCTGTTCTCCTTTGCTCCCGTGTGTGTGTGGGTGCTTATTCAAGTATTCGATTCTCCCAAATTCTGTAATAAACTCGATGCTCCAAAATACCTATTTTTTTCTAGCATACCAAGAGCCGGCCTCACAATGCACGTTGTTCTGCGTTCCTATTCTTAGAGCCGCACTGTTATTTCTAAAGATTTTCAAGGTGGTTTGGCAGAACACGCAGAGGAAAAACTGCGGCACCACCCTTTCCTCTGACCGCGGTCATTTTCTGTAACACCGGTAATTTCAGTTTTTCTAAACAGTCCCTTCAGACAAAGACAGTGGGGTGCGAGAGTGGGGCGGTGTTTATTATTTCTGAAGTGTGTCTGAGGCACCCCTTCTGCAATTTAAAGGCTGTGCAGTAAATGCAAATTATTAGATGGGTGCCAGTTTGCGGCAGAGGGGCTGCGCTAAGAATCCAAAACCTGTGGTGGTGTCCTAGCTTTGGTCTCAGGTGCACCTGCAGCCCTTCCTGCAGCCAGGCGTGCCTTGTTGGGAGAGTTCGGTGACTGTAATGACTGCTCGTAATTCTGCTGCTGAGTTACGGCCGGCCTGGAGACGTGCCTTTCCCACAGCGGTCTGTCCTGTGCGGGTGCTGAGTGCCCCCACACAGGCTCCTCGCGTCCAGCACTCGGTGCTTCCCGAGGAGTAAAAGCAGCGTTAGCGTGTGTCTCAGACAGCAGCGTGTGTGGTAGCTCCAAACACCATCAGGACGGGCGGTAGTTCTGCTTGGGGACACGCAGTCGCTTTGCGCCTAAAACTCTCTCTTCCGCGACTCCCACCTCCTCCCTTCAGAGGGGTCTTGCAGGCCGACCACTGCGGTCACGTGACCTGGTTCAGCTCCCCTCCCCTCGGACATCCAAGGACTCCTCCCACCCTGGGTCCTCCGTTGTAAGGGCGGAGGTCGCCGTGTGACGTCCAGCCTCGCGCAGAGCAGGGTATCATGGGACAGGTGGCTTAGGAAACGGTATATGGGCCACCAAGACCAAGCGAACAGGTTCCTAAAACACCAGCCAGCTCTGGATCTCAAGCAATTTCGAAATGTTAATTATTTTATCACTCTATTAAGAAGCTGTGGGTTCCATCCTGGCGTTGAGAGGGGACTAATTTTCTCTGTTCTGAAATTGAATTAGCTCTCAGGCCAGCAGGGCGCTGTTTAGTAAATTGCTTTTTCCGGTTTCGGCGTGTTTTCTCCCTCAGTCAGTGGCTCCCCCTGTCAGTTTCCGAGCGTGTGACCCCCCAGGGAAGACAAGAACGTTCACCCTTTCGGTGGGTGCAGAGACCAAGCAAGACCACACTACCTTCTGATGATTCGGCAGGCTCAGCCAGATTACCTGTTAAATGTGTGTGTCGGGGTGTCATCTGCTTTCTGCTCCCTTTGCGCTTCTGCTGACGGGTGTGACCCCTGACCTGTCAGGTCACCTCTTGGCGCTCTGTGGGGAATGAAGAGGCTGCAAGTGCCCGCTGTCTCGGGTCCCCGTTTCTTGGCCCTGCCCTAGCGATCACGGGCACAGCCTTACGTGTTCGCCCCGGCGAGCTCCATCTCTTTATCGGCCCTCCCTGAGTGAAATGACCTCGGAGGTCATCTGTTCATTTCTGCCCTGCCGCTGACCTATTCAGTTTCCTTTCCTTCCCTGCCACAATGAACTTTATTTATAGCCTAATATTACTTTCCTCACTTACTCCTTGATTTCCGGATAATTGTTCCTGGCATTGTCAAATGGAAAACAGAATCTTTGGGGAAATGCTGGGAATTGAAAAGAGGAGCCATTCCAGCCCCTCCAGCGTCCTGCCCAGCCCCTGCTGCGCTTGGCTTCGTCCTGGTTCTCCTGCAAACCCATGGCCAGTGGCCTCTGTCACCCGGCGCCATGGGTGAGGTGCCCCTCCTCCACGCCCCCCTCCCTGCCTCCCACTAGGGAGCCCCCCTACCACCACACCTTGCCTTCCCACATCTTTTTAGCACCTTCGCTCAACGATACCCCCCATGCACTGCCCTGAGGGGCATCGTTTATTGGGAGCATTTTGAGACCCGGGTATTTAGATATTTTCAGCTTTGGGGTGAGCAGGACACTGATGGGTGATAATAGCTATCACAGTAGCATATTGTTTTCTGAAGTTCTCCGTTTGAACCGAGGTCAAAATCAAAGGCATTGGATTTACATTGTAGCGCAGTAGATACTTGGTACCCGAACGGTTCAACACCAGCATGGATTTTCAACAAAGGAGATGTCATTTCACACCTGAAGGTGTCGATGACAAGGAAAATATGAAGACACGGTCGCTCTGGAAGGAAAAAGCTGAGCTTCAACCTGTGAGAATGGGTGGGGAGGTGCCCGTGGACGGCCCCGGGCTCCCTCCCTTCTCTGCGCTTGCGTGTAAGTGGGGCTTGGCGGTCCCACCTGCGCCTCCACCCGTCACATAACTTGAGCCAGGCCACTGGGGAGGGGCGACAGGCACTTTGGAGCCTGAGTAACTTCTATGTTCGGCTTGGAAATGGGACGCAGAGGGACCAGCCCTCCTGGCACCTCCTCCAGATTTCCGGAGACCAGTTGGGCTTTCAGCCAGAAGTTCCAGCCGTGCCGTTTTTCATATTGAACAGTCCCATCTCTGGTCAACTGGGGCGCGTGACAGCGAGGCACACGAGTGGGTGAGAAACCCACACGGAGTGCCGAGACTCCACTGGGGCCACCACAGGCTGGGGCTCCACGTGTTGTATTTTTGGCTTATAACCCAGACGTGACTTGAGCCATTTGCGTTCAATTTGTAATAAAAAATATGTATTTGTTTGAATAGTGGGGAAAGATTCCACAGAGCTGCTGCCTTCCCAAGCAGTGCCACTACTGTAAAAAGTACAGGTTAATTTTATTTATTTATAAAGTGACTCCGTACTTTAGTAAATGTTCCACTATGTGTTTCGTTCAGCTAAGGACATCTTGGTGAAAAGAAGCCGTTGTTTTCAAACCTGAGACACCAGACCTTTGCCGTGAATCACACTGAGACCGCTGGGGGTTTTACGAGGATCGTTTGATACCGTGGGGGTGAGGTGAGGCCGTGCAGGGTGCTCCTGGAAGGCTTATAGCCCCAGATATGGACGCGGAGGGTGAGCAGGGTCCTGACCTCCCTTCTTTGCTTGACCTGAGAATGGCTGTGATGTAAACTGGTCAGAATCTTCCAAGGTATTTAGAAATAGAACAAGGAGGAAACGTTGTGCCTTAACCCGAAACCCCCAGACTCCGCCCTGCTCTTCTTCCAGACGGCAGCCACGGCCACCTTTTCCACGCCCTTGAGCCCGTTCCTCGGGAGCGTCCTCTTCATCACCTCCTACGTCCGGCCAGTGAAGTTCTGGGAGAAGAACTACAAGTAAGGCCCCGCGTGGACGCGGGCTTGTGCTCGCTGAGCTCTGTGCTTCGGCGGCGGGCCCCGAGGTGGCGTTCCTCTGCGCGCCTGGCTGGCCGTGGTGGGAGGGAGGTGGGGGTGACAGAGCATGTGTGTCCTGGGTGCCTGCCCAGTTCAGGGACCAGCACAGGGAGTTCGGAGCTCCTGACAACGTGAGGGATCGATTGCACCGGCCGCCACCGGGCGCTAGTCTGGGTTTCAGCAGCTGCAGAGGACAGCGAGCTGCCCCTGCGAATGTGAGTCACTGCCTTCCCCAGAAAGGTTGTCCGAGGCCGTCGCCATGGCATCTGACACACTGGGACGGGCCTGGGATGGCACACCTTCCCTCTGGGAGCATTCTCAATATGCGTGTCACGCACTTGTGTTACACGCACACATTGCAGTTCAACGTGAAAGAGGGCACCCGTGTCCCTGAGCCCCATTACATGCATAGGACGTGATAGATGCACTCCTGGGCCATTCGGATCGGCCGGCAATCCATCGCGTCCTCCGGCAAGCGGTGCGGAGTGGGGCGGCCATGTTCTGTGGGAAGGCAGGAGGAGAGGAGCAGTGGGTCCCTGAGTGGTTTCCACGGGGTGTTGGCAGTGTGTGCGGGAAAGGGCCCCAGAGCCCCTGCTGCTCCAGCAGGACAGGGGCGTCTCTCGCTGCACGCGCCCGAATTCTCCAGCCGTACCTGTGCTTTGCTACGTAAACCCCGGCCCATCTCCTGTGAGACGTCTGCATTGTGCACGGCTCCGCCCCTTCATGACTCACCCTTTGCATCGCCAGGAGGCCGACCTTAAGTTGGGAGAGCTGTGACGTCCGTTTCTCCCGTCAGACGCTTGGGTGAACTAAAGCGAGCACCCTTCTGGGCCGGCGGCGGGGCTGCCCCCTGCCTGGGCTCGCACCTCTCCTCCACCACTCCACGCTGGCCCGCCCCAGGCCCCTCTCTCCTCTTCCGTTAGATGGGGCACATGACAGGGGAGGGGGTGAGTTCATGAGCTCACAGACGTGACGCTCCTGGACCAGGGCCTGGCGCAGCTGAAGCTCCTGGTGCGTGAGCCTGTGGTGCTGGATTCCCCTCTGACCTCTGCGTGCCAGTCTCCGCCCCTAGTGGTGCAGCTGACAGTTGCCACCATGGCTGCATGCATCACCCTCCTCCCCCACCCCCGCGCTCCCAGGTAGGGGTGCCCGGGGAAAAGGAACCAAGCCTGAGCCCCCGAGGCAGCCGGTGCTGGGACCGCGAGGAGGTCGGGGCCTGGTGCTTCTGGCAGGTCTGATGTCCTCGGAGCCTTGGGCTTCATTCAGGACAAGTAAAGTCGTCCTGAAGTCCACGCGTGGAGAAGTGTCCCCTTACGCATTTGTCTAGAGAGACGCCGTGCCCACTTCCAGAGCCAGAGAGTGAAAGTGAAGGGCCGGCAAGGCGGGTCCATACACTTTGTGGGGAGGAGCGATTTCAGGGACCTTGTGGGAAGTCTGGAAATCGTGCTTCCGGGAAGTGCAAACGCTTTGAAGTAAGAGGTGTGGTCTCTCTCCTGCTTTTCACTGCAGGAAAGTACACTCGACTTTAAACTCGATCGTCGATGCAAAGGATTTGTTTCTGTCTCCTGTTCTCGGATGAGTTGGGAACGGGCCTTTCTGGCCCGGGAGGACTTGATAGAAGCAACGTACCTCCTCCATTCAGCTGGAAAGGGTTCTGGCTTCCCCGGTAGAAAGGGGATGGGAGAACTCTTTGTGGGAGGCTTCACGCCGGGCAGGGCAGGGACGTGCTCCCTGACTCAGCCGCCTCCCTTCTGAGGCCCAGCCCGCACTGCAGGTCCGACTCGGGGTGCACGTGCATTACTCCGAGTGGGCTCCCAGAACAAGCTCTGGGCATCTTTATTCAGTCTCGTGAGGGACCGATTCTGCTGTGGCCCTCAGCTGAGCAGCCTATTACGTGTTGGGGGTGGGGGGCACCTTTGGGCAGCCTGCCTGTGGGTGGGAGTCCTGCGTGAGGATGTCCAGCCTGGACCAGTCTCTTTGAAGGAGCCAAGTTGGAGAAAATGTGTAGGCCCCTTCCGGGGGGAGGGCAGGGGCTAGTTCCCGATGCAGAACTCAGCCAGCTGAAGGTCTGCCGTCAGCGTGTGTGAGGCATCAGAGCGCAGAGTGGGCACCAGGGAAGGCAGGGGCAGGCAATCTCATCTGGACGCCACGATGGCTCTGGGAAGCTCGTTCTGTCCATCTCACACTGTTGAGTTTCATTTCAAGTTCTCGTAGCTTCTACTGTTCGTACCTGAGCGTGTCCGTCCGTGGGTCCGGCCTCTGTTCAGTCTGATACGGAGGAGCCGTCAGTTCATGTAACGGCTTCTTTGTTCACTAGTTGTGCCATCACCTTAAAGGTTTGGCTACAAGACTCCACTGGAGCTTTGGTGAGCACGAGTCCCCGCCGTGTGGCCAGGGCACTTACAGTCCCCTCCCTGGAGCCCCCCGCCCCCACCCCCACTTCCCTCCCTTTCTAGTGCTCTGGGATTTCTTTCAGGCGTTTATAAGCCGGCTTTAATTTTCTCAAGTCTGCAGCCAGCTCTCCACTGTAATGCAACCACTTTAATGCTCTCAGGAGCCGCTGAGTGAATCGCCAGCTCCCTGTAGCAATGCCCAGTCTCCTCCCGGCCTGGGATGCCTTGAAACCCGCCTCGGGTCCTGTTCCCCAGCGCCGCCCCTCCCTCCCTGGGGCAGAGGGCTCCGCTGTCCCCGGCCTCCTAACTCACCCCTGCCTCTGGCTTTCGCAGGGCCAGCTCACGTCCCCTCTGCCAAGCCCGTGGAGCGCGCTGCTGACTGAGGAGTGAGGGGAGATGCCACCCAGGCCAGCGCTGTCCCACAAACTCTGTGCTGATGGAAATGTCCCACGGGCACATGTGTCTAATGACACAGGGCTAGCGTGGCCGGGACCTGCCTTTTTAATGCTCTTTCATCTCAACGAGCTAAAATTTAAATAGCCCCGAGTGCCCGGAGCCTGCCCTGCTGGACAGCACTCCCCCAGCCTCCATCTCAGCCGCCCGGTCGCCTCTCTCCCTCAGCCGCTGTTTCGCACATCGAGTATCTCGGGTTTTCCTCGGGCTCTGTCCTTCCTTCCCTGTACCTCTCACTCCCACCCACACCCACCCGTGGTCAAAGGGAGGGCATTAGATCCCGCCTCCGGAGGGAGGAGAGGTGAGGTCCGAGAAGGGTGTGCAGACTAGGACGTGCCGTGTCGCAGCCGTCTCGGGAAAGGAAACTCGCTCGGTGGCCGTCAGTCCGTTCCCCCGCCCAGGAGCAGGATAGACCATACTCACCCCCATGTCTGGGCGTGCTCATCTCCCGTCTTTGTGACTCCACGGGCCATGCACGTAGTAGGTGTTCTGTAACCATTCCTCCAGGGAATTAAGCCCAACAATGCTGTGTAAAAGGGCAGGGGAGTTGCAACCTGGGCTTTATTTGCCGTCGTTGGCAAGTTCCCTGTTGCGCTGCTGTTCGCGCGACAAGCCAGGGCTTTGAAGCCTGTCCTGATGGGTGCTGCCCGGAGCCTCCCTCGAACTCACGGGCCGCGCCAGCAGACGGGCCGCAGTAACGGTGCCCATGTTTACAAATCCCCGCACGGCAGAGCGTTTTAAAGAGCTTTGGAAACACATTCTGATAGTGTGACTCATCATCCTTCTCTTTATATATAAACAACCACTGAATCACCCAACTCGGTTATTAAGATGAAATGTATGCTGGGGCTGGAAAGTATTTGACTCATGTCCCGGGTGTCTCAGAAAATGCCTTGGATCTAAAGGAGTTAACTCTCTGCAGCCCTAAAGAATGAAAAGTCCATTCACGTTGACTTTGTTGGGATACATCAGAAACCTTCTGTAAAATCCGGAATACCATTGCTGTAAGGAGACGTATATAACAGCCACCTGAGAGGCAAGCTCAGCTCTCATGATTCCTGCCACATTCTCCAGGTTGGTTTTAAGTCGTTAAATCATTCTGGGCATCATCTTTGTCAGCAAATGTACATGAAACATCTCTGTGAGGGCCTGGGGCTCGGCGTTGACCAGTGGGAATCGGTCTGCGTCGCTGCAAAGCATCAGCTGCGCACCCTGCATCCTCGGTCCCACCCTTGGCAGCAAGGAGGTAATTAGTGTCACCTAACCCTCAGCTCTTCCTGAGGCGATGACGGTGTAGCCAGAAAAGACACCAGCGCTCGGGCTGCTTGTCACTACCAAACCCAATAAGCAATGACAGCGATTGAATCTTTATGGGCGCTTTATTCAGATGGCCAGCGATCCGAGAAGATGGCGGGTTCATACCCTAACAGACCATCTTGCCTTTTCTTTCCAGGCCACCGTTCTTGTACCAGGGAGTAAACCGGGTACGGTGAGGGCTCTGAGATGCAGGGAGGATTAGGTGAGCGAAGCTGCAGCATTCCTGTCCTGGGTGGTTAGCTGTTCCCAGGGGCGGTGGTCGTCTGTCTCTCCCTGGAACACCAAGGCTGGGATGCCTTCACTTGGCCCCAGGCAGTAATCTCAAGCAGTGCCCCAGGAGATCGGCTGTTTTCCCAGGAGCCAGGATGGGCTTCATCTGTAGTTTCTGAAACAAAAGCTTTAACATACACATTACTTGCTAGACTTACAACTTTTTACCTTAAGCTAAAGTTTTCCAAGTCTCGGGTCCCTTATCAACGGTTCATCTGTAAGTTGAGCTTTGTGGTCAGATAGACCTTGATTAAGTCCCAGCCCCTTTGTTCAACTAGGTATTGGACTTTGGGAAATTATCCAGCCTGTGAGCCTCAGTGAAGTCACCTGTGAAATGGGACGGCAGTGTCTTTGTGCGTCCCAAGGTCACGAATACCAGGCGAGGCGTGGGGTCCCTGCGCTGAACATGCAGGTCGCCCCTGCCCCCCAGGTCTGTCCTCAGTCCCCCCATTTTGTTCTCTTCCCCCATATTTCTATTTCCTCTCATTCAACTTTTAGATATATTTTTTATTGATTGATGAGAGAGAGAGAGAGAAGCATTGGTCTGCTGTTCCTCTTACTGATGCACTCATTGGTTGACTCTTGTCTATGCCCTGACTGGGGATCAAACCCACAATCTTGGGGTGTTGGGACAACGCTCTAACCAACTGAGCTATTTGGCCAGGGCTGTCATTCAGCTTTTAATTCAGTTATGTCTACACATGTTCTGTGTATGTGGGAACACCGGGACACGGTCAGATCCGCCCTGACACCACGCAGCTGGCACACTCTGAGGTGCGGGCAGCACCCCTCGCCCGGAGCAGGTGCTGCGTGTCTTGAGCGGTCCCACCAGTCACGGCCCCCGGCTCTGTTCCGTGAGCACCGCAGCTACCTTCGGGGAAAAACAGGCTCTCCAAAGCACCACTGTGTTGTGGTTTACCGGGCAACAAAACATGTGATCAGAATATTTCAGCTGGTCTCAGTGGGTTTGCATCAGCCGTACTGTATTACCTCCCAGCCCCTTCCGGGGTTTGTAAAATAGACGTGAGGCTAGCTGGACCCTTGGGATGACAGAAGCCTCCCACCCCGCCCCCTTGTACCCGTAGCCCCTCCCTCCTCAGGGTGGCACAGACCCCTCGCCTCACCGGGCAGCCCTGCTGAGCTCTGTCTGCCACACTGTGGGCTCGTCACCAAGCTAAATCTCCTCGTGGGGCCACCTGGATCCCACAGTCCCCTGGACCCGCCCGCTGATGGTGGCGCTCAGCAGCCAGCGTCCCCTTGCTGCAGACACGTCTTCCGCAGCTGGAAGGCAGCTGTCCTTCCCTTCGCTGTCCATCCTTGAGGCGCAGCAGCCCCGACTGTGCTCTGTGTGAGGCGGCCTAGACCTCGGGCGTCTGAGCCGCCCCCGTGCGGAAGGTCCTGGGGCTGACCTGCCCGCCTCCACCGCAGCCAGCTCCAGATGCCACCGACAGTGGAGGGGCCTGTGACACCCCGTGAGCCAGATGTCCCGTTCTCTTTTGTGCCCTTTAAAGTCTAAAGCCTCCCGGTTATTTTATCAAAGTGCGGCCGACCCAGGTCTTCTCCTGTCCAGCCTTGTGTGTGTTTCACGGAAAATCAGAAACTGACGTCTCCTCCACGACTCCCAGCTCGGGGCTTTGACGCTGCATTCCCGGCCCCCGGGGCCGATTTCAGTGTCTCTCCTCATCTGTCCAGGCCTGTCACGCGTGCACCTGCGGATGGGGTGGCTGTCACCACCACCTGGTCTTCCTTCTGGGCCTGCTCGTGACAGCAAGCCGTTCAGAGCCGGGGCTGCCGGACTCGGTTTGACAGCCAGAGAAGGAAGTCCTCCGCTGCCTTTTATTTTTCACCCTTTTCAGCGTGGAGAGGATTTTTTTTCAGGACAGCTGTTTAAAAGATGGCCTGCAAAATCTTTGTTTGAAGCATTACGCTTCTCTAAAGGCAATTTTTTTTCTCAACGACAAAGCAGGCAGTGAGTACGGCGTGTGGGTTAGCAGGGAAATGCCTCACTGTAATGAAAATGTGCAGTTACGCAAGGGAGGGGTTTGTAGTTTTCAACTTGTGATGAAGCGCCCTAAAATTATGGGGGGTACGCGTTCCAAGCACGTAGACATGCTCAGTCACTGTGGAGGTAAAAGGCACAGACTCCTGCATCACACGTCTTGGGGCTCTAAGAGCTCCGACCCCCCGGGAGTGTGTGGGCCCCGCTCCGCTGTCATTCGCGGTGACGATGAAGGTGTGGGAGCGAGGCGGCCACAGGGTGGTCGCAGCGGGGCGCCACACGCACCCTTCTGTGTTTATCGAACTCTCGAGACATCCTCAAATGTAGTCGTGCTCGTCCCTGCATGCACTCTGAAAGTAGAATTTCATTTTTTTCTTTTCAAGGATCAGGAAAAGGAAGTTCAGGGAAGGTCAGTAACTTGGCCAAAGTCACAGAACAAGTCCACGGCAGAGCCAAGATGCTGACCCGGGTCTGGTCTTCCTCCAGCCCCGAGCCAGTCCCACCGTGTCTCGAAGCCTCTGAAACGCTCCGTTCCCCCCACCCCGCCCCTGCCTCCCACTGCCGGCCAACACCACACACCCGCGAATGCGTGAATACCAGTTAGCACGTTTGCTCGTTTGCTCGGGGCCAGCAATAGGGGTGCCTTCCCAAGAGCCCTGTCTGGAAGCGAAGGCGGCCAGAGCCAGGGCCCGAGGCTGGGCGCCAGGGTGGCTCCCCTCAGTCCCTCAGGGCAGCGATCTGCAGCCCCCGCCAGGAACAGGAGAGTACGGGGCTCTGAGACACACTGTGTCCCTGTCACCTTCCCACTGCTCCTCAGAAGCAGACGCCAGACCTCTGGGAGGTCAGAACCAGCCCCACTCGCCCAGGACCGTTTTTCAAACCCTTAGGCTGAGCGTCCGCATGGCAGCAATTGGACCACAGGAGGCCAAAGGCTCACAAGCTAGGAGCCCCGTCTCCGCTGTCAGAGAGTGAGATGATGGGCCGTCCGCAAGGTCCGGGGGAGCCATCTGCTCTCAGTTTGTTCTCCCAAGTTCCTGAAGGGACTTCCTGGTGTTCCCCAGTGTCCCCAAGCCAGGGAGCAGCGGGTCAGAGTGGGGCCACCCCTTCCCGAGGCCCAGGTGGCGTGCTGTGGCTCGGTGCGGTCCCAGCAGCTCTGGGCCCAGGCAGAGAGGCATGAGGGCCGCCATCCCTTCGGGTGTGGCTGCGGGAGGCCAGAGCGGCTTTTGAAAGGGATCAGGAAGTCCCTCACTTTTCCTGGGAGCTTTGGGGATCCCCCCTAGAAGGGACACAGCGTTGTTTGGATGCACATGTGAAGTGAGAACTCTGAGGAGTTTAAGAATTCTCGGGAGTCACTTTGAGATTACGTACGTGTCTGTTGGTAAAAGCGGTGTCTAGAGTTCAACAGGGCTTGGCTGCCACACGTCCAGGTCGGGCTGGAACGGCAGGGCGTCCTGGGACTCCGCAGCACAGCACCGGGGTAGGAACATGGTCCAGGTCCTGAACTTCCCTAACGAAACAGAAGTGAAGCTGCACAGGCAAGAATCATTCCTAGCCGTGCATAAGGGAATGGTGGGCCGAGCGGGGGCAGTCAAGACAGGCTGAGGAGCTGAGGAGCTCCAGCGTTGAGTATCGGTGCCTCTGGTCTTGTCCCACTCCAGCAAAGCTGGGCTTGGCGCGGAAGGGTTTCCTGGACTCCCGGTGCAGGGAAGCAGGAAACAGACAAGCGAGTGAGACTCTGGCCGAAAGGGCCAGCTCACGGCCAGACGAGGGGTGACACCCAGGGTCCGGGAGACCTCTTGCTTCTGCGTGGGACTCTGGGGTGTGGGAGACCCGCGGGAAAGGAGAATCCTCGTTCCCCACCGCATGGGATGCAAGCCCAGCGCCGCCGGCAGCCCGCTTGTCCCTGCGCGGTGAGGACTGGCCCAGGGACGCTGCCCATGGAGGAGGGCAGGGCCGTGGGGCACGGAGAATGGGTCCTGGTGACACCACCCAGCCCCCGAGCCCAGCTGGCCCGAGCCACCGTGCAGATGGGAGTCACTGAATTCGACACTTTGCTAAGCCGTTCCAGTTGGGTTTTCTGTCCCTGAGAAGCAGAAGACTCCTAGTAAGAGTGGGTGATGGCTTTACGGAGGGGTCCTCCCCCCACACCTTTCCGCCAGCACAAAGGTGAGACCTTTACCACGAGGCCGTCTGCGGGTGTGAAGAGTCTAGAAGGCCAGAGCAGGTGCCCAGTGCATGTCCCCCGCGGTCCCTCTGTGCCTGAGAGGCAGACCTGGAGCTTGAGCCTGCCCCGCCCCCGGGGCCCTGCGCCCAGGTCCCTCCCCGCCTCGGATCTCTCCGCCTGGAGCTCCAGGTCTGCGGCAGGTGCTGTTGTGTCTGCGAAACTAAGTGGCGCACTCGGTCCCGTCCCGCTGCCTTGCTGACAGATGAGAAAGCTCTCACACGCGCACGTCCCCAGGGGTGAGGTTTGACACCTCAGGTGTGAAGACGAGCGATTATGCAAATGTATTCCGGAAGGCTGCCGCTTTGGAGGAACTCCAGCGAGCTGAGTTTTTCAAATAGCACTGGTTTGAGCTTGCTACTCATTGTGCCGCGGTGCATGATTTTACTCCGGGCCTGTTACCTGGCGGTGCCGAGCCGTCAGAGAATTCGAGAAGTGCCGAGTAGCGAAGCTGACCGCGCACCTGCAGGAGGAGGGAGTCCAGCCTGCCCACCTGCTTCCCAGCTGTCAGTGCTGCTGACTCCGCACCTCAAGGTCACCCCGAAGCGCGGCTTTGTGCCTGCATCAGGTCCAAGGACGGTGCCGGGCGCGTGAGTCCAGGAGGGCCAGGGCTGGCCGAGAGCCTTCGCTCTTCCAGCTGGTGGGCAAGTGTTGGAGATGGGCTTGGCTTATTCTAAACGCAGGTCGGCAGGCAGCATTCAGCCATTAAACCTGCTTTGTCTCGAACCCTTGTGCAGCGCGGCTCCAGCGCACACGGCGAGGGGGTTTACGTGCTTCCCCGTGACGGGCCACACGCTCTGTGCGTGTTCTGGCCACGGTCTCCCCGCCACTGACAGAGTCGGCACGGGGAAGGCCACTTTGGGTTGGGGGGCTTCTGCATTTGGGGCTCTCGGTAAAATCATTCCTTAGCCTTCTAGGTATCGGGTAGGGCTTCTTGCGTCTTATTTCACAAAGCGTCTTCCCAAGACTGACTCGAGCTTGACTTAGTGGAAGCCACGCCTGGCCCAGGCTTCCCGTGTGGTTGCCACTGCCCGGTCCGCAGCGGACTTGACTGACTGAAGAAACTGATACGTTGAATGAAAGTGGGAAGAAGTCCTTTTTAGTCCTTGTCACTCTGGAAGCGTTCTGCCGTCACCGGTGCCCCCTTTCGTGTCCGGATCGCTGTCTGCCTTTCTGTAAACACGGTGGAGTAGGCCGACGCTCCCCTCCATGAGTGTTTAAATAAAAAATGACCAGAGATGGAATAACAGTCACTAATAGTAATTAGGAAAAGAGAATACCTGATAAAAATAAGGACAATATAGCGTATTGCATTTCTTTTCTATTTTACTGTGTTTTGCTATGGGACATTTTAAAAATTGAAGGTTGTACAGCTGGAACTTTTTCCCCTGAGACAAGGAAGGCTTTAGAGAGAGGCATACTTTGAGTTTGGGGAGAAAGGAAGGCGAGAAAGTTCTTGGTGAATTTTAAAGGAAATTGTTTGGATAGAAAATGAAGCTTTTTTAGAGCCCGATTTTAAGAGCAATCCAAAATGATAGAATCCTAGCTTTCTAGCTAAAGTTATCATCGGTGCAGGAGAGCCACTCGGGAACCTTGTAGGTTTCTCACCGCTGTCAAAGGGCTGTTTTGGGGACAGGCGGGGACGATCGGAGGACCCTGTTGACCACTGGCCCTGTGCTCCTGGGGCCAGGATTCGACACAGTCTAGTTTAGAATTTGAAAACTCATTTTGCAACTTACTATCAGAATAAAAAAAAACACTATTCCTTTTGCTGCATTAAAAAATATCTATACCCAGCTGGGCTGATGCAGTGATACCGGAACTAGTTTCTCTTCACCCCGTGTCATCTGTCCTCCCCTTGAGGGACTGGCCTATCACAGGCTACAGCGATTCTTTGTTTCGTTCTGCAATAAGCATTCATAAGCACGGCTCTGTATTTAAATCTCCTACTGAAAACCCTGTTCTATCTTCAGTTGCCGTTTTATGCACTCAGAAAGTGGGTATCAGAAGAACTAAGTGATTCTCTCCTATATACTCCTCAAACGGTGTAATAAATTATAAACTAAGTTAGAAACAGATATTAGGCCTAACTGCAAGGTCACAGGCCCCCTGCCTTACTGCTAGCGTGATGTTGCCAGGCCGAACTCTTTGGCAGAAGGTACGCCATCATCAAAAAATGCAAACAGGAGATACCACGCTTGCACATTAGCTATTTCCTCGTTAATAATCTTAGTTGGTGTAAATGATTTGATTGACAAGGTGCCTCGAGATGCTTGTAGAACGGGGAGCATCATTTTAGTGGAGCTTGATGTGTAACAGATTTTAAGGTCAAGTGCAAGCAAAGCACAGTGTTATGCTTTGGGAGTGAATGAAATAGAGGAAAGGTGAAGTCCATCTGGGTGGAAATGTTGCTGGTGTGGTTTTATGAGACGCTGTCATCCAGGGATGAATGACTTCGCGTTTGGAGACTTTGTCTTCTCAAGCTGCTGTCTCTCCTGGGACAAGTGGCCATGAAAAGGAAGGCCCCGGGGTAACTCATCAGGGCTGAGTGTGTCGCTGCGGCCCTGCACAGGTAGCTGCCTTCCCATGGTCAGGGATGGGTGTTTCTTCTGCTTTGTATGGGGATCATCCTGACCCAAATTCTGAGCATGCCACTGGTAACTGATAAAAAAAAGCCTTCATCCCCAGGAGAAATTTCACCCACACGCTACATAGAACTCTGCCAAATAATGACACCGGGTCTCTTTGTACCAGAAAGATGGAGCACCCTGAAGTCAAAACCTTCAATCAGGCACCTTAAAGGTGGGCAAAGAGCAGCAGATCCTGTTCATTTAATCCTCACGAGTCAGTTACAACCCTGCATCTCCATGTACGCACTTCTCCATTGGGCTCACTCTTTGCCCGACTGCACGCAACTTGAATTTTTTATTGCTATTTTTATTAGTTGCGTATGCAGAACGAGGAGGAACACTTTTCACCCCCTAAATATATATGGCTTTCCGGTGAATGAATGCTTGGACGTCATATTCTGTATTTGAAATGCTGGATTTTTTTTTTTGTTGCTGAAATAGGAGAAGCAGTGCCAATGTGAGAGCAAGGCAAGTTAGGATCAGAGATGAGACTCTCCCGTGAATGCATTACAGTTGCTAAATTCAGACCTGCTATTAGCCATGGAGATTTTTCAATGAGTTATTTTTAGCTAATTATAGGTTCACATGCAGTTGAGAGAAACCATACCAAGGGATCCCCAGTGCGTCCTTTGCGCATGTAACAGGTGTTCACATCTTGCAAAACTATCACAACCTTGAGGTTGACACCGCCACGATTTTCGTCGCCCTACAGATCTCTCCCGCCGCCCTTTTATAAGCCGCCCTTGTCCTCCCCGGCCCCGCCCCCACCCAGCTCCTGCCCATCACTAATCTGTTCTCTGTCCCTATGATCTCATCACTTTAAGAATGTTACATAAAAGGAAGCACATGTTATCTAATTCTTGGATTGGCTCGCTCACCACAATTCATCTGTTCCGAAGACTGCCTTCATTGCTTATTGAAGCATTTTGTGATTGTTGTCAAATAATGCTCCTTGTCACCAGCTTTGGGGTCTGTCAGTTGTCGTTTATCAGTTAGTTTGAGATCTTCCCATTTCTTACAATGACAAGTATTTTTATACTAATAATAACAACATTCTGGGTATTAAGTTACGAGCCTCTGGGCATTATTCAGCCCTTCTGTGTCATCTGGCTCCCTGACACCGCTCTGGCGGGAGACAGGGGACCATGGTGTTGTTACTTCCAAGTGGGGTCAGAGGCCCAAGTTCCCCACTTGGCCTCTGTTCGCGTTGAGATGGGGGTGGTCCCTGCTTGCTTATTGGGGTTGGAGTCCCGCCTCCTGCCTCCACCTTCAGTGATACGCCTCTGGAAGGGAGGGGTTAGGAGGAGCACCTCGTCACTCCTGCCCACGTGGTGTTCCTAACCCAGGAAGTAATGGAGACACGCGCTGTGCACTGAGCCCTCCCAGCGCCATCCCAGTAGGCCGAGAAGGGGCGCCCCGTCACTGCCTGGTGGGAGGGAGCCGGGTTCCCTGTGCAGCCTCTGCTGGTGTGGGGAGGGGTGGCCAGTTGGGATAGAGAGGTTACTGACTAGAAGTTTTCTGTCTAGGCAGCCCGCTCCTTTCTTGATGTTTAGGCTAGAAACTAAAGTAAGGTTTTGCTGGGGTTTCTGTTGTTTTGGGTTTGTTTGAGGTTTGGTTTTTTTGTTTGTTTTGTTTTGCTTTTGCTGCTGCTGTTGGCATCTCTGGGCGCCCATCTCTGGGGTATATGAAGCAACAATAAAACCCGGGGAACTGACCTCGGCACCCTTCCTTGCCTCCCATGGTCCTTAGATACTGCACCTTCCTCCCATCACCTTTTCGAAGGTGTTTTCACTCTATGTCCTATCCAGAGTCTTGGTTACACTGAATGGAGAAACAGGGAAAGGTCTATCAACTAATTCCATCTTTCTGAAAGAATACAACAGACCTGCATTTATTCATTGATGTATTCATGCTTAGCTCCTGCTACTGCATATTCATATGGTGAGTATGTTGTCATAACAACGCAGGATGGCGGGTACCAGTGCACCAGGCATTCTTTCGCCACAGGCCTCCAGCAGGCTTTCAGGCAGTTGACCTTCCCAGTAACGTGCCTGGCCGGGAGAGTTGCCTCCTGGCTGCCTCTGAGCACATGTAGGTTCACAGAGTCCTAGAAATCGGACATGTCGGGAGGCGGAGCACAGTGCCCTCACTGGCTGTGTGTATAGTTTCTCTGCGGAGAGCGGAGCAGCCCGGGGAAGAGCTGAGGGAATACAAATGCAGGAAGAGGCCGGCTCCAGGTCCGCCCCGCTCGGGTCCTCATGCAGAGGGCGGGGGAAGCCTGGCCGGCTTTGAGAGCGTGAGATGAAGAAAGCGGAGTTGAATTCAGTTTTTCCATCTAAAAATGCATTGTATACGTAGTATTTTTTTTCCTTTAGGAAACTGGGGCTCAGAAATTGTTCGTTCTAGAGATATAGCAGATTAGAGAGAGCTTAATTAACACTGTTACTCCTGTTAGCAGTGCCCAGAAATGACAGAGAGTGAAGTTTCTTCTCAATCCCGATGTGAGCACAGCAAGAAAGCCAGAAGATTCCCAAGGACCAGAAGCGGAGAGAGAGCAGAAAACAGCAGGTCCACGGCTGCTGTCGGCGGAGGTGGCCAGGGTTGTAGGTCTCGGGCATCTGGGCCTGAGATGTGGCAACCCACGCCAGGCTAGGTGGCGAGCCCTGCAGAGGCGGGGAGTGAGAACTGAGACTTCCTCACTGAGCTTCCCGCTCAGGGAGGGAGCGAACGCCCAGCAGGGCGGATGACAGGGAAGCTCGAACCCTCGGCCAGAGACCAGACGGGAGCCGGTCTCCACGGCGCCTGTGCCCCGTGCTGATCAGAATGACACCGCCCACGTCTGGAACTCCTCCAGTTGAGAAAGCAGCATAACAGTGGTGCTGGTCTCCAAGACCCCAAGAGCAACTGACAGAAGCAAGTGGAAGGTTATTTTCAAGGGACAGACCTTCCAGGAGGCCACAGTTAAACACCCAGTGGAATGAGCACTCGATCCGATGCTACGGAACACAGAGAAAAGCATTCTTTTTTTTAAAGATTTTATTTATTTATTTCTAGAGAGGGAAGGGAGGGAGAGAGAGAGAGAGAGAGAGAAACATCAATGTGCGGTTGCTGGGGGTTATAGCCTGCAACCCAGGCATGTACCCTGGCTGGGAATCGAACCTGCGACACTTTGGTTCGCAGCCCATGCTCAATCCACTGAGCTACGCCAGCCAGGGCTGAGAAAAGCATTCTTCATGAGCAAGGGTCAGCAAACAACCCACAGATTCAGACCCTCCGAAGCTCCAGATGATTAGACAATCAAATTGGACATACATTTAGAATGAAAAGTCATATAAAAAGAAAGAAAACCATAAGGTCAAGAAACTATGAAAAAAATGATACATAGAGCTTGTAAAAATAAATTCATATAGTCACTGGATGTATAATATAACACATACATTAGGGAATCAATTACACACAACTCGACTAGAAAGTAATCTAAGAAAATTGACCGGAATGCAACAGAGGAAGCTGAAGATTCGGGAACTGCTTCGGGAAGGTAAAGAGACATGGAGAACAGAATGGAAGATGCCAACCAGGAATCCAGAAGAAGTTTCTGGAAGAAGGCACAGAACAAATTGGGAGAAACATAATTTCAAGGGAAAATACTATGAATTTTTAAAAATTGATGAGTGACATGAATCCTCAGATTTGGGAAGCAAACAAGTCAGGACTGCAGTAAGCTAAAGTAGACCCACATTCCCACACACACGACTGTGAAGCGTGGAGGACTCCCACGGACAGCGGTGGCGTCGCACGTGGAATGCTCCTCCCTCCCACGTGGCTGCGTGTGCTGTCTCTTCCTGTCTCTCCCCTTCTTCATGCCGCCTCTTCCTCTTCATTTCCCTTCACCTTTCTTCTTCTTTTTTTGTGAATCATTCTTGTTGGAGTTTTTAGTTTCTTACGTGTGGGTAGCTATGGGACTACTGATTCCGTGTGTTTAACAGTTATAGGTATATTCCTCTCTTTTCTTTCTTCATGAGTTCGTTTTAGTATGTTGTACTTTTATAGGAAATCACCTATTTTGTTTGTTTTTAAATTTATCGCAACAAATTTGCGATATTGTCTTATGATTTATGCCTTTATAATATTTTCTTTATGATTTTATAATCAGACCACAGTGCAATGTGTTCAAGATTCAAAGAAACAATAAAATTAGATAATAACATAAACCGTGATGACAGAATATGATCAAAGACATCTGTCTGGACACCAAACTTCGAGGACCAGCTGAAACACATTGACCCAGAAAAGCTGAAAATAAAAGAACCAGTGAAAATGTTACACAAACGCAAACAAAGCAGAGGTTGTGGTTTAATATTAAACACAGACGAATTGGGGTGAAAATCATTAGGATCAAGAACATTTGTGACAGGAAAGGCCAAAATTCACCATGGTGATACAACCTATAAATGTTGTCTATTAACTCAGAAAAAAACTCATAAAGAAAAAATAAAAGGAACTTGGATAAGAAGTAGAAACCCAGTAGGGGTAGGAAATGCAACTCTTCGCAGTGGATGACCAACCAAGTGACAGAAACTTATGGAAAGATACAGAAGACTGGATAACATAACTGAGGTAGCTCTGATGTGTATTACAGATGCATGCACATCCATAACTGTCCGTGCAGACAGTGGAATGTGCCTGTCCTGGTGCCCGTGGAGTATTGAGGCACACTGAATAGGCAGGACAGGGCAAAATAGTTCACAGTTATTTGCCTGGAAAATAGTAAGATAATTGTTAAATAATAATACAATGAACTCTGCTTTGTATACCCCCGACTATAAACCTCCTTTTGCCCTGCCCTATGTATTAGGCAATTTTTAAAAATCCCCTCTGCCTGCAAACCAAAGGGTTGCCAGTTCGATCCCCAGTCAGGGCATATGCCTGGGTTGTGGGTCAGGTCCCCAGTAGGGGGTGCACGAGAGGCAACCACACATTGATGTTTCTCTCCCTCTCTCTCTCCCTCCCTTTCTCTAATAATGAATAAATGAAATCTTGTTTAAAAATCCCCTCTTTTCATAATTCCTCCTGGTTAAATTTTTTGTAGTCACATGTGAGGTCATCGAGACTAACCTTTCCTACTGAGGGCAGTACAGAAAAATGGATAAAATAAAGAAAAAAGCCAGCAACTTTCTTAAAACCTGTAAGGTACTGAGGAATTCAGTTTAAGTCCAGGAGAAGGCAGACACCCATCTTCACCCGGAAGAGCATCTGCTGGCCCAGAAGGAGGAACAGCCAAACCGAGCTGAGCGCAGTGGCCTCAAAGGGCAGATCTGAAGAAGCCACAGCCGTGGCCCATCATGGTGGCTGCATCGACCACGACATCCCACCTTCAACTTGGGATTCCAAACAGCTACCCTCTAAGGCTCCAGGGAAGCAGATGCCCTCAAGGCTGGAGGTCCCCCGAACCCTCGGGAAATTTCTCTTGTGCCAGGTCATCCTGAAGGGCACGGTGACTCAGCAACCCAACGAGCGCCGTTGGCCTTGGGAGAACAGATGTGGTGGTCAGGGGCGGCAAAGGCCGAAGGTGAAAAACAAACCTGGACGAATCTTGTGTGTGTGTTCAACTCAAGTGGTGGCAGCATTTTTCTCTTTAAGCTCCATCCCCTCCTTGTCCAGAGTCCACGAGGATGGTCCTGCCTCAGGAGGAGAACAATAGTCCATTCGTGACTCCGTCTCGGGGTTGCCAGTGAGCAGGCCCCCATCAGAGTTCTCACTCCCTCCTCTCACACTTCCCCATCAAAAACCGGGAGTCCTTCTGCCTGACTGGGTAGCTCAGTTGGTTAGAGCATCGTCCCAGTGTGCCAAGGTTGTGGGTTCGATCCCCGGTCAGCATCGACCAATGAATGCATAAATAAGTGGAACAACAAACTGATGTTTCTCTCCCCCCCCCAAAAATAAATTTAAAAATTGCTTTTAAAAATGAGAATACTTCACTAGCAACAGTCTGTGTGTGCTGACAAATGGGAATTCGAAGCAATATAATTAAATAACTTACTGTTAAATTATGTACATCCCTCAGATGAAACCATGTGAGAGAGAAGGTGCTTGCCTTGAAGAGACGGACCGGGAGCGGGTGGGGGGAGCAAAGTTTGGAGGGAGGGAAGGAGCTTTGCCGTCTGCATTCACACTAACCTGTGGGAGGGCTGCGGGAGGGATGCTTGTGCCAGGCGGGTGGGGAGAAGGGCACGCGCAGCGGCGCACCGGACGGACGCGGACCAGCGCTCCACTGCCCCCGGCACGGGGACTGAGGTATCGGCCCCCGTCGTCTCTTTGAGCAGCAGAATTGACGTTCGTGCCATAGGACAGTCAAGGCAGAAATCCAATTACTGAGCTAATTAGCACCTTTGAGTGGTAAGCACCAAATTTACAGGAGGAAGGCACTGGGGAAAGGCTCAAATCACCCAGTATGGCTGACAGGTCACCTTCGTAGCGAGTGTGGGCCAGAGCCGGGGGACCGGGGGTGCGCAGGCAGCCCAGCTTAGTTCTCGCGCATCGGAATTGAGCACTCTGCATTTCACAGCCTGTTGGAGAGATAGCTTTGCAGTTAACATCAGTTTAGAAGGTGGTTGAATTCCCCAAGGAGTTTGGTAAATGACTTCCTTTTGGCTCAATCCCACTTTGAAAATTGTTTATTCCGCTGCTGAAAATTCCATTTGTCCTAGGTCTTAAGGTGAAATTAAAATTCCACTTAGGGACTAAGTATGTCGACATGGGATTTTGGCCTTCATTAAAAAGAATTTTGTTGTTTGCTTTATTTTCTGCCACTCTGAGCTCTTCTATTTGCAAAGCTGATCTGCGGGGATTTCGAGGGACCAGTGAAGCGGTCATAGGCCGGCGTGCTGGGGTTGACAGCCCCGAGTTGTCACGGATGCTCCTTGTCTCTAACCGGGTCGGAGCCTTCCCCGCAGGGCTCAGTCGGAGGGTCCAAGATGCTTCTCAAATATCCGGCACATACGAGGAAAGAAAATACTTTTCTCCAGAAGACAAACTTTTTCCATTTATTCAAATTACACTTGCATCTAGATATTTTTTTTCATCATCACCTGAGGGTGTGTTTATTGATTGTAGAGAGAGAAGAAGGGACAGAGAGAGAGAAACATCGATGTGAGAGACAAACATCGATTGGTTGCCTCCCGAATGAGCCCTGACTGGGGATCGAACCCTCGGCCTAAGCCTGTGCCCCGACCAGGGATCGAACCCACCCCATTTTGGTGTACGGGATAACGCCCCAACCAATGGAGCCTCCTGACCAGGGTCCATCTAGGTATCTTTATAATCTGTTCTGATTTCCGAGAGACAGATTCACAAAAGTGTGCATTCAGAGGTTTCTCCTTAAGCACCGTTACCAGAAAGGGTTTGTCCTTTGTTAAATCATACACTTCACATCAATGACCAGGTTTAAATGTAATCTACTGGCAGCCACTGTCCTTTCTTCTCAGCGACTATCATGAGAGAAAAACCTTCAGGGAGAGCATGACCTTTGAATATGCATTTATTCATTCAACAGATACTTACTGAGTGACCACTGTGTGCTGGCTATGAGGCAAGAGCTGGCCCTCATGCTATTTAGGGTGTGGTGTCAGAGGCAGATAAAATCCAATAATCACACAAAGAAATGCCTGGCCTGGTGCGGAGTAAAGGCTCCAGGGTCCACCTACCTGGGTTTAAAGCCTGGCTCTGCCACCTCTGTGACCTTGGGCACTTCACTTAATCTCACTGTATCTCCGATTCCTTCCCTGTGAGGACTACCCACTTCCAAAGGTAGCTGTGAGGGTATAATGAGTTAATGCATGTAAAGTACTCACACAAGTAAGAGCTACTTACTGCATTATAATTAGACATATAATAATAATTAGATGTAATTAGCTAATAGGCATAATGATAAATAGGCATAATTAGACATATAATCATGTCGTCGTTGTTGGTGATATTAACCTCGACAAGAGGTACGGTGTGCGACAGCGCACGTGGTCTCCCCTGGAGCGGGCCCCGGGGAAGGCGTCCCTGGGGGAGTGAGCCTGGAGCTGGGCTGAAGGGAGAGGAGCCAGGGAGGAAAGGAGGGCGGGGCTGGAGAGGGAGCAGAGGACCAGGCAGCTGGGCAGGGTGCGGAGGAGGGAGGGGCCAGCAGTAGGTGGTCACACGGAAAAAGGAGGCCAGTGGGGTCGGAGCAGGGGAAACGCTCAAGGGCTGAGGGGCAGCAGGGGCAGGAGACCAGCATGTAAAGATCAGGTTTTCCACAATTACTGCAGGACCCTCCTTATGTCCAGACTTGTGTGGAACCCTTGTTCAATGATCTATTTCCAGGGGAAGCCCTTTCTTAATGGCTTCAGCTTAGCCATGTGAAATTGCCGTCTTTATAATAAGGTCCTGACTAGCTGAATATCGTCCACTTCACGTGGTCGGCGTCCGTTTCACATGCCGTCCTTCCAAGGACGGCGAGCCGCCACCCCTTGGAACTCAGAAGACTGCTCTGGTCAGGCACAGGCTGTGTGAGCAGAGCAGACCGTGGCCCTTACAGGGGTTGGGGGACAGGTGAAATTCAAGGGCCGGTGAAGTTTTAGAGACACCAGTGGGGTGACCCCATCGGCACAGGCAGTGACTTGGGGAGATCATGATTGACAGTCACCCCTTACCTGATGGCTCTGAGAAGCAAGGGGCCCCCATGGATGGGCTGGCTTACAAAAGCTGTGAACTGAGGTGCATTGTCACAGCTGAAGAGGTTCGAACCTGGTTCTGGTGGCCACCTATTACCATGGCTACCTACAATCCATCTCCAAAGTTGGTGAGAGCTGTTTTTATGTTTGTGGTTCAACCTAAGGCAGGCCTGTAAGAATCCCCGCAACTCCTGAGAGCAAGTGGTGGAGCTGTGGCCCACGGGCCATGATTTTCCGGAATCGGTTTGAAAAGAAAGCGCCTTCCTGTGCCCGCCCCGTCCTGTTCTGACGGGGTGGGGGGACAGTCCCCTGGCAGTCCCAGTGCTTGCTTGCAGTTTTTGGACACGGCGCTCCGAATTAATGAGGTGCAAGGCCATTCCCCGCATCCTGAGATGCTTCGTCTCTTCCCTCCGTGCACTTGCGTGCACGTCCCTCTCTCCTGTCCCACAAGACCCCTCCCTTCTCAGCGTTGTCCCCTTACAGCCGCCGTCCTCCTGCGCTGTACGTGAGCTGCATGTCCCCTGCCTTTCCCGCTCACACACCGGGGCTGCGAGCCCGCTTCTGACTCGGGATCTCACCCCGACTTTTCACCATTTTGTGGCCCTTCCAGCACAAAGCGCATGGATAACTCCAACACGAGACTGGTGGTCCAAATTGAAAAGGATCCAGGTAAGAAGTTGTCTTTCTTCTTTTTTATTAAAACTATGTATTTTGTTATATAGAGACCCCAAAAGGGATTAAGCTACTGTGGAGACAACACACATCTTGGTAAATAGGCTCACTCTAAAGACAGCTGCGTAAGGGGACTCGGCAAGCTTATCAGCATGGTGTAGGATGAACTCGTCTGCTATTTAGAATTGGTTCCGGCATTGAGCAACGAGGAGAGGGACTCATGGACGCGGGCTACAGTGTGGTGATTGCGGGGTTGGGGGCTAGGTGCAGGTGGAAGAGGGCATAAGGGGGTTAAAGACCAATGGAAAAATACAGTAAAAATAAATTTTAAAAATAGGCAGGCACACACAAACACACAAAAAGAATTGATTCAGTACTGAATGCCTCTGTTCATGAAGCCGGGTTCATTTTTGTGTGCTAGACATCCAATGCAGACCATAACCCTTGGTCTCTTAGTGAAATTTCTTCGGAAAAACGTCCGTAGCGTAGGGTGTTGGTTTGTCAGCCATTCCAGGGCCCAAGTGTAGGATCCAGAAACGCTCAGAAATTCCCTTCAGTTACGCGATGGGAGCATTTACCTGCTAGAGAATTATTTTACTTTTTTCGTTCTATGATCTACCTCATTTTTCACCATTCTACCTCTTTTTTCCCCTCATATCAGAATGCAAATTTTTACTCCTCTATTTTTATCCACCCCACTCTCCCCGGTGGCAGGAATCGCGTTTAGGAAGAATTGTGTCGTGCTCATTAACCGTATCTGACTTGCATGTACATGATTAATTTGAAGTCATCAGTTGAAACTGGAAAATACCTGGAGAGGAAGATTTATTTTTTTGTTGAACTTTATGTCTGTAGAACATAAAGGGAGACGCTACAGATGTCTCTCAAGTGTAGCTCTGGGACTCATGACATAGCAGGGGCACTGACATTAGACACGTGGGCAGTGTCGTGAGTGCACTGCGCCTTTAATTATTCATAATTTTGTCTTGTTTTAATCTAATTATGCAGATGTGCGGTCAATGTGTTCTGAGAAGATCTCCACTTGTGTTGGATTAAATTGTTTTGTTTTATTTAAATATCAAACCGTTTAAACAATTAAGCAAAAGTTAATTTTCTCATTCAGGCCCTTTCTTTAAAACTGCCAGAGACTGAAAGTAATCTCTAATTAGCGTCTCAGAATGCGTGCTTAATTATCATAGAAAATGAATAGAACGGAGGTCAGGCCGGCTTCATCTGCGTAGAAAATGAAGCGCAGTGATTCTTCATTAGACGGCGTGACTTGCCGCAGCCCGTGGAACGGTTTATTTCTTTCCATTAATCATAATTAGGTTATAAATATACTAATTTCGATTCAGCTTTTGATAGTCACGAATGCCTAGCAACGATACTCCTAGTTTGACAGCGTTGCCTCCGAGTCTGGTGGAGGTGGGTCAGGGCGCTTCCTGAAGCAGCCCCTGGGGCCAGTCCTCGCCTTTCCGACCCTTCGTCACGTTTCGGTCCCCGAGTCTCGCAGGAGAACTCGGTTCAGACCCGCAGTCTGTCTCCGGTCTCCCTGAACCTGAGTCCCACTTCAACAGATGGCCTGCACCGGAGCCTAGGGCTTCCTCTCCTGAGCCACAGTACACTTCTCTGACTTCCCGTCAGAATGTACTCCCCAAAGAAAAGACTCTCCTAAAACAAAAGACCTGAATGCAAACTCTTCTCCCAGCTCCTCCAGCGCTTCCTCCACCCACAGGACCCAAACCAAGGGGACTTCCTAGTTTATCGTCTTCTCAGAAAAGTCCCAACCCTTCATCAGGAGACTCGGAAGGAGCAAAAGGAGGTCCGGGCCCAGCAGGGAGATAAAGGGAATGCACCATGAACCCCAGATTGCACACACCCCAAACGCACACTCCCCAGACCGCCACGGCCAAGCAGGGCGTCCTCTCATTCCATCTTCTTTGCTGTATCTGCCCTTCAGTCTTCCCTAGGTATCACCGCCCACCCAATCCAAGTAGCTAAAATTAAACAGGCGAGGTGGCCAAATGGCCTGGGCTCTCGGTCACTGCGGCAGGGGTAGCTGGGGACAGAAATGGTACGGCCACGTCGGAGATCCACAGTCCCACTCCTAAGGATTTGCTCAAGAGAATGGAAAACGGTCATGACCCACAAAGTTCCGGTCATGAGCATTTTTAGTGGATGTACTCATAATCACCCGAACTGGGAACGGCCCAGATGTGCCTAAACTGATGAGTGGAGAACCCCTCCGTAGCGCCTGCCGAGGACCAGCGCTCAGCATGAGATGCAGCAAACCACTGCTGTCTTCCACAGTCTAGGCGAGCCGCAACTGTGTTTGCTGGGGGGCGCTTACCTGACTAATGCACTTGTTAACACTCACAGGATCATACACTGAAAAGGGTGGATTTTCCTCTGCATAAATTATTTCTCAGTAAATCTCAGTGTTAGATACATATATAATTTTAAAACAATGAATGACACCTATATATAATATGATTTATATCTATGTTTATAATATATAATATACATTTGCATGTGATATATAATACTAGCAATATTTATCCATATGGTAGCAGATAGAGCTATTTACTGTCTATAAATTGTTACCTCAACGAGTCTGGTTACAAAGAGAAAAATCCCGGAGTTACTTGATAGGTGTGTTCTTAGGAACAAAATTTCTCTTAAGGAAACCGTGCAATCTGTGGTGTTATCTATTATTCAACAGATATTTAGTTAGTCCCTACTGCGTGTTAGGTACCTGCCAGTAGTGGGATATATTATAAAAATAAGCAAGCTAGACATAGATTTGTCTTTCTTCACTTTATGGTGCATTGGAGAAATCCGCTGTTAATCACATAACCATAAAACCACATACACGCACAAAACAAGTGCCAAATTCCAGCTGTGGCGAGTGCCCCAAAGCAGAGGAGCACGGTGCCGCCGAGAGGCGGTAGCAGGGATCTGGCCCGGCCGAGTGGCCAGAAGGCTCCCTGACGCGGTGGCGGAGCTGCGGTCTAGAGTAACTGGTGGCGTTAACAGCAGAGAGGAAGGTAAGGGCAAGCCAGGCAGAACGTCCAGCGTCTGCAGGGGCTCAGGGATGGCGGGCACGCGAGTCACTCACGGGAAAGAAGTTCCGTGCTGCTGAGCACTGAGGGTGAGGAGAACGTTCGTGTGGGGTGAGGATGGGGGCTGGAGGGCGAGGCCGATGGCCCAGTGCCCCCCGCGTGGCCATGTGTCCGGGGTTTGCTCAGGACCATTCTGGATTATTCCTGTGAATGATGCATTACATGGAACCCTATTGCAGGTGATGGGAAGAAATCTCGTCTCTACATTAGGAGCATGAGAAACCACTAAGGGCTTCAAGTCACGGGGCTGGGAAGTCCTGGGTAGCACACACACGGGTTCAGTTTGAAAAGCTGATCCTGCCTCTGGCGTAGAGAATGGAATAGATAAGGTCCCGGTGAAGATTCACAGGGATCCATCTGACTGCTGTGCCTGTCCACTTGAGACGTGATGTAGCTTGGAGTAAGGCAGCGGTAATGGAAATGAAGGAAGGTAGAAAGATGCAAAAAATATTGGAAGAAAGTAAAATAGAGAGACCCGGGTGTAAAGGAGTGGGAACGGAAGTCCCTGGGCTATAGCTGATTGCATGGTTGGTGCAGTTCGCCGAGACGAGGAGCAGAAGGGGCCCCCACGTGGACGTGTGGAAGGCGAGGAGCGTTGGGGACATACGGGGGAAGATAGCAGACTCGTACGTACACAGGTCAGACGAGCAGTGTCAGCTGAGACAATTTGTGAGCGTTCTGCATTTAGACTCCGATTCAGTCCATCTGTGGAGCTGACGCCACCTAGAAAACGGATACAGAGAAAAGTGGGAGGGTCTCACAGAGTCCACTAAAACCCGACCAAGGACCTGAGAAGTCTGGCCCAGCCCTGGCCAGTTGTCAGTTCCGTCTCCTCTGAGCACTTCCCGTTGCGTCTGCAGGGAACGATGACAACAACCTCAACTCCATCTTCTACGAGCACCTGACCAGGTCCCTGCAGGAGTCCCTCTGCGGAGACCTCTTGCTCGGCCGGTGGGGGAACTACAGCTCAGGGGACTGCTTCATCCTGGCCTCGGACTACCTCAACGCGTTCGTCCACCTGATTGAAATCGGAAACGGGCTCGTCACCTTTCAGCTGCGAGGGCTGGAATTCCGAGGTAAGAGTCTCCTCCTTGCAGAAGTGGCGGGAAGCCAGTCGCTTGAGCTAACTATCCCGCAAAAGCTTCCATAGGCAGTCACCCCTGGAGAGGAAGGGCGCCATGCCTGTCTAGTAGAAGGAGACTCAGGGGGCGTCCCCCACCGCCTTCATCCTGTATTTTGATATAAACGGTCCCCTGAGGGGATAATTCAGTGAAATGTGTGGTCTGGTGTAAACCTGCGGAGTACAAGTCAGAATTTCGGTTGAATTCTTCTGGGAGACACCTGAAGCAGCGGGAGCTCATGGGACATCGTGGGCTGCATGTGGCGTCGGCCACACCTGGAATCTCAGAGCCTGGTTCTGTGGGTCACAGGTGTCGTGGTCGGGTTGGGCAGGTCATTCCGCGTGCAGAGCCTTTCCTGCATCCGTAAAGCGATGATGATGAGAGACTGGCCGCCCCGCGATGTTGTTGTGTGGCTTAAACGAGACGGCGCAAATGCAGGTTCTGCACAAATGTCCATCGCTCTGCGGTTGCTGCGTCCACGGGAATCTCTAAAAGCCTGGGCCCAGTTTTTCCTGCCCGTCGAGCGCTGGAGCCCGCGGGGATTCGAACCACAGCTGCACTCATGCCTCTCTCCCGGGCCCTGTGGTTAGTCCTGCATTCACTGCATGTTTTCCCAGCTCCTGCTCTGTGCCCGGCAGTGCTAAGGCTGGACATGCAATGGGCACATGGCCTGGAGGAGTCTCGCCCTGGTGGTGGTGACCTTCAGAGGGAGGCATGCAAGAAACCTGTAAACACAGGCAAACTGGTGACGGGGTGGGAAGTGCCGTGGAGGAAGGAGATAAGGTCCCGCGATCCAGACGACTGCAGAGGGTGGGGGAGTGTGAGCGGCTCCATTCGATGCGCTGGCTGGGGACGGCAGCCAGCGAGGACAGGACGGGGGCCAGGGACCCACAGTGCTGAATGGGCGGGGTGGAGCCCTGTGGGCAACCTCGCACCCAGGGCCCGTGTGACTGGAACACAAGACAGGTGGGAGGCGGGGTCCCACAGGCGGGAGGCAGGGTCCTCACAGGCAGGGTTTGGGGGCTGCATGCTGTCCTCTCTGCATAATGGACAGCCACGGCGGTGGGGTTCTGGAGAGCGGATTGACTGACCTGGTTTGCACATTGAGATTGTTCTGGTAGCCGCGTGGAGAACGTTCTTGAAGGGGACTAAAGCAGGAATGGGAAACCATTTAGTCCTGTAGTCAGACCAGCAGAGGGCTGGTGGAGACAGAGGAGCAGGGAGGTGGGGGGCGGGGGAGCAGGCTGGGGTGCTGGGGGCAGGGAGGTGAGGCTCAGCCAGAACCCTGGTTTCCAGGTGGGTGCCTCGGCGGGTGGAGGCGCACTTCCTCAAGCTGGGAGTTTTGCATGTTGGGAGTATGATGAAGAGCTCCATTTTGGATACTTGCCCTTCAAATGCCCTTGACTCATCCAAGTGAACATATCGTGTAGCTAATTGGACAGATGTGTCTTATATTCCCCTCAGGAGACACTCAGTCAGCATCATTATGTGCCCGGGCCGGCACTTGGAATACAGAGGTGAAGGCCCCACTGGAGGAGCCTGGAGACTCACTGGGGAGACAGGCGTAATGAGCAATTAGAGTAGAGTGTCAGGGGCCACGCCGTGCGTGGGGCGCCACGGGGAGCAGGAGTGAGGACCTGCCGGTGAGGGGGAGAGGGGGGTTTGGTATGCTGGTGAGTACTGGGGTCTGAAGGGCAGCGAGGAGGGAATCCCAGGCAGCTCATGCGCAGTAGCAGGAGGGTGGGGTACCAGTGGCACAGATGCAGGTGAGAGGCAGGTGTCAGCGACAAGATGTGAGCGTGGGGGGATGAGTGGAATGGGAAATTCTGTTGGATGCCATGAAGAGCTTGTTCGATGGTGGCGATCGTGAACTCAAAGGAAGGTCTATAAATATGGCTCCTGTGTTTCTCCAAGCCACGTTCCGCTTCCACAGGTGCAGGTACAAAGGGGCAAAGTTGGAGTTAACCAGGGCTGAGATTTAGCTAAACGGGCGTCGTGAGGACAAGGACAGGAGGACCGGCAGCCTGTGCAAGGGGATGCTGATTCCGATGTTAATGCCTGCCCAAGGAATGGAAGCTGAGGAAGGGAGGGAGGAAGGGAGGTGGAAACAGGGCCTGGCCAGAGGACTTCCTGGGTCCGGGAAGGGGACAGGCTTCTTGGAGGGGCGGTGCCCGGGGACAGGAGCTGGGGGGACAGACGGCGGTGGCTGGGAAACACTGTTCTCACACCGGCCTGTGTAGAGCAGAAGCAGCTTCGGTGATGAGTGTCTAGGGTTGGGACCCCGGAAGGTCGGGTGTCGGAGGGGTGGAGGGGGGGCCAACGTTGGAAGGACCGTCTGTGGCCACCGCCAATCCTTGGCGGAAGGAGGCGTCTTTGGGCGGCGTGGGGGGTGAGCCAGAGCACAGGCCTCACGAAAGGGCCGCAAGGAGAGGGCCTCGCGGGTGGAGTGAGGACATGGAGAAACAAGAGGACGTCGTCCATCTGGTGCCCACCCCGGGGTCAGAGGAGTGTGTGACAGCAGTGAGGGGGGCCAGCGAAAGGATTTCAGGAGTCTGTGGACTGAGGGTGGGGGCGGAGTGGTGGTGAAGGCGGGGTCAGAGATGTGATTGACACAGCAGCCCGGAAGTTAGGCCGCAGGGAGCCTGGCTTCCGTGGCCCATGGCTTGGCCTGCAGCAGTAAAGCAAGATTCTCCCACGGGTGATGAGGTGGACCCTGTCGTCTGAAAATGGGTCACAGGCGTGGAGCAGCCGGGTCACACACATGAAGCCAGTCACAGGCGTGGGAAGCTGCTGACATGAACCTTAGCTGTGCGCTCACGTGTGTGGGCCACTGGCATTATCCCCCTAGCAGAGGACAGCCACCTTTTCACCACAGTGAGGTGTGTTTTTTAAGGAGTCACCTCAGGGGATGCCCTAGGAAATGTAAAAGAGACGTTTGATAAAGTGGGTTTTTGGAAAACTCAAGAAAAACAGTATCAGGAGTGCATGGTGTGTTGTGTGGACATTTACCTTTTCCGTTATTTGAGTGACGACAGCTTTCCCTGTTACATATTCATTGCTCAGTATTTTCCTTGCAATGAATGACACTCCATGTGCGTATATTTTGCACATGCCCATGTGATCAAAGAGTTCCAGTGTTTGCTCATGTATTAGTCCAGACAAGGGAACACGACCGATATCAATCACCTCGTCCATTTATGTGAAACAAAGCAGAGACGGAAACGGCTTGTTTTGGGTGTTCGTATGAGTAGATCACGAATCCACGTGATCAGGCCACTGTCCACAGTGCCGGGCCTGTGGCCACCCGTGTGGGCGGTCCTACGTGTTTCTTGAAAACAAAATAATAAGTGATAATGTGGAAACCGAGGTCGGTGTGTTTTCTGAATTCCTGCAGTTTGCACACTCGGTTCTTTATTCCTGCCAGCTGTTAAAATGTCAACGAGCCCAGGCTCTGTTGGACGGCAAGACCTCGAAGGACGAGGATACCTCGTCTTGCTCCTGTCGCTCCCCAGCGCAGTGCCTGCCCCACGGGAGGGCGCCCTGCAAATAGTGGCTGAGCAAGGAGGAAGAGACAGTTCAAGGCTCCTGAGCACAAGCTACGTGCCAGGGGCCGTGCTAAACTCTTCATCTGTATTCTCAGAATATTCCTTAGAATAACGCTATACGGTGAGCAGGGGCCGCTGTCCCTATTTTAGACATAGGATGAGTGAGGGTCAGTCGGTGGCCCAGGCCTCGCAGCCACCAGCGGCGGAGGAGGGATAAATACCTAGAAGTGGCCAACTCCCACATCCTTGACCTTGGCAGTGGACCCCACAGCCAGGGAGGGGAGAGGAAGGAGAGGTGAGGGAGGAAGAACAAATAAGAAAACAATGAGGAACCATGATTTTAAAAGCTGTTTGGTTGTTGAAACTGAAAAACAAGAGTTTCACCTGAATGTGTGCTAGGTGTTACCATGGCAACGCCACTTGCAGCATCTCGGTTTCTTGACTGACCCACCTTAGGGGTCGGGAACCCTTTGGCTCTCCTGCTGAGGAACCGTGATCTGGAAAATATCAAAAATAGGATTTAGGTTCCTGTCCGTGTGAAATGCTATTGACCGTCTCATAGTTTGACTAACACCCCATAATCACTGGCCTGTGGAGACGTTTTAAAAATATCTGTGTAACCTCTTCTTACCTGAAGTTAATCCAACCCAAACTTTACTGTGACTGACCAGTCCACGCAGAGCCACCAGCCTCCCACGAATCTCGGAGCTCTTGAGAGTTCTCACCTTGCCGCGGCAGTGTTTGGGGCATCGGCAAGTCCTTGGTTCTTTTTTTTTAAGATTTTATTTATTTATTTTTAGAGAGGGAAGGGAGGGGGAGAGAGAGAGAGAGAGAGAAACATCAATGTGCGGTTGCTGGGGGTCATGGCCTGCAACCCAGGCATGCACCCTGACTGGGAATCGAACCTGCGACACTTTGGTTTGCAGCCCGCGCTCAATCCACTGAGCTACGCCAGCCAGGGCCAAGTCCTCAGTTATTATGTCCACACAGCTTGAGTCATCAACCTGTTAAGGCCTTTTGTTGCAGACCTGATCCAGAAAAGAATAGGTTCTCCATTCAGAATTCCTCAACACGTGGTTTTCTGTATTCCAAACGCCCCGACTGCCAGTGGGGGAGGCGGAGCCTGTCGGGGTCGCGGCCCTGGGAAGCAAAGGGGCTTCCCTGCGGAGCGTCGGGTCTGCGTGTTTTAGCGTCAACCCTCGAAGAGAGGTCTGTGGGGAAGGGGGATGACACGACTTCGCAGGAAACACGAGCACAGAGCACCTGACTTCTGAGTCAAGTTGTGCACGTCGGTTTTCTCAGCTGTAAGTTGGGCCGGATTGGAGGGAAAAACCGTAGTATTCACAGAGATAATTATTACATATCTCAATGTCTCTTACACTCATGCTTCAAACCTGCCCGACCTACTTACCACGTGTACCAGGTGATCTGGTTCATTTGACTTTCAAAAAAGCAAATTCTGGAAACTTGTGTCATTTGTCCAGCCTCGTTCGACAAGTGTAATAAAGAAAAAGTACTGATTTTACATGCAAAGGCCAGACCTTTCTGCTGGACAAGTTGCTTTTGAGACTCCGTCCTTATGTATTTAGTCCTTGAATAACTTTTTGTTTTCCATTTACACTTGGCACACAATATTATATTAGTGTCGGGTGCCCGACGTAGTGATTGGACTGTTGTGTGACTTAGGAGGTGAGCGCCCCGGTAAGTCCAGCGCCCACCGGACACCACACATGGCCGGGCGTCCTGATTGAAAGAGGGGAGCTCACACCCGCAGAGCCAGGCTCCCTGGTGTGACAGAGGAGATGCCATCTGAGAAAGCACTCTTTAAGTTGACTCTTCACGTTGCCACAAATATGACTCAAGATAAAATCTCCCTGCAAAAGCCAGTTCTGTTCCATTGAAAGGTGTTATATCTCATTTTACATCTAACTGGCTAAACAGGTCATAGGGCACATTTGACTCATTTGGGCAGGTCTGGAAGCGCATCAAAGCTCCTTGGAATATAAAATTGTTATAATAACAAATTTCCACTGTGCCCACAGAATGAAACATGATATAAATCTCTCTTGAGTACTCTGTCTTCTCCCACTGCTGCCCGGGGGCCAGCTCACTTCGGGGTCTCGGGTGACATTTCAGAGACGCACGAGGCCCGGGCGTCGGGACGAGGGGAGAGATTGTGCGGTGAAACAGTGAAGAACTACACTCACCTGGGGCTCCACAGACCCGTCCCGTCCCTGGTTTTCACTCTGCTCTGTGACCTCCGTCGTGCCCCTGGACTCTTGTCCCCCCCCCCTTGTGGTCGGGTTCGTTGAGAGGGGAGGATTGTCACATTCGGAAATAGGGTGTCTAACGGGACAGCTTTGTGGTGACAGTGGCCCTAGTGGCTCCTCCTGCTGTGGGGAAATGACTGTCAGAGACCGTCCCCAAGTGGACAGCCTCACCCTTCTCTGTCCCTGGTGGCTTCAGGGAAGCCGGACTCTCTGGAGTCTTTTTAATGGCAGCGAAAGTGCCATTCCTCCGAATCAGCACTCTGTGGCCAAGACCCTGTAGGCGGACTGGAGACAGTTCACCCCGATGAGCGCAGGAATCGCGTTTACCTGCCCCTAGAGCGGCGACTCTCAGCCTTTCCCGTCTCACCGCACACGTACAGTAATGACTAAACTTCTGCGGCACACCAAAAAGTGCCTTTCTTGCCGATCTGACAAAAAGAAATGGGTGTAATTCTGATTCAGTCACATGGGACAGCTATTGCTGTGTTGGCTGTCGATGCTTTCTTAGCTGACCATCTGAGGAACAGGAGGTCAGTGCCCCTGACTAATTAGTCAGGCATTCCATGTTTCAGACATTCTGCAGGCGCGCCACTGTGCTCGGCACACGCTGTTGAAAGTCGCTGCCCCAGAGGTTCATGGATAAGGAATTGTGGTGTTGAACATCAGACTAAAAATTTTCAAGTACATGATTTTAGCATTCCTTGAAATGTGGGTAGAAAAATAATGTCTTAAAGACATGGAAGTCTCATTCTGAATTTTATTTCTGCCTGGACAGGTCTTAAAGCACATGGAGGCTCTCTGAAATACAAAATTGTTACAATAGTTATGTCTTCTCAAAAATGGAATCTGGTGAGGTCTGACAGGTACAGGGTCCCCTGCCATGGTGGGGAGCCGGGGACAGGTGACCTGCGTGTTCCTTTAAGCTCCTGCTGTAGAATTCTCTCCCAGAGGAGGAGTGGGGGAAGGCGGGGCAGGGACTGAGAAAGGCATCTCCATGACATTGATGCTGCAGGACACGTTTTGGAAGGAAAAAAAAAAAATCCCACTGTGACCTTCCTGAAAATGACAGTCATTCAGAAAACTGGAAAGCCTTCTCCGACATTATTTCATTCAGTCACAAAATAGCTCTTGACACGAGCAGCTGGCAGGAGGCGACGGCCACGTGGATTTCCAGCCTGGAGAACGTGCCGTGGACGCCCTCACTGCACGTGTGGCCCACGTTAGTGGGGAGTGAGCGGCGGCATCTCCCGCACAAGCTCGCTGGGGCCGAGCCCTGCCTCACGTGTCTGTCCGGTGTGTCCAACACGTGACACGCAGTCCAAGCTGCGTGACGTCCAGATGTCCGCGGGCACAAGCTGCTCTGAGCTCAGCCATGACCAGCCATGTTATCGGATCGGCTCGCCTCCTCCTTTGGGGGCCCCCAGTCCAGGAACGATGATCTTAACCGTGACCTCAGGGTCATACATAAATGTTAATACATTTATGTATTAACCCAAGGCACACCCCGAAGAGTGTCCGTAAGTCCCACCTGCAGCTTGGAAAGCACCAGCTGAGCCATTTCTGTGCCCAGCGGCAGCCCGTGCGTAGCAGGACTGACGGCATGTCCAGGGAGCCCAAGCTTCTGTCCGTCCGTCCATCCTAGCTGCCTCATCACTCAGCTGATGTAAAGCACCAGCCCCGCGCCTGGCACGCCAGGGTGATGAAAAGTCCACCCAAACAAATCTGGCAAAGTGATCGTAAGACATCCTTAGTGTGTGACACCAAACGCAATGGTGTTGGTGACACTGGGGGTTTTCTGGGGACTCCAGCTCGTCATTCTTGGGGACCACATTTCGTGGCTCCTCGAGGCACTCGTGCCACGTAAGGAGGGGAGCTGGAGAGCCAGGGCCAGTCTGTAAAACATGTTGCGCATTGGGCTTTGGTGTGCACCTCATTGCCGGAAGCAGTGAAGCCGGCCGGCCTCTTCTGTCAGTGCAGCCTTCTGCTGCAGGGACCGCCCCCCCGTCACATAAGGGTCCCTTGTCTCCGTCATTTCCTCTGACCTTTTCATGGGTGGACTGTACCCTGCTTCCTTTTCACCTGAAGTGGGACTGCAGATGGCTCATGTCCACCCCTGGCCTCCTCTTTCCGTCGCCCGCCTGTTACCCAGGGAACGAAGATCAAGTGTGTCCGTAGGAGACAAGTCTCCAGGCCAGCCAGCCTGCCCTGCATCCCGTGTGCTCCCCCGTTCAGCGATCCTGTTCCCTGGCCCAGGCTTCCCAGCCAAGAAGCGCCTCGCCCACTGGCTTGCTGGGGGTGGGCGGGGGAGGGGTGTACTTGGCGTTCATTTTGGTGGTCAGACCTTCTGTTCCAGTAACTGTTCCTTTTGCGTCCCAACTTTCCCACGACAAAGTCCCTTCCGCCCCCAGCCTGGCAGCCGGCATGGCTGCACTGACCTGGCAGCAGCACGGATGTTCCCCGCTGCTCAGTGCACCACAGCGTCAGAGCCAGAGGGAGGGGCTGGCCCGGACTGAGGGCTTTCCGAAAGGCACGACGTTCTCCCTGTCTTCACGAGTCCCTCAGGTGTGCCCTTGGGCGACCTCCAAACAGACACATTCCTAAGACTGAACAGTTTGGGCTGTAGGAATGCTTTCTCTTGTTTGCACATTAGTGGTATCAGAATGACTGGGTGAACCTTTCGTACAGTGTCATGAAGGGTGGCGTTCACCATGTCACACGGAGTTCTGTTTACGAGGGTTCCTGGGGATATCCTCTCCACTGTCTTTGCCACAAATAACTGTGATCCCTCCAGACCATTGTTTTGTTTTTGTCAGAAGAAACTATTCAAGTTTTCCTTCTACGTTGGCTATTTGTAAGCCCGAGTGGTGCAGGGCATCATAGGACAGTTAACTGTTTCTTTATCAGTGTAGGTAGCTGCGCACTCATAAAGGAGGGGAGCAAAGGAAATCAGACATTATTCAGCAGGATCAACTAGGGGGCAGGAGCCTGCTTGCTTCGCCAGGAAGTTACAGCTTCACACACTGCCCAGGGCCCCGCCGTCCTCTCCCCGCAGATCACAGGGGAGAAAGACGGGACAGTAAAGGGGAGGTGAGCACAAGCACGCAGGAGCCAAATGGTGGCCATAGAGGCCTGTCAGTGTAGCCCGGAAAGAGGATCAGATTGGATAAGAGACACAATCCCAAAAGATGTGGGGAACGGATTGGTTAGCGGGTGAACCCATCAGAAGCCTGAAAGCCTGGGAAGTTGATTGGTTATTTTGAAAAGCAGCTGGTTCTTCCTAAACCCGAGATAATACAATCCCAGCTAACAAAGTCCCTCTTTCCGTCTCTCGCCCCGAGACATGCCCTCGTCCCGTTTGCTGGCGTGTCCTCTTTCCGTAGCAGCCGCCCGGGGCCCGGGGCCCGGGGCAGGCTGCAGGGCTTCCATGTGGGCCTGGACACAGCGCCAGCAGAAGTGCAGCCGGGAACACAGACTAAGCCGACAACGAGATGGGAGAAATGCTGGGCTGCACTAGCCTTGGTGTGGCATCCAGTCTCTGGACTTGGACTCTATTCTGGGGCCTGATGAAGGCAAGATTGGACTTTTCCCACGACGGGATGGGTGGAAATGAGACATTGGAAACCCAGTGCCCCCCCTTTGACGTTGTCCCCAGCACACAAGTGAGTCCTGCCGTGCCCGTCTCCCATCGGCGGGTCTCCTGGAACACTCTCCCCGAGACACCGCGCGAACCCCAGTCCCACCGGCAACATCTTAACATTATTCCAGCTTCCTCATGTTTTTCTTGTCCCCATTTTCACTTAACTTTTACCATTTGCTTTCCTACAGCATGCGCCTTTACAGAAGGACTTAATTCTTTTTAGGAATTAAGTGGGAATAAATGTGCCAGGCCGACCTGTCTCTGGTCGATAGGGCAGACGCCACTCCAGGGGTGGGGCCCAGTGCTTGCTCCTTGGGGAACAAGAAACAAGAGGAGGGAAAGGTCAGGAGGTCAGGAGAGAGCTGCCAGCCACCTGGGCAGTGATGGGTGCCCCTATTCCAGCCACACACAGGAAATAGATACGTATCCTATGTGGCAAGACATCTGAGATCTGGTAACTGTGTTTTCAGCTCAAACGCTAAATACATACCACTTTGCTTTAATTAGCCGTTCTGCTCTATCAGAACTGAAAGACTCCAAGATTCTCTCAAAATTTATTCTAAAGATATTTATTGCGTGCCCTCTATGCCCCACTGACTTAGACCATGAAAACACGGCAACCCACACGATGCCGTTTCGGGGAAAACGCCGGACAGAGCCAGCCCGCTCGTCCAGGTTCGTCTCCGGAAGTGGTGTGGAAGGTCACGGTTGGGGGGCACTGACCCTCAGTGTTCCCGGGGGGGGGGGGGCATGCACCCTCAGTCCTGTGAGCCTGTCCGAGCAGCATCTGGGCCTTGACTTGCATTCGAACAGCAAAATTAGTGCACATGCAGACATAAGGGGGTTTCGTTGTTGTTATGCTTCCCTACAATGTGCTCCGGACTCCGAGCCCTTTGTTCCCGAGAGAAGGTGTGCGGCCCTGCCTGGGCTGGTGACTCTGAAAAACCTTTGGTGGCTCCGATGTCTCCGTCAGGCCAGCCGTTTCCCCCGCCCTCTGTGCGTGCCCACGGGCCTCCCAGCGGGTGGTGGTGTCACAGGTGTGCACAGGTAACCAGGTTCTTAGTGATCGAGGACAAAGAATTGAACCGAACACACAAAGTTTATAGCATAAAGAAAGAGGGGAGGTTTATTAAGTGATAGGACACTCCACAGGACACGGGAGCGGGCCAGTTCTGAGCAGAGAAGGGGCACGTGGGCTGGGGGATTCTATTCTTATAGGGACAGAAGCCCCTTCGCTAGTCTTTGGCGGGCTTTTCCTGCACAGGTACAAGGAGTTGGATTTCAAAGCTACTGTGCATGTGCGGTTTCCCATGACTTTCTTGATTGGCTACTGGAGAAGGGAGTCTCACAGTGTTATTTCACTATAATGATATTATAATGAATCAGGGGTAGCGCGCAGGCCCATTCTATGATTCAGTTGTCCCAGAAAACAGGAACAACCCATCTTAGGGGGTCTTTGTCACGTATAGATGTTTTCTACCTCAGCCCTGTGGGGCCTCTGGAGCTTCCTTCCTGACTATCTCCTGCCTCAGTGGCAGCTCACTTCACGTACATGGCAGCCACCCGAACGCCGCATCATCTCGTGCACACATGGACACACGCACACTTTTCCCAGGGTGTCCAATGGAAGGGAAACCACGACAGCTGTGGCATGCAGCCCACGAGATCTGTGCCGCGGCTGGATGAGGAAGAGGAAGGGCCTGGAAGCACCTGGGACGGCCCAGCCAGGCCTGCCGGGTAACGCCGGGCCAGTGCTGCCAGGTGACCTGGGAGAAGACACTCCGTTGCGCTTCTCCCCATGCGGTTTATTTCTGAGAACTATCTTGGTCCTTCCACGGAAAGAGAATTTCCTCCTAAATTACATCATTGGCTTGCTGCAAACCGGCGGTGCTGTTGGTGCCACTCGGGGGTCCTGAGACGGGTCCCAGCCCTAGAGCCCAGTGCCTGCAGGCTCGGTCCCCGTGGGCAGGTCAGTGAGGATACGGCGGTCACTGGTCACCTAGGTGCGCAGAGCACGCAGTCCGAGTTCACTGTGTTGTGCGACCTGCTTGCTTTCCCCTCCCTGATCTGGACTCTTATTCTGTGGACCGTTATCCTAACGGTCCTGTGTGCATATTACTATTCAAAGGTTGTAGTTTCCCACTCCCGGTCTGGGAAGAACATCTCGCTCATGGGTGCCACAGGGGGCTTAGTTTAAACATTGCCTTCCCTCGTCTGCGTCTGAACGGAATGTGATACTCCCAGTCGCCTTTGCTATGCATTTTCTTAGTAGGGAGCCTGTCGCCTTGCATACAGTGATCTGCATAGGAATTCTTTCCTTTGATCTTTCAGTCATTCATTCAGTCATTCCACCAACTGCTTTGAAGTGCCAGGCACCATGAAGAATAGCAAGGGGTACCCTGAGAAAGGGACCCTGTGGAAGTGGGCGTAGAGGGAGGTTTCGTGTTTGAATGGTCTCCAAAGACACGTGGAGGGATTCAGAGACGTACTCTGAAGTTGGCCGTGACCGAATAACCAACAGTCCTTCCTGCCCCCAAACAGTTCCCACACTGGGAGAATAGAGCGATCAACTGTTCTCAGATGTCAGGCGACAGAGAGTACGAGGCTCTGCTCAGTGAGCAGAGGAAAACACACGCAGCGAGCTGCGTGTTGCCCCTTTTCTCCCGGGAGGCGTCTCTCGTCTGCAGTACAGGGAGGAGGAGCCCAAGCCGAGCGCTGGGGATGGAGAGGGGAGTGCTGGGTGCTCAGGTAGCTGGCCGTAGTGGGTCAAAGCACCCACCAGGCAGGACTGAATTTCTCAGAGCAGGAGCTGCAGAGATCAGTACAGGGGTCACCTGTCGTGACTGGAGGATTATTTTTTTAACATTTTATTTATTTTTAGAGAGGGAAGGGAGGGAGATAGAGAGAGAGGGAAACATCAATGTGCGGTTGCTGGGGGCTGTGGCCTGCAACCCAGGCATGTGCCCTGACTGGGAATCGAACCTGTGACACTTTGGTTCACAGCCTGTGCTCAATCCACTGAGCTATGCCAGCCAGGGCTGACTGAAGGATTATTAACCTGCTCTCATGCAGCCAAGGCCTGGGGAGCCGTGAGTGGAGAGGACGGAGGCCGGCCCATGCTGAGAGTGGAGATGCCTTGTCCATCATCCCAGGAGTTCAGCTGGGACCCCAGAAAGACCCAGCTTTGGCAAGAGGGATATCGTCACCCTAGAACAGGGCTGCCCCAGACACTCCCAGCCAAAGATTAAAAACAAGTTGCAACATGGGAGGGGAGTCGGGATATTGGGCAAAAAAAGTGGAAAGATTAAGAAATACAAACTGCCAGTTACAAAATAGCCACGGGGCGTAAGGCACAGCAAAGCGCAGATAGTCAGTAACATCGTAATAACCATGTCTGGCGTCCCGTGGGCACGAGACCCATCAGGGGAGTCACTTTGTGCGCTGTGTCCATGTCTAATCACTGCGCTGCACACCTGCCGAACGAATATGACATCGTAAGTCAGCTGTAGCAAATTAGAAAGACGGGTTGCAACAGGATCAAGCTGACAAGCTGACGGGCACAGACATTAACTGCTTAGCAGAACGTAACTCTCTCTAGAGGAGGACAGAAAGTCCAGACTGTCGACGCTAACGACAGTCTCCTGCATGTGATAGAAGTTTGCGGGTATGAAAAAAGGCAGGAAAACGGGGAGGAGAAGAGAATGGGAATGACGTGAGTGAATAAGAGGGTTCATGGTCACGGGACCGTGGCTCCCTTGCGGGTTCTGTCTGCACCGAGAATTGGACGAACCCCCTGGCCCCCAGCCTGTTCGGCACCTTCCTTCCCCGCAGTGCGGGGGGAGTCCCTGCTAAACCCCGGCCCCCCTCTGGCTTCTCGCTGTAACTCCCGCCGCACGTGTGCCCTGCCAGGGACCTACTGCCAGCAGAGAGAGGTGGAAGCCATCACGGAGGGCGACGAGGACGACCGGGGCTGCTGCTGCTGCCGGCCGGGCCACCTGCCCCACCTGCTGTCCTGCAACGCGGCCTTCAACCTCCGCTGGCTGACCTGGGAGATCACGCGCACGCAGTACATCCTGGAGGGCTACAGCATCATCGACAACAACGCGGCCACCATGCTGCAGGTGTACGACCTGCGGCGGCTGCTCATCCGCTACTACATCAAGGTACCCCCCGGGGCCCGGACACCGGTCTGCGTCCTCATGGCGGGCGGGCTCGGGGGTCCCATAAAGGCAGGCAGAGAGCTAAATCTTGCAGTTCAGCATCTGCACCCGAGGCTCAGCTGGGTTGGGGCACCCCTGGTTCTGGGAAACCCTCGAGGGCTGCGGGTTAGCCTGCGGCCCGCCCCGGAGCCGTGTTCCAACGGGCAGTTCGTTTTCTTGCTGAGGTCTCTTCCCTGGGTCCCAGCACAACACGGTTTATGCTGCCCACAAGCGCAATTGCAACATCCCGAAAGTATGACCTAGTGCTTGGGTGTCGTGTCAATGTAGATGCTCTGTGAATTCCTGCTTTAGAATTACCAGCATTACTTCTTAAGCTAAACTGAACTTAAAAATGTAGCTACAATAGCATTTTCTCTTCACTCAGGTAAATACTGGTCATAGGTTTTTCTACTTGCTCGGTGCCCTGAGCCGCCCAGTGTATATTGCACTCGGAACACTCCCTGGTGTGGAGTGAGCGTCCTGGAGAAAATGTGGCGCCTGAGCGAGGACACAGAGTGACAGCCAGGCAGAGCTGTTGGCGGAGAGGAAGGGCCCAGCAAGGTCCTCACGGCTCAGAAAGTCCCTGTGGCGGCTCCTGTGCTGCAGGGGCACTCTGGGGGGCGGGGGGGTGCAGTTTGGGACGGTCCTCAGAGGCTCCACATTTTAAAGCCACCGAAAATGAGGACGTGCATTCACCTGAGACCCCAAACCCCCTTTGAGCCAAGGCTGGGACGGGTGGTCCAGCAGCCATGAGAACATACAAAACAAAGCCCAGCACGGGTGCCTGCCTGTCCGGGAGCTTGCCGGTGAAAAGGAGGACGCGGTGAAATTTGGGGGAGCAACCATGGGGGGGCGCCAGCATGTGTTTCAGTCACTGCCGGCGGACGTTGGCAGGAAATAATAGAAGGAAGGCTGTGAAGTCAGTGGGTTGAGTAACTCTCACCACACTCGGCCGGGAGGGCCGAGGAATGCTGGTGGAACCGTTTTCCGTGGTGGCCTGTTGAAGACACGTTGGGTGGTTCATTCTCAGCGGCTGTGTGCGTGCTGGAGGGATGCAAAACTCGGCACCCGGACCTCCCGGGAAACAATGGCTGTGTGGCCCAGCCTTACAGAAAGTGAGGGAGATGGGAGATGTTTGGGAAGCTGGTCAGGGGGCTGTGGCTTCCTGCCTCCCGGCTCCACGGCGTGTCCCCTCGGACGTCCTAAGAGAGGTTGCAGGAAGTTTTGCATCCACAGCCAACTCTGGCCACCTTGGTGCGTCGCTGGTGTTAGTCTTGGCGGTGGGTCCTGAAGACCCGCGGCACCCACACGTGACACATGTCTCCCTGTCACACTTAAACGAGGACGGCTCTGCTCCACCACTTTTAGTGTGCCTTCTTCTCAAATGGACGGAGGAAAGGACCCAGAAAGGAAGACCAGGAAAGAGCCTGCACCGGCAGTTCCTCGGGGACTCCCCGCAGTGGCCGCAGTGTGCTCCACTGTCCCCCCGTGGCCGGAAGGTTGTCACGTGCCAGTAGTGAGGGCATCAGGGACGCATGTCCCGGGCAGCCAGGAACCCAGACACAAACCGTATGTTTGTGGAGAAGGAGAAGACAGATGTTAAATGACAACCAGCTGTCTCTGGCACCACCTGCAAAAAGAAGAGGAAGTGTCCCTTAAGTATCCACTGTAGCTCCTAAGTAGCCACAAGCTGGGGCCGTTGCAGGAGGGCTGGGTCAAGGGCCGACAGGTGAAGGGCACTGACCATCCCGTGAAGTAAGTGGACAAGAGTTTACTCCAGAGGAGACAGCCGGGGCTGGCAGATGGGGTCTGGACCGGCCAGACAGGCGAGCCCTGGCACCAACCATCCTGTAGCCTCGAGAGCAGGGCCGGCCCCTTCGTCTGCCCTCCGGAGCCCTGCACGGGCTCGCCCTGTTCCCCACCCCTCCCCCTCTGGCACCCTGTGCACTTCCCCGAGAAAGGGGGTGATGCTGGCCCGTGAGTGTCAGGGGGGGCGAGTGTCAGGCGGGGTGAGTGTCAGGTGGGGCGGGAGAGGCACGCAGGGCGGTGTCTCAGCACCCAGCAGGGCACTGCTCAGGAGCTGGGGAGGGTGGCGGGGGTGGGGGGAGTAGGGGGTGGCAGACCTGTGGCAGCAGACTCCCCTATTAGTCAGGTAATTGCAGATGTCCCTGTCCTGCCCGAAACTCGGGCCTGGGGCAAAACCCAAGCACCTGTGGTTTTTAATGTTTCCTAAGTGATTCGATGCACAGCTAGGCCTGGAACCCCTGCGGACAGATGTTCTGAACTCCAGACCGGCACCCAGGAGGGGCAGAGACTCAGGGGCAGACGGGGCCGCACGGTGGAACTCACGTCGCGTGGGCACCGATAGGCCCGTTCATTGGAAGCCTCGTCCGAAGTCAGCGCTGGGCGCTCTCCTTCCCTTCGGCGAGGGGCTGCGCAGAGCCCGCCCACGCACCCTAGTGGAGCTCCTCCAAGGCGGCTGCAGAGGCATCAGGTGGCTGTTAGAACGGAAGAAACAGCATTTTAGGGTGCAAAGTAACGAGTCTTTTCTCCTTTGGTCTTCATTTCTGGGTGAATAAAATTGCCTTCGCAGCTCTAAGTTTCATGAGGTCAGTTTTATTCCTTTCACTATTTTATTGGACAGGCAAGTCCAAAAAGGAAAAGAAAAAGAGAAGCTTAGAATAATTCCTTTGCACAAAAGGATTTTTTTTAAACCTCTTAGTAAACGGAATTGGTTCCCTGGCCCTCCACCGGTGTATTTGAAATAATTCCCTTCCCGGACTCGAGGCTCCCCAGGGTGCCTCCCCCCAACACCCCCCTCCTTCGTCCGTGTTGAAAACCCCTCCTCAGGCCAGGCCCCGCTCTCTGCAAGGCCCGGATTTCCCGCTGCCTTCATTTCTGCCGACTCTTGTAGAAAGGAGATGGGCTTATCTCTGGCCCGGCAGGTGAGCCAGGCGCGTGGGACAGGTGGGTCCGCCTGCCAGGCCCCTTCCTTGCCCGATAGGACACGCGGATCTACAGTTACCATGAGAAACCAGGACTCCTGCCGGAGCAGGCAGACAGGGAATTAATTCGAAGGGGTTCAGTCTCCAACTCGGATCGGGGTCTGCGCTGTTGGTTTCCTCTGTCCCTATGTATCTGGTTTACTTGGTGTCGTATCTGTGTCTCCGGTGAGCGGGACAGACGCCGCGTCCCCTCGCACGGGAAGGCGGAGCACAGAGCGGGGGTCGCTGCTCCGGAGTCCACGCTGAGGGGTTGGTTCTGCCCAAATCGGAGGAAGGGGTTGTACCCTCTGGCATCCACAGTCCTCGTTAGCTATTCTGACTCCAGCGGTGGAGAGGTTATTTTAATTCTTCCTTAGAAACAAATAGCAAGGTAAACGTTCCGCTTCTGATTGGTTTATCATTGCTATCCTCCGGGGCATGGGATTGGGACCTGCCGGGGCGAACCGGACCAGCAGGTGTGCTCGAGCCAGATGTTCGGCCCGCCCGCATGTCCCTCTCCCCGTTGTACGTGTCAGCTGAGGAGGAGCAGTGGCTCTGGCCAGGGTCACACAGCCTGTTGGCTTGTAACTTTGGGCCAGCCACCTACACTGCCACCCTCCCCGAAGCTGTAAGTTACCAGCCACTCACACTGTCTGTCACCCTCCCTGAAGCCGTAAGTTAGCAGCCACTCACACTGTCTGCCACCCTCCCCGAAGCCATAAGTTAGCAAAGGTGGGAAGACGGCAAAGAGCCCTCGACGTTCAGAATTCACATTTTCTGAACGTTAGATGTGCACTCCGGGACCACCAGAGGCTAAGGGGTCTCCTGTCCCCTCGGCCCCTGCTCTAGACCCCGGTGTGGCTGCCGCAGCAGCTGCCTCAGGCTTACCGGGGCCAGACACGTGGTGCTGTGGTTATTTCTTGTGCACGTACCCGCGTCAGACCAGGTGCTGAGTGCTTCACGCACACTGTCTCCTTTAAAACCTCGAAACAGCGGTGGGAAGGGCCTCATCAGTGCTTCTGCCGCTCGTGCCCTGTCTTTACTTCCCTTGGCCCCGCCTACCCTCTGCATCCTTCCCTCCCTGACTCCTGACACTGAAGGGGTTTCACAAAGCCGGCACTGTTGTCCTGGGTGCTGTGCTGCTGGAGAACCTGTGACCTACCTCATTCTGCTTGCTGTCTGTGGACTTCAGTGCCCCCACCCCCACCCCGGGTTGGGGCCAGCAGGACTGTGGAACCAGCCCTGAGAGGTGAAGGGCCACCCCAGGTCCTAACGGCAGAGGCTGACCTGGGGCTTTGCCCATTGTTCGGCCCACAGCCAGAGGCCGCCTGTCCGTCTGTCTGTTCACCTGCTCATGCTCCCAACGTAACCTGAAGCCAGACACCACAGCCACCCCGGCCAGACTCCAGACTCCACATCCCAGTTGAGGGGTGGGGTGGGGGAGCTACCATCGAGAACACTGCACCGGTGCCTCTGCCCCCCCCCAATCTCCTGGGGAGGCACCTCACCCTGCTACCTGCATGACTTCCCCAGAGAAGGCCACCAGTGTGGGGGGGTTTGACCCCACGGGAACGAGCCTCACTGTGTCTGTGCACCAGACGCCACCCCTGCCCCTCCCTGTGGCTCCTGATGTCCAGATGAGAAGCGAAAGGTCCCTGGGTTCGCCCAGCCTCCGGGGCGCCCAGGAGCGACACTCCCGTCTCCCTGAGAAATGAAGCCACAGTGCGGGGGGGAGGGGCTGCGCCTCAGCACAGCGACTCCGATCTGGTGCCGATGTGCCCGTGAGACTCGGGTTTTCCTTTTCTCGGTCGAATTTTCACTCCTGCAGGCCAGGTGCCAGCTTTTTGGAAAGATGAATTCATTCAAAAACGACAACATAGCCCTCAATAAAGCTGTGGCCCAGAACAGCCAAGCCCGGGGGTGGCCTCCTCCCCCGCTGGGCCTCCCAGCGGAGTGGCCGATGCGGAGGACCGTGGGCGATCTTCGGGTGCGCCACAGATGCCCGCTGCCGGGGCGCCCAGGATTGGGGGTGCACAGCTGTCACATCTGCATCAAGGCTCCCTCCCATGGGAACCCTGCAGCTTCAGCTCACTAACCACTCTGGCCGGGGGTCCTGGGCGAGGGTCTGCCCCGTCTCCCAGCGGGATCAGCCCAGCCTGGCATCCAAAGTGCCTGCAGTCACCGAGGGTTTGTCGGGTGCGTCTCTCAGCCCGGAGAGGGCTGGCTGTCGTCCTTTTTCCCCACGGAGAGTCTGCTCTGGTGCATTCTGTTAGCAGCCTGCTCTTCACGCTTCCCTCCCCGCTACGGTGCCCCTTAGGAATGGGCTCTGCCCACTGCATCTAGCAGGAAATACACAGGACACAGTGTGTGCGAGCGCACAGCTCCTACTTCTCTGACAGCAACTGACTTCAGGAGATACAATAAATAACAAGTCTTTCTGGCTTTAGCGCGGCCGCGAGGGCTCCAAACCCTGCTTTCTCCCTGCAGAGTATAATATACTACATGGTGACGTCCCCCAAGCTCCTCTCCTGGATCAAGAACGAGTCGCTCCTGAAGTCCCTGCAGCCTTTTGCCAAGTGGCACTACATCGAGCGCGACCTGGCGACGTTCAACATGAACACCGACGACGACTACGTGCCGTGTCTCCAGGGCGTCACGCGTGCCAGCTACTGCAACGTCTACCTCGAGTGGATCCAGTACTGCGCGCAGAAAAGGCAGGAGGTAAGCGCGGGGCCGCGGGCTGGGGCCACCCGCCGGTGGGCCGCAGGTTTAAAAAACAAGATAAATTGTACAGCTGATCTCCTTCCTGTACTCTGCAGTAGACTGTAAGGAAACAAAAGGGAGAGAAAACGTCGGTATTCGGGTAAAAGTTTATTTAACAACTGACAGTGTTCACGAGGGAGCCTGGAGGTTGTATTTCCCTGTGTTCTGTGCTCGGGGTCAGCGGAGGTGTAAGCCCCTGTCATAGCTTTAAAGCTCTGCAAACTTGTTTGCTTGAAGCCGCTTTTTGAGATTTCTGCACAGAGGACATCTGTGTGAGACCCAGGGGGTCGACTGCACAAACCGAATCGTGAATGCGAAATTGTATGAACAGTCCGACGGCCCACGCGACCCTGCGTTGTTTCTGGTGCATCCTCGCTCCTGTGCTGAGGCCACTTCCGGAGACGAGCACAGCCTCCCAGGCAGCAAACTGGGGACAGTGACAGCTGTACAAAGAGGCTCGGGAGGGCGGGCGAGGAGGAGCGGACAGGGGAGGGATGCCAGTGGAGGAAGGCGGCTGGCTTTCCTTCTCGGGGCGGAAAGCTGCATCCATATGTGGGCGGGGGCGGTAGATCCAGGTTGAAATCGACCTCGGCAGCTGCTGTGAAGCCTGCCCTACGCCTGCAGAGGGCAAATCCAACGACAACCCAGCCCGGTCCTTGACCTTGTCGTGAGTGATTACAGGCAGGTGGTGGGAAGAGCAGGTGGCGGTGCCTGCATCCTCCAGACGCGGCAAGGAGAACGCATGCTGGTACTGTCTCCAAGTGTGGTCTTGTCGGGTAATGGACAGCGTGACCAGGTGGACGCTGGCCAGTGTGAAGGTGGGCGTTCTGTTGACTCTAATCTCTGACCATCTTCTTGACCTTTAGTGCCATACGCAAAACCCTGGCAATCGGGTCAGTACGCTACACGGTTGCCCTACGGTAGCCTCCTCACTTAAGTTTCCTTGGCGTGTCCAGCCAGGAGGGAAACTGCACTGCAGGAGGCAGAGAGTTGCAGACCCCGGTCTCTCCAGCGAGGACTGGCCTCGCTGACCTGAACTGCCTCCTGGGACTCCCCAGTCATGATTCCGTGTGGTGCCCGTGGGCACCGGTGTGACTGTTTGATGAACGTCTGCTCTTGCAGCCTCCAAAGGCCCTGGACAGCGACGAGGACTCCGCCCTGGTGACCCTGTCCTTCGCCCTGTGCATCCTTGGGAGGAGGGCGCTGGGGACCGCCGCGCACAACACGGCGCTCAGGTACCTGGGGGGACGGCCGGGACGGGCGTCGATGTTCTGTCTGTTTGACAGGTTTGTTTTCAAGCATTTCCTTTACCCCGTGGACTCCTCATACTTCTTCCAGACAGTCCCTTCCACAGTAAATCCCGCGGGCTCTGCGGCAGGCTTTTTGCCACTGTGACTCCTGTGCGTGTTTGGGAGGGAAATGGCATTAATGTGGAACAGCCAAAATCCCGGGATTCTGGGACGTTGTGTGTGACGAGGGACCCTGCAGATTTGCTGGGAAGATTAAGTGAAACCATGCATACGAATGCCTAGTGAAATTCTTGCTCCATAAATGTTACTCCCCCCCACCCCGTTTTCCACATCACTGCTCTAGTCCACCCCACTCTGCGTGTCTCTGGGGGGCTCTGACTCACGGGGAGCCCCTTCTGCTGGTTCAGACTCTCTTTCTCCTGGATCTTCTCCTTCTGTCTGGAAACAGCCAGTCTCTCCTCTTAAAGAACAAACCCGAAACGAAGCTCTCTCCTGACCCTTCTGTCCTCCCCTCTGCTCCTGGCACTCGGTCTTACCTCTGACTCACAAAGAGCTCTTGACCTTTGGTTCACAGAGGACGCAGCTCACAGCCCAGAGCCTCACTGCGGTGCCTCTGGCTCCTGGCCCCTGAGCCAGGCGGCTCTCACCAATGCCATCAGTCACCTTCTCATCCCCCAAATCGGTGGCTGTTTCACAGGCATCTCCTTTGTACCTACCACTAGGGACCAGATGTTCTGAGCTCCGCTGTCCATTAGAAGCTCCTTGAGCCCTGACCGAGTGGCTTAGCTGGCTGAAGCGTCATCCCGCACACCCAAGACTGCGGGTGTGATCCCGGATTGGGCGCATGCGGGAAGCAGCCAATCCGTGTGTCTCTGCCACATTGATATTTTTCTCTCTCCCCCGCCCCTCTCTGGCCCCACTTCCTTCCTTTCTCTCTAAAATCCATAAAAACATTCTTTGGTGAGGATTAAAAAAAAAAAAAGAGCCCTGGCTGATGTGGCTAAGGTGATTGGGTATCATCCTACGAAGTGAAGAAAGGTCTCTGGTTCGATTCCCCGTCAGGGTACATGCCTGGGCTGTGTGTTCGGTGCCCGGTCTTGGGGTGCACACGAGAGGCAACTGACGGATGTCTCTCTCTCTCACAACAACGCATCTCTCCCTCTCTCTCTTCCTCCTTCCCTTCTCTCTAAAAATAAATGCATAAAGCCTTTTTTTAAAAAAGCTCCTTGATTAGTTTTGTTAATATTTGAAAGGCTTCCAAGTCTCCTGAGGCCCAGACCCTCGCACAGTCCAGACCAATTTTACCAGAACGTCCGTGGGGGGACAGTGCACCAGGATTTACACAGCTCTCCGGGCGACTCCGTGTGCAGTCCGGGCTGAGAATTGCGCAGAACAAGGGGCCTGAAAACAAAGGGTTCTCCTTAGCCACCCTCCCCAGTTTCTCCCGTACTCGGACTTTCTCCAGCACTGCTGTGTTGCACTTTTGCTCCCCTTTTCATATTGGACATGAGTGAGTTTGTTATTAGGTTGGATTCGAAGCTTCTCAAAGGCGAAATCCACGTGCGTATTGATCTAACAACCCCACGGCCACCGGCGGTCAGGTGAACAAGTCCAGGGATGTTGTCAACCGTTTCTGAATGCCCGTCCTTCAGGGGGCGACCGTGAGTCAGGGCAGGTGGCCCTCTGGGAAGCCTTCATGAGCTGTGGGTTGGGAACAGGTAAGGTTGCAGTGGTGTGGCTGACACTTCTCATCATTTCTCGAGGCAGGAGCCTTGAGTCACTGAGAGGGAAAGTGAGGACCGAATGTGTGACATTGCTTACTCTTCCCACACCCACGTCCCAGAACTTGATGAGTTTCTTCATAGGTGAGAAGCGCTAGCCCCTAAGTAGTGAGCGAATGCCTGTTGTAGGAACTACTCTGCCAGGAGCTGACGGCTCCCAGCCCCTCTCTGCCCCCCCGACCTGGCTCACCCTCAGGCGAGGCCCAGGGGAGCTTCCTTGTGGCCACCTGGGACTAAACGTGATGACCGTCCCAACGTCCGGCAGGAGGCTCGCTGGTGGGTGTTGTGAACCAGGAAGGCGTGGCTCCTTGTTAACCCTGCAGGTGGACAGCACTGTTTGAGGAGGGCTTCAGGGGGAGGGAGGTGAACTAAAAAAAAAAAAACAACCCACAAAACGTGCCTTTGGATATGCATCGTATCCGGGCAGGGGAGCTTTATTTGCATCAATTTGAGGTTTTTATAAATGTCAGATTTTCTGCACCAATCACAAATAAAACGCTTCGCAGAATTCACTCTTTCAGCTCCCACCTAGGATATCTTCCAAGGCGCTCCAGCCTCGATCCAGGTGTTTCTCGCTTGGTCGGCTGTGTTTATTTTTTCCCTGATTAAGCACCGCGCTCGCCAGCTGCTTTTTTAAACCTTGTTTTGATGGGATTTCCTTTATTTCAAACGGTTCCTAATACTCCTCGACAGCTCTGCTCGTTCCAAACGCAGCGATGAGATAAATCTGGGAATAATCCTCGGGGTGTTCTGGGGGGGGCTCGGACTACCCGGGGCCGGGTCACGTTCCCGAGAGGCCCGCACCGGGGCACACACCGCGCGGCACATTTTCATTTCAGCCATTGACTGGCGAAAGATGACTGATTTTACGCGCTGCCCCAGGCCGTGCTTAGGAGAAGTCCAGGAAGTTCCCACTTTTTGGGATATGTCGTGGGGGGCAGGGGCGAGGGGTTCACAGTGTGAGGGGGCGTCTGGAGCCTGCAGGGGACCAGGGCGCCCCTCCGCTTCAAACCCACAGCTGTGCTCTGCGTTTCATAGGTCAGCCAGTGGGTTCGCTTCGGGGGAGAAAATAGCTCCGGAGCTCAGGACAATGTTTAACGTAACTTTGACAGACAGAGTTACAGTGCTGTCCAAAGAAACTGTCCCAGTGTGGAGTGTCTCCGACAGCGCTGGGCCACCCCCTCACTAACTCGGGACATTCCGTCTTTCTGACTTGTCTAATCTCCCGGGTAAAAACCAGCATCTCTGCCTTCTTTCAGTTTGTATTCCCACCACCAGCAGTGTGGGCAAGGATCTTTTCCCATGTTGACTGGTCACTTCTAGTTTATTCTGTGAGTTGCCTGCCCGCTTACCTGCTTGACCCGCTATTGTGAGGCACTTACCGATTTTTAGGAGCTATTCTCATATTAAGATATTAATATGCGCCCTGGCTGGCATAGCTCAGTGGATTGAGTGTGGGCTGAGAACCAAAGTGTCTCAGGTTTGATTCCCAGTCAGGGTACATGCCTGGGTTGCAGGCCATGACCCCCAGCAACCTCACATTGATGTTTCTCTATCTACCTCCCTTCCTTCCCTCTCTAAAAATAAATAAATAAAATCTTTAAAAAAGATATTAATACGTACCCAAATACGTCTCTGGTATTCACTTATGACAGCTTTAGAAAATTCTTACTTTACTGTTTCTTGATTTTGTGTCTTTCTGCAAACCCTCTTTGTAGCTCCAGGGCATAAAAATCCTAGCTTCTCTGTCTCTCTGCCACTTCAATAGCTTCATTTCTCTCCATCTTGGGACTGGGTGTTCCTCCACTTCTTAGCTAACTGGCTGCCTTGTGGGTGCAGGGATTCCGGCAGAGGACGGGAGACGCCTGGGTCAGACACGAAGGATTTGACTGCTCATGGCACAGCAGCAGCAAACTTGTGGGGGCTCCTCCAGCCCCCAAGCCTGGGGCGTGGGCCAGGGGGACACAGAGCACAGAGCACTCACTTCCAGTAAATGAGCCTTGTGGCCGAGAGTGACGTCGCTTCATGCCCCAAGGATGCTCCCTGCAGACACAGTCTCAGGAACCGCAGGGCCTTGCGTTCTAGGCACACTCAGCAGGATGTGCGCTTGAGGCGGGAGGGGCGGGAGGGGTGGGGGGACCCTGGATCCCAGCACACCCACACAGAGTGTGTGTTCCTGCAAGGCGGGAGCCAGGGACCCAGCGTTTGCCGGAAGGATAGCTGATCGTCCAACATCGTTGTCTCAATCACTCATTGTTAGTTACTGAAAATCACCACTAACTTGAAATACCGCTTTGACCACGTGTTACATTCCCGTAGGTAACGACGCGCTTCAGATTTACCCTTCTCTTAAAGTGACCGGTTCCTCTGTTCTTCAAACAGAACTAGACCGTCTGGTTTGCTAGAGTCTTCCGCTGTTTTGACCTCTGTTAGACCCGTCTGTTCACCTTTGCTTTTTTCTTACCTTTAAAGTAGTTCTTACCTTTATAGTAGTTCTGTCAGGGCGCTGTTCCTGCTCATTCCCTCCGCAGGAAAAATTCAGGATCACAGTCTATAAAAACCTCTGTTGGAATTTTGATTGAGATTGTATTGAATCTACAGATTAATTTGAGAAAACCTGAACATCATCTAATAATATGGGGTCTCTTTGTAATCGTTCCGCTTTTTAAAATGTCTTTTGTGATTATGAATAGATCTTTCTTCCTGTCTCCTTTTTCCATGTTTTTATATTGATCTCTTTCTGGGCACCTCTGCTGGATCTTTGTCACAAACATGAATGTTTCAATGAATTCTCTTTCATTTTTCTGGTGGCAAGATCCATTTGCAAATAATGACAGTTTCGGCTGAGCTGCGAGGCCCAGGCGCACAGGGTGGCGGATTCCACGCAGGGTGGGGGGCGAGGTGGGGCAGGGAATAAGGCCTCTCTGACATGCTGCTGCCCCCGAGGGCGGGCTCCCTGAGTGTGGAGTGCCGGCGTGGGTAGCAAGCACAGACTCTGGAAGTATCTCCGTCACTAATCAATCAGCAGGCTCGGGAAGGCCGGCCTGCACAGCACACTTAATTGTCTGCACATGTTCCGCAAGCTCCCCTTCATGGCAGCGCGTGGCAGTGAAGGTCCTTCCTGGCCGATCTGTAAACACAGGGCGTGTGGACCTGCTCGGAAATTAACTGAAATGAACAAGTCGGTCATTGTTCCGGGGGGCCCATTGTTCGTCCTACAAAAACTATCCCAGCGTTAAAGTTGTTTTCCCTCTGAGCCCTTACATCAGTTAAGTCTAGGTCTGTTGTCCATCCTTAAAACTGTATCCTTAAAATCGGTGATTCTTTTTTTTTTTTTTTTCTGAAAAAGCAGAGTTTCTCAACAGTGCACTGTTAGCATTTGGGGTTCTTTGTTGGGGGGCCGTCCTGTGCACGGTAGCAGTGCCCACCCCTGCCTGGCTTCTCCCCTTTAGATGCCAATAGCAACCCCCGCAAGCTGTGAGACATCCAAAACTGTCTCCCGATATTGGCAAATGCCCCCTAGAGGGCAAATCTGCCACTAGCTGAGAGCCAGAGAGAGCAGCTGCAGGTGGTAACTGGGGTGAGCTGCTCCGTGATTTTGAACAAGAGTTGGGCATAGCGGGGCGTACACCACCTCTGGCTGGAAGAGAGCAGAGGATTCCCCTGTGGATCAAGAAAGCAAAGACGCAGGGTGTGGAAAACAGCCTTTGCTTCAACTGGCCACACTCGAATCACCACGGCCTCGCCAGGCATGATGGAGAAGCTGAAAGGGGCACGAGCCTGGGGCAGCCGGAGCTGGGGCATCACCAATGGTGGCTCTGCAGGCACCGCCAGGGCCTCAAGCCAGAACAGGACTCCTTCCAGGAAGGCTGTGAACTCTGTGCTTAGGTACCGAGGGCCAGCCTCTCACGTGTACCATTGCCTGAGGCTCTGCTACCCTGTAACAGGGAGCTGGGTCAGGAGCCAGAAAGGACACCGAAGGGAGCTGATCCAGTCAGAGGGTCACTGAGCCCCTGCCTAATGGTCGCTGTCAGCTGGGGTGCAGCGTCAGTCTGAGGCAGAGGCTGGGAGGGTCTGTCCAGCACACGCATGCACGCTCACACATGTGCATGCACACGTGCAGATGCACGCTCAGCTGAAAAGGCACCGTCATCACCCAGGCCCTCACTGCAGTGGAACTGAGCCCTGCAGACGAGGGCAGAGTGCTGGCCCGGAGGCAGCGCGGCGGGTCCCTCTGCCGGGTTCGGGTGGAGGGTGGCGCCGTGGATTGGCTCCTGGGCAGACTGAGCAGCTCAGGGTCACGTACCAGTTAAAAAGAAACCGGCTACTCATCCTCATGGAAGGAGTAGTATTTTTAGAGCTATTCATATTTATTAAATTTTTAGTGTGTTTGTGGTGCCACGAAAACCCAAGCTTTCGTTCCCTATGTGTGGATTTGCTTCTCTGACACGCGATTCCATACCTGTCAGCGTTCCGCAGAGCCCTGCCCCGCCCTGTCCCCTGCATGACCCCATGCAAGTGGGCACAGGTGTCCCTGCTCTGCCGATTTCCCCGCTCACAAACTCCATGATGGGACAGGGTGAGGGGGCCTGCTCGGGTGGGGGAGGGGCAATTAAAGGGTGCAGCCTTCAGTGCCACGGGGTGTGGTTTTTCCTGCAAGGGTAACAGCCCGTAGAGCAGCTACTGCGGGGCCCTGGGTGGGAGGGCAGCGCTTTCGCAGGCTCCCGGGGACTGACTGGCTGCTGCCCCTCCGACAGGCCCTGTGTGGCCGCCCTGCCCTACACAGGCCCCCGACCCCACAGCGGGCCGGGCCGGGAGCCCCTGCTCTTCCTGGTGTCTGCGGAGGTCGCTGGGTGTCTGAGCACGTCCTTGGCCACCGTCTCCGCCCCTACACGTGTTTCCTCTTATGCATGTGTGCAAGCAACGCGGCATTTCCAATTCTTTCCAGAAAAAGCCCCGTCCCTGCTTCACAATCCAGCCCCGCCCCCTTGCAGTACTCTGCTTCCCTCTGAGGACAGGAGTAGTTTCAGGTGCTTCAGGTAGGAGCACAGAGAGCCCTGGCCGTGATCTGCTCCCACCGGGCTCTGCTTCCTCTAACCTCACCCGAGGTCGCTCCTCTGGCACCTCGCAGGCTGTCCCTGAAGCTCAGAGCCCGGGAAGCCACCGTTCTGTGCGGGAGAGACTTCAGGAAGGCTGCCTCCTACAGCTCCTTCTGGGACGTCCCAGGCACCTCCCAGGCGCCTCCGGGCCACAGCGCCTGAGCCCCACCTGAGCAGACCATGCCCTGCTCTGACCTGAAGCGTGACGTCTTTCCCGAGAGACTTCCAGACACCAGTCAGCGACAGGGGTGCATTTCTCAGTGGGAGGCCGAGCTGGCTTGTCTGTGGGACTGTGTCCCGGACCACGGGCTGGCCCGATGTGCTGGTCGGAAGGAGAGGTCTTGCTCAGAGAACCAGCCCGTGCGTCCTCACGAGCGGCCACCCTTGGGGACATGCCCCCCCGCCCCCCACCAACACACACCTTCCTGCTCGCTCTGCCCCACTTCTGCCCCGCCTGGCCAAGGAAGCCAGAGACTGGGGTGGCGGAGGCGGCTGCCATCTCCTCTACTAACGCAAATACCTAAAGGAAAGGAAGGAACACCAGCCTGCTCTCCTCACAGCACAGGAAGTGCCCCCGCTCCGCAGCCAGGTCCCCGTGATCACCCGGAATGTCTGTGGCAAGGACCGTGGAGATTCCCCCGAGTGACACCCATGCTCTGCACCCTGGCAGTGCTCGGTGACGAAGAAAAGGCTGGGAACATGGAAGCCTGGACAAATCCTTCGCTCCTTCTGTCACGCAGCTCCCACTAGTTGTCTGGAAACGGGTGGACGGGGAACTGGGACGGGTTCTCTGAGGGTCCAGGAGATCCATCTGAGCTTCTGTGTGGGCTCATTTTTGATGCAGACCCCGGCTCGCGGGGTCCGTGACATTGTGGATGTGACACGAGACATTCACACGGATGACCGAGGCCTGTGGAGGAAAAGGGCCGGGGGCTTGGCTCTCAAGAGGAGCCAAAGGCCTCCGCCTCTGCCGTGACAGGCCTTTATGTCTCTCTCTGGGCACCGCACACGGTGGTCCTAGTTCACTATGCCCTGGTTGGCTTTAGGTGGTTACCTTTTACAGAAAACAACGGAGCCAATGCCGCCAATCACATCCCAGAAGAGGGATATTTGCAAATGAAAAGGCAAAAGTGGTTGAACCAGTTACACTCATCCTTGGAAGGTTTAGCGTGGATTTTAGGAAGTTACTTTGCAGTAAATGTCCTCAATTCAGGGTGAGGGAGTTTTTTAGCAAAAGCAAGACTCAAAGCGGCCTAGGCACATGGCAGGCCGGACTCCCCACAGGAGAACCTATCTGTGGGTGTGTGTCCTGTGCATCTCCAAGTGGGAGCTGGGCCCACGCCACACAGGACGGTCTACAGTTTTCTCTCTGCATGGGGTAGAATCCGACTTCTATGGCGAGTAACCACCCAGAAGTGACGTCCAGAAACACAAGAAACATAGAACTGCCCGGGCTAGTCTGCAGTTCACCTGCTGCCCCCTGACAGGGCGGAGCTGGCGGGGTTGCGCACGTGCTTTGCCTGTCGGGGTCAGCCAGTCCTGCCCGGGGTCTGTGCTGTCACATCCGGGGTCAAGTGTGTCAGTGGCTCTTAAAATGACTGGTGATGGCCATTCCACTGGTTGTCACTAGGGTCCCATATGGTCTCAGGGGAGGTGCTGGGTGCAATGGGGTGAGTCTGGGGCCACGTTCCTTTTCCTGCCGGACCAGCCTAAAGACACCAGTTGTGACCTGACACGCGGGAGCCTGGGCCCTGGTGCAGGGGGACAGGAGTCTGCACACTGTTTGTTCCGAGTGAGTGAGCAGGACCTGGGGCTTTGTCTTACAGCCTGGGCTCCTTCCTGTACGGCCTCCACGCCCTCTTCAAAGGCGACTTCCGAGTCACGGCCCGAGACGAGTGGGTGTTCGCCGACATGGACCTGCTGCACAAAGTCGTCGCTCCGGCCATCAGGATGTCCCTGAAGCTTCACCAGGTAGGCGTCCGTTTTTAAAACGTACCAGCGTGAGCCCTGGCTGGTGTGGTTCAGTGGGCTGAGCACCAGCCTGCAAACCAAAGAGTCACCAGTTCAGTTCCCAGCCAGGGCACACGCCTGGGTTGTGGGCCAGGTCCCCAGTGGGGGGCATGTGAGAGGCAACTACTTGCCCTGCTTGGCCACGGAAGCCAAGGAAACAACATTGATGTTCTCTCCTTCTCCTTCTCCCTCCCTTTCCCTCTCTCTGAAAATAAAGTTTCTAAAGAGTAATAGCCTGAAACATCAGGGGGAAAAAACAGCTTTGCAAACCACGGTCCCCGTGTGGCATGACGTGTATGAGTGGCTTTATTACCTGGGTGACCAAGCAGAGGCCGCCTGGGTAGCCTTGACGTCAGCCCACAGGAGGTGGTCGTGTTCCACCAGAGGGGGCGGGGACTCAGCCAGAGAAATCGGCGTGTCAGAAGTGCCCACGCGATGTGGAGAGGTCCTGAGAACCTGAGCCACGGAGCTCTGACCCTGGGCAGTGGGAGAAGGGGAGGGGGAGGCGTCCTCCACCAGCTCAGGGTCCAGAGAAAGAGCGGGGACGGGCGGGGGGGGAACAGGACATGGACTCAGCTGCACCATGTCGCCCCCGCATACTCACCCAGCCTCTGCTCTCCGGGCCCCCATCCTTGCGCAGGACCAGTTCACCTGCCCTGACGAATATGAAGACCCCGCGGTCCTCTACGAGGCCATCCAGTCCTTTGAGAAGAAGGTGGTCATCTGCCACGAGGGCGACCCGGCCTGGAGGGGCGCCGTGCTCGCCAACAAGGAGGAGCTGCTGACCCTGCGGCGCGTGGCAGACGAGGGCGCCGATGAGTACAAGGTCCTCATGCTGCACAGGAGCTTCCTGAGCTTCAAGGTGATCAAGGTGCGTGGCCACGCCTCCCAGGTCATCCCACGCCTCCCGCCAGGGGTGTGCAAGAGGCAGCAGAGCGGTGCTGGGCACCCACGCTCACGTCTCTGTGCGTGGCTGTGTCAGCCATTCAGAGACACGGTGTCAGAGGGTCACCGGGCCTCGCTCCTGGGCCAGGGCCATGGGAGAGAAACATCGGTCAGTTGCCTCTGGTACTCGCCCCAACTGGGGATCGAACCCCAAACCCAGGCATGCACCCTGACCGGGGGATGGAAGCCTCGACCCCTTGGTGTACAGGACCTCGATTTCAACAGCCAAGCCACCTGGCCAGGGCCAGTGATTCTTCTTTTCGTGTAGCTTCCGGCCACGGGGCTGGAACCTAAGCTCCCTCCTGTGTGCTCCACATTTCCCTGTGAAAATGCCCCCGCACCCCCGTGTAGGCCCGCCGCTCTTCCCCTCGGCGGAGGGAGCTGTAGGCCCGAGTGTCGAAGCCGTGGGGGTTCACACCAGGGCCCTGCTCGCGCGAGGCAGGTTGAATCCGGCAGACGCAGTGCCCACGCTATCTGCTTTCCTCCCATCCTTACCCCCACCCGGCCACCCCCCACCCGTAGGTCAACAAGGAATGCGTCCGAGGCCTCTGGGCGGGGCAGCAGCAGGAGCTCATCTTCCTCCGCAACCGCAACCCGGAGCGCGGCAGCATCCAGAACAACAAGCAGGTCCTGCGCAACCTCATCAACTCCTCCTGCGACCAGCCCCTGGGCTACCCCATGTACGTCTCCCCCCTCACCACGTCCTACCTCGGGACCCACAGGCAGCTGAGGCAAGTCTGGGGTGGACCTGTCACTTTGGAGGGCGTCCGGACGTGGTTCCGAACCAAGTGGCTAAGGTGGGTCCCGATACCACGGCCTGCACCTGGGCGCCGGGAAGGGTGGCGGTGTGGGGTGCACTGGGCTTCTGGTGGGAACCCCGGCCGTCCCTGCTTTCTCACATGATTCCAGCTGCTCCCCCAGGAGTCATCTAAGAGATCGCTTGTTCCACCAGCAGGGTCAGGGGACCAGTCAGTGCCTCCCTCCCCCGCCCACAGGCCGAGCTCCTGGCTTGGTTCTCATGGAGCCTCTGGGTCTTCAGGACCCCGGTGTCCCACACCTGTCACACTGTCAGTCCCCTTCCCCGGCTGCAGTCCTGCCCCTGGTTAGCTGGGATGGGTCCTCTCAGGCCCCCACGCTGACACTTCTCTGGAAGGTTGAGACTGGAGCTTATCCATCCTGGTGCAGGGTTCTCATTGGTCAGACGCTGAGGTTTTGGGGTCCAGAGGCCCCTGTTCCTACCTGCACTCCAGGTGGGCAGCTCCCCTACAGCGTGCCTCACCCTGGTTTATTAGACATGGGTGGGCGGTGCTGGGGGTGTGGAAATGTCCGGGTGAGAATCCCCACAGCGTTTCTCCGTCACAGAATGCGGAAGGACTGTCACGCCGGCCAGCGCGGTGGTGGTGGCAACATTGAGGACGCGGATGGAGGGGGCGCCCCGTCCGCAGGCGGCGGCAGCGCCCCGAGTGGGGACAGCCAGGAGAGCAGCACAGAGCAGCCCAGAAAAGAGGGGGCCCGCCACTGGTCGCCCCAGGAAGGGACACGAAGCACAGGTGAGTGTGGCAGGGCCTCACGCTGCCGATAGAGGGTCCCAGTGACCCCGTTAGTGTGTGGACGGAGGGGGCCCCCAAACGCACTGAATCTGTAGGTTTTGCTCAGAAAAAAAACTGCCACTGCAGTTTTCATCCTTTCTGTCCATCTGTCCGTGACCTCAGCCAGCCGTCTGCCTTTCTGTCCAGCTGTCCAGCAGCCACTCCTTCCTTCTCACCTCTCACCCACTCAGCGCCCACTGCGTCGTGTGCACGGCCTGTGTCCGGCCGTGTTGTTGTGGCTCTGGATCCACGAGGGTGTTGCTGTCACCTCCGGTCCCCACGTCTGCAGCGACACAAACAGCCTCCTGCCACCCGTCCCACTTCCCTCCAGTTCTCACCTTCCCCCGGCCACACCTGACCTTCCGGAGGAAGGGGGAATGGGGAGATGTCTCAGTCCGAGCCGGGGCTGCATTTGAAGTTCAGAATCGCAGGGAAACTAAGGCCTGCGAGGTCGGCTTGACGGGAAGGACGAGGCTCCCCAGGGGGAGGGGCGTCGGGCTGGGCTGGGCGAGGCCACCCTCAGGGCTCACAGAGGACGTGCCAGGTGGGTGCGGGTGAGACAGACGCTCTGCTCTGGTTCCCGCCAGCACGTCGCACTTGGCCTTGCCCTTCAAAGCCCGCTCGCCCCAGGGCTTCCCACCATCCAGTAGCCTTCGCCAGGTGCCTCGTCCCACAGGGCCCGCCCGCCAGCCCCGCACCAGCGAGCCCGCAGGGAGCAGTCCCAGCCTCCTGGATGTGCCCAGGGCCAGGCGGGGGGGTTAGCCAAAACAGTGAGGGTTTGTCTAAACCTGGGCAACATGGTAGATAGGGAGGTGACAGATGATTGAAAGGGACACAACAGTGTGGCAGATAGGTAGATGGTAGAAAGACAGATACATAGACAGAGGTAGACAGAGACAGAACAGAAAAATCATTAGACCGACAGGAAGAAAGGAGAAAGGAAAATAAGGAGAGAGAGAGAGAGCGGACGGGTAGACAGGCAGACAGGTAGACAGGCCAGTGGTGGTTTTAGCTACTCGGAGGGGAAAGGCCCCCTGTCCCGGGCCCGGGCCGTCTGCCTGACCCTGAGCAGAGTGTCCAGCCAGAAGCCACTGCCCGTGCCTGGCTCAGGCCGGGGTGGGGAGGGGGCGTCTCATTGTTTAGTTAACAGTGTCAGTCACGTGAGAAACGTAAGTTCAGAAACCACACGAGTGACTTTCCAGATGGGAAGCTACACAGCTGGTCCCGAATGGGGAGATGCCTGGGCACTGGGTGCTGCGCCCTCTGTCCTGGCGCAGAGCAGAGCTGGACTCCGGGAGGCCCGGCGCGGGGTGGCTCTCAGAGAGCGGGGACAGACTCGGGAGCAGCCTCGGCTTAGTGAGGGCTCTCATCTCTTTCTGAGGAGTAAGCCAGCGAACAAAAGAAAAGTTCTTTCCTCGGAATCCAGACACTGTCGGTGGGGAACGTCCCCTGACTCGGGGCCGAGGCCTCTGGCCCGGAGCATCCCAGCAGCGGCAGAGGTCGGAGCAGACCTTCCGAAGCCCGAACCAGCTGCTCGTTTCTCATCGCTGCTTCTCAGAACTGCCCCTAGCGAGGGCACCTGGCGCTCTGTGGTTTCCAAGGTCACGAGGTGAGCCTGGCAACACCACCTGGGCTCTGGTGCTCCTGTCTGGGCCTAAGGGGCCCCAGGCTCTGAGACCAGTGTCGTTCTGCTGGGGACCTTAGGAAGCCCCTCGTCGCTCCTGCTGTCTGCGTCCCACCCTCTGGAGCCTGACGTACCATCCCGGGTGACTCAGACAAAGTCACTGCATGCTCACCAAGACTGGAGACCCAGCGGCAAGGGACTCATCTGGAGTTTGAGCCCAGAACGTGCGATCCTAACCACCCTGGGCTGGGATGCGGCCCTTGGCCTTGAGCTGGGACTGAGCAGATGGGACCACCCCAGTGCCCTCGCTTTCGGAGCTCCACTGACCTCCTCCCTCCCCTGGCTGGCAAGGGCCCCTCCGACACCTGGCCCAGAGCAGGCGAAGCTGGTGCCCGGTTCTTCCTGAATCAGCCAGCCGGGGCCCCACGAGGAGCCCACTGTGTGCAGGGCTGACCCTCTGCAGACGGAGGCCCACCGCCCCTCCACTTCACACAGAGGAGGCGCCTGCCTCTTGCTCTGTCCTGCGTGTTCCTGCGTGTTCCTGCAGCCCCGCGCAGAGTCGTGCGTCTCTCCCCACATCGCGGCCAGAGGGGTGGGGCTTTGCCGTCACTCAGTTCAGGCCACTCTTCTGATTAGGAACAGAGGTGGCCCCAGAGAGTCTAGGGAGGGGTCAGGCCTTGGCCATTAGAACCACGTGGGAAGCTTAAAAAGTGCTTTGACCTCGTGGCTGAGGCACTGGGGGGGCCAGAGCTGGGAAGGTGGTTTCCCCGCTGCTCCAGCTTTGCACATGGGCCCCTGCTGTGCTCCGTCTGTCCGTCAGTGTGCTGTGTGCTGAGCCTGTAGGAATGAAGGACGCAGTCACCACCGGTCACTTCAGAGAGGCAGGGCGCAGGGTGGGTGGAGCGAGCAGTTCGGATGGGGCGGAGGGGGACAGCCTGCCCCCAGGCGGGGTACCGCCGAGGGGCAGTGACCGAGCAGTCCTGCAGGATGAACGTGAACCAAACCGCAGGGGCAAGGGTCCGGTTTTGCTCACAGCGCCCAGCCTCAGTTCCCACAACTGGGGTCCGCTCTGCTCCCTCCCTGGGTCCCTGCCCCACTTCCCAGCCCAGCGCCCCATGCAGGCCTCTGCCAGACCCTCTCGGAGACCTGGGGTCCTACCTGAGTCCCCACTGCAGGGCCACCTCCCACAGCGACTCACGTGGGCGCGCTGCTCCCGGCGTGCCCAGCACCTCACCCGGCAGGCGCGCCTGGGGGCCGGGTGCTCGCTGTGGCCCGACAGCCTGCCGCCTTCTTACCGGGGTAAACAGTGTGCATCCCCCCCGCTGGGAGGGGTTCGCCCAGCTGGGGTGCCCACGACCTGCTGCCTGAGAGGAGCCCGCGGCTGATGGGAGTCCCTGGGGAGAGGGAGGGCCCGCTCTCCCCCTGCGGGGGGGTCTGCGCACAGCCCCTCAGACGATGATCGGAGCTGGAAGGGCACTGCCAGGAGAGCAGACCACAGAGGGTCCTTCTGGCGCTGCAGCCAAGCTCCGGGGAGGTTTTCCCTGGAAACCCCCGCCGTCCGGTCAGGAAGTAGTTGCAGAGTTAAACTCTCAGGCAGCGACCCTGTGTAGCACGGATGCATCTAACATGGTGGGCTCACTTATTCCTTTGGCAAAATACCTTTTTTAAAAAATCAACAACAACAAAAAACAGGAAAATCTGCAGCAAAGGGATTGAGGGGAGGTGGCCTCTTCCTGCAGAGAGCAGAGGTTTTCTGTGCCACACAGATGGGCCTGTGTCCCTTTCTTTCTGGAATTCGCTGGGAGGCCCCCGCCACGCCCGGTGGTCCTTCCCCAGCATCCGAGCCGCCGACGTGCGTGTGACTGGTGGGCGTGTGGGGGCAGCCGCCGGCGTTACGGTGTAAATCACGACCAGATGTTCGGCCTTGCCCAGCTCTGAATAAACTAACAAACCCCATCCCTGTTTCCAGCTCCCATTCGTCAGGGTCCCTTTTCTCCCTCTTTTTCTCCTCTGCGACGGGGACCGACACAGCTCTTCAGCCGGGACCCTTCAGGTGGGCATGGCCCCGGGGAGGTCCCCACGCCAGGGGTGGCCCACCCTCACCCCAGGCAGGGTGACACCAGGCCCGTGGAGCTGAGCGGCACCCTGGGGGAGGCACCCTGTTTTCTCGGCAGCCGGCAGGGAGAGACCCCAGGGAGTGGGGGAGCACCAGTCTCTAGGAACAGTGCCAGTGTCACGGCGGTCTCAGGGCACCAGGGTCAGTCGGTGTGAGGCGAGGGTCCTTCCACCACCAAGCCGACGTGGGCCGGAGCGGGGTGGGGGTCCCCTGGTGTCTCCAGGTTAACATGTGTTCCCTCAGGGGCTCTTTCTGAAAAGGCCTGCCTCTCCTCGGGGGGCTCGTCTCTGGACACAGGCGGGTATTTTAGAATCTCCAGGTGCAGTTAGCGACCTGGGCGTTTGGGGTGAGGTGGCTCATAAGAAAGTGACTGCGTGGTCCTGGAGGGCTCCCACCTCCGCCCCCTCGTCCTGCTGGATGGGGGCCTGTTTTGGCAGCTTCCGGAGACCCCGATCGGGCAGCTGGCAGAGCTGCGGTGTCACCAGCGGCTGCTCTCACACGCGGCCGCACGGTTACCCCCTGGTGGTCAGTGCAGCGATTCAGCCTTCACAGGAGCCCACTCCGCCTCGCTGCCTGGGCTGGAGCGCTGCCCGGGACGGTCCTGCACAAACACGCGCTTTAAGGCGTCCAACCGGAGGCACCGACGGGCCAGACCTGCGGCACTGCGCATCGCCTTCACCCTAATGGCCTTGTCTGACCAGTGTCAGGAGGGCTGGGGCCACCAGGGGGCCCGAGGGGAGGGACAGCAGCACAGGAGCAGGAAGCTGGGCCTGCCAGGTACGCCAGCCAGGCAGGGGACCCTGGGAGGGCCTCCTCTTAAAGACCTGGATCTCAAGGGAAACCTTTTCTAGAAAACAGAGGCCGAGTAGGTGGCTCAGCTCTTTATTTCCCCCATTTTTTAAGGCAAGGAAAGTGATTGAACCTGCGTTTTCCCCTTGTCACCACTTAGGGCACGAGGTTAGGAACCCAGGCTCTGATGCAGAAACAAAACGGATTAGGTCCACCAGGGCGAGTCGCACTCGCGCCATTGTCCCGGTGCCTCTGGGTCCCAAGCTCCCAGGACTGTGCCGCTTGAATGTCAAAGCCGGGAAAGTCCTGGGCAGCTGTCACCCCGGCCATGCCCTGGGGTGGCCCTGCGGCTGACCAGGCCTCCATGGGGACCTCGGCCGGGCTTCCAGCTCTCAGGCCCGGCCTTGAAGGTGGCAGTCCCCGGGGTCCCTCAGGCCCCGGCAGAGCGGGCCGCCACCTCACCTCGTGCTCTCTGGCATTGGCGCCCACCTGTTCTGTTTCTTCTTCCAAAGGCAGGAGGAAGGGCAGGAGCCAGTCTGTCCAGTCCCACGGGGCACTGAGCCAACGGCCTCCCACCTTGAGCTCGTCCGGCCCGATCCTAGAAAGCCACCAGGCCTTCCTGCAGACGTCCACGTCGGCCCACGGGCTGGCGCCCAGGCTCTCAGGCAGCCGGCTCTCCCTGCGCACCTCGGCTGCCTCCCTGCACTCCCAGCCCCCGCCCGTGGCCACCACGGGCTACCTGAGCGTCCGCGAGCGGGCCGAGGCACTGATCAGGTCCAGCCTGGGCTCGTCCACCAGCTCCACCCTCAGCTTCCTGTTCGGCAAGAGGAGCTTCTCCAGCGCCCTGGTCCTCTCTGGACTCTCGGCCGCGGAGGGGAGCAACACCAGCGACACCCAGTCCTCCAGCAGCGTCCACATCGTGATGGGCCCCTCCGCCAGGGCCGCCAGCCAGGCCGCACGGGTAAGTCCTGGCCTGACGACCCCACCCCCCTCTCCCTAGTGACCGATGGTGACAGGGAGTTTGACAACAGGGAGTGTGATGACAGGGAGACGGTCTGGCCACGCTCCCTCCGGAGCTGGTGCGCCCTGTAGGTAGTAACTCTCGGGCAGGTATTTCCCGTAAGAGCTCAGCGGAGTTGTCCCTCCCCCTGAGCCCCGAGCCCACGTGCAGGGGTGTTCTCGCTGGTCTGCACAGCAGGGGCCACATGCTCCTTCCTTGTCTCTTCATGTCCCTCTGCCAGAGGGACAGGCCGGGGCGCCCATCGGCACCGGAGTCCGTCACCACCGACTCCTGTCCGCAGATGTAGTTTCGGAGCCGCCGAAACGGCCGCCCGTGTATGCGCGCTCGGACGTGGCACAGGAGAGTTGTGAGGCTTGGCCCGAGGGAACTATTACTCGGCCGAGGTTGCAGGCTGGCGGAGGAGTGCTGCTCACCCAGCTGCTCCCTCCTGTCCAGGGGATGGGGGTCGGGGCACCTAGGAGACGCCAAGGCAGGTGCGGGTGTCAGACTGCAGGTATCTGGTTCCGGTGCAGGTACCGGAGCTGGATGAGCGGGCTCCGCCCTTCCTCTCTTTCCTGGGGGACAGGCCCTCCAGGCAGATGCCCCCCCATCCCCTGCAGTGGGACCAATGGCAGCCACCCTCCGCCCCCCTCGGCCCTGAGTGTGCGACGCTGGGCCTCCTCTCAGGGTGGGGCTGGTGGGCTTCCTGGAGACCCGGGCCGCACTGGCCACGAGCAAGGAGCCTGGTGTTCAGGATTATAACTAAATGTAGTTAGATCACTAAACGCATAAACAAACTCCCCTTTTTCTCATTTCCTCGATGAAAAAGCACAGAGTATCACCACTTTCTCCCATCCCCGGCCTGTGTAAGACACAAGCTGCGGGTGCAGCCCTGGGATTCTGGCGAATTCTCTTCCCCGCTCTGCACCGAGGAGGGCGGAGCCCTTGGCACTGCGCGCACTCAGAACAGAGAGGCCTCTGGGTTGCCGTTCGGGGTCCCGCCTGCAGGACTTAGCATTTGTGACAGGGGCTGAGCATCTGTGAAGGGACGTTGACCCAAACTTGGGAAATCCAGGCACAGAAGTGACCTTTTCCCCTGGAAAGAAGTGATCTTTCCAGCACATCCAGCTTACCCGAGGAAAGGTCCCCACACCCTGCGTCCTCCCTCCAAGGCCGCCCGCGGGTGCTCTGTGACGTGGCCCGACTTGGGAACCCGAGCTCCTACCCTGTAAGGCCCGTGGTCAGTAGGTGAGGACGGGCAGCAGTTGGGGTCAGTAGGTAGACGTGGCCACACCTGTTTGCTGAGCGATCGCCTCTCATTTCTCTTCGGAAGCACTTCTCCGAGCCGAGCGAGCCCACCGACGCCGAGCGAGGGCAGCTTCGCGGCCGCCGTCTGGCCGAGGCCGTGGCCGAGGGCCTCGGGGTGGTCTGCCGGCGAGCCAGCCAGGAGGACATGGGCCTGGACGACACGGCTTCCCAGCAGAGCGCCTCGGACGAGCAGTAGGGCTGGGGGCGCCCCTCGGCCGGGGGAATCCGAGTCCCCCACCGCCGCCCCTTCCTGTTCCTCCTTCCCGCTCCCCCCAGACTGAAAATACCGTCATCCACATGAAGCCCTTTCCGTGGACAAACGAGGGCTGTCGCAGAAAACTGAATAACTTTATCTCAGGTTCTTGAAACATGTCTCACGTGATGCGAAGAAACACACCTGGACGCGGGCCTCCTCGCCCGCTGTGCCAGAGCTGGGAGCGAGGGCGCACGAGACACCTCGGAGCATGTGCAGACCCACAGAGAAACCGTGGAACGTCTACAGCAGCTCGGCAGAGCACACGGGCCACTGCGCGCCCTGCCCTGGTGGGAATAAGGCAGCTGCATGGTAAGGGACTGGCCTCTGGCGCACCCCCGTCACCGTGGAGAAGCCACAAGCAGCCGTGCGCCAAGGCCACATCCACGCATCCAGACGACCTCGCCGCTTTGTAGTATTTACGCCTGGTGTATACCAGGTGAGTATACACCGGTGCCCGTGCACGCTGTCACGCCCACAGCGCCCTGTGACAGAGTCCGGCAGGCAACACCCAGCAGGGTGAGCGTGACATCCAGCCCAGGCAGGGCCCTGCGCCACCTCGGACGGACACGGTGCCCCACCGCGTCGGAGCAGCTCCCCCGCCACAGGGCACACCCTCGCTCCCCAGGCCCTGTGGTCCCCCCGGGCCACGGGGCACCTGCACATTCCTTTGTTTTTGGAATTAAAAGGTTTATAGTTACTGCTGTGTCCAGTTCTTTGAGTTCTGCTGAAACTGTTGTCCTATCTAAAAAATGAATCCTTTACCATGAGAATGACATTTGGGCAAATTCTGAGACTTTTTCCATTTTAATGTTCCCAGTGGGCAGAGGTGCACGCTGGCCCCTCGCCGACAAGAGGCAGGGGAGGGGCCCCAGGGCACAGTCTGTGAGGAGTATCACCGCTGACCCAGTGAGCCGTCCCTTTTCAGGAGACAGCAGTTAGAAATCATGTGGGAACAGTTCTACAGATTTCTTCAGGGTCTCTAGGATCTGGAAGTCTGGGGAGGGGGAGGGTAATATGTACAGAGAATTCCTTACCCTTTGGAAGTAGATGGCAATGCTCTTGGGGTTTTTTTTTTTTGTTTATTTGTTTTGTTTTGTAAAAAAGAATTAGCAATTCACAACAGTAGTTGGGCTCTATAGCCGGAGACACAGTGCGTTGCTCTCGAGTCCCCAGAGACGCAAATGTGGTTACTGCCGATCCGCGTGCAGGTCCCGCCCAGAGGGAGGGACACCCCCTCACGCAGCTCCCTGGGTCGGCCAACCCACGCTCCTCGCTCGGCTGCAGCTCCTGGCACGGCCTTGGGCCACTCACGGCCCAGCCCTAGGACCACTGGGCAGCCCTGAGCTGCGCGTGGCCTCCCACTTAGAGAGATGACGGACCACCCCCGGGGCAGTCAGAGGTGACAAACACAAAGTGGAACCTGAAAGAGCTGGAGAGCCAGCCAGCAAAGGAGAGACCAAGACCATGCAGATGAGAAGGGGGGAGTGCCCGTGTCCCCACCCGCTGAGTCCATGTCTCAGCCGAGTCCTCGGCACGGCTGCCGGGCAGGCCGGGGCAGCAGCATGTCCGTGAAAGAGGACGCTCGGCTTGCATGTGCCGGGAGCCTGCGCCTGGGTGCACACGCTTCCCTCCGGGGCGCGGGTGCCCAGAAGGGACAGCGCTGTTGGACCCCCTCCACCACTCTTCCTCCCCGTCAGCGACGCAGTCACTTTTTAAAATCGTGCACGACTTTTATATTTACAACTTGTGAGCGTGTTAGTCTGGTCTTCAGCCAGTCTTCGGTTTTGCAGAGAGCAGTCCTTGCAGAATCCTGTGTGCATGAGCAGCACCCGTTTGAAAGAGATTCTGGGGCGACACTTCCTGCAGGAGCTCTTCACGTGCTCTGCCAGCACACAGCTAGAGAGTTATTTTCTGCGTTTGGACACAGAACAAAATTCTTTCCCCTAAAGATAAGAAAGAGCCCCGGTAGTGCCTGATGTGATGTAAATCACGTGAGCCTGGCATCGGCGGTTCTAGATTTCGCACGGTGTGTCCAACCGTCGGTGTCTGGCAAGTGTTTCTCTAAAATGACGCGATGCTCCAACTTCTCGTTGCCCATAAAATGTGCAGTGCCCCAGCCCCCCGATTTGCTTAGCCCTCCCTGCCTGAGCCCCCCAGTCTCTCCTGTAGTCCCAAGTCACTGCACTCCAGGGACACGAGCACCTGCCATCAGCACGCACGGCATCTTCCCAGACACAACCTGTGAACACGGAGATGCGCAGGAAGAGAAAGGAGGGGCGAGGCCCATCCCGAGTTTCCTGGGCCACCATCGCCCCCGCCCCCGCCCCCGCCCGGCTTGAGCTGAGGGGTGGGAGGAGGGAGCGCCTGAACTGGCTACTTGACCGAGGATTTCTGCCTGTCAGCCAGGATGGTCAGAGATTCCATTCTGTGAATCTAAAAGACGTGTCTCTCTCTCCATACAGGCGCTTACTCAGATATACAGAGAAACAGTTTCTGTAAGACCTCGTGTTAAGTGGCTGGCGATCCAGTCAAGGGCGGAAGAAAAGGATTTGGGACACTCACTCTCCAAGTCAGGTCTGCTGTGTCCCTCCCAGCCGTGTCACTCTGTGCTTTTCGGAGTGAGTTTTTCCTTGTGGGCTGGACCGCACCCAGCATCTGTTAGGTGCCTGCATTTGAACAGTGGGCGTCCCAAGCTCAGGGATGCAAGAGAGCCCCCGTCTCCACCTGCCCCACGCCGCACCCTTCCTCCCTCAAGCACCTCCCCGCAGCTGGGGGCACCAGCCTGAGGGCACTCGGCCTCTCCCGCTCTGCTCCAGGCTGGTGCCCTGCTCCTGGCTGGTGCTCGGGGAGTGAAAGGACCGCAAAGGGGGCTCTGCCTGCGTGTCTCTTCCCGACACCCGCCATCACCACCTCCTCCTCCAATCCTGAGTGGACTGCTACTCGCTGTGCATGTTAGGCCCCAGAGGCAGTCATCTGTGGATTCCTCATCGCTGACACCACAGACGGAGTGGCTTAAACAACAGACATTTCTTTCCCACAGTGCTGGAGGGTGGGAAGGCCAAGGTCAAGGTGCCAGGAGATCTGTGTCTGGTGAGGCCACTCCCCGGTTCGTGACGTCCATCTTCTCACTGTCCCCCCGTGGCAGAAGGGCCGAGTGAGCCCTGTGGGGTCTCTGTTATACAGCCATCCATCCTAATCACCTCCTGAGGGCCCACCTTCGAACACCGTCCATGGGAGCTTAGCCTCCAGCGTGTGACTCTGGGTGGGGCTGGGTGGGCGGGGCGGAGCACCACTATTCAGACCACCAGGTGATCTTCCACTAAATCGGATCTGTTACAGTGGATGGACTCCACCCGACGTCCTTCTAGGTGCTTCCCATCAGTCTTGTTGACAATGCGATTCGATTGCTACTGAAGGGTGTGGCCGCAGAGGGCGCCCAGTGCTCTAGAGCGCTGCCGCTCCCCACCCCTGGGTCCCCGCTGGGACCTGGGGGCAAGGACACTCCGAACAAGACCGGCAGCCCGGGGTGTCGGTGGGAGCCACACAGACTCGGGCTCCAGCCTGCACCTCCCACTGCGGCCTGTGTCTTTGCCAGTAGAGCAAGCGGCTGCAGCTCCCTGCACCACGCCAACGCCAGGGCCTCCCGAGGCCCTCCCTGCTCACTGCTGTGCGGAGCCACCTTCCCCCCAGAAGCACCTGGGGCTTCCATCCTGAGTGTCCTCCAACGGGCCAGTTTACCTTCTTTGAATAAACGCCATTGCTTTCCTTCTGGTTTCAGACAAACTCAAAGGCTGCTGGACAGCCAGGGCTGGATACTGAGCTCGGGACAAGAGGCAGAGGGAGCGTAACCCCCCTACCACAGACAGACAAGCCCCCTGCACATCCGGAGCCCCTCCCGGAGTCGGCCCTGCCCTGCCAGGCCTGGGCGCACCCGAGTCAGGGTGCACGGGGATGGCCTCTCCACTCTCCAGGGGCTGAGTGGGGCTCCTGGGAGTCAGACGGGAGTGGAATGACTGTGGGGGGGAGGGGGGCCCAGGTGTCTCAGTGACAGCCCCGCACACTGAAGCTCACACACACCTGTCCCCCTGTCCCGTGACCTGAGGTCACACCCAGCCTGTTGGACTTCACGAGCTCAGCCTCCCTGAGCAACCCATTGGGGCAGGGACAGTGAGTCAGTGACACCCACTTCCTCAGACTGAACGCTGCACCCCTGCGAAGGGGTTTCTTCCCAATCTGTCAGGCCTTTCAGCTGTGGCCCCTCAAAGGCTGGGCGGTCCAGACCGGCGTCAGAGCGCTGCCCTGGGGGACCCTGACACTTGGCGGAGCCGCCCCAGGCTGCAGCCTGTGTCCTCGGCTTCAACACCAGTGCGCCCCGCACCGTCCACAGCGCCCAGCCCACAGGAGTCCGCGGTTACGGATGGCCGTGCCCAGCACTCACACCGGCAGGGTCTGTAGCTGACACTAGTCACTATTAAAACCCCGAAATTCATAATCTGCATCAGAAATTACCTAAATACACGGAACCGTGAACCACTCCAGCACATCAACCACTCACAGGCAGCTTTATCCTCTGAATTCTGGGGTGTCAGCAGTCTCCACACGCCTTGTTGTGGGCTCCCCTTCCCCTGCCCACACCATCCCGCCAGCCCAGCCCTGGCACGGGCTCTCCCGGGCCCACACGGGGCTGATGATGGCCCCTTCCCCAGGGGGCCACAGCCTTCCTGTGCTGACCTGCACTTCCGTTTTCCGGACAGGACCTGAGGCACAGGAAGGGTGAAGGACTTGGCCAAAGTGGAACTTGGATCTGGCCCCCGCCCACCCGCCTGCACCCACCGGGTTCCAAAGGCCGCCCGTCCCTAAGGCTGTTTACCTATCCCTCCCGCAGGAGGACGCAGGAGGACGCACGAGGACACACGTGTGTCCAGCCATCACCTTCATCTTTATTTTATTAAGTAACGAGCAGACAAACAGTAAGGGATGGGGGGGCTGAAATCGTTTTCTTTTGAAACAATAATTTTCAGAAATCAAACAACTGTCATCACTTCCCGCCGCACAGGGCGGCAGGGCACCTGGGCAGGGACCCGCCGCTCACGGCCCGCAGAGCTGACGAGGCCGGGAGCTCCCCCGCCCCCAACGCATTCGCAGACTTCCACGGGGGCGAGCCCCATCTGGTGCCCGAGAGCCATGTCCCATTTCATGATTTACCCAAATCACACGCACAACTGCAAGAGGAAACAAACAGAAAACTCTCGGCATAAATAAGCCACAATGGATGATTAGTCTCGTAGAGTCGATCCGGCATCACGGCTGATTTGCTCTTTTAAACACTTCACGGAAAGCAGCTGTCAGGCTTGCTCGCCGAGGCCACACGGCTCCAGAGACCGGAAGGCACGGGTCTCGGCGGGCCGGCCCCCAGAAGGCCGCTCTGGGGCGGTGCGTTCCTTCACGTGCAGGGGTGCAGCAGCACGGCGACCGGATCACCTTCACTGCCGGCCACTCTGCACACATGTCACGATGTCCGGCAAGAGGTGGTTCCTGTTCTCCTTGGTGACCTGTGGGAAGAAGCAAGGGAGGGCGGTCAGATCCGTTTCCTCTCTTCGGCCGCCTCTGCCGGGACATACTCTAGAAGAACCCGGACGGCGGGGGGTGGGGTGCGCCACAACGACACGGGAACGAGGCAGGTGGGAGGCAAGAGCACGGAGGAAGCCCAGCTCTCAGGGCACGCAGAAAACAGGGCAGGAGCGGTCGGATGCCCACCAGCCTCCGCAAAGTGGAAGTGGGTTCACAATGGATGCGTTCTAACCACGAGAGGATCTAAGAACGAAGCCACAGGCAAAGCGCTCTGGAGTGGACACTGGGGACGCAGGGTGGCTTGCAGCCAGACCGACCAGACCTGCCTGGAAGGACCTGCCCGAGTGAGGCCGGGAGAACACGCTGACCAGCTGGGCCCATGGGGAGCGGCTGGCACACCTGCCGAGCGGCACCCAGAATTCCGGATGCTCCCACAAGTCAGCCATCCACTCGTCCGTCCACGAACCTGGAAACCGGAGTGCTGCCAGGAGCCCCTGACATCAGAACAACGAGGATGCTGACGCCCCGAGAACAACCTTGGGGTGTCCTAAGCTCTGAGCGGGCGGGGGCCATGTGCAGACTGAACTCAGGGCTCCAGTCCCCAGTGTGCCTGCTCTCTGATGGACACCATCACAAAAACAGAAGTAACAGAGCTTATTGAAGCTTCACTTGATGGCCCATTTTTTACTTCTCTTCCTCTTGTGAGGACTCCACAGTCTGAGGAATACCACAAAAGAGTGACCCCACCAGGGAGCTGGCTGGCGGGGTGCCACCCCACGTAAGGGCGGGGCCATCGCCTCCCATCACCAACCCTTCCTGTGTGGCCCCCTCAACAGTCACCCAGCCACCCCTGACAGCGTGCCGGCCAGAAATGGGCGAAGGTGCTGGGGACAGAGAAATGGCTCAGGTAAGACCTGACCTCATGGCACCTGCAGACCAGAACCTGGGCACAGGCAGGAACAGGAGCGAGGGCAACGAATGGATGGAAGAATGGACGGCGAGCCCCACGAGAGCGGAGGGCACACCGGAGCGGCAGAGGCAGCCAGGAAAGGTTTCTGCGAGCCGATACCCCGGGCCTTCGATCTCACAGGGCACAGTGACAGGAGGGCGCCCAGACAGGGAGAAGGCCCCGAGTGCATGCGGAGGACCTGAGCGGGCCCCGTGTGGGTAGACCTGGACCCCGAGAGGAAGGATGCACCTGGTCGCCTGCAGACCTCACCCCGTGTCTGGCAGAGGGCCTGGCACACAGTCGGTGCTAAATAAACATCCGATGAGGAAATGCACAGGGGCCTCACCCCCTTGGGTTCCTGGGCACGCAGAACACAGAGGCTGAGAACCAGGGGTGCGCACCGGGCCCAGGAGGCCTTCCACGCCCGCCCCCACAGGACACTCGGTTAGGTGCTGAAAGAATAAAAGCTAAAACTGGAAAACACTCATTTTGAGGGTAACTTATCATTAAAAGTTAATAATGAAAGCCAAAACTACATTAACATTCTGCTCCGCCCCTCTGATATCCCCGAGTTCTGGACATCACACAGGGATTGTCTGTGTGACACGCCCACTGAGCTGTCCTTCCACTCCCGGGCTGCCGAGGACCGACTCTCCAGTGCTGGAGCACGCGCAGCACCTGCCGTCAGCACCAGGGCCTGCCCCGGGCGGGATTCGAGGCCACTCCTCCGTCAACCACCAGGCTCAGGCTGCAGTCTCTCCTGAGGGGCTACTTAGGAGAGGGGGCTGAGGGCAGAAAGAGGTGGCGAGGAAGGCTGCAGCAAGGAACCGAGCTGTCCCCTTCCTCCTCCCTGCGCTGGGGCCCAGAGGGAAGCTGGGTGAGGGACATCTGAGCCCTCTGTCCTGCCCCGTGAGGCGGGGACCTTGAGTCCCAGGGGACCTAGGCTGTGTCTCATTCGTCCTGCATCTTGCGTTTGGCACATGGTGGGTGCTCAATCAATGTTTATTAAATTCCAAGCCGAGTGGTTAAATAAAGATTATGAAAATGCTGGCCACCGTTTGCACCTCCTGGGACTATGGAGCGAAGCTGAGGCGCTGGCTGCAGGGACAGGCAGGGACGATGCCTTTCGGTGTACCTTCTACGGCAAGAGAAGTGAAGAGGCAAGTCAAAGCCCCAGGTGTCCCCGAGCTCACCCTGCGGTCGTGGCCCCGCCCCGCTCCGCAGCCCAAGGGCGGGCGGCACTCACACTGAACACCCGCACATCTGCTCTGCTCCGGATCTCCTCCACCAGGGCCAGCGGCTTCCCTTTGGGGACGGGGATGGTGCCGAGGACCACGGTGCCCGGGGCGGACAGCGTCTGGCGAACCGCCTGGATGAAGGGCTGACTGAAGAGCTCCATCTTCCCAACCTCGTCGATGACACACACTCTGCAGCCTGGGCCGCCACAGGAACCTGCCTGAGGGTGACAGAGACGGAGGCTGGGACACCAAAGGCACAGGGAGCAGGGTCCCACCCCCCAATCACCCGCCAGGCAGCGGTCACACCAGGGAGAGCCAACCGCGCTCTGGAAGTCCGTGCACCTCACGGTCCACATGGGCCGACTCCCTGGGAACCCCACCTCCCTGGGGACCGTCCCACCCCGAGCATCAACTCCCTGAGCCCCCGGGTCTCCTGGCAGCTCCGCCCCTTCGGAGCAGCTCCAGTGATAGCCAGGCTTTCCGGCTGTGTCCACCCAGAACACGAGCGGACCCCAGGGCCTTGGGTGCAGAGGAAGTGAGACAAGCCCGCCAGCCCCGAAATAACACCGCCCCTTCCTTTCCGACTCCGAGTCGAGTGAGATGCCCTGTCTTCCAGGAGGAAGTCAGTGCTTGGGGCAAGACCCACCTATTCCATAATCTGCAACAGGAGGGCTGGTGGAAAGAAGTAAAAATGAAAAGAAACGGTGTCTCAGAATTAAAAAGTGAGCGGGATCATGCCCTTCAAATATCTCAGGTTCCGCCGCTGATGACTTTACACCCTCCATCCAACACGCCCTGGGAGCCCACCAGGAGCAGGAGTGGGGCCGGGGGTCCTGACGACTGCCAGCCCCTGGGATTGGAACCCCTCCCCGACCCCAACACAGGACCAGGCTGGTCTGTGTGGCCAGAGGACACAGCAGAGAGGACAGTACGTCACTTCTAGACTGGGTAGCAGAGCCTCCTGTTTGGGTCTGGTCTCAACCTCTTCCCCCACATGTCTCTCTGTCTCCCCCCACTCCCCCCACCCCGCCTGCTCACTCTCACTCACTCTCACTCTGTCCCCCCACTGCTCACTTGCGCTGGGGGGGACAGCCGCCATGTCACTGAGACACTCAGGCAGCCGCTGGCGAGGCCCATGTGGAAAGGGACCGAGGCCGCCCAGCCACCCCGACAGCGAGACCGGGCGCGGGTGCCTCCCGGTCAGGCCTCAGGTGCCGCGGCCCCAGCCGACAGCTGGACGGCACTGCGCAGACACTGGTGGCCCGACGCCCCAGGCTCGGCCATCCTGGGCTCCTGACCCAGGGAGGCCCTGCGAGATGATAAATCCTCATTGGCTCAGGGATCGTTAGATCCGGGGCCCATTTGTTACACAGCGGCAGATGACCGACACACGCGCCCCCGCAGAGTCCTCCCCAGAGAAAGCTGACGGGACCTCGAGCAGCTCCTCCGCAGCAGGGGCGCGGCAGCGCCCACGCCGCACTCCGGGGAGCGCGGCGGGGGGGGGGGGGGCCTTCTAGGCTCCGGGTGAGTCACGCTCCGAGGGCTGCCCGTGAGGCTGATTACAAAGCCCTCTTCACCTGCTGCCAGAGCCCCCCAGCCACCCCTCCCCCACCCCCCGCGTGTGCGCGTCCGCCTGCGCACCTGCGGCACGAGATAAGGGAAAGCACCGATCTCAGAACCCATCTGGCCACGGAGAAACGTCTTTCTCTCCCAAGAGAAGCGATAACGCTCAGCTTCTGGGGGCCTCCAGAGGCACAGCCACAAAAACTCTCTAATTTTTTGTAGTAATCTTATTACTTTCAACTCTCAGAAAGAACCACACATCCGGGGTCTCAGAATAACCGCCGTCGCCAGCACCATTCCGTCAGGCAGAGAACGGCCCCGACCGCACCCCCACAGGCCCGCTCCCCGCACACAGCAGAACAGACAGGACCGGCCCCCCAACAGGGCAACTCCTGCCCTTCGCATCAGCAGGTCCTGCTTATAATTATGAACTAACTTTCATTCTTCTGCTTAGTAAACATTTTGGTCCATGTTTAGACTTTTGATAAAAGTTTGGACTCTCTGATGCCTGATGTCCTTTTATTAGAGGCTGCCCGGAGAGCTGATGGTTTGTGCTGCCATAAAACGGCGATGATGTTTTTTTCCAATGAATGAGGTAACCGGATACAAACACAAGAGCACAGCTTAGACTCAGAAAAAAACCAGCATTATGGCTCTTAGAGTTCAGCTCTTGAACGTCCAGCGATTTTACACTTGTTAATAGTGCCCATCTTGTTACAGAAAGTATTTCGAAAGGCAGTAGCTAAATTTGATTTCTACTTGAAACCTCAAAAGAAAGCTATTTTTAGGATAAACTAATAAAGTTCTTAAGAAGTAAAATCAGGAGAAATTCTGATGAGGAGGGCATGCAGGGTCTTCACGCATCTCCGCACTCACTGCCTGGGAGCTTCAGAGGGACAGACGGACAGTCTGCAGTGGGGACAGAGGGCGGTCCCCTCACCTGGCAGCCAGAATTGTATCCGCACACGTCACCTGCCCCCAGAGGAGATGCCCAGGAAACACGCACCACCGTGTCTGTGGTGTTCTGGCTGAATCTAAACACACAGAATCCCAGAAACCCCCAAAGAGGAAGGTCCTACTAAAATAGAGGTGTCTCCTCAAAACCGTCAATGTCGTGACAGAACAACGGGCGAGGCCCCGGGTGGAAGGAGCTCAGGAAAGGCAATGACGAAGTGCAGCAGGCAGCCCCAGGGTGGATGACGAGGAGATTACAAAGGACACTGTTGAGCCAACGGACAGAACTGGCGCAGGAAGGGCCGTTATGAAGTCAAAGCATGTTTTCCGTGTGGCCCTTACTGAGAGTCATGGCGGCACCACTTACATAAGAGCATATCCTCATTCTAAGGAAAAAGACACCGAACATTGTTTTAGGAGTTAAGTACACTGGTGATTGCAATGTACTCTCAAAGGGCTGCCCTGCAAATGTGTTTACACACACGCGCACACGCACGTGTACACACACACACACACACACACACACACACACACGGAGTGAACAAACAGCAGGGCGAAGGTCAAATCCAGGTGACTGGATGACCAGTGTACAGGTGATCTTACACTGTCCTTATTCTTGAGCAAAATGACACCCAAATACAGTGATTAAAAAGTGAGAATCGATACAAAGAAGGAAAACCCGTGCACACCTCACCGTGCCGGTCAGGAAGGGAAGCAGCGCGTCAGAGTGAACTTCCTCCGAAGGCCCCTGGGACCTGAGACTGGCGTGCTCGGGGGGAGGGCCGGGACCCAGCGCTGGGACGGGACCCAGTGGGTGAGGGAAGGGAGACGCGGAGGCAGCGGTACAAATGCCACCCGCCGTGTTTACCAGGAGCGGGCTGCGGCAGAAGGACTGCACGAAGGCACCGACACCCAAGGCACAGGCCGGCTCAGCCACGGGCCCCAGAGCCGGTGCCGCGGGTGGTGGGAGAGCCAGCATCGGGCCTGCTCTGCCTGTGGGGTCGGGTTACCCGCAGGCAAGGGTCCACCTCCGAGTCTCACTCATGGCAGGGGTGCTTCCACGGACAGTTGTTAATTGTGTGCTGTGTCTGTGTGTGACCGTGGAGCCGAGGAACGGGAGGTGAGGAGGGACGCAGAGCTCCTGTCGACCCTCCGGACATGGAGCCTGACCACAGACACCCCAGTTTCCCTAAACCCACCCCACGCCCAGCAGCCTGGAAAGCTCAGTGGCACTTGTAGGTCAAGGGACTGAAAACCCAGCCTTTCCCTGGACAGGGGTTCTCTCCCCGTGAAGACGAACTTTCAAAGATGTGAACCGGAGCTTTACTTAAGAATCGAAAGCAGGTCCTGCTCTCAAAAACAAAACATGTACTAAAAGCCTTATTGTGATCAAAACAGGAAAATGCAAGTTCAAACTCTGTTGGTTTTCATCGGCTGTTCTGTTCTAGGTTACTACTCCTTCCAGAGCTTCACTAAGAATGATGCTGCTGAGCCTGAACAGTAGGGCTGTGAGTGGAAGTCCTTTGATCTTAAGACACACACGGACACGGCCGCCCATCGTGGTCTCCCTGTGTGAGGAGGGGGCGCCCTGGGAACCAGCAGCGCCAAGCCCTGCAATGCCAGACCAAACTCCAACTCGGCGCCGTGTGGCTGACCGCGAGGCCCCCGTGGAAGGGGCCGGATGATCCAACAGCCTTGACCGTCGGACAGCTGGAAACCAGTCCTCATTACGGCGGCATCGAGAAACAGAGGGGACCCGTGGAAGACCTCACCGACCACGTTTCAGAGGAAGAAATAAAACCAGAGACATCACGCCCTTGGCTCTGGAGGGTGAAGGCTGTCTGCAGCGGTGAGAGATGCTTCATCTATAAATAACCACAATTTCCTACCATCCCTCTCTCCGTCTAAGACGTTTTATGATGGATCATAAAGTCTCGATGCTACAGTTCACGCCAGCTCTATCTTACAGGCTACTCCCTAGCTTATGCCTCCGTTTCCTCATCTGTGAAACAAGAATACAGTGATGTGTTCACTCTGAGGATTAAATGACTTAGTGCCTAGCACACAATTTGCACTCAGTAACTATTCATCATCACCATCGCCGCCACCACCACCACCACCACCATCACCATCGCCACCGCCACCACCACCATCACCATCGCCACTGCCACCACCATCGCCACCAACGTCATCGCAACCACCACCATCACCGCCACCACCACTACCATTACCACCACCACCATCACTACCACTAAAATTGGGAGAAATGAACAAACCAGAGAGAATAAGACATGTTTTTGAGGAATAGTATGACTAATTGCTGAGGTAATTAAAATAGCATGGTACTGATGCAAGAATCAAACAGATCAATGAGAGCAGACAACCCTAAAACATTACACACGGACACACATTTTAAGGTGATTAATGAAGCACAATAAACTAATGAGAACGGGTTATTTACAAACGGTTTTGGTAAACTGGCTAAGAATTTGGAAGAAAATCAATTGAGAGTGTGGTTATATATTACAGTCAAGATAATCCAGATGGATTAAAACATAAAAGTTAAAAAAATAAACAAGTACATGCACAAAAGAAACACATTTTATAATAACTTGGAATATGGACAGACTTTCAATGTTGAAAAAAGTCACAGCTGAGAAAAATACAATCAACCAATATAAAAAGACTATTTGCTTTATAAAAGATCTCTTTTAAGCCTAAAGAAAAAGGAATGAGGAAAGGAAGGAACAATTTAGATTTTAAAAAATGCCCGATGAAAAACATCTAACCTCATTCCTGTAACAAAGCGAACCAGAGCAAGGCAGGGTGTTCCCGCTGGAACACCACACAGAGCCCAGCGCCGGCCGAAGTGCAGCGAGGCAAACGCTCGCACACACGGGCAGCGCGCAGGGCGCCCAGGGACACCGCCGTCACAGGGACACACAGCAGCACTCGGCCAAACTCCGACCATTCACGCGCCTCCAGATGCTCCCCAGGGCACAGTCACGGCTGGGGAAAGGACGGATGATGAGTGCGGTGCCTGTGGCAAGGCCGCCTACCGCAGCGCTAAGTGACCACAGTGTCCGACACCGAGGAACGGACAGTTACATCAGCGTCAAAAATCCACGCCACGAAGTCAGAGGCCATCATTAAATCATCACAGTCTCAAAGACTGTCACGTTCAGGACCACTCCCGCAGCATCACTCAGCCACGTTACGGGAAACTCCCAGCCTCTGAAGCTACACAGTGTTCTCCCAGTCCTGGACGACTGAAAGATGGGCTAGGTACAGAAAAAGGGCAGAAACTGATTATGGTAACAGTGGCAAAACTCACTTATTCATCTTTTCCCTTTATGTCATTGTTTTAAACAAATTTCCTACCTGGCGTATGTTGAACTCAAATACTCAAGACAACAAATGTTGTCAACTAAGATGTCACCCGTGAAATAAAAAATATATGTAAACACCCACCAGCCCTACAAAGGACCTTCTAAAATCCTCACTACTGTGTCTAAGAATGTTCCCAGTCTTACTCGGTTTTTCCTCATCTCCCACGTGAGCCCACAAAAGTCCTCGAGACCCCACCCTGTCCAAGGGAAGGAAGCACCAGCACCATCACAAGAGGGGCCGGGCTGTGCCTGAACCCCATCTAGGCCCCTGCTGTCCCGCCCCGGCTGCTCCCAGCTCCCAGCCCTCCCTCTGCCCCAGCGCAGCGCAGGCAGGCCTGCTGGGACACAGCACTGTCCTTCTTACGTCCACACCGGAGACACCCACCAGAGAGTCACCGCCAGGGTTTCTGTTTCCCTACATCCCGGCACCACGAACCAACACACTGTTAATCTGGGCCAGGGCGTTGGCCTGCCTGCGTGTGCTTTCTGGAGCTTTCGGTTCACTTCACTTGGTCATGCCAACTGCCAATAGCAGAATTTGTCTCCCTTGATTCCCCTATGTTTGTTGCCTATTTAAACTTTTCTCTCTCTTTTTTACTATAAAGGCAAAACACTCATTCTTTTTTCCGTTCCTCATCCCAATAAAATACACACGATGGGATAAGACTCTCTGCTTCAGAAAAGAAATCCATGCCCTGGACTGGGTAAGAAGCCGCAGCCTGTGGGTTTGGTAATTAAAGTATAAATAAATGGAGAAGTCTGCCTTATTTTTTAATTAAAAAAGAGATTCAATTCTTAGTCCTGCAGCACTCGATTTCTTGTGGAATCTGGCAGACACTCGGCACATGCGCACAACACACTCCCAAGATTCAGTCTGCTCCGAGCAAGGCAAGTAAAAATCAATTCTGTGTATTGATCCCATGCCAAAGCCGGCGTCTTTACCTGGGATTTCATTTGCAGCATTCCGCTTGCCTTTTGAACGTCTGAGCAGATGGATTTGTATCTGCCCGGAAGAGAGCTGGAGAGAAAACCCCAGGGCAGCACATCCAGGACAGCCCCAGAGCAGGAAATAAAGAGGGAGGGGCTGGGGGCGGGGAGGCGGGAGCCCCAGCAAGAGGGAGGTGGCAAAGCAGCTGCAGGCTCTGAGCAGCAGCAACCCCACCCAAAACGAAGCCCCTCCCCAAACCAAGCGCCCAGCACTGCCAGCCCTCTGACGTAGAAACCGTCCTGGGCAGGCTGCAGCTACAATTTCCCGCAGCCTTGGAACGCTGCTAAAGCCCTTCACTGCACATTTCAACTGAGCCCCAGATGTCAGAAAAGAGAAGTGAAGCAAGGATCTGAGGAGTATGCGCCCCAAGAAAACGGCCAAGGCCAAGGGCAAAGGCCTGTGCGCCCTGGCAGGCGTGGGCACGTGCCCGAGCTAGTGTGGCCACAGAGCGGTGACGGCAGGTGGGCAGTTACCAGGGCTGGACAGCACAGGGCCTCCAGCCCAGAAGGGGGAGCTCGGACTTTATTGTTGACGTGACAGAAACTGCTGGAACGTTTAAAAGAGCCCCTTCAGACAGGCCTGCACCACCCACTTCCACAGAGGCAAATGAAGTCGCAAGTCTGTGACACAGTGAATGGAGCCCACACCCCTGATGGGGTCCACAAGGCCCTGCCTCCCAGCCTCACCCGCCCCACCAAGCTCTCCGCCTCCTGCTCCCTCCCCAGGGCCTGGGGCCTCCGTCTTCCAGAATATTCTCCCCAGGCCCCTCTCCCCACCCACCCACTATTCCCTCTGAAGGGGTGGAGTCTCCTCATCTTTTCAGTTCAGTTCAAAGGCCGCCCCTGGGAGCTCTCAGTGGGTGTGGGGTTTCTTTGGGGATGGCACCAATGCTGTGAACTTAGACTGTGGTGAGCATTGCACAGCCCTGTGAATATACTAGAAAAACTCAAATTCTACAAATCACTCCATTTTAAATGAGTGAAGTGTATGGCATGTGAATTATCTCTCAATGACCTGGCTGAAAAAGAAACAAGTAGTACAGTAACATAATGTGTTAGGTGCTTTCCATTATATTCATAAAATGACACTTTTCCTTCCTAAATGTCTATTGCTCATGCTGTGAAAACTGGGTTGATATGTAAACTAAGAGAAAATAGAGAAAAGGCTTATTATGTTTGGGGGTGTTGGTAGCTGGGCATCAGAGCCCTCCCAATACAAAATCTTTGTATGTGCTCAATTTATATGACAAGGAACTTAACTGTAGTTCAAAGTGACAGCAAATTATATTGCATATACCGTATTTTGCCGTGTATAATGTGCACCCACATTTTGGGGCCAAACTTCCAGGAAAAAAATCTTTAACTTTTTAATTCACTTATTTATATTTAGAAATGAAACTGATTATCATATTCCAAGCTATTATTTCGTATACAGATATCTTTACTGTTTTCTAGAGTTACACTTTTAACTCATAAGCATAAATGAAAACATTAAAAACATTTATGTAGATATGGAATTAGTACTACCCATATCTAATGTGCACCCTTATTTTCCCTTAGAAATCTGGGCAAAAAAGTGCACATTATATACAGCAACATACGGTACTTCTTAAGGGTCAATCTCTGCAAGACTTTTAAACTATAAAATGCAAAGCTGGCCTCTCCTTCAAAGCAGAAGCCACTCCATCCCAGGGCCCGCAGGTCCCACAATGCCCTGCGCACAGGGGGCCTCCGGGCGGAAACCACTCACATTCCTCAGGACCGGGAGCGCCAGCTGCTCAAAGGCCGGCAGATCCACCACGTACTGCCCAACTCGGCACTCCCGTCTGCCCAGTGGAGGCTCTGACCTGGAAAGACAGTGAGTTCCCATTGAAAGACCCCCGTACTGGTTCCTGGTTGTTGGCTGTTCCACTTGCCCTCCGGCCTCCCACTTAGGCTAAATCCTTGTCCAAAGCCACCGGCACAGAGAGGTGGAGCGGAGAGCTGACCGGAGCCCAGGGTCGCCCCGGGAGCAGGACGACCACTACGCGTGCCCACCACGACCGGCAGGCCTGGTGGTCTCCTCGGTGGGGCCCACCCCGAAGCTCCAAGGAGCTGCCGCCCCAACCAGGACTCAAAAGCAACACAGGAAACGGGGTTTCCTAGGCAACGGCTGAGCTTTACGAGAAATACAGATTTGTACACATCGTTCTTCAGGTGATGATTTCAATCTGCTTCTTTCTCAAAGAGATCCAGAGGCCTAAGACCCTCCAAGACAGAAGAGAGCACGGGGCTCAACCCCATGCCCGGGGAGGACCGAACAGCACAGAAGTGAAGTCTCGTACCCAACTCTGGACAAAGGCCCCCGCAGCCCGGAGAGCGTGACAACGTCGAACCCCACTCTTCTCCCGCCCTGCCGGACCTCTTCCGTGTAGAACCCGTCGACCGGCACGCCGGAGGACTTCAGAACCTCACTGGCTTTCTGGATCAGGGTTGTCTTTCCAATTCCTGGGAAGAAACACAAACCCCGTTAGGTCCCATCCCTTGCTAGAGCGTGCTCAGCACTCCACCCCCGGGGAGCAATCACAGTGGGGAGGAAACAGGCTGCAAGTGGGTTTTATGAGTATTAACTTTGCTTTGACCTTGAGTACCCCAGGTTAAAACTGCTTAATTTCCAGTAGAAACCAGCATAATAAAAATATGGAGTATATTACATTTTACAGCATATTGCAGCACATCTGCAGCATATTACACTTATTTTTACATTCTGAAACAGTATCAGTTTAGTCACATACACAATCCTAGAAACAAGCGAGTGGCTTCCCGATGACAGTATCAAGTGCAATTTGCACCCTGTGGATCCTAGGTTCACCCCCTCCCTGGGTGGTCCTGCTCTTTCAACCTAGGAAATGAAACTGGTCATGCTGGGGTCAAAGGCTGGGCATTCTAGGATTTCCACCTTCAGGCACTCTGTAGCCACGTTTAAAAGTGGGAGATTCCCTTCACTACCCCATGGACTTACGTCACTATGGCTCCTCAAAATGTGTCCCTTAAGTACCACTGCCACCACTAAAAATAGCAGTCTTCAAACTTCTTCACAAGAGCTACCCTATTAGCTTGGCAACCCCTCTGTCACTACCTCCAGTGGCCCTAAGCACTCCTTTGGCTGACCCAACCCCTCCCCAAATGATAACCTACAGATCCCTTCCAACCTCTGACCCTTCCTTTCCTCCCAGCCTGGCCTGTGGACGACTCTGCAGAGCCCTTTCATATTTACAGGCACCAGCAGGTGCTGCCAAATGGAATGACACTGCTCACTGGCGTTCCAGAGCCAGGCACGTTCCAGAACATTCCAGCATGCTTCAGGAGAGCTTTCTTGGTTAAATGCTCACAGCCACCCTCTGAGGCAGTCACTGTTCCTGCCCCAGTTTTACAGATAAAGAACCTGAGGCACAGAGAAGTCAGGTAGCTCACCCGAGGTCACCCAGCCAGTAGGGGCCAGACATTGAACAGGGCCTTCCTGTCACTGCGACTTTGATTACTCGAGCCTCGTTCCTGGACAGACTTAGGTAAGTGGCATCATGAATGAATGCCCCAAAATGGACAAGCAGAGAGCCCTTCTAGCAGGTCTGCAACAGAGCTCTGCTGAGACGCCACAGCGCTGAAGATCAGATTATTTCTCCGGCTGCCCACAGTCATGAGGGTTCCCTCAGGACCCTTTTAAGTTTCCATGAAACAAAACATGATCCATTACTCTTACTGAATGCATCTCTTCCAACTGCTGCTTTGGCAAAGTCTAATTAATTTGACTAATGCAGGCAAGTGGTATTGGTGGGTAGGTAAACTGGTACTTTTCTTAAGGGTAATGTCAACATGCCTACCACAAGTGCACAGAAATTTTGGGGTCAGAAACTGTCCTCAGCAAAGGTCTGACAACAGGCACATGATATTTATTAGCACGGAAAACAGACCACGAGACGTGAAAGTAATGTACGGGGAAAAAGCAGGTTTAGAAACAGCAGGCATACCAAGTATTACTCCATTGGGATTTGTTTTTTAAATTGTGTTGGAATTCCATGTGAAGTCAGTCTTCTTTAAACCTTTCTTGTACTTTTTTCTCTTAAAATGAGTGGATACTACTCTTAATGTAAGAAAAAAACAGAGCTATTTGCATTTTGAAAAAGAAACTGGAGCAGCTGCGGTCAGAGGGACACGCTGTGCGTGCTGTCGTCCTGGGCGTGATGTAGGACAGAGCAAAGCAAGAGGCAGGGGGCTCGGGTCCCTGTTTCCTCCTCAGCTGTAGCACTATCTCCCAGGCAACGTTTCATCTGCATTAACGAAGCTGCCAGCCTCGTGCTGTCTGTACTGGCTGCGCAGCGAGTGGTACTAAAGACCCCAGGATGACAGCCCGCACCGCGCACAGACAGAACAGGGCAGAAAGCTCCAGGATTTTGGTTCTGGTCCTCCCATAAAGCCTGCCCTGAGATAAAGATTCAAGTGAAGGCAGTGTAACTTGGGAAGTGTCCCCAAGACACACTGGTAGGGAGGTAACTGCATGAGCAAGCAAGTTAGCACTGTGGGTAGCTGGAGCCTAATCCCCCGGGGGGACCCGAGGCTCAGCTGTCTTGTCTGAGAGGGGAGGCAGTAGGGAGCTTACTTCCATCTGCCATGGATTTGAGGCTGCCCCTGGGGGACAGGAAGTCCCTGGCCCATCAGACCTGCCCTGTGCACAGGCAGGATGGGCTCTGGTGACCAGAGAAACCCTCCACATTGGGTCACAGGTGGACGGCTGCAGCTGGAAACAGAGCTAAGTGCCGGAGTGCCCTCTCTGACCAGACAGCTTACTTGCTGGTCTGAACGTGCAGAGAAGATTTAGCCAGCACGCAGAGTTTGGGGACGAGTTGGTGACAAAAAGAAACTACGTGAATGAAAAAACAACAGGCACTAATTCCAAAGGGAAGAAAAAAGCTGTGCACAATAGGAAAAGCAGTTATGGATTCCCACCGGATCTTGGGTGATTGGCTCTCACACAGTCATAATACCAGAGACACTGACTACGAGCTAATCACAACCCCAGTGTGCCTGCCGTGGGGAGACGGGGGGGAAGAGGGGGAGTGGGCCTGAGGATGGGCTTCAGAGAGCTGCATTGTGGAATCACCCGAATCTTTCAACTACGTGCATATGAAACTTCTATAAATAAGGAAGCAGAGAGAAGAACCAGTACCAGCCCGGCCCGCCTGCGTCCCCACCGGTTTCCAGGCCTCAGGCAGGTGCAATCACAATGAACAGGTAACCTGTGAGGAAATACAGAGGGGGCTTGGGCCCATCCTGCAGGGAAACTGCATCCCAGATCTCAGATAAGGGGCTGACCAATCACCTTCCAAAAGACAGTCTTGTGCGGCGTCCATCCGAGAGTACCTCTGGCCATTAGAAAGTTCTCACGCTACCCTCCCTCCTCACTGCTCCTCCACTGCCTGGTAAAAATAAGATTCCAAAGTCTGCAACATTAGTAGCCTCTGCTACTTAAGGCTAAGCATAATCATTAAAATAAGGTGACAGAGAATTCTAGGGTTACAATCTTTGATTGCTGAACTGTCAGCTAACGTGAACATTAGCTCCACCTTGCAAATGGGCTGAAGAATCCTTTTCCTCACTCTTAAGCCCATCTTTCTCCCTGAGCCTGAGGCCCACCCGCTGCCTGCCTCTTCTTGTAGTCACGCCCACTACATGTGCACCACCGTGTTTTAAAAGCCATTTCCTCCTCTAGTCTCTCCTTTGATCTCACATTGCCCCATTCACTGGCGAGAACTCCACAGCTCACAGGAGTGAGGGATTTGCCCCACGACTGGCATCGGAGGGACCAGGCACGGACACAGGATCTGAGAGCGGGTCCTTAGGTACCAAAACTTCTCGGCCGGCAGCCTTATCCGTGAGCGGAATTCAGGAGTCAGTGAACTCAGAGAAAGGGAATAGAAGTTTCACCACCCTTCCACTGACCCCTCCTTCAATTACGAAAGTGGATCAGCACACAGGCAGCTGTGTGACTCTCAAAAGAAGCCGGGCCCCTTCCTCCTCAACACGGAGGTGACAGGTATCCTGAGCGTGGTCCCTGCGCATCGCCACGGCAAGGCAAGGCCAGGGTCCTTCTTAAGCGGCCGCGGGTGCCGGCTGTCTACTACTTTAACAAAGCCCACGTCCCCACATCACAAGTTTGCTCTTCTCGCCACGGTGGGCTTCATCTCTAATCCTATCTACCCCAGGTACTTAAAACCCCGCTTTCTGGGAAAGGGTACGCAGGCTTCAGAGTACCAAGTCTGCAATATCGTAGCACTTCAGCGACCAAGCATCCAGAGCCCGGGAGCCGGCCGCCCCCACTGCGCGCGCCCCCACGCCCACCCGTCGGCTTCCCAGAGGCGGAGACCCGGTGGGGTTACCTGGGGGCCCCGTTAGAAACACGTGCCGGGCCATACTGCGGGCCAGAGGGGGATCACGACCCGGGTTTGGGGTCCCGGACACAATTGGGAGAAAGTGGTCTCTGTCCAAGTACCGCCCACCACGCGCTGAAGGCCCCACCCCCGCCGGCCGGAAGCACCGCCCCCTTGCCGCGCGTGCGCCGTCAGTTCTCGGCCGGGGCCAGCGCACGCGCCTTCAGCCCCCGGCCTGGATCTGCGCGTGCGCCCTCAGTCTTGGGGCTCGGTATGCGCGGGCGGTGTAGTGAACCCTGGTTGGTGGTCCCCGTTCCGTGCCAGTCCCTGAACAGCAGTCTCGGCGCTGGCCTCCTGTGGGGTGTTTGCAAGGAGGGTTGCGTGAGGAGTTCAGTTACTAAACCATCGCTATTCCACGTGAGCGCTGTCGCCCGAGCTCTGCCCTGGGATCGGGCCCACGGGCTGAAATCCCCCAGGCTGCGGGGACAGCCCATCTGAAGGTGTGACTTGCCCAGCGTTGTCAGCCACAGCTGCGGAGGAGAATGATCTGATTGAACCTGCTTGATACCTGGGCTCCCCCTCCACAGCTGCAGAGGAATTCCTCTGGATCTCCTGTCGTTTAAAACTCCCTGGCTAATGGGAGGAGATTGGGGAATTGGGTGGGAAAGATGAAGGGATAAGAAGTATAGATTGGCAGTTACAAAATAGTCACGGAGATATAAAGTACAGCTGAGGGAATATCGTCAGTAATATTGTGATGCCACGGCGCCAGATGAGCACTGGACTTATGGGGGGATCACTTCTAAGGTATAATCAAGTCTAACCGTTAGGCTGTACTCCTCAAACCAATACAATGTTGAGTGTCAACTGTAAATGAAAAATAAAAACATAAAAAGACAAACTGGCAATTTCTGAAGCCCACAGGGGTTGAGAACGCTCATCGTGCCCTCTTCAGCTCTGGATATGAAGACCACTTCCCCTTCTTAGCTACATACCCCCCTAAACATAGACAAACGCAGTACCCCGCTGGGGGGGTCTCCCTCCCTGTTCAAAGAATTAAGTGGCTTCCCCCTCACCTGGCCACTTGACATGTTTCTGCCAGTGAAATGAAGTGGCCATGGCCTTGGGCCAGATTTACCTGTAAATGCTTTCAGTTTAACACGTGTGGAGTTTGACTTGTGATCAATCATTCTCCATCCTGGCTGAGAAAGCAATTTCAGTGAGCGCTTGACTTAATTGGTTTGTGCCCACACGGGACCTGCAGGAACCCCTTTAGCCTGCCATGTGCACCAGTCAGATGGCCTCTGTGCCTTGCTGTTTAAAAAGGAGTCATCTAAAAACATTTAGACTTGTACAGTGTAGCTGTCACCATCATTTCTGCAACATTTATAATGCATCCCTGGTAATGTGGGGCCTTCCCCCTGCGTTTATCTTTCACCTCCACGCCATCAAGAACAGCCAGCCGAGGTAGCTGAATAAACCCGCAGGAGTAGTTTCCAAAAGAAAGAAAGGAACAGGTACATGGTCATAAATGTATGCTCTTTTAAAAATTTTTAAAATGCTAATTATGTAATATTTTTCATCAGTGAAAAGCAGTTTATGTTTGCAAGGCCCACCAGAAGTTGGACTTTGCTGCTATACCTGGAATTCTGGTAGCTCCAAGCAGGCATCGGTGAAGGCAGCCAAGGGACATGGAGACTCCAGGTGCAGAGGATTGATAGCTCAGAACAAAAAGAAATTTCTTCCATAGTTGGACATTCTTTTTTCCATTAAACACTATTTCTTTGGGTCATGATTACATGGGTGTCTTCACTTTGTGATGATTCATTGATCAGAGCCTTTTGTAGAGTTTCCTCCATGGGTTTCACATCAATAACAAAGGGGAAATACCTTATATTCGAGAGTAACAACAAAAGAAGGGAAGATAATTAGAGACACATTTTTAAATAAATTGGTTACTAAAGTACTGTGCTGAATCTAATTTTTGCTTGCTATCCAACCAAGGTAGAATTATGGAACAGGTGATTCTAATTATTTCCCTACAGCACCTGTGTGCAGCCTCCCTTTGATAGGATCCAGTACCATTTTTTATCAAAATAGGCTGTAGTACATGTCTAAAATCTCTGTAATCCCCAAAGTCCTGAAAACCCCTGTGTCTCTGTTTGTTTTCATATCTGCTTCGCCAGCGATGTCCTAGTTTTAAAACTCTAAGTTCTGTGTCTTTGGAAGCCCCCCTCAGTTCCAGGCAAAGCTAGAGGGTTGGTCATTTTACTGTTAAAGGGCAGAGGAGCATTTGAAAAGCAAAGCAAAGAGCTTCATCAGGGTGAGTGATATAGATGGAATGTTTGTATCCCCCTAGAATTGATATGCGGAAACCTAATGCCCCAGGTGATGGAATTGAGAGGTCATTAGGTCATAGTGTCAGCCTTGGAGGTGGGATTAGCGCCCCAGGGAGATGCCTAGCTCCTTTCTCCATGTGAGGACACAAGAAGAAGCCTGCAGCCCAGAAGCGGACCCTCGCCCAATCAGGCTAGCACCCCAATCTCACACTTCCAGGCACCAGAACTGTGACAGAAAAATTCCTGTTGTTTACAAGCCGCCTGGTCTTGGTATTTTGTTACAGCAGCGCAGACTGACTGAGACCACAAACAAGCAGTTCCTTTCTTACGATTGTTCATTATTAGCTGGTTGTGCTGAACATGGGACCTTTTCCTGAAGAAATGATCTGTCAGCAGTGATAACTAGAAAGCCTATTTAACACAGTCTGTGCTGAATCCCCCCCACCCCCACTCCCACCCCCGTCAGCGCTCCGGGCCCTGAGCACTGTGCGGAAGCAGGGACAACTCTGCAACTCTGTGCCCTCACCTCCTCCTCCGGCACAGTGTGCCTGGATGCCCGCCGCCCCCCACAACTCCCACACACCCGGTATCCAGAAGTACCTCCCCGGCTTGGAGAGAGAACAAGGGTTCTGGCATGAGGCTGGGATAAGCACCGAGTGCAAGAAAACAGAACAGGATGAATGTGGCTACAAGGCATGTGAAGACACCATTGCAGGAAGAAAAGACACCTGCCGAATCGAAGTTAGAGAGCTGTTAGGTGCTGAGGGTGAGACCCGAACCAGATCCGATGCCTTCGAAACCTGTGCTGGGATCACACTGACTTAGTGATAGACTTTGCTTACAGTTTTCAGACCAATCAAGTGCCATTGTGTTCGTTTAGAGTCACCTTCTTGTTGAATTTCCATAACCCATGAAACTTCTAACGACAACTTTAAATTATTGTACAAACACTAAACTGTGAGTAATAACTGTGTGTGTGTGTGCACGTGTGCAGGTTCACGGGTCTGGGTGCCACCTGCCGCCCATTTGTGGGCCCATGTCCTGGTGTGGGGATGGGGGAATGGAGCTTTGCAGAAGCTCTGGCTCAAAGTAGGGGTCAGTGGAGACCTGGAAACGGAGGACCACTTGCTGGTGTTCTGGCTGTGGCCCATGTCCCTGGCCATGGACTGCGGTCTGGGCCCAGTCCTTGGCTGTGCGGTGTGCACTTTAAAAAGTGTGGCTGTTATCAGAGTAAATCAGAAAACCCACCTAGATGAGAGTCACTAAGTCACTCTGAGATCCCACAAAGAACAGTGAAGTAGCAGAAGACAGGGATTCTGCTGAGGCTCCTAAGGCATGCCGGGAAGAAACATGGAAGGCCTGGGAACAAACTGAGAAGGACAGGCTGAGAGGTGCAGGGAGAGGGAGCTTCTCGGGGCTTTATGTCCTTTCCTCAGGAACACTGGCGCTGCATAGCTGTTCAAGTTCATATTCATGTGTTCCACTTGAATCCCATCAGTAGAGAAGCTCTTGTTTGACAAATAATATGGCTCTTGTTCTGGTTTGCATCTGGCTCTGATGGGTAAGAACCAAACAAAAAAAAATTACTGTATCTAGTGAATAGTCAACATGTGATACAAATAGAGGTGGTTATTTATTTAATATTCCCTCCTTCATCCCCTTTCTCCTGTTCTCCTTCCATCCCTCCCTTCGTCCCTCCCTTCCTCCCTTCCTTCCTCCCTCCCTTCCTCCCTCCCTTCCTTTCTCCCTTCCTTCCTCCCTTCTTTCCTTCCTCCCTTCCTTCCTCCTTCCCTTCCTTCCTTTCTCCCTTCCTCCCTCCCTCCCTTCCCTCCTCCTTTCCTTCCTCCCTCCTTCCTCCCTTCTTTCCTTCCTCCCTTCCGTCCTTCCTCCTTTCCTTCCTCCCTTCCTTCCTCACTCCCTTTCATCCTTCCCTCCTCCCTCACTTCCTTCCTTCCTCCCTCCCTTCCTCCGCTCCTTCCTGCTTTCCTTCCTTTCTCCCCTCCTTCCTCCTTTCCTTCCTCCCTTCCTTCCTTTCTCCCCTCCTTCCTCCTTTCCTTCCTCCCTTCCTCCCTTCCTGCCTGCCTGCCTGCCTGCTTGCCTCCCTTATTCTGTTTTATTCTGGACACCATGCACTGCAGTAAATGGTAGGGATCACAGATACACATGAAATACCTTCTGTCCTGAGAAGACTAAGACAGCCAAACAAACCACTGGTGTGCAGCCTTTTATACCTGAGGTCCAATTTTTTTTAAAAAGTTAAATGTCCATGAGTTACAAAGTCTTTCAATAGGAAAACACCTTGGGTGGAGCTCCAGGGGGAGGAATTACTTCCCATCTCTCAGGTCACCCCCCTCGTTGACAACAGATTGCCATTAGGGAGCTGGCACTGTGTCTTAGTGCTGACTTTTTACCTCGTGGACACATTTAGCACATGACAACAGCTAACATTCACTAGTGTTTGCTACGTGCCAGGCTTTTTTCTGAGAGCATTGTAAGTTATATTACATGCTTTAATTCTCACCAAAACTTTGCTCTCCAAATGGAGAGGCCAAGGTACTGAGGGGCTAAGGGACTGGCCCAAGGCCGCCATACAAACACACACAAATATGCGCACACACATGTAAGTGTGCCTGTGCATGTACGTGTGTGTGTGGGATTCAAACCCCGGTATTTGGAAACCAGAGTCTGTGTGATGTTGATTCCTAACCTTTGTCTTGAAAATAGATACAATGTCACAAAGCAAGAAGGGTCCCGGGAGGACAGCAGACAGGCCCACTGGCTGCTCTTCCCTCTCCCGGGAAAGTGAGAAATGCGTCCGTGCGACAAGCGCGCGGAGGGCGCTCTTCCCATGACTAGTGGGAGCGCAGCGATCATGGGGGGGGGTGCGCTCTGCCTGATCCTCATCTCGGTTCTCTCCCAGGTCTCTCCAGAATGACCCTACTGTCCCACACGTCCTTGTGGGCTAGCTAACTAACCGGGCCAAGCAGGCACTTGTGTCACCCCGAAGTCACGTGGGTGGCAGGTCCTTGGAGGGGCTGTCACTGCGCTCCCGCTGAAGTGCGTCAGACACACCCCCTGCCCCTCCCAGCCAGCACCCCCACGTCCTGAGCGTCTCTCTTCCAACTTAGGTATAAGCTTGATGGCATTTATTCAAGGTTCATCATCTTTCCCTATAAATAATTTGCAGGGGAAGCTAATTGCTTTTTAATTTGGTCAAAATAATCATCCCGAGAATGGTTTGCACAGTGTAGCCCAGGCAAAGTAGTCTGTGGGTTTTAATTAGCTGTGTTCCCCTCCGAGCCTCGCCCTCCGTCCCGGCTCACACACCCTCCGCACGGGCCTCGTTAAGGAAGCGGTTTTGGCTCCATCCGCCCGACAGGTTGATAAAGGTTCTGGTGACTGAAAACGAAGGGGCGACCGCAGGAAGAATTTATTTTCCCTTTTATTGTGCATCTTGAGTCTTCCCAGAGGGACCACGCTCATTGATTCCCGTCCCAGATGCAACTTCCTCTTCCCCTCCTCACACGGCCTGCAAGCCCGTGGGGTGGCAGATGAAGCGCTGACTTGTGGCACACTGGTAAATAAGGCGGGGCATTTTAAAGGCCGTTCCTGTTCATCCCCACCGTGAATAGCCCCATGGTGGCTAGCAATAAAGGTCCTGGATTCTTGATTGGGGCCCCCCCAGAGTGAAGTAGAGCAGATTTGCAGAGATATGGAGGGAGAAACATCCCGCCTGAAGCCTCCTACCCGACCCCGAACTTCACAGCGACCTCCAGGCTGAGGCAACAGCAGGGTAGAAGTCGTTGGGAAAAGGAAGCCACTCACCACCTGGCCCTGTTCGCCGCTCCACAGAGCCTTGAATTTGAAGAGCCGAGGCCCATTGACTCCTGGGTTGTCCTGCCTGGTGTCGCTCAGCAAGACACTAAGAACACCCCCATGCCACCGTGGGGCAGGGGAGTAGAAATCATGGCATTGTTATATGGGAGGGCTGGGCCAACCTTGAGTCTCCTGGGGCTATTTTTCTGGTATAGACGTGATGCAGAGTTCTCGCATGCGATCACAGGGCCTTTGCACATGCAATTTCTTCTGCTTCACTCTCTCCCCCTGCATTGTCCTCTTCTAGAACATGTTCAGTGTCCCCGATATATGTTCCCTTAGCTTCCTGAACTTCTAGCTCCCTTCATTTGCCGTAATTGTAATGGGATCATTAGTTATTTACATTTATGTGATGACTTCCTTCTCTGCTAGAATGACAGCTTTACGGGAGAGGGAACTGGGTCCGGCTTATTCACCATGACATTCCCAGCATCGAGGCATTCAATGAACTCTGGCTAAATAAATAAATTGGTTCCTCAATAGTTTATTTTTCAGTGGAACACTTTTGAAAATTCCCCTTTGTGGCAGAGCTATTTTGGAAAGGAATACAAATAAACAGTAGCATCCTACTGCACGCATCGGCATTGTGAAGAAATATAACTGCAGTGTCATCAGTAGTATTTATTACTTCTACTGCTTCCAGAGTGCTCATTAGGCATTCTAGGGTAACAAAGGATGTGTATACAAAAGGATCTGTGCCCAGAGATATAAGTACAATCTACTATGGGAACCACAGCAACACACAGTAACACAATTAGATAATGATACAAATAAAACCTACATAAAAATCAATACAATGGTAATTATTTAGAAACTAGCAGAAAATAACAAGGAGAAAATAGTGTGACAGTTTCTCCGAAAATTGAAATTACCCTACAACTCAGTGATTCCACTTCTGGGCATTTACCCCAAAGAATCGAAAGCAGGGACTTGAAGGGGTATTTGCGCATCCGTGCTCACTACAACATTATTCACAACAGCCGACAGGTGAAGGCCACCCAAGAGTCCATCAGCGAATGAATGGAAGAGCAAACTGTGATATACTCACACATCGCGATGTTATTCAGCTGCAAAAAGGCAGGAAATTCTGACGCATGCTATAGCCTGAATGAACCTCAAGGACATTTTGCCACGTGAAGCAAGGCAGACACAAAACGACAAATAGTCTGTGATGCCACCTGCACGATCCCTAGAGGAGTCAAATCCGTAGAGACAGAAAGCAGAATGGTGGTGGCTGAGGGCTGGGGGAGGGGAATGGGAGCTATTGTTAATGGGAACAGAGTTTGTTGTGCAAGATGGAAAGACTCCTGGAGACGATGGTGGCAATGGTGGTGGGATAATGGGAATGTGCTTAACGCCAGGAAACTGTTCACTTAAAAACAGTTAAGATGGTACATTTTACATTATATGTATCTTACCACATTTAAAATAATTATTAAAAAATCAACCTATGGAAAGTCAGGAAGAAGAAAAGCGATCGGTAAAGGCTGGACTGGTGAGGGGCAGGGTTCTGGAGAAGTCAGGTCATCAGCTGGGTCAGGGAGGCCGCACCACTGGAAAGAGGGGGCTGAGGAGGGGAGGGAGCCGGGGAGAGACCTCAGCTGTTGCAGAAAGACCCCGATGTCCCAGAGCAGATCCTCTACCCAGCCAGGGCTGTCACTGGAGTGGGAATCCTGGCACACTGGCTCCTGCAGTCAGGGCTGTTGAAGACCACCCCCCCACCCCGAGTGGGGTGGTTCTGGGGCTTCCGCTACAGCCCCACGGGCCTGGCTGGGATAGAGATGCCTGTACCCTCTTTACCCCTAGAAAGCAGCTCCAACTACAGACTCCCAGCACAGATCCCTGAAAGACCAGGATGGCCCTTAGCCTGTTCGGCTCCTTCCTCGCAGCTGCCACTAGTCAGATTCTGTCTAACCGGCTGACAGATGGCCGCAGAGACCCACACTCTCAACGGTCAATGTGCAGACTGAACTGGCGGGGGAGCAAGAGCAGAAGGGAAGGTGGGACAGTGTCGGACTGACATGTGTGCCGGCGCTTGAGCTCCTGGGGGGGACGAGAGTTGGGCTGTGCGAGCGCCAGATTGGTTCCAGGCAATTACACCCAGCCTGGTGCGCACGCACAGCCCACCGCCCCACCCAGGTACGCAGCCCCCAGCCATCGCCCAGACGGGGCGCTCGGCAGTGGCGCGCTGCCCGAATGGGCCAGGACACCCCAGACCTGCCTAAGCAGGCCCAGGCCCTGGCGGCCCAGCTTCCCACCCTGCCCCAGGCCCACAAACAGCAAATGGGCTTGGCCACTTTTGATAGAAATAAATATTTGGGAACGTGAAAAGAACACTGAACTGAGTTCAAGTGGCTGAGCTGAGACCACACTGTTATGTTCCCCCAGGCAAGCCGTGCAACCAAAAAATAAAAAAGAAAGCCCTGCCCTGTAGGACGCTCGGGTGCACTGTGCGAATGGAGAGAGATGATCGCGGAGAAGGTCTCAAAAAGTGTCGAGCCAGCCAGCCGCTGTTGCTGTGTCCCGGAGTCCCCACACGTCTGGAGGTGGGACGCGCCGGACAGGTGAGTGCCACCTCCTCCCGGGTCTTGCATTTCTCTGAGAAGCACTTCCAAGACTTGTTTTTGTACTTCGGAATTTTTTTGTCTTCTTTTTTAAAAACTCCTTTTATGTAAAATTTCAAATGGGTAAAAATGTAGAGAGAGTAGAACACGGGCCCCAAGGACCCAAGCCCAGCTGAACCAGTGATCAGCTCAAGGCTGACCTGGTGTCCTCTCCCCTCCCCCACCCAAACCCACCCTGGATTTTCCAGGCAAAATACCAGACATCATCTCATGCCATTGGTAAATGTTTTAATGTGCCTCTCTAAAATACTGAGACACTTTAAAAACATAGCCACACCCCCAAACATTATTTTTGATATGATAAAATACCTAGTCAGTGTTCGAGTTTTCCCGGTTAGCTCATTCATTTTGTGAGTCGGTTTGAGTAGGATCTATATAAGGTTTGGACTTTGTAATTAGTTGCAACATCTTCTATTGATTTGGTATAAAGACCCCGCCCATCTCTTTTGTTCTTATAGTTTCTTCGTTAAGGAAATTGCTGTTTTGTCCCTACAGCGTTTCACAGCCGGCTTCTTGCTGGTGTGTCCCCTGGTTGAGGCTGTCCCTCCGTGCCCCGTGTCTCTTCTGGGTTGGTGTTCTGAGACCTGACCCACCAGCCTGCTTCCAGAACGCTGCTGCCTCTTCCTGGCGTGTCCAGGAGTGAGTCAGGCCTGTAGTTTAATCCTCCCCAGGCAGCAGCCTCCACCGCTCCTCCCTTTCATCCTCAAACACGAAGTGCGCTAAGATCCCTTCCAAGCGGTGCGCCCGGCGCTGCGCTCGGCCACTCCCCCAACACCTCCACGTGATCACCGACCCGGAACCTCTCCTTCCGGGTTGCTGCAGAGGTTGCATCAGTGGGCACGGCTGATTGAATCATTGGCCACTGGTGATTAAACTCAGTCTTCAGCCCCTCTCCCTTCCCAGGAGGTTAGTGTAGGACTGAAAATGTTAACTTCGATTCACACGGTTGGCTCCCATGGCAACCTACCTTTCCTACCATTATATCCCCATCCCAGAGATCCGGGAACCAAGGTGGGGAGGTTCCCGGTGGCTGAGTGTGTGTACCCCAATGGTACACTTCAGACTGGGGAGCACTTGCCAGGCGGCTCAGCTGGTTGCAGTGTTATCTCTCACACCAAAAGGCCGTGGGTTCAGTTCCTGTCGGGGTGCATGTAAGAAGCAATGGATCCATGTTTCTCACATTCATGTTTCTCTCCCTCTCTTTTTCCCTCCCTTCCCCTGTCTCAAAAAAAAAAGATCTACAAAATAAATTTCACAAACTGGGGAAATCTTCAATGGGTGGGTTTGGGGCCCACTGAGTCCACCATGAAACTGAGTGGCATCAAAACTTACTTGGCCCCCTGACCTTCAAGAGCCCCTCTTCTGACGGGTGGAGGGTGGAGGCATTTAGCTCCAGAAGTAGTTTTCATTTAGAGCCAGTGACCTGTGATTTCTGAGAAGGCTGGTTACTCATCACCCTTCAATACCCGATCCCTTGGGTAAATGGCCACAAGTCCTTCTGGAGGAAGATTTACAGTGTGAGTGTTTGCTGGGTAGCAGGGTGCTACCTCCGGAGGGCCTGGCTTCCCTTTCATTCCAGGGGCTCTGCGGGTTAGGGTTAGGGTGAGGGGATAGAGGGACTCGTGCACAAAACCGCAGTGATCCCTCCCAGGGCCCTGCCCACGTGATCATCCTGCATTTGCAAAACCCTGAGAATGAGCTCCACCCCACATGGTGAGCACTACTGGTCTTTCTGGCCTCACTCTAGTCCTGGCCCAGGGCTGGACGCAAACGGCCTCAAGTCTGGGGACTGGCTGAGAGGCTGTAACACCCCATTGTGGTGACCCCACTCAATAGACACAGAGCTTGTCCAATTATACAAATAAGACTTCAGTAAGTGCCCAGCAAGTTCAGTTCCGGGACACCAGGACCAACACAAGGGATCGTGCAGGCCGGACTGTTCCAATTACTGAAAAGTCTGATGACTGAATAGCGTTGGCTCTGCCATCCATTACCGTGTGTCCTCGTCTGTGGCTCTGTGCTTCTGCTGAACCCAGGACCCCAGGGTCCCCCAATCCCAGGGAATACAGGGCCTCCAGTTCAATCACAACACTTCCCACTGTCATCTCTGGCTTCCGGGTAACCTCACCACCACGTCTTCTCCAACCGTCAAGCCTCAGAAACAGTGAGTTAGTGAGCTTTCTACAGGAGAAGCCCAACATGGAACAGGTGCATGGTCTCCAACTGTAGCCTTCTGTGTATATGGGAAGATAGCTCCTTGCTTTGTTTCACAGGCCCCCCTTGTAAAATACATCAAGTTCGCAGCTCAGTACTATTGACACACTGACCCTTGACACACGTAGCTCTGTCTCATTGTCTGGCTGGTCTGCCCGCTGCCTGAGGGTGTTGCCCTGCTTTGCAGGAGCAGAGCCCATTCCTGGTGGTCAGAGACGCCAAGCACCTACAACAACATCTGGGCATCCCCAGCACCCTGCAGACCAGGGCTAGTGGACAAGACAAAATACCAACCCCAAGTTGGTTCAGAGCTGGAGGGTCTGGGGCACATCTTGGAGGATCCATTTGTATAAACCCAACTATGAAAGCTACAGAAAAAGTCACAAGAAGGGACACAAGCTGACATTGCACAAGGTTCAGAAATGAACACCTCTGTGAATTTATTTCAAAGAACTTTTCAGACTGCGTTTACACTTTTGCTCTAGATCTCTGAGTCCTTTTGGGGCGGGATAACCACCCTCAGAGGTTCCTGGGTTTTAGAGGATCCACACAACTGTGTAGGTTTGAATGGATATAAATTACTTTCCAGCTGTGCGTGAACTTTAAGCCTGGAGTCCTTTTAAAAAAACTGAAGGACTTTACTAAACTTCCTCATAATCTCCTACTGTAATTTAAAAAAACAAGCAAACTTATAATTAATGCTATTCTTGTTTCATTTAAACCATATTTTGTTAAATTGCAAATTTTGAATGTGCACATTTGCCTGTCTCCTAGGTCTTACAAATAAGTAAGTTTAATTACACAAACAAAAGCACTATTTTAAGTTGGAGAGAAAATTAATCTTTCCTTTCTTTGCCTCTCTTGAAGAGAAGCTATTGTCCTTCTTCCTCCCCTTAATTCATTTCTCTTAAAGCTGTTCGACTTGTTTTCATCATACCCCAAGTCTTTGGGGTTTGGGGGAGCAGTTTGATAGAGAACTTTTATAATACAGGTTTTGTCTATCTCATTGCGGCTTCCATCTTGAAACCAGACACTTCTAACGCTAGTTCAGAGATGGAGTCTTTCTGCGTTGGGCTCAGTGTTTAAGGCTTTGCAGGCATCATCTCATTTAATCTAGAAATCAACGCTGCTGAGACGGGCACTTTTTCAAGGAGAGGAGACGCACCCGTCATCCGTTTTGACAAACGCATCACAGCTCTCCTGTGCCCCATCCTGGTAATCCCGCTGCCAAACATACGCCAAACAACTCGTCTGATTTCTATCCAAATAGTTGAGCTTGTCCTATTTAGAAGGTCACGTAGTATATATTTTTGTGTGTGTTGGGCTTTATTCAGTTATAACACCCATGTTGCTGGTTCCATGAGTTACAGTCCGGAGAGGGGATCTTTACAAATTCAGTTACAAGGTTAGAGAAAAACAAAGAGGAAGACAGGACACAGGCTGATGTTGCACAAGGTTCAGAAATACAAAACTCTGTGAAAAGGACTGTTTATTGACTTTTTATTGCTGAGAAGTGTTTCCTTGTATGGCTATACCAGGGTTTGTTCATCTGTTGATGAACATTTGAGTTGTTTCCAATCTGAGGTGATTACAAAAAAAAAAGGTGCTATGAACCTTTGTGTGTCTATCTTTGTGTGGATATATGTTTTCACCGCTCTTGGCTAAATACCTAGAAACCGAATGGCCGCACCACCTGGTAGGAGTATGTTAACTTTGTAAGAACCTGCAAAGCAACCGCTGTGGTGTAAAATTCACCTTGCAACCAGCAATGTATGACAGTTCTACCTGCTCCACATCCTTGCCAACACTTACTATTGTCAGGTAGTTTTTATTAATGTTATTCATTAAATAATATCTTGTGTTTTTATCTTGCATTCCCTAACAACTAATGACACGGAGCCTCTTTCACACGTTAACTGGCCATTTGTGGATCTTCTTCTGAAATGTGTCTATTCCATTTCCCCATATTTTATCATATCATTTGTCTTTTCATTACTGAGTTACAATAATTTTATATGTATATGTATATTGGATGCCTGTTGGCTCTGGCACTTACTATGTGTGCTAGAATTTAAACAAAGCATCCAGTAGAGCTCGTGAACACATGTTGAAATCGTTATTACTCTTCCCCAGCCCTGAGATGACATACCGCAGGGGGAAGGGGTGGGGGACGGGAGTCAGCTGTGTCAGCGCCGACTGCTTCTGTGAGGGCGCAGGCGGAGCCCCTTGCTGCTGGAAAAAAAGGTCCTGACTCCTGCCATGGTTGTGGTCTTAGAAAAGGCCAATTAGCAAGGATGTTATGCAAATGCATGCTGGTTACATCTGGAGCAGGGGAAAGAGCTGCCTCTGGGGGGTCAGAGAGTTGGCCATGTAGCCGAGCACAAAGCTCAGGGAGCAGGTTGTTTCTGTCCACGTCCCGCAGAGAGCGAGCAAAGAGGGGTCACCGGAGGGACAGAGGAGCGACGACATCTGATGTGTGCACGTATAACTCGTGCAGTGCATGTACATAACCAATGAGAAACCAACGAGGAGGTCGTTTAGGGTAAAATGATAAAATGAAGTAATATTCCAAGTGGGGGAGAAATAGTTGTACAGGTGCTGGCATTGCTCAGTCTTCTGCTCTAGGAGTCGTCGACCAAGGGCTAGATGCCTTTTAGAGGAAAGAACTAGCCTTGCCCTGGCCCGGTGGCTCAGTTGATTGGAGCATCATCCCTTACACCAAAAGGTTGTGGGTTTGATTCCAGGTCAGGGCACATACTAGGTTATGGGTTCAATCCCTGGTTGGGGTGCATACAAGAGGCAGCTGATGGATGTTTCTCTCTCTCTCTCTCTCCCCTCCCCCTTCCTCTTTCTCTAAAAGCAGTAAAAACATATCCTCAAGTGAGGGTTAATAAAAAGAAAGATAGCCCTTAAATCGCTGTTGATCTTGGACAGCTCCTGGCCACCTGTGGCTCTCTCCTTTGCATAACAGACTAAAGAGATTTTCCCCGAATGACTTGAATGACTTTCGCTATTGAGATTTATCTCCATCTCTGGCTTTCAGAGTCAAGGGCTTTTACAAGAGGGTGGAGTTCTTCCTTCCGGGCTGACCCTGTGGCCCAGAGGCTGGTATAAAGGCTGTCAGAACAGGGAGGAGAGAGACTGGGGATTCCTTAAACTGGTACAAGCCAGCAATTGAAGAAAGCAGCCTTTTCAGTACAGAGTAGCCCTTTCAGTACAGAGTGGAATGTTTTTCCTTCCTTTTTCTTTATACTCAGATTTGACTTCCTGGAGATTTAAAAAATATATATTATATATTATAGAATTAAATTACAGATAGCACTAAGTCTCAAGTGAAATTTAAAAACTACAACAGTTTACAACAGTTTTCAAACACCACGATTTTAGCCAAGTCACTGTTCACCCGGGACGTTCCCTCCATTGGTATCCGGCCCTTCCTTAACAGCGCCCCCCCGCCTCCCCGCCAGAACTCGGGGCTCTGCCGTGGGACGTGAACACCCTCAAGTGTGCGCAGGCGTCGCCTCATGGCCTCTGCGCAGTGGGCGCGCTGTCTGAGCGATGACGAGGCGCTGTTCTTGTGGCGGGTGGGGGAGGGTTGCAGGGAGACGTGCCCCATGACGAGCTGGGTTCCTCCCTCCTAAAGGCACAGTCACGGCACTGCTGGATCCTGGGAAGCCTTTGCTGCCACCACGACTCTCCAGCTGGGCGCACGCAGTTTTAAGGAGACCCAGGGGGAAGGACAGCTAATGGACTGAGCGCTTATCACGTCCCAGGCCTTCCCTTATGCACACTGCGTCCTCGTACCACGTCCTGGGAGGTGGGTGCCGTTACCATCCGCTCGTACAGCGGAGGGAACAGCCACTGCCCGCCTGCCCGTGGTTTGAATGACTCATCCTGGGCTCCTCCACCTGCATTTCTATATACCTCAGGTCACTTGTTTTTCAGTGTCTCCAGCTGGAACAAAAACCACTGACTCTGCTGTTGGTCCACCGCTCACGGATGAGCCAGAGTCGTGGTCCCGTCTCAAAGCGGGACTCTCGCTTTGACTCCCCGCCTGGTGACTTGGCCCGTGTCTGGCTGTGCTTCAGGAAGTAGGATGAGAGCTACTTGCAGTGTCATCGCACAGCCTTGACCTTCAGGGTCCCGCCTTGCACAATCCCTCCCTGATTGAGTTTCAGTCGGGGAGTTCGGTTCGTTTTTTAATCACTTAAAGCATTTATGCTGCATATGAGCCCGGTTTTCTGCCGACGGGATATTCATCGCCCTCTTCTCACATTTCCCTCCCCGTCGCCGACTCCGCTGACTCGTCAACTTCCGCTGGGGCTCCCGCGTGACCTTGACACTCCCGTCACCTCCGTGTCTCTCAGGGGCCCTCACCTGTAAAATGAGAAACCCTCCGCGCCTCTGTGTGCCCACTGAGGCCTGCGTGGGGCGCAGTCATTTCTTCTCGGTGCTGAGAGGGGGGAATGCGTCCTCACTGTTAAAAGGCAGGTCGCGCTGAGCGGGTCACGCAGGAGAGTTTCACACTCTTCATCAGCTTCCAGTCACCCAGAAGACAGGGTCGAACGCTTGGCATTCTCACAAGACCTTCCGCCGCGGACCCCTGCTCGCCTCCCTGGCCCTTTCCTGCTCAGCGCCCCCAAGCGGCATTTCAGCTGCTGCCACGCTCCTGCTCCCCAGCCCGCAGGCCTCTTCATTCAGGCCCGTGTGGTCGGAATCCCCCCCCCAAGGGCCGTCCTTGCCTGACCGCGCCTGCTCAGCCAGGTTCAGCTTTGATGTCACTTCTCGGGGAAATGCTCCTTACACCCCAGGCGGGGACACTGCACATAATGGAGCATTTTCACGGCCTCTGCACTTACACAGATCCCTTCCCTCAACTCCAGATCCCAACGTTATTATTGAATTCCCTGCACAGTGCTTGCCATGTGGCTGGTCTCAATACGAATATATGAACGAATGTCGCTTTGGGAATAGAGAGCTTATTGCTCCTTCTCCCAAGAGGGAAAAAACACAAGAGCTCCATAAACGTGTATTCATGTCAAGAGATAAACGAGAGCTCCATAAGTGTCCACTTTTGTGAGCCTGGAAGATTATCTGGAAGGTGAGGAGGAGGGGCAGGAGCTCAGAGGAGCTGCCTGATGACGTTTGGGGATGCAGAACAGAGGGAAGCGTGGATGACTTTCCAAGGCCGAGGGGAGAGTGGGCCCCCGAGGGCCACCGTCCGGGCTCTGCGGGGTGGCGGGAGCTTGTGGGCGGGGGAACCATGCAGCCGCATCCGTGAACTTGACAGACTGGTGGCTCTGCCTAAGAACAAGACCGTCCATCACGAATCGCGTGTTTTCTGGTGCTGAATCCTGCCGCAAAGGAATTGCTATCTGGGGCAGTCAGGTGGCTCTTACTTCCTTAACGAGCCCAAAAAAGCCTTCCTTGTTCAGCAGAGAGGATGCTGCCGAGGAACCAACCACCCCAGCGAAGTCCTAGCCCCGAGGCTCCCAGCAGACCACCCCCTTCCAGAGAGCTGTGCCCAGCCCGCCGATCCCTCCGTCCCTGCCCCCTGGCAAACTCACACTGTTCTCTCAGGGAATCACTGTGCTTGGGTAGGTCTTCTGGAAATACCTGAGCCTTCATTCTTTAGTTTTTCCTGTGTTCACGTGTTAGCTAGCCACCTTGGTGATCAGGGAGTGGGTTTAAAATGACAGTCACCTCTAGAGAGCAAACGGGCCCAGCCTTTTGCCGCTGGCCCATGGGAGGTACTCAGAGAATGTCTGTCGTTCTGGTCCAGCCGACTGCCTTCCCGGTCTCAGCACGCCTGGGTCACGACGGACAGTCATTTTTCACTCCACTGCTTGGCTGCTTAGATGAGCCCGCTCGCCTGTACAGAGTGAGGACACCCTGGCAGGCACCGAGAACTCGGCTTCTCCCACCCCCTGCCCCAGAGGCCCTCCACACTGTGTCTTGCCAGCTCACTTCAGAGCCAGGTCCAGCCTTTTGAACGAGAGGTGCAGCGGGCCCTCGGGGCGGGCCTGCAACACGGCCAGACACAGACGCATCTGAGAACGGGGCCCAGACTCTGCCACTCACCACAGCCCGGCGCTGCCAGGGCCTTGGCCAAGCTGGTGCACCCCAGGCCCCCTTCTCGGGGCTTTGATGTGCCACTGTCACTAATGCACAGCGGGCACCGCGCCCTGGCTTGAACTAGGGCCGTTCTGTTGGATGTGAGCAAGCCTCCCCTTCCAGGAGAATGAAACAATAACCACATCACAGGGACGTCTCCAAGTAGCGGCAAACATCTGCTGGAAGCCGAGGGACACATGAAGACCCTGACGGCCAGCAGCCCCCACCAGAGAAGTGCAGACGTCTGCAGAAAGGAAGACTTTTGTTTGGAATACACTGTTGGCTTGGGCTTGTCCTCTGGCTCTTGTTAAACGGAGAACCTAGCGATCTATTAAAAGAAGCCATTTCATCTCCAGCCTGAAGGGCCAAGTTGTTCCCTCGCTCCTTCCGGCTTCCTGGCCGGGGAACCAGGTGTTGGTCTGTCTCGGTCGGTTGTGGAGCAGACACAGTGCTCCCAGCAGGGCAGGGGTGACCTTAAACAAGGCACAGAGCCCGGTGTTCAGACCTGGGCTCCAGTCCCTGCGTTGCCACCATTGGCCACGCGGTCCTGGGTAGGTCACTACGTGACTGCATGTGATTTTGCATATGCAGAAATCAGCAGCGGGACCCAGCGATGCCTGAGGTCCTTTCCAGCCCTCATGTTGCATGTTTTGCTCTTATGCACATCTGTGGGCTGGAGAATTATTAGCCAATTTCAACCTCACTCACACCACCCTGGCATGATGTCTGTCCCTGCTGAGGTAACACCAGGCTGCGACAGTTATCCAGGAGATTGAGTCAATTCATTAGATACTGCCAAAGAGGGTTAATCAGGTTCCACAGTGGACCTTTGCTAGCTCTGGACAGTGCCTTTCATTGTCTGCCTTGGAGACATGCATGAGATGTTTTCCACATGCATTTCCCTTGTGTGGCAGGGTCTCTGGGGACTTCAGGTATGACAGAAGCCACAGAATTGGGAGGTTGTTCGGACTCACTCCAGTCTGTCTTTGCAATCATGTACGAGGCACACCCCAGAAATACCGAAGCGAGTGAAGCAGAACGATTTTCCTCCCATGCACTCCAGCGTTGCTCCTCGGACACAGCCCGGAGCTCCCTCCCCGAGACTCCAGCATCCCTGTCACAGGGCCAAAGGCATGTCCACAGTCCCCACCCGAGGGGGAAAGGGTGTGAAACCTTAGCCCCTCCTGATGCCACAGGGGCCCTTTCATGGCCCACGCAATGCCATTTAACAAATAGCCCCCTTTACCGTGGAAGACGGTGGCTGTGGTCGCTCCTCACTCTGCTGCAACCGGATGCTGTTGCCTGGGAGACTCGAACTACAGTGTCTGCACTGACAGACACCGAGAAGAGGCCTCAGGCCATCGAGGTGACAGTGACATGAAGTCTCCTTTGCTGCATGAGCCCAGTCCAGTGGCCGAAGAGGAACTGCCCACACCACACGTGTTCCACCCCTCCTTTCAGGACGGCGCAGACGTAGTGCCGGCTCAGGAAGTGAGGACGGTTTTGCTGACCACCCTGGTTCCGGAGCCTGGCATGGCAGCTGAACCCCAGCCCACTGGGAGATGGAAAAGGGGGCAAGATGATGCACCCTCCAGTCAGTCTCTGCAAACTCTAACCCCGTCGATGCCTCGCATCACGTCTGTGCCTGACTTAACAGGTGACACCAGCTGACGTCCCAGAATCTAGTCCGGCCACCAGAAGCCACCCCTTTTTTGGGAGAGCATCTTCTCCCTTTACTTCAACCTAACAGGGAATGCCATCTGCCCGCTCTTCACAGTCAGGGCAGAGAAGGAGGGAGCAGCCCAGTGCCCCCTTGTGTGTGGGGAGAGGGCGGGGGTGTTCCTTCGCCAAGGGACTGGTGGCGTGTCCTTACTCGCCCTTGCTCCGGGCCTGCTGCCGCCTCTCAACAGGTGATCAAGCCTGAGTGAGTCCAGTTCTCCCCGAGCCCAAGGGACCTGAGCGCTGGTTCAACGAATGGGAAGAGGCGTGGCCTGGAAGAACTAATGTGCAGCTGCCACTGCTGAGCTTCCGGTCCTGACTCCGCCTTTCGTCCTGGGGGAGTCCGACTCCAGCTGGTTCGCACTTGCGCACAGCGTGCCCACGCTCCCCCAGGGTCCGCTGCTGGCGGAGGAAGACACCCAATTTCAAGAAAGGGAACTGGGTGTTCTTGGCGTGATCCATCCAGCTCAAAGCACAAACGGAGCACGTGATCTGTCGCTGGTTAGCAGAATTTGCCATCTTTGGGCCAAAATACGGATCCATTTGCTCAGTTAAGTCCTGAATCAATCAAGTTAGAAAATTAAAATATCAGTTAAACTTTTCGCTTGACTAAGTTATCAGGGAACTTTATTCAAAACAATCAGCCCACTACTCCTGAGTGGACACGTACAAGATACCTTCTGAGAATTAGATTGCTCATACCTCAGTATTTCCAGTAAAACTCTGGATTCTCAAAGTCAGGGTCCATATGTTCTGCTTAGTTTTTAATCTCTGCCTCTTCTAGCCGAGTGTGAAGTGTGCAGTGTCTCAAATAGCTTCTTCCTTCCTGAAAATGAAATGACTGATCCAAAAATTTCACCACAATATTTTATATCCAGGAAGGGACTCGGAAACTGTGTCTGGATGTTATTCCAAGAAAAGTACATTTTGTCAGCAAGTTTATGGAGAGGCAAGTACCTTCAGAATTTCACCACATCGCCACTCGTCTCCTTCAGCTTTATGAATGTATAATAATTCTCCTCCTGCTGGTTTTTTACGCCTTTGTAGTAAGCAGGATTATCCCATAGTCTCACTGACACCTGCGTTGGAAACGTTACAAATCTTCTTTCTCAGACGATGAATAGTTTTCATAAGGGAATCAAAACGGCAGCCACAAAACACCCTCCCCTCCCTCCGCTCACGTGCGGCACGTCCCCCTTCAGGGGGTGTGCACAGGCATCGTCCTACTATGATTTATAACGAGTATTTTTTCTTTCTGTTTCTCTTCCCATGGAAGAACAGTTCCTGCTGTCTCAACCATTTACAATAAGATGTAAGTCAGCCAGCTCCAAACATAAATTACAGGAACCACTGAGGTGGGCAACGCCAGCCTTGCCTTCCCTCTCCTGCTAACTACCTGGGACGGGTACCCGGGACCAGGTGTGTGGGGTACTATTTATAGAAGGGACAATGCCACCAGCCCCCAGCACGCCAGGGCCCGGGCACTGCAGCATCTGCAAGGCACCAGGCACCGGCTCTTGGGATCAAGCTCCTTGGGTACTGCAGATGACAGCGGCATCCCGGCGCACCTATGAGGCGTGTTTTCCTTCAGGCCCCAGAAAGATGTCACAGGCTGGTCCCTTTCCCTCTGAATCCAAGTGCTACTCAGAGCCCTTCCCACACAGCCATGCCCCAGGCTGCTGTAGGCATTTGACCCTGGCTGGTCCGTGGGTCCCACTCCTGTGTCATCTCTCCCCTCTGTGTCTACACAAAACTCTTTTTAGTAAAGGAGACCACTCGATTTTATAGCTTACCTTCAAAAGAACCATTAACCCACTGTGAATGAAGGTGTTATTTTCATTAACAGATGAAATTGAGGCACCAAACCACAGACAGCCATTTTCATTCGCACAAACTTCTTGTAGCTTCTAGCTGATTGCCCAGCACGTAGTAGGTGCACAACATTGCTTACAGAAAAAGGGGAAGCAGAATTAGTATTACCGACCAGAGCTAGTGATGACAATAGTCAGTTATAGGCCCAGCCTTGTTCCCAGGTAGCAGAGACGGCCCTGAACCTGACGTGGGCATTCATCAGGGGTCTCTGGGAACCGGCTCACGCGATGGTGGGGGCCAGCAAGGGCAGCATCTGCAAGGCAAGGTCATCAGACCCAAGCAGGAGAGGATGTCACGGCTGCATCTGCAGGCAGTGTTGAAGGCAGAATCCCTTCCTCCTGGGGGTGACCAGGGTCATTTCTCTTAAAGCCTTCAACTGATTGGGTGAGGCCCACCCACCTTAATCTGCTTTACTCAAAGTTGATTGATTCAAATGTTAACCTTATCTTTACACAAACACCTTCACACCCTGGCTGGTGTGGCTCCGTGGATTGAGCACCAGCCTGCAAAGGTGGCCAGTTCGATTCCCAGTCAGGGTTCACGCTTGGGTTGTGGGCCAGAGGCAACTGATCGATGTGTCTCTCACACTTCGATGTTCCTCTTTCTTTCTCCCTCCCTTCCCCCTCTCTCTAAAAGTAAATAAGTAAAATCTTTTCAAAAATTTAATGTAAAAAAATACCTTCACATCAACATCTCGAGTGCTGCCTAACCAAACACCTGGACGCCGTAGACTTGCCGGGTTGCTGGAGTTGACCGTCAGGATGGAGTTTGGGCTGCACAGAGCAGAAGGCCAGAGTGAGAACTCTCTCTCTACCAGGGACTGAAAGTGGACCTTTCAAGCAGAGGTCCCCAAACTCGAATGTGCATGGGGATCATCAGGAAGGCATAATAAAGCTGAGCTTTCTGGCCCCTCCGGGGAATCTTCCTCAGTAGCTAGTGGGGGGGCTCCAGGCACTTAAGCGTTCCAGGTAACGTTAATAGAGACACTTCACTGAGGTACACTTTGCAACGTCATGTTAGAAAGCCATTGTCTGCGACCTTAGTGACCCCTCCATGCCCATAAACTCCTGTTTAAATTCAAGCAGTAAACCGGAGCCACATTGTATTTCCTGTTGCTGGCAATGGGAGAGAAGCAAAACTTTGTGTCACCCCAGGTAGCTGAGGCTGTCTTGACAAAATGCCACAGACTGGGTGGAGTGGGGGGGTGGGGCTCTTAAACAACAGAAATGCATTATCTCCTGGTCCTGGAGGCCAGACGTTCAAGATCAAGGTGCCAGCGGAGTCGGTCCCTCCAGAGGCTGAGAGGGAGGGCGTCGTCCCATCCTCTCCCCTGGCGTCTGCCACTGTGGATGCTCCTTGGCTCCTAGACGCAGCCGTCTGCGGTCTGCCTTCTGGGGCTCCGCGCAAGGGAAGGGAGCCGAGGGACCACCCCCTCAACGGCCCTGTGGCAGACTCAAATCTTCAGGGGACACATGTGCTGACTCCAGAGAAAACGTCACTCATCCAAGAAAAAGACTAATCAGCAGTCCACACATAGCTGAGCTACAAGTATCTCCAGGGTCATCACGGGAACACTACATTTAAAAATTATTAGGTGACAAATTGGGTGGAAGGGAATCTGAGTGTGGAAATAAAAGATGTGAGTGCTGTGGGGAGTAAGGCAGTGAGAGCCTTATTTTTTTAATTAGCAAATGGCATTAATTTCTAAGCTATGAAGTTTGCAAACACCTGTGAGAGACAGCTAAAGAGTTAAAACGGCTGCGCGGGGCCGGTGAAGACTTGGGGGAGGGAAAGGAGCCCAGCGCTTCTGGTGGGACTATTTGACGTCCTACACTTGGAGCAGTCGGCACTGATACAAACCCAAAGCTGGGTACACGGGCTGTGGACACCACATCACAATGACAGAAGGCATCTGCCTACGGCAGGGAATGCACTCGAGTGCCACTGCACAGAGGTGGCTGGGGACAGTCACTTTGTTGGCGTCCACGGGGGTTAGCTGTGGCAAAGAGTAGCAGACACAGGCAGAGGCATCCCCGATCAGGAGTCGGGGGGCAGGCAGGACTGGTTCTGCTCCCCACCTGGTGAGCCCACATGAAGGACAGAAGTGGTCTTTCCCACCAGAAGGAGTCGCTGGAAAAGAAGGTGAACTTACTAGGATGAAGTGGCCTAAGATCCAGGCGGGGGACTGGACGGAGCTTTGGGGTGAAGGGCTCCCCCCCGGAGGCCCTCCTTTACCCTGTCTGCCGGTGGCCCCAACAGCAACGGGGACCGGAGACCTCGGGCTGTCGGATTCTTCTCAGGAAGGTGTGCAGTCCACTCACGAACCCACCGAGGAACTAACTAGCAGAAGTCCCCCGTGCTTACCTGGGGCAGCCACCCAGCCACACAGCATCCCGGAGCCTGTGCAATTGGGTAGTCGTTGGCTCAGAGCCTTCTCGCTCTGCCAGGATCATCTTCTGATATAAAAATATAACAGAAGGCCCTGGCTGGCATAGCTCAGTGGATTGAGCTCAGGCTGCGAACCAAAGTGTCGCAGGTTCGATTCCCAGTCAGGGTACATGCCTGGGTTGCAGGCCATGACCCCCAGCAACTGCACATTGATGTTTCTCTCTCTCTTTATCTCCTTCCCTTCCCTCTCTAAAAATAAATAAATTAAATCTTTTTAAAAATAAAAATATAACAGAAGGCTGCAAACACTGCGGTGATGAGAACTCTCTTCCTTTGGCTTTCGACTTCCCAAACAATACACTTCTAAACCTGCCTAAACTGTACACCCAATACCGACACCTTTTCCACGAGTTCTTTCCTGGAGACATGTGGCCACATCACAAGGGCTTCCCTCCGGAGTCCTCTGTCCGTCCCTTGAGAGTTTCCATTTCATGACCATGTCCCAGGCTGTTGGGTACACACAACAGGACAATGAAGAGGGCAGCTGTGACTGCTGTCACCCAACAGCGCCGACAACGAGACAGAGCCCCGTTTGGGTGGAGTCTGGAAGCGGGGCTGGGTTTGCTTTCCGGGCTGGTCCTATGAACACAGCTGTGCACTGTTCTCCCGGTTTTAGCACTCTTTTTCCCTGCTAGGTCTGGAGTCCCTCAGGGAATAAACATTATTTTACTCCTCTTTATTTTCTCCCTTGAATGTCTACCAAATTGCTCGTACTATAGCAAGTGCTCAAAAAGACTTCTCACTGAATTAGTGAATTGTGTAAACTTCGTCCCTTCGGCAATCACATGAATATAACCCACTCCCACCCCCCGCGCTGAGGGACGACACCTCAGGGCTCCATTGTCTTTCATTAATCAGGTTCTCTGTTGATTTCTCCCCTTCCGGACCCTGTGCCACGTTTGTTCCCTGTTGGTTTGTTTTTCCTCCTCTTGGCTCCGAGTCCCCCTCACTCTGCCTATTGCCTTGGAACCATGATTTTCAGCCCCATTAGGTAAAAGGATATTGTAACAGTCTCCAAAATTTTTCAGAACAATAACAATTTCAGTCCCCACCCGTTCACTACTGAAGAGTAAAGCTTGTTTCATTTGGGTGGAGGAGATTGGAAAGGCAGTGAGGGAATCAAATAAACAATCGGATGTTGGATGTTGCAACTTCCAGAAAGTTGGGAAATGCCTGCCCCAGAGGACCAGAAACAAACCCCAATACTTTCATCTGGGCGGGGCCCAGCGAACTGTGGCAGATGCTGGTAGCAATCAGTCTCGCTAAAGCATTATTTGGCAATGCTTAAAAAATTGTGGTGCATCTGTTCAGAGGACACTATCTGCTAGGATTTTGTCAAAGGAGCTTAAAAACCAAGCAAACCAAGAAGAGCGAACTAATGTGTGTGCTTGCTGGAAAGGGTCTGCACTCCTGCTGTAACTGTAGAAGAAACGGGTGGGGCCTACCTGCGTTTGCTCCTCCTGGGGGTCAGTGGCGGGGGTCACAGACAGAGCGGCTTCACAATGCTCAGAAGGCTCCTCAGCTGAAGCCAACACAGGTTCCTGGAGAATGACCGCTGTTAATAGCTGGCAGTTCAGAAACCGTCCGCCGTCCTGTGTTAACTCCATCCGCCGGTGGTCCTTTGGGAAGTTGGTCAGAAACTACTGGTCTGTGATGCTGTGACGGGCAACCGCCGTGTTGAGCCCTTGCGCTGTGTTCTTTGTTTCCCATGTAAGGTAGCTAGACCTAACTTCCGCATTGAGCATCTGTAACCTCGCTTAGGCACGTAGGTAGGGAGCCCGGGGCTATTTAAACGCTGCGAAGATAAAGTTCCGAGCTCAGAATTTGGAGATTCTCCTCTGAGCCCTCGCGAGTAATGAAGGATCGTGCTCCGCCATCTCTCCCGCGTGTGAGTTCTTTTCCGCAACAGTGCTAACAGCTGGGATGAAGCAGCAGGTCTGCGCTCCCCCTCTCCCCCCCCCCCCCCACCTCACGGTTCTCATGTACCGGGATGTCTTCCTTACTCCAAGTCGCATCTGAGACCTGAACGGCCACCCGCTCCAGGTGCTGGGGAACGGGCGCTCGGCCGCCACTTGCTCCGTGACCTCGCCTGGGGGCCGAGCCACCTGCCGTGGACAGTCCTTCGCCGGGTTTAGCCGCCACACTCCCTGCCCTTGTATCTCATTCTGTTTCTCCTGAACATCATGTGAGGACTACCATACAACCGATTGAAATTGTTTAAAACTTTAGGTTGCTTTTGCAGCATTTCTTCCCATGAGTACGTGGACATCTGTATAACACGATGAGAAAGAATTGGCCGGGCTTAATCCACCCTGTCCCACTAGCGTTATGCTTCCCAAAGTTCCCTTTCTGAAAAGTTTATTTTAATTCACTGATCCGTTGGCTGCTGCGTAGACAGGGAGACCGTTTCAGGGCGAGCCCGGGGTAATGCACTCTCTGGACGCTTGCACCCTTGGCTGTGTCTTCCTGCTCACTTCACACGTCCAGGACGCGCTGGCGGGGCCCCGCGTGGCCTCAGCTCGGCTGCTCTGGAACGAAACGCTGGACAGAGGCCGGTCTGCTTATTCCTCTGCACGTCCCTCTCCTGTTGCCTCTGTCTTCTCGGCTCTCCCGGCCTGGGTGGATGGACAAACATTCTGTACTTTATGCCTAAAACTCAAATTCTTCCCCCAGCTAAGACTACCGTTGGTCTCGTTTCCTTTCCTCCGATACTCAGTAAGCCCTTGGATACCCCTGCCTGCCTCTTCCTTCCTTCCTTCCTTCCTTCCTTCGGAAAGCTTTCTCCCGGTGATGAACGCCCCTTTGCTGGCATGCATGGTCTCTCCTCCCGGGGTTCCTCTGCACAGTTTACCTTCGACTCCTCACTCTCGAGCTATTGTTCTGATGTTGCGTGTCTGCGTTCTGGTGGTGCTCCTCATCCTTGGCTAACGGTCCCTTAGCTGACATCCGGTGACACCCCACCTGTCCTGCACCGCCTCCACCGGGGTTCCCCTCGTAGCCACTGCGTCTCACATCTTCATCCAGTGTGGTCCGGTTTCAGAGAGTCGTCTGGTCTGGGCTTATACATATAAAGTTCTCTTCAATCTTGTTGAGAACCTAAATTTGAAAATTTCCAATATTTCCCTGTGTTTCTTATAGGGAGCTCCTTAAAGAAGCCTTTGTTCCGAGTCCTGGCAGTGTGCCTCCTGGCTTTCTTTCTCGGCACCGTCTCGGGGTGTCCAGTGCTTTCCTGTTCGGTCGGTCGCCCTGAGAGCGAGGTCCGCACTCGGCTAAGTCCGAGTCTGCGCTCGTATGGCTCCAGGCTTAAAAGCTTTAGACACAGAAAAAGGGAGGGAGGGAAGAATACGTGTTTCTCTGCCAGGTCAGAGACTCAGACATGGGAGAAAAGAAGAAAGGAACCAGCGATCCAGCCATTTGCTACAGGAAATGTCACTGCAGACGCGGCTTCCCTTTTGGTCTCGCAGTCAGGAGTCGCTGGGACGGTGTCCCTTCCATTTCCCTGTGCATCGTCTCCTGAAATCCCGCCTCCGTGGAGAGCAAGTGCCACTCTTGGGAGTTACGGGGCAGGTTCAAGGATGGAATCGGGGGGACCAGCGAGAAGGTTGCCATCCGGGAGGCCCAGGGGAGGCTCAGGTGGGGGGAGTGGGCCGCGCCGGGTGTGTCTTGAAGCAGAATGGACAGAAGTTGCTGCTGGTTGGGATGTGGAGTGTGGGATTTTGGTTTTTTTTTTACCCGAACAACTTGAAGAATGAATTTGCCATTAACTGGGATGGAAAAGGACAATGAGGAGAACACGTCTGTGGGGAAAAATCAAGGGCTTGGCTGTGAAAGTGTCCGAGGTGAGAGGCTCACGGGACCTCGGGGAGCTGGGGCGTCCGTGAGTGCGGCATCCGCGTGGCGTCCGAGGGGGACCTCAGTGGAGGCTTCCCCTCCGTCTGCCTTTGGGGGCGGGGACAGCAATGAGCACAGAAAGAGCGAAGGACTCTCTTTTGACAAGGACCCTTTGACAAGACAATGGATTCCTCCGAAGCCAGCGCTTAGAAGTTGGAAGAGGGATCAGCAAATGAGACAGAGTCTGAGAAGGAGTGAGGGACCCCAGGAGACGGTGGCCTAGAGGCCAGGGAGGGGAAGAGCCTTCCGAGAAGGCAGGAGTCACCGAGACGGAGACAGTGACAGAGACGCAGTCGCCTGTTATGTGGACGCAGTGGGAGGGGGGAAGGCCTGACCGGTGGGGGTGGGTTTCTGAGCCCCCTGAGAGAGGGGGATGAGGAACAGGCAGGTGCCGGGACTAACTCGTCCGGAACAGGGCTGGAGGGGAGCCCAAGAGAGACAGCTTGGGGAGTAAGACAGGGATCACGGGTGTGGCTGTGCCCCCCAGGCCCCCGCCACCACCCCGTGCTGGCCCTACTGTTCTTCAGACGAGAGCTGTTCCCGAAGGTTCATAGGATGGCGGGTGAGGGAACAGGCGGTGGGGGCTGATGGACAGACCCTGTCCCTGAAGCGGACAGAGGCCTCAGATGCTGCACCCAGGGACAGAGCCCGAACAGGGGCAAAGGCGGGTGGAGCGGGGGCCTTCATGGCTACAGGCTGGGAAGTCTGTTCCGACAGTTCCGTTTTCTCGGGGAGACAGGAGCCAGGGAAAGAGGGGAGCGGGGAAGGCGGCCAGCCCTGATGTCTGCTGGTGGCTGCAGTCCCCCTTTCAGGGAGTTCGCCTTGCTTCTGAAAACAAAGCCTTGGTGAGCTGAGTCCTTACCAGCTGATTTCCAGAAAGTTCCCTCCCTGCTAATGCAGTTTGTAGAATGCAGCTTTCTGTTTAATGAGTTAATGGGCTTCTACCTGGCACAGTCTGTCCCTACCTCCTTCTCTCTTCTGCTGTTGTGAGGGGAGCGGCACTGTAGCCCTACTTAGCAGAAGAATCAATTCCATTCAATAACTCAATTCAGCAAGTATTTATTGAGTGTCGCATGCCACGCACCTCCAGCCCAGGATCCGAGCTCCAGGCCACTCCCCTCGCCCGGCGCCATCAATTTTCATGGGACATAATTAGATGCCTCCTGAGAGCCGTGCTGTCTCCACAGGCCTGGAGCACAGGTCACCTGGGCTCCAGGGGCGGTCACAGCAGCTCTCAATCCTGTGTGGAGGGCCATGCACCTCTGAGGGAAAGGAGAGAGGAGAGAAAATAAGCTTAATGGCCTCTCTCCACTTTCTTCCCAGCTGGCTATGTTGGAGGGTAGGAGTCTTCATTTTGCGTCGAATAAAGTTTAGAGACTTCAAAAGCCTTATTTCAAAAAGTAGATGAACACTGGGACTTATATAATTGTTTATATTTTCCTGACTGACTTACGAAAAGGAAATTAGGGTTTCACCAATTCTTCTTGCCCTACCCTTCCTTCGGTATGATTTATTTTAAAATTCTGTTATGCACTTCCTTTGGAGGCCACCTGAAGCTCCCCTTTTGCAAGAGTGGTACTTGAATACACAAAATTTCGCTCCTCCCAGGACCTCCCCGACTCCTTGCCCAGGTGTTCCCTTCTCCAGTGCCAGCTTCCCCCAGTCCCAGGGGAGTCCCCAGGTGCCATCCCAAACCTCCCGGGCAGTGACAGCCTGTCCACCCCTCACATGGACTGGAGCCAGCGTTGGCCGAGCATCCTGGACCTAGGAACAGAAACTTGAGGACCCGTGTCAAAAAAAGAGATGGACACAAAGCTTCTGAAATGCAGTGACAGGCAATTATTTTTCTCATTCAACGTGACATTCAGAGCTTGGCGGTGGGTTTGCAGGGAAGCGCTCCTTCTCTTATCTCTGACACCCTGGCCACTTCCACCCCTGGGCCTCGGAGATTAGATTGGAGCTGGGAGCTTTGCCCAGCAGGGCTGCCGAAACCTGAGCCCAGGAGAGGCTGGGGGAGGGGGGAAGGTGGGGGCCACCTTCTCTGCCAAGTGTCCTGCCGTCAAAGTGGGTGTGCAAAATGTGTGGTGGAGATACTGGGACTTGGCATGGACCTAAATGTTAAATAAGGACAGGAATAATGAGAGCAGAGATCTCGATGCAGTTACTCCCATCTATTCTATTTCAAGAGCATCTCAGCTTTCCATTGGGAAAGGGACCAAGTTCTTTCTGGTGCAGAAATAATACAGGAATTCTCTGCTTTTCTTTTTTCATGTGGTGGTTCATCTAGGCACAGATGCTTTGGCCAGTGTTTTAAAATGCTCATGGATTTTAGACTGATAAAACGCACCTTCAATGTGATATGACGCCAAGGAACACTCCCTTCTTAGACCAAACTGCACAAACAGTCCCAAGGTCATCTCCCCTCTGTGATCCACACTCTTGAACATGGCTTTGCAGCCCCTTCCATCAAGAGGCGGAGTCAGAATTTCCTTCCTTTTCAGGCTAATAGTCCGTTGTCTGTGCATACTACAGTTTGCTTGTCTGTTCACCGTGGATAGATGTCTGGGTTGCTTCCACGTGATCGCCATTGTGAACAGCTGCTTTTCACGTGGGTGGACAACCACGTCTTCCAGAGTTGCTTCCAGTTCTTTACAGTGTACACCCAGAAGTGGAACTGCTGGGTCATGTGGCAATTTCATTTTTAACTTCTTAAAGAACTGCCGTATTGTTTTCTGTGACATCTTTACCAATTTGTATCCCCTACCCCCACAGTGCACGACAGTTCTAATTTCTCCATATCCTCGCCAACATGTGTTATTTCCTGGGTTATTTATTTTTATAGTAGTCACCCTAGTGGGCATGAGGGAGTATGTCATCGTAATTTCGATTTGCACTTCCCTAGCGATTAACGATGTTGAGTATCTTCCCACGTGCTCATTGGTCATGTGTATGTCTGCGTCAGAGAAATATCTACTCAAGTCTTTTGTCCCCTTTTGAACTGGGTCCTTTTGTTGATGTTGAGTGTTAAGAGTTCTCTATAAATTCTGGGTATCAATCCTTTACTAGATACATGATTTGAAAATGTTTTCTCCCTTTCTGTGGGTTGACTTTTTAACTCCGTTGATGATGTCTTTTGATGCACAAAATTTTTACATTTTTATGAAACCTAACTTGTCAATTTTTTCTTTTGTTGTTTGTGCCTATGGTATCATATCCAAAAAAATTTGCCAAATACAATGTCAAGAAGCTTTTGCCTTATGTTTTCCTCTAAAAGTTTTATAGTTTTAGGACTTACATTTAGGTTTTGAATCCATTTGGGGTGAATTTTTGTAGGTGGTGTTAGGTAAAGGTCTAACTTCATTCTTTTACATCTGGGTATCCAGCTTCCCCAGCCCCATTTGTTGAAAAGATTGTTCTTTCCTGATTGAATGATCTTGTCGCAAATTACACACATACACACACTATATATACATGTATATGTATATGTGTGTATATTTATTTCTGGGCTACATACATATATATATATTTATTTATTTCTGGGCTTCAGTTCTCATCCATTGGACTATATGTCTTTATCAAGTATCACACTGTTTTGATTACTATAGTTTTAGAGTAAGTTTTGAAAGCAGGAAGTGTGAGCCCTCCAGCTTTGTTCTTTCCTTTTGGAAAGTCTTCTGTCTATTTAGGGTCCCTTGAGATTCCATCCAAATTTTAGAATGGGTTTTTCTACATCTGCAAAACCATCCTTGGGATTTTGGTAGGTGTTGCATTAACACTGCAGGTCATTCTGTGTAGTACTGACATCTTAGCAATACGAAATCTTTCAGTCCGTGAACACGGAATATATTTCCATTTACTTATGTCTTCTTTAATGTATTTCAGCAATGTTCTCTAGGTTCCATTGTTACAAGTTTTTACCTCCTTGGTTAAGTACTAAGTGTTTTATTCTTTTTGATACTATTTTATAGGGCATCATGTTGTATATTGTTTGTGTAACTTCCTTTTCAGTTTGTTCATTGTTAGTGTATAGAAATGCAACCATTTTCGTGTGTTGACTTTGTATTCTGATACTTTACTGAATTTACTTATTAGTTCTAATAGTTTCTCTGTGGAATCTTGAGGGTTTTCTACATGTAATATCATATCATTTGTGAACAGATATAATTTTATTTCTCCTTTCCAATTTGGATGCCTTTTATTGTTTTTTCTTAACTAAGTGCTCTGTCTAGGACTTCCCATACTATGTAGGATAGAAGTGGTGAAAACAAGCATTCTTGCATTTTTCCTGATCTTGAAGAAAAATCATCAGTCTTTCACCATTAGTATAATGTTCACCATGAATTCTTCACATATGGCCTTTATTATGTTGAAGGTTTACCTTTACATTCCTAGTTTGTTGAGCGGTTTTATAATGAACTGGTGTTAGATATTGTCAAATTGTCAAATGCTCCATTAAAAAAAAAACCATTGAAGTTATCATAGGGTTTCTCCCTCCTTCATTCAGTTAATGTGGGGGATTAACGTTCATCTGTTCAACCATCCTTGTGCACAGGGAACACAGCTCACCTGGTCATGGTTTTCTGAAATGCTAGATTGTGTTGCTAGTATCTTATTGAGGACTTTGTTGGTCAATGTCCATAATGACTGTTGGTCTGTAGCCTTCTTTTCTTGTAGCATCTTGCCTGGCCTTGGTATCATCAGTAAATCTAGAATCAGTTAGAACATGTCAGATCTAGTTGGCTTATGGCTGTTGAAGTCCTCTGGTTCCTTACTTACCCCTGTGTGCTTGTTCTGTTCATTACGGAGAACGAATGGGATACTGAGGCCTCCTACTATCCATGTAAAATGGTCTCTTTTTCCTGTCAAGTCTGGCAGCTTTTGCTTCATATATTTTGATAATCTATTATTTGATACATAAATGTGTATAATAGTTATATGTTCATGCTGTGTTTAACCTTTTATTTGTATATCATGTTCTTCTTTCTCTCTTGTAATTTTTTAGTTAAAGTTTACTTTGTGTGATATTAGTGTAGCCACTGTTGCTATCTTTTGGTCACTGTTTGCATGAAATATCTTTTTCTATCCTTTCATTTTCAAACTATTTGTGTCCTGCATCTTAAGTGAGTCTCTTGTAGATAGCATATAGTCGGATCACGTGTTTTTCTGCCATTATGCCAATCTTTGTCCTTTAACTGGAGGGCTGAAACCATTCACAGTTAAAGTAATACGGAGAAACAGGGACTTCTGTATGGTGCTGCTGGCTTTTTGAACGCCCTGTAGCTTCCTTTGCCCCTCATTTGCCATCTTACCGTCTTCCTTTCATGTTTTACTTGATATTCATGTCTTTCATCAAATTTGGGAAGTTTTCAGCCATTATTTCTTCAAATATTCTTTCTGTCCCTGTCTCTCTTTTCCTTTTGGGACTCCTATAAGGAGTCCTTAAGTTCTGTTTATTTGTCCTTAGCCTTTTTCCTCACAGTTGCTCAGACTAGCTGGTTCCATTGCCCTGTCTTCAAGTTCGTGGATCCTCTCTTCTGCCTACTCACATCCGTCTCGGAGCAACAAAGTTTCTAATTCAGTTATTGCACCTGCAGGTCTGGAATTGTGTTTTGCTTTCTTTTTAGGTTTTCCGTCTCTTTACTTGTGTTTCCATTTTGATCACACTCCCTGTTGTTGACTTTCTCCACGTCTTCCACTAGTTCTTTGAGCCTCTTTTATGCAGTTGCTTTCAAGTCTGTGTGTGGCATTTCTGCAGCCAGGTCTTTTGCAGGGGCTGCTTCTATTCATTTATGTTTTCCCTTTGAGCAGTCCATAGTTTTCCGGGTTTTGTATACCTCGTGATTGCTGTTGGTGGTGAACACTGGACATTTGAATCTAATAATGTGGTAAATCTGGAAATCAGATTCTTTTCCTTCAACGGGGTTTGCTATTGATTGTGTTTTTTTTTAATTGTCATAGGTTCTCTCTGTGCCAAGGATCAGCTAAGGTACAAACGTATGCTCTCTCCAGGTCCTTCCGGAGTCCCCACCTTTTCTTGAGCATGGGTGGTCGCTGTCTAACTCTCCTCCGCCTGGAGTTGCTTTTGAATGACCTAGTCTTTAATGTCAGTCCCTTAAAAGGTGAGAAACAAAAAAATGATGAGAGGAAGGGATGCACTGGCCTTTTACATCGCATGGCATTTCACGGGGGGCGGGGGCAGGAGCAACACCAGTGGCCACGTGCCTCTGTGTGGTCAGATGCAACAACCAGCGCTCGGAGCACCAACCCCTGTTACCTGGAGGAGAAGGTTGCTCTTTCCCATCCCGACTCCTCGAATCTGTGTCCAGCTGCCCCTGGAGCCCACGGACCACTCCCGCCACAGGGCGGGGGGTGGGAGATGGCAGCGGCTGCTGTGCTGAGAGCTGACATTGACAAAAATTAAATGACACTTAAGACCCAATCTTTCTTCTAGAAGTTGTAAGCTATCAGGAAATTCCAGAGTTCCAAAATAGTTACATCAGACAGATTTGGCCAGTGTAATTTTTGTCTAGGGGGGTGGGGGGGCCAGACACCTGGGGTTTCTTCATCTGCCACCTTCCCATCATCTTCTCCCAGGAGAGTTAATATGAGCTATCAGCTCTGAACCGCGGTCACAGCCTCCTGAGCTATGTTTCTATGTCCATCTGGTACAAAACTACCTGTGACCACAGCCTTCTTTGGTTCCCATCAGTCCAAAAACTTATGGAAGAGGCTGCTAACTTTTCTCCAAGATCCATTCCTACCTTTGCAAGGACTGCAGCCAGTTGCTGAGCTATTCAAATGTCTTCCCACTACTTACTCACTGTGTAAACCTAGACAAATCATTAAATATCTCTGCCCGCATTTCCTTATTTGCAAAATAGTGATACTTCTAGTATCTCCCTGGCTGTTGTGAAGCTAAGATGACAAAACAGTAAAAGCTTACCATTTCATAGTAACTGGCACCCCAAAACTCAGTCACAGACAGGACAGGTCGAAGTTTAGCAAGGCGAGTGGCATGCAGGGAAGCCTGTGCGGAGAGCTGGCGGGATCTCGAGGGAGGGGCTACGCAATATAAACGCCTCCTGGCCCTGCCACAGTTGATGGCACGTGATACCGTCTGACGTCATAAACATCAGCGGGGATAACGGTACGGCAATTCCTGGAATCTCTCAGTTACATAGTGCCTGTTTCATCAGCCTGACCCAGAGATGACGCTGGGCAGGGAGGACCCGAGGATGCTGGGGCTTGACCTCTGACTCCTCTGTGTCCAGGGATGGGGCTGCCTGCCCTCTCCCTGTTCTCTCTCTCTGCCACCCGGGCCTGCAGGGAAGGCCCACGCCACTTCCCCCTCGGTGATAAGAGTCCAGCATATGGGATGAGCTATTTTCAGCCATGCCAACAAGGGCCGTCTCCTCCAGGAACAACAGAGCGACAGGTTAGACAGAGCCTGGGACTCGGTGGGGCAAAGTGGGCTACTCCAGGAGCTACTGGTCTGGACTTTCACATAAGCAAAATAAATGTCTACTTACTTAAGCCACTGTCATTCTTATCTGTGGCAGTCAAACCAGTATTCTCACTAACAGCCCTGTATTCATCATTAATGCCAGCTTCACAAGTAAGTAGGGAGACTGAATGTGTTCGTTTCTTATTGCCGATACAACAAGGGACCACAATGTAGTGGCTTGAAACAACGAGATCTCTTGTCTTACGGTTCTGGAGGTCAGACATCCTAAAATCCAGGTTTCAGCACGGCTGTGTCCCAGCTGGGGATGCTCAGGGAGGCCGTGTTCCCTGCCTCTCCGGCTTCCGGAGGCTACTCACTCGTGGCTGCTTCCTGCAGCTCGATGGCTGGCGCTGGCGGGTGAGTCCCCACATCACATCCCCACCCTTGCTTCCCGCATCGCATCTGCCCCGAACTCTCTGTTTCTGCCTCTTCCACAGACAAGGACCCTTATGACTACATTGGGCTCAGCTCAACAATGCAGAATAATCTCTCCATCTTGGGGCCACCTGATTGGCCACCTTGAGCCCATCTGCATCCTTAATTCCCCTTTGCCATGCAACCCACATGTTCACAGATTCCGGGGCACGGACATCTTTGGAGGCCATTATTCTGCTACCACGCTAAATAACCGGACTTTTTTTTAAACATTAAATTTATTTATTTTTAGAGAGGGAAGGGAGGGAGAAAGAGAGAGAGAGAGAGAGAGAGAGAGAGAGAGAGAGAGAGAGAGAGGGAGAGAAACAATCAATGTGCGGTTGCTGGGGGTTGTGGCCTGCAACCCAGGCATGTGCCCTGACTAGGAATTGAACCTGCGATGCTTTGGTTCGCAGCCCATGCTCAATCCACTGAGCTATACCAGCCAGGGCAATAACCGGACTTTTAAGAACCCCTTCTTCTTCCTGTGCACTGAAGCCCTGGGACTCTTTTTAAAGATTTTATCTATTTATTTTAGAGATGGGGAAGGGAGGACGAAGGAGAGGGGGAGAAACATCGATGTGAGAGAGAAGCATCAATCAGTTGCCTCTCACACATACCCCAACCAGGACCAAACCTGCGACCCCAGCAGGTGCCCTGGCCAGGAACCGAACCTGCGACCTTTAGCTTTTTGGAATGATGCCCGACCTGCTGAGCCACGATGGTCAGGGCTGAAGCCTGGAATTTTAATATCAGAGAACCATCGTTCTTTGTCACGGTGCCCCTGTGGGAGACAGCGGCGAGCCTTCAAGACCTTGACTTACTGAGCTCCTATGGTCCTGATTCCCACATTCTAAGTAACATTATTAGTGATAGAGAATCACAAACCACACAGACTAGAGCAGCTGACCCTTGAACAACCCAGGGGGAGGGGTCAGGGAAGCCAAACCCCCATACAGCTGAGAATCCACATATAACTTTTAACTCCCATAAAACCTAACCCCTAATAGTTTACTGTTGCCCAGAAGCCTTGCAGATGACATAATCAGCCCATTAGCACACATTTTTCTATGTTCCATGCATTTATACTGTATTCTTACAATGAAGTAAGCTAGAGGGAAAATGCCATTAAGAAAATCATAAAGAAGAGAAAATACATTTACAGTATTTCTTGAAAAAAATTGGTGTGTAAGTGGACCTGTGTATTGCAAACCAACACTCTTCAAGGGTCACCTGAAGGGACAGAATCATATTTTCCTCTAAGATGCATCATCCTTCAGCCCCCAGGCTTGTAAAGCTTTTTTATTTTTTGGTTGGTTGATATTCTCGTTGCAAGCTGTTTACGAGCTGTGAGCCTTCAGCTCTCAAGCTCATAATAGAGCCTCGGGCACGTAACAGGAGAAAGTCATGCGTTGAACCAGGTTCTTCTGTTGGAAATCCGAGGATTCTAACTGCATCATTAAACTGCATGGGGGCTGCCAGGCAGGCAGGATGACACCGTGGAAGAGGCTTACCCGTCTGAGGCTGAAAGAACTGGGCGAAACCACCACTACGATGTGTTGCTCGTGTGGCCTTGGACCTGTTACTTAAGCTCTCTCAACCTCAGTGTCTCTTCTTCATTTGCAACATTTCTTTCTTACACATGCTGTAGAGCTCAAAAGAAGATTATAGATGATACAATAAAACCTCGTGTCCGACAAATAGTAGCTATAATGACGGTTTAACCTCCAGACAGGTGCACTGAACACGGCACACATAAATTAATTAATTACTAGATAATTACTTACATAACTAATTACTAAAATTCTGTGACACACCAAAAACATATTATATTTTTGCATAGTAGAATATAAAAATAGGCATAATTTTTTCTGATTCGCACTGGACGGCTATGGTTGGGTTGGCTGTGGTCTCTTTTTTGTTCAACGATCTGAGGGAAAAGAGGTCAGTGCCCCGGCTCAGCAGCTGTGAGCTGGGTGTCCTGACAAGCCCTGCGGCACAGCGGTTGCACGTCGCTGTGATAGAGTCTGTGACCATCTCCTGTGTTGGCCTCGGGGGCAGTTAAAGAAGCAGAAAACACAAGGCCTGTGTTGGGAGGTAGTTGGTGCCTAATAAGAACTCTCAATGATGGGGGGAAACTGGGACAAGAGTAATAGAACAAAAAGGAAGGAAGGAAGGAAGGAAGGAAGGAAGGAAGGAAGGAAGGAAGGAAGGAAGGAAGGAGAAAGAGAGAGAAAGGGAGGGAGGAAGGGAAGGAGGGAGGGAGGGAGAGAGGGAGAGAAAGAGCGAAAGAGCGAGCTGGTGTGGCTCAGTGGATTGAGCTCTGGTCTGCGAACCAAAAGGTTGCTGGTTCGATTCCCAGGCAGGGCACATGCCTGGGTTGCAGGCCAGGTCCCCAGTAGGGGGTGCACGAGAGGCAACCACACACTAAAATTTCTCTACTTCCCCCCCTCCCCTCTCTCTAAGTCCATAAAGGCAAAGAATGCAAAGTTATGACTATGCAACGTCATGTCCAGCACTGACCTCTGGACCTCGCTAACAATGTCACAGCCACTCAGCCAGGTCACTTTCAATGTCTCCTTTGGACTCAGCGTATTTGGAGGCCCAAAGGCACTGTGAACTGAAACAAAATGGCAGGCAGCTGGTTGGAAGAGAAATTACACACACAACAGACAGGAGGTAGTCACTGGCCATGGAAATGGGCCAAAGGGAAGAAGCATTTGCTACAAGTGGCTGAGCCCAGTGCGAGCTGATTGCCCCTGGAATGCCAGCAGTGGCGAGGTGGCCACCCAGCCCTAATGATAATCTTCCTTCTCGTTCCAATACTTTCTGATACACTTGCTTTGCGTCTTTCTCTTGGGAACTAACAGGGAATATGCAGGTGCAGTGCAGCGGCAGTTAATCGCACAATGAGAACCTACCGTTGTCCACCAGATCCCAGTGGGAACAAATTACATGTCAACCCATGATTTCCTAACAGAACTGACTTCCACTGGGGGAGAGGGACAAGCGGCGGCAGTGTCCCCTTTCTCAGGAACATCCTGTCGTGCAGAGTGATGGGCTGCAGTAATCGGGGCGTATCACGCACAGCAACTACCGGCGGAGACCGGCGATGAGTGAGAGGCTGGCTGCCCACGTGACAGCTCCCGGCGGAAGGGAGCGCGGGCAGAGGAGCCTGGGGAGGCTGGCTGGCATTTGTTTCCGTTCTAACAGGGGGACCGGCAAGCTCGCACTCCGTGGAGAGTGACAGGCCATCTCCGATACTGGCAAACACAGAGGGGGTGTCGTGAAGGTGGGGCGTGAATAGTTGGGGGATCCAGGGCTCCTCGTTGCTAGGGAAGCGCTGCAGCGCTAGCTGGGAAGCACACAGAATCGCGCCTGCGCAGTGGTCACACAGTGTCCCACGGGGAGGCTCTGGGGTCAGAAACGAGCTGCCCACCATCCGAAGAGAAGTTTGAAAGCCAGAGAAACAGAGCAGATACGCTGATTTTCCTTCCATGTCCATTCTGAGTCTCTTATGGCTAGCAACGGTGGGAAACGGATTAGAAATTGTTTCTGAAGGCAATCGCATAGAGCTCATTGCAGAAACACTGCATTTCCCCGTCCCCGGGGTCTCCGCTTCTGTGACCCCGGTTGTCACTTTCCGTTTCTGTTGAGGTGTCTCCAGAGGGAGACCTAGGGAGAACTCAGCACGTGTTAGGGTTTGACCTTTAAAACAGGTGCCTTCGCTCTTCTTCGCTGGGCTGGCTCCTTGCTGCAGGAGCAGGACCCGAACCAACAAAACGGCCTCTGAGGTTTTAGTTTTCTTCCCCAGGAGCCAGGGCGGGGAGGGGGGGCGCGTTGCATAGAGGTGTATGTACGTGATTCTCAGTTTTTAACAACTCAAAGACACAATCGGATGAATGAGAGTATAAATCAAATGCTTCTCCAAGAATCAATCACCAATAAATATTTAGTCAATGCGAGGAAGTAAGAGAAAGAAAGGAAGAGGAAACGAAGAGGACAGAGAGGAAGGGAGGAGGAGGGGGAGAGGGTGGGGGAGCTAGGGGAACAGGCACTTCCTGCCGAGGCCAAGGGCCTCCCATCGCCATTGGGGCAACTCCCGGATCAGTCGAAGAACACAGTTTCCCGTGTGATCAGACCCACCTTGTGTGCTGCAGAGTCCACTGGACTGAGGCTCGACTCCGTTCCGAGCCCCCCTTTTTTTAAGCAGCTTTAACATCAAAGCCTTGTTAACTCCTTGCCTTTGGCTGTCTGGAAAGAAGACTTCGATCTCCCTGCACACCTTCCAGACTCACTGCTCCCTTCTCCAGAGTCTCTTATCTCTTAATGAGTCTGGGGTTGGCCAAGGCCTTCTTCCTGGGATGGCCAGGTGAAATATGATGCCGAGTTGAATCTGAACTTCTGGTGAACAGCTAATTTTTAGTGTATGTCCCGACTATTACACGGGACCAAAAAAGGGTTTGTTGTTTATGGGAAATTCAAACGCAACTGAGCGTCCTGTGTTTTTGTTTGCTAAAGCTGGCAACACTTTGGAGGCATTCTGATGCAGGTGGCTACTGTGGGGGGTCTCCTCACCTGGAGTCATGTGGCCAGTGCCCCACCCCCACCGCCCCGGGTTAGAAGGGCTCCCCCACGTCCTGGCAGCTCTGCAGACCTGGCAAAACTCCTTCTAACCCAGGGAGGAAACATTTTCTCTCTACCACTCTGCTTTCCTGCAGATCTTCCTGCCCCTTCAAATCAGCATTTGCACAAAATCGCATCTCATCAAGTGACATAATGCTGCATATAAATCATCGCAACTGGATTTTTAAAAATGCTGTTTCTGGTTTCTTTTCTCCATAGCCTGAACTTGAAAGTGTCTGAGCTTTTAAAGAGACACGGCATCTGCTCCCCAGGGTCTCTCCACTCTGCGGCTGCCATCATGCCACGTGGACGCTCCCGGCTCTCTGCTCTGCCCTGCGGCGGCCGCGAGGGCTGTGACGCCGAGCTGGCCATGTGGCATTGCACGGCTTCGACGTGAGGGGAGCCAGTCCCCGCTGGGAGTCTCTCGTGTGCTCAGCTTCCGTGGGGAGGGCCGGACGAGAGCGTAGAGACTGCTAGACTCATCACTCTGCTTTCTTAGTGGGACCTGTCATTTTGACCAAGTAGTGTCTATGTGACATAGCGATTAAAGTGCATGGACACAAACAGTGATTTGATAATATTTACAGACAAAAAGCTACAACACATACACATATGAATACATATATACATATGAATACATGTATGCTTAGGTAGGACCTGCGTCTGACACGGCTCTTTCAATAGACAAAGGGGGGTGGGAACTGGGGGAGCCACACGCAGACAGCTCCCACAGAAGGAAGCTCCTGACTTAAACACCCAGGGATTCCTGAGGGTGAACTGGTGAGGCCACAAAGTGAGATGTTTAGTGACTTTCTTTGTTGGTGAGGTACAGGAGAAGCAGCTGCACTTGAGATCTGTCACAGGAAGTTCCCACTCAGGCTGGACAGGCGCAGCAAGTCCACACACCCGAGAGGCAGCCCTGAGCGTGCGGATGACGAAGGACACTGTGGAAAGGTGAGTGACAGGAGCTGCGTGAGCAAAAGCGCTGTGGGGGCTGGGTTCGGGGTGGGGGCAGGCCGACCCGGGCTCGTGGGAGCGAGGAGCCCATGCCCCAGGGCACCCCGTCCCTCCTGGCCACCCCGGTGGGTGGCGTTTGCTGGTGGTCACAGATGTAGACACGACTAGGATGCAGTGAGGGCTGGGGGAGCGCAGGCCGGGCAGGCGGACAGTGGGCTCTACCATTCCCAGTAGTTTGACCTCACCTGAATCTGCAGCCGGTTTGAAGAGAATCGGCAAAATAAAATAAAATACCGTAAAGAAATCAAAACCTCTGGGCATCCATCTGGTGAGAAGGGCCACCTTCCACACACGAGTGTGGAGACAGAGGTGACAAGCTCTGAGAGAGAGGAGGAGCCAGGAGCAGGCACTGCTGGTGTCTGGGGTCGTTCCTGGGATGAGCTGCTGGACGTGGGGAGCCTCACAGTCCTCCTGGCAAAGCAGCAAATGGTCTGGACAACTGCTCACTAGGAGGGTGGAGTGAGTGAGCTCCCGAGGAAAAAGTGTTCTCTCAGTGTGGGGTCTGGAGGGGGCAATGGAGGGAGGTAACTGTGGGAATTACAGGGTCCCTCACTTTCTGTCTCCGGTCAGGTGCTTGGTCATTTAGGGGGGTCAGGATGCAGAGCATTATGGGAGTCACAGGCTGCTCCATGCAGGGGGGAAGTGGCGATGATCCAACCAGCCCCTCCACTCCTCAGGTTGGCACCTCCTCCTGAAGGTGCCCAGTGGCAGGCGATGTGGACTGGGGGGCCCTGGACTCAGCTAGCCCCGCCGTCCTGGGTGTTACCCGGGAGAGGAGTACGGCTTTGCCCTGGAGCCCAGCCAAGGGTTACTGTAAGTGGCTCCCTCTTTTCCTGGGTGGCTCTGGCTTTAACCAGCTTCCCTGTCTTCCCCACTACCCCACCCTCATGCCCGGTCATTGAAGTTCTTGACCACAGGACCATGAAATCTCCAAGCTGGTGTGGTCTGATCCAGCATCATTGTTCCCTAGCACCACACAAAGGCAGGGACCCACACTGCAGGGCAGGGACCCACACACTGCAGGGCAGGGACCCACACACAGTGGGTCAGGGGAGGAGGGCACCTGTCAATCAACCCTCCCTCCAACACTGCTTCCTTTTTCACAGTCCTTTCTATCAATTCCTCAGCCTGGTGCCCCCAGCCCCTCCCTCAGGAAACCCTCCTTTCCTGAAGGAGCAGGAGGTTCTGAAGCTCCCTCCCAGGGCCTGGAGCCTCAGGTCAGATGCACGAGCTCCCTGCTTCAGGAATCTGCACTAGAGAAGGGGGTGCGGAGGAGAGGGAGGAGGGCTTGAGTCCCGGGAGCTGGGTGAGGGCACCGATCCCACGCCCACCTGCTGACCGGCAGGACGGAGGCGGCTCCTCGGGAGCCTGGAAGCGGCACCGAGAGCCCTCTAGCCTTACTTCTCTCTGGGACACAGCACAGCTGGATTTCACGATGCGGAAAAGACTTTTCTTCCACACTCATGGATGTGGCCTTGGCCCCTGTGAAGTAAAAACCCAGCCTCATCTGGCTGAGGGGCACTGCAGTCCCTCCTGGACCTGACCTTGGCGCTGAGGAAGGGCACGTGAGCTGGGATGGCGCTCGGTCTGCTTGCCATCTGGCTGGGTGGCAGGCTCGAGCCAGAGTACGTGTTTTTATTCCCAATCACTCTTCCTCGTTCATGGGCTTTCCGATTGCCCCTCCGCTGTTATCAATGACACCCTGTCACTAACTCACAGTCCCAGACCGAGAAAGTCTAGGAAAGATGTGACCGCTTTGCCCATCGGTAGCAGGGAGATCTCTGGAGGAGAAAGAAGGGCCCAGGCGGCATTGTTAGAATAGAAAAGAACAGCGGTCTCCCCCTGGCCACCGTGGGCGCGAGGAACTCCGAGGGTGAGGACATGGAAACTTGGGGGCTCCTCAGAAGACCACGTAAAGGAGAAGGATTGTGGCTCTTAGGTTAAAGTGGGCCTGACACTGCGTGCCCCACCCACGTGACACGTCAGCAGGGCAGTGCCTGTGCCAAGGTCAATGCTGGCAGACGGATCACATCCAGGACCTGGAGGGTTTCACCGCAGTGAGGGGTATGAAAGTCTTAGTCGAGGAGGATCCAGAGAAGGGTAGACTTCCCCTCAAGCATGTCAGCTGTGCAAGGGACCAGGGAAACGGAAGGTATTTCAGTGTGTTCGTCTGCTCGTGGGGATGGTCCAGCGGAGAAGAAGCAACACCAAGAAACGGGGAGGGAACAGGACAGAGCAGCACCCGTGGGTAGGTGGGGGGACGTGGGTTTGGGGGTCGTGGAGGCGTGCTCTCTGACAGAAAAGCACACACAGCTCACCCAAGAACCTTAACCTTCCTGTGCCTCAGTTTCCTCACCTGTGAAATAAAAATGGTGATGCATCTGTCACCCAGGGTTGTGATGGGATGGAGTGATCAATGCACGTGAAGGACTGTGCTAGGAAGGGACACTCAGCACTCGGTAACGCTAGTTCTTATCTTCTCCCACCTCTATCCACTGTAACGGGAGGAAGGGGAGAGGGGGCCCAGAAGACACACATGGATTGGCTGGTGGGTGGGTGAGAGCATGGTCTCCTATGAGTGTCCACTTTCCTAATGAGGCAGAAAGCAAGCTCACCAGAGAGAGGAGGGTCGTGCGGCCACAGCAGAGTCACGAGGCCTCTGTGCGTGACTGCAAAGGGACTGGGGAGGCCTGCACAGAGCCACAGGGGAGACAAGTCTAGGTGCCGGTGGAAGAGGCAGGCGGCTTGGGCCTGGGTGCTAACCGAGGTGAACAGGATGTAGAGCACTGAGGGATCAGCCCAGATGGCTTCTTGGGGGGTGGGGGCGGACTGGGCCGGCGCTCTGCAGCTTGCCATCGGCCAGCCCCAAGCACCTGGCAAAGCTGCCCTGCAAATCTAGCGCAGTGGCCTGGAGCTCACACACGCAGGTGCTGGCTGCAGTTTTGGGCCTCGTGGCCAGGAGGTTCGTTGACCGAAGGAGCCGAAGATAATTATTAGAGGCTAGAGAGTCTGCAGCGAACTGCGGGTAGGAGGGGCTGACGTCAAGTGGTCCTGCAGATTCATGGTGTCACACCTGTCACTCAGTGTGCAGTGAGTTCATTCATTTTGGGTCCTAGGACCCTGGCCACAGATGTCCCGGCTGGAGTCCGCAGGATGTCCAGGAGCCCGAGGCATTCCCTTGTGAAGACGCTCCATCCTGACTGTGGCTGAGGCCCCTCCTATTTGCTCGTCCACTAAGTAAACCTTGACAGAAGGAGCCATCTCGGCCCAAGCAGTTTTTGGAATTAGGACTGCACATCGGTCTTGGGATGCGCAGAGCTTTATTTAAAGTCTATGGCAATTACTTCCAGGGACCAGTAGAGGGGGCTGTTCAGAACTTGAGCACAAAGGAAAGTGACTAAAACGAAAACCAGGTTTTGAGGCCAAAGCCTACCTCCCCCCCAACCCTCAGTTTCTGCTCAGGTACCACCCACAGCCCTGTGAAGCCTAGAGGGGCTTCTCGAGGTCATGAGCTGCACCAACAGACCGATTCGGAGACCAGCTACCAGCTGCAGGCGAATTCCCACGTGGGGACCGAACATGCTGTAGCCTCCCCCAGTGCACGCCAGGCCGAGGGAGAGGTGGCCGTCCCCAGGTGCTCTGGTGCTGCTGGCCAGGAGCTGCTGTCGCTGACCCACCAGGGGTGGCCCTCTTGCGTCAGGCTCCTCCAGGGTGCAGCTGTCAGGGCCTTTGATGCCGGCCACGCAGGCGGATGCCAGCCACGCAGGCGGATGCCAGGAGAGGAAGCCCTTTCCCGAGGCAGCAGAGGCGTCCAGCGAAGGGACGGGAGTGGGAGACCTTGGGGTGTGTTTGAAGAACAGGAAGGCGTCTCCAAGGTTAGACATTAGCCTGGGGCGGCTCGGAGGGTGTGGAAGGCAGGGGGAGGCGGTTCCACTTGTAACCCTAACAAGCTCTGGCTTTCTTCCTGGCGTGAGAGGGATCCAGGTGGGGGCCGGGAGGGGAAGCATTCAGTTCAGCCGCAGCAGCGTGTGAAGTCCGTTCTCAAGCGCTCCGCACGATCTCACAGTAACAAACCTCCTAATGACTTCCTCAGTGGTGCGGTGGCTCGGAGCCGAACTCGGCCGCTCCGGGGTCGGCAAACACCCTCCCATCTGGACCTGGGGAGCATGGGATCGTTCTCACATCCTTGTTGAGGTCCGAACCGCGGCAGATGCTCGGCCTCTTCTCAAAGAGCCGGGTCGGGTGGCGGCCTTGACACCGACTCAGTGAGGGTTAGATGGAGAGAGGTGGTGCGGGCGGAGCCGTGGGATAATGGGAGAGGAGGGGGCAAGACTGCAGGGCGTTTTGAGCTATTTTAGCAGCAGAACCCGCTTTTCCTCCGTGAGTCTGACTGAAGCCCAGCTCTGGACTGAGGAAGACAGAGCTGCTCTGGGCGCGAAGGGAGAGTTCCTGGGCCTCTCCCCCATCGCCCAGGCAGCCGCCGCTGAGGGTCTCAGTCGGCCCGCAGCAGACCTGACAGCCCACTCGTCTTCAGCTGGCTTTCCTCTTGATGAAAAGAGGAACATGTTTTAGAATTAGCCTTTAAAAGTCTGTGATTTATTCAGCCTTTATGAGGAAGGTAATGCTGTGCTTGCTGCAACGTGGATGAAGACATGATGCTCAGTGAAAGTAGCCGGTCACAGAAGGACAGATGCTGTGGGATTCCACCTACAGGAAGCCCTAGAGGAGGTGCCTGCAGAGAGACAGGAAGAAGACAGTGGCGCCAGAGGCTGGGGGTGAGGGCGGGTAGTACAAGGATTGGGAGTCAGGGTTTAACGGGGACACAGTTTCAGTCAGGGAAGGGGGACAGGCCGAGGAGGCAGGTGGTGTCCATGGCTGCACAGTGATGTGAACGCACCGAACACGGCTAACAGCACACGGAAAAGTGGTCAGGATGGTAAATGGTATGTTGTGTGTATTTCACTACACACACACACACACACACACACACACGAAACCTATGATTAAGAGTTGATGAAGAATATAGCTCTGGCTGGTGTGGCTCAGTGGACTGAGTGCCAGCCTGCAATCCAAAGGGTCGCAGGTTCAATTCCCAGTCAGGGCACATGCCTGGGTTGCAGACCAGGTCCCCAGTAGGGGGCGCGAGAGAGGCACCACACATTGAGGTTTCTCTCTTTCTCTCCCTTCCCCTCTCTCTAAAAATAAATAAATAAAATATTTTAAAAAACAAAAAGAATATAAGGGAATGACGGCCGCAGTGTCACTGGAGGTCACCCTTCCATTCACATTTTCAGAACTGAAACCGCTGACTGAAGTGCTTGTCTTGTTCTGAAGACTCCAGCCTGCTGTTCAGCTTCCCAAACGCAGGGCTGCGGAGGTGCCGTGGGCCCTGAACTCGGTCAGTGCGCCCCGCCCACCCCGTCCATCCCACTGGCCTCCTGTCCCGGGCAACCAGCGGGGTTAAGCTCATTCTATGGAGAGGACTCTGCCCAGGAGCGCAGCCCACGCTGTGGGTGGGGCTCAGAGTGATCCCGCCCACAACGCGACCCAGCTTCCTGGTCTCCAGCTTCTTACATTTCTGGTCTGGAGTCCAGTGCTGGGCTTGGAGGACTGAATCAGAACTGTTTCTAGCTTTCGTTCCACTGGAAAGCCCCCTGGCTCTCAGAGGCTCCGTGGGGGTCTGTGTGCAGAACCCGCGGCCCCTCCCCCGCCGTCACTACCGCTCTTGCCTGGACTCAGGTCCTGGAATCACAGGGCCAGGCCCCAAACTGTCCCAGAACCATTTCAAAGGCACCTTATGATGCATCTGCAAAGCTCCCTGAGTGCTTACGACACAGGGACATCAGGCTTGGGGGACTTCCGGGGAGGAAAAAGACAAGCTCCTGATTTCTAACACTCCAAGTCTCTAATTAGTTACATATAATGGGGACGTGGCACATAGAGAAAAATCACTATTTTATGAAGATATTAGTAAATACCAAACAGTTTTTAGACTAGTTGGGGTATATTCCATTTGAATAATCAGAATGGTAAACCATTTTAAAGAAAGCATTGTAATCACGTTCGGGTTTGCTGACTAGCAGCAAAATGCTCCCCCTGGCCCAGTGCAGCATTGACGGTTCTTTCGGTCGCAGGTGCTGGGATCTCCTGACCCTCCTGGCTCACGGAGAATGAGAGGCGGTGTGTTTCTCCTGCTACCTCAAAGCCCAAGGGCACGGCGGGCTGGAGCTGCACCTCCGGCCAGGGAAGGGCAGGGAAGGGGGAGGGGGACAAGCCTGGGTGGGGGGGGCATGGAGAGCCAGACCAGGTGCATGACCAGGGACCTCTACTGACCACCTGGTCACATGGGGCCATCTTCTTGGGGGCCGTGAGAATAAATGTGTCCCAGGACAATTGTTCCAGAAGAGGGGGAGGGAGAACCCAACCCCGGACTCTTGTGTCTCCTCGGTCACAACCTGCCCCGTGGATGTCAGCCCTCCCACACTGTGCTGAGCAGGTGTGAGCTCCTGGAGGGGCAGGTGACCTCGAACGCCGCAGCCTCAGCTGGGAAGGCACTACAGAGCCTGCGCACGGGGGAGGCCGCCCGGACTGCACTGCGTGGGGTTGACAGGGCGCCTGCAGAGCTGCCGCCCGTAGCGATGGAAGACCTGGGTCCGTGGGTCCCAGGGGAAGGTGAGGCGAAGGCACCTGATGACAAGCAAGGGCTGTTTGATTCGCATGGGAGGAGCTGGCTACAGAAAGGCCAAGTGCGGGCCAAAGCGGCTGCAGGCCGAAAGCTGCCCGAGGGTCGGAGAAAGGCGAGGCCCTTTGGGTCAGCCCCGAGTGGTGAGGAGGAAAGGCTGGGGAAGGGGAGAGACAGAAGGCCAGGCACAGGCTGTGCCCCAGACGGACACCTGCCCAGAGACTCCCGCCAGGTCCCGGGAGCGTGAGGCGCTTTTTTGGCACATTGTCCTCTTTATTAAGCTAAACGTCTGCGTAATTTTGTTGTCAGTGTTCATTTGTTTTGTGAAAACCGTTCTTCATGAAATAAAACTCAGCTCAGCCCAGATGGAATTATCGGGAATTCCAGATGAACGACATCTGAGCCATGTGTCCACGCAGCGCCGGGTCTTCAGGATGCTGGAGACCCAGGGGACGCGGGGCTGATGGTGCTGGCCGAGCCAGGCGGGGCTGAACAGGAGAGGGATCTCCAGGGAGGTGAGTGTTTTGCTGAGTTGGGGAGGGCCAGGGGTTGGCAGGAGGAAGCTGGGGGACATTCAGTCTCTGGGAACACAGGACCCTAAAAAGAAGGGATGCAACAGACCCTCTCCTGGCGAGGATAACTAGTCATTTTCTCTTAAAGAGGACTTCGGGGACTCCACAGTGGGCGTGACTGCTAAACTGGGAAGCCGGTGAGTAACCAGGCCAAGCAACATTCTTTTGTGTCGTGGCTGTCCTTCCAGGTCCCAAGGTGCCGTCAAACGGCCCTGCTTGGAGTGAGGTTCTGAGCTGGAAGCAAACTGAATTCACTAGCAGTTTGTGAGTTCCCCAAAGGACCCTCAGACCTAGGCCCAGAGCCAGGCCTGTTGCTGAAGCAGAGGGAAGGGCCCACTGCGTCCTGTGTGCATTGTCCCGAGTGGGGATTGAGCTCACGGGCCCCAGGGAAGCGGGCATTTCCAGGACAGGGACAGGGGCAGAGACTACCCAGCGTGGTCTCTGAACAAAGTCGTGAGAAGGCGGGGCTCATTCGATGATCCATATCATTAAAGATCCAGATAAGATGACCTTTTGGGGGGCTCCTCCCAGGGTGACTGACCATCCCAGCTTCCTAGAGACTTTCCAGAAAGTTCTGTATCCTGGCAAGCCCCTTAGATCTGGGAGACCAGGACGGCTGGTCACCTGACCTCCTTCTCCTCAATTCCAGCAACGCTTCTCCTGAGAGCGCAGACCCTGCCTTCCCGCAGACAGCCTGAGAAGCCCCCACGCTGATGAGAACATGCTGCACAGACTCAAAGACCCACTAGGCCCCGGGGGCAACATAAACCGGTGGAGTTGCCAAATGTGTTTCACAAAAGCCCCTTGAATTGTGTTCTTTCAACATTCTCCGCTTGCATATCACACAGGTGTGGTTACTGACCACTTCCCCCGGGTGACTTCCCTCTGATCCTCAGGGTGAGACGAATAGCAGTGCCCATGCAGTGATGACAGAGGGAGACCTGGGGCTCCATGTCGGGGAGACGACGGAGAGCAGCGGGGTTTGCACCCCCAGCCTGTCCCGCAGAGAGGGCGGTTGCTGCGCGGGGCCCCGGAGGTGCTGTACGAGGGAACAGGGCTCGAGTGACCAGTTCCGATTCTTGGAGATAAGCTGGAATTTGCCAATGTGACATTCAATCAGTTTTGAAATGCAGAAGCACAATGAATGAGTTTAAAAAGGCCATGTGACCCCACTTTGGGGGGGAAAAACAAAACAACAAAACATGTCCGTGAGTGGCGTCTGGCTCCAGGGCAGCCCGTGGGTACCCCGTGGACTGGACCCCACAAGCAGCCGTCACTGCAACCGCCCTTCTTCCCTAATTGCTGAGTTGTGACGCTGGCACCTGGACATTTAAAATCTCATCTGCAGACATCTGCTGGTTTTCAGAAAAAGTCACTGCATGGCCCGGGGAACAGAGGGGAGGTGTGGCTGCAGCCTGCCTCTGCTTTGGGCTTTCCCAGGGCGCTGCCTCACCCCAGGCACTACCACCAATACACCCGCAGTCCCAGAGCGCCCTGCCGTTTCATCCCTCCACTGCCCCCACAGTCATCAAGGGAACAACCGGGGAGCAACCGAACCAGCCATCTAGGGCTGGGGGTGCCGCAACTAATCACCTCTGGCCCCACGCCACCTGGAGGACCACACCACAGGCCGGGGTCAGAGCTGCTCTCCTCCTACAGAGCAGCGAGGGTAATGGCCCGGGAGGGGTCTCAACAGGCAGGCGCTAATTCCCTCCGGCCCAGAGAGAAGTGATTGGAAGACGCGGCTATGGAGCAATGGCGTGGAGGAGGCCGTCTTATCTGGATGTTTAATGATTCCAGCTTAAGGCAGGAGAGAAGGCAGGGAGCCAAAAGAGAGCTTTTAGCACTTAAACATCGTCGAAAGAATGTGTTGTTGAAGTGGTCCCAGGGGCCCTGGCTGGTGTTAGATCAGTGGATTGAGCACTGGCCTGTGAACCAAAGGGTCGCCGGTTCGATTCCCAGTCAGGGCACATGCCTGGGTTGCAGGCCAGGTCCCCAGTAGGGGGCGCATGAGAGACAACCACACACTGATGCTTCTCTCCCTCTCTTTCTCCTTCCCTTCCCCTCTCTCTGAAAATAAATAAACAAATATTTAAAGGAAAAAAAAGAAAGGATCCCTAGTTGGCAAAGGAGGCACTGTCTCCTCCGGGAACACAGTCATCGACATCACCCCAGGTTGGGTTTGCCCAGCTAATGGGCCAGTGGACAGGCCGAACATCTGCAGAGGCTTTGTAAAAATAATCATTAAAATCTCATTTCAAAGATCCCGTTATGATGGAAAATTAGCTTGTTATGCCATGTTAACTGGGCTCTGCGTCCTGACTGGGAGCCAGCAGTTACATCATGATAATTTAATGAGTTCATCAAATCAGCTCCCTGGGGCTGGTGATGCACCGCCATATCTGCTCATCACCTTTGTTCCTAACGGGCTCAACCTCCCCCCGCCAGCATTGTCTTATTGGCCGAGAAAACACGGCCCTGCGTGCAGTGGGGGCCACCAAAGAGAGCCCTCCCTCGACTTTGCAGAAAAGCGAGACACAGGAGTTGCCCCCCAAAGACAGGCTCCAGTAACACAGACAGCAGCCTGGGTATTTTTGGAGGTTCAAAGGCCATGCAGCCCTGCAGAATGCCATCCCGGGAACGGTGCCCCTCACTCCTAAGATCGGATCGGACCACTCCCCGGCCGTTTTGTCAGCCTTCCCTCTGCCTTCGGCTTCCTTCCTCCACCTCCACCGAACACACCCGCCCCTTCCTAGGAATTACTGAAATTCGCTCCTGAAAGACAAGACCCTCCCCCGGTGTACTTGGGTGTGTGAGGGAATTCCCTCTCTTGCAAATAGCCCCGTGTGCCTGGTGTGTTCGTGGGAGTTGACAGCCCACGTGGATCAAATATTCCATGGTCGGTGAACTCAGCGAATGTTTCTGCATGGGCAAGTTGGCATTTTATGCTACGAGGACTGGGAAATTGAGGGGCTGATACACCCAACATCAGGTGAATGAAACAACACACCAGGCCAAACCACCTCATGCCTGTTACTGCTGCCAGCGCGGAGAGCAGTCTGGGAGTGAAGCCAGAAGGCCTGGGATCTGCTTTCGTCTGGACTCGTCCGAACTCTGGTCTCACCTCTAGTCCAGTGTGCAGCTGTGTGCAGCACACACACACACACACACACACACCCCACTCTTCCCTCTGCCAGTGCCAGATCGATGCAGACCAACTGAAACAATCCCCACAACCTAGCAACTGGATGTTTATCTGATGAATGAAGCCACAATAACTACACTTTTTTTAAAAACCCAGGAGTAAATCTTTAACATGCTGTGTATTTTCAGTGCACTGTGCTATGTACTATGGTGGATTAAAAAAAGAAAAGAGGCACAGTTCTTGACCTTGCAGAGTTGGCAGGACCAGTAGAGTGGAGAGAGATATGATAGCAGGTAGATAAGATAAGGTGGGAGGTGGGCAGACAGATGGATAACCAGACACAGATAGATAATCTATTAGTCAATTCCGGGGTATTGGTTGGGGCTGGGTAAGCACACCCTGAGCTCCTTGGGGCAGGCCGTAGGGAGGGGAGGTCAGGAGCAGCTGGAATCCCATGGCCGTGAGCTGAAACTCTTGTCCAAGGGGAGGACTCTCCCTTTCTCTGTGCAGGGAAGGCCTAGGTCCCCTTTCAGACCTCCCAGCAGGTTAAGGCAGGCCCGCCTGGTTAGTTCCCTAACTTCAGGTCAGGTGGTTGAAGACTCTAATTCCATGCATGGAGTCCCTGGAGAGGAGCGCCTGGGCGAGTGTGTGACCGAAAGCCTGGGAGAAGGGCTGTGTCTCACAGCCCACCCTTCCCACCCACTGGGTAGGGAACTCTGGGGAATGTCGTTTAGCCTAGCTAAGTCGACACACCTCAAAACCATCGCGACAGCGCAGTTTTTGAAAAAGGACAGTATGAACACCCACAGCACGACGGGAAATAGCACAAGGCGACGGACCTACCACGATGAATGGGGTCTAAAACAGGTGAGTGTGTGTGTGTGTACCTGTGCACTGGTGATTCAGTCTCCTCCGGTCCTTAAAGGACCAGGCTCCCCGCCTCTGGGTGAGCGAAGGACACCGCTGTGCTGGCCACGCGCTGCCGGCGGAAGAGGCTCACGGACACCAGCTCGGCCACTGGGAGCCTTGCCTACGGGCAGCAGACGGTTGTCCTTGCGTACAATGACAACTGTACAATACGTGGTGAAATGCATTGGAAACGCCCACAGGGGCCTCGCTGGGCACGGCCCAGCCTATCAAGCATGAGCTTTTCTCTGAAACCGGCGGCGGCTCTTTCTGGTTGGAGCGCGTGTGTCTTGATTTCTCGGCGGGGCCAGGGATGGGTTGTTTCTCTTCTGCCGTCGGCCCCTGCTGGGTGATTGAAACCTGTCCGGTGCCCAAACTCGAATCCAAAGACCAGTGCGAACTCCAGGTGCTTCGTGGCACCTCGGCCGCTGCCGCTTGTTTGAAGGGGATGGCGCCAGCGCATTCCTTGTGACTAACTAAACACCTAACCAGGTCACAGGATTCAAACACAACAGTCAGGAGGTGGAAGGGGGAGGAAGAAACCACAGCTCTCCTGGGTGGGGGTCATTATTTCTTAGCACGCGGTGACTTTTCCCAGCGAGGAAGCGCGGTGGCCACTACTGCTCTGCCCAGGAGAAGTCCTGGGGCTCGCCCCAACCCAGCTAGGGGTCTGCTGGCCCTCGGGCCTGGCGCTGCCCCAGATGAAGCAACAGCTGCAATGCCTCAAGAAGACACATGAAGGGCAAAGTATTTATTTTGGCAGCTGCTATTTGCAGGCCTGCCGGCATAAACAGTGGTGGGCTTGAGTGTGTCTTGGAAGGTGCTGGTGTGTTCCATGCGGGAGGCACAGGGCCACTCGCTGCTCACCATGTGTAGCCAAGACTGGGGCGTGGGCATGTGGCAGAAGACCAGTGGGAGGTGCCGGGGCCTGAGCTGTGCCCCTGAGTCAGGCAGGCCAGGCGGGGGGGCGGGGCACCACATGTTTGGTCCTATTCGGGAAACACGTACAAAGCAGAGTAGGAAATCGTGTATGTGTCAGTTTCTGGCACATCCCTAGAGATTGATTTGGGTTTGGGGGGACCTGGGAATGCACATTTTTACAAGTATTTTACCATGTGATTCTGACAGTGGTGGCTTGAGAAGCCCTCATCTAAAGCACAGAAGCTCTAGAATGTCAGAACCAGAATGTTAAAAAGAACCTTAAAAGACTTTTAAATTTTAAATTTAATTTCCATATGTAGCAGGAAAGGGGCGGGACCCATGGAAGCAAGCGATGAAATCTTATTAAAAGACACAAAACAGCCCTGGCTGGTTTGGATTGAGGCCTGGCCTGGATTGAGCACCGGCCTATGAACCAAAGGGTTGCGGGTTTGATTCCCACTCAGGGCACATGCCTGGGTTGCAGGCCGGGTCCCCAGCTGCGGGGGGATGTGCGAGAGGCAACCACACATTGCTGTTTCTCTGCCTCTCTTTCTCCTTCCCTCCCCCTCTCTAAAAATAAATAAAATAAAATCTTTAAAAGAACAACACAAAACAAGGTTGTTTACATTGGGCCTGATGTATGAATTTATAATAAGTGAGAAAGAGAGAGAGAAGCAGGGACAAAGACTGATGTATACAAAATCCTGAAAGCACACACACGAAAGCGATACGATCAGGTCAGACTGAAGGGGAAACAGGTGAGATGAATAAACGTTCCCTTGGTTAACTGTGGGGTATGGGCACAGAGAGTGACTAGGCGGAGAGGAGCTGGAAATCATCGCGCTTCCCCTGTGGGCTGTGCAAGATCAGGAGAATGCAGAGTGAGCACTCAGTGACAATCCCCGTAGATCCCACGGGTTCCAGGAAGCCACACGCTCAAGCCGGGGAAGAGACGACAGTGTGGGGAGACCCTGTACTGGCGTGCACACATTAGAAGAGTCGTATTCTGTTCGCTTTGAGTGGCGGTTGCAGGTGGATAAGAAGACAGCTTTGCACACCTGCGGCAGTGCTCACCTCCATCACTGCTGGGGTTGCCATGGCGACCGCCTGTCTGGCTGCTGCGTGGCAGGTTGGACCCGCCTGTGTTCAGGGCTCTTTCCTAGTTAAGCTTCACATCAGTGTGCACCGGGTCGAGATAAGTTGGCTGATTGGAAAAGGAGATCAAAGACGAATGCCATCCTTACCCATTCCCTCAGAGTCCAACAGGGTCAGGAAAGGAGGGGCGACTCCATCACCGGTTTCATGGGAAGGTTTTCCCCGACTTGCCCAGAACCCGTATTGTCCCTGGGATTGTAAGCTAGTTAACACGTACTGTGTGCGGTAGGCATAGGAACCTCAGTGTTTACACACAGGGATTTTATCAAAGGCCTGAGAGGATTTTAGTTACTGGGTGGCTTTGCAACTTAAAGGGTGATGAGCAGATGGCCTTAGACAGAGTGTGGGGGGCAGTCACTTCCCAGCGCCCAGAGAAATCACGGTGGGAGGGCAGCAGAGAAGCAGCGGGCACGGTGGCCTGCGGCCGGCCGCAGGTAGTCTGCGCCGAGTGGCTCCGCCTCCCTCCCTGGGAATCCGGACCCAGCGCAGTGGGGGAGCTGGGGAAGGGCTGCAGTCTCGGCCTCAGGCCCAGCCCTGGCCCTGCCGTGGGTCAGTGAGCCCCGGGAGAGGCTCAGTGTGGGTTTCCTTACCTGCCACGTGGATGACGCCAGATTATGAAGAAAAAATGAGATAGCACACCGTCATGCGGCACTTACAAAACATTGGTTCTTTCTGCTCTGTCTTTTATAGTACGGTCTTGCTGACCACCGTTTTCTCAGGAAATCTAAGTGGACGCTGTCAACGGCGCAGGCTGGCCCCCACAGCGCTCCTTCCTCACAGGGCGGGCCAGGGCTTTGCGGGGCAGCAGCAACGTGGGGCAGCGGGCCCACGCGAGCACAACTGCTGCCCACGCGAGCACAACTGCTGCCCACGCCGTGGAGAGGCCGGTTCGGGCTGTCTGTGCATCCCCATGACTTTTATAATTGGGTTACATGTCCGATGACAGTTTAAAAATTATTATACAAGTAGAGCCTATTCTTCTTGAAGAAATTTAAACTACCGAAAGCAAATAGGAGGAAATAAAACTCACCTGTAATTATACCAACTCTAAATACTTTTGATATTTAAGTAGGTATCCCCTTGCTATATGTATGTATACATAGAAATATAGACACATATCTAAGTGTGTATATAGTCATACCTGCAGTAGCATATGCATGGTCTGTATTCTGACTTAAAATGCAGCAAACAGGAAGGATGGACCTCTGTGCTTTTGGGAAAATGCAATCTTAATGATCCATTGACCAATTCTCTCTCTATTAAATATGAAATTTGAGTGGTGGCTTTCAGTGGAGAAACGGGAAAGAAAAAGCACTATAAGGCCTTTTAGTAGGTCAAGAATTCTTTTTCCCCATGTGGAACGTGATTTCTCGTTATTCGCCAACCTGTGGCGGGGCAAGGACGCTTGAATCCAGGTAGAGTGGAAGGAAAGTAGGTAGGATTCCAACCAATAGTTTGTGGTGTTTTCCCTGCAGCTATTTAAGCAACCACTTCCTCTCTGGCTCTTGTTGAAGACAGGACAGAATTTCGATGTGTTCAAGGACATGTAATAGCCTAAAAGCAGACGGTTAAGAGTTATTATGTAGCAGTGCGGGGTGTCCATCTGCCTCCAAGTGCGCTGAGATGGTTGACGAGATGGACAAGGAAGGAAATGCCGTGACCCCGCAGAGGAAGCCCTGTGGGCTTGGTAAAGACATGGTCACAGGTGGGCCAGACGCCTCATTCACGGAGCCCCTTGAGGTCTAACCAGGGACGTGGGCTTCAGAGACCAGAGTCGTTAAATGTCCACTTTTTGGTGACTAGCAAATGCTAGCGTATGGACAAATATCAGTGAAATGAATAATTTATACACTTAATCTTATTCAAACAGCTTGGGTGAATAGATTCCTCTAGCCGTTTTAAAATGTTATCCTATATCCAGGAAGGCAAACATCGTCTGGCTATCGCGTGAGCAGATGGGAAATGCAGAGAGAGTCTAGAGATCAGACAGTTTGGCAAGTTTGTACCTGATTCATTGGTTACGACAGCAGTGGGGATGGGTACGCAAAGTTAACTAGCAAAGTGGTGTCTGATGTTGCCAGAATTTACTTTTTCTGGCACTCAGTTACAAAAGAAGTACAAGTGGTCTGCAGATTTGTCTTTGGGTGTGTACAATAACGGGGAGAGGAGAAACAAGGGGACTGAGGGACCCTCTCTCTCAATCCTAAGTCACCATCGCCCTGGTTACAAGTTGCCCTTCCACCAGCTTTGTGCGCCCATCTCTGCAGCTGGCTCAGCCCAGGGGAGTGGGGATATACCCAGCACACAACGCCAGAGCGCGGTCAACCACTTGTTTCTTTTTTTCAACCCTCACCCGAGAATATGGTTATTGGTCTGAGAGAGAGAGGAAGGGAGAGAGAGACTCACACAGATGTGAGAGAGAAACATCAACTGGTCACCTCCTGTAAGCGCCCAGACTGGGGATTGAACCCACAACCTTTTGGTGTACGGGATGACGCTGCAGACAGCTGAGCCACCCGGCCAGGGCATTTCATTCTTATTAATTTTAAAGGCAATAGAACTGTGCTAATCTCTTTTTTTTGTCAGAAATGTCACTGAATAATTTTTTTTTTAAAACTACTATCATGAACAGCAACAGCAAAAAACCCTGGGCAGGAGGAAGAATCTGACTTCCAGAGTTCTCACATCATGGTTTTTTAAATGTCTGGTTTTCAACAAAATCAAAATTTGGTTCTTCAAAAAGATCAACAAAACGGACAAACAGTTAATCAGGCTAAATAAGATAAAGAGAGAAGACTCAAGTTACTAAAACTGGGAATGAAAGAGAAGGCATTACCGCTGACCTCAGAGAAATAAAAGTTGTTATGTGGGAAACCAAGAACATTTGTATCCTTGCAGGTTAGAGAACCTAGGCAAAGTGAGCAAATTCCTAGAAAGACACAAACCACAAAAACAGGAAGAAACAAAAAATCTCATCTTAGCCTTGTCACTGATGAACTGAATGACCTTAGTTTGGTCATCTAATTTTCTTTTTAATTTTTTTCAGGTTTTATTTTTTTCAATTACAGTTTACATTCAATATGATTTTGTATTACCTCCAGGGGTACAGCATAGTGGTTAGGCAACCATATACTTTACAAAGTGTTCCTCCCATTCTTAAATATAAGAACTGCTACAGAACAATTTTATCCACTTCTTGAGCCACCTCAGGTGGCTCGCCTCTGTTGAATGACCTAATGAGAGGTGGAAGGTATCAGAAGTTGCTGACGAGGTCTAATATGATCAATACTATTCAATTCTATTGCAAAGGTAACTTAGATAGAAGCCGAACACCTTCTTCAAGGAGTTCTATTGAGTAGAAAGCTTCAATCAGCCACAGGAATTGTTCTGCCTTTATATCAAGCTATTAATTGAACCCTTCAAAGTGATCATGTGTACTGAAATGACCTGTTGAGCAGAGTGATGCAGACTCACCTTAAAACCCATCACGGATATTAGAGCTTTTAGAGACCCTAGGGTCGATTCCTGAATGCTCATAAGCCCGCTTTATTTTATACACAACTTAGCCAGTCCAGGGCCCTCAGGCCTGCCCTGGTTTCACAGAGAGCCGAGAAGTAAGTTGCTGCTTAAATCTCTGCAGTCAGAAGGTAAAGGGAGCCCTGGCTGTCGTAGCTCAGTGGATGGAGCACGGGCTGCAAACCAAAGTGTCACAGGTTTGATTCCCAGTCAGGGTACATGCCTGGGTTGCAGGCCATGACCCCCAGCAACCGCACATTGATGTTTCTCTCTCTTTCTCTCTTTCTCCCTCCTTTCCCTCTCTAAAAATAAATAAATAAAATCTTTAAAAAAAAGAAGGTAAAGGGACTACACACTGTTATTGGAACCCACTTTCCACCATTTCTGAGCCTCAAACCTCTCACATTTCTACAGGTTTGGCCGATGACAGGCATTCAAGGTGGGGAACAGAATTCTTGGGCTACTGGAAACCTTAAACATGAAACAATCACAAATGAAATGAGGACTTGGCTCTTTGGGAGAATGGCATTCCTACGTAGAGTATTTCCTTTCGCCATTTGAGTATACTCGTGGGCTTCTTTGAGTGGTACCAAGCAGACCCCCTCCCGCCCCGACGCCAGCTCTGCCCTGTCGTTCACCAGGTGTCACTCTGAGGCTCAGCGGTCAGGGATCTCCGACCTCTTCCCCTCACTGGGCATTTGTGCACCTTCATGGCGCAGCCGGAGTAACCAAACATCGGTGTGCTGTTGTATGAACTGTCAAATAAGATTTGTGACATTTTACATGGCCTGCTTTGTGAAATGCCCACAGAACCTACAGAGATACGGCGAGCTTGGGCTATGGGTCTCATCCCGAGTCTCTGTGACGGTTCCCTCCGCCGTGGCTCGAGCGAGACCACCCTCACCAGCAGGCTCAGCAACGTGCTTCGTCCTCAGAAGCAGTTTTGGTCTGAGGCAGGAAGCCTCAGGCTGCTTCCTTGGGTGGTGTTCTTAGGGCATGATGGAGAGAGAGAAGTATGTGTGTAGTTGCCCTTCAGTGTTATGGACCCCCAGCTCTGCTAGCCGGGCTTCTGTCGTGGCCTTACGGTTCCATTCCAGTCTAGGGTCCCAGCACACTGCAGAGTCTGGGTCTCTGCTCGGATTTTGTTAGGCCTTCTCCTGGGGCCAGAGCTGGTAGCCCGTTCACAGCCTCTGTACTGACTACCAACCAGGGGGCTTCTAGTACTACACACTCCAAAGTTTCTTCCTTTTATGAGGTCTTCTTTAAAAAAAAGAATTTATTTAATTGTTTTTAGAAAGAGGGGAAGGGAAGGAGAAAGAGAGGGAAAGAAACATCAATGTGTAGTTGCCTCATGTGCACCCCCTACTGGGGACCTGGCCCATAACCCAGGCATGTGCCCTGACTGGGAATTGAACCTGCAACCCTTTGGTTCACAGGCCGGTGCTCAATCCACAGAGCCACACTAGCCAGGCCATGAGGCCTTCTTATAGGAGACACTGGCATCCCTTGTGAACACTCACAGTGAGAATGAATGGCTGTGATAAGAACTAGTGGTCCATCTGTCTTTCCCACCAGACACTGTACAGCACTGTTGGCTGGCTCTGTTCGTCTGGCCGCCCAGGTGGGCCTGGCTCCATGAATCAGCAATTTCCCACTTTCTAGACTAGCAGTTTAGAAACTATTAGTAGACAGTCAGCGGGAACAAGGGTTGTCAGATTTAACAAATAAAAGTAGAGAGCACCCATTTAGATTCGAGTTTCAGATACACACAGTGTTTTCATTTTTAGTGTAAGTATGCATGTCCAATGTAATTCTAAGAAGTTCATCACTGTTTCTGAAAAATTCAGATTTATCCGGATGTCCCGTGACTTCTGTGACAACTGGGGCTGGAATGCTATGCTGAATTCATAAATGTCCTTTGAAGGCTGCAGCCCCTGGAATCTTTTCTATCACCAAAAGCTCTGTGTGCTCGGGGTTAGCCGCACCCCTGCTGCCTGCCTGGGGACCGCTGCGGCCCCTCAGAGACATCCTGGATCTTCACAGCTTAGCTCCTCTTTGCATTCACTCTTTGGAATTACAAAGGCTCTCAAGATCTTAGTCTGAAGACACCATTGCTGTCCACCTGGGCTTAAAGCTCTCGGGGACCACTCTGCTCAGGGAACCCAACAGCAGCCTGGCTCCTAGGCGGAGTCTCTTGGCTTCAGGGCGTCAGAGAGAGTGATGCTCTAGTCACTTCCCTCACTTCCTTCCTACTCTGGACCAAACAGGAGGAATTGTGGGCTCCAGCTCCTCCGCTGGGAACCTACCACACCCTTCTGTCTCCTATCGATTTTTTTCTGGCCCCTCTTCCCACTGGTCTCATCTCTGTGCTGTAGTCACGGTCCGTCCACAGGCAATTTCACTGGCTGTTCGGCGTCTCCCAAAGGCAGTGGTGCTCAGCTCTCTTTGTAAGTTAAAATTACCTGGAGAGATTTGAGAGAAGAGCAGTGCTGGGGGGGCCCTAGCCCCCCCCCCCCCGCCCCAGGACTATTTAACAGGGGCAGAGCACGCCCCAGACACTGCAGCTGTGAAAGCTCCCAGGATGCTGCTAACTCTCCCTAGCAGTGGAGTTTGGAAACCCAGCCCCCGGGGCGTCCTTCCAGAGGAGGACTCCCAGGTGCAGATGCTGGGCGGCCTGCTGACCCCGCGCGCACGTGGTCCCGCCGCCACATTACAGGGGAGCCAATCACCCTCTCCCAGTGCCATTCCAAGCCGTTTCCACCATATTGGCAAACATCCTTGAATCCATCCCAACAGAACAAAGGCAGAAAATTATAGAATTGCAATCCTTTAGCATTTTTCAGTAAATCCCATGGCAATTTAGGTACAATTGTTCAGATTCTTGGTACGGGCTAAATGATCCGTGTCTACACCCCCGATTTAAGACTGGGCTTGCATATCCAATCAAGAACATGAAATAAAATACCTAATTCTTTTAGTAATCCAAAAATGTACCTAATTATATGCTAATTAAGACATAATCTTTATAGGTCAGTTCACAGCCCTCTGTCCTGTTGTATTATTTTCTATTTCATTCTCCCTCTGCCATTTTTAAATATTACTCGGAAAAGTGGTTTGCCAAAATTCAGTCATGATTTTGCAGGCTCAGTGCTGTTTTTGTCAAATCCACTGAGTATTTCTCATCTAGGGCTCCTTCATAGTTCTCAACAGCCCCAAATACTTACAGAAGGAATATTTCCCATGCCCATAAAGAGAGGCAAAGGAAGTCCCTGGAGATAACCCGCTCTCGGCCCAGCGTTCTCTGGTCCTCCCGCTAGCCGTGACCAAGGTTACTCTCTCCCTCTCTCTCCGCTGTTACCCTGTTGACAAGGCCCCAGGTCCAGGCCCCCAGCAGGCGCTGCTCCTTTCTGTCTCCCAGGCTGAAGGATCTCTGGGCAGCTGGCTGCTGCATAAGCCTGTCTTTTCTTTACCAAACATTGGAGAGATGTTTTCTGAGAGAGAGAGGGATCACGGGACACTGAAGGGGAGACGAGAAGGACGCAGAGTTAGCAGGACTTGGTATTCAGGTCTTGGTGTCCGGATGGACACGGGGAGCCAGGGAGTGAGGCGAGGGCTGTGAAGCGGCTTCTGAGCATCTGGCTCAGATGTGGGTGAAGACCTGGACCCCTTCCCACGAGTCAAATCTTCCAGTTTTACAGCCCTGGCCTTCCCGGGCCTTGACCCCTGAGGGGCTGGTGCAGACTTCAAATCCTAGTTTTTTATTCACAGACTCCAGATCTTAGAGCTCTGGGGTTGCTGTTGTTGTTTTTTAATCCATTGAAAAGAGCTCAACTTCTACCTGCTCTCTAGATAGACTCAAATAAAAAAAAATCAACATCCGGAAATGTTAGAGAGGATATGGAACAACTCGTGGGTGTGTAAAGTTGTGCAATCACTTTGCACACTAGAAACTTCTTAGAAAGTTAAACATACATCTACCCTATAACCCAGGGATCCCACGTCTACCCATGAATCCAAGACAAAGAAAACATCCACAAAATTGTATACAAGAATATTCATAGCAGTGTTATCCATAGTAGCTCCAACCTAGAAATAGTGAGAGTCCATTAACAGAAAAGCAGAGAAACTTTTGGTGTATCTATACAACAGAATACCCTCCTCAACAATAAAAATGAAGAACGACTGATATAGGCTACACGCAACTTGGATTAATCTCTAAAACCTCTTTCCCAGGAGGAGAGCCTTCTTCACAAAGGGAACCTTACACAAAGGACACAGACCACAGGGCTCCATGGGTATGACATTCTACAGCAGGAGAAACAAATCTGTGGTGATGAGAAGCAGACCAGTGGTCTCGGGGGAGCGGGGAGCAGCGGGACAGACTGCAAAGGGCACAAGACATCGCTTTGCTGAGACGGAAATGCTCTTTATATTGACGGGGGGGGTGTGTGTTACGTGGGTGTGTGATTTGTTGAAAATGATTGGATTGTAGAATTAAGATCTGTGCATGTCACTGTTTGTAAATTACATCTCCATAAAAAAAATTTGTGAAAATGAAGTCAAAACTCATCTGCCATCTTGACCCCTTGTGTTATCCCGGTGGACCCCAACTGGGTGGACCCGTCTCAGGGCCTATGGCGTGCTACTGCTCCTATCCTACCTGCGAAAACAACTGCAGATGTGCACAGCCTCAGTGCAAGTAGAAGCATGCATTTCCCGCTCATCCTTTTTCAAAAGGTAACGCCAAAAGAAAGGAGGAAGGAAGGGAGGGAGGGAAGGAGGGAGGAAGGGAAAGGAAGGAAGGAAGGAAAAGAAACAGAGGGAGGAAGGGAGGAAGGAAGGAAGAAAGTAAGAAAAAGAAAGGAAGTCCATTTTTTCATGAAAAGCTAGAAGAGTTGAATTAACAGTACAAGTCACTGAAGAATTCACTTTCTGGGCCCTGGAGTGGATTGAGCACAGGTCTGCAAACCAGAGGGTCACTGGTTTGATTCCCAATCAGGACACATGCCTGGGTTGCGGGCCAGGTCCTCAGTGGGAGATACATGAGGGGCAATCACACATTGATGCTTCTCTCCCTCTCTTCCACTCTGTCTAAAAATAAATAAATAAAATTAAAAAAAAAAGAATTCTGGGATATGATACCCATTCAGTAACCTCAAAATGTGGAAGTGTCTGGCTCAGAGGGGAGAGGTCACCCAGCCTGCAGATGCCTCTGGCAAGTCCTGCCCAGGCTACAGAATCACACAGACATTACTCAGCAAAGGTCCCGGATAGTTTGAATAACTTTCCAAGGCCCCGCAGCTGTGGATCACGCCTTTGTGACGAACTAGAGCTCTCCCTAATTACACGTTTTTCAGAAGTGCACTGCAGAGAAATGGTTTGAGGTTATTTTTAGCTTATTTGATGGGACTGAAAATTAGCCTTCTTTCTGACAGCTTTCCAAATTAGTACTTGAGCAAGTCAAATTTGGTATAGGATGTCTTCTTTCTTGACTCTCCCCTGCAATCATAGATATTAATGACAGTGACAGATTAGAAAATGAGGACCTTGTTCTATGAACTATGACACACGTTTTCCGGCTGAACGGTCTGAGCCCGTTGGCTCTCCCGGAAGGATCCGAGCCCATCCTGGGACGTGCGGGTGGGCCACGGAGTCTCCCTCCCGCAACGACCCAACACACAGCTGAACCGCTTCCGGCTCGCGGCATCAGTTCCCTGGGGCTGTGACTTAATCGTCAGGCCGTCATACCTGGCTTCTGTCACATCAGATTCATTAGAGATTCTGTAGAGACGAATTTTTTCTCCCCTCTCAAACTACTCTTGTATCTCCTGCATGATCTAATTCAGTCTCCCCAGATAAAGTGGTGAATCAACGTTAACCAGACGGCTCTGGACTCGGCTGCTCGGTGTTCCAATGTGCTTTCCACGTGGGCATCGCGTTTAAGAACAGCCACCCAGCTCCCCAGCAGGAGGCACTTCCAAGAGCCGGGGCACAAACACGTCATTTACAAAGTAGGTCATCAGGGAACCTACTCCAGCTCATTAGCGGTGTGACATCCTACTCTTCATTGAGACAGTTCACTGGCGGTGGACTTTCGCATGGGATCTGTCATTTACACTTCCTGGTAATAAAACTTAATTGAAATTTCATTCCTGTACAAGCAGGATGCCAGTTTAACAGATGGGCTGTCGTTGTAATGTCCGCATAGTTTTGCATTGGGTGGTATCACACGCAATTTCCCACAACTGCTCTTCATTTCAATGCTGCGTTCTTCTAATGCATCTCTTTCACATTCTAAACCTTATTGTTTAACATGACTCTGAAATCCATCATGAAAACTAATCAATTAAAATGATAGAAATGAGTCAAACAGTCCTACTTAAACTAAAGAATAATTAGCCATTAAAACCTGAGCTGTGCTCTTGAGGAGACGGGGATGTTGGTACAGAAATATCCAAGTTTGTGAACAGGCAGAGCTTGACCTACGGAAAGGGTGGTGTATATGCCACGTGTATCGTATTTCCACAAGTGATCTGCCTCAAAATTTTCATGCTTCTCTGATGATGCCAAAAATCCCCTTTGCCCTGGCTGGCGTAGCTCAGTGGATTGAGCGCGGCCTTCAAACCAAAGTGTCGCAGGTTTGATTCCTAGTCAGGGCACATGCCTGGGTTGCAGGCCATGACACCCAGCAACCGCACCATTGATGTTTCTCTCTCTCTCTCTTTCTCCCTTTCCTCTCTAAAAATAAATAAATAAAAATCTTTTAAAAAATCCCCTTTCACGCTTTTCATTCATCTTTATTCTGAGTCCACTGATTTTACAGTCTGCATTCAGAATGCCAAGAATGCTCACCCTTCAGATTGGGGTGGGAAGGCCGTGAAGGAAGGAATACATCAGAGGCACTGAATATGGACAGGAATTCCAAATCTTTTCATAGAACCAAGGGGCACGCTAGCCCAAGTGCTATATTTGGTGATATTTGAATACTTCCCATTAAGCTAATTTTAATAGTAATGTCAAATTTCAGAGCGCTTCAGAGGAACTTCACAATGTAGTTTGAGTGCAGGGTACATGTATTTCAGCTTGCAAAGCTGACTTATTTCTCCTTGGGAGTGGCGGTATCTTCAAGCTCCCTCTCCCTCCTCCTCTGATAATTTCGGTTACCTGCTGCTCAGTTTTTCCCTTTCCCATCCGAAATCTGTTCTTAGAAAAGGTTTAAATAAACTCATTCAACCCAACATAGAAATAATGTGTAAGACTCAAAACAATGATTTCCCCAGGAATACTGACATTTTAGCCAAAGCCCGCACCTTTCTGAAACAAGGCTCTCTAACTGTGAAATATCGGGCATGGATGAGTAAGAGATGTCCTGAGTCCCTGAAATAGTACTGTCCCCTTGGAGGCTTTCTTTACGTAGTCCTACGTCTTCCCCTGCACTGCACGTTTGAGAGAGAAACAAAACACTTACATAAGGAGACATGCCATCGGCTTTTCCTAGAGGGAGTGAGGAAGCACAAAATAAATGATGCCCGGGCCAGTGTGGCTCAGTTGGTTGGAGCATTGTCCCATGACCAAAGGGTTGTGGGTTCGATCCCCAGTCAAGGCGCATACGATCCCGGGTCCCAACACGAACAAGAGGCAACCAATCAGTGTTTCTCTCTCACACGATGTTTCTCTCTCTTCCTCCCTCTCTCCTTTCCCCTTTCTCTAGAAGCAATGAAACATGTCCTCAGGTGAAAGTAAAAAAAAATTTTTTTAACAACAAAATAAATGAAAAAGATGAGAAAAGTGCAAAGACTCTACACAGAAGGTGTGGCAAGTCCACCCCAGAATTCATGGGGAAATGAGAGACTGAGCGATGAAGAAAGGGGAGAGGAAGACAGAAAAATTATATGCAAATGTTGTCTACTTCTTATAAGAATTGGCTGTATGCCAGAGGATACTCTACTAATATTTCTGCAGTCACCATCTCTGCATTTGTCAGGAATGCTTGTGAGTGATGGAGTCTGATCACTCTATTTCCATTCGCTGTTGGGAGTCGAGTTGCCGCTAACTTCCTAGGAGGGAGGGAGACCACGCTCGTCTCGGCCACCAGTACGCCCCTGGCACTCAGCAGGACACCTGGCACAGAGTAAGCATTCAATCTATTTTTTTTAAGTAACTGAATGAAGAAATGAGTGAACGGTTTAACAGTTATCAAAGAATTGTAACAGTAAAACTATCTTGAAAGAAACAGTTCCTGACTATTATTTTTTAAATATATTTCAGAATGTGCTTCAGGCTTTTAAAGAGTTTCAACATCATTATTAAAGTGATTTCCTGGCTGGTGTGGCTCAGTGGATTGAGCGCAGGCCTGTGAACCAAAGCATCACCGGTTTGATTCCCAGTCAGGGCACATGCCTGGGTTGCGGGCCATATCCCCATTATGGGGTGTGCTAGAGGCAACCACACACTGATGTTTCACTCCCTCTTTTTCTCCCTCCCTTCCCCATCTCTCTAAAATAAATAAATACAATCTTAAAAAAATAAAGTGATTGTTATTGTAAATGTATAGTACAGAGATTCAGGACATTGAGCTAAATCTATACGAACCAGATATAGGCTGAGGCATTCAACAATTATAAAAAAAAATTTATACCCAAACTGAAAAGTCTGTAAAATTCCCACACATCGTTGGCAATCTGCCAGGTATCTGACAGGCTTGACCCCCAGGCTCAGTCCACTGCTGGCCCCAGGGGCCTCCCCTTTCCAGCTGAATCATAAACCACAGGGGGCAGGGCAGAGGGGACTGTCCAGTACAAGGACAAGCAACCAGGTCAGCATTTTTTTGTTTTGTTTTTGCACACTTGGCATGTGCCAGACCCAGTACTAGGATCCATCAATAAACAGAGAAGAGAAAAAAAGCCCCAGCTACTAAGGATCTCAATGATGAGAAAATCCTGCAACCTTTTCAACTCAGAAGAGAGAAACCACATCTTCTGTTTTGCAACTGTATCTCTATAACATTACCGCTGGACTGGACAGAATTCTAAGGTTACTCCCAGCGAGGACCCACAAAAATAAATGATATAAGGAGGAGTGACCTAGTAGGAATGCCTGACAATCCGCTCCTCTATCAAAGCACTAACACTGGAAAACAGTCACATGGTCATTTGGAGAGAGGCAAAAATTGATCAAAAGCTTGCATGATGTGAAGAGCATTTGTTCAAGAAAAAAGACCGAACAAATGGGCAGTAACAACACAGACAAGGGGCTGCGAAGAGCAGCATAGGGAACGTGGTCCGTGCAGCCAGAGTAACCGTGTGTGGTGTGAGGGGCCGCCTCATAAAGTGTACAGACGTCTAACCACTAGGCTGCCCACGCGAAACTAATACAACGCTGAACGTCAACTGTAGTTCAAAAATAAAATGTGAAAGCAAAGAAAAACCCCAAGAAAAATGATTGATTGTTTTGTCCAAACAACAAGGTTCACAGTGGTTTAAATTGGTTTAAATTAGCTTAAGTGGTTTAAGCAGCCCCTTTTCCCAGAACTCTCCCCCTGGTTCTCCACAGCCTGGAAAGCCAACGGCAGCCCAACCAGGATCCCGTGGATCTGAAAACCAGTAGCCCAGCAGCCAGGAGCGGGGACAATGGGTTTCCGTCTGTGGCCTTCTGTGTCACCGGGGACACGGGGAAGGAGCATCTGGGAGACGCCTCGCTCCGGCCCTCAAGTGCCGGCTGCTCCGTCTTCCAAGCCTGCAGCACGATGCGAAGCTTCCCCTGGTCTCCGCCCCCAGTCACTCTCGTCAGGAGATGGTGACGAGAGGGACACGGGGAGGCTGTGGGTGGGCGGGACCCCTCCAGTGCCTCTGACTCCCAGGCATTCTTGCCTGTCCTGCTAAGCCTACGCTTGACCTTTCACTTCGCAAGTCGTTAAAAATTGTAGCGGAAATCTTTTAGATGACTGTTGTGGCAGCCCTCCTTCCCCCGTCACAGGCGGGCCCGGGCTCGTGACCTTGCACTTGAGACCGCCGGTTGCCCTGTGCCTTCCGCTCTCTGATAGACTCACGAATGATTATGATTCCACAGGTATAGCCCGGTGTTCGCATACCTTTCCGCAAGCCTCCTCCAATCCTTTTGTGATGAGGAATAACAACAAATCTGCACACAAAACCAAGTAATGTTACTGTCACGGATACAGACACCACACGGTGCTTTGACGTGTTCAAAATGACGGGAAACAGAGGCAATGTTCTAAAAATATTACTAAATACAAAGTATAATACAGTAAAAGCACACACTGTGAAAGACAGCTAAAGAAAATAAACTCGAAGGTAAGATTATGTTTAGATTTGAATGTTAAAATATATAAAGCTACATAATTATAGAGCATACTTTTCTATCAATAGGCATAAATTAATTTCCTTGCAGTGGGAGCCGCAACCTTAGGCCGGACTTTCTGGCTGACGCTCTGGCCGGGGCTACAGACTGGTAGATGCAAAGTAGATTTCCCTTCAATATGTAACCACGCAGGAAGTTCGTTTCTTTAATCTGACCTTTTCCCCAGTCTTTCCTTTTAATTCAAACTGGCCTCACCCAGCACGCTGACTCACCTGCCTCCTTCCTCCCTGCCTGTAGGCTCTATGAATCATTAAGCCCCTAGGAGAACGAATGCTGTTGTCCTGCTGTTGACGAGAATGGGTTCTCCTCAGCATCCAATGATCTCAGGAACAGAGCCTCGGGGCTGTGGACCACAGAAGCAGTTTCAATCAAACTAGAGATGATATCTAGGCCTCCACTGGGTTGCAGCTCCAGACCCAGGAAGTCCGAATGAGCCCACCGACCACAGTCTTGTGAACCCAGAGAGAAGGACGCCGTGGCTGACCTCAGGACCAGATGAACCGGCCACCTGTCTCCTACCCTTGAGCTGACCAATCATGAGAGACCACGACCATAACTTCTTTCATCGCCTGCATAACCCACCCCCTAGAAGCCATCAGAGAGCCAGGTGTCAGCACACGGGCCCACCTGTGCCTCTTGGTTCGGCACCATTTCTTTAAACTAACCTTTACTTTCTTGGCTGCAAACTCCTGTTCGCATCTTATTGGGATTTGGTGAATGCAGGCAAATGAACCCCTTTAGTTCAGTAACAAATATAACCCCTTTCCAGATCTCCGGCCTTTGCAACTCAGGGTTACCTCAAAATGAATTTCCTTTGAATGGCTTAAGATTACTTTTCAAGTGCTATTCTGAGTGTGAAAATCGGGCAAAGGGCTAATATATATCGAATGTCTACAGTGTGCTAGACTGCCGTTTCTCAAATGTTGGCGTGTGTGTCAGAATCACGTGGATTCTTGGCTCCATCCTTCTCTGCCTCCATGCATGTGAGCTTCTGGCCTCTTTAGTAATTTCTAGGTGAGTAGGATCCACATCAAAGTGTGAACACCCCTGTGCTATGCATCTACATACATTATTTCGTTAAGTCCTCTATCGCACTAAAGCATGTAGTGTTCTGTTTACTTTACAGGTGAACATACCTGAGGCTTGGAGTGACTAAGTAGTCAGCCCAAAGCCACAAAGCAAACGAGTGGCAGACCCATTATTGAAACCCAAGCCCGTCCCCCTCTCAACACACACACTCCTCCCGCTCGGCCCCACGAAGACCCAACCTTGTCACCAACCGCGTCTTAAAGGAGCTGGCAAAGGACCCTCTGCTCCCTCTGAGCCTGGAAAGCATGCCAACCCTGTTTCCCAAGACTGAAGACGATTATTTCGTTCTGCCCTTTAAAAACATAAACACAGCCGACTAGAAGGTTCTTCTTTCCCGGAGGATCCGTGCGTTGAAACCCCACTGGACCGCCACGCACGCGTCTGCGAGAAAGCTGGAGGATTTTCAGAAACACATAATTAAGACCCAGAGGGGAAGCCAAGATGGAAAAAGAGCTTCCGAGGGACGAGGGACAGAGTGACTGCCAGCAAGGCTTCCCAGGGGGATTCCCGAGACCAATGAGGTGTGCGCATAGGTGGTTTTCTTAAAAAGCCACCAGGAAGGAAGAGGGATAAAGGGTCCCCATGGGTATGAACAATGTCAATTAAGAACACGGAAGGACAAGACGATCCTCTTGTCTGCCAGAGGGATAAAGGACGTAGATGCCCCCTTATGGCACTGTCAGGAGAGAAATGAGTTCCAGGGAGGGTCGTTCTAAACCCATTAAGACGTGAAGGCAGAATTACATCAACAAGCCCATTAGGAAGCAGAGACAGCAAAGTGTCTGCCAGCGGGAAGAGCGACAGAAAACCAGAACAATTTATACTCGTCTCTACCCCGGGGAGCCGGGCCATGAGGAGTTGTAAAGATTGCAGGACGAGATTGTCGTTGAGAAAGCAGTCTGGAATATATGACAGGCTTGGTGTGATTCATGTCGAGCCCTCCAATGCGGTTCAACTCTGTCCTAGATTAGAGCGCTCCCGATACATTTGCTGCCAAAAATAAAAGTAAGTTTTTCTTTTGAGATTTCTGTTGTAGGCAGCCGTTATTCTGAGTTACCAAAACAATCCATCGGGGATTTAACCAATTCCCACACCTAGTGTTCCTGGTAAGTTTCCTACAGACGTTGAGAGTTCCGTGTTGAGAAGGATCCGTGGGTACAAGAAACGCCCTGGCGGGTGTGGGTGGATGGTTTTCGGTTTCTCTGAGGTCACAGGCCTTCCCTCCACGGGGCTGACGGCGGCTCTGCGGTCTGACCAAAGGGGCCGCCCCTCACCAGCTTCTCCCAGCCCGTCTCCTGCTCATGGAGTCTCGTTGGCCCTTGTTGTTTATTTCCCTCCAGATCAGGTTGTGGCCCGTTAGCATTGCACAGTCATGACATCAATTAACGGTGTCCCAGCCGCTTCAGATCTGTCAACAACCGGATCTAAAAACCAAAATAAACAAGCATGCAGAACAGAAACAGAATCAGAGACACAGAGAACGTATTGATGGTGGCCAGATGGCAGGGGGTTCGGGCAGGGGGTGTGGCAAAGGCGAGGGGACTGAGAAGCACGAGCCGGTGGTCACAGAACAGTCACGGGGATGTGAAGCTCAGCACAGGGGAGAGGGCAGCCGAAGAACATACACGCATGACCCACGGTCATGGACGACGGTGTGGGGGTTACCCTGGGGCGGGGACTGGGTGAAGGGAGGAAAAGGGGGTAAAATTGGGACAACTATAATAGCACGAAAAATAACATATAATTTAAAAAATGACACAATATACAAAATAATGTGAAACTACATCACGCATGATATTATTTTGTATCTTGTTTTGTGGCAGAGGTGTATGTATATGACTGTGTATATAATGAGTCAAAACATAACATATATCTTTAAATTTTTTAAATTTATTGATTTGAGAGAGAGAGAGAGAGAGAGATTTATTTTTCCAGTTGTTTATGCATTCATTGGTGATTCTTGTATGTGCCCCGACCAGGGATCGAACCCGAAACCTTGGCATATTGGACGATGGTCTAACCACTGGGCTGCCCAGCCAGGTCCAGCACGTGCTTCTTACCTGCACACAATGTTGGAGAGCCGCCATGCTCTGTCATGCTCTAACAGGCTTCTCGGTGGATGCAGGCTTCTCGGTGGATGCAGGCTTCTCGGTGGATGCAAGCTTCTCAGTCCTCTAGCAGGCCCCGCACCCTACTGCAAAACCAACCTTCTTTACACCTGAACATTGATGATGTAATTCCTCTCTAGGTGTTCTTTCCTTCCTTCAACAAATGCTCAGCAAGCAGCCATCCTCTGCCAGATGCTGTGCTTGTGGACACAAGTGACAGCTTGTCCCTGTCCCCACGCACCCACCTGTTCCCTCCACAAGGAGAGAGACTTGTGACGGGTGCATTCCGTGGTGCGGGCTCATTCCCAGGCCGGCAGTGTGCACTAGCTGTGCTATAACCCGCTGTATCAAGACTGAGCCCTTCTAATGGATCCACCAGGCTCCTCTTTGATCTAGACCTGCTGTCTCCACCCGAACCTCTTTTCCGTTGCCCATGTTCGGCTCCAGCAGGCCTGCTGTGCCAACCTCGGACTACCTGCCCGTGCTCCAGGTCGGCTCCGACTCTCTGCCGCTCCGCCGTCCCTGACACTGTCTCTCCGCGGGCATTGCAGCCCGCCGCCCTTCCTTCAGGGGCGCGGCCCGTGTGGCCGCCTCTGGTCACCACCCCATTGCCCGGCCCCGTCCCCCTCCTGCCCCAGCTCTCAGTGTTCAAGTCCTCTCCGCAGAGGACTTTGTAGCCAATTGTCCTTTCCTTAGAATGTCCCCAGGGACCGTGTTTCCATCACTTTACTTGAAAGCCTATTTCACAGTCTGGTAGTTCTCACTGTCTAGAGAATTTTTCTTGTCTTCCTCTAAAAATGTTCTTTCCTTAATTTTAATCTATTATTCCTAGTTATAACACTGATTCCACCGTAAATAATACTTCAACTTTTGGCAAATATTCATATATATGTGTATATATCTTTTCCTCATTTAACTTAAGAGTATGTGTTTAAATTAACCCTCAGTCATCACTTAATCTCACTGTGCATTATTGAATTCTAGCAGTTAATCACTATACATATTACTGAAAACAGAGAAATTCAAGAGAAAAGCAGCTGCAGACTAGCATGAGAACTGGGGCTTTCTCTCGCCAGGTGGAGTGACCCAGGAATGAAAATGGACTGTCCAGTCTGGTGACCTGACCTCATTTGATTTCCTTCTGGCTTCTTCATAGGAGGAAATAAAAAACATTTAAGTAAAACATTTTTTAAAAATTGTTATGACATCTTTTCTCTGTATGTCATCATCTGCCTGCTTCACTTGTTTACCCGACATTTTTATTGAGTTTCCACCTGGTCCCCGTCGCTTTATGAAGTGCTGGGGTTCAAAGGCGAGCAAGACCACTCACTCTGCTCACTGTCTAGATGGCGAAACAGATTTGTCCCGCCGGCGGATCGCCACAGCCCCGCATCACACGATTTCAGACCAGACAGGAAGAGAGGTTGCTAAGGTGGGAAAAATCGGCTCTGGTTGTAGGAGTCAGGAGGACGTGCTGGGAAAAGCTGACACCCACAGGGGATGGTGAGGGGCTGCGTGGACATGTCTCACACGGAAAGAGGAGGAGGCGTATTCCAGGCGAAGGAGTGCAGCATCCGCGAATGCGCAGACTCCATACCCGGGGGACAGTGAAAACAACAGCGCGGCTGGAGCTGAGAATACTGGGAAATGACCTTGAATGTCAGTGAAGGAGTGGAGCGCTCATCCTGAAGCCAACTGCCAATCAGTGGGGGTTTTTAATAGCTGATTGAGGTGGGGCTGCTGCTCCGGGGTTATTTTAGGGAGGCCCAGGAGAAAGCAGTGCGGAGAGCAGACCAAAGGGAGCATTTCACAACTCCCATCAGTCAGGAGATGGTCACCATAATCGCAGGCCAGATAATAGTTTTAAAAGGAAAAGAACAATCTGCCCTTCAGGGAAGAAAAGGTTATTATATAAAACAAGGGAAAGTAACTGCTTCTTTCAAAAATAGACTTGGTACATGGAGAGAGCATCTTGAAAACGGATGTTTCCAAATATTTCCATTGCTGTATAATTTTATTGCAGAACATGAGAGTCACTTAGAACGACTCTGTGTGGATGTAGAGGATTCTGACACGTGAAAGGATCTTCCATGTTAAGAGCTGCAGTAGGTTTTGTCTGTGTGTGTAGGTGTGCGCACACTTGTGTGTACACACATTGGCAAGAAATGTACATGCACACACCATATGTAAGCAGCTCTCTCCGTATGATAGATACACACTTTCAGAAAACTAAAGTAATACTTCTCCATAGGTAAATGAAGAGTGCTAGACATAAGTAATCCTGGGTGAATGAATGAGTTTCTGTGGGAAAACAAGCCCTGTGGAGCTGAGCAAGGAGCTGGGAGACCATCCTGCCTGGAGGGTGGAGGACACAGAAACAGGCCGACTGGGGTGAAAGGGTGTGGACAGGGAGAAGTCACGGGAACCCTGGATGACAGGGTGGGCTGGAGGGACAGCGTGGGGTCTGGAAGAGCCCCAAATGCAGAAGCGAGTCGCTCAGTCTAGAGTTATCCCACTCTGCTCAAAATTATACCAAAAACATAGCAATGGAGTGTGGAAAACAGCATGGCATCCCTCAACAAATTAAAAATAGAATTACCAGAGAATCCAGCAATTCCACTTTTGGGTAAATACCCGAAAGAACTAAAAGCGGAGTCTTAAAGGGACATTTGGACACTCCTGTTCACAGCAGCATTATTCACAGCAGCTGAAATGGGGGAGGAACCTAACCGTCCACCAGTGAATGAAGGGGTAACTAAAATGCGGCGTGTATAAACCACGGGGTGTTATCAGCTTAAAAATGAAGAAAACTGCGTGATGCGCCACAACAGGTATGAATCCTGAGGACATCACACTAAGTGAAATAAGCCAGTCACAAAAGGACAAATGCCGCCTGATTTCGCTTACATGCGGTAGTTGGAACAGTCAAAATTATGAACGGGAAGTGGAAGGGTGGTTCCCCAGGGTTGGGGGAGAGGGACGGAGAGGGGGTGTTGAATGCGGACAGGGCTCAGTTTTGCGGGACGAAAAGAGTTCTGCCGATGGATGGCGGCGATTGTTGCACAGCGTTCTGAACGCATTTAACGCCACTGAGCTGTACCCTTGAAAATGATCGAGATAGTAAATTTCGTGTTGTGTGCATTGTACCACAATTTGAAAAATTGAAAATATCATTAATAAGGAAAAAACAGAACTTGGGTGTTTATGCGTAGAGCTATGGTAATTAACCTAAATATATGCAAAAATAGCTTGGTGATCATGCAAGCAAACAGAACAGTCAGGAATCTGATCATCGAGACACCACATTTTTCTCCTTTTCTTATATAAAGTTAAAAATGCAAATGTATTATGTCTGTAACTCTTGAATGGGAATATGTAAACATAGAAAAATCAGCTTTCATTATTATTTGAGCTTATGTCAAGATTTGGCAGAAACCTAAATGTATAAAAATAAACCCATCATTGACTGGTTACAAAGCTAAAAAATAATTCTAAATTATTTTTTTCCCAAACTGAGATGAGCTTTACTGAATTTGTATGTAGAGTGGTAGAACTGCCTACTAGAATGAACTTTGTTGATTCTACTGGTCCTTAAATGAAAATTAACATTTATGCAGACATCCCCTTTGTACCTCAAGAGTTTTGGTCATATTCGAGGATGACATGCAGGCACGCCTCGGGCAGTGTGCTGATACTATGACCTCCCTGTGCCTCCAGGGGCACTCCAGCACCCCAGTCCTGCTCTGAGAGCATTTACCTTTTCACCTGACTTAATGAACACAGCTTTTTCAGTCTGTCTCAAGAGCTGCAACCCTCAACTCTGAGTTCCTGATCAGTGCAATGTTACACATCACGCAGCTCATCGCTTTACTGTTACTCTTTTGCTGCTATCTAACTCATCTATAGAGGCTCCTCAGATACTAAGAGAGACGCTAGTCGGTAAAGAGAATACAAAAATGGCTAATAAACATGTGATAAAGTGTTCAACATCACTAGTATTCAAGAAAATGCAAAGAAAAAAATGGATATTTTCACCTACGTTGGAGATCTTATTTAACAGTATAAATATTAGCCCTGGCTAGTGTGGCTTAGTGGATTGAGTGCCAGCCTGCAAACCAACGAATCACGATTTCGATTCCCAGTCAGGGCACATTCCTGGGTTGTGGGCCAGGTCCCCAGTAGGGGGCGTGCAAGAGGCAACCACACATTGATGTTTCTCTCCCTCTCTTTCTCCCTCCCTTCCCTTCTCTTCCCCTTCTCTTTAAAAATAAATAAAATCTTTTTAACAAAATGTAGCCTAGCCATTTTGCAGCATGTCTCTGCAAGTGTCCTTTCAGTAAGAAGAATGTCATATTTAAAATAAAATATTTGGATTATCCGCATCTAGACTGTGTTTTTATGCTGAATCCTTCCTAAGCATGGCATAACTTCCTGGGGGCGGGGGGGAAGCACACTAAACTGCCAGATCCCAGCACTAGAAAATGTTCAGGAAAAAATTTAAAAGACAATTTTCTATACATAGTGTCAGGGAAAATTCAATTACAGGAGAAACATTTTTGCACTGAGCAGTATATTGCTATCAGACCCTGGAAAATGATAAGCAAAGTGTATTTGAATGGAAGTTATTACTCCTTTCAGTAATTCTTTCAAAATGTGCACAGGTAGAAATTCAAAGCTAATGGATGGAGTTTAGTGAGCCTAAGCAAAAACCGATACGGAAAACCTACACTTCGATTAACCCGAAATGGAAACTGGCATGGCAGAAAACGGATACAGCTAGCAGAAGACATTAAATTGATGCTTTTGTTAACCCAGAGCCATAAATCTGCGATGCTCTGCCCTTCACATTGAGAAAAACTCTGAATACTTTCCAAAACATAAATTCGTTTTAAGAGAGCTAAATGGAAGTTTTGGTCTCCTCGTTATCTATTGATCTGAAGAAAGCATGTATGGTAGATTGCCTAAAATAAAAATACAAAAATAAAAAATAGAACTCTAATTCCTGTCACCCTGGGCCCATGTCCCTGTGCAGTGAGTTTGTAGCTCTTTGCATAAGTGGCAAAGTCTCTTTTCCCACTCCTTGAGTCCCACCAGACCTTGTGACTCGCTTGGACCAATAGAAAGATGCAGATCAAGGCAGAGCTGGTTCCCAGTCTAGCGTGGAGAGGCTTGGGGTGGTTCCGTTCTTCCTCTCGGAACTTTCCTCTCTGGTGTGCATTGCCTTGGGCTTTCTTGCTGGATGCCGGGAGGTCCTGTGGAAGAAAACCCAGACACCCAACTGACTGCCAGTCACACCCAGAAGAAGAGCTGTCCCCTGCCTGCAGTGAACTGAGCCAACAGGGCCACGTCGGAGCCACCCACACTCCGCCCCGACAGCGGGAGTCAGGGGCAACGGTGAATGGTTGGGGTAACTTTAAACAATAAAAAACACATAGCTCACCCAGTTCAAAAACTTTTGCCCCATGAGTTATCAAGGAAATTCAAACTAAACCAGCAAAGTATGGCCCCTGATCACCTCTGAAAGGGGTAAAAATACAGAAGCATGTCATACGCCATGTTTGTGCTTCTGTAGAAAGCTGAGTCATACAACTGTTTTGGAAAGCAATTTGTCAGTATATATCAGATTTTGAAATGTGCCAGCTATTACACTTCTTGGATTTTATTCTGAACAGATGATCTAAACAGGTGATGTTTATCAACCTCATTTTCAGTACTAAAGCTGGGGAATCAGCTGGAATTTTCATGAACGAGGGAGGGGTTTTAAAAAGACACTATGGTGTGTCCATACAGTGAATACTGTGCAGTCATACAGAACGTTGTTCATCCATGTTGACAAGGACGGACTATCCCATTATTATTATTATTATTATTATTATTATTATTATTATTATTATTATTATTATTATTATTAAACATACAGAGAGTATAAAAAGGATAATTCCATTTTTCATTTAACAAAAAGTATCTACAAATAAAAATTTTCTAGAAAAATGTGACAAAATATCCGTGATTATCTGGGGATGGGATTACCAGAGGGGTTTGTTTTCCATTTACTCATCTAAATCATTTAATGTTCAACAGAAGTATTTGCCGCATTTAAATTCCAAAAAAAAATTGTCGGGTGTTTAAACAGTTTTAGACTCTTTTATAAAGTAAAATATCAGGTGAACTTGGCCTGTTTGCAAACATGATTGTTAACCAAAAAAAAAAAAGGAATGCAATCACATTATTAATTTTCTGAAGAAGAGCGATCTGCAGAATGAAGAAATACATTCCAACCTTAAATGGGTATAAAATTCAGCGATTTACTTATTTATTTATTTATTTATTTTCAGAAATACCAGAGGGAAAGTTTTCTGGACATCAGGAATGGCCTGGAAATAGTAATATACTAATAAATAATGTTGGGTATTTCCAATAGAGTGGATTGATCTAGAAGAACTAAGGGACATGTATCACAGCAAATATTTACATTTTTATTTTAATCAAATCAGGAGAACCTTTTAAAGTCTTTCTAAGAGACCCGGAAAGGAACAGGGAATGAGTGAAAAACTTAATAACAGGGTGCCTACCACGTACAAGAATCATTTTGGTTGAAATGGGCAGACCTATCAATGCAAAACTGCAGTTAATGTTTTCCAAGTGAATTTACTCGGCTCGTGTGACATCAGAGTCCAAGAATTAACTCTGCTCGGAGGCAGGACCCAGAAGTCACCCATGACGACGCCCCCGTTCTCTTTCTGTGACAGTGTTCCCTCCGTCCCCAGAGGGTTCTCCGTCTGCTGGTGGCTACCAAGATGGCTTCCAGCATCTGACATCATTCACCCCCGGTGGGAGAAAGAATGTTCTTCCCAGAGCAGTTTTAATACGTTTCCCCGTGTGGAATCATGTGCCCATCTAATTACGTCGCCTAGGAGAGGAAATACGCTTGTTGCTTTGGACTGGCTGGTTGGGGCGTGGGGGCGGGGCTTAAACTCATCAAAGCACAAGGTTCAAGAGCAGGGTCCCAGGCCCTCCCCGGAGGAAGATGCTGGCAAACATTTTACCCAAAGAAAATGAATGGATTCTGAGTAGCGAGATGAATAGGTGTTTACCACAGCCTCTAGAAGATTATTAGGCAATAACAAGAAGTTTGAGACATATCCCTAGCTGCAGAATTGATCACATAGCAGTGAGGAATAAGCCACAGGTACATGAAAAAATAATGAAGTTAAAGGCTAAGAATACTAAGTGGTTAGTTGTACAAAGAGCAATAAATCCGTCTCAGAGGAAAAACCACTGCGTGTGTGAGCCAAACGCCGTCCCCTTGTTTAACAGTTCCGGTGACAGCATGACAGCTTAAAATATTCCTGCCCGATCAAGGTTTTTGGGGGGTGAATTCTTGAGTTTTTAACCACATTATTGAATGATCAGTCGTAGGCCTCAGACCAAAGATCTGAGGCTTTGAAATAATTTCCCGTGACTACAATAAAGGTAATAATTTGATTACCACTTGAACTGCTTTTCCATTGGGATTTCATGTCTTTTGTTTTCCTCGAGCATATATAATGGAAAACATTTTCGTAATTATCCCCAAGTGCAGAAACTTTAATCATCACCGTGTAATTGAAATTTCCTCTACAGTTAAGTGGTTTTCCTGGACCCTCAACAGGTTAAGAACATCTGAATGCTGGCGATTCCCTGGGGTGGGGGGGGGGAGGCCTGTGTATGGAGCCTCTCTCTCTCTCTCTCAGGAAACTGTGTCTCTGGTTTCCATCGCCACTTACTGCGAACCTCTCAAGGAAACACTACTTGCTTTTTTTCCCACTTGAATATTTAAGTGCCTACGTGTCGAGCAAATATTTATCAAGCACAGCTCTGTGCCAGAAAACAAGGCGCTGTATGAAAAGCTGGGTATATAAGGGTGAGCAAAATACTCGTGAGTCTCTGCCATCAATAAGCTTGCAGCCTAGCAAAAGAGACCAAAATAAATAGGTGAAGAACAAAAACAAATATAAAAGAACCCGTTAACATACATACTTATATCTTGTAATAAATGCTGAAGGAATCGACAAGGTGCAATGATAAAAAATAAGGTGGGAGAGGAAAACCTAACGTGATCGAATCATAAGGCCTCTCTGAGGAAGTGGTGTCCTCTGCAGGGGGCCAAGCACTCCCTCCAACGGCAGGAGCCTGAGCGAAGGTCCTGCCGTGGGAAAGAACTCACGGTGTTGGAGGAGCAGTGGCGGGGAGGGTGCGCCTGCAGCAGAGGGTGCGGTAGAGGAGCGATGCCGTGAATCTGGAGGACAGCTGGGGAGAGACCCCACCTTGCAAGGCCTGGAAGGCCTATGATAAGGAATTTGGATTTTACTCACAATCTGAGGATGACATTAACGAGTTTCCAGCGGCGAAGATCTATGATCTATCACGTTTATTCTGACACACCTGCGGGCACGATAAGCTACAACCAGATCAAAAGGGGCAGAAGTGAAAACGGGATGGCCAGGGCAGAGGCTACGACTCAGTCACAGCACAGAGTGCAACAGCTAATGTCACCATGTAGGTGGGAAGCAGCATCGGCAGGATGGGTGAGTGGGCTGGGTGTGTGGGGGACAGAAGGGAGGCAGGATGGGTGGGCGGGCTGGGTGTGTGGGACAGAAGGGAAGACGCGGCTCCTTTTCTGGCCTGAGCCACCGGAGAGCTGGAGGTGACTTACTGAGGCCTGGAAGTCACATCAGCCAGGATCTTGGCTGGAAAGAGATGGTACATTCAAACAGGGCAATGAGAAAAGTTTGCTGAAGGGATTACTTATGCAGGTGTGGCAGAGTTAAGGAGACCGACGGTGGGGGACCCTGGGACGAGCAATGCAAGGAGCCATTACTGTCCGTAGGCCTGAAAGGCGAGGGCGTGCTGGGTTCCTGGCGCGCAGAAAGAGTGCAGTTGTAGCCACCGCTGGAGAGGATTGCCCCTTGAAAACTGCGACCTTCTATCCAAATGGCAACGCAGCCTCCACCAGGCCTAGCAGAGGCTGGTAAGAGTGGCATCAGGGAACTCAAGGTTTCCCCAGGTTTCCTCTCCTTCCGTCCTCCAGTCTCTGGCCAATGCCTTGCACTGACAAGCCTAAACAAGGAGCCAGAATCCAGGTCTGTGCACTGATGCACCCCTCAAGGTGGGGAGTTGGGTGGAGAAAGGTAAAGAAAAAGGCACAACACAGAAGACTAGTATAGGCACTGTTTTGAGGGGTAGGAGTGAAGAATCATAATCTGTAGCTGTTAAATTTCAGACACTCTTCTCAGACTAGAACTCAGAAGAGAGATTTGTGCTGGAGATTAAAATCAGGACATTACCATCTAGGTGGCTTTAAGAGCCATTGGAGAGATGAGACAGCCTGGACGGGATGGGAAGTGTAGGAGGGATCAAAAGGTGGGCGGGAGGGAGGGCTGCGGAATCTGGGGAGGTGGGGGGAGGGGGCTCCGATGCAGAGTAACGGGAAAGGAGGCTGGAAAGAGATTGGTTCTCGGAGTCCAGAAAGGGAGGAGAAAACCCACAGGAGGCGAGGTGCAGGGATGCAGGGGAGGAGAGGAGGCAGGAAAGGCGGTGGGTGGACAGGTTGGGAGGCCAGTGAGAGGACCAGAGAAACGCATCCGCTGGGTCAGTGAGGCTGACGTCCAACCCTCAAGTCACTTTTCAAAATTGCACACCACGCTTTGATCCGACACTTTTAGACCTTTGATGGCAGCATAAAACGTACACTGCAATTTTAAAACCTTCAGAAACAACCATCCATTTGGCATTTTGAATCACAGGAAATCAAGCCCCCAAAACCATCAGAACGACACATTCCACCACGAAGAGACAACAGCCCAGGGAGGTCTGCGGGCAGCCTCACCTCCCGTGAATGCCCGGTCCCCCCTGTCTCCGCCACACCAGCCGGGGAGCAGAAAGAGGGGGTTTCATGATTTATTTTTCAGGGCTCGTATAATCTTGATATGAAAAATAGATGAAGACAGTAGGGGGAAGGACAGTTTATAAATAAAATATCAGCAAATAAAAACCAAAATGCATCAGGACCAAGAAAGGAACACAAAGGTGACTTAACATTGAAAAATCTCCTACCTTACTTCACCGCATTATCAGGTGAGATGGGACGAAGCATACGATTAGCTCAACTGATACAGAAAAGTGGTGAAATTCAAGATATATTGATGATATGATCTCGTTTATCTGTGGAATCTAATTAACAAAATAAACAGGTGAACGAACTAGAAATGGAGGTGTGGACACGAGGCAAGACTGACAGCTGTGAGTGGGGAGGGGGAGGGGGCTGAGAGAAAGGAGGGGACCGGATTAGCTGAAGAGCCTGTCCGCAGACTCATGGACTCGGACCTCAGTGTGGTGATGGCCAGAGGGAAAGGGGCGTGGGGGCTGGGTAGAGGCAAGCGAAGTGGGGGGGTGGGGGCGTGGAGAATGAGAATATCTGTGATAGTGTCAATGAAAAAAAGAAGAAATAGAATTCAATAAGGACAATCAAGTATTAAAGGGAACTTCTTTCTCAGATGCCGCTCTCAAGCACCTAAAGTGAATACCATATATATCAGTGGACTATTTGCAGCCTTCCTTCTAAAATTAGGAATAAGAGCCCTGGCTGGTATAGCTCAGTGGATTGAGTGGCGGCCTGCAAACCAAAGGGTAGCTGGTTCGATTCCCAGTCAGGGCACATGCCTGAGTTGCAGACCAGGTCCCCCCTGGGGGCCATGTGAGAGGCAACCACACATGGATGCCTCCCTCCCTTTCTTTCTCCTCCCCTTTCCCTCTCTCTAAAAATAAAGAAATAAAACTCTTTTAAAAATAAAATCAGAAATAAGAGAAGAATGCTCATAATCACTTTCATTGGATGTTGAGGAGTCCAACTCTAAGTCAAAAATCCTACCTGTGATTTTTTTTTAATATCTTTTTTTAAAGATTTTATTTATTTATTTTTAGAGAGGAAAGGGAGGGAGAAAGAGAGAGAGAGAAACATCAATGTGCGGTTGCTGGGGGCCATGGCCTGCAACCCATGTATGTGCCCTGACTGGGAATCGAACCTGCGATGCCTGGTTTGCAGCCCGCGCTCAATCCACTGTGATCTCTCAGGCTCCGCCTTTGGCAATGACCATGGCACTAGGTGGCAGGACTCATGGGCGAGGGCTGCCCTCCTACATCAGACTGGTGCCCAGTCAACAAGCAGGAAGTTGCAGCCAAGGACCCAGCCCTGCCCCCCCGCCCCCCCCCCCGCCCCCCACCGGATGGTTACTAACTGCATCCCCCCCTAAATGCCTCCGCTCAGAGGCCCCCTTACTGGAGGGCCCTCTGTCAAGGCCTCTGCCAAGACCACATTTGGGGGGTTGGGGGGTCCCAAGACACTTTTCTCTGCCCTCAGTATTCACTACTGCCCAGGCTCTCTGTGTCTCCCTTCTCCTAGCCATCTTAGTCCATAAATAGCCGGAACCTTTTCTCGGGGGGAGGGCTTCCATTGCACTGGAATGACCCTCCATCTGCGCTGACATATCTGACCCTCACCGGGCACCATTCTGTGGGGATGCATGACACCCTGGCCCCTCCCTGTTTAAAGCCAGCCCCCTTTCCTGTTTGGATTCTTGCTTAAACTATGGCAGCATGGCCTGTTACTTTAATTCTGTCCTGTTCTCAGGGACCATCTTAACACCTGGCAGAACAGCTCCACTCCCGACAAACATCAGACAGGAAGAAGCCCTCGCCCACACAGCACACGCCTTCTCCTCCCCCAACGCCCTCCCAAAGGGTACGAGCTTCAAAACTGCCGTGTTTCCTGCACAGCGGGATGGGCCATGCAGAAACGCCAAGAAGATCTACAGACACACCGTAAGGAAAAAGAGGAGTTGAGGAAGGTCGGTGGAATCAACATCGACATATGAAAAAACATGATTGCAGTCACACACCAGCAGCCAGACAATCCGAAAACACGTATTTGAAAGGGTCCATTCTCAGTGACAGCGAAGCACACGAAGGCCTGGTGGAAACACCGTGTATAAACACAAGGCCCAGGAGAGAAAACGGTAGAGCATTCCCGAAGGGCTCTGACAAGGACTTAGAGCTACAGGATGATGTGTTGTGTTGATGGAAGCCCAATGTCACAGCTTCGTCAATCCCAGCAAACTAATTGATAAATCCCAAGCAGTGCAAATAGAATTCTCTGCCAATTTTATGGAGCTTGATTAACTGATCTTAACATTCATGTGGAAGAACCAAGGATAGCCAAGAAAAGCACTTTCGAAGTGCGATCCGGGGATGCCTAGGGGTCCCCGAGACTCTTGCAGGTGCTGGGGGTGGTCCATGGAGGTCAAACCCATTGCCGTAATAATGCTGAAAGATTATCTGCCTTTTCCAGTCCCGTTCTCTCATCCTCTGGGGAGGGCCTCCTGGAGTCCCCCAGGGTCTACGTGACAGGCAGCGTCACAGCCGACTGAACGCGGAAGCAGGCATGAGAACCCGGCTGTCTTCCATGAAGCCAAGCGTTACGGAGATTGCAGAAGTACAAAAGAATGCCATTCTTCTCATCTTTTTGTGTAACTTAGTTATTTTTCATTAAAAAATGTTATTCGTGTTCCCATGTCAAAAGTTGACTAATGTCCCTTTGAACTAAATTCATGACTAAATATTTTAAAACCTCTCCCTTCCAATTTCCAGGACATATTGATAGAAATAAAATACAGAAACGAAGCCCGTTGGAAGTAGTCAATACTTTCTAAGCTTGCAAAGGGTTCCTGGGACTGAGAAGTTTGAGAACTGCTGGCCTGGGCAACATAAAAGAGGAAGAAAGGGAGTAGATTTGTCATTCTAGATATCAATACTTACTGTGAAGCTAGAGTGCTTAAACATAGCAACAGAAATCAGGGTGTCCAATAGTCACCAAGTGTTGTGGGGGGAGATGAGGAGACAGGAGGTCCCATGTGCTGCTGGCGGCACACTAAGTTGGTTCAGCTCCTTTGGGGAGGGATGCAGCAGTTTTGAAGACGGGCGTACCATAGAACCTGCAATTCCAATCCTAGGCACAAAGCGCTAAGGAAATTCGAGCACATGCGTCGTAGGGTAAGTGGAGGCAGCCTGGCTCCCTCACCCAGGTGTCTGGGGAACTAAGACAAGCAGTGTCCCCACAGCCTGAGACTGGGTCCGATAAACCGTTCCCATAACGTGAAGTGGGCTCACATGTGCAGAACTATGTTATGTTACATAATGTCTGGCATCTTGCTGGCTTTGCTCCCCTCTAGTACTTACACAGGAAGGGACACCCTGCTGGGGACGATGGTGATGAGACACACTCAAGGGGACAGGGACCACCATGGGTGCCCCGCTGGGGAGCAGGGGCCACGACATGAGACATGCAGACAGACACGCAGCTTGCAGCGTGCGTGGCTCACCCACCCGTGAATAAAGGCGTGTCAGACACCCCAACGGCTCCGTGGATATTTTCCATCTGCACGAACACCATGAACCTGCCTGGCCTTGGAGGGTCACAGCACACGTGCACTAAGGGAAAAGAACTTCGGCGCTGCGGGTAAAGAGAAAAACCTGGAAACCACCTACATGAGCCCCAGTGGGATAGGAAGGGAACTCAGTAACCCCAGAGTGATGGTTACACCGTGGAAGGGATTTCTCTTGTATCTGCATGTTTCATTTATGGGAGAGGAAGCAGGAGAGGGGGCGGCAGGGGGTGGGCGTCAGAGAAGTGAGAAAGGGAACTGGAGGGAAGGGAGGGAGAGAGAGGAGAGACAGACACACAGACAGACAGAGACAGAAAGCCCAGCACAGTGCCAACCCTGGGTCAAATCTAGTAATGTACGCCTAGAACTTCATTGTATCAGTTTTTCTTGTGAATGTTAAAAACATTACATAACCAAGGCAAGTGAATGGGCCCATAGATCTGAAATCAACCACAGTCATTTACATGCTATTTTTAAAGAATGTACACAAAGACACCGGTTGCCTATAAAAGAGTGTTAAAATGTTAAATTCAGGTACTAAGTGGTATAAATATACACCACCGTCTAGCTGGCTCTTCCTAACACTCCAAGGGTGTTAATGGAAGTTTCATTTGTTGTGAGTTTTATAACCAAGCTATTTCCAGAAATGCGGCTGAAGCACAGAGATCAGAATAGTCCAGACTTCTCTGCTTCTTGGGAGGTGCCATATGTTGGAACGGTGATCAGCCAGGAAAACCTCCGCTATGAAATTGCACCCAGGCTGCTGCGGAGTCCGCTGCCTCCCTGACCTTGAGAGTGAGCTCAGAGACTAGGACTGACATCAGGAACTGGCAGGGGCATCTCCTTGTTCCATGGTCACCCCCATGCTTAGCCCAGGTGGGCCTAAAGGTTATCAGCCAAACGAAGCGGCTGGAGGAATCACCAATTCGGGTCTTTCTTTCCTCCACACAAGAGCAGGGGACCTGGCATGTCAGTTTCGGGCACCAGCGTTCCCAGCGCCCCGGCCCCCAAATCCCTGGATGGCAGGGTAACTCCCAGCTAAGCAGCGAGGCAGACCAAGTATAGAAACCACGACAGGTGCTAGCCTTAATGATTGTTTCTGTTTGCTTCCTCTGGCATCCATTCGGCTTTATTGTGTGGAAGCACCGTGGTGGGCTCCTTGCTGGGGATGAGGGAGGGAGACAACCCTGAGTCAGACATCCTCAGCAGGGACAAGTGTGGAAGGTCCCCAGCTGTAGGCCAAGTGGAGGCAGTCTGGCTTCCTCACCCAGGGGTCTGGGTGGCTAAGGGGAGCAGTGTTCCCACAGCCTTGGGGGGACCTGATAACCAGTGTTCTCATAGCCTTGAGACTGGGTCCGACAAACTGTTCCCATAACATGAAGTGGGATCACATGTGCAGAATTATGTTATGTTACATAATGTCTGGCATCTTGCTGGCTTTGTTCCCCTTTCGTGCTTACACAGGTAGGGACTCCCTGCTGGGGACGACAGTGGGAGACACACAAGGGGACAGGTGCCAGGATGGGTGCCATGCTGGGGAGCAGGGGCCACGACATGAGACATGCAGACACACACGCAGCTTGCAGCATGCGTGGCTCACCCACCCGTGAATAAAGGCATGCCGGACACCCCAACGGCTCCGTGGACATTTTTTCTTCTGCATGAACGCCATGAACCTGCCCGGCCTTGGAGGGTCACAACACACCGGCACAGCAAACTTTGTCTTATTTGTTGGTTTGAGCCAGTGCTTCCGACTGCTTTTGTGTGATGGGACACAGAAAATGCTAGAAAGTTTCCTGGACTCTTCTCCCAACTTTGCAGAGGACCGTCTTAGTTATGGAACTCTAAGTCCAATACACATCCATCGGCCTTAGCAATCAGAACCTGTCCGTGATTTCATGAAAACTCAGAGAAGGGAAGTAAGTATACATGAGGTTCCCTAAGTAGGCTTTGGAGAACGGGGCCAAGCCCGGGGCTCCTTCCCTTCAGATGTGCAAAATGATCAGGACCCCTGATGTTCTAGGATCGTGTCAGTCAAGTTCTTTGGCAGGAACAGACCCTGGGGATCCACCAAGGAAACGAGAGAAGCTAGACCCTGTCCTGGTGACGCTTGCTCTGCACGGAGTATCCAGCCATCAGCGGGCAAGGCTTTGGGGCCTCTCCAAGTCCAGCCACCCGGCTAGTGTTAGCTTTGGAGCGGAACCCTGAATGACGTGTGCACTCTCGAACCGTGCTGGAGGCCAAGGCCAACTGCTGGGCCAGGCCCAGGGCCTGGCATGTGTAAGCAGGAGAAGCCGCTGAAATAAGACCGAGCAGCCTTTTCAGGACCTGAAGAATCAGGGATGGCAGAGTTCGTAAGAGTCCGACGCCGAGTTTGGCGTGAATGTGTGGAGCTGGCCCGATCTGCCGGAACATGCGAGGGGACCGCTGCATCAGCACCTCACACCGGGGAGTGGGCCACACTGGGGGTACGCCTGCGTATCCCTGGGACACCTGCCAGGCAAACCAAGGACACACTCACACATGGGAAACCACAGGACAGTGAGACGCGATGAACCTCAGCCACGTGCCACGATGTGGGCAGACGTCACAAAGACACGGTGGAGCAGAAGCAGCAGCGAGGGCCGTAGGTCCCCGGGGAACCGGCTGGGTTTCAGGGGAGCATTTTCCTCCCCGGGGGCTGGGGGAGGAGACAGCAGCTGGGAGGGAGGGAGTCCGAGGGGCTGTCTGGCTTCAGTTCTTGACCTGGAGGCTGCTGCACAAAGGGGTTACTTTGGGAAACTCACCGAGCTGCACACTTGTCATCTGTGCCCTGGTATGTGTGAATGTCGCACTTCAGGGAAAACTTGCATAAAATACATTCAAAATGTAAAGCGAGAGAGGGGGAGGAGTTGGGGGAAGGGAGGGAGAGCGGAAGAGCCAGAAAGAGGATGAACTGCCACATCCCTAAATGAGTGAATTTTTGGGTTAGTCTTTTCAATACAAACGTTTCCGGGGTGTCTGCCGACACGACGCGGGTGAGCTGCATTCGCAATTTGACACCGAGTGGCATTTTCCAAGGAAAAGAATCTTGTGCTAAGGACAGGCGACCAGCAAACCCGTTTTCCTGGGCCATGTTCCTTGTTTACCGAATGAAGGAGTTAACCAAATGACTTCCAAATTATCTTCTAGCTGCACATGCCTAGGAATTCACGCTTTCTTGTCTTGCAAGAATTGTCTAACAACTCCAGCCGCTTTCAAATCCCACACCTGGGTTCTGTGATAGTATAATCGTGTTTTCAGCAGAGACAGATACTTCCTTTCAGACGCAGGAAAGCGTACGTCTGGTTTAGTAAAAACAGTTGACTTAGCAGATTAAAATAAAAGACACAAAAACAATAGGGAGGGCTAAAATACAGCTGTTTTATAATGTTCAAAACTAGAATGTTAGCTGCTTATACACTATTGCTATCCATCTGACTCTGGTAATTACGAGTATTGAAGGAACATGGACTTCCTGAGATTTATACCAAGAGCCTTTTTCTGTGAAAGGGAGAAAGGCAATGAATATGGAAGCAGCCTCGGCTTCCTCATCTGCATCAACACCGGACTGGGGGCTTGGTATTGGAGTGAGGACCACGCAGAGAGAGGCAGCCCTTCGGGACCTGAGCGCCGGTCTGCAATCAGGAGGTGGTATCATTAAATTACTGCCAATAATGGAGACCACAACCAAACACATTTTTCTTTTTTAGCAGCCCTATTTTCCAGCGGAAAGTAAGGCCATCATTTTAGTAAGATCCTCTCTCATGCTGGTTTTTGAGGCTGACAGTATGAGCTCAGGCTGTGGCCAGTGAAGCAGAAAGTGCTGAGAAATCGCACATTCCAGGAAAGCAGCCGAGAATGGAAGTTGCATCTGAAAACGGAAGTTCTGACCCCTGTGTCTGCCTCTCAGCTATTACAGAGAATATCCGAGCGATGGCATACCAGCTAACAAGGAGCCACCGTTCATACTCCAGGCTTTTCCAGAAGGTTAGAAAGATCTTTGCCCTCAGCTTAATAAACGCTGTCCTAAAGTACTAGGAAATATCCTTAAGGTTTGCAAGGAGTAAATGTCGCTCCAATCTTCTGACAACAGGTTTTGCCACATCTGAAGCGATCCATTATTTCTCTGCCATTCTGAGTCCAGAATCTGGTCCCAATCTACCGTACTGGGTCACCACGGAAATCAGAGGTTCCGAGCACTGCAGGCAGTTGTGGGGTGGGGGCGTGAGACTCTGTAATCGAGCAGCTGCTGTTAAGGAAACGAGAAGCAAAACCTTCCAGATTTTTAGGAGAGAACAGCCGAAGGGGAATCCCTGGGTAGAGAGGAGGGGCTGTCTAAGCCCCCTGTATCTTGTTTCTCTCTCTGTCAGTGTGTAGAGCCGGGGGCTACACCTCTCCTTTAGGATTTCAGTCAATAACGAGCCACAACCAAAGCCATTTCCTATTGCTCTTACAGCTCAACTGAAAGATCCTTCAAAAAAAAATAACAAACCCCTATTATAACCAAGAACAACACAGAAAATAAGCAAATAAAGCACACAATATTCTCAATAGGCCAGCTTACAAGAACAGGTTTCTTCTGATCCTGCAATAACTAACTCATTCACAGACTCTCAGCCGTCTGCTTTCCTGCAGGTTTCAGCTGTTGCCTCGTGCTACCATCCCTCCGGGCTGGCTGGGCTAACCCCTAACCGGGGCCTGCCCCGGGACAAGCCCACGCGCTCTCCATTCAAACACCAGGCTCTCCCTCGACTCCTGCTGCCGGGGTTCTCCCCAGCTACAGTATCCGGTCTGAAAGCTGAGCGTCATCTCTTCCCAACTGATTCCACGTAGAACTTCTGGCTCTTTAACGATGACGCATCGCTGACAGCTGCTTCCCCGCTCACCACCCCCCCGCCCCCCAATTCCAAGGCGTCTAAAGGAAAGCAGACATTTCTGGGCACCTACGATGGAAAGATGTGTAAATGGTTTTTTAACTTGGAAGAGGTTTTCGTGAGCACCCCCCTAGAGGCAGGACCACCGGGTTTGTGGGGAAGCACTGTCGCCCCTGCACTTCCTCTCTGAGGAAAAGGGAGTCTGTGTGTGCCCTGGCCCAGAGCACCCTTTGTTGATGGATGGGAAAGAAGTTGTGTGTCCCCTGCTTCTGGCACTCTGCACAAAGCCAGATGTCCCACTTGGCTTCATATTCGGAGAAGGGTTCCTCCCAGGGCTTAGCTTTGTGGCTCTGCTCTCTGACCTCAAGTCTCTCCCTGCCCCTGCCCCTCCACACCCTTACCCTCCTACCTGCCAGAGGCCTTCATGCTGCTTCTCCCGCATGCAGGGCTCCTTGCTGCACCATGGGAGGTTTAGGGTTAAACCGCTGGGAAGGGAGAGCTAATTTCCCGACTGAGGCTTTGACAATACACCTCCCTAAGGCAGGAACACAGATACCACGGTACACTCTCTGCAACGGTAAGTACACACCCCGACACATGCACATTCACTGTCATATACGCTTTGATTCAGTCCTCACATCAGTGAAGAAATAACCTACAAAAATAACGGAACACCATCAGGGATTCAGACACCACACACCCGTCTCCAAAGCCCGGGGTTCCATATAGTGCCTCCATGTCCCACTAGGGTCAGTGGTCTCCCCAGTAAAACTGAGACACCGGAATATGTTTTGGTGTCAGAAGCAAAAATACTAGTTTTTTCTCTGCAGCCCCTACAGCTTTCCTGGTAGATGCCCATTAGCCCAGCCCCACCGTCTCCCTCATACTCGGGGTTCCGTTGGTACCGCTCCTTCCATCCCCAAGATCAGCTCCTGTCCCCAAGACCTGCTGCCTGAACTGGAAGTTCACCTGGGGCTCTGTATCTCTGATCCATTTTTTAAAAAGATTTTATTTATTTATTTATTTTTAGAGAGGGAAGGGAGGGAGAAAGAGAGAGAGAGAAACATGTTGCTGAGGGTCATGGCCTGCAACCCAGGCATGTGCCCTGACTGGGATCTCTGATCCATTTCCATCAGCCTAATCCTGCCTGCTTTGTATCTTTCAGAAGTTCTTCAAAGTGTCCATCTGCCACCAAGCGTTTTCCTTGTTCTCCGGGGCTACTGTGGACTCGTGCTTATTGTTACACCTCCCCTGGCATTTCAGTGGGATTTGGAAGGGAGGGGCCATAACCTTTCCTTAACAATTTCAAAGCATTAACTCATCTACATTTTCCATCTTTCTAGACTAACTATGATTTGTATGAGCAATGTAAGAAGTGTTTGGAAACTAAGTAAATACCTCTACTGGAGTACTACGGTTTGGCACTCCAGCCTAATGGCGCTCAGCCTGAAGCCTGTTACTTCCCGGCAGGACAGGGAGGTCTCCAGGGATGAACAGTAAAATGCTTTGGTCCTCGACCAAATTAAGTGTTCCTTGTATTGTTTTAGATTAAAAACGAGACGGATCCAGCAAGTCTTGGCTCATAAACTGTCATCCTGTACAACACTCCAGATATTCCAATCCAACCTAAAATATCAGCAGTCTGAAGGATGGCCATATCTCTAGGCCCGATGGCAGTTTAGGACTGGACGAATGTAAATACTGTTCATCTCATTTGTTTGTTGCTTCCTTTGTTATGAAATTTCTTTGCCCTGCCAACAACACATGCTGGTAATTAAACACTTGTTTTTTAGCTTATGGGGTTGACCTATATAGTTGCAACAAATACAAATTTGGTTCCTAAATTTAATTCCATAATAAATGCATTGCTTGTACAGGCAGAAAAGATGTACATTAATTGAAAACATATAAATATAAATTAATTGAAGGAGTGGCTCTCAACAGAAAGCCACAAAAAGTGCATGGCAGAAGGTCAATATCATTGTTCTCTGTGTCTAAAGACCCAAGAGCCTGCACGTGAAGAGAGGGGAAAAATACTGTATACATCCACTTCTGGTAACAGTACAAAACACTTCTCACCGCTGACAGCCGCCCCCTAAGCTGCAAGTGTTGCTACTACACAGAGGGAAGTCCTAAGGCCATTTCCAGGACGCACTTTGCTCCTTCCACCCTCTCCCACGCAGCTCCACCCACGGCATTTGGACACCTGTGCTATTCAGGAAAGCCGGATTACAGCTTAGTGTTAAAAGCAATTAAATGATAGGTCTCCCTTATCTGTGACCCTGAAATACTATTTCATGTTCCAGTGATTTTAAGCAATTACGGAGATAAAGGAAGCTTCAGTGGTACCTACTATGATGTTCTTTAAAAACTAAGTTTATAGGTTGTACAATTAAATCATGAAGTAGAATTGCAAGAAAGGGTGCAGATGGGAAACACTAGGCAGGAACATGAAGATAGGTATTTTCCCGAGACTTAAGCTAGAAAAACTAACACAATTCTAGAAATCAGTATTCACAAAATAACTCCAAGAGAAGCTTAACTTGGGCCTAAAAGAAGATACGCGTTAGTCAAGTAATTACTCATATGGGGGCTCGAACGCACACACAAACAGATGCACAGATACAGCACTGCGAGAGCCTGGGAAAAGGGCTTTACCTACTGGAGACCCGGGTGTGTGTGTCTCCAGAGAAGACTTCCCTGAAGAATGCGCATTTATTTAAAACAGTAGCATCACTGCAGAGGTTATGGCTTCAATACTTTTGTACCTTTGTGCATCTCACACAGTAAGTTTTCTTTATTTGTTAACTGATCTGTTCCCATTAAAATCTGAGGCAATTCTTAATGAACTGGCCTTCTCTTCTCAGTGGCGTGCATGAGGTCAGCTTTGGGATGATCAAGACATTAGAACTGCTACTTTAGGAGAGAGAGTTTAGGAAGAGAGACACTTTTATTTTTACACAATTAAACAACTTAGATCTCACCTAGGTGAAGGTAATTTCATGATCAATACCGGCTGATTTAATGTAGAACACTAAAAATCAAAAACACCGTTCCCATTTTTTATGGAATAAAAGGAATGTAAAAAGTTATTAAAAATTGTTTCACTAACTATACACAAGGGTTGTAAAAAATGAAACATGTTTAAAAGAACAGTTTTACACTGTATATCCTGGAAGTTTGTTTATTACTAGCTCACAAATATCTTTGCATTGCTTGGAAATGCTTAGGGAGCCAATCTCATCGCTGTCTTCTTCACAGTGATCCGATTTACTGTGTTCTGACAGGTTGGATGGCAGGTAAGAACTCACCTGAGAAGTCCGAGTTGACTGGCTTTTTTCTAAAGACTTGCAATCAGTTGGTGTTTTAAGTTTAATAGAGAGGTCTTGACCCCTCTTCCTAACTTTAGAATGATGCGTACTAGTTTGGTCTACCTGGTTTTCTTTCTCCTCAGTCCAATATGAAGATAAGTCATCAGTAGAGACAGTAGATGCTTCTTCCAAACTTTCATCCTGAGTCTTTGAAATAGGAGCTCTTTTAGATGAGTATACTGGCGATCCAGCTGAAAATGGCGGGCTGAGAACAAAACTCTTTTCACTGCTGTTTCTCCTTATGTACACTCTCGCTTCGCTAGACTTACTTGTATGTTGACTACGTGTTGGGTTTTCTGCCCCTGGTCTTCCATCGTGAGCCTGCAAAATTCTGCTGGTGTCCTCGGAAGTATAAAAATCTTCAGAATAGCAAGGGCTGGTGAAGTCATCTGAGTATTTTAGTTCTGAGATGCTTTCAGAGCAACTATTTTTCCTTGGCTTACCGCCACTCACATCTGCAGTGAGAGTGTCATTACCAGTAATTTTGACCTGCTTCTTATCTATTTCTTTATCTATTACAATTTTGTCAACAACTGCAACCTGCTGGGAAACAAACGGACTTTCGACTTTCATTTCCACTTTTTCTTCCAAAATATTTAGATGAGCAAATCTTTCTTGCATAATAGAATCTGCAGGACTCACAATTTTTTCCAATGAACCATTGCTGGTTCTGTTTTCTCCACAGCTAACTGTCTTTTCAGTTGCACATTTCAGTTCAGTTTCTTTAGTTGTGCTGGGGTCATCAACAACCCCATTGATTGGCTTTGAGGAATCACTATTTTTAGCAAAAGATGTGTCTGAATCTAAACACTTTTCTTTAGGCAGTTGACGTGGCTTCTCATGCTGTTCTGCAAAGTTCGATATTTTAACTTTGGAGAATGGAATTCTGAGTTTTGCATCTAACATTTGTGTTTGCATCTTTCTATACTGTTCTCTCTTTTCATGCACCACCAACATACCAGGATTTGTCTGCTTTAAACGGAGTTTGAGTGTATTTGTTAAGCCATAGAATAGCTTCCCCCTTGGACCTCTTTTTTCAGGGGCCTCATTGTTCTTTTCAAAATATTTACCTTTCCTGAGATTTTCAACCTGGTTCTTTTTACACGGCAGACTCAGTGATTTCTCGTTTTCCCCCACAGAAAGCTTATCTTTCTTTGATTCGGATTTGCCTGTGGATTTGGCAGAAGGTTCTGGCAACTTCTTATCCTCAGGTCTGTATAACCAGGCTAAGTGAGGGTGTATATGAGTAGGACTTGCCACAGGTTGGTTGTACAGCAAGGACAACTCAACTAACAACGCGTTTAACAAGGGCAACTGCCTTATGGCGTTAATTCTACCTGGCTCAGTGTCAGGGTGACATGTATTTGGATTACTTGCTGCTACATCCTGAACATGTGGAGGACTAAGCACTGCAGGACTCTCATGTTCTACTGCAGAAGCTGTATGTTTTAGAAGATTAGTAGGTGTTGTGGGATTTATGAGTTTTTCTTCCAGAAAAGTACCATCCAGCTCCTCAGGTACATGCACTTGAGGCTTAATGGTGATTTTACCCTGTACAGGAGGCCTCTTTTCTTGGGTCATGTGAGTGTAATACAGAGGAGGGGGGCAAAATGTGTTCGTTTCAAGGTCCAACTCTGACACTTCCTGATCTGGGGAGCTCACACGCCCCACACCACTCTCGTCTGAACAAACAGGGCTGGTCTTGCCATTCTCCGCAGGACCCGTGTTATCAGAGTTGGCCTTAGTGTGGAAAACTGTTTCTTTCAAATCCTTCTGGGCCTTTGCGGGTTTTAAACTCCGCAGAGTCCTATCAGTTTTTCCTGGGCTTGGGTGTGAGTCTAGCTGCTGCAGCTGCTTTTCCTGCTGGGCTTGGGACCGGACCACCGCTGCCTCCCACGCCTCTGCACCCTCCTCTCCACCTTCTGTGGAAGTGATGGGCCGCCGCAGATGGCCCAGCAAACTGCTCCCCAGGTCAGTCAGGCGGTAGGTCAGCGAAATGTCCCCAATGCGCTCCCCCACATGGTTATGCAGAGGGAAATTTCCTCGATGGCCGTGGGAGCAGCCAGAGGTGACTGGACCCAGGACCTCGCGGGCTGCAGCGGCCAGCGAGATGCTGCAGGTGCCCAGGAGCTTCGGGGCAGGAGTGGGCTGTCCGGGGGGCAGATGAAGCAGCAAGGAGTAAAGCGGTGTCTCCAGGAGCCGGCGGCGCAGGGTAGCGGGGGGAAGGCGGAAGAGGCAGGACTTGCCGCGACCGAAGCGGAGCAGGCCGGGCCGGGGCTCCGGGGCGGGCGTGGCGGGGCCCCCGTGAGGGTAAACCAGCAGCGTGGGGAAGTCCAGCAGGCGGAAGGCCACCGCAGGGCACAGGGAGCGCGACAGGGGCGGCGGCGATGTCCCCTCCTCCTGGTCCAGCTCCTCCTCCGCCTCGACTACGGACGTCCGCGGCGGCAGCGGCAGTCCGGCTTCCAGACGCACCCAGTCTACAAGCAGCTCCAACGAGAAGAGCCGCTCGGACATGGGGGCCGCCATTGCTGTTGCCCGGGAGACGCTGCCGCTGTTTCCGCGAAGGGGAAAGTGAAGCTCTCGGTTCTCGCGAGAGACAGAGGGAAGCCAGCGCCTGCGCCTGCTCTCGGGTGAGACTCGCGGGCCGCCCCAGCAGGGCTGTGCTGTGGCTACCCTAGGAGTTTCGCTGCTGAACTTACTTTGCCTTCCAGATTTGTTTTAACGCAATTGCTTGTGTTAATACCAAGGCTATGAGTAACAAAATTTAAAAAAGCATGTATGTATTTTTTTTTTTTATTTTGGTCACGTTTTTAGGACTGCGGATCCCCTAAAATTTGGGAGTCGGGTCAAACGTATCTGAATAATATTAAGAGTAAATCAGGGATCTCTTTCCAGACTCCAGGCTACAGAAAGCCAGGTAACTGTCAGCAATTAGCCTTTTCTGGCTGCTCGTCTACCCAAAAGATGATGACACAGCTCTGAAGTGGCCTGGAACCCTGTGTCGGGGTAATCACAGTAGCAACGGGGACACACGCAGTGAGTGTGTCCACATTTCCAGCAGAGAAATCACCGTGTATGAGAGTCATGTTAGTGGTTCCACTCAACAACATAAATACATACACATAAGCCCGGGGGGTGGGGCAGATCTTACAGCATTGTCCCTGGTTTTCCAGGAGGCAGGCTTCTGACCTCAGGGCTAGTCAACTAAGTTGAAACCAAGGCTGATGCATGGAGAGCCTTGAATGCCATAGTAAGGATTTTGGACTTTATTCTGTATAAGTTGTTTTAAGTGAATAAGTGTGATCATAATAATGTTTGGAAGTGTATTGGTACAAAATGCAAAGGAAGGATTCTAGGAAGAAAACGAATTCAGAGTAATCGCTTGGGTATTGCAGTGGTCTGAGGCATCTTTGTGGCCTGAGGTGGTGGAGTCAGTGGAGAGGAAAAAGAAATGACAGGTAGAAGAGGCATTTGTGGTAGCAGAACCTGGAATCTGGTGACTGCGAAAGAAAAGTTTTGGGTGAAAACTTTGCTACTGAAAAAGAAAGAATTGAGGAGTGATCTATTTCATTTTTAAAAGTCAGTCAAGAGAATGAAAAGCCATGTACTTGGAGAAAACGCTTTCAAAAAGACTTATCTAATAAGTAACTGTTATTCAAAGAACTTTCAAAATGCAACAATAAACCCCCAGAGTAACAACACCCAGAGTGAACCCTAATGTGAACTATGGGCTTTGGGTGAGGAGAATTTGGGAAATCTCTATACCTTTCACTCAATTTTTCTGTGAAGCTAAAACTGCCCTAAAAAATAAACCCCCTTTAAAAAAAAAACTATAACAAAAAGATGGAAGAGTTAATTAGAAATGAAGAACTGAAACAAGATAAAAAGGCAAATAGAAAAAATACAGGAAATACCATCTGCAATCTCAAAAAACAGAAATGTAGGAAGGCCAAGTTGAAGCCCTTTCCCCTCTATGGTAGCTACAGACCCCTTGCAAAAACTTGTGTGGTGTGGCAAGTCCGAATCTTACCTCTGAGAATTGCTCAGAGACAGACTGGCCCTGAGGTTCTCCCCCACTGTCTTCCAAAGCCCTGTATTTCAGGATTCTAGATACATACTGCATTCCTGAAGCAAGAAGGTTTCAGTTAGGAGAAGTGGGTTCTCACAATCATTCATTCAGGACTGAAAAGCCTAGACTGAGAGATGCTCTGCTCCAGGACCCAGTTAGAGGCTTCTGAAGTGCAAGTCAAGTAGCTCCCTTTCTTCTGACTGGGTTATAAACAGACTTCACACAATTGAATCACTGGAAACAAACCAAAACTTCAATAATACTCTCCTTGGCCCCTGCTATTATCGGCAGAGATGACGTGACTTTACCCCTCAGAATGTGTGCGGTGTTAAATGCGGATCTTGTTTTCTTTGTTTATCGTCCTTCATCTCCTGTGTTTTGAAATTGCTGGATAGAGGAATTGTAGTTTTTGCCTAGTGCTGCCATTGCATGAGGGACAGAATTACGATCAGAGCCATGATTACCACCTCCCATATCATAGCCATGAAATAGCTCCTGTAAATAAGTGCAAATAACCTAACGAAAGTCTGTAAATTGGTACCAAGGCTCTGCTTCATTTTCAAGTTGTATTTTGAATTGGCCAGGACTTCATATTGGAAATTCCTTCACTTAAGAAGAAGGACAAGGAGAAAGACTGGAGGGTGAGAGAGAATGGAGAAGTGGGGGTTTGGGGGTGAGCGAAGGCACTACTAGTTAGTAAAGGGAAAGAGCGATCCGTATCCCTCTCTGATGGGTCTCCCTTCCAGAGAGGAATGGAAAAGAGGAATCACACAGCATCTTAAGGCCTTGAAAAGACGGGTTTATTAATAAGCTAAATGGCCCAAAAGATTGGTAGGAGTGATTTAGTGAGAGTTACATGACCATCACTGGCAATCACAAATGTGGATTACAGTATCAGCTTCTCCATTTCACAACTGTGTAACTCTGGGCCAAGTTCACCACTGGGAAGTTCCATCCCAGAATATCTCACAGTCTCAAACTTCAGTGTGCATGTTCAAATGCAGATTCTTGGGTTCTACTCCCAGAGATTTTTGATTCACTGGGTCAGAAGCAGAGCTCAGAGATGCACATTTTGACTAGCATCCCAACCATTTTGATGCAGGGGATCCCTTAACTACTCTTTGAGAACCATCCCCTGAGGTTCTGGCGCATTGCAGACAGCTGCTCTAGTGTTTGTGAAGTTCATAACACATAGAATGTTATTACCATCAAGCCCATGGAATAGCAGAATGACATGCATTCATGTGATCATCGTTCCCTCTTTCACTTTCCATGTGAAATGGAGGAAATGCAGTGGTGCCCTTTAGCAATGAAACATTACTGTCAGCTTGTTCCCAGGCCAAGAGATGTCAGTGCAGCAGCATCAACAGCTCGAGTACTCAGAAGCCTTTTCAGAAAGCCCCTGGGAGAGATTGATGCGGAACCCCGTAAGCAGGCTGAACTTTGCCTGCCGAGACCCCAGCGCCCTTGCTCCAGTCCAAGGAAGACAGACTACCAGTTTCACGGACGGGGCATCCACCCGCCTTCAGTGATGGGGGTGGGCTGAAGGGTGTACTCATTTAACTCATGAATTCTTCTCCCCCACGCACATAAAACCATCAGGACTTTTGGCCTAGACCATTTTGTCAGGACTAATGAAATTAGTGGGTGCTCATAATGAAACTATCTTGGAGAAGTTAAGTAACGTATACAAATAAGAATTTTTCCAAGTAAAAGTGCTCAGCTAGCATTAAAATTCAGTTCTGCCATTTTTTTTAAAAAAAGCTTGTGTTTATCCTGATAAATTCCCTTAGCTTGTTCATCTGTGCCCAAGGAGAATGAGAATATATAGAAACTGATGCTATTCATATATAGAAACTGATGGTATTCAATTTGAAAATGTATTTTGGGGTAGAGTTAAATGATACCACAAGGAAGCTAAGAGACAAAGGCAGACCGTGGTGTATTCTATGAGAACACTGACCTGGTTTACACAAGTCTAGGGCAGCGGGGAAAGGAGGGAGGATGGGGCACTGCTCCAAATTAAGAGTCTTAAGAGGCATACCCACCAAATGTCCAGTGTGGGACTTCTTTAGATTGTTACTCAAACAAGCCGTCTAAAAAAACAGCATGTCTGAGACAGTAGGGGCAATGTGATTATAAACCGGAGTAGATGATACAGAAGAGTATGTGTTAACCTCATTAAGATGATTGAAGAGAAGGATTGCACGTATGAGAGATGCCAACCGAAGCAGCAGGAGTGAGATAACAATGCGTGGAATGCTTCATAATGTCTCAGGGTTTCCAAAAATCAAATAGGTAAAGCGAATGGGGCAAAATCTTGACAATGATCACATCTAGGCGACAGGTCCGTGTTTGGTTCATTACGCTACTTTCTCGGCTTCCTCTTTCCTCTCCTTTCATGTGTGAACCTGCGACAGGACCACAGGTCCTGAACGTCAGCGCTGCAGAAACCCACCACCCCAAGTGGTGAGGGTCGCTCACCAGAGCCGTGAGCTTCAGGACTGCCCAGGATGAAGTTCTGACGGCTGTCCCTGGTAGCCACTTAAAGAGGGGGGATTTGGAAGTAGGTTACATATAAATAGCATGCCCCCTATTTATAGATCTTAAAGGCCAAGCATATTTGGAATTCCTTCTGATCCTGCCTCATTTTTCAATGCCAGCCACTTAAAGGGGCAGAGGGGGTTCTGTATAGTTTTGGCAAAGACTCCTTTCCCCTCTCCTTTTGTATGTATATATTATCTTTTAATTTACTTCTCTAACTTTCCACTAGCTATTTTAGGGCACAATTTACATCTACGATTTTTTTTTCTTTCCATAAAATGTGCATGTGTTTAGCATATCTGGAACTGGGACTTGGAAAGGGAAATAGTCTCTGTTGGTACCGTTGTCACCTGGTAACACCACGATATTATGTACAGGGACATTTCCAAATTTTTAAATAATAATACAGGAACCGGTCAGACCAGACCCCAAGCAACTTTCTCATCTTTATTCCTAGCGTCTGAATCGAGCCACGTTCTGCTTCCTGCTTCGTACATACAGGTTCCTGTTCTGGATGCTGGGTTTATGGCCTGCTTCTCCTCTGCCTGGGATACTCTTCCTCCATAGATCTCAGAGCTGATCTCTCTCTTTTAGATTTCACTCAAAACCCTTTTTGAAATTCTTTTTCCTAGTCGTCCTGGCTAGGTGAAAGATCACCGGAAGTGATCTTTCTTTTCCCAAAGCACCGAATCTCTTCTGCAAGCTTTCTCTCTGTTTTGCAGCGTTGTTCTCAGTCACGTGAGTTATTGCCCCTGGTTCTCTCCAGGCCCCCTGATAATGTTCTTTAGTGCAGTTAACACAGAGCCTTGCATCTGTGCATGGGATTTGCACATACTCGATGCATTCGTAAATGAAGAATCGAATCCGTCCTATGCCTTGCTTGTGTTTGGGGAATATCCTGAGGCAAACACTAAAAAGTGACTACTTGAAAGAAAGCCCCGATTCCTCCCAATTTGCACTGTTCTTTGTGTGGAATGGGGCTTTATAAAGCCAAGGACAACTTCACAGAATGTCAGGGCCTCTTCAAAGAGACCCTACTGTGTTCTATTTGCCTTAGACTTTGAAGTCACAGTTGACTAAATCCAAGGCCTTAGGTTGTCAGATTAAAGTAAACAGGATTAAGTGCTCTGCTCCCCGGGACAATTTTGTGATACGTGGGCTCTGCGGGTTCCCTTTCGCTCGAGGCGGCGGTGCGGTGCGAACGTTCACTGCGACTGCTCAGACCCCGCCCCACAGCAGGGGGCGGGCCCCGCGGCGGCTGCAGCAGAGCTCGTCAGGGACACCCTGCCACGGCGAGCTCTGCCTTCTTTTAAACCGTTATTGGAATTGTATGCCCCCTCTGGAGTAATCCAGCCTGCTAAAAATAGATCCATGTTCACCTAGCCCAGACTTTCTGGAGTCGTTCCACCTTCTCTGCGATGTCGGTCTTCCTGTTTGTTTCTCCCCGTCCCACCTGCAGAGCCGGACACGCAACTGGGCAGTAATGCCTGCCCTGAATAGAGACAATTGGGGGTGGCCACGCAACTCACATTGCCCAGGCTCCCACCTCACACCCGTTAGGTTGGCTACAGTCGCAGAAAGGAAAACGACTGGTGTTGGCCAGGCTGGGGAGACACTGGAACCTTGTGCTTTGGGGGCAGGATTATAAACGATGCAATGGCTGTCCGAGAGCATAGTGGTGGGTCAATTCCCAGTAAGGGCACATGCCTGGGGCTCTGGCCAGATCCCCAGTAGGGGGCGCACAAGAGGCAACCACACATTGATGTTTCCCTCTCTTCCCCTTCCTCCTCTCTCTAAAAATAAATGAATAAAATATTAAAAAAAATTAAAATTAGAGATGAGTATTTTACCATAGAAACCTACAACAGATAATTCTCCAGAGACGGTTTGTCAGAGTCCAGGGTTGTCAGTTCTCCTGTGGGTCCCTCACAGTTTTGCCTGGGGTTGTCCTGACTCCCCAGTTCTTTGCTTCCTGGGGCACACACCGGATGCCCTAACACGCACAAGCATCTCACTGGGAAGTGAACAGATGATGTGAAACCTGACGACCTCAAGTTGGGGAAGGGTTTCAGTTCCCTGAGAAAATGACTAGGATAGAAACATTGGTGTGTACTATAACAATTACGGTATATAATTCTGCAAAAGCAATGCCACAGCCTTCGGGGGACTTACTAAATATTGATGGAATGGATGAATGGACAAATAAAAGATTCACAGTTAAGAATAACCTAATCACTGTATTGTTTTCAAGATCCAAAAGTATCACATTTTTATTGTTGTTTTAAGATAGATGTGCTGTCACACAACCTAATGAAACCAGATTTCTAAAATACTACATTTGAGCCCTGGCTGGCGTAGCTCAGTGGATTGAGCGCGGGCTGCAAACCAGGCATCGCAGGTTCAATTCTCAGTCAGGGCACATGCCTGGGTTGCAGGCCATGGCCCCCAGCAACCGCACATTGATGTTTCTCTCTCTCTCTCTCTCTCCCTCCCTCTCTCTCTCTCTCTCTCTCTCCTTCCCTTCCCTCTCTAAAAATAAAATAAATAAAATCTTTAAAAAATAAAATAAAATACTACATTTGAGATTATGCTGTGCATTTGGGGGCCTTACCATGAGCTGAGGTAATAACAGGCACTGTTTTTCTAAAAGTCTTGTTTCTGTTGCCTAAGTAATATGCATCAGGTATGAGTAATATGCATGCTTCAGGTATATTAGCTTGTGCCGACCAACTACAGGTTCAGATCAACCCCCAGGGAAAGCCACACCGGGTTTTGAGGTCAGCATGTTGTCGCCGATGCACTTGGCCACGCTTGGGCCCCGGAGACCGGCCCAGCACCCGAAGGTGAGAAATGCGCAACCATGGAGAACCCACGATACGTCTGCCCAGTCCGTATTCCCCGAATGCATTGCATCTGGAAACTCTCATTTATTGTGTCGAAAATGTTGTACCTCCCACATGATGACGGTTGTCACTTTATTGAGAAGCCATATTGTGTAGCACAGCAGGTACCTGGGTGGCAACCAGCACCAGCGTCACCTGGACCCTTGTTAGAAATGCAAATATTTGGGCCCCACCTGGGACCTCCTGCCTCCGTCCTAGGAGTCGGGGGCACCACCTGGGCTTTAAGAAGCCGTCCAGGTGATGCTGGTGCGTGCTGAGTGTGAGAACCACTGGCAAGGCAGTTGATACTCAGGCTGTGAAGTAAGACTGCCCGAATTTAACATCCCCGAACAGCTGGGCATGTTCTATGCCTCAGTGTCCTTCCCTAAGAACCTGGGGTAAAACTAGTATCAACTATGGTGTTGCAATGAATTAGTTCATGTAAAGTGCTGAAGACAGTGCCTGCCATGCAATAAACACTCAATAAATGTGAAATATTATTACTTTTTCAGGATAAAAGCAATGCTGGAAGCCTACTGATTTGAAATGCTTTTTGCCATCTCCGTATCCCAGGGATCTGCCTTAGGGAATCCTTGAGCGGAGTGCAATGACAGGGCACATCTCGTAAAGGAAGCAGCAGGGCTGTCCAGAGAACTGGGCGGGATAAGCACACAGTGGGGCAGCCAGTGAAACATAGTCAGTCTGGGAGTCAGGTCAGTGGCACGGCTGGCGCTCTTGGAGGCGGAGTGAGGGGTATAACAAGTTTATTAGAGATCACACCTGTGAGAGGAAGTGGGGCGTGCCGTCGCCCATCCCAGTTGCTCTAACAGAACACCGTAGACTGAGTAGCTTATAAGGAACAGACATTTATTTCTTACGGTTCTGGAGACCGTGAAGTGCAAGATCAAGGTGCCAGCAGACATCTGGTGAGAGTCATTTCCTGGTTCCCAGCTGGCTGCCCTCTCACTGTGTCCTCACACGGTGGAAGGGGTGAGGGGCTCTCTGGGGTCTCTTCTGCAAGGGCACCCATCCCATTCATGAGGGCTAAAGAGAAGCTTTGGCCAACTTGGCAGGGGGCTCTGAAGCAAAGACTGCCCATCAGAGTGGTCCTGGCTGGCCAGAACGGTCACTAGGTGCAGGCCCCTCCAGCGAGGCCAGGGCCCTAGGTCAGGGAGACCCCACAGGAGCTGGCGGCTGGCAGGAGTCCTTCTTGGGAGGAAGGTCTGGGCAGCCCACACCCTGTTGACCATAATCAGAATCAGGGACTCAAAGTCAAGGGAGACACAAAGCGAGAACCAATAGGCAACTGAGCTACGGGTTCCATAGAAGTGTTTCTCCCCCATTTAAGCAAGCAGAGCAGACACAGACCAGCACGTTTAGTTCTGAGTGCCACACGTCAGGGGGTTGGCATTCTAGAGCCATGGTTTCTGCCCTCTTTTCCACCCCAGCACTCTTGAGGTGCATCAGAGATCCCGTTGTTAACGTGGGTTCCCTTGACATTGCTTCTGAGAAATGGAGAATTCTCCCCCATGGGTGAGCATTTCTTCATGTTAGGGCCACCTGAGGTGTTGGCAGAGCCCCCGAGGTGGTGCTGACAGACCTCCCAATGTATCTTAATAGGTCGCTCTGTTCGGGAACCCTTACTGTAAGGGAACCGAAAAACGCGTCATATGGAACAAGACAGAAAGAAGGAATTCCAGAGTTCAGCCTGGAGAAGGGAAGAGAGGGGATCTCAGATGAGAGCGATATGCTAGCCAGTCTTCTCGCACCCAAGCAATGTGAGGATCCCACACAGGAAGAATACTTAAGCCCGGTGTGCCTGACGTTATTGGTGCTCTTACGTTAGCAACATACATAAAGCCTAAATCAGGTGCATAATGGCCAAAACAAAAACACAACAAAACACTTACTGATTAAATACAAAAAGAGCCCGTAGGAGAGAACAATGTAATAGCATCAGTGCACCATTAGCCATATAGACATGGTACCGATGCTGCAAAGCCATTGCTTTTGAAGTTGGCATGTCACCACGTGCCAGGAGTTCACTGAGCTTTTCCTGCCACTTCTTTCTCTTCAAACCACAGGAAAGCCTTTCATCACGTCCCAGGCTGCAGTGCCGTCTGGCATTCATTCAGTTCAAACGCATCGCTTCTGAACCGTCTGCTCCGTTCTCTTCTTCTTTGCCCGTGTACAGAGCATCAGCTGATTCTTTTCTCCCTACCGTCCCTTCTTTCAGAGATAACTGGCCTTCCCCACCCGCATGGTGCTGGCCACACAGCACGGTCACTCACCTTCCGGACCGCCCATGTGCTCTACACCTGGCCACACACAGCACTCGTTCTCCGCAGCCATATGAATGGACAAGCGATCCAAGCCGGCGCAGCTAGAGCTGGACCCTGGTATTGTACACATGGCAGCTGAAAGAGCAAAGTTCTTCCTTTCTTCTTCCGTGGCTGTGATAAGCCCTTGATCTGCCCCCACCTCCGCTGGAGAACACCGGTTCTCAGGCACGGTCCAGAATGCAACAGCACGCAACAGAATGGAGAGGCAAGCAATCTCTGTGACAGGGATTAGGTCTCTGAAGTGAGATTGACCCTTGACCTTCCAAGTTAGGGGAGCCAATCGACTACCTGTGTGTTTACACTAGTGAGGACGACAAGTCCAGGTAGCCTTGGAGGTTCTTTCTTACCCCTTTTCAGTAGCTAAGCAGAGAGCTGGCTTTGCAGGTCCGAGCAAGTCAAGAGGAGAGCAGGCTGGCCCTGGGCCCTGGGCTCCTGAGATGCTTCCTTCCCAACAACGCCAGCTGCTTGAGCAGGGAGCCTCCGCTGCCACCTAGCCATGGAGGTGACCCCCTGTGGATATGTAGAGCCTTATATGAGGGCATCCCTGCCTACTGGGACACCTCATGCTTCGAGAAGTCCTGCACTGCCTGACCCTGGCGCAGCTCCTGGTGGGACAAAAGCTTGGGGGTCTGTGTTCACTCTGCTGTTCTGGCTTAAAAGGTCCCCACCCCAGTTAACCGTATGGACACAAGGCTTGTGGTATAGATGCCCGCGCTGTCCATGTCTCTCTGGCAAGGCAGCTAGTTGGAGCGGGTTCTTACCATGGGCAGCAGAGTCGTGACTGATGCAGCCCCAACAATGAGAGCCGCCACTCAGTACCGCTACAGCCATGAGCCCAAATGCCATTGCGAGCCCTGGAATGGCGTGGCAGCACGTAAGTTTGTGATGACCGTTCAGGTGATCCGGGAAATGCAGGGCACACTGACACAGCCCAGAGGATCATCCCACGGAAGTGTGTGCGTACACCCACACCACACCCACAAAATCCCTATGGAGAGCTTGGAACCTAAGACTCTATATGCCCGCACTGAGAAACCCAGAGCCGGCTGGGACAGAACATGCTGTGCCCGGGGCGCTAAGGAAGACACCGAGTGAAGCTTATCCAAGTGTCTGGGGAGTAACTGCCCGTGAACCTTGTAGCTTTTTTTCCTGAGCTCTTTCTAAAGTGCAAATGCTCCAGTTTTAGGGCATTTCATTTAGGGGAATTTTGGTCTTATCCAGTTAGCTACATTTCATAAATTCAATTTATGGGATTGTAAAGTTATTTGCCACTGTAGGGAAGTGGGTTAGGAAAGCACATCTGCTTTTTTTTTCTCCCAAAGAGCAAGACAAAGTTCTGTTTCTAAAGAAATGCCCTTTGTGTTATAATTTCAGGGTTCTCCAGTTGGTTCCGTGCCCTGTGGCGGGGATACGGTGGGTGGGAGTCCTTTCTAAGAATACACCAGAAGTTTCAGCCAGGGTTATGCAGGATATTAGTAAGTGGGAGCTTTCCCTTTGATGTAACCTTAGAGTCATTTTCAGGGTTTCTAAGTTTAGCAAAAGTGTGCCTTTCATGTTAGCCCAAAATCTAAAGTTCAGTTATTTGTGGCGATACAATATTTCAAAGAATAGAGTTTACAGGAGTGGAAACTATTAGCCCAGAAGCTCTTGGCCCAGTTCTCACTCGAATATACATTTGGAAGGAAGCAGGTCAATGCAGCAGCAATACACGCAGCTTTGAAGGAGGAGACCACAGTTCTAGCTCCGTTCTGTCCCTCACGTGACCATGGATGGGCCAGTTAGACACTTTCCATTGGTTGTTTCCAGGCGGGCGCGCAGGTGTCCTCGGGATGACCCACTGGGGTCAGGGAGGGCGACATCACAATACCCAGTTAGCTCTATTGTCACTACATCATTTAAAACTTTTGGTATGTGGATTGTATATTACAACATACATTAAACTTTACTAAATAGTGCACGAATATGATTCAGGATATATAGGACCGTTTTTATTAATACCATGGTGGGATCAAAATTATTGAGGTGATAGCCTTAGACTCAGTTTCTTCCTGTGAAATTGAGGGTGTTGCATCGGGGTCCTTAAGGATTGAAAAAATAAATGCACACCCCCCTACACATATATATTTGTATATGTTATACTTACGCATTTATATATTCTACTCTTTTAATTAGGAGGAAAATTCTGTCACCCTCCCAGGCATTCTGTGATGAAAAGAAAAAGAATGAGGTACCACACAGCTGAAGTTCCTTCATGGTTCACCCCCAACGAGGTACTCCCAGTAAAAGCTGATTTAGTTCACGATTTTGTAGAAGATAAAAAACGTGGTAACTTTTAGATGAAGCTGTTGATGTGGGAATAAAAAAAAAACACATGGAACGTCATTACCTTTGATAAAAGTTTTCTCACTTGAGAGGCTAAAATCCAGTATATGGTCACTGTCTGATCTTCCTGGGTGTCGGCATTTTGAGAAAATGGTTTCCAAATGATAAAAAATGTCATCCCTGTGGCTTTGGCTAAGCCCAGGCTTGAGGAAATATATTCATCCCTCCTGTGATGTTTTTTATTGTTGACACTGTTACAGATGTCTCCCATTTCCCCCCCTGACATGCCTCCACCCAGCCCCCGCCACCCCTCCCCTGCCATTCACCACGCTATTGTCCGTGTCCAGGGCGATGCATGTATGTTCTTTGGCTAAGTGCTTTACCTTCTTTGACCCAGTCTCCTCTACCCCTTCTGAGATCTGTCAATCTGTTCCATGTATCCATCCTCCTGGTTCTATTTTGTCAGCTTTTTTAAATTGAATTCTACATATGGGAAATCATATGGTATTTGTCTTTCACTGACTGTCTTATTTCACTAAGCATAATAATCTCCAGGTCTGTCTATGCTGTCTCAAAGGGTAAGAGTTCCTTCTTTCTTATAGCTGTGTGGTATTCCATTGTGTAAATGTACCACAGGTTTCTTATCTACTCACTGACCGATGGGCACAAGGCTGTTTCCAGATCTTGGCCATTGTGAATAACACTGCAGTGAACATGGGGGTGTGTTTGTTCTTTCTGATTGGCGTTTTGGGATTCTTCAGGTTTATCACCAGAAGTGGGATCACTGGGTCAAAAGGCAGTTCTATTTTTAGTTTTTTGAGGAAACTCCACACTATTTTCCACAGTGGCCGCAGCAGCCTGCATTCCCACCAACAGTGCGCGAGGGTTCCCTCTGCTCCACATCCTCACCAGCATTGTCGTTTGTTGATTTGTTGATGATGGCCGTTGTGGCAGGTGTGAGGTGACATTTCATTGTGAATTTAATTTGCATCTCTCTGATGGTTAGTGACACTGAGCATCTTTTCATATGTCTACGGGCCCTCTGTATGTCGTCTTTGGAGAAGTGTCTATTCAGGTCCTTCGCCCATTTTTGATTGGATTGTTTGTCTTTCTGGTATTGAGTCATATAAGTTCTTTATATATTTTGGAGATTAAACCTTCATCTGATGTATCACTGGCAAATATGTTCTCCCATACAGTGTTCTCCCTCTTCGTTTTGATAATAGTGTTTTCAGCTGTGCAGAAGCTTTTTAATTTGATCTAGTCCCATTTGTTTATTTTTTCTTTTGTTTCCCTTGCCCTAGGAGATATATTGGCAAAACTATTGCTACACAAGATGCCTGAAATTCTACTGCCTGTTTTCTTCTAGGATTTTTATGGTTTTGTGATTTACATTTAAGTATTTTATCCATTTTGAGTTTATTCTTGTGTATGGTGTAAACCCTGGCTACTTACTGATCTCATTCTACTACATGTTCCTGTGCTTGCCAGACTTTAACCTTGAACTGTGACCTCTTATGGCCCAGATTTCAATCTCAGTGTAGCCCTTTTCTACACTGCAAGAAGCCCTCATACAACAGACAACTTTGAAAAATAAAGTTGACTCACATCAAACAAACACCCAGTAGGTGCTAGATGGATTAAAGAATTCAATGAAGCCATAGAAGTACTAATATTTGACTATGGAAGAATTTTGCAAATTATAAAAAAAACTTTCAATAGGAAAATGGCAAAATACAAAACAAACAATTCCTCAAAAAGCAATAATAAGCAATATTTTATGAAATGTGAAAATGTTTAATCTCATTAGTGATTAAAGGAATAAAAGTTAAAACGAGATGCCAGTGTGCATGTCAGTGTGCATGTTTGTCTCTATACCCGGTCTGTCCGTTGTTGTGATGAAGCTGCCAATCACCAGCTGCTCATAGCTGCAGTTTTCTGAATTATTTGAATAGTTTCCATGAAGGAACGTTCAAGTTTAATGCAAACTCTAATGCCTATTCATTGCCCTACTCGCTCAGTTATTTTGAATGCGACGGCCACACAGTGCACATGCTCACTCAACAGCATCTATTACCCCCACTGACTAGTACAGTGAAGTCATCACTGTTCACACATGCGCATTCCAGTCCACTCTCCTTGGCTGGTAGGTTCCATGGATGCCACGCAAACCATACTTGTTATATTAACAATGGCTGGGCTTTTCCTGGACAGACTTCATAAATGGTCAATTAAAAAAAAACCCAAATTATCCAAAGCTGGGAAGGAAAGGCAGGGAAAGCCATCTCATACACCTCAGGCCAAAAGGTCTTTGCTGCTTGTTAACATCCCCAGGTGAAAACTTAGCAATATCTATCAAAGAGTTTACGAATACATGTTTGATTCAGCTGTTTTACCTCTAAGATTTCTTCTTAAACAAAGCACCATAAATGCACACAAAAATTTATCTACAAATATGTTCATGCCAATATATCTAATAAAATTAGCTACTGTTCAATCAGTGCTTACTATGGGCCATGTGGTATGCTGAACTTTTGTATATCGAGTCTCCTCTTAGCCTCGTGAAAGCCTCCTGAGGCACTCCCTGCAATTTCCAGGTAAGAGGAGAGAACATTCCATTTAGAAGTCAAGAGTCAGTCAAGAATGCATGGTAGTCAGTGTGCAGGTCCAGCCAGCAGTCTCCAGAGTCAAGGATAGGGAAAAACACCCACCAAAATGGAGCCTCTTTAGTGAAGTTTGGCATATCAAATAGTGGATTACTGTGAAAGCATCCAGGAATGGTAATGCAAAAGAATAATGAACATTGAAGAAATGTTCACAATGTCTTATAAAGTGAAAAAAAAGGTGATCCAAAATAGTATAAGCTTTATAATCTAGTGTTGATAAAACATGCGGTAAAATGCTGATAGGTTCTGGTTCCAGATGGGGGTTTATAAGGGATTTTTACTTTTTTCTGTATACTTCTTTACATTTCACATTTTCCCACAATTACGTGTAGGGCTTTTGTAATTATACCCAGTGTTACTAAAAATAAGTGAGTTAGTAAATAAGATGAAAGAGACATTCGTGTTCATAGACCTGCTCCCAGGACACAGGCCAAGTAACACACAGCAGATGACCGGGCCACCCAGCGTCCTCACGGCCAGCCTTCTCTCAGATCTCACTTGTGCCTCTTACCTGTTTTCACTTCTTAACAACATAATAAAATGTTTTGTTATTTAAGAAGAGATATATATGCTAAAATTAAAATTTTGACAGAGGGTGCAAAATAAGGTATGAAGTGTCTCTTCACTCTCACCTCCGCACCTCCTGTTTCTAGAGGCGGAGACCCTGATCCATTTCGCATTCAGCTCTCCTGGAGGTTACCTGCAGCCCAGGTAATATGCTCATGTGCCTCTTAAGCAATGCATCACCTTCAGATATGTGATAATCCTTTTGATTTTCCAGCATGAGAGACGAGGAAAACAGCTGGTCCAAAACAATATATACTTTGCAATCTCAGTTTTCATAAAACATACAACCAAGTGTTCATAAGAGATATCTCCGTATGTGGAATTATAGAGAATTTTTACTTTTTCTCTATATTGTTTTTTCTGTGACACTTTTATAGGTGATTTCCAAACTCAAAAAAAATCTGTAGCTGGTAATTAAGATATTATTGTAAATTACATGGGTTGAATTGCATTTTTTTTTAAAAAAACAAGCCAAAAAACTTATATTCTATCCATCTGAAACCAAAACTGCTACAGATTAAACTAGAAATAAACAGAAACACAATTATTGTGGAAGAACTCATCATGCCAGTGATATCAAGTCGATTTTTAAAACCAGACATTGGATACTTTGACATAGCAATTTTTATCTCGTGGCACATATAAACTACTTACTAAAATTCTGCAGCACACCAAAAGATATATTACATTTTTGGCCAACCTGACAAAAAAGCTAGGTATCATTTTGATTCAGTCACACCAGATAGCTGTTGTTTTCCTGGCTGTTGTCATTGTTTTTATTTGACAATCGGAGGGGAAAGAGGTCGGTGCCCCTGAATAAACACTCAGGCGTTGCAGGTTTTAAACACTCTTGTGGCACACTGCTTGAACATTGCTGCTTTGACGTATTAATGACATTGATTTATATGTTTGGGGTGAAGGCCAAAATGCTTAGTGTGGCTGGTTCATGAGGACAGAAGCCAATGCAATCAGAGAGATGGCAGCCCGGACGTCCTCACCAGCTGGTCGACCAGATCTCTGGTTTGAGTCCGGCCATCAGTCTAGAAACAGTGAAAGGTTGTTAAGAGGGTCCTCAGGAAAAATATCACTCCCTCTCCAAGGCAACTACCTCAGAGGAGGTCATTACAGGTTCTTCAGGGAAGGAGAGATGACCTCCTTGGGGAGGGGTGAGCTTCACCTGCTGCTTTTTTTATTCATCCAGAAGACCTGAGGGAATTTAGGACTTCAGAAAAGCCAGGGACTGGAGTGAAGCAGCATGTGCCTTAGGTACAAAATTAGGAGGACACCAGAAACTTCCCTAATCAAGAGAAATCACACTTTAACATAATATTGAAAACAAAAGTTCATGTAAAAACTTCATGATGAGCAAAATATCAAAATTTGCTAAAACAAGATCGAGAATGTTTCCTCTTGCTTCAGGCTGCCCCAACCTGGGCACGGCGCTGGGTTCCCCAGACTGATCAAACTGCCCACGTGACTCCATCTCAGTGCCCAGAGTACCACGTTTTCCCAGCCAATGCTCTTCTTGAAGAGAAGAGACCCTGCTAGTTTAGGAAATCAATTTATATTGTAATGCGGCCTCCTGATAGATTATGCTTCCGGTGTGGTTTTCTGAAGTGTTAGCCCAACGACTACAGATGAGGCAGAAATGTACAGCCCCTCTGTTATTATTTGGAAAGATGATCTTCAAATAAATCGCCATCCATTCATCCACAGAAATAAGAACAGCTGGATCAATGAATTAAATGAGAAATAAAAGCATTACAGAAAAGGGAGAAAATATAATAGCTAACCTGGGAACGTCTTTAAAAAGCTAATACAAAGAAAGACACCACACGAAAAGCATAATGAAATTGACTGCATAAAACTGTCGCCTGAAATAGAGCAAAGAATTCCCACAAATCACTAAAAAATGTGTTACTATTCCAATGGATAAATGGGCAGAGGATATGTGCTAATATAAAAAGTAAACTGCTGTAACGCAAAGATCCCCAAATACAGGTGACAGATAGCTCACGTTCCCATCATGCTCAGCGTCCTGAAGGAAGTGGCGCAGTGCTTTGGGGCGGCTCTGCGGTACCTGTCACTGCAAGAGCCAGGCCATGCCCCTGGCTGCTTCTTGTTGCCATAAGGCACGTGACCCTCTGCGTGCTCGGAGGTGGGTTGTGGACACAGCTGCTCAGCTAGAAGGAAGAGAGCAGTCATTTCTTCTGCGTGTGAGGTCGAACATTGCGGACAGGCTATTATTGAGAACTGGGATCTGTGGGTGCAGCCAAGAGGGGGCCGGGAAAGGCAGGGTTGAGCTTGTGGCCCTGTGCCCAGCTTCACTGTTCAGATAAAGGGAGAGCGGCCACTTTGGCCATTATCTACAGAGCATGCACACGTCGTCAGGAAGCATGGGGCAACGGGAAGCGTCGTTAGCAACCAAAGAAACACAGGCAAACGCTTCTCCTGCCTCAACCAAGCAGAGCTGCTTTAAAATGTTAGTGCTGCGTAGGATGAGGGTGAAACGTGACCCTGGTAAACCGCTGTGGAGCTGGGGATGTGCAGACTCCTTCAAAAGCAACTTAGCAGTATCACCAAGACCCTTGAGAGTCGTATGTCGGAATAACAGGCAAACATATTCATGTCAGCGGAGACATAGAGAATTCAATGCCAGAACGAATTACATATGGTAATTGCATTCCTAAGTGTTAACTTTCGGTGAAGCTCTACTCTGAACCAGGGTCATTGCTCAGGACCCTCGCTGGACACCTGGTCTGCGCTAAAACGCCCACTTGATGGGAGAGCTCAAGAGTTGGAAAGTTTTAGGCTTAGGTAATAGTTAATAAGCTTGGTAGTTAACGCATGTAAACAGCTATTGTTTCAGAGCTGAAGGTGCGGCCCACCCTGACTCCAGGAGACCAACAAGTCAACCTTTGTGCCCCAGGACAGACCATAAGCAATCAACGTGGTATCCAAGCCATTGTGTCCCAGGGCATGACCTCCTACCACCCAGGAGACAGATAAAGAAAATTACCCAGGACACAAGATACAGGACCCAGATTAAAAAAAAAATCACCGGTCAACAGATGAAAGGATGTTAGGGAAATTGCCAGTCTGCGTCTTTATCTGATTAGCCTCTTTCCTGAATTCCAAACCCCTGACCTACTCTTTTTCTCCTTATAAAAAAGGCTGGCTTGAAAGGAAATGGAAGACGGTCTGTTAAGGTGCATAACCTGCCATCCTCTTAGATCCCGGGCCGTCTCTCAGATCGCCGGCCCTCTGAGCGAAGCGCCCACACAGATTCAATCCCTGTCTCCGCTTACTGGTCCCGGTAGTGACAGGCAGCAGGAACGCCGACTTTTCCGGTTACACACTGAGATATCTGGTCCGCACCAGAAGCTCCTAGGTATTTGGTCTTGTCCATGGAGACACTTGGTCTGCAATTAACATAAATTCCAGTCTTCTGCAAGATTCTAGCTGTGACTCACCGACCCAACCAGCTAGGCTACCAAGGCAACGTCATTACTGGACCAATAAAATGATAGCATTCTTTGACGTATTAATCCTGTACACTAAAAACATAAATACACGTTATGGCTTATCTGAACCCAGAGAAATTTTCTAAGCATAGGCATTTTGAACAAATGCCTGCTAATTCTGAATACTTTACATGTGTTACTTAAATCAGTCCTAAAACCAGGTTTATATTAGCTCAGAGAGGATTATACGTATGCTCAAGAGGGTAAGTTGCCTAAAACCACTGAGCTAGTGGGTGGTCAAATTGTGATTTGAATCCGGGCCGTTCTGACATCAGAGCCCTAGCTGTTGATAAAGTTGACATGCTACATTACTAGGGAAAGGACGGGTTTTCATTTTCATGCAGCGTTAGAAAAACTGACTTTCCTTGAGAATAAAACTATTTCTAACTTAGATCAATCATTTTTAATTCATGAACCACTTAAAGAATCTGATAAGAGAAATTGATCCTTTCTACACTTACATCTAAATGTATATGATCTTTGTCTATATCATCTATATCTATACCTATATCTAATCTATATCTATACCTACATATATATCTATATTTATATCATCTATATCCACAGTCTTTGACGCAGTTCTGATGGATTTTGGAGCCATGAACTTAGTAGCCGAGGTTTGTCCCGAGAGGCCGGGAGGAAACCAGTCATGGCAGCGAGGCTGGCGGAGGGAACTGGAGCAAAGGGACACAGTGGGAAGGGAGCGAAACGGGACAGGCGGGAGCCAGGGAGAGGGTGGAAGCTGACCTCGGGGTCAGCGGTGTGTGCACAGAAACAGGTTCCGGTGCACTGGGCCAGCTCCTCGCACTTACTTGCCAGCACTGCCTGCGGCACATGAACCCCTACGGGCAGGTTTGGGGGCGGTACTGCTGGGATGTTGGGGTGGGGGGGCGGTTCCTGCGTCAGGATAATGTCATGCACTCCTGGGTAATAAACTTGGCTCTCGGAGTTGAATGGGCTTGGGGAACATGTAATTTACTAGTTACAGAATTGTGTCCACAGAAGGTGGGAAAAGCTTTCTGTGATCCTTAATGACTTTGGCTCTACAGGAGCTTATTTCCATCTCATAAATAATAAACAGTCCTCAATGCACTAATTCCGACTCCCCTTCCCATCGCTCATGTTCATTCTGCAAACAACGTAATCAAGAAAAATATGGAAAAGGCCACCTCCTGGCCGGAATAAAACATCTCTGGGAGGGTGCAACATCTCTGCTCCAAGCTTTAGAAGCTTATTAACTGTATCTGCCTCATTGGTTTTTCCCATTTAGACCATCCCTCCCCCACAATCTAATCAATGTTAAAATGAAACATGACTTGAATCGAAGAATACATGTTTGTTCTAATAAGACTTGTTACACTTGGAGTAGAAAACCACAACCAAGATCGCAACTAAGAAACCGAGAGATTATTTCTATGTATTTTCTATAGTCGGTCACTTATCTTTATTGATATTTTTACCGTGGGGTCTTTTTTTTTTTTTACTGTGAAAGGGATTCAATGTGTACAAGGGATAGATGACCTCTATTGTGTCACTTGGGAAGGCAATTTGGATGGAGGGGCAGGGAATCACTAGGTCCCCTTTATCTTTATTTCCTAAGTGTTTGACTTGGTTGTTTTCTCTTCTCCCGGTGCTCCTGCCTAAGATCAACTCTAACTCTCGAGCATGCTGTCTATTGAGTCTGCATGATCTGGCTCATTGTCGTTCATGGCCTCGGTGACCCCCACCTCCCACCTGAGTCTCTCTGCACACCTGGGCCATGGCCCCAAGGGATACGGGTGGCACCTGAAGCGAGTCTTGCTGTCCTCCCCCATACGTCTCTGCACCCACTGTGCCTCCCACAGATTCTCCCCTGCCTTCTCCTCTCTGTCCGTGTCATGCTTGTACGAATTCAGAAGAGGCTGCTTTGCAGCTAGATGTCTACGCAGGTTGCTGTGCTCTCACTGCCCAGCTGCATAACCTGAGGCGAGTCTGCCCCTGAGGCTCATTCCCCTCATCTGAAAATGCAGTAACAAGGGTATTCATTTCATGAAGTTGTTATGAAAGTTAAAATAGATAATTCGTGTGCTTGGCCCAGTGTTTAAATACTCTACCTACTCAGTACTGTTTTAGCCATTAGTAGGGTGACAATTATTATTGCCATTTATCCATGACAATGCGACTAACCCCTCTGTGAAGCAATCTTGTTGGGGGGTGGGTCGCACCTGCTGCTCTTGAATACTAAACCAGCGCGGTTCTGTGGGGGGCAAGAGGCATCCAGCAAGTGGGCAGGGGGCAGAAGCAGGAGGGATTTTCACCCCCAGCTGTCACTCAGCCAGCAATAGGTGCTTTGCTCGGACAAATGGCTTCCCCTCCCTGGGTCCAGCTCCTGATTTATAAGAAAAGCAAAAGAATCATCTTATAAGATATTTAAGAGTCTTTCCAACTCTGGGGTTCTGTGATTCTGAATGGGGAGACTCGTTGTATACTTGGTGATTTTAGACTCAGGAGGTGTCATGGGGTGGGCGGGGGCAGGTGGGTCAGGGCCACTCCTGCAGTGACGGACGACCAGCCTCAGATTCTGTGGGAGACAGCAGGAGGGGTTCGGGCTCCCTAACAGACTGCCTTCCACATGTGTGTGTGTGTGATGATATCCGCGTGGTAAATATAAACATGAATAGAGCACAATACCGTATAACTGGGGTTGAATATGTATGCTCTCCTAGAAGTCTCCAGAATCTAACAAAAACGATGGGGTACACAGGAGAATGCCGATATTCTTGTTATTTAATGCAGTTTCGCCCTCGCTCTCTATCCACCTGGCAGCCCCTTCTCAGAAGGGGCAACACGAATGTTTCCTCGTGTCGCCCAGGACTCAGCGGGGCGGAGCAGACAGCAGCGGACCACCTCCGCCAGCACTCCCAGCAGGCCGCTCGCCGTCCTTCCCTGAAGGGCGCAGAAGCTTCAGTAACAGGAATTTCTCATCAGCGATCCCCGATGTGCGTCTTCTTGGTTGTAACAAAGCGTGAAAAACCAAAAGTAGAAACCACTCCGGAGAAACCAGGGCGCTACGTGCACGCGCTCTCGTAAGACGTCTTCATTAAGACTGGAGGTCCTCCCAGGCCCCTCCCCTGCGGTCACTACAGATGCCTCTGGAAGTCTCCCCACAGCGGGAAGACCCTGTAAGGTTCTTCCTGCACGCCGTGGCGTTCACAGAAGCTACACAAGCAGCTTCCGCCGCGCCTGTCAAACGAGGAGTAATTGAAAACAGCAGGCAGTTGTGCCCTAGTCACGGAACAGGTCTGTCTGCCGATGGGTACACGGAGGCCGGGGCTGGGGCTCCCATTAGAGCTCCTGGGGGGTGCAAGGGCAGAAAGGGGGCGGGGTGCAAGGCGCAGCAACTCCCCTGTGTGTCTGGGTAACTGGATTCCTAAACCTTCAGATTATTTTCATCCTCTACGGAAAGGATTGAAGTGCAATGAAATCTACTTAGGAAATTTGTTTTGCTTCTAAATGTTTACTGAACATCAGCAGTATGATTTTGGAAAGTGTTATTTAACTGTACATTGAAAAAAGTCCTCTTTCTATCTAGGAAGTAAGATTCAAAATGAAACAAAAGGAAAAGAAAATGTAGTAATTAGGATTCAGAAACAGCCCTGGCTGGTGTGGCTCAGTGGGTTGAGTGCCAGCCTGCAGATGCGGGGCTCGGGGATGGGAGAGGTCGCCAGTTTGGTTCCCACCAGGGCGCATGCCTGGGTTGTGGACGGGGTTCCTGGTTGGTTGCGTGAGAGGCAACTGCGCGTTGATGTTTCTCTCCCTCTCTTTCCCCTTCCTTTCCCCTCTCTCTAAAATAAATAAATAAATAAAAGATTCAGAAACACAGTAGGTCCTATTTCCAATTACAGTGCTAGAAACAGAGGTCTCACAAATCCTTATAGTGTCCAAGAAATTCTACTATAATGGTGGCTAGACTGTGCACCTTAGGCTACCTCTTACATACAAATATGATACATAGATTCACTGTTCCACCTTTTTCCCTGATGTGAGTTTCAAAAACATATGGTCACCACAACGGGAGACCAAGAAAGTGTCTTGACACCATACCCTGCAATGGCTTGTCCTTGGCACTGGTCACTGAAATTGAACTTTAGCCCTAACAGGTCTTAAGAATGTACTTAAAGATACATCAGATGAGAGGCAAAAACTGACCCCAAAATTTAACAGTTGATTCTAAGCAGAGAGGCTGATAGTCTTTGGGATATTTAATCTAGAGAAAAAATATTAAAAAGCCATGTAATAATTTCCACTAACAAGTGATATTATTGACAGGGAAACCTATCGCTTTGATCAATAACTTAATGTTTGGTTAGAGTTGGCTTTCCATACACAGCAATGGATTTGTGCAAATTCATACCCACTAACTTCTGAGCTGGGCCCTTTGGGACTTTCCACACACTATAAGGTGGTACCAGGGGCAGGGCCTCCGACTCCAGACCAGAGACCGATGTCTGGCCCCTTCAGGTGCTGCTGGGTCCAGCATTACAGATGTGATGTTAATTTGTGTGGTGGTGGGTCTCCATTTTTCTAAGTATAGGAAAGAGAATTCTGTGATTTACCATAGCAGAGAAGTTAGCATGAGCATTAGGAAGACACTCTCGGCTATAACAACAGCAAAATGCAATTCCAAATGGGTGGTGGGGTTGCTCGCAGACGACGCAGGCGCCCATCGGGCAGAGGAGGGAGCAAGTGGTTCCGTGGATGCCTGTCTCGCCTTGTGCTGCAGTGATATTCCGAGGCAGAATAAATACAACTTGGGACACAGTTCACTTAACAAATAGTGCTTGATACATTGCTCTTTATCTGTGGCTGACTTAATGGAGAACGTATAACCAGAATCAAAGTCCAGAGAAAAGGATTCTGGGAGAAGCGTCGACCCAATGCTGATGGAGCTGAAGGGCTGACGCCATGTGACAGGCTTCCCCTAGATGAGCGGAATTAAAGAGCAAAAACTCCTAAAGTGCCAGTACCCGCCTGGCGGGTTGGCTGAGTTGGTGGGAGCATCGTCTCCTATACCAGAAGGTTGTAGGTTCGATTCCCAGCCAGGATGTGTATAGGAGGCAACCAATTGAGATTTCTCTCTCTGTCTCTCTCTAAAATCAATAAGCATATCTTCGAGTGAGGATTAAAAAAAAAAGCAGTCCCACGTGAGTGAAGCCGGTCCAGTGCAGTCGTGAAGACCCCGTGGCCGTGAACCAGTATGACAACCTGGCTCCAGACGTGCTCGTGGGAGCAGATTCCAGTCCGTTTGCCCCCTCAGCCTAAACATAAACAGCGCTTTAAGCAAGGAGGCCATCCTTCTTGGGTGGGTACGCATTTTCTTAAAAAGACAAGAGTTTAAAGACTTAACTTCAATTACTGACCTTTCCCCCCTCAAAAGCAGCTTTCTTCCCTGAGATTTTGGGAAGTTCTTCCCAACCTGTCCCCTGTCCCCAAGCCTGTGGCATACTCCTTAGGTCTTGCAGCTTTCTTCAGTCTTCTAAGACTTGATGACTTCAGGATGTATATGTGGTATTGATGCCGGGCTCCTAGGTCCTGTGAGTGGCAAGTCCCCACCCCCAGAGCTACCTCTGCAGGGAGGCAGGTGCAGAGGACTGTGCCCCCCGGTGCCTCCTGGCCAGGCTGGGTGCTGCCCAGGGAGCGAGCGCGCCACCACTGCCATCACAGTCTGCGCATGTGCGGGCACTGACCCAGGAAAGAGCGATGATCTAAGAAAACACCTTTAATTTCACTGGGTCTCCTTTCAGAGGCTCTGGGCCAGGAAGGGTCGAGCCTAACCTCGTGCAGTGTGTCAGGACAGAGGACCGGGGGAGGCCTGTGTCACAGACCACAGCCTGTGATGACCATTGTGCCTCGCAGCCTGTGGACCTGGTTGAGGGGTGGAAACCCCTTGGATCGGTGTGCACTCGGACCCCTGCTCCCCTGGCCTGACCCTCTGACACTGTGTCCACCTGACACACACACACATCTGGCTGGCCCTCCGCCGCCCGCGGAGCGGCCACCTCTGCCCACCCGTTCCCAAACTCTCCCAGTGAGAACCCATGTCTGGTTCTTTTGACTCCAGCCGCCCTCCATCTGGATCTTTATGTCTTGCTTTAAAATTAGTGTTTGTAACTCCCTTTGTACCCAATGTGCTCCTCGAGGCTCTGGTCTGGGCTGTGTCTGACTCACACTGTGTCTTCTTGGTCCCCAGGTGCGCAGGGAAATGCGTGTTACACAAATTAATAGGCCTAGGATATCCTGTTTGTGGGCGTCCTCAGAGTAAACCATTGGGGAGATGCAAAATAAAAAAGAACCTTTCATACTGGCCCAGAGGATGTTTCTTCTTTTGTTCAGGAAGATTTAGCGTCAGAGCAAGGATATGTTTTCTTCCTTGGGAAAATTACATGCATGGCTGTTGTAGCAACAGCTCAGTAGATGCTGCGTCACTGCCAGGAGCCAGCCTGGGGGATGAGCGGTGACAGCTGGGGGTCCAGACACCTGCCACCTGCCCCGAGTCGGCAGACGTGCCCCTCCAAAGCCTGCGATCGCCAGTGGAGTCACAGCGGAGGGCTCGTTTGGGTCAAATCACGGTACCGGCCCCAGAATGGAAACCCTGGCTAGCCGGCCACGGTTGGACATCTCGGCACCCCGCCTGGGACGGGATTAAACCCCCAGAACTCTTAGTGTTCTCCCCAGACATGCAAATCATTTCGCGTCAGTCAGTGTATGAGCACTTGTCCCAGGCGACAAAACAGATCTTTCTGGAAAGGGAAGGAAGAGAGATGAAAACAAGAAGGGGGGTGTGCGAGAGGACATCTGCAGCCCAGCACCCACTTCTGCCTTAGTCTCCCTCCTCAGGGCCCCTATCCACAGGTCTCGCTTGTTTCTGGAAACTGTGCTTCACGGGAACGAGGTTCTTTTTTATTTAATAGGTGACTCACGGTGTGGGTTTGACCGCTTCCCGGGTCCGGGCGGCAGCTTCCCCAGTAGGAAGTGGGCCAGTAAAATCGGTCATCCGCCAGGTCACACAGACAGGGAAGTGGCTTCTCGCTCAGTGGGAAAGGGATGCGTCCTCCTTCGGGCCCCGGGGTGCCTGCTACTGAATCACCTGAGAGTTCTCCATGGCATCCTGGCCACCTGATTGTTTTCCAAAATAGGAAATGCACTCGAGAAAATTCTTCTCACTCAGCTTTCATTGGGAGAAAAAGCCCTCTAGAAAGTTCAACTTCAGCATGAGACGCTAGTTAGTGATTCGTACAGGGCATTAACTGTTACTGGAACAGCGAAGGATGCCTAGTGGCCGAGGTCGGGGTGCCCTGTGTGGGTTAGCTAATGTACCAAGGTCAAGGGTAAACTCATTAGTGCACTGATGCCCCCTAAGTGGCCTGAACGGTGGGTGCTGCCGTCCCCAAGGCCACCCCACTCACAGAGCAGAAACTGCACCCTAGATAAACTCGGAGCCAAACTGGCTCCCCAATCTCAGAGAAAGTGGAAACGCTGTCAGCTTTCTGTCTCCCACCGCAGCAGGCTTGGCCACAGGTCCTGCGGGCCCTGGGGCCTTAACGATGATGCTCGTCTCGCGAGATGAGAGGGAGGACGGCCCCTCCCAGAGAGGCGCAGGAGAGATGCTGAGGTTGCGCGGTTCCAAGGCAGAGCTGCAAGGTGTTCGTGCCATGCAAGCGCCGTCTGCCGTTCTTAGAGCACGAGCCTGGGTTGTGTCAACGTTCCCAGTCGTGTACCTGCCCTCCCAGGACTAAAGAGCACCCCACCACGGAAGAGTGCTCTCGGTTCATGCCTTACAGGCGCCCCAGCAAAGCCCCAGCCCTAGTCACCCCGCGCCAGTGGCTCGCACTGCCCGAGGTGCAGGACAGGGAGTCGGAACCAGGGACTGGGCACCAGACCCTGCCAGACTGCACCCTGAAGTCCCAGTCCAATGGCCTTTGTTTGAAGAATTAAAAAGCAAGAATAGACCTTAAAGAAAAATGGGTAATATGAACAAATAGGAGCCCTGAACACACGCAAGTCCCACTTGGTTTCGATCCCAAATTGGCAGATCTCCCCGGAATGATTTCAAAACTCAAATCAAGTTGCTGACCATCAGCCAAGCTGTCAGCAAAGACCCTCACCACCTGCTATTGGTTGACTCGGTGGCAAGAACAGAGACAGACAGTGTGGGGCAAACTGGCCACACAGCTCTAATGACCGGCTTACCGAGGGCCGGCCTGGATCACTGTCAAACACTCGTTATCACAGGGGAGAAACGGGCCAGGGTTGTGGCCGTATCTCTGCCCACATGGGTCAGGGGACCAGACATGCACACAGGTGGACCAGGTGGGCAGGTTAATGACAATGTACCTTAATAATTCTTCCTTCAGTTGTGCAACTGTGTAAAGCTGTGTGGAGTCAGGGGTTCTTTTTGGTACTTGAACCTTCTGCTTTCCAAACTACTGGAACGGGAACCTAGAGGCAGAAGAGAAACAGCACTGTCAGAGGCCGGCCTGTGGTTCTGAAGACCCAGTTTCCCCATGCACTGGCTCTCTGTCTGCGATGATTCACACAGCCTCTCTCCGACCTTCAGTTTGTCTGTCTAAAAAAATTTGAGGGAAATTAGGTGAGTTGGTCTGAAATCCTTTCTAGTCCCCTATTTGCAAATTTAAAGACAATAATGAAGGCAAATTCTCAGGCAGAAAAGAGTGCCTCATCCTAGACTCTCCTTTCTCAAATCGCAACTTTCTAAACCACTTTGGTATTCAATTCAGGAACAGAGGTTAGAGCTTGTGATTTCAGGGTCAGCTGAGAATTTCCGAAGGGGTGTGAGGGTTGGAAAGCTACACGGGGCTGTTTGCAAAGAGGAGATGGTGGCCGAAGTCATGATTCTCACCGAGCAGTTTAGCAAATGCTTTACTACAATTTCTCCCCAGAAATATCTTGTCAGTTTGCTGGCGGAACAAGAAGAGGTAGTCGAGTTTGTAGAGCGGGGACAGGAGGGGAGAGCTGTCAGGGAACTGAGTTTTAGGTTGAGAGCTGGTTTTGAACCTAGCTTTGAAATAATTCCGAAAGGACACGAGAGACTGAACTTCTAGCCTGGAGTTAGTTCTCTCGCCCCATCTCGCCCAGCCACAGCGGGAGGTTACTTCCAGACCCAGGAGCCTGGGGACAGGAGAGCTGTGACCCTGAGACGGATGACACCAGCAGGGACCCAGCTGGCCCGGTTTCTCTGTTAGGTACTTTAGTCAAGTTTGGTCATTTTCTTCACACATTTCTTGAGATTTTTAGGTGCTTTATAGGCTGCTGTTATGAATGGCACCCACTTAGATAGTTAAATGATGTCTTTGTCCTCGGCTGTACTTGCCCCTGCTTGTGTCAGTGAGCCCTCTGAGGCTGTCGGTGGAGAGGCCAGAGGAAAATCACCCCAAAGTAAACCCTGTGAACTCATCTCCACCTGTTACCCTCTTCCTGATATGTTCTTATTTCTTCTTAAATTCCTCTTCCTCCCATGTGGGTTTTCTCTATTTTTGCTAATAAATCTTTAAAATGTCTGAATGTTGTACTTTAAAAATATTAATGGACCTTCAGCCAGGGGGCTCAGTTGGTTGGAGCATCATCCCATACACCCAAATGTTGTGGGTTCAATCCCCAGACAGGGTATATAGTGTTTCTGTTTCACGTTGCGCGCTCTTTCTCTCTCTCTCGCTCTCTCTCTCTCTCTCTCTCCCTCAAAAACTCAATAAACATATCCTCGGGTGAGGACCCAAAAAAGCTAAATAAATGAAAATAAATGTATCAATGGAAAGAGAATTTTTTTTGCATTCAAAAAATTTCACCATCAGTGGTTTTCTCACCCACCGACACGTGTATGGTGGCACCTGCGGGTGTAGCGCCCTTTATCTAGGTCTCGCTAACTGAGGGGCACGAAGAGGAGAGAGGTCTTGAGTTTCTGCCAGGTCCCTTCGGGAGCTGGCTGGGAGGGTGGGCGGAGGGGGTGAAAGCAGATAGGTAAACACATGAATTGTGACTTAGGTAACAGGACCATGGGTCCCAGATTCCTATTTATAAACAGTGACGTTTCTACCAGCACCACCGCAAAGTGAGAACAAAGCCATGATCAGGAGTTTTTGATAAATGTGAATGTCCTCAAGTTAAAGAAGTGTCCTTTACATCGAAATATCCTTTTTTTCTGAGCTGATAATGGTAATAGATGGCAAGGCTTTTTTTTTTTTCCTTTCTTGTTATTTTGGAAATAAAAGTTGGTTGGTCTAACATCAATTGCCAGATCAGTTTTGGAAATGCACTCTCCCGTAACCCGGAACCGGAAACCACGGCACGGCCGCAGACTCAGGAAGTGGCGTGGCTTCAGGCGGTGGCGTGTGTCTGTCTGTGGCAGGGGTGCAGGGAGGCGGGGCCAGTTTCCTGGGGCTGCAGTGACAAGTTGCTGTAAACCTGGTGACTGAAAACCACAGAAATGTATTCTCTCACAGGTCTGGAGACCAGAAGTCCAAGGTCAAGGTGCCAGCAGGGCCCAGGCCCCCAGGGGCTACAGGAGCCTCGCCCGCTTCTCTAGCTCTGGGTGCTGCCGGCGCTCCTCCTGCCCTTCCTCTCTGCAGCCTCGGCCTCCATCGCTGCTTCGCCCTCTCTCCTCCGAGTGTCTCTCCGTGGCTGATCAGCCTCCCTCCCTCTCACGAGGACAGTCATCCCGTGTCTCATCTGCCACCCACTCTTCCAAGATCACTGCAAGTTTTTAATCAATTTAAATGAATTAAGATTAAAGAACCATCCTTGATAAGCAGCTTTCAGGTGCTCTCCCACGTTCCATAATCTCCCCATCTCCCCAATCTCCCCTTCCCTCGATCACACCCGTGCAGAGCTTTTTCCAAATAAGAGAGCGTTTACCTCTTCCGAAGACCAGCACTGGGACAGGCCTCTGGGAGCTTCCGCCAGCCAGCCTGCCTTGGGCCCCAGACCTTGTTCTGGCCGAGATCTCGCCCAGGTCCGCTGGGGGTGGGCGGGATGGAGAGAACAGGGAGGTTTTCTCACGTGGCACCATGCCGGGTTCTTTAAGGGCCAACTTAAGACTTTTCTCTCTGGGTTATTTCCGGATAAAGAAATTATAGAGAGTTTTCCTCTTTCTAAAAATATTATTTTTGTATTTTTTTTCAATTAACGTGGGTGGGTGCTTTTCTAATAAGAAATCAATAATTTTAAAAATTACATAGCCCTGCCCCAGTGGCTCAGTTGGTTGGAGCACTGTCCCTACCCCAAAAGGTCACGGGTTCGATCCTTGGTCAGGACATGTACGGGAAGCAGCCGGTCCATGTCTCCTTGTCTCTCAAATCAATAAACATGTCCTCGGGGAGGATTTAAAAAATAAAGTAAAAATTATGCATAAGACATGCTTCGTCCAGTTACCATATCACCTTCAAGTGACAGGCGAGAATGGCAATGAGCCAAAGATGAAGTAGAGAGGACTAGACGGAGGGGTCTCCTTCCCGTGCTGGGGGTGCGGCGGGTTGGGGGCGGGACTACGTATAACCCTGCCACAATGGCTGCGTGCGAACGTTCCTCATATTTAACCGTGGGCTAAAGGGTTGTCATTTTTCACCCTGACGTAACAAATGTAAAGTGCACGAATGTGTTCCCCATGTGTCAAGGTTAAACAGTACAAAAGCCCCTGCCAGCTTCCACCCCCTGCTGGTCCTTCCTCGGCTACCCTGACCTCCAGAGGCGGTGACTGTGAATTAGCCCACCGCCTGCCTGCAATGCTTCTCGCGCACACACACACACAGTTGGAAGTGGTCGATGTTTAGCTCCTTTCCATTTATTGCAGTTGCTGATATGTTAATATGCCGCCTTATTTTATAGTAGTCCGTGTGCCACGATTTCTTATTTCTTTTAGTTCCTTTTTCCTCCTTTCATTTTGTTCCATTTTTTTTCCCTCTAGTGGGTTTAGAAGTTATTCCATCTATTGCTTAAGTGGTATTCTTATCCCTTTTGCATGTCCCTTTAAACAGATATTGTTCTATAAACTTCTAAAATTTATTAATCTCCATCTTTTTTCCACCAAAAGGGCAAAATCTTAGCACCCTATTATTTCTCCCTTATCCTCCATCCCTTTCTATGATTTAAGAATTTAGTTTTAGATTTAAAAAAAATATTAATAACGACATATTTCAACTCATCTGTAAGTTTTACTGGATTCTTTACCAACCCTTTCAACCTCCTCGCCTCTTGTTACAGGATAGTCAGGGGCTGTACAGCACAGGGAACATAGCTGGAACGATTATCATAACTCTGTGTGGTGTCAGATGGGGGTTAGACATATCGGGGTGACCAGGAGTTATAGAAATGTCTAATCAGGGGGCTGCACATCTGAAACTAATATGTCAGAAACTATAGTCAACTGTATGTCAACTTTAATTTAAAATTTTTTTAAAGTAAATATTTTTAAAAGGTTTACTGGGTTCTTTGATTGCTGCTATTTAGCCTGTATCTTATGTAGGTTCTTTCTGGGGTCAAGTTTTCGTTTCACTGTAAATCAGCCTTGCCCGAATCTTGACTCTGGACAGGGTTTGTTTTTGGGTCCTCGTCCGCCCGCAAACACATTTGCATAGCTGCCCTCCCTCTCTGACTGGGTATAGAATTCCCCATTTAACATCATTGCTCCTGGGAATGTTCCAGGAATTCTGGCAACATTCAGTTTTGCTGAGGAGAATTTCAGTGACAATATGACTCTACTTCTGTCATCGATCTCCCCTCGGGGGGTGTTTGGAAATCGCTAATTCACTCCAAGGGCTGAGACTTCGCAAAGACACAGCAAGACATGTCTGGTCACGTTATCTTTGTCATACATGTTACTAGTGGCGTTTTCCACATAAAAATCAGTGCTTTTCTTCAGCTGCGATACATTTTCATTTATTTTTCTTTATCTTTTTCTGCATTTGATTATCCCTGTTTTGGGAATTCTCACTTGACACGCTGGGACTCTCGAAATAAGCTTTCGGGTCTTTCAGCTCTTTTCGGGTCTGACTTTCTCGGAACATATTTGAGAATTCGGGCTTAGATCATTCATTTGCCCATCATTGTGTCCATTCTTCCACTGATTTCTTTCATTCAATGTTTGATTCTGTAATTTCAGAAGCCTAAAAGCTCTAACGTATTCTTGGCTTTTTTTTCCTCACAGCGGCATATACTTTTTTTTAAAGATTTTATTTATTTATGTTTAGAGAGGGAAGGGAGGGAGAAAGAGAGAGAGAGAGAGAAACATCAATGTGCGGTTGCACATTGGCACATGGGGGTCATGGCCTACAACCCAGGCATGTGCCCTGACTGGGAATTGAACCTGCGACACTTTGGTTCACAGCCCGCGCTCAATTCACTGAGCTACGCCAGCCAGGGCCACAGCGGCATATTCTTATTAACAGTGCTACATCACCTTGCATCTCTCTGATAGTAACTAGAACACCTAGGGGTTTATTTCTCTGTTGTAAATTTTCTCTGGGCTCAGTGTTCTGTCTCTTTCCTCCTTTTGCCTGTAGTGGTCTCCCCACCGCATGGCTGGCATTCTGGCGTGACCGTTTCCATCTAGGAAGGAAGGACGAGGCGGATCATACCTGTAGGAAGCTGGGATTTCTCGCCCCTGAGGAGCAGTCCCTGCTAAAGGACTCCCCCCTCCCACACCCCACGTGCAGTTCTCTGATCACCCCAGTGGCGCCCTAGGCCCCTTCTGCTCTCCGACTGTCGGCGGAGCTTAGGGTCTCTCCACATCTGCTCTTATCTCCCGAGAAGGTTTTTTTCTGCGCACGTGTTGGGCTGTGGTCTCCTCGGTTCTTGTCGGTTTAGTCCCATCTGCTTTCTGTCTTCCAGGAATCCCTCGCAAGTTCAGGACCCTCAGTGTCACCCCTGTTCTCAACAAGCCATCATGAATTTAGTCTTTAAAAGATATTCTTTTTCCTGTCACTTAAAAGGGTTTGGGGGAGGCGGGGAGGGGTGGGGGGGCAGACACATGTGCTCAGCCTCCCCTCTTCACACACGCAGCACTGCAGATAAAAACCATCCTATGTTGTAATCTCTCCTATACTTCAGACTTAGGAAATGGCTTATTTCCCCCCAGCAAATTGTGTAACTAATTAAACCTCACCTATTAAAATCTAAAAGGCTTTAATGGTTTCGTTCGGGTCTCTAGTTTCTCAGTGGAAACACTCAATGTAATGAGCCGCGTGTTCATACAGGGTCACGGCCGCCGTGGGCTCGTCCCTCTGCGTGGGGGCACAGTGTCCTTGGCTCCTTATTTCTTTGTTTCTTTGGCCGCAGCAAGCAGCTTTCCTGCTTTTAGTTTATGACTTCCAGCACTACCGTGTGTGTCCTCTTTGAGCTTGCCACTTGCCGTTCTCTGCGGAGTGGGGAAGCACATAGCCGAGCACATTATGAAGGTGTACGCCATGGATAATTGACACGAAGACCGAGGGGTAATGGAAAAGAATGGGAGCTGGGGAGGGGCTTTTTGCAAACCACTTCAGGCAGAAATGTTTTGCTAACTTAGACTCAGGATTTTTCTCCAAGTAGATAAGTGTTTGCCAGGAGTCTGGCTGACAAACAGGTACATTTCTTTGCTAATAGCCTTGTCATTAAATAAAAAAGTTTAATCACTGCATAGATTGTATGAGGGGGGACAAAAAAAACCTGGAATTATCTTCTGGAGGGTGGGCCCCTTGTAGTGCAGACGTCCCCCTGCTACGTGAGTGTTCTAGGAACCCATCTGTATCAGTGCACCAGCTGGTGTTGTTGTGAGGGGCTGCATTCGGCGCCAGTGAATTTCTTCTGAAGACTCGTCGCATTTGCCCATTTCATGACAGGTGATTTATGAGCACACCTGTCCACACCACGCTGAGTGTTCAGCAGTTTCTGACCAAAAACACCAAGATCCCTGTGCTCCACCCTCCCTATTCACCTGATCTTGCTCTGAGCAACTTTTTTCTTTTGTCTCCCCCAGATGAAAAAAGTCCACAAAAGGAAACATTTTGCCAATGTGCAAGAGGTGAAACAAAAAATGGGAGAAGCACTAAAAGGCATTAAAATCAACACATTCAAAACTTGTTTTGAGCAGTAGAAAAATGGTCTCGATAGGCGTATTGCATCAAATGGAGAGTACGTGAAGGTAACTGAAGTTTAAACATGAAATAATATATACACAATTTTTATAAACAAATCCCTGGGTTTGGGGCCCCCTCATTCGTATAGATAGATAGATAGATAGATTATTATAAATCATGTATAATATAGAAGACACTCTCTATATTTCACATCTATAAACACACATACATACTCTCTCAATTACTGTGAACAGAATATGTGCAGGACTAATTTACAATGACGGCAGCAGTTGGCATACGCCTGTCTGCTCTCATTCAGAGACCCTTAATCAGGGTGGCCAGGCAGGTGGAGGTAATGCCCAGCAAAGTACAATGTTTTCTGCTTCCAGTTTCTTCTAATCCTTCCTGGTCCCCAGAGCCATCTTCCCGTTGACAAAGCAGCATTTCAAGTGCCCCTCCCTTTTGAACCCACCAACGTAGGCATTATTTTGGAATGAAACAGACCTCGGTTTGGACTCCAACCCCACCACATGTGACTGTGTTAAACTTTGACAAGTTTCCTATCCTCTCTTAACCCACTTTCTCGAGTATAGGTTTAGGAGACTAATACGGTAGTACACTCCATCTGTTACCTCTTGCCCAAAGAATGTAGTGCAGCCCTTGTGGTCTGATATTCAAGGCCCATTCACTCCCACCACCGCTCCCAGCACAGCTCAGTGCCGCCAGGCTACCCCACGGCATCACATCTCTGTCTGCACCCACGTCCTTCTGTCTTAGTTTGTGTGGAGGGCAGAAGGGGGGCCCTCCCAAGACGGCAGTTCTCATTCCCAGAACCTAGAAACTCGACTTGATGTGGGAAAAGGTCTTTGTAGGTGTAATTAAGCCACAGAATCTTTAACGAGGAGCTTATCCTGGGTTAGTAGAGTGGTCCCTAAAGGACATCACAGCTGTCCATGGCGGAGGGAGACGACACGTAGACCCAGAGGAGAGGGCCACGTGGACAGGGAGGCAGAGGTGGGAAGGATTCTGCTGCAAGCCGAGGGATGCTGGCAGCCACCGCCAGCTGGAGGGAGCAGCAGTAGACTCTCCCAAGCCCTGAGCACCTCCAGAGAGGGCAGAGCCTGATGCCACGGCGATTTCAGCCCGGGGATGCCGGTCCCCAGCTCTCCCGAACTGTAAGAGGACAGGCGGCTGCTGCTGCAAGCTTCTGGGTTGTGGCTTTTGTGTCAGCAGCCATTGGCAACTAATAAGGTTTGGGTTTCCCCCTGAGACCAGGCTATGAGTCAGGTCTCATTTGGAAGGTGACATCAGCTCACTGTGAGGAAGTGGGGAACAGGGCAAGAAAAGGGACAGCCAGTGCAGGGGGTCTGAGCCCACAGTGCCGTGGGCTGTTGCGCTCAGCCTTGCTGACCGTGCTCCAGAGGCCCCACAGAGGGAGAGGTAACTGGGACAATGTTTGCTCCCAGGCAGGGGGTCCTGGGGCCACGGGCATAGGAATGGGCACTTGGAAAATGGAGAGAGGATCCAAAGCAAGGCCGCCGTCATGCAGAAATCTTGGTAAGGAACTCTGAGCAACAGGCCCAGCACCAGGGGACACTCCAGGGCAAAGGAAGACTGGCAGAATGACAAAACAGTGACAGTGGAGGCCTGAAAGGTCCGTGTCAGGGAAGAGAGTCCAGCCAAGCGGGGAGGAGTGGAGACGGGGAACCAGGCCCACGGCTGGCCCGCTCAGCACTGCTGAGAAGGGCGGGCTGCTGGCCGTCCAACTGGTTTCACACACACACGGATCCATTGAACCCCAGCTGACGGGTTGACGGCCTTTCTCCACATATCCAAGCCCTCCCTGGAAATCTCCACTCGTGATTTCTCCTTGACTCTTCCCTGCTTCCCAGCTTCCCCAGTTGAGTCAATAATCCCACCTCCTGCCCAGCTGTGCAGGCCTAGGGCTCACACTCGACTCTTCGTTTTCCATCGCCCCACGAGTTAGTTCTCTGTTACTGTGTATCGTTATCAGAGACTCAGTGGCCTGGACCATATTTATATCTTAGGGTGTCTGCACGTCGGAAGCACTGGTGTAGCTCCTTCTGCCCAGGTCTCTCCCAAGGCTGCCGTCCGGGTGTCAGCCCAGCCGGGGGCTCGTCGGATCTCCGCTGGGGAAGGACCCAGCCACCAGGGCTGCTGGCAGGATTCGGTGCCGTGTGGGTTACTGGACCGAAGGGCTCTGCGGTTTGCTGCCTATTGGCCAGATCCCGTTCCTCACCGCGTGGCAGCTCACATCACAAGGAGCCGGTCTGGGATCCAATAGAGCAGGGGTGTCAAACTCCCTTTCAAAGGGCCGAAAGTAACTTGAGGACTGTGTGAATGTAACTACTCCTTAACAGTAAAGCGAGAGCTCAGCGCTGCCGCTGGGTAGAAACAAGGTGCCGGGCCAGATAAAACAAAGTGGAGGGCTGGATTCGGCCCGCGGGCCTTGTGTTTGCCACCTGTGCAATAGAGAGTCTCTGGCAAGACTGAAGTTGTTGTGATCTTAGGTGACGTAACCTTGGCAGTGACCTCCCATCTGTGCTGGCATGTGGGATTGGTCAGAAGCATGTCACAGGCCTGCCCTCACTCAAGGATCGGGCACGAATGCGCAGAGGTATAAAGACCAGGGGGCAGGGGGCACCGGGGACCATGCTAGTGTCTGTCTGTACCCCATTGCCCAGTTCATTGCTGAGTCTTGTGACGCTACCTCCAAAATGCCCCCTGTGCTTGTTCCTCGTCTCTCAATGTCACAAGCCACCACCCCAGGGTCTTACTTGGCCTGTTCTCCTGTCTCCTTGGTTTCATTCCTTCCTCCCTGAAGTCTATTCCACACATGTGAAGGACTATGTAACTTCTCTCCCATGGTTTAAGAGCCCTCCACAATGTTCCCACTGATGACTGAATAAAACTGAATTTCCAGCAAGGCCCTGCCTGGCCTGGCCTGCGTGCCCTTGATCTCCTGTCATTCCCGGTCTGGCACTCAGTCCACCCAGGCGGCCAGGCCTTTTACGGTCCTCACGCTCCTTGACTTTGTTCTTGCTTCGTGGAGTTCACACCTCACGTTTCCTCCACCTGAGATGCACGTTCCCCAGGTGTAGCAAAGCTGGCTGCTTCTCGTCACCCGGATCCCAGCGCCAAGGGCTTCTCCTGCAGAAGGCTCGTCCGAGGAGAGAGAGAGAACAGGCACCTGAGTGCTCTGTGTCACGGTGCCTGTGCAGTTTCAGTACAGCCCGTGTCACTCACCGCCTGCTCTCTTTAACTGCATTTTTGTATTTAATAGCTATCGTTCTCTTACTAGAGTTTAAGCTCTATCAAGAGCAAAAGTCTTAACTTTTGTGTTTTCTGCTATATATTTATATCACCTAAAAGTAGGCCTGACGTGTAACAGGCACTGGGTAACTATTGCTGAATGAATGAATGAGTGAATGAATGAGTGAATGAATGAACGAACAAATAGCCAACTTAATATAAATGAATGAATCAAACTGCACATTCTGTTGTATGTCTGGATGTCTACACGCCTTTACTAATGATAAAACTAGAGCCCTTTTCTGACCTTGACTTGAGTGCTCTGTAGATCCAGCCAAGGAAAGTTCCCACCTCTGTTATTTTAGGAGGGTTTGCACAGCCCCTGGATTGACCACCATCCACTCCATGCACCCCAACCTTCTTTGTATAGCAGATATCATCCCTGGAACAAGATGCCTCCCCAGGGGGTGCTTTGCTAACAGCTACGGGGGTGGGGGGCAAACAATTGAGGGAGCCCGCAGAGAGAGCGGCTCCGTCCTGCCTGAAGGGACCGAACCAGCAGGAAGGCGATGCCCAACCCGGGAGCCCGAGGGAGGGGATTTCGTACGGGGAACTAGTGGGGAAGGTGCCGGGAGAGCTGAAGTGACCGACAGGGGGCAGTGGAGGAACATGGAAGTGAGCACTAATCGTTGGCTACCGCAAAGGGAGAAGGGTGTTTTGGATTCAGTCATACCCCTCCAAAATGACATATGGAGTCCTAATCCCCAGCACTTCAGAATGTGACCTTGTCCACAAATAGGGTTACCGTAGAGGTCACTAGCTCAGACGGCGTCCCGCTGGAGTAGGGAAGCCCCTGCCCCGCTATGGCAGGAGTCCTGAGGAGAAGAGAAGAGACACAGTGACAGACACAGGAGGATGAGGCCACAGAGACGGGATCGGAACGATTCAGTTGCAAACCAAGGAAAGCCAAGGACCGAGGGGAAGGTAAAGAGGGTTCCACCTGGAATCTCAGAGAGACCTGGGCCCTAATGACCAGCGAGCGCCTTGATCTTGGACTTCCATGCTCCAGAACGCTGAAAGAGTATATTTCTGTTCTTTTAAGCTGCCCAGTCCTTTGCTGGCCACACTTTAAGAAACAAATACAAATGGTGCACCCAGAACGCAAGTTCAGAGCCACCTACGGGAGGTGGGGCCGTGACGTGGCCCAGGCAGCGCCGAGGACCATGGAGGGAGGGCCCGTCTGGGGTCACTGGCAGCTGGGAGGAGATGCAGCGGGTGCTGGGGGCTGGGGTCGGAGGAAGGAGAGTGGAAATACCTGGCTTCTTCCCTCCTTCCATCCCCCTGTCCCCGCCCATGCCTCCGTTGTTTTACAACCAAGTGAGAAGCCGGTTGTCACGGGAGTCATAAGAATGCACTTTTCCGGGGCTGAGTGGGCCATCGATCGGAGCACAGAGGACAGAGCCCGGCGCCGAAGGGGCTCTCACACCGGCCGGCGCGAGCGGCAGGGGCGAGGCTCTCTGGCCAGGCCTGGCAACACAGGATGCCGAACACCGCACCGCTTCCCCAGACAGCGGGGTCGCTCACACTGCTTCCAGGGAAAAGGATCCTAAACACAAGGGCAAAATCTTCAAATCCACTGGGACGTGATGATTACAAGCATTGGCCAGTGATCTGGAGTTGAGGACACCGGCCCAGACTGGATTTGGGATCATTTGGACACGTGGATTTTAGACAAAGTATGTTTCTTTGCTGTTCCTTGGTCTACCCAGTTTCAATCATTACCATGATAAGGAATTGAAACAGTGACATTAAACATGGCTATGAAGAAATAAAGAGGAAATTTAGGGCTGAAAACCTACAAAATTTGTAAGGGAAAGAGAAAGAGAAACCACACCCGGGTGAAATCTATGACCGAAAGGAAGCGGGAAGAGCGTGTCGCTGGTGAGGTGGTCACGCCGTGACCTCTTTAGGCGCCCCCTGGACCCTCGTCTTGCAATAAAAGTTTAATCAGTATTTGTCCTGTCATTGTTTCCAAAAAGATTTGAGACCTTTATGGATTAAAACAAGTTAAGATACTTAAAGTAAACATCCCCACCATCTTTAAAAGAGGACTATGTAGTAATGCATTTGAGATCAAGCTTTCTTTCATGTAAAAGAGAATGTATTTACAGATATATTTATATATAATGATTTAATATTACATATTTATACATAATATTTTTTTAATTTGTGATAAAAGACTGCATACAAATCCATGCAGGGACAAAACCCTTCTTGGAACCGAAAATTCATCAGATTAATTCTTGGATAAAAGATGGCGGGCAATATCTTTAACCAACAATCTTGCTTTGGCTGCTAATAAAATGGGAGAGCATTACATTAAGTGATTCACCAAAAATCACCTTCTGCAAGTGACTGAGACAGTGTGGTCTTTGCTTTCAAATTAGGGTAGAAACAGAACACAGGAAATCACACCACTGAACCACCAGCGTGGCCTTAGCAAACACTGCAGCTCCCGAGGAAGGCCTGGATGTATGGGATCTTAGTAAATTCACAGTCGTTGCACCTAACACGCACAACTGTTTGGCCTTGCTGATTGGACTGAGGGTGGTACGTTATCACAAATATGCTAGTCTGCTGTTAGAGCCTGAGACCGTCCAACAAGTGCATCAGCACCAGGCTCACACCACAACAAAAGTGAAGTGAAACATGGAAATCCACAACAGGGCCTGCACGGGTCCTGCCGGCTCACCGGTGGGTGCTGACCACGGTGCAACACTCGGCGTGGCGTGCGGCGCCGCTGGACACACGGACGCCTCTGCAGGCAAAATACATCGCTCTGCACCTCAGTGGTAAAGCAAGAGGAGGGAGAAACCGACAGCCTGAACTGGCAGTGGTGCTGAGGAGCGAGTGCCAGCAGCTTCTGGGACAGAACCTTCAAACAACACGAATCTAAGTGGAGGAGAAAAAACAGATGTGAGTTGCGTATACAAACCCAGCATAAACCAAGAGAGCACACGGTGTATAAGGAGGAGTATTTCTCCTTGGGTGCCCGTGATTGTCCGCCACGTAGTGGGCACTGCATGTTAAAGGTCAGGCGGGCATGGAGGAGCTGAGCGTCCCACCCAAAGCCACCAGGTAGGTTAGTCGTAGATCCCAGGCCGGCGGCCCCAGCCTCGTAGTTTCAAGGACTTTGATCACTTAACTCAGCGGACTTAACCCCCCACCAGTTTGGGGACCAGGGACCAGTTTTGTGGAAGACACCTTTTCCACGGACCTGGAGGGGGTGGGGAGAGACGGCAGGCAGACATCAGGCAGGAATGCCATGGGGAGGAGGGAGGCCGGGCACCCCGGCCTTAACTGAGTCAGGCCGCTGCTCTCAGAGGGTCCGGAGTTGTCCAGGTCACTGGGCTTCCTCCAGTAATGAGCCCAGGGCTCATTACCAACGTCATCAGTGTTGCTGCGAAAACGCAGAGCCCACTCGGGCACAGTCCCTGTTCCCCGGGGTCCCTCCACTGCCTACCGCAAGTGTTTCTTGCTAAGGGATGGGAAGGGAAGACCTGACACAAAAACCAAGTTGGGCAGAGAGAGTGCAGCCTAGCATTTAATATACGTTCCTGGTGTTTTCATATCCAAACGCCTTACTGCATTTCTGTGTCTCTTGAGAACACATTGTAGTGTGAAAGCTTTGTAAAAGATATTCTGGCAATTTGTATAAAAACAATGAATCACGGTGGCCATCTCTCGGAAAGCGCAGATGCAGAGGCACCTCTGGGGTAGGGGGCTGCTCCCCGTTTGACCAGAAGGACAGCACAGCTCATTTACGATTCCCAAAGCGAACGGAGCCGGTACCTCCTGAAACCTGATGACCCAACGCTGTCATAAAGGGAAGGCAATATTAACCGCATTAGGTGAGAGTTATTAAAGTCTGAGCAAAAGGGTGAGTTTATCCTGCGGGTGAGGGGTAGACACATGTTTATTGACTATTTAGAGGGGAGTGCAAACGGAAAGTGGTGACCCGTTTGTCAGGACGTCGGGGGTTTCACTGGAAGAATCACCGCTGTGGCGCTGACATCCTCCCACCACTGTGGCTGAGACGTGGGTTCTGGGCGTTGCCACGAGGCTGCAAGGACGGTGACGTGAGCTCAGGTGTGGGAGCCTCGCTCGGACTCCCCTCTCTCCCCCGGAAATCCAACCAGCCGCCCCACATCGGCGTCTTTCTTCCACTATAAACACCAAACGACTTTTTTTCTTCCCTACATGCTTGGAATTGTACTGACATTCATGCTCATTAAAAAACACTTTTGTGACTATTTGAAAACATAGAACTGTGTGAGCAAAAAGAATTCTTTGAAGTGTGAAAAAGGAGTAGCTGCTTAACCACACGGAGGTAAATTATTTCAAGTGATTTGACTGATGGTTCCCAGTGAGATAAATCCTATCGGCATAAAGAAGCTGCGTATTTATTATTAACAATATTGACAGGGTTGTTCTGAAACTAAACCACGTCAGAGAAAACAAATGAGTAATTGTGTTAGCATCGCTAGGATCAAGATTTTCATCACCAGTGATCGGAGCTACAACTATAACATCAGGAAGTAAAAATTCTGGAACTTCTATTTCAGTCGGCTATATCATGCTCATATGGGCTCTTCTTTTTTTTAAAAAAAAGTGCTTATTTTTCTAACTCTGTCTCCTGAGAGAGCCAAAGAAATACACCCTGGCTCAGTGAACTCGTATGTTGTTTCTAAGTTTCATTTCCTGTTACCAGGCTCTTTGGGGAAATGGCTGCTTCAGATCGGGTCCAGGGAACAAACAAGATGACCCTGGAACATCTTATAACAGAAAATGAGAAAATCTACTTAAGATCCCTGAGACTGTGTCAAAGGGCTTAGGACCCAACCTGAAGAGGCCATCACTCACCGAAAATGGGACAGTTCGATTTTCAAAAAGAACAATAATCGCAAAGAACTTAAGGGCACCAGCTATCCTGAATCACGAGTCCAACAAGATACTGAAAAGAAAAACCACCGCTGGGTGCTGTTGGCAGATGTCAGGGAACTAACTCACTGCTCTAAAGCCTGGAAGAGAGTCCTGCATCTGCCCTGCTGTCCCTGTGCCGGAGGATAATCACGCAGTTCATGAAAAAATGTCTTTCCCGACAGCAGCATCCAGCTAATAAATGAGAAGGATTAACATAACAGCATCACTTCTCAGCCCGTAGTGAAATAATGGGGCAGCAATGGGAATCACGATGGCTAAAGCGTTAGATGAAAAACTTTAAAATGATGGAAAGGCCAATTTTTACATCACAGAGAGACAATTAGACGTGCGTCTCCTGATGGAAACACACACTGTGAATTATTCTTGCTAAGAAGAATGGAAAGTTAATCTAATAAAGCCCCCATTCTAATTGCCCGTTTTCAAGAAATATAGAAAACAGAAGAATATGTGAAAGGATGCTATGAGAAAAACTGATGGGAAAAGGAACCTGGTTTCTTTAATCTCATCAGTGCATAAGTCCAGAGAAAAATATATAGAGAGAAATCTATAGGTTAAAAGAGACTTAAGAATCATATCAACCAAATGCAATGTGTACCTGCTGATCCTGATTCAAGTAAACCAAACATGAAAACACTTTGACAGCCCTGGCTGGTGTGGCTCAGTGGATTGGGCGCCAACCTGAGGACTAAAGGGTTGCTGGTTCGATTCCCAGTCAGGGCACATGCCTGGCTTGTGGGCCAGGTCCTTGGCCGCCGGGGGTTCGTGAGAGGCAACTTCACTTTAATGTTTCTCTCCCTCTCTTTCCCCTTCCCTTCCCCTCTCTCTAAAGATAAATAAATAACATCTTTAAAAAAGCACTTGGACATACTTTGAAAATTTGAATCATGACTATTTTATGATCTTAATGAATTATTACTATTTTTTCAGGTGCGATGCTTATGTTGTGATTATGTTTTAAAAGAGTCTTTCCCTTTTAGAAATACATGATAAAATTTTTGCAGATGAAGCCATATGTTGCCAGGGACTTTCTTGAAAATAATCTAGTTTGAGTGGGAGGGGTTGAGAAGGTATTCACACAACACGATTGGCCATGAGTTAATCATTATTGGAAGTAACTGATACACACATGAAGGTTTATTATACTCTTCCACACTTGTGTATGTGTTTAATAATTTTACAACAAAGAAGTGAGAACCAAACTTGTTTAAATGCTTTTGTTTTTGTATTTTCTTTCTATACAGAAGTTAAAAGTAGGTGCACATTATTTTGTTCCTGTTTCTACTCGGTTGTCTGAGATCATTTTATATATTCCAAATACTATCAAGAAACACTTGATAACCCCTCCCTGGCCTCTTGAATGATTGGACAATGGAACTGACATCTTGGCGGCTCTTGTGAAACCACAACAGGACAATCAAGGAAAAGATTGCTCGGGGCCACCTTCAGTTTGCAAACATAGCTTTTTAAAATACGTGGTACCATAAAATACCTGGCGGTGCAGGTCACACTTTGTGGACATAAAATAATGGAAGAACCATCTTTGAGCTGCTGCAGCTGAGTGGGCAGCAGTCTTAGAGAATCCTGCAGCAGGTACCATGAAATCAGTGAGCCCCGCCTCTGTTCGGGACGTGAGGTCCTCCTCACTCTGGAGAATGCTGTCATCCTGCTCGCCTCACAGAACAGAGTGACTTGTGTGTGTCTTCCCACTGCCTCCACGTGGGGAGGGAGAAAGGGCAGGAAGGTCTCTTATTGGAAAGAAATCAGCGGAAGCCTTGGGGGTCCTGCAAGGCCAGGGTGTTCCGGCACAGAGAGCAAAGCCGGGGGTGGGGGCGAGAGAGGAGTGAGGGGCAGGAGGGGTGAGAGGCAGGCGAGGGAGCCCGTGGAGACTGTGGCCCACAGGTAAGTTGGCACATCGTCCCACACGTACTAAGAAGACATCTTCGGGGTTCTAAGCTGGCGAGGGCTGTGAGCAGACTTGCATCATTAAAAATCCACTCCGACTGCACTACGTGGAAGGAACGGGGGCGGGGCCAGTGTGGACGTCACATTAGGGGTGTCACACTCTCACTGGCGGCGGAGTGAGGTCGTGGAAATGGAGAGCAGAAGGCAGATTCGTTCTGGAGGGAGAATTAGCAGAGCTTGTTGATGTATTCGATACGGAGGGTCAGAGAGAAAGACTTCAGGGGCAGCTCCCAGATTTTGGGGCATGATCAACCAGAAGGAGAGACGTGCACGTCACTAAGTGAAGAACAGAAGATTGGAGGTAGGAAATCAAGAGTAAAGTCACTCAAGACGTTTATTAGCTATCCAAGGCACGGCCACATGATGGACTCTGTTTGAGCTTAGGGTGTGGTCTGGGGGGGAAGAAGCTCCATCACCAGGCATCCACGTGCTGATCGGAGCAGGAAGCAGGGAAAGCCGGGTGGGAGTCAGAGGGACGGAGGGAGGCAGCTGGACTGGCAGCCCCCTGTACTGAACGGATGGGACCCACCTCCTGAGGGTCTTAGGCTCGAACCCTCCAGCTCCAAGGCACACGAGCTCTCCCACCTCCACACAGAGGAGCCTGCTCAACTCCCGGAGGAAGTTTCCCGGATGGAGTCATCCTTCTGCCACCTGAGAGGCGTTGGTGCTAACCTTTCAAGACCAGTGGGCCAGGGGAAGGCCAGGGTGGGGACGGTTTAGTAAGATTTTTGTTTGGATAGTCTCCAGGGGCCAAACTAATCTTCTGTCTTTTTATTTTTTTTTTAAGATTTTATGTATTTATTTTTAAAGAGGGAAGGGAGGGAGAAAGAGAGAGAGAGAAACATCAATGTGTGGTTGCTGGGGGCCGTGGCCCACAACCCAGGTATGAGGCCTGACTGGGAATCGAACCTGTGACACTTTGGTTCGCCAGCCCGCACTCAATCCACTGAGCTATGCCAGCCAGGGCTCAATCTTCTGTCTTTTTAAAAGAGGACTGTACCAAAGCAGTCATGGTGATAACGACCAAGTAAACCACAGAATGTTCTGGAAATCGAAGTCCCGTCAAGGTGGAGGAGTGCCATGCCATCTTTAGAGTCACTGCAGCCTTCCTCGGCAGGCACTGACGTGGCCCAGAAACCCCACCAGGACGCCATCAGCCTCTCGGGTCTGGGTCTGGAGATGACGCTGGAAGGCGATCCGGTCCCCTGGGATGCCGCGATGAGGAAAGCAGCGAGCATCGACATCTGTTGTCAATCCTCCCAGCGCCGCAGACCCCTCGGACTGCAGGACAGACACCGCGGCCGCTCGCCTCTGGGAAATAAAACTCACAGATGGAACCGTTCACAGACACGTGAAGGAGCCGGGGGAGTCCCTTCTCTTTATGGCTCGACTTGGCGGCCGGTGGATTCCGGTCCAGCACTCTGGGGTCCTGGCAACCGTGTAAGATGTGCTTTCACAAGCCCTGGACGGTGAACGAGGCAGTCTGAGCACAAACAGTACCTCTGAGCGCCATCTTCCACGGGACCCCGGACACAGAGCGGTCCTGGGAGCTCAGAGATGGTCAGGGCAGAGAGATCATCATGGATGGGGACAGTCGCAGACAGTTTGGAGAGAAGCAAGCGTACCCTATTCTTCCTTTGCTAGGACCCTCCAGATCCCCAGCAGCAGGGAGAATGAAAGAGAAGAGCAGGCAAGCCCCCAGTGTTGCTGTGCTCGACACTGGCCTGGGCACATATGAAGGGGACACCCAGGTGGCGGGGATTCAGGCTTGGGCTTTGATTACATTCTCTTGCTTCCAGTGATGTACCTTCTAGAACCCCACGACACAAAGGCTGCGGGGACCAAGCGAATGTTGCTGGCCCAGGCCACCGTGAAGCTGGAGGGACAGTGGCTTCCTGCTGAAGGCCCCATGCTGGCTTGGCAATCGAAAGGACAGTCCTGAGCATCTAGGGGTGAACCAAGAAACCAAGTCCAAGTCCAAGGGAAGGAAGTCCACCGCAGAAGGAAGGGGACTTCATCGAGATGCCGCAGGGCGGACCGTCCAAGACCCCACGCTACTTTATCAGGCAGAGCAACAGAAGTTCATTTCCTTCTCTCCGAGAGATGCAGGAAAGCTGTAATCTTTTTTTTCATTCCTCACCCAAAGATATGTTTATTGATTTGAGAGAGAGAGGAAGGGTGGGGGGAGAGAAAGACAAACATCCATGTGAGAGAGAGATATCTATTGGTTGCCTCTTGTATGCAACCCAATCAGGGTCAGGTATGTGCCCTGACCCGGAATCAAACCTGCAACCTCTTAATGTACAGGATGATGCTCCAACCAACTGAGCCACCCAGCCAGGGCCACACCTGTGATCTTACGCCAAAAAGAGGAGCTTGAACTCTAAGGATCAGCTCCAGAGCCTTTTTCTCAGACGGTGGCGATAAGGCAAGAGTGGCCTTTGGTGATTAAGCCACTGCACACTCTTCTGATGGGCATTTGGGTGAATCTGCTCACTACTTTTCTCTGGGCATTTCGCAAGGAAGGGCCATTCTAGAAAGGCTCAAGTTACATGCACACGCTGTGGCTGTTCTTTGTTTCTGGGCCCTTCGAGGACCACCCAGAACCACAGCGCACCCGTCACCTGCATTTTCACAAAACACCGTGGGTGTGCCCGCTTCCCTTAGGAGAGACAGACCTGAGGCATAAAACGCAGGACAGGATGACTTTTATTGAACTTTGAGGGAGCTAGCTCATTTTTAAAAGGAGTTTGCATTGTCTTTAATAAGGGAGAAAATGGAAACTCGGTGGAAATGGGATGCTAAGTCTCTCTTCTGGTTTTCAGTGCTGTCGTGGGAGGGGTGAGCAGCCCCACACCGCCCGCCCTCGGGAGCAAACCCGGCCGGAGCGTCTGTGTCACCTCTGCTTTCCCAGTGAGACGAGTCTGGAGCCGCTTCCTCAGGCCAAACCCTCGAAGTCACACACCTACTGAAAGTAGTCTCTTCTCCTCCGGGCTCAGGGAGTCGGGCAGGCCTCCCCGAGGAGCTGAGCGTCTGCTGACAGGAGGGAATGATGAGGCCGAACACGTCGGGGACAGCAGGTGAGGCTTGTTTGCATAGAGAACCACAGTGAGTCTCCGCTCACTTTGCTGCTCCGTGGAGACCCTTCCTGGGAGAAGGTCCAGCTCTGAGACGCCTGGCCTGGGGAGTTCCCGTGAGCACGGGGGCGAGACGCCCGCCCAGGCCCCAGGAGGAGGAAGAGGCAAGGAGAGGGTGCTGCTGGCACACACGCCCTGCCGGGCAGAACCCACCGCCCAGGGAGCAGTTACAGGACACACACCTGCAGGTTCCAAGGGGACAGTGGTGCGACAGGCAGGGGCGTCGGCTCTCCAGGGTCCCCTTCATAGGCACTCGTCCAGGGGGAGCTCTGCGTCACTGAGGAAGCTGTGCCCACCTCAGAACTGGGCCCCCAGAACGTGTGTGGCTCACCCCAGCGACAGAAGACGTCGAGACGCAAGACCAGTGGAGCCTGTGAGTGAGGAAAAGTCACTCGGGTGTCTGTCCCCTGGGGTCACACTGTCCCCTACGGTCTGGGAGCCCGTGACAGCTCAGGGCCTCCCTGTCCTCGGGAATGAGGCACGGGAAGAGACCTGTGACCTTTCTGTAGGACCCCGTGTCCTCTGAGGCAGAGGATACACAAGCCACCCTGGGTTCTGTCTCAAGGGCCCCTGTGTCACCCGTGCACCAGCAGGGCTCCTGGGAGGGTCTGCTGCGCACGGGGCACTGCGCCAGGTGCAGGGGCCGCACGGGGCCACATCGGACAAAGTGAGTGGCCATGGGGAGCCCTGGGAAGTGGGTCACCTGCGAGGGGGACAGGGCTCCCTTCCTCCCTCAGCCCTCCGCTTTCCCAGCCCTGCCACTTTGAAAGTGGAGGGACTTAATGCTCAAGGGCGCGGGGACCAGTTCTGCGCTCTGTGGGACGCGGTAACAGCTCCCCCGAGAGCCGCCCTCCGCTGTGAGGGTGGGAAACCTCCACTCAGGAGAGCAAAGCTCATGGTTACAAATACGGTGATACCGGCCGAAGGATGAACGGCCTCAGGGCAGCCCATGCGACGGGGACCTGGCCGGCACAGGCCGTGCCTGAGTGTCTGGGCTGCTTTTCCGTTGGCTGCCCAGAGCGTGGTGGAATGAGCTTCTCCTCCCCCCACTCCCGCTCCGGGGCCTGCCGTGGGTGCCTGTCACCAGGTCCCCCTGACTCCTCCGACCCCCGTCAGAGCCCGACAGCTGTGCACAGGACCGTGGGGTAGAAGAAAGGACAGCGATGAAAGTTTCAGAATTGCTAATATCTTCAGAGTTCATCCAACATTCTCTCTGGTTGTTTAAGGGGATTCCAGCAAACATGGACCTTTATCTTAAGCATGACAAAGAAAACATTTATTTTGCAGTTCAGTGTGTCATCTTATGATCTCATTTTCTTTTTTTGCCTGGCAACACAAGATAAGGAATTAGAAAATGGCCAGACAGTGGAGAAAGCCCGAATTCTCCTCCCTTGCCTCACTCATTTGTCTAGGTGTTCACGCTGCGCGTCGACGCCCTTTGAGCGTCTGCAGATTTCAGGAAATGCTGGACACGTGGCCTCTGATCTCGAATCACTGCTTTTAGGTACTTTGCTAAATGTTTTTAAACACTGTCGTGATATCAGGTACATTTAGGAAATAAGACGGGACGTGATCCCAAACGCCACCTGCCACGCTCTGTGGTTCCCAACCTCACACAGGCCTGCCCGCCCCGTCCACTCCGCGCCTCTGCTGGTCAGCGCAGAAAGAGCTACTACAGGTGAGGTGTGCCTCTGCCACTGTCGGGTTTTTTACTTATCATAATAGGTTATATTATAAAACTTGCTATATTGCTTAGTAATCATTTACTGTTTCTAGTGTTACTTACGCTCACATATAATTTTACACAGTGGAACAATGGCACCCAGGTTGGTGTTTCGTACAGCCCACTTTTCCTTCTCTTTTCCCTGTCAGACTGCTAGCAACTAACCTCGAGTTTAATTCCTTTTTTTTGAATAGTTCATTTTTTTTGTATTTTTATCTATTACTATTTACCCTCCCATACCCTTTCCACCCACCTCTCCCCCTGCGATCACCACACCGTTGCCTGTGTCCGTCAGTCCTTTTTCCTTCTTGCTCAATCCCTCCACCCCCTACCCCCAACCTACCTTCAGAGCTACGTATCTATGAGACTGTCTTTATTTTGCTTGTTAGTTCAGTTTGTTCATTAGATTCCACACAAGAGCGAAATTATATGGTATTTGTCTTTCTCTACCTGGCTTATTTCACTCAGCATAATGGTCTCCAGGTCCATCCATGCTGTCACAAAGGGTAAATTTGTCTTCTTTTTCACAGCCGAGTAGTATTCCATTGTGTAAATGCATCACGGCTCTTTTATCCACATATCTATGGATGGATACTCGGGCTGCTTCCAAATCTTTGCTATTGTAAATGATGCTGCAATGACCACAGGGGTGCTTATGTTCTTTCAAATGACTATTGTGGGTTCTTCGGATAAATTCCCACCCGTGTAATCGCTGGAGCATAAGGCAGTTTCATTTTGAATTTTTTGAGGTGCCTCCATACTGCTTTCTAAGTTTAGCTTTTTCACCAACGGGACGTGAATCCTGCCTTTCTTTGCTCTGGGCTCATGGATATTTGCACGCACACACACATACACGCCCACGGTCTTTTGGCTTTGTTTTACCAAAATGGGATCATGCAATGCCACTGTCTTTGCCTCTTCTTTTCTTGCTCAGTAACAGCTCCAATTCTTTGTGAGCACTTTTTGAAATCTGATGGAGTGGGTGTATCATAAATTATTCAACAATCTCTCTATTCATAGCTGTAAACAAAGTTCACAGCTTTTAACTCTACAAACCATACCTTATATAAACGTTTATTACATTTAGCCTTATGATGTTGGTACTTTTATCTCTATGGGAAACCTTCCCATGAAAGGGACGGCAATTTATTTTACTTTTTAATACATACCGTCAGATTGCATTATAAAAAGGCTATAAATATTAACTTGTCCACTGGCAAACTGGAGAGGTACTACTAGCAAATGACTCTTCCTTAAACAAGGAACCCTGGATGTCCCAAAATTGCTTGGTGTAGGGAACAACAACAAAAAAACCCCTCACACATTAGGTGACCGGCAGTATCAGAGAAAAGTGTTCTGTGTGAAAGGAAAGGAGGAAAACTAGGTTTGTTTGTTTTTTAACACGCTGACAATACAGTTTTATTACAAATAGCCATGCGCGTTTGCTAAGAAAGAAAAGGAAAATGAATGGTGGGGAATAAAGCCTTCTGTGCCACAGGATTCTCATTAGAATCGCATTAACTATGCAGTATAAAATTGGAAAGATATAGATTTTATGAAACTAATTTTCTAATTCCAAAAATGTATGCCTTACCCTTCACTGTTCAGCATTTATTTGATCTCCTTCAAAATGATTTTACAATTTTTATGATTTAGGCCTTCTGCCTTCCATAGTAAGCTTATTCTAGCTCTATTGTTAACTATTGTAGCCAAAATACTTTTGCTATTTTCATTTGCAGTTTTTTATTGGCAATATAAAGGAAAGCTGTTAAATTTTGTATTTTTATCATGCAACCAGTCAACTTTCCAATTTTTCTTTCTCATTAAAGCAGCTTTTTTAAAGAGAATCTTCTGGGTTTTCTAGGTATAAAATTACAGTGTCAGAGAAAACAGATGCTATTATTCTTCTTATAAATGATTTTATTGCATTGTATCCCTGTGTTTACCAGAACATACAACATCATACTGGTTTACAATACAGATCACAGGAATCCCAAGATATTTATGATTTTAACTAAAATGATTGTGTTTCACCATTTAGAATATGTTCTGTTGGTTTTGGATAGGTAGGCCTCTTAAGTCGCCATCAGGTGGATACCATTTATTCTGAATTTATTCGTCATTTTTATTAAGAATGACTATTAGACTTCTCCAAGTGTCTCTTAAGAATTTACTGATATGATCATATTTTCCCCTTAGTTTACTGATGTTATGAATCATGCTGACAGATCTTGTGGTATTGAAGCACCCTTGCAATGCATGAGTAAATCCAAAATGACCACAGTGTATTCGTCTTTAGAAACCCTGAAAATACCGAATTGTATTTGCTACATGTTTGTTTATAATTTTTGCTTTTTCAGTCATATTTAATATTGGTTGAGATTTTTAAAATATTGGTGGAGTTTTAAGAATAATTGTCTTTACCAGAATTTGGTATGAAAATTATGCTAGCTTCAGCCCTGGCTGGTGTGGCTCAGTGGATTGAGTGCCAGCCTGTGAACCAAAGGGTCACTAGTTCGATTCCCAGTCAGGGCAGATGCCTGGTTTGCAGGCCAGATCCCCAGTAGGGGGCGTGTGAGAGGCAACCACACATTGATGTTTCTCTCCCTCTCTAAAAATAAATAAATAGATAACATCTTTTAAAAAGATATGCTAGCTTCATAACTCTAGTCATGGGGGCTTTTATCTTGTTAAGTGGTTTAGAGTTGACAGTTTAAAGAGAGTGAAATCATCGGAACTTTAAAGATGAGATGAAGCGCAGCAGCTGTGAAACCATCTGCACATGAACCCTTTGGTGAGGACAGCTCCTCAGACACCTTTCCGAGCCTTCTCTGGTGATTCCTCTGTGTCACTTTCTCTCCTCTGTTTGCGGTCAATTTTGGCAATTTACATTTTGTTGGACAGTTGAGCATTTTCTCTAGATCTTAAACATGTGTTGTCAAGAGGTTAAACAATGTATTATATTAAAGTTCTTTTAAATTTCTTTTGTGTCTGTGTTCCCTTCTGTATATTTCCCCCTCTTTTTTAATTTCAACCTTTATTTTTAATTTTTTAAGTCATAATTAAACTCATAAGGGGTTTGTCTAGTATATGATATTTTCACAGAACTAGTGCTTAGGTTTATTTATCCTCTCTTCTATTTTTGTTTTCCTTTATTATTATTGTCTTTACTAATTGCCTCTTTATATTTCTTTTTGATTTATTTTATTGTTGTTTGTCTAATTTTCTATGATAGAGACATTTTATTATTTTTAATCTTTCTTGTATAACACAAACATTCAAGTTTCTAAAATTTCTTGTGAGTACAACTTAATGCTATCTTTCAGTGTTGATTGCCTCTTTGTTCCAAAGTTTGCCTAAGGTCATATTTTCTTAATTTCTAAGTGTTAACTTTATCATTTTTTATTATTCTAGCTCAATTTGATGATGACAATAAACATGGACTTAGATCAACTTAGAAAATCATTTTTGGTATCTATCTGAAGGGTTATAGATTCATAGATTTCTTTGTTTTCAATTTTTGTCTGTTACTTAAGATTGGCTGTGAAAGAGTTGTATTAACATCTCCTGCTAACACTCCCTTTTTACGTCATTTCTCTTCTATTCCTCATAGATTTGGCTTCATAGATTAAAGCTGCTCTTTTCTGTGCGCATAAGCATAGGAATCGTTATGTTCATGTGGTCTGAGAAGCAGACGCCAAGATGGGCTTAAATTCAGAAGAATCCAGTTGGGGGAAACACCTGGGAGAGAAGATGGGGAGGGAGATGGGAAAGGCTGGAAGAGGTGTCAGGCCAAAATGCAAATCCTACCACGTCGAAGAGAGAGAGAGGGAAGGTCAAACTGAAGTGCTCTAGATGGCCCTGGAGCCTAATGAAAAATTCAGCAAACCTGCCCAGAAAGCCTTGAGCCCAGGCCATCTGCCAGAGGAGTGTTGTATCTTGCAGTTGAGGGCTTACCATGGCACTCTGGGGCACCACCATTGCCTGGGAGCAGCATCTGGGACCCAGCCTCACCGCAATGGCTGATGGGTTGGAGGGCAGCAGCTGTGGCCTGCAGTCGGTCCTCTCCCTGCAGCTGGACCTCAGCTAGGTGCACTCCGATGACCATCATGTTTCTTGCACCTTCTTACAAAAGAAGCACATTCAACTTTTCCCAGCTCAGTATTCTAGTATTTCTCAAACCTATTAGAGCACAGACTCTGTTTTCGTTCCTGCAGAACCACGGAGCAGGCCCGGAAAACACTCTTCTCGCTGCATGTCCTTAGCACTGACCTTGGTCACTTATAAAATATTTTACCAGCAATGCCTAGGGAGACAGAGGAGGCAGTTATATGAAGTGTGCAGCTGAGCCAGAACAGAATGGAATACCAATTCAATAGACCTTCAGAAGTTATTTTTCTTATGTACCAATTCAGTTCTAAAAGCCATTTTGAAAAGCCATTTGCTCAGAAATCCCAAGTTTAAAGTTTAAAATTCCCAGATACATCCCCATCAAAATGGACATGGGCGAAAACTTGGAAGCTTTAGAACCGGGCACACATTTGTCCGACTGATGTTTGTTCTGTGGCCAGTTCATCCCATCGAGAGCCCTGAGGATCTCTGAACGTGCTCTGTTAACCCCTCCGACACCGTGCAACCCTGCACACGCGGCACTTCCCATGCTGGTTTCGTGCGGGTAAAGGATGCTAACCCGCTCCCTCTTCATGGCTCGTGAAAGCAGTCTCCTGGGCAACAACACCACCTGGCTTTTCTCCAACTCTTACTCTACGTGGTCTAATTAGCTGAAGCCTAAAAAGTCTGCTTAGCAGACTAATGACGCCTGATACTGAGGCTGATCTTTCTGCCACATAAGTCTGTCCTCATCTTGCCTGCCGTTGTCAGCTGCACGGGCCTAGGCTTTTCGTTCATTGGTGGCTGACCTTTTACCCTTGAGAATAATTCCTGCTGTCAGATGACTCATCTCAGGTGTTTGTGCTGCATCTGTCGCTTCCTCACCACTTTCAATTTTTAAAAATCACTTCCTCTGTGTTCCTTGGCACGGCAGGTCTCTGGGATAAACATTTTCAATGTTTCCTCAGAGGCATTTTAAAAGTATTATGGGTTGAATGATGTTCTAGAGCATCAAACAGTTCGGTAATAAACACAGATTAATGAACAGTGTGGAGGCTGAGTCAGAGATGATGATGCAGGTCACTGACGTCATCTGTTGGTAGCAGCGGGACCAGAAACAATTTGTTCTGGGAGAAAGTTTTGCCTGTATCTATAGAAGTTCATTGGTCGAACACGTGTAAAGAGCATTGAGTTTCTGTAAACCTCTATGGCTAAAGGGAAGATTTAGGCACTGCTACATGCAAGCCATCTGGTACCTTCTAGGAGTCTGACAGATCCTTCAAGTGCAAATAGTGGGGGAAAGGCAGCTACGGACTCCAGCCTCCTTTAAACCAACTTTGATGGCCAGTCCTGACTCACTGGTAACCTGGGTTTTATTTCTATCTCAATTCAGATAGCTTTAGCCTTTATCCAAAAGGTACCGATCTTCTACCAATAATCTGACGTTGGTGAATACAATTCCTGGCTTCATTCTGTGGACAAAAAAGCCCTAACCTCAGTCAAGTTAGTGGTATCTTGCCTGAGGCACTTTTACAAAAAGGCTAGAATTCCATTAACAGATAATAAACTCAGCCTGGGCACCTGGTTGCCCTAGGACCAGCATTTGGTTCAGTGGCTCACAGATGCTCCTCAAATGGCTGGCGGGACTTTCCCAGGCACTTCTTAGTGCTTCAGCAGTGGTTCAGATTCCTTGCAGCATAAATGGCATTGCCCTCTAGTCTTCTTATATGAGGCTCAGCCTTGGCGTCCTTCTTTTGCTGCTGCTGGATCAGCTGGCTCTCCCCTGTTGGCATCGGCCTGCCTCAGTCTTTGTAACAAGTCTTTAGGCAGGAGACGTACCTCCTTCCCACGACATTCTCATGCTGCGGAACTCCACATCTGTCCCCTCAATGCAGCCCTTTGACCTCATGCATCTGTCCTATTAACTGGGGTCCCCACACCTCCACAATGCAATGGCCCCACCTATGCCTTGTACCACTTCTGTAAAGAACCCTGTAAAAAGAACCCTTTCAAAAGTCAAGTCAAAAGTACCCAACTGGATCACCGAGCACAATGGAAACAGGGGAAAGGCAACCTCTGGGGTGGGAGAGAACATTTGCAAATCATGTACTGGAGGAGGGGTAATATCCAGAACACCCAACAATGACGCAACGAACAATCCAACTATGAAATGGGCAAAGGACTTGGATAAGCATTTCTCTAAAGAAAATATGGCCAACACGCATAGGAAAATCCTCAGTATTGCATTTCCTAATCATTAGGAAATGCAAATGAAGACTACACTGAGATACAATCTTGCATCCATTAGGATGACTACTATAAAAAAAAACGGAAAATAACAAGTACTGGTGTGGATGTGGAGGAACTAGAACCCTAGTGCACTATTGGTGGGGAGGTAAAACAGTGCTGCTGCTGTGGAACACAGACTGGTGGTTCCTCAAAAAATAAAAAATAGCATTGCCATGTGATCAGGCAACTCCGCTCCTGGGCACACATGCAAAGCAACTGAAAGCAGGGACTCGAAGAGATATGTGCCCACCCACATTCACAGCAGCGGTATTCACTACAACCAAAAGGTGGAAGCAACCCAGATGTCTATCAGTAGATGAATGGATAATCAGTAGGTGATATATATGTATGACTGGTATTATTCAGCCTTATAAGAGAAAGAAATTCTGATCTATGTTACACCATGGATGAACTTTGAAGACATTATGCTAGCTAAAATAAGCTAATCACAGAACACCTAGAAATGGTTAAGATGGTAAATTTATGTTGCATTTATTTTGCCACAATTGAAAGAGAGAGAGAGAGAGAGAGAGAGAGAGAGAGAGAGAGAGAGAGAGAGAGAGAGAATACCCAATTGGATCGAAAGAACTAAACAGATGTCCTGACTCTGGTCGTACTGGTCTGACTCTGGACTTTTTTGAAAATTCATTGTCTCACTGTGGAATGGGAAGTCTAATTTATTCCTACTTGTATCCAAGGAATGCTGAGAGAGTTAAATGTCATAGTCTGTGGACAATTACCTTACAAACAATACAGGATTATTTTAATGTAAGATGCCAATAGTAAAGTGTAATGTTGGGGGTGTTTGGGCTGTCTCTAAGAAGCCAATGATTGAGGAATTTGAGAGAGATGTGTAGAGTTAAAAGAATCCCAGGAACCTGAAGTATGGAATAAACATGCAACTCAAGTCAATGCACATTACTGAGGACATACCCTCCATTGGCCACATCCTAGACACAGGGGACGGAAGGAGCCCTGGTCCTGGCTGAGCACATTGAAACCAATGATCAAACAAACACACGTCCTTGCACCAGCACACTGAGCAGGAGGCACTAGGGTGGTGAGAGAGAGAGAGAGAGAGAGCACGGGACTCCTCAACATGGTGGGCTTCTCTGAGCAAACAACCTCTAATCTGAGGTCTGAACGTTAAGTGCAATTTTACCAAGCCAAGAGGAAGGCATATGTGTCCCAGGAAGAAGCAAGAACTTGCGGAAAAGTCCAAAGGTTAGGAGAAAGCCTGATGTGTTTGAGGAGTGAGAAAAACTTCCTCCAAGGAGTTTGGGAGAGAAACGAAGAGTTAACAGGAGCCAGGTCACACGCGAACCTGTGAGCCCTATTGAAGCACTAACGTTCAATCCAAAGCACAATAAGAGGCCATTACAGAGCTTTAAGTAGGTAGTGACATCACCAGATTTTCCTTATAGGAAGAGCACTCAGACTGTAGAGCAGAAGAGTGTGTTAGGGCGGGAGGAGAGACAAAGCCGAGACACAGGCCACCCAGTAGTCTAGACATGAGATGGTGGGGAGGAAACCAGACATTCGTGTCCAATTTGGGAAGACACGACAGGGCACGGTGCTGCATTGGAAGTGGTGGAGGAAGGAGAGAGACAGGAGTCCACATGACAGCTCGGGCAGCTCTGTAGATGGCGCCATTCCCGGAGGGAAGGCACGTGGAGCAAAGGGGCCCATGCGGGGCCTGTAGAGTTCAAACTGCTGAGGGACGTGCCAATGGGGCATCGGGGTCAGGTGAATGCTCGGGTTGAAGACCGAGCTAGAAACTAGAGCCAGAGACATAGCTGTGCAAGCCCTTGACATGTAGAGGGAGGTGGAAGCCATCTCTTAGAACAGAAAGTCAGTAGACAAGTCTAAATTTGAAAATTGAAAACCTTTTTTATTGGAGGCTATTTGGACATTGCAACGTGCAAACCACAAGACACAGCTGAGAGAGTTAAAGCGATTCCATCTGGGGAGCGGGAATCAGGAACCAAAAAAGTGCGGAGAGGGAACTGTTCTTTTGTGATAAGCCTTGCAGCCCTGTTTGCCTTGCTAAATTGTTTCCGAATTACTTTAATAAAAAATTAAAATTTAATTACCATTAGATGAAATCATGGGACCGCTGGTAATGAATCGTAGTTGTAATCCAATAAGACCTATCCGAAACGATTCCGGCTTCTCGAATGAAGGGAGTGAACTCAGCCTGAGCGGGGAAGGAGTAGATGACATTTTCTGGCAGAGCGAGGAGCTGGGCCTCGAGAAAGAACAGCTGGGCGATGCTGCCCCGCTCCACACCCACGTGGGGCGCTCACCAGTCATTACGGATGTCCTGTTTTCCAGTGAGATCTTGGCAGAGGACACGCTGATTTATCCCTCCTTTACAAGGGAATAAACTGGCAGAGGCTCTGGACTAACGAGCACACAGAACAGAGGCCTGAAACTGGAACGTTTCCAGCTGGACTTGAAGAGAATTGCAGCTAAATGGGACAGTTCCTCGTTCAATAAGGACATAATGAGCATCTAAGGGGAAAAGCGTCGTGCTAGACTTTGGGCGGGGAGGTGCTTATAAAGACGAATGGGTTGCAGAATGAAGAAAGTTAACAATCTACCGGGGACTCTGTGACCTCATGGCAATGAAGTAAGATGTCGTAGTCAGTACATCAAGTCGTCTACGCAGGGTGTCATGAACAGTTCAGTCTGGCCCGAAACTCTCACACATTTTGAATGAGGAGGATGTGTACACAGGGATGCGTCTTCAGGTTCCTAATTGCGTGGGTCTCAAGAGAAGAGAGTGGGGAAGGATGAGGATACATTCTTTGAAGCTGAACTGATCTTTTCAATGTTTGCATTGAAGGAAGGAGAGAGAAAGCCAACACCTAAAAAAAAAAAACACAAAAAAAAAACAAAAGGGAGAGGAACCAAGAAACAGACAGAACATTAAGAATAAGAGCAAGTACGCTGGGACCTACGGTTGCTAAACCAAAGGTCACAACTCACAGAACCAGTTTTAGGACATAAAGAAGTCATTGGGCCTCGTGTATGCGGGTATTTATTCCCACAAAGCGTCACAAAGCAGTATGACATAAACTGAGTCCCACGACCGTGAACTCGGGCATGGGGTGGTCCGTCCACACCTTGACATTGTTGCTTAGAATAAACAGGCTGTGAGTGGGTGCTTGCCCCCTTGATGTTACTTCTGTATTTTTGTTGCAATAGACATTTTTATTGGGATTTTAATGAATATTTGAGTTGTATTTGGAAAGACTCTTTTCACTGCGTTTTACTTAGGTATAAATACTAGTTAACTGTGGCTTTTGGCAAAGCAGAGACCATTAAAACGGTAAAACCTGAGAGGGAAAAACAAAAGAAAAGATTGATAACTGGTAAATCAAGATGATTTTCAAAAGAAAGAAAACGTAAGCACACAACGCGGACGGCAGTGGTGTTGGAAGGCCCCGAGGACTGGGAACCCGTGTCTGCCTGAGAGCTGTTCCGGATTTGGAGAGAGAGACTTTTCCAGGCTGACGGGACGGCTCAAAGGAGGGGAGCAGAACGAGGGGCCAGGATTTAAGATTTGCCGAAAATGCCAGTACACCTGAAATGTAGATGCATGATGAGGAAAAGGTATCTGACAATTTCTTAAAGATTTTATGAAATAATAATAAAAGCAGGGTACGTGGAAACTTTGAGAAAGGATTGCAGGGAACAGTGAAAAAATCTAAGTTTCATTGTACCCCTGTCTCTCCAGAATACCTGAAGCTACAGAGCTATTGAAAAGCACGGCCAGAGAGGCATCCATGTACCCAAAGGGGGCGGTCCTAAAATCGATTTAAAACAAACAACGAGCATGTCAATGGGGACAAGGAGAGCAGGGTCTTCTAAGTAAGAAAACCCTCGTGGAGGAATGGCTTCGTGTTAGGTTTTGTTCTGCTGGCGTGCTTCGGCTTTTCTCTGTGGCATACAGGATGTAGGGCCCAATATGTGGTCATCCGAGGCAATACAAATTCATCTCGTACTGATAGCGACTGAGCTGCTAGTACGTGGTGTGCAGGGCTGCTATGCATCTGACCTGAACCCCCATTTTATTACTTCAGTTAAAGTCTTGATGGCTTGGGGAGCATCTGCTCAGTTCTGTGGGCGCCTCTTTGAAGCAGCTGAGTGGGCACTAGATGAGATTTTCAGAGGGACCAGCAGATTCTATGTCAGCCCCAGAAATCAGGCACATAGTTAGCTGGGGGGCGGGGTGGGGGGCAGAAAGCTGCATGAAGGGTCTACAGCCACCACCTCCAATCACCTGAGAACAGGGAAGTCATTTCTCAGTTTCCCGGCGTCTTCCTTGTTCCGGCTCCCTCCGCCCTCCACATCCTCACCCTGCACCTGGTCACAGTAATCAGCAGTCTTTCTGGAAGCGGCCCTTCATGTTTCCCCCACTCCCCCAACAGTGAATTGGGCCAGGAAGCAGGGAGGGCCTTGTGGAACATTTCACTGAACAACCAGCGAAAGCAGATCACACGGGTCAAGCGATGACTCACGGCTTGGAGCACATTTCATCCCATCGGGAATATCCACACTTTCCCCGAAGCCTCTGAAATAAATGGCACAGCTTTAGAGAGTCTAAAAATAAGCGTTTCCCCAGTGCGGGGTTGTCACAAGGAGTAAAATCCCACGTTGGTTTTAATTTCCTGTCTTGTAATATTTGCTGAATATGTTCTTCCCCATGCCATGGCTTTGGATGTGGCCGTGAAGCTTCGATGTGTGTGTAATGAAGAAACTGACTCATAAAAGATGAAGCAGCGTCTCCAGGGTCCCACACACGGTAAGGAAGGGGGCTGGGACTGCGACCCTCGCCTGTCTGCTTCTGCCCCTGCGTCTTCCAGCTGCCGTTCCCAGGAACCTGCGTCTGCATCGCCCATCCATCCTCCAGAGATTCCTGGTCCACGCTACCCAAGTCAGGTTCCAGTGCTCTGCTTCGTCCTCTTCCCCCTGAGTCTGAGGACCTGACCGGAACCTAAGTTAGATGCCCTGGTCCAACCCAAGGCATTAGCTGGACCAGACCCGGAAGCAGGAGCCAGCTGGGGACAAGTGACTGTCTAGCTAATCCCCAGTCCCCTCAAAGAGAAAGACAACGCCCCTCTTGTCTGCACTCCTGGGTCAGTCCTCAGCAAAAATATGTGCAATGGATGTTTCCATGTTTGCTATTTAAATTATTATTCTAATTACTAAATTCAAATACATTCCCTTATTATTCTAATTTCAAACAAACGTATTGAGTACTTTCTGAATGGTTACACTATGACTGAAGATGCCTGTGGGTTTTCTGAGGAATGTATTTCAGAATGACCGCCACGGTCGCCCGAAAGCCCCAGGGCCTGTGTCTCCAAGGGCAGACAAGACTTGAGAAGTGGGCAGGGCTCGGCTAGCCCAGTGCTGCTGGCCTCACGACAGCCCCAGGGGACGGAGGTGAAGGGCCTCCCAAGCAAGCTCTGTGTCCAGTCGCTCTGGTTACTGGATGCCTCCCTCCAGCTCCCTTCAGTGGTTGGACTCCAGAGGAGAGGATGCCCGGAGGGACACGCAGGTTTCCACTGAACCACGGAAACTTCGGTCCCCACTACTGGCAGTTACCCATTGTTTCATATGCCCATGGACATGCACCTCCCTCTCGGCACCACCACCAGTTCCTTCTGCGGGACGTCACACTGACGGAAGGTGGTCCAGCTGAGCTTCCCTCCTGCCCGGTTTCGCTCAGAGCTCACAGGTGAGGAGCTGGGCCCCTGACAGATTTCCATCTCTCTTTGATGCTCTGGACCCGTCACATTGCATTCCGATGGAAGACAAACACCAGTAGTGACGATTGGCTACTTACTTGTGATCATAAATGTCCGGACTCTGTGATGGCCTCAAGCTGTAACTCTTTCCAGAATGCCCCGCAGCCTCACTCTGGCCTGTGTTGGCATCTCTGTCATTCTGTCCCATGAATCCATCTCCCAGGGACCATTACGTGGTTCCGCAGACATGGGATCTTGGAAGCCGCAGACATGGGATCTTGGAAGGACATGAGATTTCTGTCCTGGTCCCTCCCTTCCAGCTCCTTGGTCCCCCACTTCCATTTCCAATGGTATTCTCCTTCTCCCTGTCTCTTCCCCTTGATAGAACGTGTTCTTCCCACCCTGTTTGCATTAAATTTTGGGTCAGGAAAATTTGACTTTGAGTGACATCTTGCCACTTGCCACCTAGTGAATCTGGGCAAGTCATTTCACATCTTGGAGTCTTCGTTTCCTTATCTACAAAATAAAGTTCAACAGTATATTCCTGAGCTTGCATTAACCCCAATGGTGCAATATATGTGAGTAACTGTAAAAAGTGTAAAATGGTATACATGTAGAATGGACAGCTATCTCTTAATGCCTTGCCTTCTGTGGGTCCTTAGCAGCAACAAAGTATCCATGAGGGCCTGGGGTCCCCCACCATGTACGTGTCAGAGCTGTGGAAAATGCCTGGGCTGGCCCATTTTCTTTTTCGCTGAGCCACTTCAACTGTTGATTTTATCTTCCAAAATTACATTCGCTTTGTAAGCCACGTCAAATCTTTTGTAGATCGGAGTAACAGGTTCCTTAACAAATAAATAATTATTAAAATAAATAACATTAATCAACTAATGCATAAGGTACAAGCCCAGCTTGTAAGTGGTGCATATGCTAATGGAAGGCTGAGACAGTGCTTTTAAAGACGTCTGACAACACTAGGGACACTTTTGAGGCCCTGGAGGAGTGGGAGGGGTGGCAGGTGACAGGGCTGGAGGCATGAGAGTGCCCCTGGGGCTGGGGGAGTGCAGACAGGCATGGAGAGCAGGCTGTGCCCCCATAAACCTAAAGCCCAAGTAGCCCTGAAGCCGATAGAGAGCAGAGTGCCCTTTGGGCCAGGGAAGAAGACGGGCAAAGGTGTGAACACCGGGACAGGGGCGGGCGCCCTGGCTGGAGCTGAGGAAGGGAAGCTGAAGTACAGGACAGGGAGGTGACAGGGTCTGTGAGCGCGATGTGACGAAACGTATGGGCTGCTGGCTCTCCTGCCGCCACACCACCCCGTGCGCAAGTGTGTCTGGTGCTCAGTCCCCGGGGATCGAGACAAGCCACCGGGGCTGGAGTGAGCGCGCCCGGCTCTCCATGCCAGCTCTGCAGGTCACAACACATCTCTGAGCTCCACCCGCTTTTCCAGAAGAGCAGCTCTGGGCATCGGCGTGGCCACGTGTGGGTTTGCCGTCCCAGTCATCTGCTGCTGTCATGAAAGCGTTAAAGCCGTGACTGCTTTAGGTCACCAGAAATCACTTTTTCCACTGTTTCCTGAGTGGAAGGAAGAGAGACGGGGTTATATGGTTTGTGTAAGGGTAACTGGGGGTGTGGTCCTCATGAGAGGTGGCCATGTGGCTGACAGTGTTGTCCCGTCGGGAAGGGAGATGCCACCACTGTTCTAGAGCGTAGAGATGTGGTTCTGTATTTCAAAGCTCCCCCTAACAAACAAGGTATTAATAATGGGCTGTGCCTATGAAGACACGCACCTGTCCCCGGAGGACACGTGGCCTGCACTCAGAACGTTGGGCCACACCAGAATGAGGACCATGAGGGAGGACGGATGGGCAGCACCTGTGGGTCCTGTCTGGGGCCTCTGGCGTGGCCAGCGCATGCTCACCCAGATGCCACACTGGGCCTGTTCACCTCCGTGTCTGTGGTTCTGACACCCGCACTCCCAGGGCTGACTGGGCTTGCAGCTTCTCTCCCACCTTCTGGTCTCCAGATTCTGGAGGCTGACCTTGACCGCTGGCTCAGGGGCTCTGCCCCTGGGTTCTTCTGCCTCCATGTCCCATTCCTGATGGGTTCTCAGAAATGTTCAGTATGATGTGAATCACACTTCAAGTGGTGTTTGGCATTATAAGGGGCCCTTTTACTATGTGAGGCATCTTACATAATAAGTGGTGATAGGAAAGCCCTCGTAATTAACTTTGTGACAACTTATAGTGGCATACGCAGCGCTGAGTTTCCTTTGAGGGAATGCATCTACACGGCCAAGTGCCCCTCACACCTCGAGGGCCGCACCAGTGCCAACGGGCAGCTGTTTCTCACCTTCTGCAGCGCTACCAGAGCCAGCCGTGCCCCTGTGGGAGAACCCGACCTGGCCCTCCCCACCCCGGCTGTCTTCTCCGTCTCCTACCCACGGACCACGATAAACAATGGCACGCTTTCCACAGGAAGAAAGATGAGAGCCAAAATGCAAGCAGTATGAAGGAAAAAAAAAAACAGCAAAAACGTTGACTGTTCCTCTTGATTTCGTAATAGTTGACAAAATAGAATGTGTCCTTTTTGTTTCTCCCAGCACACTTGAGATATTACTGGCCTATAACATATGTATGGTTCTACATTGTGAAATAATTGTCACAGCATATGGGAGGGGACAGAGGTGCTAACATTATTGAGATCATTTCTCAATATATACACGTATCAAATCATCCCCTTGTAAACCTTGTCCATGCGCTCTTGGTGAAGCTGGGAGAGGAGGAGGAACCCACTGGCCAGGACAGTTTGTCTGTTCCTTTTCGGTTTAATTCACTGAGCGCCACGCCCTCAAGGTCCGTCCGTGCTGGTACAAAAGCCAGGAGGAGGTTCTTTGAGGATGGGATGGCTTAGGTCATAAGTTCTCAGCAGGGGCCCAAAGGGACAAAGTCACAACGAAGGACACTGTTTTCTTCCAGCAGCTTCGGGGAGGAACAGGTCTGCTCCCTACTGAAGCGATGCTGAGTCACGGAGCAGCTGACCCATCAGCAGCCATCAGCCAGCCCTCGGTCGTCAGAAAACAAGTACAATTATGCAATCATCCTCCAAGAGAACTTACAGATTACAGTTGGCAGCCGAACGGACAGATCCAGAGTAAACAGGCGAAACTTTCTGCTGCTGACCGTGATGGAGACTCGAACCAGCAACGTGAATGTTTACACCCAGACACCGTCAGTCACCAGAGACAAGCCAAACGGGACTCCTTTAAATGGCGTTTCTCTCTCCCTCTCCGTTAGCTTCTCGTATGAGATTCTATACAGTGACGCTGGCAGGCTAAGCCGACAGACGATATATTAGCTTCTGGAGTCATGTGGCCCCTTAAAGAAACACTGTTTAGTAATGGGGCTATTTTAACACACACGGACCCTTCTGTGTGTCATGCCAGGCACGTGTGACAGTGGACGATGGGCTTGGGGACTTAGCTGAGCGTGGATGGTCCCTTAAGATAAGAGCGGGAGGTCTTTCGATTAGGGAGATGAAAATGAGAACCCCGAAACCAGACAAGAAGGTACAGGTGTTGCCCAGGCTCTGGGAAGTGTGACCCGCTGCCCTACAAGCCCCTGTCTCCATTTTTATCGCTCTGGTGGCCAACTTGACGTGTCCCGACCTTTCATCTGTCTGTAGTCACTGGGCCTAAGGGGGACCCTTAGGGTCAGGGGACCCTGCAGTGGAGCTTCCCGGGTCGTTAGCCAGATTTCTGGCCAGTCCTGCTTGTCCCTTGGTACCCAGCTCCCTCCACGTGTGGCTTCCCTGCCTGGTCACCAGGCCTCTGAAGCTCCAGCCTGGCAGGTGACGAGGCACCTGTCCAGACCCCAGGTCCTCGGTGATAGGTTCCCCCGACATTCCGTCCTACCTGTGAAGGTGTTCTGCCTGCTGGCATGGTCTCCCCATTCCCTCTGTCACTTACTGGGGGCACAGTCACACCCTTGATGGCTATATTACGAGCCTGGCATGGTTCTAGGCCCTAGGGGGTCATGGTAAAGTATTAGCTATCCAGGCAAAGTTCATGCTCACATGGCAATGAATTTACATGTTCTCTAAGGTGGGGTGGGGGTGTGGGAGATGGAAAACAAGTAAACGAAGCTATACGATAATTCCTAACACTAACGAATGCTAAGAGCCAAACGTAGAATAGGATGATATGAGAGAGCAAGTGGGGTGGGTGGCGTGATTTCTGGGTGCTGGAGGGCTGGGGACAGGCCGCCGAGAAGGCAGCATTTACCGTGAGGCGTTGTGGAAAGGACACCAGCCCTGGAAGGATCTGCAGGCAGTGGGAAGAAGAGGAGCAGGGGTCCTAGTCAGGACTGAGCTCGAACTGCTGCAGGGACATGGGGGCAGGGTGTGGGGGCAGAGGGACACGTGACAGGGCAAGTGAGGGTAGATGACATTAGAGCAAGGCCTGAGGGGTCTTGGAGGCTGGGCTGAGGAGCCTGAATGTTGGTCTATGAGCTGCGGTAGACTCAGCCATGGGGGAATTTTCTGCAGGACAATGACACGATTTGATCTGCATTTTAAAAGGTCAGCCCATCTACTTGCGAGGATGGCGATGATAGGAGGACACGAATGCGGAGAGAACAGGTCAGAGACAGGGTGTCAATGAGGTAAGAAACCTGGCAGTTCGGCGTGGACTAGAAAGGTGCACGGAGACCGAGAGAGGTTAACACAGCAGGGATCCCTCCTGAGATAAAGCAACAGCCTGTGCTGATGGGTCGGAGGGGCGGGGAGGAGAGGGAAAGGAATCGAGGGCGATGCCTAGATCCTTGGGTGAGCCTCTGGGCGCATGATGAGGCCTTTTACTGAGATGGGGAAGGTTGTGTCAGGGCTGGGCGGGGAGAAGGGTCATCGTTTCCAGGCCACGCGATTGGCCATTCATTTAGGCAGCCAAATGGAGCTAGCAGGTGGGCAGGTGAATGTACTTATGTTTGCGGGTCAGTGGAAAACTCACAAGTGGAAATGTCTAAGGGCATAGCTTGCTTTGGGCCCAGTGCTATGCTACACAATTCGTGTAATCATTCATTCATTCGTTCATTCATTCATTCATTGAACAGCCCCTGTTCCAGGCACCGGCTTTACAGCAGGGAACAAAACAGATGAAAACCCCTGCCCTCATAAGCTGACGTTCCAGCAGGAGGAGAACAAACACATGGTTAGAACGTATGTCATCCAAAGAGCAGGGATGACAGAGACTGGGAAGGAGGCTGGGGCAGGGGTGAATCCAGTGGTTGGGGGGAGTGGCCCTGAAGAGGCGGTGTGCTGTGTCACCTGGAGAACTGCTGAGGAGCCCGCCTGGGACACTCAGGAACGGGCCCTGGGAGTGACAGGGAAGCCACAGCCTGGGCCCCTCGGGGCCGGCCGGCCAGCCAGCTGGGCAGACAGCGTCCACGAGGAAAAAGAAAACCCCGCCTAGTTCCTCTTCCGAGTCTGACACCTTCAGACATTCTTAGAACACCTTCACATTAGAAGCTGAGATAGCAGAAAGAAGTATGTTTGCACCTAATTTGTATTGAAGTGCCTTCTCTCCTCCACCGCAGCCAATACTCGGAGTCTGCAGGTGACCTTGCATGCATTCCCGTCTGCACGCTGTGTCACAGTCTGTGGTCCCTGGAGGACCTGCAGGGATGAGGCACAGAGGTGTGTGGGCGGAGGCGGCTGTCCCAGGAGGGCCGAGCAGTTGTCCGAGGGCAGCCGCCTGCCTGGCCTCCTGGCCGCTCTGAGCTGCACACCCAGAACCTGGAGGGATTCCGGTGGGGGTGGGTCCTCTTGTCCCAACCCTCCCAGTGGGGCTGGACCTGCTCACCGAAGCTCTTCTCAGACTGCTGTCAGCCCAGGGTCAAGGTGCAGCCTGGGAGTGTCACCACTGTGAACCATCCAAGAGCTCCTGGGTGCAGGACAGACTTGCTCCCTATCTGATGGATGCTGCTGGGCCTGTGACCCTTGTCGTAACTGTGCCCACAGGTGTGAGGAGTGACCCCCACAGCTCCAATGGGTGTGCCAGATGTCACAAGTAAGAACCTGTGTGTTTACTCACACCCTAACTGTGGGGGTAGACTTCCTGCAGCAAAGAAGTAAACAAGCAGCCCTGGCTGGTGTAGCTCAGTGGATTGAGCTCGGGCTGTGAACCAAAGTGTCGGAGGTTCCATTCCCAGTTAGGGCACATGCCTGGGTTGCAGGCCACGGCCCCCAGCAACCGCACATTGATGTTTCTCTCTCTCTCTCTTTCTCCTTTCCTTCCCTCTTTTAAAAATAAATAAATAAAATCTTTTTAAAAAGTTTGTAAAAAAAAAAGAAGTAAACAAGCAACAGAGAGGGTCCCCGATCTTTGGCTTGAGGGTCTCCCTGGTCTTCTCATCCAGCCTCCACTCCTGAGGCCACGGCTGGCATGCCTGTCCTGGTAACCACTCTGGGATCAGAGACAGACACAGGTCTTACGTCAGGTATGTGGCTCTATCACCCGCCTGGCCGGTCCAGCCCACCGAGCCAGCCTGGCTCACAGCCCTGGGTTCCTGGTGCTGCTTGCTGCTTCATGGGCAGCCTCGACTTACTGTGCTAGGACTGGGCGAACACCAGGAGCTTCGGAGTCAGCCTGCCTGGGTTTGATCCTGACCCTGATCCTTATCAGCCATGTGACCTTGACCAGTTACTTCCTCATCTGTAACTCGGAGAGAAGAGTAGCTGCGTCTGTGCGCTGTGAGGCCTGTGAGTGACCCCGCCTGCAATGGTTAGGCCTGTAGTTACCATGCATAAGGTGCTCAAAATAAATTGTCATCATCGTTGGCCAGTTACCACCTGCTTTTAGAGTGAAGTCTCTGACAACAGTAGACGTCTGTCCCAGCTGTGTCCCAGCTGCGACTTTCCTAATGCTCATATTTCTTATGTAAGTACACACATCCAAAATAGTATCAGTTCAATTTGATATTTATATTGTGGAAAAATACACATAGCAAAAATGTTCCATTTTAACCGTCAGCTACATTCACACTGCTGTGCAACCAGCACCATCCTCCATCCCCAGAACGTTTTTAATCTTCCCCCCCGATTACAGAGCACGTCCCAAGTTTGGGCACCACCTGGTGTGGACGCCCTTCTAATGTCTCTGCATCCTTTCCAAGCACCGACTGCTGCCCGGGTGAGCACGAGGACGGGACCGCCGAGGGGGGCGGGCTGACGGGCTGACAGGCTGAACATGGCCCATGTGTTAAAGCACCGACCTTCCCACTCAGCTACACGCTAACCCCTCGCCACGTGTTCACGCAGGAACCTCCCCCGGAAACTCGGCCCCGGGGAACCCTGCGACCCCGCCGCTGAGGCATGTCACCAGCCTGCCTTCTCAGAGACGATTCCCGATGAACCGGAGCCTCCATGTTAACACATCCTTCCCCCGCAAACATATTCCTTCCGCAGATCTCAGACCTGAGTTGTGGAGAGACGTTTTAAACTGTCCGTTTTAAATATGGCTGTTCAGTGCTGGATCAGGAAAAACACGGTTATTCCGATGAGGCACAGAAACACTTGTTTTTGTTTCTCTCTGTACCATGTGACTATTTAACACTCAGCTCAGGATAGGGATCTGATGCCTGAGACAGCATCCAGGGATTAATCTCCAAATTAAATACCATCCAGGGCCCACCCCTGGGTGCACATGCCTGCCCGCCTCCTAGCTGGGTTCCCGGGACTTGCTGTGGGGGCTGGAACAGGGGCCTTGGCACGAAGCTGGTCATGTGACCACATGCTGGCTCCCTGGGCGGCCTGGGTCCCCTAGCCATTACAAAGGCCAGAGAGCCTGCTAGTCAGTGGAGGTCATGAAGTTTAAGCAGGAATAAACTTCTGCAGCATGAAACCCCTGGGAGTCAGGGATTATTCATTACAGTAGCATACTCAACCTTATTCTGACTAACACACGGTCCAATATGAAAAACTCACTAAATCACAGACGGCCTCTTCCCCTTGCCCACATCTCCAAACATCTCTCCGAACTGCCACCACCACAAGCAACTGAGAAAATTCTGCAAAAGCCCTGTTGGACACGAGCCAGCGTTCCAGTCTTGCTGCTTGTTCTGCAGCTCAGATTTGGTGATGCGATGCGTCTGTAAACTGACTCTTCCGAAGCCTCGACCCTCTAAGATAAGACAATTATTAGAGGCTGTTAATGTCTGGAAGCGTCTGTCCCTCGTGCATCTTCCTGACATTGCCACGTCATTCCCACTCAGCAGAGATGTTTGGAGGCTGAAAAGTGGTTTGCTGTGTTTTTGTTTTTTTTTAAGAGAGAAAATGCATTCTTATGTGAGTCGATGCTCCAATTCGAGCCCACAAGCTAGACACCTTTCGAAGGTGGAGCTGTGAGCACAGGGGCATCGCTGGGATGCCCTCCAACAGAAAAGAGGGAGGGAGAATCTTTAGAAAACCAGAGAGCCTCTTTCTTGAAAATGCACACGTCGGAAAGTTTGCGTCCAACTTCAGGGAGGCTGCAGCCCCCAGGTCCCCCGGTGACACAGGTCTGCCTGCCCTAGAGAGACGTCAAAAGGCAGAGCAAAATAATGACAAATTTACAGAATTAAAAAAGCAAAGCTCCTGAGTCCAAGCCTCACACTGCCTCTTAGTAGCCATGGAATCCGAGCCCCATGTCCTTTTAGTGTTGAGAGATCTCTCGGAGCCCAGGGTGTTAGGACAGGGGCGGAGCTGTAAGGAGGGGTGAGTCCCACCTACCCTCAGAGAGCTCACAGGATAGAGGAGAGGATGCCCCCTCCCACCCTCTCCCCAGCACTAATCCCAGGCCACTGGTTTCCAGGACACCAGCGGGTGGGGCGCCACACTTAGGGAGGTGGGAGAGGGTAAGGGGATAAAGAGTGATGGAAGGAAACTTGACTTTGGGTGGTGAACACACAATAAAGTGTACAGATGATGTGTTACAGAACTGTGTCCCGAAACCTATATAATTTTATTAACCTAGGTCACCCTCATAAATTCCAAAATAAAATACAAAATACAAATAAATATAACATTTTAAAAAATGAAAGGAAAAGTTCCATCTGGGCACACCCTCTGACTCCCTGGCTCCTGCACCCAAGCTGGGGACATGCCCTCTCTGTTCTCACGGCTCGAACCCCACTGCTGCTCCCCGGGCCCCAGGGGCCCCAGAGGAAGGCAGAGCCTGCCCCCCGGGGAGGGGCCTCGGGGTGAGCAGGAATCACACACTCTCTTCTGTCCCCTTCACAAATCCCTGGGCTGTCACTTGGGGTCCAGCACTGGATTCATGCCTGGGGAGCAGGAGAGAACCCCACTGGGGCCTGGAGGCTCACCCACGAGCTGCAGTTCACAAGCAGCCCAGCTGAAACAACGTGAGCCTCCAGGCTCCCCTCCCGTAGCCCCGGCTTGTACGGCCCACCCCCTTGGGGAATCGGCAGGGAGGAAGTGTGTTTTGGGGGATCGTATTTAGGTATCCCTGAGTCCTCTGGCCAAACAGCATCACCACCCAACCCCCACGTGGTGCTTTAGGAGCAGCAACCAGAATGGAGTCAGACCAGTGCCCCAGTGGCCCATGAGCTACAAGCCTCAGGAAGCAGGGATGGGCAGTGCATTGTGGGTAAGGATGCCCAGAGCCAGTGTGACTTACCTCTCAGCCGTGTGAGGAGGGCGTGCAATGAACTGTGCACAAAAGCTTTGCAAACTGTAAAGACAAAAGCAAGAAATTATTGTCATACTCCAACACTGACATTGGTCACCCCAATGTACCTCAGGGGAATGGGTGTGGCTTGGGCATGTGCCCCATTCCTCTCCGGACACCCGTGTCCCTCCCAGGGGTACAGGACTATTTATTCCTCGGTCAAGGGAAAATGAGTACCTACCCTTCCATGTGCTTTCCAGGCCCTTGTGAGAGTTTGTTTTTTGGCTTTTCTTTTGGGAAATAAGATTCTGGGTCAGTAATTCTTCTGAATTTAAAGACCTTCCTTGGAGAGCATGTTCTTTCTCGGCTAAGGCTGAGAACCAGCCTGAAACGACACGCCAATCATCAGCGATGCCGGGGCAGGTGTGGAAACTTCCCGGTGGGAGCAGGAGGGAGCAGGAGGGAAAGGAGGGAAAGGAGGGAAAGGAGGCTCTGACTTCCTGGGGAGTCGGTTTTGCTCAAATGATCTGCAGTTCATTGGAAGTGGCGTGCAGCCCCACGACAAGCTCTGCGTGTCCTTTCTCCCCCTCTTCATCTGCTCTCCTGCTCAGGGTCCCTGGCCTGCCAGGTCACGTGACATGGGAAAGGGTCCCATCCCATTACAAATGCACACAGCATTCCACCCAATCACCTGCAAGCCAGCCCGAGCTCCCCGAATCCCACCACCTAGTTCCCGGAGACCAGGCAACAAGCAGGCTCCTCCTGGCTCCTCTGGATGCCCTCGCCTCTAATTTCCCAGATCGGGGCTCATCACTGACACGTTTGACCGTCCACCCCCTGAAGTGTTCTGGTGTCGTAAGAGCAGGAGGGCTGTCCATTTGGGATACGTACGAGAGGCAACAAATCGGTGTTTCTGTCTTACATCAATGTTTCCCTCCCTCTCTTTCTCTCTTTCTTTCCCTCTCCCTCTCTCTAAAACTAAATAAATAACATTCAAAACAACAAAACTTACAGCAGTTTGCAAGGGAATTGTCCAGAATAGAAAGAGAAGCCACGCATATTGAGCATTTCTGAGGGTGGGGACAGAAGATGAGTGGCTATGAACACAACTGTGAAAAATGGCTAGGATCAAAAGCCCTCTCGGCTCAGCGGTGAACCCTATTAAAAGCCTAAGACCCTACCTCTGCTGTATTACACATGGCATCCACTTATTAATCATTCCGTCAAGTCCTTAGCACCCCTCTGTGTCGAGCTGGAAACAGGATACGGTATGGGAGACGTTGTCTGCCCCCCGTCTTGGGGAAGAGCTAGACAGGCAAGTAGGAAATCACAGTGTAGCAAGGTAAGCAGACAAGCAACCGAAGGACAGCAATTTGGAGTCATAGGGAAAAGCACAACCTTTTTTGTAATTTAAAGGTTTCCTACCAGAGTGGTCTGTTCCCCTGGCTCCTCACAGGACGAGCTCTGCGAGGTCAGAAGCCACGTCTTTCCAACATCGCCTCCGCGGTGCCCATCGTGGTACCCGCTGCTTGCTAAGGTCTAGACGTATTTATTGGACAACGGGTGTTTTGAGTGCTGAAGCGGCTAAACCAGCTTCTTCACTCTGACTGCGGTGAGATTGGAACACTTTTGCTGTTCAGTTACTTGACTGCGCATTCAGAAGTGTGTTGTACATTGTTGATAAAACAGAATAATGTGAACGTCGTAATGTTAATGACAGCCGATCTTTTCTCCTTCTGCAGGAAGTAACACTTGAACGCATGCAGGGTCATAGAATGGCTAGGACAGTTCTGTTTATCAGCCATTATGTCTGTCTAGAAAAAGTCCAGCAGTTGTTAATATAATGAGAACGGTTTGCATGACATCCATGTAACCTGGCAGCCAAGGGGAGTGGGCTGGAATGCACATGTGTGAACAATGACGCTTTCACTGTACTAGTCAGTGGGGGCAGTGGATGCCGTGGAGTGAGCCATGTGCACTGAGTGGCTATTGCATTCAAAATGACTGAGCAAGTAGAGCAAGGAATCTGCATCAGATTTTACGTTAAGCTTGACCATTCCTCTGTGGAAACTATCGGATGTCTCAGAAGGCCGCAGCTATGGGCAACTGGTGATTGGCAGCTTCATCATGACAATGCATCTGCTCAGGCGTCATATCTCACGCAGAGTTTTTTGGCAAAACATCAAATCACCCAGGTGACTCAGCCTCCCTATAGCCCAGATTTGGCTCCCTATGACTTCTGGCTTTTCCTAAAGCTAAAATCACCTTTGAAAGGGGAGAGATTTCAGGCTGTCTATGAGATTCAGGAAAATGTGATGGGGCAGCTGATAGCAACTGGGAGAACTATGTGAGGTCCCAAGGTGCCTACTTTGAAGGAGACTGAGGTATCATTGTCCTATGTACAATATTTCTTGTATCTTGTAACTCCTTAAGGAAATGTCTATTTTTCATAGTACATGGCTGGATACTTTCTGGGCAGACCATATTTAAAATTGTGTCTGTGTGTGTGTGCACATGTGTATTCACACACAGAAACATTTATATGCACATGCATGCCACACATATACACATGTGTAATGTGAGTTGATGAAATACTAAGACAACCTCTAGTAAGAATAGTTTTTCCAGTTACCTTCCCCCAGCTAAAGGGTGACTGTGAGCAGTGGTTCGGGACGTGGGTTTTCAGAAGCAGAGATTCCATCCTGGGAAACGAGGACCAGAAAGGCAGGCTTCAGAACATAAGCCCAACCCCTCCACCCAGGTTGCGGGGCCCCAGTGTCCAGTTCAAAGTGAGCCTGTGTGTTTGGAGGACCCAGGGAAGAGGGGGGTCCAGAGGCTCTCCGTCCGTGTGGGCTGCGGAGGGCCCCTGACCTCGAGCATCCGCGCACCATCTGCTCCAGCTGGGCAGCCAGGCTGTGCGCCTGGCAGACAGTGTGGAGTCATCACAATCTCACGCTTCAGTTTGACAAAACCTTGGTTCAAATCCCAGCTCTGCCACCCATCCGTTGGCAATTAACCATTCTCAGACTCTTCCCTCATTTCTAAAACGGAACTGCCACACAGCCTCATAGGCTGCTGAGAGAATTAAATAACAGAAAAGACTCCACACGATGCCTGCCACATAGAGAAAAGCAGTATGTGGTAGCTCTGATTCAAAGTCATGAGCGCAGGGAGCGGCGAGCCCCTGGAGATGGCTGCATTCTCTTTGCACACAGCTGAGACAGGGCAAGGCCTGGCCAGCCCCAAAATTTCAGGAGACATCCTGTATTTATTCACATTCAAAGCCCCCTGGGAAGCTCCACACTGTCAGCTCCTCAGGCATTCCCACCTTGGTCCAAAGAACTTGTCCTGAGAGCTGGTTTTGAAAGAATGGGAAAGAGCAGTGAGAGGTCGCGGGCAACTGCGTGGTGGTGGTACCGCAGAAGGAATCTGAAGTCACAAGGTATAATGAGCCATCAGAGTAGCTGCCAAGAAGCTCCTCCTCCTTCGCCCCGCTGCTGCCCAGTAGAGGAGGGACCTCCCGGGCCCCCAGTCCCGCCCCAGTCCCCCCGGAGAGACGTAGAGACGTGAGCAGAAGGCACTGTTCGCTCTGGCGAGCCCTGCCACTGGGATTCCTTGATGGCGGAGTGAGACAGTCTTTTCTTCTTCCGCCACCCAGATGTGGTTCCGAAGGCTTCGGTTCTCCCGCACTCTCTTTTCCCCCGTTGGAATTAGGGCTGAAGCCATGGACCTATACCAACGTGACGCTCTGTCAACTTGGGAGTCAAATCTCAGCCTGTTTTCCTGGAGACTGTGATGAAAAACCCGAAATATTGCAAAGACCGTTATCCTCGGGGTAGTTCTGATTTATCTGGAGCCAGCCAGTGGAAGACATTTATAAAAGGCAGATTTCTATGGAAAAAAGATTTTTTTAATCATCGCTTTACCTGAAAGCCAGATTGTGTTTAGAATGTGCAAATTGGAGGCAGATTGAGAGAGTGCTGCTGCGTTCGGCTCGGGCCTTCTGAAGTTGGGAAAAAGCCCAGATAGGAACCCATCGATCTGTCTGCTCCCAGGAGACTTATCTGTCGTTATCTATTATCTCATACTGTGGCAAGAAGCACGCCCTGCCTACTGCAGAGGGAGGTGTGGAGTTCTGTAAACTTCCAGCAGGGCAACACTTCTGAACACGTGTTCCCCTGAGATGATAATACGTTATCTGTGCTCCCCAGGCTTGGAAAAATGCCGCACCAAGCAAAATAAACTCAGTTTCTTTTCCTCACGGGTGTTCAGTCTTTTATAAACACTTCATGCACATATTTAATATTCCTTCGTTGTGATGTTCAAGGGTGAGAAGTTAACATCTATCATCCTAAACTTCTTTGACAATAGTCTTTTTCTCTGAAAACAGTTTTCACAGATCATGTGTTAGGAACTACTGAGCAAAGTCATTAATTAGCTGACTGATGGTCGAATGCTCGGTTGGTTGTTTGAAATAATAAATTTGCTAACATTCTAAAATCTCCAGTCTTCCGTTCTTTGGGACAAAAAAAATCCATACATGATTCTAGCAAAATTAACTACCTCTTATTAAAATTAAAATATAAAACCATGTAGCTCAGTGGATTGAGCGCAGGCCTGTGAACCAAAGCATTGCCGGTTTGATTCCCAGTCAGGGCACATGCCTGGGTTGCAGGCCATGTCCCCAGTATGGGGTGTGCTAGAGGCAACCACACACTGATGTTTACTCCCTCTCTTTCTCCCTCCCTTCCCCATCTCTCTAAAATAAATAAATACAATCTTTAAAAAGTATATAAAACCAGCATAATTTTCACATGGAAGTTACATAAAAACAATTCTTGTTGTTTTGGTGTGAGTTGGGGGCAGAGGATGTGGAGATTATCTACTAAGTAGTAATTTTTCTTAGAAGAGTTAGGGTAGAAAACTCTGAAATCCAAAAGGTTTTCTTTACAATGATTAATATTCATTGTCATTGAAAAGGGGAAGTTCAGTGTAATATACAGCATCTGGCAGAAGTAAGGCCTGCTTGAGTGTGGTTGGTAGGGTAATAATGTGGGTGTAATAATTTATAGTTTTCATTTGAACATTTCACCTAATACATCAGAGGGTGTGCATTAGTGCTATGTTACAGAAATATATGCTTACGATTTTGTAATAAAAGATTCTGTAATTAAAAAGGGGCATTATTTGTGGCAGACCCTGGGTATTCCTGACTACAGAGAGGTGTGCAGAGCCCTTTAAACCTCCAGGATTGTATTCACGGGGGTGACGCGGCCTCAGGATTCGGAGGCCCCCCGAGCACCGCCGTGTATCGGGAAACGGTGCCCACACACGCCACTGCAGGCCACGTCGATGATGAGCAAAACGAAACCTGCACATGTTTACGAGCAGAGGAGCAGGAGCAAGAATGACAAGCTCAGGACTTTTGATTCTCATTTCGCTGAAAGCAGAGCTTCCTCACTTACCGCCTGCCATATCACAGGAAGGCAGAAACGTGTTAAAAGTGAGAACATCAGAGTGTGCTTTTCGAAAGTGAGAAAACCAGAGTGTTTCTTAGCATTCTGTGCAGTGGCTTACTCCGCTCCAACTCACCGGCCACTGTGCTTGGCAGCCTCAGTTCCCATATGTAGTAAAGGCCGCTGGAGGAACAAGCTCATTTGCCCTGAAAAGAGATCCAGACCTGGAGGTAAAGTCTATGGAGCTGCTCGCACTGTTTCTGCAGGGGCGCATTATGTAATAGAAACATAAACAAATTACTGAATGGAGAAGGGGGAGATTAATTCACACATGAAATCTGAGTTTGTCTTTGATGGTTGGGTAGACGTTTTGTGTTTTTTTTTTTAATTTTCTTAAGTTTATTTGAGCCAAACTGACACCATATGCCTGGGGAGCAAGATCTCAAATGCTCCGGGGAGTAACAGTTTTGCAGGTTCTTTTATGCATTTGAAGTTAAGCAGGGGACGCAAGGAAGATTGCAGGAAGGTGGGGAAAGGCAGGCAGGGATTAGATGACAGAATAGTCAACGAGATTGTGTGCTCTCGCGTGGGTGGTTATTTCAAAGGTGTGTTAACAGGTGCAGGAACAATGGGGAGAGCCCACTCAAGGCAAAGTTAAACCTAAAAATGTGTGTGTCTGGATCATGACCACTCACCACGACCTGGCCAACCAGGAATCTAGGCTCCAGCCACCCTGTGAGGTCACCTTCTAGAGAACCCCGCCCCCTTTCCCAGCCACAGGTACACAGGGCAAGGCACGCGGAAGGGATGCAGAGCTTCCATGTGGGTTCCAGGTGCTGTCTCCCCACGTATCCACGTGTTCGCCTACCCGGAAGTCTCCGAGCCTCGTCCTTCCGAGTTTTTAGGCAGGTTTATTAAACTATTGGCCATCAGTTATCTATTAGTCCCAGCGCCTCTCCCCTCCCAGGAGTCGGGGCGGGGGTGGCCCTGGAAGTTCCATTTCTCTAATTAAGAGGTTGCCTTCTCTGGCCACCAGCCCCCAGTCCTCAGTGGCTTTCCAAAAGTCACCTCATTAACCTAACAAGAGACACCTTTCTTGCTCTCAACACGGAGACTCTTCCAAGGATTTTAGGAGCTCTGTGCAGAAAGGGGACAAAGACCGAAAATATTTCCCATGGCAATCACAGTATTTTACAGCCAAAAGGCATTTAGTCAAAGTTTTCATTTCCCCTGGAAAATAGTCATTGGAAAAGTGTATTCCAGGGTGTAGGTTAAAATACTGCTCTTGGGTCAATCCATGTGAGCAAGGAGATTTTTTTTTTTTTAAAATCCTGGCCCTTCCTTTACCTTGGCAGGGTTTGAAGATCTCTAACTACCTGGAGTGTTCCATATGGTACAGGCAGAATTTTAAGATGTGGAAGAAGAGGATGTTGGTTTACCAGCTGCCCAGGGACAGTCAGAACATGGGTGTACCCTGGGTTAGTAACAGGACATCCCTGGTGACTGAGAAACCCACCCGAGAGGCCAGAGGCTCAGGTTCCCAGGCGTCATTCTGAGTGGAAGAGCAGCCGTGAGGGAGGGGACAAACTGAGGGGGCGACGCTGAATCCCAGTACAGCAGCTCAGGACCACTGAGTCCCGGGAACCTGTAGGCCCCCTGAGCCTATCGGGAGGACGCTGAGTGGACAAGGAGAGAAGGTGACCCGGCTGATTCGCATGGGCAACCAGGGGCTCCTGGTTTGATCAGGACTTTAGGGAACCGGCCACATTGCCCCCTCTCTCTGATGAACCTTGTAGGCACCCCTGGGAAGTGACCGGGCGAAGCCTGCTGAGCAAGGGCGCAGAGGTGAGCACGTACCCCAGGCCCGGGGACAGCCAGGGTGTTCGAGGATCAGCCAGTGGCCCTGGGCTCTGGCCTCCGCTGCTCTAGAAAAGCCCCCTGAAGTGAAAACAGTGACCCGAGGGGCTGGAGCCCAGTCTCTGCTGAGGGAACACGCCTCACAGGGGTCGGACCCCTCAGGGGTCGGACCTCTCTGACAACGAGCCAGGCTACACCAAGAGCCTCTCCCCAGTGAGCCGCCCACAGAAGCCGCTGCAGTGATCACGCAGTGAACCACGTCTGCACGTGGACCGGAGTCGTTCTAGAAGAGTGGATGTCATCTGTAAGGGGCAGAGGGGCGGGTCCCCAGGGAGGCTCCTGGAGAACGACCCAGATTGCTCTGGATCTTTTCCACGTGGCAAAGACATGAATTATGGATCATCCCTGAAACCCTAACCATCCTGCAGGATAGCTCCTATGGGCGTTTTGTCTGGAAAGAGAGCAGGGGAGAAATCAGAGGATGAGTAACAATAACGGACCCTCGGGCACGTGACTGCTGTGTCCAGGAGAGCTCTACCGGGGAGGCGAGGCCTTTGTGTTGGCTCTTGGAAGACAGCAGGTGAGCCCACCAGCCCCAGAGGGCCCCAGTGCGGGCGCTCAGCCTCTGGACGGAGCTCACACGTAGGGGAACTTGGCAATCAGAGTTTAGCCGGTGCATTGCTGAGCTGAGTCACGGCTCTGCGTTGTCAGTCAGCACTGATGCAGGGACACGTGGCCCCCAGGGAGGCCTGGGGCCTGCGGACCGCAGTTTCCTCTTTGTTCTGAGTTAGCGCAGATGACTTTACTGAGTGTATGTTTCAGGGGCTGTGGGACATCACCAGCAGCCCCAGGTTCTGATGACAGGGGCGGGGCCGGGGCGGGGGGCAGCGCTGGGAAAGGTTATCGAACAGCCACGTCGGGCTTCCTGAGGAAGGGAGTCAGGACGAGAGGGGCAAGGGCCCTGAGTCAGCGCCCAGCGTGCCAGCCGAGAGGACCGCTCCGGGTCGGTGAGCCGGTTTTCCCTGAGGTTTGCATCCTGGTTAGAAATGTGCTTCTGTCACGTCCCAGCCAAGAGACACTGTCATCAAAAAGTCTTGCAACGAGGCCACCGGACACTTGGCTTCTTCCAGGATTTTTGTTTTTTTAAGGCTGGAAAAATCAGCATATGGCTAGGACATCTGGCTGCCCCTACTGAGTCTTGGAAGACACAGCCAACCGTGACTAGCCGTCCCCTGCAGTTACAGTCACGTCTCCGCCAAGACACAGCTTTCTCTTCTTGAACGTCTCATGTCAAGAGCCGTTTTCCAAGTAAGTTGGTGCTTCCTTATGAACGCCCACCAGCCATGCCTCAGAATGGTGCCTGGTTTGGGGGAGCAGTGGCCTGGCGTTGCCACTGAGGTGCTTCGGTGGTCCTCGGATGACATCATAGGGAGGGCTGACGAGAAGCTATTGCAGCGGGGGTTGCTCAGAGAGGGCCCTGGACGCCCACAGAGGGCAGGACCACTGGAATGAGTGAGTCTAACGTCTTTATCCATTCACTCACCACATGTTTTATGAGCACCTACTGTGTGCCAGGCCCTGTTCCGGATGGTAGAAACTCAAAGATAAATAGAACGTAGTAGGTCTGGAAACAGCTTGCATCTCTACACCTTAGACAGGGAGCAAAGCCTTTACACTGAGGAAGGTACCTGACGGTGCGGGCTGGGGCTGGATTTGGAATATGGAAGGGGTGGTACTTGTTCACTCTGGGGTGAGGATAAACTTATTTTATGACGCAGTTTTTTCCTCTTCCAAAACGAGGGGACTAGACCAAGTGACCTACTTCAAACAGTCCAGTCTCCAGCTGTGGTCCTCGGGGAGGTGGCTGCTGAGACAGGGCTTTGTCACTCTCTCAGGGGGAAATGCCAGCCCCCTGGAACCACACGGAACATGCAACAGTTTTACGTCGTCGCAGCTGTTTGGATGTGGCCCTGTCCACTTCTTGGACACAGGATGGAGGAGAAAGACTCGTGGGCTCCCAGCAAGCCTGGGGTACGTGAAGGGTGAGCTGCCGAGGAAATGGAAGATTTATTTATCGAGCCCCTTCTCTGTGCCAGACCCCTCCCTTACTTCCGCCAACATCGCGGCACTCTCCACCGAGTTCCTTCCCTCACTGTCAAAGGTAAGAGAGCGGAAGTCAGAGAGGCTGGGTCACCTGCACAGCCCCATCCAGCTGGGAAACGGCAGAGCCTGCGAGGCTCCAGAGCTCTGGGTGGGGGCACGTCTGTGCACAAACATAGGAACTCACAGTGGTCAACGGGCAGACAGTCCTCTGCTGTGGCTGCCTCTGGTGCGGGTCAGGGGACAAACCACGGGTGTTAGGCTATCGGGGTGATGCTAGGCCTAGAGCACCAAGCTGATCTGGACTTTCTACAGGGAGCTCCTGAAGATTATGTGAGCCAGCGGGGAGGAGGGGTCGCCGTGAGGCTCTGGTCACTGGGACTGTCACTTGACATGCTGCATAGGAGGGAAGTAAGAGACTGGGGAGGTTTCGGCCGTTGTGAGTGAGGGAAAGAGGGGTGGGAAAGAAAGAAGCAGCTAAAGCTTGTGGGGTAATGAACAAGACTTCCTAAGCATGTAGTTTATGCTCCTTAACACCTGGGATGAACCAAGCACTGTGACAAACCCTTCACTTACGTGGTCTTATCTGGCTTCTCAATGACTCTAGGAGATACGTTCTGTCATTGTCCCATTTTATAGATGAGACCACTGAGGCACAGAGCAGTCAAATAGAATCCCCATGTGCTGGGAGCCATCTCCCCCGACATGGTCTGCACCTCACACTTGACACTTTGGAAGCTAAAGTCACCACTGTCTTCCTTAGCTTCCCTGTTTCCATGAACACCCTCACATTCTTCCGGTGACTCAAGGCCAACGCTTGGAAGCAACATGCCCTGTCTGTTCATTTATGTATCGTATGTGCCCCCAGTGAGTCAGGCACTGTGCTAGGTGCTGAGATTACAGGTGTAAAAGGTGTGGTCCTGCCCCCCACAAGATGCTTATGGGATGCTGGGGACCCACAAGGGAGGGTGCCTCGGTCCGGCTGGGCCGAGGAGAGGCAGGAAGTCCTCCCAAGGAGGCAGGGCACTCTCTGTGGTGCCTTTCCTCCCCCTCCCGTCCGGCCCAAGGGCGTGGTAAAGATGGTCCCAGCATTTTCACCTGCCCAGTGTCACCCCTCATTCCACCCCAGGAGGCAAATCCCCCTGGAAATCTAAGCCCTGCACAAATCGGTTTCCTGCAGCAATGTGGTTCCTGGCAGAACCACACACTTGATGACGAGGGAGCCCGCCCCCCAATGCCGTCCACGCCGCCGTGCTGCCGGGAGACGCTCGTCTGCCCCCCCCGCCCACTTCTGCAGACGGTCAGCGTGCAAGTACAGTCCCACTCTCTGAGTGACGTGTGCAGGTTAAGCTGTGAGAGCAGAGTAGGGAGAATGGGAATCCCAGGAATCGAGAGATAAGAGGAGACTTCTGCGCATAGACCTGACCTCCAGCATCCTGGCAGCCAAGGGAGAAACAGGAAAGAGAAGCCTTATTTTTTTTTTAGCTAATTAAGTCAAAAGCATTATTGCAGCAAGAACACTTAACCGGAGACCCACCGTCCTAGCGTGCAGTGCAGTGCTGCTGGCGACAGGTGCAGCATTGCACGACAGATCTCCAGGTCTCTTCCTGGGCTTTTCCCGGGAGGAACGGGGCTAATCAGTGAGGGGCAGCGGGAAGGAATCCAGACTGGCAGCACTTGACTCGAGTTGGAAATGGCATGATGGGAGAAAATTAAATAGATCCCAACGGAGTCGGGGGAGTGGGAGGAAAGTCAGCGCAGCTGGGTGGACAGAGCGAGAACTGGGGCAGAACTTGGAGGGAGGGAGGGAGGAGGGGTTTCGCCTGCTAAACCATCTGTGGGGGAGAGAGAGCGATGGCAAAACAAGATTACTAGGTGTCTTCCTGTGTAAAAAGAGAGGACATTTCCCTTAATATGTGGCAAGAACTTCAGTAAAGAATTTAACTGATGTATCAAATTTTCGTCATCACCAAGTTTTTATTCCTCGGATTGAGACTTTGCGTGAAATCGGGATCCGCATATGTCTGCCATACAGGGGTCTTGCTTGCAAGTGACAGATGCCGACGGACATTAATTAAGCATCGGAGGAGTTTAACACAAGGATTTGGGTCACCTTGCAAAAATGCTGGGTGAGTCAGACAACCAGACTTTAACTCCCTGGAACAGCGGCCAGAATTAGGCTGCGGGACAGGCTTGATGAGAAACCATTGCTACCTTTGCCCCACTGAGCACTGGAGGAAAACCAGCCGTCACCCACTGGTGCTGCTTCGGCCCAAAGGTCACGAATTTACTAATCTCACTTTCAAAAGCTGGTGACTCCGCCTCTATGTGCACTAACAGATTGACTTTACAGGGTGCCCTTTCTCTACTGTCCAAATGGTTGGTCTGTTCAGTGAGGCCTGGGGCTCACACCTGCACCTTAGCTTTCAAGAAGCAGAGAAAGATGGGTTTTCTACGTTCTTCCTTGCAACAGCAGGGTCCAGAACACTGGACATTCCCCAAGCATAGCTTCTAGGCAGCCCACAAATGCGAGACCCACTGGACTGGCTGGTGTCTGGAGTCCCCTGTGGAGAGCGGTGAACCAGGCAGACAGCTCAGATGTTTGCAGTAGGCCCACGAGGAGTGAGGGACCCTGGCCACAGGTAATCGGGGACCTGTCACATGAGAAAGAGCAACTTCGCTGCTCAGTGCAGCCTCTGGCCTCGGAGCTTAGACCTGAGGGAAGTTCTCGAAGGGGAGAACTCGGAAGTGGGGGGGAGATGGAAGGAAGGAAGGCTGTGGGCGGAGGGCTGGGCTCTGTGGGCTGCAGCCACTCTGCTCAGGACCAGTCCCCAGCCTCCCAACCACACAGAAGTTCAAGTCTCAGGTGCATTTTCCTGCAACCGCAGAAATGACTTCCAGCGTGGTCCTGAGGCTGCTGCCTGCTTTCCCGCCACGGAAAGAAAGGGAAGCACGGCACTTACACTCCTTCACCTTCTCCCCAACTGTTCTTTCCATCCCCATGTGCCCGAGAACCTCGTTTTTGCTTTGCAAACCCACTCCCTCAAGGGAAAAAAGGGAGAGGGAGAGCAAGAGAGAAATCACTGCCAACTTCAAAGCATTTTTCAAAGGGAAGCACTTTCATGCAAACTTCCCTGATGATTCCAGCCAGAATGAATTATCAACTTCCTTCTCTGCCATCTCAGGGTTTTGGTTTTTTTTTTTTTTAACCTTTGATTGTAGCACGTTCTGGCACTTACTGAAGTGCCATAGCTCTTCTTGCTCTGTAACTCAGGTGTCCCAGGCTGGAGGAGCGCCAGCCAGGCCTGTGTTTACTGCCTGCATTGCTCTGCAACTCATTAACCCAGGGTCAGAGTCAAACTTCATTACGGGTGGTCAGAGAAGGGGACATAGATTTTAACGTCCCTTCCACAGGAGGAATTTCAAATCACGTTTTGAGAAAGGTCAGCACTTGGCGATTAACTGGTGAACTCTTTAAAATAACTGTGTTGGGAGACCCGGCATTTATCTGGGTATATAAGTTTTTGGTGCATTTGATTGAAAAGAAAGAAGTCTTCATACCTAAGGTCCCTGTTACCTTTGGGCTCCATCCAGCTGAAAGGGTGAGAGTGGCCAGAACTGTGGCTTCCAGCCCCAGCCTGCATAGTGTGTATGATTTCACCCCTCCATCCTGCCCCTCTGCACTCCCCGAGGGACCCCAGGTTGCCCCGGCTTTCTCCCACTCCCCACAACAGGTCCACTCCATGGGGAGGGTGGGAGCAGGCCACGTGCACTGAGGTTTCAGGGATGTGCAGGGTGCAAAGTGCCCCCTCCTCCCTGGCACGTGGGGGAGGGGCAGGCAGCCCCGCCTCCCTCTCCCTCCTTGTCTGCTTTCTTCAGAGTCAGGCACTGTTCGGGGAGGGTGAGCCCGCTGGGCAGCTAGCTCCCTAGGGGCGGCAGAGCAGAGCCTGGGATATCACTGAGATAAATGTAAACGATGGTGCCTATGCGCTCGGGTCTCCATGCACAGCTTCTTATCTGGCTGGTGATATGTGAGTGGGTCCTTTTTCACTGAAACTTGACAGATCCTTAGGGAAGAAATATTTGAAAACAGCCCTTTCCCACGCCACCAAGACTGCTAGGAATTTTGAGACGAACGTGGGGCAGGTCAGTTCAAGTCCAGCAACTGGCTGAAACTCCGAAACCAAGCCGCGTGCGGCACAGTGCGCAGGCGGGAGTGACCGTCTGTAGGCTCATCTACTCGACGTGCGTCCCGAGAAGTGCCCAGGACAAAAGAATTTCAGAGCAGTGGCAAAGTCTTGCCAACTGTTTTGAGGCTGTTGATTCTGTTTTGGTGGCTCAAAATGTATGGATTAGTAAACTAACATGTTTGTGTGTAAAAATTTGTATTTTATTTTTTTCCTAAAGATTTTATTTATTTTTTTAGGGAGGGAAGGGAAGGAGAAAGAGAGAGAGAGAGAGAGAAACATCAATGTGTGGTTGCTGGGAGCCATGGCCTGCAACCTAGGCATGTGCCCTGGCTGGGAATTGAACCTGCGATGCCTGGTTCGTAGCCCCCACTCAATCCACTGAGCTACGCCAGCCAGGGCCTAAAAATTTTTACTAAGGGAAAATGAGTTTCTTCCCATCTCCCCTTGCTAAAGGCTGAACCTGAATTTTTAAGAACATGAGGGTCCAAAACCACATGCCCGGCTGGAGTCCTAGGACGCCTGCGCCCCATAGCCCACAGCTGCAGGCCAGGACTGTTCTCATACGCAGCATGGAAACAGCCAGCCAGACAGGGCTACAGAGCTGAACTCTGACCTGCTATTCCTGTCACCCACCTAAAGCCTGTGGACCTGTCTGTTCTGATCCGTGAACCTGTCACCTCCCACCAGTGTGCAATGTGTCTGTGCTGGGAGTTAGCCATGCTTACCTCAGCCTCCCCAGCGGTTTGCTGTCACTCACTTTACCCAGATCTGCCTGTTTTTGCCCATCTCTAAGCTTTTTGGGGTCAGGGACCATTTACTACTTTTCTGTACCCTCCCGAAGAGTAAGCGCGATGTCAAAAACCTTAGGCCTTCAGTGCATGTCTGTTGAGTGAAAAAAATCAGGGGATGAATCAGTTCTACAGACTGACCCTTTCTTTGTCTGCCCACACTGGTGGCTTCTGCCAAACCCACCTACGTGTTAGTACTTCCAGTTCTGGCTCCAGCAGCCCGCCTCGCCTCCCCGCTGTGCACACCCTGGATAAACACACAGCCTGCACCCGGGGGAAGTGGTGGGGCTTCGGGCACCACTTCAAAGGTGGGAAGGTTTGGATGGGATGGGAGAGGTGGAAGGAAGGAAAAGTGGGGAAAACCTACTGGTTTTCCAGGGTCCCCTGGGACCATCCAGGTACCTACTGCTTCCTCTGATTTGAATGCATTGTACATCTCCTCCCATTGCCCCCCTTAACCCTTCCATAACACAAAACAGAACAGAACAAAACAAAACAAAACACATTACCACCCTTCAGAGCTTTAATCAAGGACAACTCCTTCACAAAGTCTTGCTGATGTCCCAGCCAATCTCTTCCCTAGCCTCCTTCCTTGGCATACTTAGTAGTGTCTTTTTTGCACCTTAATTCTAGCACTTTCTAGCACTTGTCCCAGGGCCTTCGTTGTTGGTGTTCACATCTCAGCTTCATAGCTAGAGTTCAGCTTTCCTACCAATGAGTATTTTTTTTCATGTTTTTATTTCCATAGGTGCCTAGCACCATTGGTGTTTCACAAATAAGTACAGCATTGGAGGGAGTACCTGCACAGCCTTTCAGTGGGACACTTTAAAGGACACCCCTCTGCTGAACGTGAATTTCGGTGCTGTTTGTCTGAAACCTGCCTCATCCCTGCAACATGAAGCAATTATCCCTCTGCGGACTTACTGACGCAGTTCTAGCTTCCGCTTCTCCCATGCCTATTTCAAAGACTCTGAAGCATTTTGATTATTTTTGCATACTGGGTTAGATTTACAAATGAAGCGACTTGCTTTAAGATGGCAAAACAGTTTCTGGCAGAGCTGGGAACCCAGGACCCCTGACTGAGCATCCAGAGCTCTCTCCGCCTCCCCGCCTCCTCTGGCAACTGCAACAACATCCTGCAGTTAGACTGCACCTTTCCCGGTAGGCTTTCCACGCAGTTCTATAAACAGTAATTAATGCAGTTTAGACGTTAGACTCAACTGTTTACCCTGGCTCTCAATTAATTAGTTAATTGCCGAGCTAGGAAGCCACGGTTTGCATATAATTTGAGCTGCGCATGCACGCACGCAGGCACGCATACAGGCAGGCAAGCAGGCACACCGGTGACTCAGAGCTGCAGGCCTGCTCCTTGCAGGAGCGCGGGGCGCCCAGGCTGTGGCAGCAGAAAGGACGTCCCCGCGGCCCGGCTGGGCTGGTCGGCAGAGCCTGGCAGGGGCCTCTGGGGGCAGGAGCTGTTTATTCTAACTCCCCACCTCGCAGTGGGTGGAATGAATCACCCAAGGCCAAACAGCTTTTCCAAGGTGTGAGGAGACCGCTCTCGAACTTTGTTTAAAGACTGCTCTGTTTGTTCAATGTGTTTGAAAACGTTCAGAGGAAAGGGCTTGTCCTTTTAAAACAACCCGTGTTGACAGAAAACTAAATGGCGCCGTTCCCATAGGGCCTTGCGGTGCTCTAGCACCGAGGAGGGAGGGGACTGGGCGTCCAGGCCGACCCCTCTGCACCGGGCCTGGCTGACCTGGGTCGATCTCAGGGGAGCTGCTGGGGAACCCCGCATTCGGCGGATGTGGGGAGGGAGGGAGGGCCGGAACCCTGAGCAGGCCTTTCTGCTTCGCTCTGGGCAGGATGCAAACCAGAGGGAGTGCCCGTGAGCTCGCGAGCTCCGCTGGGGCAGGGCTCTGCAGCTGGAGGCTTTTATGGCAGGACAGTGCTAAGTGCAGACAGGTGGGCGGGGCAGGGGGATCCCAGCAAGTTGAAGTGGGAACCTGAGGAGAGGGGGTGGAGTCGAATCCCAGCAGGGAGTCTGTGTGCTTAAGGCACTTGTACTTCACTCACAAGGCCAGTATTCACCATCTCAAACAGATTTTTTTTTAAATTTATTTATTTTTAGAGAAGGAAGGGAGGGAGATAGAGAGAGAAACATCAATGGTGTGGTTGCTGGGCGTCATGGCCTGCAGCCAAGGCATGTACCCTGACTGGGTATCGAACCTGTGACACTTTGGTTCTCAGCCCGCGCTCAATCCACTGAGCTATGCCAGCCAGGGCTCAAACAGATTTTAATATATTTCATTGACCATTTTACTGTGAATCATTCAGAGTAACAAACTATGTATGTTTACACATTTATATATATTTATGAAATATATTTTATTTTATGTTGACATAATTCATATAGTCAATAAAATTTATTATATCTATTATGAATCTATATTAGATATCCATTCATTTAATAATACCTATATCAATGTTATGTATTTACATATATATTACTTGTTTCTCATAATGGTTAAGTAAATACCTTTAGGATATTCGGACATTCATGATCTCCTCACTATGGATTCTTTACTTCAGTGACTAAGTTGATTACTGTTTCTAGTTCTCGCCAGCATTCTGCGTGCCGTCCTCACTTGGTTTCGTTCCACTTCCTGTTGTAGCCGAGCAGAGGGCCCTCCCCGGCTCCCTGCTCTCCTGGACCCACCCAGGAGCCCAGGCCGTGGGGACGTTGCCATGGTGAGGGCCCATCATTTTATCAATGTGGACAGACCATCTGCCTGACAGACTGCTGCGTCACGTTCTACAGTACTTTCCCAGCGTGGGTACACCTGGCTGTGTTCAGGGTAAAACCTCTGAGGCCTGAGGAGGCAGGAACCCTGAGGGAGTCCCCCAGGATGCAGCTGTACTCACCGTTGACTCCGCAGGGGCCTGGCCTCTGGTTGGGCCGGGAGCCAGTCAGACCCAGGGTGCCTGACAGGGGTCTGGGGAACCAAGCTGGCGTGCAGCTGGCACCACATTCAAGGTCATTGGAGTCAGTGAGAGGGTCAGAGCATCGTGGGCTAGGAAAGGAAGGCTTCCCGTCTCAGGCAGGCGGCATCCTCAGGGTTGTCTGCATGGGGAGTCCGCTGAAAGCAGGGCCTCAGCCTGTGGCTACAGGAGCCTGAGATGGGGGCCGGCAAGGGTTAGACCAACCGTCAGAGTCCCAGCCAAGCAGGTTACAGAGTTCATCAGTGGGACTCCACTTGCCCCAGGAAACCGAGATGACTAACCATAAACCAGGCACACGGGGTCTGCAGGTCAGAAGTTTGGGTAAAGATGCAACGTAGAAGGCACACACCTGCCCAGGGCTCGCCTTCTGGGCCCTGGAGACCAGGTCCCACTCCAGTTCAAGGTCTCAACTAAACCACTCCTGATGCCCTGGTCAGAAATGGGGAGGATTGAGGAGGGCTGGGCTGGCGGGAGCGAGGGCCACTGTCCTGTGGGCAGAGCTGGGCCGCTGGAGAAGTAGAAGCCTCAGAGATTCGGGTCACGTCCAAAGGCCCTGCCCTTTAGCTGCCTTCAGAATCAAAACAATACTTACTCTACTCCAGACGAATTCTACACTGTCTATTTCTTTAAGGGCTGTTAGTTAAATAAAGGTAACAATTAATGCTTAGCTAAAATCATGTTGTGATCTTAATGAAAGGTTATATTTTTATAGAGAATGTCATAGCAGTTGAATCGGAGATTGTTGCTGGGTGTTAGCTCAGTGAACTGGGCCGGAAGAGAATGGATTTGCCAGACGTATGGCTTCATTGACAAGCCCCACTGTCTCCTCACCTAGGAGAAATTATCAGCTTCTCTAGAAACGGACGCAACATTAAACCCATTAAGATAGTGAGTCCGAGTGTTCAGCATGCTCTCCCTTCTTTCCCCCTTCTTTTCATTTACATTTTCCTTCCTGACTTCCATTTTCACCCCTCTTTCCTCTTTTCCTCCCTCCTTCCTTCTTTTTTCTCTCAACCTTCCAGTGCTGCCCACGGGCTGGACTGTGAGGCCTCAGGGAAAAGGACGGCCGGTAGGAGCTGGTAGGGCAGCCCCTCCCTCAGCACGACAGGGGATGCACAGGTCTGGGCGTCCTGGTCTGGGTGTCTCAGAGGACGCGTCCCGAAAGAGCCGAGTCCTACTGGGTGGAGGACCTGGCCAGGTGCAGCAGGGCATTGTCAGCAGAGGACGTGACCAATGTGGAGACCTGGGCGGCCTCTTCCAAGAACTGCCAAGCAGGCGGGGCCTGGGCAAACCTCAGTAAGAAGGAGCCTCTCCAGGCATCCAGGTTGTAGGACCTAAATGCAAATGTTTATGATAAATAAGACATTTTCTGTGTCACATTTATTCGTAAAAGACAAACTATAAAGCTTCCACAATGGAGAAACTTCTCTCCCATCCTGAGTTTTCCTTATTTCAACAGAGAGCTCTCTGAGAGGTCCAAGATGGGGCGGGGGTGGGGGGGCACTGGGGTGTGCAGGAGGGTGCTGAACTCGCCCTGCCCGGGAGCAAAATTAAAAATACACGGGTATTGGTAGCAAGTGCCTGTATAGTAAGACAGCAGAGTGTGATGAGCAGCTCCTGACAGCAACCAGGAGGAGGGGACCCGTGGCCAGGCTGGAAAGCCAGAGGAGCCCTCCGGGTGCTGCGGGAACTCCATGGGGAAGCAGGTGGGCGGCACAGTCTGTCCTCTCCCTTTCCGTGGGGCGGGCTCTGGCCCACCTGCAGGATCACTGAGCGCAGTTCCCACTGCACTGCCTGGAGCCTTTAGCCCCCGACAGAGCAAAGGGAGCTGCAGGAAAAACAGCCTCCCCACCCACCTGAATTCCAGCCCTGACGCGGAGCCTGCTCAAAGGTCGCTTCCACAGGGACCACTTTCTGTACAACAAACCAGAGACCGTGTGCAGGCTGCGGAGCCCTGGGAGTTCTCCGGGGCAGAGGGACCAGCGAGCACCTTTGCTTAAGTCCCCTGCATCTCCGTGGGCTGAGCGGGGTCCCTGCCCTGGTGCTCTGGCCTGCCTGCTAGGTCGCTGCAGTGTGTTCCCAGGCACATCACCCAGCCCGTTTCTACCCTGAACAAAGGAATCAAGCAGGATCAACGGGGAATTACTGCACACACCTGACCTCCCGGCCCAGAGCTGTTCTGTTCCGTAGGCCAGTGTACAGGACGCCTCACACACCCACTCCTACTGGCCCACCAACACCACTGGCACACAGGTACGCTTCCATAAGGCCATTTTTCAAAGACTAGGAGAGACAGCTATTACATCTAATTGATATAAGCAAATCTAGAAAGTCAAACAAAATGAGAAGACAGAAGAATATCTCTCAAGCGAAGGGACAAGAAAATCTACAGGAAAAAGAAACCTAAGTAAATGGAAGTAAGTAAATTCAAAGAAGCAATTGGTCATAAGGATGCCAGTGGCATTTTTCTCAAAATTAAAACACCAAATCCTAAAGTCTATATGGAACCACAAAAGACCCTAAACAGCCAGAGAAATAATGAGAAAGGACAAAATGGGAGGTGTCGTGCTTCTAGACATCCAACTATACTACAAAGCTACAGTAATCAAAACAGTACTGCCATAAAAACAGATATATAAATCAGTGGAATAGAATAGACAGCCCAGAAATAATCCCTTCCCTAAATAGTCAATTGATATGTGCCAAAGGAGGCAAAGTTATACAATGCGGCAAAAACACTCTCTCCAATGAGTGATGTTAGCAAAACTGGATACATAATGCAAAAAAAGAGAGAGAAACTGGACCACTTTCTTATCCCATATAAAATGAACTCAAAATGGATTGAAGACTTAAGTGTTAGACCTGACACCATAAAATTCTTAGAAGAAAGCATAGGCAGTAAACTCGTTCACATTGCTCTTAGCAATGAATATATTTTTGGGTATATCTCCTTGAGCAAGTGAAAGAAAAGAAAACATAAACAAATGGGACTACATCAAATTAAACAGTTTTGTTTACAGCAAAAGAAACCATTGATAAAATGAATAAACAACCCACTGAATGGGAAAAGGTATTTGGAAATGATAGATCTGATAAGGAGTTAATATCATATACACCCACACACACACACAACATAACATCAAAATAGAAACACACACACACACAAACAATTGAATTAAAAAGTGGGCGGAGGACCTGAATAGACATTCCTCCCAAGAGGACATACAGAGGGCCGACAGACATATAAAATGATGTTCAACATCACCTATCATCAGGGAAATGCTGAACAGTGAGCTATCACCTCACACCTATTAGAACGACTGCCATCAATAAATCCACCAATAGCCCTGGCTGGTGTGGCTCTGCAGACTGAGCGGTGACCTGTGACCCAAAAGGTCACCAGTTCGATTCCTAGCCCGGGGCATGCCTGGGCTGCAGGCCGGGCCCCCAGTTGGGGATGTGTGAGAGGGAGCTCATCGGTGTTTTTCTCCCACATCGATGTTTCTCCTTCTTTCTCCTTCCCTTTCCCCCTCCCTAAAAATAAGTAAATAAAATCTTTAAAAAAATAAATCCATAAATAACAGGTGTTGACGAGGTGTGAGGAAAAGGCAGTGGGATTGTAAATTGGTGCATCCGCTATGGAAAACAGTATGAAGTTTCACCAAAACATTAAACGTAGAGCTGCCTTATGAATCAGCAATTCCACTTCTGGGTATTTATTCAAAGAAAATGAGAACAGTGATTTCAACAGATGCATACACCCTTGCGTTCCCTGCAGCATTGCTAGCAACAGCCAAGGTGTGAAAACAACCTCGAGGTCCATCAAAAGATTAATAAAATAAAGAAAATGTATAAAAAAAATAAAGAAAGAAGATGTGGCATACATATGCAATGGAATATTATTCAGCAATAAAAACAGAATGCAAGAATCTTGCGATTTGTGATGACATGAATGGAACTGGAGGGCGTTATGCTAAGTGAAATAAGACAGACAGAGGAAAACAAATACTGTATGATCTCACTGCTATGTGGTGTCTTCAAAAACAAAATAAATGGCTGAACAAACAAACAACCGAGAGGGCTTTCTGGTGAAGGTGGCACACCCTGTGGACTTTGTACGTGACCAGGACAAACTGAGACCACGGCTCCTTTCCCATGACATGCCGTAGGGGTTGGGTAACCTGGACAGGCTCTTCCTTATTTCAGTGTGTGGCTCTTGCATGTCGGGGAAGGACAGGCAGGGACTTGAAGAGCACACTCAGCTCCAGGTGTCACAAGTACCTGGCGGTATCAGCACCTTCAGTCCTGATGGGTCATGCTGAGTGTCTAGATGCCCAAGGCCCATAAGACAATGGGAATGCCGGGAAAGTACTGCAAATGAGTAAGTCCCCATGTTTCGCCTCTCTGGATAATGGCCCCCACGCTGTGACTGGGAATGGGAGGTGCCGTGGACAGGAAGACTGTGGGTCAGGAGGGAACTGGAGACACGCTCATAATGTGGACAAGGATGCCTGCCGTCTGCAAAACCTCTGTGAGTTTCTGGCTTCCAGCATCTGAGCCATTCCCATGTCTGCTCTTTTGTCCTTATCTGACTGTACAAGAAAATTAAACTTTTAGTGCCCCTTAGGTTATCCCCAAGACCTAACAGAGGTCAGGACCCCTGGAAAGGAATGAGGTTAAGACCAGTCACATCGGGTTTCGGAGCAAGGGCTGCAGAGGCTAAGCGGGAAGAGATACACCCGCAGACTCAGCGACGCTCCAGACCTTGAGGAAGGGCGTTGGAAGCTACGGTTTTCTTTCTTCAGCAGCATCACCGTTGCAGACTGCTTACAGTAAGGAACGGGGCTGGGGCAGGTGCAGAGAGGCTCATTTCTGGGACACCGCTGCAGGAGCCAAGAGAAAAGGGCAGGTACTGAGACATTAACACAGAACACCTTCTGACGCTGACGGTCCGTGACTTCGGCCTAACATTTCTTCCAATTATGATGCTCACTCAAATGGAAAAAAAAAATACAGGTTTTGGTTTAATTGGCCCAATATTTTATTCGAAGAACAAGAAGTTTTTAAGAATAGCCACACCATTGGTCATTGTTACATTTTCTATCAATTTTTAGAAAAATAGGAGTAGAACAATGCAAAATCGTGCAATTTTTAATGACCTTTCATCGCGCCAGAAAAGGGGTGCCATATTTCATGCTAATGCAGACCCCAAATTTCGATGCCTTCGCAGATGTCGGGACCGGCAAGAACAGACTCCCGATACCACATAGTAATTGCCAGTGACATTCAATAAGGCTCTGTGCCTCTCCCTTCAATTTTAATAGTGTTAAAACTGCTATTAAATGAAGTAGGCACACACACACCCTCTGCAGTGGAGAAATGGAACCAATATTCTCCTCTGCATTCAGCTGCACCAAGGCCAGCCTCAAAAGATTTTAGATTCTGGTAACTAACTTTGTCACAAAGACGGCTTGGAACGAACTTTTTTTTTTCCTTTTTGGAGATCGTCATTCAGGAGAGGCTTTGCGAATTGTGTTAGTTTTCACCCAATACCTCCCTGCAGTTGTTATGCGTGCAGTTACCTGGTGGCGGGTGGGGGCTAATCCTCACTGAGGGCTCACAAGCAAGACATTCTGCCCCGTAGACATTTTACAGAAGCCTTTGAAAGGCTTTCCCATAGCCCTGGTGGGGACAGATTAGCAAAACCCATTTGAACGTTTTCCAAGACGATGTCATCTGAGCCGTGCTCTGCGCTGCGGCACCTCAGGGACACAATCCAGCTCTTGTCCCTCGGCTGAAACAGACCTGGCCTCGCTTCCTGAACAAAGTCCTGGCTTCGCCTGCAGAGAGAAAGGGTGGAGGCATTTGGGGCAGGGAAGCTAAAGCCCAGAGTGGGTCATGGGTACCAGGGTTGATAAGAAGTTTAGAAGTGAGGACTTTATAATGCATTCCTCCCAGGAAGAGGCTAGTATTCTCTGCTAGGTATGAACACCGCAAGACCAGCCGTGGTGGTCATGGAGTTCTCGGTTGTAGATGAGACCACCCGGAGCAGGACATGCTAGGTTATTTGCAGGATACTGTGCAAAATGAAAATGTAACCGAAGGCAAGTCCTGCTGCCTGCCGCTACGAGAGGCGATACTGGAGAGATGGTGCTGATGTAAAGGGAAGTGGTCTATTCAGATGCTGGCCACCTGGAAGACAGACTCACGTCCCAAAGCCCATCCCTGCCTCTCAGTGGAGGCAGAGGCTTTTACAAGGAGCGGGAGGGGAACAGAACAAAGAGATCAAGGGAGGGGGCTGCCAAGTTCTTTATGTGCAGTTGAGCACAGTCCGTTCCTATAAGGCAAGTGACGGTCCGGTGTGCGTCATCCTGCCTTCTCATCACCCCGGCTCCACGTCATCCTGGCTCCACGGATGAAGGTCAGCCAGTCTCCTGGCGCTGGGATGCCTGGAGGTCCGAGTCTGAACCTTTTGAAGCTAGTTCCTCGTGTTCTTATAGAAACATGCTATTTATCTGTAAGCCACACATTAGAGTCAGCACCTAGAGAAACAATCTCAGAAGAATGGTGGGTGGGGTACCACTCCCCATTACGATTTTTCAGTGCTACAAAAACACGGAGACTCTTGTTCAAAAATTAGGAGTTTCAAGGTCTGGCCGGGTGGCTCAGGTAGTTGGAGCGTCAAAAGATTGTGGGTTCAATTCTCAGTCAGGGCACATACCCAGGTTGTGGGTTCAGTCCCCCATTAGGGCAACCAATTGAAGTTTCTCTCTCACATTGGTATTTCACTCATGCGCGCTCTCTCTCTCTCTCTTTCTTTCTCTCTAAAGTCAATAATAAAAAATAGATCCTTGGGTGAGGATTAGAAAAAAAATTAAAATTTTGAAGACAGCGATAGGAGAGCATTGCTCTAAGGGCGGGGCTCCTCTAAGCCCTGGCCTTTTGCAACCGCACAGGCTGCCCACGCGTGCAGTGGACCCCACCTGCAGGAAGGAGACAGAGTGAAAACAAGCATTCGTTACGAAATCCCAGGGAAAAGCCAACCTTGAAGGGACAGTGAAGGAGAGAAGCCCCGAGAGACACTGAGATGGGGGTCAGGGAGGTAGGAAAAAAGCCCAGGCTAAAAGCCTCTCAGAAGCCAAGAAAGACACACTTCTGAACAGAAGCCACGTGAGCCGTCTTCCCTATCCTGGCACCCCCAGAAGACGTCTTCCGTGCGTCCAACTGCTGCAGGACATGGCCACCTGTCTAATGTCGCTGAAGGCCAAGTCCTCGATGGACTGGCAAGCATCTTTTGCACTTTATAAGGAAGAGGTTGTCAATGACCTGATGACAAAGGAACAGTCAGGTGCCAGACTGCGCTGTGCCGAACGGACAGGAAGGCCAGGTTGCGGAGACAGCTCCACAGCCCTTGCTGAGGTGCTGGAGGAGAAGGACGGAAGTGGGGCGGTGCCCGGCGGGAGACACTGGGCGGAGAGGCGGGGGTGGTGGGGGTGCGTGTTTGTGTTGAAGGGGGACAGGCTGTAAGCCTGTTTGTGGGCTGAAGAAAAGGGGGAGCAGGCCGTGAAAAGCTGGAGGAGGGAGGGAAAGGAATAAGAACAGAAGATGGAGAGAGACAGAAGACTGGAAGGGAGAATCCCAGAAGGGTTGAAAGACATCAGATACAGAGCTCTAGGGACGCTTTTCATGTTGGGAAAAAAAAAAAGGCAAAGTGGATATTCAGAGAAACAAAGTGTATATTGAGGAAAACACAGCAAGAATGGGAGGTGGTGAATGTGGAATATATATTTATGGATATGCTTATATTTTGGGAGAAGGCACTCGAGGTGGGAATTTGAATATCTTGTGCCTTTGTTCTTCCTGTATCTTCTGTGTGAAGTAGGAGATGAGGAGTTTGCTGAGGATAAATCCTGAAATTGTTGCCCAGCAATAAAAACCTGCTTTGATTTCTGTAGTTCCTTTCCTCCGATCACTTCAAAGTCCTTCAGCATCCACTCTCGAGCAACCTACTCTGGCATTTTGATAGGCCCTTTCATTGTGGCGTTAGTTTCTTTTCCAACTAATTATTTCTTTGTATAAAAAAATTGGAAACTTGAAATACTTCTACAAAGACTTAAGAACAATGAGAAGTAGATTTTCTTTCTATATCACTTTATAGGGCAATTGTTTCAGAAGATGCAGAGCTTGGAATCAGAACACGGTGTCTGGAAATACAATGTTCCCGGGGCAAGCGCCCCGCAAGGCTAGCTCTGCAGGGAGAGAGTATTCTCTTCGAGATGTAGCTCTGGGTGGGGGTTATTTTTAAATTTCACTCCCATTTACGGTCATTTCAGTTCCTTTCCTGCAGAAGGACTGTGTCTTAGTTCAAGTGGCAGTTTACTCACCGTGGTTTAGTGTGCACAATAGCTAAGCAAAAACTCTAACGTGAAAGGCTATCCTGCCAGTATTGAGTATTATCATTATTATTATTGATAGAACATCTGTCATAAAGCTCAGAGATATTTTCAACTCACCCACATATTTAACATTCATTCATTCAGCACTCCCAGCCCCTTGACTGTGCTGTTCTAAAGACTTATGGCCTGTTACTTCTATATAGTTTACTTACTTATTATGCTTATTTTTTCTTCTCCCCCCACGAGAACGTAGGCATCAGGCAATGAGAGCAAGGATTCAGGCCTGTGTCCTCAACACCTAGCACCATTTCTGGCTTTGATAGGTATTCAGTGCATGTTTGTTGAATGAATAAATGAAAATACATGCGGAATATTTCTATTTCAGTGTATCGCATTAACTCACATGTAGGTCTGCAGCATAGTTTTCCATTCTGATATCAGTTCTCTTTGCCTAAATCCCTGGCAGCCAGCCCTTTGTAAGCCTCGTGTTTAGGTCTGGGCAAAGAGGTAGTTACTCCTGAGTACTCTGCTCACCTCCAAATCAGAAACAGCACAGAACGGGTCCCATTGGGAAAGGCACTGGGCGTTTTACATTTGTCAAATCCTTTATTTCTCAAAATACCTTTACATGGTAATTATTGTTATTGTCGTCTTTTTTTTAAAGATTTTATTTATTTGTTTTTAGAGAGAGGGGAAGGGAAGGAGAAAGAGAGGGAATGAAACATCAATGTATGGTTGCCTCTCACGCCCCCTACTGGGGACCTGGCCCACAACCCAGACATGTGCCCTGAGCGGGAATTGAACCGGTGATGCTTTGGTTCACGCTCAATCCCACAGGCCCACACTCAATACACCGAGCTACACCAGCCAGGGGGTTATTTTCATCTTGTAGAAGTAGAAATTGAAATTCTAAAGCATTAAGTTGCCCAAAGATAAAAAGCAAAAGCCTGGATTTGGGCACAGACCCACTCCCAGATCAGAGCTTTCTCCCAAACTGAGAATTCTTCAGTGACGTGTCCTGTGTTGAGAAAGAAATAAATAAAAACAAACCAAGATGTATTTCACCTTTTTAAAAAAAAGAAGGGGGGAGAAATGTATGCCTGCCATTTTCATTAGTAATTCCGACACGGAAAACAAATCTATGTCCAATTTGGCAAAGCATCCAGCTCGCCGAGAGAACTGATACCTTGGCTTGAATGGAGAAAACATAAATATCGTTCAAAAATTATGAGTAATTGAGAAATAATTTCTCGATCCAAAAAAGTCTGAGGCAACCTTCCCATTTCTGCTCGACACGAGGAAGGTCACTTCTCTGTGTTCGGGGCCGAGTTCCAACACGGAGGAGCCCTTCCGTCCCACCTTCCCCCCCACCTTCCCCGTGATGATTCACGCAGCTCCGTTTCCCACGGACTGGGAGGGGGCGGAGGACCTGTGTGGGTAGCTCCGTTTCTCAGTCCCTGCCCACTCTCTTGCCCTTTTTCCTTTTTGGCTTTTATTTCGAAACCACCCAAACATCTGGCCAATTTACTTCATATCCAGATGTTTTGGTTTCATTTACATTGCTAATTTTTTTAAGCTGAATGCACTGGTTCGAAGGGTAAATAGAGCCGAAGTGAAAGTGAGTGAAGGTTGCCAGCCCATGGAAAGCGGGACTGGGCGCTAATCAACCGTCCACATCTGCTCCTCGTTTCTCTGTTGCTTCCTGGCTCCGTCAGAAATAATGTGCCTAATCTTTGAAGAAATTCCTCCCGAAGGAAAAAGAAGAAAAGAAAAAAAAAATCACTTGACAGTCTTGGTCAGCATCACAACCATTAAGAAGCGAGACACGGCCAGAGGCAAAAACAGGATCCGTGTCAGGGAAACGGCCTGAGTAGACTCACGCATGGCACCATGGGGGTCACATTAAGGTAAGAATTCAGGCGACCAGCCTCAAAACCAGTTGTCACACTATCTCCACTATCTGTGCTTCCTTTCCAAGTTCCCCACGTGCGGGATCAACTTCATGCATGACCGTGGGGCAATGCCATCCCGGGGGAGCCAGAGCCCAGCGCCTCTCGCTCCTCTTGGACGGGTGACTCAAAGCACCAGTCCAGCCTTCAGGAGCCATGTGGTGACAAGGGTCTAGTCCTGGGTCCCCTGGTGACCTTAGTCCCTCCGTGGGGCCCCATCAGACGACGTGGGAGCAGAGAGGCCTAAGCTACATTGTGGCAGTCACAACATTGAAAAATCTGTGTCCACTCCTGTCAAGTGCAAGTTATCCGATTTCTGGCGGACGGGTCATCAAAACTCACTTCCTCCACATACTACGGTATTCAAGTTACGGTCTTAGAAACACATTTAATAGCACAAATACACCAAACTCGACTGCAAAAAGTCACAGGAGGAAATACAAATATACGATTTTACAACTACTCATTAGTAATGTAAAACAGAGGGCTTTTATTTATTTTATCTAGTTTTATGTAACAACAACATACAAGCGGAGAAATGCAAGAGTCATAAATTTATGGCTTGATTTATCGTAATTGAGCACATCTGGGTAACTAGCTCCCAGGGCAAGAAATAGAACATTACCAGTCCCTCAGAAGACTCCGCCCCTTGAGCACATGGTATATTGCTCCATTTGTTTCGTTTTCATCTAATTTCTCTCAAGAATGTTTTATAGTTTCTGTGTAAAGATCGTGCACATTGTTCTTGACATTTATTACTGAGTACTTATTTGACGGTTTTTAATACCAACGTAAATGGTATCATTTTGTAAATTTTGCTGTTCACTCACTGTTGGTATAAGGAAAACTAATTTTTAATATTGAATTTAACATCAATATAATAATTGGTAAATTCCCTTATTAATTTCCATACTTTATTTGTAGATCATTTGGGATTTCCTACAGTATAACCTTGTCACCTGTGAATAGTGAGGGTCCCCTCCCAGCCCCCCTGGCCCTTTCCAGTTCTTCTGTCTCTTCTCATTTCTCTGGCTACAACCTTCAGGGAAATGTTGAATAGAAGTTGTGATAGTGGACATATTGGTCTCCTTCTTGATCTCTGGTGGGTGGTGGGGGGGGGGGGGACTTTCAGCATTTTACTGTGAAGTAAGGTGTTTGCCCTGGGACCTTCCCATATACTCAAGGTGTCATGGTCAGACTGAGCTCATTAAAAGATGTAAAAGTTTCCCTTGCTTTCTATTATGCGTAATGAGTACTGCTTTTCCTCTTAGTGTTTGGAAGAATTCACTCATGAAATCATCTGTGTGGATGATTTTTATTTGCTGAAGATTTTTAACTATGAATTTATTTTCCTTTAGTGTCAATTTTGATGGGTTGCGGTCTCCTAAAAATGTGTCCAATTCAACTGAGTTGCCAAACAAATTAAAATAAAGCTGTTCATTCTACCCTCTTATGATATTTGAACATCTGTAGTGTATGTCGTTGGCCTTGATATTTGTAATTTGTCTTCTTTATTCTTTCATCTGTCTTTCGCCTGGGATTTATTAAATTTTATTTTTCTTTCCAAAGAGTTGAACTTTGGCTTGCTGATTCTCTGTACTGTGTGTTTCTTTTGTTTTCAAGCTCTGATCTGTCTTTAGTATTCCCTTCCTTCCTCTTTCCTTGAGTGTTTCTAACTCAGAGACGGATGACTCAATGGTCTGCAGCCTCTCTTCTCTTCTCGTGTTAAACCAGCTTTCCCTGTGAGCATGGCTTTCGTTCCGTCCTGTAGGTTCTGTCGTGTTGTAATTTACCATTTGGCTCAAAATATCTTCTGTTTCCCACTGTGATTTCTTATTTTACCATTGTGCTATCTAGAAGTTACTGCTTAATTCTGAAATAATTGGAGATTTTCTCATTTCTACAGTGGTCAGAGGACACAGTCTCTATGAGAGTTCATCGTAGTTTGTTGAGATTGCTCTATGTCTCAAAACACATTGGCCTTGGGGAACGCTCCCATGAACTTGAAAGGGAAGTGTGTTTTCCCGTTGTTGGATCGGGGTTTTGCCTGTTGGGAGGTGCAGACTGCTAATGAGGGTGTTCAGATTCTCTACATCCTTGCAGATTTTTGTAAGTTACTGAATGATTCTCACCAAAGTGTTCAAATCTTGAAATCTCCCACTATGGTTGCAAATTTTTCTATTTCTGTTTCAGTTTTGTCAGTTTTTGCTGTATGAGTCATCATTGTGTGATATGAATGTAACATTTTTATATCTCCCTCAGTCCTCTTTATCTTCACTAATGCTTCCTGCCTTAATGCCTGTAATGTCCGACAATATAATACTTAATTCACTTTCTTTAGCTTTAGTTTGCATAATTTGTCTTTCTCTATCCTTTTACCTTCAGTATCTCCACTCCTTATATTGAAGATGTATCATTTGCGAGCAGAACATATATTTTTTAATCCAATCTGAATACTTTTGCCCTTTAATTGAAGTATACTATCTGTTTAAATTTAATTTAATTACTCCCTTTTTGTACTTGCCCCCCTTTTTGTTCCTATTTTTTCTTTATTGTTGACTTGTGGTTTGATTAAGTGTATTTAATATCCTTATCTGCACCATGTCATTGTTGCGCTGCTCTTGTGGTGGCTACCTGAAGACTAGAATGTTCCTTCTTGCGTTCCTTCTTGACTTACTCAATCTCTTGTAGGTTGGTACCGTTCCCACTTCCTTGACAATATAAAGGCCTTAGTATTTTTTAACATCTTTTTACCCCATCCCATTTTATTTATATGCTATTGTTCTCAAATTCTGCGTCTATTATAAGCCACATAAAACATTAGTATTGTTTATTTTCAGAGTCAGTATTCATTTAGATTTAGTTATTACTTTACCATTTGTTTTGCTGCTCATTACTTCCTGAATCTCTGAGATGTCACAGGAAATAATTTTCCTCATCCTAGAATGGCTTCCTTCAGTATTTCTATTTTTTGGATGGACCTACTGGTCATGAATTCCCTCAATTTTTTGTTTGCCCAAATATATATGTTCTTAATTTTTGAAGACCTTTTTACTGGAGACTGTCTTTCAGCACTTGGAAAACATAATCGTTTCCTTGACCAAACGACTGACTGAACACAAGACATACTGAGTGGATAAATAAACACAACAGTGAAGGGATGGGGTTACGTAGGTGGCAATGAGTGATGCTGCTGGCTGGAGTACAAGCAACTCAGAGAGGGAAGGGAGGCGGGTGGAGCCGTGTGCACGCCAGCACACCGGCACACCGGCACACCGCGGCACACACGCAGGGCAGGTCCCACGGCCAGTGTGTTCATCAGTAGCTGCTCATTGATTCATGAAACAACTCACATTTGTAATTAGAATCTTCCTATACCACATTTCGGAAATACAAAATTGTGCAAAATATTCCTTTGTCCTCGGGGACCTTATAATCGAGTAGAGAAGTACATATTTGCTTATTTTTAAAAATTTTTTAAATTGTTGTTCAAGTACAGTTTTCTTGCTTATTTAAAAGATAACTTTATGCTACTTTAAATCTTTCTTAAAGACCACCCACACTTTAATAAGTTTTGAATGAAGGTCACCATGTATATTTATATAGACCCATACAGGAAGTCTACATTAAAGCAAAATAAAATATTCACTTAATTGTGGAAGGAAATAGAAAAGTAATTCAGTATTTAGTTTACATGAAAGCCTGATACTTTGAAAAATAATAATAAATTTTAAAAGCATGAAGGAAATAAAACAATAAAATGAAATAAAATATTTTTTACAAATGAAAAACATAATGTGCTTTTATTTAGCTTTTAATTTTACTGTGCTTTCATTTATAGTAATAGTTTTTACACATGCTTATCTTAAAACAATATGGAAAATTCTAAAATATTTGTGCTTAGAACATGTATGTTCCATAGCTAACTCACACTTACTCAGATAAACTTTGAATTGGGCAAAAATTTGCCCTGGCCGGTGTGGCTTAGTGGTGGGAGTGTCATTACCTACACCAAAAGGTTGGGGGTTCGATTCTCGGTCAGGGCACATACCTAGGTTGTGGGTTCAGTTCCTCTATTGAGGCCTGAATGAGAGGCAACCAGTCAATCTCTCTCTCTCTCTTTCTCTCTCCCTGCTCCCTTTCTTTCTCTCTAAAATCAATACACATATTTTTTTAATTTAGCCAATACATACTGGATATAGTCATGTTGAAGAGACAGAGCGTGAACATCCAGACCAAATGCAAGGGAGCTACAAGGCAAGCACTCCTAGAGAGAAGGAATTTGGAGCAGGCTTTTCTGGAAGACAGGCATGCTAGGTCTAGTAGAGGAAAAGGGACATGACCAATAGAGTGTTTCTTCCCCTAGTTTCCTTTCCAAGCCCCCACCCACCCCACGGATGACTTTCTGCTAAACACGAGGACCGTCACTCTGAAGCACTGCGGGCCTGCCCTCCATTCCTGCTGGTTCCCCTCTCAGGGCCCGGGCTTGCTCTCCAGGCATCTCCAACCCTTCAGTCCTCGACTCGAGCTTCCCCGAGCCAGTCCAGACCCTTGCCTCTCTGTTTCTCGTTTGCCAGCTGTTGTTATTCGCGGTTGGGCACAATCTGGCATTTGCTCCCTGGCTCCATGGGCTGTGGCTGCAGCTAATGATACATTCCTGCCTTTCCTCCTGCCCACACATGCTTCGTGGGGAGAAGGCGTGGAAAGTGGGGTCGTGTGTGTGCGAAAAGCCTAATAACTCCATAGTTTACATATGGGAAAATCAACACTATTCCATGTTTTGCTTATATTTTTCGTCTATAAAATTAATATCCCTGTCCCAGACCCTGCTCAAAAAGTGTGTGTTAGATTGTTACAGTTCCACTGTCAAAGATGCGAAAACGTGGCAAAAAAGATCAGTAAAGAAGGGCTTGAGTGATGGCGTTGTTTTCTTTACAAGTAAAAATTCGTGTGAAGGAGACGGAGCGGTCTTGACAACGAATCATCATTGTGTTCTCCTGCCCTGTATTTAAGTTTCAGTGAGCGCCCACAAAAGTGAAGGATAAATACCTACAAGCCTTACCTCATGCCGTTTGACAGCCTGGATTCGTCTGTTTTCTCTTCTCCATGGTTTTATGGCCCTCTCTGGGACCATAAATTACACGGTAGTAATAGGCCCTTCCAGAAGAAAGGGACAAAATGAGATAATTGACATCTCCCCCCATCTTGGAGCACTTGGGTTCAATTACTCTCTTCTTTAATGGCCCTTCCCCAACCTCCCCACCCACCGAACATAAATCATATGTTACATGCGCTTCCAGTGTGCTATAGGGAGGTCAGCTTCTGGACCTGAGTCAGAGTGGGCGGGACAGCCGACTCCTAGACGGATGTCCACGGCAGACCTTTAGCAGCTTGCTCAGTGACCGCCAGGGTCACTCAGACGTGCCCTTCATTGGGCGCTTGTGTTGGGAAGGTGGCTCCCAGGACAGATGGCACGGCGCCTTTGGTGTTGGTCCTTGACTGTCTTGCCAAGCGCCAGTGCAATAGCTCACAGACACGGCATGGCTATTCATCGCAAGGAACTCCAATTAATAATGGTGTTGGCTATTGCAGCCCGATGATAACCACTCTCTGGGTGGCTTGCCAAGTTCTACACAGACAATTTCAAAGCTCATGCTTCTCTCCTGAGGGTCTTAGACTCGAGGGGAAAAAATAACCACTCCCTTTGTTATTATTAATGTGATGTGACTTGGCTTATGCCTGAGTTTAGGAAGGCATATATCTCTGACTTGAGGTCATTCATACATTAGAGAGCTCTGTCCATTATAATGAATTATAGCTGATAGGTGTTGGCCCAGCAGCACATTATTTAGAATCCTCTTAAACTCAATAGTAGCTGCATCACAGAAACCCCTGAGGATGCCTGAGGGCAAGCTGAGTCAGGTAGGTGATTCCTGTATAATCACTTACTCATAAGCTCATATCAGCACAATGGTCCAGGGGATAATGGTTTATAGCCCGAGATGTCATTGGTTGCTAAATCACATATGTTCGCTGTCTGAGATCCCAGTTAATGTAAGTCACCATAAAATACCCGAACTCACCAACGCAGAGGTCACAAAGTTACAAAATAGCAGTTAACATTGAAAACTCATAAAATTTCATGTAAAAGTTTGCGCTTACAACTTGTCCTTGTTAAAAGGGGAGGGTTTCATCCAGCTGTCCATCAGCTGAAGAAAAGAGGCGCCACCTCTTTGAGTCAGGCCTAGGCTCTCGGGCCACCTGTCCGGCTCCTCTGGACACTTGAGGTTGTGGTTCTCATCGCTCCCTTTCTGCAGCCCAGTGAGCTGCACAGAAACAGGGGTCCCTGAGGTGTGTGGCAATGGACAGACAGGCGTTAAATCGAGGACCGAGAATCCCTGAATTCTGCCTCAAGCTCCACCCCTAGGATCTGGCCCACTGGGACACATTTCTTTCATGGAGTTACAAGATCATAGAGGTGATTTCCATCTTCTCTTTCTTCCACCACATGTAACTACTAATTTTCCTGACGGCTCATGTCACTTTCATTCTCTGCCATGGGATTCTGAGATACTGCTTCCTTTTTTTTTTTTCATGCATTGTTACTCTTGTCATCTTCCAGCATAAATGCAAACTCACATGGGAAGCGGATGTATCATACAGTTTCTTTGTAATTCCCAAATTATTTAGGACATATTACACTTCATTATTTATTGAGAAGGTCCATACAAGACATTACTTCACTTTTCAACATCTTGATGCATTCATTCACAAAAAATAATGCTCCTTTTCAGCCTCCTAGATATCATTTGTTTTATCGAGACTACTAGGGATACAGTGAGAGATTATTTTATAGAGATCGCTTTTTTACTGAGAGCTGCTTCCTACGTGCAATGCATTGTGTTACACATAAAACCCTGGTACATTTCAGTAGGAAGTTCTGGCCTAAATGTTACAGAATGCTCTGCTGGTCTAGAGCGAATCTGGAATATATGGGGAAATGGGGTTTTCACGTTCATTTTGAAAAAGTCAGTTGACCTGGAGGAAATAAATTGTACCGGGAGGAAAGTGCCTTTCTGGTGTGCTGATGGTTCTTGTCCGGGTTGCAAGAAGCTTTTTCCCAGGGCGAGAATAGATGAGAGCTATAAAAGAGTCACTAAACTTGGCGAAGCAGGACTTTCATATCCCTCTCTCTCCAAGTTTCAGCTCTTTCTGAGTCTAACTTGGATGGTGACTATGAACTTCAGTGTGGAGATTCATAGTCTTCTTCTGTGCTTCCAAGTGTGAGGTGAAGACCTTAGACCTGATTGGGAAATCTCTTCTGATTTAATAGTTCTCTCCAAACGAGCTGTGCTATCATCTCTGCCATTTTTATTGTCAAGCCAACTTGGAAGTCTGTGCAAGGCATCCATTACCCCTGAGAAAGCCAACTTATGGAGCCAGCAGCTGATTCAAAATGTTTCCTGTGTTAACTAAAGGCATTTTTCTTTTCATTCAGACCACGTGGCTTTTACTGAATTAATAAATCAAAGTTTATTTCCTTTGGTAATAGGCTGGGAGTCATCAGAGGTTGGAGAGGAAGTGGAGAAAGAGTACATTTTCCCGGCTCCCTTCAAAGGGACTACAGTGACCACCCCATCGGGCTAAGGTTCAGGTTCAAAAAGATGCCTATTTCCGTCTAAGTCCCTCTCATTTCTGAAAGTGAGCGAAGGGTCAACTCAGAATAAAAGTTCCAACAGAATGAGCTTTGAATCTGTTCTATTCAGTAATATTGACCATTTGACTTACATCCCAGAAAAAGCTCACCTTGAAATTGCCTTAAAGAAGACCCAGGTCCTGGTTAGCCACCAACACAGGTTTGCGAAGCACAGACTTGGTTAGGCCAATCAAGTCCTCTTCTTTGACAAAAGTCAGCTGGGCATCTTAGCTTCACTGTGACTTTTATTCTGGAGTAGGTACTAATACTAAAATACTAGGACTATGTGAGCTAAATTACATAGCTATTATGTGACCTCACACATGCTAAGCAATTCATATACAAGAGGCATAGTTTCAAAACAGCAATACCAAGTTAAAACTGCACAAGTGTTGTACTGGGGTATCGGCTGCAGAACCAGCACCGCATCACCCCTGGATGGCGGGATGAGAGCATCCTTCATTATCTTTGCAGTTAACGCTAAGACAGGTGGGACAGAGACTTTGGAATATAGAAATGTGGGAAGGTAATGTGCCCTTGGTGAATTGGCGACCTGGATAAGAACAGTACATGGAGGACAGAGGAAAGGCACGCATACAAGCCAACACAATTGTGTGCATTAATGGTGGGAAGAGACTGAGAAGTCGGAGCAGACAAGGAGCTGATGCGCTGTCAGAAGCCCAAGATAACTGCAAGCGGGGACCAGGGGGGCCGCATCAGAGTGAGAGCTGAATTCATACAGAACCATGGGCGCAGGAGCAAATGCCTAGAGAGAAGGGAGGTGGCACGGGACAAACCTACAGGCGTGATGTGAAGAAATGGTGTTAAGTTTTGGCAAGATTCTGACTCGGAAATGAATGGCTAAGGAGTGATGCTAGAGGCTTCGTGAGAACACAGGCCATTCACTGCATGGTAAGGCTTCCACCTTCAGTGAGATGTGCAGGTAGGAATAGGGACTTTGGCTACGATGGGAAGGGTCTGGATATCGCATGCTTGGAATCTTCCTCTTTATAGATTCTTCTTGGAATGTGCTGAACTCAGTCCACAAACACTGAGATGTTTTTAAGGGTTACAGGGTGGCTAAGATGATTTTCCCTGGTCCTTTCAAGACGAATATTTGCATGCCATTTTCACAGGCTTTAATCATCAAGATATCTCCATTACGTAGGAATTATTAGTCCCTGGTTACAGATGTACATACCAGGTTTCTGGGAGATGAAGTGTTCTCTCTGGCCTTGAACGCAGTTTACTGACTGCGATTCTCATGCATTTTCAGCTGTGGCATGTTGCCCACAATATGTGAAGTATGCGTTTCTTTCTCTTTTTATAAGTCCCTGCAAAGAACAAACAAACTGTCACGTGTTTCAAGAGAGAAATTGCTCCCGAAGTCTTCTCTCTCTGTGGCAGGGATTGAGGTGGCTTGAGCAAGCGGATGGCCCTCTGGTTTAGGGCAAGTGCTTTGGAGAATATTCTACTTTATTTTGTTTTTGGTTTTGTTTTTGTTTTTGTTGTTGTTTTTGTTTTTGTTGTTGTTTTTGTTTTTGTCTGGCACGATCTTTTCCTGGATCAGTCGTCTTCTCTGTTCATGGAGGACATTTAGGAACAAGATGCGTAGTACCTGTATCTTCCTGAGAGCTGTCTTCACCTTCTCCATCTGTACTCTGTTTCTCTTTCTCTCTCTTCACATCTACATGTATGTAGCCAGGTTCTCTGTGGTGCAGAGATGCTGAGTCTGGCTTGGGTCCCCTGAGTGTCACCGGGCTGTGCAAACATCACCACAGCCTATGCATGCACTTGCGATTGATCTGAAGATATTCAAGCAGGTTTTTAAAAATTGTCTCCACAATTATTTTATGTAGCATTCAAAGTTTTTTATACCACTGAATGTGGAGAAAATCTGTTTGAAAGAAGCCTTTGGTCTTCAGCTGAGAGAACAGTACAAGTTGAAATACGGTCTGGTCATGTTTATGGGGAGAGTAGCTGGTGGCGATTCCTTGATCTACAATACGTAGAGGGATTTGCTTTCCATCCACAGCATTCCACTCTGATACGTATGCTGCAAATATTCTAAATTAACAGGAGGCCCGTCTCCGAAAACCATATCTCATATTATCCCTACTGACATAGAACCTCTTCTGAATGCTTGTGTGTGTGCCCCGGCTGCCGACTGCCCCACATTAGTTTCCGGGAGGTAGCCCCTGTGAGGGGTGGTGCTTTAGAACCCTGGCTGTCCTCAAGAAGGAGCACTCACAGAATCGGGCTGCTTCTCCTAAGTGCACGGCATATTCTTGGCACTAATTCTGTTCCCCCAGGACCATCCTCTCTATCCCAGATCTGGGCTTGGCCTGTAGCGAGTCCAATAGTTGACTAGAAATATAAATTGGCAACCGACTCATCCTTATGTGGCCCAGGTCTGTACCTCGTGTCTGGAAATTAATTGGGAGAAAAAAATCAACCAATGATGAATATTCCTTTTTAGGATTTCATCCAATCCTGAACATTGAGAATGTTTTACAGAATTTGCTAGGGTCAGAATGTAAAAACAAACAGAATATCTTTCTCCAATCTCCCTCAGTTTGGGGTCAGAGAATAATGGACTGTCTTCTTACTTTATTTTTAGGATATGGTTCCCTAGTAACGTGGATGCCTCCTGAGACATGCTGCAGTTTATCTGCTCAGAGGAGGCTGGCTCAATAGCACCATTATATATTTATGTGGTTTCGTGGGGCAGTGAAGATCAATCGAGGTCTTTCCAGCCATGTGGCTCTGATGATGGCTTTGTTTTCCTGCTCCATTTATTATTTATTAAATACCTCTTTGTGGACAGCCCTGTCCTCAGTCTTGAATGCAACTGAATGAGATGATTGTAGGGGTCTCAGTGTAGCGACATCACCGTGGCATGCTGGTTTTTTATGGAAATGTGTTTAAAATGATAGAAGCTATGTCCATGAGAAACATTGTATTAGTACTCTCATGCTTCAAGATAACGCTGGAGCACAAATTCAATGTACTACATATCTTTACACCCTCTGGAAAGGCCCCAAATTGAATTAGAAACGCATGCGTTTCACAGGAATGCTGAATGAGCCAGACTGAGCTGCAGTCCATCTCGCTTCGTGGGCCGACCTGTCTCATAAACTGTGGACATTGGATTCATTTCCTGGGGCTCTTTCCCCCACAGGGGGAGGGCATGGCGGTGGGTCTTCAGTGTGAAGGCTAGAACACTAGAGTCCAACCCAAACAGACTGGCCGTGACCTTGTACAAAGCACTGTGGGCTGGGTCTGTCAGGGTTCGAGACCCAGAAAGAGAGACTCAGAAACCAGAGAGCTTCCTGAATTGGCTCGAGTTCTCTCCCATGAGGAACTGGAGAGTTTGACATGGGAAAGGAGACGTGTGCGTGAGGCCTGTGGGGGCGCTGGATTCCGCCGGGTGCTCAGGTGCTCCCGGCGAAGCCTTCATCCTCAGTCATCCTCCTGCCTGCTCCCTGCAGGAAAGGAGGGAGCTTCGGCCCTTGTCCTCACTAAGATGATAGACTGGCGTGTGGCTTTGACAAGCTCAAGTTCGCCAAGTGATAGCTGGGGTCCTGAAGGCTCTTGCTGCTCTCTCGTGGCTACATGATTTAGAAGCGTCACGGAGAGCTGGAGTTAACAACACATGAAGCGTGGTCAGACCTGGAAGTTGGAGGTCGCTGGTTCAGCTTTATGCATGCACAGTATTGGTGCTGGCGGGAGGGGAGGGGGACGGGAAGATTGACAGTCTCACATAGGTGACCTCGTCGGTCACTTGCGGCCTGAGTGGAGATGAGTCCCACCGATGCTGTTTATTCTTCTCTGGCAACGGCTTCCCTAGTGGCAGGGGCATGTCCAGCACGTCCTCCATGCCCCATGGAGAAAAGGCGGCCTCCCCCGGTGCTATTTGTCCTTGTGAGTGTCTCCAGCAGGTTCTCCCCGGCGCCTTTGTTGCTATGGCTGCTCCTGAGTGCACACGAAATGCTAAAAATAAACTCCAAGTGAAACTTTCCAGCTGCCTAGAAAAGAGTTTTCTGCTCTCTTTGTACTTCCTTCCAATTGGCTCCCGGCGGATCTGCTCTGAGAAGCTGGATCTAATACAGATGCCACGCTCGGAACCAGCAGATGGGCTGGGGGTGGGGGGAGGCTTTCTAGGGTAAAGGCTGCCAGAGGAGTTCAAGAGCCCAGGCTCCGTGACCTTGCCTAACCGCGTGCCTCTGGGCAGACTGTGTAATTTCTCAGGGTCTCAGTTGCTTTAAATGGAAAATGCAAGGAGCATCAAAGGAGCATTCTAATTCCGAAAGCATGCTTATGCCTTCTGACTGTCAGTTTTAAACATTTCTGCATAGCCGACAATCTCTTCCATCAAGTTGGGGAGCTTTGGCGCTGACCACCGTAACCTCCAATCATTGTGGAATGAAATTAAAAAACTATACTGCATGTGAAGTGACCTTGGAATTCACATGACAAAAATTACACACAGACACACAGACCCTGGTTTACGCTGGTTTTCATTCATCCATTCCTTTCTTAGTTCCGCGAATGGCGGAGACTCTGCTGGGTGTTAGGACTGTCTACAGCCGGAACTGAGCTCGGTGCTCCAAAGAAAAGCAAGTGCCCGGAGCCTCGGAAATCACATGAAGAGGATAGAGACTCGGGAATTAGGGGATATTAACATAAAAGGGATAAAATAAACATAAGATAGGTGTTTTCCAATGATAAAAGATGTTTGTGTTAACTCTTAAATTGGAAAATAAAGGTATTCCATTCTCTGCTAGCAGTAGTTCTGACACTGTGCTAACTCCTTTTCTGAGTTACAGTAATTATATTGACCTGAGCTATAAGAAGAAAGGTCAAAAAAAAAAAAACCCACCAAGGAATAACAGGAAGTGTGTTCCCGAGTGGCATGAAACTCTCACAGAAGCTTTGTTATGGAGCAATAATATTTAACACACACCAGCTCCGGACTCAGTGAGTCCGCCGAAATCCACTTTGTCATCCTCATCAGGGCCTCCCTGGGCAGCAGCTGGTCACGGACAAGGAGCAGAGGCAGGAAAAGGTTTGCTAAGATTCGAGATGAGCAGATACTGTTTTCAGAATGTTACGCTGTCTCCTGGGTTTCCACGCTCTGTTTCCCTGTGTGCGGGGGAAATTGCCATCGTTTTAGACAGGGTGCGAGAAATGCTCTTTTGTTATTAGCCGTCTGTAATTTTCACATGGGAAGCGTGCAGCGTGTTCTAAAATTAACTCCCCCGGACTTGGAAGTTCTTCCTAAATTATGAGGACCCAAGATAATGCGGGAAGGGAGACGCGAGGCATTGTAAGAACACACACCTGAGAAAGGACGGCACTTGGGGACCCCAGGGGCTTGCGAGCAAATTTAGAAACAGAGGATTCTTTAGCCCCTTTGAAAGATATTCAAATAGAAGGTCATGCTTTGAAACGGGGAGAAACTGAAGTCTTCTGCCAGCTGCAGATAATGAGGCAGAGAAACGGCAGAAGAGAATGAGCGTTGGCATCTACGGTGTCTCGTAACCACAAACAAGCCAAGGTTTCCACTTGGCTTAGCTCAGAACTGGAGGGGAATGACCCGATTTAATTTTGGGTCCATCCAGTCCAGGGACAGGCCAGTGATGCTGCGTCCATCCTCGACAGGTCAGGGCCGAGGCCGGAACATAGAGGAGCTGATGGGATGTGTGGGGCCCTGTGTGCCATGGGCAGAACTGAGCTCGTTTACATGCGTAGATGCCTTCCTTCCAAAATGCCCAGCCTGTGCAATTTCTGCTGCAGCACTGAGACAAGGACGGAAGGAGGCACCAGATATACAATGTGGGTGTGTAGATGCACAGGGCAGCGGGGAGCTTAGCAGAGCGTGGATGAGCCACTGCTGGTCGGTACACAGTTTGTGTCCCTGCCGGCATTGTACACTGTGATGCAGGACAAAGTGGCAGGTGGCAGCATCGTGACCTTCAGAGGACAATCCATTAACCAGGTGATCATTGCAAACCTCCTCTAAACTAGAACATGTCTGTTTGGAAAACAGCTGATTGACAGAGGACCTTCAATTCATTTTGTCAAAAAAAATATTCACCGAGTCCCAAACTTACACAAGACATTGGATAGAACCCATACTATAAAGATAAAGTCATTTATTTCCTTTTAAAGAACTTTGAGAAATGAATATGCCATCCATGACATCAGGCATGTTTTCAGCTGGGTTTTATGAGGAGGGAAGAATGCGGTTGCAGAAGCAGCAGCCTTGGCCAGGGGAGATGGAGATGGCGGTGGACCTGGCCACGCTGCCCTGGGCTGGGGAGAGGGCGGCGGGAGGGCAGGGAGGGGTGGGCGTGGAGGTCAGACCTCAGCGGAGCATGGAGGGCAGCCTAGAACGTGAGGCTGGGAGAGAAGGAGGTGGCATTAGAATTTGAGAGCAGAGAGGTGGCGAGACCAGAACTGTGCTCAGACTGACTCGGGTGAAGCAGTGTATCCAGGCGAGTTGCTCCAGTTCTTTCAAATGGATAAGCCTAGAGGAAAAGGCATAAAAATGATTCCATGTGCCCGCACGCAGGAGTAGACATAAGGGTTATTGGGCACCCTGCTGAGAAATTCACATGGGAACACGACTCCTTGCTAACACGACAGGAGAGGATCCAGAGAACCTTCACGCGCAGGCAGCCCGATTTTCACGTGGAAGAACCTGCTGTCTGTCTGTGTGAACTAAGGTAGAATTTCCTTCTCATGCTCTTCGAAGTTGCACAGCTATTGCCTGGGGAAGATTGACCGGCCGCTCTGCAGCCCGTGCTTCCCAAGTATTAAAACTGAGTGCGCTGTTGCACCCTGAGGCGGTGGCCCAGGACCCGTTGGTGAGTAACCGATGTGTTTGTTTACAAAAGGGCAGCCGATATTGCCGGAGAGACCCTCGTGTAGTCGACATTATCTTCCTAGGAAATTACAAAACCGTATCAAACCATATAAAAGTCATTCCTAATATCCCAGCTGAGGACAGGATGGATGGGGAGGAAAGAGAGTGGAAGTGAAAAAGCCAATAAGGCGTTTATTGCACTAGTTCTAACGAGCGTGAGCAGGAGCGGGAACGCGCTGGCGGTGGCGATCAGGAGAAGCGGGACGGCTCCAGGAGGGAGAGCAGAGGGAGTGGGTGGGCGAGGGGAGAGCCTCGTGGTCCTGGAGTTCCTCACTGGCAGGAAGGGGAGACCAGACTGGGTCGGAGGGCGGGTGGCCACTGTTAAGCACATCTGGTGTGAAAGTGGTGGGAAGCCATCCAACTTGATCCAGAGGCAAATGGGACGCTGGAGTTTGGGGAGAGGCCGGGCGGCAGAGAGGAATTTGGGAAATACCTCCAAAGAGACATTTGAGGCATTCGAGGACATACTCACATTAGTCCTAGGGATATGGGGTTTTGCCAGTTTTTGAAGATATTAAATAGGTGGCGACAAACTCTACAGTTACTTTTTTCTGCCTGGTAAACCGACCTGACTCTGCCCCTCACGCAAAGCCACCTCCTCCCAAGCGGGACCCCTTGCAAAGTCGGTGCCCATCACGCTGATGGGCTGCCCCAGGGCTCACCCACCCCTTTTCCTTTGCCACTCTGTGCTGCCGCAGTGGCAGAAGGGCCAGCGCTCCGTCTACCTGCCCCTCTTCTGCTGGAGACACACCTGGACCCCGGGCTCGAGGGCTGGCTGACCGGCGTCTTTCCTCGTCCTCCTCACCCTGCCTTGCACACACACAGCACACCTGGGGCAGCACAGCTGTCCTCTTCCCTGGGGACCATGAGCACTAGGGGAAAGGACGAGAGACTTTCCGAGACACTTCCTGATGGGGCCGAGCCTGCACCCCAGCCTTGCAGCCTCTACCTCCCGTTTTCCCGGGGTGCCGGCCAAGCACACCCCTGTCCACGCAAGCCACTCCACGCGGGTCCCCTGCCACTTGGAACCAAACACATCTGCAACCCAGGCGCTCCACCCCCACTTTGGGGGAGACGCGGAAGACCGCATTCTAGCTTTCCGTTGCTGTGTAACAAACCACCTCAAAGCCTAGTGTCCTAAACAGTAACAACCATCATTTATTTTGCTCACAGATCTGTGATTTGGTCAATGCACAGTGGGGATGGCTTGTCTCTGTCCCCACGGGTGTCAGCTGGAGAGGCTCCGTCAGTGACTGAAGAGCGCAGTTCAGGTTGGTTCGCTCACGTAACTAGTTTGCCTGGGCAGGTTCCTGGGCAACACTGGGGTCCAGCACCAGGGGTCTGTGTTCCCCTCCATGTGGGACTCTCTGCAGCTGCCTGGGCATCCCCCCAGCAGGGCGGCTGGATTCCAAGTGCAAGTGCAGCAAGAGAAGGGGCAAGTGTGTGGCATTCTTACCCTCTAGCCTCCAATGTCACATGGTATCCCTTCCACCATACCCCGTGGGCCCAGGAAGACACAAACCCCTGCCTAAGTTCAAGGGTATGAACACTGTCTCCTGACAGGGTGCAGCAAGGTCCTCGTGCAGGTAGGAGGAAGGATACTGCCGTAGCCACCTTTGCAAAGGTATAATCCGCTAGTGGGTGTCCTGTACTCTCAGCTGGCCATGCATGTTGCCCCTTTTATTGTTGCCCTCTGCGATTCTGTGTGCTCACCTACATTACAGAAAAGAGTCGAGTAAATCAAAATCGGACTTTTGATTTATTGCAAAAATCCTGCTAGAATGTTCAAATAAGAGAAGTCTCAGGGGGCCCACAGTTTACCCATCTTCCTGTGAGGTGTTAGCCAGGTGTCCCAAGACCTGTCCTGATACACCAAATGCTCTTTGGAAAGTCGCAGTTAAGTCACATTCAGTTAAAGGTGTCCTCTCTGAGCTGGTGGAGTCCAGGGGGCTAAGTGCGTTTTCTTTGCCCCCAACCAAGTACGGAAGCTCCACTGCGTGGGCAAAAATTGAAGGAGTGTGTGTGTGAGTGTGTGTGTGTGTTAGGGGCTCTTTGGTGAGTAGGGAGGTTGGAATATTTCTCAGGGCTGCCTCACAAGAGAGCAAAAATAATATCCCTTGGTCCCAGAGAGAAGCACAATTGCCATTAATAGTTCTCTTTAAATAAAACCCTCTTGTGTCAGAAAATATAAGAGGATACTTTGCTGGTCAGTCACAGTCTGTTCCCAGGCCCACCCCTGCCCTTGCCCTGCACGGCTCCAGGGCATGAAACTACATTTCCCAGACTCCCCTGCCTGCTGAGGGCCCTAGAGGACGGTTAGAGAGGGAGACGGGAGACGGAAGGAGAAGCCAAGGTCACTCTTCCCCTCCCTTCTTCCTCTGCTGCCTGGCATCTCCAGGTCTCCCCGTGTGGCAGTCCGCTTCTGCCACAGCCCCCAAGGACCCCGCTCTCCTGGTGCGCATGTTCTGGTGTCATCCCCTTCCCCTGGAGTGCAAGCCAGACACGCCCTAATGAATAGCACCTGGCAGGGATGACGGGATGTCATGTCTGTGGTGAGGTGAGAACAAGACAGTGACTTCTGTCCTGTTCACACTCTCGCCCGGTCTCCTGCTGGTTCTGGTGGAGCCAGCTGCCGCCGCTATGGGCAGGAAACCCAGACAACCTCTGCCCCACAGCTGCGAGGAGCCGCGTCCTGCCAGCGGCCGAGGCTAGCGGCCGAGGACATCGGCCTTCCTATGACAGCAGCCCCGGCCAGCACCGACATTACCCTTGAGACGGCCTGAGCCCGGGGCCCCCACCAGACTGTGCCTGGACCCCTTGCCCACAGAAACTCTAAGACCACGCATGTGGTTTCAAGCCCTAGGATTTGGGGTGATTTGTTACTCACCCACAGATAACGAATACCCCGGGATCCAGCTTCCAGCAGCTGCGCCTGCCTCTGTTGGCTGCACTTGGGCCCAGGCCTGGGCCCTGGTGACCTGACCCTTTGTCTCTCTAGCTCTACAGCGGACATGGCTGCCTGCTCTTGCCGATTGCTGTGCCACCCCACTGTTTGGGTGTTTTAGACCCCTTATCTCTTGTACATGGTCTCACTTGGCGTATTTTTTGTTTTGCTGGATGATTCCTCAATGAAAAATCTGAGGCTCACAAATTGGGGAAAATGTCTCTTGTGTCCATCAGGCTTTTTCTCTCCCTGTAAAAGTCAAGAGTCCTGAGGATGCGGGGCTCTAGGGTTTGCACCCCAGTAGCAGTGAGTCCTGCAGGGTCTGGCCCTAGAATTCTGCAGCCAGGGGCAGAGAAACAAGCTAGGCTGTCGCGCCAAATTTTGTATCTGTCATTGTGTGATCTGTTTCTTCAAGGGGGCCCCCACATTTATTTGGGCTTCTTTTCCCACAAACCGGGGTCTGCTGCTTCCTGATTCAAACACATCGGACTCACATACCACAGTCCTTCAAGGCCTCAGAACACCCCTTCAATCCCATTAAAACAGCACCTTCATTAGAAAACTAAAACCTAGAATCAGTGTTTTACTGCCACTTGCCCAAAGCCTTTTTTCTCCTCTTATCACAAGGCTCCCCATTTCTGTTTGCACTGGAGCCGGCCTTAGGGAGAGGAGGCCTGCCAGGCCATAAAGATAACCAGGGCTGACCTTTGCGGTAGAGCCGATAAACTTCCAGACTATAGCTGCTCCTTCTCCTCGGACGACCAGACGTGTGGGCTTTTGCTCGCAGAAGGGGGGCCGTAAATCTTCCCGCACCGGCCATGTACCAGGTCTGAGTTCTTATCACATGCCCCCCCTCCCAGCAGAGGCTGGCGGCTAATGTGGGAGGAATGCGAGTGGAAACCATGTGGAGAGAAGGGGAAGTCGCTATAGAAGACATTCCTATAAGGCCGTCATTTTATTAGTGACAGACAAGGCGGGGAGGAGCTGTGACTCTTAAGAGCCTACTTCTCTAAAAAAAAAAAGTATTCTTGTTCAGGCACAGTCAGCAGGAGACCGATACAGAGCCACATGGATGAAGAAGTAATGAAAAGACACATGGTGCCCTGGCTGGCGTAGCTCAGTGGACTGAGCGCGGGCTGCGAACCAAAGCATCGCAGGTTCGATTCCCAGTCAGGGCACGTGGCCTGGGTTGCAAGCCACGGCCCCCAGCAACTGCACATCGATGTTTTTCTCTCTCTCTTTCTCCCTCTCTTCCTTCTCTAAAAATAAATAAATAAAATCTAAAAAAAAAAAAGACACATGGCTGCCCAGTCACATTGTTTAAATTATTTTAATGTATTGATTTGAGAGAGGGGGAGACAGAGAAACACCGATTTGTTGTTCCACTTATTTATACATGTACTGGTTGATTCTCGTATGTGCCCAGACCAGGGATCGAACCTGCAACTTTGGTGTAGCCAGATGATGCTTCAACCAACAGAGCTGCCTGGCCAGGCCCAGTAAAATGTTTTAAGGAGGAGAATATTTTTAAAAACTTAAAAAACCCAACAACAAAATGCCAACAACAAAGGTTTTTTGCCGGTCTCCGATTGCAGCAGGCGAAACCAAAAGACCTTTATAATTCTCTTTCCGACTTGCACATTCTGTGATCTGGGTTGACGCCATCGCTAAGAAATTGTTTCCACTCCACTCAACCGACCTTCAAAATGAAATAAAAATGATGGCATATTCTAGCTGTAACTGCCTTAATTTGTCAAAAGCAGCAAGTTTCAAAGAGGCAAATGCAACTCTTTTTGAATCATTGGTTTTTACGAGAAACATCCTGCCTTCCATATGCTTTTATCGGAACAAATGCAGAGGCATGACCAATTATATTTAGAAGGTGGCGCCGTGTCAAAGACTCTCCAATGGAGCAGAAGCCTCTCCCTGAGCACAGCGGCTTCTGCTCACCTGCAGGACTGCGCTTGCCCATGACTTTGTCAGAGGCTCCGGCAAGGTTCAAGAGCAAGAGGATCTCAGCGATGATTAATTCCCTCTCCACAGCTGGCAGCCAAACAAATTGAGGTGCTCTGTTTTGGAGTGAAGTCCCTAAGCCCCACAGCCAGTCTGCGGCAGAGCCAGGCTCCACCTTGCACCACCTGGCTCGCGGGGGAATGGGAGCAGATAACTGCATGTCATCGCCTGGCCAATACGATACTTACACGTAAGATGGACCCAATGGCTCCATCTCCCCTTAGAGGCAAATTTGGGGCTCCACGTAGGAGAGTCTCAGTCGTCAAGGTTTTGGTGCAGGACCTGTCTTACCTGAATGATGAATGGTCTGTCCCGAAGGGCAATAATCGTGGGAGTGAAAATGGTCACAGGTGAATCACCAGGTTGCAACAAAGATGAATAATATTTTCACATCCTCCCAAGCTAGAAGCCAGATTTGCAGTCTACTTCTGTGCTTTTTTTTTAAAGTAGCCTTTTCTATTTGCCTACTTAAAAAGAGGAGGAACTTTTTTTCCCCACAGCAGCTACAAAAGTAATATAGCATTATGCTTTGATATAATAGCTTATTTCGTTTGGAGAGAGCCAGGAAGGCTTGGTGAGCCAAGTTGTACGCTCTGAAGGAGGGCGGAAAAGCAGGTTGAAGTTCCGCAAGTGCACAGCAGTGGAACCTGCCCACAATGGTGGGAACGGCATCTCCAGTCTCTCGCAGAAATAGGATTTCCCAATAAAGTTCAATACTCTATTAGTACAAGTGCTGACTGAACATTTCAAGGTCAAGTGGTTATGCTAAGATTGTTTTTTAATGAAAAAAAATGCTTATTCAGGTTGAAATCGCTGAATGGATCATATGGTATTTAAAAATGTAAAAAGGGTTGAAAATTATGTCCATGTCATGGAGATGGGCTTATGTTCTATTCAGAGACTCTGACTTTTACACTTCTGCATATCTGTCAATTAGAGTTAATTTGTCTCGCTCATCTTCACAGCTGGACTGTGAAAATGTATGAAATAATAAAGCAATAAAAAAAAAGATGTAACCCTTAGTGGAACAACAATTTCGGGTAAAAAGACCAACGTAAAATCTTTAGGTAATACAGGAAATGTTGATTTAGGGTCAGGAGATTTCATCTTCAGAAGTAAAAAAAAATTCTTTTTGCATTATCTCTAAACTGGAAAATACTTCACTGAATTCGGTTCAGAAATAACCTTGATATCTGGCTGGTGTGGCTCAGTGGACTGAATACTGGCCTGCAAACCAAAAGGTCACTGGTTCAGTTCCCAGTCAGGGCACATGCCTGGGTTGCAGGCCAGGTCCAGTTGGGGTATGTGAGAGACAACCACACACCGATATTTCTCTTCCTCTCCTTCTCACTCCCTTCCCCTCTGTCTAAAAATAAATAAATAAAATCTTTCCAAAAAAGCCTTTATGTACGGTAACCTTGAGCTGAGGCCAGTGGAAAAGTTAAAACACAGGGGAACATTGCCTTTATCAGCATTAGGGAGTGAATAGGTGAAAATTGGAGAAAACTGACAGCTAAAAAGGAATGAGAGAAAGGCATGTTAATCCAAAACAGGCATATTCCCGGCCTGGCTAATATCTGGCATTCTTGGGGGCTGACTTTCGAGCTGACTTTAGCTTCCTATCCCTTCTTCTCCTTCTCCCTCTCCTCCTTCTCCTCTTCCTCCTCTTCCTCTTCCTCTTCCTCCTTCTCTGCCTCCTCCTTCTCCTTTTTAAATCCTGACCTGAGGATATGTCCACTGAGTTTTTAGAGAGAGAAGAAAGGAGAGAGAGAGAGAAAGGGAGATGTGAGAGAAAAACATCTGTGGGTTGGGGATCAAACCCACAGTTTTTTGGTGCACAAGACAACGCTCCAACCAACTGAGCCACCCGGCCAGGGCTCAGATCCCTTCTTGACTGCTGGCATGAGTTCCAGTCCTAGCAGCAATCTTATGCTTGCTAAAGATTTATTCATCTACTTATTATCTCTTCCACCACGGACTGAGCTCTGATTTATCTTTGGAACCACAGTGCCTAGCACGATGTTTGGCGTGTGCCCAGAACATCTGACGGCTTGGGGGATGAATGGATGGGTGGATGAATGGAAGAAAATGAATGAATAAGCATTTATCCCAGTGTGTTTTATATCTTTGTCTCACGACCCGTACTTTTCTGGAGTTCGACATTCCCAAGCTGGTTGTGAACCAGTCTCAACTCTCGGATGGGCCTCCGGCAGTACAGCCCCCTCCCCCCGAAGAGGGCACGCAGCATGCGGTAAGAGGCCAGTGTGTACGTGTTTGTTGCGTGACAATGCTACAGAGGTTCTCCCATCTCCAAATGGCATGTAGGAAACCACGATTACTGGTGTTACTTTACAGAAAAGAGGGAAAACAGTGATTGGAACAACGAGCTCAGTGCTTACACTGTAGTTCTGCAGGGTTGCTCTCCTCTCTGTTGCCTCCCCGCCCCCACCCCCGCCCACCCCCCCATACGCAGTGACTGCCTCTCCACAGAGTCTCTCTTTGTGCCCATGAATTGGGAGTAAAGTGCCAGCAAATTTGATTTGGTCGTTCCTCTCGGATACCAATTTTCCAGGTGGGAATAGTAAAGATGGTAATTGTACGTCGTCAGTCTTGTCCGGATGGGTCCTCCCTCACTAGTGGTTTCCCACTGCTGAACCACTGAAAGCACGGAAGAGCTGGAACAAGACAAATGATATGCAGTGTGGTGTATTCTTTGAACTAACAGGACCCCCTGCTTGAAGGGCACCACCAATTTGTATAAAATATATAGATAGACATAAACAACATAGTTATAATATTTTTCTTTGGGGGTCGGCTTTACCCAGAGAGTATATTGAGCAATAGCCATTGGAAGGAATGGTAATAAATGACTTTGCTGCATATCTTGGGCACTTGACCTTGGCCGCTGGATGTTGCATGACACCTGGGCTGCTGCAAAAAGCTTCAGGTGTCACTTCTGTCCCCTTCCTGGAGAACGCAGGCCACCGGGGCCGGTCCTCATTGGGTAATTACTGGACAATCAGAAACAGACTTGACCAGCACGCTAACAGAAAAAAAGCAAGTCTGAGACCATGTTGCTTTGTGTATTGCCTTCTATGACTTGCCTTTAGGGTGGAAACAGTCGTACGTTGTGACTGATGACTTGTGGTCTTGCTTGGAAAGAGGTGTGGGTAATGAACGTAATTGGGGGACCCTGAAGCAGTTGCATTTTGTTATTAGAGCAGAGCTGGAGAGATCACTTAATCATAATTACTGTGCACCTCCGACACTCATCCCTCTCATTTCCCTAATTTTCTGTGAGAAACAGCTGGGTAGAGAGAGGGGGAAATGGATGTAATGGAGAAATGGCCGTGTTTAAAATACAGCAAGATCGTGGGGGAAATGGGGATTCTGGCCCTCAGTACTCAAGAGACAAAAACCCCATTTGTGTTTTTCAGGTTTTACACCCTCAGAGGTGCAAAAACGTGTGAGCACAGCCTCCCTCTGTGCTACACTCTCAGAAAAGTGTCATGTACGTACAACCGTCCTCAAAGCTCCTTGAACAGAGTCCAAGTTGCTCAGAGGTTTATCTCCATATCTTATCAAGTGTGGTAAGAGAAATGAGACATCGATTGTACCTATTACAGTAATAACAAAGACTTTGAGATAAGATCTATAAAACCTGGCAACACACACACTCAATTCGAACTCGACCACGGATTCCCCAGACTGGCTTCAGGTGCAGAGGGGCCATGCCCCGAGCAATCACTAGTCTCTTTTTGGCTCTCATCTCTTGTCCAGAATACCTGCTCTCTACAAGATTATTGGCTGGCTCACACATTTCTGGGCAAGTTCAGGAGCTGAGTCTCAAGTGCATAAGCCACATTGCTCTGATGTCCGTGGCTTCCACCACGTACATCACGGCTCCGGAGTAGCGGCATTCAGTGGGAGCTGCAGCTCCCTTTACCGGCTTGATAAAGCCACGCCCACCAGATGCGCTCCACCAGCCTCTTCCTCCCTCTTCCTCCCAGCGCCAGGCCCCTGGCAGCCCTGCTGCTGCTCCTGCCACCTCCTGCAGGGCACGGCCACAGATGTGCTAGTGCTGTTGGCAGATGTGGGCTGAATGTGGGGACACTCTTGCTATGGCTGGTCACATTGTAGCAGAAGAAAACAAATGCAACTTGCTACATCCTAGTGCCACACTGGATTGCAATGCGTACTTTTAAAGTATGGCCCCATTTCTCCCTCCAGGTAGACGGGGGCAGGGTCCAAGATGAACTGAGATGAGTGGTAGCTGTCATTCGGTCCTTTCCTCAGCTCTGAGGTCCTGTAAGTGGCCAGAGGTGTCCTTTTTCCCTGGAACGAATTGGTTCCCTGTTACCTGTTTGACCCCCTGCAGGGCAATAAACTGCCACTCGGTCCATCATCTCCCCACTCACCAGATGCACAGCGGAGGCCTGTCTGGCGCTGAGGATGGGACCTTTGATAAAAGCAGTTAGGAATTCAGATGTAGATCAGGCTTGAAGGAGTGTTTCATGGGGCAGGTGATCGAAGCCACCACACGCTTTCTGCCTTTGCAGAGTTTCCATTCTAGCGGGAAAGACAGAGGCCACACACACACACACATGCACACACATATACATGCACACACGCAGGAGGAGGTTGGTTCAGGGTGCCACGAGGAGACATGGAGGCGACCTCACCCAGTGCAGGGATCAGAGAGGGCCTTCCTGGGGGAGATCTCGGACCCCTGAAGGATGAGCGGCAGTGAGCTGATGAAGGCAGGAAGAAGGCGGGCTTGGGGCAGACGGAGAAGTCTGTGCGGAGGCTCAGAGGTGAAGTGGGAGGAACAGCATGAACGGGAAGGGTTTTGGATACCAAGTGGCTGGGCGAGAGGGAGCATGGCTGGGGAGGCAGGAAGGCCCCGATGGAGGATATAAAGTTTTTATCTTGGGGCCACTGGCAGCCTCTGAAGGGGTTGAAGCAGGGGAGGGCGGTGGCTAGATTTGTGGGTATGAAAGACTGCAGTGGGGTGGGAGGATTAGAGAAAAGCTAGGCAGGAGACAGGAAGACAGACCATTTAGTAGGCTGTTGCTACCGTCTTGGCAAGATGATGGTTCAGGAAGGATGAAGAGGAGTAGATACAGGCAAGAGGTAGTTAGGAAGGAGGTAGTGTTAAAAGACGCTCGCTGATTGGATGAGAGCAGGAGAGAGAAGGAAGAGTTAACGAGAACCCTACGTTTCTGATGGGACAGACACATGGGTGGCGGTGCCGTTACTGAAACAGGGATCATCGGAAAAAGAAGGAGTTTGGGAAGGCTGTGTTTGAGCTGTTGTTGAGGTGCCCAGGTTGAGATGCCAGGGCTGCCTATATTGGGGTTGGGGGTGAGCAGCACACAGCTAGAATTATGAACACTGGGAGGATGAGACTTCCTGGGAGGCGGGGAGAAGGGGGAGGTAATCCCAAGGAGCTCGGCAGGCGAATGAAGGAGCTTCAGGAGGAGACGGGAGGGTGGAGAGATAAGAGGGGCTTCTGGGGAGGAGAGCCCCTGGGGCAAAGAGAAGTGTGTGTGCCAAGAAGCGGGAATGTGGTCAGCAGTGACCAGTATTACCATGAGATCTGGGAAGCTTATGGAGCCAGACCTTGGAAGGTCTAAGTGTTAGTAAGGTGAGGGGAATCTAGGCACGAGGGAACACAGGGAGGATTTTGAGCTGGAAGTCTGTATACTGGAAGTATTGTGTGCTCAGTGGTTTGGAAGTTGAGGGGCAGAAACCAAAGAGCTTGTTTAGGACAGTTGTCCACATTAGAAGAGAAACACACCCAAGGGGGATGGCGACAGTGACAGCAGAAGGAGACTGGCGTGGGAGACGAGACCTTTGGGAAACCTGGAGAGGTTCCATGCTCTATCATGGGAGGCAGAGAGGGAGAGAGAGAAGTCGAGGAGACCCTATTGTGTCTAGTAACTGGCAGTGACAGTATTGTGACAAACGTCAAGGTTAGCAGGAGGAGGCAATCTGTGGGGAAAATCAGTAGATTTGTTTCTGGACACGTGGAGAGGTAGGCAATACTGTGGAATACTGATGGGGTTTTTGTAGGTGTATGAAATGGTGCCTTCCACAGGGTCTCAGCTCCGTCACTTCTCTGAGTTTCTAGAAATAAGGAAGTAATATTTCAGAGCAGTCCAAGTTCATTACTGCAAACCCCACACCTGATTTTACAGTTTCGGGGAACACTGGGATTAGGGGTCCAGTTTTGTTTTATGGTGCACTTCGCCTTGCTTACTCTTTCCATCTTAAAATTTGGGCTTACTCTCTCCGTATCAAAGACTGAAAGTTCAGATTCCGTGGAAAGAATATACTCTTTATTCTTGGCCTCTCTTCTCATATTTCTCTGATTGCCTCCTCGCCCACCACCCCTCTACTTTCCTGTCTCCCTCCCTCCATTCTCCCTCCACCTACATCTCTCCCCAAGAATGCTCCGCTGTAGCCGCTCTTGGCCTGATTGCCACAGACAACCGAGTGTCAGTTGAGGAAACGTATGCCTGTTCATCCCCCTGGGACCTGGGGTTCAGGAACTACCTAGTTCTGATCGGTCACTTTGAATTAATCTCTATTTCTCCCTTACAACTCCTAACCACTTCTAAGTAACACCTGTTCCCTTCCATGTTGTAAATGTCGCATTATAAACATTTGTGTCTTAATATCCTGGCAGTTCTTCTGGGACGGCAAGCGCATCCTCAAAAGTCAGGCTCATTCATCACTCTAACCTCAGTGCCCCTCGCAGCCTGGGCGACCTCCCGGCGCACGGCCCCTACCTGCTGAATGAATAGGTGATAAACGCAGGCAGAAGACTGCCTGCCTTTTTCTTTTCTCCCTACTGCTTTCAACTTTTTTCCCCTCAGGGGGGTGAGATTTTCTATCGCCTTTTCAGGAAGACTTGGACAGTAGTCACCGGTACTGTGAAATGTCTTGCACTTTGAGGCTGTTTAGCGTTTAATGAACAACTAAAAACGTTACAGGAGATAGGAAAGCAAGGGTTTGCCAGACCATATGCAGCTCTAGATTCATGACCAATGTTAAAACAAAATTGCGTGTAAAAGGCAACTGTACATGTACATATGTGTGTATATACATGAAATATGTATGCTTTTTTCTGTATTAATTTCCTTAGAATTTTTACGTAGCAGTGTATGTGGTGCTTTTGTTATTATTGATAGCGCCACCTAGTGGTATAGAGTAGCAGCCGCTCATAGATCAATTTGATTTACATGTTATTACTTTGTTTTATTTCTTAACAGTAGAACCAGAAACACTGGTTAAAAACTAAGGGTGAGTATCACGTAGGAATACAATTAGGAGGATTCAGATATAAAGCTTTTCTGGCAGGGAACACAAAAGGATACAGGACTTTTCATCTCTCCGTGCAACCCATCCACGCACTTCTGGATTCACCTGTCAGTCATTTCTCAAGCCCTCCCCTGAGTCAGGTTCTGTGTGAGTCCGTGCGTGGAAGGGTGGTCGGCGATGGCCCCCAGTGATGATCCACGTGTTTTCAGTACTCACTGAGTGCAGGTCGCTGAGCTCAGCACTCCAGACCCAAATCACGAGGCCTCATCACCACAGCCCTCTGCGGTGGGAAACCCCCGTTTTTCAGATGCGGAAAGTGAAACTTTGAGATGTAACTTGTCCAAACGAGCCAGGGCTGTCTGGTACCAAAGGGCTCCTAAAACTCCACTCTTTGGGTGATCAGAGCAAGGCAAGGGTGGAAAGGCAGAAGATGCTTTCGAATTCCATACAGGTGAGGCTTCTTTTTAAAAGCCCTGTGACATGAATGAAATGAGAGGACAGAAGACAGCTGTGAGGGTGACATGCCTGTGCAGGTCATTTAGCTATGGGTCTGGACTGCAGAGGGTGAAAGGGTAGAAGATATGAATGGCTACGGCCAAGAGTTTGAGTCACCAGAAAAGAAATAACCCATCTGTCTTGGAAGATTCTTGGCGATACGCATTATCGCCGAGTTGGGCACATCATCACATTACCGCAAAGACCAATATGTAGGATTTCCTACTTGTGAAATCTACCATCAAGAAAATAAGAGAACGCTCAGGCTGGTGTGGCTCAGTGGACTGAGCGCCGGCCTGCGAACCAAGGGTTTGCAGATTCGATTCCCAGTCAGGGCACGGACCTGGGTTGTCGTGGGCCAGGTTCCCTGTAGGGGGTGCGTGAGAGGCAACCACACAATGATATTTCTCTCCCTCTCCTTCTCCCTCCCTCCCCCTCTTTAAAATAAAATAAACAAACAAACACAACATTTAAAAAGAGGAAAGAAAACGTGAAACCATTCCCTTCTGAAGGATATTTGTCACTGATCTCTGATCACTCCAGCAAGTCTGGATTTCCATGGCACATATCTGCACAGCGCTAATGTGCTGCCTTTGCACTGCTCTTAGAAATGTCTCCCATGAAAAAATCCCAGCTCGGCTGTGCTGTATTTCCTTGAGGATGTCTCACTATTCATATGTAATCATCTCCTGCACCCCCGAGCAGAGCTGAGCACTCCGTAGTCCTCCAAATATAATTGCAGAATTGATTTGTTTTATTAGATGGGTTTCTTCTTGGGCTCCTATGGATGGTATGTGATACTTAGCACAGCATCCAGTAACTCTTACATGACTCTATTGGGTTGCACTTGAAGAGGAACATGTGTTTCATTTTTATCAGGGCTCCCGGTATACCGGGGCCAGTCACCCAGCTTTCTCAGCTGCAGCTTAACCATTTTTTAAAATTGCAGCAGATCTCAGCACTTCCTATTTGAACATCAGAAGACCATATCCGAACAAGTTTCTGTCCTAAGAGGCCCCTGTTTTGAAAGAAAGGTGACGTGGTGCCCCTTCGCTTATCCAGGTGGGAGGGCTGTCCCTCTCGGAAGAACACAGGACCAGACAAAGCTGCAGCACCAACTAAGTGTTCGTTATGTGAGTGACTTAGCCTGTGATTGGCCAAAGGCCCGGCAGTTTCCCACACACGCTTGGCCCACTTGGTTCCTGCGTCTTTGCCCACTGTGCTTCCTCCCGCCAGCAGTGACCTTTTCCCCTCTCCCTACAAGGGTTTGAGATCCTAGGTGCAGCCTCCGCGATTGGCGCACGCTTTGCCTGTTGCCGTTGTTGGCTTTCCTGCTCTACCTGTGGGCATCACTGATTGGTGGTCCCGGGCCCCTCCTACTGACGTTCTGCTTCTGAGGAAATGCACATACTGCGCTGTACAGCCTCTTGGGTCCTTTGAGCCTAACATAATGCCCTGAAGAAGGTATGCAATCAATACACTTTCGTTGCAAATTATGAACATTCATTTGACTTACCAGTATACGAAATACTTTTTAAAAGAGGGCTGAAAGTAGAAAAGAGAAGGAAATGAGGCGGGAATCTAAACCCTTACTTAACACAGAGAGGCACTCAAGTTCATTCAAGTGCATGCATGTCGTCTGTAAGTAGACTTGCTGATGGGTGTCATGGAGATAAAATTTGAGGGTAAATAGACAAAACTGCCGACTTAGGTCAGCCGACAAGCCCAGAATCTTGGAACAGGGTGGACAGCTGCTATGCCTTTGAACTCTGCCTCTTTACACCTTTTAAAGAAAAAAAATAATTAAGACAAACATTGGAGTTATTTCAGAAGGAGCTGAATGACGTGCTGATTCAGAGTTGTGAAGGGAGTTCATTAATCCCTGGAGTCTGTGTCTTTAGGAACCCCAAGAACGTGATGAAATTCAGGACAAAACAATGACTTCTGTGAATAGAAAGTGAGGCTTAAAAAACAAGGGGAGAGGACCCCTCGGCCTGAGGGAAAGGGGAAAGTGAGAAACAGGCACGTGAAGGTCATTCCAGCTTTAAGGCCAAAGCAGTTTTTCACTTCAGAGTTGATATTTTTTTTCTTTAAAACTTTGGTGACATGGATAGCCTTAGCAGAAAAAGGTTTTTTTTCATAAGATATCTTAAGGCCCAAATGATAAACTGATATCTTAACAGTTGCGGCAATTCTAGTTTCTACCCTGCCTACTCTTCCCTGAGAAGGCCAGCGAGGAAGAGCACAAGCATTGCATCTAACAGTATTTCTAGAATATTTCATTTGGTGAGGAAGATCCGAAATCATTTCTAAACTTTGCTGAAAATCTCTCACAGCCTGCCACTAAGCAGACGCTCTGTGGGCCTCACCCAGGGCCAGATGGCCATTGTCCAGCTTTGACCAGGCACCACAAAGGAGCTCAGTATGTTTGCCGAGGCCTGGAACATTCTGTTGAGGGAGGGTACCATGACCCGGGGGCTGGGAAAGTCAGAAACTCTCACGGACTTTTAAAAAATGCTGCCAACTTCGATAGTGGCCAGAGGATTTCAGATTTAGTTTTCAAAACCCAGGAAGAGAGTGGTTAAGGAGGGAGAGGAAGAGAGAACTGTGGCTAATGTCCTCCCAGACGGTGTCTGGCCAGACTTCCTTTGAAGATCATTGTGTATGAGACATTAAGGAACACACAGTTGTAGCTGCAGCAGCAAGAGCCACCTCAGGGACAACCCGCTGACTCAGGCAGGCACTGCCTTAAGGGTCAAAACCCAGGGGGAGATGTAGCTCTTTCCTTGTGGCCCCCGTGACGGAACAGTGGGAGAGACAAGGACACGTGCGACCACGTGAAGCGAGAGTACTGTGATGGTGTGCGTGGGGGGAAGTATGTCCCTCCGTGGCTGCCCCTGTGGGCTGTAGCAAGGTCCCAGAAAGCATGGTCTATGAAGTTCTATGCAGTTTTATATCCCCTGCACCCAGCGCCTTCTGGAACATCATGGGGTCACCATTAACTGTTGAAAGAACAAAACAATCTTGCAAATGCTGAGAATGAGGGGACAGTTGGGGAGCCCATCTGCACCTAGAGAATGCAGGAATTTTGCTACATCACTGTATTGCACTCCGACAGGTTTTATTATACCATTTCCACAAATTATACTCACATATTTCACAAAGACAGAGAAGAGGTTATAGAATGTGTAGAAGCTTTAGATCATGGAGGGATGGACTCCAACGTTTCAATTATGTTCTGGGGTGTGTTTGTGATAGGGGAGTACAGACATTATCTCCCCAGGAAGAATTCTGCCTCTATAAAGGGAGGAACTGAAAACCCTGAATGCAGTCTCGGGAAGCTCAGCTGTTCCATAAGCCCGGCTTTGGAACCCCAAGGTGGGGCTGGAAGGTAAGTGAGCGGCTACTTACAACAGTCTGTTCCTTCCGGTAGGCTGTGACCCCCCCCCCCCTTCCTCCCCACTGTACCTTTTAGGCAGTCAACTCCTGTCTAGTTTAAAAGAGTCTCCTGAGATCCTTAATCTTCCAGCAACCAATTCACCTATGGAATAATTTACATGAATAGTTTCAGGTAATGCTTCCTCCTGGGTGATCTACATCTTCTGGGAAAATAGAGAAGATGGATATAACACGTTCGTTTCCTCCTCCTGGGGACAGACACCCAAGAGCATTTGTCCCTGCAGTTGAGGCCTGCCTGGAGGGCGGGGTGGGGCCTGGGCTCTGCCAGGGCGTCCGGACTACGTGCCTCTCCTCTCCGTCTCCTTCCTGACTCCGAAAGGTCTCGGCTCCCGAGCATCGCCACCCACCGAAGCCCATTCTAAAGTTGTATTTATGCGATTCTCTGTGCAACATCCCACTCTAGCTACCGGGCGCAGGACAGTGCAGCACTGCCTGGGAGGTCCGGGGGCCCCACCCTGTCCCCGGTGCTGGCACACGGTAGGGGTACCGCCTCGGTGGTTTCGGGCGTCCGCGAGGCTGGCACACAGCAGGGACTGTTCCTCTGCTGTCTCGTAATGAACACAGATGCGGCGAGTCTGCAGCGTCCAAGGCAGGTGCTTGCGCAGCGCCCGCGGCTGCCGGCCTCTGCTCGGCCGGCGACACTCAGGGCTTCGCAGCCCGTGGACCCGGGAGTCAGGAGGGTGCGATTCTCCCAACTTCTGAGTGGAGGCCTGGTCGGGGTCGCGACTGCGCAGGGGGCGACTCAGAGCCTGCTTCTGGGGTTCGCTTCTCCGTGCCTGAGAGGCGAAGGAGTCCCGAGGAGGACGGCTTTCCCAGTAGGCGGGCCCAGGTAAGCTGTATTCCTCCTGAGACCTCAGCCACCTCCTGGGAAGGAGCCCGAGCCCCTAAGGTTCGCGCCGCTCCCGAGCACGGGGGCCTGGGAACGGCGCACCAGCTGCGCACGGAGCCCGCGAGCCTCCAGGACAGACGGAGCCAGCGCCCAATCGCGGGGCGGGGCCGAGGGGGCCTGCAGGCGGCGGCCAATGAGAGGTGGCGGCGCGGGCGGGGGGCGGAGCCTCCGGGCCGGCGGGCGGCGGCGTCCGGAGCCGGCGCAGCAGACCCGGAGCCCGGGAAGAGTCGGCGGAGCTCGAGGAGGACACGGACGGCGGCGGCGGAGGAGGAGCTGCGCCGCGCGCCCTCCGCGGCCGGCCGCCCGCCCGAGCGCAGGCCGACAGCTCCAGCGTAGCCGGCGGGTCCGGCCGCCTTCGCCCGGAGCCCGGCGCGGGCAGGGTCCGAGCCGATGGGCAGAGCGGGGCGGCGGGCGGCCAGGCTGCGGCCCCGGTAGTCGCCGCGCGCTCGCGGGCTGTAGCCGGTCCCGGCGGACCGCGTCTCCGAGGTGCGTGTGGGGCGAGCAGACGGGCCCCTGCGGGTGGTGTCTGGGGACCCGCTCGGCCGGGATTGTCCCTCGGTGAAGGGGCTGCCCCGGGGGGGGGGGCTGACGGCGGGGCTGCTTGGGGAGTGCGGGGGGCTCAGGCGCCGGGGTCCAGCCCGCTGACGCGCCCGCGCTCCCCAGCCCGGTGGAAGCGGAGCCGCCGCGGTTCGTTCTCTCAAAGTTGTGGATCGGCTGAAAGGTTATTTCCGTCTTGGTGACACGCACACTAATGAGGACCCCCTCTGGGTGTCGGCGACTCCTCTGCGACTGACCTCCGGGAAAAGATGAAAGGTTGCCCGAGGCGGTGAAGTGGCGCGCCGGGCGGGGCTGTTGCGGAACTTGCCGCGGGTGGCTCCCGGGGAGGTGGTGCCCAAGCCCCCGCCGCGCCGGAGCCCCCTTTGTAGGAGGACTCGGAGCGGCCGGCGACCCTCCGGCTCGGAGCGACCTTCCTTCGGAGTTAGATTCTCTGCCGCCGCCCCGGCGCGGAGGTTCGCAGCGTCCTCCGCTCTCGGTCCCGTTCGGTTCCCCGCGCTATCGGAGCTAGTTTGGCCGTGTCCCGGGAGGATCCCCAGGGGCACCTACCAAGAATTTTCTACCGTGCGGCAAACCCGGGGAATCAATTCCGGTTCGTCCTCTCGGAGCGCGAGCCGAGGCTCCTCGGGAAGGAAAACAAGTTGGCATTGCCCCTCTGGGAGGGATTTGTCATCATTAACCTGCTTCGGTTAAATTAATTCAGCCCGAGATGACTCCAGCTTGCGCACGGAAAACGTCAAGTGCACTGGGCACAGGATTGTGGCCACCGAGCAGGACTGGGGTTTAAAATAAAAATGCAGAGATTTTGGATTTTGCTCAGACTGAGACTTGGTTTGGATAAGGGTGGCTTTTTTCTTTCTTTCTTTCTTTCTTTTTTTTTTTTTAAACAAAGAACCTGGGCGATTCTCATAGGTTTGCTCAGTAAGTTCAAAATAGTCACTCAAATAATCTCTTTTTCTTTGCCTCTTTTGTCTGCAGTTTTCACTTCTAAATGTTAACACTAGATGGCTTTCTTATGACAGACATTTAGTGAACTGGGCTTCGCAGTCGCCTATTCTCAACCAGGTCTTAATGTTTTCAGTTTTCCAATTAGTAACGAGAGGGGCAAAAGTCCAGCACTCACTTTCCTTGACACATGTTACTTCCCTATAAATCAGTATTTACTTAGTTATCAAAAGGTGGCCCATTATTTCTGCTCTCCTAAAGATGAATTTTAAGAGACAACTTGGTTACTGTTGCTAGTCACAAATTTAAGATGTCTGTTTCATGTTTTGATTTATTTGAAGAATTCAAAGTTGTCTGGTGAGATTTGCAAGTCTCTTCAGACAGCATTTCCGCCTACCACGTTCATTCACCACTTGATTTTGTAGTTCACGGCATGATTGGCAGGGGTATGCAAGAATTTATTCATGGGAAAATACAATCTTTCTTGAGTTTTGGATGCAAACAGCATTGATTCTGGCTGAAACTTCCATTGATGCACTTGGGGAAGAGGTGTAGTTGAAGTATATACGCCCGATTAATACCAAGGATTATGTTAGGAACATCTTTCTTTTTTCCCCAGCTGGTAGTTGGTGGTTGGCTTTTCATTTTTAAGCACAACCCCTTTTAGGAGAAGCACGGTAGCCTGCAGTTGGCCGTTTCAGCAGCAGCATGTTCCCAGTTGTGTATTTCAAGTGCTTTTTTTTTCTTCAAGCAAGACCATTGCAGCCTGTCCAGATCTTGCCTAGGTAGGCAAACGTATTTATAAGCAGGAGAAATATCTTGAAATTATCTTTATAGCTGTACTTTACTGTGTGTCTCTTGCTCAGCTTAAAGTCCCGAATTTGTGTGTTCTAAATCAGAGCGTATTCATAAATAGCTGAAGAAAAAACTCTCGTAGCAAACATCTGGGAAATAGAAAATCAAATTAGGAACAGCTTTTTTATCAGTACCCACATGCCACCTATAGATGGGGTGCAGTGAACTTGGATAAGAACCAGTGTGAGCCTTCGGGCAGGAAAAGAAAGCAGGAGATACATGGTAGGAATGGAGGTGAAGCCGCTGGTTTCCTCTGGCTGGTCTAAGTGCACAGTTTCCATCAAATGCTTTTGCTTTTCTTGTCTTTAAATTGTAGCCTTTCTCGGAGGGCTTTACGGGTATGGAATGTAATGGGAGAGTTATCAGAGCATCATGATTTGGCCGTTAAAGCAGTGTAATATGGGTTAGTAAGCTCCCCCCTCGCCCCCCCTCCCAGGACTGAAATGGTATTTTGAAGAGTTTTTGATACTTGAGCTTAGTAAAACACCTGTCTACCTTGAGGGATCTTTTTACCTGAGGCAAAAGGGGTAATAGGTTACTCATTTTGAAAATCTATCTGTTCTTGAAAGTGAGGAAATACTAGTGAGCTGCCTGAAAGGGCAATTGTCTGGAAATTGACACTGGTTTAAAAGTGCTGTGTTTGGTCATCAAAAGTAGCTTAAAAGGGATTGCTCACTTACTGCAGGCTTTGCAAAGAACTGTGTGCAGGTGTGGATATAGCTCCCTATCCCCCAGCCGTAATGGTAAATGCAGGGTCGTCTTCTGTTTGCAGATTGTGGAAGACATTGAGTCTTTGAATTTATGGTCTACTCCCGGTGGTAGTTTAGCATTACAACTCCTTTCAAAGACATGTTGACTTTGTAGAAAATTTAGACTGTGAAACTGTTAACTGAAAATCAAAGGTGTTTGTTTGTTTGTTTGTTTTGAACTTGAATGAAATCTGCAGTGCAGTCCTAAACAATATAGGAACCCACATTCCAGATTTTCTACTTCTATTAGGGTAACTAATTGCTTTGCAGACTCATGGAATAGGAGTGCTGGGCAAGAAGGACCAGAAACTCCCCTTTCCCGACCCTACTACCTGTTGCAAATGAGTTTGGACGAAGTGTTTCCATGATCTTCAGCACCAAAACTTTAGGTTTCTTTAAACATTTCAAATAAATGTATTAGAGTAATGACAATGAGCAAATGATGGAGATAATGTACATTTCCTCATGAGTGTGGAAATGTCTTTCTTTGGCTTATAGTCAGCTTGTATGTGAACACTAATGAGAGTTATAGCTTACTTGACTTACCCTGAAACCATTGATTCAGAAATGGCTTTTCTGTTCCCATCACCTTTACCCGTGACTCCTTTTAAGGGAGGGATAAGAATGTGATAGGAATGTAAATGCCCCAGACTTGAGATAAATCATTTGGATCCTGTCCGAACTTGGTTCATAAACTTTGGTTCCAGAGAGTGGTTTTGGGAAGCCAGATCTGATCCGCAGTAGAGGCTCCCTTTCTGGAGAGATTTCATATGTAGCGCAACCCAATCCTTGTTCCTTTTTTTAAACACATGCACAACGTGGTATAGCTAATTCCCATGATAGGACTGATGAAAAGATACAGTTGAGAGAAGTGGAGCCTCGTCATAGCGTCCCTGTACCAGAAAGGGCTTGAGGGTTATCGTTCACGGTGTCCCTCTACTTTTTGTTTTCAGCCTTGAACTTAAAAGCGAAAACAGAAGCAAGTTTTAGTGATGGTCATGTTTGTCAGGCTGTGACGTTGCTACTTGAAAATGAACACAGCAGTCACTTTTAATTTTAGCCTGTCTCAGAGAGCTTTACATTTATGGGATGTAGTAGGACAATTAGCAGCGCGTCATGATTTGGCAGTTAGAGTTGTGTAACATGGGCTTGGAAGTCCTGCCCTGCCACCCCTGCTCCCCAAAGGAAGAAGATTCACGCTGTCGGAGTAAGAGGAAAGTTCTTCCGCTCCAGAGAGGACGTTTGTTAAAGTTACCTGCACGCATGCGCAGGCGCCCCCCCCCCGCCTGTACGCACGTACCCCCTGTACGCACGTGCACGTGTACTCCCCATACACACGTTCGTGTACCCGCCCATACAGAGATGCTTTTGCCTTTTGTTGGGCCAGTGAAAACTGCACTAAGTACCAGGGCGTGGGAGTCACGGACCGGCTCAGCTAACCCTTCTTCGATGCTCGGATCCCTTTATACTCGTACACTGGGCATAGAGGTCTCCCAGCAGCACCTGAACATCGCCAGGAAGGCGAGCCCACCTTCCTGATGCTTTTGACCACACTAAAGTGTCTTGTGTCTACAAAATTGAGTCTAATTCTACCTCCTCATTTGAATCCTGCTCCCTGGTGGTTCACAGAGCAAACCCTTCCATGGAGGTGTTTCAGTTACTCACTGAACGGTGCCTGTCACAGTTGGGCAGGGCACCGAAGTGTCCTCTCACAACCCCTGTCGAGTAGGCAGGCGGTCCTTCCTGCCCAGCGAGTCCCACCTGCACTGCAGTGCAAGTCTGCGTCTGTCTTCCGGTGGCCATGCTGCTCTCACTCGGCGAGTTTGCTCTGCACTGAACCCCGAGGCCTCACTCACGTGCTGCCCCTGAGCCCGGTCTGCCCTTCCTGTGCCAGTCTCCTTGCAGGGCCTGACACGCACCATGCCTCTTGGTGCCGCGTTCTTCCCACGGTGGTTTTTGGAGTTTTGATTCTCTCATGTAGCACCTTTGCCTGCCCTCCCACGGAAATGCTGCCTGCCCATTAGGTCAGACTGCTCTTTATAACTTCACCTTAGTTGGTGATAAATGGTTAAACTGGCTGAACCGTGAATCATGTCTCTGGAAGCTTCCTTCCAGGTTTACAAGGAGTCACATTCCTTTGGTTATAGTACAGTGTTAATGCACTTAGTATTTTATAACTAGTCTGTCTCTCCACCTGTTCCACACGGGTATGCTGCAAGACCACACCACTCCTCCTCCTTTGGTTCTACTGACCGACTTAGTCTAAGAAGGAAATGAGGTCAGATTTCGTGTGTCCCTGGTGACTGGAACCATACTGTGCGTGTGCTTGGTGATTGAGAAATATTTAATGACTGTCTGAATGCCTAGGGTCACCCTGTGATCTGTGACCTCTGGCAAGGTCTTAGACACTGAAATGATTGTGGGGAAAAAAGTCAGAATGTTGGACTCTGTTAAACTTATTTTTGCAGGATCATATGTCTTTTGAGTTGTTTGCAGATACTGGGGAAAGGAACCATAATCTTTCCTAATTTTCCTTGTGTTTTAATTAGTTGATACTCTTCTCTTCCTGATGCACAAATAAACACTTAGCTACAGGGGCCTCCGGCTCTGCCAAGTTGTTTTACTCCATCGTTTTCACTTTGCACGGCTGCTAAGTCTGCCGGAAGGAGCTCCCAGGTAGTTGAGCTGTTTGAGAAACCAAAGTAGTTAGTCCAGAACAGTGTTCAATTGCTCTTAAGTAAAGCAAGCTAGGGAAAGAGCAAGTGTTAAAGATTGTGTCCGTGGGAAGTTAGAACTCTTGGGTGAGTAAAAAATTAGGTATGCCTCAGTAGAATTATTGTGTAGACTTTTAAGATTTCTGACTATCATATGGTGTTGGCCAAAAAGTTTATTTAGTTTTTTTTTTTTCTGTACGATGGCTCTAGTAGTGCTTGCTTAGTTGTCTTTAACTGCATTAGAAACAATTTTGTTAGATTGTATTGTGACAACTGTCATATCAGTATGCATTAAAGAAAAAGCTTATCAATATATTGGTGAATTTTTGTGCAGCCATTTGAATATTGGAGGTGGAAGAAGATATGCAACATTTTTGGCATATTATGTTTTATTATTTCAAGAAAAGTAAAAATGCAACCAAAATGCAAAAAAAAAAGGATTTGTGCAGTGTATGGAGAAGATGCTGTGACTGATTGAATATGTCAAAAGTGATTTGTGAAGTTTCTTGGTACTATCAATATTTTGGCCAAATAATTCTTTGCCGTGGGGCTGTCTTATGCATTGGAAGATGTTTAGCAGCAGCCCTGGCCTCTATCCACTAGAAGCCAATAGTGGAAGATAGCCGACACACTCAAAATATCCAAATCAATAAAGTTAGTGGTAAAAATGAAAAATATGTCTTATGTTTTACAGAAAAAACTAAACGGACTTTCTGGCCAACCCAATGCTTTGGGGCACAGTAGCCTGTGTCATCCATGTAGGGGGGAGGGAGGGGCATCTGTCTGCCCTTTAAGGTTTTTTCGGCTGGTCTGATAGTTAAATATACAGGAGGCACGTTAGATTAACATGAAAAAATAAGCACATGTAATTACCTGTGTACCTACGGGAACCCCGCATACATGAGAGAGTCAGAGACACAAAGGGAAAGGGACGTGTATGTGACACTCAGCACTAAGGCTGAGGTGAGGCACTGGGGGGCTTCGGAGCGGAGGAGGGTCATCCTCAGAACGAGCAGAAGAACGGATTCTCAGTGATTAGAGGCTTGTCCTGCCCTGTAGTTGCCCATAAAAAGTTATTTCTGGTGATAACTCTTATTATGGGCAAGGCCCCTCACTTAAATTCTTTTTTTTTTAAGATTTTATTTATTTATCTTTAGAGAGGGAAGGGAGGGAGGAAGAGAGAGAGAGAAGCATCAATGTGCGGTTGCTGGGCGCTGTGGCCTGCAACCCAGGCATGTACCCTGACTGGGAATCGAACCTGCGACACTTTGGTTCACAGCCCGCGCTCAATCCACTGAGCTACGCCAGCCAGGGCTTGTTTCACGTGTTTAATGCCTTAATCTAAAGAACAATTATTTCCTCGTAGTGGGGCTTCTGAACTTCTTCACTGTGCGTCCCCTCTATCAAAATCACTGGTCTCAATACCTATATATGTATGTCTGTGTGTCTGTTCATAGTTGCACATATGTTTGTGTATAGTTACATGTTATATGTATGTGTATAACTTTCATGCTAAAAGGTGGACATTATGAGACACAAAACTATAAATTTTAAGAAGGGTGATACGAAAAATAAATAGACATTGGAATGTTTTCTTTTGCACCCTGATGGCGCATTTGTTACCCTGTGAAATGCACAGCCCGGGTCTGGAGACTGCTGCTCTTCCACCCTCTCTGGTGAGAGGTCGTGACCTTTTGGAAACAACTTCTAGGGAGCCTGCAGGAGTCTTGTGAGGGGAGCTTCAGACAGGCAGCACCCCGAATGCACCCTATACTTACTGTGGTTGTTTTCCCAAGGGTGTTTCATGTTGTCCTTAATTCCAGAGCTGGTTGTGGGTTGCTTAGTTTGAGGTTTCATATTTGCAGGCCAGGGGATAATATAACGGGGGACACCATTCTGGGAGCGTTTCTGGTGGAACTCAGCTGTTTAAGAAGTACCATCCTCTCACACAGAGCTGTCACTGACCCAGGATCGGGGTCCGAGGACACAACTAACCAATGCCAATTAATAGGGTAGTTCTACTGGTATGTTCCCAGCCGGAACTGGAGCCCACAGCAGCCCCCGGTGTGAGGGAGGCGAGGGGTCCCAGCCTCTCAGGAGAGCCTGTGGCCTGGGAGGGCCGCACCCTGCAGCCAGGGGCTGAGCTAGCACTATGGGCTGGCCCTCCCCTCCCGTGCCATGCTGGCTGTAATCTGCAGCACTTGGCCCGCCTGCCTTTATTCTCTGTTGGTTTTGTGTGTGGCCCTGTTCCCGCACTTCAGCGGAGCAGCAGCGGCCTCTGGGCAGGGACGCGTCAGGCTCTCGGCTGCAGCCCCGCACTCCTGCGTTCCTTGCCACACAGCAGGCTCTTAGCGAACAGATATTTGTTCAAGGGATGATTGAGAGCCGTCGTTTGCACAGGGCCGCACTGTGTGCCTCGGCTGTTGTTGAACTAAGCAGTGTTGCCATAAAGTTCTCTTTCTGTTGTAAACGATCTAACTGGAGGACCTCGTTTTATGTCTTTTCTGGGGTGTTTGAAATGACCCGTGACTCAACTCTGATCCTGAACCGGTCAGAATGGCGTTTCTGAAGACGGTAACCACAGCAGAGACCCCTCTGTTCCAACAGAACCTGTGGAGCCCATGAGAGGGCGTAGTTCCGGGGGACTGGGTGCCCTGGGCAGAAGCGGGGAGCCACCTGGCCTTCACGAGGTGTGCAGTGCATGACGCCTTCCGGGTTTCAAAGCCTGGTCCCAGCCGACCGCTGCACAGCCTTGTGGGAGTCAGATGGCTTCGGTTCCCCTGAAAGCCCTGGTTTGGGCTCCTTAGCAAAGATGGCTGCACACGATTTCTGGATTGTGCAACGTTACCTGCAGTCTTATCTCTCAGCCCACTAGCCATGATAATTTGCACAGGAAACAGTGATTTAAAAAACCCATCGAGTAGTGTATAGTGTACCTGTACTGACTGATCTCTTTTAGTTTAAGGATAGCAAAGGACAGTAGAATATTACTTATTTATGCCTTGGATATAGTAGGTGCTCAGGAACCATAGTTTTAATCTTACAGGTAGAACCTTTTGTCCTTGGTGTGCTGATGTACTAATTCCTACATTACGTGAATTTAGGGGGATACCACACTAGCTCCTCTTTGTTGACATCTGTGTACTGAGGTGAGCTGTGGCAGGGGGCGGGAGGCAAGGCTGAGCGGTTAGCCTGAGTAACATTAAATTCCCCTAACTGATCAAGCTAATGGTTTATCTGACGGTTATTGTCATCATTTCAATGGAATAATTGATCCGTTTCCCTATTTAAAAAGTCTTAAATGATGATAAGAGTGAGGGAGGGAAGCCGATGTTTTTGATTTAGGAGCAGAGTAAAGAACTTGGGAGAGAGTATTACTAAAGATAAATTTAAGAACAGCTATTGTGTTGCGCTTTCATTTACGTTTTTGTAAGAGAGAACCTTCATTGATGCAGAAACCGAGGTTTAATGAGAGAGAACATGTGGTTTTCGGAATCTCAGTTCTTAGGGTTTAAATCCTGTTTCTTTGCTCCAACTTTGGGCCTCTTTCTTCTTCCCCACGGCTGCCTTGTGAGGTATGGCCAGTCTCAGTGAACCACAAAAGGAATGAATGAAAGGAGAGAGGGACGGAGGGAGGGAGGAAAGAAGGTGCATGCATATGGGAATGGTGGAATTATTCAGCCAACTGCCCCTGAAAGGGGGAAACCGTGTCCCAGGGTTGGGCTAATAAGCTTATTGTTCTGGTCTAAAATGCGCCCCGTCTCTCTGCCAGTGGACTGCCCGTTATCCAGGAGAAGTTTTGTAATCGCCAGCCTGCGGGGGAATCGGGCCGTGTAGGCTTCCTTGGGAAGTGGGGGGCTCTCCGTGACCATGCAGAGAACATTTCTTTAGCTCCGGAGCCCTGGCCAGGATGAGAGGAAGTGCTCTCAAGAGGAAAACAGTTTTTGTTTTGCATTTATGCTTTGCTTGGATTTGCATGATCTTTGTTTAAGCCAGTCTGCCTGTGAGTCCCTAAATAAGTTTCAGGCATTTACATATGGGAACGGATTCATCCACGGTCCTTCACTCCCCCAGAGAAGAAGTGCTTACAACAAAGACAACGCTCCCCTGGCAGGTGGAGCCCGTGCAGACTTTGTTCACCTTGTCACTGAATGGGAAAACGGTAACAGCGAGGGAACGTTCATTGAAATGCTGAGCTGGCTCTGTTCCAGAATATTGTTTCCCTGGTCGGGAAAGCGGGCGATTTGTTTAAAGCTGGCAGCCGGCCAGTCGGAAGAGCTCTGACGCAATCGTTGCAGTAACCGCTTTGCTCCCACTGCTAATTTTAGGGCAGTTAAATCTGGGTGATGTCTGATGGCTGCTGTCGCCCTGCGTCTGGTTCTGTGCAGCTTTCTAAATCCATCCTCTGAGCCTGGCACCATCACGCTGAGCTCTCCCCGGAGCGGGCCCGGGGTGGGGGCTGGGCACGTGTGAGGGGCCGGGCCCTGGGGCAGTTCCAGGAGACTCTGCCCGTAACCTCCCAGTGTTCCTGTCATTCCGTCAACAAATGCTGGTCCCCCCTCCACGCTGCGGCACCTGGGAGGTGTCGGGGGGGACAGAGAGGAGTGCGACTCCAGGCTCCCACCTCTGTGGAGCAGCGTAAGGACGGCATTTGCTAGTTTTCTGTGCTGCGTCTGTGAGCTTCAGAGGTTTTCAAACTGAACTTCCACCTTCTCCTTTCCTGGGGAATTAAAACTAAGGAGAGAGATGATAATCTTTCAGAACTAGTTGGAGCATTGTATAGAAGAAGAGCAAAGTCGGATTCCCTTGCTATTGGAGAGGACAGAGGTGGGCTGAGGGCGTGTTGGGTGGGAAGTGATTGTAACCCGATTTAAAAACGAGGATATCTCAACTCTGGCATTCTGGGATTCCCAGGCGAGTAAGTGCGAGGCCCCTGAGGGATGGGGCCTTGTCACTTCATCCCCATCCTGTCCCCCAGCTGAGTGTCTGGCACCGTCAGCAAACTAACCAACTGATAGCATTTCAGGCCCCGGAGGGACCCGCTGGTCATCCCCAAATCAAACGTCCTCGTCCTCGTGCTGCAGATCCTGGAATGTCAGAGGTGTCTGAACAGCCAGGCCCCCTGTGGGGTGGGGCGGGGTGGGCTGCCTTCTTTGGCCATGAACTCACGACTTGCTTACTTACTGTAAGCGGCCGCGGGACGGCCAGGTGTCAGGTGTGTTAGGGAAAGACTCCTGCGTGAACGGGACCCAGGATGATGGGCCCTGATCCCTGCAGATGAGAGACTCCGTGGTCCCCGAGCGATCTGGTGGGTTTGCACAGTCAGGGAAACACCGGACGACAAGGCGGGAGCAGAGCTAGGCCTTGGAGCGCGGTCAGGACGTGAGTTTTTGTTGAGTGGCTCCTGTGCGCACTGACATTCCTGGCCGGGGGGCGGGGGGCACATACAAACCCAACACCCTGCTGTTCCTTCTGTTGGTTTGGTCGTAGTACTGCCTGCATCAGCCAGCGCTGCCCAGAGCCACGCTCACGTTCTTGCCCGGTTCAGGTTTTACAACGCCACACCTGGATTTGATTGATAAAAGCAACATTAAGGAGACACGGTGGACACTATTTTCAAAGTGGTGATGGACTTGCCCATCATCTAAGATCCTCAGTTCGATTCCTTCCCCATTGTAATTTGCTTCAAGTTACAGAATGTGTCATAGGGCTAAAGGAGAAAATGTTTTGTACTCTTCAGAGGTAGAAAGTAAGCAATTTTAAAATCGAGAAACACTTGACATGGCATTATGTTAGTTTCAGGTGTACAGCATAATGATTTGATATTTATTTATAGTGCATATTATCATAGTAAGTCTGGCTAACGTCCGTTACCATACACATAGTTACAGTTTTTTTATCGCGATGAGAACTTTGTAGATCTGTCCTCTCAATAACTTTTAAGTACACAAGAAAGTTTTGTTAACTGCAGTTAATGTTATTTTGTCCAGAGAATGTGCACACACACAGTGCTATATCTGCAATTCAGGGTCACATGTTTTAAGACTTTATATTTAGGAATTTATAGCTTTGGGTGATTGACTGACTAAAAAAGTGACTTATTTTACAATTGCTGTGAGTAATCAAAGCAAGAGTTTCATCACTTTGAGAGAATCAGCAAAGTGAGAGATCTCAACATAATTGTCGTTTCCTTCAACTCTTGATCATGCAAATTTTCAAACACACAGACAAGTTGCAAGAATATGGAGTATAGTGGACACCCATTTGCCCACCACCCAGATTCTACAACGTGTTAACATTTCACGGTGTTTGCATCATACATCTGTCCACCCATCTCTGTCCATCCATCAGTCCATCTTTCTGGGTATATTTCAAAATAAGTCACACATATCAGTCACTACATTTTACCGCCGAACACTTCAGTGTACATATCATAAACGAGTTGAAACGTTTTACATTCTTTTCAGGTGACATTTATAGACTGAAATGCATGTATTTTAAGAGTGCCGTTTTATGAGTTGAGGTGAACGTGCACACCTGTGGAACCCCTGCTTCTGTTCGGGTAAACCCAATAGCCCAGGAAGTTCTCTCAGCCCCTTCCCAGTCAGCCATGACCCCTTTTTCCCCCTCAGTAGTTTTGCCTGCTCTTGAACTTCATGTAAGTGGAACCAGGCAGCATGTGCTCTTGTGCAAGGCCGCCTTCACTCAGCACAATGTCTTTCCACTTGGTCATGCACCTGCAGAGACATTTGAATGCCAAGCTCTGCCTTCACCTGGCTGGGTCAGGTGCCCTTTTCAGAGATCGTATTGTGCAGTGATGCAAGGAGCAGTTAGTTTCTCTTAGGCATTTGTGTACTTTTATAAGTCTCATCTTCCCCTGTCCCAGCAGGGATGTGGTGGTGATACCCGATTTGGCCGCATTCTGACTGACTGGGTCTCTTCCTGCCTCTCACCTGCATATTCTGAAAACCAGGTGCTTCTGGTTAGTTTGCGAGCACGGGCCGCAGGGCTGGCTCCCGCCTGCGCGGCGTCTCCGGCCGGGCGCGCTCGCCCCGGAGAAGCTGGGTTCTGACATGTTACCAATTTACTTGTGTGTGCTGCTTGGAATACTCCAGGTAAAAGAAAATGCAGCAGTGGATTTTGCAAAGCCTTGTAAAAGAAGTTTGAAAGGGAGTAGTTTTGTAAGGCATCGCTGAAGAATAATTCACTGCAGTAAAGTTTCCTGACTTCAATTTTGTGACACTGTGTGCAGGAGATTGGCCAACTGAACCTAACACATTAGGAGATTTCAATAAAATTCTAGTTGACTTACTAAGATTCTGTACTCAGCTAACCACCCCACCTCTGTGCCCACTATTGCTGAAGTTCTGAGTTGCTGAATCATTCCAGCCATGAGTAAAACCGCAGGTTTTCATCAGCAATACTGGTTTCCTGTGTTTTTTCCTCTATTCGGTGTGCTGTTGGCATGTGAAGATCGTTCTTGAAGGCTCCATAGGTTAGGGTAGCTCTGCCCACTCTAAAAGTGACTCCAAAATGCCGTGTGTGGACAAGGGAGAAGTTGGCTTCTTCTTGTGCCCCAGGTCTAGGTAGGTGGCCGCTATCCTCCCCCTGATCCCTGGGACCTAGGCTCCTTCCCTCTTGTTTTTTACCACTGGGCCTTGGCCTTGGCCTTGGCCTCATGGCTCGGCGGAAGCCCACTGGGCATGTCTGCTGTCAGCCTGGCCGAAGAGGGAGGGAGGGAGCCCCTGGGGAGGGGTCTCTAAAGGCCCCACAGGGGCTGCACTGCTCTGCCCCTTCCTCTGGGGAACCTAATAGCCCGCCCACCCGTGCTTCAGGGGTGCGGGGACTGTCAGGTAGGTGGCTGTCCCTGACCTCTGCCCGAGTGCTGTGGAACCGGGGTTGCCTGTTAGATGGTGGGCGCTCATGCGCACACGCCCAGGTGCCCGATGCTGACTGCGTGTTCTTCTGTGCAAGGCCCCACGTGGGGAGGGACTCGGGTTACGGTGGTGAGGGGACCACAGGCACTTTCATTCTGGACATGGAGTGACTCTTCCAATAATACTTTCCTCAGCTTGTTTCTTTTTCATGGGAGGAAGTGCTGTCTTCCTAAAGTGCAGCGTAGGTCTGGGTGAAGGAAGGGAGGGTGGAGTCCGATACCAGTGAGATTGCGGGCAGGTTCTGTGACTGAAAGGACGAGGATGTAGTAAAGGGCCTCGTCAGTCCCCTGTTTAGAGTTCAGACTCATAATAGAAGGTGTGAGAGGCCCTTGGTGGATGGAGAAACGGTGACCCTTGACTCAGCGGCCAAAGCAGCGCCCCAGTTTCTGGGCCGCAGACCTCCCCAGCGGCTGCAGGGCGCTGCGGCTTGCGTGCCATTCGGAAGGCTTTTCCTTTGGAGTTGGGGCCGACTCTGGCTCCGAGAGAGGGGCAGTGACCGGTCGTGGGGCAGATCCTGCTGTGATGTCCACTCCCTTCTGATGAGCCAGCATTCTACTGCTGTCACGGAAAGCCCTTTGAACAGACTTTGCCACCACTCTGGAAGACTCATGAGGTGACAGTGGAGTGGACTGTGGGTCTCTCCGGGGTCAAGGGTCAGGGCAGTGCACTGTGGGTGCCAGCGGCGTGGGGGCGGAGAGGGGCCACGGTGCCTGGGCCCAGCTCTGGGTTCCCTAAGTCACCCTGTGGGTGTGCCGGGGTGTGCAGAGTAACCCCGGTGGCAGCACACGCGAATCTTTCGGGTTCACCTCCTCACATCCTGATGCGCGGTGATCATCGCCCCATTTCCTCCAACATGTTTGAGAGAAGAGACTTCCGCCCTGAGCCGCGGGACTGCCTCCGGCTTCGGGCTTCAGCTCTTTTCCTTGGGGGCTGGAGCGCCCCTGCTCTTGAGTGAAGCTCTGCAAGGGAATGAAACTCAGTGCTCGGCTTGCACATGCTTTCCCCCGACAAGCGCAAAGCCGGGAACAGACTCCTGGTTGCAGTAAATGACCCTGAACATTGTTTTCAAGGACGGAGAGGCTGCCCGGGGTGGTTTGATCCGGTGCGCCACGGCGTTTGGATCATCTGGAAGTTGCCCTCATTTCCTCCCCATTGCTGTTGTCTGCTCAGGATACGTTACAGATGGGTTCTGCTGACTTTGCTAATTTTGCCAATAATTTAAGCATTGAAGGATTCAGGGAACCTCCCGAGCGGTAAGAACACAGCTGCTGAGGAGAGCAGAGAAGGGGAGCGTTTCTGGAGCCTTCGTTCGGTTGGGGAGCGGGAGCTGAGCAGCTGCAGATGGGGCGCTGTCGGCTCGCACTCTGGCGCTGGGGAGTGTTTTACATCTTTTTGTTTGTTGTGAACAAAACAGCAGTGTGGAGCTTAGTCAGCGGGGTCAAGTGCGCATACGTACGTGTTGAGGACGGGGCTCTGTCTCAGCTGGAACGTTGCGCTCGCAGGGAGGAGAACCCGCCTGTGATTTATTGGTGCCTGACTCAGCCCCGCATTCCCATGCCTCCGCCGTCTGTGCGCTTGGACTTACCAGCAATGGGCGAGCACTGGCATTGGCCTTTGCCCTGGTAACGCACTGTCCCATCAGCCAAACCCTTCATCACCTCCTGCTTTCGCAGGAGCTCTCGGGGGGCCCCTGCAGGGAGCGTGGGCCTGTGTTGCACGTGACGCCAGGCCTGTTGGTCGGCGAGTCTGGAGGAGGAAGGGAGTGCTTCCAGAGGAGGGAGGTTTCTCGGGGGCCATGTCTTCATGGGAAGAGGCGGAGGAGATGCTGAAGAATTGGGAATATCCTAGTGACCTTCACGGAAGTGGTTTCACAGCACCCTCCCACCCAGCTTCTCCACTGTTGTTGGACTCAGAACAAAGACCGCGGGGGAGCCCCGGATCCTGCGGGGGAGCCCCGAATCCTGTGGGGGACGTGGACTCGGTCACCCCACACCCCGTTGGCTTCTGGTGGCTCAGGTGCGTGGGGTACGTCCTCCGGGTTAAAAAGCCCACGGCCCCCGAAAGGTCATGTTCGGTGCTCCTGGAGTGGAGGTGAACTGAGTCGACCTACATCCAGCATTGTTTGGCCATTTTATCTTCGTGGTTTCGGAATCGCCACCTGGAGGTTTCTAAAAGGCAGACCTTCCAAGTCTTGTCTTCGCAGTTGTATCTCTCCTGGGTTCAAAGTTTCTAGTTCTTGCTGCATCCTTCTGAATGTTCGGATTCCAGCTCACTTCCGGCCTTGCTGGACGGCAGCTCCGTGTCCGACACCCTTGGAGAACGTGTAGGACCCCTTGACTGCGAAGTGGGGGGCTGCTCGAGACCACCCGTGCTCTGATTTCACTGCGTGTCTGGGGTTTCTGCAGCCTTTCCCGTCAGGACAAGGGGCTCGCAAAATAAGTGTGTGAGGGACTTACAAAAATAGTATCTTCAATAATTTCTCTTCTGGAGTAGAGACATTGTTGAGTTCATCCTTTCAGTATTTTTAAATGTATTTCATTAAAAAAAACTACAAAAATAATCAAGGAGTTTGCTTCCTGGCACTTCTGTAATCCTGAGTTTGCTGTCTTCTTGGGGTGAGTACTTTCAGTGTTAAAGATAACACAAAATAAAAAAGCCCCAACTTTTATTATTAGATTTAGCACCCAAAATTACATTCCTGTGAATATAATGACAAAAAACATAACATAGCCTGGCTGGCGTAGCTCAGTGGATTGAGCTGGGGCTGTGAACCAAAGGGTCACAGGTTCAATCCCCAGTCAGGGCACGTGCCTGGGTTGTGGACCAGGTCCCCCAATGGGGGCCATGTAGAGGCAACCACACACTGATGTTTCTCTCTCTTTCTCCCTCCCTTCCCCTCTCTAAAAAAATAAATAAATAAAAATCTTAAAAAAAACATAACATAGGAAGAAAGAAAGGCATTTAAAGAATTGTGCAGTTCACAGAAATCGTGCGTGTAGATTACTATAATGAGTCACATTTACATGCATGATTTTTTATTGTTCTGCATCGTAACCGAACAAAAGTTAGGCGTGAAAGAGCAGTTCCCCATATTACATGCTAATCACACAGTTTGAACAAGGACTTTGTATGTTAGTAGTTAAAGATTTTAACATGACGAGTGATATTAGTGTACCTAGTCAGGGTCAGGTGGGGGACGTGCTATTTGCAGGGGACAATATGTATCCATTAGTTTCAATGTTTTGTTTTACTAGCTGACGGAAATGGAAGAAGACTTTAAAACACTCTGTGAGTTCAGTGTATTCATTTTAAACCTTTACCCAAAAAGTAACCAGCCGTTGGAATGCAGAGTTTATCTTCTATCTGCCCTTGGTGGCAGGACTAACAGTCTGTTCTGTGAAGTAAAGGAATCTGGGTTTTGTGTACTCTTGTGTCACAGTTGACAACTAACCATAAAACATCACAGTTGCCACACAGCCCTGAAGGGTGTGCTGGGTCCTGTGACTCACCAGACCAGTTCCGCAGCTTCCAAAGGGCTCCTGCGGTTGGACGTGGGTGGTTGTCCTGAGTTGTTAGCTGCCAGAGAAAGGAGATAAAACTTCTGGAATACAGACCATTAGAAAAGTGTTGTTTAGCGGCTGCCTCTTCTTTAAAGGGGGGTCTGGATTAGCAGTAGATGGTGTTTGACCTCAGTAAGACGGGCCTGGGGTGCGGAAGGAGCTGGAAGATGGGGAGTCCCTGGGAGATTTGCTTCTGTGCTGTGAGTTTAAGACAGAGCAGTGGGGCGCCAGGGTCCCTCTGGCCAGGCCGGCCCACCTGGCGCATGGTGGGCAGTGTGGGCACCCTGCCCCTCTCGCCTAGGGTGCGGGTCGGCTGCCTCCTGCACACAAGCCACCTCGTGTTTGTGAAGTGTGGACAGGGGCGTGGATGTGCAGCAGGTCAGGAAAATGTGTATTAAGTCGAGTCACGGAAAACTTCAAAATGTGATAATTTTTTTTTTAAATTTGAGGAGGACGGTACTGGTGGCTGATGCAGGCCCAGAGGGTGGAAGACGAGGTGATGCTGAAAACAAGGCCCTAGCCTGTGGGTTCCGACCCATCTCTTTGTTTCTGTTCTTTCAGAGTCACTTGTCCGTGTTGCAGGCGGCCTGTCCTCTGTGCAGTGGCCTCCCAGGGGACACTTGTGCTCCTGTGGGAAACTGTGCCTGGGGAGGGGGGGGTGGGAGTGGGTGCATGACCAGCTGACCCGACACCTGCAGCTGAAGACCTCAAATAGAGCGGCCATGCGGTGGCCCAGGTCAGAGGCTGAGAGGAGCAGGGGGAGGCTGTGCACCGCCCTCACTGGTCCGTTCTCGCACCCCACACCTTCCAGGCTGAGCTCTGTGTGTGGCAGTGAAGGAGAAGGTTAACAATTGTCCAGGGGTGGGGGCTGTCGGGGTGAGGCACTCACCCCCGTGAAAGAGCCACATTCAACCCATAGATGCATCCGTGAGCGTGCTCACTGCAGTAGTAATTACAACGTGAGAAACTGGAAATAGCGCAGTGAGACGTTAAATTATGATTCTTCATGTGATCAAGTAATTTAAGTCAATTAAATATCTTGTTTTATAAGGCCATTTAATGACATGGGAAAATGTTCACGGAATATTAAATGAAGGAATTTTCTTGCTGAGTAGTGTGTGTGACGATCGCAGTCTCACGGGGACGCTGAGTGTGCACGTGCGTGCACTGGCAGAGAGGGAGACCCCGAAACCTTCCCAGTGGTTACTGCCTGCGGTTGTGTGACGTGTGAAAGACGTTTTCTTGCCTTTGCATTCGTTGTACAGTTTTCCTCGAATGAACACAGTTTTGTAGTAAGAAGAAGCACGGCGTGAAAATATTTGAACTGTGTGACTCAGTTACGCGTGTCCTTTAAAAGCTGGTAGTCTGTTTCAGTGTCGCTTCCTGGCTCAGCGTCGTTCAGATTATATAGTTTATTGTAATCTTCCTTGATTTGTCCTTCTGATTGTATGTATTTAACAGAAGATTTCAAGGCAAGTAATCAGCAAATATTTACTAGGTGCCTATTATGTCTCATAAATATGTTTTTGGTACGTGTTATTTACCATAAAAGCATTTATAATCTAAGTTAGTATCATGTAGTAGAACTCCTTTGAAAATGATTTGCTTATTTTGTGTGTTAGCATCAAAACATTATATATTTTTAACCTTTTGCCTATCATCTTTCATTTAAACTTGTTACATATAAAATACATACATGTATAATTTAATTTCAGGAATTTGTTCTATTATTAATAATATAATGTATTATTAATACATTAATAATATGTAAGGCACCAATAATGTATTATTAATACATTAATAATATGTATGGCATTATTAATAATGTAAGGCACTGAATGACTTCCCTTTTATACACGTTATTTTATTTAACCTTCACAGCTACCAGTCCTTTACAATGGGGGCATCTTTCTCAGTTGGTATGAGTTAAATTATAGACTTCGGCATTTAGTTTAAAAATACCATTAATGCTCTTTTTTCAGTTTGAGAGCAGAGATCCTTTGACTTATTTTTAGCAATATAATTGCTGCACATATTTTTAGCAATATAATTGCTAGCCTTTGATATTATGCTTTTTGACATTTACATTAAAAAATAAAAATTAGCTAATTTGTAAGTTATAAGGTCTCAAAAGGACAGTTCATTCTTCTTCCACACCTGTTAATGGTTCTATTAAAATTCTGAAATGGCTTATTAAATTAAGTGCAGTGTCAAAGGCGGATTGTCTCTCTCTGAGTTAGTCTGCATGACTTATGAGAGCATGACTTAAGAATGAGGTTTGAATAGCAGCCCGAAGTCAGCTTTTAGTATCTGTCAAGTGGTAATGATTGTAGACAAGACGCATTCCGAGAGCAGGCAGGCCACTCTCCTGCTGTTACAAAAGGTGCCTCTGAAGCAGATTACGCGTTGCGTCCTTGAAACTGCTTGTGCACGTTCCCATCGCACGTTCGAGGCCCAGGTGCTCGGCCTGCACGTGCCCGCGCCCTGCGTTCTGCAGGCTGAGTCGGAAAGCGGTGACTGAGTGGCGGTAGCGGGACGGCTGTGCACGTGTGCAGTCCGTGGGAGGCATGTCGTGTGCTGTTGCGCCCCCTACAGGTGCTGGTGCCCTGCGTTTGGCCGGCTGGGTCGCAAAGTGGTGACTGAGTGGCGGCGGGAATGGTCGCGCATGCGTGCAGTCCGTGGGAGGCGTGTGCTCTTGGAGAATCAGAGTCCCGCCTTTTTCTCACAGTTTTTAACATTACGTTTCACCAGCCAGCGTCATTTCAGTGGGACGACTGTGAGTGTCAAAGTCTCTTTCCTGCAGCGTGCCTCTTGAGTGCCCACCGGGGTCAGGTGCCGTGTAACCCAGTGTTTGAATCTGAGCTCGGCGCTCCACTGGGTGCGGTGCACCTGGACATCCACACCCCTAACAGGGACCTCGGACCCGCTGCGGAAGGAGGCCGTGAGATCGCTGGGGATGCTTATCTGGGCACTTTGCCTGCTCCCTGGCACGCTGCTGGGGCTCAGTGACCCTGGTGACTGTTGCTCATGTACGTGACGAGCTCTCCTTGTGCCGACGTGAGGGCGCAGGGAAGGGAGGTGGCTGGAGATGAAATGATACCGCTGCCTGTGAAGCCCGGCAAGTTTTGAATGAACAAAGGTTTTAAACTCAAAACAGTAAGGATATCAAGTGCTTAGTCTGGAGTCACACTCTTCTCATTAATCTAATGAGAGGCAGGAGCAAAGGTGGTCTGAAGACAGTTGGCTGGGGTTCTGGTGGGAGGGCCCCCAGGCCTGAGCACCTGCTGGGGCCTCTGAAGGCTCTTCAGCTGTGACAAGGGCGAGTCCTGAGTCCCCTGCTTGTAGGGAGTCCCGCTGGTGGAATCGGGTCCGTTTGTCTGAAAGGTGCCGTTCGACGGGTTGTGGATTGCATATGTATCATGTCCATTTCTGTCAAACTTCCAGAGCTTAACTTCTGGCTGTCCAAGGTATCATTTTGCTGGATATCCTGTTTCTTGGTAGGCAAAAATAGGTAACTCACATCTTTCCGATAGTTTCTATTAGGGTTCAGAAAAGATTACCTTGTAGTGGTGTAGCTGGGGCAAGGAGGGCCCCAGGTGCATCTGAACACCAGTGGGACCCCACTTGTCACCACATGCGAGGTGAGTGCACCTCGCTGTGGCCTCATGTCCACCAGCCCTCCTCCCCCTCACCGCTGTGGTTCCTGGTTGTTTGGACCCTCTGACCTGCCCTCAGGCCCCGTCCTTCCGACTTCAGCTCCTTTTGACCCTGGTGAACCCCGCCTAGTACACCGCCTCTGTCGCCTCGGCTTCAGGGGCAGCGCTCCCTGCGGTTCTCCACCTGCCCCCGGTCATTCCTTCTCTGCCGTTGCCGGTCTCTTCGGCCCTGAGTCCCTGTGAAATGTTGGGGTGCCTTTGGTCTCTTTTCCTGTCTTCCTATAAGTGGCTCCTTTTGCTGCCTCAGTGACGGTGACCCCAAATCTTTACCTGTTCGACCTTCTCAGCCGCCCCTGGCCATCTTCCTTGGATATTCTGGACACGTTTCAAAGTAAATGGGTGTGTTTTGGGTCCCTTACCTTCCCCCACAAATATCTGTTACACTCTCCGCTGCTATTGCGAATGTGATGTCACCATCAGCCTCGTCTGACAGACAGTGCGTGTGGCCTCCTAACGCAGTCCTGGCACCGCCTCTGTCCCCTTGGTCACCAGCATCTGCTCGGGCTGCCCGAGAAAGGCCTCTCGAGTCTGTCTTTTTCGTGTCCACTATTCCTGCTTTACCTCAGGACACTTTTGCCTCCGAACTTTGAGATAACTCCCTGGCCTGGATCCGCTGTAGTAGCCACTACCCTTGTGTGCTGATTGAAATGTCAGTCAACTAAGATTAGATAAAAATACAAATTTAGCTCCGCAGCCTCACGAGCTGCATTTCAAGTGTTCAGTGGCTGGTTGCTGGTGGCCCTAATGGACAACACAGGTGGGACACCCTTGTCACTGTAGAAGGTCCTGCTGGCCCTCCTGTCCGGCGGAGCCCCCTGCCCCCAGCTCTCACCCCCTCCACCACGTCCTTCCTGTCGCCCACAGTGTTGTCTTCGCAGAAGCAGCGATGAGTTACGGCACCCCCTGCTTAGAAACCTCTGTTGGGTGCTGGGTGCCAGCTGTGCCCCTCAGCAGGGCAGCAGGCCCTCCCTGCCCTGCCCCTGTCCCCCGTCGTCTCCCTGCCCTCCATGCAGGAACTCCGGCCCTTGAGCTCCAGCCCGCAGGTGGGCTGGAGCCTGCGGCTTCTGTCCCTCTGCACAGCCCCTCTCTGCTTGGAACGCCCCCTCCGTCCGCCCTGCAGTCTGCAGGCCTCCCGCACTCCATCTGCCTGTCGTGGCTTCACGGCACGTGTTCGCTCTGCTGGCCTCTGCGATTGAGGGGTCTCCAGGGCGTGGTCTGCTGTGGTTTTGTCTTTGGCCTTCGGGGTCACTTTGTAAAACACCGTGTACTCCTTCCCATGGTGTTTCTTCTTCTTCTTCTTCTTCTCCTTCTCCTCCTTCTCCTTCTTCTTCTTCTTCATCATCATCACAGGTTCACATGATTTATTTTGGTGACTAGGAAGCAGAAAACATTTAAGGTCTTACAAGACGAAAACAAGCTGAGGGTCAGCTTAGTTGGAATAACTCTTTGACAGTGTAATTTGAGAGAATCGTTGAAAATGTGAAGACTTCGGGGAAGTTTCTTATGTGTGGGGTTTCGCTAACATGGCTTGAACGTTTTGGCATTTTTTGGGGGGAAAAAGTCTAGGTTTATTAAGAGAATTCATCATTAACCTGTGTTTCTTCCAGTGTTTTCCTGAATCCAGAACTATCCTCGAATGTGTCACCCCAAACAGAAATCTGGCTAAGACACAGAAAATCGGGAAGGCTTATGAGTTTAAGGGGTTCCAATTATTTTTTCAAGAAGACTTTTCTGATTGTTGGCATTTTGAATTATTCCTTTGTACAGTGCCCTGGCGGTTTTTGACTTGGGTGGAATACATTTTAAACTTGGGAGTGGTGTACCCTGGTAGGATTTCAGTGAGAAGGGGAGGTGGGTAGACCGGGGTGGGGGGGCATCTATTTCCAGGGAGGTGAGGATCTGGAAGCTGTTCCCTGGAACTCCCCTTCTTCACCTGTCCCCTGTCCCCTGAACTGTGCACACAGACGCCTGGGAGCGTCTCGAGGACCCTGAGCCTCGGTTGGAAGGCGGCTGTCTAGACGGGGCTGTCTTCGTCACTGTCTGTCCCAGTGCCTGGCCTGGGCTGGCCTGGTCTGGGGTGGCTGGGTCCCCGTTAACTCCCCATAGCACCCGCTGTGCGCAGCGGTTCCCCTGCTGTCCCTGGAGGTGCAGCTGGGGACTGCTTCTGAACCCTCCCCCTCCCCGTGCGTGTGTCTCTCGGGCACCACTGGTCACAGGAAGCCCGTTGCTTATGCTGTGCCTTGGGGAGGAGTGGAAGTATTTTTGTCCCGAGAAACAATGTGTTCATGGAGGCCGGCATGATTGGATCACGCGTTACGTAACCGGCTTTCTGGGACGGCGCAGAGGATGGCCCCGGCTGCGGGGCTGCGGCCTGGGTGTCCCGAGGCTCTCCTTTCTTCCCCGGCCTCCTGTGGCCGCCCGCTCTGGGACCGGGGTACTCTGCGCAGCGCTCAGGGTCAGCCCTCGGTGGGCTCCGCGGCAGGTCAGCGGTGGGCCGCACCGTGTCGTCCAGCAGGCGTCTCTTTAATTCAGGTTGTCATCTCTTACAGTAAATTACATAAGCGGACACTTTTGGGAAAAAAACCCAAAACCAACCAACCAACCAGCTTCAGACAGCAGGGGTTTGGTTCTCGGCTCCTGTAACCCTTCTGTCTCATGTGGCCACACCCGGCTGCCGGTCCAGGGACCAAACCTTGGCCCAGAGGAGGCAGTCCTGCCCCCTATACGTGCGGGGTCACCAGAATAAGCTGGAAACGCTTGATTGAAAATAACAGGTAGTGCTGCCCTGGCTGGCGTAGCTCAGTGGATTGAGCGCGGGCTGGGAACCAAAGTGTCCCAGGTTCGATTCCCAGCCAGGGTACATGCCTGGGTTGCAGGCCAAAACCCCCAGCAACCACACATTGATGTTCCTCTCTCTCTCTCTCTCTCTATCTCCCTCCCTTCCCTCTCTAAAAAAAAATAATAAAAAAAAATAAAAATAAAAAAAAGAAAACAGGTAGTGCTTATTTTGGCCCTAACTTATTAGGGAAGAGAACTGGGGAAAAAAAAGTTGATTTCATAATTTGGCTTTCAGAATGTGCTTTCTTATTTTGCTTAATACAGCCCAGCACAGATATGCAAAGAAATGATTTTTATTTTTTTCTGGTAACTCTCGTCACCAGCACTGCCCCTTCCTTTGAAAACTCGAAGTGGGGGTTCTACATCCTCCCAGAGCTCAGCATCAGGTCCTCCGTCATCCCTGGCCAGCATCCGCTCACCCGTGGCCTTGTTTTGGGCAGGTTCCTGTCATGGCGCCCCTTGGACAGCGGTAAATGCCGGCACGGATCATTGGCCCCGGTTTCTGGCAAGGGCCCCGCATAGGCTCGAGTTTCCTCCCTAATCGCTGGTGCATCCCTTGTTACAGTTTTTCATCTGATAAGTCTGAGTCACACCCAGGTTCCAGAAGCTGCTTATCTCGGATGGGAGATGCGTAGGTAGATACGGCTTCACCTACGGGCTAGTGAGCGGTTTGTTGAGCGCCTCTGAGCGACACCCATCTGCAGAGCCTTCTCCGATCGTGTCCTGGCCTTCCTCTGGCCGTGCGATGACAGTCGCTTACTGCGGCGCGAGGCTCAGGCCTTGGCCCAGGCTGTGGGACAGTAGGAGGCTCTGCTCAGGGCTGCTGCAGGGGGTCCGGGGGGGCTGGTCTGGGGGCTTGGCTAGGCAGCTCTGCTCCAGGGTCCTCGCCTTTACACACCTCTCGGAAGCCATCACGTGCTTCCTTCCATAAGCCAACTGGGGTGAGCACCTAGGGGCACACACTGTGGATTGTGGCGTTCCTGGGATTGGTAACATGTTTGGATCTGATTGTGTAAGTAGGTGAGACAGCTTCCTGTAACGGTACAACTTTGCCATCGGCCAAAATTCTTATTGGCAGAGCTTTGCCGAGAAGCTGTCAGGGCTCCGCTGTCCTGAGTCCTCCTGCCGAGTGGGGCGTTAGTGGGCTGGCTGCCAGGTGCAGGAAGCTGCCACTGGGCTCTGTCCCCTGTGAGTGAGACTCACGGAGCCGTCACCAGCTTCAGTGTGGGCGGCTTGGCCTCAGTGGCTGTGTTTCAGGGGACCACCAGCAACTCTGTCGTCTGTTTAAATCAGAGTATGGCCCTGGCTGGTGTGGCTCAGTGGATTGAGGGCTGGCCTGCAAACCAAAGGGTCGCCAGTTTGATTCCCAATCAGGGCACATGCCTGGGTTGCTGGCCAGGTCCCAGTGTGGGCCACGTGAGAGGCAACCACACATTGATGTTTCTCTCCCTCTCTTTTTCCCTTCCTTCCCCAATTTCTCTATTAAATAAATAAAATCTTTAAAAAATAAAATAGAATATGTAATCCGAATGCAGGACCGCCAACCCCGTGTTCCGTTCTGGCTTTAAAGCACGTGAGCAGGGCCCCTCACCTGGTGGACACTCACTGTTGCTAAGTGGAATAAGGATCCTCCTGGATCGGATGGGATTCAGGTGGTCGGAAAATTGCTTGGTCAGCAGCTATTGCATTAAATTTAATAAAAAACCCCCAAAGTTTGGAAGTCTTTTATTGGGGGGATGGTGTCACACATACTTGAGATCAGCCGGTGGTCAGAGATTGAACTTGTCTCATGAAGGCGTCTCAGGGCTGCCAACTTCGCCGCACGAGGTCAGCACGTTTCCCGCTTGAGCTGCACCTGAGAACCTTGGTCCATCGCGCAGTCTGGCTGACCAGTCTCAAACCTTCCATCTGCATGACATCTCCGATGCCTGCTGGACGAACCGGAAGACAACGGGTGTCTTTGAATCGGGCACAGCTGTCTTTTAAATGGACTCTGACTGAACAGAGCGAGTTTGCCTTGGAGAAGCAGGTGACGAAATTGAGGCGCTCCTGGCCGGGCCGAAGCTGGGGTTGCTGGAAGAGGCGACGGAAGGCTCTCCCGCAGAGGACAGATACTCAGGAGGAGGAGCTTATTTACACGGCGGAGTGCCTTGTCCAGTGCCTCAGGCTCTGCCTCTCCAAAAGGAATTTGTGTTTGGGTTCTGGTTCCACCTCTGAAGTTCGCAAGTCCCTACCATCACTACACGGCCAAGAGCAGCCTCCCTGCTCGGACCATGACAGCTGTGGCCCGAGCAATTCTGCTCACTCCCAGATCGAATCTTGTCACTTCTTTGCGTGGAAGTCCAGGCCGCTGCCTGTCACCCTAAGGGCTTTGTTCCCAGGCCTGTGCTAAATCTACTGTCCCCACCTTGAGCCTTCCCATCCAGACTCTTTCATCCTGCCTCGCTTCTCCGGGGGGCTGCCTCCCCTGCCTGCACGGTCTCCTTTCCGCCTTGGGCCCTGCTTGGCCAGCTGCATCCCCCGTCCGTTCTCAGTTCAGCCCCAGTGCCGAGAACGCTTTCCAGCCTGTCCTCCTCGGTTCCGGCCTCAGCCCTGTCCTCCCTGAGCATCCCCGCTGGCCCGCCACGGCCGTGCCACCACTCTGTCCGCTTGTGGAGTCACCTCCTTCCCTCCCAGGCCACACGCTTTGGGGGACAGAGACCGAGTGACTGTCTTACTTACCATTTGAGCCTCAGTTTCCAGCACAGTGCCGAGACGTGCTGGGCAGTCAGCACGGTTTTGTGAAATGAGGGAGAGTAGGAGTATTTCTTTCAGGCTGCAAGTGTGTCTAGTGTATTAATAGCCACCTTTCAGACAAACCAATCATGGCGCAAACTCAGGTATCCCGGCAGGTGGGGGCACTGATGGGTGCCGTGGTTTAATTTCAGCTGTATCCACAAACTCAAGAGTAGGAGGTTGTTGTGTCCTTTCGGGAAGTGAAATGGGTACTGTGCCCCCTTCACAGATGTTGGGGGCTCTGGGGTGCTAGGGAGTAGCTTCTTCTTATCCTGCCCACACTCTGGCAGAGTTGGAAACTACATGCAGTGAAAGTAGAGACGAAACCCTCCTCTGCTGATAGAGACTGAGCTGGAAGGCCGCTCGTGGTGGCCGTGCTGAAATGGCCCTGCTGACAGAGTGTCAGGGTTTGGTTACGGGGGCCTGGAGGACCGTGGTCTCCCCAGTTTGGGCCCTCCCCCTTCTGGGAGTGAACGAGCCCTGGGGTTCACTAATCTAGTCCCGCCCAGCGAGAAATGGAGAAGTGCTTCTCAGGAACAGGGGTTCTTTTTTAAATAGTTTTTTTTTAAGATTTTACTTATTTACTTTTTTTAGAGAGGGTAGGGAGGGAGAAAGCGAGAGAGAAACATCAATGTGCGGTTGCTGGGGGTCATGGCCTGCAACCCAGGCATGTACCCTGACTGGGAATCGAACCTGTGACATTTGGTTTGCAGCCCAAGCTCAATCCACTGAGCTACGCCAGCCAGGGCCAGGAACAGGGGTTCTTACAGACTCTTCTTCCCTCTAGTGATGGCTTCACCATCAAAACCAGTACGCTGTTGCCTGTCCAGAGACATAAACCATGGTCTGTGTATGATTCGTTGAACTCCAGTAGTGAAGCACCCTGTGCTTTCTCCATACGAACTTGGGTATTTTAGAATGTATTGGTTGACCCAAAAAAGATTATACAGGAAATGTCTTAACAGTTTTTTTGGGGGGGAGGGGGTTCAATTCTGAATGTTTCATATTAGGGTAAATACATTCAGTGAGCAAAGGATCATGTTAGGGTCCCTCCTTGTTTGTGATTTGGGGCCCAGGGGTACTGATTTGGTTGAGCTCTGACTCTGAGTCACCTTCAGCGACAGAAGGACTGGCGGCAGAGTGAATTGGGAGTCCGTCTTGGGTACAGGAATCACGGGCGGGAGCGGATTTCCCCGTGGCCTCGAGGATGCTGGGGACTCCTTGGTGCCCTGCTCCCTGGTGCAGTGCCGGGCGGGAAGACAGTGGGAGCCAGAGGGAGAGCAGGCAGCTGGGTGTGCGTGCGGTCTTTCCCACGGCTGCCTGGAGGGAGCCCCGGTGCAGCCCGGCAGGACCCGCCCCGGGACCACCCGGCACCTGGGCTGGTTTCGAGGAAGACTTGTCTCCTCTTCTTCCTCCTCTGTCTTTGTGTCTAGCCACCACCCTCACCCCATCGCAGCTTAAAACCCGCCTTCAACTCTCCTTAGTCAGGTGTGTTCTGAGGGCCTCCTCGGTGAAGGGAGCGGCTTTGACACTGACAAGGGAGTTGCGCTTCTCTCCCAGCCGTGACCTTCTGGGGTGACTGCCAGCCATTGTGGAAGACTGCATCGCGCTGGAGCTGACTCAGCGTTTGGCGGGGGCCCATTCGATCCCCTGGACTAGTATTTGAATGGCGATTTCCATTTGTTTATAATCAAACGAGGACTTTTCCTTTGAAATTCTTAAAGGAATAAAACTCACATTTCAGATGTGTCCAGGTCAGGTTTTCCTTTTTAAAAAAGCATGCCGATGGGAAGAAGATGGTCATTCACTGCACGGACTTGAATTCTGAGGGTGCACATGTAAGTGTAAATATGCCGCCCCCCGGAAGTTAACGTACACACTTGTGGAAGTCAGGCTTCTGGACACCCCTGTTGTGCAGGGGGCGCAGCAGATGACTTCCTAGCCTCAGCCCGGTGTGGGCCGGACGGGACGAGATTAGTGTGCCGGCAGAAAGTTTCCAGACCCCCAGCTCCTCTCCTTTGGGAGGAAGGTGACAGCTGAAGAGAGTCAGGGTCGCCCAGTGGCAGACGTGACCGCTGAGCACAGAGAGTAGTGTGCCTCTGACCTTCGCCCGTCCTTGATCCCTGTCCCCCTTCCCTGGGCACGGAGCCCCGTGTGGGGGGAGGAGGGGGATTGCTTCGGGTTGGACTTTTCACTGCATCCTTAGGGACCCTGACCCGTTTGTCTTCTATGGTGTCATGTTTTTAGCCCGTTTATGGCGAGTGAGGCCTTCCTCCCTGCCCTGCGGCTTTGTGCTCTTTGCGCTGGAGATGGAATGGGAGGGGGGGGCGAGGGTTCTCTGTGTGATGAAAGGGAGCAGCGACAGGGAAGACACCGTTGAGACCCAGCTTGACCCCTCCCTCGCTCGCCGTCCACCAGGGGTCCCACCAGCAGGGCGGCTTTATGCTAAGTGGCAGGGCGGTGGGACGGCTGGCGGCAGCGAGGTGATGTGTGGGCAGGACAGGGCCCCCTGGGAACCAGGCATGGCCGACTTCGGAACGTGCGCCTTCCCCGAGGTTCCTTCCGGGTCTTCGCAGACTTGGCTGCACTTTGGAACCATAATCACGGGAGAAGGGGGGTGCATTTGAAAAGCCACAGAGGTGGGGGCCCCACCCCAGAGATTCCGGTTTAGTTGGAATGGGTGCGGCCTGCACGTCCCAAAGCCCTTCAGAGATCCCGACCTGCAGCCTGGGCTGGGGGGGGGGGGGCCCACCGGCCCAGCAGGAGCACCTGCGGGAGCTGAGCTTGCTCTCTGAGCATCTGGGTTATTGTAGTCTCCACAATTCCAGGGGCTTGAGTTTTTTAAAAAGTTCAGTGGCGTTAGTTTCAGGAGAGACTGTGACTAGTTCACAGTCTCTGGTGACTGATTCAAGAAAGAGCCTCTTAAATTTAGGTGACTCAGCCCCTGAGGGCTGTTGGGTCAGGAGCAGCTGCCGTGAGAGCGCACCTTGGGGCCTGCCCGTGATCCTGAAACCTTCCCGGGGGAGTTAGGAGGAGGCTGGGCAGGGAGCCGAACCGGCTCCCTTGGTGCTGGTCCCAGGTGTTTCTCCCAGGAAGAGAGTGGAGACGGAAGTTGCGGGAACAAAAAGTGTGTGGGCACCATCGCTGCAGACAGAGCTCTGGGAACGTGAGGTCAGGAATGGGGCTCGGGGGAGGACCGCTGCCCGGCTGCAGGCCCCTGAGTTCCTTCCTCGGTCAGCAGCGGCTGCTGGTCATATCCACTCACTCTCTCCACACCGCCCCTCCCCCACCCAGCCACTTCCTGGCCCTGGCTACATTCTTTCCCCCCTCCTTTGATTCTGTTTCACGTTCGCCTTTTATGTTATCAGCGAGTGGGAGAACTGGTTGTCACGCTCTGCTGGGATGCAGGGTGCGGTGAGTTCACTGAAAGACTGGAGGGGCCGGGGGCCTGGAGAAGCAGTGGGGGCTGGGCCAGGGAGACAGGAGGTCAGAGACCACCAGAGGATCAGAGGTCCGGCCCTCGGCCCAGCGGCCAGGGAGGCAGCTGAGCAGGGCTGCCAGTGTGGTTAGCACTGACCGACCGGTGAACGAGGCAGTGCCCGCCCCGGCGGGGTCTCTGCCCTGGACGTGTCCACAGAGAGTCAACACCCCTTCAGTCCGACGGTCCCCGTGTTTGCCTGTTCACGTCAGTTGTTCTGAAGATCACCACCCAGCTACGTGAATGTGGCTTCCGTCACGGGCGGATTTTTTAATGGGGTATTTTTGTGTTTGTTTTGGAGGATCTCTATCTTTTCATTTTATTTTCACAACCATTTGGACAAGTCTTGCCGCTCTGCTAACTTTCAAGGTGCCCAGCAGTGTTTTGCAGATGGTTTGGAACATCGCTCATCATTTTAGCGAAACCATAACAAGTCACTTATGAAAAGCGCCTGAGAGGCAGTGCATCCGTTCTAAGAGTTATTTCAAAATTCCTTATTCCACAGAGCTACATTTTTGGTGTAACATGGCCCATAGGTCAGGCCTCTAAGGGAACAGCCCTAGTGACTCTCCGGCTCACGTGTGGGAATATCTCACGAGCAGGTTGGTGTACACACCCAGTCCCGAGGCTGCGTGCATGGAGCCCTTCCCGGCCTGTCTCCCAGCCTTGACCTTGGCCCGGGCCACAGCAGCAGGGACTCACAAACACAGCCCATCCTTAGGCCTCCCATGAAGCAAATGGACGTTTCTTGACTGGAAGTCTGAGTTTGGCCAGAGAACTGAACATTTGAAAAGCCTTTTTGTGGGACAGTGGGGCATTTCACTCAGAACTTCCAGAGAAGACATCTCCATGTTGTTTTGAAAGGGCCGTGTTGTGTTTAAGCGTGTGACCTGAAATGTAGCCACGTATGCGGCCCCTGAGAGACGCCGTGCAGCTGGCGTCCGAGTTTCCTGGGGAAGCTCAGGATGCACTTCACCCGTGTGTGTCCAGCCCGGCGCTCGGGCCACCCTTGAAACCCAGACTCACTTGAGGCTAAGAACTAAAGGAACCGATTTTCAAGCCCTGGTTGGCGTAGCTCAGTGGATTGAGCGTGGGCTGTGAACCAAAGTGTCGCAGGTTCGATTCCCAGTCAGGGCACATGCCTGGGTTGCAGGCCATGGCCCCCAGCAACCACACACTGATGTTTCTCTCTCTCTTTCTCCCTTCCTTCCCTCTCTAAAAATATAAATAAAACCTTAAACAAATACAGGAACCGATTTTCATTTCTTCCAACGAGCTTGGCCCCTCGTCCATTTTTCTAGTGTAGGACCTGAGAAGGGACTTTTCATTCAAGTATTAGCTGAAGTTTGAGACATCAGTTACTCATTTTTATTTTACATTAAGAAACTGGTCTTGTTGCTAGTTTTCTGAGGTTCTTTAAGGAGAGGTTGGAAAGGTTCTGAAAAACAGTTCTTAAAAAAAATCCCAGGAACCTTATCAGTTGACCAAGTTTTGGGGTACCAATGAACATTCCTGCCTTCGATGGCTGAGAATGTGCCTCTTCTTTCTCTGATGGCTGAGACAGTCTCCTAGCGTCCCAGGGCCAGTGGTCTGTCGACAGCATGGTGCATCAGCTCTAGTTTTACTTCCACAGGTACGCCAGGGGTGGTTTTGATTCAAAACCGGCGGTCTTGATTTATCATAGGATATGCCCATTGTTCCTCAGATGCGAACATATTCGGGGCCAGGATCCTGTCCCACCACGAGGAACCTTTGCAAAAAAACAAGTGGCAGGTGGCCCCACTCCACTCCCCCGGGTGGAGATGTGTTTACCTCCGGAGATGGAGCGAAAGTAATTGTATCTGGCAGATAGCGGAGTGGCACAGGCGGGCGGCCCTGCCAGCTTTCGGAGGCTTCTATCTGTGCCGCTTCCCGTTTTAATTCAGACAGTAAGTGTCTGCAAATGTCTGCGCTAAATATTCCTCCCGCTCTCAGACGCGCGCGTGTGTTTCTAAGAACGGACGGTTCCACATTCCGCTCTGCCTCCCCTTTCTCTGGTGGTTTATTTTCAGTAGTAAATGAGTGGAAATAGAGAACTCAGCCATCTTTTTTCTCTGGGGCCTGGGAGCCACTTTTCAGCAGTGATCAGCGGGAAAGCAGAGGCAGGGCCCAGGACGCACCCGTGGGCAGTGGCCCTCAGCGGCGGGGGGGTGCCTGGAGGCCCAGGCTGTTGCCACGTAACTGTTTTTATTTCTTAACGTATTCCTAGTAAATTAAAAATTAAAACACGAGAGATGACTGCAGGCCCTGTCAGGCGAGGATCAGTTGGAACAGCTCTAACCTGTCAACTGTTTGCACAGAAAGAACCTCTGCTCACTGGAAGCCTGGTGGTGGGGGGGTGGGGGGGTGGGGGGGAGGTGTTTGGTGGGGGAGGGGTTGGCACCAGGGCCCCGAGCATTTCCCTCATTTCCATAAGGGACAGCAGCTCCTAGACTTTCTCAGCCTCTGCCCTGTTGCGGCCCCACTGGGGGGACTGGGAAGCGGAAAGAAAGCCACGTCAGGGGGCCGACTGCACCGGGGGCCTGAAAGGAGAGCAGAGCTTCGAGACAAAAGCCGGAGGCCGACGAGCCAGACAGTCACGCAGGTTACTGGTTAAGCCAGCCTCTGCCAGAGGACACAGCCAGGCGCCCCCCGTCCCTGTGCCCCGCTGGGGGCAGCTGGCTGGGGAGGGCTTTCCCGGCAGGTCCCGTGGAGCTCTGAGCCCCCCGCCCCCCGCAACAGTGCCCACCCGGCCCGGCTGCTGCTCTGCACCCGGGACCCACCCAGCCAGGGGCAGCGCGGACGGGCGAGGGGGAGTGGCGGCAGCCCTGTCCCCGTTGGTCCCACGTGACAGGACGGGTTCCAGCCCCCCGCCGACCAGTGTGGAAAATTTCTGGCCTCTTTTTTAAACCCCTTCCCAGAAATATAAACAGTTGGATTATTTTCCAGTTTAGTCAAGGAAGTAGAGAATCATATGGGAAATATTTGTGTAATAGGCAGAGCCACTCATTTTGGGTTGCTGAGTCTTTCCATACACACACACGTGACTGTTTTCTTGTGGTTCCCGTTTGGGCTGACACCTCACACAAAGCCCTCTGCACAGGGTGTTGGAGGGTCAGGCAAGGCAGGGGGGCGATGGCGAGCGCTCTGCCATCCCCCGCCCCCCGAAACCAAACCCATGCCCACACCCGCCGTGTTCTGAGTCTTGTCCTCTGAGCAGCCCTTCAGCTTCATCAGGGTGTGATGCCTTTGTTCCAACCTGTGCTGAGGAAGGTGTCACAGAGCAGTTCTCCCCGTTGGAGTTGTCCGCTCAAGCTGACGGGCTTCCATTCTCCCTCTAAAGGGTTACTTCTCTCCCAGGTTCTTTGGCTGGTGCCTGGTGATGAAGTCACCGTTTGAGGTTGTGACTTTGACCTGCTGTTAGTTGGAAGATCTCACCCTCGTCACTGCAGGGCCACTTCTTCTGTTCCGGGGCCGTGCAGGGACGGGAGGAAGGCGGGGACGTGGGCCACAACTGCTGGGGCAGGACCCAGCGCGGCGTGCGTGTCTAAGCAGGCTCCCCCGCAGGAACTGGGTAGGTCTGGGTCGGAGCGCGCACCTGGCTGCGGGTGCGCCGAGGTCTTCCAGAAGAGAGTGTGCAGGGACTGGCGCGCCTTTCTTCCCCCAGGGATCGTGCTCACATTGCCACTCTCACCGACTTCAGTGCCTCTCTCTCCCCCTCCTCCTCCTTCAGCTTTCCAACTTGGGCTGAATTGGTGTTCTGTGCCCCCCAGACTGCAGCTGGGCACAGAAGCAGCCTGAGCCTCAGTGAATCTTATCGCTCAGTGTGGTGGCGCCGTGTTTCAGAGAAACGGGAGTCATCATCAGGGGTTCTAGATGTGAATTCTTGCTTGGAACAGTCTGCCTGGTAAATACAGAGGTGGGAGCGTGTGGGGACAGGGAGACGAAGACGGTGTGCACCCCTGGTGTCCAGGGTCCTTTTCCTCAGTGGGCAAGGGGCAGGGAGAGGTGGCGGTCCCAGGCAGGGGCTGGCCAGCATCGCCGTTGCAGGGACCTCAGCCGGCCCTCCGAGGGGGCCTGTGCTGGGCAGGGACGGGCTTGGTCTGCCGTGGGGTTTTAGTCCCAGAGACGCTGGAGGTTGAGCCGCTGCGGGGTGTCTGTTTAGCTGGGCGAGCATTGTCTCAGGAGTTAGAAACCTCGCTCCCTTCTCTCAGGCTCCTGTACTTCCCCATGGGCAGTGAGGTTTTTAAAATCGTTCCTGTACCTCAGCAGGCCACGTATGAATGAGGGCGCACATGTGACTGCCCATCGGTGTTTTCTGGGTTCAGGACAGCGGATCTGTGCTGAGATCCGCAGAGTAGCGTTGTGGAATTCACAGAGCACGGAGGGAAGATAAAGCAGAAAGCATCACCGTCCGGGGTCCAGGGGCAAACAGGTCTTTGCCCGTTTGAGTGTCTGACAACTGCTTTGTTTGTAGATCGCTCCTGGGGTATTTTTAGAATTGAGCACCTCGCCTTAGGTTTCCATGCGTTGTGATCCCTCCGCAGACGTTAAAGGGGACAGGGAAGTGAGGCGGAAAAAAAAATTCTGCAGAGCTCAGCCCAGCCGAATCTCACTATGGTAATTAATTGGCAGAAAATCAATAATTCAGCGAGAAGTCTCTCAGCCAATGGTGGCAAAAGACAACACAGTGGAGTTGGGAGCCTGCACAAGTATCTGTGGGCTAATTGGGTACATTTACATACGGTGTTACTGTAGTGTCGCCCTGACACTAGTCACTTGGGAAATTCGTAGATTAACGGAGGCCCGAATGTTTAAACACTTCAGCTGTTTGTCCCGGAAGAGAAACCACCCTTCGTGTGTATTTGGTTTAATGAATTAACGTGGAGCCATTTTTTGCGTTGCCATCTGCCGATGGAGACACCTCAGCTCACACCTGCCGCCTTCGTTCCCTACCCTGGTTTCCTCGTGGGAGTCGCCTTCGGAATGTCCCCTGAAGGTCGTGATTCTCCAACGTTTCTCTCAGGACGTTGGGGCACTCTTAGGAATTGGCGAGGCCTCAAGGGCTTTTGTGCGTGTGGGTTGTACCTGTGGATATTTACCCACAGGAGAAATAAAGCCCAAGAGATTTCTACAAATCATTATTAAATTAAAAATAATATCAACCTACTACATATTAACCTAAGTACTGTCTCTGTGAAAAAGTGCCATTTTTAAAAAACCAGATGGAATCTTACTACAAGTGTGTGTTTTAATGATTACGCTGTCCTTGCTATCTGGCGTAGCAGACAGCCGGGTTCTCCCCTTTGCACCCACGCTCGCTCGGACGTGGCGTGTTGTTCCGGCTGCCGCGTGTGAAGACAGCCAGCCTCGCGCAGCTAACCTCGTGGGTGGGGGCGGGGTTCGTTTCTCTCTCGATAACTGTGCGTCTTCGTCGATACTGCACTAACAAGCAAGTGGGAGTTTCCTCAAGGCTGGTTGGAATGTAGATTCCGAAACCATGTCTAAGAACTTATTTTTTTTTTAATCCTCACCTGAGGACATTTTGTCATTGCTTTTTAGAGAGAGGAGGGGAGACAGAAACATCCATGTGAGAGAGAAGATTCGATTGGTTGCCTCTCACACACGCCTAGATGGGACCGAACTGCAACCCAGGCACGGGCCTTGACCAGGAACCGAACCTGCAGCCTTTCAGTGACGAGCTGACACTCCAGCCAACTGAGCCGCACTGGCCCGGGCCTTATCTCTGAACTTTTAAAACCCTCTTCCGTGTATGACTTTACGTGTCATGCATTGGCCATTTAAAAAAAAAATCTCCCAAATATTGATACGTTTCATTTTGCAGTGTCAAAAAATTCCTATCACCAATTAATTAGAAAAGTCTTTAAATGTAGGTTAAGTTTGGAATTCACAGTGGGTCTGATTATATGAGTTTCACAAAGTCTGATTTTTGCGTAAAGCTTGAATCTTATTTTATCAGGTGTTTTCCTTGGGAAAAAGGCCCATTTTATCCCTGTTTCTGCCCATAAAATATCTACCAAACAGCCATGTCTGCATAACCGTAGTCCGTACTTTCCAGTGGAAGCTGACGTTCCCCAAAGAGGGTGGCTCCTCCCCTCCCCGCTCCATCTCAGGTGCGTCTCCTGGCCTCACCTGCACGGTGCCTGGAGCAGCAGGGCTCCGCTGCGGGCTTCCCGTTCTGTCCCTGGACTGCTGGGGAAAAAATGTGTCCCTCAGGACAGCGACTAGATAAAGTTAATTATCCCTGTTTTTACTTCTCGTCAAAGGCATCGAGCCCATCTTTTCATCTGTTTATTTCATCTGTTTATTATTACTTGGCGGTACAGTTACAGGTAGAGGTGCCACTTCCTGGCTTTGCGGCAAGGCGCCAGGTATGGTTCCTTTTCAGTTGTGGTGAGAGTACTTTGGCCCACGGCCCACGTTTTTGAGACCCATTGCTTAGGGCCTGTGAGAAAGGTGCCGAATGAAGCAGAAGCTCAACTCTACCTGTGCTGACGGAGTAGCCGCGCGAACGGGCTGTGCACAGGGGCCGGTGGGTGGGTGTGGGGCTCGCTGGGGGGGTCGGCTGCTGCTTCCCTATCCTCCCGGTCAGTGCCTGCGCTCATATTGCACATTTAGTAGGCTTTTAAAAAACACATTTGTCAGGTGATGATTTTTCTTGTTTTATAAAAGCAATAAAAGAGGGGGGCATGGGGCGGTACTGCCCCTCCCCCCTCTGCCCCGCCATCCGGCGGTCTTCCTTAGCTACCCTGGTCCTTGTGGTCTGCCTCCCGTTCCATCAGGGTCCCTGCCGCCAGCTGGGTGGAACCTCCCCAACAGCAGTGACCGTCACCTCTGTCCATGGTGGCTCAGAAGGCTGGCCTGGGCTTTCCCCCGTCGGGAGATGTGCCCAGTGTAAGGACGGAACCGGGTTGGTTATGACCTTGGCCTGCCTGTGTGTTCCCAGCTCCTGTCTTCCCAGTGTTTTTGCACCGGGATTAGGTGGTTAGGCAGTTTCTTTGGTCTTCTGTGTGAAGTATCAAAAATGTGTTCTCCTTGCATGCTCCCGGAAGAGGAAGGTGTTCGTGCCTAAAAAAAATACCTTGTCATTTCTATCAGTGAGTTCCTCCATTCTTAAATTTACCTGGGGGCACGGAGGACTACTTGATACTTTAATGGGCTAGAACTGCTGCCTCCTTCTCGTTTGTTTGTTTGTTTGTTTGTTGTAAGTGTAAGTCACTCCGGGTGGCCGGAGCTGACGCTTTGCCCCACTGCGCATTCCCTTCCGTTCTCTGATCTGCGGGCAGCGATGATGAGCCCCCTGGAACCCCCTGGCCGAGTGCTCAGGCCGGGCAGGGTCTTCAGAGCCTTTGAGACCAGGCTGGGTCCCTTCAGCTGCTCTTTTCCTCAGAAATCCCCAGTCGTCAGGGTGTTGCGGAGACGAGGTACTTGTCTAGATAAAATGAAAATGTCTGATGAAATATTAATAAATGCGTTATTGGATGTCTGCTCCTGAAGATGGGCTGAGAGAGACCGAGACATCTATTTCATGAGCGTCTTTTTAATTGACTTCACCATGATAAAAACTCCGAAGGACCTCGGTGAAACCCGGGCCCCGCCCTGTCACCGCGCAGAGCAGATGGGGCTCCAGGAGGGCCAGGCTCTGGGCTTCGCTCTCGTGTGGGTTTCCTGGGTTCGCTGACGCGGCCACACCGAGTAAACGTGACCTTCCTTTCTGCTGGCCTTTGTTTTGAAACATGAATCCGGCCCTGCTCCCTACGTGGTTTTCTTTTACTACTGTTGTTATTTCAGAGGTGCCACCTTCTCCAGGCTTGCTCATCGTGCTTTGCTTGCTCCAAGCCTGTGAGATATTTCATTTAGCCCCAGCGTCTGCAGGCGCTTTCGGGGGCGTGGCCTTCCGCCCCTGCGCCAGGTGCTGGCGATTTGCATGCTCCGAGTCAGGCTCTCCGCACCCTCTGCTCTCTGCTTCCTCCTCCTCGGGCTGGTCAGATTCAGGGAGCCCTGTTAGGGGGGAGGAGTCTCACGGGACTCTCTTCCTCCTCCGTTCTCTGTGTGTTGTTTCATTGTCGCATTTCTTGATCTTCTCTGTGCGCGCAGAGCTTCAGGTGTCAAGTGGTTGGTTCCTTTGGAGTGGAAAGAAGTTTTGAAGGTGAGCGAAACAGGAAGGAATGGGGAGGAGGAGAGAGGATATCAGAGAAGATTATTCTTTGATCAGTTTCCACTCATGCAAAATTCCTAACCCCGGCCTGTTTCTTTCCCCGACTTAGTTAGAAACTGTACCTCTTCCTGTGTGCAGGTGTAACAAGGCCTGCGTTGTTCTTTGGTGATAGGATGACCACCTCCACAGATGAGGTCACCCTCTGGGCAGGGTAGGGGATGAAGGGTCTCAGCTAGGTAGGAAGCATCATCCTCTGGAAAAGTATACTCTGCTGCCCACGTTTGTCAAATTGTCATCTAAATAAAGGTGCGTATTGGTACTGAGGAAACTGATGGACGTTTTCCCCAATGGCAGGTAACGGGGATGGATGGTTACTTATTCTCTCTGATTACATTTCAAATAAAGATCGGCATCTCGGTGGAGGAGGCGCAGGGTCCTCTGGAACCTGAGCAGCACGAAGTGGTGGGGCTGGAGTGAAGGCACAGCCGCACGATTTACTGTGTTAGATGCACATCCGCCGGACGCTGTCCTCTTCCGTCAGAGACAACCGCGCAGTGACTGAGTAACTGCCCCGTCAGATTTATTTCTTCTCTCCTAATTGTAGTCAGGCCTGTAAGTGAGAAATCTCGACCAGTTTATTTTCCCTTTCTCACTTTTCTTCTGTCTGGTTTGCCCGGCTCATCATAGATCTTCATCCGGCGTTTTACATAAGTCATATTTAAGTGTGATTTGGGAAGTTCATCCGGTAACAGGGCCTGTCCATTTCAGTGTCAGAGCACAGACTCGGCATTAGCAGCCAGATTATCAGCTGGGGCGTTTCCACCTCCTGTGGAGACCTGTATGTAGTCCCTCGTTTGAGTTTAGACTTTCTTAGTTTGTCGTGGTTGCTGTGAGTACCTGTCCTAGTGATACCAGGGTCTGCTCAATTTCAAACACACGTTCCTCTTTCTTTACATTGATTTATCCAGTGCATTTCAGGTTTGTAACCAGATTCCCCCCATCTGAAGATGGCATTGTGGTGCCCATACGTCAGAAGACCTGTGCTGAGAGTATAGGGTGCCTGGGCTCCCTGAGAACCTGCCGTTCAATCGTGGGTGTGCCTGGGGTTGGATCTGCGTCTAGTGTAACAGATACACATCACTGAGGAAAGGGATGCGCGTTCTTACTTGTGATCCTTTGCCAGTCGACATGGAAACGGTAAAGCAGACGAGCAAATGACGGGGGGGGGGGGGAGGACATTTGTCAGCTGTGCGTGCTGTCCAGCGTCCTCTTTCTTCCTGGGCGGGCATGCTTCCGGTGACGCGCAGGAACTCACCGCAGACACCTTCCTGCCAATGAAATGGCCCTCCTTCTCACGTTAAAACTGTTTCATTACTCATCGTGTTGTACACGCTGCGCAGGGGAGACGGGTGTTACAGGCAATCCCGCGACTTCTCGCTGCTCCACCCGCTGCCTAAGCGAGTCTGAGAAACCACGCTTGGGTGTGTGAGCACCAGTGGCCGGGCAGGAGCTGGGGCGTGAGGCTGGGGAGGCTGCCGGGGCCGAAAGCTCGGGCTTTGGGGTCCCCGTGGAGCAGTCCCAGCCTTTCAGTTTCGGCGTGGCAGGGGCGTGTGGCTTCCGAGGGGTCTTCCTGATTTGTCTTGCCTGTGGGAGATGCTGAAAGGGCCCAGACCGTTTCCTAAACCACATCAAGGCCACCTCAGCAGTCAGGGCACCTTAGTTATTTGCTCCTAAAAAGTGAACGTAACAGAGAAAATTAATGTGATGGATTTAGGGAAAGGGGTAAAGACTTTGAACTAATCGCGCCATCGTCGTCAGCAAATGTTTTGGAACACGGGAAGCTGGCCTGCTGGTGATTACTCATTTCTCCAACTATTTATTGATTAAGTGTTGTGCCAGAGGCTCTGCTCATTAAGAACTCAGAATTGATGGTAGCAGGCAGCTCCCGATAAATCCCTTGTGAGTGTGAGGCTGACGGAGACACGTGAGAGCAAAAGATGCAAGTCCATCCTCTGGGAGCAGAGGAGGACAGCGGACTGTTTATCTGGGAGGCTTTTCTTAGAATGTTTTCCCCCTGGAAACGCCTGGGAAAGTTCTGTGAGAGCCAAGGCCTTTGGCCGAGGCAGTGAGGGATGGTGGACACTTTGGACGATGGGGACATCTGGAGAAAGGGACAGAGGCAGGAGACTTCAGGGCACATGCACTCGGGAACGGGCATTCGTTGTGTCCTGTGACGCAGGTAAAAGGTGCTCGGAGTCATCCTTTGGACGATCGGGGGGCTGTTTTGAGATTCAGGGTATGTACGGTGCAGTGTTGAGTGGGTGTGTTTGTCTGGAATGGTGGTTACGAGTGACCCACCCAGCATGGATGAACTGCAGCGGGAAAGGGGAGGCAGTGCCCAGGGGCCTGGGCTGTCCCGGAGCAGCACGCTTCGGTCACTGCCGGAGCCAGGGGCTCACACACCCACGGTCCTGGGGGCTCTTCCTGGCTCTGTGTCTTGGCTTTGCCTGTGCTGCGTTGCTGAGTGCGTCACTTCAGCCCATTTCCCGTGCTTCCCTGTGCTTCCCAGCAGCTGTCCCCACCCCCACTGCACTCAGTGCCCTCAGTAGAAGCCAAATTTCTCTCTCCCAGGATCCCAGGTGTGTCCTTGAGAACACGGAAGTGCCTGTTCACGTCCTTGAACTAGTCACTGAGGTGTGCCCACAGCGGCCGTGGTCGGCACCGCACTGAGGGCGGGGCGAGTCCCTCCTCTGAGCCAGAAGGCGGGGTGTGGAAAGGCGTGCTTAGCAGCTGGGGCCCAGGCAGCAGAACAAGGCAAGAGAGGAAGATCGGGGCTGTTGGCCGAGGGCGGAGGGGAGGTTTGGGTGGCAGGTGGGTCACGCACGCGGTGGCAGTTGGCTGGCTGGGCACAGAGATGGGTAAGACTAGCCTAGTACCAAAGCAAGTGATTGACGGCAGAGGTGGGCATGGATAGGTAAGCTCACTGAGGAGGGTTGTCCATTAGGTTGAATCTCATGAAATTCCTGCTTTTTCCAGGTACAAAGTTGCGGAATATGGGTAATTTCATATGGTCCAGCCTCTTCTCTGCAAATTCCCATTTAGAAATGCCTGTGTTCTGTGCTATTCTCAGCGGCCTTAAGACTCTGGAAAGCCAGTCTTCCTTTCCTTTCCTCTTCCCTCCTTTTTCCTTTCCTTCTTTCCCCTTCTCCCCCCACACCCCTTCCCTCCCTTCTTCCTCCTTTCTTCAGAGGGTATTTAGTGGGTGTTTTCTAAGTGCGGGGCACGGTGGGCGGAGCATGGCGGTCAGTCCTGGGCGTGCAGCCCTGAACGGTGCCTGGTCCCTGTCTCCTGGAGTCTCGGGCGCAGACATGAAAGACACAGCCCCCTGTGCTCCCAGACTCTCTGGGTGTGGCTGGCCATTCAAATGTGGCACCGATTCCTTATTCGGTGCTCTATATCCTGAGGAACGTCTTCTGAGGCATGCATGGTGGTACCCTTGGAGTGGCCGAGGTCTGGGGCAGGTTCCAGCTCTGCGGCCCAAGGCCTCACGCCCATGCCTAGGATGTCCCCGGGGCCCACTGTGCTGGCGAAGGAACCGTGGCTGGTTGCTGGCCCAGAGCAGGGGCAGAAGCAGGGATGGCTTGTGCAATTGCCAAGTTCACAGGTGCAGGGGCAGAAGCAGGGATGGCTTGTGCAATTGCCAAGTTCACAGGTGCAAGGGCAGAAATCAGCACTTACGACTTTGCCCCCGAAGAGATCTCAGTATTCTGAAAGGAATTTGTACTTTTAAGATAAAAAAAGAGTGACAAAAAAATGAGCCTCTCTCTGATGCTGGCTTTCCCTGAATACTAGCAAGCGCATCCTGACAGTTGACGGAGAAATGTGCTTTTGAGCTGCATAGAATATTTTATTCTTCTCAGTGGAAAGGAAATACTTGCCTGTACTTTCTCAGGGCCCCGTTGCACCGGGAAGACAGCCGACAAGCCTTCTGGGGAGAACAAGGAGCCAGACCTCTGCCTGCCTGCCTGCCCGTCTGGGTCTCGGGCAGAGCCTAGCTTCCCTTTGCAGTGTGAGGTGGCCCCTGTGAGCGGGGGGCAGGGGGCATCTTCCTCCGCTCCCCCCAATGTCATAGCCCAGGACCCCAAACTTTGCTGCTTAAGACGACTTTGGTCACTAAAAGCTCATGACATTTTTTCTCTGAAGCCAAAACTAGGCAGAAGATAATAGCCCGTTGTCTCCTGTAAACCACCTACCTGCATGGTGGGAAGTGAAGCAAATTTCTGAGGTCCCTGATGCCGCTTGGAGGATCTGTGGTTTCCTTTCCTGGCAGTACACACAGCAGCCCTGGACAAGAGGGGGCGGCTACGGTGTACAGGATGTTTGCCGCGCCGGAGGAAGGAAAAGCGCCAGCTCCCCAGTCCTGCTCATTGTGTGTGGGACTCGGCGTCATGAAAACCACCTGCCGGAGAGGAGACGCGGACCAGGGCCCGTCACGGAGCACAGGCTGTCTGACCAGTGGGCCTTTCAAAGGCTTGCTTTCTTCTGTGTTAAAGTCAGGGGTTTATATTTTATCAGCACAAAAAAGGTAGAAAACCCAAAAGCCCCTTTAGAGGAAAATGTGGGTTCTAAAACTTTGAAAACTGTTGATGCTTTAGAGGACTTGAGTGTTTAAAAAATTGTACAGGTTCATGCTGTGTTTGCCAGAGTTGTGTATCACTCACAGTGCGATGATGTGTCCTCGTGGCCGCCCCCCAGTTGCTTCCCGGTGTATCTGTCACCACGTCTGGGTCCCTGGGGGCTGTGCTCCACGGCAGAGGTGTCTGTCTCCTTCAGGTTGTCAGCTTCAAGAATCTCCAAGCCTGTAAGAATTTTTATGAGTTTATTCCAGCCAAACTGATGACAATCGCCAGGAAGCAAAACCTCAAGGATTGAGAAAATGCCCCAGAGACTGGCAGTTATGCACCTTACTTTATACAGTACAGTCAAAGGAGGGAGCATTAGAAGTTACCTGAAATTTATTGGTGATAGATTAAGGAGATGAGAGAAGGCAAAGCAGGGAAACCTCTGGGACTGGATAAAAAGGAAGAGGAATGGATGTATACTTCTTTTACGTTTGAGAACATAGCATAGTTAACAGTTAACAATTAACACGATAACTATGGCAATGAAAGGGATTACTTTGATCTTCCAAAGGCATGTTATCAGGTATGTTATTGTAGATGCAAAAAAAAAAAAAAAGACAACCTCTAGGTTCAGTTAAGGTGCAGACTGACCTTTCTTAGGGAAAAGCACTGCCCTAGACATGACTACCCACCACGACCGACCTGCTCTTAGGAAGTTCTCATTTCAGACCCTCCTCTGTGGTTCCTTTGCTCTCTGAGTTTGTGAGTCTGCACCGCAGGCCTCCCCTGAGCTCGTCAGGTTAGTATGCGGCCCCTTTTACGTGCACAGGGTCTACCAGCAGCTCCTGCAGGAGCCGATGACTAGCAGGTGGTGGGTGTTCCCTGAGTGGACGGACGCTTGGTTGGATTTAATAAGCGGATGAAAAGGACATCAGAGACCCAGTAATACATTCTTCTCTCATCATTTTGTGTTGGAAAGCCTTTTGGATACATATTTTGGAGTTTCTTATTTTCATTGTGGGAAAACATACGTTACAGATTTTCCCATCTTGACCATTTGCCGCTCGGCCGCCAGCCGGCATCCTCCTGTAGAGCTTTCTCGTCTGTCTCCGTCCAACCCTGACTCCCGCTCCCTCTCCCCGGCTGCCACCAGCCCACTGTCTGTCCCCATGAGCTCGACGGCTCTCGGGCTCCTGTAAGTGGGATCACGCCGTGTTCGCCTTGTGTCCAGCGAATTGCACTCAGCATAATGACTTCTGGGCGCATCCGTGTTGTAGCATGTGATAGAATGTCTTTCCTTTTTAAGCCTGAAAACTATTCAGTTGTTGGATGTACCACAGTTTGTTTACTCATCCAGCTGTTGATGGACACTTGGGTTGGTTACACCGTTTAGCTGTAGTGAACAATGCTGCTCTGCACATGGGCGTGCAAATATCTGTTCAAAACTGGGCTTTCAGTTCTTTTTGGTCTACTCCCCGAAGTGGAATTGCTGGAGCGTAATTCTGTGTCTCATTTTTCAAGAAGCTCGTCACACTATGTGTTACATCTTTGTGTCCAGAACTGGCTCTATTGGATGCACAGGTTATGTTGTTGAGACTCTCTTTCCCTCCCTTACCCCTGCACATAATCGTAGACTCAGATACAGCTGCGGGACCAACCATTGGCATCTTCATCAGTGTTTCGTGTTTCATAAAGATGGAGACAGATGGAAAAGGTGGGCTTTCCAAAGCCAGGCCAAGGACGGCCGCCTTGGCAGGTGACCCTGTGATTTATCCCTGGGACCCCGGGTGTAAACCGGGCTGTTGTGGGGCACCCTCTGTATGGGGTCTGCCTTCGCAGGAGGCAGAGTGCAGGGCTCTGCGAGCATTTGGGGGAGCACGCCGACAGCGTTTCTGATGCGCCGTGCACAGCTTGCGGCGGCGTGCGTGCGTGCGTGCGTCCGTACGACGTCAGGTAGGCGTGGGAGCGCCCTGCACGCCTCACTCCCCACTCCCCAGTCGTTGGCAGACATGCACGTGATTGCCGTCTTAAAAAGCGATGCCGTGGAAAGACCGTGCACTTGCGTTCACACCCACGTTGTATACCTGGCTGGGCCTCTGTGGGCGGCTGACCGGTCCCCTCTTCCAGGAGGCGGGAAGGGCGGTTCTCAGGAGTGTGTGCATTTGGAAATAACACGTGCAGAGTGTGGCTGAGCCCTGGGGTGTGGTCAGCGCTGCGTCCAGCGTGGATGCACGGGCTGCGTGCAGGGCTGCTGCAGTTTCGAAGAGGTTATTGCTGAAATCCACACCACAGTGTGTGCTCTTGGAGTTGTGGTCTTGCACCCCTTGACACTGAAAAATCACTGAGGGTCCCGAAGAGCTGTGGATTACATGGCTCATCTCTGCTGATATTTATGATACTAGAGTCAACATCGAGAAGTTTAAAACTATTCATTTATTTTAAATGGCTACAACCCCTTTACACTTTGTTTTAAAGAACATGCTTTATGAGAATCACCATCTTCCACCCCCCCCCCAAAGATGAATGCAGAGAGTGACATCTTGCATTTGCACAGATCCCTCTTCTCTTTGGTTCAAGAGAGTGCAACTCAGTCCTCACGTCTTTTGTCCTGTGACCTGTCACTCACCCCCTGGAGAGGAGAGGAATGGGTCAGTAATGTCTCGGCTTCCTTGTGGAAGTGGCTTTGCCCCCGTGGACCCCTGGAAGTGTCTCAGGAGCCCCCGGCCCCCTCCTCACACATGCACACGCTTTGAAAACTGCTGCCCACGACCTCTCTGCCGTCTGACCTGTCTCTCTCTTCTCTCGTAGGACCTGCTCCTGGTCGTGAGCGTGGGACCTGCCGTCCTCCCCAAGGTAGGCACCCTCCCCCAAGACAGCACTTGGGCTTTGGAATGTGTCCTGTTAATGGGTTTTTCTTTAAAGGTTGTTTCTGTTCCCCTTGGCTTAAGGTTTGGTTTCTTCATTCCCCATGGCAAACGTGGGTGAGCGGTGCTTTGACTCTGGGATCGCTTGATTCAGGAGCGACAGAGGGCGTTGCTAGCAGGCCCTGTGAGTGTCCCTTCCTCTGCTTAGTGGATGCAGTTTTTAAAAACTGGTTTGGACATTGATACACGAGTGCCCCCTTGATGAGAGGGCAGCGTGCGAGTGCGGTGGCGGGAGAAGGGCTGCCTGAAGCGCCCTCCTGGTGGAGGAGTGTGGCACAGTGGGTGTGCCGGCGCCGGGAGGCCACTGTGAGCGCTGGCAGGAAGACCCTTGCCTCCACCCTTCACCGTGCTTTCAGCTGGCCTAACACTCAAATCCACAGGAGGCGGGTCCACAAGAGAAAACGACCAAATTTAATTACGCATGCGCATCTGGGCGCCCAGCCTGCAGGAGGGGTCGGAGGCAGAAAGGACAAGTGGCCCGTCTGGCATCCAGAGCCCAGGCTGAGGGAGGCACCTGGGGGGCTCGGGGAGGGAGGTCGCGGCAGCGGGAAGAGCAGGTGTTCAGTAATCAGGGGTTTTCTCTGCCCTGTAGATGGGTCACGGATGTTATTTCTGGTGATAGCTCTTACTCTGGGCAAGGCTCCTTGTTTAAACTCTTCTAGGCAGTTATGGGAAGGCAGGCATTTCCCTTGAGCCCACAGGGTCTCGGTTGTCTTTGGCTTAAAAGAACCCAAATGCCACAGAGGGTGGCTCGCTCCGAACCTCACACGAGGAAGGCAGTGGACGGCGCAGGGTGGAGGTGGCCAGGGCTTCCTGGAGGAGGTTCTCCGGGCTCGGGTGGGCCCCGGGCTCACCGTGGACACCTCCCCCGGACACAGCACAACGGCACAGCCGGCTGCTGCGTTTTCTGTGCTCATATTTTAAAAGCCAAAAACAAAACTGGGGTTGTTTAATGCATACTATTTTTCGAGTTGCTTTTTCTCCCACTTGCCTATGTAGTGTAGAGATCCTTCCATCGTCAACATTTAGGTAGTTCGTACTTATTCTTTTTAATGATATATATGTATATATATATATGTTGTAAAGATTTTATTTATTCTAGAGAAAGGGAAAGGGAGGGAGAAAGAGAGGCAGAGAAACATCAATGTGTAGTTGCCTCTCGTGCGCCCCCTACTGGGGACCTGACCTGCAACCCAGGCATTTACCCTTTGGTTCTCAAGCCAGCACTCAATCCACTGAGCCACACCGGCCAGGGCTGAAATACTGTTTTTAATTGTGTGGATGTACTCTGTTCAATCCCCATTGAAGCATTTGGCTCTCATTAACCAAATGCTTGTGTGTAGACTTACATAACTTGTCAACTGAGCTTTGTCTGGAAATGAATGACAAAGATTTAGTGAAGGGTCTTGGGATTTGAAAATTGTAAGCACAAACATGAATGGAGTTTTCCGAGATGGCTGGTACCATTTGCTGCAGTGCTGTGTATTTCAGCCTTCCGGTTTCTGAGAAGAACCTTGGACTCCTTAGACATTTCCTTATTGGAAAGGTGTCTTTTTAAAGGCTGGAAGGTCTCATTTCTCCTGCTCTGCTCTCCACATGACCTTCAACCCTCTACCTTTTTGAAATCAAAATAAGTATTGGCAGGGGTGCTAGGCTTCTTACAATCCTGTCCTTTATCCTTTTTGGCCAATTTCATAAGGCTAATGGAATTCTAGCACTTGAAGGAACCTCTGGCGGGGGGTGGGGGTTGCATAATGGAACTCCATTTACTTAAAACGCTCCCAGACTGATACGTTGCTCATTGTCCTGCCCAAGTCTCTGAAGAAACAGTAGCGTTGCTGGATCTGTCTGCTGGGGCACAGCGCCGGGGTGGCAGTCCTTTGCTCACTCACGGCAGCAGGGGGCCGTCTGTTAAGACCACGTCCGAACCTGTGCTTGACCCCTAACTCGGGAGCGTGGGCACTGGGACACGCACTGGCCTGCACGGAAAACACCGGGGTGGGGGTGGGGGGATCTTGCATCGATTCTCTGAGTGCGTTCTTTTGTTGCTTATCCTCCTGGAGTTTAAAGTGGGTCAATAGAAACATTTTGCAGACCATGCTTGAAACATTTCACTTCATATCCCATTACTAGGAAGATTTAGAAAGGGTAGCTGCCTCAGGCAACTGATCTGAAAACCCGAAGACCTCAGGGGAGGGCGCCTGGGCTCTCCCGTCGGTGCGTCCTGGAGGGCGGTTGAGTTTGGTGTGTCATTACCGAGCCGTTCCGTGTGAGTGGTGCACTCTGTTAAGTGCCCAGGGAAACAGGGTGACTAAAATGTGGCCCTTCCCTGTCAAGAGTGTATGCTCTACCAGGAAGAAAGAGTGTGTACAAACAGTTCCAATAAAGATTCGATCGCCGTCACCATCGGGCATAGGGGATGTCCATGAGCCCAGCGGAGCCGACCCTGGGCCTCTGGGCTGCCAGAATGCACGTCGTAGGCCTCAGCACACACGCTTGAGTGTGCGAAGGGGCACGTGTAGACGTGCACCTTTTGGTGTCTTTTATCGGAGCAAAACTGATACTTAGAAAGGTAATCTGATGGGTTTGCATATGGTCGCAGAGGTAGGAGAATTTGGTGAGGCCTGAGGGCGCAGGGCAGGCTGAGCAAAGCCCGACCCACGAGCCCCCTTTCTCCTCCTCCTGTGCCGCGGGTTCCACGGCCTCCCCCAGCCCGGGAGAGCGCCCCACCTCCGAGGCCGTCACCTGAAGGAAGTGGACTTGGCCTTTGACTGGACAGGTCCTGCACTCTGCTTTTTGGTGGACCGATCTTTGTTGGTCCGACTCAGAAAGTTGGCTTTGCACTTGGAATTATTTTCCTGAATGGACACGGGAAGGCGCCCTTTTCTTGGTGCCTAGCAGCTCCTTCCTGTTCCCTCACTTTATTCCCACTCCTGTTCTTACCACTACGGTTCTGTCTAGTCGCGTAAGTAACACGTGCTCTAGGTTTGTTACATTACCAGTACTTGTTCCCAAACTGGAACTGATCAGCCTCATCACACTTCATGGATTGGTCTCGTTTGCAGTATTTTTGCAACCGTTCTCTCTTCCTCCTAATCATTATCATTGCACACTATGGCAGCGTTATTTGCTTGCGATTTACTATGTGGCACATGTGTTAGTGCTTCACCTGTTCACACTCGCAACAGATCTTGGAAGTAGGTATTGCTAGCCACGTTTTAAAAAGAAGGACACCGAGGCCCGGGGAGATGAAATGATTTGCTCAAGGTTACATATTTATGGAACCTAGAGAGGCGGGGCTTTCACTCACCTGTGCCTCCGGGGCAGGTGACCGCAGGAGAAGACTAGGTCATCCAGGTGGTCTTATCTAACTGAGATTTGGGGATGCGATCTTATTTTCTGCAGGCAGAGATGACAAGAACCAAAAAGAAGAGTTTGCACGATTATATTGATGTCATCATATACCCTACTGATCACTCATAAAGATACACATACTGCTATTGTACAAGACCAGACAGAACCCTAACGAAACTTTCAGAATGTGTGCAAGAATGATGTGAAACAATCCTTGTGTGTTCTGATACTCACACGAATGTTGGATGAACGCCCTCTTCGTGGCCGACGCCTCACTGGAAGCACTGAGCCCCTTGAGCACAGTCAGCCCCGAGTGTCATAGAGTCGGAATGGTTTCCTGATTAGCCAACTCTTCGGCTTAAGCAGATTCTTAGTTTAAATGCTGATGCTGCGTGACCTGGGAAGGGCGGTGAGTGTGACTGACAGGGACTGTGACCGAATGTGAAGTGACACTTCTGAAATGTCATACAAAATGTGTGAGATCCACGGCCCAACTCTGCATGCCTTCCACAGTGTTTTTATGTGAAAGACGTCACAGCAGGCGTCACAAAGATGGGACTCTGGGCATTGCCCGAGTGAGAAGCTGCCGCTAATGCCCGCCAGCTCCTGAGCCTGGAAGCCGGAAGGCTTTCCACAAAGCACATTGTAATTTTGTAACTTAAGTCTCAGCACGCCTTGCGTTCTTCCCTTTGTTTGTTTGTTTTATTAAACATTTCTCTGGAGGGGATATCAGTGGAAGATTGCATAAAGGAAGCATTCAACGAGGAACAATGGGTAGTGTAAAGATGTTGATTCTGAAGTAAAGTAACTGTTTTTCCTCGATAAAAGCACTTGGCTTGGAGGTGGAACCGTCCCATTTTGAAAGTCACTCCCAGCTCCCACAGCCCTTCTGCCATTTCTGCCATCCAGGAGGCTTGGGGATCTTGAGTCACCGGGTCCCCTTCACACCTTGAGGCACAGCAGGAATGAAGGCGTGGCAGTCACCCCTTCCAAACCGTTTATTTAGAGAGAGAAGGGAGAGACCACACGTGCAGTGCGTCGTGCTAAGTTTTACGTGTGATTATCTACGAACCAAGGGGACAGGTGTCCGAGATCAGGTTCTCTGACTCTCCTGTACTCGGTGCCGGATGAGGCTCCCCGGCGGCTGTGAGCACCTTCTGTCCCAAGGCTGTGTGTCGCCCCCGGCAGGTGCTCTGTCCTCCCTGCCCGGCAGGTGCAGGCTGTCCTGGCCGGGGCCACACCTCCGCCTGAGGAAGCCAGTTCCAGCCACATCCAGTGCCCTGCCGGCTCCCATGTATTTGTACAAACCAAACCAAACCAAACCACAACAATAAAACCATCTGGCAAATGGACTCAGTGGCGATAGTATGGTTTAGTGACAGGAACTCGGAAGAACCTTCCTTTTACAATGCTCTCCGGGCTGTGAGATTAGTAACTTGATGCAACCTTGGGCATTGACTCGGTCTTTTGAAGGGTGCCACGGTTTTGATACTGGCAAAGGAGATTTTTATCTGAATTCATCGAAGCGATGCTTATAATAACAGAGCTGGTTGTTGCCTTCTGATTTCGTCTGAAGCACCAACTAAACTCTGTAAGGCCCTGTCGTCGCGTTCCCCAGCTCAGCTCTGTCCTTGACCCCACGATAAAAATCCAAGGTAGAATTCTTTATACATATATGAGAGAAAGAAAGGCAGATGATAACTTAAAATTGGGGATTAAAGAGTATTCCAGTTCAGGTTTTAATTCTTCACGTCCTTATGATCATATCTGCCTTGAGTTGTGTTCTGTCCAGCGGTGGTTTGTAGGAGGGCAGCGCTGGTGGCCCCTTGGTGGCCTGTCCGTGGCAGGCTCCGCCCCTGACGCGCACCCCGGCCCCGCTAATTTTTGCGGCCTGCCTCTCTGCCAGCGCGGTGGACCTGACTTGGCCCGACCGCCTTGGGTGTTGTAAGCAGTGGTTCTCAGTGCCGCTACCCATCTGGGCCTTTCGAGAAGCTGTTAAAAAATAGCCGTGCCTAATACTTAGAAACCGAACTGGAAACTGAATTTCTGACATCTGTATTTTTAAACACTTCCCCAGCTGGGCGTGATAGGCAGTAAAGGCTGAGAGCTCTGCCTCGGTGTAAGGAGAGGCGAGAGGGCCACACTCAGTCATTACCGTGAGATCGTCACCTCCGTCAGTTACAGTGCGATCGTCACCTCCCCTCCGCATCTGGAAAGTGGCAGTGAGCACCGCAGACACTGTGGCTCCAGTCCCCCCCGCCCCTCCCCCCTTTCCTGTGTGGCTGTCAGGTTTGCTGAGCCTTCAGACGAGGTGAGGAAGCAGGATGAGCCCAGGGAGGGAGGTGACCGACCGCGGGGCTTGGGCCCGGCCTGGGCTTTTTGATGTCCCCTCCTATCATTCCCGTGTCTGTTGTTCGGTGACGTAGTACGCAGGAGTTACTCTCGGTGCAACCTGCCTCCCTGCCTCCCGGACTGGGCCGTGCTATTTTTAGGCACTTGCACACACAATAGGTTTATGAAAGGCTAACCTCTGGAAGCTGCTGGCTTTGTCTGAGTTACAAGTAGGCTTTCCAGCCTCACAGTTCAGGCATGGAGGGTTTTTTGTTTCTTCTTTAGAAAGCAGCTGCCCAGCTTGAAAACACAGCGGCTTGGCAGTGTGACAGGTGGTGGTGCCCCCTGTCCCCGTAGCTCTCTGCGGTGCCCGGCTCCCCAGACACGTCGCTTCACAGGTGCCTGTTGGGTTGTTAATTTTTGTTCCGTCTCCTTTTCCTTTTCCAACATGCTAAACTATGCACAGTTAGTAGTGCTGGGGGGAAAAGTGAAGCCGTGAAGCATGTTTTGGTTCTTGAATCTCTGCCCTGTGTCTAAAAAGATCTGTTTCACTTCGCTGAGGGCATCTCCAGCTCTGCTGCACGGAACAGGCCAAGCCAGTACCAATTGTTGTTTTAACTCCGTTAGAGCTTCCCAGGCTCCCGTCCGTTCTGAGAAACGAGCACCCGTCCACGGGGAGGCAGGAACAGGAGGTTCTTGTAGTTGCAACAGAAAAACAATCTCTCATCGTAAAATAACATGATACCTTAACGTGCCCACAGAACAGATTGGATGTTGTTTATGATTCTTTTCTTCCTCTACTCTATCGCCCTGCCTTAGAGTGCAGAAACAGGCAGCGTAATAGAACTACTGCCGGGTAGCTTTGCCTTTTTCCAGTCTGTATCTTCACGGAGATCACTCCCACACGGATTTCAGCTGGACAGTCAGTGAGCAAGGGTTTTCTCCAGCGGCACTCAGGGAGGGGACAGACTCTAGACCCCCCCCAGGATTCCTTTCTCTTGGCATCACAGATTGCTGCTTCTCCTTGGCCTCTGACACGTGCTGCTGGGGGCCTGTCACTCCTGGAAGACAGCCCTAACCTGGCTCGTGGGGGGTGCGTGCATTTTCCCTGTGTCCCATCTCTTCTCCTCGGTGTCTCTCTAGGGCCCCACACCCTTCTCGCCTCTTTGGGGACCTGTGGCTGACCTAGGCAGCTAATGCAGTTCCTGCCATAGTTGTTCTCTCAGAGTCTGTTAGAGAAGCTGAGCCAGAGGGGCCCTCCGGGTGGCGAGTGCCCCCCCCCACCTTTCTCTCCAGCCCTGGAGGGGCTTAGAATTTCCAAAGCTGCACAGCAAGAGCCACTCGCCTGCAGCCTTTGGAGAGGCACCCATTTCCAGGTCCACTTCACGGGCTGCCCTGGGGTCCCTTTTCCTCCTGCCCCTAATAAAGGCAGAGGCTCGTGAATGGGATTATCTTCCAGGTCCTTCTGATGCAGCTGTCTGTGTGGGCCCCTGAAGGTTTGGGAACCAGAGCTTCATGGTGTAGATGAGACTTTGAAAGCTCAGCAGTGATAAGAAACTGGCCCAGGGCCACACTTAAGACCTGTCTGTCAAGATGAAAGATGGTTCCTCCATCCACTCCTGTACTGAGTATGTAGAGGTTACAGAAGTGACCAAAAGGTTCATTGAGCTTTGAATCCTGACGCATGCATGCAGATTGCTGTTTTGTATTTTCCGTTCCTGTTCCTGGAGACTGTGTTTGTGTGCCCGTGACAGGGAGGGGCGTGGGGCGAGGACCAAACGCACAGGTGACAAAGAAGAGGCCCAGTCCACATTCTCAGGTGCGGAAAGGTGGCTGTCGAGTTCTTCCCTGGTCTTGGTCTCACGTCAGTGCCGAGTGGGTGCTCTGGGCACCTCTGCACGCTGATGGGCTCCTTAGCCAGTTTCCTTCACAAAGCAGGAATGGGACAGGGAGCTCTCAGGGCTGGCATGTGCGTACTTGTATCTGATCGATGGTGAGGTGGGGCTGGGAAGAGAGTCTAGGTGGAGGGGGCGGAGGCCCAGGAACCTGTATTAGTTGACTGACTTTATCTTATTGACACGGAGAGTGTGGTCCGTCTTGGAACGGTACGCAGAACCGACTGACCCTTTTTGTACGTGTGCACAAGCGCGGAACAGTCCCAGTATGCTTGGCGCTTGGCAGATGCTTAATATTTGATGAATGAGAGCTTAATGCTCTCAAAGCCCCCTTTTATCTCTATGAAAATACCGGCTCGGGATTCTGATCTGAAGTTGTAGCTGAAAATCACTGCACTGGTTTCCTTTACTTTTTTCCCTCCTCGTAAGTATCTGGGTTCTAGAATTCAGTAGTTTCAGCTGGGTAATTTACATATCTCATTGTCCAGGCTTTCTTTCCATTTTGTTATTTTTCCAGGAATGGTACCACTTACGATGGCTCCCTCTGAGAGGTTGCATCCACTTAGCTGGCTGCGTCGTGGGCCGCTGTCAGGGAGGCCCTGCTGTGGGGGAGGCCGCATCAGCGCGTCTCCTATGGGCTGGAGGCCTCCGGCCAGGGCCTGGGCCTTCCTCGGCCCGGGGCCGCCCCTCCTGCCCACATCTGTCAGCTCGTAGTTAGGGGAGCTCGGGGGGTTTTCCTGCAGACCAGGCTGGCCAATAAGCAGCAGCTCCCTTTCCAGGAAGACCAAGCCATTGCCAGACACCTGCCTGTCTCTCGGGAATTGCACACTTGTTAGGGGATCTGTGAGAACTCGTTGACCTGGTAGGCGGGTAACTGGAAAGAGAAGACTCTGAATTAAATATGATATTCCCAAGGGTTCTCTGAAAGACCAGTGGGACATGTGATTGACAGGGAATAGTGGCTTCTTTCAAAATTATTATTTAGTTAAATAACTTACTGATGACCCAGTTACAGATTTGCTATCAACTGCCTGGTTTGGGATATGGTTTGGGGCAGGAAGTAGTTACAGGGTTCTGTCCCGCTGGTCGGATGGACAGGGAAATGCAATCGCTGGTTACAGTGGTGCCACCATCTTCAGGGGTGGGGGAGCATTTATTTCATTTCCTTTTTCAACTCAAACTCAGTTTCTTTGCTGGGAATACAGAACTGGCCAGGGATAAATGATTCTGCTCTCAGCTAGCTCTTCTGTGGGCCGTGGAAGTCCCGCATTCCGTGTCTCCCGGAGATCCCAGGTGAGGCGGGGGAGAAAAGGTGGGAACGGGCTGGGGGAACCAAGAGGAAGGGAGTCTGTTCCAGGCAGACTTGCTGACGTGGGGATATCACCCGCCCTGGGTCCCAGAGCCGTCCTGCCGTCCCCCGGTGAGCGGACAGAGTCAACTTACATCTGCGTGGAAGTGGCCGCTTGTGGGGACTGCGGAGCTCGCTCTGTGGTAGAGCAGCTTCCTGGTATTGAGTGTGGTCCTGCCCTGGGGAGACTGCGGGGCGGGCGGGTGCTAGGCCGCGCGAGGAAGCGGGTGTCGCGGTGGAGTGAGTCGCCCGAGTTCTCGTTTCCCAGTGTGCGCGGAAGTCATGTTTATACCGTAGGCTGTAGTCTACGAAGTGTGCGGTAGTATTGTGTCCAAAATGTGCGTACCTTAATTAAAAGTCACTGTTGCTAAAAATGTTAACCATCATCTGAGCCTTCAGTGACTCGTAATCCTTTTGGTGGTGGAGCGTCTCAGCTTCGATTTGTAACAAATTGCAATATCTGCAAAGCACAATAAAACAAAGTTTGCTTCTGATATGCATACATCTTCATTTATTGATACATTGGTGGATGTTTATGTTTGTTTTCAAAGGCTTCTTTGTGTAGTGATGGGTATCCCCATTGAAGTATGTACTCCATCCATAGTAACTGGATAGAAAGAAGGAAATAAAATCACCCCAAGTGCCAAAACTCAAAGAAAACACTCAGTAACAGCTTTGGAGAATTTTCTTCATCTTTTTTCTATGAATAGGTGTGTCTGGCTGTGTTGTATAGTTGTGGACATTCTCTATGTATCTTTTAGTGTGCTTTTGTTAAAACCTTCTATTGCACAGATGTTTCGTGGTCCTTGTAAAACAGTGGTTTTGGGCTCGAACGTTGAATGCATTTATCTTACAGATGCCCACCCCAGTTCTCAGGAGCACGGACCTGGCCACAGAGGGGTCGCACTGCTAGCCAGGCCGTTCCAGGCGCGGTGCCCCAAACGCCCTGTGTGTGTTAGATAGAGCTGGAGGTGTCTGGTTGATAGTACTCGCCCATGGTGAGCGTGCCCCTTCTGTATGAAGGTGTGGGAGAAAGCGTTTGTTTAGTGAGATGCCGGTGCCCCTCAGAGAGCTCTGTGCAGGGAGAAGAGTGGACTCAGCCTGGCCGCTGTGCAGCGCTGGCCCGAGGACACTCAGAGGGCCGCTGCCTGGGTTGCTGGGTGAAGTCGGGCTCTCCCCTGCCTCACGTGCTGGAGATGGCCCACCCGCTAGTGGGGTGAGGAGTCTAGAGTGTGACAGGAACACAGCAAGTGAATTTCACATCACGGTAGCCTCAGGCTGGCTTTTGTAAATTAAATTTTGCAGAGATTTGCCTTAGCTGCACCAAGGCGTTATTAATTTAGTACCGGTGAAACTGAACTGTTTTGAGTCTTGCTCAGTAAATTGTTCTCCACTTGGCACAAACTAATGATAGTTTGGCATTCAAAAAAGATTTTTTTTTTCAGTGCACTGAGGTGGATCCATCTCTGAGACCCGTAATCGCATTAACTGAGCTCGCTAACCTGAGTGTGTAACAAGAATGTCTGCCTAGTCATGTACAGAAGTAAATACAGCCAGCATGGGAGCCCGCACGCCGGCCTCTTCTCAGCCCCACGTGCTCTGTCTGGGGGCAGTGGGGTCAGAGGGCTGCTTGTTTGCAGACGGAGCAGGGAGATGAGCGATTGGGACAGTTGCCGGATTCACAGGACGATGTCAGAGAAGACCATCCATTGGCTGAGGGTCCTTCTCCCGGGATGCCAACGTATGCGCCAGGATTCTTTTTTTCCACGTCCCCATTCCCTGACCCAAACTTTCTTCCATCACATGTTGCCATTAATGAGGACACAGTCACCTCTTGCAGACTGGGAGGCTCCTTAAAGTTTCCATCTTATTTCTGAGCTCCCTGGGGAAGACTATTAGATGAACCCTGGGCGGGTGGCCTCCTGGGGCTGGGGGTGGGGGCAGTTGTGTTTGCACAACACTGTCACCTTTTCCATTAAGGCTGCTTCTTTGTTTCGGCTTATTGTCCATACCAACAGTGCTTTGTTGATGTGAATGTAATAATTCATTTAAAAATATTCCGCCTAAATGTTTAAACGCAAGACTTACCTCCCGAGTGGCCGTGCGGCAGCCGCTGTCGGGTCAGCACGGGGTGTGGGGCCCGCTGACACCTCAGCTCCGGGCCGGCTGGCGGTGGCGTTTCACTTGGCCGACGTCACCCTTCCGAACCTTCCCTGTGCCGGGGCCTCGTGAGGCAGGGTGGGAGAAGACAAAACTGAACAGATTGCTCTGGTTTCTGGAGTCTCAGTCTAGGGAGAGAGACGGCCCTGGGCAGAAGTGGTGGTCACGATGTTGGGTGGCGTCCGCCGGAACACCGGAGGGGACAGTGCCATGGCTTCCCCGGGGCGGGAGACGGAGGGAAGATGTTCTGGGGCAGCACCACGAATCCGTAGTTCCTGGGGTTCGGTGGGCAGGGGCTCGGTGGAAGACTGTGGGACGGATGGTTGGAGCCACCCCCTGGTGGGGCCGAGTGTGCTGTGGGCTCGGGGAGTAAGGGGCAGGCGTGCGAGGGAGCACAGGGCACTTCTGTACACCCGTGGCCCCTCACTGCACATTCAACAGTGACACCAATTCCTATGTCCTGGGACGTCTTACATAACACACTGGTTGGCCAAAAAGTTCGTTCAGTTTTCCCATGGAAAAACCCCACAGTTTTTGTTTTCACCAATAACTATTCATTTGGATATTTTGAGTATGTTGCTATTTGAGTATGTTGGATAGTTTGAGTATGTCAGGCTCTCTCCTGAATGGTATAACGTTGATTGTTCTCAATGTCTCAATTTGAACACTATGAACTTCAACTGGTCTACCCTACTGTCCAGCGAGAAATCTCCAGCACAAAACTTAGCAAACCACTTTTGACACATTTGATCAGTCATAGCACCTTCTCCGTACACTGCACAAATCTTTTTTTGCAGTTCAGTTACATTTTTACCTTTCTTGAAATAATAAAGCATAATATGCCAAAAACGTTGCATATTTTCTTCCATCTTCAATATTAAACTGTCTACACAAAAACTCACCAATTTTTATAAGTGTTTTTAAATTTTATTTTTATTTATTTACTTATTTTTAGAGAGGGGGGAAGGGAAGGAGAAAGAGAGGGAGAGAAACATCAGTGTGTGGTTGCCTCTCATGCTCCCCTTCCTGGGAACTTGGCCTGCACCCCAGGCATGTGCCCTGGCTGGGAGTTTGAACCTGTAACCTTTTGGTTAGCAGGCCAGCACTTAATCCCCTGAGCCACACCAGGCAGGGCTATAAGTGCTTGTTGTTTTTTTTAAAGCATGCTGATACGGCAGCTGTCACAGTACAATCTTAACAAAATTGTTTCGAATGAAGTTGAAGACAACTAAGCGCCACTAAAGCCATCTTATGGAAAAACAACGGAGTTTTGGCCAGCCCAGTGGAATGCTTCCCGGGAGCCAGGCCCACGCAAGCATTCAGTATCACACCCTCCTGTCCGCCCTGCACGCCTCCTGTCTGTGTGACAGAAATGAGACCAGTGCAGGAAACAGCAGCAGCGCCATGGACTGGACAGGGACTGCGCCATGCCAGCCTCCCACCTGCTTCTGTGCCGGGGTCTGTGAGCTGCCCCTTTAACACGTGTCCCTCACCTGTGACTGCTGGAGGACAGGTGGGAGTCACCTGTGCTGGTGTGGGGTCTTCGCTCCATGCCTCGCTCCTGTGCCAGGGCTGTCGCCGTGCGGGCTGGGGTCTCGGTCCTTCCGATTTCCTGCATCCTGTACTTACTGGGATTTTGGTGTCTGGGTCTGAGAAACTGAGTGAGACGAAATAAACTTCTTTCAAACGTATATTTTATCTTCTTCTGGGTAAGTTTTCTTACCTGTTATTTTGCAGACTTAGCCTGCAGCCCTCCAGTTCTGATTTTGGACTGCCCGTGGCGGGGGGGGGGAGATGCCTTGTTCTACAAAGCGAAGTTCAGAGATTCTCCAGTGACATGGCAGACAGCTCCCGGTGACACATTTCTTCTGAGCGTGTCTTGTCTCTGTCTCTGTCGTTGGCTTTTCCGGGACCACAGACTTGTGGACTGGGTCTCTCCGAGCCTGAGTGAGGTCTGTGTGCCATCACTACTGCCTCCGAGTTCCAGCCTGTGAGCGTGGCGGTGGCGTTGGGCCACTTTTACAAGGTTCATCTTCACTGCTCTGCTGAACTTGTCACTCGAGGGAGGGAAGGACAGAGAACCACTGGAATTCAGTATTGCTTTTCAAAAATGTAAATGAGGTGAATTATATGGGTATCTTTGTTTAAGCAGCAGCATCTACACCAGCAGCAGCAGCAGCAGAAAACCTGGGGCTCCCACGCACGAAGTGCATGCTGGGGGAATGGGGGGCTGGAGGCTGCCAGCAGGACTCCGAGGCCAGAAGCTCAGTTTAGCTCCGTTTATTCCTGTCACTGTTCAGAACCGGCAGTGGCAGGAGCTTGAGCAGCGGTCAGCCACGTCTTTGGGCAGCCCGGGGGACCCTGAGTTCCTGGGGCAGGTGCCTCGGAGGGAGCAGCGCTCATGCGGCCGGCAGCTCTGATATCACCTCCAAGGAATCCCACGGTGGCCGTTCGGGGGCTGTCACCAAGTGTGGGTGGACTTGGAATGCTGACAGTCTTCGGGGTTAACCTCAGTGTGCCTTTCCTTCAGAATGCTGTTCAAGGGCATGGTCGCAGTGTCCAGGTAGCTAGGGAAGCAGCTTTCTAGCCAGGACCCTGTGAGTTCCCACCCGCTGACGGATGGGTCCCTCCCTCCCCCAGCATGCCTGTTTTTCTGCGATGGAGCATTCACAGAGTGTTTGGTCAGGGGTGCCTTTTGCGGTGTCCAGGACCAAGAAGGTCAACTCCTCTGCCCCCTGCTGTTCTCGCTGTCCTTTTTACCTGCCATTTGCACAGAGCGGAGTGGACAGGTTGGCTCTTTTTTGTTTTCTGGGAGGCCGATGGCCTGGCCCAGACCTTTAGCCTCACTTATGCTGATCATTGGGTTACATTTGGCAGCTGGGGGCTCTGTTGGGGCTGGAAGAGCCGGGTTACGTGCTAGCCTTCTGGTTGCCGGGATCTGGTGGTATCTCACTGAACTGAGCCAGCGTGTGGAGGGGTGGTTTTAGGTTCTGCAGCCGGTGCCGTTGGGTTCGAGTCTGCACCGTCTTTGGGGGTCCTGATGAGAGGTGAGCCTGGCCGTGCTCACCATGACGGGGTGGCAGGTCAGAGTGGGGCCTTGCGGTCCAGTCACCGGATGTTTCTCCAGGGACAGCCACTTTCCCACCCAGGCCTCACTTTGTGTGCAGGGCACATGATGGGTCCGGAGTCTTTCTGTTCAGGTTGGGCCCGGGGGTAGTCGAACCGCAGGGCAGACGTGTTTCGCTAGGTGGCTCCGTTCGTGTGGGTGGCTTGCTCGCCCAGTACTGCCGCCAGAGTGGTGGGACCGCACGCTTCCCGGGTGTTTGTGCTGCGTCCGGTGTCAAAGTAAAAGTCTCTGCCAGGATTGACTAATGACTGTCCGTAAATTTGTGAACGCAGTGTGTGGTTTGACATCGTTCGCTTTTATTCCATAGGGACTTATTGGAAGGAAGAGAAGCCAAAGGCTTCACAGAAAAAACGGGGACGTTTGATTTTGCTAATTACAGACACATCTGTGCGGGGCGAGGACGTGCGCTTGCTCAGGCTCTCCTCGTTGGAAATTATTTCCTGATTGTTATTTTAATAAAAATAGTTGAGCCTTTTTAGCCTGCTAGATGAAATTAAACCGACAGCCTCCGTGAAACGCCTGGGAGCCGCGGCCAGCTCCCCGGCGACAGCTGCGGGCCCGGCGCACAGCAGCCACGCCAGGCGCGGATCGCATTTCTAGGAAGCAGCCTCCCCACGTGTGCCGCCGTGTCGAGATCAGTGGGCCTCGGAAAACAGTGCGGGCCGCTTAAGTAAGAACTGTTTCAGTCCCATCAGAACGGCACACCCCGGGGAAGTCCCAGCGGCCTCCCGGGGAGGGAGAGAGGAAACTATTCTTAGGGCATCCTCGTGGAAAGAGTTTGCCTGTTGAAGGCCGTGGTATTTCAGAGGCTGGATTAAAGTAGGTTCCTTAAAAATAGAACTTCAAATGTAAATATTTATTCCATGACCCTCTCTCGGAGCGCAGCCGCTCGCCCAGACCTCATCCCGTGTGAGCCCCTCGTCGAGGCGGATGGCTGTGTACTGGCACCGAGGCTCAGGCGCGCTGGCCGCTGCCACCGTGCCATTTCTTGTGTCCGAGCGCTGCCCACTTCTCCGCCTTCCCTCCGGGGGCCGCACTCGAGTCATTTTAGGACCGGTTAGCATCCATCTCGAGGAGGCACAAACAGGAGATGAAGATAGGACTTTAAAATAGAATACCTGTCCGGGTCCTTAACAGTCATCCCGTGGGGAAAAAACAGATCTTACCTTAGAGGTGAAGTTGAACCCGACGCCGTGGGAGGGTCTGTGCGTGAACCGTGCCTCCCGGGGCAGACGGCAGATGGCCTGCAGTCGGGGCCCATGCGTGACGCCTTTCATCACGCACCGTGCGTGGCCGTGCCGGTTGGTGAATGTGCGACACAGCGGTTTTCAGCCGGCGTGCCGCAAGAATTTTTAAAACGTGCACCGCCTATTTTGTCAGCCCCCCGATAGTGGGGGAAGAAAAATGACAACAGCCAACGCATTAGCTGTCCGCTGTGAGCGAATCAAAATTATACCTATTTTTTTGTCAGATTGGCAGAAAACAGAACACTTTTTGGCGTACTGCCGAATCTTAGTAATTGGTTTGTGTGTGCCGTGAGACGAGAGAGATCGAAACACCTCTGGCGTAATGGATGCTCGAGTGAACGAGCGAGCACGGTCACGGAAGTTTGACTGTGTCCTCACGCAGACGAGCTTCGTCAGGGAGCCCACGGGTGGTCCCGCCAGCTCCCTGGTGACGGTGCCGCTGCGTGTCCGTCTGGGAGTTCACCCCCTGGGAGCTGAGGCAGGAAGCTTCCCGGAGCAGAGCAGAGGTTGGTTCCTAAAACGAGCTTTATAGTAGAAGAGGGTTTGAACATACACACTTTACAAGAGGAGGGAGACGCTGAGTAGACGCCCAGAGCGGAGAGAGTATAAATGTGGGGGGCTGTGGCACAGCTCCTGTCCGAACCCCGGCTCGGCTCCCCTGGGGCGGCCTGGCCAGTTCCCACACCTAGCTGGCCTGAGGCGGGGCTGGCACCGTGGTGTCTGTACCTGGTGTTACATACGGAAGTGCAGCCCTGACCCACAGGCTCAGCGGGTGGGGCGGCATCCCTGGGAAGCGAAGGGTCGCCGGTTCGATTCCCCGTCAGGGCCCATGCCTGGGCGTTGGGTTCCATCCCTAGCAGGGAGCATGGACAAGAGGCAGCCGATTGATATTTCTCTCCCTCTCTTCCCCTTCTTCTAAAAAAATTAAATAAATGAAAAAATAGGAGTGCATTCTCCCGTTCCTTTTCCCCGCCTCTGGGCTTGCTGTGATAACGCATCCACATATGCACCCTTCACTCAGCAAAGCCTTGCTGGTTGCCTGGTGTGTGTCGGACACCTTTCCCTCTGAGTCGGCGAGAGCACAAGCCCCACGGTGTCAGCTTCATGCCCCAGAGTCGAGCAGAGCATGATGCTCTGCAAATGTACAATAAGCATATCGTTGTCATTAATGTTATTAACGAATGCTCACACCAAAGCACTGCTTTCTCTTTCTTAGGCACTGGGCTTAATACTTCATATGAATTAAACCCCCTCTGACTTAAAAACCTGTTGTTTTCGAGATGTAGTTCCTTGGCCTGGCTTTCGGCTCTCGCCCTTCGGCCTAGATAACCGGTCTTTCCAGCTTCCGCTTTTGCTGTTCGCTTAACTGTGACTCACTGGCTCCAGTCCCACCCACGTGTCCCTCGTCTGCCATCAGGCTGTGCACAGCCTGCGGTGCACCACCCCTTTTCTCCCCATTCTCGGGGGCACCCCTCACATCTCACAGCGCCCCTACCCCGCTCCAGAGCTTCTCTGCTTCCTCTGGGTTCCTGCAGCCCTTGCTGTGAGCGCTGTTTGTCCACCACTGCTGTCCTGCTGCCTTTGTTAACGTTTAGTGCCTGCTCACAGCTCATCCTTAGGCAGTTACCGCCCACCCCTCCCCCCACCCTCTCCCCACAGCTTGGAGAGTCACCGGGCTGTGCCCGTGCCCAGGGCTCCTTCCAGTCTTGGGAGGTTAAATTTGTAAGGAACCTTAGATTAGGGAGTGTTTCAGATCGAGCCTTTTCATCTCAGAGATGGAGAAAGAATTGGTTCGGGTCCTAGTTAAGGGAATGAGAGGAGGAGTTAATGTTGCACTTGTTTTTGGAGTGACCGTTAGACCCCAAACCCCTGCGTGGGGTTATCTCCCTTGACCGTCCCCATCCCACCGCGCCCTTTGTTTTCCTCCAAGGGCGGGCGGGCAGCAGGCCCAGGACGCCCGGTGGTGGGGGCGTCCGCCCAGCCAGGAGGAGGAGAGGACAGGGTTCTCGCTCAGGCTTCTCTCCTCCAAATCCTTGTCCTTTTCACTGTCCCACTGTCCTCGCCCGTCTCCTAGGCTGCCGTTCTGTTTGGTGTTCTCAGCTATGCTTGCTGCGTTGCACAGGTGCCTGGAGAATTGATTTAGCAGCATCTCCTCCACATTGCCCCTTTTTATTCTACTTAAAATATCCTTGACTGTTTTAAATAACATTTTGGAAACAGAGTTCTCATGCTGGTGGAGGGATGGAGGAGAGTTTCCCAGCCCTGGGTCCTGTTGTTGGCCAGGGAGTGTGGGGGCAGGTGGTGGGTGGGGGCTGGGGCTTGGGGAGCGGGGCAGGGCTTCGGCTGCCTTGAGAGGGGCCTGGCGTGGCTGCTGCTGCTGCTGCTGCTGCTGCTGCTGCTCCCGACTTTGGCCCGAGCGTCAGGAACAGCGGCTGCAGTTACTAATGTTCAGAAAGACGTAATCAGCTGTTTTTCCAACTGTTTTCCTGATTTGTGTGATGCTGCTTAACCGCTTTTTGGGCTGAAAGGATGCCACTGTCGGGGCCGTTTGTTGCCTGGGTGCGGGTGTCGCTCAGCCCCTCGTGGTCGGCGGTCCCCTTTGCTTGAGTTAAAGCTACTCCTTCATTGTGATTCCTCCACTGGCTTGAAAATGCGGAAGGTGAAAACACCCCCACAGTGGCCTAGTAATTAAGTCTCACTTGCGGATGGCTGAATAAGAATGTTCATATTTAAAGCACAGAGAAATGTAAATATTTGACTTGATATAATGTGACCATACATTCTTCACTAGATCTCGATTATTAAACCTTCTGCTGAGCTCTTAGACAGATGGTCTTTTGAGTAATGAACACTCCTTTCAGTGCAGCAAGATGCCATTTGGTACAGTGATGAAGTGACATTATTAATCAATTTTTTATGCAACCAGAAAAAAAATCCAAAGCGAGAGAGGGGGTAGGTGCAGATCAGAGAAACCCTGAACTCCATCTTTTGGAGAGCTGGGGGCAGGGCCTGTCAGGCGTCTCAGCAGCCGCCCTCTGTCTCTGCCCAAGAGAGTTGCCGTCACAGGTGCCAGCCAGCGTCCAGGTGCGCTTGCCCTGTGTGTGTCTAGGCGTCGCCAGGACCGAGGGTCCGCCTTCTCCCTGCTGGTCACTGTCACTTAAGGCAGCAGTCCTGTGCTGAGTGAGGGACCTAGAGAAACAAAATGAAAATGACCAAGAAATACTATTGAGCATTGCTTTCGTATGTTTAACCTTGAAATGTATGTCCAATTAGCAGATTTTCAGTTAAAAAAAATAAGGCTTGGCCGTCCCTTTTGTGTTGGTGCCTCCTGCTGTTTCCTTTACGCCCCCGGGGGTTCAGACGCAGAGCAGGACCTCACTGGTTCTCTGTCGTTAGGAATGAAGTTTCCCGCTGGAGGAGTTGCCCGGAGAATGGGACCCCTCGTCAAACACCCTGTCTGCGTAGTCATATTGCGGTTTTTAAATTCTTCCTGAGACGTCTCGTACCAACCTGGCCTCTTTAGCAGTTCTCAGTAACCCCTGCTAAGTGCTTGTACTCGGATGTGGTCAGATTCTATGTTGCAGACTTTTCCCCAACTGTGAGGGTTTTCCTTTCAAATCTCTCCATTTGGGAATAATCGGGAAAAGACACTGGGAAGGGTGAAAGGTAGGTTCAGGGGATGGCAGTGTAGCACCAGAACGGCTTGCAGTGCCTCCTTCGGAGAGAGAAGGGGAGACTGAGGTGAGCTGGGGTGTGGCGTGTGCCAGGCAGCTGGAAACGGGGGTGCGACTGCCGGGGATTTTCCTGGCTGCTCTTGTCACGCCTGGTGGGGTGATCAGCCGTGTGGCTGCAGTGTTTTCCCGCTCAGGGGCTTCGGGCCCGTGGAGGGGAGGGCAGTGGTACAGCGGGCGCAGCGACGTCCAGGCCCCATGCTTCCGTCTGGTTTGCAGGCCCTGGCCAGTGAGAGCAAACGTCTTCTGTCTGTCGCTCATGTTCTTTCCTGAAGAACCCGCTTCGGTCAGTTCATTCGAGGATCTTCAGATTCTGTTCTTTGTTGCTCTGGCCTCCTGCTGGCCTCTTGGGGTCCCCGGAGGTTCCTGCTCCTTGCTGTGGTTCCCTTCTCCTCCTCCGCCTCGGGTGTTCTTCCCCAGGCCCTGCCCGGACCGGCCTGCCCTCCTCCCTGGCCTCGGCCCACGCTGCGTTTGCCTTCCGTCCTGCCCTTTCTTCTCACCGGGCCTGGGCAGCGGGATCGCCCCTCCAGGACGGGGCTGGAAGGCCAGGGGATGTGTCCCCACCGCCCTGGTCCGGGAGCTGGGACCCAGAGGGTCAGGTGCAGGCCCCGCCTCCAGACCGTGGGAGGCTGGCACGGCCATGCCCTCTGGCACTCCTGCGTGCTGCTGCCCGCCCGACGGGAGGTGCACTGGGTTTGCTGACATAATAACATGAATGAAGTATATTTACCGAGCTGAACGTTGTTCGGGGTCATAGAAGACAAACGTTTTGTCCTGGGTGAGTCTTCATAATGTAGGAGTGTAAACGCCAGCAGTGCAGATGTTCTGGGTTTCATGCTGGTTACAAACCAGGGACAGGGCGCGGGGGAGGAGGTGAGTGAGGAGGTGAACGGGGTGGTTTGTAGTCCCTGAGACCGTCCCCTGGGGAGGAGGCTGGCCCTTCCACTGTGTCTGATCCTCATTGTGAACCTTCGCCTGTCAGCTGCTCCTGCGGCTGCCGCGGAGGCCCGGGGCAAACCACCCGCTCCGTGCCCGTGGGACCGCGGGGGCTTCGGTGTGGGCAGGGTGACCGTGGTGGCGTGCGTGCCCACGCTTCCTCTCCTCCTGCACACATCATGCCTGCAGAGAGCAGTTGTGGGTCACACTCGGAGGATGTCATTACTTCTGTAGAAAACCGGCTCCCTGCTTGCTCTCGGGTGAGTGTGTCAGAGGAGTGGGGATCACTCTGGGAGTGCCAGCGTGTGCCAGCCTGGTCGGCCGCTCGGCCTGGCCTTCCCACAGGCAGGCTAAACCAGCCACTGGAGCCAGCTGCCCGGGTCTTTGTCACGGCCGCCACCGCTCCGCAGGTGCGGGTCTCCCAGACTGCACTTAGATTCGGGAGAAAACTGCGTGAAGCCCGAGGAGTTTGGAAGCAAGAAGTGAGTCGTCCCAGTAGCACTGTTGAGGGACTGGGGCGGCCGAGGCTGGTGCCGGGTCCTTCACGCCACGTCGTTCCCCTTTGGGTGTGTGTTTGTCATCACTCCGCTCCACCCTCCCGGCCACAGTAGCCAGAGCCCAGGATTCTGTCCCCAGGGACTTCCTGATTGTCACACCAGACCGCCCGACCCCAAGGGGCTTCCGGTGGCGAGGGCAGTGTTTCCATATCCTGAGGTCACCGAGCCAGGACCTGGGGAGGCCAGCCTCCTGCTCGGTGGCTCCCGATCGGTCCCGGGGACACCGATCTGTTGGTGACTTAGTCCCACTGTGTGTCCTGTATGCAGAAATCGGGTTTCTTTGCAGGGTGGGGAGGGCACGGGTTTGTTTGCGTGTGTGTTTATTTATTTAAAGTGTCCCTTGCCTGAAGAAATGAGTTCACCGTGGTCCAGAAGCACGTTTGGGGACTGTTCCCCCCTGCCCTGTGCCCGCCACCCACCTCCCTGCTCGCAGCCTCTCCTGCTTCTGTGCACCTGCTGGCAGGGTGCGGCGTGAATGCACGCAGGTGCAGACGTTCGGGGTTTGGTCCTGGAACGGGAGCATGAACGCAACACTGAGTGTCTCTAAGTGGACTGGGGAGGTTTCTGACTTCCTGACGTGAAAAGCGAGCAGATTTGGAAAAGGCGTTTGTTGACCGTTCTCCGCCGTGACTGCGCAAGGCCCGGGAGACCGGGAGCTTCTCGCCGGGCGGGTGCGTGCTCCTCCGAGGTGGGCAGTGGCACCCCAAGAAAAAACAACCAGACCCCCTCGAGTTCAGAAAAGCTTTCTCGACTAGCCTGAATTTGTATTCCCTTTTCCTTCCTTTCCTTGGAGACCGATGATCTGAAGGAAAGTTCCAGACCGCGTTTGTCTCCTGCCCCCCTGCTCCTCCCGTCCCGCGTCCTCCTGGGCTGGCTGCTCACTCACCCGGAGGGGCCAGCCTGCCACGGCCTGTTGGCTAAAACTCATCACTTAATTTAATTTAATTTAATTTATTTATTTTTAAAAATATTTTATTTATTTATTTTTTAGAGAGGGAAGGGGGAGAGAGAGAGAGAGAGAGAGAGAGAAACATCAATGTGCAGTTGCTGGGGGTCATGGCCTGCAACCCAGGCATGTGCCCTGACTGGGAATCGAACCTGCGACGCTTTGGTTCACAGCCCGCGCTCAATCCACTGAGCTACGCCAGCCAGGGCTTCATCATTTAACTTTAGATGGTCCTTCGTTGTTACCTGACTCTTTGCAACTAAACTCTCAGTTTGAGGAGAGGCACCCCATCTTCCACTTTTCTGCCCCCCCCCCCCCGAAGGCAGGGTGGTCTTAGGGTACATATCCATCCATCAGCAGGCCGTTTTTGAGGCACTGGTGTTTGAGCTCTGGTCTCGTACCTTCCCTGTCCCGGTGATGGCTCTTCCTGGGTCGCCCTCAGGACCCCCCGAGTCGAACGTCTCCAGTCCCCTCACCGCACTTGGCTTCCTCTTCCTGAATTCTGGGCGTGCCTCCCGCTGCATTCGCCCTTCACTCAGACACACACTCGTTCATTTGTTCGGTGGGCAGTGCAGACCCTTGTGATACTTTTGTGTGTCCACTTGGCCGGGCTGTAACGTGCTGTTACCGACCCAAGCACGCCAGGCTCCGTGTGGCTGAGAGACTGTGCCTCTCCCATCAGTTGACTGGGAGTGAAGCAGGTAATCTGCTGGGGCCTCGGCCAGTCAGTCAAAAGGCTTGACGCGCAGAATGGAAGCTTCTGGAAGCAGGAGTTCTGCCCGTGGATACCAGCCTCTGCTTCCGTCTGACAGTTCCCAGCCCGTCCTGTGGGTTTCAGACTTTCACTTGCCGCAGTTGTGTAAACCCAGGCTCGCCCTCCTCCTCCCTCTCCCTCAGCTCTGCCACTCCTCCCTGCTACCTGCATGTGCACTCTCTGCTGGGTCTGCTTCCCTGGTAGACCCCCGAGTGACATGCTGCCAGAGACAGCATCTCCGGTCTCACCCTTTTCCGGATGGACAGTCTCCGCCAGCCCCCCGTTGCTACCGAGGCACACAGCACCGACGCTTCAGGTCTGGGCACCGGGGCCCTGAAACATGAGGCTGATGGTTATCAGCCTCAGGTTCCCTCTGCCTCTTTGCTTCTGGGGAGAACGCTGGGCCTGCGCTGTGGCCGTCAGCCCCCGGCCCCTCCCTGGAGCCCTCAGGCCCCAGTCGTGTCCGCTGCCCTGCTACCCGTCCTGCCTCCCGCCCTTCCCCCGCCCCCCACCTGGCAAACCTGCTCTTCCTTTGGGGGTCCACGCCGGTGTCCTCCTGAAGAGCCCTCCTCTCCCAGTGATGCTTCCACAGCGCTGTGCAGTTCTGTTTTCATGATACTGACACCGACCCTGTTAACTCTCCGCACGCCTCTGTCCTCTCGTGGACGACACGCTGTTCGGGAACTGGGAGCGTGTCTTCCAGGACGTCCGGTGCCTCCCGTGGTGCCCGAACCTGAGTGGGCCTCAGCACTGTGTCCGTGGGTGCCCTGCTCTGTGCGGGTCCCCAGGGCCGAGCTCCGTTTCCCACACACAGCAGGCGAAAGCACGTCTTCCTCCCACCTGCCCTCTTTTCAGAGCCCCGAGCCGTGTCCCCTGGACCTGGGGGTTTCTGGTCCGTGTCGTTGGCTGCCGGCGGGGCAGCCTTCCCCTTAAGTCTTTTACTAGATGGAGCGGGAGGTCCATAAAGCGTGTTGACTCTTACAAAGAGGAGCGAGTCATAAAAACCCTTTCGTAAAACATATGAAAAATGATAGTCGATGAGGGTGGAAATCTCAGCGTTAACCCCGGGGTTTTAGTTCCTTCTCAGGGCAGTGACAGGGACATCTTTATAAAAGGTTATGATTTGTATCCAGCTGGCTGCCGATAGCCTGGAAATGCCAAAATGCCTTTCTCTAATCTTCAGGTCAGATGCGGTTTATGTATCTAAATCAGTCCAGCTTCCGGCAGGCTCACGGTTGACACGGGGCCCAGCGGCTCCTAGAAGCTGCAAATGGCCTTTTCGGGTTTTCGGTCAGAGCGATGCAAGCGGAGTTCACAGGGTGGCTGCCGGCTGTGCCTGCACCAGGGCAGCCGGGGAGGAAGGGACGAGACACGTCCCAGGCTGGAAGCAGGTGACCTACGGCGCCCAATGTTTGCAGTTAGTTCTTAGAGGAAGTCAGCAAGGGCTGAGGGAAAGGAGTTATACGGATCCTTATTTACCGCCGTGGAAGGAAGTCATTGATACGTTAACTTACAAAGTGGGTTGCAGAACAATATTGTGTGTGTAGTTCAGTATAACATCATATCCATTACTGTTAAATTGTAAACATTTGGATAATTATATGTGCATTAGAAAACTGGAAGGCTATTTATACACACACACACACACACAGAATGCATGCACACACATATTGAACTCTTAATAACAGTCAAGAAAAGTTTTTCCTTTTTCTTGACACTGTGGTTTTAAAAAGTTCTCATGCTTTATCAGAATAAAAGCCATGAATGACTTTTTAGTTTTTTGGTAGGGAAAATAATCCGAGGGCAAGAGGTTAGAAAAAAATAGGCAACTATCACAGCTTCTGTAAGGGTCTGATTATTTATTTTCTGTCTTTCCTCATATGTTTTTAAGATGACTTTTATAATTAAAAACAGGGCCAACCATGGTTCATCTAAGGCACTTAGCTCCCACACAGAGCCAATTTCATATTTGAGTCAATGCTTTAACATCAAATTTTGAATCACATACCGAGTGTAAATTAATGTATGTGAAAAGTGAGAAATCAGATAGTGACCAAATGTGCATGCTTTGGGGACCAAATTGAAGCCCCCCTGCAACATGCTTTTCATCCCTTCCTGTTCCTGGAGGGGGAACTTCGATCCCCGCCCCCCCCCCGTGCCCCTCCCACTCTTCTTGAAAGTTGCTGTCAAGCCTCTCGTAACACTTTTTGCAAATGGGTATACCTTGTCCCGATGTGTGGTTGGCTCCCTGGTGCTTCCGCAACCATGCAACTAACTTGGCTGCTGTCCGAAGGGGAGGTGTGGAAAGGAGTGAACGGCCTGCTCCAGGCCTGTCCTGTTCCCGTCCTGTAACGTGCGGGTGCTGATAACGCCCAGAAAAAAGCATTCCTCCGCGCTGCCGTCCGCCGTGGCTGGAGAAAGGCAGGCTGTTTCAGGGGCTGCCGCGATTGAGATAAGAGCGTATCTGAGGCTCATTCTGGCGCTCCTTCCTCTTTTCCTGTGAGAAGACTCGCACTGTGTCACTGGGCCTTGCACAGCGACCGGGGTGACTGCGGGCGGGGGGGGGGGCGGGGGGGGGAGCGGTTCCCAGCAGACTGGTTTGTTTTTATCTCCTGTGGCCCATCACGTTTCCTAACCACTTTGATCAAAACTGTGCTGTATGTCAGAGTGGAGGTCATTCTGAAGAGGTTTAGTTCATTACTGTCATTTAAGTATTTTTATATTAGAAAGGCTTTACAACCATTAAATCGTTTAAAACATTCCTTGTGCCTCAGGACATCTCAGAACATGGAGTATTTCAATGTCTAGTCAGTGTTCTAAGGGGATAAGCATTTAATTTTTATGGAAGAACAAAGGAAGATTTGGGGGGATTCTTCCATAAATGCACATGTGTGCTTTTCTGTGTACCTCTGTGTATGCCCATAGTTAAGGTGTTTGTTATGGAAATGCTAATGGCAAGGTTAGAAATTCCAGTTTTCTAAAGTATGGATGCTTTATAATAAACACATTTCAGCACTGGCCTGGTGGCTCCGTTGGTTGGGGCGTCATTCCGTACACCAGAAGGTTGCAGGTTCAATCCCTGGCCAAGGCTTATACTTAGGTTGCAGGTTCAATCCCCTGGTTGAGTGTGTAAGGCAGCCGATCAATGTTTCTCTCTCATTTTGATGTTTCTCTCGCACCCTTACTCTCTCTCTAAAATCAATGAAATGTATCTTTGGGTAAGGATTAAAATTTTTTTTAACAATCATTCAGATCATGTTTGTGCAGAGTGTTTCTCCTTCACCAGTTCCGTGGACCGGAGGGAAGCGCAGGGGTGCCGTGTGTCTCCGTTCTCCTCGCTCGGCCGCCTGTGTGACCACGGGCCTGCCCTTGACACTGCGGCCTGCTGGCTCCTGCCAGAGCCGCCACACAGGGGCGGGGCACTGCCAGTACAGAGGAACCTCCTGGAGGAGCGCAGATTTATAAGGTCACTGAAAATTGCTTGAAGACTTCTTGAAAACTCGGCTGTTTTGTTATAGCTGACAGACTTGGTAGGTGGCAAAGCCTGGGTTGTGTCCTGTGCAAACACCAGTGTGTGCACGTCACACAGTCCAGTCACAGCCCCAGGAGATTTGCACACCCTCGCAGAGGAGGATGAATGAGTACAAGTGACGGGTGCTTCCTCTGGGGCTCCGCTGCGTCCCTGGAGACGCGTGGGTGTGCTGGGCCCCCTGCTCCGCCATGCACTGGCCATGTTACCGTAGCTACAGTCTTCTCAGCAGGTGAAGGCCGGTTCCTCGTCGGTCCAAACGACGTTAATTCTCATTGCTCTGGATTGTTGGGGCAATTGAGATAGTAGGGCACGTGCAGACACCTTCCCAGTGCCCTGCCCGCAGCAGGCCTGGGGTAGCTGTATTTTCTTTTTTCATCCGTCTTTGGGGTTCGGCCTGAGTTCTTCTGGCCAAGTTCTTCTGAGCAGTCGCTGGCTGCTGTGACACAGAAGTGGGATGGGTTTGGGGTCAGGGTGTGGAGGCCCCAAGAGCTGGGCTGAGAGATTTGCGTTTTCATTCCGTGGCAGAGGGAAAGGACGGAAGGTTCTGGAGGTTCGGAAGGACGTGATCAGTGTGTGCTGGCCTTCCCCAAGGCCCTCCTGGGCCTGCATTTATACTTTGAGTTGCATGCATTGGAGAACGTGTATAAGAGGACTGTTTCAAAGGTGTCCACTGGTTTCCGTGAATCATCGGACACTCGGACCTGCCGGGCAGGATGCTTCCTGGTCGTTGAAACCCCTCCCTCCCGAGGACAGCGGAGGAGCAGCTCTGCCTGCAGGCCGGGGGGTTGGACCAGACACACACTGCGGCGTCACTGTTCAGATGGGGCATCCCTGCAGTGATCTCGTTGCCGATTACCCAACTCCTGGATGACGTGAGCCTTTTCCGAGCAGTGAGAAAATTCCTGTGGCCCAGAGAGACGGCCCCAAGGCTCCACAGGTGGTGGCAGTCCGGTGCCATTTATATTTTTCTTAATGATAATTCTCAATTGTTACATCTTTAATTACAGATGCTACCTAATCAGAGGATATTTTTGTGTATCAGGTGCAGTATGATAAAAGAAGAAATGAACATATTTTGTGTCTTCTGTTACGGGTTTGGGCAGGTATTTTTAAAAAATAAGACAGAGAGAGAGAGAGTTAGTTGTGTCAGGTTCAGCTACAGACCTGACCTTCTTCCCGCGCCCCACTTGCATTCCGTGAACCTGCAGGGTTGGGGCGCCCTTGCGCAGAGGGCACGGGGTGAACGTTTTCCTGGAGACAACCAAACTGGGCTTCGGGCAGTGTCGGTGTGATTTCACGTCACGGTTTTGTTAAAGTACCGACACGAAGCACCAGACGAGCCGATCAGGTTGATGGGAGATAAAGTTTACATCTGACTGAACACTTCTATTGTGTAAGAGTTATCACACTGTGTTGGCATTGTCTGAACTCCTAGGTGGAGATGCTGGCTAGGAAATAACCTAGGACTTGTTCGGCATCAATAACCTGGAGTTTCAGGGAGAAAAAAAATCCGTTTGATCTTATTTGTGAAAGAAAACCTTACTGGCACTTGGGTCTTGGAATGCAGGAAACCTGGAGAACTTCCTGTTCAGGGTTTTACATCTTCTTTATTTCACATGTACGTTGTTAAGTGTGTCTGGTGGACTCTTGAGCTGCTTTCTTGTTGAAAACGTGAAATTACTAAGTGGCAAACCCAGGAATAAACTTAAGAACTGGCGCTCGCACGAGTTAATGGCAGGTGGCTGGTGAGAGTGGTCCCTGTGGCCAGTACTGCTCTGGTCAGACGAACCTTTTGTCACCATGCACCGCCAGGCGCCTCCCGTCCCTCCTTCCCTGCCCTCTTCTCTCCCCCCCATTTGCCTAAGTTCTTCCTAGTTTCTCTCCGAGGTTTCTTTCCCTTTGCATTTTTGTGTTTCTCCCTCCCTGGCTTGTCCTTCCTTCCTCTTCCTGCGTCTCCTCCAGCACGTGGTAGATGGCCGGAGACACCCCCAGCTGGCTTTGTCCTCACACTTCCTTTCTGAACGCCCTTCAGAACCCGTCTGCCGTGGGTTTCTGTCCTGGGGGGAATCGGGCGCCGGGAAGCAGGCGGTGCCTGGCAAAGCCGCACAGTCCAGGGTGTGGAAAGCGGCTCCAGGGAGTTCCGACCCTCATTGGAAGATGCCATTTCGTTGCCGTAGCTTTCATAATCGGCGCTTTTGATTTGACCTTGTAGCTTGGGGAGGAAAGAGCCTGGCGTGTCCACAGTGACGGTTTGGCCTGGGGGCTGGGCCGCTTCCTCTGACAGTGGGCACCGAGCTGCCCTTGGGGACCAGCCAGTGCACGTCAGACACGGACCTGCTTCCCCTGGGCCTTCCAGTCTGAACAGAAGTGAGACTTGTATTAACGCTTCGTAAAGTAGCTCAGAAGCCGGTAGAATCAAGCTCTCAGGAACCAGTTCTGGGTGGCTAGGTCACTGGGTCCTTCTGACGCAAGAGCTAGGTCCTCAGGCTCTCGGCAGACAGGTGCTGGGCCCCGCGGTTGTCCCTGGGAACACCCAGGCTCCGCTTCCAGGAGGCGGGGGAGGGGTTTGCAGAGGGAGGAAGCTGCTTCCATTCAGTCCGGTTTCAGCAGTGCACCACGCGGAGCCGGGTCCTCCTGCGTGCCGGCAGATCAGAGTCCAGTGCAGCCACGCTGCGCACGGGGTTTCTGAGATTAGTGGTGTCAGACCTGCCCCGGGAACGCAGAGTAGGCCGAGACGCTTCTTCTGAAAGAAGCAGAGAGGGAAATCTCCTCCCAGCTCTTCACCCACCCTGGTAAACGCGGCTCTCACTGCTTGGCCTTTTGCCCCGTAGTTACAATGAGGAAGGTGAACGAAGAAGCGCCTTTGATTATTCTGGCCTGACCTTCTACTCTGGAAACCCTGGGAAGGACGCATTCCTTTGAACCCCTCCTGCCTGGGCTAAGGAGTCAGCTAGTCACCAGGAACCACAGATAAAACTCACAGATAGGACCTGGCCCCAGGTCTTCTGCTGTCCGACTAGCCTGAGGAACTCTGCTTATGAGAGTCAAGTTCACAGACACGCAGTAGGGCTGGGGCTGCAAACTCAAGGTGCACATGCTGGTTTGCCTGACAAGGAGCCGGGAAGGAGGGGCGGGCTCGGCCTGGGGCGCCCTGAAGACCTGTGCAGCGGTGCCTGCCTGGGCTGCGGAACAGTTGTAGGACACCTGGAAAATAAGGGAGATAAGAACTCCCATCCCAGGAATGTTCGTCAGCTGGTCCCAGTAGGTGATGGAAATGGGGAGAGGAACATGATATATTCTGTGTACCTGCAGGTGTAGAGGCCAAGGTCAGGCTTTGTTTTTCTCACTACTGGTGGGTCAGCCCCCCACTGTCGCCTTCTTGGCAGACTAGCGGGTGGTCCTGTGAGTCAGGGGAGAGTCCGAGCGAGCTCTGCACTTGAAATCCAGGCAGCACCCAAGCACCTCCTTATGGCCGGCAAAGTCTGGAAGCAGTTTTTCTCACTGCCTTAGGTTTGTGTGTGTGTGTATGCCTGTTCGAGGGGCGGGGTGGGGAAGGTTATGTTTAGTAACAAAACAAGAGACAGGCGATTTCGAGATTATTCAGAGTAGAAATTAAGGAAATAGAACTCTTAAAGGTGATACCATTAAGATTCTGTATGGATTCCTTGCTTGAAGAGCTCAAAACCTGCACGATTAGATCACTGAGTTTTAGGTTATGCTCTCTGCGTGCCAACAGGAGGGGGTTTTAGTGGGAAGTGGCGGTGGGTTTCCTGGAAAGGGAGCCTCTGCCTCTCGGAGAAGTGCCCTCACGGAGAGGAGAGGCGTTGGAAGAGCCGGGTGTGGTGGCGACCCCAGGCACTCTTTCCTGAGAGTCCGTCCCACGCGTGTCCCTTGAGGCGTGCCTGAGGGTCAGGTACTGCCTGCCGCCCTGGTGGAGAAGGGAAGAGGGTATGTGTAGCCTGCACCCCGGCCCTCCCGCCTGTCCCCCCTCTCCTGCCTGGCTGCCAGTCTGTCTGGCTCATGCCCTGGGCACACAGGTGTGCTGAGCCAGGGGTCGGAGGAGCCCCCATCCCTGCCTGACCTGGGATCCCAGCGCTGGAACAGTGGTGTGTGGGCGCTGTGCGGCTGCCCTTGAGGTCGCTGGGGCTTCCTCACTGTCTGTATCTGACAAACGTCAGTGGGGCTTGGAGCCCGGCATTTGGTCCCCGACAGGAGTGTCACTGGGCCACTCCCCGGATTCCTCTGGCAGACTGTCACGGATAACTTTAACAAGGGTTATACACAGAATGGTTTTGTCATTTCAGGGTGACTTTAGTGGACACGTAGTGGGTACCCTTGAACTACCTGAGGCAGAGGGAGCAGCAGTGCTCCATGGGGGCAGGTGTCAAGGTCACGGGGGCGCAGTGAGGACCGCTGAGCTCACTGCAGAGGGAGGCGCTGATGCCGTTTCCGTCTTACTCAGGAGGAAACGGGGGCCACAGAGCTCGGTTTCTCGCCTCACCCCTCACTCAGTGAGCGTGGAGCTGGGACTCCAGCCTCCGGGCCAACCCCGCGGTCACGCTGTACGCGGCAGCCATCTTTACGCCCCACCTCCTGTCGGACAGGGTGGTGGGCACGAGCTAAGACCTTGGGAAGTCTTAACTTAGGAAAGTTAAAAGGACTCCTACTTGGTGACATGTCACTTGTTGCTTCGTGTCTTGGATCTATGGAGTTTGGTGTGTGCAGATGCTCCTTGGGGTCGCATCCCCTCTCGGGAACGTGAGTGTGTTCTGAGCACTCACGGAGGGTGTTCGAGACCCACCCGTGCTGTTCGGGCGGGCAGGTGCACCACTTGCATTTTCGACTCACCGATCTTGTCATCCTGCCGTGGGGTTGTTGGGACGTCGCCCCCTTGTGAGTCGAGGAGACCTGCGTGTAGTGTGGGAGCTGGAAGGAAACAAACAGGAGGGGGTTTCCATGGAAAGTGGTGGTGGTGGTGGAAGGAAAGGGCCCTTCTGCTCTCCGCAGGGCTCCCCGGTGGTTTGCTGTACTGCCGGCCGAGGCACACACCTGCGCACATGAGACTAGTGCTTAGTTCTATTGATCAGTAGCAGGACTTGTTCCAACAAACGGGACATTGTATGATTGCGAATTGCTTCTGACCACCAAGTTAACACACAGTTAACTAAGTTACATCGCATTCTTTGACATGTAAACATTTTAAGCCATTAGACTGCCCAAATATTTGGACTCCTGAGAATTTGGTTTTTAATATTTCAATCTGTGTCACCTCAACTATTCCTCCTGTCAGTCATCTTTTTTTTTTTTTAGACATGAGAGCTTTTTAGTTGATTCTTTTATAGGAAAACCATTGCAGAAATGTTACAGTTATGAGTGAAGCAGGATCCATCCATCTGCCCAGGTAACTCTTCCCCCAGTCTGCATCCAGGTTTTTAGCGGCGGTGTCGTGGGCCGTCTTTAGTTTGGTTACATGGCTTCTTTATTTCGCAGCCCGATTCCTCTCAGGTCCGACTTGTCTTTAGTCCCTGAGCTTCCATCGCTGGGGTGAAAGTGCGGGAAGCAGAGCGAGAGGAAAGCGTCCTTCACAGGCAGTGATGGGAGAAGCAAGGAGACATTTGTTCTGGTCACTCAGACCCAGAGCATGGCCTTGAGCGTCCGTCAACTCCTGGGTGTTACGTTGGACCCCATTTCCCTTCAAGAGTCTTTTGTATATGAAACAACCCGCAGACGTAAGACATTGGTGGGGGACGTCTCAGGCAGGAGCCGGAAGGACGTGACGATTCCAGGGAACACGGCATCGCTTCCATGCCCGTCCCGCCCCCACCTCTCAGATCGCTGCCCTGTCCGTGCGGGCCGGGCCCTCTCCACCACGTTCCTCTGCGGGCAGGTCCTCCGCAGCTGCTCCAGGCAGAGCCTGTGTGTCCTTGGCCTTGGCTGCTCTCAGATGCTGGGGTGTGAGTGCCAGAGAATTCTCTCCTTCACTGACAGAACGTGTCCCCAAGGTCACTTGAGGCTCCAACATTTATAACTTGGACCGAACATTAAATCTCTTTTATGTGGAGTGTGCCTCCCTTCTTCTGTTTTAATATGCATAAAATTAGTAACCCTGATAAAAATAACTGATAACATTTTTTTATCGTTGCTTTTCAACATTTATGATGCGTACCTCACAGAGTCACCTGCTGAAAGAAATGTCACGGTGGTGTGGTGCAGAATTTCCTCCTGCTGGGTGCATGTTGGTGAGTGTAACGGGTGACATTTAACAGAGTTGGGACAGACTTGTGGTGCTGATCCACATTTGAAAGGCAAAAGTGTTATCTTCAAATGGGTAGCAATTTTTGTGAGTCATATCATAATAAAGTAACCCTAGCAGAGGATTTTATTTTAACAACCTGGGAGAAAATTTGTAACTGAAGAATATTTACAGAATTGAATTTTTTATTTTGCTTAGTAATCTTGGTTTTGCAGTAAAACCGTGTTGCCGACGAAGAGCATTGAAGTCTGGCTTCCGCCTGCGTCGTGTCCCCGACCAAAGACGGGTGAGGGTCCCCCCACGGAAAGGCACAGATGGAGATCTCCAGTGGGAGCGCTGATTCAGTCTGAGCTGCAGCCCAGCACTTACGAGGGGGGTTAGATTAAGCAGGAGATGTTTGCAGAGACTTTAAATGGTGACAGCTAAAAAAACACCCATGTGGAGGGTGTTTCCCAGCTTTGTGGGTGCTCCCTCCGCGGACTGGAGCTGGCTGCGGGATGTTGCAGCCACTTACTAACTTCCTGTCTTTGGACTCGTGGCCCCGAAACTCACTGCTTGGAGCATGGGGAGTGGGGCCTGTGTCTCACACGTTGCTGTGCGGTCACAGCCTGCCCGATGGCAGTGGAAGTCATTCTGCCCTGTCATATTTATGTCGATGAGTATAAATTGCCACTTCCGATTGTAAGGATAAAGCTGTCAGTCGCAACGGATGTATTCCATTTGTCAAAGCCTACAGATACTCTGTGCAACTGATTTATTTTCATGCTCACTTCACATCGAGGAGGGGAGTGCTGGGGTTGTGGAAAACGGGAGCCTCTGGTGTGGAGGGTGTGCACAGTAAGGGGGGGACTCATCGAGTGGCTGGAGGTACATGCTGCAATGGCTCGTCTTCGGCACGACCAGCACCGCGGGACACCCTGCCTTGCCGGGACAGGCAGGACGCGCCCGCGGCACTGACCTCCGAGCCCAGGGCGGGTGGCCCGCTCTGTGGGAACGCCCGTGTGCCGTGACAACCCCCACATCAGATACGCCATCTGCAGACCGGGAGGCAGGGAGGTTTTGGATTCGGTGGAAGCCCAGCTTCACTACCCTTGCTCCTGCTGCCTGCGCTTTGGGCGTCGTACCCCATAAATCACTGCCAAGTCCAGTGGCAGGAAGCTGTTGCCTCACGTTTTCCTCTGTGAGCTTTTCGGGTGTAGTTCTTAATGCTGAGATCTACTTGATCTGTTTTAATTTTTATATGCAGTGAGAGGTAAGGGTCCAACTTCATTCCTCCGCGTGTGAATACCCGGTGGTCCCGGTACCGTGTGTTGACAAGACCGTCCTTGCCCTCTCCGGGAGTCTTGACGCCTTTGTCGGAGGTCATGTGACCACATACGTGAGCGTTTACTTCCGGGCTCTCTAGTCTGACCTGTGGGTCTGTGTGTCTGTCTTTGTACCAGCACCACCGTCTTCTTTACTGTAGCTGCGTGGTCGCTTGTGAAATGTGAAAGGCCTCCCGGTTTGTCCTCTTTTCGAGGTTGTTTGGACTCTTTGAGGTCCCTTGAGACTTCCTGAATTTTAGGACGGATTTTTCTGTTTTCACAAAGGGCGTGCGTCGCTGGGGTTTCGGCTGGGATGGCACTGTATCTGCACATCACTTCAGGCGGAAGCCGTCTGAACAACACGAGGCCTCCCAGGCCACGGACATGGGACGTCTTTCCACCCCTGCGAGGCGAATGCTCTTTAATGTGTGTTTCTACGCGGCAGGAGCGCAGACTCGGGGGCAGCCGGGGGGGCCTGCCGTTGGCTCTCGCCGTGCCCCTCAGCACATGCTCTGCTTTCAGAGGCGTCTCCGAGGTCTCTGCCGCAGCGTCCTCTCCCGGTGCAGGTTGTGTGAGGGTTATGTATTGCGGATCAGGGTCTAGCAGAGTGTGTGACGTCGTCGTTCCCCTCCGTGCTGCCTCGGACACGCGCCTCTACGCCAGCTTTGTTCTGAGTGAGCTGACGTTTTGCCCGTTCCCTCTCCTGGGTTTGGGCTGGACTCTGCCCCCAGGACACCAGCTCCGGCTTAAAACCTGGCCTCTGCTTTCTCTCTCAGTGCCCGCACCTCACTCGCTGACCTGAGCTTCAGGCCAGCGGTCGCCGTGCTCCAGCTGTGTGGTGGCTCTTCATTCCGTGTGCCAGGGCCTGGGCCCCGGCACGTGGAGAGACGTGTCCTTTGGTGGATGTAGTCACAGGGCCGTGGCGGGGGGGGGGGGGGCGCTTTAAAGGGCAACTGCCGGCACTGCTTTGGAGTGAGTGGTGGAATCACACCATGTGCTGTGTAATGCTGTGTGTTTTCCAAAGTGCTCTCCCGCCCCGTGGACCCCAGAGGTGAATCGACACCAGAACCACCTGAGGAACTTGTTAAAAGCAGTCTGGGGGCCCCAGGCCCAACCCTAGGAACCAGAATTCCCAGTGGGGGGTAGCTAAGGAATTTGTGTTTTTAGCACACTCTCCTCGGCCAGTTTTCCAGCAGCAGCGGCCTAGCCCTGGTCCTCGGACAGGCCTCTAGGACCCCTGACGCACGCCCCTGCCGTCTGGCATCTCGTAGTCACAACCCAGCGGGCCAGCCCTGGGTGCACGCAGCTGGTGACAGAGGAGAAGGGCACCTGGGACGCAGGACTTGCCTGGACCCCGGTCTCATCTCCTTGCTTTCTCCCCCAGGGACTTGACCTCCAAAGTCCCTTCAGCAAGGGGACTTTGAGGATGGTCTTGGGAGAATGGAATTAAATTGGGAAGGGCCTTAAATGATGCATTGGTGGGGCGGGTTTGAGAAGTCTTACTTTAAATTGGGGTTAATAGTAATTCCTACCACAGAAGGTGATTGGAGTTAATGCTTGAAAAGTACTTAGAAAGTGCCGGCACATAGAAAATGCTCTCGAAATGTTGCAGTTTAAAGTATATCTTTTATTCTATTTTGTTTAAGATGTATCTTGACAGCACAGCAAACCCTGGCTACTGTCACTAGAATAGACACTTCTAGTGTTTTGGACTCAATTAAATGGCTTCTAGAGCATTCTCAAGTTCAGGCTTCACTTATTTTCTTCAAAACTAAGTAAAAGACACTGTGAGTCAATACATTGCCCGGGATCCACCTCCTAAACGGGTGTAGGAGATACGTCAGTACTTGAGAAAGGGGAGACCGGGATCTTAAATCCCTCGTTTGACTTGACCTTTCACCTGTGGGAACTGGTTTACAGCAGAAGCTCCTCGTCCTGGTTGTGGCTGGGAGTCTCCCGGGGCTCAGCCCAGGCCCTCGGGACCGGAGTCTCGGGGCAGGAATCCAGGTATAAGTATCGTTCAGGGAGTTCTGGAAACTGGGAACCACTGGTCAGCACTACCCCCAGCTTGTTCCTAGGAAGGATGACTCACCTCCCTGCCCCGACTTTGGTCCCTGAGTTGTAAGAAACCTTTTAGCTGTGCTGTGTCTTCGTGGAGGGACTCGTCCGTGCTGAAAGAAAAACCAGGGGCCAGGATATGAAGGGAACTGGAAGCGCAGGTGGAGTAAATGGAGTTTCCTCCCCCGAGGGAGGAAGAGAGTTCTGGTTTGTCAGGAGCGAATACAGGGGAAGCAGGTTGGGTCACCTCCGTGCCAGAGGGTCAGAGGGAGTTCTGCCTGAATCACAGCGGGAGACTCAGACTCGTGGGAAGCCTGGGAGCCGGTCCCCAGTCACGGGGGGGGGGGGGAGGCTTCCTGTTGCCTGTGACACAGGGCCTGCCACAGGCCCGGCCTCTGACGGCTGCTCTTTCTGGCCTTCTGTTGGCCAGAGTCGGCCCCACCTACTGTTGTTCCCATGAGAAAAAAAGGAAAATTTGCAAGCCTTTACGCCTTGCAGATGACAAAAGAGAGGGAATCGTGGTGTCTCACGTGCCCTTTGTAGTAACTTCCCCTTTGACGCTCCAGGTTTGGGGATGTGTGGGCTTTTCATTTGAGAGTGCGGAAGGAAAGGTGCGCAACTTGGAACACTGTTTTAGCTCCCATGGGCCCCGAGCAACAGCAGGAGGTCCTTGGGGGACACCCTTGCGGCCATGTTGCACTCCGGCCCCGCTGAGCCCACGCTCACCCAGTTCGCGTGACCTGGGACTCCGCTGGGTTCCGGCAAGCCAGGGCCCGTCCTTCTGTGCGCAGAAGTGGGGCACTTAGTTAGCAGGTGCCGGTCGTGTGGGCGGATGTGACACAGAGCACGGTACAGTCAAGGAACAGAAAGTACTTTCGAGGTAAAGTTTGCAGGTAAAACCAGAGTGAGGTGGAGGCAGCAGGGGTCAGAGGTGACAGATTTTGTCACTTCAGTGGAAGAGGAAAGGCTGTGTGTAAGCAAACGAGTAGAGTGGGCCTGTGTACAGGGGAGGTCGTACCGGTCTTTTCAGCCATGATGAGATGTGTGTGACCCCGAATCGGTCACTTGCATGAACACCACATTCCAGTAGAAGGGAAAAAGAACAATGACGAACAGTGATCCCTTCGGGACCTCCGTAGGAAATCCATGTTGCTCCTGGCGTCCTGAGACCGTAGGCAGCTCCCCTCACTTCCGGGCTTTATAAAGCCAGGGTGTCAGGACGGATTAATCTGTCTCCTTTCAGATCTGGTGTCATGGTTGAGAGTCCAAGTGGGGGATTAATACTCAGAACACTAGACAGTGTTCTCTGGCACAAGGAAAGAAAAAAATGGTTCTTTGAGACGAAACCAGAGGATCAGTGAAAATGCTGTTGTTAGCGGTGGTGTGGAAGTTTGGACGTTTGCAGCAGTGCTCTGGCTGGGACTGCGTCCAGCTGGCTCTGCTGGCCAGGCTCTCGAGATGCTCTCGGGATGTCTGGGTAACCAGCAGGAGCCAGCGGGGCTGCGAGCACTGGATCTGAGCTCTCCAAACCAAGTATTGGATTGTGAGCCGGGCACGTGAGGAGACCTCTCTGGTCGTGCTGGGCTGGAGGAGCTGCTGCCTTCCGCAAGGCCCGTGCCCAGATTCACTCAGTCTGGTGCTCAGACGGGCAAAGGGACAGCCGTCGCCTGTGAAGGAGGAACCTGAGAGCTCTGCGGCCTTATTCACACCAGGACCCTTAGACTGTCCGCCTCTGGAGGGCAGGGCAGGCCGAAAGTATCCATTTTTCCTTCTTCCCTTCCTTTTATCCTCCTTCCCTCCCCCGCCCCCCAGCTCCTCGCTGCCCCTCCCCCCACTCCGTGCGTGCGTGTGTGTGTGTGTGTGTGTGTGTGTGTGTGCGCGCGCGCGCGCGCGCGCGCCCTCACCTGCATTCCTCCAAAACCGGGCCTTTCCATAGGCCTAAAAACAGCGGAAACAGCTATTTTTCTTCTTGCTCGAAGTTAGCAAATTTGTATTAGGTTGGCTTCTTTTGACGAACAAAGTCAGTAATTTTGTTTCATTTTTATTCCTATTTTGTAAAGGCCACACGTAAATGTGAGAAGCTACCAGTTACAGTGGAAAGCGGGAAGCAGCCTCTGAAGAGTGGAGGGCTCCAGGCCTGTCCCTTGATTCACGGGCATTTGATTGAGGACAAATGACTTAATTGTCCTAAGATTTTTTTTTCACTTTAAATGGGGGAGCAGCCTCTCTGGTCTCTTCAGAGGTTTTCCTGGGATCCAGTGAACGTGAAAACAGTTTTGGAGACGGTAAATCCCTAAGTAAATGTAGTGCACTGCTGTGCATGTTTTGTGATAAAAAGGACACATGGTTAGTCAGACAGGTGCCTCGCGTCTGCTGGTCACTTTTTTGTGGTTGGTTTTCTGTTTATCATAACCGCAGTTTCTGCATCTCTCTCTTTTCGTTAACCTGGAAGTTAATAGCAAGGAATGATTTCCTGTAACTGTAATTTTTATAAGGAAACCAGGTTCTCACTGGTGCTTTTCTTTGCGGGTGGGGGGGCTGTTTTAATAAAACACTGATTGTGTTAGGTGGTCATTCCTTTACTTTTTTCCTTCAGGCAAAGATCTTTGGTGTTAGGAGCTTCAAAAACCAACTGGGCCAAGTTAGTGAGTGTGCATTTGCCGTGGAGAGTGGTTTCACTCCCCTCTCACACGGAGCCTCCAGCTCGCACTCCTGAGATTCCGAAGGGGGTCTGTCTGTTGAGGGAGACTTCGCACCTCGGTGCGCGGCGGCTGCCTTCTCTCCGGCCAGTGAAACAGAATTCCACACCCCTGGACGGGAACGCCTTGTTCGAGAAGCAAGCACATGTGGGCGCCATCCCCGAAGGCAGCGTTCTCCCGGCGTCCTGCACTTGATCTGCAGGACACTCTGTTTCCACAGTGCTCACCCCGGGCTGCCCCCGCGACAGGACTGGTGCCGGTAAAACCAGCCGGTGAGAGGCGCCAGGAAGCCCCTCCCAGTCTGGCTCCCTGGTCCAACTGGCCGGGTGTCTGTGCCCAAGCTCCCTGTTTTCTCCTGGGACGGCCTGTTACCAGATGGCGTGGACTCAGTGGTGGCCCTTAAATCAAGGGTTTATGACCTTTCTCTCCCCCTCAAGGTCATCGCTCTGCTTGTGTCCCTGCCTTCCAGGAAATGGGAAGCTAGGTTGTCTTCTGTCTGCGAAGGTCTCAGGAGGTGGCTGTCCCTCTGACCCCTGTCCGGGTTGGTCGGCCCCTGGAACCAGGTCTGGGAGGGAATGGAGCAGCCTCGGGGCCTGGAAGGGCCTTCACTGTCCTCACTGCAGGGGCCCGGGGCCATGCTCCTGGGGTGGGAGTTGCAGCTGCCGCCTCAGTGGAGGATGTTAATGTCCACTCGTGGCTTCTGTCTCTTAGGTGGCAGAGTGAGGCGCCTGCAGGGCCAGGTGGGACTCGCTGCCCAGCCCACCTTTTAAGAATCAGCCCAACTTCAGGGTTGTCGAGTCAGCACAGGGCAAATTTCAGACACCTGTACGTGATTCCAGAATTGGAAGAACCTTCTAGCAGTGGGTATGGGATCCCTGAGAAACGCACTCACATGAGACACCCTGTCGAGGGTGTTAGACCCCAGCAGTGCCAGGGTCCCAGGTCCCCGTGAGCATGCGGTGCAGGGACAGGCTTGGGGCCGTGTCTGCTTTCTCCTGCAGCTCAGTGGGGCTGTGGACACTTCTCCAAGGGCTTAGAAGTGCAAGGTCAGTCTAACACCCAGCCGCAACATTTTACATAGATAATAGGCAATAATGTCTGTTTTCTCAGAGTTTTGCCCACAACTTGGCCAGTTTTACATCCTGACCCACCTGCTCCCTGGGCTTCTGATTCCCCCAGTTTTCAGTTTGCTGGGGTGGAAAGAACACTAGTGGGGGGCTGCGGAGCCAGAGGGGAGCAAACCACTTAGACCATGTGGGCTTCCTCCTGCTGACTTACGGAGTGGGAGTCTGCTCATCCTTGCACCTGCATGGCGTTGGCATCTCTCGTGTGCGCCTCCTCACGGGCCCACAGCACCTGTTCTGGGGGAGCTGGGCAGACACCACCCCCGTCCTGCAGATGGGATGAGTCCCCCTGAGGAGGGCGTGCATGTCCTCAGAGGTGGACACACGTCTCCTCGTTCTGCAGTGGCGTGCTGTCCAGCACACTGCTGCCCGCAGTGCCCAGGTCACCGGATGTGCGAGGCACATGGCGGTGTGCGCTAGCGTAAAACGTGCCATTCTAGCACAAGTAATTTGCAGTGCGTGGGCATGCAGGCCCATGTTTTTGTGAAAACGTGCTATAAAAAATGTACTTTTACGGTTAACCAACAGCGGGCGTTGCTCATCCACAGTGGCATCGCTTTCGGGGGGACCTGAGCCTCAGAGGCAGGAGACGTGAAGCCAGTGGTCGTCTCAGCTCGTCCAGGTGAGGGCGATTTGCCCTGTGTCATTTACATGTGCATTGGTTTCATGGAGCACTCTTTTCAAAATTCTTTTAAATTTATTGAATGTAAAGTGTGTTTATATGTGTGTGGGTTTACGTGTTCGTCTGTAGGTGTATAATGCGGATTCTTCAGAAAGATACAAAGAAGGAAGCACAGAGCTCATGGAGGGAGGCCTACCTGTGGTGGGCGGCCACTGTTTCAGTGCGGGGGCTTTTCTCTGCCGTGCTTTTGTGCCTGTAGATCTTAGACAAACTTCTGTATTTGGCTCCTTTCACACAGTACCCCAATACTCACGCGCATCCTCCAAAGACACATTGTGTGAATATTCCCTCCTACAGTATCTACCAGACACCCCGTATTTACACCTGGTCCCAGGTTGTTAGACTCTTCCAGGTTCTCCATCCCCGTGGTCCTGGGGTGAGTGTGTTCTACGTCCGTGTCCCCCCACCACTCTTACTTCTCAGGCAGAGTTTTCAGTCACACAAGTAGTGCGTCAGGCGACTTGTGCGGTTGTCCTTATCGGTGTTCACGGGGAAAGTGGCCCCTGCGGCTCCCGGGGGCTCCATTCTGCAGACCCTCCGCGGCACAGAGCGCATGGGAGCGAGGGCACGCGGGTCGTATCCCTTTAACTTCATTTCTGAGCTGCTCGGTATGCCTGTCTCGCCCAGCTAAGCTTTGAGGATTAGGAGGCTCTGCCATTCATCCTCCATGCCCCCCCCCCCCCCCCCCCCCGCCTCCAGTACAGTGTGGAAGGGAACTGAATGCACTTATTTACCAGACCCACAAAAGCGTTTTTGTACCAGATAATAAACCTCATGAAGCTGCTCCACAAAACTCAGTCTTAAACACGAGAACAATGTGAAGATGGCTTTGAGTGTGTGTGATTAGTGAATGGGGTTTGTTATGTATCTGCTGCTAAAATGACTATTTCTGAAAGCTCAAATGCTACACTGTTGTGTAGATTGGCAGGTCTTCTTTGATGCCCTTTGTGCTCGGCGGAAAGGAGGCATCTTCGGGTTTGATGGCTGTGGGTTTACTTGTTGCGTTTTCACAAAGAGCGCGTTGCAGGTAGTTGCTGTGTGCCGCGTTCAGTTCCGTTGATCTCAGCAGCGTTGCCCGGTGCTGGTGTCCCGTGTCCCCTGTGGATTCGGCGCTCCACGGGATGAGTGAGAGGGACCGAGCGGGCTCTTCCCTTTGTGGTGAGCAGCGGGAGGGATCCCCCAGAGTGTGTTTTGCATGCTCCGCCTTATGGGTTGTTATTAAAAAACGCTCAGGTTCCAACCTTCCTTGTCCCCACACCTTTATCTCAATAACAGAACAGGTTATCTTCTGTGATTTTGAAATGAAAATAACACAAGTACCGTCCCAATCGGTTGGCACCGAATAGACATTCTTTTCTTCTTTTGCTGTGTTTTCCTAAGATGCAAACGCCTCAGCTTAAATTATTAATTGAAACGTCTGACTTCCTGCGGTGTCATCTGCAATTCCGGGGCCACACGGCCGAAGAAATGCAGTAACTAATAACCTCCTGAGGGAAAGGGGTGCGGGGCCATCCCTTTTTATCTCTCTCGGATTCAAAAGATGCCCTGGGAACACTCAATACCCACAGCTGTTCTGCCTTCTGGAAAAAAAAAAATTCCATGATCAGAATATTCCACTTAACAAAATAGCTCTTTGTTTATTCTACTTTTGACATTCAAATGGATGAATGGATGGATACCGAAAGCAGCTTACTACCAGGAATTGTTTTCTGCTTTTTATTGACGTGGAAAGTTAAAAATGCTGGAATAATCTCATTATAATACAATGAAGTTCCTAAAATAATTTAAATAGAAGTTGCAGTTGGGAAGGGAGCAGCCGACTGCTGGTGGCTTTGGGCATTTCCTTCACCTTCGGAGAGCTTCTGTCGCCTCCTACGAAATCGGCTTAACTGTTGCCAGTCGGTTATTGTTCTGCGCTCCTATTCTTCTCGGTGCGCGTGAGTCAGTTACAGTTATGAACTAGTTTGTAAACATGGTTGTGCTCCTTAGAGATAGTTATTATGTATCCTACTCATTTTAATTGCTCAATTTTTAAGTCAATTACTTTATTGGTGACTATTTACTCATATGTGAACAAATTTTATAAATTCATAAATCAAAATTTGCAGCTATTTTTTTTAGAACTTTTTATGTAGCAAACAGGGAGATAAACACTTTGCATCGAGGTCTCACTGGATCATTCGAAATAGATACAACGTTGCAATTTTATAGATAGGAGCTGAAGCTCAGAAAGAAGTAACTTTGCCACAGTCTCAGCTGGTCTGTGGCAGATACGTCTTTGCCAGGTGCCCAGGTGAAAGCTGGACGGTGATGGGGAAATAAGCAGGTATCGGACAGTGTGGGGGTTTCGCTTACACCATGTGGTCAGAGGAAAGGGGTGGGATGCTCTGGGGGCCCCAATTAAGATAACTTAGCACCAGCACTAAGGTTTGAGAAGAACCCAGTGTATGAGCTGAGGTATGTCTAGAAACACCTGTTAGCAAGGTAGGAAGGAGGAGGAGTCTTGAAGAGGGTCTGGTCCTCGGGGGCAGTGCGTGCAAGCCCCACGCATAAGAAAATGAAGGGCGGGGTGCACAGACCCCGTGTGTGGTGCTCCAGCAGCCACTTGGGCACCAAATCGTGAGTGACCTGTGTTACCCTGAGGAAAATTGGGGAACACTGAGGGTTTCCTGATCATCTTGGGAAAAACAAGGTAGTGGTTCTGGCTGTGGTGGGGGCAGCTGAGATAGCCAGGTCTGTGTGGATTTGAGAGCCTATAGGAGGTCAAGTGGACAAGCCTGGGATTGGACCTGGAGCGTGAGGCGAAGGCGAGCTCAGCCTGGGTGCTGGGCTTAGGTGGCAGGGGATGGCCATTCTCCTGAGCCGGGGAGGAGGATCGGGTGCAAAGCGGGTGGGCAGAGGGTGGAAGCAGTCCTCGCCTGGCAGCTCTGCATAGGGAGACATCTCTGGGCTCAGGTCAACTGCAGAGCCAGCCACAGAGAGGTGACATGTGAAACGAGTAGAAATACACAAGGAAATGCAGGGAATTAAAGAGCAGTGTAGCCTACAATAAGCCCCGAGGGTGATCAGCATTTACAGAAGACCAGACAAGGAGCCAGCAAGGAAACGAGAGAGAATCAGCAATCACTGTGGCCCTGGCCGGGTAGCTCAGTTAGTTGGAGCATCGTCCTGATATGCCTAGGTTGTGGGCCAGTGGTTGTACAGAGAAGTGGAGCAACGAGTAGATATTTCTCTCTTCCTTCCTCTCTCTCTCCCTCAAATCAATACAAAAAAATTTAGAGAAGGGCCTTGTTCCAGGCCCGTGTCACGATAATGTGTCGACTCAGTGCCCTGGGTCACTTTGGTTCACTTTGGTTTGCCGCCATTTCCGTTTCCATGGCTGCATGAATGCCAGTCAGTCACGAGTAGCAGCTAAGTGCCCTGTGTGGCCGCGGGGGCTTCAGCACGAGCGGTGCCCGGGACGCACCAGGACCTGCTCTCTCACGCCGCTCACACCGATCAGACTTGGGACGTGGGCCTTCTGATCACCTCGGGTTGTGCCTGCCTCACTGTGGAGTGGAGTTGCAATGGGGGTTCCAGTGGGGTCTGCCTCCTCTGGTACTTCCTGCTAGGGTTTCTGCTCTGCTCGGGTGGAAAAACCTTTAACTGCACTCAGGGGACCTGGGAAATTCTTCTAGACAGCAATGTGGAATACTTTAAGAAATTGTCTAACACCAACGTGAGTATTCACCAAGAAGAGATTTTATGTCCCTTCAGAAATGATACCTTACGTTATAAAACCCCCAAGAGGAGAGTTTTTGCTCTTTTTCATATCCTTATGCCCCAAAATATTTATCTTGCATACCATCCCAGTGTTTAATTCAAGACAAATGCCTGAGAACTCATTTTCATGTCTGAATCTACCGAGAGCTTAGAACTCAGCAATATGATTATTATTGAACATCTATATCCATTTGTGGCCACTGTCACTAGTAATAGCCAGTTGATCAACCTGTCGCAGAGCTAGCAGTCTGCTGTGATACGAATGGGAGTTAATGGATCGTTTTACAGTTATGTGGTCATAACCTCACTTAACACCAGGCTGCACGTGTGGGAACGCAGTGACTCTCTGCGAAGGGTGCTGGGGATCAGATGCCAAGAATGCGAGCCCTCAGCGCTGCCGCCCCTTCCTGGCTGGGAGACCGCGCCCGAGGGCGGCTTGCTCCCCTTTCTACCCCACCCCCCGCCCCGCCCAATCATACACACGGGCATCGGAGCTGACGGGATGCGAGGATGAAAAATAAGCATTTTTACAGTAGTTATACTTTATTATAAATCTGCCATATAATTGTAACCATTTTTTTTCCTTGAATGGGGCTCCTAATTGGTGTCTTTTGTGGTTTTCAATCCATTTGCTACAGCTGCAGTTCTGATCACTGGCTCAATTATAACTATAATATTGGTCTTAAAGGCTCGCTAATGTCTCATGGAAAACTTTGAAAACATTCTATTTAAAGACAATTATGCTTAAGTATCACATTTTCTCCATTTCTGTGCTGGCCTTTAAAAATTATTACCAGGACCATTAACACGAGAACAGATTATACTTCCAAGCTCTAAAATTCTGTAATTTTTATGTGACTTCCCGGTTGGTTGCTGGGTACTCTGGCCAGTCCTCACTCAAGGGCGCCCCGCACTACCTGTGAGGTTACAAGTTCACATGCCATTTTTTTTAAAGGTGTCCAGAGAGTGCTGGTGACAATTTTCAATTTTGACTGGGAAGCAAGAGCCATAGAATGTGACGAAATGTAAGAAAAATTAGCAAGTAGGAACTTGAAGGAAGGCAGAAAACTGTAGAAGCCCGCTGGAGATCTGTTTTAATGAGCAATCATTCTCAGATGAAGAACTTGGCATCTCCTCCGTCCGGCAAATGGTCGGTGTCCACGTTTGGGGAATTGCTTGGAGTGGGGGGCGGTGTTTGTGCTCCTGGGTGGGCGTCACTGCACATTAGTCTGTTCTCTTGCTTTTTATTTTTAGAAAGTCTTCCCAGCGAATGGAAGTTTTTGTCTTTTTTATTGCATATAAGTGACATACAACGTTATATTGGTTTTGGGTGTGCAGCCCGGTGATTCCCTGTGTGTGTGTCCTGTGGAGCGGTCCCAGTGCGTCTGATTAGTCTCTAGCACCGCACGTAGCCACACTTTTCTTGTGACGAGAACTTCGAAGGTCTCCCCAGCAACTTTCAAATACTGTGACCCGTAGTCACCCTGCTGCACGTCGCACGCCCAGAGCTGCTTACTTCATAACGGGAAGTTGATACCGTTCGACCGCCTTTGCTCATTTCTCGTCCCCCCCCAAACCTCTGACAATCCCCAGCCTGTTCTTCCTGCGCATGAATTCATTTTTTTACAAAAAGATTCCTCCTATAAGTGAGATTGCACCATATTTGAGTTTCCCTCTCTGACACATAGTGTATCACTTAGCATAATGTGGTCTATTTGCTCTCTTTATAATAAAGTCCTCAGGAAGGAATGAAATGACTCTCCCATTTTCTTTGGTGCTTAGTGTTTTAAACCACAGCGAGTTAGCAGAGAGAGTTAATTTAGCCGTGAAGTTATTAGGCAACTAGAATGTAGCCGGTGGGAGCGAGTGGTAAGGGTGGTGCCTACCTGCACAGGTGGGAGTCTGTTCCGTTATGTTTTCTTAACATCTCGTAGGACAGCGTTTTTGCTGTTTGAGGGAAATTGCCATGGCTTTTTTTTTTTTTTTGAGAAGATTGCATTTGCCAGCCTGAAACTGTCACAGCCGGTGTGTTTAACACCTGGGAGGAGGAGGATGATGAGAGGACACTGGACCGCAGAGAGGAAGAGCGGGGGCTGACCGGGGCCGGCTGTCACAGAGGTGATGTTTGGGGCTCCCGTGGCTGCATCTCCAGCTGTGACCTCAGGGGTGCCTCTCCGCCAGGCACTCTGCTGGTGTGGTTTCCACTTGTGTCCACAGCTCCAGGGAGCTGGCTGGCGCCCCTAAAGAAGAACAGGGTTCTGCAGACAGTCTGCTGCTCTGCTCGACTCCGGGGGCACAGAGACCGAAGGCAGCCGGACTGGCCATTCGGGCCCCCTTACTGCTCTCATCAGGATGGGGAACCAGCCTGACGCCTCCTCCAGGTTCCGGATTCTTCCAGGTTCACCTCTCACTTCTGGTTTTCACCCTCCGTGATCAACCTTTCTGCCATTCCCCCTCGTTAGAGCCCATGCCGTTCCTTGTTAACGCCTGCCTTTTAAAGCTACCGGTTTTGATTCTTCTCCCTGTACTGTGATGTTTTTAAATTGCATATGTTGATGTTCTGACTTATTTTACTTAAAACAAATGTTATGGTTGTTTTCAGGTGCTTTGTTTTTATCACAGTAGTGAAAGCATAAGTATTTTAGTAATATTTCTAAGTGGAAGGTGCTACCCACAGCAGTTGTAGCAATGTTAGTGTGTAGTAATATTAGGAGCACTTTTAAGAGGAAGGTGCCGCACCCCTGCAATGCTGTCATTCGCAAGGTCCCTTTGGGGAGCACTGACAGCTGGGGCACACTGACGGCGGGAGGCGGGGTGAGGCTGCACAAAGCGGTCTGCTGGGCTTCTGCTGAGGTGGCTTTGAATGCTCTGAATTGTTAGCGGCGCGCGTGTAGCAGGTTAAAGGATGTACAGGTGCGGTGTTAGGGCAGGTGTCCTGCCCGGGAGGCGCTGCTTTGGGTCCTGGATTCAGGTGCCGGAACTGTAATTCTCCACTCACTCACTCACTCAGGGGCCTGGCGGTCCGTGCAGCACCGCACAGAGGGGCTGTGCTCATTGGACCCACTGTCTCCAGTCTTCAGTTGAATACGAATGCAGTCTCTGAGCATTACTGGTCCGCACCACTCAGAAATGCACCTCGAACTGAATAAACCCAGAAAAGGTCATGAGCAGGTTCAAGCAACCAAAAAACTCTGTGGGTAGCACTGGTTCCAGGCCCAGTGGGGTCAAGAGCTCAGGATTTCCTTCCCACTCCTGTCTGTGTGTCCCAGCCATTGTCCCCGACCTGGGTCACACCCGCAGGGCGAGCCCCAGCAGCTCCATACTTACGTTCTGTCGCTTGAGCACTTCAAGGGTCATAGCCCCAGCATTGGGGTCACCCTTCCTGGAGGGCTGTCATTGGCCTGACTGGCTCCCGGGCTCACCCCTGGACCAACTGTGGCCAGAGAAGGCCGCACACTCATTGGTCAGACCTGAGTCACATGTTAGGGGTGGCGTTAGCGCTGCACGACGTAAAAACAGTTTTAGCAGTGTGGGTCCCCAGCAGAATTCAGAAGAAAGGGAACTGGATCCCAGACAGGGGACAATAAGTGGCCGTCACTAGAGCTACTGTCCTAGTCACACAGAAAAAAAATTAAAAATCATGAAGAATTCTCCGAAGGTTTCCTTGGGAAAAGATTTTGTGTGTTCTGCATTTGCTATGGCATTTGTGCTTCTTGGCAAGCCTAAAAATAAAATTCAGCATACATTCATCTATTTTTAATGACTTCTCTTATTTGTTTTTTAAAAATCATTCTTAGATAATACATTGGTGTTGTCTATTTCTGTAAGAGATCTGTGGAATAAAGGCTTTGTATTTTTATATTGTCTGTTTGAACAGTGATAAAGTTAGCAATGTCAAGGAAGGTAGAAGCTCAGAGGGTAGCTGTTCAAACAGGGGTATGAGCCCACTGACCCTGGTAACACCATGGTTGGTTTTTCCAGAATTAACTGCTCAGTGTGCATGGCGTCTTTGCCAACCCCAGTTCTATGTTTCTGTGCTTCATCCATCTACTGGCAGTGGCTTAACCCCAGGGCTTCCTGTGGGAAGTCGAGAACAGGCCGGTGCCGTGGGGACATGCTGGGTGGCTCAGCGCTGGCGGTGGAGGGTTGGGCTGCGGTGGCCAGAGTCTTGACTGTGCCCGTGCCTGGGCACCCGCCTGCTTTGCCTGGCCTGTGCTGTGCGACTGGCGGCGCTTGCAGTGGGCTCTGCGGCGCAGGAAAGGCAGGAAGGGGGCTGTGTCCTAAATGGCTTACATAGTAATTGGTCTCTCAGGTAGGAGGACAAAGGACTTTCAAAGTCATGGTTAAGGGAGCTCTCTGCCTTTCGTGTGTGTGTCTATCATTTTTTAGTTAGGTACTGACCACACGTAGTCTTTGCAGCAGTAATGTGTCTGTTTAAAATTTCTGTCCTTGGGTCAGTTGGGGATTTGTGTATTGTAGAAAATCGTTAGTTTCTCTGTGTTTTCACATGCGTTGCCCTGGAGTGGCTTGTGGTATAATTCCTTCAGACTTACACAGGTGGCCCTCGAACAGCCGGGGTGTGTATGTGTGCCCCCCCTGTGTGCAGGCAGTGCCCGGTGCACGCCGGAAGCGGTTTTGGTCTGTGGAGGAGAGTCCATGCACGTGGGGGCCGGCCGTGTGCGTTTCCTGTGCGGGACTCACACATTATGGGCTTGGGTGTCTGTCGGGGCTGGAACCAACTTAAGTTTTGGAGGAGTTAGAAGTTACAGGTGGATTTTCAACTCTTCGTGTTGTTCAAGGAATTATTTTTAAATTATTTTTAGTTAAAATATCTTAATCTCTTCTGTATAAGTGGTCATGCCTGCTTTTTTACATTTAAACTTGAATATTCTTTCTTTATTCTTATTCTTTAATATTCTTATTCTTTTTTTTATTTTCCTTTTTCAGGCTTGGAAAGGGATATATATATACATTTTTAAATGCTTTCTGAAAAAAAACTACCTTTTGGATTTGTCTGTCCTGACTTTCCTCCCCCACTGGTTCCTCCCCATTCCATTCCTTTCAGCTTTCAGCTTTATTCCTTCCTTCTCTCCTGGTTTCTTGTGCAATTTGTTGTTCCTTTCAAATTTCTTCAAGTACTTAGTTCCTGCTTGTATTTCTAGAAACTACACAGTTCAGTAGTTTGGAACTGGGTGTTGGGCAGGGCATGCATGGGTCTTCCGTCTGTAACAGGATACTTACAAATTAATAGTATGCAACTGGAAATGCATATCATGTTACTGCCCCTTGAGAATGCACATAGCTCTCTGCTAACCTGCAGGGCCATCCTTAAGCGTCCAGATGTTCCGGGTGTTCTGTTAGCAGCACCTGCCAGCAGAACTCACGGATCATGTGGGAGTCCGGTGCAGTAAGTCAAACGCCGTTTCAGCAGAGAGACACTAGGTGAGGAGTTGTATTCACATCTCAGTCATCACTTTCTCACTTTCCGGGAAGGGATCTGATAGTGACCCGAACTGCGTGGGACGTCATCACTGTGATGCAGACGCACCTGCGGCCCCTCCCAGCCCCGCCGCTCTGGGTGCAGTAGGTGCCACCTAGTCCTCTCTCCCCTCTCTGAGAGCCAGCGGCAGACTCCGGTCTGTTCTGTGCCCGGGAACTTCTGACCCCGTCCCCGCCCTGTCCGCCACGCCCCAAACTGTCATCCGGTTCCCTCAGTCGCCACGCTGCCCTGGGAACAGCATGTTGTCATCATGCCCGGCCTCGTGTATTTCCAGTGGGGGGAGCAAGCTGCCCCCAGGAGAAACCCCCTGCTCGTCTAGGACACCACCTCACATTCCTCTCAAAGCCTTTGCGGGTCCCCTGGAAAGAGTTCTCACACCGTTCAGCTGGTTGGAATTTTAATATTCTCTAACTGAGCTGCAGTTATTGTTTATGCTTTGATGAAAACTCAGGGAGATCAGCGGTATTACACCCTCATCGTTATTTTCAGAAGGAGCAGAGTTGTTCTTTCATTCTTATGCCAACAAGTAAGATTCCAGGCTCCCATGAGTTGGGGAAATACATAATGGAAAAATATTTTTGTCTCATTAAATATGAACACGTTGAAAGAGTCATTTGCAGTTAAATAGAAGAGTTGACGAGGCCGGGTTTCCACCACCCTCAGAGGCAGACTGTGGTGTCTGAACTCCGCCGTTACTGGGCCCTGCGCACTTGTCGAGGTGGGAGGGGCCCAGCGAGCTGCAGTTGTCCTCGCTCAGACACCACGTTCGCAAGGACCCCTGCTCACTGTGTGGGGACGGACCTCTGTGAGTTTACTGCAGGCGAGCATTCTGGAAACTCGGTTGTTAACACCTGGTATCGACCATTTTGCCGATAGACATTCTGAGTTTAACTGTTCAAGCAATTGCACACCCATTGCATGACTATTGAACTAGTTCAAATGTTGCTTGGCTGCCTCGCTTAAGCCAGGCCACATTAGTAGATAGCGTGACACCGAGATGGAAGGCACATAGTTCCTGGCTCAGTGGAGCGTGGAGTCAGTAGGGGAGGAGACTTCTGGGAAAACCAGAAATTTAGAGTAGGCGTGGACGCAGGGCCGTGGGACACGGGAAGCACGCTGCTCGAGGGCGGGCTGGGGGTGGCAGGCGTGCGTGCTGGGCAGGGCTCTGGGGGGCCACCTGGCCTGTGTGTCGGAACGCCCCCGGCCGAGCACAGCAGTGAGGAGAGTGTTCCTGCAGGAGGAGTGGGGGGAGCAGAGGGAGCAGCAGCGCAGAGACCCAGAACTTCACGATGTTGGGGGAACCAGAAGTGGCAGGAGGAGGGGAGGAGGACAGATCAGAAACCACACATAGAATGCGCTGAACTGGAGCTGTTCCAAATTGTTAACGACTATTTTCTGTTTTGTTTTGTTTTTAAATTCAGGTGAAGGAAGTGCTCACGGCCAGATGTCTTAAGGAATCCTTCTGAAAAGGACAGAGGTGGACAAATCGTTACAACTGAGACGCAAGCAAGCTGGTTTTGGGCGGGCCGCACTCGGAGGATGCTGTTTGCTTTTGGTTAACGAGAGAAAATACAACTCTAGAAGAAGCCTTCATATCCTCACTTAATGTTGTGTTGTGAATAACAATGTAACTGGATTCACATCCGTCTTCCTGCGGAGAGCGGGCTCCTGATAACCTGGGCAGGCATGAGCGACCCGAGGCAGTCGCAGGAGGACAAGCACAAGCTCGGCAGGGCCTCCTCCAAGTTCAAGGACCCTCCCAGAATCATGCAGTCTGACGATTATTTTGCTCGAAAATTCAAAGCCATTAATGGCGGCATGGGACCCGCCACTTCTTTAAATGCCTCCAGTTCCAACGAGGGTGGCGGCCCGGCTAATGGCACCCCAGCCGTGCCCAAGATGGGCGTGAGAGCCAGGGTGTCCGAGTGGCCGCCTAAAAAGGACTGCTCCAAGGAGCTGGCCTGCAAGGGGCTGTGGGAAAGCCGGTCCCAGACCAGCTACGACAGCGTGGCGTCCCTGTTGCAGAACGGCCAGAGCGACGGTCAGCTGGAGGAGCAGCTCGATCTGGACTTCATGGAGGCGAAGTACACGCTGGGAGACCTCTTCGTCCACTCGCCGCAGAGAGGACTTCACCCCATCAGGCAGAGGAGCAACAGCGACGTCACCATCAGCGACATCGACGCCGAAGACGTCCTAGACCAGCACGCGGTGAACCCCAACACCGGGGCTGCCCTGCACCGCGAGTACGGGAGCACGTCCTCCATCGACCGGCAGGGCCTGTCCGGTGAGAACTTCTTCGCGATGCTCAGAGGCTACCGAGTGGAGAGCTACGACCCCAAGGTGATGGCCCCCTTTGGGTTCCCGGAGTTCTTCTCCTGCGACCCCGCCATCTCACCCAGCCTGCACGCAGCGGCGCAGATTTCTCGAGGAGAGTTTGTCCGCATCTCAGGACTGGATTACGTGGACGGCGCCCTCCTCGTGGGCAGAGACCGGGACAAGCCTTTCAAGCGGAGGTTGAAGTCGGAGTCGGTGGAAACGTCCCTTTTCCGCAAGCTGCGGACTGTGAAAAGCGAACACGAGACTTTCAGGTTCACGTCCGATCTGGAAGACGGCCGCCTGGAGCGGGGCGTCCGCCCTTGGAATTGCCAGCGGTGTTTTGCACACTACGACGTCCAGAGCATTTTGTTCAACATCAACGAAGCCATGGCGACGCGGGCTAACGTGGGGAAAAGGAAAAACATGACCACGGGGGCCTCCGCCGCATCCCAGACTCAGATGCCCACGGGCCCGGCGGGCACCTGCGAGTCCCCGCTGGGGAGCAAGGAGGACCTCAACTCCAAAGAGAACCTGGACGCCGACGAGGGCGACGGGAAGAGTAACGACCTCGTCCTGAGCTGCCCTTACTTCAGAAACGAGATAGGCGGGGAAGGGGACAGGAGGATCGCACTGTCCAGGGCCAACTCGTCATCCTTCAGTGCCGGGGAGAGCTGCTCCTTCGAGTCCTCCCTCAGCTCCCACTGCACGAACGCAGGTGTGTCGGTCTTGGAGGTGCCCAGAGAGAACCAGCCGATCCACAGGGAGAAGGTGAAGCGCTACATCATCGAGCACATCGACCTGGGGGCCTACTACTACCGCAAGTTCTTCTACGGGAAAGGTGAGGGGGCCCTGCCTGCGTGCCTGCGTGCCCACGTGCCCATGAGAATTCTCTCGGGCCAGCTGTCAGGGCTGCTTGGTGACGCAGCACCTTCCTCGTCATGTCCAAGGCCAACGTCCTAGGGGCTGGTTCTCTGCGGTGGCCCCTCTGTCACTGGAGACTAACTCTTTCTTTAGAAACCCCCAGTGCCAGCTCCCTGCCTCTGCTGATCTTTCCTTCCTTCCTTCCTTCCTTCCTTCCTTCCTTCCTTCCCTGCCTCCCTCCATTCCTTCCTTCCTTATTTCCCCGGTTTCTGAGTGTCACCCAGTGTCAGCTAATGTGGGTTTACTCTGGTGAACTTGATCCCTCTCTAGTTCCTCTCCCTTACACTGTTTACAGTGGGCAAGTCTGTGGGGTTTTCCCCCTAGTCTTCCTGTACTTCTCCCTATACCGTTGCACTGTCTTTTCAATTGTATATTGAAGCTTGTATATTCAATTGTATGTACGTCTTCACAGCTCCCCCTGCTTTGTTGCACGTGTCAGAGTGTTGAATAAATCTTTGTTGAAAGGGTGTATAGTTAGCTTGACATAGTCTGTTGTCTTCCAGTTCTATTACACGTGTGCTTGAAGAGTAAGGTACAAATAAGTCTTCGGTGTGATCTGAGAATTTTTTTAATCATTTGTAAAATAAATTAGGTTTCGTTTTATTTATATTTTCAGGCTTGAAGGATGCATTTCTCAGAAGTCATGTAGTTACAGCCTCACAATGCAGCTTATGTCCTTTAAATAAGTGTCCTTGGTGACCCCAGGGTCATGGGAACACGCTGTGTTTGAGGGACCTGCAGAGACTGAGGTGCCACCCCTGCCCTCATGTCCGTGCCACTGCGAGACCACAGCACTCAGGGCAGCTTCCGTTGCCTTTGTGGGGGCGCACCTTGCTTCCTTTGCCCCTTCCTCATAGGACAGCATGCTTTTCACTGCTGCATTTTTCTGGTACCAGCCCCCCACCCTGCCCCAGTCAGCCACGGAGCACCTGAGGTGACCGATGTGAACCCCGCCTGTCCAGGGCATCCCTCCTCCTGTGTCTTCACCAGGAAGTTCCCTGGCACGAGAGTGGATACTCGCAAGCTGCCTGTAATTTGAATGTATTTAGTGCTGGTTTCCACCTTCCCACGGCCAGTGTGCAGTCTGTGACTCCAGTGGTGTCTTTTTGGGGGGTGAGTTGGGGTGTCACTCGGACCTCAGGAGGCCACGCCATCCACCTCAGTCCCTGGAGCCCTGTTCATGCCTTTCCCCGTGGACTCTAGGCTTAAAAGCATTTGTTTTCCAGGTAAATGCAGTTATTAAATTAATAGTTTTCCCTCTATTTTGCATCAACCCAGATTTAACCTGTAGTCATAATAAGGTGAAATCCCATAATTCAGTGGGATGACTATGATGCTGCATGGGCGATGTAGCTACATGAGCTGGCACTTGCATCGTGGTTTAGTTGTTTTTCTCTTCTCATACTGATGACCAAATGGCACGGAAGCAATTTTGTCAACAGGTCTCGTTCCCCAGTTGTGCGTCCCCTGCGCCCACCTCCACCCGGGCGCATCAGTGTGGCCATGCGCGTTGCGGGTCCAGCCGGTGCGCTCACAGGAACCGGGCCCTTCCTTCAGCCTGGGCTGCGCGGTAACCCATGGCTCATGGGACCGTGTCCCCCCAGGGGCCGAGTATCATGTCATAAAACACCGCTCCCGCGTGGTCTCCGGGGGAAGTCAGTTGTTTTTGGAAAGGGAGATCGTGGTGAGAATAGGCCTCCTGGTTAAGGATTGTTTTGCTTTTGTTTTTGTTTTAATTGATGAGGCCACGGCTGTCAATGCTAGTAGTAAAACCGCCTCTTGGGGTCATGATGCCCTGAAATCTCAGGCAGGGAGCCCTGCCGGCTGGCCAAGCTTGGTAGTTTGTGATTCACCCTTTAAATCTCAGGACCTAGCATATACATGCCTGTGTGCATGTGTGTGTCTCTTCACACAGATGCTCAGTGCCAGCGTCTCACTCCGCTCTCTCGCGTATGTTCCTGGGTTACGTGTGTGCACGCGGGTGCCCATGGGAGATGGAAAGTGGGGTACCTGCCGCACCCAGGCTCACACCCTGATCCTCGGCGTCCTTAGGGCCTGTCCCGTGAGATGACCTCCGATTGGTTGCGAGATTCTATTAGTTCTCTCCCTGGTTGTTTTAAAGAATTGTCTGTAAGTGGTTTGTTTATTCCCCGTTTTCTGATTTGCTGCTTAGGGTTTTCCAGGGCACAGAAGCCACGTCATCAGATGCGTGCGATTGGAATGTGAAACAGCAGAGAGCTCTGAAGAGGAGCCTGAGAGCAGACCTGCTGTGGGCGAGCTGCACTGCGATGCAGACCTGTGACCCTGCAGGGCGCTGGCTCGCTCTGTGGGCCCGTGCGTGGCTCAGGCAGCTGAACTGTAGGCTTTTCGCCAGGCCTGCACAGTGCGGGGGGGGGTGAGGCAGCGACCCCTAAGGTCACTTTGTCATCCCAGTTCTCTGACTCCTTTCCATGCTCAAGGAGGTGCTGTGGTGCCAGCTGATGGGATTGGGCAGGACGGAGCGGCCGGCAGGAGGCGAGGCTGCCAAGCCCCAGCCCTGCCCCTCTGCTCTCTCCTGCAGCCTGAGCTGTGCCCGCTGCCTCCTATGTTTAGCTCTTCCCTGTGGGCCTGTGTGACAGCGAAATGAAACCAGCTCCGCGGATTGTGGCGTCCGCCCCTGTGCCCGCTGGTGTCTCTGCAGAGCCCTGCGGACTGACGGCAGAGGCGGCCGGCCAGATCCCCGAGGTCAGGCGGCCGGGGCCGGTGGTGTGGGAGTGGAGGTGGCACCCACTTGACTGCAAACACAGCACAAGTTGCAGGAGCATCGTTGGCTTCAGAGCAGAGGCCCTGGGCAGACTGGCGTGGGTGGGACGTTTGTGTAGGTACCTTTTTCTTTCCCTGTTTCTCTTTTCCCTTTATTCCTTCGTTCTCTTTGGAAGGAGGTGTTCAGGGAATCTTCTGGAACTTCCAGAATGCCCTTTGCTTTGTGTGAGGCTCCATTTTCAAGAGTGTCCAATGGCTTCCACTTGCTGGAAAGGTGTATGTGAAGTGCAGAGCTGTGATAACCTGGTTCCCTCTTTACAGGGTAGTTAGCATGAAATGGCTGTTCTTCCTGGGAGGTGTGTTCCAGTGACACATGGGCACCAAAGGGCTTTTTACCAACTTCCGAAGGATGTGCAGGGACGTGGCTCACCACGGAAACCGCGTGGTAGGGTCACTTGCCCAGGCAGGCTCACCGGTAGCCCTCAGTGAAGTGGCCCCCTGGTAGAGGGTGGGGGCCGTGTGGGCACCGTAGGAGCACAGGTCTGCTCCCTCCGGCTGGCCATGACCCTGAGGGAAGTGGCCTCTCTGCCCCGTTGCCGTTTCCCTGATGGAGCTCCAAGTGGACCCGCGCGTCCTTCCCCTCTGAGCTTTCCATCTGGGAGCCAGGCGTGCACAGGGTCTGCCTCAGACAGGCGTTCTGGTGTGTGTGTTTGCACACCCTGTAGTGTCCGCTGTCACGCAGCGGGCCATGCCTTTCTGACCTCCTCAGCACTCAGAGCCACTGTGGGCGGTTGGCAAGCAACGGGCCGTGCCCAGCATGGCAGAGCCAGAACTACATGGGGCAGCTCAGCGATGCGTGGGTCCCGGAGTGGGGATGAAGTCTTGTGCTTTTTAGGGAATAGTGGACCTACAGTGGAGCTCAACACCGCTCTGTGCCTCAGGTCCGGCCCTGCCCACAAGAAGAGCTCTGGGAGGCGAAGTGAATGACTCTGGGTTCAGAGAGGTCAAGCCAGAGGGAGGGATCAAGGTGGGCCTTGTGGGTGGCTCGGGTGAGGTGAGCAGCGGCTCATCCACCTGGGCGTCGGGAGCATGGCTTCCCGAGACCCGTTCTGCCGGGACGGGAGCATGCCTCTCTCTGCACCGGTCAGACGTACTAAGATAGACAATCTACACCTTTTGTGCTTAGAAGTTTTAAATGGCATGTAACTATTATATGATCGTTATAGGAAACGAGGGTAAAGAAGCAAAAAAAGAAAGAAAGAAAGTCCCCCTGACCCCTGAGCTAACCAGCACGAGCAGCTCTGTCTCCATCCTCGTAGACTCTTGCTGGCGCGGACAGACGTACGTGAGCGGAACCGTGTGCCGCTCCTGCTGTGGAACGTGTCTGTCCGTGTGATCATCCTCCACATCCTGTGGGTCGCCGCATTGGTGTGTTGGGAGCCAGCGATGACCAATGGTCACGACGTGCCCGGGGACGTGCCAGGCACTCACCACCCGCGACCCGGGCAGGACAGGCAGGAACCTGCCCCCTTGATAGAAGTGCGGTGCTGGAGGGACACACGTTTCTCACCCCCTTGGATGCAGGCTACCTGAAAAACACCTCTTGTCAAATAGATGAGCGAGTGTTCATTTTAACAAGTGAATCTTTGCTTGGAAAGTAAATTGTAAAAGTATTTTAATTTCAAAGAAAATGTGAGAGATTATGAAAATGGAAGTCACAGCCTCTCCCTGCCTGCTGGAATGCGGGCCGTGCTGAGGGCTGCGCTCCCAAAGGCTGGGGTCCGGAAGGAGGGGCGGCACCCGCACAGGGCAGTCCGACTGGCACTGCCCTGGCCCGGTACTCAAGGCCAGCACCAACAGTTGCTGGGCATGTGGGCAGTTTGTCCTCTTGGTGCGAGGGAAATGGCGTTTTTGCGGTCTTCCTGTGCGAACCCATGACTCCGGTCTGATCAGGGGAGAGCCTCGGACAAACGCCAGCTGAGGGGCATTCTGCAAAGTCCCCTCTCAGCCCTCCGCAGAGCTCTCCAGGCTGTCGAAACAAGGGGGCTGAGACCCTGGCGCCCCACGGAGGCGCCTGAGGAGCTGTGAGGCCCACACGTCCTGTGCTGTCTGGGGGGTCCGGGAGAGAGAGTGGACGTTGGGGGAAGACTAAGGAATCCGAAGACCGTGTGGACTGCAGTCAGTCGACGGTGCTGCGCTGGCACTGGTGTGTCCACTGAACGGATGTGCCCAGGTGACGCAGGATACTGACAACCAGGAGACCAGGTGAGGGTGGGGAGGGACTTGGCTGTTTCTGCAGCTTTTCTGTAAACCAGCACTTTGAAAATAGTTTATTAAGAAAATTTTAATGTTAACATTGTCATGATGTGTTTACAATGACCGTCTTTAAGAAGAAAAATGAATTTATATGCAGTTTTTAAAAGCAGAGAGTAGCAGAGCTAGTTTTGTTTCTTAACAGAGCTGTCAGTGGACCCCCATGACCAGCGCCTGCCGTGTTCGTGTTCGGGGAGTGAAACTGACCCACTGTTGGCCTCTCTCTGCCCTCCCGTGCTCATCCCGAGTGGTGCTCTCACACCTTCCTTAAGGAGCAGGGGATCAGCTAAGCTTTGGCATTTACTTTGTCTCCTTCTCTTTCATGAAAATGCACAGATCCCCTTGGAATTCCCCCCAAAACCTGCAGGCTGAGGCGGGGGCCGGGGGGTGCTGCTTGGGGAGCCCTTGGTTCTCCGATTCCCCAGGGTCCGCGGACCTCTCTGAGGAAGGCCGTGATGCCCGACTCATTTTTCCTTGGGACTTTCTGTCACAGGCCCAAGGACAGAAGTGGGAACCCTTCAGAACCCGTTGCGGAGGAGCCGGACTGGTCTTGAAGGGCCGACTGGGGAGCGTGCTTGAAAAGACAGTCTCGCTCCCCAGCCCCCTGCCCGCCGCCGGCTGCCTGCCGCTTCGGGGGCCTGTGTGCCTGATTCTTCCACGCTCCCGTGATTTCCTTTCTTCTCCTCGGCTTCCTACTAACAGAGTGTGCCAGCGAGAACTTTCATTCCTCCCTCCCATCCTGTTTTCACAAGATTTCTGGGATGCAGGCAGGTTGGGATTCTAACTGATACTTCGGGGGAAGATGCAAACTTTCCAGAGAAGAATCTCTAGCTGTTGTGGGGCGTTGCTGGGTCTCGCACGGAAGCCACAGCCACTCCACGATGTGGGTGCAAGACCGGCCTTTCCACTGTGCACTTCTGTCCCCGGTGCCAGCGGGCGGGCGGGGCCCCTTCCTTTGTCTGTGCTCTGCCCGCGGGCATCTCCGGTACCTCCGGAGAGGGAGCCTCTCTGCGGGAGCCACAGCGCCTCCAGCACTTCTTTCCAGAGCCCCCTTATTTTGTAGAAATCTTCGAGTTTAGTTTTTTTGAAGTATTGTCTTACCCAGTTCCCTATGAACCGCCCTTCTGCCAGTGGTAATCTTTGTTATTAGCACTTTAACTAAAGAGGAATATTTGTGCACACATCCGCCGGGTGGACAAGCACAAAGAAAGGGGTCTTCCGGATTCAGTGCAGCAGCCCACTCGCCTTCCTTGACACCGGCTGGCCGCGCTGTGGCTGGGGACCGCCCTGCTGCCCGCGGGCAGGGGCATCGACCGCCCTGCTGCCCGCGGGCAGGGGCGTCCACCGCCCTCATGGTGTCCGAGGCCTGTGCCTGGCCGGCGAGCGAGGCGGCCTCACTTCAGGTGGCGCGCACAGAAGGCCCTGGCGTCGGCCTCCCGGGTTCACGCCCAGCTCAGTCAGGGCCGAGTCCCGGGACGTCTCCGAGCCCCAGTCAGTCCTCTACACACGGAATCGCGACAGGAACACCTCCTGTGAGGGGCTCGGGACAGCAGTGCCCGTCACAGGGCCTGCGGCCTCCGGGCCTGCGTGTGGTTCTTACGTGAACCTGTAAGACTTCACTCTCTAGAGGCACTCTTCTCCACTCCGCTGGTCCAGCATCCGAAGGGGCGCACTTTGTTCTGATGGTTAAAAGATGAAAAGAGACAGAAACAGAGGGAACCTTGTGGCAGGCGGGCCTGGGGAGAGGTGTCTGGGGAAGGGCGCCCCGTGCCGGACACGCTGCTTCGGTTTCACCGGTGGGACAGCTGGGGGCAGGCAGTGAATCCCGCTGCTGAGCGTGCCTGCCGGCGGCGCTTTCCGTTTCATGCCTGGTGGCTTCCTTTTTCTTTTTTCCTTCTGGTTTCATACCCTCACTGAAGAAAATTAACAGGGCGCTGGACACTGTTAAATTCATTCGGGTGAGCTGAGCACCGCCTGACAATAGCACTATTATTCTAAGACGCGAATTCCTCCCTGAGCGGACACAGTCGCCTCAGTCTCCACCCTCCGCCCGGCTGGTCTTGCTGCCACAGACAGAGCCTCCATTGACGTCCGGGGGGCGCTCGGCGGGCATGACAGCCAGCCCGGCGGGTTTTCGCCGTGTCCGTTCTGTGTGGCCGGTGGTGGCGGGAGACTCTCGGGTGGCTCTCTGGCCCGTCTGCCGTGATGGGAGGGTCGTGATTCCCCGCCCACTGTAGCATTTCAGCATTTCAGGAACCCGTACAGGACCACAGGCTCTGGGACCCAGGCTCTAGGACCCAGGCTCTTCCCCGGGAAGAGGCATTAACGCAGACATCCCAGGGTGGTTGGACGTGGGGGTCAGCTAACTGAGAAAACTCCCTTGCACTTGGCCGCTGGTGAGTGGGTGGGCAGTCAGCTCACTCAGGGCGCCTAGAAGCGTCAGCACCCGCCTCCCGCGTCTTGATGAGAGTCCCATGTTGAGTTCATGTCTGTCCCCCTGAAGCAGTGAGGTGGACGCTGCACGGCCGCCCCCAGCTTTTCTGCTCTGAGCCCTTTCTTGCTCTCCTCGTGTTCCCGCTCTGTCCCGCTCTGAGTCCCGCGGACTCGCTGCTGCAGCCCTGCCCGGCCCTAAGGGCAGTCCCGTCAGCTTAACCTCACCTGCTGGCTGGGGGTGGAGCCCTGAGCCACCTGCCTTTGAGGACCAGTGTCTGTTGGTGGCTCTGGATGAAGTTTGCTCTCTGGCATCCAGTGCTCTTTTCTTTCACTGAGCTCACACTGCTCTCCGTTTTCTGAGTGACGTCTCTTGTTCCTTCAGGAATTACTGTGGCAGAAATGTTCACATAACCCAACGCCTTTGGAATACCTGTGGTTTTCTTCAAGCTTATAAATGTTTGATATATGGTGTTTCTTTTTAACTAAAAACTACGAGTCAGGAAAGATCAGCCAGAACCAGTTAGGTGACATTCAGGAGGGGTAAGGGTGGTTTTGGAGATACAGTGAAAAAAAAAAATGATGTTACAGGCACGCACCTCGGAGAACTGACCTGGCGGTGGGTCGTTAAGAAATGAATGGACACCCCCCTGGGGTGTGCTTCCCGTGTCTCGGGTGGGTGGTGGGTATGACTGACCGCTGCCAACAGTGGGTCAGCTGCGTGGACACCCACGTGGGTCGTTACACCCTCTGTGTGTGGGTCACCCCACACGTCTGAGTGATTCCGTTGGGGTCCTTTCGGACGACAGCACTGAAAAAGTTTGGCCGAGTGAAGCATTTTCCCTTTGTTTAGCGAGTTCCCACCATCCGGAGTGGCTGCTCACAAAGCAGGGAGGTTCCGTCCTCGCCAGTGTCAGACTCGACCCAGAGCTCCAGCAGTGGGGTCCTTCCGGGCGGTGTCCCCGTCCAGAGACACGGGCCTGATGAATGCGCGGACGAGGGACTAGCGACCACGTCGGAGGAGGAGTGTCCTCGGGGAGGCCCGCGTGGACGGCAGGCGGGCCCCACAGGCCTGATGCTGCAGTGTGATCGTGTGACCTCAGTGAAGGTCGCATGAGAGAGAAAGTGGCTGGCAAGATGGGAAACCAGGGGACAGTGTTCTCGCGGATAAGAGTCTGGCCTCAGCAACTCCGTGACCTTTTTGTATTTTCTCTCTGTTTCTAAAATTTTGCTTTCGACTCTTGGGGGTTTTAGTGACACCCTAGTGCAAGAGGGATACTTGCCACCCACTGGTGGCCAAGATTGCTCTGGCGTGTCTGCGTGCTGGTGAGGCTGCCCCCAGTGCCCTCACCCGGTCGCAGAAGGCGACCCCCGGCTGGAGGGCGAGTTCCGTAGTGGTTCCTCGTGCAGCTCGGCTCCTCTCCGCAGTTTCCGAGATGGCAGCCCACCCACCGTTGACCGTGATGCTCTGCACGTGCTCCCCAACTCTCAGCTCCGGGGCGGGCAGTGGGCGGGGGGGGTGTCCCGCTGCTCAAGAGGTGGAGAAAAGCAGAATGAGAGGGAGGAATGGAACGGGACACGTGAAAGCCCATGGTGTGGAAACGGAAGGTGTGATCACACTCATGTGGGGGCGGGGTTTCTTCAGCTGGGATGCACGGCCGAGAGAGGCCCCCCCACCCCCCGCCCCTGTCTTTGACGCACCCCTGCTCTGTCCCCTTGCAGAGCACCAGAACTACTTTGGGATTGACGAGAACCTTGGCCCCGTGGCCGTCAGCATCCGGAGGGAGAAGGTGGAAGACGCCAAGGAGAAGGAAGGGTCGCAGTACAACTACCGGGTGGCCTTCCGGACGAGCGAGGTAACGGCTGCCTGTGGGCACGTCCTGGGCTGAGCCACGGGCGCTCCACCTCAGGCTGTTTTGGAGACGGGTCGCGTCTCTCTTTCAGTGTTCACTGCTGCGGCGCAGCAGGTTATTGAAAGGGCTGCTCCACCTTTTCATTCCAAATAAAAACCCGAAACCTGCCGTGGATGTTCAGTGGCAGAGATTTCTCTGCCCCCTGAACAGATAGAAAGGACTAGGGTGCGGGGTGTTCGGGGCTGAGAGGGTGAGCGTGAGCTCCGCAGCACGTGTCTGGGTTTAAAGACGAGTCTGAAGCCTCGCAGGGAGTGTCAGCGGTCCCGCAGCGGGCGGCAGGCTGCCGGTGTGGTGGCTCCGTCCGCCCCACCTCGCTCCCCGAGGACGCAGGTTGGTTTCTGCTTGTCTAGCGCTGAGCGACGAGTGACATTGTCGTACCAATGGCACGATGGGGACAGCCCTGTGGGTAGAGATGTTGGTTTAGAGGGAGAACTAGATCTGGCTTCACTTGGGGTTTTATTCCCCTGACTCTGTTCAGTCAGAGGGAAGTATGTCTGGCGAGCGTCCCAGAACAACCGACCAGCAGACCGGACAGAGAAGGCAGAGCCCTCTGCTCGTCCCCGGCAGTGCTCACGGGCCTGGGCCCCGCTGTGCGTCCTGCCTGGTCGAGGGCGCTCGGGAGCCCCGGGCTCTGTGCTGGACGAGTCCGAGAGACAGCCCCCGTCCTGAAGTCACATCCTTAAATCACAGACCTGTGCTGCTGTCCAGTTCATGGGCCCCTGGGCACATGTGGCTATTCCAGTTTAAAGTGACTGAGTGAAAGTAAAAACTCAGTTCCTCTGTCCTACTTACTAGTCACAGGTCTAGGGTTCAGTGGCCACACGTGGCCGTGGCCCCATAGGAGCCAGTGCAGGCTGAGAATGTCCCAGCACTGCAGGACAGTGTGTCACAGGGCACACCGCAGACGCCAGCTCCCCTGTCCCCACATCACCACAGCTTCTCGCCGCCCTCCCCGGGGTCAGAGGTGGGACTAGAATAGACAGGGAGGCCTCTGGATTCTCGGGGCTGGGGCTGCCCCTCTCCCATTGTGAGAGAGCTGAGGTGTGAGTCGCGGTGGCGTTCCCTGCTGTTGTGACGTGCTTGGAGAGAAGACATATCCCGCATCGTGAGGCATCTTCGGGGACAGTCCGCTCAGCCCCGAGTCACCTGCTGCGGGTGTCACTGGGTGTCCCCACTCAGCTCCAGGACTAGTCAGCAGAGTCAGGTAGACAGAAGGGGAGGAAGGGGCGGAAGCAGGGAAGACAATGTGGAGAAACGGGGGAAAGAAGAGGGGCGTCTGGGAGGGAAGGGGTGACGGCGAGGCCGGGCCTCACGACCTCCAGCTTCCACTCAGCGTCCTTCTCCTGCCAGTCTGGGAGTCGTGGGAGCCTCTCTGTCTCCTCCTCCTCCTCCAGGCATCGGTCTGGCTCCGCCCACCCCGCCTGGCCGCCCACTCCTGCAAGAGACTCTTCTCCTCCCTCTGTCACTAGTCACTGAACTCTCACGTCTGCCCCTGCAGCTAACCACGCTGAGAGGAGCCATCCTGGAGGACGCCATCCCCTCCACCGCGAGGCACGGCACGGCGCGGGGCCTGCCCCTCAAGGAGGTGCTGGAGTACGTCATCCCCGAGCTGAGCATCCCGTGCCTGCGGCAGGCCGCCAGCTCGCCCAAGGTCCCGGAGCAGCTGCTCAAGCTCGACGAGCAGGGGGTGCGTAGCGTGTGTGCGAGGCCCATGCCTGTGTCTCACGCCCTGTGTCTCCGTGTTCCGGGGCTGCGGTGTTTCCCCACCCGTCTTTCCCTCAGGGTCTTTCGTTCTCAGCGCCTTGAAGCGCTTTCTCTCTAGTTTTCCCCAAACATGCCTTCTTATGGGTTAAGACACGTGATGCCTTCATAGTGTACTACACCTGCTGAGCTGTGCCGGGGGTGGTTTTTCCCCAGGTGTGGCGTGTCCAAGCGAGCAAGAGCACGTCTGACCTGTGACTTGTAGGGGTCAGTGGCATTGTTTTCCCAGGGTTTAAAAAAGTCACGCCGACTGCTGTCCTGAACTAATGTTTGTTCTTGTCTGCTGTGGGCATCCGCTGGCCAGGTGGGAGTGAACAGTGTGCGGCGGGAACCGTGAGGCTGACTCAGACCTAGTCACCAGCCCACGGGGACAGGAGGGCCAAGCGCACAGTGGCCTTTGCAAGGCAGAGTGTGGTGCTGGACCCGGGAGAGCGGGAGATGCAGAGCGTGCTTTGGGAAAGCAGGCCCCTGGCAGGACACACCTCCCGACGCAGGTGACATTGTCGCTGGGCCTTGAGCCTGGGGTAGAGTTCCAGGAGGGAGGTGTGAGTGGTTGGTGGTTTTAGGGGCTGTGACTTGTTTCTGTGCAAGAATGGGCACACAGAGGGAGGTTGAGAGTTTTCAGAACAAAACGAAGTGGGTTGAGCTAGAGCTGGGAGGACCCAGAGTGCTTGGTGCTGGGGCGTGCGTGACTGCGTGGGCCGCGGGGGCGGTGGGGGCTTCCGGGATGGGACTGGCCAGAACTGGACTCAAGGAAGATGCTTCTGGCAAGGGGGAGAGGACAGACGGGCTGGCGAGCACAGATGGGCGGGGGCCTAGAGCTCAGCTGTGTGACTCTCAAGCGTCCAGGAGGGAAGTAGCAATGGGCAGGCTTGGGGTAGTGAGTGGCTCAGAAGAGGGAAAGAGGTCCCTTATGTTTCACATGCCAGAGACTTGTAGGAGGAAGGTGAGAGGTAGGTGTTTGGGTGTATACAGCCCACTTTAAATTAGTGGATTTGTTTCTGCATGCTTTAAAATATAAAGACAGTACTGATGTGTGTTTCCAGAATTTCCCGAGGAAAATTCCTTTTGCAGGTGTGTGAGGGGCTCCTCGGCACCTCTTGGTTGGCCCAGTCGTACTCCCCGTGGTGCCCTGGTGCACCGTCTGGTATGCCCTCGGCTGGAATGCTGTCGTAAAGATGATGAACTGGTCATTGGTCTAACAAGTTAACACTGCATATTGGCCAAAGGAAGTGGCTCTCTAACACTCAGAAACAACATTGCCGAGATTGCTCTATCTTAGGAGTGAGCGCTGACATACTAAAAATATCTGGACCAAACCGAAATTCTAGATAAGAGCATTGACTTCTAGAATCGTGTGACTCACAGAATAGTGTTACCAAGACCGTTGCTGGTGGCGTGTGTGGGACAGAGGAAGCGCCCGAGAAACAGCTGAGGAAACACGTTTTCATGGAGGGAGAGCACACTGGTTCAAGTAGTCAGCACTCACGCGGGTCAATGAGAAGGACACCATTCCTTGTCACACTGGTTGCAGGGGAGTCCGTGAAGACAGCCTGCCACCCACGTGGCAGTTCTGCGTCCCTTTGGGTCTCTGGTACACGCTGGTTCTCCCTTTAAGCCACAGGTGGCAAACACAAGGCCCACAGGCTGAATCTGGCCCTCTACTTTGTTTTATCTGGCCCTGCACCCTGTTTCTACCCCGGCGGCAATGCTGAGCTCTCGTGTAACTGTTAAGGAGTAGTTACATTTATGCAGTCCTCAAATTACATTCGGCCCTTCGAAGGCAGCTGTGAGGCTGATACGGCCCCTGGTGAAATGAGTTTGACGCCCCTGCTTTAAGCCATGCCCCTGTGTACTGGCCCTGGCAAGTGCCTGTGGACGAGGTGGCTGGGCCCCTCGGGCTGCTGTGGAGGAGGAGTCCAGGGGTGGCCCGTTTTCCCCCAGCCCGCCCGCATCCGGAAGTCCTCAAGGCCCCGAGAGACCGCCTCGCAGCCGCAGGTGGTCCTGGGTCTCCTCGCAGAATGGAGCAGGGCTTTGGGAAGTCTGTGTAGCAGAGCAGGACCGGAAGCTATGCCAGGCAATTTTTTGGAAAAAAAGCATTTTAGGCACTTTCAGTGAACACCTATTCCCAATATGACATCAAGGAATTCACTCTTTGAGTGCCGGGTTCTGCTTTTAAGCGAACCAGTCACTGCATCGTGTACGTCTCCTTGTAGTTTGTGTGTTCCTCCTCCAGAGATTGTGCTTGTTCTGCTTTACTTTCTTAACGGCACATGATGGGGCATTTTAACTTTCCGTAACTCTCAGTGGTATCCCGTTCCCACATTACATGAAGAAAGCACTACTTCTGTCCACCTCTAAAAGAATGGGACAGCTCTTTAAACGTCACAGATTCTAAAGGATCCTTAAAAGCCCCCACTCTCCCCTGTTACGGGGGTCGAGGGTTTATCGTGGGTGACAGTGTTTTTATTCACTTTGCTAACAGTGCATCTGTCCAGGGAGCGGTGGGCCAATCTTATGCGACTGTTGCTAATAGTTTATAACACTGATAAAATATTTAAAGGGTTTATCGTCAGTTACAGTCTCTTGGAGTTCGTATCCATTCGGGTTTGAGACAGTCACTGATAGATCCGCTCTGTACGGGACATTTTGGGAGATTTAATAGGGACTGAGATCAGTTATTTCGTTCAAGTTGGCGGGATGTTTTGAGCAGGAAGACTGTATGCTATGGGGAATTACAAGGAAAGTAATTACTTAGCGGGACTTTGAAAATTTGGTTACTTCATGTCAATTCACCTCTCAACTTATAAAACCCCATCTTTAGTGAAGACGATGCTGTTGGCTGCACTCGCTGAGATTCCCCAGGCAGCCGCCTCACTGACTGTCTGGGATTGTGTGTTTTCGTTAGGTAACTAACGCTAGGATGAGACTGCTTTTCTCAGTCTGCCACTCAGGGGAAGCGAGTATCACTGCGCCTTATTTTACTGATGGAGCCGGCTATGAATTTTGATCAGAGCCTCTACTTTACAGCCTGATAATAAAAGCAAACCACGTTACGGACTGATGCGTCGAGGGAATTGCTGATGTCTGATAATCTGTCAGTTTTGGAGGCTCAGATTGCTGCCAGTAAGATTAAGTGCTCTGATTTCACGAGTGCGAAGTGGGTCCTCTCCGGGGAAAGCCGGAGAGCTCTCCAGGCGGATCCGGTTTCCCCCTGCCCTGGGGGAAGGCTGCCCCCGCGGCTTCCAGCGCCACACGGGATGGTCCGAGATAGAGTTACAGCAGGAACTCTTCAATTGCTATTAACATTCTTTATGGGCCATTGTATATTTAGCAGATGTTTTCTTTTCGAGACAGTCAGAGATGTAGAAATGACTTTAATGGTACAGCCAAAGTCAACTTTTATGGAAACAAAACATTATTCTATTTATGTACATATATCACAGTGTTCCATAGGGATTCTTGCCTTACCAGACCTTAATTTGATTTGTTTTTTCATTGCAATGTTTCACATTTCATATTTTTATGAATGTTCAAGTAACAATAAAAAAAAGAACATTAAGAACCAGAGAGTGAAAGCTTTTAAAAGTCTGTGGCCTTTCTTCTTCCTGGCTTGGAAGACGGTGCTCATTACTCTGCGGCGGGGGCAAGATTAAGTTAAATTTCCGCAGTTGCGTTTTTAAATAGATGCGTGACCTTATCTCTTCGTTTAGAAACCTGGCAAATCCCACAGGGCCATGCTGTGCGTATGTTTCTGGGGACTCCTGCCCTTTCTCCTGCGGTGGTTGGGGGTGTCCGGGTTTGTTACGTGTTTGGAGCGTGTGTGCAAGGACAGTCGCTGCTTCTATGGCCTGTCCGCTTGTGGGAACTGTCCCGGGTGCTCTCCTGAGAACCGGATGCTAAGCTTCTCTTGTTTCTGTTTTCCTGGAAGTGAGCTCATCCGGTGCTCTATGACGCGTAACCCCGCTGCTTCCCCGTTTCAGCTGAGCTTCCAGCACAAGATCGGGATCCTGTACTGCAAAGCGGGCCAGAGCACCGAGGAGGAGATGTACAACAACGAGACGGCGGGGCCCGCGTTCGAAGAGTTCCTGGACCTCCTGGGCCAGCGCGTGCGGCTGAAGGGGTTCAGCAAATACCGGGCTCAGCTAGACAACAAAAGTAAGCTTCACATCCGTGTGTGTTCATGCTCCCCGGTTGCGCACGCGCCGAAACCTAATCAGGCGATCACAGCCCTCCTGTGCTTGACCCCAGGAGCTGCTTCGCCAGCTTGTTTGGGATCGAGTTTAGTTTCCTCAGATGAGTCTAGGGAGCTCTTTCCTCAAGAGGCATGTGTTTCACAGGAGCTCAAAGGCCAGTTCTTCCTCCTTTGTAACACCAGCGAGAGACTCCCCAGTGCAGCACGAAGGACCTTTTCATGTTTTCTTCTTTCTCTTCGCCGCGCCTCTTTCATTGCACCCCCGTTCTGGGTTGCTGAGGACGGGCACCGCGATCGCTTCTAAAAGACCGAACGTTAACACGTTCACGCGTGCCATGCTCTGGGGGGTGGGGCTTTGTTCATTCCTGGTCCCACTCTGTGAACTCAGGGGTTGGAGCTGTGATTAAAACACTGGGGCATCAGCTCTTTCAAGGACCTTGGTCAGGACGTCTGAGGTTCCAGACTGACTGGCGGGTTTAAAACCCAGGCCTTCTGCTGACCTAGTGTGCGCACTTGTCTTGCATCTCCGTTTAGATCATCCTGTTCCTCACGGCCCTTGTAAATTCAAAACGCTCTGCCTTTGTTCTCGGGCTGTCCTTCGGTCACTGTCAGCACCTGAGCCACCGGGCAGGGTGATTTTGTGTACTTTGGAAAATCCTGCTTAAGATCAAGCAGTGAATTGCTTGTTCTTTTAATGAGAGGAGCAGAAAGAGCCTGAAGCTGGAGGGTCTGGGAAGCATCCAGCCCGCGCCTAGGGGATGATGCAGTGGGAACATCAGTGCGTGGCCCAGCTGGCGTGGGAAGCAGGGTGCTCAGGCTCCCTGCCCGCAGTGTCCACTCTGCCTGGGACTGTCGTTAGTACTCGCCTACATCGGCGGTGCCAGGTCCTCGCGCCCTTGCCATCAGCGGTGGGTTGCAGAGTTACACTGAGAGGGTAGGTCTCAGGCCCAGAGGCAGTGTTAGCGCACGCGTGGGCCCCGGTGCGCCCTCCACGCTTGCCCGGGTTGGAGCTGGGCTGCATGTTGAACGCTGTTGCTCTGCCTCAGGTGGAGAAAGACACAGAAGTCATTTCTGGCGCCCACTGTGGATAGCCACATATTTTGAAAGTTCAGTGAGACTTTTTCTTATTTTTCTTCTATTTTTTTCTTGGCAAATTCCTCTTACCCACAACTCCCACCCACCCCTTGGAGGTGCCGGCGTGCCGCCCTCTGTGACGTCCTCCCTGGAAAGCTATGTCACTGCGTGCGCCTGTCAGTCGGTCTTCGGTGGGGTGGACTGAGGGCATGCTGGAAGACTGTGTCATCGGCACAGTCGGTCAAACTGCAGCATAGATCACGCAGACATTTATCCATTCATAGAACTGACATCAGCTTTGCATCTTTGTGACTTTGGAGATGTTTTCCACGCTTTAGTTATAATCACCTTAGCTGAAGGGAATTGCGATGTTCGAATGAGATTGCACCATGTTGATTTCCAATAAGGCGTTCTCTGAGATGCAAAGGAGTCTTAAGACATTCCCCTGGTGGAAAGGAGGCATCTGAGAATGATGTTTCATGGAATAGTCAAATGAAACGTGTCTTTCACAGAATGTACAGAAAGTATCTTAAATTCAACAGAGTGGTGCTCTAGTTTTACCGTCTGTCAAACATGGGCCTCCTTTTCTTCATAAGGGAAATTCAGAGTGTCTGGTGTCTGGGATGTCCCCTTGAGCTGTGGCAGGAGCCGGCTCTTCTCTCTGGCACACTGAATGGGGCGGGGCCAGAGCAGGCAGAGCTGCCGAGAGGCCCTGCTCACCTGAGTGCAGGAGGCCCCGAGCGTGGGCAGTGTCTTCCGTCTGGGTGCGGAGGACGGCAGCGTGGACTCCGCTGCCACACCCTGTGTCTCCTTGTGAATGGAAACACAAGGGTGGCCCCTGAGTAAGCTGGCCAGTCACCTCCTCCTTCACCGTGCTGCTGTTTGAGATGGGAACTTCCAGAAAGAAGTTCATCTCTTAGCCCTGCTTGTTACAGACAGATTATTACCACGTTTTTCGACGTGTTTTTTACCTCCCCAAAATGCACCTTTCTTCTTTTACTGTAATTTCCTGCAGCTAACACCCGTTGGCTAGACTGTTTAGTACCTGCCAGGATCCCACTTCCTGAATGGTAAGCATCCTAGCCACAGTGTCATGATGAGAGTCCTTGAGTGCGCTGCGTTGTCACCCTCAGACCTTCAGTGTCGCTCTGGCCAGTTGGCCCCTCACGGAGAGAGATGGCTGTCGTTTTCTCATGCGCATGCCTGCCTCACCACACACCCCGTCAGGGTCCTGAGCCAGCACAGTTACAGTGGAAGTCGCTTCCCAAGAAATTCTATGAAAAACACCATGTGCCTTTAATGAATAGCTAAAAGAAAATCCCTTTATTTTCGGACTGGTTAACATACAGCTTGTCAGATGCGTACTCTCTCTGACCAGCCGCAACGTGACTTGTCAGTATCCACCCACAAACATTTTTAAATGTTCCCTGTATTTCTGAAATTGCCTCTGTGACTGCCTTTCAGAGTGCAAAACTATATATTCCTTCTAGAGCACTTTCACAACTATTTCTGAGTCAGATACAAATGTTGGAAATACAAACTTATTACAGGATTCGGAAAGGCCTCACAAAGTTCAACTTTTTTTAAAGATTTTATTTATTTATTTTTAGAGAGATGGGGAAGGGAGAGAGTGAAACATAAATGTATGGTTGACCCTCTAGCACACCCCATACTGGAGATACGGCCTGCAACTCAGGCATGTGCCCTGACTGGGAATCGAACCTGCGATGCTTTGGCTCACAGGCCTGTGCTCAAACCACTAAGCTACACCAGCCTGGGCCACAAAGGTCAACTTTTAATGTTTTTAGGTGAAAATGCACATTTCTCGATTTTTTTTTAAAAAGGTTAATCCAAGGTGACTACTTAGAGTTTACCCAACAAATACAATGGAATAAAGTGTGTTTGAAATGATACTGAACAGTATTGTCTCTTGTTTTTTAAAAGGTAGAGAAAGAAACCTGTATATGAGTCAAGGATTGAGAAAGGCAGTCCTGAATTCCGTTTACCTCTTACTTTATATTTATCCTTTTGTCTGTATTCATCTGTATGCAAAGTGGTTCAAAACCATCTCCTGAAATCATTACTGAAGTTTTTACGGTTACCATGTTGGTTCGGGCGTCTGACACTCTCCGTCTGCGGTAGTCTGTTGGTAATACAGACGGGTTTTGAATCACAAAGAATCGTTCCGCTTTTCAAAAGCTGACTCATTGAATGATTAACAGGGTTCATATGCTATAATTTTTAACATGTGTCAGTTCATGATTTACAGTAAGAGATCACACTCAGTCTTTGTGGTCTTAATCATGTGACCCAACCATTGCGTTGCCCGCTGAAAACAGAAGAAAATGAGTTACATCACTCAGGGAAGGAGTCTTCAACGATGCTCTCGTTTCCGTGCCGCGTCGGCCCTGTTCCGTTTCTCTGGGCTCCCACTGAGAACTAGCACACGCGCACGAGGCCGGGGCAGGGATAACTGCGGGTTGGCCCCTGCCCTCCAGATAGGTGTACCCAGGGCTGCACCCGCCGCTGCTCCCGCTGCCTCCCTCCTCTGCTGACCTCACTCCCCAGGGCAGAAGCGGCTCACCCCTGAGGGTCACCTCGTGCAGCGGCAGGAGTGTGACCCTCAGCTCAGCCTGAGCTCAGGAGAAGGCGTGTGGGTGAGAGCAGGCGAGTCTGGGTTGGGGAGCGGTAGAAACAGCACGCGGTGAGAGGGCAGGGGGGACCCCGTGTAAACACGGGTTGTTTACAGTCCAGTCAGGTCGTGTGTTTTTCCAGCCGAATTACTCTTTGCAATAAGGACATTCAAAGTGTTCCTTGGCTCGTGTCGCTAACTCCTTTCTGTGGTTGTCTTTGTCGCCAGCTGACTCGACGGGAACGCACTCCCTCTACACCACCTACAAAGATTACGAGCTCATGTTCCACGTGTCCACCATGCTGCCGCACATGCCCAACAACAGACAGCAGGTACGTGCCCCACGCCGCTCTCGCTCCACGGCCCAGAGCACGGCGGGGCCGCCCGTCGGCGGGCCCGACCCCGTCGGGGGACCCGGGCAGGTAGAGTTTGCGGAGAGTCACTGGCCTTTTTCCTCCGAGAAGGGCATTCATAATCTTCGACTCTTTCATTATTAGGAAGCATTTGGGCTTTAAAAAGGGAGTAATATTGCACATCTTTTATTGCACTCTTTCCTCATCGAACTTAGAAGCTCGTTCACACTCGCTGTTATTTCGTGCTAGGCAACATCTGCAGGGAGACCAGTGTCAGCTGTGTCCGTTGTCAGAAGGCCAGCGTGCGGCCTGAGCCTCGGTTTCCACCCGCGGGTAGATGACTTACGTACAGAACACACCGTGAGAAAGGATCTCCCAAGCCACTCATGGCGTGGCTGAATTTTAGGGCTTTGGTTGTATCTGGGTTCAGTCAGGAGCTGAAACAGAGTTGTCTTCATGCTCAGGAAGCTTAGTTCTCTCCTGATGTCCCTTAACCGCACCCTTGGCTCTATGTGGGTTAAATCACCAAGGACTGCGTCAGAGTTGCTAGCTAATTACTTGTTGAATGAATGAAACTGAAGCGTTGCACAGAACTGTTTTGATGCTTATGAAATTTGACAAAGACAGTCAAACTACATGTTTTTCCAAAGAAAGGGCCACTTGCCTTGTCCCCTGTAAGCATTTATTGAATTAATTATCAAACTTTCCTTGATGGTAATTAGAATTAGACGAGTTAATACATGTAAGCACCTAAAGTTGTGCCTGGCACAGAGCATGCTCCGTAAGTTTCAGAAGTCACTGTTATTTTATCACTCACTAGATAGAAAGCATAAGTATTTTAGGTGACTTTATTTGCATTTTATTTTCCTGTTCCCAGTCCCAAAGATCTAGTAAGTAAAACTAGGGCCTGAAGAGTTAAAAAGCAAGGGACTAATTTATCAGTAATTTCATAAAATTACTTCTACTTTGACATTCAGTGTTTGGCTAATCATGAGTTGTCATCAGAATATTCTGCTCATGGATAAATGATGTCACCATCCAGTCTTGAAACGTGTACTTTCCAAATTTTCGAGGGATTCTGCTGACTCTGTCCCTCTCACCCGCCCCCCCCCCCCCGCCCCACACCCACAGGTCATGGTCACGGCAAGTGACTGGCGGGGCTCATGCCTGCATTTGGAGGCCCCGGGACTTAGCACATCTAAGTGGCCTGCACGTGAACTGTGCTTGGAGCTTTGGCCTGATTAGCACCGTGGTTTTTGGGACTATTTAACTGGCCCAGACTCGTCCACATCAGATGTAATTTCTTATGTTTGTTCTTACAATAAATCAAGCCAAAAGCTGATTCCAAGATGTATTAAAAATCTTTAGAGAATTCACCACAGCGAAAGAGTCAATCTTTGGAATCTTTGCCTCTTGCAGCGAGGACCTAGCCAGACCGGGGAGTGATAAGAAGCCCCCTCCCGGAGAGCTTCCCCTCTGCAGCATGTCCCACAGGTCCCGGGGCCCAATCAGCGGTCAGTCCCCTTTCCCCGGGCTGTCTCCCCTGGGTGTTTCCCTTCTGCTTGTCTGATAGACTGAGCGTAGCAAAGCAGTCAGGGTGCCATCTGTGGAAAGAACTCCACAGATGAGCTTCACACTTCACGTGGGCAGAGAAACCTTCCCTTCAGATGAAGGGGGCCTGGTGCCCGGCACTCGGTGACTTCCTTTTTAACACGTGCATAGAGTTAGAGATGCCCTGCCTGGGAGGGCTCCTGAGCCCACGGAGCTCCCTGAGCAGTGAGACCCAGCCTGTGGGTTGCTGAGACTCCATCTGAAGAACCCTGACCCTGCCCAGCGATGGGCTTCACATCTGCAGAGATAATGGGGCAGAGCTTGCTAGGTCTGAGCCCCTTCTCCGCGTGACTCAGACAGCTGGTCGACCCCTGCCTGGCAGGGGTTGCGTCCTGACTCCTCTCAGTCCCTCGCTGGTACAGCTAAGCTGAGGAACCCTTCAGAGAGACAGATATCTCTCTGTCCCGAGGTGCCAACGAGCAGGTCTCGGCTGCGCGTGGGTTCACCTACAACGTGGAATGTTTTGGAAGAATCAAGTGCTTCTTCAACTCCGTGATTTGCTTTATTCCCAGGCCCTAAGTAGGAATGATCAGAAGAATTCAATAGTAAGAATTTTCTTTTAGAGTAACGGCTGGTACTGCTCAGTGTCAGCAGAGAGACATTTGTAGCTTCATAATCCTGTTGTTTTCACTCAGTTATTACATCATCACAATCCGCATCTTGGTTTATTTTTACTTCTCCATTTGCAAAATATCCAGTCTTGCTTTACTGTTAGGTACACTGATTCCTGTCTTGTTAAACTATTTTGTATTTTACATAATATTTAACATTAAATATTTAAAGTAATATTTTATGTTGGTTATGTGAAAATGGCAACTCAGCGATGGGTCCTGGAAGTGGTAGTTAAGTTTGATGGGAGCTTCTGCAGGTCTGAGGTGAGGGGTTGGCCAGCGTTCGGTGTATCCGGGGAGCTGGTGGGCAGGGCTCTCCTTCTCTCCACGTCCACCTTTCCTATGTCCATGGTAACATAGGCAGGCTTCCCCGCCCTCCTTACTACTGAGAATACTGTTCTGTGTTCACTTTCTCCATGTCTTCCCACAGGAGACTAGATATCTCTTAAAAGTCAAAGCAAAATTCTAACCACCAGTGCATAGTCAGGACTAGAGTTTATGAGGGGTGTGTTGGGACTGTTACATGTGCATGGGTAAAATTAGGAAGGTCAGTGTAAAAGGGGAGAAACTTCCCAGGCACAGGGTTCACAGGCGCAGAATGGCTGTGGCAGAACCAAGTTGGCATGTTGGAGGGCGGGCAGCTGTGGAGGGCGGGCGGCGGGCAGTCAGAGAGGCGGGAGGAGCCTTGGGCAGCCCTGTTCCTCCGGACTGGACTTCAGACTCCAACCCAAGGACTAAGATCCACGACTTGGGGTTGTGTTTTTATGGAGATGCATTTAACTTTTTGCTCACTTCTGAGCTCATCTCTTTGAATCTCAGAACTTGCAATCATTAACTGATGCAGTTTCTCTTTGGAATCGTGCTCATGTTCACATATCTGCTTCTTAAGACAAGCAAGTCTCTTGCGTTCTGCCTTCTCTGGTTTCAGACTCAGCCTTCTCCTCTCTGACTCTGACTCTTAGATGCTCCTGAACTACATCCCAGCTGCTTCTTTCGTATTGTGCCGCCCGCTTCGCTCTCCCCTCCAGAGTTTGGCGCAAACTGCTTTTTTCCTTGTATCTTGCTAGGTTTTAAAAATTTAACAAATGAGTCCATTTGCATAGACGCTCTACGTCTGCCTCGTTCACCTTTAAGCCCCTCGGATCCACGTGCAGCTGCCTGAGAGCGTTTGGCTTCCGCTTGGTTTGGATGCTTGCACAGCTTCACAGCTAGTCCCGACCTTTGCGTAGGGAGTGGAGAACGAGGCCTCAATGCTTGCTATTTCTGGGGCGTCTGGATGCTTTTTGCCGTGGAATTGGGTGAAGAATCACATTTTCACTTTCCTTGTCATAACAAGAGCTTATTTCTGTTTCACAGCTTGAATCAAGTGTTGGAAATTTTGTAGAACTCACTATGTAAATCTGTCTAATACAATATTTATTAACTCACTCTTGCAGTTGAAGACAGTTGACTCTCTTGGCTCCAAGCAAGTGTTATGAGCTTCAAGTGTCTAGAAAGGAGAAGTTCACCCTAGTGGGTGTCGTTTCCTAATTCCCAAACAAGTAATGCCTGCTAATCAGGGGCCCCCCTCCTCGGTTTGCGGGGCTGCATCGGCTCCTGGGTTGACACACCTTTCCTGACCATTTCCAGACCCTGATTATACAGAATATCACTGACCAGTTAGACAAAAAGCACCACTAACCATGAAAGAAAACATGGACCTTTTATAAGACATCCAAGAAACTATTTATTTAATGCTTGATAAGATCGTAGGAAACAGTGAATATTGTTTTGGTTAACTTTCCAGATGTTACGTTTCTTTAGTCTCTAGTCAAGTTCAAGCATGCTGTTAATGGACAAGGTGTGAATTTTTCTTATTTTATTCTACAAAGAGTTTCAGATTTTATTCTTCTTGATGACTCTCCTTGCTCCCCCCCCCCCCCCCCACACACACACACACACACTTTATTTTTTCTGCAAATTGCCTTTTGTGGTCATGGTGAAACAGAAATGAGACTTCTAAAAACATTTCGGGCCCACTTGACAAAGCAAAAGAATGTGCTCAGACTGGGACAGAGCGGTTCGACGTTGTCAGCATAACCAGTCTTCCAAGTTTCCTTTAGCCCCTGTGCTTTAAATACACCTGCAGTGCAGTGTGGGAGTGGACCCGCCTTCCCTCAGGAGGAGGAGCAAATGGATGGGAAGAGCTGGCTCGTTTGCCCTTACTGTGGTCACACCAAGGAAGCCAACTAAGGGGGCCATGCCCACCCAAGGGGGCCACGCCCACCCAGCTCCTGTGATTGAGAGGGCCTGTCTCAGGGAGGCCTGGCCTAGAATTGGGAGGTCAGGGGCTGTCATGGCCACCGTGGCTTCCACCTTCTGTTCTGTTTGTTAATCTGAAAATTCTTGTGTTTCGAGGGTATCGAGTCAAGTATAGTGTAAGCTATTGTGTTCCATGTTTGCCAGATATGTTTACACACAATGTTACGTATTTTAGCTGTTTTTTAACTTGTCATTTGTTCCTGAATTTCCCTGGTCCTGTTACAATGCATATGAACCATGTGCTCCCGTCGTTGGGGAAGCGAGAGAAGAGAATCTCAGCCTGGTACAATTTTTAGCTTTTCTGTTGAGGTTTGTTCTAGATGCTTATCTTCGCTGTCATTTTCTTTCCTTTACATGAACTGTTTTTCATGGTTAACATCTGTGCCCACTGTAGTGTGGGTGAAGGGTAACACAGTGAACATGACCGAGTTTGTTATGGAATTTTTACGTGCCTCTGAAATGACACATTTTACTTAAATATCTAGCCAAATTTTAAAAAACACATATGATTCATTGGGTTTGTATTAATACAGATTAATGTATGTTTCAGAACTTCCCTGATGGTAAGATGTCCTTATGTGTTTATAGCTTTCACCATGGGGTTTTAAATGGGAACGTTCACCCTCTGACTCAGCAGTTTAATTGGCACCAGAGGACTGTGGGAGGAGGAGCGCTTGTCCCCACCGCCCCAGGCCCTTTCCTGTGCTCTGTCCCAGGTCAGGGGCCTGACAGCAAAACCCTTTTCATGCCTGCATTGAAAAGGTTTTAAACATGGAACTAGAGCTCTCTACCGTGAGTGATACGTGTTCCGTAGGTGCCAAATAAATTCAAGAGCAAGCGCACTGTCTCTTGTTGCTGGTGGAGAGAGACTCCCCACTGTGAGATCACCCCTCCCTGCTGCGACCTCAGCCCTTCCGGGAGGCTCACTGATCCGCTCGGAACCGAGGAGGAGCCCAGCTGGGAGGGCAGATGTGGCGGCTTTGCTTGCGTCAACTCCCAGAGTGCCCTGTGTGTGGCTGTGACAGTGTATTTCTGTCATTTGTTTACTCATTTAGCAAATGTGTACCGGGAGCCTGCTGTGTCCCGGCAGGCCATTAGAAACTAGGAAACCAAAAGGCTGTGAGACATGTCCCCTGCTGTCACAGAGATCGGAACCAACAGCAGAAGTAAACCGACCATTAGAATATTCTGAGCACAGCCACCAGTGCTGTAGAGTGTGTGGGTGTGTGGGCGCAGCACCAACCTGGGCTTGCTCAGGGCAGTCATGTTAGGTGAGGTGGTATCTAAGCAGAGACCTGAGTTGTCCAGGAGCAGCTTGGGGGAAGGGGCACCCTTGGTAGAAGGAACGTGGAGGTAAAGGTGCTGACTGCTCAGAGGTTACCGCTGCCGTGGGCTCCTTCTCTGCCTCCACATGGTAATTTGCAGGAGTATAGACTACTGCGTTTTCCAGCTGTTAATCTGATGGAATTGTGTGTCTCCGAATTACATTTAAAATACCAAGTTTCAGTTAATGAGTTCGAACGTATTAGCCACCACTGTAGCAGTGGTGTGTATTTTTGTTGCAGAAACGCATGGTAGGTGGGAGCACGAGACACAGGCCCCTCACGCCACAGTGCATGACTTCTCACACATCTGTGCCCCCTTGGACTCTGTCTCCTCCTTTAAGCTAAAGAACAAACTCCTAAAATTCCTTAAAGCATTTTGAGCTCTAATGTGCTGTTATTTTAGGCTCAGAAGTATAAAGTAGAGGAGAGAGTGCAAGTTGGAAGAGGTGAACTTGGGTTTAGGCTTTTCTTTCCGGAGGCCTTGAGGCAGCCCAGTTAGCTCCTCCTGGGCCACGCACAGGAGTGCTGGCTTCCTGAGAAGACTCTGCTTTTCTAAATAACTTTCTGTTGAGAAATGAGCAAATGGCATATGTTTACATACTTCGTTTTTACCGAGAGTCTTGTTGGTGACTCTGTGTCTGTGCTCACTGCCTCGCCCGCAGCTTCTGAGGAAGAGGCACATAGGAAATGACATCGTGACCATTGTCTTCCAAGAGCCTGGAGCACTTCCGTTCACCCCAAAGAGCATCCGGTCCCACTTTCAGCACGTCTTCGTCATAGTCCGCGTGCACAGCCCCTGCACCGAAAACGTGTGTTACAGGTGAGTCCGCCTCCCCAGCTCCTCGTTCCTTCCCTGCGTTTGTTTCAGCAGACCCTCTTCCCAGATGTTGCTGTTGTTCTCCAGTTATTATTTTTTAACCCCGTAATTATCTGTTTTTTTTTTCATAATTATAGTTCCCTCTGTCTTCACTCAGGTACTTTCTGTAATAAATAATTGCCTTCTTGCCATTTTTGAAAAAAACGAAGTGCCTCCCAGTTGATAATCATAAAGTACACACTTCCTCTATTGTCCCCTTAAAAACTTCCCCCAGCCCCTGCCAGAACCCTAACTTAATCGTTCCCAGGCTGGGAGGCAGATGGTGTGGCCATTTCAGCTCTTCCTGAGCCAAAGAAACCATCGCAGTGGCAAAGCTCTGCCGCCCACCCCACCTTCTGGGAACGGTCACCCTGCGGGGCTGCCGGGCCGCGGGGCTCCCTCACGCCTTGGTGACTTCCAGCTGCCACCCCCGTGCCTCAGGCCGCAGCCCCAAAGTCCCAGGGCTGCTTCCGACAAGGCCTGCTTTTCTTCTTTCCCCCCGAGAAAGAGGAAACAGCTGCCACGGGAAGGTCTTCCTTGGGGTTCCGGGAGAAGAGTGGGTCTTTGACCTGAGGCGGGGGTGCTTTGTGTGAACTGTTTTATTTTTCAGAGCCTTTGATTCTTTCTCTTAAGCGTGGGCGTAATAGTACTGACTTCAGTGTGTAGCTGTGAAGAATAAAGAGCAGAAATTATGCAGAACAATGTAGAGGCCCTGGCACTTGTCATAGGATATTTCCTTTAATATCCTAACATGGTCACGGCCAGCCGGCTGCTGGCTGCCGACGGGGCCTGGGTGGGGCACACAGGTGTGGGTGTGAGAGCATGGGGGGAAGGGGGGCTACGAAGACCAAAGAGCGTGGCTTTTTCAAGGCAGAGGAACCAGTCTGTGCATGAGAGGTTGCCAGTTGACATGCCCAGCCCGTGCCCAGCCCCTCTGAAAAGAACACGGCATGTACACCGAGAGTCCTCAGCCCGCCTGTTGCCTCACAGTCAGCTTGTTAAACTCAGCAAGTCGTTGACCCCTCTGTGCGGTGTTCTGATTGATGCTGTAGGCCTGGGCACCTGCGTGTTTTCTCCCGGGGTGATTTTCATGTGTATCCGAGTAAAATGCCACTGGCCAAATGCTCAGGTCCATGCACTAATGCCCAAAAAGAGAAAGAAGAAATACCCCGTGTGAACGCGGTGCTTACACAGACAGGGCTGGTGCCAGCACCAGGAGCTCCGTGCAGGCGCCGCGGCAGGCAGTCCGGCCGGGGAGCACCCGCGGTGCCCCTCAGTGCAGACGCGTGGTTCAGGTGGCTGGCGGGTCGCACTGCCCTCCTCTCAGGAAAACCATGCTGCCCAGCAAGGGTCACGTCTGCTCGTGTGGAAGAGAGGCTCTCACCTCGCACAGGTGGTCTCCGTGGCATCCTCCACGGATGCAGCATCCCCACCAAAGCAAAGCTGAGTCCACTTGACCCAACAGACAGATGAGCAGGCAGCGTCCCCAAAGCTCCACGTGACGTGATTTTAGCCTGAAACTGGAAAAGCAAACACAGCGAATCACCTTTTTTATATAAGATTCTCTTATTAGTTGCAGCCACTGCAGCGCTACCTCTGAGGGATGTATGTATCCATGTACTTTCCAAGATAAACTCACAGCAAAACAGATCCCTTCCCGACCGAATGGGTCAGCCCCTTGCTGCACGGGCTCGGTCGCCGTCGGCTACAGTGAAGGGATGATCTGTGCACAGTGGTGACTGCTACTTTAGACAACTCAGTGTGCGGCCCCTCCTGGCAAAAACGAGATGGTCGTGTTAGCTCGATGATGGCTGGTGACAACAATGATCACAGTAGTTTGGGTCACAGTAGCTTTGCATGCGTGGTTTTGTTCCACCCTCACAGTGGGCTGGTGGGGATGGCACTGTGTCGACCTCCCTTGTACAGATGGGGAAGCCGAAGCACTGACCGGTTAAGTAATTGTCTCGGAGTCTCTCTGAGCGGTGGAGCTGGGGGCACCGGATGCCGAATGAAAACCCCCGACTTTGCACATTAGGGAATGCACATGTCTGCGTTGCTGCTTTTAGGGGAGGGGACTTACATCGAAATCGACAGAGTCATCTAGTTCTTGGGGTTCCGTTAGTTCTGAAAACTATTCTTGTTTCCACCCATTGGGAATTACCTAAATCAAGCAAAAGAATATTACTTTTGCCCTCAACGCTGCTCGGAAGATGTAGGGATTACGTGAATTTTGTAACGGGGGACCTGTAACCGACCCCCACCCCCAGGGTGTGGCGGAAATCAGAGTAGCCGTGCGCAAGTCCCGCCACTTCTCTTGCACAGCCCTGAGCTCAGCTGCTCAGGATTGCCGAGTGTGGAGCAAGCCTGCGACGTCCTGCAGAGGGGATTCCGGGTAGATGTCAGGGTTGGTAGCTGGGAGCAAAAAGGAGCCCTGCCCTGAGAACCATCTGGGAGTGTATTTCACTATAAAATGTTTTCCCGAAGCTTTGGCTTTAAGGGCTTACAAGCCTCGGTCATCGCTGGGGTAGGAGGCCCAGTAGAGGGAGGGCAGGTTCCAGTGCACGGAGAGGCCACTGGGCGCATCGATTGGAGGAGAGGAGAAGCACCAAGGTGAGGATGGACGAATCACAGTCCCGACAGGCAGCTTGGGGTCAGCGCTCTGGGCGTTACTGTGCGAGGACACATTAATCCTGCTCTGTGTAGGACGTTTTCAGGACCTCCCTTTGAGGACACGAGTCAATCCCTCACACCACCCTCTGGCATGGTGCAGGCGCACCATCCTAGATGAGTGTGGTGTGTCTGTCCAATGGGAAACGATCCCGGCCTCCCCTTCCATCCTGACTAAGCAGCCCCCACAGCCAGGCCTCAGTGTCACTGCTCAGTTCCCAGAAAGTGACTCACTCTCTGCGGGGTGTGCAGGCCTTAGCAGACTCAGGAGCTGCCTGCAAACCAGGAGCTTTTCAGAGTCTGACCCGCCACATTCCAGAAAATGAATTCACACCTGGCAGCCAATTTGGACAGAATGTTTTCATGCCTTAATTCATCTCTTTCAGGATTTTCTGCTTGATGAAAGCAGAACCTAGATTGCTTCCTTTGTTTATCCCAGCGTAGAAAATACCGGCCTAGGCAGATGTGGCATTAGTACAAATTCTTCTTTAAAAAAAAAGAGATTTTACTTATTTATTTTTTAGAGAGGGGAAGGGACGGAGAGAGGTAGAGAAACATCAGTGTGTGGTTGCCTCTGAGTGCCCCTCACTGGGGACCCGGCCCACAACCCAGGCATGTGCCCTGACTGGGAATCGAACTGGTGACCCCCCTGGTTCGCAGGCCGGCAGGCCGGTTCGCAGGCCGGCACTCAGTCCACTGAGCTACACCAGCCAGGGTGGATTAGTATAAATTCTTGGTCTGCATTTGGGACATAGATGCTGTGGGCTTCACTTACTCATTCCAATCTTTTATTTGTTAATTTATTAATTAACTCCTTCTAGTTGACTGTGTTCCAACAAGGATTTGAGACAACGGAAATGCCTGTTTGGCGTAGTGCAGCATCATCGGTTTTGATATGTTAAGGTGGTTGGCAGTATCACTACACATTTGCTTTTTTCCAGTCCCTGGAATCTCTTAAAACTACTCCCATAAAAAAATTCATGTAGATTTTCAAAATGTGGTCAAGTGACTATTTCCTTAAAAAAGCAACCCTTCAGAATGCTGGCACTGTAAGTGTGACCCTTGTGTCCCGTGCAGTGACATCACCCCCGTCAGCCTCCGGGGCCAGCCTCACTTCTGTCGGCAGTGTCACTGTCACTCTCAGTGAGGACGAGCCACAGAGCTGGAGACCAGACTGGCGCAGGCAGGAACCACGCATCTCATCCCGCGGTGCACCCGTGCCCACCCCCTGCCCAGCCACCTTACCTGGGGCGGCCGTGACAACCGCCACAGATCTCACCCTCACGGTTCTGGAGTCTGGACTGCCCGGGTCAGGGTATTCGCAGGTCTGGTTGCTCCCAAGGCCTCTCCTTGGCTGGCCGATGGGGCCTTCTCCCTGTGTCCTCACATGGTGTGTCCCTGCTGTCTCTGAGTGTCCCAGTCTTTCATAAGGACACCAGTTAGACTGGATGAAGGCCTACCCTCGTGGATGTGTTGTATCTCTTTAAAGACCCTACCTCTAAACAGAGTCTTGTTCCCAGCCACTGGGGGTTAGGACTTCAATATACAGATTCTGAGGGGTCACAACTCAGCCCATAACATGCCTTGTCTACTAGGTTAGATACAAACCAACAAATAAAAACTTGGTGTCCACAAGTTAGGACAGCCAGTAGCTACGAAGTGTGTGTGCATGTCAGCTTTCTGAAAGCAAGTATTATGGCTGAACAGCTCATCTTGTTTCTTTTTTTCCTCCTCAGTGTTGGAGTTTCTAGGTCAAAAGATGTGCCACCGTTCGGCCCACCGATTCCCAAAGGCGTCACTTTTCCAAAGTCAGCCGTATTTCGGGACTTCCTCTTAGCCAAAGTAATCAATGCAGAAAACGCAGCCCACAAATCGGAGAAGTTCCGAGCGATGGCCACGCGGACGCGGCAAGAGTACTTGAAAGACCTGGCGGAGAACTTTGTCACGACCGCCACCGTGGACACCTCTGTGAAGTTCAGCTTCATCACGCTGGGCGCCAAGAAGAAGGAGAAAGTCAAGCCGAGGAAGGACGCGCACCTGTTCAGCGTTGGGGCGATCATGTGGCACGTGGTGGCGCTGGACTTCGGCCAGTCTGCCAACATCGAGTGCCTGCTGGGGATCTCCAATGAGTTCATCATGCTGATAGAGAAGGACTCCAGGAACGTGGTCTTCAACTGTTCCTGCCGCGACGTCATCGGGTGGACCTCGGGACTCAGGAGCCTCAAGGTCTTCTACGAGAGAGGGGAGTGCATCCTCCTGTCTTCGGTGGACGACTGTGCCGACGACATACGGGAGGTCGTCCAGCGACTGGGAGTACGTACGGGTTTTGTATTCCTGCCGTCCCCAGGGCTGCAGTCCCCACACGTGTCAGCTTCCACGGCGGAAATCCCACCGTGATTGTGCCACCGAGGGAGGGCCTTACTCTTTCTTAGGGATCTGGAGCTTGATTTCCGGCACTGTGTTGTTGCAGAATACACGAGCGGTGGAGAAGCCCCCGTTACCGATTGATTGGCAGGGAGGAGGGAAGCCAGCCTTCAGGAGGGAGTACCAGGGTAGACTTTCACAGTACGTGGAGGGAAGACAGGAACGTTGTCTAGATAGTGTGTCCGCAGAGATGCCCACCCGTGTCATTACCTTCCCAGAGGGGACTCCGGGCACAGGGTTGCTGCTGACCTTACGAACTGGTATGTGCTTTTTGCGTCTGCCACGGTGTGCGTGTTTATGCAGTAGGTGTTGTCATGTAAACTGCCAGGTTAAATACATTACTAATCTTACAGCCCCCATTTCTTAAGGAGGTTTTATAGAATCACACACACACACAAATAAGTCACAAAATATTTTTTTAATGTTTTTGTTTAGTATAAAACCCCTAAATGTGATGCCCATGGGTTTAACAGTTGTATCTCTACTCCTAATTTTAACAAAGGAAGGTACAGATTTTAGTCTGACTATATGCAATAGAGTTATAAGAATAAATCAGATGTAACGTAAGAACAAAACATTTCTTGGCAAAAGGATTAGTTGTGTAAATCATCCCCCAAGGGATGTATATTTCATTAATTAGGAAAGATTCAGTCAATTGCAGATCAGGAAGAAGGAGAAATTGTACCCATTTCTTGCCCCTGTCTTCCCACCAAGTATGAATCACTCCTTTGTTATTCAAAATTGTACACAAGAGACAATACACTCAAGCCAGTGTCTGGTAGCCCTGAAGAAGTAATGTGGTAATTTGCAGACACTGTTTCCAGGAAAAGGCCTTGGTGCGTTCAGCGGTAGTGCCGGCTGTGTGCGTGCCAACCTCGCTGTGCCTTGGAGGTGATAGAGCACGTGATTACTTCATGTGCCTGGAGAGCTGAGCTGTCCCCTGGAGTCTCAGGACTCTCTGCACTTTTGGGACTCTTGCAAGTACTTCTCTTCAGGAGATCCACCATAATCTGTGCTCCCGAAAAGACAGCACAAACAGACGCCTCTTTGCCAGCCACCAACGCACGTCCCCGTAGGCTCTTACACAGCCACTGTGCTGTGTCCCCATCCTACCACTTTCCTAGAAAGTGGCCGTATCAGTAACGTGACTCAGGTGCCCGATGTCTGGGGTATATTCGAGGAGGTACATCCTGTGTCTGGGATGACTTGCAGCGGAAGACGTGGGGAGCAAATCCCCAGGGACCTGTGGGAGCGGCACCTGAGGTTGGTGCGGGGCAGCGGCACCAAAAACGGAAAGGAAGAGGACCTGGAGGTCCTCGTGGCGATGTTGGGAGCCACAGACATGAGCTCGGCGTGCGTTCTGCGTGGTGGGGAGTGCGGTGGGAGGGGTCTGCTCCTCAGGCAAAGGCAGGAGGGGAGCAAGAACTTAGCGCAGAGGGACAGGCAGGCCAGCTCCCTGGGTGCGTGGCCTGCACCACCCAGTGGTGCCAGCACTGAGACCGCTCTCACAAGGGCCCAGGCTTGGTTCCGGCCTCTCTCTTGCTGACTGGATAGTCCGAATAATGTTTGACTCTGGGACCCGGCACTGTGCCCCAGGCCACACAGGTCATGTAGCCAGCCCTGGGTGCATGGATAGGGGGCTGCTGTTTCCGTGTGATGACCGAGTCCTGGTATGGATGTGAAGAACTCCAGCAAAATGGACAATGGGATCCTTCAGCTTTTGTGAATGTTGAGAAGCAAGAAATAGCTGCAGACAGAGGTGGGGAGGTAGTGGGTGCTTGGAGGAAACCAGGAGAGAGACCGAGCAAAATGGGCGGGACTCCAGAGAAGCTTGCCCTGGAGTCTGATAGGTGGGTGTCGAATTTCCCTGGAGTCTCATAGGTGGGTGTCGAATTTCCCTGGGGTCTGATAGGTGGGTGTCAAATTTCCACTGGAAATTGTGTTAATATTGGAAAGGAGACGGGGCACATGTCTTATGTCATCTTCGGTAGGGGAGTTAGTTGAAACAAAGCTGAAAAAAAGAGCGATGGAAAATCTAGTCAGATTGTACCTTTTACAAAGGTGCTTTTTCACCAGTTCTCAATTAGGTCATAACTTTGGAAACTTCAGTCTTTCAAAATGTCACCAGTGACTGAAACCAGTGGTCCCTTCCCCCAGACTAACAGGTGTGTCTGTGAGGTGCTGATGGTGATGTGCGCCCCCAGGGTGGTCGCCATGGAAACCTCAGGCACAGGGTGGGACCCTGAACCCACCCCAGGCCCACAACTCTATCTACAGTCAAAGGTCTTTCAGGAGTCTGGGCACTCAGAGCAGGTTTCCTGGACATGGAGCCTTGTCTTAACTGAGACTTGCTACATTACCTCTGTGCCTCAGGGATATCAGTGTGATACCTCCCAACTTTATCTCCCACAGATAAGTGATGCCGTGCGCCAGTGGTATGTAGTGAGCTTGGGTTTCTTCCTGGGCATGGAGGCTGCTCTCTCTGGAAGCACTCTGAGGGCGGCCTGGACTGGCTCCTGCTGCTGCAGTGCATTGGATGGTGGGGGGGGTACAGGCCCCTTTCTTCCTTCGAGTCCCTTTCTGGGGCCCTGCTTCGTCCTGGGCTCCCGGGAAGTAAGAGCCCGGGAGCCTCTGCCGCTCAGGGTTGCCGTGGCCCCAAGAGATGGCCAGATGGCAGAGCACCACCCTGCACACCGGCCTGGTAGCGGGTGCCAGGGAGCCTGGCCGACTGGCCACAGTGGAGCTGAATTGTCCTCAGGCCAGCAAGAGCAGTCAGTCCCCAGGAGAGGGTCCGAGGGGCCGGCCAGGGTGTCCAAGGGCCGGTGCACGGCGAGCACTTGCGCTTCCCTGGCATTCTGACGTCCACTGCTGCCCATCCCTAACAGTCTCCTGTCCCCTCAGATCGTGACCAGAGGCTGCGAGACCGTGGAGATGACCCTGAGGAGGAACGGACTGGGCCAGCTCGGCTTCCACGTGAATTTCGAAGGCATCGTTGCCGACGTGGAACCTTTCGGCTTTGCCTGGAAGGCTGGCCTGCGCCAGGGGAGCCGCCTCGTGGAGATCTGCACGGTGGCTGTGGCCACGCTGACCCACGAGCAGATGATCGACATGCTGCGGACGTCCGTGACCGTGAAGGTGGTCATCGTCCAGCCCCATGAGGACGGCTCGCCCCGGAGGTAAGGCACGGCAGGGCCTGACTGCTCCCTCCTGCACATCCTCAGAAAATGCGGTCAAGGGCATCCTCCACCGAAGCTGCTGGGATTGCACCCATGGGGTCAACTCAGAAAGAGCTCTGAAAAGTTCTTAGTGTGTAATACGTGGGAAATTGTCATTTCCTAAGTAATTAAATGGGGCGTTGACCACACGAAAGCTGCAATATTGTACACTCAATTGCAGAGCAGCTGCTTGGGTCACCTGGACCAGTGAGACTGTGTCTGAGAGGGACTGTCTTCCCCGTAGCTCAGCCTGTAGCAGATTCAGTACTTTCCTGTGCATGGCAAGAATTCCTTCCGTAACGTGAAGTCATTGATTATTGACAGGGCATTTATGAGAACAAAACCTGAATGTCTGAAGCAATACCGGAACATGAGATCACTCACCGTGGTGACCACTGCATTCCAGCTGAACTGGGGTGGGACGTTCTGATAAGCCATCATGATAAGCACATGAAAGGAAGCGGCTGGACTTGGGAAGTTCAGAGGTGGGTGGGTGAGGGTAGACACAAGGATGGAATGAGAAAGTTGGTACTGTTCCATTGTTAGTACAAGAGGCTTGTGCTCAGCATCAAGAAAACGTTAGGCCAACCAGAGGAAGAAGGCTGACTAATTGGGAACAAGCCATCCCCCTGGCTGTGGCCTGCCCATGCGCTGCACTGCCTGCTGGTGTCTGGAGCACACTCTGTGTCCGTCCCAGAAGTTCCCGCAGGCACCTGCAGAGCACTGGCTGCGGGGAGAGAGCATGCTCAGAACGCCGGCTGCCTCTGTGTGGTCTTGGGTCGTTCATGTGCTCTCTTGGCCTCACGTAATAGCTGTGCGGTGGGATCACACTGTTGCCCACCTCCTACTGTCCTTAGAAGATTCAACAAGATGCAGATTAAATAACACCTTCTAACATCATAGGCACACATTTTAGTTAAAATCACTTTAAGGTAGCCCTGACCTGTGTGGCTCAGTGGGTTGGGCATCACCCCAAAGCAAAGGTCACTGGTTTGATTCCCAGTCAAGGCATGTGCCTGGGTTGTGGGTTCACGCGCTGGTTGGGGCGCCTGTGGGAGGCAGCCGATCAATGTTTCTCTCCCTCTCTTCTCTCTCTAAAGAAATAAATATAAAAATAAGTAAATAAAAATGACTTCAAGGTATTCATTTGAATTTTTTCATGCTGTAAGGGAAATGCTTACCATTCCAAGATAACGTGATACCATTTCTACTTTCTGAACTTCTTTCTGTGGTGACTGAGGACTTTCTTTCTGCACCCCCTGCCCTCTGCCTGTACAACCAGCGCTGCCCCCTAGCACTCTCCTCGACGGTATGTCCCTCCTCTGCACCGTCTGCAGCCGTGGCCACAAGACACACGTGATTGTCGCACCCTGGAAGTGTGGCTAGAGCAACCGAGGAGATGAATTTTCCATTTCTATTAATTACTTAAGATTTAACTACCCATGTTGGGGAGGAACGAACTTTCTTCTGCCCTCAAGGTCTTCTTCCTGGTCTAATGTTCAAACAGAATTCAGATCAGCAACAGGAAATAACGAACGTTAGCACGTACATACATACAGTGACCCCGAGTGCGTGAGGTTCAGAGAGACATGCGGGTTCTTGTCCACACTCTGCCCAGTGAGTCCGTTCGCTCCCCGAGAAGCACACAGAGTGGCTGGAGTACAGAGAAGTCAGAGACAAATGCTACTTGATTTAAAATGAGACTTGGAGATAATGCAAGGCAAACCCTTTAGACCTTTGAAGCTAAAATACAGTACGTGAAAGCCTTTTAAAATAAGTTTTAATCCAGTTACGAGAAGTTGTATCATCCAGTGAGATCCCTCAGTTCCCTTGGCAGCGTTGAAGGTTTGTGCATCTCAAGGTGAAGACGAAGCCCCTTTATCCGCCGTGGCGGCTGGTGACGGCCACAGACCCAGACAGAATGTCCCCACGCTCTCCCCTGGGGCTGGAGCATTCTCCTCCGACGAGAAAACAGTTTTAAAGCTTTCAAGGGATCTGGTTAATAAAAATGTTAGAGTTAACATTACGTTTGGTATTTAAAGCCTGCGATTTTAAAAAGTAGACTTTCCTAAGAAGTACTGAATATTTTTAGCTAGAACAAATAAACAAAAACTACCATTTAAAAGTTTGGGCTGTTATTTTTCTTACCCAAGGACATGTTTAACTGTCTTGGTCTGTGCATAATTCTTTCTTTGTGTCAAATGCAAATTCCCTTACTAAAGCTATTCTAGATATTTAGCGATTTTGCGTTTGTTTCCCAGGAGTCTCATGATGTTCTTCCCCGAAGACACAGGTTTTTCTCCTGGTTACACTGGAATAAGTGTGTTCTGTGCATTAACTTTAGCCAGGACTAGAATGAGCCGTTTGCCTGGTAGCGATCCTTCCCAATTGGCATGCCCACCCACGCACATTTCCGCAAGTCCTGAAGGTTTCTAGCCTAGCACGTATCATTTAAAAGTCTTTCAATCTAGTCTTCCAAAGTTGTACAAATTGGAATTCGTGAATTTTTAAATCCACGTTTCTGTTAGTCGGGGATCCATGCCGCCTGGGCCTGCCTGGGCCTGCCTGGGCGCCCCCTCCACCCTCATGAAGTCCTCGGGCAGCGTCCAACCAGCAGTTGCCCGGCCTACAGAGCTCTGCCCCGGGCCACCCTGCAGGTGCGCAGCGCCACTGTCAACTTCACCCTGGCGGCTCGGACAGCTCGGCCTTCTGCATGTCAGATTTTGTCAGAAGTTGTGGGGGTGGGGGTGGCTTAAAGGCGAAGTGGGTGCGTTTGACTGGTTTTTAAGTTAAATACAAATCTCTTCAATGAAACATTGTTTAGCACCGTCAGTCCTATAGGAAAAGATACAAACATAAGCCTCAAGCTGAAACTGCACCTTTGACTTGTAGTGTGGAAAACCAGCCCATCTCTATTCACAGATCGGCTCTTGGTGCTTGCAGGGAGGGGCGAGAAGAAAACATTTATGTAGACGTGTGTGTGATTTTTAAAAAGTTGCCTTTAATGTAAGAGCCAGGAGGCCTACCAAAGTGGCCCAGTTCATGAACTGCAGGATATTTCCTTCTTCATAAACATTGTGAATAATGGAATGCATCCCTGCGATTCATCCCTGCCATTTATCAGCTTGATGTCTGTCCAACAGGAGATCAGGGAGAGCTGATTGGCCTCAGAGCCCATCTGCTCCCGGGCAGTGGGCGGGGCCTGTCATTTCACAGACGCCCCCCTGGTTGTCTGCGGGTCAGGTGTTCGCTTCTGACTCAGAAGCTGCTGCTTTCAATGGAGTCTTTAGTTGGGGAGGTATTTGCATTGAATCAAACGCTACCCTGCAGTTTGAAGTCTTGTTCTCAAGCGTCAGGTTGATGATCACTCAAGCTGTCCCTCAGCTTGAAAGGAAGGCAGAGTCATTTTTCGATTTCCTTGTGGAGTTCCCCAGAACCCCAAGCCAGAAGGGTCCCCTTTGGGGATGCTTATTAAGTGATTTCGTGCTGCGGTTGGATCTGGAGTGAATTCACGTGGACTGGGGATGAGTGGCAGGAAGCGGTTTGGGAATAGTGCTCTTCCCGTGGAAGCGAGGTTTACAGGGAGGAGGGCATTTCCCCAGCAGACAGTGTCGGGCCGAGATGAAGAACAGTTGCCGTAGCCCCTTAATTAACCTTGGCTTTGGGAGGGCTGGTGTGGCCCAGCCCCCCCAGCCTTCAAAGGTAACTGACATTCTATCAGTGTCATCTTAAAGAAAGCAGAGCAACTTAAAAGGCTGATAAAAGGAAGTAACCACTCATCAGAATTATGTGTGAGTTGTTACGCACTGTGAGTGATTTAGTAAATATGCCCAATAAAAATGGAAATGAAATTCCTTGCTGGGTGCATCTGTTTTGTGTGGTTTTTCATACTCTGTTGACATGACATATTTTTCTGTGTAACGCAGAACGGTGGAAATTATCTCATGTTGCCACGAATGCAAATTGTGGTTCTCTCAACATTCTGTAACATCGAAGCTTTACCTTCTTGACTGCCGTTCTCTGCCTGTCGCCTGACCATTCACCTCTAAACAGGAGGACGTGGGACTTGGAAGAGGAAGGAGAAGTCACTTTTGTTAGATTAGCAGAGTGTGTGTGTGTGTGTGTGTAGATGGGGGTGTGGAAATCTGGGCTGAAGTGAGTTTTTAGATGAGAATTACAATTTATTCGTAAGGATGAAAAAATAGTTATGTCTGGTACTGCCTTATGGGCCCTGAGCAAAATACAGAACTTAGGTTCTCGAAGTAACTGAACCACACTCACTGTCCTGAGCTCCCACAGAATAACGTGCAGATGATTCTTTCACCCCCTGGAGGAAGAACGTTGGGTTAGAGAACGAACGTCAGGTGGGTTAGCTCCCATTCACTCATTCACTCACTGACTCCTTCAGTCATGCCCAGCGTGGGCCGGAAAGCGCACTGGCTGGCGGGGGAGCTGTCACCTGGGCAGGACGGGCCTTCTCTGTGCTCTCAGGGGCTCCTGTGCCTGCCCGGCATTCCAAAATGCGGTCTTTTCCATTTACAGTTCTGCTGTTTAAAAATAGTTTTCTTGGCCCTGGCTGGCGTAGCTCAGTGGATTGAGCACGGACTGGGAACCAAAGTGTCCCAGGTTCGATTCCCAGTCAGGGCACATGCCTGGGTTGCAGGCCACGGCCCCCAGCAACCGCACATTGATGTTTCTCTCTCTCTCTATCTCCCTCCCTTCCCTCTCTAAAAATAAATAAATAAAATCTTTAAAAAAAAATAGTTTTCTCAAAGCATAGCAACAGCTTCCTACGTGATACCGTGTCTCAGAAAGCACAGCAGCCGCTCCAGTGACTACTCTGCATTTTAGAGCCCGTGCCATTTGGAATGTGGTCATGTCACTGCCGCTGTGACAGGAACGCAAGGGTGACGGGAAAGCACGAGCTCTCTGTCACTTCGGGAAAGAGACCTGTGTCATGCTTGACAAGTTACACGCCGTGTGAGTGAGTGGACAGGCAGTGATAGTCTCCTGATGGGAACGTTCTCATCAGAAACCAGGCATCACGTCGCTATTGAGAGTCTTCCATGTTTAACTTGAAGTGTGTGATACAATTTCAGATGCTATTTCTGGTCTCCGGCTTTCTAAGAAACAAAGGGAAGCAGTTGGCTTTGGGAAGAACTTCCCGAGCCATTTAGTCGAGTGCTGTTCTGGGTACGACCCCTGGGTGGACACAGTGGGGAGACACAGTCGGCCCCTGCGCTTGGTGAGGGAGGAAGGAAAGGATTGGAAGCTGATAAATAATCCAGTTCAGGTAGCCTCCCTGCCTATGGCACGTGACACACACCTTTTCAGTTCAAGTCCTTGGTCGGGCAGACTTAGGGTCTGATGTCACTGTCTGTCTGTAGTCTAGCTGTCTGTCTATCTCTGTGAATTTGCAGAAGAGTATTTCAATTAATACCTGTTTCGTGCATGGCACTGCCCTAACCCTCCCCATAAGCCATACTGTCTGGTTATCTCGCTGTTGCAAGCTTTTGATTTTCTATGCAACAAAAAGAGTTTGCGATTCAAGTGAATGAGCTTCAATTACCTCTGTCACCTTGTTGGATGATTTGGAAAGAGTCTTTAGCTCTTAGCAGGCTATTAGCATAACAGACGCTAAAATGATTAAAATATCAGTGATTGCTTTAATCCCTAGGGCTATAAAGGGTTCTTTTGCAAAGTGCATAATATAAAAGAAGCAGGTAGTACTTTTCAGGGGATCTATCTGCCTTTGTTTCCAAAGCTTTTTAGTTTCTAGTGGAAAATACGGTGTTGTGGGCCACACTAACTGTTCTTTGATGGTTTCCGAAGGAGGTGGCCAGGGGTTTTTGGAAAGAGAACTGAGCCAGGAATCAGAGGTTCCAAGTTCCAGTGTGAGCCTGGCTCTGATTAGCTGTCTCACCTCTCCAACCTCTCTGAGTCTTCCCTGAAAATTGGGCACGTCCTTGGGACTCCTCGGACGTCTCTGGGAAATGGCAGTGGCACAGCGCGTGTGGAGAACCGTCCAGTGCCCTACCAGGTGAGTGGCAGAATGGAGGAAAGGAGAGTGCTGGGGTAGGTGGTAAGGCTCTTGCTCAGATTACGGGGTTTAGGCAAAGATTCTGCACGAGGCAGCCAAGTTAAGTAAAACCAGCAGGCCGTTTCGGAGCGCAGCGCATGCAGGTTGTAATTACGTGATTACATGTGGTGTGCGGTCGCGGCTTACCCAGCCCAGCGCCAGCCGATTTGTTCAAGTGCCTTTTTAGAGTATGCCTTGTTAACTTTCTCAGCTCGCTAGGTTTTGGGTTTTATTTTGCTACTCTTCAAAAGAATCGTCACTAGTTGTTGCCCCCGGGACACAGCCCCTTGAAGCAGCAGGAGGTTGAAGTTGTGTGTCCCACCTTCATGTGAGACGGAAAGAAGGCGGGGACAGCATGACAACGTGTTGCGTAGGTGGATGTACGTGGATGGAACGTTCCAGCGTACAGTTGTCTGCGGTTCTGATTGTTGTGCACAGTCAGACTTCCCGGCTCCGTCCTTCCGTGAGTACGTGCGGTCCCCTGATGCACGGCGGTGCTGCTGGCTGCGGACCCAGGAAGTCAGTGAGAGCTGCTGTGAAAGTCCACGTGCCTTTCCCGTTTAGTACTGTGTCCTCCATCTTACAGAAGCGGAGAGTAATTCCTACTTGTCCCTAAGCTCTTTCTTGGGAAGCTGTCGCTTCAGGAAGCTCACATTTCATATAATTTAACCTTGTCACTCGCTGTGCGGTTCCTGCTTCACCCGCAGGAGGAGAAACGTGGGTCCAGCGAGACTGTCCCATTTCTGTGTATCGGCAGGTCTGGGTTTGAGCTCAGCGCCTGAACTCTCGCTTTCGTGGAGAACAGGTGGTTGATGGAATAGAGAAAACTGTGCAGCGTGGTGGGGCCCCCCCACTGCTGCCTGGTGGTCAGGCTGTGGAGGGGAGACCCCGCAGCCTCTCCTTTCAAGCACCCCTCAGCATCGGTGGTAGTAAATGGAAGGCTTTTCCAGGAAACCAGAGATGCCTTTGGGAGGGAGTGGGCCTCGGTGGGTAGATGCCATCTTGCTGGGCGTCTCTGCAGTTAAGGGTGCACGGGTACAGTGATTGGTTCACAGCGAGTGTGGGTGGCTGTCAGCTGGGAACCACAGTGGACACCACTGCCGTGCTGGCCTTGCCCAGAAGCACCAGCAGCAGCGGGCCAGGAACCAGCTGTGGGGAAACCCCGCCTGAGGCAGCAGCAGGGCACCGCTGCTTGTGGAGAGTGTCCCTTCACAGGAGCAAGCCATCCCGGGAAGCCCCCAGAGCCCAGTGCAGAGGACGCGCAGTGGGGCGCTTCAGAGTAAAGCAGTCAAACGGGAGAGCCTCTGAGGGCCCTGGCTAATGGAGCTTGTCATCCGTACAGTTTTGTCGTGTTGCATTTTAATCAGCACGTTTTCTCTGACCTTGTTGGTCAACAAGATGCTTTGCCTTCCAGGTTACACTACTAAGAGAGATTAGACTCAGAAAAGTTTCTGGCGAGACGAACCGCATTAAAAATTGTATTTATTTTTAACTCTGCAGTTGAGCTTTTTTTGATCTCTGCGTAGCATTCATGCTAATTAGAGGCATAAGTAGATGACACATTCTTTTGTTACTGGGCGGAGAGGAGCCGGGTAGGCTCCGTGTAAGTGATCCTGCAGCCTTATCTGATGTCTCACGTGTCTCCTTCTGGCAAGCAGACGGCGAAAACCGTGCCCAGAGCTAGAAATGCAGCTCCATCCGTTGCCTCGCTTGGCGAGTCGAAAGGAAGCCGAGGGCGTTTATCGTGAGACCTGATTCTTGCAATGCAGGAAGGCTAAAGGCTCCGGTCTTTAAAAATGTCTCCTTGACACACGAGACACTTTTTCCAATGTGTCTCTTGTGCTGTGTCTCTTTGCATTTATTTGGTCAGTTTGGGTTTCCATTGGCCTTGACCTATTGGTGAGGAAGTGTTTCCGGGTGAGCTGGGATGGTGCCACCCGGTATCCCGTGCCGGGGCCGCCCAGGAGGAGAGAGGCGTGTGCAAGGGCAGGTGCAGGTGCATGGCTGGTGCGCCCTGTGGCACAAGGGCCTGTGCAGGCGGATGTGTCATTCCAGTTTCACACCTTTCCCGTGTCCCTAAAACTTTGTTGAATCTTCTATTCGCATTTTGCAAGGAATGTCTCATTTGTATGGAGCAAAACTAAGGTTGCCTGGACCTGGTATGTTACAATGAGTCGTATTTCTATGGCATCTTAGTCACAGAAATGAAAAAGGAAATACTCAGTTTATGAGCGTAGTTACTATAAAAGTGTCACATTATAACAACATTAATTTTGGTTTAATAATAAAGTACCTTTTTTTTTTTTTTAGAATAGCTGATTTTTATTAGGGCTGAGGAATGCCAGTTCTTAGAATTAAAAGATCATTTACACACGACTTCGTGCAGGAAACCGGACACAGAGCGATCCCACCCTGGTGGGCACTTCACAACATAAGTGCCTTTTTGTTTTGTTGGGCACTCTGACTTTCTTATTCTGGTGTTACATATCACCGAGTTCTGGAAATTGTCTTGCATTGTTGCTTAATAGTTTCCCCCCACCACCACCACCTTTTCGGTTCTCCTGTCATTCTGGTACCACTGTTAGATGGGTGTTAGACTTTTGGAGATTGAACTTTAGTTTTCTTACGTTTGCTCTCCTGTAGCATTTTGGGAGAGTCCCTCAGTATACCTTCCAAGTCTTACTGGTGAGTGTGTTTACTTTTAAGTTTTAAACGTTTCTTACTCTCTGAGGACACTGTTGGTTGGTGCACCTCACCGTAGAGTGAGTGGGTAGCCTGCAGCTGCCTGTGCTTTTTCCAGAGGAAGACCCTCCTCTGTCTTTGTGGGGTGCTGAGGACGTCGAGGACTCTGAGGACGCCAAAGCTGGGTCTGGAGAAGTGAGGCCTGGGTCCCGTTCACGAGGGAGAATGTATTAACCTCTGCTTTCAGTTGAGCGTCCCTCTGTGCCTCCTGGTGGGGGACCCCAGTCCGCTGCTCCTGCCACCAGACGGTGGGCACTGCCAGGTGGGGCCAGCTCCCATGGACCCCAGGGGCAGACTTCTTTCTTTGTTTTTTTCTGAATGACTCCACCCTTGAGCCTCATCTTCCACCTTCTCCTTCTGCGGGGCCTGGTGCTTCCTGCCCGCATACGTGTCCAGGGAGCAGTCTTGCTGCTCCTGGTCTTCCTCTGCCCCCGAACACCCTCGGGGTGCCTTCCTCTGTGCTCTGCCAGCCCCTCACCATTCTTCCGCTTGCCTTTCATCACTGTAGGCCGGGCTTTAGGGTTTCCGGGGTCTCCAGATCTTAATGGTCCAGTTTGTTCCTGTTTATTGTTCCCCTGTGCTCTTTTGCTGTGACTCTGAGATGACACTGAAAAGCTTTACCATCTTGACTGGGAGTCTGCTGTTTGGAGAGCGGTACCGTGCACCCGGGGGTGTCTCAGCTGCTGGAGCGGTTCTGGTGCTGCCTCTGGAGTGTCCAGGGAGCGGCACTGGCTGTGGGTGCCGACCGCCTGTCGGGGCAGGGAATTGGGGTGACGTGCCCTGACCCTCGTATTCAGAGCCTCCCCAGTTACCCCTCATCCCTGCCAGACTGGACCAGTCAGTGTCACCAGCTGACTCTGGTCGAGTGAACAGCCCTGACTGCTCCGTGTCACCAGTGGGAGACCCAAGGGAGTCTAACGGGAACCCTGCTTCCAGGCTGGGGTTCCCGGCCGGCCGCTGCAGCACGTGGCAGAGCACGCCGGGGGTGGCCTGTGGGGGCTGCAGCGCCAGCTTGGAGACGGACGGTGGTGACTTTGGCAGGAGGGACACCCGGGTTTCCCCGTGATTGTGACAGCTTTCCCTGATTCTGTTTCTCACTTTGTTCAGACTCAGTAGAAAATGTGACATGTGACTCTGGCTCCTGGTGGTGCAAATGCAGTTGGAAATACCTGTTCAGATTATGCATGAGACAGTTTTCAACTGTTAAAGTTTTTTTTTTTATACTCACCCAAAGACATTTTTCATTGGTTTTAGAGAGGGTGGGGGAATGGCATCAATGTGAGAGACGGACATCAATTGGTTGCCTTCCCATATGCATCCCATCTGGGGATTGAACCTGCAACCTGGGTACATGCTCTGACTGGGATTCGAACCCATGACCCTTCAGCCCACAGGATGATGCCCCAACCAACTGAGCCACACTGGCCAGGGCTGAACTATTAAAACTTTGCATTGCCCGTGTTCACTGTGCGTGATTCCTTGTATACCGATGGGTTAAAGGTAAATCCAGGTCTGTCCAGGAAGTTTGCAGACCAGCTGGATAGAGACCGTGTGCACACGAGAGGCCCAGTGGCGATCACTGGCCCTCAGCCAGGGCCACAGCACGAGCCTACGTCCCACCGGGCCGGAGATAGACCGGGTCACCGCAAGCCAGGGAACGGCTGCCTCGGGCACGTGCTGGTTGGCGTCCCGAAGGCACGATGAGAAATCACTGAGATCCAGCCCCCCCATCCTACCCTCAGCCTGTGTCCCCCCGCAGGACACCATGCTGACCACACATGGCTTGCCGCTGGCCTTCGTGCTGCTCAGCAGAGTCTGCTAACCTTGGGGAGAAGTGGGGTGTGCGCTGAGTCTTGGGCCAGATCGGGAGACATGGTTGCCAGGTGGGGGAACACGGGGCCGGACAGTCGGGGGGAGGCAGGGTGTGCGGGGACTGTGGGTGGGCCAGCCCGCTGGCTTTTCCAGCAGCCATGTTAAAAACGTTTTATTTAACACGGGAAATTATTTCTAATCCTATATTTTGTTTAACTTAATGTCCCAAATATTATTTCAACAGCCAATAAATATTAAAAATTATTAGTGAGATTATTAGCTCATGTTACTTTTTTCATTAGGTCTTTGAAATCCAGGGTGTGTTTTACACCTACAGTCAGTCTAGATGGGAAATTTTCATCCCAAATACTTGCTGTGTTTAGGTCTCATGAAACTTTCAGCTGTGACAGTAGGTCCGCGTATGCACGCCATCTCAGCCGTACTGACACAGGAAGGGCCCGAGTCGGTGTCCGGTCTGGAGGTGACCTGTGATCTGGTCGCTGCGCTCCTCTGTCGCTCTGCCCCGTTTCAAGGCCCTGCCGCCTCACCTCACGGGGGCTGCCCTGTGGGCCACGCAGCTCTAGAGGGAGCTTGAGGCGTGTGGATGTTTCCAGAAGAGGACTCTCTGGGGTTACTTGTAAACAGGTGGGGGCGACAGACAGAGAAACTGAGTAGCCACAACCTGCCAGCCCCGTCCATGCAGGCCGTCAGCTGTGGCCCAGCTCTCGGGTCGCTGCGTGGGCTGGCCTCCCGGAAGGCCACCTTTAACCAAAGGCATCTATGAGCAGCGGCTGCAGGGTGGGAGGGAGCCTCCATCTGCTGCAGGGAGCTCTTTCTCACACCTGCACTGAGCGTCGATGCCCAGTAGGCCGCTCAGGTGCAGTGCACGCGGCTGAGTTGTGTCGCGTGTGGCATGGCCACCACAAGCAAGGTGGCCGGCATTTCCACCCTCCCTAGGAGGGACTCAGGGAGGTTGGAGCGGGTTACCTCCAGGGTCCTTGGGTGGGAACGAGGTGATGGGAGTGCAGCCAGGCTCTGCCCGGTCACTCTGCGCAGGGCGTTCCGGGTCCCTGGGCTGCCGGGCCGACTGCTCCCGTTGCTCCCCACGATGGAGCTGTGGTCTGCAGAGTGTGCTTACCTCATTTGACAGCCTGCGGGTCCTGGGGGCCTCGCTGGTGCCAGGTGGAACCCTTTGAGTTCCTCAGTGGGGGGCCGGGGCAGGAGCTCCGTGCCCCCTTATTTCACTGTTTGAGCCTTCAGCATGGTGAGGCGGAGCAGCCAGGCTGGGAGCGCAGAGCGCCGTTAATCCCCAGACGCGGCGGTTGGAGGCAGCGGAGGACCCGGATAGTCGGGGCGTGCTCTCCACCACAGGTGGAGCGCTGCTCCCTGGACGGAGCGGCCGCCTCGTGGCCTGTGGGCCCTGACAAGCGCACACGGCTGCACGGAGCCGAGCCCACAGCGCCGAGCCTCCCGTCTCACCGTCTCCCCTTGCCCCACAGAGGCTGTTCCGAGCTCTGCCGGATCCCCATGGTGGAGTACAAGCTGGACAGCGAGGGCACCCCCTGCGAGTACAAAACCCCCTTTCGGAGGAACACCACGTGGCACCGGGTGCCCACCCCGGCCCTGCAGCCGCTGCCCAGAGCCTCACCCGCGCCCGGAGCGCTCGACCGGCTGCAGGGCCAGCAGCTGCGGCAGCAGGCCCCAGCCGCCATCCCACGCAGCACCTCCTTCGACCGCAAGCTGCCTGACGGCACCAGGTACGGCCGGCCGGCACCGTGACTCCGGATGGTGGGAGGTGCTGGCTTTCGTTCGGCCTCGTGGCCTCTGAGTCAGCTCCTCCTGAGCATGGTGGCAGACAGGGCAGGGCTGGGGCAGCAGGCGCAGGGGCTTCTGGGACCGTCCTGCCCCTGGCCCAGCGATGCCCAGTCACCTTTGTGCACCTGCACCAATGTAATGCGGGGTGTCGACTCAGCTGGAAAATGAAGTTAAAGAAAGCGAGGGTCCTAACCGAGGATTCCGCCCACCATCCGTGACCCACCTGGCCCACTCACTCTCCACCCCATCCTGGGAAAGGCCCCAAGAAACCCTTGGGCACGGCCCTCCAGATACGTGTCAATGGTTTTGAGCATAAACAGAACTGCCCAGTCGATGATTAAATGCCATCACCCTAATGTGGGCAGTGTTTCAAGAGGTCCGCAATCACTAGCATTTTTTTTTTACTTTTCTCCCACTTTCAGCAGAGCAAGTTAAGTTTAAATTAATTTTTCAGTGAGAATGCACTCACTTTAAAGTTAAAGCCAACGGCATCAGACGCTGGTGAGCATTTTTTGATGCGGGATTTGCACAGGTTGTCCCAAGCGAACAAACAGCAACCTTGTCTCGGCATCGTTACTTCCCACCCCTGGTTTCAGCTGTCACGCAGCCCGCGGCCGTGGGGACGCCAGCGTGCCCTCACAGCGGCTCACGGGGCTCTGGGCTGGCAGAGCAGGCAGAGCATTGTGAGCGCAGGTGCCGGCCTGCACCCTGGCCGCGTGGTGACCCAGGGCTGCCACCTGGCCTCGTCCAGCCTCCAGTCTCTGCTCTTCCGAGGAGTAGACTCGCTAGTAACAGAGGCCTCTCTGGGGCTTTATGAGGCTCGAATCCGTCACCATGTGTAAAGTGCTTAGAGCCGTTGCTGGCCCGCAGGAGGCCTGGGCAAGTTTTCATGATGACTAGTTGATGAATAAAAAACCATGCAGTCCTCCTCTGCTTCCTCCCATCATCCTTTCTGGAGTGAGTGCAGGAAGGGGGTTGCTTTAACCTGAAGTGAAGTCAGCTCGGCTCTGGGTCCCCTCACGCAAGCGTCTGCTGAGCTTACACACGCCCCACGTTCCGAGAAGTGCACACAGGCAGCCCAGGTGAGAAGGTGATGCTGGTAGGGCAGGGCTCTGCAGGGCCTCCCCTCGTGAAGTGGAAGTTAGCAAATTATAGGGCAAAACCGGGAGGGTCCCTGCAGCCCATGGCAAGCATGTCTTCCCCAAGCGAGTTCTTGTGAGCCCTTCTCATCTGTGTGTCTGAGAGAGGCAGGAACAAACGAGACTGCGTTTGCCGGATTCAGGGCTTTCTCTCTGCACAGATTGTGCACAGAGAGTAGAAATGCACCTTGTGGTGAGAGTCACACACAAGTAGCCGTGATGTTTGCGGAATTGTGTGTTCCTGGGGGTCACAGGGCTGGTTCCCCACGCTTCCCCGGGTCGCGGTCTGCGCGGCAACCCTTCAGACGTGAAGGCTTGTTCCTGCCACGTCTTTCCTGTGACAGAGTGCCAGCCGTCAGCCACCCGAGGTCTCACAGCGTCATTAACTTTCCATCTACGTGTCCACGATTTATTCTGTTCCGCCTGGCGGTGGGTCTTCAACATGCGTTTCTCCTCGGGAGACGGAATCCGCTTGTAGAACAAGCAGGTCAGGGTGTGGGCGCCGCACGGGGAGCGCGGCGGCGCCCTGGCACTGACTCTGGTCCCCGTTGCAGAAGCTCGCCCAGCAACCAGTCATCCTCCAGCGACCCCGGACCCGGCGGCAGCGGGCCCTGGCGACCGCAAGTGGCCTACGACGGGTACGCTCACCCCCACCCTCAGGGCCCCACCCTCGGGCCGCACCAGCTGTGAGAGGCCGACTCGGCGGGGGGAAGGGGGGTGTTGGGATGGGGTGTGCAGAGTGTCAGGCGGGCTTCCCACCAGTCTGTGCAGACGGCCAGAAGGCTCGCTGTCTCCATCTAGGTAGCCAATGCTTGTTTGCCTGCACTTCCAGGTGTGTCTGCTTCTTCTCTTGGATGTGCAAAGCATGTGAAAATTAACGGTTTGGGGGCTCTCTGGGCAGTGCCCCTGGGAGAGTCCCCTCCTTGAATTGCTGACGAGGAATAAATTCAGGCTCTCCTGAATGTGCTTTTTCTCTGAAGCAGAGCCCGGCGTCAGGGAAGGCTGGTTCAGCCTTCGACGCCTCTTTCCTGCCTCCTGGCAGAGGAGGGTGGGGGGGGCCGGCCCGGGCGGTGTCCGTTCACCTGGTGTCTGGGTGCCAGCAGGTCAGGTGGAGCCCGGGGCACCTGGGAACATGGAGACGTGGAGCTGGCTGATGCTCTCACTAGGGGAAGCAGTTCCACACCTGGGGGAGGACAAACAAAGGGGGAGGCGAGGCCGTGGGCTGCCCACGTGATGGCGGCTGCTCCTCCGGCAGTGTGCCCCGGCTGCTCCGAGGTGGAGCCGAGCCTCTGCTTTGGAAGGAGCCGGTTGGGTGCGGGGATTTAGAGGCGAGAATGGCAGGTCAGATGGGGACGGCTCGGTTCCCAGAGGGAAGCGTCTTCCGAGAGCCCTCTCCCCCACCCGTCTGGGCTCGGGAGCAGGCACGTTCAGTCTGAGGTGCAGTCCCCTTTCCTTAAACAATAGATGGGATTCCTAAAAGCTGTACAGAAGGACAGTTTTCCCAGTGGAGTTGCATATTGAAAGCAGAAGGGAGTTTTCTTGTATCGATGGAGAAACCATTCCTGGCTTTTTATGCAAACCAGGATCTGTGGCCGGGATTCTGGAAATGAGAACCACTTTATAATCAAGTTTTCTGAGATTTATTTCTTTTGTAATTTTGTATTGCCCTATTTTGCATAAAATGCAGTCCACATGGAGGTAGTCCACAGCCAGTCCGTCTTATTTCCCTTCCTTACCAAGTGTCACTCACAGAAGCGTCAGTGGCATGTGTTCTGGGCACAAGAAGAACGGAAGCAGTGGTCTCCCTTCTGGCTTGCTGGGGGCGAGAGCCCTTTCACCGGCTGGTGTCAGCGGCCCTTCTCCATCTGTAAAGGACTGTCGTCCAGGTGCCCCCACTGGCCGCGTGGAGGAACTGGAGCCCAGTGCCAGACGCTCGAACCCTCTCTGACGGGGCCGGGTGGACGGGCCCTGCGCGCCTGCCACAGATCGCGTCTCGTTAGGGGTCTCCTCCCTTGGGGCGCCCGTGTAGGAGCCAGCTCCCCGGGCCACGGCGGTGGGACGGCAGCGGTGGCCGCGGTCAGCTCTGTCTTCTTCCCAGGTGCCAGTCTCCCCTGCTGCTGGAGCACCAGGGCCCGGGCCCCCTGGAGTGCGAAGGGGCCAGGGAGCGGGAGGACGCCGCCGACGGGAGCAGACACCCAGGTACCTCGGGGCCCACGGGCAGCCCCCACCCCCGCCCGCAGCCAGCCCTGCCCTCCTGCCCCCTCCCGGTCCCATCACGCATTCACGCAGTGCACGGTTGGGGCGTGCCACTGTGCCACCGAGGACGTGGGCACGCTGCTGGTGGGCCTGTGGAAACGGACCACTGTTACCTTTGGGGGGCGGGGTCCTGCCCACTCCTGCGCAGACCCACTGGTCAGACCAGAAAGTCTTGGGACCACGACCCTCTTTATTTCCACCAGAGGGCCTGTTCGCCCCCCGTGTCCCTTTGCCCTTTTGCTGCCTCTAGAGATCAGATACTCAGCTCTCCCCTCTGTGTGCGGCAGAAACCAAGTGGCACGGCCCGCCCTCCAAAGTCCTGAGTTCCTACAAGGAGAGAGGCCTGCAGAAGGACGGAGCGTGCAAAGACTCCCCCAATAAGCTTTCTCACGTAAGTCCCGTCGTCCTGAGCGGGTCGCCGTGCAGCCGTTCCGATGCCTCGTTAGCCGCATTGTCAGGGCGTGCCCTTGAACCTGGCAGGTCGCTGAGAGCTGAGGCGAAACAGTGAACAAATAGAAAGTCAAGAACTTTTCTCTCCTCGATTTATGAAGAACCTCAAAGAAAGGTCTCAGAGTAAATTACTGTAAAGCCACGAGGGCACCCTCAGCCCTTTGACCCTGAACCCAGCCCTGACAGTTACTAACCCGTGTTCCTGTTTCGGTCTGCTAAGCATCTGGTCGGAGACACTCTGCCCGGGGCAGGCCGGTTAGTGTCTCACACACACAGGTGAGTGTGCACACAGGTGAGTGTGCACACACAGCCACCAACGGGCCACGGCAGCAGCGCAGGTGACTCGCGGGTGGGCTGTGTGTGTGCTCCTCGCCACAGCCCCGAGGGTGAGTCTTGCAGGTGACCAGCTCAGGGAAACCAAAGATGCTGTTAAACGTGAAAACGTGGACTGTCAGTCGTTGCCCAGTAAGGCCAACCTTTGAAGTAGCTTATTTTTGTAAACGTGCAGGGGAGGAGATGTTGTCAGCGCCCGGGCGGAGTGCGCCTTGCCTCTCGGTGCACACGCGTGACACTGCCCACTCCGTGGCCCCGCTGGGGTCAGCTTCACAGCGTCTGCCGGATTCCATCGGCGCCGCTCTCCCAGGGCCGCGGGCTTGAGAACAGAACGCTGGGGTGTGACGAAGAGGCCGGGGGTCTGCTTCGGGACCCGACAGCTCTCTCTGGATGAGAGAAGGCTCGGGCCGGCTTGGTTCCCCGGCCTTTGCTGAGGCTCCAGGGCTCGATCGTGTCCCCAGGCTGTGGCCAGGGCCCGTGTGAGCACTGCGGTCAGGCGGGGACACGTACTCTGCCCTCCGCAGACTTTGTCTCCCAGGGACCCCGAAGCCCCCGTGCGTCCTCTGCAGAGAGCCCACCTCGGTAGCACGGGGCCGCGAGCGCCTGCTTGTGCCTCCTCGGGCGGGGGGGGGGGGGGGTCCATAGTCGGTCACGTGAGCTCCACATCCCCCTCCACCCTCGCCGAGAGGGGCTCAGGGCGACAGCACCCTCTCCCTGTGGCTCAGCCCGGCTCTCCCGCCTGACCGCGGCTGGCACTGGGATTTGTCATCGAAGCATTTTCCTGAGAAAAGGCTGCTCCCCTCCTTTTATTAATTTTCCCTGTGCGGTCCCAGTTCATTAGCCCAAGTCGGTTGTCTTCTGGTCCCTGACACCGTGGCGGTGCTCCCGGGCCTCGTGCATGGATGGCGAACAAAGGCTTGAAAAGATTCCCGTGTAACGTGAGGTGAACTGAGGGAGGAGTGGGGATCAGAGCCCAGGCTGTTTTCCTTTCTGTCCTTCGACCGTTGCCTCGCTTTGAAGCGCGAGCAGAAAGGGCTGCGGCGAGCTCGTCTGGTCTGTAGCTTTGTGAGTCTGGCGAGCACGGTCGCAGTCCTAACGGAGCAGCGCGCAGGCTCACCTCGGACACGGGGCGGCTTCGGTTCCCCTCACGGGGGTAAAGTGGGTGTCCGCACAGCGAGTCACAGGATCTGTGGTTTCCCAGGGCGTGTCGGAGTGCTGTTTGCACTGCACCGCGGTCTGGTGAGTGTGCCACCGGCATTATATCCAAAAAGAAGAAGGAAAACAAGTGTGCCCGCCCTCTTTAAATACGCTTCGTTGCCACGGACTGCTGCCCACCTCCCAGGCCCGCGGGAGGGACCGCGCTGACAGATGAGCGGGCTGGGCTCAGGTCACAGGGCCCTGCGCCTGCAGAGAACGCAGCAGCGGCCGGCTGTGCAGGGGAGCAAGGCGCGTGTGCACGGCCTGGACTGAGCCCTGCTGTCTCTCTCCCCCAGATCGGGGACAAGAGCTGCTCCAGCCACTCCAGCAGCAACACGCTGTCCAGCAACACCTCCAGCAACAGCGACGACAAGCACTTCGGGTCGGGGGACCTGATGGACCCGGAGCTGCTGGGGCTGACCTACCTGAAAGGGGCGTCCACCGACAGCGGCATCGACACAGCCCCCTGCATGCCCGCCGCGGGCCTGGGCCCCGTGCACCTGGCGGGCAGCAGATCCCTGGTCCACAGCCGTGCGGAGCAGTGGGCCGACTCCGCCGACATCTCGGGGCCCGAGGACGAGCAGGCGAAGATTTACGCGGTCCACGGCTACGCCCCCACCGGCTGCGCCAGCGGCCCTGCCGGCGGCAGCCTGGGCGACCTCAGCGAGATCTCCTCTCACTCCAGGTGAGTGCCTGCAGCTCTCACCTGCTGAGTCGCCAGGGCCCCCTGGGTTTAGTCGCCTGCGGGGTGGGGGCAGGGGCCTGAGAGAGGAACAGCGTGTGGCTGAGATACAACGTCACCTGTTTGCTCAACGGTCTGCCTGCTTGTTTGTGGTTTATTTCCCTTTCTCAAAATCTGAGAGAAAATGAAACGGAGATGTTACTTGCTCTGGTCAGGCTTCTTACCTGTCTCCCCCAATTCAACCTGTTGTCCCTAATTGTTAGGAGTCGCGGCCAGCTAAACAGAACTCAGGGTGCAGTGGGCAGTCACTGGGGAGAAGGCGGGGGTGGCCTCTGCGTGGTCTGCGCGTCGTCCCCACGAGAAAGGCCCGTGCCGGCTGGTTCTCCGCTCCCGAGGCCCCTTATGGGAGGGAAGCCTGCGGTGTTCTGTGTGATGGTGCGCGTCTGTGCGCACCCACGGTCCGACTTCTAGAAAGCAAAGACCAGCTACACGCAGAGGAATGATGCTCTGACCGCAGGTGTGTGACATGTAGTGAAGAGCAGGGTTGGACTGTTGGACAGGTGCTTGCACAGTGGTTTTAGACCTCGTCCTTGGGGATCCCAGCCTTGGAAGGCGAGGCGAAGCAGGACGGCCTCAGGCTCGGCTGTGGGCCGACCGTAGCTGCCGCCCGCCGGCCAGCACGGCGGCGCTTGCCTTCCCACCCTCGGTCTGGCCCGGTGCAGCCCCTGGCTCCTCCCCAATTCCCCAGGATGCGTCTCAGCGCTGGAGGACGGGCAGCTGGGCCGACCTGGGGGTGTCCCGCGCATCCTCCGGCCGGTGGCTGGAGCTTTTCTCCCACAGTGGACGGCGCTGCAGCAGAGTCACACACAGGCCTGTGCTCCCCAGCTCTCCCTTCCACACGGCGTCTCAGGATCGTGTGGGTCATTCAGGGGCGTTTACGTGACAAGGTGAAGAAAGCTCCACCCTGCTTGGGTCCCACAACAGAAGTAGTGTTTGGGCTCGCGTGACTGATCGGGGTCCAGCACCGTCAAGGTTCTGCTTGACCCAGAAGCCCAGACAGTGTCACCCAAAGCCGGGCCCCTCTATCCACAGGTTACCTGGGACAGCCCCTGAAATCTTGGTGCCCCCCTCTTGGTTGGAAACGGCTCTGTCACCTGCAGGCCTCCCGTGTTCGTGCGCCTCTGTCACAGGCAGACAACGTGGTTCTTCCCTAGTCTCTGCAGAACTCCCCCCCCCCACCCCCTGCCCCCAGCATCTCCTCACACATCCCTGGCTGCGCGCACTGTGGTTTGGGGCACCACCGGTTTACGGCTGGCGGGGCTCTCTGCTGTGGCCGAGGGTCAGTCCTGCCAGACCGCGCTGCTGAAGAAAGCCACTGCCCCAGAGGACAGCACGGTGGGGTTTCCCGGGGAAGGGGGCGTGGAGGCAGGGGGAGCCTAGGAGATCGAGACCGTTCTCCAAATAGACACCCCAACTCCTTCTCAGTTCTCTTTCACTATATACAATTTAACATATAACGAAGATAATACATGAGTCTTAATACTGACTCTGGCTACCCAATCTGTTTCTATCTTAATTCCAGGGACAGTAGAGTGTTGGCCATATCACAGAAACCCTCTTGGGATTTTATGACTTTCTGATGCCTTGCTCAGAGTTGAGAGGACTTACAAAGCTGCTGATTTCGTGAGACCTCGTTAAACAAATGTGATTGGGTATTAATTACCATGAAGGAAAATTTCTGTGGAGACTGCTCTCAGAGCACGTTTGTGTATAAATAGAGGCGGGGATCCTTAAAGTAGGTTCCTTTAATACCTTAACCAGTCACGCACTCCAGAGTTCAGACTGTTAGAAAGGATATAAAAGTGCTAGATAGAATGTCTGATTGATCCTGCCTCTTCCACCACTTTACGTGGACTCTCCGCACAGCCGCCGTGGGCGTGGCACGTGCCTAGTGGGTGGGTCGTCCCCCCCACCCGCCTGTATGTTCCCTGCCGTTCGTGGTTGCTGGTGATTCTGCAGCCACACTCCCACTTGCGTGCAAGGCTTCTGTATGAAATTGAATCTTTTGAATGTTTCCTTCTCTCTGTCCCCTACCTGTGCAAGAGGACTTGAGAATTTCAGATACACTTGAAACATGTAAATGTTTCTAAGTGTCAAACACATTAACATTTTCCATTTAACATCTGTGTGTTGAGAGGAAAGGGACCTGGCTCCTTGGAGAACCAGGGACCACCCTGTCAAAGGTGAGCTGAGGTTCTGAGAATTCTGAGTGCCAGGGCCGGGCTGGGGGACGTGTGTGTCCCCGAGGGTGGCCGTCGTCTGTCCCTTGTTTCCTCCGGCGTCTCCGTCCAGACTGGCGCGCGGTCCCCTCGCAGTGGAGGCCCACCCACTGCTCCGGGCCTGGGCTGTGCCTGGCGAGGTCCAGCAGCAGAAGGACAGATTCACCTCTTCCGGGGTGGACGTCAGCGCGGACACCTGCCTCGGGCGACCTCAGCCCCGAGCACCCTGTATTCCCGGCCCAGGCTTTGGTCTCCTCTCAGCACGCACGCAGCCCACCTGCAATCGTGTGAGCTTCAGGTGCTGCTGCTGCGTGGCGCGCAGCGAGTGTCCCGAGAAAGAACGGAGGAGGGAACTAGGAGAGGAGCGCCAGCGAGCTCGCGCCTGGACTGCCCAGGGCGGTGGGAGGCCGTGGGAGCAGCTGCTCCGGGTGCACAGGGTCCGGGCCCAGAGCGATGCGCTGCAGCTTCTCAGTCTTCTAACCCTGCCCCCCTCCACCTCCCCCCTCCAGCCCAGCAGCACCCACGCTCACTCCCCGCCCACTCCCTGCCTCCCCTCTCCAGCCCAGCAGCACCCATGCCCACTCCCCACCTCCCCTCTCCAGCCCAGCAGCGCCCACGCTCACTCCCCACCTCCCCCCTCCAGCCCAGCAGCACCCATGCCCACTCCCCGCCTCCCCCCTCCAGCCCAGCAGCACCCACGCCCATTCCCCACCTCCCCCCTCCAGCCCAGCAGCACCCATGCCCACTTCCCGCCTCCCCCCTCCAGCCCAGCAGCACCCATGCCCACTCCCCACCTCCCCTCTCCAGCCCAGCAGCACCCATGCCCACTCCCCACCTCCCCTCTCCAGCCCAGCAGTGCCCACGCTCACTCCCAACAGCCGTCCGGGAAGGAACAGGTCAGACGCTGTGTGTGGTGTGACCCCAGGACGGCACGGAGGAGGGGGAGGGGGACTTCAAGCCCTTCGGGACGATTTCGGGGTGGGGGTGCGGGACTCATCCATTCGGTAGGACAAGCGTGTGCCTGGCCTACTTTCTCCTACCGTTCGGTCCTTTTAATTCAGAAAATCCATTTTTTTCTTGCTGCGAGGCCAGGACACGTAGATAAGAGCTCGGGACACAAAGCAGCATTCACGTGAGCCTCACCAAGGTTTGGCAAAGCAAAATGAATCCACTGCAGGAAAAGAGAGGAAAGAAATCGTGTTCTAGGGTCTTCTGCAGATGGCCCGTGACGGTCTCCGTTTTGTCACTGTGCCTGTCATCATGCCCTTTCCCAGGTACAAATGACAGGGACTTGGCATTGAAACTCCAAAGTAAGATCTCGAGAAGGAAGAGATTCGCGGAAAGCTAGTTGCCGACATCTAGAATGTTTGCCAGCTTCAGAGACAACTTTTAGAATGAGGCTACTGCTGCTAAACAGGGATTTCTGCCCTATCACCCATCAGATAGAGTCAGTTTGTTCTCACAGTGTCACTTTAAAGTGTCACTTTTACTATCGGGGGTAAAGATTTTTAATCAGCTCCGAGTCACAACAGCATCGTCTATGAAGAACAAATGGAAAACCACGTAGGGTCAGTGACCGTGCCTTCATCACTCACAGCACGTTCTCAGCAAAGGCTGGATCCGGTCACTCCGGTGGGGACATGGGAGTAGCTTATGCAGCGTATTAACCAGACCGGACCCTGGGCCCCCCGGGCGTGCCGTGACCGTGGACCATCTCGGGGATAACAAAGCCTTTGAAAGGCGCGTGCCCGTGGTGGGTAAGGGCAGCACATGGCTCTTCGCTGGTCCAGATGGCGGGGCCAAAGCCACAAGCATTACGGGGACAGCTGAGGAGTTAGATCATGGGCCGTGTGTTAGCGACACGGCCCTGACGCCCCGTTCCTGAGGGTGCTGGTCACGCTGTCCCTGTGTGGGGGAGTGTCCTCACCAGCAGACGGGCACTGAAGCCTCGGGGCGTGATGTCATCGGGTGTGCAGCGAATCCCCACACGGTTCGCAGGGGCACGCGTAGGGACGGGGTAGTGCCGGGCAGCAAGGCAGTGGCACGGAGTGAGTCTGGAGAAAGGGAGCAGGGGTGTTACTGTGCTGTTTTGATACCTTTTCTGTAGATCTGAAGTTTTTATTCAGTAAGAAGCTCAGGGAAGAACACGTGTGCCTTCAGAGCCCACGGCCTAGACACGGAGTTCTCATGCTAGCAGTTCACCAGCGGACCACTCCGGGGCCACCCCGGAGGACCTGTTAAGATCGGTGCTCCTGTCAGCAGCGTTACCTGGCCCCAGGAGCACATGCACAGGAGTCTGTGCAGGGTGGACACTGAGGAGGGTGCTGGGTCAGGTGCTGTGCGGACGTACGCCTTCACAGGTCACGCCCAGACTGCCTTGCGACTGTCACACACTCTCCCCTCCGCCGGCGGCGGGAGGGGACCCACTGCTCCAAGCCGTGGCCGACTCCGGGCATCCTTCGTCAGACGTTCCCGTGTTTGCCCGTCTGGTGAATGCGCCGAGATCTTCTCGGCCTGCACTGGCATTTCCCCGGCGACAGCCGCGGTCCAGCACCTTCCCTTACGTTGATTCACCACGGGACTTTCTCGCTTTGGAAGCATTGTCTGAGGACCTTGCCCATTTCTCTGTTCCCTGCCCCGTGCTGCGTGTCTAACATGCTCCTGCCCCAGACACACATCTTGCCCTTGAGTGTCCTTAGCCCGTGGAGACTGAGGCGCTCGGACAGGGCGCATGTGGAGCGACCGCGTCTCCGCCTCCCGCAGCCCAGCCCTTCTCACGGGGACAGGAGCAGAGCGTGTGGCTGTGAGCGTGGTGACAGGCCAGTACCGCTGAGCTCCAGTGACGCTGCAGCCTTGTCTGTTCTCTCCGCAGCGGCTCGCACCACTCGGGAAGCCCCTCGGCCCACTGTTCCAAAGCCACCGGCTCTCTGGACACGTCCAAAGTCTACATCGTGTCCCACGGCAGCGGCCCGCCGGCCCCGGGGCCCATGGGCAAGCCCTACCACAGGCAGGGCGCCGTGAGCAAGTACGTCATCGGCTGGAAGAAGTCGGAGGGCAGCCCGCCGCCCGAGGAGCCCGAAGTGACCGAGTGCCAGGGGTAAGGTGGCTAGCATGCCCCCGGGTCCTCTCTGGGCGGCCTGGTACCTCTGGGGGACCGGATAAGCAACTGTGCCCCCACCCCGCCATCAGAATATGTTTTCTAAAGAAGAATGATTTAGAAACCTCTTTGTAAAACTCTTTAGATGTTGGCATTTATCTTTCTCTTTAAAAGTCTTCCCTGCCCTTGTTTTTGCACATAAAATTAAAGGAGACCCTGTTCTTTGTACTCACGACGGGCCTGGGAGAGAGAGAAAAATCGTGGCAGGGTCCTGCTGACGGCGTCGGCATCGAGCCTGAGAATAAACAAGTTCAAGGACGATCTGAGCTCCCACAGAGTCCGTGTGCCTTTCTTAAAGCCGATGTTTAAGCAACACCCGGAAACAGAAAGTGTCTCATCCAGCTTCACCGTGACCGATTTCCCCTTCAGTGGTGGTTAGGGTCAGTGGGGGCAGGTAGGGAGGGGTGTTTTCATCCATTTGAAAACAGAGAAGACCAAAAATACTGACAACTTAGTCATTACGTTGTGAAAACCACACTGACAACACGTATTTCAGGTTGCACAGCAAGGCTGGCGGGTCTCAGCCAGCCACTGGTTTGCGTGTTTGTGCAAGGACGGCATTGAGACGAAGCCCGTGTGCCCCAAAGGACTCGGTCCACGTGCCCTGGAGGATGCGGGCTGGGTGCCCTGCAGGGCGCGGTCCTGGGCACCCCAAAGGGTGCGGGCCGGGTGCACTGGGGCCGCCCATGCCGACGGCATGAGGGCCGGGCTGCCTGGACCTCAGAGAGCTCGTCTGGGTCTGGCGCTCGGCGAATGAACTGGCCTCCCTTTGTTTTCCCCTTTAAAAGTGGTCTACTTCACAAAATACGGCCAGCATCAATACTGCCTTTTACATTAAGAGTCATTTTAGTGGTAAAATGGAACTCGGAATCTTTTAGTAAAAAAAAAAAAAATCCATCAGGTCAATAATTGCAAATAAGTTTTTTAAGAAAGTAGTTTTCTAGTAGTAAGTACATTGTTTAAGACATAAATGCAGATGCTCTGATAATCCCGGTATTTCTGCCTGACACAGTCTTCTGCGTGCTTCCTGGACACTCACCCCAAGCCTTTGCGCTCTAGGAAGCATCTGTGAAAGCATGTCGCAGGTCCGCGTCAGCCCCGGGCTGCCCCCACCCCGCAGTCAGGCATTTCCCCTCGAGCCCCGCAGGGCGTGCGTCTGAGCCCCTGCGTTGATGACCTGGCTCCCGGTGAGAGAGGCGGCGTCAGGAAGGCCGTGAGAAGGGGGCTGCATCGCTAGGTAGCAGAGCACTAATTTCCCGGCCTCACGTGAGAGTCGTGTTGGGATTTGAACCCAGGCCTCCCAGCCTCAGGCCAGGCCCCTTCACTGCGCTGGGCTCGGCCTGGTGCCCCAGGCCTCATGCAGCCAAGGAAAGTGCCTCTAAAAGGAGAAGACACAAGAGGCGCCTGTGTAAGCCCTGCAGTCACACAGGACTGCACTGACTAGGTCTGCAATTCTGTCACAGCCCTGTTCACCGAGCCACTGGAGCAGATGCTCAGAGAAAGGTCATCCGAGTGCAGTGCGTCTGCACCTGGTGAGTGGCCGGTGGAACGCTACGGTCTCGGTGAACACGGAACAGGAAACCATTGTGCCTCCAGAAGTGTCTGTCACTCTGAAATAGCCAGTTATTTTTAAAATCATTGAGCTTTTTTTTTTTTTTTTTTAGTAATGTAACCTCCTAGTTTAAAATGCAGCTAACAAGAGCTGCACCCTGATTCAAGTAGCCCTGAGGTGTGCCTTGGCACTGTGGGGGTGTCCGCTCTTCTCCCCGTGGTTCTCCCCCCACCCCCAAAGCCCTTCAGGTCACTGAGGCAGAAACAGAGGGTTCCCAGGCGTGTCCCTGCTACAAGATCAGCGTGAGCAGCACGGGTTGGACTGCACAGACCTGTGTGTGTGTGCGTTTTTCCAGTGTATTTTCTCTTCCTCGTGTTTTTTTTAAGAGTGTTTTCTTTTTTCTAGGTTATTTTATTATAAGAATACCATATATAAAACATAACACGCAGCATATTTGATACTGGACTGCTTAAGTCAACAGCAGACTGTTAGTCAAGTTTCGGGGGTGTTCCCGGGTCGCCTGCGTAGGCAGTAGATTTTATCCGGGCAGTTACTGCGGGGACCTGGGTTTCAAACTTGGTCTCTGCCAAAGCTCGTGATGGGGGCCGCTCGTGAGCACCCCCAGCTCCACGTCTGCTCGGAAGCCCCCTGCAGCTCGCCTCCACACGGCTCCCCCCCTCTGTGGCTTTGCACACAGCTGCCGGGCCACCCGCAGGCCGGCCACGTTGTCGGTCACGTTCTGAACGTTTTCAGAAGCTGCGCCTCACAGCTGCTGTCCCTTCACGCTGGCAGTGAGCTGGTGCTGCCGCCAGGTCTCAGACGCGCAGGGAACCCCACCTGCCTCGGGAACCGAGCAGAAGCCACGGACACGTCCAGATAAATCACCGTGCGTCCTGAGCGTGTCTCTGAGTATCTCACTCCGCTGAGTTCCCAGGGAGCTGTCACTCTCGGGTCAGGGTGGCCTTGCTTCTGAACCAGCGTCCTCTCGGTGACACACAGCCGCGTCACCCAGGTCACCCTGCTGCCGGCCGCCCGGGGCCTGGATTCCCGCAGCCTGCGTCTCGGGTCGTGTGGCCGACACGCGCCTCCCCGGCCCTGTTCAGCCATGGTGTCCGCAAGCGCATTGGGCAGCTCAGACCGTGTTTGCAGAGCGCCCCTTTGAAAAGCAACTCCCCAGTTTTCTCCCTGGAAAAGAGCTGAAAACAGAAAGTCAGCTAGGCTGCCCTTTGTTGTCCATAAATACATTTTTATATGCTCATAATTAAGGGAGACAGCTGCTTTATTTATCTAAACAGCTTTGTGAAATTGCCGATAATAAAACATGCTTGGCACATGCCCGAATCGATTACTCCTAAATTCCAGGCTCCCTGGGGGGCCTTTCTGCCTGCCCTGAGATGCAGGGTGTGGCTGTCTCACGCTTCTGGGAAGCACAGGGGCTCCCTCCAGGGAGCAGGATACTGCTCCTCTGAACCTATGTTTTCTGACACAGGTTAGGAAAAGGGAAGCACAGCCTCACGTTAAAAACTGGCTGTATTTTTTCTCACCCGGGGCTCTTGAGGGGATCTGATTTGTTTCCGAATGACTCAGAAATCTAACTTTGCAGTTGGGCCCATTTCACAGACAGCCGTGGGGATGTGGAGCGAATGCCGCAGAAGAGGACGGGCTCAGCAGCCGAGAGTCGCGCAGCACCGCGTGTAGTCGAGGGGACTGGGGCGGGATGCTGGTTCTGAACGCCACGGGCACTGTCCGAGTGGGCCAGCCACTCCTCCTCACCGCCCCTCCGCTTTGCTCCCGCAGGCTGTACGGCGAGATGGAGCTCCTGTCCCCAGGGACTCAGCATCAGGCGGTGGTGGGGGGTGCGGTCTCCGAAGCTCAGCATGTGCTGTCCAAAGAAGACTTTGTGAAGTTAATGCTTCCCGACAGCCCCTTGGCGGGGGAGGGCAGGAGGAAGGTGAGTGGCTTCTGTGGGGCTTTGACGTTTCTCTGAACACTAAAGGAAACTCTGCATTAGAGACTGGAGGGTGCCCAGAGCACCTCGGCACGTGTTACCGGTCCCTGGAGATCCTACCAACAGCTGCGGGCACAGTGGGCCCTTTGTGGTGCTAGCCTGTCAGCGAGCCTGGGAGGTTGGGAAGGGCAGCTGTCTAGCGTGGACAGGAGAGGCTGGCGTCCGAGAGGCCTGGCCTCGCGTCCCAGCTCCAACACCGATCAGCCGTGGGCCTCTGCATCAGGGCCTGGGCCTCTCTCCTGGGGTCCTCCTCTATACAAAGGAGGGGGTCATCGGGGCACTGCAGAGCTGTAGGAAAGGTCAGAAATGACGTGGGCAGACCTCACCTGGTACCTGGACATAACAGGTTATCAGAAATAGTCGCTGTGAAAATTCACACCACCTGACTTTTGCTCCAAGAGCTCCTCCCTCTGCTCCAGGCTCTTAGATATAATCCTGTTCCAGGAGGGGCGGGAGTTCGATGTCTCTCCTGCCAAGCATCCTACATCAGATGGAACTCGGACCCGACCACGTCTGATAAAGTCACACGGCAGTGCCAGGGAAGGTGCGCGTGAGTCTAGTAAGCCAGCCCGTGTCCCAGGCACGCCTTCGTTCACAAGGCCACAGTCTCTGGCTGGCATTTGTTTTAGTTTCATTATCACCACAGTCTCTGCAACCGCTCTGTTAAATACTACAGCATTTTAAAAGGGACTTACAGGTCTTACAGTCCAGTCTCCTCTTTCTGCAAGTAACTGAGGCCCTGAATGGTGAAAGGCGAATTCACATAAAAGGTTTGGTGGAACCCACATCTTCTCCCTTCTCATCCAGTGTTCTCTCTTGTGCAAAGAAAAAAGAAGAAAAAATCCAGCATTACCACATCAACTGGGATTGGGGTGAACACCAAGTCCTGGGTTTCTGCCTCCCCTGTAATAAAATAATACTGCAATTAACCTAATTGTGTTTCAGAGTTACACTCTAATTAGACACCGCCTCAAAGCCGCTTTAATCTGCCAGGCCTGTAATCTTGTTCTGAGGCACCTGCTGGTCCTGTGAAGTGGGGGTCCCCCAAGAACTCAGTCCCACCCAACGAGTCTTTTCTTTTTAACTTGTACCAACTCGTGTATAAGGTCCTGGAAGTGGGGACCAGCCTCCTGTACCCGGAGTAAAAGTGGCTTTTCTTTTAATAGGAATGAACTTCTGCTTGACACGTGTGGGGTTTTTCCTTCTAAGACAAATCACCCCCTTTTCATGGCTCACGTTTAACTGTGCAGCCCGCGCACACACCAGCCCCCATCCGTCAGCGGGACAGACTCGACAGAAGGGAGGGGACACGAACAGTAGGGATCTCTGTAGCTGTCTTGCTGCCTGCACAGCTGTAAACAGCGATTTCTGTATTCGTTTGACTCGAACATGCTGGCTCTCACCGCCACCTGCGTGAAAGGAGTAGGGTCAGTGTGCGGGAGCAGTTGGAAGTTCAGACTTCATTTCATTCTTCCTGAGTTGTCGACTACTTGCTTCTTCAGTAAGAATTTCCCTCCTTACTCTACATGTGTTTTAAATGCACCATCATTTCAATGGTTCCTTTAAATCTGGTTATGATCCGTTACTATAAGTTTTTAACAATTGTAACAGACTTTTGTGAGTGATGCTTAGATAGTATATGGGGTTGGCCAAAAAGTTCTTTTGTTTTTTTTTCCCCCTAAGATGGCTCTAGTAGCACTTAGTTGTCTTTAACTTCATTGGGAACAATTTTATTAGATTGTATTGTGACAGCTGTCATATCAGCGTGCATTAAAAAAATTGGTGAATTTTTGTGTGGCCATTTTCATATGGAACATGGAAGAAAATACACATTTTCAGCATACTATGCTTTATTACTTCAAGAAAGTAAAAAAGATTTGTGCAGTGTGTGGAGAAGGTGCCGTGACTGATGGAATGTGTCAAAAGTGGTTTGCAAAGTTGCATGCTGGAGATTCCTCACTGGACGGTGCTGCTCCGTGGTCAGTAGACCTGTTGAAGTTGATAGCAACCAAATGGGGACATTAATTGAGAACATTCAGCCTTATACCGCAGGAGATAGCTGTCATGTTCAAAATAGCCAAGCAATAAAGTTATTGGTAAAAATAAAAAATAATGTCTTTTATTTTACCAAAAAAAAAACTAAATGAACTTTTTGGCCAACCCAATATTACTTCACCGATTCCATTTTTTTTTAACCTGTTTGTGTGGTCTAGGAAGCTACAGTCTTCAAAACGATTTTTATCACTATTTAGATTGGATTGTACCTCCCATGCAGTGGGCTGGCACAGACATTGCGTAATATTGAAATGGAGTCATTTCAAATTACAGTCAAGCCAGCGCTCTGCGTGGGTTTGAGGAAGGGCCGCCTGAGATGACAGCCTCCTCGCCTTCCGGGAGCTGCCAGCGCTCTGAGGTGACGGAGGTTCATTTCACATTTCAGAATTAATAGAGCCGTGTGCGCCTCATCCGTGGTGATATTTCCCAGACGGTCGCACAAGGAAACCATCCCGATCCAATAAGTGCACCGAAGGCCTTGTGCCTTCGCCTGGGTGACCCGTGCTCACAGGTCACTGTGCCGCGTGAACCCACGGGTTCAGCCACGTCAGTGCCACGCTTTCTGCTCGGTGACGTCTGCTTTCTCCCCACCCCCATGTTTCAACCCCTAGTTTTCGTTCTACGGGAACCTGTCCCCTCGACGCTCGCTGTACCGCACCCTGTCCGACGAGAGCGTCTGCAGCCACCGGAGGGGCTCCTCCTTCGGCAGCTCCCGCAGCTCGGCTCTGGACCAGGCGCTGCCCAACGACATCCTCTTCAGCAGCACCCCGCCCTACCGCAGCACCCTGCCCCCCCGGACGCAGCCCGCGCCCAGCATGGCCAGCCTGCGCAGTGAGTGTGGGCCCTCGGGCTGGCTCCTGTGTGGGTTTGGGGAGGGGGAGTTTTTGAAACTACATATACCACTTGCTGGTGTGTGTTCTTCCTTTCTTTAAAAAGGCATGATAAAAGCCCCAGAGTAGACATTTTTTTAAAAAGTTAAGCACTACCACTAATTTTGGAGAAAATTAGAAAACAGGTGTTAAACCTTTTTACCAAGTAAAACAGTGACCTTTGTGCTGTATCTCAGCTATTACCTAGAGAGTAAAATATCTAAAGCCTGACTTTATAAGGAAAAAATCAGTGGTGCTGGGGGGGCAGATTTTCTGTAGGCAGCGAGCTAGGAGGGAAGTGTGGTTTTCCCTCCCTCTGTTTCTGTCTCCTGGGCCTTCAGTGCCTGGCGGTATGGGGGGGGGGTGGCGTGGCTGGAGACCTGGGGCATGGATGTGGCTCTGCAGGCCAGCGGGGGTCTGGCCTTGTGCTCCTCACTCAGCTTCTGCATCTGCTTTACTGGGGGTCACAGGCTGACTGGATGCTTTCTGGATGATAGTCCTTAAAACCCTGAAACCTTTGATTTTTACATAATGTCAGTTACTTATTAACATGTCATTGTTGAATGGTTTTTATTACATCAACTTTATTTTCTTTTTTTCATAGTTAATTTCTATTGTACTGAAAGAATGGGGAATTCACCAGGAATGCATTCATTGTCAGGTTTTTTTTTTTAACATTTCATCATAGAAAGTATTATCTTTAAAATGAACTTGAACTTCACAGTACACATAGAGGTCTCGGGTAAATGAAATAAAAGTTCTAATAATGTTTCTGATGTTTAACATAATTGGAAATGAACCTTCTCATAAAATTCTTAATCTATTTCTTTAAGTGACTTAATATCCTGCCTATTTTAAAGGGTCCATTTGCCTAAATTAAAGAAACCTTTAATCTTCTTTTTGATAACCAGGTCAGACATGCATATTCTAATGCCCTAATATAAACGCTTTTCCTTTTCAGTAAATAGGTAACTTTAATGTCCTCTTCAAAGCCTTTGCAAAACCAGTAACACTCTATTTTCCTACAAATGTTACTGTTTTTACTTCAAATGCTTGACGTGTGATGTGAAATTTGTGGCATTTGTATTGTGTAGCTCTTGCATTCTGCCCTTCACTTGCTCGTGTGAAGGATACATATCTTTTTCAGCTTCACTTTTGTTTAATAAACTTTTCTAGAGTAGTGTCAGGGTCACAGCCAAGCTGAGCAGAAAACACAGAGTCCCCATGTACCCCGGGCACACGGGCCCAGCCTCCCCGTCCTCCACGTCCCCCACCAGAGCGGGACGTATGTCAGGATCCACACACCGACCTGAGCCGTCGTGGCTGCCCACGAGGCGCCCACGGTCCACAGCAGGGCTCCTTCTTGGTGTTCACACTCCGCGGGTCTGGGTACATGTGTAATGACCTGCGTCCGCCACTATGGCATCGCGCAGGCTGTTTCCACCGCCCTAAAACTCCTCATGTTTCCCCTCTTCACCCCTCCCTCCTCCGGGACCCCTGGCAGCCACTGATCTTTTTCGTCTCCCTAGTTTCGCTCTTTCCAGAACGTCGTATAGTTTGAGTCATGCAGCATGTAGCTCTTTCTGGTCGGCAGCTTCCTCTTAGCACTGCTCAGTCCAGGCTCCTCCTGCCGTCTCAGGGTCGACGGCTCCCTTCTCTTCAGCACGGGGCAGGGTTCCACTGTCTAGGTGGACTGGACCATGGCTGGTCAACCCAGTTACCTGCGGGAGGGCCTCGGTCTCCCTTCGTGTGTTCGCAGGGTGGAGGCGCGGCTGGGAAACCGGCAGGACACGCCGTCTGCCCTCCCCTGCCCGAGTCGAGACTGCCCACTCCCCTCCACTGTCCGCTTCTCTAGGAAACACAGTCAGCGTGGCCCTGCCCTTCGCTCTCCTCTAAAGAAACCTTCTGGTCTGGCAGCGGGACTCCCTCTGATTCCTACGTGACTTGTACTGACGACTCCGAATTCTCGCGGTTTGATGGGTCAGAGGACACAATGTCAGCCAGGGAGCCGGGGGTCGTTCCCGTGGATGTGGCTCCCCCAGGCTGCCCAGGAGCGGCTCAGCCTCAGGGGCCTGTCTGTCTGGCTGCCCTCGGGGGACCTCACCTCCCACCCACACCTGTGTGTGTGCCCGTGACTTAGCACCGGCCTCAGTCCCGCTTCGCCTCCTGTGGTTCCTGGTCATTCAGCAGCGGCCCTGCGAGAACACGTCACTCTGAGAGCCGTTGACAGCCTGAAACCGGGGCCTAGAAAGGTCCGGTGTGTGTGCCAATGCCCGGCAGGTGTCTGTGCATGAGAACGAGGGGCATCCGAGGGTGCCTAGTGGTTTCTCTCAGTCCCTCCGAGACCTGGCTGGACCTTCTAACTTCGCGCGCAGGTCAGCATCTGTTTGCACTGCGTGGTTCAGGAGCTACGCAGCTGAGCCAGGCCAAACGCTCAGAGGCACACGTATTCTTCTTTTCAACTTTGACACTCGCCCGCTCCTAAGAAGCGTCTGACCTTCGAAGAGAGGACCCTGCACCAGTACAGGCTCGCTCCGGTCTCGTTCCCAGCTCGGAGCGAGGGGAGCGCGGAGGAGAGGGGAGGGGGAGGGTCCGCCTGTCTCGGTGGGACGGGAGACCTGTCACTGCGCCTCTTCCACGGGTGACGACGGTCCCAGGTGTCTGGGTCGGGTGTTTTTAGATTTTACCTGTCCCAGATTAAATGAACCTGTCTCAGAATCTTTGTTCTCCGGAGATCGAGATCGTAATCTGACCTTGGGAGACAGATCTTAACCCACACATTCTGGCTGGGCCTCGGGTCCTGGTTTGTGCGTGTTTTCTGTGGAGTCGCGGCAACGGGCCGCGTCCTTGTGTCTTCACCTTGGAGGGGCAGGAACACGGCCTGGATGCGCGAGTGAACGCAGTTCTGATGGTCCTGCCGGGCCCTCAGGCCTTTGCCTCCGTTGGTGGTCCATTTCAGAGCAACATTTCTCCAGGGGCCCAGACAGAAAAAGAAATGGGGAGGGGCCCTTTGGACACAGGTTCACAGGCCAGATAACCAGTGACACTGAGAAGCAGTCCAAGTCCTTCCTTCCCTGACCCCTGACCCCTGGGCACCAGCTTCCTTCGGTCCCAAGTATCAGCAGGTTCCGTTCACGACCTATCCAGAGAATTCCTGACTTTTTCATGGAGTAGGGATCAGAGCTCCCTCAGAAATTGTGGGACTCTTCCTGTGAGGGTAGGCTAATGAGAGTTAAGTTTCAAAGAACAAAAACAGAGTATGAGCTTATGCACGGTCCCAAAGCTGGGGCTTAGGCCTTGGCACCTCACAGAGGAGGTCCCTTGAGGTCAAAGGCAGGTGGAGTTTTACAATAAGTAGAAGAAATTAGTGTTTTTTGTGTAACTACCGCTCACACGAGGTGCTGCAGACCCGAGTGCAGGTGCGAGAGGAGCCGCTGACCAACAGGAGTGGCCGTCGCTGTGGAAGGCCCGCGGTCTGAATGACAGCAGGAATGTGGGACTCAGTGATGCTGGTCACTGCGATGTCAGGTTTCGGATACACAGACAGGAAGCCACGGGATCGGTGTCCTGGGCCCAGGCAGTGGGGCCGGACGTTAGCCAGCTCTGAGAGCCACAAGTCACTTTCTTCTCCGAATTGGCCAGAAGCGCAGTGTGGTCTCCTGGGTGCCACCGACCCCCACCTGGGAGAGCTGGGGTTGCGGCTTCCACGGCTAAGAGCTGTGGTGCCTTCTCCTCCCACCTGTAAACTCAGGAGACAGACCATGGATGGCCGCCACGGTGAGCACCACGTGTAGGGGTGGCTCCCTGCACAGACCCGGCCCAGACACCAGCATACCCGCACCAGCAGGGCATCCTGCGTGTTGACCAGCTCCCCGAGGGCAGACCTTGTGTCCAGGGTCATTCTGTCCCTGGTGCGAGCAGCCTCCCTGGCGGTCCCTGGAAGATGGCAGGTGCTCAGTGAACATAATGCAGTGATGCCAAGGACACCGTTAGGGTTAGTTACCTAGTGTCAGTAAAAGGGATTTTCGATGGTTTGAGGTCTCAGATCAAAAAAATATAAACAAATAAAATCAGCCCTGGCTGGTGTGGCTCAGTGGATTGAGCACCAGCCTGTAAACCAAAGGGTTGCAGGTTCAATTCCCAGTCAGGCACATCCCTGGGTTGCAGACCAGGTCCCCAGTAGGGGGTACATGACAGGCAACCGCACACTGATGTTTCTCTCCCTCTTTCTCCTCCTCTTCCCTTCCCTCTAAAAATAAATAATAAAATCTTTTTTTAAAAAAGCTACACGTTTAAAAAAAACTAAAGGGAGAGAGATGGTAATTCTTTTTTTTCTAATTAAATGATTGTCCAAGCAGTTGGGGTGGGGAGGGGACATAGGTGCTGTCCATTGCGATCATTCAGAGAGGAATCCAGGCAGCTCTTCCTTCGGTCCAGGTGACTGTCACTGCTTCTGGGGGGACAGCAGGTTGAGATCTAACTCCGGGTTCTGTCGGAGCATTTCTGTGGGACTGCGCCTTTCCCCAGACAGCTCCCCGGCACTCCCGTCTCGGCGACCGTCAGCACCGGGACAGGCCTGCCCCACACCCCACGGCCCCGTCAGCCCCGTGGGCCCCGTCTGTTCTGTCTGCCGCGTCGGCCCCGTCGGCCCCGTCAGCCCGGTCTGCTTTCTTCCGGACACTCGGCCCTGTCTGTGCGTTCTTGCTCCTGTGCCGTCCTCCCTTTTCCTGGTACTGGCAGCATAAGCTCCAGGAGGGGACGGGCCTTGTCTGCGTACCCACCGCAGCCCCATCCAGCACTGGGCATACAGCAGTGGTTTAATAAATGCGTCATAGATAGATGGTGAGTGGGTGGCGCGCTCCAGAGAAACAAGAGGAAAGGCGCCACCTTGTCACCGTCACCAGTCCCGTAGCATCAAATGAACATGAAAGTCATGGTCACAGTGGCGGGGGGTGGGGGGGTGGGGAGTAAGAGTGTGTAAGGAAAAAGAAAACCCACAGACTGCAGCCCCTCCTTGTCCTCCATTAAAGCTGGAGAAGGTTAGAAGAATGCCCGGAGCTCATGAAACTTGGGCCCTGAGACCTCCGCAGGTCCCCCGGCCCTGGGGGCCACCTGGCATGTGGTCTCTGCGTGGCCTGTGTGGAGGCTGTGGGTGGGGACCCATGGAGCGGGCTGACCGGCCCTGCGGTGTGGACAGCTGGGGGTACCCGCCCAACCACTCACTCGGGGCATCAGCTTCCTGGCCCCCATCACGGGACTTCGGGATGCTCGGGAAGAGCCAGAGCCTGAAGCTGTAGCCCAGGATCGTCGTGTCCCCGCCTCCAGCGCTCCGTTGGCTGTGGGGAAGGCAGCTCCTTCAGCGCGGTGGCAGGGAGGACAAGAGGAGGGGGCAGGGGTCCAAGGGACATTGGCCTAGCACCCCGTCCTTGGAGTCAGCACAGGCCACCGAGTAGGTTGGTCCATCCCCTTCATTCTCTCTGGCCCGCTTGTCCTCTATTATCTCCCTCTAGGCCTGCCTTCCCCCTCCCACCGGGGCCCCTGGGGCACCCTGTCTGGCGCTGCGAGCGGGAAGCCAGAAGGCACGCAGAGCTCACCTCAGGATTGACTCTGAGCTTTGAGATGCCCCGAGCTCAGGCGAAGGATCGTTGCCTTTCAAAGGCAAAGAAAGCCGTCAACTTGGCGTTTTTTAGCAAAACCTGATAACAGAGTGCACTTTCTGTAGAAACATTTATTCACCTGGGTGATTTTCTCTCTCTCTCGTTTTCCTCTCCAGTGATGGCAGGAGAGGGGGCAGGCGAGGAGCGTGCACCCAGGGTTGCCCTGCCCGGTCCCTGCCCCTTCCCGGAGCTGCCACACTCTGACCCCCTCCCTGAAGAACTCTGTCGTCACAGGGGAGGGACTCAGTGGCATGAGTACTTGCCACCTCGTTATGTGATTTCTCTGGACTTAGTGCAGAGCACCTGCCGTAAGCAAAGCAGCCAGTGAGTGCGTTAGAGACGTGAAGGTCTCGGTCCTCCTTCCCTCTCTGCCTGGGGCCGAGCCTGACACTCCGGGTTAACAGCCGAGGCCTGGCGGGGGCAGGGGGCAGGCAGTCAGCGCAGCCTCTGCCCAGCACATGCCTCCCGGGGTTTCGGAGATGGAGCTACCTGCTCCCTGTCCCAGCTCCCCTCGAGCTTTGCCACGTCCATGTGCCCCTCAGCCACCCCTTGGCCACCCTTCAGCCACCCCTCGGCCAGGATGGAGCCCGCCCTGCACGGAACAGGCGGCAATGGTGGTTACTTCCAAGAAGAACTCAGCACGTGGAGGGAGTGGCAGGAGTGGTGCCGACAAAATGCCCATGACCAGTGACCGGTTCCCTGCAAAGTGGACGTTGGGACCAGGTTGGGGGGCTGTCCCCACCTTAAACGTGCAGCGTTAGCAACAGAGCGTTGGGTCGAGCTGCAGCTGCTGGAGGTGGCTCGGAGCTGCGTGTGCCAAGTGGGCTCTCAGTGCCCTTCAAGGCCAGTGCCAAGCGCGCGCTCTCAGTCCAGATGCCAGCGTTTCACAGCGACCCGAGAGGGTGTGGGACAGAAATCACAGGTGCATTTAGTTAATTATGTCCCTTACTTAATTGCGGGCTCCGGCAGCCAGGTAGTCATTATTTTGATTGTTCTAATTAGTCAGACGTGTTCCCATGCAGCTGCACGAACCTCCCCGGGCAGGCTGAGAAAAGGCGCGTTAGAGAAAGCCCAGTGAGAGCCTTTAGAAGACGCGTCCCCCGATGCACGTGCTCTCAACCAGTCCTAACACTCGAGGTGCTGCGATGAGAGCTGAGAGAGAAAGAAGCACCCTCGGCCCATTGTGCAGATACAGGAGGGCCGTGGGTCAGCGCAGGGCGGGAGGGGTGTGTGGTGCAGCCCGGGCCAGAGCCACCTCCACACGCCGCAGCAGGCAGAGTGTCCCCTCTCCCTCACCCGTTCCCAGTGGAGGCGAAGTCAGTCCTCCCGTGTGCTCACTATAAACTGACATTCCAGGCGTCTCGATTTGGGCCGATCAGCTTAGGCCCCTGTTCTTCAGGATGCCCTTCAAACTTCCTGGTTAAAGGGACATGGCATCAAACCCTCTGTACATTAAAAGCGTGCATGGCTCTTTAAAGCTGGGCAGTCAGGCTGAGGCAGTTGGGCACTGGTCCTGGCCAGTGAGATGCAGGTGGAGGTCCTTCTATGAGGTCCCCTTTCCCTCACTCCCTTGGCTGACTCTGAGTGAGTCTGCCGGTCACGACTTTGTGCAAACCCCTGATTTCCCGGCTGTCTCCTCTGGGTAACTGCAGTGTAATCTCCTCCTGGGATACGGGGGGTGGGGGGCAGAGACCTTTTGCAGGACGGTCCCCAGGCCCCTGAAGGGGCCAGCCAGCACCCCGTGCTGCACCCGACTGACTCTGGCTTTGTTTCATGCAGATGAGTTCTGGTTCTCCGACGGGTCCTTATCAGACAAGCCCAAGTGCGCAGACCCTGGCCTGATGCCCCTCCCGGACACGGGTACGGGGCTCGACTGGTCCCACCTCGTGGATGCCGCCCGGGCATTTGAAGGTAAAGACGCATGGCCTCTGGGCGGGGGCAGCAGCTTGGGGACACGTCTGCTCTCGGGTCACCCCGGTTAACGCGCTGGGTGCTCTCACCCCCGTGAGGATGGAAACGGGCAGGAAAGGCTTGAGCCGTGATGAGGACACTCCCCAGGGAGACCTGGCCACTTAGTGAGACGGGCAGCAGACCTGAACCTGCATTCCAGCTCAGGGACCCGCTGCGGCGGGGGCAGGTTCCTCTTCCTCTCTGACCCCCCCTTTTCCTACCTCGAAGGTAGTGGTGAATGTTTAGGGTGCAGATTACATCTCTCCTCCCGGTGAAGTGAGGGGACAGAGGAGGGGACGCCCTTCAGAGGTCGAAGCTCCTGCTGCAGGCGGCTGAGCAGGCGGGGGCTGGTGGCTTCATGCAGACACGGCTTCCGGCCTCTGCTGGACCCAAGCAGCCTCCGTGTCTGGGCCTCAGCCTCTGACCGAGGTCGGGAGGGTGGCTGTGCCAGCCGATCTCTAAGTCCCTTCCCACCGCCACCCTTGGCACTGTTGCCGCTGGGAGGTTAAAAGGTTGAAGCGGCTCCTTTTCCCAGCTCACAGATGCAGGCAGACGGACAGGGGGCTACTCGCTTCCTGTGTGGCCCGGGCCTCACAGGTGGGTGGAGGGGCAGCCCGGGGCCTGGGATGATGCCCTTGCCACTTGCTGCTGAATTCTCCCACGGCCACATCTTCTGCTCCTCCCGGGATGACCAGAAGGGACGGAGGAGGTGAGGGTCTCAGCAGGGGCCTGAGGGAGAGTCTGCGGTGCATCTGGGAGCCGCAGTCCCCACAGTTCGACTCCCCTTCTTCCTCTCGGGTAGCCAGCCCCCATCACAGGTGACAGCAGGGCTTCGGGAAGCGAAGTCAGATTCTTTCCCAGGACAGGCAGGTGCGCTTGGACCTCAGGCTGCCGTGGAAGGTGAAGGTTTGCAGCGTTACCTGCCCCTCGCCCTGACAAGCTTACCCCGCTGGTGCCCTGCAGTGGGTTTGCACTAAGCACCCTTGGTGCTGCTGGTATCAGCCTGGGGCACGGGGTGGGGCAGCGAAAGCTACTCTCCAGCCAACTCTTTAGATGCTGGGTACCTTCCGCTCTGCTGACAGGTACGGGGAGCTCTGTGAGGAGGACATTTCTGCAGGACGACGTGTCCTCAGGGGAAGAGGCGAGACCACTCTACAGAGCGCTTCTTTCTCCCTGTGCAGACCCAGCGGCACCCCGCCTGCCGTGGACCCGGCCTGCCTCTCTGTGTCCCAATGTCGGGCATGGACGGTACATGCCCCGGGCCCAGGGCCCCCTCCCCTGTTGCTCCAGCACTGGCTTGGGAGTGACGCAGCCCCAGTGGGCAGGGACACTGTGTCTCCCTCGGTCCAAGGAGGCCCAGGCAGGGGGTGACGGCATTTTCCCTGGCAGGTTCCTTACACACTGTGCTCCCTTACTGTCCCCAGGAGCACATGGGACATCTGTTCCATCCTGTGCAGTGCTCCCCCCCCCCATAAGGGCTTGCCACGCCAAATTCTGCTTTATCCACACGCCTGCCTCTTCCTACTAGGTGGTGAGTTCTCGAGGGAAGGCTGCGTGTTTCATTATCTTCTCGTTACTCACCAGCGCGTGGCAGGACAGCAACGAGCAGATGACAAGGCATCCACCCCGGGCGCCCGCAGCCTTGAGCGGCCCCGGCTCAGCGTCGGTTTCGACCTCTGAGGTCCTTTTGCGTCTTGCGTTCGTTTTTCAGATTTAAACAGTATTTATCAGCCGCCTGGGGATGCCCCCTCGTTGGTGGCTATGCCTGGTTCCTTCCCCTTCAGAGTAAAACCTCGGCTCTGCAGCGGGTCTTTGCAGGGAGCTGGGGGCGGGGGGATGAGTGAGAGGCTGAGGAAGCAGAACGGCCAGCGCCCCAGAGACTGAGTGATCAGCCCCGGGATTCTGACGGCCGTGGCTGCTTTCCTGCCAGATGTGGGCTTCGGACAAGTCAGGGAGTCCAGCGCCCTGACGTGCACCCTCGTGCCAGCACTGACCGTTCGGTAAGTCATCTCCCGAGGAAGCCGCTTCCTTGCGCTGGGCTTCAGCCTCCTGGTCTGTGCAGTGAAGACCTTTGCCCACAGCTCTGCAGGGCTTCCTCCCATGCTAACCCTCCAGTCCTGTTCATTGGAGTGGAGCGCACTCCTGAGCTGGGTCGGCGCCCTCCGAGAGAGGAGCAGCAAGCGCAAGGACGTGGCGCCCCCATGGCCGGTGGTGGGAGAGCTGGCCAGAGGGGCCTTGGGTCCTGTGCGCCGTGGCTCTGCCTGCCTGCCTGCCACTCCTGACATTCCCAGATGGTGTTTGTAGAAACTACAGAACGAGTTTACATCATATTTTAAAATTTCAGTAATTTTCAATGCTGTAGGGCAGCATGCCGCCTCGAGACAGGAGTCAGCTCCAGAACGTTCCGTGGAGAATCGGCAGCTGCAGACCCACAGCTCATTGGACCCTCCTGCGTCAGTGCGGCGGTGACTGGGTGTGAGCGGCCGCCTGAGCACTGTCCAGGGCAACGTCCTCCCCTCGGCGACCCCGTCGCCCTCTCGTGATGACCTGACTTTCTGTGCCAGTTCCCACAGCCGTTCCTGAGCTGGACCGCAGACCCTGCAGGACAAGGACAAGGTGGTCCGGATGGGCACCAGCCTTACGGGGAAGACCACTTTGTGAGGTGTACGAACGTCGCATTGCCACGTTGTGCACCTGAAAGTAATGTGACACTGTGTGTCAGCTGCAATTGAAAAATTTTAAAAAGGGAAAGTCCCAAACCCCCCATGAGCTCGTTAAGTTCCGACGGACTGAAAAACTCAGGAGAAGACGCCTGTTGAACCGGGACCGCCGGAAGAACGCCCTGCCCGTTCTGCGACACCACTAGTCAGCACGTCTGAAAGCGGGCTTCGCAGCCTGGACCGCGCCCGCCCGTGGACTGGCGGTGACGGCCCCGGAGTCCAGCCGTGGGATGCGGTGCATCCCCAGCAGATGTGCCTCCCCCGCCGATCGGCCTCACGTGGGCAACTCTCTTCGGCCTGTGATGTACTCGCCTTTGAGAGCTGAAAGGGACTCTGGGCCGTGAGTTTGAGCATGCGGGGCTCACTGCCCCACTGAAGCATGGAGCGAGCACCTGGTGCACACCTGCCCCCATGACGGTTGCTCAAACATGCGCCCTGTCAGTGCCGGGAGCGGGACATCTGTGGTGCTCCTGGGGGCAGGTGGCACTCCCAGGCTGCCCGTGCGCAAGCATGCCCCACAGCCCCTCGGAGTGGAGGGGCATCTCCATGCCATGCAGGGCAGTGGAAATAGGATTAAACAGGAAATACAGAATTTGGAAAACATGAGCTATGACTGTAACAATAATTGTGCCAGGAAGAATGAAGGACCGTAAGACCAATGTCTGGGTGAGTGATGATGGAAGAGACACCACCTGTGAACACCTGGGCACGGCGGCCAGGGAGCAGCCCTTACACCAGGGCTGGGCTGCCGTTTCCGAAACACGTCCCGAGGTTACCCCAACTGCACTTCAAAAAGACGGCGCAAACGCCGTGCATGAAAACAACAGAGAAACCAGTTTTTTTAAGACTGGCAAATGAAATCTTAGTGTGATTTGTAAATTAAAAAATCAGTGACCAGTTTTCTTTGTTAATAAACCAGTGTAAATCTGGTCCAAAAATGGCAAGTACAAGGGAACAGTATGAGACATGAGAAAGTAACTTAGTATGCAGTCATACATAAGAAAGATTAAAAATGAAGGAATGTCAAGCATCTTTTTAGGAATAAATCTGATCATTGGATCCTTCTGGCAAGGAAGGCGGGGTGAGCCTCGAAAAAGTCAGAGGCCAGGTGCGCGGGGCATCGAACAGGTCGCCCGAGATCATCCCTGAGTCCCCAGTACCACCTGCAACTACATCTGCAGCTCATCATTTTCAAAGTTTCAGAGGATAATGAACCCCTTGTACAAATTTTTCTTCAAATTCAGAAACAATCTTATTATAGAGTAGGATTCTTTCCTGATAACATACACACAAAAAATTGTGAGACAGTCTTCGTCGTTAATATTGATGTCAGGAAGCTTGAATGAAATTCTGCGGTACATTAAAAAGATTATTCATTGTTATTGGCAAGAGTTTAGCTCATTTAATAAAAGGAAAACTTAATTATGTTACAGTAGACGAAGTAATTAAAAGTTATCTCAGTTTCATAAGAAGACTGTATCTAATATAATTAGAACCTATTTCTAATAAAAATGAAGGTTTGAGAGATACCTTCTTTAAAGCTTAACAAAGGAAATCCACTCCATACCGAACAGTTGTATGATAATTAGTAGGAAAATGCTTGTAAGCATATCCCTAAACCCAGAAGCCAGACGGGGGTGTCATTTGAGACCACGTCTGTTCATTGTGTGCTGGAGTCCTTCTTGTTTAAGCAAGCAATGCAGAGAGAGAAGGAATACACTTCGGAGGTAAATAAACGTTATGGATATGCTTCTATAGCTAGAAAACAGGAAAGATCAAAACGAAACGATATTAGCAAACTATATTTTTCTAGTTTCTAGACACAGCAGTGGTGTCGTAAGTCCCATGGCTGGGATCAGGCAGGCTCCCCTGGAGGCTCTGCTGTGCCCTGTGCTGGCGGCCTTGCGCCCTGTGCGGGCAGCTGGGCTCACTCGTGCAGCTGCATACAGCTGGCGCTCCGCTGGGGCGAAGCCTTAAGGCACCTTCCCTCTTATACGTCAGCGTCTGGCCAGCTGGGGCCTGGCTGGACCCCCGTCTCCAGCAGGTGGTCGCACTTCTTCACATGCGGCCGTGGGGCTCAGGGGTGCAAAGGCAGAAGCTGCAGCATTTCTCCAGGTGTGACTTGAATATCGTACCCACTGCGTTTTATTGGACAAAGCAGGTCACAAGGCCAGCGGATTGCAGGGATGGCACGTGCCCACCACCGTCTCTGTGCATGGCCTCTGCCACAACAGCAACGGATCAGCAAGGTCAGAGGATGCGGACTTCGGGAAATAAGCCATCAACGGAACAAGAAAATTCCAAGGACACTGCCGCAACTGGAAAGCTTTAACGTATACAGAGATGGGAAGGGCCAGAAAGCCTGTAGCGAGGGGGGCAGCCCCTCCTGCATTCACTCATGCGTTTGCGCAGTTTCGGTTCGGATATCCTTCAATGGCATCTGCTTGGAAGGCGGACGAACAGTGTTCACAAACGAGTCTATTATAGATACATCAGTAGTTAAAGCAGCATGATAATGATTCAGAATTATCAGTGAGTCTTTAAAGAAAGATGAGGAGCCCGGACCGAAGTCTGAATGTACCTCAGAGGTCACGGGGAATGCGGGTTGTGTCCTTTCTCTGGATCTAGGAATTAGAAAAGAGAAAAAGTAAAGAAAGGAAGATGACCATGTTGGAAGCATGATGGTGCTTTAATCACGGAATAATGAGAAAACACAAAATGTTTTATGGCCAAATGTGGGGAATGTGGGGAAAGATTTGTGATAAAGGTGACGGATGAAACCAGGATATCTCGAGCCAGTAAAGGACCTTCACCAGCACGGAGCACCAAACCCCAGCAGACAAATGGCCAGGGTGTGTGGGTGCACCGTCCACAAAAGAGGAATCAACTATGAGTAAGTCCCTGAAAAACATTCACCGGCACACGTCAAGTTTAACGATAATGAGCTACCAACTCACACCTTTTGAATATGAAAAATGATTCAGCAGCTCTGGGAAGGTGGTATCATTATAAAGGTTATAAAATGATTCATCCTTTCGTTCAAGCAATATGATAATATGCAGCTAGAGCCAAAAAAATGTGCCCGCCCTCTGACCAGAAATCTGATTCCTGAAAACTTGCTTCCTGGAAATTATGCAGAAGAAGAGAAAAAAAGAGCTTCCAATAGAGAAATACTGTACAGCATTATTAAAATGTAATTAATAAGTGAACAGCTATATAACCAAACTCTACCCAGAAAACCAATGTCAGGAGGTTGAGAGCGCCTTCCAGGTCTGTGAGGGAGGGGGGAGCGAAGCGCGTGGTGCCCTCCCGCCTGGGCCGAGCCCCCTGCTCCGGGGCAGTGAGCAGGGACACCCGGTGGGCTCAGGGTCCGGGCCGCTTCAGCGCGTGCAGTCCTCTGGGTCAGCGGAGGTGAGAGGTGGCCCTTTGCAGATTGGAACTCCTAAATAAAACTGACGATCTGTGCAGGACAGTGCAGCCATCACACTGTCACCTGCGCGGAGCCCATCATTATTATTTTTATTAGGTAGACTGATGAGAGGTGTGGGTGTTCTGAGTAACACGCGTACGAGGTCCCACCCTGGAGTGCGGTGGAGGGAGCACGCGCAGCCAGAAGCACGGGCTCCGGGGCCCACCGGGATGCAGGGCAGGGGAGCGGCGCCACTTGGAGAGTTTCTGGGCTTGCCCGTAGTGTTCTGACTTAGCGATCTACTGGAAGCGGGCAGCTGGCTTGTTCTCGAGCACTCATGGAGTGGGCGGTGCTCTTCCGAGGGAACACAGGCCCCCGAGGCGAAATCACAGATGGGTGACTGGAGTTCAGGGGTCGCAGGGAGCCTGCCCTGCCCTCTGGGGCCGGCTCTTCGTCCCGGTTGTGCTGGTGCCACCTTCCGTGGGAGTGGGCGAGCGTGAACCCTCGTCAGGCACCACGACAGGACCGACACCGCCCACGTAGGCGTGTTTCCTGGAAACACGGGAGTTTGCACTTTTAACTCGCCACGTTCTACATGCCCTGGGCTCCTCAGAGTGTAGTGAGAGCATGCCTGCGTTGTGCGCACACGCACAAACACGGGGCATCGTGTGTCACTCCCGAGGGAAAATGATGAGTAGATGATGAGAAGAGAGAGAAATGGGACAGCTCCTTAGCTGAAGAATGCAGTTAATTTAATACACTGAGCTGACTTAAATTACCTCAAAAGCAGGGCGGTTGTTTCAAGCCAGGAGCAGGGGTTGGATGTTAAATGAAGAGCAAGTCCACAGCTCGTGTGCTTTCTTGCTCAGAGGCAGGTTCCAGACCGTTCCGTCTCTGTTCATCCACCGGCTGCGAGAGGCCTGCACCCAGGCGTTTCACGTCTGAAGTGCAGTGTAGCCTTTGTCTTTCTTCCCTGGTGGTCACTTCAGGCAGCTTGCCACAGTCAGAACCAGAACCTCTGGTTTCCTGAAGGCGGTTAAGGCCCCAGCGTCCCTGTAATTCGCGGGTGCGGCAGAGACCTACCAGGGCAGCTGTGTTTGTGGGCATGCGTTCAGGTTAAGGGAGCCTCGGGCTGGCCCGGTGTCCACGGCTCACGGGCCGCCCTGGGGGGACGTGACCAGTGGCCGTGGACTCTCCGCCCGCACCCCGAGGCCTGGCCGGGGTCCTGGGGATGCCTGGCAGGCTGCTGCTTTGCCATCGTGGCTCTAGATTGATACGGAATCACCTGTTGACGGTTCTCCCTCTTTTCGGTGCTCAGTGCACTCGAATGAGAAACTGATGGTAAACCAGGCCTCACAGAAACGCTGTTCGAGGGGACGGACTGTTTCCGGCCTGAGCCGTGCCTCCCGTCCTGCCCCCGCACCCCCCACACAGCCAGACGGACTCCACGGGAAGGAGTGGGGACGTGCACCTGCTCCAAGGGCGGGCGGCTGTCACCTCGCCTCGCTGTTTACATGTAGCCCGCCCACCCACGCCTCTCCCTCCTTGCCGTTTTGTCGGCGCCATTTGGTCCCCTGTCAGTAATTACCGAGTCACTGAATATTTATCACCACGGAAATCCACCGCGGGGGAATAAAGCTTCCCCAGGAAGCTGTCGGCGAGATTGGCCACTCGACAGAGCCGTTGGGTGCGTGGTCCTAATCAAACCCCATTCTGGGTGCGTCTCCACCTCCCAGGCTTTCCAGGCCCCCGAGTGGGACCCTCCCCGTGGAAACACGCTGCTGACAGGACCCCCTCTCTGGCTTCCTTGCTCCCGACCCTGGGCCTTCGGGGTTGCTCCCCGAGGGATGTTGGAGTGACGGCCGGTAGCAAGTTCCGTTCACGTCAGATGTGGGGCAGTCTGTGGAATGAGGTGGAAGCGGGTGGAGGAAGCAAGGACATTTCCACCCAGGTGTTAGTGCTGGGCCATCACACATCTCAGAGACAGGAGGAGCTCGGCGAGTCGTCACCAGGTCTCGTAAAGTGGGGACGAGGCCCTGGGACTCTGTTCACACGTGAGAAAACCATCTTGTTTTGGCATTTTCCCCCCAGTCGTTTAACTCACCGTGGAATAAAAATACAGCTGCTGCTGCTGTTGTTTTGTTTTGTTTTTTAAGCCTGAGGTGCTCCTTATTTGAAGCCATGACAGAGCAGAGGGCGACCTTGGGCGCGGTGGCAGCCCAGGCCCCGCTCAGCCCTCCCTGGAGCTGCTCGCCCCCCACCAGGACGCCCGCCTGTCATTCCTGCCCCGCTGCGCCGTCACAGCCAGTCCTGGGGGCGAGTAGGCAGCGGCCAAAGTTTGCCATTAGTCTTACTCCAGTTACAGATCATTTTGTCGTGTGCAGAACCAAACTGGGGACAGATTGTCTCGGGGCGTCTGGTTGTAGAACGTTTGTCACCTAGGAGAAGACGGGAGGTGCGGAGGGCGTCCTGAGAGCTTCACGGAAGTGTTGGCGGAAGGACAGCCGCGCACCTGTGGCAGGTGTGACGTAGGAACGCGGGGTGCGAGGCGGGAGGACGTGCTCTGCGAGCCCTAGCCCCGTGCGTGCTCCGAGCAGCTCCCGGGGGCCCGGCCCCTGCTGGGCGCTCCAGCCCCGTGCCCATGCCAGCCTCGTGCCCCCCCTGCACTCCTGCCGGCCTCCGCCACCGACGTCCTTCCCAATTAACGGGACGTGCCTGACCCTCCATAAACAGCCAGGCAGGTAGCCTCATTAGAAGGCAGATCTGACAGCCAGTGGGAGACCGTGGGATAAATTAAGAACAGAGCCCCACCCCGACGGGGACCCCTTGGAGCTTCTCAGCCATTGATCAAATCGTATGAAAAAGGTGCTGCCGTGTAAATGCACCTGCTCTGCCCCTCGGAGTCCCACTGTGGACGCAGACGCCTGCTCAGGCGCAGGGCACAGAGACACCGGGAAGTGGGGGGCGGGGGTGTGGATCACTAACTCGTCCTCGCTCTCACCTCCACTTTGTTCAGATGCAGGACGTGGTTCTGCGTGCCAGGCAGCGTCTCTGGAGGGGGTTCGGGTCCAGAGCTGGGCCGACCCCGTGCCCGTTCAGGAGAATAGTTTGTCCCCTTTCCTGCCTCGGGCCTGCGTCACTGACCGGAGTCACTGGTGCCGGGAGTAGAAGTGGCCCTGGGCTCAGACGAGACCGGTGGTCCCACTGATCACAGTCACTGCTGGGCCCCTGGGGCGCCCTCTTCGGCTTCCAGCGACATCACGGAGCTGATCTCCTGCCACCGCTGCCTGCGTTCCCGGCGTGGGTTATTTAAGCAAACCCTCAGTGGTCACGCCGTCTTCCTGTTGGATTGGCAAGCGCGTAGCACACCCCTTGTGTCTGTGTAGCCGACAGCCTTGCATCCAGCCGGGGCCACTACATGTGAAATGCACGGTCTAACCACGCTGCTTGCCATGGCACACCAATGGCTCTCTGCTACTCCTGATGTGGGAGAACACATACATGTGCAGATGTGTACACACGTGCACACACACCCATACAAGTGCACACGAGCTGGACCCACGGGACCCCATTACCTAAGCCTTACGGGGGCCTCAGGGGCTCCCAGGGGCCCAGGGACACGCCGTTCACAGGAGAATTCTAAATCTTATTCCAGGTCTTGACTCAGACGAAGAACTCGGTCTGCTCTATCAGCACATGCCCTATCTAGGTGACTGTCTGGGCTGGCCGCGGGCTTGCGGTGGTCTGTGCCCTTCTCTCTGTGTCGTGTGTCTGCACGTCTGCATGGTCACTGGTGCTCGGAGGGCTGGGTGCGCCCAGGGGAGACGTGTCCCGGCTGCTGTGTCTCTAGGGTGCTCCCCGGGTTGGGCAGCTGGCGGAGAGGTCATCTCCTGGGGCCTGTGGATCAGCCACGCCATCATCCAGCACTGTTAGTTCGGGTGCCACCGGCGCTTTGGCGTGTGTCGGGGCGCGGAGAGGAGAACACGCGGTGGCTGCAGCCCGCCCAGTGTCTGCTGATGGGCCGAGGCTGCGACGTGCATGTGCCATGCAGCCCCGGGGGCCGGCCGGTGACTGCTTCCTGACTGCCAGCAGCTTGCCTGCGTCTGTTTCTCTTTGTCTTGTGGATTGGTTTGGGGGTAAGGGGAGGTTTTACGTGACTGCCGCACTCGTTCCCGCAAAGCGCCGTTCTGTGGCCTTGGAGCCGTTCCCAACCCCCCCTTCTGTGTGTCTCCCCGCCCAGACCAGAGAGTGGCGTCCTTCTGCACCCTGACAGACATGCAGCACGCACCAGTCCTGGAGGGCGCCCAGGAGCTGCCTCTGTGTGTCGACCCAGGCAGCGACAAGGACTTCCTGGACGCAGCCGGGTACGTGAGCCCTGTGGGCCCCCTGCCTCCCGCTGCCCCGAGCCCCCGGGAGTGACAGGGATCAGCTAGCTGCAGACAGCCAGGAGACCACAATCACGGGGGCATCCCTGGTCCCTCAGAACCCAGAGAAGGGTCAGGGCGGGACTGACCCGCTCCTGCCTTGCTGGGGTGGACAGGGTGTAGCAGCACAGCCGCTCTGTCCCGTGGGCGGGTCCTGCCCACCAGGATGCACAGGCCATGCCACGGTGTGCGGCGTCCCTGCCAAGAGGGAGGGTGTGGGCCAGGGTCCGCCCCTGCCACCTAATTACCGTGACAGCACCGGACAGGGGCACCTCACCGATGAGCCTTCCGCCCGACGGGCGATCTGCCAAGGACATGTGTCCACCCTGCTCCTCGACCCAGCCTCGCACGTTCCACTGAGCGTGTCCTGTATCATTCGTTCCTGATTCCAGCCTCTGTGTGAACTTGAGTGACCGCCGACTTGCACGCTCACCTTGACGATGACAAAGGAAGGCAGATTAGGGGAACCGGGTCTATAGTGCTGGTTCCCAGCACTGCATTCGGGTCTGTGCAGTCCCCACTGCACTGAGTGAGGTGGCCCTTCTGTTGTTTCCTTACCAGCGTGTGTGCCTCAGTAGCGCTCGGGCAGGGAGGGGGTGGTTCCAGCACAGCAGCGGTGCGCCCGCTCTCCTGCCCGCTGTGGTGTTATCTATTTCCTTGCTGGGCTCCAAGCACACACAGTGACTTGAGAGTAAAACCTAATGAGCAGAAATACTGACGGAAACGTTTTGACTTCAGTGCTCTGGAATCTCTCGAATTCTGTCCCGATTTGCAGGGAGCGGTCCCCATCCACGCTGACGGGCAAAGTCAATCAGCTGGAGCTGATTCTCCGGCAGCTGCAGACCGACCTGCGGAAGGTAAGGCCATCATCCACCTGTTAGAAGCCGTAACCAGAACTCTCTCTTACACAGCCAGCGCCTCACACCTACCAGAGCTAAACACCAAGGTAGCCACCCGTCCGCCCCCAACAGTAAACAGACATGGGGACTCCTAGGTCTCTGTCCGTAGTCTGGCCTGCAGCTAGTCTGCACCATCGTGGTGGGGGGAGGCAGGAGGACTAACCGAGGGGCGCCCTCTGGGTGGCCAGACCCCCGAGCGAGGCGCGCACAAGGTGGGCTGATCGGTGCGGGCTCAGCGAGTGGCCGGTCGCACCCTCTAGAGTGAGCAGACCCCAGGGGCGTTACTTGTGGCCAGAAAGCCCAGCCTTCCGGAGCTGCCGAGTCCCACTGAGGCCCCTCACCACTTCCGCAGCCGTGCTCCGCCCCTCAGCCTGCCCATGTGTCAGCCTGCCCCTGTGTCAGCCTGCCCGTGCTGGGCCGTGGAAGCGAGAGGACCCCCACCTGTCTGCTGAGCCCGGTCTGGTGCTGCGGGTGGAGTGGCAGCTGGAGGGAGTGGCAGCTGGAGGACATGGCAGGCGGGGCGCTGTCCCAGGAAGGGGTTCTCACTGTGGTCCTGCTGTCTGTTAGGGGAAGTCACAGCGGGCATAAGTGTCAATGGCGAAGGCCTAGTGGGGAAGGAAGTCACAGCGAGGATGCAGCGAGAGGGGAGGCCTGGTCCAGGGTGAAGAGCACAGGGAGGGAGCTGGCCTGGGGTCCGAGTAGGGACAGCTCCTACGTGGTCACCCGAGCAGAGCCTGTGCATGTGTACATGTGTGTATGCATGTGTATGTGTGAACCCATGCATACACCCCCCTTAAACATGCAGTCCAGACCCAGACAGGTTGACAGGGTTCCCTGGTCATTGCTTTCTCCGTCCTAAGCTCAGTGGTGGGAAGAATGTTTCAGGATGGAGGATAAGCTGCTGACAGAGGCCAAGTGGATGGGGCGTAGTTGGCAGGTTTGCCAAGCAAAGCCAGGGGTGCATTTGAACTTGCAGCCTACGCTAATGACATCTCCTGACAGTACCGTTTTTCTCCAGGCTGGACGGACAATGGTCTCGGTTTGCCTGGAAGGAAGGGGAGGTTTCTGAGGACACAGAACTTTCAGAGCTGGTAGTGGAGCAGTCCCAGCCACCCCGTCTCCAGCTGTAGGCTACACTGGCTGGGAGTGGAAGTTAGCCAGTTTTAGCGTTCAGACAGGAAACTACAATGAGGAGCGAGAGACAAGGACCCTGGGGGAGGAGTACAGGATGTGATACAACGAGGGACCCAGGGTCAGAGCGGGAGGCATGGAGGGGGAGGAGGAACTCACGGCAGGGGTGTTGATGGGCAGTGAAAGTTAGGGCGGGTTGGCAGGTTTGAGGAGGAGGGGTTTTGGAGGAGTGAGGGGGCGGGGCTTGAAGCTAAGCAGTGGTCTGGACAGCAGGGTGCAGGTATGGCCACCGGAGAGGGGATTCCACGCAGCAGGAAGGAGGTGATGCAGAGACTGAGCTGGGTTTTGAAATCACCAGCAGACATAACACGGGGCGGGGGAGGCGGGGGGCGGGGAGGTGTTCCAGAATCTGCCATTAATGACGGGAGCACAGATGGTTGCGGTGAGTGGGTGTCACGGGTCTTACAACCTGATGTCACGCTTCTGGGAGAAGCGGGGAGTCTCGGGAGGAGCAGCCACCTGTGTGGGGCAGCCAGGGCCACGTGGTGTCCCCGTTGGACCTCCAGGCCTGGGCGCTCCGGGGCAGCCACAGGGCGGGGACTGTCCTCGGAGAACCAGGCTCGTTTACAGTGTGAAGACTCCGGGATGTTACAGGAAAGAGGCCGAGAGTTCAGAAGGTTTCAGGGACAGCGTGGGAGTCCCAGGGGTCACAGCGAAGGGGCGGGCGTCTCGGAGAGGGGGTGGGCAGCTGAGTCACGGCAGGCACGCAGGGGCGTCCTGACTCTGCTGGGAAGGGGAGGCCCCGAGATGGGGAGCAAGGGCGCGTGACCCTCTCTCTGGCAGGGACTGAGAGCGAGGGCGCGGGTGGACTGAGGTTGGTCCCCGGGGGCGGGGGGAGTCGGCTCTAAGGGAAACCTCCCCTCCTGGCGGGGGTCTTCTAGTGCAGTGGTGGGGCAGGTGGTCGTCAGCTGGGGGGGGGGGGAAGGCAGGAAACGGAGGCGAGGGCAGTGCTGGACAGCCAAGGGCGCAGAGAGTGTCCCGAAGAGGCCACTGCCGCCGGCTCCCCCACACCCCTGCCCACACGCAGGCTGCAGTGGCGCCTGCTGACGGAGCGGTCAGGTCAGATCCCCCCCAAAAGCAGCGGTTACGACCGACAGTGCCCTTCTCTCGGGCGCAAGACGTCCCTTGGAGCTTTTGGGAACTAAAGCTATCGTTGTGCATGTTTTGTCACTGTGTATTGGAAACTCCAGGTGCAATTCTTCTGAAAAATCTTGATTACTCCTAAATACTTTTCAATGGCCGCCTCTGGAGGTCATCGCTGGGAGCGCACCGGGGTGGGCAGCTCTGAGGTGTGCTGGGCGGCCCGAGTGCTCGTTCCATTACGGACACGCCCGGGACCAGCAGCTGCATCCGCACCGGTTTGGGGCGGTTAGGGAGTTCGGCCAGAGCTGTGCCTTCAGTCCAAGGACATTGCTTGTAAACTGTCATCAGCCCCCAGTTCCGGATGGAGGGCAATCTAAACCGTGATCGGAACCTTTCTACGTCACAGCCACCCTGACTCCCATCGGGAGCCACGTGGGCTGAGCTGCAGGGTTGTGCCGACTGGTTTACCCACCGCTCGGTGCGGGGGGGCGCAGACGCAGGGAGTAAGGGGGAGGACTCAGGCCGCATCCACGTGCCCAGTGACGCGCCTGTTTCTGCCCTCGCAGGAGAAGCAGGACAAGGCGGTCCTGCAGGCCGAGGTGCAGCACCTGCGACAGGACAACCGGCGGCTGCAGGAGGAGTCCCAGACGGCCGCCGCCCAGCTGCGCAAGTTCACCGAGTGGTTCTTCAACACCATCGACAAAAAGTCCTAGCCGGGCCGCCCGCCTCGAGGGGCTGTCCCCACGGAGGGGCCGCATGGGGGAAGCGGCTGGTGCTGGTGCGTGGGCGCGGCTAGTCCCGAGGTCTTGGCTGCCCCGCCCCGTCAGCACCGGCGCCCCCAGCAGGCGGGGACCGCGCGCTTTCTCGGGGGCGCCAAGTGAGCGGAGGGAGCGCCAGCGTGAAGATGAATGTAACTCCCGTGTCGAGATGAATGTAACCCCGGTGTCCGTGTAGACCTTTCCCGTAGACGCTACTAAGCAGTGCTCCAGCACGAAGGGTTTTACTTCCTGGGTATCAGGTGACCTGGTAGAGACGTTCAAGCAGCTCACCGTAGTCTGGGCTTTAGCGTTGTAAAATAAACCCGAAACCCAATAATCAGACATATACTGTAATGTAAAGGTGCTCTATTTTTCTGGATGTACAGTAGTTTTATCTCCACAGCCACATTATCCTAGCAATAAGAATGGGGCGTGGCCCAGCGTCAGAGACGCCGCGTCGCGGACCGCAGGGCACTGACGTGCTTAACTCTAGTGCGAATGCAGTTACTGTAGAGGCTTATTTATTTGCAGAAGCAAACGGTGCCTGAATATTAACAGTGTTCTCATTAAAAAAAAAAAGATACTTATGCCTTGTACATGGCTCACTCGGTAGTCACTTCAGTCTTAGCTCACGTTCGTGTGGTCAGCGCTCCTCCGGAGAGAAGGCTGCTCCCCTGCCGGGACCCTCCTGCGCGCCGGTGGCCAGCCCGCGGGTCACGTGCACCACGCCAAATGACCTTTGTACAGAGGCTCGGAGGAAGTGTCCTGTATTTAACACCCTTATTTAAGCTTATTTAACCCTAAATCGTTAACTTTATAAACGTGCTGTGACCTGCGCCACGACAGAGAGGCGTGGGAAGCCGCAAGCTGGGAGGGGCGGGGCTGGGCCGGCCGGCCCGGTGAGCCGGAGGCGCAGGGCGGGAATGCTGTCGTAACACCCAGATGCTGCTAGAGACGAGGTCTTCGTGTTGCTTTACCATTTTTAACTGTTCTTTTTGAACCGAACGTACATTTTGCTTTTTTAATAAATGTTTAAAAGAGTCCACGTAAGTAACGGTGTGGCCAAGTGAGTGTGGATTTTTGTGGTCTGACGTGTCAGCAGCCCCGGGGTGTGTGGATTCACTTCGCGTCACTTAGGGTCGTTACTGAGTGCTGCTCGGCCGCCTTGCACAGCCTCGGGCTGACTTTGAAAAGCAGCCCGTACTTACCGGCAGCTCCGACGTGCCCGACGTCACGCCCTGACCTTCCCATCCGTCTCACCTCGCCCTGGCAACATCCTCACAGAGGAGTGGTGGGCGTGCCCATTGCACAGCTCGGAAAACTGAGGCCCAGGGGAAGTGACACACTAAAAACGCCTTTTGTCATTTTAAAAATTAGAATTTTGTAAGTAGTACCCAATACAATAAAGTTGTAGGAGTTTGAAAAACCCCCAGGAAGGGGCAAGCCGCACCTTTGAATCAGATGTACGGCAGAAAGAAGACTTGGAACGCGGCCACGGGGTGGGGAGCCACACTCCGGTGCGAGGTCCTCACCCTCCTGAGGACCGGAACCCTGTCAAGAACCCTAAGGAGGCAAAGTGATTCCCGAGTTTACCCCGAGAGCGGTTCCTCCCCGGGGGGGGTTGCACAAGAGGGGGCTGACTGAAAGATACCCAGACTGTCCCCCAGGGGTCTTGGTGCAAGGCTGTGTAAGGCTGCTTCTCAGAAAGATGTAGGCGATCCCCCCCCTCAAAATGCACTCAGCAGCGGGGTCCCCAGGGAGTCGGAGACTGGGCCCGGTGGCCCTCGCCTTCCCCTGCCTTCCCTTCCTGTCCCTGCACGCCAGGCCCAGCACTCGGAGCAGAAGAGCCAACGGTGACAAAGACCAGCTGGGCCCACAGTTCCAGGTGGCGACAGAGACAGGAAGACATTGCAATATGTGACAGGCCTGAGAGGGGCTCCTTTGACTAGTGGCGTCTCCGTGACATTGCGTGGTCACTGTGGGCAGGGGCTGGTCTGAGGCTGCTGCTGTCCCAGCAGCCCAATGGGACGGTGCCTGCACTCAGTCCCCCTGTGGATGAGCAACTGCCATGGAGACGGTGCACTCGGACACCTCTGGGCATCGGAGGCCTGGCGTGGAGGAGGGGTGGGCCCCGGGGCTGGGGGAGAAGTTTCCCGGGACCAGTGCCTGGGGGTGGAGGCTGTGGAAGGACACCTGCCTGGCGATGGGGAGAGAGTTGGGAGAGATGGGTCGGGGCCAGCTCACGGGCGGCCTGCAGGTCGCGGGGCCGTCTGCGCGTCATTGTAAGGGGGAGGCAGCTGCTGGAGCGGGAGATCAGTGTGTTAGGACCTGTGTTTTAGGGGACTGTTCTAACTCTAAAGGAGAAGGTCAGTGAGGACGCGTCTGCAAGCTGCCCGGCAGACGGCACAGGGAATATTTTGGGAGTCGCACACTGTCTCTGCTGCATGTTTTTAAATTCCAAGTTTCTGCCTTTAAAGCTGGAAGAGCCATTCTTGGCTTGCAGGCCTCCCACCAGCCTCGTGGGGCAACCTCTGGGATAAAAGTGGGAAAGGAAGACCATCCAGGCTAGAGACAGCAGATGACCGTGTGGTGAAGAAGATCGGGGGAAGGGGGGTGGGTCGCCTAAACTGTTACTTGTCTCCCTGGCCGCTGTGGCCTGGTCTGGGCATCGCCCTGTATACTGAAAGGCTGCAGGTTTGATTCCTGGTCAGAGCATGTACCTAGGTTGCTGATCCAGTCCCTGCTCGGGGTCTGTACCAGAGGCAACCCATCGATGTTTCTCCATCTCTCTCTCCCTCTCTCCCCCTCCCTCCCTCTTTCCCTGAAATCAGTAAGAACATGCCCTCAGGTGAGGCTTTTTAAAAAACTTCTCTGTAGGTAGAGCCCGCAGAACCGCTGTTGGCTGAGTCACGGGTGAGCCCCGAACTCGGGGGCCATGGCCGAGCTGACTGGTCATCAGGCAGGTTTCTGGGAGCCTGTCTGGCCTTCAGTGGGAGCCTGACCACTGGCCACTCACCTCCCTGGCGAGGCTTGGGGAGCAGCTCTCGTCGGTCCGAGGCGGAGACATTTGCTTCCGGGGCAACTGAGCAGGTAGTTGGGGGTGTTGCTCAGAGAAAAGAAGGAATCCGACCACCATCTGGCTGAATGGAGAGCCCTCCGCCTTCTTCATGCAGACAGACCTGCGGATAAGACCAGGGAGTATTTTTTTCTTGAAGAAATACTTCTCCGTCTGCACAAGCCAAACCATAAATCATCTCCCCAGGCAGTCTCCAAAGGGCCATGCCAAAGAACACAGCCGGACGATTCTGGCCCGGTCAGCTTGTTCTCAGCCGGATGTTTCCGGTCACCACCAAGCCGGAGAAAAGCCCTGGCAGGCTCCCACACTGTATGTGGCGGAGCTACCTGCCGTCCCGCCGAGCCCTTGGTCACAGATGCCCTCGTCACAATGCAAGTCGCCGACTCTGTGAGGACATGGTGCCTGCAAACCAAATACTGGAATGTATCCAGTGAAAATCATTGTTTTTATTTTAGAGGGAAGCCAGGCAGCTTTGTTCTAACCATGTAGTGATCTGACAAAGTTAATTCACACACTAGAGGCTTTTATCTTGCTATTCTCTGTGTCAGAGGACACGCTTATCTCTAAAAGAAGGAGTTACGTGTAGGGGAAGGTGTGCAATCCGACCCTGCCTCCACTCATGCCACAGCTTACCTTCCGGAATGCCTGGGTCCCACTGTGCAGCCGTGTCGTTCAAAGGCACGACCTGATGCCACAGGGTGTGGCAGAAGGCAGGCCTGCTTGAGCACAGTTGGTAGGATAATAATGAGAGTGTGATAATTTAGTTTTAATTTGATCATTTCACCTAAAATGTCATAGAGTGTGCTTGAGTGTGATAATGTTATGGTACAGAATTACATGCTTACGATTTTGTAATAAAAGGTTTTATAGTAAAAAGGGGTGTTATTAGTGTCGACCCTGTATATCATTCACGAGGAGTCATCGTCAGACCTGGGAGGCTGTAAACCGTAGCTTCTCGTCTGTAGAACTGAAGATCAAAGGGATACCTGTAAAAAGACAGATTAATGCTCTTGGTGGATCCTTCACAAAGAACTAGCGCTGTGGTCGGTAATGGATTGCTTGAATGTTAAAACCACTTGCTTTTTATGTAAAATATCCACCTGAGAGACCTGGAAGTCCAGTTTAAAGAGGAAACTGACATGAAATTTAAACTGACCAACCCATGAATTCTCTCATCACCAAGAAGAAAGGTATGTATGTCGCCAACGACAAGCCACCGCCTGTGGCAAAGCCATCCCCTGCCGTCTCCGTCACCGTGGAATGTGTCTGCGCAAACCTCTCTAAGGGACAAAGGCCACCACCACTGTTGGTCCCCACTCCCAGAGGCTGCTCAGCCATCTCAGACACTCCCAAATCAAGCCAGCATTCTTCGGAATTTCCTAGTTGGAGTGGGAGGTGGTGATGGTTTTTATAGGCGCTTTGCTTTGGTTAGTAAGAAACAGGAAGTTCCAGTCATGGATTTTGTATGTACACATAAAACCATTCCCCTATGGGTCACGGTACACAGTTCGGGCTCACGACATACCAGCGGGAAAGAGAGTAGGGTTGACCGGGTTCGCTTCAGCACAAGGTTGGACGCAGGCAGGAGGCCAGGGTGCATGCATTGCCCCACCAGAGGAAGATGGAAAGGATCCTGCCGAGACCCGAGGAATGCATTAAGTTTCTGACCGGTGACCTCTGAATTAACCCAAAGACCAAGCTTCTTGACTTCGGATAATAGGGATTAGGCACAAAGAAAGTCTCCATGCATTTCATAAAAGGTTTAAATGAGCATCAACTACAAAGATGACATTCTTACATTTTCACATAGAAGATTTGGGGACTTCCAAGTTTCTATTTAAAAAGTCTTTTATACGCCCTCCCCTAATATCAGAAAATGCATCACCCCCCTAAATCCTTACAAAGCTTCGGTACCACTATTAGCATCTGCAGACTGAAAACGACTGACCTCTCTTCCCTCCCTGACACCAGACCCACCAAAGATGTGCAGAGCAGCTTGGTTTTGCGAAAGAGCAAGTGAGAAATAACCAGCCCCTTTTGACATGCAAATGTCCTCTGGGGCTGGACTAGCTGGTTATCAGAGGACACGGTTAAGGGCTGGATGGCTGTGTCCTGGCCACCCAGACCCGTCCATCAGATCAGCCCGTGGGCACTGGTGTCAGCGTGTCCGTCGCTTTAAAATGCGCTGCCCCGCCAGCCTCCTGAGGAAGGAAGGCCATGCGCAGAGGGGGCATCAGTGGGGGCATCTCAGTGAATTACCCAGTGGACTCACCCAGCCCCGGAGTCTCCTGTCTCTGTGTGCAGCATAAACTGGGCCTGGGCAGCAGGGTCCTGCCCCCTTCCCCAGGACCGTGACCACTGACAGCAAACAGAGCAGAATGCAGCTGAACACGCCTCGCATTGGAATAATTAACCATGGAGTCGCATGCCCTCCTAGGATCTGATTAAACACCTTGTAGATAGAAGTCATCACAGAGCCCCATCTGGGCTGGGGGCTTGCCAAACAGGCTAAGACCCCCAACCCCACTTCCCTGAGTACAGACCGCAGACGGCATTGCGAACACCGGCAGGCCTGCCCCGCGTCGGAGAGGTGCGTCCTGGGCACCGAAGGCGGCCCGACTCCCACCGGGCCGTTTGGTTGTTACTCTTGCACTATCCGAAGGCCCTCGTTCCGCCAACAGCACCCTCTCATGTCTGAGTGGGCGAGGGGAGCACGTGGAGGGAGGCTGGGCGGGGGCCCATTCACGGAGACTGCCGTCTGCTGGCCACCCAACTCCTTCTGGCCCCGTTGTAGAGGTGAGCTCTGAAATGGGGTGTTTCTCCCCAGAACAGATGGTTATGCACTGTCCTTTCAGAGCAAGAGCCACTCAAGTGACTGGCTCTGATTCCTAACATTGAACTGAACTTGGCTTCCCCGATTCACCCCTGGGTCACCGTTTGTGTGGTGATGACTCCCGCCAGTGACACTGATTTCCTACGGGGACATCTGTCCAAAAGTCGTCTCAGAACGCTGCCGTATATGGAAGGGTGTCTGCAAGGGTCCTGCCTTCTCTTGTCCTGTGGAACCAACTTGGCCGCAGGAACTGGGTTCCACCGCAGAAATACACTATCAGTGGGTGTGAGCTGAACGTACAGGTGCACTTTTTACTTACAAAGTATTTGCCAATGTATAGGGCTGTGTTCACTATTCTTGCTTGAACGCTTTTTCTTATCCAGCTCTCCTGCCACAAACAACTCTCGGCTCATCCCTGAGGTTGAGGTTTCACAGAAACCTCACCCCTGTAGCCTCCTCCGAGAGGTCGTCACGCTGGCCTGGTTCCCTCCTTGGCTATGCCTCGTGATGAACTGTGTCATACATTAAGAGGCATCCCCTGGCCAGTGTGGCTCAGTGGGTTGGGGGGTCATCCCGCAAAGTGAAAGGTCACTGGTTCGATTCCCAGTCAGGGCACATGCCTGGCTTGTGGATTCGGTCCCAGTCAAGATGCGTACAAGAAGCAACTAACTCATTGATGTTTCTCTCCCTCTTTCTCCCTTCCCCTCTCTCTAAAAATAAATAAACGAAATCTTTAAAAGAAAAAAAAATTGAGGAGGGACAGGTGTCGGTGAGAACACATAGAAATTGGACTCTTCTGCGCCATCGATGGGGATGTTAGGTGGAGCAGCCACTGTGGAAAACAGCATGGCGGCCCCTAAAAAATGAAATGTAGCGCTACATACGACCCCGCAGCTCCATTCCTGGTCGTTACCCCAAATGAATTGAAATCAGAGACTCAGATACTTGAGCAGCAGCGTTATCCAGAGTAGCCAAAAGCCAGGAGCAGCCCCGGTGTCCAAGGATGGATGGATAGAAGGATGGATGGATGGATGGATGGATGGGTGGGTGGATGGGTGGATGGGTGGGTGGATGGATGGATGGATGGATGGAAGGATGGATGGATGGATGGGTGGATGGATGGATGGATGGATGGGTGGGTGGATGGATGGGTGAAAGGAAGGATGGATGGAAGGATGAGTGGATGGATGGAAGGAAGGATGGATGGATGGGTGAGTGGGTGGATGGATGGGTGGATGGATGGATGGATGGATGGAAGGAAGGAAGGATGGATGGAAGGATGGATGGGTGGATGGGTGGAAGGAAGGATGGATGGAAGGATGGGTAGATGGAAGGATGGGTGGATGGATGGAAGGAAGGATGGTGGATGGATGGGTGGAAGGAAGGATGGATGGAAGGATGGGTGGATGGGTGGGTGGATGGATGGATGGAAGGATGGATGGATGGATGGGTGGGTGGGTGGATGGATGGGTGGGTGGATGGGTGGATGGGTGGGTGGATGGGTGGGTGGATGGATGGATGGAAGGAAGGATGGATGGATGGGTGGGTGGATGGGTGGATGGATGAGTGGGTAGATGGGTGGGTGGATGGGTGGATGGATGGGTGGGTGGATGGGTGGATGGATGGATGGCTAAATGGAATGGGGCCATCATATAATGGAACTTTACCCAGTCTGCAAAAGGAGGGAGGCTGGGACACGATCTACAGCGTGGATGAAACCGAAAGACGTTATGCTGAGTGAAAGCCAGTCACAAAAGGACAGCTGCTGTGTGGTTCCGTGCATACGTGGGCCCTGGAGTAGTCAGGTTCACAGAGACGGGACCGGTGGTCGCCAAGGGCCAGGGGCAGGGGATGGGCGAGGAGCGGTGGGTTAACGGGAGCGGAATTTTGGTTTGGGGAGAGGAGACAGTTCTGGGGATGGACGAGGGGCACAGGGGGCAGGGGGGATGGTCACACACGGACATTGCAGATGGACTTCATGCCACAACTGTACACGTACACATGGTTAAGATACTTTATATGTATTTCACCACAGTTGAAAATAAGTAACTCCTTTGAAAAGGACAGGGATGGGGACCTGAATGGGCTAGTGTGTGGGGACTGGAGATGGACAAGCTCAGAGAAACCAGGAAGTTTAATGTCCCCCCAAAGAGACACTGGTCGAAACGAGCACAGGAAGGTCCCAAACGCCACGGCAGGGCCCTCTGGGTCACACAGCAGCCAGCCTTGGGCCAGTCGCCGCCAATGCAGCGAGAAGGGACATCGATCACTCCGAGGGGCTTTGCTCGGAAGGCCCGCAGGAGGAGCGGTGGGGGAAGGACGCCTCTCTGGAGAGTGACTGATTAGGTAATGAATACATAGATGAGGGGGGAAGAGGGATTCTGAAATGCTCACTTCAGGCCCCAAATTTCATCAGCTGCGGCATCTGGTAGGATTGAGAGGTCGGATGAGCTGAGCAGATCAGGGGCCAGGGCAGCGGGGGAAAGGGTAAGAGACACACACCTTCTGGCGGCTGGAGGGTCAGAAGCCTGGAAAACCACGGGGCAAGGAATTGCTTCTGGAGAGAACAGGGTCATGATGAGAAGGCCCTGTGCTGACCGGGGTGGGGAGGGAGCGGGGAGAGGAACCCCCGAGTGGGGACCAGCCGACCCCTCCACCTCGCAGAAGAGAAGGCTGCATCTTTGGGGGACAGGGGCTGGGAAACTCAGGCGGACTGTTCTCAACGTGGCCGTCTCAACAGGAACTGGTGTGCTTGTGAATTCAGGGCGCTATTTGTGCTTCAGGCAAGGATATCTTAATTTACTCAGAGATTTGGTGAATCTCGGTCAAGTCAGGGCAGTCAAGGCTGAGAAGCAAAAATAAGAAAGCATTCGATCCTTTTGGGATGAGGAATTATTGGGGAAACACAAATTTTTATGTGTTCTGAAATCGTCAACTCAACCCGATTGGTCCTGCTCACACCTGGCTCCCACCGTCGTTTCCACCCGGCCTCCCAACACCTGAGCACCAGGAAGGCACAGGGGTAGGATGGGCCGGATTCGGGGCTCTCTGTCCCTCCCCCCACTGCATCAGCACATCACAGGTGCCTGCAGCACCGCCCAGTGCCCTGTGGCGTCAGTGCCTTGGGTCAGGTCCGCACTGGCCCGCAGAGCCTCCCCTGGGAATTGACATTGACTCACCACGGGTGAGGACCTTTACCTGGGAAGGTCGTGGTTAACCGGTGCCATTAGCAGTTCTCTAAAGGCTAATGAAGACATCTGCTAGCATGTTCACAGAACTCCTGTGTGGCCACACTTGCTTGCAGGAGCTGGGAACCTCCCTCTGTGTCCTTGGGCTGCAGGGGCAGAGGGCGGAGTTCAGCCTCCTGCTCCTCCAACGGCCCCTTCCTGCCCGAGGCCCAGCCTGGGCAGGGAGCGCCAGGGGATCGTGAATTCCCGTGATCTTGGCTGGTGCCCCTGCCTGGGGCGTGGCTCTCGTCTGGTGGTAAGAGGTCAATTACCTTAAACAGTTGCCGGGACAGGGTGTAAAACCTCCCCACCGCCACCAACCCCCATCCCTGCCGGGCTTCACCGCAGGCCTGTGCGTGTCGCGGTCAGGAGGGGCAGAGCCTGCCTGAGGAGGCGGGAGACGGAGAAGCCCGGCCCAGTTTCCCCCTGGGTGGCAGCTGGGCAGAGCCCAGTGGCCACAGCCTGCTCTTCCTAAGGGGGACACTGGGGCCTAGAACTACTTTCCAGGATCAGAAAACTCCAGAAGGAAAGGAATCTCGTTTCAGGGTGTTTTTCTCAGCAGAATCCAGGACACAGATAATCAACAGAGAATAGTCACAAGTACAGCTTCGTGCTCTGTCCCCAGACTGACGCGAATTGCTCCTATCCCACAGTGACATGACTCCTGACCTCCCTACTGATAACACCCGCTTCCTTCCCACCCCGTCTTCATCCCCTCCCCATTCTCAGCCCCCCACCCGGCTCCTTCCCCCCGGGACACTGTTTCAAATGCCTGTCAAGCAACAGACACCATGCAGGGTGCTGGGAATATAGCCTGGGTCAGTCTCTAAGGAGCTGGTGTTCCGTGGGCGAGACACTCTCATCAGCAGAGGACACGCGACTCAAAAGGATACACCAGGAGGAGGTGACAGCAGATACCCGGTCCTCACTCTACCATCATGGAGTTTCAGCTTCCGCCTTGTTGCTTAGAGAAGAGCAGAGACAAGACCCGCTGTCCTAGAGCGCCAGGAGAAAGATGAGAGAGCAACTGTGAGAGTGAAGAGAGTATCACTGCACTCTGCCAGTGCGGGAAGCAGACCGACAGTGCGGGTGGTCGTGTGGTGACAACTTCCGCTCTGTGCACCGAGAGGATGCGCTGACATGTCTCCCTTCCAACCACAGGTGCCTCGGCAGGGACGGGGCCTTCAAGTTGCACGGACAGCACCCGTGGGAACCACACTCCGGGGCAGACAGTTCTGAGTCAGCCCGCCCGTTGCCCCCTGGGGCTTGATGGGCATCAGCGGCAGAAACCCGAGGGCACAGGGCACCTTGTTATGTGGGAACCCCAGGCAGTAGAATGGCACAGCATCACTGCTCCTGGCCCCCACCCCTGTCACCGAGCACCCCACTGACCCCACCCTGCCTGGGCCACTCGGAGCTGGGGGGGACGAGGGGAGGCTGGGCCTGGGAGGGGGCACAGGGAGACTCTGGGCGGTGGGTGCTCCCTCCCTGTCCTCCTAGAATATCCAGTGCTTCAGTGGGGACGCAGACACAGGTGCCCTGCGAACCTCAGGGGCAGAGCGGCCTGCAGCGTCCCCGGAGCCGTGAACCTGGGCGCCGAGGAGCCCAGCATGCACTTGCCCAGCCAGGGACCAGCTCACGCTAAGGGTGCCAGCAGCCTCCCTGCCAAAGTAAACGCCTGCAGCGAGAACATTCGCTCCCCTCTCCGAGTGTGGAGTGTTGAAACCCAGCAAAACAAGAGCGATCCAGGGCCTGGGCCTGGCTCCTCCGGCAGGTGTCCAGAACCGGTTTCCAGCCGTGTCCCTCCGGAGCCCAGGGAGCCACCAGCAGGCTGCTTCCTGCTTCTGCTGCTTCAGGGACGGCCCCTCAGTGACATCCACACTGGGGGGGGGGGGGCTCGGGCTGCGGGACAGCCGGTACCCCGATGCCCCGAGCATGGCCCAGCCAGCTCCTCTGCAGGAACTTCCCGAGCTTCTCGTCTGGAGCTGCTTCTGCTGCTGGAGCCCCGAGTGGCCCTGCCTGCTCAGGTGCGCAGGGAGGGATGTCTGCAGGTTGGGAGAACCTGAGACGGAGGGTCCTCCCGGGCCAGCTCCTGGTTCTCCCTTCTCCAGGCCGGATCTCACATGCTGGCCCGGCGGCTGCTGACCACCCTTGGCTGTGGGGTGGACTCTCCAGGCTCTGGGAGGAGAGAGCGGGGCAGAGGATGGAGCCTTGCCCAACCCGGCTACCTCACAGCCTTGCAGCCAACAGCGCCACCTTCCCGAGAATGTGCTGCATGACCAGGCAAACGCCACCTGTGCGTGAGTGTGTGTGGTTCGAGGGACCTGGGTGAGCTCAGCTCTGTCAGACGGCAACCATCAGACCTCGGAGAACCCCTCATGGTGTGTCTCCTCCCCACACACACCCGAGTCTGTGGACCAGGGACTCGAGAGACAGAGCGTCGTCACGCACCTGGGACCCCGAGCCTCCCAAATGCAGCTGTCCCTCCGAGGAGTCTCTCTAATTCCCCAAACTAAGTACAGAAAGGTGGTTGGTGATGTCCTCTGTGGTCCCCTTTCCACGCGCTCATTTCCCAACTGAAAAGGCGATCGAGCCTGTTTTTCCTGCCTGTGTGAGGGGCGGGAAGGCGGGAAGGTGGGAAGAGGAGTGAGGGCCAGAGGGCAAAGGAGGCATGTGTGGGCCTTCACCTGTCTCCCCGAGGCCCACCCCCACCCACCGCAGCGGCCCAGGGCTCACCAGAGATGCGTCCCCACCCACATGGTCTCTGCTGCTCTTTGCGCCCTCTTCCTCTTCCTGCCCCCCAACCACACCCCTTTCGTCCTGCCCCTGTGCTGCTGGACATGGAGACAGGAGCTGAGTTTCACAGCCCAGAGCCCTGTGCGCTGGTCGGTGGCAGGCTCGCCCAGCTGCACCCAAGGCTGCCCCGGGCTTTCCTCTCCCCCCCAGGGTGGTTTCTGCTCAAGGTCTGGTTCATTCGCCCAAAGACAGAAAAGCACGTAGGCAGCCTCTGGGGCAGGTGCATGTGGTCACGTCTGAGTAACCGAACAACAGTTTAAAAGCAGGGCTCACAAGGGCCATTTCCTGACTCGCTGGCCCTGCGGGGTGTCAGCGGTCCCTGAGAGCCTGCTACAGTGCAGAGGCAGGCGGAGATGCTGGGAGAGGGGCCACGGGGTTCAGACAGTCCCCACGCTCCTGGACAAGCACGGTCTGCCACCAGCCCCCTCCCTGGGTGCTCAGGCCCGGGCGGCGGGCTAACGGCCAGCGGTCAGGGTCTTCCCAGAGCCCAGGGGTCATGAGAACGACACCCAGCATGCAGGGGCCGGGGACGGGCGGTGAAGCCCCATGTGGCCGACCTCTTAGCAACCAAGCCCCTAGCTCCCTCCAGCACTTGACAACGGCTGGCAGCTCCTTCCAGGACGACTGTCTGAGCTAAGACCTGGGCTCAGACGTCCTTCTCCGCCGCTGGCCCCACCGCACCAACGAGACCTGTAGCTATTTGTTCTGCGTACCGACTCCCTGGGTAAAGTTTGCAGTAATGGGAAGTGTCTGACAGAACAGCTAGGCAAACACTGTCACCCCCGGCCAGGCCCGGCCTGGAGCCCCTGGGAACAGGGCGTCTCCCAGGAGGGCTGCCCTCCAGGGAGACGACCCGCGGGGACTCTGGAGGGTTCCCACGGGGCTCTGCCCAGCCACCGAAGGCCGGTCCTCCCCCACGGCCTGGAGCCCAGCAGACGAGCCAAAGGCAGCCTGGCTGTTCCTTTGAGAAGCAAGAAGGAATCTTTTTGACCTGAGCCGCTTGGACGGTACAGCTCCCAGGCCTTGAAGGTCATACTTGACTCAGGTGCACAGGAGCAGCAGGTGCCGGCTGCGGCCTCGGGCTCCCGGGATGCCCCCTACCCGCCTCTTTGCCGGCTGCCTGTGTCCTGGGGCAGGAGGAGGGAGCTCAGGCATGTCTTCCCCCCACTCCCCCCCGCCCCCGAGCCAGCCAGCTCTGAGCAGAGCCAGCCGCCCAGACAGCTCTCCAGGGCAACCGTGCACACAGCCGAGCAGGCCCCAGCGCTGCAGCCCGAGCTCTGTCCGCACCCCCAGCCTGTGAACACGGCTCGGAGCCCTGCCGCAGGAGTGGGGACCGCCTCCCCGACGTGGGCAGGGCCGTGGGAAGTCCGCTTGCTTTTGATCGCAGAACGTGGACCCTTAGTGAAAGGGGACCTCCCCTCACCCCCGCCCCCCTGGGAGACTGTGTGTTTGATGACCCCTTCCCCAGCCTCGTAAGTTACATTGTTTCCACTCAGAGATCTTCCTTTGCTGGAATCCATGAGCGAGCTTCATTTACACGCAGGAATCAAATCTTATTAATTATTGAACCCACATCGTTAGCATATATATGCTAGACGCTCGATAAAAGTTTTGATGTGAACCGGACTAACAATGCTTCAGTTCAAAGAGGAAAAGAGGAGAGATATATGGAGTTTGCTCTGAGAACTCTGAGTCCCAGATTCTGCTGTGTGTCCCAGACGCACCAGCTGGCCTCTCTGAGCTGCGGTTTCTCCCTGGGAGAGTGCGTGGAACAGCACAAAGCCTAGGCGTGTGGTGAGGACCCGACGGCGCAAGGTCCGGCCAGCAGCAGCGTTTCCCAGCAGGCTCGTGGGTGTTTCTAGCGTCTCTCATTGCCATGGCGTTGGCCTGGCCAGGTGGGAGGGGCGTGGACGGAGCCCCTTTCCACTCGGCCACGAGGATCAGTGCAGGCCCAGAAAAGCCGGCGCCACAGAGCAGAGCTGGGGGACACTCGGCACTCGTAGCGTTACTCCTGTTGGGCACCCTGGCTGGGCTGGACCAAGGGGAGGACCCAGAGGTGAACCGGTCCCCGGACCTGCTGGGGAGGCCGGGCTCACGCGTGAGTAACTAGAGCACTGAGCGCAAAGCACAGGAAAGGGCGGGAGTCTGGCAGAGGGGGCGCTCGGGGGAGGGCCTGAGTGCTGAGAGGGGCCGCTCAAGAGGGGGCACTGGGAGAGGGGCTTCCTGCCCGACACATGTCCCGTGAGTCCCCTCCTTGCACTGGGGTTTCTGATTCGTGCCTCTGGGGAGATCCTCCGTGTGTCTGTCTGTCTGTGTGTCCATCGGGCAGGGACTGGGTAGCAGAGGTGCGGCCTTGGAGAAGGTTGACTCACACCAGTTCGCAAGGCAGCTGCTGGCTCTGAGGACTTCGTATGAATCAGGAAAGGCGCCCCTTCTAGGTGGACCATTTAGCAAAGGTCCCCCTTTCCGGCCCAGGCCCACGGCTAAGCATGAGGCCCGGGAACTTCAACTAAACCAATGAACAGGGTGAGGGGGGAGAGCGGGGATGGGGTAGGGGGGCAGGGGAGAGTCTGACAGCTCATCCAAACCTTGGCAGCCTGTCAACACCAGCATCAGCAGGAAAAACAGACAGAAGCTCGGAGAATTCTCTGTGTCAGAGCATGTTAGTCATTGTACACGCTAATTCCCGGAACCACCCCCCCCACCCCCCAAGGTGGGGATCGGCTCCTCGAGCCAGTTCCTCGGGACTCTAGGTCGCCCTGCCCTCCCTGGGGGGCTCGGAGGGAATGAGAAGAGGTGCATCAGTAAAGGTGCACGGTCTAGAACTGGGGGCTCCGAGTCCTGTCCCCTCTGTCCCCACTCTGTGTCCCCTCTGCTCCAACTCCGAAGGCCAGCTCCACCCACAGGCCTGCGGCTTCCAAGACGCCACAACTCTGAGCAGATGGCTCTTGATCAACTATTTTCAGAGATGTCACTATTAATTATCAGAGCAGCGCTCACAGGCATTATAAGTCCCAGGCTGGGTCCTAATTATAAACCCGTCCCCGTGAGGCCGCCACAGAACAGTCACCGAGTGCTGGCTCCCGGGGACAGATTACCAGGAGCACAGAGGTGAGCTCGAGTGGCCGTGCAACAGAACTGCGGCGGTGTGGTCGTGCGAGGGCTGAGCTGTGAAACACCCCCGTTTCAGAAAATGCCACAGACAAACGTGTTTGTCCTAGATGCATTGTTCGCCGACGATCGTTTGCATTGGGACTGCCGTGACGCCGTGGTCACAGGGGAGGGAGGGAGGGCACTGTCTGTCTGGGGGTCTCGGTAGGACGAAGTTAGCCTGAAAGCGGCCAGGTGAAGGCTGCCCACAAATTCCAGGGACAGGGGCCCTTGACTCAGGCGGAGGCCCCCTCTGCACGCCCCGGCACTCCTGACGTCTCTGTGTGGGCGTCTCCCAGCTCCGGCCCCACCCCGCGTCCCACACTGAGCCTGTGGCCCTGCTCACCCTGACCGTTCCCTGTCTCAGGACCGTGACGTCCCTCCTTCCCCTTCCACACAACCTTCCACGAGGTCTTCCACCTCCGCCTTCAAAGCAGATTTCAACTCCACTGACTTCTTCGACTCTTCTCCAACCCCCGACTCCAGCCCCACACTCCCAGTCCAACGGCCACCGTCTCTGTTTGGGAGTCTCCCCGGGACCTTCGCCCTGCCGCCCTCTCTTCCTTCTTTCCGGTTTACCCTTCCCAGAGCTGGGGGTGGGGGGGGTGATGTATTTTAAAAATAAAATTGTGTTCATTTCAGCTGCCCTCTGGAAGTCTGTGACTGTGTGTCCCCTGTTTTCCCTCCACCCCCAAGTGCTTTAGCCCCAGGCCCCTCCCCGCTCCTGTCACTCAGCAGCCCAGCCCGCCCACTGCCTCTGGGTCCCTGCGAGTCTGGGCCCCGCATGGGTCTGGGCTCTGCACATGCACCCTCCCCCCCACCTTGAGGTGGCCTCCCTTTCCAGTTTGACTGATTCCTGCCACTGGCCTCCAGCATCAGCCTCACTCCTAAGAACAGGTGTCCCTGGGCCCCCAGACAGGGCTGCTCCCTCCTACGCCCTCCTGGCTTCCTGTGTCAGCTTTGACGATGCTTCCGTCACAGGGAGACGCTCCTCTCCAGCCACTTCCCCATCGACCCACAGGCCCCACAAGGCCGAGATGGGACTCCTGGCCACACCATGTGCCTGGTGCCTGGTGTAGGAGAGGAGACACATCCTAAACACCTGCTGACGGAGGGATCGGTCAGTCACAGAGGAGACACATCCTAAACACCTGCTGACCGAGGGATCGGTCAGTCACAGAGGAGACACATCCTAAACACCTGCTGACCGAGGGATCCGTGAATGAGCGTGTGAGTGAATGAACCCGGCCCAGCCACTGGAGCAGCAGCCCACCAGTGGCTCGTGCAGGCGGCCCCAGAGGCAGAAGGGTTCCCTGGACAGAGGGGGGTGCTCCCTCGCTGACTTTACACCAGTTTGTGGACATACAAATCCGACAGCATGTGCCTGGGGAGTCTCCCAGGAGTGGCAGTCTCGGGTGACTCGAACAGGGAGGCTAGCCAGAGGGACTGGTGGAGGCTGAGGCCGGGTTCAGACTCAGAACCGCGAAGGGCCAGCCGGCCGTGGTCCGGTCAGAGGTGTTCGGACCACAACCGGCCACGGCAAGGACCCCTCTCCCAGCACACACCTGAGCTGGTCGTGTAGGTGAAAAGTTGCTGTTTATGTTCATGCCCACGAGTACATTTTCCAGTGTTTATTGGCCATAAGAAATACTGTATCAGTTAATTACCTGCTCGTATCTTTTCCAAAATTGTTGATTTTTTTAAAAAAGGTATTAACATATAAAAACTTCTACATGCTGTTCATTAAACATTTGTCTGTGATAGTATTTTTATGGTCTTGCTTATTTTTACATTTTATAGTCATTCATTACAAGTGGTTTTGATTTGCAGGTAATCGGAATTGCCTGCCTTTTTCTTTGGAATATTTACATGTTATTTCTTGTTTAGGAAGGTCACCTACATGCAATCATCGTTTGCTTCTTTAAAAAACATTTGTATATGATTTTGCCCATTTACATCTTAGCCCATTTGGAATTTGTGTTCATATATATTATAAGTGCAATGTGTAACTATATTATTTTCTTACAGATACGTAGTTAACTTTTGTCATAATTTATTAACTAATTCCTGAAATTTCAACCCTGATTTGGAATGACCATGTCATCACATATTGAATCAATATTATGTTTCTGGTCTCTTTTTTTTTTATTCATTGATTCATCATTTTACTTATCTAGTTTAGACGACTTATAGTCTAGGTTTTTCCAGGTTATTTCTTTTTCTTATATAATTGAAGTATAGTTCACATATTGTATAATTTACCCAATTACAGCGGGCGATCCAATAGTTGTTAGCATACTCGTGAGTGTGTGCAGTTGTTAGCACAGTCGGTTTTAGAGCATTTCCGTCACCCCCGAGAACCCCCCACCCAGTGGCTGTCACTCTTCTCCCGCAGCTCCCCGGTCCTGGGCAACAACAACTATTTTTCATCTGTACGGGTTTGCCTACTTGGGGCCTTTTGTGTGAATAGAATCACACACGGTGTGGTCTTCTAAGTCTGGCTTCTTTCACTTAGCATGGTATTTTCAAAGTTGATCCAGGCTGTGGCATGTGTAAGTGCTTTCTTTCTTTTTTTTTTTTTACTTCTTTTTTTGTCATGTAAGATCACATTGTATGCACACACCACATTTTATGTATCTGCTCATCAGCTGAAGGACTTCTGGGATTCTTTCCGGGTTTAGCCATCATGAATAATGCTGCTGTAAACACTCGTGTACAAACGGATGTGTGTTTTCCTTTCTCTCAAGTGTGTCGCTGAGAGTGCAGTTGCTGGGTCACGTGGTCACTCCACGTTGAGCCTGTCCGAGGTTTCTTGGGGCTGTGTGCCGCCTCACCACCTCCCCGCTGTGTGTGGGGGTTCCGATCTCCCTGTAGCCCAGCCAACGTGTGCTGCTGTCGTTGTGCTGTTGTAGCCACTCTGGGGTTTGCAAAGGGTGTTTCACTGCGGGTGGAAGGGGTTTTGACTTGAGCGTCTGTCTTGTCACATGCCGACGGAGTGAGACCGCATCTCTGGGTGAGAGAGCACTGCGTCTTGGATGTGGAGACAGGCAGCTCAGAAGCGTGGTTTCCCTGACGGCTTCGTGCCTGCCTGCCAGCAGTGACATTGGTGTGTCCTTGAAAAATAGTGGTGTCTATTCACAAGGCAAGACCAATTTTCAGCCTTCAAGATCACAATATATTTGTGGGCCTTTTGCAAATACCCTGTGCCCTAAGTACTTAAAAATACTGGCTTAAATCGTTTGATTCATTTTTACTTACAACTGCCCCCCTCTCAATCGATAGAAAAACACTAGGGTCTTAGTTTTGCTGGGGTGACGTGCCCATAGTTTTGGATTATCCAGGAGGAAGGACATCGCCAATGTTAGAATTTTTCTTTGTTGTCTGTGTAACATTTTTACACTTTAATGTCTTTTGGTCCCACATACGCCCATAACATCATTAAATTTGTCCCGTTCAGCAGCCTTGAGGGGGGTAGTTTCAGAGGTACGGAGCTACCTCTTTCAGATAAACACTGAAAATAGCTTAATAAGGGGAGTGGAATTTTCTAAAACTGTGTTTCAGGTATGCGCAGAAATGATGCATTTACTTTGTTAACTCTTACTCATCTGTGGCTTTTGTTTCTTTTCTGATAAAACACTGTCACAGCTATCTGAGGATGGTTGTTTCCCCCACATCTTTTAAAAAATATTTTATTTACTTATTTTTAGAGAGGGAGGGGAGGGAGAGATAGAGATAAACATCAATGTGTGGTTGCTGGGGACCGTGGCCTGCAACCCAGGCATGTGCCCTGACTGGGATCAAACCTTCGATGCTTGGTCCGCAGCCCGCACTCAATCCACTGAGCTACGCCAGCCAGGTCCCCCATATCTCTTACAAGTTCTATACCCGGGGCCAGAAACTTGGGCCGAGTTCCGAAAGAGCAGAGTGTTGGGGGCTGGGTGAGCACCCCCGCAGTTCTCACCCCAGGACTTCCACGAAGGGTATTTCTTCCTCGGCTGAAGGACAGTCCCCACCCTATGCGGCACCGAGGCACCTCGCAAGCACAGTGATGGATTTCTGCTGCTGCAAACTGCTGAGTTTGGCAAATCCCTTCGGCAGAGCAGAAAGTGCCTAAGCATCTCGCCCAGCTGTGGCCATGTTTTGCTCTTGGAGCTACACAGCGGGGCATTACTCATCCCTTAGAGAAAGGTGATTAAAATGTCCCACAAGACAGTAAATGGCATGAAGCAGGTGTCTGCGAGAGAGGCTGGGCTTTCCAAAGCCAAACAGGATGATCTAGTGCTCACCCCCGTGTCCTGGAGGCCCCGTTTATGTCTCGACTCGCGGTTACGGAAGACGTGAGGCAAAAATCACGTCTCAGTAGCTGTTCATGTTCCAAGGCAAAGGATCTTAGTCTGATTTTATCTGCTAGGAGTGTGGTTGGGACAATTTTTATTAATTAACCATCCAATTCTTTTCGAAGCCTTGACTATAGTATAGTGTTTTCACCACTGTACCTCCACGATTTGGCGTCATGGAGGCTTAGAAAGGCTAGGAGGAATTCTGAAGACAAGGAGGATGGTTTACTAACTCTGTCTGGTTGAGCCTGAAATGTTCCCTGCCTCTGTTTATCATGTTTATCTTCCAGACGGGATGATTTTAACCGAGAGGCCTGTCTGCCCTCGGCGGCCCTGGCAGACACGGCTAATTCATCACTGACTCCTCCTGCCCTAGAATTCTTCCCTCCATTCAATCACAGACAGCCACGAGAGACTGGTCAAGGTGTCACGCTAATATGCCTTTGGGGCTTACGTTTGGGCTATTTGAAACTAATATCCTTTCTGGACATGCATTTCATTAATGAAAGGGTTCTGTGTCTTTAAAAAAATGACAACCACTAATCCACTAAAGTTCCCTCATTTTAGAGATAAAAACAGAAGCTCAGCCAGAGCCAAGGTCATGCCGCAAGGCCGTGGCAGACCGAACTCCGAATTTGTCTCTGGTCGCCCAGGAGCATGGGCTCTCTGACCCCTCCTCTCGTCTCTCGCCTTGCGCCATCTTCACAACTGTCTCCTTTGGACGGTCTGACCCACGCACGAGCGCTGTCGCCTCCACACCCGCGGGCCACCCTGCGGAGCGGTGACAGGGCTGAGTCTGCTCCCGTAGCTCAGGACAGCCCTGGGCAGCACAGACCTGCACCCAGCTGGCGGGGGAGGGGGGGGGGGGCGGGGGTGGAGGAGGAAAGGGAGCAGCCTCGCTGGGCGGGCTAAGCCCCGTGCTCTACGTGTGGCGTCTCGTCGAAGTCTGACCTGAGTCCGACAGGAGCTCTGAATCAGCTCCCGAGGGAGAGCAGGGACCCAGTATGATGAGGCCGGAGGGGGCAGGCCGGAGACGTAAAGAAAGGCCTGCAGTTCCCATAACGAGTAAGAGCCTCGTCTAGATTTGCACTGAACATGGTGTTATTCCAAAGCTGGCGCTTTTGCAAATTTAAGGAATAGACAGATTTATTTTTGAGGAAAAGTAATATGAATAACTTAATAATGTAGTAAGTCTATCATTCTTGAATATACACCCATCAGTCTGTCTTCTGTGGGGTCCCATTTGAGAAGCGCCACCAGGCAGAGGGGCGGAGCAGCGAAGCGGTGAGGAGCTCCCAGCCCCGCAGCCAGACGGCCCTCTGGTCCGGCCCGGCCTCCAGCTGTGCAGAACGGGGCAGCTCACTGAACATCTCCGTGCCCACTCCCTCTGCAAGATGCAGACGACAACAGAACCCGTCTTGCAGCGCTGCCATGCAGATAAGGTGAGCGCATGCATTTGAAAACCCACAGAACGGCAGCTAGGTACCTGTACAGAGAAGGGAACACCTGTGCGGCCAGCTCCCGACTGTGGGCCAGGTGCGACCCGGAAACCAGGCCGTGTCTTCTGAGGACCCCAGAACACATGTATGTTGACTTGTTTATAGTAGAAGCAAAACGGCAACACAAATTATAAAACCAACACATTCTTAAGCATTGTGATGTCAGAAAATATGGCCTCCAGCCTAGTCTGAGAAATACCGCAAAGAACTGTAGAACATGGGGTGAACCGTGGCTCCTACTACGGGTGAAGTGAGGCCTGTGCAGTCAGCATCGTCTAGTTCACGATTGTGAAAGAATCCCAAGGGGACCCGGTCCGGCCAGGGAAACAAGCCTCAGTCTCACCCACAGCCAGCAGAAGGGCAGCGCTCTGACCGTGCACTCCTTGTGACTGGTTGCTATTTGCAGGCAGGAGCTCAAGCCCAGCATGGACATAATCCACAGCCGGAGGCGAGAGCCTGCATCCTGAGCCACTCGTACCAGCAGTGGAGCTGGGCACAGAGCTCCTCGCTCTCCTGGCCGTTCTGGGTCCCGGGTCCTCCCTAGGCAACGTCTCAAGCTTTGTCACCGAAGAGATGCGGGACATTTTCAGTCATTCCAGCTGTGCAGCCAGATCCGAAGCAGAAAGACTTTGACCCCCTTAGAACAATGAACGCTGATTCATCAAAGGAAATGATGCAAAGGGCAGGGAAACAGATGCTGAGTTATCCAGCAAACAGCACAACTTGCCTCTTCTCCACTGCTCCGGTCTTCTCTTCCTAGTTCTTGTGTCCAAGCGCGTTTGCATCCCAGAAGCGACTGGAGAGCTTTGGGCATTTTCTCAGGACCCAGCAGCTGGTTGGTGAAAGGGGTCAAGGGCGGAGAGAGTGCTAGGCAGACGCAGACGGCTGAAACTGCCGTGGTGGAATAAAGCGTCCCCATCATTGCAATCCGATCCGTCTAACCACTGAGCTAGAAGCTCCTGAAGTAGAAAGGCCTTCTGGAAACCTCACAGGCTGGTTACTCTACGATAAGAAGACGGGATCCAGAAAACTAGTGTCTCTCCCCAGGGCGAGGGCCAAACCCCTAGTTTTAACAGCTGGGGTGGAAGGACTCGGCTTTCCGCGTCTACGTTCCCAAGCCCGTGTGGTTATTCACCTTCTGTCTCTGCCCTCCAAGCACTCTTGTTAGAAATTCAGGAACGATGCCAGCTACCAAGGTAGACGGATCTGGAGGATATGACAAATAAAGTAATCTAGCACTATTATTAACAGCAGGCATGTCGCTCCTAGGCTATTTTATGGCTCCTTTTCAATGCACCATTTTTATCCAAAAAAAAGGGGGGGGGGGAATGGATTCTGATGTCTAGGGCCGTTACAGCGGCCCGAGATGAAGGGGGCGCCTCGGACAAAGCAATTGACTTTCCCGTGGTTGGCAGGTGAGTAAATTGGGTTTTGCTAGGAGTTATTAAATATGGTTTTGGGCAGATTTACTACCTGCTGGGTTTCCATGGCAGTGGCATCTATAAATACAGCAGGCCAATGGCATGAATCTTTTGTCCTTCATTCACGGCCGTCTCCGATGTGCAGACAGACGGGGATCATGCACGGGGACGACGCGGGCAGGCAGCGTGCCAGCGCTGCTCCTCTAACTTCTGTCCAGCATCGGGGTGGCAGGTGACGCCCAGCCCCTGGGGCTGCACTCCAGCCCATCCTGTCCTTCTGCGTGAGCGGCGAGTGTGGTCTGGTGCTCCTGGGCACAGCTCTTCTGGCTGGTTGTGGTACTCACCCAGATTGTCCCCACTCTTGGCCTTTGCCGCCCTGCCCCTTGAGGTGTCTCTGCTAACCCTGGAACTCAGGGTGTCCTGATAAGAACCCCCCATCCCTGCATCCAGGAGGTTTACTCTATTGACCCTGCTGCTGGGGAAGCTGCCGTACCCCCTTGCTCTCTGGACTGTCCCCCATCTCCCATTTCCCTCCCTGAGCCCTGCAGAAAGACCATGGTACATGGCACCGCTGATTCGGACCCCAGATGACCTCACTCTGGAGGCCAAGTTCACCATCATAACACTGTCAGGCCTTCCCAGTGTTACTGGGTCACAAATGTAATACACCGTGGACTTTCACAGAGGGGACCCCTGGCAGCTTCTTGTCCATGGTGGCCTCATTTGTGTCACTTCTCTCTTTTCCATGGAATGAGACTTCCTGCCAACAGGGACTTTGCTGGAGGTTTGCCGACTGTGAGACTAAGTCCTCCAGGTCCTCCCTCCCTCCCTAGCCACCACGATGCGGTGTGACACTTGCAAAGAGAGGTTCTCCCTGACCCTGGGCTACCAGGAGCCCAGCCCAGGGCACTGTGGAACACCAGCCTGGCCCGCTGTGCTGGTGTGCTCCCCAGGTGTGCTCCCCCAGGTGTGCTCCCCTCTGGGTATGTCCTCCAGAGTGGTCCCCCACGTGTGCTCCCCTAAGTGTGCCCCCTTGTGCCCTCCACCCTGGGCCTCAGAGCACCAGCAGCTGGTGGGGTCTCCTACTCCAGGCCTCTGTGAGTAGCTTGTGGGCCCATCCGGTCCTTCTGCCTGGTCACTGGTTGGAGTGGTCACCTTTGACCCACGCCCTTCGCACCTGGTCCCCACTCACAGCCAGTCCGGGAACAGACGACTCCCACCTGCACACCAGTCGGTCAGCCCAGCACAGCCTTCCTCTCCCAGACCCCGCCCCCTGGGCTGACACTGGCCCCACGGTCCCCACCGCTCAGGTCTGTGTGCCCGGGAAGCCCAGACGCTCTCCCGCTGGGGGTCTCAGCCTTGGCCGTGAATGCCTTCCCATTTGGGGCCTGAGATGTTACCATTGTCGTTATAACAACTTCCCCATATTGTTAATATTATTGAAGCTAATTCCGATAATCACGTTACATAAAGCATTTCAAATAATTTTCTCCATTACCTGGTGAGACAGCTCTACTCTCAATCCAGGTCAAGTAAATGGCCCCAGGTCACCCGAATGGCACGTAGCAGCCATACGATTCAAACCCAGACAGCGTGGCTCCAATACCACCACCCTAGTTAATATGCCTTTAATTAGGTGCTAGACGGAGGGTCCCCCAGCAGGGAAGGGTGAGTCACCCCGCTTCCCTGAGGGGTTCTCCAGAAGACTGGCCCAGCACCCGCACAAACTCTGTCTGTGCTTGTGGTTTAGCGTGGGGGCTCCCTAACCTGCCATGGGTCTGAGGCAGGGGGGGTGACAGCCTGTGTCCCCCACCACTGGAGGGGGGGGCTCTGTGGCCCCGGGCCAGCTGGGGTCCCACCTTCATTTCCTCTATAGCACCAGATGCGAGGTAGGTGCTGGATGCAGAAATGTCGTTGAGTGGGTCGTCAGCATCTTCGAGAGCGTGCCATGGGAGAGAAAGCTATTTATTATAAAACGCACTTTGGAAAGGCAGAAGACCGACCAAGTGCTGAGAGTGGGGAGAAGCGTTTGAGAGAAGTGAGGGAGAGCTGAAACAACGCTGCAAGAAGGGAGCGGGCACAAAGCAGCCCCATAAATCACACCAGCGGTGTCCGTCCCGACACGGCCCCTCCCCACGCTGTGTCCCCGGCACTCGGCCATTCATCACTCCTGCTTCGTGCAAGTGCTACAAAAATAGCGTCTGGCCCAAAATGTGAATGGGAGGCAGTTTAGAAACAATAGCGAAATGTTGACCCATCTGAGTTCCTGAATTCTCTGTGGTGTTTCCAGCTCTTCCCCAGCCTCGAGTGCCATCCCCACGGACGGACGGAACAAGAAGACAGAACAAGACGGAACAAGAGGACGGAACAAGAGTGACAGAACTGGAGGGAGCGGCGCCTTTTCCTGGTTTCCGGTGGGAAGCCCAAGGTCAGCCTCCCCCTCTGTTGTATGTGTTGGGGGTGGGGGGGAACAGCTGCTTGGGGGCAGCCTGGAGATGAGCTATAGCGTCTGCAAACTAGCACGGGCGGGGGTGGGGGTGGGGCAGTGTAGAGGAGACATGGAGACAAAGTACTTTCAGAAGAAAGTGTTTGCAGGCAGTGAACGCAGAGCACCCCTCCCTCCCACCCACGTCCTTTCTGTCCTTTCTGTCCTTTCCGGAGCTCTCTGAGTGACAGGAGTCAGCTCTGCAGTAGGAAAGAGATACCTGGAAGCTGTTCTCCAAGGAGATACTTTAAACTCTGCCTCTGGCCTCAGAACATTGTTTACACCATTAATCTGTGTTCGTTAAGGGGCTGGTTTCCCCTTTGGAAGGTAGACTTCTGGATCAGTGGTTACGGCCAGTGCACCCCTAGGGGACAAGACTCGGGCCTCCCACTGACACACTCCTGTGCTTGTGGCCACCCAGCAAGGGCTCAGCCGTGGACCCGGCCCTGTCCTCACCCCATCCTCCGTGTGGTCCTACCCATCACCAACTGTCCCATATTTATTTTTATAAATATTTTATTTGTTATTCATTTTTTTAGGGAGAGGGGAAAGGAGGGAGAAAGAGAGAGATACATCAGTGTGTGGTTGCCTCTTGTGCAACCCTGGCAGAGGACCTGGCCCACAACCCAGCCATGTGCTCTGACTGGGAATCGAACCTGCGACCCTTTGGTTTGCAGGCCGGCACTCAATCCACTGAGCCACACCAGCCAGGGCCAAGGGTCCCATATTTAACACGCCCCAGAGTTTGGGCGAAGAGACTCGCACACAGCATCCCTCTCAGAGCTCACAGCAGCCCCACGTTAGCTCCTGTTTTTCCCCTTTTCAAGGATGAGAACATTGAGGCCAGCGACTGGGCAGGAAGTCAGACTCAGGCTGATTGGACGCTGAGGTCAAGCCATCAGCAGCTGAGCCTGGGTGGAAGGCCGCGCCGATAGGATGGAAGACAGCGGGGCATCGGGCACGGCCCGCGGGCTCGGAGCACTCCGGGCGGCTCCTCCTGGCCCTGGAGCTGGTGCTAACCCTGTGCCAGCCCTTCAGCGTGTCTTCCTTGGGCCAGCGGGGCAGCTGCCACCACAGGGTGGGCTCTGACTCCCAGAGGAAGGACCGGGCGGGCCTCCTCTGAGCCCTGCCACCCCAGACCCTGCAAATGCATTTCCTGGGACACGGGAGGTCAGGCTCAAGCTTGCAGGGGCACCGCCTCCCCAGCCCCCACCCTCTACACCAGAGGGGAGAGACCGATACCTCAGAGAGGTTACCGTTTTCATCTCTTCCCGCCCAAGTGCTCTGCTCAGAAGGAAAGGTCTGCGATTTGCAGCTCCCGGGTTTTTATCTGTGAGGGATCTTGCTTCTCTCACGAAGTCCCTCGCCATGTGCTTGGCTCTGTCCCCTGCATATGAGGACAGTAGAGACTTTTCTGGAGAACGGCTGCCCAACTCGCTCCAGATTTTTGAGATCCAGCGCCCATTCTCCTTGCTGGCATGGTATTAACAAATGTGTTACCACCCCTTCACCCGTGCACCGCTGGTTGGGCAGGGAGCTCGCCTGACACGTTCCAGAGGGACTCCCGAGGGCCCTTGGTCAGTTGTGTCCCTTGCACAGGGCAGCTGTCTGTGGGGCCGAGAGGACGGCCTACCTGGACGCTCAGCACACTCCAGGTGCCCGAGTTCCGGAAGTCCCTGCTCAAAGGTCCCTGAGCCCGCTCTGGAGCCTACCAGAACTCTAGGTCGGAGAGGTGGCCGAGGGGTGGCTGCTTTGGGGGGTACGGACAGAGCTTTCAGGGGTAGGACACGTGGGTGGGGGGGATATTCCCACGGGTGCATGTGAGGAAGCCGGAGATGCAGGAGGAGCCCAGAGCGGGAAGAGAATGAGGAATTCAGGACTGGGGGTGGGGGGTCCCGGGTTACAAATTCTAAAGTAGAACACAGACTTCCAGGTCATATTTTAAATTGAGACTTAATTCACACACAGGGCAACTCACCCTTTCAAAGTGTACAAGTCAGCAGTTGTCAGTGTGTTCACAAGGTTGCACAGCCATCATCGCCACTGCCTCATTTTGGGACATTTTGGGACCCCCAAAGGAAACCCAACACACATCAGTAGCCGCCCTGCTGGTACCACCTGTCACTTTGTGTCTGAACTTCCCAGTTCTGGACACTTCACATGAGCAGAATCAAATGGTCTGTGGTCTTCTGTGACAGGCTTCTTTCACTCAGCTTAATGTTTCCACGGTTCATCCGTGTTGCAGCTCGTGCCGATACTTCCGTCTGGGCTGATACCATTGCATTGTTTTGTGCATCTGTGCGTTCACTGACGGGCGTCTGAGTTATTTCCACTTTTTAGCTAGCATGAATAATGACACAAGAACCATTATTAGTTTGTCTGTGGACATGTGTTTTAAATTCTCTCGGGTGCTTACTGAGGAGTGGAATTGCTGAGTCACAAGTTTATTTTTTAAGAATTTCCGGACTGTTTTCCCAAGTGGCCGCACCATGTCCCATTCCCGCCAGCAATGCATCGTGAGGGTTCCGATGTCTCTGCGTCCTCACCAGCGTTTGTTAGTGTCTCTCTTTTTTAACAGAACCATCCTTGTGGATACAAAGTGATTATCTCACTGTGATTTTGCTTGCATTTCCTTAACGACCACTGATGTCGAGCATCTCCTACTGTGCTGTTCCGGCCATGTGTGTGTGTTCCCTGCAGGAATATCTGTCCAGCCCTCTGCCTCTCCCTTCCTGGTGCTCCGGCGGCTCCTCAACTTCCCAGCTTTGCTTCAAGCCCCAAACTGTCTCTTCTTTTAGCCGACCCAGGGCTGCTGCTTCCTCCACGGTGTGGCTGGCTGCCCCCTCTCCCAGCTTCCCCGTTATGCACATGCCCACGTCTCTCGTATTTTCCAGGGATCCCATAAAGTCCAAGAGAGCCCCGCCTCCTGTGGACAGCTAGGTGCCCAGACGGGTGGGGCCGGAGTCCGCACAGGTGCCTGAAACTCTCGGGGCCTGCTCAGTCCGCTTCCTCCTCGCCAGCCGTCGATGCCAGCGCCCTGCCCCCCGGTGCTGATCCTGTCTCCTGTCCTCCGGAGGTGGAAAGACAGGCATCAGAAACTGGCAGAGCAGTGACAGATGTTTGGAGAAGTCCACTTCTGTCTCAGTCCTGCACGGGCTGCCTCACCAGAACTGAGGCATCGAAACCCGGGCGCTCCCCCTCCGCCAGGGTCCCCAGAAGGCACACCATCTGTGCGGGGGCTTTTCCACGTAAATACGTGCCCTGGATCCGCACAAACGGGATGTGGTTCGGCCGCCCTGGCCTTTGGGAGCAACACCTCCACTGCAGTGTCCAGGACCCCACCAGACGCCGGTGAAGACAGGGTCAGCGTCTTAAGAATTCCCCGCCGTCCCACATTCTTCAATTAGGAAGGATTTTTTACTGCTGGGAAATGCCGAGCACAGTCCAGAGGAGACAGAGGTAAAAGCACAGGCGGCCAGGTTAGTGCCCGAGATGCTGGGGTCCAGGGGCTGCCCACGCACTGGCCCGAAGCTCAGAGAAAGTCCATCCCCACCAGGTGAGAGTTAAAGGGGGGCCGAGGCGAAACCCCCTTGGCTGTGGAAGGAGTGGCCCCCCCTCCCTGAAACCTTAATTAAAGTTAGAAGACGTCCTTCCCCCGCCCTCCCACCCCTGCAGGAGGTGGCCGGCACCTTTCTTCTCCATTCATTCCACTGCAGACTAAGCTCCTGGGCATGGGGGTGGGGGCCGGGGGGCGGCAGGACCGGACCCCAAACCACCGCAGCGATGTTTCCGGGCATCCGTAATCCGACTGGGGACTCCCGTGAGCCACCCCAGCCCAGGTGGCGTCACTTCATTCATCTTCCCTTCGAGCACAAGCCTCTAGTCTTTGCTGCCTGCCGCCCAGCTCCATGTGTCGGTCCAAACATTCACTGGCCTTCCGAGTGGAGATTCCTTGCTTGTTCTTTCCTCCGGGTATTAGTAACAAACAGGTGCCGAACCGCAGCTCAGGAAGCACCACACTGCTGCTCCACGGCAGGGGTTCAAATGCACAGGAAGTGGGTTTCTTTCTGAGGAGCGAGGGATGGAGATCGGCAGGGCTGCCGGGGGGCACACGAGCTTCTCGGGGCTTCTCAGTCTGGGGGTGCCTGTCTGCGCAGCCCTGCCCCGAATTCCCATGAAGTGCCTGCCCTTCCTCACTCACAAAACCCCGGCTGCACATCTACGAACCTCGGACATCGACTAACTCTCTTCACCTGCTAACAGAAATCTATGATCTGCCCACCCACCGCCATCTGCTACCACAGTCCATCTCTGGGGGCAAGTACCCCGGAAGGGAACTCCTCCGGGACCACACCACGTGGGCCGTCTGAGAGTGTCCCCTGGCCACAGTCGATTGGGTAATAGTTGGTCACCTGACCAGTGACGGGCCAGTCAGAGACCTGCTCTGCAATTTTGGGGAGAAAAGTCAGTCCTCTGCACTGGAGAAACTGGAGAAGTCGGGAGCTGTCATCGGCTTTGGTTTCTGACACGTGAGGGAGTCCGTTTCCAGAGAAAGAGGTGAAACTTCCACGCAGAGAGGGAAGAATTAAAGAAAAAGAAAGTTCCAGCAGCATGTAGGCTCCCGGTCCTGGGAGCTCCTTCCTTCAGTTAGCTTATCTGAGATCTTTCAGCGGCCTGATGCGGAACCCCCCCTTTTCCCTGGAAGTGGGAGTCCAGGTTTTTTGAACCCCAAATAGCTCCGGTTGTTTCACACGCTTTAGCTCCTCTTCGTCTCGCAGCAGCCCTTTGGGAAGGGGTTATTGCCCGGTTTTGGAAATAATAAAAACGAGGCATAGAGAGGGTAAGTGGAGCTGACTTCAGGACTCAGTCCCACTGGCGACCTTTCAGGCCAGGGTGTCTTCCCGCTTGCTTCTCTGGGAGGGCGCCTCGACTCCCGGGTGGTGCCCTGTCCTCGGTTCCCGGCCCTGCAGGCGAGGACTGGAGTTGAGAGGCGCAGTGACGGTGGGAAGCCGGCTTGCTTCGTGCCCCGGGCGTGCAGCCCCATAGCCCTGGCCGCTACGTGATTCGCTGCTGCCGCTGAGACACCCCTTTGTCAGCTCGGCTGCAGATAGTGTCAGCCGTGGGACCTCGCAGGGGAGGCGCTTACCACCAGCCTTCCCACCTGCTCCAGCGGACTGCCTTGGGATGGGTGACACACTGTGGACCCAGTTCCGCCTCCCTGAGCCAGACCCTTCTCCAGACGCCCAGGGCCCAGCCCTTCCAGAGTCCACGATGCCGATGCCTGACCTGCAGCTTTGAACTCAGCCAGGGGTGTCTGTGTTGTCTCCTGTTCCAAAGACGCCCCGGGGTTTGCTCCAGGAGAGCCAAGGCCACAGCGGCACTCACCTGCATCACCTCCCACTTGCCCCTGCTCCTCCACACCCTCGGGGAGCAGCCAGGACGTCAGCAGCCACAGAGCATCCCAGCCCCGCAGGAACTGGACAGAAGCACCTGGGATGGGAACATGGAGACAAAGAGTCTGAATCGGCAGGCAACAGGCCGTTAGGAAGAGCCTGGGCTGGCTTTGTTCCGTCCTTCCCTTCCCTTCCCTTCCCTTCCCTTCCCTTCCCTTCCCTTCCCTTCCCTTCCCTTCCCTTCCCTTCCCTTCCCTTCCCTTCCCTTCCTTTCCCTTCCCTTCCCTTCCTTTCCCTCCCCCTCCCTTCCTGCTGGGAGCCTGGCCCCAGATGCAGGCAGGGGCTCGCCAGCCCAGTGCCTTCTGGCCCTTCCTAGTTGGCACGAGACAGGGCGGGCATGGCTCGGCTCAGGAAAATGAAAATGAGAATTTTATATGGATCTTTTTTCTTTTTTCTTTTCTTTTTCTCACTGACCTTCCGAGTAGAGATTCCTTCCTTTTTCTTTTCTTTTTCCTCCCTCCCTCCCCCCCTTCCTTCCTTCCCTCCTTCCTTCCTTCCCTCTTTCCTTCCTCCCTTCCTTCCATCCTTCCTCTTTCTTTCTTTCCTGGTGTCTATGTGGGGAAAACAAAGGCTAACCATAAACATTCAAGTAAAAGAGGATGATTTTGTGGAAAAGAAAATCCCCGCCTGTGCACAAGCTGGTGCCCAGTGTGAACTGCTCCCGCTGGTGAGCTGGTTCTCGTATGAACATCTGCTCACCGGCTGTCGATGTGGGAGCAGGGCTGGTCTTACCAATGCGCTCCGCTCTCCTGCGGCACAAACCAGCACGGCAGGGAAGGGGTAGAGGCCGGTCCTGGTGGCCACGCCCACCATGCCCACCACACCCACGGCCAGGCCAAGCGAACTCGAGCTACACAGGGAGCTCGGACCCCTGGGGGCCCTGCGCTGCAGGCTCAAAGCGAGGACATACACGCAGGCTGCGGTAAACGAGGCTTCTCCCTGTGGCGTGGGCCTGAACAAGAAGAAACCCCAGAGATACATCTGTCGTATACATTCCCAGGCCGACAACACAGGTAGCCATCACATGATAGAACTTGACGAGGCTTCTCCATAACTGTTTTTGGACTTGTTTTCTATCAAAATAAATTTGTGTCTTACATCTTTCCAAAGAGGGCTTGAGACAAGCATTTCTAGACAGAGGGTCTTAAGATGCCTCATGATAAAATATACGTCTGACTTCCACGTGACGCAGGTGAGGAGTGCCCCGCCCCTGCAGACTCTCAGACTCCGAGGCGCCGTCACTCATATTCTCCAGTGGCCTGGACGTCTGCAAACCCCTCTCAGGCTGTTAACACCTACCTGCTGGCCTCACTCACCAACAGGTTCCCCAGCTCCTTTGGGTGCCGGCTGCGGCTGTGGCTGAGGGGACACAGCGATGGCTGGGCAGGAGCCTGCCCACGGTCAGAGAGAGACAGGTGGGTCAGACAGCCCAGCTCAGTGCACGTCACAGGACCGGAGGGCCGCCGTGGGGACAGTGAGCTTGCAGGTGCAGCGCACGCATTCCAGACCCCTCCCTGCACCTGCTCCTCACACCTGCAAAAGGGGTTCGCAACCATCCTTTCCGGTGTGGTTGCTCCTGTGAGGGTTCAACGAGGTGATTCCTGGAACTGGTCTCCGAGTGTGCACTAAGCCCTCCGCCCACGAGTGTTTGGGCCAGCTGGCACGGAGGACCCAGGGCTCCATGGACAGGCAGGGCATCGGGGCTGTACAGGAAGTCCTCACCTGCTGTAGCCGAAAGGTGCTTGGAAACTACAAACTTAAGTGAAATGACATATAAGGAAACCAATGTCACCAGAAGGCAATGGATAAAAACAGAGTTAAGTTCCACGGCGTATTTCTGGTCACAAAAAGAGCGCCCAACTTCTAAGGATCCTATTATATGCTGAAATAAATGTGAACTACACACCCAATTAAGAAAGATGAGTGAAAACACGTGAGGGCATTCTTTTCCAGCTGGTTTATTCCAGTTCGGGGTCACTGGTGGGTAGAGCCGCTCCTGGCAGCTCAGGTGGCACCCAGTGTGGACAGCACACTTCCATCAGAGGGCCACACACACTCCAGGTCGCCTCGCGTGCCCAGCTTTGGGGCCTAGGAGGAAGCCCACGCGGGTGTGGGCAAACTCCACACAGACAGCGGCCCGGCCGGGAATCGGTCGTTTTACTTTCTCATCAAAACTACAAGGAGTCGACCTTGAACAAATGAGCGCATTCGAAGGCCTGCTACCGGGTCTACGTCCATGACTCTGCAGCTTTTCCCAGCTGCTGCAACCCTGCTGAACGCCGTGAATTTCACTTTCATGGAACCCCAAAACCCTTCCAACAGTTGTCCCCCAGCTGCTAAGACCAGGGTCGGTGGGGGGGAGGACGGAGGAGGAAAGGCACTTGCTCTGCTCCGTGGACCTCACTTCCTCTTTTCTGTCGCACAACATGCACGGCCTTTGTTTGCCATCACACCACCACCACCACCGCCACCAACGACAACCAAGTCCATTACAAAAATGCTTGTGAAGGGTAGACTGTGCTGAAGGTCTGGGGGGCCGGAGAGGGGTCATCTCCCAAAGTGCTCAGCTCCCGGTCACCGTGCTGGCATACTCTCTGTCTCTCCCCACTACCTCCCCCGCCATGGCGTCCCTGCAGCTCCACCTTCTTGCTGTATTACACAGCTTTTTCCTCAGAGGAATTTTGCTATTCCTCTCCCCAACCAAACAGAAGGCCCTGAAGGAAAAGAGGTGGCTTTTACGTTCCTGCTGCACAGTCCCTGGCCCCCTGCCGAGTGTGCTGAACTCACAGTGGGTGCTCAGTATCCCTCTGGTGAAACAAAGGGTCCCCTTTTATGCCACCCATGCACGAAAAGAACTTCAGCCCCATGCCTACCCTTTTAGGCCTTTACAATCTAGTGCAACACCTCTAATTAGTTCTAGAATGGTCTCGTTGTTGCTACTGACCCAAATGCCTTGTTAAATATTATTGGCAAATAGCAGAGTACAAATTGCTTTCCCCTGCTCATCTGGGAACAGCATAGGGTCAACTCAACCCCACTGGGTCAGAGTGAGGGGACCTGGAGAGGCTGTGTGCCCTGTGGAACTGAGGACGTCACAGAGGTGGTCTCTATGCACTCTGCCGCCCTCCGCTCTGGTGCAGAGTCCAGCCCTGGAAGAGCAGGGGCCCCTAGTGGATGGAGGTGTCCATCACCGCCACCCCTGGGCCTGCTGGGAGAAGGGTCCTCCCACAGCATCTGCTGGACAACTGGTCAACCGGCACAGCCAGTGGGCCCTCCCTGCTTCCATCGCGGGTTTGGCCAGGACTCTGCTCCACACTGGTGGCCAGAATGCTGCCTGGTGACAGGCAGAGGCAACCTCCTGGAAACGTGAATAAAGAACACCAGGCGAAGGAGAAGAGGGGGCCTGGCAACCGCGGAAGCAGAGCTGAGCTGTGCGGAATGAAGAGAAGCTGGGAGGGCCCGGGCGGGGCTGTGTGTGGGCATCCCTGGGGCTCCATTCAGACCAGTGCAGGAGCCCAGAGAGCCCGGCAGGGCTCAGAGGAGGAGGGAGCCCACAGGGCAGTGGGGACCTGACTCAGGAGGAAAAGGGGGCAAGATGGCCCCTAGGGGCCACTATGCGGACATATGTTCCCCCCCAGGCCCTTTGACCGTAGGTCAACAGAAACTAGTCCTCCGAGGAGTCCCCAGAAAGCAGGAGTTCAAAGGTGGTTGGGGACAGGCAGCCTGTCCACACTTTACAGGCTGGTTCCCTCACCAGACAACACCTGTGGGGGAGCGTTGTAACCCCGCCTAGCAAGGGGAGGCTGGTCCGCAGCCTGATCTCAGAACCGGAGCCAGGCCTGGGCATTCACGGCCCCTGTGGGTCCCCCGGCCCGTTCTCTACTCACTGTGGCCTCAGGCCCGGCCTCTCTCCGCCCAGAGACACAGCCCAGGACTGAGACACGCTCTCAGCGATTTTGTCAGGCCAGAGGCTGCCAGACAAGAGCAGACCTGCCTTTCCTTCCCCATCCAGGACAGGTGGGCAAAGCAGGGCAGGGTTTCGGCGGCCCTTTGTCAGGCAACCAGGGCATGTTAGTGGTGAAGGGCTTCTGCCCGGAGACGCTGGGCACCGAGTCAAGCGGAAACAAACACTCATCCTGCTGCCGCTCAGCCTCGGAGGCCTGGGGCCCTGGTTCGTGGCTTATCTTTCCCAGGCAGGCAGGCAGGTGGGCGGGCTGCAGCAAAGGCAGCAAGGAGCCGGGCAAATGTGCTCGGGGCTCCAGAGGGGAAGCTCAGGCTGCAGGCAGGGGGTGAGCCCTGCAGACAGAGGGGTGGATGGTGGACCCATGCAGAGCCAGGAAGAGGGGGAGGGGAAAGGAGGGAGAGGGGAGAGAAAAGGAAGAGAAGGGTGCTGGAGGTAGCCGAGGAAAGTCAAGGCTGGATGGAGCAGGTGTGTGACAGAGGTGCTGGACTTTGGGGACAGGCGATGGTGGTGGTGACACTGCTTGGGAACAAATGTGGAACCCCCCAGCTTCTGTCCTGCGTTGCTCCTCAATCTCTTCATCACTTTTACTTCTGTTGGAAGGGAAGACACTCTAGGAGGAGGAGACTGGGTCACACAGACCCTCCAAGGGAAGGGGGGGCACCACCCCCCGCCCACCTCAGCTTGGCCTGTGGGCGGGACACAGGCTGTGGCTGCTGTCGCCCTGCCCCGGTCAGTCGGGGGCTTTGCTCAGAGTGCCCATCCCACGGTGATTCGGTTTTTTAAAGTGTGTCGTTCTCCTGGCTGGCATAGCTCAGTGGATTGAGTGCGGGCTGTGAACCAAAGTGTTGTAGGTTCGATTCCCAGTCAGGGCACATGCCTGGGTTGCAGGCCACGGCCCCCAGCAACTGCACATTGATGTTTCTCTCTCTCTCTTTCTCCTTCCCTTCCCTCTCTAAAAATAAATAAATTAAATCTTTTTAAAAAACTCCAGATTCTTGGGTTCCACTATTGTGCACTCTCAGTGCTTTGACCACTAGGTTTCAAAGCCACACCAAGTTTAAAAAACGAAGTGTGTCGTTCTCCCTCTCACCCCCACCAACCAGATGCGGAAACCCCGCGCCTCCCATCCCCCGCTCTCCTTCCTCACCAGCGCAGGAGGGCTGGTTCTTCCCAGGACCGCTCAGGGCCGCCCCAGCCCTGTGCAGTCACACGTGTGCTGCTTCCTCTGTCATTTGCATCTTAATGTCCCAAACCAACAATCACGGGGCCTTGTGTGAAAAAATAAAGAAGGATTCAGAGGCATGTGCGCTAATTCTAAACCCTGATGATTTAGACCTAACTGTAGAAGCTTCGTGATGAGGCTTTAAAAAAAAAATAAGTGAAATCAATTTACCGCCAAGAAAGGTGCCAGATGGGAATGGAACCAAATACCGACATTTTCTGTAGCCACGGTTTAAAAACGAGAGGGAAAAGAAGGCTGCCTCACACCGGAACCTGCGTTCCAGCGCCGGCTGCGGTTGGGTTTTTGTGCTTGGGGCATGGATACCACTGCAGTCTCACATTCTTCCACCGCTTTGAGCTCCCACTGTGTGCACAAAGTCCAGTCCGGCCAGGTGTTAAGTCCGCTCTCCGGGTCTTCCCCACTGCCGGCACCCCCCCTGTCTGACGTGTCCCTCCCTCCGTGAGAACTGGCCCTTTTCGCCCTTCCAAGCTCATGATGTCTGGCTTCCTCTCCTCTTCAAATGAGCTATTTCGCCTGTAGGTGGACAAAGAACAGGCCTGTCCCTCTGCTCACTAGTTCAGTAAGTTCAAGGTTTGCCTGATGACAAGAGCTTCTCGGAAATCCCCTGCCCCTTCCCCCAACTATAGGGGCGGTGGGCTGTTCTGAGAGGCATGGCAGGCTCCTTAGCCAAGAGGTACCTACGATCAGTCAGTACGTTGGGATCGCCGTGCGTTCATCTACCCTCCCTCCAAAAACGGGTGTCTCTGGGCTTACGCCTCCTGTGTAATGGCTGATTTGTTTTGAACGGCCTTGAAAACAAATCCCGGACAGGTCTACGCCCATGGCCACCTGCCATGCTCTGTTCCATTGCTCCGATGAACGAATGGAAGCACAGCAGGGCGGAGGGACGTGTGAGCAGCAGCCACCGTGGCCGGGGGCGGGCTCCGGGCAGGGCGGCTCCCGCATGCTCACTGCAGGCTGTCTCCACGCACAGCTGCCAGATCTAGCAAGGAGAAAAACAACCAGGATGCCCAGGGAAACTCGGATTTCAGAGCAACAACAAATACTTCCAGCGCAAGCGTGTCCCGAATGCTGCCTGGGACACACCGACACTCACATGGAAAACGTTATTTGTTGTTTACCTTTAATTTGAATGTAACTGGGCATCCTGGATGTTGTCTGGTGAAAGTCCTGCCACGGGCAAGCCTGAGTCTGCCCGCACTCAATGAGGCCGCAGTCTTCCGTGGAGTCTTACTTCTATTGGTTACAAAGCCAGTGAAATTCAGGGAAATGATGTTGACCTTTAACACGGAAGAAAGAGAAGCCACAGTTTTTACACTGACATCCTAGGCTTCCCCTTCGACATTTTTTTAAGCCCCTGAGTGTATATTTTGACCCATCTTCCACCCCCATCTCTCCTGGGCTTAGCAGCAGAGCCAGCGCCCAGCGGGAAACTTGCTGCTTCCCCACCCAGAGGGATTGAAGAAGTGAAACGTGAACTTCGGCAAGAACGAAGCTTCACCGCCTGAGGTGCATATACCCGGCTCTGCTGAAGTGTGTCCACGGGTTCCCCGTGCTGTGTCAGTTCCGTCCAGCACCGGAAGCTTGGGCCGGGGGCACGTGGAACTGCTATCCTCCGGTCTCACTTCCCTGGAGCCGGATTTGCCGGTGCGCGTCTGCCAAGGACTGCAACCAGTCTCTTGGGACTAGAGACGAGATCGATCTAGGGGAGGCCACATCGGGCCGAACCGTCGATCATGCCCCATTATGGGATGCAAAGGCTGAGCAAGGGCCCATCCCTCCTGTACATGAGCTCGCCGGCCCGAGGGGCGCCGGCTGTTTACCTGGAAACAGGAGCCACAGAGGGAGACAGCCAGCCCGAGTATCCGTCCCCACGCCCTGTGTTCACTCCCCGGCTCGGGCACGAGCCGCCCAGGGCAGGCCTGGGGACAGGACAGAGGGAGGGCTGTCTCTGCAGCTTCATGTGTCGGTGAAGGAGTGGTGTCTGGAGGGCCACCAGATAGCCAGGCCACTGGAGTCACTCTGCCTGCCCTGTCTCACCTGGGATCCCTGAGGGAGTGGCCCTCTCTCCTGGGTGTGTGGAGCAGTCCTGGCTGAGGTCAGTTCCTGGGAAAACGGAGCAGTTTGCAGGAGGAGCTAGCTTCCCTGCCGGAACCCCTGGAAGGCCGGGAATGGCCGAGGGAGGCACGAGGCCGCGCCCTGACGCTCCGCTCTTGCCCGTTCCCACACGGCGTCTATGGTGGCCCTGAGCTCCCGGGAAAGTGGCAGGTGACTGACATCTGACAAATTCCTCAACACCCAGCAGAGGCAGTTAATCCAACACAGAGACTCCTTCTGGGCTATTCTTCAACTTGACTTACACCACGTGCTTGCTTCCTCTTTTAGCATCTACTAAGTGGGCCAGTATCCTCTTTTAGGGCTTTCTGGAATGGCCGCGGCCTTGGCCACAGAAGGCTACAGACGGAGCCCTTTGAGCCTGCCGTCCTGGGATTTTCCGTCTGGCCGACGACGCGGAGCCTTGGCGCTGTGCTGCGGCTTGGGGCATCTGTCCCAAGCCAGGCGGTCTCCGACCTAATAATGTCATACATAGCCTCATGTCTGTCTGTGGCCACAGGGAGGGCGAGAAGGTCATGTCCCCAGCCTGGGGGTGGCGTCTGTGAGAAGCCTGCTAATCCAGGCGCCGCTGTGTTCCACACAGTCTGGGGGTGTTTTCTGCATTTGACGGACTCGCTGACCTTTGCATGCCAAAAAGTGACCTTCCACCATATCTCTCTGGGCATCTGATGACTCAGAAAAACCTGCCTAGAAGCCCCACTGTGTACTTTCAGGAGTGAGTGTAATGAAGAAACCGGAGAAAACGCCTTGACATTTGCCCCGCTTGCTGGGATGTGGGTTCGGGCAGCTCCCCTCCTGTTACCTGTGGGAGGTCTTTGACGTGGCGACATTTAGGCGGGGTGGGGGTGGAAGTTACTAACTGAACCATTTCTGCAAGCGGCCCCTAGAGACACGGCTCACCGCCGAGGAGCACACGTCCCACAGGAGGACCCCGTGGGCCGGCCCTGGGCCGGCCGGGCGAGCCTGTGGGCAGAGCAGGCAGCTCCTGTCACTCACAGCCCCCGAGGGTGTCTCTCGGCGTGCCCGGTGACACGTACTTGCTACATGCTCCCATACTGTGCAACAAGCAGAGAGGCAGGGAGGGGACCTGGTGAGAGGTCCCTGGGGCACACTTTTGTAGGTCACTGCGCTTCCACTGCGCCCCGAATGTGGATTGGCCCCTGAAGGACTCAGGGCAACATGTGAAGATCCAGAGAGCGACTGGTGTGATTGGAGCCGCCACTCACGAGCATTCCATTTCTGCTGTTGTTGTTTCAGGGTGTTTATTTATTATTTTATTTTTTCATCACCATTCATCCTCCTGTACCCTCTTCCACCTCCACCACCCCCACCCAGAATCACCACAACAAACATTCCTGATTTTGTATATTTTTTGCAGTGTGTATTACTGGGGTTCTGGAGACTTCTCCCATAGGCGGTGAGTCTGGGCACTTGGCGTGGCTCGCTCGTGAGCGTGAGAACTGTCGCTGAGCAGACGTCGGGGCACAATGCAGGGGCACAAGGTGGGTGGGGGAAGCGCACATGATTTCCATTTATTTTCTCTCTTCATGATAAATGTGTGCTTTTGTATAGTCAAAAAAACCAAGGGCAAATAGACCTCTGCTCTACTGGTCACGGTTCACAGCACTGAGTCCCTGTACTGGGAGGGGTTCTGTCATTTGTCTGGTAGTTCAAATGTCCTGTCCTTGGAAATTTGGGAGGGCAGGTGCCCCTTCCCTGGTGACATTTGCCTAGCAATACCTGGACTCCCCCAGCATAATCGGGTGGGGAGGCCACACGTCTCCCTGAGCTTGGGTTGATGGGTGGGGCGGGGCCTTTTGTGCCCTGCCAGACCGTGTGGCTCCAGAGCTGGGGAGACCACCCCTCCCCCCAAAGGTTTCCTGCAGTATTTAGTGAATGCAGCCCCCCTTCCAGCATCACTAACGCCTTCCTGCGTGCCCACCGTCGTCTCCTGTGCGGGCATCCTCTCTCACACGCACGTACTTCCGAGAGGCAGGATCCGCATGTGCATTTGGGGTGAACGGTTCTGTCCGAATCACCGTCTTCAGATCCTTCTTCCTTAGGGGCAGCTGGAGAATAAAACTGGAAGACGGTGACCGTCCCCGGAATTCCTTAAGCTCGCGGCAGTTGTTGGAGTTGGGCGGGTCATCATCACCCGTGGCCCTGGTTCCCTGTGCTGCACAGCGGCACCCGGGCACCCCCGCACTCCCAAACACCTGCTCCGGAGAAGCCGTCCCAGTGCACCCTCATTCTGTGTGTGCACACGACCCGGGGTGAAAACAGAACGTCAGGGGCCCCAGCCCGGACTCCTCCGCGCCCATTCTACGGTGACGTCGAGGATGACTTCTGCTTTGGGTTGAGCTGTGTCTCCTAAAAAAGACCTGTTGAATTCCTAACCCAGCTCATTTGGAAATAGGATTGTCAAAGCTATAATTAGTGAACATGAACTCGTGCTGGGCCAGGGTGGGCCCCTAATCTCGTGACTGGTGTCTGAAGGAGTGATAAAAGTGACTGGTGTTTATCATGGCTGATGCAGAAGGAGAAATCTGGACACAGAGGCGCCCACAGTGCAAATGCCATGGGCTCGTGGAGCTGGCCACGGGTGAGCCGAGGAGAGAGGCCTTGGCAGCAGGAAGCCACGCTGCCAACACCTTGCCTCTGGACTTCTGGCCTCTGGAGCTGTGAGACCATACATGTTGGTCATTCGAGCCACCGGTCTGTGATCTTGGTTACAACTGCCCCAGCAAATGACCACAATGCTAATCCTTCGTCATGGCGTGGGATCTGTGGCCCCTGTCTTTCTCTGAAAACCGAGAGCTGTGGAACGCGGCCGAAGACTGTCAGGAGGAGCGCCGCCAGGACAGCAGAGAAGGAGGGAAACAGCGGATCCAGAGCGCAGACTGTCTGGAGTGAAGGAGACGGGCCCTGATGCAGAAGACTCAGGGTTGAGACTCCCTTCTGTCCCTCACTGCTGAGGTGACTTTGAGAGAGGGACTTGGGGCTTCTAAACTTTGATTTTGTTTTATTTTGTAAAGCAGAGCTAAGATAGCCCAAAATCCAGACGTGTGTAACTTCAACGTTTTATAAATGGCCAAATGCTAACTAAGTATGCGTAAAGAGTTACTCTCCCCACCTGACTGTAACCAGCGGCGGGTGCTCAGCTTGATGGCTTGGGCGGGTCATGTCCCTTCCCTGTGAGTTGTCAGAGGGATCGTCTGAGTAAGAGGGTCAGCCACCCACTAACTTCAGTTAGTGTCCCACCGCCCACCGCCGGGCAAGACTGCAGGCCTCCGGGTTCTCAGTTCCTTCCCAGACCACCCACCATCTTTCCCATCGCTGGTGCGAGGCTGTTCCCTGCAGTCCCCAGGTGGGACGACAATACTCAGATTCTCTACACTGTTGTCACCCGGGCCCCCTCTGCTCCTTCCGAGTCCCCAGGTCACCATCTTATTTGCCTTCAGTTTATTCACTCAAGCTCAGTCTTCTCACACCAGTGGACCGTGAGTTTGAGTGGGCCTCGCAGTCCCGTGGAGGCTTGCTAAAACCCCAGGAAGCTGGCCCATCCTCAGAGTTTCTGACTCAGAGCATGTTGGCGATCGCCCAAGAGTTCGCATTTCTAACAGGTTCCCGGAAGACACTAATGCTGCCGGTCTCGGCACCGGAGTCTGACAACCCCTCACATATGTCACTTGCATTTTGGGGAAAGTCCTTCTGAGAATTAGTTTCCCGGCAATCCTACTATTACTTATTGTTAGCTTCTCCGGAGTCTACCTGCTGGGGCGGCTATTAAATGTCAGCATGCAGTTCAGCTTCCTAACCCATTGTCCCTGCCTCACCGTCGGGCCGGTCCTCAGCGTGGACGTGCCATTATCTCTGGCAGCCCAGCACAGCCCTGCTTTGTCCTGCTGCAAAGGTCCAGCTTCCTGGGGGAGCCGCTGGTGGGTTCCGGCTCCCGGGACGGCTCGGGCTGTCTTCAAGGAAGAGCAGATTAATTTCATCTCTGGCTCAGTAGGCGTCCGCTTGTGAAGGTCTCATCTTTCTCCAAACGTTATCTGCTACGCTGACTCCAGAGGCATTGTTTGGTAAAAGTATAATGATTTCGAGGTTCCACCTCAACGTTCTGTAAACAGGGAGTCAAGTAAAGTGCATCCAATAGGAAGAGGCGGTTTCTCTTGAGGAAGGTGGTGGGCTGAGCGGGCTGCTGCCAGCTCTCTGCCGCGGTCTTTACCCCCAGGGATGGCAGTGGGCGCTCACATGCCTGGGAGCAGCTAGGGGGGGGAAGATGCATTTAAGTTGTAACAGAAAGAATGATCGCACTGGGTGAGTACATCCAAGGAGAGCTGGGCCAATGGGGCTTGACAAATGTACTCTTCTGAGACGCTGTTCGCCTTACTGGATTTCACTGTATCTAACTCCAGTTAAATGTGTCCCTCTGGCCCTGGACGGGTGGCTCAGTTGGTTGGAGCATCATTCCTGTGCACCAAGAGGTTGCAGGCTCGATTCCAGGTCAGAGCACGTACCCAGGTTGTGGGTTCCATCCCCCGTCAGGGTACCTGCGGGAGGCAACTGGTCAATGTTTCTCTCTTTCTCTTCCTATTCCTCTCTCTCTACAATCAATAAACATGCATAAAAAATATGTCCTCCCGATGTCTGGCTAGTTCTGTCCCTGTGTCCCTCACCCAACTGACAAAGTCCACCTGGCAAAGTGGCCGGACTTCCAGGACAGGGAGAGGAATATGGCTCGCACAGACTCAGAAGCGGTCTCTCTTACCTTCAGGCACAGAGTTGTGGGGTCTTCGGGCTTCCAGAGACCTGAAAGAGCCCCCTCTTTCCATTCTTAGTAGAAACAAAAATGCCATCCACACCTTCCCCTGCCCACAGTTTCCGTGTCTCTCCTTAAAGACTCCTGCGTGTGATGTACTTACTGCTCAACGACTTTTGTTCAGTGTTCAGGCGTTTTTGTTGTCGTTAGCAGGCTGCATTTATATACGAGAAATCTGTGCCTAGTTTCTCCCTTCAGAGGCTATAAAGAAAAGAACAATCCCAGCTCACCCTGAGGGCTCGTCATGGATTGGAACGTGGCCTTCGTGTCCTGTCCCGTCTCCCCCAGGAGGAACTTCTCTGCTCCTTCCGATCCTTCTTTCTGCGCCGGCCTCGGGAGCATTTCCCACCTCTCAGCACTATTTTCTGCTCAGACATTCACAGCACGCGAACCTGGTGGCTGCCCCATGAGCCCAGCGGGGCCTCTCTTCCAGCCCTAAGTGCTCTGTGTCAGGACTTCCTAGGTGAGACAGAGAGGCCGGGGCGGGGTGTGCGGCATGCACCCCGACTCTGCCAGGTCTGGCTGCCCACGGACGGGAAGGCTATCTGTCCTGCCCCTGGTGTGCAAAAAGGCCTGGCTTCCCTGGGCTGGGAGCCTCTGCAGCACGTTGGTCACCAAATTGCTTTGGAGCTCATGGGTATAGGGTTGGCATGAGAAGCCAGAGGCCGCACTAGAACAATGGGGAAAGTTCCTGCTTATTCCAGGCAAGAAGCAGACCCTGCCAGTGGCCATCCAGACAAGTATAGAAGAAAAGGAACGTAGGGTTCTCAAGGGTAGTGGAGGTGGAGATTCGGTGTCTGGAATTAATTTCCCTTTACATACACCGTGTCGGATGCTCAGCATCATTAGGAAGCCTGAACTATTTCACTGTACTTTTCCAGGTGTCTTCTTGCTCTTGCTCCTTGCCCTTACCCTACCCCAGTTCAGCAAAGATCAGTTCAATAAAGATCTTTTATAAAGATAAACTTGCTGACTTCCGGCCCAGATGGAGGCTTAGGTAGACACACTGTGCCTCCTTGCACAACCAAAAGAAGGACAACAACGCATTAAAAAAAAAAAAAAAACAACTAGAACTGCCAGAAAATCGAACTATATGGATGTCTGACCACCAAGGAGTTAAAGAAGAAATATTCATCCAGATCGGTAGGAGGGGCGGAGACAGGCAGCCAGGTGGAGAGGACTGGCGGCAAGGTGGCGGTTGGCAGGCCCAGTGGCCCCACATTTGCATGCGAATAAACGGGGAAGATAAACTGGGAAGCCAGACAGACCTTGCAACCCGGGGTTTCAGCGCGGTGAAATAAAGCCTCAAGACCTCTGACTGAAAACATCTGTGGGAGTTGGGGAGGCAGGAGAAACAGCCTCACAGGGGAGTTCGCTGGAGGGACCCACAGGGGCCTAGAGTGTACACAAACCTACCCACTCGGGAATCAGCACCAGGAGGGCCCGATTTGCTTGTGGGTGGTGGGGGGAGTGGCTGAAAGCCAGCAGAGCAATTGCTTCAAAAAATTTTTTTCCTATTTTCCTCCTCTAAAACCTAGGTGCATCTATTTTTCAGACCATAGATACACTTAGATTTTAGAGGAGGAAAATAGGAAAAAAATTTGAAGCAAAAAATGTGGTAACAACGTGTGTCTTATAGTCTGAAAATACTGTCTATGAAATGTTAAAGAGACTTGCTTAAGAAAAAGAAAGAGATAAAAAATATGAACCGTAAAATGACAACAAACTCACAACTCTCAGCAACCGAACCTAAAGAAACCAAAACAAACTAAGCAGGAGCAGAATCACAGAGAAGGAGATCACGTGGAGGGTTATCAGCAGGGAGAGGAAGGAGGAAGAATGGGGGAAAAGGTACAGGGAGTAAGTAGCATAAATGGTAGGTACAAAATAGACAGGGGGAGGTTAAGAATAGTATGGGAAATGGAGAAACCAAAGAACTTCTATGTACAACCCAAGGACATGAACAAAGGGGGAAGAATGTGGGCAGGGGTGGGGGTGTACAAGATGAAGGGGAATAAATGGGAGAAAAAGTGGGACAACTGTAATAGCATAATCAATAAAATATAATTTTTTTCAATAAAATATATTTTAAAAAAGAAAGACGAACTTGCTTATCTGTATCCTTTGGGTGAAAATGCAACTCAACAACTAATCTCAACCAGTTGTGTAATTAATTAATTAGTTCACTTTGTACAAATCATTTCATTTTTAGTAGGCCAGTTTACTCATTCATAAGGTAAAATAGTTAAACTAAATCATTTCTTAGCTTCCTTAAAGCTCTTACATTCTATGACTCGTGGTTTGAATTTTTGAATATTTTTTTATTTTTTAATTACAGTTGACATACAACGTATGAGTTTTAGGGGTACAGCACAGTGATTAGACATCTACACAGCCTGCAGAGTGATCACCCCAATAAGTCTAGTACCCACGTGACACCACACATAGTTATTTCAATATTATTGACTGTATTCCCTATGCTGTACTTTACATCCCTACGACTGTTTTTATGACTGGTAATTTGATCTTAATCCCTTCCCCTTTTTCATTCAATCGCCCAGTCCCCCTCCCATCTGGCAACCATCCTAATGTTCTCTGTGTCTATGAGCTTGTTTCTGTTTTATTTGTTCATTTATTTTATGTTTAGGTTCCATATACAAATGAAATCATATGTTATTGGTTTTTCTCTGCCTGACATATTTCAGTTACCATAATACCCTCGAGGTCCATCCGTGTTGTTGCAGATGGTAAGATTTCATTCTTTATTATGGCTGAGTCATAGTCCATTGTGTATATATATATATGCACACTTCTTTATCCGTTCATCTATTGATGGACACGTAGCTGGTTTCCATATTTTGGCTATTGTACGTAATGCTGTAATGAACATATAGATACATTTGTCTTTTCAATTTAGTGTTTTTGGTTTCTCCAGATAAATATCCGAGTGGAGTTTTCGGGTCTTTCTTTGTCTCTTGGTATAGCCTTTGTTTTAGAGTATGTTTTGTCTGATATGAGTATTGCTTCCCTGACTTTGTTTTTTTTATTTTCATTTGCCTGAAATAGCTTTTTCCATCCCTTCTTTAGATCTGAAATGGGTCTCTTGTAGGCAGCCTATGTGTGGTTCCTGTATTCTTATCCATTCCCCATCCTTTATCTTGATTGGAGCATGTAATTCACTTACATTTAGGGTAATTGTTGATAGGTATGTTGGTATTGCCACTTTATTATTAATATTTTTAATCTTTTTTTCTTCTAAAGAAGTCCCTTTAACATTTCTCTTAATCCTGGACTTCTATGTCTATTTCCTTTGCCACATCAGCGGAGGTTTCCACCATTATTTCATCAAACAGGTTTTCAATCCCTTGCTCTCTCTCTTCTCCTTCTGGTACCCCTATGTTATTGCACATAAGGTTATACCAGAAAGCCCTTCAACTATTCTAGTTTTTTAATTCTTTTTTCTTTCTGTTGTTCCGATTGGGTGTTTTCTGCTACCTTGTCTTCCAAATTGCTGATTCGATCCTCTGATTCACCTAATCTGCTCTTGTGCTTCAAAAGTATTCTTTATTTCAGTTATTATATTCTTCACTTCTGACTGATTCTTTCTTATGGTTTCTATGTCCTTTCTTATGCTTATTATCACTTTGGTGAAGTTTTCACTAAGTTTATCTACCCCTCCCTAAGTTCATTGAGTATCCTCATAACCAGTGTATTGAACCTCGTATTTGATAGATTGCTTGCCTCCATTTTGTTTATTTTTTTTTTCTGGAGTTTTGTTGTGTTCTTTCATTTGAGAGATGTTTCCTTCTCTCCTCATTTTGGCGGCTCCCCTCTGTTTGTTTCTATGCATTAGGTGGAGGTTCTATGTCTCTTGGTCTTGGGACAGACTCCCAAGTGGTGCAGCCTCCCTGGTCACCTTAGCTGAGTGCTCCAGGTGTGTCTATTGTGTGGGTTGTGTGTGCCCTCCTATTGTCGTTGAGCCTTGCTTGCTGTTGGCGTGTCCGTGGGAGGGACCAATACTCGGGCTGATTGTGAGGACTTGCCAAGACTACAAGTGGAGGAACTTCCGTGTAGGTCCGACCCTGCAAAACAGGATTCACTGTAGTGAGGCTCTGGTGCCTGCTGGGTCTGCCCTGTGGGTGTGTCATTTATGAGGGTGGTTGGGTAGTGCTCTGGGTGGTCTGAACTGGCACTGGTTGTGTTGGTTCTGGGGCCTCTTGGAAGGAACTCTGGTATAGGTCAAGGTCAGTTGCTGCTGGTGCCCCTGCCAGGGTCACCTGAAGGGAGCTACAAAGTGATCTGCAGGTGGTTTCCACTTGTACTGGGCTTGGGGGTGCCTGGGAGGGGCTAAGCTGAGAACTGAGGCTGGCGTCCACTAGTGCCAGGCCTGGGGCCATGTAGCAAGAGGCATGAGGCATGCTAAGGCCAGATGCTGCTTGTGTGGGGTTGGTGAAGCTTTTAGAGATTTTAGGAAAGTTGGAGGCAGGAGCCAAGATAGCCAGTTTCTATGGAAAAGCCACCGGAAGTGACCTGGGTAGGTCCAAAAGGAGGGTGGGGCGGGATCTCAGGGAATCACCAGGGCAAGGTGAACAGTGTTAGCCAGACTGATGGAGACTCATGAGGAGGGCTCAAAAAGGAACAATGGCTTCTGTTAGCACTTCTGTCTGGGAGAAAGCTGCCCCTCCAGCCCTCACCCCAAAGCCAGACAATCCAGTCCCTCCCACTGTGTCCCTGGTGCTTTCTCAGCTATTGCCCCAGTGCTGGAGCTCCGAGGGAGTGAGTCCACCTAAGTCTGTGCACTGGCCCTTTAAGAGAAACACTGGGATTCTAGAAGCCTCCCACCCACAATGCCCTTTTCACAGCCAGAATTTACGGGGACTTACCTTCTTGGCCCTGGAACCCTGGGCTATGGGGCCTGGTGTGGGGCTGGGACCCCTTGCTCCTCAGACAGGACCACCACACTGAGTTACCCCTCCTGGTTTCTAACTGCCACGCGTGGGTGTGGGGCCTGTTTGTTCTGCATCTCTGCATTCCTACCAGCCTTGACATGGCTTCCTCTAGAAATCCTTAGTTCTAGGACTCCTGTTCAGCCAGACTTCAGTGGGTTGTCAGGGATGGTTGATCTGTAGTTTAGTTGTAATCCCACTAGTTCAGCCAAGGGGAGAACAGCGTTTATTTACCCCATCATCTTGGCCAGAGGTCCTGGTTTGTGTTTCTGAGGAGCGAACTCACAAAAACTTCAAAAGCCTCTCTCCCGTGGAACCCTCGTCGATGTGGGGAGGACGCTGTCCTCCCTGTCACCAGCCAGAATGATCTCAAGTGGGGGCATTGATGACACCACCACCTGCATGTCCTCAGCATCGAGGTGCTATCTTCTGGTGACAGTGGCCTGCGGAGGGGACCGGAAATGAACGTCTGCCTTACACAGTCACTGCTGCTGCTCCTTCCGTGGTCACAGACCCTGAAACAGACAGGAGGAGCGGAAATGGGCATGTTTTCTCCTCCGACTGGCTGTGGCCAGGGTGTTCCCGGCGGAGCCTGAGGTTCCAACACGGCTTCTTCGTGTTTGTTTTCAGATGAGCGCAGACTTTTAGCACAGTGTTTGCCACAGAGGGACTCTGCCAAAGAGTGACGGAATGCAACTCCCACTCATTTGCAGAACATTAAGTGAGCAGTGAACCAACTCGATCAAACACTGGCTTCCTCTGTTTCTGCATGGCCCGCCAGTCCTGCTCATAGCGTTTGTCTAGGTCAACGAAGATTCTGCAAACATTCATTCTGTAATGCACCCGCCTGGTTGCTCCAGTCATTTCTTTAAGAGCCAACGGCTGTCTGTAAGCGAGGGCGGGGTGGGGGGGGGGACAAGGCTGTGGGGCAGGTGCGCTGAGTGGCCTCGTGGGCTGAGCGGCGAGCCCCGCAGCTGGCCCAGTGGCTGGCACTGCACTGGGCTCATCCCTGGGGACTTCCGCCTGCCTCCCTCGGGGCCTTCCGTGTGACGGCCCACAGAAAGCAGGCACTGGGCATTTCGTACTGTGGAAATCACAAAGCTGTTGGCATTTTATTTTATTTTATTTTATTTCATTTCATTTCATTTCATTTCATTTTATTTTATATTATTTCAGGAGAAGCAGGACGGAACAGCATGCTCAAAGGGCTGACCTGAAAGCCATTTTAAATTATGCTTCTATTAGGTTTTCTGCCATGGATCCACATTTAAAACATTATAATTCTGTGAAAATGAGTTTACTGCATATGGTAAGCTATTCAGTAAAATAGTGTCCCTCAGACCACCTACATCGGAGTCTCCTGGGGTGTTTGTAAAACAGCAGGTTTCGGCACCCAGTCCCAGACCTGTGGGATCTGAATGTGAAGGTCGGCAGAGCAATCTGCATGGGGGAGCTCCCCGGTGGTTCTTACACCAGGCGGCCTTTGAGAATCATTAGAGAAGTGTTCTGACCCCATCTCCCGACCTTTCTACATAATAAAAGGGTTTAGTGTGCCTCGCATGCAATGAGCTTATCAAATTAAAAGAGCTTTTATACAGAAAAACAAGAAAAACTGTCTTCAAGGAATCCCCAGATGGAGAATAACAGGCCTAGTGAAAACATTTAGTACATGGACTTCTTTTTTTTTTTCCTTTGGTGAGGGAATCAAGAGATTCCATTCTTTTTTTTTTTTTAAGATCTTATTTATTTATTTTTAGAGAGGGAAGGGAGGGAGAAAGAGAGAGAGAGGGAGAAACATCAATGTGCGGTTGCTGGGGGCCGTGGCCTGCAACCCAGGCGTGTGCCCTGACTGGGAATCGAACTTGCGATGCTTTGGTTCGCAGCCCATTGCTCAATCCACTGAGCTACGCCAGCCAGGACTTAGTACATGGATTTCTTTAAAACTAATTACTGGTTGAGAAGGACTTCATCCATCCTTCTCCTTATGTCCCCAGAGCCAGTCCAACCCACATCCTACAGCTGAAGTCTGCAGCAGCTTGGGGTCTCGGGTGCAGGTGGGGGTGAGGGGTCTGCGGTTGGGAAGTGGGGTGGGTGCGCACGTGTGTAAAAAGGCAGCTGGCCGCTCGCTAGCCCAGAGCGAGAGGGCTGCAGAGGGGGAGTCCTCGTCTAGAAGCTGAAGCTACTCCCCCCGCCCCCCCGCCCGGAGAGACTGAGGCGGCCGACGCGGTGGGGAAGGGGGCCGGTCAGCCTGGGAGCCGGGGGTCGCTCCACGGCTACTGCTCATTTGCTGAGCAGCCAGATGCCGGAGTTGGCCAGGTCAGCGATCTGACAGGAACTTGAGCTTTATGAAGTCAGAGATTATTTCTATCAGATGGCTCTCTCAAGGGGAAACAAAAACCCCCAAGAACAACGGCTTAATCTTGCGTGTCATTGGTTTGACCACTCAGTCACAATGGAATATGACGTTTGTCGAAGGATTTTATCTTCTTACAGTTGATAGACAGCGGCTCCGGCCAAGGCCCCAGGCACGTGATGGTAATTCAACAACCCATTAAATTTATTATGGGACTGGGAGGTGACAAATTTCCCTCTAGGGCCAAAGTCTGCGAAGAAGACCAGGGCTGAGTTTCAGGTCTGAAGCCTGCAGTGGCAGCCGGCTGACAGAGGCCAGAGGTGAGGAGGTGGCTGGGAAATCGGACCTGCTGGGTAAATCAGCCTGTCCCTGCCTTTCTCTCTTCTGAGCCGGGTTCCGAACCGTTCCCGTGGGTGGGTCAGGATTATAAAGGGGTCAGACTGTGCTCTGTGTGTGTGTGTATTTGTTCCTGTGTGCGCATGTGGGTATGCGTATGTCTGTGTGAGTGTGCACTTGTGTGTATCTGTGGGTGTGTGGGTGTGTATGTGTGCTTCCGGTATGTGCCTTTGAGTGTATGTGTGTGTGGTTGTGTTTTGTGTATGCACGTGTGTGTTGTGTGTCCATGCAGGCACATGTGTGTGTGCATGCCAATGCATGTGTGTGTGCATGCTGGCATGGTGCATATATGTGTGGGGGTGCAGGTGTGAGTTCACGTGTGTGCATGCCGGTTTCTGTCTCTGCCCCTCCCAGCACCTCCGTTCAGCACCCACTGTCCTTGGAGGGAAAGAGTGGGGAGTGGGGCACTGTCCGCGGCTGTGCCCAGAGAGGCCTTCGGAATAGGAGGGAGACGTCAGAAAAGCTGGGAAAAGAATGTTGGGTTTAACCGGTTTGGGGGCCAAGTCTAGTCCCCAAACCCCTCGGTGTCTAAGCCAGTGTGTCCCCGGGGTCTGAGCCATAGCCACACCTCTCTCCCATCATGCGTCATTTTCCAGAGACAGGTGTAGGAGGGTGGGAGCGGAGGGAGCTTTCCCTGTGCAGGACAGGCCCCTCCGCAGGGCCGAATGAGGTCCTCAGCGGTACGAAGAAGGCCTTTCTCCCCCACCCGCCCCGGAGTCCCGGGACCGAGAAGCTCAGCAAGCAGGGCGGCCACGCGACTGGTGGGTAGGAGCTGAGCAAGGGAAGAAAGCCTTCTTTCAGACGGGAATTAACGTCATCTCTCTCCATCCTGGGACACAAAGCAGGAAGAAAGAAGCACACTTGCACAATCCAAGATCCATTCTTAAAGAGCGACCCCCGATTTCCGCCGTCCTCCACTCTCCGTGTGCCAGAACCGCACCAGGAGCGGGGGCCTCCCGTGTCCCAGAACCTTAACCTGTGGAAGGTGACGGGGGGCTGCCAGCGGGTCCCACTGCCTCCTGCCCCTCGTTGATGTCTTCCTGGAGCATAGGCCCCCACCATCCCCTTGCATTACCTGCTGTCTGTCACCTGTCATCCAGTGAGTCTGGCCACTGTCAATCTCCACAGGCTCAAAGACAATGTGAGGGGAACCTCACCTGGCTGTAGCCTACCAGGAATCTGATGCACAGGGAGCGAAGATTCGCTGTGTGTGGACTGCTGTTTCGCGGGTACGGGGTTGCTGCCTTGGCAGAGGGCGTGCCCAGAGAGGAGAGCACTGCTCCCCAGTACCACGGGGGCTGTGACTAGAAGTAGGACCTTTGCTTGATAATAATGCAGAGCACATGGTGTGGACAATTGAAGTGGCAGTATCGCCCGGGGGTCGAATGTCAGGCTTGGAGTTGGGAAAGTTTGTGCCTCTTTCTTTGCACAAGAATCCCGAATTCATTCCCTCATCCCTTGTCCTTCCACGAATCTAGGAAAGGTTCCATGAGAGAATGGCCCCTGGGCTAACGTGTGCTGGGACCCAGGATAGCATGCCCTGTCCCTAAGGGAGTCCCATGAGCCTGGTCATCACTGTCTAGTAAATTACTCGTACAAATAATCTACCAAGTACAAACGAGAAGTCTGTGTTGCCCGATTCATCTCAAATCCGTAGCCCAAAGAACCAGAACAGACTCCTGTTCCTTCCCCATCAGGTCACGTGGCGTGAAGCCACATGATGGCTAGGATGTGGGTGATGGATTCTCTCTGCACGCAGATGTCAAGGGCTTTGCCCGTGAGACAGCAAAGCCCCACAAAGCCCTTGGAAGTCGATGGATAAGATACTATTCTGCACGTCACCCATCTAAGGTGCCAAGTTGCACCCAAACCTGCTTAGCAGTTGTGTCCACGACCTCGCTCTCACTCAGCTCACAACGGACAAGCACCGGGTCTCTCAGCCTCTCAGAATCTCCTTTCCTACTGGGCTGCTGCATCCTTGAACTTCTCTTGACTTCCACCCAGCCATGAATCCACTCTGCTTGCTTCCAGCCGGCTCTCAAACTGTGTACATCTTGAGCCCGGCCCCACCGTGGGGCATCTTCTGAGCCAGTTTCGTTCTGGACGGTCCTGGGGCTGAGCTGCTGGAGAGAGATGATGTGGCACACGAATGGCTGTGAACGCCACCTCTCCGTGATGTCCTCAACCCATTCGCCACAGGTCCCTCCCAGCCAGCCCCATCAGAGCTGCTCCCCAGGCTCTCTGTGTCCCCCGGGCGCATCGCCGTCCGCTGCTAGAAACAACGGTCTCCCAGGCATTCTCCCTCCAGCCTCCGACGAATCTCTTTTCCTTTTCCTTTGAGTCTCGAAGTCTCAGAAGTGCTCCCCTCTTACTGAGGCAGTGGATAGATGCAAAGGTTTTCCAATAAATGGAACCCTTTTCTCCTTTTTAAGCAGGATTTCACACAACGTGCCATTTGTGAACGGGATGAAAGGAGCTCTTCCCGGCTGGGCCCCTCCGCACCTCTGACCCTCAGGGGCCTTCCCGTCCTGGAGGGCCTCACCGCTGGTTAGATGGCACCCCAGTCGGGGGACGCCTGCCCAAACCTTCCCCACTTCTACACCGTCTGCTTTCCACAAGGGTCGCCTCTTTTCCCCTCGGCTCTCGTACATGGCATGGATTATTTTCCAGTATTTTTCACCCTTTTTTCCTAAATAAGAAAAAAAAACCCACTTACATTTGGCCCTACTGACCATGTAGCTTCTCTCCTTCCTTTCCATACATTTCTCATGAGCTGGATGGCCTGAGGGTGGGAGGGAGCAGAGCCTCCCTACCCCCAGCTCTGCATAAAGGCCTCTTTGCAGTGTGTCTTTGTTGTTTTTCCCTCCATCAGGACATGAAGGTCTTTTCCACACCCTTAAATCTAGGCTTGTCCACGGGGCTTGCTCTGGCCGACGGGCCCGGAGCGAATGGGATGATGTGACTCAAACAGAGGCTGGGAAGTGCCTGCGCACTGGGCTCTCTCCTCTTCCTGCTGGAAACCCTCTCCCTGCCTGTAACGGAGGCCAGGAACCTGAAGCATCATGGGAGGCCAGGAACCTGAAGGATCATGAGAGATGAGCAGCCTAGTCGCCCCGAGGTCTCCGCTGGCGCCATGGGCAGCCAGCACCAACGGCCAGACATCTGAGCACACGGCCTCAGAAAACGAGCAGCCAGCCCAACGGCTGACCGCAGAACTGCTCGGCGCAGCCACCGACTCCGGAGTCAGGATAGAAAATGAAGTCGTTGCACTGGGGGGTGGGGTTGTGACACAGCAATAACTAATCAATCCATAATCCAGTGGGTATCCATCTAGGGGGCTATATCAGACTTGTGTGCCTCAGTGTCTCTGTCCCACGGGAAGTCACCTGTTTTACTGAAAGTCTTCAAAACGGATGCACGCAGGGTGCTCAGGCATGGTGTCGCTCCGTGCAAGAGTTACGTGGAGTCTCTCCTCGGGCATCTTAACTTACCCATGCACCTCCAGGGGTGTGGTGACAGAGGCACAGTGACTGCAATTCGGGAAGACAGCCTGAGAACGAGATTTCTGTGCCTCCCCTTCAGTTTGTCTGTCCACACCTTAATATCAGCAGTGGCCCCGTGGTGTACATGAGCCCAGCCAACCCATGGCCAGTGATGGTGATATAGACCCTACCTAGTTGTATTAGAGTTGTCCGTGTGTCTGTACAGAAAGGGAGAGGTTTCTTGTTTTTAGTTATTTGTTTTAAGGGAATGGTTCACACAATTGTGGGGGCGGGTGTGTCTAAAATCTGCAGGGCTGGGGTACCGGCTGGAAGACCGAGGGAGAGGCTGATCTTGCAGCAAGTTCATGTCCAAAGGCCGTCTGCTGGCAGAAGTCCCTCTTCTTCAGGGGGACCTCAGTCTTTTTTCTACCAAGACCCTCAGCTGATTGGATGAGGCCCACCCACACTAGGGAGGGCAACCTGCTTTACTCCAAGTCTACTGATTTAAATATTAATTTCATCTGAAAAATACCTTCACGGAAACATACGCAGTCCTGCCTGACCAACCATCCGGGTCGTGTGGCCCCGCCAAGCTGACGCACGAGATGAGCCGCCACACTACCCTTCCTGCTGACCGGAGCTTGGCCAAGGCCCTTATCCCTAAGAAAGCCGTTGCTGCCCTGGACAAAGTGACTGGATGCAGCAGATTTCCCCATGGTTATGATCTGCGTGGGTGTGCATGGTTGGTGATGCGCGGGCCCCGCCAAACACTCCGGGCATGTGCTTCCCCGCTGATCCATCCTGGACCGTCCTGGACAGTGGAGGGAGGCTCAGCTATCAGAGAAGCCATCGAAATCAAGAGCAGTGCAGGGAAATCGAAAGAAACATGATTCCATTTTGATAGTTAGTGACAGAGATTGCGGGCATCACGATTCCAGCTTCTTTTATCAGATATGCTTGGCATTAGAAGGATGCCACAGAGGAGGGGTTAACTATGTCAGAGGTAGAAAGTGTGATTCCACACTCCTTTGTCTACCGGCTGGAAAAGTCTTTGTCAGTTACGCGCAAAGCTTCTCACAGTGGAAGGATTAAAGACGTGGGTTATGAAGCAAAGCAAACAGATGTGGTTAATAACAGATATGTGGGCTCTGAAGGATATTAACATAAATAAAAATTCATCACCAGAAATAATTACATTCCCCACGACGGCCCACCCTCTAATCCTCTTGGGCACTGAAAAATAATGGGAAGGTTAACACATTTCTCACATTTCTAAGCATGTTATTATTTCTTGCTTACACAAAAATTACATAAAAGCAATCATTTGGAATCTGGGAATGGACGACAAAGACTGGCCTCAGATAAAAGCCCAACCGAAAACAGAAAAGCAATCTGCCATCGCTGACAACACTGTCACAGAAATGTTACATTTTACGGAGGGGACTTCTCGGAATTCAATAACAACACGTTCAGCTGCTAAATTGAGTCATTTGCATACGACGGCAAAGTGAAAATACAAGCATCTTGGTTTTGCTGCCTGCTAGGATTTCCTCGAGCCGGATTGCTGAAGGCATACTCATCTCCTCGCTTTCTGCCCCAAACTCCACTCCATCCCTGCTTTTTTTCTCCACCAGCCCTTATTCGGCCTTTCTGCTCTACCTTTATTTTCATTTTTCTTCCGCATCTCACATTCCCTGTGTTTTGCCCTTTGCTGTCAGTTTCTTACCCGCTGACAAGTGACTCCAGCTGACAGCAATTAGCTCATTCCTGAGCAGAGAAAAGAAACCATCACTTCTCATCCTTGTTTTATTGGACCTTCTTTGCCCGCCAAGTCTGGTATTATTATTAGAGGCACTATTATTGTTATTCACCTCCTTCTAGACAGGCCGAGAGAATCGGCACAGATGAAATCCCACCCAATCTGGAAAACGAGGACGGTATGCTTACTGAAGTTGAGTGCACACGCACACGCGTGTGTTCTGGTCATTCCCTCTTGTTCTGCCCCAGGTATTTGGACAATCACGTGAAACCGTCAGGGCCAGGATGGCATAATGGGTAAGACAGACGGCTCTGACATTAACTGGCCTGGGTTCGAATTCATCCTCCACCACTTACTCGTTTGAGACCATGCAAACGTACTCAATTCTCTCTGTTCTTCAGGTTCTTCCTTATCTACGGGATAATAATAAAAACGGATCCTAACTCTGGTGCTGCAGGGAGGAGCAACGTATTGCTTTGCACAAGTGCTCATGCACGTGTGAACCTCAGTCCAGAAACCCAGGCGTCTGAGAAACATCACATTCCTTTGTTTGCTCACCCGTTAGCCCCCTCTCATGGGTACAGAATTTCACCTCGCACATTTGGGGCTCCCCCATCAGGTCTTCTTAAGGGGCCGGGGTCACACGATGAGCCAAGGCGCTGATGGTGGCCCCTGGTCGTTACCATCAGCTCACCCAAGTTCCTGCTGGGGTGTCCAGCATCCCTCCCATCGTGAGCTCAGGTCACGTGCCTCTTTGGGCCTGGCATTTGGGTGAGGCTGGGGATCACGGTCCCGGTGAGCTCGTTTTTTGCCATGTCTTTCTGCGAGGTTGTCACGTCCCCGAGGGCCACCGGGCTCTCTCTCACCCACACGTCTCCCTCCCCCTCCCCAAGGCTTAGGAAACGTCTTCCTCTTTCTTTACGTCAGGGGGCCTTTGCCTGCTGCTTCTTCCGCGCCCCCCAGCTTCTTTCGGATGAGCTGGGATCTCTTCTGCTGCCCCTGCTGACCTTCTTTCTCCTCAAAGCGCAGCCTATTGGAACAACCTCGGGACGTGGAGCGGGCCCCGAGAGTCACCACCTGCCACCTTGCCCCCGATGCCAAGAAGCCCAGCGCTTTCTCTCCATTTGAACGGCCAGGGCAAGGAGTGGGGTTACAGCAGGGAGAACAAGAGAAAACTTAGGAAAAACTGATCGATGAATTTCAAAATGTGAGCCAGCCGCATCCACGTTCAGGCAACACTGGAGTTTTTTGTCTGCCCTGCTGAAACTGCCCTCGCCCTCACCGCTCCTCAGCACCGTCTCCCGGCAGCACGCTAGTTACGTGCCTCCTTCTGGAAACGCAATTGTCTCGGCCGTCTCCCAGCTCTCTCCTGCCGCCCTGGGTGCGATTGAGGTACGTTTCGTGGGCTCCGTGGGTACCATCTGTGTCCCCCGGGGCTCCGGGTTCTGCTCGTGGCTCCCTTCTCTCCTCCTTGTCCCTGGCGCCCTGAGGACCGGTGCCCACCCCTGCTGGTCAGTTATCACCCATGAGTCAGTGACTCCTGTTTCCCCTCCTCGGCTCTTCGGTGGGCTGCAACCCCAACCGGAGATATGTATTTGTCCTTTCACTGGGAGGCGGAGTTGACTTTTCCCCCTGTGAACCTGGCTGCCGTGGGACTTGCACTGGAGAACACAGCACCAGGGAGGGATGCTGAGGTTGGACCTCGAGGGGTTTCATGCCCTTGGGCTCCTTCTCTTAGACCCACTCCCTCTGCTGCCCCGGGAACAAGTCTGGGCTAACCTGCTGATGGAACCAGCCCCCCCCCCCCCCGCCCCCGCTAGCCTTGCTGCAGTCCGAGAAGAACGAGGCCCCTGCAAACCGCCCGGGCCCCTTGGCCCCATCGGCTGACCGGCAGGTGCACAAGCAAGCTCCGCTTATTGGTGAGCCTGGCCCAGACGAGCAGGATGCTCAGCCCACTTGATGTTAGGAGCGATAATAAATGGTCGCTGTGTTCAGCCACTAGGTTCAGCCACTAGGCTCACCATCTTCCATAAAGGCTATGACCTTCAGCTGGACCAAAGGACCTTGACTTGCATCCATGTGCAGTCAGGAGCTACTGAAGACCTTTCAGAAGAAATGTGACGGCCAGGGTTCTGCTTTAAGAGAAGTGATCTTGGGGTCACCTTCAGCGTAGCTCACAGGGAAAAGCTTGCACAGGCCCAGGGAGAAGGGGTGGGTCTCAAACTGGACTGTTCAGGCTTGGGTTCTGATCATCAAGGGAGGGAAGGAAAAATAAAACCTGCCTGTGACCTCCAACCCAGCTAATGCAATATCGGTACAGCCATTATTGAAGAGCAAAATAAGGAGGTGTGTGGAGCAAGGAAATGGTTAGAGGGAACAATGGCACATGGGGCTGGAAAGGCAGCTTGAGGTCCGTGGTGCCCGAACGCCCCCTCACCTCAGCCCCTCCGAGCCCACAGCTGCTGCCACAGGCACGTCCCTGAACTCACCGCCTCTGCTGGATTTCTTCTACACAGTTTCCTGATCTCCCTGTTAAAATCCCACTTCTCTTTCAAGACTTTCCTCACTTGTCTTAGTCCGTTTGTGCTGCCAGAACAGAATTCTGTAGCCTCGGGGGCTTACAAACAGTAGGAATTTATTTCTCACAGCTCTGGAGGCCGAAAAACCCAAGGTCAAGGTGCCTGCGGACCCCTGTCTGTTGAGAACCCATTGCGAACCCATTCCTGGTTCGTACCTGGCTCACTTCTCGCTGTGTCCTCCTGTGGCAGAGAGCAGAGAGGAAGAGCAGCTCTGGGTCTCTTCTCCTAGGGCACTGACCCCATTCACGGGGGCTCCACCCTCATGACATAACCACCTTCCAAAGACCCCGCCTCCTGACACCATTGCAGGGGTAGGATTTAGCACGTGAACCTTGAAGGGACCAAACTTTCAGTCCTATAGTATCACTCGTTTTCTCTTTGGGCTACTTTTTAGTGTAGTAAAAGTCCATGGAGTGGTTAGTGGTTGCGGTACGTCCGCACTGGGTCCACATGGAAACACAGAGCTGTCCCCACGACCTCCTGGATGACCCCGCTCCGCATCACGTGTCCCAGACTGCCCTGTGTTATAGGCGGTTCTGCAGCCGGAAGGCCACAGGGGAGAACCCAAGGTCAGCCTGCTCTCCCAGCACCCTACAGCTTTAGCCCCCTCTGTACTTCCCAGGGCGCACAGAGGTGTACAAAGAAGATTTCATGAATTAGTGAACAGTAATAATAATGCTAGAAAACATCCAAATAGACTTCTAGTGATACAATTTTATTAAAATGATTACAAAAACCACTGTTAAGACTTAGGGATGATATGGAATTCAAGATCTCTGAGGTTAATTAGCAAGCTGACCAGTCTGACTTTCCTTCGATGACAGGAAGGAGACCAGTGTGGATGACCTTGCCCAAATGTCCCTCCTGACACCTCACTGGTGCTGGTTTGGTGGCGGTGTGTTTGGTGGGGGGTTCACCCTCCCGCCCCACTACTTACCCACGGACCTCACCCTCTCCGTCTAAGGCTTAGACCTGTGCCAGTGACAATGCGCAGGGGGGCGGGGACACGGGGTAAGAATGAGGGCCTAAGAGTGGGCTTCGGAGGGGTAAGACTGAGAAGAGAATAGTCCAGGTTGCTCTTAAACACTGCTTGCTTGCTTTGGGGACTGAAGTGATTTTTTTCTTAGCCAGCGGAGAAGTTTGGGGGAGAGATGGTTTGCAAAGAAGCCATTCTAACAGAATCAAACTGGATTTAAAAATGCTTGTTTTCCAGCCCTGGCTGGCGTAGCTCAGTGGATTGAGCGCGGGCTGCGAACCAAAGTATCGCAGCTTCGATTCCCAGTCAGGGCACATGCCTCGGTTGCAGGCCATGACCCCCAGCAACTGCACATTGATGTCTCTCCCTCTCTCTCTCTCTTTCTCCCTCCCTTCCCTCTCTAAAAAAATAAATAAAATCTTTAAAAAAATGCTTGTTTTCCAATCTGTGTATGTGGATATTCTAAAAAATCCGATGCCATCCCCAAAATGCCATCCCACAACAGCTGGCCTTTTGCTGGCCTAATAGGTACGTGCCCATTCTGCATTCCCTCCGAAAGAGGACTCTCCTGCAGAAGCCTTCCTGGCCTCTTCTGGATCACAGTGCTTTTGGCCTAGCGTTCCTCTGGCGTTCACGGATAAGGGAGCAATGAAGAGAAAAGGGACTGGCTTGCCGGCCAGCCCCCCTTCCTGTGACTCCTTTGCTCCTGTTTTCTGTTCCATTTGTTCCTGATAGAGTGCAGTTCCCCGCCCCACCCTCGGTGTGTCTGGGACTTGATCAGGAAGAGCCTCTGAGTGTGAGTGGAGGGATCAGGGGAACGGAAGGACCACAGGGACAAGGGGAAGCTGCCAGCCAAACTGGGGGACAGGCGGGGGTGTCTCCGAGGCCAGCACACTGTGCAGGAGAGCGGTGCTGTTTGCAAGGTTGCAACTGTCACGGCATAGCTGGGTGGGGCAGGAGGCGGGAATGAGTCACGTTCCTGGGAACCCTCCCTGTGTGAGCTTTTTCGTTCAGCAGAGGGGTCTGGCAACTTGCCTTCCCTTATGAGAACTGGAAATAACTTTCTTTTTTGCCTCAAAGTGGGTAGTGGAGAAAAAGGAGCAGAGGCATTAGACAGACAGACCCAAACCTCAGGTGTCTACGAGTTTTCAGAGATGCCCGCTGCCTGCCCACGCTGCTTGCTGTCTTCCAGACAAATGGTGCACTACGGCAGCCCGGAGGGCCATGGCGCCGAGGTGCCACACTCACCCTGGGCCAGGCCTTGCGACAGAAGTCGGCGTGGTCCCAGGACCACTGTTGCCTGGGTTATGCATCTCTCCAGGGGCCGCTGGGTCTGGCCTGGAAGCCACCTCCTATCTCTCCCCAGGACCCATCAGAGCCACGCCTCCCCCAGCTCCTTCCTTGTGACCCAACTCTGTTCTCTCTCTAGGCAGCAACCCGCCTCCAACGTTCTCACCAGTACCTGGAGACTTCCTTCCTCGGGCTGACCCCCCAGTGGCCTGCTGGAGCCGCCCGGGGCCAAGTGGGAGCAAACACAGGATGTTCATTTTGTCCTCAGAAGACCAAGTTCACACACCACGGCCAAGAGCGTGTGAGGCGAGGGAAGGACTTCCTCCCTGGGCATCAAATGTTTGCCCATTTTCCTGGTGGGAGGAAATGGGTGGGACTGGGGCCTCAGGGTCCTATCGAGTGCTCTCAAGGAGAAAACGCAGCCCTCGGGCGTCTGTGAGACCTCAGCTGAGTGCGTGTCTGGGTCACAGGGAAATGCTAAAGGTCCACAGCTCAGCTGGCCTCAAGCTGAGCCCTGCAGTGTGAGGTGGGCAGTTCCCAGCTGCCCCAAGTGTAGCTCATCCACGACAGCATGAGAACACACGCCCATAAATGCAGTTCTCATTGGCAGCCAGCTCTGGTAGATACAAAACTCACTTGGGAACGGCTTTTCAAGGCAGATGCTAGAACAGAAGGTCAAAGGAAGCTTCCAAATCAGTGGGTTGGCTACAGGGGAGAGTTAGACTGGGGCTACCTAGCCTCAAGTCCTGTTGAAGATTCTGTGTCTAGGATTTCCTTGGACCCTGTTTGACTTCTACTGGGGGCAGGAAGCCAGTTGGAAAGGCACTGGGTATGGGGCACGGGCTGCCTGCGCTCTTCCGCTGTGGGATTCTGGGAATGCCGGTTTCTTCTCTCATTCATCAAGTGCATAGTGAGCACCTGCCCCTGGATGCCGGCTCACCGAGGGAATCAAAAGGTGGACAGGTCTAGGAACCTCCCCATGGGGCCTACGTTGTGGGGAGGGGGCAGTAAATAGGTAAACAGAAGACAAGGCACTTCTAGAGAGCAAGAAGTGTCAGGAAGGGCTCGGAGACGTGGGACAGAGCCAACCTGCAGAGGTGGCCGTGGAGCACGCACACAGGAGATGAGGAGCCAGCCACGCAGGGATCGGAGGGAAGGACATGCAGGAAAAGGAAGGACTGGTTCAGGGGCCCCAGGCAGGAACTAAGGAGTCCACAGCCCAAGCCTCCCTCTCCTCGCCTGCACAGTGGCGTCAGCGAGGACGAAATGCCACCAGCTCTCAAGTCCCTGCCATGGCCAACAGCACAGCCCACACGGGCCCCAGAGCTCCATGGTGTGGGCTGCCATCACATCTGGTCCTGGGTGGGGCCACTTCTAGGCGGGCCTTCCTGCTCCCTCTTTGTGCCACCTCCTTAGCTCAAGAGACCCTCCCCAGTGCCTGGCCACCGCTCAGGGGTCCCACCATGTTCTCTCAAAGCTCCTGAACGCAGAGAGTGAAGGGAAGGGGGAGTGTGTGTGCGCACGCACCATAAAAACTCACTTCTTGTAACTGAACAGTTTAAAGCAACAATTAGCCCTTTGCATTAGAGCCCCTTGCAACCCAGGCCCTGTATATTAAGCAACTTATGAAAAGGAGGAAAGTGTCAATACTAGAGATTTAAGTATAAAGGCAAAAAACTCCAGGATAAAGATAAAGCCACCATTGATGGACTATCTCTTCGGGGCCAAGGACTTTATCTATACTCTCTCACTGAATACTCGTAATGCCCCTGCAAGGTGGACGTCGCCATCCTCATTCTAAAGATAAGAAAATCGAGGTTCCAATTGATTAAGTAGCGTGCCATGTTGAAGGGCTGTCGTGCCCGCTCTGGAGTGTCTGCCTCCAAAACTCTTGACCTTCACACATATTGACTCTAAATGTCACTTCAGATGGAAATGCATGGACCAAGTCCCGTTTTCGTCATCGCAGACCAAATGTCACATACTTAGGCGATGAAGACTTGCTAATCACGCATTAACCTTTTAAGCCGGGCACAGAAAGAAAGAAACTATCAAATGAAAGGGACACGAGTAACCACGTGTCTCCACCTCTGCCCCCCATTGAGTGTTCAGATACAAGGTGTCAGGGAACCCAGGATGCTGGGCATGTTACCCTGGCATGTGCACTGTGGCCACGCCACAGACCTGACCTGAAGCCTGGTCTTGACATTGGAACTGCGTAACATGGGTAAGTCCTGTCGCTTCACTGATCTCTGATCGCCTCTTGGATAAAACTGATGTAATACTAACATTACACCACACTATTAAGTATGTCATGCTATTGCATAACAATAATATATAACGACACTTTCCTTGACTGCCTCATACATTATCATGAAGACCAGGTGAAGTCATGTGTTGTTAAAAACATAAGCTCTAAACAAAGGTGAGAGGTGTGACCATGAGGATGGTGGCAGCTGTGTTTGGAGACCCGTCACGCCCAGCACACTGCTCTGGAGTCTGAACGAGGCAGCTCTCCCTGGAGCCCCATCCGGGCCCCACAGCAGCTCTCAGAGAGAGCGGGGCTCCAACAGGCCTGGGGTTGCCCAGCACGGAGTCATTCCCAGTCGGCGCCTTTGGAATGAGTACAGAGGGGCCTCGTGTCGGATACATGCTGCGTGGGTCCTGCGGATGGTTTTGAATCCGCCCTCAGTCAAAATCAAATGCTGATATAATAATTTGTTCCACTTGTGGTTTGGCCTTCCTTGTGTTTTCACGGCTCCTCCTTCCTCCCTCCCCCGCACCCCCCCTCCGCGTGTTGGTTCACCTGTTCTAGCGGGTGTGCCCGGCAGTCAGGGGCTTGTTTACTGCAGCTCCTGGTGTCTGCATCTGAAGCCACGAGAGAGCATGGAAACGGCCAGGCCCAGAATACACGGCAGCGACGCTGTCACCCATGCACTTACCTCGTGTGTACGAAGTTGTGCTTTGCAGGGGGCCCAGATGGGCACAGCTGGGTGCTGGACATGCGCACTCCTGCTACAGGCAGTGTCCAGAGAGACCTGGTGACAGCCCAACTGCCACAGGCTAGTTTTGTGGTTCAGCAACATGACTTCCTTCTCTCTGGGTGATGCAACCCGGCTCTTCTGATGAGCAAGGTCGAGTCACACACAGACCCCGGGCAAAGGGCCTGGTGGCAGCTGGCGCTCAAGGGACAGTTCCCCCTCTAAACCCACTGAATGGCATTCGGCGGCCTTGCCCTTGGGCAATGCATCTTCACCGTTTTACTTTCTTCCCGCTGTGCCTGGCATCGGGCATGTGCTGTAGAAGGCTTGCTATTATTGTGACTTTTATTTTTGTTCTTCTGAGCAGATGGATCATACATTGTCCCCATTCAGGCTCTCCACGTAGCTGCGCGCAGCAGGGACGGAGCGGGGCCTCTGCAGAGACTTGCGCGGCGGGCGTTGCTTCTGAGGCAGATCTGAGTGGTTTTCCCAGCCGCCCCGCAAGCTTCCTCTCTGACTCACGTGAAGCCACACCCTGCCAGTGGGGGCTTGGCAGACAGACTCGGAAAGGCGCCTCTCGGAGGGCGTGCGCGTCCCGCGGGAACCAGAGTGGCCAGAGCGTGAGCCGTCCCGTGGGCGGGCGGTGGAACAGACGAGCGAGAACGGGCAGGTCGCCAGCCTCCAGGGCTCCGCAGGAGGCGTGAATCAAGCTGTCTTCACCGGTCTGCGTTTGATCTAGGCTTACCGATGTTGTAACACAAGAGGGCTAGGTGGGGAGTTCTAGTCTCATTTTTTTTATTTCATATTTTTAAGGAGAGCACTCTGGTTTTAACTGTCTTAAGCCCTCCAGCCCCAGGGGGTAGCAAATCTAAACACTGCCCACTCTGGATGGGGGGTGAGGAGGCGCCTCCCCTGTCTGACCCTTTGAGTTGGAATGACAGCGGGGCACCCCAGTGCGGCCTCACTTCATTTTAATTCCTGGTAGTGTCTTGCCCGGGGGTGCCTCCTGGGAACCAAACACCTGTGTTCAGGGCCCCGCCTCCGTGAGCAGGTGGGTGGTCTGCGGGGGCCATGTTTTCTTTCCGAGGGCCAGGCCCAGCCAGGCCGTGTGAGACTCGGAGAGTGCTCCGGGCTGCTGGCCGCCCTGCGTGACATCCGGCGATGTGGCAACCAGCTGTGCCGGCAGGACACGGCCTTGCCCGGGGCGGCAGAAGGAGAGCGCTCTAATGAAGGAGCAGTAACCACCCCATCTCTTTTCTCTAATGTGGCCATCTTTCCTCATTACCCAGACCGCCGAACGATCCTTTCTGCTAAATGAAACGAAGTGTGTTTCACGGACTCCGACACAGATCTACCTAAGGGACTAATGAGGAAGAGGCAAACAATATTTTGTAGTCTCTAAACTTCGGTGAAAGGCACAGAATTAAGCTCCTTAAAGCTTGCTTGTCTAAGTGTTTTAAAAATCATTAGTTTGGTGGGGGCAAGTTCCTTTAGGGAACCTAATTTGGGGGGAAGTATATAACACAGTGACTGAAGATACAGAACTCGGGGCCACCCTCTTTGGATTAGATGCCGGTTGTCAGTTACTCCGCAGACACATCACTCAACCTCACTCTGCGTCAGTCTCCCGAGTGAAATGGGATACCACTAGGAGTGCCTGCTGCACAGGGCTATTGTGGAGATCCTATGCAAAATGCTCTCAACCGTGCCTGGCATATAGTATGTGCTCTGTAAGGTTTGCTATTATTGTGATTGTTCTTTTTACGGAAAATAATGGGAGAGAAAAGACTTCAGTAAAAAATGTCTCTGAAGCTGCATCTGGAAGGAACTTTATAACATACCACTGAGAAAGAACCAGGAGGCATTTGGCTGTTACTGCCCACACGTTGCAGATTAGGGGCAAGACAAGAGGCAAGGAGACTGCTTTGTGTGACCACGTTGAGGTCTTTCCCAGCTACACAGAGATGAGGACACTCAGGAGCCCAGGGCTCCACAGCCCAGAGGATCATAGGTAATGAATGGCAGTGGCCACGGCTGTGATTTTAGGGCAGGGCCCACGGAACATTAAAACCAATATAGGGATTAAAGACAGGCATGAAGCGTGGACAGTGAACGCACAGGCCCTTGACTTGATAAAGCCGATAAACAAGGAGTGTGCAAACCGGAGTGAGAGTTTCCCCGCCCACCTGTGTGAGTCTCCCATTGTTCCAATCTTCCACAGCATCCTTGTTTTCTGTGTCTTGTCAGATCACTTACTGAGAGAGGGGGGTTAACGTTTTCAACTACAATTTTGAATTTGTCCATTTATCCTGGCAAATCGTCTGAGTTTTTGCTTCACATAGGATATACTTGCATATTTTGAAGCTGAGTTATTAGGTGCATACATTTTTAGGATTGTGATGTTATTTTGACGAATTTTTCCCATTTATCTTATGAAATGGCCTCTTTATCCCTGATGTTATTCCTTACTCTGTAATCCACCTTGTCTGACATTCATGAATATAAGATTTCTTTTGATTAGTTGATAACATGGTACACATTTCCCCATCCTTTTACTTTGAATGTATCTGTGTCCCTATACGCATTAATCAGGTACTCGCTCCATCTAAAGCACCATCCTTGGGCTGGAAAATGACAGGAAGTGGGAAGGACGCGGCCAAACCTTTTTCCTTTAGAATGATCGTTTTAGCAGCAAAGCAGAGAGTAGAATGAATAGGGATGAAAGCAGTGACGTCTAAACCCATCAGAGACGGTTGCGGGAATTCAGTCTAGAAATCCCGGTGGCTGGAACTAGAGCACTCATGGTGCGGAAGAAGAAACGTGTGGACGGGAGATATATTTAGGAGGTGGGACCATCGCATTTCTGAAAGGCATGGGAGGAAAGGATTGTGCGGAAGTCAAAGCATTGGAGTCAAGGATAATAATGCCGTTTCCGAGATAGAAAACATTCGAGAGAGAGAGCAGCTCCATGCGGGAATCTGCTGAGTTTGAACATCCTGTGAGACACCTCTAGTAAAGATGTGGAGTACGTGGTTGGTGAGTAGTCTTGAAAGCGCCAGAGAAGCATGGGCCAGAGCTTGGGGAGACCCTCTCACGCAGACAGTGAGTGAGTGACTGGCGGTGGTTAGCACCCCCCCAGAGAGAAGGAGCAGTCTATGAGCTAAGAGAAGAGTGAGGGGAGGGGAAGACTTAGGCCAGAGATAGAAGTAATGTGAAGAAATGACTATTTACAGAGATAAAGCAAAAAAAATGGAAAGAAATTTAGAATCTAGGTTAGTTAACGCCAATGGAAAGTATGGTGTGTAAACACACTTTCTCCAAAACCAGCTTCATGATTATATCTTGTATTTATAGATTGGTATCAATCATTAAAGTTTTGTTTATGTTGTGTGGGTATTTTAACAGGGAAGTCATCTGTTGCTAGGTGGATCGATGGTTTATACCTCAGATGCGCTCTCTCTAAGCCCTCACCGGCTCTGCTGGCCTTGAACTCACTGGCAGCTACAGGTAGCCCAGCAAGAGTTTAGAGGGGCTTAGAAAACGTGTCTCAGAAAGTCTGCCCTATCTCAGTGAGTTCTCCTCTTTCCTCCCCTCCTCTCTCTCTCTATAACCACTCCTGACTCTCTGGACCTTTCAATGACGGCCTTCCACGGACAGCACGTGACACATACATGTGTGCTCAGAGAGCTTGCTCGTGATCAGGCTTCCCAGACACAGGGTGTGTGTGGGAAAGTGACCACGTGAGAATGGAAATGATGGCTGGGGCTGAGAGAGGCGTGGCTTACACTTGTGTGTGGAAAGATCCCGCGGGTAGTAGAGTGAAGGAGGAATTGGTGGGGAGTGAGAAGGAGGGAGGAAGCATGCTCAGAAAGGTTTTTAACAAGCCATGTGAGATAATAGGATTCGGGAATGTAGATTCCAGATGCATTTTGGAGGCAGAATGACAGAACTGATGTCTGATTGACCTGGGTGACAGGGTAACAGAGGGGTGGAAGCCGACTCCATCGTTTCCTGCTCAGGCCACTCATTGACTATCAGTGCCCTCACCTGAAAGAGGATGGAATAATAACTGTAATTTCTAATATTCTTACAGCAAGTCTGACACCTCTGAAAGGGCAGTAAGAACGATGCACACCTTGGAGTCACTCAAGAGAAGAAGGAAAAGGAACTTACCTGTCTGTCTCTTCCTCATCCCCCATTTTCCGCTGGTCAGTGGTCATCCCTCCAGGTGTCTAAATCCTGCCCTATTCTGAGTTACAGCATCTGGTCCCCAGAGGCCAACTGGGAACCAGATCCTACACCCTACAGGGCAGTCATTTATCTAAATTCGTTAGAGAGGACAGCTCAGTGGGGACAGAGCACCAGCCAAGAGAGAGGACAAGGGAGGGGAGACTGTGAGGGGTATGCTAGTTGCTGTCCAGTGCTGCCGGAACCTCATATGAGATTCGCATCCCATAACACTGAGAACACAAGGAACCATGCAGTTAGGACAAAGATAAACCAACATTTCCCCACCTGTCTGCCCCCATCTCCCAGAGACTGAGGTTCCAAAAAGGAAGGGAGGGAGGGCCCTGAGAAGCCGTACTACAAGTAGTTTTTCTCATGTACTTGCAACCCAATACCATATTTGTTATCTCCAAGCCCTCAAGCTAAGAATTTAATTTAAAGTGTTTTTAGACTAATGAAACCATTGTCAAAACAAATGCAAACTTCCATCAAGAAGGCAACTTTGTCCTAACTCTACAAAGATTTCAAACATAATTTTCCTTAAAACTGAGCAACACGCAATAATGAATAACTATGCACCATGAGTGAGAACCAGCAGAAACAGACACAGGAGACTCCATATATTAGAATTGCATGCAAATTAGATAAACTCTAAAACAGCTGCATTTAACCTAATGGGAGATAAGCTTTAAAATATGTGTAGAAAACAGGAAAAAAATTTTAAAAACTTAGCTGGTCTAAAAATATAGAACTTTTAGAAAAATTTCAATAATTGAAATCTAAAATGCAATGGATGTGTATAACTATTAAACCCAGATAAAGAGAGAATTGGTAAAGAGAAAGACAAAATGAATTAGTCAGAACATAGCACAAAAAAAACACATGAGAATTAAAAAATGGGAAGCAAAGTGATATGGAAGACAGAGAAAGATGTAACACACATCAACCAGACTTCCAGGAGGAGGGAGGTGAGACAGAGGGGCAGAACTCAATATTTATGAGAACAATGTCTGCGGGTTTTCCCGAACTGATTAAAGACACCCGCCCACAGATTCAAGTAACTCAGTCACTTCTTACACTTCCAATAACAAGTCAAAAGAAAGCCAATCTTAGACACGTTTCCAAAAATCAATAAACATATCCTTGGGTAAGGACTTTTTTTAAATGAAGACAGACTAACAAAACTGGCTGTCTGCCACCTGTAGACATCAAAGAAATTCTAAAAGATGCATTCCAGAGAGAAGGTTTGAAATATAAGAAAAATGATGGATAAATAGTGGAAAATACATGGGTAACCAGGAAAGGCTGGGGAGGGGGAGGAGGGAAGGAAATAGTCATGGGAGCCCATAGTGGCTCTTAGAGCAGGAAGATGGCAGCGTCTCTTACTGGGTTACAGGTTGTGGGGGAAGGGTTTACAGATCATGGGGAAGGGGTTTATAGGTCATGGAGGAGGGGTTTACAGGTCATGGAGGAGGGGTTTACAGGTCATGGAGGAGGGGGTTACAGATCCTGGAGCAGGGGTTTACGGGTGATAACTACTAAACTGACCTAAGCAAACCCCAAGAAAGATAACCAAGGATAACCAATCAACTGAAAAGAGAAAGCCACCTTTCAAGTGAGGATTTAAAAAAAATTTTTTTTCAGGTAAATCTCTAGCTTTTTGTGTGTGCAGATAATTCTGCCACACTTGAAAGAGTTTCTCTAGCCATCCTGCTTCAGAGAAGCTGGGCCAGAGTGCTCAGTGTGGAATGTGGGAGGAGAAGTTGGCAGGAGTAGCTACAAAATTGGCTTGGTTTCCTGCTTCCTGTTCCGAGTAAAAATCACGTCCCTTGTCAGATTGTTCTGTCGGGTGCCACGGCCGCCCTGGAGGACCAGAGGGAGCGCATGACCAGGCTTGCGTTGCTCGCGGGGCAGGAGGAGAATGTGGCAACGCCCGTTGTTGGCTTTGTCCCAGCACGGTACCCACGAGTCACTTGGCTCATCCTCGGGAGGCCAGTGAAGAGCAAGAGGAGGCAAAACTGTGCATCTGCTGAACAAACCTTCTGCCTCCAGTGACGTCTCTCCTAGGGAGGTCGAAGCATCAGAAAGCACCCAGGTGTTGGTCGGTGGGTCCCCGAGGGACCAGCAGCAGCACTGAGAGAGGGTGGCTCTGTCCTAGACTCGGTGGCGCTTCGGTTTTGAGTGATGTGGTTTCCATCTGATGGATCTCTTAAACCTGACAGGGTGGATAATGAGCCGGAGAAGGGAGGAGCTGGGCAGTGAACACAGGAAAACACAGGTGAGCCAGCGCTCAGGAGAAACTCAGAGTAAATTAATCGGGAAAGCTGGAGGGGACCGCTCGACGGTGGAGGGAGTGACTCTGTCTGAGAAGGGAGAACAGAAAAGCTCAGCAAGCTTGGTCAAGTCCAAGGCTTAGCACCTCCTGATCTGGGTATTTGCCAAGAATATTAACCCTACAGCCGGAGAGAGGCAACTTGGGGTGGTGGTGGGCGGTGGTGGCCACATGGGCAAAGGGGGCCCAAAGCTATACACTTCCAATTACAAAATAAAAACATTCTGGGATGTACTGCACAGCACGGTGACTAGAGTTAGCGATAACTGTCTTGTATAGTTGAAAGTTACTAGAAGAGTAGCTCTTAAAAGTTCTCATCACAAGAGAAAGATTGTAGCTACGTCCAGGGACCGATGTTAAATAGACTCATTGTGGTGACCCTTTCACGACATATACAGACCTGAAATCATTATGTCTCACACCGGAAACCAGTCTACTACTATACGTCCATTATACCTCAACAAAAAAGAAAACAAAAAAGGAGGGTAGTTTTTTTTCAAATTAATATGCAAGGGCAAAACTAATCAGAATAACTTTCTCTATAAGCATTTTGCCACCGACGGGATTATCTGTTACCATACACGCACACACGGAGACACAGAAACACATTTATCACATCATCTGCATACTAAGCTACGATGGGAAATTTGTATGTAAACTGAGATGATGCTCCATTTAGAGGAGAAGGAGCATTATCCCTAAAGTGAGTAAAGAAAGTACAGCAGCGATTCAGCACAATTTCACGAAACGTACCATTTATTAATTAAATGATCACGAATCAAGGGGCTCAACAAAGATGCAAATGAAAACCACAATTCTTTGTGTACATAAACTGCATCTGTAACCAGACAAAAAAGGCAACTCGCCACTTCCCCCTTGGAAGGAAGAATGCTCTGCTTACTGGCAGCTGCACTTGCTCGGTTCACCCAGCCTCTCTGCCTCCTCTCCGCAGCTGCCTGGGCACGAGTGTCCCAGCCACCCCGAGGCTTCAGGAAGCTCTCGCGGCGCTGCGATCCCGACTGTGGAATACACTCATCCGTTCGAATTTGTTCACAGACCCTTTCTTAAAGCCTCCCGAGGAAGAGTGTCTTATATAAGATGTCTTAGGCAAAGAGACAGATTAAACTTTGCAATTGAAGCTTTGTTTATTGGCTGAGAAGGATTTATTTCATCTAGGAGCAAAAGCATTTGGGTGCACCGAAGGAAAAGGGGGGCTGGGCATTTCTGTGGATTTGAATTTACCGTAAAACCGAATTTCTCCAAATTTCGAAGGCTACCCGTGAGCTCGGCTGTTAGGGCCATCACACAAGTTAGAGGAAAATGAGCCCACATTTCTCTGGCTTTCCTCCAGAAAAGCTCTGATCGGTCTGAAGGGAAAGGGTGTGGGAGAGAAGGGAGATGGCTGCGTTGGCGGGACACCTGGCGGCGGGGGGGGGGGGGCGGACGAGGTCAGGAGGGGATGAGACAGAAAGAAGAGCTGCAGGGGCCACGGGCTGCGTTTTCACCGGAGAGCAAACCCTTTCCCGACTCGCTTTTCTTGGGTCCCAGGTAGATATTTTCGTGCCTGCACAACCTGTGGGTAGGTCAAGTATTAGTGAAAACCAGTAAGTTTTGTTGAAATCTACGAACATTTTGACTTCACAGTAGTTTTTCCTCTTGCTGACACCGTGGCCGAAGACGTCCACGGTCAGCGAAGGCGGCACTGGGCGGCGTGCCAGCGTGTCGCACTTTGCTGCCATCCCCACCCAGATGGCACAGCCTCCCTCTCCGGCACAGCCACGGCCTGGTCTGGCTCAGGCGGGACATTTTAACATTAACTCTTTCAGTCCACAGACACAGGATAGCTTCTCATTCATTTGTGTCTTCTGTTTCTTTCATCAGTATTTGGTGGGTTTCCATGCAGGGATCTTTCACCTCCTTCATTAAGTTTATTCCTAAACCTTTTATTGTTCTGATGCTGTTGTGAATCGGGTTATCTTCTTTATTTTTTATGCCTTTCAGATAATTTGTCACTTGTGTATAGAAATGCTACTGATTTTTTGTGTGTTAATTTTGTATCCTGCAACTCTACTGAATTTGTTGGTTATTTATGGATGGAGTCTTTAGGGTTTTCTGTATATAAAATCATGTCATCTGCACATAAAGATAATTTTGCTTCCTCCTTTTTGATTCCTGATTTATTTTATTTTGTGTGTGTGTCTTCTAATTCTTTTTCTTGCCTGATTGCTCTGGCTAGGACTTCTAATATGATGTCAAATAAAAGTGATGGTCGTGGGCGTCCCTGACTTGTTCATGATCTTAAAGGAAAAGTTTCATCTTTTCACCATTGAGCATGATGACAGCTAGGGGCTCGTCATATATGGCCTTTATTATGGGGAGGCACATGCCCTCTATCCCTAATTAGTTGGGAGTTTTTATCATGAATGAATGTTGCATTTTATCAAATGCTTTTCTACATCTATTGAGACGATCATATGATATTTTGTTTTACTCTATTAATGTGATGGATCCCAATGATTGATTTGCTTATGTCAAACCATCCTTGCATCCCAGGGATAAATCCCACCCAATCATGGTGTATAATCCTTTCAAGGTGCTGCTCTATGTTACCGGGAATTTTTGCATCCATACTCATCAGGGATACTGGCCCGTAGTTTTCCGTTCTTGCAATGTCCTTATGTGGCTTTGTGTCGGGATGGTGAGCTGGGGAGTGTTTCCTGAGCCACCCTGAAGCCCGTGAAGGAGTTAGGAGTGAGTTTTGAGTCCACAGGTCTCAGGTCTCTCAGCCTAAGGGCCGTGGTGGCGCACGATTCCCGCTCGGAGGTGTGAACTCCCGCGGACTCCCAGCCCCGGTCCGCCTGCCCTCTTCTCAGCTCTCAGAAGGCCCAGAGCCCACAGCTGCCCCGGGCACCACGAGGAGGCCGATGGCCAGTGACCAGGGACAACTCTGCTGTTTTCCTCGGCAGGCGATGGGTGCCCAGACTTCGTTTCACCCCAGCTTGGTTTTGGCTGTTTTCTACTTTGCCAGTGGCCAATGAATTGCCATTGACAAACAAATGAAACTGGACAAACCCCTATGGCCTAATTATTTCATCGGATAGGAAATAGAATTAATATTTCAAGTCGTATCCATTTTGTAATTTACAAATGTTTGCTTTTCCTACTCTGTGCTGGGCCCTATATTGGGCACTAAACCTATTATCTGGTCCATTGTTTATTTATAATTCAATTGATATTTATTAAATACTACTATGTGCTAGATATTATTCTAGACCCTGGAGGTATAGAGAGGAAAATAAACCTCAGGCCCGGACGGGTAGCTCAGCTGGCTGCAGCATTGTCCCAATTCGTCAAGGTTGCAGGTTCAATCCCCGGTCAGGGCATGTACAAGAATCAACTGATGAATAAATAAGTGAAACAACAAATTGATATTTCTCTCTCTTATCAATATTTTTTTTTAAATTTTAAAAACAACTCACCCTGGCTAGTGTGGCACAGTGGACTGAGCGCCAGCCTGCAAAACAAAAGGTCACTGGTTTGATTCCCAGTCAGGGCACATGCCTGGGTTGCTGGCCAGGACCCCAGGTGGGGGGGTGGGGGGTGAGAGGCAACCAACAATGTTTCTCACCCTCTCTTTCTCACCCCCTTCCCCTCTCTCTAAAAAAGTAAACAAGTAAAATCTTTAAAAAACAACTCAATAGGCTGTCTCTGTCCTCAAGGAACTTATATTTGAGACAAACCCTTAACAAATGGATACATAATAGGTCAGGTGGAAGTGAATGGAATAAAGACAAATACGGGAGAAAGCACAGTGAAACCTCCTGGGAGGCCTCAGTGAGGGAGCGAGTTCGAGGAAGGGTGGCTGAGCCGAGACTGGAGGGAGGTGAGGGACTCGAGACACAGGTGTTTGTGGGAGGAGTTTCTAGGCAGGGCGATGGGAAGTGGGGGGGCCGTGGGGCCCTGCCTGCCCTGTTGGGTGATGACCAGGGCAGTGGGCACCCCTGGAGCACAGGGAGAAGGGACCTCCAGCAGCCCTCGGGAGTTCCTGCTGGGCCCGCTGTGCACACCAGGTCAGAAGGGCTGTGCCATGCTCAGTGCTGGCCCAGCCCCCGTGTCTGCTGACCTGGGGCGGAGCCCGGGTGGCGTTGCTGGGAGCAGGAGCCTGTTGGAGGGCTGTTCCACAGGGTTGGTGTGCTCAGCGCTGTGCTGGGAGCCTCGGGGTTAAAAGCAGCAGCACAAGGCAGGACGCCTGAGTCCGCCTTCTGCTTCCTCCTGCTGACGCACCCCAGAGCCTGTGCTTCTCTGGACCTCGGTTTCCACCGGGAGACAGAACAAGCCAGCGGTCGGGAGCTCAGGCCTCGGGGCCCAACAGAGGCGACTCATTCTAGCTGCAACGCTCCGCAGCTAAGTGAGCGGGCACAGCTGTGCATCACTAAGTCTCCACCTTCCCTCCCGTTCACTGGGCGTCGTCACAGGAGGCCCATCGCCAAGCTGTTGAAAAGGAGCACACGCAGTCACCCGGGAGAGCGCCGGCCCACGGAGTTGAGAACGACGGAAAGGAGCAGACGGACGCGGCGCCTGCACGCAGGCATCGTGGAAGGTCAGTGTGCGTGCTGCAGAAGCTGCACAGGCGTGCGCGGAATCTGACTGACAGTCTGTGCAAGAGCGGTGCGGGGGTTTACTCTGAAGAGGGGACTCGGAAGCAGCCTTGGCGCATGTCATGGGGTCAGGCCCCCCACGGCATTGTCCTTCTCAACTAGACAACCGGCAGGGGCCACTCACATGGTGTGAAGGTTGACCTCGACCTGTAACAGATGGACTTGGCCTTGCCCAGAGCTCGGGTGGGGCCAGTGTCTGTGCATCCCCTCGACCCGTTGGAAGGAGAAGGTCTGTCTCCCCAACAGATGATGCATCGCCCGTGGATGCACCCCACTCGCGTCTGTGCCTTCCCACCCTGCTGGGCCAGCATCGTACCGATGCGCTGCCACAGGCCACGGCCTCGAAGGGGTGCGTCTCAGCGTTTCCAGGGCTGTGGCGCGGGGGACGTTCTCTCTCGCCCCGGCATCCACTCCGTGGAGAGGCCCAGCGAGACGATTATGTAACTGCTCTCGGAGACGAAATGAGCTCGGGGGCTCCTCGGCCGCTCGCCCAGCGTAGCCTGTTCTCATTGTCATCACTTTGAGGTCCCCAGTCACTCTCAGCAACTTCAGTGAGCGTCAAAATGTCATTCTAAGGAGAACAGCTCAGAAAGTTTTATTACTTTGGATGAATTCTTCCTTCCCTTTTTTTCTTCTTGGTTGTTCAAAATGTGTTGCACATTCTCTGTCCTGATTTAGTCTGCCCTTTTCCCCCTGGGCCATAGCAGAGAGCAGCTTGCAATGCATGCATACTTTGTTTGGAAAACCTAGTTTCCACCTCTGAGCTCTAGGAAGGGACAGCAGATGTCTGAGGTCCAAGGACACTGCAGCTGGCTTATCAGCCAGCCGGACAAGTCACCTTGGTCTCCCGGCCTCAGTTCCCTGGTCTGTAAAATGGAACCAGGGTGGTATTCTCCGGCTTCACTCCTACAGAGAGTGTAAAACATAATTAAGAAAATCATCTTTCCTAACGTGTCGGGATGCCTTGGAGGTCGGGCCTGCGGGCACACCGTCGACTGTCACTGTTTCCCCTGAGGACCCGAGACAGACGGGAGACAGCTGAGTCATCCTCACCAAGGGTCTGCAAGACGTACACACACCGGCTTGAGTTCTACTTGAAATATAGGGGGGTGCTCACAGGGGGGCTGCCGCAGTGTCCTCGAGTGCCCCCCAAACTGGAGGAAGGCCAGGTAGAAATGTCACCGAACTGACGCAGGACCGAGCCCAGTCATTTTTCTGTGACCGGTTACCCCTGGGGCTCAGGTTCCCTTCAGATTCCTGGTGGCTCTCTGCTCACTCCGAGGACCGACTCCTCCAGTCTCTCCTGGGATGCCCTGCTCCCAGCTCCAACTCTCCCGGCCTTCCCTCCGCTGAAGGTGTCTGACAGGCAGTGCAACTGTCCCCTGTGTGAGGAGAAAGGGACAGCGAGTGTGGTGCAAACCTCTGAGATGGATTCGTGGACTCCTAGAGCTGGAGAGGCCGGCAGAGCAGCAAGTTAAGCCTCTGGGGCACACGAGTAGCTCATGGTAAAGCTCAGGCCTCGGTCTTTGGTGTCCAGCTTGCTGCTCTGGCTGCTACTTCAGGCTGCCGCCTGTACTGGCCAGAAGTGGCCCCGGGGTTTTGACTGTGTTGTGCCAGATCAGATACCCTGAGGCTGAGCCGGGGCGGGGTTGCTCAGTGGGGGGGGGGGGGTAGATTGGACCAAGTGACAGGAGAAAAGCGGGGCACATATCGGTGAGCAAAGGGGCAGCAGAGTGAGCCCTGAACCAGACCAGGCTGTGCCTGTGCCCACAGGGAGGCCACACCATGCTGGCTGTCCCGGGAGGGGGGGCAGGACAGTTGGCACTGGGCGTGCCCCACCCCGAGCAGAGTGCCAACCCCTTAGGGAGCTGCCAGGGGCAACGCCCACCTGTGTGAGCGAGAGGAGACCGGGGCAAAGTGGGAGACAGATGGCGCGCACCCTCCCTCCCGTCCTTCCCCTCCGAGCCCCCCACCACTCGTGTCACCACAAGCGCACCCCGACTCACTCGGCTCCGTCCCCCGGGTGCAGCACTGCCCCGTGGCCCTGATGCAGTGACTCGGCCTGCCCTCTGCACTTGGACTTGCACCTGCTCTCTCTTTTCCTATGTCGAGCACTTCTCCCATGCACATTCCCGTTACAGAGCTTGTCCCGGCGGGCTGGCAGCACCGTCCCCAGTGCCCGAGTCCCTGCTGCTGTGGGCGGTGAGCTCGCCGAAAGCAGACGCGCTGGAACGCGCAGGTTGGGGGTCGGTCTGAACCGCCAGGGCTCGGCCGCTCTCTCCCCGCGAGAGCTGAGACTTCCCCTCTGGTCCAGTTTCCTCATCTACAGTGTGCAGAAGAACGCCTACGGGGAAGCCCTGGCTGGGTGGCTCAGTTGGTTGGAGTGTCGTCCTGTACACGGGAAGCTGGCGGGTTTGATTCCTGCTCAGGGCACATGCCTGGGTTGCTAGTTCGATCCCTGATTGGAGGTTGCGTGGGAGGCAACCCGTTGATGTTTGTCTTTCAAATAGATGTCTCCCTCTCTCTCAGACTCTCACTTTCTCTCTCCCTGAGCATACCCTGGTTGAGGATTTAAAAAAAATGCCTACAGTGAAGAATGTTGTGAGGATTAAGCAAGACGACTCATATCAGGAGTTTAGCACGTGCTTGGCACACGAGGCTGGCGGCTCATGTGGCTCACCTGCTTCCCTACAGCCCCGCCCAGGCCTGCACACAGTGGGTGCCCAGTGACGCTGTCTCAGTGCGTGGGAGCGTCCCCAGGACTGCACCCATGCCCCGAGGGCAGCACAGGGATGGTGGGGCCCCGTGCCTTGGAGGTGTCAGAGCCCCGCATCTGGGATAACAAGGTGCAGCTGCCTCCTGACCATGAGTCAGGAGTCCCTGGAGCCACTTACATGCCACCAGGTAGCCGTGGGCCATCCAGGGGACCAGTTCCCAGGCGCCAGCCGAGGGAGCCAGACTTCCTCCCTCACAATCACATGACAGGAGGGGCCGTTGCGCTGTGACAAGGTATGTGGCCCACGGACAACAGGACCGCCCTCCAGGGCCTCCCGGTAGAGAGAAGCCTGGAAAGGATGTGGTAGCCACGTTGGTCCAAGGCCAAGGGTGGGGTTCGGTCTGGCAGTGACTGTGAGCAAAGACCCGGCCAAAGCCTGCGGCAGGACGTCACGCCCCAGCGTAAAAACCAGCGTCAGACGACAGAGACGGCCGGCCAGCAGCCCAGCCACCCGGGTCCCTTCAGCTCAGCCGTCTGAAGTCCGAGCACAGATGCAACGTGTCCTCACCGTTGTCACCACGCTTCCCTCAGGCTCCTGAGAACGTCCCGTTGCGTCCCCGTCCCGGCTGAGCCGCGGTGGGGAAAGAGCTGGGGTGTCTGGGAGGATGGTCTACGGTGGGAAAGACCAAAACGGAAAGCCTGCAGAGCGGGAGATTTATATAAAAATAATTGAAGTGATCTGCTTACGTTCGGAATGCAGGTTCTATAGCATTCTCGGGGAACATGAAGGTCCCAGCCACGCTTAAGCCAGATACCCATCTCACTCATCTCCTGATGAACATAAACTTTCCGGAGGCTTCCAGTGATCCCCTGACGTCTGGGCCAGTGTTTGGCTCTGAGTGTTTACACGAGCGTGACAGTGATAAAGGCAGGATGTCCATTACCCCGGCGTTCCCACGAAGCCGAGCGTGGGACTGGGGGCGTGCCAGCTGCTGGCGGAGGGAGCTGTGCCGGGCCTTCCCTTGGCCCGGGGATGGCGGCTGGACTTCCAGTGGCCTGAGGTGACACGGATGCAAGGCTGGCCTGCAGGGGCTGTGGCAGAGATGGGCAGCAGAGGGGAGCCGTGAGCAGCTGGGAGGAGGGTCAGAAACCTGCAGGGTCACTGAGGCCTTCGCGTCTGGTCCTAGGTGCATGCGTGTGTCAAGGTCACACAGACCCGGAACTCGAACCAACCAAGTCAGGACGAGGTTGATGCAAAAGGAAAACAGGTCAAAACCCAGGTGGCACATAAAATGGCTGCGTGATGTTTTTCCTTGAATCCTGCTCCAAAGCCGTTGGCAGCCCCTGGATGCCCCTGCAGTGGGGACGGGCCACCTGTGGGGCCACATGGGGCCTTCAGCCACATGTCCGTCTGGGGACCCAGAAGTCACACATGCCAAGGCCATGGTACCACGTCTGCCCCCGCACAAAAATCAAAGCCTGGTTCTTCATCGTTATTCCCTCTCAGGAAAATGTTTAGGCTCAAGATTTCCTCTTATGCATTATTTCTCATTATCACAACAGAGGAGCGGTCTTCAGGACAATGGAATTGAATTTATTTCGCTCCCCCTTTCCCACTCGAGTCCCCCATCACTCCCAGGCCTTCGGGGTCTCCACTGTCTGCTGCTGCCCAGGCAGGCCTTGCTTCATTTTCCAGTTTTCAAAATGACCTTCCCAAGGAGGCTGCTTTTGTTTCCTTCCCCCGATGGGAATCGGGGGAACCCTGGAGGGTCGCTGGTGTGTGGGCACGGCCCCTCCATGCTCGGTGACTGCCATGTCCCTCCCAGCCCCGCTTTCTGCAGGAGGCCCGTCTTGTACCAGCAGCTCATGAATAATGGAGGTGGGAGCCGCCCGCCTCCGTCCCATTAGCATGCACCTTGCCCGAAACCTGGCAGCTGCAGGCTCCGCCGTCCCAGGTGCTCCGCGGGCCCTTTGATGTCCCTGCATTCCTCCTCCCGACTGCCGCTGTCCTTGTCACCTCCCATTGTAGCCGCCTGCCAGCGCCCCTCATTCCGCTGTCATTCCTTCTGGGGAGGTTTTCCTTTGGTCTAGGGTTTTTGTTTTGTTTTGTTTTTTTCTCTTTCTCTTATTTCTCATTATTATCCTTCAAGGTATTTTAATCAGCCCTGCTGTTGCAGGACGCCTTTGTTCTTCCAGAAGAAGTCGAGTGACTCAAATCCCTAAGACTTTTTTTTTTTGCTGTCATCTTTTTTGTTTGGTGGTTTTAGTTGTTTCTCATTCTTTTTTCTTTCCTTTCAAACTCTCTCTGCCGGGGTTCTGGAGATACACAGAGTCATCTTCCCGTTCACAGCGGCCTTTTTTTAGTTAGTCACACGGCTTCTGCTCCACCATCAGACTCACGCCTGTGAAGACCTGGAAAGAAATGCCCTCCTTGGAGCACACGGCGTAGCTGAGACGGGTCCTGGACGCCATCACGGACCTCCGGTGTCCGGGAGGACCGGGTCCTCCTCCCAGCTACACATCCCATCCGCTTTGTGAGATTTCCCCAGGTGAGAATCGACACACTGTCCAGGCCTCAGCTTCCTTATCTGCAGAATGACAGGAGCTGGATACAACAGTTGCCCAGCTCCTTTCCTTCCTATGTCCAACTGCTAAGAGCCTCATTTCCCTTCTTGCTGTAAAAAAACAGCCGCGTCTTTTCCAGATAACCCTTTCCCTGTTGTCGCATGCGTTACTGCATCCGCTTCTCAGGTGGCTCGGCGGCTCAGCCCGCGGCGAGGCCCCTTTGTGAGACCTCTGCGCGGGGACCCACTCTTTCTTCCACCACGAACACATCGCACGGTGTCCGCGCTGACTTGGCCTTGGACGAGGAAGGCACGCCCAGGCAGAACCCACTGAAAGGAATTTTATGGGACGTGCCGGCTTGGAGGAGCTGCGGAGGTGCCTTCAAAAGTCAAGGCGAGGCCACAAAGTTTGGGCTAGGTCAGAATTTGTTTATGCAACTCTGCTCCAGTCCAAGAGGGAAGTATTCGCAGCCCTCTCAGCGCCGTGTCAGACGGTGTTGGTCGGCAGTCCCAACGCGCATGCGAAGCCAGAATAACTGAATGAACCACTCGAGCCACCAGCCTGATGGATGACTCCCACATCAGCTTCACAGCATGGACACGGGGACTTCAGCCAGTGCTTTCCCGAGTTTCCTTGGGCTTAGTCACCATGGTGCTCGTGGGGGGTAGTCTTTGCAGATTCGATTATCTCCACTCACAGAGGGAGACGCCAGGGCTCAGAGAGGCTGGGACCCTGCATGGTAGGCCCTCCCTAAGTGGGAAGAAGATTCTAGATCTCCTAGGTAACGCTGAGCTGAGATGAATTGTTGTTTGCCCTGCTGAGTAAGTCAGTGCAGAGTCTGCTGACCACTCGGCGGGAAAACGCTGGGCATGGCTCTGGGTGGGGCAAAGTGTCCCCACGGGGTGGGCTTCGGCACAGCAGGACGCGGTGCGGAAAATCCAGCGCCGGTGTGGCCAGGTGGGGCAGGGACGCTGGTCTTGCAGGGACCTGGGGGGAAGCACAGAGTGCAGGAGACTCAGAGTTTTTAAGCTGAATGAGAAGCCAGATCAAGAGGAAACTGTTGACAGGACACAAAGAAAAGGGCTCCGGCAGGGCTGGGCAGCCAGCAGCCCGGGTGGACTTCCTGGGAGGGAGTGGGTGTGGCTAGTCTGGGGGCGGGGCACGCCTGAGCACCTGCCCTGGCCTCCGGGGGGGGGGGGGGCGAGGAAAGGCCCTCCCTTCATGAACCTTACAAGCTGGTTGTAGGGAGAAGACGAATAAGATGGGATATAAATCAACTCAAGAGAGGGATAAAGTCATAAAGGGATATATGGGACTAATGGCCAAGTGATGGCTACAGAACACGAAGGTGGGAATGGAGTCAGCCCAGCCGGGAAGCACGGGCTGGGCAGTCTGCAGGGGGTGGACGGGCACATAAACCAGGACGCAAGCAAGCCGCCCTTCCGTCACCGGTGGGGGCCTGCAGACCCAGCCGCCAGGAGGACTCAGCCCTCCCCCGAAGAGCTAGGCCTTCTTCCGTTTTACTTAAACCCCAGCTTTTCGGCCAGTCTTCTGGTTCCTCACTTCTGATGCTGACACGGATCCTCAGAAACACCTTCCCTACCAAGAAAAACACCAGTGGGTGGTGGATGGCAAAGGTCAGCCGGCGTTCCTTCTTGGTGGCCAGGAGACCACAGGGAGGGACAGGTGCGGGGGCAACGAGGGCACCCCCAGCCTGAGGAGCAGCCCCTGGGGAACATCCGCTGGTTTGGACAGTGGTGTCCTATCTTCCCACTTTTCAAAAGAGGCCCGAAACCCAGATTCTATGTGAAATCTCTGGTTTTTAAACGCAGGCCGCCATTCTTGTTTTAACCTTGCAAGCCGAAGAGAAGATTTGATTGGCTGCCCGTCTGACCTGTATTTGAGACAGTCCATCTAACTCGAGCCAGGAGGGGGACATCCCTGTTCCAGCTGCAGTGTTTGTGTGCACAGGTGGCCGTGCAATGTGAGCGGACGCCTGCCAGCCGCCCTGCCCCTTGGAGTCCAGGTGCTCAAGGGCAAACTGCAGTTCTGCGTCCAGAGGAGCCCCAGCACCCCTCGGAGACGCGTGCTTGTTGTTAGAGCAGGTAGGAGCAGAGGTCCTCTCCATGTGGCCAACCTCGTTCTAACGGATGACGTCTGAAGGACCCTACTTCTCAACAAGGTCACACCTGAGGCTCTGCATGGATGTGCACTTCGCGCAGGGGGTTCAAGCCGGCAAGGTGGGTCTCTGCCTGCTGGACTGCATCTGCTATTAACAACAAAGGTGAATTCAGAAGACTCTGGAAGCTGTATGTTAGTGAGAAACTCCTGTCTTAGGACTGGTTTTTCTAAATAGCGTTCAACAGCCCAAGTCTACTGACTCCAGACATTAAATCAGACTTATCTTCTTAGGGCCCGGCTTTGGCTTGAACTATGAACTCTAAACATTGACGTCTGGATGAGGAAAGAACTATTTCTTACTCAGCCACACGGAGACAAGGTTATTCACCTCAATATTAGACCCAAATTTTACCAGGAGTTCTGGAAGGCTGGAAGACAGCCCTCTGTCTTTCTCCTAGCAAAACCCACAACACGTTTGGGTACATTTAATTTTTATTATAAAGACAGAGGCAATGAAACAATGTATGCTAACCACAAGCTGCTAACTACATAGTCAATAAAATGATTTTATTCTATTAGCGTTCTGTTCCACAGACATACATTATAACAAAGTGATCTTGAGAAGAATGTTTACAAATAAGCACTCACTAAACTTCCTTCCTCGGGATCTGGAAACTGAGACCATTATTTCAATGTGCAGACGGAGAGACTAGACTTCAGCACCTGTAACTCTTAGGGGCTCCCACCCACAGGCCCTTCCTGGCCCTCTGTCGGTGGCTCTGCTTTTCCTCATCTCTCTCCCCCCTCCCAGGAAGCCCCCTTCCATCCCTACCTTTGTGGGGGTTTAAGAGATCACTGCAGACAGATCTTCTGTGCCTCTTCTAAGAACTCCTAACTGGATATTGGCTTCCAGATGTTGGACTGGGCACAGGCTGTAACTTCTCTCTTCCCCCAACACATGTGAAAAACGTTTTTGAGTGTATTTAGAAGCACACATCCATGCACGGAAACAAGGAACGGAAATCCCTGCAGACAGGAAACGGAGCAGTCTCCCTGAACGACATTGGCAGGAGGAAGCCCACCACTCACCGTAAGTGCGGGCAGCCCCGTGTTCCAGCGGTGGGCCAGGGCGAAAGTCAGGCCAAGCCCGTCGAGTAGGGTGGGCCTCCAACCAGGGGGCGTCAGGAGGCCGGGGCTCAGGACGAAGCTGCCCACCCAGGGCTGTGGCTTGGCCGCAAACCGCCACATGTGGCCGAGGCTGGAGCGTTGTGGCTTCCACATGTTGTGGGAACCCCGAGTCCTGTCCCTGCCAGGGCCCGGGCTGAAGTCACGATGAGATCTCGTCAGCAGGAATCCTCACACCCCGCATGAGTAAGGCAGGGCCCCCCGCCCCAGAGCAGCGGCAGCCGGAAGGACAGAAGCCAGCGCCAGCCAGCGGGGACCAGTGGACAACTGAGAGAGGCGTCCCATGCCCTCGAGGAAGCGAAGGGGAAGCAGCTGCGGCAAACACAAGTGCATGGTTGTAGGAAAAACACGCCAGCAAGCCTGGCAACGAGAACGGAGTTATGAGGCAGAGACTCAAGAGGGGAGCTGAGTCTCAGGGCAGAGCAAGAGGGAATCCGTACAGGATGAAGAAGCTCATACTGAAGGAATATTCCAGAAGGGATCACAAAGAAGCAAAGAAAAAGAAACTATGAAAGAAAACTGAAGGGACGTGGAGAACTGATCTAGACGTTCCAATATTTACCCAGTGAATTCTAGAGATGGAAAGTAGAGAAGGTTCCTGAGAAACAAGGCTTACAAAGTAACGCCTAAGAATTTTCCAGAAGAGAAAAGCCCAAGGCCTCAGAAAAAAAAAAAAACATCTCACAAAAGGCCAAACAGAATAAACAGTTTTAAAAATCCGCACTTGGATACATTTTTGTGAAATTTGGACCCTAGGAGAGACAAGCACAGGCAGGCGCACGCACACACACACACACACACACACACACTCACTCACACACACACTCACACACACTCACTCTCACACACACACACTCACACACACACACACACACACACACACTCACACACTCAGGTGCAGGCTTCAGAACATTTCCTCCAGACCTGCAAGTTTAAAGGCAAACAACCCCTTTGTCTCCAAGTTGGCTCTTTCAGGGAAACACTTTGCAGCTTTCACTGCTTCTGGGTCTCTCCGGAGCAAGAGGTCAGCAGCCGCTTCTCATACTTCCTGCCTCTGTGAATCACCTGCTTGACGGACGTGCGAACTCCTGCCTCCCTTTCCCCAGAAACACCGGCTGGGGGCCACCACACCGGCTCTCTGGGGGCTCTGTGCCGAAGGACAGAGGAGACAGAGCAAACAAACAAGTCCATACTTTCTGGATGGCACTCTCACTAAGAATAGCGTTTCCCCCTCAGACACTCCAAAGCCGGGGTCTGCCCTTGTCTGCCTTACCAGAGGTCCTTTCTTCAGAATACAGTTCTGGGGAAAACTTCCTCCCAAACAATACTTGGGAAAGTTTTCCTCTTATTTTTTTCCTTGCTGTTTTCTCAAGAGGACAGTGTGGCATGGATTCTATAAGCAAGTCAAGTAAAGTTAAATTCAAGCAAATTGAAGCAAAGATTCAAAATGTCACTCTTCTTCTTTGATTCTACAACCTTTTGTCCTAACCGTTACATCTAAAATGACCTATAATTAGTGACACAGAGAGAGTTTTCAAAGAGGGAAAGAGGCCTAACATTTTAACTGCCATACTGAGGGGCTGAAGAAAATGTCAAGGAAACTTGATCTGGGACCTGAACATACTTGTTTCACCTTCTGATGATGCGGGAAGCAATGGAAGGCTCAGGAATGCTGTGTTGAAGCAAGTCAGCAAAAGCAATGACTTCGTCAGTTGAGTTGTCTGCAGAATCCCGTCCTTACCTATACTGCCCCTCTTGGGATCCAGTAGGTGACATCGAGGATGAGTGACAGTGACCTCGGGGAGGTCACTCTGGGAGGAACCAGAGTCAGGTGCCCTCCTCAGTCTCCTCCCAGCCTCCTATCAGGAGTCCGGGGGTGTGGTGCTCGCCTCAGCGTGGCCAGCAGACCTGCCGGGCGGCCCTGCAGAGGTTGCCTGGTGACTAAAGGGACTCTTCATGCCCTGAGGACTCACGCAGTGGGAAGAGAGCATCCGGACACAAACGGGAGAAGGTGACAGTCCTCCATTGTCAGAATAAACAGGTCATGTTAGGTATAGCCCCATGCCTACATTAGGTGCCTAACCAATGTTTGTGCAATGGGGTTTAATTAGTACACTTGGGCGAGTGCCAGGGAGGGGGACACCGCAGGTCAAACTGACAGATGTATTTGTGCAACGGTCTCCGAGTCACTGGAGGGGTGCAACAGGCGTGGCAAAGCGATGCTGGAGTGGGGTAGAGAGTCTCCGACTTTACCCGAGGTTCCCGCCAGCTGCCACACTGGGGGTGCCGGCGGGCAGTCGGGCCCAGGAAAGGAGACGCAGTGGGGCGTGCTGTCAGCAGTGGGACCCGGAGGCCTCCAGCTGCCGACAGCAGTGGAAAGTGCAGGGCGTCTCCCCGGGCATCCGACGTCCTGGCGGTAGAGGTCACCACAAAAAGCTGAAGCCAAAGAAGTTTTGGCAGCTGTGGCCCCTGCGGCCCCTGTGACTCGGGAGCTGGGCTCGGTGTGACTCCAGACAGACCTGACATAAAGTACAGGTGAGCAGGGACTCCCGTATCTGGCTGATACCGGGAGAAGGAGGTGTGGATTGGTCAGGTTTCAGGTGCATGAAACTGAAAATATCCCAGATGTTTTCAACAAAAAGGGTCCATACCAGAGGTGAGGAGTTTACAGGATCCTTGGGAGGTCAGGAAGAGCAGGACGAATCCCAGAACACCACCGGATTGGCCCATCCGAGGGAACCATGACCTCTGCTAAGGAAGCAGGGATCCAGAGGCCCGCCCCGGGGGGTACAGTGCAAGGTCACGCCACCAGGCTGCTGCAGCAGGGGAACCACGGCTGCTTCCCGACATCACCGAAGCTCCTGGCTGGACCCTCGATGGTGGGTCAGGCAGCCCAGTGTCACCGGGAGTGGCCGGTGAGGTCAGCCCCCTCCTTCCACACCACGGATGATCTTCATAATGAACCACCCTGAACCAACCTGCGCAAGATTCTGCAAGACACATCGCCTATCTCCCCAGCCCTTGTCACTCAGGACACACAGAGAGTGAGGCGGAAAGGAGCGTGGATGCCAATTCCCAACGGTCCCCTGCAGCTGGGGTGCCGGGTGCACAGACAGATCTCAGGTCCGGGAGCCGAGGTCCTGAAGTCATAGCTGGTGGTGACCCCAGGAAAATCTTAGCTGTTCTCACTCATGTGCCTGCTTTATTCTTTTAACCTCCAGATCGTGAGGGCCAAGGAAACACGGAGATGGCACCTTCTTCGCAAGACTATGGGAGTGATTCATGAAGGTAGATTTATTAAGATAAAATGAGGGAAAAGTGCACCTGTGGCAAGGATAGTAAGTTTAGGTGGGAAAACCCAAACCAAGACATGTTTCTCTCATAGTCAGAAATAAATCCTTGTGGACAAACCCTGAACAGCACCTTCTTCGAGAAAGACGAGGGAAGTAGCGGTTAGCACCCGGCGTGTAGACGATACACACCCCTCTGACTCTGACTCGCCGGGAAATGGGAGGCCATTCCTGCAGCTGCCACCGTCCCACGGAGATTTAATTAACCTTTAGCAGCATCTCCGGTCCAATCTGCTCTTTCCCTGGGAGCTGGCACTGTCCCCTGCCAGAACTTGGAGAAACATACCACGTGTCCACCGATCACACCCAGTGGGAGAGGGCGCTCGCGGCCACCCACGTGGTTTGACATCCATCCTCCCTCTAAACCCACCCCCATGCTGGTCGCTCTCACGTGGCGGGGGGTGGGGGGACGGGGGCAGCACGGCAGGTGTGCCTAGTACCCTTGGCCAGACCAGCCTCTAGGGGTTGGCTTAGCTCCACAATTTCCACAGACAAAAGTGCTGAATGATATTAACTCACTAATATGATGGGCTATTCCAATCGTAGGAAAGCTATTATAACAGATCTAAAAGCTGGCTTCAGAATTAGTCTTTAACAGGACGTTCATATATTAGCCTATGTGGTGGAAGGAAGGGAAGAAGGAAGGAAGGGGGGAGGGTAGAAGGGAGGGAGGAAGGGAGGGAGGGAAAAGGGGAAAAGAGTTCCATGCAAATCTTGCGCTTTTTATTGAAAGAAATATCGGCCCAGACTGGCGAAACAAGAGCAGGCCTGTTGGGGCAGATTGAGTCTAGACTTGCCACAGGGAGCTCAGCCCGACACAGCTGGACTTAAAGCCACGGCCTGGCCAGCAGGCACAGCTCAGGGTCACCTCAGCTGTCCCCACGAACAGCCAGAGTCGAACTGGGAGGACACCTCGCTGCTCTGACCACCCAGTACCAGTGGGAACAGCAAACAGTGAAGACAGATGCCCATCCGAGCCCCGTTTCTGCTCCTGCTCCGGGCCCTGGGGACCCCTTTGTGTCTGCAGTGTGGTCACTCCAGGTCTCTTTTCTCAGATGCTCCAGGGGGTTCCCACAAAGATCTGGGGTCAGAGGCACACGGATCAGAGGCACGTGCCAGCTGCGAAGCCCACCTCCCTGCTGCAAGACCTCGGACAAGTCCTGTCACCTCCCTGAGCCCCGGCTCCCTCCTCTGGAAAGTGGGAAAGACAGAAATGCCAGGCACGCTGGGTTTAACGAAGTGGGATAATGCACAGGGAATGTCTTAAACACAAAAGCCATATAAATAGTTCTTATCGCTAAACCGAAAAAAGAGTGAAACTCGCCCAAGCAAATATTTCGGCGACTATAAAAATCCAACACGAGCTCATTAAACCTCCCCTTTGATGATCCCAGCGAACGTTAAAGACGGCAAAGATAACATCGGGGCATTAAAGCGAGTGTGTTTCAGATTCAAATGATAGGCACTCTCCCCAATTCAACTTCCCTGTTTAGCTCAGTAGACATTGCCAGCAGCTTCCTGTTCTGTGAGATGGCCCCAGGTGTCACAAAGGTTTCCCGGGCAACGACATGCACTTTGTGCTGGTTATTGTAAAGGAAGACGGACAGGAAGTGTCGTTTGGGAAGCTCTGCTCCCCTGTGTTTTGACACCTAAGCCCCCGAATTTAATGTCCCTGGTGTTTTTCCTCCTCAGGCCGACCACTGTGGCCAGTGGCTTCCAGGTGAGGTTGTCATGTCGATGGTTGCATGTTCCGGGATCAGTGCCACCCCTGTTACCTTGATAAGAGCACCCAAGGGCCCTGCCTCTACAGGCTGCAAACTCAATGCCTGGTTTTGCCAACTTTGCAATCATGCCAACTTCCTGATCCACGATCTTCGGAGATTCTTCTAGGTCTTTGCAGCTTCTCTCCCAGCAGAGCAAAGGCATGTCAATAAGAAGCAGGGCAGACAGACCTCTGACGGACGGGTGTTGGATGGCGGTGGAGAACCAGTGCTCACGTGCCCGCCGCCCTGCCCACTGGCCCACCCACCACTGAGCACAGCTCTCCGGAGGCTGTGAGTATGATGAGCATTGCCCAGGGAACGAACTCACCACGGGGCCAGGCCAGCGAATTGGATTTTTATTATGTGCCTCAGGTCTGACGGCAACTTTTCTGCTTTCTCTTCTTTTTTTTTTTCTGGAGAAAAAAAAACCAAAAACAAAACAGGAAATGAAACTCAAAAATGCACGAGTTGTTCAGACGAATAAAGGATCCAATTTCACCATCCCTGCTGCTAAATCCTTTCTCTGGTTCCTACAGTCAGATCAAACGCCAGGGACCAGCGTGATTCCTGTGGGATGGAATCTGCCTCCCGGGCCTCCTGATCTGTGCTGGGGCTAGAACTGGGGGACTCTGCCTCCTCCTTCTCCGTAAAATGCTCACCTGTCCCCAGCAGGTCCTCGCTGGGTATGCCTCTGGCCTCCACATCACAGCCGGAGGAGGTGGGGGCTATGAAATGGCACTGCGCCCCCTACAGGATGCCTGGCTGAGGGATCTGGAGGCCACAGAGAGTTTGTGTGAGCTGGGCCACACCCGGCTTTAAAAATCCGAGAATCCTTGACTTTCAGAAGATTCTCCGTCAGAAGGTGCCGTCTCCACCACCTCTGGAATGCCCGCTCTGCTCGAAGTCCTGCAGGGTGGGGGCCAGGAAGACGAATAGGGCCCTTCAGGGCTTTCCTATCCGGTTAAAGACCCAGCTGGCTCACTGCCATCAAATCCTCCCCATACCCTCTTGTGTTAGTCGGGGTTGCAAGAACGGAAGCATTCTAGGATGGGTAAGCAGAAAAGGAACTTATGGACAGATATTAGGAGCTCAGGGGGTCCCCAGGGGGGTGAGCTTGCAGTTTGTCCGGCCTGGATGGACACATGGCACTTTCCCAGCCAACCACCACTCCAGCTGAGACCCAGTGGGGCCTCCTGCGGACAGACTGTGGTCACGCCATGAGCCCACCAGATCCTCTGCCTTGTGGCCTCTGGAATCGCGGGATCACTCTGCTACACTCTCCTCCTTGCCAGAAAATGGTGTCTCCTTAGCTTTTAAATGGGTGTAAGTCACATGGTTGGACCTCCAGTGCCAAGAAGACTGGGAAAGACTTCACTTTCATTAAAGTTGCAGCTCCTGCAAAGGGAAGGCAGGTTCATTCTAATGTCCCCAAATCCGGGAAACGTAAGCATCCTGGCATCCACCAGGGGTAACTATTCCAAGTCCACGTCCATCGTGCTAGCTGACGCCCTCCTGTGTCAAGTCTAGTTTCACTTGCCAGCCTCACCACCGTTCCTCCCCCTTCCCGCCCCTTCTTCCCCTTCCCTCACTCTACCCAAGTCCTAGACCCATTTCCTAAAATTGTCTCCAGCCCTGCGATGACTCCCTGCTAGGCACGGAGCAATTGACACGAGTTTGCACGTGTGACCGGTCTGAGAGCAGACACCACCCCAGGAGAACGGAGGAGGCAGACAAAGGCCCGGGGGAAGCAGGAGCCCCCGAAGGCCCAGGGCAGTGAGTGGAGAGAGGAGTTGCCACAGAGCAAGCAGGTATTTATCACTGTGCACGTCCTTGGCCCTGAGATGGGCTCTGAGGACACAGGAGAAGGAGACACAATCTAGGCTGAGAACGAGACCCCAGAGGGGTCGACCCAAGTGCAGGACAAGCGTCAGGCCCTGAGCGATTGCCCCTAGAACTTAGCCATGAGCTTGTGCCCTTGCTCCCCGGGCCCCACACAAAGCTACACTTGATCAACCCTGGGCCGTTCCCAGTGTAGCGTAGCCCAGGAGGAGAACGGGGTTCATCTGGAGGGGGGTGGGGCACACACTGTTACCCAGATAGTTTAATTTTGAACCATTCAGGTCACACATTTTCTCAGAGGTGGAGGGAAAATGCACATAGAAACTCGGCACCAGCCATCCCTGAGCAAGGAGGGTCCTGCTTTCCTTTACAGACCAGTTAGGGTTGGGGTATGACTTGAGTAATTCTTCAATTGACTTCCTCATGTTTTAGTCTGATATCCGCCAGGACTGAAGCTGTAGCCAGTAATCGCGCAGCCTCCGTGTGGCTGGCTTTCTCGTCTGACAACGAGACCCGAGTATGTTTTCACTCTCCACTCACTTTCTCAGCCCCAAAAGCTCCGATGTCTGAGCGCAGGGTATCTCAGGCTCACACGCCCATTTGTGCTGTGTCGCTTACACACGTGGAGAGGCAGAGCCGGACACCACTCCAGCCCCGGGTGGGCCAGCCATGGCCCTGCTTGACGGCTCCTTAGCAGGGTCCCAGTGGGACGAGAAAGGTTTTGCACAGCTTGTCCTCTTCATTTGGACATTCATTCATTCGTTTGTTCACTCGTTCATTCAGCAAAGCTATCGTCACCGGACACGCCCGTCTCCCAGGCACTCCTGTAAATACGGGCGATGCGAAAGTGCTCACGATCGTGGAAGAAGGAGAGGAGATATCGGTGGGGATTAAAGCACACGGTTATCCCAGGCTTCCAAGTTTAAAAAAATCCTCAAATGGAAAGCTCTTTTCTTCCCCCAAGCAACTCTAATCGTTCTCCCCCTTCCACTCTCCCCAGAGCACCCTCTCACAGGAAGTTGCCGTGCCTCCTGCTCGCCGCTGGGCTCAGGGTCTGACAGCGGCAAGAACAGGGGGAGGGGACGGGAGGAAGAAGAACAGAAGGGAAGAGAAGACTGGGAAAGAGATGAGAAGGGAGGAGAGAGAGGAGCAGGGAGAGAAGGGGGAGAAGGGCACGCCCTGGCATGGGGTAGGACTCAGAATCAGGAGGGGACACACCAGTGCACACTCTTCTAACTCCCCTTCCACACCCAGAAGTTGCTCCGAACTGGGACAGAGCCACTAGCGTTCAGGCTTCACCTTGGGCTGCGTGAGTCTCTGTCACCCACCCCCCCACCCAAGGCTGCCGGCAGGTGGGCCTGATGGGCCCCCTGCTGCCCTAAAGTTGGAGCTTCCTTGAGTGCAGTGATGGGCACAAAAGACTCATGTATTTCACGGACGGTCCTTGCCCCTTCGCAACCTCACGTCTGGGATCACGCCAGCACAGCCTGAGACATATCGGGAGAAGAAGCCGGGAAAGAACAGGAACAGGAGATGCTGTAGTCACCCAGGAATGCTCTCCAGTGTCCCCCGAACTGTCCTCCATTCAGAGCACATGAGTCAGGGAGAGCTTCTAACCCAGCTCTACCCCATAGCCTAGAACCCATGCTGGGGCTCCAGAGAGAAGCTGCACAAGCCCCCCCCCCCCACCTGCCTGATTCCCAAGGGTGCTGACCTGGCCCCAAGGGAGACACCAGGCAGCATCCCCATCTCCTGCTTCTATGCCTTGCCCATCCTTGGCTCCTTTCCTGTCAAGAAATGAGGCTTTCTTAGCTCCTCCTGGCCTCAAGGAGTCCAACTGGAATCATCATCTGCTGGGTCCATTTCCTCAGACCTCAGTCTCTGCGGGGGAAGCTGGTGGGCCCTCTCGCTCTCCGCCCTAAGCCCCCAGGAGCTGGACATCCCGGGGCAGGCCAGGATCCAGTGATGGGGGTAGACAAGAAGTACGGTTTTGGGGGGTAGACAGGAGTACTGTAACCCACCCCACCATTCTTCCAACATCGTTTCTGTAAACCGGTTAACTAATAAGTGACCGCATGGAGACAACCTGTTTGCTTCAGAATTCTAGGAGCTAACTTCAGTAGAAGCCGACTCCAACCTTTGCACAGTCCGGCTCCGGGAGATTTGCTGACCTCCAACCACTTAGTTGAGCACACTGTGTTTTCTTACACGTGGTCCCCTCAACAAAGAATTCTCAACCCCCTCCTTCCAATTCTTTGTTCTGTCTTTTTTTCTTCCTCTTCCCTCCTTACAAGAACCCCCGCCTGCATCCAATTATTAGGATGGTCTTTGTGACGTGAGTCTGTCATCTCCTCAAGCTGTTGCCTCCTGAATAAATGTACTGTCCTTCCACCAGCCCCGGTCCCTTGATTACTGGCTTTCAAGCGGCAGGCGGACAAACCTGGGTTTGGTATCAGTACTGGTTATTTGGGGTAGACAGGAAGTAGTGGTTATTTGGGGTGGACAGGAAGTATAGTTTTTGAGGGTAGATAGAAAGTAAGGGGCGCTCGGCATAGACATGGAGTACAGTTATTTGGGGCAGGGATGGAGCAGGCAAGGGGTAGCTCTGCATGAAGCACCTCATGCAGATAGAAGGGGCTACTGCTCTCATCCGAGAAGGACACCCCTTGCCTTATTATGGTCCAGGGGGAAATTGCAGCAAAACAATGGAAACCCTCCATGTGCTCAGTTCTCCTTTTCCCCTCCACACCTCCCGTGGACACAGTTTATCTGCAATTCCTTCTCTGTGGTTTCAAGGATTTAAAGGGCCCTATTTTCCATACAAGTCACACATCCCAATTACACACAGCTTTCATCCCGTATTTTCCCTCCAAGACTTCAAGTAAGTGTTCATAGCACTAATTTCTGTATCATGTAGAAAAAAGTCTTTCTCATAAAAGCAATATTAGGCTATCATTAAAAAAATAAACATATCTCTCCCTCCCTCTCTCCCAAATTAAAACACATTTTTTAAAGCACTTAAATGTTTGAGATATTTTCAGCTTTCCTTCGTTGTCTTAAACATCTGTTTGGTTGTCTCCCTGCAGACATCCGCTAAATAATGTGGTTTATTTTGGGTAACTGATTATAGGAAAATCGTTTCATATATCCACCAAATGACATTTTTAATCACATCTTTTCAACTTTAAAGAACCAAACGATTTCCTTATCTTGACATGATTTATCATTTGGGCAGCAGCCAGGGACCCGGGAGGATGTTATCTGTGCCTCCCCCACGTGAAGGGCTCTTATCAAGCAAGCAAAGTTTGCAGCCACAGCCGGAGAACAGAAGAGAAACAAATGGTGTGGTCAATGATTCTCCATGTACGATTTTTCCCAACGATCTCACCTCGTGACCCTCTCCCCCAAAGGCTCACAGACGACGTGACTTCCCATCAAGGGCGGAGACAGGGCAGCTGATGTGGGCGATGTGTTGAATGCTTTCTCTTCTCCCTGGCTGTCAGCTAAGGCTCCATTTGGTTTCTTTTTGGACATGAGTCGGATTTTTTTCTTCCATGAGCCTTGGTTGCTACAGATTTTCTGCCAGGACTGATTGTTTTATTCAGAAACTGAAAAACTGCAACAAGAAGTCACCTCTCTGCCTTCTTTCCTGCTCTGCTGAAAGTTGGTGACAAGCATGGCTCAGCCCTGGGTACGTGCGTCCCAGTGCCCTGGCCCAGGCAGCTGTTTCCGTCCTCACGTCACTTCCAAACTCCCAGCACCTCCTTCTCCGGCCAGCTGGTGTTATCTCCTACCTCTCCTAGGATGACAAACAGTCCTGGTGTGCCCAGGGGTGAGGGTTTCTGGGGACACAGGACTTTCATTGCTGGGTACGTCCCAGGTAAACCAAGAAGGGGAGCCACTCACTCTGAAATTCCATTCTTTCTCACCCATCCAAGGACGTAACTCCAGCAGAACTCTTCCCTCTGCCCCAATTCATCCATCACAGCCGCATTTTTAGCATATAGCTTCTATTTCTCCCACTCAAAACAATAATAAAATAAACAAAACTCAGCTCTCTGATCAGCCACACCCGATGCCTCTCCTGTCCTTAGCAGCAGGACACCGGGACAGAGTGGGCTCTTCTCAGTGTCTCTAGTTCTTCCGGCTACTGTCTTGGACCCACTCCAATCGGCTCTCACCCCGCCCTGTCTCCAGAACCACCATCCGGGTCGCCAAACACCACATGCAGATATACCCGTGTTCTCACGCTTCCTCCTCCTTGGCCATCAGCAGCTTTGGTCCCGTTGACCCCTCTCTCTTCCTTGGTACGCCTTCCTCGGTTGGCTTTCAAGACACCACACTCTTGTTCCTTATCTTCCTTGGCCACCCCTTGGTCACCCCTTCTCATCACCTTGAAGTAATGGGAAGGCCTCAGGGTTCCACCCTGGTTCTTCACCAACATTATCAACATGCTGGCCCAAGCCACGTCTTGTCTGAATTACAGTAACGATGGTCCTAACCCAATCCTAACCCTGCTTTACCCTCCCCCTGCCTGCATAGCTGGTACTTGGGCCAGGTCACTTCCTGTTTCTTCATGGCTCAGTATAGTCTAGGTGAGACACCTGAGAATGGAAACAGTCACAGCCTTGATTGAAGTGAGCACACAGTTTAGATGAGAAGTGTAGATGCTTTTACGAGGAGAGTAAATAATAATGCAGTGTCTACCTCTGTCCCATATGGAATGTCTACAAGTCACTCTAAAATGATAAAGGATAACTCATGGAAAGGCTGAGGCTGAATGACAGGGCATTTCCCAAGGAATGTCATCGAATTGCTTTCACCGTATAAATTCTGACACTGCAGAGAGCTAAGCGGTGGGCTCCGGCAAGAAACACGCCTTCTCTGCAGCCGACAGAGGTCACGATAAATCACTCCAAGTGGGTGCACTTAACTCAGCTCGAGCAGGGTGGGCTTGGAGTACGCCGTGGTGACATATCTGTGAGTTCTCGGGTGGCAAGGGAAAGAAAAAGCGAAGCCTTCTTTCCTGCCGCTTCCTGAGCTTCTCCTCCAAGTGCGTGTGTTATCACCGGAGACACATAGTGTACGTGTTAACACGTAAGCACCGGTGTTCACCCAGCTGGTTCTCAGCCGTTTCCCCACGATGGTTCTACCCACGGAAGTACTTCAAATAACAGTTTCCTTTTTCTTTCATTCTTTTCCTCATTCGAGAAACGTTTGCTACGCACATTATTTGGTCTAGAAACCAGTCAAGGTACCAGATACACGGTGAGGAACAAAGCAGACATGTCTTTTCCCCAGGGAGCCCGACATAAAGGCTCTTTCAATGGGGACGTGGTTTACCCCAGGGGCGGGGCCAGCCGAGCACCATGCGCAGACTGTAGCTGGATGTCCTTTGTGTTGAAAAGTATATTCAACGTCTTCTATTTATGGCTTCACCGCCAACAAACTCAGGGACAGATTTATATTTAGTTGCATTCTAAGAGTTAAAAACTTTTACTAAATTTTTAATTGAAGTACAACGTCTGAGAAAAGTGGGGAAAACCCTATAAATTCACAGTTCGATGAACTTATAAGTTGTGTTGTTACAAAGTAAAGACACCCGTGTCGGCACCTCGCCATTCAACAAACCGAATGTTAATGAACCCAGAAGGTCTCTTGCTCCCCTTCCCAAAATTACCTTACCCTCTTACCACTGTCCTCATCTCTAACACAATAGATTGTTTTTGAACTTGATGTAAATGGAATTGTGTGGTATGCGTTTTCTTGCGTCTGACTTCTTTTGCTCAATGCATTTGCAAGTTTTATCCAAACTGTTGCATGAAACGGTTTGATGGTTTTAACTGCTATATAATTTTCCATGCTTTTACCATACCAAGTTTATCCACTCTAACACTGATAAGTACTTGGGTTGTTTGCAGTTGCTGGTGATCCTGAATAGTGCTGCCAGGAGTGTATTTGTACATGTGCACATACTGCTCGCAGGTGTATATTTAGGAGTAAAATTGTTAGACCGACAATGAAATGTGTATCACATCAAAGTGTACCTAAGCAGTGGTACCAACACACACCAATACTTAGTAATCCACTCCCAGGGTTATATGGGAGAAAATATTACTCCACACCTATGCCAATTCTTAACATTTTCAGACTTTGGCCTTCCAATAAGTGTGATGGTTACTCGCTAATTGGATATTTTTCTCCCATGAGGCTTTGTTGCTAAAGATTAAACTCCCCTCATTACTGATAAGGTCAAGTACATTTTCACATGTTTTGTGGCCATTTGGGCATTATTTTTGGAAGTGCCTGTTCGAATGTCTTGCCCACTTTACTGTTGGGTCTCTGAGAGTTTCCCCCATTCTTTGTATACTCTGGGATATGCCTCTTTGCAGATACGTGCTTCATATATATCTATTCTCCCACTTACGGCTTGACTTTTAATTGTCTCAATGGTATCATTTGGTGAATAGTTTTAAATGTTCATATAGTCTAATTTATCAAATAGCTATTAAAGTAACAATTATTACTAGAGATAAATAAGAATATTTTATAACAAAAAAGTTTCAAAAACAAGTGTGACATATTTCTCAATTTCTTGCAGCTAATAATGCAGGGTGGGGCAAAAGTAGGTTTACAGTTGTTCATATAGAAAATAATACAATAATTAATAAATAATAATACAAGAATACACTCTGGGTTTTATGTACTCACAACTGTAATATTACTTTTGCCCACTCCTGTATATTTAAAATATAAAAAGCAAAAATATACAGAATTAAAGGAAGATACAGAAAAATCTACGATCTTTTAGCTGTAACCAGCTGGATTCAAACATGAGAACTTACCCTGTGCTGCTTGTCAGAGTCATAGTTTAAATATATTGGAAGTTAAAAAAATAAGATAAAAGGTATATGATTTAAACATTAACCCAAAAAAAGCTGGGGTTCCAATGTTGAACTATTCAGGTCATCTGGAAATAAAATCCAATTTGTCATGGCGCTTGGCTTTTTATCATTTGATACATCCATTTGCTCAAATCTATGTTTATGAGGAATATCTGTCTCTAGTTTTCTTGTAATTATTTGTTAGGTTTTTAGATAGAAATTGTTTCTTTCTCTTTAATTTTCTAGAACAGTCTGTATTAAATTTGTATTATTTCTTCCTTAACTATTTGGTAGAATTCCCCAACGATGCCATTCGGGCCTGGAGTTTTCTTTGTAATCAATAATTCAATCTATTTAATAAATAAACAGCTATTTGGGTTGCCCATTTCTCCTTGAATAAGCTTTGGTGGTTTGTGTGTTTTATAAAATTTGTCTATGTTACCAACATTTTTATTGACAAAATTTTAAAGAATATTTGTTTATTATTAGAATCTGCAGTGATATTATTCTTTTCTTTCTGAAACTGGTAATTTGTGTCTTCTATCTCTCTCTTCCTTATCAGTCTGTCTAGAAATCTATCACTTTTATTTATTTTTTTAAAGAACCAAATTTTTTTCTATATTAATTGTTTCTCTATTTGCTACTAATTTTATTGCTTTCTGCTTTTGTTCAATATGTGACAGGAGATCAAGAATTCTGTTACTTTGCTATTTGTTCAGTACAGGAAACTTTTGATCTCCTGTAAGTCATGGGAGACATAACGTTTAGTGGGAAGTCCCAACACATCGGGTGGGAAGGAAGGCAATGAGTGACACTTCACTGTAAATTATATCTTACTCACTTGCTCTGCCCTTGTGACACTTCATCAATTTAGCAATATTAGGTCTAGTCAATTTAAAGTATACATATCACTTTTTAAACTCCCAAATAACCTTACAAATTAATGTCATTTTTTTCATTCCATGAATGAGAAAGCAAAAAACCAGAGAGAGGTTTCTAATGAGACCATGATCGACGCCATATTAGGAAATAGCAGACTGACGTGTGTGAGAGCAGTTCTCTTAAATGCTGTAATTTACCTCTCCTACACCAAATCCCTTGGGGCCTTGGGTAATCCGCAAACATGGGCTCCATCCTCCTTTCCACGCTGTGGCGCAGGATGGATGCAATTTGTTCTCTTTCTCTTTGATTACCGGACATCGTAATTCCCATCTTGACTTATCATATTGCTTTTGTCCTCACAATCCACTGGAATTCTTTTTTTAAATGGCATTTAGCAATTATAGCAGAACATATTTGTATTTATTTATTTTTTCTTTTCAGTTCACGGCTGCTCCCTGTAGAAGTGTAAAAACATCTGTCTGAGAACCTCCCCAATGCAATAGTGTCTTAGATTTAACAGAGTGGAGCTCAGAACCCAGCCCTCGGCCCGGTCAGCACCCTCCTCGGACACGTCATTTCCCGCTCTGAGCCCAATGGCCCCTCTGCGCAAGAACGCAGGGGAGTGCCCTCAGAGCTCCTGCAGTGGAAGTGAGAGTCTCTCTGAATCCACCTGCAGATGTTTCATAAATATTTGTCCCTTTTTTTCATGAATATACGTATAGTGATATAATAATCAAAATGGCATATATTAGCATAAAAACAGATACATAGATTGATGGAAGAGCATAGAGTGCCTAGAAATATATCCATGCATATATGGCCAATTTGTTATGATCATTTAATTTATGGCAAAGGAGCCAAGAATATACAATGGAAAAAAGACTGTCTTTTCAGTAAATGGTGTTGGGAAAACTGCATGCCCAGATTCAAAGATAAAATTAGACCACTGTCTTACACCACACACAAACATTAATGCAAAATGGACTAAAGACTTGAGCATAAGGCCAGAAACCATAAAATTCCTGGTCGAAAACATCAGGGGCAAGCTCCATGACATTCATCTTGGTGATGATCTGTCTGGATTTGACACCAAATGCAAAGACGACAAAACTACATCAAACTACAGAGCTTCTGCACAGCAAAGGAAACCATCAGCAAAATGAAAAGACAGCCAGCCTACTGAAAGGGAGAAAATATTTGCAAATCATATATCTGACAAAAGATTAATATCCAAAATATATAAAGAGCTCATATAACTCAACAGTGAAAAAGAAAAACGTGAACGGTCAGGTTTAAAACATGAGCGAAGGATCAGTATGTAGACGCTTTTCCAGAGCAGAAATACAGATGGCCAACAGGTGCCTAAAAGGTGCTCAGCATCACTCATCCCCAGGGGAATGCAAATCAAAACCACGCTGAGATATCACTTCACACCTGTCAGTGTAGACATCCCTGTGTATTATCAAAAAGACAAGAAATACCAGGTGCTGGAGAGGACATGGAGAAGAGGGAACCCTGTGCACTGTTAGGGAATGTGAATTGGTGCAACCACAATGGAAATGACTATGGAGGTTCCCCAAAACGTTACAAAGAAAACTACTGTAGGATCCAGCAATTCTACTTCTGGGTGTTTATCTGAAGGAAACAGAACACCAACTTGAAAAGGTTCCTTCTTTATACTATTCCATTGTACAAATGTGCCACATTTTCTTTATTCACTCATCCATCCATGGACACTTAGGTTGCTTCCGCATCTTGGTTATTGCAACGTATTTTGCAGCCGCGAGAAAGAAGGCAATCCTGCCGTTTGCGACAACATGGACGGCCCTTGATGCGAGGCCATGATGCGAAGTGAAACGAGTCAGACAGAGAAGGGCAAATACCACATGACCTCACTTATACGTGGAATCTACAAAACAAACCAGCAAAAATTCTGAGCTCTTAGATACGGAGACTAGATTGGTGGTCGCGAGAGGCAGGGAGTGGGGGGAGGAGGAATGGGTGAAGGTGGCCGACAGGCACAGGTTCCCAGTTACAAAATCAATGAGTCACGCGGATGCAATGTACAGCACCGTGACTCTAGTTCACGATATAGCATTGTGTGTTTGAACGTTGCTAAGAGGCTAATCTCGAGCAAGTTCTCATCACAAGAAAAAAATTGTAACCATTTGTGATGATGGTTGTTAACTAGACTTATTGAGGAGATCATTTCTCAGCATATGAGAAATCATATCAAATCATATAGTATGCCTGAAGCTAATGTAATGGATGTCAATTACATCTCAATAAAAAATAGCCGTTCTTCTCTCTTCTATAAACACATCAGTCTTTTCCCTTCTCTCGGACGTATCACTACCTTTTTTTTTAGATCATCTACCTGGTAGCCACCTGAAGCTATTTCTACATAAAATATCGTCTCAAGCCCTCCTTCACAGACTGAGCAAAAATAATCTTCAAATAACTTTTAATAAAATTTTGAACATCCTATGATCCAATGAAAATATGACTTATGGACAAATTTCTCTATTGGTTGACTTTTGAATTTTTAATTTAATTGAGCTGGATTATGATATAAATAAATATACTGATAGGATTTGACATTTTTGCTTCCTCAAATTTCTCTATATCAGTTGTATTATATATGTATATGTATATAGATGTATATATGTATAAATGTATATATACATGTATACACATGTACACATGTATATGTATATACACACACACATATATAATCAGTTTGGCAGACATACTGTTAGTGAATAAGAAAAGAACAGCAGGATTCCATTTGTTCGTTTTTCAATCTCTGCATATTAGCTGTGCTGGGGCAGAAGATGGAAAATAACTTAGTTATTTATTATAATTTTTATCCACTGGTTGTGATTCTTTATATCTAATAAGTGTGTGGCCTGAAAATTTTCACCTTAAATTGAAGGTGATAATCTGATTTCTATGCATTTGGGGAATTAAAAAGTGTTTGTCCTCGTGGGAACATGTGGAATGTGTCTCTCGATTATTTTTCTTTGTTGATCACGTTTCAGTTAGAGATATTTCGCTATGTCAAGACTTGCCTGGGGAGTGGGGCTTGGAGGGAGGAGGAGGAAGGCATCCTAGGAATGTGGAAACAGCAAGAAATCCGGGGATTTCACCTCTTAAGCTACTAAGGATACTCCCAGTTCCTAAGAGAGCAGTCCGAGAGCCCCGGAGCTGCGCAGCGGACACTGTGGCCCTGGGCTCCAGTCTAGAGCAGCCCTGCCCCCACCTGGACCCTGCAGGCAGTCCCAGCTCCGGGCCTGGGCTCTCTGTGTTTCTTGGAGGACCCCACTCAAGCCTCTGAGGCTGGCTGGTCAAAACAGAAACAGAACCCTGGCTGGCGTAGCTCAGTGGATTGAGCTTGGGCTGCGAACCAAAGCATCTCAGGTTCGATTCCCAGTCAGGGTACATGCCAGGATTGCAGGCCACCGCCCCCAGCAACCGCACATTGATGTTTCTCTCTTTCTCTCTTTCTCCCTCCCTTCCCTCTCTAAAAATAAATAAATAAAATCTTTTAAAAAATACAAAACTTAAAAAAAAACACCAGAAACAGAGAGATTCGGTCCCTCCTCCGAGGAAGACATTTCTCTTTATATCAGACGCGTTTCCTCCCAGAAACCACCCTTGTCGACAGTCTGGCCATTTTCTCCTGCTGGATCAGATACGAGCTCGAGATGAGCCCTGGGAACCAGCACACCTGACTCACACAGCTGCTGGGACCCTTGGTCCGGCCGCTTTGCACAGAGATTCTCCTGACTGAATCCAGGCTTCTCAGGGCCACATCTGAGATGCCACCTATGTGTTTTTCCTAAGGGGGTCCCCAAGGGTCAGTATACCCCCCTTTTCCCTTCCTTTGTTAACTCTGCGAAGAAAGAGCTAATTGAGTGAGCCAGACGTTGAGATAAATTATCACGTGCATCAGTGTGTGCTCGCATCTGAGAATAAGCGGAAGAGAAATTAACCCATTGTTGTGCAAGGGGAGTTATATTATTAATCAGTTCCCTACAATGTGTTTCAGCTGAAAAGTAATAACTCATCATTAGGGCACTGCCTGGGGATACCAGGCTACCATGGAAACGGCCCGTAATAAGAGACGATCTTTCATTTTCTCTCGGAGGTACCATCTCATCAGATGCCTTAACATTTAGACAAAATATATATATGATCTCCTTGCTTCTCCACTTCCATGTATGGCTATATCTACACACAGTGTAGTTAACAGCTGGCTTTAAAGCTGCCGCCACCAGATATAGCCCTCCAGGGAAACTCCTGTGACTCTTGTCCCCCAACAGCCAAAGGGCTGCCCTCCAGAGCCTCACCGAACACCCCAGTGAAGTGCTTATGCCTGGCCCCACGCCCAGGAAGCCAGCACATGGAGGTCGTCTCTGACTTAAAATGGAAGGGAATTCAGAAGATGCGGGCCCCTCCCAGCTTCCGACCCTCTGGCGTCAGGCAGGGGAATCCCCGCTGGAGGGCAGCTGCCACGGAGGTGTGGGCAGTGCAGGGTGAGGCGGGGTGCTGCCCCAAGCTGGAGAAAGGGGAGCAGGAGAGGGGGTGTAGCCGGGGAAACTCCATAATCCACCCAGGGCTTGCGCACAAGAATCAGGGTTCACCTTCAAGGTGTTACCTTCTTGGTCCTTTCCAGGTCAAGAGAGCAAAAATCAAAGTTGCTAGCCTATTTTGCTAAAGCGAACACCAAGAAGTTCTAGGCATTGTACCAATAAAACCCAAACTGTCATGAGCCTTTTACCGGCTCTGCTAGTAGCTAGCTGGCAGAGCCGGTAAAAGGTCACTCTTCTCTCTGATGGTGCTTTCATCTATCCGATCTTGAGCTTGAAATGAGCACATTTAAAATCTTCAATCAAAGCAACGTGATCAGTGTGACTTCACCTCCCTGTGATGATGTGTGATGATGCCCTGAGAAGGGCTATCTGGTCAACCTCCTTTTAGTAGTTGAAGGGATCACCAGTGTCAGGCAGGTGCCTTAGAATCAAAGGTCTAAAGATATTACCCCAACCCAATCAATTGTCCCCCAAAGGGGGACAACTGAGTGTTCATGTCTCACATCTTGAGCTTAAATTTAGCTTATCGAAGGTCTTGTTTTTAAACACCCCAGTCCATAGCAATCTCTCCCTTTCTTGTGGTCCCGTGGCATCTCTGGTCACCAGTAGTCCTTGGGCACTTATCAGACGTGCCACCATTCATTATCTGCTCCTCCGGGTGTCCTGTTCCTCCTTTCTAGACAGCAGGCTCTTTCAGGGGAAGCAGAACAGACAGCACTGCACGTACCGTGTGCCGGGCACTGTCCTACGTTTTCTCAGTGCTTCACATACGTTTATTCGCTTACTCTTTCCAGCGTCCCTGAGAAGCTGGCGCACTACTATTAGTCTGTATCTATGGATGAGACAACTGAGGGAGGTGAAGGAGCAGGGCCAGAGTCACGCAGCTGGTAAGTGGAGGAGTCCCAGCGCGGCCCTCAGTGGTCTAGAACCGGCTGCTGTTTCCCACCACACCCTGTGGTCCCAGGGCACCCAGAGCTGTCATTAGTCTGGGCCGGTCCACTGTTCAGTCACCGACCACAGGTCAGAGGGGAAGAGGGATGGAGGGCAAGATCAGCTTAGATTGGTCACCACTACAGAAAAACAATCCAAGGCATTTGTTACATTGAGGGTAAGAACCATCATTTGAATGTCTGAATGTCATACATTGTTTCTATTATTTTCAGGCACTTTAAGAACCATTCCGAGAATACTTTCTCAGGGGCCCTCAAAGGGAGTCATCTGCTGGAATGTGGGCAATTCACGTGGTGCCGGACCGGGGCCTGGCAAAGCCAGAGTCTCCGGAGGCTTAGACAAAGTCCGATGCAGCGGCGTCTTAAGGGCGAGGCTGCTTCCCTCCCACGCTTGGGCTGCTGTTTCCGAACATGTTGGTTAATTCAACAGTTAACTGTCGCCACATGCTGTGTGTAGGTGCTGCTCCAGGTTCTGGGACTTCAAGGTCATCAAAACAGAGGAAGTCCCTGCCTCCCTTGAGCTGATATTTTTCAGTTTGGAGAAACACGTATTAAATACGGAAAGGATGGTTAAAGAAAATCATTTCGAGGGTGTGCTACATGATGAAGGAGTGAAGGGAGTAAACGGGGTGCCGTGATAGAGTGCTGGCCCTGGGTGGGTGGGGTTGGGGAGGGAGACTGAGGGCCCGAGAGAGTGTCTCTGAAAACAGCTCAGTCTCTGAGCAGGGCCTGAAGGAAAGAAACAGCCGGCAGTGCAAGAAAGAACCTGAGAAAGATGTTCTTGGCAGAGGGGACAGAAAGGGCAAAGGGTTTTAGGCGGGCATCATCCTGGTTTCCTAGGTAACAAAGGCATCCGGCATGGCTGGAGGGAGGGAGGGAGGGAGAGAGAGGTGAACGGCGAGGGTTGAGCAGGGCCCTGAAGACCACGGCTGGGACTGGTTCCGAACACAGCCGGGAGATGTGGGGGAGGAGCAGGGGAAAGAAAGGCTCGGATTCACTTTCCTGGAGGACCTCACTAAAGTCTGGGTGTGACGTGTGTCCAGGACTCAGTTTGTGCCATCCTCTCTTGTCGCCCTTTACAGGTTGGCCCTGCTCCTTAAGGTCTGACCATCGCAAATGGGCAGCATGTCGCAGAGAAAGAAACCACAGTCAAATTCATATCCATGGCTTGTTAGGGTGCCAAAGCGGTGATCCGTAAAGTTTGTATCTTACGAGCTTATTCTATCTCTGCCTTCCTTGTTATTTTTTTTATCTTTCACTTTAAGAAACATTTATGTTGCATTTTTACCACTGTGCATTTTTTAAGAAAGCACATCAAATGTAAAAAGACCTTGGGTCAAAAGCACGCAAGCCATCTGAGCTCACTCGGAATGGAAACAACTTTAATTGATGCAATTTGCAGCCATTTAAATATTTCATATTCGGTTATGAACACTGCGGGGAGCGAGCCGGAGCCGCACGCTGGCAGCCCGGCGGAATGGGATTTGTGGGTTTTGTCATTTCCACTCGCTCAGGTCTCCCCGGGCTCGGGGTTCACCGAGAGTTGTGTAGGCCGACACACACTGAGTCCTCGGAGAACAGGGGACGAGAAGGTGATATTTCATATTTAAAGCCAGCCGCTGGCACCGGGAAGGAACGGGAGCTCTTTCCCCACTCCTACCGCGAGGAAACGGTTCCGAGTAGCAGCACTGAGCTTAGATTTCCCGATACCCACCGTAGGGGACGGGGTGACCGCACTCGATCAGCTGTTTAATTAGACAACCCTGGCTCACAGAGAGAATGCGCGCTGAGTTAAGCGTTTTTCTGATTTCACAGCTTGTGCCCAGCCGCAGTGGGGGCTGCGGCGCTTTCTGGCTTGCCTCCCTCTGAATCCCGCCTTTGGGGAACGGAAGAGGAAGGCAGAGGGGGCACAGAAGAGCATCGCTTTGTCACCTGGCATCCATGATGGGCGATCTTTCCCCGCTAATGGCTCTACAAGAATGGGAGATTTTCTGGTTCAATGTTGGGAAGGACTTTCTGGGAGCTAAGTTCACCTGTCTGTCACAAACTGTGTCCGAGTGACATGGAGTCTTCCTGGACGATCTGGACAGCACCCCGTTCCCCTCTCACTGCGTGGAAAAGGTGAAGGGCAGGGAAGTGGACGAGAAGGCCACACGCAGTTACCGAAGGTGTGCGCAGCAAAGCGGTGTGCAGGGAAAGGTCTGCCTGCTTTGCCAAGGGCACTTGAACCTCACGCCCGTTTCCCTCTCTCTTGCAACAGCCCTTTCTCGGTGGGAGGAGGAAAGCCCCGCAGCTGCCCGGAGCCCAGCAGGCACGAGCTTCCCTTCGGCCACAGATCCTCCTCGGAGCCCACGTGGAGAGTGGGGACAGGCAGGGCCCTGCGTTTTTCATCAGACCCTGGGCAGGAAGGGCTGCTCCGTCACAGCCGTCCCAGTCCCTGGATCTGCAAGGACCTAACCTCTCCATTCCTTCTAATCCCATCTGGTGCGGACAGAGAGAAGTGCCCCGCACAATGAATGAGGCCACTGCTCCCGGCGTCTGCCTAGACTCCCAGTGGCCTTGAACGCAGCCTGAGTCTGTTCTGCAGCAATAACATTCTCAGTGTCTTTGTTCCAGATCCGGGGGCTGAGGCTTCAGGGGAGGGATCGGGAGAAACGCTTTGGGTTCCACCACCGTCTGGAAGATGGCCGCTCCATCTTGAACACAGACGATGAGGGTGCTCTGTGGCAGGTAAGTTTCTCTACCTCTGCACCGGGTCCCCAAGGGACACCCAGGCACCCCTGGGTCCCATTCAAATGCTTTGCCCATAGCGGAGGGCACCGATGCATCCAGTTCTGACTCCTCCACTGTGCTCGCTCCAGTTCTCCCAGCTAAGTCATGGTTAGGACTCTGGGAGGCAGACCGCGTGCACGACCCATGTGGGCACGGCCGGCCCTGAGCACGGGAAGCTTCTCAGAATAATCTGTGGCTGGGGGTCGGCTTGTCGGAGTCCATTGCTACAGCTGGGTTTCTTCTGATGAATCCTCGAAGGCTGTGGTTTACTGATGTTTTATGGCTTGACGTCTTGTTTAATTAAAACCCAAAGAACGTTATTTTTACTCTTAAATAGTAGCCTCTTTTCTACTGGTTTCACACGTGGAACTTCCCACATGTTATGTCCCCGTCTCCATTTATGTACAACAAGGAGAGGTCTGATTGTTTTTCTTAAAGTTAAATTTGCTAATATGGGGTCATTTTTTGGAATCACCTCAAAAACCATGGGACACTTGGAGAGGGAAACTGTCTCGATGCATCAGGTGGGACTTTTAGGGAACTGCTGGTCTCATGAATCAATCCCCCCTTTCTCTCTCTCTCCAGGAACTACTTCTTACTCTACATAATCCTAAACATGCTTCATTGCATCATGTAGAATACAAATCTGGGCTTTGGTGTCTGTAATTTTGCAAGATGACTTCTTGAGGACAAATGAAAGAAGCTGTGTCTTCAATGGCATCCCGTCATTTAACCCCGAGGGGTACACACTGGGCTAAGAGTCCTCTCGAAGGCTGATGGTGCTCATTGAACACTTCCAGGCCTGCACCCAGACCAGGACATCGCTCCAAAGTCACGGTGAGGAAGCAGGTAAATGCTGACTGTCCCCAGAGGACCTGCCTCCCCCAGGCACTGCAGAACCAAGGGGCGGCCAGGTTACTCACACTGTGGTTTGTCAAAACCGGCTGCTACCAGAGCTGCTCACAGATCACCCTCATCTTCTATGTTAATTCTGTTCACTTTGACTCGGTCTCACAGGCGGTAGGAGGGGAGTAGGACCATGCTGGTTAGAGACCCAGGGAGGGACCCTGCACTGGGTGGCTTTGCGGAGGTTGGGACATGGTTGACAATGGGAGGGAAAGGGAAGGGCTATGAAATAACAGAAGGCACGCTAAGTATGTATTTTCTCATCTTATCCTCACGAGTCTCCCATAACATTGTCTCCCTCCCCTTTCTGCCGGTCACATGGCCACGAAGAGCAGGGGTGATTTGGTTCTGGGTCTGCCTGACTTGGCGTTCACGTTCACGGCCACGGCCACCCAGGAGTCACACAGCTCTTCACCTGACACAGAGGAAGGTCTGAACAGAGGAAGGTGACACTCAGGGAGTCCACAGCAGGCCATAGCTGTGAACTAAGGGTTCTGGAAGCTTTCATGAGTCAAGAATGATCCTGATATTCCTTGGTAACAAATTAGCCCCCAACTTTCAAAAGCTCAATACAACCAAAGTGTATTTCTTGCTCACAAAAGTCAGATGTGAGTCAGGTGACTGTCCAGGGCTCAGCCCTCTCCGCGTGCAGCGCTCGCCATGCCCTCGGGGGAAGGAGAGGAAGCACAGAAAACCCACCCTCCCTCAACCATGCCCAGTGGAAGTGACTGGCGCACCTCTGCTCGCTGTCCACCGGCCACATGGTCTCCGTGCAGTGGTCAGGAGTGGCACGAAGCCTTCCTGTGGTCCTGGAAGGGGAGAAGACCCGGATGTGGTGACACCAGCCAGGCTGGTCTCTGTCTGCCTGGCTGACCTGTGCTCCAGGAGACGCTAGAGGTTGCGTTCCCTTTCGGGATCATTGATGTACTCAGTTACTGCTGCCGAGAAGTAAGCTAGTTCCTGCTGTCTGGTGTCACATGGATACCAGCCGAGGGAAGCTGAACGTGTATCTAATAGTCTAAATAATAAAGACCAAGAATTTTACACTTTCATGGAAACAGAATTTAGGCAAAGTAGTAAACATTTCGATTCTCTGGATTACTGCTTAAATGATTCACTTCTCTCTACTAGTGCAGATCCGGCCTCTCCATCTGCCAAATGCAAGTTCAGCGCCTTGTTCCGCCCTTCTGGACCACCTGCTACTGTGCTAAGTGCCGGGATGAAAGCCCAATCAGTTACAGACTCTGCGCTCACGGCCCCTGCTGTCTAATAGACGAGACACAGTGAATTCACAAATAGCTATCAACAAGGAAGACCGTGAGAGGTTCTAGAAGGTCAAATTATAAAACGATGAGTGGTCTAGACAGGCTTGTCTAGGCTGTGTGCTCACAGCTGATTGGACCGGAAGTGGAGGCTTGACCCAAATGCTGCAAGTGGGCTGACTTACAGCCCCACAGGAAAGGCGGAGCAGGGCCAGTGAGAATGCTCCCTGGGCTTTTGGGAACTAGGAAACTCATGCACGGAGCTCACAGAAGGACCTGTCCAGCCGGAGCCAGCGTGGTCCCCACTGTGGTCCAGGGTCAAGCTGGAGTCTGAAGCCGGGGAGGGAGCAAAGGCGAGGCAGGAGCTGAGAGAAGCAGGTGCCACAGAGGCTGTGATTCCGGGTGCTGCTCAGCAAATACCTCCTGGCTTTGGTTCCCAGGCGCCAGCTGCCCGGTTTGCGTTCCTGGAAAAGCATGTCATATAAGTTATGAGCACAGGCTCTGGGGTCAGACACTCCCAAGTTCGTGTTTTGCCTCGGCACAACTCTGGCTGTGAGAGTGTGCGAGCACTGAACCCATCTAAGCCTCCACCTCCTCATCCGCTAAGTGGAGGAGAGAACTCGCAGATTCGTGGTGAAGATGAAATGAAATAACATGAGGTGCACAGAAGCAACACAACACTCTCAGCTGTTTCCATCAGCTTTCTCCCCACCCGTCCACGTGTATCTTGGTAATTACCTGCCTGTCTCCAAATTTTCCCTCCTGAGGGAACTGAACGAGTCTTTGTTCCTCATGGACTCAGAGATCTCACAGAAGGCCCTTGACTTGGGTTGGAATTACTTCTGCAGAGGCAAGTGTGGGGCAGGTCTGGGTTCGATATTCTGGTTCTTGCTCTTACGGGTTGTGGGAATTTTTGTAAGTGCGTCAAACTCCTCACAAGTTAGAATATTGGAGGTGCAGAGGGCCTGAAAGAGTTCTCCCAAGGTCTAGCACTCTGTGATGCTAGGCAAGGAATCAAAAATACTTCTTTCTGGGACATTGTGAAGACCCAGCCACGTAGGGGTGACAAGGCTTTGGATTTTGTAGTGATCTTCTCATACACATTTTCCTGCATCGAACCTCATAACCACTCTGCAGAGCAGGCGAGGAAAAAGTTATTCTCGCCCCCCACTCTCCAGGTGAGAGAACGAGGGTTCACACAGTGTCTGTGACTCCTCAGGAGTCACAGATTCAAAAGGGGCAAACCGTAAGCTCGAAATCCCGGTTCTCTGATTCCCACCCAGAGCCACAGCCTTTCGGCTGGGCCCTGGTCTCCCTCTTCCTGGTCCCCAAACCCAGAGTGTGGCCCGAGGTTGTCGAATGGCAGAAAGAGAGGGGTGGAGCCTACGGACCTTGGGATGACAATGGGGACGCTATACCTGGGAATCCTGTGAAAGGTCACATGCAAGACGGCAACCTTTTTGGTTCCCCTTCAATGACACCAGGAAAGCCCGTGCCCACCGACCCGAGAAAGATGAGCCAGAGAATGGCAGCAAAACGGGGTGAGGGAGGGTGGGGGGGTGTCGGGGGGACAAGTGGCAATTGGGATAAGCAAACTCGGCATGAGAAAACAAAACAGTTTCCCACCATGGAGGCAGGTAAATGTTTAAAAATTGCCCCCCCCAAAAAAAACACAAAGTAAAAAAACAAAACAAAGAACACCGCCCCCTCCATGGTTGGCATTTCCATTTTCTGCGTGTCGGCCCTCGGGCCAGGGACAGCCCCCATGTCACCACGCTTGCTGCTCTGCCTTTGTTCAGGGTAGGTGCACGGGCCCAGCACTCACCAAACTCAGAATGAGATTAGGAAATGAAGGATTTTGAGCATTTATTCACTTTGTTTTAAATACGTATTTTATTCATTGGAAGTTGGCATGATTCAATGAACAACGGGTGTGTTCAACAGCAGCCTCACAAAAGGCCTGAGAATTGGACGGTAACCCTCCCCGCCGACCCCTGTAACCTGCTAAAAGTGTGCCTTCACCCCTGTGGTGACAGGCTCTTGGAGAACGCCCTCTCCTTGATGCCTGTGCAGCCCGAGGGGGTGGGATTCATAAAGTGCCATTATCCCGGGGGGACCCCTCCTCCCTCCTCCCCTGCTGACCCCCTTCCACCCCGATGAGTCTCACTGAAAGGGGAGGGCAGCTCTGAATTGATCTTTTCCTGCACCCTTGAGTCTGCAAGACCCAGCGCTGGCCGACTTCGGCTTCTGCGAACACCGGTGTGTGTTTGCTGGGACACCCGGGACGGCGTACAGGCAGCTTCTCTCAGGCGCTGGATGCCGGGAACGGACTTCCGGTCTGGCCTGCTTGGAACCGTGGAGGCCTCATGAATACAGGCTTATAAATTTTACAACAGCCATGAAAGATTGCTCTTGGAGTAGGAACATTACAGAGATGGTTAAACCAGGCCCCTGGTTCCCTCGGGCACTGTTTTTCTAGCTATTAATCTCGGTATCAGGCACAATTTGCAGCCGTAATAGCGGTCTCTCTGCAGGCACACACGCACACAAACAACACCAGGAGGAAAGAGCAGGTACTTAGAGACAATTAAAGCACTGGGTTCCTACACACGCACCGGCAGTACGGCAGTACGTAGACGGCTCATTCCTCCCCAAAATCATTATCTCTTTGTATCATTTTTTGTACGGCACTAAATTTTGCAAAAGTGTTTTGACAGCAGCAATCACAAATTCCCCAAAGCCCAAAGTATCTGATTCCGCAGGGGAGGGAGACAGCGTCGCACTGAATGGCTGAGAGCAATCTCAGAGCCCCCTTCCAGGCCGGAAGCCAGAGCCTGCCAGGAACCCTCTGGGGGCCTGTGGGACTTTCCCCGCTGCAGCTAAATAAAACGTAAAATGTTATAGTGTGTGTTTTCCAGTATCTTCATTGTTTCCCCTGTATAAACATTTATTGATACCTTCAGGGACTCAGATAAATGTTGCAAATGCTTATGTTCCCCTGCCTGTGTAAACAGGAAATTGGCTCCTTTGAAAGTCCCTCACTCTGGCAGCATCGTGCATGGGGTCTTAGATTCTCTTATTTCTATTGGGGGAATGTGTGACTAATTTGACAGCTTATATATGAGTCAGGCCATAATGAGACCATCATTTTAAAAATTAAGATGTGGCAGCGCTTAGCAGCGGGCTTGCAAACAGCGACTCTTCAGTAAGAAGTGTTTGCAGGAGGGAGGGAGGGAGGGAGTTGGGGAGGGCTGGGGGGTGAGGACAGATGTATCCACAAGAGCCCTAGAGAAGGCTGGTTAATTTGGGGCTCTGGGTGTCCCCTGTACTCATCCCTCAGAGTCAGGGCTCTGGGATCTTTTCCGTCCATTTTCATTCCAAACGTGACAGCCAAGGCCATCGCCACGGAGCCGGGTCCGTGTGTGGCTTCATTCTGGAACCATATGTTCCTCCCAGAAGAAAAAAAAAAAACGCTTTGACTGGGAGCCAATCTGCTGCGCAGGAGAAACCTCCTATTTTTAGTCCGCCTGTTTGCCCCGTGGCGGCACAGACCAGATGGGAGGCGTTCACGGGGTGGGTGCTCCAGCCTCCCGTGCCCACCTCTCTCTCTTTCCTTCTGCCTTTCAGGGCAGCCTCAGTCTCACCTCCACTCCCCTGCGAGATCTCGCCCTCCCCGAAATCTCGCGATGGTCGCGGACCAGGATCTTCAGGCTCGCGATTGACTTCATAAAGCTGCGTGTTGCTCTCCTGGTATCTGTAGCTCTGCCACTCCCCGGCTGTGTGACTATGAGCACATTTCTTAACCTCTCTGAGCCTGTTTCCACTCTAAGAGGGGGCTGAGAGACCGCCTGTGAAACGTTTTCTGAGGATTGAAATGAAAGTGTATAAAGTGCTTAGCGCATGGCTGGCTTTTTAGTTCAGGTCGACTGTGATTGGGGTTGCTATAATTTCTTAAAATTTAAATAGACTCACAGAAAAGTGAGTTTATCTGTGAAACAGATTCACCCAGATTGAGATTGTATACATGAAACCAACACCCCAGGAGCCCCTCCCGTCCTCCCAGGCACTGAACACTGCTCTGCCCTGCAGCAGCCTGGGTCGGCTCCTGAACTTCCAGATGGAATCGGACCGTGGTTCTCTCTCGCTCAGCGCCGCCTGGGAGACCCACCCACGTGTGGGCCGCAGCTGCAGTGCGTTCATTCCCTCTGCTGTGTGCTCTTGTACGGTGTGATGCACAATTCACTTATCCGTTCTGCTTATGGACATTTAGACTGCTTTCAGCGCGGGGGCATTACTCGGTTCTCCGGTGAGCGTTCTTGTGGAGGCGTTTCAGGGATCGCCTGTCAAGCACACACGGAGGGGAGGACCGGCCGGGTGGCTGGGCAGGCCCCTCTCAGTAAATGTGCTGTCACTGTTTGCAGGTGGCTCACATCCCACTTCTCCTGCCCCTCACACTCCCAGCAATGACGTTGAGCAATTATTCATACATTGGTCCAGATACCGAACAAAACATGTATCTCAGGAGCTAAGGAGAGAAGCATTTTTAAACGGTCTGACTAGAAAATAAAACTTTTTCTTAATAATAAAATGCACCCTTGACTCAGGAGCCATTTTAGACAATGCAGGAAAAAAAGAGATTGGCAACCGGAGGCCCCTGGGCCTAGTTCAGTGTGCCGGCTCCTGTTGTAAATAAAGTTTTATTGGGACAGCCGCACCCGTTCACTCTCGTGCTGTGTGGGGCTGATTTTCCACCACACTGGGCAGAGCTGAGTAGTTGTAATGTGGCCCACGTGACCGCAGAGCCTACATTACGTACTAGCTGGCTATTTGAAGAGAAAGTTTGCTGGATCCTAGTGTAAAGAATGTTTCAGGGAGCCCTTGCTGGTGTAGCTCAGTGGATTGAGCTCGGGTTGCGAACCAAAGCATCGCAGGTTCAACTCCCAGTTGGGGTACATGCCTGGGTTGCATGCCAGGTCCCCAGTGGGAGCCATGTGAGAGGCAACCACACATTGATTCTCTCTCTCTCTTTCTCCCTCCCTTCCCCTCTCTAAAAATAAATAAATAAAATCTTTTTAAAAAAAAAAACACTACAAAGTACTTTTAAAAAAAGAATGTTTCAGGGTAGAAGGAAGGTCATTCTGAGCGCCCCCAACGCCCCGGGCAATGTCCTCAGCTCCGTACACACTCACCGGGTCTCACTGCAAGGTCAAGGCCAGGTACCAGTTGCCTGGATTATCTCTAGGGGCTGGGAGCTTTTACTTTGTCCAAAGGTACAGTGATCGTCCATATCTTTTGTGTCACATTTTTATTTCATTTTCCAGATTTACTGAGATACAACTGACATACATCAAGTTCAAGGTACTCAGCACAATGGTTTGACCATAGGGATTAGGAATGCCAACCTCTATTCTGCCTGTAACTTTGGACTCCCCCATAAATTAGTGGTCACTCAGTATCTGCAGGAACTGGTTCCAGGCCCCCCTGCGGACACCAGCATTGGTGGGTGCTCCAGTCCCTTTCGTGGAGTGGGTAGACTGAGGCACGCAGTCAGCCCTCCACACCTGCGGGCTCCCAACCACAAATGAAAAACAGTACAGGTGTTTACTGAAATAAATCCACATGTAAGCGGGTCCATGCAGTTCATACTCGAGTTTCAAGGTTCAACTGTATTGCAAAATGATCACCAGAGTAAGTTTAGTTAGTATCCAATATCTCATACAAATACAATGAAAACAGAAATAAATATTTTTAGGGCTTCCTCTCTTAACAAGTTCCACAGATCATATCTATCTGTGATAGGAAACATGTTTAACAGGATCAAAATGTTGTTACAGAAGAAAGTATGTAAGATAGGGTGGTCAGAAAGGGGTTGGCCAGCTGGTGACCTTGAGCCAAGATAGCGAGACTGAGCAGTCCCTGCTGGCGAGGCGTCCGGTCCAGCCACCCCCTGCGGGCGGCACGCCGAGGGGCAGAGGGTGCAGTCTGGCAGCCTCAGCTCCGCGACTTCAGTATTTCCAGTCCCCCAATCCCCGTGCTCCTCCGACTCCACACTCGCAAAGAAAAATCCTGATTTTAATTTGGTTTCCCTTGTAAATTTGCCTGGAGGGCCAACTGAACAGAAAATGTGAGTATTCAATCCGCTTGACGGCTTTATTTCTCTCTGTAAGTGATTCAGTCCGTGCTCTGTTTTCTACCACAGATGAGAACCTTCGTTCTTGGTTAACATTCCGTGAGGCCAGGCCCAACACAAGACATAAAAGCACACCCCCTTTCCCTTCTGGCCTAAACATCCTCCTCTATCTGCTTGTTTGTATGTGTGTGCGCTTACGAGCTGAGCTGTGGACACCACAACCATGCATATGGAAGACACCTTTCTCCTCCACCCAATCCTGCTCTTCTTCCTCCTCTGTGACTATGGACTCTAAGTCCTAAACAATCACCTGATGAAAAGGTTACCTTCCTCCATTGTACTGCAGCCAAAGTCTACACTCACCCCAACTGGCCATCGCCATCACAGCCGACTAACTCGGCAGGGATGACAGTTACTATTCAGCGGTAAGGCTTATGTTGCAAATCCAGGCTGTGGTGATGTCACATAACTTTCATTTTTTACCTTTGGACTATCTAGGCTCTAAAGTAGGCACAGGAAAGAACAAACACAAGTTTATTATTTCTCAAAGTTTATTAGTGAACATGACCCTTTCTCAGAGAGGGCCATGTCGATCTAGATGTTGCTGTGTAACTTCTTCATGCAAATAATTCAGACCCTTGGGACGGTGCCTTAGGTCAAGTTCCCTGGAAGCAGAACCTGAGGCAGAGGTTCGGCACCTGTGACTTCGGGAGGGCGTGCTGTCTGGGAAGGGCTGGGGGGGTGGGGAAGCAGGAGAGGCGGGGGGAAGAAGTTAGGCAGGGGTGGAGTCCCAGCTGGAGCCTGTCCCCAGCCTGATGCCACCCAGAGCTCTGGAGCAGGACCTGCACCATACACTGAGCCTACCTGGCCCTGGCTCTCCCTCTCTTTCTCCCTCCCTTCCCCCTGCCTTCCCTTCTCTCTAAAAATAAATAAAATCTTTTAAAAAACAGGTAAATAAAAAGGTTACAGACTTTGAGACCAGGCAGCTCTGGGTTCCAAGCAACTACTGGATATCAGCCGGCAAGTTAGTCCACATTCTGAGTCCCAGTTTCTCTGCATCCATCAAGTGGGGAGAGTCACACTTATTTTGAAAGGGCTCCTCGAGGATCCAATGAGTCGGTACCTCTTAAAAGTCCCGCCTGCTGCTTGGTGCACAGGAGGGACCGTCTGATAATTACTATTGTTCCAGAATGAAAGTTTGCTCCCTTAAGCAAGTTTTCTTCAAATTTCCAGCTGGCAATGTTAGAATTTGTTCTTTCATTTTGACAAATATTTTAGTTATCCCATTTACACATGTCTGGAGTTATTTGTAAGTGACTTGTTTTGACAGCGGCAAAGGAAGTGATTTCCTTCTTTATCCTCTTCTTCTTCTTGGTTCAGCCTCTAAGACACTTTACTGAAAAGGAATTAGATGAAATGTAGCTGCCCCTAATTTTAGTACTGAATATTGGGAGGCACTCGGAAAGACCCACGATGGCTGCAAACCTGGACCAGAGCCCACCCCTATTATAGTTAAGAGGCTCATTTCTCTCTGCGAGGGTCCTTGAGAATTATTTCTAGAAGAGGCTTTTGAGATGCTTTTGAAAAATCAGAAGAAAACACATCCAAAAAGGAGTTCTCTCAGAAGTGCCAATTAGTCCTGTGATTCATCTCCGTCTGCTGATGAGAGCCTCAGCCCGCAGGGTGCACCCCGACCTCCCTCTGGCTCCTGCAGGCGCTGCGGCTCAGCTCTGGGAGGGGGCTGCCTGCAGGCCTGGGGTCCTGCCTCCCTCTCGGGGCTGACGGCTCAAGGAGGGCCATATAGGACCCGAGGGGCCTGTGCCTTTGGTTACATTGAGCTTTAAGTCCCAGCTCTATACCTCTTTATATGTACCACCCTCAGAGCCCTAGCCTTTTCCCGATCATCGGCAGCCCCCCAAGGCAGCTGGGGACAGCAGCCCCGACCGGACCAACCGCCACAGGGCGGGACCGCTGGCAGGTTCAGAGTCACGCCGGGACCTAAGTTAGGTTTCAGCTCCTGAGCCCTATGGTGAACCGACAGCCTGGGCTCTTTCCCATGAGACCGGACAGAGGGACCCTGGAAGAGATCTCAGAGCTGACCTGAAGAGACGATTTATTACCCTTACTCGCTTTTGACCAGTCAGCTCCCCGAGGGACCCCAACCTCTAAGCCAGGATGTCCTGTGATTTTTGCCCCGTGGAATCTGTCCCCTGCAGCCGCGGGGAGCTGGGACTTGCTTGCGCTGCCTGTCTCCGGACTGGCCAATCCAACATTGAACTGATTTCCTTTCTACGCTGCAAACTTGCGCTCAGGCATGTCTTTGGGCCCCCGCACGCAGGCAGATGGACTCAGAAACACTGGGGTCCCGGTAACGATGTCCTTACCTCAAAGACGCTGTGGGTGAGTCAGCGCAATACAGAGAAGAGAACCACGCAGGTTCCACCAGGCGGACTTTTTGCAGGTTGGCCGGGAATTCAAAGGAGCCAAACACAATTCTCTCGTGATACCAGGTGGCTCAGAAGACAGCCGGATGCGGCTCTCCGGCAGCAAAACCGCACGTGTGGCGCGAACTCCTGACGGCAGCGCCGGCCGTCGTCTTCTGTCCTCGTTCTTGTTAGTGCGCGAATCTGGCTTTGCCGGGGCCGCCGCAGCTCTGACCCGCAGTTCTGAATGAAGACACTCATGCAGGGAGTTTCCCAACCCACGACTAACCTGTCCCGCCCTGAACACCCCAGAAAAGACATCTTTCTGCGCGTCAAAATCTGATCTTTCACCTTAAGAACTTCTGCTGGAGGGTAAGATGATGACAATATGTGAACATATACGTGTATCCAAGTACATATGTTTGTATGTTGGAACACACGCATGTGTGTTTTGGAGTGTTTTTGCCTTGATCCGTGGGCGGAGCTGTCTCCAGCTCTGGTGGACAGAGATTTCCTTTTAGAGACGTAACCCCCACCCTTGGGAGTCCAGGCTCAGACGGCGGTCACTCTGTCTCCGAAGCAGGTCCCTGGAGGAGGAGCAAGCCCGGGTCCTCCCCACCCGACAAGCGGCTCCCTACTTGGGGTGACCAGTCCGGTGGTAGCCAAGCTGGCCAGCCGGCACACGGTGGTTCCCAGACCGGGGCGGCTGCTGCCGTGTAAAAACACAAACCCCAGAGCCTCAGCTCTGTCAGAGACCTGGGCCAGCTTTGGAGAGGGGTGGGGCTCCTGCCCACCTGCTGCCCTTCCTCTCAGGATGGGACTCCCCTTTCAAAGACAAAGGCTGGACAGCTTCTCGCCCGTGACCCTTAGGGCATCAACTGCCGCCCAGTTTGCAAGCGTTTCCACTAGACAGGACTGGGAAGGACGGGTCCCCCGTCCCAGGGATGCCTTCGCCTTCTCCTCCCCGGGGTGGCAGCCGGCTCGTTCGGAGCAGCAGGGGGACCGTGGCCGTGGCCTCGGGGGCCCTTTCCTGAGTGACTCCCAAGCCCAGGCTGCTAGCAAAGCCTCTGCGCTCAGGAGGGCCGAGCATCCGCCTGCCCCGAGACAGATGGCTCAGAGAGGAACTGAAGCTGCTGCGAGGAAATCAGCTGGGCTTCAGTGAGAATTCGAAGGAGAGAGATGGAGGGAGGGAGGTTAAACACGGGTTTAACAGGAAGAAGCTAAGCAGGAGCTCAGAGGCTGAACAGACCAGCGCAGAGCTCACGGAGAAGCCACCCCCTGCTTGGAGAATGGGGACTTCGGGGCCACGACGCTGGGGATGGGGCCACCGAGGGGGGGACAGGGAGGAGTCCATGGGCCGGCAGAGTGGCTGGAGAGGCTCAGAAGGGCGAACACTGTCCTCAGAGCAACTATGGCCCTTTCTAACGTCACCACCGCCAGCTTAGTTCCCGTCACTCTCTCGTGTTAATTTTTAAAAGTGGTTTTTTAAAATAGCCTACAGGTAGATATATTTGTCTCTGATCTGTCTTCCCTCCCCTTCTCTCCTTCCCTCCTTCCTTCCCTCCTTCCTTTCTTCTCACCTTCCCTCCTTCCTTCCCTCTTCCCTCCTTTCTCCCCCCTTCCTTCCTTTCTTCCCTCCTTCCCTCCTTCTTTCCTTCCTTCTTTCCTTTCCTCCTTCCCTCCTTCCTTCCTTTCCTCCTTCTCTCCTTCCTTCCCTCCTTCCTTCCTTTCTTCCTTCCTTCCTTCCCTCCTTCCTTCCCTTCCTTCCTTCCTTCCATCCATCCATAGACTCCCTTGGAGTTCACTCAGCGTACATTGCCGAGGTACCATGTACATCAGGCATTACATCTACTACACATCAAGCATGAGTCTAGGCCCTGGGGCAAGAGCATTGACTGACTCTTCTGGAGCCCGTGTTTTAGTGGAGAAGACAGACTATGAAGAAGATGAATAAAGTGTATGACTTACAGGATGTGGATAAATAGAAATGGCAAGACCCTTTGTGTGAATTGATAGAGCCGCTCTGTCTAGATCCTGGGCGGACCGGCTGGAAACAGCCTCTGAGGACCCAGCCTGGCCTTCGCACCCTGCCCCCAGGGCCACAGCTCACACAGGGCTCGGCCGAAGCAGGCAGGGAGGGCCACTTCCTCCGTGGGTGACGTCATGCAGCAGAGTTACTGAGTGGGGGAGGAGCGTGTGCATGTGCGTGTGCGTGCGCATGCACATACAGGGGTCACTTCATGTGGAGGCCGGGGCCGCCCTAGGGAGGTGACATTGGAGTGGAGACCTGAAGGAGTGAGGTGGCAGCCCTGTCATGCTCGAGGGAAGGGCAGGAAGGGACCAGGACAGGGCCCGAGGAAGGAGCCGGCCCAGTGGGGCCCAGAAGGGAAGGGGGACAGTGACCAGTGGGAGGGAGCGGTGGGGGGACCAGGTGGGGGATGTTGGCTGGAGGAGGACATCAGCCTTCACATGGTGTGGGGGACTTTGGAGCAGGCCCGGACTCGGTGTGCGGGGCCTGTCTGGCTGTGGACCGGAGGGTGGGCTGGGCAGGGTGTGGGTGGACCCAGGGGGACCGGCAAAGAGGCAGTTACAGCCTCCCAGTGAGAGACGCCCCAGTGTCTCTCCTGCGGCCAGTCTGCTCTCCTCCAAGCCCAGTCCGACCAGTGTCTTCCCGGTTAAAGACCAAATCCCTGCGGTGGCTCCGCTGCCCACAGAACGACGCCCCCTGCGCAGCGCGGTCCTCACCAGGCCTCCGTCCTCCTTCCCAGCCTCGCACGTAGCCTGGCGGCTCCCGCCCCACCTTCCCCCGGCACCACTTCCCCAAATTCCAGCGCAAAGGTCTCCAACGGAAGGTGTGAAGGCTGCCACCTGGTCAGCAGAGCTGTGTGCTCGGTGTCCCTGGTGACAGGTCAGGCTCCACAGATGTCGTGTCTGGGGCCAGGGCAGGCTCTCCAGGAAACACTGGTGATGACGAAAAACACACAGGGAAGGGGAGGTGTCGGGATGCAGGGGTGGGGTGCACGAGGTGGGAAGGGGAGGTGTCGGGATGCAGGGGTGGGGTGCACGAGGTGGGAAGGGGAGGTGTCGGGATGCAGGGGTGGGGTACCCGAGTGGGAAGGGGAGGTGTCGGGATGCAGGGGTGGGGTGCACGAGGTGGGAAGGGGAGGTGTCGGGATGCAGGGGTGGGGTGCACGAGGTGGGAAGGGGAGGTGTCGGGATGCAGGGGTGGGGTGCACGAGCGGGAAGGGGAGAGCTGACCACCGTGAGTGCAGCAGGGCAGTGAAGGGCTCTGGGCAAGCACCAGAGCATCCACTACATTTGACCTGAGCAGTCCTTTTTTTAAAAAAAAAGATATTGGTGATCAATGATAGAACATTGAAAATGTGTACCAAATCTGAGTTGCTGAGGTCCTCTGAAAGATCAGACATGAGATCACCCAGGTAACAGTTAACCGGAGCTGAGAGTCGGCTGCCCCTGCACACAGGCCTTGCTCGGGAGCTCCCCTGGACCTCGCCGTCCTGCGTCACGCTGCACACCCCAGGCCTGCCCCGCACAGCCCCAGCGCCCCCTGGCCGAGAGCGTGCCTTCGTGGCCCACATCATTGCTGATGTGTCCCAGCCTTCCTGGGCTACGTCTGTGCTTCTCCTCCTGTGTCGTGGTCTGACTGTGTGTCTCCATCCACCACCCCCAAAATTCCTATGTTGCCACCTTAATGCCTGATGTGATGCTATTGAAAGGGGGCCTGGGAGGTGCTTAGGTCATGAGGGTGGAGCCCCCCCGAATGATTCGTGCTCTCAGAAACGAGGCCCCACAGAGCCCCCTCGCCCTTCCACCACGGGAGGACCCCAGGAAGGGGCCCCTCCCCCAATTATGCCCGCACCTTGATCTCAGATGTCCCGCCTCCAGGACTGGGAGGAATCAATGTCTGTTGTTTATCAGCCACATGCTCTGCGGCATTCTGTTATAGCAGCTGGACCAGACTAAGACACCTGGCAAAACATCCACCTTTAAACCACAGTCAAAGTCCTCCCGTTCTGTGGAGCACCCCCCTGGACCCCCAGGGGACTTTCCCCTCGCCCTGAAGCCCTGGGGTGAGGCTGAGTGCCCCCCGAGGCAGGGTTGCACCCTATTCCCATTACCGTACCCAGCTCTAACCCAGGAAGTGGCTCACGGCGGGGAAATGGACCTGTTTGTTTGAAGGAAGTTAATTTCAATAACAACCTTCCCCAGCGACAAAATCTGGAGAGTCTCATTGGAAAGTGACTCAAACTGCTTGATATTTTCAAGGTTCAGCAGTGACAGCAGGGTCCTCGATGCTCCTTGTGCATCTCCGGTCTGGTTGTCCTCGGAGAGGTGGGGCGGTGTGTCCCCGTGACACAGCTGGTGCCAGAGAGAATGTGTTCCAGCCACACGGGGCACACTGGGTGGCCTGGAAACCGTCCCCCAACAAGCTGCCCCGTTTTGATCGATGTGCATTTATTTGTGCTGCAACTCAGCACATGTGCTGTTTCTGCCCTATCTTTGGGGGGACTGAGAGAAGGAGAGTTGAGTGGGGGGACACGGTGTGGATGGAAGTAAGCTCGTGACGGAGAAGAATGGAGCTTGTGGACACAGGCCACCGCCAGATCCCACTTCTACTGTCACAGCCACTGCGCAGCCCAGACACTGGCAGGGAGAGGAGGCAGGGCTGTGGCGAACGGTGGCCTCCAATAGGGACAGGGAGGGGGAGAGCAGAGGGACAGAAAGACTCACCTGCTTCTACAGAGACAGGCGCCGTGGGTTAACTGCGGTGCTGACTGAGCTGTGGTCACTACGGACGGGCCAGGGCTGTGCCAGCTGTTAACGCCCGGCCGTGGGCCTGCGTGGTTCACAGTCACAGTGGACAGCAACCCAGGAGGAATGTGTGGGAGCGTCACGGCAAAACTGCACACGTGACTTCACTGTCACCACCACAGCCCCCGCTTAGAGCAGGAAAGACGATGTCATGTGCTCACGGTCACGTGGCCACGATGTCATTGGGTTTGAACTCGTGTCTGTGACCCCCGGACCAGTGCCCCTTGGGCGGAACTCACCAGGCTCATCGGGCAGACCCGAGGCAGCCAGCCCAGGACACTGGGGAGCTGGGGTGGGCCACCACCTTCCCGCCTGCCTCCCTGCTCCTCGGCCTCTGCTAAGAGCTGGCACACGGCCAGCGCTGGCTGGGGGCCCTCTGCCCGGCTCTGCCCACCATCTGGCAGGTGGCTCTTCCTGCTCACTGCCCTCTCTTCTGCCTGGACGGCTGTGCCTGCTGCTCCTGTCTGGCAGGACCGTGTGGCAGAGGGTTGGCTGCGAGGTCCCGGGTGTTGGCCTCGGTGATGTTGCAATGGTTCTGTTCTCCCAGAAGTCTGCCCTCCTCTGCCTTTGTCCCAAGGCCCCCACGGCCCTCCTGTCACCCACTACCAGTCACGAGAGGAGCTCCTGCTGCCCCGAGAGGAAAGGTCTGGGGCCCCAGGCCCCTCTGTGGCTGGCATTCTGTCCAGAAAGCCCAGCTGGGCCTTTGCTTGTGTGAGGCTAGAGTCATTCTGGAGAGTGTGGCTGTTAGCGGAGAGGGAAGGAGCGGGAAGCCCCAGTCACATAGGAAAGCCCTGTCCACACATGGGTCAATAGTCTCTGCACGTCCAGGTCTCCTGTACCCGTCCCAGGTGAGGGGGGAGCGTGTTCCATGACCCACAGGAGTCCGAGTCGTCCTTGGCCCCTGACGGTGGTGTAGGTGGGGGGTTGGGAAGGGAGGCTAGGGCGCTGAGAGCAAGGAGAGGAGGCTCCCTCCTCCTGGGGCATTGGCCCGGGGGGGGGGGGCAGTGTCCTCACTGTGCAGGAGGGGGCGGGGGTCCCGATGAGGCTTCAGATCCTTGGCATCAATGCCGACTTGGTTCCAGTGTCCAGAGTCCTAGAGGTGTTTGGCTGCTCACCTCCTCTCGGTGTGCAGTTCTGGAACAAGGGGATGCGGGGAACCCTGGGGCCACCCTCGGGGACTCGTCGAGGAACATGTTTGATAGGGCGATGCAGGGTGGTCCCCCCACAGTGAATGGGTTCTGGGCATGAGAACCAGGTCCAGTCCAGAGCCGGGCCAGGAATCGGGAGTTTGTTGGGCAAGCTCCCCCCAGCCTCCTGATTATCCACCCGCCATTCCTTTGGGCTACACAGACTGAGAAAAACCTGTGTTGTTTACCCATCTAAATCGCCTCTAGGAACAAGTCATCTTCATAATTCAGTGTGGGTCAGTCCCCGTGGCCGACACTCCCACCTGACTGCTTGTTACAGTGGTGATGCCTCACTTCTAATGGTGAAGCCTCACCCCCTGGCCGTTACTACCATATCTTCCCCTCGCGATCAGTGAGCCCAGAGCCGTAGCAGCAGCTGTCCACAGCTGGCGCTGGCCCGCAGCAGAAAGACAGCCCTGAACTTCCCAGGGCTGCTGCGGCCCTCTCCCCGCTCACTCCTTCCTGCTTTAGGAAGTGCAGGGCCCCCCAGACCCTCCCACGGTGCGGTGGCCTAGCAGGTTATCTGTGATGACACTCAGGCAGGCCCGCTTCTCTGAGACTGTGGACCACTCCTTCCACGGCCTGCTGTTGCCAAGTGCAGCATCCCCACCCAGGGCTGACCACCACCCTGCCCGTGGGTTAGAACCACCCCCTGGGGTCCCTCCCGGACAGGGTGTTAAGTCCTGAACTAAGGGAGTGTCCCTGTATGTACATATACACTGTATTTTGCTGTGTATAATGCGCACCCACATTTTGGGCCCAAACTTTCAGGAAACAAGTCTTTCATTATAGGTTTTAATTCAATTTTGTGTTTATTCATATTTAGAAACAAAACCAATTATTGTATTCCAGAGTATTATTTTGCATACAGATATCATTATTGCTTTCTAGAGTTGTACTTTTAACGCATAAATAAAAGAATTAAAAACATTTATACAGATATGGAATTACTGCTACTCATGTGTAATGCGCATCCTTATTTTTCCATCATCAAACATTTGTACAAAAAACTGCTCATTATACCTGGCAAAATATGGTTGATAAACTCTCTCTACTCCAACTTTATGTTCCGTTCCCTTCCAGCCCTCGAGAGCTGGGCCCTGGGGTGCATGTCAGCAGTGTCTCCCAGCTGCTCCGAACAGAGCTCCCCTTTCCCAGCAGGGTTAGAATTTCCTTGGAGGGTTGTGCTGTGACTTACCCCTCGTCACTGATCTGGCGGCCAGGAGGTGACGTAGGGAAAGGCCGTGGGAGGGGATTTGCTGCCTGGCAAGAGGGGTGGGCTACCTTTGTCCTTCCAATAAATAGCTCAGAGAACTGGGGGAGTCAACATTGTCAAGTTCATCCACCAAGATGTCCTCAGGCCCTGTCTCAGGGTCTAATCTTTCCCGCCCAGGGTCTTGATCTTAGCAGAGTAGACCAGTCCTGCAAGAGTTAAACTTTCTCTGAAACTTGATATTCTTATGATGAAAACCTGGATGGTTCTCATCTCCATCCTGGGCAGGAGACTGGGAGGGTTGTTGGCCTTCACTCCTAGCCTTTGATTGATTAGTCAGCATTGACCTTTCATGATCTTTCCTCAAAGCTTCAATTCAGTTATTCCTATAATTACCATTTCCCTCTATATTTTTCAAGCACTTAAAATGTTATACTAGCGAAGGCATTTCCTTCTGCTGATACATTACTTAGCTAACCACCAAAAAAAAAATTTAGTAATCGCCTTGCCACCTTGGGCCAGGGGCTAATCACGCTTCGCCCACCAACAGCAAGGGGGTCCTTACTGGGGGCTGACAGAGGGTGAGCTGCTCCAGAACCCCATCTTAGCCCTTGCTTTCTCCGTCCACTTGACCTGACCGAGGTACCTCCTAGAAGCAGAGGCTGCAATGAAGATTCGTGCGCAAAACTGTCTACCGGGAAGAGCGTCACCAGGAAAAGGGGAGGAAGCAGGACCGGGCAGAGGGAGAGGCTGATCTCGGGAGCAACCCAGGTGTTCTGCAATGGAAAGCGGGCTTTCTCAAGCGCTGTGGTGATTTCCAAAGCTGGACTGGCTCTTTAGAGATGTCTTGAGTTGGGAGGAGTGACCAGTCTTTGAATGTGGGCTGCTTTGGAAGGGGAACATGACCTTGGGCAAGGTGGCTGTCCTCAGCAGAGGATACCAGCTGAAATGTCTAAGAACTCTGAATGTCCAAGGACTCTGAAGAGTTTCAGCTGGCAACGCACAACAGCTGAGGATCTTGCGGGGGGAGGGGAGGTGGCGGCAAGCACCCCCATGGGACCAATGAGAGATGTTTGCGTGAAATTTCAAAGACCTAAAATACACCATTATTCTCCCACAGCAGCTGCCGTGCCTGCAAACACTGACAAACGGAAGAGGCAGGGTTCGCCAGAGTCCCTCGGGGCCTTCCTGACAATGACCTAGTTGTCGCTGCAGGTGGCTGAGATCGTCAAGGAAGAACTCCTGTGACTGCTTCCTCTCCGTGTTCACTGATAGCAACCCGGACCTTCTTATCTTCCATCTTCCCACAGTTCCGTTTGTTATACGCGCCTCCAATTTCTCATACTAGGTGTCTTCTGCTAAAGATATCTAAAATGACTCCTACTTTTCTGACCTAACACTTCCTAGTACAGTTGTGCCACCCAGAGTTATACCCAAAGTAAGAACGTGCGTGCTTCTCTTGATAATCCCTCCAATTACCAATTAATACAGACCTTTTGAGCGCCTAATGTTTTCCTGACACCAGCGATAGGTGCTGAGCGCTAGGACCAAAGCATGCATTTGGAGGGCTTAGAGAAGGTTACTAAAGAGCAATTTTGACAGTAGGTAAGCAGTCTTGGGGTGTGGGGAAGTTCACAGGTGTCAGAAAACTCAAAACTGGTGAGTCTGAGAGGCTATGGAATAGGGTCCTGCAATGGCTGAGGTTTGAAACGGGCCCTGAACGGAAAACAACTGATAGGGAAAAAAGTTTAAACATCTTTGAATGTAGCACACGGGCCATTGGTTATCTGGCCACTGCTGACCTCTCCAGCCTTTCCTCCTTTGTCCCAGCTTCATGGGCCACTAGGACCAAGCTGCTTGCGGTTCCCCTGCATTTATCCATTGTTTCTCCCATCTTCTGTCTTTGCCCAAGCTGTCCCTTCTGCTTGGTGACTTCTCCCCTCTTCGCTCATTAAATTGTAGTTGGGATATCAGTGAAAATGGCAGAGTCAGGTCCCTTGAAGATTCTCTCCCCCATAAAGTCAATGACAATACTGACCAAAAAAGTCAGAATGACCATTTTCGGAACTCTCCGATGTAACCAAACGATTGCAGCAAGGCAGGGAGCGCGGCTGAGGGAAAATAGCCGCATCTCAGTAAGAACAGAGAGCTTCGTGTCATTTTAATTTGCCCTAATCCCGTTCTCCCTTTCCAGCTTCACAATCGTCTTAAAGCTAAAAGCTGTAATCAGGTACAAACCCGCAACCTGGAAGCCACGGGCGGGGGCAGACTAGGGCAGGTTGGGAGATGCTGTAGCTCGTCAGCAGATGAGGGTGAAGATCGAGGCAGGGACCAGAACCTAAATGCCTTTCCATGCTCCGTTGTTAAATTTGAATTTTTATCCTGAAAGTAACGGAGAGTAATGCAAAGATTTGGGTCTTAAAGCCTTATTCTGTGATAATTGTTATTATTTGACCTGTCTTAGAGTTCCCTAGGAAGCTGAATGCAAACGGGGGTGATGAGAACGTTCTGGAACTCGGTTGTGGTGATGGTTGCACAACCTTGTAAGTCCATTAAGAATCACTGACTTGCACATTATAAAAGGGCGAGTATTAGAGTGTGAGAATCACATTTCCATAACAATGGAAAGTAGTTAAAATGATAATAGTCTTAGCTCTATCATCACTTTCTCCAGAAAGTTTCCTCATCTTCTTCCATCTGTCCAGGTTAAGTAACCAAACGATGTAACCAAACGATTACTGGTAATCTGTGTTCTCACAATTTCTTATAACCGATTTGATAATTATACACATTATTTTTTAACATCTTATTCTGGTTTTATAGACTGTGAGCTCTTTGAGGGCAAAACACACTTCTTATTTACCTTCTAATTGCCAAAAGTCTAATGTTCCAGCATCTGGAACATCAGAGGAGACCAGGAAACAGTGGGTGAATAAACGAAGAGAATGAACTTTGTAAGAGACAACGATCCTGTCCGGAAGGACTCTTGCTTATTTTAAGGTGCGTTCCTTGGAAAAACAGACTCTTAGTGGGGATCTGCGTACAGAAAGGTGATTGTGGCGCGTCCTTGGGTTGAGTGCACGTTGGGGAGATGAGGAAGGAGAGCTGTGGAGAGGTGGTTCACCCTCGGTGCAGTCTCAACAGAAGCCTCAGCCAATCCTTGGGGAACTGGATGGCTTTTCAGAGTTGTCTTGCCTGAGGGCCGAGGGTCCAGTGGTTCATGCCCTCCAGACCAAGCAGTCCCTTGGGAGAAGGCATGACCTTGGCCAAGCAGTCCTGGCTGTCAGCCTCTGATAGTCCAGCAGCTCAGGGAATGAATGAATGGCCCAGTCTTAAAGAGAGAGCTGGGCACCAGAGCACCTGGCACACTGCTCCGCTGGGACAAGGTTCGGCCCAACGTGCTGAATCAGTGCGGCTCCCTGGAGGGAGGTGTGCTGAGAGGCAAAGAAAGAGATCAGACTGATACAAACTTGAATCATCTTCCTGCTAACTGTGCAGCTTGGCTCAGCGTTTATCTGCCCGAGGCCAGTTTCTCCTTCCTTGGCAACGAGCTATTTCTACTTAAACACCGGACAGGCTGCTGATGTCCTGGGATACCCAGGAATGGGGTCAAGGCTGAATGCACTGTGGCCAGGAACAAAAGCCAGTGCCTTTGGTTGCCTGGGAGGCCAGCCACGCTGTGCTCCCGCCACCAAAGCCACCCAGGATCTCCTGTTTTTCTGCTGCGAAAGTGTAAAAGGGCCTAGTTGCCTCTCCAGTGACTGAGAGAGTGACCCACTGTACTTTCATTCAGTTGGGCCCTGATAACGTTTTGCATCAAGTGGACATTTTTGTTAATTTTTCTGGCAGCGGTCAACGAGAAATCATAGAAAAAAATTATGTTGTTCCTCCCCCTGCCTCAGCTGGGTCAGTGACTCGTTAGCAGAAAAAAGTGAGTCAGCAGTCTGCAGTAAATCAGATTGCGTGCCGTGAAGAAATCGGAGACTCAGAGATGTAAAGTGGCGAGACCTCACCTCTGCATTCACGAAATGGCTTCTCAAAGGGACAAGCTGGAGGGGGCACGCCTACCAGCATCTCGGGGCAAACGGAGGCTCACAGGCTTTAAGAAACCATACCGTACCGCACCTTCTCGGCACGGGGAGGTTTGTACAGCACGCTTGCCTGGTGCAGATGCACAGAAGAGAGAATGAAAGAGTGCTTCAGGGGACAAAGGTTTTTAGAAAACAGTTGAGAATAGCTTTGGGGCCAAATGGAAGTCTGATTTCGTTACTCATCAGAAGTCGTTATCACTCTCAGCTACATTTGGCATAAAATCACACACTGGTTCTTTAGAAAGCCTTCAGCTAAGGAATGCAGCAGTGACCGCCTGCTCTACATGGGGAGTCCAGGACCACGGGCAGGGCAACGCAAACTGAGGGTGGCAAAGTGACAACAAGAGGAGTGGCAGAAGTCTGAGGTTTGCTCTGAAGTTACAATCACCTGGATTTTTTTACCACAGTCGTTGAAATTGGATAGACATGTCACTGAAGGAGATGAATACTTGTCATCTCCGACACTCCAGTGATGCCCAAACTTTCCTTTAAAGCGTCGAGTCAGGAATGCAATAAACAGCCCCTTCTACAAGGGGCAGTTCCCCTCAGAGTGTGGGTACACAGACAGCATCTTCGCTGAGACTGGTATCTGGCGTCTCTGTGGCTCAGTGACCCCGCGCCCTCTGCTGCAGATCAGCCTCCGTGACAGGCAGCCCAGCAATCAGCGCGCACATTCCAAGCGTCCTGGAAGCGATCTGCAGATGAAAGCAAGCGCACTGGCATTTCCAGAGCAGCATTTCTCAGCGTTTGTCAGCTTACAGCGCGGATACGGACTGTTTTTTTGGTGTCAGCAGCTGGGAGGAGTGTGAATTTCAGGAGCAATTAATAGTCTACAGGTTAACCTTCACTTATGGACAAGGAACACCCAAATAATTTCCACTGTTTTCTATTTATTCAAGTGGTTATGTTTATATATGTATTAAATATAGTGTGTTAAATGTAAATAAGTATAAAATACATTTCATATATTAAAAATAAATATAAACCATAATAGATTTAAAATATTAATAAATATAAAATATAATTAAACACATGTTTATTGTATATTAATAAATATTAGACATATATAATATATAATAATAAATAAATACAAATATAATACATCTGATACATATATTTTATGTATGTACTAAATTTGAAAGCTAATATAAATTTACATATTATATGTTAAATGTATATATAAATGCACAATAAATAAAATCTCAATGAAATAAATGTCTTTTGCCCATGTATAAGGTACTTCTGCTAAGTTTTTGAAAAACAACCTGAGTAAATTGCATACTACCAAATACACATGCAGATGTTTATGACTAAGTTTAATTCCTCGGTTTTTCTTTCCGAAAGCTGGGCTGGTAATCCCTAGGCTGTCCAGAGGCCTGGGCAGCGTCTGCATACACAGCCCAGGGGGCCAGTCTAGCCCTCCACCATCTGGTTCCGCACAGCCTGTGGGCATTATTTTTAAGTTTTTCTCTTTTTTAAGTATTTTTTATTGTTTATGCTATTACAGTGAACTAAGGGGGGATGCTGGAGGGTTGGGGGGCAGGGCAGAGGGGGGATAAAGGGGGAAAACTTGGGGCATTTTGAAATGGTTCAAGAAAATTCAAGTTCATTGTAGAAACAAAACAAGGAATGATACTTTTGTGTTTCGTTTAAATGTAAACCACCTAAGATCCTACCGAGATTGGAGGCCCTTAGGTCCTGGGAGGACTGGTAATGAGCTTACGACCTCAGCTCAGGAAAGGCACAGCACCCTCAATGACTACATTGTGTTGGACATTATTCTCCACTGTCACTCTCGGAAACGAGTGATAGGAAGGAGATGGATGTGAAGGAAAGGGGACGGGCCCAACCACCGCAATGAACTGCGGAAGGTCAAATGTAAGGGTTCTTTCTTTTCATGATCTGAAAGCCAGACAGACACTCACTTCAATACGGTCCCCAGGTATTTCAGTGACACTTTTTAGTCTGAGATCACTGTAGGTTTACATACAGTTGTCAAAAATAATACAGCCCTGGCTGGTGGAACTCAGTGGACTGAGCACGGTCTGCTAACCAAAGAGTTGCTGGTTCGAGTCTCAGTCAGGGCACATGCCTGGGTTGCAGGTCAGGTCCCCAGTGGGGGCCATGTGAGAGGCAACCACACACTGATGTTTCTCTCCCTCTCTTTATCCCTCCTTTCCCCTCTCTCTAAAAATAAATAAATAAGACCTTTAAAAACAAAGAAAGAACACAGACAGAGCACATGTGCTTCTGCCAGTTCCCCCCAATGGTAGCATCTTGTAAGACTGTGGTCTAATATTACCACTGGGACTCTGACATTAACACAATTAGCTACCCTTCTGCAAACTTCCCCAGTTTAACGTGTATGTATTTATGTCTATGCAGTTGTACCGTGTGGGTTTGTGTATCCACCACCGTGAGTAAGATGCAGAAACGCTCAGTTGCCACGAGGGTCCCTTCTACGGCCCATTTATAATCCTACCCTCTCCCTAGCCTGAGACAACCACTAATCTGTTCTCTATGTCTACAATTTCAGGAATGTCGCATACATAGTGTGTGGCATGTAACCGTGTGGGGCTATCTTTCGTCACTCAGGTAGCTCTCTGCAGGTTCGGCCAGGTGGCTGTGGGTGCCCACAGCTCTTTCCTTTCATTGCTGAGTGGTACTCCATGGTATGGGTTTCTGAATATTGAACCAGCCCTGCATAAATGAAACAAATCCCTCCTGATCATACTGTGTAATTCCTTTCACATATGGTTGGAGTTCATTTGCTGGTATCTTACTGTGGGTTTTGACACCTATAGTAATGAGAAGTATCAGTTTGTAGTTTGTTCGTACATTCTTTGTCTGGTTTTGGTATCAAGGTAATAACTAGCCTCATAAAATAAGTTGGGAAACACACCCTCCTTTTCCATTTTGTGGAATATATTGTGCGAAATTGGCATCAATTATTCTACCAGAATCTTTGGTAATATTCTCTAATGAAACCATCTGGAGATTTCTTTGTCAGGAAATTTTTAATTAAAACTTCAGTTTCTTTAATGGCTGTGTACTGTTCAGATTATGTTCTCCTGAGTGAGGTTTGGTGGTATGTGGTCCTGAGGAACCGATTCCTTCCTTCTAAGATGTTGAATCCTCGGGTGTAAACTTGTTCCCAAAGCTGCCGGGTCCGTGGCAGTTGTCCCTGCTACCTTCCTGACATTGGCGATGTGTGCCTTCTCTCTTAATTTTGTAAGTCTTACTAACAGTTTATACATTTTATTAATTTCTTTAAAGCTTTTATTTATTTTTAGAGGGGAATGGAGGGAGAAAGAGCTGGAGAGAAACATCAATGTGTGGCTACCTCTCGCGCACCCCACACTGGGGACCTGGCCCTAAACCCAGGCATGTGCCCTGACTGGGAATTGAACCGGTGATCCTTTGATTCGCAGGCCAGCACTCAGTCCACTGAGCCAGGGCTCAATTTTTTAACTAAGCAAATTTTCTTTTATTGAATTCCACAACAGGAATAAACAACATTATTCCTGTTCTGAATTACATTAATTTCTTCTCTTTATCACTTCATTTCTTCTGTTTGCTTTGAGTTTCTTTTGGTTGACTTTTTCAATTTTCCTGAGGTAGGAATTTAGATTATTGATTTGAGAACTCTGTGCATTTCTAACATAAGCAATTAGTGCTATAAATCTCCCTCTTCGTGCTGTTTTAATTGATTCCCACAAATTTGATGTATTGTATTTTCATTTTCATTTAATTATCTGTATTTGTTATTTCCTTCGAGAATTCTTGTTTGGCCCATCAATTATGTAGAAGTGTGTTACTTAATTTCCATATGTTTAAAGGTTTTTCTCATACTGATCTCTAGTTTGAATTTGTTACGACTTCAGTGCTTTCAAATTTATTACAGAGATGTTTGTTTTATGGATTATTTTAGTGAATGCTCTACGGGTACTTGAAAAAAACGTGTGTTCTGCCAATGATGGGTCGAGTGTTCTATGTATGTCAATTACACTCTGTTGGCTGATTACAGTAATTGGATCTATATCCTCGTTGATTTTCTGACCGGTAGTTCTGATGCTGTAGAGAGAGCAGTATTGACGTCCCCAAGCAGACTTGTGATTTGTCTGGTTCTCTTTTCAGCTTTATTGGTTTTTGTTTCCTGGCTTTTGAGAATACATCGTTTGGGGTGTACACATGTAGAATTCATTATGTCTTCCTAGTGGATTGACCACTTTCGTCATTCTGTTGCTCTCCGTCTCTGGTAACTTTTCTCTGAAGGGTAATTTATCTAGCATTAATATAGAAACCCTGACTTTTCTTTTTTTTTTCTTTTTTAAAAAATTTTTATTGTTGTTCAAGTACAGTTGTCTCCATTCCCACCCCAGCCATTCCCACTCCCCACCCTTGATTCCACCCCTCTTTGTTTTTGTCCATGTGTTCTCTCTACATGTTCCTGAAAACACTTCCCCCTTTTACTCCATTATCTCCTCCTACCTCCCCTCTGGTTACTGTCAGTTTGTTCTTAATTTCAATGTCTCTGGTTCTATATTTTGCTTGCTTATTTGGTTTGTTGATTAGGTTCCAGTTAAAGGTGAGATCATATGGTATTTGTCTTTCACCACCTGGCTTATTTCACTTAGCATAATGCTCTTCAGTTCCATCCATGCTGTCGTAAAGGGTAGGGGCTCCTTCTTTCTTTTTGCTGCATAGTATTCCATTGTGTAAATGCACCATACTTTTTTGATCCATTCATTTAGTGATGGGCACCTGGGTTGTTTCCAGCACTTGGCTATTGTAAATTTTGCTGCTATAAACATTGGGATGCATAGGATCTTTTGGATTGGTGTTTCAGGGTTCTTAGGATATAATCCCAACAGTGGAATTGCCAGGTCAAAAGGCAGTTCCATTTTTAGTTTTCTGAGGAGATTCCATACTGTTTTCCACAGTAGTTAATGTTTGCATGCTGTATATTTTCCATTCTTCTACTTTCAGTCTTCCCAGGCCACTGAAGGTGAAGTGAGTTCCTTGTAAATAGCATATAGCTGCTTCATTTCAAAAATTCACTCTTCCAATCTGACTCTTAATTGATGTAATTAGGATATTTAATTTTAACATAATTATTTATAGGATAATTATGTTGAATCACATAATGATCTATTTTCCATTTATTTCCACCAGAGCTTATTTTTCTGTTTCTCTTTTTTTGCAATCATGTGGATTACCTGAATAATTTTAGGGATTTCATTGTGATCCATTTTCATTCTGATTCTTTGTGCGGCTTTCTCAGCTATTGCTCCAGGTGTCCTAATTTACATGTCACTCACCACACGTAGGTCTGCTAGTGTCAGCACCTCACCACTTCGGGTGACATGCGGGCTCTCACTTTCACTTAGGCACACGGACCTTCCACCTTTGAAGTATCACCGTCTTTAGGATCAGATGGTGTTATAACTTCTGCTTCAATCGACACATAACTCGGCAAACTCACGAGGAGAAAAATCGTGTGTCGTGTGCCCCTATGTGGTGCGCTCTTTGTGTTGGTCTTTCCTCCTCCTGGATGTTCTAAGTCCCCTTCTTTTACCATTTCCTTGTGTTTGGAGAACTTTGGCCATTGTTTAATGTGCTGGGCCAACCAACAACAACTTTTCCCATCTTCTCTCATCTGACAACATGCTTATTTCCCCTTCATTCCCAAAGGATGATTTTATCTGCTATAGAATTTGCAGTTGACAATTCTTTTTTTTTTCAGCACTTGAAAGAATTGGTTGTGCTACTTTCTTCCCATCTCCATAGTTTCAGATGGAAAATCCGCTGTCATTCGAATTGGCTTACTCCTATTTCTACTGTGTCATTGTTCTTTGGTGGCTTTCAAGATATTTTTCTTGGTCAGAATTTTAATTATAACATATCTTCCCATGGATTTCTCTGGGTTTATCGTATTTGGGGTTTTCTCAGCTTCTTGATTCTTCAGGTTTGTTTTCACCAAATGGGACCCTGATGATATATATGAATGTTAATGCTCTTCTTTTGTCCCATGAGTCACTTTTTTTTTTCAGTTTTCTCTCTGTTGTCCAGATTTGCATAAATTATATTGGTCTGTCCTCAAGTACACTGATCCCATTCTCTGCCATCTTTACTGTTGAGCTCATCCAATCCGTTTTTTAAATTCCTGCTATTATGTTTTTCAGATGTGCAACTTATACTTGGTTTTCTATATAGCTTTGACTTTTTTGCTGAGAGTTCCCACATTTTATTTGTTTCAAGTGCATTTGCAATCACTTATTGAAGCATTTTTATGATGGCTGCTTTAAAATCCTTATGGAGTCATTCCAGCATTGGATTCCTCTTGGTGTTGGCAAGCACTGGCTGTCTCTTCCCACTCAGACTGGAGTTTTCCCGCTTCTTATGATGATGGGTGATTTCCAGGTGCATTCTGACCATCTTGGCTATGACATTAGGAGACTCTGGGTCTTATTTAAATATTGCCTTTCAGCATGCATTCACTCTGCTTAAAGTTTAACACGCAGTTGCTGCCCTCCTTTGTGGTCTGTGACTCCAATGACAATTAAAAGCTGTCGAAGCTCTTTATAAAGGCTTGAAGAACAGGAGAGCAACTGGCATATAAGACCCATTTTAATAAAGGTTTTGACAGTAAAAAAGTGCCAAACCCCTGTGCTGCTGTTTTGGTCTGACTGACTCCCCCTTCTCCCGCTGATGCTGACTGAGAGTAATGGTGATATCAGCGGTCTGCCTGGGGTCTCCGGGTAGGGGACGGTTTTCTGCCCATGAAGACAGGAATTCTGCCAACAACCCCATGCGATCCCAATAGTAGGTGCAAGTGGAAGCCACTGGGAGCCCCGCCGGCAGTAGAAGTGATCAGGGCAAGTCCCGTCCCACCTTCTGGCCTCACACTCCAATCCCCTCCCCTACCAACACCGCACAGCCAGGTGCCACCAGCCAGGGGGTTCTGATGCAACAAATGCTTGGCCCAGAAAATGCCATTTGTCCCCGTGAGCTCCAGACTTCCCTCCCAAGTGCACAGGCAAGGGGACCTGGCACACAAGCATGCAGCCCAGGAAGTGCCCCGCTTCCCCAGGAACCTAGGCTTTCCTGTATGTGAACTAAAGATAGACGCTCCTCTCTCTGGGGTGTTTTCCTGGCGATTCTTACAGAAGCTTAGAACATATACGAGGTTGGATTTGAATCACTTCCACTTTGCCCGTTAAGTGACTCAAATTCTTTCCCTTTCCTCCCTTTGTTTAGCCTGAAGTCCCTTCCCTGGTCATTTCTAAATGTCCACATTTCCCTCCTCTACAAGGGCTGGCTCCCGAGACCTCACCTCTTCCTGATGAATGAATGACCTTCCACATTTAGCAGCTGCTTGGGCTCCTAGACACCATCACCTCCACGGGTCTCTCCTCCTTACTCACCCCCCAGGTCTCAGACTGGTTTTGTGTGACTCTGGATTCTGTTCCTCACTCTCTGACAGCTTCTCTGTCCCTTTCACCTTTCAGTGTGCAACTTCTCATGACGTGGGCGTGAGGGGCATATGCTCCAGTGTCATTTCAAACCCCAGCTTCACCACATGTCAGCTGTCTGACCTCACACAAGTCACTTAACACCTGTTAAAAAATGAGACAGCAGCCCTGGCTGGCATAGCTCAGTGGATTAACTGTCAGCCTGTGAACCAAAGGGTCGCCTGTTTGATTCCCAGTCAGGGCATATGCCTGGGTTGTGGGCCAGGCCCCCAGCTGCAGGCACGAGAGACAACCACACAGTGATGGTTCTCTCCCTCTCTCCCTCCCTTCCTCTTTCTAAAAATAAATAAATAAAATCTTATTTTTTTAAAAGAAGCCCCAGACCCTGACACTCCTAAGGGACAGTGACCTTGCAGTAGCCAGCCCACAGATGTGCCTCATGTACCCTCCTTGCTCCCCTCACTCCTGGCCGCCATGAACTTCTGTCTCATGCCGTCACCAGGAGCTCCATGCCGTCTGCTGGATGGGATGCTGCCCAACTCAAACCACGTCTTGCTCAAGTGAGCAAAACTAAAACTGTTAATACGCCTCATTTTATCTTTTAACATGCCTCTCACCTTAGTTCCCTCATCCAAGAGAGGGATATGAATAGCATGTACCTTACAGGGCTGCTCTAAGGGTTCAATGAATTAAATATGTGTCACGTCCTTAGAACAGTGCCTAGCCCACCCTGTTAGTTGTCACTATACTTACTCTCTCCTTCAGCTCACACTAATTTCTCTTCATCTCCTTCACCATCTAGTCTGCAGGCCATATGTTCTTGTAAGGTTGCTGCCACCTCTTTCACCTCCGATCATGACACCGTGATATCTTCACAATATTACCCCACAGTATCGGCTCAGGTCCATTGTACTTCCTCTAAGAAGAGACTCCAGCCCATGGGAAGAACCATTCTTGCTGTGAGCCTTAATCCCATTTTCCATTTATCCAAGAAGTCGGTCACACCTCTGCTGTCTGACCTGTCAGAACCGGAAGCCAAGGCCACACCCAGGTCTCCCTATGTCTCTCAGGTCCTGCCCCTCCCCCCCCCAGTATGTGTCTGTACTAAACACTGCGTGTGGCCTCCCGTGGTGCTGGCACAGCTGACGGCATGCACGCACAAGCACTGCCTACCTTCATGATACCCTCCACAGTAGTCTGCTGGGCACGCAGCATACGTGGCCTGGCCAACAGCTCGGACCCATCACACGGGGCACCCGTGGCTACGGGATGGAATCGTGAAACTAAAGAGAAATGCTTCCCCGTGAGAAATCCCACCAGAAGAATCTGTCATCCCGAGTAAATGAAACAAACTCACCGTAAGCTGGTTGTTAGAGTCCAAAATTCCAGACTGCTTGCCAGAATGTTTTCATGGATCCGAGTTAAGTGGGGAAATGTAATAAAGCGACAGCCTCAGGTGTGATTCTTCTCCAAGCGCCGCATTCCCATCAGGCCACCCGAACTCGCCTCCAGCCTCAGTGTCTCGGGGACCTGGGTCTTCAGCAGGGGAGATGGTGTTTGTTGGCGGCCTGTACTAGGTTCTTTTCTTTTTCAGGTTTTTTTCTCTGCAGTCAGTGTCATCCCAAGAAAGGGAACGGGCCATCAATTTAAGTTGGATTTCTTCAAGTGTGAGCCAAGTGGCGGCAGTCCTCGGCACTTACGCTAGGAGGCAGCGGTTAAGTGGGCTGGGAGGAGGCTTGAGGAAGGTAGGGACTTGCTCTGAAACAGAAGGAGGGGGATCTGCTCTGTCGGAACTGCAATCCAAGTGGAGATCCAAGTGGCCCGCCCAAATGCTAATAAAACCACCTCCCTTTAAACTCCAAGCTCAGTGGCTAACAAGCCCTCTTCGCCTGGTTGGCGACGTCAGAACTTTTTCTCGCTCTCATGATAAGCGCAGCTAGAATATTTCATGTTAATGGAATTTCCCTTCATCTTCCATCACCCACATATTGATTGCACGTGCACGTGTCCCTTAGGGACTTTTCATGGAAATAAATTGCAAAGGCTTTCTGGGGTCCTGGTCTGGGGGAATTGCCACAGGGTGGACTGTCCCCAGACAGAGGCGCCCACAGGGGACTCTGGGCTCATTCCTGGGATCACCAAGTTCCAGGACTAGTGTCTCAGTTCAGAAGACACAGAATGTGTCAATCAAGAGGGCCCAGCACCTTGATATCAGAAGACCCATATATTAACTTGTATTGGGAGACCCGCCTCGGAACCAATGCTGGTCACTTACCTGCGACATCGCTGCCTTTCTGGCAGGATGCCAAGGCACGGATCAATTACGGGCCAAAAGCCAAAACAGGTGCAAGGGAGTGAAAATACTTGGAAACTGCTGAAGGGATATTTGTCTCACCCAGTGTCTGGCACTGGGTCTCGGTTACCGTGCCTATCTCTGTCTTTCCTGATGCACGGTTACTCCTGTGGCCCGGGCCTGGGTCTTGCTCAGCTCCAGCCCCTTGCGCCCACAACAGAAAAATCACTCCCTGAAGAGCAGTGCCCGGCCCTGCAGGAAGAACTCAGCCACGTGGGTCAGCAGTGCGGGCTGATGGGTCCTCCACGGCTCTCCTGCTTGGTGTTTGTTTTCATTTTGGAAAACGTCAAGATCTTTAAACTTGACCCATAATCACTGATAAAGAGCTTATGAAGCACCTTCCTCTGCAGGCAGGCAGCTTTCGCCTGGCCAAGCCCCACTGCAGTATGTATGGACCTTTATGCGGTACTGGGGGGGCAGGGGTGGGGGCAGCTGGGAGTGTGAGCGCAGTCAAAAATGAAGCCTCCACATACGTGGTCCAGGATGTCACCACACCTCCCTCCCAGTACTGCCAGGTCTGAAGGAGCCTGTTATTCTGTTTTCTTCTCCATTAAACTCTCAAGAAAATTTAGTGATTTCAAAGGGGCAAAGAGGAGAGCTTACAGGAAAAGAAAGCCGTTGACCCTTGAGGAGCACCACCAGACTGCCTGAGATGGGGCAGAAATAAATGGTATTATCCGCGGGGTGGATCCTGCTATCACCAATAAAGGGGGTTCGAAGGCAGAAGAGAGCCATGCGGCGAGCGGAGGAGCTGTGAGTTGTGGCTAAAGGTAAACGTGCCAGGCACACTGTGAGTCAGCAATGTGCGTGAGCGGGCCCTGGCACAGCGCCCCCACAGTGCCCCTGGGGCAGAGTCGAAGGTGGCAGAGGTGGGGACCGTCCGTGTCAAGAGCAAGAGGGCCATCAGCGAGGCCTTAGCTCCACTGGGCGGCCAAACCTGCACACATCCCCAGCACCACGTCCACTTAGGAGGCAGAACTTAGCCACGCGCATGCGCCTCGCCTCGGGTCGGAAGGTGAGTGGAGTAAGGGTGGAGCGTGCCAGCGCCAGCAAAGGCGTCACACGGAGCAGACGCCACAGTGACAACCTGTGTGCGTGGCTCTGCACAGCTGGGGACTCCTGTGTAACCACCCGCTCACCTCCCACCCTCTGCCAGGACCGCGTGCCCACGAAAGAGGCACAGAACCCAGAAGATGACTGTCCTGACCATCGTCTCCGCTCCCTCGAGACCAGCACACCCTCGTCCCCTCCAGATGCAGAGAGGCTAATGTGACATACTAAGGCTGCGCATTGGGGCCTGATTTTTTTTTTCCTCAGGAAATCCTGGTTAAGAAATGTGTTCTTTTTCAAGTGTCAGGAATGTTAGGAATATTCATTTAAGGAAAAATCAGCATTTCGGAACTCCAGGGGCCCAGCAGGGACAGTGCAGTTGAAGGAAGCCATTTCAAACAAATACGTGAGGGCGTTAGAAGGATGCAGACGTGAGTGGGGAGCAGATGAGCCTCTTTCTAAGATTTAGAAAAGATAAGCTCAAAGCCCTCCTGGCAGGGAAGCCACTGCCTGCCTAGAACGTCTGTGACTTCCCAGGGAGGTAGCCCCCGACACGCTGGCCCTGGCAGCCTGTCTCAACTCAAGACTGCCACCTACGCTGTGTCTCTCAGCACTTCCACTCTGGTGTCAACAGAAATGGGTGGGAGGGGGGGTGTTTTCCTAGATTCTTTCCCTGAGTCACTCAAAGACCCTCGCCCGTGCCTCTGTGCAGGGGCAGCGACATAAGTGCCTTAAAATTAAGTGCCAGGCCCTGGCCGGGTAGCTCAGTTGGTTGGAGTGTCATCTCATACGCCAAAAGGTTACCAGGTTTGACTCTCAGGCAGAGCACATACCTAGGTGGCAGGTTCAATCCCTGGTCAGGGTACATATGGGGGGGGGCAGCTGATTGATGCTTCTCTCTCACATTGATGTTCATTCTCTCTCTCTCTCTGGAATCAGTGAGCATATCCTCGGGCAAGGACTTATTTTTTTAAATATTTTATTTATTTATTTTTAGAGAGAGGGGAAGAGAGGAAGAAAGAGAAGGAGAGAAACATCAATGTGTCGTTGCTTCTCATGTCCCCCTCCTGGGGACCTGGCCCTTAATCCAGGCATGTGGCCTGACTGGGAATTGAACTGGTAGCCCTTTGGTTCACAGCCTGTGCTCAATTCACTGAGCTATCTGGCTTCTGAGCCAGGGCAGGCGAGGATTTAAAAAACACTTTTTTTAAAAAAGACCAACACAGTGCTAAGTCCATGGCAGACTGTAGTAAGTGCCAGGGATGTTCAATTAATTCTTAAAATCCCAAGCATAGCATGGATGCCGATTCAGTGTGAGTCACCTTGCAGAACAGTGTCTGTGCCGCAATGTAAGAGCCACCAGCAGCTCGGAGAGACGGCTCGGAATGACGCGAACATGAACAAACGCCTGACTTTCAGGGAGTGGCCCTTCGCTCCATTCACAGGCCTCCGGAATCCCACCAGAAACACTTCCCACAGAGGGGCCATGGGGCCGGCAGGCCTGCGTGTCTCCTCACTCAGCACCTCTCTGACGTGCGGCAGCTTTGCGTCCGGTGGGCATGTGTGGGACACATGACCGTCTGTAAGTGCTGTGTTCGAAGGAAGACATTCCAGAGAAGGCAGAGTAGGTTGGGCGGGGGGGAGACAATATTTTTCCCTGTTTTTGCTCGCCCTCCCTGCCTCTCACCCACACGCCTTTTCTCCTCCACAAGGTCTCACTTTTTCCTTAAACAGTGATGGCACGGATTTCCTTACCAAGAGCTGTGACTCAGAAACTTCAATCCAGCGCAGAAGCTAAACAAGACACGATAATTACAGTTTAGGAGGTAACACCTCCAATTGGCTTTGACTGGTCCAGACCTTCAAGGAGCCTGATGAGAAGGAACTCGGACTCGGAAACTCAATACCCCACTTGGCCGAGAAATGCTGGCACAGACCTGGGCAGGGGGGTGGCACACTCTGGGCCCAGGCAGGCGGTATGGCCTCAGAGACCCTGGGCCACTCTGGGGGCAGTCCCAGCCGGCGGTCAGAACTGGGGGTCACACGGGTGGTGTCATTGCGCATAAGCAGGGTGCCAGGGACAGCTAACAGACAGCAAGGCTCAGTGACCATGAGGCCTGTCCCCAGCAGGCAAACCCTCAGCCCCCAGAAAGGAGTCCAGGAAGATAAGAAGGCAAAAATCACAGCTTTGGGGAAGCTGAGGAACGAGCAGATTATCAAGGAAGACGACGGAGCACAGAGGACAGAGCGGGACCACGTGCCAGAGCCCTGACCTAAAAGGGGGAGTGGTCACGGGAACAGAAGTGAGGCCTTGTTGTCCAAACTCAGACTCGGGTCGGAATAGGCTCAGAAGCAAAGTGAAGGTGGGGCTGAGTCACCCTCGTAGCTGCACTACGGGGGGACCTGACCGCGACCGCAGCTGGAAAAGGGCTGGAGAGACAGGATGCAGACACACCCAGCACCTCCCACAGCCCCTGCCCAGGAATTCCACTGCAGCAGCCCCACAGCAGGAATGTCTGTGGGCTGCCTGTCACCTCCAGACGCGAGGATCGGGCGGAGAATCAAAGGCTTCTTGCGCTGGGGGCAAGCCCAGAGGTTACAGGCGTGGACTCCCTGGCCTGCAGCTGCTTCTGTGGTCTGGTAATTACAGGGACCATAAACCTGAACTTGGATCAAATAAACTGGATGTTTGAACTTGTGCCTCTTCTTAGCCTAATTCTTTTTCTTTTAATTTTTAATGGATTTTGAAAGAGAGAGAGAGAGGGAGAGAGAGAGAAGCCTCGACTTGCTGTTCCACTTATTGATGCATTCATTGGTTGATTCTCGTGTGTGCCCTGACTGGGGATCTAACCCACAACCTTGTCATATGGGGATGACGCTCTAACCCACTGAGCTACCCGGCCAGGGCTTAATCTAATTCTTAAGAAAAACACAGAGCTTCTCTACCTGTGTCTCCAAGGGTGGGCATGGAACATGCCATCAGACTTGCTGAAACAGGAAAATTCAGCAATCTGCACCGAATCGGAAGCTCTGGGTGGGTTCCGGGAGCCATGTTTGAACCCAAATCCAGAGGACTCTACGCCATGCTCAGGACTGCAAAGTTCTGCTTAGGGAGCAGACGAGTCCCAAGCCACACCCTGGGGTGGAACTGTGTCTGCATTCCTCAGCCCAGCGCCTCAGCCCAGCCCCTGGCGACGCAGGGCTGCGTGGGGGTGAGCCCCAGGCAGGGCCCACCTGCGCTGTGGGCAATCCCAGGAGCCTGCGAAGTTCCCCCCGCCACCCCTGCATCCTAGGAAGCAGAAGGAAGCACATTATCCTATCCTTGCTCTGCATTAAGAGAAGCTCAAAATAGCTCCCCCCGACCCACCTGTTCAAGGGAGAAGCTCGTACATAAGTGCTATTGTTGCCGTTTCCACCTACGTCCCAGCTCACGTCCCTTTTTGGGACACCACCATCACAGAGGTTGGAGATGGGGACAATGGCACTGAAGTGCAAATGCCGAAGTCAGCTGGTCAAAGGGAAGTGCTTCTGCTCCTCCCTCATTCTTTAGGAGCACAACGGTGCAGTGAGAGAAAGCATGTGGGTGCACATGTGTGCATCGCATGTGTCATGTCCCAGCCCAGCCCAGTGCTTGGCACACAGGGCGGACTCGATACACATGTGCCGGGTGAGGGTAGGCAGAAGCTGGTCCGGGATCCCACAGGCATGCTGGACAGTTGTAGGTCACAAAGGTGACCTGTAGGTTATCCTTGGACAGCAGGTTAGCCTTCCGTCCAGGATCACGCAGCGGGGGAAGTGTTCCTACAAGCTGCGGTCCAAGGAGAGTCCCTGGGGGTGGCAAGGAAGGCTCACAGAACCCCAGGGTGGGGCACACCACAGGCCCCACAGGGGCTGGAGCCGGGACCTGGGGATTCAGGAGCAGAGGTTTCCCGTGCCACTTCCTCCAGGGCTGCCTGGCTCATCCGCACACCTCTGCCAGCCCTCGTGGTGTGCCTGCCTCTCCGTGAACGGAATGCGCTCGTTTCTCTCCGCGTGCGTAGGACCCGGCTGCCCCAGCCTCCGAGTTCTCACTCCACATTTCAGACATTGGAGGGAACTGTGAGAGTTCCTCGGAGCTACTTCCAAACTCTAAGGAAGAGGATACGATAAGCCCATATGAGCAGGGGGTGGGTGAGGTGTCCAGTCTGGGTCCAACCAACTGTGGCCAGAGGCAGATTCCCTTTTCCTCTGTCCATCCAGCTGGGGTGCAAAGGACTCCCGGAAATGGGGTGTGGCGGGTTCTGTCAGCAGCGGACCAGCCCTCAGAGGGGCCACCTGCCTGAGAACGTGGACACTGTCTCTTGGACACTCACATCCGGACGTGACCCTCAGTGCAGCCCTGGCCCTGCTGTAACTCCACGGTGTCACTCCACGGAGGGAGGGAGCCAGGGCTGGCCCTGTGCTTCCCACAAATGTTGGAACAGGGGCTGCTCCACAGGATCTAACGTCATTTCATAGCCCTCGTCCCCCCTAGGACCACAGGACCGCTCCATCAACCCCAAGTCCTGGGCACGGTCACAAGTGGGGTCTGCACACTTTTCGTATGCCTGATGCTTTTTCAGAGTTCATAGAAAACATCTTTAGAACAAAGGTTTATCTGCCATTCTCTCCTTGGCTGAAACCCTAATGTATATGTATATGTATGTATGTATGTACATACATAATACATTTTTAAACAAAGAAACCTGGGACGATGCTTTAGACATGCATGGGGTACCCTCACAAGGTGACCCTCCATGACCAGTACGTGCTGGCTTCTGCTGGTTTCGGAGCCATGGGGTCAGCTGCCCTGGCTCCAGGCCACACAAACTGGAGCCCAGGAGGCGGACAGGCTGAGCCGGATGAGAACCAGAGCCGGGCATGAATGGAGGCTGGTTCCAGCTCGGGCCCCCCTCCCCCACCCGCAGCCCCTGGTTGCCATGTGGTGTGTGCTCCGCACCCTCTGAGTGCCAACGTTTTATGAATGACACCTCCCAGGATCCCCTGGCACACGCGGGCCTACCTGCCTTGCCGACACCCTGAGGTGCTCTCGGGAAGGCGCTGCATGCTGAGAAGGTCCAGATGGCCCTGGCTGTCCTCCACGAGCACCAGCTCCGTGCCAGGCAAGACGGGTGCAGGGTTTTGACGTCACGGAAGCAGGCTTGTCAGGGCATTCTAGGTCCCTGTGGTGCACTTACATGGCTTTGCGCTCAGCCAATGCCATGCTCAGCGGAAGGGGCCCTGGGTGTTGCTCCTGGGCTCCTGCACTCCCAGGGCTTGTGGCCCTTTATTCAGCCCCCTGCCTCTCAGCCCTGAGTGGGTATTTCTACAGGAAAAGCGGGCCTGCTAGCGGGCGGCTGAATCCCTCAAGGCCTTTGAAACTGCACAGTTTTAGAACCACCCAGTCCCCGCAGGGAAGGTGACACCATGGGCAGCAGGGTCAAGGCTCCTCCCCCACCCCCAGACACCCTGCATGCCCTCCTGGGGCAGATCTGCTCCTCAGAGAAAAGGACCCTCGTCTGGCCCAGCACCTTGGGGGTGGCCCCGGGCGTGGGCTGGGACACGTCCAGGAAGAGATGTGCCTGCCCAAGGGCGCACAAGACAACTCACCAAGGGAGGGAAGGAATACCAACAGTTACTCATTTTTCTATCTTCGTATATAAAAAAAAATTATGCTTGACTGATAGGGGTGTACATAGTGCCCATAGTATCTGTGTAAAATGTGTTTTAAATGTGCTTGTGTTTTATATTTTTTGGAAGGCATATGCAGACCAAAACAGGTGGAAACCAGGTGTGCCCAGCCAGGTCTGTGTGAGACGGAGTTCGCTCTGAGTCTGGGCTCTGTGGCTGTCCCCTGGGCAACCCTGGGTAACCCTGGGTGACCCTGGGTAACCCTGGGCGACCCTGGGTAACCCTGGGCGACCCTGCGCAGGTGCTCAACCTCAGAACACCCATTTCCTCATTCACAGGAGGAACTTGACAGAAGCCCCCAGCTCTCAGACGTCTCGAGGACGAGCTGAGGCAGAGCCTCGCGAGCCTGGCACCCGGGATCGGCGTCCGCTGGTGTTACTGCCATTGTTACAGTTGTTATCGCTAATATCGTCACTGTCACGGATTGGGCCACTCCATGTCTAACGGCAGAAGTGGAGATCCTCCAGGTGGCTCCCACTCAGCAGAAGCTTCTCACGTGGCACTCCTTCCCCCACTTTCGGTTCCAAATCCAGGGCTCTTGAGGCGGCAGGGACAAATGCGAGGGACGGGCAACCTTCCAGAAGGACCCTCCACTTCCGATTTGGTCAAAGAAACCGGACGTCGCCTGCCACTCCCACACACGCGCCCTCCTTCCTGCCTGCTCCCCCTGGAGTGGGGTGGGGGCCGGGTCCTCAGCACTGTGTCCTGCAGCTGGAGCCTGACCCCGGAGGGGACCCCACCGACTTAAGAGCTACACTGTGTCCATTCTGGGGTTTGGCCACACCTGCCCTGTCACGAGCCGCCCCCAAGGCAGAGACAGACATGGAGCCTGTTGGGGCAGAGAGAGCAGGAGCCACAGCCGGGACCTGAGTTGGAAGGAAGCACACCTGAGAGGCCCAGGTGTCCCCGTGCAGTTAGGCGGACCTGACGTCTTCACTGGCCACGTGATCTGGGCTAAGCAACTGCACTTTCCTGCTCTAGGTGGCCTAATCACCTTTCATTTACATTGCATTCCACTGCAGGGCTCCGGGTTGGAGCCCAGCCTCCCCCCCTGCCCTGGTCTGCAGGCCCCGCCCTGCTCTGTGTGTGGGTCCTGCCATCCCCTCGGGCCTCAGAGTTCTCAGCATCCAGCGAACAGGTGGGGAGAAGAGAGTGGAGACAGCACACTTCAATGCAAGGAGAGCCGGGAAATGTAGTCCCTGGCGGCAGCCACTCCTCAGCCACCACAGAACTCCTCTATAGAGGGGAAGACGGATTTTGGTGGGCGGTTACCTACCTGCCACGCTCTCTGGGCTGCAGTTTCTTCATTAGTAAACTGGGGATGATGGTATTGGTACCTGGCTCACATGATTGGCGTGAAAATTAAATGGCAATCAAGCCGTAATTATTAGCTGCTATTGCTAATGTTAAGTAAGAACTAGACCTTGCTGGCATTTACCAAAGTTGAAAGGCTGCACCTGGGGCTGGGTTCTGGGGTTTTCAGGAAGCCATTCAGGTGCGGAGCCCCAGGTAAAGAAGTTATTTCCATCAGCCCGTGTTTGAACACAGGTCCCTCACCTCGCTGTCTGGCGCCCTGCCGTTTCTCCCCCGCGCGCGTGCCTGTGTGCTCGCCGCACTCAGGCTTTGGCACGTCTGCCGTCCTGGTGGCTGCCCCTCCCCCACAGCACCTCTCTGTCCCTCACCTCTGTCCCCTCTGGCTCTCTGGCCCACGACCGCTGGCTTCGGCTGTGTGTCTGCCGCTCTGGTGTCCCCAGCGCCCCCAGCCTTACCTCTCACTCTGCCCAGACGCGGCCCTGGGCTGGGGGCCAGGCCCTGTACCGCGTGGGCAGCCAGTTTCTTGAACTGTCTGAGTTCAACATGAGTTCCCATGTGAAGTGATTTTTGGGGGGTGAGGGTTGTAATCACTACCTTCCTACACTCTTTCCCATCACTCAGTGACAATTGGGGCAGATTTCATAACATGTCAGTCACTTTCAGTGACAGAACAGTCCAGAACAGTCCAGTTGGTTTCACATGCCAAGATTTTATTTATTTATTTTCAGAGAGGAAAGGGAGGGAGAGAGAGAGAGAGAGAGAAACATCCATGTGTGGTTGCTGGGGGCCATGGCCTGCAACCTAGGCATGTGCTCTGACTGGGAATCAAACCTGCAATGCTTTGGTTCGCAGCCCGCGCTCAATCCACTGAGCTACGCCAGCCAGGGCTTCTACATGCCAATTTCACATGCAGTTGAAGTATCCGTCCTCACCCCAGCCGCGCCCACAACCACACTCTGGGTGACCCTCAAGGGTAGGGGGCTGGGAATATTCTCCCTTCCTCCTGCTTGCTGGCTGCTGGGTCTCTCACCTTTAGCATCTGTTCGGGAAGGGAGGGTTTGGGAAAAGACCAGTGTCCCTGTGTGTCTGGCAGGGGCCACCTCTCTTGCTGGGATGGCTTACCCCTGAGGGACAGGAAGGCAGGTGCTGTCTCTCTTAGGGACCAGAGGAGAGTGGACCAAACCAGCAGCTTTCTGCAGCAGCTGCGTGGCCCAAAGACCCTCACACTCTTTGCCACCTGCACCCATGGGAGCACTGGCTACCCCTCCCATGCCTCCTACCTGCCCCGCCCTTTGGCCCCCTGTCCTCTCCAATTGGTCACCCAGCATATCTGCTGCCTGCTCAGTGTTCAACCAGCGAAATAATGCCCCCCTCCTCCTCTGCCATCCCTATCTCTGGGAGGGGTTCCCTTGTGCACCTCTCCCCTGTTAGGGAGGATGCCAAGCACCTCTGGGAACCAGCGTCACAGAGGACACAGTCAGATGAACCCCCAGGCAGGGCTACCCTGGGGCCACCCGAGCTGTCCTGGCAGTGACAGAAAGCAATGCAACGCCATCCCGGCATCCAGACCCTCCTGAAATAGCCTTGGCTGCCACCCAGAACCCCGACTGGCCCTCCCTGACCTTTTCTGCCCTTCCTGCCGTCCCCCCGGCCAGATCAGTGGGGCCGCTTCCAGTCCTTATCAGACATGGGGGCCAGACAGGCATGCGGACACCCCCGGTGGGTTCTCCATTTGGCGTGCCTCCAAGATAAAGCAGGTTAAATATTTGTTCAATGAAAATGTAGAGGGCTGAGGAGAAAATGATTTTCTGCTAATCATTATAGAAAAGCCGATGCTTTTATCATTTGTTTCTATTGGCCAAAGAATTGATATCCTGAAAAGTAAAAAGCCAAATGTCTGGTGAAACACAGCTCGTTGTTACTGTCAATTCTCCCCTTCCCGTCTCTCCTACAGTTTCTCCAGGAGCTGACGTCTTAGCAGGCCTAAACAGGAGTGTGCAATCTGGATTAGAAAACAGCACTCATCCTTAATTCACAGCCCACCCTGTGCTTTATTGGTTTTCGACATTGCAGCGGGCTGCATCTGTCTGCTTGCAGACAACCGTGAGCACGCTGGAACCCACAGACACACAGAACACGGAATCCAGCCCGGGTAAGAGGTGTGCTTACTGGGACTTTCTTCTCTTTTCCTTTTACCTTCTTGTTGCTGTTGTTTCGTTTGCTTGTTGATCTTTAAGCATCCAGTCCAGTTTAACCCACCGGGTCAGAGGGAGAGCCCCTTATGCCTACGCAGTGAGGGGACATGGGGCCTGGGGGACTGGTGTTGGCCAGGTTTATTCTGCAGAGGGTTTTGTCTCCTGCTCAGTGACCCCCAGCTCGGCTCCAGGGACCGCCTCCCCCTCTGGCTCTCCCGGCCGCACCCTCAGCACAGGGCTCCCTCCCCTCCTCCAGGTCCTGGGTGGCTCCAGCTGCCTGTCCCACGAAGAGTTCCTGCACCGACTCCAGCCACGGTCACTGGTAACGTAGGAAGCAAACTGTTGTTCGCCTGTATTCCAACCTGCCTACTCCGAATTCAGGCCCAGCCCCTTACCAGCCGGGTAGCCTTGGCAAGGAGTGCGGCTCTCCGAACCTGGTCAGCTGACAGGGGTACGGGCGCAGCCTGCCGGGCTCCGGTCAGCCGTCGCCCAGCCCAGCCTCGGGGGCTCCCGCATGGGGTTCTGGCCCCGAGGCTGCCTTCCTCACCATGCATGTAGAGGTCCCAGCTGGTCACTTCTGTTTATAACTAGAAGGTCACCAGACGTCAGTTCTGATTTCTCCCCTCCCATGTCCACATCCCTTTAGGTGGGCTTGTTGATGGGGACCCCGTCCTGTAGTAGGTGGTAGTGGCTACACATACTGAACCCATTAATGAAATCCTGCTGGGTTGTTCTTTTCTTTTCTTTTCTTTTTTGTACCTTGCCCCGTCCTGCAGGTGTGAAGCATGCAGGTCCTGCGGAAGGCCACAGTAGTTGGCCCGAGAACCCCCGGGCAGAAGGATACTCCCTGGGCCCCGTCAGGCCGACAGATCAATGTCGCTCCCATTGGTAGGTTACTATGAAGGGACAGGATCGTTTGGAAACTGAGTGTTTTTGACAGCATTTTCTTCCCTGCAACTTGTTTTTCTTATTTTGCTTCTGATTGGCTCTGGGACCAGGGAGACCATTTCAGGAGGCGATGCTCCTTCGGGAACCTCTGGGTCGGACAGCAACCTCCTGCCCAGCGCCCGGACCAGGGGCTTCAGACCCTTTCCGCCTGGGGACTTATTGTCTGGGCTTTTTGTATCTGTTCGTCACTGACTGTTACTTTATTCTACTGCTGCTTTGTGAGCAAGTCCAAAAACGTCTAATCCTAAAAATGTGAAACAATGACATCTCTAATCCCTAGGCTGGTAGCAACTACCGCATGAGAATATGTTTTAGGAATCTTCTTAACAGAGAATGAAGGAGTTTAATTTACAGAAAATACTATGCGCTCATCCCGGAGTCAGTAGAAGACACCATAGGGGAGAATAGTTCCTTTGTTACAGTTTTCAATTAATTTCTTTTTGACTTCTTGCTAATACCTTGGCAACACTCTGGGTTTTCTCTGCACAAGGCGTCTCTGGACCTTTGAAAATAGTCTTCCCACTAAATTAAATCACTTCCCCTGCATGTTATTTCTTGTTGATTACCACGAAGGGCCATCCTTGGTGACATTGGCCATTGCCCCAAAGGTCTTCTTGCTCTTTGTCCCCCACCTACACACGCCACCCCCAAACTGTCCATCACAACTTCTAACAGCCTGCCTCCTGACTCCCAGGAAGCTCTTTCATAATATACCCTGATTCAAGATCTGGACAGTGGAATCATAGTATCTGTAAGAGCAGAAGCTCAGCCCTGGCTGGCGTAGCTCAGTGGATTGAGCGCGGGCTGCGAACCAAAGTGCCGCAGGTTCGATTCCCAGTCAGGGTACATGCCTGGGTTGCAGGCCATGACCCCCAGCAACCGCACATTGATGTTTCTCTCTCTCTTTCTTTCTCCATTCCTTCTCTAAAAATAAATAAATAAAATCTTAAAAGAAAAAGAGCAGAAGCTCAAAGTTACACTGGAAGCAGGAGAGGCAGAGGCGCTCCCAGCAAAAGACCTGTGGCTACTGGGGACACCCTACCGTGACGTCAGCTTGCTCTGTGCCTCTCTGTGTGGCTACACAGGAGCATGGTCACCAACAGCCATCTCCTACCGACCCTGACACCGAACCTGGGAACAAGCCTGGGGTCACACAGTCCTCGGAGCAGGGAGGGAAAGGTCTCGCCTTCCCTCTTGCGCATCCAGAAAGATTCCCCGAGGGTGTCTAACACAATGCTCTGAATAGGAGGCTAGAAAGCCAGTGAGATTTTTGTTCCTAAGGGTTGAGTTGGTGCATTTATTTGTATGATAGAGCTAAAATGTTAATGAAATTCAAAACAGATGGCGTGTGATGAATTTATTAATCATCTCATTTATAGTTCATAGGCGTTGAGTTTTGGTCCTTTCAACCAACCGTGTCTCCTTGCTCTGAGAGAGCTCTGACGTGGTTGCGTGGAGGACCCGTGCATTGCCTCTGTCAGTTCCTGTTTCAGGTACATTTATCCACTATGGTACCCTAGTACGTATCGCCCCCTTTATACCAGGGGCAACTCTCATAAAGAAGGTGCACTGGGCCCAGGTTCTTGTAGCAAAAAGACAGCGCAGGATAGAGAATGACAGAGACCCCGAGAGAAAGCTGAGTCTAGAATCAGGAGTCCCATTATTCGAGTCCTGGCCCTCCTACTAAAGAGGTCTGTGACTCTGGGCAAAGTCATCTCAGTTTCCTCATTTGGCAAATGAGGGGACAGGACTCTGCAGTCCCCAAGCCCCCTTACAGCTGTAACATTTTGCGTCCCTATGGCATGGAAATTCTAATAGCAGGGTACACGGAGGAGTCAGCTGTGGCAAATGTCACTGATTTCCTTCAGTGGGATCGGGGACAGCTGAGTAAGAGGGCCATCTGGCCGCAGTGGGAAAAACTTGAGGACAAGCTAAATCAAGAACACTCACCAGTAGGGGAGAACTAGAATTATTTTCAAGGGCAGTCAAGGTTTTGGTGGGAAAATCAGCACTGAGCAGCAGATCTAAACAGGTGGCGCCAGGGCACAGCTGTGCGAAGGCGCACCAGCCAAGAGGGTTGAGCAGGCAGCTTCAGGCTCGCGAGACGACTCCACGAGCCCAGGGTGGGTGGGATCCAGGCCCCCTTCTAAGCAGTTACAGGTTGGTTATCTCGGCATGGGCATTGCTTTTCTTTTTTTCAATTACAGATGACACACAATAATAGGTTAGTTTCAGGTGCACAGCATCGTGATTAGACATTTATACAATTTACAAAGTGATCCCCCGATCCGTCTAGTCCCCATGTGACACCGTACTTCGTTATTACATCAGTGAGTACATTTCCCAGCCTGGACTTCACATCCCTGAGACTGTTGTGTCGCTTCATAACAGAACTGCAGGTGCTGCGCGGTGACACCTTCATTGCTGAAGTCCCACATGGCGGTGCCAACCTTGGCTTTCAGAGACCGTCGTCTGAGCCGTGTGTCAGCCTCGGTGGCTGGCAGCATCAGCCTACTGGTCTCGCCCAGTCCTCCGTGAGGAAGGGCACATGCTTAGGAATGAGTCTTTAGAGGGAAAGATGGATGATTCACTAAATGATGTTAAGATTTGAAAAAGTTAAGCATTTGGGAAGGATTAGATTTCATATTTTATTTCATATGCCAAAGTAAATTTCAAAAGAATTGAATATGGAAGTGGAAAAGTAACAAACTGGAAAAAATTTTTAGTTATTTCTGGAGACAAATTCAATATCTTTAATACAAAAAGCCTGATTGTGAATACATTAGTAAAAGAGAACATTTCTAATGAAAAAAAAAAAGACCTAGGGACAAAATAGGCAACTCATAAATGAAAACGCAAAATTGACCAGTAAACAGATGAAACAATGTCCAACCTCACAAAGAAATCAAAGAAAATACAAATGGAAATATCTGAAATGCCATTTTTTCCCATCAAAGGCTTTACTTTGAACAGCAGTCAGTGCCGGTGAAGTTTAAGGGAAGGTGAACCCCCCCCCCCACCCCCGCCTGCACGCATCACTGGGTCAGGCCCCGGGGGACATACACAGGGAAGTCCTCGTACCGGGAGTGGGGACGAGTAGTTGTTGCCCAGACCCGTCTTCCTTCCTGCTGAGCTCACCGCGAGGTGGCACTTCCCAGCCTTCCCTGGAGAGGGGTGTGGCGAGCACCTGCATCTTGGTCGAAGAAACGTGGACAGGACTGGTCCCCCACTTCTGGGGCTGCCCCTCGATGCCGGGCATGTGACCCCCTCTGGTCCCTTTCCCTTGCCGGCCAAGTCAAGGCAGAGGCGGAGGACCCCCGAGGCCCTCGGAAGCCACAGGGTAGGAAAAGCCTGAGTAGAGCGAGCTTCTTGTCCCCACCCTCGTGCCATTTTGTTCTCGCGGACAAGGGACAAGTTCTGGTGTTAGAGCAGTGACCTTGGGGGTGAGTATGGGGCTGTCGCATGTGCTGCTCCTTCCGCTTGGAAAATCTGACCATAGAAATTGCTCAACATGTAATTGTGGAGTGAATGAACTACCTGAAAAGGCAAATTTAAAAAAAAATTTTATTTACTTATTTTTAGAGAGGGAAGGGAGGGAGAAAGAGAGAGAGAGAGAGAGAGAAACATCAATGTGCAGTTGCTGGGGGCCGTGGTCTGCAACCCAGGCATGTGCCCTGACTGGGAATCGAACCTGCGATGCCTGGTTTGCAGCCCGCGCTCAATCCACTGAGCTACGCCAGCCAGGGCATAAAGACAAATTTTAATACAATGCCTACTATATAATTCTATCTTCTAAATGCATACCCAGTAGAAAGACTTGGGAGTTTATACCAAAATATTACAAGGGCCACGGTTGGTTGATAAGATCGTATGTGATTCTGATGTTATTCTTTTTGCTTATCTGTATTTCCAAATGTTTCTATAATGACCATGTCTTTACCAAAAGGGCAATTTATTTTTAAACGGGAGTCTGAGTATGAAGGTTCAAGTGCAGTTCACTTTCCAAGTAAAAACAATAACAACAGAATAACAATGTGAGCTGACTTTGTCAAGCACTGACTGTGCGCCAGCCAGGGCGAGGCGTGCTTCACGGGCATTGTCCCACAGAAATGCCACCGCAGTCTGACGCGGTGGCCACGACTATTACCCGTCTAGTGGTGTCTGACGGCGACCCCTTGTCAGCCCCGAAAGTCGGTCTCAGCCCGGGGCCTGGCAACTTTTTTCCTTTTTTTATTGTGGTAAGATATGTACAATATAAAGTCTGCCACTTTTATATAATTTTATATACTTCAGTGATACTTGGTACGTTCACACTGTTATCCGTCACCACCATCCTCTCCAGAAAGCCTTCCGTCTTCCCAGACTGGAGCCCCGACTCCACTGAGGACCAATTCCCCACTCTTTGCTACCCACAGGCAACCCCATTCCACATCATGTCTATAAATTGGACTCCTCTGGGGACTTCTTTTTAGTGCAATTGTACAGTAACGGTCCTTTGGTGTGTGGCCTATTTAATTAACAAACTGTCCTCAAGTCGCGTCCACATGCCAGGATTTCCTTCCTTTTGAAGACGGAATTAGATTCCGCTGCATGGATAGTGCAATATGTGTATAGTCATTCACGTGTCGATGGACACTTCCACCTTTCAGCCATTGTGAACAATTGGCTGTGAATGTGGATGTGAGAATACCTCCTCGGGTCCCTGCTTTCTCTGCCTTCCAGGACACATCCAGAAGGGGCGATGCTACATTTGACGTTTTGAGTAGCCACCGTACTGATTTCCACAGGGACCGCGCCCAAGCCCGGGACTCAGAGGAAGCCAGTTGGTGCCGCTTTCCTCGGCGCCTCTTTTTTCTTCCTGGCTCTCAGAACTCCGTACCTTAATTCCTTAGTGCCCACTGCTCTCCCTCACCCTGGGAGAGGCCTCAGAGCAGAACATGGTGATAGGTTGTTGCAAGCGCATCATGCCAAGTGGAAGGTAAGCGGTGGAGACCCTGTGGGTCCCTGAGCTGCACGAAAAGGCAGGGTCAGGATGGGGTCCAGCCGGGTCCACGGGTCACGAACCCTGTAGCACCCCTAGGAAACATATCAGAAGCTCAGGCTTCTCTATAAAGTGCCTTTTCTTGCTGGTTCTCAGAACTAAGCTCTGAGTTGACTAGACGTAAGCATGCTTAGACAAGAGTAAAATGTTACACGGAAATATTTAGGGTCTGGTGGAGCACTCTCCTGAGCAGGGAGTATGGTCTCACTGTGGGGGTGAGACTCCTGAATGCAGGTTGTGCCGGTCCAGGGACACCTCGGTGGGGCGGGGGGAGGCGAGGACACACCCAAGGCTCCTCTGTCCCAGCACCGCTCACACAGGGAGTCAGCGTGCCACCAACACCTTCTCCCCTCCTGCGGGAGGGCTCTCTCCCTAGTGCACATCACCAGGTTTTTGATGCTTCGAAGAGTAAGCCTTAGTTAGAAGTGACCCTTGCAATGTAGCCAAGTCAGAAGAACAACAACAAAGGAACTCGGAAACAAAGGGAAAATTCTGTCTCCATTGTGTCTAGCGGGAAGCAGGCTTCTCCTTCCCTAGCCTCTTCTAAGTGTGGAAGCTACACCCCATCAGCCGGGGACTGACCATCCCAGTCCGTGCGGGTCCAGACGGCCTTTCACCATTGTTGGGGATGATGCATTTGCATCAGGTTGGGGGCGGGGCACCCCAAATGACCTCAGAAAATAGACCCTGGAGATTTCCCACAGGCCGCCCCAGCCCGGGCCTGAAGGGACACGGCTTGGCTTAGAATTTCTCTTACAGTTGTTTGTTTTTCAGATTTACTCGAATTGACCTGCAGAATGTGCAGCCGCCTGAATGTAAGTGTCTTCAAAGCCGGATGCGAAACAGACAACCGCCTAATCCGTCACCTCGGAGCGGCACCAACAAAGAGGTTCCCCCTGCAGTAGCTGCCACCCTCCGTCCCAGAACTTTGTATCATTGTTATGATTTCATGCCTTTGCAACAATGACATGCCGGCCCATGCCCTGCCCCAGCTGGCTGCCTTTCTGCTCCGGGAACTGAGAAAGGGAGAAATGTGCAGCAGGTGGAAGCTAACAGCCTATACACACCTGGCATTTCCAGTTGTCTGCCTTTAAAACTTCACCCCATTGCTCGAACTGGTCACCAACTTCCAACTTTTGGAGGTGATAATGTGCTAATGAGCCTGGACTTGGGGTGTGGCTACCTTTGAGCCATAATTTGCATTTTTAGCCACACCCCCACCCTCCCCCCACTTTCCTATTTGATTTGACAGTGAGGTTCTCCAGGGCAGAGTACACCTGCCTTACTCATCTTTGTAGCAGATTCTAGGTGCCAAACTAGTGGTTGCTGGGAAAAGAAATGAACCCCTGACCCATGATCTCAAGTTCAGCCCTCAGGGGCTTTTGGAGAGCGTCTAGAGTGGACCTGGAGTGGTGAGCAGGGACGTACTGCCCTCCTGAACCCAAATGACCCCCTTAGATGCACTCAGGGGAATAGAGTCCTGTGGTCTCAGGTGGTGATGCTTTCCCATCAGCCAAGGACAAGGGAGGGCCCGGCTTGTCCCGGCTGGTGAGAGCTCCCTACACGTCAGAGGCCCCTGCCCGTCTGGGTCAGTTCTGCTGTGGCTTTGTTACCAAATGAAAGAGGACCGTCTGCCTCTTTGCGCATCAAAGCCCAATCAAACTGGAACTGGAGTTTGCGGCCGAGAGAGTGAGGGCTTACTAAGGAAACGGCACCACACCCAGAGTCACAGGCAAGCTCCAGTTCAAAGACCTAGCTCCTGGATGGCTTCCAAAGGATGGGTTAAATAGGCGACCAGAGAGTTAGTAGGGTCATGGTCAGGGTCGTGGTCTCTTTCGGTTGGTCGGCCCTAGGTAGGGGGTGGTAGATCATTGCGTCTGGTCCTGATGGCCACCACGGTGTTACTCTGTCTGGTTTCGAAAGGGTGGGGCCAGTGGGGTGTTTCTGCTTTTCTAGACCTGGAGCTGAAACACCCCTGAGACCTAAATGTTGTCTCTAGTTTGACTCTGTCTCCGTGGTCACCGGACCCAAGGCTTTGCTCCTCAGACGCTCCCCCGAGCCTCCTTGTCCTGGGGGCTGGGTGATGAAGAGGGTGGCCGTGCGCAGCAGAAGGAGGCTGGGGAGTCCTCGTGCTGGATGACGCCGGTTCGAATCCACAGGAAAGAAAGGAGCAAAGGTCGTACTGAAGAAAGGAAGTTTCCATGCGGTTACAGCTTCGCATTAATGAGGCTCCCAGCTCCGCAGGCGCCGTGTACGGACACAGAAGCTGAGCATTGAAATCCCATGGCACTTCCTCTACATCTTCTCTGAATACGAATGTCACTGCCTCTCGTGTTTTATGGTACGAATGTCGCAGGATGCCACAGGACGCTGTAAGACAAATGCCTTTACCTGCGATAATGTATTCATTTAATTTAGATGCTAAATCCAGAATGAATAATGTGATAAACATGGTGGCGAATTCAAATAAACCCTAAATTTCTTGCAATTGTTCAAGAAGGAAATTACGGGCAAATACGAAGTCTTCTCATAATGATTACTTCACTTGGGGTAAAGCCACAGTTTCCTCCTAGGATATCATCTGGCCCAGTTCAATATAATGAAATTGAAGCCGTGCAGCCCAACAGCTATTACAGACAAGAAACAGAGCCCTGTCTGTTAAGCAACTCGTCTGTGGCCCCAGAGGTAACTGGGGGCAGAGCAGCATTACGGCACATTTTAGGAAAAATTACAGAATAGATTTTCTCCACCAGTTCATATGTCCTGAAAGGTCTTGGCAACCATCAGACAACAGTTTTTTCTCTGGTCAATTACTCTTTAGTTAAATGGCTTCTTCAATGTGGCGCCACACCAGGGCATTGCTCCTACCTACCCCCCCGCCCCCACAGGCTACCCGCTCCATGCGAGGGCACCAGAGCTCTCTGTAACACGGTCAAAGAGTCTAGAATGGCCCTGGTGGCGTGGCGCAGTTGGTTGGAGCATCCCACACACCAAAAAGTTTTCGATTCGGTTCCTGATCAGAGCACCTGCCCAGATTGCGAGTTCAATCCCCAGTCAGGGCACATATGGGACGTAATCAATGATGTTTCTCTCTCACATTAATGTTTCTCTCTCTCCTCTCCTCTCCCCACCCCTCCCCTCCCCTTTCTGTAAAATCAGTAAACATCTCCTCAGGTGAGGATTTAAAAAGACAGAGAGAGTCCAGAGCTAAGAGCGGGGTTACAGACTTCACGGAAATGGTTCATCGAGGAGAGAAACAGAGCAGCCTGGGAGTGCTCCCACCCCCTGTCACGTGATAGACTGCTGTCTGGGGCACACTGGGGCACACTGATGGCACTGCTCTGGAGGGGACTGCTGGCTCTGGGGGTCCAGCTGCCCTAGGGTCCACCTGGCAACCCCAGGGCTCACAGCATTGATGCCTACGCACACCTAGACCTGCTCCAGAAACACCATTCGGGTAGCTCGGTCCATGTGAGGGACAGCCAAGAAAAGGTCCAGTTCTGAGGGGTCACCTGAGACCCAGCTCCTCGAGGTACCTGTGCTGGGCACTTATTTCCTCCTCCCTCTGTGTTCACATTTAGCAATCAGAAATTGAGGGAAAACCAAGGTGATATTTTTACTCAAGCAGAGCTGAGCAGCTGAATACCCTCTGAGGTCACGCACAGAATCCCATTCTGAGGCTGAGTGGATTTAAATATTTCATTATTCACAGCGACCTTGGGTATGTCAGGATGCCAGCCAGGTGAGAACATAAGCAATTAACCCAGGAGGGGAAGAGTCGGACCCGGCGCTGCCACCAAGCGGCGTATTTCATCACTCTCTTGGTCCCCGTGGTGAGCTGTACCTTTAAGGAGCTCCATAGCTGAGTCTAGACCAAAGGGGGCTGGTGAGGTATTGGGGGTCTCATGTGACCTGTCCTGAAAGAGACAGCATCCGGGAAAACACCCTGCATGACATAAGACCCCTAACAGGCACTCTGTAAATGTAACTTCCCTGCCTTCCTTTCCGTCTGCCAGTTTAGTGTTTGTTTTTGCAGAAAAAACACATCTCTGGTCCTGGAGTCCTCGGCGATCCGAGCATGTGTACACTCATGAAAGGGGTGAGGCCGGTCACGGAGGGAGAACAGTACACGACCCGTGCGGCCCTGACGGAGGGCTTCCTGCCCGTACTCGGGGTGCGGTGCATGCTGCTGCAAACACTGTGCAACAGAGTACTTAGTAACCCTGACCTCATCGGCGCCCCAGAGGTTGGAAGATAAACTGTCTTTGCCAGCTGCCTTGCAGGTGGGGTGTCACATGTGAGCTGGTACCTAAATAGCAGATGCACCGTACGTGTGGGAGACAGCTGTGAGCCGTGCCTGCGACCCTCCTGCGATGGTGGAGTCCTGGTGCTCACGGTGCACGGTCAGATACGCTGGGCTGGGTGGGCGCTGGCGGTGGCTCTTTTCTGCTCCGTCAGCCCCCCATCACCGTGGGTATTTTCCCAGCCAAAACCACCTCTCTGGCACTCACAGAAATTCCCAAAGCCAGTAAGTACAGTCACTCTAACTTCCCGTTTGTGTTGGGTGGCTAAAGTTTACTCAGTTTTCTTCTGTCAAAAACCCTACCTAGTATTACAATTAGCACCATGAGCGGTGGTAGGAAATGGGGTGCAGGGTTGGTTGGGTAAGGGTCCAGCTGACGGAAGGTGGTGCAGTGACAGTCCATGTGATACAGTGGTGGCACACTTGCTTAAGTTATTGTCCTTGTGCATGGGAGATGACGAGCCACTGAAGGCACGCCTCCTGCTGTGGACCAAGGTGAAGGTCAGGAGAAGGATTTTAGGACCGTGAGACAGACGAGCTACTTCTATCAAGGCCCTCTGTGTTACTTCACCTCCAGGAGGCCAGCAGACCAGGAGCAGAGGATGTGGGGGAAGAAGAGGGTTGGGGAGTGTGCGAGAGGCGACTGATTGATTATCTCTTGCACATGGACGTTTCTCTCCCTCTTTCTCCCTCCCTTCCCCCCTCTCTAAAAAATAAATTAAATAATCTTTAAAAAAAAAGAAGGTGTAGTTTCTTAAACTACACATATTTAATCATTAAAATGCCATGGCTACTGAAAATATGTATCAGTGAGAGATGTCATTTCCAAGCGTATCCAATTATTTTTATGTATCAGTGAGAGATGTCATTTCCAAGCATATCCAATTATTTTTATATTAGTTTGTATCCTTATTATAGGTTATAATCCATTGTTATTTTTTTTTCTTCTTCTCCAGTTGTCTCCGATTTGGCCTGTAGGGGTGCCTTCAAGTTGGGTCTATGTACTATTGATATGTCCCATCATTTTTTGGAGATCTTCCTTACTTCCTGTCACCTCAAGGTATCCTGGGAATCTCTGGTACATGTCCTGCCCCGGAACTGGAATCGGAATGGGACGGCGGCCTGGGGCACCAGGTGCGCTCCTTGGCACAGGTGCCTTTGCTTCTCGGTCCTCTCAGCGAGTGGAATGGGGACCACACGCACTACCCCATCTTGATATAAATGTATAATCTAACAAAGATATCAAAATAGAAGAGAAAACCACTTTTTCAGTAGATTTTCAATAATAAAGGTAAGAGAAATGAAGAAATGAAAAATCGCCATTTAGCCAACACTGCAGATAGTTATTTCAAGCAAGACTCATCCATGGAGCTAAAATTAATGGGTAAAAATATGAGAAACAGGATACTTACAGGGTCGCAAGGCATCTCCCCCCAAAACACTTGTTACTGACAAAGTGAAAAATAACGTGCCCACAGTGAAGGCAGACACACAGCCGAACCCAGTGGTCGAGGTTGCCGTCATCGGGAGTGGGACCGGCGATCCACACCGGGCGCTCCTTCATGCTGGGCACCGAGGACACGGGATTTCTGAGCTGTGTCTTCCCAAAGTTCATCACCTGAATCCAATCACAAGGAAACATCAGGGGAACTCGAACTGAGGAATATTATCCAAAACAACTGGCCAGTATTTTTGAAAAACGTCAAAAGACCACAGCAAAGAAAGACTGAAGGAGTGTTCTGGAGGATTCAACGAGAGTCAAGGCAACCAAGGAAACATGACTACAAAATGCAACGTGTGTTCCCAAATTAAATCCTGGGTTAGAAAACTCTCATGGGACAACTGGCGCAATTCAAGTAAGTCTGTAGATGACATAACATTATTGAGTCAAATAAAATATTAGTATTTGGCGAATCTAGGTGAAGGCTCTACCAACAATTCTTTTAACCGTTTTCACAACTTTTTTCTAAACCTGAAATCATTATAAGTGAAAAGCTAAAATATTTTAAAAATCTGCTGAAAACATATCTAGAGCCCTGGCCCGTGTGGCTCAGCTGGTTGAAGCATTGTCCCGTAAACCAAAGGTCGCAGGTTCGATTTCTAGTCAGGGCACTTGCCTGGGTTGCAGGTTCAGCCCCCAGATGTGGCATGTGCAAGAGGCAAGGAATGGGTGTTTCTCACATCAATGTTTCTCTCCCTCTCTCTCTCCCTCCCTCCCCCCTCTCTAACCAATAAGCATGTCATCAGGTGAGGATAAAAAAAAAACATATCTAGAAAAAGCTATACGAAAGTGACCACTTGCTAGTAATGAAGCAATCTGTCTGTGTGGTTGATGGCTGCTCCCGCAGGGGCCAGGGGGTGTCCACCTCAGGACCGTGAGCCGCTGGACCTGCCCTCACCATTCCTCGTACCTGCAGGGAAGCACCAAGCCCTGCATGATCCCAGTGGGGTCCGAGGCTAAACCTTCCAGAAGGTTCTTACATATCCCAATTGTACCCTAGGGGGTGCTTCCAATAGAAAATACAGTACTTTTTGTTTGAAATGTATTTTCAAAGTTTTACACTACAAGAAGTTTAATGCCGCCTCCAGCTTCCAGAAAAATGCTCGTGGTATTATGTATTTTGAGGTTTCATGGAAATGTACCATCAATGCAGCTATTTTGCTTAGTCATCAGTTGTTCATTTCATTTCTGCAACTTGGCTGCTACGGTCTGAATGCTGGGTGATGTCTGAAGTCACGGATATTTGGAAATCTGGCATAGGTTAGATTTACATTATGAAGAATAAGCACTTTTTTCAGCATGGGAAGATGTTTTCTGAGTTTAGACACTTGTAATAAAATGCAAAATTAGTGAAAAGGCAATGTCTTTATCAACTCTTTAAGTAAAAGAAGCTTTAAGGACTCAATTTACCAATAGGATCTAGCACAAAACTAGACTCAGAGCAGGTTCTCAAATAAATTAAAAATAACTTAATACTTGTTTACCCTCAAAGTTCATCGGTTTTGGAATATTTGCTTATATGTTGACTTTTCTGTCGACGTTGCTCTTTGGTTTGACATCTGTCTTGGTTTGTGTGTTGTCCTTTTGGAACAAATATTTCAGTCACCCTCAGTAAGGACACTCACTTATTTTTCAGCCTAAGAGTCCATCGGTCTAATTTTTCACCTCTGAGACTTTTCAGTTATGGCGACCTCCAGGGAGAGACCCACGGGGACATCCTGCTTCTCTGGCCTGCCCTTGAACTCTCCCGGACGGGGCCAGGGTTCCAGGTGTCCCCTCTTGCTCCAGTGTGTCTAAAGATACTCAGACTGTCATTCTTTACCTGGTAAAAAAGGGGCCCTCTGCCACGCTAACTGTTCATCTGTAAGGTATACACAGGATGTATAAGCTATTTTTGTATATTACAAAACCATACTGCTGATGTACCATGTGTGTTTACTCATCCATATGAGCACTATGCTTGCAATTCTGTGTGTTCATACACGTACAACGAGGAATACTGGGCTTGCAGCTTGCAAGGGTGAAGCAGACACTTAGCTGAAACCATCCTGTCTTAGCTACTGCTACGGGTAGTCAGATCCCTGACACTCACCGAAGCTTCACGTAGAACAAATGTGTATAATACATAAATTTTAAATGCTGGAGATTGCCACTGTGGAATAGTGGGACACTGGACCTGAATTTAAAACACACCAATTCTAATCTCAGCTCCACCACTTTTTAAAGATTCATCCAACTTTTCTTTCCAAGTTTACATTTCCTTTATTTATAAAATGAACCGAATATGCCAATCTTCCAAGTCTGAGGGCTTTAAATAAGAAATGAGTGCAGCCACTCTTTATAAGTATTAAGTCGCTTTATTCAGGCGTTCCTCAAGTATGCATGGCACTCTCTGCATTAAATGCTGGGGACACAGCTGTGACTAGGTCAGACATTGTCCTGCCTGGAAGAACTATACCTATGGGAGGAAAGCAGACATTGAGCAGCAAGCCCTGACCCAGCACACCCAACCTGGCCCAGTCTGGGGAGTCAGAGAAAGCTTTCTTGCATCTGTGCGTCCTGAGCAGGAATTAGAGGTGGGCATGGGAGCAGGGTTAAGTGCACTCCAGGCAAGGGAAGCTGCATGTCCAAGGGCCCAGAGCCTTGCTCTCCAAGGTCTTGACAACGATAACCCATTTACCCCAAATGCAACGGGAAGCCATTGAGTGTTACTGCTGCTGTGTGAAAAGACTTCACGATGTTGTCTTTTTTTTATATAACAGCTTTAGCTTAACAGAAAGTCTGAGCGGAAAGCTCAGTCTCCATACACCCCCTGAAACACACACTCACAGCCTCCCCCACCATCCTGACCTCCCACCAGAGCGATACATTTGTTGCAATTGGTGAACTTGTATTGACTCGTCATTGTCGCCCGGAGTCCAGGGCTTACATTAGGGTTCACTCTTGCCGTTGTGCGTTCTATGGGCTTTGACAAGCGTATGCCATGCATCCGTTATTGTAGCATCAGGCAGAGTAGCTTCAGGGCCCTAGGAGTGGTTTTAATAAGGGGAGACCCATGATCAAAACTTCATTTTGATGGGACCTTTCTGGTGGCAGAGTGGAGGATGGAGATGACCGAGAGTCAATGCTGGGAGTCGACCTAAAATAAAGATGCCGTAGACACGTGTGTTTACAACTTCGGGGCCCATGGAGATGAGAAGAAACCAGACACGCGAGAGGAAGATGGTAACAGAACCCGGCGTGGTGCGGCCGGAGGCAGGCTCGGCCGGAAGGCGAGTGGGCGTTCCCAGGCAGGGTCGGACCTCGCTGTACCAGAGGGTGGCTCCTGAGACAGGTCCGGAAAGTCCAACCTGCGCCCGCAGGTCACATGACCTCCCTCAGGGAGCAGCCCGTGTGCGCACGCCCTAGAACCTTCCTGAGCCCCTCATGCCCCTCAGGCCGTTCAACATTTCTGCTTCTCACACACGTGCCCTCTTGTGCTTGCTTCTTAAGGCAGACGGGACATTCGGGAAGCTCCTCAGCTCTTCTCAGGTGTGACGTTCCCACTGCAGCCCCAGGTGAAGAAAACTGCCTTCAGGGTGGCTTTCTTCTTTGTGCCTCGGCCTTCCTGGAAAGCAGGGAGGAGCGGCGAGGCCCCACCTGAAGGAAGTGGGTCACGCTCGGCCGAGGAGAGAAACGGTGAAATCCCAGGACTGCAATCATCCTCAGCTCCGATTTCAGATTTTGTAAGAAAAATCCTGAGGTGGGCGGGCTTGTACGTGGCGACAAATGCAAAGCTCCAGAATAATGGAAAGAATGGCCAAAATCATGTGTCTGCTGCAGGTGTCTAGTCCTCTCCAGAAAGAACACATTAAGGTGTTCAATGTGCAGAACTTGGCTTTCGGGGGGGGGCTCGTTCATTTGCAAGTGTTTTTTGAGTGACTACAAACGGGACCTAGACAAACCCTCTCTTTGGTCTGCCCCTCATTAACTTTCTAAAAACTGGAGCAAATGCCCAAGAGATCTTCCTTCTATCCTCTATTTCTTCTCTCTGTCCATCTTTTTTTCTTTTTTATCCTCATCTGAGGATATGTTTATGGATTTCAGAGACAGAGGAATGGGAAGGGGTGGGTTGGAGATAGAGAGAGAAACATCAATCAATTGGTCTCTTGTATGCACCCGACCAAGGATCGAACCTACAACCTAAGTATGTACCCTGACCGGGAATCGAACCCACAGCCTCTTGGTGTATGGGATGATGCTCCAACCAATTGAGCCACCCAGCCAGGGCTCTCTCTTTTTTCTTATGTTTTTTTTTCTCAAACATAGGGTGTTTTACTATTTCTTTCCTGCTCGAAAACGTTCAGCTTCTCTTTTCTTGCCCCGAGGGTTCCCCCAGTGGGGTACAGGAGGTTGCGCGTAGAGGGGCAGGAGGTGGCGTGTGGACAGCTCCAGGGGCTCTCTGGAGGAACGGGGTTTCTCAGTCTCCCTGACCTCACCTCCTCGCTCTCCCTGCCGCACCTCAGCACTAAGAGACTTTAGCCCCTCTCCCTCCTTCAGTTAGTGATACCGGGAAGCGAGGCTGTGCGGGGAGCATTTGGAATAGAGGGGATGTAAAGGAAAGCCAAAATGTTTGAAGACTTGCTTCAGTAGCAAAATGTGTCGGATGCTGACTGCCAACAGGCTGTGGGGCCCCATTGCTGGTTCAACCCCTGCCTCCTCCATCTGTCACCTGTGTGATCTCGGGGACTTAATTTAATGTCTCTGTGCTTCAGTTCACTCACAATGTGCAGGCACTATCTGGCTATTGTGAGGATTAAGTGAGGGCAGTGCAGGCACAGTGCTAGGACTGTGCCAGGCACACGTCTGAAAGAACACCAACATTCCTGCTGCAGGAAGAGAGACGGGCTGGCCACCTAAGAGAACTGGCCAAGGGGGCAAAGGGCAGAACCAGAGGGAGGGGCTGGCCCCCTCTCTTCGATTTCGCGCTCTCCACTGCTTCCGCAGGAGTGGAACCCACCCCGAGAGAGAAGCTCAGATTCCCATGTGGAGACAGGTGCTCCTTTGGAGTGCCTTTTCCTCCCATTTTGCACCCAAAATTACACTGCAGTTTCTACCAACATTCCGCTTAATTAAAAATATCACACAGTACATTTCCCTGGCGGGTGTCACCTACTCTCCTGATTTCATGAAGTCAGAGGAACACCTGGTTAAAACCTTTGCATGGCTGTGTCTACTCATTAGATGAGCAGATACATTTGTAACTCCTTCTCCATAACTCAGTCATGAACCACTGGTTCCAGCCATCTCAAAGGATTATTTTTTAACTTCACTTTTATTGTTGACACTACGACAGATGTCCCCATTGCCCTGCCTCTGCCCACCTCCACGCAGTCCCCACCCCTCCCCTCTCTGGCCATCCCCACTCTGCTTTGTCTACAGGTGATGCGTGCATGCTCATTGGCTGCTCCCCTCCCCTCCTTTCATCCAGTACCCTGCTTCGAAGACTTACTTTTCTAAATTTGCATCTTGGAAACAATATGCAAGGAAAAGAAGGAACCGCGCTTGCGTGCCAATGACTATAAACGCGGTGAATGATAGACCACCCCAATGCAATCACCGGGGTACATGCGCCAGGGTGAGGCGTAACAAGACGCTCCACCAACTCTCAGGGAAATAATTGGTACAATCAATTTAACCTGGCATTTATCTTGTCTTGACTATTATTGAGTCATTAATCTTCTCAGTGTCGAGCCATTGTCATCACTGGACCCAATCCAATGAGTATCCATGGCAATAAATAGAGTCGGGTGCACGTGGGTGAGAAAACCCTTGGCAGCAAGACGCACGGCTCCACCTAATGAATCCCGGGGAAACGGAGAGCAGAGCCGGCGAGCAGGAAGGGAGAAAGAGGATGAGTGGCCTCGCCCCACGAGCGCTGCATCGCCTCATCAGCCTTCGTTCTTGGCTTCTTCTAAAGCTATGGGATTAGGTGAGCCTGTGCTACAAGGAACACAGGCAGGCTCAGCACTGGGAGTGAGGGCAGGTGGCCGCCACGCCACCCGTGCAGCAAGGCCTGAGCGGCAGATGCATTTAGTTGGGCCTGGTGTCATCGCCGACCATGGGTTGTGGGGGGAGACCTGATATCTGGGAGAATAAAACACACAACCAAAGGAAGTGCCTGCACACTGCTCTCTCCGCACCCTGATTGGCTGAAGGGCATTGCCTTTCTCACTGTTGACTCGTCACCTCTGCGTGGTGCGTGGATGTGCGTGCCCGTGTGCCTGCTCTGTTTTTGGTGACGATGATGTCATGGTTGATGTCATCACCAAATGTTCTCCAAAGAGGGAACGCTCACTTTTTGCAAATGATAAATCTCTTTAATTCATCGTTAAACTTTGTAACTCCAATTTATTTGCCCTGGGATGATTTTACGAGCTGCTAAGTGGTAACAATTATTTTCATGGCCATTCCCCCATCTCATTACAAAACATTACAATGATTCTCTTTTCTAAAATAATCTGTGGGACTAGTGACAAAGATTCTCTCCTTGCCCAAACTCTAGCCCGACTCCTCTGAGCCTTTTTCTCAATTAGGCCTCAACTCCGGCCTCTAAAGACGCGAACAGACACCCACATCGTTTCTAAGAGCTCAAGGCCACATCCCGGGCTCGACTGGAGATCCCTCAAAGTGCCTGCCTGAGAAAGTTCAAGGCTGCCAGAGAATTTCCTGTTCGTTCCAGCTAACACCTGAGGGCGGGCCCCTGTCTCCCAGCCTCTGTGATAAATGCCAGTTGGCGAAGACAGATAGTTTCACAGGGACCTGCCCCTTCCTGCTTCTGATAACTTTCCCGACCCCTGCCTCTCCCCAGCCCCCTCCTTGTGCCGATCCCCATTCACTCACCGAAGACCGGTCACCTCTGCACCAACCTAAGTGGGGTTCAGGCCCCTCTTACCACAGTGTCTTACTGATTAAATCTGTTCCTACTACCTGAACGTCCAGCTTTGATTCTCTCTGACACTTTGTAAGCCAAAAACGGGTTAACTGCCACAGATGACCAGACAGAAAAAAGTAAGGACCACGGGAAGTTGGCGTTACCATCCACACTGCCACAAGGAACTTCGAGGGAAAGGTTGTGGCCTGACAGAGACCGCATCCAGATGCCAATGTCATCTATGTCTGAATTAGCAGCAAAGCTTGATTTCCTTCTTATTTTCATTAGATCAGAAAAAAATTAATGTGACGACCTTCTAGCATTTTCCTTCTGTACTCCAGTGTATCTCGCCCCTTGCCTGGGGTACGCACCACATTTTTAGGACCACTGCTATGCCGGGAAGCTGAACTGACATTCATGCCCCATGGTCCACATTGCATAGGACAGGGATTCCGTGCGGGCTGATTCAGACTTCACCCCACTTAGCCCTGGCCAGGAATGCCGGGCTCTCTCCTGGGCACAGCACTGCCAGTGCAGCTGGCATTTCCATCAACAAGCCGGGCTTTCTTGGGCCCGCTGGCACTATGCCCAGTAGAAGAAAAACACAAGAAAGACAGATTCAAGCTCCTCTTGTCTTCTTAAAATAAGCAATTCATTTTTTTAGGGACTGAGAGCTGTTTCTCGCATCACTGGTTGTGCACATCTGCTCCCAAAATGGCTCCCCAGTTCTGAGAAGCTGTGACTCATGCCCCGGGCCAGCAGGGTCTCGGGGACACGGAAATGCCCGCGGGAGCCATAAATGTCACTTTTCACGCTCAGAGCCCACAGAGTCCTCTGTGGAGTCCAGAGTGAGAGCTGGCAATTTCCATGACCATGGGCAACAAGAGGCAGCATTCAGCTTTGCTGGTCAAACACTCTTGTGTCACCCAGTGTCCTGTGGAATTCCAAACGTCAGTGACGGGAACCCTTGAGGTCGCCTTGAGTCCTTCCCCTCAGGTCTGGGCAGAATCGTGTCTTCAAGTGTTGTTTTCTGTCACATACTTGTTTCGCATAGCTTTCAAATATTTTTTCTTTCCTTTATTTTTATTATGTATATGAAGTCTGTCTGGAAAACATCCGGCTATTGTTACTATAACAAGAATGGTTTGCATGACATGAATGTAACCTGGCAGCCAAGGAGAGTGGACTGGAATGCACGTGCCTGAACAATGACGACTTCACTGTACTAGTCGGTGGGGGCAGGAGGTGCTGTTCAGAGAATTTGTGTACTGTGGGGCCATTACATCCCAAATGACTGAGCTGGGAGAGCAACAGATCAACATCAAATTTTGCACTGGACTTGAACACTCCTCCGCAGAAACTATTCAGATGATTCAGGAGGCTTTCAGGGATGATGCAGTGAGTGCAGCACAAATAAAAGTGTGGCACAAATGTTTCAAAGATGGTCAAGAATGTTTTGAAAGTGATCCACATTCTGGAAGGCCTGCAAGAAGCTGAACACCTGAGAACATTGAATGTGTATGGGCTGCAATCAACACAGATCAGTGACTGACAGTGTGAGAACTTCACAGAAGCTGATCTGGGGGTTCCAAAAACTACTGTGTCCGAGATTTTGACACAGGATCTTGGCATGCCACAAGTTATAGCAAAATTCATCCCACAGCTTCTGCTACCAGAGCAGAAGGAACATCGTGCGGCAGTTGCTAAGGACTTGATTCAAACCACTACCAATGAACCAGATTTCCTCAAGACGGTCACAACCAGAGATGAATGGTGGGTCTATGGCTTTGATCTGGAAACAAAAGCCCAGTCGTCCCAACGGAAGTCACCTGGTTCTCCACACCTGAAAAAGGTACGGCAAAGCCATAGCAAGATAAGACCACGTTAGCTGTGTTCTTTGACTGGGAGGGTGTTGTCCATCACGACTACACTCCTCCAGGCCAAACAGTACATAAGGAGTACTGCCTCGGTGTTCCTTGTTGGCTGAGAGACGCAACATGGAGAAAACGGCTGCAGCTAGGGGCAACTGGTGGTCGGCAGCTTCATCCGACAACGCACCTGCTCGTGCGTCACATGTCGTGCAGCAGTTTTTGGAGAAACATCCAATCACCCAGGTGACTCAGCCCCTCTACAGCCCGGATTTGGCACCCTGTGACTTCTGGCTTTTTCCAAAATCAAAATCACCTTTGAAAGGGCAGAGATTTCAGGCTGTCAATGAGATTCAGAAAAATTATCACAGGGCAGCTGATGGCAATTGGGAGAACTGTGTGAGGCCCCAAGGTGCCCACTTTGAAGGGGACTGAGGTGTCATTGTCCTGTGTACAATGTTTCTTGTATCTTCTTCAATAAATATGTCTATTTTTCATGGTATGTGGCTAGATACTTTCTGGACAGACTTCTTCACATATATATTTTAAACTAATAAAGTTATGTGTAATTTTTTTGACTTTTGAAATTTTCTTTTCTTTTCATATTTGGTATTTAAAAATTTTAAATGGTACAAAAGCATAGACAATGGAAAGTAAAGATCTCCCAACCAACAACTTTCTCACTCACATTTTTTAGAGTTACCACTGCTTTAGTTTGCCTTATTTTCACTTTTTATGTGAGTTTATTATGCCACAGTTAAGACAAATGAGGTTAACTATTATCATTCTGTTAGGTATGCCTCCAGAAATTTTCCAAACATTTACATGCATACACATATATTTACATATTCTGGTTTTAGTGAGATGATGCTATGTACACAAATCTGCATTTCCTTTTTTGCACACTTAATTTTGCATTTCTATCCACACTGGCACAATTGCCTTTACAGTTGCACAGCATGTGTTTTGGGAAAGCACCATGATTTATTTAATTGCCTCCTGTTCATGGAGATTCCGGTTGCTCCAGGGTTTTACTGTGACAATAAACAGCCTCACACTTAGCAATCTGAGAGCACTGGTAAATTCCTAGACGTGAGATCATTAGTGTGTGGACTGTAAAGCGACTGAATACCACCCAAATGCACTTGGAGAAAATTTCACCTTAAAAGTCCCACCAGCCCTGGCCAGGGTGGGCGCAGTTCAGTTGGTTGGAGTGTTGTCCTGGAATCGAAAGGTTGCAGGTTTGATCCCCGGCCAGGGCACACACCTGGGTTTTGGGTTCAATCCCCAGTCTGGGCTCATATGATCCCAGTCCAGGCACGTAAGGAAAGACGACCAATCATGTTTGTCCTTCTCATTGATGTTCCTCTCTCTTTCTCCCTTTCTTTCTCCCTCTCTCTCAAGGCAATGAAAAAATCCCAAAGACGGGCCCCTGAAACACAGACCAGAAGCCAGAGCAGGGAGCAAGGCAGGACACAGGGATCGGGATTCTGTGCCGTCGCTTCTACAAGCCAAGTGCCCAAAACAGAACGTTGCAGGTGATCCTCGTAGCAGGTGGCCCCGCCAGCTGGTTGTGACAGCGACTGACTGGTCACCCGAGCACTGAAACGAAAGAGAAGCAGAGGGCGCTGCCAGCTTCTACACCCACCCCGCCTCCGTTTTCACGCAACTGACACTCCCCAAGTCGACAGGTAGAGGTGTTGTGAAAAGTCGACTGAAGGCTTAGTTTTTGCATTTGCCAAGGATGGGTCAAGGCATTATTTAAGACACACACACACAAAGAAACTCAGTGAAATTTAACAGGCAGGTCTTCTTTTATCTCTATTGTGACAGTCTTTGGGGAACCATAATCCACAAAGAAAACGTGTGCCATCCTCCTGTGAGAAAACGTGAGGGGGGCTGGGAGTGGGCAGCGGTGACCATGGCAGAGAGCGAACGTGGGTGTGAACACTCCCGTCTCCCTTTACGGGTCCTTCACTGTCGTCGTTTGAACTCCCGATGCTCTCTCTCTCCAGTTCCTCCAATGTGAAGACTTCAGCTGCATCTTAGCAAGGAGGAAGAAGTGTTTGTTTTCTTAAACCCTCCAGCATCCTGTGCTTGCTCGTGCTTGAAGGAGGGTCTTTACTGCCTCCTTTTCATCTGAGACTTTGCTTAGGATGTATGCTCACCAGGAGACCAGGCGCAACAGAACCGAACAAAAGGCCTTCTCCCTCCCCGACCAGCACGAGGAAAAATAAACATGGCGGCGCTTCTGTGCAGCTGCCCATCACTCACAATGACTGGACGCCATCCCAATGGTAGTAGCTGAAAATAGCAGGTTTGAGAAGCAGGAGCCCACGCAAGAGGAAGAGAGGTGGGCCTGATGGGGAGGCAGGGCAGCCCAGGGACTGTAAGTAATCATGGCTGAGTTCCTCAGAGGGACAGTGTGACAGATCTAGGCTGGTGGCTCCCCCTGTCTCCCCATGCTCCTCTTTCTCCCAGGGTAATAGGGAGCAACGCACCCAGCACTGGTCCTCCAACTGGGCATGCAGGGCCCCTGCAGCCCTCCAGGCACCTGCCAGTCAATGGGACTTGCACTTGGCCAAGTAGAGGGAATGAAGGCTCTGCCATGGTAGGGTTTTCAGACTTGACCTCCCAGGAGCACACACCCACAGCAGGACAGGAGCCTGTGGGCCTCCTGCAGGGACCCATCTCGGGGGGCAAAGTGACCCCACAGCCCAGAAACTGGCTCCGTGTGGATGCTCAGAGGCCAAGCCAGGATAACAGACACCTTCTCAATTTTTCTTAAGGGTTTTTTTTCCCCAGGATTTTACGGGCATCTCAGAAGGCTCTTCTATCCTAGCTTGTGTTCTGACACCTTGACATCTGGTGCCTTGCTGACTCTGAAGGGACTGCCCTCCTGGGGTTAGGCAATTTCTGGACACAGTAAACACGCATCCTGGGAGCGAGCCTCTCGCAGACAAGCCACCAATCCCCGTCCACATGCCCGCCCCCTCCTCTGTGGGGCTGTCACGGCCGGGCCGCTCACCCTTTGCAGTAATCATTGCAGGGGCAGCCCCTACACCGAGAGTCCGCCAAAATTACCCACATCAGCCAATCCCGGGCCTGCCGACCCTGTCTCCCGTTTCTTCCCGTGGAAACCACAGTAAGGCTCGTGCTCCTGCTGCCCCCTCGCTTCTTCTGCCTCCTGAGTGGCTCTGACTCTGGTGCTCCCCCTGCGGCCCCTCCTTTTGGGAACTGTGAGTAGCACACTGTCTTTTCAGAAGCAGTCGCCTCTTGATCCGTCCCTCAGATTTTAATACACTATAGTCTACAATAAACAGCAGCCAAAGAACGTCCCTGGGCACCGCTGCTGTGTTTCCACGGAGCTGAGTCGTCTGGGCATGTGTTAGGTGTAAAGTCTGGGCCTGCAGACGGCCAACACTGGGAGAAAAAACCCAGGTAGGTCCCTAACAATCAGGGCCCAACAGGCAGCGAGGGTGGGGCCAGCTCGCTGACAGGTCAGTACCGGCGGTGGGCGGGGCTCTGGTCTCGGGTGCAGGACCCTGTGCTGTTCCGGGGGTCCAACCTGCTCTCTCCGTGGCCCTGAGCTCCCAAGCGAAATATTCCAAAGCTGTTGATTATTATCAGTAGTCAAAAGTCTTTTATTATTATTTTCAAATTTATTTCTATGGATTTGTTGTTGGGCTTTTTGTTATTGCTCCGGGATTTTTAAGTAACCTTGGACAGCCCCGTGATGTTTGCCTCGGCTTCTTTCATTGGATCTTCAGATTCACAAAACCAGCTCTTCAGAGGTTGTCTCCTTTCCTTCCCCCTTCCTTTACTCTTTCTTCACTTTCTAACAGTTATTTAAATGTTAAAGACTTTAAAAATTGGAGCAAAGTACAGAAAATCCTAAAGTAGGCTTATGTAGGCTTCCCTGATGAGTGATCATTGGCCATGTCTGTTTTCTCCTTTTTGAAGAAGTAAAAGAAAGAAAACATTTACAAGTAAAACCACTTCCCTCATCTCCTGCTGCAGACCAGTTACCTTCCTTTCCCTAAAACTAGTGGCTCTTATCAATTCGATATGTTTTTCTAGTGCACTTTTTATGGCTTTTCATTGTATACACATGAATCCTTGAACTGGGTAAGTATCTGTGGTTTAAACTTTTACGTTAACAGTTTCATGGCCTAAGCAGTATTCTGCAACGTGTTTCGTTTGTAAAGATCTACCTGTCTATGGCACATTTTTCACAGTTTGTAATGATTGCTTTGTCTTCCAGCATACAAATTCCACATTTATCGAGACAATCCCCTGTGATTCTGCCATGAAAAGTCCATGCGTCTCTCAGCAGACGTGCATGTTTCTCCTGGCGTAGTCACAGAACCAGAGGCCACTGGGTCTGGAACTGTGCATTTTAAATGTGCACAGATCCTGGAAAATCTCTCACCAAAGGGATCATGCTGGTCGTTTCTTTCTCCATGGATTTGCTGGAAGTAAACATCTATTTGAAGTAGGCTGTTAGGTCTCCAAAATTCTTAGAAAACTAAGAGAGAACAGCAGATAGAGTTTGTCCAACTCCAGACTGTTATTAAATAACGAGAAAAACATTAACAAGTTATTGGTACTTCCTTTTATTATATAAACCTTATGTCAAGGTGCAGAGCCTCGTACGGCTGGACATTGTTCGAAAGCTTGATACCCATGCCTTTGCCTTCGACTTTCCTCCACACCGTTACTGCAGTTTAGTTTTCCATCATTTTTGTTTTAAGGGAAAATCCTTACTTTTCTATTCTCTGTGTCGCATCTAGCATTTATAGGACACCCCTCTTGCCATGCACAGCTCTTTGGACTTCACCTCTGGAAGCTTCTGTCAACACCTCCTCTTGTTGCTCTAGCCACTTTGGGCTCTGAGACATGGCACTTTCCCGGGCACTCACAGCACAGTGGGGTTTACTCCTTGCCCTTCCCTCCCACTGCCCTTTGACACTTTCTAGTTTATTCTTACCCGTGCAGGTTAGGCAAATTTGAAGAAAAACAGTGGGTTTTTTTTTCCTATTGATCACTCACTCACCACTTACTGAAAAAGAGAAAAAAATAAGTGTACATGGCTGTCTTTTGATTTAAACATTTAAAAATTTTAAGTGTTCTCTTATATCATTTATTTTACCCTTAGGTTGGATTTTTTTTCCATCATAGTGGAAGATTTCAAAATCCATCTGAATTAAACAAAATATATACGTTTAAAATAGGGTTTTTTTCCTTTTTTAACAAATCATAATTTGCCCACATTTTAAGTTTCACTTGTACTTTTTAGTCACTAAATGATCAATAAGGCTCTCAGTAAAGAGAAAGCCCAAGAAAAGATTAATAGGTTTGAAGTCGCTCAAGTGCACACAACTTATTATACAGGAAATCCACTAAGCATTCTAGCGTGTGTAGTTTACACAGCAGAGTCCAGTGCATGCTGGAAAATGCTGTCGGTATGGCATACCAGGGCCAAGAAAGCATACCCCCAAACAATAGTACCGGTTATTTTAGTTCCTGACCACTCGAGGAAATAAGTTTAACATTTGGAGTAAATCAGACAATGACATGTTGGGGTACCTATGTCTACATCAATTAGATGCAATCCTAGAGCTTATACTAAAAAGTAGATCTTCATAGCAAAGGCTGGAAGACTTTGAGCTATAGATCTCTCTTCTTTTAAAAATAGTTTTCTTTTAATATCTTTACAATTGGGATGACCGACTTTCCTGGTTCGCCTGGGACTATTCTGTTCTATTCTATTCTATTCCAGTTATTCTATTTACATAGTTATAAATACAGTTTAGAAGTTTGGCTGCTGCCAAGATCAGAGAAAGCTCAGCCAGGAGTTGGTGGAAGAGAATAGTAGCTGGTTACGGGGTTGCCTGCAGCCACTCGGACGATGCGTGAGGTCAGCAGGCTGGTTTAAGGTCTAAAGCAAGATCAGAAAGCTGGGGCAGGGTCAGTCAAAAAGAAGAGGGAATGAGGGTCCAGATCAGACATGGGCCGGGTGTGCCCATGACGTTGGCAGGAATCCCGGCAGTCAAAGACAACATCAAACGCTTTCATGTCAAGACTTCTCTTTTGCTTTTTCTTCTTCCCTTCTTCCCTTTTCTATGAACACACTCTCAACCAGCTTGAATGGTTAAACCAGGTGGGCTGACATGGCAAAGAAAGGTAGTTAGGCAAGTACACACTAGAGTTGGGTTGATATGGTGCATTATACTGATTCGTTCTTGGAGGTTGAGAACTTACTTCCTGCTGTTTCCTATGAGACTCTGATTTTTCAAGATTTCAGACTTACCATAATTGGGATAGCCCATGACATTGGTAATTTCTCCCATGTGCCTAATACTTTGAACTTGGCAGAGTACCTCTATTTTCTTGCAGTATGTGTTCAATAGTTCCAGGAATTACACACGTGATTATTGTCCTCTCATTTTTGTAGGTGGACAAAATGAAGGCAGAGGTGATGATAACCATTATTAAAATCTCAGGGTTGTAAGAGACGAGCCAGTTCACACTCTGCATTTTCTCATTTCTGCTCCTAAATTAGGCTGTGCCCTTGCCGGAGCTACAGAAGAGGTCTTTATTTTCATCTGAAAAAAATGTGGAGATTACTTATTTCTATGGGTTCAGACTTTTAAAGTTGCAGGATCATATTGCCAAATGAAATCTCGCACGGGACTTAAATGTTTAAAGCCTTTACAAGTGGAGCACCTCCGACTGGTGCAGGGGCCGGAAGTGCCTCCATTCCCCCTCTCTCCTCATGAACTTCTTCCAACCGCATTGGAACTCAGTTCGGAAACCACTAATGGGGTGCATTTCACTTATTTGCCAGACAAGAAAACAACCAGAGAGGTCACTGGGATGCCCCTCAGGTGACCCAGTTGATTAAAGAATTGGAATGGAGCCCTGTGGCTCTGAATTCTAAGTCCATTATGACTACCCATCATCCCCGGAAATTTTCATATTTTTCCATATCTCAGCAACCATCATGAGCTGTGTTCTTGTTTAAATCCTTTTATTCTCCTGGTTTCATTTGTTTATATTTTTGCTTTTTGAAAGTTTTCATAGAGCAAAGGTCAAAATTTCTAAGCTTATGGAAATGAAAAGGATTTATGTGACTACTATGCATAAATACATGCCAGTAAATTAGATAACCTAGACGAAGGGGTCAGATTCCTAGAAACACATAAAGTATCAAAATCGACTCAAGATAAAATAGAAAATCTGTACAGACCACTAACAAATGAAGAGATTAAATCAATAACAATAACAATAATAATAATCTCCCAACAAAGACAAGTTCAGGACCAGACGGCTTCACTGGTGAATTCTACCAAATATTTAAAGAACAACTAACACTAATCCTTCTATCACTCTTATTAAATATAGAAGAGGGAGAAACACTTTTTTGGCTCATTCTCTGAGACTAACATGAGCCTGATACCAACACTAGATAAATATTTCACAAAGGAAATTATAGACCAATATCTTTTGGGAATATATAGAAGCAAAAATTTCAATTAAATACTAGCAAACCATTCCAAAAGCATATTGAAAGTATGATTTATCATGACCAAGAGGGGTTTATCCCAAGAATGCAAGGGTGGCTCAACCTAAGAAAACCAATTAAAGTAACACATCACATTAATAGAATGAAGGGATAAAGGGCAGATGATGCAGAAAAAGCAATTGATAAATCTAACATCCATTCCTCATAAAAACACTTAGCAAATAAGAAATAGAAAGGAACGTTCTCAACATGTTAAAGGGTATTTATGGAAAACCTACAGCTAACATCACACTCGATGGTTAAAGACAGAAAACTTTCTCCCTAAGGTCAGGAAACAGACAAGTTCTAGCCAGTACTATTAGGCAGGCAAAAATAAATAAAATACATCCAAATTGGAAAGAAAGAAATAAAGCCATCTCTACTTACAAGTTATATAATCCAAATATAGAAATTCTCCAAGAATCCTCAAAAAAATGCTGCTACCTAATACATGAATTCAGCACAGTTTCGGGGTAAGACACCAACACATAAAAGTCAGCTCTGTTTCTGTGTGTGCAATGAATAATCTGAAAACTAACAAAACATTATTTTCAGTGGGTTCAAAAAGAATAAGATAGAAAGAAATTTAGCCAATGAGGTGAAAGACACACACTGAAAACTACAAAATATTATTAAAACTTAAGAAGACCTAAATAAATGGAAAGACATCTTGTGTTCATGAAAGACTTAATATTCTTAAGATATCACTATTACAGAGTTTATGTAATACTGTCAAAAATCCAACTGCATTTTTTGTAAAAATGGAAAAGAAATTTATGTGGAGTTGGAAGAGGCTTAGGATAGTCAAACCATTTTTGCAGAAGAAGAACAAAGTTGGAGAACTTACATTTCCTGGTTTCCAAACTTAATACAAAGCTATAGTAACCAAAACAGTGTGGTAATGGCATAAGGATAGACATCAAGACCAATGAAATGGAATTGAGAGTCCAGAAATAAACCCATGTATTTATGATAATTTGATTTTCAAAAAGGGTGTCCAACTATTCAATGGGGGAAGAATAGTCGCTTTAACAAATGATACTTGGACAATTGCTTATCTACAAGCAAAAGAATGGCCTGGCTGGCATAGCTCAGTGGATTGAGCGCGGGCTGCAAACCAAAGTGTCGCAGGTTCGATTCCCAATCAGGGCACATGCCCAGGTTGCAGGCCACAGCCCCCAGCAACCGCACATTGATGTTTCTCTCTCTCTCTCTTTCTCCCTTCCCTCTCTAAAAATAAATAAATAAAATATTTTTTAAAAAAGAATGAATTTGAACTTCTGCTTTAGGCCATACATAAATCTTAATTCAAAATGGATTAATCACCTAAACATAAGAGCTAATACCATAAAACTCTTAAAGTTAAGTCTTCATGATATTGGATTTGGAAATGAATTCCTAAGTATGTCACCCAAAGCACAAGCTACAAATTAAAAACTAGCTAAATTGGACTTTATTAAAATAAAAAAAACCTTCGTGACATCAAGAAAATGCAAAGGCAACCTACAGAATGGGAGACATGATTTGCAGATCACATATCTGATAAGGGTTTAATATTCATAACGTCTAAAGAACTCCTACAACTCCAGAGCAAAAAGATAACCTAATTAAAAAAAAACAGACAATGGACTCAGCAGACATTTTTCCAAAGAAAATATACAAACAACCAATGATTACCCAGAAAAGATTCTCAACACCATTCATTGGATCTGCCACTCAAAACTACATTGAGGTTACATCACACCAATTAGGATGGCTATAATAACAGATGACAGATTAGATAGATGGACAGATAGATAGACAGACAGATGATAGAAAGAAAGGAAAAGAAAGACAGAAAATAAGTGTTGACAAGGAAGTGGAGAAATTGGAACTCTCATATATTGCTGATGGGAATATAAAATAGTGCAGCTGCTATGCAAAACAATTTGGTGTGTCCCCCAAAAGTTAAACATAGAATTACCATATGACTCCACTACTCCACCCCAAAGAACTGGAAACCAGACTTCAAACAAGCACACGTACACACACGTACTAATGTCATCATTAGTCACAAGAGCCAAAAGGTGGAAGCAGTGCAAATACCCACCAAGGGATGAATCAAGAAATTGTGGTGGATACACACAGTGAAATACTATTCAGTCACAAAAGGAATGAAGTCCTGGTACATGCTACAGTGGAGATGAATGTTGTGCTGAGTGCAAGGAAACAGACATGAAAGGTCCCATATTGCATGATTCCATGTGTAGGGAATGTCCAGAAGAGGTAAATCCCCAGTGCAGGCTGGCGGTTACCAGGGGCTGCAGAGGGAGGGAATGTGAAGAAATGAATGCTTGCTGGTTTTGGTTTCACTTTAGAATACAGAAATGTCTCGGAACTAGAAAAGGTAGTAGTTACACAGCATTGCAAATGTACAAAATGCCACTGAACTGTTCACTTTTTTTTTAAAGAAGTCTCTATTTATTTATTTTTAGAGAAAGGGGAAGAGAGGGAGAAAGAGGGAAACATCAATGTGTGGTTGCCTCTCACGTGCCCCCTACTGGCGACCTGGCCCGCAACCCAGACATGTGCCCTGACTGGGAATCAAACCAGTGACCCTTTGGATCAAAGGCCAGCATTCAGTCCACTGAACCACACCAGCCAGGCCCTGAACTGTTCATTTTTAAATGGTTAATTTTCTGCTATGCAAATTTTACCTCAATAAATTATTTAAGGTTTTTTTCTTCTCAATACTCCTTTTTAAACTCAGCTACATTTTTGTTTCTATCCAACCTGTAAAAAAACAAAGCAATAATTTCGTATTTAGGTGGCTAATTGGAACAATTTGCTGGTTCCTCAAAAAGGTAAACATACATGAGCCCACTATTCCACTCCGACACATGCATCCCAAATAACTGAAAATGGGTGAGCAAGTACAGGCATCTGAACTTGTTTAGCCAACAAGGAGGTTATCTGGTTACTCGGGTAATACATTTTTTCTGATGTTATTTGGGACCCCAATTTATGGTAGCTAAATTTTGCCATTAGTCAAGTGTTTCCATATCTAATGAGTTTTGTTCACATTTACAAAATCACATGCTCCGCGGTGTGATTCAGGCAGCAGGTGCCCTATCACACCTGCCATTTATTCAATAAACCATTAGATCTGAGCCAGGCACCATGTAAGCATTATCTGTGTCTCAAAATAATTATCCCAAACCAGACAAATGCATTAACCATGTGCCTTTTCATTTCTGGTGAGACCTTTCGTGAATTTAACTATCATTTCCATCTGGTATGAACCCTCTAGACTTTATGGTATAAAGATATATATTTGCTATTACCAACAGAGAGGTGTCCTAACTTCATTCTAACTGGTACGGCCCGGAGCAGAACAACCCGTGTGGGGAGACCTTGACATGGAAACAGAAACGTGGATCTCCGCCACCCTGCCACCTCATGCCGAACCTGCTCTGCGGTGTGTACTGAGAACCGCGTGAATGTTGTCACCAGGCAAGGCATGAACTGACCTTTCCAAATGATGACATTATCTTTAATCTTTTCATGAAACAACAGGTCTTCTCTGTTTCTCTATTAAATGTCAAAATCAAATTCAAGAGGGTGGGAAAAAATTACTTGGTAACCAAGAGGCTCAGTCCAGATTTAATTACTGGTTGACTGTATTATCCACCAGGAACGAGAAGGACAGAGTTCACTCGGAGGTGGTGGTGAATGGCAGTGCTCGGCAGGTTGCCTGAGCTCGTGGACTTGGGCTGGAACAGCTGGGCATAGAAAACAGGCACAATCATTACCACTCATGAAAGTTTTACTGTGTCCTGGGCCCTGGGCTCCATGGCCAATCCCACATAATTGCATTTGACAAAGAAAGAAGCAGAAAGGCTGAACGCCTTTATGTGGCAGACCTGGAGTTTGAACCCAGGTGGGTCTGACTCCACAGTCTGAAGGCTTAACCATCACCAGGCCCCAGAGCCTCTGAAACCACAATGCTCCTCTTCAGCCCCCAAGTGGGGGGGCGAAATGCAGTGAGATTTTCTCTTTGGCCAGTTTCAATCTGATGTAATGAAAGATTGTTAGGACCAAAAAAAGGTACTTTGGGCAAATACCTAGAACTTTTCAAATACCTCTAAGATTCCTCACCAAGCTCCTGACCGGGTATGGCATAAGGAAGAATCAAGGTCATTGACGTATGCTGGTGATTGAGTCTCACGTTCATCAAGGGTTTGGCTTTGAAATGCACACAAGCTGTACGTCCATCACTTTTGAACCAGCGCCTGCCAATTTCGGCTACATGGCCCTATGAGAGAGGCTCACTTCGGTCTGGGGTCTGACCTTAGGTCTATTCTGAAGGCATCTCACTCCCTGGTCTAACTCAGCCTGGTGAAGAACCACTTCGACATCCACACTTCACTCCAGCATGGCTACTATGGAAGCCATTGGAAAGGGGGATCTAATTCTCAGCTCAATCCAACTCTATGCTAATCCAATCCAATTCAGTCAGTCCTCACTGTGTGCCCACTATAGTTTGCCATCACGCGGGACACAGACAAAGCAAGGAAGAGGTCCCTGCTCGTAAGGAACTCATAGGCGCGTGTCCAGACAGTGAGTCAACGTCATCGAACACCACTCCAGGAGACACAGGCTGAGATGGAGGCGGGACACACAAAGGAAAGTGGTTGTCGATTCAATCAGGAAAAAAGAGGGTTCCCAAAGAAGGTCCTCCCCGAACTGAGTTTTGTGGGATCAGTCAGACTTCACGGAAGAACGAAGACACGGGGCTTTGTGGGGGCACAGCACGGTGGAGAGCCAGGCCGTGGTGCTGAGACATAGGCTGTCCAGGAGACACTAAGCGGTGCAGGGAAAGACCCTGTGCACACGGTTCAAACCCACCCCTGGCCCTCAGTTTTCACCTACCCTCCACTGTGCCTGCGTCGCCTACCTCGACTTAGTTTACCTACCCATGGCCATCCATGCCGTGGTCAAGGGACGGACTAATAAAGACCCTGGGCTCCGAATGTGGGGCTGGACAGACTGGGAAAAGCTTTGCATTCTATTTTTCTCAGTAAGCCGAGATGAAAAGTGTTTCCCAGCAAGATACTATTATTATTCTTGGACCGTGGTCTATTTTTAAAATTTGGGCCAGATCGTATCTCTTGCTTTGGAGTTGGGTCAAGTAAGATCATTGCACTTCCCACCACGCTTTATTTTTAAAACCCCTGTCTGCATTGAATTTGGACTTGAGCAGGATCTGTTTCTGAGATTATCTTGTCACAGTTGGCAGGGCTTGGGTGCCCTCTCGCTTTGTATGGGCTGGCCTGTCGGGTTTACTGGCAGGTTTAGAAGCGAACTTTCGGGACTTTTTATCGTCACATGTTCTTGTCACAGAAACTCAGGCGGGGTGGGGGGCGGAAGGGGGAGTTAAAAAAAACTTTCCGGAAAGAAAAAAAAGATGAACAGGGTATTCAACTAAGTATGCTTAGCCTGATATCAAATAAATATCTATGGGGGGAGGGGAGGATTACATTATAAACAGAAACATCTCAGCCATCTCTCTGAAGCTTTTCCAACATAATTACATCTCCGCGAGGCTCAGGGCTGGCTATCGACCCAAATATTTGGCAGAGAGGGTGACACCCTCCTGGGATATCACGGCCCAGCCACAGCTTCCTGCCCCCTCACCATGACCAGCTTTACATCGATGATTAGGGTTAGCGGAGAACCCAGTGCTTTCCGTGGGCTAAACCGACTCTGACTCCGTAGGTTAGGTTAGCAATTGAGGGTGTCTCAAACTCACAGCCCATATGGTTCCAAGTTACCTTTTTGAAGCAATGGGAACCAAATTCACCCTGAAAATAAGGGCCTGGAAAAAATGTAGAGGGACCTTCCATGACAGCAAAAATTTATCCAACGCGAGGGTTCACACGCTGCAGGCTTTAGGCAGCCTCCTCAGTGGGTTAACAATCAAAGGCCCTTTCCCTCCAGCCCGCCTGGGAGAGGAAAGGGCTTGAGTTTTAATTGTGTAAGTGTCCATCAGAAAGTTAAACCAGGCCCTGGTCAGTGTAGCTCAGATGGTTGGCCCGGTTTGATTCCCGGTCAGGGCACATGCCTGGGGTACAGGTTTGGCACCCGGTAAGGGCACGTGCTGGAGGCAACCGATTGATGTTTTCTCTCTCACACCAATCTTTCTCTCCTTTTCTCCCTCCCTTTCTTCCTCTCTCTCTCAAGTCAATAAGCATGTCCTCAGGTGATGATAAAAAAATAGTTAAGACAGAAAGAGGCCCAGCCCCTTGCTGTTTTCCCTCTGGAAGTGAAGTTCACATTCTCTATTCACCTTCCAGATTGCCCCCTACCTTCCGTACAGTCTACTGGGCCACGCGTACGTCCCCCGGAAACTCAAACGGAGCACGTCTGCGTGCTCCCCATCCCTCTGACCCGTACCCACCACTCCAGCCTGACCTAGGGAGAAAGCTCAACTGAGTTTATTTGACCATCTTCACCTCCTTGTTGACAACTGAACATGTCTGAAGTGCTTCTCCCAGGTGACATTTCTTGTACCGGGCCAACAGAAGTCATGGGGCAGGACCACAGCCCCTCCAGAGCCCCACAACCCAGATCATGAGGTCACCCTGGCACTGGGGCTTCCCTCCCCCTCCCAGCTCAGACACAGCTGGTGTGGGCAGATGACAGCATCTTTCCTCTCTCGCCCCCTGCTAGGGTTCTGGCTCTTTACCCACAGTGCTCTGCGGCAGGCTGGAGTGTTTTCATGGCTGGGCCAAAGTGACAAATTACTCAGATGGCCAAGAGGTGAAAGAGCAGGGGAGTATATGGGCAAGGCTCCCAGATGTCCTCTTCCCATTCCACTGCTCCTGTCCCCTCCTCTGGGGACATACACCCAGACTCCACTGGTGGCTGAGTAGACCAGAGTCAGCATTCACTGCAGGAGGTGACCACACCTACCAGCTGCTCGGAGGGACGGGCCGTGTGTGAGGGGCAGCTGGCCGGGCATAGAGAAGGGTATTGGCACTCTCCCCTTAGGAGAGACGCCAACGGTACTGACGCCCGAGGGAAGGGACCCCAGCCACAGGCCGACTCTCTTGCTCAAGCTAAGCCGGGGGTGTTGGGCCAGTGCTGAGTCTCATGTGGTCCCGGGGCCAAGTTAGTTCTTCCGTCTCCTTTCGTGCTGCTAGTCCTGAGCTGTGGGTGCCATTCCTCCAGCCCGTGTGGAGTCCAGATGTCCGTGGCCCAAGGGAATCTTCTTCCCTAGAGCCCTCGGTGGGGGGCGGGTGGGACAGAAAGGGGCTGCAGATCCAGTGTGTCGTTCACATGCAGTCGTCAGCACTCCGTGATAACGCGGCGAGTGCCCCGGAAACTGGGAGTCAAGTTCTTAGAGCCGTTGAGCTGGCTCCAGTGAACAGAAAAGGAGGAGACTGAAGAAAATTCCACAGGCTGGAGGGAGGGCAGACAGAGAGGAGCAGGAGAGAACCGAGGGCCGAAGTGGGTAAGAGCCTGGGTTCGGTCCGCTGTTCGTATGACCGACCGGCTGCTGGGAAGACAGGAAACTATTTCAGTTTACTTGGGAGGACTCTGGCTGTAGGCAGGATACTGGTCATTTTCTCCTGCTGTGAGAAATGCCCACAGTGGGAACAAAGACTTACAGCGGAAAATATTTCCTGAGAAATCCCACCTCCCAGGGTCTCCTCTCGATTGTTTCTCAAGACTCCCATGGGCATCGTCTCTCTTCCCAACCTGCGCTCCTCCGGCCCCACCCCAGGGCGCGGGGAGATCCTCGGGCTTTGGAGAAGGCGCGGAGACGGGCGCTGAGAATCAGACGGACCTGGGTGCATATCTCCGCTTGACCACTTGCTACCCACGTGACCCTGGACAATGACTTAATCCTATACTCAGCCTCCTCGTCTGTGAAATGGAGAGAAACAATGTGGGCCCCGTGTTTTCGATGGAAGGCTTAAAGGAGGTGTGTGTCAGCACTCAACCAATGGTAGCTGTCGGTTTCCAACCCCGTTCACGCGTGAGGAAGTTAATCAACGTCACCTACAACTCCGCACTCCAAGCTGAAATTGCTTATTGAGATCTGTTGTCCCCAAGCCTGTAAATTAAAACAAAATGTGCTCCAACACTTCACTGTAATAGAATGCATGATGGCATGGAATAAAGAGACCCTGACTGGTCCTAAAGTGTTTATGAATTGAGATCATTCACAGCACACTCAGCACAGTGTCTGGTACATGGAACATACAATCTGAGTGTTCTTTTCTTCTCGCTCCAGGAGGTTCAGGTAGTTAGAAATCCCTTTGGCTCTACCATCTGTAGATAGATAGATAGATAGATAGATAGATAGATAGATAGATGGCTCTACCCCCCCCCACCCCGCACACACACACTCACCACCCTCAGCGCTACATCTAATCTCAGATGTGCCATCTCTGGCCTGGATTACTGACAACAGCCTCTACGCTGGGCACCTGTTTGTTTCCTGACCCCCTAGTGTCTCAGCTGAACTTAGTGAGCAGCATAACACTTTAAAACATAATGGAAACCATGCCACGCCTCTGCCTGGGGCATTCTGAGGGTCCCAACTCCAACCAGAGTAAAAGCAGAAATCCTTCAATGGTCTCCAAGGTCCAGTCCAATTCCTCCTCCTCCCCCCTCTCTGCTTCCACCCTCAACCCTCTGACCTCTGAGCACACCTCTCACTCCCCCCACCCCCCTCGCTCTGCCGTGGAGGATGTGGGCCTCCTGGCTGGTCCCAGGGCCTGCTCCAGGGCCGGGCTCAGCATCAGCTGACCCCTCTCCCAGGGCCATCTCTTGCCCGTGTGTTCACGGCCCTCTTCCACATCCCCTTCATCCCTGTGCTCCAGTGTCACTTCGCAAAGAGACCCACCTGGCCACCCTCCTCAAAACAGCACCTGCCGAGCTCACAGCACCCCCAAACTCACAGCACCCACACCCACCCTTAACTGCTCTCCTTTCCCCACTGCACTCAGCACCACCCTGCCCCGTGTGTGACTCACAGGTGGTGTGTCATGTGTCCCCTGCTGAAGTGTCAGCTCCATGAGGACAGAGGCTCTTCTGTCTGTTGTGGTCACTGTAGTGTCCTCAGTGACAAAAACAGTGTCACCACACAACAATAACCCCAATAAATATGTGCTGGAGAAATTGATGAGTGGTCATTTGAGAATTTCTAATTCTGTTTTTGTACCAATGTGATGGGGAGAACCATTAAACGTGACCTGATTAATGTCTCTTATCCCTGGGAGTCAACTAGAATTCATTTATCCATCAATTCATTCATTTAGTAAGAAACATTTTATTGAGCATCTACTAGGTGCTAAAACCACCAAAAAAGTAAATGCAGCAGATGGTGTAATGTTGGAAATGCCCAGTTTGGTGAGAGAAGCAGATTTGTAAACCGGGAGGTGAAGGACATCAACAGAGGAGTTACAGAGAGAAGCGTCTGTGGACCTGGAGAAGCGGGTCCCTAACCCTTTTGGATGGAGACCTGGGAGGCGGAAAGTCAAGGGTGGGCGTGAGAGAAGAGCCGATGTGAGAAGACTTCACTAGACGAGGTGTATCAGGTAAGATGGGAAAGACGGGTTAGAGTCCGTAGGTTGACAAAGGGAGATGAGGAGGTCCCTGGAGAAGCAGGAAGGGGGTGGGCGCAGGGTAGGAGGCAGCTCGGGACACTCCTGGGAGCCCCTGGTCTGATTTCAAGCAGCGCAGTAATGAGATCATACTGAAGCTTCCGATAGACAACCACGTCTATCAGACGGGAAGGTGGGAGGTGGGACATGAAGGTGGAAGACCACTGCAGTGGGCATCTATCGGGTGACGGCCAAGAACCAAGTGGCTCCCAGAGGCCGCACACTCGGCGCATTCTTGTGTAAGCCGCTCCTTGTTTAGTCAGCGCTCTGCAGACGCCGCCTGTCGCCGACCCCGCGCTCACGCTGAACGACCGCACTGCGTTCCAGTCTCTGGTGCGGTTTGTGTATTAATAAACTTACCGGGTTCCCTAGATCATGGTAAGGTCCCATGTTTTTCTTTTAAAGCATTTCTACCTCTGTTTATCGTTTTGACTAAAACTACACTAGAGTACAGGCTGAGACAGCCTTAGCTAATTTTGACACCTAGTAACTTGACAATGGCCCTTTGTGGTGGGTCCGTCATCTCCACTTCACATGGGAAACTAAGGCGGAGGGGAAGGGTTTCCTCACCTGAAGCCATGTCGCTACAAAACCAGGCCGATGTCGATTGAGCCCAGACCACTGGATTCACATTGCGCATAAATATCCAAGGAACCCTTCGCTGGAAAACCATTCATAGTCAGGTAATTTATTCTCAGCCCGAAGTTCTATCAGGCCGGCAAAGGCTCTTTATAGTAAAGATGCAGAGCTTTTGTGTCCCGGCCTCCTGTGAGGACCCGTTTCACCCTACACGGGCAGCCCGTGACCAACCCAGAGAGTGGCCTCCCTGAACCCTCCGTCTGACGGCGCTCCGCCCCACGAGGGCTTTGGAAACCTTGCAAATCCCCTTCAGACTCTCCCCCACTGTTTCACCTGCTCCACAGAGCTGTGTCTAAAAGGTGGTGCAACCTGGTCATCTGCAGCAGAAAGGAGAACTGGAAGTTTTATTTCCAAGGAAAACACATTCTGACTCGATGAGCAGTTGGGCCTCTGAGGCTCGGTCCTCCAGCCCGGGGACAGGACTCTCCGGCATCCACCTGGTGCTCACGACTGACACTCGGCTCACCCAGCCCCCGTGCCCTTCCCCTCCCTGTGTGCCTTCAGATGAAGCATTCTGTCGACGCTCAGCCAAAACCTGGATGTAACAACTGCAGCCTGATGGCATCATCACCCAGAATGTGGAAGGGGAAAAAAGTCAATTTTCATCCACTAAATGTCTAGCCCCCAGCTTGCCTGATTGGTCTTCCTGACTGGACCTGATCGATAGGCCGTTGAGTCGTCGTGCTGACCTTGACTGACTCAGTGCAGTTTGATAGGGAGGGACGAGAGCAGATGGTGGCAGCCACCCCTGAAGCAGGGGACATGGGAGCTCTCCTCGTGGGTCCTGCTGTCCTGGGGCCACCTTGGCTAACCCTGGGAGGCAGGCACCTGCAACCCCCATTTACACAGGAGGAAGCAGGGCTTGAGAAAGTTATGTCCCTTGCTCAAGGTCACCAAGGTAGTGACGAGGCCAGAGTCTGAGCCTACTGCTTAACCGTACACCCTGAGGCTACAGCTAATGGCGGGAGAAATGCTGACAGCCTCTGCCCTCGGGTGGCAGCCCTGGCTCGGGGTCCCCACCCGCCCTCCCGGCGAAGCCAGGAAAAAAGCCAGAACCTTCGCTGGGCCCTCTCTCGACCATCAGCAAGCCATTGGACTGTAATGACTGCACTGTCACAGGCTCTCTTTTCTTACCTAGGGACAAAAGAGTGCCAGGAAGTCACACACAAAGCTAGAGCGGGTTTATTTATTAATTTTTCACGGTTTGGTACTTCGAGGTTAGAGGTGGGGAATAGAAGAGTTTAAACCTCAGAAAACTCAATCCGCAGGGCGACTGCCATGCAAAGCTCTGCCCGATGTGTCGGGATCGTCTCAGCCCCTGTGCTTTGTACTTGAAAGGGTCTTCAAAGGGTGACATCCACTCAGGAGGCTGGACTTTCAAGCTGCTTTTCACCTGCTCTCTCTGGGGCTGCGTCTTAACGTCACGAAGGGTTTCGGTGGATGGGTTCTCTCTTCTGGCCCCGACTGTGGTCTGACTGTTCTCACAGTCCCACCAGTCTCGGTGTTCCGCGCCTGCCCTAGTTCAACCTGTCCCCATGTCCCATAGGTTCAGCAGAAGGGAAAAAAGTGGTGTTCAAAATTTTAAGTGACTTAAAATTTTTATTTCTCTCTTTCTTTCTCATTGTTTTTATTTCAATAGGCACAGCTGAAAAGGCCACTGCTTCAGCATCTAGGGTCTCTCTTCCATCCCCCACAAAGTGGCGTTCAAGGAGGAGGACAAAAGGAGAACAACCACAAGGAAACTTAGAGGAACCCAACCACAGTCTCAGTAAAAATGGAGTCTAATGCCATTTCTGCTGATTGCAAAGGTCGGTGACAGGCAAAGGGCCACAACATCTTACAGTAAGGACGAGATCTAAAGCCTGGGAGGACTGCCCCACCCCTGGAAGTGTGCTTTGAAGTGTGACATTGGGGAAGGAAAGGCCACCCAACCACCTTTACGGGACACATCACAACAGGACACGCCCTTGCAGTCAGGCGCTGCGCCTGCCCAGACCCTGGCAGCCAATTGTGGGGCAGGAGGTGGGGCGTCACAGGAGGGATCGCAATGCACCAAAGAGACACCAGATGTCACATTAGCCAGCGCTCAGCAAGTCCCCCCATTGGCTAAATGCATCTGCAAAGGAAGACCACTCAAAGAATGTGAAGAGTTCGACAACTGAAATCTCAAAAAAGAAAAGAATCACAGTTGGCACGGTGGGAAAAAGAAACATTGTCTGTCCTTGTTCATGCTTATTGTGAGGTGTTGCACCGCGTTTAAGTTCAAGTGCCAGAGAGCTGGGTGCTGCTAGGTGGGAGATGAGCGTTTTGGTGCCTCAGACACAGAGAAACTAGTCTTACCTGGACCTTTCTCTGCGATCGGTCACCCTCTGTGTGACTCTGGGCGAGTCCGTCCGTCTCTGAGCCTCGGCTTTTTTCTTCTTGTTTTTGGACAGATTGGGTGGGGTCAGAGGGAGGAGCTTTAAACTTCAAAAGCATGAGATCTCAAATAATTTTTACTTTCGCGTGCTTCCTCTGAGAAAGAAAGATTGCCAAAATACACTGTGGGCTGGTTAAAGGAGGGGCTGTAGTCTGGGGAACCAGACCGAAGGATAGTTCTCTTCTGAAACTAGGGAACCGTTGTGACTTTGGAAAGAGGAGGTTTGATGGGAGTCTGCAGTCTACCAAAACACCAGAGGGGAGCAGAATGGATCTAACCGTAGAAACTATTCCTAGTGATCTCAGCACTGCTTGTTGGAGATGCGGGGATGATATTTAAATATCCAGTGGCGACCTTGTTGCAGTTTCAGGTGCAGAGAAACGGAAGAACACTTGAAAAGAAAACCCAGTCCCGCAGCTGATTTTCTCGGGCATCGCTGTCCTCACACCTGGAGGCAAGACGCAGGCTCCTGGTCTCCACCAGGGAGCAGAGCCACATCCGTCCCTTACCCATTACCCCCCTGGCCCCAAACTGCACCCCAGAAGGACCCGCTCCCCATGGGCTTTTATGTACACACCCTATGTTGAAGACTGTTAAACCTTCATTTAAAAAAATATATGATTTCCAGTATTTTACACACGAAAGAGAGAAATTGATGCCCCCCCCCCTTCTTGCGTGAATATTCATTCAGCCTTGGGGGAAAGTCACCCCTCTTACCCACACCGGCCCACCAACCAAGGAGTCCCCACAAGAGTGCTCAGGAAGCGCTGGCTCTCTGTTTGTTGTTGTTGAAGAAGTGAACGGAAACAAAGTAAAACTGGAACAGCTGCCACCACTTGTCCTAAAATGCCCTTCGATAAACACAGACACTGTTGCAATGGCAACATACTGAGTAGTCCCCGCCCCTTTTCCACGCAGAGCCCCTTCCCTGGCCCCTCTGGTGGTCTGGAGCCCACGCTGGGTGTCCTGAGGGTCTAATCGCACCCCTCCGGGTGGGCTTTTCAGTGAGGGTGAAGACACACTCCCCTAAAGGGGGTGCTGCACCCAGTCATTCAGACAAGTCTCTGGCTCACTGCGCTCTACAAATAAAATAAACACTGCTTACGATATTGTCCCCACGCCTGACTTACATGCAAGGAAATAAAAACTCAGAGAGCTTGAGAAAGACCATTGTAACCAAAGAGGGGATTCTTTTCACAGCGGCATGTTCTGAACCCCAGTTTCCATCTGCTCTGTGGCCTCACCACCTGACAGTTCAGAGGGAACTGCTGGCCACCGCGACAGCCTTGGCCTTCAGAGACTGCAAAGGCCTTGGGCTTTTATGTCTCTCCCTGCTCCTCCTAGCACAGCCCATAGTGGGGACACTATGGGACGTACCTTGGTGAGGGACAAACGTTGAGGTGTCATCTACCCACTGGAGCCCCCCAAGGGCTCAGGTGGAGCTGAGGATGTCTCCGGAAAGCCATCCGCGCGCGGGTGGCCTCTCCTGCCTGCTCCCCGATGCCCTTGCAGGTTTCTCCTGGGAATGTTCCGTTCATCAAATGACCCCATCACAGATTTTTGCCTCAGTGTCCGCTGCTGTAACCCAGGAAGGAAGACAAGGAAGGGTCCACTACATCCCTCCTCTGTGAGGCCCGTGCAGAGGACTGAGGCTGGGAGTGCGGGCAGCCAAGGGCAAAGCCTCTGACCTCGGGCACCTGGCCCCCGAGGATAGCGACAGGCCTGCCACGGGCGGAGTGCTGGTCAACCCTTGTCTCACTTCATTCGCGAGAAGGGCAGGGTGACCAGATGACTCAGGATCACAAGAGAGACCAGGGAAGCCTAGGCCGTGTGAGGACCCAAACCGCCCAACAAACTGACTTGGGAAGAAATGGATTAATAGAGAAAATAGAAAATAATTCCAAAGTAAATATCATTCCTGAGGATTCAATAAATGACTACATCCATAAGATGAGGGGGGGAAGCAATCAGAGAGTAAGAACGAGGTCTTACCATTTAACAACAAAAAATGATTACTAACATAAGAAAACTTCATCACAGAAAAAAATAAAAATTAAAAATAAAAGGATTCATTGTAAAAAAAATAAAATAAGAAAACTTCAGTACAAAATTCGGTAGATAAAGTCATTTGACGGAACCCAGACCCAGAATACCAAGAGATGGGACAAACAGAGAAGGGACTCCGAGATCTAGAGACGGTCCCACACGGGACCACTGCCAGCTCCAGAGAGAAAACAGACGCATCGTCAAGGAAATAATACCCGGAAAGCCCTTAAGTGGAAGAGACACTCAGACCTCCCGGATGGAACATACAGATGAAAAAGACCCACATCTGGAAACGTCATGGCAGAATTCCGGGACACGAGGGGTATAGCTAAGCCATAAAAGCTCTGCAAAAGAGAGAAGGAAAAGTGGATCCGCACTTAGGGGGAAAGGAGGCCCTAGCTGACGCTGGCTAAAAGACACTGGGCAGAATCAGACTGGCATCAGAAACTACAACAAGACAACAACGACGAACTATAAGAACGACAGGGCCCAACACGGCATAACTGTCAGCGAACCCAGACTCAGCAAGGAGGAAGGTCCACTGGCACATCCTCTGGGGTCAGGTGTGGACATGATGGGTGTGAGGTTGTGCACAGAAAACTGGGCACACAGCTTCACAGCGCAAGTGACACTCAGAAGCCCAGACCTAGTCTCCAGGAGAAAGTCTTTGTCACAAGAGCGCTGAGGAGGATGAGGAGCCAGGGCTGTCAATACGAGGGACTTGTTACACTACAATTCCCTTACACAGGTGCCTGGTAGCATTTTTAAAATATCCTCATGGCTGCACTGCAGGGTGTTCAGGGCAGGATGGATTTCATGCCTGGCGCTGAGTGCTTAGTGGGAGGCAGGTTTCCCCTCCTCCTCTGGGCTCAGCTACTGGGGAACAATGACAAAGGGGCGTATTGTCTTCTCTGAGGCCACCAGGTTGGAAGAGCCAATGAGTGAGAGGTCGGGAGGGCAAAGTGCATCTCGGGCTAGACAGGACCTGCGTAATCCACCTGCCTGTCCCAACAAGGACACTCTTTATCATCAATAGCAAGAGCGTAATTCCTTTATTCAACCAAATGTATGGAGGTGCCAGCACTGTTAATAGGTGCTGGATATTAAGTGGTGAACAAGCCAAAATCCATGCTCTAGGGAGATTAAATGAGAAAAACAATACAATTATCTCAAGACTATGGGGAAAGTGTTCGATAACATTCAAAACCCATTCATTATAAAAACGCCCTGCAAACTAAAAATAGAAGAGGACTGTTTTATCATGATAAATTATATCTCTCAGAAACCCATCGCTATAAAAACATCGCATAGCGCAGTGGGACCTTCGCGGACAGGGAGCCAGATGCCCTTACTCAGCCCTTCTGTCAGGCGCAGGCCCCGGAGCTCCGACTGCTGCAGTTAGAAAAGGAAAAGAAACAGGAAGGAAGAGTTAAAGAGAAAGCAATAATATTGCCCTGGTTTCCAGGAAAATGCCCACATGATCATCTGAAGAAATGCTAGCCAATGCACCCCAGTTAATACAGGAGCCCAGGAACACAGTTAGATACACAACGTCCCCTGTCACAGAGTAGGAGACTCGGAAAGTGACCCAAACATACGTGGAAACGTGATGTAAGAGAGAGGCGGCGTTCTAATTTACAGGGAAAGGCTGAGTTTTTCCAGAACGGTGCTGTGACAATTGGTTATCTGTGCAGACTAAAATAAACTTAGATTTCCTGTCTCACACTATGCAATTCTAAATATATTAAAGACCAAATAGGAAGCATGTAAGTTTAAATCTTTGAAGAAAATACAGGGGAAAGTTTTGTCACTTCTGAGTTAAGGAAGTGTTTCTTAAAACGAAATTGAAAAAAATGAGATATTTGATTACATTAAAGAGTTTAAATGTATTGACATTAAAAAGCTTCACAATTAAAGTGAAAAAATAGGTCAAAGTCTGTAAGAAAATAGTGCAAGTCACACAACTGGCAAAGGATTAGTATTTAAGAAATAGATGCATATCCATACACATAGTATATATGCACACAATAAATAATTTAATATATATATATACACAAAATTCAAGCTATATAAAGTATATTAGTAAAGTTTTCAGGACATGTAAGCTTAGTTTAAGATGTACACACACACACACACACAGATATAGTTATATGCAGATATATGTATGTATAATAAAAGATGAACAAACCTAATAGAAAACAATTGACAAAACAAGTCCCCCACACAGGAGGAAGTCTGAATGTCAATGCGGATGTAGAGAAATAAGATTTCTTGCGCGATCAGACCTATAGATTGGTGCAAGCCTTGCCTGGAGAATAATTCAGCGACATGTAGTGCTCCCGTCTGAGTTTTCCCCACTCCCGTGATCGCTTTGCTCATGAGCCCGCTGGGCGATACAGGGCTGGCTGCAGAAAGGGGCTGGCTGGTCTCCACAGAACACGTCGCCTTATCTGCTTGGTTATTAAAATGTTCCTCTGCTGAGGTCACTCTTGGTGAGCATTTACAAAGGATACTCTCTTTGCGTGTTTTGATCATTCAGAGAGGTCTACCAATGTATCTCTTCCTCAAATCTTCTTCTTACCGTTATCCAATCATCTCCCCTCCGATTCCCTGACCATCCAACCAAGCACTTGGCCAAAGCCCAGGAAATGGTATAAAGTTGGTAAAGTTGAAATGTGAATATCCCTCAACCTAGCATTTTCACTTCCATACACGATCAAGGTCAATGGTTGCACATAGGTGCAAGGACACACGCGCACAACTGCTGTCCGCAGCATTGCTACTAACAGAAGAACTGTGGAAGCAACCTACGTGTCCAACCTCTACAGGGTGTGTACACAAACAACCATGAATGCACACGAGGAGTACTACTCAGCAGTGGACACGGTAAGCAGGAGCTGAAGATGCAGACATGGAAGCTCCAAAAAGATGGTGACAAGCATAAAACTCTAGGTACTGTACAATGCCATTTCTGTAAAGTTAAACATTCCCAACCATTTTTGATCATTTTATACATAATAGTAACATAAAAACTGTATGGAAATAGCAAGTAGCAAATTCTGTTACTTCTGAGGAGGTAATTTTTATATATATATATATATATATATATATATATATATATATATATATATATATATATATATATATTCATTACTCTAAAAAATACCCTAAGTAAGTGTGGGAGATCAAGTTCCCTTTCACTATTTTCTGTAGTTTTCTGTATGTTTTTAGCTTTCCACAGTAAAACCTATGCCCCGCCTGGCTTGTAGCCACATTCCCCTCACCTCTGCCTCCAGGGTCACATGGGGGTCTCCCTGCGCGCACGTCTGTGTCGAATGCCCCTCTTTATGAGAGCACTAGTGACACTGACTAGGGACGCACTCCACTCCGGTGTGACCACGTCTGACCCAACGACATCTGTGATGACCTTATTTCCAAGTAAGGTCGTATTCTGAGGTCCTGGAGGTTAGGGCTGCAGTGTATGAACTTGGGAGGCACACGATTCAATCCACAACAGAACCCTGAGAGAAGGTGCCAGAAGAGTACGGACAGTGGACGCAGCTGGACAGGGACTGCTATTGAATCCCCGCCCCTTTGAACAAACGTGGCTCAGGCACACAGTGTGCAGCCAGAACAGGAAAAGACTAGTCACACTGCCCCAGGGATTTCCCAAACCCCCCTCCACACTGTCGTTCTGGGCTACCACCACGCTGTCCCACCCCACCTGGCTCTCTGCATCTCCTGGCTGAATACAGACCCCGGCCCCCCTCCCTCCCTCTCCCCCACACACCTTGCTCTGAAGGTCCTTTTGTGACACGTGTCTCTGGTTTGCTGTCATTCCCCATACAGCAGTTTGAGGAAAGAGATGCCATTCTCCTTGATCCAACCAGGACTCCTGCTGGGGACACAGGCCCCTGGCATCCCCAGCAGGGGAATGTGGGGCTGTGCTTAGCCCTGACTGGCCGGCCACCTTCTGCAGACTGTGTGGGCCCCACAGTGGGATTTGAGGGCGTGAAAAAAGACCATCCGGGCTGGGAAAGGCAGCAAGGCCTGCCCTCCAGATCTAGGCGACCACAGACACTGTGGAGGAGGGGCAGTTCTCACACAGCTGCTGCCCGCCCAGCTCACTAATTACAGGTTTGCTCTAAAATTTCCAGAAACATACATCTGTGCTCACGCCTGGCATGTGCTTCCAGCGTCTCCAAGCCCTCATAGTCAGGAAGGCTTCGGGCCAGACCAAACAGCGCACTGTCCCCTCCTACCATCCCTGAACCCCGGACTTGGCTACCCCTGTATCATGGTGCTCCAGGGGCTGCTGTGACAAAGCACCACAGAAGGGCGGCTGAGACGATGGAAACTAATTTTCCCACAGTCTGGGAGGACGGAGCAAGGCCAAGGTGGCGGCAGAGTTGGCTCCTTCTGAGCCTCTCTCCTGGGTTTGTGCACGGCTCTCTCCTCCCTGTGTCCTCGCATGGTCTTCGTTGCTCTATCTCCAAACACAGTCACATTCTGGGGTGTGGGACTTAAAAGTGAATTTTGGGGAACACAGTCAGCCCGCAACACCTTCTTAGACTGTGAACTCCTCATCTATGGAGACTGAATCCAGCCCACGAGCCTGGCCCAGGCCAAGTTTATGGGAGAGCCTCAATAATACCTGCTGAATTGAAATGTCATCAGGACTTTACATACACTTTTCCTTGGACAAAGTGACACTACTGCGTGTATCCTTTCCCGCTGAGTTTACCTTTAGCCACTTGGTCTTTATGTATCAAGAGTTCAGCATCATTACCTTGAGGGATGGGATGACAAAGCAGCAAACTAACACAGGAAAAAAATCCAAAAATGTGTGATTTGTACTATTTTAGGGGAAATATAACATTATGCAGTTAAAATACTAAATGATAAAGAATTTTTATAGTTTATTTACTATAATTTTCTCAATTGCCCTGGCTGGTATGGCTCAGTGGATTGAGTGCCCGCCTAAGAACCACAGGGTCACTGGTTCGATTCCCAGTCTAGGGCATATGCCTGGGTTGCGGGCCAGGTCCCCAGCAGGGGGCATGCAAGAGGCAATCACACATTGATGTTTCTTTCCCTCTCTTTCTCCCTCCCTTCCTCTCTCTAAAAAAATGAATAAATAAAATCTTTAAAAAATAATAATTATTATTATGACTCAGCTATAAAATGCTATAATGAGATTTGCTTTAATGAAAATAAGAGTACAAGGTAAACTAGCCTATCTCTGGTTTCCTTAGGGCATACTGAAGTGTGTTCTGCTCATGGGGCGACACTTTAAATGTGTAGATATATGTGCTCAACAAAGCTTTGCTTTTGCCATCCTTGGAGTTTTAACCTGGATCTTGCTAGAACTGTTTCACCCCCAGACGTAGCACTGGCGTGGGCTCATTGAAATGCAACACCCTATGACCAAAATAAAGATGATTATTAAAACCTGGCTCTGCCCACTTATCTCGGATCCCACTTCACGTGAGATTCCCGCAATGCCAAGTTTTATTGGCAGGCTGGGGCTTTGATAGGGGATAGAAAAAAAAGAGGGAATGGAAATATAAAGAGAATTAGAAATAGGATTAAGTGGAGGAACGGAGGGAAGACGACCTGGAGGGGAGACACGGAATGAAAGGAAAGGATGGCGAAAACGGTGAGGAGAGAAGGCGGGAGGGGGAAGCTGGTGGCTGAAAAGTGACAACACAGGTGTCCAATTTTCTCCAGCATTCGAGTCTGGATCTGTCTCCGTGTGACCAAAATGACTTTGCGGAATGCGCTTTGTATGAAAATTAAAACAAGGTATCATATCACTGAACGCCCCGCCAGAAAAATTCTCTTGAGATAACAGTTGATGGAACTGTAGAATCTCACTAATCCCCTCACATCTTGTAAAATAATATAGCCTCACAAGGCAGTCAGCAATCTGGTATTTCTATCTGAGCTCCATGAAAGAGCGTCTTTCAATTAGTGACAGGTATTACACCTGCGCGACTGCGGGCACATTCGCGGGGTGGCAGTGATGATGGCGCAGTGTCTGTCCCTTAAAGCCAAATGAGCTGCTCTGCGGAGTTGCTGGTATCAGAAAAATAGCAAGACGGTCCAACAGATAATCCCCGAATCCTGACAAGTAATACATCTGCCTGCTGAAAATCGTGAAGAAAACTTCCTCCGGAGGAAAGGGAGGCTGCGGGAGGCAGAGCCGCCTGGGCTGAGCTGCAGATATCAAAACCGTCGTATCGCTCTCAGCTCAAACTTTATATTTATCCTCGTTAGATGTGAGACAGGACCCGGCCGGGAAGCCGTCTTTGTCAAGCCTGAATATTTAAGGCAGGGCGGCCCCTGACAGAGGTGCCGGAAGTCAGCATGTGGCTGGGCAATTGTTACCTTTGAAAAATGATGGAAGTCCCAAGACATCAAAATGGTCTTTGAAATTTTGCCTTCAGCATGGAGCTACTGCCCCGGGGTGGGGAAGTATACAACTCTGACCGGCTTTGTGGGTTAATGGAAATTCAGAATCACACCATGTCACCCGTAGGAAGAACGGGCGCTGGTCTGCAGGTGGGAAAACGGGACATCTGTCAACCAATGGGAGGCAGCTTCCTGCTGCTCACCTCTGGGGAGGTGACAGGGTTGGGGATGGGGGTGCTGGCGTGTGACTACAGAACACAACCCCCACCCCCCGCCCTTCTGTGCTTTTTGTCTCTGGGATTCCCTGACTCACATTTGGGGCTAAATAGGGCAAACAGAAAGGGGCACTGTACATGTTTTGACCTTTCTGGATCTTGTCATGAATCAAATGTTTACCCTAAGGTCCTACAGGCAATTCTTATGTGTTTTCCCTTCTTAAATAATTCTTATTTTTTCTAAATGTTTTTTAGACTAGGTCTACAATTCTAACCACACCAATCTGCAAGTCTTAAACTTTAAAGAAAAGAAAACTCAAATAGTAATGTCTTCCCTTCAAATTGAGTCCTGTTCACCAACGCTGGCTACACCTAGCTCTCCCTCAGAAATACCCAAACCTTGAAGATTCTCTCTAAGTTCTCTTTTTAAGCGTTAATATCATCAACCTTCTCATTGGGGGTTGCCTGAAAAGGTAGCTGCCATGGCTTAGAAATGTTTTCTTCGAGCAAAAGGGAACCTCCCAGAAGATGAAATAAATTCACTGGTTGCTAATTGATTTCTCAGATGCCCCGGCAGACACCCCTCCGGTCTCCAAGCTTCTAGTTTGGAAACTGTAGTCAGGCAACCCTTGGTCCCAAATATTGCTGAAAGAGAACGATGCTAAGTTCCATGCAACCGTCAAATTTCCCACAGTTTTCTGTAAAAATTCAGGTCAATAAAAATTCTTCAGTGAGTGAAATGAGAATCTCCAGAGTTTGTAAGTGTCTGCAGGACTGACAAGCGCTGGCCCTGGACCCCAGAGGTGCGCGGCTTGGGAGGGAGGGACTCTCACCACGGCCGGAAACAGGAGGCGGGAACTGCTTTTGTTTTATAATGTTCACTGAGCCTTTCAAGACTATCATTTGCAAGGCACAAAAACGTCCAAGGAATATTATGAGCATTTCTTATTTTCCTCAATATTATTTATAGGAGGAAAACAATCTTGCAAATTTCTCTGAATTTGCTGATTCCTTTTCTACACAACATGGAGAACACTATTGAAATTAAACCAGTGAACGAGAATTTATACATCCTACTTCCCCTGCACACAGAGGAAATGCACATCTATTCTCTTCTGTTACTCTCTCTCTTTTCTTAAATGCTCGCCCAAGGATATTTTTTATTGATTCTAGAGAGAAAGAAACATCAAGTGAGAGAGAAACATCAATCAGTTGTCTCTCATACACGCCCCGACCAGGGATCAAACCTGCAACCTAGGTATGTGCCGTGACTGGGAATTGAACCCACAACCTTTCAGTGTCCCGGGACGATGCTCCGACCAATGGAGCCACACAGGCGAGGGCTTCTGTTATTCTCTTTTATGGCCTAAGACAGGTAGGATAAGATCCTTGATGTCTGAACATGGATGTCAGAGATCCAGAGATTACACTGGTCAGTCCCGGGAAGTGGCCATAGGGCCACCTGCCCTGGAAACAGAGAATAAGGACATCTGTGCCAGGTGGCCTCTGGGCTCCGCCTGGAGGGAATCCCCATACCTTTCATCCCGTGGCTCTCAGAAGCTGTCCTGCATGGGTTTGGAGCGATGGCCCTGCATCAGCGTGGGCACTGCGGGGCTGCTTTGGTGGGAGAGTTGGTGATGTTGAGAGTCCCTGTGCCCAGCTGAGCCTCGCAGGGTTGGGGCCCCCTTGGAAGCCACAGCATGTGCAGGGCCCCTTGTCCCGCATTCTGGTTCAAGAAGAGGAAATGAGGAAGCCCTTGAGTTACCTGCCACCACTATGGTCCTCCGCTTCGGCTCAGCACCTGCCCGGATGCGGGGTTCTTCCTGGGCCGAGCATGCACGCCAGCGCCTGCCTGAAGCCAGGGCAGGGGAGTCAGAGGGGGGTGCCATCTGAGAGGGACACAGCCAGCAGGGCTTCCTGTGACCTCAGCTTCCGCTGACCAGCCTCGAGTTAAGAACTAGATAGAACTTCCTGGTCGAAAAGATGAAAAGGCATTAAACATGACTATGGAGTATCTTTCTCTGGAGATATAGAAAAACCACAGTTTAATTGGGGGAATAGTGTGAATTATAATCCTGCCCAAAATACTGGAAGTGCATTTAAAATCTCTCCCACCCTATTATTGCTACCTCAGTGCCTCCCCTGGGAACACGTGAGGCCAGATCTGAGGGTGGCTGCCCAGGGCTCCGTCACCAAGTCTGAGTGGGAGGCGCCTCGGTTTTCTGGGAAGCAATGAATTTCCACCATTTTGGAATTAAGACGTTTTTCATTTGCTATAAATTAAGCCACACAGACTGTTAATAACAGCACATCCACAGGCTTGGAGTGTTCTGGAGAGAAGACGGGAGGAGATGAGGTTGGAGAGGGCTTGTGTGTGTAAATGCACATGAGGCCCATGCGTATGGGGTCCATAAAAGCTTCACAAATCACACCAAGAATATCTTACGTGTTTTACCAAGCTTTACCATTTTCAAAGCACTTCCTTTCTGTGCTTCAGAAATTCTTTTGTACGCTACGCATTTTGATGAGCGTATCGTAAATCTGTAGGGTGGGGACAGGGGTATCTGAGGTCTCAGGTCACAAGCACTAGCTAAAGGGGTCTCTTGAAAGAGCCATCAGACCTGAGGCCTCTTCTCCTTCTGCTTCTCCCACAATGCATTGCAGCCGCACCCTGTCCCATTAGGGGCTGAGCTGCGCTCCCTGGGAAGGGCCACTGAGGCTAGGACTGCATTCAGGGCAAGGCGGGCAGGGCAGGCTGGAAGGGGCTGCTGACATCAGAAGAGGCACGAGGTGCCGCGTCAAACCTTCCAGAAAGGTGCAGGCAGCAGAGCGTGGCTGCGCCCCTCCAAGGACTGACACAAATAGCACGTACTGGAAATTGGCCAATGGTGCAAACATATGCTTTGCGTGAACCAGGCCAGTCAGTGTCACCTTCCACCCCTCTTCACCTCGCCCGCTTCCACAGGCTCACTCACGGACACACACACATGCACACACTTTCAGGCCGTGTGTCCTCCCAGAGACTCACCTGGAGGGACAGCTGGCTCGCTCTCAGGAGGGCGAGTCAGAATAGCACGGAGCAGATGCTAGCCCCGGGAAAATGCTGAAGGAGGAACACGGAAGGACGTGCTCAGCCGGAGAGGGGGAGGAAGGTGCTTCAGAAACTCCAGTAGCCGTCAGGGAATGACACCTGATCCGGGTCACACGCTGGCTTTCAGCCGGGGATCACAGAGGGCTTTACCAGCACCACTGACAGGCTGTCACTTCTGTCTCGGCTGTGGGAATGCAGTAAGGGAAAAGAACTGGATGCCCTTGACCAAGGGCAGTGAGTCATCCTGATGGGAAAAGGGCCCCGAGTCCTCGCTCTGAGCTCTCTGCATCAGACTGGGCCAAAATCCTGGGGGTCCAGGCTGTGCAGCGAGCCTGTGCATCCCCCTACCCCGGACGCCCCCAGTGAACTCCCCCCCGCACTAGGACCGAACCATAAGCCACAGGAAGGGGGGTCACTGGTCAAGGACTTCGTCCTCAGTTCTGCTGAAGATTTCTAACCGTTTTTGTGAACAAGAAGCCAACCGAATTATTAAATTTGCATCTACCAAAAGCTGGGGAAGAGGGCTCATTTCTTGGATAACAGAACTGTATGGAAAACTTTTTAAAAGCTTTGGTGAGGGACCCAAACACTAACATGGTAACACTGAAAAGGAATCATAGACGCCCTAGACTTGGGTTCTGAATGTCCAGCACACGGGTTGGGACCCAAGAAGCCAATACAGCGATCTCTGTGGAAAGGACTTGGAGTGCTGAGTTCACTCCCAAGTTCATAGGAAAACTTCCAAAAAATGCTGCTGCAGCTGAAGTCACGTTCATGGCCATAGATGGTCATACAGCCCTAGAAAATGCTGGTCTCAGCAAATTAGAGGTCATCTGAGCCACCCTCTTCATTACGTGATGGGACTGAAGTCTTTAGAGGTTACCTGGAAGAACAGATAGAATGGATGTGATATTTTGATATCTCCAGCATTGGGTGCTGGTGATCTTGGGTGCCCACCTGGATCCACAGGAAGTCGCCGCCTGGAGAACTGACTTTGAGAAGGATTCCGAATCCTCGTGCAGGCTCAGCAGAAAGGAAGATGGTGAGAGTGAGTGATCCTGCCACGGTTCAGAGAGGGAGCCCGGGTAATGGTGAGGGTATGTGGTGCCCAGCCCCCACCGCGTGGAGCTTGCCTCTCGGGGTGCACTACGTGAGCTCCCGCTGTAAGCACCTGCAGCCTCTGCCTCAGCAGCGCCTCCTGGTCCACAGCCTGGGGTGGGCTGAGTGTCTCAGGGTGGAATCCTCTGCCACTGAGAGCCGACGGGCAAGTATCTCTAACTTCAGCCCCCTCAGTGGGGAACAGCCTGAGGTACGCCCTACACTGTCACCCAGAGGTGGCCAGCGGCCCGCACAGTAACCTGCTCAGCAGGGCACCCTCGGCTGAATTCCTTTATTTCTCACCTCCCCACCCCTACAAGTGCTTCCTGGAATCACCTCCCAAATAAACTCGCATTCTAATCCTTATCTCGGGACCCGCTCGTGGGGGAGCTGACCTTCTGGGAGGTTGCCGTCCTGCTAGAACAAAGGAAATTATACCCTTTCCCAGCGCTGTGGCCCAGTCAAGCACTTGAGCGCCCGGAAACTGACAGGCCAGGATGAACCTGAAGGCAGAGACCGGGCTGGGGAAGGGTCCGTGACTGTCAGCCAAGAAGGAAGAGCTCAGGTGGAAAAGGGTGTTGGACCTGAGAACTAGAGACCGCTGTCTGCCAGGATCTGAAGGTGGTTTGGTGCCGAGGTTATAAACACAGACTTTGCTTGGTATACCCATCAGAGCCGCCCTCCGCTGTGTGATCTTGGGTAAGTTTTATTATTGTTATTTAGCTTCTCTAGAGCTGTAACTATAATGTCAGAACTGTAATAATGTCTACCTCTTAGTGTGACTTTGGGAACTAAATATGATAAAGCCCAACCCATAGTAAGTACAAAATAAACAGTCCGTGTGAGAAAAATCAGACGTCTGCGCAGGCTCCTGGAGGCAAAGCTGGAGCCCGAGTTAGAACAGTGAGGGCAGTCGGAGGCGGGGGTAAGTTACCGGGAGTGGTCATCCTTGTAAATCACACTAATCCTTTGTGCTGTTTGGGGATGAGATGGGCTTCCTTCCTTACCAGCAGCCAGGCTGTGGGCGGGCCTGGGGTAGATGATCTCTACTGGCCGAGATTCCAACTGCCCCCTGCCTGCTCCTGTTCCCGACCCACCGCCTTCCTTCTGCCGGCTTTCTTCGTGACCTCCTCCCCTTCCCACCCAAAGCCCTAGATTGTTTAAAATCCCCAGATTCCTTTGTTTTCCTTCTTTCTGAACATGTTCCCTGTGATGCCCATCTTAAGAAGCTAATCCAGTGCTGCCTGGAAATGGCCCTTCCTTCCCCATCCCTCAGCACTCCACCCAGGGGGTGCGACTGTGTCCAGCCCCGAGGCAAGCCGCCCAGCTGCACAGCTTCAGGGGAACCTACGAAGGACACAAGCCACCCCCAAGGGTTCTGGGAGGGAGCTGAAAGAGGACTTCCTCTCTCCACTGATCTGGTCGTAAATGAAATGTCCATGAACAACTTGCGTGGCTGGCTGCCACAAAAGCAGTGTCAGGTGTCACCCCAGAGTGGGACCCAGCCGTCAGGGTTGTAGCACCGACAAGAATTTGCCCCCTTCCTTACCCTCCATGCAGTCTCCCTTCCTCATAGCCCCCTTCCCACACCGGAAGGGAGGGTTTGCATAGTTTTAGACTGGTTATTGTCCATCTACAGAGACCAGTGGAGGACCCTATCCTGCCAAGAGTTAATCCAGCTCAAGGTCATTGCAAAATTGGGCCCGAGCTATGTGTGGCCCAAGGCTGGCCACTGGAGAGAGCTGGCCCTGTGGTTAGAAAAGGCATCAAGGGTCCGGAGCACCAGGAGCTCCGGCAGAGGCTGGGAGTGGAGGCCAGACACGGAAGAACTGACGCTCCTCTGCATGACCGTGACCTCCACGTGGGCGAGGAGGCTCTGGGAGACGATGTTGCACTGAAGAAAACACTTCTCTTTCTTACTGTGGACTTCAACCGTGGACTCTGAGATGCAAAGCTGTGTGCCGTGCCCGGCAGCTGGCCACCGGAGGGTCACAGGAACAGTGAGATTTTGGGTGCACCTCAGAGTGGATGAGAGACTGCATCGGGGGGCAGTGCTAAACCTGAAGTGACAAGGCCCAGTATTTTCCTGAAAGTTCTGCCATCCCTGCTCACCTCCCCTGGTAGTATCTTCACCGAGCAGTTCAAAATTTGGGAGTAGCGTGCATTATTGTCCTGGGGGTGGGAAGCAGAGGGGTCTAACCCCGTGACACTGTAGTGGGATTTTTCCAGACGAAAGGTGTAATTTGTAACAGTTAAGATGGAGGAGGGTGGTTCTCTTACTAAGAAAAGGAAAGAGGGCTGATTTTCATGCAGGGGGCAGCCCTATAAAAATGGTAACTTCTTTATCATCTCTCTTAGACTCCGAGAATAGCTGTGATGAGCAACCAGGATAACATTTAGCTGTCACTCCCAGTCGCTGTCCCTAACCCGACACTTACCCACGCTCAGGCTCGCACAGGTGGAGTCCCAGGACTTCCTGCCGGGCAGTAAAGGCAACTGAGTCCTCCCAGCTCTGCACGGGGCAGGCTGGTCTCCACCCCCAGAGCTCGGGGGATGCCCAGCATTTCCACCCAAGGACGCAGTGTGCTTTTCCCATGGTTCATCACTGTCTTCATGTCTTCAGGAGCATGTCCAAGTTCTCCTCATACAGGTTTTAGGTATTTGTTATTAAAACATACTTATTTTATATGTGTCACCATTATTGTAAATGAGTCTCTGTTTTCATTGTATCTTCTAATTGGTGTCTTATTCTATACTATTTCAGTGTATTCTATTTCTCTGTATCCTATTCTGCGTATAGAGTCTATATGACTTCTGAGGTATTGTATACTTTTTATTTAATAAATATCTACTGTTCTTTGAGTTTTTAATCATAAATGGGTGTGAATTTTGTCAAATGTCTTTTCAACATATATGGAGAAGACCACATGACTTTTCCCTCGTATCTAGTAATATGATGAAGCACATTAATGCATTTAAGGATATTTAACCATCCTTGCATTCCTGTAATGAGTCCTACTTAGTCATAATGTGTTACTATGTATTCCTAGAACTATTCTTTTTTTTTATTTTAATCATTGTTCAAGTACAGTTTTCTGTCCTTTACTCCCACTCCAGCCCACCCACCCATCCCTCCCCACGTCCCTCCCATTTCCACCCCCTCCCCCAGTTTTTGTCCATGTGTCCTTTAAATTTGTTCCTGTAAACCCTTCCCATTCTCCCCTGAAATTCCCTCCCCTCTCCCCTCTGGTCACTGTCAGCCTGTCCTCTATTTCACTATCTTTGGTTATATTTTGCTTGTTTCTTTGTTTTGTTGATTAGGTTCCTGTTAAAGGTGAGATCATATGGTATTTGTGTTTCACTGCCTGGCTTATTTTGCTTAGCATAATGCTTTCCAGCTCCATCCAAGCTGTTGCAAGGGGTAGGAGCTCCTTCTTTCTTTCTGCTGCATAGAATTCCATTGTGTAAATGTACCATAGTTTCTAGAACTATTCTATGGTCATATATTTTTATGGGAACAAATATTAAGAAGATTTTACTATATGAATTTATCCATAACACTAAAAATAAATTAAAAAATAATTAAATGATAATGTACAATATTCCTCTCCCTTTATGTGCTAGGCCATTATAATTTTCTCAAGATTACTTCTAGAGGCTCTTGGGTAATTTCAGCAAGACCTTTGAGCAACCGACAATATAAATTATTGGGTTTTGCAGTTGTGAGCATATTCAATTAATCTGAGCAATCTTTAACTATATAGTCCCTTATTCGAGGAGTATGGTAGCAATACAGTTGTTTTTGACATTGAGTAATTTGTTGACCAGCAGCAGAAAAGCGTCTCCTACCACCACCATTTCTACCACATTTCCTCCTCTTCCTCAGGCCCCAGGAGAACAGGGCTGACCAGCATCAGCATCGTTTTATAGTTTCTATATTCTTGCTTGTAGACTCAACAATACCAGACAAATTCCATCCGTCACTCGCACCCTGGGAGGAATTCACCTTACTCCTGTGTGATGTGTATTCGGGCTTCCTAGATGATGAAGAAAAGAGTTGGGGAGCAGGGTTGGCCTTATGAAAAGACACATTAGGCTATGATATGCCCATCCATAAACATGGAGCACCAAAGACGTCCAATTGCATCGAAGGACTGAGCACGTGGGTTTACAAATTGAGGTGCTTAAAGGGAGAGGAAGCATTGTAAAAAGAAGGCGGACCCTACGTAGGAATTTTAAGGAGGTTGTAATCTTGTTGAAGATGGACTCTGCTACCAAGAACCAGTTAAGCAATTTATCAGTTAATAGCGGGGCTCTCATCAGCGTCCAGCGTTTGGAGGGTTGCCTAAAGCAATTTGGGCATGTAAATCACGAGCTATTGATGTTCTCTGTCTACTTCAATATTGTGTAAGATGCACGAAGAGATGATGATTTGCATGTGCGATAGCCAAAAGATGCTCTATTTTAGTCTCAAGACAACATGAAATGGAAAGTTGTTCTGGTGTTAACATTGCTCTTTTGGGATATCTGGACAAGGGAATCCAACATACCCTTCTATATGTAGCGACCCATAAATTTTCGCATCTGTAGAAAAGGAATAATAGTAACTACTTTGCAGGGTTGTTTTTAGGATTAAGATTATTGCTGCAAATCACTTGGAAAGTCACTGACCTTAAATTCCACGCCATCTGCTGAGCCACGTTGCTACTGCTCTTCTCATAAAAACTCCTTACAAGGGTTGGTCATTCCTGCAGTATCCCAAGACTTCCTCTCTTACTCTTCTCTTGGACTTGTCTCTCTTTTAAATATTCATCTATCCCTACGTGGCCTTACACACTTCTATGGCTTTAAACACCATCTGTGACGCCCCAACCCAATTTAAACCCTTACTGCCTATTCAGCATCTCCACTTGCTTGTCTAATTAACATCTCAACTCAACACTGCCCAACTACTGATACCCGATCACCTTCCCCACATCCCTCCCCCCAACACACACACACACACACCCATACCCTCTCCCCCCAGGCTTTCTCTAGCTCAGTAAATATCATTACCATTTACTCACTTGCTCAGGCCCAAAATTCGGGACTCACACCTGACTGCTTTTCTTCCCTCACGCTCTTGGGCGCTCTTGGCAGATGAGCATAAGTTAGATAAGTGAAGACCTGGATTCAAGGCCAAGAGCATGGCCATGGGCAAAGGCCCACATGAAAATAGATGGAAAGTTGAGAATGGTGAGTAGCGGAAAGGCAAGTGGAACAAGGTAGCTCAAGGTGAGTTTGGAAGGACAGTTTGGTTATAGACAATGGCTCTCCTTGCATAAAAACTTTATTCTTTGGGCAACAGCAAGTCATTGAAAGAATGTGAGCCTGATCTGACTGACCATTGGTTTAGGAAAAGAACTTTGACAATGAATTTAAATATGAGAAATTAAAGATAGGGAAATGAATTACAAAACTATAACAATAGTTCAGGTAAGTAGGACGAGAATCTGAGCTAGACAGTGAAGCTGTCTAGTACACACAGTGGAGAAAGGGTGAGAGACATGAAAACTCACAGTCCCCAAAGCAGGAAGACTCGCCGACTGGCCGTGGGATGAGGGAGAAAGAGGAGCAGAAGAAAGTTGTGTTTCAGGCAGCGCTTCTTGGAAGACGGGATTGCCATGAACTGAGGTAAAGAACAGTTGATGGTAGGCACATTTTTAGAAGGAAAAAATGAAGTTGGTTTGAGACAAGTTGACTTTGAGATACCTGTAATGTACTGATGGAAATTTCCAGCAGAATCTGAAGCTCAGAAGGAAGGGCAAAAACCAAGGAAGTATTTGAATATCCTGACCCTTCGGGGAACAATGACTATAAAGATGATGTGAAAATGTGTTGGAGCAGATTAAATCGCCTGAGAGAAAGAAGATCGGACGACAGGGCCTTGGAGCATCCATCTCTTCAGCACAAGAAAGAACAATCACGCAGAAAGACCGAAGTAGGGAAGGCCATCGGGGAGTAAGTGTCCTAAAACCCAAGCGAGAGGGAGGCGCAACAAGGAAGAGGCTCGTTTCAACATTGGACGTTGCTACCAAAACGTAGAGCAGAATGAGGGCAGAGAAAACGCTGTTGGAGTGGGCAGTTCACCTGCGAGGGGAGTTTTAACGAAGCAGTGGGAACAGACGCCCCGCCACAGGGCTGCAGGGCGAGCGCGAGGGCAGTGACGTGGGAGAGCCCCGTGGTCCCGAGTCCTTGCTCATCACCACAGACATTTCCGTGCTCCAGTTCCACAGTTCTCTCGTCGTCATGCGGGCACCAGTGAATCTTTTTGTCCTCCTGTCCATGCATGTGACCGTTTGTTACAGGCGTATGAAATATGCCTGTGATGACAGTTCTGTTCTGCTTTTCATCGTGGTTCAAAACCAAAGCCTAAATGTTATCCCAACAACATCATTTGGATGACACGGATAATCACGTGTCCGTTCCAGGAAATAAATGTCTGGGGAGTAAAAGCTTTCATCCTGCGTGCCGTGAAAAATGCTTTTCCTGATTTGGGAAGTCTTTCAGTAGTTCAAGAAAATCCTTTACTTCCTCTGCAAGAGGGAGGGGCCCCATGATTGGGGGAAACGTCACCTCGGTGGAGGGACTCATATTCTCTTGGTAGCACAACGAAGTGAAAAATAAGAACCAGAAGGTCTGAGAGAGGCTGTAGCAATCTTCTTGGTGGCTCTGACTTCACATTTGCCACAACTATCATAAATGAACAGATAATGTCACAGCAAAGAGGTTTAGCAAGAGAGAGAAAGGGAGATGGGGTGGGCTGGGGTGGGGTGGGAGTACAAGTCAGTGACCGAGAGTAGCCCCCTTCCGCCCCAACTGTGTCACTTTCAACTGACCACGTGGATACTCCCACCTGGCCCACAAGGGCATGTGCTTTAGGTCAGTCCTTACACTGGCCTGCCCACCTTAGGAATCTACCCTGGGCTTCTAGTGCAGCTCGGAGTCTGTGGGCAGGAACCAGGCCCAATGCCTCCGACTGCCTGCCCCTCGGCCTACTGCTTGCCGATGAGACATAAACGTGACAGGTATGCTGGAACCTCACTGAGACTGCGTGGGCTAGCTGGGAAGCCTCCCCACTGTGGAGACAGCTGGGGCACATCCGTCTCATCACATGCCTGGACTCAGGGCTTTCCTAGCAGGGAATACTCAGATGCCTTTACCAAGTTCCCTTGCAGGGAAGCGTCTCCCCGGTGACGCCGTCTCCTCAGGCCTGGAAGAGGCCATTTGTGTGCCATCCCTTAAGTGTCAAGGCCCCACCTAGAAAGACAGCAGTCTGCGCAAGCCCTCTGCGTTCCCAGTTTTCCCTGGGTGAATAATAAGTCAGATGCGGCTTTCTGTGCCTTATGTGGGCCATGCTGTGGCACAAAGGGTTGTCTCCATTTTCTTGTTCTTTCACAGGTGGCAGCATGCCGTTTGCCTCCTTCTGACCTCGTGATTACTTACTATCTCCTATGTTTAGTAGGAATGCCTTGCTTTATTGGCATCTTGATCTTTTTTAAACATCCCCTGATACCTCCACGAGCGTCTTTGCCCACATCTCTCCAGTTCTGCCCGTGTTCCTCCGTCAGCGAGTTCCTACTCGTCCTACTTGCACCGAATGGAGCGCTCTGGGCCGACACGGAGCACCAGGCGCTTCCATCTCCGTGACGGAAGACTGTCGCCGCGTGTTTTATTTACTGAAGGCTCCCCGGGAAGCAGAGAAGTCTCTGTGCCCAGCTCCCCTGCCCTGTGGCTGCTCCAGATGTGCGCGGTGGAGGGGCCCGGATCCCCCACTGAACACGGAGATGGTGCCCAGAGAGCCCCGCCCCAGCCTGGCCCGGATGTATGTAAATGACGAGTGTGCTTTAGAAGCTCCGTGAGTTCACCCTGGAGCTCTCCAGGGATCGGGAGCTGCCTCTTTTCTTTCTCCTCTAGACAGGAAATGCAAATAAATGAGTGTGTGTTGGGGGACATGGGAGAGAGAGACAGAGAGGATTAAACAATAAAAGCCCCCAGTGGGGAGCATTGGTAACAATTAGGACACCGGTAACTGAAGTTGGGTGGAGGGGAAAGAGAATGGCAAACCAAGGGGACGGGCACCGAGGGGCTTTGCTGGGACCTGCTGTGTAAGGGTGCAGGCTTGCAAGGCGTAGTAGGTCCTAGACATCTGGTGACAGAACACAGACGACGACAATATATTATAATCATCACACTTGCTGAGAGATTAGTGCCTAATGGTTCCAGCCACTGAAAGGGTCATTATGTCACGTGACAGAAGCGCTAATGATCGCTACAATAGCAATCACATCACACCATACAAATCTCTCCAATTAACACACACACCTTAAATTTACAGCGTTGTATGTCCAATACTTCAATGAAAAAATGTTGACATGCACCTTTGGGAAGGAGACCAAAAGCTGGGGGTAACCCACATGGGTCTGAGAGCTACATTCTCACCTTGCTTAGGGGGTAAGACTGTGAAGTGGGCGGGGCGCCGACACGCAGGGCCTGGTCTGGCCAATGGTCCACTCTGCACTTGGGGAGGATGCAGTAGACAACCCTTGGGTGTTTATGGGTATCTACCCTTCGGCTATACTGGCTGAAGGGATGAAATGCAAGTTCTCTAAAGTACTTTCTGCCTCCACCTTTCCTGTCCTCCTGCGTGTCTGAGACCACCATGGAAGTTGGGGGAAGAGGGTAGACTGAACCACAAATTGAAAACACCTTCTTTTTTATACACTAACCACCACCATTGCCAAGTCCCTCCCAGGAGTGGCCTCTTTGGGAAGGCACAGCAGTCCTGACTGGGTTCCTCTCCCCCTCAGAATGATTCTCTTCACTCCCCATCCTCCCTATACTAGTTCCCTCATTTTTATTTTATTTTATTTTATTTTTTAAGCATGCAGTAATGAGATTTTATTTATTAGAGAGAAGGGAAGGGAAGAAGAGAGAGAGGAGAAACATCAATGTGTGGTCGCCCCTCAAGTGCCCCCTACTGGGGACCTGGCCTACAACCCAGGCCTGTGTCTTGACTGGAAATCGAACCGGTGACCCCCTAGTTCGCAGACCCACACTCAATCCACTGAGCTACACCAGCCAGGGCAAGTCTCCTCATTTTTAATTGCCTGTAGATGTTGCTTTGTGTTTTAGAAGCCTTTCATTCACATTGATGTCTCTGAGCTCCTCCACAATCAGGAAAGACAGGCTTCATGATTAGCGACTTCACTGGGCAGGCGTTCAAGGACCGAGGAGACAAGTGGTCGGCCGAGGGTCACACAGCTGGCAAGTGGAAGTGACTTCAGTCCAGATCTTTGGCCTTTGAACCCTGGATCTGCAGGACCCCACATTCTTCATCCGGAGACCAAACAGCGTGGGCACAGACCGATAGCGCCGTTGGTGGAAACCACTGAAATGCACCTGCCAAGCAGACACCACTCGTTCTGAACAGTGGGAACGGCACCGCTGTGGCCTGCCTGACGCGGTTACTGTGGATACGTTCATGACAAGGGGAGGAACACCACACGGTCCATCGGGCTGCCCCGTACTTGGTGGGGGATTCCCCCCGCAGGGGAAGGGGCTGGTTATCACCTCCCACCCCACCCCCATTCTCTCCCTAATGCCAGTGTGGCACTGTTCCCTGCCTTTTGTTCTGGTATCCCCACTCCTGGGAACTCCTCCTGGGCATGTAATTCAAAGGAACGAAAAAGCTGAACACATAAAGGTGTCATAGCAGCTTTATCTATAACAGCAAAACACTGGACAGGTTTAACACCCAATTACAGAGGAGTATCGACGTTACGGCAGGTCAATTTGATGGAGTAAATATTATGCAGCCATAAATACAATGACCGTAATGATTACATTGCAAAGGGGAAAAGAACACAACGTCAAACATAAACAGCAGAATAAAAAGCATGCTGGCTACGGTTTACATTGTTGTACGGTCCAGGGCTGGAAGAATGAAGATAGTGGGTTCTAGATGAATCTTTTCACAAAGCTTCCTTTCCATGTTGTTCTTCCAAATACAAATCATACAGGAAACACAAGATAATAAATAACGATTGGTCAACATTAGCCCAACTGCTGTTGTGGGTCTGTGTGCGTGTGTGTATGTGCATGTGCATCTGTGTGTCTCTGTGTGCATGTGTGTCTCTATGTGTGTCTGTATGTGCTTATGTGTATATAGTCTAATAATTTATCATTTTCATTACTTGCCAGATAAGTTTCCCTAAGATTTTTAACCTCTGTGCTCATAAATTCGTGCATCTACAGGAAGAGCAGTTTTTATAGAAGGACACCCAAAAACGTTTCTCGAGCGAATGAATGAGGAGACCGTGGGGAGGGAAGGTGTCTGTTGATGGGCGGGAGCTTCGTGGCAAACAGTCACTTTTGAAACTCTTGGAAAAAGGGCAGAAACGTCAAGAAGTCCTTCCGGGTTACAGTGCTAACGAGGGAGGCAAAGCCGCTTCCCCACTGCCCTTTGCACTGCCGCCTGTCATGACCCCCTGTCTATAGTGTGCAAATGTGTGCAACACGTGCATTGAAAAGCACGCTTAATTGAATAAATGACAGGTGGAGCACGTAGCTCCTAAGGGACAATGAGAGACAGGTATGACTCCGTTTCCCCACTCCCCACTCTGCCCACACAGCCAACCTAGGGGGCTCTGTGTTCTGGGGTCCAAAGGAAGGAGACGTCATCAGACACCCACACCCGGGAAGGAACTGGGGCCCCAGCAAGGGCTGGATTTGTGGTGCTAAACCACCAGACACAGTCATTTAAGAAATGTCTTTGAAATGATGGTAGTTACAATGACAACGGTAATTACTTTCCTTCAAATCATTGGATCGTTGCATGTCATAGCTGGTTAGGACCTTGGGAGCCCAGCACCATGCTGGGCACATACTAGGTGCTGAACAGGGTGTGAGGCCCGCCTGGGACCCAGGAGACCTGGGCCCATGTCCCAGATGCTCCCAGCCTCCATGATTACGGCTTTCACTTAAAGAAGTTAATTTATGTTATTTTCTAAATAAGGAAACAGAAGTACTTGATACCAAATTTTTTAAAAGAGGAATTCAGTACAGAAAAAGTGACTATCCTGGCTGCCCCCTTTCCCCTGGCCACCTACCTGGGTCCCTTTCCAGCCCTGTCTCTGCAGGCCCAGGCCAACGTGCAGAGAAGGACGGTTTCAGCAACTTCAAAGCACCCCGTAGTGTAAAAGTGTCCTGACAGTCTGCACTCGGTGAACATTTAGGTTGGCTCCCATTTTGCTCTTGCAAAGCATGGGACTGTTAAAGAGTAAACTGAGGCATACTGGACATTTTAAGAGTTCATCTGAGCAAAAACCAGTTCAAACAGGGCAGTGCCAACCTGGAAGTGGTTGGGAGCAGCCCACGACCTTCAAAGAGAAAAGGCAGAGAGCAAGGGAGTGAGTGATTGGTTGCGGTTCTCAGCCGGTTGAATGTTTGTGACTGGTGGTCCTCAGGTTTCGATTTCAAGTCCCTGAAGACGTGTTCAGGCTCCCGCTTTGCTCTGCTTTGCTCACGTCGGCCTCCCCGGCATTGGAGCCACCTCAGCCCAGTGGCCTCCTATTAATTTAACGGGATGACGCACGCCTGCAACTCTGCACATGCGTGAGAGCATCTGTGGTTCACGTTCCCACCTGAGGAACTGCCAGGAAGTGAAGCCGAGGAAGCTGATTGGACAAGCCTAGACACCTGTGCCTCAGTCGGGATCAGGTCCCATTTACGAACTAACGTACGGAGATTTGACAATGAATGACGACTTCCTATCAGAACACCTGACGTCCTTCTGTTTATTAAATTCTTCTCTTGAGCCCTTTCCCTTACAATGTTCTTCATCGAAGAGTTCTACATTTTAAAGTTAATTTTATTTCTAGCCGTTTGCTCTTTATTTCTGTTATTTAAAATAGAGTCTTTTCTTACCTTTTATCTTTGGGTTATTTTTTGTGTATATAAAACCTATTGATTTTTGTCACTAGTTGTGTTAATGGTATAAAAACATTCGGTTAGTGCTCTTAGGTTTTCTAGCCCGCAGTGAATGTCCCCAGTGAGTATTAATGTACCTCCTCCTTCCCAGATTGTAACCAGCATTTCTTTTCCTCGCCTGAGTTAGCCAGTATCTCCAGCAGAATTTGCCAGTGGTGTCGGTGGGCACGTTTGGCTTGGCTTTTTCCCACATAACTGCTAATGTTATTTTCAATTTCCTCAATCAAAGGCTCTGGAAGAGAAAACTACATTATTTTCTGATTGGCTGATGCCTGAAAGTAAACACATACGCCATTGTGAAGCATCGCTTTATTAGAGATGTTCTGTGTGATGTAAGTTACCGTGCAATTACACAAAAAGATGAGATGAATGAACCTGACCAGCTTTTCCTGTTACACTCCGGAACACACACACACAAAGTTAAAGGTGCACCCTGACATGGATATCGGTTTGGATTTCATGTGAGAGAAAGTCAACTGCATGAAGCAATAAATTACACGACAAAATCCAAAGATTAGGAAAGGCGAGGACGTTCAAAATCGAAGCATTAGGTTGCATTTCCAAGACCCTGTGTGGACCAAGATGCACAGGGCTGCTTTCTCACATGCTTCCTGAACCCCACCAGGTGGATGGGGCTTGTCAAGGAAACCCATCCAGGCTCAGGCAGCCGCGGTGGCTGCTGGCACGGCTTCCAAGGCTGATGCAGAACGAACGGCCGGTGAGGACGGTGGCGGTGGGCAGGTGTGCAGGAGCCGGTCTGAGCCTGGACGTCACGGCCGCAGAACAGCGGGGTCCTGCTGCGGGTGGGAAGCCAAGGATTGCCGGGCTCAGTTTCTCCGGCTCTCAGGACAGGGTCCTGAGGTGACCATGCATCCTTATGTGAACAAATAAGCTCCACAGCTCGAGGTCCCAAAAAGACACCGAAGGGACCTTATGAAGGGCCCCCGCTGAGAGCGCCCCGCCTTCTCTGCTACGCTCGCTCAGCCGCTGACCAGCCCCGCATCTTGGAGAAAGTCCATCGGTCTCCCAAGGCTCAGCACCATCATCTCCAGCACCTACCTCCTGAGGCTGACATGAAAATTAAGGGGACACTGGTTAAAAGGGCTCAGGACACCCCCAGTGCAGACCCGTGAGCCCTGACATGTTCCCACGGGGTGGGGAGACCAGGCCGGCTGCAGAGGAAGGAAAGTCTCCCATCCTGCATACCTGTTCAGTTTGGGGAAAGATCATTTTAATCTTTTTTTTTAAAGATTTCGCTCATTTTTAGAGAGGGGAAGGGAGGGAGACAGGAGAGGGAGAGAAACATGGATGTGTGAGAGAAACATCCATTGGTTGCCTCTTGCACACCCCCAGTTGCAGCCCCCCACCCCCAAGCATGTGCCCTATCCGGGAATTGAACCGGCAACCTTTCGGTTTGCAGGCAATGCCCAATGCACTGAGCCACACCAGCTTCAAGAAGTTTGCAGGAACTGGGATTGTTGCTGATTGGGGACATGCCCCGACTCAGGCTGGTGCAAGGTAACTGGGCAGCCATTGAAACGCCAGCATCCCACCTGGTACGCAGTGGGACACACTGTTTATCGTCGCGCCGCGTCATCACAGAGACACCAGACTCTAAAGTCATCGTTTTCAGTCTGCGCTTTCACTCACAGTCTTGGCTGTCTCTACAAAAGCTTCAATTGTTGTTGTCCTTGTCTCGTTGCTTTTAAGTTCAAACATTCATTTCTATTTATGTTTTCCTGGCAAAAACTCCCCTGTATCATGGGTGGAGACACCCAGACCCAGGTCTTCCAGGGCCACAGTGGCCGAAGAGAGGGGGCTTGCCCTGAGAAGGCCGTGCGGCCAGAGGAAGGTCTCCGGCCTTGGGCTGGCTTCCCGGCTGCCGCGAGACCAGCAGAGACGGCAGAGGAATGGCAGCAGCTGGGGAGAGCAGCGCGTGCCTGCCCGGCACTTCCCCGTGGTCGGGCATCTCAGCCAGGAAAAGAGCACGCCGCCCGCTAGGGGTGGGCGCTAGTGGGAGAGCCCTTATTCGGGGCCCGCTCAGAGCAGCCATTAGCCTGCAGAGCGCTCCAACACGCCGTGGCCTCACAGGACACCCACGAGGGTTTGAGTGATGCAAAAACACCCGAGTTAGCGACCCGAAAGGCGTCTTGTGTCTGGGGGCTTTTTAAAATGACACGGGGCAAAGGAAGGATTCGTTATTGGCACTAGGGTCAGCCCCAACTCTCCCAACTCCTGTCCCCTGGAATTAATTCAATGTGTGAGGACTCTGAGTGCCACGTGACTAGTAACTGACCATTTTTAGAGGTCATTATAACTAACTCAGGGATTCGGTTCATCACTGGAAGACCAAGAATTCCTGGGAAAAATTAATTGTACTTATTATTAAAATGCATTAAATATTTTCAAAAATGCTCAAGGAAAGACTGCGGGAAACACCATCAGCGAATTCAGAGGCTGCTTTTGCTCTGTTCCCTGGAGACTGGCCAAGCGCTGGCTTCCGCGGGGCGGCTCCCGACTGGGGACAGAGCGGGGTGCCGCACGGGAGGCTAGCGGAGCGCCAGCTGCCTTCTGGAAACAAGAGCGGGACGGCAGGAAATGACAGAAACCGCCTCGTGTCTACACGTCCTCGTGAGGGCAGGAGCATCACGCATCTTGTGAGCAGAAGAACAGAAGAGTTCGAAAGACAGATCAATGGTCTCCGAAACGTGGCAAGTATGGAAAGTCACTGCTGTGCAGGAGTCTGAGTTTGGGCTCAAAAACTCTCTCTCTCTCTCTCTCTCTCTCTCTCTCTCTCTCTCTCTCTCTCTCTGAGGGTGTAAATCAGCACTTGGCCACGCCCCCTGCGGAGAGCGCTGTGTAACACTAACTTGGTGGGCTATTAGGGTTAAAACGAAAAAAAATCTGTGATCCATCAGACTCGGGAAGTATGGGGTCAGACAAAAATCACAGGGTCTTTTTCCAAAGCCCCCCCATGGACCAGTGCGCCCATGTGCTCCGTGGCTCTCCAGGTGGCAATTACGGCCCGGGGCGTTTCCCAAACGTCCTCAACCAGGGAGGATTCCATGTTCGTGCAGCATCTCTGGGAGGCCGCCTCCCCCCATGCACTGTGGGGGGTGCTGCTGAACTGGACTTAGCCTGTTTTATAGCTGCCTCAGCAGGGAGGGGCTCTGACGCCCCCCTAACAGAGGACTGCATGGTATCACTGAGCACCGCACTGCCCTAGTGAGTGCTATACTGTCCCAGCGAGCACTCACTGCCCTACTAAGTACTGCGTCGTCTTAGTGAGTGCCGCACTGCCTAGCCAAGCGCTGTCCTGCCTTACCGAGCACTGCGCTGCACCGAAGGTTCTACACCAGTGTCCCATCCGACACTGCATGAACCGGGTTCAGGAGGGAGGGAGGGAGGCTCAAAAGTTCATTCGCATGGCCTCAGCCACTCCCGCCCCTGCTCCCTTCCTGCACTCGCCCTTGGAGCATTTTAGAACATCCCGACAGCCCCCAGGGGACAGGCTTTGCCACACAGAAAACGGAAACGCCGCACACCCCCTGACAGGTAGGCTGTTACCCGAAAGGTATCTCGTGGAATTTTTTATGTGAATTTGAGATTGCAGTGAATTCTCATCACAGGGGCCGTGATGGGAAAAGCTGTTCATGCCAGTTGCTGGGGTTAATTAGCACCTTATATAATGCACCTGGAGGATAGTGACACAGGTAGGGTGGGAGCTACATCTACGTTTGGTTTCCTTTTTATAGGGTCTTAACTCAGAAGACATTTCAATTGCCACAGCAAGCACAATTGTACAGGAAAAGAGGTGCTTTTTCCGGAGAACTCACCCCAACTTCTGTCTAAAGGGGGCTGAGGTGAAAACATTTTCAAATGCTGTCCATGTCCTCCCATTATCGACACAGGAAAGGTGCCCCCAAGTGACTGGTAGAAGGAAATCGGGCCAGTGGTCCCCGCCACCCGCACGTTCCCCCTGTGGGCCCGTCTCAGCCCCAGGAGAGCGGCCCGGGCCACCGTCGTGCTGGGAGACCTCGCGCCCCATGTCCCCGTCACTGGCCCAGGCACACGGGTGAGAGGTCGGGGGGGGGGGGCGGGGAGGCGAGAGCAACCCCTGAGGGTTCTCAGGGGACGCACAGTCACTCACCCTGCTTCCACTGCCCCGCACGCTTCGGGCAGCGCGTCCAGGGCACCAGCCGTCACGCAGGAAGCCGCCGCCTCTCTCTCTCCTGCCTCCTTCGCTGGCTGGAGCTGCAGGATCATGGCCTGCAGAGTGTCCTTCACCATCTGCAGCTCCCTCCTGAGACACTGTGCGCCCTCGTTAAGGGACATGCGGGAGGCGACAGCGACCCTCCGCAGCCCCCGGGGGGCCTCGGGGGGCGTGCACGCCGGCTGGAAGCGGAAGGGTGCTGCCGTGGAATGGCAGCTTCAGGTTCTCACCGATCGTAGGAATTAAATATTAATACGCATTTTACACTTCCTTGAAGAGGTACTGCGATTTCTACAAGGCCTGCGGCTTCATCTCAAGTGAGGTTTCAAAAAGGAAACGGAAGCGTCAGCTCTTAGACTGAGACGGGGGCCACCTGGGACGCTCCATGAGACATGGCCTGTGTGGCAGTGACTCCCGCCGAGCCCCCAGCTGGGGCCGGGGGTGGGGGGGCACCGCCACAGCACATGCTCTGGCAGCGCAAAGGCCAGGAGGCCGGGGACCAGAGTCTCCCCGATACATCCGGGTATTGCGGCCCCCACAGGTCCAGGCTCCAAGTCGTGAGTTACGGTCCCTGTCGGCCATCGGCCAGCCTTGTGGACTTGTACATCACTTTGCATCTCAGTTTTCTTACGAAACAATGACTTTTAAACCCCTGTGGCTTCTAATCAGCTGCCACGTGTTACTAAACTCGCAGGGACTTGTAAAATAGCCCCTCGGGGGCTGGAGATTTGACAGAATGCAGGGAGCCTGCCTCTTCCGGGTCAGTGTGTCTTCCTTAAACTGTTGGGGTCTCAGTCCCCTAACCTGCAGAGTTGCCGCCGAGGCAGCGGGAACAATCACGGGGAGCTCAGCACAGGGCCACGGGGGGCAACTGGGGCTGTCCCTCCCTCAGGAAGTGGGCCGTCTGCCGGGTGTCTGAGCTGGGGAGCAGGCACCCAGGGGCGGCTTTTCTGGCTGTCCCTCGGGACCCTCTGCTCCTCCCCGCTGTGCCCGCAGTGGGAACAACGCTAATGCCAACGCAGGACGAGGGAGGGGCTGAGTCTGTTCATGTAACCAGCACGCTAACCGGACCTCATCCCAGAGGAACGAAGGTGAAACAGAGAGATATCTTTCCACCATTGAAACATCTGTCAGTCGTCACGCGGGGTCAGACCGGATCGGAGACGGAGACAACGCAGAGCTGTGGGGAACGGAGCCTGCAGAGATGCCCCCTCTCACAGTCTGCACTGCAGTGTTCTTCTATTTAAGGACAATGTCAGCGCAATGTCAGGAGAAAAAGACAACCTCAGGTTAGGATGTACAAAGGTTTCTCTTTAAAAAAAAAGAAAAAGAAAGAAATGCCAGAGGATCCTGGGTATTATGCAAATGACCCTCTCTTAAGCGAAAATGCTGAACCACCCTGAAAAGCTTTTGGCAGCTTTCATCCTCCTGGAGCTTCACCAGGCTTCCTCATTTGTGTCATTTATGTACATTTACTACGATGGCTCACTCCTTGCACCTGAACTTGGGAAGGAGGGTAGTGTGAAGGGGGTGCAAGGAAGAAAGAATCTGATGTTTTTTAACAGCTTCGTTTCCTCCATTTCTCAGGACGGCTCTGCTGCTGTTTAGTGAAAACACAGAGGACTTTGCACAAGCAGAAGCCTGAGTGGTCCCAGACTGAACACCGAGCTGCAATCTGATCACAAAGTCATGCTACGTTTACAAAGAGCACGCCCAGAGCTTAGGCAGTTTATGAATCCTGACGAACGCCTCAGAGTTAATGACCACTGGCGTGCGCCCTGGGACTACACGCCCCTGTTCGTAATATGCTGAACGACGACAAAGGTTTTGAGGGAGAGAAACGCAACCCAAACGCGATGCTTCTTAAAGAACTCGTCCAACTCGGGCTTGGGCGGAACACACACACACACGGCCAGGGGTTTTAAAGCGAGAAGCCACAAAAGAAGAAGAGTGAGTCCTACAACTGAAACGTCACCGCCCCTCACACAAGACCCCACTGGCCCATCCGCAGGAGCCCGAAGGCCACGATGCCAGGGCGTGACCGCCTACTCTGTGAGGCTGGCCGATCACCTGCCACTTTAACAGTCCCACTTGTAAAATGCAGTCTTGTACCTTTGTCAAAAAGGTATTCTTCTCTTATGAGCACAGCAAGAGAATGGAGGCTAGTTTACTAATAGAGCAGATCAGCAAACGCCATCCGCTCTCACCGGGGCCAGGCACCAGAACTCCCAGGAGCCTCCTGGAGAGAGCCCGTGGGGCAATAATCATCACCAAAATGAGTAAGAGAACCAACCTGCCTGCAACTCCAAAACATTTTGAATATATTGAAGTGGAAGAGAAAACAGGAGAAAATGTGAAATGGGGTGGGGTGGGGTGTTGCAGAACAATTTGTAGGCAAGGACCCTAATTTTGCCAGAGAGAGAGAGAGAGAAGAGAGAGAAACATAAGTTGTTTCCAGCCAGAACAGTGCCTTGGAGAGACATGGTGGTGAACTTGCAGGCGCTGACCCTGGGAGGGAGACGCAGCCCTTTTGCCTCCTTCAGTCACGTTGGCCATGGACGTGCGCCCTTGCGTGTTTAGGTCCATGTGTTCCTAAAAGAACCCCCTTGGAACATTTCACCATAAGCAGTTGGGGAGATGAAAGCACAGGTCTCTTCATTCTTCCCTGCACTCCTGCAAGTAGTCAAATGCTTCCTGAGCTCCTACTGTGTGCTGAGACCTGGACGTGGGAAGGGCAGGAGTCACACAGTCCCTGCCATCGTGGAGCTCCGGTGCCTGTGAGCGGAGCCCAGGACACCCACACGAGCACACACAGAGACTGGATAGGGGACTGGGAGCAGGGCAGGACGTGAGCACGCTGGCTGCTCTTGTGTGTAAGAGACGGAGGGGCCACGGCAGAGGCATGGCGACCAGGGGGCTAAGCAGTAACGCAGACCAGACAGTCTGGACCCAGGAGGCAGCAGTGCTGGCGGTGAGAGGTGGTCGGACTCCGGAGGGTTTGAAGACAAAGCCAGCAGCACAGGGCGACAGACCAGACAAGCACTGTGAGAGGGGAAACACATGGAGAACAACTCCCAGGTTTTAATCTAAAGCAACGAACTGGAAAGACGCACTTGCAGTTCATCAAGACGGAGAAGGCTGGGGATGAGCTGGGGTGTTTTCTGAATGTGGGGAGGAATTTGACTTCGGAGTGTCAAGTTGGAAAAGCCCATTTGTCAGCCAAGTGGAGATGGTGAGTAGGAAGCAGACAGGAAACCGAGGCTGGGGAGAGATCCAGGCTGCAGAAAGGCACCCACGGGTTACATTGAATGATGCATTTTTAAAAATATTTTCCTAGCATTTTCTCACTGCGTCTCATTTGATACAACTTACCAAAATCTTCAGCCTACTAAGTAGTAGAGTAGGACTAGAATCAGAATTTCTCATTGCTATTCCAATAAGCTCATGGTTGAAAGCTATTGATGTATTTGACCTTGACTTTTGTCCAAGAGCTGAGCAAACACAGTAACTCCACGTTGGAATGCCAGGGGTAGTCACTACATCTAAGTACACGTAAGATCTGACTGAGTCTGAGAAAGCCTGTGCCATAGAAACCTCTGTCACTGAGCACAAAGTTTCCTGCAACAGATACACCACCAGAGATCAGTGGCATCTAAGAAAAATGACACATTCATTATAATAATGGCACAAGAACTGACATGCCAACATCTTTAAAACCCCTTTGGAACCCAAGAGCATTCTTCACCAGCAGAAGACAGACTGCACGTGTATTAAGCAAGTGTGTAACTCCTTGATAGTGCACTTGCACCAACAGGATTCGCAATCAGTGAAGGGGTAAGACGGCAAAGCCCGAATCACCGGGATCACACAGGAACACGGCGGTAAGGCAATGCTGTCATTTAGGGCGGCTGTCTGCAAAGATCCCCCAAGTCCTCCAAAGGGGTCTTCTGTTTATACGTGAAAATGACTGAGTGTTGTGCTTTCAGTTGGGTGGACAAGAGATCATTTCAGCCAGCGAGTCAGAAGGAGGTCTTAACTTCCACCTGAGACCCTTCGGTTCAAAGAGAAATAACAGGGCCTCCTTTGAAACTGCTTCTCATCGGCTAAAGCGCTTCCTCACATCAGCAGCCACGGGGGCCAACAGGCCGGGGACACTTACCTTCAGGGAAAGCCAAAGGTGAGGGATACAGCTGCTCGAGAGCAGAGAGGGAAGCCTGCCCCCGCCACGCCCCCGCTTCACAGATTTGGTGCCTGTGCAGGGTGCCCTTTGTGAGGCCTGCCCGGTGCCGACGCCGCATGCCCAGACCCTCACCCAGGCTTCCTGTTCCCCGCCACTCCCATCGGTGGCAGCCACGCCAGAGGGCCATGGCCACCAGACCTGCCTCAGTCCAGCACACACAACGCCTTAAACAGCAACCTCCTAGGGTCTCGGTTTTCTGACCTATAAACTTTGAGAGTGGAGGAGACCCATGATCCTCACGGATCCCCCTCCAGCCCTTAGCTCTTGAAGCAGAAAAAGTTCTCCAGGAGACAGAGCAACTCCCCCAGACTGTTACTTTCGTCTGATCAAGCTACAAATTGGAATGCTGAACCAAACAGGGATGCTCAGGGCGTGCGATGTGGGTACAAGCCCCTGGAGGTACTCCGAGTGCTCGCGTGCCAGCAAACGCCACCAAAGTGAATCGACTGGGTGCCACGCATCCCAAGTATGCGGGGAGAACAGAACTGCAGGAGGCTCTCCGGACACGGCTGTGAGTGAGGCCCGAGATAGAGGCAGGATGTCCCTCTCCTGACTCAGAGGCAGGTAGATCTACCCTGAGGGCCTTGAAATATTCCAGAAGTGTCCCAATCCTAGGCACACTTCTTTCCTTCACAGTGTGCTGTGAGGGGTCCAAGAAGAAAAAGTGAGGAAAACCCCTGCTTCCAAGTGCACCGAACCTACATGGCGGCAGTCAAAGCGATGGGAACGCGAAGCAGCCATCATAGACACTCGAAATGTTTTTCAAAACCTGACTGCTCGTTAGGACCCCAGACGACTGTGAAACTGTGCTAGACTCTCGGCCTGAGGCTCCGGAAATCAGGCTTGACTGTCGCGCCTCCTGGGCCTGTCCTCAGACGCCAGGCGTGAGTCACCTCTCTGACGCCAGCTTGCCGGTTAACCTGCAAACTCCCAGACACTCGCCGCCGCGGTAGCTGACGGGTCGGCGCTGCTCCTTGGCCAGGTGGTGTGTGATTTAGGGAGCCTCTCAGGATGACAAAGAGACGTGGCCTGCTCCCCTCCTCAGATCCGCCTCCTTCCTGAGAGCTGGACACTCCCAGCAGGCTGCCCGTGGCCCCCCTGTGAAGTCAGGGTGCCCAGGGGGTCTGTGTGGAGAGCCCCCCCACGGCTGACTCCCGGACCCACTCTGTGGATGCGCACAGACAATGCTTTCTCATTCCCACAGTTTATGCAGACGCAGCAAGAAGGGGCGTCCCAGCATCCCAGGCTGGAATCTTACAGATGTGGGCTCGCATTGGTCACGTTCATGCCACATCAAATGCTCTGGAGGGTCGCACAGGGCGCTTAGCAGAATCCGAGGGAAACAGCGCCCCGACTGCGCAGTTACTTCTTTTGATGGCAAGCGTGTCTTTTCAGGCACACCCAGCTTTGTATCTCTGGTCAAGAACGGAAACGCGAACCCGTTGGAGTTTGTCTGGAGGACCCCAGCAGCTTCTCTGGCTCTCCAGAAAGGTTCTCATTTGAGCAAGGCCTGCCTCTGCAGAGTCTCGTAAATACCTGTCCCACGACCCCACACTCCACTCAAACCGGAGTGCCGCTTTCTGTGAGTTCGAAGTTACCTCCCTTGTGTTTACTCTCCATCAGTGACACGGAACAAATGCGGGCTTTGGAGGCGAGTGGGGGCTGAAATCCATCTGTGGTGTAGATTTTATCTCGGGGGGAGGGGTTGGCATCAGCGCCTAAACCAGTGCTCCCTGACCCTGGTCTGACACGGCCCCGGAATGTCCCTAGTTATCTCGGTGAGGATCAGCAAAACCCTCCAAAGACACGACTTCAATGAAATGCTTTTCACTGTAGCTACAAAGTTTTATAGTAACTGTGTGTCCCACAGAGTGGGCCTGTCCCTGTCCTTAGAGGCACAGCTGTCTCCTGATGCTCCAAGTAGGACCACGGGGCTCGTGGCTGCAGGATTCTGCCCCTGGTTAGAAGTGACCTTGGACCAGCCCCATCACTTCTAAGCCTCAGCTTTCTCGACGATCCGGTGGGGTAGCAATCCCCATCTATCCACAGCAGTTTATTAGAATTAAGTGGCTTTTCATAGAAGCCACCGTGTGGTTACTGATCAATTCCTTTAAGCATTTTTACAAAATAGTTCAATCAATTCGTCTTGAAACCTCTTACGGGATGTGGTTTGAGTTTGTGACATAAACGCTGAGAAGAGGGAGGCAAATGGACTTGGAGATGACACTTGTCGGCCTAAACCCAGCACGTGCTGTGTGAAGGGATTGTGTTACACATCCTTCCAGAATGTAGCCCCGCTGAGAACCCTGGAGGTCCACGTTACTGCCCGATGTAACAGACAAGGAAGCTGATGAACCAAGAGGCATATACGCCATCTGTGATGCTCCCGCAACTGAACCGGACTGGACAGGCCGTGGGAAAACTAAAGGGATCTTGTAGACACATAGCTCCACCCCCTCCAGGGCTCCTCCCCGCCCCCCAACCCTACGAAGGGGAAAACCCAGTGCCTTGGGGCAAGCTAACCTTCTAGAAAATTTCTAAACAAGAGACCGATGCAGGCTGGGGCTGCAGGTCTTGGAACTGCTACCTGGCTCCCTCTCCAGCCTGAGGGGCGTCCCACGGAGCAAAGCCCCACCAGGAAGCCCTCCACCTGCACTGGCCTTCTGCACATGCTGCTGCCAGATGCACAGCCACACGGCCACCTGCCCCATCTGCAGGGGCCACGCCCCCTTAGCAGTGCTCACATCTGTGCGTTCCAGGAAGTGGAATCAATAAAAATGCAAAACAAAAATTTTTCTGCTGCTTCTCAGCCAACTTCCTAATAGCTTGAATCCTAGATGTAGAAGAGGTGGGAAATCATGAAGAAAAAGTGTACTTTTAAAAGTTTTAAAAGTGTCTACTTTTAAAAGCTACCATGAACCATGTGAAAATAATAGCCAATTAAGTTGAGAGAACTTCCTGCTAAGTTTAATGAACAAGGTCAAAGATTTAAGGTTATAATGAGGAAGGAAACAGTGTTGGATCCGTCATTAAACTGTGGGTCTTAATGCTTATGAATAAGACTAATCCTTGGCCACCCAAGGCCACTTGCGTGTGCACGCACACACACACACACACACACACGCACACACGCACCCAAGATAAGGCATGGTAAGAACTGGAATTCTGAGGAGTGAGATAGCAATGAGAAGCAAAGACCAAAACAGCGCCATTTCGCACAAATGCATCTCATAAGAGGCACACTATTGAACAGGGAGGGTGCATGAACAGAGGAGTGTTTTTATCTGCAGTGTCACCTGTGACTAAATAAACAACTGAAAAGATACAGAATGGGGCCGCCCGTCCTTCATCCACCTGTGCACCCTCCATCTGCTCTTGAAGGAAATGGCCGGCGACAGGGTGACGGCACCCACAGATCGCCATGGGGCACACTGCTGCACTCGGGTGCACACCTAAGCCGTGTGTCCTCACACCGAGTCCCGTGCGAGAAGAAATCGCGCAGAAATCACACACTGAGTCCTGTTAGGTGTCATCCGCCGCTGCCTGTCACGTGGCAGAATTCTATGGTACGGAAAACCAAACGCGGATTTGGGTTCCTTAGTATTGAAAGAACCCCTGGAAAACCGAGCCAGTTGGGACCTACAACCTTCTGAGCCCCACGAACCCGGTGTAACACCCCGACACTGCGGTCCGCTTGGGTCTCACTGTGAGCGTGTTGAACCGTGGCTAATTTTTAATGGGTTTCATCATCAAAAATGCTGAATTACCTAACAAAAACGAGAGAGAAAACATTACGTACTGTATAGCCACAGCCACCTGAGGTATGGTGAACCAGATATACCCACAGTATCGATTGGTGTCCACGCGCTGAGGCACGGAACCCCTGTGAATTTTTTAAGACTTGTTTTTACAAAGAACCTGGCGGACGCTGAGTCTGCGAGATGGAAAGGATATGAATGAGATCTTCATCGTGATTCTGGATCGCCACATGAAGCTGGTCTTCCAGGTACAGTAACTTCTGGCCTATGGCTTCGCATTTTTCTCCAAGTTCTGCGGAAATGATGTACAATTCCTGGCCAGAGGGGGGAAAGAAGAAAACTCGTAAGTTACAGATTGTTTTCAGGGCCGCATCCATGTCAGCGATTCACCTAATGGTACCTGGAGGGAAGGGGTCCCAGCCGAGTTCTCTCAGCCACTGCACCCCGCCCCGGCAGAACCCAAGAGCACCTCTGTCCTCCCTGGAGATCGCTCTCGAGAAGACATGGACCAATTCCGGGCGATTACGATGAGCTCCGTCTCCATAGCTCCACAGGGTACCCCCCCCCTTACGTGGTCACTGCCAAATGCCATTTCCAGCATGGCAACTCCTGGAGCGGCTGTGTCCTAGGGGAAGCCTGAGTCTCCTGGCTCCATCCACAGGCAAACCGACAATGTCATAGGAATTCTAACCAAAGGGGGGCTGAGACAAGTCACGGAGCAGCTAGGCTGGCTATACGGACAAAGGGACATTCTGTAAGGGGACAGGGATGGGCGAGGGCACTGCACATTGGTTTACATGCTGGTCACAGTCCCTGAAAGCTGGGATATTGAGGGAACTTAAATATATATATAGCCACTGAATATACAGGTGTTATATATAAGATACTATATATAGGTGTTGTATGTAATGTCTGTATATATATATAGCCACTGTATATAACACTGTGTGTTAATTTTCTCTGCTTCACTGCAGCATAACCCCTCCCCTTGCAAGAGTCAGGATGATAAATGTCCAGGCCCCTAAGAGCAGACACAAGGACATCTTGCTCACTGCTGGGTCCAGAGCTCCTGGCACAGTGAGAGACACACGGCAGTCATGTGGTATTTACTGGCTCCACGAGAGAAGAACCAAGCCCCCGCACTCCCTGCGTGAGCCAGCAAAGCGCCTTCTCTCGGTCAGTCTGCCGTAGGCATCCATGCAGAGCCGAGTCCCTTCCGCGGCCGGCACCAGGCCCCCACATGTCGGTTATGTCCCCTCCACTCTCATAAATGCAGCCCAACCAGGCCAGCTGGGGGGCACTGAGCCCTCTGCCATCCGTCACACTTTTCCCACCCTTGCCCTGGCCTCTGGGCTCGTCTGACACCCCACCCCACCCACAAGGCCCCGGACAACGTCTCCACCTTCCCTCACAGCAGCTCTGACCTGGGGCGCGTTAGTGACTGTGAACTCCCCACGGGCAGGGCCAAGGGTCATTCCTTCGTTCATCAGGGCCTCAAGTGCACGGCCTGGCTAGAGGGGCCACTGACTTTTCAGAGAAAAGGATCAACAAGGTAAAGAAAATGAGGAAGGGACACAGGGACTCCCAGAATAAAGGGAAAGAAGGAGAGCACATGTGCTCAGCGAGGTGAGCCAGACAGAGAGACATGTCGTGTGACGTCAGGTGTAGGTGAAATCTGAAAAAGCTGAAGTTGCAGCATCGGAGCGTCAGGCGGTGGTTCCCAGCGGCTGGGGAGGGGGTGGGGGTGCCAGCAATGTAATAGGACAAACTTGCGCCTAGAAGATGAGTAAGTTCCGGAGACCCCTCGTACGTACAGCATAGCGATCATGGTCAATGAGACTACATCACATACTTCAGAAATGCTAAGAGGCTAGATCTTGAACGTTCTCACCACAAAAAAAAGAGAAAGAAGCACATGATAGAGGTGTTGGGGCAGTAGTAATTACATTGCAATATATAAATGGATGGAATCAACATGTGGTACACCTTAGATTTATACAATGTTAAATGTCAATGGTCTCTCATTGAAAAGTACAATGAATAAATCGATAAGCAGCAAAAAGCAAGCTCAGATTTAAAACTTAACCAAATGTAAAAGTAGTGTTTTCCCAAGTAATAGCAAAGTCTTAGAAGGAACACCAAAAAGAATTTTGCATAAGGAAAATAATTAAGATATATATTCAAATTATACCACAGAGTTACTACAAAAACTATAATTACTACCCAACAGTTACAACAAAATGCCCAGGTGTGGTGATATTTACTGATAAAACTGCTTTGAGATCATAAGTTATATGACATTAAAATTAGAGTCTATGAATAACCATTAAATCCAGATATGCAACTTAACATTCACTCGAGTAACTCCGGAATGCTTTCAAGTTTATATCCGCATGACCAACCATGTCAGAATGAAACAGTGCTAACTGGAACAATACATAAGCCTTGTAAATATTGGAGACATCAAGTATACCGCAAGTAAAGTACATACGGGAAAGAAAAGAAACCTCGAGACCCCCGACAGCACTGAGGACAGACGGACAGAATAAACGAGCGGGCGTGGGAAGCACGCGTGAAGGGTTGCTCATCACTGGCCGCAGCGGCAAGGACGAGGAGACAGCAAGCCCATACCATCACACGTGTGCGCGTATCTCACTGATCCTAAGAAGCAGTCACTTTATCATTCAAAGCGGTGGGATAACGGAGCAGACGACTCACACAGAAGCCGGGGCGAGGCACGAGGAGTGATGCTGCGGCCGTGCGTGGAACCCAGGGGACACTGAGAGAAAGGACATCTGGGGGAAACCGGTGCGGTAAAGCCACAAGTCACGCATGGAGGAGAAAACGCAGTCTTGGGGGGAAAGTACGTACGGCCGATGATACACTTACAGACAGAAGAAAGAAAAAAACAGAGAACCAGGACATGGAGCCGGGGTTTAAAACATTCCTAAATGGAATCGAATGACTCAATCCTCATTCTAAGGCTAACACAATATAAATCAAAGCTGAATCAAATCATGCAAAAGAGGACTTCACATTTCTCCCCAAACATATAACCCCTGACTGTTTTCCTTTTAAAATCATGTACAGATTGTGTGAGTTTGAGAAGCGATTTCAGAGTGCGTGGTCTGAATTTTAAATTTCAAATTGTTTACATCCTATGATCCAATAATTCCACATCCTGGAATTGCTCAAAAATAAACTGTATATGTTTAAATTTAAAGAATTTCTACTTAGCTTTTAAGTATGAAAAATGTTTACCATATACATTAAATAAAAATATAATATTTTAATGCAAAAGTGGTTATATTGAAAGTATTGGAAACAGGGGACAACTTAAATATCCAACAATAAAGAAAATGGTTAAAATAAATTCTGGTGCATGTGATTTCTATTTATCCGTTAAAATCATTTTTTATCCTCACCCGAGAACATTCTTTCATTGCCTTTAGAGAGAGAGCCAGTGGTAGAGAGAAATATTGGTCAAACACCTGCACCCTGGTGGGGTCCCAACCCACATCCTGGACATGTGCTCTGACTGGGAATCGAACCTGCAGCCTCGTGGTGTATGGGATGACCCTCCAAACAACTGAACCACACTGGCCAGGCCCAGTAAAATAATTTTTAATACAAGACTATTTAAGGATGAGGAAATACTCAAAGAGGCAAAGCACTAAAATATGAACAATTGTTATTTTGAGGGGCAGGAGTATAGCAAATGTTTATTTTTTTCTCTATATTTTGTTGTATTTTCCACATCTCTAAAACATAATGAAGGAAAAAAGACAAACAGTAATTCAAATCATAATGAAAAAATACATCTGAATATTTGTAAAAACAATTTTGAAGATTAAAAAGACAGAAACAGGCCCAAGGAAACAGACTCCGAGGGCTCAAGGCTCCGGGGCCAGTGGCCGAGGTCCAACCGGCTTCTCTCATGGTGCTGCTTCTCCAGCCCACAGAGCGCCCGCCAGGCCCCATGCGCACCGGTGGCTGCTGGCCTGACAGATTCTGCCCCTGGGATGACAGCATCCTGAGTGTGACCTGGGTGGGTATTCTCTGAGGGGCTTGTGGCTTCACCAAAAGGCTCTCACTGGGAATCCTGGGGACAGAATCAGTTTCTAACTAGACTGAGAGCTGACCGCTGACGAGAGGGCAGGCTTACACGTTTCTATCCACCAATGAAAAACTGCGCCACCCACAGAGGACAGGGCGGGACCGGAGTCAGGTAATCAGCAGGACAGAGCTGCAGGGGTCCTGCCTGTTACCCCAAAACGTCCCTGTCCACCTCCTCGCTGGGCCCAGGTATGGCGGAGAATATGCGTGGCCTGTGGGGACCTTGCGTCTCTGCCATCAAGAGACTGTTTATCCCTTCTCTCCCTTGGACCTGGGTGTGCCTTGGAGGGGCCTTCCATGGACAGAACCCAGCAAAAACGCAAGCCTGACTTCCAGAGTCAAATCCTAACAGGTGACGTGTCCTCCCAGATGGCTTTCCCTGCCACCCGGCCCCCGTGCTGTGAGGAAGCTGGAGCCGCAGGGACAGGCCATGTGCACGTGCCTGGTGGAGATCCCAGCTGAGGTCCCGGCGGGAAGCAGACCCGGGAGGCCCTGAGCCCTCAGCAGGCACCACCTGCAGCTCACAGCCCGGGGTCGTGGGGCAGAGACAGCCTCCCCGGGGACCCCACCCAAACCCCTCCCCCACAGACCCACGAGGACAACAAATGCTTGTTTTAAAGTAAGTTGGAGACCACTTGTTGTTCAGCCATCATCGCTAAAACAGGGAGCTAAATGGCTACGCCCCACACGGGAGGCTGGGTGCGAGGAAGGGCTGCTGGCAGGAAGCGCACCCTCGCTGCTGCCTCGCTCAACACCGATGTCCAAGACCCCCTAGACCCTGATGCTCACTGACGTGCCGGCGCCCAGGCCTGCCTCAGCGTGAGGCTGGGAGGTGCAAGAAGAGATGTCAACGAGCAGCCACGGACGCTGGTCCCCGGTCCCCAAGTCCCCAGCTCCTGGTGGAACATGCAGGCTAGTGAACCCTGCAGATACACCCTCTGAGCAACGTATTTGCCTGCAAGACGACCAGCAGGCCTGGCTTCCTCCTAGCTTGGGAAGCAAGCAAGGGCTCGTTCTATAGTGGCCACTCGGCACGGCGAGGCCACCCATCACGAGGGGCAGAGGGTAAGAGACAAGCGGAGTCCTGCCTCGGGACCCCACACGCACTTGGGGGCACACTCTTGGCATGGAACGAAGGGCGAAATCACTGCACTATTGAGTGGTTATGTCCTCCTGGGTATGTGAGGTGCGAAGGTTCCAGCCACACAGCATGCCCCCAGCCCGCCATGCTGCCGAGGGTTTCTCTCACGCTTTGAGAAGACCTTTCTCAGACGTGTCCTTTCAGGCCGATGGGTTTTAGGCCTTACTCTGCAGACATGCCTGGCCTTTACCGTCCACCCTGTCCCAGTTTCTAATTTTATCCGTTCTATTTGTCTAAGACTTGGGGGAAAGTGCAAAACAAGTCTAGGAAATAGGGACTATTAAAGAGGCTCTCTTTGCTCATTTGTCTGTTTTTTTTTTTTTTAAGGGAAGCTTCTTTTCAAAGTGTCAGGGCTTCAATAAAGCACTGGCATTTCCGTCGGAGCCGAAATGGTGAACTGAAGTCAGGCGCACGGTGTGGGGGCCTCAGTGTGGGGTCAGCTGCGCGAGGAGCGGAGCCCCTGGCCTTGACCCCGCCCTGTTCCCCAGGACACCAAAGGTGGTCATTTACCAAGTGCCACCTCAGCGAGGGCCACTGAGCATGTCACAGGGCCTTCCCTAAGTACCTTCGAACCTAGAAGCAGAGAGGCCTGGACTGGCAGGGGCTTGGGTTCCCTTCAGCTCGGCTCCTCCTTTCACACACCCAGCATCTCCGAGTCCTGTGGCCTGCCGGAGGGCACCCGATGAGAAAGGGCAGGTTGGTGTCTAAGATGCACGTGTCCCCTCATCCGGCCCGCTCTTTTCCCCTGGATCTGGGGCAAACAGAGAGGGGTCCTTGCTGGGCTGGCCCAGGGTCGGGGGGGGGGGTGCTTACAAAGGGGAAGGGGCAAAGAAATCGGAGAGGCGTACAGCGCCTGAAGGTGCCGCCTCTCTTCCCTCCACCCTCCACCACGGGGACTCCACCAAGTCTACTCTGAGTGGGCTCAGCCTCCCTGTGGGGAGGGGCTCCCTCCAGGACTCAGATTCGGATCCACTGGCGCTGGTGACATCCACCAGGACAACCTGGGGTGCCACGGTGAGCTGGGGCCGTTTTTGGTCCACGTGGCCCCGAAACGGAGGAGGCAGTGAGCCAGGGAAGGACGGTGCAAACTCCCGCCTTCTGAATGGGAACGTGAGGGTCACGACATTCCAAATGCACGTTGTCGAAACCTCGTCCAGTGGCTCCCGATCTCTGGGCTCCTCTCCGTGGGAAATCTGTAGCATCTGCTCCCATCTCTGTTACTAAATTAAATGTAGCAAAAAAAAAAAATCCCTGCACGACTGATACTTGATCATTAAAATACCTCCCGCCACGAAGTCACTGGCGGTGCTGGCTGAAACGGAGTTTTGTAGCATTTGCATTTCTGAATGGAGAAAGTACAGGTTGTTGGGTATTTCAGAGCATCTTCGGAAACTCTCCAGTAATTTGCCCCATCAGGCAGTCTTCTCAGCAATTCGAATGATTTTTTTTTCTTTCCATCCCTCCCTCCCATTGTTTCGCCCTACGTGTAGCTGTTTCCCACGTGGGTCCGAAGGAAAGAAGCTGTTCCAGGTAAATGGCCTCATTACTGAGCCTCTCCCCTGCTCCGCCTGGCGAATCCCCCATCCCTCTCCAACCCCCTGCAGAGTCACTTCTTCCCGGGATGCTCCTGTCCCTGTCCCCTCCGGGTTAGGGCTATTCCTGCAGCCCCCTCTTCTCTCCCGCCCCGCCCTTCCTCAGCGGGCACACACCTGCCCGTGCCTGCACCTCGGGGGAGCAGAACGGTATCCTGCCGCCCCGGCACCAGCATTCTGCCTAGCTCTTAGGAGGTGCTCAGTAGTTGCTTGTTGAAACAATGAATGGAAACTCTCCTTTTTCACCAGGGCGTGAGGAAGCTGCACTCTTTCTCAGACTGAACATCCAAGACATCCCACGAAGAGTCAGGCAGGAGACGATGGTCCCTTGCCTTTGATGCTGCCAAGAATGGCTTTGCCTGGGGCAACTGGTCCGCCTGCCGTGTGCTGGCCACAGCACTCCCATACAAACGTGCCCTTTATCAGCCTCAGAAAAACCCTGGCATCTTCCCGCCCGTCCCTCCACGCGGGCATGATACGGTAGCGCCAGCTCAGCCTGCAGCATTTCAAACATAATTTGCTTAACTCCGCTCATGATCAAAACCTGTAGACTTGGATCTTTGGGCAGAAATTCCCAGCTGGGTCGAGTTAGAGCTAATGTCAAATTTCTGTCCCACTCGCCAGACTCGAGGAGCTTGATTTAAAACAGAGGACGGGATTTCCTTTGTTGCGCAGGATTTTCCCATTAAGATGACTTTCTAAAAACATTTATCCATGGAAGTTTACACTCAGGCCCAAAGCTGCATTCGGTTGCCGGCCTGAACAGCTCCCTCACCCTCACACGCTGGTGGGAACAGTCAGACTCTGCAGCTGGCACCTCCAAGGACTTTTCACTTAGTGCCATTTCTCATAAATAAGGCCTTGCCTATGGAATGTGGAAAATAATCAACATTCCAAAGCTTTCAAACTAGAGCTCCTATTCAAAGGGTAGGAAACAATACAATAAAAATAATTGTTTTGATAGGAGCGAGTAGCTGGTAGCAGCATCTTATTAGGCCATATCTAGAGCGACGAGAGAAACCGCATTAACTATTTTATTTGGAACAGAAAACGCATGTGGAATGGGACGCTGTGTGGGTCCAACTGCCGTAGCTGCCAGCTCGGCTCGGGGAAAGGCTCCCACGCCTCGCCACGCCTGCGTTTCTGAAATGTCACCCCTCGGCGGTGACCCGCCCCAGGCCGGAGCAGGGGCTGTGGCTTGGGCCGAGTCACTGAGTCGAGAATATTTAAATAGCTGATTTTGCCCAGTGCTGTCAGCAGTCTCTCTAAAGCGGGAGGCAGCATGACGTCCGAAACAGGATCAAGTAATGAAACAGAGAAACCTCAGAACCGAGGACGCGTCCCCGGCTCTGATATAACGTTGCTCTGGGAAATCACCGAGCACCGCCTCTGGGCCTGGTTTCCGGTGGGAAACGCACTGAGCCCCGTTCTGTGCTTTAAAGGTACCCCTTACCCCGGCCCCTGCTGGGGTCGGGCGTGTGGGGCAAGGAGCCCCACCTGGGAAGCCCTACTCTGCGCTCTCTTACGCGGATCCCCACGCTCCCTGGCCATGTGACACGGCATGAGAAACAGTTTCCCACCCGAACAAAGTCACGGGCTGCACAACAAAGACAGGTCACAGACCAGTGTCCCCCTCTGGTTGTCAAGCGGTCTGCATTGATCAATTGCGGAGCCATAAGCAGTGTTAAAAAAAAAATACGGCCCTGGCTGGTGCAGTTCAGTGGACTGAGCACCAGCCTGCAAACCAAAAGATCACTAGTTCTATTTCCAGTCAGGGCACATGCCTGGGTTCCGGGTCAGGTCCCCAGTAGGGGGCGCGCAAGAGGCAACCACACATTGATGTTTCCCTCCCTCTCTTTCTCCCTCCCTTCCCCTCTCTTTAAAAATAAATAAAATCCTTTAAAAAATATGTAAAAGTGCCTGTGCTGCAAACATTCAGTGATTACAAACCAAAGATGCAACTTGAACCTTGTGGTGTTTGCCCTGTTGTAAAGTCTCGTTTCTGCTCCTGTAGCTTAAGGTAAACCAGATGTAATCACCACCACCCGTGAGCTTAGCTGATGCATTAAATAACGCATTAACTTAGTTCAGTATTCAAATCACAGGCTTAAATGTGTTCCTTCGGGCTGTTTTCCAAAGTATTTGCTTGGCAAATACATTCCAGGAATGCTATATGGTTTTCTTTCTTTTTTATTGTCCACATAAAGAATGTTTACCTCAAAGTCCTGTCCATACTACAAAGAATATCTTTCACATCTATTTGAAATAGATTTTATTAAATGTTTGTCTTTCCACATAAACTCTGAATTCTACAGTCCTGTGTAAATGCCAAGCAGAGAGGTTCAAATTAAGACACTGAAGGTACATCATTATTACTCCACATAATGCAAGTATTTATCCAAATATCTAAATTACAGGGCTGCACCCTGAGTAAATGGTAGTTCTTTTAAAAGCATCCAGATGTCATAAATGGTAAGGAAGGCATCTGAACTATTTAGACGTCTTTAGGTCAGAGGGAGCGGTGAACTGTCTTCAAGTACCATATGTTGCCGTGTATAACGTGCACCCACATTCAGTACTGCCCACGTATAATGTGCATCCTTATTTTTCCCTCAAAAATTTGGGCAAACAAGTGCGTGTTATACATGGCAAAATACGGTATCTGCGTGCTTGTGACAGCAGGCACTGATGAGCTCTAAACCAATGAACAGAACCAAAAAGAACTGATGAAAGCAGATGCTGCCTGATAATTCACGTACATTCAGTGGCCTGTGGTTTCCAGCTATAATTTATATGACACGACCACTTGAGAGAAGTCCGACAGCTTTCCTTCTAGCCCACTGCAGTTGAAAGTCAGAGCTGGACGAGGCCAAAGCCTGTTCGAACCCCCCGAGGAAAAGTCTGTTTGTAAACGATACTGGTGCGTCGGCACATGCCTGTCTCACCTCCGTCTCACAAAGGATTCAGATTCCCGGGACAGGGCTATGGAACCTTACGGCCCTTTTGTGTAAAGAAACAGAAACGGAGCAAAGTTGGGGGTTCCATTCAGGGAGAGAGGTGCCCAGTGCCCTGCCCGTAGCTAGAAAATACTGGACTACGAGAACAGAACCCAAGGCCGACTTTCATCTGTGTTCATTTTAGACGTATTATTCCAGTTTCCAACTGCTTTTGTAAAGTACACGACTACGAGACTACTGGGATTGCTGCTGTCGAATGCCACCGTGTAACCCTGGCTCGGACGTGGCCCTTGAGAGTCGAGCCTGGTTGGTGCTCCATGAGTGAGTGCAGGGAAGCGCAGCCCCGGCCCGCCCCCCGCCGCTGCGCAGAGCTCCCCCTGCAGGACGTTCCCGGCTCAGCTGCCCTAGCTCCCAAGAGGTGAGAAAGCCCGAAGCAGCCTGCATCTGACAAGGGGGCAGGGTGTCGGGTCATTCTCCAGAAACGTCCCAGGGACTCAAAGGAAACCACCCCGTATGTGTTAGATAAGCCTCCAATGTTGCGAGTGCCGTAAATTAGCCCTCACACGCAGGCGGTGGCTGTCCTTGGGAGTTCAGCCGTGAATGGCAAGGAGCTTCCAGGGGGACAGCGTCTCCCAGAGCCCCGGGGTTGTTTTCCTCGGCAGCACTGGATTACTTTTAATTAGCGGAAGGACTGCCGCAGTGAAGCCCTGGAGCGCAGAAAGTCGCTCCAGAATGTTCCAAAAGGAGGCAGATCAGTGGAGCCCACTTCCTTTCCACGGGCAGGTGAGAGAGGGAGGCCGACAGGCCGACGTCGTTAATTAACGGAGGGAACCAGAAGGAGCCAGTGGAGGGAGACAGGAAGCCCCGCCCCACCTCCAGGCCGGCCTGTGGCTCTGCCCGCTCCCATTATCAAGGACAAGGCCAGGCGGGGCCGAGGCACAGGTGAACCTAAAGCCCTAATTACAAAATTTGAATAGACAGAAAGCAGTAAAATATTAGTGTGAAAAGAGAGTTCTTGTCTCCTCATAAACCAAGTACAAAACCTTGGAAAAACTCAATATTTAAGAGAGGGAGAGCCCTGGCCAGGTGGCTCGCTTGGCTTGAGCCTCATCCCGCACACCAAAAGGTCGTGGGGTCGATTCCTGGTCAGGGCACATGTCTAGGTTTCAAGTGTGATCCCTGGTCGAGGTGCATACAAAAGGCAACCTGTGGATGTTTCTCTCCCACATCGATGTTTCTCTCTCTCTCCACATCTGTCTCTCCCTTCCTTTCTCTAAAATCAATAAATGCATCCTCAGATGCGGATGAAAAAAAAGGGGAGGGAAGAGACTGAGGATTGATTGTCTTACAAATGCTGCTGAAATGTTCAGTCCTCCTTAGAGGAACCTAAACTGGAAACCGCAGGTGAGGCGGTACCGCCGCGGTTTGTGCAGCAGGGCGCCGTGAGGAGGCAGGCAGCAGACCCCGCAGACCAAGGGCCTTGGTCCCACTGCACAGGACCAGCACACAGTTGTGTGTCTTCGGTGTTAAAGAAGTTCCAAATGCACGTGTACCATTTTCTATGACTCTCTGGCTCTTTAATGAACCAACCAATTACCGTCCTGGTTGCATCCCGATTGCTTCTGCTGGCCCACTCTTGGGTCTGTTTGCAATACAGCTGGGTGTGCCACGCAAAACTCTAAATTTTAGCAGAGGTCAATGTCTCTTCGTGCCCTGGGCCTCGGCTTTCTCCCGAAAGGCACCAGAGAAAAGCAGCTGGCAGATGAGTGAGCATTTCCTCGTGCTGTCTCATGAACTCTCACTTCGGTAGTTCGAGACATGCTTTGTTTATTTATTCATTTGTTTGTTTGTTTATTTATTATTGATGGATTTTTAGAGAGAGAGGGAAGGAGAGAGAGAAACATCAATTTCATGTGTCACCCACCCGTGCATTCATCGGTTGGTTCCTGTGTGTGCCCAGACCGGGGTTAGAACCTGCAACCCTGGCGCATCAGGACCATGCTCCAACCCACTGCGCTACCCTACCAGGGCAGGACCAGCTCTTTTTCACCCCGTTCCCCTGGCGAGGGAACTGAGCCCGAAGTGAGGCGGGAAGTGACAGAGGAGGAAGACTCGGGCCTGCCTCTGCCTTCCTACCTCTACAGACGGCTCTGGGGTTGAAACCAGGTAAGGTGGTGAACACACACGCCTTCGCCACAGAAGCCCTTTCTCCAGCTTTCCTGTCCCATGAAATGGAGTGAGAAGGAATCGGGACGCACCTGCAACGATCTTCGGGGACTCTGCGATACAGTACAGAAAGCGACAGCACCTGGTTCTTCCTGCTAACTTTTTATCACAGACACTCTTGCACACTGGCTTCTCAAACGGTCCAGGAGATGGCTCAGAGCGGCTGCACCTATTCTGGCCTCTTTTAGCCCCTTTGGTGGCAGCAACGGGATGGGAACGGAAGCAGACGGGGTGACAAATGGGGGCCCAGTGATGCTGTCCAGGAACTCTGCAGGAGGGGAGCCCACTCTGCAGCGAACCAGAGAGCACCCCAGCAGGCGGGCTGCAGACAGGAAAGGAAGAATTATGCAGCTATTATGGCCAGAACGGCAAGTACAAAAGAGCAACTTCACAGCGGAGGAAACTGGCTCGGTGATTTCCCCAGCTCCCGTCTGGCCTCCGTGCAATTTCTGTAATATCTATAAAGCAGGGCCAATGGCAGCTGATTGCTTCCAGAGCCCAGGAAAGGCTTGCAGAGAGGCTCAAGGAAACCGAAACCGAGGAGGCTCTTATTGACCAAGGAAGCGCACGCTATGACTGGCCCGTGACCCGCGGGCTGCCGTCCTCCTCATGACGAAGCCCAAAGCAGTTTACTGTGCCTCAGTGGCCCCCGCTGTAAAGTGGGGGAAATGGTGCAGAGTGGCCTGGAGGGACCATAAACACAGTGAAAGCTTTCATTCGTGACAAAGCACTTGTTCTAACAAAGCGGGAGCGAAAGGCGCAGCATCACGTGGGCCAGAGAAGCGCAGTGAAGGCCTTGGCAACCCGTCTCCCCGCGGACCTCTCTAAGTCAGCAATTTTCCACGGATGATTTGGGTTCGGAAGCAATCAACTGCCTTCAGGGCATCACACTTCAATAGAGAAACCAGCGTGGGGTGGCCAGACCCCGCCGCGAGTTCCAAAACCAAACCGACTCAGAGCCGCAAAGCCAACAGACGCATTCGCCGCAGGATGGGCACGCAAGCACCCGACTTCAATGACTCCCTACAAAACCCAAGCGGGAAAACAAAATCGCCCTCCTGACGACACCCTCAGCGGCCGTTTCTCTGCGCCTTTGGGGCTCTAACGTCCTCCGTCCAAACACAAACAAGACGCTTCCCTGATTAAACCTTCATTTTCTTAGCTGTCTTCCACCGCTGCGTTGCTCACTTCTGCTTCTTAGTCCAGGAGGCAAGATACAGTATTTTTCAAGCGTCTTAGAGACACTGGTAACTGCCCGAAGGTGATAAGCGCACACACATTTCTAACGCTCCGCTCTTTCAGTCACTCACTTTCAGGCGCATTATTTTATTTGAATCTTCACAACCGCCTCACGAGGCCATTTTCACGACCCTCGTTTTTTGAGCAGATAAGGAGACGCAGCCTGTGTGCGGCCTCCACGCCCCAGGCTCCTTCCATCGCATTTTACTATCTCCCATAGCCCCGAGCCAAGTGCAATGGATTCAAACATCCCCTGCCTTGCTTTGAAATAGGTAGGTGTCACTTTTTTGAAGTGATGTGCATTACATTTCACTCCTTTTGGTGTGACGTTACAGGTTTAGACAGATGCATAATCAAGATGCAGAATGGTTCTACCACGCACCCCCCCCCCAAACTCCTTCCTGCTGCGCTTTGTGGTCAGCCCCGCCCCCCAGCCCCAATTCCTGGCAACGGCTGAAACGTTTTCTGTTCCCATAATGTTGTCCTTTCCAGGAAATACGGACCATCTTAACATTCTTGCCGCTCACTCACGGGTTCAGAGGAAGCCTGCCTCCTCTCTGAATGCAACCCCAGAGAAGAATACAGGACGGGGCCTGGCGCAGGTCAGGAGATGTAGCAAATGCTGCGAAGTCCCCCTCTGCTCTCTCTGGCCCCCAAGAAAGCAACCCAGCTCTGCAGAACGTCCTGGCACTGCACTCGGTGCAGAGGGGCTGGGGGCGGGGGGAGGACTGGGAGCTCAGAGAAGCAGCCACCGGGCCTCCTCCTCACCAGGAACCTCAAGTGCCCTTCCATGCATCCCCTTGGCTCTGAATGTCTCTTTTAGGCAAAATGAGCTCTGTTTTCCTACAGCCCGAGGGGCAGGTGCGAATAATCTTATAAGGGAGGCATCACCCTCCTATACCTGGGAAAGTCATCTGCCGGAGAGCCTGGAGGGACACAGGGGGGAGAAAGGGAGGGAGGAAGGGAGGAAGCGGGGGAGAGAAGAAGAGGGGAGGGAAAAGACTCTCTCCACAAGACCAAATCTGCTGAATCAGTCCTGACCCCCAGTGGGGCTGAGGCCCCACAGACCCCATCGCAAGCCTGGCCTGGACACAGCCCCTGGGAGCCCACCTCGGAAAAGCCAGCCCGACCTTGAGCCTGGGCCCCAGGGCCCGAGGTTCTTCCACCCAGGACGCCCCACCCCTTGCTTCCCTCCACTCCAGAATATTCTTTCCAGCTGCCCAACTGCAACAGATGGCAAAGTTTCCACACCTCTACCAAGAGCTCCAGCAGCCAGGCTTTCGGGGTGGGTCCCCCGCAGGCCTCGGGGGACAAAGGCTGAGGTCATCCGCGGCTCCATTTGGAGCCGGACCGTGCGAGGCCAGCGGGGCTGCAGACAGACAAGAGCTGGCTTTCCCGGAAGTCACTCAGTTCAAACACAGGACTGAGTGTGCATTTCCCAAGCAGCCCGGGGGCGGTGAGTGTGAGCACGGGCCACAGGTGAGGAGTGTCACCCCTGTCCCGAGACAGGTCAGGGAGGCCACCCGGGTGGGGGGTGTGGGGCGCTCGCCCCTCGGCTCCGTGAGTCATGGAAAAGGCGCAGCGGGCGTCACATGGGAGCCGTAAGCGTGAAGTGACACGTCCCTCCAGCCTCACCGCACCTTAATTTCCTTTTAATACTCAGAGCACCTGGGAACCTGGCCAGAAAAAAAGCTCCAAAGCCTCCGGTTAGGGCACCGAAATTGGAAAAAAGTTCCTAGAGCCCTGTCACTGAAAGGGATATTGCGAGGGTTAGAGGGGAAGCAAGGGGAGGGGCGAGGGGAGAGATGAGCCAGAGGGAGGGGGAGGGAGGGCCCGGGGGGGGGGGGCGCAGGGGGGACAGGGGGAGGGAGGACGGGGAGGGGAAGCTACCAGCTCTTCTCTGTTCATTGAGGTCAGCCTCGGGGCAAAACGTTAAATAAACCCACATATGCATGTTTATATATATACATATATGTATACGCATACACAGCTATGTAAAACATAATTTTACACATACCTAATATATAGATAGCATCATAAGCCAATTAAGGGTTAGTTTTTTTTTAAATGAGTAAAGCAGATTACAAATACCTGTTATGCTCTGGGTTTGCCAAAAACAGTTAATGGCATAAACACGTATATTTGAATGTTTGATGCTAATAAGTAATGATATGTTGTAAGAGGTAGATTCTAAATATATAATCAATATATTTGACACATATAGTATATATAATAGCTGTGTGTATGTTACTGACACATATAGTGTATATTTTATATAGTAATTATATATTAAACTGTGTATTCTAACTGTGGTCATAAAAGTAGAAGAAAATAGAACTAAATAGGCCGAAGTTTTTCTTTTTGCTCTTCTAGGTTTTAAACTCCTCCTACAAAAAATTCTACATTATTTTACAATCATATTCAGGAGTTACTAAGACTCTGAAACATTCGGATGGTCCCGCGGGAAGCCCTCCCAATAGTGCGAGTGGGCCCCAGAGCCCCGTCAGCATGAGACCCCTGCGGAGGCTGCGGGGCTGGACAGACCTCTTTCTGTTTGCTGTCGGCACGGGGAGGCGAGGGAGCCGGCTGAGCCCTCCACTCGCCGAGCGCCTGCAGAGGGGTCCTCCTCTCGTCTTCAGAGCGGGGTGGGGGACAGCAGCCGGGCACGGTGGCACTGGCAGCTCCCCCTGAGTCATCCACCTGCTTCTCCTCTGCCGCAGACGGGCCACCTCCGGGATCCGGGAGCTGCAGGCTCTGGAGAAGCAACTGACAAGCTTCCAAGTCAGCTCCCCACACTCTTCCCAGCAGCGGACACGTGCAGCTATGACAGAGGGGAAACAAAAGCGTAACCATCAATCCAGTGACGTTTCGTCACACCGGGTCAACAGCCTGCCCCCTGGCTGTAGCTAGTTAGCCCCCAGTAACCACTTCATTTTACACAGCGATGGATGGCTTCCACCAGAAGATTCGGAGGGGCCAAACTGGTACACACCACCAAGCATCGGTGAAGGAAGTATCGGTTCTTCTGAATCACTTGGTCAGCGAAGGCATGCAAGGTCCTGTGCATCTTTCTAGACGTGGTGGCCCAATACAAAAAGGCCCCCGCTCGTGTCTGGTGACTTCCTCTGAACCCCCAGACCTGGCCGATTCTCCCTGGCTACCTGCCTTTCACGCGCTGTTTCATTGCCTGGACCGTGCCCACCCCCCCACTGCTTCTCCCTGCCAACACGCTCACCCAGGTGGTGGAAGGAAGCAAAGCCACACTGGGGCAACACAGGGGCCGGCAAAATAACGCCCCTTCGTATTACGTAAAACTCTTTTATTACAAAATCTTAAGCATGTAATTCTGTAACAGAACAATATCACACTCAAGCACACCATGTGACATTTTAGGTAAAATGTTCAAATTGCTGTCCATCTCGTGCGAGACATTCACGTACCGTACCAACCACACTCCATGGTGTTACTTCTGCCGGACCCTGTATAAACCGTAACAATTATATTCAGCCTCAGTGGTAGAAAGGGACAGAGAGAAGTTCATCCATCTCTTCAGCTTCATGCTGGATATTTTCAATATACCTCTCTTCCATTTAATAACTCTTCCTTCTACTGTATCTAATATGCTATCCAATTTATCTGTGCATTCTAAATGTTGCAGATTTTTCAGTTCTATAATTTCTATTTGAAATTCTTCTGCATACTTCAGTTCTCTGCTTAAATGATCCATCACATCTTCTACCTTCTTCAATATATTCATCGTCATTATTTTCAAGCGTGTGCCTACAACGATGAATCCAGAAGGAGAAAGAAAGAATGAGACGGGAAATGTCAGAGGAGGCACTAGCTAAGCATTTTCAAAGACTGGCGAGGGAAACATCAAACTACACACACAGGAAGCACTACGATCTCAAAGCAGGAAAAATCAAAGGGAAAAAAACATGCCCAGGTCCGTCATAGCGAAGCCGCTGAACAGCGAAGACACAACACAACCTCAAAAGCAGCCAGAGGGGAAAAGAGACATTTACTTCAAAGGAACAATAATCTGGTAGCAGAAATGGTGGAAGTCAGGAGGCAATGAAATATCTTTAAAATGCTGAAAGAAAATAACAGCCAATCTATACATTATACAATCGTTTTTGAATTTCCTCCAAAAGTAAAGATAAAGATATTTTCAGATAAGCAAACACTAAATGTGTTCCTTGGCAATGCATCCGTAACGAAGGAAATGACCCCAGCTGGAAGCAAGCCCCAGCCCAGGGGAACGAGAAACCATGAGCAAATATGTGGGTAAAGCTAAGTGAGTACTGATGGGAAAAAGCAATGACAATTTCTTTTTCAGGCTAAAATATATGGAGAATTGAAATACATGACCACCAGACAGAGGGAAGGAGAGAAAGAAAAAAGTGAAGACCGTCTCAAGTACTTGCAAGGAACAGAAGTCTAATTTAGATTAGACTTCAGAAAGTCAAGGTCTCATACGGAGCCCTTTATGGTCATCAAAAAACAGAGAAGTTAAAAGACTGTGTAACTGACTCACTAATATGGGAGAAATTGTTTAAAATTAAAAATACTTAAATACTGCCCTGACCAGTGTGGCTCAGCTGGTTGGGCATCCTCCTGCAAAGCAAAATATCACCAGTTCGATTCCTGGTCAGGGGCACACTCCTGGGTTGCAGGTTCAGTCCCCAGTCGGGGCACATATGAGAGGCAATGAATCGATGTTTCTCTCCCTTTCTTTCTCCCTCCCTAACCCTTTCTCTAAAAATAAATAAATCTTTTAAAAAATACTTGTGTTCCTTTAATGAAAGCAATAAAGAAAACAGGAATGAACATAGCACAGATGGGAAAACGGTAACATAGAAATATTAAATATACATAAATACTGTAATTAAATGGTAAAGACTTTAGACTAGAATTAAAAATTGAAATCAATATACGTTGCTTACAACAGACAGATGTTCAATGTAAGGATACAAGCAGGTCGCAAGTTAAAGACTGGGGGTGACACGTTATGAAAGCATTATGAGAGATGAAATACCACACAGCGGGGGACTGACAGCCTTCTCAACAAATGTACCATGTCAGCTGGATATCACTGTAGAAAAAAAGAATATCACAATGACTGGTTCACATGATGCAAATATTAGCTTCAGGTGCATTACAGATCAAAATAGAAAAGATAAAACAATAAACCTTCTGGAAGATAAACAGGATAATGTCTTTAGACTTCATAGTAAGCAAAGATCTCTTAAAAAGGAATTAAAAAGTACTAAACTATCAAGAAAGTAAATGACAGATTTAACTTCATTAATACTACAAATTTATATTCATCAAAAAACACCATGAGAGAATAAAATGCTAAGTCACAACATGGGAGAAATTATTCGTCACACAGGTGACCAAATAGGACTGATTCCAGGATAGAAACAGGACTCCTGCAAACCAATGAGAAAGAGACAGAGAACGCAGTGTTTAGAAGGAGAAAGACTGGAACAGGCACTTCACAAAACAGGGAATATACGTGGCCAATAAGCAACTCACAAAAAGGTGCTCGACACCATCAGTCATCAGGAAAAAGCATATCACACCGCAGTATGATGGACACATCTGCTCGATGGCTACAATTCAAAAGCCGAACAACACCAAGTGTGGGGAAAGATACAAAGCTACTAGTACTCTCCTATCGCCGCTGGTGAGCACACACTAGAGTGTCTTTGAAATGTGACTGTTGTATTGATGTCGAAAATATGTCAATCACACGGCCCAGCACTGAGACCCCTGGGTATGCGCTCAGCGAAATGCACACCCAGTCAACCCTCCTCATTCATGTAGTGACGTTCCTCAAAGTCACCGCGGGCACCAACTTACTGAGAACGGCACAGTTCCTCCCAAGGAGAACCCAGAGTCGCCGTGAAACTCTGGTCACACTTCCATCGCCCCGTCAGTACAGAGCCTGTATTAGGAGCATCCTGTTTAACGACCGCTCTGTCAATGTAGTGTGTTGCAGATTCCTTAACACCGAATTCGTGGCCTGCACAGCGCTGTCCCTCACGCCTGAGCGAAGCTTCTACAACGCCTATTTCCTCCACCAGGCCCCTCACAGCACTTCAGCACTGCGTGTGGGGGCCACTTAAAATCACCAAATCACCAGGAAAAAAGTGCAAAAGCCACGGCACTAAGTAGAGAGCACGCAGGGCACTTGTGTACAGGACGAGAACGGTAGCACAATGGCGGGGCGGCACCTCGCTCGACTCCAGCTGGGAAGAGGCACCGCAGGGGACAAACTCCAGCCACTTTGTGCAGCCACGTCAATGAAGGGCAGCGAAAAGCTCTGCAGGTGTTGATTTGGGGGTTGCACGTACATCCCAGTAAGTAGGCAAATGCACAAATGCAGAACCCACAAATAACGACAGCCAACCGCGTGTATGATCGCACAACATTACTGGTAACACTAATGTTACCCGGGAGGGAAAGTAAATCCCCATCAATACAAACATGGGGACATCGTGGCACAATCATTCCGTGGAATGTCGGACTGCAAAGGTGAACGAGCGAGTGAAATCTGCAACAAGATGGATGAACCTCCATAAGCAGATTTGGGCAAAAACAAAAGGACAAACAGGGGGCACTATGATTCCACTTCTTTTTATTTTAAAATACGCAAAGCTCACCCATGGTGTTTGCACTGAGGACAGTGGCCACCTCTGGGAGAAGGGGGCGACGACGGGAAGAGGCGTGAGGGGGGCTGCACGCAGACTGGGGTGTTTGTTTCTCAGCGGCGGTGGCTCTGAGGGATGCTCATCTTATGAAAATTCATGCCGTGTGCACATCCTGGCTGTGTTCGATGCCAGTCTGAACCAGTGAGAAGAGAGGCAGAGAGAGGACAGAACTTCTGAGCCACGTCCTGGGAGAAGAGGACAGGGCTGTGGCGTTCATGAGAAGTGACCGGTAGTCCTCAGGGAGGACCTGGGACTGGTTATTTGCTGGCTTTCGAATCCCAAGCAGCCTGACGGGTGCAGAGGGGCACCGGGCTGTCCGAGGCGGGGTTGCCTCACGGAGATGGCCTCACGCCCTCTCCGGCGTCCTTGCGTGAGTCGTTTCCCACACCCACTGCCAGCCTGCGCTTTCTCCGGTCCCCCACCCCTTTCCTGAGCCTTTTGTTGTAGGAAACGTTTTACTGACACTTAAACATCTTTAACTTTTATAGGCTACTCAGTTTTCTGTTTCTTCTTGTGTCCATTTCAAACACTTCAAATACTTTGTAGAAATAAATCCATTTTCTCGGGGGCCACGGAGGTATTATAGTGTTTATACATAATTAATTAATTTTTAAAATTATGTGGAAACCCAGATATTTCTGTGACCCTAGACATGTCTCCTTTTCGTACTGTGTTTTTTATTTATTTACCTCTTTTCTGATTTATCTTGTTCAGTCTTATCAGGAGTTTGCTATCTTACTGATCTTTTCAAAGAACTAGTATTTGCTTTGTTAAGTCTTTAATATTGATTTTTTTCTATTTCCTCAGTTTCTGATTTCTATCTTTTGATATCCCTTTCCTTATTACTTTGGATTTGTTGTCTTTTTATTAGCTTCTTTTGTTAAACACTTAATCATTTATTTTTTCTTTTATTCTCCTCTCTTGCTATTTCAGTTTTCTAATGCATGTATTTAAAGCTCTGATTTTTGTCTGAGTAATATTTTAATTATATCTAATGTTTTTGTTTATTACAAAATATGTCTGTTTTTAAATTACTAGGTATTTTTTAAATACATAGAAAAATATAAAAAATAATTTAACAAACTCTTATATACTCACCATCAGACTTATTGATTATTAATCTTTTGTAATTAAATCAGATTTATTTTCAGAATTTACAACACTAGCACCCCAGGAATTTTACATATTCATGCTTTCCTTGTCTTTCCTTGCAATTTACCTCCTTAACAGAAGGACTATTTACCAGTATGTTCTTCAATTTCCAGATAGAAGAGATTTCTTCAGCTTTCTTTTTGTTAGATTAATATCTCATTTGATTGCCTAATGGCTAAGAGTATGCTTTATAAAATCAATTGAGATTTCCGGAGTCACCTTGGTACTTGGCCGATCTTTGCAAATGTTCCATGCTTCCCAAAGACATGAGTGTTCTGGTCACTGATTCTAAAGTGAAAGTATATTGTTATTAACACTTTTATATATTTGCTTTTTTGTCTGCTGCCCCTACCAGTGTCTGAGGTGAGCGTTTTAAATTTCCAACCATAATTCCTGATTCATCTATTTGCTCCCATAGTTCCACTGGTTCTTTTATATATTTGATACAATAATCTTAGAGGCATATGTGCCAATCATTATATTTTCTACTGCTTCTTTTCAGAATAAGATGATTGTCTTGGCTGATATATTTTAGCCTTAAAATCTATTTTGTCTGATATTATAATTGTTACTCCAACATTCTTTGAGTTCAATTTCTTCCTGGCTTATATTTTTACCACTCTTTATTTTCAACTTTTTTACATATATTTTTTTCAAAATTGAATCCAATACAAAACATCAGCTGAATTTTATTAAAGTCTTTCTAGGATATTGTCTTTTGTACTGGTGGCTTTAATTCGTGTGTTCACAATTACTGTAGCTATTGTGTAATTTTTGCATTTTTCCGGTTTATTACAACTGTAATTTTTAGTTGTTTAGAAGTTTTATGTCTTTCTTTCTTTCTCACCTTCCTTTTTCTTCTTATTAAATCCACGTACAATTGTGAGAAATAACACAAAAAGGTCCCCGGTCCCCTCTACCCAGTTTCCCTTGATGGTGATGTTTTGCAAAGTTCAAGTTCAAAATTACAACCAGAGACTAGATAGTCATTCAGTCCACTGATTGTATCCAGACTTCCTCGTGTGTGTGCATGTGTTTCCATGCAATCTTATCCCTTCTGTAAGTTCATGCATCCACCGCCACACTCAAAATGCAGACCCATCCCCCCTGCACAGGGGTGCCTAGGTCCCATTTTATAACCACACCCACCTACTTCCCAGCCTGGCCCCATCCCTTGCCTCTGGAAACCACTCAATCTGTCTCCATTCTAAAATGTTGTCATTTCCAAGATGTTATAGCAATGGAATCATAAAGGATGCGTTTGCAGGGTGGGGGGTGGCTTGGCCTTTTCACTCAGCACAGTGGCCTGGACATACATGTGCCTGCAGTTGGCTCCCGCTTACAGCTCGCTGGTATTCCATACCCTTCACCCCTGTTTGTTTTAACCAGCTACCCGCTAAAGTATGTCCGTGATGGTCCCTGTGGGGGGATATGATGAATAAAGCCGCCATCAACATTTGTGTACAGCTTTTTGCATGAAGTTAGATTTTTATTTCTCTGAGATGCCCAAGAGTGCAGTTGCTGGGTGGTACGGGAGTGGCACACTCAGTGTGCAAGAAGCTGCCACACTATGTGTCCCAGAGGGACTGTGCTGTCTCACATTCCCACCTCGGCGTCTGAGTGACCCAGCCTCTTCGCTCCCTGGCAGCTGCGTGGTGAGAGCCCGCTGTGGTTTTCAGCTGCACCGCCCTCGTGTGCAGTGGTGCTGAACACCCTTTCAAGGGCTTGTTTGCATCTGCGTGTCCTCTTCGAGGAGGTGTCTGTTCGTGTGTTTGGGGCCTATTTACCCCTGGTTGTATATTTTCTTCACCATTTCGTTTGGAGAATGTTTCATGTATTCGAGACGCCAGTCCTTTGTTGGATATGCGGAGTGCACGTGTTTTCTCCCGTGTACAGCCTGCCTTTTCACACAGGATCTTGCAGAGCAAAACAATTTTTTTTTTCACTTTAATGAAGTACAATTTACCAGTGGTTTTTTAAATGAATTACGCTCTAATGTCAAGTCTTGGAAATCTTTGCATAACCTTAGACACACTCCTATTTTTATTCACAAAGTTTTTTACTTTCTGTTTTATATTTAAGTTCATGATCCATTGAAGTGAAGTTTTATATAAAGTGTGAGATTTTTTTTTTTGCCTGTGGACGTCCAATCACACCAGCACCGTTCGTTGAAAGCCCTATCCCTTCTCTGTCAAATGGCTTTTCCGCCGTCGTCAAAAATCACCTGCCACATTTGCGAGAGCCTCTTTTTTAGGATTCTAATTTATTTATAATGTTTTAGATTGTATCTCTTTGAATAGTTTTCATAGTAGTTCTCCATGTATTATAATATACATACATGATTTATTAAGGCCTTTTGGCATCAACATTTCCTGCTTCAAGTTCATGTGCCATTTTTCACTATTAACCTGACAGACCCGTCGGCATCTCTCTGACTTGCAACGGTGCTTGCAGGGCCGGATCGTCCTTTAATTGGAGGGCACTGGGGGAGGAGGGAAGGAGCCGCAGCCCAGCGCCCATAACTTCCCTAAGGAAAACGAGCTTTCTGCTTCTGTACACGACTCTCTGCATCGCAGCGACTTGCACACTGAAACGTTGTGTCCATTTTCTGTTTGGCAAAAGAGGAGCATGGGTGGTCTTCGAGTGAGAGTGGGGCTTCTCCCGAAACACGTCTTGGCAGGCACACGCCGACACTTGGAAGTGAATTTTAGAGGCACGTGCAGAACGGTGAGCTATCGTGTAGGTATGAGATTACCATGCTTCACTGGGGGCCACGGAATAACGTCATGAAGCTTTAGAGTTTTAAAAACCTTATTGAGTCCATTTGCACTAAAGAGAGTCGTGGTTCATTTCAAAGTCCTGAGATGCTCTGCTAGGCCTGCGCAGGACAGTCATTAGGTCCCTAGTAACGATCCCTAAATGAGTGACTCACAGCTCCTTGAGCTCTGTGAGACCTTCGGGGGTGTTTTCACAGGCAGTAATGAGGCAATTTCAGCATTTGGGGGGAAGTTCTTGAAGAGAGAACTGAGACTCATCACTCCGGTTCCTTCTCCCAGCTGGAAGTAAAACGCAGTCTAAGAAATTCCATCTGACTGTGGCTGTGCCCCCACAGATGGTGCATGTTATTTACCGGGACTGATGGCAAGAGGGAGGGGAGGCAGGAATTTGGAGGTGAGCTTCTTCCCGCTTTAGGGATGGAAATACCGAACCCTAACACAGACACGTTAATGTCAGCTCTTATAAGGGAGCTCTCTTTCCTGACTTATTAATATTTTCAGCTCAAGGGCATTAACATTTTATCTCTTCAGAAACTTTGAAGATAACCAGGTTCTCTTACAGAACCATGAAGGAGCAAAGTATGAAACCAATATGTGAATGCCCAATGGTGTCCCGCTTTCAACTGCAAATTGCTTAATTGCTAAGAGTCCTCATGTTTCTGAAATAGTTCCATCCCTTGGGCAACGATCGCTTCATCTCCAGTTCAGAACAACTGTGGATATTGGAAATACGTGAATTGTCTTCCTCTGTCCTCTATTTTCCAGGAATAAAAATGAACACAATTCTCCACTGAACAGAGCTCTGGACATCTAAGGCCGTGTCCCCGAGTGCCATCCGATTACATGACAAGAGGAAATGTGGCAGAAGAAACAGTGTTAGTAGGGAACTGCGGTGGACACTGTTGTTTGCTGAGCCACCAACATCTCACCTTCTTATTGTCCTTCTGCAGAGGAGAGAAGTGTTCAAGGGAGACCCCTTCTCTCTCTGGGACCTACTGAACGGTAACTCCTCCCTAGCTGTGCAGGTGGACTGGGATGAGGTGAACTCAATCAACCTATGGCATCCCACAGGAGAAGCCTCTGGAGTCCAAGACTGGCCACCCCGGAGAGGTGGACTACCCTCCATCAGACCACGCCTTGTGGTCCGTGCTGGGGTGGTGGTGGGTGGGAGTAGCCTTCACTTTCTCCCTCCAAAGCAGTGAAAGAAGAAACCACTGCATCTACCTTGGACCCTAACGGAGGCAGCCCGCTGGCAGAGCCGATGCATGTTGTACAGAAATAGCTGACAAGAGAATCAGGAAGAATACGCATCTGGGGTTTTGATGACAAGTCTGGGCTGCTGAATCGACCACCCAGGTGCCCCTCTTACTCTTGTGTACGCCACAGCCGGTGTTCCTATTAACTGTGACTGGACATAGGCCTGATTCAACCAAAACCGATGACTTTGATTCTATCACAAAGTTTGGTGGCCTCTGGAAAATACAGTTCCGTCCTCATTCAACATCGTTGTTAGGTTCTAAGTCTTTAAGCAAAATGACATATAGTGACATGAATTTGACCAGAAGCTAATAGATATAGACAAGGGTTAAGTTCCTAGAGCACCACATCAACGTTATAACAAACTGATGTTGAACAAAACCATGTTATTCAAGGACCTGCTGCACTTGATCTCAGTGTGAGTTTCTACATTTGCAATATAATCGGCCTTATGTCCATCTCGGGAACGGATGTGAAAAGAAAGAAAAGAAAGATACCAGATGACGTACACAAGATGTAAAAGAGCAGCAGTGGCAAAAGTGCAAAGCCCCTCAAACCTTAAATAGTAGGAGGCAACAATAAAATGAAGACCAGTCTTAGATGTTCACGTGGACCGTACTCGCGAATGAGTCTCCTATTATCACATAAGAAATACAGACTGGGCGAGACCAGCGATGGAAACCATCCAGGATTCAACCCGCCAGAGAGAACAGAAGATACTTCGCAGGAGAGCAGGACGGTCCCCTCCTCCCGCTCCTCCTCCTCCCAGTCACCACCGCCACCACCGCCACCACTGTCATTAACGACTGTGGGTCAGGAGCTGTTCTAAGGGTTATTAATCCCCAAAACAGTTTTATAAAGTAGATACTATTGCTCCATTAGAGCAGTTGTAAACATAAATTCAAATTCTTCGGCATTCCTGTAATCAAGAGGCGGAGTCTAAGCCCTCTCCCCCCTGACTCCGGGCTGGCTCAGTGACTCTCTTGTAACCGGGGGATGGCAGAGGGAGCAATGCCACATGACTTCCAAGGCCAGGTCAGACGGGGCCACGCAGCTCCCACCAGGTGTTCAGGATGTCTGCTCTGAGGGAAGCCAGCTGCTACGCGAGAGGTCTGTCTACCCTGAGATCATCATGCTGGACAGACCACATGCAGTCACTCGGTCAAGGGCACCACCAGCTGCGATCTCAGCTGATGGCCACTCTCAGCTGTCAGCCGTGGCAGTGACCCATCTTGCCCGTCCAACTCAGCTGAGCTGACATGACCTAGCCTCTGCCTCGTAGCTGCCACCCCAGGCAAGAACTGCCTAGCCAGCCCTTCTGGAGAGCTGAGCCACAAAAATGCAAAGACAACTGTGCCGAGACAGACCTCAATTTTAGAGGTGAGAAGATTGAGGCCTCCTTGGAAATCACAGATAGAATCCGATCATAGGCCCTCTCAGCCTCCCTTTTCCACTGCGGGCAAGCCGATCACCGTGGGTTTCGGAAGTCCTTCCCAGCTCTTCAGCCTCTTTAAAATTCTAAGAAACGAATCACTCCCCCCCCCACCCCCAGCCCTGCATCGCTCAGCAGGAAACACCAGGTGAAGAACAGAGAAATAATTAGATAGATAATTATCTGAAACAGCTATCGACCACTCAGTTTTAGGACACAAAATCAAAGTCATCAGGGATCCCCATCTAATCAGGCTCTCTTCTTCGTTTCTCTGTTTTCTATTCACCGCCTCTCTGTCGCCCTGCCTCAGCCTGGCTTGTTCAGGGTTCTCACCGCGTCGGGAGCCAACCCCTGTCTGTCGTGCCAGCAGCTCCATTCCCAGCACCGGGCACAGCGGGACTCACACCAGGGCCCTCAGCTCGCGTTCGGAGAGAGAGCTGAATGGAGGCGGGAAACCACGGTCACTGCCACCATCTCGCTTTCCCTCAACCCTCACATCCAGCCACAGATTACGAATCGAGAATGCTGTTTGGGTCTGGTTCTCCCCTTTACAACCGCTACCCCAAATTGAACATTTCATTTCTTCACCCCTGGAGAACAACAGTGGATGGTGGGCCTTTCTGCTTTCAAATATTTCACTCTTCCGATCTGCCTCACCCATTCTTGCTTCAAAAATGTCAGTGCCCCCCTCACTTGTCAAGTGGGAAGCAAAGTCCCTTCGAGGCTTTCCCAAGGTGACCTCAGTCCTGCTCAGGACCCCTCCCCCATCGCTCTCCTGTGTGTCCCCAAATGCCAGCGAAGTGGACCATTTGGTCTCCCAGGACAAACACACAGATGACTGCTTCCCATGCCTTTGCTTCTCCGAAATCCCCGCCCACTGCCAAGCAGCTCATCAAGGCCCATCTCAAACATCACTTCAATGAAGAACCCTTCCCTGACCCCCACCATACGTCTCCTTCCTCTGAACCCATGTGGCATGCTGTAGGGCTCAACAGTCACTACCTTCTTTCCGCCTTGATGTCTGGGTCTCAGGTACGTGCATCTTGTCCTTCTATGTGGACTTACTGAGGCTTGCAAATACTTCATACCCACTTTTTTAATCCCCGAAGGTGACAGTCCTGCAAGGTTTAACCACGACCGGAGCTCAGTAAGTACTGAATTAACTGCATACACTTTCAGGGCAGTTACATTTAAAGGAGCCCTCCAACGTGACGCAAAGAAAACGATTAAGTTTAAAGACATACATCCTAATGAAGGTTGACAGGGGAGAGCGTTCCCAAGAGGTGCTCCCAGCGGACTGTCCGCATTAGAATTACAGTCTCAGGGTTGCTCTGCCCGCCTCTCTGGTGCTGCTCTGGCTGCTCCGCTCGCCAACGGCTGCATGCACATTTCCAATCATTTCACTACAGTTTCAAGTGGGGAAACCTTTCTAAACAAGACACAAAGCAAAAAAGAGGAAAAAAGTGGTAAATCTGGATGCACATAAATTTCAACTTCTCCATGGCCAAATGCTATAAATAAACATTAAAATACAAATGACCTGTTAGGAAAAAATACTTCTAACATGCAGCATAGTCTGTGAGTCAAATTCCTCAACCTGCAAAGAGTTTTGAAATCAATTTAAAAAAAAATAGAAGCAAATATCCCAGGAGAAAAGAAGCAGGCGAGGCAGAAGAAGAAATAGGAGCAGCTGATAAAGATCGGAAGGGACGGCTGCCCATGTCCAAAGTGCAGACGTGCAAACCGGGAAATGAACGTCCGAAAGAAACGCCGCTCACTGTCTCAGAGGTGGGGGGTGACATGAGTACTCTCTGCTGGGAAAGCCACTTGGTGTCATCTGTCAGGAGTTAAAAAGTACGCGCTCTCTGGGCCAGCTCTTCTACTTCCAAGCAAGCCCTTACCCTACAGAGGCACTCAGACAAGATAAAAGAGAGATATGAAAGAGATCGGTAATTGCCATCACGAGAAACACCTGGAAACAGCCAACCAGCGATAACGGGAATCGGCCAAACTCATTGGTACGTACCCTGCAACCACTCACAACAGAAGGCTAAGCGGCAGCTGTTAAGATGGAAAGACCTCCAAGAATAATTAAGCCAAAAAAATAGGTTTAAATTAAGGTTAAAATAGGGAAAGCACAGAACAAACAATATTTTATTATGATCTCATTTCAATTTTTTTAATCAGAGAAGAGCAGGCATGCATACCCATGACACATGCCCACACATACATGGAGCATGTTGGAGAGGCTGCACCAGTAACTGGTCCCTTGGGGCGGGGGGTAAGCAGCTTCTACTTCACGTTTTACCCCTTCCTGCTGGTTTTTTTTTTTCAAATAAACCCCATGCATCTGTTACTTTTATAACAAGAAAGAAATTTTAAAAGGTTTAAGTATGTCCACTGCTTTTCCTTTTGCTGTTTTTCGAAAACTTGCCCAGTCCCTCCCTGGGCACCACACTTCCCCCGCTTGCACAAGAGCCTCGTCACCATCCTGGGGGGGCCTCTTTTTGATCCGTGCAAGCGGGGAGTCAGGAAAACGGCTTCCTACTCGGAGCTCCGCAGAAGCCCAGGAGCTACGTGCAGCCCTGGGAGCTGAGTTTTCTCCTGGGAGTTCTGTTTCTCCTGGGAGCTGCAGGAGAAACGGAAACATGTGCCCACACGGAGGGCTGCCAGGGATTTCGAAGAGAGATGGGAGCAGGACGACAGAGCATGCTCCCCAAAAACCGCCTCTCTGCTTACCTCCTGGGCACGTCACTGTAGCTGGACTCGGGGGAGAAAAGGGGCTGGCCAGGCCTATAGGAGACACACACTCCTCTCAATGCCTCTCAGAACACGCGGCTTTGCAAAGAGTGCTGGCCGAGCCAGGAGCGGGGATGATGGACAGACCGGCCGCAGCGCTCACGGCCAAGCACAGGCCTTCCTCCGACAAACGTGCCAGCCAGAGGGTTAGGAGGCAAGGGCCCCATGCAGCAGAATAGGCATGCGCATCTGGCATTGGAAGAAATGTATAGGAACGTCCCCAAATGGTTGTGTGTTCTGGAGGGGACAGTCAGAGCTGCTTAGTGCAGACCATGCAGCCCTCCCATGCTTGCCACCCGGTGCGGCTGCTGGCTCCGGGCGAGGACTGCAGGGGTCGGGTGGGGGCTTGCGTCCTGTTCCTTTGCGCATCTTAGATGAGCTCTCCCTGGGGTCTGGCACTCCCTGTCGACAACCAGCGCGATGTGGTGACGTTACCTCCCAGCACACTGGGTCATGGCTCGGGAGGCAGGGGAGAGAGCCTCTGTTTCCACCTTTAAAAAGGAGGGGCCCAGCCAGTGACCTGCAATGCCATGGGGTGTGCCTCCTCCTGAGCTCCGAGGAAGGGTAATTTCCTGCCCAAACTGAAAAATAGGGCCGATGTCCGCCTGGGGCAAACAGAGCTCGAACACCCTTCCTGGTGCGTGACGGTGCGAGGAGAAACCCACTCTGTCCGAGGGCTGGTGCGGGCGAGAGGCACAGGAGGAAGAACGTGACGGCAGCAGGAGGGAGCCGTGCCCACGATTTGCATCGGTCTCCTCTCAGGCAGCCTCGTCCCTCACTCACCCAGCCCCCGGATCCTGGGTGTAAACAGCATCCCTGGGTGGACTGTGGTGTTGGTGGTGGGGCAGGGTAGACACAGCCGTGGCTGGTGCAGAGGAGAGGCCCTCGGGCCGCCTGAGCATTCGCTCCGGGTCACTGTGGCCAGGGCTCTCTCTGCAATGAGTGGCAGGCCCCTCCCACACAGAAGGGGACACCTGTGAGCAGTGTCATCAGAGTCCCATAAAATGGTAGTGAACAGAACCACCGGACAACCCGGAGAAAACGCTGGTCTCTCTTTTCCCCCGTGACTCAGCAGTCCTACGTTTTACACGGACACGTGGTGAGTGAGGAGGGATACTGCTCACTGGTGAAGGGAGAACAGCCAGAAAGATCTGGAAGCAGTGAGGGAGGAGAAAACAGAGCCTCCTGCGTCCTAGGAGGGCCGGGTTGCAAGTTCCATCCTCTGAGCAGAGGCCGATCTCTGGGCCGGGAGCCTGACGTAGGAGCCACCAGGTGGGGTGGCGCCCAGCCGGACCTCGTCCTGCTGTGCCACCCCGGGCCAGGCATCCAGCTCACTGAGCGCCTGCCTCCTCCTCCAAGAAGGGCCATTGGGTGAGGGGACAACAGGAGGCACCGCGCCCGTCCCACGGGCACATCTGAGGGTGCCATTCCTTCTGCCCTGCTCTCACCTCTGGTCGCATGGTTTCCACTCCACCTTCCCAACTCCGCAGCCTGTCGCAGTCCCCAGGCCCACGGCCCCGTCCCAGGCACCGTCCTGCTCGTGCAGAAGCTCAGCTCTCCCTCGCACCCCCTCCCCTGGGGGAAGTTGGTTACCCTCCCTGGCGGCGCCACAGCACGCTGCCCGGACCTCTGTTCCGACACGTATCACACACTGTGATCGTCCTCATTTATTTGCTCGCTACCAAGGCAAGGATTCTCCGAGGCCAGAGAAGGCCCTGGATAGACTGGTCAGTGAGGGAAGGGATTTGTCAGAGAGTTTGCTTCGGCGGGCCAGGGCGACAGGGGCCGAACCCGGGAGTGGGCGTCAGCAGGCCATGCGCGTGGAGGGCCCGCAGCAGAGAGAGAGAAGCCAACCAGAGCCCCTTGCCTCCTCCTGTGAGTCCAACATGAGTGGGAAGAACCCTGTCAGCGACCCCCCTTATCTGGCTGCTCCCGCTGCAAGGTTGTTCCAAGTCACCTGGTACCTGTGTCCCTAAGTGGAGCAAGAAGGGGTGAAACAGCAGAGTGGCCGAGTGAGGAAAATGACAGCAGGACCGGTCACCGCGGGCCGCAGGGATGACGAGGCTGGAGAGGCTGGCAGGGGACCGCCCCTGAGGCTCGCGCTCCCTAACCCACAAGATCCAGCCTCAGAATGAAGACGGGCCCACGGACAGCCAGCCTCCCGGCGCCGGGGGGCTCCACCAGCACTTCCTCCGAGTTCCGTGAGGGAGGGGTCTCACCGAGCCCCAGGGACCCGCCGTCGCTGAAATTCAACACTAAATCTTGTAAAGGTACATTTTCATGAGAATAGGGTCCACAGAGTCCATGAGGTTCTGAAAAAAGGCTTGCAATTTTTAAAAGGAAAAGGAAAAGTGATTAATGTGCACACGAATCACTTGGGGACCCTGTTCAACTGCAGGTTCTGGTTCCCGAGTCGCCAGGCTGGGGCCCGGGACTCTGAGCCCTACCTAACCACATCCAGGCGTTGTCGATGTAGCTGGTCCGCCGTCCACACCTGGGGCAGCGAGCCCAAGGCGCGGCCTCAACGCCAGGGCCTCTGTGTCACCAAGTCCCGTGCCCCATGGGGTTCAGTGCGACACACACTGACCCGAATTAGCACACGTGACAGGGTGCCCACGACACGAGACACACTCAGGCAGATCTCACCGGCGCTTCTAAGATCCCCTCAGAGTTTGGGGCCCAGTCATCACTAACACGGCCCACCGGCAGGCTGCCCCCATCACTGCTGCAAAGACATCCTGGAGTCTCAGGCGTCTGGGCCCTCCCTGTTGGTTCAGAAGGAAGTCCAGCAAAGGAAGAGTCTCCCCCCATTCTGGCTGTCGTCTACGGCCCCTGGGACACGGGCTGGAAAAGCGAGGGTGGCTGAGAGAACTCATTGTGTTTACAGAGAATGTACGTGGTGCTGCTGCTGAATATTTATGGGGATGAAAGATCAGATGCGACTTCACGGGCAAACTGAAGAGCTGGTGACGGCGGGCAGCGCGGCCCCGCGGGCACCCTGCGTGTCCCAGTGCTCTCTCTGAGCCTGGCTGCCGTTTCTGCCACCGAGAGGGGGCAAGGAGGCTGAGCCGCGGGGAGACCTGGTCCTGAGAGGGGCTGCCTGCACGGCTGTAGCCCCGGTACACAACGTATCATAAAGGCTGAGATCCAAATGGAAGTCTAAAAATAGCGCGATGCAATGACTTCCTTCTTTCACTCCCTGGGAGAGCAGCCCGGCTGACACCGCTACCGCGGGGCACCACGGGCCTCTCCCGTTTTCCCGAGAAGAGCAATTACACAACTGGCCCTTCTCGCCAGCAGCAGCCCGGCTGCCCCCGAAGCAAGGCGGGGAAGGCAATTACACCGTTGCTGGAAAACCAATAGTGGATATTTGATTATGATTATTAATGGGGGAAAGGAAGACAGACTGCTGAGCCGCAACCAACCCCTAAGTGCATCTGCAGGAGACTCCAAGAGGGGATTAATTTTTTGTTTTCTTTTCATCTCTCAGCCAGCCGTTTGAATGTGACACAAACTTTAAGCATGGCCTGTCACCTCCTTATCAATATTCAATGCCGCTGCACTGTGGTCACATTATCTCCCCTGGATGCCCCAGTGACAGGCCCCATGCTGTGGGGATTGCTTTCCCTTTGCCTCTAAATGGGAGGCGGATATTGCAGGGAACTGACTTGTCAGATGCAGGAAATTAACTAATTTCCAAGACAGCAGAAAGACACTTGGTAGCAAATATTTACTTCTCTGTTTCTTTCCTACTGATAGTGAACATGCATCATCTGACCTGGAAGACGCTGGATTTACAATGTCTGTGAACAAAGGGACGTTGTAACTCATTCTAAAGAAAACAACACCATCAATTCCAGCCGCCCCTGGTGGAAACACTGCGGCTTGAAGTACATTTGTCATAAAAGAATAAACAGGACCTCGAGGCATGTAAGAGGAGAGGTGCATGTGTGATTGCCGACTTTGCATCCACCCTGAAAACCAGTCCCCTGTACTGCCTACCTAGCCACGGGATTCCAATTACCGCTTGCCTCAAGGCGCACATAAGCACAGCAGTTTCGCTCACAGTTGGCCATCAGCAACCGGAGGCGCTCCGCGGGGAAGGCTGGGCACGGGGAGGGCTGCATCGGAAGACGCCGGGCGAGGAGACTGGCGTGCGTCCCCCTCTCTGTGCTCGGCGGGGCTCTCGGTACTTGTCTCCATTCCTTCGGTCTCTCGTACGATTTCACTCGGAGGCATGACAACCACCCTCTCCACTGGACAGATGAGGACACGGCCTCAGGAGATCCTGGTGTTTGCTCGGTTACCCAGCTGACGGCAACCGATTTCCACGCATTTTAGGAGAGATATTTAGTCTCCTTCCTCGCCTGGGAAACACAATTCCCAGTTCTATACTAAAACCAAACAAAACACTTAGGCACTCACTTGACTGTCTCAAATACACGCCATAAAACCTAGCAGGCCATCCTTACCTGCTCTTTTTTTTTTTTTTTTGGTAGGTGTTGCTCCCTTTTGTGCAAATACATGCTCTTGAGGTGACAGAAACAGTAGTTGCTGTGAATGGCAACAAACGAAACAGGCGTTCGTTATTAAGTGCAACACTGAGCTTCTCCCCGGGCTGCCCGTCACGAGAGCAAAGGGCGCAACTGAAAACTACTTCAAAATTCTGTGCACACACGTGTGCATGCACACACAGGCACGTTTTTGGCATGACACGCTTTATAATTGACATTATTCTTCCCACGACTCTACTCTTCCACCTTTCCCAATAACAGAAACAACAGCAGCGAGCATTCACTGAGCACGAGCCACGTGTCCTTTCGTCGGCATCCTGGCCCTGTGAGGCGGGTACTACGTTGTTTACAGGCAGAAAAGCTGAAAGTTAGAGAGATGTGACCATTTGCCCGGGGTTGCCAAACTGAGAAGTGTGGCGAAGGCCGGGAGTAGGTCATCAGACCCCGGGGCCCACATTCCCAGCCCCGTGTCTTCCCTTCCCTCTTATTCCCCCCAGCCTGGGTTCTCCCAGTCGCTGGCCTTTGCTCGGGCTCGCCCCAAACCCACAAAGTCCTCTTTTCTCCTGCTGCCCCATCCCCCAGCTCAGAGGCTACCTTCTCTGGACCTCCTCCTCAGGCAGAACGGGCTGCCACTCTCCTCCGTGCCTTAGCTGCCCGTAGAAGAAGCCACATCTCAGCTGTGAGACAGCGGTTCCTCCCGGGGAACTCAGGCGCCATCCCTGTCCTGTGCCGCAGCACCCAGCGCGTGCTCCACACAGAACCGCCGACAAGCCCTCCACGGGGGTCCAAGTTCTTTGCCACTCTCCTGCCACACTGGTGATGAGACGCATGCTCCAGGCTCTTCTGAGTGGCCTCTCCTCACACCAGCAATTTTGAACTTCCCCCCTTCTCTGCTTTTGTTAAGTGAAACAAGCCAAAACTCCATCAAACTACACTCACTATTTTCTAGCATTCTGATCACTTCAGTAACCCAGTTTTTCACCTCCTCCATGTAAATACATACAGTGCGTATGTATGCGTCTCCAGGTGGCTTCACAATGGAGCCGGAGCTGCCATCCCCAAGGAGCTGCCCTCTCTCTCATCGGCGTTTCCCTCTCTCCCTCTCTCTCTCTCTCTAAAAAAATCAATAAACATATCCTCGGGCAAAGATTCTAAAAAACAGGGTAAAATGACCTCGAGCAATCCTGTCCCCCCACAAACAACTGTTTGCAAGGATGACACGGAGGCAGGTGTTATGACCACTGGCACGGTCACGGATGGACGGAGAACTAAAGACATTGTTAGAATCATCGTCCTCCTATCAGCTTCTCTGCACCAGTGGAAATGCCATCCCTCTGTGGGTGTCATCGTTCCCCCTCCCTTCCCACAAACCCCCTCTGCCTTCGTCTCGGACTGGACGGCTCTGGGCTTCTGTCTGAATCGGCACTTCCCCAGTAGCGGCTCTTTCGATCTCAAATCAATGCCCGTTGCCTCTCCGTGTGGCTGTCATTTTTAGGTTCTCACCCATGTGGTCTAGTCTAAGTTGTGTTTCCTGGTACATACGTTCCTTATTTGAAAAGGAACTAAGGTTTCTGAATTTATAAAACAGATGGAATAAAGGCGGCCGGTTTAATCACAGCAGGGCTGGCCGCAGCACCCACTGAAGCACCTATGATGTCTCCTGATGTATTCACCCGCCTGTTCAGAGGGCAGTAGTGACGTGACCGCCTGGCAGGCAGGGCTGGGGCCGGGCTGCCCTCGTTTGAGACTGGCTCACCCCTCACTGTGGGCAAGGGACTCGCCTTCTCTGTCTCAGTAGCCGCATCTGTAAAGTGGGGATAATGACAGTATGGACCTCATTGGATTGTGAAAATAAAATGAGTTAAAGTACGTAAGCGCTAAGAACAACGCCTCTGCCAACAACACTTCTCCCATCCCCACCACCACAGGGCCCTCCGGGATCAGGGCCCTGGCTGTCCCTCATGGCAGCTCCAAATGCTGCAAGTTTACCCCTCACTGCCTGCTCCGCAAAAGTGCGGCTGGGCCCTTTAAATAGTTCTCCTTTGCCAGCTGGCGCAGTATTACGTTTCATCAGTAGAGGGAGCTGGAGAGACACTGCAGGGGGAGGGGGTGGTTTCTTCCTGAGAGACACTGCAGGGTGCTGGGAGCAGGCTGCTGAAAAGCCGACCGCTTCTCCAGACCCTGCTCCCACGGCACCCGAAACTTCCCCAGCACCCACTCCCAAAGCACATGCGATTCCCCTCGTTCCCATCTCCTGCAGGGACCTGCGAATGTCACCCTTTACAGCAAAGGGTACTGGGCAGACATGATTAAGTTAAGGGCTTCGGGTTGCAGAGGTTACCCTGGACTATCTATCTGCTGGGCCCAGTGACGGGATCACTCGGGTCCTCGTAAGGGGGCGCCAGATGGTGAGAAGCAGGGAAGCAGCGTGATAACAGCGCAGGCACTGGAGCGCCATGCTCCGCAGGTGCAGGAAGAGGCCACGAGCCGAGGAGCGCAGGGGGCCACTGGGCAGCGGAGCAGGTAGAAGCAGATCCCCCCTCCGAGCCTCCTGGGGATCCAGCCCCGCCAGCACCTTGAGGTTAGCCCAGTGACGTGCATTGCGGACTTCTGAGCTCCGGACTAGAAGAGAGTAATAAATCTGTGTTTTTTCCAGCTACTAAGTTTGCAGCCGATTGTTCCAGCAGCAATAGGAAGCTAATACCATGGGGAAGTGGACAGGACTCTAATTGAAACCGTTTTGACCATGTGTTGAAAACTGTTGGATTTGTGTGACGTGAACTTGGGGTTCATTAAAACTTCTCCAGTCTTGGATGTGTTTGAAACTTTCCATAGTAATTAGGGTTTTCTTTTTCTTACCAGGGGAATTTAAATCAAAAGTCCATCTTTAAGATACAGTTTTCAACCCTGGCTGGTGTGGCGCAGTGGATTGAGTGCCGGCCTGCAAACTGAAAGGTCGCTGGTTCAATTCCCAGTCAAGGTACATGCTTGGGCTGTGGGCCAGGTCCCCAGCAGGGGGCGAGTGAGAGGCAGCCACACATTGATGTTTCTCTCCCTCTCTTTCTCACTCCCTCCCCCTCTCTCTAAAACTAAATAAATAAAATATATTTTTTTAAAAGATGGTTTTCAAATTTCATACACTTGTCCCCAACTCAATCCAGAATGTTGGGACAACATCAGTCTCGCAGATCGAGCTATTAGGGAGGCTATTAGGGAGACAGACCACCCCCCGGGGTCATTCTTTGGGGCCTGGAGAAAGCAGCTGGACCCTACGGAGCCTCGGGCGCCTTTGATGCTCTGGTTAATTCCACAGCCTGCATCTCACGGGGTTGTCAGGAGGCTTACGTGAAATAACCCGTATTCAGTGCATTTTCTGACCCACAGAAACTCCTACTAAAGGTCCTCTGCTGATACTGTCATTCCCAGCTTTCCACCAAACATTTCAAAAATGCCTCAAATCAGCCTCTATGTGATTATTGCGATTCTCTGAAATGTATTCATGACATAAGCATTTTGAATCTCTTTAGATCACTACTCTTCTGTTTGTAAAAGCTGTCACTTTTGTCTGATTTTTTTGATGGTCTCCTGAAATAAGGGGCCACTCAGAGCAAAGGTACCCCGGGAAGGGTGGCTGTGGGGACACCCCTCTCCGGGGAGACGACAGTAACTGCTGGCCCTTCTGGCTCCTACTATTCTGTCGTCCTTCCCCCAAAACAGCTGTCTCCCGGTCCCGGTTTACCCAGCAACACGGAACTAGGAACCAGAGCTCTCGCTACCCTGCATCACTGAAGGGAGACCTTGCTACTCCTGTCCCATTGCTGCCCCTTCCTCGGTAGCAGCTGCAACAAGGCTCAGCCAGCTCCCTCGTGGACAGACTTGCGGTGGCTGGTCTGGGCCCAGCTCCTTTTCAGAAGCACTCTGCTTTCTGCCCACTGGTGGTGGCAGGCCCCCGGAGGGGCTTAAAGCTGGAGTCCAGGCTGACGCCCAGAGGCTACAAAATAATCAGCATTTTTTAAAACACCCATTTTCCCAATGCTGTGAAGCCTCACACTCATTTAGGGCCCTGGAGTCGCATGTGTAGTTGGACATGGGACTCCCAGGCCCATTAAACACTTTGTATTAAAAGAGGACATCTGTGCCCTGGCTGGTGTGGCTCAGTTTGTTGGAGCGTCGTCCCATAACTGAAAGGTCCCAGGTTCAATTCCTAGTCAGGGCACATGCCTAGGCTGTGTGGTTGGTCCCTGGTCCAGGCATGCACCGGGGGGGGCGGGGGGGGCAGCGCCAATCGATGCTTATCTTTTGCATCAATATTTCTCTCTCACCCCCCACTCCTTCCTTCCTCTCTGAAGGCAATGAAAAAAATGTCCTCAGGTAAGGGTTTAAAAAGAACATTTGCTCCAGAAACTGGAGAGAAGGAAAGGTAGTGTCCCCTGTATCCTGGCCTCGTCCCCTCTCGCAGGGGTCACGGCACCGGGAAGGGCGTGCAGGGAGCCAAGGAGGGTCGCGTAGACACTGGACACACACACTGCTGAGTAAAGGCTGAAACATCTTTCAAGTTACTCCACAGGCTTTTGAACCTACGGAAGAAGACTCCTATGTGCATTGCTGCTAGTGTTCGATGTTATCACAATGCTAAACTATACTGAGAGGACCCGGCAGAGAAATCACTGGTTGACAAAACGCAGTGTGACGACGAGTGTAAACCAACGCCGCCGCCCTTCTGATTCTCTCCAGGGCCTCCTCGGGCCCTCGCCACGGGGCTTCAGAGGACAGGCGTGACCGCCGGACTGCCGTACAGGGCTCTCCTTTAGGACTCGCGTGGCTGTGAGGAGACGGGTGCAGCGACGTCGTTAGTGGATTTGCATTGGGTTCGTCTGTCATGCTTTTTGGGGACCTGAACGTAGGGGTGACATTGATTTTCACGACTTAAGAAGAAATACCAATACAGTGGTCCAATAAAAAGTGACCAATCATAGTGATTTTAAAGGCTGTCGAGTGAATGCGATGTGGCTGTCAGGGTTTGAGTGTCACTGTGTCGTGGCTGTCTGTGGACGCCCACTCTGAGGACAGGCGGAGGCTGGCTCGGGCCACCCAGGGATCCTGCCCTGTCCACCCCAGACCGCGAGTCCCTCCTGCTGTCCCTGCCCCTGCCCCCGCTGGCTCTGTGAGCTGGGAAGACGGCAGCTCGAGAGGGCACGGCTGCAGCAGACACCACACTGCAGACATCAACACCTACGTGTACGAGAAAAACAGTCGCTGCTGACGCAGAACCGCAGTCACCGCAGCCGCAGCTCTGAGAAAGGTAGCGTCAGTGGGGGGTGGGGGTGGGGGCCCACGCCGTGACTCGCCTGCCAAGGACTGGCAGCTGCTCTGCTAGCCGTGGCCCGTTAAGCCCTGAAAGCACTAAGTATTGTCTCGCTGCTACTGTGATTCGGACAGCTATGACGTTTAAAACGGCTGCCTGGCTTCACCCCGAATCCGACAGTCTCATGGGGAAGAAAACTCGGCCTCTGCTGTCCTGGGCATCACAGGGGCGGGGGGGCGGGGGTGCACAGCTGCGGGGTGGGAAGCGCACCTGAACACGCGGTCATCCCAGGTCTGGACGCAGGCTTGGAGAGGCGAGAGGAACGCACTGAGTCCCTAGGGGCTGTTGGGGATGTTCGTGACGCACAGCCTCCATGGCCGCTGTCCCCACGTGGAAACGAGATCAGCGTCCGTGAGCCACGCGATGCGGTGGGTTTGGGTGATGCTGGGGAGCCATTCCCGACTGAAATAACTCCCAGACCAGCAAGCACTGTGCTGGGAACTGCTGCCCGCAGACTCCGAGTCCAGTCACGGCTGTCTCCCAAACGTCTGTTTCTTCTTCCTCAAAGAGTAGACCCGGACCTGGTGAGCCTCCCAATCCCCGACACAACAGTGGCCAGGACCCACCCCGGGAGAGCGGTGGGGCAGCCTGCGGAGGGTGCCGAGAAGGCCCAGGAGGAGGACGCTGAGCCCCACATCGAGGCTCACACGGGGCGCGGGCCCGGGGCCCTGGAACTGCACACGGCCACCGGTCTGCAGCAGCTGATCTGCTCCCGCCTAAACCGGGCAGGCGGTCTCACTCCCTTCCCACACTCGGGTTCCCGCAGAGCTGACGCCTCAGCAGGGACTCTGGGGGCCTCGGACTGGCCCACCCACTCACCATTTTCTCAGCCCGCCTCCCAAACCCTCCCATATGGAAGCACGGTGGCTGTTCCTAAGAGCCGCCCTTGGAGAGGAGCGCACAGGCTGTGCAGCCGGATGGCTAGTCCATCGGCTTCCGCGAGTTCGTCTCCCAGGGTTCGAACCTCTGGATATTGTCCCTCCGAGTCCGAGGGAAGCATCCCCGAGACAGAGGCCTGGCTCCCACCGCCTCGGCTGCCAGCTCGGGTCTGCACTCTGGCGTCCCGGAAAACAAAGGCGGGGCCTGGTTCGATCCGAAGTCGTGCGGATACTCTGGACCAAACCCCTCCAGGGGCTGGGATTCCGACTCAGGTGCAGGAGTACAGAATCAGTGGAGACATCCTCCACGTGAAGCCCGAGCCCAGGCAGGCAGGAGGGCGGGGCCACTCACGGAGGGAGCACCTCTCCCCTCACGCGCCAACGAGCCACACAAACGAGCCTCCTGGCACCCCAGCAGCACTCGGGAACAATTTCCACGCAGTAACTACAGGAGTCCACAAGCGCCATCATCAAAACAAAAGTAACTTCCACTGAACTGCAATAGATCAAGAAAATGGTCGAGACAGAATGTCAGTTAGGAGGCAGTCTGAGCTCACCTCCAAAGCGGGTGCGTGCAGCGGCAGCAACAATGTAGCTGTCGCAAAAGCCCGGCTTCTCTCCGGCCTCCAGTTCGCTCCCGCTCCTGTTTGTTTACGGGACAATAGAGCAATCGCTCAGTCCAACTGCTTTGTGCACCTGTCACAAGTCCTCATCTTGGTGACTCTTCTCCTTAGTCCACTCCTTTTATGGTTTCTTTTGGGAACTTTTTTTTTTTAAGAAACACAACTGAAAGGCCCTGTTTCTGTGATGAATGGGAGCTACGGAATTATCTTTTGAGGCTTAGCATACAATTCAATCCCGTAACATTCTCCCGACTCAAGAAATGTCATCTTTGCATCCGCCACAACGGAAGGAAAAACCTGTGTTCTGCCTGAGGCCCTGTGATAAGGGACTTAGGGCCCACCCTGGGGTGGGCTCCATCCACAAAGACGGCCCAGCACAGTAAGCGTCTGACACTCAGCTCTGTCGCTAAGTCCCCGCAGCTGTTGCGTGAGTCAGGGTGGCTGGGGGTGCAGAGGGGGTGGGGGAGGCGCAAGGAGCAAGCTGAACCAGAGAAAACACTGTGCGTAATATACTGTCTAACCCCAGCTCGAGCCTGCTGCTGGGCTGTCACCTCACTGTCCGTGACAAAGGGACACCGCGCAGAGTCCTACAGGTGACCACACACACCAAGTGGGCATGGAAGAAATTCCACCAGGAGGCCTCCTTGGGTCAGTCCTGCATCTGAAGCTAACGGGTTCCACCATGTTCGCAAATTAAACCATTGTGCCACCCGGACGGTGCTTTCTTGAACTGTCTTCTCCTTTTAATTAACGAGAGATCGGATATCCATCTGCCTACTGGGGTTTCCACTGATACAGCAATTAACTTTTCTTTAAGATTTCTCAACTCCCGCCCCAGCTGGTGTGGCTCAGTTGGTCGGAGCACCATCCTGTACATCAAAAAGGTCAGGAATTCAATTCCCAGCCAGGGGCGCATGCCTGGGGTGCGGGTTTGGTCCCCAGTCGGGGCGCCTGTGAGATGCAACCAATCAATGTTTCTCTCTCACACAGATGTTCCTCTCCCTCTCTCTCTCCCTCTCTCTATCCCTTCCCCTCTCTCTGAAATCAATAGACATGTCCTTGGGTGAGGATTTAAAAAAAAAAAAGATATCTCAACTCTCTCCCCGACTACATCAAAAACCCTCAAGCAATAATGGTTTCTTTTGAGTTTGTAAAAGTCATCTTAGTTTGGACATTCCCTATCCATCAACTATCATTGACTTTTCCAAAGGCGGCAGGCAACCTTGAAACGTGCGTGCTCGGAAGCACACGGGCACACCCAGGGGACAGACAGTGGGCGCCCGGGCTCACAGAGCGTGGCGGACAAGACCCCCGAGTGACTGCCCCCCTTGGTTCCGTCTCCCACGGCGACCGCCACCCCACGTCCTGGCGCCTCCCAGACGAAACGGGACGGAGAGCGATCCCTCGGCATCTCGCCGGGATGCAGGCCCCCTCCGAGTCGGCTGGTTTCTTAACTGATCTCAACAGACAGAAGGTCTTATCGCAGCTTCAGGCAGACACACTTGGGGTTGATGGGCACAGACCCCGGAGTCTGCTACCACGGCCTTCTGTTCTACATAACTGTCAGTCTCCTACTTTCTCCTCCGTCCGCCCACGTCCTGGTCGCCCCTGTCTCATCTGTCACGGGCTGCTTTTCCACAACAGCACCACCTCCAACCACATGTTGTAGTATCAGTGACAAAGGAGAGGATGGCAGGTGACTGAGACCTCCTGGCCGCACGCATGCTTCTGCTACCGTAGGCAGTTACCTGGTTATGAACAAGAAGGAGAGCAAAGGCAATCAGACGTGGCATTCAGCAACTGGGAGTGTACGTGTCGACCTCGTAGCTCGGACCCCGCAACCGACAACCTGGCTTCTGCTCGGACCGCAGCGCTCTGCCGCCAGATTCTCCCCACCGCCCTTGGTTCTTGGGCGGGGGGGGGGACCTCTCTCCTCTTGGGAGCCCCTCACCACACAGGCCTCGGGCTTTCTGTCTTCTTTCCGTCAACACACCCTTCTCTCTAGGGCAACATTTTCACTTCCTCAGAGGAAAATATCAGAGGGAGAAAAGCAATTTTATGGGAGTTCCTTTCCCGCAAAATGTCCTGCCTGCAATTGACATGATATGTTATCCTGGGCTCCACAAAGTGCCCAGATGGGGGGCCTCGGAGCTCCGTGAATCACAGCAGAGGTGGTGATAAATTCTTCCCAGCCCCTGAGCTCTCGCCCCCATGCGCTGGGGTCTTTCCCAAAGACTCTGAAAACCAGCCAGATGGGTTCTGAAGCCGGAATTCGGCTCCAGGAGCCTAGCCATTTGGTCACAGAAACCCTGGGAGGCACTCGACCTTTGTCACAGACATTAACAAGAAGTCAATTACCTCGTTTCTCTCCCTTCCCACCCTCTGCGGGAGGTGCTAATAGCTGACCACAGCGCGGCCAGCAGAGCACGGCCAAGTGCTTAGATAGTCAACACAGTTTCGGACCCTTAATGGAGGCTGTTAGCTGCAAACACACATCTCTCCCTGCCCCCAGAGTCACCGGGAGGGGAAGGGATTCTCTCTGGATTTATCAAATAATTGGGGTTTTTTAATGTAGATTTTTTTTGGTTTCATAATGTTCATGGTGCCATAGCTGCTAAGGTAATAATAGCCAGCATTTATTGAGCCCTTATTATCTATAAGAAACATTTTTCTTAATCGATTATTGGCCCATTTGAAAGAAAGGAAAGGGAGTCTTGAAGTGGTTTCTTAACCCGGTGACAGCCCACAGCTCGGAAGTGACCAAACTCAAATGCAGACGATCTGATTCCAGAGCACTTTAAATGTAAATGTCTCGGCCCTGACCGGTGTGGCTCAGTGGGCTGCGCGTCGTCCTGCAAACTGAAAGGTCGCCAGTTGGATTCCCAGCCAGGGCACATGCGTGGGTTGCAGGCCAGGTCCCCAGTTGGGGGCATGCGAGAGACAAGAGATCGAAGTCTCTCCCTCTGTTTCTCCCTCCCTTCCCGTATGAATGAATGAATGAGTGAATGAATGAATAATTTTTTTTTAAAAAAAGACATTTACTGCATGCATTAAAGAAATAAGTAAATAAATGTGAACGTCTCAGGTTCTCCACAGTTGTCAGGGAGAGATTCCGTGTCTGTTTGAGGGTTGCTGTTTTTTAACAGTGACACCCAGGAGGGCGCCCCTTTCACACTAGCTCCTGCACCTGGGCCGCTGCTCAGACGTGTCAGCAGGGGTGGGGGTGGACCCCATCCCTTCGTGAACCGGACAGGGGCCAGGTAGGATTGGGGTGGCAGCTTCCGTTCTGGCCCTGAAGACTTGCCCGATGGGGGAAACGGGGGTTTTCAAGTGGGCTGAGCACTCTGGACACAAAACCCATCATTACTGAACATTTCAGGGGGAAAAGTTCTCTCCGAACAAATCTAGTTACTGGAGTTCTTCCAGAATGAAAGAATCACAGTGAATTGTGAGGCAAATGCAGACCTACGATATTTATTACAGATGAAATCAGTTACATGTACATTTAAAAATGTTGTATATATCAGTCCTCCTCCATTCAGGGCCTAGGACAGTATATCACTGTGGTGTGAGTTAAGGGCCCATATAAACGTTACCAATATTTTCCCTACCCTGTTTTTCCTTCTTTTTTCTGCTCTTTTATAATTCATGCCGTGTTGTTACCTTTTATGAATTATTTTTCTTGTATGTATGTGTGTTTCTGTATTTAAGCATTATAATCTCAAGTATGCTTAAGGTTTTCAGTTTTGAGACAAAATAAGGTTAAAGTTAAATGGAAATAATGGTTGCATATTACATTAATGATTATGTAGAACACTGTACAATTAAATGCTGTACATTTTCTTATCTGTTCAAATTGCAAAATAATAAGGTAGTTAAGATGATCGTTTCTCCTGGAAAATTACAAATGGCTTCGATATTCGAAAGTGGACAAATCTAATCATGGAAATTTTCATGAGAGCTCTCGTGTATATGACATGTAGGATCGATTTATTTAGTTTTAGAATGGAAATGCGGGCTTGCTAAAAATAGCTCTGTCAATCAACCAGTGAATGAAACCACCGTGCACTTCCTGTGTGTGAGGACGGAGCCCTGAGCAGACAAACGAGGTGACAAGGGGAGAACACAGACGGATGAAGAGAAAACTCCTGTCAAGAGGAGGCGTGATTGACGGGCGGGAGAGGGAAACGGAAGCCCAGACGGGAGCCGGCAGGGGCCACCAGGGAATCCCCGTGGGCCGCGTGGCCTTAAATGGACTGTGAAGGATGCAGTCTGGACACCAGGTAAGGATGAAAACCAGTGATGCACTTCCCAGTCTCTGTCTCCTGAAGGTCTCCTTCCACTACTGAGAGAGGAAAGACAGAGAGACAGAGACAGACAGACCGAGCTAGCTGATGGACGAAAAACAAACAGCCCCCAGCGGGGGCGCAGGGAGGTGGCGCCCAATCCAGGAAGAGAAAGAGAGAGAAGAGCTGGGAACCTCTGTCTGCCTGAGAAGCAGACACACCTCGGAAAGGGGTCATGGCCACGAGGACGCGGTGAGGAAGGCTCTGAGCCCTCCGTGCAGAAGCGAGACCTGGGGGGAAGCCATGACGTGCTTGATGACACGTCGGGAGGGAGAGGAGGAAGGCCTTCGTCAGCAACAGAACAACAACTGAAAACAGGAGAAACCAGTGGCGGCGTCCACGCCCGTCTGCTTTCCTTTCCTTCGAGCCCAGGGGGCGGGGTTCCCACGGCAGCCAGTTGTTCGTCTGCGGGCTCCCACTTCTCACGTTCACTTCCCGCAACAGCTTTTGAAACAAGTTCAATGGGGGTTGAGAATGGGTTGTCCCAGGTGCCCAGGAACTTCACAACGACCTTGCACAGTCTGGAAGAACGAGCGCAGGTGAGGCACTCATGCCGGGTGGCAAGGGCGCCTAGGAGGACCGTGAGCGGGCACTAATACAGTCGCCCGGTTGCAGAGACGGGTGCAGTGAGGTGGGGCGAGGCCAGGAGGCTGTGAGATTATGTAACGAGCTACAGATGTGGGGAAGGAGGGCTGCCCCCGAAACAGGTGGGGGAGACAAAGCCATAAAGCGCCTCTCCCCTTTGTAGAGGGCGAGCTGGAACGTATCTTATTGCATGTAACTTACAACTCAGATTTTTTTATCAGTCCATTATCTTCTTGAGAAAAAGGTGTACCTGCCCAAGTTTTGCTGTTTCCCTGCCTCTCACTGGCACAGAGAGCTAGTAAGCCAGCCTCTCGCCAGCTTCCAAGTCTCTCCCCAGCAGTAGTTAGACACTAAAGGAGACAGGGCTACTCTCTGGTCCATGCAATGCATCGTTACTAACAGGAATCTTCAAATAGAATGAAGTGTGTTTACTTTCCATTGCAACTGCGTGTGTGTGTGTACACACAGTATATCTACATATATAGGTTTATACATGTATATCTATATCTAGACTTATTCTCATGTATGTTTTATGCAATAAAGAGTTATGAGTATAACATCAATTCAGAATTTTACTATTCACCTATTTATAATTATGCTCGACTGAACAGGTATCCCGAGTATGTAAATAATGTAACTGAGATACTTTTAAGAGCATCAAATATTTGGCAGCTTTAACATTATTTGATAGTAAGTAAAATTATGGTTTTCAAAAATAGGTTTTGAAGAAAAACTTCCTGAATCAGATTTAAATGCATAATTTGGATTATGAAAAGGCAAATCTAGCTGAAACAGGTACTAAGAGCCCCCCTTTGCTACTGGCCCCCCCTTTTGGTTTACACTTCGTGGGACACCCCTCTGAAGCGCTGCCGGCATCGGACCACCCCAACGGTCCGACTCCTCTGACTTGGCTGGGAGAGGGTGGGGCGCGGAGCCCTCCCCGGTGCGTCTCAGCACTTGAGTCTCCAGTCTCAGCGCGCTTCGAGATAGGAACAAAGTTACTCCCGTCGGTTCCGTGTGTCTCCAAAACCACGACTGGCCGGACCCAGGTCTCCCTGGAGCACAGACGGCAAAGCGTGTCTTCTGCAACCTTCCGAGGGAACACGCGCGACCCGCTCAGCTCTCGCTCCGGTCCTCCTGAACCCCCGGAGGCCAAGCGATGCTCCCGACGGTGGGAGCAAACAGCCAAGCTTCTCCTCCACGTCTATCACCTTCGCTTTAGTCGGCATCTTGCAATGTTAATTGGGCTGTCAACTACGCTGCGAACTGCACCAGGTGCTAAAAGCAGTTCCTGTGTTTCAAAGAAGTTGTTTCTCTTGGAAGGAACTGGGCCTGGGACGGGATCGTGCAGCCAGCACTGCTCGGGCCTGCGGGGAGGACGGGGCTGTCTCAGGAGGGAGCCCCTGGCCGTTCCCACCGCTGCCCACATCCGGCCTGGCCTCCTGCACTGAGGCACCCCGAGAACCGCCTGCACGCACCCCAAGGCGCACGCACCCTGTGCCTGCTTCTCTACCTGCTGCCGGAGAGGCTACGGAGTGGGGCTGCCTTTTCTCCTCTCCATCCCAGCGCGTCTACCGCACTGGCTCAAAGCAGTCGGAGCCAGGCCTCCTACAGCCTGGCCGAGCCACGGAGAGGCCCTCAGGGAGACGGCTGTAGGGTGGGCCGGCTACCTCCTGGTCACTGAGACTCTGCTGAAGGACCCTCAGGAACGAATGTCTGAGTCGCACATCCGCACGGCTGGAGAGGCAGCGAGACAGGCGGACGGTGGTGGGAGAGGAGACTGGGGTCTCTGAGTTCGTAGCATTCGCTGGTTCATTTATTGAAACATTCATTCAGCACACACTTGACGGGCGCCCCATAACACTGCACAGTGCTGTCTAATCACTGAGGATGCATCTGGACGGGACAGACGCCACCTTTCATGCCTGACCCGAAGCCCCTGGACAGCAGGGAGAACAACTCAGTGCAAGCTCATTACACAGTTTCAGGGAGTCATGGGGGGCTTCAAAGAGGAGGCATCCCAAACATGAAGGATGAAAAGGGCTTAGACAGATGCAAGGCTGCCTGGGTGGAGCTGGGAGGGCCCAGCAGGGCCCGTGTAAAGCGGGGTGGGCGGTGAGAGCAAGCGCACCTGGACGCAGGCCAGTGCCACAGGGAAGCAGACCTTCCTGCAGGTTGCTTCTAACTCCCACATAATGGATTGAACCACGTGAAACTGCCATTTTTCTATATCCAAAAAGGTCTAATATCAGTAATTTCCCATGGTTCAGCCTAACATCCCCCTGGATTATATCTCCTGCCCAGTTCCTTCTGAATTAGAAGGAAACACAGAAAAAACACAGCAGCATTGAGAAACACAAGAGCGTTGGGACCCCTGGAGCCAGGCAGCGATGGATGACACTGAAGGACACACAGAGGTCCCACGAAAGAAAGCCACGAGCCACGGGAAGGCGTCCAGGCCTCTTCCTCAGGCCGGTGGGGATGTGCAGGCCGGTGTGCATTTTCAGATGCTCCCTGCAGACCAGCCGGAGAAAGGGCAATGCTGCAGACCGGAAACATAAAGAGCAGCTATTCCCGCTCCTCATGAGGGAAGACAGGCCCACCGAGCACGGGTGCAGGCACGAGGACACGAACTGACTCTAGGCGGGAGACGAGGGGAGGGAGAGAGCATGAGCCCGTGGTGCGAGGGTGGCGGACCAGGTGCACGGTCATGGCTGGACACCCAGCGGGAGGAGCTGCTGGGAGGGAAGGGGCGCAGCCCTGGGCCTGGAGGTTCCTTCAGTTCGGACGGTAAGGCCAGCGAGGATCAGAAGAAGCACGAGGCCAAGGGAATCGAGGCAGGCTGATGTCGGCTACCAAAGTCCTCCAAGTTCAGGGTTTAACAAAACCCAAACACCGACCCAAAGGCCGTGCCTGTCCTTCACGCTTACAGCATGGGAAACGAAAGGTGAACGTGTACCTGAAGTCAGGTAGGTGATAATGCCCAAGCTCTTCGAGCCTCAACCTGCTGCCCAGTAACCCCGTGGAATGCAGGGGGCGTACGGTGCTTAAGGCTCAAAAATGGGGGTCGGAGTTAAGATCTACAGGGACATGCAGACATGTGCCTCGGAATGGGAAAGGCGGACGCAGACTCAGAGCAGTGCACCTGGCCCAGGTGAGCTCCTACTTTCCAAGGAGGAGAGGCACTTCCTTAGTGGCCACCTCTTACCCCACAGTCTCCACTGACCGCCTTTGTCATAGGCCCTCCCCGCGTCCGGGGAGCCGAGGCAGGGAGGTACCGGCCAGCGGTCGAAGGACTTCCTTTCCAAGCATTAGAATAGACCCTGCAGCACCTGCGTGCCCTGCAGAGCAGAGCAGAGCTCAGCAGGGCAGCCCGCTCGACCTCTCGGAAGGGAGGAGCGATATTTCAGCAGACAGCGTTATCTCAGCAGACAAAGGTCTAAGGCACAGCCCACGTAAAGAGTTCTCTAACAATCTCCAAAGCAGTAGCAAAACAGTCTCCACGAAGCTGGACGCCGCCCGGGGAGGCAGCGGCACATCTTACACGCTCAGGCTTGTTTCCTTAATGAGAAGCAGGTCCTGGTGGCCGGGCTTCACTCTCAAAGGGACGCGTCCGCAGAAACCAGACACGTCCTGACGGGCCGGAGGGCCCCTGACGTGCCTCACATTTGAATACCTAATTGGGTTACAATTTTTTTTTGCAAAAGCAACCAGGGATTGTCACGCTGGTTTTGAATTAGGATTCCAAACAGAACCTAAGATGTGCGTCCTCATATCGTTCCCAAGTACGCAGAAGCGGGGTCAGAATCGTAGGACGTAGCCCCTTCCGACAAGAAAAAGAAAAACACACCGTGGTGCGCAGCTTGAATCTAAGAAACCAGAGAAGGTTCTTTTTTCTTAGAAAACACGGAAACTATCTGTGATCTCCCCCGGACACTTTTAAACATTTCACTCTATTTACTTTTTATAAGAGCAGGGCTGGGGAGGGGGTGTTTGGGTGTCGCCTGCCTCCTTCCGTTACAGGATCCAAAGGACTCCTTTTTCGTGTTTTCCCTCGTTAACCTACTACAGAAGTCGGCTAGCCCTTTCCTTCGCTCTCACTCAACACTGTTAGAATACGGAATCCAGGTGCGTCGTGGCGTCCGCAGTGAAGGCATCGCTCTCCTTACCTGCGCAGTTTGTCCACGAGCACGTCCATGTACTTCACAGCCTTCTCCTTCATGCTGGTTTCTGCAAAACAGAAACCCGAAGTTGAGGCAAAGCTTGAACAAAGCCCAAAACTGCTCAAAGGCCAGACACCGAAGGCTCTCGGCCAGGCCACTGATGCTGATGAGACCCCGTGTTTGGAAAACACTTGAACCCACTGGAGTGGCTGCCTGGAGTGACTGATGCGTGAGGCCCCCCCGTCTCCGCAGCGGTCAGAGGCGGGGCCCGGCCTGCAGCCGCCCTTGCCCTGAAGCTTCTAAAGGCAGCGCATCCGGGCTCTGGCACGGGCCCCTTACGCTCCATGCCTCTCCCCTTTCCCACCGGGCAGTCGGGAGCTTGGCTGCAGGGTATGGGAAGGAGAATGCGAGCAAGGGACAACTCCCTTCCTGTGGTAGCAAGCGACGGCAGACCCTGTCCCTGGAGAATGACAGACCCGGGGTCCTGCCAGGGAGACAGTGATGGCCCGGCTCCCAGAGCTGTGAGTTCGGCTCCTACTCGAGCTAAACTCGGTGCCTCGCAGTCACCAAATGTGGAAAGAATGGATGACTGTTATGGCTCAACAGACCAAAGAGGCTCTTTACTAGTACAAAACGATTGGGTGTTGGCCTATAACTCAAGTGCTTGGAGCGCCATCCCAGTACAGCGAAAGGTTCCGGGTTTGACTTCCGGTCAGGGCACATACCTAGGTTGTGGGTTCGATCCCCATTTGGGGTGCAAAGGAAAGGGCAACCAACCCCTGTTTCTCCCTCTCCTCTCTCTCCGCTCTCTCTCCTCCCACTAAAATCAATAAAAACATATCTTAGGGTGAGGATTTAAAAACAAGATTTGGTGGATTGGGGGCAAGCTCAGATTCCCTGTTTCCCCTCTGAGCAACGAGAGGGTCCTCCTCTCCCGGTGGTCACTGATGGGCTGTCCATGTGAGCGCCCGGAAGAGCCGGCGACAGCAGACACGTCTCCCTCAGATGGCGGTTGTAATTATTGATGTTGTTGCCATTTCTATAATTACTGTTATTATTGCTATTATGGTATTTATCATTATTTCGGTTCCGCTCTTCAGCCTCGAAGATAACTGATGCTGAAGGGCCCGTGGACACTAGGGCTGCGGTGCATGGAGAGCAGAAGCCACGCCGCCTGCCTCTCAGCCCGGAGTCTCCGTCCGGGCCTCTCGGGACCAGGGCCCTGTTTCGGTCAACACGCATGGGGTGGGGTGCGGGACAGACCGCAGCCCACACAACGTGTTCCGTTGACAAATCTTCATTGTCACCAGCATCCCAAAGCTGTCCCCGTGAGCCTGAGGAAGCAACTACCAAGCAGGACCGTTTTCAGCGTAAACAAGGAAGACGGGAGAGTGTCAAGTGGAAGCAGGAAACCTCTAGCGAGGTTTCCTGGTGCCACTTGTTGGCGTAATAAGGGGGCAGCAACATTCGCCGGGATAACCGTACGGGAAGCGAGTGAGTCCCAGGCAGGCTCCACATCAGACTGACGGAAGCAGTGATTCCTGGGAGCCTCAGCCCCAGCGTCCTCACCGCATGCGGACAGCATCACGAGGTCCGTGCGAGGCGACCTCAGGTCTGACAATGGAAGCCAAAGGGCACTCATCAGTTCAGCATTAATCACAGATTTTATCCAGTGTTATTGGATTGTTCTAAACAAAGGTAAGTACCAAGTGAGGCCTGACTTCACTTTACAAATATAAGTCATCAGACTTCAAAGATCATTATTCAAGGATCAATACAGACAAGATTAACTCTCATTGGTAAAATTTCCCAGAAGGAAGATGTGAAAGACAAAGGAAACTTTTTAGAATTCCAAGAAATGTTTGAACCTAGTATTATTCCTTTGTTTGAGTCAGTGAAAGAACTTCTGTTTATTTGGGTGATTAAACCATGCGCAGAGCCCTGGCTAGGTGGCCCAGCTGGTTGGAGCATCGTCCTGTACACCAAAAGGTTGCTGGTTCAATTCCCAGTTGGGGTGCATACGGGAGGCAGTCAATCCATGTTTCTCTCTCACACCAGTGTTTCTCTCTCTCTCTCTCTCTCCTCCCTTCCCCTTCCTCTCTCTCTAAAATCAATAAAAACATATCCTCGGGTGAGGGTATGCATGGAGATGCAGTAGTAAAATAGTGTAGCAAAGCCCCAGGGAAGTCAACAACATAGAAAATTGAACTTGCAGTTGGACTATCTTGGTAGGTGGGATGGAACAAGGTTGTGTAGGACCACAAAGCTAGCGGAATCAGCTATGTGAAGGGCCACGTGAGTCAGATTTTACCCCAAAGGGCAGAATGGAATCACCAGCCAATGAGCCCCTGTGGTACCCAGGAGATCTTGCTGTGGCACTGGAAATCCACTGTGAGGACATACATGACACCACAAATGACACCACAAATGACACCCACGTAGCAAACAGTGCCCATGTGTCAGGTGCGGTCCCGAACAGTGACCAATAGTCATACCCACACAGCAGCTCTATTATCATCCCCATTTCACAGCTGGCAAAACCGAGGGCCAGCCGAGTCACACAGCCGGTGAGGGAGCGTGCCAGAGCCCACTGCCACATGACACAGAACTTCCGTTTCCAGCAGGAGCTCGGGAAACACACGCTGAGTGAATGCACATGAAGCTTCAGCCACCAGCAAACTGCAGCAGGTCCTCAAAGGCACAGTGAGTTCAGGAGAGGCCACAGACCGTGCTGTAGAAAGTCGGAGCTACAGGAAACACTCGCACTTGCAAAGAACAGCCTTCAACAAATAAAAATCAAATTGCATGGAAGCTGCAGAGAAGCATGCAACTAACATACCAGCATAAAATAAGTGACCCCTGTGCAAGAACGGCAAAAATAGATATAAATATATGCAGGTATATAAAAATATAAATACATATATATGCATACACACACACATTAAGGCCAAGGTGATTTCAAAGTTGGATATGATGAGAAAATGATTAATAATTTACTAAGCCTTATTTTCATATCGATTCACTCCTCCTAATGAGATGCCAAATTCACATGGCTTTGCAAACACATTTTTATGTGCATCTCAGATTTATCTCCAGCATTTTTCTGCTGTCACTGCACGTGGCGGTCATTTAGACAGAATTCTCTACAGAGAGGGTCCCCAAATCCAACAGGACACAGTCCTGCCCAGGCTTCAGACGCGTCATTGTAAATCATCTGGGGCCGGGACCAAAAAATAGACCACCGCTAAATTAGCCATGGATTCGCTGGTCACCGGGGTCACCGTTCAGGGAGCTATTAATTCTCTCCTTCCCTCTGTGGCTGATAAGAGATGTGCAGAGAGAAGACAAATGGCCAGGTACGGGCCCGCGGAATTAATGAACGGCGACAAAGAGCAGGCCTCTCTTTGGGGCTGTGAGTGTTCTCCCTCTTGCGTTCCTCCAGCGTTTCTTCAACGGCCACCGCGGGCCGGGCTGTGCGTTAGCGCGCTGGGGCCGCGGAGGGGCCCTGAGCACGGAGAACGCCAGGTTCGCTGACAGACAGCCGCACACACGGAGGAGTGGCGAAAGCAAGGAGGTCAGTTCAATGACAGAAACTTCAAGCAGCCGTCTTTCCGTGAACGAGGCAGAAAGAGATTCCGCCCAGCTCGACAGGGTTAGAAAACGCCCCCAGAGGAAACGACTGAAGTGGGGATCTTAAAGGATTTTCCATGCGGGCTGGAGCCGGAGGAGGCGTGGATAATCCAAAACAGCAGTTGCACATAAAGTAAGGTTTGTGTTTTAGAATATCAGGCATTTAATGTCATATCATTTTACCTCCCCCATAATTTCCGAAGCATTTTCCCCTAAGCTTACATCTTCATCTTATTCGATGTAGTGCGTGAAGCCACGGCTGAGGAGGGGGTGGGGGGCGGCTACAGGAAACGCTGGGCTGGTGCAAAGCACGGGCTCCGAGCTTCCAACGCCACTGGGAAGCGGAGGTGGAAATTAACTCCCCCATGCAGATCTCTTCCTCTGAGTGACGTGCGTGCGAGGGCTGCGTTCTGGCCACTTCACGTCACTAGAGGCACAAAAGGGCAGAGAGTGGGGAAGCCCTTTCAACCGGGAGCATCCTCACAGGATTCAGTTGTCCGTAAAGACAGCCAAACCAATTATGCTGAACTACGTTTGCACTTCTGCTTCCACCGATGTGCCGTGTGACGGTGTGGGGCTGCGGCCCCCTCGGTGAGCCCTGCCCTGCTGTCCTGGAGCCCGGAGCACATCTCAGGGACTTGTCAATCTTGATACTCACTTCAGCAGAAACCGTGGGGCTTAGATGGGAAGAGACGGTGGGCAGGAGGCAAGGAAGGAGCAGATAAGCTCCATCAGCTTTAAAAACACTTAACGAACCATGAGCGCTTATGCTACACAGCAGACACAGCCCAGGTTCCGACTCCTCCGGCCGTGTTTGTCGCCAGTTAATTGGGCGGCATCTGATACAGTGATTCTCACTTTCCCGGTCAGACCTGCTCCTGCATGCAGTCTCCCCGTGCCCTTGAAGCGCACAGCCTAATACATCAGCACTATTCAATGACAAAGAAAAACCGAGCACATGGTGAGGAGAGCAGGTCAGGGAAAAAAGCCGACGTTATTGGTTCCGCGCAGCCTCCCGCGGCAGCCCCCGACTCACGCGTCCCGACCAACTGCTCCGGCCCCGGGGAGGTGGCTACCTCTGCTGGCGCTCCTGGCTGAGTGCAGGGAGCTGAGCTTTGCTTTTCTGCCTTCTAGCACCTGTCACTGCAAGAGTTGTGACCTGTGGACTCAATGACAATGGTTTAAAAATTCCACAAAACGTCTCTTTATTTGTCTTGCCTGGGAGTGTTCTTTGATTCTTTCTCCTTACTTACTTCCAATGCACACATGCACGCACGCACACATCACATGTACACACACACCATACACACATGTGCTGCCTATGCCACACAGGTGCGTGTGCACGTGCATGTATCCACATGCACACATGCTGTGCACACGCGTGGACACGAATTACTTCTCCTCATACATTTTGATAGGAGTAGAATTTAGGACTTTGTTTTTAAAACGGAACACTGTTTTCTTCACCAGTTTGTGTTATAAGAAAAAGCCCGCACCCACACTTGACCTTCTTAAGCTAAGGAAAGGGAGCTCCACCAGCAGCCGACAGGATGCCTCCACATGCGTGCTTCATCTCATCCAGTTCCCACGGGCGCTGCCCAGGTCCCTTCCGAGGAGGAGGCAGAGGCTGAAGCCCAGGGAAGCTCAATGGAGGAGCGAAGAGAAAATGTAGACCCGGTTCGGCCTCATGCCCAAGTCCAAGTTTGCCCCAGTGCCCAGCACTGCTGCCCAGCTGTTGGGAATCACAGTCCACGACTACAGAGTCCACTGAAGGACTCTGTAGTTCAGAGGGCAGCATTTACGTAGTCCCCAGTGCAGTCTACACACGCAACTACTGGGCACCAAAGCGTCTGGGGCCCGACTGCCTGTCTGATCTGGGGGCATCGGCAGAAGACTCAGAGTGGGCTCAGGGGCAAGGAGCGACAACCAGGTTAAGCTTCTCAGATCTGCAATGCCGAGGTGTTTTCGTATTGCAGGCACTGTCCCCTCCAGCTGTGTCGACCCTAAGGAAACCGCCAGCCCAGGGCAGCCCGCTCCTTGCACCCAAGGCGCTCTCGGGAGGGAGCAGAAAGAGGCCCACCTCACCAATGGCCCTGCTGGCTGGTCCCACAGCACATCACACCTCCTACAGAGGGCTCAGCCACCCAACGGCCTTCCCTTCTGGGGTGCAACACCCCCCACACACACCCTGCCCCTGCCCTTTGGCACCCCATGCAGTGTTCACTGTGCCGGCTGAGCCTGTCCCGGACCACGGGGCGTGGACAGGAACCCATCAGGCCCCTTGCCCTGGGGCCCGCAGCTCCGCACTAACTGAAGAGGACCTTCCGCCTCCAGCACCAACACTGGAAAATGAGGGTGGGGAGCTGCCCGTGGCCACAGCTCACAGTGTGAGGATGAAGCTGGTGTTCGGAGGTCAGCAGAAGACAGGGAAGGAGAGTCCCAACAACCCAACAACGTCAGAGTCCTGGGCCCAGCACCGCTGCTGCCCCGCCCGCCACCAGGGTGTTCCCCCAAGGGCTTCTCTTCTCTGCCTGGTCAGGGGTTCTACCTTCCAAACCCTTAGAGCCCAGCATGATCCTGGGCTCAGAGAAGGTGCCCAGGTGCCCGGCACATCAGGCAACACCAGTTACAGGCCAGGTGCTGTGCCGGCCACTGGGGAAGCCACCATGAACAAGACCTGGTTTATTTCTTAAGGAACGGACAACCTGATGAGACAGAAACCAGGACAGACTCTCAGGACGCCAGTACTGAGGTCAGTGGAGAACGAGTCAGTGGTGGATGGAGGGGAGGTGCAAAGGCAGCTCAGCCCGGGGCGCAGAGCGGGGCCCCTGGGCCCCCTGGAGCACAGGCCTAGGAGCTGGAAGGGAAATGAATAGAGGACATGTTTCAGTGTCTGTTACAAAGCCAAGTGCAAGGGGAAGGAGAGGCAGAGGTATGACAGGAGGGAAGGGCTCAAAGTGCCCATCTTCAGGCTCTGTGGTCACCAGCCTCACTGAGCCACCAACTCACGCTCATCACTGCTCCTGGGGCTGCTGGCGGCTCCCAGACAGGGCAGACCCGGATGAAACTGCCTTCTGGGTGGGCTACGCAGACTTTCCCGACCTCTCACCGGCTGTGGCCGAGTCCAAAAGTGAACTGGCTTGTGTTTTGGTGCCAAACAGGGTCCGCCACTGCAGAGCGACCCCTCCGCCGGAGGCGAGGAGCCTGGAGCTGGGTTCCATTCGGGGTTCCGAGTGCAGGGCGGGCCTTTTCCAACCAGGGGACAGTACCTTCCTCCGAGGCCTGAACAGCGAGCTCAGCCCTGAGGCTCCAGCGCCTCCCCACTGGGCTCCTGAGCCAAAGCGGACACAGCAGGTCGGTAAGGTGCCCCCAAGAGGACAACGTGCCTGTGACATGACACTCTCTGTCACAGTGAAGTGCAGGGTTAGACTGATGCATGTTCTTCATGCACTTGGGAAAGATTCTACCTACAGTTTTCTCCTGGACCTGTTTTTTCAAGCCTTTTACAGAACTGGGGAGGAGAATGGCCAACTTGGCCATGGAGAACATAGGGAGAAAGGGGCAATTTTCCATTTGGGGACCATTTCACAAAAGGAGGGCTTTTCATTGACTGTGAGGTTCCTTCCTCCACAGGTGACATCCCCCAAACACACACGCACAGTGCCCACAGGTAGGCACTTGCCTTCACCCCCATGTGGCCCCAGGACTGGGCCACACATGACCAGGAACATCGTGCTTGCAGACCAGGTCTCGATAGAGGCCAAATCAAACCTTCACCATGCAGATGATGCGTGGGAGGCAAAGCAAATATATTTTTAAATAACAGAGGAAAATACAAATCTTCACATCATAGCTTCATCAGGACAAACACATGTCTGGTGAGAAAGGGCCAGTGATCCCTCTTGCTTCCGCCGGAAGTGATTCATGGCCCAGAACTCCTTAATCCGGGATCACACTTAGATCTACAGACTTGGGGGGTGGGGGCTGGCTGCCCTAGGCCTTGCCTTGGAGAGGCCCCTCCCCACCAGGTGAGGCCACGGGAGATGCCCTTCCAGAGCCTGCGCCTCCATTCTTGCTCATGCTTTTGGGCCCCAGGAGGCTGGAATTTCCCCCTGATCCTCGCCTCCACAGGCCTTTATAACATCTTGTAATTGCCTTACTGATGGGTTTATTCACCCACTGCTGCTGTTTTGGGGGGTTTTACTTTCCTGTCTCTTCCATTCAAGTTCAAGTTTCAGGAGGACCTCAGCCTGCAGTGGGTTCTCTGTGGCGCTTGTTAGATTCTTCATTGGCTCCCCCACGAAGTGCGTCTGATTCTGCTCTCGTCTCCTGGCCGCTGTCTCTCTGCTGCAGAGAACAGTATGTGGGAGAACAGCCTGCTCTGGCCCTGAGCACAGGGTGGGCACTCGGGCGTCCCCAGGGAGTGTGGGGCCGGCCGTGCACCCTGCGTCCAAGGCATAAGGGTCACTTTAGTGTGAACATAGCACCTTCCAGGTGCAAGGGACCCTCCAACTCACACCACAGGTGTGCGAGGCAGCTCTGTGTGACATCATTGGGTTTTGTATCTACCAGAGCAGGGATTCAGGACTGGCGGGGGAGGGGGGGGCGCCCCCTCAGGGCCCACCTGTGTACCCAGGTACCTATGAGAGCAGTGTCTGTAAGTCAGCTCATGCATAAAAGTCCCATAGAGCTAAGGCCCACATTTTAATCGACTCCCACCTGCTGTCTGCAGGGGGCAAGGTGCAGACAGGAGAATATGCCGGCTGGAAGCAGAAAGAAGAATGTGGTGACTCCCCACCTTGATCCCCAGGGCAAGCTGGCCATGGCCCCTCGTGGCAGTGGAGGACACGTCACAGCAAACTCTCACTTTCAGTCATTGACTGAGAAACTGTATTTGGGGCAATGCTCATGGGAAAACTGAATGCATTAAAACCAAGTGCAATGACAGGGAGCATCTCCCTGGCTTACAAGAGTCCCCCCGCCTCGCAAACACACCCTAAGAGCACCAGGTCCACGAGAGTGTAAAGACAGCCTTACATGGGTTTCAAGTACGGTAAGCTAAATGAGTCCAATTTTCTACGCCTTTCATTTTCAATTACGCACGAAACGTCCAGAAGCACACAATGCAAGCGAGGAGGATGGGACGTTTACAATCTAATTTTCAAAGCTGGGCCCTACAGCAGAACAGGGAGAATGCATTTGCACATATAATTGCGCCTGCAAATCAATACCGGCAGGACAGCGCTCCTCCGGCCAGCGAGGTCGCTCGGTGGGAGGCAACTCCCTCGCTGGCCGGTGCTGGCTGGTGTGCCTGGTGCCAGCCAAGGTGGACTGTGCCCTCCAGCCCGTGGCCTGAGGACGCCGGTGAACCAGCGAGGGAGTCACACAGCTGAAGAGGTTTCCACAAGGAGAGAGGGAAGGAGAGAGGCCACGACAAACAGCCAGTGAGCACGGAGACGGGGGTGCACGCCGTGCAGCAGCCTGGGGGAGGGGAGGAACCGTGATGAATACGAGGTGCCGGGTGGGGGGCAAGAAGGAGTGAGAAGGAGTAAGTGTGTGAGGATCCAAAGGCTCCGAAGTAAAGTGGGACCAGGTGGTTGCGGACAGAATCCAAGGACAAACCCTCAGGAAGATGGGCCGGGAAGGGGCGGCAAAGGAATCGGAGATGGAGTGGTCAGGTGGGTAGCACACCCCCCAGCTGGGCAGGGTGTACAGACGCAAATCACTACACCGGGTCCCAGAGCGCTCAAGAGGCCTGGGTGCTGGAGAGAGGGGAGGGTGCGTCTTTCAGCAGAAAGGATTGTTAGTGATCTCCGACTGCGTTTACACTTCCCACACACAAACACACACACAGAAACCCCTTTCCCACACTCCTCCCAGGAGGCTGCACTCCCAGCCCCCCACCCCCGCAGCTTCCCCACCTTGTTGGGACCTGGCTGCCCTTCCACCCCAAAGCCGTTCCTGCCCTCAAGTCTCCTGAGTGCCGCCGACCGCAGCCCAGACACGCTGCGGTCCACCCAGCTGCCCCCTGGGACCGGACAGCAGAACTGGGGGTCAGGGGGCAACCTTTCAATGCTGTCACGCTGACCGGGGGCCAGGACCTCACCAACCAGACAGACCTGAGCCTGGTTCTGACAAGTTCAGCCCGACTTTCCCCCCACGTGCCCATTCTGTCCCAGGGGGACGGGACGCCACCTCCATGTGCAGGAGAAGCGGCGGGTGGTGGTGGGGGGGCCTTCCCACTAAACCAGCCGAGGCTGAGGCCCCGACATGAGCATCGGCTACCGACGGAAAATCCATCCTCCAGTCCCCACAGTTTCCTGGCATTTGTTTTAAGTATTCAACGTGCATTAGGCTTGACGCTAAAACGGTTAACAAGTTAATGTCCTCGATATTTAGGAGAAGGTAGGTGTAAAATGATCGGCTTATAATGGTCCCAGGGAAACCATTTCTTCTGACAAGAGCATAAAACGTGTTTTAGCAGTGAGGCAGGTATTGCTGGCTCAACCCCGTGACGAAACGGGTTCGGGTTTCACGGGAGGCAGGACCTGCGAGACTGCAGGTCTACGCACGCTCTGCGTCTCCCGTTGCTGGGGGGTGGCTGGGGGTCACGTATCTCTTCCTCTGACCCCCTCTCTGTCACTGGGCGCAGAGAGAAGTGAGCCGTTTCTCCTCGTCACAAAGCTACGCTGTACGTGTGTGGGCAGGATGGCGACCCCTTGGACCAAAACGAACAAGAAAATGGCACAAGTCCGAGCCGTTGTTCGGAGTTCGCAGGTGTGAGAAAGGCCGCATCGCCCCCTCAGAATCCCACGGAGGTTTGCACAGGGAATTTGTCTTCAGGGATTGTGAAAACACGTTCATTTTCAGTATCAGGCAATCGTGTGGGTGAGACTTCTGTTGGCTCGTTCTCCGTGGCCGAGACCCAGGGGCTCGGCCGCCAGCACCCACCACGGCCGGGTTTTCCAAGCCGGGTCTGGCTGCCTGTGTGCAGAGCAGCCCTGCAGGTTCCCCGCCCAAACCTCCCACCGAGGGAAACGTGGACAAACTCGCCGTCGCCCCCGTTTCTCCCAGCGCAGGGGAGGAGGTCAGAGGACAAGACCCACCCCCAAAACCACATGCAGCTGCACGGCACCCAGAAACCCATCACTGGACTCCGGGACAGCGCCCTGAGCTGTCTCCCCAGTGACAACGCCTCTCCACTGGGGAGTGACAAGCGCCTTCTCAGCGGGCGGCAGAACTGAGGTCTGGGACGCGACGGGGCTGGATCCTGGGAGCACAGGGCCGTTTGGAGACGGCCGGTCTGTGTCGGTGTGCAGCCTAGGGCAGCGGGGTTGAGTCCAAGGCCATCACGCACCCCCATACGTGCGACCGGCGTGCTCTGCGTGACACTCGTGGGCAAGCGATATGGGAAAACTGTATTCCGCATGCCTATTCCGATCAATGTTGTGCACTGTACACTTAGACACTCAAATCAGCAAAAGATCCATGTATGCACATACAACCCTGAACACCTTCTATTGTGGGCAACCTCAGAGATTTGCAAGGGCAACTTCTAACATGCATGATTTTCACCTGAAGCATCACCTTCAGCAGCAAGCCCTGCATGAGGTAAAGCCACTCCACGAACCGAAACGGCCTGCAAGGCTGTCCAGGGAAGAACAGGGCTCCACGGGCGCTGGCTGTCCAAACGGCGCATCCATGGCTGTTCCCACCACGTTCTCCGAGTCGGCAGCTATAGCTGAGCCATCCTGCAGCGCGTGTGAAGGGCATGTGAAGGTTGACGTGTGTGTGTGTGTGTGTGTGTGTGTGTGTGTGTGTGTGTGTGCATGCCCTCGCAACACCCCCAACCTTCCACCTAAACCTTCCTGCTTTGGAAAATTCAGGGCCTGGATTTTGAGAACGACTTGAATAAAAGGTAGTGCTCCCCTCACCCCTCTTTGGGAATTTATTTCCTTTGTACTCATGTTGTTGAAAAAAATGTGTTGAAAAAGAAAAACGTCTGGAGGGCCCACCCAGCACTGCTCCCACGCAGCTGGGCCTCCCCTGGCCGATCAGATCCATCAGCCCGTGAATCCCGAGGGGCCTGCAATGGCCCCGCGGCCAGCTCAGGACCCACCGGCTGGTCCCCCGGTGTTAAGATGTCCTGAACACCCCGCTGCACAACCCTACCTTGTCCCGTGTTGGCAGGAGCTCCCCCGCCCCGAGTGGCACACACAAGGGCTGAGTCCTCTCTCTCTGTGGCTCAGACCCGACCACAGGTCAATCCCGTGGGCCCTCCAGACAGGAAGGAGCAAGAGGCCCAGGTAAACACGTATCTCGGGTTTCACCGACCCTGCCTCCGAGTCGATTCCGGCGGAAGAGGGGCGTCCCAGAATGGGTGCCCCCTCACGTGGAGGAGACCTGGGATGCCCGCGCAGAACCAGGAACCTGGAGTCGTCTCTTAGAAATGCAAATCGAGCTCCAATCGTGAAACTGAGCCATTGCCCGTCTGATCAAAATAAGGAACCACGCATTCCGGCAACTTCATGAAAGAGATCATTCACGTAAGACAGCTAACAATAATTTTAAAGCTCTTTATCCAGCTGGGTAATAGTATATAAAATACACTTCTTACCATTACAAACAAGTGCATATATTTTTAATTACCACTAAGAATATTTCACCCTGTAATGTTAACATCACCTCTGGGATTTGTGTTCCTTCCTAAAACAGCATTTTCTTTCACTTGTGCATGCTGTGCGTGTCCACGAAAACCCCGCACAGCCACTGGAGAGCGCCCGTCCTTGCCTTCGACGGGAAGACCCTGTCTCTGTGGGCGAGGCCTCCATGCAGTGGGCGCGCGACGGCCGGGAGCCACCCCCATGAAGCGCAGTGCGGAGCGGCCGAGACTCCCACCACTTTTCACAGGAGTCTGTTCCAATCTCTAAGCCAGCAAGGTGGCGCTGGTGGCTGGTCACAGGAGAGGAAGAGGATGGAGATGGGACTGGCGGCCCTGGACCGGAGGGCGTGCCCCATGGTGGCTGGGTGGCACTCACAGCTGTTGCTACACGCTGTTGCTCGTCCTTTGTCCCTCCCTCCTCTCCCCTCCCTCTCTTCTGTCTCTTTCCTCCGGGCTCCCTTCCAGAGATATGGTGAGACATCTCAGCCATACTGAAGCTTGAAAATGTACATTAACCCTGGCTTCCGGCCTCCGGCCTCCAGCCTCCTCCACAAGTCTTCCTTGCCCAGCCGGGACAGTGGGCCCCGGACAGCCGACCCTGGAGAGGGAATGGAATGGAGGGTGGTTCTCCCAAGGGGTACATGTCCCGGCGTGGGGGGCTCTCAGTGACTCACGCTCACTCAGCTTTGGGAAGGGCGGGGGGCGGACCGAAGACAGAGCTCTGGCCAATGAGGGAACTGCTTCGTATTGTCCCAGACTTTGGGTTGCAATGATCTCCCTCCTTCATTTATGACACCAAGTTGCCCCCACTGTCTTAGTCCATTCGGGCAGGTAGGACACAACCCCCCAGACCAGGTGGTTTACAACAACATGAGCACCTTCCTGTGGTTCTGGGGGCTGCCAGGTGCAGTGCCGGTGCGGGCTCTCGTCCCCGTCCTCCCACTGAGCCCTCCCACGGGGCGGCACAAGGGACTTCTCTGGGGTCTCATTGAGAAGGGCGCAGATCCCACTCATCAGGTGGGGCGCCTCCTTCGTGACCTAGTCACCTCCAAAAGGGCCCCCTCTGAACGCTGTCACATTGGGCATTAGAATATAACAATAATTTGGGGGGACACAGTCTACAGCACCCACTAATATGGTTAATGAAAAGGATTTGACTAAAAAGACGTCCCATTTAAACAAGCTTGGAGAAATTTTTCTAGAAATTCAAGAATTATCAGAGGTAGCATGAAATGTCACAAAACTATGGCTAAGCATAAACACTTTAAGATAACGTAGCTGCTGTGTCATGCTCAAACGTACAGACGCTGTACTCAGAATTGCTCTAGACATACGACAGTGGCTGGATCATCTATTTTGTGTGGGATCACTTTTAGCCTTACTGGTATAGCTACTTACACATTCTTACTTCCAAAGCAAGAACCCAAAGCTCCTCCTGTCACCCAAAGACAGTGCAGCACCGTGGCTGAGAGCAGGACTTTGAACTCAGGCTGACGTGGGTGGCTCTGCACGCCCAGCCACCCGGAGTGAGCCAGTGGCTGTCTCGACGCAGCATTTCCCCTCCTGAACATCGGGACGACACTCAGCCGTCCCCCATAACACGGCTGAGGGAGTCAATAAACGATGGGCACTCAATAATCGTTACCGTTCATCCTTCCCGCTATTGCCATTACCATCAACTTCACCTTCCACATCGTGACAGTGACAGAGGAGTGGTGCCGGGACATCGGTCTCCATTTCACACGTTATTAAATTGGATTTTTCCAATATGAGTATAAATTGGGCTTAATGTGGAGAGCAGCCGCACCACTCGGCGAGTGCTCTCCAGGGCTTAGAATCAGAAGCGTATGATTTTTCACAGGTTGTCAGGAGAATAGAAGTTCTGAATTATAATGTACTTAGACTAGATAAATATTAAATACACCTCGCGCAGGATGAATTAGTATTCATGTTAGGACTTCATGGCCTGTCTGTCACCCACAGAGCTTTGACTACTCAGCAGACGTAAGGGATGGTCTCCTGGGGAGGAGCAAGCGGCAGCTGCACCGTCTACAGAGGGCCGTGCAGTGACCTGTGAGGTGACGGTGCCATCAGAGCTCAGCGGTGCCACAGAGGCTCAGACAAGTGGGATTCGCACCCCGCCCCTTCCGTAAACTCAGGCGTGTTACCGACTCTCAGATCCACTTCCTAACATGTAAAATGAGAAAAAACAACTACTGTTCTTCTATGCGAGGTCACCATGAGAATTAGAAACATTAAGTATAAAAGGCCCTGCAGTGTGTTCAACAGATGCCCGACACAGAGCAGCTGTTAGCAGTATCAGAGCTGAACCCTCCTGTCATTCTCTGAGTCCGAACTCAAAATGCGGGACAAACACGGGTCTTAGTCGAGACCTGTAGTTCCCAAGTGTTTTTAAACAATGGCATGTCTGGCACGTCTCTTTCTTCTTACCGTGTCATACTCAGGTGATCCGGATCACACAGCCCTAAGAGGAGACAAGGGGCCCATTGTCCTTGGGGAGGTTATTGTGCAAGGTCACAGCTTCCCAGGTCAGGCTACCACTCCCCATACCTCCGAGGGCACCATGCTCCCGGAAGGCCCTGCACGACACTGCCACTGACTCAGTAGGCACTGTGCTCGCAATTCGAGAATCCATGCTGAGCCATAGGCACAAGGGACAGCTAGTCTGGCTTCCCACGGCCAGGAGCAACAGATACGGGTCCATGCTGAAACCGAGCTATTTGGCAGGACCTGGATGGACAGTAGGGTCACTGTGTGTCAGAACAGCACAGACATCCTGTTGCTCTGGAAACACTTCTCTGCAGACTTCGGTTCACTCATTCACTCACCGAATCGACAAATATTTATTGACTGTGCCAGGAACTGCTGGGTCAAGGTGGAGCTCTGTAAGCAAACCTGTCCTGGTCACTGGGTCCTAAGCACACCCCCACGGCACCTTCTGCAGATCTGCGGGGACCCAGACACACCGGAAGAGAGAGGACTGTGCGGGCCAGCCGCTCCTCCGCCTGAGATCAGGATGGCCCCTAACGAGCCTCTGAACACCTTGCAGAGTCCTGGCTGGTTTGGGCATCTGCCATGTGAGGGGCCACCAGGAAAGCAGGACCACCTTGAGGTGGACAGGGGTGGTCCTGGCTCCACGCTGGCCAACAGAGAGCTGCCTGCGTCTCCTGGGGTTCATCTGGGACCAAGAAGGACCCCAGGACTCAGCCACAGTGGGCCAGAGGCACAGCCCATTTTGGGGACCGACATTCAAAGGGGACCAAGAGCGGAACGCCTGACAGGGAAGCACCTCACTGAGCCCAAGTTTGTCAGCTGAGACTCAGACGGCGATGCTGGCAGCTCAAGCCTCATGCAGGGCACTGAGAGTAGACCCTCGTGGTGGCCAGGGTCCTGGGCCCCCACCCAGACTCGGCTCACCCCAGGACACCTGAAACTGGCCTTGCCATCCCCTGTGTTCTGTCCCCAAGCTGCCAGCACTACGTATGACATCGTTCTGTCGTCCTTCTGCCAACAGCTGCCGTGACAACAGCCCGAGTTCCTGCATCCCCTCGGCGCTTCTCTGGGGTGATGGGTCCCTTCTCTCTCAGTATCTTAAAAGACATTTCCCCTAGGGATGTGCTGTTATAAATGGAGGTGAGGATCTCAGACCAGCTACCAAAACATGTTTAAGGCTGAGCAAGCCTCACAGGCCAGTGGCTCAGAGCTCTGCTTCAGAGGCCCACAGCCCAGCGGAATCCCAGCTGTCACTTCCTGGCTGTGGGACCCTGAGTGGCACACTGAACCCATCTCTGCCTCCAACTCACCGTCTAAAAGTGCATCGGGATAATGGCGGTGACCTCTCAGCGTTATGGTGACAATTAAACGTGTTTCACACTTGCAAATCACCGAGAGCAATGCCTGGCACACACACACACACTCAGAATGTCACAGTCCCAAGGATGCACTGATGCAGCAGCTGCAAGTCTGCGCAGGGCCATGGGCTCCCCCGTGAACTTGAACCCCGTGACCTCGCACAGCCACTAACCTGCTCTGACCTCACATCTCCTACCTGGAAACTGGGAGGGTTAGAGTACGTGATCTCTGAGGTCCTTGCAATTCAAACACCAGAGAAACATTAGGAACCTGTGGTCAGGTTGTTTTCTGAAACCCTGGTCACTGTGTGGTACACCTGAACCCAACCTGATGTCACGCGTCAGCTGTAAGTTCAGGGATGCTCATGGTGAGAGCCTCGTCGACCTCACGACCCCTGGCTTGTACCAGGTCCCGGAAACTTCCGGGCCACCTCTCATTCCACCTCTCACTTGCCCACAGAGCCTGCAGCTGGCCCCACAGCCCCATCCCCCAGGCTCCTGGCAGCGTGTGAGCAGCCGGGTTTGAGCCGGAGTGGCCCCTGCCACCCCCTCCCCAAGGGCCACTTCAGTGTGACAAGACCTGGGGGAAAATCAGAAGTAACACTTCTTTAAGGGGGGAAAAAAAAACGATGGCCTGACCCCTTCTACAAAACACTTTCTCCTGCCAGTCTCAAGACAAACCAGGCTTACCCCTCCTTTGTTCCTGCCCCTCCCTCTGGTCTCTAAGCCACTGACAGCCCCCTTTCTGCTCCCCGGACACCCGCAGCCGCACTGGCTTCGTGACCCAGATCAGCCACAGAACCGTCTGGGAGACGCGTCCTCGCCGCGAGTCCGGGGCCCTCCCGGAGCCCGGAGCCCGCGCTGCAAGGGCTGATGACTCGCACATTTTAAGGGCAGGCCCGCCTTCGCTGGAGGGCGACGGCACACCCCCGGCGGTGTGGGGCCGCGGGCTCCCGGAGCCTGGGAAAAATAACGACACGGCAGCAGACTCAGAGACGGCAGCATGAATGATTTAGGCCGTTTTCGACATCTCGGGGTTAAACATGCATTCTTCTGGCTGTGAGACTGGGCATTGTGATCGAGATCCGTGGGGACAGGATTTCCATACTTTGTCGGGGGGCGGGGGAGGCGGGCCGGAGTGGAAGGACGGAGAGAACAGTAACGCTCCTCCAGGCCGGCCAGAGAGCCGCCGGCCAGCACGCTGCGGACACGGGCGGGCCCAGCCTTCACGCGACGCCGCGGACACAGAAAGCAACCCGAGGACACCCCCGAACGCCACGGGCCTTCACACGCCGCCGACTGCCCCAGGTTTCCAGAAGCTCTGTGTGACCTCATCATTGCTGCCTCTGCATCTGCCTCCACTCTCCGCACTTAGTGTCCTGAGAACAGGGGTCAAGTCTCGCGTGTTTCTGTGTCTTTCAAAGCCCCTCACTGAAAAGGTGCTTTCCCCCTGACCCAGCTGAGTAAACGCAGGAACGGAACGCTAGAGAGATGCCAGAATAAATCTCCTCTCGGGGAAGTTCCCCAAACCACGGGCCCTGGGGCAGCTGGCTTCGATGCAGACCCACCAGAGAGCCCCTCCAGGGGCATCCCAGGTCCAAGGAGGCGAGACAGGTCCCAGCAGGGAACGAACAGAATGGCGCAGCCTTGAAGGGGCAGGACGTGGAGCCAGACCCTCCAATTTCGAGGAGATAAGGGACCAGCCACCTACCAGTGTCAGGAGGAAGTACAGTCTCCTCGACAAAGGCCACCACCGAAGGTCCGGCACCGGAAACCGGGTCCTGGGCCACCCGCCTGTTCTCTCTGTCCCGGCAGAAGTCCGCCTGCATGCGCAACTCTCTTCACATTCTACGAGGGCCACGTACTTTCTCAGTGTCCTCTCTGTCACCTCCCTGGCACCCTAAGTGTCTGGCACAGAACGGTCACCCGTGAGTGGAGCCCGAGGGATCTGGGAGCGGGGGCTACTGGCCATGCAGGCACGTGGGCGGGGAGCTTCCGGGGAGCTGGCTCTGCAGGGGGGCGGAACACCACACTCGGGAGGGCGACACCCAAGACGGAACTGGATATCCAGAAGGTGACGGGCCCCAAACACCTCGGCTACCCTGGTGGAAAGCAGGTCGGGGAAGTGGAAGTGCCAGGTCACGGGCAGAAATATCAAGGTGACGACAACCTGGCCATGCACTCAAGTGGTCCTGACCTGTAAGTGTGTGCAGATGCCTCCCCCTGTGGCTGAGGGGTGAACTTGGATGTAGAGCCGAAAAGGGCTGTAAACAGAGGTCACATGGCCGCACTTCAGGGAGGAGAAACCCAGACAGGGGGTGAGAATGTGGAGCCTTCCCACCCTCTGTGTGTCAGAGAAGGGGGGGTTCTCCTCTGTAGTCGGGGGACAGCCGGTAAGGACAATCCACCCACTGCCGCCTCCTCCCTAAAGGCTGTGCGGTGCAGGTCACGGGAACCGCTGCAGCCACAGCCCTCGCCGTCAGTGTCACTGGCGAAAACCATGGTCCTGCAAACACCATGGCTGGACTCACTGGAATCCCGAGTAAAACTTCCAGGAAACCCACGGACTTCTGCGAAAAGCACGCAGAGTGCTGAAGACAGCCGTCCCCTCGGGGACGCCCGCTCCGCAAGGCCGGCCCTGCTTAAAGGAGGTCAGGAAGGGAGCGTGAGAACTGAATTCCCATGGGAACCCTCCCTTCGTGCAAGCTTCCTGCCCCCGGACTGAGTGCAGAACCAACCTCGGCCCCTGCCTTGAAACCCAGGAGCGCCCGCCCCCTGTCCTTCGGCCCCTTCGCTTTTCTCCTCCCGCGCACGGGAGTGTGATCACTCCCTCCAGCCTGATCTCCGGACAGCTGGCCCGAGAGGCAGCCCCTGAAACTGGGTCAGGGACAGCAGCTGAGCCTGAGTTTAGCAAAGCTGCGGGTCACAGTGGCTAGACCCCTCCAGCCCCCAGGTCCCACGCCGTGAGCGCGTGCGCTGTCGGGAGAGGGAGAGCACAAATGAGACGGACTCCCAGGAGAGGCCCTGTAGGTCGTGCCTGAGCTCTGACACATGACCCGGCGTCCTCGGTCTCACTGTCCTGACTCTAGAGAACAGAAGCTCCTTCCAACCCGGGACGTCCTGCAGACCCGGAAGGCAGGACCTCGCTTATTCCCTATACAGCGGCTCTCCTCCGGGCTATCCAAAAACACTGTCCTCCGGGCGATCCGCAAACGGGGCACGTGGAAGAGTTCTGCTGCCGGGGACGGGGGGCAGCATCCCCCGGGGCTGGGAATGTCACTGCAGGAACACACACAGTCCCAGCGCTGAAGTCACCGCAGTGGCTGTCGTGAGCACCAGCTAGCATCCGCTGAGGGCTTCCCGTGGGTCAGGTACCGTACTAGTTTCCCGGGCCTGCAGAAACACCGTATCGCAAACTGGGTGGCTCAGAACATCAGGAATTTACTGTATCACAGTCCCAGCAGCCAGAAGTCCAAGGTCACAGGGTGTATGGCTGGTGTCTCCCAGCGGCCCTGGGAGAAAAGCCATGCCCTGCCTCTCTCATGGCTCCCGGGGGTGGCAACAACCCTGGGGGGTCCTTGGCTTACATGCGCCTCACACCAGTCTCAGCCTCTCTCTTCACACGGTGCTCCCCTCTCCTTTCTCTTGAAAGGACAGCAGCCAGCGGGCCCAGGGCCCACCCTAAGCCCAGGGTGATCTCATATCAAGGCTCTTAAATTAATTATGTCACAAAGACCCTGTTTCCGAGTGAGCTCCCATTCACAGGGGCCAGGGGTCAGGATTTGAGTGCATCTGCGGGAGGGGCGTCATTCACCCCCTTCCCTCCAGAAGCACGAGTAGGGAGGGACTCTGCGTGTGCCGTCTCACTGGTGGAGGAGACCTCCGAGATCATCTTGTCCCCAACCCCATGGCCGGTGACCGTTTTCTGCAGCACCCCTGACAGCAAGCAGCCACTCGGCTCCAGCGCGAGGGGCCCCTTGACTCCGACGGAAGCCAGGCCGGCTTCAGGCGGTCCCATGGTTCCAAAGAGTTTCCTGGTGCCCACCGTCCCCCTGGAGGTGGTAGCTCCTCTGGTCACTGTTTGTTAGAGGAACGCACTGAGGCCAGGGCAGTGCGCAACTTGGTTAAGGTCACACACGGAGGGAGGTCTTGCCTATCACCATCGTGATTCTGCAGCAGGGGAGAAGGCCGAGTTCCCACATAGTGCGGAGCCGCTTGGTATCACCATGAACACGGCCTCGAAGCGCCAGGATAGCCTGGCCGTTCGTAATGCCAGCCCTGCCTCCCCTGGTCCCTCAGACCAACGCTGGGCCCACAAGGCCCAGGATAATGCTCCAAGCAAAAGAGTCATTTGAAAAAAGCCCCTGTGCAAACGTGCTCCTGTCATGTCACACGTGTCTCCACACGTCTCCGCCTGTATGGATGTGCTCACACCCCAGCCCCATCCACCCTCTGCTGGGCTTCTCGCAAGCGTTGCAGTAGAGTTTCCAGAGACGTGTTTCTGCCCCACACCTGTGGGGCCCCAGTGCACCTGCACCAGCCAGAATGCCCCTTCCCAACTCCCAAATGCGCCTGGGTGTGCATGGCTGTGCGCCCTCTGCCCTGAGCATCCAGACCGCGCGTAGGTGGTACTCCCAGGGCAGGTGGGCAGCAGGGTTGGGGTGGGGCAGAGACAGAGCGGGAGGAGTGGGGAGGTCTTTCCCTCTCCCTTCCTTCTCCTTTGATTGACTGCTGCCCTCAACTCACTGAGGGGGGGGAGGGGGGGAGTTCACCTTTTCCCATGTACCTGTATTTATAGGACAAGCTCCTTAAATTCTGTCGTTAAATCATCGCAGAGCTTTCACGGAGAATAAAAAGACACTGGACTGAGCGAGCCTTAAGCCCATAATACAGACTCAGCAGGGACCGCCGAGGGAGTACGAGCGAAGGCTCAGTGTTATCGCTGCAGAAACCAAGCGCCCATCCCAGACGCCCCCACCGGGCCTCTCCCGGGAAACAATGTTCTGGATGGAAGATGAAGCCACTTGGAGCCCAGCTCCTGTTTCCGGTCTCCATCCAGGAGCTCTGGTTTTCAGCACCTGACACCCGCTGCAAAGTCTCAACTGGAGGGTCCTGAAAGCCAGGAGCTGACTGCCGACCTCCCTTCTGCAGGACGTGGCCCTGGAAACGCGGATCGCCCAAGCCCAGCCCAGCAGAGGTGCTGTCCTGGGCATGAGCCCGAAGCCCAGCCTGGACGTGACGCCCCAGGTGAGTCTGCAGAGGGCGCCGTGCGTGGGTGCAGAGCTTCTCTCTCAGCGAAGGGCGGCGCTCCGGGCAAGCTGGTGTCTCTTCACAGCAGTCGGTGACTAAAGGTTCCTTCCCAGCCCCGAAGCAAAGCATTACAGAAGGAGGGAAAGAGGGAGCCACGCTGTGTCAACGCACAGTTGCAATGTGACACTCGCAACTCCTGGGCAGCGGGCAGCCGGAAGGAAGGCCTGCGTCCTGGGAGAGCAGGTGCACCCAACCCCAGGACCCAAGTCCAAGGTCCCACCGCCTGGCAGGAGAGTGAGTGGTAACCAGCTGACTTCTTGAGTCAATACAGGTAAATCAAAGCCATTTTGGCTTTTGTGAAAAATAGATATCATATTTTCTCATGTTTGGGATTGCTGGCTGGAGTCCCGGGTGCCACGCGGATGAGACTTTGGAAGTTGGACATTCTGAGCAGGTTGGAAGCACAAAAGGTGGCCAAGAGAAGCACCCTTTCTCGGGGCTGCCTCAGGGGCTGCCCCCTCTGCTGCAACCCAGAAAGGGCAACCCCCAGGGCTGTCCTGCCTGCGGGCATCACTTCCTGCCGCAGTGCTCCCCACCTGTCATTTCTGCGCCCCGCGTCCCATCCAGAAGCACCCCCACAGGCAGCAGGGCAGCTAAGTGGTGAGGCCGACTGTGCCCTCTGCAACCATGATGCCCACAGCAATCCCAACGCTACCACCCACTAGATCACAGCCAGTAATCGGGACCTCTCTGAGCCTCACACGCATCATCCGTAAAGGGAACCACAACAGCAGGAGCCTTGGGTCTCGACGTGAGGATTCAATGCAACAACATGCAAAAACGTTGGGCTTGTGCACAGAACACACCAGTGCTTCATGCACGCTAGCAGGTATTTCTGCTGCCGTGCTCTCAAAGCTCACCCAGCTCCGCAGAACTGCACCGGCCACGCACAGGGGAGTCTGGGGCAGGAGCCGCTCCTGAGCTGTTTCCCTTTCCTCCGTGGTGACCCCCTGAGGAAGACGTAGGTAGGGAGCCAGAGGCTCAGGGTGGGTGACCCCTCTGGTGGCAGAACCAGGACTCAGCCCAGTCCCCGTGTCTCAGAGGTGACAGCCTCGACAGCCACACGTGACAGACCTCAATTCAGTAGAAACGGTCTGTAAGGGGCTTTCTCTGGGGGGAAAAAGAAATCGTTGGAAGTGGGGACAAGCAGCCAGTGAGGATCCCAACTTGCACCTTGAAGTGGACTTTTCAAAGACTCCAGTCACACTACTCCTTTCTCTCGGGACACATTAGTTCACCAGAATAACGTGGGTGGGAAGCGGATCAGAGACAGGTCAGGACCTCCGCCGCCTTTCCCAGACGGAGAACAAATGCCTGTCGACTCACGAAGTTAAGGAATGTGCAGGTTAGGGTGCCACGTGCTTCTGCGTGGGCTCCGCTGCGCTGGCACACCCCGGGTTTTTCACGCACGTTGTGAGTGACAATCCCAGGGACGACCACTGAGCATGCAGCCCGCGCCCAGAGCCCGGACTCCCCACCAGGCAGGATCCCCAGTACGATAGAACACAGCAGGATGCCCATTTAATTTGAAAATCAGATAAACAATGGATAATTTTTAACATCAGTATAATCCAGAATTGCATGGGACATACTCGTACTAAAGAAGTCTTTCATAAACACGGATGTCCATAACAGCACTAGTCACATTCGCCAAAAGTTGGAAATAGCCCGAATGTCCATCAGCAGATGAATGGATAAAGAAGCTACAGTCTATCTAACAATGGAATATTATTCAGCCTTCAAAAAGAGGGGAAACTCTGAGACAGGCTACACCCCAGGGTGAGCCCGGAGGACATTGTGCTGAGTGAGATAAGCCCGTCACGCAAGGACAAATACCGGGTGATGCCACTGCCATGAGACTCGCGGTCAAATTCACCGAGACTGAAAGAAGAGTGGGGGCTGCCGGGGCGGGGCTGGAGGACTGGGGGCAGGGCCGGAGGACTGGGGGCAGGGCCGGAGGACTGGGGGGCGGGGCCAGAGGACTGGGGGCGGGGTCGGAGGACTGCAGGGGCTGCGGAGTTAGTGTTTGGTGGTCCCGAGTTCAGGAGGATGAAGGAGTCCTGTGGATGGACGGCGGTGATGATGACACAAGAGAACATATTTAACACCACTGAACCGTACACTTTGAAATGGTTAAAACAGTAAATTTTATGTTATGGACACTTAACCATAATACAGATATTTAGTTTACCTAAAATTCAAATTTAACGGGGAGCCCTGTGTTCTGTCTGCCCACTCTGGCATCCCTACCCCCAAGGGCATTGGGCGGGGCCTGAGGCCTGCAGACACCTGGGACTGCCCAGACCCGGAGGGCTGCTACTGGCATGGAACGGGTGCAGGCTGGGTGCCGCTGAACCACTGAACGTCCTGCAACGCACGGGGTGGCCTCGACAACAAAAACGATCTCATCCAAAGTGCCCGCTGTGCCAAGGCCAAGAACCCCTCCCCCAGAAGGACAGAGAGGAATTCAACTCCAGCTGCTGACAGCAAATGATACATTCCTACAGGAAAATAAAAGTACCCCAACCTTGTTTGTGTGAAGACACCTAAAAGTGATGTTTTATCATCTTGCACAATCCTGTCAAACACGAACTTCTGTGTGTGAGACTTGCTGCGATAGCTGTGCCTCGTCACCAACAACGCACGCCCTTCCGGCCATCACTGTGACTTGTTCCACGCAAGATTTGGAGCTTATCAGAAACGGTCTTTCTGTGTGAGTCCCTGCAGCACTGTGCTCAGCGAGGCACTGCTGCCACAGAAACAAAATCAGGAGATTAGGTAGGGATGAATGTAACCCAAACTCCCGTAGCCAAGTCCCATGCGGTAGCTAGACAGACATGCACTCACAAGCCACTGTGACAAAACCACCCAGCTGGAGACCCTGTGAGCCAGGGAGCAGCTTAGCCGTCCCCGAGTGACCTTCCATTACTTGCGAAACCTTTTCCTCCTGGGAAGAACAGGAAATCCACCAAGAACCTGAAAGCAAACACAGCGAAGCCTCCTCCTTTTCCACTGTTGTCGATGTTCACGTGAATGGCTGGTGTTTTATGAGAGCTGAATTACGGATCGAAGACAAAGCAGCTTGTTGGCAAAGCTGTCTTCGGGACCGCAACAAAACAAGATTAGTGCCACTCAGCTGTGTGTCAATCATACTGGTGATCCATGGAGAAAATCAATCAGTGGGAAGAAAACAACGGCATTTCCTGCTTCCTAAAAACGATCAAAATTCACCCTGGCCAGGTTGCTCAGTTGTTGCAGGCACCGTCCCACTCACCAAAAGGTTGCAGGTTCGATCCCCGGGCAGGGCACATGCCTAGGTTGCAGGTTCAATCCCCAGGTGGAGCACGTACGGAAGGGAACTGATCGATGTTTCCCTCTCACGTCAATGTTTCTCTCTCTCCCTCCTTCTTCCTCTCTAAAGTCAACGAGCAAATCCTCCAGTGAGGATTCCTAAAACATCAAGGCCCACCCATCAACGAGGATTTTAGGTGCAACCCAAAGGGCCAGTCTACAGGAAAACAGGCCGGCCAAGTGAAGCACTTAGGAGTGGAAAACCACCAATTCTTTGAAGTCGAGAGGATTTGGGGAACGTTATATAAGGAGAAACTCGGCGTAGACGCTGGAATGTAGAAAACACGAATAAGGAAGGAAATCTAGAACCAAAATTGGGGTCACAAGGGGCAGCTGCCTGTAAACTTCGCACCCATTTCCCCCGAGCTGCACCCCTTGCTTTCCTTCCCCAGGTGTCTCTTCCGTCCCGCGGGCCTGCGTCTCACAGCCCTCGTGAAAGCCATCACAAACTTCAAGAAACCTGCAGAGCCACAGAGAAATATTTCTCCTAACTGAGGGTTGTAAGGGACCGTTGCTGGTGAAATACGAACTCTTAATGCCACCCTTGATCTTACAAGGGTTAAATTCCAAAATAACACTGGTATTGGCCCAGTTACTCACAAATAAATGCACATGGGACACACGCGTGCACACACAGGAGCTCCGTGAGAAGAGGGTCTCGCTGAGCTGAAATCCAACCACCAACAGGCTCCAGGCACCTGCACCACAATCCACGCTAGGAGTTCGTCTGAACAGCCACTGAGGGATCCAGCAGGAGGTCAGAGTTTGACCTTTGTTCTCAGGCCACTGCTCAACTCAGAGTCGGCTCTCTGTCACTACAAGCTCTTCAGGGTCCAAGCCTAACAGACGAAAACACAGTGAGATGGGAAAGAGCCGAAATGGACGGGAACATTGCTAGCACAAATACAGCTCGTAGCCTGGATGAGGGGGGGAAAGGAAAATGATGAAGAGAAGACATCACTCAAAACACAGACAGCATTCATCCTGGCTGAGTGGCTCAGTGGGTTGGTGCATTGTCCCGTGCACCAAAAGGTTGCAGGTTCAATTCCCAGTCAGGGCACATGCCTAGGTTGCAAGTCCAATCCTGGGTCTCGGAGCACTTACGGGAGGCAATAAATGGATGTCTTTCTCTCTCACATCAATGTTTGTCTGTCTGTCTCCCTTCCTTTCTCTCTCTCGAATCAATAAACATATCCTTGGGTGAGGATTCAAAAACAAAAAAAGTGGCAGCCTCAACAAGAGAAAAAGCCTGTGCCCCACCAGCCAAGGGGACAGGATGCTGGCAGAGATGGGACCACAGACACTGCCCAGGCTGGCAGACGAAGCCGGACAAAGCCCAGAAGTAAGAGACGCGGCTCTTCAGCTTCAGAACGCCATCCAGACATGAATGCAGTGGTTCACTCACAGGATCGACGGGCAGGAGATCAAACAGAGGCCCTCGTTTTTCCCTACTTGTGCTTCCCTTCTTCGTCCCCAGTACACACGCGGCTCGACTTGTGCCTTCAGGGAGGCAACTTCAGTGAATAGACATGGCAGGCATCGCCTGCCAAAATGCCGGTGGGAAGACAGTGTCCAGGCGCCGTCCGACCCCAGCAGCCCTGAGACGCCCCTCAATCCGTTCCGACCTCAGGAGGCCCCGCTCCACCCCAGGGCTCCTCCGCGGGGGCCCTCCGGGGGCCAGAGTCCTGTCTGTCTGGCCCTGTTTGTCCTGTTTCCACTGATGGCTGCACTGTCCCCCGTGGGGACCCGTGTTCACCTTGAACTCGCCCACATCCCACCTGCGAAAAGCACAAGACCCTGCACCCCGAGGTCTCAGCACTCACACACCAGGGAGAGAATGTAGCAGCGGCTGCAGCACAAAACCAGGCCGAATGGTTAGGCATCGCCTACTTTGCTGCTGCACGGTCAAGGTGCGCGCTCTCAACGCACTCATTTGCAGCGGCCACAGGTCTGGGAAGGGTGGTGACCACACAGCACAAAGCACGCTGTCTCCTCGCCGCAGCCCCGTGAGAGCGGCCAGCCCAAGGCCCCTTCGCTCCCCAAGGCTCCGGGGGGAGTCTCCTACCGCCAAGAGCTGCAGAGCCGCAGGACGACCACCGAAATCCTGACACTGGTACTGACCGATTGCCACCATCTAATTCTCCGGCTTCTCGGGGATTTCCCGGAAGTCCCAATAATGTCATTAACGACGAAAGGATTCCCGGCCCCTGGGACGCACAGGCTGCTGCAGAGTCCTCACGTCTCTTCAGGTTCCTTCCGGCTGGGACGGTTCTCGCCTTCCCTCGACCTTCAGAGCTTGGCGCTCCCGAAGACGACGGGCCAGGGATCCTGTAGAATGTCCCTCCCTCCAGCCGAGTTCGTCCTGTGGTTCCTCACCGTGGGGTCCGGGTGTGTGTTCCTGGCAGGCTGGCAGCACCTCGCAGATCTGACGCCACCTTCCTCTCGCTGCTTCCTGCCCGGCGACACGGGAGTCCCCCCAGGGCATCACTGACGGCCACGCTGACCGCGTGAGCGAGCTGCGTCTGCCGGAGTCTGCACTCGGAGGGACTCTTCGCATCCGTGCATTCCGCCAGCATGCGGAGACGATGTGACTGAGGCACATACCCCGTTTCTCTTAAATTCAAGAAACACGCAGCGTATCCGTTCGGACATAGATGGACTCACTCCTTCCTGTTTCCTTCTGCAGGGACATCCCCTGACACCATCTTCGGTTATTTTGATGCCCACATCGTGCCCAGTGGGAGCCCCTGCAGGCTGCATTCCAGATCCTTCTGCGATGTCCCGCCCTTCTGGAACCCTTCCCCCCCGCCAGGCCAGGTGGTCTTTAGGGGCCAGGAATGGGGCTCTGGCCGTGGTTCCGGCTCTCAGCCCCCAAGGCGGGCACAGCGGCAGAGCGGGACGGTGTGTGCGGGGAAGCGCACGTCCACACACCTCCCCTCGGGGTCTCTGCACGTCTGTGGCCACAGTGAAAGGAGACCTCGCTTCCACTGCATCACCACGAGGTTCCTTCTGGTCCTCTCCTTATCTGTGAGTCCATCTTCCGCAGTGACCATCAGACCGCCCGGCAGGGAGACCACAGCTTCCCTGCCGCGGGAACCCCCCGCTCCACCTCATCTCGTGTCCGCAGAACTACACTGCTCGAGAAAGGAAGAGCAGAGCAGGGAAAGAAAGAGGAAGAAGAGCTCCGGGAAATTTTGGGAGAAAATACAATGTTAAAGAAAGTCTGGCCAGCGATGATGTGACTGTCAATCCCTACCCCACCCTGGAAGACGGTGTTGACACAGAATCGGGGCAGAATCAGTGACCAGAGGGAGAGGGCGTCGGGCTCCCTGCGGGACCGGAGCCCCCACTCCACTGCCCAGACCAGGACAGTGACGCGCACGCGGCCCCTGCTGCGCCCAGCCCGGCTCCCTCGGGCCCAGAGTCCGTTCCCCACAGCAGAGGAGCCACCTTGCACACCCGAGTGGCACCCCGTCACTCCACTGTGGATGCCTCTAGGATGGTTCCCCTCTTCCTCAGAAAGGCTTTCACGCCGTCGTCTGCACACCCCCCCTCGGATCTGTCCTGGCCCCTCCCCATCCGCACCTGCCTCTGCCCCCTGCCCCCTCCCCCCCACTGAGTGTGTCCCACACACAGGCCACCTGTCAGCTCCTTGGAGGCCAGGCCAGCTCTGGCCTCAAGGCCCCTGCTGTCTCCTCTACCCGGAAAGTGCCCCTCGGAATCCACACTCTTGCCTCGCCCTTTCCTTCAGGTTTCTGCTCAAACGTCGCCTTGTCGGAAAGGCCGCCCCTGCCCAAACAACCTAACCAGAGCTGCACGCGAGCGTGCACGCACACACACACACACACACACTCGGCCCTCCGACACCCTGAGGCTGATTCTCCTGGGCACTCAATCCCACTCACGCATTACGTACTAACTGTCTGTGTGTTTGCTCACCTGCCTCCCTCCACAGCAGGCTGTTATCTCGTACACTCCGTAGCTGTAACTGGTTGCACTGTGTCTCCAGAACAGACATGCCAAAGTCCTAACCTCCAGAATCTGTGAAGGTGGCCTCCTTGGGAGATAAGGTCTGTAATTGAGTAACTAGTTTAAGTTACGATGAGGCTGCGCCAGAGTAGTGGGGGCCCTGAACCCTCCGGTGACCGGGGTCCTTGTAAGGACAGGAGGGGGCGCCCGAAGGCGGGGCTGCCCCGGGAAGGAGACCACGGGAAGGCGGGGACGGAGACTAGCTGGAGGGTCTACAAGCAAGGAACACCGGGGGTTGCCCACAGCCACCAGCAATGAGACGGAGGCAGGAAAAGGCTTCTCTGAGGCCCCAGATGGGGCGTGGACTCACAATGACTTTGATTGCGGATGTCCGGCCTCCAGAACCATGAGAGAATAAACTTCTCTTTGGGGCGGTTTGTGACGGCAGCCCTAGGAAACGAAGGGGGTGACCGTATGTTATCAGCACGGCACCTCCCCCTGCCTAGGACAGGGCCTGGCCCGCACTGAGCACCACAGCAATAACTGCCATATGATGAGTGACCACTGTCAAGCCGCTCTGTCACCTGCTGGTATCGTCACCCTATCCAGGGCCACCGTTAGCCTGTGGCACCTACGACTTACGTTGATACAAGTGAGAAAGAGGAACCCTGCTCCCTGACTTGTATAAATCTGCATGAACCCTTCAGCTCTGTGTTGTTGAAAAATGTCCAAAACCTGCTGATTATACTACGATGAGACCTGATGGACATAATCCATGTAATGTGATTAATAACTACGACATGCGTGACGAGGCAAATAAACAGTCGGCATGACCGGCAGCCCATAATACCCAGGGCTCCGGTTCACGGGGCAGCCCCGACCGAGGTCGATCGCGGTTCATTCCAGCCCTGAAATAGGAATGGAATCCATTCATGAGATGCAGGGGAAGGCAGCCACACGCCACATCTCTTCCCCGCTCCCTCTGACTGAGACGCGGAACAAGCATGGAGTAACTAAGGACAAAACGGAAGCAGCGCACGGCTGGTTAAGTGCGCAAGAGAGCTTGGAAAATCGCTGGGCAGGTGAACGAGAGCGAAGGGACTTGGAGACGAGGCATCGCTGCATCTGGGGCAGAAGAACCACCGGTCGGTGTCGGCCACGGGCAGCACACAGCTGGTCCCAGTCCAGGTGCACGGGCTCTGGGCGCTGACGGCCGCCCTGGCACGGGGGCGCACACAGTCCAGGAGAAGCGGCGAGGTTGAGTAACTTGCCCAAAACCAGGCTGTTGGGAAGCGGCAGCACTGACCTGTGAACCTGGCTTGAGCCAGGTGCACAGCCTGCACCCGTCATGGGTCATGCTGCCGCCTGAGCGCATTTCAACAAAGTCATGGGCAAGCAAACTTAGTGAAATGGAGTTGTTCCCAGGTTAAATCCACTCCCCTTCGAACAATGCCGTGTACGCGGCACTTTGCCATCTACTTGTTACCCGCACGTACCCCAGCAACCCAATTCGGGAGGTAGATTTTCCGTCTGGCCAGGCTGAAGACCGGCCAGCCCTCGGCGGGACACCCGCTCCCGGCAGGAATGACCACCCTCCACCGCGCGTAGGAAAATATGGGAACTGTCTGTGGCAATCACCTCCACTTGGGTCACGCACGACCCCACCAGCACCCCCATAACATGACGTTCCTTCCCTCCAGCAGAGAGCTAACAGGAAGAACTACACTTTCCACATCCTGTCACCATTACGGTTCCGCCTGTGGTGGCTTCCACCCTGCCCCAAAGCCCCGTGAGACTGGGAAGGCAGCTGCACACACACACACCACTGTTCCAGAAGCAGGGCCTGAGAACAGGCATTTCTGAAGCTGCTGGGACACCGTGTGCTCTACCCCACCAGGCTCTTCGAGGTTCAACCAGCAGAGGGCAGCAGCGCTCCCCGCTGGCCCAGCTGCCAGGGAGCTTGGGCCTTTCTCGGGATTATGTCACTTCCGGCTGTGAAGCACTTGTGTTTGGCTCTCTGGGTGTCAGAAATTTTGTAGCTAACCACTATCCTCTAAGACAGGGATCCCCAACCCCTGGGCCGTGTACCAGCACCAGTCCCTGGTGCCAAAAAGGTTGGGGCCACTGCTCTAAGAAATCTTTGTTACTGAGATGCAGTACACTGTATTGCCTGATCTCAGAAACTGTATCCATTTTTAAAATTTGGCTACTTGCACCTTTGATGAATGAAACTAAAATTGTTCTGAGCATCATCAGCAATTACTGTAGCCATCAGAAACCGACCAGGTTCCGTGTCTAACCTCCCTGCCCGCCAACTCTTGCTCGCCCCAAGAGGCCAGCCGAAACCTTCAAGAACTTTTTAAAATGCACAAAATAAACTTGTCTGGCACAAATAATTTTTTCATTTTTGCAGAAGAGTGACTCTTTGCAAAGCTTTATGAGGAAGCCTTTGGCCCCACTCCTAAGAAAGTAACAAAAGGATACAACTTTATTAGGGACAGAATGAACCCCAAAGCCACAATTCTTTCCCTGGTCTTATTACCAGGCGACCTTGGACTCATCACTGACCAAACGAATGTCTCTAAGGAATGCCCCGACCTTGTTTCTGAAGAACATAAGTGAAAGGTCTTCCATTACTGAAGCAATTAGGCCAATTAAGAGCACTGTTCGTAGCCTTCTCAGGCACCCGACTGCACCCACAGGTGCTGGGGATAAGACTCGTTCCCAGGGGCCAGCGATGCCATTTTTCCTGAACAGGGAAAGTCTGTCTACGGACAAACAGAATGTTGGCTGCTAACAGCCGTCTCCTGTTGTAACAAATAAAATCATTTTATTTTCATTGCACAGCCTCAGAAACTTCTTCTCTAGGAACAAAATCTTTATCCTAGACACACTAAAACCACTGATATATCACTATTTCTGTACGAATCACAAAAACCCAATAAATCTAGCCTTATATCGTATGTGTCTATTCTGGGAAGCAGGGGAGGGTTAGGACATATAAAATAATGGAGAACGGAAGTCTCCGCATTTGGTCACTATGCGTAAATGTATTTGCTACCGCTATACGTACAAAAAGTACTTCTCTCTTTTATGGGCAATCACTGGAAAATACGACAAATGCAGCAAACAACAATCAAATGGCCATGCTTAGATACTAAAAATACATGGGAGACTGTAATTTTTCTATCTCTAATTTCGGCACTCCTGATGATGATTACAACGTATGTATAAAGGCTGTGAGAGTAGTTCCAGCCTCAAAACCAACCGGACCATCCGAAACCAGATGCAGCGTGTGAGTCAGGCGAAACTGACAGGCACGTGGAGCCCCCAAAGGAAAGACACAGGCCAAGTGGTGGACCGAGATCCTGACACCGCTGATTTTCCCAGACTTGTCCCAGCGTTGAGTCAAGAGTCAAGGGTCAGCCCTGGCCAATGTGGCTCAGTTAGCTGGAGTATCGTCCTGCACACCAAAAGGTTGCAGGTTCCATCCCCGGTCATGGCACACACCTAGGTTGCGGGGTTGATCCCCAGTTGTGGTGCAAATGGGAGAGAACTGATCAATGTCCCTCTCTTTCTCTCTAAAAATCAATAGACATATTTTTCAAAGGAATGACATAAAGAGTGGAGGGTCATGGGCCACGCTCACCCAAAGGCAGTGATTCCTGAAACGCGGCCCCCAGCCCAGCAGCGTGGGCAGCGCGAGCATCCACCAGGACCTGTTTCAGGGAGGCACGTGCTGCGGCCACCCCACACCGGCAAGGTCAGAGCCTCTGGGGGTCCGGCACTCTGTGTTCTACATGCCCACCAGGCGCCTGGTGCTCGCCACAGTCGGAGAAACCCTGCCCAGGAGCTTCCGGCGGGGAGCAGTAGGTGGAGTTTCACCCCTTCCGGACCCCTCGGAAGCTAGTCCGACATCCTCGGGGTGCAGGAGCAGCTTGTGCCTGGCGGATCGGGAAGACCAGCTCTGCTCAGCCAGGGTCACGAGTGTTTTCCGGTTACATCTGTCCCCTCGTCCCCCCGTCTGGTCTGGATACTTATTGACATCGCGTGCTCAGCTGCCGTTTCCAGCTTCAACTGGCGACTTTCAACGCCCATCCCCTCATTATATTTGGTCTTAGGGTGTTCTGTTGACTCCCAACCTTTCCACAGGAAAGGAGTAAAAAAAAAATTAAAAGCCCAGGTTTTTCTCCTCTTTGCCTCCTTTGCAGTTCAGTTAAAATCTCTGTTCGGTCAGGATGTCCTTCCCACCACTCCCCCCAGCGCAGAGCGCCCCCCGCCCCCCGGCCAGGCAGCCCTCGCCCTCTGAGTGGTCTCTGCGGCCAGGCGAGGGGACTGCAGCTCCCCTCAACACGAAAACACTGCAAAAACAAGAATGTGCCATTCTTTCTTTCTGGAATCGGTATGTCATACGTATATTTTAGATCCTAGGTACGCAGAATTGTGCCTGGTGGGGTCGTTAATGTGTGACTGTATGAAGCATTGTTAACTCCATTATTTAACACTTGCTGGAACTCAAAATCGGGATAACCTGACTCGTGTGTGTGTAGATTTAACTCTTGCTCTGCTCACGGTCCTGTGCACATGCGGTGCTGCTTCAGTTCACTTGATTACCCCTTGCTGTTTCACCCTCAGTGCCCTTTCTCCTTGATTCTGTTCTCAGGTCCCCGAGGGCAGCAACCACGCCTCCTGCTTCTCACAAAGTGCAGGTCCCCGGTAATGAGAATCAGTAAATATTTGCTTGCCTATATTTCATCGAGTGCCACTCCACCCTGGGATGGAGTCTCTAAAACCCTGCTTTACCAAATCTATTTGCCCCTGGCAACTAGATTTTCTCCAATTGTATGAAAATACATAAATAAAACACCCCAGCTAAAGCTAACCCTGAAGAAGCAACAGGCCGATAAAGCTGTCTCTGTGCCCAATCTCCTCTCCAGTGACAGGGTGTGAAATGAATATAGTTAGCAATGCCCCGGTGAGGGGGTGAGGGGGTGAGGGGTGAGGGGGCGGGGCCAGCTCTGCTTTCCAGACCTGATGGCAGCCCCAGGCAGCAGACGCTCCATTGAGTGGCTGCAAAATGTCCCTGCAAAGAACTTCCCCAGATGTTCCACAGAGTCAGGAGGTTGTCGCAGGAAAAAGAAAAGGGCAATTTAGCCGACGCCGTATACGTGAAAGGAGCATCCCGGCCTGTGCACGCGTGGTAACTGAAACGCTGCCCGGACGGGTCCCTTCGCTGGGGGACACAGGACAGCCTGCCGCTGCAACGGAGAGGGGACAACGGTGTGAAAGACGAGCACGCTCCATGCGCGTCCAGGAAAACGGCAGGCTGGCGGGAACCGTGGCGGCGTCCACTGTGGATTCAGGACCTCCTGCGGGGCTGGCAGGAGCCCGGCCCAGTCGCTTCGCCCAGACCTGGCTGCAGAGAGCCGTCCGCCCGCTCCAGGGGCCCTGCCCACGTCCGGCTGGCCTGTCTGATGACGCGCCGCTCTCCCTTCAAGACTCACCTCCACTGGCATTCCCCTCCGAAGCAGCACACAGCCCGGCCAGCCAAAACCAATCCCCTCGCCTTCCTGCCCCCCCACCCCCTGGGGGGGCCATCCTCCTCCAGGTCCACAGGTTTGCACGCCTGATGGTGTGAGGTCCTCGCTCCCGTCCCAGTCAGCGCGGCCAGAAGGGTGGGGGCTGCTTGTCACTCGCCCGCAGGACGAGACGAAAGGCCTGGCACCCGGCAGGTAGTGCCCCAAAAAGTCTGTTACGTTGTTCAGCTGAACTGTAGACAGAATTTCCATTCCCCGCGGAGGAAACTCTCCTTGGCGATAAAACGACAGGTGTGAGATTTATGGAACCACTCGGTGTGGGACCGTATGTTGGCGCTCTGTGTCCCTCGTGTCACCCCCCCCCCCCCCAGGGACGAGCACAGTGAGGGGAGGAGCCAGGACACTGAGATCCACGGCTGGCCTGGCCACGGGGCTGCCCTGAGTCCTGCTCTGCCGCAGGCCACCGGTGCCCCAGGCCGCGAACGTCGCTGTTGGCCCGCACTCCCGCCCCGGCCAAGCACGGCCGCACCTGAAGGTTTCAGCCGCTCTCTCCGGGGCATCGCGGAGATGAAGGAATCCCACCGGTGCTTGAAGAAAAGAGCACAGTGAAAAGCATAAGCAAAGACGGATAAAAACGAGCAGTTGCTATGTTTCTTTCGTAAACGTTTCGGCAACGGCACGCAGTCGGCATCGGCTGAAGGAACAGCGCTCGCTGGAAGCTCCGCCCTGACTGCCACAAAGAGGCAGCTCTGCAAGGGGCCGGCATTCCCGCCAACTATTTAAACCCTCTGTCCCTGCTGTCCGAGCCTGTCCTGGACCCCAAATTCAGGAAGAATGCAGAGAGTGACAGGTCGCTGCTTCCCCAATGCCAAAGTCATGACCATTCCCTGAAGGTTGCCCATCCAGCGAGAGCCCCAATCACACCGCACAAGGAAGTGCGTGAAAAATGACGGCGGGGGTGGGTTGTTGACAGCCACCACGGGTACGACTGAAACTCCATAGCAAGTGGAAACGGAGGACAAAACTTCAAAAATTAGAAGAAAATACATGAAATATTTGTGTGATATCAAGGTAGGGAAGAATTTATTTAAAAAAAAAAACAGAAACCAATCACAAAGGAAACGATAAAGGCGTCTGATTTAAAACTTGAACTCTGGATGACAAAAGGCAGACCGCCCACAGAGCAGGGTGCAGAACATCAGTACGTGTGGAATCTCTCCGTGATGCTACCACACAGTGAAAATGTAACAACAGGTGACTGGAATCAAATGTGGAAAAATGTTAACATCTACAATGAGTGGGCGACTGTTGCGTGATTTTCTATGCCTTTCTGTATTTTTGAAAGACTTCCTATTAGAAGTTCAACATTACATGTAATACGATAAATGAAAATGCTTATGTTCATGGAGTGAGGTCTCTGGGAGCTATTATCTCTTCCCTCTGGGACCATGTTGAAGTTCATGTTAGAAGATCATTGTCCCTTTCCTGTCCCAGGCCATTTGCACAATTCTCCACCCAGCCTCCCAGGCTCTGCCTTCCATGCCTTCACCATACTTCCACGCTCAGAACGTGAACTCTCACGCTAGTGTGTACATGCTAGCACAGACTTCCCCAATACCCAGGGAAATCCTCTGTCTCTTCTCTTTTTATATATATATCCCGATATTCAGCAAAGGGACCCACAGAAGCCACAGCAGCACCTCAGGTCTCTGTGACATTTTCGAGATTGTAGATTTCCTTCAGTGGCAGAATGGGTGTGTTGTTCACAAGTTCCTTCCTCCTCACTCCTCACTGCAGGCAGAGGGTGGGTAGTCTCACTGTGCCTCTGCTTTAGGCCAGGAGACTTGTTCTTGCCAACAGAACATGAGCTGTCCTGATGAATGCCATCTCCCACCAGATGCTTTAACCCTGCGAGACTGCCCTCTGCCACTTCTCCACTCCACCATGGGCATAACCTGTCCCAGGTCACCCGGTCTCAGAATGAAGAGACTGTGTGAAGCAGATCTGACCCAACACACAGATACCTGGCAGACCCATGGATGACCCCCAAGACCCTGAGTAAGAAATATACACAACTGGGAAGATTTGGGGATGTTCGTTACACTGCATTACCAAAGCAGTAACTGACTAATACAATCTTTGTATTAAAGGATCATTTCATTCCCTCTGTTATTTTATGTTGAGAATGTTAATAATTACCTGCTCGACTATGATGGTCCTTTCTGTCACATTTAAAGCTTTCTAGACTAGTGAACACTACTAGCCACACACACACAACCCAAGGTCTTTTAAACCTGGATTCAGGTTTTCACTCTGACCTTACCTCCTGCTGTCACCCTCCCACAATCTGCCCTGTACGGTGCTTTTAATTCCTGAGTATGCCACACCCTTAAACATTAATTTAATTAGGCGTATGGTCCATCTACGTGGAACATTCTCTACTCTAGGACTTGTCTTCTTCCCTTTACCCACTCAGTGCTCCTTAGTTTATTCATTAAGATGCGAATCAACTCTCCTTTTCCCTATGTGGTGTGTCCACCCCCATGGCCCCAGAAGGTGAGATGACCCCTCCTTTGTGGTCCATCTGAGCTAACTCATCCTGCGGGCCTGGAAAAACCTGCATTTATGCCCACTGCCCCAGAGGACTCTTCAAGAACAGAAACAAAATCCCACTGGCTTTAATACTCGGCACAGACTGCATGGTGATCACCGTCATGACCATCCTCCCTGACGTTTATAGTCCTCGTCTTCCTACAGATGCTCTCACAAGAACCCTACGAGCTTCGTGTTATCGCCTTTACTTCAAGGGTGAGGCTACCGAGGCACTTCGAGGCTGAGCAGTTTACTCCGGGACACTGTGCACAGGTGAGGGGAGCCAGTGATTGGACTCCACAGCCTGTGCCCTTGCCCATCACCTGTGCTGCCTCCCGGGGACGTGTTTGCAAAGGAGCAGATCCACTGACAATTCCTTGTTTCGTGTTTAACAGGAAAAAACACTTCTAACGGAATCGACCTCATTGAGGGTCACTTTGGAGGAAGGGGCAGAAACCGATTACACATGAAATCTCGTCTGTGAACCACACAGTCCTGCTTCCTGGGTCTGAACTCCGCCTCCTCCACCTGAGATGTTCATCGACGGCCTCTGTGTGGCCTCTCCCAGGTGTGTCCGTATTCTCACCTGCCAGCCGCTCTCTCTGTGCAAAGCAGCGAAGGCCACAGAACGCTCTGAGGACAGGCGAGGGGAGGTCTCTTTCTACCAGGGACGTCCTCTTGGGACACATTCGGAAGCTGTAGCAGAAACAGGCGAGGCAACTGGGTCAAGCACCTCGCCGCAGGAACTGACTCGGGAAACGCCGGGAAGAACAGTGTGAACCTCTGCAGCTGCAGCTGCGCCTGCGCTGTGCGGGGGGCGGGGGGGAGCGCCCCATCACCCCCGTGCACGAGGATACAGGGGGCTCTAGCACCCAGAAATGACAACCTTCTGCCAGGAAGACATGGCCCGGGGGATGGAAGAGTGGTTTTTAAACCTTTCTCCTGACCCAGTTTGAGGCCGTGGCTGGAGGTCCGTCCCCCATCCTGAGCAGCCAATGAAATCCACCCTCCAAGCCCCTCCCTTCTCAAACGCACACTCAGCACTCCACCCTGCCCGGCTCTAGTCACCCCAGGGCCGCATACCACACCACTAGGGACAGCCCCCATGTCCCAGAGCCCTGAAACTACTCAGACGGAGCCTGCCGGTCCTGCCTCTCCTGTTCCTTCCCACAGACACCACGATGAAGCTCATATCTGGGTTTCCTACCCCCTCCACCTCCTGGCTGGGCCTGCCCCTGCTCCTGGGACCTGTGAAAAACTACCTCTCCAACACAGCCTCTGCTGATCCATCGCCCTAACTCCACCCACATTTTCTGACAGTAACACGACGGAAGGCAGGTCCCCGGCCCAGCCGGTGGACGAGGAAGCAGCGGCTCAGGACAGCACCTGCGAGCACCACCCCTTCTCTGATCCCGAGGCTTCGGGCGGCTGCCGAACAGGTGATGAGAAAGGACGGGGGCGCTGCTCCCACTGCCGTTTCCAGAGGGACAGGCTGGCTTCCCACTGCTCTTTAAAACATTTAACACGCTGAACAGCACCCAAACGAAAAGAATCAAAAGCACATTCAGTATGGAGAGAGAACACATTCTCAGCTGGGATTACCAGTAAACAGGAGATTTGTCTGAAATTATAAGGATAGACTGTTGTCTTTAATCTTTTCTATTGTGGTAAAATATACGTAACATAGAATTTACCGTTTTATCTACTTCTCGTGTACCGTTCAGTAGCATTAGAGGCGTTCCCAGTGTTGTCTGGCCACTCCCACCATCGTCTCCACAACTTTCCTTGGTCACCTCGATCAGAGACTCCGCCCACTGCACACAAACTCCACCCCCCTCCTGTCTCCAGCCCCTAGCACCCACTCTGCCACTTCCTGTCTCTGTGAGCTGGACCGTTCTGGGTACCTCATGGAAGTGGGAAAATACGAGGTCTGTCTAGAAGGTATGCAGCCACGCACTATGAAAAACAGAGACATTTATTGAAGAAGATACAAGAGACAAGAAACGTTGTACATAGGACAATGACGCCTCAGTCCCCTTCAAAGTAGGCACCTTGGGACCTCACATAGTTCTCCCAATCACCATCAGCTGCCCTGTCGTATTTTCCTGAATCTCATCGATGGTCTGGAATCTCTTCCCTCTCAAAGGTGAATTTAGTTTTGGGAAAAGCCAGAAGTCTCAGGGCTATAGGGGCGCTGAGTCACCTGGGTGATTTGACGGTTCACCAAAAAACTCTGCACGAGACAAGATGCATGAGCAGATGCGTTGTCATGATGAAGCTGCCAATCACCAGTTGTCCATAACTGTGGCCCTTCTGAATCATCTGAATAGCTTCCATGGAGGAATGTTCAAGCTTAACACAAAATTTCTTGCAGATTCATTGCTCTACTCAATCATTTTGAATGTGATGGCCACACAGTGCACATGCTCACTCAACAGCATCTACCGCCCCCACTGACTGGTGCAGTGAAGTCGTCATTGTTCATGCATGTGCACTCCAGTCCACTCTCCTTGGCTGCCAGGTTACATCAATGTCATGCAAACCGTCCTCATTATATTAACAATGGCTGGGCTTTTCCAGGACAGACCTCTCATATATAGTATCATTTCTAAGGAACTCCAAGTACGCTGCGATCTTCTTTGAAAAGTAAAATATATATATATATATATATTCCCATTCTCTTTGACTTCTTTTTTTTTGTTTTCTGAGGTGCTTTTATGCTTGATGAATGCTGTGCAGACAATTCCATATTTTGCATACGCTCAGCACATAATTTCACAGGGGCTTTACTGAAAAAGAAATCTCCATCTCACATTTCAGCAGTCACTATGCTTTTTTGCTTTCACTAGAACAGTCCTCCAAGGCTAAGCTCATTCACACGTACAGAGTTAAAACACGCACAGCTCATACTAAAGCTCCGCACAATAGAAGGGTCACCATACAACTTACGGCACAGCTGGAAAGGCCTGAGAGAGGAAATCAAATTTTTAGCAAACCAAAGAGGAAAACACTCCCTAAGCAAACTCTGGAGTCTGGGAGAAATAATTGCTCATGACAGCAGTTCCAAAAACCCAAAGAACTAGAATAATGAATATGGAACAAACCACAGCTCCCTTTAGTGCTAACCAGTTTTGGTCTTTTGAGCACAACCTGAATAGGGGGCTTTTGGGAAAGTAATTTGCAAAACAAGCTTTGCTATTTCTCAGAATCAAAGTCATCAGCACCGGTTCCCATAAAGTCTTCTACACAGAAAGACATTAGGGGGATAGGTGGGGAGAAAGGTGGAAGAAAGCGGGGGGAGGGGAGCACGGAATGAAGCAGGGACGAGTGTGGGAGAGGAACTCTGGGTAGCACGTCGGAGCTGACACTTCCTCTGGGCACTCAGCCAAGCCCCTCCCCTCGAAGGCCCCCCACTCCCTCAGCTGGGGGCCAGGGAGGTGCTCCGTAGGATCCCAGAGAGGGCGAGAGGTTCTCCTCGCCAAAACGGAGAATGCATCGGGCATTCAGCAAGTGCACTGCCTGGCACCCTGTAACACGCAGCGGGTTTTGACGATGCACCACACCCACGGCTATCTGGAAAGGTGCCCTACGTACAAAACACGTTGCTCTCTGGCTTCGGTTTCTCTCTTTCCCCCTCCACTTGACAGGCTTCTCTGTACTCACAAATGCCTCGGCGTTTGCCCAGGCTTCCGCCTCAGGCAGGCTGGCAGGCACCCTACGTTCCCCACCCGGTGGCTCATCCTGCCCCTGTGCCCACGTCATCTCGCCTTGCACAGGAGGACACCGAGGCCGGGAGAGACAAAATGACCAACGGAGGCCTGGGACGCGCTCACCTTCTAGATACGTCACAATTGCTCTTCTCGACTCGTCAACCCATGCCTGTCCACTCGTTCCCTCACCCACTGCCCCGGCCTCCCTCCTTTTCTGGAAACGTGTTACACGATACTGAGCACGAACAAGGGGTGAGGACTGTACAATACACGCCTTGGAGCTATTGTCCAGTTCACGAGATGCAATTTCACTGACACCGCTGAAGCCCCTGGGTTCATGTCACGTTCCACCGTGAGCGCCCCCCCCGGGGGGCGCTCTGTGGGTGTCCATCATTTCTGCAGGATCTGTGCTTTCCCACGTAGGATGCATCCTTAAAACACATCAAATGTCATTTTGTCTTTTTACACTAAGTAATCGGTACTATATGTCTTCTCCTGGGACTTGGTTTTCTCCCTGAGGTCATTATGTACACGAGATCCATCCGTGTTCACACGTGTGCCTGTGGTCCATTCCCTTTCACAAGTGTGCAGTGTTCTGCCATGCAGTTCACTTACTCACAAAGGAAATGCTCCGACAGTCACGCCAGGAGGGGCTCACCTGCACGGGCAAAGGGCCGTCAAGTTGGAATGGACCAGCTCGTCGCCAGGCCTGCTTTATTTTCCCCACCCCCTTACACTGATTTGATACCGTAGTTCATTTAAATACTAAGTTAATTCAGGTACGCTCATTTCTGGAGTACTTACTTACAAGTAACCCCATGTTTTGAGGAACAGAAACAGGAGTTCGTGGTAGAACACAGAAAAACTGGACTAGTCACTGCCTGGCCCATAGCTCTCATGGCATCACCTACCTGCATCTGAGAGGAAGGTGCAGAGGACCACACGTCCATCTGCCGGACGTGCCAGCACCCAGAGGTTCTACAAAAGTGGGTTTACGGGAACGGAGCAAACCCATCTGCCGACGAACGCAGCAGCCCGGGCCAGCGCCGTCTGGCCGTCCTGCCCTCGCCCAACGGGAAGGAAGTCGCCGTAGACAACCGGGTGCTGCCGGGGCCACGAGGCTGGCACGCGCCGAAGACGAAGCGCTGAGGGAGATGGGAAAAAGCCAACACTTTGCAGAAATGGCTGGCCCGTCTGTCTGTAAGGGTTGCTTCAGGCAGCAATCAGCTGTCTGATATTGGGGAAAGTAGAATAGTGACTTGCATTTAAAAGAAAATTATGTTAGCCCCGGCCGGGGGTTCTGTTGGTTGACGTGTCATTCCTACATCAGAATGTTGAGGGTTCAATGACCTGTCTGGGTCAGTGCATGGAAGGTAACCAATCAATGTTTCTCTCTCACACCGATGGTTCTTTCTCCCTCCTCCTCCTCCTCCTCCTCTCTCTTTCTCCAAAATCAATTTAAAAAACATATCCTCAGGTGAGGATTAAAAAATAATAATACAATAAAATTATATTGGAAGGCATTCTGGCCTGTTCTGTTTGGCTTGTTTCCAAATCACGTCCAACGTCTTGACCCAGCGCTGGGCACTTCAAATCATTCTGAAAATCTTAGCAAGGGGGGACAAACTGCCAAAACCCCTGAGAAACCCGTGTCATCTGTACTCCCCAAGGCCGGTCCCTGGAAACGCAGGGGCCGGCGGGGCTGGCCTGGCTGCCGTATTCGGCACCAGGGAAACGGAGGAGGAGGAGGAGAGGTCCCTTCCGTTGTCCCCACCGTCCTGTCCTTTTCTTAAAAACTCGGACATGCCTTTCCTTCCTGGAAATTCTTCCCTCCATCGCCACCCTCACCGGGAACCTGTCACCCGCAGAAACTGCCCCGGGGCTGTTGAAGACACGTCCCAAACAAACCAGGAAGAGGGACGCTGCCAGTATTGCTCCACAAGCAAAGTCCCTGCGAGGCTGCCAGTCTCGAGCATCAGGGACAAGGGCGGCCAAGCGAGAATCTGACTTTTCGGTCTCAGTTTCTTGCTTTTAGCTCGGGCTCCCACAGTTCCTGCCCTTGCTCGCTCCTCCGCCTTCCCACCGTAGACACGGTTAGAGAGAAGATTCCTCAGAGCTTCACTCGCTGATAAAATGCACATCCACGGGGCCAACCCACAGACTGTCTCGGTCAAGAAAGATCCAGAATGTGATGAAACGGACCCCATGCGTAATCCCCGGCCGCCCCCATGTAGGAGCTCGGGAGACACTGGTTCGAGTTTCTCCAAGTGGGGAGTCCGTGATCGGTCTGCTGAGGCCTCGCTTCCCGGCTGGCTGGGTTCACACAGGCGAAGCCAGGCCCGAAAACCCGGCCTCCCGCGTTCAGACAGACGATAAATAACCCAGGAGCGCGGCAGGCAGGAGCCTGCTCCCTCGATGGTTCCAAGGTGCCAAAAATACAGACTGTAATTCAGCTTTTGAAACTCCTGTGGTCCTGTCAAAACAACAGCGGGCGAGACGAGAGGAGCAGAGAGAAGAGACTAGGAATCCTCCCCCCCGGGCACACGCCGCCCCAGATCCTCTCCTCCGGCTCTGCATGAAGGATCCCACCTGTCTGGCGGTTTCTCCCGTCTCGGTGCAGAAACCTCTGAGGCAGCATTTTCATTCCAACTCGGAGGTGAGTTTTATGAAAAACGCCTGCTCCAGCCAGCTGGCATCCAACCGTTGGGCTGTTCACTAGGACGGGCCTGAAAAGCCTGTGATTCCATCTGGGTCTTGAAGGGGAGCACGGCAAACTATGTTCGACCACTTCTGAAGCCCGGCTGGGGTGGGGGGCCCGGGCGGACCCCAGAGGGCGGGGACTCGGGCACGGAGGGTGGAGGCCAGAGGGGCCCCCTGCACGTCCTTCTCAAGTCACACACTCCTGCTGTAACTCATTCTCCCCCACCCCGACTCCTTCTGTCAAGCAGGGCCGTGCAAAGGCACGTCCAAGAACTGCACCCGTGCTTCTGTTACCGCGTCTGTTGCACCAGCACCTCACGGTGTTACCAAACACCAACAGCGGTCACGTTGGACCCGGAAGGCCCGAGAAGGGCAGGTTCCCTCCCCCTCAGAGGGCACGCACACAGAGAGCTGGCACCAGACGCGGAGAAGCTATCGTCTCAGACATCAGCTCACCTGCTGAGTGGCCGGGTGGCAGGTGGGGACCGCAGCCTCCCCGCTCCGTGGAAATGGTTCTCCCCTGTCAAAACTGGGGATGTTGGGCCAGAGCTGCCTGCCCTTCCCCTGCCACCCTTCTGAAGAGCGGACTTCAGAACCCTCCTGGCGAGGCCACCAGGTGTTGTCACTCATTTGGCTGATCCCCTTGCCACTGGCATCCTGAAGCTCTATGACCACAAAGGGATGGGAGCGGGTGTCACCGGCCACTCCAGGCCTGGTGCTCAGGCGACCTTGGCACAGACCTGGAGGCACAGACCCAGGTTCAAGCTCATTGGTGTTTAACCCCTGGGAGCCCCGGTTCCCTCTCCCTGAGGCGGAGACAGCAGCGTGAGCACCCCGGGCTCTGCAGGCATTGGACGCTGCCCATCCGTACACTTTGGAAATGAGCTTCCACGACAAGCACCCAACGCCCTCCCTCTGGTTTGGGTTCCTTCTCCCTTCGTAACGAGAAGACGCTCTTACTTCCGTGTGCTCTCGGGATTCTGTGTGCCCTGGGGAAGTCGGGGCATCACAAGCAAGGCGGCCTAAATGGGCTTGTCGCATTTCCCCAAGACCGGACCCTTTTCCGCCGAGTCGATGGCACCGCCACCAAGGAGAAAGCAGACAGCGGGAGTCACCCCAGGTCCGCACCCTCCCCACCCTCCCGTGGAATCCATTCTCAGAGCTTATTGATTCTCTCTCTCAGGGTCCATTGCGTGCATCCACTCCCCTTTCCCCTCCTTCGGTTGGGCCCCTCGGTTCCCATCAGGCCTCGGCGTGCGTCCTGAGTGGGCTCCTGGCCCCCGTCTGCCCTGCGCAGAGCTAAGCACCCGGGTGCGGTGATGCGACTTTCACTGAAACTAGCAGTGGCTCTTCAAGCCTGCAGGACAAAGTTCAAGTTCCTTGGCTTGGTGGACACCATCAGTAGCCAACATTTTGACATCTCTGGGCCACCGTAGAAGAAGAAGCGTTGTCTTGGGCCACGCATTAAATGCATTGCAACATGTCATCACAAAAAATGCTCAGAATGTTTTAAGTAAATTTACGATTTTGTGTGGGGCCGCATTCACAGACATCACGGGCTGCGAGTTGGACACCCCTGGGCCACACAGACTCCTTCGGGACCTGGCCCTCGGCCCTTGCATGCCTCCCCTCTGACCTGCCCCATGTCCATCTACATCAGCTCTTCTACGAGGCCCTGTGTGGTGGCCTGTGCTGCCCCTGCTGCAAGATGACCCGTCTCACCTGGCTGCCTGGCTGCCACTCCCTTCCAGGACGCGAGCTCCAAGGCAAGGGTGGAGCGGGGACGTCCTCTACCCAGAACAGTGTCTGCTACATACTAGCAGACGACCAAGACTATTGTTCAAAGAACGAACAAACTGGTTACTCAAGCCCCAGAGTCGGCACCATCTCCTCCGGGGAGCATTTGTTGTTGGTTGCTGTCCTTACTCGCAAAAATCAAATGTGTTACCGTTCGTTTGCATCTCTCTCTGCCCACAGCCTCTGCCGGCGCCTGTCTCCGAGCATCTGCTGCCCTGCGTTCGGAATGCTCGGCTCCCTCGGGTCTCCTGCTTGCTCGGTGTTTCCTCTCCGTCTTCGTCTCTCTCTCCCCCTCCCCCTCACCTCTTCCTCTTCCTTCCACCTCCTCCTGCATGCCTGGTACGAACAGCCCGGTGCAGGCCTGACACGCGCAACCCCGCATCCTGTGTGCGGTGAGCATCGCTGTGGCCTGGCATCAGGCACGTACAGGGCGGGGCAGACGTAGGATTAGAGTTGGTCACACGGGAAATCATACAATGTTAATAAATAACCAGACAAGAATAAACTCTGCGCTTTGCGTACGCACAACCCCAAACCTACTTGTGCCCCATGCTGTCTACGTGCTATCCATGTATTTTAGGCCATTCCACATTCACATCTGGATACAGAATCTTTTTTTCTGCCCTGGCCAAGTGGTTCAGTTGATTGGAGTGTCATCCCATACACCCAAAGGTTGCTGGTTCGATTCCCAATCAGGGCACATGCCTGGGGGGGGGCTCTCCTGAATGGAATCAGCCCTTTCCTGAGGGTGGAGCCAGCCCTGGCTGCCCTCTGCTCTCTGCCGGGTGAGGACACGATGCTGAGGACACAATGCGGAGCCGGCCACCTGCGGCCAGGAGGGGCCTCCCCACCACTCGACCGTGCTGGCACCCTCATCTCGGACTTCCGGTCTCAAGAACAGAGAAAAACAGACGTCTGTGGTTGAGAAACCCGCCGTCTGCTACTTTGCGAGAGCAGCCGGAATGGTGTTGTAAGACAGCACGCCGCACTTGGGTTAGACACGGTGAACATCAAACCCCACCGATGGCTCTCCGCCGCTCTGGACAGAAAGATCAAGGTCCTCACCTTGCTCCAGGGGCCTTCCTGGTTTGGTCCCAGCTACACTCTGAACCCGGGGCTCCCCACTCTCCTCTGTCCATCTCGGGGCTCCAGCGGCCCTGGCCTCCCTGATCTGCCCGCCGTCCAGTGAAGCCACCGACGCCCACTGGCCCCGGGGTCCTCACACAGGCTGCTCAGCCTCTCCCTTCACCTGTCACTCTCACTGGCCCCCTGATCTCCGCTCACCCTCACTTCCTCGGGGACTCCTTCCCCGGCCCCGGCACCGGCCCCGGCCCCCGATGGCTCAGATGCCTGTTGACACTCTCTACTTTCTTTCATGTCGCCTGTGACAGTTTATAATCACGGGTTTGTGTCTCTGATTCACGTCTGTCTCCCCCACCAGACTGGGGAGCCAGCCACGCACGCAGTCAGGGCGCGTACCCGTGGGGGTCCGCCACGCCAAGGCCAGCACCTGCCCTGCGGTAAGCGCTCACTCAGTACCCGGTTACAGGCCGAAGAGCGAGCCCTTTCTCTGAGTCAGACGGCTCAACGGCGGCCTCCCACGGCATTAGGAAGCTCCCTTCCTAACGTCTAATCCCCTCCGACTGCAGTTTCAGTTCATTTTATTCTCCTCTCTCCCTCAGTGAACGCGAGTAAGATGCTCTCCGCTGAGCCTCCATTTCCCACACACTCTTTTTACATCTTTGAAGTTAGCTCCTAAATCACTTTTGATTTTCGTCTGTTCAGTGGAAATAAGCTGATCCATACAGATGAGTCATTCATTCCGACGGCCCTGCTGTGCTTTTGTTCAAAGGGAAGCGCAGCCGCGCCAAGTTATAGGGGGGAAAACCGGATCGGGACACCTCTGCCCCGCCGCTGACCGGGGCCAGCGGCTCACACAGCCACACGGAGCACCCGTAAAGTCACATGACTCTCACCTCACACCCCCTGCACACCAGCCAGGTGAGGGCCCAGAAACTCAGAATGCTCAAGCACCAAGGTCAAAGCAACCGGGCCGCTGAGACCACAGACAGGACCAGAACACAGGCAGCCTGGCTGGAGCAGCTTCACCTGTACGGGGGGGACACACAGCAACACGCACTATTTTCCCTGCACCAGTCAATGAGCGGAAAACTTTGCAAGGGCGCCTGTGTGACTGGGCCCTGGGGGTGATGTCCCTTCCACAGTCACACAGGAGGGCGGTCACGGTCCCTCACCACCTCCTTCCACAGCCGTCTCTGTGGGAAATGAACTGGACTCACGAGGGGGACGCCTGGGGGACAACTTTACATGTGTTCCTGGGAAATTACACGCAACGGGGGATTCTTTTAAAATGCGAGAGGAAATATTAAAACCAAACGCCTACGTCAAAACCAATTTCGTAACTAATTGCTTATCTGGGGTCCAAGGAGCCGGCCTCAGGAACACGCAGCTATCTCGGAAAATGCAGTAACCCCGACAATAGCTGGTGTGCGGAGGGATCGCTGAGTGCACGAGAATTTTCTTCTGCTGGTTTTCCAAAGCATTCTCGAGACTGTGCTCCCGTCATCTGGATTGGTTTAAAATAAAACTCAGTCGGGTTTTTTTTCAAGAACAGATGGAAAGAGGAACACAAAGGCGAGCAGTGTGCAAACACCAGCAGAATTTCAAACAGTCGTGGGCAAAGGAATGGAAAATAAACAGAAGTCTCGGAAAGAGCCACCGCCGCAGTCCCAGGAAGGCGGTTTCCGAACGAGTGTGGGGACGCTTTCACGGGGCAGCACCTCTGTTGTTGTTCTCTCTTCGGCCCGAGCGTGAGACGGGGGGTCTGTCGGGGACCCAGACAGTGGGGGCATCGGGTGGACAGGCGGGGACCAGCAGACCAGAGTCGGACTCGCGGGAGGTTTTCCACCACGCAGATCCATAAAGGGAGCTGGGAGTAATAAGAAAGAGTTTTCAAACAAACGGAGAGAAGTGACCTTCCACCCAGAACCAGCACGGCACATACGTTCCTTGTCATTACTGAGAGGGGGAGGTTTTTGAAGAATGAAAGAGAGCTGGTGTTAACAGGAGTCAAATGCCTGCATAACTGAATAGGGTGGATGATCAAGTGCCAGAGCAAAACCCTCGTTTCGGAGACACCGAGACGGATCTGCCCCGGGGACAGCGTCCGCACACGTCACATCCATCGGCGGGTCACCGGGCGGGGTGGGCTGCGGGCACGCCCACCGAGCCGCCCTGATGCCACACAGGTGCGGGCCTTGGTGCGGCACCCCTACCGCAGAGCCAGGGCCAGCCCCGGTTTCTCTTCAGTGGTGAGCCCATCGCAGTCGATCAGCGGCTCTCCTTGTGGGAGACAGCAGGGGGCAAAGGAGAGGGAGGCGGCAAGAGCAGCTAGCAGACGCCATGCGCAGGGTTTGGCCAGGGCGCCAGGGCGCAGCCCTGGAAGCCTTTCAGAGTCGCTGACTCCAACCGCACACACCACACACACCAAACACACACAACACATACCATGCAAGCACATGCACAGACCACATGTTTGCACAGACCACACATGCACACACCACACACATGTATGGCACACACGATGCACAGCCCACACATGTGTGTAGTGTGTGCATATGCACGCCACATGCCACACATACATGCACAGCGCATGTGAATGGCACACATGCATGTCGCCTGTGTGCACGCTGCACACATTGTGCCACGAACAGCGCACACATCTGACACACGGCTTCCACATACCTCATACTCACCACACATATGCACATGCCTTACATGCATATACCGCACATATCATGCATGCACCCACTTGGTGCACATATGCCTACAGACATGCCACATGCATATACAGCAAGCACATGACACACGTACACATACACTCACACATGTATACACAGTGCATGTGCACACTGCACACACAGCCTCATGCACACGCACGCATGCACTTCATTCCCTCTTCCAGCCTCCTCATCGCTCTCTTTCCCTGCCCCGGTCCGGGCAGAGAGAAGCGCCTCACAGCAGTGGGCAGCCGGTGTGTCCGGTGTCGGCGCCCCCCACGGAGGAAATGCGTGAGCTACAAAAAGGGAGGCTGTCCCCACCACGGCCTCCTCGGCCAGACTGGGTCTCTTCTGTCCAGAAAAGCCCAGAACTGTCTATTCTCTTACCCCTACCAAGTGCTGCCTCGGCACCCACCAAAGCCCTGCGGACAAACAAAAAAGAAGCAGAGTCACGGACACAGACACCAGACTGATGGGTGTCTGAGGCGAGGGGTTTGGGGGGCTGTGGGCAGATGAAGGGATCAAGAAGGACAGACTGGTGGCCACAAAACAGTCCCCAGGATGTGAAGCGCAGCACAGGGACTCAGTCCAGAACATGGTGATCACTGCGTAGGGTGCTGGGCGCACTGGAAGTATCAGGGTGGTAGGAAATTATTCTGCAAAGTGTGTGACTGTCTAACCACGATGCCACACACCCAAAACTAATACAACATGATATTGAACGTAAACTGTCATTGAAAAAATCTTTTTCAAAAGAATTAATTCAAAAAAAATTACCTCGGAGAAGAAAAATGACAATCAGCAACTCCCTACAAAGCACTCAGAGCCTACTCCGAAGGGAACCTTGACGTGCAGGTGCCACCCAACACGACAGGCGCCACTCGACACTACAGGCGCGAGGGCCAGGCCCTGGGCCAGCTGCATCTGCGGGTCAGGTCACTTCCGAGGCCCCAGAGATGACTGCCCGGCCCCACCCGCCCCAGCAGCCTACCTCCCAGGTGCAAGAAGAAGAAAAACTCTGGGTACACATCACTCAATCTGAGCTAAGGTTTTACTTTCTGAAACTAGATTACTAGAGCAACAGTGACGTCACGATATTCCAAAAATAAGAGAGGTATTTATTCTTTAAAACAGACTGCAAACTAATGTTTAAAGTAAGTCATGTCACTGCTGAGAAAGACCATCGGGCCCATCTCAGTTAATGAAGGAAGAACAATGGCAGAATAATTCAAGGGAAAAAACATTCACTGGTAATCTTTAACACCCGAGTTTGTGGTAAATTAGAATAATAGCAATCATGGAAATACATCCATCATTCTTATTTGTCTTCTTACCAAGTTTTTACGGCCTTTTCAGGGTGCTGCCAATTCCCACACTTCTAACACACGAGTCCATGTAGTGAGTGATCGAGTCGGAACCGTGTGGGCACTGAGGGAGTCGTGTGGGGGCCAAGGGAGCTGTGTGGGGGCCAGGGGAGCCATGCAGGCACTAGGGGAGCCGTGTGGGCACTGAGGGAGCCATGTGGGGGCCAGGGGAACCATGTGGGGGCCAGGGGAACCATGTGGGGGCCAGGGGAGCTGTGTGGGCACTGAGGGAGTCCTGTGGGGGCCAAGGGAGCTGTGTGGGGGCCAGGGGAGCCATGCAGGCACTGGGGGAGCCACAGGCACCAACACCCCAGACCAGCCGCCTGTGCCCCCAGGTTCACGGTAACAGCCACAGACACCTGGGCCCCCAGAGCGGCAGGACACAGACCCACGCAGGCCGGCCCACGACTGAGCACAGCCAGTTAGACCCAGCACGAGTCCCTCTCCCAGAAGGCCACAGGGCACATTATAGGGGAAAGAAGGGAAAACGGGTATCTACCTATAATTAGAACTTCCTGCCTCACTGGCCTCAAAAAGTTCTTTAAAGTTGCAACGGCCTGTCGATGTCTCTGAGCATTACACTGGATGCCCAAGGGAGTCCCCACACCCTCAGGCTGGCTCTTGCCACTGGGAGGAACATGGACAGTCCCACCCCCTGCGTGAACACTGTGTATGTCTTTGCCACCTGGGTGTCCTGCCCTGGGAGCCACGGTCTCAAAGCAACAGCTCTCCCGATGGCCCCAGGTGAAGCGGTGGTCAGGTGTGCAGACCTCACCTTCGGTGGCGGGGCCGGGGCTGCGTGCCCAGCCGCACCTTTTCTCAAGGCCCCAGTGACTCCCTTCCATCCTGACCCGCAGCCTAACTAGTCATCAGCATCTGTGCATCCGACAGGGACCCGCCGAAGGCTGGAACAGGCACTCTGGCTGCTCCCGGGCACCGTGGAGTACCCGAGTGCCACACAGAGGCACGGCTCTAGAACTATTTCATCAACACAGTTCCAAAGGGCTCTCACCGCCTCCAGCACGGAGCCATGGGGAGCCTGCCACCAAGCCGCCCTACCCTCTGTGTGTCATTTTCTCATCCGAAGCAAAAGAGACGCATCAGACGAATATTAAACAGTTACTTTCCTTGAATCTGTCTCCAGTCGCACTGAAAGACGGCGTGACAGCGAACCACACAGGTGGATGAGTAATGGAAGATCAAAGAGCGGACTTAAATAAAATACTCCTCACTATTGCACTTCATGCTGCCTGCTGCTCAGCAGACAGCCACCCGGGGCACTGCGGCAAGCAAGGTGTGTGCCTACTGCTCAGGAGACAGCCACCCGGAGCATTGCGGCAAGCAAGGTGTGTCTTCAGGAGGCAGGGGCGCCCCAGCACGTGGAGGCGGGCTGTAAATGCGAGTGACGTGATGCAGGAGGGCTGTGACTGCGCTGGCGTATCCATACCCTTGCTCTGAATTCTGTAGGAATGAGGACCAGGTGGCCCGAGCTGATAAACGAAGTCTCAGAAAGGCCGAGTTTCCTCTGAAGTCCGTCCCAGGAAGGGGTGCCCTCCTCAGGCACAGGAGGCAGGCGGTAAGCTTTGCCAGGGCGCCCTCCGGTGTCCAAAGCCGCGCCATGACGCTCCTCCCTGCTCCCTCTTGGAGACCCTACATGACTTTCATTACCGATTCATCACACTCTTTCATCGAGGTTAGAAGAAGAAGCCATCCAAATACGAAGGCTGGAGAGTAAAGGCAGGCTTTTTGCTTTTTTCTTCTTACTGTGACATCATTTCTTTTTAATGTTCTCTCAGTTTAGTGGCAGCTGAGAACCGGGCTCTGGAGTCAGACTCTCGGGGTCCACGGGACAGCGGTCTGGCTGGGAGGCTGCCCTCGGCCCGCCACTAGGTCCCCCCGGGCCCAGTGCCCACCTCCAAAGGGGCTGCAACGGACACTCGAACACCTGGGCCTCATCAGAAACGCCCGCATCGTCATTATTGTCCTTGTTGTCAGGACGTGCTTTTAACTCAGAGACTGTGTGCCGGAGATGGCGTGTGAGATCATTAAATCCGGCTTCCTCGTCTCACCGGTGAGAACTCTCCAGTCCGAAGGAGCCAAGTGACGGCCCACCGTCACCCAGCATTCGAGGGCAGAGCTAGAACAGGTTCCGACCCTCCTGACTCTGAGATCCAGGTCCTGGGCGCCCTTAGGAAGTGCTCGCTTTGTGACGAGGTGCAGGGTGTGGCTGTCCGTGTCCGGCAGACACGGACACGGGGGCTCTGCCTGTGAGACGCCAGCGCACGGCGACGGCCGGGCTCACCTCGGCTGCAGGTGTGCGCACGAGAGGAGCTCTGGCACCGAGCCGGGAAGACGGGGTCCCCAGTGCGGCTCCCCGCTCCGGCCCCAGCTGTAGGGCCTTGCCTTGCTCCTCCATGAGGGGGACTTCGAGGTGACGGCCACAGGCCCCCAGTCATCATTCTGTGGCTGGGGCCAAAGGCTGGCGCCGAGTCCACCGCGGCCGTGGTGCAGGGGGCCGTCCACAGCTACGTAACTGAAAAACTTCCACAAAGACACCACTGCACGGAGGTTACATGTGAGTTAAGCACCGAGTTAAGAACACGGCACCTCCTCCATGGAGTAATCTGCAGACACAGGAGGGAAGGCTGAACACAGGACTCACACACCAGGGCGAGGAATCAGAGGACTAACGTGCGAGAGTTTTGTTTAAGATATTCTTCTTACCATGCGCCATCTTTTCTAACCATTCACCACGCAGTCCAGGTGTTCTGATGGCAAAACCCGTACGTGGGAAACAGAGGCAACGCCGACGGGCCATCTAAGCGGGAGACCGAGACCTGCCCGAAATCCAGACTAGACTCAGGAGAGGCTAACTCAAGATGAGAAGGACAAAAACTTCTAAAATTTCTTCCCCTCTCATCTGAAAACTTCCCCGCAGAAATGAGATCCACGAAAAATTACCAAGTGTCCGTTTATACGTCTGGTGAGTCATGTTAGTTTTGCACGATTAAAAATTACGTCGAAGGGCAGATGTTCATGCATCGCTAGCTGGTGACCCTCTGCAAAAGGACGCGTGAGAAAGATGTTCATTAGAAGTATCTGCACTGCCTCTGCAGGGACAGAACCGCCCTGTGCAAGAGCAGGGGACATTTTTCTCTCCGGGGGACACGGCGCTGTCCCCAAGAAAGGAGAAGCTTGACTATCCTCTTTGATTCTGAGTTTCCTTCCTGACCAAGAGGGCCCTCACCCTCCCCGCCGTGCCTCGGGGCACTGGGGCAGAACAGATTGGCAGCAGATCCCTTTATTCCTGCGGAGAGCAGAAACGAGGGACTCATTACCCTACTTTCTCCGAAGGTTCGGGGCGGAGAACAGATGAGCCAGCCCGAAGAGTGGGGCGCTGCAGAGGAGCTGGGCTCCGTCTCTTGACAGGTTTATGAGTTTAATTTACACAGAGGGTCTGGGGGAAAAAAAACATATTGTCTTATTAAAAGTAATGGTTCAAATTCATCTGAATCTGACATGAAACTGTACTTGCGTTAAAAGGGCGTTTATAAACTATGTCAATCAAAACTGAGTTATTCGTCCACTCTTTCCGCGGCGACGAGGCTGCAAGCCCCGAGGCGACGGCGGCGCGAACTCTGTGTGCACTGCTGCTCGGAGCCTCTCCACCAGCTAATGAAGTCGTGTCCGTCACCGATCACCCTTATCAAGAGCAGGCGCCCGCCTCCACCCTGGGAAAACCGTACGTCTTCCGGGGTCTGTTCAGACGCCGGCTCTGCCCCCTACTCGCTGTGGGAATGGGAGCGGGTCTCACCTGCACACGCCTGTTTCGGCCAACTGAAAACATGAGTGTCTCCCTTCCAGGTGAGAAGCAGGCTACCTGATGTGCAGAAAACACCCTCAACAGCACCTGGCACACAGGGGGCCTCCGGGACAGGGCCGTGGCTGCCACCACCGGCCACACTGCAGACCACCTCCGAGCGATCGTGTCCAGGACGTGCACAGATGGCCCGACGCCATGGGGATTTTTGTGTTTTCCCCGCTAAACACAATGTTTTCCCAAATGCAACAAAGGTGATCAAATGTTTCCTGGGTCACTTGAAGGAGCTCAGAGACACCGGTCAAATCAGCTAGGGGAAAAGAGGATGGAGAAGCCCATCTGGTTCCATTCCAACAGCATGAACTAAGGATACTGCCCTTCAGTGTAAAAAAACAACAACAACAACAAAAAAAAAAAAACAGCATAAAGCAACCATACACAAAACACTTTATTTGAAGGCAAAAATGACACCCGAGGGTCAGAGGAAAAATTCACCAAGCTTTTTTCTAAGAAGGCTATTACTATTGTTGAAGGATATTCTCAAATAAGTAAAGGTGAACACTCTCCTAAAACCATGCAAAACTGAACAGTCATGTCCCGAGGTCCACACGGCACCGCTCAGAGATCCCCCACATCGGGCAGCAGCTGCCCAGAGTGGCACGCGCACCAAGAACCCTAAGCTCAGAGGCAGAATCCACCCGTGGTCTGCCTCCCTCAGAACAGCTGTCTGAGCAATTCCGTTCCTTCGGCATCTGAGTCTCTGACTCCTCGCATACTTGCACACAACTACTTACACTACAGGGTTACACTGCAAATCAGAAATTAAATCACGATTAAAAAGTGTTGGATAAGCTTTAAAGGAATGTAACTATTGTCAGTGATGGAGTTTTAGAGCCACCTCACCACCCGGTGAGAGAGCCGACTGACACAGTGTCGAGACTGTTTAAAGCTACTTGTTACACCATCGGAAGCTTGAAATCAACTATGACGGGAGCATTTACACCACAGCAATGGGCAGACGCTGCAAATCTGTGCTTATTTTTTTTTCCTGGAGAGCTGATCACTAAACATTTTACCAGCTCACCACTGGTTCTAGTCAGTATCATGAATGTATATGAAATGTCCTAAGCCAACAGATGAGTGAACAGAGAAGTTCAGGGAAAAAGAATCTTTTGTGAAGTATTGTATCTCAATCAGATTCCTAAAGAAGCACTGTATCGGGTGAGAAGGGATGAAGTGCAGCACATAATTAGACACATGAGGTCGAAAGAGGAGAAAAAAGCCCCAGCCAGCGTGGCTCGCAAAGCTAACGGCCGCTGGTGCAACTTCCCATCGGGGAACACGCCCGGGTTGCAGGTTCGGTCCCTGGCCGTGGTGTGTGCGAGGGGGCAACCAATCCCTGTTTCTCTCCCACATCAACGTTTCTCTCCCTCTCTTTCTCCCTCCCTTCTCCTCTCTCTAAAAATAAATAAAATCTTTTTTAAAAAATGAGGGAAGAATATTCACTTTAAAAGATAACTCAAGTTACGGCAGTCTTTTGTACCTCCTGTGGCCTGAACTGGATTTTGGGTAACATCACCAGACTGTGCAATCATTCAAGACCTACCAACAGGTACAACAAATTAAAAGATAGGTGAATGTCACACAAGATGCAGACGTGTTATAAAACCGGGAAGAAAACTAACCCAAAGAAGTAACTACTGACTACACGCCGAGGAAAAGTCAGTAGGTCTGTCCTTTCTGAGAAAGCGGCTTCCAAAGCAACAACAAAAACTGGTCTAAAACAATGACAGGAAAGATACTTGAAGACCCCCAAAATGCAAGAAATTCTGCCTAAAGGACACCTTCGTCGTGGACCCTGGGGTCTTTGTCCGACTGATGACAGGTCACCGCCCCCCGAAGGATATTCATCCACGAAAGGGACCTCACCAGAGCCCGGATGACACCTTGCTGCTGACATTCTGTTAGGGACTTGCATGTGAAGACTTCCTTAAGATACAGAAAACAGGAAAAAGGCTGTTTTTACTAATATCACTCAAAGGCCAAAACGTTGACGACATACAGGGCGGTTCTGAGATGCTGGGTCCAACAGCGCCATCAGAAACACGCCAGACGTACTGCTCCTGCGGCCCACCTGCTGGGGAGCCCACGCCCACCCCACGGGCTCTCCACCGCGCACACGCGGCTGCACCGTCCACGGCACGCGGCAGGAGGCCACTGCTGGACCGCTTCGCCCCGACTCAAGGAGCACACTGGCGAGAGAGAAGGGTGGAGAAACGAAGCACAAGTACCCGAGAAGGTAAGAAAGAGGAGGAGCGACAGGAGTGTAGAACGCCGGGCAGGGACAAGCCCGAGGTGGAACCCTGTGCACGGTCATCAGTGGGCGAAGACCCACGGCCTGGAGCGAAGACAAGAAGAAAACAGCCCTTTCCCCCTTACACTGTTTCCTGAAAGTGCGGGCTTTTCATGTCCGCCCGACTCTGAGGAGGTCCCAAAGACGCCCAACCTCTCGCCCCCCCCCCACCCCCCCCCCACCCCCCCCCCACACACACTAGAAAAGATTCCATATGTTATTATGTTGAATGTGTCTTTGGCTTAGACTACTATCAGTTTTTAACAAACTAGAAATATGAGTCAGATGCCAGATTCCTTGAAGTTTTAATAGCATGATAGATCACTCTGTAATAAAACCTTCAAGTAGTTATAATTAATTTAGTCGAACATGAAATAGTCTAGAGGCGATTAAAGCAAGCACTTACATTGGGGCTTCTTGAACGCCCATTCCTCTTACCGTTTCTGACAATCTCTTAAAGACACCACTACGTTCGCCCTCGATCTCCAGATTTCTGTGGTACGGGCATAAAAAGATGTCCCCAAACCCAGGATAAAGCACTGAACTTAGCCTCCTCCATCAGCATGGTTACGGAAGCAGACTGTCGCCTTGCCCTGCGACCCCGCATGCGCGATGACTGGAATACTGTTTACTGCCGAGGCAGCAGGGGGACGGAAGGGGGGTGGGGGGGCCGGCTCTGCCCTCCCGATCGCAGGCTTTGACTAACTCAGCACTGAGAGGGCTCAGGCTTGCGGACTCAGGGTGCTCCCTCCTCTCATGGTGCTTCTTGTTTTCTTAAGAAGAAAAAAAACAAACCTCAATCAAAATGCAAAAGAAAAGAGAAGAGTTACACAGAAATCAGCTGTCAGAAGGACCAAAAGAGAGTGGGATGCGACAACAGGACATTTAAGAGTCGGAGCCCTGGCTGGTGTAGCTCAGTGGATTGAGCGCGGGCTGCGAACCAAAGTGTCGCAGGTTCGATTCCCAGCCAGGGTACATACCTGGGTTGCAGGCCATAACCCCCAGCAACCGCACATTGATGTTGCTTTCTCTCTCTCTCTATCTCCCTCCCTTCCCTCTCTAAAATAAATAAATAAAATCTTAAAAAAAAAAAGAGTCGGAACAGAGTGGAAACAGAAAAGAAATGCAGCAGAGCAGACAGACTGGAGGTTACAGGATGAGGAAACGAGAGAGCATATCGGATAGATGTGGGATGTGGGCATGTTGCAAAACCTCGGGGGAAACCCTGACCAGGAAACAGAAGACAGAAACAAACAGAATCCTCAGAAGGGGGCCTGGTTTCCAGAATGTCTCCGGGAAGGAGCTGCAGCTTCCACCCGTGACCCTGAGCTCCGACCCCATTCCCTGGGGCTGCTCCACGGTCGATCAAGAGGAATAAAATGTGTCTTAAAACAGGAGGTATCTTCTGGATTTTGAAGACTCGTTTCGAAAACCACTGAGTGATCAATACCGTTGTCAAGGTCACGCCACAGGCTCGGTCCAGTCTCCGTGGCTGACACTTCCCCTTCCCCCAGAAAGCCGACACGGGAACGCCGAGAGGAACCGAGCAGGAAACACTAAGTCACCAGCAAACAGGGAAAGGGAACGCCCACCGTATTCCCCAGAGAATATGAGCACAAGGAGCTAACTTGCCCTTAACAACACCTTTTTGAAATCAAATGGAGCCCTGACTAGGTAGCTCAGTTGGTTGAAGCATGGTCCCAATACACCAAAAGTGCGGGTTCAATCCCCAGTCAGGGCACAAACGAGAAGCAACCAATGAATGCGTAAATAAATAAACAAGTGGAACAACAGATCGATGCCTCTCTCCCTCTCTCTTGTTGTCTCTCTAATAATCAATAAAAAAGATTTCTTTTAAAAAAGAAAGTAAATGGGAAAAGGAAAACTCTAAGAACTGACTCCAAATTATAACCTCCAGTTGAACAACAACAAAAAACTCGTCTAAAACGGTGACTGAGTGGAAAGGCAAGTGGGAAGGTGGGGAGTGGGGGTGGGGAGAGGTGGGACGCAGACCAGCGTGCGGACAGGACTAAGGAGCAAACAGAGGCGAGCACGGCACCGGACTGACATTCGAAGCAGACTCCGCCCTCCTCCCCAGGTTTTCTAGTCAAGGGGACACCGAAGGAAATAACGGTTTTATCCATCTGGGCTTTGGTGGCAGACTATAAATTATCAACTGGCTGTAAACACTGGAGTTCATCTGGTGAGCTCTGAAAATGCAGAGTCCCAGGCGCCCCTCAGGCGTGGGGCCGTCAGAGAGTCAGACAGGTCTGTTTTATGGGCCAGCTGAATTACTGACTGAGTTAGCGAAACCTGTTCAACCCTACTTTTCTCGCTGAGACGAGTGAACAGACGCAAGTGGCTGGTGGCTCTGATGTTCTGCAGGCTCCGTCTAAAGCTCCCTTGGGCATTCAGGGGGTGGGGGAGCTCCTGGACAGACTTCCTCCCGGGGAGTGATCTGAGCTGAGTGGGCCGTCTCCTCTCTGCCGAGCTGCTGCAGAAGGAATTCGGCTTCCAGGTGGGGAGGCGGCAGGTGCAGGACACTGGGTCTCCCCTCATCCACACCTGCTACGGTGGGCCTGGGAAATACCGCCACAGGACCACGCAGCATTCCTGAGTGCGGGAAGCCACCTTCCCCGAGCCCTCTGCATCCCACATGTGCACATTCCAGAAGGGGCTCAACAGACCGGCTGACTCCACAACTCCACCTGCCAGTTCTGGGTTACTGTCTGCCCTGTTAGCTATCAATTTACAGCCTCACAGAAAACACTGCTCAGATCCTCACAGAATATCTGGAACAAACTTTGACTTTTGCTGGGAGGAAACCGAGGCCCGCGCATTTAAATGGCACCAGGAACACTGCTCAGCTGATGAGGGAGTGACCTGGGACAAACCCACATGTCGTGATCCCCCGGCCGGTGGCCTCCCCACACTCCAGGGGCCCGGACCCCCAGCATTCCCCTTTCCCAGAAGTGGATTCAATGGCAATTATCCAGGTAAACAAATTTAAAGTTTTTAAATCCATGAAATAGATCCTAGTTTTCCCGTGGTAGACAGGCTAGCAGGACTGTCTTGTTTGTTCAACGAACAACTGTTTGAAGATTGCAAGACAATAGGAATAGCATTCTCATTTCTGAAATGGATTTGTGCTCGAAAAGCGGAGTGACAAGGGGCCTGCAGGTGACACGCTGGAGGTCACATGAAGGACACATGAAGGGAAACACCCGCCTGCAGTGCCAACAGGGCAGAACCTCCGCCGCCACCATCACTGAGTGGGGGTCGGGCAGGCTCCCGGGTCGCGCCCACCCAAGCTGGCGTTTAACCAGGTCACACGCCGGGCACAGGAGAACTAGCCCGCAGCAGGGACTCGGGAAGACGCCACAGCCTGGGAGCAAACCGGGTGTGCGGCAGCTAAAGGAACATGGGCTCAGGCTTGTTGTTGAAATAATTACGTCAGATGTCCACAAACTGGCTGGGGCACCTCTGATTTCGAAGCAGCTCTGACATCCTCCGCCTCATGTTAATGGGTGACCAAGGAGCAGGGGGGGACGCAGACAGGGCAAGGCATGGTCACTGTCCTCATGCCCCAGACCTGCCGCCGTCTGCCCCCTCCGCCCTGCACCCAGGCTCTGCCCTGCCCTTCCCGTCCCACATGTCACAGCATTCACTGCATGGGGACACGTAACTACGCAGCCCAGCTAAGAGCTCATGAAAGGTCACCCTCCAGACTGGGTGGCCCATCGCCCATCCTGCAACCCCAGCAGCCAGTGCACCTCAGCTCACACGGCTTCACCAACATGTGTGCGAACGTTGTGCCGTGCCTCCTGAGACACGCACGCCCAACCCACAGCTGTCGGTGCAGCAGCAGACAATGGAGAGTTACAGCCTGTTTCGCAACACTCCCGCTCTCGGGCAGTCGGGGGGTTTGAATTGAAACAGTAGAGTGGCTGCTGGCCTGGGGTGTTACGTCAGTCTGCTGGCTGACCTAGCCCTGGGAATCCTGGTGAGACCGCTCATGTGAGCGTGTCCAGCGAAGAGGCTGCCCAGGGCTTTGCAGACTTTGAACCAATTCCAAATTGGAGGCCCACTTCTGGGGACTGTGGAATGAGTGGATCGACTGAAGGAAAGGGAAGAACAGGGGAATTCCCTTTGGATACAATCACCCATAAGACAATCTCAGGGTTAGCAGAGTAAACCTTACTTAGAAAAGAGAGAGCATAAACAGTTTGAGTTTAAGAATATGAGGAACACCACAATTTTATCCCCATCCCCAACCCCTGCTTCCAACGTGTGTGGCCGAAGTTGTACGTTGCAACTACAAGGTGAGTGGCTGCTTTGTGCACGGAGAGGGAAAGGGGAAAAAAGATTTCAAGTTCTGGAGGGAAGATCGTGTGTTTGTTTTGATGAAAATTAAGCTTAATCACTGGTCCCAAATGGGGAACGTTTTATTAGTATGGGTAAAGTGACTTGAGCTCATTTACAGAAAAGTACCATTTAAACATAAGACCTTCTTCTGTGATTCTTTACACTGTGCTATAGAACTAACAAAGAATCCCTGACTGGTGCGGCTCAATAGGTTGGGCACCGGCCCGCAAATGGAAGGGTCGCCGGTTCAATCCCCAGTCAGGGCACATGCCTGGGTTTCGGGCCAGGCCCCCAGGAGGGGGCGTGCCAGAGGCAACTGATCGGTATTTCTTTATCACATTACTCTTTCTCTCCCTCTCTTTCTCCCTCCCTTCCCCTCTCTCTAAAAATAAATAAATAAAATCTTTAAAACAAAACTAACCAAGAAGCCTAGAATAAGGTGTAAGTTTCAGAAGGGTCATTTACAAATTCAGGAATCTGTAAAGGAAACTGCACTGACACCGAAAACCACAATTGTCTCCAACATTTTAAAAACTTACTCAATAAAATCCTTCCCTCTTCTAGAAAATTGCCTTAAACCCTTACATCACGTGCCACCAACTACAGGGTGACATCCTGTGCACCACATGGAGTTACACAGACAACCCGGAAGGCTAAGAGGCAAAGGCAAACGTGAGGACATAACGAATACGGGACATTCCTGCAAAGAGTTACAAGGGAGCAGGAAGGGCATGTGAGAACTCATCACTGCAGCCAGGCATTTTATTAGAAATATATGGATCTCATTCTGTATGTTACATAAGAAAGTTATATGTACTCATATGTGTAATATATGTGTAATTTACATGTTATATGTATATTACATGTCATAGTATATATCATATGGATATTAGTGCATATATATACTAAGTAATACAAATATTTCACAATTGAACAGGGAGTTTACTAAAAGTTTATACGTTTTATACCATTACATATTTTATATCGTCATACATACATACCACCTCCACCATTCCTCACACTGACCACACCAGGATTTGTCCTCATCTTATAACTGAGGAGTCTGAGGCTCAGAGAGCAAGGAGCTAAATGGTGACAGCCCATCGAGCCATCGGTGAGAGGCTGGTCAGGATTCAAACGTGGGTCCACCAAGCAACAAAGCCTCTAGAGGAGCTGGCTGCCTGGTGTGTGTTGATTTCTAAGTCGTGAGCTGGCTGCCAGACCCCGGGCGACTACCTCCCACGAGGACCTCCGCCCTAGGCCAGCCACCCCCAGCACGCGGGCGGTGGCTGGGCCCTCTCTGTGGAACGGTGCTGCACTCATCCCTAACAGACAGATTACACTGTCGATTTAGCTGCGAAGGAGGTCGTTCACGGCCCCCCCCAGGCTCCCCACCCCTCGAGCTCAACCACGAACTAAGGCACGCAGGCACGAAGTCCCGGAGCCAACACCAAGCCACGACAGGGCGGCTCCTGCATTCCGGCTCCAGGTCGAGCCCAGAGCCCACGGCAGCCCACGCAGCCCACCTGCTCTGTGTGACGAAGTGCTTCTCACCCACCCACCTTTAAAGTGAGACGCTGAGCCTGTTCCCACCCCACACTCAGCCCAGAAGCATTTCACTGCCAGTGTCTGATTCTGTTGTCCCTGAACGATCTTGTCCTCCCCAGCCCATTTTCCAAGGACGGCAGCCTGTGACTAAGGAAGTCTAAACGCGCAGGAAGAATGCTACAGGCAGCTCTCAGCAAAGATGTCTGGTGCAGCGCTCGTGGGCCTCAACCTGCACGCCTTGTAAAGGCAGAAAAGATTGGAATCGATTGGGTTCTGTTTGAAACTCAAACCCAGGGAGCATTCTCCACCCCGCTGCAGCCCAATCCTCCAGAGTTGCTCTGAGGTCAAATACTGGGCCCAGAACCAACGCTATCTGGCACAGTCCCTCGTCATTTAAGATGGGGTTTGCAGAGCAGAGAAGCTGAAACTTTGTTACAATTCTACTTCCCTTCCACCCCGAGAAAGAAAGTCCCGGCCTCTTTGTATCGCCGTCATTGACGGTCTGGCAAACGCCTTCGCTCCTGACTTCACCCTACGTGGGCACTGCCGGCCGCCTGCATCACTGCCGAGCCGATGGGCTGCAGCAGCCCCTGTCGCTAACGCAACATGGCCGGAGAAGCCTCTGGGAGGGGCAGGGTTTACCCTGAGACCCGAATGGCGGAATGGCAGACTGTGTGAAACTGAGGCGAAACCATCTCAGGAGGAAGGAACAGCCCCTGAAGATACGGCCTAGACTGGTGCGCATCCAGGCACGGAAACTCAGAGGAAGGTTCTGGGCGAGTGCAGGGCCGTAGAGGCAGCCGCATGGGGTGCGGTCTGACTGGCCAGGAGCACCCGGACACACGGCGGAGCAGCCGAGGTGAGGATCCGGATTATTTCCGGTGTGGCCGGAAGAGCCAAAGAGTGCGCAGCAATGATCGCATTTTAAATTCTCTTATTACAAGATGCGGTTTTAAGTGACCTGTTATGGCCTGAATTGTGCCCCTGCCCCCATTCCTGTGTTGAAGTCCTAACCTCCGGGCCTCGGAATGTGACTGTATTTAGAGGCAGGGTCTTTAGAGAGGTCATTGGGGTTAAATGAGGTCATTGCGGTGGCCCTAGTCCCATATGACTAGTGTCCTTCAAAGGAGAGATTAGCACACAGAGGCACCCAGCCAGCCACGGACAAGCCAAGGACAGAGGCCTCAGAAGGAAGCCACTCTACTGACGCCTTGACCTCAGACTTCCAGCCTCCAGATGTGTCAGGGTCTGCTGTTCTTACCGTCTTCATTCTGCGGAATAACACCCACGCCTGGGCCGGGCCGGGCACCTGCCCTTCCATGTCAGCTCCTCCCTCGTGAGCACCCTACCCTCCCGTCTCTAACAGCCAACGTGAAGTCCTGCCGGTTCGAACTGCTAAACATCTCTGCAGTCCGCCCAGTCCCCTCAGGCCTTGAGAACGCTGTCCCCATTGCCAGCCGCCTCCCTGTCTCTCCCGACCCTGCCACAGCCCCTCTAGTGTCCCTGCAGGAGGGCGGCCCTCATGCCCGGCCCAGATCCACTCTGCAGGCTGCAGCCAGACTCTGTGTGGTCTCTTTCATCTTGTTTTGGTTTGGTTTTTTAATGCAGATCCGATCCAATCACTCTCTGCCTAAATCTGTTCAGTTGCTCTTTCTTGCTCTTCCGAAAATTTCCAAGCTCCTTAAAGGTACACAGGACTGACTGGCGCTGGGGCATCTGGAATGCAGGCCCTCCCCCTCCTCCGCCCCGTGCAACACCAGCGGCAGGGACTCCTCTCACCTCCAAGCCTTGCTCTTCCTTCTGCCTCCAATGAGCTTTCCGCTTTAACTCCTGCACTCCAAGCTGAGTCACAGCTTGGACACCGCTTATCCCAGAACCCAGTCCCAGGCACCCCGTGCTCCCCCATCGCAGCACTTCTGTTTTCTGGGGGCACCGTCCAGCACTACTGCGCCTCAAGGGCTGGGCTCGTGTAGCCCAGGAAACAAGATGAAAGCAAAGACAGATTTCCGACTCTAACGACACATGCGGCTCTGGGTCCCTCACTTTCCAAGGCCCCTTCCCAGGCCTGTAACTCATTTTGACTCGTAATGTTATGTGTGTCCTCTTCAACGAGGCCCACCTCCAAGTGTGGGAGCTTCAGGGCCCCCCAGACCTGAATCCCCCACCGCTGGCTACATGGACGAATGAGGCAGAAAGCGAGGCCCACGGAAATTCAACAGCTACCCCCCGCCCCCAAACAGCCCGCTTCTCCACGTGGCACAGCCCGAGTCAGCAGCTGCATGTCTCCGACCACACAGCGTGCACACTGAGAAAGTCAGCTCCTCACGGCTGGCCTCCGTGTCCTCACTCAGGAGGGAGGGTGTATGTTTCACTGGGTCTTTGAAATCCTGACCCCAGGTCACACTTACTGATTTTAGAGAGAGGGGGTGGGAGGGAGACAGAAAAGGGAGAGAAACATCGATGTGAGAGCGAAATATCAATCAGATGCCTCTCGTATGCACTCCGACCAGGGACCGAACCTGCAACCTAGGCATGTGCCCTGACCGGGAATCGAACCTCAGCCTTTCTATTCAAAGGACGATGCCCCAACCTACTGAGCCACCTGGCCATGGCTAGGCGTCATTGGATTTTATAAGGAGCACTTCACACGGCATCTCTAAAAGCACCTGCACGAGAGTTAGCACACTGAGTGATTCTGAATGTAGGGCTACTGGATGGACGATATGGATACTTTGAAACACCATGCATCACAAATGCCATCGGCTCTGCAAATACCAACCACTACAATGGAGCCCCGGTTCAGCAAGCCTTTGCCACGCCCCTGCGCCACGTGCAGCGCACAGCCGTGGGGGAGGGGCGCAGCGGAAGACTAATGGCCTCAAAACACTGTCCCGAAGGCTGAGGAAATAGACATTTAAACAAATGACTACAAACTATGCAGAAAGAATTAAACGTCTTCATCTTTGTAACTGTTTCTCTTTATTTAACAATGTGCTCTTTTTCTCCCTCTCCAAGGAGTTGTCTCCTACCCTCTGGTCTAGGGTTGACGCTGTAGGTAATTAACAGCCCCGCACAGCCACAGAGCTGCCCCGGGGTTCCCACCTGAATGGCACTGAGGGACGCAGTTAATGCTGCGGAGCGAAGGTTTTCACGGGCGTCGCTGTAAACAGCCTTCAGGGAGGTTTTTGTAAGGAGCCGTATTTAACTCAGCCAACAGCGCAAGTTAAGAAGTTAGAGAATATTCAGTAGCCACCTCCCTCTCTGAGATCACACACTTAGAAGGGCATTTAAAACGTTTGCTCATCTGTAAGGTTTGAACAACAGGGCATACCGACAGATGCTGAGCAGTCCACTGGGTCACGGGGGCACAGCCTGGAGGGGGGGCCCAGGACAGCGGTGGCCACCCCCTCTCCAACTCCTGCGGGAGGGGAGCTGTGTGATGCTGTGCCAAGGCAGGGCTGGAGGAGAGACTCGCACCTGGCTGGTGGCGGCCTCTGCCGCCTGGAAGTGATGGGACCTCAGATCCTATAACTCACGAACCCTCAGCCTAGTCAGTAATAACAATCGTAATGGAAATAGAACAATAGAGATAATAACAATGTCAGCCTCCTAGGGCTGTGGGAGGATTAAACGAGATAAAGCAGGCAATGCACTCGATAAATGAGCTATAAATTTTAATTTTTTAACTTTTTTTTCATTTACATATAGTAAAATTCCCTGGTGTGTGTGTGTGTGTGTGTGTGTGTGTGTGTGTGTGTGTAGTTCCATGGTGTTAACCTATTATGGCCTGATTCTTGCAACCATCACCACAAACAGGACACAAAACAATTCCAACACCCCCAAACACCCCCTTCATGGGCAGACCCTTCCCAGCCCTGCAACCTGGCCCCTACGAGTCCCATCTTTTCAGGGTGTCCTATGAGTGCATCCTACAGGGGAAAGAAAGCCTTGGAATCCAGCTTATTTGATTCCACATAATGCATCTGAGATGCATCCAAGTTGTTGCAGGTATGAACAGCTTGTTCCTTTTCATCGCTGCGTAGTATTCCACGGTGAGGGCATAGCACATTCCTCTGCCGAAGGGCTTCGAGCTTTTCTTCCTATTCACCTAAGTGCAGTGGACCCTCCACTGGTTGTCGTGGGGCTATTAAAATGTTTTACTCCCCTCTTCCTATCATTCACAATTAAGAAAGGTCACTTTTAACAGTAAAAATAATGAAAATCAATTCATTAGCTAAGAAAGCACCTAGAAGGACACGGACTAATTCTTTGCCTCCGGCCAATCTGACAGGAATCCCTGCAGACAGGTGGCGGTGCGCTCAGCTCACAGGCAAAACAGGCCTGGGAGAGGCAGCTCCCGCGGGGTCTGCGTGCCACCAATGCGTGTTGAAATGACATTATGTTTTTTTAATTTTTAACTTAATCTTTTTTAAGATTTTATTTATTTTTTTAGAGAGGGAAGGGAGGGAGAAAGACAGAGAGAGAGAAACATCAGTGTGTGGTTGCTGGGGGTCATGGCCTGCAACCCAGGCATGTACCCTGGCTGGGAATCGAACCTGAGACACTTTGGTTCCCAGCCCACGCTCAATCCACTGAGCTATGCCAGCCAGGGTTAACTTAATCTTTATTGTACTTTTTCTACTGCCATTTAATCCCCCTATACCTCCTCCCCCTGCAATCACCACACTACTGTCCACGTCCACGAGTCCTTTTTCCTTTTTGCTCCATCCCTCCACCCCCTAACCCACCCCCACTAGCTGTCATCTGCTCTCCGTCTACGGGTCTGTCTCTGGCAATTAATTGTTTAAGTTAGGGCTTTTAATAACAGCAGTGGCAACGATCAGATGTCTCATGGGCCGCAGAATCTTCTCCATTACTTCCCTAAGTAAAGAATTTCAGAACTATGGAGACCACGTGTGCGCACTGATGAGCACAGCACTTTCTCATCTCTCTTTCCTACCCATTAATGCATGCTTGTGACCTCTGAAAGCTTGAATAAAAAAGAGTTAGCCTCTCATAATTCAGGACAAATAGCTTGGGGGATAAAAGAAAGAATAAGGGGGGAAGAAGGAAGGAAGGAAGGAAGGAAGGAAGGAAGGAAGGAAGAGAGGGAGGAAGAGAGGGAGGAAGGGAGGGAAGGAAATGAAAGAGTATTCATACATAAAAATATATTAGTATCTCAACCTAACTTGCTGCTCCCAAGCAGATCAAGAAGCATCTTCCTGCCGTGACCACTCCTCCAATGTCATGCCTCATGTTCTCAGAACTGTCTGCTTGCTCTAACGAAGACTCATCCCTCTACAAGAGCCACAGGAAGCCCCATTACCCTGACTCACGGCCACCTCCTCGCCTCCTCCCCTTCCCTTCATCAGAGTCCTTACGTGGATAATTAAATACAATGCTCTTCCCGAAAGCAGACCATCAATTCTTCAGCTAAGGCAGAAAAATGACCACGTCTTGATGCCACGTTGCTCCGCCCAGAGTTTTAGGGGCCCCACCACATCATGCTTCATGGAAGGAAAAATGACCTCATGGGATCTGGTTACTGAGAACGCAGAGGAGAGTTTGCTTTAGAAGCTTTCATTTCTATGCCCATATTATCACCCAAGGCCAAAGGACAGGCATGCGCCGTGTTTGGTAATTCGGTGTACACGGCCACCCTTTGGGACAGGAAGCCCCGTGCCTTCCCCGGTGCTCACACGCGAGTGCCCGGTGCGCTTCCCACTGGCGGCCGTCAGCTGGCTTCCGTCCCTAGCGGGGCCTGGCACGACCAGAGGGCCTTCCCAACTGCCATCACCAGAACCACAACTGCAAGTGACTTCGAGACATATGGTAGACTTCATTATGCTCAAGTATAACAGCTTCTACTTTGGGGCTCACGATGAATATTAATGTCAGGGCTTCTGAGAAAAAATGTGCTCCCGATGTCATATTGTACAAAGCCCCTTCAATAGCAAAGAGGGCGTTCACTTGGAGTCCTCAGGCTTCTTCAGAGACGCTGCTGAATATTCCAGTAAACATGGCAAAGCGGAATGAATAATCATGGAACGTCAGGGGAGGGGTAAGGATTGCCCTCTCGGTTCCAAGCCAAGCCTCAGGCAGGACGAGAACAGAGACGTCTACTACAAATACGGGTACAAGGGCAGGAGGGATGTCCCCGCAGGAGAGCCTGGGGGTCTGCGGCCAGAGGACGTCCTGACCTGGAGCTCCGGGGAAGACGCTCCTGGAGAGAGGAGGAGGCGGCTTCGCATTCTTCATCCACAGCCCGCAGGGCAGGGGTCGTGGGAAGTCTACAGGGTCACAGGGAGCGGCCAGGGTGAAAATGAGGACTGTAGGGAGGAGGCGCCGGGGTGGGCAAGGCTGCGGGACATTCCAGAGGTGGGGGAAAGGAGCCAGACGAGAATGCAGACGCTGGCAGGGAGCAGCAAACAGCCGCGGGAGGACGCGGTGGGACCATCTCCTACCCAACAGCCGCCACGGGCAGGAAGGTGCTTTCTCGGAGCCCGAGTCCTAGCGACTCATCATGAGGACACAGAGTCAGGGGAAAGCCACCTTCGACTTGACGCCCAGCGCGCTCACTGTCTACACAGAGAAGGGGAGCGAGCTATCGCAGACCCAACCGCTCTCCATGCAAAGCTGCTGACGGTTTAAAAGGTCGGCAGGTCTGGCGTTCTTCTAGGACACGGATGCCCTTTATCTCCCCTGTTCTTTCACTCTCGCCCCAAGCTGCGGCTTCGGCGGCCACACGCCACCGACAGGCACTCTCCTCCCGTCCGGGGACCGGCAGCTGGCGTTGGAAGAAAAACATTCCTGTGGACTGGCGCGGTTTCTCTAATGGGTCTGTTGAAGAAAACTGGGGATCTTTTTTTAAAAAAGGCCAAAGACAGCAAAGTGTTAAACATGCAGAAAAAGTAAGACAGTGGCTAGGAAACCGCACACCCCTCTCGGCTTCTGCATTTTAATGACGGAGAAAGGTACATGACTGCCTTCCGAGATGTATTAGAAACTGTCAGGCTGGTTCATCACAGGCCCTCGTGCGGCAGCCCCTGCCTGTCACAGGTGTTCGGAAGGCCGGGCCTCACGAGCACTCACTCACGCGGGGGCGGCGGGCCGCCGCTACTCGAGACGGCCCGCCGCTACTCGAGACGGCCCGCCTGTGCTGTCGCTTCTTAAGTCATTTGTGCCCTAGTGTCTTCAGAAGTTTCAAACTCATTCTGAACTGTTATCGCAACGTGTGATCATTATTTATAAGGAACCCTCTCATGGCCCACTATTAATCAGGATGATTGGGTTAATTTCACACACACACAAATAGGAAGAAAACATAACGACCATATTATATAAAGAGGAAGAAAGCACCAAGTTCTCCTCCCCCCACCCCAAAAAAATGAAAAAAGGACATGGGTAATACTCAATGAAAAAAATTATAAAGGTGCAAAAAGTAGCACATTCAACCTCACTATTAGTCAAATACATGCAAAAGTGATGCATTAATTAAACGCCCCTTTATTATGATTATACTAATAATTTTGTAAGAAATAATACCCAGCATTGGTAGTACCAATTAAATTGGCATTTAAAGGTCAGTTTGCAGCACGTACCAAGCCATAGAAATGATTATGCTCTTAGGCCCAGTAATTCCAGTCTGGCCCTTTTTATCAGGAAGGAATTCATAATGGGGTCATTAAATACATCAAAACAAGGGGCCAGTTACATAAATCATGGTATATTGACTCTAAGAATAGCGTAAAGATCACAAGTAAGAAATCAGAACGCCGTGTTGCCACAGGGAAACGTAAGGGCATGAGGAGGAGTGTGGCCCCCGGAGCCAGACCAGTCTGAGTCATCCCCCCCAGGACCCCCAGCTCCTCACGGCCCCCCGGCAGCTCTCCGAGCTCATGGAGCCCGTTTCAGCACCCACAGAAGGGAAGGACAAACTGATCTCAACAGAACAGCTGCGAGGACTGAGTGATGTAACGCTTCCCTCATTGCCACGTAAGGCCAAGGGCAGAGAGAAGAGGTGCCGTCATGTCCACGTTCTGAGTGAGTGCCCGTGTGCAAAACCCCCCAGGCTCCGGGCACGGAGCAGCACGCCGAAAACGAGACCAGGGACTCCGCTGGGGAAGGCATGCACTGGAGACTCTTTGTTCAGGTTTAAACATGGGTTTTATTCTTGCGATAAATGATATGATCTTCTTTGCAGAGTAAATTAAAAATTGAAAAAAACTACTAGAGTAAGTTCAGGAATTTTATGAGGTTCAACTTCAGAGGATTCTTATATCAACTAAAGGAGTATTTACTTTGCCTCCAAATGTTGACACATTCTCAGGATTCCAGACCACAGGGGAGTTTCAGAGTTTGGTGACCTCCTCTGGGCAGGGACGGAGCTTGGTATTCGGCTCCCTGCTGTCCTCAGTCTCTGCGGGGGGCGGGGGCGGGGGGTATGAGGTTGGGTGGAGGGCAAACAGACATTTGCCACACTGCAATTATCTGTCTTGCCAATACATTTGGGACACGTGGGCCAAAGCCAAGTGCTGGGACAGAGAGCATTAAAGACAAGCTCAGGATTTCAGGCACGTTGTCTGAGCAAGACCGGGCTTCCTTTCATTGCGTACACCCTGAAATCACAAAAGGACTGCATTCGTTCTTTCTGGGGGAAGAGTAATAGAATATTTAGGGGTCCACGAAATAAGCTAAAATAACCAGAAGTCCAACATCATTTTGGCAAAGGAAAAGAGAATGCAAAAGTTTGGTTATCATTAATATGGAAGCAAAGTACACGGTCCATCGTTAATGACTTACAAAGACTTTGGAAAGTGTAATGTCAAAATAAAAGTAAAATGACATTCTATAAGTCTGTGAGCATGTGAATTACGAGCCTATCTAGTTGATGGAGTTGTCATGAATGAGTCAAGTCAATAAATCGTGAAGCAGCTCTTGAGGGTTTCCGCACGCCATGCCATCAGTGTCAAACTCTTGTGTGCTGGCCCACCCCCCGTGATCCAACCCTCCCCACTGTTTAAAAATCTGGGGAAAGGTGGAAGAGGCAGAATGGCCACCCCAAATGCAGTAGTAGAGTGGCCCCCCCACCCTGGGCATCCGAGCAGTCAGAACAAGGAACATTTATCATTATGTCCTCTCCTTCACAAGAGCTGAGAAAACCTGAAAAATCAAATTAGCAACAAATGATGATCTCTCCAATAAATCGTGTCTTTCTTGGGTTGTCGAACATATGGCGGCTTCAAAGCAGAGGAAGTCCGCGGTGGACATGGCAGGAAGCCATCACTCATGGCCACGCCAATGAGGAAAACAAGGTTATTTCTTACAAAGTTAATCACTGAAAAAACGGACGGCATAAAGATGTCATAGTGAACATCAATGAAATAAATTCTGCACAGCCTCACAAAGTTGAACTCAATTTAAAAAGTCTTAATTCAAATTAAAAAAAAGGTGGGGGAATAAAAAAGTCTTAATCGAAGGACTGAATTATGGAATATTTTAAATGATGTTTTATTTAAAGTTCAAAAACCCACTCAAAAGAAGCTTAGAAAGATTGCCATCACAATGGCAATGCAAGCTGAATTTCTTGTAGCCAACGGGATGGCATGTTAGTAAATTCTTATAGGCACACGGGGCTGGTAGAAATCCTCCACCGGAAACTCAGGAGAGCGTATCAATCTACGATTCATGGCCGTGTTTACAGGGCTACAGAGGGAAGCACTGACATTTAAGCACTTCGGAACAGGAAGCAGGACTCTCAACAGGCCTTCGAAAAAATATCAAAAAGTTATTTAAAGTCAACAAATGTATACCCGATTCAATTGCCGTAGTTCAACCTCTTTCTCCTCTGGTATAGCATTTTAGGTCCCTCTTGGTCACCCTTCAACAATAAAGGATTTGGGATTTAACAACACAAATGCGTGGTGATCGTAGGGGTGCTGGAACCTCCTAGTGACTTAAGTGCTCCATCTGGTCTAATAAAATTGCACACAGAGGACCACCATTTCAGGCATCAAATGTAAAGAGTGTACTTAGAAACTTCAAAACAGAATAAAACCTCTCCTTTCAGGACCCCAACGTCGACAAAGATGATTGTCCCTGGGCCGCAGTCGGGGCTGAGGGACCAATAGGAAAATAATCAACATCTGCCACCGAAGAGGGAGCGACAGCACAGGGCAGTCACTCCTTCCTTCCAGAGAACACACCCAATCCCGTATAGCTGTGGCAGTCTCGTCTCACAGCCAGAGGGCCGGAGAACCGTGCCCAGATCTACAATACGGTGGTGCGAAGCGAGAAGACACCCTAAAAGAAGGCTTTTTAAACCTATGAGGATCTATGCAAAAGATAATATGAATAAGAGCCTTAAGTTCTACCAACTCCAGTTAAGTTCTAATCATCACAATAATAATGATCCATTTTCAAATCATGACCTGATGCTGAAGTTGTTGAATGAGAAGGTTCCGCTCCCACCTGGGAACGTTTGAAGACAGGGGAGGGAGGAGGAACTGCTCAAAGTCCAGTGATCAGGGTGTGAAACGCTCTGCAGCACGTGGGGCAGCCCACCCATCGAGTGACCCCCTCCCCCAACCTCAGCAGGTAGGCGGTCCTCTAAAAATCATTCGGGTCCACTTACCACCATTCTCAGCTTAATCTACCAGAGTCTGTGTATGAGTGTGCATATGTGTGTGTGTGTGTGTGTGTGTGTGTGTGTGAGCATGCACACACAACAATGCTATCAAAAGCCCAGCGTCCAAATGAAATGTAGAAAGACTAGGACAGACACCACTTGCCAAGAATGATCTACAAAGCACACTGTCGAATACTTAAGAGTCGCACGTGCCTTCCCTGTTAACACAGAATCAAGTTCCTGCCGGAAACGAGCCTGTCAAAAACTGCCCACTGCAACTGGGCATGCAATCCAATTCACATCCTCACTGTGCTCCCACCCGGCGGCTCTGTGACTGAAGTATCCTTAAGGAAGCACGGAAAGCAAATAGAGAAGGAAGTAACAAAAGCAAGGATTTCTAAAAAATCACACGGATAAAAATAGTGGGAGGAGATCAGAAAGAGTCAAGAGTGAGAAAAAAATGAACGAAGTTGGGCAGAATCATGGGAATTCAAGATCAGAAGGAACTAGATGACATGGTGACCCAGGAGCCTCAGGGACTGTCTGGTTAATTCTGGGCCAGGAAGTCCTCGCAGGGCGCTGGGCATATTGTAAGTAAGTGCTCAGTAAATGCTTACTGAAATGAGGGATGGATGGATGAAGAAGAAACTTAGAGATCTGCTTCTGCTGTGTCCTAATGTAGCCACTGAGGAGCAGAGAAACTTCAGTGGCGTACGAAAGATCGCTCATTCATCAAACCTCCCATGTGCCAGGTGCTACGCACATGGGCAAACAACAGAACGGAAGCTGAAATGGGGGCTCCCGCACCCTACGTAGGCTTTTGACACTGCTGTGGAGACACCTCGCAAAAGGACTGTCACAATTACTTAAGAAGAGAGGGAGAAAGTTAATTGCAAATTTCAGGCTCAGAAATTCACAGGCAAAAGTGGCCGAGGAGAAATCACCATACTCATAGTGGTACAAGGATATGTTTGGAAAGAAAAACCAGCGAGAGAAATTAAAAATGCAAATATGTATTTAACTGGGACCCTAATAAAATAATAAATCAAAGATTAAATGCCAAGATGTGAAGGCTCCACTGACGAGCAAAGATTTTGAATTTTTTAAAAAGTTTTCCTCCCAAAGTTTGCATTACATGCATCTTTGATATACACGAAGATTTCCGAACTAGAAAGGCAGGCACGAATGGTTCCCACACAACATCTCGGTTCCCCCGCAGACGGACCCCGCAGCGCCCATCCGGTTCCAAGACAAACGGTTTGGTGCTCCATCGTCAAGAGCTCTGACACCCTTCTGGCCCAGACAGCCGAGGTGTCCTCAACACAGGCCTTGATCAAAGCTCAAAGGAAAGAAGTGACTCTGGTGAGGCTGCAGAATATGACCTTGAGCTGTCCTTCGGGTTCTGCATCTCATCTCCGAGTCACGTCAAACAGCACAGGAAGACTCCATGTTTAAACCTAATGAGCCCAAGCTCTCACCAATCCACTCCTATGGTGTGGTATGTTAACATAATCCTCTTAAACTCTGGGCAAACTTTGAATGACTCTTTTAAGAATCTGCTGAGCCCTGACCTGTGTGGCTTAGTTGGTTGTAGTGTCGTCCCATAAACCAAAAGGTCGCAGGTTCGATTCCTGATCAGAGCACATGCCCAGGTTGTGGGTTTGGTCCTCGAGAGGCAACCTCCTGATGTTTCTCTCCCTCTCTCTGCCTCCCTTCCCCTCTCTCTAAAATCAACAAGAATGTCCTTGGGTGAGGGTTTTTAAAAAGCTGCTGAAAAGCTAGATTTTTTTGTGGCAAATAAAACACATCATACCCACAGATCTGAAGCTGGTGTTTCAGTCTATCCATCCCGAACCTTTTCTTTGAAAGCATTCCCTAACGTCCCCCCCGCCACACCCCAGAGATGGCTGGTAACAGACACAGGAAAAGCACAATTTGCATTTGTTATAAATCTATTCATGAGGACCTTCTACTGTGCTCTCAAAAAGATGGTCTGAGAACTCCTGAGAACGTTGTGCGTTAAGTTGCTTTCAGGAAGGACAGATGTGGCTTCAACCGCCTCTGTGTTCTGGCCTCTGCGAAGCTCACTGTTACATCATATCCTCAACCAGCATAATTAACACTTATCATTAGCATGTTCTTCTGTCCCAACGTTTAAATTTTATTTTCCTTTGCTAATTTTGTTGTGTATATATGTGTATTTTTTTCCAGTTCTCTGGTTCCTCCACCCACAAAAAAAGAAACCAGAAGATTTTATTTTTCTGGTCTAATTTTCCTGGAAATCACTTTTAAATACATCTGCTAAATGTGGAAAGAGATCAGTGCCTAGACATGCGAAACCTGTAACACACAAGATCTCTCAACCCAAAGCCTTTTCTTGCTAGGTGTGAGGTGGCTTCCCAAAGAAGTTTCACCTGTGGAATTCAGAGCTAAAGACACTAAGGCCTCACACTTTAGGACACCATCCTTACTTTTATTAGCTATTTCAAGCTCAAAAATTATGAAGTCATCCAAAAATAAGAGCAGGATTATGTCGGTGTGGACATATGGTCTTTCTAGTCTAAAGCAAGAGGCAGCCACTAGCCCTGAACCATAACTGACAAGTCAGGTCCTCCCCAACTTGACTACTCCCGAACCGCCTGCCACTCCCTCCTCACTCACCGGAAGGCAAATGAGTTTAAGCTGGACACAGCCAGCCATCGCTCCCAGAAAAGAAGAAATCCTGCCATTTGTCATTGGCACGGAAAATTCCTCGATGTTTCTTAAGCATCTCCTGCAGGGTTCCTGACAGCTCACTGGGCCACAGACCCAGCTGGGTGTTGGAGCTACATCCACAGTATTTTCCTAGAAGGGCGGCATGCGGAAAGTGGGAAAACGCATTAACATGCTAATGACGTCCTATTTAAAATTCCAGCCCTGATTATTCTGTGATTAAATCTCTCCCCTTGACGTCTGCTTCCTCTACATGTGAGTTACAGCGCGAAATCAACGGCGTTAGTAAAGGTACGGTACAGATTGCCAGCAAGGGAGGGAAACCCGGGAAGCTCAGGGCTGTCTTCTCTCTGCAAAGCAGATGTAGCAAACTGAAAAAGTTACTTTTCTCATCCCACCCTCCCTGAAAAAAAGAAAACGTTGCAATCCACAATAATTAAAGGTTTGCAGTTCATTTCCATAAGCATTCAGGGGTTGAAAGATAGATTGAGCTTTTGATTCTATTTCAAAGCACTGAAAATTGCTCAGAATTCGTACACGTCCTCCTGAAGTCTCAAGAGCAGCCCACAGGGATTAAGGCGTGACCCTTTCTCCCTGCTTCAGAGACAGGCGTTGCCGTGACACAGGCCGGTGGGTCCAGTGACCGTCTCTGTGTCCCTTTGCCTGTGAGCACTTCAGCCCACTGCAGTCCCTGTCACCACACTGTTCTGCCTGCCGACTCCCCAGTCTGAATGTCCATCCCAGACGACCCAAGCACCTTCCATGAAAGACTATCAAACTTACTGCTGCTCGCATGAAGTGGGAAAATAAATTTTTGAAATCTTTAAAAAAGACCCAAGGTGTGGGTCTGTAATTAAAAATAAAAGACTGGCCCCAGGAAGCAAACAAATACTTGTGGCACATGTACCGTTTCTGAAGACACGCTGGTGGACACCGCGGTGACACCCCAAGGACACATGAGAACAGAGCTCTGACCCTGAAAGACTTACAACCTGGCCGGCGTCACAAGACGTAACACACTGTCTGATCCAAAGCAAGTCCATCGGCGATGAGTCATCCCAGGCACACTGCCCATCACCAAGGCTGCCCCCGGGACACCCGAGTTATGTATGCCGCAGAACAGCTGAGACTGCGACTGCCCCTCTGCTATGGAAACAGACCCCTGGCTGGACTTGGGCACCCATGAGACGGGCTCAGCCGCCTTGCCCGAGTGTCACAGGCCGAGGGGTACAGACGAACAAAGCAGAAGAGCCTGGGCCCTGGCCTTCCTGAATTGCTCGTCCACCCCTGAAGTGCCTTTTTCTCCCCAAAGCTGCATTCTGCACCATTGCTGGAAACCAAAATCTGTTTATGAGCCCACGACATAGAGTTCATTTCCTAAACAGTCTTTTTTCAAAACATTTTGTCTAAGATTAAAGGGTCAGCTCAGTCACAGCCGGTGTGGCTGAGTGGACTGAGTGCCGGCCTGCAGACCAAAGGGTCGTCGGTTCGATTCCTAGTCAGGACACCTGCTTGGGTTGCGGGCCAGGTCCCCAGTAGGGGGCGCTCAAGAGGCAACCACACATTGATGCTTCTCTCTCTCTGTTTCCCCCTCCCTTTCCCTCTCTCTAAAAATAAATAAAATCTTTTTATTAAAAAAAGAGTCAGGTCATGGTACACAAATGCCTAGGCCTGCTGCTCCTTTGCATTTGCTCCACAGTTCAGCGTGAGAGCCCCCTCGGAACGCTCAACTCTCACAACCCGCCAGAGAGCAGCGGGTGGGCTTCGGCCCAGTTTTACTGCCTTTTAATAGATAAAAGCTTTACCTTATGGAGGGATTCATTCTTTATTTATTTATGTATGTATGTATGTATCTCTTGGTCCCCCACCCTGTCACCAGCCCAGGGTTATGCACTTGGCTTGCCCCCAGCCAAGTCCCCTCAGACTGCTTAAAAATTAGCTCCAGGCAAAAGCGCGGGGAAAGGGTGGCTGATCCAGCAGAATCCGGGCACAAGCCCCAGCAGGCCTTCCCGACAGTAATGAGCCATCTGCAATTTAGAGCCAGGCCTGCTAACAGCCTCTCGTCCCGTTTATTTATGTTTTATTCATCGTCCTCCAAATACTTGGTGAAGTGACAATGATGAGATTCAAACAATACCGTGCGGCTCTCCTTTGAAAGAAAAGAGATATTAATGGCTTTCAAGAGCTCAACCGCCCGAATGAAAATGTTGCTGTACTACATTTGTCTACATTTGTCCACATCTTCTTTATTCTTAGATATGGTAGATTCCTCGCTTTGTGCCAGAACTGGTGTGGTGAGAATATGCGAAATGTCATAGGTTTCATTGTTTATCCAGTTTTTACGAGTCGGGAGCAAAAACGTATTTAAAACACACAATGTTCATTTCTAGCGTAACTTAAAACCACGCTGTTAGATTTTGGGAGGGGCTGCGCTGCTGTTCCTCGGTCTTACCAAGGCTCAAATGTACAGTCTCTCGTTACGACGTATTTGGCAAAAACGAGGTTGGGAGAAAAGCGAGGGAAAAAAAAAGCAGCTCTGAACTGAGCCCATGTAAGAGTGTCCCCAGCTAAAAAGACGAGGTAACACTGAAGCCCCTAACTCCACAAAGAAATCTCTATAAAATGTAGCAAGCCTTTCAGACTAACTTTATTCCTAGTAAAATGTCACATCTAATTTCAACTAGCTGATGTCAAAGCTAGCTACCTAATATCCCCAGTCTTTTCTTACTTCTGACGCAATCAGCGTGCTTTGTAAATACAGTCACTTTTAGTACGTGTGCCTTTCATCTTCCTGGTAAACAACATTCACGCAGGGGCCACGATGTGCTCCAGAAACCCGGAGTTCCCTGGGGAAATGCAAGGGCACACGCACCCCCCCAATAACTTACTTCATTTCATCTATACCACTTTATCAAACTATATGACGGGTATTATTCTCCTCATTTCGCTGGTAAAGAAACAGGTTCCAGCATCTGATATATTTTAAACCTGGATGTGCATCATATGATTTCATTCTGCACATTAGAAACTGAATCACCATAACTTCGCTTTTTTTTTACGAAGTAAGTTTTCCCCTTAATTTGGACTGAACTGGCGTCTTCTGACACTGTCCCTCAGGGAGGAAACCTCAAGGTGCCCTCAGTCTCTCTTAACAAGGGCAGCGGGCGAGGGACAGGAGGACAGGAACCCCCCTCCCGACAGGCAGCCGCTTCGGCTAAGGCCACTCTGGCGCCTCCTGCATCATCCCTCCGGGGAAAGGAGCTCCCGGAGAAGCTCCCGCGGAAAAAGAGGCCCTTCGCGGTCTTTTCTCGGTGCTCTCAGCATCAGCCTGCTTTTACTGTTTTGAGCCAGAAAACAGAGCCAAGAGACAAAAGGAAGATGACTGTCAAACTGAGCAAATTCTCAAGGCCTGTGCCAAGGGAGAGATTGCTCCAAATAATCACAAGGCCATTAGCAAATCCAGTGAGAGGAGGGGGAAGAAGGCAGAAAAAAAGGACAAAGGACGTCATGTGTGATGAGAAACAAAAGCTGCCAAGAAATGCTACTCCATTTGCCAAGGCTCCTGACAAAAAAAAGAAAGAAAAAATCGTCCAGGAGAAGTGTGGTGGGCTCAGGCCGCCCTGCACATGACGTCCACGTGAAGCCCAGAGGGACCTGGGGGGCAAGCCACAGGATAAATCTCGTACCTACGTCACCGGGCAACACCTGTGACGTCTTACCGTGGGCCGTTTTCCCGTGGTCCAGGTCTCTGCGCAGCCGGCTGTAATCTTCGCGAACGCTCCCCAGCTTCCGGGCGTTCCTGGAGCTCAGCACCGACAGCGTGTGCAGGAGTCCCTCCAGCCCTTCCTTCTCAGAGGTCAACGATCTGATCTCCTCTGTGAGCTCCTTAGCGGTCCCGAAATGGCTGCCTGCAGCGCATCGCAGAGAGAGGGAGGGAAAACAAGTTTACGGCATCCCCACGCACGGGAGGTTCGGCAACAGCTAATGTGCATCATCGGGGCGTAAAGGGGGTGAATTTGCAAGGGCAGTCTGCTGCGGGGGAAGCTGGGGAGGCTCTAACCATCCTCCTTGAGCTGGAAACACCACCAGCCTCTTTACCACCTTATTCTTGTTAGGCCTGTGTTGATGGTTCCATTGGCCAATTCACGTCCCAGCGAACCCCTGGGAAGCCCCGTTGTATCAGGACATTCAAATATTCGAATGTCAAAGAGGTAAAATACTATTGTCAGATGGAAAAGGGCTGGTCTGTGCAGTCAGGCAAGACCCAAAGTCACATCCTAGTCCCCCTGTTACTCCGAATGGCACACCGAATGACCCTGAGCAAAGAATGTATCCTATCTAATTTCCAGGCAAACTTCTTATAAAAAAATGATTGCACCTGCCACCTAAGTGGTGGCAAGAATAAACATGACCTTCTGTAAGGCACTGAGCAAAATATATGGCACACTGAATTTAGCAAAGTCACAGGATATAAAGTCAACATGCAAAAATCAATTGGATTTCTAAGCATCAGCAGCAAACAATTGGAAAATGAATTTTTTCATATACCTGAAATATTTTAAAAGTCAAAATAGCTATAGATAAAATGTAAACAGACGTGTAAAATGTCTACACAGAAACCCATTTTTAAAACTCAAGAGAAATTAAAGAAAACAAGTAGTCAGAAAGATATACATGCATACATTGGAAAACGGACTATTGTTCAGATTTCCATTTTCCTCCAATGGATCTATTGATTCAATACAATTCTAATCAAAATCTCATGTGGGTCTTCTGTAGAAACTGACAAGCTCATCCTACAAGTAAAAGAAAATGCAACCACCTAGTTAGACCGAAACAATTCTTGCAAGGTAGGACGAAGCAAGAGGACGTACACCACATGAACTTGAACTAACACCGGAGCTGCAGCATGTCAACACAGAATGGCACCGGCACAGAGACAGACGGACGACCGAGTCGATGCCACAGAACAGACAGCCGGAAGCAGACCGCACTCACAGAGCCGGCTGATTTTCACCCCAAGCACCAGAGCAAGTCCGTGGGGAAAAGGGAGTATTTTCAACAGATGGCGCTGGAGCGCCCGCTCCCTGAACAGGGAGCTCGTCCACCTTGCTCCACGCCTTGAACAAACCACACTCGAGGGCGAGTTAGAGGGAGATCGTGGACCTGCTGCAGAAGCAAAGACTGTGAAGCTTCTGGAAGGAAATACAGCAGAATCTCTCTCCGACTTGGGAGTAGGCAAAAATTTTGGATAGGACACAAAAAACACTAACTATAAAAGAGAAACATTCGTAAATGGACTTCATTAAAATTTAAAAACCTCTACCCATGCAAAAAAATACTATAAAGAAAATGAATAAGCCAGCCTCAGACTGGGAGAAAATACCCAAAATACCCATATATATATATGCATGTATGTATGTGTGTGTGTGTGTGTGTGTGTGTGTGTGTGTGTATATATATATATGGAAAAGGTACCAACTCGTCACACACGATGTGACCTGGAACCATCTAAAAAAAGACACAAAAGACGCACCCCACATGACTCTGCTGATACAAGTTGGTACCTTTTTCTCACTGAGCACTCCGAACAGGCAAAACCAATCCATGGGAGGAGCCACCAGAACAGAGCTGTCTGGGGAAGCGGGGTGAGGGCGGTGGGGGGGATGGTCATGTGAGGACTGGGAAGGAGCACAGGTGATGTTCCTGGGGTGATGGAAGTGCCGTGATGGGGCTGCTGATGCCCCCGGTGTTGGAGTTCACAGAACTAGACACCCCAGACCTGTGCATCGCACTGGGACTCAATCACATCGCTGTAAAAGAGGGAAACACCGGCTGAGCAAAGGTGGGTTCACGATGGTCTGTGTGGAACATGATACAATGATTGATAAACAATAGCACAAGAATGAACCGTTGTGTGGACTCACAGCTGTAAACCTGCTTTCGCCCCACACCGTATATTGGGAAACACTTGAATAGGAAAATTACAGCACACGTTAATAAGTACATCGCACTAATGAGTGCTCCAGGGGAGCCTGTTACAGCCATCGTCACGGGGAGAGCTGCAAACCTCTTCTCCTTTAAGCCTCGCCGCGACCCTGGCAGGCAGGGGACGCCTTGCAGCATCTATCCTAAACCCGTGCACATCTCTCATCTGGGGGTGTGTCTCACAGCCACTGTTAGCCAGGGGGCGGTCCGGACGAATGTGCTCCTGCGTGACTGTTGTTCTTGGTGGCCTGGCTGACCGTACGCCCCATTTAAGGGCCACCTCAGTCCCAGGGGCTGCTGAGAACCTTCTGCGGACCAGGACTTATATAAGAGCGGGAAAACACAAGCATTTAAAACCTGAAGGCCAGTGTTAGGGCCTTGGCAGAGAAGCCCACGGAAAACAGCAGTTCGCTCCTGGAGGGAGAACACGACGGGCGTCACCAACAGCTTCGCTGACACCAAGGTGGCCACGAGGCAAAACAGGAGCCTCAGCTATTCGGAGTGGAAACAGGTTTCAGAACTCGGGCTCTGAATAGGAAGGCTTTTTAGGGACACTTCGACCCGTCGGTTTCCTTTATCTTTTCCTTTCTGAAGAGAGATACATGCCTTTTTGCACAGCCCAGATGCATCTAAAAGAACTGTTTCAGGAAGCATAAACTAAAAAGTCCACGCTGCAGCGAGCACTGCATCATTGTTTAACCAAAAGTGACTTTTTCCTCAGCGGTACGGGAAGTAACAGCGGTGTGTTTTATGGTCCCTGAAGTCCATTTGCTGTCTCTGCAGCCAAGAAGACTGACATCTAGGGAACCGAGTGTCTTGCTGGAGCTTACGAAGTAATAAAGTGCAGGGCAAGCTTCCAACGCAAACATAACTCCTCTTAAGTCCTAAACCGAGCTGTTTACTTCTTCATTATTCTTATTTAATAGGCACATTTCGATCTGATATAAGTACGGGAGAGGTCACAAATGTCTTCCCACTTCAAAGGCACTCTGGACACCCAGCACGTATCACTTCTGTCCCTGACAACCCCAGGGTCCAATGCCACGTTGACATAAGTATCTTTTGAGACTCTATTTACTGTCTATTGAGTCATGGAAAAATACAGAAAAGAGCGAGGCGAAGCCCTGCTTCCCCGGAGGTCACCACTAAACAAAGGGCAGGAGGTTGTTGCAGTAAATTGGCGCCTGCGCACCAGCAGAGCTCAGAGAAGAGAGGCTGCTCCAGGAGGAAATGTGGAAGTGGGTGCCCTGAGGGAGGAATGCAAGGTTTCCAGCAGGGACCCGGGGTGACCTGGTTGGAGGGCGAAGAGCCTTGTCCTCCAGGGAGGAGGAAGCACGAGGCTGCGGCAGAGCCCACAGCAACAGGGGAGTGGGTGGGTCCTAATACCAGAGGGCCTCCATGGCCATGCTGGTGGGTTTGGGCCTGCGGAGGAAAAACAAAGTCCTGGCAAGGAGGGTGGATGGGACATCCACAAGCTTTGCGTTATAATAGAAATGGGATGAAAACATTTCCCGGATCTGTGATTTCTATCCTGAACAACGACCAAGTCAGGGCTGTTGTGGGGGAGCCCCTATAGAGCTACCCACCCTGCTATGTGGGGAGGGGCTTATGGAGGACCCACCCCCACCCCTCCCTGCAGGGGTGACTGCCTCCGCACCGCAGGGCAGGCGCATCCTGCCCTGCCTTCCAACGCCTCTTCTCAGCCAGGGCTCAGGAAGCCTCAGCCTTTCTGTCAGACCCCATTTCCAAGCGGGAGATTTAACAAACAGCGGGGTGGGAGTCCACTGTGCCCCCCCACCCCCAGAAACCAGGCAAAGCGCACCACCTCCTCCTGAGAATGGCTCAGACAGAAGAGGCCCGGCAAAACAAGCTGGAGGAGACCAGAGACAGCGAGGGCCCGTGCGGAAGGTTTGCTGGAGACGGTCTCAGACCCGCGGGCGGCGCGTCACAAGCCCTGGAGCCCAGGCCCTTAATCATACGTGAGAGGTCGTTAATTAAATCCTGGGTCCCCTCCCGGAGCCTACGGAATATGGCTTGGGAAAATGCATGGTGACAGACGCGGAAGTGTTATACATGCAAAATGAGCTGAATTCCCAGAAAGACACTTCATATCAAAGCGCAAGTCTGACAAAACGCTACACTGCCCTCAGTTAATATTTCACATGCAGTTTGGCCTCAGTTTTGAGCCCAGGAGGTAAATCTCGCTGATGGCTGAACCTGGCCAAGCGCTCCATGATGAAAATTCAGAAGAGTATAAACGCCGATCCCTGAAGAGAGTCCCATCAGTGACCCGGTGACCCCAATCTCTGTCGATCTAATGGGCCCTTTCCTAAGTGCCAGGGGAGGATTGCTATGGAGACAGACAGCCCGCCTCTGCCACCGCGCTACACAGGTGCCGACCGACTCACAGCAAGGGGAGGGCGCCTGGGCGTGCACTCGGCTTTTTTAAAGCACCTGTCAAAATATTTTATGCTATAAATAACACAATTAAAAACGTCTAGGCATATGCTTAAGTCAAAGCTGCTTTTACCCACCCTGTTGCTTCTAACTTTATCCTCGGCCTCTGAGTTTAAATATTTACACACACACACACACACACACACACACACTCTCTTCACGGCAGCTAAGGTCACTCAGGGAGGCCATTACTTGGCAGCCTGACTTTATGGAGTACAGGCTCTCCTCATAGGAGACAATCTCACCTAGTCTTCACAACAAGCCAGGAAGAGGGTCTTCTCAGGGTTGTCCTTGGTTTCCAGTTGAGGAAACTGAGACCCAGAAAGTGACCAGCCCAAGGTCACAAAGTTCTGGAGATCCCTCTCAAGGTCACTGAACTCGAACTTCGTTCTCCCAAACTCGAGTTAGGTGCTCATTGCACCAAATGCGGCTCAATAAGTGACCTGGCCACATGACCACGGCTCACGGGAGAACAAGGGGGCGGGGGGTGAATCCCATGCTCAGGTGGGCCATTTCCCCCGTCAGTCCCCAGGGCTCACTGTGCCTTCCCCCAGGGGGACGCCACACTCAGGTTCTTGCCTGGGCCAAATGACATTCCCATTTGCAACGGTCCTCCTAAAATTATCTACTTGTACCTACCCAAATCTGAGCTATATTTCTTTACCGGGGAAAAAAAAATGAAGCCAGTACTGAAAACCATCAAACCCCACAAACAATGCTAGAGACCCGCTTCTTTTTCTGGCATGACACCAGACCTTCAGAGGCACACCAAGCTCAAGGCCACATGACTAAGCAAGACGACACCCTCCTCGTCCAGAGACGAAGCTATGTCCGGGGGCCTGCTGGGAGCTGGGTGAGCGGAACCAAAGCAACAGATGAACACCAGCCACCGCCCGCCCCTGTCTCCACACCCACCGCTCCATGGAGCCGCCTTAGAACTGGAATTTACCGTTTTCTGTCTGTTTTATTTTCTGCTTCCAGCCACCATGATTTCCTGACAGGGGCCAGCAGTTTCCATGGGCAGAGCCCCACGGCTGGTTTTGCACATCGAGCACGTTAGACCATCACCCGTTTCCCAGAGAAGATACGGGGAAATAACTCGGGGAAACACGGGAGCGCACACGAACTGGGACTGCTTCTAACAGCCTGAGAACACGTGGGGCCTGGGGAGACTGAACATACAAACACAAGCGGCCCGACCTCAGACAGAAACAGGGCTCTGACCACCTGCTCCAACGACCTGCTCGGGGGGCCAACCGCACGTGTCCATGACAACCAGTCCAGGAAGCCAGGCTGCCGTCTCCAGGAACAACTCAGGAAGCTCAGCATCGCTTCTGGAACAACTGGTCAAAACGGCCACAGCTGATTAATAACTGACAGCTTCCCTCATTTTTGTCTCTGCTTCCAACTTAGGACCAAGCAGAGAAAGCCAGACACGTTCCCCATCCAATCTCATTGGATGCTCTAATGAGCTGCTTCCTGCTTCCCCGGGCCAGCAGCCTCCCATCGGCACGCCTGGAAGCTTCCTCTTGCCCACTGCACAGCTTCCTCGCTCCTCTGCCCGCCTCTGAGTCTCTGCCCAAACGCAAGTGACGGCAGCCGACTCTCCCGCCGTCGAGGGCTCTGAGTACCAGCCTCTGCGTCTTCTCGTTGGGTGGGACTTCATTTATCGCCGCATGGGGTAGACATCGCCTTTGAAAAAAGTCTTTACTGAGCCTCTCATCACCTCCAGCCATTGACCTAAATCATGGACTTTCTTAGAGAGAGGGAAACGCTCGGTGCTCATGTATGAAATCTAGTTTAGGTCTAGAATGTTCTTAGTTCTCCCAAATTACAAGCTAAGAAAAGAGATGTCAGGCTGCCACTTAGACACTTATGTCTGCAACTAATGCATTTTAGATGTAGATAATTTTTATTCTCTATAAAGGGAAAGCCAAATTGGATAGAGCCTTTTTTAAAAAAATTGACGTAGAGTGCTAGCGACATCTTGACAAAGCTGTTTAAGAACAAAGGATTAAACAAACAAAGTGAAAAGACAACCTACTGGATGGAACAAGATAGTTGCCAGTGATACATCTGATAAGGGGTTAATATCCAAACTTTATAAAGAACCCATACAACTTAACACCAAAAAAAAACCCAATTAAAAAATAAGCAGAAGACCTGAATAGGCAGTCCTGCCAAAAAGGCATACAGATAACTAATAAGACATAAGTAAAGATGTTCAACATCACTAATCATCAGAGAACTGCAAATTAAAAAACAGGAGATATCACCTTACACCTCTTAGAATGGCCATCATCAGTAAATCAGCAAACAACAAGTGCTGGCGAGGCTGTGGAGAAAAGGGAACCCTAGTGCACTATTGGTGGGAATGCAGGCTGGTGCAGCCACTGTGGAAAACACTATGGAATTACTTCAAAAATTAAAAATGGAACTGCCTATGACCCAGCAACTCTACTTCTGGGTAGTTATCTACAGAAACCCAAAACACTAATCTGAAAAGATACATGCAACCCCACGTTCATCGCAGCGTTATTTCCAACAGCCAAAATAGGGAAGCGACCCAGGTGCTCACTGACACATAATGTGATAAAGAGCATGTGGTGCATGTATGCAGTGGAGTATTACCTGGCCATGGAAAGAATGAAATCTTACGATTTACAACATACGGATACACCTAACGGGTATTATGCTAAGTGAATAAGTCAGACAGAGAAAGGCAAATACCAGATGATTTCACTTACATGTGGAATCTAAAGAACAAAATAAATTAACAAACAACACAGAAACAGACTCCTGAAAGCAGAGAACAAACATGGTTGCCAGATGGGAGGAGGCTTGGAGGCTGGGTGGAAAAGGCGAGAGTATTAAGAAGTACAAATTGGCAGCTACAAAATAGTCACAGGGATGGAACAGACAGCACAGGAAATGCACTCAATAACATTGTCATGACTAAGTATGGGGCCAGGCGGGTGCTAGACTTTGGGAGGACCACTACATAAATTATATAAATGCCTAATGACTGTGCCATACACCTGAAACTAATACAATATTGAACGTCAATTGTAACTGAAGAATAAAAAAGAATAAGTGATTACCTGAACTGGCTGGTAATCTGGCTGGTTATTTTCTGAACACAGATCAGAGAAGGCAGGTGGGACAGAAGATATACCACCTGAGGGGACACCCAAACCAAGGGGACACCCAAAGGGAGCGTGCAAATAACAAGTTCTGGAGATCAGCCATCAATAAATGAGGCTCCTTTTTATTGTTTTTAATTATTTTATTGTTGTTCAATTACAATTGTCTGCATTTGAGGCTCCTTTAAAAAAAAAATTACCCTTATTGACTGTCTCCCGAGTGCCAGGCATTAGGCGAAGCCCAAGAAAAGCACAGCAGGGTGACTCCACAGATGGGCCGGAGCACTGACCGCAGATGACCCGGGCAGCGTCGGGCAGGAGCCAGAAATGCAGGCACCTGGTCGGGATCGGCGATCTCAGAGACCAGGCACCGGTCCCTGACCCTAGGGGAGCAGAAAGGGCCGGAGCGCCAGACCAGCGCCACGCTACCTGCCAGGCTGCGGAGCACAGGCGCGGGAAGACCCCTCCCTCCCGCCCCCAGCAGGGCCTGGGGGCCAGCCCAGCACTGTGTCTCAGCAGCACTGCTGGCCCAGAGTCTGAGACAGGATCCAAGGCAGGAGGCCAGGGGCAGGCAGGAAGAACGCTTGTTGCTGAGTCATAAACGTGGGTTATCACCCCATAAATGTGCTCTGTTTCTTGGCAGGAAAGGTCCTGGGAACGGGAGGAGGGGTGAGGAGGCCACAGCTGTGACTGAGCTCAGACACAAGTGCTTGTGGCAGGAGGCCATCCGTGGTTGGGCAGGACCTAGGACAGCTCCAGAGCTGGGCCCGTGCTTCCCATGTTGACACCTTAGCCACGGAACCCATGTCAGCCGTACACCCACCACACACACTCTAGAAGGTTCTGAGCCCATCCCCTTGCTCTGCCCCCTGGAGGCCAACAGCTTAGTGAGGCACCAACACAGTCAAGGCCTGCAGCGGGGGTAGAGCTCTCAGTGAAGGCAGCGAAGGGGAAGGGGCCCTTGTCCAGGCTCAGTTCCCTGCCACACAGCGCCTTGTGAGACCTTTGCTCTCACTTCATTTCCAGGCAGCCAGTCCAACAAGGTGGGCCTGGGGCAGCCTTCCATGGAAAGAAAGAGGCCTCTCGACCTTGACCCAGAAAATCTATGGTGAAATGGGCAGTTGGATCAGAACTGCTGCGGGCCTCGGGGAGACACGCTTCTCCTCCTTGGCTCACCTTACTGGGTGGAACCAGCCATGACAGTGGACAGACCTCCAGGGCTAAGGTTACCAGTGGCCTGGGGGGAGGCCTCAGCAGGACTCTGCTTTTGACCTCAGTCCCGAAAACCAGATGGACAAAGGAATCCTTACCATCAAAGAGTAGTCCATTCTACTTCAGTGGGCAGGAAGCTGCACAGTCACGTGGGGCCAAAGCCACCTTGTCATAAGGGAGGTAGATGCAACCACAGTCCTTTTCCTACAAGTTCATGAGCCAGAACCTTCCACAGTAAGTGACAGCAGGCCAAGGGGTCACCTCCTGGCCAGATCTCCTCCCACTCATTTTGGAAACTGAGTCCTAACAAGGCACAGTGGCTTCTGTCCTGCTTGCTTTCCCTCTCAGGTCACTTGGTCTGGGGACATCAGCTGCCATGCCATGAGTGGCCCGATGGCAGGGCCAGGGGAGGGATCTTGGAAGATGACCGCAGCCCCGCCCCACATCATGACCATGACCTCATGAGACCCGGAGCTGGAGCCACCCCCGACGCTGCTTCTGGACCCCACGCCCTCAGGAACTGTGTGATTTACAAACATTTGCTGTTTCAAGGCAACTTTGGGGGGAGCCGATCCCACGTCAACAGAGACACCCGCCTGTTTCTGCTTATCAGAGATAAGAAAGTTCCGGTTCCTGGGTCTCGGACACTCTTAGAACTTAGCGGCCGTGCGATAAGGAAGCCGAGCTGGAACAGTGAGGCTCGCAGGGATGAGAACCAACAGACTGGCCAACCTGCCAGCCACAGGTGCACGTGACCTTGGCAGTGGATTCGCCAGCCCCAGTCAGGCCACCCGAGCTGTCCCTGGCCGGCTGCACATTCATGGACAAAATAAATGACTAGCGGTGTTTTAAGTGACTACACCCTGAGTGACTAGGCCGGTCTGCTATGCAGCAGTCAGCAACGTGAACGGATTCTGGTGTCCGAGAGCAAAGCACTGCTGGAGCAAACCCCTGAGATCCGAGGCATTGGCACTGGGACCAGGTAGAAGCGGAACAGCCTCCGTGAAGGCTGGAAGGGAAGCAAGAAAAATACCACTGACAGCTGGACGGGAGGGGACCCAAGTAACGCAGTGACAGAAAGTCTGGAAACATAGCCAACTGAGGTCATTGAGAAAAGAGTTCTTGGTGAAGTTCATCACATAGCCAAGGGGATTCCAGGCAGAACACAGATGTGCCCACTGGCTGCTGGTCACTGCCTGTGATAAACTGCCAGGGAACAGAGGGGAACAAAGAACACTCTTCAGTAAGAAGAAGCTAGGACTTGCTGAGTTTGAAAATAAAGCTATTTCTTAGTCTCTGCAGATAGCCAATGATTCTCAAATTAAGAAAAGGCCCCATTCCATTGACTGAATCTGGGATGGAGGCATGGAGGATGATGAATTGTAGAAACTTTCAGACAGACAGACAGACAGACAGACAAAAGGCCCTGTATGGTCTCAAGGGCATCCTTTAAGATCTTCCACATTCACTGGGGCTTCTAAGAATGCCAAGGGCATGGCCTTCGGCATGCACAAGATAGCCCAAGACGGAGAAAAGGCTCCCCTCAGGGAGGCTTGTCCTTGTGGCTTCCATCTAATGAGTGAGGCTTTCCGTAGGTACTAATGCGGTCCCTCCCTGCTGCGGAGCGCAGCTCCAAAGGAAACAACAATCACGTTGTATGCAGAAGCTGCAGGAGAATGAGGACCACCCTGCCCCCGGCCCCGCCCCTGCCCCTGAGGATCTAGCCATTGATTGGAAGGCCCGTCACCAAGGGCCTGAGGAGAAATCCGGAAGCAGGGAGGTCAAGAGGTGAGCTCCCAGTCCAGTTAACCCGGGACTCCCCAATTCCCCCCGCTGATGGAAGAACTACACAGAAAACCCAGGCCCCACATGCAACACGCCAACCTAGGAATGTTTCCTGGGGCTCTGAAAAGAGATTATTCACATGTGAGAGAGGGCTATTTCTGCTGCCTGGATGATGTATCTCCTCCCTTGGGCTTAATGGAGACACAGCCACCTGTATTCCCGGGAAAGATGCATTGACGGAGGGAGGCAAAGCCCTAACTCAGAGGCAAGACTGTGTTCACGCTTCTTTTTTTTTCTCTCCGCAAATGAGGCCATAATTCCAAGTAAATGGCACGAGAAGCTGTTAAGAGCCAAGCCCCCCGCTCCCGTTCCGATGTTCTCCTGGTTGTAAATAATCCGCACGGCTGCGCCAGGGACTCAACAGCTCGTTAGCTGCCAGCATCCCTTGTTTAATGGCCTGAACAGCAGAAGCTGCCAATTATTGTATTGCTTCTTAAAACGCCATTTAAAACCCATACATGTAATTATTATACCTTTTTGTACGTTTTTATGATTCTTTCTGAAGCTGATGAGCTGTGCATTCATTCAACCTACAAAACTCAGAGTGCACTTGAGGATGTCAGCACCCAGCTGGGTTACATGTCCACGTGTCACCCCTGGACTCTTGCCCCCTGACCTGCCACCTCTTAGTAACTGAGTGACCTCAGCCCGAGGGCCCAGCCCAGGGCCTCAGTCTCCCCCTCTGTCCCTGGAGATCCCCGATCTGTATCTCTCCCACCAAGCTAATGTAGCTGTTCTGCAAATAAAATAAACAACACAGCAGAATGTTTAAAAGTGCTCTCTAGCCCTGGCTGGCGAAGCTCAGTGGATTGAGCACGGCCTGTGAACCAAAGCATCGCAGGTTCAATTCCCAGTCAGGGCACTTGCCTGGGTTGCAGGCCATGGCCCCCAGCAACCACACATTGATGTCTCTCTCTTTCTCTCTCTCTCTCTCTCTCTCTCTCTCTCTCTCTTTCTTCCTCCTTTCCCTCTCTAAAAATGAGTAAATAAAATCTTTTTTAAAAAGTGCTCTCCAAATGATAGGGTAAGAGGTTATTCTCAGAAACTCCTGTTTGCAACCTCCCAATTAATGGAGTGATGTATCCCTTTATAACTACCAGAGGGGGGAGAAATTATGGTCTGTTGAGAATCTCTGGGACACTATAATGTATGACCAGACTGTTAGGCTGGGTGCCTCACCTTGTCTCGTGTTATCGCTCCTCCCCCTATAGGAAGGGGCCCGTCGCATCCAATAATCCTCACTGAGCACCTAGAGACACATAATGCTACAGAGACACCAGCTAGCATGATGCGGGGCACACAGCATGTCTCGTCTTAAAGTCTTCGAGGAACAGGAAGTGGAAGCCCAAACTTGGGCACCCTCACAAATGCGCATATGGATAGTTCAGCGCCTTACCCGACCCTTTATAAGGAGACCGTGGGTTTTAGTGACCCTCCCCAGAAAAGCTCTACAGTATGTAAGTGTGACATAAGTCACAGGCAGAATGTCCATCAGGGACAACACATGGACAGTGGTGGTCATCGGGCTGCTTCGGCTACTTCAATGTCTGCTCTATCTCCAGTTACCTGATATGGCGAGCATTTTGGCTTCGAACAGCGCCGGTAGCTGGGTGTCAATTTCGTTAACTTTCTTCCTGAGAGTGCTGCACAGTCTCTCGGTCCTGCACACCTGGAGGGAGGGAAACAGCCGTGAATCATCGTGGCAAAAATCAGAAGGCGACACAGCAGCCAGGTCGGAGGTTTCTGGGTTTGTAAGGACTCCAAGGGGTGATAGAGTCATTGGAAGAGAGTTCTCAAAAAGCAAGCGATGCAGGGAGGGAGGGAGGAGCAAAATAAAGCCAGCATTGGCATATCCAAGCATTAGGTCCTATGCCTCGCAGGCTGTCCTTCCAGGACACCCACACGCAAAACCAACAGTGTCACCACTTTGCCCACCCTCCTCAGGGCCTCTGCACTCCCTCCTTCCTTCTGAACTACTCTGGCCACGGGTGGCTCAGCCCACTCACACCCCTCAGGGCTCTGCTCGCACATCCTCTGGGAAGCGAGGCCTGGCTCATTACCTACTTAAAACAACACCCCACCCTGGCAGGGCAGTTCAGTTGGTGGGAGCATCGTCCCACACGCCACAAGGTCGCGGGTTTGATTCCTGGTCAGGGCACATGCCTAGGTTGCAGGTTCAATCCCCAGGGTGTGTGCGGGAGGCAACAGATCAATGTTTCTCTCTCACATCCATGTTTCTCTCCTTCCCCTCCTCCCCCTAATATTACTTTAACAAAAATATACCCTCAGGTGAGGATGGAAAAAAAAACGCACCCCCTCCCTCCCCTCCTGCTTTTTTACTCTGCTTCATGTTTTCCCATTGCTTCCTCCCGCACTGACACGTTATTTGTTCGTATTCCTTTGTTATTCCTCTCGTCTCCCTGCCGGGGCACAAGCTCCGTGTGCGCCGGGACTCGGTCCTGCGTCTGGCACGCGGGAGGCAGCAGGCACAGGGGCGCAGCCTTGAGACGAAGGGCAGCGTGGCGGGCCCAGCAGAGTCCCGGGAGGCACTGTCTGGAGGAACTTGGAGGCCAGGTACTTGCTGGTGAGTCAGATTCGAAAATCAGACCAGCAGATCTCAGTGAGATTTGCAGGTTGTATCACTTATTTTTCCGGGACGCTCCAAGCACTTTGTGCATTTTTCTTTGCTTTCTCAAAAACAGCACACATTTGAAATCTCGATTTCTTTTCTCCAAATGCCTGAGGTTGTCTTTTATTTTGTTTGAAACCAAAACATCACAAATTTTTCTTTTCTGTTTCAGACAAAAACTTCACGTCCAGTTCATGTCGACACTCAGATTAATGAGCTACTTGGAAAAACTTCCAGTTCCACAAAAGCACACAGCGCAGTTGGGTGATAACTATGGGGTGTTCGGGGGCGACCCACAACGGGTGCTCCCTGGCCACGTCCCTCTTTTCTTGCTGAAAATACAGGATTCCATTCAACGACTGAAATCAACCCATTTTGGTTCACAGAGCCCAGAGAAAATACATTTAATTTTCCCAGAAGAACCTGGATCTCGCTGAATACCATCAACGTGAAGCATTTTGCTTATCGCAGACTGGAATTGAGGTTGTTCTTAGACCCTAAGAAGAGCTCGCCGTCCGGCCTGAAACGCTGCACCGCTCCTCCCGCGGCCTGGGACAGGGTCTTGTCCCGCCAGCAGCTGCGAGTGCCCACACCTCTTCGTGAAGTGCTCTCTCGAGACGACAGCCATGGCGTGTGGCCACGGCAACGAAGCTGCACCAGCAGAGCCGAGCCCCCGCAGGTCCAGACTGCTAGCGGCCCTGGGGTCTGTCGGGATGCCAGAACTGGCAGTTAGACGGACGATGCTCTGGTCACCGTCCCCCCAGGGTGGAGTCTCAGGCCAGCCTCCACGCCCGGTGACGGACACTCCCCCTCCCCTGCATCTAACAAAGTCATCGAAGGCCGAGGACATTCATGTTGACTCCACAACACCGGCCATCACCCCTCTGTCTCAGCCAGGGAACATCCAATATTTCTGACTTTATTGAATGGTATTTGTTCATCAATCACAACTGGGCCAGTTTCCCCTTTGTGCAGCACACCTACCCTTCGGGCTGTTGCTGTTAACAAGAAACAAGCTCTCTGAACCTTTTTCAACGGCAAAGTACATTCTTCCCGGCACTGCTGGGTCTAATCTAAGAGCTACCGCTCTCCAGATACCCCATCCACTTCCAGCTATTTCCTCCATCTCGTTTATCCCTTAATTCACCTTTGGTTTGGGGAACCCACGGGGGTGGAAGAAGCGCAGTGAGTGGTGGGAAGGGTCTATCCCCCCTGAGGGAGGAATGGAAAGATCGCCAGCTCTCTGACGCTCATCCATGGAGCCAAGAAAACGCTGCCCAGCTGTGACTTCCGCCTCCAGGTCACCAGGTCCAGTCCGGAGCAGAAGGAAAGTTACCTTGTGTGACCGGGTCTAGTTTCGTTTCAGTTCTCTGTAGACTAATGATGCCCCTCACCACACACGTATTTGCCTGCATACACACTTACCTGCATACACACACGCATGCACCCCCCAGGAAATGTGCATCTCCTTTTTACTTCCAAATAAAATTGGACCCTCGGGAACTCATTATCAATGGAGCTCTTACGTTTACATTTTAATCTGAGACGTGAGTTCCTTGATCGCATGGAAAAGCGAGGGGATTAGAGGTTTTTCAGGTGCATTAGGGAAGGCGTGCGCACAGAGCCAGCCACTTCCGGCGCTGGGGCAAACCCAGCAGCTCTAACCGGCGTGGGAGGTCATCCCCCTGTCCCAGATCCTGCGCAAATGCGTGCGTGCGTGCGTGCGTGTGCACGTAGGACGAATCAAATGAGAAACTCGCGTACAAACACCACCTGTGTTACATATGGTGACACCTGCACACTCACTGTGGCGACCCAGACCCATGCACATGGCACCCAGCGACAACAAACTCACACCCGAGAGCCCTCCCGCGTTTCACTTCCACGCAGAAGTCAGAGCACACTGGTACGGCCTGTGTTCACAGCTGGAAACACAGAGGAGGGGGTGCTTCTGCCACCCGCCCATCCCCACCTCCCTGGGTTCCTCGGAGGTCGGAGGTCACGGTGGCAGACGCTGGCAGGGCATGGATCCTGGAGGGTGACCTCGCCGTGACTGTGTAGGCGGAAGTTCAGGTCTGCTTTCTAATGCCTCCGCTCCTGCTTCGCACGGCAAAGGTGGTAAGGCCAGCCGGCCTCCCTGGCCCCTGCTGTCCATCAGGCTGGCCCCCGTGGGGGCGGGGAGGGCTCCACCCCACTGGGGGGGGGGGAGCCTGGGAGGAAAGCCCTTTACCGGGGTTCTGCCTGGGGACTCAGGCGGGCCCCTCCAGCCCTCCTCTGGGCCGACATTCCTGGGACCTTCTCTCCAGCATCCGGGTCCCTGGGCCCAATGCCCTTGTGTGGATGAGACTGAACCCTGACGGGAGGCCCTCCTTTCCACATAGTAGCTCGTCAAGCTGCTGTGGTGTGGTGTGGTTTTTGGCAAAATCAGTTAATGCCATTTCCAGAAATGGATCAGACACAGACACTGGGAGAAGGGCCAGAGTAACCGTGGAGACTTTTGCCAGCTCAGCCCCAATCTCAGCTTAGCTGTGTGCCCCGCGAGACCCCTGGCAGGCCCTCCTGGTCTCGTTCCCGGGGCACCGAGAGCAAGCGAGATTTCCTTCCAGGCCAGAGGACTCTCGTCGGCTTCACGCTCTGCTCAGAAACCTGTTCTTTTCACCTTGCGACCATCGTATAACCACCCCTGGCTCCCAGGCCCAACGCAAATAGTCCGTGATTCACACCCAGCCCTCTGCCCCACGTTCAGGGACAGCTCCAGAGAGTAACTGCTCCTCCTTCTCAGTCTGTCGATCACTCGGCCGGGCACACCTGTCTCTGCAGGGAAGGGCTCTGCTCTGTAAACCGTGGTCGTCCTAGCCAACCAGGACACAGCTGTGTGAGTGGGTTGCCTGCGCTTTCTCAGGGCGTGGTGAAGACCTGCTCTCTTTCTACACAGAGCAAGCCTGATGTGGAGTGTGAACGGCAGGGGAAACAGGCAAAACGACCCTGAGCTCAATCTGAAAACTTTTATAAAACAACACCTGCTACCCCGTTTCCGGATGTGAGGGGCCTGAACCCCACCCTCCAGGAAGAAAAAGCACTGATTTCCCGCGACAATCCTACCCCAAAAGGCTTTCTGAACAAAGGCATTTGTTTGACCGTGCACAGCAGCGGTCAGTGTCCCGCCCCCTCACTGACTGCTCCCTCTGAAGCTAAGGCCAGACCATGGATTCCGGCAGGACCGAGAGCCAGGCCCTGCCCACAGGAGCCGCCCGGGGCCCTGGCCCTCTGGCCCTCTGGCCCGGCGCTTGGCTGCGGAATGAATGATTTTGCAAAGTCTGCAATCCTTCCAGAGCCCACACATTCTCTGAGCCACACATGAAATGAAGTCAAAAGACAACTTCAGAGATTTCTTTAGAAAACGGGCACACTTACCTTCGCAGTAATCTCTTTAAGGGACAGAGTGAGCGGTTTTATCCTTTCCTGGAGGCTGGAAGAATTAGAGAGAGGACATCGGTCTTCTTGGCATCACAGTTCAATCCCACCCCCACACAGATGAACCCTGGGGAACTGGACCAGCCTCAGTCCAGTGGCTGAAGAACTGCAGGAAAGACGATGCCATGCACCAACTCCACGTGACCGTGGAGTTGATGTGCTGCCGGGAAGCAGACCGTCCCCCTGTCTGGGCTCCACCTGGGCCAGTATTAAAGCCTGTTATCACGTCCACCCTACAGATAGGGTGAAGGAACGACCCGGAAGTGCTCCTGGCGACAGAGGACTCCAGTCAACCTTCCCGTAACCACCTTCCAAAAACGGCGGTCTACACGGGGTGGCGTCGGGTGGGCAGGCAATCAACTTGATCCCTTGGGGCAGGGACATTGTGCCTCCCACACACGTGTGCGGAGTGCCTCCTGTGCAAGCTGCACGGTGGAGCACACCGGGGGCACGCGTGTTTACGTGTAAAGGACACCTAAAATGGAGGTCCCCTGTCTTAAGGCTTCCCCTGTCTCTTCCTCCCCTTAGCACTAGTCACCTTGACATATTCACTTATTCGAGTAACTCCTCCCCTCACCCCTTGGAGTGTAAGTCCCGCAAGCACAGCAACTGTGTGTTGCATTCATTCCTGCATCCTCAGGGCTTAAAACAGCTCCTGGAGCCCGGAAGGAGGCACTCGGTCAGTATCTGCAGGATGAATGAGCACATGAAACGGACTCAGATGGTTTTCTCAACAGTGTTACCTAACGGAGAAGAGTGCATGCAGACCATCGGGTAGAATGTAAGGCAAGAGGCAAACATCACTCTTAGGGAAATAGACAACCACCCAGGGCTAGGCTCCAACTGCTACGTAACAACTGTCGCAGGCAGACTATTGTCCCTGGGTGGGTGATGGAGACCATAACTTGTGCAGAGGTTTAGACACTGTGGGGCTGGTGGGAAAGCTACTGGAAGAGGTGGGAAGAACTGGGCCTCAAAGGAAGGAGGAGGAAGAATGAAACTTTCATAAGGTGATGAATGCAGCTGGATCAAATGGCTCCCAGTCAATAGCAAGAGATGACGGGAAACAGGGGGTGACGACTTCTCATGGAGAGGGGGCGGGAAGGGCAGGAGTAGGGGGTCCTTCTGCATCTGCAATGTTTACTTACTTGAAAAAATAAACGGGGAAAAGCTAATGGTTGTTAAACCTCGGGACAGCGGGGGGAGGTAAGTGAGATTTGTTGCATTGTCCATTGTGTTTGGAATATTTACCATTGAAATCACTTTCAAAGGAACACCAAGGACAGTCCATAGTCAGCCCTGAAGGCCAGCGAAGGATTTCTGAGCTTTATCCCATGGTGAATGGGAAATCATTCCACTTTGGAGCAGGAGAGCAACAAGGTAGAAATGGGTTTTTCTGGAAAATAAAGTGGGCGGCACTGAGACACGGTTTGGAGGGGGAAGCACCCATGGGACAAGCCAGCAAGCAGCTCCTACTGAAACCAGACGTGAGGTCCCGGCGCCTGCAGAGAGCGGAGGGGGTCAGGGAGGGGAGGACGGACTGGGCCTCCTATTGCCTGGTGCCGCAGAGCAGCGAGGGCATCTGACCTGGGACGGTCATTCATCCATCCATCCACAAGCTTACCAACTCCTCCGATTTCTATCGGTCACCTATTAGGTTAAAAACATGAGCACAAAGACATGGTTCTTGCCCTCCACGGCTGCCAAATGGGAACTCAAACTGTAAAAGAAGTTACAGGTGCTAGAAGAGTGGTGGTCCCTTGGTCAAAAGGAGCAAGGGGAGGTCAGGTCTTCTGGGGTACGTACTGGGGGCAGGGGAGTCAGCCTACGGCAGGATTGCAGAGGACATATTGCTCTTCATCAACGCTAAGAACTGGCTTTGAATATCACCACCTCCGCTAGTCTGTGATTTCTGAGCACAAGCAACCTCGTATCAATCGCAAATCCCCCAGAACCAGTGTGGGTTCGCTCTAACCACCGCCATCCCGCTGCTGCAGACCTGCATTCTGCAGAGGGAGGTGTCCCCGTCGGGCTGAGGTCAGCCAGATGCAGGAGAGGGAGGGGAAGAACAGCAGCGCATGTGGCAGCAGAGTTTCCTGAGGCCAGGAGTCACGATGGGACAAGAACCCGATGGACAGTGGGAAACAGCACGTGGAATCCCCCCCGGACAATCCCAGACACCCCCTGGACGGAGACTGGGTCTTCCGGAGGGAGGTGAGTCTGAGGGGCTGCACACAGGGACAGCGGCCGCAGACCACGCCCCCAGAGATGCTGGGGAGGGAATGCCTGGGCCGGGCCTGCACCGGTGCCGCACCGGGCCATCGCTGCCATCTGTCCTCCAGACCGAAAGCCTCGCCGGGCCCGTGGGAATCCGTCCAACCAGTAACCTCAGCGAACGGCTCACCACAAAATTGATTCCGTATGAGCATCTCATAGTCTCTCATAAATAGTCGCTCCCAGCCACACACAAAGACAATTAAGACGGATGGGCAGTGGGTCCACTCACTGACCCTGGAAACTTAGCTGACCGGCGTGGCAGCATCTTTACCCGACACTCAGCGGGCCGAGCACCGCCTTCCGGGGCCGACACGACCCACGGGCCCCCGCGGCTCCCCCGCGGCGGCCCTTCCCCAGAAGGAAACCCTGTCTGTTCTCCGAGACCCACGTTGCAGCGGCGAAGCAGCGATGCGGATAATTGAATGCGTTGTTTTCTATTTGATCTGATTTATATCTAATTGATTTAATTTATGCCCTATTACTTTTTGCCGCAGATTTACCTGCCTCATTATGTTTTGCTCGGGCTGATACTAGCACAATCATGTCCCCGAGGCAGACTCCGAATGGGAGCAGGGGTGGGGGGTGGGGAGCACTAGGGATGATTTACGCACCACGCTGCTGGCTTTCAAGCTCCTGTTAGTAGTGGAGCTCTTCTAAACAGAATCTTACCCAGAACTGCACTGTGTATAATAGGTAATGGGGGATCTGCTCTGGGTGAGGTGGGGTGTCTGGCCCAGGGCAAAACGATGTCACAGGGACCCCCAACCCTCCATACTGCCCCCAACACATCGTGGCCGCTGCACAGAACTCCAGGAATGGAAACACAGCTTGAAAACCACCAAATCGGATGAGTGGAATGTTCACAAAAAAAAGAGTCGCATGTGTTTCAATGATTAAAACTAATCCTTGTGTTTCTTTTAAGTTTTCGTGACTGTTACGACAAGTAAGGACTGACGCCCCAGATCAAATTACAGCATGCCCTAGAAACACACAAATTGTCTCCACAAATGGGCAGATAATGTTTTAACACACACACCAGGCCTGATTACGCAAACAAGTATCTTCATTCAAACCAGCCTCCCTGGGAATAACAGTGTCAAACACGTACTGAGTGTGTCCCAGGTGTGTTTCTGTGTTCCTTACACAGATCAGCATTTTCAATTCTTCTACCTATGAATTTCTAGAGTCTGAGACAGGAAAACTCAGTCGAAGAGGGGTCTGAGCCCCTTCCCCAGGTCACCCGCTGGGTGAACAGGTGGGTGGCCACCAGGCAGGCAGTCTGGCCGTCTGGTCTCCAAACACAAAACCAGCCCACCCCTCCTAGAAGCTGTGTCCTTACGTGGCACATGCTGTCAGTGTCCAGACTGAGTATTAGAATTTTATTTTAGAGCTATGTAAAATATTCGCTACAATAAATATCGTCACTTATAAATATGCATTATTCTTCACTCACCACCTGATGTTAAAATCACACAAACAAAATTCACCCTCGACAAATGAAGCCTTGGGCAGGTTGACAAGAAGGGGCTACACAGACAGCACATGGACAACAGGTGGGCCTGGGCTGGCACTGTGTCCCCTCCAGCTCTTTTCTCTACGTTGGTGGCCTCAGAACAAGACCTTACGCGGACATGATGGCTTTGTAGAAATATCAAGCTAAAGCAAGGCTATTGCAAGGACCCTCCTCCAGAATGGCCAGAGCCAGAGGGCCACCTCAGGGAGCTCAGGACCGGTGACTGCCCGCAGAGCGTCTTGCTAGCCTTGCTCAGAAACACCACGCTGCCCCGGGTGTCCATTGGGTTGGAGAACCCCGTGCCCCATCAAACAGCAGCTCACCACTGCCTACTCCCTGTTTCTCCAGAAGCTGTCACTTTGGAAGGCACAACCCAAGAGCCTCATGACAAGCGTGAATCAGCACCCTCTCTCAGTCACACTCCCAATGCCACCATCGATCCCGGCATTAGAGGCCAGGCCTTGCCCCTGCGCACCAGGCCCTCCTTACTCTCAGGTGGCGCGTCTGTGGGGCCAAAGATACTTTTCCACCCAGAGCGGGTCCGGGCAGCTGAGCCGAGACAGGAGTGCCTCCCAAACAGCTGGGAGCCTGCTTCCTGCCAGGGCCTTGTCTCCGGCCAGCCCTCCGAGGGTGGGCCGCACTGCAGTGAGCAGACCCCCAGGTCCAAGCACTGCCCGGGCGGTAGCTGTTTGGAAGGTGCGGATATTTCTTGGATGTGCAAGCCAGGTGTCCACGTGTAAAACCCAGCAGGTGAAGGACAGATCCAGGACGGGAAGACAAGGTGCGCGGTTCAGCTGGTCCTCCGGGCCACACATGTAATCAGGCCTGGGTGGAGCACGCTGTGTCCAGGACTTAGAGAAACCCCCCTCTCCCCGTGTGTCCTCCTGCTGCTTGTTTTTCTTCCTCTTGCCGCCACTCCTCCAGCCGCCACCACCCTCCGCATCAGATTCACGCCAGGACGCCAGCCAGGCACCTGCTCCAGGGACGAGCACGCCTCTGCAGATCAAATGGCCTCTGACGAATAAGAGTGTTAACCATACTCAGCAAAGGCCACCACCACACCACTCACTTTTGGTAAGACTTTGAACGAGTCACTTTCGGCAGCAGCCCGGTTTCCTCCCCCGCACAAGGAACAAGGCAGACCAGCTTATTTCTAAGAACCTTCCAGTCCTACATCCAAGACTCTTTTACTGATAGTAATGTATCTGTAGAGATGCAGAGAACCTAAACAACACACAGGTTCTAGAAAGTGCCAGGTGACGTCAGTGACTGAGGCAGAAATGTAGGCTGATTGCTGTCATTTTTACTAAGCAATGAGAGTTCTTCCACCCTCAGAACCGAGTTGTGCAGAGAGTCCGCCGTCTGCTGGCAGCTGCTTCCAGCCTGTGTGTGCGTGGCCTTATGCTAGAGTCCCATTTAAGGAAAAAAAAAAACTATGGAAAATACAAAAATATCAATGTTGCCTCCAAATAGCCTTCTCCTTGCCCTCCCTCTACCCCAATGCCATCCTGTGTCTTGTTTAGTAAAAATAAGTTTAAGAGTGAGAGACCGTTACTGAAGCAAAGTAAAAATGACATAAAGGGCAAAACGACAGCTACTCCTCCAGCAGAGGCGCCACTTGGGTCTTGAATTAAAAGGGGAGACGCAAGGATACGTTGACATTAACAACGTCGCCAATTACTGCTCACGCCTCTAACCCTCTGTCCGGGCTAGTGGTTCAGAGAATGACAGTAAAGACAGCTTTAGGAAATGCAAGATTTTAACTCTTTGGCCTTTTTCCTTCCTTGGACCCCTCTCTCCTCACAGCCGATAATGTCACATGTCACCAGCGGGACATACACGGGGCAGGGACAACAAAAACGCCAAGAATTCCTCCAGGCTTCAGATGGTCACGTACAGGCACAGCAGGGCACGTGTACTCATCAGAACCGTTCCACGAGGCGGTGAAAGCCATCAGGCTGGAAAGCCAGGACACTGACTCTTGGGACAGGCAGAGCTCCGGCACCTCCACCGGTCATCCTCGCCACCTTGGCCCAGCACGGGCGGTCTGTCTTGTCCAGTGGCGGGGCGGGAGCATGACAGCATGACAGGCACACACACACGCGTACGTGTTCGTCACACGGCTAGCTCATCTTTTGGGGATCTCCCAGAGAACGAAGTATAATGATTTAGTGACTCATTCGTACCGATAACCATACATTTATGAGAGTGAGAAAATATTTTAGAGTAATCCAAAGCACGAGAAGTGATAACAAGGGTAGAGTAAATGTATTTGACATCTTCCTCTGGCCCAATCAAAGGAGATGAAATCAAAGAACCAAAGCAAAATGGGCCGGAGAACCACTGAGACTTTCAGTCTTTGATCTTTTCTCTGGGTTGGATCCCATCACTGATGCAAACCCCCGCCGGGTCCTGCTCTGCGCTTCGGGGATGTGGGTCTGACCCCAACTAGGATGTGACACTCCTTACTCTGCGGTCCTCGCGGTCCGGCCCAGCTTCTCCGCCCGCCCGGCTCAGCAAACCGAGCCCGACGTGTCATATTTTATAAGACCACAGACTCTTTTCATTTATTTATTTCCTTTCATTGGTTCTGATGAGAAGAGAACGGAGGGAGAGAGGAAGAGACACATCGGTGTGAGAGAGAAGCATTGATCGGTGGCCTCTCGCACCAGCCGGGGCCAGGGACCGAGCCTGCACCCCAGGCCTGTACCCTAGCAGGAATCGAACTGGCGACCTTTCCATTGGCAGGACGATGCCCAACTCACTGAGCCCCACTGGCCGGGGCACAGACTCTTTTTAATAAAATGCATCCATGTAATTCCTGTTAGTATTCCTAAAAATGAGAGCGAGAAGGAGAGAGGACAACGAGGCTTCCCGGGGCCGAGGGGCCTCTGTGAGGATCCTGGACAGAGAAAGAGAGCCATGATACTGAAGTCTCGGGATCTGCAGAACCTCCCGAGTTTGCTGACAGTCGGAGCACATGTGTACACACACGCACACATGCACGCACACACCTCATGGCTAGTTCCCGTACCACCCGGAAACTCTGCCCGACGTGCGGTCACAGCCGGCACCTAGTCCGGCTCCATCACACACCATGGCTCTGTTCTCGCCGCCCTAGCGTGGCACCGGGCCCAGCCTGGGACTCCTAGGGCCCACCCAGCCACCCCATCCCCACTGCCTCTCACATAGTGTCTTTCCAGACTGAAACTAGGACTCGTGGGCCAGAAACACTCTGACTCGCAGACACTTGTCCTGCAAGAGGTTTCCGTTGTCTCACGAGGCTGAAAGGAAAGCAGGAGTCAAACACACGAGCAGCCTGAGTTCAGATCACACCTCCTCCCCTTCCCTCTGCTTCGCCCTGTGTTCTCCAAGGAGGCCTCTCTGCATACAGTAAGAAACCAATTACTGCTCCCTTATTTCTTAAAGACTGGTAACCAAGTGGGCTCCACGCTTTCAACTACTGCCATAACCAAATGTACTTACACATTCAAACAAGATTTCAGTTCTCGGGCCCCGGTGTCTTTCCCCACAAAACTCTTGTTGCCTTTAAAGCGGCAAATGCTATAACCCAAGGGGGCTATGCTCCCACCTCTGGGTTTATTCTGTTCAGGGATCCATAGGCTACTTCAGAGTTCCTAGTTCCGACAACGTAGTAAGTCAAGCCCCATTGCTTCCTGGGTGTTCTCAAGAAATACCCTGAACTCCCTGCATTTCCGTTTAATACTAATTTTTTAAAAGATTTATTTATTTATTTTTAGAGAGGGAAGGGAGGGAGAAAGAGAGAGAGAAACATCAATGTGCAGTTGCTGGGGGGCTGTGGCCTGCAACCCAGGCATGTGCCCTGACTGGGAATTGAACCTGCGACACTTTGGTTCGCAGCCCACGCTCAATCCACTGAGCTACACCAGCCAAGGCTAATACTAATTTTTTAAATGTATACGGTCTCCCCTAAATTTCTACGCATGTGTGCTTTCTATAACTATGAAGTTTGTCCAAAGGATTTGGCTTCCCACTTTGGGTTAATTATGCTTTTCTGAATCATCTTTAATTACCTGCCATCTGGCTACGAACCAGCAGCGCGCAGCAAAAGCACGCCGCAGCCGCTCCCACTTCAGTCGCCCTCAGGCACTCCCCAAACCTGCTGACGGAGGGACAGATCAGTCGGATTCCCGAAACCGGGGGATGTCATCCATTTCCTCTCCCAACACGTTTCCATGGGTAAAAATCTACACACTCTGTTTGGATCAAGGTTGCAAAAATAGGCCACTGATGAAGAAGATGAACGAACAGCCGGAAAAAAATCCAGGTTTCTAAACAAGTACCTGAACGAGGAGTTCAAACACCAGTATCACCAGGACTCAAAGAGGAAGCTGAGGAAATTTGCCAAAAGGGAAGTGCGAGGTGGTAAGGAGGGTGGCAGCCCACGTGAACACCTTCGCCAGAACAGCCCCCATGTATCCGGCGCAGGGCCCGCCACAAAGACCTAAAAGCAGCCCAAGGTCTGGCTAGGTCGCCCAGCAGCCTAGGAATCAGCACAGGCGAGATGACTCACCCCTCAGCAGCTTGGAGAAGAACGCTCCGCTCCGTCCAACTGAATCCCCCCAGCCAGCGATGGGCGGGCATTTCCACCCTGGGGCTGTGCCCTGCATCCCTGGGAAAGACCCCGAGGGCAGAGCTGATCTACCTCCTGCCGGACCCGCTTTCACCCTGAGCTCACCGTGTGAGGAGCTGTTCCATCTGGCATGTTAAAGGAACGTCGGAGAAGTTAAAAGAACACAAACACAATCTACAAACAGGAAACGTCTTGGGATACATCAGAATCAGAACATGTGATGAGAGGGAAGAGAGGGTTGCAGAAGACACCCCAAATTGCAAGGAAATTAAGTAGAGAACACTTCTCAAGGTGACAATAATGGAAAATAAAAACAAAAATGGACCAGAAGGAAAACTTCTAAACTCGGCCACACGCCCTCATGTACGCCAAGAGCTGACCTGTGGCCGTGGTATTTGAACCAGCTACACCTGTGTGAGGATTATCATCGCCATCTCTGGAATCCACGGGGCTCTGGCTGAGAACCACTACTCTGGTACCTAAGTTACGGCAGAGGAGTGGGTGAGTCTACCAACTACTAGGCTCGCAAGAATCACTACCTAAATAATAAAAATAGACCCTGGTTGTAAACTCATTGAAGAAAACAAAGCACAGCAAATTCATAAAATAGTAAAATACATTATTTAAAAATACATAGCCACTCTTTCACCCTCATTTGTTTTGTTTTGTTTTAAATCATAGTAAATTTACTCTAGGACAAAAACAGTCTTTTTTTTTTCATCTGTACATAAGATGAGATTCCTCACTTGAATTTTTTAAATACTCTCAACAAACAACAGAAGTCGGGGTCCTGCTGTCTTGGGGTGAGTGGCATCTGTCCCCCAAACAGGAGGGAGCTTCAAATTCCTCCCCTCTTTTCCAGCCCCTTCCTTCCTTTTCCAAGATGTGGTTTGGTCAGCTTTTCTCTTTGCCTGTGATGACGATTTTCCAAAGGGAATGGGGGATGCAAGAGGGAGTCCAGATCCAAACTAGGCTCAGCAGCTGCGGCGCCAGGTCCGGTCCTGGTCCGAGCGCTAGCGGCACGCCAGTCACCAGCAAGGACGCATTCAGAAAAGGAAGAACTTGGGCACCAGGCCCCTGGAGGGTCAGAGCTGGCCCAAGGACCTCTGCGGGGGAACCAATTTGGGGGCTATTAGGAACAGCCTCACTGTTATTTTTTTAAAACCAGTTTTATTTTAACCTCTTCCACAAAACCTGAAAATGCAAAATATCCCAGATCCAGAAGGGACCTGGAGCACCATCGAGTTCCAACCTTCATTTCATGAACAGAACCTGCAGTTCCTCTGGGACCAGGCCACGCTCCTTCAGGGTCCCCTCCGCCCACACCCTGCCAGTGGAAGCCCAGCGGACCCCCTGACTCAAACCAGGCGCCTGCCGGGTCTCCCCAGGAGGCCCGTTGGCTGTGTCCTCTCAGGGGACAGCGGGCAACCTTGCACGCTACTGAACGAGCAGAGTCAGAAGCGGCTTCTCCCCAGACAGCGCCCTGAGGTCACAGCCGGCCTCCAGCAGGAATCTGTGTGGAGTACGGTAAGAACAGTTATGATGCTGTGTGGTCTGTTCTCCAGACTTTTTTGTCACAACACTAGTCCCGGTAGCCTGTCTTCATAAGACTTCAAGATTTTCCTGTTTTGCAATTGTCTGCATCTCTCCATCTGGCCGAAGAAGACACTATTCTCATTTTAAAAAAAAGAGAGAGAGAGAGAGCGAGGGAGAGAGAGAGACAGCTACTGATGCACAGAAGATGCGTTCTGCACGGGGCACCTATGGACACGTGTCCCAGGTCAGCCTTTTCGAGAAGCTATCCAATTCCTCATGGCAGACACTAAGCTAATGGGATTGCACGCAATTAGTTAAAAACACGGACAATCTCACAGACTCCAGGGCATCTGCTTTCAAATGCTCCATTTCTCAGAGTCCACAGTCGACCAGCTTGGAAAAGGTGTGTCTCCTTTCTTACACGGAAAACCCACATAACGATGGTGGGTTTTCCCACTGGTAACAAACCGTGGCAGAGACCAGCACCACGTCTCACCACCCTACGTGGAAGAAAGCAAGCTGGCCCATAGGAACCTGCACCCACCCACCCCACACTGCCCCAGGGCATGGAGGGACTTCCCCGTGCACCCCACCAGGCCACTCCGGACGCCGTGGGTTCCCGTGAGAAAGCCCTGGCTCTGCCGCCGGTACCCTCTGCACAGGCACAGGGCACACCTGCAGGGAATCTCCCAGGGATTCAGCTCAAAACTCAGAGGCTTTGTGAAATGCTGCCGAGGGCTCTAAGTTAGGCAGCCTTAACTTCCTCCCTGGGAGAGCTTGTGGGAGAAATGCGGGGGAGGCTGACAAACCTCTGCGCTGCGAGGAGCGAACGGAGAGATGAAATGGGGTGCAGCTGGGTGGTGGGGCCAAAAAGGCTCTTTAAGCCTCACATAAAAATATTTGCATTTATAACTTCACACATGCTTCTATATGCATTATATATAATGTATACTATAGTGCATATATTACATACAACTACATACCATATATCATTTGCAGTATACATGTTATATAAGCATGTGTGTGTGTGTGTGTGTGTGTGTGTGTGTGTGTGTGTGTGGAATGACTTCCACAGGGAGATAAGGAAGCAGGAAAAGGAAAGATCCCCAGAGGCCAGGCACATGGTGCAAGGACACGTTCAAAGATGCAGGAGGGGCCGTATAAGCCAAGGTCAATGGTTTGTTTCCATCGGCTGAAATCTGGGAACAGCCCAGAGCTCCTCCCGGCCTCCGTGGGCAGCAGCCGTGGAGCTGGACTTCGGCAGGGAAGTCCTGGGGCTGGCAGGGGAGTGGGCGGAAGTCCTCAGCCACTCACAGAAGCATCTGTGCCTTGCAAATACGGGCCACAGAGGACGTGATGCATGTGTTGGAGGGGACAGCCACCCACTAAGTAGTCCGAGACACATTGGGACAGACGGTTGAAGGCCTTCGAGACACTGAAACCCCCATAGTAAAAATAACAGCAGTACGCACAGCCAAGTGCTTGCTACCATCTGTTATAACATGTTTCTTCGTATTAACTTGGTTCATCCAGGTAACAGCCCTGCAAGGTAGGTAGTATTATCCTCATCCCGTAGCCCAAATATTAAGTGGTGCCCAGCTAGGACGTGGCTGAATGAGGATTCCAGCCCAGGGTCCACATTCTCAACCGGAACCTGATCTGTGAATCTGATCAAGTGCGTTCTTCAGTGGGATAACTGAGCAGAACACTCCCTTCCCACCCAACGCTCTGCGGCCACAGCCCTTCCGGCCCTTGCTGCCCAGCTGCATGTGCATTCCGGAACGGCTCACCTGTCGGCTGACGTGTGTCAGCGTAAGTTCTGTCTTTCCCCAAAACAAGATTACGATCTCCTGAATGGCGAGAGGTAGAAAGGAATCTTGTAGACAGCCCACCACCCGGAACACACGGACAATGTTCATTCCAGGTTAAGTGGACAAGAAACAAGACTCTGAATTAGCGCACGGGAGTTTAAGTGTCAGTTTTGCGTCTTATTCACTGGGACTTTGGGCAAAGTATTGACCTTCCTTCCTTTCCTTCTTCTGTAACATGGACATTGCGAGAGAAGCAACGCATACAGTGGAGCTTAGCGCTGCTCCCAGCACACAGTAAGCCCCCAACAGATGCCAGCTCTCATTAATAACCAAGCTTTCTTCCAGCTGAAAACACTGTCATTGCCGGATCTCCTCCTCCTGATGGACAGCCCCTCCCTTGACAAGAGGCCCAGTTCACCTCGCTGCAGATGACCATCCTCAGCAAAGGTTGGCATCGGAATCTCTACCCAACTGAGCTCCATGAAAGGGGTGTTTGGAAATGGGACGCGTATTTAACACAATGCAGAGGGACACTGGCATTCGGTGGGCTGCATGGCCAGGATGTAAAACATCGCGCATGCTCAGGACTGCCCCACACAGTGGAGACCTTCCCTGCTCAAAATACTGATAGTGATTCCCCTGGAAAAAAAAATGCAGCTCTGCTTGGGAAATATTTTATACATGGGACAGCAGACAAAATCAACTCCGTAAACAACAGGTCAAGGAGGTGAGCCATTCAACACCAGTTAGGAAATCACCAGTACCTCCTTATGCTTTCGGGGGGTCCTGCAGGGAGGGGGATCTGGTTGGCTAAGGCCAGGGTGTCCTGCACAGCGTCACGGACCTCCTGCAGCTCGCTGGGGGACAGCCGGCCCATCAGGGGACTCAGGTCACAGCCCTGCCACCGGAGAAGCTGCTCCTGCAAGTCTATCTCCCTTCTCAGCTGTTGATCTTTCGCTTCCAGCATAGACATCCGGGCTTGGAGGGCTGCGATTTCTTTCTGCAGAGAAAGGAGAGACCAGATTTTGTAAATTAGCCCTGCGGGCGGCAGACGGCTCTGCTGACAGGTCGTTTGAAGGCGAGTCCTCCTCGTGCACAGAACCCGTGCCGTCCCCCTTCTGCGGCTGGCAGACTTGGGGAGGTTTGCTGAACTGGAAAAAGCACGCCAGCTTTCTATTTCTGATTAGTTGGCATAAACAAAAGCATTCCCTCCCGAGCACTAAGTAACTACAGGGGTGAGCCCACAGTTTGTCTTAGAAGAACCCAGCAAAAAAATACAAACGATTTACTTAAAGTGGAAGAGCGAGAACACAGGGCAGCAAATGCCACGCACCCCAGATACGAGCTACACAGGCCACGCAAGTCACAGATCACAAAAGAAACGCTACCAATCTTCGGCTGGGTTGTCCCCAAACGTGAAAAGTTAGCGTGCAAAAAAATAAGAGTGGAAATCCTGGCGTGTTGGGTCCACAGGATTGAGAGACTAATGAGATGCTACAGATCGTATGAGGCCGCCTCGAGTTCATAAAAACATTAAATATATTTAATTCCCGCTAACATCGCAAACCAAAATCCAAGGACTTCAGAGAGTGTTATCCGGTCTCGAGGTCAACGATTAAAAGGAGCAGCAGGTAGCTGCACACCCAGTGTGTGTACCAGTTACGGCAGATAAGATGGCATCTCGCTGCCCCCGGGCTCCCACATTTGAAACGAGACTCTTTTCATTAGCATCCTCCTGAGCCGGGTGCAGTGTGGTTTCTGGCTGATAAGAGCACAGCTCTGATCCTGGGGGTCCCCCCATCTCCTGCCCATGTTCTCTCAACCCCAAGGTTAGATCACTTACAACGTCTACCTCCTGACCCTACTTCCCACTGCGGGGTGGGGAGACAGAAGAACTACTGAGGATCTCCCACCAAGACGCGCTGAGAAGAAAGAAACACACCCTGGCCGGTGCCACACTCTGGCCGGTGCGGCTCAGTGGGCTGGAGTGTCATCCTGTAAACCGAAAGGCCGGGGCATATGCCTAGGTTACGGGTTTGGTCCCCTGGCCCCCGGTCGGGGCACGTGCGAGTGGCAACTGATCGATGTTTCTCCCTCACATCGATGCTTAGCTCCCTCTCTCTCTCTCCCTTCTCCCCTCTCTAAAAAAGCAATAAGCATGTCCTTGGGTGAGGATTAAAAAAAAAAGAAAAGAAAGTAGGAGTATTATTGATATGCCTCCCAACTAACTTCCTTCCCACTTCCCCCTTTGACTTCCCTTACCCTATTGTTTTCTTTCTTTTTGTTTTTTCAGTTTTTTAAACTGTGGTAAAATACATTGAACGTGAAATTTACCATCTTAGCCATTTGTAAGTGTCCAGGTCAATGGCATTCACATTGTTGCATAACCGTCACCACCGTCCATCTCCGGAACGCCTTGATCTTGCAAAATGGAAACCCCGCTCCCATCAAACACCACCTCTCCGTTCCCCCTCCCCAGCCCTACACACACCATTGTACTGCCTGCCTCTGTGAATCTGACTCTTCTAGGCACCTCATGGAAGTGGAACCACACGGTACTTGTCCGTTTCTGACTGGCTCGTTTCACTCAGCATAATGTCCCCAAGGTTCATCCATGTTGTAGCGTGTCAGAACGTCCTTCCTGTTTAAGGCTGCGTAACATTCCACTGTACGGATGGACCGCCTTTTCTCCGTCCATTTATCTGATGGTAGACGCTTGGGCTGCTCCACCTTTCGGCTATCGTGAATGATGCTGCTATGAACACACCTCTCTGAGTCCCTGCTTTGAATTCTGGGCACAGACCCAGAAGTGGATCTGCTGGGTCACGTGGTGGTTCTACTTTCAATTTGCTGAAGAACCACCAACCGCTTTCCACAGTGGCACTACACCCTGGGCTTAACACAGGAGTCCAGTGGTCCCCCACTCCAATCAGAGAAAAGCCCAAGTCCCTACAAAGGCCCGCAAGACCCCAGAAGGCCCCTGCATCTATGAACTTCTCTCTCTTCTCCCCACCTGGCCTCCGGGCCGCCCGTGGAACACGAGAGGCCCATGCCCGCCGCAGCTTCCACACGGCTGTTCCCTCTGCTGGGGACACTCTCACTGGGCCCTCTGCAAGGCCTGCCCTCTCGCCTCCTTCAAGCTTTTCCTCCACCCTCATTCCTCAACGGCAGACCCCACCCATCCCCTGCTCCCCATCACCTGGGGCTGTGCCCTGTGGCTCCTACCACCTACAAAATACTAAGTATGTAGTTAGGTAGTTATAATTACATAACTGCCGGCTGCCCCAACGAGGTGACGGTGCTCCCGGAATACGTAAGTGCTCAGTTCACTGGAGAATACTTTCCAATTGTGAGGACTTCTGCTTCCGTTGCCCCCTGCCATCGCAGGCATCCGGCTGGGCCAACTCAGACGACAAGAATACTCTGCGTGAGGGGCTGGGAATGCGGGCTGTCCAGCCACTTGCCCAAGCTCCCATGAACTTGCCTAGGTCCATAGCACTAACCAGAGCCGAAGCCTGGGTTTGGACCTGGGTTTGGACCTGGGTGCTCCCGTCCTCCGCTCCTTCCAGAAGTCAGCGTGCCTCCAGTCCGCGTTTCCTCGCTGCTCCCCAAGCCTGCCACCGGGCCTCCGGGCTCCAGCAGGTGCAGACTTGGCTTCACTGTGCCTGCCTCTCGGGGGGCCCTGTCAACTTCCAGGGCTCCCCACGGCCTCGGCTTGAGCTCAGTGCTGTCCTAGGTTTCTAGCCCCAGGGGACCCGTCCACTGCTCGGGGCCACCTGGAGCTCCCACACGATGCCTGCCCGTCATTCCCAGACCCGCCTGCCTCGCTCAGCCCCTGCTCACTACTCCGCCTCCTAACAACGGCTACTCACAGTCCGGCTCCACAGGAATTTCATAAGGGATTTCTTTCTGCCTGGAAAAGAACCTTCCAAAGGTCACAATGATAAGAGGTGACAAATTGCCCTGGCAGGCCGGGAAGCACTTTCAAAGGTAATGAGGGATGTCAAAACCCGTGCGAAGGCTGCCGGGCGCCAGCCCCTCATTTGTAATGAGACTCCCACACGCCCGCCCGGTGTCTCCACCAGGCCTGCCCTTTGCACGCGCCGGGGACAGCCAAGCGCTAATCACTACCCCAGCGAAGAGCCACCTCACCGCCTTTGGCTTAGAGGGATGAGAAAAACGCTTCCCACTTCTCGAATATTCCCCACCTGCTTACCTGCAGTTGCTGCTTTTCTTGAAGAAGCCAGTCCCGCCTGGTGATGGCCACACCCAGGGGGTCCTGAGCTGGGGGCTCCACTCCGAGTGGAGCTGGGGCGTCCTCGCCGCCCGCCCTGGAAATAAAACAGATGTGGGTACAGATACGGAGACGCTGAAACTCTCTGGTCTCCAAGAACGGGAAGAGAAAGGAATTTCACAGAGGGGTCCCCAGCTGTCCTGGTCTGTAGGAGGGTCACAGGGGTGAGGTCCCTCAGGTAAGTCTCTGTTTTAATGACCATCTGTTGGGACTTTGGCTTTTTCTCAGAGCCAGTCTGCTACTGCTGGCCCTGTACCACCCACTCCCGCGGCCCCTAGTCACGCGTGGCTACTGCATGCGCTGAAAGTTAAAACACACCAGGCTGTAAAAATCCAGTAAGAAAACAGAGTACAGAACGTCTCACTAATGATATTTCATGGTCGTTCCACATTGGAGTATTTTTTTATATTGAGCTGAATTAAATATATTTTAAACTACTTTTACAGGCTCCTTTTTTTTTTCAACATGGCTGCTAGATCACTTGAGATCACGGCTGTGGCCTGCATTACATGTGAGTGGACAGCCCCGCGCTGACCGTCCCGACAGAGCCCGATTCCAGGGCTGACCTTGGCCGTGGAGATGAAGATGAAGAAGAGGCATGACTGGTTTGCCGGTGCTGAGGTCAGGGCTTCTCAGAAATATTTCGCTAGAAAACTGTCAAAACTGCTTCAAGCCTGTTTGACTCTCTCTTATTCTGGCAGGAACTGGCCTGCTAGACGGAAGTCACGCCGGCGAAATGCGGTTCAGGCTGGAGCCCTCACCAGAGCCGGGGGGTTGCTCTGCAGAAGTTTCGTAGGTAACTATCATCCAAGGATGAGAAATTCATCCTTAAAGTATTTGATTTCTAACTCCACGCAGTGGGATGGAAAAAACTGTTCCCTAGGCAAAACTATGTCAACCAGTCAAGGAAACCATGTCAAAGAAAACACCGCAACTACAGTTAAAAGGCCAATGACAAGCTGTGATAGAAAAAAAGGAAATCTCACTAATTTCAAGAGTTCTAGCAGATCAAGGAGGCAAGAGCTCATCTATCAGAAGTTCAAAAGAAGGAACTGCCAAGGGTTCATTTGTAGCCCTTTTTATCAGTGAAGATGGTTTTCAGTGCAAATGCAGGCAACAGAAGGGATCATTTTTCACCCAATAAACTGGCAAAAGTTTACATTAAGCATCATTCCTTGGTGAACACAGGAAGTAAGAATTAGACTTAACATATAATACAACTTTGAATCTTACAGCCCCACTTCTAGAAATTCGTTGTATGTAAATAATCACAGATGCACACAAAGATTAGTTACAACAATGCCACGTTTTTTCTTAAGGGACAGAAACTGAAAACTCTGCAACTGTGGCCCAAAGTGAAGACGAGAACAGTAAACCACGGCACAGGCCCCTGAGGAGAGGGCACAGCCACCAAAACTGGGTCGAAGGAGCGGTACATACATGGAACATGTTCACTCTGCACTGCTATTGTTAAAGCAGGCATCATGGTCACATGTGTCTTATGAACCAACTGACATAGAAACAATGTGCACCCTGGTCAGTGTGGCCCAGCTGGTTGGAACATCGTCCCGTAACCGAATTGCGGGTTCAATTCCCAGTCACGGCACATGCCTGGGTTGTGGGTTCGATCCCTGTCCCGGGTGCATACGATCCCCAGTCTGATGTGTACAGGAGGCAAGCAATCGATGCTTCTCTCTCCCCCTCCTCTCTCTCTAAGAACGCAGTGAAGAAATGTCCTCAGGTGAGGATTAAATGGATAAATAATGTGTACAAAATAGATGATGGGAAAATATCCAGCAATTCTATCAGGTCTTATCTCTGGGTGATAGGATGACTTCTTTCAGCCAATCTTTTCTAAGTTTTCTGAGCACATCCTGTACTTTATAACTGTAGTAGAAATGTTTTCTACCATGTGCACTCAGTAACTGCTTGAATTTCCTTCAATATTTTGACACAGTCAACCTGCAGTAGCCCTTGGACAGAGCAGACCTGTACTGTGTTTGAAAGAAACCCCATCCATTCATTAACGGTCAAGGGCGTCTCTCTGCAGAGAAGCAGCCACCTACAGCTTCTGACGGCCCAAGGCGTGAGGTAACCGCCCCCCTCCCCCAGAAGCTCCTGCCACAAGGCCAGACCGTGGCTGCCACACGCGTGTGCACCTCAGGGCTCACCGAGCAGAAGCGTGACGCTGCACGTTCTCATTTGTACCTCCGCTGGGCCTCACCACCTCCGCGTGTCTTCAAAAAGAAAACGAGTCACTGGCCCTCATACGTGCTGTGCTTTGTGTCCCTTCACTTCTAACCCACTGCATGCATTCATTCAGAAAAGGGACAAACATTATTAACTTCACCTCCTATGCACCATGGGCTGTGCTTGAGTGCCAGGGACACAGCCATAAACAGATGTGCGTCCCACACAGAGCAGGGGACACGCACGCTCCACCGAGGCTCCGACCACCAGTGCAGGAGCTGAACGGTGGAAGCGACTCTCCCACTTCCTGAGTCTTCGCGTGGCACTTGAAACACATGAGCCCACCTAGCACTGCAGTGCAGCGGCCCTGACGGTTTTAGAGACCTTGGCAGAAAGTCCCTCGCTCAGCTTTTCTCAGCTAGAGCAGCAGCTATTGAAAAAAGAGCCTGGCTCGTATTCCTGGGTTTCTCTGAATCATCTTTAAAAATGCTTACTCATTGTAACACACCACACGACTTAGACATTTATTTTAAGGCCTGTTACTCTGAGTTCCATGTGCTTAAAGGCAAATAACAGCAGAAATAGTGAAAATGTCAAATGGGTAAGAGTAAAAGAAACTCATACGAACTGAGAATTTACTGTACCGCGGACCCGATCGTTTTTACCACACTCTCCTCTCACCGTGGGCATTATCGCTACAGCTTTATCAATGAGGAGACCGTGTCACGGAGGCTCAGTGACCAGCCCCCGGCCACACAGAGAGCAGTGAGAGAGGGGAGGGGTCGGCAGTGCCTGCAGCTGCTCCCACCAGCCAGTCACGGCTCTCGGCAAGATTATAACCTTCTGCTTCCTCCTGGCTTCCGGTCCTGTGCACCCACACCCTTGACCGAGTCCCTTGCTCTCTGTCCAACAGGGGCAGCCGAGAGCGACAGGCAGGACTCAGCACCCGCTGGGAGACAGACAGACAACCACCGCTCCAGACGCAATTTCTCCTTTTTCTGGCCGTGCATCCTTGGACTTACCAAAGCCGTCTGAACTGCACCCTCTTCACTTTTGAGGAGGAAGAGGGTGATGATAATAGCTTCCCTGTACAGCGGATCATGGGGGTCAAATCCACTGGGCACCTACTGTGTGCAGCCCCTTCTGTCCGCAGAAAGCTTGCTATTGGCTATCTTGTGTCTCCGTGTTTGTGCCAGGAAATGCACTGGGTTCCTGTGCAGTGGGCACGCTGTCCTACGCCGGGTGACGAAGGTTAAAGACGGGATGCTTCTGTTCAGAGTTTCCTCACAAAATTTAAAATGGAACCGCCTGTGGCCCAGCAACTCCACTTCTGGGTATATGTCTGACAAAATCCAAAATACATGTACCCGTGTTCACTTTAGTATCACCTACGACAGCCACGCTATGGGAGCAACCCAAGCGCCATCAGCAGAGGAGCGGATAAAAGAAGCTGGGAACATACACACAATGATCGTCCTTGGTCAAAAAAAAGAATGATACCTTACTGTTTGCGACAGCACGGTGGACCTTATCATGCTAAGTGAAATAAGTCAGAGAAACACAAATACCATATCATTTCACTTATATGTGGAATCTAAAAAATAATAGCAATAGTAAATGAACACACTAAACAGAAACAAACTCACAGATAGAGAACAGACTGATGGTTGTGGGGGGTGGGGTCAGGAGGCTGCGTGGAAAAGGTAAAGGGAGTAGGAAGTACAAATTGGCAGCTACAATTTAGTCACAGGGATGTAAAGTACAGCATAGGGAATGCGGGTAATAATACTGTAATAACCAGGTACAGTGCCAGGTGGGTCCTGGAAATACCAGGGGACACTTGTGTAAATATATGATTGTCTAACCACTGTGCTGTACACCTGAGACTAATACAAAATAATGCTCAATGTAAAAAAATAAATATACTTTTGATTAAAAAAAAAGATGGATATGCCCTGGCAGGTATGGCTCAGCAGTTGAGTGCCAGCCTAGGAATCAAAGGGTCGCTGGTTCAATTCCCAGTCAGGGCACATGCCTGGGTTGCAGGCCAGGTCCCCAGTAGGGGGCACACGAGAGGCAACAACATATTGATGTTTCTCTCCCTTTCTCCCTCCCTTCCACTCTCTAAAAATAAATAAATAAAATATTTTAAAAATAAATAAATTTTTTAAAAACAGGGACTATTTCTGCAGATCTTTAGATGTCATAGAGAGGGTGTCTCTGGAACGGAAACACCGTCATCTGCCGGATGTCCCCGGGAACTGGACGCGCCTCCTCCTCCTCCTCCGAGCCCCAGAGCTCCCACGGCCACCTGCCCTGGACTGGGGGCCTCGGAGCCAAGAGACTGCGCCATCTCACGCTGGTGTCCCCACTACGCAGCACGGAGCAGGGGGCCCTGCACATATTTGTTGAATGATTTAATGAGTCCATGGCCTGGAAAATCCAGAACTTGTTTACATGCAGCTTTCTATTGCATTAGATCACTTCTTTGCACAAATGTATTTCCCAATTTGCTCTGTTTATGCAAATATTGTTTCCCGGATTTCCTAAATAGATACCATCTGGGTCGGGATGGGAGCTATTGAAGGAAATCAACATCTAATTGAAATTAGCTCAGAGCAGCTACAGGTGGGTCACTGGGAATTCTCCCCATTATGGTTAATCACATTCATTACTTAATCCGTCAGGAAAGCCCTGGTGATTAACCAAAACCCCTCTCCCTGCCGCTCGGGCTTTGACTCGGGGGACGGAGAGCCGTCCACAGAGGGCGGCGCAGTGGCCCCGGGACTCGCGGCAGCTCGGTGACGACGCAAGGGACGGGCTTCCAGGGTTCAGACCTCAGTCCTCGGAGCCCCCGCCTCGCCCTTCAACAACATCGTTCCCTTTCTACTTAATATTCTCAAGGCGCAGTCCCCAGCGTCTCCCTGCAAATGAGAGTCGCTGCCGTAAACTAATCCGTGGGTACAAGCCGCACGTCCCTCGGGGGCGGGAATCACAGCAGGAGGGTGGGACGTCAGGACAGCAGGTAGGGCCGGGGAGGGGAGCTCAGACCCCAGGCTCAGCCCCGAGGGGTCATGCAGGCCCCCATCAGGGGCTGCCCACAGCTGGAAAAATCCTGGCCTTCCTGCTTTCGTCCTTTCCCTAATTGTTTAAGGAAGGATGAGACCGTCTGCAGAGGGAGATCCCGCAACCCCTGGACACGGTGGAACTCCACCTTTCAAGGAGAATGTTTTCCATTCCAGGGACTGCGCTCACCACATGACTTGTGTGAGGAAAGGCTGAAACACCAACTAGGTGTCAGCATCCCCTGAGCCCGGTGGTGAAGGAGCGTGTGCCTGTGATGAGCCTGCACGGCCACCTCCTCCCAGGAGCGCTCCGGTGCCCACCCTTCACTCGCAGGGCCGCCTTCAGGACCCTCTGGAGAATGCCAGCGAGGCAGAGCAGGGGCCAGACAACCCACCGCCAGGACGCAGCGCAAGATGGCTCATGGCGGGTGCTGTGGTTTGCACAGTTGTGTATAGAACGCAGTTGTGTGTACAACACAGACAACAACAACAACAACGATGGCAGGCTTCACTGTGGGAGAAAAATCTGCTGTGTTGGGGGAATGCTGTGATTTGAGTGAAGGCAAGGACCCGGGCTCTCGAGAGACCAGTGCTCTCGGCGTCACAGTTAAGGACACCTCCGTGGAGGTGACTGTTTCTGGCAGCGGGAGCTGAGTGCGGCCATTCAGAATACCTCTGCTCATGGCTGCCCCTACAGATGCCCATTCAATCAGACTCTCCGCACGTCACCTGGCTGACCTGTTCCCGTCTCCCCCTATCCGGAAGACGGTGATAAAGAAGCGGTTTGCATGAGTCACAGAAAATCACTGATGCGCTTTAAATGCAACAGCCTTAAGCCAAGGAGGCCACTCTGACAGCACAATCCGTTACTGCGGAGTCGCCCAGTCAAGCGATGTGGGTCACTTTATAGCTCTTGCTTTGTGTATAAGCTCTGGGGCCAGAGAGCCAGGAGGAAGGAGTAAAAGTCAGAGCCCGTAGGAAACGGAGCGTCGTCGTTTCAAACGCAGCAGTGCGCACCCTGCCCGAGGAACGCGTGCATGTTTATCCGGGTTTATAACAGCTACGCCGTGGGTTTCAGGACAGACTTCGGTTGGATTTGAGTGAAAGGGTGACGTGGAAGACCGTATCTGGGAACTTCTATTCGTAGTCCACCAATTCTGGAACAAGTTCGGAGGAGCCCTCGGTGGCTGCCTCAGCTTGCTCTTCTCCGCCCTCCTCCCTCCCTTCTCGTCCGGAGGCGGCGACAAGGCTCCGCAGGGAGCTCCTGGGAATGGGGCACGCGGCACACGCTGCCCATCCGGTGCCCATCCGACTCCTGGCGTGCTGCCCATCCAGCGCCTATCCGACTCCTGGCGCACTGGCAGCAAGGACCATTTTTAGGTTATATCGTAACAGCGCTCTCGTATTTCCAGCTCTGGTGAAACGTGTCCGTAACAACTGTCCCCTAGTCTTTCTGCAGTGCACCCTCACCTCACTCCATCTGTGACCTGACAGCTGACCGTCACTGAATCCCACGGCCTGGTGTCCCCCACGTGACAATGAAATGGGCACAAAGAACCACGTGTTTCAAAGGGAACAGAAGGAGAACTAACCAGAGGAAAAACGGCTCCGTCCAGGAGCATCACGAGCTACACAACATTTACCTCTGTCCATCAGAAAGGCAGTGTGGGCGCAGGAAACACGGGGATGGGAGACCAGTGTGCCACCTCGACAAGGCCCCCGGAAAACTACTGTGTATCTTTGTTCTTACACGTAGCTGTATTGTACTTCCTTGTGTTTTAAGTTGGCCATTGGTAGGGGGGTCTTTTTAAAAAATCCTTACACAATGACGTGCCTATTGATCTTAAAGAGAGGAGAAAGGGAAGGAGAAAGACAGGGAGAAAAACATTGATGTGAAAAAGAAACATCGAACCCCTGCCTCTTTTAAGCACCCCGACAAAGTGAGCCCACAACCCAGGCATGTGCCCTGAGCAGGAACCGAACCCATGACCTCTCCATTTATGAGCCAATGCTCTGACCAACTGAGCCGCAGTGGCCAGGCTGGGGAAGGGTCTTTAATAAGGACATTGTACACACACACACGATTTAGTTGTACATATGACCGATTTTAATGTGCACATGGGCAAAGGCCCAACAGGAAAACACATAGAATGTATAGTCTAAGCTTGGGTTCTCTTAATAGCAAAGCCTGAGACCAGGATCTGGGTTGGGGCTGATTTTTGGAGAAGTGATTCCCATAAAACTAGGAGCGAGGGAGTGAGAAAGAGGAAAAGCAGATACTCAGTGTGTTGTTGAGCTGATCACCACATGGGTGACCGGGGCTCAATCCTACAAAGAACCTTCTGGATAAAGGAACTGGAGAGCCACGGTGGGCAAACAGGGTCTGCATGCCCACCATCCCCTGTGGGAAAGGTGCGTGAGCTTCCTATGAATTGAGGAGACGTCACAAAAGCTAACCTCACAAGTGTGCCGCTGGGCAAGGGGCCCCCGCGGAAAGGGGCTCAGTCACATGTGAAAAGTGGTGGCTGCCCAGGTGGGGCGAAGAGGGCTCCATTCTCACCAGGGTCTGGGTGGCAGGAGGACCCCGTGGCACCCACTGGGGAACCCACACATGAGTCCCTTTAGAGAGCAGGTGAGTCAACCTCCAGCAGCCGGAGAGGCAGCAGCAACCACGAAGGAGAGGGTCACAGGTGCCAGACGGGGAAAGATGTGAACTGGGTGTATAATTACGTTCCAAACTGGACGGATGAACGAACATCAGCACTGAAAAGGCCCCAGACATTTCTGTTATCTGCCCAGGATGGCATAAAGAACCGGGAAAGATGGATTCACCGGCACAGCGGAGACTGGAGGGGAGGGAAGCCACGCTGCATTTGCACCCACGGAGGACAGGCACCCAGGGACCCAATGCATTACTGAGAGGACCCGTGTCTGCCCCTCAGGGAGCCTGGCTGGCTGACCCCCGAAGGCGGCAGCTGAAACTCCCTGAGCAAACCAGGTGCAATTCGGGCTGGTCACCTACGCAAGCTTTAGAGAGTGAACTATGGTTTTTTAAAAATTGAATTCAACAGGGGTTATAATGAACACAGTGACAGTAAAAATTAAAATCGAAGTACCTGATTGTACTTGGGAGTTCGCATTCCCTTGAATCTTACTCTAGACAAAGCTGTGATAGCCTGAGACCCCTGGGCCCCTGAGGAGTGGGGGGTCCGTGCGCCCCTGCAGCTGCACACAGCCACTTGTATTATGTCTGTGCATGTGGGGTGTGGGACGGAAGAAGTCTACAGCTTTCACCAGACTCTCACAGAAATACTTGATCCCGAAAGGCTAGGAGACACTTATTGGTGTTATTAACTCATTGAGAAATTCCAAGTCAATACAACCATTTCTAAAAAGAAAGAAAGTGTCATTCATTGCAAAGGATTCTGTTTCCCCCTTGACTCAGAAATGACTGAGAAACCTTTCTGTCCAGGCTCCGGGCTCACTCCTCTGGGAGCTCAGCCCGGCACCGTGTCCCCCTGGTGGCCGCTGTGAGAACTGCAGCCACAGCCCCTGGTTTAGGGGAGACCTGCAAATCCAGGTAATCCAGGTGATGACAGATGTGACACACTAGACGGGTGCTGGCGTACTGAAAGACAATTTCTAAAAAATTATGAGTACCTGTGTGATGGTAATATACATTCTAAAAACTCAGACAAGAAACTGATCTGGGGTCATTACCTTCTCACTGTGTTCACAAGAAGACAGGTGGGTTTGGAAAAGATAATGCATAAATAACTGCGGTCTGGCCGACAGTGGTCTAATCCAACCCTCTGGCTCTCCGGTGAGGGGAGTGCAGTGCGCAGGAGTTGGGAAACTACACCAGGACAGGACAGGGGGGTAGTGGAAGACGTCAGACCAAATCTGGGGATTCCTGACCTCCAGTCCAGGGTTCCGTTAGGACACTGGGAAGCCCCTCTTGCTGGGGGAGTCAGAAGGAGGGCTGAAGAGACATCTTCTCCAGGGCAACTGAACCCCCTTAGAGTGAAGCTGCTTTTTCTCTCTCTCCCAATAGACATTCACATGTATCCTTGCCAACCTACGCATAGGTGCATGCACATTTGTATCATATTCACTGACTCAGTGAATATTTAGAGAATACTTAGTACGGCCCAGCCACTGTTCGACTCTCTCGGCATAAGGTAAACACAATACAGCCTGTCCTCCGGGATCTTGTAGTCTTTCAGAGTAGACAGGTATCGGAGGGAAAATATTTCCTTAACACTCATGACAGCGGTGAGGCAATTCAGGTGCTCCAGTAACTCAACAAGGAGACAGTGTGGCTCATGGGTGAGGCTACACAAGGATGGTAGTGACGATGGTGGGTCACGTGCAAGGTCATAGAATTTAGAAGCATTCAGAGCATTCAGGGAACTTCTCATACTGCAGGATGTACGGACTGCAGGTGTTGGAGAGGGCTGGCTAAATCCTGGGCTGCCAGGCAGGTGCTGGATGGAAAAGCTGTGGGTATCACGCTGAGCGGCACAGACGTTATCCTGAAAGGCACTGAGTGTGACTTTATCTCCACTGGTGGCGCTGTGGCCGATGAATGGGACGGAGTTGTCTAGGAATCAGGAACGCCAGTAGGGAGGCCACTGTGATCCCCCAAAGACACATTTGTGAGCCGTACTAAGGCGTGGCCACGAGGATGCAAAGTGAGTGGGAACGAGATAGAGGCAGACGGCAGAATCAGCAGGACTTGCTGCTCTCAGAACTGGGAGTGGGGCAAAGGGAGGGGCCAAGGACGTCCCAGGGTTCCTGCTTGGGTAGCTGGGTCCACGGCGGTATAAGTCACCAAGACTGAGGGTACAGGAGAAGAGGGTGACTAGGGAGACAGTCAATTTTAGTAAGTAGGCTTAAAAGATAGTAAACCTTTGGATACAAAGATAAACTTAGGGTCGGGAAGATGTTCAATCAAAAGCTAAACTGTAGGCTGGAACTCTGGAGAGAGAAGGGAGATAGAGGTATGAATTTGAGGGAAATGAGTGCATTAGTGATACCTGAAGCATGGGAGGCTTTGCGGTCACCCGGAGAGAGCAGAGAGAGAGCGAAGGGAGAGGACAGGCTGCAAGCGGAGTGGAGGAGCGTCAACACCGGGAGGCTGAGAGAGGAACAGGGGCTCGTGAGAGGCTGAGAATGGCCAGAAAGGCAGCAAGAAGAGCAGGACAGGGTGACGCAGGAAGGTCAAGGGCAGAGAGTTTTAGGGGTGAGTTTGCCTGAGTAAAAGTTCTGCACAATGCAGTGATGCAGAGCAGAACCAGCATTTAAAACGCCTTTTCAATTTAACACCTGGACAGTCACTGCCGACTTCAGTAGTGAGAGAGAGCTAGAACTTAGATCATACCGGCGTACAGGCAGCTCCGGGAGGAAAGGAGAGGGGTAAGCCGACCGTTAATACTGGCTTCGTAAATGGTGCAGAAGGGCTTCTGTTTTCGTGGGGATATATCAGGCTGAACCCTAGGAAGTGGCTGCAGCCCAAAATGTCAACATAAGAGGTGTCAGATGATGTGACCTCACTGAGTGAGAATGCATGATATCACCTTTACTGGAGCGTTGTGTTCTGCGAGAAACTCGGCCAAGACCGTAACAAAGCATCGCTCTCCAACCAGATCCCGTGCAGGCTAGCTAGGTCACGGCAAAGCCGAGACTGGAGCCAGAAGGCCTGGTGTATGCCTCGGCTCAGCACCGCCGCTGGGTGGTCTGTGCATGGCCCTTAACCTCTTCTGGGCTTAGTTGCCTCTTCTTTAAATACAAATAGAGATCTTGGTGACAATGAAGATCTCCACATGAGTACAGATATCAATATACAAAACAGTGCACCCCCTAGAATTGTCGTCAGGATTACATAAGTCACTTCCTGTTCATTGAGGGAAGAACAGATAAGCAAAGTGTGGCCCGTCCATACAATGAGATCTTGTTCAGCCTTAAGAAGAAAGGACATACCTACACCTGCTGTAATATGAATAAGCCTTGAGGACATTAGGCAGAGTGACATAAGCCAGTCACAAAAGGGCAAGTGCTGTGTGACCCCACTTACATGAGGTCCCCAGAGAAGTCAGATTCATAGACACAGACAGTCGAAGGGTGATCCCCAGGGGCTGGAGGAGGGGGAAAGGAGAGTCAGTGTTTAATGGGGATGGAGTTTCTGTTCGGGAAGACGACAGTTCTGGAGGTGGATGGCGGTGATGGTCACCCAACGATGTGAACGTATTTAATGCCACCAAACTGTACTCTTAATATGGTTAAAATGGCAGATGTGAGGTTATGTATATTCTATCACAGTAAAAATGTTTAACTGAGTTACTTTTAAAGGCACTTAGCAACTGCTGGGCAGTGTTTGCACAGGAAATAGAAACACGATACATCAGCAGAGACTGAAATGGCCCGGGCTGGAGTGGAGGCCAAGAACGAACCCCAAAGAACAAGCAAACGAAAGAATTCGGCAGATAGTCAAGTCAGGAAGAGCCCCCCGTGTGAGGAAGGGAGAGGGAACGAGGTGCCAGCTCGACGTGCGATGAATAAAAAGAACAGAAATGGGTGGGATTCACCTGCTTTTTGAAAGGTGAAAGCTCATTCGGCAAACACCTGTACAGAAGCACCTACCAGGTGCCTCTCACTCTGCTACCAGCAAAACTTCAGGGCAAGCCTCCGGAAAAGAGTCGGCCTCACCGTGAAGAGAGGCTGCAGGGAGACGCCAAGATGCACTGACTGCATAACCATGCACACCCACGCGGAGTGGGCCAGTCTGGTGATCGTCAGGGACATTGGAAATAAAGTGTAATTGCTGTGGCTGTGTTTACCCCTAAGGAGAGGCAGGCCCAGACTGTGACAGGGCTCACAGCCCTCCTCCGATGGAAACCCACTCTCTCTGAAGCCTGTCTGTCCCCAGGGAGAGAAGGCACCAGCAGGTGTCCAAAAGCAGTGCTTCTCCGACCCCCAGCCACACCAGTGCCAGTGCCTGGGACCCACCGCAGCAGCAACGGACTCAGTCTGGATGGAAACTGAACATTTAAACACTCTCCAGGGGATTCAAGCCTGCAGCCAGGATGAGAGCCTCGGGGCCAGAAACGCGGTTGCTCTCCATTACCGATGCCAGGACACCCTTGGGTAGCACAAGGAGGGGATGGTTTGTCTGTGGATCTGACAGGCTAACACAAGGCCAGGAGCCCGAGCTGCCCTGGACAAGAGGAAACCCACCCCCACCTTCTCAGCAGGTTGGCTTCCCAGGGAAGCTTAACCCCCAGGCCCTGGCCGTGCATGTCTAGGGTTGCTCTCTGTCAATCAGCAGAAAGGGCTCCTTAGGGGAGCGGCCCACACGGGTCCCTCACTCGGGAAGGAAACTCCGCCTGTCCAACCAGCAAAAGGGCACTGCCCCAAAGAGTAAGCTGAGGGTCTCTCCAGCTAATCCCCTCCCAGCTCTTCACCACCTGGGAGCTGAGAGAGGAGGGCAGGGTCCGACCCCAGTACTCACTGCTGAGCGGCCTGGCGCAGGGCAGCCTCAGCCTGTGCCCCCAGGTAGACCAGAAGGCTGCAGAGGACCGGCTGCCTGGAAGGAAACTGGAAGCGCAAGCTGCTTTTCTCTTCCTCCAGGTCTTCTAATCTTCGTTTTAATGCCTCAGCTAGAAACCCAAAATGACAAGAGAGATAAGTAAAGAACAGTGAAAGTTAAAACAGACAATCCAGGGTCACACAGCTCCACTCCCAGCCAACGGCCACCTGGGTGACGACGTGATGCACAGGGTCACTGGTTTCTAGGCAGCTTGCTCCTCTCTCCGCTAGTACTTTTATGACTCTTCTGTGTTTCCACTGTCGACAGCATGCTGTCCTCCTACCTTCCCTTTTTCTATCAGAGGGTGCAGTTCACATAGTTATATCACAGTCACTATTCTGATCATCACACAGGAGGATACTTGATATCAATTATTTTTAAAACCACGATGATCATTTGGGAGAAAACCTGCTAATTTTGATGAGTTCTGTATAACCGGTTGAAAAAAATCAGTGCCCAAGTGTTAATTTTAAGAATGTTTCCTTAGAAATTGCCCATCATGAGAGAACCTGTCACACTTAATGGTCACAGAAGCAATGTCCAAATTCTGTCGTGTTACAGGTGGCCGTGTATCCACTTCTGTTATAACATAGGGGTCTTAATAATTTTTAACAACCTTAAGTGTCTTAGGACAAGATACAAATATAAAATCACTGTGAAACAATTTTTCTTTAAAAAATAAACTACAGAAATTGGAATCCCCTCACATGAGAACTTACCTTCATAATCAAACACCCGAAGAATTAAAAAGTTTCCCATTAAGCCCTTCTTGCCAAAACGTCAGGACTGGGTTTAAAAATACCATCCATCAGGGCTTCCGTCCTGGTGGTCCTTGCCAGGGGGTGTGTGGAAACCTTGGAACCTTGCCCCCCTGGGTAGTAGGTGAGCCCTGGGGCCACCCAGGATCCCGGGCAGCCACCTCTGGCCGTGAGCGCCGACTGCCTACCGCAGTGTGGGGTGCACATACGGTCCTTTCCTGTGTGTGCCACGATGAGAACACACTTTAGAGGCTCTGTCCCACATCACAAAGACTCTTCACTATTTCCATAGCCCGACAGCCATTGTCCAAGTCAGCCATTTCTGTGACTCAATTTTGGATCAAAACACTGTTTTCAACAAGCTTATTATTTTGAAACCACTGTGAACAAAGCCTTGCATCATATACCAGCAGAGGTCAAGGCTAATCACAGGGCGCCCCTCCTGTAGAGGGACAGCTCCCGTGCTGGCCCACTGCCCAGACACACCCTTGGATGAAGGAAAGGCTGGTCCCAGGCGTCCTGGGCAGCTCGTCTGGGTCTCTGGAGATGTCAACTGAGGGACCTCCCCATAAACATGCCGTATGCCTTGGGACCGACAGCCAGAGCCTTGCTGAGAGGCTGTGCCAAGGATTCGTTCTAATACCAGAAAGGGTCGTGACCTTACTGCTGCTCAAGACCCACTCACAGGCAACTGCCAGAGCTCTCCGTCTGCGCCGCCTTCTTCAAAGAGACAGCGGGGCCGATTCAGACGCCGTGCTCACAACACACAGCGGAGCCTGGCTCGACGGGTCCTCTAAGGTATGCCCAGAGTCCCTGCTCCCAAACACCAAGCTCCAAACATTTTGTAAAGTTTATTGCATTTTAATTAGTTCTTTATTTTTATTATGTTGAGTATTTTTTTATTACTGAGTTATTTACTTACCCCTTGCCACATCAAACCAGAACTTCCGTGGAAAGCAATAAAGCCCTGACCTTGTGCGCGTTAGGACAACGCAATGCCATCACAACGTTGTGGTAAGGATGCTCACACGGGGCTAAGGAGAAAACGGAGCCTGCACCTCAGCCCCGCCCTGTGTGGCCGTCGGGCCTCCAGGTTCCTTAGCCTTTCTAAGCCTCAGTTCCCTAATCTGTAGAAATAGGACGAACAACAGTATCCACACATCATGAGGTTTTCTGAGGATCAGCTGAGATAATCCATGCAAAGCGGTTAGCACCCTGCCGGGCACCTAGCACGTGCCCTAAGGAGTGGCTCAGACCAGCAGGACCACGGGTCCTGGCCTCGCAGTGTCCACAAGGCAGTTAGGCCCAGCCCGGCCCCGCTCCGCCACGGGCCACATTCTGAGCTGTGCCCCGCCGCTGCTGGGGGTTAGGGTTAGGTGCAGCACAATGAGACACTGAAAAGGGTACATCCGCTGCCACGAGTCACACTCACAAGGAACCCCAAGGAAAATAAGTTCTCCCAGGAAATGTCTGTGGTGAGCTATGTGCCGGGGTGCCGCTGGCTCTCCAAGCTGTGAGCATCTCACGTCGTTTCTGTTCCACGATGAGAAAAGTGCACTAGGATGCTCGCCGTCGATTTTACAGCTTCGTGTCTTCTCTTATTTTTAAAGCATCTCCCACTCCAGCCTCTCAAATGGCCTCGGCTGCTGGGGCTCCACCACACCGGCCAGCACCACCTCTGCTACACACATTCTACGGGTCTCCCCAGGTGACACTCGACCTTCCGGGCAGAGGGGCTCAAGGCCAGGGTCAGGAACCAGGCGGATGTGGGCACCCAAAGGGCTCTGGCGTTTCTGCTGCAGCAGATGGGACAGGACCCCCCAGAGGGTTCAGCACAGTGCGTGACAGGGTCGACTCCTGATCAGCAGGGAAGCCCACATGCTCTGCCAGGAAGACACTGTGAGCGGCAGAAGCCCGGAGTCCAGTCCCGAGGCTACGGCAGGGCCCGAGCCCACACCTAAGGGAGGCCACAGAGAAGTGACAGTGGGCGTCAAAAGGCGCTCTGAGTTTGGGCATGCTGGACAGACTGGACAGAGGGAGCAAGAGAAAACAGAAGTCGCGAGGGACTCCAGTGGTTACGGCTGAGCAACCAAATAAGGACGTTAGCGTGAGCCGAGCTGGGGAATGTGCCGCTCCCTCTCCCAGAACCCACCCCCCATGGTAAGTCCTGCTCTTCCCTCCATCGGTCCCCCTCCCGGCCCTGCCCTCCCTCCGCTGGAATCCCCGGTCTCAACGCTCCTTAAGCTCACCGGGCTTCCCCTGGCACAAGGGGCCTCACGCTTGTCTCTGACTGTTCCAGGCCCCCATGTCCGTGACACAGGGCCCATGTCACCCTGCCTGTCTCGGTCTCAGGGCCCGCCCCGGGAGCACCGCCTGAGCCAGCATGAGCAGGCACGAAAAGATGCACAACTGAACTCGAGCGAAGAAGCCCTCGTTTCATTCGTTTTGTGCGCTTCCACAAGCCGCTTTAAATCCGCTGTATTGGCCACTACGTGAATGTAAAACGTAAAACTCACCAAGTGGAAGGTCAAACCTAAGCTGGAGGAGACGAAAGGGACATGACGACTGTACTCATGTGTGTCCCCGCACCAGAGAGGAGGGAAGGACAGTGTTGGGTGGCCGGCGCCATTGAGAGTGGGGTCGGTGGACCGGCTAGGCGTGGCGTGCCGGCGCCGGTTTCTTGCCCGGGAGAGCGGCAGGTTGGCGGCAGGTGGAATGTCCTCGTTTGGGGAAATGCTCGAGGGCTCCTTGGGGCTGACGGGGCATCACGTCTGCAGCCGCTCTCAGGCGGTCAGGAAAAGGCTCGCGGGTCCCGGATGTGGACCCAGATCAGAGTGAGGGAAACACACCAGCTCTCGGTCCTCACTCGCAACTTTTCTGTCCATGGAAAGTTATGTCGAACCAACTGCTTTGTAAAATTATAAATAAATCAACACAGCACTATGAAATGCTGTATTTCTGAGTTGTAGGTCCCCTTATCTGTGTGACCCCCTCTACTGTTCTCTTCAGCCCAGGGGCTGAAGAAATACAACTTGCTTTCTCTGGCTTTTCCTTTCTCTTAAACCTCTGTGAGCTTTCTGTGGACTCTGTTCATCTGTTCCGGTTACAGCGCAAGATTCAGAGCCAGAATTATAGAAAGTGCTGCACAGCCCACGCTGAATCGAGGTGGTTGACTGGTCATCGGACTGACAGAAGAGCAGCAGTATTAGAAATTTTGGCTGCATTTTATAAACATAGCTGAATAGTAAAACAAAGTTATCCGAGGAAGCTATTACCAAGCACTAAGCATGATTATGTGCTGGATAATACATTCTAATTGATACTCTATATTCAATTTACATACCGGGCATGCTTTGCCTCTAGGACCCCAGCATTACGAACAGTAACCATCCTCTCATTCCATTTCAGATCACGTAAATGTACTTTTGATGCTACTATGACATCCCTATCCGTGTTTAAATAGAGGGTCAGTGCTCGTCTGTTTTCCTCAGCACGTCGCTGCTGGAGGCCTGTGACCTGGGGGACAGTACAGAAACAGAATGGGAGAGAGGCACTTTCTACATATATGAATAAACAAGCATTCACAGATCAGCAAGAAATCTTCATACGCAAAGACATCCCGCCAAACCGATTCAATCCCCACCACCCTGTTCCATCTGCAGGACGACAGACGCTACAGTGTAAACCGTATTCTTTCTTGGCTGTGCGGCCACTCCACACCCTAAGGAGCAATCTGTGTCTTCATCAGTCATTCTTCCTTCCTTCACCGAACAGCCAAGCCATGCTATTCACGGGAAGCTGAATATGCTAGTGATTCCACATCGCCATGCACATCCCGTGAAGATGACCGGTTTACAAAGAGTCAGGCTGTAACGAAATGTGGTTCAGACCAGTGCGAGCACAATGGAGCCAGTCTCGGACACATCAGAATAGCAGAATCTGTCAGGTTCATTATCATAAAAATCAGCCACTACTGGGACGCTGAAGACATCAAGCATAATAATCATCTTTAAGCATCTCCTTTATGCCCGACACTGCGCGTACATTATTTCTGCGCCTCACAACAACTTGTAGAGTAGGAATAAAGATGCAGAAGCTCAAGTGCAGAGAATTTCAATCATTTGCCCAAGGCCTGTGAATGAGGAAGCAGCAGAGTCAGGATGTGAACCTTGACTTTTTCTGGTGCCAAACTCTGGGCTTTTTCTGTGATGCTTCCTGGGAGCCACGCTGTTCCCCTAGATTCCCCATTCATTGCTCTGGGTCCCTGGGGATTTGGGGACCCGCTGGGCAGGCCCGGAACCTTAATCTCTTCTGCCTGGTCAATACCTAGCTAGTGCCAGGCACACAACCGGTACTGGGTGAACGCTGACTAAGTAAGTGAATGACTGTTTCTGGTTGAATGAGGCGTCCTGTAGACACACAAGTAGTAACCATCTGATGAGCACTGCTACGTATCGATCATTTTATCCTCACAATGAATGACCTCATGGGGGAGCAGAGCTATGCCCACTTTGCAGGTCTAAAGACTGAGGCTCACGGAAAGGTTAAGAAATTGTTCGAGGTTAGTCACACCGCCATGTGGAATCAGAAATGAAACCCAGGCCTGACTAACTCCCAAACCTGTGTTCTTTTTTTTCAAAGATTTTATTTATTTATTTTTAGACAGAGAGGAAAGGTGAAAGAAAGAGGGAGAGTAACATCAATGTGTGGTTGCCTCTCGCATGCCCCCTACTGGGGGCCTGGCCCACAACCCAGGCATGTGCCCTGACAGGGAATCGAACTGGTGACGCTTTGGTTCACAGGTTGGCGTTCAATCCACTGAGCCACACCAGCCAGGGCCCAGACCTGTGTTCTGAATCACTGTGTTCTCCTGGGAAGATCACACCCTGTACCTGAAAAGCACACCTGAGCACTCCACGCACGTGCAAACTATCCTATCAGCCCACCTGCCACTTCCTCCACCTCCTTCTCACAGGAAGCCTTCAGCAGCAGAAACAAACACCTAAAAACTCACAAAAGTGGAAACCACCTCAAATCCAATTCAAGGGGAACAGTTAAATAAATTATGGGACATCCACTCATGGAATGGGATGTAGCAAGTCAAAACAGCAATTAGAAAAACCGTGGGGAGATATTTTAATATCACAAGAGAAAAACAGCATATAAAATTATATGTACATAGTGTCTGTACTGGAGGATCCCAGACGTGCTTAAACACAAGAACAAAAACAAAAAACCTGGGCGGAACTCAGCGTTCTGGCCATCGGTCCGCGTGACTGCGGGGGATTCTTCTCCGTTTCTCTCCTGATAAAATCAGCTGTGAAATCTGGGGCTGTTTATTATTTAGAACTGCATTGTAGTTTTAAATGGCATGCTGGTTACTTATGCCACTCTTTGATTTCTGCATAAAGATGGAGATTTCGCTTCCTCTGATTCTTAATGCTGAACTGCTTAGCATAAGGTTGGTTTCCCTGGGTCATAGATATTGTCAGCGTACAACAATGAAGATTTCTAAAAATGTGATATTTTAAGCTCGCCAATGTGCGAGGGAAGGAGAATGCGAAATCACTTTGGTTATGGTAGCAAAGGAAAAGCAAACATTTGGGGGAGATAGAAGTTCTGGAAGACAAGCAATAATTTAACCATGACACTTGGCCCCTCGGCACTTAGGCTATCACCTTGTTCTTAATATGTATTTGTTGATTTCCTTTGAAATATTCCAGAGAATATTTGCTCTGAAGCATCTGTTTGTTCTACCTCAACAAGAATTTACCCAGCAAAATAAATGGGGAGTGAGTGATCGAAATAGCAAAAGCAATGAAATTTCCAGGTACTTCCCCAGAACTTAGCCACGGCATATGCCCAGCAAGCTGTGTGTGTCTGTGTCTGTGTCTCGTGTGTCTCTGTGTGTGTCTGTGCACACAGGTGCTGTCAGCAGGCTTGCAAACAAAGCCCAAACCTGCAGCCCTCAACACATCAGAGAACATACAAAATCCCTCCGAGTCGTGAGCTTCCAAAGGAACGGTTGGTTATGAATCACTCTAAAGTACTCTTTGCCTTAACTCTTAAAACCAAACTGGTAAGACAATGCTTCTGTCTCCAAATGTCAATCACCAAATGGCCTAGGGAAGTAACCGGCCAACTCAACGGTGGCTACTTTTTCTAAAAGCCTCAGTGATCCACACTCGCTGTTCAGAGTCTGCAGTGGCTGAATTTCCACGGCAACTACAAGTCATCTACTTCTTCTTAGGTGCCATGGGGTGTGCCCCACCAGCACTCCTACCACTGCCAACATTACACCCTCTACCTCCTCCACCACGTCCTCCACCACCTGCACTACCTCCTCCACCACCACCTACACCACCACCTGCACCACCTCCTCCAATACCACCTGCACCACCACCACCACCACCTTCACCACCTCCTCCACCACCACCTCCTCCACCATCACCTGCACCACCTCCTCCACACCACCACCTGCACCACCACCTGCACCACCTCCTCCAATACCACCTGCACCACCTCCACCACCACCTGCACCACCTCCTCCACCACTACCTCCTCCACCACCACCTGCACCACCTCCTCCACACCACCACCTGCACCACCACCTGCACCACCTCCTCCAATACCACCTGCACCACCTCCACCACCACCTGCACCACCTCCTCCACCACCACCTGCACCACTTCCTCCACCACCACACCACCAGCTTCTCTACCACCACTTCCTGCGCTACCAGAACCACCAGCACCAGCACCACCTCCTCCACCACCACCTGCACCACCTCCTCCACCACCACCTGCACCACTTCCTCCACCACCACACCACCAGCTTCTCCACCACCACCTCCTGTGCTACCAGAACCACCAGCACCAGCAGCACCTCCTGTACCAGCACCACCACCGCTGTCCCCACTGACATCACCTTCCTGCTTATACGAAGAAGAGAGACCCATGCAGCTTTCCAGTTGCAAGCACTTACCCAAAAAGGAGGAATGCTCTTTAGGTCATTTTCAAACAGCCTCCATGCAGAGAACCCAAAAGAGAAGGCGAGAGAGGAAAAGCCACTCAGCGGGACAGGAAACGGTCAGACAGGGCCCACACCGAAACGCTAACAGTGGCCATCTCTGCACCGTGGGAATAAAGGTGATTCTTCTCTTTTATTTACATCTCTAAACTTTCTAAATGTTTTTATGATGATCATGTATTGCTTTAATAATGAACTAGTTTAAAAAAAAGTCCATGTTTAGGAATAAAAAGCAGGTCTCAGCTTGCGCATTCGGCCAAGGAGGGTCCCTACCCTGGGCCAACCAGCACAGACTTCGAAGTCAAACGCGATTGGTGTGATTCTTTTAGCCATTTAAAAATGCATAAGCTCCCCACTGGCTGGCACAGCTCAGTGGATTGAGCGCGAGCTGTGAACCAAAGCATCGGAGGTTCAATTCCCAGTCAGGGTACATGCCTGGGTTGCAGGCCACAGGCCCCAGCAACCGCACATTGATGTTTCTCTCTCTCTCTTTCTCCCTCCCTTCCCTCTATGAAAATAAATAAAATCTTTAAAAAATGCATAAGCTCTGAAAGAAAAACATATTTAAAATGTAACAGCAGGTCCTCCTACACGAAATGGTGTTTTCTGCCACGTTTCTTCACTTTAACTGAATTTAGATACACGATCCGTCATTTCGAAAATGGGTTGATCACTCAGGCAGTCACTAGCTTAGCAATCCAGATGCATGGCTGATGAATGGACCAGCTCTGTGTACTGAATGCTGAGGTTTATTAGGTATAGTCTAGCTAAGAGAGAAATGAAAAGAACGATTCTTCCCAGCAGACTGCCTATTCCAACAAGGAAATGAGACATTGCTGGCAAACAATAATGTAACTTAAAATGACCCCTGGGCCTTCCCCACATCAGCGGGGACCCTGCAGAACGACCTCACTGCAGATCCAAATGGTTGCCCATGAGTGTCTCCTTCATGGGCTCCCCCATTCTTCCCCACGTACGGTAAAGGGTCAGGGACCAGGTCACAGACCGGTGTGCCTCCCAGGCCTGGAACAGAGTGTTGTTAGCACTGAGGTGTTTTTAGGAATCACACGAGTGAAGGAATTCAAAGGCCTATTCATTCTTTCTCTCTACTGGTGACGGCGGCACGCGGTTTTCACCGCACAGCCGGACGTGGCCTCTAATTAGTTCCCGTGAACAGACTTTCTGGAAGGAACGGGCTCTGCCGGTGCTTTCAGGAGAAACCAGCTCGACACGCCTGCTCGTCCGCGCTCCGAAACCCTAGGCTCTCGCGCCTTTCCCCGGGCGTCACTGCAACCTGTTGTCTTTTCGGACTTAATTGTTTCGCTCTGTTTTGTTTTGTTGTAGAACATCTTTTAACACAGAAGGCGGAGCAAAAGGAGGTTTATAGCTGTTTTTAGAAAGATAATGCAATAATTAATACATACTAATACAAAAATAAACGTGTTTCGCATACTCACGACCTACTTTTGCCCCTCCCCGCATCCACCGCTAATGAAATTCAGGATATTAGCAGTGCACTGTCAAGCAACCACAATCATCATTATTTTTTTAAAAATATGTAATGCAAACCACGTTAATGTATGTGTATGTGTCCATAGGTGGGTATACATAGCCACACGTATAGATCATTTCCTTCAAGGAACAAACAGAACACACCAGTGCAATGCCTGGCGCCAGTGGGGATCATGCTAAACTGGACTCCGGCTGACAATATGACACCGTGAATAGCTTAAATTCTTTGGCATAAAGGGATCTCAGTAAAATGGCACATTTCAAAAAAACCCATAGGACTAAATAAGTTATTCCCACTAGCCTGAGCCATTCCAGTTGGGGTGGAATCCAATGAGAAGAAATAGAACTAGAACGCTCATTCCTTGGAACAAAGTAGAATTAAGCTGTTTTCTTTCAGCCGAAGCACCACAGTACAAATAAAACAGTGGCCTTCAGTTCAAAGGTGAAGTTCATGGAGAGAAATCACAAAACAGCAGCCAGGGATGCGAAGGACTAGCAAAGAGCAATGCCCCAGAGGGCTGTGAACCCGTGCGTGTACCGGTTTCAAGCAATACCTCTGTACGTGGTAAGGAGAAGCTGAAGACTTTAGAAAACTCTGCAGGAGTAGTTTCAGAAGAATCTTCCCAGAGTCCTTAGATACCATGCGGACTTTAGCCATCAAAATGAGGTGAGTGGGCACATTTTCCCCAAGGAGGAGTGTAATAGTAACAGAAGGCAATTCCAGAAGCATCTCCGGTCCTCTGTGGAACCCACTGCATCCCCACATGGTTCTACATGGCATGAACTCACAGCCCCTGCCGTGAGCCCCTTCCGTGGGCAAGCGGAACTCCAAGGGCCAAGCTCCAAACCCCTGAGCGGCAAGAGCAGTTGACAGCTCAGGGACCCTCCTTGGTGAAGCCATCTAACTCCTGGACCCAGACGGGAACTCCGGCCCAGGGCTGTTCAGCAGCAGGGGCACTGAGCTGGAGGCTCCTGAAGGCAGAAGCCGATGTCACCTTGGTGATGGCTGTCTCCCTGGTACCTAGGGAGCATACGCTATGAAAGGCACTTAATCAATACTTATGGAATGAGGAAGGAGAGCTACATGCAGGCTCTCAGAACAAATCTGGGCTTTATAATCCTTACAACTAGGATCTTAAAGAAAAAACATCACAGATTGTATAAAATGTTATCCTAAAGATAAAATATCTAAGAATGTATAAAGTAATCGAGCAAACAATGTAAATGGGTATGTCGCAATTACTCTCTCTGTGTAAGATCCTCTAGCATAAGAAGAAAATCACACCCTGGCTGGCGTACCTCAGTGGATTGAGCACGGGCTGCGAACCAAAGTGTCGCAGGTTCGATTCCCAGTCAGGGCACATGCCTGGGTTGCAGGCCATGGCCCCCAGCAACCACACATTGATGTTCCTCTCTCTCTCTATCTCCCTCCCTTCCCTCTCTAAAAATAAATAAAATCTTTAAAAAAAAAGAAGAAAATCACAATTTTAGATGACTTATTTGCTCAAGGATCAGCAGACTCAGACCTCAGTCCTGGGTTCCCCAGGACAACTTTATACTCTTGGGATTCCTTAACATCTCTAAGACTCAGTTTCCTCATCTCCCTCAGGAGAAGGATAGCGTTAATCCAACGGCGCCACTAGACTTTTGTGAAATAAGAAAAGAATAACTGTGGATGGTTTTGAGAAACACACGTGGCAGGCCTGTATTTATAAGAAGTAAAAACAATTCAAAGAGGTTGCTGTGGCGGCCCCAGCTTGTTGATTCCGATTTAATTCAACTCAAATGGCATCTCTTTAAATTCAGCACGCAGTCCATGAGGCCAGACACCTGGAGGACTGTCAAGTTCAGGGGGGTTAGTTCATGGCCAGTCTTCACGGTGCTTCCTTTGTCCCAATGGAAAATGTTCAACAGCTTCCTGACCTTCCTTCCGGCTCAGTCCCAGCCCCCCAGTCGCACGTGCAGGCGGCACAGGCTGCCCTTCGCTTCCCAGGTGCCAGGGCTTGTGAAGCCCCTGGAAGTCGTCATAAAGCCCTGTGAGGGGCACCACGCCACACCGCTGCATGAAGTCCCACCACACTCATTAGCAACCAGGCCGGCAACAGAAAGGGCTGTACATACACAGCATAAAACCACGGTGAGGAGCGCTGGTGTCCAAGAAGAAAAGAGAAAGGAAAACAAGCTGTCTTAAAATAAGGCGTGATGAAGACTTTCTAAGTTTTCCATGATAGTATTTTGCTACGTGCTCACCCATTTTATCATCTTGCAAACACCAGTGACTAGTCGCAGGCACTGGTGTGCTGGTGTTGTAAGGAAAAGTCATACTCGTATCAACTACCAAGCACCGACTGCATTTTACGCCAGCCCTACCCCTACGTGGGTTGTATTCGACATGGAAGTCCTCTTTTAATTAAGAACCCGGAGCCATGGCACCCAGGATTCCGGCAGGGGAGGGCAGACTCCCAGGTGACCTCACCTGTCAAAGGCAGGGAGGGAAGATGTCTCTGACGCTTCCAGAAAGATCCAGCAGGCCATCTATTTCCCCTCCCTTGGTATTCTGAAACCACCCCCTGAATTAGGACAGAGCACAACAGTGACATGACCCGGAACCCTATTATACCTGGTTGTTTCTGCCTAAACGCATGCTGGAGTGACACTCTCAACCTGTAAGAATGGCCTGTGCTGTGGGAGCTGCTCTGGGCTGCTATGTCAGGAGAAAATGCCTCGTTCTTACTCTTGGGTGTCTGCGAAGGTGGTCGCCCTGCCCCAGGCCTTACCCTCGCCCAGGGAAATGGAGTGAGTTGCCTGCTTGGTCAGTCTGGGAGCCAAATGGAGCAGGCAGAGCTCAGCACCTCCGCCCCCCTGCTTGGAGGCAGCCAGACGACCTCGGGACGCCCTCACTCTACTCTGCTCCTCCCAGGACTCTGGTTCACTGGCTGCTAGACTCAGCAGGGGATCCCTCGTAAGGTCTATGAATGTCTGATCACTGTGCTGCACACCTGAAACGAACACGTCAACTATAATTTTAAATGTTTTTAAAACCTAAGGTTTACAAGGGCAGGCCCCCAACCAAGAGGACCTGGCAGCTTCCTGCCCCCGCCTGGGGCTGGGTGGGTAGTTCTTAGTCCAGGGTTGGGTACCCGGAGGCCCGCTGTTGCCACAGACCTCCATACAGCGTCGGCTTCATCAGCTACAGAGCGGCGTCTAGACCGCCATCTGCTGTGCCCCCAGGGTCGTCTCTCGGTTGGTCCACAACATGGGAAGGTGAGGGGTTATTTGGGGACGTGCCAGTTGCTCAGCCCGGGTCCCTCAGTGCTCACCTTCACCTTCTGGTCTGGGTGCTGGGCTGGACCCTGCAGGCCAACCAGAGCTCAGACTTTGCCCCTGGCTGCGGTCAGGCTCTGCCAACAGAGGCCACTGGAGAGAGAGCGGGGAGTCGGGGGGGGGGGGGAGAAAGGGACACTGGTCCTCACCTGCTCCCCGCTGGGGCCCCCTGTGCCCTCGGCCGCACACTCGCAGCCTCAGCAGTTCCTTCCAGCAGCCTCTCCGGGCCTCTCGGAACCAGCCTCATCCCCTCAGAGACACCAGCCCCAAGAGGCCAGTGCCACCCAGAAACACACAGTGACCCCACAGGTAACCAGGAATCCCTCCCACGGTGACGTGGAAGATGAAGAGCTCTAATGAATGGGAACGAAATTCTGTACAGAAAACCAACTGCATTTGGTTAAATGGCACTTGGCCGTTTGGTTTGTAGAGGGAAGCTATGCTGGGCACTCGGCACTCGGAGGCCCCTTGACGACTAGCAGGGGTAAGGCTCGAGCGTGTAAAATACCCATCGCCCCCTTTCCTTCTGGGGAGAGGAGGAGGTGTTCAGGCGAATGCCGAATTCCAGAGGACACAGGCCACAGTCAAGAGCAAAACTATGGGGCGCCTCATCCTCAAGGCCACCTGTTGGACCAGCTGTCTGCCAGAGAAGGCATTCCCGAGGAGGCCCCCGCTATGTTCACATCCCAGAGACTAAAGGAAGGAAGGAAGGAGAAAAGATAGCCTTCGGGGAGGGGGGAAGAGAGCTCAAGGCGCCGTGTGCACTCCTGGAGGGCAGGAGGCAGAAGCACCTTGCGCCGCCCCTCTCTCCCAGAACCTGGAACTTTCTGAAAGAGGGGGACACTGCATCTCGTCTGGAGCTAAATATCTGCAGAACTCCAGAGCCCAAGGCCACTCTGGTGCCCCCCTCAACTATGGTCAGAGCCCCCGGAGAGGCAGGAAAAGGGGGCACTCTCTCCTAGAGACCTGCCGTCTCCTAAAGACTCAGGTAATTCTAGGTTTCCCACGGCCCCCTGGCAGGCCGACAGGGGCCCTGGGCTTCCCCAACGCAGCCCGGACCAGCAGCACCGGCGCCGGCCCCACGCAGAGGGTGGGCCGGCGGAGTGCTCAAGGTCACCTGAAGGACCAGCACAGTAGTTTTCCGAGTGCCATCCCAGCCGTTAGTGGGTGCCAGTATCGACTCAAAGGATGGAGGCCAGCATCACTGATCCTGGAGCAGACCAGGAGAAACAGGATGCCAGAGTGGGTGGCATCTTTGTTCCGCATGTGCAGAGGACCGTGGTGTGTGCCTTACTGTGGTCACTGTCAGAGATGGGAAGCCACGACCCAGAGAATCAACTGCCCAGACACTGGCACTGGGCACAACAAACTTGCCACGGGGCGCCTGGAGGCCCTCCGACATAGCCCGCCCCACAACCCCAAATGAGGGAGGAAGGAGGGAGTGGGAGGGAAAACATCACTCCTTGCCCTCCCCCACCCCGGCGGGTCCCAGGGGAGGGCAGAAGCCTGACTTGGAGGATGACACTGAACCATGGCTGAGGGTGTAATAACCCGACTGACCAGACGAAAACCACCAGAGCACTGCACGCCATGACATTATGGGCCAGAGTGGGCTGAATCAGTTTAAACATCAGTTCTGACCAGAAGGGGAAGACTGTCGTGCCACGAAACTGCATTTGCAGGATAAGCAACTTCCTGCCCAGATGTCCTGCCTGCGGTTGGTGCCTACTGCCCCCAAGGGGCCAGTTCGTGCCTCAAGGCCCCAGAAGTCTCATTCCCACGACTGGCATTCATCACAGCAGACTTTTCTCCTCACTTTTGGATGGGTTTTTTTCCTCTTACAAAAATCTTAATTTTTCAAACACAGATGTGGAACGGTACAGTCGTTTTTCATGTCGTTATATAGAGGATGGGGATTTCAGTGGGAGAAGTCTTCGGGTGGGCAGAAATGCCCAGCTGACTTTTCTCAAGGCCACAACCAGCAACTGCTATCCTGAAAGGGACGGGGGGGAGAGGGAGAGAGAGAGAGAGAGAGAGAGGGAGGGAGGGAGGGAGGGAGGGAGGATGCCATCCTTAGCCTAAATGAGCATATTCTCCCACCTGAATACCCTTTTTCTTTTCACTATGTCAAAAGAGGTAATGGCTGGCTCTGTGCATTTACATTTCGGGAGCTTCATTAACAGGAGTTTGGTTCTGGGTGTTGAGGCTTGCGTGGCGGATCCAAAGCAATTGGCTCCGGCTGCCAAGAAGAAAATGAGCCCCTGTGAGCGGAATGGACACAGAGTCACGCCCCGCCTGGGGAGCCCACCACTGTCTGCGCCGGAAACCCACACCTGCACCAGCTGATCGGGGGCCCTTGCGCCATGTGGACGACGAGAAGGGTTTGCTCCCCAGCAAAGCATGCCTGCCACTCCATCCTCACTGTCGGGGGGACCCACCTACCCAGTGCCCGATGCCTGAGCCCCTCTGTCTACTGTGTTTTGGGCACTCGAAGGTCAAGCTTCCGTTCCTTTAACTATGAAAAAGGAGCCTGGCCTGAGGAGAAATCTCTCCCTCTCAACCAAGTTTCAGCGTTTGTGAGGTTATCATTTCCCAGTTCTAACAGCAGTGCTGTTCATGTATCTTTGTTCACTTCTCAGGTTTGCTTCTTTTTGTGTTGCTTTGCTCTGTTCTTTCCCATCGGTCCCCTTTTTAAGAGGCAGTCTTACAGGAGGCCTAACCACCAGTAAAAGCCCGGGCACACTCCGGTCTCTGGGGGTACTGTCTCCGGGCTCCCCTCTGCACCCGAGACCCCTCAGAGCACAGTTGGAAAACCACAGCCCTCTGAAGAAATCACAGAGGTTCAAAAATGTCCAGCAGCTGAAATATCACCAGCCCCAAGCTGCCAACTTTGGGAGCTGTCCCAAGGTCACACGAGGTCAGCGAACATTCCTCCGGTTAAAGGCTTTAAGAAAAACAAAAGGTTCCCATCTTCAGCCGCTGTTTTGATGGAGACAGATACGTTTCAGAGATGCGAATGACTCTCTGATTCCGTAGACATGCAGAAAATAGTCACGTCAGCCAGATTTACTTGCTGGTGACATGCGGCCATGCGGCCTCAGCTGTGGTACCAGGGGTTTTATTAGACTTCCAACGTCCAAAGCATTTTTTTAAATTCCTTCTAATTTTTTCTCCAGCACGTTTTTCTTTTCTTCTTTCGTTGGGGTGGCAGAAAAGATTAAAAAGGAGAAACCGTTGCCCACGCCGCCCAAGCAGAGGCAGGCCTGGCGGAGGAGTGGGCAGGGGTGTGCGGTCGGCACACTTCCGTGCACACCCCGGAGTCCCTACGTGGCCGACGGGACAGGCATCGCAGTGCCCACTGAGCAGATGGGGGTCTGACTCCTCACCTCCCCACAGAGCCCGCTCGGGGGAAAGCTCCAGAATGAACGCCCATTTCCACGTTCAGTTTCCATAACCGGGACTCACAGCAGCCACCCACCCCAAATATAAATGCCACCCCTCCGCTGGCTTCCGGAAGAGGGGAAGTCCACGCACGGCTTGTGGTTCTCCCGAGCGTTATTGCCTGACAGGGAGACACCTGGAGTGGGCGGGTTCCCAGGAGCACCTTTCCCGAGCCCCGCCCCCTCCCCGAGCCCCGCCCCCCCGAGCCCCGCCCCCTCCCCCGAGCCACCCGCTGGATCCCGCCCTGCATTCTGGAGCCGCCGCCCACCTCTGCCTGGGGCACGATCACACTCGCCAAGTTCACACATTTCCCACGAGAAAAAAAAGCCTCGAGGGAAAATCACTCAGTGGTGGAAAACTCAAGGGAAGTAGCGACATCGCAGGAGAGGCAAAAACGAAGGGATAAAAACGATGAGACGAAAACATCCCGGGATGTTTTGGAGAGAAGACGCCAACAAAGACAGGCGAGTAGAAGAACGTAGCGTGGTCCGTGCGGCGTAATCAGGCCCCCGGCACGGAAAATTCATTACACACAAATCTCATTTAAAAACAAACTCCCAGAGGAACTCATTACACTAAGTGTTCTGGCAGTGACTTGGGTGGTAATCACTCTAGGCCACCCTGGGGGACACGACGAAAGTCGCCGTGTTCTACAGCTCACGGGGGCTGCTGCAGTCTCCTTCCCAGCAAAAGCTTCTGTGCGGTCGCTGTCCGATCACGCCTGTCAACTGTAACTTATTTTGTGTGGGGAGACAAGCTGGCACATTGTGTAAAGGTCAGGAGGAAAACTGTCCCTTCTGCTACATCACTGTCATCAGCTGATAAAGGTCATTCCACCCAATCCATGGCAGTGGAGGAAAATGACTTTGTTTGTCTACTGGGAAATATTAGAAAGTCCCTCCCTGTGGACTTTCCGGTTTCTGTCTCCGCTCAAGGGGCATCAGACGAGGCACCCCAAGGTCCTGCCGCTGCTCTACGACATAACCTGTTTGCAAACACATCTGAACAGAAGACACAAGGACAGCAGCTTGAAAACACTGTCTGCACAGACCCGGAACATCTAAATAGCTGACTGGGGACTATCATTGTAGCAACCGACCTTCATTCCGCATCCTGTGTAACTCACACAGCTCACATGCACCATCTCACTTCACTCTCCAAACAGCTCTATTAGCCCGTTTTACCGATGGGAGACCCCAAGCCTTGAGAGACAAAGTAAATTGTCCAAGTTTACAGAGCCAGGCTTCGCCATCAAGTTTTTAACTAGGTTGACCTGAAAGGCACTACTATTTCAGGATTCTATTGTTAGTAGACTGATCAACTATTAACAACATGGCAACAGTGAGAAGCATTCTCACTGGTAGGTAAGATGTAGTTTGAACATTTATTTGTCCACCCAACAACCATTTCTTGAGAGTGTGCTCCGGCCAGGGACCATGCTAGGTGTTGGGGATCGAGTTAAAGTTAGATGAGGTCTCTTTCTCTCCCCTGAGTGTTCACAGTTCAGCCAACAGGACAGCCGACAGCTGCATTCAAACATGAGACACATGAGGACAGAGAAACTCGTAGAGTACCCCAAAGAAGGGACACTGGAACCGAGGCTTGATGGCTAAGTGGGACCTGAGGTAGAGGAGGAAGCCGTGAGTACAGGCAGGGGTGGAAATCGTGTAGGAAGCGCCACACCACCTCCAGGAGCTACCGGAAGAGGGAGGGCAGCTACTTGGGTGGAAAAGGAGAGGCAGGAAAGGAAGCTGGAAGGCGAGGGCCAGGGCGAGACGGTGTTATCGCAGGCCAAGCGTAGCATTGACCCTGAAGTACCAGTCACAGCGAGAGGGGAAATGGAAAAGTGATCCTATGTGCATTTTTAAAAGAAGGCTGTGGGGTCGGGGGTAGTAAAGTGTAAAAGGGTCAAATGTGTGGTGACAGAAGATCTGACTTCAGAGGTGGGCTCACAGTGCAACACAAACCTTTATAATTTTATTAGCCAATGCCACCCCAATACATTTAATTTAAAAAATAAGGCAAAAGAAAATAAATACATAAAAATTTAAACACTAGAAAGAAGACCGGCCACCACGTGAAAGAGGCATCGGAGGGAGGGGGGAGGACGCGGAGACGAGTGGGTCAGTCCCGGCAAAAGCCGACGAGATCTAAGGACAGATGGAAGAGGCGGCTGGGAGATGAAATCTGAAAGCTGCTGCAGCTCCACGTCCAAGGGCAGGTGAGAGCCCAGCACGACCCCCAGGCTTTCCTGCCTGCGCTGCTGTTCGTTGCAGGAGGAGACGCGGCGAGAGCAGCTGTGCAGAGAGGCGGGCGAGAGCAGGAACTCATGGAGGGAGGGTGGGGGGCGAAACAGCCGTTAGGTCTCAGGCTGGACACGTGACACGACAGCACTGGGGGGAAGCGGATGGCCCAAACTGCAGTCCTTTTCCTATTAATGGAGAGCTCTGGCTGTCAGGAGAGAAATGCACGAAGAAAACCATTCTCAGGCTGGGACGCGCAGGCAGGGGAAGTGAGGAGGTCATGGAGGTCACAGAAGCGTCCGCTGAGTGTGTTCCCAGAACACAGGCACCGAAAGGCGTTCCACTGCAGGGTTCAGAGACTGTCGGCAACTAGAGGACTCTCTCTTCATAGCTTAACGTTATGACTCCACTCAGTCCCGACTCAGAATACATGCCACCTTGACCTTTGCCCATGGACAAGACCGAAAGGCCAAGGCAGGACTCACAGCGATGGCCCAGTGAGGCAGGGGCAGCTGGTTCAAAACTACGTCAAGACGCCTGTTCCCGACCCCCAGTTCCTCCTATAACTTCCACCTGGTCACTCAAGAAAGGTCGGACGGACACAGCGAGCTAAGGAGAGCAGGGTTTATTAGCGGGGAATCAGAGGGGAAGTGGAGCCAACAGAGGGAGGCTGGGGAGCCAACCAAGGGAGGCTGGGACTCCGTTGTTCTTAGATCAGGGTTTTTAAATGCAAAAACCTACGGTTGGGATATTAAGAATCTGATTGGCTAGAGCTGGTTGCTGGGTGAAAGCTGCATCCTGCTTTGGTGGATAAGCCAGATAAGGCAGATAAGCCGAGCCCAGACCCCAATCTTCCTGGGCAGGGTCTGCAGGCAGCTTCCCACGGTGCCATTTTCTCACCTGGTGATTCTCATTCCTCCCAGGCCTGCCCGGATCTAACAGCACCCACGACCCATGAGATGCCCTTGGGTTCTGCCTGCTGTCGGCCTCCTTCCACCTGACGACCTTGGTCAACCTTCAAGTATTCATACACAGTCAGGTTTTTGCTTCCAAGTCTTACAGAGAACATTCAAATTTTCCCGGATAACTTTTTTCAAAAGTGGGTCACAATCCGTGACTCGCAAGCAGGGCCTCCGGAGCGGCCGGTGCCCCACACGCAGCGGCGTGAGAGCAGGCGCGCCAGGCAGAGAGCCGCGGAAGATGAAGACGGCGCGGAGCTTGTTGAATCTGGGAGAGCGGCCACTCCGGGTTTTCCTCCGGTGTGACTCTGTCACCCGGTGTGTGTCAGTAGTAGATGTGCTGTCAGTTTTTTATTAGACAGCATGCAAGATTTAATTAAGTGCCTGAAGAGTTTATAAAAACAAATTAGCTGTCCAACGATGCGTGCCGAGTGCGAGGAGCCCCGAGAAGCAGCGGGGGCACCGTATCATTGCCGTAACGCGGAAGAGACGGGCATCTTGTTTGTGAATAACAGTTTTACATGCACGGGTTAAACAGTCATCTGGGGAGGGCACCTTGACCTCTCTGTCCACGAGGGTACGGGTCACGGAACAGCAGACACAGAAACAGCGGGAACAGAGAGTCGGCCTCTCCAATCTCTCCTCCTTTACTCTCGCCTTCAGCACCCCATTTCTGTCTCATTTTCTTCCTTTTCCGTGATTTCCATCCACCCTCAAAATCAGGATAATCAGTTCTTGCAGAGCCCAAGCAGAGTTTCAATTTCATTTTCTCAATGTCATCCAATGTCACGCAGCAGAGAACGAAGCAGAGAACAAGAGACCCAAGGTCATGACTTTCAGCCCGCAGAGCAGAAAACCAGTCTGCAAGCTTGACATGCTTCACCATCATTTGCACGTTTTTAATATATTTGCTTTACCTAACTTCTCAAATCTTTTGCAGCTTGAGGCTACGTGCAAATAAGCTGCTTATTGCCCCACAGAAATCAAGAAGTCACATCGCTCCATCCTATTTTCTGCATGCTGGCTGCTGGCAGGGAGGGACTCAGAAGCAGCCTCATTTTACTCGGGGGTGGGGGACGAGGGCGGGGCTGGGCAGAGATAAAAGAACACAAATGATACTTCGGTACCTGTGTGCGGGCGCTTGCACACCCCATCGTCCCATGAACCCTCTCCCTCACAGCAGGACAGGCGCTCTTGTTCCCGGTCTATCCAGGAGCGCGCTGGTGCTCACAGACAGGCAACAGGATGGAAGGGCAGCCCCACGCATGCTCGGTCCCCTCGCCCAGGCCTGGGTGCCCCGCTCTGCCGGCTGAGGGTCCTCACCCAGAGGTGCAGGGCCGGTTAGTAAACCCTCCACATTACTCCTCGTATGTAAATTACACCTCAACTACATATAGAGAGAAAATCAACACTAAACATGCAAATAAGCACATGTTCGAGTTTTCACAGCCCACGAAGGTGTCTTTAAGTACTGACTGTCCCGGGCTGAATGCGAGGTAATTATTTCTAATTGTCACTTCATATAGAAATAAGAGAGTTAATTCAGCCGACCGAACTCATCAGCCAGTCAATTCAGCGACAGGACGCAGGCCGATCAGCACCGTGTTTTATACGTATACTAAGCAGGCGACGGGTGGAACTTCATAGGAGTCTCACACACAAAGCCCCGCTACACACTGCCAGGCGCAGAGACAACGCAGAGCTTCCCCTGCTTCCTAGGAAGGATGAGGACACGCGTCTCTGGAGAACCTGCAGTAAGAGGCGACTTTGGGCTGACGAGCGAGGGCAGGTTTGGGAGGGTGAGACCGTGCTGCCTCCCCACGGCTGCCCGTCGTCCGGCAGCGTGCTTGCTTAGAAAGAGCAGGCATTCGACAAATGGCTCCTGACTACACGCACGAACTCTGTTCGGCGTTCTCGCTTTCATCCTCTTGTGTATTTTAACATCCCTCGTCTGTTCTCATTCTTAATTACGTCCCGTGCGCATGGTTCGCCAGGCAGGAAGTGCGCTGGCTACTGTTCTTATCTGCTCAGCACCCACCCTTCTCGGAGCAGGCGTGACCCTCCTCATCAGAGGGACAGACAGGGAAACACGCCTGGCTGGCTTCAGGGCCTCACCCCCTTGGCTACAGTAAGTGGTCCAAGGAGTTAGCAGCTGACCCCTGCCCGCCGTGAAATTTTCATAGTGCAGCCATGGTGGGTGGGTGGGGGGGGGGGTCCCCTTCCTTCTCTAATAGTTATGGCCCTGTGAACACCAAAGTCCTGAATTGCCATATGGATCATTTTATTAAAACACTCCTCCATCAAAAAGTGGTCTGATTCCTTTCCCCTTGAACGTGGGCTAACTTTGGTGACTTCCTTCAAATGAACAGAATGTGGTGGAATCAACACCACATAATTTTTGAGATGAGGTCATAAAACGTGATCATTTCCTCCAGCATTCTCCCCTCCCCTTTCTCTCCCCACCCACCACCATCCCACCTATAGGCACCATCACATCGTGAGGACCCCCAACAGCCCCAGAAAAGGCCCCGAGCAGGTGCCCCAGCCCCAGCCTCCATCCCCAGCCTCCATTCCCAGCTGAGCCCCAGCTGAGCCCCAGCTGCCAGCTGGCACCAAGCGCCCAACGGGACAGCGAGCCTTCAGAGGGCAGGTGGCCTCACTCTTGGAGCTGTCCCAGCTAATGCCAAATGCAGCAAAGGAGGGCTGGCTCTGCTGAGATTTCCCCAAACTACAGATTTTCGAGCACAATAAATGTTGTCATTCTGATAAGCCGCTAGGCTTGAGGGCAGTTTGCTGCACAGCAACAGAGGACAGGAACAGATTTGGGGGCCATCGGGAAGTGCCGCCACCGTGCATGGCGGCAGATTTGGGGCTGGGTGGGGCCTGGAAATCGGAAGGGGCCTTACGGAGACAATCAGGAGAAGCATGATCGATCTTGAGGAGGGCTTACAGGAAAGAGAGGAAACGCTATTGTTAGCTGGAAGAAGGAACCCACGTTTAGCAGCTGAAAGCACAGAAACACTGCCACCGAAGGTGACATGGGAAATAGGAAACGCACCCAGTGAGCCGGGTAGTCTGGCCAGACTTCCAGACAGGGAACCGAAGGGACTGCCCGGCACAGCCGAACGCACAAAGGGAGAAATGAGCTACACAAATAACTGGTTTACTACAAAGGAGCCAGGACTTGCTGGGCTGGACATTACAACTATTTATTCCCAGCCTCTCCAGATGACAAATAATGCTGAGATTAAGAAATAGTTTCCAGGCAAAGATCCAGTCCAGAGAGCTGCCAGGAAAATATGGCCAGAGATGAGGTCAAGGACAGAACTGGAAACCCTTTGTAAGACCTCAGAAAGATCGCAGGCCCTTTCAGAGGGTCAAACAGCCCTTGGTGAGTCTTAGGGGCCCCGTTCTCGGCCTCCCCCAACTGACAGGGAGCCTGAGAAAGAGGCTTCTCCTGAAGAGACGTGTAGGTCAAGCTTGTGTCTGATGGACTAGATTATAAGTAAATTCATATGAAACTCAAAATGTTTTTAAAAGAATTATGCCAGGTTGCAAAAATCACAGAGAAAATACAAAATGGAAATAGGCATTCGGACCCCCAAACTTGCGTGGGTAGAAAGCAGGCTGAGAACAGCACTTGGCTGCCAGCTGAGGCTTCCCCTCAAGGACGAGGGAGGACAGCTCAGAGCGTGGGGTCAAGACTCCAGAGATCAGACCAGGTGCTGCAAAAATTATTTCCAGGCCGTGAGGCTAAGCTCTAGTCTTGGAGCCAACAACCGCAAGGAGCCGACAACCGGTGCACAGCCGGATTTCGGAATGGCTATGGGCCCAAGGCTGCTGCGTGCCTCCAGCTGCCCCGTTTCTGACAATTGTCACAGTCGTCCTGTCCCTGTGTCACCATCGTGTGCTGGGACTGGGAGGCTGGCAGCCTGTGACTTCAGCACACGGGTGTTCAGATCAGAGAAACTACTTAGGAGCCTGTGCTCAAGGAGTCGCCCCTGAGGAGCTCACCCGCACCAGCACCCACACCCCAATTCTCAGACAAGGAGCACCCAGACAGACAGCCGGAGCCTGGCGCCAAACTACGGGACTTCCGAAGGGTCTTGAGAGGGGATGAGTATTTTTTGCATGTGGCAAGAAGGTAAAAACAGTAGACTAGAGGGCAGTCTGGGATGGTGTTAAAAGATTCACACAAATTCTTTAGACTCTCCTTCCACCCACAGATGGAGCCCAAGACCCTGCCCTTGAATACGGGTCATGCTTATGTCTATCACACAGAACGCAGCGGCAGAGACACTGCCTGACTCTCGAGGTTGGTCCTAACAAAGCGGTGGTTTTTGCCTAGCTCTCCCTCTCGGGATGCCATGGCCGCATTATGCAGAAGCCAAGCAGCCCCAGAGAGTGGCTGCAGGTAAGTGTTGCAGCTGTGCCCCAGCCAAGTGCCAGCAGAGCATCAAACCCCAGACCTGTGAGTAGGGGAGACGGCAGGTGACCCCACCCCTGCCTTCGGGCCAGCGCCCTGTGGATGCCGGGGGTGAAGAGGGGCTGCACCCACTCAGCCCCGCCCAACTTTCAGGTCGATGAGCAAAACAAACATCATCCTTGTTTTTCTGAAACAGCTTTGTGGAACATAATTCACACACCATACAATTCGCCCACTTAAAGTGTACAGTGTGTTCAATGGGTTTGGGTGCATTATATTATTAATTTTTAAGGTTGTGGTAATACATGTAACATAAAATTTGCCATTTTGACCATGTTTACGTGTGCAATTCAGTGGCATTAAGTTCATTCGCAACGTTGTCCAGATGTCACCACTTTCTACCCCCAAACCTGCCACCCCGAACAGAAACTGTGAGGCCGGAAGGAGCTAAGTCTCCATTCTCTCCTCCCCTGCCCCAACCCTTAGTCCCCTCCAACCTACTTTCTGTTTCAGAATTTGCCTACTCTAGGGGTTTCATATAAGTGAAGTCATACAACATTTGTCCTGTGGTGTCTGGGTTTTTTCACTTCAAGTTTTCAAGGTTGTCCATGCTGCTCAGAACGTCATTCCTTTTTATGGCTGAAAAATATTCCGTTGTATGTGTATTCCACAGTTCATTTATCCGTTCATCTGCTGATGAACATTTCAATTGTTTCCACCTCGTGGCTAATGTGAATAATGCTGCGTGAACACTGACACAGAAATATCTGAGTCCCTGCTTTCCGTTCCTTCGGGACATACTTAAAGGGAACATAGTCCACAGCGTGATAAGCTTACCTGGTGACAGATGATTGATTACTACTGTAGATTTAGTGCAGTAATCAAGTGGTAAGTATAAAAATGCTGACTCACTATACTGTACACCTGAAACTAATATAACCAATACAAGATTATATATCGACCATAATTAAATAAAAATATAAATTTAATTTTTTTTAAAAAGTAAAATTGCTTGGTAAATACCACTTAGCTCCATAAGACACGGCCCAACTGTCTTCTGCCGCACTGCACCGCTTCCCGTCCCTGCGGCAGCAGGACTCGGCTTCCGGTCTCCCCACACCCGCACCAGCCCTGGTTATTTTGCAGGTTCTGGTCGTAGGTATCCCAGTGGGTGTGACGTGGTATCTCATTACCACGAAAATCAGAGTTGCATCTCCCTAATGGCTAACGATGTTGAACATCATTTCACGTGTGTACTGGCCATGAGTATGTCTTCTTTGGAGATATGCCTATTGAAGTCCTTCATCCATTTTTAAATTGGGTTGTTCACCCTTTTCTTATTGAACTGTAAGAGTTCCTTATATATTCTGGATAGTAAACCCTTATCACATATATGATTTCCAAGAATTTTTCCCCAATATGCCAGCTGTCTTTTCACTTTCTCAGTAATATCCTTTGATATACAAAAGTTTTTAATTTCGATAAAGTACAATTTCCCAGTTTTTCTGTTTGTTACCTATGCTTTTGGTGTCATATCTAGGAGTCCCAAGATCATGAAGATTCACCCCCGGTGCTTTCTCCTAAGAGTTTCACGGTTTCCACCAAGCTCCCTGAAGCATGTTGAGTTAATTTTTGTACATGACATGAGGTAGGGATCCAACTTTATCCTTCTGGAGGCGAAAGTCCAGTTGTCCCAGTGCTACCTGTTGAAGAGACTCTTCTTCCGCCCGTTGAGTGGACTCGACACCCTGTCAAAAGCCAACTGGCCACAGATGTACGGGCACGTTTCTGAACTCAGTTCCATTCCTTTGGTCTCTGTGCCTATCCCGATGCCAGGACCACATTGTCGTGATGGCTGCAGCTTTAGAGTACAAGTTTTTAAATCAGGAAATGTTAGCCCTCCAATTTTGTTCTTCTTCTGCAAGATTGTTTTAGCTATTCTGACCCTTTGCGATGCCATATGACCTTGAGAGTCAGCTTATCTGCAAAAAAGTGGCATTGCAATTTCAATAGCGATTGACTTGAACCTGCAGACTGCTTTGGGTACAGTACTGAAGCTTCATAACATTCAATAGTCCTGCCCATGAACACAGAATGTCTTTCCATTTACTTAAGCCTTCATTAATTTCTTTCAGCAATGTTTTCTAATTTTCAGTGTAAAAAGTCCTTCACTTCCTTGGTTGAATGCATTCCCAGTTATTTAACCATGAAATTGCTTTCTTAATTTTCTTTTCGGATTGCTCGTTGCAGGTGTACAGAACGACCACTGATTTTTGTGTGTTGATCTTATACCCTGAACCACTAGAGAATTTGTTTATTAGCTCTCATAATTTCTCATGGGTTCTTTGGGATTTCTATATGTGAGATCATGTTATCTGCAAATAGAGAGTTAATTTTTTTTTTGGCGACTTGGTCTGGCCGGAGCTTCCAGGACAATGTTGAACAGCAATGGTGAAAGCAGACATCCTGATCTCATTTATAATCTTAGGAAGAAAGGATGACGTTAGCTGTAGATTTTGCATAAATATCCTTTATCAGGTTGAAAAGGTTTTTGCAGTATTTTTTATTAAGAAAAGGTGTTGGAATTTTGTCAAATGCCTTTTCTCCATCAAGTGAGATGATTGTCTGTTTTTTCCCCCTTCATTCTATTAATATGAAACATGACTTTGATTTATTTTACATTGAAGCACCTTCACTTCAGAATAAATCCCATGTGGTCATAAACACCATTTGCCCGTGGTGCACAAGCCTTTTAATGTGCTGTTGAATTAAGTTTACTAGTGTTTTGTTGAATGTTTTTGTATCTTTATTTTTAAGGGATGTGGGTGTATACTTTTCCTTCCTGAGATGTCCTCACCTGGCTTTGGTGTCAGGACACTGCTAGCCTCACAGAGTGAGTTAGGAAGTATTCACTCCTTTTCTATTTTTTGTAAGAGTCTGGGGAAAAAATCATGTTCAATTCCTCTTAAATGCTTGATAGTATTCACCAGTGAAGCCATCTGGTCCTGGACTTTTCTAGATTGGGAGGTTTTGATTACTAATTCTATCTCTTTACTTGTTGAGTCCGTTTCAGTAATTTGTGTTTCTCTAGAATTTGTCCACTTCATCTCAGTTACCTAATTTGTTGACATAAAACTGTTCACAATATTCTCTTATATAATCTTGTTCATTCTTTTGGTAGTAAGGTCCTCACTTTCATTTTTTATTTGTAATCTCCATCTTCTCTCTTTTTTGTAAATTTTGTTGGTATTTTCAAGGAACTAAACTTTGTTTTTATTGAATCTATTGGTTTTCCATTCTCTATTTTATTTATCTCTGCTCTAGTCATTACTCCCTTCTTTCTGCTAGCACTGGACCTAGTTTGTTCTTTTTTCCGGCTCCTTAATATGTGAAGTGAGATTACTGACTTGAGATCCTTCTTAATGTACATACTTAGAGCTACGAATCTCCCTCTGAGTACTGCCTCTGCTGCATGCTATATGTTCTGAGATGTGTTTTCTTTTTCATTCACCTCTGAGTGTTTCCTTGAATTTCCAGAATAAAAAATATATAAAACAAAAAAAGCAAAAAAAAAAGGGAGGGAGGTGGGAGACACAGACAGAGACGCCAAAACAAACAGGCAAACAGACACCTCTCCTGGTCTTTGCAGACGAGCTCTGTGCCGGGGCAGCGCCTTCAACACGCAGCCAGGCCAGCCGTGCAGCCACGGACCAGCAGGGGGTGAAAACGAAGGGTCGTCTCTGCTCTTTTCTGAGCATGCGTCTTGCTTTCGGCATGCGAGTGGTTTTCTGGATTTCCCTACACACATGGGTGGTTTTGAACGTGCTCGTTTCCCAAAGAATCCCCCAGTTTTGCTCCAGGCTGTAGGCAGTCTACTGTATCTCCTGACCAGTGACCCTTCTTTGCCCCCTAGTGTTGCAGTTTGGCAGCACACCTTGCCTGCGTAGCTCTCAGCCACGCCTGCCTCTCTTCCAGCCTGTGTTCTGAGTTAGCCAAAACTGGGACAAGTGCTTGATGTGATGTCAGTCGTAGACCGCTGACAGATGAGGACGGACACAATCATTTGCAAGTGAGGTCTGCTCTACCCTCCCCAGAATCAGGAACCAAAGTCCCACACTGAGAATGCAGCTGTCATCTTTAAGATCACTGCTGTCCTCACAGAAAATGTAGCCAATAATATTGTAGTAACTATGAATGTGCCAGACGGCTACTAGATTGATGGGGTGATCTCTCATAAGAAATATACGTGTCTAACAACCATTTTACACACCTGAAACTAATATAATATGGTACGTCAACTGTAACTGAAAATTAAATTGTAAACAATATTCACTGCTGTCCTACAGAGAAAGTGGGACAAAGGCAAGTAAAAATGCCACAAAGCTCTCCTACCATTTTCTAGTTGCCTTTTTCCTGGTTCCAGGTTTGCTTGGTTGCTACAAACCTGGAGCTGTTTTCCCGGGCTCTGAAAATGTTGGTTCTGACCATTTCTGCTGGTTTTACCTTTCCGTGTTGCTGCTGGGGCACACATGCTTGGGGCTGCTCTCTCTGCCGTTTTCCTGGTGTCGCTCGGACACTGTTGTAAGTACTAAGTTTTGTGGTGCTTTGTTACGCAACGCATTCGTTGCCCGTGGCTGCTGTGACAAGTGACCACGGACTCTGTGGCTGAAAACGGCCGACATTTATTCCCTCACCGTTCTGGGGGCCAGAAGCCTGAACTCAGCCTTGCTGGGCTGAGACGAAGGTGTTGGCCGCGCTGTCCTCCCTCCAGAGGCTCTCAGGGAGGGTCTGTCCCCTGTGTCTTCCAACTGCCGGTGGCCATCGGCATTCCTTGGCTTGTGGCCGCATGGCTCGATGGCTGCCTCTGTGGTCACAGCTGCTCCTCCTGTTCTGTTTATCTAGTCTCCCACGGTCTCTTCCCAAGGGACCCTTGGATGGGATTTAGGGCTCACCCAGACAGTCCAGGATAATCTCGCCTCAAAATCCTTAACTTAATCCCATCTACAAAGATCCTTTTCCAAATTAGGTTTCGTCTGCACATTCCAGGGATTAGGACCTGGATATACTTGGGCATTTTCAGCCCGCCCCAGGCAGCAACAGGCACGTGAGGAGTGTGGTCAGAGGGAACGTGTCAGACGACAGAGAGGAAAATGAGCTCCCGGCAGCCTCCGTCCCCTGACCACATGCCGCATCATGACACACCCAACAGCAAGTCTTCTTTTCTTCTGGGACACATTCCAGTTAGGGCCCTCTCTCTTGAAAGTACAGAGTCCTCATACCAAAAAAAAAAAAAAAAAATCAATTCTAATGTTAACTGAGATTTCACATCTTTATATTATTTATGTTTAATCCTAAATAAGCTAATAGTCCTTGAGGGTAGGTCATCTTGGACACATTTTAAGTCAGAGAGAACACAGTACAGGCTGCCAACAGGAGCATTCCTGTTCCCTGGACCCCCAAATGGCATGCACCTCCATTTCATGTGGGAGTCCTGAGGACATAAAAACAACCAATACTATAACACCTTTTTTTCCTTTCTTTTTTTTTGTTTGTTTTTTTTTAAGATTTTATTTTTTTTTTTTAGAGAGGGAAGGGAGGGAGAAAGAGAGAGAGAGAGAAACATCAATGTGCGGTTGCTGGGGGTCATGGCCTGCAACCCAGGTATGTTCCCTAACTGGGAATCGAACCTGCAATGCTTGGTTTGCAGCCCGCGCTCAATCCACTGAGCTACGCCAGCCTGGGCACCTTTTTTTTCTTTCTATGCTCGAATGAAATGCAATGAAAGGTGTCTGTGGATCCCCACTGCTCACTCGCATCTCTGGTTCTGAGAAGAGGAAGCAGGGGTTCTGGTGCAAAGCATCACATCTAGGAAGCCCTGAAGGAGGGCGCACGTGGGGTCCCCGTGAAAGAAAGGAGCATCGCCTCGGATAACTGCACACTATCACCAGAGGACAGCTGAGGAAAGAGACATCTTGCTGAGGAAAGAATTCAGAAAAACAAAGATTCCGGCAATTTGGACAAGAGCTGGTCTCTCTCTTGGGAGTGGTTTAACATTGGCCTCTGCTGTGACCATTTTTCTTTCAACATCTCACATTGTTATGGTACTAGGTTTTTGTCATCATGGATATTGTTTGAGACAAAGGATAGAGGAACTAATTCAGTGCGGGCCACTTTTCACCCCAGGAAGGAAACTCCAAGCAAGCAGGGTAAAACCAACGACGCAAGAATATGAGGAAATATTAACTTTACTTTCCTACCGAGGGGCAGGTGTAATTAGAGCCCTGAAATGTTCCCCGCAGGTAAATACACCAGCACTTTGATAGGATAAAACATGGGACTTTCTACTCCATGCCAATTGCTCCTTTCCCTAGAACACAAGCCATTTTTGTGAGTGAAACACACTCACAAAAAAGGGGAGAGAGAGAAAAAAGGGGAGCGAGCGAAATGCAACAAAACCAAGCAGAGTAAAGTCACCCTCCAGCTTCTCCTGGGGAACCTCACAGACACCAGCAGGCCCCCTCCCCCGACAGAGCGCAGCCGCACCGCTACTCCTGACAGCCACTCCACTCGGCCGCCACATACGCCCTTGTGTCTGTGTCTGCGTCTGGCCCAGCTCCTGTTCTGGTCCCTCATTGTAACTGTTTCTCTGGCTTCTGATCCCCTCCTCATGTCTGGCCTCATGTTGTTGCTACTTCTCCTTTCTAGCTTCCGTACTCGGGGCCCTCTTCATGGACGTGTGATGGACTTGACCTCTGCGGCACAGCCTGGCACCTTTAACCTCACCCCATGTCCTGTCTCTGGTCCCGGAGAGTGTGATGTCAATGAGCTCAGGGAGGACTTATACCCAGACGCATCCTAAGGACAGAGCCTGTGTCTGCCTCGCTGTCCTGTTCCTGCCACTTTGCCTAGCACATAATAGTTGCTCAACAAATACATTCTGATGAGTGAATAATTACAGACAGAGCATACCTTAGGCAGGCAGATGATGAGTTCATGTAACTCTTATTGTTCAAGTACTTTGTGTTTCCAAATAATCAATGAAGTTATATTTATAACCCAAAGGATTCATGCTTATAACACATTTGGAAATCCACAAAACAATAGTGCTGTAGAATAGTCCGGTGTCACCAAGTGGAGGTGACTGGGGGACGGGACTGCACAGTCCGTCTGGGGTGTGGAGAGATCTGAGAAAGGAGGGGGTGAGAAATGGGATGTTATGAGGGAAAGAAGAAATATTCGATAAACACAGTCACACTCACCATTATCATAATCATCCTCCTCAACAGCTTTTTCTTGGAGTTTCTGAAGCTTTAATCTTAAGGAGTTTACCTATGTCATTTGGGAGGAGAAAAAAATGAAAATCAAATTACAACAGCACTGAAACTTATTTTAGCAAAGCTAAGAGCATCTAGAAACTATTTCGAAACTGAACTTCTTTATTCGCCTTTAAAAAAAGAACCACAAATGTACGTTTTTTCCAACGCCAGATGAATCAGTTTCCCACGCCAAAATAAAAGTTATATAAAGGAAGTGTAATTTGAGCACAAAATCCACAGACTTAAAATGTTATTTTAAACAAATACATCACACTGTACCCTTATCTACATGAAACATGCATAAGAGAAAAGACTACAAGTTTCCTGACCTGACAAACAGCCTCAGTTCTAACACATCAGATTAAAATGATGAGGGTACATGCACCACAACTGGAATAGAAACCACGAGAAGAAGCACGGACCTCAGCTCTGCAGCCTGGGCCGCAGGCTGGGTGGGACCCGGCACAGGGACCCCCCAAAGCCCCCGCAGGAGGTCCTGAGCCTCACCGGCTCTCACCGTCTCACTTAACCCGCAACAGACACAACGACCCCTTCCTTTTACTGAAGTTCATTGGCCATCACAGTCAAGCCTCAGTTCCCGAATGTCTTGGTTCTCGGACAATCCGGTTCTCCGACAATCCAGTTCTCCACCAAGTTCTTTCTAGAAAAAAGTCTCGGTTGTCTAACAAAACTTCAGGTTTCGATTCTCTACCTGACAACCCTTCACGCTGTCACCTGCACAGTCAGTCACGTGTCTCTCAGGCGACAAACTACGGAGATTCGGTTTCCGGACAAGTCGCTTCTCGAACCATTTTCCAGAATGAATTAAGTTTGACAACCAAGGTTCCACCGTATTGTTCTTCCCAGCAGGAAGCCCAGGGATTTTGTTTGGAGATGGATTGTTGGCCTATCAGTGAGTGGATTTGGGCTCGTTCCCTGAAAAACACCTTCCTCCCGTCCTTGGCTCGGCATACACCTACAAGTCCTTCGGCACCTAGCTCAGGTGTAACCCCTCCAGCCCGTGCCCAGGGCCCTTCCTTTACACTGCCACTGTAACCTGCACTTGCTCCTGTTCGTGTGACCGCTTAACAAATATTGACCAACTACCTCTTAGGTGTCAAGGACTATTGGAGGTGCTGAGATACAGCAGGAAATTCTCAGCCCTTTAGAGGTAGCTTCTTGTGTAGGGAGACAAAAAATGAAGGCGATGCATAAGTTTTATAGAGCCTAATAAGTTATTCATGATGTAAAAGAAGAAAAAGTAGACCCAAGCGAGGGGCTCGGGAATGCTGGTAGATGGGGGAGCTGAGGTTTTAAATAGCGTCTCCTGGAGAAGGAGACATTGGAGCAGAGACTGAAAAGAGCAGAGGGAGGGCACCCTGAGGCTCTCTGGGAGAAAAACTCGCCCGTAGAGAGCAAAGCCAGCACCACGGCTCTGGGCGGAGCGCTGCTGGCCCTGCAAATGAAGAGCAAGAAGGTCCTTGGGTCTCGAGAAGAGTGATTCAAGGGGAGATTGTGGCACATGAGGTCAGAGAGGTGGTGAGAAATGCATCACAGAGAGACATGAAGACCATTTAAAACTTCTGATTTTCCTCCGAGGGTCATGGGGGGCTGTCAGCGGAGGTTGAGCACAAAATCTGACGTGTCTGAACAACCCCCCTCCCCCGACTGCTGTGGGCAGGGGCCAGAGGAGGGAGGCAGGAGGCATGGAAATGACCCAGCAAGGACACGATGGTGGTGTGGACCACAGCGGAAGCAGAGAAGACAGTGAGAAGGGAGCTGTTTCTGGGTAGACGCAGAAAACGCCTGGGTGAAGATAACACCAACAGGACCTGCCAGCTGATCACATGTGGGAGTGAGGAAGGTCAGGATGACGCCGGGGTTTTGGTCTGAGCCCCTAGGGAATGGAGTTGCAAGAAATCATCTTGGTACTTATCACGCCCTGTTAAAGCTACCGTTTCATCTTGATTTATCTGTGTGTTTTGCTTCATTTTGTCCATGCCCCCCACTCCCCCTGGAGCATCTGGAAGGCAAGAACTGTTCTGAGTGCACGTGGAAATGGCGGCACTCACGGCAGTTGGGTTCTCCACTGCTCTGGACACATCGGGGGATTACTCTCCCTCCCTCTCCTTGGTCTGGTTACTGAGTGTGCAGGGAAGGGACAGAGGCTACTTCTGTACCGAAGCATTTCATCGCCCTGGCAGGGTCCCTCAGCGTTCTCCACCTTGACTCAGTGACGGAGGCGCCCTACGATCAGAGAGTGCAGCCTGGGGTCCTGAGTGACCCAGTGGAGCAGAGCCCCCAACCACGTCTGGGGAACATGAAGCGTAAGCAAGAAACATGATTGCGTGACGCAGGGCCCCTGATACTGTGTTGCTGTCTGTCACTAACGCATTCTAACTAACACAACCTCTGAAGCAGGCACACGGTATCCGTGGGTGTCAGCAAACACCTTCTGAATGCACGAGAGGAGGAATGAGCACATTAACCCCTTCGTCCTTGAAGTGCTTCGTGTGACAAGTGCACATTTCCCCAGTGACTTGGTCCTCTCTATTAGTGACAGAGGACAGGTGGCATTACCATCACCACACCCAAATGATGGCCTCTGTAAACACCTGTGGAGCTGGAGCAGAAGAACCCCAGGAAGGAGGGCACAGAAAATTTCATTTACAGCCAGTGCCCACCTCACCTTCTCCCTCCCATCCAACTATCCCTGTAGGGCCCGGAATTGATACCTTGGGATGTGTGTGAATGTCCATGTCTGCTGGAAGCACAGCCTCTGATGGGCATGGCTCACCCAGTGACACAGCCCATGGAAGGCAGGCAGTTTCTCTCCTTTTCCCCCAGCGGCCACGCCCCCAAGGCGGGGCTAACTGGTAGGGCTGCCACGCCCCGAGGCGGGGCTAACTGGTAGGGCTCCCCCCACTTCCCTCCTGTGCGCACCCAGGTAGCGTTTCTTCTTATCGAAAGTTTCTCGGCCCCACCCCAGCCCTGGCAATGTCCCTGGGTGGCTATTTTCCGACAGCATAAAATACACATTCGTGGAAGTCATGTTCTATAAAGGCACGGTGAACGCTCAATTAGCGACCACTGAACGAGGGCTCCCGGGAAAATTACAGGGTTGGGCTCTGGCCACATTTTCGTCAACCGATACGGAACCATATTTCGTGTGCGTTTCAGTGTAAAGGTGTTTGACTATGTATAGCTGACTCATCAACGCTGAACTCAGGGCCAACAGCGCTCCAACTCGCCCCCGGACGCAGCTTCTCTAACGTGTTTTCTCTCTGTTGCAGGCGTTTTGCACTGAGCAGCAGAGACAGCACTGCAGCCCTGCGCGTGGGGGCCATTTTCAACAGTGAAATCACCAAAACACACGCACAAAATAGAAAAAGTGGTACTAGACCGGCCACAAAAAGGACACTTGTTTATGGCATGAGAACTGAAAACAAGCAGGCGGAAGGTCACCTTGAGCAACCTCCCCCGGGAACACGCAGAAGGAGCGACTCACGCTTTTAGCCTTTCTGCGCATGTCCGCACACGACCAGGCAAGCACTTCGTTCTGCGCATATCCGCACATGACCAGGCCAAGCACTTCGTTCTGCGCATGTCCGCACATGACCAGGCCAAGCACTTCGTTCTGCGCATGTCCGCACAGGGCCGGGAGCGTATTCTGTGCACTGAAGTTACCAATAAATTTTCCCGAGGGAGAGAATTCACAAATATAGAAACCGCGAATACTGAGGATCGCTATTTTAAAAGAAGCAAAAATTCAATTTCCTGAGATTTGCATTTTTACTTTAGGAGAAGGGAGGGGGGTTAAGTAATATTCTAATATTCTAAGGAATTAGAGTATAATATCTAAAAGGTCCCCAAACACTAGAATCTCAATTTTTTTCAAAGGATCTTTTTAAAGGTCCTTAGCCAACCCCTCTCCCCAGACATGAAGGCCTCCCCAGCAGCCCGCAGAGCAATGTGGGACGTCCCGGGCCACCCCGCCTCACGGACAACCCCAGCCGCCAGGGGCCTCTTGCTCCTAAGCTCCGTGCCCGGGACAGAGCGCCTTCCATCACTCCCACTGCACCGAACACACACGTGATCCTCTTTCATACAACAGACATCAGACAACGGAAAACGGCATCGTGTCCTCCCTCGTCCAGGTACTAGGTGATCACCAGCTAAGATACTTAAACCACAGATACATTGTGTCCCAATGCCATCATTTCACTTTCAGCTGGCATCTGAGAGCAAGTTGGCACGTGGGGAGTTGACACTTTGTAGGACCTCCCCCATGGGGCGTGATGCTACCTCCAGGGAAACAGTGTCAGCATTGAATTCAATTTCAGGACACCCAGCTGGCGCTGGAGACGCCCCCACACATTATAACCGGTGACCGGAACCCCCTGAGAGCCTTTGTCTTTGTGTGTCGGCCTCTCAGCTTCTGTACTTACCCTTTAGACAGTCAATCTAAAAAAAAATCTGTCAGAATCTGTGGCCCAGCTTATCAAGATTAATTACCTCACCGAAAACAAAAATGAATCGCACACCTGCTGAGGGCCAGGAAACATGCTAGGCAACAAGCATCCAAAAATGTCTAAACAACGTGACCTGCAGTTATGGAGCTCGTGGTCCAGCGTGGAATTCGGACCCACATGTAACAAATTATTGCTGGCTGTGGGGAGTGCTGGGACAGGGCGCGTCCAATGTGCTTTGGAAACAAAACGGAAGGAGGGGTTCGTGTGGGAGTGATGTAGAGGTAGGAGGAAACGTCCCACTGGGACCCGGCTCTGGAGCCACAGTAGGAGGGGCTTGGCGGGTGGGCCAGCGCGGGAAGGAAATTCCAGGCAGAGGGAAAACGGTGAGCAGAGGCCTGAGCCCAGCTGTCCCCGGTGTCTTCAGAAGCAGGAAGCCGCACCAGATGGCGGAGCCACGGGGAGGCGCGGGGCAGGCTGCAGCGGGCTGGGTGGGGAAGGTCTCCATTACCAAGATAAGGATCTTGAACACCACCCCGCAGGGCAATGAGCCGCCAAAGGTTTTAAGCCGAGGAATAACACTATCCCACCACTGCCTGGGAAGACGACTCCGCTGGCCATGCAGAGGATGAACCGGAGGAAGGCAAATCTGCCAAGACTCTCTGGCAAGATCCAGGTGAGAGCTAACAAGGATCTGAGCCAGGGCCATGGTGTGGCCGTGGGAGGTGGGTTCGCTGCAGGACTAAGAGGGCTTAGAGATGGACATCGGACAGGGAGGGTTGGAAACGAATGCAGTCCCTCGAGGAGCCGGATGGATGGACTCTATTACTTCAAAGCCACAAATATGTATTGGGGGGTGGACCCTTTAGAATGGGTTTGATGGGGAACACAGCGGCGTCTGTTTTGGACAAATCTAACTCAAGGATCCCACGCATTACCTGGAAACAGAGACCTGCACGTCTGGCCTGGCTTTGCTATGTCCCCGGGTTACAGATCGGACCACTGGGCTGAGGCCCCTAAGGGCCAGAACATCAGGCTACTGGTAAAGAATTGAAAGTGAATGAGATGCAATTGCTGGGAATGAATGTGACCCTCGCATTTTCAGGCACTTCTACCAAATGCCCGAGGAGTGGGTGCCCTACTCCCCGGGCTCGTGTGTACCCATGTATGCGTGCACACACATACACAGATGTATACATGCACAAACACACCCCCCGGAAGGAAAGCACAGTCTTTCACTAGGATGAGCCACACAACCCAGAGGGTCAGCGCAGAGCACCTCTGCCTGGGTTTCTCCGGGAACTCTGGGGGCTGACCATCCTGCCCTCCTGCTGGCAGTGGGCCCCGGCTCTCGGACCGCTGGGTGGACGGCACCAGCACCGTCACGTCACAGTGCTTGGACTTACAAGTACACAGTCTATCCTAATTTCCAAAGCACTGACATTCTCATCCAAGCCACAGAACAATCCTGTGCAGTGGTGTCATCTATAAATGAGGACGTCGAGAGGTTTAATGACCGGAAACGAACTCTGGCAGGCAGTTTGCCCGACACAGGCATCGAGGCTGTATGTCTCGTAACCCTCACACCAGCCAGCTCCATTCCCCTGCTCCCAGCCTGTTTCCCTTTTTGAAGCAGAGCTAGGTTGCACTAACCATGCACCACCTAGGCCAGGACCGGCAGGAAAGCCCGCAGCCCAAATCTGAACACCTACGTGACAGAGGAGATGAAATAAGAACAGATTTGCATTCAAACGGAAAGAGGAGAAACCAAAGTGCAGCAATGTCTTTCTGCAGCCAGCCACCAAGGAGCTGCTGCAGCCCTGGAAGGGGGGAGTCGGTCAACCCCAGAACCACTCATTTCCTGCCCTGTGCCTAATCTGCGTTTGTGAGCCTAGTGCAGCCCAGGGGCGGGGCAGACACCGACCTCCAGCTGCCTGCGGTTGCCGAGCAGACACTCCAGCAGCAGGGGCTCGCACTTCCGGAGCAGCAGGTCCCAGTGAGGAGCGGTGCTCTCGAAGGTTGAGGGGCTCTGGGAGCAGCAGGAGGCAGCGCCTATGTCCAGCACAGAAAGGGGCTCACACGCCAGCGCGGGGCTGCCTCCTGCAATCTGGGCAGAGTCTGCAGAGCCCTGAGCAGCCTTGAGACTGAAGGGGGGAGAAAAAAGTCTAGGGTCTTCATGGAGCCTGTCCAAGCCGGCAGCCTTGGCTTCCGCGTCCTCGGCCTCTCTGAATGGCGGGCAGCCTTCGGCTTCTCCGCGTTCCCCGGCGGCACAGAGTGAGAGCTGGATGAAGCTGAAGCTGGAGGTGAAGGCCGCCTGAGACCTGGCGGGGGCTGAGGGGTCCCTGGGGCCACTTCTGAGGCCGCAGCTGCTGCCACTCACCTCCTCTGGGGCCGGAGAGTCTTCGATCTGGGTGCCCCTTGCTCCTTCACCACAGGTGGCGTCCTGACGAGGGCCACAGGCCTCAGCACTGTCCATGGGTGGGAGCTCCCCCTGACACCCGGGGCCGCACAACCTGGTCAGCCTGCTGGGCGGTTTGGTGCCGGCTCCAAACTGAATCCCACAGAACCCGGAGGTCCCTCGTGCTGGGGCCCGAGATAGGCCTCGGTGGCCCACGCAGGTTCCAGCTGAGGCTGCCGAGCTCCTGGGAAGAAGGCTCCCAACCAAGGGGCCTGGCCACTGGCCTCCAGGTTCAAGGCCACACTGTCGTCCAGCCCTGGACTCAGAGTGGTGGGACTCCTCACCACATGCCCCTCCCTGGGCCCGGAATGAGGTGCCCACAGCGGGGGAGAGGAACCTGATCTGGGGCGCAGCTTCGCGTCTCATGTAGCCGGGTTTCCGTGCCAGCCGCCGCCTCCGAAACGCCGCCGCAGGTGGCCGGCAGTCCTGGCTGCCTGGGAAGACAGAAAGCAGCATGTTAAACACACAGTCTCACTGGCTCGGTGGGAGCCGTGTCTGCAGGACACCCCTAGGTTTAGAGGTCATCTCTGGGTGTATCTGAGATGCTGACTCGGGGTCGGGGGTCACCCGGTACGAGAATTCTAATGATCCCGGGAAGCGTTTGCTTGTCTATGTTAGAAACAGGACAGCACCCCAGCGCCCCTGTTCGGCAGAGCAGCTGGCATGGCCGTGAGCCGTGCCAACACACCAGCTTGCACACGGGAGCCGCAACCTCCGCAGCTCCTCTGACCCTGCAGCCTCTCGCCCGTTGGCCTTGCGGGCGCGTCAGCATTTCCATCCCGGAGTCAGCCCAGAGAGCCAACGGCCTGGAACCGAACAGCAGCATCTCCTGGAGATGCGGCCCGGTCGCTTATTCTGGCTGCTCAGTGAGCAGCAGTCTGTGAGTTTTCGTTATCAGAGCTATGGGTGCCCCTGCACGCTGGGGGACCATGGCCAGCTGGCTGTGACATGATTTATGCCATCAGTTCATCTCACTGAGCAGATGACAGGACACCCTGCGTGATGTGTCCCCAAACCAGGGGCTGCACTCCCCTCCCAGCTCTGCAACGGGAACGGGAACTATGCAAAATGCTGACATCCCGCGGAAGCAGGGAGCAGGAAGGCAGCAGTTGACAGCATCGACTCTGGCACCTCACTGCCTGGTTCAATCCCTGGCTGTGCCACTGCTGGCTGTGTGACCCTCCACGAGTTCCTTAACCTCTCTGTGCCTCAGTTTGCTTACCAGTAAAATGGAGAGAGCAGCAGGACCTCTCTCACGGGGTGGTTGTGAGCATTAAGTGGGGTGAGTTACTGTATGTCAACAGCTGAGAACAGCGCCTGGCACACGTAGTAAGTGTGATAAAAGTGTTCGTTATCGTTTGTACATTGCATAGCACCTTGTTACTCCTAAGAGTTTTCATCCACACTGATTTCTTCAGTTCCCCACCGAAATCATGTGAATCAACCAAACCAATAACATAACCAATAACATAACTTCCCTTTTATAGCTAAGGAAACTGAGGCTCAGAGAAATGGACATTCCAAAAATGCCTGCCTGGGGCTGAGTGCCCAATCTCCTGAGTGCACTGGTCCCCGAGGTGCCCTCCCCGAGGGCCCCACTGCACCTCGCTTCGGAGGAGGCGGGAGGTGTAAAAGGAAGACCAGGCGGCGCTGACCGCGGCTGTAGGTGCGCTGCACCTGGGGCGAGCAGGGGCCTGGAGCCAGGCTTGCTCTGCCTCCCAGAGCATAGCTGGTCCCGGGACGTTTGTGGTGGTAAACAGAGCGCTAGGCGTTTAGGGTCACCCTGGGTTACAGTCACGGCACACACCCGTCTCTGGAGAACAGGGACCATGGACAGTCCCTGGGGAACTGAGCCCCACGACCATGGACCGTCTGTTCCCTGGACTGGAGCACCCGAGGGCCAGAGAGCCCCAGACGTGTTCGTCCGGTGGCCTGTTCTTGCCAACTGCACGAGCCAACTGCAGGGGCCCCGGAAAGGGCTAATGTCGCAGGGCACGCCGAGTTCTGGAAGCTCGCCGCGACGGATGGGACAAAGCCAGCGCTCAGAGCGGGCAGGAGAGGAAGTGAGGATGAAACGAGGGAGGGAGGCATGAACACTACAAGCCCAGAAGCTCGGTACCACTTTCATTCGATAAATAATGAAATTACAGTTCAGAAGGTTTTGATTTTCCCCAGAACTCCCGGGGTCACAGATTGCCAAAACATGTTTTGCTCATTACTGAATAATAAGCCAACACAATGCTTGAGAATGATGAATGATGCATGGACGCTTGGATGGATGGGTAGATGGGACAGAAGGAAGGAGGGAGGGAGGGAGGGAGGGAGGGGGGAGGGACAGAGGAAGGGGGTCTGAGGCCTGTCTGATTCCGAATCACATGCTCTTTCTATATACTTTGCCTCCAAGTATATGATTTAGGATGATAACTTGAAGTGACAGGAAGTCAGAAGGAAGTTTTATTTTTTTTTCTTCCACAGGAAAAAAGCCACAAAAAGTTGGAATCAGTAGAAAAGGACACAATGCAAATGCCCAGAAGGAATCACACACGGGCCAAATTGGACCACCCATCGAGATGGCTACTAGCGAACAAAGCAAAACAGAAAACGGTCCCCTCCACACAAGGGGCGATTATTCCGCCTTACAGAGGAAGGAAAGTCTGACGCGTCCTACACGGATGAAACCCGAGGACAGCACGCTAAGTCAATTACGCCAGGCAGGAAAGGACGGACACCGTGTGGTTCCACTCACACATCTGAGGCCCCTGGAGGAGTCAGATTCACAGAGACCGAAAGCAGAGGGGTGGCTGCCAGGGGCTGGAGGCGGGCAGGGAAGCGGGGGCGGGCGGGCCGATGGGAGTGGGCAGGGGGATTCTTGCCTCGTGGGGGTAGAGCATCTGTGTGGGGCGGTGACAAAGTTCTAGAGGTGGATGATGGGGATGGTTGCACAGCAGTGGGACCGTCCTTAAGGTCACTGAACTGTACACTTAGAAATAGTTAAGGGAGTAAATACAACGTTATATATATTTTACCACAAATCTGTCTTTAAATTTTAATAGACCAAATTGGGTCGCCGTGCTGTCTGGTCTGAAGGAGACCCCACCGTTTTCCTCAGGGGCTCCACCACCGGAGGCCGTCCCCTGCGCTGTGTGGGGTCCTGACCAGAGGAACAGTCTACACGAGGGTGGGGGGGTGGGCAGGGAGCTCAGGAGGGGCCAGAGGGAAGCCGAGGAGGACTAATTCTCATAGGCCCTATACAACTGGCAAATAATTTTTAAAGAGCAATGAAGCCGAAAGGAAGTAGACAGAACATTGAATTCCGGTTCCAATTACCAAAGGAAAGCAATTCAGCCATTTCCTATCTTAAGAAAGGTGCCCTGTAAAATCTTTATTGTCTTTTGGCTTAAAAAGACTTATGACTGTTCTTTAATGCAAGTACCAGTCCCTGAAATAACCCTTCCAAAGGCAAGAGAGCAATGCTCGTGGAGAACTCCCGGGGGCAATTGGGCCCGAGCGGCTTTTCTGGAGGCGCTCAGTCGAGGGTCCTGAGAGCACCCGCGCTGGCTCCCGCTGCTGCAGGAGGCAGGTCCCACAGAACCCACACCCCTGTCCGGGTTCTGGGGAGACACCGTCTGGCCACAGAGCTGCAGCAGAGGAAGATGCCAGGGCTGCAGAGGGCCTCACTGAGCACCCACCTGAGCACTCAGATGTCCTGTCCCCGGGTGGTGGCCCGAGACGCAGAGACTGTCCCCGACTATGAATCCTGACCCCCAGGAGAGGGCAGGGAGACCGACAGAGCCAGCTCTGGAGGGCACTTCTGGAATGAGCGAGGAGGATTAGATGGAACCCATATTGGCCAGGCAGCTACTCTGAAACCTCTTCTAGGAAGAGCCCCAGTTTCCTATAACCAAAGTCCCCTTTTTCCACTTTAAAAAATTGTTTTTATTTTTTTAAGACACTCACGATGTCCTCTGTGAACAGAAGCAATCACTCGTATATCCTGCCCCAAACCCTACCTGGTGGATGTGTTTAAAACCCAAGCCCTGCCCCGGCACCCTGCAGTAAGAGAGGGCTATGATGCAGTCAGACCCTGCAGAGGAAGATTCCTTCCTGGCACCGAACTGCTGGAGGGCAGGACGTGGATGGGGGCCAGGTGAGGGGAGGCCCACCCAACTACAGGCGGGCTTTGCAAGTTGGTCCGGAGACACCGGCTGGGCCCTCTGTTCTTTGCGAATCCCAGAGGTGCCTTGGCTCTGTCCATCTGGCCCCAGAGGTCTGAGGAGGGGGAGGGCCTTACACAGCCTTCTCCGTCCCTCTCATCCTCCCCCTCCCCCCCGACCCCTGCACCCTGGCCTCCCCTCCACCATAGATTCTGGGGAAGGGGCGCAGACCTACTGGCCCCTGGTTACAAAGGATCCCCATCTCCACCTCCGTCTGGCCTGGTGAGTTCTGAGATTAAAGAACAGTAAGAGAGAAAAGCTTAGAGTAGACCCAGATGCCAAAGGGAAGCAAGATAGTTAGACGTTAGGAGAACTTTTGACAGGTGGCAAAAGGGAAACTGAGGCAGGTCATTAGACAAATGGGGCCAAACAACTGGAACCATTTACAGCCAGCTAGTAAATCGTAAAATCTCATCTTCCCCAACCAAGGACACTTGAGAGCAAACGGTTTACACCTCTCCTCCCCGACCAGAGAGTAAATAATTTAAATCACCCTGGTCTGGGAGATAGATAACAGAGACCCAGCTGGCGCCATCTGTGCCAGCCACACCCAAGGACACGAGAAGTCAGGGGAGTAAACAGCAAAAGACCCAATCAGAACCGAACAAATTCAAGGTGGAGGTACAGCTGACCGGAAAATGACCCTGGTCCCTCTGCGTTCTCATTTTGGTGCACCAACATGTTACAGGACATACCTGCTGATGAATGTTCTGCTGAGACCCTCCCCTAGGACGCCCACCTTTAGAACACAGATAAGAACCCTCAACACAAAGGACCCAGCACGCTCTCCTGGGAGCACGCCTGCGCCCCTCCTCTTCTGGGGTGTGTATTTTTGCTCTCTCCTCACCTCTGAGGGACTTCACGAGACTTGCAACCAGGGGAGCGGCAGGCAGTGGTGCCGTGTCCCTGCCTGACCCCCGGAACCTGTCTCCAAGGCCCCTTTGCCTCTGACTTTTCAGTGAGCTGACAGCAGCCCCTAGTGGCTCACTTCTCTCACCGTGACTTTTCTTTCTCACTGAGTCAGAGCCGAAGCACAGCACCGCCCAGGCTTTCTCCTGTGGCTTCTTCTACCCTAAGCCCTTCCTTGTCTCACCGTCCCCAGCTTTAGTAAACATACTCTCAAAATCTCCTAGGCTCATGCTGTGAAATCTTTCCTGCATGGAGTCAAGAACCCACAGACTGCAGGCCGGCCCGAGGCAGACCCGCTCAGGGCCAGTCCCTTCCCGGTGACAAAGGGTTCTCTGTATGCAGAGCAGATAAGGTGCCTGGAACATCTGCCTACTTCACTTACAGGAAAGACTGGGGGGGAACCGACGTTAACCCGCCAGATCTGGGAGAACCCTGTCTTCCCTGCCCCTAGTGCCCACCCACCCCATCCTTCCCGCCCTTCAGCCCCCTGTTCCCTTCCCAGCGGCCACCTTGTCCCGACCACCCAGTCCACGCGGCTTCACCAGCTGTCCACGTCACCCCATCCCCTACTCACCGACACCCAGCACGGTCCGCTCTTCTCTCCGGTGTCTCTAATCGCTCCCAGCTCGTGCTGTGTGTAAGCTCCCTCCCTCAGGGCCTTGTAATCACCCGCCCCCCACCACGTTTCTAGTATACAGAGAAGGCCTTCCCATACACGTTGGCCAAACGATACTCATTTTTAAATAAGAAATCTAAACCCTGCATTTGAAGAAAACGTGCTCCCCGTGGATTTACTTGGAAGACCTTAAAACTAGACCCCAATTCAAAATCTACATAAAATGCTCCCGCGGACGTGGCTGCCCTGCACCTCAGTGACACCGGGACCCCAGAGGACAGCAGGTCCGCACCCTGAAGGGAAGGCACGGGGACCACCGCTGAGCACGCGGGGAAGGTTCACAGAAGGTCGCGTGCAGAAGGACTTCACAAGACATGGCAGTTTCAGTGCACGGCGGATGCGTAAATGAATCTATTCTTCTCACGGAAGGCATTTTAATCCTACCTGTCATGGTCCGGGCATCAGACTGTTGGAAAACATTCAGGTTAACCACAGCCTCCAAATCATAAAGAAGCCACACACATGCTTCGTTTTCGAAGAATGAGGTACTATGCACCCAGCAGACACCCCCCCCCCCCCGCCCCCGCCCCCGGCCCGTCCTCTCTCCCAGAGCCCCGGAGAGCACTGGAGGATTCGGAAGCGCCTTCGGGCTCTGTGACAGCCGCCAGTGCGCAAGGCAGGTGCCAGTGTGGGAATATCAACCTCTACTGTGTTTCCGTTCTAATTGTGCAATCCATTCCGATAAAACAATCCCTCCCTGAACGCTCGCGGCTGCGTGGGCTGCAGACATGAACGAGCAAGACAGCGAACCTGCCCTGAATTGCTTCTGTAGCAGGCGACGCAAGTCGTGCATATAAAAAACTGTCACAGGATGGGGAGTGCCACTTCAGTCCCCCGGGAAGGAGAGAACTCAATCTGAAATTAAACTAATGGGGTAAGCCAGCCGGCTCAGTCGGTTAACCTGACGACCCTTTGCCCTTCGGCACAGCCGAAGACTCCGCGAGCTGCTGAGTGCTGCCCGGCTGGTGTGCCGACCCCAACATCACCTCGTGGGTGGAGGGGGAAGTGATGCGGGTTCAGGGCCACTCCGTGGGACAGCGGGACGACGCGAACAAGCAGCCTGGGCTCCAGGCCACCCCATCGGGCCCAGGCTTCCTTGGGTCTGCACTGCACTCTGAGACCCCTCCTGCGCAGCCCCCTGCCTGCTCCTGCCCCAGCCCCTTATCCTCACAGGCGGGCGTTTCCCTCGGTCAGCCTCTTCTGTGCCTCAAGACAGCCTCTCGGTGTCTGCCTCTCAGAAGACCCGAGCCCTGTCCTGGACAAGGCCCAGCGAGCCAGCACAGGGGGCCCCGCCCTCCCGCGGTGGACCGTCCGTCTGTCTTTGGCCGGGGGGGGCAGAGAGAGTAGTCGACACAGAGATGCTGATGGGATACCAGGAAGGGCTGTGGTGACGCTTCCCGGGGTTCTCCAAACCCAAGCCCAGGGCCCCAGTGTTTCAGCAGCCTCGCTGCCCCACATGCAAGGGTGTGGCACTGGAGCCGCACCCAGCCTGGGCGTGGAGCACACAGAATGGAGCTGTGTCGGCCTGAGGAAGTTCACAATGGCTATGGCCCAGCGGGGTGAGGCAGCTGCAGAGGAGGCAGCCGAAGGCAGGCTGTGAAGAGGCCCAGGCGGCTTACAGGTCAGGGACAGGCTCGGGGGATAGGACCGGGCAGGGCCCTGCGCTGAGAGAGCCAGGAGCACACGTGTGGAGACAGAAAGCCCGGAAGAGTCAGGGATACCACCTAAGGAGGGGTTCCAAAGGAAGAGGAGAGACTGGGACAAGGGTGACCAGAAATGATGCGAGGACACCATGTGTGATTCCAGGAGGGGCAGCTCGAGAGATACCAGGCACGCCACATGCAGCCCACCCAGCTCCCCTCTCTGACGTGTGCGAATGCTCATTACCCATCGTCCTCAGCTTCACCTCTTCAGCTGAGGTGGTGAGCCCGGACCCCTGGCCCCCCAATTTGGCTGCACGTTAGAGTCACCAGGGTATCTTTTAAAATCCCCAAGTCCGGGCCACACCCCAGACGGGTGGAACCGCAATGTCGGAGCGTGGGACTTGGGCCTGAGCGTCTCCTGAAGCTCCCCAGGTGATCCCGCTGGGCAGCCAGGGCTGGGGAGCTCTGCTTTAGGGGACGACAGTCCCATCGAACCTGCTAGCCGACGTGGAATTCAAAAGCATCATGAACTTGACGTTCACAACACTGCAGAGGTTGCTTCTTTGCAGAATCTATCTCCCCAACTTTTTTTTACTTCTTGAAATAACTGCTCCACGTGGACAAAGTGTGGTCTGTAGTTAAAATTCATCCCCCTGCGTGTGTTCTGAATCTTCTTCCCCACCCCGGGTTCTCACTTTCAGTCAGCCAGAGGAGTGCTGGGCCCCCCAGTGCGACCTCCCAGGACGCAGGGCCAGGAGGCCAGCGACACTGTGCACTGTCTCACTCCCTAATCTGCAGTAAGGAGGACTCGGCCCACAGGGGCTCGACAGTCAGCCCACAGCGGCGTTTAGGGGTCGAAACCCACACACGTGGCATGCAGCGTGGGGTCCTAGATTGGCTCCTGGAACAAAGAAAGGGGATTGGTGGAAACACCGGGGAAATCCGAGGAAGCTCTGTTGTTGAGTCCAGTGTACCAATGTTGGTTTTTGAGTTTCAGTACGTGCACCGTGGTCACAGGCGCTGTTGGTACTGGCAGAGGCTGGCTGACGGGAAGGAACGCTTCATTATCTTTGCAACTTTTCTACATAAAATAGAACATGCACACACATGATGTACAGACCTGTACTTTGCAGCAGGAAAGGGCAGGACTCGGAGACAGACTGAGTGAGCATTTCACTCGGCCACTTTGCGTGAACCTAGGGAGCCGGGTGCCGCTCTGCCAGGCGCACCATCCGGTCTGGGAAACGGGACCCCCCCGCACGGGGCTGCAGGAGGCCAGGCAGCATGATGAACGTCACCGCTCGATCCCATGCCTGGCACAGGGCGACCATGCAACACCGTGTTGTTTTCAGTCCAGAATAAAGACAAGATTATCATCCTGAAGCAAAGGCACCCGGACATGGCCCAGAGTTCAAGGCAAAGGTGAACCAGAGCAGTCTCAGCTAGGACTCTAAACCTTTTTCTGCACTGAGGAGGCTCTGTGGGAGGCCCTCCCAGAGTGCCAACAGCAGTCTACATACACACGCATGCACATCCACACATGTACAGACATACATGTATACACACACGCATGCACATAGATCCGCATGCACAAGCACATACACACCACGCAGCACATGCACACACACTCAGAGCACCCACCACCTGTTACATGACACTCAGCCCGTGCTCTCTCGTTGACTGATCCCTGACCCCCTCTCTGATCCAATTCTCTGTCCCCTTTTCTTTCCCTTGTACGCCCGCAGCTCCTCTCTCCACCTGAAGCAAGTAGGTGGGGAGTTGGGTAGCAAGAGATCCATAAACCGCGGGAAAGGGTTTGCTCCGAAATCACTGAACAACCTCTCTACGTGATGCTGTTAATTCTCAAAAATGATTGCCTTTTTTGTTCCATGTAAAGAGCCACTCAAAAATCTGATCACCACCTGAACACCCCCATGAGTGCTCCCAGCTCCAGATGGGTGTCTCTAATGAATTTTTAACTGCTGCCCTAATAAAATATGGATGAACCAGACGGAGCCCTCTCTGTAGCTGTTATTTCTAAACTACTAAACGACTTCAGTTTCTGCTCTCGTTTTTATAGTCAGGAGCTGCCGGCTCTCACACCCCCCCAACAAAAGACAGCTTTGCTCCGGCAAGTCCATCTGCAAGTTCACAGCTACCTGCTTAATGCCGTATTTTACGCATGGGCTTATTTCCCCGGCTTTCTACATGCCCGGCTTTGCATGACAAATTTGAGACGTGTTTATTAAAAAATGATCTCAAATTGTCAGCACTTCACACATAAGTAGTACCCTCGAGACGGCAGCGGCTTTCAAGGAAGTCCCGACTTGGCACTAAATTTTTATAATACCCGGAATTGAAGCCCACATCAAAGGTTTGTGCCACGTGAAATGACTGACCGTAAAAATGATACAATTACAGCATTGCAAATGCCCTGCCCAGTGGTCCTACTGGAAAACAGGAGGAGATTCAGTATTTCTTTCACATCTCAGGGTTGGAACCTGGTGCACTGGTATGAGGGAGAAAGAAAGACCTTGCGCTCTGCAATTCGTGGGTGATAAAAGTCTGCGCTGCGCTGCTGTGTGTGCGGGGGTGGGTGCTGGGTGTGACCTGTAACTCACATGGAAGGACATATTTTCCAATCGGATAGGATCGTCTTCTGTCTACCTTTGAGGGTTCTTCTTCCAAGAAGCCTTTCCAGTGTCACTTCACATTGAGATACCACCCGTAGCTTCCACGTTTTTAAGAGGCCACGACTCGACTGCATCCAGAGAGCTCAAGCCTTCCTGATTGGTTCCCACGCTATGCGCCCTGGGCTGGACCGAAGTTAACTTTGGCTCCACCCACGAATAAGGGGCTGTTTCAACACTGACACTGGGTGGAGATTACACAGCGGGGAGGACTTAGGAGGTGTTAGCTGCGTTCCGGTTCCCACTCACACAGCGCAGACGAGGGATGAAGAGCCTGAGTCCCTGCTCGCCTGCCCAGGGCCTCTTCACTGTGAAATCTCCTGAACGAAGCAGTGCCTCCCACTCTGGGATGCTGGGACGCTTGCGGATCCGAGGCGGGCTTTGGTTGTAGCAGCGCGTTTCCGTGCGGTGGAGAGCAACTGATCTCCTTTTGAAAGCTTCAGCTCCCCAAGTGGCATATTTTATGATTCTTAAACTGTTAAAATGAGACGCGGATGCCTCTCCCCACCACCACTCTCAGATGAGCATCGCGGAAACTCTCACATCAGGGCCGTCTGCCAGAGCAGGCAGGGAGCCCGTCCAGGCCATGGTGACGACACTCTTAGATGTCACTGCCAGGCACAGGCCAGCCCGAGCTAGGTCACCTGGGGGGAAGTCACTGGCACAGTCCCCGGCCCCGCTCACCAGGCAGGCGAGCGAACAGCAGTGAGGGACAGCGTCCCCCGGCGGCAACACCGACCAGCAAGCTGCGGCACTGTCTGTCTCCACGAACTCAAGTCACTCCCGTGAACCGGCCTCCACAATCGGCTGTCCATCAGAAAAGGAGCCAATGCTCAGCATCCCAAGGCGACGAGACTTTAAGGAGGCAGAACAGTGTCCTGGAGAGAGCTCTGAGTGTCAACTTGCCCCACGTTTGAGGTCAAAGTAGGCTTTCTCCGAGCCTCGGTATCCTCACCTGGGGCATGTCAATCACCCGCCTCTTCCTGCAAGGTGGTCCGCTAGCGAGCTTGTGCTCCAGGCCCCTTGTCCACACCGCCTTCCCGCAGCACATCCGCCAGCTCAGTGCTGCTGACAATCACAGAGCAAACGTCTCCGCAATGCAGCGCCCCAGCCCGCCAAGCAGCCTGAAGAGTCCCCATGGCTGCTCCCCACCTTTCCTGGGCCAAGGAGTGTGTACGTATTCAACGTTCTTCCTCTCCCCCTCCTGTCCAAGCCCCTCACTGACCAGCCCTCTCTGTTAGCGGTCTGTATCAGGTAAGACCAATACAAGGTATTGCATGTCAGTTTCTTCCTTACCTTCTCACTCCTGTCCTGCCTTCCTAAGATGATGCCACGTCACCCTGGAGTGTAGGATGCTCACAGATGAGCCCCAAGTTTCCTGTACAGGTGGCTAATCTCATCTGTCACACACGAGGTTTACCAGTTCAATATTCAGAGACAGGGTCTGGTCGCAAATAGAAGAGCCGGGTCTTGATTCTGTCCAACCTTTCTCAGCCATCCTGAGCACGTTGCTGAGCCTGTCCTGCCTCTGTTCACTCAGGTATACAGTGGACACAATCCCACACCCTGAAGGACTATTCTCAGGACGTAATAAAATCATCGACATGCATTTTCAAAGGCCCCTCAGAGCTTATGACAAGTGGTAATATACAGTCTCGACAAACTTCTGTTTCTTCCCCAAGTTCTTCCGGGCACCGGAAGTCATCGCTGTGGTCTGGTAACATCTCGGGATTTTCATGGACAGTCTTTAAAAAAGAGAGGCGCTGTTAATCGTCCCCCTCTTTCTCTCTGTGTATGCGGGGCGTCTGCTAACCAATGACAGTAATGCTATTCAACGATCAGCTTTGGAGGTAGTTTTGTTCGGGTTTTTTTTTTCTTATCTTCTCAAGAGGATAGAAGACAACAAAGAGAAATTAAAAGGAAAGGCATAAAGGCAAAGAAGTCCGTGGAAATTTCCCAGTTATCAGAAAACCAGACAACCTGTACGCAATTCCTGACAAATATAAGAAAATCGTGAAAATATCAGTAGCTCTGTATTTTCCCCTGGAGCTGGCAGGAGGAGTCCTGTCCATGTGCCTGCCTGGACCAGGGCCCACTTTCCCCGTGGTGCTACTTTCTTCAGGTGAGTAGTTAAGGGAAAAAGTAACATCTCACATACTCGAAAAACTCAAAATCAGCCCTGGGTGGTGTGGCTCAGTGGACTGAGCGCCAGCCCGTGAACCAAAGGGTCACTGGTTCGATTCCCAGTCAGGGCACATATGCCTGGGATTGTGGGCCAGGTCCTGGGTAGGGGGCTTGTGAGAAGCAACCACACACTGATGTTTCTCTCTCTCTCTCTCTTTCTCCCTCCCTTCCCCTCTCTAAAAATAAATAAATAAAGTCTTTTAAAAATATTTTTTAAAAACTTAAAATCAGGGCTCCCCCTACTTCCTCATTTACCATTCTGTCTTCGGGCCATATCTGTCACCCTCCAGCAGCAGTCGAAGGCCTATTTCTTTTCTTAATAAGGGTTTTCTTAGCTAAACCAAACTAGATAAGTCTGTTCTCCCATGCAATGGGCTTTAAAACCTCGAGTCAGCTCTCGCTGATGGAATAGGGCTTCCTTTGTACACAGCCCATTTTGAAATAAATGAGGCGACCCTGGGTAATAACATGGCTTTAATTCACGTATTACACTGAAGAAGGGTGGGAATGAGGCTGGGAAATGGCTGTGGGAGCCGTGGAGGGCTCTGGAAGGACGGGAGGTATGTCGCCACGCTGGAAACACAGCCCCCTCCCACGCCGTCCAGTTCTGCACCAAGGCTGTGCCATGCTTTCTGGCTGGAGCAGCCTCATGACCAATAAGCAGGATGCACACAGATGCACAGGATTCCATATAAGCCCACACGTGTGTGTGCGCAGAGCGGCAAGGCTCTCAGCTTTCATTATCAGTAGCATCTTTAAAAGAGCAATAGACTTTTCACACACTTACACTCAGAAATCTCTCATCAGCTTTGTTTTAAATCCACCAATCCAGAGATTAAGCCTGTGGGCACATTTTCAATTATACAACTCATCTTGGGAGAGAGCCTGACTGGATTAAAATCAGGAGTGAGCTTGGATGGGGATCGGTGTGGGGCAGAAACCTGGGGATGTCAGGGACACCACACACATCCTCACTCTGTCTAGAAAGTAAATTTCAAGGTTACATTTGGACAGTTTTCTGCCATCAGGCTTTGTCACTATATTGGCTATAAGTTCATTGAACTGTGTTCTCAAGCAGAACTACATGCACATGGCCACAAAGGTACAAAGCAATTCTGCCTATAACCTTCTTCGGAGCTCAGCATAGCACTGGGTATGCCATGTGCCCGACAAGGGCTCCAATACACCGCAATATATCTGCTCTGATGGGCGTCCAGACCGCGGATCTGAGGCTGCACTCCTGGTCAGACCAGCTGACGATGGAACATAACTGTCACTCAGGCTGACACTCCAAAGCAGCCGTGCCTGAGTGTGGTCTGGGGGGTCGCTTGTACCGAAGTCACTGGGGAGGCCTGTGAAAATGCGGATTTCTGAGCCTTTCCCCACCTTCCCAAACCAGAATTCCTCAGGCAGAAAGTCAAGAGACACTGCTTTTCGCAAGTGCCCACGCACTTAATTAGCACAACCCAAGGCAGGTAAAGTGGGCAAGTACCTCTGAGAGCCCAGGGGAAGTGGTCAGAAAGGAAGAAATTTCCAAAGGGCATGTGCGCAGATAAATAGAAGGGAAATTACAGGAATAAGAGCAAAGGGGTCCCGAAGCAATAAGAAAGATGCCAGAATGAGTTACAACTGTGAATATACTAAAGACTTCAAAAAGGTGTGCTTCAGACAAACCAGGGCAAGGGCAGCAGGCGCGACAGACCCACTAGTCAGGGCACAGTGGTGACAGATGAGAGAGATGTGGGGCAGAATTACACGGCTCAAATGTTCAGCCTTCGCCTCTATTAAAGAAAATGATCTTCAGATCGGAAGGGATGGCGGTAGCATAATTTAGGAGAAACTGAAGCCCAAGACAGGCGAAAAGACAGAATGAGAACACCTAGCCACTCCAATTAAGTCCGTGTCCCCAAATGAGGTCAGACAAATTATGATCCAGGGCTAAAAGAGCTCAGACACACAATCGCAAAAATGTATGCTGAGGGCTTGGAGAAAACAGGGACCTTCCAAAGAGCAGAAACTGGTGCATGTTCCGGCTTCAAGAAGGGAAAAAGTAGAATCTACGAGCTATAGATTAGTCAGCCAGATATATATCCTGGATACAATCTACATAAATGCTTAGAGCAACATGTTACAAGCAGAGGTGGAAATGTCCAAATCAGGCGACCTCGGGGACAAGAGAGTGGAAAGAAGACAACTCGACCGCACTTCTGTGAAGCCCGCCAAGACGGACAAGGCTGAGGGGCTGAGGAGCCAACCACTGATGGTGCCGACTGCATGCACATTCGTCTCATAGGCTCTCACGAGGTGCCTGTGTATTGTTTGCGCCAGGCACTGTTATCAGCATTTTACACTTAAGTAGTTCCTGTGCTTCTCATAAGAGCCCTATTACCAACCTCTTTGTACAGATGAGGAAAACCAGGTCATCGAGAAGATAAGTGACTTGCCCAGCCTCACAGGGCAGACGGCTGGCAGAGCGGGAAATCCCAGGCAGTGCGCTCGAGGGCCGTGCTTTTAACACTGCGCTGCTTCTCAGAACTATAGAGAGTATCTGCCAAATACTGTGAAATCGGGGAAAAAGTAACAGCAGACACCAAAATCGATCCATTCCCCCACCCCAGTTCCCAATAACCTGGGGAGGTTTACCGCAGGCCAGCTGACACCTGCCTAGGTGATTATTCAGTCCGTTCATGAAAAGACGCCATCTCAGAAGCAGCAAGGAGTACAGGTCCAGCTGAGAAGAGAGTCAGTAATTGGATATATCAGCTTGAGAAAAATACCAAATGCAGGGGTAAAGGTAAAGAAAAAATAGTTAAAGAGAGGATGACATATGTTCAGGGCAATAAACATATGAACAGTAGGTGTCTGTCAAGAAAGGAAAATAATAGGGACCAAAGATAGAAGAAAACATCTGTGGAATAAAAAAATCTAAACTGACAGATAAAAGGTATACACACTATCCAGGAAAAAAAAAAACTGAAGTTTTATGACCAACACCAAGATATCCTGGTAAAAATCAGTGAACTCTAAAGAAAAATAATGAATCCTATGAAAAGTTTAGAGAAAATTCAACTCACATATATAAAGGGCAAAATTCAAGCTGGCTTCCAAAGTAACCATCAATGCCGAGTGACACTGCCTATACAATCTGGGAGCAGAAGTGAGGACACTCAAGAATTTCATACCCAGCCAAGATGTCAAACATTGTAATGATAAGAAAAAGTCATTACTTCATGTTCATGGATTTGGATACCATTAACAACCATGGCCTTCCTGAGGAAAAAAAAAACAAGCAATAAATCAAAGCACAGGACTCAGGAACAGAGACACCTTTTATGAAAGGACTCCTGGGGAACGCTGGATTCTTCTAGAGTGCACTAAGGCTAAACAACTATGAACATTATAAATACACATCAGAATATATATGTTCTAAGGGTGATAATATAAAATAATGGTATAAATAATGAAAAAATCATGTTTAATGTTTGCATAGCCCTTCCTGACTTTCCAAAGCCTTTTCCAAGCAATCTCTCATTTAAGCAACAAAACAGTCTCAGAGATGAGAAACCTCCAGGCACAGAGAAGCTGCAACACTCCTGCAGACCTTCCAACAAGAACCTCAAAACTCTTTCCGCCTTCACCACCTGATACGAACATTTCCACTTCATTTGGTTTGCAATCCTGCTTTGCGACTCTCTACCCAGCTGCTCCTCCAAACAATCCCAGGCATCACCCTCCCTGTGAGTCTTCTTTCTGTCCCAACCCTGTGAAACAGAGTGAGGGGTGTGTCCTCCATCATCAAGGGCCGGGCTCTGATCCACGGCCCCATCTCTCCAGAACCACAGAGGGCCAGCCGTGTGTCCCAGACATCAGCCGGTCCCCCACCACCTGTACCAATATTTTCTTCATAGTTTGCTTAAATTGGCTCACTCTTTTTGCTCACATATGTATATTTTAAAGCACAGTTTTATGGCATTACACCAGAAACCAGATATGACGATCACTTGCCATGATTAGAAGACCGCCATACAAATAAAGACCGTGAAAATAAAACAGCATATTTTTGTCATTGGCCAAAGATTTGAGACAGAAGCCTCCTTGGCTTGCTCTTGATCGCCAAGGGAAACTCGTTTTAGAGAAGGTTAAAAATACACTAGCAGTCATTTGAGGCCTTCTGCTTGGCAGAAGGGGATGTAAGGATGTGAGTCAATGTATTTCATGGCAAGCCCCGTGGCTCTGAAAACCATCTCTTGTCCCACTGTGGGACAGACACACCTCCCACACCTGTACAGGACGCATGCTCGGGGTGAAAAGTGTTCCTTAATGATTTATAAAGCTACTCTAACTTATATTCACAAACGGCAACATAGGCATTCAATATGAAAACACCCTCTATAAGTAAAGCTGGCAGCGGTGAAAAAAAATCTTTACAAATGCTAATAATATTTAGTATTTGTTGACTGGCCTCCAGTTTACAAAATACTCTCATTCACATCAGCACACATCATGTATTTGGAGCAGTGACCATTCTGTTCCTAAAGGAACTCAGTGAGGCGCCCCTCGCTAAGGCCCCGTCCACCAGCCACAGTCCTGGAATCTGGGCTGCCCCCACCAGCTTTGCAATTTGAATTGCTAACTGCCAAGTTTTAAAAGAAAAGGTATTTCAAATTAAAACTTTCACCTATGGTCAGGTAGAGCTGCGAAGTGGGTTTACTGAAGTAGAAAGCAATTTGATCTTAACTCGGCGAGGATGCAGCCCAGCCACGGGAAGTGAAAATGGCGACCACTCTGTATGTTAATGCGACTGCAGACTGTATGAGCAGAATGACTTCCCTGCAGCTTATCAGGGACAGGAGGGATGGGGAAAGGTCACCGATCATCAAAGCCCTGACTGTGCCGCTTCCAGACAGGTACACTCCAAAGCAGTCAGGCTGCAAAGCTCAAGGGCGCAAATTAACAATTTCTTCCTCCACCCCTTGGCAACCTTGCACTGTCCCAGATTCATCCAAACCAGAAAAAGACCCCCGTGGTCCTCGTGGGTACCTTACAGTTAATGGGAATAATCTCACCAACTGCTTTCCCTCTTCTCTTAGGGGGCACTAAGTCCCACTTGTTCCGTAAGGGCTTCTGGAGATGAGCTGCGTCGGGCCACCGCGGCAGGGGAGCCAGCTGGTCTACCCACTTTGGGGATACTGCATTTAGCAGCCTGGTTTGAAATATTTGCCTGGACATGCATAAGCAATTAAATACAAACCCCAGGAAGCCCAGGGGTGCGGGGCACAGCCATTTTGACTTTAATAGAATGATTCCATCCCTGAAAATTTTCAATAAACTCAGGCCCTCCTTCCTTGAAGCCAGCCCTGAGCTCTCCTCTTCAGATTCTCCCATTTCCAGTCAACCCTGGCAGCCCCTGATGCCTGAGTTAGGATGAAGCCTTTTCTTTTCCCTCAGAGCACTTCACCCTTCAAGCTGGAAGTGGCAGAGACATGTCAAAGATTCAAATGGTCGAAACATCCTATGCCATCTGAGCAGCAGGGAGGGAGGGGGTGGACACAGAGGATAGGCAGATGCCTGCCCTGTGTCTTTTCTATTATACCGCTAATTATAAAAAAGTAACATTTCTATGTAATGCTGAAAATAATGAGATTAGATATTTGCTAAGGGTTTCTTCGCTGACACTGATTGTCATATTTTATTTATGCACCAATGAAAATTTCCCATCGCCCTTTAATTAGATTAGCTCTAGAATTTGCCATCTTTCTCTCAGAATTCCATCTGTCTCTCCTTATTAGCCCAGTCTCTAAATCTTTCCCTAGAGAGATGAATGCAGTACAATTTTTTTTTACCTCTTGGAGCCAAAAGCTACGTGATTCAAGATGGCAGACACCCTCCAAGACACAAGAACAATTCATAATGTCTTTTGCTTTCATATGATGTGAAAAGTGAAGAGGTTGTGGTTGGTAGTAGAATTCAACCCACGTGGCCAGTGTGATGTGGGCACTAAAAAATAAGCATTATTTCAGCTTACACCGAAGAGACCCAACATTCAGATTGTAGGAGATAGGAGACCTACTGCTCCCTGGTCTAACAGGATACAGGGATCACCCTTTTCCTTCCTGGGCACCACCTTGTAGAAAAAAAAAGCCAGGAAGGTCATGAACATGGTGTGGCCCTAAGCAGAACCGAGAACCATCCACACCCACCCAAGAGCGATGCCCCAAATGACTTGGAATGTTGACAGAGGGAGGGAGAGCCGTGAAGGAAAGAGGGAGTTTTAGCAAACCAGCTCAGAAATCAAGAGGGTGAGAAGAGCAGGAAGCAATTCTATAACAAGCTTCCATAACAAACTACCACCAACTTAATAGTTTAAAGCAATGCAAATTCATCATCTTACAGTTCTGGAGGCTGGGTGTCACTGGATTAAAATCAAGGGGTCAGCAGCGCTACTTACTCTGCTGATGGAGGCACCAGGGGGAAATCTGTTTTCTTGACTTTCCCAGCTTTTAGAAACTGCTCGAATTCCTTGGGGTGTGACCCCTTCTTCCATTTTCAAAACCAGCAGCGTGGATCTTCAGGTGTCTCTCCACTGGCCCCTGCCTCCCTATGTGTACCCGGGGCCCACTCCTAAAACCCCAGATCATTTTCTCATTGCAAAAGCTTCGACTTAATCACCTCCGCCAAGTCCCTTTGCCATGCAAGGTCATCCACGCTCAGGGTCCAGGCATATGTGAAAGGGCCATCTTTCTGCCCATCACACTACCCCCAAGAAGCAGACCTAGTACCAACTGGGCTTGTAGCTCTCGGGGGAAAAAACTTGGAAAGTAGAAAATGAGTACCAAAATGAAAAATAGTACAGAGACTACTAAAGCAATGTTAAATAGAGATCTGCTCAGTCAAGAAGTCGTTGGTTGGCACACAGAAAGTGGATGGAACCCAGAAGTGTGTGTGGTTAAGGGCTGGCAAAGCTGACTGCTTCTGACCTCATGCAGTGAGAAATAAGAGTGGAAAAGCTTCTGAGGACGAAGCCCAAAGACAGCCCCGCAACCGAGGCTTCATGAGTTCATGAAGAGCGCTGCCTCCACCCCTGAGCCTGAGCCCCGCAAGGCGGTCGCCATCTTGTTGAGAAAGAAGGCTGTGGGTGCTAAAGGAACACAATAAGCCCAGCTTCATACACACGTTAGAGAAAAGCTTTGGGATTAACTACTGGTACACTATAAGAAACGTAACAAGCCCTGGCTGGCGTAGCTTAGTGGATTGAGCGTGGGCTGTGAACCAAAGCATCGCAGGTTCGATTCCCAGTCAAAGTACATGCCTGGGTTGCAGGCCATGACCCCCAGCAACCGCACATTAATGTTTCTCTCTCTCTCTCTTTCTCTCTCTCTCTCCCTCCCTTCCCTCTCTAAAAATAAATAAATAAAATCTAAAAAAAAAAGAAAGAAAAGAAAAGAAACGTAATGGAAGAAAACAAAAGAGAAACCTGCGAAGTTTTTGACGGAAACATGTGGCCTAATAAAAAACAAATGCCTAAGTTAGCCTTAAAAAAACCTCAGGTCACCAAACAGAGGGCAGCAAAAGCTTCTCCCACCCTGGCAACTGCTTCCACTGTCACCATGGAGGATGAAGGACAGGAGGAGCCTGGCAGGGCAGAGCCAGGGACCGTGGAGACAAGAGACTGCCTCTCAGAAAGCAGAATGGAAGTCTCGGGGAGAAAGTTCTCTACCAGCTGCCTGGGGGCCTTCACCTGCCCACGCACCACTGGCCTCCGGGGTTGCTCTGAACGCTGCATCCACCTCGTCTCACCCGTCTGAAATGGAGTTCTTAGTGCGGTTATACTGTCTCTGCTCCACCACTGACAACAGACAGAGGCTACAGAGGCGGCAAGTAACTTTTTTCTTTTTAGTTCTTAAGTCACAGAGCCATGAGGATCCTCATCTACACGTGATGGAGGAGAGTGCTGAGGGGCGAGCCAGGCCCACTGGCTGCTTGGGACTTGCGGTGTCTCCTTCTCAGAGGGGTACATGGGTCCCAAATGTGAGCGGGGAAGTGAAATGGGAATTTAGTGACCCTGGGAGAGACTGGCCACTGTTGACCAAACCTACTTCCTTTCCCTCCTGCATTCACAGCTGGTGACAGTTCCCAGCCTCCTCTGCAGCTTCGTGGGGCCATGTGACTAACTCTGGCCAATGGAACATGAGCAGAAGCGGTGCCTGCCTCTTCCAGTTCTGACGCATAAAAAAACCTCCTCTGAAATCTTCTCTCTCTTTTCCATTTTCTGCTGGCTGGGTGGCAAAGGCCAGGGCATGCTGGAAGCCACGTGCCTAAGGTGGTGGGACCTTTGTCAATGCGAGTCTCTGGATGACCGTGCGAGGCCGAGCAGCCCCTCCATCCCAGCCTGATCGTGGGGAACGGCAGGGGGGGGCCTGAGCCTTGCCGGGGAGAGAAACCCACTTCTAAGGTTTTAGGCCAGGGACAGCTCAGAATATCCGTTAAAGCACTAGCATCACCATGAATACAAGAACGGAATAACAACCAGCACGATCCAAAGGGCAACAACTGTAAGCACGTCGGCTGAGGATGACACAATGACTGTGTCGTGGAACCAACACAAAGATCTCTGTTGACCTTGGAAATACTGATGTGAAGCAACATTTGATGACTAGGAAACGCTTCTGTGCTACGCTGACAAGTGGGGAAAAAATTAGCCTAGGAAACAAGATACAGCATAATCCCATCTGGGTAACACTCCGAGAACCCTCTAGAAGGATGTTCGCCACAGAATTAACAGTGAGAAGGGGGGGACTTTAGTGATCATTTCTTCTTCAGCCATTGATTTTTCAGGCTTGATGTTTTAATAATGACTATGTTTTGTATTTATTTAAAAACAGTAAAGTGCCCTGGCTGGCGTAGCTAAATGGATTGAGCACAGGCTGCGAACCAAAATGTTGCAGGTTCAGTTCCCAGTCAGGGCACATGCCTGGGTTGCAGGCCATGAACCCCAGCAACCGCACATTGATGTTTCTCTCTCTCTCTCTCTCTCTCTCTCTCTCCCTCCCTTCCCTCTCTGAAAATAAATAAATAAAATCTTTTAAAAAATAAAAATAAAAACAATAAAGCTATGTTGGAACATTCACTGTATTATTAATCCTCCTGTTGACCCTGTCATGTCCCTTTCATGTCCCTTAAGAGGTTCTCCCCATCCCCACTTCAAGATGGAATTGACTGTGACTCCGGAGGGTCTCCCTCCCCCACCCGAGATGCCACAGTTTCCAGAGGAGAAGCTTGGGTGTACTCGGTAGAAGCGCGTATGGACGGAGTCTGCACGTTGGTCAGTGCTGAGGAAAGTGCGAAAGGACTTTCACATATTTGGCAGTGTAGGAAACTGTTCCTACAGATAGAACTACTGCAGAACTCTTGCCTGAGGCACAAGTTCCATATTTGCTGTTGACATAAACTCAACTGTTCATAAAACGGGGATGGTCGCAAAGGCATGCAGAGAACTGGAGAGAACAAAGGCGGAGAGGAGCAAAGAGGAAGAAGGGAGAACAGCAGAGATGAGACGTTAACGCCGCGTCCCTGAGTCAGCTCGGCCTGCTGCTCAGGTGAAGGGTTTGTGTGCGTGGGTTCGGAACCCGGGGGAAAGGGCCACCTGTGGGAGCTGCTGGAGACAGACCCACATCATCCACCCTCGCCTGCAACGGCCCCACCGCAAAACTCAGAACCAGGGAGCGCTCCTCCTGCTGCGGAGGCGGGTCCCCACCAGGACCCCTGCAGGCAGAATCCTACAGGAAGGGAAGGGGCAAGGGAGCCAGGCTGGTGTCGCTTTCCGACTCCCGGCCCCAGCAGCAAAAAGAGCACACACAGAGTGGACGAAGACCGAAAGCGCATGACCAGCCTGCACGCCTACCCTGTGCTACAAAACGTCCCTTCCAGAGGGCAGGTGAGGGTGAGGAGGGCCTTGGAAGGCAGGGGAGCAGAGCACTTGGCCTTGTGGAAAATCCTGGAGAAAATTTAGAATTGAAGAAATAGCACAATCGCTCCTCTGTCTTTGGTCATTGTGTCCATCAGTGAAATGACCAAGTTGCAGCCAGGTAAAGTCAGTCGCACCCTCTGTCTAGAAGGTTCTGTCCACTGCACTAATAACAGCATCCTCCTCTCGTTGACGGCGTGTTGCTAGCACATCCGGCACCAATACCCCTGAGCAAAGTTTTCACAAGGTACCCTTTTGGGCTCTGGGGTGATGAGCTATGAAAAGACGTGCCCTGGGGAAGGGAAGTTAGAAAAGGAGGCCCCTCTGGCCTGATGCGTCAGAAAGAGGCACGTGCTCCTCCGCGCCAGGGCCGGGTCTGGACGTCAGCCCCGCCCACCCCTGGACAGGCACCCTCGGAGGGACATCGCCTACACAGGTGTAGGCTGCAGCCCACCTGTTCTAATATGCTACTGTTTTCTAACCCCTCTACGTGTCCTTACCTCATGTAATCCTCCCAACAGTCCCAGAAATAAGATTACTGCCTTAGAAAGAAGAGAAATGAAATGGCTTATTGCGGGTCCTATACCTAGTAAGTGACGGACTTTCTGGCAGAGACTTGAAATCCAGTAATAGCCCCTCAGGGCGGCCATACTGAGTGCCTACGAGGAGGTGGGGCTGCACTCAGGCCAGTACTCCTAGGATCTCGGTCGGTTCTAGGAGTAACAGCGATCATTACCGTCCCCAGCAACAGCGCGTGGCTCTAAGCGCTTGGGCGCCCGGGTCCAGGGGAAGCGCGGGCTTGCGTGCATGCGCACACGGCGGCGTGCGCACGAGCCCCCAGCACCGCTTCATCTCTTTCTTTCCCGCACAGTTACTGCCTCGCTCCACGGAGGCCCGAGCACGGCCAGATCCGATGGGACAATGAGGCTGCACAGGCACACCCGAGGCCGGGGTTTCCTGGGAGGCTTCTGCGGGCGAAACAAAAAGCCCCTTTGACTCTGGCTCCTCCGGGGTTCCAGGGAACAAGCGGGCATTCTCTTTGCACAGAAGGGCTTCTGACTCCCACACTCACTGCAGACAATGTCCAAAGAACACCCAGAGGATTAGCCAGCTGGCCTGCCAAGTCCCCGGCCTCACAGAAGTTCTCCCTCCGTGAAAACCGCTGGGGGACAGCTCCGGAAACTTACAGGGAGCCGTGAGGCTAGGTGGGAAAGGGAGCAGCCAGGTCCCCTTGGTCCCACTGTGCACTCTGGTTGCTTCATTTTTATAGAAGTTCATTAAGTCACTGGGAACGGTGACTATTTTCTTGCTGGAGACAAAACACCGGAGAAGCCGAGGGAGTGGGTGAACCTCCATGCTGAGCAGTGACAGCAGGCTGGCTGCTGCTGCTGCTTGAGCAGAGCTCCTCCTGAGGTTAGAGTGCCCCCTTCAGGTGTGAACTGATACCAACAGGAGCACTGAATTATTTTCTGCAGGAGGAGAGGTCAACTCTCAGAGTCCAAGACACCAAATCCAAACCGTGTCCTCATGGAGAAGGCCAGCAACCTTACCTTTCACACAGATGGCAATTTTATGAGGACAAAACCAAGATTAAATCACAGCTTGAAGAGGCAAAGACTGACTGGGTCTAGAAGCAGAGTTCCCCTCACAGCCAACCCACATATTCTTTTAGGCAAGCTGCGCACCCCCTGACCCATGTGGTGCCCGTCACCCACATCGGGCCTTCTCAGCTCAGGTGGCACCAGGACACTCAGAGCCCGAGACAGCACCACCTGTGCCAAAGCAACCACTCCCCTTGACGGTGAGGGCACTTCAGATGGCACCTCGATGGTGCCAGCCCTTCCCCTACAGGCCCATCAATGTCAACATGCCCCCCCCCCCCAAGATGAGAAGCACCTCCGGGGCCCAGGAAGCATGCAGGGGAGGGCAGCATTTGCCTTCAGGCTGCAAAATGTGGCATCAAAGCACTGGTGCAAGGGAAGGATCAAAACCCTCCCAGAGGACTCCGCAAAGCCCTTGTCAGATCAACGGTCACAAATCAGGGAGGCCTGGTGGCACACTCTGGGGGCCTGAGCCGGGCGTCCCCAGACCCCCGGAGCAGACAGACGCCGAGGCTGCCTTGTAGAGGGGCCAGGCGGCACTCCCGCTCCGGAAGCGAGCCGAAGCTGGCCTGAGCAGTGCACCCTCCACAAGGTCTTGTTCCCATCTCCCCTGAGACACTGCCTGCATCCCACTCGACCCTCGTGCAGTGCTGGTCTTGGCGACAGAACGGCCCATCTCAGACACGGCAGAGAACATGCAGCAGGAATGAGGCTGAGACCCAGACATGGGGGAGGAGGAGAAGAGGGGCGGGGGAAGGAAAAGGAGCAGACCAACTTCAACAGGTCGATGAAGTACAAGTTCATGGCACATCCCGTGTGATTCCCAAACCCAAGCCCTCCCTCAACATCCGACCTGACCGAACTCATACGGTGGCACGACCTCCTGTGCACAGAGGCAAATGGCAGAGGCAGCATCTACTGGCTGCAGCGACACTAGGCTGATTCAGACAGGGGACCGGGGCCCCGATTAGGGTGTGCAGGACAAGCTATCCATCAAACTGAGCTTACAGGCAGAACTGATGTTAGAGACGATATCACCACATTTATAATGCAAGCAACTCTTTACACATAAATAGTACAGCTGCGGAGGAGCTCTTACGGAAATGCTTGTATTAGACAATTCCCCACAAGTCTACATCAAGGGCTGACGTGAGCATCCCTGTTTCCACGAGGAAGGACGCTGAGATCCACAGAGGTCAGACGACCGGCCCAGCGTCATGACCCCCAGCCCAGTGTCCTACCCATCCGGCCACTCGGCCAGTCGTGGCTAGCCATCACTACTCCACAACAATGACAGATAATGCAAAGTACTTTGATCACGATTTCAGTGAAGTTTGCCTTTGCACTGTATCAGTGCTGCCTTCAGAAGCACCTGTCTGGGGCTTCAGGCGCTCGCATCGCATTGCGTAAGAGATGACGTCATGAATGACAGGATGTGCGAGCTGCTGGTGACAGTGTCCTCTGAAGCCACTCCGAGTCAAAATCATGACCACGTGCTCAGGCATGGCCAGCTGACATTCTCCCCTTCTGAAATGTGTGAACGGCCATTCCTTTAGAAGTTTCTGACACTAAGGTTGACCTTGAACACACAGTCTATGTAAACAGCACTGCTTGTCTGCAGAAGCAAGGTTAAGACAAGTGGCCCACCCTCCCGGCTCCACGAGGCATTTCAGCAGCCACCAGTGGGTGGGCAGCCATTCTCCCGCATGCCACGTGGCCACATTACAGGTAATCCTAAACCAATGCAATTCGATGAGTCTTTATTCTTTCAATGGGCCTAACACAAATGATGAGGAGATAAACAAGACAAGTCCTGCCTTCCAGAAATTCAACGCCAACTAATGCAAAGGCACATCCAAAAGAGTGTGTTTCCCTCCTCTGAATTTCAGGTTGATTCACCCCTTCCCTGGCTCTGTAATGATTAATAATTATTCATTTTGCTGGGAAAGGCACTCTCCTAATTTGGATAGGATATTTTTCTTATTTTTTTAATTTTTTTTTTATTTTTAGACAGAGAGGAAGGGAGGGAGAAAGAGAAGGAGATAAACATGGATGCAAGAGAGAAATGTTGATAAGTTGCCTTTCAGACTCACCCGGACGAGGGATTGAACCCGAAACCCAGGCACATGCCCTGACCGAGAATCATACCAGCAATGCTTTGCTTTGTGAGACGACACCCAACCAACTGAGCCACACCATTCCTGGCTGGATATTGTTTTTCATTTTAAAAAACATCTTTTTGGCCCTGACTGGTGTGGCTCAGTGGAATGAGTGCTGGCCTGTGAACCAAAGGGTCACTGGTTCCATTCCCAGTCAGGGCATATGCCTGGGTTGTGGGCCAGGTCCCCAGTAGGGGGCACAAGAGAGGCAACCACACATTGATGCTTCTCTCCTCTTTCTCTCCCCACTCCCCTCTCTCTAAAAACAAATAAATAAAATACTTTTTTTAAAAAGGATCTTTTTGCTCATTGAAAAGCAGAATAAAAATTTAAAAGCAGTGTCAATATAAATTAATCCCAAGATCAGCCTAAGTAACCCCTTGGGGCATCTCGTTTTTTTCCACTGAGCCCTACTCTGGGTCAGCAAATGGAAAGAACAGAGGTATTCTGATGACCTTTTCTCATAGATCACCTTGCACTGTTTTTAAGAGGTTTCAAATGCATTTTCATACAATAAACATTTGAGTGAATGTTCTTAGATAATCCCAAATCATAAAGTCAAGAAAATATAACCATTGCCCTAAAATGATATAATTTATCCATTTTTTTTATTCAAATCACTATTTAAGTCAAGTAAAGAAAGACCCAAAAAAAAAAAGCTGCACGGCTGGGAAACCGTTCAGAACTCGTCCCGAGGCCCATGCGCTGGCTTGTGCAGCGGAGGAGGCCGTGGGGGCGGCTCAGCCCCGGGCAGCTGCAGGCCCCGCCCCCGGCCTGGGAGGCGTGTGTCCGGCACCCCGGAGCTGCCTGAGAAGAGAGTATTGGAGAAGTTAAGCAACGGCACCACGCAGCCAGGAAGTTAGTCTGAGTGTGTGCAGATAGAGAAGTAGACTCGCTCTTCCCAGATGAACAGCAGCACGTTTTATGTACAAGTGTGGGAATCCACACTGGAGTGAAGTATCTTCAAAATTCTTATACCCAGGAGCAAACACCGCAACCGATAAACTATAAATTACAGAATTCCTTCTTTCTTCTTCCACCTATCCACCCATTCACCAACTAAAATTATCACTGAGCGTCTGTGAGGTGCTAGTTGCTCATGAATGATTTTGGTGTATGCCAATGTCAACATCCCGAAACGTCATAAGAATTAACTCTCTTTCGCCACTGAACTACAGGCTTCTAGAGGGTGTGGATAACATTCTACATCTTTTTTTTTATTTTAAAGAGCTACCATGGTACCTAGCAACACAGGTTGAGCGTCTCAGTGAACATCTGAACTGAAATGAACTTCTAGAACTTTTTGGTTGGTTTCAAAAGACATAAAAATAACAGATGTGGTTAATCTACCCACTGGATTTCTCAGTCAGAACTATAAGAAAGTGTTCAGTTGAGTTTGGTGACAGTAGGGTACACCATGAGCCTACGACACAGATGAGGGGTCAGAAGACGGCTTCCCTGAGCCGAAGGAGCTCACACAGGAGGAAAAGCAGGTTACAAACTCGAACAGGAAGAGAGGAGAGAGCAGAGAGTTGCAGGGGCCAGGGGATGCTGGGAAATCTTCCTGGCCAGATCTGAAATGCCGGATGACATGCTGATGCGTAGAGATGGGGCAAAGAAGATAGATCCCACCTCTTCTTGGCGGAAAAAACAATGCTCATGATAAAAGATCAAGTCCATTTTCGGGATTTAGGGGCCAGTTTATGGAAGGCCTGGAAAGGAAGGCCTGGAAAGGAAGGCTACGAACTTGCTTGCAGGACGACGAGTCCTTGCACAGAGCACTGATGACCTCATCAGATCCGAGCTTCGGGAACAGGACCCTGGCAGCCAGCCTGCAGGCCCAGCTGCAGGGCTGCTGAGCGGAGAAACACTGGCAGTCAGGCGTCAGGCCTGGAGAGACACGGGAAAGCCTGCAACACCTTCTGGGGAAACATCCTAAGAGTGGCCGCTAAGCTCTAGCAGGGGCGTCTAACCTTCGGCGTCTCTGGGCCACACTGGAAGGAGAAGAGTGGTCTTGGGCCACACGTTACATACATTGTGACATGTCATCACAAAAAAATCTCATGATGTTTTAAGTACATTTGCGGGTTTGCATTGGGCCACATTCACAGCCATCCTGGGCTGCATGTGGCCCACGGGCTGTAGGATGCACACTCCCATCTCAGGACCGATTTAAACCACCTGGAAGGACACCAGCCTTCGCTGGGTCTTCCCTTGAGGCTGCATGGTCCTTGAGGATGATCTAATACCTCTTTCAATACCCTGCTGTGTGCACCAGAGCCATGCATGCAGCAGGTGCTAAAAAACGTTCTTGAACAAAGGAATAAATAGAAAGGAATGAGTGCGTGGATAAGTGTAATGTCTCCAGAAGAGAATTCTAGAACCAAAGAGAAACAAAAGGTTAGTAAGAGTCAAGGTAACTTAAGGCCCCCAAACCTACTGTTTGCATTGAAAGCAGATTATCACCTGCCCAGGGAGAGCTGTCTCCCGCCTCACTGCATCAGGCCTGTGGCTGTCACGAAAAGCTCTTAGAGAAAGAGGAAGGACGCACTGAGCAGATCTTACAAGTTCTCACCCGAAGAAAAGAAAACTTTTGTCACCGTGTAAGGTGACATATGGTGACTAGACCTGTGGCGATCATTTCACAATATATTCAAATACAAATGATTATGTTGAACACCCAAATCTGATACAACGGCATTGTCAATTATAGCTCAATTTTAAAAATCGCGTTAAAGGACACACTTTTTTATCAGAGGGTTTGCAACCACACAGAAGAGCTGTCATAACTCTAAGTCTCCAGTGTGTTAGAAAACAGAAAATCCCAACCTATTTCTATATTTGCTTTTTTTCTTATTTGACCACTCTGAAACAGCCCACCTTTCTGATCAGTATTTGAGCAAGATGAGGAATGCTTTCATTTGTAAATGCAAAATGCATGTTGTCCTATGTCAAAAATAACACCTAACAATTATGCCGAATCATCTTATCAACCCACTCACAAATGAAGAGATATGAAAAGGGAAGCCGGATTGGTGTGCACGTCTCAAAACTAACTTTAAACTCAGACTTCACATTCAGAACACAGTTCACTCACCGACCTTGGCATGTCACCTTTCAACCTGTGAACGCGATCGGTCTCCGTGCAGGGCCACCTGCCACATGCATGTCTCTGTTCCTGGTCAATCTGTTTGCCCAGGTGAACACCATCACGTTAATGATTAATATCAGTCCTAGATGTGTGCAGCCCTGGGGAGCTGTAGCACCTGCTGCATTCCGGCAGCTGACTGCAGGGTGCTGTCTAAACCTCCTGAAATACAGCCGCCCAGGTCGGGGGAGGAGCCATAATAGGAAACCCCAATGAGCAGGGGACAGGGAATTTACACAGTAGCTCAAATCCTGGACCATCCCAATCTGCCAGGACAAACATCACAGAATCCTAAACCGGTGGGGAGGGGGGTTCCCACATGCAGACTCCCCGACCACGCTCCTGACAGAATCGCCCGACACCTAAACTTAAATGTTTCCGATGGCTAAAAGCTCACTGCTTTTCACGGAGGCCTATTCGACTGGTGGACAACTTTCATTTTCAGCAAGTCTGCCTCTGAGTCAAAAATTGAGAACTACCAGCATGCGGCTCCAATTCTAATCCTGGGCCAGGCAGGCACTCTGTCAATGCTGAATGAGTGAATGGTGGCTAACCAAACAAACAGATTCTCAGAGATCAATTGGCTGAATGACAAAGGCAACTGCTTGAGGTTTTAAGTTCTTAAGAATCCTGATGGCTCGAAATACATTGAGTTAAATTCACTTAACGTTTCCTAAACAGATGAATTATGCAGAACTACAGAGTGAAGCAGGTGCAAGTAAGGGAAGAGGACTCAGTTTCTGATACTCAGTCTGCGGCTACAGCCCTCACTCTTCACACCTGTAAAATCAGCAGGCCGGGTTCCGTGATCTCTGCTGTCATCTCCTGCTGAGGACACAATGCACCCTCAGAGACTGCCACCCAGCACCTCAAGTTTACCATCTTCAGCGCATCTCCTTGAGAGTTCAAACCCACCTGCAGATAAAGGGGAAAAAGTCCTACCCAATGCTGGGGTTGGACGTGTTTGCCCACATATATTCAGCACGGGCGCAAGGCAACACAGCGGGGAAACGTACCTGAAGTCGGCATGGGAAAGACAATCCCAGGCTATTCATTTCAATTACTTCATCCGAGACTCGTCTCCTGCCCCTACACCTACCATTCTATTAACCAAATACACCCAGACCTAGGAGGCATTGCAGGTTCGCCTCCAGACCACCGCAATAAAGCAGGTCTTAACCGTTCTGCTGGTGGAGGGTCTTGCCTTCAGCTTGTAAAAGTGCCACACCACTGAAGAACAATAACGTAAAGCACCATAAAGCGAGGTATACCCACATACAGTTCTCAGCAGCTGCCTTCGGTCGACGCACTTGATACCTCCGCTGCCCAGTGAACTTGTGGATCTACTGAAGCTTCATCCAGCAGTAAGTTCTGCGATTCTGTTTATAACACACAACCAGCGACTAAAAAGATAAGTGGAAGCCCGCTATCTCCACCACCTATTTCTGAGCCGTGGCCGGACACAAGCGGCCACAAGAACGCAGGGCAGGGTCAAGGAGGCAGACACAAAGCCAGTGGTCACGTCAGCAGCTGAGCACCCCGTGTGGGCTCCTGACCACTTCCAAAGCCAACGTCAGTCATTTCATTCAAAGGTCAGACACAGTCCTCCTTCCCACGTCCACTTGGTGCGAAAAAATAAAAGCTGACTGCAAAGTCTCTACTCAAATAAGGAACTGGGAAACCCTGGTTTCAAAAGGAAAAAAATGGATTCAGGACGGTCCAGGTGTCTGTGGCAGGTGTTTAAAAAACAGCATGAGTGTGGTACCGAAGACATTCATAAAGGAACTTCTACCACCAAGTCATTAAAGTCAAGAACCAACCACAGGAAGACTCCCAAAGCTAAAAAGTCTTACTTGTTGCTGGCTTAACAGTGGCTGGCCTGGTGACCCAGGCTGCACCAGAGGGGACGGTCCCCGTGCTGAGGGTGGCCACCGAGGGCGTCTCTGGAGGCAGAGCTCTCTCGCTTATTTTGCACGAGCACCCAGCATGTAAACCGAATTCCTAAAAATCATTATCAAAATGAATGCTTCTCAGTCTGCTCCAGTGACCCTAATCTAAAATGTTACCTATTTTTATACTCAGAAACTCTGTTTTGTGCTGGTCTTTAGGCCTATTATTTAAACATCACCCTTGTAGCCGCTCTTTGCTCTGAAGGCCCTTCTTTGACCAAAACCACAATAAAATGCAAACGCCAACAACTGACCCTCAAATCCTCCTCCAATTAAAACTTTAAGATTTGTTTTAAAAAGGAAATGTTTTTAATGGACATTAGAATTTTTGCTAAATTCTTTTTCTCTAAATCAACGTCTTGACGTTTGACCATCGAGCAAGTATTATTTTGGTCATTTAACGAAAACAATAATAGTTTGCATCCCATTTTTGAAACAGATATAAGTGGGTGAACACAGCACAGAAATCGACTGCAAAAACAGATCAACCAAGCTATTTGTCTGCATTGGAGAGGGGGGTTACAGTGGTTTCTAATGTTCTTTGTCTTGTTTGTAGTTTCCTGTGCTTCCTGTAGTGAGCACGCATTGCTTTTGGAAAAGGAAAACGGAATAAGAGAAACTTCATTCAGGGAACAATCGAATTAGGAATGGTTTCTGCAGCACGGAGACCTGGTGTTCACTCTGCACCGACTTCCTCTGAGGGTCCATTCTCCTCTGGGGACAGCTCAGGTAAGCACCTCAGGTAAGAGGAGTCCCCACAACGATGTCCTGGGGCCCAGGCCTGCAAGGGACTAGTGTCACCAAAAGCCTCAATCCCAGCTGACACCTCTTGTGCCATCCCAAGGAATCTGGAAAATGTAAGCATTAAAATCAAAAATTATTGTAACTGAGATTCCGTTTACTCTGAGATTTGCAGTGGGTTCTTGCAATACCTTCTCTCAAGTTTCAGTATGTTTTCTCTGCCAAATCTCACTGTTGATTTTTGCAAGGAAAATGTTTAAATTGGGATTTTAGAGTAGGGATGAACGAAATTCAGATTCTTTCAAAGCCTCTTTTGCCAGGGCTAACAATTCACTCTTATTTTAACACCCATAATAGAAATATGCAGGGTACATTGTTACCAAATGTACAAGCTAACATCTGCTCCGAAGCATGCCTAGTGTCCATACTTCTGTTTGGCTGGGGTTTGAGAACACACCTGTGAGAGGCGCCCACACCAGAGTTCAGACCCTGGCTCTACCCTTGAACTCGGGAAAGAAACAGGTAAGCCCGAATCTCAGCTTTGTACAGGGAAAAGGAAGATTTTCCTGTAAATCCCCACCTCACAAAGGTTCGGGGGAATGTCATCACAGGAATTCCCAAGGCAGTGGGTGGCACTTTGTAAACTCACAAAAAAACTACCAACGTTAAATGTTCCCTCCGGCGGCCAGTCCTGGAGCCTGAGCGATCCCCAGCACCCAGCAAAGGGACCAAGTTTCCAGAGCCCGGAAGACAAGGGGTAACACCCCACAACACGGACTCATTTTCCTCTCCACCTTCACTGGCCAAGCAGCTGCCAGGAACAAAGGCTGCATCCCCGATTCCTGGCAAACGAATGCGGCACTGCCTCACGAACTGAGTGCCGCTCTGCAAGTGACTGTGGGGAGAAGCTTCAAGAACAAGTGGAGGAGCGGCTCTCCTTCCATGAGCCTGGAGAGATTCCACCAAACAGTCGGGAGGTGGCAATGGCAGCCCAGCTCAGGCAGAGGAAGTGGCTGCAGAGACTGACTGATCACTCAGAAGCTGGAGAAACAGGAGAGAAAACACTTGAAGGAGAAGACACAGCTAGAGGCTCCCGCCCTTGTATCTTCAGAAAACAGCAGTCATACGCCTGAGGAGTGTGGGAAGCCACGTGAAAGACCCGAAAACAAGAAAAGCCCAAGCCCCAGGGGGCTCCTCAGGAGAAGGGAATGCAAGACCCACTATGTCCATCTCATCCCAAGAGAAAGAACCTAGTTTCCAAGGAGGAGCTGGTTAGTAGTGATCTTGAGGAGACAACCGGCAGTGAAAGTCTTCCCAAGAGGAAGAACTCTTCCCCCAAAGAGGAACCAGTCAGTGACCCTGAAGAGGCCGGAAACAGCAGTGTCCCCAAGAAAAAGAGGAAATTCTCTTTGAAGGAGCAGTCGGTCAGCAGTGGACCCAAAGCGGCCGCTGGCAGCAGGGGCAGCAGCTCTGAGAAACAGAAGGAGCTCCGGAAGCTCTCCCAGGAAGACAGGAACCGGCAGTCCCCTGCTGGGCTGGAACCACCCAGGGACCCGTCCCCTGCATCCCCATGAAAGCAAACTCACGAGAAAAAAAATACGCATTCCCTCCAGGCAGCACCATGTCTGGTATCTGCACGGCAACTCATCTTCTCACGGTGCCTCCATGTCTTTCACCGCACGGGATCCTCGGGCGGCTCTGACGGCCCCAGCAGCCATCATTACGGCCCTATTTTTCTATTATCTTTTTTTGTCAATCGGCGAGGAAACTGAGGCTCCAGGTCACAGAGCTCAGGAGGCAGATCCAGGCCTGTTCTGCTCTGTGGCACAGATTCTGAACCCAACCTCAAAAACATCCCTGTGCCGTGCCTGCAGGTAACGATCACATTTCTTTTAAAACACTCCGCTTGTCATACTTGAATCAAATCAAGCTAGTTATTTCCACATCACTCCAAACTATTCAGGTTCTGCTCGGTAAAAATAGCATCTCGGGTTATTCAGAGCCCCACTGTCTGTCTCCCGCGCTGGGCGAGGAGCTGGACCTCCCCCTGCACATTTAAACCCCAGAACCACCCTATGAGGTAGGAACTACCACTGTCCCCCAAACTGAGGCACGACCAAGCCCAGGACTGAGAGGCAGGCAGACTGTCCCCAAACCCCAGTCCTGGGAGTCCTGCACTACCGCATTTGTACAAGTGACCGCTCATTCTGCAAAGAGCTTCCACACGCAATGCGAGACGGGGAGGCCAGGCTACCCGCGTCCTCTTGCCCATCTGAGGACACGGAGGCTCGGAGGCTCGGAGGTTCGCAGATGTCAAGCAAGGGGTGTGTCTCAGGCTCCCGGGCAAGGGCACCAGGCAGCGCTCCCGCGCTCCCTCGCTCCAAATCGCATTCCCTGCCGAAAGTCAGATCCCTTTGCATGTGTTTTCAGAGTGAGATACATGGTAGGCGACCTTCTGTCATTGCTGAAAGTCAACCACCACTTAATGGCCTCACTGTCAACACGGAGGGTCAACAGTGTGACCCGGGCTCTGTCTCTCCCGCGCCCGGCGGTGGGCGTCACTGTTGCCAAGTCGGAAGTGTGACACGAAATTGTTTTCAGAGCAGCCCTTTGGGGAGGTGCCGGCACCACCTTCCTCATCCCACACCCGGATCCGTGACCGGACTAAAGCGAGGCGGCCGTCCCCGGTCCTCCGGGTGGCTCGGCATCGACCCAAACCGCGGCACGCCCCGGACCGCCGAGGGGGCGGGTCGGACGCCGGCTGTTTTCGAAAACCGCAGCTCGCCTGAGTCTCACACGGTCCTCGGGGAGAGACCCGCCGGGCTAGGCGTGGGCTGGCCGTGCGACAACCGACTCCTCTCCCTCCCAACCCGGAGCGCCAAGGGTCCTGCCTCAGTTTCCTCGCCTCGGGAGGGTGCACTGAACCGGAGCAGTTAATAGCGCCGCAGCCCAGACCTACACTGTGTCCAGCGGCGGAGCGCGCACTCCCAGCCTGGACCTCCACCCCGCCGCGCCACACTGACAGCGCTCCTACCTGCGCGCTGGTCCCCGCCGCCACCGGCCGGAGCGCCCGGGGGACCCCCGCCCGGCATGCGCCTCGCCGGCTCCTCCAGCTGTGCGGAGGTGCGCGGCTCCAGGCGCCCGAGGCCCGCGCTGGGGGGAGCGGTCGCGGAGCGGGACGGGAAGTGGGGAGGGGGCTGGGGGACAGGGCGGGCTCCTTCCGGCTCCCCAGCTGGGCGGGCGGCTTCCTCTCCAGCCTCGGCCCCTCGCGCACTCACACACACACACACACACACACACACACGGAGGCGCGCGCGCGCACACGCACATACAAGCGCGCGCACCCACTCGCGCGCGCGGCAGGGGCGGGGCCGGCGGGCCCACAGCCTTCCCCGGCCCTCTGAAAGTTTGCTTTTTCACTCTGGCCCATCTCTGCACAATACAAGAGGGGAGGCGTGGTGGGAACCGGCGTTTAGGGAAGGAGACTCAGAGGCCTTCCGGGTGGGTCTGCCAGGGCGCCACCCAGATGTGTGGTGAGGGAAGTAACCGAAGGGTGGATGGAAGAGACGGAGGGGAGGAGAGGCACTCGTTTAGACGGATGGGAGAAATTAGAGAGAAGGCAGCCAGCACTGGGAAAGAGATGGGTGGGTGCATTTCCAAAGCGAAATAGAAACCCAACTTTCTGCACCTTCTGGCAACGCCGGCGAGTCCCAGAGCCCCCTCCCGACGTTGAGCGGCCGGCAGTCCTGGGATGCAGGCTGTGGTCCGTGCCCAGCCCCTAGGCTGCTGACTCAGCTTCACCCCTCCTCTTTGGTGCGTGCAAGGAGGCTACTGGAGCAACCGCACGTTGCGCCTGAGAAACAGGCGCATGTAAAACTAGCAACATACAGTAGAGTGTGCCATGAGCCAGAGGCCTGGCACACAACCAGCACAAGTTCCAGCGGGGTTAGAGGGACCGTGGGAATGGAGGAGTGGGAAGAATCTCCCTGGAACTGGAGGAGGCCCAGGGTCCTTCAAAAGGTGAGCACCTCACGAGTGAAAACCACAGGTGTGCGTAGAGGTCCGTATGAGCATGGGTGTGAGTGACGTGGGAGGAACAGGAGGACCGACCAGGCTGCATTCAGTGGTGTTGTCCGCCAAGCCGAGGTCTGGATTCGGTGCCGTGGGTGAGAAAGCGCTCCTAACGGCGTTGGGTTGGTTTACTGGAACACGGAGCAGAGCTGACGGACACCAGGCGGAGTGGGAACGCCAGACGGACGCGGTGTGCTGCGCAGGAAGCGTCGGAGGCGTGGCGGGGGCCGGAATGTTGGGGTGGGTTTACCATGTCAGGCCTTTGTGCCCACTCCAGGGGCACCCACAGCACACGCCAATCATCGCGACCCTGAGAAATAACTCTGCAGCCCTGCGTCCTTCGCTCCTTCTCACTCTCCCCTGTCGGTCGGCAATTACAGTGGGAACCGTGGCCACTGAACTGGGTCCTTAAATGCACTGGGGATCCTGGGCGCCCAGGGTGCCAGCAGCCAAACGGCAGGGATGAATGGCCGAATGCAAGGTGGGCTGGTTTCCGTAATGGACTGTCATGGACGGCAGAGTCAGGCAGCAGTCAGAATGGTGAGTGTGCAGACCTATGCCGATGGCACACGGGTGTTCCTGGAAGTCAAGTAGATGGAGAGTCTACTAGATTCGCCCTCGATCTGTGTAGGCAGAAACGTTTTAGGACGCGTGAACTAAAGCCCAACTTGAATTACCAACACAGAGAGACCCCGCTCTGTAATCAATATCCAGCCTTAAGTCAGTTTACAGACCAAGAATTCTTTGAATGAAGAAGTTGGTCCACTCGAGGAAGGACACTGCCCAAAATTTACACCGTTAACCTTTCTTCCGGAGGGGCATGTGGCCTTTCGCCAGGGTGACTGCACATTGGAGAAAAGGAAATAGTCAGACTTTCGGGAATTACTGGACACGGGCCCTGAAGCAACGCTGATTCCAGGAGACTCGAAACATCACTGTGGTCCCCCAGCCAGAGCAGGGGCTTATGGAGGTCAGGTGATTGATGGAGTTTTAACTCAGATCCATTTTGCTGTGGGCCCCTGCACGCATCCTGTGGGTATTTCCCAGTTCCAGAAGGCAGAGTTGGACAGACACACTCAGCCACTGGTGGGATCCCCACCACGGTCCCCCGACCTGTGGAATGAGAGCTATCATGGCGGGGAAGACAAGTGGAGGCCACTACACCTGTCACCACCTGGGAAAAGCATTAAGAGAAAGCATCACTGTGATGCAAGGGGGACTGAAGAGAGAGGTCAGTGCCGCCCTCGAGGACTTGAAGGATGCGGGGTGGTGATTCCCCAGCACATCCGCCTCCGCTTGCCGGTGTGGCCCGTGCAGAAAACAGATGGATCTTGGAAGATGACAGTGGATTATCAGAAACTTGACCACGTAGCCATTCCAACTGCAGCTGCAACAGCAGCTGTACTGCCATTGTCCGAGCAAATCAGCACATCCCCTAGTACCTGATATGCAGCTACTGGTCTGGCAAACGGTTTCTCCCCATCCCTGTTAGTAAACGCCACCAGAAGCAGCTTTCCCTCCCCTGGCAAGACCAGTGATACACCTTCACTGACCGACATCAGGGGTATATCCACTCTCCAGCCCTGCGTCATAATCTAGTCCAGCAAGACCTTATTGCCTTCCCTGCCACAAGACTTCACAGTTGACATTATGCTGTTTGGGCCTAGTCAACAGGAAGTGGTAATTGCTCCAGGCTGCCTGATGAGCCATTTGCATGCCAGAAGGTGTGAGATAAATCTGACAAAAATCTGGGGGCCTTCCAGGTCAGCAGATCTTCTAGACAGTGAGTGGGGTAAGGGAGCCTTTCTAAGGTCAAGGTTAAGTCCTTGTATTTGGCCTTTCCTACAACCAAAAGAGGAGGTGCAACACCTAATGGTCCTCTTTGGGGTTTTGTGGTTACTCAAGCCCATTACCAAATGACCTGCTGGTTCTGAGTGGGGCCCAGAACCGGAGCAGGCTGTGCAGCAAGCCCAGGCTGCCATTCACGCTGCCCAGCTCCTTGGGCCGTGTGGCCCAGCAGACCAGGGGTGCCTGAAGTGTCGGCGGCGGAGGAGATGCTGAGAGAAGCTTCGTCAGGCCCCTACAGTGAATCACATCACAGGCCCTTAAGATTTGGGAGCACAGCCTCTGTGGATGACCACTCTCATGTCGAGAAACAGCTTTCACTCACTGCTGGGACTTGGTAAAGACGGAGCTTTTCACCATGAGCTGCCACGTTACCGCGCAACCTGAGCTGCCCGTCACGAACTGGGTGATGTGTGACCCATGAGCCATAAGGGCAGACACGTGTTTTGTTCTCACTGGAACCGATACAGTTGAATACGGATTTCCCTTCCCTGTACCGTCCGTGGGCTTTGAGAATGCCTTGTCCACACAGCATTGCCTCTGATCAAGGAGCTCACTTCACACTGAATGATGTGTGGCAACAGACCCACACGCACGAAATTCACTGGTCTTACCATGTTCCCTATTCTCCTGCAGCAACTGGCCCGACAGAACAATGGAATGGACTGTTGAGGACTCCACTGCAGTGCCAGCTAGGTGGCCACACCTTGCAGGCCCGGGACAAGGCTCTCCAGGAGGCCCCCAGTGTAGTCTCTGAAACCAGTGTCCCATATGTGCTGCTGCTTCCCCCATAGCCAGGACCCAAAGGTCCAGGAACCAAGGCACAGAAATGGGAGTGGACCACTCACCACTAGCCCTTGTGATCCACTAACAAAAGTTTTCCTTCCTGTTCCCACGAGTTGTGTCCCACTGACCTACAGGTGTTAGTTCCAAAGGGAGATACCCTTCCACCAAGCGACACAACAAGGATTCCGTTTCACCGGAAGTTCGGGCAGCTGCCTGCCCCGTCCAGGCTCACCCCCAGAAGCTTCTCTGCACCCTGCAGAGGAAGCAGACACCCTGCAGCATCAACCTCCCATAGAGTTCTACAGCAGCTCCCCTCATGGCCCTACTCCAGCGGGGGACACGCACAGCTCCCAGGGTTTCTGCAAACCGGCTGACTCCCCCAGGCCCTCCTGGTGGAAGACCTTTCTCGGGTTCTTCAACCCCCCTTCCTAGACGTTTGCTTCTCCAGCATTGCCCACAGTTGTGTAAGGTCTAATTTCTAGAGTGTATTTCTAATTCCACAACACTCTCAGTGGTTCTGCTTCTCCAACTGAACCCTCACTTATAAACCTAGTGATTCCAAATCTCTGCTATCAATACTGCAGAAGTCTTCCTTTAATTTTATGACACGTTTCTCATTCCAACACAATGCTGCATTAATTAGGACTCAGTTGCATCTAAGCAAAACCAATATACTTCAAGTTAAGTAAGAAGAATTTTGGCGAGGATACAGGAGGAATTTCACAGAGTCAAAAGACATAATGAAACTGGTCCTCTGGAAAGACAAGAGCCAACTTCTGAAAAGCCAGCAGGACCTTGGCGATTTCTCTCCTCCCGGCTTCTTTCTGCACATTTGCTCCCACTGCTCCAGACTCCACACGTGCCTGAGCCAGTCACCTGGATGGCCTGACCCTGGTGGAGCCGACTCTAATCCTGATTGGCCCAGAGTCAATTCTAATGCTCTGGGAGGGCAATCTTGATTGGCCCAGAGTGAATCAAGAGCCCTCCTCACGCCATCAAGGAAATGAGGCTGTGTAGGCACTTAGGAGAAATACGGACCCTGGAAACCACCGCTGAACGTGAGGGTGAGGGGCAGGCAGTGGACCACTGCACGCTGGACAGCCAACCCCAAATACGTTTACTTTAAATGGCCGGGTGCCAGGTGTCCTGCTGCTTATGGCCCCCAAAATGACACCTTTAGCTCTCCTCTGCTTTTAATGTCATTCCTATCCTGGCCGATACCCAGCAGTCCTTGCCATGGACTTCAGGTCTGCGTATTGAGATGTGCGAAGGGTGTCTACAGGACCAGGAACAGAGCAAGTGATGAGGAATAATCTTTCTATCAATATTTTTATTGAATTCATCAGGGGTACATTGGTTAATAAGATTATATATTAATTCTGTATTAATAAAATAATACATCATCTGTATATTATTTTGTGTGTTTACCACCCAAAACCATGCCTCTTTCCATCACCACTTACCTCCCTTTACCCTCTTCTACCTGCCCACACCCCCATTTCCTCTGGTAACGACCCCACTTTGTCTGTGAGGTGTTTTGTTTTGTTTTGGGCTTGTTGTTTTGTCGGGGGGGGGGGCTTAATCCCCTTACATTTTTCACCCAGCCTCCCTACCCCCTCCCCTCTGACAACTGTGAACCTTTCCTATTTTGTTTGTTAGTTTATTTTGTTAATTAGATTCCACACATAAGTGAGATCACATGGTATTTGTCTTCCTCTGGCTGGCTTATTTCACTGAGCATAACGCTTTCTAGGTCCATCCATGCTGTTGAAAAAGTAAGAGTTCCTTCTCTTTTTATGGTTGTGTAGTATTCCATTGTGTAAATGTACCACAGCTCTTTTTATCCACTCACCTACTGCTGGGCACTTGGGCTGCTTCCCAATCTTGGCTGTCGCTATTTTTAACTTAAATTTTTCACAAGCTTGTCCTCATGAATGCTTCCAACATCTTCCTGAGAGCAGCCGGGGAGTAACGCCACAGATGCCAGCACAGCCTGAGGCCGGAGCAGACTGAGCAGTAGCGCTGCTCTCCTGGACTCACGCACGTCTACACACTCCACTCACGCAGACGATAAACATTACATACCGTAGGTGTACATTTGCAGCAAGAAGCTATGAGCTCAGAGGAGGAAATATATAACTCTGTTGCCAAGACGGTGATTTTCAAAAATTGTGTTGAAGAATATGAAAATCTCTTCAAAGTTTGCTAATAATAGCTAATGTTTATTGGGCACTTACTATGATGCCAGACATCATTCTACACCATTTAAGCTTGTTAAACTTATTTCACTTTTTTAAAAAGACTTTATTTATTTATTTTTAGAGAGAGGGGAAGGGAGGGAGGAAGAGAGGGAGAGAAACATCAGTATGAGAGAGAAACATCAGTTGGTGGCCTCTCACAGGTGCCCAATCCGGGACCTGGCCTGCAAACCAGGCAAGTGCCCTGATGGGGAATCGAACCCATGACCTTACAGTTTGCAGGAGGATGCCCAACCCACTGAGCCACACCAGTCAGGGCAAACTTATTCCACTTTTGCAAAAACCCATTATCCCACCCATTATCAGACTGCAAAACTGAGGCCCACAGAGGTTAGAACTTAGCCAAGTGGCACAGCAGGGATTCCAACCAGGCAATCTGGTTAGAGTCCACATGCTTAACCACAATGATAAACTGTCTTTCACCAGATAAAAAAAAAAAAGTGGCATTTTCTGATGCCCAATACAAACTATCTCTCTCCTCTCATATAATGAGACTTACACTCAGGTAATAAGTTATTCATACTGCTGCAGGTCCACATGTAATACGCCTCCACCTTCCCTCAGTTTCACCCCCCAGACTAAGAGAAGGTAGAAGAAGACAATCATGCCTTCTGTGTAAGTAACGTATCTGTCACCTCCCCTTCCAGACGGTAAGCTCGGTGAGGGTAAACGCCATGCCTTGTTCACCCCTGCAAACTCGGGCCCGAGACTGACGAGAAGGAACATTCTAAGTTGGGATTCTGATCCTTGACAGGCTACTTGATTTATCCCTCAAGTCTCCGGCAAACTCACGGCAATGATCGATGGCCACGAGAATTCCTATCAAGTTACACAGCTAGGGCTAGAGAGGAAACATTCTCATTGAGAACAATAACCATGCTTAAACAATTCTGGGAAATTTAATTGTCTGAAGATCTTTTCTCTAAAAAAAATAAACTTGAATGAATTGGGGAGAAGAAATCTGTCTTAAACCCAGGAAATAACATTAGACAACACGAAGATGGTCATTTGTTCATGCCTAGAAATAGGAAGTGGGTCCAGGTTCAGATACCATCAGATAATGGTCCTGCCAACGGATGTTATCGTAGTTTTAGGCTAAATATATAATATCAATAACCTTCCTTTTGCAGTGCAGATACTGTCTAAAAGCTCCAGCAGCCAGATAATACAGGGGAGAGTGCGGGCGCTCGTTCCAGACGTGACCTTGAGCTCATCTCTATCTGCCAGTCATAGGTGCCCGCTGGAGATTTGGCATCCCAAGTGGGTTCACAGTGCCCCACGGCCAAGGCCCTGGGGGAGGGGCACCTTGATTTTATTCTGCGTTAAGATCCACCACTCATGTATTTTGCACCCGTGCTTGCCTCGGTTTGCTGCCAGCAATGTAGGGATACTAGTCCCACGGCCGAGAATCTCTCCACTCAGAGGTTCACTCGCAATTAAATTATTCAGTGTGGGAGAGCTAACACGTGTCCCTACCCTCGCTGCTCCCTGCCTTGAATAAATAGACTTTGTTCTCGATAGAAAGTCAGCATATACACTCATTCCAACTCCCAGCAAGAAAGGGACACGTGTGCCCCTCCCACGGACTCTCGTTGGTTCATTAGTTTCGCCCTTCAGCCCTTTGATCTAAGCTCCCGCTCCCCTCCCCCTCCTTCACGTGGACCCTGGCAGACAACTCGCTGTTGCTCTCGAAGTTCTCAGCGTACACAGGGCACCATGTCAATCACCGTAAGAATGAGGGGCAGCCTCATTGCCACCGAAAAGCTCCGCAGCCTCGGCCCTGCTCCCTTCCCCTCACAGCTGACTTCCAGGCTGTCTGATCCACGCACACTCCTGGCTCCCCTTCTCCTACCGGGAGACAGGCGACCCGCAAACCGATTCCCATGCAGCCAGCAGGGGCTTGTAAATAAATGCCGCACTTCAACAGAGACCCAGTCGTAGAGAGCACAGCTTAGCAGGTTTCCGGGAGCCGCGCCGGCAGGTCCACCGTGCACAACTGTCCGAAGCCACGAGGCGTCTCAGCAGTAAAGACCTGGAGTTCAGCAGCCCCTCCCCCGCCTTCCTACCCCCCTCCCCCGCCCCTGCACACCGGAGTGTTTTCCCAGGGAGCCCTTCCTCTCTGTGCACTTCCCAGAGAGTCAAGAAAACGTGTTCTTTGATCTTCCCTACAAACAGGTTTTTCTTTTTTTTTTTAAATCCCCACCCTACAATATGTGTATTGGGTTTTTTGTTGTTGTTGTTGTTGTTGTTTGAGAAAGAGCAAGGGAGAGAGGCATATCAGTGTGAGAGAGAAACGTTGATCCGAGCCTCCCGCTCTTGCCCTGACGGGGGATCAGGCCCACAACCTGGATGTGTGCCCTGAGCCCACGGACCTTTGGTGTAGATGTCGCTCCAACCACCTGAGCCACCCCACCCCCGCCAGGGCCTTGCGAACAGTCAGTGGTCCCGTCTCTGGAAGGCTGCTCCCGGGGAAGAAAGGTGCATGCCATGTAGCCAGTTTGACACTTGAACCCGCAAATAACTGAGGGTTCTTTCTTCAGTAACACGGGTGTATTCGGGGTGCAGATTGTTGTATTTCCTCAGTTCCTTCTTTGAAAGGAAACCAGGTGAGTGGCCTTTAGACTGCTAGATTTCACAGGTTTGGGTAAAAAAAAAAATTTAAATAAGAGGGTCAGATATATAATATTACTAACATTTTATTTTGCCAAGTTAATTTTTTTAAACTTTTACCAACTTCCTTCACCACTATTTCATAAAGAATGCCTTTTAACCTCAAAAAAATAAAGAAGACACGGTAACAGAACAAAGGGCACTCCCTTAAATGAAACGAATTTTTGCTTTTTGTAAATTACCTTGCCCTGCGCTTTTTTCCCTCATTTTGCCTTGACTCGGTGAAGCGTCCAGGGCGGCGGGAGCGGCGGGCCTCGGGGCCGGCAGGACAGCCTCTGCGCCCCGGGCCAGGTGGCCTCTTCCGTGCGCGGTGCGGGGGTTCCGCCACAGTAAACCCAGGACAAGGAGGAGACTCTGTGTTCCGAAACTGTTTACCTGTTCGGCGGGCACAAACCTTCATGAGGTTTGGAACTTTGGATCTGGGCTTTCAGAGGACAAGACTAGGACACAGTAGGGGACTAGACCTTGCCTACCAGTCGTCACAGCGGCAGCCCCCAAATATTCCTGGGTGGCTGCCCCCCCGACACGCAGGGGGATGCCCTGCCCAACTGACCGGGGATGCCCTGCCCAACCGGTCAGCTGGCCGGCCAGTGGATTGTGAGCAGCAGCGACACGTGGCATGGCCGCCACATCTGGTGGAAGCTCTAGAACCTTGATGCACCCCTCTTTTCTGTGATGCCTCCCCAGTGTACATCCTGAGAGGAAGCTTCTCCCAGCCTTGACACAGGAGTGACCCCCGAGTAACTGTGGGGCTACAGTCGCCTGGAAACCTCCATAGAGCATGAAGCATGAGCAAAAAAACCCCCCAAACAACCAACTTAAGTGAATGCAGCTATTGAGCTTTGGATATCAGCTGTCGCCAGAGGCTAGCCTATCTCACTGTGCAGAGACCCCAAAGTGCTCCAGATTCTGGAAGCCAACTACCTGAAAGGGAACAGCACCTCTCCAATCGTGAGTCTGGAGCCCAGAGCTGTCTGCAGACTGTCCCAGCAATGCTCATGTTCTTCAGTTGTGTGCATTCCCCAACGTTCCGACTGATCTTGTTCTGGAAGGAGCAAGGCATCCCTCCAGCGTGAAAGCTAAGCTGCAGTGATGACGTGAGCCTGTGAGAATGGTCTCCTGACAGCACCAGGGTGGGAAGGTTCCGCAGGGCAGAGCTGCCCACCAGGGGCCTTTCTGCTCTGGGCTGAAATGAGAGGGTGAAAGGAACTTCCAGTCTGGCATCACAGTGTTTAAGGGTTTCAAGCAGATCTCCTAAAAAAAGGAAGAGACGGCCTGACCAGGTAGCTCAGTTCTTAGAGCACGGTCCCAGTACACCAAGGTTGTGGGTTCGATCCCCAGGCAGGGCACATATGAGAATCAACCATTGAATACATCAAGAATCGGAACAACAAATCAATTTCTCTCTCTCTCTCTCTCTCTCTCCTCTCCTCTCCTCTCCCTCCCTGCCTCCATTCCTCTCTTTCTCTAAAAAAAAGTCAATCAAACAATAAAATTTTTTTAAATCTACCTTGCTTGGAGAAGCTGTGTTGGACCGTGAAGACAGGGACCCCAGCCCAGGAACGGCACCGCAGAGAAGGCGGGTCCGTCCGGGTCCCTGACGGTTTCGCGGCGTTGCCGTACCAGCCCTTCCTTCAGATTTCCTCCACGCAACAGGGGAAAGCTGTCATCTTGTTTTATGTTACTATAAGTTTGCTTTTTTTATATAAGGCCAAATCTAAATCTAAACTATTATACACCATACGTTTTGTTTAAATTATTTGAAAAACAGTGTCTCATTCTTTTCAAATTTTTATGTTTGGAATTTTCATAACTTAAAAAATAATGTATATGACTTACTTTAAAAGAAATGTGAACTTATCAAGGAGATGTATTTTTCTCTAATCCTCAACTCAAGGATACTTCCATTGATTTTTTAGAGAGAGAGGAATGTGGGGAGAGAGAGAGAGAGAGAGGAAACATCCATCGGATGCTCCCACTGGGGCCCCAACCAGGACCGAACCTGCAACCTTCTGGAATACGGGATGACCTTCCGCTCACTGAGCCACCCGGCCAGGGTGGAGAAGTGTCCTTTTATTACAGGGTAAACAAGTGGAGCGTGGAGCCCACTGATGTGCCAAATGGAGCAGGAGGCAGCACCGGAGGGGAGGAGGCCCCAGCGAGGACTTCCTGGTGGGGAGGCTGGGAGAGGAAGGGACTAGGAAGCCGTGTCACAGTGCGACTGTCCCGGGAACCCGCTGTGTACAGCAAGTCCCCAGGAGAGGGAGGGTGACTAGAGACCTGGTGATGACCACTGGGAATAGCTTCCAATTCCACCAAAGATTTTCCCTGGTCCTGAGTCACCTTCCACCCTTGGGGGCTGCTTGGGGATCAACAGTTGACTTTCTAACCACGCGAGCTCACACAGAGCTGCCAACTCTGCAGCTGCCCGCCCCCTGTAAAAACAACTGCATGTGAATTCCACAGCCAGGTAGATGTTCAGAAATTATCCATGTAGCCCTGGCCGGTGTGGCTCAGTGGATTGAGCACCAGCCTGCAAACCAAAAGGTTGCTGGTTCGATACCCAGTCAGGGCACATGCCTGGGTTACAGGCCAGGTCCCCAGTTGGGGGCACATGAGAGGCAACCAATTGATGTTTCTCTCCCTTTTTTTCTCCCTCCCTTCCCCTCTCTCTAAAAAATAAAATAAAATCTTTAAAAATTATCTGTGTAAAGATTCCTTACATTCACACATACATGCATAACTCTGACATGGTGTAGTTGAAGTGCCGTCAACTACAGATTGAAGTGGCCGTCAATCATGGCTAGTTTCTACCTTCCCTTTGCCTAGTCTGCTGTTGTTCATGTCACTGCCCCAGCTGAGAAATAGGAGGGTCCAGGAGAAGTTTACTTACAGAGCTGCAAGGAGACTTGACCATTATCAGCAAGACACTTCAATCCATTCATTCTTCAAAGGAAGTCGTCCCTGAAACTCACATCGTCCACTGTCTGTGAGTGACTTACCAGGAAACGACACTGACCCAGCCAGTGCTGTCGGAGGTCTGTGGCTAGGCTTCATGGCTACAATTTGTTTTTTAGAAAGGGCGTCACTTCATTCCTGTAGCATCTGCCAGGAGCCACGCAAGGCCCCGAGCACCTGCGAAAGCCTTGAACACAGTGCAGGCTCACTGACAGGCCCAGCTGTTTCTCTGGCCCACGGCCAAGGCCAGGAGCTCATCCAACAGACGGCTTTCCCCCTGGGCCCCGGAGACAGCAGAGCAGCACCCATGACCAGACCACAGGCCTCCGCCTCAGACACTGCCTGCAGCTCTGACCCACCAAGAAGACTGTGTCCCAATCCAGGGGCTTCCCACCTCCCTGCTCATTAGAGCTGGCTGGGAAGCCCCTGAGATGTGCTGGAGACTGCAGTTCCGGCAGCAATGCCTGACTGAGCACCCGGGAGTGCGCACTGCTGCCCAACGCAGAGGTGGCTGTCAACCAGTTAACACGTACGTAGTTAGCACCGCCTGGATGCTCAGTCCAGAGCCAGGCACTGTGGGGGACAGCAGGCTGCTGGGGGGTGGGAGGGGAGGGATGAACAGGGGATGGGGGCACAGGCATAATCTAGGGCAGTAAAACTGTCCTGAATAATACTGTAATGGTGGACACGGTGTTACCCATTTGTCAAAACCCAGAGAATGCACAGCACCAAGAGTGAATGAAAACGTTAACTATGGATGTCAGTTAATACTGACGTGTCAACACTGGCTCACCAATTGCAACAAATGTCCACAGCAACCCACGATGTTACTAACAGGGAAACCATTGGGGGGTGAATATAAGGGAACTCTACTTTCTGTTCCGTTTTTCTGCAGACCGAAACTGCTGTAACAGATGAAATTCATTAATTTCTAATGTTTTCGCGGGCTGCTGGGAGAGACAAGATGGGCCCACACGGGACAGACAGCACGTGGGGGAGGCAGCGGGTAAGCAGGTTTATACAGTGACAAGTGCCGCCATGTCTTCCACTCGCTGCCATTCTTGGCATTTTAAATTCGAAGACTATTAGCGTTACAGCAGGGAAGGCCAACTAAGAATAAGCCCAGAACCCTGACTGGGTGGCTCAGTTGATTGGAACACCGTCCTGTGCACCAAATGCTGTGGGTTCGATCCCTGGTCGGGGCACATACCCAGGTTGTGGACTCCCTCCCCAGTCAAGGCGCATGCAGGCAGGAGGCAACTGCTCAAGGTTTCTCTCACATCGATGTTCCTCTTTCTCTTTCAAACCAGTAAACGTATCCTCGGGTGAGGATCTTTTGAAAAAGTCTGTAGAACTGGCTTGAAAACTATCAGCTGCCATACGTATTGAAATCAGTTAAATCAGTGTGTCGTTTTTAACCCTAACTTGGGGAAAACAGCAAGGAGGAAATGAGGGACATGAGAGGGAGGTAAGGAGGCAAATATACCTGCCGTTTGAGCAAAGCCCTCGACTGCAGTGCCCGTTTGGCCGTGGTGACACACTCAGTGGGCAGAGACTGAATCCCCACTCCCACGGGTGCCCCTGAGAGGGACAGAAAACGCGTGAGGTGTGAGGTCTGGCCACCAGGCCACCAGGGAAGAGAACAGTCCTGGACCACGTGTGCCCGGGGACCTGAGGTTCACGCCCTGGGATCCACACCTGCTGTCAGGTCAGGAGCGCAGCTGTGCCCTCAAGCACGAGCCAGGCCCCTCGACGGATGGCCAGGCGTTGCTCTGCCCAGGGAACCCAGGCAACTGAGCAGCGCGGCAGGGGGAGTCCCCGTGTGCCCAGCCGGTAATCCTCTTGTGTCCTGGGCCTTAAGGAACGAAAGCCCTTTGCCCTTGTTCCTTCCAAGCAAAGCTGAAAGCTGCCGTTGTCTGGGACAGCAAGAAGACAGACAGACAGACAGATGAGAGGCTGTGAAATGACTTGAGATGATTCTGAACAGCAGCTGACATTTGTATGTCCCCGGGGCCCCAAAGAATCTTCCCATACTTTGGCTCTTTCCGTGATTACAACAACCATAGGAGAAAGCAGGAGGGAGTCATTCCAGTTTTATTCTAAACAATAAAAAGAAAGAAGTGGCAGTACTGAGAGTTGTCCACCATCCTGGTTGGTAAGCGGCGGAGCATCCACGAGTCCCGGGGTCCCCAAAACACTTCTGCAGCCGGGTGAGGTCCAGGCTCCGTCTGTGGGAAGGTCTTCGCCCCTGAGAGTACCCACAGGGACACATAAATCAAGAGAGTGCTGCCCTGGCTGGCGTAGCTCAGTGGATTGAGCGTGGGATGCGAACCAAAGCATCGCAGGTTCAATTCCCAGTCAGGGTACATGCCTGGGTTGCAGGCCAGGTCCCCAATGGGGGCCATGTGAGAGGCAACCACACATTGATTCTCTATCTCTCTTTCTCCCTCCCTTCCCCTCTCTAAAAATAAACAAATAAAATCTTTTAAAAAGAGAGTTAAGAAAAAGAACAAACTAGAATATTTTTTAAAAAGAGAGAGAGAGTGGGAAGTTCAGGGCACACAGAAAGGCACTGCGGGCCCCCGTGGCTGGCAAAGTCTCCCTAAAATAGGGAGAGCAGAGCGGGCCTCCGGGGCAAAGGGAAGAGCGAGAGCAAAGCCAGGCAGCTTGTTGGCCGGAACCACCTGAAGCCAAACACTCACCAGGCAATGAATCCTGGGCAGCAGCTTATGAGATGGGGGTTAAGGCCAGATCGTGAGGGCCTTGAATGCTGGAACTAGGACTTTAGATTTTTTTCTTTGTCCTGTTGGCAACAAGGAGCCATCAAAGATTTTGGAGCAAAGAGTGATCTCTACAAAGCGGATTTGGGCGGGGGGCGGGGGGGGGGGGTAGAATAGACCTGAATGGAAAAGAGGAGCCCAGGCAGGAAGGGGGGAGAGTCAAAGTCAAGGAGATGGTGAGGATGGGAGAAATCGAAAGGAAAAGACCCAGGTGCAAGACGGTGTGAAGAAATCATGGGACCACTGATGTCCAGGTCCACCTAGAGGTGGGCATGGCCGGAAACCGCTGAGAATGACAACAAAGGAGGGGCAGGTGCTCAGGAGGAAGGTCGCGGGAGAGTCACAGGGGTCATAGGTGAAATCGGTGAAGTGTGACGAGTGAACAGAAGGCGGAGTGAGAACCGAACCCTGGCCCTGGGCTCCACCCCCGTCCCGGCGTGAGACCAGGAAACAGCATGAGGAAACCAGATGCGAGCGGAGGGAGACAGCGCAGCGGCCGAGTGAGGGCATCGCTTCCAGGGGGGCCCTGTCCTGGCCGCCGCCCGACCTGCGCCCCCATCCCGAAGCGGCTCGGTCACGTACATAGTGGTGTCTCATCGTTGTTTCCATTTGCGTTTCCCTGATGACATGTGATGCGAAGGGTCTTTCGTGTGCTCATTTCCAGCTGTGCATTTTCTTTGGTGAAGTGTCTGTTAAAGTCTTTGGCCCAGTTTTTAATTGGGTCAAGTTTTCCTATTTATATTTTTAACAAGACTTTTTTTCAATCTGAAAACTTAAAATACAGTGTCATCCTTAAACATAAAGTGTCACACAGCCCTGGAAGCTCAGGTGGTTAGAATGTCTTTCCATATACTAAAAGGCTGCAGGTGCGATGCCCAGTCAAGGTACATACCTAAGTTGCGGGTTCAATCCCCAGTCAGGGCACTACAGGAGGCAACCAATCAATGTTTCTCTCTCACGTCAATGTCTCCCTCTCTCTCTCTTCCTCTTCTGTAAAATCAATAATAAAAACATATCCTAAAAAAAAATACTGTAAAATAAAGAATCACACGTGTGCCTGCCCCACTAACTCTCTTGGAGCCCTTCTGGGTTTTAGTGCTTGAAGTAGTTACTTCCCTTTGTGATATTGTATTATTTTGTTCTTAAATATTTTCAAAGAAATCATGGAGTGACAAGTTAAAATGTCCTTGCATACACCAAATTTTTTTAATGAAGGGCAGAAGAGCTTCTCGGAAATGACCACTGGGTGGCAGAACTCCACTAAAAATGCTACTTGCTGTGCAGCCACGGGAGCGCTCAGGTAGCTTTTCCTTGAGGGGTAGTGAGAGGACAGGGTTCTTCCCGGTCCTCTCCTGATACACCCAGCGCGCGCTCCAGCAGACCCATCGCCCCCGCCGCCCTGGGGTCAGACTGAACACAAATGGAGATGAGAGAACGGGCATCCGCCCTGCCCGGCGCGCAGGCCAAGGTCACGCACAGGGCAGACCAAAGGTCGGAGGCACGCTGCGGCGCATTCCCGTGTCCAGGGTTCCGCAAGCCTCCGTACAAACGGTGGCCTTGCACTGCGTCACACGCTGCTTCCCGCCCTGGTCCCACCTCCGTGAAGGTGCCGCCTGGGGCCCAGGAAGGAGGTAACTTCTAAAAAAAATAGCCGCGGGACTAGTGGAGACAGTGAGGTCAACTCAAGCCGAGGTCTCCAGCATCTCCTTTGCACTGTGGTCTGTGTTCGTTGTACACAGCAGACGCTCAGTAAAGACCTGTTGTTTTGACCTGATCTCAAAACCAACCACATTCCTCGGGCACTGACGGGTAACTTTCCATTCATTAGCTGCTCCCCAGCCAGCGCGCAGCCTCGACAACAGGAAGAAAGGTCCCCACCATAAATGGGGTGAGCACATTGTCCATACATCTCTTTATGATCAAATGTTTCGTGACTTTTAAATTTTGAGAACAAAAGCGGTCAAGCAAGTAAATGGGGCAAAAAGGTTCAAGTAAGAAAAATAAGTAAATATGAACCACCCTTTCATCCAAGGATTTCAGTCCCAGAGATTTATCCTAAGAAAATATTTCAATGGGGGGGGGGGGCTACAAAAGGAAAAAGAAAAAGTGGGAATACAAACTTAAATAAATAGCCAATGATTAACAATTATGTGAATTTACTAGATCGTTAGAGTGGATGTCATCTTGCAGACCATGAAAAATGAGTCACGTATTATAGGCTCACAGTTTTAGGGGGACGGATGGAATTAGGCTCAGGACAAGGCGGAGCAGACTGGGCAAGGCGATGTCTCCCGGACGCAGATGCCGACAGCGACGCCCAGAAGCTCCCCACGCACTGTGCTCCCTGAGCAGTCACCGAGCCCGCGGTCTCTGGGCCCGTGCGGCAGCTGCCCATGGGACGCAGTGTCACGGCACTGCGACCTTTGTTTGTTGTCCTTGTGTTTGCCAATTGCCATGGCAGTCCATTCTACTTTAATAAATTAAGTTCTCCTTTACTGATTAAAGTATATTTTTATTGGTTATGAAACCATAACAACATAAATGCACTGCCAACTATGCTCCCACGGTGTGCACATTTTGCTCCCAACTTTCAGTCTGTGATAAAATGTGTATAAACATCTGAATGTCCTTTCCGGGCTGGAGCAGGAGCTGGTTTACCCCACGACACAGGGCACAGGACAGAGCGTGCTATTTGTGCCACTATTTATATAGGAGCACGAGTGACACACGAATTCATGCTTTAAAAAAAGAAAGAAAATGATCCTCCTCTCGTTGTTATTCGCATGCATTCTGGCAAGGAAGCCGAGCTTCCTGGCCAGGGTCCAGAACCTGCAATCCCAGGGCCTCACAAAGACCCGAGGGCAGCAGAGGTTGATTAAGCCCCGCAGAGAGCTCTGCTTCCTGGCCGCTGCACGGCCGGCCTCCGGGTCCCACGGAGCCTCGCAGTGTGAGAGAGGACGAGAGGAGGAACCGGCCAGCTGTCCTGCTGGGCCTCCACACCTTCCCCAGGGCACGGGGCTCATGTGGCTCCGCACTGGGTCGGCAACCTGAACAGGCCATTCCATCGGAGTCTGTCCATTTCCCCCGAAAAACCTTTGCTCTGAAATCAAGAGGGAGAAGCACAGCGAGGGGGCTGTAGTCAGCAACATTGTCATAACTGTGTGGGGTGCCAGGCAGGGGCTGGAACTGTCAGGGGGAGCACTTCGTAAGTTACGTAAATGTCTGTCCACTATTATACACCTGACACTAGTAGATTATTGAATGTCAAATGCAACATAAATAAAATAAAATAAAATAAATTTAAAAATAATAAAATACCAAGAAAGGTATGTAATACATGTGGCTCACTGGATTCCTTCACATATACAGCATGTATGTTATATACACACACAGTTCTCAAATACTGCAGTGTGTGCGTATTTATAAAAAGCTATTTGAAGCCCTGGCTGGCATAGCTCAGTGGATTGAGCGCGGGCTGTGAACCAAAGTGTCGCAGGTTCGATTCCCAGTCAAGGCACATGCCTGGGCTGCAGGCCACATCCCCCAGCAACCGCACATTGATGTTTCTCTCTCTCTCTCTCTCTCTCTCTCTCTCTCTTTCTCCCTCCCTTCCCTCTCTAAAAATAAATAAATAAAATCTTTTTTTAAAAAAAGCTATTTGCTTTAAAAAAAATTAAACTGTCCACCCAAAACTCTGTGATTCTGACAGGATGTGGTGGAACTGAAGGCAGTTTTGCTCTGCTAAGGTAATGGACCATCACTGATCAATTAAAAGCTCTTTTTAAATTATTAATTTTTCATCTCCACCTGTATCAAAATAACTATTTTTAAATACAATGAAAAAGAAAGGAATGTAAAAAATACGTGTATGTATAGTAAGAATATGCTAGCTGGACAGGAAATTTGAGTTTTTTAATAAATGCATTTTTGGAGGAAAATGTAAACTCAAAAAACAATGTATGCAATCATAACACATTTCCCTCTTACAATGCCTAGAAATGTGATAAAGGAAATATACATAGTATTTAAAATATTATATATTATATTGATGGTGTATATACACTATTGAAAGAGATATTTGGTACAGTACTTTAAAGCTTATTTGCGATGGCAAATTCTCTGGAAATAGGAATCAGAAACCAGGTGCCTGTTCCAGGAAAGTGATTTCTGAATCAAAAAAAAACAAAACAAAGGACTTATGCACAAATAAATAATCACGCATGCTACATTGAAGGGTCAAAGACCAGTTTGGCAGCTGGAACAAAGAAGAATTTGTCATCAAAACTCTTTGGCCCCTCTTTCCTAAAGTAAATTTGGAGCTAATTAGCTTTCAAGACTTTTCCGGAATTTTTTTCCACAGTGACAAGACAAAGAAACAGAGTTAAGATAAAAAACAGATGTTGAAGTTTTCTGGCCATTTGTTCATGTACATTACATGTTTACTTGTCACTGTGAAAGCTGGGGTCTGACCCAGGTCCAAGTGCATGAGGCCAGGTGGCCGCTGTGGGTGTCGCTTCAGGTGCCATCTGATTGGATGGGCAGCGCAGGCGACACTGCCCTGCACAGCTGCCTCCTTCCCCAGCACGCCCCTACCGAGTTGGGGGTTCCTGATACAATTGCCTTGGGCGCTCTGAAACGATTCCCAGCAGGGTGAGGTAGCTAAGATGGTTAGAGCACCATCCTGACACGCCAAGGTTGCAGGTTCAATCCCCGGTAGAGGCACGTACAAGAAGCAACCAATGGCTGCATAAAGAAGTAGAACAACAAATAGATGTTTCTCTCCCTCAGAGTCAAAACATTAACATTGTTTTTTAATTTTTTAAAAAGAGGTTTTCAAACACCATAGGGACTGGAGAAATTATAACAGATCTTTTACGATGGTTCATCACACCATCTCTTTCCTGTCAAACCACAAATTTTGGTTACTCCATACTTGGCTGTGAGAATCCAAGAAGAGAAAAATAAGGCGGTCGTTTCCCCACGCAGATGTCAGCGAAACCCAGCAAAAGGAGAGAGAAAGAGATGAGCAGGACAGACCTAAGTTTAAGGGCCTCTGATTTCTTTAGAAGGGCCCTGAGCCCGTTTTATTTTTGTTACTAAATAACAAAGCTCACAGGCCCAGACAACAAACAACTGCATTAGAACGAAAGGTCTCCATGCAGCTTAGGGTCCCAGCCAGCTGCTACTGGTTCGAGGTCCCAAAATGTGAGAGAGGTCCACGAGGAGCGGGGGAGGGATGGAAAGAGTGGTCCTCTGCTCCGGGGGTCTCAGCCCTCAGGAATCCCGCTCTCCTTCCCCGGCAGTCTTCTCACCACCCCTTTTTGGGTTAAAACACGTTCAGGTGGTTTCTACTGTTTGCACCTTGACTTTTAAAAAAAAAGACTACATGTTTGCCTTTGTATTCAGTGACCCTTTTTTTTCAGAACTATTTCACGTGCAATGCCGATAAAGACAGGAGATAAGGCTAGAACATGAAGATTAGAACTGGAATTTAACAACTTGGGAAAGTAGGAGCATAGCACTTATTCCCCCCTCCTCCCCTCAAAAACAGTCCCAGCTGCTTATCGTGCAAAGTTACTGTGACGAGGCAATGTTGCAACGAGGCAAGTGACACTTCGCTGTTCTTCCCCAGCACGCCCCCTCCAGCCCCGTGAGAGGACTGAGAGTGAGAGCCAGGCTCCAAGACCCTGATCCCCGCTGCAGATCACGTCACACACACTCTGTAAAGCACGCGCACGGTGAGAATCCAGTCTTTGAAGAGACGGGGGGATGGATGGCCACATACGGAAAGGACACATGAACACGTATGTGGAAGAAACACAAGTGATGCTGATTCAACAGGAGGCGCAGGAAAGTCAGCACACACGTCCATTTTCCTTGTTTCCCTTGCCTCCCGTGGTGCCTTCCAAACATATTTACGGAGGCAACTTCCCGGGTCCAGGCGTGGAGACTTGGGCAGAGCCCGTGGCTTCTTCGCTCCCTCTTCCGAGGCAGGTGGTCCTGCACTGTTACATCACCAGACCAACGTTGGTTTTCTCATTTGTATGTGCCCAGTCCAAGACCGTAAGACACCCTTCTGGTCTCTAAGTGCACCTCTCTTCCTTGCTAGCTACAAGGCCTGGCGACCGCCTGCCCATCAGGAAGGTGTTGGGGAAGGCATTACAACCTCCTTCCCCTCCCCCCTCACTCACTGGCTGCAGCTTGGAGCTCTGCCTGTGAGGAGAATGGATTTTCCTTGGCTGGGTGGCTTCCTGTGCTCTGGGCCTCACAGATAGTGAAAGCAAACTCCTTCTACAAGCAATTTCACAGATTTTCCTTTTGTTTTAACCACCCAGTGGCTGAGACCACTCACCTAACCCTCCAGCTCTCCACAGTGATTCCTTCCCCCAGGCTGCTGCCCCACCGCCCCCACCCCTACCCACTCCACCCACACCCCGTCCGATCCACACAGTTTTATGCTGTTTGGGACTCCCTGTCCAGGTGGTTCTCCCGGGCAGGACTTGAACATGGCTCCGTGTGTGGCTCTCTCTGGCCAACGGGCAATGCTCAGGGATCCTGGCCTTGATGTGCACAAGACAGAAGTGCACCCCAACTCCCCCACGGACTGGTGAACCTGCTTCTGATCCCCTGCCCTTGCTAGGAAGCGTCAGCCCCCGATGCAAGTGCGCCCCAACTTCTGCAGGCATATACCCAGTTCTCACAGTGCCCCCACGGAAGCCCCTCTCTCCAGCCTTGGGGGAGGGGAGGCCGGTGTGGAGGCAGAGATGGCATGAATCCCCCCTCTAGCTACACGCTGCCCCCCTTTTCTTTTTAAAAAATGTTATTGTAATATACATAACATGAACTTTGCCGGTTTCAGGTGCACAGCTCAATTGTATTATGCACAGTCACACTGTTGTGCGACCGTCACGGCCATCCGTCTCCAAAACTGGTTCATCTGCCCACACTGAGACTCTGTGCCCTTCACACGACAGCTCCTCATCGCCATGCGCCCAGCAACCACCATCCCAGTCGGCGCTCTGTGCACTTGACTGCTCTAGGTGTAACCCAGCGCAGGGCGGGCCCTGCCACCACGAAAGCCAGTACTCCAGAGGCAGGTGCTGATGCGAAGGAAAATGGTTGATTCAGATGCCGGCCACCTGGAGGATGGGGGACTCCTGTCTCAAAGCCCATCCCCGCCTCTCAGTGGAGGCAGAGGTTTTTGTAAGGAGTGAGAGGGGAACAGAACAAAGAGATCAAGGGAGGGCGTTGCCAAGTTCTCCATGTGCCAGTGAGCACAGTCCATTCGTATAAGACAAGTGACGGTCTGGTATGTGATATCCTGGCTCCATGTCGTCCTGGCTCCATCGATGATGGTCAGCAAATCTCCCGGAGCTGGGATGCTTGAAGGTCAGAGTCTGGATCTTTTTTTTTTTAAGATTTTATTTGTTTATTTTTAGACAGAGGGGAAGGGAAGGAGAAAGAGAGGGAGAGAAACATCAGTGTGCGGTTGCTTCTCATGCACCCCTTACTAGGGACCTGGCCCTCAACCCAGGCATGTGTCCTGACTGGGAATCGAACCAGTGACACTTTGGTTCACAGTCCTTGCTCAATCCACTGAGCCGTGCACCAGCCAGGGCAATGTTCTGCATCTTTTGAAGCTGGCTCCTAGGATTCTCAGACAAACCTGCTGTTCATCCACAAGCCACACATTAGTCAGAGTTGGCACTTACAGAAACAATGTCAGAAAACAGTGGGGTGGGTTACAATCCCCCATGTTACAATGTTCCACTTCACAGAAGTACTTCGCAGTAGTTATCATAGAGCATTTGTCCTTTTGTGTCTGACTTATTTCACTGAACTCATGTCTGGAGCAGGTGTCAAAATGTCCTTCCTTTTAAGGCTGAAGAACACTCCATTGTATGGACAGACCCATTCCTCCACTGATGGACACCTGGGCTGCTTCCGCCTTGAGGGGGGTATTGTGACTAACGCGGCGGGGAACCTGGGCATGCAGACTCTGCTCTGGCCCCTCTGACATCGTAGAGCTTTCCTCAGCCGTGCCCACGTGGGGGCTCAGTCTCACATCCATTTTGCCATTTGATGGTTTATTGCATTAGCACCTCAGTCAAAACTCAGACAGGAAGAAACCCGTCTTAACATTCTGCCACAGCAAGACCCAAAGGTAACCTTAGGCTTTATCCAAAGTCACTGTACCAGACAGGCTGTCCCTCGGGGTGGCTTCCCTGCAGACTCTCCTGACTCCATGTTCCAGTGGAGTTTTCAGTGCAGATCAGTCCCAGTCAGCTCCTCAAAAACGCAGCCCAGCCCTGGCTGGCGTAGCTCAGTGGATTGAGTGCGGGCTGCAAACCAAAGTGTCACAGGTTTGATTCCCAGTCAGGGTACATCCCTGAGTTGCAGGCCATGACCCCCAGCAACCGCACATTGATGTTTCTCTCTCTCTCTCTTTCTCTTTCTCCCTCCCTTCCCTCTCTAAAAATAAAATAAATAAAATCTTTAAAAAAAAAGAAATAAAGAATTAAAAAAAAATGCAACCACAAGGTTAGCACAGGGCACACATGTAACTCATCAGCTGTGCTCTTATGCAGACACCCAGCAGATATGCAAACAGGCCCACACAAAACCCGTGGACAAATGTCCATGGCAGCATTACTCACAATGGCCAAAAAGTGCAGACAAGCCAAGTGTCCATCCACTGATGAATGCATGGACACAATGAGGACTAGCCAGTCCACGCAATGCTGTTCAGCAGAAACGGTGAAGTGTGGGTCCAAGCTAATAATAATAAATGAACCTTGGAAACACTACACTTAAATGAAAGAAGCCAAACATGAAAGCCCACATTCTGTGTGACTCCATCTGTATGAAACACCCAGAACAGGCAAATCCCTGGAGACAGAAGGTAGATGGGTGGGGAGAGTGGGTGGGGAGAGTGGGTGGGGGGGGGGAGTGGGCAGTGGCCACACACGGATGTGAGTCTTCTCCCCAGGGTGATGGGAACGTTCTAAAGTTCTAAAGGTTGTGGGGTCACTGCTCAACTCTGTAATTTTACTAAAAACCATTTCTTGAAAGTGGGTGAATTTTCAATACCTCAATAAAATTATACCTCAATAAAGCTGGTTTCTAAAAATACAATACAAATATTTAACAAGTATAGCCCAGGACACCAAAACACAATCTTAATTACTGCACAGGTCTAACAGCTGGAACGTTTTCTAACAAAGCATTTCTAGTGACTCTCTCTGGGAGTTAGACTGTAGGACTCAGACCTTTTTGCTTATATGTAGTTTGTAAACTTTCTTCTCCATTGATCATATGACTTTCCTAACAATGAAAGTTGTACATGTGTCTTTAAAATAGAAAGCAATTGATCGATGGATCGGTTGATTGCATTGCGTTGCATTGGGGGAAACCTCTGAAAGTAAGAGAGAAAATCCACAGGCCTAGAGGCACTCTGCCAAATTTGCCATATAAATTATTAAAATGTCTCTGTTGCACACCCACACCAAAGCAAAATAAAACAATAACTGAACACAAAGTTAAAAGGCAGGCGGCAGATGGGGGAAAACACCTGCGAGGCACAATGACAAACAAAGGCCAATTTCCTTTCCTTGTAAAACCCAACCAAGTCAGAAAGGAGAGTGTTGGATCCAGTGGAAAAAATGAGCAAAGGAAACGAATGCGCAGTTCACGTAACAAGAAATATTAAATGCCATTTGACATGTAAACAGACATTCCACCTCATTCACATTTTGGTGAGGTTATAAATTTGTGCAACCTTTTCAAAGGGCAACTCAACAAAATCTACCCATTCATTGATTCAATGTGGCTCTATCCTGCATAACTTAGCACGTCCACCCCTAGGACTACTGTATGGGTTATCCCAGCAAAATATAACCCCACCCAGGCCCTGGCTGGTGTGGCTCAGTGGATTGAGCGCAGACTGCGAACCGAAGGGTCACCGGTTCGATTCCCAGTCAGGGCACATGCCTGGGTTGTGGACCAGGTCCCTAGTGGGGGGCATGTAAGAGGCAACCACATGTTGATGTTTCTCTCCCTCTATTCCCCTCTCTCTAAAAATAAATAAAGAAAAATATATATGTATATATATCCCCACCCAGAAGCATGTGTTCGGTACGAGGCAGTGATAGTGAACTACCACTAGACACCTAAATGCCCATGAGTAGGAAAAAAGCGAACTAAATGATGGGACTTTATACACGGACCCCTACGCACCCTCAACAAGGGGTAGGTCTTGAATGTGCCGATGTGGGACCATCCCTGAGAAATGAGCAGAGGGCTGAATAGTAAAAACCCACATTGTACTAATGCACACACACGTATTTTGAAGCAACGTAACAACAGCTGTCTTGGGAAAGAGGGACAGCTGGAGAGAAAGGCTATTTACTTTCCACTTTAAACCTGTCTCTGCTCTTCGGCATGTTTTAAGCTTGTGTCTGTACTTTTTTTTTTTTAAATGTCCACAGAGGTGTTGTTAGCTAAACGGTGGAATTATGAACCATTTCTGTTTTCTTTTTTACTTTTCCACATTTAAAAATAACTTAATGGATTTGTTATTTAAACAGGTTATTATTTTTTTCTGCTGACCTCCCAGCACAGAGATGCCAGATGTGGTAAAAGAGGATTCCAGATGCGCCAGGGCTGCAGCCTCACACGTAGGTGGGAGCCGCCCCCGCCCGCTGACCAGGTCACCCCAGTCCCCCTGCAGTGCTCAGAAGCCCCGAGATCAAGGTCTGCAGGCAAGGTGACTGCAAGTGTGCAGGGCAGGGAAGCCTCAGCGCATGCAGAAGCTGCGTCCAGAGGAGCCCTGGGGTACAGCAGACTGCAGGGCTGGTCCCAGTCCCCACCTGGGCTCTGACCAGCTCCTGTGTCCCTTCTTCCGGAGACAGGATCTCTTACCTTAACTGAATCTCCAAAGGGCACCCAACCCCCAAGATGAGTAATAACCCCAGTGCAGAGATTGTGGGGCCTTTCGAGTTTTCTATACATTCCCAAGTTGCAACAGTGAACATGTGTTATTTTTATTGTCATAAAATCTGTTTAAAAAGACAAATCATGGATGTAGGAGTCTCTATATTAAGGCATGCTTGTCTAGTGGATTCCCGAGGGGATTCAGTCCGTGTAACTGGCTTTCTCTGCGTGGACAGAACAACAGAAGAAGGGGAAACACAGGCCGTGACCGGAGGGGCGTGGAAGGAGTGGCTTCACCTTCTTGTCACCTTCTCGAGGACGAGCCGGGCGAGAGGGGGAAAGGAGGAGGCCACAGAACAGCAAAGAAGGGAGAAGAGCTGGCATGTACATGACTTTGGGGTCTGCTTAGCTACATTCACCCGATTTCTCTGTCTTCGGTCTTTTCTAAAAATATTTTTATGTATTGATTTTTGGAGAGAGAGAGAGAGAGACGTCAATTTGTTGCTCCACTTACTCATGCAGTCATGCGTTGCTTCTCGCATGTGTCCAGACCTGGATCGAACCCACAACCTTGGTGTATCGGGATGACGCTGTAACCAACTGAGCCACCCGGCCAGGGCTCATCCATCTTTACGGGATTTGACATGTACCTGCTCTACCCAGCTCCATCCTGCTGGTTGTATAATTTTCTCACACTGTGTCAATACGCCTCACTCGACAAAGTCAGCACGGATGGGGTGGGGGTGGGGGGGTTCCGCCACTCTCCTGCCAGGCCCTAGATGGCAGAAGCTCCCAGGAGATCCATTGTCACACCCCAACTTCCGTGACCACCCAGAGGGAGACACATCCGACTGTGGCCCCCCTGGCTTCAGTGTCTACAACTGCATCACGAGTCCCTCTTCCATCAAAGCTCTGCCTCAGGATAGAAAACGACTGTTAAATCTGACTCTCTCCTCATGAGGCTGATGCTGCTCAGGGTTGTCGTACAAACTTGACCCTCACACGTTGCCTCGAGGCCTGGCCTCCTGACTCGGCGTGTCCTGTGCCCTTCTGAGTAACACGGGCTTCTGATGCTGTCTGTTTCGGCCACGCCCCAGTTTACTCAGGATGGAGGGTGTGTACGGGGGCGGGGGGGGGGGGGCGGTGGTGGGGTGCCGGGGCACAAAGAGAGGAAACTAGTCCCCATTCTCCAGCTCACTCCCCGGTCCGCCTCCTTTTAACACAAAGGCCGGCGTTGCTGGCAGCTGTCGGAGCGGGATGGCTGAGGTTCGATTTCCTGGTTTCAGGTTGAACTCTGTGTCGCCTTTATCAGTCCTCACGAACCACCTCCTGTGCTGTGTCCTCTTGGTCCCCACCCGCAGCACAGTGTCCCCAGCCCTGACTGTGCCGCTGCCCCCCCCACCCCGCCATCTCCTGGAGGTACCACGATGTCTGTCCTCACGGTGTCATTCCGCACTTCAACAGTCACCTTTAAGGACGAGCTCTCTTCAGTCACACCTTCGAGATGTGAAGCAATCTCACCTCTTTAGAGTCCCATCCCCCCACTAAATCTCAGGGTCACAGGGCCCCAGGACACCTTGCCTCCCCACCATCTGTTGTTAATCAGCAAACCCCTACCATCTCGTTGGGGGCTCCGAACGAGAAGAACAAGATTCCTTGCTTTCCGAAAGACCAGCACTTGAAACAACTAAAGAATAATTCGGAATGACATTTTAGGGCAGTAGTTTGAAAGTAAATTTTAAAATAAAGTCAGTCCTAATTCAACAAGCATGTATGAAAAGAAGACTGTTGTGGTACATCTTCACTAAAAACCACACAGACACAGAGACGCTTAGCTCACGGGCCCTTCAGTTACCGGAGGTCAAAGGTGGCACAAACATTTGGATGAAGCACTGGAGTAGGCCCCTCAGTGTGAATGGTGGCTGGGAGCCCCCGCCCTGGGCTGACCAGCAGGTACCAGCGTTTCCGAGACCACCTGCCCGTGGTTTCCCGGTTTCTGCCTGAACAGTCCCTCTGCTGAACTCGGTGCCTGGGTGGGACCGTCCCCCCGGCAGTGGCCTGAGCAGAGGTTCTCTCTGGGAGTGAGCGAGGGTTCGCGGGAGTGCTTTGTGCAGTGAGGGCGCGAAGGGGCGCCTACTTCCATCACAGTGGCCAAGTTCACTGGCCTCCCGTCGCCCACGGCAGCATTTCCCGAGGTCCACGGAGCGGCTCTAGTGCACTCTGTGAAACAAACGGGGGTCCACGGGCACACCCCCTGCTTCTCAAACTCCAGTGGGAGCTGCAAGCGCCTTCAGCCTGTTACATGGAGATTCTGACTCCGGTGGAGCCTGAGACTCTGCATTTGTCTCAAGCTCCCGAGTGGTGTTCACGCCCCTGGTGTGCAGACCACCCTGAGTTAGCAAACAGTCCAAACCTCTTAAATAGACATCATTTTTTAAAGGAATCAAGCCCTGGCCGGTGTGGCTCACTTGGATGGAGAATCATCACCTACCAGGGGTGTCCAACCTGCAGCCCAGGGCCACGTGCAGCCCAGGAGGGCTGTGAAAAATTGTTAACTTTACTTAAAACACTATGAGATTTTTTGTGCGTGATGACGTGTTGCAATGTATTTAACGTGTGGCCCAAGACAACTCTTCTTCTTCCAGGGTGGCCCAGACATGCCGAAATGTTGAACACCCCTGCCACCAACCAATCAGTGATATCTCTCTCTCTCTCTGTGCACCCCCACCCCGCCCACTTCTTCTCTAGAATCAGTAAATATATCCTTGGGTGAAAATTTAAAAAGAAAAAGAAAGAAATCGAACGCCTTTCACGTGTTCACGTGCACTGTGACCCTTGAGAGGAGTAAGCAGAATCTGAAACAGAATCCAAAACAGAATCCAACATTTCCTAAGTGACTCACCCTTGGAATCCTTTCTTCTTGGAGCATCTCTGAGGAGCACGTTTTGGGGGGGAAAGCTAGTTTACATGACGTAGTTGCCTTCTGGCAGCCCAGGCACTTGCCCGTCCTCCCACCACCCACTCCTGCTTCCTCACTGCAGGCTTCCCTCCTGCGCTTCCCAGCCCCCTCCCTCCTGCCTCCTGGTAAGATTCCCATCCTCCGCTCCAGCCCCAGTGCTCTGCCTCCTGACAGGCAGGCGGCACAGGTGAGACTCCGCTGGAGAGCTCGTTGAACAGGTTGTTAGACAGGTTCCTTGGTTCCACCTCCAGAGGCCCTGGTTTGGTCAGTCTGGAGCGGGGCCTGAGAACCTGCATTTCCAGCAAGCTCCCAGGTGACGGCCCTGGCACAGGAGGGGATACAACCCCCCTCCAGAGAAACCGCCCCCCCCCGCCCACTCACTGTGGAACAGTCCCAGGCGTTTGGATCGTCCCGTTCTTCTTAGCCATGTTTTGCAATGTTTTAAACAGGAATAATGGGGATACTTTATATAATTGACAATTTAACAAACTACTACTTGCATAATAAAGCAAGTCCCCTGTGGACGTTTCTGGCATCACATTCTGCTGCACCAGTGGGCTCGGAAAAGTGCAGGTGGACTGTCGCTGCAGGTTGGGAGACCGGAGGAACCTTTTCCCACCGATCTGAGTGCGTCGCATCACCGGTCCCAGCAACACCAGGACCGCGCCGCCTGCTGACAGCGCTCTGGTGCGGATTCAAGAAATAGCATCTGTTAATCCCATCGAGTTCCTGAGGTCAGGATGGGGCTGGGGAAGGCAGCGGATACACAGGAGGCACATCACTTTCTTTTTCACGTTGAAAAGTAATCACAGAGACCTCTCCCCGCCGGCGCACGTACCGATCCTTCAAGAGCACGTGGGACACACGGAATTCCTATTAACTGTGGCAGGGAGGGGTCCGGTGGGGAAGTCATGCCAGAGACAACCTCTTAGTGACCTCAGGACAACACTCGAGTGGGATGCCCGCGGCTTTGGGGAGCGCCCCATGGAAACGTATGTCCATGTCGTTGCGGTCTGAGAAACCCGGGGACCAGGAAGTTAAGAAGAGAGCCTGAGGGGTAACTGCCCTAGAAGAAAATAACTCAGTTTGTCAGTACGTAATAAATACAGTCCTGTTACCCAGCCATTCCACTTTCGGCGATTTATCTGAACGAAGTAAACGAAGATGCTGGTGAACGCGCAGTAGTTCGGCCATCCGCGTCAGTTCAGTCTGTGATCACAAGCATTTTAAAAGAACCTCTAAATACTCAGGAACCAGAACTGGGTGGGTGAACTCCTTGTAGCATTGTGACAGGAAACCTTGTACCCTTTTTTTTAAAGATTTTATTTATTTTTATTTTTTAGAGAGGGAAGGGAGGAAGAGAGAGAGAGAGAGAAACATCAATGTGCGGTTGCTGGGGGTCATGGCCTGCAACCCAGGCATGTGCCCTGACTGGGGATCGAACCTGCGACACTTTGGTTCGCAGCCCACACTCAGTCCACTGAGCTATGCCAGTCAGGGCTGGAAACCTTGTGCTCTTAAAAAGTCGCAGGTAGGGAAGACTTGACAAAAGTGCTTTGAGAAGACAAGTCCCGAAGCAGCCCCGGTGCCGTGTTAAGTAGATAAAGAAAAGGTTCATGAAAACGTACAGGCTTGTGATAAAAAAATTTTAGTTTAGTCTATACTTAACTCTAGTGCCTTGCCATCAGAGAGTCCCCATGCGTTTTCCTATAATGATAATATTCAACCGTTCCCAGGACCGTTTATATGAATTCCGCTCAAAACATGCCAGTTACAGGAAAGTCACCATGTTTGCTTAGAAAACGGATTGCTTAAAGCTGTGACCTTTATTTGTCCCAGGAGGTGGATGTCTCCCTGCCAACCCAGGTGGTAACGAATTGACCGGGGCTCCACAAAGCTCATTTAAGTCGATCTGCATAAAAGGAACAGAGCTAAAGGCAGACTTTCTCCCTTATAGCCAACCCACTGACTTTGAAACACGATGCAGAATCCTATCAAAGATTGAAAAGAGAAATAATACAAGAACATCAAGACAATTCTGAAGAAAAACGAGGTAGAAGAAGGTATCCTCTCACTTATCAAAACTCATTATAACTTTATAGGAATTAACAAGTGTGTGATTGATACAGGGACAGGCCAATGGGCCAATGAGATGCAAAGAGAGAGCCTACAAAGAAATCCATTTTTTTTTTTTTTTTTCAGAATTTAGGATGATAGAGATGGCATTGCAAATCGACGGGGAAAGGATAAGGTTTTCAATCTACAGGAAAAAATAAAACTATTTCTCCATATCCCACACTACACTACAATACCAAAAATAAAAACTTAAAAAATCCAGACCTAAACCTAACTGGAAAAGGCATAAGATTAAAATACAGAATAATATATTTATGGCATCAGGGTATGGAGGAAGTTCTTAAATAAGACGATAAAAACAGAAATCACACAAGACCAGCGAACTCGGCATTAAAATAGAACATTTCGGTGTGAGAAAAGACAACATACCCCAACCACAGGCCAGGAGAAGGTATTTGCAAAGAACTACGGAATGGTCAAGAGGCCACGAGACATTTTAGGAAAGAAATCTTATGTAAAAAATGTCAAAAATATATGAACCAGTACTTTACGAAAGAAGAGACATAAATGGTTTCGGTTGCAGAGATACTTGCCGTTAGAATAAACCACAATAAGGTGCCAATATTCACTCATTTTTGGCTTGCAAATGCAATTTCCCACAGGTTAAAAATTAGTAGCAGTAAGGGATATAAAAATCGAAAGCAATACCATTTAAGACCCGTCAGATGGGCCATCAGGACTGGCACAATTACGTGGAAACACAAAACGCTTCTACAAAAAGGAGGCGTAGACGGGGGCAAGCATGTTAGTCATTTGTAATAAACTTGAACGTGCGCATGTTCTAAAACCAAGCACTTTCCACTCCTACATAGTCTACGTGGGGGGGTGGGCTTGTGTGTGTGTGTGTGTGTGTGTGTGTGTGTGTGTGTGTGTAAAGAGATCTGTTATAAGGAATTGGCCCGGGCAATTATGGAGACTAAAAAAAAAATCTCCAAATATGACGTCAGCGAGCTGGAGACCCAGGGAAGCTGAGGGTGTCGATTCCAGCTCAAAACCGCGCAGGCTCCAGAAGCAAGAAAACTGATAAACCAGACAGTGAGGTGGCCAGAAGAGACTGTGGTCTCATGCGGTTGGACTGGAGCAATTCCCTCCGACTCGTTCCTCTGTTCTGTGCTGGTCCCCAGGGGCTGCGAGGAGGCCCACCTCCCTGCGCAGGGCGATCTGCTTTGCTCATTCTAACGACTGAGATGCTTTTCACATCCCAAACCACACTGAAACTTCTGGGTGTTCCACGGCCCAGTGAAGCTGACGCATACAATTAACCATCACAGACATTCGCCACGGGGCTCTCTGCAGTATCAAAGCTTGAAAATAATCTAATTGTCTATCCGTCCTACAAATAATGCACTAAGTACCCATCGAGAGCCATGGATTATTAAGTGTGTTTGAGATACATCCATGAGCACAAGAGGAAAACACTCCGCCCACCAGGGAGCTTGTCTACTAGTTAGTAGTAAGCATAATACATGGAAAGATACATGTTACTTAGGTAATAAGGGAATGCTACTTTCCACCACTTCAAGGCTACCATTTACATCATATTCCATGAAATGCCACCCTCTGAAAACGTGTACGGCAGCAGTTGTGGGCTGCGAGTGGGTGGCACATGACAATTTAAATTAGACTGGAGTGGCATATCAGCACCAACTTCATAAAGAGCTGAGGGAGTTAACGTGCAGGGTCTGGGGAGCAGAGCAAACCGGGCACAAGGAACAGCCCTCATCGAGGTCAAGAGCTGGAGCCCGGGGAGGCTGGAGTGACGTGAGTCAAAGGGAGAGGCTTCGGTCAAAGCACAGGGAGCGGCTGACTGTGTTGTCCTGTGGGCCCACACAGGACTTGCGTGTTAACAGAGGAGTGACGTGATCGGACTACGTGTTGGAAAGCTCGCTCTGGCTGCTCTGTAGGGAGGCGAGGATGGAGGCAGGAAGCGACTGCAGTAATCCAAGAGAGAGAGGGTGACGGCTTGGACCAGGATGATAAAAAAAGTCGGACTCTGGGTGTGTTTAAAATACAGAGCCTACTACAGAGGTCCTGACAGAATGGATGCGCAATGCAAGTCAAAGAGAGGGTCAAGGTCGACTACTACTATGCCTGCTCTCCCGGAAGGAGGACGCTGCTGTCATCTCAGAAGCAGCAGGTTTGAGGGCAGCGGACAAGCAAAGTTCTGGGATGTTAATTCGATGTGTGAACCGGACATTCGCGTGGAGATGCTGGACGGGAGGCGGACACGTGTGCCCGCAGTTCAGAAGAGAGGTTGGGGCTGGACCGGGCGGCACGGAGGCGGGCTTAAACCCACGCCGCTGCACCAGACCTCCAAGGGGATAAACATAGGTCACAGGTTCCAGGACTGAGCCTGAGGCCCTCGAATGGCGGAGGTCACAGTGACAACAGGGAACCCACGAAGGAGACTGAAGAGCAGCCAGTGAGACAGGAGGAAGACCTAGGGTGTCGTGTCTGGAAGCAAGTGGAGAAAAGCGCACCGAGGAGGAGAGGACAGCGACCTTGGGCAGGCGCTGCGGGCAGTCAGTCGAGTAAGGTGAGGATGGAGGTTGTGTACTGAACTACACAGCGTAAAGGGTATCTGGAAGACAGGGGTCTGGTGGACGTTAGGGCCAAAAATGAGTGCATCTGAGAGAGAAGGGAAGGACAGCAACTGGATTCCAGAAAAAATATATATATTATATATGCATGTATATACACACACACTTCAGGAAGCGGGGATTAAGAGTTTTTTAGGGTACGAAAAATCAAAGCACGTTTGCATGCAACTAGCTGAGATACCCAGGAAATAAGGCTGAACGTGTATTTTATCAAATTCAGGATTCAAAAGTGATTCCAGCAGCTGTTCTGTTTGCTAAAAGTGAAGGTTCTGGCTTCCCTGGTCTACCATCCACAGGCCCACCTCTTTTTACAGCCGAAATCTTAGAGAGGGCGGGGACAGAGCGGACCAGAACGACAGTCATGCCAACTCTGACTGCCCTTGTTTTGCGCTCTCTGCCTCACAGGAAGCCTGCGACGGGCCTTCCGGCTTTTCAGCTTGCTCACCCACCACATCTCAGAGGAACGTGCCCAGCGAGCTCCGCTCTCACTGCGTGCATTTTCCCAGAGCCATCCTGTGCATTAGCAGCAACACACAGTCACGTTTTTAAAACCTTTTCACACCAGCGTGGCAGGTTTGCATTGGGCTGTTTCCCGTTAAAATAATGTGGGAAGATGCCACACATTATTGTGAGGGGAGATGCCTCCCTCCCTCCCTCCCCTCTCAGCTTATGCGCTTCCCAGCGCGTGCAGAGCTGTCTCCGCCTCCTCAAATGGCTTCAGAGCATCCGATGCTACGGCTGGACCACGGCTCACGTTAACTGTCCTCCCTGGAAGGACTCCTGTTTCAAGCCTTTTATAGTCACAACAATGCTGTAACGAGTATTTCTGAACAGGTAATTTCACACACGTGTGAATGAACTTGAGATACTGGCAAAATACCCCTGCAGAGAGCCATCATTTCGTAGATGCGTATCAACCTCACTGCCACAGCGGCACGGGGCCCATGTCCTCCACGACCACAGTGTCATCGACCTGTTGCAAATCTCAGCCCACCTCTCAAGTGGAAAGTGGCAACAGAATTTTAATACGCATTTCTCTTATTACGAGAGACCAGGTATCTCCTCCTCCACTTAAAAACCGTTTGCATTTCTTATCCGAACCCTGTCTCCATGAGCATTCAGTCAGGAAAACAGAAAGCACGCTAGGTAAATATTACCCCCGGGAAAGGATTTAACACAGGTGCTTCCAAAACTTTGGAGGGGCCGGGTGACAGGAAGGTCAGGGAAAGCTGCCAGTGAGTTCGGGGAACCGAGGAGGCACAGGAATGACAGGAAACCACAGCTGCTGATCTCGGCAGCTTGCGGCACCGCAGCAGGCGGTTAACCGAACGCCCAAGTTCCTGCGAAACCTCACGTCTGCACGAGCCCTCACACCTGCCCTCCCATGCAGAAGGGACAATAATGGCCTCGGTTCTCTTTTGTTTTTCAAATATTGCGTGTGCCTCTCGCTGGCAGATTGCAACTAAAACCCCCTTAGCAAGAGTCCAGGAAGTGAGGCTGCCACACTTCCTACAATACAGAGAGTCCAGAAGGCAGGTCCAGTCCCAAACATCCACAGGCAATGCCCGGCCCGGTCCACTCCTTTGGGTACTCGGTACTGACACGCCCTTCCCACTAGGTTTAACCTTCCAAAGGGCATCATGCTCCCACCTAACGCGATGCGACAATGACCCCTCATGCAATCAGGGTGCTTCACCTGCTTCCTAACGGGGAGGGACAGAGTCCCGACAGTCACTACCCACTGCTGATGTCCAGTCCTCTTCAGCTCAATACCACTTGCCTTTGCCATCCTGTAACTTGAAGACTAAGTTAAAAGGTTAACCAGCACCAACACACCCAATATAAAGTAAAAGTAGAGGAAGCCAAAAAAAAAAAAAAAGACACAGCTGATTAGTAAATAGAACGAACTCAAGACAAAGCAAGGAGAAAATACGCCTGGTCACTAAAGTCCTTGTTTCTGCAACTGCTCCTCAGGGGACACGTCTTTATAACTTCCTTTATCTACTCATTCTGTTCCCTGTGCCTTCAGGCAAAATCTCATGAACTGAGATTCCTCCCTGGGTGGGTGGCCCAAACTGTCATTCCAAGAGCCAGTGCATTAGGGTTCTGCCTGTTTCATGTCACTATGGCCTTCCTGCCTCCGCACCCAGAAGTGCTAACAGGTGCTCCAGGGACACGACTGTGGGCGTGTGCATGCACATGGGCGTGCATGTGCTGTGTGCATTCTATTAGGTAGAGCAGACGGCTCTGGAGTCTCTCGTTTGCATGGAGAATATGGGAAAATGTTCTGGACCTGTGTTCCCATGTAGCCTGGATTCTGTTACTTTCCTTAAAGCCACACTTAGTGGATGCAGTTGCTTAGCCTGTGCAAAAGGTCACAGAGACAGCTTACAGGATTCTTCCAGAAAAGGTAGACCAGTAAGAAAGAAATACTTTTTTTAAAGATTTTATTTATATATTTTTAGAGAGGGAAGGGAGGCAGAAAGAGAGAGAGAGAGAAACATCAATGTGCAGTTGCTGGGAGCCATGGCCTGCAATCTAGGCATGTGCCCTGACTGGGAGTACAACCTGCGACACTTTGGTTCGCAGCCCACACTCAGTCCACTGAGCTACGCCAGCTAGGGCTAGAAATAAACACTTTTGACGGCAAAAGCACAACCAACGACAGTGAAGACAGGTGGGGCTACATCAAACTAAAAACATTCTGGACAGCAAAGGAAGCCATCAACAAAATGACAAGGCGACCTACCAAATGGCAGAAAGTATCTACAAGTCATAAAACAGATGAAGGGCTAATACCCAGGACACACAAAGAAATTATACAACTCAATAGCAAAACAACCCCTTAACGACCTGATTTCTATGGGCATAGGAACTGGACGGTTTTCCAAAGACACACAGAGGGCCACAGGTGCCCAGAGGGCTGGGCATCACTAACCACCGGGGAAATGTGAATGGAAATCACAGTCAGCTGTCACCTCACGGCTGTTAGGATGGCCATCACCAAAAAGACAGGAGACATGTGTTGGGAAGCCAACAGATGCTAATCAGGCACCTACGGACACCCAACTGGAGGGAGGGGCCCTCAGGTCTCTAAATAGAGATCGAGGTGGATCAGCCCAGGGCGACAAAGAGCAGAAACGAGTGGGCACAATCTCAGTAAGCACTGCACAAGCATTTTTTGAAAGTCATTTAAAAACTAATGCTTAAGGCCCAGTGAAAAAGTCTAAAAACTAAATGAAAATGTAAAAAAAACATTATGTAATTATATATGATAAAAATAGAACCTAAATAAAGTGAAAGGAAATATCAAAAACAGTATAAATCAATAAAACAGAAAACAGGACTATCAAAAACCAAACAAGGCCAAATAAAGCAAAAATTAATTCTTGGAAAAGATTAATAGAGAAACATTTGGCAAATATATTCAGGGTGGGGCAAAAGTAGTTTTACTGTGGTTCACATGAAAAATGCAATAATTAATAAATAGTAATACAAGAATAAACTCTGTATTTTGAGTACTCACAGCTACAAACTTATTTTTGCCCCACCCTGTATTATGGATAGATATAGCCAGGATATAAATATAATAATGCTAACAACACTTTGTATCAAAGAAATTGAAAATGGAGACAAAATGGACTAATCCTAGAAAACATTTCCATCAAGAAATGATGGGCCCTGGCTGGCATAGCTCAGTGGATTGAGCTCGGACTGCAAACCAAAGCATCGCAGGTTCAATTCCCAGTCAGGGCACATGCCTGGGGTGCAGACCACAGCTCCTAGCAACTGCACATTGATGTTTCTTTCTCCCTCCCTTCCTTCTCTAAAAATAAGTAAACAAAATCTTTAAAAAAAAAAAAGAAATGATGGAAAGCTTGAATAGCCCTACACAATTAAAGAAACTGCACAGAGTTTAAAAAAAAAATTCCCCCAAGCAAAATACCAGGCCCACATGGTTTCACAGTCAATTTCTAGCAAAATTTCATGAAACAAATCAATCCACTTTTTAAAAGGTTTTATTTATTTTTAGAGAGAAGCGGAGGGAGGGAAACACCAATGTGAGAGAGAAACTGCCTCTCCCAGGTACCCTGATGGGGGACAGAACCCGCAACCCAGGTACACGCCCCGACCTGGAATCATACCAGGCAAACCTTCCCTTGGTGGAACGACTGCCCACTGAGCCACACCAGTCAGGGCAAATCAATCCACTTTTGAAAACAGTATGAAAAATTTATTATACAGATACAATTCCCATAACAAAGTTCACCATCTTACAGTGTAAAAAATAGTGGTTTTTAGCATTGGGTTGGCCAAAAAGTTTTCGTTTTTTTCCATAAGATGGCTGTAGTAGTGTTTAGTTGTCTTTAACTTCATCTGAAACAATTTCGTCAGATTGTACTGTGACAACTGTCCTATCAGTGTGCATTAATGAAAAATCAAGATCGGTAAATTTTTGTGTAGCCATTTTAATATTGAAGATGGAAGAAAACACGCATTTTGGGCATGGTATGCTTTATTATTTCAAGAAAGATACAAATACTACTGAAGCGCAGAGATTTTTCTAGTGTATGGAGAAGGTACTATGACTGAGCAAAAGTGTCCAAAGTGGTTTGCCAATCTCGTGCTGGAGATTCCTCACTGTTCCATGCTCCGCGGCTGGGTGGGCCAGAAGTTGACAGTAACCAAATCAAGACATTAAGAACAATCAACTTCATACCATGCAGGAGATAGCTGACATACACAAAATATCCAAATCAATAAAGTTGTTATTGAAAATAAAAAAGTGACTTTTATTTTATGGAAAAATAAAAAAACCACGCAGACTTTCTGGCCAACCCAGTATCTTCACACGGGTGCACAACTATTGCTATTAATTCCAGATCATTTCCATCACTCAACAATAAACTCAACTCTTGTTGTCGTCACTCCCCCACCTGCCCCAGCTCTGGATACTTGGTATCAATGAAATGTGGCCTTTTTTACGTGACTGGTCCTGGCACCTTCATCACAAATCATTTGACCATGTATCGGTATACATGGGTTTCTTTGTAGAATTTCTATTGGATTGGGCTAGTCTATATATTGATCCTTATGCCAGTCCCACCCTTCGATTACTGCTGCTTCAGCATCACATTCGAACTCAGGACATGAGTCCCCCAGCGGTGCTCTGTGTCAAGGACTGTACCGTCTGTTCTGTGTCCTTTGACTTTTCAAGTGAATTTCAGGATCAGAACATCCGACTTTGAAAAACAAAGTTGCGATTTAGACAGACTGCATTACTTCCGTAAATCAATTTTCAGAATATTGTTATCTTGGCAATATTTTATTTTCCATTCCATGAGAACTGGGTGCCTTTTTATTTAGGTCTTAATTGCTTCTGCAATGCTTTTGGCCTTTAGTGTACAATTTGCATTTGTTGAGGTAAATGTATTCCCATACATTATCCTTTCTAATGCTATTTAAATGGAATTGTCTTTTCAGACTTTCCATGGCTGGTGTATAGAAACACAAGTGATTTTGTATAATTTTCTTGTATCCTGCAACCTTGCTGGACTCACTTACTAGTTATAATTTCTTTTCTGAGGATTCTTGGAGGTTTCCTATACATAAGCTCACATTACCCCCCTTGTTCTCTGTCTTTGAGGAAAAGCTTTCAGCTCTTTCACCATCAAATAAGGTTATTAGTTGTTTTTTGGATGCCCTTCATCAGCACAAGAAATTTCCCTTCCATTCCAAGTTAGTTGAATGTTTGTATCATGAAAAGGTGTTGGCTTTTGTCAAATGACTTGCTTCTGTTGAGACGAACCATGTTTTTCCTTCTCTGTGTTATTAATGTGATGTATGACGTTGACTGCTATTCATGTTGAACCAGACGTGCTTTCCTGACATAAGATGCAGGTTGGTCCCAGTGTGCGATCGTTTGTGTAAGTGACTTAATTTTTGCATCTATATTCACAACGGATACTGATCTCGTTTTCTTTCGGTGGCTTAGGTATGAGCCTAATTGTAGCCACCAAGAATGAGTTAGGAAGTACTCCCTCTTTTTTTTTAATTGATTTACGGAAGTAATGCAATGTTTTTTAGGGAGGCGGGGGAAGACTGGTATTAATCCTTTAAATGATTGGTAGAATCCAACAGTGTAGCCATCTGGTCCTGGGCTTTTCTTCATTAGACTTTTTTGATTAGTAACTTAATCTCTCTGATAAAGTTCTACTTAGATTTTCAATGTTTTGATTCAGTGTTAGTAGTATGAGTTCCAAGGAATTTATCCATTTCATTTAGGTTCTGTAATTTGTTACTGCTTGAACACAACTGTTCATACTGTTCTTTAAAAACTTTCTATTTCTGCTGGGTTGGTACAATGTCACCTGATCCATTACGTAGCTTAGCAATTGCAGCCAATTATTATTTTTTTTTGGTCAGTTTAGCCAAAGGTTTGTTAATTTTGGTCTTTTCAGGAAAAAAAAAACAAAACTTTGGTCTGCTATTCTCTATCATTTTGCTATTCTCTACTTCATTTATTTCTGCTCTAATCTTCATGACTTCCTGTCTTATGCTTGCTTTGTGGTTTAGTTTGCTATTTTACTAGTTTCTTAAGGTGGAAGTTTAGGTTATTAATTTGAAATAACTCTTTTTAAAGCTATAAAGTCCCCTCAGAGATCTGCTTTCCTTGCACCCCCTTAAGTCATACATTGTCTTTTTCCCTCCTCTCAAAGTATTTTCTAATTTCCCTGTGATTTCATCTTTGACCCACTGGTTATTTAGGAGTATGTTGTGAATTTCCATATATTTGTGAATTTGCCAATTTATTTGTTATTAATTTCTAATATCATTCCATTTGTGGTCAGAGAACACACTTGGTAGGATTTCAATCTTTTAAAATGTACTGCAAGTTGTTTCATGGCCTGACATTTTGTGGATCACGTCCCAAGTGCTCTTGAGAAGAGTGTGGGTTCTGGTATTGGGTGGAATGTTCTAGGTATGTATGTTAGATCCAATTGCTCTACACTGTTGTTCAAGCCCTCTGTTCCCTTACTAATCTGTCTTGTTCTTCCGTCCATTATTGGAACTGAGGTACTGAGGTCTCCAACTCTAACAGATTGTCCATTTCTCCCTTCAATTCTGTAAAATTTGCTTCACGTATTTTGGGGCTCTATTGTTAACACAAACACATATACAATATATTCTCATCAAAGGACAAATCTTCTACCATTACAAACCTTTCATCTTTGTCTCAAGCCAAAAAAAAAAAAGTTAGTTTTAAAGTATATTGATCTAGCAGGAGTGTCCTACCCATGGCCCAGGATGGCTGTGAATGCAGCCCAACACGACATCTTAAGTTTACTTAAAACATGATGAGATTTTTTGGTAATTACATGTCTCGATGTATGGAAGTGTGGCCCAAGACAATTTTCCTCCTTCCAGTGTGGCCCAGAGATGCCAAAAGGTTGGACACCCCTGTGTGTAGCTTTCTTTTGGTTACTGTTTGCATGAAGTATCTTTTTCCCATTCTTTTCATGTACTTGTGTCTTTGAATCTAAAGTGAAGTCTTTTGTAAACAGCAAAGACTCTGGACCAAGTTTTTAAATCCATTTTGCCCATCTTATTTAAATAGCATCTTTCTTTGACGCATCTTCAAAAAGCCGTAAGGCTCTGCAATGTGTACTTTGAAAAACCACTAATCTAATACATGCAGGAATTACTTATGAAGGAAATAACTGAATTTTATTTCAGAATTCTGTCAGCAACTTGACATGTGACCTAGAACCAGTTTCGTGTTATGATAAAGATAAAAAGCAGAACAGATGATGCCATCAGAGCCACCACTGTAAAACTGGGAGACACGTGGGGTATACGTAGGGACCCTGTACCCTCCTGCTGTGACTAACACCCACGGCACTAGTTACCACACACTGTGGACATGTGCCGACAGCACTGGCCCCTACCTGCAGTAGGTACGGTTAACTGCCTGCTCACGGGCCACGTCCCCCTCCGCTGTGTAGGAGACACTGATCTGGTTTCCAGTGTCCGCCCTTCTCTCGGATGAAGTGCACCATGGTCAGGCAAGGTCAAGTAATCCTCCTTTCCACTGACGATGGCTTTAGAGAGATGGGAACGTGACCAGTGTGGGTGAATGAGACGTGAAGAAATGTCTTTCCTAAAACTCTCTCAACCTCTGGACCTCTCTTAAGAAATAATGAATCTTCCTATTACATTAGATTTCCTGATTGGGCCAAAAATTACACATCAGTTTGATTAAGTATTTCTCAATAAAAAAATAAGAGTAAGTTTGTTTTAACATTTTATTCAAAGACTTCAGTTTTAGGCCTCTGTAAGATAGTCATCAACCCATTATCATTTTACTTTTTTTGTTGTTTTTCACGGAATTTTTAATATATATATATATTTAATATATATATTAATATATATATTTTATATATATAATATATATTATATATATTATATAATATAATATATAAATATATAAATATATATAATATATATAAATATATATTATATATATAATTTATATATAAATATATATATTTAATATATATATATATTTTTAATATATATAAGGTAGATAATATATATTTCTCTAACATGTATTTTTATATTCCAGAAGCTACCACCCTGTGCGTGCACTGGGTGAAAAGGGCTTGCGTGTATACACACAGCACATACTGAGTGCAATTTAAAAAACACTGCAATTGTGATTTCAGACTTAGGGATCTGAACAGGTGGTGCCAGTGTGTGACCTTCCTTTTAACATAAATTTAACTCCAAGTGGCAGAGAACACAGAAACAGGTGGTGAGACTGCATTTCGGCAATATATCTTTGAGCGGGGAAACCGAAGAAACTCACCACCACCCACACGAGCAAACAAGCAACCGCTTTATTAGGCATGCCCATTTTTTTTCCTCCAGGTAATTTTTTTGGGGAAATTACACTTTCAAAGAATTAGCTCTTAAAAACAGAGCAACTAATATTTCCAAAACTAAAACCCAGTATCCGACTTCTCAAAGCTCACGAAACCAGACGGAAAGGTCTGCTCGCACCGTAGGGGAGGAGCTGGGACTGACTTCCGCCGGCGCCCCCCCGCGCCCCCCCCCCCCAACCTGACCAGAAACCACCGCTGGGTCCCCAGCCGCGTGGGCGTCGTCTTATTGCTGAATTGTACAGGATAAATTTTCTTTGGCAACTTTTTATACTATCAACGAATACAACTGGACAACTATAAAGGTTTGCATTAATTTAGTATTTCAAAAATTTCAAAACTTCATTAAAATTACTTAAATGTCATCTCTTATAGATGCTAGAATAGGAAAGTCTCTAAACATGCCTGATGTTACTATAACACAACAAAAAAGTTGCTAAATAATCATTACTGAAAGCTTTTTAGTTATGTACACGTATATAATTCAAACAGCAGTGGAAATACTACTATACCAGCTCAAATTCCCTGTGATAAAGAACAAAAGCTACACGCAGAAACTGACAGCTGGATCTCTGCCAACTTTTCTGGAAGGCTGTTTCCAACAGACTGAAAATGGCCCAAATGAGCCAGATTATAATGCGAACTTTTACCATAATGCCACATAAAATTCAAGTATATTGATAACTTAGTAATTTTTAATTCTGCTCTATGGACTAAGCCTATTTTGGAGGCTTGACACAATAGTACCAAGAAATTGAAACAAAAAGCTGAAGTGCAGATGTGTAACTAAGAAATCTTTTCACACATAACGAAACCACCAACTTAAATTCCAAATGGCTTCCACTACCTATTACCACTCAACAACTCACACGAAGTGTATTAAACCAGGTATGGCAGAAAGTGCTCTGAAGCGTGTTCACATCACAAAGGTAAGTGATGAAATTTAGCCAGCAAAAACTCAAATGGGCATATATGCAAATATCTGTATGCCAACTTTCATAAGATATAGAAAATGATTCATTTCAGTCATTTTATGTACAACTTGTATATAATCTAAAACAAGAAAAACTAAAACTTTTCTATGTAAAAGCCACAATAAAGTCAAATGCAATACTAAATAACAGTCTTACAAACTGGCCTCCCCTAGGAGATAATCACTGAGTCGCGTCACTCTAGGAAATGCCCTCTTCTTGATCAATCATTTCTGTCTTCACTGAAAAGACATCTGCCAGCATATGTTTGGGAATTTCTGAACCTCTGACTTTCAAAGCATAGCAAGCATTCTCCACCTTGGCCAGACTCTGCTTCAAGGTGTACAGTTTCTTAGAAACCTCGTAAGGCCCAGTGTTGCCGATGAAGGAGAAGCCGTCGTAAACCTGCCGCAGGAACTGGCTGACTTCGAAGGGGGTGTCGATGTCCCCGTTGCCCACGCTGTTGATGCACATCCGCATGAGCTCCCCCGTGAGGTCGGCCACGCCCAGCAGGTAGTCCACGGGCGTGATCCTCAGTCTCCAGGAATCAAACTGCTTCTCCAGGGCATCGGACGAGGGCTGGCGAAACAACGACAACAACACACACACACAAAATTATACCGTGAAAAGGAGTGAACACACATCTATCACATTTACTAGAAGGTACAAAATCAACAGCAGATCAGCCACCTCATCTCTAAGAAATGATCTATTTTGTTTACTGACCATCTGTGACGTTACAAGAGGAATTCATGCCTTGGGCAGGGAGCTGAATTACAGGAGTTCAAGACTATTCTGAAATCTAACACTGTATCATTATAAAATCGACTACTGCCTACTTCACTTGACACACACAATAAAATTAACACATTCTTAGACAAGGCCCAAGTGCTTTATTGCATGACAATTCCTTACTTATTTGAAAGACAAATCTCAAAGCCCGCCAAGTCTGTGATCACTCCCTGTCTTCCTGAGCCCTGCGGTCCCTTCCATCCCTAGCGCAGCACTGACCATCCTCATTTATTGCTCCCTCTCTGGCTGCATCCTCTGCAGTTCCTACAGACCCCTGTTTTCCTACTGCATCCAGCAAAAGCACAAGCCTGAATTAATATTACGCCCTATTTTTGTTAGTCTTTTATTCAAGTGGTTGAGTCCCATTACACTGAAAATACAAAAGTTACGTCTGCATACAATTTGTGCCACAAATTATTCACCAGTCCTTTTACTTATTCTTAGATGGTTCTCTCTCCCATCTCCTTAAACACTATTCCAAACCTTCCTTACTCTCCTCAGCCCCCTACTCAATCCCAAGCCTCTTCACTCTCAGCAGACAATCCTGCCTACTTTCCACAGCCTGGTCATCTGCCAGATCACGTACTACACGCTCTCTCAATTTATGCCTACAAAAAAAAACCCCAATAACAAACAAACTTATTTATGTCCACATCCATCTTTACCTTCTATCCTCCAGTCTCAGATGATGAGTTGTCCCTCCTCTTGTTTGAGGTTAACTCTTCCAAATGACCTTGACCCATCTCCTCCCACCTCTTCCAGGACCTTGCTTCATAAGGTGTATGCCCTTGGGCAAGTTATTTCATCTCTCTAAACCTCAGTTTCCTCATCTGTAAAATGGGATAACAGTACCTACCTCAGAGGTTTATTTCAAGGATAACATTTACCAAGTTCTTGGCATCATGCCCAACACAAAGTCAATACCAATAAATGTCAGCTGCTGTCAATTACCATTACCACTATCATGTAAATCCCTCTCCACATCAGTTTCTCCCTCTATATTGGATTCTTTCTGGAAGAGGCAATGCTTAACTTGTTACTAAGAAGCTGTATGAGTCTTAGGTGTGGGTGCAGCCACACTGGAGGCTGTTTTAGGCAGAGGGACCTAGCTGCAAAAGCATGCAGGTAAGAACTGGGTTGTAGGGTTAAGAAACTTGCAAGGTATTTCTTTCAAGTAAAGTTTAAAATAAGAATTAGTGCAGGATGAACCTAGAAAGATAGACAGGAGTATAAAGTGACATTAGGAACTTGAACTTTATAGATAATAGTGTCACTGAGAATTAAGCAAGGAAATGAGTCAAATTTAGCTGTTATTATGATCACTCAGTATTGCTGGATTACTCTTCAGACACCATGTGGTCCAGTCCTCTGAATGTAAAGTGTAAGAGATGGGGTTCGATACACCAGAGGTAATACAGCTGGTTAATGACAGAACTGGACAAGCACCCAGAGCCAGCTTCCCAACTATGCTGGTACATCATGACATAAACCATCTGCTCTGCTCTGCTTCTGTGAACAGGTAAGAGAACTGGTATCTTTTTTTTTTAATTGATTTGAGAGAGAGAGAAACATCAATTATTTGTTCCACTTATTTATGCATTCATTGGTTGAGTCTCGTATGTGCCCTGACCAGGGATTGAACCTGCAACCTTGGTATAACAGGAAAACGTTCTAACCAACTGAGCTACCGGCCAGGGAACTGGCATCTTCTTAGAAAGAGTACACAGACTGTAGTAAGGAAAAGAGGGTTGCATTTCATAGGTCATTTATAAAAATAAGTTTTGCTTAAAATATTAATGTCCTTATCTCTATCATTAGACAGAAGGAATTCCCTGGTCATAACTAAGAAGTTGATTTTGGAGATAAAAGCTTGTTAAAAAATTAACAAATTTCAACAAATGTCAAAGAAACCAATTCTGCTTTACTGATTGATAATGAAAACTAGGAAAAAGAAAACTACTTAAAACACAGATTTTCAAGATGGATCTGAAGCATTTAAGGGTCAAATATCATCACATCTATAATTAAAGTAGCTTTGCAAAAAATATTTAGATGAAGTAAATACGGCAAAATGTTGACAACAATTGAACCCAGGTAGCTGGTATACGGGGGTTCATGTGTTACTGTTTTCTCTGCTTTTCTGGCATGTTTGAAATTTTTCATAATAAAGCTGTAAAAAATTAAATGGTTTCCAATATTCTCAACAGGCACATCAGAGCAAAATACCTTTGTCTACCAAATTCCCAGGATTTTTAGCACCAAGAATCTTTAGCACTAAAAGGAAAAATTACTGATAACTGTGGTCTTGACAATTTGGAAAGTGTGTCCGAATGTTACAACACCATACTCTCAGAGTGGCCACTACCTGAACCCTGCAAACAGTGCGTCCACTCCCGGTCCCTCTCCACTGTCCGCCCTGCTACTTCCACTCCGAGCTAGAACTTCGGAGGAAGTTGTGCGAACTTCGCTAAAGGAATCAAAACAATGAAGAAATTGTACTTCCCAAAATGAATTGCCTCCTTAATAAACTTCATATAATTTTAAAAATTGAGAAAATACATAATAACTTCCTATGTCTGTCACGCCAAATTAAGCCTCACTTTTCAACATTAACATTTTAGTTAATATCCAAGAACACACTGCTTCTACAGCTTCTTCCATTTTCTGCCTCCCTACCCTGACTCTGAATAATTCTGAAATAATAAAACAAAAAAAAGATGAAAAATAAAGAAAAAAAACCCTTTAATTTTATCTTTAAGTATACTGGTAACTCAGGAAATACCAAATATTCAAAATCTCACCTCATTGCCTAAATATTGTCTCTTGAAACCCAGGAGAAAATAGTATTTATGTAAAAGTCAAACTGCAAAACTCTCTTTTCCTAGTTCGGAAAAGCTGTATACCTGTCAGACACAAGCATCGAGAACTGAGTGACTGACAGCTCTCATTATGTAACACCTTTACGTGAGCCTTTGTAACGACAACCTGCCGTGTGCTACCCAGGGCCTCATTTAAAACGTTTCGATCAAACCCCTCACACACCCCGTGAGGCGGACACCGGGCCCCGCCCCGTGGTGCACACGGACAGACACCGGCACAGTGGACAGGGCACTGGTTTGGATTTAGGACACCTGGCGTCAAAGCTCAGCTGTCACCCTTATTAGCTGTGTGACTTTTGGTAAGTTACTCAAACTCCCTAAAACCCTGTTTCCTTCCTTGTAAAGTGGGGGTGATCATTCTCACCTGGGTTAGTAAGAGGACGAAATGCGACAGCGCTCATGAAGGGCATACAGCGAACACACAGTGGAACCGGAAGTGAACCTGCAGTCATCACTCAACGATGCTTTGGGGAGGAGTGTTATTCTCTCTCAACACACCCACAGCTGTGCTTGTCCTATCCACTGCCTAAAGTTTTCAAAAGGGCCGCTTCCCTAATTGGGGATCTATGAAAGTGCGTGCTAGGAAGAACATTCCCATCTCAATACTCCTACCACCAGTGCACTGCACGTCATATAAATGATGTAATCAATGTGATGTAATAAGGTTTTAAACTCTTACAGTCTTATTTTCTTTCCCACTGTCTTCTGTTGTAAATATCAATTGTTTATTAATTTCATCCATGCTGATAAGTGATCGTGTTTTGATGAAGTGTTGAAAAGAGACGGCTTCCACGTATTCCTGTAGTCCTGAAAAACCAACCAAGAAAATCACTAAGAAACAAGCATCACATAACAAGTCATAATAAAAAACTTCAAATGGAGCATCACCCAGCTGCACAAAGGCTCAGCGGATGCCGACTGCAACGTGCGCTCACGAGCCCTACATCCAACACGCGGGAAACCCAGCATCACCGGGAGTGAACGGCGGGGACCAGCGCTGAACAGAGCAACCACGTCCGTGACCCAACCATACACAGACAGCTCCGATACAAATGTATTCGATTTCTTCTTCCATGCCGTTAGTCTTAAAAATCCACTCTCCTACAGGGAAATGTCAAAGATTCTTAGGAAAAAAATCTAAGAATTTAATAAAGGGCTTTATAAAAATTCCGATAGGCTTTAATAGAACTGCACAGATTATTTTTATAGATTATACAGCAATGAGAGGAAACAACTGAATGAAAATATCCTGACTCATTCTGAGCAGCAAACGATGTTAAAGGCCAGAAAACAGACGCCTTCAGCTACAGAACAAGACATGACGGAAAAGGACACCTCTCATAAACCTCAACATGCTGAGAAACAATGAAGTTGAGTTTAACAAGATGGATAGTGTCTTTTGTATTTATAATAGAAACATTTTAGTTTTATGAACAGATGATTGCCAGTTCCCTTCCCTAAAGACAATCTATATTTCGCACTTCCTTCCGGAAATACTTCATGCGTACAAAAGCGAACAGCCACTGTATCTCTAAATGTGCTCTAGGATGCTTAGCTCTCATAAACAAGCTAAGCAAGATATGAGCACGGGTACGTACAAGGGTGTTCATTATTACAGTTGTTAAAGCATAAACTGGAAAAATACAATGACAGGAAGAAGAAAAACCAGTCACAGATGTGCCACTTGTCAACTTATTGTCACTCTGCTCCATTATTTTGGTAACGGAGGAGGAACCTAAGACATCCTTCTTCTGACAGCTGGCATGACACCACACTTTGTCACGGCACCTGGAGGGCACAGGCAGGCCAGCTGAGGAGGAGAAGGCTTTGTCCAGGCCCTGGTGTGCGCACCCCGCCCCAGTGGCCTTCTCGGCAGGGGGTGGCCAGCAGCTCAAGCTAGTGAGCAGCACTTGGTATCTCCTTGGGGGCAGCTTCCCAGCTTTCTCCAAGCTTTATTTAACTTTGTTCTGTAGTTTCTCGTGCTATACACATCCATGATTCCATGCTATTCTGTGCCTGTGGTGACCTCCCGCAAATCCTCTTCTACCAGTACACAGAGTTTAAGTACTCTGATAAACCCCAATTAGGGCAGCACTCATTTCTCCACACCCAGTCTGTAAAGCGTACACTTCAACTACGTTTCAGTGGGCTTTGCATGATCACTGTTTCGCACCTAGAACTTTTGAGGGCATTCCCATCCCCGAAGACATCTCCTCATATACAGAGAAGACTCGAGTGTTGGGTAAATTGCTTATAATCATCTCTCCCTGTTTCTCCCAATTTTATTAAACTCAAAGTGTTTTGACAAAAATACTTTAAAATTTGGTATTCAGATGTTCAGAACTATCTCATTGTAATCCACTACAAAAGAAATACTCTTACAAGATTCAAGTTCAAACTGATGACATTCAGAATCAGCGAGTCAGCTGACTTGTTTCATAGAGGGGAAGAAAGAGGATATGGAACCTGAGGCCTCGAATTTCATCGGTGCTGTCAGTCTCTGTTAATGTGGGTGGCTACCAAACAGTACATTCTCAACACATCTAAAGTCAGTTTTTAAGTTGTCCTTGGGACCTGTTTGATTAAAGTTACTTCGGAGAGGAGGTGGCCATTTCTACTCCATTGTAACTGGCTTCATGATATGCCATAGAGACAGTTCAAGGACATCTGGCCCCGAACACTGAAAAGCAGTTTTGGTCATATCTAGGTAAAAGGATGTTTAAACAAGTTATGTTTCAACTTGATGAAAAGGACATCCGCAATTTTCAGTGAATAGTCCCCAAGGTGAAAAATGTCAGCCTACTGCCATATCCCATCCAACAATGCCTTCCCCTTCTGCTTCTGCCTTGGATTACATCCAGTTAGATTATTTACAGAAACAGCTGCCAGTAAGAGACAAGCTTGTAGGTTGCTTTTATGTAATTCGTTATTTTTCTCCTTGCTCTTCTCTTAGAACATATATAAGGAAACTCAATTAAAAGCTCCTGATTACACCCTGGCTGGCATAGCTCAGTGGATTGAGCACAGGCTGCGAACCAAAGCATTGCAGGTTCAATTCCCAGTCAGGGCACATGCCTGGGTTGCAGGCCACGGCCCCCAGCAACCGCACATTGATGTTTCTCTCTCTTTCTCCCTCCCTTCCCTCTCTAAAAATAAATAAATAAAATCTTTAAAAAAAAAGCTCCCGATTACTTTTATTTATTCTTATATTTAAGCAATACACATCCAGTCCAAACCTCCATCAAAATCCATACATAAAAGTGAACAGACAAGAGGTTTCATTGTAAATTTGAATTTCATGTCTCCACCTTCGTTCCAGGCTGTCAGTGTTTTAAACAACCATTCGCCATCTGCCCCAGCAAGTCCACTCCCAGGAGGGAACCAGAGAACAGTGAACCCGTGTGTTCACATGGACACACAGGCGAACGTTCGCCCACAGCAGCGTTCTTCACTAGAGCCAAAGAGCGGAAACAACCCAAATGCCCATCAACTGATGCACAGATAACCCAAATGCAGCCCAGACGTACAATGGAACAGTATTCTGCAGTAAAAAGGAATCAAACATCGATACACGCTATGACATAGGTGAGCACTGACAACGTTATGCTGAGTGAAAGAAGCCAGGCACAGAAGGCCGCATTACACGATTCTATCTACGTGACGTGATCCAGAATAGGGAGCTCCATGGAGACAGAAAACAGGTTAGGGGTTGCTTAGGGTTAGGGGTGTTAGGGTTCAGGGAGGGAAATAAGGAGTGACTACTAAATGGAGAAGGGAGTTATCTGGGGGTGAAAAAAGGTAGTGGTGACGGCTGGATGTCAAGGATAACAACCTTGCAATTATACCAAAAAACACTGAATTATATAATTCAAAAGGGTTAATTTTATGTTACATAAATTATCTCAATTTTTAAAAACTGCATTTATAAGAATTTGTAAAACTACCACCTGGCATTTTTCAAAAGTTAACTTTACCAGGCCATGAAACGTTAAAGTAAAGTAACACCTAGGTTTGATTCATAGGCTACTCTACCAAAAATCTATTATCAATTATTTAAACTGAACACTGAAAATAAGTCTATCTATAAGCCTTAGTCTTGTGAGTTATGGAAGTTATACTACCAATAGCAAAACTAAATTCAAGTCCACTAACATATTTTTCCTGACTTGGATGTTGTCTACCTGAGCTGGGCTTCTACTTTAGCACTAAAGATTGTACGTTGAGCAAATCAGTATTAACGAGTATTTTTCCCAGATGAAAATAGAATTGAGCACACAGGTTAATAATTCCACTGAAGCCCAGAAGGGAAGAAAGCAAACATTTGTAAACATCTATATGCCAAAGTAAGAAATACTTTCCACAATCATACTGTATTTAATTTTCAGAACCACCCATGAGGCAGCTAGTACTGTTCCCATTTCACAGGGAGGAAAGCTGACACTCACGCAGGCTGTGTGCTTTGTTCCGAGGTCACAGACTGAAGCCCATCAGAGCAAACCTCACAGTCTGGGCCTGTCTGAGCGCAAAGCCTCTCCTTCCACGTCGCCTCACCGAGTCAATCTTATCTATGAAAAGCAAACACAACTGAGTGCGGGAGTTCAGAGCAATCTGGAAATCTCCTCGATCCCCCAGGGATGACTCTCTGACTACCAAAGCAGCACGTCCCCTCCCTCCCTCTCTCACTCCAGGAACCCCCTAACAACTCTGCTCTGCACCATCAATGCCCTCGGGACAACTGCCAAAGTTTGTTTTCTTTTAGACTTTATTTATTTTTAGAGAGAGGGGAAGGGAGAGAGAGAAACATCCATGTGAGAGAGGAACATCGAGTGGTTGCCTCTCAAACATGCCCTGTCCAGGGACCAACCCTGCAACCCGGGCATGTGCCCAGACTGGGGATTGAACTGGTGACCTTCTGCTTTGCGGGACAATGCCCAAGCAACTAGCCACGCGGGTCAGGGCATAATTTTTAAAATACTCTTAACAGAAGTATAAATTATTATATAAATCAATATAAATGCCAATTTTAAAATATTTTTCTTTTACATTGTTACAATTACTATAAAACTGCTTAGTAAGTGACATAAGATATAGCTTAACTTCTTCAATTCATTCTGATAACTCAAATCATTTCTTGATTTTTAGATGCTGCTGGAAAAACCTTTTGTTTGATCTGCATTTCTCCAGCTAAAGGATGCCCGTGTCTGAGCCACGACCTGCTACCAGGGCCAGCGTCGCACTCTCCCCTCCTGCACTGGAATGACAGGGGACTGGGGAGCCTGCCTCCACTTCAGCTCCCAGCGCTCCCCCCTCTCAGCGGATCGACCTCCGTTCCTCTCTCCTCTAACCCTGGGGCACACAGGGAGTAGAACAGAGGGGAGGCGTGTGATGCCACTTGCTGGGGCTGTGTGCTGTCCCTTGGTTGTTCAGTAAGACCCAGGACAGATTCCCTCGCCACAGGCCTCTTCCCTGGGTGCAGAGACAGCTGCTCCCCTCTCCACCGGGGGTGCGTCTCAAACGAAGCACAGCCTGTGACTGCAACCTGAGGGAACACGCCCTGCATGAAACGCATGATTATTTTCATTTGTTTATTGTTTGGTACCAGTTGACACACAATATTATATCAGTTTCAGGTGTACAACATAGTGATTATATTTATGTATCTTAAAGTGACCCCCCAGGAAACCTAGCACCCACGCGACAACACACTGTTATTACAATACTGTTGACTGTATTCTCTGTGCTGTGCCGTATATCCCCATGACTATTCTGTAACCACCAATCTGCACTTCTCAGCCCGTCAACTATTTCACCCAGCCCTCCAACCCCCTCCCATCTGGCCGCCATCAGGTTGTTCTCTGTGTCAATGAGTTCAACGAAACTGCTGTTTTTATCCCTGGTTCCCAGCATACTTCCCAAATACTGTGTGCCTCTCCCCTTCTGGCATTTCTTTTGGAGATTCACAGAAGGGGGCCACAGCCCAGCTGCACAACACAAATACCCCCACTCCACCCCCAGACTTCACAAAAAGCGACTCCCCAGTCTCCCCCTCCAAAAAGAACATAATCCCTGCAGCCCGCCCCCTGGCTGTAGTGCACAAACCCAAAGGCATGAGACGGGCTGCACTGTGTTTCCGCCGAATCCACGTCGAAGCCCTGCCCTCTACCGCCTCATAATGCGAGGAGTATGCAGACGGGGCCCTCAGAGGGTGAGTAAGTGAAAACGAGGGTGTTAGGGTGGGCCCTAACCCAGTCTGACTGGGGTCTTTGTAAAAGGAGATCAGGACACAGGAGAGACACCAGGGCCGCCCACACTCGGAGAGAGACCATGTGGGGACCCAGAAACAGAGGAGCCACCCCGAGCCAAAGGGAAAACCAGCCCCGCCAACAACACTTTGATCTTGGATGTCCAGCCTCCAGAACTGTGCGAAAATAAAATCGTGTTGTTTGAGCCACACGTTTGCGGCATTTTATTAGGGCACTGCTAGCAAACCCACTCAGTACCCTGGAATCACAGCGCCTGTTTGGCTTCTGAGATAAACCAGATATGCTGAAATCTGTATTATTAATTAACTTTACTACTCATCACAGTTAATAACGTACTACTTACCAGCAGACACAGAAGTATGTTTCTATTTTAACAACCATAATTGTGTACTAAGCCGAATGCCGCCCGACTTCCCCCATTGTCATCCTAGGGCAACTAACCAGCAAAATCCTAACCATGAACTAATCTAACTTTCCACCATGCTCAACTCCTATTTCTACACAGAAAAGACCCCATTTATTGGTAGGCTCGACTTGCAGAAGTGATTAACAATAGCTATTACACATTCCTGGTCAGGTTCCTACCTCATTACCCTCGGGGTCATTCTTCTGCCTCCAGTCTCCCCCCAGTTCCCACCCACCAGCCCATCTCCCACCCCTCCTCAGCGCATGGGAAAGAGGTCACTGAGTAAGAAGGTCTCAGCTGCCTACCTCCACGCCCACCCTAACTGCCCACCTCGGAGGAGGTGGCTGTCCTCAGATGAGGCTCGTCCATCTACCTAGGCTCTGGGTGCCATCCTCTCCGGATCCTCCGGGGAGCCCATTCCGCCAAACAGTCTATTCTGCTTCCTTCAGCGAAGGTTCCCCAGGACCCAGAGTCGGACTCTCCTCGGACAATAGTATTCAGCTCTGAGTCCAGCCACCGCTTTTCAGCAGAGGACGCCCGGGCTGTGCCTGCACAGTCGTCCTGTGCCTGGGTTCTCTAGACCCACATATCCAACTGCCTGTTGGGCAGCCACCTGCATGCCCCATAATTTCTAGTTAATCACACCCAAACCCTGTCTGTCTTCCTATTTTCTCCTAACAAGTAATATCGCCATTCAACCAAGGGGCCAAAGCAGGCACTGAAAGGTTTTCCTAAACTATTCTTTTCCCCCGAACTTAAAGAGAAAAAAAAACCCCATATCCTGAAAGCACACCCTTCCTCTGCACCCCACTGCTGACACCAAACGGGAGGCCTGTGCATCTCACGCCCAGAATGACCGCCACAGCCTTCTCACTCGCCTCCCCGCCTCTAGCCTTCCTCCACATAGGGTGACAGCTTCACAGAGAGCACAGGCTTAAAGTGCGGATGTCCTAGATTCAAAAGCCAGTTCAGTCTCTTGCTGGCTATGTAAACTTAAGGTGAGTAGGTATGTCAACTTTACTGCTCCTCAGTATCACCACCATCTGTCAAGTAGAAACATCAGCCTACGCTGTAGGCTTTACACAGAGTAACATATCAGGACCTGGCACAAGGGCCCTCCTTCATAACTGCTGAATTACACTGACGTGGGAATAATTAAAATAAGAATGACAGGTATTAATTTTTATTAGACAACACTTTATAACTTAGAAAGCAGTGGGTTTGTTTTTTATTTTTGTTTCAATGTATTAACTCACAATCAAAAGAGTCCGTTATTATTCCAAAATATTACCCTAGTCAAACATGCAACATAACTGTAAAAAGTAACAGGCACCCTGGCTGGTGGGGCTCAGTGGACTGAGCACCGGTTCAATTCCCAGTCAGGGCGCGTGCCTGGGTTGCGGGCCAGGTCCTCCAGTTGGGGGTGTGCGAGAGGAAACCAATCCATGTATCTCTGGCACACTCATGTTTCTCTCCCTCTTTTTCTCCCTCCCTTCCCCTCTTTCTAAAAGTAAATAAATAAAATCTTATAAAAAAAGCAACAGGCAAATTATGTTAATGATGACTATTCTCTGCCCAATGACGGCATCATAAATTAGGGCAGTCTGTCCAGGGATAAGGGCCTCTTCGGCTTGCTGCAGGGTCCCAGACCGAGTTCACACGCTCTCTGCCCTGGTCCCTAGTCAGACCCGTCCTCATCGACCGAGGGCCCAAAGCCCAAAGGGCGACCTTCTGAAGGAGGATTTCAGAGAAGCCACAGGAGTGTTCAAAGGCGAAACAGAAACTGCACTAAAAGACTTTCACATAGTTGTCAGTCCAAGTACTGTGCACCAGACATTTTACTACAAAGACTATTTACAAACGGAGTTTCTGTAACCAGAAAATGCCTACAGAAAATTTCCCACCATCACAGCAGTCATAGAATTCACCACAGAAGTTTGTGGTATGACATACACTTATTAAAACAGTCACAGCCCTGGCTGGCGTAGCTCAGTGGATTGAGCGCGGGCTGGGAACCAAACTGTCCCAGGTTCGATTCCCAGCCAGGGTACATTCCTAGGTTGCAGGCCAAAACCCCCAGCAACTGCACATTGATGTCTCTCTCTCTCTCTCTCTCTCTCCCCCTCCCCTCCCTCCCTAAAAAATAAATAAAATCTTTAAAAAAAAAAAAACAGTCACAAAAACTATTTACTGAATCATCTCACACTGAAATGCAAATTTAAACTTCAGCTATTTTACTTACAGGGGTAAGGCCGTTTGAGTGTCTTTAGCCAGTACAGAACCTGAGAGCTTCAAGTAAAAGCCTGTGGCTTTAGAGAAAGCGGTATGGAATAAAGCTCTAACGCTAGCTACCAGAGAGAAGGTGGTGAGAGAGCAGATAAAACAGGTCAGAGTGGATTCCGACACCATCGCTAAGCTTCTTTACAAAATGAGGCAGTGGGACTAGATGTCCTCAAACCACTCCTTCAGTTGCACGATTATTTTCAAATTAGGCAAACGAATACGTTCTAATAAAACTAAAACATACTCAGGAAAAATGTAAAATCCACTAAACCAAATGGACATCAAATTAGATCATGTTGGGCAGAGAAAAAATGAACTGTTCATCGAACATAATTAAAATACCAGTTAGGGTCTAAACTTAAGTTTCATACACCACAACATCTCATAATTGACAATTTTTATCATTTTCCAAAATATACATGTAAATATGTATTTCTTTCTTTGACATGGAAGACATTTTCCCCCAACTGTTAACTTTTCAGAGAGAGAAAAACAAAACAAAGACACGATAGGGCACACACAATTCTTCAGGCAGCTGCTGACCGGCTCCCTTGCTGGCCACCCCCGCCCGGGACAGCGTGCGGTCTGCTCTGCCCAGCCCCGCGCAGAAGCCAGAGCCGGCTTTCTGCTGTTTGGGCCCTGGAAGGATGCTCAGTGCCTGCGAGCACACAAGCATCCCTGGGGAAATGCTCTGCGGCCTCCGGCACTGTTCTTAATGAGGAAAAGCACAGACTCCTTTAGTTCGGTGCCAGGATTGTTTTACCTTCAAGTCAAAAGAACAACCACTTGGAGTGACACCAAAACAAGCATTCGACAATCACAAGCAGCAAGCTATTCATAAGCATCGGAATGTTAATGCTCCTGTAATTGTAAATAACCATACTTTATCAAATAAAATACCTGTCAGCAAATTCTTAAGTCCCAGATACCTCTTCATTTGGCTGATTTATTCCTTAACTTTAAGGGAAAAAAATCTTTATTGTTTCAATTTAAACACCCTTGTTTTGAAGACTTCTGACAGAAAAGTGAGACCCAGGGGATCTTTAAATTTCTAGCCCACGAGCAGGTCATCTTCCAAGAAGCTTACAGACCCTGAACAAAGGCCCGACACAGAGAGCGGAGTCCCGGGTGCTGCTCCGTGACACAGCGCGGTGGGGAAACCTGAAGACGGCTGCCCCCTTTCGCCAAGGCCCCAGCTAAACCCCCCAGAGGGCAGCGCTTCCTTCCTGCTGCAGGACCGCCCTCAAGAGAACCATCACTGGTGCAACTTCCCGACACACACACAGAGCTGTTCTGGAGAAGGGGCTAAGTGCTCATCAGCCTACACTGACTTCTCTTTGTTTAAAAAAAAAAGTTATAAATTACAAACAGTGAAGTGTGTAAACCTTGAATGTCTAACTCAATGAATTTTTGCACAGGTGTACACCTGGGTCACTCCACCCAGATGAGTATATAAAACATTTCTGTCCCTCCAGAACGTCCCCTCGTGCCTAGTCAGTAACCCATGCCCGACCTCCACCCTGACGTCACCACCATCCTGCCTGTGATCTCCCTAGGTGAACACTGCCTCTTTCTGAACGTCACGTAAACAGAACTACATGGTGTGCACTCCTTTGTCTGCTGATTCTGCCCCGCAGAGTGTGAGACTGGCATTCACGCCGCGTGTGTTTGTCACCTTGTGTTGCTACATAGCATTGCCTGGTCCAGCTACACCACATCCATCCGTTCCCCTGGTAACAGGCACCGGGGCCATCCTCCACTTTTAGGATATCATGACTACAGCTGCTGTGAGCTTTCTCACATGTCTCTCGGTAACATAAGCCTCGAGTCTCTCGGGCCCATGCCCAGAAGTGATCATAAAGTAGGCACAAAGTTTTCGCTAAATATTGCCTAAGTTTTTAAAAGCGGCATTTATAATTTAGTCGTGTTGGTGAGCGAATGGCATTTCACGTGAACTACTCTAGTGAACAATGATGCGGAGCACCTTTCCAGATGCTCACTAGCCACCCGAATATTTACTTTTATGAAGGCTCTGTTCAAATTTTTTGTCCATTCTTAAACTGTCTTCTTTGATCTGTAGGAATTCTTCATACAGTCTGTGAGTCCTCTGTCCAACAACATGTGTATTTGAGTGGGTTCTCTTGGACCTCAGACTTCAGCTTGCCGTTTCATTTTCTTTTTTTAAATACTTAAATTTTTTCGTTTATTGATTTTAGAGAGAGAGGGGGAGAGGGGGAAACATCGATTTGTTGTCCCACCCACTATGCGTTCATGGGTTGACTCTTGCATGTGCCCCAAGTGGAGATCGAACCTGCGACCCTGGCTCATGGGGACAGCACTGCCCCACTGAGCTACCTAGCCAAGGCCACCTTTTCACTCTCAAAGATCTCTTTTGATGAACAGCATTTCCTAAATTTAGTGCACCTCAAATGACCACATTTCTGTTAGCAGTTAATGCTTACTTGTGCCATTTTAAAAAACCCGTTCTACCACAAGGTCATGAAGCCATTCTCACGTTTTCTTCTAGAGGCTTATCTGGGCTTTCATGTCACCCATCTTCCCTCCAATGCCTCTGACGTTCTCTCCCACCCCTGCCAAATGTGCCGTGGTCAAGGACAGCACAAACCGAATCCGTCGAATCTCTTTCATTACGTGCTGTTATTTGAAACACCACACAAAACCCTGCTAGCAAACTATAAATTACAAGGGTGGGAATGCGTCTCCTTCAGGAATAAATTATACTGACTCTTCACCGAACTGTCTGCGTTACCACTTCAGTTTCTAGCCACACCCCCAGCCCCACAGCTTTCCTGACGTACGCAGGCACTTACACCAACGGCAACTACTGTTACTAATACTGCGCTGCCTGTTGGAAAGCTGCAGAGAGAGCAGATCTCCAAAGCTCACCACGGGGAGTGTGCAGGGAGACGGATGCTGGCCAGACTCACCATGGCGGCCATTGCACAACGTGTACAAACACCAAGTCAGTGTAGTTTATGCGCCTGAAACTAATATAATGCTGTACGTCCGTTATACCTCAGTAATACAATTACTGAACAAAAAGAACATTCTGACACACTACAAGCCAGCATTCCTGAAAAGTGAGTGTTGAAATGTTAAATGCTTAGGCTAAAACTGGACACGCACTGGGCACACACGAAACGAACTCACTTCCCACTGAGCTGACTTCCGTGGGAACCGACCTGAGCCCAGTGGAGTCGGCATGGGACAGAGACAGAACCTGTGTCTACTTCTGTCAACACAGACCTCCGACTTCACCTTCGCACACCCAGGTATGTCTGAATTACACGGCATCCCTCCCGTCAGGGACCTCACACTGAAAATCAGCAAAGCCCTGGTGGGGTGACTCAGCTGGTTGGAGCAATGTCCCACATGCAAAGGTTACGGGTTCAAGTCCCCATCAGGGAACAAACAACCGTTACACTGCAGGTTCGATCTCCGGTCGGGGAGCATGTGGGAGGCAACCGACTGATGTTCCTCTCTCTCTCGAGTCAACAAACATATCCTCAGGTGAGGATTAAAAAGCAAACCAATGCACTGATGCTACAGCTGACCCTCGAATGACACTGGTTTCAAATGTGCAGGTCCACTTAAATGTGGGTTTTTTTCAACAAATACATACAGTGCTGTAAATGTTTCTGTATCTTATGATTTTCTTCATACCGTATTTTCTCTACCTTACTTTAGGGATATACTGCATGAGTATAATATATATATCATACAAAACACGTGTTAAGCAACCATTTATATTACTGGGAAGGCTCCCAGTGGACAGCAGGCAACAGTAAGTTTTGGAAAAGTTTCACACTCAGAGGCGCCAGGCAGACAGACCCGCGTCAGCAAAGGGCATCGCCGTACACACTCAGGATAAAGTAACTGAGAAAACAGTTACTAGGAGACAGACTTTCACTAAAAATAGATCAATGACTGTAACTGCACAGTTAGAAAAACGTTTTTGGATTACCTTTACATTACTATTTAGTGCTCCCAACTCTTTCAAGTCAGTAATATTTTGCCAAGTATCAATTAAAATTCATGTGACTCACACATAAATCATGTAACGCGCTATTTTAAAAAAATCTGTTAGCGCTGAAGAGAGCCCAGACTTACCTGTAGTAATGGCCCTATGGAACTGATGCAGGTCCTCTCCCGAGAGCTCCTGGGCCACCTGCAGTATCTTCTGTCTGACACCATCCAACTTAATTTCTGATTCAGCCAATATGTCTTCTATATCAGGAGCACTATAACCCAGACATTGGGAGCTTTTAAAACATCAGCCAGATGCTCGACAGTGAAACCCTGAAATCATCTAATTATCACTTAACATGGACTGAAATAAACACTGTACATACTCGGATATTAACTGAAATTTACAATTGATTTTATTGAAACTATTTAAAAACATGAAAAATGCTATAATATACTATTAAGTGGAAAAAGAAGTACACAAAGTTTTATGTATATTACAATCATAACTATGGGAAAATTTATGTTCATAAAAATATGGCATCTAGGAGTGTCTGCTTTCAGTCAGCGTGGAACAACATGGACAGACATTACCCTCCCACCATAAACAACCAAAAAGAAAAAATTCACATAGAACTATGATTTTCAGACACTGGACACCAGACAGCGTGGGACAGTGACCCCTCAGAGGTGAAGAAAAGGACATAAGCCCTAGGGACTGTCTCGTCTTACTGCCTGTGACAGTGCAGGGATGAGAAACCTACATGGAGCTGAGGAGTCTCCCTGAGAAAGTATTTCGAACTGAATGAAAATGATAAACAACATATAGAAATTCAAGGAACGCAGCGCTACCACACTTAGAGACTTAAAAGGGACACTTATAGCACTAAACATCTGTATTTAGAAAAAGAAGTTTCTCCTTCGAGCTCAGCTTGCACCTTAAGAAACTAGAAAAAGAGGGGCAATGAATCCAAAGCAAGTATACGAAGGGGGAAAAAAAAACCAGTGTAACACAAAACAGGAAAACAGACAGTGTCAATGGAAGCAACATTTGACCCTTCAAGAGCAACAAAGCTGACCCGACAGACCAGTGAAGAGAGAGGACACAAAGCGCCAACACCAGGAAGGAGAGATGTCGCTACGGGCCCCACATAAATAAAAGGAGCATAAAGAAATACTACGAGATGCAAAAATTCCTTGAAAGACACACACTACCAAGGCTCACTGATAAAGAAAGAGATATCTACCTATATCTATTAAAGAAAATGTTAAAATCTGCTTGCTGCAAAAAACATCCTTTGATCCTAATGTTGACAAAAAGTCATAGAATATTCCAACAGCTAGCTATGTATTACAATATACATAAAACCTATCAAACTGTACACAACTATAAGTTTTACAGATATTTGCTCACCTTGTAATCCTATGGAGCAGAAAGATTGTCCTCTTACTTTCCACAGTTATATCCCGACTGAGTTTCACGAGCCTCTCGTGTTTGTCGTGTCTCGCATCCAGTTCCTGCTGAAACGCTAAGAATACATTATTATGACCATAAGCATGTGTATTCCATAATTAAAGCCTACCAAATAATACTGTTATTATGCATCCTAAAGCAACTATTATTTACTCAATAAAGAAAACAAAATCATCTTATTTATTTTATTTATTTTAAAGTTCTCAAAAATCAAAGACTCTGCTAGTAACCAAAATATTCTTTCTTTAGCTGGGTTTTACCACTCAGAGCCTTATTATGAGATATATATATTGTAAAAAAACACATGTGGTCTGGTAAACATGAGCTTATGAAACAATTATCACATATAACTACTTTAAAAATTACTTCCAACTACCCCTCTAAGTAACGTGAAGTTTTTTTTTAATTACCTTACCACACACAATATAAATACTCCAAAAAATAGAAACTGGAATTTTTAAATTAGAAGTTTAAACTTTTAACAATACCTACTTCCTTAATTTTCAACCCCTATCGAGTCACTGAAATACCAGGAAACCACTTAAGTCTTCACAACCACTGTATTTCAGAGGCACTGTCACTCCAAGGACCAAGCAAAATGCCTGTCCTGTAAGGAGGATCCAGTAAGTTTATGTTACGTGAATAAACAGCCCCCCGCCCAACCCTGGCTGCTGTGGCTCAGTGGATTGAGTGTCGGCCTGTGAACTGAGAGGTCCCTGGCTCAGTTCCCAATCAGGGCACACGCCTGGGTTGTGAGCCAGGTCCCCAGCTGGGTGCATGCGAGTGGCAACCCATGAAATGTATCTCTTGTACATCAATGTTTCCCTCCCTCTCATTCTCCCTCTCTTCCCCTCTCTCTAAAAAACAAAACAAAACAAAACAAAAAAAAAAACAGAACTTGAATAAACTATTAAGCAAATACATAGTTGACAAGGTCCTACATAAATGTGGTCTTTTAGTATTGAGATAATATTAGACTAGGATATTGCCTAACACTTTAAAACAATCCAATGCATTTTTTATTCATTATTAATACATTAATGACCGCTGTGAACTAGATAGTATGAACACAAAGTTAGAGACAGTTCTTATCCTCAAGGAGTTTGGCATACTATGAATCAGGGATACAGCCAAATAAAATATGGCCATCCTGTAACACAGGCAAAAGGTTCGGTGAAGCGGGAACCACATTCTTCTTGTTCGCTAACACTTGCCGGAACGACAGCAGATGCTCAACCAGCAGCTCCTGACTGAACGGATGGACAAGGATTGAATGAACTCAATGTCTGTCACCAACTTCACTCGAGAGAACAATCATAAAGTTTCCAGAGGGAAGAAGCTGCCTGAGCTGCGTCCTGGACAAAACCACGGCGCGCCGATGCACAGCAGGTGCGCCACGTCAGAAGTGATCCCAAGCACCACGCGCTGCGTGCAAAAGGCAGGCCAAAACACGAACAGTGAAACGTGCTAGTACACAGGCAGCTCTCTACTGGGTGTGTCGGGGATGGGGGTGGGGTACTTGGCCCACTGTAGCTCTTCCAGAGTGACAGCCGGGATTAGCTGCTCTCTACTCAACTACAACTAGTTGTCCTGCGTCTCTGGCAATCCCTGTAAGTGCTGTGGTCATTTTAAGACATGGCCACAAATTACGTTGACTCCTCCCTTCAAAAAGTGGACCCTGATTCCCTGCCCCTTAAATAGGAGTTTTTAAACTCCTTTTTAACAAATAAAGGCCTCCATTCTAACAAATACAATGTAGCAAGAGTGCCTGAGACTGGGCGTGAGGGGACTGAGGATTCTTCCTCGCTCTGTCTGGAGAAGGCCAGATGCCACACAGAGAGGACACGGGAGCAGCAGTGGTGGGGTCCAGGTGGAGGGGACCCCAGCAGGCTGCTGGCAGAAGCCCTAACTTGTCTATGGCTATGGGTCCGCCAGCTCCAATCCAGTCTTCAGATGACTGCAAGTTAAATCAACTACTAACCCTCTCAGGTTCCTAAGCTGCTGAAACTACACAGTACACAGTGTTGGATGAAGAACAAGAAGAATTTTGTTTTTGTTCTGTTTAGAAATGAGGAACAACTTTACCAAGTTATTATACTGAGAAAAGGGGAACAGTGAATACATATCTATCCATCCATCCATCCATCCAAGATTTACTAGGAGATAAGAGTTCCTACTCTGTGCAAAGTGCTAGTCAAAATAAAAATATATTCCGTCTTCAGAAGTCTAGCTGAGGAAACAAAATGAATACACATTCAAGAAATTAAACATGTGTAAATACACCTGATATATACACCTCATACACACACACCCCTGACACAGTCCAGTGCCACATAATGGCGTTCTCGTCAATGATGAACTTCCTATTCCAGGGCGATCCCAAAGATTACAACAGATGAAAATCTCCTATCGCCTACTGACGTCATTGCCACTATTATTTTGCAATGCGACACATTCCTCAGTGTCTGCGGTGATGCTGGTATAAACAAACCCACTGCACTGCGAGTCCTACGAAAGCAGAGATCAAACAAGCACAGTGGAGTCTGGACTGCCCGGAGCATCACTGCATTCCGCAGGGATCGCACTCCCGCATCAGCACCTGGTGACGTCTTTGTCCGGGTCACTAAGCACAACAGGAGAATGTGTGGGCATAGCTGACATATTTCACATAGCAGATACACAATGATATATTCGGTTACGCGGTTAGGTTTTGGTCACGTGGCATGTCTCATGTCAATTACACGTTTACCCGGGGAATGGTAATGGGGAAAAACAGCCAAGACTTTTGTCATTTTGACTTTCATGGCCAACCTACCACCACCCAAAACCTCCAGGAAAAGTACAATGTAAACGTACGCACATCTAAAATTCTTAGAGGCTGTTTTCTTGGGCACAACAATGTCTACACAGTCCTTGTTACAACCTCCTTAGTTCTCTTCCTTCGCCAGCTTACATCACAGAGAACTTACATTTGAAGGCCAACATCACAGGTGAAGATGAATTAACATCCTTCCCTTCTCTCCTCTGGTTATGTGGGAAATTGTCATGCTTCCTTTTCCTGAACCCTCCTGATCCTTACGTAGAGAAGGAGAAAAAAGTTAGGGTCTTCCATCACCAAGAGGCGATACAACGTAATGCAGGTAGGCACACCCCTTTCTTCCTTAAAGCTAGATGCCCACGGGATCCTCGCCTTAGTGGCTTTCCCAGCCGACTGGTGGAAAAGCAGCTTTGTCTCTTTCCCCCAAACCTAAAGCTTAGCCTGGACACCACCAATAGGTTCCCTGATCTGGGACAAGATGGAGTAGTCACCCCGTTAAGATTAAAAAACAAACAAACAAACAAACAAAAACAGCTCGTGCATTTAAGAAAAATGAGAGGTGTTAACGAAAGTCAGTGTGGCTGGGAGTCACCAAGGCGGGCACCCCCAGCCTACAAGGGACGAGGGCATCCCTCCGGGGAGGGAGAGAAGTCCAACAAAAAAACGAAAGGTCCTCCCCCTTTGGATAAATAACGCCCAGGGCTGTTGAGGACGCCACCTTCTTTGTTGCTCATGGCGTCAAGGCCTACAACGAGACGAGTCGAGACTGAGGGCCTCTAAGTTGGAGGAGTGCGTAAGACGGAGGCGGGAGAGACTGTCCAGGCGCCCTTTGCACCCGGCCGACGTCGAGGCAAGGGCCGGAAGCGCACACCCGCAGCCACTCAACCGTCGGCGTTCAGCCTCTCACACTTCCGGCCTGCGTCAGGGCCTCGCTGCCACTGGCTCCACCCCGCGCCTGGTCGGCGGAATGGGCGCCCGCGTGCGGTCTTTGCGCCTGCCTCCTGCCATGCCTGACGCCAGAAGCAACTCTACACGTTTTACCGCAGGCCCTGCTAATAAATAAGACATTCTGTCTATCTAGAGGTGAGATCTGTGTGTAGGTGGAAAGGCGGCGGAAAATGTACAAATGTACGTGACTCTTCGCCTACGGCGCCTTTGGAACACCCTCACGTTCCCTCAGCGTGGACCCAGTGTCCCCCGCGGTGCATAGTGGGATTTGTAGTCTCGCCGCACAGGCGGCCCTGTGGCGCCAGAGCCAGGCTGGGAGGAAAGTCTCCCCGAGCAACTGCGAGGGGTCACGTTAGGATCTAGGCTTAAACCTCACCGAGGTAGTTTCTATGTGTTGATTAATTGATTGATTTTAGAGAAGAGAAACATCCATTTGTTGTTCCACTTATGCCTTCATAAATAAGCGGTACGAACTTACTTGGGATTGGTTGATCCTTGCGTGTGCTGTGAGCGGGGGAATCGAACCCACAACCTTGGTGTATGCGGACAATGTTCTAACCCGCCGGAGCTGCCCGGGCCAGGGCCCCAAGTATCTTTTGAACTTCTTCATGGCGGTGACTTTAGGAGCTAAAGTGATGGAAATACACAATCAGTAAATGGATGGTGTAACTAGCATTTCCTCTGAGAACGTAAAAGCCCACCTTCCCACCTTCTGTTCCCCTCCCCGTGCGCCCTCTGCCCTTCCTCCACTTTCTCCTCCTCCTCTCCTCTCCTCCTTGACTCCTTTTCCCCGGGCTCTCCGGAGCCACACTGCCTGCGTTCAAATCCCAGCCCCTCAACCAGAGGTTGTGTGACCTTGAAGAAGTAATGAATCCCTGAACCTCAGTTTCTTTATTGTGAAGAAGGGATACAACACTACCCGCCTCGGAGGATTGTTTGAGGACTCAGTGAGTTACTACTGAGGCCCGTAGAAGAGTGTCTTTCACGTAGTAAATGCGCAATTAATATATGACCTTCGATACCCGCCTCTCAAGCAAATAAAATAGAGGTCAGTGGTTGTAACAGTTGTGTGCCGCTAAATCGTGAGCTTTCTATGGTGGGCAGGTTCTGTCAGGTCTTAACAGATGTCCTAGACTCCGTGCCCACCTCCCCCCGCCTCTCCCCCCCAGCCCTCCCCCCGCCTCTCCCCCCCAGCCCTCCCCCCGCCTCTCCCCCCCAGCCCTCCCCCCGCCTCTCCCCCCCAGCCCTCCTCCGCCTCTCCCCCGCGCCCTCTAGCACTGTGCCCCTGCGAGCCTCCGTAAGCGTTCGTGGAATGGCCGTCCGCCCTCGGGATGGGCGGCTGAGCGGCAGCAGCCCAGCGTCCTCTAGACACAAGCTCAGACTAAGGCTCGGAAACCCGGTGACCTGGGCCGAGCTGGGAAAACACTCGTGTGTCCTGTTACCGTGTCTCTAAATCACCTCCACGTTGTGGGCACCTAGCATTCCTCCCCGTGACCTGAAGAACACGGGAACAGTCAGTGAAAGGGCTTGGCCAGGACGTGGCGGGACGGCCGTTTCAAGTCCCCGACGCGAGTGTCACAGGCAGGTTTGCAGGTCATCTCTAGGGGACTTCGCCCGCTCTGAAGCCAGAACGTAACCACCACCGCGTGTACGTTGGCCGCCCTTTGCATAATACATGGGTGGATTGGCCAGACTCCTTGCGGCTAAACCCCTGAGGACCCCGGCTGACATCTTGGCTCATGGATGTTGAGCAAATAACTCTCAGTGTGTGCGAGGTCTGACCCTCGTCACATAACCCCCACCCCTCCTTTGATGAGAGATTGCGAGACCATGAGGGCGGTAAAAGCCAGCTCTGATATAAATGTAGTCATTTTAGTGTGACGCCCTCCAGATCCAAGAAAACCAGGAAGCTATGAAATTTTTAGAGTCGATACCTATTTTACCATAGTCCGGAGAAAGGGCATTATTCCTAACTCCACTGGAAGAGCAGTTCCCGAGACCTCAGCTCTCCAAAACCGGTGTCGGCCACCTCCCTCTGCCCCCTCTGGCCACCACCCCTGCTCACACGTCCGACCACAGTCGCCCGCACTGCTTTTCACTGCTTCCCTTGAATGCACCAATTAGAACCCTGCGTTTCCTTACCTGTGATGACTTCTCAGAGTACTCAGTGGAGCTGAGTCCCAGGAACACTTTCCCAGCACTTATTTGCATACGCCCCCACCCCAGGTGTTCCCACACAGCTGCTCCTTTGTCCGGAAATACCTCCCCCCCACCCCCTCCCACCCGCGTGACGACCTGCGACAGGCATCCCCGCCTGACTGTCTCCTCGTTCTCTTCTTCCAGACGCACACACATAGTTTGGTATTCAGCAAAACATGTTTTTGGTTCTTTTTCAAAGAAAATGATCACCCCAGGGCAGGGAGAGGAAGGTGAAGATTTTCCGGGAGACCTTACTCCCATAAGGGCGTGCTTCCCTCCGCCTGTTGTTGCATTCCAGGTGCCCACGTTGGACTCTGAGTAAAACGCGAAGCCTTCGGGACGCACCTGTTTTTATTCTGTTTAAAAATATGCTTGTCACCTTTACAGGGAAAAAAAAAAGTCACATGTCAAAACTGCTTTTGGGTATTGAAAATAAATCACATAATAAAGTAAGAGAAGAAAAATAGGCCCTTAAGAGACGGTTGCAGCATTTATGGTATTACGTAGTGATTACAGAAACTGGGGGGCGAGGGAGAGGTGACGGCATTGTCGTGGGGTACTCTAATATTTAAAAGGAACGTGTAGGGTCCAAAGCGTTCTCCTGAAGTGTACGCATTCCAGCCCGCGGATCTGTTTTTCAAGCCCTGCTAGAACGCACTGGGAGAAAATGATGTTTGGTTCTTTACGGAAGAGGGAAGTCGACATTTGAGGGTGTAAACGGGATCGGCAAAACCACGGTGAGATACCACTTCTCATCCACTAGCGTGGCTCTAATACAAAAATGCAAGCGTTAGTGGGGGGTGTGCGGAAATTGGAACTCTCATTCATTGTTGGAGGGATGTAAAATCTTGCAGCCTCTGTAGAAGACAGTTTGGCAGTTTCAAAGATTTAAAACTAGAATTACTGCACGACCAATAATTCCACAAAGGGTGAAGGACAGGGTTTCCTGGGGTGGGAGTCGGGGTCAGGAGAGACCTCACTGGGAAGGGGACACGGATCGTGGACTTGAAGGGGGTGAACAGTGAGCCATGCCCGTGTCTGGGGTCTTTCCCCTTCCCTGTGTGCTAGAAACTGTTCCCTTTTCTACGTTATTTTTTTTCTTTCGCTCTTTCCTGCATCATTTGCATCACTGCACAAACATGCTGTCATATCGTCCTTCTTCAAATACATCTCCTGAGTCCACTTGGTCCGCAGCTTACACACCAGTTCTCCGGGGCTCCCTGGGCAAACCCCTACATGAGCTCCCGTTCTTGCTCAGTCCCTCTCTGGTCAGGCTGTCGCGCCTCCAAAACTGCTCTTGGCGGGGTCACCTACGACTTCCACGATGCCGTACTCATTCCCCCTCTCGCTGGACCTACGGCTGTCATTTTCTGTGTCACTCCAGACACCACACTCCCTTGACTTCCCTTCTGCCTCACTAGCCCATCCTGCCGAGTCCTTCACTGGTCCTCCTCACCTCCCCCAACTCCTTCACGGTAATCTGCTGCAGAAGACGATCTCCAGTTGACCCCTCTTAACTCTCTCACTGATCCCATTCTTGGGGTTTAAATACTGTCTAGAATCCTAGAGTCCTCACTTTACATCCCCAGTACTGAAAACCCACATCCAGTCCAGACTCCTATCACGTCACCAATGCAGTGTCTCCCCCTGATCAAATCAAAATGTCCAACCTCCACATCGTCCCCCAAGACCCATCTCTCGGCCTTACTCCCTACTTCAGATCATGCAAACCTCTTTTTCCAATTGACCAGGCCTAAAAACTAGTCATCCTTGACTCCTCTCTCTTTCACATTCCACATGCTGTTTGCTATAAACTCAGCTGTAGCCCCCAAAGTGCATATGTTGAAGCCCTGACCCTCAATGTGACAGTATTTAGAGATAGGGCTTTTAATGTGACAGTATTTGGAGATAGGGCTTTTAATGTGACAGTATTTGGAGATAGGGCTTTTAATGTGACAGTATTTGGAGATAGGGCTTTTAAGAGGTATTAAGGTTAAATAAAGGCATAATCCAGCAGGTCTGATGGCCTTATAAGAAGAGGACGAGCCCTGGCCGGGTGGCTCAGTTGGTTAGAGCATGATCCCAATACCCACAGGGTTGTAGGTTCGAGCCCCGGTCAGAGCTCACACAGGAGGCAGCCAGTGTGTGCGTGGATGCATGGAGCAGTGGATAGGTGTTCTCTCTCTTACTTTCTCTCTGTCTCTAAGATCTACTTGAATTTTTTTTTTTAAAAAAGAACAGGATGAGAGCAATCTATGTGACTCCACATGCGCACGCCGAGGAAAGGCCGTGCGAGCACGCAGCACGCAGGTGCCCGTGTGCACGCCAAGCAGAAAGGCATCGCCAGAACCTGACCATCCTGACGCTCTGATCTTGGGCTTGCAGCCCCAGCCCCGTCAGCGAACAAACTGGTTGTTTAGGCCACCCAGTCTACAGTATTTTGTTATGGCAGCCCAAGCTGACTAAAACAGTATTTCTAAATTTTTTTGGCTCTACCTTCGACACATATTGAGAATACAGCCAATCTCCCCAGACTCTACTGTTAGCCCTCAGCCCAAGCTGTCATCTCTCACCTGAAGCACTGCAGTGCCTTCTAACCGAACACGGATGTCTATCCTCGTTAAGAGGTGGAGTCCATTCCCCTTCTAACACTGAGTTGGGCCCTGATTTGCTCTGACTAATTAAATATGGGGGCAGTGGTACTGGGCCAGTCGCAGACCTAGCCCTTAACCGGCCTGACAGCTTCCCCCTTAGCTCCCTTAGAACCTGGAGCCACCGTGCAAGAAGTCTGACCAGCCCCCATTCCTTACAACCTACCCAGCTGAGGTACCAGACACAGCAGTGAAACTATCTTGGAAATTGCAACCCCAGCCGTCGCTACCACGAAGCCCAGGAACATACAATCATCCCACAGAATCAGGAAAAACAATAAAGTTTTGTTGTAAACTCTGTACATTTAGGGGTAGCTTGTTCCGTAGCTATAGATAACGGATGCATGCTAGTCTCCAATTTTCCAGTTTTGCCCAACTTTCAGTGAATTTGCCACACAGCAGCCAGAGTGATTCCGTTAAAATATATACTTAGCTGATGTCACTTCTCTACTTAAAATTGCAAGGACTGCCCTGCCTGGTGTGGCTCAGTGGATTGAGTGCCAACCTGTGAACCAAAGGGTCGCTGGTTCAATTCCCAGTCATGGCACATGCCTGGGTTGGGGCCAGGTCGCCAGTGGGGGGCATGTGAGAGGCAACCACACATTGATGCTTCTCTCTCTCTCTCTCACTCCTTTCCTCTCTCTCTAAAAATAAATAAATAAAATATTTTTAAAAAGATTTAAAAAAACCCACCTCTGCAAGGACTCATCGCCCTCAGAGTAAAAGCCAAAGTTGTCACAAGGCCCTACATAGTGTGACCCTAGCCACAACCCCACTACCTGGGATCTCATCTGCTTTTGCTGATTCAGTCCACCGGCTGCAGCCCTGTCTCTCAAACAAGTCTGCACCGCCGCTCCCTCTGCTGCAGTCCCTCTCCCCACTGGTCTCTTCGTGACTTGCTCTGTTTTCCCTTCATGTCCCCCCTGAAAAGGGCACCTTCTCATGGAGGACTTCCGTGTTAGCCCAAACAATGGCCCTCCAAAGACGTCCACATCTTAATCACCAGAACTTGTGAACGTGTTACCTGGATAACAAAAGTAACTGCAAAAGTGATTCAGTGAAAGATCTCGAGATAAGGGAAGCCTGGGTCGTGCAGGTGGGCCGGCTGTCGTCGGGAGGGCGCTGACCAGTGAACGGGGGAGGCCGGAGGGCCCGATGAGGAGGTGCGGCTGTGAAGCAGCAGCAGAGTGATGAGACTGAGGCTGAGGCCTGGAGCCAAGGAAGGCAAGAAGGCTCTAGAGGCTGGAAGACGTAAGGAAACAGGTTTTCCTCTCGAGCTTCTGGAAGGAATGCATCCCTGCCAACACTTGGTTTTAACCCAGTAAGACCCGGTTCGGACTTCTGCCCTCCAGAAGTGTAAAATAATCAATGTGTGTTGCTTTAAGGCACTGAGTAGGTTTGTGCTAAGTGGATAGCAGCCATGGAGCACCTACAGGAATCCCATTCCTGTTCCTTCCTAGCTCCCTTTTCTGTTTTATAACGTGTGTGTTTTACCATTGATTTTATTTGTTGTCTTGTTTCTCCCAGTGCAATGTAAGCTCCATGTGGGCAGGGATTTGCATCTGCTTGGTTCTCTGTGGATCCCCACTGCCTAGTAGAGCATTGCGTTGGGCACATAGTGCACATTCAATACATAGTTGTTGAGTGAATTAATGAACAGATGCTATGAAAAAATATTATCCTGAGCTTTATATTTCTTCTATATATTTTCTATTGAAAGATATTTGACATATAACATTGTGGAAATTTAAGGTGTCAATGTTAATTTGATACATTTATACATGGTATTATTTTTGTCATTCTGGTCATAAGCACCTCTGTCATGTTACATATTTATCCTTCCTTTTCAGCGGTTGGATTATAGATTGTATCTTTTAAAAAATTAACATATTTTGGCCCTAACTGGTGGGGCTCAGTGGGTTGGGCATTGTCCCCGAACGTGAGAGATTGCAGGTTCGATACCTGGTCAGAGCATGTGCCCGGGTTGCAGGTTCGGTCCCAGTTGGTGCACATCTAAGAGGCAACCAATTGATGTTTCTCTCTCATGTTGATGTTTCTCTCCCTCTTTTTCTCTCTCTCCCTCTGCTCTCTAAAATTAAATAAATAAAATATTTTTAGAAAATAAAAATTAACATATTTTTGTATATGCCTGTGGGAGTGATAGGGGAAATCTCAAACTTGTAACAGCGATTATCACAGGGGGTCAATTATAGGAAACATTTGCTTATATTGCATATACTACTTTAATGTAATCAGCATGTATTACATTTGTAATAAAAAACTTTATGAAAGTCAATTTATTATGGTGGAAATAACATATGATATTAAAGAGCTTTTAAATTGAACTTGCAGAGTAGTCTTACGTATTATCGTAAGTAAAAATATTTATATCTCAGTAAACACTGCAAACTCTGTATACGGAGAGATGACTTGATTCAACACCAGTGACACCCTGGGGATGGCCCCTGAAGTGACTCATGATCGGGACCTCCCAGCAGGTCTGTCACAAGGTGCTTTTAACTTGTGCTCGTCCTTTACATTTCCAGTAACGAAGAATCTGTTTAATTAACTATGTAAATGAAAAGTTCAAACCTGTACCAGATTTTATGAGCTTATTTGAGCCAAATTCACAACAATTGCCAGGAAGCAAAATCTCAAGGCATTGAGAAAATGCTCCAGAGAACGGCGGTTTGGTGCCTCATTTTAGGCATTACAGTCAAAGGAGAAAGCATAAAGGCTCACACGAAATCCTTGGTGGTAGGTTAGGGAGGTGGGAGGAAGGAAAGGCGAGGGGATCTCTGGGATTGGACAAAAGGTAAAACAAATAGGACATATGCTTCTTCTACACCAGTAGGTATAGGGCAATTAACAGTTAACACTGAACATCATAACAGTAACAAGGAGGGGCCCTGTGGTCTCCTGGTCTGGTGGGAGATTGTGCCGGGAGGGGTCTGGAAAAGGAAATCATCCTGCCATTCCAAAGGTGTGTTATCCAAGATGCAAAAAGACAATAAACAGGCTCAGTTAGACCCTAGTCAAGAAAGATACAGGCCAAGGACAAGACTAACCACCGGGACTCCATTTTAACAGGACAGCTTTAATTTCAGACCCTGCTCTGTGGTTACTTTGGTCTCTGAGTTTGTGAGGCTGCCACGCAGGCCGGCCCCAAGCTTGTCAGTTTTCGTAAATGGCCCATGTTTCCTCCACAGTTTGTATTTATTTCCCTTTGTCTTTTTTTAGGAAAAAAAGAAAAACCTTTAACTTAAAAAATATTAAAGAAAGCACGAACACCAAAATTTAATATTCTTTTTATATGCATGTTTGTGGGCAATTTTAATCTGTTGTGTACATTTGAAATGTTTTAAATTATCTGCAGTATTTCCTTAATTTGTGGAGGAAAATACTATTTACGCAAATAACAATAGTGAATATTTTTGGTTACTAGAACATAGTAGGTTTCCATCCTTCCATGTGCTGGATATTTCATAGTTCCAAAAACAGGCTTGTATTTGAATGCATTATTGAGTTTTATAATGTTGTATTATACAATGCATCGTTTTACCCCGCCCAGTATCACTTCCTTCAGGCACTCCTAAATCAATCTATTTTCTTTTCCATAATTTGACTTGGAAAGACACACCCCGGGAGGAAAGGTGATTCTAGATGAATCATTGGCGAGTCCATGGCTTCCCGAGGTTAAGATCCCTGAAACTGTGCTGGTTCCTTTCCCCTCTGAGGACTCATTGTTCATCTTTTACTTTGATGCTGGCCGCTCTCCAGAATCTCAAATTAATCCTTTCATATTGTTTAAGTTAGTCAGAGTCCGTTTCTATTGCTTTCTACATAAGAACTTTAACCGATTCGGAATTACAACCACAGAGTGGATTGCAGGGAACTGTGGAGAATACACTGTTAGTTACAAGGGTAAGACAAGGTAAAGGAGAATCATATTTACACTCCAGGATGGGCAGGCAGCAGCTCATAGAACATAATGGCAGCCATCTAGGACCTCGTGGCCTCTGAGAGTGAAGTTCTGGGGGACCAAGTGAGTACTGTAACGAACCTGCTTAATGATAACATAGATCATGGGGATGTAAAGTACAGCACAGGGAATATAGTGCACAATGTCACTGGGAAGGGACTTTGCCTGGAGCAGGTCTGCCTCAGGTAGATTCAGGTCTGTGCTCTGTAGATTCTTGACTTCATGCAGGAAAGATCTTACAACGTGAGTCCAGGAGATTTTGAGAGTATGTTTACTAAAGCCAGGGACGGTGAGACAAGGAAGGGCTTAGGGTGGACGAAGCCACAGGAGAGAGCCCGGGCGGTGCTGTGCTTCGGCTCTCTGGAAACATTCCAGGAAAGAAGTGAGCCACAGAAGTGAGCTGCTGTCAGCTCACTGCAAAGCCAGAGAGGAGGAGACCTCGGAGACAGGTCCAGAGGCTCAGCCCAGGAGGAGTTGCTGCTGCTGCCCGTTGCTCCCCTGGTTGCAAGTCTCAAAGGGGCCTTTAGAAAGTTGAGGAGAGGAGAGTGAAGGTGCACACCTGAGAAGGAAGAAAGGCGTGGGTGTATCTCAGAGAGAGCCTGCCCTGGGTCTTTGTCTTGAGGCTTCTTCCCTGTTTTCTAGAGGCTGGGGTTTTAGGGAAGGTCTTAGGGGAGGGTCTCAATAGAATATTTATCAGCTTTATGCTGGTGCACCAAAAGCCTCTGATTTCATCATTTTGGGGTACGGTTGGCATGAATGGCAATCACTGGATTTCTGTTATCTATCTCCCCGATTAGGGTGATTACTAGCTATTTACCCTCTGGTTGGGGAAGAGAAATGTAAATTATTTACTCTTAAGTGTCCTCGGTTAGGGATGATAAGGTTTTGAGATTTACTAGGCAGCTGTAAACTGCCTGGATGTTTAACTATTTGCCTCAGTTTCCCTTGTTTCTGGCTCACTAACCTGTCTCAGGATTGTAGCAGCTGTGTACGGTGCCAGGAGGGTACTTGAAATATCTAGGGGAATGCTTTGTAAAGTATATGATTTTCTAACCACCTGCTGAACACCCGAAACTAACATAAAATAATATTGAATGTAAGTTTTCATTAAAAAATAAAATTTTAAAAATGAAGAGAATATAGAAAATGGGAATCATGAAGGGGCATGTAGTTGTTTTTAATGTATATAAACAATTTAAGAAAATAGTAGATGCACTGGCTTGCATTTGAAGGGGGCAGCAGGACGCATTTGCCGTCCTGGCTCAGGATATTTAGCTCTTGTTCTTTGTCGCATGTGACTTCCTGCCACATCACTCTTCAAGACAGCACGCTAACCCACTACATTGGTGACGGCAAGCCAGTAGGATCCAGAGAGCTGGAAACAGCAGGCACCCAAGATGCCTGCTATTTACATATATTTACATATTTACAGTCCATATTTGCAGCATGTGAAAATACAAATCCATGAGAAAACAAGACTCCGCCACATTAGAAAGGCTACGTACGCCTTTACTAAGTTAGATATGTTAATATATTTTCACCCAAGTCTCATAAAAGGTGTTCCATATTTTGCCCAGAGCCACAGAGAAGCTGGAACAATACTTGCTGAACCTCTTTGAATTCTGGAGGTAGCATGTATAACTCCTGTTGTCCTGCCCTAATACACTTGCCAAGGAACTGAGAACGCTGCCAGCTTTGATTCGTGTCTAGAGTGAAAAGGCTCTTCCGCTGGTCCAGACGGCAACCCAAACAGTTCTGCTCTTTGGTCCTGGGGTCTCAACAGATCTGATGCTTCTCAGAGAGTCCGAGCTGACTCGGATGCTCTGAGAATTCTGTTGCGAGTCACGACAGGAAAATCATAGTGCAGGCTCTGCAGATTTCAAAAAAAGATTAAGTCCCTTTTAGCCGGTGACTTTTTCTTTGAGGAAACCACCGGCTCAGCATACAGAAGTTCAGCCTCACTTCCTTTATCACGGCTCGATTCGGTGACATGAATATCCTTGCAAGCACTACTTACGTTATTACATCCCCCAAATTTTCATGAGTGACTTTTCATTTATGTCCGTTGAAATCGTATTTCCAATGTGATTTCTTGTTTGATGTGTAATTTTCAACTTTCAAATGATTGCTATTTTTTTTTGGTTTGTTTTACCTATCTTTTGTTATTGAGTTCTAAATGTAATTGCATTCTGGTCAGAAAAGGTGGTCTTTATCAGACCAGTTATAAAATTTGTTGAGACTTAAAATGAATATGTCATCTGTTTTCATAAATGCTTGATGTCTGTTACAACTGTTGGGGGCAGGGTTCTACGGGGTGCAGGATTCTTTACAGTTAGCTTGTCCATTATCTTGTTTACATCTTCTGTTCCTTACTTTTTGCTGGTTCAATTGTTTAACCTTTCAATCACTGGGAAAAGTTCATACAAATCTTCCCCTGTGATGCTCGATATATCGTTTTATCATTTTTGTAGTTTGGACAAAATTTATTCTATTGCTTTTGAAGATATGTAATCAGGTGCATAAAAATTGGAACTGTTATGTCCTTTTGGTGCATTAACTTTTGTCATTATGTAATACACATTAAATCATTCCATGGGTGTGCTTTGTACCTACTCATTCCCTTTGCCTTAAATCTCTCTGTCCAAAACTAATATAGCTATGTCGGCTTTTTTTGGTTTGCTTGGAATATTATTTTATCATTCACGTTTCATCATTTCCTGGCACTTACGTTTTAGGGGTTTCTCTCACAGACAGCAAGGAGTTGTCTATATTTTCCATCCAGTCTGACAACGTGTATTTTGACAACTGAGTACATTTACGTTGATTTTAACTGTGGACATGATTTGTTTCTACCAAATCATTTCACGTTTTCTATTTTTCTGGCTTTTTCTCATTTTTTTCTCTTTTCTTCCATTATTACAAATTTTATTATGGGTTTTATTTCTTATGGTATTGTTCTTTTCCACTAGATTGAAAGATATATATGTCTACATACGGTGCTTTTCTTGAAAGTGTAATATCTATACTTAACAATACCAAAAGAAATGTATCCTGTGACAAAAAACATACTGTATTAACTCCAGTCACTTCCCTCCAGACTTAAATGCATTGTATTGTATTTTGTATTAGCATTACATTGTGTTATATATATTGTCTAGTGTTTTTAAAAAAGACTTTATTTATTTATTTTCAGAGAGGGGGAAGGGAGGGAGAAAGAGAGTAAGAGAAACATCAATGTGTGGTTGCCTCTCGAGTACCCCCTATTGGGGACCTGGCCCACAACCCAGGCATGTGCCCTGACTGGGAATCAAACTGGCAATCTTTTGGTTTGCAGGCTGGCACTTAATCCACTGAGCAACACCGGCCAGGGCTTGTCTAGTGGTTTTCTAACTCTGGCAATTTAGACTGTGTTATTTTCCTTTATACTATCAGTTCGTTCATTTTCACCACTTTTCTTTCTCTCTATACCATCTTCAATCTCAGATTTTCCTGCTGGGACATTTCCCTTAAAAAAGAAAACTTTTTAATTGAAATATAATTCACACACACACAGAGAAACATGCACAGTATAGTACATCCCATTGATACATCCGGTAAGGGACTAATATCCAACATTTATAAAGAACTCAAAGAACTCAACACCAAAAACGAACAATCCAGTACAAAATAGACAAAGGACCTGAACTGGCACTTCTGCAAAGAGGACATACCATTGGCTAAAGACATATGGAAAGATGATCAATATCACAAATCATCGGGGAAATGTAAATTAAAACCACAATCAGATATCACTCCACACCTGTCAGAATGGCCATCATCAATAAATCAACAAACAAGTGCTGGGGAGGATGTGGGGAAAAGGGACCCCTCGTGCACTGTTGGTGGGAAGGCAGGCTGGTGCAGCCTCTGTGGAAAGCAGTATGGCAATACCTCAAAAAATTAACAGTGCACCTGCTGTGTGACCCAGCAATTCCACGTCTGGGAATATATCCAAAGAAACCTGAAACACCGATTTGAAAGAATATATGCACCCTATGTTCACTGCAGCATTATTTACAATAGCCAAGATCTGGAAGCAGCCCAAGTCCCCACAAGTAGGAGAGTAGATAAAAAAGTGGTGGCACATTTACACAGTGGAATACTACTCAGCTGTAGAAAAGGAAATCTTATCATTTGAGACAGCATGGATGGACCTGGAGCGTATTTATGCTAAGTGAAGTAAGCCAGTCACAGAAAGACAAATGCCATCTGATTTCACTTACATATGGAATTTAGTGAATAAAACGAACAAAATAGTAACAGGCTCATAGCCACAGAGAACAGACTGACAGCTGTCAGAGGGGAAGGATGTTGGGGGGCTGCATGAAATAGATGGAGGGACTAAGCAAAAAAAAAACCAACCACCTCATTGGCACAGACAACAGTAGGGTGATTTCCAGAAGGGAAGGGAGGTGGGGGCGGGCAGGAGGGAGTAAAGGGGCATAAATGGTACTGAAAGGAGACCAGACTTTGGGCAGTGAATACTATTCATTGGCTATTACAGAATTATACATTTGAAACCTATATAATTGTATTAACCTATGTAACCCCAATAAAATTAAATAAAATATTTTTATCAGTATGGGTTGAATTCATTTAATAATTGTAAGACTATTCATATTTTTATTTCATCTTGTGTCTGTTTATGTAAGTTGTATTTTGCCCAGAATGTGCCCATTTACCCAAATTTCCAAATATTTAGCACAAATTCTTCATGTTTATCTTCTTAATGTCTATAGGATATTTAGTGATGTCCCTTTTTTCATTTCTGTTATTGGGCACTTATCTTTTGTTTCTTGATTATTCTTACTAGGGAATTATTAAATTTATCATCCCTTCCTTTTGATTTGTGGCTATTCTTTTTTTTAACTTTCTTGAGATAAATGCTTAGATAATTTATTTTTAGCCTTTTTCTTTATATATAATTTTTGTTAACATTGTCTTTTATAAAAGAATCTGTGTTTTATAATTAAGTACGACAGTTTATACACATACATCAGGTCTAGTTTGTTCATTTCTTGTTCAAATCTTCTATATCTTTTCTGACTTTTTTTGTCTGCCTATTTTATGAGAGAGAAGTGTATGGAAATCTCTGATATTGTGAATTTATCTCTCATTATAATACTGAGATGTAGGTTGTGAAAGGCAACCATGCTCAGCCTGTACACTGCCCACCCCTCCCCCGCTCCCCTGCTGGGCTGCTTAAGAACGTTCCTGGGGCTTGGAATACTTCCCTCCTTGGAGAGGAGAAGTCACAGTCTGCGCTGGGCCAACCGCTTTGGGAGGTAGCGTCTTTTCCTGTTCTGAGGTTGACGTGTACTCCTCTGCATGCGTGTCGGTGGCCCTCAGGCCAGTCCCGAGATTTCTGCATTCAGACCTGGCGTGGCAGGAGGGGCGAGTGCAGCAGCCACCGGTGAGATGCACGCAGTCGCCTGGTTGGCCGGAGGGAAGCCCTGGCCGTGGGGGACCAGTGCACTGCCAGGGGCTGGATCCTGGGCACACGTCACCACTCTCGTCTCTTGCTGTAAGTAAAAACCCTGGACCACCTGAGCCTGGGGTTTGTGTTACCTGTTCTCAGGGACCTCGAGTCGTGCGCTTGTTTCTTCCTTGGATAGCTCCTGCCCGCTTCTTAACCTTCACCGTGCTCACGTTAGATTCTATCCTGACAGCCTGATCACTCAGTGAGCGGTGAAGCTACATACAGTTCCACACAAATTGTATGTACAATGTATTCATATGCAAATTATACACACACAGACACACGTGTACTCCTGTTAAGTTGAACTGAACCATTTTGCATTAAGAACTTCTCTATTGTTAATAACAGTTTTTGCTTTGAAATCAACTTTAAAAAAAAAAGATCTTAGAGGGGAGGGGAGAGAGAAAGAGATGGAGAGAAACATGAATGTGTGGTTGCTTCTCATGTACCCCGCTCTGGGGACCTGGCCTGCAACCCAGGCATGTGTCCTGACTGGGAATTGAACCAACAACCCTTTGGTTCACAATCCACTCAGTCCACTGAGCCACACCAGCCAGGGCTGAAATCAACTTTTTATATACTGATAAGCATTGAGCTTATTCCAGCTGTGCAATAATATATAACAAGTAATATCCTAGCATATTTCATACTTGCCATGAACATTACTTTCTGTTTCCTTTTTTCTCCTTTCTTACATTCCATTGGCTCCACTGCATTGTCCATTGTCGGTTTCCCATTCTGTATTTTTAAAAAACTCATCTTAACCAAACTGAATTGATTTCTTAGGCAAATGCATATCTATATTTTCCCATGATTAAGACAAGTATCTCAGCACATTCTCACATCTCTGCCAACCCCACGTTGGCATAGATACAATTTTAGTTAGGAGGGTTTTTTAATACTCTTTTTCTTTTAAAAATACTTTTGTCTACTCATGTGTTTTATGGTATTTATTCTGTATACCTACTGCAGCGTCCTCCTGAAGTTTTCTCATTTAAGTGCTTCTCCACAGCGTTTTTAAATGGATTTTTGCCTGAAAAACCTGAAGACTTGTATGCCCAAGGATGTCTTCCGTACTGTTAGTACACACACTTAACTGACAGTTTGGCTGACCATAAAATTCTAGGTACAAGGTATTCATTCCTTCAGTGCTTCAAAATATTACCCCATCGTCTGCGTGTGTTCAGAGTTCCCATGAAGTATACGGTGTTAGTCTAACCCTTGTTTCTTTGGAGGCATTTGGCTCTTTGCATGAGCTTTTTAATGATATCGTTATCTCTGCTATTCTTACATTTTATTGTAATATGTCTAGGTGCAGGTGTTTTTCTGTTTGGCATTCTCTGAGCCCCTTAAACTTTTTCACATTTTTTTTTATTTTCAAAAGTTGTATTTTATTCTCATTCGAGAAGGAGGGGAAAGGAGAGAGAGAGAGAAACGTGCATCGGCTGCCTCCTGCGCGTGCCCCGGCCGGGGGACCTGTGACCCTTTGGTTATGGTGCTAGGCTCCAACCAACCAAGCCACGCGGGCCAGGGCTCTCTGAGCCCTTCACTTGTGCAGTCGGTCATCTTTCCATTTGCAGAATTCAGCACCATTCTCTTCAAATACTTCCTCCCCTCGGTTTGAATTTTTCTCTCTTTCGTAGAGACACTGGCGCTCCAGCACTTCATTCCACTCACCTCGATCCTCGTACTTGAACTTGTTCACTTGAACTTGTTCACTAATAAACCTTTCCATCACCCCTATAAAAAACAAACAAACAAACAAACAGAGTCTGTGCTCCCAGGAGTTAGGACCCGCCCGGCTGGGGAGCTCTAAGGCAGGTGGCACCCAGGACCCTCCAGCTGACTGGGACAACCCGGAGGGGCTGCAGTCCACAGCCGAGGACATGCCAGGGAAGCTGAAGAGCCACAGCCCGTCCCAGTCCCAGTGGGACGCCGCTGCCTTTATGAGCATCCTCATCTTCCTGGGCACTGCGTTGTGCCTGCTGCTGCTGCTGCTGCTGCTGCTGCCGCCGCCTGCTCACCTCCACCGATGCCGCCGCCGCCGCCGCCGCCACCGCCCCTCCAGATCCCAGAAGGACAACTCCACGGGAGGGAATAACTTGGCTCTGGAGCCTTAAGGAGGCAAGACTTCCATCCTCTGTGCTCACATGTCCTGCTGGGCAACAGCAACAAGGTCTTGTTTGCCCAGAAAAAAATAAAAAATAAAAAATAATAAAATTCGAACTTGTTCACTAAAAAATAAAAAATAATAAAACTTGAACTTGTTCACTAAGTCCTGCTTGGGCTGTATCCATTTGCTCTGTTTCATGGAGCCAGACATACGTTTAAATCCTGGCTCCACCCTGGACGATTTATTGAACCTCCTTGTGCCTCAATTCTTTCATCTGCAAAAAAGAAATAACAGTAGTACCCGCCTCACAGAGTTCTTTGCGGGGACTAACAGTGTTAACATAGAAAATACACATACAGTATTACCTGAACAAAGTAAATAATATATTCATTGTAGCTGTTCTCTTATTACCTATTTTATTTTCCATTATATTTTCATTTCTGCTATTTTTTGACCTCTTGTACTAGCCGCATATTATTAATATCAACTGTGAGACTGTTTTTTGAAGAAAAAAAGAGAATATTTGTTGCTTATTTTAACTTCATGGTCCATCTGTAGCAAGACGTTCGCTGTCAGCATCCAGGTGGTGTGTGCTATTCCGTATTGCTGTTTTTCTGGTTAGCTGTGTGCATTAGGCAAGAGCCAGCGCCCAGGCCCGGTTCATCATCCTCCTGGGACTTTAAGGTAATAGAGGTGAGCCTCAGGGCAGAGAACTCCAGGTACCAGGAAGCCAAGCGACAGCCCTGTTTTCTGCCACCACGCTGGGAAACTACTTCGTTAAAGGAGTTACTGTTAAAAAGCTTAGCAAGACACTGCAGTCTTGGGAAGAAACCTTCTTCTTAGAATGCACACGTCCCAGGTTTTTGGAGTGGGAACGGGTGCAGGTGTAAGTACTTACGAACGTCTGATCAGTCAGCACCTGTTTTCATCAGCACCCCACCTCACCCAGCAGGGCTCTGGCTGTCACTTCCAGGATGATCAGCCCAAGGTGGTGCGGGGGAGGAGCTGAATTTAAAAGCTGGGATCTGACTCTCTGGCCCCAGGCTCACGTCCCGCTGGCCACTCCTCCACTCCTCGGATGGGCTCCATTCCTTCACCCACACCCAGGAATCCTCCCATCTATACTGTATACCCGGGTTGCTCACAGATGTGTGTTGGGTCCTCACATCCTGGCTTTGCTGTCTCCTCTGATTTGGGGAGAGGGAGGCAACAGCCCATACTGGTAGCTTTCTGAATCAGGAGCCAGGGGCCTCCTGTCCACAGACATTGTCTAGGATTTTTTTCTCCTTTCCGGTTTTAAACATAAACTTGATTGTCAAACAGTGAATTTGTTCAGCGAACAGAATTGAAGGATGCGGTCACTCGGAAGCTCAGCCCGGCTCGGCTCCATGAAACGGCATCATGGGATGAAGACCAAACACCTGCCACTCCTCACTCTGAAGGAGATACTGCCTTTCTTTTTGGTCCCCCCCACTTTTTTGTGCTTCATCTTTTTAAAAACACAGTGTCTTGTGCATGAGAGACACTTAATAAATATATGTCGATGATTTAGCTCTACATCTAACTCTTGTGATGAGGTGTTTTCAAATGAACTGGTTAAGCTCTCTGTAATGGAGAGTGTTGCCTAACTAAGAGTTCTGACGAAGGGCGTGTACAAGTAAGTGCTGGACTGATTCCTTCTGAGATTAGTCAAGCTACCTGACTTCAGACAAGTTTTATTTCTGTCTCTGTTGCCGGTAAGCTGCATGGCCTACTTCTGCTTGACAGATCGGGTTTGATCAATGAGCTTGGCCGAGGTAAATTAGGAAATCCCTCCATAAATCAACTTGTTTGGGCAAAACAAATGATTATATTATGACACGAGCCAAGCAGAAACTTCCCCTGCAACTTTCCCACGAATGCGACACATGCGCAGCGTCTAAAGGTGGCTCCCACCCGTGCAGGGAGCAGCGCGAACCTGCCTCCGTGCACGTCTGAGGTTACGCAGGGCTAAGTCCTGAGAGAGGCGATGGTTTGAGTCACAACTGAATGATGGACAGATTCAGACCACCTGCAGGGCATCGGACCTTAACCTCCAACCTGCCTGTGGTCCTGGAGAGACTGTTGGGTGAAACTCTGAGAAGGAAAACAGAAATGCCCTTTCATCTGACAGGCGAGAGAGAGAGAAGTGAACACACCCCTTCCATTTTTAACAGCACTCTTTTGAAAGTGCCTGGATTAGCCCGTGAAAGTAGGAATTTCTGGCGTGTGCATGTCGCTTTCAGGTTTACTGAAAACGTAATTTCTCACCATTGGTATTTCATAATGCAGGATTTTGGTTTTCAGTGATGAGTAGGTCCCTGTATATCAAGAATATTTGGCTCTTGATGGTTCGTGGAGAGCCTCGGACATTCTGTACCTGGTTACTGATGTCTGAGATGATCTCTGGCAGCCAGAGTATGACCTTGGATTTCAGCAGGGCTTTTGTATTCAGAGGCAACACTGTGGAGCAAAATAACACAGTTTGGGGAGTTACAATGAATGGGCTCGGGTCTGGCCACCAGCTCACCCAGCGTGGTAAAACCTCACGCTTTCAGCCACATCATTCCATCCCTCTGCCTCCTTGTCCGTGTGTGATGTAACTGAGACAGTGGGTGGAAAGTGTCTGATACGTAAGAGATGCTTATGAGCCATTAAGTTATAGCACTCACTTAATAAGCATTTATTTCTTAATCTTGTGTGCTGATTTCCATGAAAGGATAACATACAAATCTTTTCTGTCTCTCAAGCATGTATATCTCCATATATACAGAAAATTTGTTACACAGGTATATATTGGATTACTGTATATGAATGAGTGTGATACATACCTCCCACATAACTCTGAAAATCAGAAACTGGAGAGTCAATGGAATGGCAGTCCACATTTTTGGTCAGAGTTTAAATTGTCACCTGCCCTTGGAATGACCATAATATTAATTGACTATAAATTGAAATATTATATATCTCCATATTCCTAATTTACTTGTTTAGGAGTGCATCTTTTTTTTTAAAAGATTTTATTTATTTTTAGAGAGGGAAGGGAGGGAGAAAGAGAGAGGGAAACATCAATGTGCGGTTGCTGGGGGCCATGGCCTGCAACCCAGGCATGTGCCCTGACTGGGAATCAAACCTGTGACACTTTGGTTTGCAGCCCGTGCTCAATCCACTGAACTACGCCAGCCAGGGCTAGAAGTGCATCTTATTTCATCACTTTCATTTATGCCCTTGGCTTCAGCATTTTTATTATAAATGTTAAAGACATATGAAATAAATTACGTTAAACCTGTTTGTAAAACTTTAAAGAATGAGTATTTTTAATACTTTAATAAAATTCGCATAATTTGCTATGTCAGATCACAACTGATAAAGATGGCTACAAAAAGAAAAAAGAAATCTTCTAGCCAATCTCACTAATAGACACCACCACAAAATCTGTACAGAAAATTATGTTCATTGCCACCCAGTAATGTACTCATGAAGTAATTCATAAACAGCAGGTGGGGTTCCCTGTAGGAACACAAAGATGGTGCAATATTGGGAATTCCGTAAATGTGGTGCACTGTATTATTCATCTGTGAAAAGCACATGACCTTCTGGTGGCTCTGTCGTGTCAGCTTGGCGAGACTGAACCAAGTTCCATTGAATTTCTCTCCCTTAATTATAGAATAAGTCAGCTAGGTGATGGAAATACTGACAGCTGTGAACAATTCGTGCCCACACACGCAGGTAACAACTCTTTTGCCTCACTCACAGCAGTAATAAAATATTATCAAGTTTCAGACAACTGGATTTCAGAGGTTTGAAAATGTCAAAAAGGTGTGCATCTAATAACTGATGAAATATCGCATATGGCACTTCCAATTGTTGAGGAGAGAATGGGATTATCCGTTACAATGAACATATTTGACAATACTAAAACATTTCCTCCCACGAAGTAAAAACATAGACAAAGTCACAAGACAAATGACAAGTTAAAACAATTATTCAAAAATGTGACAGAGTAATCTTACCATAAAAATAATTTTTCTGGGTTACATAGGAAATGATCAATATTTAAGAAAAATGGGCATGAGGTACAACTAGGCAGGTCTCTGCAAAAGAGATATAAGTGGATGGTGACAGTGGACTCAGCTGTGAATTACAGGAGCGCGAATTAAAACACAATACTATTTACACATCAGACTGGCAAAACTTTTTAAGTTTGATAGCACCCAGTGGTGCTAAGAATAAGGGAAAACAAATGCATTTATAAATTAATGTTGGTGGAAGTGTAAATGACCGATGCTTTTTTGAGACCAATTGTCATGATATATCAAATTTTAAAGCGTATTGTTGGCTTTATAGAAATTAATGAATGTCATTGATCTGTAAAGTCCTCTAGGATAGAGCCTTTGAACTCCAGTTTCTTGACCATGTGCTTTTGTAATGAAACCAATCTAGATAAAGTCGGGGCCGGAAGGTTTGATGCAGAGAAGGAAAAAAGCTGGGTTACAGGTAGCCCTGCATCTGTATACCTCAGGGTTTTCTTCAAGGACCATTTACAACTCCGTGCAAATACTTGACACACTTGTGCCAGCCGTGGGAAAATGCCCACTGAGTGCAGCCTGGAGATGTGGCACCACCACAGAGTTGGTACCGGGCAGGTCTGTGAGCACCTCCTACTTCTAGCATTTGCTACAAGTCTTGGGTACAACATTTTCATTAAGACTTGGAAAATAGGCCCTGGCTGCTGTGGCTCAGTGGATTGAGCACTGGCCTGCGAACCAAAGGCTCACGGTTGGATTCCTAGTCAGGGCACATGCCTGGGTTGCCAGCCAGGTCCCCAGTAGGGGGCGCATGAGAGGCAACCACATATTGATGTTTCTCTCCCTGTTTTTCTCCCTCCCTCCCCCTCTGTCTAAAAATAAATAAATAAAATCTAAAAAAAAAAAAGGAAGGAAGGAAGGACGAACTTGGAAAATAAGTAGAACAATATCTACATCCCAGAACCGTGGTGAGGACTGAATGACATAACACATAAGAAGCTTCCATGATGTTACCAGACAGAAGGTATACATGCAATCAATACTGTTATTATTTTATTAGCAGCTGACAATCTTAGCTCAAAACACTGTTGTGCTTAGCTTACTAGGATTCTGGAGAAAACGAAGCTCTGTGAATTTGGTGACTCAGCTCTCACCCCTTCCTTGTTGCAGACACCCATGTGCCCTTGTTGTAGACACCCACGTGCCCTTGTTGTCTGCTCCACTCCCTGCCGTGACGTTCTCACCTTGTACCTTCAGCCAACATGCCAGTACTGTTCCAGGCCTCTCTCTGGTCTTGTGATGACTTCAGGTCAGGACCACCGTGTCCCAAAATCGACTGTGTTTCATGATGGTTCAAATTCTTTGCAGCTGCCAAGTTGACAGAAGGGACAGCTAATCCCAAAGAATGTCACAACTTGCTGGTGTTGGAAACTAAAGCTGGAACTCTAGTGGCATCTGTTCATAGCAGTCCCATAGGGGCATTACATTTTGGTTCAGGGGATTGTCTGAAGCAAAGTTACTCACTTTTTTTTGGAGTTGAAAAACTCTAGGTCAAACATCAGCTATAGGGAGATTTTTATTTATTCAAAAATACAGCTGGATCTTGCTTTGAAAGAAGAGACTCTGGTATACCAGAGCCAGGTATGAAGAGTGGAGGTTTGAGCGGGTTGCGTAAAATCCTTATTTTGAAACAAGGGGTTGAACAGGAAGCAGTGTTCATCCCTGGAGTGTGTCCATGGCCATTAATATGTGGACATGTCCCATGAGAAGGGAGAGTGAGAGCTAAATTATAAACACATGTATTGTGTTGATTATATGAAGTCATCTTAACCATAGAATGTCTTTTAGGCCTTAAGGAGAAAGAGAAATGTAATTATCACTTAGTTAACAAACCAAAAACTGCTCTAGAATCATTGGTATTAATATACCTTGGAGAAGGTCGGAATCAGAAGGGTAGGGTGAGCCTCAGAGAGCGAGAGGTTAGGAGGGCATATCCAACACTGTCAGGGTGAGTCAATGAGCCACTGATACCTTTTGCACTGATAGTGTGCTCTATCTGGAAGATGCTCTTGGCTGCAAGTAACAGAAATCTCAGCTGTCCTGAATGTGAGAAAAAGGTTGCATGAACCGGAAGTCTAAAGGCAGTGCAGGCTCCAGGGGCAGCATGGAGAAGGCTCCGGCTCTGCTTAGCGGTTATTGCTCTGCCCTGGGTATGCTGGCTTTGTCCTCAGGCCATCTTCCGCTACTCTTGCAAGAGGAGGGGAAGGGAGAAGAGAGGAAGAGAGAGAGGAAGGAAGGGAAAGGAGGGGAGCAGTGGAGAGAGAACTTTCCCATTCGTCTGATGAAGCTGCTGGAGCCAGGTGCCCACCATGGCATCGGTTTTTAGTGCCACGAGACTGTCATGTGCCGATCGGCTTAAACTTCATCCCTGAGTCCTCCACTGGACAAGAAGATAGAATTACATGTGGTCCTCAGAGGTTTGGGGGGATGGGTTCCAGACCACTCAATAAAGCGAGTCCTCATCTTTTTCCTGGTGGGAGATCCTGCCATCAATTTGTTTCAAAAAAATATGTATCAAACATCTGTGAAGCACAACAAAGCGAAGTGCAGTAGAACAAGGTGTGCCTACAATCTTATCGGCTTAGACTCCCTAATGCCTCTTTCCCAGTGTGGAACCATCTGGCTTTGTGAGTTTTGTTGCGGGATTTCTCAGTAACTGTCTCCATTTCTTCTGTGGAAACTGGTTACGTTTTCTAACACTAAGGGCTCAATTTAAATAACACGTGTTCCCTGCGAAATCATCCACTTCATCTAGGTGTTTCCTAGATGTCAGCAAAGTAATCTCTTATGACTTTAAATTTCTTCTGTTTGAGAGTTTATTTCCCCCTGGTCATTTCTTCCTCTATATATTTGTACTTTCTTTTTTCTTTTCCTTGACCAATCTAGTTAGTGGTTTGGCTGTTTCACTAATTTTTCCACACAAAAAAATCAACAAGATTTTGATATATGAATTAGAACTATTCTTTTCTGTTCTCTAGTTCATTAATTTCTGCTTTTATATTTAATATTTTCTTCCTTGGGCTTTATTTTGTTTTCCACGGCCCTTTCTCTAGGCATTTGAACTGCAAATTTAAATTTAAAAAATGAAGGCAGCTTTATGGGAGGGGATACCAAAAAAGTTGGGTTTACTGATTTATGGAGACACAGTGAAAATGCCCTAAGTCTGGGAACAGTGCGCTAAGTGACTACAAGACAGAGCAGGCGGGGGGTGGGACGGAGCCGGGGAGGCATGGGGGGCGACGGTGCCTGGCTGACCCGGCGGCGGCACACAACGGTCAAATCCCAGGTGGGCCAGTGCTGCTTCTGCACTTCTGGGCAGCATTTCCTTGTCTACTAATTCATGTGGGCTAATCGCCTTACAGAAGCAGACCTGTAGCCGAACAGACTGTGTTTTTATTCCTGTTACGCAGACCCGAGACTTAGAGAAGATGAGAAACTTAGCGAAGGCCACATGGTTGATGAGTAGCCAAGGTGATTGTGGAAGAGATCCAAGCTGTTCACCGTTCCGTGGTGTGGAGCTGTTTCCGGGCAGCAGCCGCCCCGGCGGTGGCCTAAGCCAGGATTCTCTGCATCTCAATGGAACTATATGACGAAGTTCCATGTCAGGAACATACAGAAGTGATGCGCAGCTCTGCCAGAATTGGCCCATAACAACTCCTTCCCTGGTCCTTCTCTCTCCCTCCCCCCTCCCCCTCTCCCCCTCTCCCCCTCCCCCTCTCCCTCACCTACTCCCTGAATGCAGAGAATGTCCAGGACCTAGAGGAGGACAGGGACCATGATGCATTGGGGCAGGGTCCCTGGTGACCAATGGAAAGCTGCCTAACCAGGAACATTAGACTGTACAGGGAGCAAGAAACGAGTTTTATTGTTGTAAAGCCTCTGAAAATTGAGATTCACCTGCCATAGCAGCTAATAACAATTTTTATTTATTGATTTTTAGAGAGAGAGAGAGAGGAAGGGAAAGAGACACTGAGAGAGTGAGAAAGAGAGCACACAGCATCAATTTGTGGCTCCACTTATTTATTCATGTGCTGGTTGATTCTTGCATGTGCCCTGACCAGGGATCAAACCCACAACCTTGGCAGATGGAGATGACACTCTAACCAACACAGCTAACTGGCCAGGATCACAGCTAACATTACATTAATAATACACTGCTACTGGTCCTCAAAGCTGTGACAGATCGACACAAAGTTCCCCCCATCAGCTATAATCTTACACTGTTCATCCAACAAAAAACTTTACTTGATTCACTTAGACAATCAGATTTCATAGCAACAGGTCTCGCCTTTATTTAACTATCCTCTCCCCGGAGGTCCGAAAGTGTGCACGTTTATTCATGCTGTTCTCTCCATCCTGGGAGTGGCGACTGTGGGCCGCTCAGTGAGCCTAAGAAACGGTGACAACATCCAAGGTCCTCCTGCCCACGTTTGATCCCGTGGTCCCAGACTCCAGCCCAACTCCTAGACTCCAGCGTCATGCCGTCTGCCCTGAACTTTCTGGGTAAGAACGCGTGGAGACAACACCCTGAGAAACTCCAGCTCCCGCTCCCTGTCACTGAACCCCTACAAGCAGCAACCCAGGTAATACTTGGTCGGCAGTTTCAGTGTAATCACACTTCTTGGCCACAGTATGAATGATTCTCTACAAACCTGCCCTTTTAGATGCCATTACTGGGACTATTCCATTAAAAACATAAGCCTGTTCAATGTCTTTTACTCAAATACACTATATACAGGGTTTTCCTTTTGTAGGTATCTCAAATCACCCAGTTATGGGTTAAAAGTAAACCCCAAATCTTGGTCATGAGAATTACGGTGACATGTTATCTCCACTAAATCCATTTTCTCCACACTCTTCTTGTTCATACACGTGCATTAACTCTGACATTTCGGGAAGCAGAGGCCACACACTGTGGTGGGAAAGGCACCGGCCAGGGGTCAGACCTTCGGGCAATCTAATCTTGCTTTGCTCTCAACAGTGATGTGACCTTGGGCAGGTCACGAAAGCCGCAAATCCCTCATCCGTAGGGAAGATAACAAGGTAGGTCCCCGTGAGTCCTCAGGCACAGCATCTTGGCCAGGGGCCCGCACAAGGGTAGTTCCTTTTCGGTTGTCATGTCCATTGTTGCTCATGGCACAGTGCCGATTAGAAAACACTCAACTAACTAAATATAATAATTTCCAAAGCCTTTTTAGAGTTGTGATGATGGCGTTCTAAGTTTTAAAAATGCCTTGATTTTCTTTTGCTGGGATGGTACAGGAGAATGAGGAACCTACGTAATTTGCAAACTGGACATGCAGGGTTCCATGTTTAGACAGCGTGAAAATTTAAGATGGCAACAGCAGAGCTCTAAACAGAGTACAGATGCTTCTAGGTGTGGGGCCTGCCCATGGCAGAAATCCCAGGCTCCAAGGGGCTGGCTCTGAGCGGAAGTAGGAACACAGACTCTGGAGCCAGATCGCTGGAGGACAAATTCCATCTCTCTGGCCTTTTAGCTGCATGGTCTTGTGCAGGCTACGCAGCCACTTCTTGCCTCGGTTTTCTCATCTGCTAAAAGAGGATAATTAGAATACCTATCTCCTAAGGTTATTGTGAATTTAATGAAGTTGAATGAATTATTTTCATAAAATGCTTAAAACTGACACATGGGGAGTACTCAATCGCGGGTAACAATAACCACCATTATTTTCACTGTGCACTGAGCGTTGTGAGATCGGTGGGCGTTGTTATAATTCCACTGGGGGCTAGGGACGTGATATGTCTTGTTCACTGATGTGTCCCCAGGGCCCAGCGCAGGAGCTGGTGCCTTTATCGTCTTTGAGCCACAGGCAATGGGAGGATGAGCTGTAACGGAAACTCACTAAACTTTGATACACATGAGGTGGACTCCCAAGTCTGTTCTCAAAGCTAATAGGCTGTTCTCTTTCCAACATGAAAAACCCAAAGTAAAAAGTTATGAGCAAAATCGATGTGAAACGCTTAGGCAAGGAAATTAGACAGCAACACGTTTCACATTTAACTTAAATAGACTCCCCGTGGAACTGGCGTTGCGTGTCCACACTGTGCGTGTCTGTCACAGTGGCCTGGGGGTAGGGCTCCAGATGCTTCGCTTTGCCTTAGAAAAAATGACTTCACCCGAGAGCTGCCCGTTCACAGGAAACCGTCGCCCAAGCTGGTTAAGAAAATTAAAAAATCCTCATTTTACTTAGCAGGAAATCAAGGGTTGATAGCCTGCCTAGATTCACATACAGAGTCCACTGGTCAAGCCAGGATTTGAACTTTGATGTCTAAGAGTTTGTCATGTGTCCACTCCTTACACAGGCTCCCAAACACATTGCCCCTCCCCACCCCGTCCGTCTCTTCTTCAATAGGCTGCGAGCTTGTTCAACTAGAGCAACAAAATAATTCCGGGCCCCGAGATAAGAGCCGTTTCTAGCATTTCTCTCCCCACCCACACCATATTTAGCTCCACAGGACGATTATCAGACATGGAACTTAGATACTCGCTGTGGAATGTGGTTAAAAAAACTTAAAGAAGACCATGTGTTCCTTACTCTTGTTTGGAAGGCTCAATTGTTGGAATAATTCAATCTGACTGTTTGATACAAATATATTTAATCATTTTAAAGTAGCCACCTTAATGAAGAATCGAATCATAGTTTTGGAAAGTTTTGGCGGCACAATGTGCATTATAAGTCCCAGTCTCAGGGGAACTGGCTACAAGGAGAAGATCTGTTTAGACTTTATTAATAGAATGCACGTTCTGGAAACTTCTCTGACCCTGTAACAGAGATGGCAGCCCTCACAGCTTTGTCCATAAAGTTACCAATCTGGCATAATAATAGCTACATCACATTTTTATCATTTGAAGTCTGCTAGGATGCTTCTCACTAGTTTTAGAAGCACAGAGGATAGGGAGGTAGCTAAGTTTCTTAGTTTTACCAGTACGATACAATTTGACAGTATGATAATAGCGTAGAACTATTGTGAATGCAAAACCTGACGTCAGTAGTCCTCAGCAAGCCATGAGGTTCTGATGCAGGCGTGTTCGGGGGATGAACGTTGTGTATAGCTGTTCTTATCAAACAGTGGTGACGCATGTGTCCCGGATTCCACGGCGAATCTCACTACAGGATGAGGCAACCAATGATTCGCAGCCCTCACCACCTCCTTCAGAGAGTTTTGAAAACAGATTCGTAATATTAGATTTTTGTTAACTGACCACGTAAAAAGTGCGAAATATTATCTGTTCAGAGAACACAGTCAAGATAAGGTAAACTTGCCCTGGCTGGTGTAGCTCAGTGGATTGAGCGCGGGCTGCGAACTAGGCATCATCGCAGGTTCGATTCCCAGTCAGGGCACATGCCTAGGTTGCAGGCCATGGCCGCCAGCAACCGCACATTGATGTTTCTCTCTCTTTCTCTTTCTCTCTCCCTTCCTTCTCTAAAAATAAATAAATAAAATCTTAAAAAAAAAGATAAGGTAAACTTAATCTGAAGTTCTGTTTTCTCTTAAAATACACTGGAAAGATTTTATTATTTATTTTCCATGGAGATATCATATATTTTATTTTATCATTTTTGGAGACATTATACTTTTTATTAGTAAGAAAAAATCACAGCTGGTTATCAGTGATGTGTTCAGAGTTGCTATCAAATTAGTACTGAGTCAAATGGTGGAGAATATTCTTTTTTGGTTGTTTCACTCACAGTCCATAAGGCACACTGAGCTATGAGACAGTATTAATTCATTTTAAGACTATAAATTCTTCTACATCAAAGTTTAAAACTTCTCTGCATCAAAGGACCCAGCAGAGTGAAAAAGGCAGCCTATGGAATGGAAGAAAATATTTGCAAATCATATATCTGATAAGGGGGTTAATATTCAGACTATATAAAGAACTATATCTCAACAATAAAAACAATCGATTAAAAGGCAAAGGATTTGAATAAACATTCCTCTAAAGAAGATATACAAATGGCCAATAAACACATGAAAAGATGCTTAATACCACTCATCACTAGCAATTGAAAATCAAAACCACAATGAGATATCACCTCGTACATTAGGATGGCTGCCATCAAAACGTAGGAAACAGTAAGCAGTGAGGATGTGGAGAAAATAAAACCTTTGTGCTCTGTTAGTGGGGATGTAAAATGATGGAAAACAGCATGAGAGTTCCTCAACAAGTCAAAAACAATACGTGATCCAGGAATTCATTTCTGGGTTTATAGCCCCCAAAATTAAAAGCGAGTCCTCAAAGAATTATCTTCACACCCGCATTCACGGAACCATTACTCTCAACAGCCAAAAGGGGAAAGCAACCCAAGTGTCTGTCAACTGATGAAGGGACAAATAGAATGTGATCTATACACATAATAGAACATTATTCAGCCTTAAAAAAAAAAAGGAAACTCTAAGATGTTAAAACTTGAATGAATCTTGAGGACATCACGTCGAGTGAAATAAGCCCGTCACAAACTGACAAATACTGTATGGTTCCACTTATAAAGAGTAGTACCTAGAGAACCTAGGCCCCTAGAGCAGGGCTGGCTGAGGCTCGGAGGAGGGGAACAAGAGGGATATTGGTTAATGGGTACCGAGTTGCCATTTTGCAAAATGAGGAGAATTCTGGAGATGGATGGTGGGAATGGTTGTAAACAATGTGAATGTACTTAATGCCACTAAATTGTAGGCTTAAAAATAATTAAGATAAAATTGTATTTTATCACAATTAAACAATAAAAGAATATATGACTCTCATCAAAGCGGCTTATGTATGTTCATTGCAATGAACCGTATAGCCAATTAACCTAAATCCTTTTGAAAGTAAACCTGTGTTCTTCCTTCTGTGTATTGCGCCCTTGGGTTGAAGCTCTCGATTCTGCTTATAGCAATGCACAAGAGAATTCATTAAGTGCAGAGGTCTCAGCAACTTTAGATGTAGCTGATCACTCCCTTCTGGAAAACTCTACACTCTCAGCTCCCAGAGCATGGCAACCCTTGGCTTCCCTTCCACCTTACTGGCAATTATTTTTCAGTCTTCTTTGCTGGTCTTCATCCTCTACTTGATCTCCAACATTTCCAGTTCATTTCAACTCTGCCATGGGCTTCCATTTCTCTGCAAGGTTATGTACTCCCTCCATAGGTGTTTGCATCCTTCCTGTGGATTTAAATTCCATTGAGAAATCCCAACAGGAAAATGGTGCAAATGGTAGGTGCACATGGATTTTACTCGGAGAGCAACTCAGGTATGATTTACATTGAATAGCTACACTCGCGAGGGGTGCTGGAGAATTCCTAACAACGGAGATTGTTTTCTCTGATACCCCTGGGATGCTCTAGGACAGAACGCTCAGACCAACTGTTTTCCAGCTGCCATATCATCATTTTAGCCCCAAAAGCACAAACAAGATTCACTATATTCGGACTGTCTACATTTTTTAATCCTTCTTCCCTGCCTCCGCTCCCTCTTATCGATCCTGTTTTGTCTTTGCTCCTTAACACCAACGGTCTAACAGCTGTGCCTCTCACGTGAATTTTATCTGAAACTGTCTACCTCCTGATATTTCTGAAAACTGGCTTGATCGAATGTGTCATGCATGTACAGAAGTCCACAGGAAGACCTGGGTGAGTCAAACCATGGGGTGCTTGTGATATCTCTTAGGAATCTGAATTCCCCAAAACCCTCGAGCCCACGCTTCTCTTAGTCATCCCTTCTTTAATAAATGGCACAACCATCCATCCCCCTGCTCAGCAGAAGCCAGGGAAGGCATCCTTGAGTCTTCTTTCCGCTCCTTGTTCCCTCTCCCACAACGGCAGACATTTTGCTGACGAATGAATGAAATGAACTAATGAATGATTTATTACAAAGGACCACATTTTATCGACAGCTTGACTGGTGAAATATGATGTGTACTGGGGCTTTGTAATGATTAATTTATATATGAAAATAATTGATCATAATGATTTACTGTGAGCACAGAACTTAGGGGAACCAGTGAAAGAAATTAACATGGTCTGTACCCTTAAAAACATTCTACTAAGTAAAACAATAAAATGTGGAAGAAATTCTTCACAAACGAATTAGCCCAAACTTCACCTAAGGCTGTGGAATGCAGGAGAAACACTTGACCCCCAAGCTGAAAAAAGGGACTTGGAGAAGGAGAATGGTAGGTGTAGCGGTATATAAAGGGGTCACTTAAAGGGTGGCTTTACTGATTAGCTGAGGATTTTATATCTGTTCCAGTCATCGCAGGGAGACATTGGAATTTATTGGGCATGTAAGTGACTTGATATTTTAGAGTAAGTTCTTTGGCAATCTGACACAAGTTTATTGAAAATTTTCACAGTGATGGTTTTCTTCTATTTTTAGATGGTCTTTTCCAGCTCAAGATTTAATAATTATGTGGCTCTCTTACAATGAAAATAATTGCTGGGTACCCTGGCTGGTGTGGCTCTGTGGATTGAGCACTGGCCTGTGAACTGAAGGGTCACTGGTTCAATTCCCAGTCAAGAAACATGCCTGGGTTGCTGGCTAGATCCCTGGTCAGGGGCGAGTGAGAGGCAACCAATGATGTTTCTCTTTCTCTCTTTCTCCCCCCTTCCCCCTAGCTCTAAAAAATAAAAAATAAAAATAAAAATTAAAAATTACTGGTATTTGTGGGGTGTCCATCCCGACTCCCTAGCCTCTATGCTTGATATTTTTGAAAGCTGCTACACAGATAGGCTTGGACTGATGGAGGTAGGAAGAATTTTTTTGTGCTTAGGCACCTGGGTGGAAACACGAAGCCAAGAGAGGGGAGGGGAGAGGCTGGCTCCAGCACTTCTGAGTGCATGTAGAGCAGAAAGCACACACCGCACAGGGCTGCGCAGTGTTCTTAGTAGCATCGCTGAGGTCAGACCTCCAGAGGCAGCTGGATGGAGAGGTGCTTCTAGGCTTGTCTGTGAACACACATCAGACATACCTGGGCACTCAGCTTCTAGGGGCAAGGGGGCAGTGGGTCAGCAAATGTGGATATTTATATCAATATGAGCTCACCCCACAGGTTTTTGAAAGAAGGCTTCTGTTGAGCAAAGACCCAAAGGAGGTGAAGGAGGGAGCTATGTGGCTCTCTGGGGAAGGGTGTTCCAAGCAGAGCCTAGGGTAGTGTCCCCTTTGGCCGGGGAGGGGGTGCGGCATGCTTAGTGTATTCAATGACCAACAAGGAGTGATCCTAGGGAGGGTGGAGCAATGAGAGCCAGCGCAGAGAGTTCGGGAGGTAAGTCAGAGCGTGTAGTGGGATCATCCATTTTATTCACGCTGCAGCTCACATGGACAGAAAGAAAAAGCTTGATTTTTCTCTGTACCTGATTTGGTCTTCCTGACCAGCCCCTATTGTTAAGCAGTATGCCCTAAAATTTAAATGTTTGCCTGATACAGTACCCTTTGCCCGATGCAGTAATTTTAGAGTGCTTTTTCATAAATCTTCATCTAAGATAAAAACCACCAGTCTCAGATTTCCTCTCTCCCCTTTCCTTTCTCCTCTCCAAGAAGGAAAAGGCGTGGTTTGCCTTGTGGCCTCGTGGCCACACGGGAAAAGCTTCCTCGGAACTGTGCTCCTTCCTCTGGCCTCTGCAGTGACGACCGCAGCCTCCGGGTCCCATTTGTTCTCCACAGCACCCTGGGGTGAGGTCTCCTGTCAGTGAGATTTGTAGATGGGGCTCCCTGTTTGTGTGGCTAGTGGGGCTCCCTGTGTACTTGGGCCTTACTGGTAACGGGGACGCTTCTGCAGTTTCACTCGGCATGTCCTTCGTGTTCTGGCCAAGGCAGTCCACCACTCAGCCAGGACTGGACTCAGCTACCTGCCATGTACTCTTACAGGAGTCTCTGGGTCCTTCCCGAGCCATCTGGGAACTAAGGAAAGGGAGAGGGCTCCCCTTCATCTGCCTTAGCAGACCACTCCTCCAATGTTCTTCTGATGTATCCACTGTGATAGACAGGCAAGAGGGACCTGAGGACCGCCTGCTCCCAGCTTCCAGCTCTCTCCTTTTTCTCACATGTCAAGCCCAAAGGACACGCTTCCCCCGACTTCCATTTTCCCTAGAACTCTGTTGTTTCTGGCTTTCTCTCAGGGCTGGATCTAGCTATGCCCAGGGGGGAAAATGAAAATATTTAAAATCTTCTATTTTGACAAAGTCTGCCTTGCAAGATTAATGTCTTCAGGTGAAATCTCACCTTAAATGTCACAAGCTGAATATTAACTCTTTGCTCTTTCACCTTCCTCTGTAGCTGGCCCGACATTTCCTAACTGCCTAGAGATCGCCATCTTGAGCTAAGGAGATAGTCATGAATGCAGAAATAGAAGAGGAAAAGCACGTTGGTATTTTCCATGTATTACGGACTGTATTAACATTAAAGTTAAAATAGTATAATACTGCAAATAATATTGTAAAATATAAATATTTGATTGTAAATTAAGATAGAGTTCTAAATCTGGGGTGGTTGACGCAGACTGCAGAAAACACTCTACACACCGATCCCTGCAGAGTTCCACGCAACGGAATGCAACCGGAACTAACACCACTCTTCAGAGAAGGGCTAAAGCTATGAATTCTGGCCAGTCCCACTGGTGTTAGCCTTGATTGGTTATTGTTAGTAGTCAAAAATATGAAATATTAGTAAGAAGGAACTAAGGCCAAAAAAATGCCAAAGTAGAAATTCTTAAATTCAGTAAAACATATTAACTGACAATGCGCAATAGATTCTCACTTGTTTCCGAGTGGATTTTCACTTGGTGGATGGTCTGAGAACACCCAGGGGAAATTCCTCATTATGACTTTCTTCCCATGCATGCTGTTGGCTGGCCATGCCCTCCCACATCTAGGTTATAATGTTGAAAATATTGAGAGTAGACAGAGCCAAGACTATGGTTTTAATCTAACACAAATAAAAAAAATGGTATGGTGGATGAGGAGGCGGGGGAATGTTTGCCAACATTTCAAAATGAGATATTAACTCTTTAATATTAATTATTTAATGCATTTATTCTTCATTGAAGGAGCATTTTTAAACATCTGTCATATACTGAGTAAGTATAATGCTGGGTAAACATAGATGACTTTTTTTTTTTAAGAAAGAAGGAACACAGTCTGCTGGGAAACACAAATTTCTAAACTAATCTTTCAGAAAGATTATTCTGGTAAAATGTGTGATGGATGGGAAGACACAGGGGCTGAAGAGGAGTATTATAATAATCTGAGTCAGAGGTAATGAGAACTTAAACTAGAGTGCCAGGACTAATAACAGCGGGGAATTTAATGAGGGAACTTTCTGGAGCAGGACCAGAACTGGATTAAGATACAGACCAGCAGGGAAGCAGCCTGGGTCCCCTTCTATAAAGAGTTACTAAAACACCATTGGAAAAAACTAGAACTGCTGTTTCAATTCCTCCAGGTTTCTCCAAACAGTTTCTTACGTATTGCCAAGATATAAACTAATATTTCTCTTATGAAATAAATGGTCTCCTAGAGTAAAAAAATTTTAAGTTTTCTTACCTGTGCCAGCTTAGGCCTAGTTCTACTGAGTATCTCCACAATAAGCTCGTGCCAAACTAGGACTATGGAATGGGATGCTATTTCCAGGACCACCCACCTGATGGTCACATCAACTTGGCAGTCACAATCACAATCAGAGATTCTAGGCTGACATTAACACATGGAAAACACATTTTTATCAAGTGCACATGAAACGTTCTCCAGGATAGATCAAATGTTAGGTCACAGAACAAGTATTAATAAATTTAAGAAGATTCAAATCATATCAAGCATCTTTTCCAATGAGATGTTATGAAACAAGAAGTCAATTATAAGAAGAACACTGAAAAATTCACAATATGTTGAGATTAAACAACATGCTACTGAATAATCAATTGACCAGAAATGAAATCAAACCAAAAATAAAAAAATATCTTGAGACAAATGAAAATGAAAGTACAACATGCCAAAGCTTATGGGATGCAGCAAAAACAGTTCTAAGCAGGAAGTTCTATAGTAATAAACACTATGTAGTTAAGAAACAAGAATGATCTCAAATAAACAATCTAGTTTTTGCCTCAAGGTACCAGAAAAAGAATTAAGGCCGAAGTTAGTCGAAGGAAAGAAATGATGAAGATCAGAAACAGAGACCAAAGAGACAATAGAAAATATCAATGAAACTGAGAGCTGGTTTTTTCAAAAGATAAAAAGGCAAACCTTTGGTTAGAGTCACCAAGAAAAAAAGAGAGAGGACTCAAATAAAATCAGAAATAAAAGAAGAGAAAAAGAGATATTACAACTGATACCACAGAAATAGAAATGGTAAGAAGAGACTACTATGAGCAATTATATGCCAATAATTTGGGCAATCTAGAAGAAATGGATACATTCCTAGAAACAGTCAAACCAGACTGAATCATGAAGAAGCAGAAAATTTGAACAGACTGGTTACTACGAAGGAGACTGAATCAGTAATCAAAATTACCCAACAAAAAAATTCCAGGACTCGATGCTTTCACTGGTGAATTCTAACAAATATTTAAAAGCGAAGGCCAATCCTTCCCACACTCTTCCAAAAAAATGGAAGATGAGGGACCACTTGCAATCTCTCTTTATGAAACCAGCTTTGCCTGAAGTCAAGACCAGACAAGGACACTACAAGAAGAGGAAATTACAGGCTAATACCTCTGTTGTGCATAGATGCAAACATCTTCTACAAAATATTAACAAACCACCCTGGCTGGCGTAGCTCAGTGGATTGAGCTCAGGCTGCGAACCAAAGCATTGCAGGTTCGATTCCCAGTCAGGGCACATGCCTGGGTTGCAGGCTACGGCCCCCAGCAACAGCACACTGATGTCTCTCTCTCTCTCTTTCTCCCTCCCTTCCCTCTCTAAAAATAAATAAATAAAATCTTCTAAAAATTTTTTTAAAAAGAATATCTGGAAATCAAAAATTAACGAAAAAAATATTAACAAACCAATTCAACAATACATTCAAAAGATCATCCACCATAATCAAGTGGGATTTATTCCAGGGATGGAAGGATGGTTCAACATTCACAAAACAATAAACATGAAACCCCACATTAACAAAATGAAGGATAAAATCAGATGATCATCTTAATTTGTGCAGAAAAGGTATTTGACAAAATGCAACATCCATTCCTGAGACAAACTCTCGATAACATGGGTTTAAAGAGAGCATACCTGAATACGTAAAAGCCAGAAGCATTTTCTCTAAGATCAGGAACAGGACAAGGATGTGCATCATCAGCACTTCATTTAACTTGGTACTGGAAATACTAGCCAGAGCGTTTAGGCAAGAAAAAGCAATAAAATTCATCAAACTAGAAAGGAAAAAAGGAAAAGTCCCTGTTTTCAGATGACATGATATTATATGTAGAAAACCCTAGAGACTCCATCTAAAAACTGTTATAAATAATAAACACATTCAGTAAATTTTGAGGATACAAAATAACTATGCAGAAATCAGTTAAGAAGACAATCCCACTTATAATCACATTAAAAGGAGTAAAATACCTAGGAACGGCTTTAATGAAGGAGGTATACTTATACACTCAAAAGTATAAGGCATCGATGGAAGAAACTGAAAAAGACACAAATAAATAGAAAGCTACACCATGCTCATGGGTTATAAGAATTAATATTGTTAAAATGTCCACACTACCCCAAACAATATACCTATTCAATATAATCCCTACCAAAAATTCCAGTGGCATTTTTCACAGAAATAAAACAAACACTCCTAAAATCTGTATGGAACCAAAAGACTCTGAATAGCCAAAATAATCTTGAGAAAGAAGAACAAAGCAGGAGGCATCACGCTTCCTGAGTTCGCACTATGTTACAAAGCTATCATCATCAGAATAGTATGGTACTGGCATAAAAACAGATACATAGGTCAATGGAAGAGAAGAGTAAGCCCAAAAATAACTCTCCACATATACTGTCAATTAATGTACAGCAAAGGAGCCAAGAATATAAAATGCAGAAAGGCAGTCTCTTCCATGAGTGGTGTTGGGAACACTGAGCAGCTGCACGTGAAAGAACAAAACTAGACCACTATCTTATGTGAAGAGTTGCTCAACATCACTTTACATATTTTGGATGTTGATCCTTTCTCAGATACATGATTTACAAATATCTTTTCCCATTTAGTAGGCCACCATACACAAAAATTGGGCAGAGAGCCTGAATAGAGATTTTTCCAAATTCAGCATAGAGATGGCCAACAGGTACATGAGAAGTTGCTCGAGGTCACTAATCACTGGAAATGCAAATCAAAACCATCGGGAGAAATCACCTCTCATGCCTTTTAAAACGGCTGTTATCCCAAGGACAAGACATACAAGTGCTGGCCAGGATGTGGAAAAAAGGGATTCCTTGGGCACTCTTGGTGGGACCGGTCAGTGCAGCCACTATGGAAAACTGTATGGTTTGTAAAAAAAAATTAAAAATAGAACTACAATATGATCCAGCAGTTCCACTTCCGGGTATTCACTTGAAGAAAATGAAAGCAAAAATTGAGAAGACCTCTGCACCCCCCTATTAATTGCAGCATTATTCACCATAACCAGGATATGGAAACACCCTAAGTGTTGTACATATATTTTGCTAAGTGATCTGATGGAGAATAGCAAATACCTTATCATCTCATTTATAAGTAGAATCTAAACAAACACACAAAGATTAAACTCATAGCTACAGAGAATTCATTGGTGGTTGCCAGAGGCGGGAGGTCAAGAGTGGGTAAAATGATAGAAGGTGGTCCTAAGGTACAAACTCTCAATTATACAATAAGTCCTGGGGAGGTAACTCTGACAGCATGGTGACTACAGTTAATAATTATGTATGGCTTATTTGAAAGATACTAAGAGAGTGGAATTTGGAAGTTCTCATCACGAGAAAAAATCATTTGGAACTATGTATGGTGATGGTCGTTTACCAGACTTGTGATCACCGAAACTTATATGCATATAAGCAAATCACATATGTTGTGTCTCTGAAATGAACATAATGTCATATCAATTATATTTCAACAGAAAAGGTTTACTTGATTACTAAACAAGCCAACCTTAACTTCAGTTCGTTCAATTTTGCACAACCTCATTCGGTGCCTATTCTCATCCCTAAACTGGTTTTTCCTTTCTCATTTGAGATGTTTGCACATTGACTGGCGAATACTCTGAGCCAAACCGTGGGGGAGCTGCCTGCCAAGAAGCAATTCCATTTTTGCATGTTAGATGCGTAATTATTTAAATATTTGCTTGCATGTTGTTCTTATTTCACAAGAATGTGAGAAAATGGGGAAATGCATTTGCAGATGAGAGGGAAATTGGGGCTCACGAAATTCATACAATTGAGAAACACGCAGAAATCTGGTAAGCTATTTGCCACAGGCCTATAAATGTGGCCTCTTTAAAAAGCAAACATTTAGGTGACAGTGATGAAATTGTTCTCTCAGAAAGTAAAATGCTTTCGCTTTCTTATAGCTACCAACTAAGCCATTTTCAAGACAAATTCAACACAATGGCTGCTATATTAGTTTCCTAGAGTTTTGTGACAAAGTACCGCGAACACTGTGGTCTAAAACAGCAGACATTTATTCTCTTAACTGTTTTGGAATCCAGAAGTCTGGAATTAAGGTGCCAGCGGGACCGTAGTCCAAAAGGGAAGAAGCCCTCCTCGCCTCTGTCCCTGCCCCTGGTGCGAGCTGGTGCTCCTTGGTGTTCGTTGGCTTGAAGCCGCAGGACTCCAGTCTCTGCCTCTGTTGTCACCTGGCCTTCCCCCGGCACATCATCTTTGAGGAACACTGGTCATTGGATGTGGGGCCCACCTTACTCCAGCATGACTTCCTTTTAACTCATTACAGCTGCAAAGACTCCACTTCCAAATAATGTCACCTTTCGAAGTTCCAAGTGGAAAAAAATAAAAAATTCTAGACTCAAATAATGCATAAACAAATCCTGTTTATTAAGAATAAAAAGGGATTTATTTTATCTAACTTTTAAATGCTCCCATCTGCCTCCCAAGATGTTATTCAGTTTCTAAAATTACATATAAAAAGGCATGTCTTGCCCTGGTTAGCGTAGCTCAGTGGATTGAGCACGGGCTGCGAACCAAAGTGTCGCAGGTTCGATTCCCAGCCAGGATACATGCCTCAGTTGCAGGTCATGACCCCCAGCAACCACACATTGCTGTTTTTCTCTCTCTCTCTCTCTCAAAAAAAAAAAGGCATGTCTTTTCTTCCCATCACACCTAACAAATGTTGAATAATTCTTTTTCAGATGTAGGGAGTAATACTAATTATTGTCATTAGCATTCTTAATGCATCACTACTCTGGTAAATAGGGTGTTATTATATTATCACTACTATCTTTGCCACAGGTGACATGACCATCACCATTGCCATCTCTGGAACTCCTGGGAACCAAGTGTAACCAGTGTAACCTGATACTCCCTCAAGCTGGGAGGCAGAAGCAAAGCTGCAGACTTAGTAGTCAAAGCATTTTATTGTCCTTGTTTGGAAATACCCTGGTGCCTTCCTGATGTGGCCAAAGGACTGAAAGATATCACCGCAGAGTGCGCTGCTGAGCCAGACGTGCTGACCCGTCCAGGCCTGGTGCAGAGCTAATCGATATCTTTCAGCTTCAGAGTTGATATCAGCACCCGAGGGAACCAGCATCTGAACTGTGCCCGCATATCCTTCCTTAGCTGCAAAACGAAGTGCGGTGAGGTGTATTGATGTTGCTGTCACGTCTACATCGGTGCTAAGTTCAGAGACCTAGAGTGAGATGGCTTCGTTCTGCCCGGTGACGGCTCCCCTGTGTGTAGCTTGGGCCCCAGGGAACCCTCGTTGGAAATGCAATCCTTAAATTTCTCTAGGAGCAGCCTGGCCGTGTGGATGTGCCTACAGCTGAATTGCATCTATGAAGGGTGTGAGGCCACGCTTGTCTCTGCGGTCTGGTTCCTGCTGACACCTTCTTCCTGGTCCTATATATACCTTCTTCTCAGCAGTGCTTATTTCCTGGTCCTGCCTTCTTTTTGGTCCGACCTCCCACCTGTTGAATAATTCTTAATAGTTAAGCCATAGTTAACTTCCCCACTTCCATTAAACAGTTGAATGGGCAGCAAATTATTAGATTGAGACCTTCATATGTCTTAATCTCCTCCTGGGAAGAACCAATGGGCCTCGGAGACTGAGCATATACATGGAAGAAGAGAAAAGAAGGAAGGAGACTTGAGATGCCAGATAGATTCACCTTGACTGTACGGACTTGTAAAGCTCGTAAAACTCTTCTGATGAAGAGCGTAACATTCCAACCTAACCTGCTCATTTATGCTACTTCCTTAAAAGATAGTCTACGTTCAGTGCTTTCAGTGTTGAAATGTACTTTCATTACCTTCAAACATGTGGAACTACTACTCTGTCAAGATGCCCAAGAGGTCTTACACTTCAGTTTGCCCTGGAAACCCTGTGGCAGGCTTTCCTCATCATGGCCGGGTCACGGGCCTCCGGGAATTGATGAATGTTAGGAAGGATATCAACTGGACCTCTTTGATAACTGATGAATGTTACGGAGGAGCTCTCTCCAAAATGCAAAGTCACCCTATTGTGTTTGCTTTTCTAGGTAACTGATGGACTCTGAAATCCACTCACGGATCCCAGGTTAAATTTCATTCTCTATGATTTTTTTATTCCTTAGAAACTCAACCTTAACAGACTTTTGCAAGTGGAGCATCTTTTGTATTTGTCCACCAAGCATACCCAATCCCTTCTTGTGGTATATTGTAGTGCCTTACAGTTTAAAAAGGAGCACGTGAAACTGATCAAATCTGCAGTGCACTTTATCAGGATCATCACGAATAGTTTCCGATCTCTTAGCTCCTCATTCCAATGACCTACCAGTTTTTCGCTAATTTACATCTCATATGTTCCATTTCGTTATATTGTATCTGCCATGGAATCAGAATGAAGATCCGGCTACTTTAGCTGTGCAATGCAATGATTAAAATGTGCAGTTTCATTTCCCTTGCAAACAAGAGTTTCTCTGTGTCTTTTGGAGACTTCTGAATTAATTAGGTTTGTCCTCTCAGTGAGTTCCCATTCCACGCTGCTGCTGCCGCCGCCCACACACTTCTCTTCTGTCTTCCATTTTCTTCCTCAGTAGGAAGAAGGACTTTAAACTTCACCTTCTCTCCGCTGCCTCTACTTTAGGGACATTTTCATATTTTTGAAATTGTTGCAGGTTTCCTTCTAATTACTTAATTACATAGATTTCTGTCTTTTTGGTATTTTACCCATTTCATTACCTACTATTCTTTCTTGGCTTCAGCATGCCGGGCAGATATTTCCACATGTCTTGGCTGTCTCCTTCAAGCCCGTGGCTTGCGTCTGGAATCCAGGTACCTCCCGGAGATATTTGTGCTTTTGTTTATTGGTTTCTTCAGTTATTTACTCTTAACATTCTGGGGGTTTTTGTTTGTTTGTTTGTCCTCCAGATTTTAATCAAACCCCCAGATGTTGACTTTGAAATTTCTGGAGTTTCCAATTTTCTTCACTACATTCAGTAAGTGTCTTGAAAGAAGTGAAGTTCTTGTCCAGGTTATTTCCCACATTATTGGCTAGACTTTCTCTCTGGACCAAATTGGCTCTTTGCATGCAGCATGACTTTAACTGGGAGGAATGTTGAGAACCAGGATACTCCTTGAACTGCTCTACAGCCTGTTTATCAACATGAGATGTCTTTATTGTAAGCAATGTCTTCATGGGACTACTTTTTTTTTATCCCTGTGGAGGCAGAATAATCTGGTTATATTTAAATTCCTTTGAGCTGATGGATTTTCTCTGTATGAGTTTCTTCAAGTCCTCATAACACGTGCCAACAAAAGTTGCCTCCATCAATTCAGTGCCAACAGGAATGCCCAATCTGGGGTGTGGTATAAGAAACTTTATTCAGGTGAACAGTTTGCAAATTAGGGAAATGCAGCTTCCGGTAGAAAACAAAAGTGAGCTCCCTGAGACAAAGGGGAAGCCTGATTATATACAGAAAGTGTCCCCCCATTCCTAGTTGGTCTATTTTTATGCAAATGAGGAATCCAAATTTTCGGTTTGATGAGTCCAAATAGCATTGTCCTGATTTGTTGGAATTGTGTGCCCCGATTGGTTGGTAAAAATTCAAATGAGGATGTAGCTGCACAGTTCCAGCTGGGTGGGGCAGGGCTGTCTTACTGGTCAAAAGACAGTAATAGGAGCTTCCTGATAAAGCTCAGCTCAGATGGCAGGAACACAGTGCAGCAGGCTGGCAGCTCAGTCTGGGACTTTTCTCTGAGACGCAGTGTGCGTGAGAGGCCTCTGTCAGTAGAGGCTGCTAGGCTCTGATCATGAACTTGGGCCCACTTAACCATGAGGAATCCTTCTGGGCAAACATTTTCCTTCTTGAGGTTCACCCGTGTTTAGCAGGGTTCTAAATTAGACTCCTCAATTAAGGCTGAAGATTTTTTTTTAAGTCCTAATTTTTTACTCTATTGAAACTCTTATTCTCTCAGCGACACAAGCATGAGAAAACTGCATTTATTTGTGGAAAAACTCACGAGGGGGGAATGGGAGGGGCCAGAGAAGCTGAGGCTGGAAAAGCAGGGCACAGCCAGTCATCTAAGCTTATGCGTTTTAGCAGTGCCTGATCTTTGTTTCGAGAAAGATCATTGCGAACTAGTAGTTTTGGAAGGTGACCTGAGAGAGGGAGATGGGTATTGGAAGCAGGGAGACCAGTCCGGAGGTAGCTACAATGGTCCAGGAAGAGCTGGGAAGGTCGCGTGTGTCCCGGCTCCAGCAGCGTCTTTGCAACACTGAAGGAGGTCGCGTCCCTGACCCACCCGTGAGTGGCCCCACCCAGAGTGCTGGTGGGGACGGAGAGGAAAGCTCTGGCAAGGACTGCGCCGAGCTCTTGGAGACTGACTAGTGCCTGATTATTCTTTTTTCGGTTACAGTTGTCGTTCAATATCATTAATATTTTAAACTAGTTTCAAGTGTTCAACATAGTGGTCTGCCATGTATAATAATTTCTGCAGTGATCCCCCCCACAAGTCAAGTACCCACCTGGCATCATGCATACTTATTACAGTATTATTGACTGCATTCCCTATGCTGTACTTTATTTCCCTGTGGCTATTTTTTAGCTACCGATTTGTATTTGCTAATCCCTTCACCTTCTCCACCGGCAAACAAAACAGAAACAGACTCACACATACAGAGAACAAACTGCTTCTTCCTCAGGACACTATCCAAACAGGATCAGATTTTTCTGACCCTCCTGAGTCAGAGCCCCCTTTGATCTCCTGTCACCACCTGTTGTTCCCCCCGCACAACCATTTATGTGATGGTTTCATAGATCACCATCACATTCACGTTCCCCATGTGGGTCAGCTGGAGCTGACTGCGAATGCCTTCTCAGTTCCTGCCTGTGCGGCGCCTACCCTGCACCAGGTACAAAATGTGCTGGTGACGCTGAGCAGGACTGACCCTTTCATTGCTATGGCTTGTAAGCTTACCTGATAAACTCAGTGGGTGCGGGACATGAACAACAAAAGCCTATGCACTCCAATCGTCCATCTCAGGCCACTGCGTGATGAGCAAGGCCTTGAAGTGAAAGGAAAGGCTGGGGGGAAAAGAGCTACGTTAAACATTTTGAGTTTGAAGTGCATGCAGGACTGCGTGCAGGACACCCAGGTAAAGATCTCCAGGCGCCGAGAGCCGGAAGGACTGACTGATCGTATCTTCTCCGCTTGGTGCTCTTTACCTGCGGCCAGGAGTCCACAGGTCCTGTCAACCAGTACGTAAGAGTCTAGCCAGAAGCTGCCTGCCTAAAACTCCTTCTACGAGTGTGTTGCGTCCTGTTTTTCTGTCGTGGTCTTTCCAGCATTTTACCACTTCAGCTTCAGAGTCTGGCTCTTGGTATCTCCTTCAGGCACTTGTTTTTGTTTGTTTGTTTGTATTTTAATCCTCACCCGAGGGTATGTTTATTCATTTTAGGAAGAGAGGAAGGGAGAGAGAAAGAGAAGGGACAGAAATATCAATGTGAGAAGGAAACATTGATTGGTTGCCTTGCATATGTGCCCCAACCGGGATGGAACTGCAACCTAGTACGTGTCCTGCCTGGGGAATCAACCTTTGTACTACAAGGGATGACACTCCAACTAACTGACCCACCTGGCCGGGGACAGGCACTCCTTGTTTTGTTAGACAGCCGATTCCCCTATCTCTGATTTATAGAGCAACTTGCTTAATTGTCAAGTTTATCACTATCTGTTCCTAAAAAAATGGCGATAATTAAATTACACCAGCTTTGCTAGCTGCAGAAGAGCTGTTGTGAGAATTAACTGACATACATAGATGGAGACTGTTTAGCTGCATGTTTCCCACACATACATAATTTTACAAATTTTTTGATATAGGATGAAGACAAACTTTTTTCCTGAAGTTTGTCTTAAGTTATAATGCCTTTAGCACAATGTTGAATTATTGTGTTAGTGTGCAATACTAAATAGTGGTGTGATAATATATTTTATTTATTCTCTGCCTCAATGATCCCAATATGGCTCTGTGAAGCCAAGAATTCAGGGTGTCAAGGCCGACATGCACCCTTTAAAGTTAAGCTGAAAGTCAACAAAGAATGTGAGTGCAGAAGATACAATTATCAGCCCTGATGCAAAAAGCAGAATTGAAATGTGGGGGGGAAGGTCAGCCTGAGAGGCCAGAGGGTACTGCACCATCGTGCTTCTGGCGTCCACTCTTCCAGGACACCCTCCCTGGTCAGTGCACAGCGGGTCAGGCGGGCCTCCTCTCCCAGCGCCCGGCACTGTGCGTACACGTCTCTGAGGCACCCGTGCTGGGACCACTTGTTGGCTGAACGTGCCCTGGCCCTTGCCTCCTTCTTTCACACCATTTACTCTACCCGCCCCATATTGTATATTTTCCAGTTGTCACTATAAGAAGCAACCTATAAATTTTATAAGCTCAAAGACTCTGAGAAATAGAAAGGAACTTGAGGTTTTTCAACTATTTATGTCATGCATTTAACAATGTAAAATACATGGCACCAATTATATGTGTGTATATCCATACATATGTATATTTGTATACTGTAATTGCAGGTCATAGTACATTGAAATGTATAATGGGTGCTATATATAGTGTGTGTGTACACACAAACATATACATATATATACACATGCACAGGTAGCTGCACATATATACACCTACATACAGTTGATTGCTACATGCACAATATACTATAGCTGCATTATATATACATACCATATATACATGTTACCATATACCACATATACACATTATGTATCTATACTATATACCATATATATGCATTATATATGCATATCATATATAAACACTATATATACTAGTATATACACATTACATATTTATATACACACTATATATACACACACATCACTATATATACACATGCTGTATACATTTACACACATACATCACTATGGTGTATATATACATATCGCCCACTATAGTATGGTAGTATAGTAACGTATGACGACCTCCAATGTAGATGGAATGTAAGCATGTCTGCTTTGTCTTATATACATATAGCTCTAGAAATAGTAACTGAAATGTGAGCATTATATAGTGTACTGAGGCACTTTAACAAATGGATCATGATAAATTGTGATGGAAATCTTTTTTTTTTGGAAGATTTTATTTATTTTTTTTAGAGATGGAGGAAGAAAGAAAGGGAGAGAAACATCAACGTGTGGTTGCCTCTCACGCACCTCCACTGGAGACCGGCCCTCAATTCAAGCACATGCCCCGGCTGAGAATCGAAACAGCAACCCTTTAGTTTGCAGTCCGGCACTCAATCCACTAAGCCACGCCAGCCAGGGCTGTGATGGAAGTCTTAATCATCTACCATAACCACAACCGCAGTTTTTCTGTAGGACCCGCTGTGGCTACCCTCAGGAGATGACTTGCACTTTAACTCCCCCAGCCCCTGCCTCTACCGTCATCCTAACATTTCATGGGCATTCACAACTCACCATTGGACATTCTTTTTCTAAGGATTCCCTAGATAATTCCTATCAGCAAACATGTTTTTTGTTCTTTCAAAAAATGTCTTGCTTGACTCCACCACCCCTTTAATCGCTGCTCTATTTTTGTCCTCTTTCGAGTAAAAATCCTATACTCGTCTCCAGTTCTCTCCTACCATTCTCATGTGAACCTGCCACAACCAGGTTCCCACCCAGCCCACTCCTACACCTCTCACCTCGAGTCACCAATACCGTATTTTGCCATGTATAATGCGCACCACATTTTTGGTACAAACTTTCAGGGGAAAAATCTTTCATTTTAATTTTTTAATTATTTATTCACATTTAGAAACAGAACTGATGATCGTATTCCAGGGTATTATTTTGCATGCAGATATCATTATTGCTTCCTAGAGTTACTCTTCTATGCATAAGCATAAAGAAAAGAATTAAAAACATTTATATAGATATGGAATTAGTACTACCCATGAATAATGCACACAACCATTTTTCCCTCAAAAATTTGGGTAGAAAGGTATGCATTATACATGGCAAAATACGGCAATTTCCACCTTTTCTAAGCCACTCATCACTTCTCAGCCCTCATTTTACCTACCTGACCAGCAGCATTTGTTAGACATGGTCATTTTCTTCTCTTTGAATCATTTGCATGTCTTCGCTTGTGGGACACTATTCGCTCTCATTTTTCTGCCTATTCTATCTCAGCCTGTTTTTCATGTTCTTCCTCATCTCTCTCACCTGTACATGTTCCCTTATCATAGTCCTTGTTCCTCTTGTCTTTCTTATCTATACTCACTCATGGCGATCCTTGATGAGTTCCAGAGCCTATACACCATCCACATGCAGGTGACTCCCAAATTTGTATCTCCAGCCTGGACCTCTGCCCCCAGTTTTAGACCTGTACATCCAACTGTCTGCTTGACGTCACCACTTAGATCAGTAACATACATTTCAATTTTAATAAGTTAAAACTGATCTCTTGATAGCTGCCCTCCTCAAAGAACATTCCAGCAGTCCTCCTCACCTCGTTAATGGTAACTGCATTCTACTAATGGCTCAGGTGAAAAACAAAAACAAAGCCCTGACCAGTGTGGCTCAGTTGGTTGGGTGTCGTCCCACAAAACCCAAGGTTGCCAGTTCGACTCCCAGTCAGGTCACATGCCTGGGTTGTGGGTTCAGTCCCTGGATGGGGCACATATAAGAGGCCGCTGATTGATGTGTCTCACATCAGTGTTTCTCTCCCTCTCTTTCCACTCCTTTCCCCCTCTCTAAAAATAAATAAATACAATCTTTAAAAAAAACAAGAATAAAAAATGTTGGTGTCACTTGATTTCAACTCCTTTCCCCCCACAGCACCCCCTCTCTCCAGCTAATAGGAAACCCTGTCAGTTCCACCTTCAAAAACATCGGGCTCCTTGTTGCCAATCTCGCTGTCACCACCACCGTCCAGAGCACCGCTATCTCTTGCCCAGATGACTGCAGGAACGTCCTAGGTATTTTCCACGCGTCCACCCTTGCCTTGTACAGAATGTCCCTATTAAAATGTAAGTCAGACCTTGTCACTCCGCCACTGGGTGTCCTCCAGTGATTTCTCATCACCTTCAGAGTCAAAGTCAAAGTTCTCTGCAACAGCAACAAAGCTGTATGCTATCTGGCTGCCTGTTACTTCTAACACGTGAGCTCCAGCTAATCCATCTCTTTTCTCTATCCCTTATGGGGAAAACCCCATAGGCTGTCAGCTGCTTTCTCAGCAGCAACCTTATAGGCCAGAAGGTTGTGACAGGGAATATTTAATGTGCTGAACCTACAGCTAGGAACCTAGGAACCTGCAACCTGGGATACTATGTCTGGTTAGGTTATCATTCAGAACTGAGGGAGAGAGAAAGAACTTCCCAGACAAGCAAAAACTAAAGGAGCTTACCACCACTAAACTAGCTTTACAGGAAATGTAGAAAAAAAGCGCCCTGGCTGGTGTGGCTCAGTGGATTGAGTGCCAGCCTTTGAGACAAAGGGTCACCGGTTCAATTCCCAATCAGGGCACTCGCCTAGGTTGCAGGCCAGGTCCCCAGTGGGAGGCACATGAGAGGCAACCACACATTGATGTTTCCCTCTCTTTCTCCCTCCCTTCCCCTCTCTAAAAATAAATAAATAAAGTCTTAAAAAACAATGTAAAAAATGCAAAGAATGAAAACACTAACTCAAAAAGATACATGCACCCTTATGTTCATTGCAGCATTATTTACAATAGCCAGTATATGGAAGCAACCTAAGCGTCCATCAATAGATGAGAGGATAAAGAAGATATATGCATACAGACATTGGACTATTACTCAGCGATGAAAAAGAAGGAAATCATGCCATTTGCGACAACATGGATGGACCTAGAGTGTATTATTGTACATGAAATAAACCAGAGAAAGACAAATACTGCATGACTTCATTTTTATGTGGAATTTTTAAAAATCAAAACAACACAAAAACAGACTCACAGATTCAAAGAACAAACACGGTTGTCAGCCTTGTCTGGTGTGGCTCAATAGATTGAGCACTGGCCTGCAAAAGGAAAGGCTGCCAGTTCAATTCCCAGTCAGGGCACATGCCTGGGTTGTGGGCCAGGTCCCCAGTAGGGGGAACACAAGAGACAATCACACACTGATGTTTCTCTCTCTCTCTCCCTCCCTTCCCCTCTGTCAAAAAATAAATAAATAAGTCCTGGCTGGTGTAGTTCAGTGGATTGAGCATGTGCTGCGAACCAAAGTGTCACAGGTTCAATTCCCAGTCAGGCCACATACCTGGGTTGCAGGCCACAGACCCCAGCAACTGCACATTGATGTTTCTCTCTCTCTCTTTCTCCCTCGCTTCCCTCTCTAAAAATAAATAAATAAAATCTTTAAATAAATAAAAGCTTAAAAAACAATAAACATAGGTGTCAGAGGGGAGGGGGCTTGCAGAGATAGGTGAAAAAGATGAAGGAAAATATATTCAATAATGGTGTGACAACTTTGCATGGTGACAGATGGTTATTAGGCTCACTATGGTGAGCACAGCGTAAGATATATAAATGTTGAATTACTATGTTGTACACCTGAAACTAATATTGTATAACAACTATTATAAAAGTATCTTTTAAAAAAAATAATTAATAACTTTTTAAAAAAACATTTCATGTATATTTAAAAAATATCCATTAGCAAGTAGGGACAAAAACAGAATGATAAAATTCATTATGAAGTATGTGTAAATTGCCTTGACTGGTGTGGCTCAGTTGGCTGGAGCATCGTCCCATAGACTGCAAGGTCACAGGTTTGATTCCCAGTCAGGGCACATGCCTAGGTTGTGAGTTCAATCCCTGTTTGTGGCATGTACAAGGAGGCAACCAATCCATGTTTCTTTCTCACATCAGTATTTCTCTCTCTCATTCCCTCCCCTCTCTCTAAAAGCAATGAAACAAACGTCCTTGGGTGACATATCACTGATTCCAGATTTCATTATACTTAGGAAGTTAAATTATAATTCATTGCTTTATGTTTTGCCTAGAAAACGCTCAAAATTATAGCATTAGGATATTAGTACTATATCTCCTAAACTATATGTTTATCTCTTCAATCATAAAATGATACCTTATTTCCTTCTTCAAAAAAGTTACACATGACTAGAATGCTTAGCAGGCCAGAAAGCAATTTTTCAAATGAAGCTAATCTTTTTCTTTCAGTTGTAGATTCACTTAATATAAAATGACATTGTAAATCATTTCAATTTTACATAGATTACTTTTATAAAACATTTCTAAAACATAATCATTTCATTGTTACAGTGTTACTGATGGATTAGTTATGATCTACCCAAGGGAGCTTGGTATTTCTATTTCCTTTTGAAATACGTGAAGTGTTCGTAAAACTCATCAAAGAGCACAGGAAATCAAAAGGCGTGATAAGAGAGCTCAATGACGTAAACATTGCTGAGGAGTTTTGAAATGTTTTGATTGTTTTGAAAATAATTTTCAAAATCCAATTAATAAAAAGCCGATTGTATAAGATGTGTGCAGTATAAATGCAAGGGAAACTTTAGAAATTTCATTCTAAACACTTGTTCAAGAAGATCTCTCTACAGCAATAAATTTCTCATCATCTTCACATTGTTTATTACATTCAGGTGAGAAGTGTTAATTTGTCTCTTCCTTTTTTCCGCATGTTCATCTTGAAATGTGAAATTCATTCAGTACAGAAAACAACTTAATTTTCATTAAGGCTCTTTAAGACTGTACATCTGCAAAAATATCAAATGATTCAGAGCTGCACCTACTTCAAAAGAAGGATTTCTTTTTTGAAACAAGACAAACAAAGAATACCATGCTATTAATCATTTTCTTAATCCTCCCTGTCTCACTGCTGGTGATTCCTAAAATATAATATATCCTAATATATCCTAATATATAAAGTACTAGAAACCTGTACTTGAACATTGGCATTACTATCAGGAAAGCTTTCTTTACATAATAACGATTCAGTCAGGAGTTGAGTGCTTAGAAATATGGAACTTTGTTGGGTTGCTTTTTTTTTTGCAGTGTCTACAGAAAAAAAAAACAAAACCCTTCTTGTGGTGTCTGGGTCTGCCATACATTCTCAAACTATCACAAAGGAGATTCTGAAAGATCTGAGTGGTTTTCCCAGTGAGCACGAAGAGCAATGGTCTAGTAAAAAAGCAACTTACAGACTGATGCCCAGAGTATGATATCATTTACGTGAAAAAGTTCAAAATACAAACTATTACCTTCTGTTACGCATGCATTAAGTGGTGATGGTTATGGTAGGAAGTGCACAGGGAGTAATTTCTAGAAGGGCGCTGGATTTTACTTTGTATTTTTGACTGCACGATCTTGAGATTACATATGAGCATTATGGAGTAAAGAGATTTAGAGAAAGACCTTTCACATGATTATAGGAAAAAAGGCAAAATGCATCAGAAATTCAGCTTAAAACAAATTTTTGAAAGTGGGTCTAATGAATTAATTTGGAAAGCTAGTGGAGTGTAAATGTGGTTTATGGAGCACTTTTAATTAGTCATGTAAATTATATCTTTCAACTCGTATAACAAGAGTGAGGCCAAGAACACTATTTCCTCTTTACAGATGGGTACACTAAGACTCAGGATAGGGTCTGACTTTCAAATATCGTATCAATATTAAGGGAGTTTGAATTTTAACTCAGCTTTTACTCCAAACTCCATTCTCTCTCCACTGGGTTATACTGCCCCTGATAATTTCATCAACGTTTTGTGACCACCTACTAAAAATCTTTGGCTCTTAAGTGTTTTTATTATTTGAACACTATTATTCTATTAAAAACAACTAAATCTATTACTGTTTGGTTTTTAGATCAAAACAATTATATTGAACAAATATTGTACATATTTACTGTAGAATGGTTGCCAAACAAGGAAGTTGAAGAAGGAAACAAAACTTGTACGTCACCATATCAGTGGAACAGAATCACCGCTGACATCGTGATAAGCATCCCTTCAGGCCCTGCGAGATCACATCTTGATACTGTTTCGTAATCAGATTTTAAGACTCACTCATTCAACAAGTTTTCATTGAAGGCTGAAATGTGTTGCATAACAATACATTGTGAACAGGTTTCCATCACTAAAGAGTATCTATGGTCATACTTGTTATATCATAAAATCTTAAGATAGATCTCTATCATTTTGCTTATTTGATGAAGGATACAAGCTGGGGTTTTGTGGGGGTTTTTTTGTTTTTGTTTTTTTGTGTTTTGGGTTTTTTTGTATACAATGAGAACCCCGGAAGAAATCACATTACTACTTTACTAATAGAGTCTCCGAGTTTCCTGTGGAATCATCTGACATTTTGTAATTTGCTCTGTGTGCTCTGAAGCTGTTTTCTAGGGGTTGGCAAACTGTGGTCCAAGGGACCTACCCTCTCTTTTCGCCAGAGCTTTTATAGATACACGGGCACACTCATTGGTATCTCATATCTGGCTGCTCTTCTGGTCCAACAGTAGAGGTGCTGGCCCGCAGGAATAGTATGGCCCTGCAGGCCTAAAATACTCAATATTGGGCTTTCCCAGAGAAAGTCTGCGGCACCTTCACGTATACTACAACGTGGATTGCTGCTCTGGAACTTCTACGGCCCGCAAGCTCAAGAATCACCACGAACCGCTGATTCCCGGCAGAACTTCCAGGTCTGGGACATGATGCCAGATGCCCGAGTCAGAATCTGTGTGTACACCCTCTCAAAATCCACAAAAATTTTAGAAAATGTGGGGAAAACCCATACTTTACCCAGCCTTTAGATTAACAAGAGACAGGGAACGACTTAAACTTAAATTACCTGTAAGTACAGAAATAAACTCCAAATTCTAGCAGCACTCGCGCTCCGACAAGCCCGCAGGCGCCAAGGGTAGGGGAGTGTGGCTTCAACAGCTCCGTGTGAAATAAAAGTGGGGAGCAAGGGAATTCAACAGAGCAAAGACAAAAGTCACCCCAGTAATAAAATGGTCGACACAGTGTGCTACAACTCGCGTCCAGGAGGTCCTCACTGCATGGAAGGAGCGTGAAGGGGCTGGGGCGGGAGGCGGGGCCTCGAGAACAGCATTTCTTCTGGCAGAGTCAGATGAATCCAGAGGAGATGGTGCCCCTTGGGACACCACGGTGAGGGGAGAGGAGAAAGTCAAAGTGAGGAACATGAAAACTAGGGCTCACCAACACTTTCACCCTCCAAAATTATGAGGTGCATATACTTTTTCTTTAAAACTGTACTTTCATATCTTGGCTGAATTGGGTATTCATATTGTCCATAAAATGCCTAGGAACAGCAAAAAATTAAACCAACTCCACACACAGCCAGTATAAGAACACAAATACAAAAGAAACCCAGTTTGAATATCAGCTGATTGAAATTCTCCCCCCTCAAAAAAAACACAAAATAGGACACTCTAACACAAAACTCTTCACTGAATGATCTATCTCAAACAAGCATGGAGAGACAGTTTTAAAAAACTAGTTAGAATGATAAATTCAAAGACTAAGACTAGATATAGACCAAAATAAAATAAAATAAAATTTTAAAATCTTGGGGAAAATGAAACAAGAATTGAACAAACTCAGGAAAGTAACTGGAGAAAAAGACATAGTGTCTAAAAACTGGAGGATAAACTCTAAGGTGCCCAAGGAAGAAGGATTTCAAATAAAAATTGACTAAGAATCATTGAAGAAAGTGAGTAAAACAGCAAGAGAATGAAACTGAGATAAAGACATTTTAAAAGGGATCAAAGAGGATGTGATGGGAATGGAGAACAGACACACACAAAAATTAAACATACACATACTTGGAATTTTTGAAGGAGAGAAATAAAACAATGGAACAAAACAAGTGTGTAAAATTTTAAAAGTAACTTTTCAGAAGCAAGAAAACTTAATACTGACAGAGTGTACCACATATATCAAGAAAATGGCCTACTATAAACTCAGAGACATATCTTGGAAAAATCACTATATTCCAAAGACAAAATAAGAAGCCTTAGAAATTCCAGGAATAAAGATAAAATTACTTATAAAATAGGTAAGAAAATTAAACTGGCATTAGATTCCTCAAGAGCAATATGCAAATCTTTTTTTAAAGGTTATTTATTTATTTATTTTTAGAGAGGGAAGGGAGGGAGATAGAGAGAGAGAGAGAGAGAGAAACATCAATGTGCGGTTGCTGGGGGTCATGGCCTGCAACCCAGGCATGTGCCCTGACTGGGAATCGAACCTGCGACACTTTGGTTCGCAGCCTGCGCTCAATCCACTGAGCTACGCCAGCCAGGAAAATCTTTTTTTAAGAGCGTCAAAAATATAAACAACTTTATGCCAGAATACATCCAACCCTCTTTAAGAAAAGACAGCAAAGTCTAGCACTCAACAATAAATTATTCACAATGTTCAAAATCCAATTACAAACAGCCATACGTGAGAAGAAGGAGGGGTTACTGCTCCAGAAGCAAAGAAAAATTGGTCCAGTTGCATCAGACCCAGAAATGTGGAACTGGGTACATCCTTTAAAACACCTTTTACAACTATACTCAAGGATGTAAAGAAAAATGTGGACCTAATGAGGTGAGAAATGGAAGCTATAGAAAGAAAAAGCCAAATGGAAATTCCAGACCTGAAAAAGATGACATATCTGAAAGGAAAATAATCCACCCCATGGGGTTACAGGATTACACTGCAAAAGAAAAGATCAGGCATCTGAAGATTCGATAATAGAAATACTTTCGAATGGAAGCTTAGAGGAAGGGAAAGAGTGGCGAGATAAAAAACTTCAGTGATCTTTGAGACAATATTGAATAGTCTAATCTGTGTACAATTTGAATCTCAGAAAAGTGGGAGCAAAAACAGACTTGAAGAAATAATATCCAAAATATTTTCTAATTTGATGAAACTAAAATCATTCCTATCTACAAAGCTCAATAAGCCTTAATCAGAATTAAAACAAAGTAAACAACACCAAGTTCTGTCACCATAAAATTGGTGAAAACTGATGAACTTTCAGAAAGTATTTGGAAAACAAAATACAAGAGCAATCAGCCAAAGATAAGAATTTTCAGAGAATATCATCAGAAACAATGGCAGCAGGAGACACTAGAATGACATTTTTATTTTGCTAAGAGAAAAACCCTCAATCTAGAAATCTATATCCAGCAAAAAAAATATTTTTTAGAATAAGACTTTTGAGGCAAACAGATGCTAAGAGAAATTTTTTTCCCAGCCAGATTTGTACTAAATAAGTATTTATGGAAGTTCGTTCTACTTAAAAAGAAAATGCACGAGGAAAACACACTATATACCACCAAAGGACAAGGAGAAAGAGGAGTGAAGAGGCAAAGGAAGAGGAAGAAAAGGAAAAGAAGGAGGAAGACGGGGGAGGAAAAGCAGGAGCAAGATCAAACAAGCAGAAGCAGACGGAGCCTCCTGTTTTTGTAAATAAATGGGCCTCATACATGTTTGTGTATTTTTCTATAGCTGTTTTCACACTACAGGAGCAGAGTTGAGAAGTGATGACAAAAACCAGTCAACTCTCTGGCTGTTTATAGAAAACGTTCGCTGACCCCCTAGTCTATACGTTTCAGTAAGATGAAAGTGAACATCAGACTGGATATTAAAGGAAGACCGAACCACACTCTGTCTCCGAGAAAATGCTTGAAGTACAGAGGCATACGCAGAAAGATGAAGATGATAGGTCCTGCAAGCGCTAGCCGCAAGAGAGTTCAGGTTGCTGTATTAATGTCAAAGTAAACCTCAGGCAGGTAAAACTAAAAGGAATCAAGAGAGCCATTTCCTAAAGATAAAAACATCAATTCACTTGTAAGACATAACAATTTCAACTGTAGGTGAGTAACAATGGAATCACAGAACACCAAAATACCACAAAGCAAAGCCTCTCAGAACAGAGAGAACAAGAAAAACCCCTAACTGTAGCTGGAGAATATAGCAGACTTGAACCCTATGGACCAACCGACCTAACTGACATCTCAGAAACACTCCTCTTTCGATGACACATGGATGTTCAACAGGACAGACCACGGGCTGGGCCATAAAAAAAGTCTCAATAAGTTGAAAGGGGATTGAAATCAAACAGAGTATGTTCTCTCACCAAAATGGAATTAAATTAGAAATTGATGGCAGAAAGACGTCTGGGGATTCCAAACATCTGAAAATTAAACAACATGTTTCTAAATACATATTTTACTGAATGAAGATGAAAACAGATAGTATCAACATATCTGGATTGTAGCTAATGTAATATTTAGAGAGGAATTTATACCTTTAAGTGCTCATATTAGAAAAGAAGAAAGGTCTAAAATCATTCACCCAAGGTTTCATCTTAACCAGAAAAAAGCCCCCAGCAAATTAAACACAGAGTGTATGTTAAAAGGAAATTGTTCCAATAATACCAGAAATCAATGAAATAGAAAAGGCAAACAATAGAGAAAATCAGCGAAGCCCAAATTGTTTTCTTAAGATCAACAAAGCCAATCAATCTTTAGCTAAATGATTCAGGAAAGAAAAAGAGAGAAAACACAAATTACCAATATCAGGAAGCTACCTAAATGTTCAAACATATGGGGCTGGTTGAATAAACTATGGGGTAGTCACATTACAGAGACCCATAAGTCAGAGTGAAAAATGAGGGAGATCTCTAAAAGAAAAGTGATGTACAGGATGTACTAAGTAAAAAGTAAAGTCTCAAACAGTATAGAGAGGCTTCCTTTGTATAAAGGAAGAGGAAGTAAGAAAACATACATAAATCTGCCTATTTTATAAAAAGAAATAGGGGAGACTTTGCAACTGATACCAAAGAAACATGAAGTATATGAGAAGCTTCCCAGAACAATTACAGGCCAACAAATTGGACAGCCTAGAAAAATGGATAAATTCCTAGAAACATACAACCTACCTGAAATATATAAGGACTGAATCATGAAGCAATAGAAAATCTAGACATACCAATAAGGGGTACATAGACTGAATCAGTAATCCAGAACCACCCAAGAAAGAAACACACAGTAGCAGGTGGTTCCGTGGGTGAATTCCACCACACATTTAAAGAAAAGTTAATGCCAATCCTTCGCAAACTCTTTCATAAAGTAGAAGAGGAGGGAACGCTTCCAAATTCATTCCATGAGGCCAGCATTACCCTGACACCAAAGCTAGACAGACACTACAAGAAGACTACAGACCAATATCCCTGAAGAATATATATGCAAAAATTCTCAACAATATATTAGTAAAATGAATTAAACAGCACATTAAAAGAATCATTCACCATGAGCAAGTAGGAGTTATTCCTGGATGCAAGGATGATTTGATACATGCAAATCAATAACTTTGATGCACTATATTAATAGAATAAAAGATAAAAATCATATGATGATCTCAAGAGATGCAGAAAAAGAATTTAACAAATTGCAATACTTTTTTCATAATAAAAAATGCTCAACAAGCCCTGGCCGGCATAGCTCAGTGGACTGAGTGCGGGCTGCGAACCAAAGTGTTGCAGGTTCGATTCCCAGTCAGGTTACATGCCTGGATTGCAGGCCATGACCCCCAGCAACCGCACATTGATGTTTCTCTCTGTCTCTCTCTGTCTCTCTTTCCCCCCTCTTCCCTCTCTAAAAATAAATAAATAAAATCTTTTTAAAAAATGCTCAACAAATTAGATATGGAAGGAATGTTCCTCAGCATAATAAAAAGCCAAAATGACAAGGCCACAGCTAACATTATATGCAACATTAAAATGTTATAATTCTTTTGTCCAAGATCAGGAAAAAGACAGGGATGTGTACTCTCACCATTTCTATTCAACATAGCACTGGAAGTCCTAGCCAGAGCAATGAAGCAAAAAATAAAAGAAATAAATGAAAGGCATTCAAATTGGAAAGGAAGAAGTAAAATTATTTCTGTTTACAGATGACATGACATTACATGTAGAAAACCCTAAAGATTCCATTAAAAACTGTTAGAATTAATAAATGAATTCAGTAAAGTTGCAGATACAAAACACAACATACAGAAATCAGCTGCATTTCTATACAAGAACAATGAACTGTCTGAAAGAAAAATTAAGAAACCAATCATATTTACAAAAACACTGAAAACAATAAAATACTTAGGAATAATTTCAGCCAAAGAGGTGAAAGACTTGTAAGCTGAAAACTATAAGACAATGATAAAACAAATTAAAGAAAACATGAATAACTGAAAAGATATTTTGTATTTTTGGAAGAAATAGTGAAAATGTCCATACTACCTATAGTTACAGATACAATGTAAACCCTATCAAAATTCTAATGGCAATTTTCACAGAAATAGAAGAAAAGATCCTAACATTTGTATGGAACTAAAAAAGACCCTCAAAAGCAAAAAGATAAGCCCTGGCTGGCGTGGCTCAGAGGATTGAGCGTGGACTGTGAACCAAAGTGTCACAGGTTCGATTCCCAGTCAGGGTACATGCCTGGGTTTCAGGCCATGACCCCCAGCAACCACACATTGATGTTTCTCTCTCTCTCTCTTTCTCCCTCCCTTCCCTCTCTAAAAATAAATAAAATCTTAAAAAAAGCCAAAAGATGAAAGAAAGAAAGAAGAAAGAAAGAAAGAAAGAATTGAAAGAAAGAGAAAATATTGAATAAGAAGAACAAAGCTGGAGACATCACAATACCTGATTTCAAGCTATATAACAAAGCTATAGTAATCAAATCAGTATGGTACTGGCATAAAAATAGGCATATAGATCAATGGACCAGAATAGTGTCCAGAAATAATCACCCACATATATGGTCAACTAATTTTTGACAAGGGTCCCAAGAACACACAATGGGGAGAGAGCAGTCTCTTAAATAAATCATTCTGTGAAAACTGAATATCCACATGCAAAAATATGAAACTGGACCCCCATCTTTTACCACTCACAAAAATTAACTTGAAGATTTAAATGTAAGGTTTGAAACAATAAAACTTTGAGGAAAACAGGGGAAAAGCTCCTTGGCATGTGTCTAGGCAATGATTTCTTGTAGAAGTCACCAAGAGCACAGGCAACAAAAACTAAAATAAACAAGTGGGAGTACATTACACTAAAAAGCTGCACAGCAAAATAAACAATAGTTAAATTTAAAAGCTACCTACAGAATGGAAGACAATATTTGTATACCATATTTATGATGACACTAATATCCAAAATATATAAAGAAGTCACCTTTGGATCCAAGATGGTGGCAGAGTAGGTAGCGGTTACACTCACCTCCCCCCAGGACCTAAACCAGAATTACAACTAAGTTATAGAACAACCAACCGGAATAAACAACGGAAGACTAGCTGAACAGAAGTCTTATAACCATGGATTTACAGAAGAAGCCACACAGAAATTAGTAAGAAGGGTGGAGCTGCAGAAAGGGCTGGCCCCACACCCACGTGCAGCAGCTGGGAATAGGGAGGGACACGCTACCTCCCACAAGTCACGTACCACCAGAGGAGCTTTCAGTGACTGAGCCTAACGAGCAGCCAGCAGGTGGAGGCAGGTGGGGGCATTGGGCCAAGTGAAATAAATCAGACAGAGAAAGAAAAATAGCATATAATCTCACATCTACGTGAATCTAAAAGGAAAGAAAGGAACTGAATTCACAGATGGAGAGAACAAATCGGTGATTATCAGAGACGGGCTGCAAGGGGGTGAAATGGGCAAAGGGGATCAAAAGGTACAAACTTCCATGAGATAAGTAAGTCTTGAGGATCTACAGCACGGTGACAAAAGTTAACAATACTTTATTGTTCTTTGAAAGTTGCTAAGAGAATAAATCTTAACAGTTTTCAACACAAAGGAAAAAATGTAGTAATATATGAAGTAATGGATGTTAACTTACTTTACAGTATTTACATATATCAAATCGTTATGTACCTAAAACGAATACAATGCTATATGTTAACTATATCTCAATAAAATATTAAATTTAAAAAGGCAAAAGAAATGTAAAAATGTTGGTGTTGAAATAATTCATATTGAGGTTGCTAATACCACTATCTCTATTTTTGTGTATATTTACATTTTTTCAGCAAATAAGGTTACAGAAAAAATTATTTAGCTGTCTCCTGACTGGGTTGTGTAAGTTACTGATTGCAACTACACTAAACACTAAAAGTCAGTTCAACATTAAGGCAATGTTTGTTAGGGAAAGAACTTCACCATGTGATTACCTTAACATATAATATAGTGTCCCAAGTTTGTCATAAAAAAATTCACCATAATGAGAAATGGCTGTCATGTTTTGTTATATTTCCTGAGATAAGGTGACCTATTTTTAACCAGACTAGTGGGTAATTTTGAAACTGTAAGCTCAAAAAGTTGGGTGACACATTTCCCTGAATACATAGAAAGACTATTTAATCATTTTGTTTTTATAGGAAAAGCACCTTAATAGACAGCAAAGCTGGTCCCGAGTACGTGGGGAAGCACACAGCTCATGTGTGTGTGTCTGGCAGAACCCCCAGTACAGAGAAGAGCAGGTGCTGTTTCCCGACGACACCTACTTGTGTGCGTCCCAACACTATAGTTAGAAAATGGCTCAGATTTTTTAGTTGTTTTTCCCAGAACTCCAAGATCATCTTCCTGTTTATCTTGGTGGTATGCCTATACTTGTGATTCTTCTGTTCCCTGTAACATATTAAAACGAGATTTTCAGATGAGGAAACAAGAGGTCACTAGCTAACAATCAGATACTTGATTTCCCAAGCAGAACAGATACTGTCTTATGAGTTTTTAACACATTTTTTTAAAGGAGAAATAGGTCTAGTCCCTTTAAGGAATTCTGTTCACTGGCTTTTCTTCAAGTCATCATTTCCTCATTGAATGCAATGAGGAAATTTCCTCCATTGCATACAATCTCAGCTTTGCCTCTTTTAGTAAATTTCCTGTTAGTTCCTCGTGGTTTCTGCTTTATAGTTTAAACATCGCCAAAAGAGCAAAGGGAAGCCAAACAGCGGCTCAGTTAACTTTGTTCCCACTTGGTGTGATGAGAAAACGACAGCACTTTTACTTTAACTCATCCTTCATCTTCTAAGATTGATTAGGTTGGCAGGGGCAGGAAAAATTCTGTAATAATTCTGGCTGTGGGAGAGGCATGCCTTTGTCCTCCCCCAGAGTATTAGGTAACAAGCTACTGATCCTATAACTTAAGAGGGAAAGACACTGATTGTCTTGCTCGTTTCATTTTCTGTAAATGGGCTTAGCAATACCATCAGCTCAAAGTGTTGTTATGAGGATTACATGAGTTAATATTTGCAAAATGCTTGTAACCGAGATTAGAACACAACAATGAGCACCGTGTAAGTGTGAATCCTCTACAACACTTGCAGGGCAGAAACGACAAGTGCTATAATGCTGATGGAGTTCAGAATCTTGTTGTTGAGTTTGTCATTGGCTGTTGCATTGCCAGCAGATGGTTTGGTGAAACTTCACTCGTTTCAAATTAGGTCACAGATTATCAAGCCTGAGTAAGTTAAAATTCTGAAATCAGGAGTCTTTGTCAATATTTGAAATACTTTATATTTGACTGTCCTATCCATCAAAACTTTGTTATATTTGATTATTTTCAAGATACACATGTTCAGTCTGTGATTTTGTATACTTAATTGGAACAAAAGCTAACAAAGGTTTTGACATGAACATTTATTCTTTGAAGTAGCTATCAATGGAGATACATGAAAAGAGCAAGAGATGTAAATACCTATGTAGCAATAAATACCTAAGGTAGTAGGAAATACCTATAGAAATTCTTGGCCTACTTTTATTATCTACAAATAACTAAACAGAAAAATCAAGTGTTTGTGTGGCACTTGTGTAGCAAAAGGAGGCCTAAGTATTAGATTTTATTTGTTTGGGAATTATACCTTACATAATTTATGTGTATCAGAAATGTTTTAAAAGTTTTCTTTCCTAGGCAACTTTTAAGAATTTCTAGATTTCCTGGGAATCTTGATTAGTGCAAAGGGCAGAACTAGCAGTTCCCTTTTCTTTGTTATCCTCTCTCTTAGGGTACGACTCCCAACCCTAGGTTGTCATTGTTTGTTTACCCATCCGCCCTGTGCTGGACTGGTAATCTGTGTGCATGTATTGTAGTATAACCACTTCACTTGTGTGCCAAGGACAGTTTGGCACGTATTAAATAAAGCTCCAGGAGAGTTGTATACACAGCTGAGATAGATCCAGGTCTTGATTCTTTGCAGAAAGTTGGATTTTATTTTGGTCTGGAATTTGAAGCTGTATCTTTATTACCTCAATCTCCCAGAGGCCAAGCTAATTGGAACTACTGTCCTCTTTCATCGGGTAGGAGCCCTAAGATACTGTTTATTTATACAGCAGAATTTAATGATAGTTTGCAGTTCTGTATAGTTCAGGAAAAGTTTTATGCTTTCAGATTCAAGCTAGTTTTTTCTTTAATGCTACAAAGTGGTTATAATAATTCTTCATATTCTTCGGCCTTTGCCCTACACATTTCAGCTCTTGTAAGCGTGCAAGGTTCTTAACCTCATTATAGCATTCAGGGCTGCCGAAGTTATTTGCAGTCTATTCAGGTGATACACAAGCCTAGCACAGCACTGTCCACATTAGCTGGTGTTTAATACAGCTTGCGAAAATCCAAAATCACAGCTCTTTTTATTCTTAAAATAAATGACATGTGGAAAGAAACAACCTTGGCTTATTCTGTAAAACAAAGAATTGCATTAATCAGAATAGCACAGATTCTATTAAGTGATTTTTTTAAAAAAACTAGTAAGTAATCAATGTAGTGATGTTTGTTTATCAAATCCAAATCTCAGGAGTGGTTCCATCACACCGAATTTAAGTGCCTGAATGCGGATATTGCGATGAGCATTGATTACTTTTACTCAGCAGCCAAATATTTCTTCGCGAGGTTTCAAACTCGGGAAGATTTCACAGGGGTTTAAAATGGTAAAAATATATCAAATCTCAATACCTTTAAATTACCAAACGGGGCACAAAAGCTTGAATTAACACCGCAGCAATACTAATTTTTGGTTTTCACCATTTTAGACCTTGCTGAAACAGAGGCTGTATGGGTGTAATGGAAAAAGCAGCTTCGGAATCTGATAGTTCTAACGCCTGGAGTCAGCCCCAGTCCTGCGTGAGACTGGCCAAGTGACTTGACTTCTCTGAATTTCCGTTTCCTCCTGGGCAAAACGAGGGCTGCATGAGCCACTTTGCAACCGAGTGCAGAGCGCGCCTCCAACCTATCGTTCGGTTACACAAACAGCAGCCATCTTACCGCCGCAACTTCGCGTCTGCGCTCGCCCGGCAGGTGGAGAGAGCGTCCGGCTAGCCCGGCCGCCGCGCGGAGCGGCCCCGCCCTCCCACGGCTCGCAGGCCCGCCCCTCGGCGTCCGCGCGCAGGCTCCAGACGCCACCGGCCGAGCGCGTGTGCGCGGCCCCGCCCCCCGGCCCGGCCCGGCCCGCCCCCGCCCTCGCGCGCCCCCCGCCCGGGTCGCGGCGGGGCCGTGGTGTACGTGCCGAGCGCGCCGAGCGAGTGGCGCCCGCACGCCCTGCGCTCCACCACAGGCCGGCTGGGTGCCCGGGACGCGGAGGCGGCCAAGGAGGCAGGTCTCGCGCGCTCGGGCTCGCGCGCCGGAGCGGAGGTTGCCGTCCGTCGCGCAGGCCGCGCTCCCTCGGCTCCCGGGGGCGATGAGGCGCTGAGGCGGCAGCCGGCGCTGCGGTGCCGGACCCGAAGACGAGGAAGCGTCCGGGCCCACGGTGGGGAGCCGGCCTCCTTCTAGCGAGGGGCGGCGAGTGCATGGCGCAGTGACGGGCCCTGCCACTCCGCCCGCTCCCCTGTCCCGGGCGAGGCCGTCCGGCCGCCACCCCTCCTGCTCGGCCGCCGCCATGGCCAATGACAGCGGTGGGCCCGGCGGGATGAGCCAGAGCGAGCGAGACCGGCAGTACTGCGAGCTGTGCGGGAAGATGGAGAACCTGCTGCGCTGCGGCCGCTGCCGCAGCTCCTTCTACTGCAGCAAGGAGCACCAGCGCCAGGACTGGAAGAAGCACAAGCTCGTGTGCCAGAGCGGCGACGGCGCCCCCGGCCACGGGGCGGGACCGCACCCGCACGCCGGCCCCTCGCCGGCCTCCACGGTGCAGCCGCCCAGGGCCGTCGGGGCCAAGGAGGCCCGGAAGGCGACGCCGCGCCGGGACAGCGCCGCCGCCGGGGACGCAGCCAAGCCAAAGGCCAAGCCCGCGGCGGCCGCGTCCCCGCCTCGCGCGGCTCCCGGCGGCCGGGGCCCGGCGGCGGCGGCGGCGGCGGCGGCAGCCGAGGCGGAGCCCGCGAAGGAGGAGGCGCTGGGCCGCTCGTCGCTGTTCCAGGAGAAGGCGAACCTGTACCCTCCGAGCAACACGCCGGGCGAGGGGCTGAGCCACAGCGGTGGCCTGCGGCCCAACGGGCAGACGAAGCCGCTGCCGGCGCTGAAGCTGGCGCTGGAGTACATCGTGCCGTGCATGAACAAGCACGGCATCTGCGTGGTGGACGACTTCCTGGGCAAGGAGACCGGGCAGCAGATCGGTGAGGAGGTGCGCGCCCTGCACGACACCGGCAAGTTCACGGACGGCCAGCTGGTCAGCCAGAAGAGCGACTCGTCCAAGGACATCCGAGGCGATCAGATCACCTGGATCGAGGGCAAGGAGCCCGGCTGCGAAACCATTGGGCTGCTCATGAGCAGCATGGACGACCTGATCCGCCACTGTAACGGGAAGCTGGGCAACTACAAAATCAATGGCCGGACGAAAGTAAGTGCGTGCTCAGCCCCTGCCCGCGACAGGAGCCGCCTAGGGCAGGGAGCGAAGTGTCTCTGTAGAAAAGGGATCTTTTTGTGCAGCACCCTGTTAGGAGAACGGATGGAATCCGTCGGGAGGTGTTTATCCACTTAGCCCCGTTCTCTGTGTCCACTCTTTCCAACCTACTGTCTATCTGCAAACTTCTCTGTCTACTTGCATAGTTCTCTGGCTGAACTTAGGGCCCTTCCTTTAATTTACTTTCTCTCTTTCTCTCCCTCCCCCCACCTCTTATCCTCTCTCACTCAGTCATTGCGCTGTTACTTCAAGCGTGGTTGGAGTTTCAGCCGCCCAGTGGGGGACATTAAAGTACTGCCCCAGCAAGAGCTGGTTCTGCGTCTGCCTTGTGCTTGCATTCGCTACTCCGCTCTCTGGTCTTTGAACCACTCGTCAGATTCTGACCTGCAGAGTGGAATGCTCAGTTCAGCTAAGAATGGCCCCGCTGACCACAAAAAGGTGAATTTAAAGTCAGCATGTGGCCCAGAGAGTCCTCATTTCTGGAAGAGCTTGGCTGCTCCCCTCCCCCTCGCTCGGTCTCTGCTGTTTTGAAACCCACTACACAACCGGGAAAGAAGGGTTTCCGTTTCCAGACCTCTCAGCGTAGGTAGGTTACATTTTTAGCATAGGTTTCCTTTATTTGCTTTGTTAATCCCTCTGTTGAAAAAGAGCTTTTTTGGAGCTTCCTTGGGGGGGGGGTGGCGCAGGGAATTGGAGCAGGAGTGAAGGCTCCTTTGGTGAAATTTGTTTTCTCTTTATAGTTTATCTCCAACAGATTCTTCGGTGTCTACCTACTGATGCCTCCTGCCTCCTCAGTATGATGAACAGTAGGCTCGTTCCTCCTTAATACTCTCTTGCAGTTCTTTTGCATTTTCTTTCCCAGATCTTAATACTCTCTTTGTATCCAGGTTCACTCCAGGCCAGCCCGCTCCACCCTCTTCCTTCATCACTCTCTATTTGATATTGTGAGTTTTGAGAGCTTATCTTAGGAGATTATCACACCCTTAGGTGTTTGCAGGTACCCACTAGGTCTTTCCAGCTGTTCTTTGTGTGCGTGTCAGACCATCTATTTTGGTAATTGTTATGGATGACTCTCAGGTGGTCCGAGAGGCTGCGCATTGGCAGTAAGAAAGTTCTAAACATGAAAATTTTGTGGGGGCAAAATACAGTGCATAGTCTGATTTACACACAGTTGCTTTATTGCTGGATGAAGGCACATGCCTTAACATCGTGCAGTCTCAAGAAAATGAACAGTGGCTTAATACTAAGCTGGAAGAAAAAGGGGGGCTTGATTCCATCTCAGTCTTGGTCTTTAATGAGGACTTCATTTATATGTCTTAAAATCACTTTGTCTGCAGTGTGAGTGTAATCATGAACCTTAGAGTAGGGAAGGAACTGGCTGGAGGGAATATTGATATGACTATTCTGTGAAGACGGACCAAAGTGTGTTGTTGGGGCAGAAGCTGAAGGTGAAATCTTGAAGAAGATGTCCTAAATCCTCCTTGATCTGCTTTCTGTCATTAACTTAGCTTTCCACGGTAAGCTCAGTCCTCTTCTCTCCTACTTCCCCGTTTACACCTGTCCTTTTCAGGGAAGGCACAGCAGTCAGCCTGTCTTTTACAGCCATTGCTTCTCTTGAGGCGGCTGTTAGAGAACAGCCATCTCCTTCCTAAGCTGCCTCAGTGGCTGAAGGGAACGGTAGTTTAGGTTTTCAATTACTTGACGACACAGACGGTTATGCGATAAGGGACTAGATGAAAGAAGGGTGGATTTTAAACTCTTGAATTCAATCTTATACTTAACAGTAATTTGAAGGACGTAATCTTAGGATCTGTAAATGATCTTAGGGAATCCTTTTCATTGTACTTCTTAGCTGAGAGACGTTTTGTTAATCATACATGTTCAATGATGTAATTTAACTATTCCTAAAAAACCCAGAGATGCTTGCTTTGGGGAGATGGGAAGGCTATCAAATTACCAGCCCACATGCAGGGGTGGGCAAAAGTAGGTTTACAGTTGTAATACAAATCATACACTAACCAATGAAGAACACAAGAGTAAACTCTGTGTTTCACGTACTCACAACTGTAAACCTACTTTTGCTCACCCCTGAATATGGAGCAATCACAGTGTGCTGGCACCAGATTAGTTTCGATGCAGACGTGATCGTGATAATCCTGTGAAGTAGGTAGCATCATTCCTAATTTACATTTGAGGGTATTTCAGCCCAGACTTGTCCAAGGCCTACACTTAGGATAATGTGGGGCATTCATACGTAGTTCCTTCACATATCAAGCCCTGTGCCTTTTTTCTTTTTTATCACTATACTACACATACGTTAGGTGGGTTCTCAGGTGAGAACACGTAGATTACTTAGCATACATACTACTGAAACTAAAATTCGGTGGGTGAGTAATTGTTACTGTTGGGCTACGTAGACTTTTGATGCGGGACTATGCAATGTTTATTTCAGATAGTGGCTGAAAAACCACTTCATAGTTGTCCACTTGAATTACGTTCATTTCAACATAGTAACCCTTGAGAGAGGCAGAGTATGGGTACTCTGTACGCTTGCAGAGACGGTCTTCATTTAAGAATTTTATCCTTTGCAACAGTTACTTAAAAAGCTATTGGCCTCAATGTGTAGTATTTCTCCCACTTAGATTTTCACAGCAGCTCTGTAAAATAGGTAGAGTGTTGCTGTGGTACCCCTGTTTATAGATTAGAAAAGTGAGGCTCAGGAAAGTGAGTTCACTTGTTACAAGGAAATCATGTAGCATACCAGGACTTAAATTCAGGTGTCTGACCAAGATTCCGATGTTCTTTTTCGGTCAGGTTATTCTGTTCGGTCTTGGTGTGTGTGTCAGCGCTTGATAATCAGATGATACATGATTGCCTGTGGCTCATTCGGTGCAGGCTTTGATTTCCCCCAAGTTTCTACTTCAGGCATGCTTATCTGGCCACAGAGAGTCCGACTACTTCAAAAGAGGAACTATAAGGGAAGAATGAAGTAATAGGGGAAAAATGGGAACACGGTTATAGCCACCCATATAACTGAGCTTGTTTGCACTTTCTCTGGCTCTTTTTTGGGGGGATCGCCCCCTTTTGCTCTTAAACTGCCCTTTACTCCTTGGTTCTTTCACACACCCTTTCTTCTGTCAAGAAAACTTTCAGTGATGTCCAGTAGGGAGGAACCATGGTCTGCTAATTTGTGAAGAGTAGTGTTCTGTAAGAAACCATAGGTGCCTTTACTTGTGGGTGGAGGAAGAATAGGAAGGCAGAGGACTAAGGACCGTGGGAAAATAACAAACTGTTACTCAGTTGGAGATTCTTAGCCACTGTGAAGGGGGGAAAATTGCCTGTTAAAATAAAAATACTAAAGTCATACACGTATTTTTAGAATTTTATTCAAAACTTTCTCTGCTCAGTTAAGATGTACATAAAGAAAAGGAGTGATAAATTAGCTTGAGACCAATATACCCCAGATTATATTCCTAACATTTTTCGCTTAGTACTGTAGTTGTCATCTCTGGCTGAGTAAGGGTTTTGGAGCAAAGAATAGGATGAGCAGCATTCTGTTACTTTATTATCATTGCTGTGGAGGTGGTGGTGACAGTCCTCTTAGATGTTATGAAGAAAACCAAGCATAACTTCCCTCTGAGTCTACTTCTGCCGCTTTCTCTGCACTCCCAGCATCCGGGGTGTGCAGATTGAAGCACTCGCTTAGTGTTTTAATAACTGCCAGAAGTCAAGAGCAAAGTCTGTGTGCAGACAGGCTGAGGGTATTGGTGCTTCAGTGGTTTTTACAGGGTGCTTTAGAATTTAAGAGCTCCATGTGGACTGAAAAGAGTCCTAATAGGCTGCGACTAAACCGAGTTCAGCTTTTAAAGGAAAACATTTTGTATAGTGAATTAGTTCACATATAAGGTAAATCCTTTCATTTTAAAGAAATTTAAAATAAAAGGGTGTGTGTGTGTGGGGTTTTTTTTTTTTTTGCATGTTTATAACTATTCCCTTATCTGTTACCTAATAAGCCACAAAAATACCTTCGAAACCTTAGTCACAGGAGGTCATCTAAATGTAGGATAGTTGATTTTGTGCTGCTGTTAGATCTGGGTTGGATCCTAGATCTGCCACTGTTTCTGTGTCCTTGAGCCAGTTGCTTAGCCTTCCTGAGCCTCAGTTATTCCATTTGTAAAATGGTGTTAAATGATATCTGTCTTCTGCCTCTCAGCTTGCTGTGAACACATACGTGTAAGAGCACTTTTTTAAGTTGTAAAGCACTATGCAAAACTGTCGTTAACTGTTACTCTTCCCACTTAACATTTTTTCTCTTTTCCTTATTCTTTCTTTAAGAGTTCTATGCTTTTCCTGTCTTTCTCCCTCTTATAAGCTAAAGGAGAAAAGAATGATCACCCATTTTTTACTTTCTTCTCGTGTACACACACACTTTTTTTGAAACAGTAAATAAGTCCCAAGGAGATTAACTGACTTGTTCAAGGTCATAGTATGGCAAAACTGACAGACTGACGTTTAATCATCATTCTCATATCTGTAACTTTATGCTGCACCTCGTAAAAATTACTTATTTCCATTTCACTAGTTTTGGCATATCTTATGCTATTTTTGAGGATTGTTTGAACGTTTATGACTTCCTTTTCCTTCTCCCATGTACTTTCATCATTCTATACTTTTGTTTATCTGACATTCTAGTTTAAATTTTACTCCTTTAGATAATTTCCTCTTACTTCCCCTAGATATTCTTTGTTCAGTTCCTTTCCTCCAACATGGAGGCCATTTTCCCTGAAACAGGGCCAGTCTCCCCCGTTTCCTGAGCAGGAGCTGTCTTTCTGCAGTGATTCTGCTTTGCACATTTGTTCTGTTTTCCTTTCCCTTGTTTTCCTCCGTTAGCCTTGGAATCTGTCCTTGTTCATCTCCTGTTTCCTGGTGCCTGTTCCTTTCTGGTGTGCCTTTGGATGGGTGCTGTCACCTCAGTTTTTATTTAATTTTTGCTTTACTCCTTTCACCTGCCACCAAATGTTTCAGGCTCCCTTTTATTTGAGCAGATTCTTAAACCATTTTCATGGAGGTATTTTACTACCCTGCTTGCATTCTGCCTCTCCCACTGTGCCCTTGTTTTTTGCACTTGAAACATTGTAACTATAGGATGGCATTCAGATCATTTATTGAGCCATATTCATAGCTTGTCTTTGACTCTTATTCCAGCTAAAACCTTTCTGTTCTAACAAACAAAAGGAAAGAAACAAAAAACTAATAGAGATTTAACCAGAGTCTTCCCTTACAATAGATTATTTCATGCCTGTACTTTCTATTCCAAGGTCTGAACTGTTCTGCCACCTTTATCAGAATGTGTTGTACCTCATTATCATACTTTTCCAGAACCAAATCAAAGTTTTATTTTTTAAGGACTTGGATAGCATCTGTAGCCTCTGTTTGCTTATTAAAATCACCATAAAATTTTCAAGTGTTTGGAATTCTTATTTTCTTTATCATTGTCCCAAATCCCACTCTTTACCAAAGGAAAATACACGTACTTTTGGCCCCTCCTGACTGTTTTCTCCTGAGTCCCGCTTTGATAATATTTCATTCATTTGTTCATTCAGCAATATGAAGTAAGTATTTTCTATGTACAGGCTCTGTTTTAGGAGCTAGGAATACCTGAACAACAGGAACAGAAAAGCCCACGTTCTCATGGAGCTTAAATTCTGCTTGAGGTGGATGAGGTATCGAGAGAGACAGTCAGTACATATGTTTAAGTAACACGACATGGTAGGTAGTCATTGTTAAGATAAAAAATAGACAAGGACAGAGGTACTCGGAGTAGTAGCTGCAGATGTGGTGAGAATTAGCTGGGTTCTGGATATAATTTGAAAGTAGAGTCAGTGACCTTTGCTGGTGGATATGTGAGGTATGAGAGAAAGGAAGAAGTCAAGAACAACGCCAAGGATTTTGGCTCTAGCAGTTGGAAGGAAATAGTTATTATTTTATTTTGCTTGACTCTTCTGCTTGTCTTCTCTTGCCCCACTTTTTCAGTTTCCATTTATAGCAGCTTGTGGACACTCACTTCGCAGCCAAAGCCTGAACAAAAAAGTTCGCTGCTCTCCTCTTCCACATTCCTTCCCATTGGCTGTGCTTCCTGCCCCTGCTGTTGCCCTTACAGCCCCGTCCTTTCTTCTCCAAAGGCCTTGGGGCTTCTTCGCACACTGTGCTCCTCAGCTCTGCCACTGGGGCTGCACCGAAATTACCGCTACAGGAGGTTTCGCAGCACTTCTGGTGCCGACCACAAGACTGTCTGTGCTTTTTGCATGAACTCACTTAAGATGGCTTGTGGCTACAAATCCACGTTTAAAAGAATTACACAGATTCCGGGATTCAGGGAAACACAGGAAAACTGAAGGGTTCAGAGAAGCAAGCATGGATATAGATTAGAAGTCAAAGTAAATTCAGAAGTAACACATTTCATTTAAACATGCTGTTGAAAATAAAACTGCTATAGAAAATCGAAACGAGGCAGAGTGACCACAAAACGTCCAGAATAATTCTGTTGACATACAGATACAAAAGACAGTGTGATAACTTCCTGAAGTAGTAAGCAAAGAAGGAGCGAGTTTATGATACTTGATGATCTGAAAAGATACCAGAGAAATACAAGCCCTCATCCTCTTGATGTGGAGCCTGACACTGGAATTAGAAATGAAAGTACCAGCTATCAAATGGCAACTGATAGTGTTAAAATTAGAAATATAGTATCCTGGACTTTTAAGCAAGCCCTGCTTTGGACTCCAGGGCAAGGGGGTGTCACAAAAGTGTGGGTAAGTTATCATGTGTGGAGTGGTTTTGAAAAATTAAAACCTGAAAGGTTGGCAAGTATAAGAGCCAAAAACAAAAACATAACTGAAAGGTCAGTCATGAGCTTATGGAATCCAAGAGCCTATAATCTTAATTCAAACAACTTCGATTTAAGACTGGTTTTTTGTATAATAAAACCTAGGTTGGAATGACCACATCTAGTCAGGTAACTGCAATAGTCCAATCAGGAGTTTGAAGAGTTAAAAGACTGACTCTGCATCTCAATTTTTTTCTTATTAACATTGGTACTCAACTCATCTACAAATGGCAAACAGAGCTTCAGAATAACCTGAATGAAACAAAATTTACCATGAACTGAATAGTTAAAGTTGGGTGATGAGTGGATTGTTACACCATTCTCTCTACCTTGTTATAGATTCAAAACTTTTCATTAATAAAGAAAGGTTTTAATGGGAACAAGTTCTGAGTCTACACTTTGGTCATATAATTATTCTCTTTTCTATTTCTGGGCATTCATTTTTACCTACTATTACATCTTCTACTGACTTCTGTTAGCCCTACTCTGAAATAGATGTCTTGCAGTTTACTTTTTAATTAGAAAACGTAGTGATTTCCCTCAAAAGACCAGATCTCTGTGCTGCCTCAATTGTCCTTGGAGCCATCCACCTCTAAAGCCTCTGCTCATTCATTTACAAGCCGGTGTGAGCCTTTCCGTTATTTTTCTCTTTATATTTTTCAGAATTTTTCTTCTTTTCTCAACTTGTAACTGTAGTTTGCTTTTTTTTTCCTTGAAGCTCAGTTCTTAGCTTTCTGCTCGTCACTGTCAGAAGATACATGTAGGGAGAACTTGCAATATCTGTATTTCTGGACTTTTCTCAGCTTATATTAGTTACCTGTTGCTACATAAAACCCACTACCCCAAAATTTAGTGACTTAAAACAACATACATCTATGTTCTCAGTTTCTGTGGGTCAGGAACCTGAGCACAGCACAGCTGTACCCTCTCTTCAGTCCTTTGGGTTGCTGGGCTGAGGACCTGAGTTCCCTGCCATGTGGGCCTCGACAGCACAGTTACTTGATCCTTCAAAATACGCAAGCCAAGTAAAGAGTCTGCTGGCAGGACTGACGTCCCAGTCTTCTGTAATCTAACCACCGAAGTGACATCCCATCACCTTTGTGGTGTTCTTTGGGTTAGCAGCAAGTTGCCAGATTGATTGCACACTCAAGGGTGTGAATACCATTTCTTAGGCTGCTTCTTCCTTTGCTATGTCTGCCCTTGAAATATGATTGTTCTTAATGGCCTGCAATTTGTTTTTTCTTTTCCTCTGGTTTGTACTTTATTCTCCGTGGGCGAGCTCATGCGCTCATGGAAACACCAGTTCTTAAGGTAGCTGGCCCTCTGATTTGAGGCAAATTTTCTAACGGAGCTTTCGCATTGATATAATTGGAGTTAATAGAAGTACCTAATTCAGTATGGTTTGTTGGAAGATAGAGAGGCAGTACCCAAGAAATGCTCAGCAGACCATCAGTGCTCCTTTACAGTATTAGCTGTAGCTATACTAACAGTGAGGGGAGGAGATGGAGGGGGAGAACACCCATGACTTCAGCTGCTGGGGTGTGTTAAAGCTGGTCCCGTGTTTGTGAGATGTCCAGGATCCTAGGGGAGCTGCTTAGAGGAGACCTAAATTGGTCTGCAAGCCGGAAAAGCTTTCCTTGAAGTGGGAGTAATTAGACTGAGAGTTCTGAAGGGCGAGGCCTTGCCAGTGGAGTAAGTCCATTGTAAGTCTCCAGGTCTGCAGAGAACGTGATTTAGCATCCCTTTGTCAGTATATAAACTTAGCTTATTTAAAAATGACTACTCTTCTGTCTCTTAATCCTCATTCCCATTTATACTTTCCTATTTAAACCCACTTTCATCTCTGTCCTAGATTATTATACAAGCCTAATTTTGTTTTGCTATTACACCTTTCCAGTTCATTCTGTCCATCACTTTTGGTGTTATCTTTCCAAAACAGATCCTGTCATTCTGCCGCTTGACAATGCTTGTTCCTCCCAAAATCTTGGTATGATGAGCAGCTTTTTTCAAAGAACATTGCATCGTTTCCTACTTGTAGGTTCCATTTTCTGCCTCTGTGTATTTCCTTGGCTCTTTCCGTGTGGAAAGGTGGTAGGGAGGTTTCTCTAACTTGCTTCTTGTCCCAGTCCCTCTAAGCAGAACCACAACTCCATTCTGTCTGTGGCTGTGGCATGTCTTATTGCTGGTGGGACCCCTTTATAAAGGTGATTTCCTCTGCTAATTGTGAGCCACTTTAGGGTGGGACCCTTGTCCTTTTTATGTTGGTATATGCAATTTATTGTGCCTGCGCTCAGTGTTATATTTGAATTTGCACTGCACCACCCTACTTGGGATTTTAATCACTTTATACCTGGGTTGTTACACAGAATTATATCTTTTCCCTTAATTCATTCTTCTCCAGGTACTACCTACATTCATTTTATTTGAATTTACCAGTGCTTATAAAAATCTTCCTCAAAAGTCTCCCAAGATTTGTTTAGAGGCTACAGTTGGATTCTTACTCATTTGATGCTGACAGTTGCCCAGGCCCAGTGTAGTTTGTTACTCTTCTTTGGAATACAGCCACCACTTCAGCCAGGCTGTTTTCCTCCTGGTAGTTCTCCTCCTCACTCCTGCCAGCACATCTGTGAATTCTTTGGTTTATGACTCCCACACCCTTGCCCCAGCCATGCAGGCCTCATACATTCTTTAGGATCCAGCTTGAGTCCCATTTCCAAATACTCCCTCAACTCGGCCTTCATTGAGCCCTCTTTTCTTGCAAACTTGTATGCCTTTTATTCCTGAAGGGTCCTCTCTAGAACATTGTAAAGGCAGGAGAGATGTTTTATACTGTTGTCTTCTGCAAGACACCTTTTGTTGTTGGTCTTGTTGACACTTCGTGACTGCCTCTGTGGACCCTCCCGGTACCTCTGCGTCCCCTTCTTCCAGTCTAGTTTCTAAAACTACGGTGAGACTTTGTGAAAGTCTGTGGGGGTTTGTCCTATTGTGGTCAGCTCTTCGTTCTCTGCTTACAATGCTGTTTCTAGTCCCTATTTTCCAGATAAAAATAACCCAGACCAACATGGCCTAAACTATTTTTAACTCCAGATACTGGGACAAAGGTCTGCTCTGAAGGTGAAATGAAGTTTTATGCCACTGCCTAGGCCCAGAGGCAGTTGGTCAGTTTACAGATTGTGGTGGAATCCTGCCCATCCATGAATCTTGAGGGGACAATGCCTGAATATCTTACTTCCCCTCACCCCCACCAATGGCATCAGACTTGCCAAGGATCACGTGTCATTTCAAAACAAAGAAACACAACGGACATGATGTCGAAAGCAACCTCTTGAGTACTCTTCTGGATGCCCTGGGAGAAGCTTGTGGCTAGCAAGCTGACCCAAAGCTCAACATCAATGCCCCATGATTGATGTGCAGAGTAGAAATTTTCAAGAGCAAAATTATAAGCTTCTAAAATTATCGTAGTCTTGAATTGGCTTTAGAACCATAAGTTACTCAGATTTTCAAATACATTAAAGGAGGTTTAAGAGTTATGTTTAATAAAAGAGGACGATATGAGAACTATTTCTGACCAGGAAACCTTCAGCTTTAACTCCATTCAAGCATTTAATCAGCTTCATGGGAACAGTTGATTTTTAACTGTTAGAAGAGGGCACTGGTAGTGCTGGTGGCAGAAATCGGACCGTGTAAGGTCATTCGAAATTGGTCTTGAAATGTGTACAAGCATTTTTATGCTTAAAAAGATTTCACATCCCAATTTTGCTTAATTTTTCTATTTGAAATGTGTTTTCATTCTCTGTGTGCAGTTTTTTTAATTGGTAAAGAAAATAGCCTGAGATTTAATATTTACCACAGATTATTTATGGTTGTGTTTTCGGGTGGTTACAACCCAGTGTATTTTGGAATCAAATTCCTTGAATAAAGAAAATTTCAGCTAAAAATTATGTATGATAATAAATAGCATCCCTTCCCAAAAGCTTACAAGGTTTTTTTTTTCAAGGTAATTCTGTTAGTGGTTCTTAACTCTGTTTTGCCTCCAGGCCCATTAGGAACCTAATGGAAGCTGTATACCTTCTCACCCTAGAAATGAGGTTACACGCAGAACTTTGCTTATAATTAAGCCCATCCATAGTCTGTACATTAAGAACCCCTGTTATGTGAAAAACAAAACAAAACGAAAGTGTTTGTAAGCATTTCATGTCTGTAACAGTAGAACAAGGCTTGTGTGTTACTCAGTTGCTCTTCTTGCCCCTTGTCTGTGGAACTATGGTTTGCTTCCCTCTGCCTGCCTATCCCCACAGCAGCCAACTTGTTAGAATTGGTTGAAAGGGTATACGTTACAACTTAAAACTGGTGGTACTGTGTATATGTACAGACTCCTGAAAGATGTTTGCCTTGTACAGTCTGGCTATAAAATGAAACAAGTTAATTGGTATGTACCATGACTTTTTTTAAAGATTTTATTTTTAGAGAGAGGTGAAGGGAGGGAGAAAGAAAGGGAGAGAATGATTGGTTGCCTCTCATAGCCCCCAACCAGGGACCTGGCCCGTCTGTGCCCTGACTGGGTTGGGAATCAAACCGGTGACCTTTCAGCTTGGTGACCTTTCAGCTTGCAGGACGGTGCCCAACCCACTGAGCCACACCAATCAGGTCTGAACCTTATTTTTAATTAAAAAGAATCTGTTGTTGCTTGGGCAGCTGGCACATAACCTTGGCACTGTGAGAAAAGAAACTGGTCAGACTACAAGGGCACCTTGAACTGAATTTCAGGTACTTGTTTTGCATCATGAGTAATGAAGTAACGCAGACTGAGGGACACCTTCATCAAAGGGTCTTTCTCTCTCTCTCCATACCCTCTCCCCCTTAGCAGAATGAAGTCAATGGCAATAAATATTTTATTCATAATTATTAATTTAATTATTTAAGGTACATTTTAAAATTTGAAACCTTTAGACGTTAATTTTATTTACTATTTATTTGTTATGAGTTTATTTGAGCCAAACTGATGACTTGTACCAGGGTGCAAGATCTCAGGTGCTTCTGGATGTTCATGTTAAAAGCTAGTCATGTATACAAATAAGCTAGTACCTGGTCAAAAGATTGGATCAAATCTCATACAAATGAGCTTATACTTATTTTATAGTCTTTATTTATGTAAACATAGATTAAATGTTTTGTAATTTGTTGCTATTTTTATTTACCATATAGTCTATAATAGGAGACTTTAAAAACAAAATCCTAAAATTCTTTCCTAAAATAATGTGGAATATTGGGGTGGGTAGATAGTTTTCATTCATGTTTAAAGGCTTCTTTACTCTTAAACTATCATCTTGTGGATGTTATCAATTTGTAGAATTACTTTGGTGCCTTCACTGTTGAATTTGATTGATTTAATAATTTAGTCAATGGGAAGTGCATTTTAAGAAGTTTGTGTTGCCCTTGATTTAAGAAATTGCTTGTAGATTCCACATTTTTTTCCTAAAGTTGATCATTCTTAACATTTTTAATAGTTGAAACAAAATCATTTAGATGTGAAACACTATATTAAACATATAGGAAGTAGCATTTTATGTTGACACTGGATAAAGTTATTTTATTCATTTACAAAGAAAATAAAGCTATTTGAAAATAAGAAATTGAGACGAAAGTAAAGTAAACTACATGTATCCATGTCTTTTTTTGAAATATATGCTATTTAGATATTATAGAAAAGTAATTGCTCTGAGTTATCTAATACTTTGAATTATTTAATATAGCCTAAATACTTGTTAAATTTAGCACTTACTATCTTTTCAGTTTGGGAATTGTGTATATATCATAACTATAAAAAATCTTACATATGGAAAGAGAGCTGCTTTGTTTGTGACTTTATATATTTTCTGAATATAAAAATAATACAGCGCTTCAAAATACATGAAGCAGAAGCTGGCAGAATATAAAAGGGCAGTATCCAAATAAAGTATAGGTAGAGATACTTTGTTTTAGTAATTGTTAGGACCAAGGAGACAGAAAATCAGCGAGGGAACAATAAAAGACTTTGAACACTATCAGCCAGTTTGACCTAATTGACATCTGTTGAACACTCCTTGAAATGACAAAATTAGATACGTTCTTTGCAAGCACACATGGAAAATTCACCAGAATAGACCCTATACTGAGCCATAAAAGAAGTCTTAATAAACTGGAAAGAATTGAAATCATTCAGAGTATGTTGTTGGGCCACAATGAATTAAATTAGAAATAAGCAGTAGGAATCTTGCAAGTCCATATATGTGGAAATTTAACAACACGTTACTAAATAAACTGAGTCACAGAAGAAATAGGTACATACAGATTTAAAAGAATTATTTCTTTGTAGAGAGAGGGGAAGGGAAGGAGAAAGAGAGAAACATCAGTGTGTGGTTGGCTCTTGCCCCTCCTACACTGGGGACCTAGCCTGCAACCCAGGTATGTGCCCTGACTGGGAATTGAACCTGCGACCGTTTGGTTCACAGTCTGGCACTTAATCTACTGAGCCACACCAGCTAGGGCAAGAGAAAACCTTTATGATGTTGAGATAGGTAAAGATTTTGTAGGACAAGGAAAAAAAAAGAGCGATAAGAGAAAATAATTGACAAATTTGATTTTAAACATTAAAGCCTTTTGCTTACTGAAAAATACCCATTTATTTTTTATAGGGCTTTTAAGATGTTTAATGCAGTGCCTGGCAATAATAGGTCCTCTGCCTCATTGTAGTTGCTATAGTGATTATGATTACTTTAAATGTAATACTGATAATTTTACTTACTAAATTTTATCTTTAAATTACAGCTGACATTCATTATTACTTTATATTAGTTTCAGGGGTACAGCATAGTGACTAGGCAATTATATAATTTATGAAGTGATCCCCCAGTAATTCCAATAGCCATCTGGCACCCTGCGTAGTTACTACAGTATTATTGACTATGTTCCCTATGATGTCTTTTACATCCCTGTTACTGTTTTGTTTTGTTTTTAAGATTTTATTTATTTTTTTAGAGATGGAAGGGAGGGAGATAGAGAGAGAGAGAGAAACATCAGTGTGCAGTTGCTGGGGGTCATGGCCTGCATCCCAGGCATGTACCCTGACTGGGAATCGAACCTGCGACACTTGGGTTCGCAGCCCGCGCTCAATCCCCTGAGCTACGCCAGCCTGGGCTCATCCCTTTGACTGTTTTTTAACTATCAATTTATATTCCTTAATGCCTTCGCCTTCTTCACCCAGCCTCCTTCCCCTCACCCATCTGGCAGCCATCATTTTTTTTTCTCTGTATCAATGAGTCTGTTTCTGATTTATTTGTTTATTTTGTTCTTTAGATTCCAAATATAAGCGAAATCTTACTGGTTTTGTCTTTTCTGTCTGACTTATTTCCCTTAGCATATCCTCTAGGTCCATCTATGTTGTCACAAATGGTAAGGTTTTATTTTATTTTTCATGGCCAAGTAATATTTCATTATATATATATACCACATTTTCTTTATTCACTTGTCTATTGATGGGCACTTGGGTTGCTTCCATGTCCTGACTGTTGTAAATAATGCTGCACTGAGCATAAGGGTGCACATATCTTTTCGAATTAGTGTTTTGAGTTTCCTCAGACACATGCCCAGAAGTGGAATTGCTGGGTCATAAGGTACTTCTGTTTTTAATATTTTGGAGGAGCCTCCATACTGTTTTCCACAATGGCTGCACCAACTTACATTCCCACCAGCAGTGCACAAGGGTTAACTTTTCTCCACATCTTCACCCAAACTTGTTGTTTGCTGAATTATTGATGATGGTCATTCTAATAGGTGTGAAGTAATATCTCGTAGTTTTAATTTGCATTTCTCTGATGAGTGATGTTGCATTTCTCTAGTTAGAAGTGTTAAGCATCTTTTCATATATTTGTTGGCTGTATGTATGTTCTCTTTGGAAAAGTGTATTCAGGTCCTCTGCCCATGTTTTAATATTTTGGGGGGTTTTGGTGTTGATTTGTAAGATAAAATTTATATCTTTATAAATTTTAGATATTGACTTTTTATCACATATACAGTTGGTGAATATCTTCTCCCATTGAGTAGGCTTTCCCTTTGTTGATGGTTTTGTTTTTTGTTTGTTTGTTTTTTGTTTTTTTGCTGTGTAAACTTTTTAGTTTCATATAGTCCTGTTTTTTTATTTCTTTTTTGTTTGTTTCCCTTGGCAGAGGAGCTATATCAGGAAAAATATTGCTAAGACAAATGTCAGAGTTTACTGTCTATGTTTTCTTTTAGGAGTAGGGTTTCAATCTTACATTTAAGTCTTTAATCCATTTTTAGTTTATTATTGTATGTAGTATATAGGGTTTGTTGTTTTTGTTTTGTTTTTTTTTTTTTGCATTTATCTGTCCAGTTTTCCCAACACCATCTACTGTCTTTACCTCTTTGTATGTTCTTGCCTCCTTTGTCATTTATTAATTGATCACTTATGTGTGGGTTTATTTCTGGGCTCATTATATGTTCCATTGATCTACGTGTCTGTACATCCAACTTTGTTCTTCTGTCTCAGGATTGCTGTGACTATTCAGGGTCTTTTGTGCTTCCATATAAATTTTTGGATTATTTGTTTTAGTTCTGTGAAAAATGCTGTTGGTATTTGGATAGGAATTGCGTTGAATGTATAGATTGCTCTGGGCAGTATGTACATTTTAATGATGTTACTTATTCCTTTCTATGAGCATAGTATGTGCTTCCATTTATTTTTATATTCTTGAATTTCTTTCTTCAGTGCCTTACTTTCTGAATATAAGTCTTTTACCTTGGTTAAATTTATTACTAGGTATTTTATTTTATTATTTTGTGATGCAGTTGTAAATGTTTTTTTCCTTAATTTCTCTGATAGTTCATTATTGATATATGAAAATGCAACCGATTAATTTTGTGTCTTGCTACTTTGTTGGATCATTTATCAGTTCTAGTAGTTTTTTGGTAGAACCATAAGTTCTGTCTTTACAGTATCATGTCATCTGCAAATAATAGTTTTACTTCTTTGTTCCCAATTTGGATGCCTTTTATCTATTTTTTTTTTTGTCTGATTGCTGTGGCTAGGACTTCCAATACTATGTTGAATAAAAGTAGTGAAAGTAGACAACTTTGTCTAATTCCTGATCTTAAGGAAAAGGCTTTTAGCTTTTCCCCACTGAGTATGATGTTAATTCCAGGGTTGTCATATATGGCCTTTATTATGTTGAGGTATGTTCCCTTTATTCCCACTAAGATCTTTTTCATAAATAGGTACTGGATTTTGTCAAATGTTTTTCTGCATCTGTCGATATGATCATATGATTTTTATCCTTCATTTTGTGTAAGTGGTGTATCACATTAATTAATTTGCAGATACTGATCCAACCTTGCATCCCAGGAATAAATCTCACTTGATCATGGTGTATGGTTGTTTTTAATATATTGTTGAATTTAGTTTGCTAATAATCTGTAGAGCATTTTTGCATCTATGTTCATCAGGGCTGTTGGCCAATAATTTCTTTTTTGTAATGTCTTTGTCTGCTTTGGAATCAGGATAATGCCAGTCTTGTAAAAGCAAGCTTGGGACTCCCTTCTCTTGAAATTTTTGGAATAGCTTCAGAAGGATAGGTGTTAATCCTTCTTTCAGTGTTGGTAACATTCATCTGTGAAGCCATCTGGTCCAGGATTTTTATTTGTTGGAAGTTTCTGATGACTGATTCAATTCCATTAGTCATAATTGGTCTGTTCAGATTTTCTGTTTCTTACTGATTCAGTCTTAGAAAATTGTATGTTTCTAAGAAGTTACCCATTTCTTCCAGATGTTGTTTGGTGTATAATTGTTCATAGTATTTTCTTATAATCCTTTGTATTTCTGTGGTGTCAGCTGTCATTTCTCTCCCATTTCTGATTTTATTTATTTAGGTCATCTTTCTCTCTTTTTTTTTTTTCTGTTGAATCTAGTTAAAGGCTTATTAATCTTCTTTATTTTTTCTCAGAACCAGCTCTTGGTTTCATTGATGTTTTATCTCTTTTTTTAGACTCTACTTTGTATTTACTCTCTGATCTTTATTATTCTGTTCCTTCTGCTCACTTTGGGCATTGTTGTTCTTTTTCTAGTTCCTTTAGGTGTAAGGTTAGGTCATTTACTTGAGAGATTTTGTGTTTCATGAGGTAGGCCTTTATTGCTGTGAATTGCTTTCACTGTATCCCATAGATTTAGGGTTGTTGTGTTTTCATTTTCAGTTGTCTCAGATATCTTTTTAATTCTTCCTTGATCGTATTGTTAACTCCTTCATAATTTAGTAACATGTTATTTAGCCACCAAATGTTTGTGCGTTTCTTTTTCTTGTAACTGATGTCTAGCTTTATACCATTGTGGTCAGAGAACATACTTAATATAATTTCAGAGTTTTAAAAATTTATTGCAATTTGTTTTGTGACCTAACATATAGTCTATCTTGGAAAATGTTTAATGTGCACTTGAAAAGAATGTATATTCTGTTGCTTTGGGATGAAATGCTCTAAAAATATCAGTTAAATGCATCTGGTCTAATGTATCATTTAAGGCTGCTGTTTGTTCCCTTGTTGATTTTCTGTCTGGAAGATCTGTCTATTGATGTCATTGGGTTTAAGTCCTTTTATTATGACTGTGTTACTGTCGACCTCTCCCTTTGTGTTCATCGGTATTTGCTTTACATATTTAGGTGCTCCTGTGTTGAGTGCATAAATGTTTACAAGGGTTATATCCTCATGTTGGATTGATCCCTTTGTCATTATGTAATGTCCTTCTTTGCCCCATTGTAGCCTTTGTTTTAAAGTCTATTTTTTTCTGATATAAGAATTACTCCCCCAGCTTTTGAAAAACACCATTTTTTTAAGTCAACCCTTTGGGAGAAAACACTTATAAAACATGTATCTGATTTAAAAAAAAAACACTTGTATCTAGAATGTATAGAAATATAACTCAATAATGAGAAGAGGGACAACCCAATAGAAAAGTAGGCAAAAGATTAGATATTTCACAAAAAAAAGACACATGCATGACCCAACTATCCATGAAAAGATTCTTAAACATCATGGGTTGCTAGGAAAATGAAAATTCCAAGCACACTAAGATACCAGTATGCATACATACACTAAAATTTAAAGTATTGACAGTACCAAGTTTTGACACAGGGATGGGCAACTGGAATCCTCATACACTGATATGTTCATTACTTGTGGGAATGCAAAATGGTACGGCCACTTTGGAAAGCAGCTGGCTGTTTCTCCTACAGTTAAATCCAGACTCATCACATGACCATAAGTAGCTGAGTATTCGAAGCTGAAGTATTTACAAAGAAATAAGAATGTCCACACAAAGACCTAAATATACTATTCATTGTTATCAAAAACAGGAAACAACCCACGTGCCCATATTCTGGTGACTAGATAAATGTGATACATTATACAAAGGGACAGTGTTCAGCAGTGACACGTAATGAACTGCTGTTTTATGCAACAAGGCGGGTGAATCTCAGAACCACTATACTAAATGAAAGATTATATCATAAATATTTAACTACTTGTGGAAGTTTGGGTGATTTCTAATTTTTTGCTGTGACACGTAATTGTTAGATATTCTTAAAGGTATATGTACATTTTACAAGATTTCTAAATAAAATTTCTAGTAGAATTGTTGGGTTAGAGAAGATTATAAAAATCTTATATTGCCAACATTTACCAAATGCTTCTTAAGAAGCAAGTAGTCTTTCTACTCAGATTATCTTCTTTAATTCTCACAACAACCATATGAGGCATAGTTACTATTTTCGTCATTTTACAGTTGAGGAAACTGAAGCACAGAGAGATTTTTTTTAATGGTCCCATATTACACGGCTAGGAAGTTGCAGAGCCAGGGCACAAAGTGCTTGGCTTCCTGGCTAAGACGTGTGAAGTGTATGTTTTTATGTGTACATGTTTTAGGGGATGTCGTATTTATTTTCAGGTCTCCTGCTTGGTCTTACTCTATGCATTACAGAAATTTCTTAATTTTTTAAAAGATTTGAAACTTATTTTTAGAAAGAGGGGAAGGGAGGGAGGAAGAGAAACATCCAGGTGAACGAAACATCAATTGGTTGCCTCTCCTACGCACCCACGAAAAAAAGTGTGATGACTGATAGCTCAGACGTCCGAAGGACATTTCTTCAGTAAGGATGTAGTAGGTGATACCATCTGCATTTACTTGGTCATCATGTGCTTGGTCCTCAGTGCCCTTAAAATATGACATGTACCTTCAAGTGCTATTCTGAAACTAATCTTTTGAAAGTTGTTATTCCATCTTGTAAAAGGACCTGTTCTTTTCTCTCCGAAGCCACTCTATAGCACTTGACCTAAAGCTAGTATTCAGAGTCAGAATACCTGCCTGCATTCAAGACCTAGCTCTGCCATTGGCTAGTTGTGTGATGCCAGCAAGTTATCTGCCTTGTTTTCACATTAGTTTCATGGAATAACAATGGTACTTACGTCATGATTGTGGAAAGGACTAACGTCATGATTGTGTACCTGGTACACAGCTATCAGAATTGTCACCTTTGTTTTTCACCCTGCTCCTTGTCCTTTTCTCTGTGATAATGGGGTTTGACCACTGGCTTTGATATCAACTAGACCTGGGTTTCACTTCTACGCCTGCCACACATTAGCTGTATAACCTCAGAATGTATCCTGAATCCATTCCAAGCTCAGCTGTCTGATCTGCAAGAAGGGGGTCATTCCCTTACTGCAGGATGGCTGGGAGGATGAGAGAATGCGGTTAGGAAAGGGTTTGACTCACCAGTTGTGGAGTGAATGGGATCTGCTGCTCTGCTGTCATTTCTAGCCTGCCTCACCGCTTGATCCCATCCAGTTTTGTGTCTGCAGGCTCCATCACTGGTCTGCTGACTCTTAGTTCTGTTTCTCTGGTTGGGTTTCCTTCTCTCACTGTTAAGGTATATACTTTCTGTGTGTCTTACTGGTATTTTAGAGGTTTTGTATCTGATACGAAACTAATCGTTACTCATCTTCTCTCTGAAACTTGCTCTTTTGTGTGTGTTTTGGAATTGTTGAGTTTAACATGCCCGTGTACATGTTAGTGGGAGTTAGGTTTTTTTGGTCTGAGTCTCCAGAAAGCCATCTGGGCTGTCATGGTCAGCATATAGATAGTATCTGGAGCTCCTGGGTTGAATGCGGTTCTCTGGGTGGGGGAATTTTGCTTAGCATGAGTAGTGCTAATTACAGAAGCCTTGGGGAAAACAGAACCTTTCATTTGTGGAGAAAGGGGAGGTGGGGACAGTAAGTTTTAAAAAATAGGAAAAAAAATAGAAATCAAGGCTGTTTTAGAAACCAAGGAGGAATAGAGGAATAAGAAGATCAGTGGTATCAAACACATCAGAGGGTTAATTGGGATTAGGACAAAAGACATGCATTGCTTTAATTAAAAAGTGGGGAGGGCATAATTGGGGACCTGGCTATAGCAATGGAGTTGTTATGAGAGCAAAAGTCAGAAAGCAGTGAGTTGAGTGTGAGTGGTAAGAAAGAAGATGTAGGCAAAGACTCTGTCTAGACTTTCACTCTAACGGTGTCTCTGAGTCATAAATCTTGGTAAAATAAAGTAGAGCTGCTGAATCAGCCTGGGGTGAATCCCGAGAGTCCGCATTTCCAGCAACCTCCCAAACAGTGGGGATGCAGCTGCTCTGAGGACTGCTTAGACCCACAGTTCACGGATTGTGCAGTAAGGCATCCTGGGGCACTGTAGCAAACTCACGATGGTGCTGTGGAATATTTTGAAATTTCAAGGGAAATATAGCAACATCTCTTGGACCATAGCATTAATTGCTATATAGTAGGTCATTAAATAACGTTATTTTGTACAATATTGTTTCTTTATAACATTGATGAGATGCAGTGGGAATTTAACTCTTGTTTATATCAGCCTGTGGTAAAACTTGTTTTGTTATATGTCGTTTTGCTTAAAGTTACAGAACCTATTGACGATGTTAAGTGAGGACTTAGTGTATTTCTTTTGGTAATGTCACACTTTCATGAAACTGGATTTTCAGTGCTTGCTCTGGTTTTTAGAAAAAGTAAGTACCACCTAAAAATAAGTGTGAAACAGGAAATGAGGTTGTCCTGTCCAATCTGATTCTAAGGTTTGGAAAGTTATGCAGTGCCCAACAGGTGCTAAATTGTGAGAACTTAAATACTTGCTAAGTGGTTTGGCTCACCCTACTTAATAAAAAGAACTATTAGTTACTTCTTTTGGCCTTCTTTTGGTAGTATCATTAAAAAGTTTTAGTAAGACATTAATTACTATGCAAACCAAGAAAGATTAAGAACTGTTGCTATAAACTGTTTTTCATAGAAACTTACCTGTGGAGCCAAGCAGCTGAAAAGGGAAGTGCGAATACTGCTATTGAAAGGCTTTTATTATCAGAATAATTTATTCTGAAGTTACCCTGTTTATTTATTAGAACTGGGTATTCACAAAATTAAAAGATAATATCTTAATGTGTCTTTATTTGAGATGCTTATTCAAGCACTAAAATCTGTTTTTTTATAGTGACTAATAAACTTTGAGCTTTTAGAGCAATAAAAGTTACCAAGTACTGTTTAATTTTGGCATGCATTATTTTGGGCTGTGTGATGTCAGTTATATTTCTTTTAATTCTGTTTTAAATGCCTGCTTTGTGTCATTACGAACAATTGGAAATGAGGAGACCTGAGTTTTTGCCCTTTGGGATTTCCATCTATAACTGAAGAGTTGGGCCATCTAAAACTAAAGAGATGCCACTTACAGCATCTTCCAGTTTTAAAATCCTGGAGTTTTTATTTTAAGTTTCTGCTCTATCAGAAGTGCTGCCAGATGGGATATACAGTCTTCAAGCTAGACTGGAAGAGGTCAAGCTCAGGTTCCTTGTTTTAGAAATAAGGAAAGCTGGCCCAGATGATGTGAATGGTCCAAGACCTCCCACCACTCTGGGGCAGACAAAGCAGGGACACAGGCTCTTCCGCCTCTGCCATGTTATACTCCCCTTTCCTCAGAACAGTTTTACCACTTGAAGACAGCTGGGATTCATTTGATTAAAGAAACATTTATTGAATGTCATATACATATCAGTCATTTTACCAGGCACGTTATTAGCTTCTTAGATGTACAAAAGAGTGAATATGCGTGAAAGCCATATTGTATGGAGGCTCAGAACTGCGCTGTTGAGTCCGAAGAACCTGGGTTTACAGTCCAGCTAACCATTTGACTCTGTGGCCTTGGGTAAGTTAGCCAGCCTAAGCCTCATTTTCCTCGTCTATAAAATAGAATAATAGCCTTGGCTGGTGTAACTCAGTGGATTGAGTGCAGGCTGTGAACCAAAGGGTCGCTGGTTCAATTCCCCGTTAGGCACATGCCTGGGTTGCCGGCCAGGTTCCTAGTGGGGGCGATGTGAGAGGCAACCACACATTGATGTTTCTCTCCCTCTCTTTTTCTCTCCCTTCCCCCTCTCTAAAAATAAATAAGTAAAACCTTTAAAAAAATAAAATGAGAATAATAGTAGTAGGCATTTGATACAGTGTTGTGAGGATTGAGGTAAAGATTTTACTTACAGTGATGCTGTGCATATAGTAGGCTCTCTTAGAGATTATAATGAAGGTGTCATAAAAAGGAATTGAGATTTATAGGACACTTCCCTTTGTTGTCTTGTTAATTCACATGCCTGTGAGGTAGATAGTGATAATCCTAACTTATCAGATGAGGAAGCAGCTCGAGGGCCCCATGGCTACTGGTCGTAGCTAATAGTTAGCACTATCTGTGCGCCAGGCAGTGGTTTAAGCACTTTGTACCTACTGGTTTATTAACCATGCAGGTATACTATTATTTTCACTTTACAGACAAGGGAAATCAGGCACAGAAAAGTTAAGTCACTTGCCCAGAGTGACCCGGCCAGGAAGGGGTAGAGTTGGGATTCTTTACAGCCAGATGTTTTGAGGCTGTATTTCCCCGTGCTGGAGCCCTGCGTTGTGCGGTCTCTCTTGCTCCCTGGTGGCTCCTGGTTTGTCTGAACACACACGTGGGACCACCAGCAGCAGCCTCGCCTGCCGCGTCCTCCAGCCGCTGCCTTGCTTGTGGTCCTCTCCGGCCCTCCTGCCAGTCTGGATGAATGTTTCTTCTTTAAATCCTCGGTTGGTGGACTTCCATACAGTTAGATTTTCTGTCAGTTCTGGGTGTTTTTTGTTTTTAAATCTGTTGTCCTTCTTTTGGTTGTGAGAGGAGGCAAAATGTATCTACCTATGCCTCTATCTTGGCCGGAAGTTTTTTTTTTTTTCCAATATTCTTTAAAATGTGACTGGTTTGGTTCTTCCTTCAAAATTAACTTACTTAAATTCTCTCAAATTATATACAGAAGTGGAGCCTCACCTTTGACACTAGACCCTAAGACATCTTGCAACATTCTCTTCAAATTAATATCCATGTAGTGGGGGTCCTCAAATTTTATCTTATGGCCCATCAGTTCCTTCGGTTAGAGTCAGTGGGCCCCATCACCCTCTAGAACCAAAGCAAGACTTCCCTTTTTATCCACAGCACATTTAGACATATTATTCAGTAACAGTCTGTAAAATTCTACCTACAGCAGATTGGCATTTAATAATGTTGACCGTAAGAGCTGGGTAATTCAGTTATTTACAGAATTCAGTGAGCACTGTGACATAAAGATTAAGCCTGAACCAGCAGAAAACTGTGGTTCCAAGAAACACGCAGCTCTGCAGACTGAGGTGGAAGAAGTAGTGGCCGAGACGCTTGCTCTGATGGGTCTCGGGAATGAAGATTTGAGAGAAGTATTGGAGGTCACCAGTTACTGGCAGTGTGCCTGAGAGTCACCAGGTATTAGGTTTAGACAACTTGACTTCTTAATGGTTGTCATGGAACTCTTGAATTTCATTTAGACTATTTTTACAAACCACTCACTAGGTTTACTTGAACATTTCTTAAAAATGAGCTATGCCTCAGGCCAAAATAAAGTCATATGGTGCTGAATGGAAACCAATCTGTAACCATAATTTAGTGAGTGTGGCGCTCCCTCTTCCCCCCTTCTTTCTCCCTCTCACATTATTTTCACCACCCTCAGCTCCCGCCCCCCAATCATCAGTCGATTCATCCAACAGATATTTAGACCCCTATGTTTGGCATAGGTTAGTAAGACCTGGTTCATGTTCTGTAGGAGTCTAAAATCTGTTGGGGAAACCCAGAAAATAAATATACAAGTGTCTACGTGTGGCAATTTATAAATAATTAAGCAACTTTTCTAATAACTGTGACAAACAAAGAATATTAAACTCATTCAAAGTGACAAAAGTAGAATAGAGGTTAATGTTATTTAAAACAGGGCCATCACTATTTTCTAAGATCAGATCTGGTCCTTCACATTACTTACACTCCCAGGCAGTGGTGTGAGCAGACAGGTTAAACACTTCAGCACTTACAAACAAAGCCCAGATAGATTTATTCGCAAAGTGGAGATGGCCACTTGCTGCATAACTCATGGAGCCGTTGCAGGACTGAAACGAGGCGCCCTGCGTGCGGCTGTGTGCACTGGAGGTCTGTGCAGAGAAACTGGCACTCTTACAGGGATGAACTTCGCACCAGTGTTTGGGTACACTGTACAGAGGGAGTCGTGCTGTTATTGTTGGGGGGAAATCAGCTCGTTATTAGAGTTGTTAATTTCTTAAGGGTCTGATTTATATGGTTTTATGATCAGTCTTTTCAACTAAGGAATGCTTTGTGTCTGTTAAGTCTTAATTGAAATGAGCATTTTAGTGATTACTGAATACCTCTCCAAGCACTAAGACTAGGGCTAAGTTTAAACGTTTAAGTTCTGCATTTGAGTCCATTCATTTTGGGAACTTAAAAAATATCAGCCTGTTGTTATCATTGCATGATTCTGCATTAAGAAAATTAAAAACAAAGCAAACATTTATTCTTTTATAGAGTTACCCAAAAGAGGAAATAGCTAGCTGCTTACCAGCTGCAGTAAGGACAGCGAGCCCATTGCTTTACAGCTACACTTCAGAAGCGTTGCCACTCAGTCTCCCACTCCAGTGAACGAAACTTGCAGAACCGATTGTGTCGCTTCCTTCCTCGAACTCTTCAGTGGCTCCCTACTGCCCATGAGATCAAGTCTAAGTTGGTTATCAAGGAGTGCTAACCTTCCAGGAAGGGCCTTGGACACGAGCAGCCTCATCTGTCACACCCTTTGCCTCACACTTCGCCCCCCTTGCTTGCACTTTATGCACCGCACCTGCCTCTGCGCACACGCCTGTGCGCACACACCGTGCTGTTTCTCGTCTTCCGTTGTGGACTTGCTGTCTTTCGGGAACATCGTCCCTCTTCTCCTTTGCCTGGCTATTTCCTGTTCTCCCTCCAAGACCCCTTTTCCCTGACCCCAGCTTCACTCCAGTGCCCAGTCTGGACATGGTAAGTTGTGTTGAGATGATTGTTTTCCTTTCTGTTCCATGGAATGTAAGTTCTGTAAGAGCAGGACCCTCATTGTGCCTCCCATGTGCCCCAACTAAAGATGTTCAAAACTGAACTCCTCGTTGTCACTGGTCATCTTCATCCATTTACGGTAATCACATTTTTCTAGCTTCTCGCTCCGAACCCTCGAGGAGTTCTCTCTCAAACCCCATACCAATCTTTCTGAAAAGGCTGCATATTCTGCCTTCAAAATAGAATGAGGTCTTGCCACTCCTTACTGCCTGCTCGGAGCAGTCACCACCCCTCACCTGAGTTACCGTAGGGGCCAGCCAGCCTCTGACTCCCGCCAGCCTTCAGTTGTTCCCATGTCGGGGCCAGCTGGGAACAAGTTCAGTCTTTGTGGCCCACACGGTTTCAGTCACAGCCACTCAGCTCTGCAGTTGTAGCATGAACACAGGCACAGGTGATCATGTAACCCAGTGAGTGTCCGCTGAAACTACTGACAATACAGAGCAGGCTGTGGGATGTAGCTCGCCTGCTGTGGTCTGTCTCTACAGCCCTGTGTGATTTGAGCCCCCACTCTTTACCTCTCCGACCTTGTCTTCCACTCTCCCCCCACTTTGCTGTCTCCTCTGCAGACACACTGACCCTCTTTTCCCTCAGACATGCTGGGCACGCTGAGCCTGGACGCTCACTTCCTCGTCTCTTCCAGATTTGCTCAGATGTCAGTTCCCAGAGAGGGTGACCTGACCACCCCATTAACGATTACGCCCCAGCACTGTATTCCCCATTCCCATTTCCCCCCCAGTATTTCTCTTCAGGCAGACTACGTATTATTCTGTGTTGGCTTGTTCTGTTTGCCCTTTTTCCTCCCACTAGAATGTGTGTTCCCTGAAGGCAGTCACTATGTTCTGTTCATCATTGTGTCTCCAAGATCTGGAACAGTGTCTGGTATGTAGTAGGTGCTCAGAAAATGTTTGTTAGGTGAACAAATAGTTGATATTTTAAAGATTTTTTTCTAAGGTGGTTGTTTTTTAAATGAGGTCTTCCTTCTCTCTTACCACCACCCAGTCCTGTTTCACAAGGTTAATTTTGCTTTAGCCGTCCTGCCCTCTCCTGTTCCCCTTCTCTTCATTCAGGCTGTGGTCTCATCCGTGTGCCAGGAACCTCTTACCCCACGTCCTCCAGTCCCTCCCCTGCAGAAGCCTGAGTGATGTTTGTGAAGCTTGAAGTAGGATTATTTTGCTCCTGTTATTCAGAATTTGGCCTGTTGCTGATCAGAATCCTTTGGAATGCTTGTTTAAAATCCCAAGACTCCAGGCCTCATCCCATCCCTACTAAATCACAGTTTCAGATGGAGGGGTTGGGAGTGATTGTATTTTAAGAGTTAGACCAGAGGGTTCTTACTGAACACATCAGGCTATGTTGGGCTTCTAAACAAAGCTCCTCAGCAGGTCAGCAAGAGCCCCTCTGCCCCACTGGCCGCCTTTCCTGCCCTCCAGTCCCATCTGCGCATGCCATTGTCCAGCAGTGTCTGCCACTTGAGTTTCTCTCAAGGTGCCGTATTTGTTCCTGCTTTTGGCAAATATTCTATCCCCTCTACTTGCAGTCTGGAAAACTTCTAGTTTTATCCCTCAAAATTTTGCTCCTGCATCACTTTCTCCATAAAGTCTTCTCTGATGCCTCATCCCCATCAAAGTATTAACCATCTTTGCCGCCTGGGTACATTGTACACTCTGTTGTGTGTATTACACTGTTCTGGACACTTCGCATGACTGTCTTCCCAGTTGTGACGCGTCCCTCCCAGACCAATTCAGTTGTTTAGGTATTAGGTAGGCTCTCTTTGAGAGATAACTGCTCACGTTTCAGGCCAGAGATTTGTGAGAGTGCTATACATCTGCTCCCCTAGAACCTAGCTTTTAATCGGCACGTTGCTGTCGATTAAAGACAGTAAAACTCTGACTGAGTTCTGCCACACGTACAACAGTGTATTAGCAAGCAAGCACAAAAACAGTCTTACAAACTTTTTTAAGCTGGATGAAGTTCCTATTCTCCATCCCTTTAGCAACATTGAGCTGACAAACACCTTTTATGAAAGGTTTATTCTCTGCAAAAGTGCCAGTCTGGTTTTAGGATTCAGTTTAACCTAGTTGGAATCAGACAATGGAATTTCCTCATAGGAAACTAATCACAGAACAGGCAGGAATTAGTCCCAAAGAGTGCAGCCACCGGGTTCACTGGATTTGTATGTGTTCGTGTAGAGCAGCGGTCCCTACGTGACATATTGCTAGCCAAATCATGTATTCTGAACACCATTCTTTATGGTCATTTCTAATGTCTATTATGCTAATTACCAAACTCTGGATTTGAGGAGATATAAGGACACTGGAATTTTTTCACTGAAGTGAGATTTTTGATTGGAGGCTCGACATTAGCCAGTGATTGTGTACAGGGTGGGCAAAAGTACGTTTACATTTCATATGGAAAAAGACAGGCAGGTTATGATTGTTACAATGGCTTTGTTAGTGCAAAAGAATGTTGCAGTGGCACAGTAAACCTACTTTTGTCCACCCTGTATGTCCGGTAGTGTTTTTGCAAATGTTAACTCACTGCTGTAGGATGAATATCAGAAACCTAATCCATACCCTCCAGTCCCTTAAAACAAATAAATGTATTACGCTCTTCTATGCTGGAATAATTTACATAATAGGTTAGATTATACCTCTGCTCCGGACTCGAGTTGAAACAGGTGTGGAACTTTTCGTCCTCTGTCGCATGCCTAGTGTAGTGCTTGCTCAGGGCCCTTGAGAGGTGCTGACATAAATGTTTGTAACCATAAGCAGCTGGATTTTTGTTCTGTTTTTATTTTTCTTTTAATGCTAAATTGAATGGCAGGCTCTGCCAGGGAGCAATATTAAGAACATAACAAGTTTGCCGTAGTTGTCTGAGCCTGTGTCTTACCAGTGGCATCTCCTCGAGCGGCTGGAGAACCGTGTAACTCCCTGGGTGGGGATCAGGTTGAGGCCCGCTTGGGATCCGCAGCCTCCTCCTGTGGAGAGAGGCTGCTCTGTCCCCCACTCAGTCTGCGGCTCGGGTGCTGTGGGTGAGTGGTGTGGACTCGGCCCTGTGTAGGAGCCTGAGGAAGAGCTGTGTGGGGCTGGCGAGAGTACAGCTGAGGTTAACAAATTACAGCTCTCTGTCCTGACGGCAGAGCCACACAGCTCAAATACAGACTGCCTCACCAGATGATTCCGCATCCGTGCAGTAACTTCATCAGTTCCGTGCCAAAGGGGAAATGGACCGCAGTGGGCATCGTTATGGCCTCTAGATTGCACGGCCTGTTGGGAGCACTGTCCTTAAGCAAGTTGACTTTTCAATGTATACTGACGTGTTTTCTCTTGGGCTAGAATTAGGGCCCAGTACGGAAAGTAATGTGCCTGGGCTTAAATAGTCCATCATTCCTGGGCCATTTGGGGAGTAATTTGGAGCAAGCTATTTATCATCTTTCCTTTTCTCCCCCTGCATTTTTCACATTCCTATGAATATGGTCGAAAGAATCTATTGGACTTTTTAAAACTTCGATTTATACTACTAGCTACTGTGGTTATATTCTGCCTTCCTGCACAAATAATAACTACCTGTATTAAAATAGTCTATAGGAGCATAGTACAAATGTTGAAGTTTTTGTCGTGTTATATGACAGAAGGTGTCAGTAGCTAAAGAGCTTTTAAAAATCAGTAGAGAAAGAATGAATAATCCAGTAGAAAAAACAAAGGATGTAAGCAATTAACAAAAGATAAAGTGGCCAATAAAAATATGAAAAATGTTTGCTTTTACAACTTCAGTTATGATTAAAACATTACTAATATTAAAATTTTACCTATCGAATTGAGTAGGAGGAATAAAACGTACTATCCAGGTGAGAATGGGTGGGAGGGTATGTGCACTATTAAAATACTGATGTGTACATAAGCTGATGTAACCATTCTGGAGAGGATTTTGGCAATAAAACAATTTTAAGCCTTATAATTTCACTTCTAGGAATTTAATTTTAGGGAGGTAGTAAGGATAGGTACAATGGAGGAGATTCAAAACTGTTGATCACAATATTATAATAGCAAAAAGTTTTAAAAATACATTTTAAGAAAAAAGCCTAAATGCCTTTATAAGTTGTTTTATAATATGTGTTTATCACTTACAACTAGTAAAATAATTAGTCAGAAATCATTTACAGTGAGTTGGCTTTTGACCATTTCGTTTGTTTAACAGTTTTCCTGTGACCAGGAAAGCAACAGAGCTTACTGAGCTCTTACTCCGAATGACTGTTCCATAAGAGTCTGTCCTCTGTTCTCTTCTTTTCTCCCTGTACTCTCTCCCTGGGCGCTCTCTGGCAGCCACATGGCTTCAGCTGTCCCATATGAAGATGGCTCCTAAATCTGCATCTCCAGCCATGACCTCTTTTTGGAGTTCCAGACTGGCATTTCCAACTGCCTCTTGAACATCTGTCTCCACCTGGATGGCCTACCAGCATGGCAGACTCAGTATGTCCAGAAAGATGAACTCCTCCCTCCTAAACCTGTGTTCCCTACTTCCATGAGTGGTCAGCTGAGCTCAGCCAGACACAAAGCCTCTAAATCATCGCTGATCCAGCCCTGCCCCTTGCTCTGTCTGTGGGAGCACTGGCCACGTCCTTGCGCTCCTCTTCTGTTCGCTGTGCACCCCCTTTCCCACTGTGCCTGCTCCGTCTTTCTCCACCCTGTCCGAGGCCCTCCTCTGTGTCTGATTGTCATTTCTTTTCTGTCTGTTGCAGTCAGGATCAGACTGGTCCTCTCAGTGTCATTTTTCTCCCTCTCCCCTTTCCCAAACCCATTGCAGTCTACTTTCTCACATTTCTGAAGCAGCTCTGACCACGTTGCTCCCTGCCTGAAAACGATGGCTTTCCTCTCCCTCTAGAATAAAGGTCATTCTGCTTATCAGGCATTCAGATTTCTCCACAAGCTGCCCCTCTTTCCAGTTTTCTTCCCTTTTCTCAAGAACTCTGTGCTTTAGCAAATCTGAGTGTCACTTATCACCAGATATATTCTGTATTTTGCATTTAAAACTTCCCTTATATGATTCACTCTTTTTGAAATGCCCTCTTCTCCAACTTTTATGTTTCTTTTAAGCTTAGCTCATATACTGCTTCTTCCATGCAGTCTGCCATGAGCTGTCACCATGCTCTCACAGCGCTTCCATTCCCAGTCTTGTCTTTCTACTTTAAGTGAGTTGGCTTTAGTTTTGGTCTGTGAAAGGCCCTTACTGCCCTGTGTGTTCTAGAGGCTGTGCGAAGAGAAACTGCCCTTGTTCTTATCACTGTATCTTTTTTCTGTGCTAGTTTCATTTTTGCCATGATACCGGTTTGAAAAAGAAAGTTCTCAAAACATAAAGTCTGAGTTTACTTATGGCAAGATATATTATTTATAAAATAAAATGTAGTTAAAAAAAGTCAAAGTATTTAAATGCACACAGATTGCCCTTCCCTATTACCCCCATTCAGTGAACAAAATTTATAACTTTTTTTAAAAGTTTTTATTTATTTATTTTTAGAGAGAGAAGGGAGGGAGGGAGACAGAGAGAGAGAGAGAGAGAGAGGGAGAGAGAGAGAAACATCAATGTGTGGTTGCTGGGGGTTATGGCCTGCAACCCAGGAATGTACCCTGGCCGGGAATCGAACCTGCGACACTTCGGTTCACAGCCCGTGCTCAATCCACTGAGCTACGCCAGCCAGGGCAATTTATAACTTTTTATAAAGTTTTTAATTGTACCTTTAGGACATAAGAGATTTACATAAACTAAGCAGGTATAATTGATATCTGAAGTTTTAAAAATTATTCTTATAGTAAGTACAAACTTGTTCTCATCTCAGTCCAGTTCTTTCAGTGACTTATTTTTCCCGTTTGAGCTAGATTTATATAAACCCCAAGGGAGGCATAGGTGTGGTGGGTAGGTGTGCTTTGGGAGTGAATGGGGAAGACACGTAACAGGTACGACTGGCGAGCTGGGAAAAACGTGAAGCAGCACCTCTGTCTGGGAGAACTGAGCGTTGTGCATGCAGAGTGTATCACTACAGCAGGCGGGCGTCAAGTGGTAGCGAGCCTGTGTTACCCATTTCATCTGAACTCTTAGGTCAAACGAAACACTAGCTTTACCGAGCCAGGAATTGAGCAAGAATAGAGGAGGTTATTTCCCACTGGACTGCCACTTGGAGCCTCTGTGACCTTTGACAAGTTTTTCATTCTCTTTGGAGTTCAGTTTTCTAGCATCTAAAATGGTGAGATTCATTGTATCTATCTCATAAATTTGTTTTGAAGACGGTTAACTGAGCTGATCCATGCCTGGCTTGTAGTAAGCCCTTACTAAGTTTTAACTACCAACATTACAAAGGGCAGAGTGCTCTGTAAACTGAGGCAATATGTTTTAATAGGATAGATTTTGCAGATAGTAAACCTTGTCCCCTCATTCAGGGCAAAAACTGTATTTTGGTAGCTCATAAAATTTTAGTTCTCTTAGCTTTGAATCTGTGTTTTAAAATAATTCAGTTTAAAAGGGAAAATAAAAGTTTCCTGGTTCAACTTCATATTGAATACAAGCCTTCCAATGCCAGAAATAAATGTCTTCAGATTCCAAAGAAGTATCTCAAACCTCTTCCTTCCTTTTATTCTCAGAGTAAAAAACAAATTTACAGTGTTTTTAATCTTAAAAACGCCCTCAATCATGTATATTTTCATATCAAAAAGGAAAAAACAGTATTTAATTGTTTTGCTTATGTTTAAATAGGCTTTTTCCCAATGGGAAATTGAAATATTTAAAGTTGGTGTCTCAAAGAGATGGCAGATAAGGAACATACTTCTGAGTTCTATAGCGGGCGACTGCACTGTTTCTTTTCCAGGCCGCTGTCTGGGCCCTTCGGCTGCCTCCACCCCAACCCTGCAGGACTGTGCGGTCGGGGCTGGTGCTGCTGCTGTCCCTCAGGAAGGGCTCGGGATGAGCAGGGAGTCTCGCTTCAGGCCCTAACAAGTCCCTAGAGATGGGAATAGTTTAATTTGTCTTGATGGACTTTGATACAGAACTACAAAGGAATGGCCATTACTCCTTCTATCTTTTTTAAAGATTTTATTTATTTATTTTTAGAGAGGTGAAGGGAGGGAGAAAGAAAGGGAGAGAAACGTCAAGGTGTGGTTGCCTCTCGCACACCCCTGCTGGAGACCTGGCCCACAACCCAGGCTTGTGCCCTAGACTGGGAACCGAACCAGCGACCCTTTGATTCACAGGCCGACACTCAAAACTGAGCCACACCAGCCAGGGCAATAGCCAACCACTTCTTGCTGGGTCCTCACTTGGAGGATGAGGCAGGGATCCCTCCAGAGCCTCTTATAAAAATGTAAGACACTAATCCATTGTAAGGGCTCCACCCTTATGGCCTGAGTACCTCCCAAAGGCCTACTTTAAATGCCATTATCTTTGGGCATGAAGATGTCAATGCATAGCTCTCTGGGGTGGGGGTTGAGGGGGAAGGACCTTAGCAGTATGCTTTGTCTTATACTGGTATTTCATGTAACGCTAGAATAAGGAAGCTGCCGTCTTAAAAAGTCTAATTGTGTCCTGAGGCTCCCCAGCCAAGGACCGTAAGTGCTCACTGTTGGTTACCTTTCATGTCCCATTTCCTCTGCTTAATTTTTAAGATTCCACCAAATTTCTACCAAATTAAAAATACTTCACTGTAACTTAACTGTTTACTGTATTTGTTAATGTTCATCCTGTTTGCTTTTTTCTTCTTCACTGTTTCAAATCACGTCTGTCCTTTAAAGAGAAGCTTAGGTCTTAGGTGTAGCTCAACATTTTGTCCTGTTATTTTATTCCACGTGAGTAGTTCCTTTTTCCAGAATTTGTTTAATTATTTGCTTATCATTTGTTTGTGTGCCCTGTTTTTTCTTCTTTCCCTGTAAGTCCTTAAAGAGATAACACGCTGACCCTTCTTTCTGTAGTGTGATGGCGGTAGGTGTTCCATAAATGTTTTCTAATGTTGCTAATGACGTCTTAACTAATAAGGTGCTTGAGCAGGTAGAATCACGTGTAGAATGAGCTGTTAGTTACTTTACCAGGAGATTAAGTCAAAGTAAACTGAATACACTAAAAATATTGTGAATAAGAAGAGTACATTAGAGTCTTCTGCATATTAAAAACACAGCAAAAATGGCAATATCAGAGTCTCTTGTACCCAGATATGTTTAAAATATACCAGTACAACAAAATTTCCAATTAAGAAATAGAGCGTGAATATCATTTCAAAACTGGGAAAGCTATGTTATATTTAAGGAACTTTACACTTTGATCATCCATAGCTGAGGATAACTTTGTTAAAGTATGAATTCTGGTTCTAAGCATAGTCGCTGCTAGATTTCATGAGACTTGTAGAAGTACCTTCTTCTATTTCTAAAACCCCAGACGGGGGAGTCTCAGCACATGCCCGAGTGGCTGAACGCAGTCTCACTGTGTCATCATTAGGCCACACGGTTATTTGAATGAATTTATGACCTTCCAAATTTTTGCCAGTTTCCTACAAAATTTCTTTTCCCCAAGAACCTCTGGGAGTGTGGCTCTGTAGGGTCCCCACATTTTCATCCCGGTCTGGTTTTCCGGGGTGCACCGAGGCTCTCCCCTCTCCACATCTCCAGTTAGAGGCCAAGGCCTTGTCTGAGATCCTCTGAGGCCGAAAATCTCGGAGTGACTCACTCATCAGATGAATGTGAGTTTTAAAAGTTGGCACTTATCATTTATCTTAATTATTAATTTAATTACTATGTGATAGCTTTGTACTAACTCTTTGACATTAATACTAATCCACTGGCTTTAATACATAAAGAAATTGGAGAAGCAATAAAGATTTCAGAAGTAATTGATAACCTTGAGCATCTTTGTTTTTGTTGTTTTCGTAATTCTGAGATTTTTTCCCCTTAAATTGCCCAGTTGATTATTATGTACTGCATTCCTAGAACATGTAAGTAATTTGGTGGTTTTTCCTTTGGGCCTCTCTTCTGCCTTCATGTTTAACACCATCAACCTTCTGAACTACATCTTGTTATAATCTGACCAAAATAATCACTCTTTCTGATTTGAAGAGGGGTTAGTCCCATGCTAATTCACCATTTAGCCTTTTTTTTTAATCACTGACATTACATGAGTTAAGGTTTGGAGTTGACCTGAATCATGCCTGTTCGCACTGGTACCGTCGCTGACGGTGCAGACGGGTGGTAACCATGAGCTGAGCGGTGCAGCAGGTGCTCTGCACTGAGCTCAGGGAGGGCAGGCACCCCCCCCCCCCCCCCCCCGCCCCGCGGAGCAGGACAGGACTCACTGGATCAGGGCCATCAGTATGGATCAAGGTCATGAAATTGGGCCCTGCCTTCCTTCTGGCCTTTGGGTGTTTTTGGTTTTTGTTTTTAATCCTGACCCAAGGACATGCTTAATGATTTGAGAGAGACAGGAAGGAGGGGGAAAAGAGAGGGAGAGAAACCTTGATCAGTTGCCTCTCCCATATGTCCTGTGTGCTGAGGACTGAACCCGCAACCAGGACATGTGCCCTGATCAGGAATCGAGCTCGTGACCTTTCAGTTTATGGGACGACACTCTAATCAACCCAGCCACACCAGCCCGGGCATAACTGGTGACAGCAAACGTCCATAGCGGTGTTGCTGTCTGACCCCTCAGGGTCAGGGTCAGCTCCTCCTGCTGCTGTGAAGTAAGAGTCACCAGGCCTCTGTTGTTCGCCATGTGCCTCGTACTCTCTAAAGCAGTGCCAACACAGAGTGTCTTTGACTCCTCGTATCTACTAATGTGGTTCTATGAGAGAAGAGTTTAAGTATAAGCCAGAGTAGTCAAAAACCAGCATACAGCCTATTTCTCTTTTAACTCTGACACAGATGCTAAAATTCATCATTATTATCACTGCAGGCCATGGTTGCTTGTTACCCAGGCAATGGAACGGGATACGTACGTCATGTTGATAATCCGAATGGAGATGGAAGATGTGTGACGTGTATATATTATCTTAACAAGGACTGGGACGCCAAGGTATGCAGCTCAGTCGAGCATTTGTTCTTTCTCACAGGCACTCCTCCTAGGTAAGGCTCTTCAGCACGCGCAGCAGTCAGGAATTCCTCTCTTAGATTTGTTTCAGCTTTAGTATTAGCAATGGATGTTTGTGAAATGAAACATATACTGATATAGCTCAAAAAGTGGATTGCCTTGTTTTCAGATGTTGACCTATTCATCTAAAATTTAACTTTTATGAAAGTGTCTTGTATTAAAATGTAGTTCTTTTAATGGTTTTTATAAAAATGTTTCTGTCAATGATTGTTTTATAATGGCTTTTTAGGGAGATCATGTATAAATAATTACCATGGTTTACTTGCTACTTACTCCTACTTTATTCTTCACACTGTTGTAGAGATGTTATCTGGCATTGCCTTGTTGGATTGAATATTGATTATGGGAAACCAGAAGTTTATCAATACTGACAAATCCTGTAAAACCAGTTAGAGTGTACAGGGTGAGCAAAAGTAGGTTTACAGCTATGGGTACGTGAAACACAGAGTTATTTCTTGTATCATTTATTAACTATTACTTATTTGTGTTATGTAAACCTCCTTTCACCCACCCTTGCATAAGACGTTTAACTTCTGTTTTAAACACATAGTCCCTTAATATTAGCCCAAGTTTCACTTTGGTTTAAATGATTTAAACTTTGGAAGCATGTTATTTGTTGTTATTGTGTTGGAACTGGTGTAAGCTAATTTTTGGTTAATTTTCAAATTTTGTTTAAATTTACTTTTTTAAAGCAAAATATTCAAATAGAAAAGTGAGCAAGTGTATATACCCCAGTGGGTTTCCACAGAGCCAACACACCAGTGTAGCCAAGGTAATTTTTTAAAATTAAATAACCTTTAAAACACCACCTCCCTTTTGGGGAAGAAATATTCCTCCCCCTATTAGGGGAGAAATAAATAGGTTTTATACTCCTTCTCACACACCCCCCCACAAAAATGGAAGCCACCAAGTTTCAAGGGTACAAAACCTATTTCTCTCCTAAATATGCATTCTTAAGTTGAGGATATTCTCACAGTGCACAGAAAGATTCTCACAGTGATCTTTCGCTATATCATTCTGATTTAAGGAGCTCCCTGTGTCCTAGTCCAAGTTCAAAATGCAGGTAAGTTTTATTGCTAAGTAGAGCTTGAGGCATTGTATCAACAGACATGGTTTTTTCTATTACAATTTTAAAACTTTGAAATAGAGAAATAAATTTGGTAATTTAACTTGAGCCCAACATACAAAGTAGATTGATGTAACTTTGGTTAAAATTTAAAAAAAATTTTTTTTAAATTTAGATTTTGGTGACTATCTGGAAAGCTAGAGATACATTGATTGGCACTTCACTTCTGTATACTGTTAAGTACTTTAGGCCAGTGTTGTAATTTTCATATGACCTACCCAAAGTCATTAATATATCGTTTTTAAATTAGTACATGAGCAGAAAAAAGTCCATAGCATTTTTATATGTAGAACTGAAACCTTTCATTACGAGAACGGGCCGAATGTCTGCGGTGCCAGACACTGTTCTGGGAGCTGGAGGTGGAGCAGAGGGAGAGCCGGCCCGCACGGAGCGGGGCTCTGGTGGGAGGGCAGGACCGGCAGACTGGCAGGGAAACTGGCTGTGCCACGTGCAGGGCGGGTTGCTGGGGGAGCACACGGGAGCCCCACCTAACTCAGAGGTCAGGGGTGGTTTCCCAGAGGAAGACCTGAAGCTTCAGCTATCTCTTTTTAAACATTTTCTTTTAAAAAATATTTTATTGAACAAGTATAAAGGACACATGGACAAAAACAAGGGGGGGGGTGGAAATGGGAAGGAGGTAGAGAGGGCTTGGGGGGGGTGGGCTGGGATGGGAGTAAAAGGTAGAAAACTATACTTTAACAACAATTAAAATAAAAAAAATAATTTAAAATTTAACGAAAAAAGTAAAAAAAATAAAACAAAAAATTTATTTTTTTAGAGAGCGGGGAAGGGAGGGAGAAAGAGAGGGAGGGAAACATCAATGTGTGGTTGCCTCTCACGTGCCCCCACTGGGGAGCTGGCCTGCAACCCAGGCATGTGCCCTGACTGGGAATCCAACCGGTGACTCTTTGGGTCACAGACTGGTGCTCAATCCACTAAGCCACACCAGCCAGGGCCTTTTTAGACATTTTCAGCAGACCACCTATGATACTCCAATGACTCCAGTTAAAGGGCAGGGGCCAGGGAGAAAAGAAGACATGTTCTTGGTCACAGTCTAGAGTTTCTTCAGATGTGTACACAAGGCTGCGGGAATCACTCTGACAACGTGGGAACCTGAGGAAGGCGGGCAAGGGTACCAAGTAGCTTGAATTTAACTAACTTAGGGATGAACCTGATCCGTAGCTTCTCTGACTATAGACTCTAGGAATAGGCCCAAGCTCCTTAGTGTCTTGATCAAGTATTAAAGTTTCAATTTAAGAGTCTAACTACTTAGGAGTTTAGTTTTGGGGTTTTTGTTTTGTTTTGTTTTGTTTGTTTTTTGAGGGTAAAAAGCTGCTTAGTTGGGTGGTTTTTGCCTCGCTCTAATTCCCCCGGATTGTAAATACCAGGAGGACATATGTCTGCATTATTCCCTACTCTGCACCGTGGGCCCACCTCCAGTCCCAGAACAGTAGACACTTAAGTCAATATTGGAATGAGTCGGTGGGTCCACTTAATCCCAAATGGAGAAGGGTATGTATTTGGGTAAATAGTAATAATCCTTTCTGGATGGAACCCAGTTTTAGAAGCAGGCAGTCATCAGTGCGTCAGGCTCAGTCTGGAAAGGGAGGGCTTCGGTTCCTGATAATGACCACAGTGGTGGTGGGAATGATAAATGGGGACACGTTCTACTGGTAACACTGAATTCTTCAAATAAGGGCCATTAGATTTGTGGCTGTCCTGTTCATTATCTGTTGAACTTTACAATGTGCTAAACTGCTTTATTTGACATACTTAACCATAGAACAGGCACACCTCAGAGAGACTGCTGTTTGGGTCCAGACCACCGCAACAAAGCCAATATTGCAATAAAGCAACTGTCACAGTAGAGGAATTCATAATCCTTTTGTTGGCAGAAGGTCTTGCAATTTGTAAAAAAACACTACATCTGGGAAGCACAGTACAATGAGGTGTGCCTGTAATTTACTCAAGATGATTTGAAATGTAAACATTTGAAGAGCAGGTTAAGCAGATCATTAGCATACATAAATAGGAAGTATTTGCTAACTTAAAACCTGGAAGTTGAAGCACTTTAAGGCTTTTGGAGTCAGATAATATTCGTCTGTTTCATCAAGTATATATAAGATCCCTAAAACAGGAAATGATTTTTTTTCCTTGTATCAGTGCATATACTTGGAATCGCAACTCACCCTCAGACCTTGTGGACTGAAATGTATCTGAACAATCCAGTTAAGGATTTTGATTTACTGTAATGGGCTCTTCCCCCGTTAAATTTAACTTGTAGCATTCTTGGTTACTCATACTTAGATATTGACTCTTTTCCTAGGTAAGTGGAGGTATACTTCGAATTTTCCCAGAAGGCAAAGCCCAGTTTGCTGACATTGAACCTAAATTTGATAGACTGCTGTTTTTCTGGTCTGACCGTCGCAACCCTCATGAAGTACAACCAGCATATGCTACAAGGTAGTGTTCCTTTTAAGAAACCATTGGTAAAGATTGTGGCAGGACAGAAGAGATACATAAGATAAATTTAAGTTTTCAGTTACTTGTATCATAATGCTGCCATCATAACGTTTCATTTGAATAGTTTTGTAACATTTATTCACACTTGGTACTCAGTGTGACTTTCTTTGCGTAGCCACTCCGTGTTTGGGGTAAAACTGGAAGCGTGGGCCCTTCATCTTTCCAACCTCCTCTTCCTTTTGTTCATCTGGTAACTGCTGTCCATCCTGTGGTTTTATGAGAGTAGTCGGCCCTTGACCAGTGTGTAGATGAGGGTGTGCCAGACCCCGTGCAGTCAAAAATCTGTGTGTAATTTTTGACCCATCCAAAAAAACGTAACTTCTAATAGCCCACTGTTGACCAGAAGCCTTACTGATAACATAGTCAATCAACACATTTTATATGTTTTTATATATATGTATATTTATACTGTTACAATAAAGTAAGCTAGACAAAAGAAAATGTTATTCAGAACATCGTAAGAAAGAAAATATTACAGTATTTTTTGAAAAACTGCGTGTAAGTGGACCCATGCAGTTCAAACTGTTGTTGTTCAAGGGGCAGCTACTCACTTGGAATAGAAAGAAGAGCTGGAGAAGAAAAAGGGCAGCTCTTTAAAAGGGGCGGGGAAGCTGGCGTAGTAAAATGACACAGAGGACACAAGCAAGAGGTAACCAGGGAGGAGAAGTGAAGAGAAACAAGAGTGGAGGAAAGGAAAGGTTCTCATGCATGGGAGTTAAGGTTAGAAAAATAACCCTTTAGCTTCGATAATGGCATCTTTTTCTATATTATACTTTTTACAAGATTTAATATTCTAAACCTATTATGTTTAATGTATTCCTTAAATTATTTTACCATTCACTGTGACTCAGTTAAAATGTTAAGACTTAAAATGGAAGGTGTTACAGACATCGTTGTAAAAATAAATGTTTGTAGAAAAAGCAGTGTGTATTAAAGATCTGCTTTTCATTATTGAAAGGACTTTGAACATCACGATAGTGAGTTTCTGGCACGCATTTGCTTAGAACTAGTGACAAGAGGCACACCCTCAGACGCTGGGAGAAGAGTTGGCTTTTAATAATCATGTGAGAGACAGGCCGGCCTTTGATGAGGTTCAGATTCCAAAGACTGTGTTGTCATCTCTCCCTTGTACTTATTCTTGTCGGCCATGTTGCCTTTAGCCCTGATTCATACGATGAAGAGCAGGCCGAATAGTTTGTGGCTAGAGATCACTAAGAGGCCAAGAATGGAAACTGAGGGTCCTGGCACATCCCTGACATGCTGCCCGCCTCTCCTCGCAGCACCCCTGTGCCCAGCTCTGCCCCTGCTCCTCCTTCCGAGCCCTTTCTGACCTAGCAACGTTTCACAGACCCTCCTTTTCGTGGAGTATGCTCTGGTTGTGTCCTTTGTAGATAATTAGGTAACAGACATTTTTAGGCAGTAACTAAATGCCAGACGGTATTGGGGGTAAGTGCCGCAGGAGTTAGGAGGAGGGAGACGGCGGCGTGAATTGCGCTAGATGGGTCCGGTGCCCGGTGCCCAGCAGGAGGGGGAAGTCAGCGGGACCTAGAGCGCCAGGAAGCAGGGAGGACAGACTTGGTGGTAAAGCCCTGGGGGGAAGGGTGAGGCCGGCCCAGTTCCAGTGCAGCCGGGGATGCGGATGCGAGGAGGGTTGTTCAGCGGGTCAGTGGGAGATAAGGAGGGAACAGCAGAATGACATGTAATAGTTTACAGTTATTTTCTGGTAGGGACTTAGGGCTAGAGAGGGGAGTTGACCCAGATATTTAGAACTCTGATTACTAAGTAACTAAAAGTTTGGGGCATGGGCAAAAGAAATGTAAAATCATATATCTGTGCCCTTTTCCCATTGCCAAGGCCCCTTGGAAAAATAGAAGAGTCTAGATGGCAAGAAAGGTGTTGGAAAGAGCAGAACCTGGAAGTCAGGAGGCTGGACTGTGACCTCAGCTCTGCCACTCACCCACTGAGTGATGATCAGTGGGCCTCAGTTTCCCCAGTTGTCCAGACTCTGACTCTACTTGCCTCTGAGTCTTTACTTCAAATATTGTACGTGATTTAGCTCTGCCACACTTCCTGGCTCTTCATTTCACTGTGTTGCTTTCCCCCCAGTGAATACTGGCCAGAACCTGCAAGACACTTTAATTGCTTTTTTTCTGCTACGGAATTATCGTAGCATGCTTTCACTCCCTGTAGCGTGTGTGCCAAGAGGTGTAACTGTGCTTTGTGGTATTTAATAAACCAGAGATTCCTCGCTTATTTGTGGAATGATATATTCCAAATAAGTGAAATATTCAGAAAGGCGAAGTTTAGCTAAACTTTATGTCTAAACCGAGTATAAGTGTTTCAGTAAAAATCCTAAAAATATTCTTAGCAAAATTTAACTCTTGATGACTCGAGGTTATACAACTGTAACCGTGCACTGGGATTCTTCGCTGTGACGTCATGCTGTCCTGAAAGCTGTGGGGACTGTTTGCCCTCCCTGTCTCTGAAAAGCACCAGGCCTCAAGTCCCTTTCTCTTCCTCTCCTTTCGGAGCTCATGCTGTGGGTAGGGCCGCAGCCATTCTCTTGCCTTCGTAGTGTCTGTTTCTGGCCTGCTGCGAGCTGACAAGGCAGATGGAGCAGGTTATTAGGCATTGAGAAAGTCGTGAAAACGCACCGGCTTTGCAGAGTCAACTCGAGCTCCTGGTTCTCTGCTGCACTGGGAGCACTGAGGTTGCTGGATAAGTGGGTTGTGACTCCTCGTTTATCCTCCTGTGACATTCCGATTGAGCCTTTGTTTTGACATTACACATTTTATAGACCATTGCAAAGCATATCACCTTTTCCCCCCAGTGATCATTCTTACCCTATTCTAAATTTTCTTTTAGGTACGCAATAACTGTTTGGTATTTTGATGCAGATGAGAGAGCACGAGCTAAAGTAAAATATCAAACAGGTAAACAGCATTTGGGGCCAGGGTACATTGGAAGGACATTGCCCACAGTCCTTGTACTTTTGTCAAACTCCTTAACTCCCTTAGAAGAGGGCTTCTCTTAAGTTCTCTTCATTGTTAACTTTAACCAAGAAAAGAAAATTATTCGAAGATAGGAAGGTTTGAGGCAAAGAAGTCTGAGGAAATTATTCTGATACAAGCTGAGATTCCCTGTGATTATCCTTTTCGGTCACAGGCTGCTCAGCTGTGGAGAGCTGCCGTCTGGCTTCCCCTCAATCTCCCCTTAGAAGGAAGTTAAAATCTTTCCCTTTTTAAATGTCCACGCTCTAAGCAGGGGTGTCCAGCCTTTTAGAGTCTCTGGGCCACACTGGAAGAAGAAAAGTTGTCTTGGGCCACACGTTAAATACATTGTGACATGTAATCACCAAACAATACTCATCATGTTTTAAGTAAATTTACGATTTTGTGTTGGGCCACATTCATAGAAATCCTGGGCCTCACGTGGCCCACGGGCTGCAGGTTAGACACCCTTAGAGCACTCAGGTCTTTCACATTGAATGTGGACATGAAGAAAATTGATACAAAGGAGATGAATGGAAATGACAGAGTTAGTAAATCAGATGGGCGTGTAAAGTCCTTAGCTGCCAGCGGTGGCCACAGGTCGACACACTTGTACTAAGCCTGAGGTCCTTCAGTAAGCCGACCCTGCACCCCCCGTAGGGGCTGTCTCCTGGAGCAGCGGGTCTTAGTTTTCCATCGGATGGACCCCTCACCTGTCTTTTCTTTAACCTTACCGTGTATCTCCCACAGTCTGGTCGAGGTTCACGTTACTGAGAACTGGCTGTATTGTCACAAGCCATTGATAATCCCAGATCAGCCTTTTATAAAACTGAAAACCGGATGTTCATACGGTTTTTATGTATTTTTAAAAGTCATTATTTTTGGCAGAAGCCTAGTAGTGTGCTTTTAGTGATGCCGAACACACTACTATTTTATAGCAATTCAAATTACTTTTCCAGTAAAAAAATGAAATCACTATCTCTGTGCTGAGAATGTGTTTCCCCTTTGAAGGTTTACTGGCTCCGAGTAACGTACTCATCGTAGTACAGTGCCAAGGGTAGCTTTCGGAAGCGCAGGGGTGATAGTTCGCACATGATGTCTGTTTGCCAAGTGAAACCTTGTGCATACTGTAAGGAACTCAGTGGGAAGCAGTAACAGAAGCTCTCTGGTGCTTGATGAATGAATTTTTGTTGTTTTTTTTTTTGTTTGTTTACCTTGCAGGTGAGAAAGGTGTGAGGGTTGAACTAAATAAGCCTTCTGATTCAGTCAGTAAAGACGTCTTATAGAGACACTTGGATCCAGCAACACCACTTCACCTGCAACAAGTGTTGACGCTGTGTGTTAACTTGTGACTGCACATAAACGGGATAAAGAGAAATAGACAACCATTTGGCATTTTCATAAGGAAACAGAAACAACGTTTTTGTGTTGCATCGGGAAGAAGACTTGACTGTGTGGCTTTGTACTGCATGAGTGACTCCGAACCTGTGATTGCTGTGGGAAGAACATAAGCTGTCAGCCGAACACGGTATTTACACCTGGACATGAACTAAGTGCCCGGCAGAGTGGTTTCATTCTCACATTTGGCCAGACCTGTCATCTAGCTGAGTTCGTTTCATCTCTCCCTTTTTTATATAGTCAAGTTTGAATTTGAAGTAATTTTTGTATGATCAGGTACAATCTATCAAAACTTAATTGAGAAAAAAATTACAGTATTATTCCCCAAAGTAGCATCAATCTATTTTTGTAAACCTCTTCGTACTATTAAATTTTGCCCTAAAAGACCGCTTATGATGATTGTTGCCAGTGACTAATGATTACTTTAATTTTCTTTTTACCCGAAAGAAGGAGCACTTTAATTACCAGCTGAAAAACCGGATTGTTCTGTAGTCTTGTCTTACACTAATTCGAACTCTTAAAAATTGCTGCTGTTGTTTTTTTGGCATTGTTAATAATGAAACATAACAGTAAAACTATACCACTTACTACCAGTAACTCTTAGTTTCGAATGTTTTGTAAGAAAAAATACACAGTAAGAAAAATAGAACTTTATATTTTAAGTTAAATTCAAAATAAAAAACCTACAGTGACTGGCACTAGATGAACTTGAGGTTATCTTCAGCATCAGGTTCCGGAGATAAAGGGCTTCCTTCAGCTTTCCGGCGTGTCCTACACAATTGTAGAAGGCTGCGCCCCCATTGCCGAGACTTGCCCTGGCTTCCCAGCGGTGGGTCGCACGTCCAGTGTTGCCGTTCCGTTTCCTACTCCCGTGACCCCTCCGATCCGCAGGTCGGCACCTTGCTCCCGTTGGGCAGCATCAAGGGGAGACCAGGTGCATCGAGACGGACCCGTGCAACCACCAACTCAGTCTGGTGACCCCCCCAGGCCGCTGCTGAGGCGTTCTGCACACGCGATGCTGGCCTCTCTACCACCGCTACTCAGAGGTGCAAGTTTAGCTGGGAAAAACAAATGAAGCGAAAGCAAGATGATTTAATTTTTACGTTTTGTGAGTTTTCTTTTTTACTTTTCAGAAAAAAAAAAGGGAATGTTACAAAATGACACAAGGCCCCCCAGACTCGGTTACTTGCTGTCCGAGTCGGGACGGAGGTCACAGACTTCAGTGTCCTCGGCAGAGCGCACAGGGCGGTGCCCGTGTTCCGCGGGCTTCTGGGTGGGATGCCCACTTCCGCTCGCTGTCTCTGTCCTTGATCTTTGCCAAAATAATGTGAGTGTACAGAAATACTTCTGTATATTTCAACTACGGCAGTTTTAGCATTTGTATAGTTTGTATGCAATTAGAGACCTTTTCTATGGAAAGCTCAGTAATTTTTATTAAAAGATTGATATTGTTCATGTAAAACATGAAAAAAATTGTTTAGTGAAACTGACAGTGTGGACGGAGGGTGGCGTTAGCCTTCAGTATTGCAATCTCACTTAGCAGAACTTGCAGGAGAAAACTAGAGGTAATGTCGTTTTTCCTTGCCCGTGTTGTGTTTTGTTCCCCGTCCTCTCCCCGTTCCAGACAGTCCAGCCCAGCATCCCCACAGTAAGTGCCTCCGCCCGCTGCCTGGGAGCGTGAGCTCTCTGCTGCCAGGCCCGCAGTGCCGTGCGCTGCGTTCAGCCCCACTCCAAGGCACTGTCATTTTGAAACCGGGCACAAGTGGTACCGTGTGGACGGGAGGTTTGTCTGGGTGCCGAGGTGCACAGCAGCAGCCGGCCCAGCTGGGGGCCCCCATGTCGTTCAGTTGTCCGTTCTGCTGTGTGGGCTGTGCTGCTGGACAGGTCTGTGTTTCTCTAGTTTTGGAAGGGTTTGTGTAATCTCTTGGAGATCGTTGTGAAAGGGTCAAGAAGTCAGGATAGCCGTTTCTTTAATATCCATTTAAAATCTGTTCATTTCATGTTTGTCGGACTGTTAACTTGCCACCAAGCAGGGCTCTCATTTAAAACAAAATTTAAAATTATTTGTGGCCTATGTGTGTTTAATCCTGGTTAAAGATAAAGCTTCTAATGCTGTTTTTATTCAACACATTAACCAGCTGTAAAACACGGACCTTTTATAAACAGCAGGCAAAGAATTTCAGGATTCATATGCAGACTATAAAGTCATGTAATTTGAAAAGCAGTGTTTCATTATGAAAGAGCTCTCCAGTTGCTTGTAAAGCTAATCTGATTAAAACGATGTACAAATGTTCTTGAAAAACTTATGGTTGTTATGTTCATCTCTTTTTTTGTTTTTTTTAATCCTTTATCGTATGGGCCTTTCCGTCAGATATTGTGCTTTTCTGTCACACGTCTCTGCCTAGTCCAGAATGTTTCCACGGATTTCTGTAAATGCCAACAAGGGGAGGGTCGCGAACATGGGAGTCCAGTGGTGTGAGGGACATCCTGGGGGTGGTTGGACCGCCCTTGTAGTTCAGGAGTTCTGTGTTTGGGTTCTCAGCATTTGGATTCTGTCCCTTTTAGGGTTTTAAAAATTACTCTAACACCCATGCTTTTGAGCCAGATCTGTCACCCGTCTGCTGCAGAAAGGACGGGGGCATCAGACGTTTATCTCTAATTGTCACTGGTGTCCTATTGCATATACAAGAAAGTTAATTTGTGTGGTCACAGACTAAAACATATGCGCTCTTATAATGTGAGATGAAGGTGCATGTTCATTTATCTCGTATTTAAATATTTTTTTAGTGCGGTGTTCTAGGTATTTTCCAGCCTGAGGGCATTTGGAAATTAGTACTGAAATACAGTTGGGTGAGTTAAAGGCGAGGGCAGATGAGTGAGAGGTAGAGACGAATTCAGTTCGGCAGGTGGTGAAAACAGCAAGTCTGTCTACTCCCGGCTCAACCAGCCACCTGAATGCGTGGCCCCGGGGCCTTCTTCATCTGAAAGGAAGTGCAGTGGCTCCCGACTTGCGGAGCTGTGTGCGGCCTAAGTGGAGGGCAGGTGCACGCAGTCCAGGGACCAGGGCTGCGCCCCAGCCACGGACAGCAGCAACGCACATTCACGCCCTGTAGACGCGCCCAGTCTCCACTGCTCCAGGAGTAGCTTTTTGGACATCAGAGGTCAGGGATACATTTGCTTTTGTTTTGTTTTGGGTTTTTTTTTAAGATTTTATTTATTTATTTTTAGACAGAGGAAAAGAGAAAGAGGGAGAGAAACATCAGTGTGTGGTTGCCTCTTGTGGGCCCCCCACTGGGGACCTGGCCCACAACCCAGGCGTGTGCCCTGACTGGGAATCGAACCGGTGACCCTTTGTTTCCCAGGCCAGCACTCAGTCCACGCCAGCCAGGGCTGCTTTGGTTTCAATGTGGATTCTTTTCATGATTAACTGAAGTACGGCAAAGTTCAAGGGCGTCCCATGGGGAAAGGGCGTGGCCTTGTGACCTGGAAGGCTTTCATAACTAGAGAACGCGATAGCAACTTCACGACACAGGGAGAGCCCTCACAGCTGCAGGAGGCTGACGCTCCCCTTTCCCCTGGACATTGCGGCTCTGAGCAGGGTGTGTCGTAAAGGTTATTGGGAAAGGTCTCCTTCGCATGGAGATGAAGACTTTTTTGCCAGAATTATTGATACTTCTACGGTGTTCTATAAAGTACGCGTCCATGTTTCTCAGAGCACACAAAATAAGCACAGCCAACTGTATCTCCATTTATAATTAAAACAGGATCAGAGAAGTGGCTTTAAAAAAAAAACACAGACCGCCTCACCAGTTTGCACGTCATCCTTGCACAGAGGCCATGCTAACATCTGTCATCCCAAGGTTAGCCTGTACGCTGCCGCCGAAGTGATTCTGCAGGGCTTTGCCCCGTTCTAAATAGTGTCATCACATCCCTGCCCGTTGACTGGCCCGTGTTTGGCCCTGTCTCTGGCTCACCCCCGACGCGGAAGGTGAGCCTGTGGGTCTCTTTCCAGGCCTCTCCCTCCATCCCGACCACACGTGCACGAGCATCCGCCACATCCCCTGACCTTCCTTTCGTAATTAGGTTGTGACTTGGGTTAACACCCAGTTCGTCAGCAGACTGTGTATGAAGGTCGAAGCTGGAACAAGAGTAAAAACCCACGATGACTTCATTTCCACAGTTTACGTTTCCCTGAATATTTCGAGTCTTCACCTGATTCCTTGTGGCCTCTAACCTGCGGCTTTGTGGAGTGATTGCCTTTTGTGCCGGCTGCACAGCTGTCTTCCTTAGATCCCCGTCTCCACTGTTCTGGGGACCCCTTCACCGCCCTGAGCTGGATCTTGTGTTTCCTGGATCCGCACTTCCTCTTCCTTGGTTCACTTCCTCAGTCTGGTGAAGCGTGATGCCCTTCGGCACTTTCTGTGAACGAGCGCGTGGGTGGTGAGTTCTCGAGACCGATGTCTTTGTTCTACTCTGAGTTTCAAATGAATTTGCGAACGGTTTGCCTTCAGAATGTTGAAGGCCTTGCCTTGCTGCTCCTAGGTTCCAGTGTGGATGCTCAGAAATCTGAAGCCATTCCTACTCCTGATTCTCCATTTGTCACCTGCTTGTTCCCTGTGGGCACGCACAGGTGCTCTCTGTCCCCAGGGCTCTGGAGCCTTCGATTGTGCTTTGGCGTGTGCAGCCAGCGTGCTAGGCACGTGGACCGTAAGCTTGTGTGCCCTACATTTGGGGGCGTTTTCTTAAATTATTATATCATCTCTCCTCCATGCTCTGCCCTTTCTGCAACATCCGCTGGTCGGAATGGGTTGCAGCTCTTCTGGTTACTGTGTGTCTGTGTCCTTTATTTTGGAGACATCAGTTTTTCGGTTCGCCCAGTGGGGGTTTCATGTTTGCTAATAGGTTTTTCATGCAAGAGCTCTTTATGATCTCTAAATTTTAATTTAAAAGTGTATACAGCATCCTGCTCCACTTAATGGATACAGTATTTAACCTTTCTGTTTTACTTTTTGTCTTCACGTTGGATGTTTTCCTCACATGTCTGGTAATTCTTGCTTGTGTGTTCGTATTTAAGGGGAGGTCCTTGGGCCCTTACCGGTTTCCCAGTAAATATTGGCAGCTGCCTAAATGGGAATCTCTTTCGTGAAAGTCTCCCCAACACCACATGGACAGGAACAAACCCATCTTTCGCCTGTGCCTGCAGCATAGTGGGGACACAGAAAAAAGTTCAAGAGAAGTATGCGTCTGAAGCTTATTGCCGGACCAGACCTGCGGTGAAGGCAGAATCGGGGAAACCACAGTGAAGGGGCGAAGGCCTGGGGGGCCCAGCGGTGGCAGTACAGGGGGTGGAGGGACACACTGATGAATCTGACACCGGTGTATCGGGAAGAGAAAGTTGGAAAGTTCATGAGACCGCAGGGGGCCTGCTGGGGAAGTACCATCTCAGAGAGGGGACGATGTCTCCTGAATGGAAAGAAATAGGACAGATGCACTCCAGCCCCTCCCACGCCGCCAAGAAAAGTGTGGTCTCAGAAACTGTACTTCACTGCCCCAACAGAAGAGAACACCTCTGGAGTCACCAACCCCAGAAGCCGCACATCCCTGTCCTTGCGTACGTAGAACCAGCTGCACATCCAAGTCAAAGAAAAGGATGTCCTTCAGATGAGCAGAGAAAGGAAGACATCTGTAAACACTGCGCTAAGAAGGAAACGGTGAGAATCAGTTACAGCTCAGGAAAATCCTCTCGTCAACCACAGGCAGAGGAGAACTGGAACAAGACCCAGTCTGGATTAAATGTCTCGAACAGAATTTGGCAGAAATACAAATTAATACCTGAAATTATTAGAAACTCAGAATCTCCGCAAAAGATGGACTAAAAAAAAACAACCCTCCCCCCAAACCCTCAGGAAGCTGTGATGCAAAAGTTCATGTAACTCAGCAAAGAAATAGAAAAAGACAAAATTATCTTAAATTAGCATTAAATTATAAGGTACCCAAGAAAGAATAGATTCGACTGAAAATAAACGAAGGGCATTAAAAGGGATGAAAGCAGCCAAGGGTTCAAAGCAGAGTTAGGGAGAGGGGACGCCCACCTGCACTGCGTGGAGCTTACACAGTGCGGCGGCACTACACAGTGCTGAGGACGGGCCCTCGGCAGAGGCACACCCATGTGGGTGACCCGGGCGTCAGGAAGCTGGACCTCGTTTTCTCGTGGATCCTGTGGAGGCGGCTGTTTGCATATCTGGTGTCAATGCAATTGAACGAGTAAGTGTGGGTGTGTCTTTACAAATGAGTTACTGAAAACCAATTATGGATGTGTCTATATTTATGTATGGAATTACTTTAAATGTATACAAATACATAAAGGAATTTGGTGAGGGATCTTGTATAAAAAATACCCTCCCTGTTGCTTTACTGTGGATGTAGATTCCGATAGACTGTTGGCCTTGGAACGATGCAGGGGTAGGGGTGCCACTCCCGTCAGAAATGACAGGCACTTGCCTCCCCCCAAACTTAACTGCCAATAGCTTGTTGATTGGAAGCCTTGCCAGGAACAGTTGATTAACATGCATGTTGTACATTATGTGTCATACACTCCATTCTTACAATAGAGGAAAACATTTTAAGAAAACCATGAGGAAAATACATGTACAGTATTTATTGAAAAAAATCCACCTGTAACTGGACCTTCCCATGTTGTTCAAGGGTCAGCTGTTTGGAGTTTGCAAGGAATGCCTACAATGTGAGATGATTTGTGTCTTAAGAGTTACCCAGCTTAAAAATATACAAGCTTTGATTCTTTGGAGAACTGTGGAGAAGAGTCAGTGTTCCTTAAGGTGTTCTTGCAAAAGCAGATTAACAGTGGAATTTGAGAGATGCCTAGCCATTTCATTCACTCAACACCTAGGATCTGAGAGGCTCTTTGTTTATGGAATCTCTGGTGTCCTAGGGTGTCCTGGGACGCTTTCCGACTACTGTAGACGATACAGAGCAGTGATAGACACACTGCGAGGAAGAGGGCTGTAATTTCAGAAATAGTAGAAAACTGGATAGCTCTTATCTTGTCTGGAAGACTTCCTGTTGGAAATTACGTTTTGCTCTGTGTGAATATTGGTTTCTTTCTCGCGTAAGACTTTTGTGTCACTGTGCAGAGCGCAAGGTGGAAGGAAAACGAGTGCAGGGAGATGGCAGGTGTCCTGCGGGTGAGTCCTGGCTTGTCCAAATAAGCACACACTCTTGGCTTGCTGTGTTTCCCCTCACAGGACTTGAAATCATAAGCTGTCCTTTCCTTTTTATGAATCAGTTCTGGCAATTATTGTTACAGTCAGTGGGCAAGTTTTTCTCTTGTTCCTTTGGAGTTCCTTTGCCTTGAGGTATATCAGAGAAATTAACTTAGCAAGAGCGCCACCTGCTGTTCAGTAAGCAAGAGGGTAAATCTTGCAGTGGGTTTCGCACCAGCACTGAAGCAAACAGTAGTTTGTTTCTGTATCACATTATACAATATTGTATATTTTAGTTATGATATGGTTCCAGAATCACTTAAAAGAAGCTTTTTATTTCATGAGATGAGGAAGTATGTAATCATGGAACTTCTAATATTCTAGTGGAATATTAGCAAAAAAAAAAAAAAGCAAGAGCTAATCTCATTGCATCTTTTTGTTAATACCAACTCCCTAGGCAATTTAATCTGTTAATAATTGTATGTTGGTTTCCCTTCGTGTGGTGTATTTGCCGCTTGTCAACAACCACAGCAAGTTGCTACAACAGCAACAGTAGCCTCAAGGACAAGAATGGAGGCAGGATAACAGGAGACCACTGCCTCTCCATAGTGATCAACAAACTACAAAAAGCTACAGTAGCTTTGTTCTTCCAGCAGCCCAATGAGATACAGCAGCTGATTCACCTTGACATTCTGATCTACTTAAAAATCCTGTCAGCTTTGGGAAAAAGTGTCAGAGCCTTGGAACAATGGAACATTTTTTTGTCCAGACAAAACACTCTGAATTTATAGTTAGTTTTGCTAGATAACATATAACCTTGACTTTAAAAATTCAAACTAAAGTCTGCTGTCCATCTACCCAAAATGAAGGGCCATAGCCTTTAAAGACTGGCCCAGAGTCATTACCTCTGTGTTAGGGTAGAACTTTGCTGTAAAAGGGAAAAACCTAAATCAATAGAACAGACACTATTTCTTTAATATAATATAGCAAATGAACCAGATTTGGAAGTAACAATTACTAGTGTGCAAGTTTTTTCAAAAGATTTTAGCAGATTAAAATGAAGGCTTATTTAATTCCAAATTTAACTTGTTTTTTTTCTTCAGCTAACATATTTCCATCATCCCTTAAAACTGACCAATTCTTGCCCTGACCTCTGTGGTTCAACTGGTTGGGCATTGTCCTGCAAAGTGAAAGGTCACTGGTTCAGTCCCGTCAGGGCACATGCAAAAGGCAACCAATCAATGATTCTCTCACATTAATGTTTCTCTCCCTATCTTTCTTCCTTCCCATTTCTCTAAAAAATAGAATCTTAAAACAAAAAAAACGCTAACCAACCCTTTACACCTAAATATTTCTCCAGCCCAGTCCCTCCATCCCTGCCACGGCCTTTCTTCCTCTTATGTGGCCCCCGGGAAATCCATCAAAGCACTTCTCAAATGTTGACCTGCCTGATCCCCAGTGCCCCACCCCCGCCTGAACCAACAGGTGTGTGTGACCAGGGAGGACACGAACTGGACCTGAGACGGGGTCTCAGCCCTCAACATTCCGCCTAGGTGCATCTGTCCTGTCCAGTCTTTCTCCTCCTGCCATTTCAGCTCACATTGTGTACTCTTCCTTTGGAACAGCTTCGTGCTCCCAGTACAACAGGCCGGCCTGTTTCCACATCTTTCTGGTGTTCCTTCTTTTTGTAAGGCCCTTTCCACCCTCAGCTGGCCCTAGAGCAGCTCAGATGGCATCTTCTCCGAGAAACATCTGAAGCCCTGGGCTGTGCTGATTGTCCTTAACTCCCCACAGCACCTGGCAGAAACCTGTGCTGACACTGTTAGGGTTAATCTGCTTTTGGTTCCCTCCCCAGGTAGGCTGCAAAGCTACTTGAGGACACAGACTGTCTTATTTACATTGTAACCCCAGAACCTTGTACAGTTTGGCTCAAAAATGTTTAACTGCGCCCCGGATGGGGTGGCTCACTTGGTTGGAGCGTCATCGATGAACTGAAAGGTTGCAGGTTCGATTCCCAGTCGGCACATGCCTGGCTTGCAGGAGACGCAACTGATGCTCCTCTCTTGCATCGGTGTCCCCCGCCTCCCCCTCTCTAAAATCAGTAAGCATGTCCTCAGGTGAGGATAAAAACGGCAATGTTTAACTGCACACAATTTGTTAAACTGAATTAGAAAAAAAGTTTAACAGCATTTATTCAACATAATATGTGTTTTAGGTCATATATTTATTAGTATTATTTTTCAACTTCATACTTAAAACATCAAAACTTGCGACCTCTCAGGCTACAATGACAAGGACTGACGATGACGCTAACAAGTAGACAACTGCAGCTCTCACGCACTGTTGTAGGAGCATACACCGGCAGTACGCACTAAGGCTACCCAACAGCCACACCCTGTGACCCAGCAATCCAGCCCTGAGTATAGGCCCAGCAGAAATGACCGGAGTGTTCTTGGCAGCAGCATTTTTGTAATAATAGCCAGCTCCAGCTGGAAATAATTCAAACGTCCCTTAATGTAGAATGGATGTATAAGCCTTGGCATGTTCACAGATACTGTGCTTCGCATACCAACAAAGAAGTACTTTATGAAGTTCAAAAATGAGTGAAACAGACCTGTGGCAACAGAAGAAAACAGGTCATTCGGGGTTGTGGGGATTAGGAAGGCAAAGGCACTGGTGAGGACACCTTGGGTGGCAACCGACAGTCACCCAGCTCCACGGTAAAGCACTCTGCACCTTCCGTACGGACAAGTCACAGTGCACCGCAGTGAAGGAAAGAACACCTGAGAGCATGCCAGGGCGCTGGAAGTACGGCCCCGACACAGAAGTCAACTGACAGAAGTGTGTGTGTCCCTTTGCTAGAACATGAAAACAATCTTAAGTGTGTCTAAGTAAACAAATGGTATTCCTTTTATTGTAACAGTTTCAGCCTTGGCTTAAAGGGTCATAATGTGTTCAGTAATGTTCCATGTTACATAAACTAGGTTTGCTATGTTATATACACTAGTCACTTAGCACCAAATTTTTAGCCACTCATTTTGCTACATTCTGAGAAAAGTAAACTCTGGCCTACAGAATTACAGTGGTTATTTCTTACTAATAATACTCCAAAAGAATTTTGTTTTACTATCCTCTATCTACTTTACAGTCTGGCGCCAAACAAATAAAACTCCTTAAAATATATAAAATGTATTTCCTGTTAAGATTTGGGAGGAAAAATTTTTAAAAACTTAAAAACTACCTGAGTTCACAGCATACTCTGCACTCTAGATTGTATTTTCGGTCAATATGCCTAACACTATAAACACTAACAGCACTGGGAATGAGTTTTAACATTCATAAGGGAATATTGAATTTAACCAAATACTTAATTTCTTATTAAATATTTTGAGGAAAGTGCAAGTAAAAAGATCAACAGATTTTAAAAGCTTTAAGAGCAGGCAAGAACAAAAGTATCTGAAATTGTGCCTGTAAACATATAGAGAACTCTGGGCTACAGTATATATAAGGCAAGAGTGACTATAAATACAGGGACTTTAGAGAGATACTTTATATTACAATGTCAAATGTACCTATGAAATAGAACATTTTGTGCTGGTTGCGTGAACTAGAGCACAAACTACAAATCTTAGTGTTACCCAGAACTTCCTGAGGGGCTGGCACTGCACCGGTGAGGTATCAGAGGAGGTACGTGAGACCCACTTGTTTTCAGAGACTGTTGCTGCTTTTGACTTTGCTGCTGTCGTCTTCAAGGCAGAGGTCCAGGTGCTCGTTGATCTGAGACTCCACCACTTCGCTCTGACAGACAGGACAGCTGACCGTCCTGCTGGGACCGGACCAACTGCTGGAATTCTGCGCCGCGGCCGCAGGGTGCGAGCTGCACTCCGGAGCGCTCCCCCCGCTCTGTGTTTTCTCTTTCTTGATGAAGAATCTGTCAAAAACAGTCTTGTCCTCCAGCCTGGGTCGTTTACTCAGGAATTCGTTTGTAGGCCCACTCGCGCCCGGCGAGGCACACGTCGATTCCACTGCTTTTAGAGCATTTCTCAGAGCCGTCTTCGAGGCGGACGCCTTCCTCTGAGAACCAGAAGAGATGGAGTTTTTACTGACGTCACCAACGACTACACTTTTCCTTGGGGACCCAGTCATACTCCTGAAGGCCTTCGGACTGGCAGCTGACACTCTAGGAAAGTAGTTGCTTAAAACATTCTGGGGACTGCTGCTGAGAACAGGAGAGACCAGAGAGGTGGTTTTCCTGGAGCCACTCTGTTCCAATTTCAGCTCGGCTTTAGGGTTTGGCCTTCCGGCGTCTGTTGAGTGGTCCTGACTCAGATGATCTCGGGTGTCCGTGAGTGCACGTGGAGCGGCGCAGTTCCCAGACGAAGGGGTGCCGTTTGTTTCTCCCAGAACATGTCCTTTCCCGCTGAATGGGACGACTCTGTTGGGTTTACCTGCAAAAGAGAACCAAGTAAAGTTTTCCTTAATACAGCAACAAATATTAAGCCACAGGGTAGCTTCTGAAAATGAAGAAATGCTGTTTCATCCCGATTTAGATCCATATAACTACCTACTAATGAAAAAAAAAGACCCTTGAGCAGTTCGAGAACTCGTACTGGAAACGTAGAGGACAGAACACACGCTCCGCTATTTATAGACACGGCGTTCCACCTTGCAAAGGCCAACGCAGACTTTTTTAGGTTTTCACAGCAGGGGGAAATCCTGCCACCACACTCGCTTCCTCCTCACAACAAGGAGAACGTAACCTCTCCACGTAAATTCTTGTACAACTCCACAACTTACCATGTCAGATTTGGGAGATACAGCTTAGGCCCCTCGGTCCTACCACATCAAATCAGCGACTTCCCAAGGGAAGAGGCATTTTTAATAATAACCTGGTTACCTCTCAAAAGGCAGGGACTCTGAACTTCAGGCTGAAGATGAAGTCCTAGCACACACGTCACACTCTTCTCCCAGTGACAGTACAGACATCCGGAGAAGTCACCTGGGCAGAATCCAACTGATAGGAAGGGCTGTCGTGACGGCTTGCATTCCGGGCATTGTTTTTTGAATGACTGTTTTTATTTTGACAATCTTTTTGCCTCATGTTTCCAAGTGACTCACTGAGTCAAGATAAGGAAAGGGATTTTACCCTCAGCTATTATCAGTGGAAACGATTTCTACTTTTACTTCCACCTACAAAGAGCAAAGGATATTTTTCTACCATCAAAGTCTATACCCAAAAGCTTCTAGACACAATCCTTAAGCTTCTCCTAATACCTGTTCTCTAGAGGACAGTCCTGTGGTCCTCACACCGCAGCTATGGCTGCGGGAGAGCTGGGAGAACGTACACCGAGTTACCTTTATTCTCCGCTGCTGCTGGCCTGGTCTTCCCCTTGCCTCTTCTGGAGTAGTTCTCTGGCTCCCTGATCTTCACGTACGTGCCTCCGCAGGTGCTCTGGTGCTCGGCCCACCAGTAGTCGTGCGCAGAGGGCGCCCTGTTGGTCGCCCGCTTGACGTAGCCGTAGTAGGGCTTCCTGAACTGGCAGGGCCCGTCACAGCGCCACCAGTGCCGCCGGTACTCGTCCACCTCGTCGTGGAAGGTGTGGTACACCTGGGGGAAGGGAAGGTCTCAAGTGAACACAAGTGAACCATTTTCAGAAAATATGTAAGAACCTTTTTTAAAGCTTTCCAGTTTCCCAGAGCTTTCTGAAGTTTTATTTTGGGAAAGACAGCAACTATATTTAGCTTCTGTTCAAAAGTTCATTTTAATGGGAAAGAGCAGCAGCTAACTTAATACTTCATATATGAACTGTGTCAAGACTGACAAATGTGGACCAAAGAGAAAAAAAGTACAGAAAAACACAAAGCCTTTTATACGTGCTAGAAGTTTTAGAAAATTTCAAAGGACCAAAAGTTAGGGTGAAGACAAGAGTTTAATGCCATAGTAAGTAAGAATGGTCCCCTATGAGTATTAACCTGAAAGGGTTCTGAAGGACTGTTTCTGTACATGCTGGGCCCCCGACGACACAAGCGTCTTGCCCAGGGCAGCCCCTGCTGACCCCTCTCTGCGCGTCCGCACAGCTGTTTGCTCGTGTCTTTGAGAGAAGCTTGTGGGCCATCATGTTGTCTATTTACAGATGGAACAGTCTCCAGGGTCCGAATGCTTTCATCTTCGTGTCCCTAGTGGCTAATACGAGCTTGGCACAGTGAGGGTGTGCTCAGCATTCGCTGACAGAGAGCTGCATTCCCCGAGTTGAGCAAAATTCCCTGTGAATGTACATTCCACTCCTCACTCAGGATCATTTTGTCTCACCCCCTGGACGAAATCTTACTTAGAACTCAAGCAGAAGACAGAGAAAAGTTTTGATGGAAAGGAAGGTTAGCCCTCCCACCTGGGTGGCAATGAGGATGGCAGGGCACCATTTAAAAGACGCTCCTAAATGACAGTGAGTACCCGTTCTTCTGGATTCTCGGGGGGACATTAGGATCTGCATAAAATAAGGAGTATCTGCTTATGAGGTTTTTTAAATCAAAGACAATGTAACTTTTTAATAAATTCCCCTTGTAGGAAAGAACGCTCAGCTTTCCATAACTCTATAGATAAATTCTGTTACTTGGCAAGCATGCAAACAAGGCATGTTATAGTCAGAGAAGAGACTGGAGGACAAAGGTTTGGGGCAGAGGGATATAAGATGCTGCTTTTTCTCACACTGAGAACTCTGCTTACTGAGCCACTGACAAAAAATCCGGGAATTGGATCTGTTTTGCTTCCAACTCCTGTAACTCCTACAGCCTGGGAGTGTGACTTTTTAACAATGTAGTCACTAAAATAAAAATGTTCTGCAATGCGAACCTGAATGCCCTGTGGAGTTTGTTATAACAGGATGTAACCTGACAAAGCCAGGGTGTCCACTCGATCAAACCCCTCCGGCATGAAAACATGCAGGCATCCAAGATAAAAGAATGTGTCCTCTCCCCGCTGAGCAATAGGAAGTGCACCAGGTCTCTGCTTCGAGTGCCAGTTCTAATGAAGAAGGTGGAAGCCTTTTATACCGACAACTCCATAATTTTTTTGTTAATCTGGATCTTATGTGATTGTTTTTTAGTGCAAGCCACTTTCTTGATGGTGAAAGGAACTGTGCCCACTAACTGTATGAGTGCTTTAGAAAGTTAACACTGACAGCTAGAAAAAAATACATCGAGTGTGAGCACTTCTCATTCTCCGTCATATTGGCCTTTACTGCATTTAAAGGAAGGAAAAACCCAAAATAGAGAAGAATTTTTTTAATGTTTCAATTGAATTTTAAAGAGGAAAGGGGGAGAAAGAGAGAGGCAGGGAGGGAGGGATTCATTTGTTGTCCCACTTATTTATGCATTCACTGGTTGATTTTCATGTGTGCCCTGACTGGGGATTAAACCTGCAACCTCGGTGTGTGGGGATGATGCTCTAACCAAGTGGCTACAAAATGCCAAAGGATTTAATCTACGTAGGAATGAGTGTTCTATTCAGTTCACTTGTAGGGGGCTAGCTACATTAAATACCTCATGTAGAGGTCCAGAAAGAGCAGGAAGAGTGGCCCTGTTTTCGGAGATACGACAGCAGAATAAAATACTGGCGAAGGTTCGGTGTCTGCCGAGGAGACTCACAGGACACAGAAGGTAGAGCCCAGTGGAAGGATGAGGGCTTGCTGACAACAGAAGCGGTGCGTTTTAGGGAGGGGTTTTGGAGGAAAGGCACGGAGGCGACAAGTTCCGCCAGAGACACGAGACCTGAGCAGGGGAGTCGTGGGAGGTAAGGCAAAAGCAACGGAGCACTCACTTGATAAAATGAATTAACAACAATAAAAACAACTATTAGAACGCAAACTGCACAAATGCCTTGCGTGTATTTTCTAATTAGATCCTCACAAGGACCCAACAGACAGGACTGTGTATCTCCTCATTCACGGTGTCCGCCCTGCGGCCCTCGGGCCACGTGCGGCCCAACACAAAACTGTAAATTTACGTAAAACATTATGAGGTTTTCTTGTGATTGCGTGTCGCAATGTATTTAATGGGTGCCCAAGACAACTCTTCCAGCATGGCCCAGAGACACCACGAGGTCGGCCACCCTGCCGTGTCAGTAACTGAAAGGTAGGAGAGGTAAACTACGCAGGCCCCGCTGCCAGTGACCAGTGTCTGAGCCCAAGCAACCCGACTCCTCGTGCTGTCTGGACCCCAGGCTCTGCCATCTCCCACTACACTGACACGGGGATCCAGGGAGACCGCTGAGGAACGGAAGGACGTAAGACACGGGAGCAGAATCCAGGGCGGACTGGAGGAGGAGACTAAAGGGAACAGGCCTGGGGAGAGGGCTCGCAGGCCTCGGACGTGGCTGGCCGTGCTGCCGCTCCACTCCGCTCCTCCTAGACCAGCCGGCCGCTTCCCAGGGCCTCTCACTCGCAGGCCGGCCCTCCGGGACAGTATTTGTTCTCCCCAGTTCTCCATGTTTGACCAGATCCCAGGAATGACTACAGGAAGAAACTCGAACTATCACAGATGCGTGTGGCCCCGCCTACCGTGATGTTGGCCCCCGTCAGGCGGTTGATGCGATGCATGTGCTTACAAAACTCGGGGCCGTGCCCTTCCCGGTCTTTGTCGTTGTTGGTGACAAACAAGTAGGCGTGTATCATTTCATGCAGGAGGGTCTGAAACAGAAAACAATCAATTTGTGACACTTTTGAAATAAAAATGCATCTTTCTACTCTACCTGGGGCCTCACCCTTCTTTGGCTCCCAGGCTCCTTCCAGAAGCTGATAAGAAGTCCTGAGCCATCTTTCTAGAAAACATCCTTGCACACATGCGCAGCACTGTGTGCAGAGCAGCTGCAGCTCTGCGGAGCCCAGCGTGGGCTCCCTGTTCCAGGAGCCGCTTTTCATCTGTGCAGCGAAATCCAGAAGAAGAGGCCAATGAGCTCACTGCATAAAAATTTTATAGTTCTCACTATGATTTACATAATCAGAACATTTGAACACCTGAGAAGGGGAAAAAAAATTCACAATTCTGTCTGAGGAAAAAAAACACCTTAAGTGAACAAACTCAGAAAAATACATGTGCAACTCATCTCCTAGGCTACTAATTCCTAAACTATCAACAGCTCCTCAAGTCAACAGGGAAACAACCAATTTTAAAATGGGCCGTGGTCACAAAGTTCACAGAGAAAGGAATGTAAATAACCCATTCACATGAAAAAAATGTTCAACTCCATTTCTAAAACAAAGCCAAATTAATACTATACTAGTATACCACTTCTTGTTTATCAAATCCGTAAAGCTGGTAAGTTACTTAAAATAAAAACAATAAAAAGTCAGTAAAGTTTGACACCACCACTAAAGCTAAGGAAAACAAATATCCCCACATACCTCTGGTAGGAGTGCAGAATAGCACAACTCCTAGGGAGAATTTGGGAACACCTAACGAAATTACAAGTGCTTTTTATCCTTTTACCCAGCAATACCCCGACTAATACAAAAGGTCTTATGTCCTGAGTATTTTCATTGTGGCATTGTTTGCAACAGCAAGAACTTAGAAATAAGTGTTTAGCACTAGGGGCCTGGTTGAATGAACTAGGGTACATCCACATAATGGGATACTGTGCAGCCATAAAGAAGAATGAAAAAGATCTCTATGAAATGATTTGGGGAAACCAACTGAGTGTATTGTTTTAATGTCAAGTTTTAAAACAAGCTAATAAAACCAACTGCACTCCACACCAAGGATGGAGAAATTTAAGTGCAAAATTAACAAAAGCACTTAAAGCTGCTGTTTCACAATTTGTTCTAAAAATTGCAAATACATTTTAAACTGTATTTTATTGTTGATGCTGTTACAGTTGTCCCAGTTTTGCCCCCTTTGCCCTCCTCCACCCAGGCCTCCCACTCCGTTGTCCATGACCGTGGGTCACGCATGTACGTTCTTCGGCTGCCCTCTCTCCTGAGCTGTGCTTCACATCCCCATGACTGTTCTGCGACCACCAGCTTGTACTTCTCAGTCCCCTCACCTCTTTTGCCCATTTCCCCGAACACCCTCCCATCTGGCAACCATCAAAATGTTCTCCGTACCTATGATTCTGTTTGTTCTGCTTGTTTATTTCGGTTTTTAGATCCCACTGTTGACAGGTATGTATTTATGGCCATTTTATTGTTCATATTTTTATTCTTCTTAAAGAAGACCTTTAACATTTCATATAATACTAGTTCGATGATGATCAACTCCTTCAGCTTTTTCTTGCCTGAGAAGCTCTTTCTCTGTCCTTCAGTTCTAAATGATTGTTTTGCTGGGAAGAGCAATCTTGGTTGGAGGCCCTTGCTTTTCATCACTTTGAATACTTCTTCCCAATCCCTTCTAGCTGATTCAGAAATCAACTGTCAGTCTTACGGGATCTCCCCTATAGGTAACTAACTCCTTTTCTCATGCTTCTTTTAAGATTCTCTTTGTGTTTAACCTTTGGCATTTTAATTATGATGTGTCATTTTTATTTAGGGTTGTTAGGGTATTTTTATTTAATAATTTTATTATTATAAAATGCCCCTCTTTTTTCTTAGTAAAACTTCTTCCCTTAAAATCTTTAGTCAGGTACTAATATAACCACAACTTTCTGTTGTTAAGTGTTTGGATGATACACTTTTTTTTTATCTTTCCAAATTGAACATATGAGTTTTTAAGTGTGTCTCTTCTAATCTAGTATGTTACTCCGTATCTTTAATTGGGGTGTTTAGTCTTTATATTTAATATAATTACTGATATTGTGTTTAATATAATTACTGATATATGCTTACCTTTCTTTTTCTCTGGCCTTTGTTCCTTTACTCCTTTATTTTTTTTTTTAAATTAACCAAGCACTTCCAGCTTACCATTTTACATTCGGTAGCTATTTACTTTTTTAAAAATTGTGGTAAAAAACCACCAACATAAAATTTACCATCTTACTCATTTTTAAACGTACAGTATGTTATGTATATTCTTTATTGTGAAACCGGTTACATTTTATTACCCTTAAAAACAGCATCCCTTCTTTTTCCCAAGCACACTTGAACATATTTCCCATCCAACCTCCACCACCCTATGCTCTTCTGTGCTTACATTTCAAGTGGGATAATTGGGGCAAGACAAGTCACCCTGTGTGCATCTTGGAGACTTCCACGCATTTACAAGCCTGGACTACAGAGTTTCAACAGCTGCATTAGGGAGCAGGAGGGACCACCACCTCCGGCTGTGAAGAGCAGCCTCACACCAGCTTGTTCTGCCAGCTCAGCGGTACTTCCTGGCAGCACCACAGGTGATTAGCAGAAGAGAAAAATTTGGATTCTTAAGTTTTTCTGTTTCTAAATATGCAACTTAAACCAGCTGTTTAACCTCTCTGAACCTTAATTTCCTTAAGTATAAAAATGAGGATAACACATTGCAATTTGTAAATCATTGTAAATATCAAAATTAGATGATATACCTGAAAGCCTTTAACTTTGAAATACTATAAAAATATAAGACAATCATTACTATTTGCCCACAATTAAAGTTTGCAATGAGAGACTACGGAATCTTTTTTTACATGCACAAACAGGTTAATTAAGTCTAAATCAGTAAGAATTTCTAAATTACTGGGCTAAGAATCAGGTTTATGCAAAGAATACCTCCACAAGATCCTTTCTTGGCCTCAACTTCAAAAGGGGTTCGCTGAGACGTACGGAACACATCCCACCTCTCCCTTCATAGGTGCATACCCCAGCACACCTGAAAGACAACCACCGCCAGAGCGTTATTTGCCAAACACATACAAAAAGGGAAACATGAAAAATCAAGTCCTTATACATTTCTTGAGCAGTTCACACAAGAGAACTCCATGGCAGGCGGCTTTCTTAAAAGCACTCCCCACGTTGTTAAAAGAGACCTGCATCTCACCCCAGGCAGGGCGCTACGTGAGCGGAAGTGACTTCCCCTCCCCCAGCCAGACTGCAAAAGCTCAGGGAAGATAAGGTTCTGCCGCTCCCGTCTCCTCCCCACGAACTATCATCACTTGGTGGCGGTAACAGCCCCATCTCCACCAACCCTTTCCAAAGCTGTAACAGTCTGACTTTTAGCTTGAATGCTACCTAAGTTTTAGGTAGTACATAACCACCTCTTGAACGTGTTAATAAAACTCCGTTCACGTACAGGCCTACACGTTCATATCGGGATTTCTCCAACTCAGAGTGTGGGAAAGGGATCCAAGGGGCGCCCCTGAAGACCCCTGGGGTCTAGAACTATGGGAATGCCACCCCGCCCCCAACTAAAACGCCCAGCTCACTGCTAAGTGATGGTGTCCTAACGGCACAGAAGAAAGGACAAGTCCTGAGCCCTAAGGAACCAGCAAAAAACAAATCAGAGAGGTGCTCACTGATTTTCAAATGAGGTGAGATTCCTAGAAACACCCTTTTTTCTCAGCGTGTCCGTGGTAAGTCAAACGATAGCGATATGGGCCACACAGCTTTCTTAAAGCTACTTCAGGGGGAGAGAGACGGCAGGGACGGAGAAATACACCAGAGGAACCGCTTGGTCCAAAACCGGAGCCCTCGTTTAACTGCCCTGGGTCCGTCGGGGGTGGGGGAAGGGAGAGAGGAGGAGCCCTGCCGGCCTCCCCCGCACCCCACGGGTTGGGGACTCACAGGGTCATTCGCCTGCTCCACTTCACCTCCACGGCCTCCAGCTGGCCCCAGAAGAACCGATCGTTGAACTGCACAAACAGGGCCTGCAGATCCGGCGTGGGATCCACCAACTCCCAGGACTCGTCCACCAGTGATAGGGGCTCCTGGGCCGGACTGAGCTTCGGAACCGGCAAGTTCCACTCCTCTTGAAGCCGCAGTGCCAAAACTAGGTCCTCATCCATCGTTGCCAGGCTCCAAGGCGGGGTCCGCCAGCGTTAGGCTCGCTCCCGGGCGCTGCTTCCCTTCACTAAGGCTCCAAGGCCCGCGTAGAGATCTTAGAAAATACCGGCTGTTGGGCTATCGGCTCAGCCTGCGGGTCTCGCGAGAACTCAGGGGTAATTGGCTCGAGAACGAGAACTGAGTTTGCCCCAAATGCGGAAGGCAAGATTCTGAAGTTTAAGAAAAAGAACTCAGCACGACACCTTCTAATGGGCTCAAAACCTGGGTTCCCAGAACTCGGGCCAAGGAAGGCTTCAGGAAGCTGCTACCACCTCACAACACGTCCGTAACTTCAAAAACGTCACGGCAAGCGCATGTGCAGTATCTGCATCGCTCTCGGCCTCGCCCACATTCACTTCCGCGTTAGCTCCTCCAGCGCAAGCGCTTTGGCCACTGGCGTTTCCGCGCAGGCTCACTGTCTGGGTTCGGTTCGTTGCGCAGGCGCACTATCTGAAGCTCAGACTCCGGCGCAAGCGTACTCTATTCCTTTCCAATCCTGCTTCCTCAGCCCCAGAGCGCCGCTGGGCTTGGGTGGGCCCCGGCAACAAGGGCACCGGCAACAGCGAGAGTGACAGCGTCTGCGTGAATCGTGGGCGGAAATGGCGATGGCGATGTCGGACAGCGGGGCGAGCCGCCTGCGGCGGCAGCTGGAGTCGGGAAGCTTTGAGGCGCGGCTGTACGTGAAACAGCTCTCGCAGCAGTCAGACGGGGACCGGGACCTGCAGGAACACCGGCAGCGCATCCAGGCCCTGGCGGAGGAGACAGCGCAGAACCTGAAGCGTAACGTCTACCAGAACTACCGGCAGTTCATAGAGACGGCCCGTGAGATCTCCTACTTGGAGAGCGAGATGTATCAGCTCAGCCATCTGCTGACTGAGCAAAAGAGCAGCCTGGAGAGCATCCCGCTTACCCTGCTGCCGGCTGCTGCTGCCGCCGCCGGGGCCGCAGCAGCCGCCGGAGGTGAGGAGGGAGGAGGGGGCGCAGGGTGCCGAGACCACCGCCGGGGCCAGGCTGGTCTTTTCACCACCCCCGGCGGCGCCTCCCGCGACGGCGCGGGTCCGGGCGAGGAGGGAAAGCAGCGCACTCTCACCACCCTGCTTGAGAAGGTGGAAGGCTGCAGGCACCTGCTGGAGACGCCTGGACAGTACCTGGTGTACAACGGGGACCTGGTGGAATACGAGGCGGACCACATGGCCCAGTTGCAGCGGGTACACGGCTTTCTCATGAACGACTGTTTGTTGGTGGCCACCTGGCTGCCACAGCGGCGAGGGATGTATCGCTACAACGCCCTCTATCCCCTGGATGGTTTGGCCGTGGTCAATGTCAAGGACAACCCGCCCATGAAGGACATGTTCAAGCTGCTGATGTTTCCTGAGAGCCGCATTTTTCAGGCAGAAAATGCTAAAATCAAACGAGAGTGGCTGGAAGTGCTGGAAGAAACCAAGAGGGCTCTCAGTGAGAAAAGACGAAGGGAGCAGGAGGAGGCGGCAGCTCCTCGAGGGCCGCCCCAGGTGACTGCCAAAGCTAACCCGTTTGAGGATGAAGACGACGACGAGCCAGCCGTTCCTGAGGTGGAAGAAGAGAAGGTGGACCTCTCCATGGAATGGATCCAGGAGTTGCCTGAAGACCTGGATGTCTGCATCGCCCAGAGGGACTTCGAAGGGGCCGTTGACCTGCTTGATAAGTTGAACAATTACCTAGAAGATAAGCCCAGTCCACCTCCGGTGAAAGAACTGAGGGCCAAGGTGGATGAGCGCGTCCGACAGCTTACCAAGGTGCTCATGTTTGAACTGTCCCCTGGTCGTTCCCTGAGAGGTGGCCCGAAGGCGACACGCCGGGCAGTTTCTCAGCTCATCCGGCTTGGCCAGTGCACGAAGGCCTGTGAGCTGTTTCTGAGGAACAGGGCCGCGGCAGTGCACACGGCCATCCGCCAGCTTCGCATTGAAGGTGCCACTTTACTTTACATTCACAAGCTGTGCCACGTCTTCTTCACCAGCCTCCTGGAGACCGCAAGGGAATTCGAGACGGACTTCGCGGGCACCGACAGTGGCTGCTACTCTGCCTTCGTGGTCTGGGCAAGATCGGCCATGGGCATGTTCGTGGATGCTTTCAGCAAGCAGGTGTTTGACAGTAAGGAGAGCCTTTCCACAGCAGCTGAGTGCGTCAAAGTGGCGAAGGAGCACTGTCAGCAACTCGGTGACATCGGACTGGACCTCACCTTCATCGTCCACGCCCTTCTCGTGAAAGACATCCAAGGGGCCCTGCACAGTTACAAAGAAATCATAATCGAAGCCACCAAACATCGCAACTCGGAGGAGATGTGGAGGAGGATGAACCTGATGACGCCGGAGGCCCTGGGCAAACTCAAAGAGGAGATGAAGAACTGCGGGGTGAGCAACTTCGAGCAGTACACGGGGGACGACTGCTGGGTGAACCTGAGCTACACGGTGGTTGCTTTCACCAAACAGACCATGGGCTTCTTGGAAGAGGCCCTGAAGCTGTATTTCCCAGAGCTGCACATGGTACTTTTGGAGAGCCTGATGGAAATCATTTTGGTTGCCGTTCAGCATGTGGATTACAGTCTTCGGTGTGAGCAGGATCCAGAGAAGAAGGCTTTTATCAGACAGAACGCATCCTTTCTGTATGAAACAGTCCTCCCCGTGGTGGAGAAAAGGTTCGAAGAAGGCGTGGGGAAACCCGCCAAGCAACTCCAGGACCTGAGGAATGCGTCTAGACTTATTCGTGTGAATCCTGAGAGCACCACCTCTGTGGTCTGACGCTTGGCTCTGTTTACATGTGCGCATATATATTGTTTCTGTATTATTTATATTTATATTAAGTCGCATTCGCATTTTCTCTGTAGTCTCAAACACAGCTTAACCATAAAAGGTGCCCTCTCAGATAGAAATCCAAAAGGAGAAAGAAAAAAGTGTTAAACCCAAATAACAAAAATGTTGCCATTAATAAAATATATACTATGCTTTCCTTTTAAGTTATGCTAACTCTGTAATGACTATATTGTCACACTGTATCATCTTAGCTTATCCTTTCAGTCAAAACACACTTTCTCATAGTACATGCTGTGCAGCACAGGGAAGTAACATGTCTAAGTATTTTATGAAAAGTTTCCCAGTTTGCTAAAATGTTAGATTTCTTAAAGGGTCCAGTGCCATATAAAACACTCTGCTTCATGTATTTTCCCACCTTAAAATATGATTAAACAATTTGCGGGAGGGAGATGAGAAAATTGGTTTTAGGGTAAATTTTGTTCAAAAGAATTCCTTCCTGAAAGTAGCTAGGGGGTGCGCGCAGATACTCTGACCCATGTAGCACACATGAGGAAACATTCTTAGAACAGCCCAGCAAACTTCCAGTGTGATTTAAATGGCTACTTATTTTCAGCTGCTAATTAGCAGCTTTATAGTATTTGATTTGGGAGCATTGACTTGAAAATCTTAAGGACTATGACAAATATTTTTTCAGCATATTCCTGAACTGTGTGAATGTCTGTCCATCTAGGGCTTTTGTCTCTATCATTAAACATTATAATAATAGTAATAAAAACAGGACACATTAAGGAACCTGGCAGCACCAGTAATTTTCAGCTGCCCCTCCTCCCTTCTGTAGTGGCTCAAACTTCATGCAAATGGGAGAAAAGTTTTCATTGAAATACATATTTAGATACCAGGATCTGGTGGATGGGAAATGAGAAATTAGCAAGCCCCATACTGTTCTCAAGTGTAACTGCTTCGAGCAGAGAATTGTGTTTGCTGTTTTGGTAACAAAGTGGAGAACAGAAAGGTGAGGTTTTTCTCCCAAAACCGAGGGAGAAAAAGACCCTTCTTATGACTCTTAGAATGCCCTGGGCTGCATTTTTCTTGTTTTATCTTTTATTTGCCTTATTTTTTTTAAAGGAACATAATCCTTACTTCAGATTGTTTAACCAAGGAAACTTGAACTTCCCAAGATTTCTAACCTATTGCCTCTGTTGTGTATCGATTCTACGATGCTGCTCCGACCCTGAGAGAAACCGTGCTGGCGGAGGTCCGGCTTTTCCCAGCTACGAGTCTTGACTCTTGTTTATAGGTGCCATTTCTGATGCCAGTTACTTCAAAGGGTCATTTCTTTTATCCGAATAAAAATAGTGGTCTTCAGACTGAGGAAATTACGTAAAACCTCACATAGCTTCCAATACTGGCTTAGTTACAGTTGTAAAACTCCCTGACATAATTTTACTCAGGCCAGAGGAGCCTTTTATTTTATGTTTACCTCTGCCCATTTAAAAGGTTGAAAATGATCAAAGTTAGAGATTTTCTCTAAGTTTTTTTACATCACTTGGGGATTTTCTAGATAATAACCATACTGGATATCTCTGCTGAACAAAAAGTTATAATTTGTCTTTTTTAAGATCACTAGAAACTTGAATTTAATAAAAACTTTGTGATTATTTTGTGCCACTGAACAGTTTCTAAAATGATAATGTGTGAAACACATATCATGTCCATACTTGATGCTGGGTCCATAAAATGATCGTCTGAAATGAAAACTTCTTTGAAGGCGTGGAGTCGTAAAAACCTAACTGTGGATACTCAGATACTGGAATGGTTGCTTCTTCATAGAACTGTCTGCTTTTTAAAACTGGAAGTCAGAATTTCCTTCTGGTAGAACGTATGTGTTCCTTCGTCAAAGTTGGAGCTGAAGGAAGTGTGCTTTTGGTGGATCAGTTAGTGGCGGGGGCGGGGGGGGGGGGAGGTTAAGACCCCCACTGTGAAGAGTGCACCTGTGCACTGGGACAGCGCGATTATATGGCCGTCCCTTGGAGTGGGGTCAGAGCTCTTCTCTCTCCTTTTCGTTTCATTAGACTCCAAGGCTAGTGCTCAAGCTTGAATGCACTTAGAGATCACTCGGAATGTAGCACGAGCTGTAACAAACCACTGAGGGCTGACTGCCTTACTTGCTGGCCTCCAACATAACACTGTCGCTTGACCTTGGAGTCACAGACTGGACTGAACTCACTACTGTTGAAAAAAGACACCCTGTGGAATTAAGTCTCTCTTTGATTAAAGCTTCCTGTCCCGTAAGTGCTGAAAACTCTTGTTTTTGTTTAAAAGAGCACCTGTACTTACATGATCAGCATTTGTATTTTGCAACTTGCTTAACTGGGATTGGTAATTTGGGACTTGCCATGTAGTGTAAAACCGGTTTACGGACATGTTGCCTATTGCCATGCTGTGATATGAGGGAACCTGAAAGTTTGTCAAAATAAAGCTTACAATGTTTCTTACACTGGATAACATTGGTTGATGTTACGATGTTCTATGTCTTTCTTTAACCAGGATTTAATATTCTTATGTCCTGTTACTGAAACACAGTAGTAAAGAGCCTGCTTTGGCCCTGGCAGGGTGGCTTGGTTGGAGTGCTGTCCCTTACACCAAAAGGCTGCAGGTTCGATTCCCAGTCAGAGCACACACTTAGGTTTTGGGTTCCTTATCCTCAGGTGAGGATTAAAAGAAAAAGAACCGAGGTGTTTTTTTTCTTTAAATTGATTTGAGAGAGAGAGAGACATCAGCTTGTTGTTTTACTTAGTTATGCACTCAGTGGTTGATTGTTCTGCGTGCCCTGACCAGGACTGAACGCAGAACCATGGCGTATGAGGACAGTGCTCTAACCAACTGAGCCACCCAGCCAGGGTTGTTCTGCTTTTCTATATGGGGATGATAGGTAGGAAGCTGTAAGCTAATTCAAATGTGTTCTGCTTACTGTCAGAATTGTGGGTAAATCAGCCCTGGCTGGTGTGGCTCAGCGGACTGAGGGCAGACCTGTGGGTTCCCAGTCGGGGCACATGCCTGGGCTGTGGGCCAGGTCTCCAGTTGGAGCCGTGTGAGAGGCAACTGATCAATGTTTCCTTCTCTTTCTCCCTCTCCTCTCTCTCTAAAAACAATTTTTAAAAATATTTTTTTAAAAAAGAATTGTGGGTAAATCAGATCTCAGTTTTTAAAGATTCCCGTCCATTGGAAATTTCAGCTATACAAAATGTGAATTTACTCTAAAAAGTAGATTACATACCATCTGTGTATTCCTAAATGGATAAAATACAATGTAGGCCATATGACCTAAGAACTAGGATTATAAATGACAAAGGATGTGGTTTTTTAAATTAAATGCTGAGGGAACTATCACGTATAATTGATTTAAAAAGTGTATCAAATGCTGTGCCTCACACCAACTAGAATGTGATGCTTTCACATTGGACAAGATGGGGATTAAAACTGGAAAAAGTTTGAGAATAAATGAGTTTCAAAACTTGCTAATTAAATGAATGAAATTAAGTAACTGAATGCAAACAGTTGCAAAAAAAATAGAAAGCTGTTGTCGTTTAAGTACCGTGGGAAAACTGAGAAGGGAGAGAGCAGTGTTCTTATGAGGAATTTGGAAAATCGGTCTGAAATTACACGTGAATAGGCCTGTATGACCCGTTTCTTGGAATTCCTCTGCCGAAGTGTTCATTTTAGGTTTAGGTAAATGTTGTCAAGTTGCTCTCAGCCTGGTTGCCCCATCGCCCCTTCTCCCCGACAGAATGGAACACCTGCTTCCTTAAAGGTTAATGACACTCATTCCTTTTTTAATAAAATGATTCTTCTTATTAGTAATAAGATTTGGTTATTTTACTAATCTGTGGGAAAATGGTATCTTGTTTGTAATTTTTGAGTGAGGTTGAGCAACTTTTTTTTTTAAAGATAAGGGCTTTTTTTAAGATTTTATTTATTTATTTTTAGAGAGGGAAGGGGCAAGAGAGAGAGAGAGAAACATCAATGTGCGGTTGCTGGGGGCCGTGGCCCACAACCCAGGCATGTGCCCTGGCTGGGAATCAAACCTGCAATGCCTGGTTCGCAGCCCGCACTCAATCCACTGAGCTACACCAGCCAGGGCAGGTTGAGCAACTTTTCATTTTTTATTTCATGAAATACTTGTTTACATCCTTCACCATTCTTTTCTCAGATCTGTCTTTGTAGTTATGCTTTTATAGGAGTTGATTGTATATTTAGGAAATTAATTCTTCATGTGTACAAAGTGTTGTGGATTTTTCTATATATTAATGTGTTATTTTTGTGCTACAGCAAGTTTCAGTCTGTTATGAAGTCTGATTTATCTGTGTACTTCTTTTGTTCAGGACTTTCCTATTTCTCATCAGGCTTAGAAAGGTCTTATTTACTCTTAGATGCTAAAGACATTCATGTTTTTCTTCTAGTAATTTATTATAATACTTAAATTTTTGCTTCATCTTTAATGCATTTTAGAGTAAAAAATGATGTACGAATTCCATTTTCCCACAAATAATTAGCCAGTTGTTACAACAATTCTGAGTCATCTTTTTTCTCCATTGACTTGAAATGCCATTTTAATAATATATTACTTTTATAGTAGATGTGCATTTGGGTATGTTTTTAAGCTCTATATTCTTTCACTGGTATTTCTTTTTCTTTTTTAAAAGATTTTATTTATTTTTTTTAGAGAGAGGAAAGGAGGGACAAAGAGAGGGAAAGAAACATCAATGTGGGCTTGCTTCTCAAGTGCTCCCTACTGGGGACCTGGCCTGCAATCCAGGCATGTGCCCTGACTGGGAATCGAACCTGCAACCCTTTGGTTTGCAGGCTGGCACTCAATTGACTGAGCCACACCAGCCAGGGCATTTCACTGGTATTTCTATGTCTGTGCCATTATCAAGCTGTTTTAATTAACTGCAGATGTATAATATAATTGAGTCCCTGGTAGGACAGGTCTCATTGTTGTGCCATTTCAGGTTTTCCTAACTAGTCTCACATATTTATTATTGTTTGCATTTTGAGTAATTTTGTGACATTCTTTACCGTCCTCCAAAAGAGTTGGCATTCTGATTGAAATTGTATTGAGTCTATAGATTAATTTGGGGAGGATTGACATCTTTATAATTTTGAATATCCTCATTCATTAATGCAGCTGTTCTTTTGTATTTCATTTGCATTTTCAAATTTCCTTCAGGTAGATCTGGGACATTTCTTGGTGTTTATTTCTAGCATGTCATCTGTCAGTGCTATTGTGAAAGAAATGTTTACCTTCATTAAGTTTTCTGATTGTTCCTAGGGAACACACTGATTTTAATTACTGTAACTGGTGCCTTATGTAATTATCTTATGGATTTTCATAGTCTCCTGGTTGTTCCTTTGGAGTTTTCAGGTATATAATCACATCACCTGCAAATAAAGATCATTTTGCCTGTTTTCAGTTTGTATACATTTTCTGTAGTTCTCTTAATATTCTGTATTAAGTTGAACCTCCAAAATACATTAAATCATACAGGCAGGTTAGTAATATTAATATTTAAATATATAAAGAATAATAATACAATAATTACTTCATAAATAATAATACAAGGATAAACCATGTTTCACATACTCATAACTGTAAGTCTGCTTTAGCACACCCCTGTATTTTTTTGCTTCATGTTAATATCAAGGAATTAAGAATTACACAAGATGTGTATCTAGTAGGAATGCTTTTCCCATTTTTTCCTTGAGGTGTGAAAACCCAGAAGGAGGAAACCCAGTGAGGTGAGCCCAGCATTTGAAAGTCCTTTTTTCCTAAGTCTCCTGCCATTTCACCATTGGCTAAGGAGTTGAAGTGTTAACAAATGCATAGGGTGAGGGCGACAAAAATTGGACTGGAGTGTTCAAAGAAAGGGTGCCCCCAGGAAAACCCCGTCTAGCTTTGGGGTGGAATGCTGAACATTTATCCATACCCTGCGAACAAAGAAATACACAGGCCATCAAGCCCTCAGGGGAGTAAGGAGTCAGAGATTGCTAGCGTCTCTTGCGGTCTGCCAGAAGCAGAATCTTTTACTGAGGCTGTTAAAATTCTCCTAGGCCCAAATAGTCTCTGTAGTCTTTATGTACAATGTTCAGCACTCAAATAAAAATAATGAGATCTAACAGGAAAATAGACTATTTGACTAAAACACAGGAGAAACACAGCAGAAAAAGACTTCACGAAAAACCCAGATAAAAGGGTTGTCACTTGAATATGTTCACAGGAATAAATGACAAAAAAGTTCTCTGCATTTCTCAGAGACCTGGAAACTAAAACAAAAACACCACCCAAACAAACCCAAACCAAAAACAAAAATGCAAAGAGCCCTGGCTGGTTCCTAGCTCAGTGGGTTCAGTATCAAAGAGTCATGGGTTCAATTCCCAGTCAGGGCACAGGGCTGGGTTGCGGGCCAGGTCCCCAGTAGGGGGCATGCGAGAGACAACCACACATTGATATCGCTCTCCCTCTCTTTGTCCTTTCATTCCCCTCTCTCTAAAAATAAATACAATTTTTTTAAAAAAACCCAAACAAAAAACAAGATAGTGACAGGGAGAGCCTGGAGCTATAAGATCCAACGACTGAAACTGAGACAGGTTTCAGGATACATCAGCCCCAGCTGAAGAAAGCGTTGCCATAGTGACCTGGAAGGTAGGTTAGAAGAACATGTCCAGAGAGAAACAGACGAACTTCCAAAAGGGCATGAAAGACATACGGGCTACATTTAAAAGCTATGACATACATGTAACGAGAACCTCAGAAGCAAAGAACATACTTTCATCTTTTTTTTTGTTTTTTGACTTGGTTTTAGAGAAATGTCTTCAACTTTAGCTTCTAATCTTCTATCGAGTTTTTACATCCGTTTTCACAGTTTTCATTTCCAAGAGCTGTTACTGTGTCTGCCGGCCCCCTTTTCACAGAGCGTCCTCCGTCTCACAGAGAACACTGAGAATGCAGATGCTCCCTCACCTGCGACAAGGACAAGGGTTATGTCCCAACAAATCCATCGTAAGCCGTGAATGCCTTGAGTCGAAGACGCATTCAAAACACCCAACCCACCCGACGTCATAGCCCAGCCTGGCTTAACCGTTCTCAGAACACCTGCATTAATTAGCCCGCAGTTGGGCAAACTCGTCCAACAGAACGCCTATTTTATAAGAAAATGTCGAATATCTTGTCATTCGTTATGCGTCTTGCTTTCACACCCTCGTAAAGTCAAAACCCCGTCCGTGGGACCCTCGAAGGTGAGGGACCATCTCTACGTAGCTTCGCCGCCACGTTCAAGTGCTCTTCTCGCCCAGCTTCGCTCCTCCTGGGCGCACCTGCCCGCTGTTTCCTCCCTTCTGCCCGGAGCGACTCAGCCGTCCGCTCCCGCAGCTCCGGGCTCGGGGCCGGGGCTCGGGCTGAGTTCCGCCCCCTCCGGGCGTTGACGCACGCAGGTCGGGAGCCCGCTGTCAGCGCTTCTCCGGTCACCGTCCCCCTGGTCCGATCGCCTGCGGACATTCCTGATAGATCTTCGCCCACGGATACAGCTACTAATTTTTGAGAGAGGGGGAGGAGGAAGAAAGGGACACGGGGATCCGGTGCGCCTTCGCGCGCGTGCTTGACCAGGGATGCAGCCACCGTCCGGGTGCGTGCCCGCGCGTGGACCGTCCCAGACCCCTGCGGGGAGGGCGAGGCGTGGCCGCGGAAGGCGGGGACAAAACCGCGCCCCTGATCGCGCTGCGTCCTCGGTGGTGCCGCCTGGCCCCGGGCCCAGAGAAGTGCCGTTGCACCCTCGTCGAAGCGCAAAGTCCCCGCTGCCTCTATGGCGGGGCGCGGGCAGTGAGGGCCTCGAGGAGCAGGGGGTGGGGTCAGCCCGCTGCGTCAACAGCGGTTCCCAAGTCTGCTGGAAGGACCCGCGTTGCAGGCGGAGCGGGGACGCAAATGCGGATGAATGGTTACAAGGACGAGCCATTGGTATTCAGGACGGTATGGCAGCCCCGAAGAAGCTCACTGAGAACCGAGGAGTGGGGGAGTTTCCAGAGGGTGAGGGGAGTGGGGGGCGCGCAGAGGAGGAACCCGGGACCTTGCCTGCGAAGCGCGGGGTCCGACGTGCCTGGGGCGTTCGGACTGGCTGGGCAGCGAGGACCGCGGGGCGGAGTGTGCGGGCCGCGCCCATCTGGGACCCACGCTCTGATCGCCTCTCCGACTTCGCTGGCGCCTCGTTACTTGGCGGTCCTCTCCCTTCCAGCCCTGCGTCCTTGCCTGCCCAGGAGGTTCGGCCCAGGCGGTTCGACCACGGACAGCGTCCTGGCCGGCTCACCCCACCGCGCCTCTCCCGCGCCCACGCCCCGCTCCTCCGCTGTCTATTCCCTGCGTCCCCACCTCGTCCCCTTCCCCCGCTTCCCCGGCAGTGCAGGCGCTTGTCGGTCCTTGGCAGGCTTACCAGATAAAATAGAGTGCGCAGTTAAATTTGAATCTCATTCTAAATACTTCTTGTATAAGTATGTCCCAAATGTTGCAGTTCTTTGGACACATTTAAGCACCCCAACTACTACTGCTGAAACAATAGAACCCACCCCGTTCCAGGCCAGCTGCCCGCGGCGAGTTTTCTGCGGCCCCACGGGCGGTCTGGGGTCGCCCCGCGGCGGAAGACGCACTCCGGCCGGGCGCAGCCTGCGACCAGCTTTGTCGCGAACGAGACCGGGTTGTCCCCGTCCACCTGGTTCCCCCCGTCTCCGTCCCACTTCCTCCAACGTCAGGCGAGCAGGGGCTGCTTCGTGGTCAGCACAACCTCTTGCCTTAGCCTCCGTCGCGGCGCCGCGCCCAGGACGCGCCTGGAGGCCGTGCGGGGGTCCAGCTCTGCACTTGGCAGGAGGCGGGCGCGGCTCCTGCTGCCGGGCACGGTCTCGGGTCCACGCGGGTTACTGCTGCTCGATGTCCCTCTGGCCGCCGATCCAGGGGCGCCTTTGACCCGGCGACTCTGCGCCCTGTTTGCGACTCAGGACCTTTTTCGAGACGGCCTCTCTCCGGAGTCTGGGGTCTCCCGAAGGTGGCCTGGGGGAGAACGCGCAGGACGGACACCCTCCCTCGCTTCTCCAGCCCGGGGGTTTCTCCCTCCAGCACCTGGCGCGGGTCCTTCTTGCCTCAGGCTCCCCTCACCTGGAAGCCCAAGAGGGAAGCATTTAAAGATTTTATCTATTAGAGGGAGAGGAAAGAAGGGAGGGAGGCAGAGAAACGTGTGTGCGAGCAACAGAGATAGGCTGCCCCCTGCACACCCCCAACTAGGGGGCTGGCCCTCAGCCCAGGCCAGTGCCCTGACCAGGAATCGAACCTGCGACTCAGCCGCACCAGCCGGGGCTCGCTGGGCAATCATCTTGCCTTCCCCCCTGCTGATGACTTCCCCCAAGACAGGGAGCGTGGAGCTTAAGTATTTCTTTGAGCTGTGAAGAAAGGTACAGAAAAACAGTAGAAATATAACAAAATCATCGATACTATTCATCCACATACGGTTGATGTACCGGGCCTCGCCAGCATGATGGCTTTAAATAAAAGTGGGAAAGAAAGAGAGGAAGGGGGTGGTGGGTGGGTCCTGGGATGCGTAACAATAAAACTGGTCTCAGCTCACAGCCCTGGACCTTCTCGGTGGGACCCTCAGGGATCCTTATCCAGGGCATCCTGCCCCCAGCAAGGTCCTGGGGCAGTTTACGTGATCTCCCCACTGGGACCAGCTGTTCCGTGCCCAGGTCCACCCTCTGCAGCTCCGGTCTTTGCTTGGATCCTGCAACTTCAGTCATTGGCCCTCTGGCCTGAGGTGTTTTGTTTTGTTTTGTTTTTTAAGGAAATAAGAATTGGACTTTATAGTCTTGTCAGCCTGTGCTCCTTTCCCCAAAAGCACTTGTGAAACGGAAACGAAAACAGATTAACAATGCACTGCATTTTGTCCCTGCACTCCCAGCGGCTCCCCCTCCTCACGGATGAGGGAGGACAACCCCCATGGTCTCCGCTTCCCAGTGGGCTGAGCGTCAGAAGCGCAGGTGTTCGTGGAGCGCTTACAGAGGAGCCTGGCCCTCCGAGAGTGCCCCAGAGTGTCAGTCCAGCAGCACGAGCGTGTCACGAGTTTTTCTTCTGCGAGGGACGCAGGCCACTCTCAGGGAGGCCCCAGACCACCCCACCCCGGCCCTCCCGCTGTTGCCCCCATGGGAAACTCTTCAGTCCCGAGGCTGGTTCGGCTAACTCTCAGGCCACGGGGTGCAAGTGAGCGTCAATGTTTTGAGCCAAACAGGACCTTCCATTTGAAGTCACGAATTTTGCACTTCTCGGGGGTCATTTTCTTCTGCAAAGCTGAGGATAGTGTGAGTCAGCAATGGTCCACTGGATTCCTCAAAACATTCTCCCGGCTCCCGGTGCGGTGCTCGGCCAGCCCGGGAGGCCTGGCCTGCAGCCACGCAAAGGTGCCGGCGGGGAGCTCTCGGTCACAGCCACGGGCAGCCCAGCAAGGCTCGGCAGGTGCCCAGGTGGGTGAGAACAGACAACCAGCAACCACATTTGTGTCATTATCTGCTTGTGTCCTGTTTCTGCCCTTGAGCCGCAGGCTCCCCATGGATTATGGCACTTGAACTTCCCCACAACTGACGAAACAGGTGCTCTTGTTATCCTCACTTAACAGACAGGAAACTGAGGACTTGGGCCGACAGGGGCCTGCCTGAGGCCGCACTGCTCCTCTCCTTAGCGGCCAACCTGGGGTGGGCCTGGTTTTCTAACCCAGAGCCTGCACTCTGCTCCCGGTTCTGGTCTCTGGTCCGGTCACCGCCGAGGGGCAGAGGGGCAGAGGGGCAGAGGAGCAGAGGCAGAGGGCAAAGCCAGGGTGCTTCCCGGCCGCTCGGCCCCCAGAGCACAGCTCTTATCCCTACAGCCTGCGGGACACCAGGGCCCTGCTTGGCCCCGCCCCTAGCTGTCCCTTCCCAGCCCCTCCCCCAGCCTTCCCTCCCTTCCCTGAGGCCCAGGAAACTGCAGGGGGACATGCGGCTCCTCCTCCTCCTGGGAGGAGCTGTTTTACCCACCTTCTTCTAGAAAGGGTTGCCCTCTCCCCCACCCTTGGGTCACTGTGGCTTCTGCCCATGGTCGGCTCTGGCAGGGACAGCTCCACGGTAGCAAGTCCAGGTTTGGCACCTGCCCTCTTGAATTTCCAGCTGCCTGCATTTGAGTGAGTTAAGCCCACAGTCGGTGAGGTCAGCCATGCCACAGAGACCCTAGTGCACGGTCCACGGGACTCTCTCGAAGATTAAATGGAATGATTCGTGTAGAGGGTTTAGAACCGTGCCTGGCACACAGTAGGGGCTTAGACACTAGCTGCTATGGTAACTGAGTGTGTTCAGCAGTGGGGCAGGCCGCGGTGCCCAGAATGCCCACCCACCCGAGGTACAGAGGAGCCCCGGGCACTGACGGGCCCAGTGCAAACCGTCCCCACAAAGCGGGCAGAACAGAACGAGCCGTCGGTGAGCACACAGGTGTGTTTCCACGTGCGTGTGGGACAGTCGGCAGGGGCACCCTGTCCAGGGCGGGTCCTGCCTTGTGCCGAGAGTTGCCTGGGCAGGCTCTGGCTGCCCCCGACCCTGAACTGAAATCAGTGGCTTGGAAACAATCCTCTCTTTACTCACCTCTCTCCAGCACAGCTCACACTGACTTCAGCGTGTACCGCTTGCTGGAGGTGGCTGGGTCTGCGTTCAGAAGTGTGGTGGCGTTCATGTGACGGAAATGCGCTGTAGGGGCTGAGCTCCTGTCCACACCGGCTAGCCCGTGGTGGCAGGGGTTTTGCTAAAGGTCGTTTCCCTCCAAGTTGCAGTTTCCCACAACCTATTGGCTACGTCGGGGGTTGGGCGGGGGGGCCGGGGAGCTTACTGTCTCTGTCAGCCGTGCCCTCCTCAGAGGCAACCAGAACTGAAGAGAGGCACCCCGATGCCAGGGAGGGCGCCCTGAGAAATGCATGGACACCCCCCCAGGGGCCCGCTGCCACCCGCCTCCGGCTCCAGCGGCGGTGTTGCACTCTAACTCAGGAGTGCATGTGCAAGTTCGCCACGCAAGCGGCCGAAAAATGTCAGTGACAGGACTGGGCTTTGTTTTTCCAAAACGTTGTTTTATTTTAAAACACACACTGGCCGGACGACACTGCCTTCAGGCCCGGGGTGGCGGAAACGCTCGCACCGCCTGCTTCAACCGCTCATGCGCCCTCTCCCCCGAGCCCCAGCCCCGAAGTCTCGGGAAGCAGGAGAAGAAAGAAGGGCCCCTCCCTTCACATCCCTGCTTGCTGTGACAGGAGTCCTCGGAGACTTCATCACCGACACTTCCGTAACCGTTTGGCAATCGTTAAAGTTTCGCAGTTGCTGGTTTTCCTACTGGCGTCTTACAGCCTGGGGGGGAAAGAGACAGCTCATGACAGGACATGCACTTGACCTTTCCTTACACCCACTGGAGCCACCGGCAGAGAGAAGCTCACACTCGGGCTGAGTGCCGCCCAGGCGGACACAGCCCCGCCCCCGGGGCTCAGAGGCGGAGGCGGCGGCATCCCAGAGTGAGGCGGGGCAAGGCAGGGCGAGGCGGGCTACGCCAGCGCCCGGCCAGGCAGAGGCAGGTCTGAGCCCAGTCAAGGTCTCTGAACGTCCAGTTCAGGATGTCCCCGCAGGTTCTCACCAGTACCGTAGTGGCCTTCTGTTGTTGAGGAATCAATTCCATCATCCTCACAGAACGAGGGGTTTGGGGTCGTTTCAGCTACTTGCCCCTCTCCCCAAATTCAAAACCGAGCTTCAAGGTTCCATGTTCCGGGACTCCAGTTTCAACGTCTCGATCTGCGTCCACGACTCCTCTGCCCTCTGCTGCACCCCCTTTCCTTTCGCCACACGCCCGCCCTGGTCTTCCCGCCCGCCCGGCAGACCCCCGTCTACCGCCCTCCCGAGCAGGCGTGACGAAGGGGCTCCGCAGGGTTGGGCACGAACACACGACTGGTAAGGACGCTGCTCAGTGCTCAGGGCTCCGTTCGACACAGTCGGCAGGTGATGCTTTTCAAGCGCCGACACCCTCCCCTTCTAAAGCCAGCCCTCACCCCTAGGAGAAGTGGCCCACCCGCCTCCTCCTCCTCCTCCTCTGGCACACTCTGGACTCTGGCACGCGCGTCCTGTGCACAGCGCCCCCAACCCTGGGGGTGAGCGGGTCCCCTGTGAGCTGACAGCCTCCGGAGAAGAGGAAGGTGGGACACTCCCCCGAGGACGCATGGTCTGCCACCACCCCGAGTTCAGAGCATGTGCCCGAGTGGGCGCCCACCCCGCCCCGCCTCCGGGCCAGAAGGCACCCAGGGCCCAGGGACAGAATGAGTGTGAGGCTGGCATCACGAGCGTGTGCCCCACACCCGCTGGTGCCTGTGCCAAGGGCCGGGACCTGGGACCGCGGGTGGTCGGGTGGCGGCCTCCCGGTGGTGCAAGATGGCCTGTTTAACGCAAACAGTGTCCTTCTGGCAATTTCCCTCGAACCTTCTCCCTACTTCCCCTGAGACAGTCCGCGGTGGCAGAACAGCTCTCAGTCTGTATCAGAACCCGACTGCGGTCCGCTCCGACCCGTACCTGGTGCCACAGCCCACCTCGCGTCTCACTGCGTGTGGACAGGCGTCACACGGAACCCACTGCGCTTAGCTGAGCTGTACTCACCAAGCATGTCTTGTAGCTTTGTCACGGCGGGCTCATTCACAGTAAGTACACACTCATCGTTTCTGGGGGAAAGAGCAACGAGCCTTCTCACCGCACAAACCGGGGGAGGGACAGCCTTCTCACTCCCCGGGGGTGAGACTGCCTCAGACACCGGCCCCCAGGCCAGCCTTCGGTCGGGTGCGCAGCCCCCGGCCCCCTCCCGGCCCCCTCCCTGGCTTTTGGCTTCATTCCTTGGGCCACTGAAGAGACCCCCCGAGAGGTTACCCACTGAGCTTTCTCACTCTCACACCTCTTCACGCAGAAGAGCAAACAGCTGTCTACCCTGCGCAGGTACGCATGTGTGTATTATATGTGTACGCACATACAAACGAGCACACGCACACTACTCTGCACTCCCCAAGGTCTTTCTTACACTCTATGAACTTCGGTATTTGGCCAAAGTCAAGGGCTGGCCCGAAGCGCTGTCTTTCTCTGCTTCACTGTCATTTTTGTGTTTAACTGCGCAGAGCAGTGCAGCGGGAGGCGGGCAAGCGAAGCCCACCGCTGCGTCCTCTGGGCTGTGGCAGCTGTCACCAGCTGCCAGGGCCCCGCTGGCACCCACGGGAGTCTCCACAGCACTTACACCTTCCTCTTCTCTACCGCGCCGAGCTTCACCAGAACCGCTAAGGCGTTCTTCTGCACGTCGGAAGACAGCACGTCGTAGCACCGCGAGGCACCTGCAACAGAGGCGGTGGGAGCGTCGGGGCCGCGTCCGCTCTCGGCCAGAGAAGTTGCTGCCCACAGAGACACGACTGACCTTGATCGAGAAGCTGACTCGTGAACGTCCTAACTCTAGCCAAGTACTGCTTCTCAGTGAAGTGGTCTTCCTCTTCCTTCAACAGGTATTTGCAAATGATCTGATTTTAAGAGGGAGGGTGAGGAGGACAGGGAGAGGTAGCCGGCAGTCAGACACGACAGAACAGTAGACGAGTCTACGTCACCTCGCTTAGGAGAGTGACATATGTCAGAGCAGCCGCAGCCCCGGGAGGTCTGAGCACAGAACAGCTGCAGAATTGTTAAGTGCTCTGTTGAGCTCATATTTGTCTACCATTAGAAACAAACTTTTGCAATAGTATTGACAATTATTAAAATATAATGTTTACTTTAATGGGTTGCAAATTAAATAAATTACTATCAGGTTAATCTATCTTATATTGCTTAGGAAGGAGGGCCCAGATTTTTTGTAACTTTGTTTTTTCTGTAAAAGGACCTAATACCATGCTAGACCCCAAAATATCTGGTGATTTCTACTACGACTGGCGCCTACAGGCAGAGACAGTACTCACCCAGTACCCACTGAGGGCAAGGCTGTGTGCGTGGAGGCCACGGGGCCCCATCAGCGACCACGGCACCAGGCGCCGGAAGTCGTCCCGGCGTCCCTTGCCCGCGCGAAGCTGACGGCCACGGAGGCCTCTCCTCGCAAACACACAGGCCCTGATGGCCTCCGTTGCCGCAGCTGGCCCCCTCCCCCCCAGTGCGGGCAGGGCTCCCGCTGGCCCGCACACCACCCGCTCCTCAGTCCTCCTCGGGGCTCTGCCACACCTTCAGGTACTTGCACTGGAACCTTTTCTTTTTCCTTCCAACTGACTTTGTGTATCATTCAAATCTTGCACCTACTAAGTGCCTACTCTGTGTCAAACACCTCGCTACACACCCTGAACGAACAAGTGTAAGGTAAGTGCAGCGGCACTTCGGTGTCCCTGTGGCTACAGGAGGATTGTGCTCCAAGGTGGCAGTAAGCTGTCATCCTCTTGGGTCTGCAATGGACCGAGTCTCCTCCGTGTGTAGGGAGCGAGGTCTCCCCTGACAGGGGACATCACTCACCCCACTAATCGGCGCCCCTCATCCTCCTGTTCACCTGGGAGGACACCCGCCCTCCCGGCCAGAAACAAGCACAGGGCGGGAAGATCTTACGGAAGGACAACGGGGGACTTGTGAAATAAGTACGTACCTGGTAACACTCCATAAAAGGTTTAAAGAGTCCTATTAAAAACTCTAGCACGGTTTTTCCTTTCTCTGTCACTAGGATGTCCCTCGCTGTCATCTGAATGCTCTCACTTTTACAAAGCAGGTAGCAGCCTTCTTCAAAGTCCTGGGGGAAGCGGGAGACAGAACGTGTCACTCGGTCAGCATGCTGCCGCGTGCGGCCGGTGCCGGCGGAGCAGGAGAGCGCCGGCCCTGCCGCGTCCCTCCCCAGAGGTGCTGGCCGTGACACGGCGGCCACGGGAGCCACACAGAACAGTTCGGAGCCTGCGGAACGACAGCCTGGGGGATGGATTTTCTTTCACTCTGCAAAGCCGCATTCTTCAAATGTAAAAAGGCAGTGCCAACAGCAAGTCCCAAAACACTTCGAATCTCACTCAAAAGCCTGCACCCTGCCCTCCTGCTGGGCTGCAGGGCCCCCGTCCTCCTTAGCACAGCCTCCAGCGCCGGCCCTCCTGCCGTGAGTCCTAGCCACCCCCACCCCAGCGCCCGGCAGCCCGGCTCAGGCGCCAGGCACGACGGGGAGACTCTCATCTTCAAGCGGCACACGCCACTCATTCCCACAAACTGTTAACAAGAAAACGCATGCTGGCTGGTGATTTTTTGTAAAATACAGCTGATTTACTCAGAGTGGCTGCACCACCAGTTATGAGAAGAACCCTCTTCTTCCCAACCCCTCGGCTACTGATCAGACTTAACAGAGAGCCAACCCGGGCATGCTGGGTGGTGAGCGCCCGGCGGCGCATCGCCCGGGCAGAGGGGGCACGCCGTCCACCCGTGGCCGACGCCCCAGCACTCACGCCGCACCTGTGCTCGCCCTCCGGCTGCGAGGATTTACCTGTAGCTCGCTTCCCGGAAGGAAGATGAACTCCTCCGACAAAAAGCCGCGCAGGAAGTGAAAGTAGTTGTAGATGTCCTCTGAAATAAATTCATTACAGAGATTACAACATTGTTCTTTGAAACTTCAGGGAGTGGCAGGAAGTCCACGCTACCACCCCAAAAATGTGACATTCCGAGGGCACTGCATGCACCTCTCAAGGACTGGAGGAGTGGAGGCCCCCACGAGAGCTATAGCCACTCCCAAGTTCAGCTGCAGAGCCAGCCGTGGTCCCACAGACTCAATGCTGAACCTCAACTGCGACCAAACCCCTCCTCGGCCGGTCTGGGGTGAGCAAGACACCACATTCCCTAGAAACTGGAGGGCTCCCTTTGCGGACCCCAGGTCCCCAGCAGAGACGAGACGGGTCCGTTGTCCCTTCCGACTCCCTGCTCCCACCTCCTGACCACACCTGGGGCCCTGGGGCCGGGAGCACAGAGCAGAGAACGCTCTCTGGTTCCCCGGACGTGCAGGGCTGCCTGGCCCACCAGCTACAGAGGCTCCGCACCTTTCTGGCCTGTGCCGTGAACTGTCTCTTTAGAAAGACACACACACAGCGACGGTCAGATGCCGCCTCCAGGCTCAGTGTGTCTACGTCACCCTGGAAGACCACGCGCATGCCCCTCGGCCGCAGACGAACTCCGAGCACCACGTCAGCCGGAGCTGCGACCGAGACTTAGGGTCTCTGCGTCCTGAACTGAGTCCTCCGAGCTCTCTGGCCCACTCCTCCCTCAGGGACAAACGAGGGCACAGACGCAGGACCTCCGAGGCTCCGCCCAAGGCTGCCGGTCTGGCTGAGGCCAGCGCCTCTCCACTCCACGCCGAATGTCCCCGAGACTGACCCACGGAGCTCTGCGAACAAAACTGCAAGGGCCAACGTCCGGCAGACACTCCAAACCAGCTGACTCGGGGCTCCTGGGGGTGGGGCTCGCCCTCCAGTGCTTCGGCTGTGTGGCCTGAGCAGAAACCCCTGGCCTTGGCAACAGGTTTCCGTGAGCAAAAACCGTGTTCTACTCTCATGCACACTGCGACCAGGGTGCCACTGGGTGTCTGGCAGGCACTCCTGTGCCGCTGGGGTGCCTGCCCACCCCATCTCTTGACCCGTGAGGGAGGTGCCAGAGCAGAAAGAGCGTCCAGAGATCTCTGCTCCAGTCCCAGATCCCTCCCAGGTAATTATGCAACCTTCTAGGCCTACTTTCCACTGTTATAAAAGGAGAGGCTCAGGTTTCATAGCAGATGGCCATGTATTTAGGGGAAAAACCTAACTTCTGAGTGTATGGGCCCTGACACTGGCGGCCGTGAGGGCTGCACACGTTGGGCTGAGCATTAACGGCTCCACTACGCACAACTCCCTACGCACAGCTAAACGGCCGGTCTCTTCCAAAATTCAAGACCACAGTCCCCGAGGTTACCTTTCCTGCACCCGGGGGCCATGTGCCACGCCAGCGCGACCAGGGAGGGGCGCACGAAGGTGTTGAGCAGCTGGTTCCTGTAGGCTGCGCACGTGAGGAGGGTGATGTGCTGGTGGATGAGGCCGTGGACCACTTCCGAGTCGCCGGAGTCCAGCTTCAGGGCCACCCGGTCTTTGACGAGGCTGGCGACGTTGTCGTGCAGGAGGATGCTGGACTGGACCACCTCGTCCGCGGGCTCGTCATCTGCACGCGAGACAGTTCATTCAGGCCAACGGCAGAAAGGTGAGAGGGGGTGCTGTCGGGCCCCCACCCGTCCGTGCGGGCGGCCTGATGCAAATGCCAGGCACTGGCTTTAGGCTCTTCCAACTGAGCTAAGGACGTCACAGGTGAAGGGTGATTTGTTTATTTTTATTTTACTTTTAATCCTCACCCAAGGATATGTTTATTGATGAGACAGAGGGAGAGAGAGAGAGAGTGCATGCACACAGAATATCGATCGGTTGCCTCCTGTACGCTCCCCAACAGGGCATTGAACCCACAACCAAGGTATGTGCCTTGACTGGGAATCAAACCTGCACCCTTCTGTGGTACAGGGCAACGCTCCAACCAACTGAGCCGCACCAGCCAGGACTGTGGAGGGTACTATAAACATTCTGTTTTAAAAACCAAACTCTCCCTGTAAGGACATGGAACACATCCCCCTCAAATTTTTCAGCCGTTCTGAAATGCCCGCCCGTTCCCACTCTGCAAACAAATCCTTCCTCAGGAACCAAGGGCACCCAGAGTTTTGTGAGCGCGTCAAGCTGCCTGACTCGAAAGTCACGTATATGCGAGTTTAACAATGCTAAGACAAGAAGACTCATTAGTATCTATTAAAACACGCTTCACCTCCCCCTCCCTTGCTTAGACCAACTGCAAGAAGAATATCACTTGGCCACTTTACAGGTGAATCCAAGGGCAACGCAAAGCGGCCCCCCCTGGCGTGGGCCTCCCGGAGTGCCGCGGGGCTTCCCCGGTGTGCCTGCATCGGAGATCACTGAGGAAGTGGGCCCCCAGCACTCCCCAATAACCCGTCAGCACGCACCGCGCTGTCCTGGAGATAACGAGCAGCCTGGCTTACAGAAGCACAGGGAAGAGATGGTGGCATTTAATGCATCTTCTTGGCAGTGAGACTATTTTACTGTCCACCTGAACCGAAGGGCCGGTGGCAGGCTAGTAGGCAGGCGCGTTGCGCGAGCAGGGTGGCAAATCCTGCCTGGGCTCCGGGGAAAGGACCAGGGAGAAGAGCGGGGTTTCCTCCGGAGGCCTGCCGGTTGTTCTGCACTAACACGCCCTGTGTCAGCCGCCTGCTTGCGGTGATGACGCAGAGTGTGATGGCACAGGCGGGAGAGGGGCAGGTTTACAGGTGTTTGTATGGGAAATAGCATCACGGTAAGTAGTAACACAAGAGTAAACTGTTTCACATACTCACGACTGTAAATCTACTTTTGCCCCACCCTGTATTATATGTGGTACATTTTACATATATAATACAATGTGTTCTATAATGATATACATCATAAAAGGCTCTAGAAATGAGAGTTTAACAATATGCAATAATTTGAAAGTGAAAAAACTGAGTATACATAACATTCTAACTTAGGATGTTTAATCATACCCACTATTACTGTACTTAGATACCAACGGACTCTCACTTTATAACAGGAGTTATTTCAGTGGCTGAGCCGCTATTCCCAGCTATGGATTGGCACGTATTTGTCCCATCTTGGAAGGAACGACGCGGAAAGACAGGCGTCTGTGTGTTCTCATGCTCCGGGCCCAACGTGAGCTACAAGCTGGCTGTCTCGTGACTTTCCGTTCCACCTTGTGTTAGCATTAGCGCGAGCTCTGCCTCCTGTCAGACCATTAAAGCACTGAGAACAGACACCGAGTTCACCTTTGCTTCCCCATCGGTGACTGACACTCGGCTGACGGCCTCTTTGGCAAGGAATTCCTCCTCAACACCGCCGAGCTCCACCCAGCTTGCGGCCCGGGCTTCTGCCTTTCTCATCGGGCTCAACGGCCTCCCCGCCGCCCCCTCCCCACTGCTGTCCACCCTGAAATGGGTGCCAGGCTGCTTTCTGAAGGCCAGCTGGTCCTCCTTCCCTGCTCAGCACAGCCGACAGACAGCAGGGCAGACCCCACAGCACGCAGACCGGCAGGACCCCGAGGCCGTCCGCCTCCCCTCAGCGCCCCATCCTCACCGTCCCCACCCCCGCAGGCAAGGCCAGGCCAAGGCCAAGGCCCCAGCCCTCTGTCAGCAGCTCTCCTCTCCCACCTTCTTCCTGAGGACTCCTGTTTCCACCAGGACGAACTCAGAGTCGCTCCTGCACACCCGCCCCCGAGTGCGGGCCCCCCCCCTGCAGTGTCCTCGGCCCCCCCGGCTGCAGCCCTCTGTCCTCGTCTGCACAGCACCCACCCCTGCCCTCGGCACACCAGGTGAGCCTGCAGGACAGGCGCTGCGTGTGGCTCATCTCTGCCTCCCTGGCATCACGGGCACCAACGAGGTGCCCAACGCAGGTTCCGTGCGTGAGCAGCAGGTGCCTGACTGCAAGTAACTGCCTCGTCTTAGGAGGAATTGCACTTCCAACTGCGGTCCCCACAATTTTAAATCAAAAAGGTTGAAAACTTGAGCTGATTATTGTCATCCACACCCCAGCTCCCAGCACAGTACCCATAACTCCAACAAACTTTACAGAGTTGTCATTAATACTCACAACCCAGTGAGGCAAACAGGTTGCAAATACCATGTGGTTTAAAAAGAGCTGTGTGTAGAGGGAAGCTATGCGAAGCACAAAAAGACTCAGTATTTATTCTCCCCTCCGCTAGGTGCCCAGGAGACCGTACTCTGCTCGGTCCTCAGGACAGAGTCCCAAGGGGAGAAATGACATGCAGACAGTTATTCTCAGAAAAAACCAACGTGCAAGAGTGGTAAGAACAGATTAGGTTTCCTTTCTCTCTCTGAACAATGCTTGGTTCTCTCAGTCCTCTGCAGCTCTTTCTCGTGTAGGCTGCACCTCCCCCAAACTGAGAAGTAGGAAAAGCTGGCATTCTCCTCCCGAGCGTCCCACAGACGTACCCGGCCAACTGAGAAACCCCCCGAAGGTCTGGGTTAAGCCTTTCAGCCACAGAGTCTTTTCCACCAGCGTGCTGAAGTCCACGGACGGCTGGTTCTGCAGCAGGACCACCACGACAAGCACCCACGGGCTCAGCACCAGGTTCTGGATCTGCAGAAGCTGCACTCTGTAGGCCACCTCGGTGACGAAGGCGTGTGTGTCCCCCGACTGCTTCTGCGGAATGTACCTGGAGGCAGAGGACAGCAGGTTACAGCTCTGCTACCGAGACGAGTGCGAAGGGAGGGGGTGGGAGGGGCCCGGTCCCCCAGAAGGCTTCTCGGACTTTCTGCCAGCCAAGCTCTCCCAGGTCCCCTTGCAGGGAGCCTGCCTGGGCTTACTCTCTCCATGTCTCCAGGCAGGCTATTGATGGGCGATAAAAACACTCAAGAAAACAGGGTCCTATTATCTCTGCTTTTGTTGCGTCTGTGAAAACCGAGCAGAAGGAACCGCTCTGTCTCTCCCAGACCCACGGGACTCAGACCCTCTCTCTTGGGAACGCACGGATCAGGTCACAGGGTAACTGCTCCTGTCCACACTGGACAGGTGTCCAGGGCGCCTGACTGCCATGCTGTCCCCGACAAGCTTCAGGGCGCCTGCCGGGCACTGCCACGACCCTCGTCCCACGGGGTCCTCAGGCATGGACTGCCAAACTGAATCAGACGACACTGGGCACCTACAGGGCTGGCTGGGGCAGGAAGGCACATCTGACCCAGAAGCCAGCCACGTAATCAGGTGGCTCAATATAAAAGCCGTAGCCAATGAGGGTGCCCTGTTGGAGGTCACAACCCAATCTGAGCTCTACAGAGAGAAAGCCGTGACAACCAAAGCAGACACCCGCCCTGCAGGCTCACGGAGCTGCCGGCGAGGGGCTGGCTGCGGTGGGGCCGATGGGGGACCCGTGACTTAGGAATGATGCTGCAGCCACACGCTGCCTGGCCGGGTCGGCGCTTCCTGTCTCCCTGGCTTCCCCAGGTCTGTTTCTCGTAAAGAAAACCTAAATGTGTATCATACCTGCATCCTGAAAGAACCTAATTCACTTTCTTGCTCATAAAACTCTCCCCTTCCTGAGAACAGAAACTCACTCCCATTCGTTATTATTATACGATCCTTTCCGGGATCTAAAACGCTCCGTGCACACACCAGCTGGCCTACCGCTTCCGTACGTTCACTCGTTAACAACGTGTGTTTCTCCCCCCCCACCGCCCCCCCGTGAGTCGGGTCCCGGCTCCCCTGGGAAGGAGGACCACTGCCTGACTTCGCACAGTCGGCGCACGTGCCCTGCAGCTCACTGTTTTCGGCAAACATATGGTAATTCTTCGACTGAGGCTTCGTGCTTCCCCACTGTGTGATCCCAAATAACCAAGTTTCAGTTCTAGAAGCAGTCCGGAAAACCAGCCCCCACTCTTGGATGTTCACCCTTGTTTCTGCGTCAGTTACGGAAACACCGGCCTCGCACCTGGGAACCAGGTTGTACGGGCTGCGGCTCATCCTGCCCGCGGCCAGGGACCGCAGGGACAGAGGGTCTCCGAAGTACACGTGGATGCTGCCAAAATTTTCGGAGAGAATCTTCCTGGCTTTCAGCAACCCCTAGCAGCGTCACGACAGGGGAAAGGAAAACGGAAAGAAGCAAATCAGGAAATTTGTTGATGTGTAAACTAGCGTTTCCCCGAAATCCCAACAAAATCGGGGTGGCCACCCTTTACGTACAGTGGTGGACTCTTTCGGCTTAGGGACCCCGAGAAGCTCGTACGCGTACAGAGTTTCCTCCAATATCTTATCGTAACTGATGCTAATGGGAACAAGGTAGGTGTCAAAAACTTCTTTTTTGAGAAATGGTTCCATCACGATATTCAGAAGACCTATAAACATCGGGAGAAATGGTTTTTCATAAATATCAGTCTGAACACGAGAGCACAGGAACAGGACTATACGGAGAGTACACATTACATACAAGCCCATGAACAGTCCGGCATACACAGTCACACTTACAAAGAAAACAATACTTTGCAAAAAAGGTGTCAAGTGCATTGAGCAGCTATAGGGACACCACACCAAAACCTTTGGGTCTGTACTTCTCCCCCGGTCTGTAAGTGACCTACCAAATTTAGGGGTCAAGGTCTTGGCAGAGCGGCTTCTTGTCCCTTCGAGGAAAAATTCAACAGGAGCATAACCATTCTTTAAAGAGAAAACACAAACAAACAAAACAAAACACAAAACCCATTGCCTACGCTCCAAGTGACAAAGGCTTCTTCTGGCTCCGCCCCCCAGCTCCCGGGTGGCCGGCGGGGAACACAGGCCACTCCCTGAGACTCCGGCAGGAGAGTCACGGAGGAAGCGGCCCACTCAGTGCATGTCCCTCCAGGGGGAAAATGCAGCTCAGCGGTCCACTGGGAGCTTAAGCATCCAAACACGATCTTTCAGCAAACTTCAGTGGGAAGAACACACAGCTCGAAAGCACGTGGTGCTTCTGTGCATTTACCCGCAGCATGGTCTTCACGTACTCCGAGAACACCGCCCAGTAGAGCCGGTTGCCGCGGAAGGTGCGCCGCATGAAGAAGGCGCCCCCCATCCGCAGCAGCTCGCCGACCATCTTCATGCCCAGGAAGTCTGAAACGGAGAGCGGCGGGGTCAGCGCCAGCCCCCCATGGAGCTGGGAACCTGCTGCAAGGCTCTAAACTCAAACTCCATTCAGAAAGATCTCGTGTGTGTAAGACACGCCCCAGGCATTAATACTTCCTGATACTCAAATCCCCACGGAGAGACGTCTAGTCGGATTACGAAGAAGAAGGGACCCTGTGGACAGGTGCTCACTGGGAGGTCACCCTGTGTGCCCTCCGCGCACGGCTGCGTTTACCATGGGACCAGCCAGAGACAGAAGCCCACCAGGCACGGTGACGGCCCCAACAGTGTCAGCACGCTGACATCTGCAGTCAGCACTGCTGCTGACTCCACAGACCGACAGGCGTCCACCACGCATCCACCACGCCCCGAATGGCCAGGCCAGACACGCGCCCACTCTCGTTTCCACCCAGCAGGTGGAAACGTCCACCTTCTTTCAGAGGCACAGACCTAACCGAGCAATCCCTGGGGAAGGGGAGGAGGTCTACCTCGTTTCACCACAGTCCCTCTTTCCCTTCCCCTCACTTTCCAGTATCCTCCTTCCATGCTGTACAGATGGACATGCTTTTAAAGTGCTCAAGTCCCAGCAGTTTTTTCTCACTGTTCACCGCACTCATTAACAAAGGCACAACCTTAAACCCACTGCCTTGGAAGACAGTAAAGAAACAACTCATTTGCCTTGGCAACCCTACTTTTGGGAATCACTGCTAGAGGAATAAAAGCACTGATATAGAAACATACTGTAAAACTGTTTGTAACAGCAAACCCGGAGTATCATGCATCTACCACTGAATACTCTACAGCTATTAGACATTTCAGACATGAAGTTGGACTCTTATCTAACACCAGGGACAATAATTAACTCAAAATGGACCAAAGGTCCATTTTGGAAGACCTAAATCTATGAAACTCAGAAGAAAGCCTCATGACATGGCCTTTGGCAGTGTTCTCTGGGATATGACACCAAAGGCACAGACAACAAGAGAAAAAAGCAGATGATGGACTACGTCAGAGTCAGAAACTCCTGTGCATCAACGGACACAGTTGACAGGGAAAGCTGGCCCATGGAAGGGGAGGAAATATTTGCAAATCATACATGTGACACGGGGTTGATATCCAGAACATAAAGAATTCCTACAATGCAACAACAAAAAATAAACAAGCAGATTTAAAAATGGGCAAAGGATTCGAATAGACATTTCTCTTAGGAAGACACAGTAACAGTCACCATGTATACGAAAAGATGCTCAGCGGCACATCATTGGGAAGGTGCAGATCTTCACACCACCGGGAGTGGCTGTTTCATACACACACACAGCAAACCAGAAAACAACGAGAACTGGTGAGGCCGTGGAGAGACTGGAACCCCGTGTGCTGTGTGTGGGAAGGCAAAAGGGTGCAGCCACCGTGGAAAACAGTATGTGCGTTCTCAAAAAATTAAAAATAGTATCACCACAGAGCCCAGCAATTCTGCTTTGGGGAACACACTGGGAGACTGAAAGCACAGCCCTGAGTAGACTTTCATGCCTTGGTGTCCACAGCCGCGTTACTCAGAACAGCCAAAAGGCAGAAGCAACCCTACCGGCCATCGATCGGTGGGTGTGTAACACAACGTGGTCTACACACACATCGGAACATTATACAGCCTTAAAAAGGAAGGGAATGCCGACACAGACCACGACAAGGGCGAACCCTGAAAACACCATGCTGAGTGCAGTAGGCTGGTTACAGAAGGGCAAATGCTGTGTGATTCCACTGACACGAGGTACGTGGAGGAGTCACATTCACAGAGAGGGGGTACAGCGGTTGTCAGGGCCTTGGGGGCGTGTACCTTGGGGAGCCCAGTTTAATGGGGACAGCGTGCCAGCGTCACAGGATGGGAGGACTCCTGTGGGCGCGTGGTGGTGATGGCAGCACGATGCGATGTCCTTAGTGCCACAGAACCATGCGCTCGGACGTGGGTGACGTGGTAAATGTCACGTTCTGTGTATTTTACCACAGTGTAAAAACATATTTTAAAAAATTCAGATGTATTTATTGACCTGCAGTCATTGGTATATTACCAAATTAAATAAAGCAAAAGGCAGGTAATGCACAAAGGGAGTATAATCCCCTTTTTCAACCCAAACCAGAAACCCTACAGCACACGTCCTTGCACGCCTGTGGGCACGGCACTGGGGACATGGGCAGCATGCCCTACGCCTGCAGGCAGAAGGGAGGGGCTATCCTCCCTGTCTTCTTCAAATTCCTCGGCACGGCTGAAGTCACTGCGGTGCTCATTTTAATTTTTAAACCGGAAAAAGCGAAGAGCCAACGTACCCACTCCCGCGGCGATGACCGGCACAGGCAGGTCGTAGCTGTACAGGAGGAAGGACAGCATCAGGAAGTCGATGTAGCTCCGGTGACTGGGCAGCAGGACGACCGGGTGCTCCTGGATGGCTCGCTGCAGCTTTAGAGGAAACAACGCGACGTGTTCGTGATTTCGGGTTTTAATTGAATTTATGGGGTGGCCCTAACTAACAAAACTGTACGGGTTTCAGGTGCACAGCTCAACAATGCAGGTTTTCGCGTGATTGCAATCGCACCTCCAACCAGGACACGAAGGACACGGTCCTGTGGCGGGCACGCCACAGCGTCTCTGCCCTTGTGGCATGCACAGCACTCCCCTTGGAGGTCTTGTCGGACAGCCTCACGTGATGCAGGCACGTGAAAAAGGTGCGTTTTTATGGAACTTCAGAATAACAGCGATGATCATGAGTGCACAAGAGTTGGGCAGCACATTAAGCGTTTTTATGGGCCAAGCATTTCACACACACTGTTCACCTCCACGCGCTGACGGGCAGCCTGAGCTCCCTTGTCTGTGATACGGTCATGCATCTAGTAAGTGACAGAGCTGGGGACAGAGGTGAGGTCGATCTGAATTGAAAAGTCGGCTGTCAACTGCTGCACCAGACTGGCTGTCCACAGAGAGAGAGAACAAACTTCTCCCTGGGCAGAAAGTCTATGAATTTTGAGGACCAATGAGGGGAGCGATATTACCAGGGAGGAGGAGGGCCACGTGGCTGGGAGGGACGCACCTAGCCACCAGATGTGGTCCTGAGGCCATCAACCCCCACAATGGTCACTGCAGTCAGTTAAGACGCGGCCCACCCACACGCCCGGGCCCCACACGCTGCGGCCCCACACGCTGCACCAGTCATTCTCTGGCAGAGGTCCGGCGAGTGTCGGCCATCTACAGAGAGTCACAGGGGAGGAAGTTGGGGGACGTTTTTCCTTACGGGAAACAGCAAACAGGTAACAGAGTGATGTGATTAGAAAAAGCACCATTTGGCAATCATTACAGTAACAGCTGGTTTGGGAAAAAATCAATCAGTGATCATAATTCTCAAAGTACCTCTCCACAAGATACTTATTGATTACAAAGGGAAAAACAGTAACTTTACAGTGGAGAAACCTGGTGAATACTGCCTTAACCCACTGATGCAAGGGAGTGGACACTGCCCGACATGGGGATGGATGGACACCATGTGTCCCGCTCTGATGCACGGAGGAGGAATTAGCATCACCTCCGAGGTGGGCCTGCCCACAGGCTACGACCCGAGTCTGCTGCCAAGAAAACGTCACTCTAACTCCCATCGAGGAGCCCACACAATAACTGGTCTGTTCTCTCCGTAAATAAGACCGTGAAACGCAGAGACCAGGCAACAGGCCCGGACTGAAGGAGTCACGGGGGATGGAAGCTGAGGGCAACCACACAGCTGCAGGGCAGGGGGCGGCAGGGGCGGCAGTCTGTATCAAGGTTAATCTGCTCACGTTGATGACTGCACCATGAACGAATGTCCTCGTTTATAGGAGAGACACAGAATATTGAGGGAAGGGTAAAGGAAATGTGGGGGAGTCTGGGTGAAGCATACACAGAAATAATTTGTTTACTGCTGTAACTTTGTGAACATCTGTACTTCTGTAACTCTGTGACGTGAGCTTCGTCTGCCAGTCTTACCTGCCTGAGCAGGTTAGTCTGATGTCTCTAGGTCTGAAGGCCAAACGGGCAAACGCCACCCTGCAGACAGGCGGAGCTGCTCCTGCCAGAGGGAGGCCTGCGGACCAGGCCTGCCCACGTGGTGCCGGGCGAGGAGTCTTGGAGTTCACAGAACAGTGAGGGTGGAAGAAGGGGCTGTTTGTAAGAAGCAGTACTCACCTTCTGAATACCTTCTTCATTGACACACACTTTTGAGAAAATCTGCTTAAATATCTTGCTCAGGGTAAAGGCCAAAAACCGGATGGCTCCCAGCCGCAGCTTGTGGCTCATCTCGTCCAAGATCTGGGAGGCTTCCTCTCGGAGGGCGCCCACGGACTGGAAGGGCTCCCTGGAGAGCTGAAAGGGAAGAGAGAGTGGGGCTACGTTTCTAAAAAAAAAAGGGGGGGGGGACGCCAGAGCCCTTGTTACTCAAGCCAGTTCTAAATGGACCAATATTTTTAAACTCAAAAATGGTATGTTTTCTCCTTAAGTTAAATGGACACTTACTTTCCAACAAAAGCAGATAAATGATCCTATTTAGACAAGCTAAAAGACTAGAAATTCAAGCAGACTCAGCTTTGCAGGACAGCATCTGAGACCTAGGAGCACCTCTCACCCTCCACTGGAGGTGGTACACCCAGGAGCCAGGGCCCTAGACCCACGTTTCTTAAATCTGTCCTGTCTCTGCTTCTACCACCGCTTAGCAGTCTGGGAACTGTAGTCCCACATGCGGATTATTGAAAGAGCATGGTAAGTAGATTTCTTGTCTCCATTTAACAAAATGGGTTTCTAGAACATAAACGGGTCACAGGAACTCCAACTTGAAATCCTGCAATGGCTTTGCCCAGAACTGAATTCCTCTATGGGGCTTACAAAGCCTTCAGGACAGAGGCCCTGCTTACCTCCCCAGTCTCCATTCCACTGTTGCCCCTTCTTTGCTTCCTAAGCCTGCGCGCACTGAACCACTTTCAGCGCTGAGAGTATGTACATTCTCCAGTCCATGAGACATGCATGTGGCCCCCAAACTCCGCCAGACCCTGGAACCAGCTTCTTTAAAGACTACTGAAGGCGGGCTCCCTCCCCGACATTCTGATGTGGTTCGTACAGAGTGAGATCAATGCGCGGGAACTTTTAAAAGCCCCCGGGTGATTTTAATGTGCAGTGAGGTTTGAAAACCACGGGGAAACGTTACTGGTATGTGCGCTGCTGGAAATACTGTTCTTCACGTACTTCACCTGGAAGACCCCTCACCATCTTCCAGGCCTCATTTAAAGATATCCCTCTCCAACTCCCGACACAGAGTCAGCTCCCCATCTAACTAGTGGGCCCGTGTGTCTCACACCGTAACTGATTATAAAACTGTCACCATTCCCCATCAGGCTGCACCCCAAGGACCAGGAGCTCTGCTCAGCTTCCTCACTGCCAGACCCCAGACCCCGGAGTGTCTTGCAGAGAAACTAATGCACGCTGTGGCTCTCATAACCATTGGGTGGACATGCCAAATATAGCCAGCCCTAAAGAGATACATTAAAGATAGCAAAATGCAGCCACAGAATCAAGAAGAGAAAGACCTTGTTGACAGTGAGCAAAGTGGGCTGTGGCTGAAGAGGGACTCACTCACCTGCTTGATGACGTAGGCCACCGCTTCAGAACTGAGCACGCCGCTTTTAATGTCGCTGGGCTTGCACGGGACGATCCCCTTGTACAGGACAGGGGTGTAACACTTCATCGCGAACTTCAAGTCACTGATGTGCCTCCTTTCCTCTAAAATGTCTTCAAACTCATCCCACTTTTTGGGCTGCTTCTGTGGATGAGGCGGATGAAAGAAAGTAATGCACACACTGTAAAATAAATTAGGACAGAATAGGGCTATACTTGGACGGTTTCGTTTTTACTAAAATTTTCATCCTGGGACACGTGAACGGGACCAGAGTGATCTGATGTTAGATCTTCGTATACCAAGAAACAATGCAACCACGGTCAGCACACTGACACTGAATAATCACAGCGTTTTTTATTTTTATATTTCTGGCAGCTATCTGTGTAAAGCCAGGGCCCCTCTTGGGAAGGTTACAAAGACAGCAGAGACGAGACTTTAAGCTGTGGGGGAATCTGACCAATCTTATAAGGTTTCACCAATCACATCGATAAGCTTGCTTTGTCTGCTTCCACTTAGCTTTAAAAATTACATCAAAGCATACCTCAGAAACTCAAAATTTTGTCAAATCAAATAAAACCACACGGGTGCCCACAAAAGGAAGATTCACTCGAGAAAACAGCACTCCCACAGAGGCTGCCATCGAGCAGTCCGCAGCTGCTGCGATGACTTAATCTCCTTTCCACGCTCTGCGGTTCGGCTCCCACCACCGCTCCTGGAGCGGCTGTCTATCGGCTGCCAGTGACTTCTGCACCGTTAGTTCTTAGAAGTCTGTTTTTATGATTATAAAAGTCACAAGAGTAATAACAGTCACAGCTAACACACACAGTTGCTTACTAAATGCCGGGCTCTATTGTAAGAACTTTACGAACTTTACATCCATTAAAGAACGATCTTTTTTTTTTTAAGATTTTACTTATTTATTTTTTAGAGAGAGGGGAAGGGAGGGAGAAGAGGAGAGAAATATCAATGTGTGGTTGCCTCTCACGTGGCCCCCACTGGGGACCTGGCCCACAACCCAGGCATGTGACCTGATCGGGAATTGAACCGGCAACCCCCTGGTTCGCAACCCATGCTCAATCCACTGAGCCATACCAGCCAGGGCAGAACAATCTTATTTTCACATGCTAATATATATTTTAAAAAGGAACAGTCCTCACAACAAACCCAGGAGAGCTATGAGGCAGTTTTGATCAGGACCCTCATTCCACAACGTGGGAGCCGAGGCCCAGGGAGGAGAAGCAGCCCTCCCGAGGCCCCGCCCCACCGAGCATTCCCCCTGTTCCCACAGCCCGGCCACACCCAGACCTGCAGCTCCCTATGCAGTTACGTCGTCCTGTGGCTCCCCTCGTCTTTGCTCAAGCGGTGGCTACCTCTAGGGGCAACTCTCATGATCAAGTACTTGAGCACCCACCATATGCTTGGCACTGCGGTGAGTGCTGGGATTACAGACTCAGTCTCTTTTGGGAGTAACCAGGTGCATGCTGGACCTTTACAAACGGCCCTTCCCTGCTGGTCACCTGGAAAACACTCGGCCGTCAACGACAACTCCCGTTCACCTCCTGCACCGTATTCTGATTCTCCCCGAACCTACACTGAACTGGTCATCTTCTCCATTGAGTTTTTACTGAACCGTCAATACGTCTTCATGACGGCATCTCAAATAGTCAATAAATGGGTGTTTGGTGCCCCCCGCCCCGACCAAGAGTGTGAACTTCTTGTCTGGGTAGGTAATGTGTCTTACACGTTTTTGTATTCCCAGTTCCTGGTAGGAACACCATCATTATAGAATGCAGAGGAAAGTTACTGAGTGAAGGTACTTCTCAAACCCTGTTGATGATTCCCTGCTATTCACAGGCTCAAGTTCAAACTGCTGCCCATCTGGCCCTAACCTAACGTCTAATCCAGTGACTCTTAACCCAGGTTGCACATTAAAATAACCTGTGTCACTGAAAAAATACCGATGCCCAGGCCCCCTAGAGATTCTTGATTAATTTGGTCTCTGAGAACTGCCTGGGCATCAGAATTACTTCTGAAAGTACGCCAAGCGGTTCCTACACACAGGCTGATTAATTAATTGTCCTTCCCTATATCATGCTGGAGAAGCATTTACCCTGAGAAATAAATCCATTTACACGGCTACTCACCCACGAGCACAGTAGAGAGGCGGCAAAGTAGGACGTGGGTGAAGCCTCTTCCTCCCACTCTTTGTTTTCCTATCCTAACTACCTCATCTAGCCCTCTCCTGATCCACAGCCCGCCCAGCAGCCCTCCCTCCCCTTGCACTTCCTTTCCCTTCACCTGATGTTGACCGAGACCCACAACCACCAGGCGCTGTCCTACAGGCTGAGAATACAGCCGGGCCAGAGCGGGCCAGGAATGTGCCCTGAGGAAGCTCACTCCCTGAGGAAAGACAGTGCTTTCACCAGGGCACTCTGCCAGCGCCACCAGCAGCACCAGCAGCCGTGTGCTGCCGCCGCCGTGGGACTGTGGGAGAGCCCTGCCTCACAGCATCTGGGAGCCCTTCTGGGCCATACAAGTGTGCTCCCCCCCACGGCGGATTTCGAGCTGCCAGCACAACCCCACTGGACACGGAGTGGGGAGAGATGTGCAATCGGTCGCTGTTACGTGGGCTCTCCACCTCACAGCATGATCAAGTGACCTGCGCAAACTCAAAAGCACAAAGAGTAAAATTTCGGAAGATAATTAGGAAGTGCTGAGATTTGAGTATATATCACTTTCGTTTTTAACGGGATTTACTTAATGGTAAATTTATAACCTAATCTTTCATTTTTTCTTTTTTCTTGAATTTATTGGGGTGATACATGTTATTAAAATTATATAGGATTAGCTATACAATTCTGTAATACATTGTCTGTATATTGCATTGTGTATTCACCATCCCAAATCTAGTCTCATTCCATCACCACCACCCCCTTAATCTTTAATTTTAAACAATGGTTGTGTTTTAACAATGGGCTTGCAAATTTCATGCAAATTTAACCATCAGCCTAAGGGCAAGTACGAGACTCCTGCAGCCACCACTAGGAAGAGAATGTAAGGACAGCCAGGTAGAGTAACTGAGGAGAAAGTGAGCAGAGCCCTACCTTAGACAGAATGGTTGGTGAGTCCTCTCTGAGGAGGGATTATTTGTGCTGGGACCTCAATAACAAAAAAGCCAGCAATGCTGGCAAAACACAGCAGCCACACAGAGGGGACCCCCGCGCACTCTGAGGAGAGGGCATGCTCCCTGTCTGGGAAACACAGAGCCCGTGTGGCTGTGGCCCGGCAGGAATGCGGAGTACAATCAGAGGTAGCAGTCACTTGGTGATGTAGCATCTTGTAGCACATGGTGAGGACTCGAGATTTTTCATTCAGACCCTAATAGGAAGCGACAGTTCTGGTAGAGGGGACGCCAGGGACACCAGCGATCATCCATCCCCAGTCTTCTTTTCATTCCGTGGCCTTGGTCTCACTGAACGATTTCAAGCAGACCTGTGGCTTTGGACACAACCTACTTGCTGATGGCCGCCACATCTACACATCTAGGCCAGCCCTTCCTCGTCTGCTTGGCTATTACGTCTAACTCTGTTAGGATGTCTCCCAAGTCCCTTGTGAAGTATCTGGTCCATAGCATAACAACCCACAAATTAAAAATCACTAACTCCGCCTCTCACATCGCAAACAGAACACAACCCCAAGTCTTATACAACGCTGATAAGCCTGCTTTTATCCTGCACTTCCTATCTGTGAAAGGCGTCGTCACCCACCCAGGTGCCACGTCCCAGAAGCCAGGGGTCAACTTCAGACCGCCTCCTCTTCCTCAGGCGCCACCAGCTCTCCTCTCCCTGCTCCCCAGAGTCCCAGGCCCCGCCTTCCTCAGGCTGTTGTCCCTTCTCTGGGTTACTGCAAAGGCATCCGGACCCAGCTCCGTGAGGGAGGCACCAAATTCCCTCCCCAACCAGACTCTTTGTTTCTTATGCCCCCTCTATTCTATCCTCACCTAACAACTTCGTTCCCCCAAGCACGCAAGGGAGTTTTCTCACACCGATGTCTAGAACAGCTTCCTCTCCCTCATCGCCCGTTCATAGCTCAAAAACTCAGCTCAGCGTCACTTTCCCTTCGAGTCCCCAAACAGGTCAGGGTGCTCCTTCTCCTTCTCCCACAGCACTCTGTACATACTTCAGCCACTGCCCTTATCCCACTTCACTGTTATTTGTTTGCTTTATGATTTCCTTAGAAGTCCTTGAAGGCAAGGGCAGGATCTTTAACTTCTATGCCTTGGACGCTGAGAATGACAACCAAGGACACTGTAGATACCCACTGCTGGAATGTTTGTCGCAATCAGCAGGACCTTAAATATCTCCAGTATCACTCTCAGATTAGACAGAGCATTGCACAATCACAGTGTGGCTGAGGAAATAATGACGGCCCCAAATAGTTAAGAAACAGGTTATGAGTTAAAAACCGTGCAGTCACAAGAAGTGTGCAGTGTCAGAGTGGAAAAAGCTCTCCTACAACTGCTCCAGTCTTTCACATGAGAAGGTGACAAAAGTCTTATTGTAGAGAGCCACCGGTGAATGGGGAAGTAAAATATGAGCAACAGTTTCCTTCGGAGAGCTGTCCTCCATTCACAAACCAGTTCAGGACTGAAAAAGCTACCCACCGGGAGGGGAGGCAGAGCTACAGGGCAACCCCCATTCCTGCATTCCTGGCATTCTCCCTCTGGAGTAGCAGAGTTAGAGGTCAAGACATTTCCGACTGCAGGGTGAGAAGGCCCATGAGGAGAGGGGCTAGAGAAATGGACATTTAAGCAATTAAGAGCTCTCAACTGCAACAAATGGAAATCTCCCCATGTTCCAAGGAATACTGATATCCCAACTTGAAGGTAGCCATGCTCTTTTGAAACTTTTTTGGGGGGTTTATCTTGCTTTTTTCTGTCTTCCCTGTTTTGATCTGCCTATACAAATTAACATTGTTTAAGTCAGAAACGGACACTAACCCCTTATGAATGCAGGTAACGTACCATTAAAATGCATTTTTATTTCCTCCTAAAGTAGATAAAAATTAATCCAGTGGTTAAAAAAAACCCAAAATGACCAGTTACCCCAGGATTGTGTAATCCTGAGCTACAAAGCTCTCAGGAAAATTGTCAGTGACCAATAAACGTTTTATTGACAAAAGAAACAAAGAAGGACCTGTTCAGGAGAGAGAGTCAGGCAGACACAGACAGACAGGGTTGGGCGCAAAAAGACAAGTTGGAGAAAGGCTAGGTGCCATTCATTGTCTTCCAAAATGACAATTGTGGGAAAAGCACAATGACAGATGGAAGACAAAAACAGGCAACACAGATTTCCAAAAGTTCCAAATCTTCCCAGATTAAGAAAAGACTGCAGTCGTAAAAACTTTATGCCCACAGATGAGCCAAATACTTTTCTGCCAGGAATACAGGAGCAGCAAAAGGGCGGGGTGGGGAGCTCGGGCTGGGGAGGACCCGCAGGTTCCTCAGGTTTGCCCAAAAGGCAGTCCGACACGCCCTCGATAGAGTTGCAGAGCCTCCAACTCTCATGCCTCATTCCCGAGTCAGGCTGGGGCTTTCTGAAGGCCCAGCGACTAGTGGAGGGAGAGAGAAGGAACGCGTGGAAGGGAATCGGAGGAACCGCCACCGGTACAAACTTCTACATACACACACATTTACACACACAGCGAGGCACTGTTGCCGTGGAAACCAAGTCAACCACCCAATCCCTCCTCGCGGAAGTCCGGACCCGCTCTTTGGGCCAGGGATCGTGGTCCGGAGGAAACGGGACGGGGAGAAGGGGGTCCCCTGTCGGGCCCGCCCCCGGCCTTGCTTCCCTGGGCGCCTACCGAGTAATGCATCACGACAGCACCGGGACTGGTGGAGCCGACGGAAAAACAAGAGTTAGATGGACTGGAAGAATCCATGGTGCGGCTACTGTCCTGTGCGGGGCCTGGGATGCTTTGCTAGGCGGAGGTGGTGTGGCGGTAGGGGGCGGTTCTTCCGCACGGGGCGGCCCGACCTCGCCTAGGGCGGTGGCACCCTCTGCGACCGCTCCACGGGACCCCGGGCGTCGCCATCTTAGCCAGGACGGAAGCCGCGCGGGGACCTGCGGCGCGCGCGCAGCCGGCGGAACCCGGAAGCGGGCGCGCGGCGCTCCCGGCGCTCACGGGTGCAGGTGGGCTCTGGGGTGTCCCGCGGAGTCCGACCCCACGATGGCGCTGGAGCAGGGACTGGGGTCCTCCTCGCCCCCGTCTTCTCAGCTCCTGGACGCAGTGCTCCAGAATCTGTACGACTTTGGTGAGTGCGGGGCCTCGGGGCCCACGTGGAGAGCCGATTTGAGGAGCCGAGAGTCTGCTGTGCGCCACGAGCTGGGCCGGCCTCCGCTTTGGGGCTAAAGGTTCTTGCAAGCCCAGCACCCCTCAGTTCACCCGCTCTGGTACCGTACTGGGTTCAGGACACACCTTCTCCGCCTGTCACCTTTCTCCTGCCCCTGTGGTTGAGCTATTCTGTATGAATCAAACCTCCCAACACTTCTCTTAAAGTGGGGACCAACCTAGCAGTCGGAAGCACCAGGGCTTTCAGATCTAATGGGGGTGGAGGTGGGTGGGTGATGCACACGGTTTCTGGGCCTCCGGGAAGCCCCCTCAACTCGCCACTCCACAGACCCAGCTTGACCCTTGTACGTTAGTTAGTATCACCTCGTCACATGATGGGGCCTTGTCCTATAGAGTGTCCCCTCGCCCAGGACTTAAGAGAACGTTTTCACATGGAGCTTTTCACAACCTTAAATTGGCCTATTTATGCTCTCCTTCTTTTATCTTGATGGGAGGAAAGCAAAATAAAGACTTGCCATTATAATTTGGCAACCGCCATTTCCACACACTCAGAAGAACCGAGTCCAGGGAAGGAACGAGTGGCCTCTTGCATCACAGATAATCTTAAATTTGGAGCATGCTGTTGCAAAAGCCATTCTTATTTCGGAGCCACTGCTCAAAATTCTAAGCTCAGTTAAACAGTCAAAGTGATAGCTAAGGAGTATTGAAAACACACCGTATACTCTATGCTTTTCACGTATTTACTCATTTAATTTTCACAGCAATCCACAAACTAGATACTATTGATAATCCCATTATTACAAGTGTAGAGACAAGCATGAGAGATTAAAACCCTTTCTGAAGCCGCTAGTGATCTGCAGAGGCTAGGTTCAATTTGTGGAGTCTAGCTCCAGTCTCTGCACTTGTGTTGACTTTGTACTGTGACCAGGGCATTGCTGTTCCCTTGGTAATATTGGAAGTGAGAGAAGACTTAGTCTCTGACCTTGAGAAGCTTACAATGTAGAGGAAAAGGCTAAGCTGTAAAATCCTGGACATAGTATCTCTGAACACAGGATGGAAATGAGGCTTTGAAGGCACGGGGTGTTAACTGCTCATTGTTATATCCCAAACTCCAAAGTTTAGTTGACTCTTATTATTGAGTAAAAGACTCAATAATAAGTCTTGATGTAAATGATCAGCTGCTGTTTGGAGAGCTCTGTGGCATTTGTACTGTTAGGTGAGGGATGAGGCCGGAATTCTCATCTGAACCTTCAGATGAGTGGTCAAAGTTGGAACAGGTGAAACAAACGGAAACTATGGGGATTTAGACAGTAAAGGTGTTCAAAATAAGCCCGGTGTCTTAGGTTCATTTTCATTCACAACTGACAGAAGAGAGGAAAACTAGAAGACCTGCCTGTAACCCTAGGAAGTGTTAACAAGAAACACTAGCTGTGATTTTTAGTGCCCAGCATGAGCCAAGTAGTTTTACCAGCCTGGGGCTATTGCCATGATGACACTTTAGTAAGGACTAAGGTGAGGGCTGAAGGAACTATGCTAACAGGAGTCAAAGACTTAAGTGTAGTTACTTAGGGGCAGATACTGTGCAGTTTGGATTCTGTGAACTGTGCAAATGCACCCCTCTTTGAAGAAAAACAATTCATTTTTTTCCTTTGTGTACATACTGGGGCACTTCCGGCTGAGCACGTGTATACTTGCATTCACATGATTTGATATGGGTGGTAGCTAAAACCAAAAATGCTTATTTTTCCTTCTCGTGTTTGAGCAAACAGGACAGACGGAAGAAGCAGAACGGAAACGAATCAGAAAGAAAAGGGAAAACAAGAGGAGAGCTGGGGAGACTGCAGTGACCTTGGGGGCGGAGCCAGCTCCCCCACCCGGTTCTCCTGTCAGAGGCCAGAGGAAGAGTGCTTCTGCCTTCTTCTTAGAGCTCAGAGAAGAGCTGCAGGGTGCCCCTGCCTCGACCTCCCCTGGTGCCCCTGCAGGGCCAAAGGTCCCTTGTGCTGCCGCAGCTCCCTCTCCTCTGGACAACAGGGAGCGGGTCCAAGTGGTGGAATTCCACAGCAGAAGTAAAAAAAGGAAACAGAAGCCGGACCAAGGCGAGAACACAACGGTAATGAGTGGGCTAGCTTATATGTAAAGGGTGAAAACCCTGATATTCAAATATTAGGTAACTGTCTCTGTAGACTACGTCAGGGGTCCCCAAGATTGCCCCCAGGCTTGAGGGTGTGCTAAAAGCACTCATCATACTGCGGACACGGCACACAGTCACTGTCACAGTTATGATTTATCACAGCAAAGGGAGACAGCGTAGCATCCGCAGAGGTGCCTGGGGCGGTGTCTGGAGGAAACTGGGTGCAGTGTTGGGGGTCCCCTCCCAGGGGAGCCGCATGGGACGGGCTTCATCTCCCCAGGGGTGACGTGTGACAGCCCGTGGGAAGTGCTGCCAAGTAGGGGGGTGCGCCCCAGCCTGGGCATCCCAGCTTTTCAATGAGGGTCGGTCATACAGGTGTGCAGACTGGCCCTAGTGAAGTTCTAGACCCCCAGAGAAAGAGCAGGTATTCACCATAAATCGCGTTGTTCGTGCAACATTCCCCTCTCACTTGTGGTTTCTCTCTGTGTGGTGTCAGTTTCCCACGGTCACCCATGGCTCGAAAATAATTAAATGGAAAATTCCAGAAAGAAAGGGTCCATAATTTTGCAGTTGCATGCCATTCTGAGGAGCGTGAAAAGCCTCGCCTCGTCCGGCACTGTCCCGCCTGGGACATGCATGTACCCTTTGTCTAGGGTACCCGCATTGCAGGCGCCCTCTGCCCCTTAGGTGCTTGGTAGCTGTCTTGGTTATCAGAGAGAGAGAGAGACCGCATGACTCTCCTCACAGTATGTGGTCGTGGTCGTGCTGCATGTTATTGGTAGTCTCTTTCTGTGCCTGACTTGTAAGTTGAACTTCGCCGTGGTCATGTTTATGTAGGGAAGAGTGCAGTATACGTAGGGTTCAGTACTAACTGCATTTCAGGCAGCCACAGGGGGCCTTGGAATGTATCCCCGCAGGTGAGTGGGGACGGCCGTATTATAACTCCAGGCAGATTTGGTGCCTACAGCGTGGGGCAGGGCTTCAGCTGTGAAGAAGCACTCTGTCAGAGAGAATATTCTGGTTGCTCCATCCCCAGGAGCCAGCCCAGGGCCAATCATGAAAACGGCTTTCTTGGGAGGTGCAGGGTTTGATAAACCCAAGCCTGCCACGGCAACCCTTCCTGCTGGAGAGCGTGCAGGGAAAACTGTCATTCAGTCAGTGTTTATTGGCCACTGGTCTAGTCACTGGGATACAGCATTGCACAAAATAGACAAACTCCTTGCTCTCAAGGAGCGTACATCCTGATGCAAAGTAGTTTGACTTTACTGAGCCTCAGTCTTTCTCAGACTGACTTCGTGAGCCTCACTCAAAATTCAGCCCCTGACTTTTTGCGCAAGGATATCATGATGGTGTGGTCACATTCATTGCTAAAATCCAGATACTCCGTTCCTGTAGCGTTCCCCACGTCCTGCACATTTTTGTGTATCATGAAAGGATAGTGTTCGTTTCCTAGGACCACTGTGCGGATACCCTGTCTCCCGATATTTCTGGAGGCCAGAAGTCCCACATCAAGGCGGTGGCTGGGCCGTAATCTCCTCTAACGGGAGAATTCTCCTTGGTTTCGTCCAGCTTCTGGTGGCTCCAGGCTGCAGAACTCGAAACTCTGCATCCGTCTTCACGGGGCCTTCTTCCCTGTGTGTCCGAGTCTCCACTCTCCCTCTGCCTTTCTCTTGGGCACCTGTCATTGGCTCAGGGCCCATCCTGAATCGAGGATGGATCTCATCATGACTTCCTCATTTATGCCACTAAGCCCCTTGTTCCAACTAAGGTTACGTCCACAGGGGATGAGAGCAGGGACGTAGCTTTTTGGAGGCTGCAGTTCACCCCACTGCAGAGATGATGGTTTCTGAACACATGGACGCGGGCTGGAGCCCAGTGTTTACCACGTCTTTCTCGTGGTTTAGCACACCCCCCGCCCCCCCCCCCCCCGTGTGCTCTTTGTACGGTTCGGGAGCACTTCCCGTCCAGCTCAGCAGTGTCTCCTCCTCACAGAGTGTCGGTGCGTTCCGTAATCATCCCCACCTGTATTTTAGGGTTCTAGGTCCGCTCTCCCACAACTGTACCCCCAATTCCTAGGCATGGGAACTGTATCAGGCTGGCTGGGAGGCAGACTCCTTCGGCCCATAGGCCCGCCAGAGCTCCCAAGCTGGCTGGCCAGGGTAGCTTACAGTGAGTAGCGGTCGTTACTGTGTGTACCGTGTAAATATTAGGATTTTCTGTATGTACCACTGCCTTTATTAAAAAAAATATTTACTGATTTGAGAGAGAGACACCAATTTGTTGTTCCATTTATTGATGCGTTCATTGGTTGATTCTTGTGTGTGCCCTGACGGGGGGCTGAACCACAACCTCAATGCGTCGGGATGGCACTCTAGCCAACTGAGCTGCCTGGCCGGGGCGTGCACCACTGCTCTGCCATACAGCTCTGCATCTGGAGAACTTAGCCACCCTTGTTCCCTCGAAGTCTAGGTCTTCAGTTTCCTCTTACACTCACTTGTGTTTCTCTTTCTGGAATGGGAAGTTTCCTTCTCAATAGAAAGGACAGATGTTGGCATCGAGTGAGTCTGCATTTCCCTGTCTCTTAACAATGGCACGCCAGCAGGAGGCTGTTGAATCGTCTTCTCTTCCTACCCCAGATGGGCCCTTTTCCAGCGTAGTTGGCTTTTGTTGGGAACCTCAGTTCCTTCTACGTTGTGGACTTCCTAACATTAGTGAAAGTTTCCAGTCATGCTCGGTGCTCTGCCCCTTCCCCCTTTTTAAAACTTAAACTCTGAAAATGTGAATGTGTCCGCTACAGAGACATTGTGTGGACACAGGAAAAACCATATAGGCACGTAAAAAGGCTTTAGAATGTGAACATTGCACTGTGTAAATACATATACCTGTATGTATACATACACCTATACACCTGTATACACAGGTGAATACAGTGCTAGTTATTATGTCACATCCTGGGTGTAGGGGATGCCAACTAAAGAATAGTCAGTTGGGATAATTAGGACATATAATGCTAAAAGGTTGTGTATTTTTTTTTCTAAGATTTTATTTATTTATTTTTAGAGAGTGGCGGGGGGAGGGGGAGAGGGAGCGAAACACTGGCCCACAACCCAGGCATGTGCCCCGACCGGGAGCCGAAGCCGTGACCCTTGCGTTCACAGGCCGGCACGCAATCCACTGAGCCTCACCAGCCAGGGCCTAATGCTAAAAGTTTTTATAACGTGGTAAAACATTGCGTGCCCTGGCTCTCTAAAAGCTCACAGGTTATCATAGGACAGTCCAAACAGATACGGAATCAGCAAACGTATAGGATAAAACAGTGACAGCCTCCCTTGATCAGTCACGGACTCAGCTGGTCGTCTCTGGAGAGTACTCGAGGACAGAGGAGGTGTGGGTGGCCACTTGGGCAGCAGTCCAGCCTGGACCCAGGAAATGACCGTTACCGGAACTCGGGCTTGTGCCGTGAATGCTGCTGCTCGGCTGCGTTGTGAATTGAAGCAGGTGTTCACGGGGTGATGTGAGGTGTAACACACACTCATTTGGTCTTTGTCCGCATTCGGGCTCGGAACTCGCCGAGCCCTCGGGCTTCCTGGGGGGTGAGAGCGACGAAGCTGTCTTTCACCTGAGTGAGCTGATGGGGGGAAGCCTCTGGGGGTGGCAGCTGGTTGCCTGGGGAACCAACCGTGTGGTTGGAGGGTCGGGATTTTCAGTCCCACTGCCCTTCCCTCCGGCGGGGGGCAGCGGAGAGTGGGTTCAGTCACCAAGGGCCAGTGCTTTAACCCATCACGCCTCTGTGATGTGATGAAGCCTCCGTAAAATCCCAGAAGGGCGGGGTTCTGGGTTCTGAGAACGTCCGGGTGGGTTCCCCCCACCCCGTGTCTCGCCCTGGGCTTCTCTTCCTTTTGGCTCTTCTGAGTGCCGTCCTTTTCACAGCAGACCAGGGATCTGGCAGGTAAATAGGTTTCCTGAGTTCTCTGCATCGCCCGAGCAAATTAACTGAGCCCAAGAAGGGGGTTGTGGGAATCTCTGCATTCCAGCCAGCCGGTCAGAAGCACAGGTAACAACCCGGACTTGGGCGATGGCCGTGTGACATGGAGGGCGGCCCCACAGCCCTGAGCAGTTGGGTAGAACGGTAGCTTACCCAGCCTGTCGGGTGTGTGGAGAAACCTGCCCCCCAGACATCGGGAGTGCTGACCAGAACCCCTTTCAGTGGAGCTTGGCCACCATTTATTTAACATTTCACCCTTGCCAACCAACGAGTGACTTTCCTAGTCATGTCCCATTTGATTAAAGCTTTTTTTTCAATCCTCACCCGAGAACGTTTTTATTGATGGGAAAGAGAGAGAGAGAGAGAGAGAAACATGTATGTGAGAAACATCGATCAGTTGCCTCCCTTACATATCATGCCCGGGTATTGAACCCACAACCTAGGTATGTGCCTTGACTAGAAATTGAACCTGCAACCCTTTCATTGTACAGGAGGACACTCCAACCAACTGAGTCTCCCGGCCAGGGCGTCACGTCCCATCTGTAGAGCAGTGGCTGTCAGAGTAGTCTGACAGGAAATAGTAGGTGAGAGATGCCTATCTATTCATTTATTTATTTCACAAGTAATGGGGTGCTGCTGTTTGCAAACCCAGGAGAGAGCAGTAAGCCAGATAAGTCCTTGCTCTCCTTGTGCATCAGGCAACCCCCAAGAAAATGAATAATGTGCTTAAACAGAGTTGGAAACGCTCTGAAGGAAACACACGGGGCCCCGAGAGTCACAGGCAGAAGCCCCTTCCGGTCAGTCTGAGGAGGTGACGTCAGGCAGGCTGCTCTGCCCGGCGCGGAAGGAGCCAGAGGCCGATGGACCAGAGTGGGTGGGCCAGAGGGGAGAGTGACAGTGAGAACTTCAGATTTAGTTTCAGGAATGTGCAATGCCACCAAAGAGTTTTAAGCCAGGGAATGGGGGGATTTGTATTTTAGAAAGATCATTCTGGCCCCTGCATAATAAATGGGGTACAGGTCTGCTCTCAGGAGAGCAGGATGGGGCGATAAGGACTGTGGCGGTGGGCCGGGCCCGGTGGGGTGGCCTGGGCTTGGCGTCTGAGGATGAGTGGGGGGCCCACTCTTCGATAGGCATTGCAGCGCTGCCAGCGAGGAAGGAAATTCTGCGCTCTTCACAAAGTGCCACGAATGGTTTGAAATACCCAAGTGTTGTTTGGCTCTTAGGGGCATGCCTTACTAGTGCCACTCCTCCACTCTTGACATTGGGCCATCTTGACAAAGGTCATTCCCTCCCCTGGCCAGGGCTTGGGGAGGGAATGACCTTATCTTCTTTTGTGGCCTGCGCTGAGAGAGATAAGAAAGATGGAGTAGAAGTAGTAGTGCGGTGTGCTTGTGCTGAGATCAGATGGGACTCGGCTCCCGCGGCCTGGACGAGGTCCACGTAGACCGCTTCTGAGCATGTGAGGATTGCTAATGATCGCCAGTATTTACTGGGTGCTTCCTGTGTACTGAAAGTGACTATTAAATTGATTGACTCCTTATCTGTCCAAAGCCTCACGATTCCCGGGGCCTGCCTGTCTTCATTGTACATGATTTGTGTGCATTTAAACAGTAACCCCCAGTCTCAGATCCATAGCTCTATAACCCCAGAGCTGTGGAAATCACAACTTAGTGGTTGGGTTTTTTTGTAAGTTTAGTACAGCTTTCTTTGGCAGCAAAACCTGGCCTGAACTGACATGAGGCTTCAGGATTATTTTTGTCTGCTCCATTTGGCACGACTGTTCACAGGTGCTGCACAAACATGGATGTGCTTAGTTACGGGAGGTCGTCTGGGGCCCCACCCCACTGGCAGTGGTACATAACGTTCACAACATTCACGTCTTACCTTTTCAAAGTGTAAAAACTTCTGAATTGTGCGGGAGTCCCACATGCAGGGTTGTGGATGTGAGGTGCGTGCCAGGGCTCGGGTTCGGGCCCCAGGCCTTCTGCCTTCTGCCTTAGAAGCTGTGCGCCTGCCTGCTGCACCGCGGGACAGGGTACAGGCTGGGCTCCTGTCCAGAGCCTGCACTGACAAGAGGACTGTCCCAAGTTATTGCCCCAGGGTCCTGCGGCCCTCGTCCTCCGTGTGTCCCCTGGGTCACTCCCCAAGACTCTGCCCTGGGTGGTCCCTTCTCCAGCGTCACCCCTTAACTCTGTGCCGCGCTCCTGGCCTTCAGTAGCTCCAGTGTCAGGTACGTGTTGAGAAAGAAGTGATCTGGTTGAAGTAATGTAGACTCAGTGCAGTATGTCAAAAGTTTATCGGGACAGAGGTGAACCCAGCGAGTCACTGAAGCGCAAAGGAGCAAGAGTGCGCGGCGCACGCCGCGCGCAGCTCCGGAGCGCGCACACTGACGTGTGGGCTGAGGCTCGGGGATGTTGCTCTGGAGCAGCTCCGCACGTGTGCAGGCCGGGACTTGACCCTTCGCAGAGGTTGGTTACAGTGTCAGAGTTTCCTGCAATGGAAGGGAAGGTTAGTGGTTATTTCATACTAATTTGGGGGATGAGTTTTTCACTTATAATTTTCAAAGGCAAAAGCAAGAAGTGACCCGGGTCAGGTTAGCCTCGCTTGTCTTGCAAAATGAGCCACGTTAAGCTTGGCTTGTGTGACTCAGCTGGTCTTGTCTGCTCAGGGAGGCTTCAAGTCTGATCTCCACTTGTTCACTTTAACAGATACGAATACATTTCTCAGTATCCCTAGAACTACTTGAATTTTAAAAAGAGTGTTTATTTATCCAGCTATGTCTAGTTGAACAAAAGTTGGACAGTGTAACTAATGGAATAGGAAAGATGTCCTAACCTCAAAGTCCACGTAGAATTTTTCCAGTCGTGGAAGAGGAAATAAGCCTCTGGGGTCTGTATGTCGAAGTGCCCCACACAGCAGCCTCTGGGCTCTGCCCGGGGCTCAGTGGAGGCATTCGATTCTGGGCACTGTGTGAGTCTGAACAAATCAGAAGCACAGTAGAAGCCTGGTAATGTGGACAGTGCGTCTGTGGGACTGACGGCCCAGAGTTTGGCCATGCGCCTAAGCATGGCAGACGCCCTCTGTGTGGGATCCTGGGAGCCAGCACCAGGCACATCCACAGCCGGTGTCCATGTGACAGCGGCCAAGCCGCGCCGCGAGGTCACCGGGAGCCGGTTGGCTCCTCGTCCGTGGATTAGTGGGTGCTGAGAGAACTGGTCAGGCCTTCCTGTTTACCGGGCCTGTGCTGCACCCTATGCCATCTTATCCGATGCCATTGGGACAGTCCCTGGGAGGTCAGTGCAGGGGTCCTCGTGGAGACGGAAGCCACCATGTGACTGACACACCCTACCACACAGCAGTGGGGCGGCAGACGGGATAAGCTGAGGTACAGCTCCGTTTGCAAAGGGAGGGCGAGGAGACACGTGGGCTGCAGGGCACCTGGCGGGGAGGTGGAGGCGGGACCCTCACTCTGCGCCAGCACAGCCCACCCTGCTGAGTGGGATGCTGAGTGAGAGGCGCAGGACTGCCTTCCCAGGCGCTGTGCAGCCTTTCCCCTCCGCTTCCTGGCTTCCTGTCGTCCAGACTGGGGTGGGGTTGAGTCGGGACCTCTGTTGCTGGCTGGGTTCGACAGTACAGTGTCCTGGTCAGTTCTGTGGGGTGGAAACCACAGCCAGAGGACGTACTGACGTAAAGAGCCACGTATTTCGAAGGCTTGTAGTATCAATTTCTGTTGGGAACTATAAACCAAATCTCCACCAGGGTTGAGTTTTGTTAGCCATTAGAGTAGACGGGAGAGAGAGAATTATTTAAATATAACCTTTTTACCCTCTCACACCTCTGCACACTCAGTTATCCTCCCCTGAACTCCCCCCACCCCCCGCAAACGTGGACGATGGTATGTGAGGTACAGGCGTTGGTCTTGCTCGTCATCTTTTCTTTTCTCTGAGTTTCCCTTCTGTCCTTTCTTAAGTCTTGGGACCTTAACATTTTCCTCCATTTTCTTCCATCAGGTGTTACTGGGAACGTGTGCTCCATGCTCGTACTTTTGTTTGGCGTTTGGGTGTCAGGGCTGGTGTCACTGCTGTTCATAGCATGGCCACTTGGTTGGTAGTAGATGCCGTAACTACGTAGCAACAGAGGATCTTAATGAGAATTTTTTTCCTTTTCAGACCAAAACTAGTATCCTTGAGAAAGACGTGAATATACAAGAATTTAACTTAGAAAAGGTACGTGTTTGCAATTGTTACTTTTTTAATCTTTATACTGTCAGAAGAGATGAACATGTTAACGTGTCCAAGGGTTGGGGAATGGCGAAGCACATCACTGCGTTCACGTATGTGAATGTCATGCAGTCCTTTGGAGCCCGATGGGTTCGTGACTGCAGCACCCATGACATCGTGGTGAGTAGGACAAACAGGCATGCGTGTACTCTGTGAGTGTAAGTAGGTTTTTAAAATGCATGAGGAGAAAGGAAATAATTTAACCACTAGGGGTAGGTATTGGCCACTTCTCTCCTTTCTACAATCTCTCTTTAAAGAAAAAACACGGGTCTGTGTCTAAAGCTGTGACACATGGTTTCTAAGTGTGAGTAGGTAGGTTTGGAGAGGTGCTCTTGAGTTAAAGGTATGGCCTCCATGGGCAGCAGCCCTTTCAGAGAGCGTGCCGGAGCACCGCAGGCTCCGCATGTACCCCTGGTTCTGTCACTGAGGAGGGCAAGGAGAGTGCTTTGCGTCAGCTGTCCAGATGAGACACGGGAGCGATCCTGTGAGGGGACGGTCCGCTGGAGCAGACCTCACACAGCTCCTTCAACCACCATCGCCGAGCTCTCGCTGGCTGCAGCCACTGCAGGGCATGAGGATACACACGAGTATTTGACGCACAGCCATCGTGTCTGAAATGCACTAGTGCTGGGCGTAGATTTCCTCTGCGGCATTTTTGGAATGCGCTCGGGTCTGATTTGCCCTGTGTCTGCAGGCTCGGCTGGAGGTGCACCGGTTTGGGATCACGGGCTACGGAAAAGGGAAGGAGCGAGTCCTGGAGCGGGAACGCGCGGTTATGCTGGGCGCTCAGGTGAGGGGCCGCACAGCCTGCTGTCCCCAGACGGGGCCAGGGCAAGGGACAGTGGGACATGTGTGCAAAATAAAAATTACGATGTGTGTCCCTTCTCTTTCGTTTCAGCCTCCCAAAAAGGGTTATGTGAATTACAAGGTTTTGCAGGAGCAGATCAAAGAAAAAAAGGCAGCAAAGGAAGAAGAAAAGAGAAAGGTAGGTGTCAGGGCCTCCTCTTCATCGAAACTAGAACAGACAGATGGCTGTGGTTTGTCGCAGTGGAGTGCTGGGCCTGGCTGCCTGGGAAGGTCTAGAGTTATTTGATCCAAATATCTCCCACTATTCAGGTCAGCAGCATTTTACTGTAGCAGCCAAGTAATCTGGCATGTGTGCACGAACAGTTGGCTTAAAGTTGCCGCTCCTGTTCAGGTAACCGTCAGCTACTTTGATCCATGGCCAAGTCAGCCCCTTCTTTTGTGTTTTACGTTGTACGGTGCACAGGGGCTGATGAAACACCACAGGCGGGGGTGCGGGGGATGGATATTAGACTCTCTTTTGTCCGAAACAGAGATTGGGCATTTCTACCAGTCCTCTCTAGAACGGCCTTTCACACTCTCCAGCGGGTTTTAGGATGAAACTTTGAGTCTTATTTTAATATGTCTACTAAAAAAAAAGATTAAAATAAATATTAAAATAAATAGTATCTCAGTGGCTTTCAATTGCAGACCTCTTGCCCTTTTTTTTTGAATGTCTACATCCATTGCTGATGCATATGTTACCTTAAATTCCGAAATCAGGCCCGGGACACAGACATTTTCAAGAGGAGGAGGAAAGGGCAGGAAGACAGGTGAGTAGCACTGTCAGATGCTGGGGCGGAGTGATCTGATAGACACATTGATTAGTTCTGAAAATAGTCCCTTGAGCGTATGTGGAGTGTCTAGCCTGCCGGCAGGCTTCGGAGTCTCTCCCGTCTCCTTGTCAAGCCCTTCAAGGAGCAGACAGGATTCAGTGCCTTGCCCAGCATCAAACACCGACCTCTGAACTGAGTTGGGAGCCTTCCCAGTCTCCCGTTTTCAAAGACCAGAGACTACCAATGACCCGTGGAGATGCTGAGACTGACGTTCCCAGCAGGAGACGCGCGTTCCCTGCTGGTGCACCTGACGGCGCGCTCTGGGCCTGCGGCGCCTGTCTTCCGACACGCTGCATGAGGCAGGGCCCCGAGGTTTGAGTAACGGAACGTCAGTCCTGTTGTTTAAGTGTGTCCCTTGGCTTTTATTCCAGTGCCTCTTCTCCCACCTTAAGTCACCATCTCAGAATTGACTCCTTTTGTCTTAACCGTTTTCTCGGACTCCTTGTGAGTGTGCACATGTCATCAGCTGGTCACTCATTCTGGTCACCTACATGTGTCTGTTGAGGGCCCACTGGGTGCCAGGCACGGAGGTGTCTTAGGTGTTGGGGATGGACTGGGATGTCATCGCTAGGAGGTGACATGAGGTGAGAACTGAGGGAAGAGGAGGGGCCAGCCTGAAAAGACCTGGCAACAGAACGTTCCACAAAGAGGAAACCAGTGCAGAGGCCCGGAGGCAGGAGCCAGTGGTGCATTTCAGGGACATGGGGAGGCCATGCACTGCCGGGGGCAGATGGCTGTGCGGGGGAGGGGACAGGGCTTTGCAGGAGCAGACAGTGGTGGTCCAGTTAGCGGGGCTTCGATCCTGCTTTGTAAGCTGACCTGGTACCTTCCTCCACTTGCAATGTAGGAAATCCAAAAAGAAGAAATCGGCTCCCAGTATTCTGTCAAATGGACGGATCGGACAGGTTGGGAAATTCAAAAACGGGACATTGATTCTGAGCCAAGTTGATATCAGGAAAATAAATTCTTCCCGAGTGGCGAAATGAGGCACCCTAGGAGCCGGAAGTGCCGGAGAGGAGCCGGAAGTGTCGGAGAGAGGAACCAGAAGTGAAGTGCCGTTGTGCTGGGGCTGGGCCTCGCGAGACCCCGGGCCATTCTCGCTAGTTTCATGCTGCACGGACTGCTTTCTGGGGACAAAGTCGGGGAGACGCGGTACGACTTCCGGTCACCGGAGCGTCTGAGGGCGGTAACCGTGTTGGGCCAACCGCGCAGTGTGGAAGTAAAGTAAACCCGTTGGGAGGAATGTTTCATTTTCCTCGGCGAGGTGCTCTCGAGTTGCGTTTTTACTGACGTTCACGCGTTCGCTCACAATACGGTTTCCCCAAAATTTACTGATTTCCAAGTGCTGATAATTAGCTTTAAATTGCCATTTAATTTTCTAAAAGTGCTTTGATGTTAGTATATCATGAAAAAAATAGGAATGATCATCAGTTATTTTGTGGGAAAAGCAGTTCCAGTTCCCAAAGCCCACCTCACGCAGCTGTGTGAGTGAGACGCCGCCTGCGCGGCGGACGCGACTGCTGAGCAGCAGGACAGAGGAGTGGGACGCCTGCCGGCACCTGCGCCCGAGCGGACGTTGCCGCCTTCAAAGTCATCACCTCGGGCGGCCAAACGTGAACTTTTTAATGGCATCGCCGGCGCCGAGACTGTCTGGGACTCCTCGAGGCATGTGGCGCACTTAAAGTCTTCAGTGCTAGTAGTCCATTTTGGGTTATTTTTTTTTTAGTCCCCTAAAAGTGAGATCCAAACCTAACAGAGTTTTGGTCGAGACAGGGGTGTACGTGGCTCTTTTGTGTGACTTGTACGGTAGCTCCGAAGGCCCTGCCAGGTGGGCCCCAAACACGTTCTGAATTGAAGCAAAACTGGAATCCGTGCTTTGCTTCCCAGGTCTGTGTTGAAAGGCAGTATTGATTAGGATATATGTTGTGGTGGTCCTTGAAGAAGAATTACTTTAAAAAGGTGTAGAAGACCCTGAGCGTGACAAAGCACCAGGGACGTCCTCAGGAGCCAGAAATGACCCTTGCGGTCAGAGCCGGCGTGCTGAGCCCCCGCTGTGTGTGAGCGGAGCCCCTGGAGGCACTGGCACCCCTCGCCCCAGCCTGCCACCAGCCATGGAGGCTGAGACCGCTGAGCCCTCGGCCAGACGGGACCGGAGCCCCAGACGGGTCAATTCTGGAGCAGATGCAAGTCCCGAGTATGAGTTACCTGGCTATGGCCTCACCTTCTGGTTTGCCGTGTGATGTTGAGAAGAGGGGTTTCGTGACCACAGGGCGCTCTGGAAGCACTCCAGGTTCGGGAGCTGGCTGCCCTCTGAGGACTGGTCATGGAGCCTTCAGCCGTGCTTCTGTCTCTCCGTGGATGCGTGGCCTCCAGCAAGGTTAGCCGCAGAGAGAAGTGGCGGTGAGAAAGTCACCCAAGGAAGAGGGTTACCGAGATTCTGGCAACAGCCACAGAGGGCTGAGACCCGGCTTCAGAGTGGTGAAAACCGTTTCCCCTCTGACTTCGTCCCACCGTTCCCCTTGGCAGGGGTTTCTTCTCAGCTGCAGACACACCTGCCTGGGCTGGTCCCGGCCACATGGACACCATGCCTGCGCTCACTCCCGGCGGCCCTCTGGGAGCTGGTGCTGCTCGTCCGCACACAGATCCAGGAGAGCCTGCTTCCCAAAGGGAGAGGCAGAGCAACACATGTCCCGCTGAGCCCAGAGTCAGCCTGGGTGCGAAAAGCCGCTGTCTCGTGGGGGGATTGACCCTGACCCTCGAGAGGAGGTGGGGCTGCTGTCCCTGGTGGGGCAGGGAGGAACCCGCGCCCAGGACCCACCCAGACACCTCTTGCTGCCCCCCTTGCCCTGTTTTGATGGTGAATGGATGATGGCAGCCACCCTGGGCTGGGAAGGGCCCAGGAGCGGGGGCTCAGAGCCCCCAGGATGAGGGTCTGAGTCGCGCTAGGTGAGGGCCAGGGGCCTGAGTGAACGGGAGAGGAGGTCCCCCTAAGCTCCTCTCTAAGCGTCCCCCCGCAAGCATTCCCCCTCTAAGCTGCCCCCACTGGTGTTCTGGAAAAGCTGCTCCCGGAGTCCCAGGGAGGCGCCAATCCGTGGCGCAGGGCGGGACCGTGGTGGACACTGGGATGTCCCCTCAGACCCCCTTTCAGCAATGAAGACTTCCTCCCTCGGCTGCTGACAGTGCCCAGACCACGGCTCGTGGCCGTCAGCTCTCTGGGGGCTGCGCGGGGCCCCATCAGTGAGTGAGCGGAGCCAGGGCACCGAAGCCCCATCCTCGCTGCCCAGCCGGGGCAACGTCGCAGCCTGGAGGACTTCACCTGGCTGCCCGCAGCCCAGCACCGCCCTCGCCCTCCACACTCTTTTCCTCTACCTGGTTCCCCCACCTCCTCCTCCGAGTCAGCTCCCTGAGCCCCCGCCAACAGCCTTCCTGCCCTCTAACCCCAGAGCCTGCCACTGTCCCCGCCCACTGAACAGTGACCTGCAGGGAACAGAGGGTGAGGCCAGACTCGGGCTGTTGGGGCCAGCGAGGCAGCAGACCCTGAGGATCGTGATCTGGGGGAGGCAGCAGGGATGGTCTCCAGGTCAGGCGTGCGGCTTTGACGACAGCGACTGGGCAGTGGGCTCTGATGCTCCAGGTTCACTAGGGTGTTGGCCCCGACCTGTTTCCACTCACAACCTGGGGTCACTTTTATTTTATTCATGACTTATCTCGACCGTGTTTTTCATTGCCCCCAATTTCCAGCCATGTCACCTCTTGCAGAAATGAGTTCCAAGAACTCCTGCTGTTGGGGATGGGTAATTGATGGTTTTGGGTCACATGCAATCCCCTCGAGGTTTCCTGGCAGGGACCGCACAACCACATCGACCCGGGAGCCTGACACCAGGCCCGCTGGGCAGACACAGGGTGGCCGTCCCTCGAGTACCCTCTGCTCTGTGCAGCGGCAGCAGCCAGGGCCCGTTCGGGAAGGGGCCCACCCGCTGCCCACCAGCTGTCACAGACCACACGTTATCTCATAGTTGTTGGCAGTGTCAAAAGAATTTATTTCAAATCTGCTCGAGACTGTGGTGAAACTCAGGTTTTCCAAAAGCCAATACACAAAGTCCAACCAACCCCCAGAGACCAGAAAACACAGTGTTTGCAATCCAAAAGATACAAAGGCTTGTGGATACCAATACAAAAATTAGAAAAAGCACTCCCCCCGCCCCCTCCGTGCTTCCTGTGGAACACGAACACCAAAGGGACCAAGGGCTGCCACCAAACACCAACAACTAGTGACGAAGTGGATGTGATGGGGGAGGAGGGGAGGGAGAAACAGGTGCAGAAAGGCAGGAAAATGGAAGTTCTGTTGAAAGCCAAAACAAGGACACAAAGCGCTTCATTACTTTTTAAATTCCTTTGCCAACGTCATACAAACACCTCTCATGCTTAATACAACAGATCAGTGCGAAAGCAGCGATTCTGCGTCATGCATTTAACACTTTCCACTCTGTTCGCCCTGCACTTGCTCCCGGTGCTGAGGACGCCCCATCCCCAGCAGTAGGGGGTGGGGAAGGCCATCCTAGGCAGGACTCGGGAGCAGCACGGGGGTCCTGCTGGCACGCCGCCAGCCATCCCTGTTCTAAACCTGAAGTTCATTTTGGATTTTCGGAGCCTTCCTGAGCCTCCGGCCTGGTAGGCAGTGCCCACCTCGCCGGCTCAGGAGCCTGGGTCCTCCCCGGGACTAGTGCCCTCAGTGAGCAGTGCCGTTTGGGAGAATACCAGTGCCTGCCCCTCAGTCTCAACTCCCAGCACCTTCTGATGGAAGTCAGGGTCTCTCATGGAGAAAACCGGGAACCCACCGTCACAGGCAGCGCCAGGGAAGTCCCAGGGCTGGCAGGGCACAGGCCTGCTGCCTTGGAGCCCCGCCCCCCCAGCCCTCTAGTCTGTGGCTTGAGCGCATGTCACCCTTCTCTGAGACCCTGGCTCCAAGCGCTCCCTTTGCCGAGACCTTTGGCAGCAAAGGGGTCATGTGATGGGTGGAAGAGCCCTTAAATACCAGAAAGTATGGTGACCGAGGAGTCAGAAGGGGGTGTTCGTCTCTTCGTATTTGAAGGGAACTTGTGCACACAAATGCCCCAGGGACCGAGAGTGAGGCTGCAGACGCATGGCCGGCTGACAGCGTCTGGTGCAGACTGCACAGGCCGCGTGGGAGCGGGGACACTTGGGATGCTGCTGTCTGCAGTCACAGGACTGTGTTACATGTCAGCCTCACCCCACAAGGCCAGGCAACTGCGTAAGAAACACGGTCATAAGAGGCTGGGATGGAAGACACTGTGGTCAGAGAATACTCCAGAAAGCCACCAATGGACTTGATACATTGAATGTGAGCTGTGAGCCTAGACTTAATAGATGACAGACTTTTTTTTTAAGAGTTATTCTAGAATCCTCACCATGTGTCAGAGGAGGTAGGTTAGTAGGACTAGTCCCATTTTCAGGTGGGGATACCGAGGCACAGAAAGATTTAGGAGATTCGCCCCCACCCATACCTGGCCCTGCATCGCAGCCAGGTTAGAAGATGAGTTTCTGAGGGTTGAACTTGGCGCCTGATCAGTACATCCTGCCCTAACCTACTCTTGTCTGTGTTACAGCCAGGAATGTGATGACTGCAAGCAGCCACGGGCTCAGTGTACCTTCAGAGGAGTCCTGGGACGTCCCAGGCTCAGCGCAGACCTCGAGTACCTCCTAAGGGTCTCTGGGCACATTTCTAAGCAGTCAAAGGCCACCAACCCATTAAGAAGTTTCTGTTGATTTCAGTCACACGTGGCCAAGGGCAACAAAGGAGTTTCGTTTCCAGGAATGGGGGTAGGGGCTGGGGGCATCTCGGTGATCACAAAGTATGCTGCTGACGCCACTCTCCCCACCCGTCCCCAGCTGGTGGGACACCGCAGGCCTGCGGAGAAGCGTGGTCTTGGGGACAGAGACTGGGGCCCGCAGCCCAGTGATACAGGTTTCCCATGTCACACCTCGCAGACACACACCCCCAACCCGTCATCGCTCTGCCTGTTGACACACGACAAACCACTTGCATAACTCGGTGGTCCTCAACTGGGTGTGTCCCCCAGGGTACACTGGCCGTGTCTGTAGACACTAAATCACCACTAACCTGGGGGTTGCTACTGGCACCTAGAAGGTGGAGGCCAGAGATGCTGCTGACACCCGCCCATGCACAGGGCAGCCCCCACAGCAGAGCGTTACCCAGGACACGCCCCAGGTGTCCACAGTGCTGAGGCAAGGCCCACCCTCTGTGGGCCTTGCAACAGTGCCGTTCAGCATCCACACATCAGGTCCCCAAGGATCTGACCTGCCCTGTCTCGAAGCCAGCAGGCAGCCACGGGACCGCAGCAGCTTCACCTATACGCCACCTGTCACCTGTGCTGAAACACACCGTCACAAAGGCCCAGGCCTTACACCTGTGATTAGGATTAAGGCTAAACTGCAAATAGCCCTGGGAAAAGTGCACACGTAGGTCCTTCATTTTGCTGCCTTGCTGCCAGTGCTCTGGGCGGCCAAAGGCAGGGCCACCAAGAGCCAGGATGGACAGACCTGTGCCTTCGGTGATCCCCACAGAGCGGCCCAGGCTTGCTCCGGGGCGCTTGAGGGTACTGTCACAAGTACGGGCTACACACAGGGCTGGAGATCCAGCCTTGAACTATGTACAGTTTATAGGTCAGTCCCTCCGTGGACCAGGATTTCTGATGTCCACTCTCGCTGGAACCAGTACCTGGTCAGGAAGGGGAAAGGTGGGGCTGAGTGATGTCCTACGTTGCTGTGAATTAGGAGCTAGGAGGTTATGCAGTGAGATGCCATTGGAAAATTTGGAAAGAGATTAATTCCAAAAGGAAAGGCATAGGCTTTGACCGAACTTGCCGACCAGCAGAGGGACCACCAAACAGAGGTGTTATTTACAAGGCAGGGGAACTGTGTGTAAGTTACTTTCAATCCCCTTCTCACTGAAACTGCTTTGTAGATGGACACCAAGTTATTCCTCAGCCAGCCCAACAAAAGCATCCTCTTGATAGAATTTTAATGTACAAAAATGTCACCACGCGGTGAAGGAACAGGAAATGCCCTGGCCGATGAGATGCCCGTGCCGTGTGGCTTCTCCTTTGACTCCCAGAGCCTCCTGGGAAGGTGACGGAAGGCCACAAGGGGCCACCGAGCTCCTGCTCCGTGTCACTGATCCCTTGAAAACTCCGGTGTGTTGCATGGACCTGCCTTCTCTTTTAGGTCCGTTCTTGTCCCTGAAAGGCGTTTTGTGCTGAAGGCGGAAGAGGTGGCTGCGGGACAGCCTGGCGCCGTCCCCGGTGTCAGCCGTATTGCTTCAGGACCTCCCGCCTGCTGCCCGTGGGGCATGGGGTGGCGGCAGGGTGTTTTGGTGGCTTCTCTCTGAATTTTGGGTAATTTTCTTCCTATAGAGGCCACCTGAAGTTGTGGGCATGTCCCTTCTCCCTTTCCACATCTTCCTGGGACCTAGGTGCTGGCTCTCCGAGGGTGACACCAAGCCCAGGCTTAGCTGGAGCAGCTCCTCTCCAAAGACACAGAGCCATGGCCGCCTAGTGACCAGTTTCCATGATTCTGGGAGCTTTCCAGCCTCTCATCTGGATTCCACTGCAAAAAGCCACCTCCACCAGGCAGCCCTCCCTGCCTTCCCAGGTGCACTCTTATTCTTGGCACACTGGCCTAGTCTTTTCCCAGAAGACATTTCCCAAGGCCGATGCATCTGGACCGGCTGCCCATGGCTTCGCTGGCCCCAGGAAGCCATAGCTCTTCTGTGTCTTCCAATCTTCGGGACTCTTCTCCACCCTCTAAGCCGACTCCACCCAGAGCTACAGCAAAGGAGTGAAACTAAGGAACGTGGAAGCAGAGAAGAGAGGCAGCCGCCCAGATGAGGACATGTGGCAGCCCAGGGCGGCCCTGGTTGCCAGGACCTTGGTGGGTGAGGCTTAAATACAGCACCAGACAGCTCCTGGAGCCACCAGGCAGGTGGCCCAGCCGGCCACACCTGTGGACACAGCCGGACAAGGCAGCCTTGAGGTCCAGTAGCGGGGGCTCGAGGTAGGATCGTCGGATCTGCTGAACAAAGGGCAGGGCCTGCCCCGCTGGGGCCGGGTCACTCGGAAAGCAAGTGCGGTGTCTCAACAAGCAGCTAGAACCAAGTGGACACAGTAAGGGCCGGTTTACGGGCTAAGTTTTATAAAAATCCAATCCAGCAAATAGAGAAGTGACTCCTCGACCTCAAAAATAAAATGCTTGATAAAATATATTCTTGTAGAAAGGTGAGAGGTTTACTACCAGATGGAGATGGAGGCGGCAGGTGACGAGATGGGGGAGAGGAAGGAGGAGCAGGTGCTCTGAGGCAGGAGCAGCCCCTGGGACGAGCTCTTGTGCCGAGAGATGGACGTGACTTGACCCACGTGGGTCTCAGGGGAGAAGGGGAGTGTCCTCAGTGAGGAGGGGCGGGCTCAGCCCGAGCCCCACCCCGGCCACGCGGCCTCCGCACACCCAGGCTCGTGCTGGGAAGCTGGGAGGCGAGGAACACGATATTGCTGTCCACTTCCTGCCTTCCAGAGGCCCTGCCTGCCCCATCACAGAGGACCACTCTGCCGTGGCAGCCACTTCTTGCTCATGAGGTGTTCATGATGACAGACAGAGGGGCCTCAAAGCAGAGGCGGGACTGCCCTCAGAGGCTCCCCCGGGTCTCCCATGCCACACGCCGTGAGTCTGAGCGCGGCAGGCTCGGGAGAGCTGCTCGGACGGGTTTGCAGGTGACCTCTCGGGGGGCCCGGTCCCGGTGGAGACTTGTCGCATAGTCATTGAAATTCAAATTTCAGTGTTTTCTTCTGCATTTAAGAACTGAGAACTGAGTGAATTAGTTTTAGTAGACTATTGTATGTGTGTGTGTGAGAGAGAGAGAGAGAGAGAAAGATTGATTGATTGGTTGGTTGATGAATGAAGGACCTAAGGACACGAGAGAGGCAAAGACCAATTGAATGACTAGTGCCCCTTTGCATCGATCCTGGGTTGGGGCGGCAAGTGGCGGAACACACTGACGTCCCCAGGACCAGAAAGCTAGAGAACTCTTCCCGGCAGAGATGAGAACACTGGCACTCTGAGGGGGTGACACCCCGCAAAGGCCAGACCCTCGGCACGTGGGGCTCCAGAGGGTCTCCTGCCGCCTGCTCTCAGGATGGGGCGCTCCCCACTAGACACTCGCACTCCCCCCGAAAAGACCAGCCCTGGAAACAGATGGCAGAAAACAAAACCACAACCCCCACATACTCTCTCTCTCCCTTGAGAAAGGTCCTTCTTGGCGAGTATTTGGAAAGTCCGGGCGGGACCAAGGGGAACGGACACTCTTGCCCGTGTTCTCCCCCGACAGTGGCCTCCGCAGGCCCGGCCTGCAGACCCGTCCTCTGTCCCCCAAAGAAAACGTGTCTCAGTGGCTTCTGGGTCGCACGGTGACGTGGTCCTCTGCCCGGGTGGTTGTCGAATTGAGATTTTAGCGAGGGGTGGCGGGCTCCTCCCCGAGGCCCACGCAGGGCTGGAGCTGGGGGCTAGTTGCCCGACAGCTTTGGCCGCCCCAGGTTGGTTGGCACTTCCAGTCCTGTGTGCAGGGTGACCTGGAAACCAAGGCAGGCTGCGTGAGGGTGGAGAGGCCGCCACGCGAGCCCCGAGCACCCAGACAGTGCAGCGGCTACACGCTACGTGTGCCTTGCTGGGCCCGCAGCTGCTCTGTGCTGTGGGTCCGCTGTTGATGCCGCCGCTCCAACCATTACTGTGAGGTCCGCAAGTGCCCCCCAGGAGCTGGTCTGCACCCCCCATCATGAGAACCGCCCCCCCCACCCCCCGTGCCTGGGCCCCACTCTGCCCTCGTGGCCGGGCTGGCACTCGGACGCAGCGGGTGTGCCGGCCATCCGTTTGCTCCCGCTTCTCCCCGTGGCCCGCTTTCCTCCCCTGCGTTCGTGCCACCAACCCTGTGGAGCAGCAACCCACCGTTCAGGCTGCCCCAAAGCCCTCTTGCAAGTGGGCGGACGTACAAACCAATCAGGAAGCGGTTGGCATAGACCGTCAATATCCAGGGCTGTGGGTACCACAGGGAGGTTACCGCCCCCACCCGCCCTGCTCCCCGGGGGATGAGGACTCTGCTGGAGACACAGGACAGCTCCCCCTCACGTCCCTCCCTCCATGGGGAGCTCCTGAGCCATCAGCAACTTCTAGGGCCCACCCAGTCCTGAGTTCTAAAGGGCAAATTTCCCGCCTGCTTCATGTGGGGGCCAGAGAAGGACCGAGGGGCTGATAGGGAACAGGACCGGACTCACAGCACCTTAGGACTGCTCTGTCCCCAACTCTGCTCTCGGGGCAAAGCCATGGGCAGCTCCACGATGACTCACCCCCCGTTCTTGCCAAAGACTCCACAGTACGTGCCCGGCCATCAGGGTCCACGCTGGGCGGGGGCGTGGACTGGCTTTGCTCTGACTGCTTCCCCAGAAAACGGAATTGCTTCATCTTCCCTGGACCACCCTCCTGCCCCAACCCTCCCCAGCCTCTCCCCAAACAGCTGCCTTAGCGCCTCTGCCCGTTTCAAAGGAACAGGGAGAATTTATCATGCCACAGAGGATGGTCTCCAGGGAACGCCCAAGCTGGGCCACCAGGTAAGCTCTCTACCTGGGCAGGCGCTGTGGTGGGCTTCTCCATGGCCCTGTCTGCCCAAGCGCCCCACGGGGGTTCCCGGAGCAGCAGGGGGAGCAGCCAGACAGGCTCTGGCCCTGGGGAGGGGGGTGGGGGAGGTACCTGCACGTTGCGGTTGAGGCTGAGGGCTGGCATGAAGACCCCGTCCACGTGGCTGAAGGCCGTGGGGCCCTGCTGCTGCCCGTTGATGAAGAAGGTCAGCGTGTGCTTATTCAGGTCCAGCAGCACGCCCACAGTGGCCCCCTTGCACACGCCACCTTCCGTCCTAAGGGAGAGAGGCCCCGGGGTGAGCCATCACCACCCCTAGCCTGGGAAGTAGGCGGGAGCTCAGGGACCGCCCTCACCTAAAACACACGGCCCCTCGGTGGTGCAGGGAGCTGTCCTTCTGGGCTTGTGATCCTTCGAGGGAAGCACACCCACCTGTTCAGGGGCCTCACGGGAAGGCCTTCCCTCAGGTAAGGCTCCTCACGCGAGAGGGACCAGGGTGTGCATGCAGCCCCTTGTTTCCGACTGTGTCTGAGACCCGGACACCAGGGAGTTAGGGTACCAATGAGTGGGCCTCGCATGAAAATGTGGGTGGGGAGTGGAATGGGAAAGGCTCCTTTGTTGCCAGAAGAAAGTACCCACTCGGCCCCTTTTCGGGAGTAGCCAGTGCCCAAGCGGAGGTGATGGCAGGGGCAGACGGCCACGCCCAGATTCTGAAGGGCTCCACCCACTTCAGCGCCTCCCCCTGGAAGCCTCTGGGACTCTGGTGAGGAAGCGCAGGGCAGGGGACAGGCGCAGAAGGCCGACTTGAGTCCCCCGCCTGAGTAACACCCCACAGGAGACTGGCAGCCCCGGGGATAAACTGCAGAGCTCTTGACAAATGTTGGTGATACTCTTGCACGTTTTGTGGTGGTGGAAATTCACACCCACTGAGCGGGAAAAGCCTGGAATCCGGGGAGCGGCACTCTTGGGGTGCCTTGGCCCACTTGCCTCCTCCCTGCGGGGCTGAGGCTGAACTCTGACTGAGGCTGAGCAGCCTGATGAGAAAGCCATCTGTGTCCTTTTTGGATGGGGAATGAGCGATCAGCTGGAGACTGAAGGCGGGGCAGAGAGCAGGGAAGGTCGTGAAGGGGGGCGGCGGAGGGTCCAGCTTGTGGGAAAGGGCTCAAGAACCCAGCCTCTGGTGCTATTCCAACACCGACAACCAGGGGGCGGTAGCCACCAGCCTGAGGCGCAGGAACGTGATTCCCACCCGAGTGCAGTCTCTGCCCAAGGTCAGCACCGTCCAAGGTCAGCGCCAGCAGCCCCTGCCTGCTGCTTCTCTCCACTGGTGCTGCGCCGGGTCTTGGACTACGGACTATTCTATCAGCAGCAGCAGCACCTCCTCCCCACCCCCGCCCCGTCCCTAGAACCTAGTCAGGATCCCGAGCTGAATTCTGTGGGACCACTAATTAGCCCAGTGGCGTGGGCCCCGGTTAACCTTTAAGCCCAGGTCTCATCATCTGTAAAATGGAAATGACACTAGGACTTTTATAAGGCATTAACAAGATCCTGTAAACCGGGGCTTTCTGCAGCGTCTACCACCAAGTCGGCGCTGCGGTGATGTGGGCCTGCACTCCTGCCCTCCGTGGTCTAGGGACAGGGGGCGGGTCAGCCCAGGCCCAGTTAGCCAGAGAGGGAGCGGGAGGCAGAGGACCAGAGCCACCCTCCCCCAGGCCTCTGCCAGTGAAGGGCCGGTGGAAGGGGCCTGGTGGGCTTCCAGGTTCCCTGGAGACCCTCCGGCGTCCTCTGGGTCCCTGCCCCAGACCACGGCCCACATGCAGGAGCAGCAGGTGGACTCAGAACACAGAGAACCTCCAGGGCCCACTTTGCCCAGTGCGGGGTCCACTGAGTTGCTCCTCGAGGCTCCTGCCCTCCCCTGGTTGTGAAGACAACCTCCCACAGACCAGGAAGGAAGCCCACAGCAAGGAGGTCTCAAGGTGGCCCTGACTCCATTTCTGGGTCCTCAGCCAATGCCGGCTTTGAGGACCCCCCCTGCCCCCACCTCCTATGTACAGAACCCCAGGGGAGAGAGGAGAAGGAGGACCCCAAGCTATGATGGGAGGTGCAGACCCATGACCTTCTCAGCCAAGGCGCTCACAGTCCCTGGGGGCACCCAGGCATTGAGGCGTCTTCCCGGGGCAGCCCCTTACAGAGTTGTCAGCAGGGAGCACCCCGACAGTGCAGGGAGCACCCGACAGTGCAGGGAGCGAGCCCGGGCTGACGGTGTGTGAAGGAAAGGGGAGCAGGAGCAGAGAGAGAACCACAGCTGAGGGTCCCGCGGAACCTGGGCGCATGTGCGGTTTGCTGCTGACTCACTGGGGCTGTGCTCACTTCCGCCTGGTCAGAGTCGAAGCCACTTGGAAATGAGACACCAGCGTGGCTGGAAACACCTCCCACATTCCTGATGCCTGAACTCGAGAACGGCAGGAGGGCCACGGGTCCTCCAGGCCCCTCCTTCCCAAACTCCCACGAGTGAGGAGGGCAGGGCGAGGGCCCTCGCGCACCTGTTGGTGTGGGAGTTGCAGTGCATGAACCAGCTGCGGTTGTTGTCCACGTACATGGCCCAGGCCTTGTCGTCCTTGCCCAGCATCATGTCCTTGACCACGCTGGCCCTGGCCACCCCGAAGGCGGGGTCCGGGTGGTTGTCGTACCGGTCCACGTGCAGCTCCCAGTAGTGCACGCCCTTGGAGAACGCCGCGGTGCCCAGCACCACCCGGTCGTCATAGCTGCTGCAGGTGGCTGTCTGGTTGTCATTGGATAAAATGATGTCCCGGTGCCCAGAGTTGGGGTCAAAGGTGAACCAGGCCACTGGAAAGGGAGGAGGCAAGGGGCGCAGGTCAGGGGAGGGAATCTGCTAGCAGTGTCCGACCTGGGCTCAGAGACACAGGCCTGCTTGCATCTATCCGGACATTAGCCCCGTATCATGTGTCCCTCCCAGTGTGATACACCCATGCACAGGCACAGGCACACGCACACACCCATGCCCCGGTCTGTGTTCATCCACGTTCCCGATCCCACTCACACAACTGGCCAAGAAACCCAGACGTTCGGGCCCGGAAGGCCCACGTCTAAATGCACTTCAGAGAGCCTTGGTTTCTGCCGCGGCTCTGCGAGCTTCGCATGCGGTCAGGGGTTAAAGAGAAAGGAGACACTCGCGTCCCACCTGTCGTGGGTGGGAGACTTGAGACGCGAGAGGGGAAGCCATGTCACCAAAGTCACAGGGCTCCATTCTCCCAGTTCCTAGCCCACGGGCTGGTGCCCCGCCTGCTCCCCAACCCCCTCTGGTCGTGGGAAAGGAGGCCCCTCTTCTAAAATCACAGCCACGACACCCAGGGCGAGCGTGGCCCGTCTTCAGGCCAGGAGCTCCCAGGGGCAGAGAGCCCAGTGAGCCTTGTGCTGTGTAACACGTCTCCGCAGGTCACACCACGTGCAGAAAAGCCTCCCCGCTGTGCCCTTGATGGCAGCGTCTGCTCCTGCCCTCCCTCCTCCGGGGCCGGGGACCACCCAGGCCCCATCAGGTTTCCCCAGGCAAGCCGAGGTGTGCCGGGATAAATGAGGACAATGACAGAGGCTTGGCACCATCCCGAACAACCTGCAGCCTGGGCAGGACGGCCTCATTCCGTGGCACAGACTTTCTTTGGCACGTGTGCCTGATTTGCACCCTGGCTCCTGCCGAGCGCTCAGCCACCACTGTGGGTGCGGTCGCGGTGCCTGAAACCTGGAAGGCCACAGTGAGCTGTGGAAGCCACCGTTCTGAGCTCCTGCACTGGGTGCTTGCGGGGCAGGTTCCTGCTGTGAGGAAGGCTCAAATCTGGGAGCTGGCACGCCGTCTCCTCCTTGGGATTATCTTGTTCACTCGGAGTCCCTCAGAAGTGGGACTTTAGCCTCCCTGAGCCTCTCAAATGCTAGTGCCCTTTGCCAGGCCCAGCCAATGGGATGAAGGAATGTCTCTGTCCTTCATGGCTTGTGAGGAGGGAGGAGCAGGCCAGGAGCGGGTGAGCCAAGCAGGGGCTGGGTAGGCAGACGTGCCCACCTCACTGCCACCCCATTCCCTCCACTCCGTCACTGCTCCATCTGCTTTTGGTCCCAGAGATGAAGTGCGGGCTCCTCCCTCGGAAGCCCACCCACAGTGCCTGCGTCTGTCTCTCCCCTCACCGCACCCCCCACCCCAGGAGTGAGACCCCAGTGCTCACCGTCGGATGTCTGCAGGACGACAGTTTTACTGTAAGGCCCGACGCCGGAGGAGTTGAAGGCCTTGACCCTGGCGTTGTAGGTGCTGTTGAAATGGAGACCGTCGATGGTGCACAGGGTCTCCTTGCCGACATACACCTCCTAAGGGAGAGCCAGGACTGCTGGTTAGGAAGCCTTCCCTTAGCCACACGTCAGCTACGAGTGTGTCAGAGTTACGGAATAAGGAAGGTTCGGGTAACTCGGTGCAGGAGCACAGCCCACGTCCACGGTGGGCACCGACCCTCACCAGGGGCTGACCAGCTCCTCGGCCCGTGAGCCTGTGAGGTGTGACAGGGCCCTAGGGAGGCAGGGAGGGACCGCAGGTCTGCAGTCAGCAGGCCAAGGCCAGACAGTGTCCGGCAGTGGCCGAGCCAGCCCTCGGACACCAGCACCTCCAGGGCCATGAAGGTGCGGAAGCGCCCCTTCCTTCTTGCACGCAGCACTGGAAGACTGCTGGTCTCCAACGGGAACTGAGGTTAGAAAAAGGAGCTAAGCCTCCACACACACAAAGGGACCACCGTTTCAGAAACAAGGGCCGTCACACACACAACGGAGAGTGGCAGACAAAGGAAGGGCGTGACCAGGCGCAGGTGGATTCCAATCGATTTGGGCTGGAACCACTCCTGGGGAGAGAGGGGTGCTCCGGACCTCCCCGCTTTCCCCAACCAGAGTTGGCATCTTCCACTCCTTGTGCACCCTTCCCCACCCTCCAGTGGCTTTTTTTCTTGGCCTCCCAGGAGGGTGAGCTATTTCTGCCCCGGACCCCAGAGATTTTTTTCTAGGGATTAACTTTGTTCCCTGTTCACTTCTCGTTTACCCTTGTCCTGCTAACGTCCCCTTACACCTCTCCTGTGTCTCCACGCTCTGTCTGAGGCGTCTTTCCTGCCTGGTTGTCTGGGCGGCTTGCCCTTCAGCTGTTTTTCCAAGTTATTAATGAGCAGAGCGTCCCGGGGGCAGAAAGCAGGAGCTCTAACACGACCCCGCGTTTGTGCTTCCTAGTGTTCACGGCAACGAACCAACTTGACCAACGAACCAACCTCAACTTGAAGTTCAGGTTACGACCTGAACTTCACTGTGTCAAATCTCAAGGTGAGTTCTATTAGAGGCCTGGGTTGGGGTGGGGTGCTGTCCCAGGGTTGAGACCAGACGGGGGAGTGGAAGACACATTTCTGGCTCGCTCAGAGCCCTCAGCATTTCCATGGTATTTCATCGCCGGGGCCATGAGTTTCCTCAGATCACCTGATTCCAGCAGTCATCTATCAAGTGTCTTCCACACACAGGCGAGAGGAGGGTGGGCCAGGCCAGGCCAGGGGTGGGAGGGCGCTGAGGGACTGGGGAGCTGTGTGCGGGGAGCGTGAGAGGGTGTTGGGGAACAGACAAGGCCGGACTACGGGTCCATGGGGAGGAAGGCCTGTGCAAGGTCGCACCTTCTCTGAGCTCAGCGCCAGCTCAGACCTTTGTCGGTCTTCACAGAAAAGTCACCTTGGGCTTTCCCTGTGGCCACCACCTCCACCTGCTGGGCACACCCTGACCTAGCCCTTGGTAGACAAGGCCCATCCTCTCCCATGAGCCTGGTCCCCTCTGGCCTCCTTTCTTTTCTCGGAACACAGAAACCTATTCCTGCCTCAGGGCCTTTGCACCCCCCAGCCCTCTGTCCTTGGGGCCAATACCCTCTCTGGTGGCGTCAGGGCTGAGGGCAGCCTCTTGAGCTGGCCTGGACATCGGGGCAGCGAGAGACACCGCGGCCTGTGCGTTCGGACCCCCGGACGCAGCAGCAAGGCTCACCCGGAACTGCCCCCCGTCCCCGTCGTCCAGCTCCAGGATGTAGCCGTCCACGGGGCTGTGGGTGAAGGGCGGCATCCTCCAGGCCAGCGTGACGCTGTTGTTGCGGGTGCAGCACTTCTCCAGCTGCAGCAGGGGGACGGGAGGCACTGTGACAGGGACCGGCCAGGTTTAGAGCGCACCCCTTCCTCGGGGCACCGGGACACCCGTGCGTGGCCCTCTGCCCATCCCAGGGCCCGGAAGGAAACGTGGCAGAACCCCCTCCTGGCCACCCTGTAGCCACTCCCAGCCTCGCCCCAGGGGTCCCAACTCAAGGCAGTGGGGTGAGGGCTGGCCCTGGGCGTCCAGGAAGCTCAGGGGCCACGGCTGGTGCCTCCACCTCTGTAAGGAAGGGCGGGTGGTCCCTTGCCACCACCCACCCACTGACATTCACTGGTTTCGACCGTCTGACAGTGAGGAGCCGCGGAATTCCAGCAGAGCCTCCGTCCACGTGCCTCTGGGCCCAGCACGGCCCCCAGCGGCCCTCTCAGGCCAGCCTGCCCCCTACACCTGGGGCTGGGGAGGTGCTGGGGGTGGGGGCTGCAAAATGCAAAGGCACATTTAAGCCTTTGGCTGGAAGCATTTGATTTTTTATTGTATTTCTTTTTATAAGAGAACGTTTAGAAAGTTGCAAAGGTAGTAGAGGTTAGCCACCTGGGCTGTGTGGGCTCAGGAAACAAGTTACTCAAACAAAAAAAAGAAGGGTCCTGGGAGCTTTGGAGAGAGAAAGCCGGGGAATGGGGGGGGGGGGGGGCGGGGGATGGGTGTGGGAGCACAAGTGCAAGCCTTCTGGGGAGCATTTTAAAGGCCCAGGAAACTAGATCCAGGACAGGGGGGTCATTGGGGGCATCGGACAGTGAACCCGTGGAAGCAGGGATTTGAATCAAATGTATCGTAAACTCTGTTCAGGCGAAACTTGGGAGAATGATTTTGTTCTAAAGCTGTGCTCAGGCTCGGACCATTTCAGAAACAGACGTAGCTCACGCTGACCGTCTCTAAAGGGGAAATTGCAATATCAGTTTTGTAAAATCGACAGGTTTCCGTTCGGTGCCAAATGTTAGGGCACCACCCCCCAGGTCTCCCCCTTGGCCCGGCCAACTCGCAGGAGCCCTCACTGTGTCCCCGGCTCTGCTGTCCACTCTCCCTTGTCCTCCGTGAACCCCACCGCCCCCTCCATCCAGGGCAGCATCTGGAGAGGCTCCAAGCCTCCTTCTGCAGCACCCCCACTTTAAGTGCCACCCCCTCCTTCCTGCCCCCGCCTGCCAGTCTCCTCCCGTTCCTCGTGGGCACTGGGACACCTGGCGTTTCCAACCCCGCCTCCAGGTGTAAGCTGAGCGTGGGGGTGAGCGTGGAGACGCGTGAGAGGCTGGTTTTTTTTTCTCTAGTTTACAAAAGGCCACATATTTTGCAGGCAAGGATTTGCCTGAGCTCACGGATTCTGTAGGTGTGTCACTCAGTCCTTTGCTATTTCCACTTAAAAAGTCCGAACAGCTTTATTCCCTCTCCTGAATGCCCCCGGGTGCCTCTGGAGAAGCAGCCTGTAGAAGAGCATTCTGGGCCCGGCTCATTCTGTAACGTGGGCAAGTCATGCAAAGTTTACTTAATCCTTGCTTAGCCTGTGTCCACCGTGGCTCTCCGAACTCTCCTTTTGTCCCCCTCCACCTGTCTCATTCTGCGCCCCCCTCCGATCTCCTTGCTCTGCTTGGAGCACAGGAAACTCACTCCTGCCTCAGGGCCTTTGCACCTGCCATCCCTCTGCCACCTGACATGTTCTTCCCCATATCACACCTCTTTCCTCCTCCTCCTAACCTCAACACACCTCCACCGCCCCTTCCAGAAAATCGCCCGCCTCTGTCAGATGGTACATTATGGGTTTGTTTATGTCTAGTCTTTTTCTCTCTAGAATATCAGCTCATTCAGCTCAGCCTGGCGAGGGCCTGTGTAGGGCTGTTCCCGGCTCCGTCCCCAGCACCTGGAACAGTGCCTGGCATATGGGGACACTCTGTGAGTGTCACTGAGTGAACAAATGACCCTCTTTTATAAACGGGAAAACCTGGGCTCGGGCCAGGGTGTCGCCTGCCCTAGGTCGCCCAGCCTGTGGGAGGCGGAGCCGGGACGGGAGCCAGGCCCGTGACCTGGGCGTCCCTCCCTCCCCGTCTGCCCCCCTCCCTCTCCCCCAGTCCCCTGCTGGCACTCGGCTGCCCCCCAGAGGGGACACCTGCCCCGACAGAAGCCCTGACGGAACTGGGCCAGTCCCGGCTCACCCCTACATTTCATCTGAATGAAGTCCAGCTGGTGGATGGCCTGCAGCAGCGGCTCACTGTCCAAGGTCAGGTCAAACTCCGCGGACACCTTCGGCTCCAGGGCACCCTTGACCCACTGCTCCTGAGACACCTGGACACGCTTGATCAGGGCGTCCGAGATCTTAAAGGGAGCACACAGTTCAGGGTTTTGATTTGCAGCGGAGAAGCCGTGCAGCGAGTGGTGAGGGAGGAGTCGGGGCCTTGTCCCTGCGCTCGGGGACAGGAAGGAGCTGTACTCAGTTGGCACCCCTGCCAGTATGACGTGAGACAAATGCAAATGCACTGTGCTGTTGAAACCATATTTTAAATGTGCAATCACGTGAACTGGGAAGTGTACTGGCTGCTTAAAAAAACCAATGACACTTTCAAATACACAAAAGCATTCTTCGTTCTGCCGCTTCTGCTAGATCTAGCGCTTCGCACAGTGAAATGGGCTGTTTATCACGGGGTCTGAGGAACGCACCTCCTGTCGCCCCAGAGTTTGGAAGCTCACCCCCACCCACATGCGTGTTCTCCAAATGTTCTGCAGCCTCTGTCCCAGACTCTGTGGACTGCCCCCAGCTGTGCCCTCCGTGGCTGCAAAGTCCTGCCCATTCAGATGTTTGCACACGTCCCCTTAGAGCGTGACCCCATACACCCATCTCGGGGACTAAGCAAGGGGAGTCGTCGTTTTCTCCACGGACACAGGGCAGAGGGCAGAGCTCTGGTCGGAATATCTGTTCTGTGCCCAAGAGACGCTGCTGACCCTGGCAGCCTGGCTGCGGCCATCCATCCAGGCCTGCAGGACTCTGCACCTGGAGGGGACGAGCCACGTGGATTCTGCTAACTCACCTCTTTCCAGCTGGTCTGGCAGAGACTGACCTTTCCATTTGTGGGGCAAAAGTTTGCATGGGGGTCTCTGGAAGTCCAAGCATAAAAGCAAGGCATGTGGTCCCTAGAGATGATGACACTTGACCTGCACCTGTCTCAGTGACACAGAACCAAGGTCACCAGTAGTGAGAGGGAGAGTCAAGATGACAACTTAGGTCTTCGGGGGCCCCTGAGCCAAGGAGAAGCTGCTCAACTCCAGGCACCCGAGAGGGACCTTGCTACGACCTTGGCTGGTCTGGGGAGTAGTGGCGGGGTTGAGGAAGGAGCCGGCGCTCGCCTACTCTCTGCGGGAGCTGGCTCACCTGCAGGAACCCGGCGGGGTCGTTCTCCTTGATCACCTCCAGGCAGTACTCCATCAGCCCGGTGGACTGGCGCAGCTTCAGCGTGCAGTGGTTGATCTGGTCCCAAACCATCTGTGACGGAAGAATCCGCAGTCAGTGCCTCACCGCAGGGAGAGCAGCCACGCTGGCTGCGGCGAGCGTCAGGGAAACAGCTCGGAAGAAGGTCTAGAAGGGGCAGCCCTGGTCTGGACCGCCCTGTACCCTCCCTTCTGGCCACCCTGCTCCCGAGTGCATGTGCCCTCTTTACTGGTGGACAAATGGACCCACTTCCCAACGTGCAGGGGCCACAACACCCAATGGAGCAACCTTCCTGAGCTCCGGACAGAATGGCGGAGAGAGCGCACAGTCAGCCACTCTCCAGCTTCTTGTCTCCCTGCCCCCTGGGCCTTGGGCGACTCGATGGGCTCAGCAGCTCTGCTGGCAAACCACGGACCACCCCCAGCACTCATTCCCTCTTTTGTTGAAAGCAGTATCTTCTGATTCAGTTGGGAAATGTCTGTAAAACAGACCGAGCCTGGGGATAATGAAGCCGTCCTTTGTCACCGCAGCACGCTCGCGGGTGCCTGCCTGGACCAGGAGCCCAGGGCCGTGTGAGGGGAGCCCTCACTCCCTGTGGTGCGTGGGGGTCGTGTTATTGTCACTGGTTAGTGAGTGTTCAGCACATCAGAGACAGCCTGGAGGAGGGGGCGGAGCTGGAGACCCGAGCAGAGCAAGGCCCCCCGTCACCACCCCTGGGCCACTTCCGCTCTGTGAGATCTGTGAGATCTGCGAGATGAGAACAGGAGTCCCGGAGGCAGAGCACTGAAGGCCGAGACTGGGCAGAGCGGGGACCTCTGACTCGAAACCAGCAGGACTCAGGGCGGCTGACTCTGGCTTTGGAGGGACAGCGCGTGTGCCGACTGGCTTCGGCAAAAGTCACACGTGTGAAAGGAGGCCCAGGGGCAGCTCAGCCTGCTCATCTCCTCCCTGTTTCATTCGTTCATTCACTCATTCACTCACTCACCTAATACTGCTCCAGCGCTCACTGCATGCTCCGCCTCTCGCCGCGTGCAGAGCCTGCGCCGAGGATGGGAGGTGTCCGCCTCCCAGGCACCTACCTTCAGCTTGTGCTCCCTCTCTTTCGTGACCTTGGTGAGCAGCTTGGCCTTCTGCCGCGTTAGAGCATCCACCAGCGCGTCACACTGAGCGACCAGGCAGGCTTCATAGTCCAGTCCGTTTTCCTGCGGGGAGCAGGGCGTCTTAGGAGGAGGCACGCCGAGACCCGGGAGTGCTGGACACAGACCCATGGGTGTGGCCGAGAGGCCGGCCCTGGAACCCTCCGCGAGGTCGGGAGGTGGGGCGCAGCGTGAATGCGGAGGGGGGGAGGGGACCTGCCGCACTGCCCCACCTGTCTACCGTGGAGCATGCCTTAGTCATTCGAACCTCCTTCAGAGAGAGTTTTCAACCTCACGGGAGATCCTCATGCCAGGGGAAGGAGCAGGCTGCACGTGCTGCACGGCGGAGTGCCATCCTAGTGCGCGTGCACGTGCGCCTAAGGCAGCGGAACGCGTGTCCACGCAGGGAGGCCGCTGCCTCAGGTAGTGAGGTGCAGGTGACCTTTTTTCCGTTCTGGCTATTACTCCCTCCTTTTCACAATTCCCGTAACACATTCGTCTGCTTTTTATAATTAAACGGCAGGAAAACAAACAAAGGAAAACACAGCGCTCCTGCTGAAGGGTCTGCCTTTCTCAGTTTAGAAAGAGTCCTTCCGGGCCCCTAGGATCAGCGGAAGTCAGGCCCCCTGTGAGGGGCTGGATGGTGCACCCCCCCCCCAATTCCCTTGTTGAAGTCCTAACCCCAGCACCTCAGCACCCGAGTGTATTTGGAAAGAGACCCTGAGAGAGGGAATTCAGTTAAAATGAAGTCGTTGGGGTGCATCCCAATCTGATGCCGGGGTCCCTGTGAGCAGAGGAGGCTGGGCCGGACACTTAGAGGGAGGACCACGTGAGGACACAGGGAGGGGACGGCCATCTACACGCCAAGGAGAGAGGCTCAGAAAAAAACCCCAAACCTGCTGACACCTTGATCTTAAACGTACAGCTTGTGGAACCGTGAGACGATGAATTCCTGCTGTTTAAAACTCCCTGTGTGTGGTGCTCTGGTGCAGCCGCCCACCAGACCAGTGCCTCTCGGGCTCTGAGACCTCGAGACCTCGAGATCTCAGAGACCTGACCCGACAGGCCTGGCGGCTGAATCCGAGCTCCGCCCCATGGGGGCGGGACGGTCTTGCAGGCTGAGTAAGAACTCGGCGCCCTTCCTCCCTTCCTCCATCCCGACGCTGGAATGTGTCACAGGGTCCCCATGCGTGTGTTCCTCCACGTGCGCACTCTCATGGAGTGCACGCGTGTGCCCTGCTCTGTGTCTGGCTCAGGGTGTGACTCAGCACCAGTGCTCACGGACACACTCATTCGGCGAGTGAGGCAGTTACATTTGATGCACTGATTCTGTGGGTACCGGACACCATGGCATCCGATAGACACCGCGTGGGACAGCGTGGCCACACAGGGGGCTGCTGCATGACCTCTTCCCAGCTCTTTCTATGACCCTCTCTCACTGAGCTGATGTACGACCTCCTTCCCATGTTGGGGGTCCCACGGGTGCCTGTGGACCAAGGGTGCGCTGTCTGCTATGTCAGAGGCTATGCGGTTGGGCCAGCCAACCTGCCCGTGTCACCACCGAAAACACGCCTGCCACTCACTCTCCTTTCCTCCGATGCTCCTCCTGCACTTGCGACACCCCCTGCCCCCCGACGCCGGGGCAGTGCTCACCTGGATCTGCTGCAGAATGTTCTTCAGCTGGACCAGAAACTCCTTCGCTTCTTTTGCCTTGTCGGAAACTCCATTTAAGGCCTGAGACAGTTGGGCCTACAAGGGGATCACAGGTTGAACAGGAGGATGAGGGGTTAAAGGCACAGAGTCTGCATGGCATCGTGCAGCCTTGAGTTCATAGAGGGGGCGAGGCTGGCGCCGCCCGCACGCCGTCCTCACGGATGAAGGACCGTGGTGGACTCGCGGTGCCTGCACCACAGGCTCACTTCCCAGCACTGGCTGATTGATCTTCTCTCTTCTGTCTGGACCCCAAAGCTGCAGAGGGGCAGGGGGTGCTCGGCTGATGAGCTCAGGCCGACGGGTTGCTCCTGATGTTCGCAGACCCCCAGACAAGAGCCCGTGGCCTAATCCAGTCCCCTCCCCTGCCAGGGCAGCTCCACCCTCCCGGCTAAGACTCTCAGATGCTTCTGTAGGACAGCCCAGGTCCCCCCAGGCCAAGCTCCACCCAACACACCCTCACACCGTCGCCTTTGACCTGGGACGGGGTGGGCAGCAAAGAGGCCTGCGAACCCTGGAACTGGGCTGGAACAGTATGGCTGGGGATCCTGAGGCGTCATCCAGGCTCCTGGTGGCAGCCCCCTTAGCCCCAGGGACTCCCCACTTGCAGAGAGGGGTGCAGGTGTAGGCGACTGGCACCCCGAGGTGAACCTGCCAGCTGGGGTCAGATCTACGGCCTTCAGCATCACGTTTCTTTTTGATAGAACACACACACAACTAAATTTGTCTCCGAAACCTAGCTATCAAGTGAGTGACGGCCTTGCTTCGTCTCACGTTTCACATTAAGAAGCCAAAGACGCAGACCGTGGGGCCAAACAGGCCAGGGTCGAGCCCGCCCCTGCTCCCAATTTTCTTTATGACCCTGCTCAGAGGTCACCTTGTCAACGAGGCCTCTCCCCTCTCCCTTTTTCAGAACACCCCTCACCAGCCACGTAGGTTCATCTGCTGCCTGTCTCCCCTCCCTGCAGGCGCGCCCCCAGCAAGGAGACCCTGCCCGGGTCGCTCCCACCCAGGGAGAACACCGCGCATGTGGTCGTGTGAAACAGAACTTGCTGAAGGAATGAACCGGCGAGCGTGCTTCTTCAGGCCATGTCGGTGGTTCTGAAAGGGCAGTCCCTGGACCAGCAGCCGCAGCAGCACCTGAGAATGAGTTGGAAATGCACGTTCCCTGGCCCCATCCCAGGCCCTCTGGTCAGGCCCGGGGTGAAGCGTGGGAGCCTGCCTTCTGACAAGCCCTCCGGGAGCTCTGACGAGTCTGAGGCCCACTGGACTGCACACACAAGCCTCAGCTGGACCACGGGGAATCACGGGGTGGGTGAGCGGGTGGGGAGATGCGTGGAAAGAGGAGGAAGGGCCCTGGGCCCTGGGAGAGCACCAGCAGCGAAGGTGAGGTCACGGGAGGGTTTGGGCTCGTCCTGCCTCGGGCGGGCGAGCAGCGAGCCTGCGACAGAGGCTCAGCGTAGATGCGGCTCCTTGGAGGAGTTCCCCACTCTGCCCTGGCTTCACCCCTCCCCCATCTCAGCTGCTGTAGGCTCCTTCCTCCCTAGCTCACCCAGGGGGTCACCCAGTCCCCTCAATGGTCCGTGCAGGAAAAATATCCAGTAGAGTCAGGGAAACGGTACGCGTCCTGTGCCTGCTGTGTGTGGTACGGCAGCCACCGGCCCCAAGGGGCTGCTGAGCCCCGAAAGCTGCACACAGTGAAGGGGCTCGACATTTTGTTTTATTTAATAGTTTAGGTTTCACACACCACCCATGGCCTGTGCCACTGCTCTGGATAGCACAGATTGGCATGCCCATCCTCAGAGGCACGCTGGGCCTCGGAGAGCTGCTCTGTCCCCAGACAACTGCTCTTGGAAGGAGAGTGAGGTGTCAGCACGATTCATAGGCCTGGGAGGTGGGGGCGGGGCACTCTTTAGCAACAAGATCTTCAAACTGGAGTTAATCAGTGTCCAAAAAAAGTTGCCCTCCCTCCCTGCCACATTCCCCCGAACGTGCAGCCCACTGAGGCTGCAGCTGTTTCCTCCCCAAGGGGGGCGCTGCCTTCCGCTGACCTTTCCAGCCCCTGATGATGGGCGGCTCTGTCTCCTCTGTGCATCTAGCCAGTGGTACCAGCACAGCAGGGGCTCAGAAAAAAATGCTCCCTGGCTGACTACAGAGCAGAGTGCTTGCTTGGCTCAGGCGCAGCTGAGGTAGGACAGTCCCCAGCAGACCCACCTCCACTGCCAGCAGCCTTAGGGAGGGGCCGCCAGCCTCCAGTGGGCCCTGGGCGCCAGCACAGCCACCCCAGCCGGCGCCGGGCCCCCCTCCGCAGCCCACCCCAGGCCAGCCGACCTGCTTCCTGCTTGGTGAGTAGCCCGGGAAGCTCGGCAAGGAGCCCAGAGCCGAGTGGCTTTGAAGGACATCGGTGACCTTAGGCAAATACCTGGCTGGAAAGGGAAGGATCTCAGTGGACCCGGCTTCCAGGCCCACCAGACTCGCTGCCCGACCTTTCCCTTTGCTTCTTAGTGCCCCTCGGGGAGGGGCCTCCAGCACACACCACCCCGGGCCCAGCTGGGGCTCATTGCCCTTTCTGGTCAGATAGAAGGGCCTGCAGTCTGAGCAATGTGGGGGCCTGCTTGTGTCTGGTGGTTGATCATACTAAACTCTCGGGGGAAAGGAAATCTTTAATTTCCTTAAAATTAAACAATTTTTTAAATGGTGGATTTTAACATGAATTAAAAAGTTGCATTTTATGTCCTTCTTTCTTTTTTAAAATTGATTTGAGAGAGAGAAAGCATGTGTGCGTGTGTGCATGAGAGAGAAACACCACTTACTCACTCATTCCCTGGTGGATTCCTGCAGGTGCCCTGACCGGGGCTGGAACCCACCACCTCGGTGCATCGGGATGACGCTCTGACCAACTGGGCCACCCGGCCAGGGTGTGTCTTCCTATTTCTTTAAGGTTAGAATTATGTTCCTTCAGAGTCTCGAGTTTAGATGAACAACTTAAAACTACAGGTACTTCCACGCTGGCTCAGCCCGACTGCCGGCCTGGCCCAGCACCAGCTCTTCTTAGCAGGCAGCCCTGAGGGGCGGCGTTAGGGACCCAGGGCAGGCTTCTGTCCTACCCGCCCAACCACTGGGCTATAGCGCATTATGACGCGTTAGCCTGGAGGACCCTGGGCTGCTACGGTTCAAATCCTGGCCCTGTCACCCATCGGCTGTGTGTCTTTGGAAGACACCCCATCTCTTTGCACTGCAGTGTCCTCCCTTGTGGGATGGGAACAAGAATAACAGTCCCTACCCCATAGGAGTTCTTACTATTACGCTTAGTAATACAACCCGAGCATTCCCCAAATGCTCTTTAATTGTTCAGTCTGGGTCTATCACATGCGAATTGTTAGAGACCGGAAGAATGTTCGTGTCCCGCCCCCACCCAAACCCGTATGCTGAAGCTTTAAACCCCAGCTCAGTGGCATCCGAAAGGGGCCTTCGGGAGGTAAGCGGGTCATGAGGGTGAAGCTCCTGTGATGCCCTTGTAAGAAGGGACAGAGAAATCACAGGCACCAAGGAAAGGTCACGCGAGGGCACAGCGAGAAGGTGGCCCGTCTGCAAGGCAGGAAGAGAGCCCTCAGAGGACCTGAGCTGGCTGGCACTTTGACCTTGGACTTCCAGCCTCCCCAGTCCTGAGGCACCCGTCTCTGTTGTTTACGCCCCTCAGTCGGTGGCATTCTGTTACAGCAGCCCAGACTAAGACACGAACGTCCCCCTAAGTTACCCAACCAGGGCGCACTTCTATTTTCAGCTCGGCCTCGGAGAGAATCCACGAGTCTGCCACGGTCTCTGGAGAAGCCCTAAGCTGCCTCCTTTTAGACATGGCCTCGCTCTCCATCATCAGGATTGCCTGGCAGACATGCCTTAGGTTCGACATCGAGGATCCAGATGCGGTTCCGTCCAACCCCTCCTCTTACACCCAAAGAAACCGAGCTTCCGGCAAGAGTTAACCGCGAGGGAGCAGACAAACGTATCTGCGTACTGCTGCCAAAGGGTAGTGTGTGCACCAGCAGAGGCGCCGCGCCTGACGCCCAGGAGACGCTCGTTAGATGATTCTTTGGGTGACGCTGCCTAGACCCTATGGCTCATTAGAGGCCATTCCTGTTTGAATGTAAAAGTCCTAGAAACTGAGTACCCCCTCAAGGAAGCTGTTGTCCCCAGACTCAAAGCGGGAGGAGGAGAAGAGCAGGCGATTCAAATACCCGACCGCCCGCACACTGCTAACTCCGTCTACCGGTGTTTGGGGAACGTGTTTCACAGGAGACAGTCAGCCCTTCCCTCTGGCACTACGTAGCCCGCCGATGCCGACGGACAAGAGAAAGCAGAGCCGCTAGAAGAGTCATCAGACCTGGTCAGCTGGAGCGCAGGGCAGGGCTTGGGCTCAACGCTTCCCCAGTGCCTGGGTGGGGGCATCATCCTATTACTTGCTGAAGTTCACCTCTCAAAGTTCACTCCAGAAAAGTGGACCCTGCATAGCAAATAACCTCCGGACTGCCTCTCTCCAGCACAGCTCTGACCATGTGCTGTCCCCAGCCACCCACGTGCACCCCTCCCCCCTGAATAAATCAAGGTCCAGCTCCGGAGCCTGGTGTCCAAGCTCTTCCCCGGCATTTCCTCCCAGCGTTGCCCACATGGTTTCTACCTTCTGGCCAAACTGGACTCTGCCGCCCCGGCTGTCCTCCTTCCAGCTTCAGCCCTGCTGCCCCCTCTGTCTCTTGGGCTCCCTGTTCCTGTTCTGGCTGTTGATAGGGAGCACCCGGCCAGCTGCAAAGACCCCTCCAAATGCCACCCCGTCCTGAAGCTTCTGCGCCTCTCCCTGGGTGGAGCATGCTCTTTGAACTCCTTCCAGGACATACATCTCGCTGGCTTTGGGACAGGCGGCCCGGGGAAGGTGCCTCAGCGTTCCTGTCTTGTAGCCTGACCCCCAGTGCCCTGCAGCCTTGTCGCTCTTCTGTGCGGGCAGCGGTGTCTCCCGTGCGAGAAGCGCTCCATAAATATCTGTGTCAGGGAATTGGCTCCGTTCTAGATTTTGTCTGACTAGCTCCCCTGAGCTACTCAAGGCTCGATCCTGTCTCATGCTGGGCATAATTAAAATGGCCATGTGGCCACTCTGAACCTGTTTCTAGGGCACGGAGACCCATATGCTATTGGGCACCAGCAGTGTGACCCTGCCCTGTGGGCTGAGATGCTCTGCACCACTCTGGGTATTCCCTGTTTCTCGTTAACTGCCGCCACTGATCCGGCCCAGATTTCATCCTATTACACAGAGTGCCTGGTGGTCTCCTGCTCCCCACTCTGCTCCAAGTCTGGGGGGTCCCTTCACCTGGCCCTGCCCCCTCCTTTCCTGAGCAACTTGTTACAGCTGGGAACCCCCCACCTCAGAACAGCCCCCTTCTCCAGCCAGCAAAGATGGGCTTTGCTTCCTAGTCCTCCCTGAACTGCCAGCCACAGCCTCCAAGGGCACAGTCACCGAAACAATCAGAGCTGCCCTCGGGGTCAGCTGGACCGAGGCTGAGGAGCGCGGGCACGGTGGTGGGCGGTGCCTGCCCTGACCGCCCAAGCAGAGGCAGACAGAGCCGGGGACTGGAGGACACAGCAGTGCTCGCCGGGCACAACCCGCAGGGATGGGAGGAGGGCAAGACAGGTGATGGAGGCCCTGCAGCGGGGAGAGGACAGGACCCCCGAGCGGTCCTGAGAGGGGGCTGGGCCAGAGTCTCCCATGAAGTGGCAGCAGCCGGACCTTCCGGGCCCCCAACCCCAGAGTCATGGAGACTTTGCTCACAGAGTGTGAATGGTGGATGCCGATGGCAAGTGGAGAGGTGGCCATTGGGTAGAAGCCGCTTGGGGGGAGAGCAGGCCAGGGTTTGCTGGGAGGGAGCACCTCTGCGGGGCAGGTCCCTTCTTCGTCGGACCGCGCTCGCAGACTGAGGGGACCCCGCCCCAGACGCAGAAAGAGTCTTCCGCGGAAGAACTATGATCCCGGGGTGACCCAGGCAGCCTTTTCCCAAGAGATGTGACCCAGATTTGGGGAACCCCGAGAGGTAAGACAGCTGTCTCCTGTGGCTTTCCCTGGGCAACTTGTCCTGATGGGAGCTCCTGCACCCTCTCTTTTGGGCAATTTTAGATTCTCCCCCACCTCAGACGAGAAAACACAGAGGCAGACACGCTTCCGACATCCCTTCCTCCTTCCCTCAGGCCCCTCGAATGCAGGTCAGGGGGATGTGGGTGGTCTGGGGGAGGGTCCTGCCAGCAGTGGCAGGTGGCCGGAATTGGATGCAGTTTCATGACAAGTTACTGATTTCCCACAGACAAGCGTGTCCCCGGAAGCCCTGGTCCTTGTCTGCTTCACCTTGGTATGAGCTACCAGATCAGAGAGACCACGTGCTTGTCAAATAAACAGATTCATTATTTGTTTTTGGGCAAAATGACAGGGAAGTGGATAAAATGACCCAGAGTTTAGGAGCAGGGACCAGAGCTCAGTTTCCCTTTGCATCCGACGTGCAGTACATCAGAGTGGTCATGAGAGTCCCCTTCTTACCCTTCAGAGTAACTTGCCGTAGAAAAGGATGAGGTGGGCCTCGTTGGTCCCTGACCACGTAGACGTATTACGAGAACACGCCTGTGAGGTGCACTAAATATCTCACACTGTCACTTTCAATCTCGCCCAGGCAGTGCCAGCTCTATTTCAACCAGAGCAGAATAAATGGATTTTAAGCAAAATGAAACTCTCCAGAGAAAGATTTAGGATGGAGGAAAGAAGTTTAAAGGAAACCCAGGGAAAGAAAAGGCCAGCGAGCGGCCACCTGAGGACGGCACGCCCTGCTCCAGGACGTGTGACAGAGGACGCCTATCTCACTACGGTTCAGGGGATCATGGGAACATCCCATTAAAAAATTAAATGAAAAAGAAGCCCAACTATGGGTCTAGCAGAGGACTCTGGTAGGTTTACAAAGCGTTTCTGCATCCTTCTGCAACCGAAAGGCAAGAGAGAACCGCTGTGACCGGTACCCAGGGCGAGGCTCGGCGAGAGCAGCAAGACCCGGAGCTGGACGAGTGGGGTTGCATCGGGCGGCCCAGGCGAGCTGTGCTGCGGGCACCCCGGATCCTCAGAAGCTTCGGACAACTAAGGCCTGCTTCCTGCTCAGTTAAATGCCCACTGCAGGTCACCAGTGGCTCGGTTTCACGTCATCTGTGCTTCAGGATCCGGGCTGAAGGCGCATCCCACACGTGAGACATCCCAGCTTCCAAGCTGGGGAAAAGGAGCTACAGCCAAAATATGCACTGGCCCTGAGAGCCTGAGAGGGGACAGTATCACTTCCTGTCTCATTTCATTGGCCCAAGGAAGTCACATGGCCCAGCCTGAGACAGATGGGGCAAGACCTGTTAGCTCTTCTGTAAGAAGAGCAGAAATGACTGTGAACGAGTCATAAGCTCTAGCCGAGTTTTCTCTGGAGTCAGGGCGATTTTGGTTTTCCTTTGCTAGCCATGCTCTGAAGGCCCACTTCTTAGTGTGATAATGAACATGAAATACTACAATGTATGATTTTTTTTTTCTTTCTTCTCTTGGGTCATCCAACCCCCCGCTCCTCCCACTGTCGTCTCCCTCCACTCTCCATGCTGCCAACTGTCGTACGATAGATCGGACCGGAGCCTCCACTCTGACCAGGGCAGGGGAGTATCTGAGAGGCGGGCAGGGAGGGGAGACGGGTGGGCACACTGGGAGAAATGTAACAGTTTGGAATTGCTTCTTAAAGACGAGATCCTGGCTTACCGATGCCTGTATTCAGGGATTGTTAAGAAAGAAATCCCTAATGTGTTAGAATGTTTATGTAGGGCTTTATCTTAATGGGAATAAGAGAATAAGCATGCAAAGATGTATTTCCAAGAATGGTCATTGCAGTTTTTAAATGGTAAAAATTTATAAATGATCTAAATGTTCAGCAATAGTGATTAAATAAATAATACTTTGTCCACACAACTGTGTTGGGAACCGCCCTGACTGGTATCAGAAGCTGAAACCCCCACCTAGGCTAAGGCTAAGGGAACGCCCTTGGAACTGTAAGCCAGCAAGGAGACAAAAGCTTATCTTCCTGGCAGGAATGCTGCTTCTGCTGCTTTATTCATGACTGAAACCCCCAAAAGCTTGGTCGGTTAGCCAAAGACGGGTAAGATTCCCCACGGGGGGAACGACCTAAGACAGGCACGATCACTTTGGGAGGCCCCCCAAAAGGACTTGGGGGGCTGCAGCAAAAGGGGGTGAGGGACCCTCGCTCCTTGGCTTTGACATAGCCTGAGTTCTCAGAGTCTGGGAAAAAACCTCCTTGTCTCCCAGTTGCCTTAGTTCCCTTGCTCCACCTAAGCCTGAAAGAATGACAGGGTGGTGCAGCTCTGTACTGAGAAGTGCGGATTCCCTGGGGTGATCAGGCCTAAGAAAGAACATGTAAATTACTGTGAAACCTTCTTTGTTTAGAGTGCTCTCAGAATGAGAAGGGTCTTAGGAGGAAGTTATTTTGTTTCTCAGTCTTACAGCTCTTTGACCCCGACTCAATAGACCGGCAGAGTTCCTTGTTTTCTATGGTTCCTTACTTCCCCCTAATGAGTACTGTACTTTACCTGAATTATTATGCAAAATGAGCCCAATAAAAGCAGGTATGGACAGTAAATCGGCGTGCTCCCCACTAGGGGGGGTAGCCATTTCGTCCCTACTTCCCCACAGAAACTAGTTTGTCTCTGTGCATGTGTTTTTTCTCGCGTGTTTATCGTCGAGCCATCCACAGCGTTCCGTGGTCACTGCTGGCCGGGGACCCACGCACAACACAACTGAATATACTCAGCCACTAAAGTGATGTTTTTCTATATTTATTGACATGAAACAATCTCTATGATAGCTTGTTCAGTAAAAAGAAAAACATACCAAAAGAACATATAAAAATGGCTCATTAAAATTACATAAATAAGGGCCTTATGCAGATGTATCAACTTGTAAAATAATTATATATGTGTTTCACACATATTAAAGAATTTTAAGAGTTAAGGTAGTTTTTCATATTTTTTCATCTCCTTGTCTAAAATTTTTAAGCAATGACTATTATCCTTTTTTTATTTTTTAAAAGATTTATTTATTTTAACAAAGAGAGGAAGGGAGGGAGAAAGAGAGGGAGAACAAGAGGGAGAGAAACATTAATGTGTAATTGCCTCTTACACGCCCCCTACTAAGGACCTGGCCTGCAACCCAGGCATGTACCCTGACTGGGAATCGAACGGGTGACCCTTTGGTTCTCAGGGCAGCACTCAATACACTGAGCCACACCAGCCAGGGCTATTACTCCCTTAAAATTAGAAAAAACAATAACTATTTTCATTTTAAAAAATCATATGTTAGCCCTGGCTGGTGCAGCTCAGTGGACTGAGCACAGGCTGCAAACTAAAGTGTCGCAGGTTCGATTCCCAGCCAGGGCACATGCCTGGGTTGCAGGCCATAACCCCCAACAACTGCACATTGATGTTTCTCTCTCTCTATCTCTCTCCCTTCCCTCTCTAAGAATGAATAAATCAAATCTATTTTAAAAATCGTATGTTACTAAGCAGTCGTTGGAAATCTCCATCCTTGAGCAACTCAGCCGTTTTGCAATTGAAAACCAACAGCCACTCTGCTCCGTCCCCAAATGCCCTCTGATCAGGATGTTTAACCGTCAGGGTCCTGATGCAACGACACCATCTCTTACTGTAGCCCTTACTGAGGTCTAAAACTTCCAACACAGCCACTTTTGGTGACTGTCATGAGGGCCCAGGGGGAAGTCGCAGGACGAAGAGACTCCCTTTGAAACTGCCCATCCCTCCTCTCCCCATTCTCTTACTCTTCACTGAGTCTTCAGGGCCCACAGCGATCCAGCTGCCCACCTGACACCCCAGAGCCCCTCTCCCGCCCCAGCCTCCCTTCTCCCCAAGTTCTCTCTGAGTCACCGCAGGAATCTGCGCTCCACACCCCTGGTGAGCCTGGTGTCTACTAGTGCCAGGAGGAAGGCAGCTCAATCTGGCTGAACGTTTTCACAGGGTACGAGGAAACAGCTGACTTAACCTCCCTAGGCTAGTCACTTTAATGCTCTTCCAATGTCCAGCTCTTTCCTTGTTTCATTTCCCCACCCAGGTTAATTATTAACATAATTGTGTGCTGTGGGTTGGTGTCCCCCAAATATCCTTGCGTTGGCATCTCCATCCTGGGTACCTCAGAATGTGACATGTTTGGAGACAGGTTCTTTGCAGATGTCTTTGGTTACCGTGAGGTCATAGTGGAGCAGTGTGGGCCCCTTCCCTAATCTGACTGACAAACACATATAAAAGGGGACATCTGGATGCACAGACACACACAGGGAGGTAGCTGGAACAGTGGGGAATGGTATCCTGTCCCCATTCTTCTGACACCATTTCTGACTCTGACTAATACTCAGCTTGTAGATAAACAGCACATTTGTGTAAGATGCTTAGGAACTCACTTCAAAAGCTACAGAGTTTGACCTTCAGTAATCCCAGCTCTGGAAGATTGGCTGACCTTTGATCTCGACCATACAACCAAGATGACAAAAACCAGGGTGACATGCACCAGACCGCTGCTTGACCAGCTTTTAGGTCCTTGTCAGAATGGACTGGGCTGGCGGCAGTTGGTCTCCTCAATGGAGAACTCTCAACCCTTCCCATTGGTCTCTGTTCTGCTTTCCCTCCCCCTCCTTACAAAAACCTCTGCCTGCACTGAGATGGGAAGGGGGGCTTTGAAACCCAAGTCCCCCATCTTCTTGAGATGCTGGCGCTTGAAAACACCACTCTCCTTTGCACCGGCACCTGTCTCACAACTTTGGCCTTTTGTGGCGGGCAGCTGGACCGGTGTCTGTCCAGGGACAAGGCTGCATGGAAACTGGAGGTGTGCAGCCGCGCAAGGAGACACCCCAACCCCCGAAGCTGGCAGAGATGGACCCTTCCCTGGAGCCCACAGAGGGAGCTCAGCCCGCTGACGCCCGAGCTCCGCCTGCTGGCCTCCGGAGCTGTGAGGGAATGCGTTGGGTGGTTTCCAACCATTCAGTCTGTGATCATTTGTCATGGCAGCCCAGGTAAACTAACACATTCTCAATGGTTTCCTTCCTGTTGTAACGCACGTTCTTTCATATATTTTCAGTAAGTGGAATCATATTACAAACGGCCTTTCTCCACATCTTATATGTGTGCATTGAGTTCTCTAGAAAAGGCAGGGAGCAGACAAAGTTCCTTATAGCTGCAGAAAAGAGGTCATGGACCACACCGAGGATGAGGGATGCTAAGGATTTTATCTGAAAACATAGCTCCAAGCTGAACCCAGGTCTTCTGATTTCAGTTCTTTCCTTCTCATCCTTCTAATCCTCCTCATTATATCAGCAACGACTGACTGGAAGCTTGGTCCAGGAAATCCTGGGATGGATCTCTCTAGCACCCACTCCATGTGACCTGGTGAAGTGGCTCCTGTTGGGAACCGCCCTGCCTGGTATCAGAAGCTGTAACCCCCTGCCAAGGCTAAGGCTGAGTGAATGACCTTGGACTGTAAGCCAACAAGGAGACAAAAGCTCATCTCCCTGGCAGGAGCGCCGCTTCTGCTCCTTTTACTTCACCCTGCCTGGCCCCCAATGCTTGGTCAGTTAACCAATGACCAGTAAGATTCCCCAAGGGGGGAAAGACCTAAGACAGGCACGATCATGTGGGAGGCACCCAAGGAAGGACTTTGAGGGCCACAGCAAAAGGGGGTGATGGACCCTCACCCCTCGGCTTTGACGTAGCCTGAGTCCTCATTGTCTGTGAGAAATCTAATCTCTTGGCTGCCTTACTTCCCTTGCTCCACCTAAGCCTGAAACAATGACAGAGGGTGGTGCAGCCCTGTGCTGGAAAGGGCGGGTTCCCCGGGCAATCAGGCCTGAGAAAGAATATGTAAAATCCTCAAACCTGCTTTGTTTAGAATGCTCTCAGTTGAATGATAAGGGTCCAAGGAAGAAGTAAGTTTGTTCCTTAAAGTTTTTTACAGCTCTTTAGCTATCTGACCCTACTCAAAATAAGCCCTCAGAGTTCCTTGTTATTTGATCCTTACTTCCCGGCTATGAGTAATGAGCTTTACCTGAATTCCTGTGTAAATGAATCCAATAAAAGCCCCAATAAAAGCCATTGAGGAAAAGGCTCTTGGTCCTTTTCCTGTGAGAGATCGGCCACCTTTCCTCCCCAAGCAGATCATGTCTTGGTAGACTTATTCTCATCCGTGGCAGATGGGGGCGTTCTGCAGGCAGAGCCCCTGCCACAGGCCCCCACAAATGGACAAGAGCGATGAGGGCAAACGCTGCTTCTCAGCCCTCCCACAAGAGGGCTCTGCACAACCTCAGACCCTGAAGCCGTCCCTTCTTTCCCTCCCACGCTTGGCCTTGATGCTCACAGTAAGGGCGATGATGATGGCTTCATCACAGTGGCTTCCCTTTCTTGAGCACTTACTATGTGGTGTGCACCCCCCATGCTCTTAAAATGCATCATCTCATTCAATCAAGGTCATTCCAAGGCAAGTGGTAGAGTTTTAGGATTGTTGTCTCAAAAATGAATTTTCTTACTCCCTGCATTCTACTGCCTCCGTAACATTAAAGATTTCAGTAATGTCAGTCCAGTAAACTTACGCTCGATCAACTCTGGACAAGATGTAGCAGTTCTAACATCTGGGAAAAGCCACGCCAACACGCCCATCTGGCTTCTGCCATCCCTCCAGATTCTCTGGTCATTTCTGATAGCACTGCTACATCTACCGAGGAGGGAGAGGAGCACCACACCCGTGAGTGGAGGTGGCCGTGCAACGGAAGGCCCAGGGAAATGTATAGCTCCTCCTCCACCCCACGCCCACCCCCACTCCGTTTTCCATGCAGTTCCTCTCCTGCAGGAATCACTGTGCTTTCACGATTCACCATGAAGTTACAGGGAGAGTTATTTATGGCATTGATATTGCAATACATGGGGGTGTTAAGTCACCATTCATTTATCAAATAGATGTTTCTCGAGGCCTACCAGGTGCCAGCTGCCCTGCTGGGTACCAGGAGCACAAAGATAAATAAGACATACTCCTTGCTGTCAAAATGTTCCAAGTACAGTGTTATTTATGCATGTGATATGCAAAGTCGGTTACATTAGGCAAGGGAAACTGTAAGTCCCTGTTAGCTACGAGACATCACTGAGAGGTGTAAATAAGGAAAGCCTAATCAAGTGGGATTTTATTTGTAAAGCTGCCTGGGGTATTAGAATGTGTCCGTGGAGACTAAAAAGACTCAGTTGGCAGAAAAGTAAAAGTGAGCGCAGCAAGATCATGCTCGTGTGAGCAACAGCCAGAGGCCAGAGAGCAATCCAGATCACACTCCACGGGTACCCGAGAGGCCTGGGATAGGGCATCCTCAGGTGCACGGGCCTCCTGGACCAGAATCCTGATTTGACCAAAGTGCAAAGCCAGGGGAGGTTCATTATCATCCAGTGGCCGAAACTGCCTCCTTATTAGGATCAGGCCAACTCCAGTCACTGCTAATCATCAGAGAATTATTTTTGTGACAATCGTGTTTGATGAGAGTTCATCTTTGAATATTCTCTCCATGGTCAAATTACAATACACACACACACACACACACACACACACACACATATAACATTTGTGTTTTTGTTTGCACACCTCCTTCCTTTTCTCTCTCCAGACTCTTCCCACCCTTTGAAACCCGACCAGCTCTCGCTTCCTCCATGCAGCCCCCACCCCGACCCCCGGTGGTAGGTCTGGCCTCTACTCTGAGCTCAAGTTCACTGGCTCTGGTCCCACACACGGGCAGCACCAGGTGTCTGTGTGTATTTCCTGTGTGTGAGTGGGGAGACGAGCCCTCTCGTCCATCAGAACAAAACCAAGGCTCATGACCAACCCTAAAGCGGCTCCTGAATTGACTTTTTCCAAGTCCCTTTCACTACCCCTTCCCTCTTGAGAGTCTCGTTTCTCCTCCAGGTTCCTGATGTCTGCTTTGCTCCCTCTTTCCTCTCCCGCTTCCTGTGAATTTAGCAAAGCAAACGGAGACATTCAAAAGGTTTCACCTGCCAAGTTTTACTGGCAAACAGGGGAAATATAACAACCGGGGAAAATGATGAGAATTTACAAGACTCTTCAAAAGGAGGATAGCCAGGCTATTTCTGTTCTCCGCTGAAATCCGAGTGAAGCTAATGTTTAATCTTAGCCTCTCAAGCTAACTGTTCCCTTACATGTGGCCCCTGGAATACATTTATCCCGCTAATCTCTCACCCCTGTCTCCGGGCCCAGCCCATTTCCTGTAAGTTTCAGACGCTGAAAGGTGTGCGCCTCCAGTTTCCTCGTTTTTTTTTAAATCAGAAATAGCGCCCTATTTCGCAGTGTTCTTCTGCTTCATGTGAACGAATATATGTTAATCCCTGGCACTTGGCCAGCAGATAATAAGCTCTTTGAAAGAAGGAACTAGATTTTAAAACAAATTTTTATTTTTTTAATCCTCCTCTGAGGATATGTTCATTGATTTTAGAGAGAGAAAGGAAGGGGTATGTGTGTGTGCGGGAGGAGAGAGGGAGAGAAAGAGAGAGATAAACATCGATGCGAGAAATACTGATCAGCTGCCTCCTGCACATGGCCCAGCTGGGAATGGAGTCCCCAACCCAGGCATGTGCCCTGACCTGGAATTGAACTGGTGACCTTTCAGTTACAGGACGATGCTCCAGCCAACTGAGCCATGCCAGCCAGGGCTGAACTGTAAGCTTTAACTCATACTCTCCTTGGGCCCCACCACAGACATCATTACCTTCATCATCATCATCATCATCATCATCATTATCATCATCATCATCATCGTAACACCCAGCAAACCCCACAGGAGCAAGGGGCCTGACCGATGACAGCAAAGGGCCTGCCTGATTTACTCAGGTGGCCCTGAAGCCTGTGTGCCCCAACTAAAGTGAGAAGTTTCTAGAACCAGAGGAGCCCAGGAAGTTGCCCACGAGGTACCTGAGGCAGAGATCCCTTGAGGAACTATTTGAATTGTGATGTAATCCTCCTGTGGGAACATAATTTCCAGCGGGTCTCTGTGGTTGCTGCAAGCCTTGCCAGGGAGGCACGAGTTGCTTTTCGTCCCGGACCACCTTTCGAACATGTCCGTAGAGACAACCACCTTGGAAGCCAGACACGCTGCCTCCCTGTGGAGCAAAGTGCCCGCGCTCACTGCCCTTTATAAAAGATGGGGGCTCCCTAAGCTCAGGGTTCCTCTCATGTCAGGCACCATCCTGTGTGTACGGGTGTCACCTGGCCTTCCTCATGTCACTCGGCGGGACTGAGGCTCGGGGAACTGCCGCAAACCTGCTGCTACTCTGGCTGCTGCTGCAAACGTCTCTTTGCCTCTGATCCAGGAGTTCCACACCTCCTGCCTGTATCCCTGAAACCTTGGCAGGTGGACCGTTAGCCTGTCCATAACGTAGGCTAAGAGCTCAGACCTTTCATGGTTTCTGACATGCCCGCCCCCTGCAGCATCTTCTGGCTTTTAGGGTTCTGAGACGTCCCTTTCTGAGCATCGTTAAGGCCGCAGGTGTGGAGCCCTGCTGGAGAGGCAGGGCTGTGTGTGGGGTAAACATTCATCAGTGATAAGCTGCAAATACTTAAGGAAACCAATTTGAGAGGCAGTGACCATGGCCTACAAGTGAGCTGATGGTAGGGGGTGACATCCCAGGGAAGGCTGGGAAACAGCACGAATGACCCGGCTGTGCAGACCAGGCACGGTCACTGTGGAGTCTCTTTACTGTATGGGATGGAAAGGGAGCACCCCCTGTCCCGGTGACGGGGAAGGTCCCGATTCCTTGATATGAATATTTTCAAGCCACACTCAGTTCTTGTAACAGGAACTGAGCACTGCTTAGAAGCAGAGTCTATTTTAATAAGATTTTCCAGAGGGCTTTTTTTTTTTTTTGGTTCTCTTTGACTTTAAGCAGACCACTTGTTTGTGTATTGATTAATCTATTTATTTCAAAAGAGATTTAAGGCAGCTTGCAAGGGTCTATAGAATTCAAGGCTGCTTAACTAAAAAAAAAAAAAACAACAAATACAAGGGCGGGGACATACATGGAGCCAGAAATAAAGCTCGACATCTCTAAAACAATTACACCTGCTAGGTATGCACCAGATATTTGGCTCTAAGCATTTTAGCAGCTAAAGAGAAAAGTAAAACATGATCAGTTATACAATGACTACAGTATCCATTAGATTAAAAAAGGGAAACCCATGTATTTACACCCTAGAAGTGGCTTGAAGGACGGATGTGACGACCACCACAGGAAAACAAACACCCCTGCCAGGACCCTTCTCTCCTCCAGAACAAAAGCCTTAAGCCTTTGGGACAAGCAGCAAGTCCCGTACCTCTCCTCCACCACCCTAAGCAAGGTGAAGACCGCATGTGGCTGAAGGAAGTGCAAAGAAAAAAAAATTGCTTTTTTCTGGGGGGAGTTGCAGAAAACCGTCACGGGCCCAGATCGCAGGGGAAGGGGCGGGACCCTGAGAAGATGCAGAGAAAAGCTGGAAAGGGGCCACTCGGCGGACTTGACACAGCCTGGGAGGGAATCAGTGACCCTAAAGAGGGGCGACAGAAATCACTGAAGCTGTAACACCGAGAACAAAAGAATAATGAAAGGAAAAAGAAGTGAGCACCCAAGAACTGCAGGGCGATATCAAATGTGGACAAAAAAGGGGCCTTCTAATAAAACTGCCAAGTCCGGTGACAGAAAGCAGCCTCACGGGGTGATACGATCATACTTTCCTATGGGCAGGTCACGTGGGAGTCAGGCATCCACTGGGGAGACTACTGCCGCCCATACGAACCAACTGGAGGGCTTGCCAGACTCCAGGCCCTCGGGCAGTAGGGTGCTGGCTCTTCCCGAGACTACACTTCCAGCGTTTCCAGCAGGCTCCTGGGTGACACCATGGCAGCTCAGCAGACCACATGCTGAGTCACAAAGTCTCCGTCCAGAGGTCAGTGCCCTTTTTCTCCGTCAAGGACTGGATTGTAAACGTTTTTGGCTTTGCAGGCCACAGATCTCTGTTGCAAGGACTCAACTCTTCTAAAAGCCATGTAACCAAAAGCAGCCGCGGGCAACCTGTACACCAATGAGCATGGCTGCGTCCCAGTGACACTTGACTTAGGATGCAGTGGTGGGCCACAGTTGTCGGTCCTCTCCCCAGTCCGTCTTAGAGAGCAAGAGATCCTCCCCTCCAGAACACTCCATGTTGCTGACACCCACAGGCAAGGCCCCTCCCCCTGAAGGCCCTCCCACTTAGAGGACCACTGACTGCAGGCTGAAACTAGGGTACCCCAGCCAGGGGGCGACCAGCATCCATCGGTAATAGAGGGGGGGTGTCCTTGTGCCATCTTCAAAGTCCTCCTCCATTCAAAACCCCAGTATCTCTGTACATTGTCTTCAAAAAGAAGATGAAAGCAAAATGTTGAAAGATTCTACTTTCAAAAAATTCAGGCTTTCTCTCAGCTTGTGCCTATTTCCAGGCCTCACGCTCTGAGGGGCCGTGATGGATTTCCACTCGGCATCAGGGGACCTGGAATCGGCAGCTGGCGAGCAGCAACCGGGCGCCCAGCTGTAGACGTCAGACCCCCAGGAGGTCTGGGCTGAGCACTGCTCTCTGCCTAACTCTCCTTTCCCATCCCCACCCGAAAGGCCCCAGCTGGTCCCAGAAGGCGTGGTCCTCTCCAGGGCTGTGCACAGCAAACCAGTGCTTGAGGCCAGGCAGAGAGATCCCTAGCAGTGAGAAATACGAAATCTCAGTATTTGCGACTGTCTTTTAAACAGTTGTTCTAATAATAATGTCATGAAAATAGCACACAATAATTACAAGGAACAGGAAATTCCTTATCGTTCCCTCCCATGGTCCGTATCTACAGGAATTTTTTATTTACATAGCTTTGCTCTTGGGAGAAAAAATAAGTATAAACTTTATGGGAGACAATTTGGCAACATTAATCAGATGCCTTAAAGCCAGATAACCTTTGATACAGCTACTCCAAATTTAGAAGTTTAAGGTAAGAATATATTCAAGAGTGTAGGCAGAGATTTAACTTAAAAAAAAATGTTTATAACAGCAAAAGACTGAAAACCACCAGAAACCCAGCATGAGGGTGTGGATTAAATAAAATAATAAACTCATATGATAACATGTCATGCAGCCATAAAAGATGATGTGCCTTAATGACAGCAAAGATGTTTATATTGATTATTTAAGAAAAAAAAAAAAAGGCTCAGGTCCAAAATAAATATGCTACAGAATTCTAGGAGAAGAACTTTAAAATGTTAGAAAAGTTTTTCTCTGCAAATTGAAATTTGGGGATGCTATTTAATATCTACATTTCTACAGGTGTAAATCTAATTATTAATGATGAGCCTCTATGAATTGTATTATGAAGTGCTATCCGTATTCAAACGGCTGTACTTATGACCATGTGACCTACTGTGCTTACATACTCGGCCTTCGTCTTTCTTGTGTTCCCTCTTTCAGTGGAGGAAGGCTTTACACAGGCTGAACACCTTTCCTTAGCTCTTTTGTGACTCGAGGTAGGACAGGGGGCCTTTGCCACAGCCGTCTGGCTGTCCTGGGATTCCCAGACCTCTGGCTCCTTTGCCCTTGTGAGGTGCCGATTCACTGGGAGCAGTAACCCTGAGGTGTCCGTGAGGTTCAGGGCTGAGACTCCTCTGTTTTCTAGGATTCTCAAAGACTCCTGAAGAAGGGCCTACCCAGCTTTCCACCCTTCAGTTTGGGAGCCGCTTCTGCCCATCTCAGTTCAGGATCCACTCTCTGCACCCAGCAGGCAATACAGATGTCGACATGCTGCAACACGTCACACTGGGGAGGACATGCAACCCACAGCGACCCTGCCCCATTGTTAGCTTCAGGAAAATTAGAACTCCACAGTCCACAGGCGATTGAGAGAGAAGCACTACCCCCCCTGCCGCCGCTCCCGCCAGCCCTGTCTTTCCCACCCTGTTGTCTTTTTACCCCACAGGTTCTTTGACACAATTGATCCTCTCCCAGGAAAACCAGCTAAGAACACATGAAGCCAAGACCTGGCGTTTTTACGCTGTTTTTCAAGAGTGATAATCAACCGTGGTCTAAAATAGGTTTCCGTGCTGCTGCGTGTCTCTTCCCCTAGACGGTGAGCCCCCGGCCGGCTGGGGAGGAAGACCAGCAAGGCTCCGAGGAAGGCTCCTCCAGGCTGGGGCAGTTGGGGAAGTGTTCCTGGCTGATTCCCACTCCAGGCGCGCCACTGCCTGTGTCAGGGCTTTCTGGGTCTTCAGACCAGAACGACAACAAAAATCCTGGGACCTTTTACTAAAGAACTTAAACTGCCACTGGGGGAGCGGGGGGAGTGTGAAACTATTCTACTTTATCTGTCACAAGTGGCCCTCTCCCAGGGCAAGACGGTGGTCTAGACGCCTGCCCACAAAGCAGCACGGACCCCCTCTGGGGCCCTCCCCTATCTCCCCAGCCCCTGGTTGCGATGCCCCCAAGCAGGCCCTGAGTAATTTCCCCTTCTGCAGAAAAGCAGCACCTGCTGAAGGAGAACAGCAGAACGCCTATTCATTCTGGAAACAGCCTTTCACAGAAGCCCCACCTCGTAACAGTCCTTCCGGATTTAGGACGTCTCAGTTCCCTGGAGCAGGGGCACGGACTACAAAATAGAGACGCTAGATTCTGCGTACAGTTGCCTCCCCGACCTGCAGGGGATACATTCCAAGACCCCCAGTGGGTGCCTAAAACCTTGGATCATACTGAACCCGATATATACCTTTTTCCCTGCAAACACACACCAATGATGAAGTTTAATTATAAGTTAGGCACAGCTAGAAATGAACAACAATAACTTACACTAAAAAATCATAACAATATACTGTACTAAAAGTAATGTGAATGTGGAATTATTCGGTAAACTAGGGTGACCTGAGCACAAGCATTGCGACACCTCAGCCGCGGGTGTGGTAACCTCCGTGCAGCGCTGGACCGAGGGACGGTTCCTGCCCCAGCTGACACTGAGCCGGAAGGCGAGAGATTTCTTCCCTCTACTCAGAACGGCGTGAGATTTCAAACTCATGAATTGTTTATTTCTGGAATTTTCAGACAGCCATCGACCGGGGGTGGGGGCGAGTGAAACTGCAGAAAATGACAGTGCGGACAAGGCGGGGGGGGGACACGGTGGGAGCATTTCCCAGATGACTGTCCTGTGCTATGGAGCCGTGTCACGTGGGCTTCCCTTCCTTCCTCACCCACTTCCACGGTCACGTGAAGACAGAAATGTAACAAAACAGCTGTGAGCACCAAGTCAAGGACGACCCATGACTTTCCCTGCATGACCTTGGTTCTTAAAACCGTAACTCATTATCCAATGCACTTGCCCTTGTAGGAGTGCATTGGATAATGAGTTACGGCTTCATCTCCTTCAGGGCTGCAAGCTCATCTCGATTTATTTGAGTTCCCACTCTTCACTGAGTCTAAAGATTTAGGTGACAACATCCTGAGTAAGCTCTAGCCTCCTCAGCTGTGAAAATTTAACAGCTCAAGAAACCTGAACCTGTACTTCTGTTCTTGGTACTGGATTGCGGCAGCCCCCTTTGCAAGAGATTTCATTTGGAAAATGTCTATTTGCTCGAAAACAAACAGACAAAAAAAGCAACGTGGCTGCAACTACTGTGAAGCCCTTTGCAACCAAATGTCTAATAGGAATGATAAAGAACCCAAGGCATACATTCCCATTTCCTCGAAGCTATTTTAGGATTCAGCATAAACAATGTCAGAAGGTATCAGCGTGTTTTCTCCAGGAAACCAAGTCACTGAGGTCGAATGAGCACTGTTTGCTGCCCTCCGTAGCTTTGTGCAGGTCTAGTGGTTTTAAGGGAAAGAACGCTAAAAATAACATATTTGCTACTGTGGGTCACGGACTGTGGTAGAGACTAAAAACATACAGTATTACACTTACTTCTCACAACAACAACCTGAGTTAGGTATTATCATCCAGTGGGTTTTAAATCGTGCCTAGAGGTTATAGCGAGTGGATACGAGTGCTGAGATCTGGGCCCAGGTCTGTGTAACTGTACAGCAGGGCTCCTCAACAGAGATACTATCGACATCTGGGGCTAGAGAGTTGTTTGCGGGGGGCGGGGGCTCCCTGTGCACTGTAGGACGTTTTGCAGCCTCCCTGGCCTCTACCCACTAGATTCCAGTAGCACCCCCTGAATGTGACAACCCACAATGTTTCCAGACATTGCCACATGTTCCAGAAGAGGAGTGAAATTGTCCCCAAGTGAGAACCACAGCTCAGGAATTAGGGATCCGAGTCCAGATGGCCCTCCTGCCCTCCGGTGCAAATTTTCCTCTCCAAGGTCGATTTCTAAAACCTTCCTCATTTTTCCTTTTCTGATTTTTTTATTTGAACACGTTAACTTACGACGATAACATGTGTGTTGTAGCAGATGAAATTATGTAGTAACTAGGTATAATACACCCAATATCATCCTTTCTTCTCCCCGTGTCTACACCCCCCTCCTTGTCCATTCCTGGTTGGTCATGGGAGAGAGTCATGGCGAATCGCTCTATTTCCCCGTGTCTCTCCTCAACCAGAACACGCATTTCCTGTTGGGCAATTTGGAGACCTCCTGCCTCTTCAAGGCATGGGAAGTATTCTGGAAAGAGGACACTAAATGACAAATGCCCACATTTACAGATGGGGTTTGGGGACCTTGAACAGGGGACTCTAACTCTGTCAGGCCTGACCCACTGACCTCACCTGCCACTGGGCCCCCTTGCATAACTCAGCCTTTGGATGAGCAAGGAAGTGAATGTTGCTTAGGAGAACCGCCCCCACTCTTGCCCTGGGGCCCTAGGAGGCGCCTGACCTGATTGGCAGCCACGAGTGAGCTCCAGCCAGTAGCATTTAGAGGCTGTTTGTTTCATTTCTGCCTGGGAGGTGGCACCCCAGGCTGGTCCTTGGGGAGGAATGCTCCGTGGCAATCTGCAGAGACGCAAGTGTGCCTCCTTCACTTACTAAGAGCTTGCTCTCCTGCTGCACCCCACTCCCACTGCACCCCACTCCCACTGAGACTGCAGCAGAGGCCTGGTAGGGGAAGGTCTCTGGGGAAAACGATGCTCTGTATTCCAACAGCACAATCCCTCCCCCGTCCGTTCACAGACAATGTGCGTGAGGATGTACACTTCCCCTCTAGACTGGGAAGCATCTGGGGGGGGGGGCGCAGGAAGTCCCAGAGAGTAGCTGAGAGAGCAGGAAATTTTCTGCTTTGGAAAGCGATGGGAGTTCTGCTCTGGGGGAAAGAGTGTATCCCTTCACCAGGGCTGGGATCAAATCCGGCCGGCCTCCAGAGAAGATTAACCACCCGCAAAGGCATCAGGACATTTTCCTGAGGGCAGGTAGTAACACTTGACTTAAAAAAAAAAGAAAACTTTTTAGGGAGAGGAAGGGGCCCTGGATGCCTTCCATCTGGAGGGGCCATCAAGGTAGGTAACTGACCAACTTAGACGTGAGATGGCCCAGCTTCTGCATTTTGGGTGCCCTTTGCGCAGAAGCGTAAACTCTGGGGGGCCCAGAGGTGCCCACCACATCGTCTTTCCACGCCCTCGACATCTCCTACACCCAGCTCAGAGTACCTGGGGTTCCTCCAGGTGTTCGTCAAATGACTGACGAGGAAACGAGGGAATAGACGAGTGAGAATGAACGAACGAACGAGCGAACGAGGCAATTCCTGCTCGGTCCTACCGCCGGCCTTTTCCATCGATCCTCCAGGAGAGACCGGGAACGCCTCCCCGGCTCCCCACAGCCCCGCCCCGCCCCGCCCCGCGGGCGCTCACCTTGTGCTGCTTCCACACGGCCCCCAGCGGCTTCGCCTCGTGCTGGCTGTGCCGGCCCTCCTCCAGGCACAGGTAGCACACCGGGGCCCGGCAGCTCACGCAGTACATGCTGTAATGCTCCATGTCGTGCTCGGGGCACGTGGGGGACTTGCGGGCCGCGCCGCCCCCCGTCGCTCCGGCGCCCGCGCCCCCGGGACTCTTGCAGCCGCCGCCTCCGCCGGGGGCGCCCTGGGCCGTGCCCGGGGACGCAGAGGCGGCCTCGGCGGGCGCCGGCGGCGGCGGCGGCTGCACCAGGCGATGCTTAGCGAAGGGTCCCCGGGACGGATGGCACTTGAGCTGGCAGGCAGCGCAGTAGAGCACGTCGCACTGCTCGCAGAGCGTGGCGGCCGGCTCCGGCGGGGTGCGGTCGCACAGCTGGCAGATGGCCACGGCCGGGGCCGCGGGCGCCCCCTGAACCGCCCCGCGGCCCTGCTGGTACCGGTGCACGATGGCCTCCAGGAGCCGGTTGCGCTGGAAGCCGCGGAGGCCGCGGTGGTCCAGGGAGGCGCTGCGGTGGCACTGCGGGCATGTGATGGAGCTGGAGGACGAGGACAGCGAGGAGCAGGCGGCACCCCGGGCCGCGGCGGCAGAGGAGCCCGGCGGCGCGGGCACCATGGGCAGCACGCGGACCCCGTTGGGGGACTTGAGGCTGGGCGTGTAGGAGCCGTAACCGCTGTCCGTCTCACTGTACAGGCTCAGCTTGTCCGCGTGGTCCCCGCCACCCGCCGCCCCGCCGCCCAGGCCGCTGGCTGCGCTGCCTCCCCCGCCGCTGCAGGCCGGGCCAGCCGCGGCATCGTGGTCCAGAGGGGGCGCGGCGGCGGCGGCGGCCGCCGGCAGCCCCGGGCCCCGCGAGTGCAGGAGCGGCTGGGGCAGGTGCTGCTCGCCGTCCGGCGTCTGCACCGCGATGGTGCGAGCGCAAGGCAGGCAGACGTTGTGGGAACAGGGCAAGATGATGGGCTCCCGAAACAGCGAGCCGCACACGGGGCACTTCAGCTCCTCCTCCATCGCGGCGCGGGCAGGCCGAGCTGCTCAGGTCCCGGGGGCGGAACGGTCCAAGCTCTGGAGACGGGCGCGGGGGAACCAGCCTGGTTAGCTCCGGCGGCACTGAGGCGGGAGCATCCCACAGGCAGGACTGCTGCACAGCTCGGGGGCACGCCCCTCTCTCTGTTCTGGGGCCACCGCCCTAAGACGGCGGGGAGCGGGAGAAAGGAGGGGGTGCTCACCTCTACCCAGCGAGGCCCCTGCACCAGCGGCTTCACCCCGCGACCAGAGTCCGGGGCCGCTCGGCCGCCCCAGCTGTGGCCCGGAGGCACTCCAGGTGATGAATCAGCACTGGCGCCCGCGGCGGCTGCGGCGCGCGCGTCCTCTCCGCATCAGGAGCAGCGGCCGGGCTGCCGTTCGCTGGCTTTCCAGCTCCCAGCCCTCGGCTCCAATGAGCGGCTGCCCAGGGAGCTCCTTTTGCCCCCGCCCCGCCCCCAGTCGGGGCGCTGTGTAGGTGAGAAGGCGGGCGAGCAGGCCTCTTGGCAGTAGGGCTGCGATCAGCACCACGCACCGGCGGACAGCTCCCGGAGCCCGAGGTGGAGCCCCGGCTGCAGGCGAGAGGACTGGGGGGCCGCCCGCCTGCCGGGTGGGTCGCTGAGCGGGCGACTCTCTCCGCGGGGCCCCGCGGGCCGGGAGACCTTCGTTCACCTCCCTTCCTGGCAGCTGCTGGTGCGGGCCAGATTCGCCTTGCGCTTTCTCCCTCCGGGGAAAGACCCGCTTCTCCGGGTCCCCGCTGCTGCTCCGGCGGCGCCTCTGACCTTGGCCGCGCGGCTCCGCAGCCGGCGGGCGGAGGACGAACGCCCGGCCGGCCCGGGGATCCCCTCCCCGCCTCCCTCTCGCCTCGGCGGCTTCCTCCCCGCGCGGCGCGCCGAGGAGTTGTAATTTCCAGAGCAGAGAGTGGTGGGGGTGGGGAGAGGCGTCAGCTCAGCGAATTGGGGCTCTCCTCTTGCTGCCAGGGAAGTCGAGGGGCAATTGTGAGGGTTTTGCAGAGAGGATCATTGTTAATAACGATCTATTATGGGGACGGGGATTGCGTGTGGAGTCAGGGCTACGCCCCGCCCCGCCTCGCCCCTGCCATCACCTGCCCTGCCCACTCCCGCGCCCCCACCCACCGCCATAAAGGGCAATCACCGGGGCCCCCAAAGCCAGTTGTTTGCACATGGGCAGGGGGCCGCGGTTTGACAGTCGCTTCCTAAACCCGTGACAGAGCGAAAGATGCCAGTCACAAAATGTCGGACACCGGAGTCAGAGGGCGAGGTTTTATTGTACGGGAGCCACAAGCCTTTTTGTCTCCGCTCCGCGCCGGAGCGAGGTCGGTCGTCTGTGCGGACTGAGGGAGGACACCCGGTGGGATTCACGACGTTCGCTTTCCCGGCGAAACCTGGCAATGCGCCCCTTCAGGCTCCGGGGCCTCGAAACCGCGCGCGCGCCCCGGCCATCCCCGCCCTGCTGCGGGCCCCCGCGGGGCGCGGCGGGCGGCCAGTCGGCGAGCGCGGAGGTTGGTTTTATGAATGGATAAATCTCCACGTTCGGCGACGCCAGCCCGGAGCGGCGGGAACAGCCTCCCACCCGCGCAGCTCCGGCGGCTTCGCCCGCGCGGCGGTGTTGTCCCCGCCGCCGCGGGAAGAGCGCGTGCCGAGGCGAGGGCGCGGCGCGCAGCCGGCTCTGCCCACAGAGTTTCGGGCTGGCACGAGACAGACACACGTTAGGAACCGTTTGTTTAAAAACGACAGGAATACTGAAGTCACGCCTCCCCCTCTTGTCCCGGTCTCCGTTCTCCAAACAAAGGCAGGACGAGCTCCGCCGCACGAGACCCGCAGGCTCAGCTTCAGCCGGCCGCCGGGGGCGGCAGCAGCACCGGCTGGCGGGTCACCGCGGGAGAGAGCTGCAGCGCCGGTGGAAGCCCGGAGCCCAGGGGACGGAGCCGGCCCGCAGAGGGACCAGTGCGGGGAGGTCGTGGCCTTGCACTCGTGAGCACGGTCCGTCCGGCCCAGAGCTCCGGGAGACAGGACTCTGGGTGGAACCCTCGGTTCCTTTTCAAAGCGCACGCCCCAGCCCAGGACCGTGCTTCTGCTTTCGCAGTGCCCGCCCCTGCCCTCTGTGGAGGGAATACGATACTACTCGTGTGAGAACCAAACACAGTAAATACCGGTTGCACGCCCTACTTTCCGCTTCAAAACCCTGTGATTCTTCGGTTCGCACTGGCTTGTGTTGAGCTGGGAGAGGAGACCAGCTGAGTGCCAGGTGCAGGCAGCGCCCAGAGGTAAGAGACCTGACTCTCCTTCCCCTCAGCACCCAGAAGCTTGGAGCAGTTCTTTCACCAGGCCTGTGTCCCCAGGTGGAAGAGGGCCACACCCTGGTCCTAGGTCGCCTTCTATAGACAAAGCCGCCACGCGCTGCACCCTTCCTGCCCGTGGCACTGTGATGAGCCCCAGGAAAGTCGCTGCAGTGTTGCTTCTTCGTGTCCCGCCGGAGATGCTGGGGCACAGGTGTAGGTAGGTAGGTCTGTGACTCAGTGCGCTTAAAGATGCATTTCTTGCGATTCTACCATCCACGTCACTCACCCCAGCCCAGCCCAGCCTCCCGGTGTCTACAAAAAAGTAATAATCTTGTGTGGTCCTACTGTGAACGGGTCTGCCACCAACTCGTCGTATACCTGAGGCCCACTGTGCTTTGCCATTTTCAGACCAAGGTAAAGGGCTTGGGGCGGAGGTGGGGGAGGTGGGGAGCCAGCCAGGAGGGTTAAATCCTTCCCTGTGCAGAAGGCCCTGCAGTTTCAGCAACTCTGTTCCTGAGGGGGAGCACGATTTTGCTTCCCAGGGAGGAGGAGCGACCTCATAGAATACATCATAATTCTACACCTTAGTATCGCTCACATTCACCCCATCCCCACCACCCCGATTTCATTCAGCTTAGCCTTGGATGGCCCTGTTGCTAAGACACTGCTCATGTTGCGGGGGCGGGGGGGGGGAGGTGGGGAGTGGCACCCCACAGCTGCTTTGTATGAGCTGAGGTTACACAGCCAGTCCCAGTGCCATGCTATATATAACCATCGTTATTAAGAGCTGTCAACACCATCTATAAAAATCCTTCTTTCCTTCCCAACTGTGTCAGGAACCATATGTATAAAGAAAAGTCACTTTATTTCTCTGATCCTTAGTTTTTTCCTGTTATAAAATATATGGATAGAATTCATCCAGAAGTCTCTATATATTAGTTTTTAAGAACGATGCATCCCACTTAATAAAAATGACTCTCATGAAGAAATTAGACCATAAGATTTGGTTTCCATATATTCATTCCTTGAGCCTCTTTTATATCATTAAAGGCTGGGCCATGCAGGGAGTGAGGCAAGTAGTAATACTTACACCTTCACGTAGAGAGGGGGAGGAGAAAGCAAACTCTCCCGTCTCTTCTTACAAGGGCACTAATCCTGCTCAGGAAGGCTCCATCCTCATGACCTAATTACCTCGTGGTACTACCACATTGGGAGTCAGGACATAGAAATACCCCATTTTGAGGGAGCACCAACATTTAGCCATAGTGCATTGTGAAATTACATTCTCATCATAGCCTCATTCAATCCGCACAGCAACCCTGAGAGTGGGCACCAGCGCATTTCCTCTGTTGTACGACGTCCATGATTTTACATTGTAATGTGGAGATCAGGAAGTATGTCTATTGCGACTGACACGTGCTTCTCCTCTTCCCACCCTCACCTTGAAAATTTCTTATTAAGTCTGTGGTGCATCTTGCAATCAGCTTAGAATCATGGAAATATTTGATCATTTCCATTTTACAGACAAGGAAACTGAGATGGGGAAACTCGAGGTCTGGCAACTTGTCCTGGTGGACCTAAAACTGGTCTGGCTTCCAGGTCAAAGCATTTGCCTCTAAGCCACAGTTGCCAATGGGGGCTTCCCTCCCAGCTTTGAGTGGATAGCAGAGGGGAGCTCTGGAGTGCGGGCTTGCCATGCTCGGTCCTCACCCAGGGCCACTGGACGTGTAGTCCTCTCTGCCTTCCCAGGCTGCCCTTGCTCACCCTCCAGGTTAGGCACCTTTCTTAATGTGTTCCTGGAAGCACCTGTATTGTCCCTCTGCAGCCCTAGCATCACCTGTCATGTTCACGTGGGCATCTTCCACTTCCAGGCAGTGTGCTCCTAGAGGACTGCGACTGAGTCTGTCTTGTTCCCCATGCTGTGCTTCCTTTGCCACAGCCTGGCTCTCACCAGGTTATCCGTCGTTGTGGACCAACGGACTGCCCTAGTTTCAAGAATATCCATCCCCGTAACCTTCCCTGAAAAGCTCTTGTGGAAATAATTTTCTTTCCTGTAGAAGATATCAGTGGGTCCACCAGGAAATTTTCTTTTTAATGATCATGTTCAAATAGATTGTTCTGTTTTTGTTCTTGTGTGTGTGTGTCTTTTTCCCTTAATATCCTTTCCTTACTTTGATCTTCTTAGTCTTTTTTAAAAAGATTTTATTTATTTATTTTTAGAGAGGGAGGGGAGGGAGAAAGAGACAGAGACAGAGAGAGAGACAGAGAGAAACATCAATGTGTGGTTGCTGGGGGCAGTGGCCTGCAACCCAGGCATGTGCCCTGACTGGGAATCGAACCTGTGACACTTTGGTTCACAGCTTGAGCTCAATCCACTGAGCTACACCAGCCAGGGCTGATCTTCTTAGTCTTTAACCTCATGACTTCTACTTGGTTTTCTCTCCCTTGGTCATCTCCATTTCTACACTAAACTACTTGTGGGTCTCCGAAAGATGGCTTCATTTTCAATTTCTGGCTGTGAACATAAGGACCATCCTAGTCATCTCTATTTCCCATTGCTCCTTTTCTATTACAACAGCAGCATTTGGACACATCTGAAGAGCACATTGGTAATTGACCCCCCACAGGGCCCTGGCATCGGGCAGAGAAGAACGCTGTCCGGGTTCCTTCGAGCTCCAGGTTGGTTTATGCTCAAGGGTCCCCCAGACACTCCAGAGGCAGGACAGTGTTACTTCTCCTCCCAAAAGAGCACGAATAAAGTTAAATAATTTAATCCAGACTAAACAGCGACTTATAAGATAAAAAATCAATCTGTTTTGCTCTTTGAATCTCATGTGAAATAGAATGCAATTTAAAGCTTTTTTCAGCTAAAAAATAGATGCTGTGATCCTAAGCATAAAAATCTCTGAAACAAAATTTTAAATGAAAGCCTACACTATTTTTCTTTTAAATTACTTTTGTTTGTTTTTGCAGTGTAAGAAGATCTAGTAAATTTAGTAAAATCTATAGCATAGGCACCATATGGTCTAAAGTAGTTTGCATTTAACTTAGAAGAAAGTGGCTACATGCACCACTATGCACAGCACACACTGGAGCTCCTTTGTGGCCAAGTTAATGAGGAACAATTATCACTAGCAACACAAAGTATCCTCTCCAGGGTGTGCAATTGGCTTATTTTCTGGAAGACATATTCTATAGAGACATTTTTTTTTTAATTTATTGTTAGACAGAGGGGAAGGGAGGGAGAAAAACATCAATGTGTGGTTGCCTCTTGTGCACCCTTACTAGAGACCTGGCCTGCAACCTAGGCATGTGCTCTGACTGGGAATTGAACCAGTGACCCTTTGGTTTGCAGACCAATGCTCAATCCACTGAGCCACACCAGCCAGGGATATAGAGGAATCTTAAAAATCAGCCACCTTCCCCTTCAAACATCCTTGTTTTGTACTTAGCAATCTTCTGTTTTAACTTTTGAATACCAAATAATGATCACCCCTTCTGTAATTCTGAGATGACTCTACTTTCCAGATGAGGAGACCGGGCCTTGAAAAGCCTGCTCTGCTCTCACTGTCTCCTTTGCAGGCAAAAGGGTTTAGAATCAAATCTAGATGAAGCAAATTGATTCCAATTTACAGGACTCTTCCTATACCCAGGGCATCTTTGTAATGCATGGAAACTAACATTATTACCACAAAAGCAGTTTGGGTTTCAAATATTCCCCGTGGTTACAAATCTCAGCTATGAGAATTGTAATAGGAACTGTGGATTTTCAACTGCATGGGAGGTTGGCACCCCTAACCCCTTGTTGTTCAAGGGTCAATGGTACTGGACATTTTCATGGAATCCTTTCATGTATTATGATCTAGTTTGATCTTTACAGCAACACGGACTAGCCTGGGAGATGGTGAAAGTAGAGGGTGGGCCTTGACCCACCAGGTAGGTTCTCCCCAGCCGTGCTAACACAACTTGATCCCGAGCCTAGGCACGCTGTTTATTCCAAGGGTGGGCCACTGACCAGGCTCGGCCAATCAGAATCTTCCCTTCCTGGAACCTAGACTCAGAACCCAGACAAAGAATCTGGATGGGTCTTTAACACTGAAGTCAGGGAGCTGTTGAAGCCTTAGAGAACGAAGTGGAAATGCAGAACCAGAGCTGGGAGAGGGCCTTCTGAGAGCCCTTCAGCCTTGCAAGATTCTAAGACCCAGTTATACTCCTGTCCTTGGATTCCATACAATACCCCTCTACCCTCGTGATATTTTGATACCTTTACTTTCCTTTAAGGGCTCCACACAGAGCTCAGCAAGGTGAGATTGGGTTGACCCATCTGCCGATTGCAATGTATAAGACAATGACCTTGTTTCATCGGGTACTTCAGTTGCCTCCGTCTGCATGTTAGAATTTCTCTGCCACAATTTGTTTCTGTAGGATCCTGGCCTTGACTATTCACTGGTTTTGCTCTTTTCATTCTGGGATGTTGTTTTCTACCCATAGCTTGACCTTTTTATCTGTTAAGCTTCCCCTCCCTCTTTGTTCTCGCTCTCACTGCCAACGCTAATGGGCCCTGACTTCCCTTGGTTGGCCTCCCGCTTCCTCTCTCTGACCACCGCAGGAGCCACAGCTCCACGATGTCCTTGCTCTCCCCACTCAATGTTCTCCTAGACAAAAAATCAATGGGAGGTGAGAATACTCTTGGTTGTGCCTAAATGTATAGCAGCTTCCCATATGAAAACAAAGGGCAAACTCCTAAGGTATATAAACTGTAAAGTGCCTTACATGGGGCAACCAGCTGGATCCTTGGTGGGAATAAGGAGCATCAGAGAAGAAGGTGTGGAAGGTGGCATGGAAGTGCTTTCAGACCCTGACACCTTGACTCACCCACCTCTCCTGCAAGGATCTACCAGCAAAGGGAAGGACCACACGGGCTCCGGGCAGAGCATCTTCTCTGTGGCAAAGTGCTGAAGACCACCGGCTCTACCCCATTCACTAGCCCACATCATGACATCATGACTTTAGGACAGAGAATGTACTCACTTCAGTGGACTATAGTTTCTTTCTTTCTTTCTTTCTTTCTTTGAGAGAGGGCAAAAGAAGGAGAAGGAGAAAGAGAGAAATATCGATGTGTGGTTGCCTCTTGCATGCCCCCACCTGGGGACCTGGCATGTGCCCTGACTGGGAATCAAACCAGTGACCCTTTGGTTTTCAGGCCAGCAGTCAATCCATTGAACCCCACCAACCAGGGGTGGACTATAGTTTCTTAACATCAGTCATATGTGACTTATTTATACTTAAGCATCCCTCAGGTATTGGTAGAAATTTGACAGACCCCCTGGGTCCTGGGGCGGCATGGAGGCTCAGAGTATGCGCTTTGGAGCTGGACTTCATGGGACAGAATCCTGGCTCTAGTTGGAAAAATTTGCCAAGATGCTCAGCCTCTCAGAGACTTGGGTTTTTCAACTATAAAATAAAGGTAATAACAATATATACCTCAAAGGGTTGAGACTCTTAACACATATAAACCATTAAGAAAACCAAACATTAAGAAAAGTGGGTGGTAAATAGTGCCCAACAGGCATTAGATAGTATTACTCACTTACTTTTCTGCCACCAACATATGTTATATCACTGATTCTCAATACATATTGGTGAAGAAATGAACTTCAGGGAGACCACATGGCTGGAGGGTAGGACTGTGTTTGAGAAGAGTATCCTGTGTGAGTCAGAAGAGGGGACAAAAGAGCCATCAGAACCGACCTATCAGGAAATGGGTAAAATATCTACAGAAAATACAGTCTCTGCTCCTGAGGAGCTGGGTGTCTAAGACAGATATCACAGTCAGAGCAAAGAAAACATGGAAGCCATGAACTTGCTAAAAATAGAGAACAAGTTTTCTTTTTTTAACAAAAGAAAAAGAGAGACTTTAAAATATGTATCCTATGTGTAGCTTAAGAGTTAAGGGCATTGATTTTAAAGCTCTTAGGGAAACAATGCTAAATAAAGCTAATTTCCTTATATGTCATAATTGACTAATACTTGTATATCTTTTATAAATAGGTAACTGGGTAATATTTTGATATATTAACCAAAATAGTTTCCATACATTTTCAATAGTTCTCAATACAAAGCTTCTCCTGCACATTGATCTTTCCTTCTCTTTCTCCCTTCCACTCTCTCTAAAAAATAAATTAAAACACACTTGTTTTAAATCATAGTTTTAGAAGATCAGTTTGCATCAGTTTTTCCTGCCTCCAGAAGAAAACAAAAACCAACCACACAAAACACCCCTTAAAGGAAGAGAAAAGAGAAAGGAAAATAGAGAGCCGAGATATCGGTGCATCACCGGGGAGGCCTCACAGGCCTCTGTTTTCAGAATGACCCTGTGGGAAGGGTGCAGGGACAGCAGACACCTCCTGCGAGTCAGGGGGCCTGAGGGCAGGGGAGTCAGAGCCTTCATTTCTGGGAGTGCATTGAAAAACCATGTGCTTCACGCAGGGCCGTGGTGGGTGAAAAGCCAGGAGGGCTGAATTGACCCTCTGCTGTGTCCAGACAGACAGCCCAGCTGGGTCTCTGCTCTCCCCACACGTGTTTCAGGCCCACCAAAATGTTTGTGTGCTGTGGGAAGGCCCCTGTTGTGACTCAGACTTAGCTCAGAACACTGGCAAACCTAAAGCAGCTTTGCAGTCAGAATCTACGGGAACTGAATGACAGAAGGTGTGGGGGTGGGGGGCTCCGGCCACAGAGTCCCCCTGGCCACAACAGATGAGAATAAGTCTACCAAGACATGATCTGCTTGGGAAGGAAAGGTGGCCGATCTCTCAAAGGAGAAGGGCCAAGAGCCCATTCTTCAATAGGCTTTTATTGGGTTTGTTTACACAAGAATTCAGGTAAAGCTCATTAATCATTGCCAGGAAGTAAGGATCAAACAATAGATAACAAAGAACTCTGAGGGCCTATTTTGAGTCAGGGTCAGATAGCTAAAGAGCTGTAAAACTTTGAGGAACAAACTTACTTCTTGTTTGGACCTTTATCATTTAATTGAGAGCATTCTAAACAAAGCAGGTTTCACAGGATTTTACATATTCTTTCTCAGGCCTGATCCCCTGGGGAACCCGCACTTTCCAGCACAGGGCTGCACCACCCTGTCATTGTTTCAGGCTTAGGTGGAGCAAGGGAAGTAAGGCAGCCAAGAGATTAGGAGATTTCTCACAGACAATGAGGACTCAGGCTTTGTCAAAGCCGAGGGGCAAGGGTCCATCACCCCCTTTTGCTGTAGCCCCCAAAGTCCTTGGCAGCCTCCCATGTGATCGTGCCTGTCTTAGATCATTCCCCCCCTTGGGGAATCTTACTGGTCATTGGCTAACCGACCAAGCATTGGGGGCCAGTTATGGATGAAGTAAAAGGATCACAAGTGGCACTCCTGCCAAGGAGATAAGCTTTTGTCTCCTTGGTGGCTTATGGTCCAAGGTCGCGCTCCCTTAGCCTTAGCCTTGGTGAGGGTTACAGCTTCTGAAACCAGGCAGGGAAGTTCCCAACAAGAAGGCAGACTGGAAACCATATGTCTCAGCCAATGACGAAGTGAGTGAGGATGATGGCTTATAAGTGGAGAGTCCTAGTCCCCTTACTCAGACACGCAGTCTCATGACGAGCCCTCCAGAGCTTGAGCTAACCCCAGGGAGCAGAGGAGGAAGGCAGAAGGCGTTTGCCTGGAAATGACTGAGAGGACACTTAGTGGTGGTAAAATATATATTTCCATCATCCAGCAGCACGGTGGCTGAAACAGAAACTCAATTCACTTCCAGAGGCAATAGCAAAGTTACCGTTCTCGTTCCCCTAAGTTTCTGGAATGAGATTTGTATCCAATTCATATCCTTCCCTAATTAATCATCATGACCCCCCTGTAAAGTGAAATGGTGACCACACCACTGTGTGGATGAGGATGGAAGGGCTGGGAAACTTTAAGCAACTGCTCAAGCCCACTTGGCCATGAACCGGTGGGACTAAAATGTAACCCACACTTTCTAATTTCATATCATCGTTTATTTGAAAATGCTTGCATAACTGTTATGCGCCAGGCACCCTTAGCAAAGGAGACAGAGGTAATTCCTAACTTTGTAGGCTTTCTAGGCCAAGTGGAGGACACAGAAATGTTAAACATGCAGTAAACAGCACCTGTGAGCATGCTTGCCCCAGGAGATCTGGATATTTGGTTCAGATTGGTGACTCCACATCATCTGAAAGCCTCAATCACTTCACCAAGTTTTTAGGAGCTCGCAGTGAGCTGACACTGTGTCACCTCTGCCTGTGGCTCTCTGCTCCAACATGTCATTTCTGTTCCTGACTCATGTCGCATTGTCCTATCGGCATGTCTTGAGTTTCCTCCAAGTGCACTCACCCTTCTCTCCAGCTCTGAGCTCATAGTTTGAATCAAGACGTGGGTTCTTTTTACACCTGTGCCTTGTTGTTCTGGCTAAGCTTCTACTCGAACCCTCTGACCGGCTCAGAGGAGTCAAATTCTGGTGCTGCTGAGGCTCCACACAGCTCCTTGTAGCCCCCACCCTCCAGTCCCACATGAACGAGAGGTCTAGCTCACCAGAGAGTCCAGAAGGACCACATGGGATGCGGCTCTAGGAGTGTGGGGCAAAGTCACGTGATCTCACGTAACTGCCAGTAACTGGAGAGGCAGGAGGAAATGAGGGGGAGTGCAGATTGTGGTGCTTTAAGGTGTGGGCTGTCATCCCAAGGGCCGTCACCACAAATAACATAATGCGGGATAACGGAGTCAATAGTGAAGGTAAGTGGACCCATTTAAAACATCTCAGTTCAAAAGGGGGCAAATAAGGAACAAATAGCAAGATGGCCGATGTCACCGCAGTCATATTAACAATGACATCAAATGCTCATGTTCTGATCCTGTCAGTGAAAAGGCACAGATTGCTAGGGTGGATTAAGAAAAACAAGAAATGCATTTATTATTATTATTGTTATTTATTATTATTATTTTAAGAAGTGCCCTTTAAATTTATAAACATAAATGGATGATAAGTAAAAGTATGTGAAAAGATACATCATGTAAATACTACGGAGGAGTGTCATGTGTCACCCCAAAATAGGTCACTTTGGCATATTAATTATTTTCCTTTAAAGTTATTTGAGAAACAGCCGGGGCAAGAGGGACACTCTGACCCTTCCTTGGCCCCCTGAAAGTAGCAGGTCAAGCTGCCATGGAAAAGGTACCCCCCCCAGTGCCAGGAGAATAAGGGTATCCTCCATCACAAGAGGTAGGCAATGCGGGGCTCAGAAGGCTGTAGAAACAAACCGCATTACTTCATCACTAATTTACTGCCCAAGACCAGCCTTGTCCTGTGGATTCTTTACAGATTTACTGCTGATCTGAAAGCTGCCTGCTGTGGTCACTTCTCTGAGTCTCGTGTTTTTATGGGCTTCTGCATGTCCGAAACCACATTTCTTTCTCTCCTTTTAGCCTGTCTTGTGTTAATGTCATTATTAGACCCCCAAAGAACATAGATGGGAAGAAGGAAAAAGATTTCCTCCTGCACAATACTAACTAAAATAAAGCTAGAGGAGCTGTGCATTGAGACAAAGTACACTCAGAATGAGACATTTTAGCAGAAAGACAGAAGATTATGATATAATTGGAAAGGGGTGAATTCAAGAAAACAAAACAATTCTAAATGGGTATGCAGAGTGTAATAGCAGAGTTTGGAAACATCTCCACAGAAAAGGACAGAGTTGGAAAGGAAACAGACAAATCTACAATTACATTGGGCAAGTTTAACACACCTCTCCAATGGATGCAGCAAATAGACAAAATATCAGTGAGGGTATAGAAGACTGAACTATTAATCAGTCTGATGTAACTGACGTTTATAGAACGCTCAATCCAACATTAGCACAATATGTAATCTTTTCAAGTGCACATAAAATATTTTATCAAAATAATCCATATTCCGGGCCATAAAACAAATATCAATAAATTTAAAAGAATTCTAGTCATATCAATTATGTTTTATGACCACAATAATACAAAGATACCTGGAAAATTCACACACATTGAAAACTAAATAAACATGAATAAAAACTCTTCTAAAAATTTTACAGGACATAGAAAAACCAAAAAGAAGATTAACAAGTATTTTGAACTAAATGGAATTAAAATACAACATATCAAAACTCCTGTGAAACAGTGAGAAAGCAGTAATTAGAAGAAAACTCACAGCACCAAGTGGCCATACCAGTAAAGAAATGTCTTAATCAATGACCTCAGCTTCCGCCTTAGAAAACTAGAAATAGAAGGGTAAATCGTAACCAAACTAAGCAGAAGAATGAAATAATAGAGATAAATGAAATAGAAAAAATAATAGAAAAAAATCAATAAATCTAAAAGTTGCTGCTTTGAGATTAATAAAATTGATAAACTCCTAGCAAGACTGCTCAGCGACAGAGAAGGAAAAAGAGAGGAGACACTGCTGTAGATCCCTAGTTATTAAAAAGTAATAATGAGCCCTGGCTGGCATAGCTCAGTGGATTGAGCATGGGCTGCAAACCAAAGCATTGCAGGTTCGATTCCCAGTCAGGGCATATGCCTGGGTTGCAGGCCACGGCCCCCAGCAACCGCACATTGATGTTTCTCTCTCTCTCCCTTTCTCCCTCCCTTCCCTCTCTAGAAATAAATAAATAAAAATCTTTTAAAAAAAGTAATAATGAGGTTATCATGAACAATTTTATGCCAGTGAATTTTATAGCCTTGATGAGAAGCACAAATTCTTTAAGAGACCCAAACTACTCAAGAAGAAATAGACAACCTGATTAGTCTGGGATCTAGTAAATAATTCTACGGGCATATAATAATTTTATTAAATGAACTCGTAATTACAAACTTTCTTAAGAGAACACTCCAGGCTCAGATGGCTTCACTTAGTAAAGTCTACCAAACAGTGAAGAAATAACAGAAAACTTACACAAGCGTTTCCAGAAAACAGAAGGCGATGCAACGCTTCCGAGTTCACTCTATGAGACCAGCGCTGTCCTGATGCCCAAACAAGGCAAAGATCCTACAGGGGAAACAAGTTACAGACCAATGTCCCTCATGAGCACAGTCCTTAAAAGAATTCCCTTAACAAAATATTGAAGAGTTTTACTCAAACTCTTCAATACATAAAAATGATAATACCATATTTCATGACCAAGTAGGTTTTTCCCCCAAAATGCAAGTCTGTTTCAATATTAGAAAACTAATCAATATGATTCATGCTATTGCTACACTCAGAAAGAAAAAACTATGATCATATCGACAGATGAAGAAATAGCATGAGACGAAATTGAAGACCCACACAGGATTCAGAGCTCTGGGCAAGCTAAGGACGGCAGGAACTTCCTCTGCCCAGGAAAGGGCATCGATGGCAAGCCTACAGCTGACAGCGTATTTAACGGTAAAAAAACATATGTTTTCCCCTTAGGTCCAAGAATAAGGGAGGGAAGGCCTTTTACCACTTCTATTTAGTACTTTCCTTGTGGTCCCAGTCAGTGCAATAAACCAGGAAAAAGAAGTTAAAGGCTGACAGATTAGAAGGAAAAAGGTAAAACTTTATTTGCATATGACATGACCATAGACATAGAAAATCCCAGGAATCTACTGAAAAGCTACTAGAACTAATCAGTGGGTTTAGCGATGTTGCTAATGTACAATCTTAGATACAAGATACAAATATTAATTATATTTCTATATGCTAACAATGAGTTATTAGATACAAGAATTTAAATACCATTATATAGGCATCAACAAATTTAATATTTTGGGAAAATATTAATGAAATATGTGCAAGACCTATAAACTGGAAACTATAAAACACTGCTGACAGAAATTAAAGAGCTACATAGGTATAGGGATATACCTTGTTCCTGGATTGGAAAACTCAACATTGTTAAGCTATCATTTTCCCCCAAAGCAGTCTGTATCTTGAACAAATTCCTTCACCTTTTTTTTTCATGTAAGTCAACAAGCTGATTCTAAAATTCATGCAGAAATGCAAGGGATACAGAATAGTGAAAAGGGTTTTGAAAAAGAGCAAAGCTGCCCTGGCTGGTGCAGCTCAGTGGATTGAGCTCGGGCTGCGAACCAAAGTGTCGCAGGCTCGATTCCCAGTCAGGGCACATGCCTGGGTTGCAGGCCATGACCCCTAGCAACTGCACATTGATGTTTCTCTCTCTTTCTCTATCTCCCTCCCTTCTCTCTCTAAAAATAAATAAATAAAATCTTAAAAAAAGGGAAAAGAGCAAAGCTGAAAGACTCACTCTACATCATTTTAAGACTTACTATAAAACTATAGTAACCGAAGCATTAAGTGTTACTTAAAAATAGATGTAAAGTTGACAGAATAGTCTCACACACGTGGTCAATTGTTTTTGGTTTTGTTTTATATTTTATTTGTTTACTTTTTTTTAGAGAGAGAGGGGAAGGGAAGGAGAAAGAGAAGGAGAGAAACATCAATGTGTGGTTGCCTCTCCCATACCCCCCACTGGGGATGTGGCCCATAACCCCGGCATGTACCCTGACTGGGAATCGAACCAGTGACCCTTTGGTTTGCAGGTCTGTGCTCAATCCACTGAGCCACAGCAGTAAGGGAATTGGTTTTTTTTTTTACAAAGATACAAAAGCAATTCAATAAAGAAGTATAGCCCTTTACTAAGTGGTTCTGGAACTGCTAGGTATTTATTTGTAAGCAAACAACAAACCCTTCCCATTCCTTTGCATCGTGCATATAAATTAATTAAAAATTGATGATAAACCTAAATATAAGAGCTACTGTGGTAAAACTATCAGAAGAAAAGCCTTGTGACCTGCAGTCAGGCAGGGATTTTTTTAGATATAACAGAAAAACACAAACCATAAAAATGTTAATAAATTGGGCTTCATCAAAATTAAAAATCTCTGCTCTTTGCAAGATACTGTTAAGGAAATTAAAAGATAAATCACAGACAGGAAGAAAATGTTTGCAAAATGCATAGCTGATAGAAGACTTGTATCTAGAACATCTCAATAAAAATTAGTGAGTGGTTTGCAGAGACCCTTCACCAAGGAAGACACCCAGGTAGCACATCAGCAAATGAAAAGATGCTCAACAACATTAATCAGTAGGGAAATACAAGTTAAAATCTATGAGATACTACTACACGCTCACATGAATAGTTCAAATGAAAAACCTTGGCAGTTTCTCTTACACACAACATATCGATATTTCCCAAGAGAAATAAAAATACATGTCTGCACACAGACTTTCATGCAAATGTTCAGAGCAGTCTTTATCCATAACTGCCAGCCACCGAAAGCCATCGGGTGCATCAGCAAGGTAAGCAGATGAGTCACGGTGCATTCACACAACGCAACACCACTCAGCAATGAAAGAGCGAGCCACGGATGCCCACGGCGACGCAGAGGAATCTCACGAGTACTGTGTTCTGTGAGGTAAGCCAGACTCAGAGGGCTATGAACTATCTGTTCCATTTATATGATGTTCTAGAAAAGTCAAAAAATGACAGGAACAGAAAACAGGCAGTTCAGGGAGTCGGGGTGAGGGCATGAATCGAACCCGAGGGCACAAGGGGAGCTTCGGGGCGCTGGAGGTGTCCTTCCTGTGGGTGGTGGCGGCGGCTGCCTGCGTGACTGAGTCAACGTATCACAGCTCACTGAGCTCACCGCTGAAAAGTGGTGAATTTATTTGATGTTAGTTGTATCCGCATTACTTTTCTTTTTAAAAATAAAGATCACTTTATTTATTTATTTTTCCTTACCCGGGGATGTTTTTTTCCCATTGCTTTTAGGAAGAGAGAGAGAGAGAGAGAGAGAGAGAGGGGGCGGGAGAGAGAGAGGGAGAGAGAGAGAAACGCTGATATGAGAGAGAAACATGGATTGGTTGCCCCCCCCCTCCGCCCCGTAAGCACCCGAACAGAGGACTGAACTCTAAACCTAGACGTGTGCCCTGACCAGGAGTTAAACCCGCAGCCTTTTGGTGTACAGGACAACGACGGTCCAACCAACCAAGCCACACCAGCCACGGCCTGTGTCCCTTTCCTACTGCTGTAGCAAATCTTCACGAATTTAGCAGCTCGGCAGCACCCATCGAGCTCGCAGTCCCATGAGTCAGAAGCCCCGTGCGTGGGGGCTGGGCTCTCAGCTCAGCTGAGCCAGAGGTCAGCCCAGCGGAGCCCGTGGCCGGACGCTCTGGACAAACACCTGCCTTCAGGCTCATTCTGTTATTGGCAGAATTCAGTTCCTTGATGACAAGACTGAGGCCCCCCTTTTTGTTTTTTCTGCTGGCTGCCCGTTCGATCATCTCCTGGTTTCTAGAGGCCACGTGTACTCCCCGCCACACGGCCCTCCCCGCCTTCAGGCCAGCAGAGCCTTGGTGCACCTCTGACTTCCTCCTTGGAGACCAGCGGGAGAAAATGCCCTGCGTTCAAGGGCTCGGGGTTGGGGGGGAGATCGGGCCCACCTGGGTAATCTCTCTATGTTACGGTTGACTGTGCTGTGTAACGTACTGTGTTTTGTCATATATAATGTGCTCCCGTGTGTGATGCACAACCAGGTTCTTGCGCGCGTTATACACAGTGTTATTACACCCACGGTACGTAACCATTATACCCATGTATAATGCGCACCCTCATTTCCCCTCAAAAATTTGGGCCCCAAAAAGGTGCACATTTTACACAGCAAAATGCACTGACTTCATTATGAGACTGAAACGCACTGTTTACACAGTGAGAGGGATTCTGCAGGGCACACGGGGTGGGGGTGGGGGGGGCAGGAATTCCAGGGGCCATCCCAGAATTCTGTCTGCCACAGCACTTGAACAAGTCTTTCTTTCAAGACAAAATTTCATGGAATTACACATTTAACTGTTGCCTTTTTAAAAAGGATAACACCATTTACATCTGGGACCGTCTCAGAAAATCTGGGATAGATTATTGCCAAACGGTCTAGTCACTCTCCTGCTACATATGTTAGGGCGGGGGAGGGGGGCCAAGCTGACATAGTTTGGATGCCTACCATGTGCCAGACACGTGCTAGATGTTTTGCATAAAGAAAGCATCAAAGGGCCTCTGATTCCAAGGAAATGATGGAATGGGGGCAAAGGGGGAGGGGAGGCAGCCGCGGTTTCCAAGGCGCAGAGCTGAAGAGAGCGGACGTGTCGGAACGCAAAGCTGGGTCACTCTGGGGCCCTGTCCCCAGCAGGGCCGAGAACAAGGGAACCAAGACGAAGGCCTTGGGGGTGGTGATAAAGCCGTAAACGGGGCCTGTCTGATGTCCCAGGCAGAGCTTCCCGGCTGGAGGGTCTGCAGTGGGTTCAGGTGTCAGGGGCTAGGCGAGGCCTCATCAGCTTCTTCTGTTTGCCTAGTTGATCTATACCAATGGCAGCCTTTAAAAATGTGCTATCAGTCCTGTCTGGTGTAGCTCAGTGGATTGAGCATGGCTGCGAACCAAAGTGTCGCAGGTTCGATTCCCAGTCAGGGCACATGCCTGGGTTGCAGGCTATGGCCCCCAGCAACAGCACACTGATGTTTCTCTCTCTCTCTCTCTCTCTCTCTCTTTCTCCCTCCCTTTCCTCTCTAAGAATAAATAAATAAAATCTTTTTTAAAATGTGCTATTGGTTTAAAAACGTGTGCGAAGCAGTGGTCTGGATGCCAGACAAGGCTCTGCAAAGGTGAGAAACACAGAGGACCCAGCAGAATAGACCGACGTCTCGTACTGAAGGGTTGGGGGAGGGGCATGCCCTCCAGTCCCACAGTGTCCCACAGAGCCGCGCGGCGCGGCATGTGTTCTGAGTCACGAAGCTGCAGACAGATCCGGGATTGAAGTGCTGGGGGGCCAGGGGCTAGTCAGAGGGTCCGTGCTGCAGGCCCCACGGGAACAGGACAGGGACTGTGACCAGGCTGGGGAGGAGGTTGAATGGTGAGCCACCCGTTGCTGCTGCCGCCTGGCCCGGCTGTCCCCGAAGTCCCTACCGGTGTTGGTGCTAGCACCTCAGCCTGCACGGCGAGCCTTGCCCGGTCCCGAGCGAAGTCGGCCCAGTCCACGGCTGAGCTGCTGTGGTGGAAAGGGTGAGGGTTCCGGAGCGAGACACACCTGAGACCCCGGCCTGCCACCACCACTTACCAGCTTTTAAAAAACCCTCACCCGAGGATATGTCTATTGGTGTAGAGAGGGAGGGAGGGAGAGAGAGAGATGTGAGAGAGATGCACATATCACAGGTGAAGATTTAACCCACAGCCTAGGAATGTGCCCTGACCAGGAATTGAATCTGCATCCTTTTTGGTGTCCGGAATGACACTCCAACAGAGCTGGCCACCGAGCCAGGGCTGCAACTTACCAGCTCTGAGGCCCCGGGCAACTTCTGAGTGTCAGCACCCACAGGCACAGAACGAGACACCGGTAGTCCTTACCTGCTAGGGAGGCTGTGAGCATGATGTGGAGTCACTGTCTGCCGCTGTACCTGGCACTCGGTCAGTAGGAGCTCGGATACACCTGAGGGAGGGCCTGGCACTACCGTGGACTACTCTGGAGACAGGGGAGACCACATACCTGACCTCCACTGGGTCGACCCAGCCCGTGTGTCTGAACTTTAGCCCCCATCCAGCTCTCTCTTGCCCCCTTTCCTTTTCCCTTAGGGTTGGACCCTGCCCCTGTCCTGTGGCTGCCCACGAGAGTTCTTCCCCCACTGAACCGTCACTCGGAACCACGGGGGCTGTACCTTGGCCTTGCTTCCCCACTGGTCTGCACCCCTCAGTTCCAGGGCTGGACTCTTCCATACCCGCTGGGCCTCCCGGTCCCGCTCGCTGGTGGCTGTACTTAGGAGGCCTTTTCTACACAGGGTCAGCTTTCCTGGCCCTGGTTTCCTTCCGTCCTGCACCGAATGGTTCCCCTGTCTGACCCCGACAGCGGAGGGTTGAGGAGCAAGTGGAGCAGACAGCGACACGCAGAAGACGCGCCAGCAGGGCCCCTCCTCGGGCCGGAGAGAAGGCCTGCCCGGGAGGAGCACTGGATGGTGAAGAAGGGGGGGAGGAGGCTTCCCGGGGTGGACAGAACAGGAAGCACGTTCCAGTTGGAGAAGCGCAGCCCGGTGGCCTGGAGGACAGGGAGGCGTCACGGAGGAGACACCCACCCACCCACCCACTGGTGACCTGTATCTCCTCTTTCCTCCCCTGAGCTGCCCTGTCCCTAGCTACTGCTTTGCCAAGCTATGGTCCCTCCCCAGGCTCGTCCTCATTGGAAAGTGCACCATCAAGAAAAAAACCCAGCACCCACCTTGGATTCCTCCCCTTTCTCCTCCATCCCCGTTCACTACCAAGTCCTGTTGGTTCTACTTGTAAAACTGATGTTTAGCCCCAGCTGGCGTAGCTCAGTGGATTGAGCGCGGGCTGCGAACCAAAGTGTCGCAGGTTCGATTCCCAGTCAGGGCACATGCCTGGGTTGCAGGCCACGGCCCCCAGCAACTGCACATTGATGTTTCTCTCTATCTTGTTCTCCCTCCCTTCCCTCTCTAAAAATAAATAAATAAAATCTTTAAAAAATAACTGATCGTTAGTCAGCCCACTCACCCCAGCCCCACCCTCTACCCTGAGGTCCAGGCCTCCACCATCTTTCCTCTGGACTCTCCTGCACCCTCCTCGCTGTCCCCCTGGACTGTCCCACACTCTCCTCGCCAGCCGCCTTCTTTCACTTCTGCCCTCCAGCAGCTACAGTGATTTAAAACATGCACATGCATGTACACACATGCACACATACGGTAGCACTCTTAGCAGGGCTTAAAATCCTCCTCTTGCTTCCCCTGCTCTTCCAACAACCCCCAACTTCCCACCAGGGCCACACGTCCTGTGAGGACGCAGCTGGCGCTGACTCTCAGGTGGCGTCACACGTCCTTCTGCTCCGCTCCTCGGCTCCCGCCCTGCTGGCCCCTGGCTGCTCCCGGAGCACTGCAGGCCCTTCCCTCCCTCCACCCTGGCAGGATGCCGCCGCTCCCGCAGAGCCTTCTCTGGCCACCCCCATGCGGAGCACAGCCGCCCCTGCTCACTGCTGGTTCCCGCTTCTGCTCGTCCTCAGAGAACTGGCCCTGGTCTGCAGTGTTCTTGCTTTCTGCTGACTGACTTCTCAGTGGTTTGCTCCCTGACGGAACAGTACAGTTGGAGGGCAGAGACGCTGTGGGTCATGTTCACGGCGGCCCCCCAGAGCCCAGCGCGCCTGTGGCACTGTTGGGTCGTAAGCAGTACTGGTTATGGGAAGAGCCCGTGCTTGAGGGTGGAGAAGGAAGTCAGGTGAGGCTCTGGCCCCCGGGGCGCATGTATCACCTATATTCCTGACATAACGGGGAGGTTGGGGCATGGTCTAGGAGGGAAGGAGGCCTCTCAGGCTTGGGCGGGGGGGGTGTGCCGGGCAAGAGGACAGGACCCCCCCCCCACACACACACACACATTCTCTCTGGAGCGGGAGCTGGGCAGAGGCAGCCCCTCTCCCCTTCTGTCACTCTTTCCAGCTGCGGAGCCGGTGCTCGGTGAGCCAGGCGGCCTGCAGTCTCACCGTGCCAGAGACCAGAACTCAGCCCCGCTGGGCCCACTAAGCAGCTTAGCCCCAGAATCTGCCTCTGCCTCTTGACAGACATTCCATCACGTTCCACTCACCCTCCCCTGCGGGCTCCAGCAGCGGCGAACTCATAAAGGCCCCTTTCACCAGCCACACATGCACTGAATGTCCCGGCTTCGGGCTGGGAAACGGGGCCTGGAACTGGCTGTGTCTCAGAGATGAAGGACTCTGGAATTTACGGCTTCACTGAGGGCTTTGAGCCCTCTGGCTGGAACACAGCACATAAACTTCGGCTCCAGGAGTGCGGTTCCCTGTGATGGTCCTGCCTCGGCAGTGCAGTGTAATAGCCGTTCCAACTGCAGCCCTTGCAGAGAGAGTTATAACCTGCTCCCCTGGTCAGCACTTGGCCCCTTCCCCCATTTCCCCTGTGGTCAGCACGCGGCCCCTTCCCCCGTGTCCCCCGTGGTCAGCACACGGCCCCTTCCCCTGTGTCCCCCGTGGTCAGCACACGGCCCCTTCCCCTGTGTCCCCCATGGTCAGCATGCAGCCCCTTCCCCTGTGTCCCCCGTGGTCAGCACGTGGCCCCTTCCCCCATGTCCCCCTGGTCAGCACGTGGCCCCTTCCCCAGACCGCACTGTGAGTGCATTCTCAGGACCCACACTTGGTTTTTCATGTACCAGGAACAGGACAGGTTCTTGTTAAGTGAAAGACGGTAGCCCAGAAAGCCAACAGCAAATCTGTGGATTTGCCAATCCACAGAAGACCTTGCCAGAAGACTTTCTTCTTCTCTCGAGTTGTTTTGGAAAAATCTCATCATCTCCCACGAGAATCCGGTTACACTGCCTGCACGCCAGTCCAGAGCTGGTCCGCATGAGACCGTTGTGATAACGGATGAAAAACTCCAGCAAATGCCAGGTGTCTCCACCAGCAAGGCTGTGGGCCTGAGTTGCCAAAAAAAAAAAGAAGATGAGAAAGAAAGAATTCAAGGCATGCGTCGAAGCCGCTGAAAGGGAACCAAAAGACAAGGATGTTTGAAATGTCAGTGGCTGGAGGCATTTAGAAGGAGCTGCATAACGGAGCAGATGAGTCACAGGGAAGTGAAACCCCCTTGTTGGTCAGAACACACAGTCACAGGACAACTTGTTGAAGGTTTCCGTGCTTCTGGGATATTTATAGCAAAGAACAGAAATCAGTCCTTGGGTCAGAAGGCTGCACAGGAAGCCTCGAAGACTGGGGAGCACATTGCATTTGAGATGGGAGTCCCAAAGCAAGGACTGAGAGACGCACTTGCAGCCAGTACATAAACCTGACCATGACTGACACCTCTGGGAAGTAGGCGTCATCATTCCTGGTTCACAGGTGTGCACTCCGGCATTCAGAAATGCCTAATGTTGTCTTTTTCTTGTCAAGTCACAGAGACAATATTTACTAGACCACAGTTTCCCTTATCCCACGGCGAAGTGATAGGAGGCGGCAGCCTGGCATCGTGGAAATGGCCACGGGTTCTGGAACCGGACAGCATGAGATTGGGGAGTGTCTCAGAAATCTGCCCTCCCCTGGTATGAAGTAGTGGTCACTGTGCCCCGGTTCTGGGACCAGTGTGTTACCCGCCGTCCCTCCCTGTGCACGTGTGCACATACCTACACACACATGCTGCATGCACACAGGCACATGCGCACAGGGCAGTCCATACCCAGGTATGCCGCGGGTGGCCCTGTGCCCCAGGTTCCAGGGCTGTGGGCTGGGGCTCCGCCCACCACCGTGCCTGGGAGGGACGGGGGCGGCTGGGAGAGGCTGGGGCTGGGAAGCTGCGTTTTCCTTCAGCTCTTAGGTGCTGTGGGTATGAGCAAGGACGCTTGGTAAGTCTTTCTGAGGGGCGTTAGTAGAATTACGGGAATGCCAAAGCCTCCGGGGCCACCAACAGTGCCACCACTGGGAGGGAAGGCTTTTGTCCCCTGCTACAGCATTACCATGTTGTAACAGGTTGCAGCCAAGAAGGGGGGCCCAAATAGGGATTTGTAACAGGGTCCAGAAGAGCTTGGAGATGATTGGCTCCACACCACAGGGCCACACCTGCCTGGGATGCTGGCAGCTGTGGCCAATTGTGGGAGGAGCCGGAAATGAGGCTGCAGAGGAAGATCGGTGCAGGGGTTTGAACAGAGGTGCAGCAGCCATTGGGCATCTGTCTTTTTGGGACCATGAGTCTGTTTAGGACCACGCAGCTTGGGTGAGAGTGAGGACCAAGAGGCTTTGGAAGTGCTCTGGTTTGTCACGTGGAGGGTGCCGGGAGGACTATGTGCATTTGTGGAGAACTTTAGTTTGTATTATTTCAAATGAATAATAAATTCCTTTCCTTTTCACTGATCTCTGGCATTAAGAGACGTCTGTCCTCAGGCGGCAGGCAAAGCAAACCCAGTAGGTAGGGAGGAACCCCGGGAGAAAAGGGGGATCTTTTATATCATTCAGTGCCCTCCCCCAAGTCTGTTCTGTAACAAGGTGCCTGTGACAGGGGTAGGCCGGTGGGAATCTGGAGACATAGGCCCCTCCCCAGGATCTCAAAAGCCACATGAAGTAGCAAGGGTCTTTGGAATGTCCGTGTGCCTCTGGAAGCTAGGAGGAGATGTTACATCTTTAAGGAAGGTGAGGCAACACCAGGCGCGCCCAGCGGCTTCCAGTCTGTCCATCTGTCCTCTGTCTCCTGGCCCTGCCCTCACTGCCTTATCATCAGTCCCAGGGTTTGGGAAAGAAGGTGAACAGCCCAAAGAGAGCCACGCAGAAGCCAGACTGCAGTGGGAACAATTAGCCCCATGGGGGAGTGTGACCAGAGGAGAGACCCGGCCTGGAGCCTGAGCAAGGAGTGGAAGCTCCCCTCTGCCCCATCCTCTTTGCAGGAGGTTTTGAAAGCACATGTGATGAGAGAGAGAGAGAGAGAGAGAGAGAGAGAGAGAGAGAGAGAGAGAGCAGGATGAGGGATAGGAAGAGGAGAGAGCGTGTAGCGAGGGGACCTCTCAGAGGCCTGCAGGACTCTGTCATGTTGCGTCATCACAAAGAGACCCAGTGTGGACTAAAAACACGAGGTGAAGGCCCCCGGGAAAGCAGTGGCACAGACTCAGGACTGACCTGATTGAAAGCTGCTGCTCTGCCTGCTGCCAGGTCCCCTTCACGGCTGGAACACCAGCCATCCTGACAGTGAACGTGAGTGACGGCAAACCCAAGGGTTTAAGGCAGTGGGTTCAGGTTTGCTTCATAAACCCTCTCTGTGCTCACGAGGTGAAATGTTTTCATTCACACGATGTTTCCATTTTGATGACATTGTGAGTTTGGTTCTCTGTTCTGCAAGCCCTGACAGTCCGGGGTGCATTTGTCATTTGGGGATTTGAAGAGAGAAGGAAAAGGATCCTTTTGTACGAAACCTTTTGCTAAATGCACATGAGCTTCATATCCACGCCACTCAAGACACCTTAACTCTTGGTCGCAATGCTGGTTTTTCAGGTCCTATTGTAGCTGCAGTTTTCAGAGATCATCATATATGATAAAGTTTTACCAAAATCATCACAAAAACCTAACCAATACAAAAAAATCTTTTAACAGGAAGGATCTAGGGCCTTCTACTGAATGTCAGGAGGAAAAAGCAGAAGGCGTGGCCCTCGGTGAAGGTGCCGGCAGGCCCCTCGCTGCTCTGGGAGCAGGGCCAGCGTTAACCTCTCACGGGAGACCACGCTTTAGTGTTTGGGGAAGAAATCTCTAAGAGGCTCTTCAGTTCTATGGACAGTGCCCTTTAACTTGAGGCTAGTTCAAATGTTTTTACGGGAAAGAAAGTTCACAGACCCTCCCCACCCCCACTCCACCCACTGTTGAGTTAAAGTGTTCTCGTTAAAATACTTGATGTATTTAAGGCAAGATTTGAAGTCCTGGCGCTTGTATAAGTTTAAACCCCAGATAAGCTGTGGTGTTTAACTTTGTGTATCAACTTGGCTAAGCCACAGTGCCCAGAGATTTGGTCAGACTCTAGTCTAAATGTCGCTGTGAAAGTATTTTTGGATGAGGTTCACATCTGGATCGGTAGGCTTGGAGGAAAGCAGACCAACCACCATCGCATGGGCGGGCTGGCTCATCTGGTGAAGGTCCTCAGAGAGAAAGACTGGGTCCCCCAGAGGAAGAGGCAATCCTGCTCCAGATGGCCTCAGACTCAAGTTCAACATCGACTCTGTTCTGGGTCTCCGGCCTGGGCGTGGCTCTCCGAATTTCAGAGTCAGGAGCTCCAGTAATGATGCCAATTCCTCACAATCTCTCTCCCTCTGCCTCCATACAGACACCCACACACGTATCTTATTGGTTCTGTTTCTCTGGAGAACACTGACTAATACACAAAGCCACAGACTAGATACCCCCTAACTACAAACCAGGAAAACCAAACAATCTGATATGACGGTACAGACGTTGTCAGTCCGGTGGGATCTCTGGTGGAAAGACGTCTTCTCAGGAATGTTTCAACATTTCATCTGTTTGTCTATCTGACTTTACAAACATGAATGCCAAGAAAATTTGTTTATATAAACACATTGTACACAACAATATAAATAACATTAAGCTGCTCTTGAAAGTCCTGGAAAATTAGAACTTCTACTTAATTAAAATTTTACCAACAAGCAATCTTCTCTAGGGTTCTATAAAGCAGATTTATTCACTGGAGGATGAGATTGGCAGTGTAGCATTCCTTAAGCCTACATTAAATATTATCTAACTCAGTTACTGCTGGAACTGGGAAGAAAAACATTCTTCCCTGTAAATAAACTGCTTTGCTTGGTGCCTACAAATACGGGACACCCAGCACAGCCTCTCTGAAATGGAAAGATGGCGCTCCCGGCCAGAACGCAGGGTCTCTGTGAGCCCCGGGTTCATATTATCACAGGCTGTAGCTGATTCAGGTCTTCTACCCCGTATGCAAGCTGTCACAGACCCTCCATTCAAACAGTGCACCACGATCCCATTTGAGTTCAGTTCACAAACTTCCCAAAAGTAAATGCAGGCACAAAGACTTCTCGCCAGCTTCATATATCAGTTGGTCTACCAGAAAATCCAGAATATACTTGTATTTTTAAAAAATTATCATTGAGCCCTGGCTGGCGTAGCTCAGTGGATTGAGTGTGGGCTGCGAACCAGGCATCGCAGGTTCGATTCCCAGTCAGGGTACATGCCTAGGTTTCAGGCCATGGCCCCCAGCAACCGCACATTGATGTTTCTCTCTCTCTCTCTTTCTCTTTCCCTTCCCTCTCTAAAAATAAATAAGTAAAATCTTTAAAAAAATTATCATTGAAATGAAAGCACAATGTATTTAAAGTGATTATAATCCTTTATATGTTGAGTTCTTAAATATGAATAAAGATAAATAATCTTAGAGAACATGAATAGTTAAATTGCAAAACAATGAAATTAAAATGGCAGACAAACATGAAAAGACTTCTGTTGAAGCACAGCCGGTTAAACATATACATCTATTTTTGCTTCTCCTTATACCCTGCTAAAATTGCGGAAAGAACTAAAAGAGCAAAACTCCACAGTGGGAAAGAAGTGGCAGCAGCTGAGTAACATGGATGTCACTTTGGAAGCCAGAAAGCCCACAGACAAGGGGGCACTTGACTTAGAAGTCAGAGCAGAACCTAAGACTACAAGAGTGGGGGATGGGGGTGGGGGTGGGCAGAAGCCAAGAAGCAGCAACTAACTCACACTGCAACCCCGCAACAGACACAGGTTCCAGGTTCCGCTGAAAACAGAATTATGAGGTGAACCCCGAAATGGGAGAATTTGTTGAAAGTGATCGAAAGGAGTGGTTATACTTCGGGATCCTCTGTCCTCCATGGCACCGCTAACAGCGGCCCCCCTCCCCTGGCCCGTCCGGGCAGAAAACTGGAAGCGGACTCTCCCCTGAATGTGGAAACGCCAGGGGCAACCCAACACGGGGAGTCAGCAAAAGTCCACGTGCTGGGTGGTGCCTCCCCTGACCCCGGTTTTCTCCCCACCTCGTGTTCAGAGTGTGAACAGTCAGGAGACTGGAGAAAAATGAATGAGCCCCATGAAAAAGGAGATACAACAAGTGGCCCTTGGGGGCTTTCTACAAGGTACTTCATACCTGATCACCCTGCAGAGAAGCCAAAAAGTCAAAAAAAAATCCCACCTGTGCACACAAAGCTTCCAAAACAAGATTTTGGGGGTCTCACTTTTGTCTATGAATAAGCAATGAAGAATTATCAGCTCTCTCAGAAAGGCTTGTAACATGAGAGACAGAGGCATTGAACTTCCAGACAGCGACCCTAGCAGGTAGAAGACCGTGGAAGGATGCCTTCAGAATTCTGGGAGAGTTATTTTCATACTGAAATTTCACATGCAGACAAATGAATAGAAGAAAGGCATTTTCAAACATGGCGAGGCCTCGAAAACTTAAATCTCAGGTACCCTTCCACAGAAAACTACTGGGTGGAGTTCTTCACTAAAACCAATTAGTAAGAAAAGAAAGAGGAAGATGGGGTGTTTGGAAAATAGAAAATCCAAGAGGAGGGTGGGGAAAGGAACTCTTAGCTTTTCCTGGAGAAGAGAATCCTAGAATCACAACAGCACAGCAGGCCTAGACGGAACAGGCCCAACTGGAGCCAAAGAACAGAGGGCGCTAGAAAAGAAGTCTTGTGGGGGTGGGCCACCATTATCTGTCCTCCACTGTGTATTGGACGTATTGGAGAAGACTTCTAAAAATTCTGTCTGAGATCTTGAGGTGCATCAAAAAGTGCATCACCTTTGATGCATCAAAGGTGCATCAAAAACCAAAGCAAATAAAATGTAAGGCAATGATCAACTCCAGGAGAAACAAACAGCACAGGAAAGGTATCATATTATACAATTGACTTAACTGTAAATAATATTCACACGCACATAATAATACGAAAGTCTATATGGAGGTAACAACCAAACAGAAGGAAGTGTGTGACGAAGGGTGAGCCTGAGGAAACAGTGGGGGGGTCTCACCCCCTGTCTCCTACGGTGGACACTGCACTGAGAAACCAGGACAACCCACATTCTGGCACTCTGCCTCCCCATGCTTTTGGGTTCCACCAGCCGATCACCCCACGTTAGCACATCTTGCTTTCAAACGTGTAGTTCACAACATCGGTTCGGGTGTGTGTTTGCAGTTACATTCCAGTCTGAAGGATCGGAGCCGCTCATCCCACTGGGCTGAGGGTTCTCCTGGTCTCCTCAGTCCCACAGAAACCCTCTCTTGGGGGGCAGGCAGCGCCCCCATCATTGGTGTGTTAGTTTTTCTCTCATACGGTGCCCCCCACTACGCATCCTGAGAGTCTCCTCTGTGCAGTCACAGGAGTGTCTTTGAAGTCTGTCTGAGCAGGAGCTGGGTAATAGAAAGGGACACCCTCAACTGGGGACGGTGTATGAGAAAAAGTGCACCGTGCAAAAAGTATCACATAATGAAACGAGTTTCTTAGCCACAGTCTAGTGGTGTCACGGACTGAGGCCACACGCTGGGATGAGTTTGCTTTGCATCCTCATGTCCTTCTTTCTTTCTTTTTTTAACCCTCACCCAAGGATATATTTATAGATTTCAGAGGGAGAGAAGAAGGGGGAGAGAGAGAGAGAGAAACATTGATTGGTTGCCTCCCGTACGCACCCCGACTGGAGATTGACCCCTCAACCCAGTTAAGTGCCCTGACCAGGAATCAAACCTGCAACCTTTCAAAGCGTTGTACCAGACAACGCTTCAACCAGCTGAGCCACCCAGCCAAGACCACGTCTTTCTTATTCCAAAAGAAATGCCCAAGCCCACTTTGGAAAGAAAATGACTAGACCACTGAGAACAATTCACCTGTATACCAAAGACCCCTGAATGAGCTGTCTGATGGCCACGGGAGTGTCTGATGCTGATTCGCTGCCTAACTGGATTACAGAGAGACAAGTTTCTGGTGAGCCTTGTCACTCAGGCTGTGGTTCTCACTGTGGAATTCCAGAGCCACCCAGCCTTGTTTCAAGTGCAAGGTTGGACTTTTTGTTTGACGTCTGCCAGTGGAAGCTGCACTTTTTGAACTTGCCTGGAAGGGGTGGGCACGGCAGCATGCTTCCGGAGTTGGAGGTACTCTGAGCATCGTGGAAACTTGTTAAATCTGCTGATTTAAAAAAATCCTCACCCTAGGATATGTCCAAGGATACGTTTATGGATTTTAGAGAGGAAGGGAGAACAGAGAGAGAAACATCGATGTGAGAGAGAAACATTGATCTGCTGGTTGACTACCATAGACGCCCTGACTGGGGATCGAATCCGCAGCCTTTGGTGTACAGGACGACCCTTCAACTAACCAATCCACCTGGGCAGGGCTCAACCTGCTGGTTGTGAAGAGCATTCGATCCCAGGAAAAACTAGAAGTGCCTTTAGTGTATTTTAGACACGAAAAGGTCTGGAACGCTCTTCTATTAGAAGTCCAAGGACATGGAATTTGTTTTGCTCCTTACCTCTGGATATCCCCACATTACATTCAAATTAGTTGAATTCCACTAAATTCAGTAGATATTATATTTGAAGAGTCAGCTGGAGTGTGAGGGGTACACACACAAAACCACACACACACACAACTATACACACAAAACCACACACACACACACACACACACACACACACACACACACAACCAGAGTGATTTCCCAAGCTGCTTTCCCAAAGGAAACGGGGTTTTGAAAGGTCTCCACCAGACTCACATCAACCAAATGCCACCAAGCAGCCGGGCAGGGAACCTGCTGGGGAGCCCTGTCCCCCGAGGGAGCCTAACGGGGTTTCTGCCTGAACGGGAGCCAGCAGGGAGGCCAGGAGCACGCAGGCAGCTGCCAGCCCGGATGCGGGGGGGTGGCAGCACTCGAACCGGGAACTGGCTCCAGCTGCAGGTACAACGGCAAAGGTGGGAGAGCAGAGCGAGAGCGGGGATTTGGGAAGCCACCAGGCCCGGGGTGTTGCTTGGACGGTTTTCTTCTCCCACAGTGTAGGAGGGAGAAGTCCTTTCCACCTTCACGGTGGCTTTTGAGGTGGACGATGCGGTCTGCTGGGCAGGCACCCACCAGCGTCACTCTCCAGGACACCTGTTTCCTAGGTCGGGGGTCCGGTCGCCCAGGTAGGAGGTGTTAAGAGGAGAAAGGTGGAGACAATCAGGTGATGCCTGAGTGATCTTATTTCGGCAGCTCTTTCGTTCCAGGGCAAGTGAGAGGCTGGCCCACTGGGTTCTCCGGGGTGAGCGCCGTCCTGAATTAGACCGTGTCCAGAAGCTCTCCCATGAGGGACCGTTTGGCGGCCTTTGTTTTGAAGGTGACCAGGCAACTGGGCACTTCAATTTCTAGCCCTTTAGTAGCACTCAGCTGTTCATACATCGTGGCCTAAATAGGCTTTTATCTTTTTATTTAAAGAAACATGATCGAGAAATAAAGTGATTTCCCTGAGATATTTACTTCTCTTCATCCCACAGCTAAACTTGGAGCTGTTGAACAATGTGTACCTGTGTTTCTGTCTGTGAATCACACTTCGACCCTACAAATGCTCTGAGAGTGAGAACTATCACCAACTGAGCTCCTGCTGAATGATTCTGGCTGCATCTTCCCAGGTAGCTTCACAACCGCAAAGAGGCATCACTGCGCTAGTACCGTTTTACAGATGGGGAAAGCAAGGCAGCTGATGAATGGGAAGAGGCAAGGCAGTTAATGAATGGGAGGAGCAATGAACGACTGACCAACGTATAGATCTGGGAACCAAGGAAGCCAGAGTTTGACCCTGGGACACGCAATTTCCTTTTCCGCCTGCCACTCCCACAAAATCTTCACGGTCTCTCGGTCTCTTTTCCACATAAGCGGCTTCGTTCCTACCTGCACCCCATCCTGTGTTAACTAAGATCCCTGTGTGATCCCCAGCAAGGGCTGGAGCAAAGAGTGAATCGCAGGCCCAGCTCCCAGCGGTCCCCGCACAGAGAGGTCTTTGTCACTGAGGAGGACAGGTCTATTGTGAGACTTGGAATTCGGTGCTGTGGCCACAGGTCCGGGAGGGGGGCCTTTACACACCCCTTCCCGTGCACCTTGAATCCAAGCAGAGCTCGCCAACAATCCCCTTCTCCTGGTGCCAGAGCAGCACAGATTTCACAGACTCTGAACACAAGGACCAGTCATGGCTACAGAAAGGAAGCAGTGACGTCCTCCATCTGCGTTAGGGACAACCAGACACCCGGCTGGGCTCCTCCGTGGAGCTCACAGAGGACAGGGGCTGAGTTCGCACTTCTGCGTGGGAGCTGAGCCGGCTCCAGCTTCTGCTCGCTGGGCGGGGGGGTTGGGGGGGGCGTGCTGTGTCGTGTTTCTCAGCCCTGCCTTCCTCCTCTGCAGCAGCCACACGAGGACTTTGAGAAATCGTGTGGGCTCAGACAGTGCCTGGGAGTCAGTAAGTACTTCTAACTGGTGGACGCTACCTTCAAAAATAGGTGTTTAAAAGTCCCGGAGAGAGAAAGAAATGGATGATACCACAGCCTCTCCACACGTGCGGCACTTCTGAGCAAAATGTGGCTTAGAAACAGTGCTTCTCACCTACCCCATGTCCTAAACGCCACGTCATTGTCACAGCTATCAGTGACAGATCTTAGGGTGGCTGTGCATCCCAGAAAATGGCCTGAGAAGGGGCTGTTTTAACCGTCTAAAGCTGTGGCAGTCACTTGGGTGCTATTTTTAAATAGTACACAGGTACACTGTAAATCCCCTCTGTTTCCCAGGGTCCTTCTGGAAAATCCTCCCCTGATGTAATAAATGTTTCAGACTGAAAGGGTACAGTTTCCAGGGACTGGTCTGCGACCTCACAGGGGCATCTGAACAGCGAGTACCCTGGAACCCCACTGCCTGGGTCTGAATCCTCATCTGGCTACCTACTTGCTTACCTGTGCGACCCTGGGCAACTTACTCGACCTCTCTGTTCCTCAGTGTGTAATTTACCAGACAGACAATGACAGTACGCATTTCATAAAGCTGGGATGAGATGACCGATGTGCATAAACACCAGACCCAGCGCCCGCTGCATCATCAGGTCCATTACTGCTCATTTCACAAACAGTGGGCGAGGATCTACTGTTAGTGAGTGCAGGCCCTGAAGGACCTCAAGATCTTTAGAAAGCGAGGGTCACGCTCTGTGATAAGTGCTGGATTCTTGCATGGTGCTGGAACTGGGTGAGAGGGGAGGATTATGCTCACAGTGCTGCAGGGAGCACACCCATCTGGGGGTGTTGAGGAGCAAGTCACCAAAGCTAGAATTTGACATGTAGGAATTGCTAGGCAGGGACAGTGACTGTCTTTGGCAAATACTATTGGAGCTAAAATCGATTTGAATAACCTCGAATAAAATGGTACATTGAACCGGGGAGCATCAAGGAGGTCCGAGACCCCCTGGGGCCTGCAGCTGGGAAGGGGAAGCTGCCTTCTGGGTCCCCGTGTCCACCTCCTGACAGCCGCCGAGTCAGGCGTCCTCATCTCTTCCTCGTCTCCCGTCCACAGTGGTCTCTTGGCTGCACCGCTGGCCAGGGGCCTGGAAGCCGCTCTCTGTCCTCTCCCTGGTCTTTTCCTCTGGGCCAGCTCCAAGGAACACCACAGTATGCGGGACGGGAAGTGTCTCCAATGTATTGGAAAGCAGTGTCAGATGATTATTACAGACGTAATAAATTGGCTTATCAATGTGGCAAATTACATTCAAATTTTTCACTTTAAAACAATCTTACATTTCTGCAAATACATATATCTATTTTTTAAAAGATTTTATTTATTTATTTTTAGAGAGGGAAGGGAGGGAGAAAGAGAAAGAGAGAGAAACATCAATGTTGCTGGGGGCCATGGCCTGCAACCCAGGCATGTGCCCTGACTGGGAATCGAACCTGCGATGCTTTGGTTCGCAGCCCGCGCTCAATCCACTGAGCTACACCAGCCAGGGCCATATATCTATTTTTAAAAATCTCATTGCTGGATTTTGTTTGCTGATATTTAATTTTGCAACTAATTTCATGAGTGAGAACCATCAGCAATGTTCTTTTCCTGTACTATCTCTGCCTAATTTCAGCATGAAGGTTTTACTAGCCTTGTAAAATGATTTAAAGAATGTTCTGTTCTTTTCTGTGTAAGATTGAAATGTCCTGTCCTTAAATGTTTGCCAGAATCTGCCTGTGAATGGTTTGTTAACTATAGATTTTATTCCTTTGCTAATTTTAAAACAATTAAGGTTTTCTATTCCTTTTTTCTTTCTTTTTAATTTAAAACATTTTTAAAATATTTTATTTATTTTTAGAGAGAGGGTAAGGTTGAGAGAAAGAAAGGAAGAGATACATTGATCGGTTGCCTCTCTCACGCCCCCTACTGGGTACCTGGCTAGCAACCCAGGCACATGCCCTGACTGGGAATTGAAACAGCGACCCTTCAGTTTGTAGGCCAGTGCTCAATCCACTGAGCCACAGCAACCAGAGTTGATTATTGATATATTTGAATTTATTTGTGCTTTCTATTTTTCCTCATTTTTTCATTTTCTTTCGGTGTTTTTCTTGCTGGGTTTTTTGTTGTTGTTGTTGTTAATTGAGTTTTGCTTTCTTCCCTTTTCTTTTTCTTACTGCATTTTGTTACCCAAATAGTTTGGAAATTTGCTGTAATAGTGTAAAGCTACATTGTCTAATGAAGTGGCCAGTAGCCAAATGTAGCCATTAGCACTTGAAATAAGACTAGTCCAAACCGAGATATGCTCTAAGTATAAAACTACACAGCAGGTTTTGAAGACAAATAAAAAAACCATCAAATACTTCGGCAATGACTTCTATGTTAAGTAACTGCTGAAAAGATATTACTTTGGATATATTGTGTTGAATAAAACATTATTGAATTAATTTCACTTGTTTCTTATATATTATGTTATATTTCTGTTGAACAGCACTGGTTGGAAGATTACACTAAATATCCTCACATACGTATTTAACTTAACAAAGTCTAATGTAAACAAAAACCCTTACTTCTTCCTGGATGACAGAAAGACAAGACTCCTTTATCTGAACACATACTTTTTGAAGTTTGTTAATAAGGTATATATTAGCTATTATTATTGTGGTTTTTATAAAACTTAAAGAAAAATAACATAATTATCACATAGATGCAGAACAATTATTTAATAATATTAATACCCATTCATGATTTTTGGAAATAAAACAAACCAGGAGTAAAAGGGATTGCTTATAGCTCAGTTTATTTTTTCAGGCACCTGAGAGCACTTAAAGCAAACAGCACACTCAAAACTGAAGTTGCGAAATCATCTTGCTCACACTGGGAACCAGGTAAGGGTGCAGTTAACTTCTTTGCCGGTGCAGTGAAGTGGCAGTCGGGGGAGATGGACCGAAAAGAACAAACCTGTCCCGATTTCAGTGCGATGTGGTCGTCCTTGCGGAAAGCCCGAAAGAACCTACAGGCACAGTAATAAAATTAACGAGAGATTATAAACAATGTGCTAAATGCAAACATCAATATTTTAACTGAATTTCCATTGCATTTTTGCGTATCTACATTAATCATTGAAGCAAGGTAACAACATACTAGCAACAAAAACGTTAAGTGCCTTGGAACAAATCTTAAACGCAAGCTCTTGATGAAGGAAAATGATAAAACTTTATTGAAAAACATTTAAGTCACCTCAATAATGGAGAAATGTGCCACATAACGAAGCAGGAAAATTCAATGCCTTCAAATATAATTTCTTCTCAGATCAATCTATATGTCAGCACAAGGCCAATAAAAAGTCCAACCCAGTTTCCTTTCCTGCTGCTGCTGCTCTTTCTTCTTTGCCTTCTTTCTTGCCCCCTCCCCCCATCCTTCTTTATGTGTAATAAAACCTGGCCACCTTTTTCTGAAATGTATAAGGATGAACAAAGGCTCCAGATTCACTGTAACGCTATTTCAAAGCAAGGAGGCGGGGCTCTCTTTGTCACAGGAAGACACAGGGAGAAGGCAGACCCTGGTCTGACCCCTGGTCTCAGACTCCAGGCCTCCGTTGCTGTGAGCAGTAAACGTGGGTTGGGGGTAGGCAGCGGGCCATGGGGGGGGGGTGGGCAAGGTAGAGAGACCTACCTACCAAATACATAACCAAGTAACAATTTTCTAAGCTATTACAATTAAGACCAGTTGAACAGTGGACACAATGGAAGACCTAGAAACCGGCCCAGGCAAGTTTGATTTATGACAAAGGTAGCATTTCAGATGAGGAAAAAAAGGCGAAATAAACTCCCCATAGCATATCTATGCAATGATCAATGCCAGATAGATTAAAGTCTTAAAAGCTGTAAAACTACTACAGGACAAAATCTGAAACTATTTTAATGAATTCAAAGTAGGGCAAAAAAATTTTTACACGAGACCAAAAAACTGCAAATCAAAAAGGAAAGATTGATACATTCAACTACATTAAAAATAATAATTTCTGTTCACCAAGAGGCATCATACAGGGAGTGAAAAGACCAGCCAACGTGCTGATGAAGAGATTTGCCACCTACAAAATTGACAGAGTTCCTTGATTAGACCGTGTCAGGAATTCCTGTGCATCAATATGAAAGAGATAAACAACCCCCCCAAATGAACAAAAGATGTTCAATCTCAGTAACCAAGAGGAACACATAAATTAGAACCACAGTGAGATATTTTGTTGCATCCACTAAATTAAAAGTATATATACATATTCTATCAAGTGTTGACAGGGATTTGGAGCAAAACGTCCTCGTACGTATTATTGGTGGGAATGCTGACAGGTACAACCGCTTTGGCAAAACAGCTTGGCGTCATGTCATGCAATTGTGCACACACTCAGCATTGTGCCCCGAAAGACCTCTTGCATCACGTGCACCCAGAGACAGCAGCACGGTTTGTAACATCCTCAGTCTAGAAACCACTCGACCTTCCATCAAACGGAGCAGCGATGCATCATGGTACACGCCCACAATGGCGTGTTTCATAGCCAAAATGAGTGACTACAGGTGGGTGAATCTCAGTACTGGGTGAGAAAAGTCTCGGCACACACACAAGGAAGCTGCATTTTTGTAAGTTAAACAGAGGAACTGAACGGCACAGGCACCATTTATCCGTTACTTATCATCTCGCCCAAGTACACTCCAGGAGGCCTGAGAGCTGGGCATGTGGCTTTTCAGTGAGGATTTGCTAAATGAGTGTATTTTCAGGGCTTAACACACACGCACATACATGTTAAGGTAAAACCACATGCAATGGAATCACAAATGCAGGTGTCAGGGGCAGAGTGGGACCGTGTTGGCTGACGAGGAGCAGGGATGTGAAAGCTAAGACCCTGGTCAGGGTTTGTTTAGCAAGGTCAGATTGCTATGCAAATTTGCTTTACCTGCATTCTTTGCACTAGGCACAGATGCCGTATACTCTCTCTTCTATACAGTCCATGGGCTTCACACCATTTGGAATCCTCTTCATTCTTTCATGGCGTTTGAAGCTGTGGGGAGGAAGACATTCCTCAAATAATAGCACAAATACGTGGTTACAAACTCTGGTAAGTGAGAGAAAGGGTGTCTAACCTAGCCTAGGGGATCATTGGCATTTCCTTGCGGAAGTGACATTTGAGCTGAGATCCGAAGGGCGAATGGGAGTAACGAAGGTGAAGGGTCTCCAGGGTAGAGGTGTGGAAAGCTTCCAGGCAGAGGGAGCCGCATGTGCAAAGGACCTGAGGTGGGAAGAAACAGCAGAAGTCACCACGGCTGGATACCAGCAGGCGGGGAAAGGAGAGGAGACTGAAGGAGGGCAGGCTCAGCTCATGCGAGGCCCTCAGGGCCATGGCGAGGTTTTGCCCTTCGCCCACACAGCAATGGGAAGTCACTGAGGGATTTTAATGGGGCAGGGGAAGGTGGCATGATTAGATTTGACTTTTAAGGTGGTTACTCCGGTTAGTGTGGAGACTGAAAGTTGGGGTAAGGGTAAACGTGAGGCAGGTGGCGTTGCTGGACCATCCGGTCCCCAGCCGGGACTAGGGTGGTGACACCAGATGGAGACACAGCAAGATGAAACTGAGCCAGCAGGCTTTGGTGATACAACATTGAGAGGTGGGGTTGCAGAAGATATCACAGGAAAACGAGAGAAGAGAAATCCTTACTTCCGGGGCTGCTACCTGGGTGGCTAATACTATTGATTGAGATAAGATCGTTGGGGGAGGATTTGGTTGGTCCATCCAGGTAGAGATATCTGGTGGGCACTGGGCTAAAGAATCCAAGCAAAGCTCAGAGGAGATGGCTCAGCAGAAGATATCAACTAGGGAGAAGTCTGTGAGTGTAAGGGAAGCTGTGGCAGGCGAGAAAGCCCAGTGACAGAGAACACATGGGCTAGGGAATGGTGCTGAGTCCAGGCTACAAGGCAACCTGGGGCGCTAAGGAGCAGGAATCAGAGATGGGAGGAAACCCAGAGAGGGGATGCCCCGCTCACTTTCCCCTTAAGTACGGCAGTTCTGCAAACAACGAAACCCAGCGTTCGCATCTGACCCAGCAGTTCTACTGCTGGGAACGGACACACAGGAACTGAAGACGAGACATGTGGAGGTGTTTGTGCACCTGCGTCCTTAGCGTGTTAAGGCCAAAGTGGGCATCGAGTTTTGAGGAACTACCCAGCAAACCAACGAGTCTGAGTTACTCCTTCAACAAAAACGTCTTGCAAACCCAGTGCTGGAGACACAGAGACGAGGCTCTGCCCGAACGTGCACATCTCTGCTGGCCGTGGATGGAGAGAGACTGTCCACTTTGGAAATGGGATCAGGTACGCCAGCGTCACCCGGGGGCTCATCTGGGATGAGGTCATGAAAGTGAATGAAGGGTTAAGGATTGTGGTTGAGCGATAAGAAAAGGCAGTGGACAGTTTGATCACACACACACACACGCACACACACACAGTCTCCTGTTGCCATCTTCCCTTGAGAAAATGGATCCCCTGAATTACGGCGAGAGGAAGATTGGATCTGCTGCGCCGGAGGCGAGCACACAGCACACATTCTGAGGTAGCTGCCCTGGGCGGTAAAGTCTGGGGAAGAAAGTTTCACAGACACCCTGTTTCCACCGCTTCTGGCTCTCACGGTCCGTGTCCTTTGGTCCTGTGGTCCCCTGGCCTCGGTGTGACAAGCAGACAGGAATTCGCCCTTATTAATTAATCCTCATAGAGTTAAATACTGATCGTTTTCTACATTTGCAAATGGCCAAATCCCGAAAATACTACAGGGAACGGCCCTGGTCCCACAGCTTCCTTTTTGTTGTGACGCCTTTCCCCGCAGGGGCCTCCCCGTCCCCTTCCACCGTCTCCTGGCTGCGCTCACCTGTCTCAGCGCCCGCAGGTGCCTGGGCCTCAGCTGCAGAGACTCTGAGGTGAGGTCTGGGCGTCGGGGGCTTGGGGCCCCCCCGGAGGCTTCCGTGTGCAGCTGAGGCTGAGAGCCCCCACTTTTGTCTTCCTGGCAGGTTACAGTCACACACATGACCACGCGCATGCACACATACACACATGCACACACGGGGCACTTTATTCTGATGAAAACTTAGGGTTGGCCTTTTCATGCTTCAAAACCATGCAATCCGTAAGAGTAGCCTATCCTACATTACATCAGTTTCTCTTTCGCTTTGGTAATCACAAAGGAGATTTTGGTTTTCGGTTTTTGTAAAGATTTTTATTTATTTATTTTTAGAGAGGGAAGGGAAAGAGAAAAAGAGAGAGAGACAGAAACATCAATGTGCAGTTGCTGGGGGCCATGGCCTGCAACCTAGGCATGTGCCCCGACTGGGAATCGAACCCACGATGACTGGTTCACAGCCCGCACTCAATCCACTGAGCTACACCAGCCAGGGCGAGATTTTGTGTTTTTTTAAATAACCCCAGATAATCTCTAAGGGGGGGGTCACGAGGTGGTGGAAGAGAACGTCTTCATTCTGTTCAGCAGCTGATGGGTTTGTGATTGTCGGTGAGAGGGCTAAAGCCACAGAGGACTGAAATTGCACAGTATCAAGGTACTGCAGTCACTCTGAAGGCTGGGGGTCACCGTGGGATCTGTGGAGGAGGAAGAGGAATCTAAGGCCGAGTTTGGGGGAGGACCACGAGGAACAGTCTTTACTCATTCATTCATTTATTCAGAAACCAGATCTTGAGTTCCCGTCGCGCCCAGGACCTGGGGCCGCAGCCGTGAATCCCAGTAGGAGTTTAGGAGAACGGGAGTGTCTGCTGTCACAGAGCTTTCAACCTCCTGCTGTCTCCCCTTTTAAGTCTTCAGTGAAACCTCCATTCTCGTCACTACTTTTGGCCTGGGGCTGGGACCTGGGGGTGCTGAATTTCCCAGCGACTCGTGGGGACACCTCAGGGTGCAGATGCTGGGAGCCAGAAGCAGGCAGGAGAGAGTTAGCCCCTGGGAACTTGCAGAAATCACACAGAGCGTAGGAACTTGGTTTGCGGAGTTCTGAGCCATTCCGTCTACATTTCTAAGGCTGGGGGGCGGGGGTTCCCAACCCAAAAATTGGATTATTCCTTATTGCATCATTTCCCCCCACCACATCCCTAAATACTGATATTGAACAAATTTCTCATTTCACCCCCTCTTTTCTCAATCTACATGTTTTTCAAGGAAATGTTGTCTTTTATTTTTGAAATTGATCCTGGACCCCTCAGATGTCCCATATACACTCAAAACGCACAGAACTGAATGCATTATCTTCCTCCTTAGCTGTGTTTGTCCGTGTTCTCTGTCTCGGTTAGCGTCAGCACACACTGCTCACGATGCCTCTTTTAAAAAAATTATTTAGCCCTGGCAGGTGTAGCTCAATGGATTGAGCGTGGGCTGCAAACCAAAGCATCGCAGGTTTGATTCCCAGTCAGGGCACATGCCTGGGTTGCAGGCCACGGTCCCCGGCACCCGCACATTGATGTTTCTCTCTCTCTCTCTTTCTCCCTCCCTTCCCTCTCTAAAAATAAATAAATAAATAATAAATAAATAAATATCTTAAAAAAAAGAAACTTACACTGGGAAAAATTATTTAACGTACTGGGGTGACATTGGTTAATAAAATTACGCAGGTTTCAACTGTACAGTTCTCCATAAGGATGCCTTCTACTGTTTCTCCTTCTCCCAGTCAGGTTCTGAGTCCCGTGAATTCTACCTTCTGACATCCATCAGATTCATCTCCTCTCCACCCTCTTTGTGGGCGCTGCTGGGACTCAGCCACTCCTCATCTCGTGCCTGTCAGTTACAGGAGGGTCTCTACTGGCCTCCCCTCTCCCCAGTCTGACCCATCTCCACCCTCCTAAGAGAGTGCGCTACAACTGTTCATTGCTTTCCCAAGATCCATTTGTTTCCTTCTCCTTCTTCCCAATGACCTCACCCACCTCTTTCTTCCTCTCAGAACCTGATTTTTGTTCAGGTCCCCTCCCCTCCCCACACAGCTCCTGTACCTCAGGGGAAGCTGACCCCGACCTAGTCCCTGGAACTGACCACGTACGCAAGGGGTGTCCCAGCCCCATCGCCAGCCATTGGTTAGGGAGGGGCGTGTGGCCGATTCTACTCAGCCAGACGGGAGGAAGGGTGTGTGGGAGCCTCTGGGACGGGGCTCCTTATTCTTCCAGCGCTATGGGGAGCCCCCACAGGTGTGAGTGAGGGAGCGTTCAGGTTCGGCTGGTCTTGGCCGCTGCTCTCCAGCCCCTGGAAGAACCAGCTTTAACGTGAAGCCAGCCCTGTGGAGGGCCTCCCCAGCTTCTGGACCCAGAGCTACACCCCTCTGGACTTCTCATTTTGTGGGTCCGTAGACTTTCTGATCGCTTGAGCCAATTTTGGTTGGCTCTTCTGTTACTTGAAGCCAAGTGAATTCTATCAGAGACAGAGAGTGATTTAAAATGAAAACCTGGTCCTATTATGTCCCTTACTTAAAGGCTCTCCACGGCTGGAGACAGGCCCGTTCCTTGCAGCGTTAGTGCAGGATGCACGCAGACCTGCCCAGCTGGCCGGAGCTGATGGCTCGCTTCCCTTTCCAACTCCGCGGTGCCGCCCAGGGCCACAGAGGGAGTGTCGGCTGTGGTGGGAGAGTTTACACCCACAAAACTGGCAGGCGCTACAAATCAGGGTGTTGTTGTTGTTGTTGTTGTTGTTTCCTCCAAAGAGCTGGCTGATAAGCATTGCCCAGCACACCACAGCCTTAGTGTAACTTTCCAGACCTCTCTCCACCGGCCCGGGCCTGCCTCTCCAGCCTCGCCTCCTCTCCTCAGCTTCCCAGTAGCTCTAGCCCCAATGACCTTGTGACTTTACAGGCAGGCTATGTGGTTTCCTGGCCCCGAGTTCTTACACACGGCCCCTCTTCCCTCACCTCCAGGGCCGACTTCTCCAGCAGGCACGGAAGTCGCTTGTGTCTGGGGTTCTCAGAACTCTTAGGTGCCCATGAAATGTTTTCATTTCTTTTAAAATTAAGAGAGAAAAATAAACTTTTAGGGCAAAAAGTGCTTTAATATGTAATATATTTTTTAATCCTCACCCAAAGACATGTTTCCAATTTATTTTGAGAGAAAGAGAGAGAGAGAGAGACATCGACGTGAGACAGGAACATCAGTCAGTTGCCTCCCGTACGCACCCTGACCGGGAATCGAACCCACAACCTAAGCAAGTGCTGTGACCAGGAATCAAACTGGCGATGTTTGAGCACATGAAACAACCCTCCAACCAACTGAGCCACGTGGCCAGGGCTACATATTTTTCTTTTACCAGTTCAGTTAGTAAAATATAATGGTAACAATTTTTTTAATAGAGGAAGGAGCCCACAAAAGCTGTGTCTGGCCGCGTGAAAGTTATCACATGGCCCTGGCTCATTGATCTCTCAGATTCACCTCTGCAAAGCTTTTCTAAATTCCTCCAGGTTAATTCTCCTAGCCTCCACAATACCCTTGTTTATGCTTTTCAAATCATTTTTAGAACAATGCAGGTGCAAATAAATAACATTCCTCTATAATAACACATGTGTGCATGACTATCCTCTTCACTAACTTACAGCGCTATTTGAAGATAGTGATTAATTTTATTCTGCAGCCCCAGGATCTTGCTCAGGCTTGACACAGTATGTGCTATCTGCACCTTTTCTCTGAATGAACGAATGAATGAATGAATACTATGTGTACTAGTCTGCTCTGGCAGCCATAACAAAGTATCACAGACTGTGTGGCTTAAGCAACGGAAATTAATTTTCTCACAGTTCTGGAGGCTGAAAGTTCAAGATCAAGATGTTGACAGGGCTGGTTCTTCCTGAGGCTCCGGGCCTCTCTCCTCCACTGACAGGGGGCCTCCTCCTCCCCGAGCCTTCACTTGGTCTCCCCTCTGGGTGTCTGTGGCCCCATTTCTTCTTTTAAGGACACTCCATTTTAACTTTGATTGCTTCCTTAAAGATACTTTCTCTAAATAAAGCCACAAACACTTAGAGGGCTTCTGGGCTTTTTAAAGTGTATCGATTTGCATAAAATAGTCTTTTAAAAGAAGCAGCTGTTTTCTCTTTTTCCAAAAGGCTCACTGGAACAGAACAAATCACAGAAACACTCCCTGGTTGCATCATCCCAAAGGGATGAAGTATGTATACATCTGGTGGGAATAAGAATATGTTTTTGATGGGCGGATGGGGGGATGCAGCCCCGTGCCACGCACCTCCACTCAAGTGGCATTTGCTGTCTTTAGAAAATTGAAAACTGCTCTGAGGTTCCCGCACGCCAAGGGGCCCTGCCAGGGCAATGCAGATTTCTCCGATTATGTCCCAGTTTTCACTCTGGTCATTTTGGCTTCTCATCTCAGATCACTGAACTCTGGAGCTGGAAACCCAAATTCCTCACCTTCTAGCTGAGGAAAGGGAGGGTCACCTCGTGGGTGAGTGGTTGGACAGTGATCTGAGTTGCTAACCCTCCGTCTCAGTTTATTGCCACCACCTTCGTGCCACCTAGTTCTCAGTGGTTGGTTTAAGTCCTCTCTGGAACAGGGTGGAAATTAAGTAAGTAAAAGTTCAAATGTGCAATAGATAGATACATAGTTAAACTGCCTGAGTCTGTGGAGGATTAGCCTCTGGGCCCGCCCACCCCTGAGGGAAAGAAGGCTCTTTCGGACCAGGAAGTCTGCTCCATAACACGGAGTTTACATTGTTTCATGCAAAAGTAGCAAGCAGCTGTGGCCTTGCCCCAGGATGTCTGATAACATCTTTTTTAAAAACAATTGTTTTATTGTTGTTCAATGACAGCTGATAACACCTTTGTCCTTAAATCTTTTTCTTGGCAGTCACACTCTACTCTTCTCAGTGGGGCTGAAGGCAGCGCCTCCGTGTTTGCCCCTTTCCTGGTTCAGAAAAGTGGGGAAAGACCTCCTCTGATCCCAGGTGGAAAGATACAACGAAACCCCTTGGCCTAGCTTTGTAGCACTTGGGTTTCCAGGCAAATGAGCTAGAAGGACCCCCGAGGGGCCCCAGGCCAGGGGGGTGGGGTGGATAAACTCAAGCCTCCCTTGAGACGATTTTGTGTGGGAAGCACTGAGCAGCCCTCGTGGCGGATGCTGCCCTGGGGCGGGGCAGCAGGCACTGGTGCCCCAAAGGCCTGGGAGCTGAAGCCTCGCCTCACCAGAAACGTTCCTCCCCTATGGGATTCTCCTCCACGTCCGAGTTTCCAGACCCCGTGGTGGAAGGTCACTTCGCGCCTAGACTGTGATTTCTCCAGCCCCGGCTGGGAGTGAGCTGTCTGTGTGCGTATATGCCTCTGTCTCTTTGCCACATTGCCACCGGTCTGTCGTCCCAAAGACCCTCATGTTTCTCACTACCTAAACCATGTTGGGAGCTGTGCTTGCTTACTGGAACCGACAGGGTTCCCCACCACGAAGACCACGGTGCCGGACACAAAAACCAAGATGGTGCTGGGGACTACAAATGCCTAAAAGAATCTCATCACGGCACGCTGCAGCCTATAAACACTGAGAAGGCCCCTCCCAGGCAGGGAGAAGGCCTCATTAGAGCAGGAATTTACCCTTCTCCATCCTGTGATCAAAGAATAACGTTTCTTCTCTGCTTTAGCAAACTCAGTCTCGTTCTATGGGCGCAAAGGGCCCTGGGCAGAAGGACCTTGGTGTGGGTCCTCAACCCCAAAGGGCTGGTAACGATCCTCTCAGCATGGGCTCCAATAAAGCGAGTGGGGTTGATAGTCACTACCCCTGAGATTGCTAAACAGACCTGAATGGGCCTGCGGGAGGTTCCACATGAGTCTAGGAATCAAAGGGCACCCGATGTGGAATTGCGAATATTCCTCCCGTTACTGGGGAGACCCAGAAACACCCTCCCGCCAGCGCCTGCCCAGTGAAGGAGGAGGGCTCCACGGTCTCGAAGCTGGACTCAGGAGTCCAAGAGCAAGAAGGTGAGAGTGGCAGGTTAGAGCGGCAGCTTAAAGGAAGCGGATTCTGCTGCGAGCCTTACAGGCTCCTCCCTGGGCAGCGTTGACCCAATCGCAGGCCTCCAGTCTGTGGATTAAATGCACCTGGGTGTTCTAGGTCCTTCTCGCCCTCAGTGGGGCGCTGATACACCCCAGGGAAGCCAGAGTCACACTTCTGTCTTTTGTAATGACGCCTGCTGCAGCTGAGAGTGACAGTGACAACGTGTTTTCTTTCATCATCGTCTTGTCCCTTCGCCATCTTTTGTGTGCCCTGGCCCACCCCCCTTTCCCGTCCTGTATCGGGAAGGCTTCACGAGGGAGGCATGGGCTTAGGGAGGGGGCATGGGGACTTGAAGGCGGCGTAAGTGGCAGAAATAACCGGTGGCCCCTAAGACAAGGCCTCGGACCACCTGCCTGTCTGATGCAGGACGCACTCCCACCCAGCTGTGTGATGCACTGCTGTCTTATCACCTCCCGAGGGGCTTGGAGAACTCAGAGTGGGCAGGGGCTCACTTCGTGACCGGTCTTTTCAACCCGCTTGCTGGCATACGCCGGTGGCTGTGGCCTCAGGGCTCTCTCCCTCGGAGGCTGGGGGCCCCTGGAGGTGCCCTGCCAGGATTCTCCCCCCACCGCCCGTCACCCCCACAGCCTTACACTCTGAGGGGCTGAGGTGGTGATGGAGCGAAGGTCTGAGCCCTGTCCATCCAGCAGCAGAGAGACGGACGGCCTTTCTCAGAGGCTTCCGGCGGCCGCTTCCTCCCGGGAGCCTCGCACTCTGCCACCATCCATCCGCTCTTCACTTATTGGCCGGATGCTTTCTGCACCTTTCAACCACAGAACCTGAACTAAAGCCTTTCCCGGGATGAAGTCTTACCCAGAGCCCAAGGTGTGTAGAAAGAGATGACGTTCGTGGCTGCTCTGTTGAAGCGGAAGAGGGGCTGCTTCTCAGCTCTTCTCTTCCTCTGTTAGGATGTCTTTGAGGGGCTGCCCTGGGCCCCGAGGGGCTTCTGCAAACACAGTTTAAAAGTCACTGCACTAGCATCGAGGGGCCTCAGGCTCCCAGGTAACCACTCGGCTCCTCTTGCCCCCTAAGCCACAAGGAGCAGATGCGAGGGCACCAACGAAGGTTAGTCACAACATCAGCTTCACTGAGGGGGCAGAGAGAAGGTCTGTCTCTCTGGCTTTCAGATCTCAGCCCGCCCCATGCAGAAGGACCACCAGATGATCGTGCAGACCACAGATGTCCTCTGGTTTGGTTTGACGGTAAGTCTGCAGAAAGACACCCCTCGACGAAGATCTCTCTCCACGGGTGCAACGCTGAAGGTTAGAATCCTGCCCCGTTCGAGGTTCCCAGCTTCCGGGCCAGGTGGGGGCCTCTTCCTAACGTAACTCGCCTACTAGACAGTCTGGTGTTCTCCCTGACAAACACTCACACCACCATCCTCTGGCCCTGGGTGTGTGGGGTTGGCTGTACGCACAGTTGTGCACACACGTGCGAGGAGGACTTCCCTGAAATGGGATGGCCGGGGGGACAGTGGGTCTCCCTGGGCCAGGCCCCACCTGGACCCTGAACCCTGAGGTTCAGACGCACGGAAGGTGGTGCTGAGGGCCCCACCCGGTGCAAAGGGCCCCCGCTTTCAGGTGAGAGCGCCACCGTCGCGCTGTCAGCGAGGGGCTGGATGAGGACTCACACCCGGTCCGTCTGAGTCTAAGGAGCTGCTTTTCCAGCGCAGCTGCTCCAGGAAATCACACGCTGGTCCCTCAGATGGGACAGCACCCTCCGTCTGCCACTGCTCCCTTTGTTCTCAGGCACAATAGCGGAGACACCCTTTCCTCCGAGGTCCCCTCCCCATCTCTTGTGGAATTTCCGTAAGTAACAAGGGCCACTTTTGCAGGCCCAGTCCCTCCGGGAGCAGGGGTGGGGCCGTCCCCTGGGGCTTTTCCCCCACAGCTGGCCCCTTGCCTAGCTGAAGGACAGGCGGTCAGTGGAGCGGAGACCCCCCAGCCTCCCCGAGGGCGGTGCACAGGGAAGGTGCAAAAACAGACACGCCTGGACACACACAGGAGAACTGGCTCTCAGAAGTCAGATAAGGACATTAGGCCAGATTGGGCCAGGACACGCCCAGGACAGAGGGTGGTCAGGGCAGGGGAGAGGGGACACTTGGTAAATATTCCTTAGCAGCCACCTCCCTCCCACTCCCTCGCTCTTTACCAGTTGGTGGGTGAATGGTTTCTGTGACTTCGGGTGAGCCAAGGGCAACAAAACCGTCCAACCCTGCTTTGAGGGGGTGCCACCTCTGGACAGAGTCTGTGGGCAAGGCTGGGATTGACAGATAAAACAGCAAGATAATGCTGAGCTGGGGATGTATCTGTGTCTTCTGAGAAGCAGGTTAAAGACAGCTCTGTGCAAATAGGAAGGGAGGGAGGAGGGGAGGAAGGGAAGAAAGAAGGAAAAAGCTGTTCAAAATCACAAACCCTAGAGAGGAGAAAACATGTCGCAACTGCATAGATCTTTTTCAACATCAACTTGCTAGACTTTCCTGCAGGAAATAATTTCAAAGAGAGAAGAGCAGGCGATTTCAAATTGCTTCCTGCTCACTCTTCTTGAAAGGGCCTTAATCTTAGCAGGGCAGACGATAAACAGAGATCACTTTCAGCAAACACTGATTAGAGAAATTGCATCTTTTCAGACAAAGGCCTGTGGACACAGCTGGCAGTGACCATCTTAGGCCCTCCCCCCCCCATCCTGCCCCCCAGCCCTCCAGCCCCCACCTGCCTTGCATGACTGCCTTCCCTATTGCCAGCAATTGCTTCTCAATGGCACGCTGAGACTGTGCCAAGTGACTGGGTTTTGACCAAAGCAAATGCAGGCAGAAGGCAGGATGCACGAGATGCGCCGCAGACACATCTGCTTTTATTTGTGGCCCCGCACAGATGGAGTTCAAGTTACCGTTCCCCGTCTTCCTCTGAAAGCAGCTTTGTCTTCTTCCTGGACCGAAGCTCTGCGTTTGCTGTAATCGCACAAAGATCGGAGCAGCTAATTCTTAAGGTGGCCTCCGTTTGAGGGCTCCCACCACGAAAACACGCAGGCCTGCCCTCTCCACCCGTACTCGGCCGTTCATTGGCTGAGAGTCGCGCAGAGAGAGAGAGAGAGAGAGAGAGAGAGAGAGAGAGAGAGAGAGAGAGAAGGTGCCGGGTATTGGCGTATCCGTGTGCTGGGGCTGCCGACTCGAAGTGCGACACCACGGGCGTTAATTTCCTCCCAGTTGTGGAGGCCAGACGTCCGGGGAGCCAAGGTGCTGGCAGCTTTGGTTTCTCGGGGGCCTTCCTCCTGGTAGATGGCCGTCTTCCCGAGTGTCATATGCACTTCTCCATGGGTGTGTGTCTGTGCCTAAATCCGCTCTTCTTACAGGGACACCACTCAGAGTGGGTCAGGGCCCACCCTAAAGACCTCGTTAAAACTTAATGGCCTTGCCCTGGCTGGTGTCGCTTGGTGGATTGAGCACGGGCTTCGAACCAAATTGTCGCAGGTTCAATTCCCAGCCAGGGCACATGCCAGGGTTGCAGGCCACGGCCCCCAGCAACCACACATTCATGTTTCTCTCTCTCTCTCTCTTTCTCCCTTCCTTCCCTCTCTGAAAATAAATAAATAAATCTTTTAAAAAAAAAAGCTTAATGGCCTCTTTAAAGACCTCTCTCCAAATACAGCCCCCGTTCTGAGGTACTGGGGGTTAAGACTTCCGCATATGAATTTGGGGGAGATACCATTCAGCCCAGAACGTTCAGCAAAAGTTGTACTCTTGTTTGGACCGTAGGCCTTTCTTATGGAGCGAACGCTCTAGAAGGCTGAAGACAGAAACCATTTGACTAACTCTGCACACGCCAGCCGAGGACTCTGGCCTGTTGGACGGGAATGAGCTATTTTAAGTACCACATTATGGGAAGTGCCGTTATGGTAAACCGTGAGATGCACTTTCATCTAGGGCTTGCCTCGGGGACCTCATAGGCCGTCCTGAATGGATGCCCAGAGGTGACAAGTGCAGGGCAAATAGATCCCGTAAGCACTCAGGACTTCTGCTAATAGGCCTGCATGGAGGCAGCCGTGTGATGGGTTTCTATGCTCAGAAGTTGTCACTGATGAGTGAGTGGAATGTCTTTCAGCAGCAATTCTCCCAGGTCAAGGGCTGTGGGTTTTTTTCTTTCTGGATGAGACTATGCTGTTTTGGTTTATAAGAGTGCACATGGGGCCCTGGCTGGAGTAGCTCAGTGGATTGAGTGCGGGCTGCGAACCAAAGTGTCGCAGGTTCGATTCCCAGTCAAGGTACATGTCTGGGTTGCAGGCCATGACCTCCAGCAACCGCACATTGATGTTTCTCTCTCTCTCTTTCTCCCTCCTTCCCTCTCTAAAAAATAAATAAATAAAATCTTAAAAAAAAAACCTTTTTAAAGAGTGCACATGGGAGGGAGGACAAGGAAAAGGGGGGATACATGGTAACAGAAGGAGATTGGACTTGGGGTGGTGAACGCACGGTACGCTACACAGACTGAAACCTGTGTAATTTTATTAACCAACATCACCTCAACAAATTCAACAGAAATTTAAGAATAAATACATAAATAACCTTACAAACAAAGGCTTGCCCTGGCTGATGTGGCTCAGTGGATTGGGCAGCAGCCGCTGGTTCGATTCCCAGTCAGGGCACGTGCCTGGGTTGCAGGCCAGGTCCCCATTTGACAACCAATTGTTTCATCTCTCACACATGGATCTTTCTCTCCCTCTCTTCCTCTCTCTCTCTCTAAAAGTAACTAAATACAATCTTTAAAAACAAACAAAGGCTCCAAGTTAGGATCGTTCGAGGTAGCATTATGATTATTCATTAACATACAAGAATTTCTCACGTGGCCTGCTCCAGGAAGAAATTCCTAACCTTCCTGAAGTAAAGACATGTATCTCACCTCGGCACGTGCTAACGGACGGTCAGTTCTTTAAACCATTGCCTAGGAAGTCAATAGCCCAAACTGCTGCAGCCTTGAGGACAGAGGCAGCGCTCGTCACCAGCTTCCCCTTCTTGCTTTCCACACCCCAGCTGGCTTCGCCTCCCACAGCCAAGCTTACACCTCCCACACCGAATTCTCCGGCCCGTATCTCTCCTCTGAACTCAGACCCGAGGCCCTTCTGAGTACCGTACCTTTCCACTTCATTTCCCCGCAGGAAACTCAAACTCAGCTGGAGCCCAATAGAAACCGTCCTCCTACGACCCTCCTGCCCCTCCTCCCACACAGTCCCTGCTGGTTAAATGGCTCCATCTTCAGTCTAGCTGCCCCCGCATTCAATTTGCCGATTCCTGCAGGCTCCGCCTCCTCGGGACCTCTTGACCACTCTCCAGTCTCTCTTTCCTCATTGCTGCTGCCCCAGACTCCTCCCTCAAGTCTCCTCCCACAGGCACTGAATGGCAGACCGGTACAGGGCAACCTCACGGTTAAAGGCATGGTGAATAGCCTTACGAGACAACCCACATCGTGGCTTGGGCGTGAGACGATCTGCATTCACGTTCCCGGTCCGCCCCTTTGTCACTGTGTCACTTTGGGCAAGGTAGGTAATCTCCACAAGCCTGGGTTTTCCCATCTGCAAAGTTGAGAAACTTCAATGACCTAACACATGTAAAGGACGTAGAACAGTGCCTGGGATATAGACACCACAGAGCTGATCATTCCCTTGTTCGGACCTCAATATTGCAATGACCCTCCATGTCCCTGGCACGGAACACAAAGCCAACCCCGTTTCCTCTCTGACCCCATCTCCACCCTCCCCACCCAACCTTCGCCCCGCAGCCACGCTGAACTCCGAGGTTCCAAGAATGAGCCGGGCTTCCCCGGCTCGCTGTACCATCACGTAACTAAGAAGCTTCACGACCTGACCACATGCCTCCCCCTCCCTGCCTTCTCCATCGTCAAGACCCCACTTAGCACAAATCCTGCCAGGACCTTCTCTGGGGCCTCCAGACTGAGTCTTGAACTTCTCTCCCCCATTCTAGTAGCGTCCCCCTGTCATAGCACCAATTGCACGCCATTCTACTCTTTCATTTGCTTGTCTCGCTAGTTTTATGTTTTCTATTGCTCCTTCCCAGGACTGAGCTTTATGTATTAAAGGCATTATATATGTTCAATGAATGACTGATAACTCATAGCCAACGTCTATGTAGCACTTTCTATGTGTCAGGGTAATATGGACTCTGAATTCCTCTTGTTAAGCTCCACTAATGTGGAGTTCCCTTAGCTGCCTAACAGTCAAAACCCTTTTCTGTAAGTCTTTTTGTTATCTTATCAGATCTGCAAACAGCATCTGCCCTGATTCCTACAGTGCTGATTTCTGTCACAGTCCTTCGTGCCTGTACAAGAAAATTCACAGGGATGAGGCCAGGACGGGCCCCAGTTAAGTCCCTTCTGCAAGCCGGCCACAAGGAAGGACTGCGAGGTTCAGAAGGTTTTTCCCAGACCAGTGTCCTTTGGACAAACTTCATCCTGGGTCACTCATCGAAACCTTATGAAATAAAGCCAGCAAACACTACGCTAAGTGAAAGAAGTCAGACACAAGAGATCCTGCGCGTGTATTGTGTGTTCCCATTTATGTAAAGTGTCTGCAATAAGCAGAGGCACAGAGATGAAAGTAAATTAGTGGCCGCCAGGGTTGGGCGTGGGGACGGAAATTGACCACAAAGGGCCAGGAGTGACTCTCCCGAGACGGAAGCTGCTAAAGTTGTGTTGCCTGGATGGCTGGGCGACTCTGCCCTTTACTGAAAGCTATCAAATTTACACTTAAGGTGGATGAATTTTATAACATCTAATCTATATCTCAATACAGTTGTGGGCTTTTTTTTTTAATCCTTATGAGAGCTTTCCTCAGTCCTCCCTTGTTTGCTCCAGGAAAGCCTGGTTTGGGAGAGACCTCTGCAAATCTAGCACCCTGGGAATGCAGACACTCTGGGGCTGAGGTTTCACGGTTCAGCCAGTAGCCTGGGGGCCTGCGACTCACACGGTCAGCGGCACCTTAGACCGACTTTTCCAGACCCCATTTCCTCCAGGCCACATTCCTGCTTCTTATCTGCATTTATGCCTTAAGTCAAATTTGGGTGCTTATTTTTCTCAGTGGTGGAATCTTATCAAAGGCCATTCAGCATTACATTAGCCATTTCAGGGGACTCTTCATAGGAGCAAATGTGTTTATCTGAGAAATGCCTTGGAACAAAAAGGAAACATTTCCAAACATCCAACGTTCTGCATTTTTTGGGTTGGGATGAGAAGTTGTCTGTAAGAAACTCAGATTCTCAAACTGCTTCTTTAAAGAGGTTCCTTGGCTGAGGCAAAGAAAAATGTAAAAAACATAAACTGTCTTTTTTTTTATCCCTTAATTTTAACTCAAACCTAATAGTCTTTATTCTTCATATTCCTTTAATCATTCTGGGTTCCTCCATCTCCCTCGGCCCCACTCTCTCCCCGATGTACCCCTATTCCTCCTGCACAACCAGAAACTTCAAGACTCAATTATCCTCGCCAATTAGACCCTCCTAGGAACAGAGAAAACCCTTGCTCTGAGCTGAGATCCATTGCCAAAGCGTTTCCAAAGCCTTGGAAGAAATGACAGGGTGGAGTGAACGTTACAGAGCCGTTCAGAAGGGTCTCCGACATCTAATCCAGGACCCACGGATCTACACCGATTGGTTCATGTGTCGGCAGGAACCTCAGCTGCAAAGGCGGCCGGAAATGCAGAAGAGGAAAACCTGGGGGCGAGGGAACGTGGCAGAGGAAACCAGAGGGATTTAGCGAATCTGTAGGTGTTGTGCGGATTTTTGGAAGCATCCTAGATCTTTCCTATAAAAACAGAGTGGGCTCTGACTCAGTCCTGCAGGCAAAGAAAGAATGAGCCCATTGGAGATTCCAGGAGCAGGCTTTTCACATCTCCGGACAGCATGCAAAAGGTCATCCTTCAGCAGATGTGACCCAGCTCTCTCCGCGCTCTTTGTAAATCCTCGTCACCCAGGAATGGGGGGCTTGATAGAGAAACAAGAGCTAGAATGGGAAAGAGCCCCATGCCCGACCTCCAGCTCCTCCCCGAGTACTTTACAAGACCAAACAAGGGCCTGAATAAATTTGCAAGTTTACAAAAGTTCCCTCTGTAACTACCGAGCCTGACCCTCCACCTGTTTGTATAGATAAGTCTGTTGGAATGCAGCCATCCTCACTCATTTACCTGTCCCTGGTGCTTGCACAACCGCAGGGTTAAATAATTACAGCAGAGATGCTAAGGCCGGCAAAGTCTAAAATGTTGACCGTCCGCCCCGTCGCAGAGAAAGTTGGCCAGCTCCTGGTATTACGAATGGGAACAATCCTTCCCTGGTGCCTCGCCTCATTAATCCCCAAAAGAAACAATGTCTAGGCAAAGATACTTGTGGAAAGGACATTAGAAAGTCAAATTGTTCTGTGTTAGCTAAGACACTAAAGAGGAAGAAACAGAGTGATCAGCGAAAAGAGCTAAGCACTTAATTTTCTGTTTTACCTTTACACTCAAAGGAGAAATTTCTCTAAATATCAACTGAGGATTTTTTCAATCCTCAGTTGTTTATTGATTTTAGAGAGAGAGGAAGGGATGGAGACACAGAGAGAGAAAGACAGAAAGACGTTGATGTGCAAAGGAAACACTGATGGGTTGCCTCCCCGACACGTCCCGACTGGGGGTCAAACCTGCAACCTAGGTATGTGCCCCTCCTGGGGTCAAACCCATAACCTTTTGGTGTATGGGATGATGCTCCAACCATCTGAGCCGCCCGGCCAGGACTCTCTAAATATTAAAAGGACAACATTGCACATTTTGAATTCATTCAGGTGCTACATATAAACTCTAAATGCCACCGCTGTTTCAGAGGCAATGAACTAGTCAGATGGTGGGCATCTCTCTTAATCCTCCAACATTCCCAGCACCGGGAACAGCCACCCTAGACTTCACCCAGGGAACAGCCTCTCCCCCTCCAGACACAGCAGCACTGATCCATAGGAAGGGGGTTGTTGTGCAGATAAAAACGCCAGATTAAATGTTCTCCGGAAGGTCTCTTCCCTGAAGTCCCTGAAACCTCCCTGTTCACGATGAGATCATAGCTCATTTGAGAGACTGGCTGACTGTTCCCCTAGTATCTCAATCAAGCCTAGACTGGAGATATCAAGGAAATGCCAAAAATTCTTGGGCACAGGCAGGATTTGGGAGCAAAAATAAGTAAGGTTCAGATTGATTTATTTAATCTCTATCCAAATTCCACAGTGTCCTGCTAAACCAGACGCTGAAAAAGGACTAAACCAATCTTTAAAAGCCTAATCCACAATAAATTTAGTTTAAAAAAAAGGCAAGAAAACCCCAAGTAACCCTAACCCTAGCTCTTGGCGTAACTCTTAACGTAGCTCTTACCCTAACTTGAACCAAACAATCATTAAAACCTAAAAGCTAATCTCAAAGCTAATGCTAAGGCTCGCTTAACTAAGGTTAACCCTAATCTTAAACCCAACCCTAACCCAAACACTAATGCTTCATCTAACTTTACCCCTGACCCAAAAAACCAAACAAACAAAATAAAAAACAAACAAAACAGCCTAACAGGAAAAACTCATCAATGGGCAGAGCTACAGATCCATTTAGGACTTTGACTCAAAACTCTGAGCTGTGCTACATTAAATCACAGCAGGCTGAAGGGCGGGAGGGAGAGACGAGAGATCAATCAGCTAACACCTGGGGGCTGAAACTGACCCAAGCCTGCTCACATCCCTGAGTGTGTGCTAAAACTTGGAATTAGCTGCGAGGTACCCACCATTGCCTAGAGAGAACAGTGGAGCAACCGACCGGGAGACCACCAGGTAATGCGGCATCTTGCTTACGTACGAACTTTCTGGACCATTGCCCTCAGCCAATCCAAAGGAGCAAACTCGTCTTTTTTTGCTAAGTAGCTCCCAGAACCCCCCTCCCCATAACTATACTGTATCTGTAGTTCTGTTTGCTTAATCGTATAATAATAGCATTATTGTTATAGTATCACATTATTCTTACCAGGCTTACTAGAGTTTCTTTTTTCAGATAACCGCTTTCCATTTCAGTGTTCCTTTCTGATTTTATTAGTTTTTAGTTCTTATCTTTATTATTCCCTTTTTATTCTACTTCCTTTTGGTTTGCTCCATTACTCTATATTCAACTTCTGAGGTGAATCCTCAGTGTATTTATTTTATTTAGTGATTTTTAGAGAGAGAGAAGGAGGCGAGAGAGAGAGAGAGAGGCATGGATTTGTTGCTCTGCTTGTTTATGCATCCATTAGTAGATTCTTGTATGTGCCCTGACTGGGGATCGAACCCACAACCCTGGTGTATCGGGAACCTGGCCAGGGCCCTCAGTCTATTTAATTTAAATCTTGATTTCTAATAAATATATTTAGATTTAGCTGTTTCTCTGTGGGGACAGCTTCACAATTTTGACATACCATGCTCCCATTATTGTTCAGTTCTAAAATGTTCATCAGTTTTATTAAGACTTCCTTTCTGAGCCCTAGCTGGTGTAGCTCAGTGGATTGAGTGCCAGACTGCAAACCAAAGGGCCGTGGGTTCGATTCCCAGTCAGGGCACATGCTGGCCAGGTCTCCAGTAGGGGGCGTGAGAGATGCACCCACACATTGATGTTTCTCTCTGTCTCTTTCTCCTTCCCTTCCCCTCTCTAAAAATAAATAAATACAATAATTTTTAAAAGGCTTCCTTTTCGACTTATGAATTACTTGGCTGTGGGATTGCTTTGCTTCTTTGTTTCAAATGGGAGATATGTTTCCTGAATTCAGAGAGACTCTGGAGAGTCACGTGTCATTCTTCTCCTGGGCTACCTTGCTCTCTCACCAAATGGAGCTCTACTTGGCCAATGGGACTCTACACACAAAATCTACAAAATCTCCCGCCGAAGCACAAGGAACCCAGCCCCTTTTATGACTCAGGGAAAGATGACTCCTTCTGAATGGATTTTTCTTGACCTTCCTGAAAGGTTTCTCTTAACTGCTTAAGCCCCAAAAGCTTACTTATTACTAGTTACACTTGAACTGTTTTCTTCACCTCTTTTCTACCTTACTGGAAAATCTGAGCGAAAACTGTTTGGGGAATGGTTTCTTGGAAACTGCAGCTCTCAGGGCCTAAAAGCGTCTACAGTGGACAGCATCTGAGCCCAGATCTGCTTTCCGGGCCATTAAGCTGCGTGTCCCCTGGCGAGGCACTTAATCTCATCGGTAGAATGTGGGCAGTAATCTGCGCTGGTCTGCAGTCGATGTGATGAGGGTGGGAGATTATGTAGGAGAAAACGCTCTTAAGAAGGAAACAGTGCAGAGAATGGTTATCTTTATTTTCTTCTTTGTGCTATCTATAGTTGATAGTCTAAAAATAATTTTATTTCTGTAGTTTTATGTTTCATATTTTATAAATACAAAATAGTTATTTATATTTTATTTTTTAAAAATCATTGTGTTGCACAAATAGAAGTTATCACAATTCTTCTTCTTTTGATGTTAAGCTCTAATTTTATCAATTTTCTTAACAACATGCATAAATTAAGTCTCAAACAGCCCTGGAAGAGTCACGCGGTTGGTTAGACCATTGTCCCCACGCACCAGGGTTGTGGGTCCCATCACGGGTCAGGGCACGTGCTGGAATCAACCAATGAATGCAGGGATGGGTGGAGCAACAAAATAACGCGCGTGCTCTCGCTCTCTCTCTCTCTCTCTTTCTCATTAGTAAAAAAGATATATATTTTTTTTCTTTTTTTTCCAACTGATGGTGTCAAGGTGTCGCTGGGAGATCTGAGCATGCAGAAAATAATTAAGCTGTTTGAACACAAGGAAGAAATAGAACTGTTCGTGGTTCTTAGAAATAAATGCCTTCTTGGGAAATTGATTACTTTCAGTGCAAGTACGGTCCTACTACTAGGAAGTGACTCTCTGGTTTCTCCACTGACTGAGGCGGGTATTCCCCCGAGCTCTCTCCTGTGGGGGGTTGGAACTTAGTGACCCCCAGCCCTGTGAACGCTCCGGCGGCGACAGCGCCATACCCGTGGTTCTTCAGCACTGCACTCCGCACATGCGCAGCTAGGTAGGCGCGCCGCCAAGACTTCAAGGTAAGCCCCACACGGATTTCTGGACATCTTGGCCTAGTAGCTCTTCCCTCTCCTCTCCCACGTTCCGCCCAAGAAGTTCCAGCTGCCTCTGCCTCCCTAAATTTCAATCGCAGTCCTTTCTGCAGCGAGCCCTCCCTTTCCTGCCTGAGTTCTGCAAAGTGCTTCCAGATCTGTCTCCCAGGGCCCCCAATCCCTGGAGGCCCGTCGTCTAAAATCTGAAAACAGATGTTCCTAGATTTTGTTCAGTCTTCCAGTTGCTTAAGGCGGGAGAGCAGCTCTGGGACCCGCGACCCCACATGGCCAGAGTCGGAAGTCAGACAGATTTCTGAAGTGACAGCTTTCGCCTCCTCGGAGCGGTTGCTCGCCTTTGGGGTTGGAGACGCGGTGAGCGTGGGACCGATGCATAACCCCCTTCGTACCTCTTCGCAAACCTGGCGCCGTGACAGAGCCCAGGTCAAGAGATGATTTAGTCAACGAGTAATTACTGAGTGGCTTCCAGGCACCAGGTTTCAGTCTGGCCCTGGGGACACAGTAGAGAGCGAAGCATCCAGGTCCCAACTCCGTGACGGAAACTGGAGTGGCCTAGAGGGTACAATTTAAGGGACAAAGAACAGTCCTGCTTCCCATCAAGGTGTCCTCCTCCCACTGCACCGGCCATGACGTCACCTTTCCTTCTCACCAGGCTTAAGGTCCCACTTCTCAGACGGACTCTACAAATCCTTTCTGAAGACCTATTTTGCACTTTGCAGGGCATGAGATGCTGAGCATGATTTGAGGTCGAGCCAAACCCAGCCTCTGCCATCATGAAGCTCAAAGGGGTGGAGGAGATGAGGTGAGTGTAAAAACAAGTCATGCACTAGACTCCCCAGGGCCCCTTGTTTCCCCAAGGGCATCAGCTTCCAGGATAACCTGACATCTAGAGGCACAGGGTCTCTGCCATCCTCCTCTGACAAGCCTCAGAACTGACCTGGCTGGTGGGCTCCACAGGACTGACACCAAACAGGGAGCTCTTTACCCAAGGCGAGGAGGTCCCCCAACAGCCAGGGCAGAGAGCAAAGACGCTGAAGGGAACATGCACACGGGGGGGACTCAAATGTTCACCTCTCTGTACACGCCCACAAGTGACCACAGAAGTGCCACAGTATTGATTTTGAGGCGACGAATACATTTTAGCGAGTAGGCAAATTCACAGATCCAGAATCTGCAAACACAGAACCCATGAGTCATGAGAATGGATTGTAAGAGTTGATCCTATGGCTCTCCTGTCTGAGCCGTCAGGGAACTGGGCTAGTCCACACTTCCCTGCCCCACGCGCCCCGACCCCTGCACTGCAGTCAGGAGACCAATTATTTATATGGCATCTGAGCTTATGCGCTGGCCTCCTGTGCTTCTTGGGGATGGAAACTGTGTTCCTATCATATAACACAGTGGCTGGCCTACAGATGTTTAATAAACAGTAAATTTTTAAAAAATAAATGAATGAGCCAGTAAAGGGAAAACAGTAAGTGAGTATGGATCTCAGGGTATCCAGGAAAGATGACAATTAAGCCATTACTTTAAAGTTACTTTCAATTTATCGTTAAGAAATTTGTGTGGAGTGAGTGCATCAATCTATTTACACTTGGGTGCCAAACTTCCCACCAGAAGAATAAAAGAGGGAGTGACCTACTCGTGGGCCCACACCACTCAGCCCTCCAGTTTGGTGAACTTGTGGAGCTGAACAGGGCACCTTTCACTTTCACTGGATGCCTGCCGGGAACACTGATGACTTTGTCTGAATCAGTTCTGTCTGATGCTCCCGGTTCTATTTCCCTTCGCATTCCCCTCGCTCTTTGTGTGGATTCCAGCAAATGTGTGTGCCGAGAGCTTTCAGGCTTCCTCCCCTTTCTTCCCAGCGCATTGTAACCTCATTAGTTGACATTCATTTAGACGGTGAGCAGTGCCAAGTGGGGGGGAGTCCATGATCCTAGTTTCAGTGGCGGTGTTATCTGAACAGGATTTGCGAAGGGCGTCCCCAAGCAGAGGTTTCTTGGAAATGCTGGCGGCTATTAGAGGGCTCCTGAATGGCTTGTTTCAACTCGAGTCTGGTCAACGGAGCGGCTTTTATTGTGTGTGACAGTCCCAGTGGCCACGATAGTCATACTCTCAACTCTCATTTATTCAGGATGAAAAAGAGAGCGTGCAGAGGCAGGCTGTGAGGATAATTCTCAGATCTCTCTATTTACAACCCGTCATCAAGTCCTGTGGGTTTTTTTTTTAATGTCTCTTACACACCTCCTCTCCATCCTCACAGCCACACCCTTGGTCTGGGGCCAGCTTCGTCTCCTGCATGGGCGAAAACTCGGCTTTGTAATCGTTGTTGCCTTTTTCCAGTGTGCCAGCTCCTCCCCTCCCCCACTCCACCCATTCGGGAGCTCGGCCACGTCAGTGCTCTAAAACACAGATTCCCCTCTCTCCCTTTCTCTGCCACTGGCGTGTGCTCTTGACTCTGTCCTCGCCATGTTGTCTCACGAGACTTTGAGGATCATGCAATTCCTGGCCGAGAAATGAAAGCAGAATCATCCCATCCAATGGAGCCGCATAAAAACTGGTAAGAAAATCAGGTACGACTCTAAGAGGAGACACTAGGGAAGGACCAAGCCGACTCTTAAGGAATCCCATAGGAGACGGCACACACATTGATGCCATGCTGCGGGGGGTCACTGGCATCTTAGCATATGGTGTGGAAAACGTCACCTCCATTCGGACAGCTGGATATGTTTTCTTAGGAAAGCGAGTTTTCGCTTTGTTTCTGTGCTTCTGCAAGAGTAGGTTGGTTCAGTAATAAATATGTGAGAACTTTTGAAAAAAAAAAAACAACTCCACAGATTTCATCCTTCAAGCTCCAGAAGTAGCTCTGCTTCCTCTACGGGGAAGAGCCAGTCCAAGAGAGCCAGTCTGGGCTTGCCGACCAGGGGTCCACCCCACCCGGACTCTGTGGCTCCCTCAGCTTCCACTGCCTGCCCTACTCCGGTCATCATCCTCGTTCTCCCTCATTCATTCTTCACCTCCAAGGTGTCACTCACCTTGGCCCATGTCCTAGAAGGCCTGTCTCTTTAACTCCTTAAAGACCCAGAGAAGTTCAACCCCCTCTCCAAGGCCTTTCTCTTTTGATGGTTCCTATTGTGAACCCTTGGAGTCTGTTCAGGTACTTCGATTATTCAACGATGCTTTTCATTGTTTTTAACTCTTTCGCACATATACATCTAAGCTGTAAGTCCCTGAGGGTTCAGTGCTGTCCAATACAAGTATAATGGGAGCCACAAATGCAAGCCTCATGTAATTATACATTTCTTAGTAGTCTCATGAAAAATAAAGAGGTAAAATTAATTTTAATAATATATTTTATTTAACAAAATACATCCAAAATATTATTATTTTAATGTGCAATCAACATAAACAATGGCTAATGAGATATCTCAATTCTTTATTTCATGCTGTTTGGCATCCGATGTGTATTTTATACCTACAGTGCATCTCAGTTTGCACCAGCCACATGTCAAGTGCTTGGTAGGCCTGTGGGGCTAGTGGCTATCACACTGGACAGCTGACTTTAAAGCACTCTTAGTCCTTGAAATCCCACACAGTTGAGTGACGGTACAAATGGACACAAGGAATGTGAGTCGACAAACTGTTGCCGCACTGGAGGGGGGTCTCTGGCACAAGTTCCTGCCCTTGACCCTGTGCTGTTCATCATCATCCACCCATGGCGTGGGTCCCGCTGTGGTTAGGAGCACCACTCTGCAAGGTATGTACCGTTCGTCATACTGTGATGTGCACTTAAACGTTTGTGAAGAGGTGGATATTGCATGTTATGCTTTTATCATAATTAAAGAAATATTCGCTCTGAGTCAGAGAGACCTTAATTTCAGATCTCAGCTCTACAGCTATGACGTGTAGATGTGAGCAAGTTAACTTTCTTCTCTGAACTCTGGTTTCATCATCTATAAATGGGGATAATTGCACCAACCTTAAAGAATGTTATGAAGAGTAAATGAGATACTGCTTGTAAAATACCCCCATACACAGGTATATTAGACCCTTAAAAATATTAGGTTTAATAACAATTATTATCACCATAAATGGTATACTTATTAATTTAGCAGATGAGATAATTCTGAGAAAGATAGCTATTAAGTTAAAGAATCAAGCTTAAAACCTTTTTCCCAGATAGGATCCAACAGGTTGGATAAAATAAGATGAAACTTAATAGATATAAGTCGAAGTAAAGTATCCCATTTAGGTTTAAAAAATTCAGCTACACAAAAATAAGCTTTCAGCTTAACTGTAGCACATACCAAAAAAAGGCATTTAATTATTCACTAAATGTAGTTAGGAATAAAATTGCAATTGTACATTTCATTTCACATTTAATGCAAAATGCAAATAGTACAATAGGGTCTAAAGTACAAGGTTAACATTCTCCCTCTCCTTTCCCCACTCCCTAGAAGTAAAGAGCCATTACCTCACACATCTTTCCAGAAATGTCCGGGGCTGAAACAAACACGTATTTGTTCATCTTGACACTTACAGGGATCGCCTGTCATTCTCTCGTGCAACTCCCCTGAAGAGGGTTAAAACTAAACTTGGACTACCAAAGTTCAATATCATTCAGAAGTGTGCTGTGTGAGCTCCCAACTTCAACTTGATTTGAAGCTTCAGAAACAAGGAGGAGGAAAGCAGTAAGGTGGAGGGAACAGGCCAAGGCCACGGAGAACCTGCCACAGACATCTGGAATCCTTCGCTACCTTGTGAGCACTCCCTTTAAAGAAAAGGACTGATGAGCTGCGTGGAGGAGAGAGATGAGGCGCAGAGCGATTCAAAACTGCAGCCTTGCCCTGGCTGGCATAGCTCAGTGGATTGAGCGCCAGCTGCGAGCCAAAGTGTCGCGGGTTCAATTCCCAGTCAGGGTACATGCCTGGGTTGCAGGCCATGACCCCCAGCAACCACACATTGATGTTTCTCTCTCTCTCTCTCTCTCTCTATCTCTATCTCTATCTCTATCTCTATCTCTATCTCTATCTCCCTCCCTTCCCTCTCTAAAAATAAATAAATAAATAAAAATATAAACAAAACAAAACAAAACAAAACCCCACAGCCTCACAGATTGGCTGTTGGATCTGCAGATGTGGAACCGGAAGAGGGGCGGTATCAGAGCAACACAATAGCTGTTTCTTGGGGAGGAAGAACAGCCATTCACAGGACTTCGGAGAACAGTGTTTAACCAGGGTCCTGACAGTTAAAAATGCTTTCTAAAAGGGGCATTTTTTTAAAAACCAAAAAGGACTTTTAACTAAATAAGGATTGCTGTGGAGGTAAATGAGAGAACACATGGAAAAGGGCTTTTTAAATGAGAAGCCACCCTGGCAGACAATGCTTCCCAAAAATTAGAAAGTTCTGAAATTTGCATGGCAAGCTGTACCAAGTGTGACCCTCCAATTACTTCAGATGTTTCAGGAGAAGCTGGTACCTCATTAACAAAAATAATTACCATGTTCTTAAAACTATTTCCTTCATTATCTCAAAGTAACTTATTTATATCCTTGAACCTGGCTCATTGCCTGGCATAAAATAGATTAAATGGGTAGGAAAAAAAGGAGGGAGGGAGGAAGATATGAATGAGCGATAATAATCCAAGCATTTTTTCCCTCCTCGTAAAACTGTTTTCCCTCCTACCAGCTCGCCCATTAATTTCCGTCTCTTCTTGCCTTTTTTCCCCCAACAGATACTTCTCAAATTCTCTACCCCACTTCCCCGTCTCCTTTTCCATCTGATTTATTGCTGAAATCCTTGTGTCCTTTCTTTCTCCTCTCCCAAAGGGCACTGTCTGGTCTCGTCGAGCCTCCTCAGCTAGGTGCCTCCTCTTGCTCTTAAGGAAATAAAGCTTGCGGCAGGTTCTTCTCAAATGTTTTAATGTATTAACTGTGTTTCCTAGGTCTTCACGATGTTCCAGAAAGCACATACCAAGTGGGTAGGGATGAGAGGTGGGATGAAGATGTAGCTGGACCAGTGGAAGGATGAAGATGAGAACGCCTCTCCATGAGTCCTTGAAAGGTCATAAATTCACAGCCATGAAAACATTGCTTTAGCCCTGACTGGTGTGGCTCAGTGGGTTGAGAGCCAGCCTGTGAACCAAAGGGTTGTAAGTTTGATTCCCAGTCAGGGCACATGCCTGGGTAGCAACCCAGGTCCCCCATAGGGGGCATGCGAGAGGCAACCACATATTGATGTTTCTCTCCCTCTCTTTCTCCCTCACTTCCCCTCTTTCTAAAAATAAATAAGTAAAACATTTTTTTAAAAAAAGCATTGCTTTATATCCATCAAGTGTCATCAGATGTCTGAGACTTTGAGGTCTGTGCTCCAAGGTTCAGGTTCCCGACCTTGACCCACAAAGTCTAAGAAGAGGTGTGAGTTAATGAATAGAGCACTGAATTAGAAGTCTGTATTTTCTGACGTCCAAGAGCCTGGGAACAACAAAACAAAACTGAAGAGATAAGGAAAAACAACAAAAAAAGACTGACTTAGCTACATAGGGAATAGCTGGGCCTCTATCTGGTTTGAGGTCATAATATTGTTATTTCAAAATTGAATGAAAGCAAAACACATATTTTCACAAGTTACTTATTGCTTCATGCCTGTTGCCAGCAGGAGCCTTCAGAGACACCTTGGACTGGCCTTTCAGAAAGCAGGCGCTGCCACTCCCTGTGGGTTACAGCATCTGTGAGGCTTTTGCATAATGATATTTTGGGTTTACATAATTAGAGTCTTAGCCAGTACTACAGAAATTCTGTAGAAATTTCCATGCACACCGGGTTGTGATTTGTTGATATAAAGGGGACTGTTTAGGTATGTTCCCCTCATGGATTATCTCCCAGAATGCAGAGCCTGCTTTTACAATTGTGTGCTTGGTGTCATTTAAACTGTCCCTCACTGTCTTTCCTTTACATCATTCATGATCCTCTCTAGTGTGTGCTTTAAAATGATTTCAGTGTCTTGATCCTTTCAAATGATTTCTTTCCTCATTGCACCAGGGATAACCAGGCCTGCAATTGCCTAATTTCCCGTAATCTCTGCAGGACAGTCAGCGACAATTACATTAATTCACACCAGGGTGTGAACGAGAGAGCAGAATGCTTGGTCCCCTCCTCTGCCTTACTCCCACACCAGCAAATTTGTCACTCTCCCGAGACGCCCACTGCTTGAATAGGCGAAAGAATGAATACCTGAAATCCGGAAATGTGACTAGGTGATCAGTGGAAGGCCAGGCACCGCGATGATGTGGAGAACCCTGGGCAGTGGGCGGGGTGCGAAACCTCCCTGATGCCCTCAACTCACACTGCCTGAGCTGGGGCCTTTCGTTGTCAGTCCCACCCAGTTGTAAGGGGCCAGCGGGGGCATCTGCCAATGTTAAAAACGTGGGCTCTGAGGGTCTGCAGATGAGAGGGGGCAAGCCCCCCCAAATGCAGGGCTTTTTACATCGGCTGTCTGAAGCGCTCAGGACACTTTGTAATTTATGATCCTGTTGCATAAATGTAGAACGACTGAATCCGTTTAATAATGAAAACTCACAATCAGTGGGCATTGCGTTATCCACTCTGTGTATTGGTGTCTCATCTGCAGTGGGGCTGTGTCTGCAAATCGGTGCTTACTTCCTCGACCTCTTCCTTGACCTTTATCTGGTCTGGTCGTCACTGTCGATTTTATTGTTCCGAGAAGGGGGAAAGCCGTTTCCCTTTCTGTTCGCTGCCTCTGAGGTGTGAGTCATGAGTGTTATTTTTGCCTGAGCGGATGGATACTTTCGGAGATTTAATCCTTTTCTCTGCTTTCCTAACATTTCCATTTAGAAGTACTCATGCGTTCGCGGCCAGGCTGAAAGATGTGTTTGTTTTGAAGTCCCAAAGTGGACCTGGCGCTGATCTTGGCTGCTGGCCCTGGACGTGCCACTGGCGGAGAAGGACCGCACGCCTGAGCGAATGAGCCACTTGCTGGGGTCTGGCTGCTCTCGTCCTGGCGGGGGCGTGTCTGGATGCCGCCCTGGCGGGGAGGCGGGGGTCCTGCGGCCAAGACTTCGATTCCCCGGCCCACCCCCCGGGTGGGTCCTGGCCTCGGGGACGGTGACCGCGGGCGGGATCGCCAGCACTGCCCGACTATCTCCCCGACGTCCTGCGGGCCACGAGCGGGAGCCTCTGTGCCCCCACCCCCAGCACCAGCCGGCCTCATCCGGCGCATTCGAAATAGGGCCCCCGTCGGTCACTGTGCGCAGCTTTGGGGGCTGTTTGGGGAACCCGCCTGGCCAGGAGTGGGGCAGCCGCGGAAGGGACCGGTTCCTGAGGTGCGTGGGCAGGTGTGGGGGGCGTCCCCTGAGAGGCTAAAGGTGAGCGAGGGCGGACCCAGCGCGGAGGCGCACAGGCGACCTGGGCGGGCGCTGGGGCGGGGGTGTGGCGGAGGGTGCAGGGAGGGTTAGGAGACAGCCAGGCACGCGGCGGAAAACAGGTGGGGGCGGGGCTGGGGCAAGTGGGCGGGGCTGGAAGTAAGCCGGGCCGCCGGGGCTCCAGGGGGCTAGCGCGCGGGCGGGCACGCCGGCCTGGGCGGGGCGGGGCGGGGCGCCGGCGGGAAGGGGGCGGGGCCGCGGGGAGCCTCGGCTGGGGCGGCTGCGGGCGGGCGCGTGGTGGGCCCGGCGCGATGAGCGGGGCCGGAGCTGCGCCGGAGGCGGCGGGCGCGGCGCGGGGGCTGCGGGTGGACGGGCTGCCCCCGCTGCCCAAGAGCCTGAGCGGGCTGCTGCACTCGGCGTCCGGCGGCGGCGCGGCGGGGGGCTGGCGGCACCTGGAGCGGCTGTACGCCCAGAAGTCGCGCATCCAGGACGAGCTGAGCCGTGGCGGCGCGGGGGGCGGCGGCGGCGCCCGGAGCTCGGCGCTGCCCACCAAGCCGCCCAACCTGGACGCCGCGCTGGCCCTGCTCCGCAAGGAGATGGTAAGAGGGCTCCGCGGGCCGCGTGGGGGGCGCCTTCCCCTTCGGGCGAGTTCGCGGGACCGGAGCCCTGCTCCGGAAGTCCCCGCGCCCACCCGCCCCTCTCTGTTTATTTTGCCCCGGGAGTCGGCGCGGAAGACGGGCACTGCCCTCTGAGCTTCCCCTTTTACTTGCTCTCTCTGTGCCCACGATGGGACCATCGCCCAGGGAGGGTCCCCACTCTCAAAGGGCAGCTTTCAGGGACCCGCCGCCGCTGTCCCGCGGGCTCGGAAACTCCGGTGGCGGGAGGCGCCTTTGTCACCCCTCGCAGAGGGCAGCCGACTTCCCGCGTCGGGGAAGGGCTGCGACCGCGCCCGCGGGGTTGAGAGCGGTGAGCGATCTTGCTTCCCTGCCCTGGGGAGGACAGCTTTGTCCGAGCGAGTGTAGACCGCAGCTTGCAGCAGCCCTCTCCCCTCCCCCGCACCCCAGGCGGCGCCGGCAGAATCCGATTACCGCGAGGGGGGCGGCCGCAGATGGTGCTGAAGGCGAAGGCGCCCCTAACCGCTCTCCGCGCCCGGCAGCTGTGCCCTCCCGTCGGGGGGAGGCCCCTGCGGGTCTTCGGGCTGTGTCTGGGCTGCAGACAATGGGGCGCAGTTTCCCTCAGCCCTTGAGAAGTCCAGGACGTGTTTGTGGATCAGGACACGCGACTTAGGGTGACGCCAAAAGCGGGGCAAGGGCTTGGATGTAGGTGTCACTGAGCCTTTCCCCAGCTTTCTCCTCCCGGGTTAGACCGGGCCAGGCGCGTACGGAAAAACCACTCCTTTCTAACCCTCTTGCTGGCCACGGTCACCTCCTCCTGGCCGCCCCCCTGTTTCAGAATCTGCCCACTTCTCTCATCTAGTGCGGGTCCTTTCCCTGTCCTAGTACAGGTAAATAAAGGCATTCTTTAGTTAGGAAGTCTAGTATATGAAAGGTGCTCCCCCCCCCCATGAATTAGTTTGCAAACGTACTTATCATATGAATCCTTTAAATATGCATCTAGATATTGCTTAGAGAGATTCAATGTATGCATCCTTTTTTTTAAGAGGAGCATATCTGTTCTGGAAACTGAGACTTAAATCTAGAAAAGCAGGCTTCACACTTTTAAATCAATCAGATACTGTCTTCTCACTCTGCATCTGGCAGTGAAGTGATTCCAGCCTTCTCTGAGAAGATGCTTTAAGCTTCTTATAAAACCACTTCAATGCCAAACAACTGTTTTTTATTTATTAAGAGACATGCACAGAAACCAGGGCTGCATTTGAATTAGATAAACCCATGCCTGGTATGGTGACGGTCTGAACTTGGATGTAGGGTAAATGTGGGGGTGACATGGGAAGGGGACCCCTCCCCGCCCCTGAAGTTTCATACTGGGACAGAGAGAGGAAAGCCTCCAGGCCACTCCTGCCATCAGTCACACTCTTCGGTTTATAAACATGCTCTGGAGCCTCGCTGGGGTGGCCTGGGAGTCAGCCTGCCATGCCCCAGAGTACTTTTCCAGGTCCCTCTGGGGCGACTCAAGTGCAGCCCGACCTGATCAGTGTGCCCTGGGCCAGAGCTCTCCCTAGCCTAGCAGCCTATTTGCGGCCCAAGGAAAATAAACAGCCAGGATGTGTCTGTTTTGTATTCAGCTAAGATAAAGAGAAGACAGGGCTACAGGCCTTGACAGGTCCCTTCAGAGACGTGTCACAAGGTCACTGAAAGTACTGAGGTCTTTGGAGAGATTTACTAACTTGGGGCTGTGAGGGCTGAGGTCTGAGCGGTCACCTTCAGCTGAGGCTCCCATTGCGGGGGCGGGGGGGGGGGAAGCCTTGCAAGATAAGAGCTGGGAGTTCATTCCTGAATTATTTGCAGAATGGTGTGTGTTGATCTATGTAATTTGAAGGCCTGAGCTCAAGTCTGTGTCAAGGGATGCAACTAGAATTCACAGCAGAATGTGGTTAATCCCTGTTTTCTGCCAGCACAGAGAGGGGGCTGGCTTGCAGCCGCGGGCACATGGAGGCCTCAGAAGGCCACGGAGTTTTAACAAGGGAAAAGGCCATAGGGTAGCAACCGGGAACTGAGTGCTGCCCTGGGAACCGCGTGGGGAGGCACGGTAACACTGTGCTTGCTCTCCAGAGGCTGGGACCACGGGCCAAGGGTGGTGGAGAGCCTCAGGTAGCCAGGCAAGGGTTGGAGCGGGAGAATGGTGCGGAGTTGGAGTTTGGGGAATGAATTGGATGGGAGGGTGCAGGAGCGAGCATGAGATGCTACAGGTGTGCGGGGAGGAGGTGAGAGCCTCCAGCAGGGTGGGGACCCACAAATGTGGAACAAGAACCTTATATAAGGAAACACATCTCTGAAGCAGAATCTGCCGGAATTGCTGGTTAAGTACTAGGGTGTGGGAAGGTGATGCAAAGGAATCAGAAGTGACTCCAGCCTTTTGTGGAAAGTTCAGCAAAGCAAAACAATTCAAAATTACGGTCCTCGCCCCTAGAGATAATCACAGTTCATATTCTGGGGATACCTCCTGTGTGAGCACAAGGTCAATGCCATCTGTACTTACACATCATCTCTTAACTTCTCCATGAGATAGACCCTCAAAGTCTATTTTATAGTATTTTAAAAAGCTACTCAAAATTTAGGTGCCACCCCTGTGGTCATGAATTCAGCCAGCTGTGTCCCGCTCCCGGGGCTGTGTAACATGGCATTATGCTGCCTGCATGCATGTGTCCACACACATCCACATGCACGGATCACGCCATGCATTCTGGTTTGCTTTTTGGGAGCACAGACTGCAAACATTTTCTAGGTCAAGATATATAACGTCTTCGGTCACTTCATAGGATCCCATTAGATAGCAGTGATAACCTTGATCATCTGTCACGGGGCAGGGGGGTTGTCACAGCAGTAGGGGAGTTGGGAGGAGTGGCTGCTTTCAGGGGAAGGTGGTTTGCTGTCACGTCAGTGGGTGAGTGTTTGAAACACTTGAGAATGCGGAGCTGGAGGCAGGAGGAGGTATTTAGGTGTGGAGAGAATCGATCGCAGGATGGCGAGCGGGACCTGGGGGAAGCTGGTGTCCAGGGCTGCGAGGGCAGGGGAGCCTGTGTGGGCAGAGGTCTGTCCCATGATCGGTGACACCCTGCTCTGCTCTGAGAGTCGTGGTTTCCACTCCAACTTTCAGCACTTCCTGTCCCGGGGACCCCTCCTCTGAAATCCTGTACAGCCCTGAGGCCCTCTCCCCTCCCCCGTTGGGCCCATGTAGAAAGCTGTGATGGTCACTCAGGTGGTTATTATGCTAGAGACCAGAAACAGTCTATTCAAACAAGCAGCTGAGTTGGTTGGGTTTTTTAAACATCAGAGACTATTCTTAGATCACATTCGGCAGATGCTTACTAAGTGTAGGGCAGGTGTAAAGGGCTGTGGAGGACGTGAAGAGGACCAGGAGCCATCTGGACGCTAAGGAGTGTAGCCCATCTGGCAGATAGATGGGGCCACCTTTGCAGCGATATGGTTGCTGTAGCTTAGACCACGTCTCAGTTTCTGACCACAGACTCCGTGTGGGTTGTGGAAACTCACTAGCTCTTGCAAAAGGAGAGTCTTGGTGCAGGGCTGGACGTATATGGAGACAGACTAGAATGGGGCTGCTGGGGAACCCAGGAGGTCTGATGCTGTTCTCTCCCTCCCCCCATTCATTCCTCCCTCCCTCCCTCCCTCCCTGCTTCCTTCCTTCCTCCCTTCCTTCCTCCCCTCCTCCTCCTTCCCTCCCTCCCTCTCTTCCCTCCCTCCCTCCCTCCCTCCCTTCCTTCCTTCCTTCCTTCCTTCCTTCCTTCATTCCTTCCTGTCCTCACCTGGGAACACACTTAGAGAGAGGGGAAGGGAGGGAGAGCAAGCGAAGGAAGGAAACATCCTAGTGAGAGAGAAACGCTGATTGGTTTTCTCTCCTAGTTGCCATAACCGGGACCAAACCTGTGACCTTTTCATTTACTGGAGTACCCTCTGACCAACTGAGCTACACCAGTGAGGGGCCTGCCATTTCATTTTTGCTATGTTTTGGAACGTGGCTTCTAACAGTGTCACCACTGTCAATTTTGGTCACACATCTTAGTTCTAGTTTGTACATACTGTGACAAAGGACGCCAGTGCGTCCAGCTCCCGTGGCCTGGCCAGTCTGGGCCAGCTTGTCATGCCTGAGGTCAGGATCACGTGGGAGGCTGGGGATTCTCCAAAGAAAGGGCAGTTTGCAGACATGGAGAAGGGGCCAGCTGGACAGCCAAATGCTAAATACCCACCACATACCTCTTTCTATAGAAGAATCCTTTGTCCTTAAGACCACAGAGTTTGAAAGATTTTGACCTGCTCAGCTGCCAGACTCTTGGTTGGCGGTTCAAATCCCTGCACGGGGCTGAAGGGGACCCTTGACTCTTGTCAGTCAGGTGCCCGGCCCACACCTTTCGTCACACAGATGTCTGCTGGGCCGCCCACCACTCTGTGAGGTCAGTGCATCGAGCTTACGCACCCAGAAGAGTCCACAGAAGCGTAGAGGCTGAAAGAGAGACTCAGACGTAGGGGCAGGACACCTTCACGGGGCAGCATCCCTGGGGACCCTTGGGTTTCCCTCCCCAGATCAGCAGCACCAGGTTCTAACAGCTCTGACGTGGAACCTCTTTGCCTCTGTTTGTTTATTCTTCAAACCATCAAACAGTTGTGTTGGTCACCTACCTGCGTGCAAGTGGGAAGTCATCCGCAGGGACCTTTTGAGTTCCTGAACTGCAGTGGTTTGGGTGAAGAATTCAGTGTCAGGGAAAATGTGTGATGCCTGAGACCAGCCACACTGACCTTCCCCGCATTTGAGTGGGTAACGGAAGGCCTGGCGGGCTTGTGCAGTGAACTCTCTTCCCGGGGCCGAGCATTAGCTTGGGCAGCGCGCATCCCAGCAAAGCTCAGCTCTTGTTCTACACGTGAAACCAGGGTCTTAGCGAGGAGGCTGCAGTCTTCCAAAGGGTCACGGTAAAGGTCCGGCCTCAAGTCACCTGTGGAATGCCATCTGGCAGGAGGGCCTTATCTCCCATTCTTGATGGGCGTGGAGCAGAGGAGCCTCGGGCTGTCCGATGGATAGCCTTTAGTGCTGCCTTCCACCCGCATTGTTCATGCATTCTTCATCCTGGTGTTGCCCAGAGGACGGCCCTCCAGCCTGGGCGTGCCCCAGGCTGCTTGCTTAAATGCAGATTCCTGAGCTCCTTCTCATCCCTACAGGGTCAGAATCTGGGAGGGTCTGTATTTCTTGTGGGCCCTTTAAGAGTCACAAAGCTTATGAACCAGGAATCAAGAGCTTGAATTTTGTTTTGAAACTATGTGATATAATTTTGGCAAGCCACTGACTTCGCTACTATAGGCTCCAGATCCCCTGTTGGAAAATAAGAATAAACTGCCACGGAGGATCCTTTTGTATAGCAATGGAATTATTTTGCCCTCGTGCCTTTCCGGATCTTTGTGGCGCCTGCAGAAGTGCGCTCTGTCATAAAATCACGTGGGCACAGGAACAGTACCTACCGCACCGTGCATGTGTCCCCGAGGTCATGTGCGCAGCCATGCTTGGTTGGAAACCCACTTCGTGCAAAGAACTGGGAGCAGACACCGAAGAGTGGTGTAAGTTTGCTGTTGGACCCCGTTCACCAACAATTACGCTATCTGCAATAGTTCTTAAATTTTTAGGCCATGGTCCTGTCTGGTGTCGCTCAGTGGATTGAGCGCGGGCTGTGAACCAAAGGGTTGCCGGTTCGGTTCCCAGTCAGGGCACATGCTTGAGTTGCAGGCCATGTCCCGCGTAAGGGCCACGTGAGAGGCAACCACACACTGATGTTTCTCCCCCTCTCTTTCTCCCTCCCTTTCCCTCTTTCTAAAAATAAATAAAATAAAAAAACCTTAAAAAAAAGTTGCACCCATTTAAAAAAAATTTTTTTTAGGCCATAATTATTCCATACAATACTTGTCCCCATCCAAGTATCCTCACCAAAAAGAAAAAAACTAAGTCTCTTTGATAGTTTGTGCTTGAGAACCCTTGTGTGTCTGTGGGGCAGGTTGGGCAGGAAGGGCCAGCGGCGGGGTCACTGGTCTGTTTCCATTCCCTTTTGATGTTCTCTCTCAGTGAGGTTCTGCTTATACTCCCAAGATTTCAGGGTATAAAGGACTGAAAGGTGTTTTTTCCTACCACTTAATATTTACCTAACTATTCCTGTATCTTGCAGAAACCATAAACTAATATTACTCCTAATTCAGAAGCACCTTCCAAACAGCACAGCCCCCACCCCGCTTTGGTTGGAGGTGTGTGTCTATAAATGTGAGCGTCAAATGCCCAGTCCTTGGCACGTCGGACACCTCTTCACTCACAGGGGGTCTTGAACGAGCCGGTGCCCGGACATGTTCACATCTGGAAGGCATCAGTGCCCACCCGGCTTGGGCCCCGGCCCCTCGTTGCTGTAGATCTTCGAGGCCAGGCGGGCAAGGATGCCCTGGGTGGGCAAGGATGCCCCCCTGGGTGGGCTTGAGAAGACTGGCGCACTTCACTCCCACCAAGCAGCAGCCGGAAGCTTCGCGGTTTTGCTTCTGGAAGGCCCACCTAACTACACACACACACACACACACACACTCACTCACTCACTCACTCACCCACTTCAGGCCCCGGCTGGAACAGCGCGAGTTTTCTCGGCGCTGTGCAGGAAGGCCTGCAGACGGACCGCGGGCTCCGTGAACAGGAAGCCAGCCTGGGGACTGGCTGGGTCAGATACTCGCCCCTCTCGCCCAGGTTCCTTCTCCGGAGCCTTGGCCTCCTAGTCACCCCATTCCTTGCCCACACGTTCCAGACGTTTCCAAGTGATAAGTCGGCAGAGCTCGCCGGGTTGCTCCTTCTCTCCTGTGGCTCGTTCCTTCGGAGACACGTAACACAGATGTTTATTCTTAGCCGAGAACTCGGGAGGCAGGAAAACCCTTGGCCTTCCGTGGGGTCCTACAGACATTTTTGAAGACACGGGGGCCTTTTCAGTTTTTATGAGCACTTTCTGTGCGCTTCCTTGACTGGCCCTCAGAGCCCTGAGCTGGCCTAGTTTCGCAGGCGCGAGAATCCTGTCTTTAAGGAGTGGGGAGGGAGGCGCTGTCCTTGACTGGGGGTGGGGGCTGGAGAAGGGAGGCCTCTGTCCTCTGGCCAGTGCTGTCCACGGGAGGGGTGGCCCCAGCCCAGAGAGGCCTGGCTGCGGAAGGTCACCCAAATGCGCCTGGAGACTAAGAACGTGAAGAGAGGCTGTTTTATTAGGTTGTTGACTGTACTTAGAATTGGAGATACAATAGCCAAATTCAACACAGTTAGAGAGAAATGACCAGCTGTTTAACATCCCTTAATACCACAGATATGCAAGTCGAAACAATAAGGTGTCGTTTTTGACCTCAAGGAGCAGCAGAGATTTAAACGAATGATCACAATGGAGGTGAGGCTTTGGGGAGATAAACAGCGTGCACACCGGCCACTTTCTGTAGCTTTTTCCGTCGGTTCTCTGAAAAGCATTAGGTGTTGACGTGAAGTTTTCTATGTATTGTCCACGAAGTTGGTTTTCTGATTTTAGCTTCAGACTTTCTCAACTGCACCTCCTTTTGTAGCAAGGGAATCTCGGTTAATTGGACGTCATTCAAGAAAATGACAGAATACAAGCTGACCTTCCAACGGCTCCTTTCGGGGTCTGTAATTACGTGGTGGTCATACTGACAAATGTAACTTATAAAATATTAAGTAGGAAATGTATCACTCTTTGGAAGAGCTGCATAATTCAGTGAATCAATTTTCCACACTTCTCTTATCACTAATGCTTGATAGTGCAGTCGTGCTTGATGAACAGGCCCATCCAAAGTGCAAGACTGGTGGATTTTAGTGCAAGAGAGTGTGACAAGTTCATGGTTCCACACTGCAGCCAACTGAAGGGGAGCGTCGAAGAGGAATAACCGCAATTACCCGAAGGCTGTTAAAGCGCTCCCTTCTTTCCCGGCGACACCTCGATGTGAGGCCAGATTTTCTTCATTTTCTTCAACCAAAACAACACGCCACAAAGGATCAAATGCAGAAGCAGATAAGCCAGACATGAAAACGATTTACAAAATGTTATTGTTCATAAAAAAAAACGTTATTACATGAACATGTAGTGGGTATATTATTGTTTTTAAATGGATTAATAATCAAATCTCAGTTTAAATTTCTCACAAGGTGGATAGTAATAGTTATAAACAAGAGCTCTGGGATCCTCAGTAGTTTTTGAAGAGTAAAAAGAGGTCCCAAGGCAAAACATTCCAAGATTGCTGCTGTAGAACATGGAATTAGGGAGCACTGGCTCATAGAATTACAAACCACTGAATTTTTAATGTATTCGAATGTTTCATTTATATACTCAGGAAAAAAGTAAAAGGATGTGCAAAGACATTTCTCGAAGAAATTGGTCGACTGCTTTTCTTCCTCTGTGCCTGGGCCAGCACAAGAGGAAATGGGCTGACTTGGTGCAAGCACTAGTTTGGGTTAGAAATAAACAAGGATGTCCGCACGGGAACTGTTCAGTCGCGGAACAGGCTCTCTGCATGGACGCGGGCTGGCATACGGGAACACCCAGCTCAGACTGCCCTACCTCGCGGAGGGATTTCTGGGAGGAGTAGGGGTAGCGGGGTGATCTATGGCTCTGGCTTCAGCGGTCTGTGTTCTGCCTCTGAGTCACCGCGGCTCTTCCGAGTCTACTCCTCAGCCTAGTGAGTCTGAAGCATCTGCAGGAGCCCAGACTGACGTGGCTCATTTGGCTGGGGCGTCATCTCCTACACCAAAAGGCTGTGGGGCTTGATCCCCGATTGGGGAGCCTGTGAGAGGCAAGCACTTGATATATCTCTCTTACCTCTCTCTCAAAGCAATGAAAAAATGTCTTCTGGCAAGGAAATCAATCAGTCAGTCAGTCAATCATTTACAGGAGATGCAGCTGGTCAAATAGCAAAATGCACTTCCGCCCGGGGAGGAGAAGGTTCACAGGAGACAGAGCCACATCCCATGGGGGAGCTCGGAGGCCCTGCAGGGGCCTGTCTGCCAAGCTTGGGAGCCGAGTTAGGAGAGCTCATAGCCCTTTCCCTACGAGAAGTCTTTCTCTGCTTTTCCTTTTCTAAACAGTATGCAGGTCAGCAGCCTGCTGTCAACACATCCTTTATTCAGAAATCAGGTTACGATTCATTAGGCCGCTGCTTGCTTTATTACATTCCAGTCCTGCGGATATGCAGTAGACACCCTGATTAGATTTGGGGCGTTCGCCCAGCCTCGTCTGAGGTACATTTACAAGCGTCCGTATGTGATTGTTCAGTCAGCACATTAAAAAAAAAAAAAAAAGGTAACTTTAAAAGTTCTCTCATCATTAAGTGGACGCATATTCATAGCAGAACATGTAGAAGATTCAGAAAAGCCCAAAATAAAAATCACCCGTGAACTCAGCAGCTTGCTCTGCCAGGGCTGGCGGTGTGGCACCCTCCTTCCCGTGCTGGCTGCGGGCAGTGCTGCCCAGTGGTCAGAGCGGTGCTGCAGGCACCACAGCGGTGTCATGCAGACCCGGCCCGGCGCCCTGCTCTGCTGCCTTTCAGTGCTTAATTTCTTCACCTTGACAGAATCAATGTCTGCCGCCTAGAACCAGGCTGGGGATCCGTTGCACACTTGTGTACAGTTCCGATTGTCCACTCTACGGTCAGTCCCTAGGGTGAGCTAGGTACTGAGTAAAAGCTATGCAGCATTTGAAGGCTTTTGACAGATTTTGCCAATCAGTCCTCCACAAAGGTTTTCCAAGCATGCAGTTTAACTAGTAGTGTTCACCCATTGTATTATACCTTTTTTTATAACTAATTTTTATTTTTATTTTTTTAAGATTTTATCATTTATTTATTTACTTTTTAGAGAGGGGGAAGGGAAGGAGAGAGGGAGAGAAACATCAATGTGTGGTTGCCTCATGTGTGCCCCCTACTGGGGATCTGGCCTGAAACCCAGGCATGCACCCTGACTAGGAATCGAACCAGCGACCCTTTGGTTCACAGGCTGGCTCTCAGTCCTCTGAGCCGCAGCAGCCAGGGCTATTATAATTTCTAAATGTAAGAGTATCGTGCTTGTTGGGAAGAACAAGCAGTACAAAAGGCTGTAAGTACCCAATTGCACTTTCCAGAAGTAAGTTCTGCAAACCTGCACGTCCTCTCCCAGCCAAAAGCTTGCAGACGTGTGTGCATAAACGCACGAAGTGGGACCCTGCTGCACATGCTGTTCTGCGACTCGACCAGTAGACCTGGGTTTCTGCTCTGCTTGGGCACGTCCAGAACTGCTCGTGCTTAGAAATGACTGCCTGGTTTATCGTGCACCGCTACTGTAATTTTCTATGCTTCCATCACCCGTTATGTTTGTACCTAAACTTTCAGATAAGAAACTTTCTCTGCATCTTTCCCTCTATTTCAGGACCCATACTATAGTTTTTGATTCTACGGCTTAACATCCCCCTGTCCCGTGTGAGATGGGCTACTTCTCATCTCAGGTCGAGGAATTGTAGCTACAGGAGGTGGAGGGCTGGTGGTGGGGGGCGGGGGTTTCACTTCCCAGTCGGCCCCAGTGTACTTCCTGAGGCTCCCCCATCCCAGCGCCTGGACCTCCCTCCCGGCCAGCTGCCCCCTGGAACCTGCTCAGCGTGGAGCCAGGCTCAAGGAGCCGGTTCCTTCATGTTTTGTTTCCTGCTCATTGCTGTATTTGGGCGGAAGCTGCTTTTGTTTATGTCTCTTAAACGTACTAGTGAATTGCCCCGACTTTTACTTTTCATTTCTTAAATAAAACAAACATTTTCTTTAATACAATTTTTTTTTATTTCTTAAAAAATAGCCAAAAGGTTTTCATGATACTGTTTTGAGTCAACAAAAAATTTCCCTTTAAAGGTTCCTTTCATCTCCTAAGGCTTGTTTCCTCATGGTAACATTTCTATTATAATACTTTAAAAGTTAGGAAGAAATCCTCCCTGCCCTCATCCCCACCTCTGCCAAAGGCGTGCGGAGACTGAGTGACCCGAAACCCCACGGGGAGCCACCGCCCCGTCCGCCCGAGGTGTGTTTCTGCAGCTGCCAGCCCATTGGGAACTTCCTAAATGGTTTCGAGGGTGGTTTGGGACTGTTCGGCCCCATTGTTGATGGGGTGGGCTCGTGAGCACCTGAGTGCCGCAGGCGGGTGCAGCGGGGCCTGCGGGAACGGACGAGAAGGAGCTCAGGAAGGAAGCAGGAAGCCTGGACGGAGGGAGGCAGGAATCCCGCTGGCAGCTTACAGCCGCGGAAATGTGCGTGCTGTTCTTGCCTGAAGGTCCGGAGTGAAGGGCTGCACCTCCCCGGGTCTTCGCATTCTGGATTTTTCTTACATGAGCCCACCTGGATTTTTCTTTTAGGGCGTGCTTTCAAAAAAGAGCTGTATTTTTTGAATCCAGCTGCGGATTAGGAGACCGGCCGTCCCTCGGGGACATGTGGGGACCCATCACTGAGACCATAGGCTCCCTGTGCTGCTGGGGGCGGTGGGAAGGTAGTGGGTGACTCCCGACTTTGTTTCTGAAAGGGTGAGAAGTTCTTTTTCGTGGGGGATCTAATCATATCCTGAGACGTAACTGCAGCTCAGTTCTCTTGGGTGGCCCTTCTGTCCCCTCCCACATCCCCAGACCCTCCCGCCTCGGTGTCGAGACGCTGACTTGGGGGCTGGCCGTCTCGGGTCTCTCCTGGCACACAGCTCGCCTCTTGCCGGCACCCGGGGAGGAAACTCGGGTTTGTGTCTTCTGCTCCCGCCAGGCAAGAGGTGTGTTTTCAATGATGCGGTTAAAACTGTGTGGTCTGAGGCTTTCCTTGGGCACCTTGGGGTGCTCCGGGCACAGAGGGCTGCCTGCTCAGCCCGCTGCCTCTGAGCCTGCCCGTGGGACGTAGCGCAGGGCCTGCTGATCCAGCCTGACCCCACTGCCAGCTGCTTCTGCAGCCGGAGGTTCCCCGGGAGGGCGGCTTGGGTGCTTCCCCTGCCCGTCTGCCCTGCCGGGCTCTGCGCTGGGTGCTGGGGGGCCCCAAGCGGAGTCGTGTCTCCGCACTACAGGTGTGTCCCCGATTAGGGGAGAGAAGACTCACGTGTGAGCTGTGGTGTGAGGCAGAGAACAGCGAGTGCTCCGGGACAGGCGGAGACAGCGAGGGAAAAGTGAGGAGCGTCTGCGGCTGAACCCCTCACAGTCTCAGAACGGAGGGGTGGCTGGCGCTGGGCCCGGGAGCAAGGAGGCTCTAACAGGTGCCGTGGGGTCAGGTGGGGGACAGACTGGGCGAGGGCGCCTCAGCCGGACCCGCTGCGTGAGGTGCAGGGCGGAGAGCACAGATTATGGAATACCACCTACAGATTTCCAGCGACCCTGTAGAAAGTTCAAGGGCGAGTGTTTGAACACCCACAGCTGAGGCAGAAGTGGCCTGCGTGGAAGCTGGGTTTGTTCATGTAGTTACTTGCCGCGCGTCCTTCTAGCTCATTCGGAGGGTTTCTGGTAAACTCAAGAAAGCGTGGCGCCTGAAGAAAGCAGAGGAGCTGGGTCGTGTGTGGGCGTGCACGCGCGTGTGAGTGTGTTTGGAGGCCTGTTCAGTCGGGCTGAGTGCTCGGCGTCTGCTGGGTTGGGTGAGAGGTGTGTGTTCCAGACCGGCTGTGTTCCCGGGCGGGCGGGTCAGACCTCTGTTTCTAGGCCAGCGTTCCGCCCGATGATACTGCAGCTTTGTGAGTCATCGGCCGCCGCGGTGCGGAGGGTTCAGCACCGCTCCCCACTCCGGCCTGGTGGGTGTCCTGCCAGGCCTGGGGCCCCTCGGACACGGCACCTGCTGAAGGGAAGAGCCTTGGGACTGTGGGTCTTGGGGCGGTGCTGTGTCGTGGGCAGCCAGAGCCTCCGAAACCCGGCGGGGGTGTGGAGCCCAGGCCCCAGGGAGGCGAGGGCCCCAGGTCGGATCCTTTGGATCCAAAGGCGTGTTGCTCACTGGCACTTGTCTCTCGTTCCGTCGTGCAGCCCCAGCGTGGGGCACCGTCGTGGGTCACCCAGGCAACCCCCACGGGTGAGAGTGGCTCAGGAGGAGGGTCTCCAGGGTTCCAGATGAGTCTTTTATTACTTTTGGAGCAGATATTGGTGAGACTCCGGGAGGGTGTGACTTATGTTATTCAAGTTTCTGTTCCTCGTATGAAGTCTTAGAAAAGACGGGCTGAGTCAGAATCTCGTGTCTTGGTTTTTGTTTTCAAATCCGGATGCCGTGGAGGACTCTTGGAAAGTTGGAGTGAGTCCAGAAGAAAAGTCTAGGTGGCTAATGGACCAGAACGTCCTCGCAAGCAGCAGAAAGACCTGAGGATATTAGCTGGAGAAGCCAGATAGTTTTCTCAGGGGCAGAGGGAGAAGATGGACGTTATCTTCCAGAAAAGAGAGAGAAATTACATTTGTGTGTGCGGCGGTCACACCTGGCGTCAGGCCTCCGTAGAGCCTACGGGTGGCCGACTGTGACTTTGTGTGAAGAGTAATTACATCTGTTGGAAGATGAATGAGCTGGTTGGAAGGTCTCCTTTTGGGTCCGCGGGATGTCAGAGTGGAAGACAGTAACAAAAAGAACAGCAACAGCCAGGACGGCAGCAGCTGTTGCACTGACTCCGAGGGGTTGAACGGTCCGGCTGGGGGTGGCGGGGGGGTGTGGGCGGCAGAGCCAGCCCCTGAGCTCGGGCAGGCAGACCCTGGAGCCTGCCTTCTCCGTGCTCGTCCACCCGGTCGGCCTGAAACCCCGTGCTTCCGGGGGAGAGAATGTGAGTGGTCCGGAAAGGGTGTCCGTGTCCACACTGGTTCTTCATTGGAACTGGGCATCAGAATCGTCTGGGTAGTTTTTTGTCACAATTGTCGAGGACCCACTTTCCCAGTCCTCACACTCTGATCAGGAACCGGAGCGATGGTGTCTGACCCGGGATGTGGCATGTGGCAGCCTGGGCCGATACCGCTTGGGGGGCCTGTGGCTGGCGGCTCAGGGTGTGCCTTGGACAGCAGGGGGCCGTGGGGCCAGGTGTGCCCTCTGAGACCAGCTCAGGAAACCCCCGGATGCCTGCCGTTCATTTAGAACGAAGACTCGGTGGTTTGCTACACTTAGTCACGTGGTGTTTGAGCTCGCTGTAGGCCAGCTGAATCCCTCTTGCTGTGAGCAGGTTGAGGGCAGGGGCCTGCGCAAAGCCATTGAAGGCGGCAGAGCTGGGCCCGGAGGCCACATCCTTGACTCGTGGGGTGGTCTTCTCCTAAGAACAGCTCCTTGTAGGAGTTCTAGGGGAGGAAGAATTCTAGAATAATGGGGAATCTCTGTGGAAACAACAGAACTTGTCCCTCTATCTGGAAATCTTCTACTGAGCACCTTAGCAAAACAGGCTACGTCCACGTGATCTGGTTCCTTCTCTGTGGCCCATTCAAAGGAACCACACGGAGGGGTAGGCAGTGTGTGCTCGGGGGCTCACAGTGGTGGACGGGGGTGAAGGAGAACCTGGAGCTTAACACCCTCTTGTCACAGGGTGAAGGTTTTTTTCCGGGCCCCGGCTTCCCTCCGGTGGCAGTTGGACGGGCTTGCGCAGAAGAGCCCTTTGCTGGGGAGCTGTAAGGCCTGGCCCTCCACCACTGATCTGTTTTCCGGTGTCTGCGTCGTCGTCCCGTCTCCCCCCCCCCCCCCCCCGCTTTAGTGCTTCCTGGGGGCAGAGGCATGTCATGACAGTGAATGGCTGTTCTGTTTAATCCTCCCGGTAGGCCTGTAGGAGAAGTTACTTTCCTGTGTCGTCATCACCAAGGCTCAGGGGATACCCGGCTTGCCCAAGGGCCACGGCGAGAAGGCGGGCCTCCTGGCCTGTTGTTTAGAGTTTCTCCCTGGCAGCGTTGCTCAGGGGCCCCAGACTTACTGAACCTGCATCTGCGTGGGTCCCAGGATCCCCGGGTGGTCCTCACGCACGGGGGAGTGTCAGCTGGGCCGGTCAGAGCTGGGCTTCCCTGGGGATTTTAACCCTTCCCTTGGGGGTGGATAGAAACGATGCATTTTCCGTCCTGGCTGTGCTCTTCTGCGGGGTGGGCTGTGGGGAGGGGAGGAGCTTTGCAGGTCATCAACTATGTGACTGTCAGATATTCCTTGTTCTGTCCCCGCTTGTTGTGAAAAGAGTTCCCAGGAGACTCGTGGAGGCCCCGTCCTCCTGGGCTTGGTCAGTTGCTTGCCCTGGGGTCGGTCCCACCACCCTCTCGGGGGAGGGCGGTCCCTGTTGGGAGGTCAGGAGGAGAGGTGGTCGGACCCCTTCTCGTGAGGGCCTGGAGGCTGAGCTGGTCGGAGCGTGGGGGCTCCTGGGGGTAGTGCGTGGCACTGACCACTGAGCCGCTGTCACTGGCCAGGGGGCTGTGTGGCCCCAGGGGGCTGACAGCGGCTGTCACAGCAGAGTCTTTGCTGAACCCCGTAGCACGAGGACAGGACACCCTGTGTCTCAGCCTCCGAAGCGAAACCAGCTGGGGCCCCCAGACTGTGCAATGCTGTTGCCTCTCAGGGTGTGCGGGGGAAACCCCGCCGCAGGCTGGGGCCTATGCCCACAGGAGTGACCCTTCGCCGACACGCAAGTCGTGTCTGAGGCGTGGGCATCGCACAGAGGAGGCTGTCTCAGCGCGGGCACCGCAGAGCAGCTGCCCGCAGGATGCTCTGTCGGAGCTGCCGGCCGTGCGGGAGGGGTGTGCTGGCTCCAGCCGGCTGGGACGAGCGTCCCACTGAGCCAGAACTCCCTGCTGACCTCTCTTTTTTCCCTCCCGCCCCTCCCTCAAGGTCGGCCTCCGGCAGCTGGACATGTCTCTGCTCTGCCAGCTGTACAGCCTCCACGAGTCCATCCAGGAGTACAAGGGGGCGTGCCAGGCGGCTGCCAGCGCCGACGGCAGCTACGCCCTGGAGAACGGCTTCTTCGACGAGGAGGAAGAGGATTTCCAGGAGCAGAACTCGCCCGGCGATGGGCGGGAACGAGGCCCCCCGAGGGACCTGTCGCTGCCCACCTCCGCCCTCTCCAGCGGGGACTGGATTCTGGAGTCCATCTAGACTCTAGATTCTAGGAGGCTTCCGGAGGGAGCTGACGTCCAGACACACTGTCGGCATTTGCTTCTCTTGCGGGGAGGCGCCCTGCCCCTCTCTCTCTAGAGGCCGGTCCCTGGGCCTGTGGGACCAGTGTGGCCGGTGTGCTGGCAGGGAGCTCTCCGTGCACGCTGGTGGCAGTGTGATTGAATGGCCGAGGTTCTGCAGTGCCGTGGGCACCCCGGCACTGAGGCTGTGCTGCCGAGACTCAGGACGAGACCGGGGGGTCCCAGAGAAGGTCCTCGCGGTGTTTCCTGCCAGACGACTTCCAGCTGGACCCTTCCCGACAGGCGGCGGACGGTCTGCGCCCTCCGCCGCGGGGTTCACCTCCAGCTCGCCGTGCATCGACACTAACATCTCACTCGTTCCGCCTCAGCACCGTGGGCAGCCCTTTCTGCTGTTTCGTGAGGTTTTCGAGCCTCTTGGTTGAGCTTTTATTTATTTCTAAGCTGCACTACTAACTGTCTGGGTGACTCAGTGGAAGCTCTTTACTGAAAAAGTAAACATATCAGGTCACGCCAATCAGCTGCATTCTCTGAACTGGTCAACGTTTGTATCGCTCTTGCCCGTCAGCTTCAGGGGGAAGGAGGAGAGTGCGGGGCTGTGTCGAGTGGGGGAACGGGCAAGCTCCTGCTTCGCGTCCCGTATCGGGTGGCAAACGCTTTTCATTTAAAACGTTCTGAATGGTAACTAGTATGGCAGAGAGGGAACCCCTTCTTCACTCAGAGCAGCGATCACTCACCTTAAGCCTTAATGTATTTATTAAAATCCTTTATGAACACTTTCCACTTTGTAGGCCAAACACCAGGATAAAATGTTGAACTCTCTTGTCTGTGGTTGTGTGTTTTTTTGGTCTGAACTCGGAGTCATCCACTCTCAGAGCTTGAATACATTGAATCTAATCAGATACAGAAAGTTACATACGGCGTGTGAAGAATTTGAAAGAAGCTTTATTCCTCTGCTGGCTTCTTGGAAGGGCTGGGTCTGCAGTGCACCAGTCACAGGGGGGTGTCGGGGCTGTTCGGCCTTTGGATACTCCAGACCCCTCACTCCTCTTCTTTTGGTGCAATCATTGCTTACTAGCGCCTCTGTGGGGTGAGGGAGGGGAAGTAAAACTCATCCTCATGAAAGGGCTTGTTGACAGGCTGTTGTGGACACGACCCCGTGCCAGGAACTGGGGTGAGGTGCAGAGAAGGAAGCTCCTTCCTGCTTGCTTCCTGTGTTGAAAGGGGCAGCTAAGGGAGGGATGGCTTCAGCTGGTGACCTACTGTTCAGAAGGGAAGAGAAGCTGAAACTGCCAGACGCGAGGGGAAGTCTGTTCCTCCGAGGCTGGGCCCCTGCATAACCTGAGCTGAACTTGAGGCCAGCTGTCCTCAACCCTGACCACAGTGGAATCACTTCGGGGTCCTTTAGGGAAATACTGAGCCCCGTTCTGATTTCTGTGGGAAGGAGTGGGGCCTGGGCATGTGTGTGGTTTCAGGTCTGGTTGAGATCTGGGGTTCCAGGCGTGGCCCGGGGAGTGTGCAGCCCTGGAAACGTGGCAGAGAGGCACCGTCTTCTGCCCACCCAGGCTGCCGGATCGGGCCTGCGTCTCAATAAGATGCACCGGTGAGAGCTGTGCCCCAAGTTCAGGGAGCGCGGCTGTGTCAGCCCAGCACCAGCTCTGCTACTGCAGCGCCCCCCAGCACGACAGAACTGCCCAGCCAGCCCCTGGCCCCTGGTCCCCAGTCCCCAGTCCCCCTGCACGCCCACAAGTCCCAGGCCTCGGAGAACAGGCTCACCATCGCCGGGTGCGAGCTCGCTGCTGGCTCGGGCTGGGGGTCCCTCTGGTTCAGAGTGTGTGCTCCCCCCCCCCGCCCACCGTCTGCCGCCTCTGGCTCTTCTGGAACCGCCGTGGTTCACAGAGAGCGCCTCCTCCCACTGCTGCGGGATATTCTGTCGGAGTCGGAAGCAGAGGGGGCGAAGGCGCGAGGGGCCTGGCCCTTACCGCTGGGAAGGTGAACGCGGGCCTTCTCCCGGGGAGAACCCCCGCAGGTGTCAGTGCTCCGTCGGAGGGGGTACACAGGGCTCGGCACAAATAACGCCCCCCCCCCCTTCATCACAAGATCATACGCGTGTCATTCTGTAACATGACGGCATCCCGCTCAAGCACGCCGTGTGACATTTTAGGTGAGATGTTCAAATTGCTGTCCACCTCATGCGAGACATGCACGTACCCTACCAACCACACGCAAGCAGGCCGTTACTTGTGCCGGATCCACTATACGAATCACCCCAAACTTTCTCTTACCCCGGACGTAAGGTACTGTTGTAAATACCACTTGGCAAGGAATATTAAAGCTTACCGGATCATACAGTGTTTTCTGATCCACACTCCGTGCAAAGGCCCCACAGAGGACTGGACAACGAATTCAGCGGGTGCCCCTCACTGCTGCCTGGCGGAAACCACCACCCGTCCGTTCGGAGTGGGGCCGTCCTGCTCCTCGGTGGCCAGCAGGGTGCGGTAGACAGTAAGGTGTCCAGCGCTGGCTGGTGCAGGCTGAAGAAACTGCTCTCCTCTGTCCGGCAACAGACAAGGTAGTTTTGGAGAAGCTCCGTTAGCCTTCCAGCAGTCACTTAACCCACCGGCTCCTTGCTTTCATTCCTAATTCAGAGCGATGTCATTCACTCAAATGACATTTATTTCGCTCTTTCCTGGGTCCCTTTGAGCCAGGCACGGAGAACACAGGATGAGTCACATGAAGAGCACAGGCAGATGGGACAGTTCCCCGAGCACCTAACAGGTGAGGTCACTGTCGCCACCCGGGAGGAAACATGGGCCGCGGCGGCCTCGAAGGAGGCTCAGCAGGTCCTTGGGGGTGCTGGCGGAGACAGCCTCTGAGCTGGCCTGAAGGGGAAGTTCTCCGTGGGGCAGAAGGAATGCCAGAGACGAAGCCTCCAGAGACTGCTGTGTGAAGTGCCGTGTGCGTTCCTAAACCGCTTTCATTTCTGCAATAAAACGCAGGTTAAGTGGCCTGCCCAAGGCCGTGGCTGAGGGAGAGCACAGCTGGATGGAGGCTCCGTGCGGTTGGTTCAGGCTCTGTCTGCGTGGAAGGCACAGGCGGTGCCGGGGAGATGTCAGATCCGCCGCACGGGGCTCCATCCATTATTGAATCGCTTGTTGTGTGGTGTGTTTCAGCGGGGTCTCGGTCTGACTCCTACGTGCGCCGGCCCGGCGTCGCTCAGAGCCTGTGCTCACACACATCCACCCGGCGTAAGGGACACGGGAGGCTCTACGGCCACCAGCGCCGCTTCAGGCGAGCTGGCTGTTCGGTTTCATCTGTTCGCCCGAAGACAAGTCACTGGTCGTAACGCCCAAGCACGCCCGGTCTTCTCGTCCCCCTGAAAGGCTGCACTCTCGGTCCAGAGGTTCGTGCCTGAGCCCGTCCTGTGTGGAGGTGGCAGGGCTTATGTCGGAAGGTGACATCGGAGTTGCACCCGAAGGACCGCTGACGCCGGCCTGCTAGATCACAGTTTCCTGGGTGAAAACGCTAGGGAGTGTGGGGGCCTCGGGATGACCTGGGGTGGGCTGTGGAGAAGGTGTCAATGGCCTGCCTTTGCCCCTGTTCCAGCCAGATGTGGTGAGAGTGCATGGCCTTTCTCCTCACTTCGCTGGCCACTGGTCAGCTGAGGACAGGCCCCCAGACACCCAGTTTCCCGTCTGGTTCTCCCAACCTGCTGAGGAACTAGCACAAGCAAGGCGAGTGCCTCCAGAATGCTGAGTGAAACCTTTGCTAAATACACCAACAAAGCCGTCTTAGGGAAACTAAAGCATGAGGCGATTGTGAGGCAGAATTATAGCCCTGGAGGGGCAGGTGCCTGAGACAGGAGAGGACGGGGCAGTACCAACAGGGTAATTACATCGGCCAACCGCAGGCAGGAGGACCCCTCTCCCTGCTTCCCACTTTATCTCCGAGACAAAGAAGCTTTAGTGAAAGTAAGGGATGGGTGGGAACGGGGCCCCAGGGACTGGGAAACCACTGTTACGGGGACAGCCGATGCTGGCGGGAGGCGCACTTGCGTTAGACACAGACTGGGCGGCCCTGGCTGGGTGGCCCAGCTGGTTGGAGCGCCGTCCTGTGCACCAAAAGGTTGCTGGTTCGATTCCCAGTTGGGTGGCCGGGTATGGGAGGCAACTGATCAATGTTTCCCTCTTCCTCTCTCTTTAAAATCAAAACATACCCTCCGGTGAGGATGAAAGAAATAGCCGTGGTGAAAGCCGCAGTCACCACAGAGCCTGAGAAAATGTCCCAATTCCCTTGAGAGGGAGCAGCTCTGTTCTGGGATGTTGGGGGAGAGCACCTTATCTTTCAGTCCCTTTCTTTCTCCTCCTGTCGGGATGATAAAATGCCAGAGCAGGGCTCGGGGAGGAGGAGAGACCATTTAAGATGGTTTCTAGGACATCGTCGTGGATGGAGACGAGGAAGCTCCCGTGAGATTCCTGAGTGCAGCACTGAGGTAGGAAAGGCGCGGGGATCTGAGGTCGGAGGGCACGCTGCTGATGGAGCCCACGGTAAGAGGTGCCTCGGGAATCAGATGACGAGGTTGGGGCGAGGAGGCTGCTTCCCACCCGGCTCAGCTTGCAGTTACTGTTCCTCACCAGCACAGGGCAGCCAGCAGTAGCCCCACGGGGCACTGGACCACCGTGGGCCAGTCCCCGTTGGCCTTCCTGGCAGAAATACCAGGGAAGACAAGTTCCTGTCAACACACCTGTAATCGTCATGCCCCACATGACTTCTCTCAAGGAGTTCCTATCAGACACACCCTAATGACTGTCGTTGACCGTGAACCTGTACAGGCTCGGCGTGCAGACCACGGCATTTCCACTGTGCGGAGAGCTCCGTTGGAGGGGGCCAGCAGGAGACCTGGAAGCTGACCCGACGGCCCCTGCTGCCCACGCAGAACGGAAGCACGCCCCGCAGGGCGGGAGGCACTCCAGGTGCCTGCTTGCACAGTTGCTGCCCTGAAATGGGTCGATGGGACTTACAGATCATCTTTGTTCCGAAAACTATTTCAGGCCACTTTGTAAAAATGCACACAATGCAGCAAGTCGAGTCTTTTTAAAAAGTGGGTTTAGAAATCAGCACAAAGGGAACACAAGGGCAGGACAGGGAAGGCGAAACCGGGTGCAAAACCAGCCCAAGGAGCCCCTGCTGGGAGACAGACAAGGGCTGTTGGCTGGCAGAATATCAATGAGGCTTTCTGACCTTGAAGTCCAGTGAAGGCCAGAGACAGGTGGTGAATGCCCAGTTCTAGGGCAGGTGTTGGCCTTGGCATTTCCTTGCCCACGGTGTCCCAGCAAGGTGATTCCTGGAAAACACGAGAAGAGTTAGAACAGCATTCTTTGCAGGTCGCAAGGAAGTGTGAAGGGTTTCACGGAATCCGCGCCCAGCTGATGCGGGACCTCTGTCACTCACAGCCGGTCATGGCGTGTGCTCCGACAGCCCCGAGGGCAGGTGACTGTGTCGCAAGGGACTTTTCAGAGAGCTCTCTGTACTGCCCTGGAGTCTGCCTCCCCGTGACTTTTCACGGCGTGTCCTGATCAAGTTTGGGAGGCTGTGTGTTTGTGTGTGTGTCGAGGGGCTGCTATCAGCCAGGTGACTTTGGGGGTAGGTCAAAAAATGCACCCCCTGTGCCCCGTCCGAGCCACCAAGATATCTTGGACAAAGATATAATCTCTGGAGTTTGTAAATGTTACCTTATTTTGAAAATAAGACCCCCACAGATGTGATTATGGTAGGAATCTCAAGATCACCAGCTTATCCTGGGTCATCCAGCTGGGCCCTAACTGCCAGCCCAGATGTCCGTGAGGTGGTGCTGTGAAGGTGGGCGAGAGACTGATGTGGCCCCGAGCCAAGGACACACCCTAATCAGCCGCCACCGGAAGCCGGAAGAGGCCTGGGACATATTCCACTCGCGCCTCTGAAGGGTGCGTGGCTCTGCCGACACCTTGACTTTGGCCCAGGGAAAGTGACGGGACTACTGCCCTCCAGAACTGGGAGAGACTAAATTTGTTGTTTTAAACCCCCAAGCTTGTGACCATGTGTTACAGCATCCATGGGAAACTAACGGATTCCTAGGTGCCTTTATGTTCTCCCCCCTTAGCTCTGTGTCTGTGCCGTGACAGGACGTCATCGATCGATCTGCTGGCCGAACACGCTGACCCTCTCGGCACCCAGTCCTCGGGATACACGTCCAGCTGGCTCTTGGAGTCAACGTTAGTCCACAGGGATCTTCTAGGACTTAGTGAGTTAACGATGACAAAGCCCTTAAACCAGGGCCTGGCACAAAGTTACAGTATGCACAGATATTTGTTAAATAGGAATAAATAAGTCGAATCCTGTTTTGGGTACTGAGCTTCTTGCTTGTGTGATACTTTTCCTCAGCGGGCTCATCAGGATCCAGAGACCATGTTAAATTCAGTCTTGGGTTAAGAACATGTCCCTTTAGACTGTGTCCCTGATTTTGTAATGGAAGGACACGGTCAGACCTCGTGGTGAATACCAGAAAGACGCAACACAACTCCGAAGGGTCGCAGCTTCCCTCGGAGGGGAGAACGGAACCCACTGCGCATGTTCTTCCGCCGCTCGGTCCCTCGGAGACAAAGGACTGATATTTGAACCTGGTTTTAGTCCGTTAAGTTCTGTATTTACTTAAAGCTCTCTCGTCCTTTACTCCTAACTGTATTTGAAGAACAGGAAATTATCCCCTTTCTTTACACGGGAAAATAGACCCAAGGACCGCCCCCACCCCGCCTCCACCATTAGACCAGGAGTAGAGGCCAGGGTGTTAGTCCCGATTCTGTCCCTCTACGCTCCTGTGACCTTGAGCAAATCCCTTGATTCTAAGCTTCCGTTTCTTCATTTAAGACAGATTTAAAAATAGTTTAAAAATTTTTAGTCATTTTTGGTCTCATTTTGAAAATCTAAAAATATTCTTTTTTTGGCTCATGTGTACACCATGATGTTTTCCTCCGAATTTAGCTCAAAGGGCTTCAAAGGCTCTGACGGAGAGTCTTCCGACAAAAGGCCACTTGTTCGTCTCCTGTGCCCCGCTCACGTCCCTGCAGTGTGCTCGGAAGCCGAGTCCCTCTGGCTCTGGGCTCCGCTGCCAGCGCGGGCAGTCAGGATGGCCCCTGTGAGACCCGGCCGATGGCTGAGCACACGTGCCTCTCAGGAGAAGTGGGGACGTGGGAAAGGGATTTAATTGCTATGCCTTCAAGTGGATTTCCATATAAACTCCTTTTTCCCTTGTCATTGTTAGACAACATCTTGGTTTGGGGGCAGAGGGGTGACTTGGAAAACAGACATCGCTCTAAGCATTAGCATCGCCACCACCTACCTTACAACGTCCCCGTGTAACGGAGCAGTTCTGCAGTCTCAGAAACATAAACTTGTTTGAAAAGGGCAACACTTAAGAACTATAAAATGTACGTGGTGGCCATATGTGTTTTCCCTGTACAACCCTTTCGACGTTTGTACCTGAAGTGTTTCGTCTGCGTTGAGAACGCAGGGCCTCAGCCAGCAGAGGAGGAAGAGCTACATGGATGGGTGGGCAGTGGGAGAAGGGGCCACTTTCTCCAAGGACCGCCTGGCCACTGGGCGGCAGCCCCGCTGCGGTCTCCCTGCTCTCGCCCTTCCTGTTCTCGCTCCTGGGAGAGAGAGGAGAGAGCACTTTGAACAGAGTCGAGGATCAGAGCTGGGCCAGATCAGCTCACCACTGCTCTCCGACACCTCGCTGCCACCGAGGAAAGAGGTATCTAACACTCGATTTAAAAAAGTGAACAGACACCTCTATGGTGATCAGGAAAGACTGTGGATGCACGGAGCGTGCATTTATACGTGGGTGATGTGTTTCTCTTCACTAGTCTGAGTTGAGGATCAGAGATTTGAGAGTTATGATCCACGTAGGACATTTTATGTCAGTTGGCGACTCCTTGCTTTTCAGTTGGCTTTTCCTTTCATCTGAATGCCTGTGAGCCAGTGTCCCCGCTTGCACCTTCTCACACACAGGCTCTGTCTGGTGGTCAGCACCCCGTGGCTGCTCTGGGGTGCCAGCCCAACTGGCCGTGCTCTGTTTTCGCTTTGTCCTCAGGGTAAATGACCGCTCACGAGGCCCTTCATAATCTGACCTTTACATGAATTCCCAGTACCTTTCCACAGATGCCCGCTGCCCACACTTCCCACTCGTGCTATCAACGCTCAGTTCCCTGCACACACACAACTCTCCGCCCGCTAAGACTCTGCGCACACTGCCAGGGACGCTGGGGAGTTCCTTTCCTGTCCCCCGCTTCTTGGGACCCCTTCTCAGCTCCTAAGTCTGGAGCAGGTGTCCCTGCTGTGTGTTTCCACAGGACCCCGCACTTGCCTTTCACAGCCCTTATCACGCTGGACTGCAGCTAGCTGCTTGTGTTTCTAAATACGCATCTTACTCACCACCGAATTCACAGTGTCTGACACCCACACGGTAGGTGCTCAGTGGTTTCTGTCTAATGCGTAAGTAAACGATGAGGAAAGGAACTAGTGAGTGAAACAAGGCTAGAGAGAAGGGGGAAGGTCATATTGATTTATGTAAAAATAGCTTCATTGAGATATAATTCACCCTTGTACAGTATACAACTGCGTTATTTTTAGTTATTTATTTCTGGACCAGCCAAATTGAAAGGTAACATAGTTACAGGGAAAGATACTGAATTGAAAAAGTTTTTTACATTTTGGTCAGTTTATTCTGACTTTATTAAAAGTTCTATTGTTATAAGAATACAAAATATTATTGTAAATATATTATTTAAAGGCAGTAACTTAACATTTAAAAGATATAAAGATGCCATAGGCATGAAACACACATTTTTAAAAAAAATTTTTAGAGAGAGTGAGGATGGGGGAGGAAAAGAGAAAGGGAGAGAAATATTGATCTGAATTGTTTCAGTTCTTCATGCCTTCTTTGGTTGATCCTCACATGTGCCCTGATGGAGGTTGAACCCGAGACCTTGGTGTATCAGGACGATGCTCTAACCAGCTGAGCTACCCGGCCAGGGCTGAAGCACAGATTTTTACTGTGAATCATGAATGCATGTTCCTCTCTTCATTTCAGCACTTACCTGGAGTGATCTGTAATGTACAAATCCTCGCTTGTTGCACACAACATCCCTTGTGTCTGTGTGAGTTTCTATGTGGGCCTGGGAGTATCTGTATGTGGTTAGGCTGTTTCCTGTACGCAGGGGTGAGGGGTTGTAGGTCGGGGTTTCGAATGCTGTTAGCATTGCCTTCTTTTTCAGGAAGTACACCCAAAACTTTACTCAACAGGAACAAGGAGCTTGGTTGTATCTGCCTTCTCCAGATGCAGCTGGTCACGCCACAGACAGTAAAGAACGAGCTGTGGGTGATGACAGGGGTCTGCGGAACGGCCCCGTCTACTGGAACCACCCACCACGTACTCACTGGGCCGGGCCCTGCACGATGGGGGACACGGGGGGCCTCAGCCATGGTTTCTCGGCACCAAGAGACCTGGGGGAGTCCAGGGGCGTCAGGCACGAACACGTGGACGCGAACAGCATCTGACACAATGGAGCTGATGTGGCGGAGGACAACGGCTTCCGAGTGGCTGTTCCAGACGGTGACCTTGTGTTCCTGACCAGAAATCATGACGGGGGCACAGCATCTGCCCGGGGACAGTCTTGGGAGATCCAGGACCCGCGACTGCTGAGGACGCTGGCCCTGGGTGTCGGGCACCGGGAGGCCAGCGAAGGGGTTTGGGAAAGGTCTTCCTTCCGCAGAGGAGCCAAGATGACAGACTGGGCCTGGGTGGGCATAGAAGAGGCCACGCCGGGTCCCGGGGAATGTGTAGCTCGTCCCTGAGAGGAGGGGACTGTGGCGGAGGACAAGGGCAGGGACGGGTCTGCGGAGAAGAGCCGTATTAATCAGGACCAGATTAAGGAGGGCCACACAGAAGCTTGGACGGAACTATGGTTCCTTGGGAAGAGACAAGGATTTCCTGTATCGGCCCCAGAAATGGTAGGAAGTGTGGGGGGGGGGGCAGGGGGCAGCAGAGAGGAGCTCTACAGAGACGTGCGTGGCACCAGGAAGGGCCGAGGCCCAGAGAGGCCGTCGTGAATGATGACGAGGGATGAGCTGGCGTCTGAGTGATGGGGGACCAGGGACACTGCCAGAGGAAAGTTAAGGGGAAAGGGCTCTGCATGGAGGCAGAGTGGACAGGGGTGAGGATGGCCTGGAGCCGCCCACGAGGACCATATAGCAGACGAGGAAGGGGTAGCGGAGCACTGCCTCAGCCTGCCCTCACAGGGCTCCGTGTCCTTCTGCCTCTGGGCGCCGGGACCCAGGGGTCTGCCCAGGCCGCAGGGAGGGGGACGCGAGCAGGACGGAGAGAGCCGGGGAGGACGAGGACACTGAGTGCAGCTCCGAGACCACCGCAGGGAGGGCAGGGGCAGGGAAGACGCCCCGTCAGAGAAGTTCTGGGGTGAAGAAGGAAGCTCGAGGAATTCGTAACAGCCTCCGTTCTCAGCAAAGTGGCGGCAGACCCAGGAATAAGGCGTGTGGGGGAGACTTCAGGCCGCTTGCCGGGAGGTTCACTAGAGGTGACGGTGAGACAGAGGTCCGGCAGAGGAAGGGTCTCTGCCTATGCAGGCAGGGCCTGAGCGAGCGACAGCCACCGTGATTTATGGAGAAAACAGATGGGAAGACTCACCAAATGGCTCTACCAAGTCATGAGTCTGACAGAAGGGCAAGAAGCTGGCGGACTTCAAGGGGCTCAGCAACTGCCTCTAGGTTGCAGTGTGGATAAGAGGGAGGTGAACTAAGTCAGAAGCAGAAATCGGGGTCGCAGGACTAGACGTCTAATGGACGCACAAGCAGGGATGCTGGCAGGGATGCTGGCAGGGAGGGGGTGGACGGCTGGGAAGGGCAGGAGAAGCTGTCAGCGGGGCAGACTCCGGGGTCTGAGACCCCCGGGCAGTGAGTCGGGGCGGAGGAGTCAGAGGAGTCGTGAGAACGGGCTCCAGGTGCAGGGAAGACACAGATGTGGGTGTCACTGAGCATGACAAAAGTGAAGGACCCTGTGAGACATGCACTAACGTCCTGGAGGCCGGGGATGTTTGTGGAAGGGCCCTGGTTGTCCACAATGACATCTGTCTCACTTGAGAAGGGTACCTGTCTGAACGCACGCACACTCGGGTGCTTCGGTTCCTCTTCAGAAGTCTTGCGCCTTATAGATGGCGCAGTCACTCCCGAGGTCCCACTCCATCCTCCTGAAGAAGTAGACCATGGTGCTCTCCATCAGTAAGCCGCACAGGATGGCGCAGAGGGACAGCTTGCGGGTGCTGTTTAGTGTCACTGGAGGAGAAGAGGCAGCTGGTAAGGTCTTTGGAGCTTAAGTCCGTGACATTGACATTGTTAAGTGATATCTAAATTAAGTGGTAGGAATGGGATTGCTTTGTAAAGCTGTTTTTAGAAAATCTCTATTTGTCCCTACTGATCTGTGCAGCAACCTCCTCCCACCTTCCCCACGGCACACCTTTGGAGAGAACCAAAGCGTCTGCACGTAACACAGACACTCCCGGAATCAAGGCAGATTCCCATTACTATGAAGAGGAAAGATGAAATATAGACTCTAAGATCATAGAGAGAATAGCAGAAAAACCCAGTACTCCTAGTTTTACAGCTGACTAGACAACAGCATTATGATACAAAGTATCAGCTCACAGCTCATTTACAGTGGCGCCTCTCCCAAGGTGTGGGAAAACGCAGGCACACGAGGGCCCCTCTCTTCCCTGGTGCGGTGGCACCCACCCTGGCTTGGCGACGCTGACCACATGAATTTGGACGAACCGTTGATGAAGTGGAGGTGACAATGGCTGTCCTGCCAACTCCACAGGACAGAGACGATGCATGGGAAAACATTTGAAAATGACATAGTAGCATGTGGTTAAACTGAGAAAATACGAACCACGCCATGTATAAAGCACTGCAGAAATGTCAGGCATTGCCACTGTTCTGCGGAGACTGACAGTGGTTAACTGGTTACATAAAACCTGTGATCTGGAACGAAGGCTACAAGCGTTCACGTGTGTGGAGAGCCGAGAGGACAGAGTAAAGCAGGAACGCACCTCTGATCGCCTGGAAGTTCGAGGTGAGGACGAAGACTTTAATGAACCTCAGGCACAGCAGTGTGTACTCATGCTCCCAGATGACCGCGGGGATCAGCAAGAGCTTTCCGTAGCTCGACAACAGTAAGGCTTTCAGCAGCAAGACAAAGTTGGGTTTTTTTTTGGTTGTGATGGATCGTTCTATCCACAGGAAAGTGAAAATGCCAATTAAAAAGGCAGCTTGTTCTAAGAAGGAAATGGGAAATAAAAATAATAAGAATGTCCCTATCCAAAAATACCACAGCCCCATCAAAACGAATAGACCACAACCCAAGACGCAACGTGTCAGCTGGCCTCATTCAACGCTTCATCAAGATCAGATTTTTTTCTCTTCCTCCTCCTTTTTTTTTCCCCCTTTTGTGTCAAATCCTTCTAGTATAATTTCAGGAACATATTTCAACTACTCCTTCATGAAGTATTTCACCATCCACTGAAGAAAAGGTAACTCCGCCCAGACTGCAATTATCAATTTTCTGAAGTTCCTTCTGGAAGTGGGATTCTGCTGGACCATCCTGAGTGCTCGGTCCCCACTTCCCCGCAGGGGAGAATGAACAGAGGAGTGGAGGGTTTTAAATCTGTAAGATGGGCCCATCCTCAGAATTACGAAGGAAGACATTGTCCTTATTCATTCTTCCACTATGTATTGAGTGCCTGGTACCCACAAGGTTTCGAGTGCTCTGTCACCCACACGGAAAGCTTCCCTTCGTGATTTTAGCCAACTTTGAGTTCAATTCCTTATCTTTCCAGGAAGTATTCACACACAGAGGCCATAAAGCAGTGAACCTTTAGAAATTTTGAGAAGCTTTGCTTTAAAGCTTAACATTATATTAGGTTCTAGTTCCTGGCTAATGTGATATGTTTAAGGATATTTTTAGTGCTACTGTGTACATTGGGAATTCTCAGCATATAGATGAATTTTAAAACCTCGGAGCTGGACGAGAGGATCAAGGGAGTGACAGCAGATAGAGAAAAAAAGGAGGACAAAAGAGGACATGTGGTCCAGAAAGATGACACTGGAGTGGATGACAATGTTTCCTAATCACAGAATGTTAGAAGCAGAGAGGCATGGAAACCAGTAAGTAATAAAATAGTCACAGAAATTAATGCAACACAATTCTGGCCTGAGTCACAAGTTCAAGTTCTGAAGCACAGCAATTCCTGAACGTACGACTTCTCTTTACATTGTATTAGTACATGATACTGGGTAATGCCTGGCAATTACCAATCTGTCTTAGTAACAATGGGGCCCAGGTCATTTTCAAACTGGAAAATTATACTTATATTTAAGGATTTTATCAACAATATTATGTCTCAGAGTACTCTTTAAACTGATAATATCCATCTGATGGATAAAGACCATTTACTCATGGTATTTCCATACCACAGGTGTGGTAACAAATAAAAAGTAAGAAAGCAGATAATTTGAACAAACTCACTTAGTAGGTTAGTGGTAGAACTGAAAATTAAGTCTCAAGTCCTATACTAACTAGCTCCTCTTACCACGCACCTTACTTTGAATCACAGGAACAAGTGCCAGTTAACTAAGAGCAGAGAAAGCAGGGCTGATGTTCCTACCTAGAGAAGCAATTGCAAACATTCTGTAGAAATCCCACTCCTTAGCATATCTGATGAAGTCATCGGGATCAGTGTTCTGGCTTGAATCTTGAAGCTGCCACCACCTCAGATAGGCTTCACAAAGCAAACAAAATATGCAGAGTTTTCCGTGCATCTGGTAGTCAGAAAGACAGTGCCATTCATTAGGTAAACAAGAATTAATTGTACTGAATACCAATAGGTACAGACACAGTATGTACAGTATTTGTGGTTTTGAAAAATGTCCTATCTAGCCCTGGCTGGTGTGACTCAGTGGTTGAGTGCTGGCCTGCAAATAAAAGGGTTGCCGGTTCGATTCCCAGTCAGGGCACATGCCTGGGTTCCAGGCCAGATACCCAGTAGGGGGCATGCAAGAGGCAACCACACATTGATGTTTCTCTCCCTCTCTTTCTCCTTCCCTTCCCCTCTCTAAAAAATAAGCAAAATCTTAAAAAGAAAAGAAAAGAAAAATGTTCTACCTGGTAGTTTTTCAAATCCTGAAATTCCCAGTGAAGTGCGTATTTGTATTCAGTCTGTAAGCCAGTGGTTCTTAATTAACAATGTCTTCACCAGAATCACATGCAGAGATTTTTTCAAATACTAACAATGTCTGGGCCCCAGTCCCGACTCAGAGTCTTTGGGAGTACGTTCTAGACATGCATACTTTGAAACAGTTCTGGAGGGAGGGGGGGATTTCAATGTGCACCCCTAGTTAAGAATCACAGCTTTAAATAGAAGTGCACCCTTCATTAAATTTTCAGCACTGGTCTTATAGACACAAACAAGCATGGAATTTATGTTACTTGTGGGTAGGTGGAAGTAGCGAAAAGAAGATTTAATCTGAAGATTCGATGATACTGCATAAGAAACTGTTAGTCTGACCGTGGATTTTTTAAAAAAAAATGTCCCTAGGCTGGATGAGTCTAAAATAATATATTGGAAGACAGCAAGTGAAAGGTGCAAATCAGCTGGAAATTCTAAAGGGTATAAAATTTTAGCAAAACACAAACGACTAGGCAATGAGAATTTTTTCTTTCTGTTTCTCTCTGGGCTGAACTTTATTACGACAGACTGCAACCGGTGTGTGCAAGCCCACGCAGCTGGGACTGGGGCTCCAGCTGACGCCCTGGCTCTCCTGGCTGCGCTGTGGAACCACCTGGGAGCTGGGCGGAATACGGACGCCTGGACCCCATCCCCAGAGACTCTGATTTCCTTGGTTTGGGGTGGGGCTCTGACTTGGAAGGATTAACCATGGCCCCCACCCTCCCTCCCAGTCATTCTGATGTGTAGTGAAGTTCGAGAATCAATGCTCTAGTAGTTTAAAACTGCCCTGGTTTCTTAACTTGGGGAGGGCCACAGGAATGAGTAAGTTTCACTGTTACTGTCCATGTTGGGGTTACCCAAACTCAGGGTGGCCAGATTTAGCAAGTGAAAATGCAGAACACCCAACTGTGAGTTTCAGATAAACAACAAATTTTTTTTATATGTATGTTCCATGCAATATTAGGGACATATACTAAAAATCACTTGTTTATCTGATTTTCAAATTTAATTGGGTGTCCTGTATTTTATCTGTCAGTCCAACCCAAACTTTTAAAGATTTCACAATTCAATACACTAAATATATATTTTGATAAATCCAACTTTATAAATTAGGACTTCTCTGATTAAGTTCAGTGTTGTTATTCACCTCATATATTCCTTTAAGAGTAGAGTATAAAATGCAATAATAATAATAATAATAAATAAAAATAAAAATAATAGTAAATAATAATAATATTTTATTTTAAAATATCTTTGAATGTTTGATTATTTCTTACAGGTGTAATTCTCTCCCTACCTGAACATATTTAACTTTATTGTTAAAAATAATTAGTGTCAGTTTCAAAAGGTAACCTATGAGAAGGCAATTCAGATTATGGTTTGTCAGTTTGTCAAAGACCACATTCTTAAACAGTCACTAAACACAGCGTACTTAAAAAAAAAAACCCAATGCTTATTTCTAGAAATTTCTACACATTGTCAAATAAAACCCCACCCTCATTAGGATTTCTTTTTTAGTGAGCTGTTTTTTAATTCTGTTCAAGGTGAGTATTATGCTTCTAAAATGCAAAAGCATCATCAAGTAAAATTAGGAAAGAACAAAATGATCACAACTCACGTTGATTTTCGTGTTGAAAAGAATATGCCTGTAGGCCTGTGCTTTGCACAAAACAGCATTAATCAGAATGATAACAGGATCATACTCGATGTATTTGTCCACAGGTTTCTGGCAGGATTTCTGAAACAATGCAAAATAACATTAGAACAAGCAAATTCACACATTCTGAAATCCTAAAGGACTTCAAAACAGCAGTTTCTTTTGGACTCGTATGGTATTTTACTTAACCTTCTATTCAGATACAAACTGTTCATCTATTCAAGACTTGGTTTCAGAATATAATCTTCTAGACTAGAAATAGTAATCTTTTAATCACATATTAAGCTAAAAAGATATTGGATTTAAGACAGATTTTAGCAGAAAAGTATCCCAGAAAAATTGTACTCTCAACTTGTAGGAACTGTTTAAAGTACAATGTACTTTCCTTGATAAACTGTTGCCTGTTGGCCAGAAGGCCCCCAGCTTTGTGGTTCTTGAAACATGGTTTGGAGAAAAGGGTTCAGAAAAGTAACCCTGTGCCCAGAGCTTCTGAGGGCTACAAGTGGGTAAAGAATGTGGCACAGGGCCAGCAACGCTGGGATGGCAGACAGCAAGAGAAGCCTGTTTTTCCTCTGATAACACTGAGAATACGTCTCTGCTACAGGAGACACACTGGAGAGCGCTGGGCTCCGTGGACAGAGCTGGGTTGTGCAGCCGGGTTCTAGGATATCCAAACGAAGGCTTCCTGGGCTCAGCAAATCCTATCAAACATGTGTGTTGTGGATACATTTAACCAGGGCTGACATTTTTCCAAGCCAGGGGAAACCACTTGTGAGAGGAACAAATTGAGGGTGCATGCACCTGAGTGATTATACCAACTGACAATAAATAGGTACACATTCACACTTTGTCTATCTCTTGTATATAACTACAGGGCTATTTTCGCCCTGATCACCAGAAGATCAGAAACGGGACAAGAACTTACTGACCACCTCTTATGGGACAGGTTCTTTGCTAACGCCTCCAATTTTGTGACTTTTTAAACATAAGGTTACTCTCTATAACTAGACTACGAACACCTTGAGGGCAGAAATTTTACTTATTTTTGGTTTTTATATTCCATTGTCTACATAGTGCTTTGGACGCAATACTGTACATTCAATAACCACAATGGACGAAACCTGAAAAGAAAGTATTTTATGAGAATTTAATATGGATTATGGCGTGTAAGAATGGTAACATTTGTCCACCAAGGGGAGAATATCTAAAAATGAAATAGCTTTGGTGTGAACCCAAATGTCAACCTAATCCGATGTTTCGATTTCTCTGCACAACACCCACATCCATCTCCGCCCGTGGATCCGTTCACAGAGTTAGGTCTCACCAGCAAACAGGACCAACAGGAGAAAGGTAGTGAGTTCTCTGTCACTACAGGTGTTCATGTGAAGGTTTGACAGGCCTAGGACGGGTCTGCCAAGCATCCATTTGAAGATTGGATTAGAAGACCCTGAAACTCGATTTTTATCATCCTAAAAAGCTGGGAGAGATTGGTCCCCAAATCTCGCCACGCCATTTTCTTTCCAAGGACACCCCACATCTGGCAACTCACGCAGATGGTTATCTTCAGCACGCCGTGGTTATAGTCTCGGTACAACTCCTTGGCCTCTTGGTTGCATTCAATACACCTGTACTGACAGGTGGACGAGGTAGCGGCAGCAGGAGTCGCTGACACCTCTTCGGTGTTCCCCTTTCTCGCAGTCACCCCCTCCCGCTTCCCCTTGCGGGGCCGTAGCCCACCCCGCCCACCAGTGTCCATTTCTACGCCACTGAGGCCCAGAACTTCCGACTCAGTGTGAGAGAAGACGTCAGACGCCAGACCGGAAAGTCTGCGCCGCCCGGTGCTTGCTGGAATTCGTAGTCCCAATACCGAAAAGGGCCCCAAGGCTGGGCCAGCAAGGACTACAACTCCCAAGAGGCAATGCTGTTTTTCTCTCTCCGCCCCTTTTACACGGCCCACCTGTCAGCCGCGGGTTAAGTCTGGGAGGCCGCTGCGCGCGGCCAGGGCCGTGGCACATGCGCTTTAAGGAAAGATGGCACCTGCCGGCTGCTGTTGCTGCTGCTACTGCTGCTGCTGCTGTTGGGGCGGCGCTGTGGCCGCCGCGGGCGCAGCTCGGCGCGTCCTGGTGCTGCTGCTGCTGGGGGTCCTGCCCTCGGGGCCGCACCTGGGCGCCCTGGCCACCGAGCACTACACGCCGCTGTCCTTGCTCAAGCAGGAGCTGCAGCACCGGCAGCAGCAGGAGGCCCCGACGGGCGGCGGCTGCAGCCCGCATACTGGGGACTGGGGGGACCAGTACTCGGCCGAGTGCGGCGGTGAGTGGGCAGTGGCGGCGGCGGGCGGGAGTCCCGGTCGCTGCGGGGCCGGCGGGGCCGTGGGGGCTGCGGGCCCCGGGGCCGACGTGCGGGCCGCCCGGACTCCTCCAACCCCGGCCGCTGCGTGTGCTCCTGCGCGAGCCGGCTCCGGGAGGTGCCCCGCCGCTCGCACCCTCGCCGCTGCGCGCCCTCCTCCCATAGCTGCCCTGGGGAAGGCGGTGAGTAAAGAGCTGGCAGCGTGCTCTCGGGGCCAGGGTGGCCTTCCCAGAGTTCTAGCAGTTGTTGAAAGGGTGGTGGAGGAGTTGGCAGTAGCCGGGGCAGACCCTGTTCCAACCCGTCCCCCGCGGCTGCCTGGGAACCATGGAGGCGCTGAGGGACAGCAGAGGATGCGCCCGGAGCAGGGATACTTGGCCCCTGCTAAGCCTGGAAATCCGGTTTCCTGGCTTCCCGGGCTGATTGATGGCTTGTATTAAATACAGCCTCTGAAAATTCCATCCCTGGAAGAAAGAAGGGAACGAAAGAGCAAGCCCGTTTTATCTGCTCGTTGATACCTTGTTTCTGGTTAAGATTGACCTGCGACCTGTCAGGTGTTTCCCAGAAGGTAAAAAGGGCCCCGCAGGCCTTGAGCCTCAAGTAAGTGCCAGAGCTGTGTGGGTGGTGGAACTGGCCAGCTCATTCACTGGGCGCTGCTGGCCTCAGTTTAGTAAGTCACGACAGACGCATGGGGGCAAAATACGTGTGTATGTTTCTGTTTTGAAGTTCTATAGTGGGAGTTTTCACCCACTCGCTTTCCACCTAACTCACTTTTATGGCCCTGCAGCAGTGTTCTGTAGCATTATGCACCTGGACGAGAAGAGTATTTTTTACTTGAGATGAGATGTCAGGATTAGCACACTCTGTCTGATTTCCTTTTAGCACAGTCTGACTTCCTTGAGGAAGTCTCACTCACAGAGAGGTATGTGACTTATTGTGTAGCAGGGCCAGCATTGTATAGTGGAAAAAGAATGGCTTTCACTTTGGTCACTTTCAGTGTCTCTCAACAAGTTAATTGCCTGTCTTTGCCAAAGTGCCTCCTCTGTAGATTGAAAACACTATTACCTAATTACTGGCTTCTCTTTTCTTCCCAAGAGTTCTGTGAGGAAAATGAGAAGTAGCAAACACAGATTAAGTGCTTGCTGTGTGCCCCATGCTGTCATTAAGAGCTTGAGGTCGATTAGCCTCTGCTCTTAGCCTATCAGAACACCTGTAACTACCTCACTGAATGGTAGCTCCTTGTCTCAGATCAAATCCGGGTCCAGTGAAGTCATCACTTTGCTGAGGTCCCACAGCCGTTGACAGGAGAAGCCCAGGTGGTCAGGCTCCAGATAAAACTCTGTCTAAACGCTAAGTGGCTGTAGCCAGGAAAGCACATCTGTAGTCTTTACTGGCACATGGTATGTATTCTATACATCTTCGTTTCCGCTTCCCTCCTATAGTCATGTGACACTCACTGGCTGCAGGAGACCCAGATGCTAGGCCATGGAAGACACAAATCACTTTGCATTGTGAAAGCAATCGATATTATTGGCCCAGGTGGGTCATTTCGCTCTGTGGCATCAGGCTTATGCCAGTGGTGTGCCTCTGACCTGTGTTATAGTCTCCCCACAAATGAAGACAGATGTCAGTTATCACAGACTGGGCATTGGGAGAAAGCATCCTGCCCATTCTCTAGTCCCCTCGCATGTGGAGACCATGACCTAATGTTCTCTGCGTTAGAGGAAGAACACTGCACTATGAGGCTCTAAGCATAATTTATTTTAGTGCTTCCACTTTCTTTTCATCTCTCCCATGTAGTACTCCTTCTCTTAGCTTGGAATTTAAAATGTGCCTTTGCAGTGAGCGGCCCGAGTCTTTCAGACAACTTACCTGGCTGACAGGAATGGCCCGTGACTACTGGCAGGTGCGGAAGTGGCTTTGCCACGGTCATCGTCAGCCTTGGTGAATAGTTTCTAGAGTCACCTGCTCATGCTGCTTGGACCTCCGACTGTTTTCCTTGGCTTTACTGGCCGTAGTGTGTGAGCATGTGCTGGAGACTCCTGGAACGTCTCGTTTCTCCCTCCTTATCCTGGACAAGCAGGGAGAAGCTGGACCCCCGACACCTGCTGTAGCCCCTCTCTTTCCTAAGAACAGAAGTAGGATTTACAGGATTTACAGGATTTACAACTACCCGCCCACCTGGGATCGACATAAGGGTCCAGGTTAGTGCCAGGATCCAGAACTACTCAGTTCTTCAGCATCAGACAGACCTGACCTCATAACCACTGTAATGCCATTGGCACTTGCTGGTCCGTGTGTCCACACACCTGCCTCTGTCCACCGGTCCCTATCCAGAGGGCAGACACGGTAGCACAGCCACTTTCAGAAGCCTTCCTACTGCTTCAGATTCAGTGGGGAGAGTCGATGCCTGCTTGGGTCTAAACCTGAGCGCTGCTGCTGGGCTGTCTACGTCTTGTCTGAAGACAGAGCCCCAGTGATTGTAGGGCCTGAGACAATGGCCAGTGGGAGCCCATCTGAATAGCGCACTGGCCGTGGCCGAGCTGTGCGGACCGCCAGCAAGTGGGGCCCAGGCCCAGGGGGCAGCTGGACGTCATTGGGCTGAGCCCCACGGAGGTCCAGCTGCAGAGACAGCGAGTGTGGATGGTGGCCGTGCTGTGGTCTGGCTGCTCCCAGGCCCCGTGCTTGGTGTCCTCCGGCACATTTTAACACTGCTTTTCACTTACAAAGCACATATAACCACGAACTTCTGACTGCCTCTCTGTCTTCCTATGGTTCAAAATAACTTCACTCTTAAAAGAAATAAAAGAACACTGTCATGTACATATTTTCCTTGTTACTTTTGCCCTGTTAATAGTTTGGAATTGAGAGAAGAAATAATGAACAGATGTTTTCGACTTGTAAACACTATGTACATTCTTATTTAATCCGAACAACTCTGAAGTAGGTATGTTTTTATCTCTGTTTTATCTGAGAGGAATCTGAGGCAAAGAGAAGTTAGGAGAGGTTGTGCGGTGGAGTAGGGCCAGGATTTGAACCTGGCCTCCCAACTGTGACTTACCTCTGTAGTATTATTTGCATATTAGTAACATTTCTTACTGACTTTAGTATAAAGTCCTACACCTTGACACCTTGTTTGTTGAAGGTTATATTCTTAAATAACATCTAGAACTTCATATTTACATATATGAAAGACTGCTTCACTGACCCTGATATTTTGACTTCTGGAGGTAGACTAGACCCGTTCTGTCACTGAAAGGCTGCTGTGTGCACAAGATGCCACCCAGTGTTCTAAGGCCTCGGGGACACAGCACAGCTGGCTGAGGTCCTGCAGTGCAGCCTGTGCTCTGGTCCGGGGAGAAGGTGCTTCCAGGCCTGGTGATTAGTGACCCTGAAGAATAGAGAGCATTGTAGGGTGCTGCTTTGAGAGGTGGCCAGGGAAGGCCGGTGGTGAGATGACATGGGCAGGGACTTGGGAACAGTGAGATTCAGAGAGGTCTTAGCGGAATCTGAATTTACACGCTGATGTTACAAAGCTGATATATGAATGTCGAATTGTTTCTACAACAACAGCAAAAACTTCTGCTTTTCTTCTTTGAAAAGTACTCACAAGAACAGTGAATTTTTGTGATTATTTTTTCCTTTCACTGCCTCCTTGAGACTTTTTTGGTCTGCTCCCATGAGGTAGTCTTATACTTTGCTATAGTTTTCAAATAACCACCTTGTAACTGGTTATTCATGCCTAAAACCTCAATCAAGTCCGGTAATTTACAACCTGAAGTCATTTTCTTTAGTTTGTTGAAATTAATGACCCCAGATTTGAGTTCGTTTCCCCATAGTTCTTCATGGGGGAAAGAGCGTTAATGTCTCTCTGCCTAATTGGGGAGTTAACTCTAGAAAAATAGGGAAGTAACTAGCAATCTAGCTCTGTGTTTTTGACAGTCATTAAGACTTTAAAGATTGTCAATATTTGGTATCTTAATTGAGGAGTCAGGCATTTAAATACCATATTTTGCCATGTATAATGTGCACTTTTTGGCCCAAATTTTTGAGGGAAAAAGAAGGATGCATATCATACATAGGTAGTATTAAATTAATAAAAGTTCAAACAAAAGATTTTTTTTCCTGAAAGTTTGGGCCAAAAACGTGGGTGCACGTTATACGCGGCATAATCTGGTAAAGTAAATCGGTCTTATTGCTCACAGCATTTAAATCACTGCTGTGCCTTAGAGGTGAGAAGGAACCCATAAAGGGGAACTTTTATAATGAGAGCTGTTTCCGTTTTTGTTCCGGCTACAGGAAGTTAGCCGAATTTTACACTCAGTCACGGCAACTGTGGTAACCCTTCCTGGTAGTATTATTTTCTCAATCCTTTTTTGCCTTGGCCCTGATTTTCTGTTTGTTATCACACATGGTTTTGTGACAGATCTAATCTCTTTAAAGGCACGCACGAGCAAGTTTGCCTGTGTAAGGCTGAGACGCGGGCTGATGCAGAGGTTCAGATGGTGTCCTCTTGCCCAGCTCTGGCCTGAGGGTGTCTGCCTTTCTTTGCTAACCGAGCAGCATCTTTCAGCAAGTCCTACGGTTGGGGAGTTGCTTTCTGTCGCGTGAGCCTGAGAAGATGCTAGTCCGTGGTATTTGCACACTCATTAGCGCTTTTTAAAAAGATTTTATTTATTTATTTTTAGAGAGGGAAGGGAGGGAGAAAGAGAGATAGAGAGAGAAACATCAATATGTAGTTGCTGGGGCCCGTGGTCTGCAACCCAGGCACATGCCCTGACTGGGAATCGAACCTGCGACGCTTTGGTTCGCAGCCCGCGCTCAATCCACTGAGCTATGCCAGCCAGGGCTGAAGTAGTAGAATTTTAATACTCTTCATTTTGGATTAATCCCTTCTGCTGTTTTTCTTCTGTTATCTTTTTTATTTTTACTGTTTATTGAAATATGACATATGCAGAAAAATGCATGTATTATAAGTATATAGCTGCATGAATTTTCACAAACTGAACAACTTGTGTAACTGGAAAAAAAAAACCCATTTCAGTAAGTGACATCTGCTCTTAAGCTCGCTAATACAGTCCCATTCCATGGTACTCTAAGTTGGTTGAAAGACTCGCTGTGACTTCATTTCTGGTTCAGGAACCAGCAGGGTGCAGCAGACTTAACGTCGCCCAGGGCTGGCGTGCTTTACAAACACACTCAGGGCTCCTGGGTCCACGGTCCCTCCTCTGCTCAGCACCTCCTCTACATGAAGAGTGTTTCTTGTGACTTTCCTCCTGTGTTGAGATGTTCTGAGTGCCTGTGTTCCCTTGTCACTAATGCCTTCACATCACTGCCTGACTCTGCGTCAGCTTTCCCAGTAGTCACTTGACAGTATGGGTTTGTGAGAAAGTCTTCAGCTCTTAAAGGTACATGCCCCTTCAAGCACCTGATACATCGTGCATGCGGTGTAGAACCCCAGGCTCAATGACAGCCTCGTGGGTTCACCGACCAGATGCCTAGTTTGTGGGCCATGGCAGCCTCCATCCTGTTCTATTCTTGCGCTAGTGCCCCTTGATTTGCTCCCATCCCTCTTTCCCTTTCCGTGCAGCTGGCCAGCTTTTCTTTCATTTTATATGTTCTTTACCTGTGTTAATACTTTTTGTGGGTTAATGCAGCTTTGATCAGGTTACATTCATGCTTTGTAGAAATGCCACCCTGTCTCTTTAAGGTGGCTTTGCAGATCTTGTTTTAATGGATGGTGTGTTGATTTTATGATCTGATTCTCAGTAGCCAGCCTCTATTTTCGGGTTGGTTTTTGATAACTTACACATCTCAGGTGCCAAATAATATTTTATTAGGATAAAAGGAGCATATACATTCTTCGGAGGAGACTTTTTCCTGTTGTTACATTCTAAAGGAAATTTACCACTGGGACCATGGGGCCATGTAATGTTCAATGGCTGTCTTACAAATGGAGAAATTGATAAAAAGCAAAAGGCACTGCTGGTCAATGGTACATAGCAGCTGGTTGGCCTACAGGGAGCTTTTTCAGCCAGAATAACGTTGTCTGCTCCTCTCAGGTTATTCTACAACTGAGACTAGAATTGGCAAGAAATATCTGGCATCCGGCTTCCAAGTCCTGGTCTGTCCCTAGGAAAAGCTCAGTCACCCTTGTTTCGAGGTGAGCTCGGCACACTGTCTATTACAGCGAGAATGAGGTGGCCGAGTGATGAGCACAGCCCAGCAGCTGTTGGATTCTTGTAAAACGTTTCCCTTCAGGGATTGGCCATGGATTTGCTGTTTGCAAGCTTTCAGTCAGTTTCATTTGCGGATACGAACATGTGACAAATACATGCAGCTTCCAGTGCCACCTTCTTGTCTCACTAGAAGGTAATGCCCTCCTCCGATTTAACTGAGAAAGAGCTGTAAGAAAGAACTTCCATGCTCCCCCCACCTCCCACCCTGGCATCAGCAGGCCTGTAGCTTTTGCCTGCGGTGCACTCTCCTTGTGCGTGGGGTATCGCTCCCTCTTGTCTCCCGTCCGCATCCATGTGGTTGCCATGGCCCCCATCTCGAAGAAACAAGCAACGAAGACAAGACCAGTGTCTTTCCAGCCACTGCCTCCTCTCTCTGCTTCCTGTTGCAGCCGAGACTTGTATAAGCTTTGCCTCCATGTCTCCAGGGCTCTCTGGAACCTTCCACCCTCAGCTCTGTTGGGGAGGAAACATTTCTCCTCTACCCTTCCAGGTTCTTCTGGCCCATCTAAGAATTACATTGACATGGGACAGATGAACAAGAGAAAAACACAATTTAATTTTGTCCATATGGGAGCCCCATTCAGATAGAAGCCCACAGGTGGGGGCTTATATGCCGCCCTCAGCTAAGGAGAATGGGGACGGGGCCTGGGGCTCCAGAGGGAAGGAAGGCCGCCCACAGGAGATGGGAGGAGCAAATGTTTGGTAAACCAGTGGTTGCCGTGCCTTGCAGAGTCAAAGGGATGCGAGGGACTCACAGGTCTTGCTAAGTTTCTCCTCAGGTCACGGCTCTTGGCTCGTACTCTCTGTCCCTGTCTCTGATAATGGCTCTCCCCCTGCTGCCACAGGCCCTCTGTCGAAATTCTCCTGGGCAGCTCGGGGAGCGGTAAAGGGAAACTTCCTCAGTCTTCTGTTCGTTGTGTCTGCACCCACACTGCCCTTCTCCACGTCAGCTGTGTGTGAGGTGTGGCGGGAAGGGGCTGGGTGGCGCTGCTCCACGTAAACAGTTTGTTACCAGCGCCCGGCATTGGCAGAGGGTGCGGTGGCGAGTGCACCCTGGACTCTGACTGATGGGGCGTCCCCAGGTGCAGATGTGGCAAGTCTCGGCTTCACTGTTGATTCGTTTGTGCCCTTGAACATGTCTGTTAATATTGAACTTGCGTCCCCACGTGTCCGTGGAGCCTAAGGTTCTGATGATGACCGAATTCATATCGACAGCTCTTATCCCCGTCTGGAATTTCCTAACAGCGTGCGAGGCAGCTTCCAGTCCAGCTCACGAGCGCGGGACTTGAACCCACAGGCGGCTCTTCCCTCGGAAGCCGTTCCGCCTCTCGAGCTTGCAGTTCCAGGACGTGGCGCCAAGTCCTCTCCCGGCTGCACACCCCAGAAGCCGGTGCCTTTTCCCACTCGCCAAGCCCGACTTTTCTTGAAGCCCTGTGGTTCTTACTTCACGTGTCTCTTCAGACTGTGACCTCCTATTTCAACCGAGTGGCCTCTGCCTTCGTTTGGACTCTGCCCATTTTTTAACTGGCCACGGCTGCCCACCGGCCTCCCTGCTCTGGTCCCCAGTCCCCTCCTCACACACCTGCCAGCGATCTTGCTGAAGCCCACCACGGCTTCTCCGTAGTCAGGAAGAAAGGGGAAAAATAAACTGGGTACTCAGCTTGAGAAACAAGAGGAGGAATAAGGGAAATGGGAAGGATTAAATAGAACCTACACAGAAAAAAAATGAGTGAGAAGCAGGGCAACAACAGAATTGGTAAATAGATCCGAGAGTTGGTTCTTTAAAAAGAATACACTAGATAAACCTGCGAAGGCTAACGCACGTGAGAGAGCAGGTGCGAATGCGCCTGGAGAATGGCGGGACACGTGCACGGCCGAGGCCTCTGGGATGGGAGAGGGCTGTGCAGACAGCCCTGCCGACGTGGTTAAAACGGGGGGGCGGGGCGATGCGGAAGCGTCCAGGAAGACGCTGCAGGCAGAAAGCATGGGGTTCTGCAGTGTGTTCTGAGACCGGCCCCGCAGCAGTCACCACTGCATTTTACTTGTGTGACTTGAGCGAGGAGGGAGGCCGAGGCTTTTCTTAACTTCAGGGAAGACCTGTTCTGTTTGCATACAGCTCTTTGGGTTGTTATTGCAGCACAGCTCAAGCCGTAGTGAGTTAAATATTTTTACATTGAAGAACAAATTTAATCTCCTGTTCCAGGCAACTTTAACTACAATTCTTACAAACTTTTTTTTTTAATAACAGAAAACACTGATGCCAGAACTTAGTACACTTCGTGCAGTGGGGGCGGGGGGAGAAGAAAGCTATAACATAGTTATAAAAATCCTAAATAAAGTATTTGTAAACTGAAGCCAGCAAGCAGTTAAAAGAACAATTTGCCTTGGTCAGTTGGTTTATTCTAGAAGTGCAGAGATGGTTCAACTTTTTTTTTAAGATTTTATTTATTTTTTAGAGAGGGAAGGGAGGGAGAAAGAGAGAAACATCAATGTGCGGTTACTGGGGGTCATGGCCTGCAACCCATGCATGTACCCTGACTGGGAATCGAACCTACGACACTTTGGTTCACAGCCCGTGCACAATCCACTAAGCTACACCAGCCAGGGCCTGGTTCAACTTTTTTAAAAAGTCAGATCAATCCCCTTAATCGGTCCGAGGAAAAAAATCGTATGATTATCTTAAAGAAATACCCGAAAGCACTTGATAAAGTCAGCCAGCTTCCCAGATTTGAAATTTTCAGTAAAACAAAGAATAGGAGAATCTTTCCTTTGTATGGTAAAACACACCAAACTTAACCCACAGCCACATACAGAAGCTTCCCACTGGATATTTATACAAATGTTAAGAAGTTTTGTCATCAAAAGCTGAAGAAATTACAGGTCATTAAATATTAGTGTCAGGGATACGCAGGAGTGCCTTTTGTCACTAGTACTATTGAGCCCTTTTTTGGAGGTCTTATCCAGTACAATAAGATGCCAAATGAGTATAAATATTTAAAATACTGTGATATAATTGCATGTAGATGGTATAATTATTCACTGAGTAAATGGAGCCATTAATAGAGCTGTTAAGTCCAATAATGTGGGCAGATGAAATATTCAGCTCTAGTCGGTTAAGAAGACACAAGATGTGCAGGGTGCTCGTCCCCGCTGGGACCACTCTCCCGGTCCTGCCAGCCTCCCACCGACCTTCATTGATACATCCTCAACTGTGCCCGGGGCTGCCATCGCCAGTTCACGGCACAGACCCCAGAACCAGGCTGCCTGGGCTCAAGTCCCACCTCCACCGCTCTGCCGGCGCGGAACCTCGGCAAGTGACTTTGTCTCTCTGCCTCCTTTTCCTTGACTTTAAAATGGGAACTAGAAGGGTGCCCATTTATACAAGGTGCACCCATATCAGTGTTGGCTGATGTTATTGTCCTCAGGATCCCCCCGCCCCCCCCCGCCGCTTCCCACCCCCCTGCCACGAGGCCACTTTGGAGTACGCTCTGACTCATAGCTCTTACGCTGCTGTGATCTTACATCCTTTGTGTGACTCTGATTACTGTCCTCTCCGCCGCACCGAGCTGTAATCCCTGGGTACAAGGACAGGGGGCGCTTCTGGGTTTGACAGTCACTGAGGCTCAGGCAGTGACAGGAACAGAAGATGTGCCCAACAAATATGTATCAGTTCAGTGATAATCGAGCAGTTTCTAAAATCACAACAAACTCGAATCTTTACATCCTGTATAAAAGTTACAAAGTTTCAAATGGGTTCATAAAAGACTTGACTAGATAGATTAAATTTTGTAAAGAAGTCAAGGATTCTTCTCCATCTACAATTTTAGTATATTTTTCAGTAAAAGTCAGAGGGATATGATTTTTGTTTTGGAACCTTAACAAAATGGCTAAAGTTTACCTGAAGGAAGAATGTTTATCCAAATAGACAAGATATTTTTTAAAAAATTGAGGCTTTGCTTTACATTTGATATACGAGTGTGCGTGTACTGTAAGGTCACAGTAATGAAACAGTCTGACACTGAAGTCAGAGTAAAAGCCAGAATAAACGCCATGGTAAGGGGCCAGAAGGTCTAGAGACAGCAATAAAACACATGTTTTTCTTTGTAGAGAATTGAAATTTTATTTAAAAATATTAAAAATGATGTATAATCTCCCCACTTTAAATGCTGTAGAAGAAAATGTAATCATCTGTCAAAACGTTCACATTATATTGTTAAATCGAAAGGGCAGGTTACAAAACTGTGTCTCAGTTCTCACAGCCTGCTGATGATAAGAGTAATAGACGTATGTTTCCTTATTTAAATCTCACACCCCATCGGTGAGCTGGATACTGCCTTTGGTTCTGTTTTGCAAATAAAGAAACTGAAGATTCGAGAGGCTGAGTTAGTGGCCACGAGCTAGTAAGAAGTGCAGAGAGAAGGAACTCAGACCCAGGCCACCTGATTTCAGAATTATCACCATAATTTGGTCTCTTAATTAGATGCCAACACTCTCCCCGTGGGTCTCAAAGCATGTAGGCATTCTGAATGACTGTTATTTATGTTTTGGGTTTTTCTATATTTTCTACAGTGAACATGAATTACTGTAACATTTAAAAGTAAATGTTCATGCAGAGATGGACAGTTGCCTCTCAGCTGTTGCAGAAGTTGGATATAATCTCAGATTCCTTTTTAAAAAGTCTAGGAACACACCCCGGTGACTCTGTTGTAAAGCTGGCATTCAAAATGGTAATTTGATAAGTGGTGCTGGAAAAGCTGGCTACTTGGGAAATAATTAAGGAATTTTCTACATCTTATGCTGGAGTAGATTCAGAGGACTTAAAGATGAGCAAAGGATTTAAGCGATTTACAAAAGAGGAAATACAAAGGGCCAACACACCAACAGTTTGCTCTTACTGGTACTATTTTAAGGCTGGGAAGACGAAGAAGAGCCGGCACTCTGCTAGAGGGAAATAGCCCGTCTCAGACGCTGCCCCTGGGGCTGGAATTACCACCGCACCCTGGGAGGGAAAGGGAGCAACACCCATGAAGGGTTTTAGCATTGTTCAGACCCTTTGTCTCAGAAGCGGTATTTGTTAGAATTTAATTCCATTGCCTGATTGGGTACATTTGCAACAGCGTAGGTCAAGGATACTCATTGAAACCCCCTTTTCCTTATATTAAGGAAAAAGGAAAGGGCATCTTAATTTCTCAGTGATAGGAATGTGATTAACTTCCATGCAGCAAAATGCTATGCATCCCCTTAAAATTCTATAGATCATTTATTTATTGAAACCAAAGTGAATTCCATAAAGGCAGAGGGATTATTGGAATAGAATAAGGCACTGTCAGTTTAATGCTTAGCACTGTGCTTAGCATATGGGGGGGCAGGCGGTCTCAAATGTCAGCTTTTTTACAGGAGAAACAGGTCATAAGTGAACGGACTTCCAAAACGTCTCGCTCAAGTCACTACCCTTCAGCACCTACCAACAGCCATGACGTTTTCACTGCTGCCAGACTGAAGCCTCTCTCTTGTGTCCGGGACTTTCTCGGTCTGACCGCTCGCCTGCCAGCCTCACTTTCTGTTTTCCGGCACCAGCTGCCGCCTGCAGCCAGGGTGGTCTGCTCACTGCCCCTCTGAGCTTTCTCGCCGTTGCACTTGCGTGCACGTCCCTCTTCCCACCTGGCACGTCCACTCCCTCTCTGCGGCCCAGTCTGACCTCCTGTCCCCCTCAGCCCGGCTTGTCCTGGTGAACCGAACATTCCAGCTGCAGCGACGGCTCACCCATCAGGGCTCCTCCGACACGTCCTGTCCTCATTCCTGTTGCTAAGACGTGCACACGTGAGAATTGGGCTAAACTGGCTCACGTGGTTCCTCGAGCGTATCTGATGCTCATTTATGACTACTGAGTTAGAGCCTATCTTTTCAAACAGTTTATGGAGGCAAACTTCACATAACATAAAATTAATTGTTTTTAACACATTGTATGCGGGAAACGTATTTATACGTTTTACGTTGACTGGTAGTAGAGTGCTCGATAAAAACTACCCGCAAACAATGTGTTAAGTGGACAATTTAGTGGCATTTAGTACATTCACAGTGGTGTGCAGTCACCCCCAAACGTTCTCATCACTCCAGAGTAAACCCCCTATCCATGAACAGGTGTCCCCTTATTTCCTCCTTCAGCCACCGTTGTGCCTTCTGTCTCTGGACCCGCCCGTCCGCGTATTGCATATTCGTGGAATCGTATGGTGCTGGACCCCTTGTGTCTGACTTCCTTCACTTGATTTCTGACTGGAGGTTCCCCCCTGCTGTAATATGCATCAGCACTTCATTCTTTTTTTAAGGCTGAATGGCATCCCAGCGCACGTGCGTATTCCACACCACAGTTTGTCCATGCGTTGCCTGCGGGCGGACGTTTGGGCTGTGTCCTCTTTGGGCTGCCATGAGCAGTGCTGCTGTGAATGTGCAGGAACACGTTCTGTTTGAGCTCTGTTGCCGTTCTTTTGGGTATTTACCTGGGACCAGAGTGACAGGCTCGTGTGCTCATTCTGCATTGCGCTTTTTGAGGAACTATCGGACTTGTCCGCGGTGGCCATACCGTTGCTCATCCCCTTGGCAACGCACAAGGGCTCTGATTTCTCGAATCCTCGCCAACAATTGAGACTTCTCACTCCAAAAAAAAATATTTATGGTCATCCTAGTGGGTGTGAAATGGTCCCTCCGTGTCTGATTTGCATTCCCTGATTGGTAATGATGTAGAGCATCTTCTCATGAATGTAGTAGCCATTTTTATGGATTTGGAAAACTGCCTATTCAAGTCCTTTGACCATTTTCTGGTTGGGTTGTCTTTTTTGTTGTTGAATTTTAGGAGTTTTTTGTATGTTGTGATACTAGACCCGTAGTGCCTATCTTTTAACATTAGATTCCCCGGGCTGGCTACGTTTTCCCGTTCATGATTTTTTTTTTAGTCCTTGATAAACGCCGCAGCTAGAGACGGCCGATGAAGGGGTCTCCACGGCTGTACTGGTGGCACGTGTGCAGTGAGACTGGCGTTGGACTGGAGCTATTCTTGCCCTGCGGCCCTTAGATAAGTTCCGGCCCTTCTAACCTCGTTTCAGCCTCCGGGAGGTCTCACGGGCTTTGAGCACTTCCAGAATGGATGGGAGGGCCATTGTGAATGGTGTGTATGGTCATTATCGAGGCGGAATATACATACTTGTCCTGATTCTGGTTTTGAGGATCCTTAGTATTCCAGTTCCTAGTTGAGCTCCTACGAGCCGCAAATCTCACGCAAGTAACAAGGAACGTTTGCTTTTCAGAGCCATCCTTCCTGAGCTTCCACGACTCGGACTGCGAGGCCCGAGGATTGCCGCCCTGCGACTCGCTGCTGTCCCTCAACACCGAGAAGATCCTGGTACGCAGCTCCTGTCCACGCCCTGTGGTTCACGGTGCTGGTCCCGAGGGGTGGAGGCTGCCCAGCTTCTCCGCTAGCAGTCAGCCCCGTGGTTCTACGTGCGTAAGATAAAGACCGGTCATCTGGCATTCGATCGCACTGACTCATCTTGACCCTGAATCGTGTGGTCGGTCACGCTGGACCTGGAACATTTCACTGTTAAGTTCCAGGAATAAAAGGGGGTCATGAGCCTTATTTCCAGGAGCCTTGGGTACTTGAAAGTACAGTTTAATCTTATTTTTCCAGCCCTCGGCTGTGTGGATATCTTACATGTCTGTAGTTTTATCAGTACCAGCCAAACGGTGCAGGAGACCTCTCCATTCGGGGCGAGTGCCTGGTACCAGCACCAGCACCTTCTGCATGCGTCTGTCCACGCTGGCACGCGTGCTCCCCTGGCCTCGCTGCCTCCAGGGGCAGGCTCTGCTCGCTGTTCACACTCAGTGCTGCGAAGCCGAGTCACTCTTTCAGTGCCCAGGCCAACAGATTTTTCTCCGGGCCTTTCCCTTCAACATCCACGTCGATCATTGTTGTCTTCTTTCATTTAAAGTTCCACTTCAAGATACCCTTTCTTTTCCAAGCAAAGCTTTGCCTTTTCCTGTAAGAACTACTGAAAACAGGTAGGAGTTGCAGACTAGAGAATGATCAACTGATTCTGCCTGACTCATTGAGTAGCAGTCAGATCGACATATGGAACAACTTTGGAATTAGACTTGTCCAAGACTAGACTGAGCTATCTTGTAAAGTAGTGAGTTGGCCGTCATGGCAAACGATTAGTAGGGATTAGCTAATCCCCACCTTGGACTGGCGATCAGGTTCTTAGAATTGAGGGAGCTTCTGACTGACAGCAGTGCGAGTCTTTTCTACCAGGTGCGTTTCCAGTTTAAGACAGCACTCGCTAGTAACCCAGGGAGAAAGCCTCCGATCTTGGCCTTTTGTTTTCCTTCCCTAAGTTAAAGATACAGACGTTAGATGACTCATTCCTTCCTTCATTCTCCAGATATTTATTTTGCACCTGTTCTGTGGCAGGCGTCATGCTAAGCAAATCAGGAAATACAGCAGCGAGCCAGACAGCCTCGGTGCCTGTACTTGGGACTCTTGCAGTCGCTCACCAAGTAATTGTACAAATTAACACGAGAGCACAACTATGCGAATCGCATGAAGAAAAGCACAGGGTCGACATACTTTCCTTAGAACAGGGATCAGGTGAGCCAGCTTTGAGGGACTGAAGTGTCGGCTGGGGCCTGCAGGCTGATTGGAGTTAGCCCACTGGTGACGTGGGTCCTGGTCGTGACCCCACACCTCTGTCCACAGGGGCCCCTGCAGGTGCGGTGCTGGACAGGGGAAAGGCTAAGGCTCCTTCTGATCAGGAAGCGAGTTTGTCCGTACTGCACATGCCCTGCCCGCTTCAGCTACAGATTTTACTTCTAATGTAATAAAAAGTTTTTGATCAGAATTGCTCTTCAGTGTACTCTTGGTGGTGCCTGGTAAGTGATTTCCTCCTCTAATGGGGTTTCATTTCTGTTCTCTTCCCATCTCTTTGTGCAGAAAACCTTGACAAATGGTAGATTCTCACCGAACGCTGCATGAAATTAATAAGACTTGTTAAATATTAAAATAATTATTTATAGCCTCCTTTTCTTGGCTCTCGGCAACTTATTAAGCAGAAAGATCTCTTTCTGCATCCGTGCGCTCGGCCCTCATCTGACGAAGAGGAAGGACTCATGTCCGGTCACATGTGGACATGGACATGGCGCTGTGATTCTGTCTCGTCGTGTCAGATGTGCCGCTTCCTGAGGCCTTCCTTACGTGGTTCCCACGTGCAGACGCTCCCAGCTAAAGAGCAAACCAGGAGGGAACTCGCTGAGCTTCCCTCTAGTCATCGAGGCCTTCCTGCAGGAAGTAAAGCGTGAAACCTCCCGCAGTGGTAGATTTCTCAGGCGTTTCATTCTGTCCGGGGTCCTGAGGCGAAGTGACAGCTGTGACTCTTGGGCGGCGATGCTCTGGCCTTTTTGCTGGTGTTGTAACCAGAGGTACCTCGTTGTTGATCTGTTCCATGGGCAGACCGGACACTGCTGTGTGTCCGAACGTCCAGAGTGTCAGGGAATGCGAGTGGACGTACCTTGTTGCTTTGTGGTCTGAGTCAGCGAAGCCCCAGAGCACGGTTCATCGTGGCTGACGAATCCCAGTCCTTGGCTAAGGACCGCAGGCCTGGGTCAGAAGAGGGTCCAGTTGCAATTATTTGGTTGTCATTTGTGGAATGTGGGTTCCAAAGAAGAAGAGGTCAAATGATTATGACGTCACTGGGTTCCAGTTCCAGGGTTCTGCAGAAGTGCCCGATTGTCTTAGCTTTCCCTGCCTGTGTGTGTGCACGACTTTTAATCTCGTCTTAGGTGACTCTGGTATGAAGTTGTGTTACTGTGAGCCCTGCAGGCTAAGTGTACCTCAGCTTAGCGTCGACAGCCAAGCCTTCTGGGGAGCCAGCGGCTGTTTATTAGACACGATTTGTCTCTGAAACAGGGTAGCACCCTCACTTTGACCGGTGGACGCATCCCATAGGTGAAATTATTCAATTCCTGAGCTGACTTCTATATGAGACAGTGTGTTTCCCCCGGTCCCCACTGTTGCTTTAGCTGTCCTGCCACGCACGGGTGTGTCTGCGTGGGCTCTTCAGGGGCGAATCTCCTGAGTGTGGGGAGGGCTGGGTTCATCACTTGCTGGGTGTCGTTCAACAGAATGTCTTGTTTCTTGGACTCACATTTTGTGGGTCCTTTCATGGTGTCATCTCTGTACAGCTTGTAGCTCTTGCTTCTAAAGTATGGCCAGGGCTTAAAAAGCAGTCTTCAGTTATCAAGGCGCATTGAAGAACTGATCGCTAGGATGTGATGTTCTGCAGTGCAGTTAAAGTCATTAAATGGTCTGTGAACATGTGGAAGGACCTTTGAAACGGCCAGCAAGGTGAACCTCTGTGGAGGGGAAGGGTGCTGGTTCCTGGAAACGGAACCACTGACGATTGGGGAGGAAGCGTATGAGTTACACACAGACAGTGGTACGCAACTGATATATTTAAAGTGGAATTTTATTGCTTCCATGTAAATTAAATGGGGCTTACATTTTTCAAAAGAGAGGTTTGTGTTTTTTTTCTTCATTTGTGATAAGCTAAAATGTCTGTGTGTTGTTTTTTTTTTTAATTCCAGAGCCAGGCCAAGACTATTGCAGAACAGAAGAGATTCCCATTTGCCACTGATAACGACAGCACCAATGAGGAGCTAGGTGAGGCTCGAGCCGGGGGAGTTCCTGCCTCTCACTTGCCATCAGATGCGGAGCAGGCAGGTGGGACGGTGAGGCGGAGGGAGCCCAGAGGCTGGCAGAGTCAGGCTGTTCTCGCATGAGTGGTTGGATCCTGTGTGGGCTCATGGATCATGTCATGAAATAAAAGGTCTGGATGGAACGATCGGGAAGACTGTTCCAGCTCTGTGTTTCCAGGGAAGTTAATAAGTATGGTAATGAGTTCTTGGGAGCTCCCGTTCACTAAAAGGTTAACTGTGTGCCGTCATCAAATACGAACAACGGAGTGAAAGCAGGAGAGAACTGCGCCGACTTTCATCCTCCATGTCATAGAATAGATGGGTTTGGGTTGATCTTACTCAGGAGGACAGTCACTGGGGTAAGAACCTGGGGGTGGAAAAGTGGAGTTTGCTCAGACCTGCAGGAGGGCCATGCGGTTGGCTTGCCCGTGCTTTAAGACAGGCTGGTTTCTCCCGTGTCTGATAGGCCTTTGGGTGTGTCTCCGCCTTGCCCGGTCAGCTCTCTCTCGGAGTGGGAACCAAATGGCGTAGGGGACCGTTCACACTCGAAGGAGTGGGAACAAAATCGCGTACGGACCGAACAGTGCAGCTGGTCAGGCTTCACAGGAGCATGTGCTCGCTCCAGGCGCCTACAGAAAAGTTTTCCTAGTCATCACACCTAATCACGTATCCTTTCTGTGGCCACACGCATTTGATACGAGGACTGAGCGCTTCTTCTATTAGCCCGTTTCCTCTGTCGGTGCAGATAATGGAGAGTTCGCTGCTCTGAAAGTATTAATCACTTTTGGCGATATTCTTTGAGCAGGCTTAGATAACTAAGTCCCCTAAGGCATCAGATGTGGCCTCGTCTGGAGTCCTCGGATTCTGTTTAGCCTCATATTTATTTATTCCGTAATAAATGATGGTCTCGTCTGTGTTAGGCCTGTTCTGTGCTCTAAGAACAGCCCTAGTGGACCCTGGCACCGTACAGGCCCTGAGCTGGCCTAGGAGCTTTTGTATGTACCACAGTATTTTTTTTTTTCCCTTGGAGAAATGACTTCTGTCAACATGCTTGTTGCCAGGACACGTAGAATTGTCAGTTAGTAACGATTTCTGTGAGAATTCCAGCCATCCCAGGTTTTTTTCTTTACGTTTCCTTTGGACTCCATAAGAAAACTTAGATTCTAATAGTTGTGTACTTACGTTTGTATAAGATTTGCATTATTTTTTTAATGGATACTTTTGAGATTTTTTTTATTCCAAACATGTTCACTTTTAGATGGAAACATTTGAGAGCTTCATTAGGGTTTATTCGAGTGGAATTCGACACTCAGACATAGACAGAGAGAGAGAGAGAGAGAGAGGGAGAGAGAGAGAGAGAAACATCAATGTGTGGTTGCTGGGGGTCATGGCCTGCAACCCAAGCATGTACCCTGGCTGGGAATCGAACCTGCGACACTTTGGTTCGCAGCCCGCACTCAATCCACTGAGCTACGCCAGCCAGGGCAGATTCCCAACATTTAGATGTGGGAGGAATCTTAAGAAATTTTGTACACTCTTGTTAAGCAAGACCCAGCTAGTAATGAAAAGTAACTGAGGTCCCCCCACCCCCAGCCCCACTCGCATGGCCGGTGAGTGGTGGGGCCAGAATCTGAGCCCACATCTTTGCTTTCCAATGTACCGTCACCTCCCTGCATTCCAGAAGGTCAGGTTCATGCTTCAGTCCCTAATCATGCAAGACAGTTTAGCTGCCTTATGCTTGTCTGCACGTGGGGGCGGTAACCACGCCCATCTCGTCGCATGAAAGGCGTAAATGCGTTAATACGTGCAGTGTTCGGCACTGCGTCTTGTGAGCCGGAAGAGGGCCCTACGTGTAACGTTATTACTGATTCTCTTTGCTGCTAGTATGACGGTGCCCTGCCAAGGGAGTTTTTGGTTATCTTGTACTCTGATAAAACTATCTGAATAGCATTCATTCTTATTCTAAAACTAAGTTTGACCTTAATAGATCTTTTCAAAGAAATTAGGACCAAAACAGTCCTTTTTTTTATTCTGAAGAATGCCCTCAAAAGCTTTTGTGTTGTTATCTGCTGAAGGTCTTGGGACTTTACTTTGTTTTAATTTAGCTATAAAGCTAATCTAAATCTCTTTCTGCATTTAATGTTTCTACTGCATTTATTTATTTATTTTTTCCTACTTTTAACTGTTGGGAAGTTTAAGCTTTTAAGCACAGTAAGAGTTTTACCTGACCATCTTCTTCAACACCTGTTAGGTCCCAGAATTGGTCACAATACAGCTTTTTTGCAAAGAAATGTGATCAACATAGTATTATATTGAATGAGGAATATATTTTATCAGGTATATTTGAGAGTGTACAGAGTTAGGACAAATGTTATGTGGAAATGTAATCTATAATGATACAATTTAATGTTTTTATGACAGGCAAAAAAGTTTATTCAAAATTTTGTTGTGTTTTAAAAGATTGTCATGTGTCTAATTTCAAAATACCACTTACCTAAACAATTTGATCAAAACTATTCATCATTACTGAATATTTTGAGTAGTGTTTTGACTATATTTTGAGTCGGAGAGGTAGAAAAAAGACTACCATTTTGCTGCAGTGGTGTGAAGTATTTACAATTAAGTATTATATTAATGTGTATTAATTTGAGCCTCTGTTTTTGTTCTCATTAGGTAATTGGTATAAATTTAGCACCCCCAGGAATTGAGATTTGTGGTGCTATTTGGGCATTTCTCACAGCGTTCACAGTAAATCACATTGCCATTTTATCTGGATACTGTCCAGCTTGTTACCAGCTCTTTTGATAGATAGATAAGATAGATAGGGAACATCGTAGAGGTTATTTGGTATTTGAAAGTGAGCAATGGCCTTGGAAAATGATTATTACTTCTTGTAAGCAGATGTTTTATAGATGGCTTTAATAATTGAAATCTGGATAGAACTAGAAGACTGATTAGCAAGTGCTGAGTGGTAGAGGAATTCAATTACATCTTATTAACGTCTAGGTTTTCTTTAACTGCTTCTAGTCCTTGGAGCTGCCTTTTGAGATTCAGTAGAGAGTGTAGTTACCGATTCTAGTCTGCGATGCTTTATTCTGTCCTTTAATATTTTTGTGTTTTCTTCCACAGCTATCGCTTATGTGTTGATTGGCAGTGGTCTCTATGACGAAGCAATAAGACACTTCTCCACAATGCTTCAGGTAATTGTTCTTCTTTATTATGTGACTTCAGGTTTACAGCCGTGGTAAAGATAGGGACTTAGGTGTAGTGGAAGTGCTGCGATAAGCTGTCTGGTCAAAGGTCAGCTCCGAGCGAGCACTTCCTTGGCGCAGGCCTGGGACCGTGCCCTCAGCCAGCCTTTGCAGCCTTCCTCTGAATGAGGAGGACGAGGTCTGAGGCCAGGCCCTTCGCTGACAGTCTCCCCGCCATCAGGGGGCAGCGTGGGAGGGTTCAGGTGCAAGTGTAAACAGACGGTCATTATTTTCTCTCGACCGTAATATCTCCCAGGAGTTGTAGACACTGGTTAATTCTTGGAATTCCAGATGTCACCTTTCTATGCAGGAATTGCTCTCTGTGGTTAATTTAAGTTCCACTCATGGATTTGTTTCCTGCTTGAAAGTATAATTATGAAACTCTTCAGTGGAAGGACTGGGACTTTGATTGATAGCTGCATTAAAATCTGATTAAGGAAAAGCCCTTAAATATCCATGGATAACATAGAGAGGCGCAAAGGGGACACTTCATGGAGCCTAACATCATTGGCCTCACATGTCCTGCCTTTACTTAGCTGTGTTTTCGTCGCTGCTTGACCGTTTCATTGTCGGCTGTCAATGTGTCTGTCCCCAGAGAGGAGTGAAGAAAACGTGGGCTGGAGAGGTGGGATGGCCCAGGTTCCAATCCACTCAGCTGCTTGCCAGCAAGTTATCTAACCTCCTGGATTATGGGAATAAGAGTAACCACCTCCAGAAACATTCTCGTTAGGTTTAAACTAACTGTCCTGTAAGATACGCCATATCCAGTCTGGCACATAGTAAGTGCTCAGTAAATTTCAGCTTCTGGAAGCAAAAGCCAGCAGATGGTTTATGGTCCAGCAGGTAGACTTAGTTTCAAGATACTACTTTTGAAGGTTTTGCAGTGCTTTTGCTTTCTCTTTTTTGAATGTAAGTTTAGTCATATTGGTAATTCTACCTTTGCCCTAAAAAGGAATCGATGAGATTTCTTTTAGTTATTACTTTAAAGTCCTCAAGGAGCCGTGTGTTTGGGCGGTTGTGTGGAATAATATTCTTCAGCGGAGTTTCAAGTACAAAGGAGAGAGTGTAAATAGTTTTTAAAATCGCCTTTCTGTTTAACAATGCAAAAGAACCTATGCACCCCAATGTTCATAGCAGCACAATTTGCCAAGTGCTGGAAGCAACCTAGGTGCCCATCAGTAAATGAATGGGAAAAAATAAAAATAAAAAATAAAATAAAAGGTAAACAAGGAGTTTTACAGTTAATACTTGACCCTTATTTGAATGGGGAGGTTTTGATACATTTATAGGAACAAATGTCAATTAATTATGGTGACCAAACAGCAGAAAACAGTGCAAGCTTGCAGATATATTATCAATTCATTCAACTTTTTGAAAATATTATTACCATTGTAGTTGAAGGCAGTATAACAGTGTTAAAGAAAAAAACTTCAGTAAAATTTTTAAAATTTTGTCACTCTCCCATTAAAGTTTTTTTATTTATGATCTTTTCAAAGCATGCATCTATATTTTATAATCTGTTTACATGTACTGTTTTGTATTGTTTTTGCTTAGTTTTATTTATAAGTAAAAGTTTTTCAGTATTTCTCTACAATTTCATGATTTTAATTGGCTCTATAACATGCTTTCATATTGTCCATCTGTTGTTGCAAAACATATTTCTCTTCCACTTGTGTTCAGAAAGTAAGTCTTTGTGCTGAGAAAAGATTCTGATATTCTAAAATTTAATACAGCATTTTCGTCAATCCATGAGACAGTGGGTTGCTCTCACTTGGGGAGTTGTTCTCTGTGAGTGCGTGGACTGGTTTTCTGGTGATTCAGGCCGTCGATGGGCAGGAGTGGGGACCGAGGGAGCAGCGATTAAGCTCAGACGCTGCCGGCCGAGAGGAGACAGACCTGGGCTGTGGGCCGCAGCGTTTGCAGGTGCAGCAACGGTGCCCTGGGGTCTCCTGCTGGGGCTCCTCTTGGTGGCGCGTCTCTTCCCACCCTCCCTTCTGGTGCCTCCCAGCGCTCACCCATGAGGACGTGTGTGGGAGATCCCGCCTGCATGGTGCGCCGGAGCAAACAGGAGCAAAGCTGGATGCCACGTAGAGTTGGTGACATTTGTCACGTTACTTTTGTATTATATGACTGTGACAGCATCAAAGTACAAAAATTTGATGTTCAATGCTGAAATTCTTTTTGCTGTTTTAATAAGGAACTTGTTCCTGCTTTTCTGGACAAAACTTTTCCATATTAGGCTGATGTTTGAAAGTAAGAGGTTTTTTTTTTTATTGATTTCTTCAAATTCTTGATAGCCGGTCTTATCGGTAAACTGTACATGGAGGTGGCAGCCAGTGTGCGAAGAATAGTTGTTGCTTCACTTCCAATCGACTTAAAACCCTTTTCTCATGGCGAAAGTTTGCGTAAAGCAGCCTTTTTAAGTGACATGGTACAAGTATGACCGTCCTTGAAATCTAAGTGCTCTTCCTTTTGTCTCATTGGCAAACGCACTGGTACTGTGCCTGGCAGAAACGAAACTGGTGTTTACCCCCACACCACCTTCTCATGCTCAGTGCTGGGAGCAGTGGGGAGCCCGTCTCCCTGGGTGCGGATGCCCCCGAGCCAGGGCCGACCTAACTGGCCCCGAGAACTGTCGTCCCCGTGTACTATCCGTGTCCGCCTGGTCCTCTCGGGACCTTCCGCGTTGGCAAGCGCTCCGCTTTTCAAGGCAGTAAACGTCCTTCCACAAATCTGCAGACATAACTGTTCACACACGGACTTTTGAGAGGGGGGTCATGCCGTTCATTGACTCTTGACAAGCTGTTTTTTTTTGGAGAGCCCGTGAAGCTTCCGTCTCTGGAAGGCTGAGAACAGTTGAGGCCCCAGGGGCTGGGGTCTTTGGAGAGTCACCGTTTCATGGGTCGTGTAGTGTGAATTCGGACCCACGCACGCGGGCCGCTTCCGTGCCACAGTGGCCTTCTGATGTAGGACTTTCCCATCTCGTTGTTGTCGTAGCTGCACCCTCAGGGACAGACGTATGAGATGATTTTATAATCTGTGTTGTTTCAAAGCGTTCGTTGGAGTATTTATCTAAATGTGGTCTCTGTGTGGTACATCTGTAAGGGAGTAAATGTTCCTGAGCGTGAGGGCCTGTGACCGCTGAGCACAGTCTCGGGGCTCAGTAGGCCTGCCCGTCTTCACAGGAAACCCCGGTTTTACGCGCCCGTGAGTCGCGCCCTCTCTCCGCCAACACCCCGTGTCCCTGCCACGGGTGCCAGCGCCTCCGCGATTCCGTTCTTCAGAAGCGGGACCCTTTCCTGCGCCTCTGCGGTCCCCGTGCAGGGCTGGGGACATCGGGGCTGCGGCAGCTTTGTGAGGCGAGTGGCCTTCACTGTTAGTTGTGTGACCTTGAGCTCGGCCGGCCCTGATCTGACTCTGCTGGGCCTGGACTCCCGAAACAAGTTCGTTTCTTACGTTACATTAGCAGACACCTGAAACACTCCTCTGATGTGATCTCATAGACGTCGTGTGTGTAAACATGTCCGTGTGTCTGCAGCTCGCCGGACCTTGGTTCTCGTCGCAGTGCTGTGCCGTGAGCGACTTGTCTGACTTGTGTGTCTTTGACCCAGCGACTTTCGAGTGTTAATAAGGAAGCCAGCCTTGTGGTGGAAAAGTAAATATTTGTAAAATTTAAAGGCACTATATAAGTAATATGATGAAGACAGTAAATTAGATCTTTGTGCATATAAAAAAATAATTTTTTGAGAATTGACACATCTAAGTGGACTTCACGCTGATAAAGTAACTATCTTGTTATACCATGATTTTGCATTTGCATAAATTAAGTAATATAAGATGAGAATATTAGTTTTTATTTAAAATTCTGAAAACTGCAAAATGTAAATACCATTAGACTTGTATACTCAAAAAAACTTTGAAAAAATTGATATTCTGAGCTGAATAAACCTTGGTTTTATTTGAAAATTGTAATTCATTATGACATTTCATAAACAGTTTTGACTTATTGTTAACACCCAAAGTCATTGGTAGCTAAAATTAAAAAGTTGTATCAATCAAAAAAGCTAATAAAAGCTACTATTTAATTTGGGGACCTTTAATACTAGACTATAACTATGACTAACAATCACAGTAATTACACATCCTTCCGTGCTGTTGGAAAAAAATTCCAAGAAGAAAATGTAAATTAAATAAAGCCATTCAATTTGTCCTTCCCTTTAGGGTATTTTTGTAGTCTAACACTAGACTATCTGTGCTGTTGGGAAAAAAATTCCCGACAGAACCCTAATTGAATGGAACCATTCAGTTGACTCCTTTTTTCTTAGTATTTTTCTCCAAATGGAAAATAGTGATGTAACAAGGGAGTTATTTTAAAGGAACTCTATCCACTTGGATGTCTGAAACGCATCTAACCCAAAGGCTCCACCTCCACTGGCCGCTGGCTCCTCCCTGGCCCCTCCCCGTGCCCCCCTCTGCACTGGGAAGGGGCCCCTGGTCGTGGCCCGTGGTGCCCACTCTGGGGCCGCCTCTCCACTGGATCACGTGGGTGCACACGCTCCACACCCCAGCCCCACCCTGTGGCTCCTGACTGCAGCCTCCCCTCTGTCCCTCCGCTCCTCCTGGCCCCGCTGAAGCCGCGTCCAGGCCACTGTCACCCACCAGATGACTGATGTGGCCGTCACCTCCTGGCTTCTCTCAGACTCTCCACACACCCCCACACACGCATACCGCATGTACACGTGTACTATAAACACACACATGTTTTGCTGGTGCTTTTAGGTTAAAGATACAAGTCCTCAGTAAGATTTCTTACCTGGTGCTCCATCCTCATCTTGGACCACGTTTCCTGTTTCCTGTTTCCATTTCCCTCGGGCCGTGGTGGCGGCCCCCCTGCCTGGTGCAGCAGCCACTCTGGGATCCCCCACCCTGTGCATCTCAGCCCTGGCTCCTCCTCCAGAGAGAGGCTTTGCTAACCTTGTCCAGGTCTTTACGTACTTCCTAAGAGCACTCTTCACTCTCTGGCATACACGTATTGAAGCTTTAACTACACTTGTATTTGGGGTTCTTTGGCTCTGCTCTGAGGAGGCAAGAATCCATTGCCTTTGTGTTGGTTTTTGCTACCCATGACATTTCTAGCACGGGAATCGGACCTGGCTGAGAGCCCGCCCTGTCTAATGGACGAATGGCTGACGTCCCTACTGCGTATAACAGGAACCAAGGAGAAGGAGCACTTCTGTGGTCCCGGGGGCTGGGAGGAGTCAGAGGAGAGGGAGTGTTTGAGCACAGCCGGAGGGGTGGAAGGACTTCTTCCACGGGCACAGAGGTGGCGGTGAGTGAGCCTTTCACCCCAGTGGGGCAGCGCTTGCTCCTGCACTGAGCTGGGGGAGCGGTTCATGTGCAGGGACCTGATGGCGGTGCTGACTTCCGGAGAGCGCAGTGGGGGAGTGGGAGGAGAGGAGGCTGGCTAGACAGGAGGGCGGAACGTCATCGGCATTTTCTGCAAAGGCATTGAGATGTCACCTTTATCTTCAAGTCGCCAGTTGCCCTTTATTTTAGGAGGACCTGAGATTAACTGGCACACCAAGACTAGCCCTTTTTGGAAAATGAAATATATTAGACTAGAAAATGTCAGATCATACTGTGTATGGCAGCTTGGGTGTGGCTTAATGAAATTTTTGTTTCTGATACGTGTATGTATATGTATGTGTGTAATGTACATGTGTGTGTGTGTACTGGGTCGCATCAGAAAATGCACTTCTTTCTATGGACTGGAGTAAAAAGGGGAATGTCATTCACAGTTGTAGGTGTTGGGAGGCAATGAGTAGTCTCAGTGGGCGGGGCATGGCAGCCGTGATCGACAGGGACCTACCTCTCAGTGTGAGCGTGAGAGGGAGGAGACGGGGGAGGGCCAGGCGGTCACAGCAGCCTGGGCCAGGGCGGGGGGGGGGGGGATGGGTTGGCAGGGAGACAGCAGAGACACTCAGCAGCTACATCGTCCAGGATTTCACAAGTAGGCTCGTCGGGCGGGGAGACGAGGATGCCTTCCAGGGCGGCTGGTCCAGCCACAGGATGCACGGAGATGACAGTCACACCAGTAGAACAACTGTTTATTTAAATGCTCCTTTTTCTGATGCACGGCATGAGCATCTGGCATAAAAATATTCTCAGTTTTAGGAGAAAAACTCCTCGCATAGTATTATTTTGAGGCACCACAAACCTGAGTAGGGTTTCCCCTCCCTGGAGAATCACGTGGGAGGGACAGCTGTGCAGGCTCCCTGCCGCCCGTGCCAGCCCGGCCGAGGCGCTGTTCTTGGACGGTGTTACCCCCTGGTGGGGGTTATTGCCATGGAAAAGTGTGAAGACAGGGCGACCCGGATTCCTCAGTGGGTGGCTTTCTCCTGCTGCCCCTCTCTCTCTGTGTCCGTGACCCTCCCTGGCCAAGCCACTGCTCTGCCAGGAGGCTCCTTAAGTGTTCCAGGGTTACCTCTGGGTGGCAGGGTGATAGGGCGCCCTTTCCTTTCTAAATATTCTGTAATTTACATGACATTTGCTATTTACTATTTATTTAAATTGACTTTTTTATTTATAGCACTATTTTTTCTAGTAATATAGTACTTAAAACATTTTTTTGTTTACACGTATACATGTTTGTTTTAGACAATGAAAAAGAGTACAGCAGTGTGTTAAGTAGAATGAAAACATATCTAGTAATGCCACCCTCCCCCCGCCCTGTGAGAATGGCTGTGAATACTTGGAGAGCTTTCTTCAGTGCCCATACTGACCCACACGTCACGTATCAGCATTAGTTACAAGCTGTAACGGCCAGCCCTAGCTGGTGTGGCTCAGTGGACTGAGTGCCAGCCTGCAAACCAAAGGATCATCAGTTCGATTCCCAGTCAGGGCACATGCCTGGGTTGTGGGCCAGGTCCCCAGTAGGGGGCGCATGAGAGGCAACCACACATTGATGTTTCTCCCCCTCTCTTTCTCCTTCCCTTCCCCTCTCTCTAAACATAAAGAAATAAAATCTTTTAAAAGAAGAAGAAAAGTGGTAGTAACGGCCATTCCTTTGTGATTATGTGGAACTTGTTTACGTATCAAATAGCACAGATAGCCTTTCATACCAATTACCTCTAAGTTACAGTTCACAAACCCAAAGCTCCGTGGCAGGCGGGAGGTGACCTGAGTGAGCGAGCGTACCACAGGTGGGCGTGTGCGGAACTGATGAGTCCACACCCCCATCTCAAGAGACAGCCAGTACTTCACGCTAGTTTTTTTTTTTCTTTCTTTCTTGTCCTGTGGGCTATCTCTGTTGAATCTTTTCATTTTCCAAGAGGAGCTGGAAACCTGTAACTGTCCCCCTGAGGTCTCCCGATTTGCGTGCAGTGCGAGGCTCGTCTGCCGGCCTGGGGGAGCCAGAGGCGCGCCAGCGTGCCCTTGATGCGGAGGGGCCTCCTTCTGTGGAAAGGAGCCTTGTTTTCCTTTCATTGCACTGCATCTCCTCCTTCAGGGTTTTATACGCTCACCATTGAAGCTGAGGTCTTCTTCTGCAGTCCTGGCCGGCCCCCTTTCTCAGGTTTGACCTGAGCAGTGGGTCAGCCAGTCACGTGCCCCATCTGGTACCGTCCTATTACATTCCTTAGCAGGGTCCAGGGTTTCCCCCAGGATCGTGTAGGCATGGGCTCATTACTCCTTCCTAAATATACAGGGCAGGGTTCAGGGGTGAGGTCAAAAGTGCGGAGGCCGCAGGTCCCCAGGGGCACCTCGCGCAGCGCGTGGGGCCGTCACACCGCTGCCTGTGTGCAGGGGCTCGGGGGCCGGGCCAGCAGACGCTCTGCCCTTGGGCCCACGAGGTGTTCCCGTCGGCCCATCTGAGGGCAGGTTGCGGAAAGGAAGTGACCGTCGGTGTCAAGGACCGTGTTCATCCCCCCCGCCCCCGGCTGTGGAGCCGACTCGTGTCGTATCCCTCACCGTGTCAGCACTGAGGATCCTTCCCTTCCAGATTATTCCGTGATCTCACCAGAGGAGACGTCTGCACTAGGAGGAGGCATCCCCTAGTCCTTCACTCGCATCTGCTCGCCTCTCTGAGCCTCCGTTTGCTCCGTGACACACGCTTGCTGGCGCTGCCGGTCTCGGAGTTGTGGAGGGGATCACATTTTAATGCAATGACAGCGAAAGACACTAGCACAGAGCTCAGCATTGTCAGCTCTCTTTATTTTAGTATCTTTTTTAATGCAGAACTCTTATTGCGTGTGTCATGCACATGAGCTTCAAGCATGCAGACGTTCCTGGTTGGGGACTGTGTGTGGACTTCCGAGTGTGGCCGCGTGGAGTGGAGCTGTCACTTGTGGCATTAACGTGCTTTAGGCAGAAACTGACTTATGTTTTGTTTTGGTTTGTTTTGTTTATAGTTTTTCACGTGTTTTTGTTTTGGTCTGACTAGGAGGAGCCTGATCTGGTTAGTGCCATTTATGGCCGAGGGATAGCCTATGGAAAGAAGGGCCTGCATGTGAGTATGGAATAGCTACCGCTTGCGTAGTGCCTGCGTGACCCGCTTCGGGCCGGGGGTGGAGAGAGCCGCCCCCTGTCCGCTGAGACCCGGGGGGGACACGCAGTTGCTGCCCCAGGTCCCAAATGAGAGCGCGGCCGTGGAGGATTCACTTGCGAGCAAACGGCTGGGAAGCGGTGATCTGGGAGTTTCTACCCAGGACTTCTGAAGTCCATTTCGCCTTATTTTCTACCCCAAAAGAAACGGGGTAGAAAAAGTTTAGGTGGTCTTTGCCAGCCTAAACTTTGTTTTGTGATGAACTGGACATAGACCCAGAAAAGCATGAGATCTTAGCCGAATTCCTAAGAAATGCTCATTGGGAACAGCAGAGATGGGGCATCAGGAGGGCAGCAGGGCACGGAATTGGAGTTCCTTTCACCGTTTTTAAAGTTAGACTGAAAGAACAAAAGTTTTGCTGTAAAATTTGTTTGTTATCACATATTATACTTCCCTAGACAGGCGTCTCTCTGTATACCCTGACCCTTCTCATGCCTCTGAGGAATGGAGGAAGGAGCTCAGGATAAATATATTTTGCTTAACATAAGCATCATGGTGTAAAAATGAAGCCTTTCCTGAGATTATTATATTAAATAATGAAATAGTCTAAGATTCAGATCTACATTTTCAGTGTAGAGCAGTATATGTAAACTTTTGTCTTACCGTATATGAAACATATTGAAATGAAATTATGCTTTCAGGGAGAAATGTCACTTTTGTATCTTTGCCAGTTAAACAAATTGTACAAATTGGGTGCCAGCTTATTGGATACATTGTATATGATATTTGCATACTTCTGAGATACAGAGGACTGAGAATGAAGGCAGATTTTGGAATGATAGGTGTTTGGGAGGGTAACACTGTTACATTCAGAGCATCAGTAAATGACTAGAAATGTCTAGTCATTTCTCCAGTAAATGACTAGAGAAACTACAGTTTCTCTAGTGGAGGCCAGATAAGCTGCTTCTCCCTAATTCTCATCTCTTAATGTTATATCTTGACATGGAGTTTGCTCATACCTTCAACACACTTTTAATATAAAAGTAATGTGCTCATGCATTTTCATTGTAAAAGTAACATGCACATTTTAGAGAACTTTTCTTGAAAAGTTCTTAGCCTTAGGGGTTCGATGGATGCTGGCTGGGTCCCTCCTGTCCCTGCCTCGCTGCTGGTCAGAGGTCTCATTTTGCCTGGCATCCACGTTCTCATCCCTTGAAATTCTCTGAGTCAGTGTTTAAATGGGTTCAATGTGGAAACTGTTCTACCACCTGTGAGACTGTGGTCGGCGGTCAGGCCCAGGGTACTGTTGACGAGCAGGTAGAGTGAGGGAGTTAAATAATGGTAATGTAACTTTCTTAACTTGGCAGATAGGTTCTAAGAAGATAATTGATACTTACTTGTAAATAAGTAGTTACATTGTTATGAAAGTATTATTTCAGAAGATCTGTTCCCCCTGGTGTTGAGTAACAGTGTATCTCATACTAAGCTAATGCCTTTTCAAGGACATTAAGAATGCTGAGCTTGCTCTGTTCGAACTGAGCCGAGTAATTTCCTTGGAACCAGACCGCCCAGAGGTATTTGAGCAGCGAGCAGAAGTGAGTGTGGATTTCTTCTTCCCTCTGTCCTTACTGGATTAGTTGAATCTCGGACTTTTTTTTTCTATTATTTTCTTACTTTTATATTTTAAAGTTCCCTTACATCTGTTGTGTTTTCCTCCTACATACTTAATGTCTTTGAACATGGTCGAAATGATAGAAAACTATGGGCTGAGCGACACTCCAGCTTTAACATGTAATAGTAATATTTAGTATTAAAGTATGTATGCCCTTATGTGCAACTGTCGGTGTTCATTGAGAAGTATATATTACACTGGATATGTATTGGGTACATGACATACTTTAGCAAAACTTAATGTGACAGCATGGTAGAAATGAAACAGCCTTTAGAAGTGTGTGTGTGCGTGTGTGTGTGTGTGTGTGTGAGTGTGAAGGCGAGTGCTTATTTGTAATGCTTACGGGCTAGACATGTGCCCAGGGAGGCTGACTCTGACCAGACTCTGAAGGGGAACTTGGGGTGGAGACAGAGAGGGAACGTGGTGGAAACTCCAGGCAGGCAGCCCCTGTGAGAGGTGATGCCAAGAGGAGGTGCTTCGGGAACAGAAGGGCGTGGCCTGCGGCCCGCCAGATTTTCCAGTGAGGCTGGCAAGGGGCGGGGGTGTCACTGAGGAGGTGGTTTGAGACCCATCAGAGCCCACGTCCTGGGGGTCCTGGGGGTCCTGGGAATCCAGGGGATCCAGGGGGAGAGGGCATTCTGAACTGGCCGGGTTTCGTGCTGTATTTGCTTGTTTGCACATGCAGCCAGACCTAGTGCTTCTGAGCGTATGGTAATGTGTTCAAGCTCATTGAATGGAACCTAACTTTTCAGTCATCCGACCAGATGGCGTTTTGTAGTCGGACTAAAGGAAAAAAATTACTTCTTCCTCTTAGGGGAGAGAAAACTTAACAAGGAAACACTATTTGCTCTCGTAATTTACAGCTGTTTGTGATGTTTTGTTCTTAAAATTATAGTGTCATAAATAATAGTTCAGTTTCTTAAAAAGAATTTTACGTTGTATTGGGGATTTGGCTTTCTGAATAACATTCTTCATCAATTAATGATACTATGATTCATTATCTCTGGTCTGTATTGGATGGTAACCCCGAGGTTCCCTGCTGCCCGGAGCCTGGCTGGCGTTCAGGGTCAGGGTTTGGCGATGACCCTGTGACCTCTGCCCCAGGGCGGGGTGCTGGCATCTCCCTCCCTGACTGACCTTACGTTAAAACATTGTGAACACAGCAGGAATTTAGTTTCTACGCTTCCTTAGAAACAGGACTTAATTAGCAGATTTAAAATTTTTATATGTCTAATAAAAAGCTAATTGCATATCAAAAAATGATATTGGTAATTAGAAAAGTAATTTTCAATCATCTTAAAAATACATAGTCCTAGCCCCTTTTCCAAACATTATCAGGCACTAACGTCACTGCATAGTGATCTTTCCAGCTACATTACAGCACATCATTTATCGATACCAGAAACTACTATGTGAGAAATCTTCTACTCTCTGAAACAGTCTGCATTCAGTGAACGTAACTAGACAGTTTCACTTACTCAGGCGACTGTTCTGCCTGTTGATGGCTGTGCCGGCCTGTGGTGGTTCCCTGAGGTTCCCTGGGGTTAGTACACTGGGCAAGGGTGTTTTCCCTTCCAGACTGTAACCTGGGCCGCTGTGCTCCTGGCCCTCTCAGGCACACATTTCCTTTCCTTCCTCTTCGGGAGCGAGGGGTCCTTCTCCCCCTAGTGACGTGCCTGCCTGGATCCTCCCACTTTTGCTGGTTTGAGGTTCCTGCAGTATAGGACACTAGTTAGTACAACGTAATTGAAATGACCTGTGAGAAGAAAAGCAACCCTAATTTAGGAACTTTGTTCAGGAGCAAGTGCTCGAGCTTGATGCATGCGCACGGACTCCCCACGCTGGGTTTTCGTGCATCTTTTCGGGGTGCTTCCCCCTTCCGAACTGCCGTCCGTGTGGTCCTGGTGCCGGAACCCAGCTGGTTGCTGGACCGCAGCGGCTTCCCAGGCAGCCTGGCGGGCATTCCCCACCCCTGGCCTTGCACACCGTGACTGATGCGTTAAGAATGAACACGGCAGGGCTTAGAAAACACCCGGACTCTTAGAAGTTGGCATGGAGCGCCCAGCGCCTCAGGGGGCATCGCTAAGGGCCGTGGAGGCCTCTCTCTGTGGCCAGCACTGTCTGTTTCTTGGTGGTTCCAAGTTTTCTCTCAGATTGAGTTTGATCTGCCGAATTTTGATCTGAAAGAGAAATGATAGGTTGAGGAAAAAGTGGTCCCATTTCAGGAAAAGCAGCATCAGTGATAACCCAGAATGTGGAACAGGGAGGGACAAGGCAGTTGCTGCGGAGCTCCTCAGCCTCCCCCTGGACGGGACAGAGGGGTGGCTTCTCCGCTTGTTGGCCTCGAACCTCCCTGCATTGCACCTGGGGTCGGGGATTCTAGTCCGTGGAGGGAGTGATGCTGAGAGTGGAGTGTGCCCCGCGTCACCGAGAAGTCTAGAACACGGGCAGCGTGCGGGATGGTTGTTGGAAGTCTCTTTTCCTGACCACACATCTGGGTTTGTAGATCCTGTCCCCTCTGGGACGAATTAACGAGGCCGTGAGCGATCTCACCAAGGCCATCCAGCTGCAGCCCTCGGCACGCTTGTACCGACATCGGGGGACCCTGCACTTCATATCCGAGGTGAGGGGCGCGTGCCTGGGGACGCTCCCCTTTGTGACGATAAGGGTTTCATTCCCCTTCTGCTTCAGACAGCTGCTGCGGGCTTCGGCTGTGGGCTGTACAGCCATATGTCGGTGACATAAGACGGTTACAAGACCCCCTTCTTTAGCTGGGGCTGAACCCACAGAGAAACACTAAGTACCGAGAACATGTTTTCTTGTTGAACCGTCAGCAGTAACTCACTCTGGACTAGGGGGGAAAGAAAGAGAGAAAAACAGAAGAGAAATTTTGTTCATAGACATACTTCAGCCTTTCTTGCAAATGCCAGCGTAAGGAAGCAGGTACGCCTGTCATCAGCGTGAGCATTAGATTTATAGGTATGATTGCATCCCTTCGGGTAATGCTACCCGAGAACCCGAGCTGAGCTAATGCGGCTTCTCATGCGGCATCTGCTCTGTGCAGGCGACGTGGACGTGGCGGGGTTATCCGTTCTCGTCACAGGTGCGTTTGCAGTCACCACACTTACCTTTTTGGGTTTACGTAATTGTTATACTACTTTTCTAATGCCAAAGAAAATCTATTTTAAACATCTCAGCAAAACACACTTAAAGGTTGATTTATAGCGTAATTATTTCACAAGTATTCAATATAAAAAATGTTAGTATCAGGAAATAACTTTTCAAGTTTCTCTAACAGGTTATGACTTTAATACTATTTAAAATAATATTCTTTTTTATAGTTGAAACAGTATGCTTAAGTCAAACTTTTGTGAGTGTCTCCTATGAGTTCCCTAAGAAGATCAATCATTTCAACAAACAGTGTAAAAATTCAGCTTATAGTATTTGTGGCCATGAAATATTTTCCTTAAAACGTTTAAAAAGGGCACAGGATAAACTGGGACGTTTCTCCTCTACCAGTGAAAAGCGGGAAAAGTCTAAACACCTAGCAAGCGCAGCCTCACTTGTCCCCGCCCCCTGCAGGACTACGCCACGGCCCACGAGGACTTCCAGCAGTCCCTGGAGCTGAACCGGAACCAGCCCGTCGCCATGCTCTACAAAGGGCTGACCTTCTTCCACCGCGGACTCCTGAAGGTGAACGTGTGTGCGCCGCGTGCACAGTCCGATGAGTCTGCCTCGATCCTGCGGGCAGGCAGAAGTTAGCAGAGTGTGGCGCGGCGTGTTTTCCAAGGATGTGCCAACAAGTATCTGGCCAGTTTATTTCAGGAGGTAGCTTGTGCAAATGTATTTATGGAGCTCCTACTATCTGGTAGGTAGTCGGAGGAGGATACAGAAGGAGAAAGAGCGACAAAGGTTAGCAAGAGGGAGAGAGAATGCCTTACTCTCGTAAAGGAGACAGCTCCCAGAGTTTCCACACGTACTTTATCGTATGGCAAATACACCCAAGAAAGGAATACAAACAGAGCGCTCTGGACACAGAGATAAGAACGATTCATTTGAACGACAGAGTTCGAGGTAGAGGAAGTTCCTGAGAACAAGTGGACCTTGTCCTGGACTTTGAAGGCAGAGTGGGAGCAGGTGGAGGAAGACGGGCTCTTCCGGCAGAGAGGACAGCTGAGGGGACAGGGGAGCGTGGGGACACAGTCAGTCTGTGCAGCGGCCAGCAGTCGGCCTGTGCGAGGGGGATGGGGCAGAACAGTTGGAGTGGGGGAGGACCGGAAGCGTGGAAGCACTATGCTAAACACTTTGGCTTTAGCCTATAGGCTCAGAGGAGCTGTGCAACTGGATCTGGGAGAAATGTTCTGTTGAAACCAAATCTGACAGCTAGGAAATGGATGCTGAAACGGTCGTGGCCGAGCAGGGTAGGGGCAGAGGGACTCCCAGGGAGATATTGTCGGCGTTCCGGGTCGAAGGGGCTGAGATGTAACTGGCTCCTCCAGGAGCAGGCGGGGGGCACCTCTGCAATTCACAGGCCCCACCACCGTCCCTTGAGGACTGCTCCCGGGAGGTACCATTGAGGGAAACTGCCAAGGTGCTGGCCCAGCCGACTGGAACTGTCGGGTAGGAAGGCCACCTCCAGCCCATCCCTTCTCCCTGCCCTTGAGCCCACGCTCTCAGAGCTCGAGCTGGGAACCCGTGTGCAGCAGGCTCCACACCAGGAGCGAGCAGGCCAGAGACACGGCTGGGAGCTGAGAGTAGAGCTCCCAGGGCCTGGCACACAGTAGGCGCTCTGGCACAGGGCACAGCACATCTGCCCGATTGAACACAGGCAGGCTGAACAGGTGAAAAACACTTCATTCTGACCAGGAGGTCAGGGAGACTTCCCAAAGAAGGGTGAAAGCTGTGAACAATTTTAGTAGCCTGTGGCCGGGCAGGGCACGCAGGCAAAAGAACATGATTCTGTTATTGGACAGAGTCCTCAGGATCACACACACACACACACACACACACACACACACTTGCAGGGTGGGGAGAGGGTTTGCCTTTAAGAAGGCCGTGTGCTGTAAACCCTCAGTGGTGCAGACAGTGCCTGTCACATAGTAGGTGCTCAATAAGTATTAGTGGAATACCTGAAGTTCAGGGGCAGAGCATTGAAGTTGGAGTTGCAAGGCCTTGCTCTGAATCTTTTTCAGCTGCACCACAGGACAAGACACTTACACTCCTCCAGCCTCTCCTCCCACCCCTGTCAAGTAGAGATGATTCTAGTCTCTGCCCCTTGAAGTGACTGTGAGAATTAAATAAAATAATGTGTGGGAAGCACTTTATAAGCTGTAAACATGAATCAGGTGTTAATTATAGTGGATTATTTTACAAGTGAAAATTTAATTTGATCCATGTTTCATAGACTAAAAAAAAGTAACAAGTCCTATCCACTAAAAACCAAACCAAAAAGAATCTTGCCAATTCTGTTTCCTGCACCCCAGACCCCTTCTGCAGGTACGTGGAGGGGAGTCTCAGCAAGGGCCCCCCGCGCCCCTCAGGAGCCAGGCCAGCAGCTGCAGCCTCGAGAGCAGCTATTTAACCTGCGCTTTCAGTGGCTGCCGGGCGGACGTTCCCCGTTCTTTTGTACCTGCCCTCTCTTCTTCTCCTCCTCCTCTCTCAGTCACTGTAAATAAAAAATCCAGAATTACAATACTATAGTCAAAGCCTATCCCTCAAAGAGCTCGTGGAGGAGAAAAAGATTTGAGTATAAGAAGATACCAATGACTAGTGTAAGAAGTGAAAGTTATTTTTTTAAAGCAAATAAATGCAAACCAAGGATTTCACTTTTCGCTCGAAAGCCAGGTGGGCAGGGGGCCCTGTGTGGGATCTTGAAATGAGACGTTTTCCAGAAACGGGCTGTAACAGAGACACTGATTCACAGACTGGACGAGGGCTGGAGCTCAGTTTGCCTTATTCTACATCTCCGTGACGAGAGCCTAGAAACTGCCTTCGCCGAGTGGCGGAAGCCCCTGGTAGACCAGCCTCACCAGAGCCCTCCAGGCCTTCTCCGCCTTGTCACCACCGCACTCGCAAATACAGTGTCAGCATGTGTAATAGACGGGAACTTTTTCTTTGCATTTTTATAGATCTGCCGTCCGTATTGTCTCATGCACCCCAACAGCATGCCCATGACGTAGAGAAGGAGTGGAGGGCGCCCCAATCGCACAGATTGGAACACACTGAGCCAGTGGTGAAACGCCTTCCTTACATTAACTAACTTAGCGTAGATGCCCCCATTTCTCCCGGTACCTGTAGGGACGACGTGCCGAATGGGCCAGTGAGTTGGCGCTCCCTTTGTCTCCTGACGGGCTCTCTCCAGGTCAGCAGCCATCTAGAACTTAATTCAGTGGGTGATTCCATATGTACCTTATCATACAATATGCATTAGAAACAGGTGAGGCAATATTACATGACAGACTTCACAGCTATCCAATTCAGTAGATGCATCAGGCATTTTGGGTTTTCCTAGGGAAAAAACAGCAAACACTTTTCTGTTGAATTTCCCCTGTTTTATCTGTGTTCCAAGGGTATTTCAAAAAGTGTATGTTCTGGCACATGTTTGCATCATCAGCCTTTACTCCGAGAGTGGCCCGAGATGGTTCTCTCAGTGACAGAGAACAGCCTCGGGGTGACGGCCGCCCGCCCCTAGCGAGGAGGACAGCCCGCGCAGCGGCGGTGGTTGCGATCGCCACACAGGCGAGTTCAGAGCCAGTCCGTGTGCTTAAGAGATTGATTCATTCGAACGAAGTTGCTTTGTTCCCAATGGCTGAAAATCTTGATTCTGCTATGTCCCCTCTTTGGCAGAATGAGGTAGAGAGCTGTGCAGTGATTAGACAGGATCCCCGAAACCAAAGCCTCTTAAAAGCTGAAGAGAAATCAGACTTTGAAGAACTGTGGCGTCCGAGCATGCTGTAAGTGCAGTGGGCAGCCGATGTCCCGGGCATCTCCACTAGACGTCCACACACACGCAGACCTAACGCGCCCCAGCTGCACTCACGACCCCGCCCCTCCCTCCCTGCCGTCTCCTCCCTCCATCCCTCCTCTCAGCCTTAACACCCTCCACCCCACCCGGGCTCCCTACCCTCCCTCCCCCTTCTCCCCCACTCCGCCACAGCCACCCAGTTCTCTCTCAGTTTGCCTTCGCAGATGTCTCGGGAATCGGACCCTTCTTTTCTCTCCCGAGACGCTCTCCCCCACCCTTCGAGCTTTTGTTATCTCTTGCCCGGACACCAAAGCTGCCTCCTCCTGGGGCTCCATTCTCCCCCCTCCGGTCTGTCTCGTCGGTTGCCGCAGGGTGGTGGTCCTCTCTAGAGTCCGTTTCCTGCGGCTGAACGCCTGCCTGCATCCCTTCCTGCCCCGGCCTCGTTGGCGGGGACTGGCCAGACCGCAGAGCGTGGTGGAGGCCCTTCCCTCCCTGGCCCCAGCTGACCACACTGGTCTGGTCCCGTCTCCTCTGTCCCCACCACTCCCCCCCTGTGCACCCTGCACTCCTGCCCCACCCACGGCCTGCGGAGCACCCTGTGTCTGCCCCGCCCCCGGGGCTTCTTTCTTTACCGAGTTCTTTCTCCTTCCGCGAGACCCAGCTCAGCCGTCCCTTCCTCCACAAAGCCGGCTCTGTGTTTCCAGGCTCAGTGCATCGTTTCTGTCTCTGCTCGCAGAGCCTTTCTCACTGGTGCCTCTCTCGTAGTTCTTGGCTCATATCCTAGTCACCTGGTTCCGTGTCAGCTTTCCAGCCCCACTGTGACTCCCAGAGGACAGCGGTAGCGCCCCCTCCTCTTGGTCTCCCCTGTGCCTCACGCCACCCCGGCACATAGTTGGCGCTCAATACGTGTTTGCGGAACTAAAAACACAGTTGAAAAAAAACGTGAAATCAAGATGCCAGAACAGGAAGCCTGATTAACAGTGGTCTTTAACATTTCTCAACTATTAAAATGTATCTGTCCTCCTCTCTCTGCCAAGCAGTGTTCGGTTGGATTCCTGAAAGAGCAGGTGGTTGTCCCAGCGTTGCCTTTGGAGAGTTTGAAAAAGCCGGCCTCTCCTGCCCGGCCGCCCCTCCCCACCCCGGAGAAAGTCAGGACGCAGGGAACGAACGACTTTCTGAAAAGAATGAGGATTGCACTGCTTTTGCACGATGATTCTGTGTGCCTAGCAAATCGTTAAATATTTACTGAGTGCCTACCATGTGCAAGGCGCGTGACATCTTTAGTGGTTCTCTGCTCTGAACTGCCTGATCAGGTGTGAAGTGAGTTTCACAGGAGCTAGTTGTAAAGCCTTTCTCAGTGAGGGCATTCGAGACTGTGAAACTTTGTAGCCATCAACATAAGTGAGATACTTCTTTTCCTGGGGACATGCGTGAGCTGTCTTCATCATTTTTTGTTGCAGTAAATAATCAAGTCATCATGGAAGACACATTTGATGCTGGTTTAAGCCTAGGACATCGGTTCTGGACCAGAATGGCACCATTTTATTGATGGTTTTCATAGCAAGCGTCCCACAGCAGCCCCGTGCGCTGTGTCTCTTAGGGCCCCTCCCCATGGCGCGGTGCCCGCGGGGCCTCTGCGGCCTTTGCCACAGCGGCGCTGGCAGGGGCCAGGCCTCACACGCCCCAGCCTGAAGGTTTCTGTTTTATTTTGCTTTGCTGTTTCTTTCCCTTTCAGATCCTATGACTCTCTCAGATAGCCAGTCTGGGAGCCTTTTTGCTCGTTTTATAAACAGCTGCACCCTGCGCTTGCTTTTCCTCCCTCTTTTGTTGGCTCAGTCTTACTGCTGCTGTTGTGAGTCTTTCACACAGTTCGTAAGCTTCTGTTCGTTCCACGGGGCTTTGATTGCTTAAGGAAACGATCTCGATAAGAAGGTGATGTTGCTGGACTGAAAATGCTGATGGCAAAGAGAGAGGAGTTGTTTCCCCGTTTCGAAAGAGAGGGACTTCAGGCTCTGCTGTTGTTCATAGTGGATCGTTTGTTTACTGCTGAAATTAAACCCCCCAGATTCACAGTTTACTCTGCTTTCTACCTCTCCCTTTTTAAAGCCCTCCTATCTGAGCAAAATCACTGAGAGGCCATGTCTAATGTGTAAGTCCCGTAGTGACTTAAGTGAAACTCAACTTTAGCAGTCAGGCAAACGAAGTAATTTCCTATATACTTTTACAGGAAGCTATCGAATCCTTCAAAGACGCTTTGAAGCAGAAGGTCGATTTCATCGACGCGTACAAAAGTCTGGGGCAGGCCTACAGGTAAGTGCGGCCGTTACACTCGGGGCGGAGGGAGGGCGCAGAGCGGAGGCAGGAGAGCCTCGCCCCACGGTGACATCAAAGCGGAGTTGCGTTTCCTAACCCAAAGAGACGGTCGTTCTAAGCTGCACAGGCATTTATGTGCTGGTTGAGATTGTCTCTGGACTACAGGAACACCCATGTATCAGAGGATATCATGACCCATCCGTTAATCTCTTAAGACAACTCCAGTTTGTACGTACATTGGTCTAGAGAGTGCAGGTCTCCCCAGGGTTCTTGTTGTGAACGGTGGCACTGTGAGCTGTCGAGTCACGGGTGAGTCACGGGTGCTGCCGCTTCTCCGGCCACAACGGAGGCCGATACCCACATCCCTGTGACGTGTCCGAGGGCTGCCGGGACAGCGGGAGGGGAGGCCACAACCCTGACGCATCTCTGTCAGGGACGAGGGGCTGCGTCAGGACCCCGGCTTCCTGGCTCCACGCGAGGCCCTGGGAGGTGGAGCGATTCCACTGCAGCTTTGAGAAGATGTACACTCTGACTTTTTGTTTTTAAAGATTTGTATTTATTTATTTATTTATAGAGAGGGAAGGGAGGGAGATAGAGAAAGGGAGAGAAACATCAATGTGCGGTTGCTGGGGGTCATGGTCTGCAACCCAGGCATGTGCCCTGACTGGGAATCGAACCTGCAACACTTTGGTTCGAAGCCCGAGCTCAATCCACTGAGCTATGCCAGCCAGGGCCCACTCTGACTTTTTTAGACGTACTATGAAAGGTAGAAAAGGAGGGCAGTTACAGAAAGCCCCTTCAACACTGTGCTAGGTCCCTTGTTCAGGAAAGATTAAATTCAAGAGCTGATTTATCTGCTGCGGTAGTCGGAGAAACGGTCTCATCCTGAGTTGAAGAAAGTGATTTGTTTGGGTTGAAGGAATGATTCTTGTTCTTCTGTCCCATGGAGTTCTTGGGAACATGGATTGAAAATAGATCGAAAGTACCTTAAAAATAGTAAAGTGCTGTGAAAAAAAGAATGTAAGCTGTTACATTCTTAACATATTCACTATTTATAGAAAATTGACACATGGGATATTTTGAAAATATTATTTATAAACATTTTAATATATAGAAGGTTTGTCAGTAATAAACATCTCCACTCTGGAATGATCACAATGCTAAACTAGACTTCTTTTTTCAGAATTGTAGATTACATAGTAATATACTAGACTTTAAGTAAAGTAACTTTAGTGACAGAAAAATACACAATTTTTAAACCTATGAATTTGATTCAGATTGCTAAACCTCTGTATGACTATAACCTACACACCTGTTTTTGTGTTTGAAGGAGAAACCTGTGTTTCTACCTGAGCACTAAAATGTATACACAGTTTCGTAAGGGTGGGAGCTCATTGTGAGTTAGGGAAAGGGATTTGCATAAGCTCTACAGCAACTTTCCCCGGAGAGTTTCAAGAGCTCTGTGGTTGTTCTACAGTCTGGTAAGACGTAGGAGAGGTAGAGGAGATGGAGGTGTGACAGAAAGGCTGTGTAGCTGTGCAGCGGTGAGACTGGGGTGGGAGCGCCCCCGCCGCTGGGGTGTCGGATTCGCAGACCCGACTGTGAGCGGCGTGTGCTGAACGCAGTCTGCACCGCGTCCCTAACCGCCGCGCCATCCCTAGAGAACTGGGCAACTTTGAAGCGGCCACCGAGAGCTTTCAGAAGGCCCTGCTGCTCAACCAGAACCACGTGCAGACCCTGCAGCTCCGGGGCATGATGCTGTACCACCACGGCAGCCTGCAGGAGGCCCTGAAGAACTTCAAGGTGAGCCCCGCTTGGTGAGGCTGCGAAGGACGGGCGGGGTGGCGAGAACAGTGTTTGTTGACACCTCAGCGAAAAGGAAGAAGGAGCCTCCACCGCCTTGCCCCGTAGACTAACTTACGAGCAGGTGCTTGGTCTGACTCAGCCCGGGGGAAACACTCCTCCGAGTCCAGATTAAAGCGTAAAGCCCTCGAACGTTTCCCTAAGCTGCACTGATGCAAACAGGGCGTCTCCCCACCCTCCCCCCCGCAGCGGTGTCTGCAGCTGGAGCCGTACAACGAGGTGTGCCAGTACATGAAGGGGCTCAGCCACGTCGCCATGGGGCAGTTCTACGAGGGGATAAAGGCGCAGACCAAAGTCATGCTGAACGACCCTCTGCCGGGCCAGAAGGCCAGCCCGGAGTACCTCAAAGTGAAGTATCTCCGAGGTAAGTCAGCACATGGCAGAGTCATCGACGGTCAATGCCAAAGCTGCGGAAATCGTACCGCGTGTCTCTCACGTCCCAGGAGGCACTGAGTGTCGCCAGAGGCGCGAGGTTGTCTGCCCATGGCCGCCCGCCCGCAGGTGGTAGTGCGAGCTGGGCTGGATGGAGGCCATGCCTTCTGGAGACCAGTCCAGAGCTGTTTCTGCCACCCCCTACGCATTTCCTGTCTAAAGTCAAAAGCATTTTACTTAAGTCAGGAAAGCATAATTTGAACTCACCGTGACGATCATCTGCATGTTCCCGTCTCATTGTGCCTTCTCCAAAGATGCAGGGGTGACAGGAAAGGGACCTTCCGTGAGGTTTTACTGTTCAGTGTAAAGGTCTGTCTTTGATCAGAATGCGTTCACATTGGAATGCTCACGGAGTCTGGAGGAGTTTAATGGGGATGAGGAGGAAAGCAGATCTTTGAGTTATCATTCTGTCTGTCGGTCATGGTCTCACTCACCTTCTCACTGCCATGCTCAAAGGTCGTTCTGTTTTCCATGGGAACCCCAGGTCTCTGCTGCCATTTCTTTTCTTCTTGCATTACCACCAGCCTTCCCCACCAGTGCTGGCCCCTGAGAAACACTGAAGACTACACATGTAATTGCAGATTCCTAGTGGCCACATTAAAAAAGTGGAAACAGCCCTGGCTGGCATAGCTCAGTGGGTTGAGCACGGGCTTCGAACCAAAGCATCGCAGGTTCGATTCCCAGTCAGGGCACATGCCTGGGTTGCAGGCCACGGCCCCCAGCAACCGCACATTGATGTTTCTCTCTCTCTCTCTCTCTCTCTCTCTCTCTCTGTAAGAGAAAAAAAAGTGGAAACAAAGAGGCAAAACGGATTTTAATGATACATTTTATTTAATTCAGTATATCTACAATATTAGTGAAAACACTAGCCCTTCAATATTTTACCTGTTTTGCACTAAGTCTTCAAAATCTGCTGCATAGTTTCCATGTATAACGCATCTCAATTTGGACACTCAATTTTCATTGGAAACATTTGATGTAAACTTAGATTTCCTAAAACGTAAAGTTGAGAAAGTAGATTTGTACATGCAAGTTGTTCCAAACATACTGAAGTTTTCTAATCATTGAATTAAGTGTGTTTTTAACTTTAAATTAGCCAAATTAAATAAAACACTGAAGCCTGGTGTCTCAGTCACACTAACCACACTTTCAGGACTCAGCAGCTCGGCGGCCGGAGGCTGCCCACTGGGCAGCATAGCTCTGGTCTCTGAGTCGCAGTCCCCTCTGTTTCCTGGCGTGACTCTGGAATCGAAAAGTGAGACCTTTGGTGCGTTTCATGGAAAGGTTCCCCGAGTGGCTGGCGTGGCACCCTGGGGACTCAGTCAGTGGCGGGTCACTCCGCTTGTCCTATAAGAATTGTGGCTTAATAATACCTGGACTCTCCATTTAGAGTTCTCGTAGCTACATAGCAGTCTCTGAGAAAGTGTTTGCACGGCAGCGGGCCGCCAAGAGCGCTCCTTCAGCAGTGTTTGGGTGTGTCAGATCTGCTTTCCTGTGCGCAGAGTATTCTCGGTACCTGCACGCACACCTGGACACCCCCCTCACGGAGTACAACGTCGACGCGGACCTGCCGGGCAGCTTCAAGGACCACTGGGCCAAGAGCCTGCCCTTCCTCATCGAGGACTACGAGGAGCAGCCGGGGCTGCAGCCCCACATCAGGTGAGTGCGTCCCGGGTCCCGCTCCCTTCCCCGCACCGCAGCCCCGCGGGCCCGTCACGCTGTCCTTCCATCCACAAGTGGCCTTCTGTTCATGTCTCTCTGATCAGTTTATGCTTTGATCCGACATGTCTGCAAATACTTCTTCTTTTAGTTTATAAAGTACCACAAAACTCACCTCTGGATAGCATCCTTCCTTCCAGCCCCTTCTTCCCTGCTCACTTGGGGCAACGTCAAACTGCAGGTGCGCTGGTACGTGCTGGCAGTCTGTGACGTGCGTTGTTCTGGGCCGTGTTACTTTTAGAACGGACTACCGCACGCACTGGAAATTACCCTGCTGGCCAGCTGCGGCTGCTGCGTACGGCAAAGCAGAGACGCTGAAGGGCTGTCCCATCACAAAACAGATCTAGGACAGATATTGGTCCCTGGGAGTCTGCAGTACCTTAAAAATTAAGAGGCTGATCTGACTCCTTCCAGAGGAACCCTCTCACTCTCCAAAAAGAAAGAAGGAGGTATTCAGACTCAGGTGGTGCACGGTAAGCACATTTAACAGGAAGACGGTGTCCTGGGAGGGGGCAGTAAGTGCACCTGACGGCCCAGAGGCACAGGCAGGGGCTGCTCAACTTGAAAGGGCTAAAATGGTGCCGTGCTGGAGGCCCACCCAGGGTCCAACAGAAGCAAATGCAGATTCGTCCGAGGAAGGATCGGTGTGAACGTGGGCCCCAGGTTTGCCCACAGAGTAAGACTGTTAATGTGAGAATCAGCAGAGACCGCACACAGCAGACTGACCCTCGAGGACTTTGGCTCTTGGAATTATGGAATGCAGCCTCTAAAAGAACTCCCAATTAAGTACTTAAAGAAATTATGAAGAAATGAGAAACATGAACAAGGAGATTATAAAAGATGACCGGGCAAATTAAAAAAATAATTGGGAGCTTTGGTAACAGAAAGTATAAGAAGAACTCATTATGTAGACCAGACAGCAGGTTAGCCATAGCTGAGAGAAGAGGGCAGAGTTGGAGGGGAGAGCACTGGGCATGTCCAGAGTGCAGTGCAGAGAGAAAAGGACAGAGCTGGAGGGGAGAGCACTGGAAGCGTCCGGAGTGTGTGCGGCACTGAGAGCCAAGGGGACGGAAACCAGGGAAGAGGCAGAAGAGGCGGACGGCGTGAGTAGGGCTAGCACATGTTGTTGAAACCTCAGGAGAGAACGGGAGAGAGGCAACTTAAAAAACATGATGACTAAGAATTTCCCAGAACTGGGGAAACATATAAATCCACAGATTTTTTAAAAAGGGTAAATGAAAAGAAACTGGAGAAAACCTAAGATAAGGAGGGAAATCTTAAAAATAGAAAGTCACATCGCTCCAGTCGGGGTGTGTGTGAGAGGCAGCCCATTGGTGCTTCTCCCTCACATCGGTGTATCTCTTCCCTCTCCCCCCCCCGAAAATAAATAAATATTTTTTTAAAACCCAGAAAACTTACAAATTGTAAGAACTGCTAAGAGTTTATTTAGCAAGGTGGTCGATTATAATCAATGTACAAGAATCATTTGCATTTCTATATACCAGCAAGAAACAAAAATACCATTTATAATAGCAATAAGTACTTAAGAATATATCTTAGAAAAGATAAACAATCTCTGTGGAGTTCATTATAAAACTTGATTGAAAGTTACTAAGAAATACAGGGAGAGAAACACTGTTCATGAATAGGAAGTTCAATGAGATCAGTAAGTCATTTCTCTGCCAATTAATTATAAATGCAATAAAATGCCATTCAAAACTTGAAACAGAGTTTTTCTGAGAAACTTGATGGGCTAATCCTGGAAATTGTGTGGAAAAACAAAGAACCGAGAGTCATCCAGAAGATGACTCCTAAGGAAGACGGTGCCCGAACCCGGCCTCAGAGGGGAAGGCTCCCGTCCTGCCAGAGAGCAGATGCGAGACGGGAGCGGAGACCTCGGTGCTGGGGCCGGACGGGCGGGTGGGCCAGCGGAGCGCAGCAGGGGGCTTAGAAGCCTCCGTCAGGGAGCCTCGAGGAGTGGCAGCGGCTTGTTGTGGGCGAGGGCGGGACTTGCCTGTAAGTGGCAAGGGTGCAGTTAGGTTGTTACGTGGATAACATAAAACTGACTTTCGTGATGGTGTAGATAGAGATCCAGTTTTAGACGAATAAAATCTTAAGTGTGAGTGGCAACATTTTTTAAACTTTTAGAGAAAATGTAAGGGAAGACTTTTATGATTTTCAGGTAGACAAGAATTTTTAAAACAATGATACACTGTATGGACCTTAGACAAAGGGACTGAGTGAAAAAATAAGCCTAAGCTAGATGAGCAAACACTACACAGCCTGATAATAGTGGTGGCGACCAGAAGTGGCGATCAGAGAGTTTAAACTGCTGCAGCCACACTGGCCGGCAGTTCGTCCGTGTCTCATGAAGCTGAGACCTCGCGTGTCCTACCGCCCAGTGACCCCGCTGCACACACTCAGTGAGAACCTCGCACGGGCAGAGCACTGTCTGCAGAGAGACCTGTGCGGGACCGTTGCGAGCAGCGTTTGTCCACACCGAACACTGGGAACCGTCCCAGGTGTCCGTGAACGGAGGAGTGGGTGGACGCAGCCCCTCACACCAGGGGGTGGTGTTCAGCAGCATAAACAAGTGGCCTGTGCGACAGTGTGGGTTCGTCTCCAAATGCCACGCTGAGTGAACACAGCAGGGCAGCAGCCTGCTGGGGCACCTCGTCTTCCCATGAAGCTCACAAGGAGAACTGTAGACTGTGTTGTTGAGGGGTATACGCAATGTACCCGTTTCTTAAAAGGAAAAAGTAAGGGAGTCACCAACACAAAATTCAAAACAAGTTGCCCTTGCTGGGGGCCAGGAGGATGGGCTAAGACAGAAGCAGACAAGTAGATAGAGCCACAGAGTTGTCCCAGTTCTTAGGTTGGTACTGAGGTGGTATGTTTTTGTATGTGTCAGTTATTACATAACCAAAAATAAAAAAGGAAATAGGTAGTTTAAAGAGGTCATCCGTGTTTTCCACCATCCCTTTTTGGGGAAATACCTCTGTGCAGGAAAGGGTTAACCTGCCAGGCCTGAGCCGCTGTCCTGGGAAAGGCCTGTGTTTACAAGGTTGGCCCTTGGCTGGTGTCTGGGAACTTGGACTTCAGGAGTGTCCACCAGGCCCAGGACAGAGGAGAGCGGCTCCCTGGGCCCAGGCTGCCTGCACAGGCACTGCGTGACCACCTCCTCTCCTTCCTGATCAACCTGGGCGGCTCACGTGACCGCCCCCCAGTAAACACCCGGGGCCCTGAGTGTCTAGCGAGCTCCCTGGTGGACAGCCCTTCCCTCGGGGAAGTCATCCCGTGTGTCCCCCGGGAGAGGACCCTTGGGAGCTTGGCCCTGTCACCTCCGGACTTGGCCCCACGCACCTTTTTCCTTTGATGTCTGTGCTTGTGCCCTTTGCTGTAATGAATGACGGCACTGAGTCCGGCCAGTCTTCCCAGTGGACAGCTGGACCTCAGGGTGACCTTGAGGACCTCAGCACAACCTATGCTTGGAATTGCAGTGTTTGTTACGAAAACTTCCAGCAGGCTGCCAGCTACACGGTCGTGGTCACATATGCCATTCCGAGTGTACCTGCTGCAGTCCCGAGGGGGGCGGTGGACCTCGCGTGGGGGCTGTTGCAGAGGGCCCTCCACGCAGGCTATGTCTCTGGAGGAGTTTACATAGCGAGCAATGGTCCGAATTGCAACTAGTCGCCAGTGTTGCTGACAAGCATGTCAGCCTCGTTCTGCACGTGCTCTGGGAGATCCCTTCCACCGCTTTGTGTATGGTTGCATGCAAAGCGCTGGACGGAGTAAAAACTACGTGGTCCTAGGTTTCTTCATTCGTTTTCCAGGGGCGGAAGAGACTGCTCTTCAGGTGAAGTCTGATTGCCCGATGTCTGCTGTAAGAGCCCTCATCGTGTCTGTAATGTTTCCTCCAGAGACGTGTTGCATCAGAACTTTGAGAGCTACAAGCCCGAGGTCCAAGAGCTGATTTGCGTGGCCGACCGGTTGGGATCGCTGATGCAGTACGAAACGCCAGGCTTCCTGCCAAACAAGAGGATACACAGAGGTATTTTGCAGCCAACTATCTGAAAGTGGAAATATATTTCAGACAAAAGAGCAAGGGTTGCTCCACCACATTGTGCTTTTAAAAAAATCACGTGTTGTGCCTACGCGGAATCTGCACCTGATCGTGACAGAAACGTGCAGATCCACAGATGTGTTCATCGGAGTTCCAGGAGAAGGCCTCGTCCCGCCTTAGCTGGGGAATGTGCCCCGTGTAGACACCAGCGCCTCCTGCCGGCCTGGAGGCTTCGCTGCGGGTTGGACGTCACCCACTGGCACCTTGTCCTTGGGGGAGACTGAGGGCCTCCAGGAGCTTCAGGAGGGAGCAGAGCTGGGAGGGGACAGCTTTGGGGGCGTGTCTAGTTTTCTCCAATAGCTTCAGCAGGGCTGTTACAACTGTGATGTGTACCAGACCTGCTAAGTTACCAGTACTTGCAGCTCTTCGTGTAGTAACCCTTGAACAATAGGGGTTTGAACCACACGGGCCCCTCGTGCGTGGGTGTTTTCCAGTAACTGTACCAAAAAATTCTGTAGAGATTTCCCGTCTGCTGTGCAGCAGTTGCGTGGGTTACACTAGGCTGTCGTAAAGCAATCCCACTGCTGACTCTTACTTATCAGCGCCTGAATCGTTACACCTGCAAACAAATAGTGTTTTTTACACACGAGCTTTTCATTTTTGGTGTCTAGTGTTAGTAACACATGTACCATCTGCAGTAAACCACGTAAGACGGTATTATTGTAGGTGCTGACAGACAATGTGTCTTATCAACTGTTGATGTCAACTATGGCCCCCAAAAATACAGCGCAGAACTGGGAAGGCATTTTCTCTTCCTTCACAGTTCTCAAGCTTACTCCACTGTGAGAATACAGGACATAGTACACACTGCATACAGAATCACGTGCAATAGATTATTCGTGCAATCGGTGAGGCCTTGGGTTGACAGCAGGCTGTCGGTAGTTCACTTGGGGGGACCAGAGCTGCTCGTGGATTCCCGCCTGCGCGGGCGGCCAGGGCCCCTGAGCCCCGTGGTGTTCGAGGCCCCTGTGTGACGGCGCGGGAGCTGTCCCCCAGGCTCGGTGGGGATCGGGCCCGGGCCGTGTGCCGACAGGCCCTGCACACCCCGAGTCTCTCTCTCTCGCGCGCAGCCATGGGCTTGGCGGCGCTGGAAGTCATGCAGGCCGTGCAGCGCACGTGGACCAGCTCGAAGGTCCGGGTGAACGGGAAGACGCGGCTGATGCAGTGGAGGGACATGTTCGACATCGCCGTCAAGTGGAGGCGGTACGTGCGTGCGGCTGGCGTGGGAGGACCGGATGCAGTGGCCGTGACACGACAGGTCCCTCCCCGGGCCCCGCGGGCTGTTCCGTGGCCTGACAGTAAGCCTCGCACAGCAAGGCAGCACACTGTGCGTTCCCCTCTGACGTTTGCCAGAAGTCGCCGGCATCGCCATTCTTTGAAACACGCTTGAGTAATATGCCCAGAATAGGGGTTATCACGTTTCCAAGCACATGTTTAGAAGTATTTTAGAAAAAGCCTCTCTGAAAGCGCATTTCGTTACTGTGGCACCTTTGAGTGGGCTGCGGTGCGCTTCCCTGTGTCTACATTGACGAGTGTGTCTGGACGACCGGCGGCTGCAGGGTCGGTAGCTGACGGTCCCATCTGCGTGAGAAAATGCGGCTCTGCCAGGAGCCGGCCCTGACCTCTCCCTCAGCCCAGTCGGGCAGCCTTTTGGAACTCGTGTGTTTGTGTTCCGTGTTCGTAGACGTAAGGGTCTGAGCGATTGCTTCCTCCACACTTCTGCAAAGACGCTGATGTTCTATTTTTAATGCCTTTGAACCTCTCTAGGGTGCGAAAGGCCTTCCTCTCTAACAAGCTCTGTTTCGCAGGATTGCGGACCCAGACCAGCCGGTGCTATGGCTAGACCAGATGCCAGCCCGAAGTCTCAGCAGAGGTTTCAACAACCACATCAATCTAATCAGGTACCACCCTTCTGTGCCTCTCTCACTTTCACGGGAGTTCGTTCTTAGCAGACGGGTCTGGAGGCCGTGAGGCGCCCACTGCTCCTTTCCTGGCGACCTTGCCAGGCTTCCCTGCGCAGACTCGCTCTGCCCCCGCGGAGTCGCGCCTGCTTGCATCTGCTCAGCTGGCGCGGCTGCAGAAGGAAACGCAGCGCCTGCCCTGGGCCTGCTGCAGCCGCTGTGTCTGAGGCAGGACCCGAGGCAGGGTGGGCTGCCAGGTTCTCGTCGGGGATGCCCATCTTTAACAGATGTCCATCTTTCTGTCCTGAACCACAACAGAAAGCATTTAGGCGGAGGACATCATGTCTATCATAATACCCTGGTAGCGAGGTATGGCCGTCGTGGGGAAAGGGCTACCCCCCCCACCCCACCCCCCCCACCCCCCGCAGATGCACAGAGGGTTGCCGTCTGGTCGCTGAGCCACCTGCCTGGGAGGGCTGTTCTGGGCCCAGAGGCTCGGCAAGTTAGAGACGCGGGTGAAGTGCCGGCCTCCGCGCCTCTCCCTGCGTGGGCTCTGCCACCTTCCCAGTAAACGATGAGCGCTTTGTGAAGACAGCGGCTTCAGAGGGGCCCACTGCATTTAACTGTAGATAGAACTTGCAAGTAAATATGGTAGTTGTGTCCCCTCGAAAGTGCTTGTCATTCCAGAAGTTTGAGTCAAGGAAATAATACTCTGTACACCTTTGACATTTAAGTTTAATGGAAATGTCATTTAGACATTTGTTTCTAATTTCTAAAAACTAATTTTTCCCTCGTGACCTCTGTATTTCTGTTTCTCACGGACCAGTCTGTGGCATTTGTAGACTAAACTGACCTAACATTGTCAGCAGTCCACCGTCAGGGCGGTGCTGCGCGGCGGCGGCGAGGCAGTGCAGCGGGTCCCGACTTCAGAAAGCCCAGAGCTGAACGCAGACCGCGGACCGTGAACAGCTGCATGCACTGTGTTAGGCTGTGGTGGTCCCGTGTCCAGGACGTCCCAGAGCAGGGCGCTGGGACTAGGTCCCAGGCGAGGCCCGGGTGTCTGGAAGGAGGGAAGGCAGCGAGGGGGGCAGGGCTGGGCCCGGAGGGCGGGGAGGGACAGCTGACTCGTGGTGGCTGGGGGGCTGGTTTGCCACGAGGGGAGGACCAGCCATCCAAGGCCTGAAAGACGGACAGAGGCCAAAATGTAAAAAACTTTTCCCCCAACATAGAAACAACTTTCTGCTCCATGAGAAGGTGTTTTCTCCCCGAAAATGACGCTGAGCTGCTCAGAGGCTGTAACCAGAGAGGTGGCGTGAGCACATTTGCCCAGTCGGGTGGTCACTTAGGCTGCAGGTGGCAGAATAGGTTAGAGAGACAGTGACCTGGGAGGCGCAGGAAGTGGGCAGAGAGTCGTGTGGCAGCGTGAGTGACAGGTGCCGAGGTCTGGAGGGCCGAGTGCACGAGAGCTGGAGGGAGGACAGGGCATTGAGGCAGGGGCAGGAGGAGCACTGGCGGCGGGTCGGACCCAGGACGGTGTGGGACCACAGGGGGTCTCCCCTCTGTGGCTCAGGTTCGCGGGCATCCCGGTCGGCCAGGCAGCAGCAGGGCGGAAAGCGGGCGGACAAGTCTGGGAGGGTAGAGCTGGGAGAGTGTGGGAGAGGGGACTCCTGCTTGACTCCGATGAACTCGAGGTTTGGGGGGCGTCTGGGGAGCAGTCGGATGTTTACGTGTTGTACACAAATAGGCTGTGCATTATCCTGTACGTGTGTACGTCAGTAGGATGTGTACATTTTCTTGTACGTGTGTGCCTCAGTCAGGTGTATACGTGTTGTACATGCGTACATCAGTCAGCTGTGTGCATCAGCATGTTGACTGTACAAGAAGTTCCAAAAGAGAGTTGTAAAGAGGGGGTGGGCACAGAAACCTGAGGAAAACCTTATCTCAGGTGGGTTGTGGAGAAACTGCCAGTGCCCATCTGGATAAAAGGTAGGCGCACCTGCAGATACTGCGACCGGGAGAGCCCAGGGCGAGAAGGTGTGCTGCCGAAAACTGAAGGGATCCACGGGAGGAAACCGGTGTGGAAATTGAGCCTCATTTGAGTACGTGAGGGTTTCTCTCCCCATCGTGGCCTCTCCGGGGCTGAGTTTGGCACCTTTCTCGCCATAACAAACCCCACGAGCTGACCACCAGGCTGGCTGAGACAGTTCTTTGCTTTTCCATTCGTTGGTTGCGAATTAAGTGAATTCCCCATCTTTTTTGCTACATTATTCTCATGGTTCTCTGTTGTTCTTTGGAGTTAACTTGGAAATTAGATGGTGTTTGGAATACATGCCTTTGTAAAAATTCTTAATTTTTTTTCTTACAGGGGTCAGGTGATTAACATGAGATACCTGGAATATTTTGAGAAAATTCTTCATTTTATTAAAGATAGAATTCTTATTTATCACGGGTAATCCTTTAAATTCTTTTCATAATAATGGATTGATTTTTGTATATTTCTTATGGTTATGAAACTTGAAAACTAAGCCTACTGACAGACTAAATAAACTGTTTCAAATTTTTACATTGTGTTTAGAATCAAAACCTTTTAGAGTGATTAGCGACCTTCTTTTTAATAACTTAACAAAATGCACGGACTCAACCAGATATGTTTAATCTTATGTGCAATGTTGTGACTTGTCTAGTCTCTTCCTTTTGAAAGGCAGGATGTTTCTCTGGCACATTTCATAAGGGATTTCAGCCTTCGTACTCTTTCTTCCCCACCTGAAAGGCGGGGAGATGTAAAGGTGTAGATGTAACATTGAACAGAACACTGGAGAATAGAAGCATTCTGAGTGGTTGGTTATCACCAGGTTACTGTAACATTGATATGAAGGTCTAGCAGGGCACGTCCCTGTGAGCAGCTTTAGGAAGAAGAAACACGCACGTCTGGTTTCAGAGTTGGCACGGGCGAACCAGGTTTCACGACCAGACAGCATGCCTGTTGCTTCTGCTTTTCCCTGTTTCACCTTCTCGGGGGGCTGCTGCCTGTTTCCCGAGTTCTCACCCGTATCCGCAAATTCATTAGCTCAAACCACCCCAGTATTTAGAAACTTCCGTTGCAGCCCACCATTTTGGATATTGAGTTAATCATAATTGAGGATGATGTATTTAAATGAGAGGTAATGGCATAATGATTACATTTCTGTATTAATTGTAGTCCCAACTCTCTCTCTCCTGAAGCACTAATAACCCTAAAGGCTTGTTGGAAGTTCGAGAGGCTCTGGAAAAGGTGCACAGAGTGGAAGACCTTCTTCCCATCATGAAGGTAAGTCTGTCAAAACCGCAGTGCACTGTAGGAAAAAATAAAACCGTAGCACTTTTTTGACTTGTTCAGCGCCATGTTTGTGAGTCTTACACCATAAATGTTTTAAAGTTTATGAAGCACATGCTACCTGAAAACACTGACATAATCACACTGAATAATAACCAAAGTACAATAAAACACAGACGTTGGACTCAAGGATAAAAGCAAATGTGTAAGGAAGTAGCAGGTGCAGGAAACAGAGGAAGTAAGGATACAGACAGTTGAATTCTGTTTCTGGTCCCGATGGAGTGACTGGCACTCGACCTGCCCTTCCACATTGTGACAATTGTGCAACTGGACAAAATGCAGGGCAGCCGCTTTCAGGGCTCAGACAGACACAAGGCGGTGACTCTTGAGAGAAGGGGACTGTGTGCGGTGAGCCCAGGCTCCCCCCAGCTCCCTGCCCGGGTTATTCACCAGGCCACCGGGCAGGTACGTGCAGCCCAAGCAGCGTCTCACGGAGCCCAGGAGGCGGAGGCTGGAGCTGCGTCTGCTGAAGTGCATGAAATTTGCAGGGTGGGATAAGCTTTCTCCTTAAAGCTGTAGTATAGATAAGGTTGATTTACAGCAAATAGAATTTAAGAAATTTCTGTGAATGACCAAAGCTTACCCACCTCTAAGGAATAACCAGGAAGCCTCAGGCCGTGTACGGATCCACGCTGTCTCGCTGGGTGTGGGTGAGCCTGTGTCCGGGCTGGGTTCGAGGCTCCTGGCTGCTGAGGAGCGGCGACTCTGAGGGCCCACCTCGGGGGTTCTCATGAGGGTCTGATGGACCGACAAGTGGTCCTCCGTCTTCTCAGCCCCCCGTGTTAACTCAGCAAATAGGGTCAGGTGCAATAAGATGAACTCCACAGTATGTCCCGCTTACTCAGAAACTCTCTCAGGTGAGCGTAGAGCCGTAGAGGAGTTCTGAAATGTGAGGAACTAGTAATAGAGGGGTGTGCACTGCGGTGTGTCGGGGTTCAGGCACGCCTTCCTGAGAGGCGGCCGGTCGCCCGCACCTGTATGTAGCATTGTGGTGACCGTCAGCTGCAAGTGGTGACCGTCAGCTGCAAGGGCAGCCCCGTACCTGCGTGTTGTTTGGTGACTCGGGTGTCAGGAGCCACGATGTCACTGGTGAGAGGGCGTTCTGAAATGGTAAACCACGCTCAGTGAGGTGCCCAGCAGGACATCACACGCTCTTTCCTCAATTGACATGCTGTGTGCATTCCCGGAAAGTTCCATGTGCCTTAAACCTGTGACACATATTTAGTGTCCGCGTGTGACAGGAGTTGCGGGCCCAGGTGATTAAGTTGCAGACAGGTTCTCCGCCTATGTGAAAGTCCGCGGGGCGTGGGGAGCCCGCACGGAGGGGTGTCGAGTGGCCTTGGCTCCCGCCCTCCAGACTCGCCCGGGAGTCCCCCAGACGCCCCCCAGAGGGCAGAAGGGCCTCGAGGAGGGCGGCTGCTGCTGGGGCGCACCAGGCAGCAAGAGCCCTGGCACGCCTCTCAGTTTTTCACCTTCAGCCTTCCCGTGGGCATTTGAGGCATTTAAGTTTACTACGTTGGGCACAGTACACAGTCACTTAGGGAGATTTCAGTGTTTTATGTGTGGGTCTGTTCCCAAGGAACCTGCGAGAGACCGCAGTCACACCCACCCAGGGCAGCGGAGAGGTCGAGCGCCTGAAGCCGCCTTCGCGCTGCCACCCCGAGGGCCGCCCTTCGCTCGGCGGGATTCCCGTAGCTTGCCGGTCTGCGCTCTGCAGAGCCGGAGCGTGCCTGACATTCCCAGCTGGCACATCAAAGTCACTCCGAGCGCTCGTCAGAGAACCCAGACTCTGCTCGGAAGGAGCCGGCCCAGTTCCCTTGAGTTGCAGGGCGTCGGTGCAGCCCCTGCTGAGAGTCAGGGTTGCCGCCGATGGAGACTGAGCGTGAGAAGAACCCCAGAGGGGGCCCCAGAAGGGGCCGTGAGCCCACTGTGCCAGGTCCTCTGCACCTCTGGCAGGTGCCCCTCGGGGTGTGAACTGGGCAGAGGAGAGTCAGCGTTGGGGCCTGGGGCAGGGCAGAGGCGCCGTCCTGTCACTGCTCACTGGGCCTCCTGCGTCAGGGACTTCGTGACCCTCCCTGAAGACACAGAAATCTGAGTCAGCACTGCACGGTGGCAGCTGGGGGTGTACAGTGAATCTCACACTAGTAACGTGACTTTTCTTTTTCCCTGAAAGCAGTTTAACACTAAAACGAAGGATGGGTTCACGGTGAACACGAAAGTCCCCAGCCTCAAAGAGCAAGGGAAGGAGTACGACGGATTCACAGTCACGATTACGGGAGACAAGTACGTAGGGTGCCCGAGCGTGGGGGGCGGGCGGGCGGGTGTCGGGAAGTGCGCCTGCGCTCGCTGGCATGGACGGACCACCCGCGGGGCGTCCGCTTTCTGCTGAAACGCAGACAAGGCAGCCAGTGTGGCTGTCACCAGTTCTTCTTCCTGTCACATCTATGGCATCACACTGGGGTCAGCCCCTGCCGACTGTGCTGAATCTGTCCACTGCTCTCCAGACTCCCGGTGTGACGTCTGGTGGGGCCGGTGGGAGACACCCTTCTGGGTTCTTGAAGTTCATTGGGGGAAGGCTTTTACTAATAAAGCCAAAAAACGTGAGAAATTGGCACATGCAAGGCCAATTTCTTCTTTGTTTTTAAATGCAGGTTTTAATTATTACAAGAGTAGCGTAATCTTAGTGTACAACATTTAGAATATACAGATAAGCAAAGATTAAAAAATAAAAACACTTCAGTTATTTTCTTTGGAAACGGATTATATTCTGTGTAGTGCCTTGTAATGTGTTTCTCTACTAGCCTCACCGTTACTTTGTAACATTTCCCCATGTCCTGTTCATATACACATTTTCAGTAATTCCATGGTGTTCCGTTGTATGGGTCCTGTAGTTTCTCCTACTAATTTTTCGTTATGGACCATTTGGGGTGGTTCCCTTTTCTCACTCGGTAAATAGTACCCCAGGGAACATTTTTATTAACCATTTCTAAAATACAAGCTTCCTCCAGAAGCCTCCATTCCCTTGAATTTTGGGTGGGCTTACCTTGAGCCCCCGCCCACCCTCCTCAGCCCTCGGGGCTGTGACCCCTGCCGCTGGGCGGTGGGGCAGTGACGCAGTCCCCCGACCCTCTGCCTCGCGTGCTCTTGCTCCCGGGCCACAGGGCCCTCGGTCAGGCTCCACGGCGGGACTCACGAGCAAGCACCAGTGCAGCCGCTTCCAGGTTTCTGTGATTCTCCGTGTCTTTGGGGTCTCAGTCTGTACCCCCAGCCACCTACTTGTCAACGTCCCTCCACGATAAGGGTCATGCTTTCCCCCAAAGGAATTTCAGGGTTCACTATGCACGTGAAATTACTTCCTATCATTTCACCAACCAGTGGTGTGGATACAGATACAGGTGTTCTCAGCGTGAATTCCCAGGCGGAAATGGAGTCCCCGAGTAAGAGAGCACGTAAAACCCCTTCCCCCTCAAATGTAGCATCTTTCCTCGCTGTCCCTGTCACCCCCCGCCCCCCCACCGCCTTGCTTGCCTGGGCCCCCAGCCCCTCACGGAGACTCCTGCTGCTGTGCCGGTCGCCCGTGTCCTGATGGCTTCCCAGGGCTTTGCAGCGGCGTTCCCAGGGCTGCACTCCACTGGGCGCTCCCCTGACCCCAGAAATGACTCCCCAGCCCACACCTTGCCCTCATCTGTTGATGCCAAAACCTGCTCCCCAGCCGGGCGTTGGAGGCCTTCCGTAACACGGCCTGGACGGTTTTTCCTGCTTTACCTGAACCGCGTTCCTGCCGGGACCTGGGCTGCTGATCCAGCAGGACTGCTTGCTCCCTGAGGTCACCTGGCCCCTCCTTCTGAGTCTCTTGTCACCTTGATCTTCAAGACCCAAGCTCAGGCCTCTTCTCCCAGGAAGCGTGTCCTGTTCTCTTCCTTGTCTTCTAAGTCAGCTCTGGCCTCCCTCTCTTGAAGCCCGATGAACTATGTGAAGGCCTGAGCGCAGTCTCAGAATAATTCGTGGCCTCATTTCCGCCTCCCTTCCTCGAAAGGGAGAAGCTGTGCTGTGCTCTTTCTGGGGTCTGAGGACCACGGCCAGTGTTGTGTTGCTGGCGTCGTGCAACAGATACCCGCGGCATCAGGTTTACATCCCCCCAGAGCCCCCGCAGAGCTACGCGTGCAGCAGGGGCTTAGACAAGAAAAAGGATGCCCGGAGGTCCCCACACTTTCTGCCCTGCGCTCTTGCCCCGGCCCCCAGTAATAACAGGGTGGCCGTCCCATCAGATGTTTTCTAGGTGTTTAAACGCATTCTTTACTAAGTGTAGCTGTGTCCTCCTGGATTAGCCTAAGCCCATGTAATTATGTGGTTAGACTGAGCAGGATGCCGTGTTTTGTGAAAAAGCTGCGTGCTGGCGACCGGCGCCTTGTTGGGGCGGTGAGAAGGCGGGGCCGCTGTCCGCGTGTCCTGCTCTGCGTCAGCCTGCCGTGTGCGTCCTCGTCCCGCCTTCTTCTGTGTTCGGCTCCCTGAACCGTATGTCATCACACGTGCCTTTGACACGCGCTCTTGTGCTTGCAGGATTGGCAACATACTCTTTTCGGTGGAAACTCAGACCACAGAAGAAAGGACACAGTTGTACCATGCCGAAATAGATGCACTTTATAAAGACCTCACGGCCAAAGGAAAAGTCCTCGTTCTTTCGTCAGAATTTGGGGTAGGTGTGTGTTTCCCTGTCACCCTCGAGTCCCGCGAGTCCTGGTGAACTTCGGAACGCCTCTGCCCTTTCGTTGGGATTGTACATTTTATGCCTGAAATCAGCTTTCAGGGACCTGTAAATATTTTTTGTTATTCTTACTGGAATAGTTCCCATGTTTAGTAACGACAGCAACTGGGGAGGGAGAAATACATTTATTTTTTACTGTATTATCATAAATGTGGGCTTCTGCATGACTTAAATGAAAAAATTTGATCCATAATGAAAATGACCTTTCCCGGCCTCCGTTGCCCACCCCGACTCAAGGGGGGCCCCCTCAGTGGCAGGATCTGACCTGTCACCTTTGTGGCTGCAGCCGTCAGTCACCGTGCCGGGAGTCCATGACGCCATCCGCGCTCTGGAATGGGGGCCCATGGCTTCAGGAAAGCACCTTAGGTCTCTTGCATTTAATCAGTTAATTGATATAATTAAGCATCTGAGTTTTAATACAGAATTAAGCATATTTACCACCTAAATCTGTGTGCAGAGGGGCTCTTACCGGAATCTTTCCAGGTAGGGTGGCTTGTAGAAAGCACAGTCGGTGTCATTCAGTGCTTTGTTTTATTTTAATCTCCATGTATGTTTTGACATCGCAAGTAACGTTAAAGGAGACTGAGGTGTCTGCGTTTGTCAGAAAAGTTTGCAGTGTTAACAGCTGGGAGGATACTGCTCCGAACTGGACTGTGTGTCCCCTCTTACCAGCAAAACTGTGCGAAGGAGCGTCAGGCGCTCAGCAGTGGGAGAGGAGTGGAAGAACCGCCTGCCCCCCCCGTGAAACGGTGCTCCGAGTCCTGCCCCCCACCCCATAGAAACCTGTGCGGTTGGTCGTCTGGTTTACGTTCACGAGCATGTGTCTTCTTCTTCCAGGAGGCTGACGCTGTTTGCAACTTAATCTTATCCTTAGTTTACTACTTTTATAATTTAATGCCGCTCTCACGAGGATCCAGGTGAGTAATGTCCTGTAATTCTAAAGGTTTCACGTTGAGAAACGTGTTCCTTGTTGCTCACGCTTCCTGCTGTGGGTGTGTGTGCAGACGTGCCCCGAGCGGCGGCAAGAGGCCCCCTTTGGTTTGCTTCGACCTCCACCCCCTCGTGTTTCCCTGGCCCAGCAGTGGACCAGCAACGGGAGTGCGAGAGGGTCCCTACGCTGTGTGCCTGCGTTCTGCAGGCGCGGGCTCACACACACACACACACACACACACACACACACACACGACGATCACTGAAGGCTGCTGTGCGTGGGCGCCCGCTCCCTGCGACTCCATTGTGGTGCCCACCCCCACAGCTGTCACCCTGCCCTCTTCTCCCCTCCCCCAGGGTCTGGCCGTTCGTTGGCCTTTAGCCCTAATGTTTTACACTTTTGCATCACCAACCCCCCCGTGGTATTTTTATTGCTGCGAATAAATTCCGGCTTCTTACGAGCCCGCCAGGAGTGGGTCGGATGTCGTTGACACGGGGAGGTGTCTGCAGGGCTGCCTTTCTGTTCTTCACCTGACGCCGTGCACAGCGAATCACTTCTGCAGCTGTGGCTAACACATACTTAAATTCGAGATGTTTTCGCTGAAATAATTACTTACCCATCTTTATTAATACTTTAAAACTCTTCTAAATGCTGTAGTAAGTTTCATTATAATATTAAAAAGGCATCGAAACAAAATAGGAGCCTGAATATTGCAGTATCGGCCAACTGGGACTGGCGGGGTCCTCTGAGCAGAGCTGTGCATCAGACCCATCTGCAGCGCCACCTGCAGGCCAGCCCTGTGCACACGCCCCACGGTGGTCACTGTCCTCTGCCACTCGGGGCTCCTGTGTGGCGTGCGAAGGAAGCCGAGCTCCAGTCACCCTCCGTCCCCACTTCTGTTCAGTCCCCAAACCCTGCTGGTTCCGCCTCCTGACCCCCAGTTCTCTCTCCCTTGTGCCCACTGCCACAGCCGTGACGCAGACCCTTGTCCTCCCCCGCCACAGCCTTGCTCACTCGTCTCGCTGCTTCCCCGCTCTGTGCCCCCGCGCACTCCCCCGCCCGGCTCTGCACGCCTGTTGGCCCCAGTGCAGACACGGTGGCATCATGCCCGGCCCGGCCCTGTCCTGCCCCGGTTTACGCTGGCCCCGTCACCTCCCCCCTTTACCTGCCCTGTGGAACTCCTGAGGGTCCTCTCCCCGCCACCGCTCCTGCCTCTCCTCACACCCTCATGTCCCCACGTGTGCTGCTCCCTCCGTGCCGGCCTGCGGCCCGCCTGCCCCTCTGCCCCCTTCGCCCCGCTGCAGGCCCTGGAGGGGCAGCGCCCCTGCCCTGGCCTCTGTGGGCCTTCCCCCCCCCCGTGGGCCTCACTGCGCGTGGGCTGCCCTTCCCTGTCAGAGGCGGGGCCCCATCCTGGTTACCTTGCCCAGGGGCACTGTCGGTGTGCAGTGCAGCTGTCAGAATCCCAGCGGGCCTGTCCGTGCCGGGAGGGGGCTGACACCGCGGGTCGGCTTTCAGGCCGCCTGTCGGTGCTGCGGGAACGTGTGCACTCTGCTGCTCTGAGGGCCCGAGGGTGCTCGCGCTCAGACGACCAGACCAGTCTGTGTTTGCAAGGCGTGTTGCAGGCACACGTTTTAAAACCAAGCTTCATGAAGTTGTTCAAAATATAAGCACATTTTCTAATTCACTGTTTCAGAAGAATGTAAACACTAAATGGGAAGAAATGTTCTAATTAAAATAAGAACTTTCTTTCCCTTAGAAAAAGAATACATTTGGTCACATTTTTTCTTAAATAAATATATATATATTTACTTACAAATATATTTATAAGCATATACCTATATAAATATATATATATTTAGTAGTAAATTAATAAATACTTTTTAAACCAAATGAAACTAGTTCTTATGTCTAATGTCCAAAGACTTGTAAAAGAAAGAAAAGTTCCTCTGTTACGAGGGGAAGTCCCCAGCGCGCTCAGCAGCTGTTTGTAGTCGGACTGACGGGCGACGCTTCTCTGTTGACAGTGTGATCGCCTATTCGGTGATTGTGGGAGCGCTGATGGCAAGCGGAAAAGAAGTATCAGGGAAAATCCCCAAAGGGAAGGTAGGTTGGCCCTGCCCCTGGGTGGGGTACGCCTGGCTGTGTTTAGACCCCAGTGTGCGGGTTTCGTGCGAAGATCCGAGGGTTGAACGGATGCCAGTGGGAGCCTTTCGCCTCCCCATTTGCTCACACTCCTCAATGTCTCTCTTTTTCAGCTAGTTGACTTTGAAGCTATGACAGCCCCTGGTTCAGAGGCCTTCAGCAAAATAGCCAAAAGCTGGATGAACTTGAAAAGGTCAGCACTTGATGAGGGTCAACAAAAGGGTATTGCAACAGAGAGGGAGGAAAGGGACCGCCTGTTACTTTGGGGGCTGCCGCAGAAACCAGGATAGTACTCTTTTCCATGAGTTCCTAGAGAACAGTGAATTTAAAGGTGAAAAGGTTTGGCTGTTGTGTATGATCCCCTAAAGGGTGAGTATGTGGATGGAAATGAATAATGAATAAAAAATAAAGACACTCGTTAGTTGTCGACAGAAAGTCACAGGTGTCTTAGAGATGTGATCAGACACTCGTCTCTCCTGGCTGGCTCACCGTGCGTCCCGAAGGCTGGGGGTCAGTTCTGACGAGTGGATCCGAAAACTGGGCTGAATCCTCCCAGTCTCCCCGCTCCCGGGGGCTGTGCTCTGCCTTTCCAGCTGCACCTTCACTGCTCTCTCGATTCGGAGAAGGTGGCACTTTGTTCTGAATCAGGCGACAAGCGCGTGTGAGTCAGGGAACCCGAACCAGAAATTACCATGGTGCGGCTGGGCCAGCCGTGCGGCGACTCTGGCCTCCCTGGCTCAGGTGTCTGGAAGCACCGTGGAGGAGGGTCAGCGTGGATGGGAAGGAGTGCACAGACGCTTCAGTGGCTAACGAAGGAGAAGCACGTCTCACTATTCGGTCTTGTTGGGCCCTGCTCCTCCCCGTGGTTTCTCCTTTGTAACCACCTTCCCCAGTGGTCTGACTGACGCAGCAGCCACTGTAAGAATTGCTGGGCAGTATGTGCTCTGTTTAAAACAGAGAAGTTCACGTCTGTAGCACAGTCTTCTTCAATCTGTAACATTCCATTAGCGTTGTAATAAAAATTCCTAACAGTTACGCCTTTTCCCAGTACATTCTCGTTTTAGGTTTCCTACTCTACTCGTGGCTTAGTAGGATGACCCTAAGGTCTGAGCTCTCCCTCCTGTTTCTTACACAATGTTACAGGGTTAATCTTTCAACCGGTTTTACAGGAAAGAGTGACACTAGCAACTGACCTTGTGCAGTTACCGCTTTCCTGTGCCCTTAGACTGCGTCATCGCAGCCCATGCCCACAGCAGCTCCGCGAGTTAGCGCCGTCCCTGTGGCTCCAGGTCGGGGAGGGAGCGACCGCAGAGAAATGGCTACAGCCAGTAAGGGACACGAAATGCCCCGAAACCTGTGTCCCCTGATTCCGGTGCAGTGCACACGCTACCACGACATGTGAACAGAACAGTCACGTGGAAACCAGAGCCTCCTGTTTCCCCGGAGACTCTGGTTGAAGCTCTGAGCGGCTCACGCACGAGCCTTCCAGTGCCCCAGTCCTCTGCTCAGAAGGGTCTGTTCCGTTCACGGCGCCTCCTCCTTTTCGTAACAATTGTCCAGCATTATTTACAGAGTGTTGGGAAGGGAATATTGTAATAGGAATAAACATAGCATAAGCTTTGCCTTTTTTGTAAAGTTGCGTTACTGTTCACACGCCATCTTTGTATTTCTCTCTTTCAGCATCTCACCTTCTTATAAGACCCTCCCGGCCGTCTCAGAGACGTTCCCGACGCTACGGTCCGTGATCGAGGTGCTGAACGCCGACTCCTCGCCACGCTGTCTTAAGAAACTCTAGTCACGCTGCAGTATTTATACAAGGGGAGGGCCAGACCTCTTGCTTCTTAAGTTATTTTTAAAATGTGGAATTACAAAGATTAGGTCCTTTATTACTTTTGATACCAGCTTTTGATAGGAATTGAATACTTGAAATCATTGTCTTTCCTTTCTGAACCACCACAGAAATCACGGAGGAGGGTTTTCGGGGGAAAGGCTGTAATGTCCGGGAGTAGAGGCTTGTTCGTTAGCCCGTGGCCTGTCGCTTTCCGTACAAAGTCGTACAGCTCCTTCCTTACAGCAGAACAGTGGACTTCAGACACCAAACATCAATCATTAAAAGGGAAAAAACCAACAACAGCAGTATTTCCATTCCTTTCAAGATCCACATTTTTCCCCCAAGATTTTTGTTTCGTGCACATGGTGCTGGGCATCTTATTTCCAACCCACATGACCTTGGTGCGCGGGTTCTCCGCTGTCTTCGACCCGTGGGAGGCCCGTGGGCTGTCCATGCGGGCCACGGAGCTCACAGCCTGGAGCGCCGCGGCCAGTGGTGCCGACGGTGTTTGCCCGTGACCCAGACACTGAATTACGGAACCATGTTCTTTTTCTTTCTGTTGGAAAAAATAAACAGGGGTGATTTCTCTAAATCACCAGATTTTGACACTGGATTATGTATGTTTTTATTCTGTGAACTAGTTTCACTTTCAGGTATGAGAACATTCAGAAAACGACTGATCGTTCCTTTGAGACAGGGTAAATGACCATGAGTCAAATGGGATCATTAAACTATTGCCATTTTCAAATCGGTTTCGTTTTTCTTTGATTTTTTTGTAAGAGTCGAACTATTCACTGCTCTCTGATACTCAGTTTGTGGGTAGGATTCTTGCACAGCATTGCAGGACGACACTGCGAGGTGTCGGTTAGCTCTGGGAGTTAGCACTGCTGGGCATTAGTGGGTTACCTGCGCAGCTCACGGCGTTTGATGGGGGGCAGCGGGTAGGGGGACTCGCCCTTTGGACAGACGCTGCTCTGGGCACTGGCGTGGGCTTCCCAACAGCCGCCGAGATGTGGCTCATGCCCTGCTGTCTGCTGACAGCCCGTGGAGGCGGAGGGGAGAGTGATTACATGGTTGGACACGCCTCATTTCACAGACAGATTTTCCCCCGCAGTCCGTGTTCTCCCGAGACGAGGGCCGCAGGCGAGGGAACAGAGGCTCTGGGAAGTCAGTGACCCTCCAGGGTCCCCAGCTGTTGAAGCTGGGTGCCAGGGTTCCAGCTGGTCCTCTCTGACCCCAGGGCCTGTCCTGGCCCCCGTAGTTTGGGGAGACCAAAGATCCCATCCTCAGGATCTTGTCAAGACTTAGAAAACGTAGCACTGTGCCACGCAGGCCCACGCAGGCCCCCCCCCACGCCCCCCGCCAACACCTCCCTGTCACCTACACACCCTGGCCACATGCTCCTCCTTTCTTACCGTCAGCTTCCCCCGGGAACCGTGCAGTCAACTGGGCGCCGTCTACTAGAACTTTCTGGGGTGGCGGGACAGTCTTATATCCACCTTTCCAGTGTGGTAGCCACCACCTGCCACAGGTGGCTCCCGACCACTTGAAACGGGGCTGGTGGGACTGAGGAGCCGAGTTTCTGATTTGGTGTGAGGTCATTTACCTGTAGATGGCCACGTGGAGTTAGTGGCTATTGCATGGGACAGCACAGTCTAGAGGGTCCCTGAGTAGGCTTTGGTGTTTTTCCATGGAAACGACCCCGAATCACATTCTACTGCTCGTTAGTGTCACGAACTTCACGTTACAGGCTTGTCGGAGTAGCTAAGTTTAGCTCGATTTGTAAGATTGCTCCTATGAATCCAGACACTCAAACTTTCAGACGACTGAAAAAAAGATCCTCTGGAATAAAACGTGCTAGTAAACTAGGAACTTTTTATGTAGAAAGTATGTGAGGGGCAGGAAACCAACCTCCAACTCTAAAACTTACCTTCCAATATTTGGAAGTAAGACTCGTACAGACCGGAACAGAGATCAGCGGACTCACCTGGAGAAACCCGGGGCGTGCAGACCAGGAAAGGGGGCCGTGTGTGCGGACGCACCCTAAGGTGTCCGTAGCAGAGCTGCTATTTCCTTGCCCCAGGGTCCATGCGTCCCCCCGCTGCTCCCTGTCTCACAAATGGCATCCTCCGGCCAGCAGCTCCGGCCAGCAACCCGGGTGGGGTCCGAGTCTGCACTCCCCTACTCTCCAGATCGCCACCACTCAGCTCCTCGTGAGATCTGGCCCGGGCTGCCTCTACGATGCCCCAGGGGGTTCACGTCTACCCACCATCGCTGGCAACCCCCATCCCGAGGTTTTTAAGTTTAACTTAATTAAACTTAAACGAATACAAATGCTTGTTCCTCTGGCTGCTTGCTGCATTCCAGGTGCCTTCCCACCGGGCAGGGCGTTCTGTGGGGCGGAGCTGCACACAGACGGCCCCTACGCACCTCCGTGTCGGACAGAAGTCAGAGTGGGAGTCCGGGGGTTTTAGGTGGGAGTCCAGGTTTCAGAGGGCGGCCCAGGGAAGACATCCGGGTTATGAGTTATGATGGTCCGTACAAGTTGGGTAGGCACGTGTATCTGAAAGGAATAATACCGCTGAGATTGAATACGACTTACAAGCTCTGATTTCTACCAGTAAGAGAGTATTTCACCTGTGCCAGGTCACCGTGATCCAGGCATTTCTGGTTTTGAACAGCCTTCACTTCCTGGTCACACAGGCCCCCTTTGCCTTTAGGAGATGGCCCTACGCCCTGAGCCCGGTCTCTCAGCTGCCTGCAGCCCTGGGTGCCGGTTGCCACCCCCTGCAGTGCCCAGGTTGCTGTCCCTACTACATGCACTAGTAGCTGCCAGGCTCCTCTTTCTCCTGGTGGGGGCGCTGTTCAACAGAGCATGCACACTGCCCATGCCGCTGGCCCTTTCCCGTCCACCCGGCCCTCAGTACTCCAGGGCCCGTGGCTGTCCACTGGGCACCCCTGTTCCTCTCTGCTCCGGGCCACACTGGGCTGGGGCCCTCTCTGCCAGGCCTGCCGCCATCTTTCCCGGGGAGCGCTGCCCTTTTGGAGCAAACGTGTTTTGAACACCTGTTGGCATTTTTCTAAGTGCTGTACAGTATTACCTCATTCAGTCCTCTCGGGAGCCCTGGTAGCTGGGCACTAGGGTGCTTCCCACTTTGGTGGCTCTGATGGGTGAGGAGTGACTTACCTGTCACAGCCTTGAACACTGCGCACGAGCTCGCCACGCAGATGTCGGTACACAGTGGGCGGGGGAGGTGGTGGGCTGTGGGGGTGGCTCCGGCACCTGGGCCCTAACCCCAGAGTCCTCCACTTGCTACATCAGTCTGGCAGACAGCGTGTTGTCACGGGGACCCATGGCTTCCGGCCACCTGGCAGGTGGAAATGCCACCCTGGCATTAGAGGGTCTCCCGGTCACCATCCGTCAGGGGCCAGAAAAATGGCTTGTTCTTCAGCGCAACTCTGGAGGCCTCCTAAGAGTGGACACGTTTGTCAAGGCCTACGGTGACCTCAGCTGAGACCAAGAACTGTGGTGTGGCTTCTTAGGCTCTGAATTTAAAATAATACGTCTCTGTCCAAATGTAGATTCCGAATCACTCTTTTATTTAGTAGGCTTAATGGGTCTGGAACAATCTGGACACGCGAACCAACCCCTAAATTACTGCTTCGGTGCAGAAGTAACTTTTGAGGTGAATATAGCACCTTCTGCTTCATGTAAATACAGGGTCCATCACCAATAATGCCCCCTTTTTATTACAAAATCTTTATTACAACATCATAAGCATGTAATTCTGTAACATAACAGTATCACACTCAAGCACACTACAGGACATTTCAGATGTAAATGTTCAAATTAAAACTATAAATTATCACACCCATATCATTACCCTACTGACCACACTCAGGTAGGCCTTCTTCCTGCCGGGCCCTGTATGTACGTGTTAACTATCCATCCCGTTTCAAAGGTGTGGAGTGACGCATACTTGCAACATGAAAGGATAACATGAGTGGGGGAACCAGTTAACGTGTTTGAAATGTGTTCTCTTTTTTTTAGATTTTATTTAGTTATTTTTAGAGAGGGAAGAGAGGGAGAAAGAGGGAGAGAGAGAAACATCAATGTGCGGTTGCTGGGGGTCATGGCCTGCAACCCAGGCATGTGCCCTGACTGGGAATCGAACCTGCGACACTTTGGTTCGCAGCTCGCACTCAATCCACTGACCTACACCAGCCAGGTTGAAATGCGTTCTTAAACATGTTTTCTATACATACCTTTCAGTGTTTATAGCACTTGAGAACTTACAGCATTCTCAGGCCACATAGGCGAGCTCCTGCGATTTGTCTCGGTGGAACCAGGACAAAAAGAGATGAGTGGCTGCCCGAGGTCACATGGGTGGGGCTGATCGCTGCAGTGGGCCTCAGTAAACAGCACAGTCAATCCTCTTGCACAAAAACTCCTAACAGCGCCCCCCACAGGCCTGCCTTTTCTCAGCTGAATAGCCCCTTCATTGTGCATCCCCTTCCTCTTTGTGTGTCTGCCTCCGCCTACTGCTTCTCGGAATGAAGCACTCACGTGCGGAAACCACAGCCCAGAGGTGGTCTGGCCAGTGCAGGCTGTGCAGGCATATTGTACGTACAAAAATGCACACCTCGGTGTGCATGTTGTGGATGAATTGTCACAAACCCAACACACGGTTATAACTCACATCCAGAACCCAGAAGCTCCTACAAATGTACATAAGTGTGCCTACATCAATATTTACCAAGTTTTATGTAGAGCAGTTTTTTCCAAAAATTGGTCCAAACAACTTTTTTTCAAAAATTCTTTTATCCTAACAATTGACATTATATTTCCGTTTGTGATTTGAAAAGCGTATTGTCTATAAACACCTGCATCTTACGTTCCTTTACTTACTAGTACAATCGTGGCTTTTGCAAACAATCTTCACCCATCCGTCCCCATGCTGTTTGCCCATTTGATTCCTCTCTGTGTCTCCTCCCGGCCTCCCTCCGCCCCCAGTCAGGGTGGCTGATGCCCTCACGTGGCTAACACGTATGTGGTAGCATTGCTGCAGCCCCCACTCCCCATAGGGCCTGTGCTGGTCACATGATATGGCCAGGAGGTACTGAGATTATTCCCACACATTTCTAAAAGGTTCTGAGCAATCACCATGCCCCAGATAAAAGAGGAAAGCCATCTTGTCCGATTCCCCCCGTCACACGGTTAAGAATGCAGCGGCTCTTACAGAGCGAGGTGTCTCTTCCCAATAGCGTCCTTCCTATTGTGTCCCGGCTCCAAAGGTCCTCCTGACTGGTGGGTGTGGGTGACAGCTGCATGCAGCCACTTTTCAGACAAGTAAGTCTGTGTTTTACTCGTATTTCTGTCGAATTTTGCTTTGTAGACTTTGAGACAATGTACATATAAAATTGGAGTTATCTTACTAGTAAATTGAACGTTTTTCAATATAAAGTATCCCTGTATCTCTTAATGGTTTTTGCCTTAGTGTCTGTCTATTCCATCGACATTACCTAGCTGTAACACCTTATTTTTATACTCTTGATTTTTTCCTGTTTATTCCAGTTTTTATTCTTTTTCTCCCCTCTCTATTCTTTTGAGATAGTGGTTTTTGTAATTATTTTTTTCCTCACCAGGATTTTGGAAACTGTATACTTTTTTCCTATTCTTTGAGCAGTTACCCGAGAAATTGTAACAACATAGAGTTCTTTACACTGGCAACTGGGTGGACATTGAATGCTAGAATTGCAAACTTTTATATGTAAAACTTGAAATTATATTTTAAAATGAAATAAAAAATTCAGCTTTATTTAAAGAAGTTTTAAGTTTGATATCTATATAATTTATATATTGTCTTTGATTCTATTAAATAATGTCACAATAAAAAAGTTTTCAGAAACAAATAAAGTTTAAAACATTTTTACATTTACTTTATATTTTGTGAAAATATATTTAAATTTTGTATATGTTGACTTTAACTATATCTTACTTTTTAATCCTTTGGGTCATTAGTAAACCACACACATTACGTGAAAACCCCGACTACAACAACATTAGTGATTTTGCTGAAATGAAGTCAAGAAGGATAATTTTATGGAATTAATGACTTGTGAGTCATGTGTTTCCTTATTACTCAGGCAGACTTCAAAGCCCATGAGAACACCCAGATGTGTGTGAGATGATTAAATCCAGTTGTCATTCCTTTTTGCCAGCTTTGCAAAACATAAAACCAACCTATGGCCTTACACGTATTTAGCCCCTTTTATTGTTGTGAAATGTGTTAAGGTAGGAGGAGGAACAGAACATATAGTGTTTGACGATGGATTTATAACTTCCCAGTGTTTGAACGTATGGTGTGTCGGCTTCTATCTGTGCTCCTGCTCTGGGGCCCTCGGAATGTCGGGGCCGGGCTGGCGGGGCTGGCGGGGCTGGCCTCTGTCGCCCCCTTCAGCTGCTCTCGCTGTCTGAGCACTGCGTGCCCACTGGTGGGTGCAGGACTACCACTCGCCCTAGGTCTGCCTCAGGCACCCGAAGACAGGCCACTGCTCTCACTTCCAGCCCCAGAATCTCCGGGAAAGAACGCTGATTGGGCCACTTTCGGTCAGGTGACCACTTAGGCCCACGAATCGTAGCCCTAGGGTAGAGTCACATGATACTCTATAACAACAACGAAAAGGGGATGGGCAGTCTGGGCTGATGATCCCTGACCTGTCCAATACATTTTGATAAAATGTGCTTGTTTTGTTCAGCAGACCTCTCTTAGTGGTTTTGGTTCACGCATTTACTAAAAGAACCTTTTTTTCTTCTTGAGCATAATTTCCAGAGGCAAACTAGGTTACAGGAAGGATGGCCACACACTGCAGTTTGCTCAGAACCGTCTCGATGGACACCCATTGTCCCATTGTAATTGCTAACAGGGCCCCTTTTCATTCCAGGGTGCTCTCTTAGATGACAGTTCACACAGTGTCCCTGACTACAAGGGGTCTTTTGTTCAGTGAGTGTGAAATTCATTCGCATGCCTGTTTGGCCAGCACGGTCCTGTCCTCTGAGACCCAGCTGGCCATCATTCGATTGCAGCAACTACTGGAGGCCGAGCAGCGTTCTACACGCTGGAGGTCCCGTGGGCTGAGAAATCCCGTCCTGGAGTTGCTCACAGTTGCCCACAGCTGCTCACAGGCCTGTGGGGAGACAGCATAGGAGTCAGGTCACTGTAATACAGCCTGAGAAATCTGGCAGGAACAGCAGACGGGGAACAGAAGAGGGCAGAGGAGCTCTGCCTGAGGCAGACCCAGTGGTGGATGAAAATCCACGTTGGCCTGGCTGGCATAGCTCTGGATTGAGCGCCAGCTGCAAACCAAAGTGTCGCAGGTTCGATTCCCAGTCAGGGCACATGCCTGGGTTGCAGGCCATGACCCCCAGCAACCGCACATTGATGTTTCTCTCTCTCTCTCTCTCTTTCTCCCTCCCTTCCCTCTCTAAATAAATAAATAAAATCTTTTTTAAAAATCCATGTTGGACCAGGTGACAGGAACCTCAGAGTTGTCGATGTTGGCATATTGGAACAAACCTCTTACTTTTATTAGCTACGTAACCCGATGCTCAGAAGGTCATTATTGCAGAGACGACTGCTGAGGAGGGCAAACCACACCCAGGGTGCCTTTCCAGTGCTGGCGTTGGCCACCTCACCCTTGGGTCCATCTCAGAGTAGGGGTGTCAGGGGCACACAGCCAGGAGAAGGAGGCAGGACGTGGTTGTGCCACACACGGGGTTGCCACAGTGTCCTCAAGTCCCTGGCGGAGGAACCCGCGAGACTCCACAGATGGGAATCCTCTGAGGAAGGCCCACGGAAGGCTGTTAGGTGTCTGACCAGGAGATCCGGGTCCCCAAACCAGCCCTGTGTCCTCTCACTGAGCAGGTCACTTAACCTCTCTGGCCTCAACTTACCTGGAAAACGGAAGCGTGAGCCTACGCAATCCCGTGTTCCTCCAGCTTTAACATTTTTATTTCTTGGGTAGTAAGCCAACTACAAATTCTTAAATCATCCCTAATTAGCCAGTTTGACTTCTCAAATTCAGGGAATTCAGGGAAACAAATGAGAGCCAACTTAAAATAGTTTCTCTTTTCTATGTGCATCTGATCTAAGCTCCGAGACTTCTGCACTGACAAAACACCTTCTCAAATGGCCTCTGTGTTTTAAAGCCCACGTGGCAGATGCGGGGGAACCAACCCCAGAAAACCGGCCGCTAGAATAACACAGTAAGGTCTGACTGCCCCCAGACCAGACCAGACTGTGTTGGTCATAAGGGCCCGAAATAATTTCACAGCCGAAACTTTGCTCTTTCCCCCTCCTCCCTCAGAGAAGACAAGTGAAACTCAGAAGCACTCTGAGGAAAGCCTCTTTAATCCCCGACTCTGTCTTTGGTGTCAGGCGTGAGAGGCGTCGTGTGCGGCTCTGACTCACCACCCGCCCGCTCGTCCCTGCAGAGGAGCGAGAAGGGGGCCAGCTGGCCCTGAGGAGCTGCCTCCTCGCGCTGGCGCTGGCGGAGCCCTTATCTGCCCGGTCTAGGGTTTCTTCCTGCTCGGTCCCTCTCCCCCGCTCCCTATCTCCTTGTCTATCTCTTGCTTCGGGCTCTCTCTCCCCACCCCCAACTGTAACATCTTGTCCTGTGCTGCTTGGCCATTTGTGTTTCTTTTCTGAACCGCCTTCGTGATCTCCAGCCATCGCTTTGGATTTACTCAATAGTTGAAACACAGTGAGCATAAAAATGATGCACGAACCCTGAGGTGACCCCACCCGGCTTCAGAAAACATCGCCCATGCAGTGGGTGCCCTCCACGTACTCGCATCAGTATCCCTAGTCATCCCCGGGAGGTAAACTTGACCCAGAGTCTTGAGGTCACGTGGCCCATGCATCTCTTTATATTTTTACTACACATACATGTTTCTCTACTAGTTCTTTTTGCTGATGGCTGTATCTGCAGAAACTTACACCATTAGAACACAGGACCTGTAGAGCCATGCTTTCAATGAGATAGCTTCAACCTTAGAGCTCACCACCTGGTCCATTTTCTCGATCATGAATGTAGACAATTTTTAGCTAGGGGAAAACGTTGGTGACTGTGGCAAAAAGGTGGCTATCGGACTATCACATAGTAGACAAGGGACATGTCTACCTAACAGAGATGACTGAGAGCTGGGGCTATGAGCCTCTGCTCCGTCCTCCTTCCTCAGTGTTGCCAGTGGCCTTGCAACGAACGCAAGGACCACGGTGGGCTGCAGAACTCTGCTTCCAGAAGCCTGTCTGTCTGTAGCTCACCCACTCGCCCCCTCCATGCACCAGCAAATGTGAACAGAGCACCCGCTGTAGGTGCCCAGCACTGAGCTGAGTGCTGGGGACCAAGACTGGGGTGGACTTGGGCTCTGCCCACCCGCAGCTGGGTACAGGAGACATACGAGGAAACCGTGACGACGGTTTGGCATGGTGGGGCGTTTCCCTGGGCCGGTGCTGCACCGAGCACTCACGAGTCGTCTCATTTAGTGCTCACCAGAGACAGAGGCGCAGGGTGGGAAACACAATAGCACCTCTGGGCGGATGGAGGCGCAGAAAAGAAGAAACTGAGCTAAGATCGCACAGCCAGCAGCGCTGGAGCCGGGATTGGAGCCTTGGCTTCCGGTCCAGAGGCTGTGTCTTCGCCACCTCCGACAGCTGTCCCTGGAGGAACTCGGCCGGAAATCCGCAGTGACCGCCAGGGAGAGAGGGCCCGCGACGGGGTGCCAGGTGCCAGGCAGGGGAACCTGACCGCTTCTCCGAAACAGGTGTGGTGGCAGGGCTCCACGGGATGCCCCGCAGAGCACGGGGGACCTCTTCTCTCCTGTGCAGACAGACGGACAGATGTGTCAGGCTCTGCCCTGACAGAAACGTCTAGTCTCAATTTCCTGTCATTAATTTGGCGTGGGAGCATCATACATAAGCTACTCTTAAAGCCCCGGGGAAAAGGCTTCCACCTACTTGCTAACCCTGGGCAGCAGAGAGATCCCACGTTTGGGAAATGGGGCGGTTCTGGCGCGGTGTCACTTTGCACACTCCCGAGGGGCCGACAGCTGCAGAGGGACTTCTTTGAAAAGGACCGCGATGAGCCCTGGCCGGGTGGCTCAGGTGGTCGGAGCATCCTCTGTGCACCAAAGGGTTTCAGGTTCCATCCCTGGTTGGGGCACGTATGGGAGGCAGCTGATCAATGTTTCTCTCTCTCTCTCCCCTCCACCCTCTCTCTTTCTCTCTCTCCCCCGCTCCCTTCCTCTCTCTAAAATCAATTAAAAAAACATATCCTGCCCTGGCTGGCGTAGTTCAGTGGATTGAGTGTGGTCTGCAAACCAAGCATCGCAGGTTCGATTCCCAGTCAGGGCACATGCCTGGGTTGCAGGCCATGGCCCCCAGCAACTGCACATTGATGTTTTTCTCTCTCTCTCTCTCTCTCTCTCTCTCTCTCTCTCTCTCTCTCTCTCTTTCTCTCTCTCTCTCTCTCCTCCTTCTCTAAAAATAAATAAATAAAATCTTAAAAAAAAAGTATCCTCCGGTGAGGATTAAACAAAGAAAAAGGAATGTGGAGAAGCCGCCTGCATTGTGTGGTCCAGCCAGGCCCTCATCGAACACAGGGGCTCTTCCCCTGGTCTGGCTGCACTTTGCCTCGGGTAACGTCAGAGTGCCCGGCGAGTGAACAGACAGCTGGGGAGAAATCATGAGAAGCCAGGCACCACGTGGATAAAAGAGCACGTCCTGGAAGGTTCGAGCGTGAGGGCTGGTGCCCAGTGGGGTGGTAACCCCTGTGGGCCCTGCTCTGGGGGCGGCTGCCGCTGGCTCAGAAGCTCCGAGGAACCCTGCCTCGGCCTTTCCGTTTCTCTGGCGCGACCCCGGGCCAGGAAACGAGGGCTTAACACTCAGTGCTCGAGCGAGCTTAGGTGACAGCCACGGACCCCTGGGTCGTCCGCCTCTGCAAATGGACTTGAATCACTGCAATTTACAGGAACAGCTCTGTTTTAAATTAGTCGGGAAAATTACCCTTGCCTCTGCCTGCTAACAGGAAAATTCCACTTGTACTCTGAGTCCCGGGCTACACGCATCAATCCTGAGGACAGCGTGCACCCGGTACATGCAGGCTGAGGCTCTATTAATACCCTGCAAATGAGTGTGCTTGCCTCGTTCCCTTTGGTAGCCCTTAATATTAAATGGGGACCTGCTTCCTAGCAAGAGCTCTGCCCCCTAAAGAGCCTCGGTACCAAAATTCAAGAAACTTACAAGGTGGATGTGATTTTTCTGGAGGAAAGCTTGATAAATATGTAGCAAATTCCTCAAACCTGTCCCTCCTTTGTCATTAGGTAGAGCCCTCTGGGTGGCGAGAAGCAGAAGCCCAGACAAGCTGACTGAGGCAAAGGGGGGGTTTCCTACAAAGCCACAGGCCGGTCCTACTTCATGCAGCTGGACTCGGGACAGGACCACGAGCCAGGGGGCAGCCGTGGAGAAGCCAGTACATCTGTGTTCTCTCCCTCCCAGTCATCTTTTGAGAGAAGAGGAGTCTCTCTTTCAATCCCTGCTGCTCAGAGGTTGGCTGACCCCTGCCTGTCTCAGCCCCAGTTTCAGATTCCTGAGTAGAGGGGGCTCTGCGTAGCCCGTTGCCAGAGCGATGATGCCCCGGCACCAAACCAGGACCAGCCACTCGGGGAGAGGCGGGAACGGTTCCAAGGGAAGGGAGTTTTCCTGAGGACCTTATTTATGCCATTTGCACGAGTCCCAGCATGGAGACTTGGTTGACTAAATTATGAACTCCCTGACTTGGGAATATGGTATCACTGTTAAAATCATGGTTCAGAGTATTTAACAAAATTAGAAAAATGTTTGCAATAGAGTGAAGTGAAAGGACTCTTTTGTGGTTCCATATAAGTTTTAGGGTTGTTCTCATTCCGAGAAGAATGCCTTTGGTATTTCAGTATGGCGTTGAACCTGTAGATTGCTTTAGGCAGTAAGGACACTTTGACACATCGATCTCTCCAGTCTGTGAACTAGCTCCACCCTCCCATCCACAAGCCACGACGCACAGAAGGCCTGGCATTCTCTCTCTCTGACTCTGGTTTAGGGTCGTGTCGACGTTGTGCAATAGTGGAGTCCATCCACCTATTGGTTATTGATGCAGGAACGTGACGAATATTTCTGACATGTAGCTTTCTTGACCCCTCTGGTCTCTTATGATGTTTCCAAATCAGCTTGATCCGAGTTCTCTGTATTTCTGGGGATTTAGCCTGATAATGCTTCTAGGGGCCAGAGGGAGGTCACCTGGGCTTTGTGGGGCGGTGACAGCCTGCAGGTGATCGACCAGCAGGGAGAGAGGACAGGGTGGGGGGAGGCCCCTGGGGGAGCTTGTCTGCAGGGGCACGTAGCCACGGTGTGGCCCTATGGCCTCCGTGAAGTCACTCGGCTGTTGTTGGGGCCCCTTAACTGTTGTCCTTACACCACAGTCACTACCTGTGTGTGCTGGTGTCTCCACCGTGCTGGTGGCCTGGGCACTACAGCCACTGCAGTTTAGAGGAGAGGAGACCCGGTGAAGGTCAGCGGATGGATCTAAACCAAACTTACCGGGATGGGTCAAGTTTGGACAGGGGGACCCACGGAAGACAGGCTTTCTAAGCCCATGGACAGATGGGCACAGAGGACGAGCACACCTACCGGAACCTTTGGTGATGTGCTGGGAGGGCGGAGGCCGGTGAAGGCCAGAGGCAGCTCGGTTCAGGCCTAGAGTGGTAACACAGAGGGGCACGCCCCCCTGGAGGGCTGGGGAAGGAGGAGGAGGCCCGCAGAGGTGTGTGGGGCCATTGGCGGGGAGTGGCTTGAGGTAGACAGGGGTCAAGTTCACGGACCCTAGCACACATATTTCACATTTCCATCGTTCAGTAACATCTCTCTGGGTTGGAGCAGGGGAATGACTCACGGTGCTTGGCAATTCTTATGTATCTGTTACACAAACATTATTTTCACAGAAATTAAAAAACATAAAATACAGTCCATGCAACTTAACAGACAACAGTTTTCAATTTTTTCATAATTTTTTTCCATTCTTTATAGCCTCTTGGCATATTTTGATGGTTTTCAGGTAAAAACAATTCAAGGACATAGACTGAATCCGAGCAGGGGCAAGCAAGAGAGTGAAAAGATTAAGATCCCCAAAAGTCGGTCTTTATAACTAACTGGGGTTTTACCCAAGTCCCCGAGCTGGGCTGGTGACAGGTGACAGGACAGGCGTGCGTCTCCTGCCAAGCACAGGGCTCCGGTGATGCCACTGAACTCCCCTGGGAGCCGGGATGACCATCTATCTCAGCGGGGGGGCGTTCACTTGTCCTCACCGCCTGACGCGGCTGCCAGGAGCCCGTTGAACACATGTCGGGGCAGAGGAAGGAAACTTACATTCCACATCTGGGAGTGTTTAGAAGTCCAGAACAGATTGTTTAGAGGAGGAAAGGGAGGAATTCCCTTCACGCACTTTTCAATCGATAAATCATTGCCATGTACTTTTAGACCGTCCCCTCCCAGACACTTCTCTCTCCCTTTCTCTCTCTCTCTCCCTTCTCTCTCCCTCTCTCCCCCTCTCTCTCTCTCTCTCTCTCTCTCTGACTTTATATGAATTTGAAGCCATTTCTACGTTGTCTTAGTCCATTTGGGCTGCTATAGCAATAGTACCACAGGCTGGGTGACTTAAAACAACAAACATTCATGTCTCACAGTTCTGGAAAGCGGGAAGTTCAAGACCAAGGCACGGGCGGACCTGGAGTGTGGGGAGGGTCCCCTTCCTGGTGTGCAGGTAGGCAGGCCCTTACGTGGTGAAGAGCAAAGCGAGAGGCGAGCTGCCTCTTGTCTGCTCACACGGGCGCCATCCCCAAGGCCCCCCTTCCAGAGTACCTTCACGCTGGGAGTTGGGCTTCAACTATCGATTTGGGGGGCACACGGCACACAGTCCCTGATACATGTATGCTGTCAAACATACTGGCCTTGCTCTTCCCTGGACACCAGAGTCTACCTGAGATCAAACTCTAAGGGGACAAACTGTCTCATTTGTGCCCCCTTCCCTGCTTTCAGGTGCCCGTGACCTTGAAGCCTTCGTGGAGGGGGCGCCTTTGAGCTTGGTATTTCCCTATTTGGGGATCTCGGGGTGGGGATTTCAGGTGAAGGGGAAAGAGAATGAGCCACAGTTGTTTATGTTTTTCACAGAGGACGCCAAGCCTCAGACGCCTCCCTAAATGTAAACCTCGGGCAGCCAGCAGGTGTTTGTCGTCGTTTTCAAGGGGCCTTTTAGCATTTCTTGTAGAGCAGCTAAGCCGGTCATCTGTGCTGCTTACGCTCACACCTGCCCGCACTTGGTGACAGACCGTCCTTGTCTCCAAGTTCTCCCTACAGTTGGAAACATAACCCAACCCCTCACAATGTTCAGAGCACGTGTCCTGCCAGCGGTAAATCTGTGAAGTCATCCTGTCTTTCCACCCTTTCTCCTTGCCTCGGTCGTGCCTCCGATCCCGTCGGGTGCCGGCCGGTCTGCAGAAGCCAGGTTTGCTCTGGTCCGCTGCCCGTCCCCTCTGGGCGTGGGAGTGAGGGGCAGAGACCGGGCAGGGCGGCATCTGGAATAACCAGTCACAGCTGTGGGGATGAGTCATCGTCCTCGGGGAGTCTGCCTGCATCCGAGCGGAGAGGCCTGTCAGGAAGGCTGTCCCCCGGCCCACTGCCCTGCCATGTCACCACGAGACGGCCTTCCCCGTGCTGCCGTCTACTTGCCACAGTGCCTGGAATGTCGCCATGAGCTTCAGCGATCGGCTGGCAAAGTGTTAGAGAGGTGGCCGCTGGGGTCCGAGAGGCAGGGCTGGGGCGTCTGCCCTGCGGTTCTCCGTTACCTCGAGGGGTGTCTCCGTGGGGGACCGGGCTCGCAAACTCTGTTTGGGGAGACAGATTCATTCCGCAGACACGTGACCTTCCTTCCGCTGTATTGCGGGCACTTTGGGATGGGCAGCAGAAAGAGGAGGAGCCCTGTGCTGACCTTCAACTAAGAAGCCATTCACAGACTCGGGGACTTGTCCTGCAGAGCCAGCTGAAAGTCACAAAGTCACAAAGTCGGAGGGAGGGGCTTTCCCAGGTGTCACCTCCCTCTCATTTGACCTGTCACCTTAGAAGGCTGGCGCAGTCATCCCCATCTTAGAGATGGAGAAATCGGGGCTCAGACAGGTACTTAGCAGGAGCTTTGTGTGAGCCCCTTGGCCCCCCTGGGGGTGAGTAGGTGCCTGGTGACACTGCCCCACTTCAGGTGCACCCTGCTCCATCGCCTCTGGGCTTTTGTCAGAAGCTGTTGAATCTGTCACCCCCAGGTCTGCAGAGGAGCCCCAGGGCAAACTTCCGCCCTGGGGGATGGCCTTGCTGTTTGCCTCTCTCTCTCTCTCTCAGTAGGTTTTTTAAAAAATGGGGCGGAGCGACAGAGAGGAATTCTAAGGCAGCAGCTGTTAGCTGAGGTGTCGATGGTAATGGAGGTGTCGGGCACCATCTTGGGTTTTCAGGGATTATACTGAAAAAACTAGAGCTGTGTTTCACCAGTGAGTGACCTGAGGCTTTAATAAACACAGCCATAGACCCAGTTTATTAATAATAATCCAGTAATTAACCTTATGCACATAAATTAATGTTAGAGAGTTAACAAAAGACAAACGACCTTGGTTGTTTGAATCTCAAATCCATCTCAGACGATGAAGGGTGGTAGAGGATAATCTCAGGTGAGTTTTTCTCCTTTTCATGCCCCAGTTTACTTATCCGTAAAAATGGGATAATAATGCCGACTGTGTAACATTCATTCACTCATCATTCATCCAATAGCTATTGAGCCCTTACTGGGAACCAGGCGTGATTGCTCCCAACAGTGAACAAGACGGATAAGATTCTCCCTGTCGTGGAGTTTACATTCTGCTGGGGACTCGAGACCACTTCTGAGAAGAACTGAAACGGCACTCGCAGAGGGAGAACCCCACAGCTGAGGACACCGGAGACTGTGTCACCCTCACCCCAAGCACCTGCTGTGGTGTCCCCGTGATCCCTCAGAAAAGCATTTCAGGAACCTACACTTCCTTCCAGAAGCGCTGACCTGGCGTGGAACACCCATCGCCCATCACCGGCAGATCTCGTGAACATAACCCCGAGTTCTCTCTGTCTCTCGCCTTTCCTCCTCTCCCCGTAGTGCTTACTGGGAAGCAGCAGGTGCCTCGATGAAATGTTGATGAGGACAGGAGTGCGTTTTGGACCACTGCAAGGCTTAGACACGTTTCCGGGGGTCAGGGACCACGTGCTAGTCTCTTCGCGTTGTGAGCAGCGTCCACTGACTCCATCACACCCCCGAAGGACAAGTAGACTGACTCCATCCAAATCCTTGCTTGAGAAGAAACTGAACCTACGACTAAAAGGCCAAAGAGGGAGGTAACGAGCATTTATTTGAGACCCCAAAGAATAGCTATTTGGGCAGCAGGGATTCAGGCAGAACCCCCAAATGGTGCTCCAATCAGGAGGCCAAGGTCAGGGGAACTTATGAGAAACGGAAGGGAAACACTTATGTTAATAGAAGGGCATTTCTATTGGTGCAGATAAGCTAATGTGATGGCAACCATTCTACAGAACGTTCTTCATTTTCAGTCTGGTCATCGTGATATTTTCTTCCTTGTTACCTTTGCGAACGGTTGTTAGGGATAAATGCTGCTCCAGGTCCAGTCCAAAGCCATTCTGTCCTGTTTTAACCTCCGAGGGTTTGAGGACTAGAGTGTGCGGGGCCGTGGCTCTGGGGTGGCAGCTCCGGCTGCATTTTAAAGGGGCCCTGTTCACATCAGTGTTTCCAGCTCTTACACTGGGACCATCCCATTACTTTACCTGGTTACACATTTGGAATTTGTCTATTTTTATTTCTTCCCTGGAGTGCATCAGTATGTATTTTCATTTCCCCCCAATTCCAGTCAAGTTATCTGTCAGGGCCCTGGGTTTCTCATAATCTGGAAGTAATTTTCTTTCAGTTACCCCTTATCTTCCAGATCATGGACTTGAACATACTTTGGCTGATGTCCTTGAATTATATCATATCACATTTACTATTATGACTTCTCTGGTAATAAATTATCTTTGATCTGAAAAAAAAACAATCGGGTCGTGCTTTTTGGAAAAGCAACATTTGTTGTTTGCAACTGTTTTGAAAAAAACACATGGGACCAAGTTTCCAATAGCGCACAATCTTTCATGTGTGAATATCAAAGCAAGTTCAAAGATGCTAATTACATTTCAAGAATGCACGTTCAAATACCAGTCACTACTGAGCAAGCACAGGGGGCGGAAATCCTCAGGACTCGGGATAGTGCACTGGACCTACGCAGCGACTTCCGTTGAGAACCACAGTGCCCAGAAGCCCTTCTCACCCTGCGGCTTCGCACACAGTCCTTCACATACCGTACGATCCAGGCTTTTTTTATCTGGTGGCTTTTCCCACTCCTTCCCTCCAACATGCTGATAACGGTGTTGATAGCAATGTCTCTTATTATAGAGCTCCTCACATGCATGACATTCCACAAATGCTTTCTTAGACTCTCTGGGCCAGAAGATGATAAGACCATTCCACATTTAAAACAGAACTTCTCGAGGTATGTCTCAGATGTGTTCAGAATTATCCAAGTGTTATTCCGAAGGGGAAGTAGCAACTGACATGAGGTGTTTTTTTTGTTTTAAGAGAGGATGCTTACATCTCCTCTGAGACCTGTCACAGTCTTGTTCAAATCAGCCAGATGGTAAAGCGGGTGGGGGGGGGGGTGTAATTTTAGTGATCTGGGGCACACTTCCCAAGGACCGGCCTGGCCCCACTGTTGGCATGGCGCTCTTCTCTGCCTGTGAAAATTTGCCGCCTCTCTTCGCTTGCTTTGCAAACGTCCAGCTGCTGAGAGTTCTGACGTCTGAGATTCCAAAACAAACCTTGCCACTTTATTTGTGTCCCCAGAGAAAGGAAAGGCCAAGCGGCGTCTTGGGGACGACCTCTTCACCAGAGGGGGCAAAACGCACTGCAGGTGTTCCGGCCGTGCGCCTCGGCACCGCCTTCTCCACCGACGGAATTTTGGGTTGCCGAGTGGTTCATTTGTCTCCTGTCCCTTTAGGACGGGGACTAATTTTCTTTTCATCCCCCTGTGACGAGTCCAGGCTCCCCAGGTCGTCCCCTCGGACCCCCCCTCACCCCACCCCCCGGCCTAGCCCTCCTCCGTCACCTCTCGGACGCTGGCCCGGTGTGTCCGGGCGGCTCAGGGAAAGGACGCGGACGGCTCCTCCGGGAAAGGGGCAGGGGGAGAACTGGCGGCGGGCGGCTAGCCCGGAGAGGCCCGGCGTTGCGGGCACGTCAGCCGGGGAAAGAGTTTCCTTTGTCAAACCAGTGACCACGTGGCGCCATGGCGGTCACCGCCAGCAATCCGGTCAGACCGCCGGGCGCGGACTTGGGGACGCGCCAGCCACCTCCCGAGCTGGCCGAGGGCAGCCTAGAGAGGTTGGGGCACCGAGGGATGAACCCACGAGGGCGGATCCCGACGACGGGCTTGAGCCGCGGGGGCGTAGACCGCGAGAGAGCCGGTGGGCGGGGCTCCCGGGGTGCGGGGGGGCGGTGGGCGGGGCAGCGGGAGGCGCGGGGAGCGGGGGGCTCCCGGCGGTGGGCGGGCACGGGAGGCGGGGTTCCCGGGAGCGGAGGCGTGGGAGGCTCTGGGGTCGGGGTCGCGGAGGGCGGGATTCCGGGGATGGGGCGCACAGAGGACGGGGGCCTGGTGGGTGGGTGGCACGGAGGACCGACTCTCCGGGGTGGAGGACGCGGGAGGCGGGGCTCCCGGGACGCCTGTCGGGGTGGGGTCGGGGCGGAGCGAGGGCGGGAGGGCCGCGGGGCGGCGCTCGGGGCCGCGGGGGCGGGGGGCGCGGGGAGGGGCGGGCAGGGAGCGGCGGGCCAGCCGGGGATGGCGTCCATGGCGGCGGCGATCGCAGCCTCGCGCTCGGTCGTCATGAGCGGGAACCGGCCTCTGGACGACCGGGAGCGTAAGCGCTTCACGTACTTCTCGTCGCTGAGCCCCATGGCCAGGAAGATCATGCAGGACAAGGAGAAGATCCGCGAGAAGTACGGGCCCGAGTGGGCGCGGCTGCCGCCCGCGCAGCAGGACGAGATCATCGACCGGTGCCTGGTGGGGCCGAGCGCCCCGGCACCCCGCGGCCCCGGGGACCCCGAGGAGCTCGCGCGCTTTCCCGGCCTGCGCGGGCCCACGGGCCAGAAAGTGGTGCGCTTCGGGGACGAGGTAGGCGTGGGCTGAGTCGGGCCGGGCCGGGTCCCTCGCCCCTTCCCCTGCCCCGAGGCGCCCAGGTCCAGCGGGCACCTGCGGGCTCGGCGCCTCCCCTCCGGTCGCGGTAGGGTAGTGGGGGCTGGAGAGGAGAGGACGCAAGAATAGGAGGGGGTGTCCCGGAGCCGGAGGTCGGGGTGGGGGCTTTCCGGGAGTTCGGGAGAATTCCGAGAGGAGGAGGTCCTTCTCCGCGGGGCCGCACCGGATCCGGAGACCCCCCGGGGCTGAAGGCAGCTGCGCTTAAGCGAGGCCGGCCAAAGTGGAAAGAGGAGGAATTGTGAGCCGGACGAGTGGGTTCTAATCCACTCTGCCACTTAGTGTGTGGCCGTGGGTGAGTTAACCCCTTAGAGGCTCGGTTCCCCGCGGTGTAGCCCGGGGCTAATAATACCCACCCCCTGCCTGCGCTCAGGAAATTATGTATACATATCAATATTTGTGAGCCGTCTGGGGACAGCGAAATTGCCAAGCCAGATAACCAGAAGGAAGAGGTGGCTTCCACGATAAGGAGGCGAAAGCCAGAGCCCTAAGATGTTTCCTGAGTGAGCATGATGTGTAAGCTTTGTTTTGAGGTGAGCGTGGCGGCCCCTTTTCCCACGGAAAAACTGAGGGGTGAGTTTCAGTGAGCTCCAGCAAGACTTGGTCCTATAACTGGCTCTTTCTCTTGGAAATATGTTTAACTAAAACCTGCTTGGTGCCATTAGATTTTGCTCTGTTCCTATTTGGCCTCTCAAACTCAACTTTTGCCCTGAGGGGCAAAGTCAGAAGGAGCAAGAAGTATAGGAGAGAAATCCTCGCTCTTAATTGAAACTCGGAGGCTGCCGGGAGGAGGGGCTGGGCTTGGAGTGTTTTTTCCAAGGAAGTTTGGACTGTGGAAGGAATTCCAGGGAAGAGTGAGGTTGGAATCTGATTTTCAGGCCTGGGTGTGCTGAGACATTTATTAATACAAACTGTTTCTGGTCGAAAACCCACATTAATGGGGGGGAGGCATGAAGGACAGGAATATGCAGCCAGTATTGATTTATTCTGACAGAATCAAAAGGAAAGTCTCCATTAGGCTTTAAACTCGGAAGGCTGTGCCAGGAAAAGGAAGGTGTGGTGAGCCGGGGAGATGGCAGTAGAGGTTTAGAATGTGTTCCTAGAGATGAGGTATTTCCAGTGTGAAAATACACGTCTCTCTAAAGACATCTGCAGGGAGCCCTGGCCGGGGCGTGACTCGGTTGGGGGTTGTCCCACAAAGCGAAAGGCCCCTGGTTCAGCGCCTGGTTGTGGCTTTGGCCCCCGCTTGGGGCATGAATGAGAGGCAACTGATTGATGTTTCTCTTTCTCCCTCTCTGGCATCGATGTTTCCCAACCCTCCCTTTCTCCCTCCCTTCCCCCTCTCTAAACATACATGAGTACAATCTTTAGAAAAGAAAGATGTTTGCAGGGCCTGTGCTCCGATCGGGGTGATGGGAATGCAGGCAGCCCCTCTCTGGAAAAGTCATGAAGAGACAAACCTGAGAGGAGATAGAGCTGGAAGCGCTGCACTTACAGATGTTGGTGAGCGAGCGCCCTTTTCCTCGGTTTGGTGTCTGGCTAAGATGGCCCACAGGCCTGCTCGCCACCAGAAAGCCCAGGCCATATATGGGCCCACTGCCACTGATAATGGTGATCGTTTAGTGCTCTTTGTTTTTTTAATTGATTTTAGAGACAGAGAGGAAGGGGGAGAGAGTAAAAGAGGGAAACATTGATTTGTTGGTCCACTTATTTATGCATGCATTGGTTGCTTGTATGTGCCCTGACTGTGGATCGAACCCATTACCTTGGTGTATCAGGATGATGCTCTAGTCAGCTGAGCTACCCGGCCAGGACTCATGGAGTGCTCTTAATTGCCTTCACTAGGTGCCAGGTGCCAGACTGAGCTGTTTGTGAATTTGTATATCCAATGTGATTTACATGCAAACTGCCCTGTTTCCCTGTGATACCTGCATGCCCTTCCAGACCAGACGAGCCCTGTTTTCCAGAGTTGAATTCAGCTTTGCAAAACGAGCTGAGAGCACACTTCTGAATGCCTCTGCCCGCCCTCAGCACAGATGCAGAGAGACAGAGGTGCTGGATCTGAGGAGAGGTGCATGGGACACTGTCTGGGGTGTGTTGTCTGCGCTGGCTGTGTGGTTTAATGGCGCCAGGGAGTTTAAAATGCATCCCCTGGCCCTGGCTGGTGTGGCTTAGTGGGTTGAAGGCAGGCCTGCGAAGCAAAGGGTTGCTGGTTCAATTCCCAGTCAGAGCACATGCCTGGGTTGCAGGCCAGGTCCCCAGTAGGGGGTGCATGTGAGGCAGCCACACATTGATGTTTCTCTCCCTCTGTTTCTCCCTCCCTTCTGCTCTAAAAATGAATAAATAAAATCTTTTAAAAAATAAATAAAATGCATCCCCTGGACCTGGCAAAAAGTTGGTACCAAAGGGGGGGTTGGTGGTCTCATGCCCAAGTGGAGGACCATTCACGGAGGAGAACTGGTCCCCAGGAACAAAAGGTGATGGATAATGACAAGGTGGGGGTGATCCCTGGGTAGAATGCTGGACAGAGTGACCCTCATAGGTGGCCCCAAGCTCATCCAAAAGGGCCCTGTGTCAGATGGACTAGGGCACGCTGTCTCTTCCCACTTGATCTGTCATCTGATGTGGTCCCCGGGGCCTCCATAGCCAGCCATAGAGTAGAAAGTGCTCCCCAGGGCCCTCCGGCCCCACCTCCGATGGATGGGTGCTCCAGGTGAGCCCGCCCGGCTCTTGCTCTAGCCGCTTCTGGCCTTCGAGGACAATATCAGGTTGTCAGTATCTGATGGAAGGCCACTTGGCATGCTGGGCCCCCGGGGCCTGTCCCGAGGCTGTGATAGAGAGAGCCTGGGAGTGGTGGTCCCCGGCTACCACCATCCAGATGCTGGTGGTAAATCTCTAGTCCCTCTGAGCTTCAGTTTCCTCACCTCTGCGATGGGGACAACAGTAAATAGTAGGGATAACGTACATGAAAGGGCTGTGGGCTTAAGAAATGGTGGTTGCTGCTGAGTGGTGAGCATATTTAATAGTATTAGCTAATCTCTCCATGTCCGCTTGCGGCCAGCGCTGACTGGCGTGAAATAAATCCATCCCTGCCGTTGGTCGGCCTCGAGCTGGCCATTCGAAGGGAGCTCTGCCTGGTGGGCTTGGGTGACCTGCCCGGCAGCACGCCACTGAAGCCTCGGCGTGCTCTGTGCAGTGCGGTGTGGCCTGCCGCCGGGCCCCCAGCCACACCGGCCGCAGCGTGTGCCCCCTTTCAGCTGCCCTGAGGACACGGACATTGCCTGTGTCTTCGACTGTCCCCCCACCCATCACCAGTAACATGGCGTGTCACATGGCAGCATTTTAAGCGAGACTGCAAATACAGCTTCTGATGGGCCCGTCACCTCATCATTCGTATGCCTGGCAGGACCAATAGAATAAGTCGATTGTAAATGTGGGTGGTCATAGCCCTTGGTGGCCGTGAGTGTGGTCTGGGCGCAGTTCACACGCTGGAGTTGCCTCTTCGTCGGCCAGGTACGTCTGCGGGCTGGGGTTCGTCTCGCTGCTGTAGAGGGAGGAGACCAGGGCCCAGACTGCCCTTGCTGGACCACTAGCCCGGGGCAGAGGGAGGCTGGCTGCCTTGGAGCACTGAGGCCGTGAGGGGGCCTGTCGAGTTTTCAGTTCTTACGTCCTTAGGAATCCACTCAGCAGATATTTCTCGAAGCCTGTTACGGTGGAAAGCAGAGGCGTTCTAGCTTTCACCAGCTCCTGTAAACCCCCCCCCCCCAGGAACATAGGATCTCAGCACAGCTTCTGGGTGGGGCCGCCAGCCCCCCTGCCCTCATCCTGTCCGCTGTGCAGAGAACCTGGCGCTGCTGCCCTCCGGTGGCCCCTGTCTCAGCCAAAGAAGCCTTGCAGCTGGAGCCCCACCCCTGGAGCCCGGCCCTGGCCACACAGCCGGCCAGCCAGCGGGGCAGCAAGGACTGCCTCCTAGGGGTGTCCGTCCCCCCAAGGGACGAGTGGCTCCGAGGTTTCCCAGGCTCGTGGGCTTGCCCTGGCGTGGACACAGACCTCGGTCAGGTGTCTGGTAGAACAGGAAGGCACGTTTGCACGTAGATGCAGTGCTTTCAGTGGTCCGTCCTAGCCTTGGCTTCTCCTTGCTGCGCCCTTCCTCCAGCGGGACAGTGTCGGGCATGGGTTACTTTGAGAGATGAAAGGTTCACGTTTTAGAAGGGTTTAGCGACCATCCCAGTCTGCCTCTGCGGCTTCGTGGGATCCTGTAGGGAGGAAGAAAACAACCCTGAGTGTTTAGGAATGTGTGGCTCTCTGCTCCCTGCCCTCCTCCCCCAAACTCCTTGCCACAGGGGCTGGTGAGAGTTAGCCACAGGGTTCTGGCCACGTTCTCAGCTCCACACGGGCCATAAGCAGGTGGCCCGGCGGTTTGGGCAGTTGGCACATATACTTCTTGTGGACGGACTTGCCTCTTCCGAGCTGGCTGTCATGGAGCGGGGTCTGGGCCCTGATCTGGGTTTTGTGTGCGGGGGACGACACTGTGTTAAGGCTCCGGAGCCTGAGAGCTCTGCCTCCTCCCCTTCAGCAGCTTAGCATGGCCTTGTCTGTTTCTTGAAATAAACGAAGCTGATGTAAAATGTATAAAATGATGTTCCTGTGTCTTACTGAGAAAAGGCTCAGACAGTGCAGAAGCAGCACGAGGAAGCAGGGGCTCGTGTCCTTCCTGAACTTTCCTGCATCAGTAAATCTTGGTGCCATCCAAGTTCGGCAGCGCCCGTGGCTTCCTGAGGCTGCAGGACCGGTATTTTTGTGACCTGTGCGGTCTCCCCGCGCCTCCGCCCTCAGCAGCTCCCTCTGGTCTTTCCTCAGCCCTTGGCAGAAACGCAGGAGGGAAATTTGAGAGTTACTTTTCAGGATTCTGGACTTTTTTTTTTTTTTAAGGAAGGTGGACTGTGTAATTATGGTTCCCACCTCTGTTGGCAGATGGGCGTGTTTGTTAGAAAAGATGACAGGGTGGATGTGGCCTTTCGTGTCCCTGCCCCTGGGGTTCCGAGCCCTGGCTCTGGGCAGGAGTTGAGAACTTGGCCGGGAGTCCGGATCCATTGGCACAGGCTGTGTAGGGGAGGCCACCGGGCCGACCCCGTAGGCTGCGCTGGTCCCACAGGCTGCCCTTCAGACTGACGGGTCTGTGCCCAGAGCAGCACCTGCCCTGTGCCTGGGGCTCCCGGGAGAAACCTGTTGAACAGCGGAGCCCCGGGAGTGAACACAGCGGCACAGGCCCCCTCCCTGGCAGCTGTGGCTGCTGGGGAACAGGTTGGGCAGAGAAGTCAAAGGACTAGTCCCCTGTCGTGCAGGGAGGGCGGGGACAGAGCCGAAAGCCTGTTGGCTGGTCTGGAGTCACCATTTAAAGGACAAGCGTCCCTTTGATACTCGAAGCAAGAGATCCCCTCAGTGCCAGAGAGAATAAATGAAGATGGACCTGTCGAAACTCCCTACTCGTTTTTCTGTTCGTTTCCTGGGTGCTCCTGCGTTTTGCTTCTGCCAAGGCCTGTGCAGGCCCGAGTTTGGACTCACTCTGTGTCCCGGCGGGGGCTGCCTGGCAGGCAGTCAGCCATAGCCGCTTCTCTGGTGCTGAAAGTGCAGTCCTGCCGTCCACTCGTGGGAACCCTCTTATCAGCAGAGTTAGAAATACTGCGCGTCAGCGGGAAAGCCATCGATTCCATCAATATGTAAACAGTATTATCCCTAAGGATGATGAGCAGTGGTAAAAAAAAAAAGAGCATGTTTTCATGATTCTTCTTTCTCACTCACCCCGCTTCCTTTTTGAATAGACTGGATTTTACAAAGCAGTTTTAGGTGCACAGCAGACAGACCCGAGCAGGAAGCAGAGAGTTCCCACACACCCCGCCTGTGCACGGCCGCCCCCACCGCCCACACCCCCACCCCCACTGGAGGGACGCGTTGGTTACAGTCGATGAACCTCACTGAGACTCCTCACCATCGCCCAAGTCCCTAGTTGACGTCAGGGCTCCTCTTGGTGTGGTGTGTTCTGTGGGTGGGGACGAATGTCTAATGACGTGTCCCCACCAGTACAGTGTCACACAGAGCATTCCACTGCCCCAGGCTCCTCTGTGCGCTGCCTGCTCCCCTGCCCTCCCCCCAGCTCCTGGCAGCCACTGACCTTCTCCTGCCTCCGCAGTTTTGCCTTTTCTAGAACATGGTATCCCTGGAATCAGACAGTGTGTAGCCTTTTCACACTGGCTTCTCTCACTTACTAGTGGGCGTTTAAGGTTCCCCCAGTTCTTCTCATGGCTTGGTAGCTCATTTCTTTTTAGCACTGTATAGTATTCCTTTGTCTGATGTATCATAGTTTATCCACTCGGTCACCAGAGGACATGGGTGGTTCCCACGTTCTGGCAGTGGTGAATAAAGCCACTATAAACATCGGCACTCGGGGGTTTTTGTGCGGACACCAGTTTTCCCCTCATCCATCCAAGTAAACGCCAAGGAATAAGACCTCCTCACCCGTCTTCCACAGGCTCGGAGGGGCAGATGGACACTGAACAGCCCGCGCCCCCAGGAAAACGGACTCCACGCTGGAGGTACCTGACAGCCCTGGAGGGTGACGCAGCCAGCACACTGTGGCGGGGGTGGGGAGGGTGGGGGGGCATTCCTGCAGGCTGTGCTTTTTTCTAATTCCTCCAGCTTATAGCATTTCACAATTGAAATTCTTACCTTTAAGCCAAGATGCTACCATCTGTCAACCAGAAGCAGGAGCACAGCACAATTTATAGTTCCAGGGTCCTGGTGCTGTTTCTGAATCAGTCCAGAAAAAGCAGATATACTTCAGTGCTCGGGATTGTCACTTTTGGAGGAAACCCAGCCCCACTGGTAGATTTCACAGATGGAGCCCCACACCTCGAGTCTAGCACGTCTAGCGCCTGGGCGCGTTGACCGTTTATGGTTACATACTTACTATATAGTTACCAGTAGTGCAGTCCTTGCAGTTCTTTTTCTTCAGTCTCTGAATGCCGGGGAGAGCACGCGGAACCGTCCACTGTGGTTCTCGCTGTGCTGGAGCCTTGCGGCACACTAGGGGGCTGATCGTTTGCGACGTCGGTCATGCTCCTGGGCGCAGCTAGGATGTCCCCTGCTCCGAGGCAGGGAGTGCGAGAGCTGCCCAGAATGCGTGGCCCCTCGTGAGAGCAGCCTGGACCGGGGCTGGCGGAGGAGACATCCCTGTTTGGGCGATGATGAGGGCGCGCAGAGGTGGACCCCGTGCCCTGGGGGTCAGCAAGCGCAGCCCGCGCGGCCGTGTGGCCAGGTGTTCCCGACGTGAAGGGGAGTCGGCGTCCCGTGAAGAACTCAGTGGAGCGGCTGCCCGGGGGTTAGTTACCTAGGGAGGTGCTGCTTTTGTGAAGCTGAATCGGGGGGTGCCCCACAGAGTCGGCCGGTTGAAACAGCACCCCGGGTGCTTCTGACGTGCGGCCAGGCCTGGGAACTGCTGGGCCAGGGGACCTCTTCGGAGAGGCCTGAGTCTGGTGTGGGTGGGCAGGTCCAGTGTGCACCCAAGTGCGGACACCTGTGACAGGTGTGTTGTAGAGAGGGCGGCCGCGGGCAGGCGCAGTTTGTTCAGGCTGAGGATTCAGGAGGGCCCCAGCCTGCCCTTCAGAGAGGCCCGGAGTGCAGACAGACCCCACCTTCTCGGGGCTGCTGGGGGCTGCGGAAGCTGTTCTTCGAATGTTCTAGAAGAGGGGCCGCTTCCTGTGTGCTGGCTGCGAGTGGCCTGGCCCTGTGCAGTGGGAGCCCACAGGCGACCCCAGAAAGCCCATGCTCCCCCGTTTCTTCCTCAGACCGACTGGGGGGACCTGGGGGCCCCCCACGCAGACAGAGCCTTCCATAGGCACTGTGTCTGCTCCACACGGAGCGGTCAGATTCACTGGCCCTAAAGCGGGAAAAGAAGTTACAAAAGAAGAACTGCTCAGCAGTCCCTGATCAAGTTCATCAAAAGGAAAAGTGAATATTCTTAAAACGTCACCCCATTTGAAATGAGTTCTCAGTCCAGAGCTTCTCCCTTTAGAATACTTTCGGAATAGTCCGTCTTGACTTCTACAGAGACAGCTTAGCCAATTACAGAGGAGTTGCTTGTAACCAAATAATTTCAAAAGCAAAACTACGAAGATCCTTTAAAGATTGAATTGCAGAAATGACATTTAGCTTAGACTGTGGTGAACGGGCTGCAGCCGAAGTGTGTTCTGGGAGGGGAAGTGTGGGGGGGCAGGGTGGTGGCCCAGCAGTGTGGCCCTGCGGGATTGTCCTGTCCAAGCCCCCAGGTGACGCGCTGAGTCAGAGTCATCGGAGGAGCAGCCGCACCGCCCTGTGGTGTCGCCAGTGCCCCTTCCACCCTGCAGAAGCAGCAGCTGGCAATACCCTCCAGGGCACATATCATTGCAAAATGTACCGGCTGGGAAATGATGACCTTTGACTATGTATTGTGGGCTCCCCGCCCCCCCAGGACACGCACTTTCTTTGAAAATAGGTGTTACGTTTTAGAGCAGTTTTAGGTTCTCGGCAAAACCGAGTGGAAAGTAGGTGTCTAACCTTTTGGCATCTCTGGACCATGCTGGAAGAAGAAGAGTTGTTTTGGGCCACAAATTAAATACACTGTGACATGTCATCACACACAAAAAATCTCACAGTGTTTTAAGTAAACGTACGATTTTGTGTTGGGATGCATCCACAGCCATCCTGGGCTGCATGTGGCCCACGGACACCCCCGGGAGAATTCTGATTAACCCCCCTCCCCCCACTACGCACAGGCACAGCCGCCCCCGAGGCCGGCATCCCCGGCAGGGCGGAGGGGGAGCCTCTGTCGTGGTGCATGGCCCGCACTGGCCCAGCCTCACGGCCCAGAGTCCGTGGCTTCCTCGGGGTTTCCTTGTAGTGGTGGACCTTCCGCGGGTTTGAGAGAGGCAGCTACGGCCACAGCATGGAACAGAGGATTCACCGCCCTCAGAATCCTCCGTGCGCTGCCGGCTCCTCCCTCCCGCCCTCGAACCCCTGGCGACCCCGGAGCTTCTCACTGACGCCTGAATGTTGCCTTTTTCAGAAGGCAGTGGAGCTGGGTTCATTCATACCGTGTGTAGCCTTTTCAGATTTCTTTTTATTGTGGTAGAATGTTCCCAACAAAATACACCATTCTGGCCATTTTTATGTGGATTTAGTGCGTGGCCAGCAACGCCACAGTCGTTGCAGAGCGGGGCGGGCCGCTGCAGCCCGCCGCCAGTTGCAGCCCCCGAACGCAGACCTCCCTGGCCCACAGAGACCCCCCAGCTCCCCGGGGCCTGTTCGTCCAAGTAGTAAACGCTGGCGCTGTCCTGCAAATACGCATTCGAGGACTATGGGCAGGGGATGCATATTCTTTTTAAAAAACGACTGTGTCTGTTAGGAGGTGACATTGTGTCAGGTGGACATGTCCCTGACGAGAGCAGAAGCCCAGGCCTCTGGACCGTGATGAAACATCCTTGGTGTGTGTCTGTCCTCAGTCCTCGGGGTCACGCGGGGACCCCCAGAGCCCGCCACGTGTGTGCTGGCCTCGGGTGGCCATCCCTCCGGAGCCAAGTGCCCTGTGGCTCTGTGGCTGCTCCTCTGCTCTTTGTCCCGGGCCGCGCTCTGGAGAAGCAGCCATTCCCAGAGACTTGGGGCCGTCTCTGGGCCGCATGTCTCTCCTGGAGCGGAATTCAACCCGGAGGAGAGCTCTGGGCCGGAAGGAAGGCCGCCCCGCTGTCCTGTGGGCTCGGGGGCAGCTGTTTCGGTGCTTAGTTTCAGATCTCGGGCGCCAGGGAGGCAGGTGGGGGAGCCTTCCAAGCCACCCTGCCGAGGACAGATGTGATCGGCCACAGGCATGCGCCCAGCCGAGTTTGGTCCGCCTGCTGGTCGTCGTGGGGTGAGAGGAAAGACAGCTGTGTGTGTGTGAGTGTGTTTGTACGTGCGTGTGCCTGCTGCCACGCTTCGCACCCCACTGCCTGGGGAGCCTGTGCTGGCCGCCAGCGCTGTTCGGGGCTGGACTGTGCAGCCGGTGCCCGGCATCGGAGCTTCGGTCACGTTTTCGTTTGGCATGTTTTTTTTTTTTTTTTTTTCCTTGAGCACTTTATTTTTTATGAGCTCAGGATTGCAGAAATCTAAGGAATGTGCCCCTCGACTCAGTTTCTCGCTGGAGCAAACAACGACTGTTGACTTGAGACCAAACTGGGGAGAAACCACAGAGTTGACCCCTCCCGGCTCTGACCCCCTTGGAACGGGAGCTCCCGTGGGCCGTGTCCCCGGGAGGCTGCTGGCCCACCACGTTCTGGGCTGGGTCTGTGTGGCTTAGAGTCTTGAACTCATTCACCTTCCAAGGCCGAAACCTTATTTTAACCTTTGCAGATTCAAAGGGACTCAAGCTGCGTAATTAACATTTAGAAGGGAGATTGGATCCCATGGTAAGGGGGGTCCAGCCCCCGGGTGCCCTGCCCTTGGCCGGGGGCCCTGCCCCTTCCCTGCCTGCATGCACTGCCCCTGGCCACCGAGATGGCTGCTGGGCTGTCCCACCCCCAGACACAGAAGCATACTTGTTCGTTGAAATCCCTTTACTTCCTCCTGCCGGTCCAAACCTAGATGAAGTGATATTTACATTCCACCGGCTGCCTTTATTTTTCCCATCCGAAAACAAAGTCCTTCTTGTCTTATGACTGCTGAGACCTTGTGGGTTCCCGAGATCATAGAACTGTACGGACCTTTGGGTCCTTTCGCTCAGCCGCACCCCTCTGCCACCCCCTCTGTCTCACACACACACACACACACACACACACACACACACACACAGAGGGACGGGACGCAGGAGCCCACAGCGACTGCTGGGAGACTCCTGCTCACAAACGCTCTTTAACTCACATCCTTCGGGCAGGGCATTTCCTTGTTTGGAGGGACAGGGTTTGTAAACTGAAAATAACTTGGGTTTAACTGAAATTCCAGGCGGGAGGAGGGTGACCCAAGCTCCCTCTCGTTTTGAACGTTATGCCTCACAGCCCGTGTGCTGGCAGACACGCAGCCGGGCGGGGGTCGGGTCAGGTGGGGTCATGTCTGCTGGACCGGGATGCCTCGGGGAGGAGGGGAGAGCCAGTGAACCCAGCTTGAGGGTGGAGGGGGGGGTTCCCCGGGGGAAGAAGAAGAAGAAGACACGATTTACCTGGGGTGATTTATGGGGGCACAGACTCAACTTAAAAAATGTTATCCTGTAGCACCCACTATGTCCTGATTTCTGGTTTGGAAAATCTGACCCCTAACAGGAGACAGGACAGTGAGAAGCGAGAGAAGTTCCTTGGCAGGTGCACTAGGGAAACTGAGGCAGCTGAACTCAGTGCTGAACTGTCTACACTCAGATGCACGAGGTCACCAGGCCTGGCAAACCTGGGAAAACAGGCCTCACCCCCAGGGTACCCTCTCCTCCCCGGCCTTTCCTCCCTGGAGAGGACGTCTAGGCCTCAGAGGTAGTTCCAGGCCCAGGAGAGCAGCAAAGCCAGGCAGGCAACCCAGGACCGCCTGCAGTGACTGAAGACCCCCCTGCCCTGGCACTGACCCCTCGGTGGAGACCGTGACCCCCAAAGGGCACACCTGGGGAACTGATGAGCATGCTGCTGAGACCCTCCCCTGAGACCTCCCCTAGGGTTCCCGCCTGCAAGAGAGAGAGAAAAACCTCAAGACAAAGGTCCCAGGACTCATGTGTTCTCACTCTGGGGAGCAGCCCCACCATTCCCTTTCCCTTCCCCTGCCCCCCCTCCCACTTCCTCCCCCATAGGCAGGTGTCTCCTGAACTCTAAGGCAATGGGCAGCAGCAGCTGATCCCAGGCTAATGTCCCCAAAACCCGTCCCCAAGGCCCCTTTTCTCCCACTTCCTGGGGAGCGGAGGTGGCCCAGCCTCGGCCCTCCTGTTGCTTCTTCTGCACTCAGCCCTTCCTTGTCCCGCTGTCCCCAGCTGTAGTAGATGGACCCTCACAGTCCCCTGGGCTCGTGCTGTGCAATCTTTCCCGCGTGGAGTCAAGGACCCGCACTCCATAGCGGGCCCTGGGCAGCCCTGTCCGGGAGCAGGTAGAAGTGGGGCACAGATGAGGCCTTTGCCAGCACAGGCAGAGAGCCGTGGGTCAGAGGGTCCCCAAGCAAAGGCTGTTTCCCTGTCATTATGTCAGTGAGCAGACGGAATGGGCCCAAGGTCAAATTCTCAGCGGCCGTTTGCAAGGGCTCTTTCTAGCATGCTCTGTGTGGTGAGGGTGGGGGGTGGTGTCAGTTCTTATATTTAGGTACTTGCGTTAAGTTGGCATTTTCTTCATTGATTGTGCCGATCGGAGCCGTTCAGGTCTCTGGGAGACACGTGGGGAGGCACGGGGACGCAGCTGTGTGAGCGTGAACCGGCAGCTCGTCGCCCATGCTCCTTCCTTACGTCACCCGTCTGGTCCTCACGGCATCCTTGTGAGGGAACGGTGGTGCTCCTGAGACAGATGAGGAAACGGGGCTCGAAAGGCTAAGCGTCCTCCCCTGACCACGTGGTTCACCCCTGCTGGGCTGAGCCCTGCTCCCGAAAACCCCCTCCCCTTTCTCCCCAGCATCCCCATCATTGAGTCCGGCCCCGGGGGCGTCCCAGGGGGCCCTCGCTGCCCGTCTGGCCGGGAAGGAGCAGCGTGCGGGCAGCCCCAGCCGGAAAGGTCGGCTGCGGCCAGATCGGGGAGGTCAGCACATTCTCTGCAGAGCGTCAAAACAGCAGGCTCGCTCCGAGCCAGGCGTTGGGACTGCTCTTCGGTTCTGGTTCCCCCGTGGCTGTGGGGGATGCTTTCACGGGGCGTTCAGGCTTGGATTTCAGATTTCTTCTTGAACTTTTCATTTCAGGACATAACTTGGCAAGATGAGCACTCTGCCCCTTTCTCCTGGGAAACGAGGGTAAGTCGGATTAAATTTAGATCTGCTTGTTCGCTTAAAAAGAATTGCATCGTTGCGTGTTTTTCTTCCAGCCTCTGGACTGGGGAGGCAGCTGCCCCGCTGCTGGTGGGGCCGCAGGGGAGGCGGGAGGGGCTGGGGATGAGGTAGCAGGCTGTGGCGCCAGGGGCCTGGGGCGGCCTTTCTGGGAAGCGGGCTCCTCGCGGGCCAGCCTGGGCTGCGGCCTCGTCCACCAGCACTCGGCGCCTGGGTGGGGGCGCTCCATGGGCACAGCTGCCGGCAGAGCTTTAAAACCATGTTTTTTGGGGGGTGGGAGAGGGTGACAGCTGCTGTTATTCAAATGAAATCAGAAGGGCAGGAGGGGACAGGAAGTCGGGTGGGTATGGAGACGAGGGAGACAGTGGCAGACAAGACGGCGTGTCCCGTGGAGTTGCCTGGAAGAGTCAGGGCCAAGGTGCGGGAGCCCCGAGAGTGAGCGGGAAGGGGGCTTTGTACTGGATGCAGCTGCGGTCTCCGGGTGTGTGTGTGAGAGAGAGTGTGTGTGAGTTAATGAAGCCGGCCTTGGGTCACAAACGCTGAGTCTGGTCTCCCGGGCAGTCATTGTTTATTATTATTATTATTATTATTATTATTATTATTTTATTATTGCCAGAGTTGCTTAAGAGTATCAGGCTTCACCGCTTTTAATGTATTCCCCCATCCTCCCTAGTTGCCCCGTGGAAGTGTATTAATAAGCAGCAAAGAGACCAGAAGGGAGGCAGGCGTCTCTCACCCACCTAAAAGGAGGGAAAAAAGCCCAGCATGCTCTGCCTTCTAGAACATTCAGTGCTGTGTGTCTGAGGGTTCTTTCCATAATGGAGGCGGCAAGGATTAGACTCGAGGTCAGACAGGGGCTTTCAAGCCCGTCACTTGCAGGGGGTGGTTCTTGGTTTCTCTCTTGTTCCCACGGTTGCTCCTCTTGGTAGAAATGGGCCCCCAGGCGGCATTTGAGGGTGGGGGTGGGTCCATGGGGGCCTTCGAGTGAAATATTGGACCAGGGTTCAGCTGGGTAAGGACAGCTGGTGTGGTTGCATGCAGTTAGCATTTATGTTACAAGAATCATCGAAGTATTATAAATCATGATGAATGACCACGGACCGCCCCGAATGAAGGCTGGGGAGACGCGTGAGAGTCGGGGTGGTCCTCACGTCAGACTAAGGCGTGGTTTGGGACCACGCGGTGTTCCTGCAGAAGGGCGGTGTGGTCTCTCCGAGAGCACAGGAGCCTCTGCCTACAGTGGACCACCGCGCCGGCTCCCAGACGTTTGAGAAACAGAGGTGCAGACCTCTGCATCCTGCATGCGTTGCTTTTGCTTCCACCGCAGGTTAAAACCCCGGGTCTGTGCAGAGAGCAAGGTGAGGGGCCATGCTGGGCTGGAAGCCGGAGCCCCCCTAGGGACCTGGACACTGGTGGAAGGGGCAGCTGAGAGTCGGGTGGGAGGGAGCGAAGAAGGGTGTCCTGGAGCAGGCTGGAATGGCCTCAGCTCCTCAGTCCTTGTCTGGTGCCTCGTAAAGGAAGCTGCAGGCGACCCCATTGGCGTTCAGCCAGGGAACTCAATTTCCTTGAATACATGTGGGCTCCCCGAACGGGTGACCAAGAAGCACAAGTCCTGTAGGCGACACCTGGGGGCAGCAGGCAAACGGCGCTCAGCCCTGATAGCGACACCCAGGTGAAGTGACCTGGGGAACAGCACGGATTTTCCCGGGCTGGGCGGGCCCTCCTCTGATGATACCGCAGCAACGCAGACACTGAGAAGTCGAAATTCGTACTGAAGGTGTCCCAAGGCCTGAGTCCATGGTGAGCCCCATAAGACTATCTGTTCTCAAGAATTTACCTTGTTCAGTGTTCCCAAATCAGCTCTTTGTGGAATGGCCCACTTCCCCTTTGTTAATTCGCCTGCACAGATGACATTCCAGGACCAGAGCAGGGTGGGGCCCGGGTGGCTGCTCACTCGGGGCTCAGCTCCCGGGGCCAGCGTGGGAGACAGGTGCCTGGACGAGGCCTGGAGAGCAGGACGCTGATACGGGCCGGTATGCATCACGCCTGTGCTTGCCGTCATTGTCCACAGACACCAGCGGGTCCCTTGGGAACCTGGTGAATTTGAGAAGGCTCGATGAAATCAAGTTAGTGTGTCACCCATTTTCACTTGTGTCCTTGTGGCCAAAAGCGCAGCCTTTGCGGGTCAGAGTTCTCATTCCATTTCCGGTTCCCCTTCAGCGAGAAGCAGCTTATTTCGTGGATGGGGCGCTCACGGTGTGTTCTCGCCTTTTGGTTTGGCCTCTCGGGGACAGATTTGTGTTGTGTAGGGTCAGTGCCTCATGGGCAGCATTCCAGAGAGCAGAGGAGCTGTCCCCACCTCTGTCCCCCTGAGCCAACGTTGAGTTTTACAAAGTCCCCCACCCACCTCTCCCAGCCTCAGGCTTGGAGCGCCCTGTCCCCTGCGTCCTGGACTGTGTCACTCTCTGCCTCAGGACTACAGACTGATCAGAACCCCTCTGGAGGGCTGCAGACAGGAGGTGGCTTTAGCCGGAGCGGGTGGCCTGAACTCCGAGTGCAGGGCGGAGACTCGGAGCCTGTGGCTTGCTCTCCCGGAGCAGATTCCTCCGTGGTCTGTTGACACAACAGACCGCCCCAGGCTTCGGGATTCTGCGGGTCAGCCGTCAGCCGTCAGGGCAGTGGGCGGGGCTCAGCGGGCTCAGAGGTCTCCTGCTGGCCTCCCCACGTGACTCCTGGGTCATCTGACAGCCTGAGGGAGGCTGAGAAAACCTCACTTCCAGGTGTGTCCACGGGCCTGGCTGTCAGCTGGCCCCACACGTGGTGGAGGAAGAGCTCACTGGGCCTCTCCACGCTCAGGTGTGCTAGCCACACAGTGTCACTTCCACCGCCTTCTGCTGGTCAGATCGAGGGACAGCCCCGCCCGGATTCAGGGTGTGGGGAACGGAGCACAGCTCTTGGTGGAGTGTAGCCGAGAATTTGTGCCGGTTTTCAATCTGTGGTTCTGTGGCCTGGCAGCTGTGACACCGGCTGTTTCCTTCCACTGTTTGCCATCGTCCACTGGTGTCTCTTCTAAATTTCAGTTTTCAGCTGGGGCGAGATACCCATTGGCCGTTGTCAGTGTACAGCTCAGCGGCGTTCAGTATGTTCTCGCCGCTGCACAACCGTCCCCACCATCCAGCCAGAAAATTCCCTTCACCTTCCTAAACTGAAGCTCCGTCCCATCAACCCCGACTCCCCGTCCCCTCCCCCAGCAACCTCCCATCCTACTGTCCATCTCCATGACATCACCCACTGACTTAAAATTTCAGTGGTCATTGTACATCTGCCGTGTCAGCCATTGTGCTCAAGACTGAGATGAGCAAACCCTTCTGTTCTCAAACAACTGCCCTGGGGCAGGAGAGCGTCAGGTGGTGGCAGAACTCCTGCGGGAGAAAGACGTGAGACTCCCGGCCTCCCCTCAACCATTTCCCGGCATTCACTGGACGTGTGTTCATGGCCACGTTAGAGGCGTGATCTCAGCCTTCCTTCAGCTCCTCCGTCCAACAGACTCCGGGAGCGGCAGCTCAGTGCCCGGCCCTTCCTCAGCCCTGACTCTCTGCCTCTGGCGGCTGCACCTCTGCGTGGGCTCCTTCCTTTAGGCCAGTCCTTGTCATGTGGTTCCACCCACGGAGCATGGGCTGGTGCAGTGCTGGGTGTCTCAGCATCAGGGACAGGGGGCGCCGCCCAGCACTGGGCTGGGGACCCAGGTCACCACCCAGCAGTGAGGACTGGGGTCTCTGCCCAGTGCTGTGGGGACCGAGGTCGCTGCCCAGTGGGGCACAGCTCTCGTCAGGAGAGCCCTTGCTGGCGAGCAGAGGCACAGCGGCCTCAGCCTGACACCCGGTCCTCGGAGTCCCTCTCCGCCTTCCAGCCTGTCCTCCCTGCCTGGGCCCCTCCTTCCTCGCCGGTGACCCAGCCAGGGCCTCTGTGGCTCTGACCTCTTCGTCACGGAAGGGAGGCTCAGAGGGAGCGCTGCTTGTCCCGGCTGGGGCTGGGGAGGGGGGGTCGTTGGCCTCTTCCCACCCACTCATCTTTCAGCTTGGCAGGCAGGCGGGGTGGGGAGGGTGCCCCTGGGACCCCACACTGGATTCCTCTCTCATGCTACTGATATTTCAGGGGGAAAAAACGCAGCCCTTGGAATGCTGCAGGGAGGGGCGGCGGGGAGCCGGGGAGATTCCTGGCATTGCCAGTCGCTCTGGGCTGGGAGTCTCAAGGAGCGCCTGCAGAGGACCCCCACCCCCCACCCCACCCGTCCTCTCCTCCCCCAAGTCGTCTGGACTTTTCCTTTCCGTCTCCCCCCCACCCCCGTCCTTCACCTGATGGTCGGCTGCCTACTCGGGGTCAGTCGGGGGGCTTCGTGGGCATCCGTTCCTTGGTTTCTGGGGCATCCAGAGCTCTCCGAGGGCCAGTGCAGACTGTCCCCCCCCATGGGGCGGTGCTCCAGCCCCTTCTCAGGCAGAGAAAGGAGTACAGGAGCTCTGGAATTACACACATGTTGAGCTCTTGCCCTGCTGAGACCAGGGCCGCTGTGCCGCCATGGGCCAGGACACCCGGATCTGAGGACGGCGGGGACTGGCAGGCTGAACGGACCAGGAGAGACTGGCTCCAGGTCTGTCTGTGGCTCCCTGGTGTCTCCTGCCCACGGCGGGAGGGCGTTCCACCGGGATGTCCTGTACACAGAGGATCCCCGGGGTCCCCAGCTCTGCTTGGCTGTCCCTCCTCACTGCCAGCTGGACGTTTCTGAGGCACTGTCACATGGGGCCGCACTGTCCCCCCATCACAGCTCAGCTCCTGCACCGCTCGGGGTCCCCCAGGCCCTCTTCAGCGAGACCCCCATCTCTGCTCAGCAGCTAGGTGCCCCGCCCGTCCTCTCGGCCCTGCCCTGTCTGACCTCAGAGCCCGTGTCACCCACGACTGTCTGAAGGTCCGCCCCGCATATCCGGTTCCTGTGACCCTGCCCAGCGTGGCAGCAGCTGTGCGGCTCACCTCCTGCCGGCCTGTGCTGGGCGTCTCTGGGGCGCTGCCTCGTTCAACCTGCACAAGCACACCCATTTTACAGACGAGGGCACTGAGGTGCGGAGTGGAGCGGACGTCTGAGCCTGGGACCCTGTGTGGCGGCTACGGGGGCTTCCCCTCTTCCCTGCTGCCTTTGGGAAGGGCTGGGGTGGACGGGAACATGGCATTGCACGACAAGCCCCCGGAGGGCAGAGGCTATCATTTGTCCCTTAACCTCACAAGCACGGGACAGGGGCTCCTTCACCCCCGCCACCTGTTGGGTCTCTGCTGCGTTTTGGGAGCTCACGTTGCTGGGGGCCCGACGGATGGGCAGTGGGGTCCGAGCAGGGTTCCTCCCATCCGTCCAGCGCTCCCGGCCCCTGTGCCCCCAGGCGCACATGCAGGAGGTATGACCCAGCCCCTGGTAGTAACGGGTGCCCAGGGTGAGGGCAGGCGTCCACCCGGATGGCCCCTGCCCGCCCACCTGGCGGCCTGACACCCCCAGTCTCCAGCGGCCGGGTTGTGCCGTCTCTCCCTGTCAAGATGTTGCTTCTAGTGGTTTTGTGATTCTAAAGGGTTTTCGTGTCCTCCCCTCTCCGTCGTCCCCTTCCCTCCACGGACAGAGGAGACGGTTTGTGAATTTGTCCGGATCGGCTCCAGAGAACCAGTGTCCCTCCCGACGGCGGTTCCGCAGCCTGAGCGCCACAATTTAGATCTGCCGGAGGCGGCCAAGCCAAACAGTTAGTTTTGGCAGCCTGTGCTCCCCCTTCACTGAGATTTTACACATTCCTCTCCAGTGAGCGGGGCATAAAAATAGACTCGGGGCTCAGCTGTGGTCTTGCTGTTTTTAGAACGGACGTGGCCAGCTGAGCCCCCATTCCCCACACAGGGTGACCGACGCCCAGTCCCGGGGTGGCTGGACCAACTCCCCGGCACACCCTCCCCAGGCTTTCCAGCTGGTGCTGGGGACGTGGCGGCCGGGTGGGCGGGAGGGCGGCAGGGGAGTGGGCTCGCTGTTCGCTGCTCCTCGCCCGTCTCAAGGCTCTCAAGCCGCCTGAAACCCGCACCCGACCCCTGCCCATCCCCACGTGGGAGGCGACAGTCTGTCCCCCCATCAGAGTTCGCACGCAGTGTCCTGCTGGCCCCCCGCTCAGTGTGGCTCTGCGCTCTGGGACAGGCTGGCATTGCTGCCTCTCCCAAGAGCTCTTTCTCCACCAGCCGGCCACCTCCTTGAGGCAGGGTTGACCCTGTCCTGTTCGATGACCCGTCCCTGTGTCAGAACGGCCCTGTCTCTCAGAACCTGCGGCATGGCGTGACCTCCAAAGCCATGGTGGGAGGTGAGGAGGTCACAGTGCCTGTCGGTCCCAGACCCACAGGCTCTGGGGGAGCCCGGGCAGGACAGTGGCTGGACCACAGTACCTGTGGGGACCTTCCCAGCTCAGACTCCATGGCCCCCCACCCCGGGCACCCAGAGAGGCGGGACTCCAGGGTAGCGCTGGACCCAGCTAGCCATGTGGGCACGGACACTGCCCGCCTGTCCCAGCCATGGGCACCGGTCACCACGTGCCCTGCCCTGGTGGCCGGAGGAGGTGCGCGAGGAGTCCTCATAGCTGGGGGTCGTGGAGGTGGACTTTCACTGACCTCAGACCATGAGGAGCCAGGAGAGCAAAGTCACGTGCGTTTGCCAAGCACTTCCTACGAGCGGGCCCTGTTCTGAAACCGCCAGGGGCACCCGCTCATGGGATCTCACACTAGTCCAGTGAGGCAGAGGTGGATGTTACTCCCTTCTCCCTAAAGAAAAAGGCCCACGTTCAGGGTCGAGTAGCTGGCGGTGGGTCTGCCATCACTGCGGAGGGGCACGTTGGAGGGGAGGAAGGGGACGGGCAAGCGAGTGCCGTCTGGAAGCATCTGGGCTAGGGCTCTGGGCCCCCAGGAGGAGCTGGGGACATCTCCAGGGAGCAACTGTCGCTGGCAGAGGCCGTCCAGGCTACGCCCTGGTCTGGGACAGAAGGGCGAGTGAGTGGCCACCAGAGAGGAGAGCCCTGGTGGGACTGAACCACCCAGGTGAGAAGCAGTCAAGCCTCCTTTGAAACTGCGAAGGCCGACCTGGCCAGGCGGCTCGGTGGGTCCGAGCATCATCCCAACACACCAACCAGGGTTGCAGCCGCAGTCCCCGGTGGGCACACGTGCAAGGATCAGCATAAACACTGCACGTAGCTCTCGCTCTCTCTCAGATCAGTTTTTAGAAAATGAAATGGCAAAGGCCTCCAGGGGAAAGGTGCCCCTTCCTTATGACCCGCGGGTGTGACTGCACGGGGCTGCAGACGAGTTTGGGACTGTTTGCTTTGTCCTGTTGCTGTGCAGAGGCACCTTTACAGACTGGAATCCCCGGGCCGCCCTCCCGGGGCAGGTGGACGGGCGGCTCCCCCAGGCCCAGCCTGGTCTGGTCCCGTCCGGTCCCCTCGTGCCGGAGTCCAGGGCCCGGGAGTCCGGGGTCGACACAGGAAAACAGACGCTCTGCCCCTTCTCCCCGCTCCTCCCGGCCCCTTCCCAAGGGTGTGCACTTCAAACACAAGGAACAAACCGTTTTCATCCTGGGCGAACAATGGGGAAGAGACTTTCAAAGGAGATTGTAGTCTTTTTTATTTATTTTCCCTTTTAGATGAGAAGGGAGGGAGAAAAAGGGAGGGAAACATCAATGTGTGAGCAGTATATTGACTGGTTGCCTCTTGCACGCCCCTAACTGGGGACCCGGCCCACAACCGAGGCATGTGCCCTGACCGGGAATCTGGACCTTCTGGTTCACAGGCCAGCGCTCACTCCACTGCGCCACACCAGCCAGGGCCAGGAGATTATAGTCTTATTTGAGAAACACAAAACAGCATGTGCCCAGGGGGACGACTGAGAACCAGATATGCTGGGGTGGTTTTCTTCTGTAAGTTCTTGCTTCCCTCATCTTGGCTCTAACACCTCCAAGCCAGGTGGCTGGTTCTGTCAGCAGAGCCCTCTCTTCCAGCCGGGTGACGCCCTCCCTCGAGGAGTTGTGACGTGCCCTCTGCTTGTCCCAGAGCCACGGGAATGGCCTCGGTCCTTCTGCTGGAGAACGTCACATCCAGCCTGGTGCTGCCCCAGTGCCCTTTCGACATGCCCGGAGCAGTCTCGGAAGCACTGGGACCGCCCTCTCTCCCCAGTGTCCCTGGCTCGGCCCGTGGCTGCCTGCCCTGTAGGCAAAGGTCCGGCCCAGCTTTCCAGAGGCCCCGAGGCAGCGCTCCGCTCCCACCCCCACCCCCACCCCCACCGGAGAAATGGCTGATCCTAAAAAAGCCCGGGGCTCCACAGAGTGCTCCCTTCTGAGAGCCGTCTGACACTACAATTTCCAGATCAAAGTCAGCTCTGTTCTGGAGTCTTCTTGGTCCCCACTTCCGAGCTATTTTTAATTTGCTTATTTAAAGAAACCGTCATCTCTGCTCAACAGCATCCATTCTGTTGTGGGATTTGGAAGCATGCCGAGGGCACGCGGTTCACTCAGAAACAGACCTTTAACGATCAAGTCAGGGCCTTGACACAGTTGTGCAGAAATGCTGCTGGGTACGGGGCTCTTTGCCGGGCCCGTGGGCAGCATTTCCTGCTGGTCCCTGGCTTGTGACCGGTGCCACGGGGCCACGGTGCCCCGCACGGCTTCACGCTGCGGACGGGCCTGATCTGGGTCGAAGCCGCAGCTGCAGGCCTCCTCATGGGCTTGCTGCAAACCTCCCGACTCTCATCGGCAGAAAGAAAATTCAGAAAACGAAAACCACCACCAACAAAGGGCACCCCCTGCATGGGACGCTTCCGGTAACCGACGCCTGATGAACCTCAGCACCTGGCTGGGCAAGAGCTCCGGTGTCTTATTTCTTGCGATCCTGAGCTTTACGGCAGCCTGTGCTTGTGACTCGATCTTGAGTTTGTTGTGGCCTCGTCCTCTCCTCTGGGCCTGGGCCTCTGGCCGTCAGAACACGGGCTTTTGGAAGACTCAGACTGAGAGGGTGGGTGGCTTCCAGGCTCAGGGCCTGCAGTTCCCACAGTAAAAGCAAGGTTTTCATCCTTTTCTTAAACATGTCCATGCCTGATGGGGAGAGGGCTGCTTGTAGAACAGAAAAGACCTGTGTCAACCTTTTAATGAAGGAATGGGCATTAAAGTAATAAAGGACCATGGTTCGTATATAAGCTAACACAGTTTTTGTTTCTTGGGTTTTTAAAAAAATTTTATTAATTTATTTTTTTAGAGAGGGAGAAAGAAACATCAATGTGCGGTTGCTGGGGGTCATGGCCTGAAACCCAGGCATGTACCCTGACTGGGAATCGAACCTGCGACACTTTGGTTCGCAGCCCACGCTCAATCCACTGAGCTACACCAGCCAGGGCTGCTAACACAGTTTTAAATGATCACACTCAGCCGTGACAAGGGAGTGGTGGCTGGGGCTGCTGCTCCGGTAGGAGCTGCTGGTGTCAGGAAAGGGGGCAGGTCCTGGGAGACAGATAAGGTAGCTCGTATGCATCTGGAACCCTCTAAAAAACCCCTTTGTATGTCGATGTTTTACTTCTGGAAGTCTGAAGAGATGCACTCCCAATGGGGCGGAGCTCTGTGCGTGAAGACGTTCGTGGCGACCTTCATCACAGCAACAGATTAGAAGCAGAGGATTGTCCGGGAGTAAGGAAGGGTCTAAGTGGGTGGGGGGACAGTTACTCCATGAAACATCTTGCGCCCATTAGAATTATGAAGACCATGTGGCACCGTGGACGACGCTTTCGCTAAGTGAGAAAATGATGCCCCACATTATAGGCATAATAATAGCACAGCAGCCTCGTAAGATACGTCCATGGGAGAGATCACACAAAAATCCAGAAAGGAATAGTGATTGTGGGAGAATAATGATTAAGGGTGATCAGTGATTTTCTTCTTCTTTTCTCTAGTTTGCAAAGTTTCTGTATTGTGGTGGGATTACTTTTATCTGAAAATATGCAGACGGGGGAGCCGAAGTGGCGAGGAAGAGAGGCATTGTCAGGACTGATTGTAGGGGGGCCGAGACGGCTGGCCGGTCGCTCGTCCTGCAGAGCCTGGGAGACGAGACGGCGCCCTCTGCGGGTTCGGATCCAGAGAGGGTTCAGGTTTCCACGTAACCATTTGCTGGTCGGACCAGCCCGGCACTATCATTTGTAGAGATCGAGCAGCGTCGGGTTGCAGAAAGCATCCCTGGGGCTCTCCCATGTGGGGTGTGGCCGTGCTGGGTGCCGGGTGCCCTGCGCCAGGCCCTGCCAGCCCTCCAGGGTCCACCATCTCAAGTGGGAGGTGGCATCCTGGCCGACAGGACCAGCAGCAGGGTGAGCCCAGCAGAGCCATGCTGGGGGGACCGTCTCGGGAGGAGACCCATGGAGTGACGTGCCACCCTGGGCCGCTCGGGCTGCTGAGACAAATGCCACAGACAAGGCGGCCTGAACCGCAGGCCCACATTTCCAGCCGTTCTGGAGGGCTGAGCTGAGGGTGCTGGGGCGGTTGGGTCCTGGTGAGGGCCCTCTTCTGGGTTCGCAGGCGGCAGCTGCCTTCTTGCTGCGCCCTCCTGCGGGGGAGAGACATCTCTCCAGTTGTTTCTTACAAGGGTGCGAGCCCCATCGCGGGACCTGCTCTCCTGATATCCTAGCCTGATCCCCTCCCACAGGCCCCGCCTCCTAACACCCTCACTGTGGGCGTTAGGGCTTCAGTGTGTGACTCTGAGGGGCACCACTCGGCTCAGAGCAGGTGTGAGGGCCGTGGAGGGGGAGGCCGGGTCTCTGCAGCGCGCTCAGGCCTGCCCTGGACTCTCTTGCTTTGGACCAGGAAGGCAGGGCCTGGCTCTGTGGGTAACTCCTGCTCACTGATGCAGGTCCCGGAGGGAAGGGGCCGGGGCCGGGGCTGGGTTTTGACCCTGTCGCCCTCCCAGGGAGGGCAGTCGCCCACCAGCAGCTCCTCCGGAAGGCCCTGGAATCGTTCCGAAGGAGGCCGGTCGGTGCTCTGCTTGCCCGGCAGAGAGGCCCTAATAGGCAGCAGGAGTTGGGAGCCTCTGAGCTGTTTGTAGCATGGACTGCGGTGAGGCCTTGGCCTCAGAGCCAGAAGGTTCCAGAACATGGACCGCAAGGGGCTAACGCTGCTGCTGGTGGCGGGGGCGGGCTGTGTGAGCAGGTGCACCTGTTCTGGTGGGTTCCAAAGGTTGTTCTCCGTTCTCTCCTCCCCGTGCCCGGCGCAGAGTCAGATGGAGTTCAGCATCTCCGCCTTATCCATCCAGGAGCCGAGCGGCGGCCCCGCCAGCGAGCCCAGGCCGCCGTCCAAAGCCGCTCAGGGCTCGCAGGCCCTCCGGCCGCCCCAGGGCAGCAAGTCCTCCAGCCTGGACGCCCTGGGCCCCACCCGGAAGGAGGAGGAAGCGTCCTTCTGGAAGATCAACGCGGAGCGGTCCCGCGGGGAGGGGCCCGAGGCCGAGTTCCAGTCGCTGACGCCCAGCCAGATCAAGTCCATGGAGAAAGGTGAAAAGGTCCTGCCGGCCTGTCACAGGCAGGACCCTGCCCCGAAGGACAGGGAGGCCAAGGCGGAGAGGCCCAGCCACCTGCGTCCGGAGCCGCGCGCCCTTCCCGGTGCCGCCGTCGAGCGCGAGGGGCCACAGCCCGTGCAGGCCGGCGCCGGCGCGCTGGAGGAGGCGGCCCCCTCCGCGCCCCTGGGCAGGCAGCCCTCCCCCATGGCCGGCCCGGGGGACAGGGACGACGTGGAGGACGAGCTGTTCCCAGAACCCGCACCTGTACAGGTAGGCGGGCGGCCCCTTCCTCGGGAGGGACGTGGGTGTTCCCACCTCTTGGCCGCTGTGAATCACATTGCTGTGAACGTGGGTGTGCAAGTAGCTGTTTGGGGTCCTGCTTCAGTCCTGCGGGCTGTATCCCAGAGGAGGAGTTGCCGGGTCCTGTGGTGATTAATTCCACGGTGGTCGCACCATTTTACCTTCCTGCGAGCGAGAGGCCCGGGATCCTCCTCGTCCTCCTCACCAACGCTTGTGGGTTTTCCCCTTTTGGATAGCAGCCACCCTGGTGCCAGGTGTCTCACTGTGGGTCTGGCTGGCGTGCCTCTGAGGACTAGTGGTGTGGAGTGTCTTTTCCTGCAGCTTACTGACCGTTCGTGTGTCTTCTCTGGAGAAACGTCTCTTCAGGTCCCTTGCCCAGTGTTCACGGGTGGGTGCTTCGTGGCTGGGCGCTGGTCCTCCTCTGGGTGTTTCCCAAATGCAGTGGTGGGCGCCCCGCCCACCTTCCATCGGCTGCGGGTCCACCCTCCAGCTGATGGGTTTGGGTTTATGCTCCTTCGGGTTTACCCGGGGTCTCAGCCAGGGCTTTGGGCCCCTCCCTTTCCTGCCCATCTCCCCTCTCTGTGTCTCTAATCTTCTTGCCCTGGGCTCCTTCTCAGAGGAGCTCTGCTTGCCTCCCTCCCTGACTGGGCATCTTTCTCTGACCCTCTGCGGTCGGCTCTTCCTCCAGAGGAAGCGCTTGCCTAGCATAGCGGGGAGTCTCCATTGTAAGAGGCACAGGACCATGTTCGGGGGGTGGGGGAGTCAGGCGCCCGAAGTCCTCTGGAAGGACAGCTCTCTGAGCGCAAAGCCCAGAGTGAGAGGCTCCCATGTTGGAGAAATGGCTAGGCGACCCGAAAAAGGAAAACTTGATCGAACTCCTTAGTGTTTTCCACTTGGGCTCGCTTACTCTCCTGCGTGGATACAGCAGGGCTGGGCTGGAGCCAGGCCACCAGAGAAGTGGCGTGGCCCGTGGCTACCATGGACGCACTCTGCGTTTTCCAGCGGCATGGAGGGTGGGTTGTCAAGGTGTCCTTGCCCAGGAAGGCTGCTGGCCCCCCGGGGACATCTGCTGCGCTGGACGGGGAGAACGGGACACCTTAGTCACAGGGCTGGCGGGAGCCTGTATTGGGACGTGTCTGAATGTTGCAGCAGCTTGAGATCATTTGAACTTACCCATGTCAGTCACGTGGTGGATGCTTGACCTGAAAACTTGCTCCTGGCTTAGGGAAAACACTCCAGAACCTTCCACATAACCTGGAAGAAGCTGTACATCCTCTCCCCGTATTTTTTTATTCCCTCAACCTGGCAAGTCCTGTGTGTTCCATTAGAAAGACTACGTGTGCACCGTGTCCTCTTACTCCACGGTGACTACATGTAAACATGCCTGTCTTCCAGGAAGAGAAAAGATGCGCTTTTCTCCCTTTCTCTGCAGGCAGGTCCAGAAGCTGCTCACGGACGTGCCTGGGGACAGTAGCTGGCATTGAATCTTATTTGATTTTTTTGGTCCCAGGCTCCGAGTTAAACTCAGGTCAGGGCGCTTCTGAGACAGAGGCGGTCTGTTTCATTTGGGTCATTTTAAATGAGATGCTGTTTTTAGATCACGCCAAACTAAAAAAAAAACCCTCATGCCTTACTTTGGTGTTCTTTTCTCTCCGGCAGGTCAGCTCAAGCAGTGCCATCTTGAAGACGGGGTTTGATTTTCTGGACAACTGGTAAAAGGTGTTAAACCAAAAAAAAAAAAAAACCTCCACCAAAAACCAAGACCCCCCCCAAATGTTTTCCAGAGTGGTGTGGCGGAGGACACCGAGTGCAGCATTTCCTGGGTCATTTTCTGGTTTCTGTACGCAAATTTCTTAATCTTTTGGAAACTGGTAAATATTGCCTTGTCCAGATTCCCACAGTTTCCCCTTTTTGGTAAGACCAGAGATAACATGCTATTTTCAATGATTTGATAACAAGTTTTACATTTGGGATTTTTTAAGACTGTTGGAGCTCAGTCGATCTTTGCAGATAAATCTTCCGTTCCAGCTGCACCCAGTTCCCCCCTCCTTGGAGAGAGGGTTTTCTCCACCATGTCACCAAAATTGTAGAAGTGATTTCCACCCCCTCCTCCTTTATCCCCTCCCTGTTTTTGAATGTGTGGGGTCGCCTTGGATGGGTGATTGTCAGTGACGTGCTCAGCAGCGGTGACACCAGCGTGCTGGCTGTGACCGCGGAAAGGCTTGCTCCCCACGCACCCCACCCCACCCCACCCCACCCCGTGCTCCCAGCTGTCCGGGGCTTCCCTTGCTGAAGCCGGTTCTCGAATCGCGTGCCGCCCTCCGCCCTGTGTCGTTTGCCGGAGGCGGACTGGGCACGAGGCAGAGGGCGTCTTTAAGCGGCCCTGGTCCTTATCCAAACTACCCTTGTTTAAGAGTTGCATGTTTCAGAGTTTTGTATTAACTTTGCATTATTTTGTATCTAGATTTAGCAGTTGTAGGGCTACCACTTTTAGAAGTTCTTTGCTGCTCCTGTGGCCTGTGGGTGTCCCCTGTCCTGGGCACCTGCAGGAGGAAGGGCTGATGGCAGGTGTCGCTGGCGGACAGGGCTCCTCGGACTAGTTGTGTTAGACCTCCCGGCGTGGGCCTGGCAGGGGCGCCTTCTTCCCGAGGACTGGTCCAGCTGTGTCACCGTGGCCCCTCCCCCAACCTGGACTGCCAGCGGAAGTGGAAGAGTCCGGCTTCTGCATGGGCCCAGCAGCGCCTCCTGGAGGCCTTTGTGGTCATAGCAACGGCATCTCCCAGAGTCGGACTTCCTGCCCACTACTGCTCCGGTGGGGGCAGCCCCTGACCCCTGAGCTGCGGGAACCTGCAGGACACACCCAAGGGTGGTCTGCACGGCACCTCTCACTGTGTTCTCCTCACCCAACGCCTTAATCCCAGTGAGTCCTGCCAGCGTGCGCCTGGTCTCAATATCAACGTGCACCTTTTTAAAAAAACGCCTCTTTGTTTCATAGGACAGATCTGAAATGATTTCCAGAGTATTTTATCTGGCTCCAAGGTGAAGCACATGGCAACGTTCTTATTTTTTCCAGGAAAGTTTCTGCCAAAGCTGTGGCTTAGCCAATGTGTGGTTTGGTTCCTGCCAATTGCTTAATGTTCCGAAACCTCATTTGGCTCCTTGGGGCACTGGAGTTGACCTTCCTCCTCTGGTGACTCTATTATGGCCAACGCAGGGGTTTTCTTTCCTGTACCAATTAAGTAGGGTTGAACTCGAAAAGGGAAAACAGGTTTCTAGAGTGGTGGTGAGGGAAGGGAGCCTGGAAACCCCATCTGGGGCAGCCCAGCAGGGGGCCGGCCCCTCGGGCCGGCTGCAGAGGCCGGAGCCTGGCTTACCCCTGCCTCTGCAGGGGCGGTGAGCTGTCTTCGAACCCAGGCCTGCGAGCAGGGTCCCTTCCCCACAAGGAGATGTGCAGGTGTGTTTGTGTTCCTTGGCGTTGAGAGCAGGGAAGATCTGTGTCCTGGGACGATTAGGCCAACGGGATCCGTCTGTTCTTCTGGGAGACCATTCTAATTTCCTTCCCACTTTCCCATCGAGCCCACAAATCCTGGAGGGAGTCCTGAAGTCCAGTTGTTTTGATCTGCTTTCAGAAGTACAGAAACGTGGGAGAGAGAAGTGAAGGCTGGGAGGATGCCGGCTTCTGGTCTGCATCCTGCCTGACCTGGCGGGGAGGGGGCGGGGCTCCTTGTAACCATGGCAACCTATACACAAAGATGGTTCCTTTCCCATCCTCTTGGGAATCTATGTTCAGTGCATCCAAATAAGGAAAAAGTAAGCTCTTATGTCCACCACCTTCCCCCCCACCATGTATCAGGAGTTTCCATTTATTATTTTAAAAATACTTTTCAGCTGCAGCCTCTATGTTTTTGGATTCCTGCCCCCCCTCCACCCCCTGCACCTGGGACTCACCTCGAGGAGTCAGTGTCTTGCTTTGGGTGATTGTATTTTGCAAAATCTCTCCCAAGAGGTCAGAAACTAGTCTCAGTTCTTTCCCCTGGGGGTCTGCCCCCTACCCCCCACCGTCCCCCTGGCCTGGGAGGGCTGCCCTCGTTGGGAACAACGGGGGTTGCAGCCCCCACGTGGATGTCTGGGGGGGGGCCTCCCTTTCTTGGCGCCTCTCTTTCTTTGATACACGTTTTCAGAAATGAAGATTCCTACTGGCTACTTGTAACTTGGTTGTATTTTATATTAATAACCTTTAATAAAGCCGTTTAAAATATTCTAGACGTGTCTGTTTGGGCCTCTGCTGGGCGGGGATGAACAGAGAGGAGAAGAAACAGATTTTTACTAGTTAAACCAGAGCGAAACCGCTTCAGGAGGCCCCCCCTCGCGCAGTCCTGACCCGGGCTCCCCAAAAGTCGGTGGGAATCAGTGTCGAGGTGCACAGGCCCCCAGCAGACTCGGTGGGCTGTGTCCTGGAGGACTCCAGTACACCTGTGGGTGACATGCTTATCACAGCAAGTGACCGAGTAGGCAGGGCAGGTGCTGTCTCCCAGCGAGCCTTCACACTGACCTGGCTGAGCTGGTCTTCCTCTGAAGCAGCGACATCAGGGCTGGCCAGTCGATCTGTTTCACTGTTGTGCAAGCGAATGCATTTCTAGAACGGATACCCGTCAGGAAAGTGGTGACTCAGGTGGCCAGTAGGGCCTTGCCCTCTTGGGAGCAGGGATTTCTGGGTGAGCAGGTGACTGTACATGCTGACTTGTGCTGTGCAGCGACCGTGGGCAGGCGGGTGGGCCCGCATGCCCTGCATTAGCACATCTGCCCGTGGTGAGAGGAGGCGCAATGGCTCCTGAGCCTGTAGGTTTGGCAAGTTTTACGGTAGCTCAGCACGTGGTCCTAATACATCTTTTTTTTAAAAAAAGTGTTTTCTTTGCAAGGAGCAGCCATCCACATACAGACAAAATATGCCTAGGCCTGTTTGCACGTTGCAGCCAGGAGGGAAGACGGGGAATCGGGGCAGGAGGGCGCTCTGCTGTGGGGTGGGGTATTTGTAGGGCTCTTCTGGCCACGGGGTCGGTCTGGTTCTGTGCTTACCTGCAGTCTGCTAACGAACTCAACAGCCTTCCAGGTGGGTTGATATGAAGATGGGGGCCCCCAGAAGGGAAGTCAGTGGTGCTGATCTCCCCAAACTCAGGCGGTTCTGATACAAGATCGACTTAAAAATCAAGGACAGGCAGCAGTTCCAACTGGAAACATGAATCAAAAGGTACCAACTCCTAATGGCAGCCAGAGATACAAAGTGTCTGACAAGTATGTGAGGACTTCTTTAAAGAAAACTACAAAAATGAAATGGACTAGAAGAAGATGCGATGATCCCGGGCTGGGTAACAATATTCTAGAAATGTCATTTCCCCCAGATCATTTTATAAAGTCCGTGCAACCTCAACAAAAATCGCAGTGGGCTCTTCTGAGAAATTTGACGAATTCACGTGAACCTGCAGACTAATCGCTCACCAAAGGATGAGGGGTCTGACTCTTGGTTGTGGAAGCACATCATGAAGCTGCGGAAGCGTATCTGTGGGCATTGCTGCAGGGGTGGACGGTCCCATCAGAGCGGACGGAGAGCCCGGGTGCACGCCCCACACGTGGGAGCTTGGTTTACAATCAAGTGGCACCACAGGCGGCAGGGTTCACTGCATGGAGACAGAAATACCCAACACCGTGCACTAGGGGGCTCCACAGGGAGTCCAGACCCAATGAAAGAAGGTGACGGTGTAAAGCTAATAGGGGGGCCTATCTCGTGACCAAGGGCAAGGAAGGGCTTCTTCCACAAAAGTTCAACAGTGCAGACCACAAAGCAGCCTACTGCATCTTGTGCGTGAACGTGAAAGGTTTTTGTCAGTGGAGTGGGCATGGATAGAGCTAGTGAGCTGGAAGGATGGGAGAGCACATTCGCAACGTCCTTGGTGGTAAAGGACAAGCATCGGGGATCCAGAGGGCACCCCTGCAAAGCACCAGGAGTCCAGCACCCGCGACAGAGAGTGAACCGTAGACAAAACCCTTAGGAACTGTAAAGCATGTGAAAAGGCGCTCCAAGAACTGGTTGTCGGAGAGAAAAAGGGAGAGCATTGGGTAATGCCAGCTATTGGGCTAGGATGGTGGTTCTCAACCCGGGCAATTTTGCCCCCACCCGGGACACTTGGTAGTCATTCGTGTCAACGCCGCCAAGGGTGGGGAGAGCCCGCTGTCGGCGTCTGGTGGGTGGAGGCCAGGCACGCTGCCAAACGTCCTTCAGTGCCCGGTGCAGGCCCCACAGCAGAGGGTCTGGTCCCAGAGGTCCGTAGTGTTGGGCTTCAGAAACCCCGGGACAGAGGAGCTGTGCAGGCACCGTGTCGAGAGTAACGTGGCGGTGTTTTGCCGCAAGTCTGAAAGGAAGTCTTACACGGGCACTTACGGGGGTGTGCGCACGGCTGTTCACTGCAGTGCTGTTGGGGAGAACTGGGGGCAGGTGGATACGCCTGTCAGGGGCAGGTTGTTGGATGAAGGGGAATGCCGTCACCAGGGGTCATTCGGTGGCACCCAAAAGCAGCATAGGAGGTGTCCACGTGGCAGCGTGGGCGGGTCTGAACGAAGGTATTAGTGAAGAAAGGCAGCAAACAAAATGGAATACAGAACAATGCGCCATCTGCATAAATTGAAAACATGCACGTAACACGAGGCAGACTCGACAGTGGAATGCTGCTGGCCCCCGCAGAGGTGGCCGAGGCGGGAATAAGGGAGGCAGGAAAGAACAGATCTGGATGGACCCACGGTGATGTGCCGGAGGGCGCCTGCCTGCTGGCAAGGAAAGCCGGTATTCCTCGTAACCTGCGTCTGCTGCTGATCTCTCGCATCGGACTGGGGGCTCGTTGATTTCTCTGGCGTGCGGGCTGGAGGCGGCCGGTGGCCAGCATGGCTCAGACCTTCTGAGGCTCATCCCTGGCTGTGATCTGCGTAGATGAAGTCACACCAGCTGTTCGGGGTGGGGCAGAGGGGACGATTTCCTCCGCGGGCCAGTGCCTTTTCCACAGCAAACCGAAGTTCGCCCCACCCGAGAGTCTGCCACGCGACAGACTCACGTACCGTACCGTATGTGAAGGTCTTTCACGTATGTGAAGGTCTTTCACGTATGTGAAGGTCTTTCAGAGTGACCTGAAGTTTTCTAACCGTATCACAGAGAGTGTGGGAAACGCCGTCTACTGCTTTAACCCAATACCGGGATTTCGAAGCATTTACTGCCAGTCTTTGGCATGTGTGTGTGTGTGTGTGTGTGTGTGAAAGTGTCCAAGCCCAAGTGGAAAGCATGTGTCACAGGGACAGTGCAGACTGGAGATGAGATCCACACGTAACCCTGGCAACACGTGGGCCGTGGCCATGTGCTCAGTGCCAGGTGCTCCCCCTCGGCCCACCACCCCCTCGGCTGGTCTCTGCCCAGCGATTCATGCCAGCGTGTGGCCTTGGGACCACAGCACCCTATTTTCCTTCTGAGTTCTCACTGTGTTGCAGCCTGGTGCCGGGCCCGGGGGCTCGGGAGTGTGTAACACACATAGATGTTACCCTCAAGGGCTTACACTGTAGGGGAGGAGGCAGACTGAACATAGGTCCGTGCAAACAAATGTATAGTTAAACGTTGTTAAAAGTGAACAAGATCGCTGGCTCTGGCCCTGGCAGAGTGACTGGGAGTGGACTTACCCTCTCGTTATAAACGACCACAACATTGGGGAAAATGCAGGGAGGGGCCAAAGCCAGGTTTACAGTTGTGAGTGTGGGGAACAGTTTATCCTTGTATTGTTTACTAGTTACTGTATTATTTTCCACACAAACAGCTGTAAACGTGTTTTTGCTACACCTTGTATAGGAAATGCAGGACAGTACGTGCCGTAAGACTGTCCTGACTTTCTGACATGGGCACTTTCCAGACCGTGTCGCAGGGAGTGTGGCTGAGCTGAGGAGAGTGAGTCTGGGAGGAAAGGGTAGCTGGGGTGTGTAGGAGGGACGCACGCAGAGGAGGAGCCCCAGAAGTGTGTGCAGAATTCTCCTTGCTGTCTGCTGGAGGCAGTTTCCGGACTGCAGTGCAGGGGGCCGGGAAGTCCCAATGGAGCCTGGCAGTCTCGCTGAGGTGAGGAGAATGCATCTGGAGTTGGGAAGGCCTCGGGGGCTAGAATTGAAAGGGCAGAGCTCCAGAGAGGAAGCGTTCCAGAAGTCTGCAGAGAGGTTCTCTTTGGCCAAAGACCAAACTGTTGCAAGTGTCAGGTGAAACCCTAATGGGCTGGGCAGGAACCGTCTCCAAGGAGAGGGCAGGAAGCAGGGAGCTGTCAGATTGACAAGTCCCAGAGTTCAAACAAGGCCAGGGTTCGTTCAGATCCCCCCAGGTGGAGCGCAGATCACGTCGAACACGTGGGGTTCCCATCAGAGATGCTGGGGGACCATGCACTGGAAGTGGGTGGGGCTCAGTTAGCCTTAAAATAATGAGTACTTTAGGTCTGTTCTTAAAGAACTTTAAAAGAAGACAGAGAAGAATCAAACCAATTTGCAAAGAACTTAGCTGCCTGCCATATGTCCTGCATTCTTTATACAAATATTAGAAAACCAGCAAGAAACTTAAAATTCATGATGTTCAGCAGCTGATCAAAATTACTGGACACATGGACAAGCAGGGAAATGTGACTCACAAAGAGGAGAAAAGTCAATCAGGAGACCAGCCACGAAATGAGAGAGATGATGGAAATCAGATTTCAGAACAGCTCTGATTCACATGATCCATCAGCCCAAAGATGTAAAGTAAAATGTTTCAATGAGAGAAGTGGAACTTTCAAAGATGAAACAATGTCCAAAATGAGAATTCCACTGGAGTGTATTAAAATTAGATGATATACTTCGGAAATAAGTAAATGTGAAGACAGCAGTAGAATCTGTTCAGAATGAAGCAAAAATATGGGCGCGGGGGCGGGGGGGGGATGAACAGGGCCTCAGTGTCATGTGGGAAAACACAAAGTGATTCAATGTGTGAGTAATCAAAGTCCCAGAAGGAGAAGAGAGGGAGGCTGATGAAACAAGTATTTGAAGAAATAATGGCCAAATTTCCCCAAATTTGATAACAACAGTAAATGCACATATTCTGGAAGTTCAATGAATTTCCAGTAGGATGAACTCACTCACACACACACACACGCACACACACAATGCTACAAGTGGCTGAACAGAAAATCTATAAAAACAGCCCGAGTTAAAAAGAACATGTTAGGAAGCACAGTGGGTAGGGGGTGGAGAGAATGACCGCATGACTGCAGACTTCTCCTCTGAAAATATGCAAGCTTGAAGCAAATGGAATGACATCTCTAAAGTGCTGGAAAAAATGGAACTATCAACCTCGAGTTTGATATCCAACAACTACAAAAAAACCCCTTAAAAACCAAAGGCAAAATAAAAGCTTTGTATACATACACAAAAGCTGAGAAGATGTGTCCTCAGTTGACCTGCGTCAGTTGACCTGCATTACAAGAAATATTAAACAAAGTTCTTCAGGCAAAAGGGAAATGATACCAGACGGAAGCTTGCCTCTGCAGAAAGGAGGGAAGAGTGCAGGAAATGGTAACTATGGGAGTAAATATAAATGCCATTTCTTCAGCTTTAAAAACATGTAGAAAGATACTTGTTTAAAGCAAGAAACAATAACGCTGTGTGTGGCCTCTGTCACGTGTAGAAATAAAATGCACGACCCCTGAAAAGACGGGAGGGAGAAATGGACGAGTTCTCCTGTCAGGCTCCTGTGTTACCCATGAAGTGACATGATATTGAAGGGCAGACTGTGATGAGTCAAACACACCAACTGTGAACGGTATAGTAACCACTAAAAAATTAAAGCAAAGATGTATGAGTAATAAGCTAATGGTGGAAATAGGATGGAATGCTAACAATCAGCAAGAAAGTGGGAAGAGAGGAAAACAGAAAAAACGGGACAAATACAAAACAAAGAGCAGGATGGTGGGGTCACGCACGACCATCTTGCTAGTTATGTTAAATGCAAGTGTCCTAGATGCTCCGATGAGAAAGCAGACATTGTCAGGCTGGATTTAAAAGAGGCCCCTACTATAAGGAGTCTGTAAGAAGTGCACCTCAAATACAACACAGAGAAGAGATGAGCCAGGTTGCGCCAGCTGCCTTCAGTCTTCCCTGGATCCACGGGGCTGGGGGGCGTAGCGATGTGCCGAGTTCATGACACCCAGGGGCGTCACTCCGGTCTGTGCAGCGTCTCAATCTGACTCTGCTTTCAGCAGGAGAGTGTTCAGGCACAGAACGTTCCAGCAGCTCCAGGGATGGGGCTGAGTCAGAGGGAGACCGTTGAGGAAGCAATTTCAGGTACTCAGCAACGTCACATTGGAATATTTTCCAATTGCTTCAGGCATGCACCTTCACTCACCTCGAACTACAGTGGGGATTCTATACTCTCAGTCCTGTCTGCAGGCTTCCCACACTGACGGGGGGTTGTCAAAATCCAGCCCTTGGGCAGTATGACTCTGAGGGGACCCAGGTAACAGAGTGGCTCTGAGGGGCCCGGGAGGCTGTGGCTCTGAGGGGAAGCTGGGGCCTGCGGGTCGGTTGAATCACACTTGTATTTCTTCCCCGAGTGCGCATCTCCAGAGTGCTGAGTTCTTCCCGGGTAATTGGACACAGATGCTCCTGTTAGGACTGGCTCCTGCTGTTCCTCGTCTCCTGGCTCTGGTGTGTCTCCTGGGGCATCTTCTGGGGCAGACAGCAGGCCCCAGCGTCCACCCCCGCCCTCCCGTTTTCCGGATCTGAGCTGGTGCGGCTTTGGCAGCAGATGCGGGGAGGAGGACCCAGGGCCCCTTGCCAGAGGAGGAAAATGCTACCTGTGGCCTCTCACAGCCCCTGAAGTCACTCTAGCTTCCAGACACACGGAAGTCAGGGTGTCAGTTTTCTCTACAAAACACTTTTTCCCTGTTGTCTTTAGAACAGAGCAGAAGCCCGTAAACGGGGCAGTTTGGCGCCCGGGGGGGGGGGTGGTCAGTGCACAAAGCGGGCGAGGGGAACCAGCAGCCTCCGAGGGTGTGATGCTTCTCAGGCCCCCCACCCCACACCTCCATCCCCTCCGTGGGGAGAGCCCTTGCCAAGCTCAGCGCCTGGGCAGCCACCAGAATGTGGAGGCAGAAAAAGAAAGACTTGGATCTCTAGAAGCAAATGATCTGAGGTGTGATTTCCTTGGGCTTTTTGGGAGAAAAGTTCCCACTCACGGGCCTCACCACAGCCTGTTTCTGGAAATCCAGGCCTGACGGGCCCTGAGCACCCCGGGCCGGCTGCGGGCTGGCCTCCCGGACCCACCGTGCGCCCTGCTGTTGTTGATGGCTTGTCTTTGGTGTCCATTCTGCCCTCACAGCCCCTCTCCTCCCCTGCCTCTCTCCCCTTCCCGCCCCTGCAAGTGTGGAAGCAGGTTTGAACATTCTGCCAGTTTGAGCATCCTTTTGGCAGGAGAGGTGGGGATTTTTACTTTTCCGCTGAAGGGCCTGCCAGCGAATGCTTCGCCAGCCGGAACCTGGCTCTCAGGGAGAACAGAGGCAATATTTTCCTGGGACAGGGTGAGCAAGAAGAGCTATTCCAGTGAGGTGCCAGCTCCTGAGCTCCGTGCCACCAACGCCCCCAGTGTCGTTGACCCTGGCCTTGCTGTCAGCCCCACCTGGCCCGGCCACGTCCTGGGGAGTGAGGAGGACCAGCCAAGCTTCCGAGGAAAGGAGCAGAAGAGCTTTTTCCTCACCACATGGACACCATTGGATTTGCGGGGGATTGTCTCGTCTCCCTCCGCGAAGAACATCTTACACACAGATGCTGAAGAGACACGTCGTTAGTGTCTTGGTGCCTGGAGCCACCTGACTCGGGGAGGTCCTCGGGGGCCTTAGAGGGAGTGTGCGGGGCGGGCGGTGTCTGCTGTCACCCTGGCAGGGCTGGGGGGGGAGGGGCTGACGGCAGCCCTGGGCCCCGGCCCATGGCCACTCGGCTGTGTGCTGAGCCCCTGGCTCGCCGCCATTCCGTGGGCTGGGTCCTCAGCCCTCCGCCGGGGTTCCTGGTGGAGGGGCTGCAGCTCCTTCTGGGAGTCGTGGTGGGAAACACAGACTTTAGATTCAAAGGGACAGGATTCAGATGTCTCTCTTTTCCACCCCAGCAAAGCCTTGTCATCTCTCGCTCCCCTCCTCCCCCTCTAATTTCTTCTTCCGTGTCCTAACACCAGGCCCCCTAAAGGCCCTGCCCCCTCAGGTGCTCTCTTTCCAAACTCCTTTTCTTGTAAACGCCTGAATTCCCAGCAGCGTGTCTGGATCAGCACCTTCCAAGCCGCCAGCTCTGCAGTGCCACCGAGGACCCAGCCCCCTTTCCTGTCAGGGCGATCTCACACTGGCTGTCCGTGACGACCTCGACTCTCAGGCAGGAACAGGCTCCTCGTCCCACTCTGTGCGTCTTTGTCTGCGGCCCCGTTGCCGCTCTGTCCCACATTCCCGGTGTCGGTCCCTCCGCCTCCTGGTTCCGTGGCACTTGTCCCCCTTTCTCCTCCATCGAGCCCGGGCCTGGCCCGCTGCTGTACTCCAGAAGGTCTTGGAGACACGAACGAGTCATCAATCTCTGCGCCACTTCCACTGTTCTGCAAAGACACCGTTACAATTTCTGGGTTTGTGGAGCGAGGAAACGGGGCACCAGGCGGTTTGTATTTGCCCTGTCTACGCCACCAACAAGGCTGTGGGCAGTGTCCAGATAGTTAGGATGTGAGGTGGCGGGGGAGGGAGAGACACACGCAGACAGGCAGACAGACAGACAGACTGGGGAACCAAATCCTCTTTCTTCCTCCCTGACCGTGAAAAGCATCCCCCCACCCTGGTGAATGTACAAGGAAGACTTGGCCTTGGCCTTGGCCTTGTAACATCCTCACATGTTACGTTTAACTCCTGCGCTCCCGGCCAAGTTCTTTCCAAGAAAACGATCTCTTTGATCTCGGTGAAAGGTTTACTTTTCAAGCGCACTTTTCAGTTTCCATTATTTAATAGGCACATCATGCCTACAGCCTCCTACTAATGGCCGCAGGCCGGGTGGCTGTATGTATTGTTCCAATTCATACACTCAAGTTCATGAATCTCTGCATGTTTCTCTCAGTGCTCTGGACAGAGAAATACTTCGGAGACTGTGTGCCTGTAGTCTGGCTTGTTTTAGGCAAGTTTTCCTCTGGGAAGTCAATGTGCTGTGACTTAGGAGCGGGTGGGGCGGGGGACTAAAGGGGAGGGCTGTGCAGCAGGGATTCTGTGCCCCGCCTTGCAGGCGGAGTCAGATGTGTGTGGGCGGAGTCAGATGTGGGTGGGAGGGGCCCTGGCTGGGAGATCAAATTAAAGGAAAATCACGTCCTACTCTTGGTGAAGACTGTAAGGCAGACTTCCTTCCGGCCTGCGGCAATGGGTGTAGGCCCCCCGGCGATGGGGTTCTGCCGTGGGAAGGGGGGGTTGGGATGAACTCTGAATGCAACTGAGAAAAGCGGGAATTTGTAGTAGAGGAGCAGGGTGGGGAGGTCGGAGGCTGGAAGATCATTAAGAGGAACCATCAAGGGTCCTTCTGGTTCCACCGGCCTAATGGGGGCCGAGGCACCTGATCAGGCGTTGACAGTGACCGGATACTGAGGATGGAGGATTCTGGCTAAACTGGCTTAGCAGGATTCTTGCTGAAATTGGACAAGAACACACAAGTCCACAGTGGATGCCTGGCTGGGCGGGAGATCCCAAGGACCCTTATTCGAGTTTGGTCAAGGAGGGACTCTTTGTCTATAAGGAGGTTGACTCTACAGCTTTTTAAATTTACATTTAAAAAGTGATGTTTCCACAGCTTTCAGAGCCGTGGTCCTAGACCGGAGGAAACAAATGCTTAGGATGTCCTTCGAGGCCCTAGTCCCCAGATTTAGGCAAGAACTCTGACGAATCTTGGAAAGAGTCTGAAGTTCCACCTCAGCAGTGTCTGTACGGGGATGAGAAAACCAAACTTCTCGGATTGTCTGATATTAAGCAAGCTCTTTATACAGTGTGACTGATATTTTGAACGAATAGATTGAAGTCAGAAGGCGACCGCAGGCCGTCCACTGCGGTCACCGAGGAGGTCCTTCCCTGGCCCGGAGAGGTCGGGCAGACCCCCCCACCTCTGTGGGCTTCCCTAGGGAAAGGGCTACAGAGGCTGGGGCTCGTGAAACACACTCCCCATTCTGCAATTAAAACGTCCCGTCCAAGGTCCGGGTGGGTGGTCAAGGCCAGGTCCACTGAACACAGTGGCCCCACGGCGTGTCCATGTGGCTGTTCAATGTCCGAACACCACCCTGCAGTCCAGGTGCAGACATATCTCACCCGACGGAGCCGGCATCTGTTACAGAAAAGTTGCAAATCAATGCACAGATGCACCGAGCCGAGGCCTCTGGGACCGAGAAGTTAGACATGAACAGGCAGAGGGACCTACTCAGACATGCGCCACGGAGCCCAGCCTGGGCTTTGTGGGGCCGACGGCCGGCGCCCTGGGTGGGAACCCCCGTCCCGCAGAAGACAGGCGAGGACTGCACTTCACCTTGAAACTGCGAAACACAGACACGGGTCGTCACGGTGACCGATTTAACAAACCCGTTGCTGAGGCCGACACTGACTGATGTAGTATCGTTTACCTCTTTCTCTCGGCTGTCTGTACGTCCATCTCACCTCAGAGATCAGCTACTTTTCATGAACGGCTTTAGTAAGGGACCATTTAAATGCTGAAAACGCTCCCCCTGTAAGTGTTCAAACAAACGCTTTCTGTCACTTTTTGTCACCTCACGGGGGCGGGGGGCAGTGTTCAGCTGCCACCATGAGCTACTTTTAGGACTTTTCCGATGACCCAGGAAGTTCCCTCTGCTGGGCTGTCTACCGTTGACACCCACCCCCAGGTCAGCCCCAGGGACTCAGACCTGCTTATTGCCTCCATGGATCTGCCTTTTCTAAGCATCTGGTGTAAATGGCGGACGGAATGAGCACCTGTCAGCAGCTGCTTGTACAATATTTGCAGTAACCCTGTGTACCTCACAGGGGCGCTCGGGGAAACGTCGGGAAGTGAGGGTGAGACTTTAGCCGAGTCAGCAGACTGGGTTCTGATGAAGCTCCGCTTCGAACTTGACCTTCAGGCCATCCAGCCTGCCTCCTTCCCTCTCTGCACGCCCCTCCATGCCCCCTCCTCTGCCACAAGGATGCTAATAAGACCCCAGGCTTGGTATTTATTGAACCATATGTATCTTCTCCTTTATTTGGCATTCCTCCAGCTGGGTGGGGTTTCCTGTCTGGGGTCTGGAGCCAGAGCGAGCCTCCTCCCCGCTGCTTCCCACCTCGGAGGAGAGGGATGAAGTCCAGTCTGACCTGGAACTGGACTCCCTGGGGAGAAGTGGCACTGCGCGGGCTGTCCTGTCCCAAGAGCTTTGGGGACAGACTGTCTGGAGCAGACGGAGACTGGCCGGCTCTCAGGGGAGGGGGTGGAGAGCTTCACATTGCCCCGCTCTCACCAGTCCGCACCCAGGACCCCCTGATGTTGGCCCCAGGGGGGAACCACCCCACTGTGGGGGAGAAAATGCTCAGTGCCGGCCCCACGCCTTCCCTTCCTGTGCCAGGCCAGCCAGTGGCCGGAGCTGCATGAAAGCCGGGGCTCCGTGCGCTGGACCTGTGAGGAACTAGTCATGGGGGGACGCGGGGGAAGTGCAGGAGGGGCTGGCAGAGATGCCTGGACCCCCACGTAGGGCACGGCGGGTGGCCTCGGCCCTCTCGGGGCGGTGACCTCACGAGGAGGCAGCACAGAGTCAGCACCTCGGAGTCCACTTCGGTCTTCCGAGGTCAGGATGAAGAGCGGGGTCGTCGGGGAGGAAGGGGGTCGACAACGCAAGTGGGTCATGAGGGCTCTGCACCAGGAGACGTACTGAAGTTCACAGCCCAACAGTCGAGCCCCAGCCGGACCGGCTGCTTCTCACCGGGGAGGTCTCAGATGTTCATGGTCAGGGTGATGAACTGGAAGCAAAAGGAAAGAGAGAGGGAGGGAGGGAGAGAAGGGGGGTACACCTCCATCTCCTGACCAGCCCAGGACTGGCCCCGGTTCCCTCCTTCCTGCCCCAGGACCGCCTCGCTGACCACCCCGCCTGCAGGCGTGGACTTCGGCCTCGACTCCAAACTGTTAAACAATGGATTCGCAGCCCTTTGCACTTCCCAGAGCTCCTGAGCCCTTTCTGAGCAAGCCTAGGTCAAGTGCAGACGGTGAGAGAGGCTGAGAGTGACCTGTGCTTCCTCCCTGTGGACCCCAGCGGCCTCCCCAGGCACGAGGAGGGCCGCCTGAGGAGCGTTTTCCTCCTGACGAGGGGCCCCCTCACCTCGAGAGAGAGGTGGCCCCCACCGCGGAGGGGCTGCGGGACTGGGGAGCTATTCCCAGCCTCCTCCACGCGGAGTCCCTCGTGCCCTCCTTTCCACCAGCTTTCTCACCACCAGGTGGAGCTGGGGCGACAGGTTTCCAGTGAATGTGTTACTTCTCTCCTCTCTGCCTCCCCACTACTCTCCCCCTACCCCCACCCTGGGCACAGCACGAGCCAAGGCCAGGGTCATGGAAGGCCGCCACACAGACTCTTTCAGCAGGGAAGGTGCCTCAGCAGTGAGGCTGACTCAGGCAGAGAGCGTCTCTGTGCCCTGGGTGGAAGGAAGGGGCATTCAGAACGGTGGCTCTCTAGTGTGGCCACACGCTGGACTCCACGGGGAATTTAAACCATGTCAGTGCTTGGGTTCTGGCACCTGAGATCCGGATTGAATGGGTCTGGGGCGTGGCCAGGGCACAGGGGTTTAAAATCTCCCCAGGAGACGCTAACACGCAGCCGGGGTGGAGCAGGTTGGAACGGGAGGGAGAGGACGCAGATTTGTCTTGTCTTGGAGGGCGGTTAACTCACTCTGGGCCTGGGGCAAGATCTCACACGGAATGACTCAGGTCCCCTGAGTCAGGGGGACGGCAGAGAGCTCATTCCAGCCCCCACGCCGGTGGAGACTTAGGTGAGAAGCGACACCTTGAACCTGAAGTGATGGAATGCTTCCTCCATGCTTCTGGTCCTTTGGGTCTTTGGCCAACGGGCCACTGAATACCAAGCCTATTCACTCCCCTCGCACTGTGGACAGGCGGCAACTGTCACACTTGCTTCACGCTTATTAGTGGCGAAGCCTTGAAAAGTGAAGGAGAAATAATGGTGGGCCCAGCGGTTCCTCTTGTTTCCATTGGAGACCAGCGTGGGTTTGCACACCCGTCTTGGGAATCCTGGGTGTTTTTTACAGTCATGAATCAGAGGAATTTTGTGTATGAATGTGTTGTCCATGTGAAAGGTGACAGAGAATGTCAGGGAAGAAAAACGCCCAGTTTCTAGTCCTAGCGTTCTTACAGTGTACCCAGGGGTCTGGGCTAGGCACATGGGAATGTTAGTGATGAATCAACATGATAAATTGATAAATTATACCACATGGCATTAACCAAACTTTGGGTATAAGTTTAAGGCCTAGATCTCTCTCTGAGAATGGTGAGCCTGAGGCACAGAGCAGGCTGATGACCAAAATCAGAGCTCAGGGACGAGGGAGACCCCACGCCCTGTCCAAGACACGCAGCCAGCAACCTCTGTGTCTTGGAATAGTCTGTAAGTGGTGCTCGAATCCACAGTCGCTAGTGAATTTGGAAGGGAGCCGAGCGGGCGGTGTGGGCATGGGAGAAAGAGCTCAGAGCTGGAGAGGGAGGCACAGGCTGGCCTCACATTGTTGGGTCTTGGGGAGGCAGAGCTGGACAGAATGACACAGGAAGAAAGGAAGGCAGGGGCCGTGGAAATCTCGGGGGCTGTTGAAGGAGTGTCCCATAGTCTGTCCCCGGCCTGTGGGCAGGGGAAGGATTCAGCAGAGTTCTCAGACTTCAGTGTGTTGAGGAGTCCCTGGGGCCCCCGCCCAGTGAGACCCGGTTCAGCAGGCCTGGGGCGGGGCTGGTGCCCTGCGCTTGTTTGTTTGTTTCATTGAGACAGTGGACACAGAACCACTGCACAGATTTAAGGTGTGCCGTGTGTTCATACGAGACATTTATGTAGGGCAAAATGTGATTGCCACTGTAGGGTTAGCTCACACTGCGAACGCGATGATACTCGCCGTGTCTTTTTTGTACTGAGAACAATGAAGGTCCAGACTGAGCAACTCTGGGTTCACGACAGAGTGTTGCTGCCTGGAGTCTCTTTGCGTTTCTACTCGCCCCCCTGGGTGGAGCCCAGGCAGCTGGTGCTGGGACCACGTGGGGCTGGGGAGGGGGCAAGCCACGCCTCTGAAACTCCCCAGGCTCCCCAGTGGTGACGCCATTGGTTGTCACCAGCCCCTGCGACTAGTAGCAGCTGTGTATTTCTGGGGGTTTTGAGGGGTCTGCACGTGTGCATCCATTCACACGCGTGCACACACATACACACGCCAAGAATCCCGCAGGACGACGGGAGCAAGGGGGAGTGAACAAGTCAGAACGTAGAAGGCTGGCTGGCTGGCCGAGGGGCCGTCTGGCAGGAGGAGGAGAAGAAGAAGGAGGCAGGGTTTGCTAGCCCACTCTGCTCCGAGTGGCTAATCTCTCCTTGCCTCAGTTTCCAGGTCTGCAAAACGGGGATACTATCAGTCCTCAGCTCATAGGACTACTGTAACAATTATATTGAGCACTAAATGCATGATACCTTTAAAATATTAGCGATATTTTTACCCCCAGAGCTAAACGTTCACCCACACACGCATTCGGCAGATGTTTATGGAATGTGGACTCTGGGCCTAGCCCTGGCTGCCTCCCTGAGCGGAAGTCTCGGTCATACCTCGTTTATGTTGAGATGAATGAAGTCCTTGTTCTTCGTACTGAGGGCCTGGAACACCCCTGATGGGAGAGACACGGGAAAGGCATCGTTGCGGGGACTAGTCCTTCCACAGACTTAGTTTTTCCCCAGTACCAGGGGCCTTCCGTGAAGTCTGAGGAGCTGCGCCACCTGGTGGTGGTCTTCCATAGCACACCCCGGCTCAGGCCGGCTGCGGGATTTCTCTGGGGGATGCGGAGGAAGACCTGGCCTTGGCCTTGGATGGGATGTGTTGTCATCTACAATACCCAGCCAGCTCCTGGATCCAAAACATCTCCCCGTCTTGACTTTTTGGGGGCTAAGATCCCTTGCAATCTGTGTCCCTGCTTCCAGAATAAAAGCACACGTACATGAAATTTTGCGTGAGTCTGGAAAGTTTACGAGAAGGGGAGCTCGGTGAGTGCTCCTACAGGTAGGAGCAGCCGGGGCAGGAGGGACAGCCCCTCTGAGCCGGATGCTCCGTCTGCTGCAGTAACCGAGACAGCGGCTGCGCTCTCTCGACCGCAGGCTCCTGTTCAGTCCAAGCGGTCAAGCCAGTCAACCCTGGCTTCGCCTGGCAGTCACCTGGGACCTTCAGAAATACAACAAACTGGGGGAAGAGGCTGTCTTAGAGCAAAAGAGGGGGAACCCAACAGCCGAATGCGGTCAGTGGATCCTGAGACAGCCAGGCATCAGGCAAACGTAAAGAGTGGACCGGGGAATTTCAGCATGGGCCTGGTCTTAGGTGGTGCGGAGGGCTTGCCCAGACCCTGTAAGGTGTGCAAATTGCATAGTGATTATGCCAAAACCAAGTCTATCTGCTAGAGATAATTACAGATGAAAGGACCGCATTTCTGAGATCTGTTATTAAGTAATTCAGAAAAAGAAATACGTGTTGGGGAAGGTACGGAAAAGGTTACAAGGTGATAATCATCGAGGCTGGGTATAAAGCGCTGGGACCACCTGGGGCATTTTTACAAATACTGACGCTGCGTGCCACCCCCACCCCATACTCTCCTAATTTAGCGGCTCTGCTGAGCTGCCTGGTCATCGAAATGCTAGAGCTCCCCGGCGGTTGTAGCGTGTGGCCAAGTTTGAGAAGCTCAGCTGGAGGGCTCATGGGGACCAAGATTATTCTTTATACTGAAATGTTTGATTAGAACTTTGCAGAATAAAAAGTTACAGTAACCCTGGGGAGAGCCCTAGCCTTGGTTCTTTTAAATGTTCCCCAGGTGATGACCCTAACTTGCAGATCCCAGAAGGTGACGTGAAGCCTGGAGTACCTGCTCCCTAACACTCCCCCAGGAAAACAACAAGCTGAGCGCCCCCAGGGGCTTTAGGAGGGAAAAGCGCAGTTGAGGGAGAGAAACCATCAAGCCTCATCATCGAGAGGTCGTTTTTGACCAGGCCATAGGTCTCATAAGTGACTCTGTCTCAGGAGGGTCTTTGTAAAGCCCACCTCTCGCTAACTGCTGGGTTGCCTGGGGAAAGCCCCACCTCCAGCATCCAGCATCATCAGTCAGTGCGTGTGCTGTTCTGCCCACTACGTGCGGCCCTCCTGGAGCGTACAGTCCATGAAGACAGGCCCCAACCAGTCACACGCGTGTTCCAAAGTCACGGAAGAAGCAGAGGGAGCTCCAGCCTGGTGGACTCAGGAGCACAGAGCCTGCCTCGGCTTAGCACGTGCCCTGAAGGCACCGGGCAGACGCACTTTAGAAAGTGCCAACAGGACTGGCCTCATCATTCGAGGCCCCCAGCGCAAACCGGAAGTACAGGCTCTTTGTGCAAACATTACGAAGAGTCCAGATGGTAACTGCGGAGAGTTAAACCACGCTCTGACACCTGCTGGGGCAAGGGTCCTCTGCACCCCCTGGGGGCCGCCCTGGCGCCGAGTTACAGGCCCCGGGACGCACTTCATTCCGCTTCGACGTCGTGACCACGTGACAGTAAACTGCGAGCTCCAAGGACCACCGACACCCTACCCCTCTCCCTTGCTGGGGTGACACATCTTGCTTGAGGCAACTGGGTCAGTGTCTGAGGCTTATAAGACACAAAGGCAGGTGGAAAGTGGGGGAGAGAGCCCCCTCTGACCCCATGGGCCAGGGTGGGAGGTGACCTGAAATCAGACAGGCAGCAGGACCACCCCGTCCCCCTCCGCAAAGACGCTGCGTGTGTGTGGAGGAGGGCCGTTGGGACGAATGCACTGCAGAGAAGACTCTGGTGCACCCCCACCGCCCCCCAGTCACAGACACCAGGCCATGCCTCTCCTCGGCCTGTCTTCCCTGAAACTGTCAGCAGGGTGCTCCCTGTTCGCTCTGGAAGGGGACTGAGGGGAGGTGGGCTCCCCTCTCCGGGCCGAGGACATGCACCCCACCCCCGCACACTCACGGCTGGCGTTCTCCAGCCGGACCAGGCAGTTGAGGAAGTCGTCGAAGCCCAGCTGGAGATCCTCGTCCGCGTACCTGAGGACGATCAGCTGCAGGAGGTGGCTGCTCAGCTGAAAGCCTGTGGGGAACGGACGGGGGACAGCCTGGCTGAGCCCCGCGGGTCAGCAGAGGGGTGAGCCGACGAAAGGCAGCCCCAGACCCGGTCCGAAAGTGGCGTGACCGTGTGTGTCGTTGTTGGGGGGGGCGGGGCGTGCAGGTGAAGTCACAGCTGCACCTTCTGAGTTAGTTCAGGGTCTTGGCTTTGACGCCGACCTCGCCCATCATGCCTTGCTGACTGTCCAGGAGGCCCCGTTTGGGGGAACCGAACCCTGGGCAGTGTCTAAGCCCTGCTCCCACCCTCGCCAGCCTTCCCTCCAGTTCTGTGTCTGAGCCCACACCCAGCTGCACGTGGGCTCCTGCGGGGGATTCTGGCCATGACACCTGCAGTCAGTGGCAGTGTCTCAACGGCATTTTAGCTTGAAGGGGTTGGGTGGGGGCGGGGGGGGGGCTCTAGAAATAGCATTTCTCAAAGAACGCAACAACTTGGATGGACCTAGGGAGCATTAAGCTCCGTGAGATGAGTCAGACAGAGAAAAACAAATACCATGTGATCTCACTTCCATGTGGGATCTAAAGAATGAAACACATGGACAAACAAAACAGAACAGACTCACGGACACGGAGAAGGGGAGCCGCTTTACCTGTGGCTCTCAGGGCGGTGCGCAGCTCGTAGGAGGACATGGTGCCGGACTTGTCCGCGTCGAACTGAAGGAAGAGGTCCTGCAGGAGGGCAGTGGAGGCAGTGAGGACCCCGGAGTCCCGGAAGGCGCCCCGTGGTGGCCACCAGGGGATGGCCAGCGCAGGAGGGGAGGCAGTGGTTGGGGGAAGGTGGTCCCTTTTGTTTTCCTTTCACTGGGGCAGTTGCACTGAGACACTTCCGTGACAGCAGCAGCGAGTGCTGGAACCCCACCCCGGTGTCCCCCCTTTGCCCCCTTTCACTCTGGGCTTGCGTGGGCCCTAAACACCATGCGCTTCCCAGGCTACGTACTACCCACGTCTTCAGTTTGTCCCAGAACACCTTGAACTCATCGAACTCCAGCTTCCCGTTGCCACTGGTCTGTGTGCCCAGTGTGTTAAGGAAGAACGTGAGCACGTTTCAGCCTGAGGCTCCTCCTGGGACCCGCGGCTGCCACTGCAGGGGGGAGGGGCAGAGGGCTGGCGAGGGTGGCTGGGGGTCACAGGTTCAGGGCTTTGAGGGGGGTGGTTCAGTGATGACACCGAGAGTCTCTGAAGTGAGGGCGTGGCAGGGGTGAGATGGCAGTAGCATCACAAGGTTCGAGAAAGCACACAAACCCCCTTCATTCCCTTGTGCGGGGCCCCAAAATAACAGCAAGACCCCCAAGTCCCCTCAGAAACACTCCCGTCCTTGGGCAGCCTGTGCCTTTGGCTCTGTCCCCAGTTCCAGCCAGGGGGCTCCCTGGCTGGGTCACTCCCGGGAAGGAGACCGCCCTGCCGGGTGGGGGCGCCACCCGCCAGGACACACTCAGCACCTCCTTCCGCCCAGGCCGGGGGAAGGATACGTCCATTAGCGAAATGATGTTTTTACAGGAGACCAGGCTGAGCTGCTTGAATCGGATGCCCTTTTCTGCAATGACATGCGAGGACGGAGTTCAGATCACCCCTGAAAACGCACCTGTTTCCATCTGCGGCAAGTCCGGCGGTGCGGTTAGATCTGGGGCTGCTGGCGGGGAGCGGGGGGGAGGGGAGGGGTGCCGACATGTTCACCCCCTCAGGGTCCCTTAAGAGTGGAAGCTGACATGGCCTTTTGGGGGGAAGATACGTAAAATATGAAAACCCCTTACAAATGGAAATATCCTTCCATCCATTACTTAGTCTTAAGAATGCCAAGCAAAGAACTACCAGTTAAAATTTTCTCCTCAGATTATTTATAATGGCAAAGATTTAGACATGAAATAAGTGACCAGTGGAAGGGCAGTAAGTCATGTCCACACGATACGTGAGTGCAGTGTCGCCCAATTCTGGAGGGTCACGTTTGTGAAGCACATTTAATGACCTGGGAAGCAGGGGAAACTCGGACACCCGCACGCTGCCAGCGTGGGCATGGGAAATCCCTGGGCAGACAGTTGGGCGTGTCCTGGGGACATTAACTGTGCCGTTGCCCCAGGAGCCAGCGGTCCCCTCCGCTGTATCATTCCCCAGAGAAAGGAGAACACACATCCACGAAGTAACCCGTACACGGGTGTTCGTGGCGGCAAAGCGACCGCCACCTGCGCGTCCGTTGGTGGTGGCGGCAGACTCAGCGCCGCACGGTCACCCGGCTGTTTTTGTCAAAGGAGATGAAGCGCCCACGCACACCGCAGCGCGGGCCACCCCTGAACTTGTCAGGCCGGGGTGTCAAACGCACTTTCACCGGGGGCCGCCGCAGCCTCACGGCTGCCTTCAAAGGGCCGATGGAGTGTGAGGACTGTGGAAATGCAACTGCTCCTTAACGAGGGGCAGGGAGCTCGGCGCTGCCGCCGGGGAGACACAAGGAGCCGGAGGATAAAACAAGGCGGAGGGCCGCACTCGGCCCGAGGGCCATGTGTTTGCACCTGTGCGTTATGCCGAGTGAAAGGAGCCCGTCGTGATACTTCACATATGACGTCGGTCCTTTTAGAGCAAAAGCCCGGACAGGCAGATCTACAGAAACAGGCAGGAGGCGAGTGTGTGCCAGGGGCTGGGGGTAGCGGCGGCGGGGTGCGGGGTGTCTTTCTGGAACAGGACGGAATGTTCTAGACTGGCTGTGGTGACGGCGGCGCACCTCCGTGAGCGCGGCAGAAACCGCCGGACTGGACGATGTGCCTGGGGGACGTATACAGCCTGGGAGTTGTACCTCGAAGCTGAGATGTTAAAATACAAACTGTGTCTGTAACTCCATACTAAGTGCATGCATGTACATGGACAGACTACATACGTGACGTGAGCGCACAAAGACACACACACACACATGCTGACATCGATGATGGGTGGGGAGATTATGGGCGATTTGATCTGTGTCATTAGGCTTTTCTGCACTTTCAGGATTTGCTGACATAAAGCCGCATCACTTCTGTAATCGGGAAGTCAACAATGGAAGCTGTTTCAAGTCTGTCCCATGTCAGCCCTGAAAAGCAGGTCGGGGCCCCGGGGGAGCAGGGGCCTGGGGAGCTGAGGCCCAGGCGGCGTGCCGTCCCAGGTCGCCTCCTGGGAGCCCGGGGCCCCAATGAGGGTGTGGGGGTGCGGGGGGCAGGGTGAGCACTCACTCTTTCGCAGCACAGCATTTAAAACGTATTCGAGTTCTTCTGCATTCACCGCCATGTCCTGTCGTTAAAGTGGAGACAGTTGCTTTCTGTGGCCCTCAGCAGTGAGTTTTTTTTTAAATTCTGACCTTGATATGGCTCGTGACAGACCGGCTCCCAGGAGCCTGCGGCAGCCCAGATGAGTGTCCCCTGAGGCTGCAGCCAGCTCAGGGACCTGACTGAGACCCAACCCAGAGAAGGCGGAGAAAGCTGGGCCAGGCCGGGATGCTCCCGGCCCCTGAGCTGAAGCTCCCACAGGATTCTCACACTGGAGGCTGCATGGGCCTGAGCCCCCGGTTCCCTATGTGCTGCAGCAGCAGCAGTGCCTAGAGAACCCCAAAACGCCCACCCTGGGGGGCAACCCCAGGCACCGGTTCTATGGCTCTTGTTTTCAAAGCCTCTAGGGGTGAACTTCAGAACCATTGACCTTGGGCGCTCCTGGAAATCCTGCTACATCTCAGCCCTGAGGAGCTGGTTAGGAATGCAGAGTCCTAGGCCTGCTCCCACCTCCCACACTTTCCGGAGGCCCGGGCGGTGGTTATGTGTATGGCGGTCCAAGTAGCAGGGACTTAGGCCTCCTTGAGCCCAGGGTTTTGGGCCAGCGAACCAGCAAGTAACCGGTGGAGTTATTTTCACGGAGGAAGCCTGCCCAGACTCCTCCCCCAGGCTTCTGAGGCTGGGGGCCTGGCGGTCGGGGGTTGGGGATGGTCAGCCCCAGGGAAGAGCCTCGGATCCAGCCCAACCCCCTGCTGAACAGAAGAGTGAAGTGTCCTAGTGTCTGTCTGGCTGGTGGGAGGAGGAGCCGGGCGGGAGTCCGAATTCTCAGTCCCCCTTCCCATCCAAACCCTGATCTCTGTTTCTGGTACCGCTGTCCCTCCCCACGACCCCTCCACTCCCGGGAGGGGAGGCACTCACTCCCCAGGCCGGTCCCCCAGACGGGCCTGAGGCGGGGACTTGCCCCCTCCCCGCTGCCCTCACCTGCTCCCCGCAACCCCCCCGCCCCCGCCTGCTGTGGTTTAGACAAAGCCACACGGGTCCCCACATTTCTCTACCCCAGACCATGGTCCCCAAGTCTCCCTGACTTGTCACGTTAGGCCCGTGTCCCCCAGGCTAAGGTGTCTCTCTCTGACAATTCAGGTGCCCGGTCAGGGATGGGGAGCTAATGGAGTCATTAGCTTGTTGCCGTGAACCGGCCCCCAGGCCACATATATTGACGGCCACCGAGGCCACCGACGGAGAGGCGTGACTGGGACAGGGAGGGGGCAGCTTCCCGGAGGATGGAGGCCCGAGCAGAGGCAGGGAAGACCCAGCAGACAAGCTGAGTGACAGAGAGGGCGGGAATGGGGCTGGGGGGCAAAAGGACAGACTTTCTTCTTCCCTGGGGGCCCCTGCGGCCCTGGGGTTCAGGGACAAATGCTGTTTGCATTTGGAATTTAACAGCGGCCTGAACACCGCCTTCAGCAGAGTGGGGAGAGGGCTGTGATTTCCGGGCGGAGTTTGGAGGAGCCGCCTCGGGAAGGCCCCCCCGCCCCCCACCCCGCACCGGTCCTCGGTCCCACGGGCACCCCAGCTCCCTTACCTGGGTGTGAGGGGCGAGGTGGGGAGGCTATTTCTTGGGTGGGACCGTCTCACTTTGTGACCAGCCCCCCACCCCGCGCCTGGCACCAGCCTTGGGGAACAGCTGCTGATGGACACCCCTGTCACCGGGACCCTGGGTTGGGGGTGTCGCGGGGACCCAGGCCTGGGCAGCGCCTCCCCCGCCCCCTCTGCCCCGTGCACCTCACCTCCCCGGCGATGCGTTCGAACAGGGCCCTGAACTGCTGGTGCTCCTTCGTCTCCTGGGCCGGCGGCGTCGGCTTCGGGGGCTGAGAAGGAAACAGAGGAGCTCGCATGGAGCCACCGAGAAGGCGCTGGCACCTGCTCTCCCACAGAAAGAGCCGGAAAGAAGAGGCCCAGCCGGACGGCTGCTACTGAGGGAGGAGTGGGGACCTCCCAGCCAGGGGACATGTGTGCCGCCCAGAGGGGCTCGGAGCTGGCCTGCGGGCGCAGTAGCAGCACCCCTACGATTCCTTGTGGGGGATCCTTGGAAGGACCTTCAGAAGGACTTGTCAGTGGCCTGGCTGAAGCCCTCCCGGCCACACGGAGGACAGCACTGAAGGCAGTGGACACCTGACCGAGTTACGGCCCAGCCAGGGCTGCCTCTGCTCCCTGCGCTCGCTCTGCCTCCCCCCTCAGCACCCTTGTCTGAATGAGCTGCTCAGTCACCGGTGCCGAGGGGCGAGTCTTGGAGGGCGGGAGTCTGTTCCTAGCATCGGGCACGGGTACATGGAAGGAGGAAAAAGCCAGCCAGTGTTTTGGGAGTTTGCCTTGTTTTGTCTTGGGGCCCATCAGTAAGCCACCACCCAGAGAGGGCAGCAAGGGCAGCAGGCGCCCCTCTGAGAGCAGGTGACTGCTGCTCGGGGGGGAGTCGGGCTGTTCCGGCGACCCCTGAGCTCCCTGGGACAAGGAGGAAACCAGTCCCCGCCCCCAACACGCAACACAGGGAAGGAGTAACATGTTCCCCCACATCCACGGTGAAAGAATCGGCTGGCCTCTCTCATTCCTTTTTTATTAACTGTTTCTCTGAAATCGATACATTGTAAAGCTCTCCTGTCCCCTCGGGAAGCAGCAGCTGCCTCTCAGGGAGCAGAGCGCTGGCGCAGCCCACAGCTCACTCCCAACGGCTCCCTGCTGGGCACCTACTGGTTCCTGAAGTTAGGAGGCGGTCTTGTTTTCCAGGAGGGGAGGATCAGGGTGCTTACCGCATCCCAGGTAACCCCTGCCTGAACTTCTGAGTTTTGTGTGACGCTTCGGTTGCAAGGACAGGCTCTGGAGCAGCCACCAAGCCCCACCCTCCAGAGGCGGTGAGCAGGCTCACCTCAGGAAGCTCAACGTCCACATCTCCGTCCAGGTCCCTGCGGGGGCGGAAAACAGGCTGACTCCGGGGTGCACCAGCTTCCCCGTTAGGGTCTGCGGTGCTGAAGGGCCCGGAGGTGTGGCCAGTTCCGTCCCACTGGACCCCGCTTTGCAGCGCGCTGACACTTCACAGGGTCCGCAGGGCCCAGGCGCGAGCCCTCCCCTCGGCACCCGGAGCCTGCCCAGCAGGAAGACAGGGCGGCAGCCCGGCCTCCCCTCCACCCCCAGGAGAACGTGCACGTTCTGGGTTTCCAGGAGGAACAACTAAGCTGCAGTCATTCCGGTTTCCTGGGTGCGCTTTAACGGGGACACTTGTGACGACTTATGTAGGATGACAGCAGAGTCCCCGAGGCCCCGGGAGCCGAGCAGTGGCATCCCTGCAATCTGTACGTCGCCAAGGAGACCCCTGGTTGCTGGAGACGGCCATGCAGCCACTGAGGTTTGAACATTCGTGGGGGCATTTTAAAGATTACAGAGCAAACTGGGTGGAAACGAAAAGGAGTGTGTCTGAACGCCCCTCCCCAGGCAGTAGATGCCTGACCCCGCTGCGGGGCGGGGCGGGGCGGGGCGGGGTGGGGTGGGGTGGGGTGGGGAGGGGTGCGGTGTGTGGATGGGCTCTGCCGGGGAAATTGCTGGGAATGCCTTTGCTTGCAGCGCGCACGTTCAGGGGAACGCAGTGACGGGATGCAGGGGTGCAGAGGGGATGAACGGCCCCTCTGGGACCGAGCCAGTGAGCGAGACGGACCCTTGCACCTGCTACTCACCGGGTGACGGCTTTCTTCTCCGAAAAGATCCTCAGGCAGAAATCGGCCTCCTGGTGGGGCTCGAAGGTGCTGGGAATCAGGATGTACTCCCCGGGGGGCAGCTTGAACCTGTCGGAGACTTCTCTCAGGTTGACGAAGGTTTTGCTTCTGGCCCGGGACGCGTGGTACCGGAAGAAGTCCTTGCTCAGGTGCTCCTCTTTGCCCGGGCACTGCAACCAACGGGAAAGGTGCGGGCTGCGGCCTGGCCGTGGGGTCTCGGGCGTGGACCCACGGAGGGTCCGAGAATTCAGGACCCAGAGGGCGAACTCTGAGAAGCAGCCGGCCCCCGCCCGCCCGCCCACCTGGTAAATGGCGTAGCCAATGGTCAGCACGTCGGCGCCGAACCTCTTGAGCTTCCTTCGGTCCTTCTGCATCAGAGCCACGAGCAGCGAGCACTCCGCCTGCCCCTCGTCCTCCTCGGTCAGGGACAGCTTTATCTGCGGGTTGGTCCAAAAGGTATCTGCCGGTGAGAGGGGCAGGTCACTCTTCCTCCTTTGAAAACGACGTGAAGGCCCCCCAACACACACACACACAGACACACACAGAATCACACACACAGAATCACACACACACAGAATCACACACACACAATCACACACACACAATCACACACACAAAGAATCACACACACACAGAATCACACACACACACAGAATCACACACACACAGAATCACACACACACACAGAACCACACACACACAATCACACACACACACACAGAATCATACACACAGAATCACACACACACAGAATCACACACACACAATCACACACACACAATCACACACAGAATCATGCACACACAGAATCACACACACACAGAATCACACACACACAGAGTCACACACACACAATCACACACACACAGAATCACACACACACACAATCACACACATACAGAATCACACACACAATCACACACACACAATCACACACACACAGAATCACGCACACACAGAATCACACACAGAATCACACACACACACAGAGTCACACACACACACAGAATCACACACACACACAGAATCACACACACACACAGAATCTCACACACACACACACACAGAGAATCACACACACACAGAGAATCACACACACACACACAGAGAATCACACACACACACACAATCACACACACACACACAGAATCACACACACAGACCCCCCCCCCCCCTGCAAGCAGCTCACCCGTCCTCCCAAACCCGGGTGGACAGTTTCTTCTCTCCCTGTTCGGTCGCCCTCTTGCCCTACTTTCCAGACCCCCAGGAGCAAGCAGTGTTCTCCTGCTCACTCCCCCTTCTCGGGAACCGCGTCCCTCCTTGGGGTCCAGTCCATACGTCTGAGCCATCTGACTTCTCCCCTGCGGCACTTCAGAGGGGAGAGCAGGGCTCCTGCGGCTGTGCCCCGCACCCGCCCGGGGGGGGGGCGTGCAGGTTGAGCCCGATCGGCTCCAAGGGCGAGCGCCGGCAGATCCAGGCCAGCCCCAGTCTTGCCACGGCACGGGAACACGGCGAACCAGCCCCTCACCGGGCAGGGTGGGTTCGAGGAACTCCCAACGAGAAGGAAGTTGGGGGCCTTTGTCTAACGACGTGTAGGAGCTCCCGCCGTGGCTACACAGAGAGCCAGGCGCAGGAGGAGGGGAACAGGAGAAAGAGCGCAGAGCAGAGAACCACGAACAGGTCGAAGGCCGCCCTACTCCTCCGAGCTTTTCGGCTACGCGGGACAACAGCCCTTCTCACCTCAGGACAAGTCTGTGCTGTGTTTTCTATCACTTGCGATGGAACACAACCTCAGTGGTAAAACTAGGGTGGTTCCCTGAACCATCCCGGCCCAGCTTCCTCCCAAGTCTCCTCAGCCGCCTTCTCCCATCACGCCTGACATCCCACCGTCCAACCCCGCCCGCGGTCAGGGTCTCTCTAGGGTCCTGGCCCGGGCCCACTGCCGTCCCCGGGATGGACTGGACCCTTGGGAACAACGCCAGAGAGAGAGGCGGGCGGGCTACCGACCCAGGAAGTTGCGGCAGCCGCCGGCCGTGGAGCCCCGCACCCAGCTTCCTTGGTGGACCGTGACCTCCCACCGGTGCGGAGTGTCCTCCTCCAGGGCGTCGGGTGTGAGGTTGCAGACCTCCACTTTGTCAAAGTGGGCCGTGAAGTCGCCGAAGGCCATCCTGCACGAAGCAGAGGGACCCAATGCGGCCGCGGTGGCGATGGCGCAATGCCATCATCCGCCCGCTCATCTGGCTGATTGTGCCCACCCCGTCCTCCTAGAGTGGGGCGGCTGCAAGTGTGGGGAGACTGAAAATGCACCAAAAAGGGTAAGAGAAGGATTAGAAAAGTAGTTTATAAAATGGTAGAAATACAGGCTGATCATCTAAGTGCTGCAGAGACAACGAAGTCCGGGGCAGGAGGAGGGTGCAGGGTGGGGTGCCGATGGGGAGTGAGTCAGGGGAGGCCTCGCTGACCTCGGCCTGGAGACCGAGGACCTTTGTCTTCGCCGGGCCTCCCGCAGTAGGTTCCCCGCGCCCCCTGCCATGGTCCTCCCTTCGGCCAGGCTGGAGGGACACAGGTGGCCTCTCAGACGCTGGTTCCTGCCTCCTGCTCGTATTCGACAGTGTGTGAGGGCACTCCTTCCCGGCCTCTGCGCTTTTTTCTGCAAGTTCTGCTCTTTTCATGGAACTCCTTCACCCAGAGCCTCTGTACTCCGAGTTTAAGGTCCGTTTGTCTCTAATGCCCAGTTCCACGGCTTGTCAGTCTCTCAGATACTCCGCTTGGTTTCCACATTTTCTTCTACTTTTGACTTCATGGCTCCTGATGGCAAAGCCCACCCACCTGAACAGGGTTGGGGACTGTACCCCGCCCCCTCCGTCTAGGGTGCGAGGTAAGCAGTGACGTGTCACCTCTGGGTCAAGGCTTTTAGGAAGTGGGGATGTCTTCTCCAATGCTCCCCTTTTCTCCTCTGCTGCTGGCTTCCTGTTGATGACACTGTGACCCCAGGGGTGGGGGAGCCACACGGCAGTGAGAGGGGCCTGGGTCCCTAATCACTGCCTGGAGGCAGCTACCATAGAAGAGGAATGGCCTCTTGGACCATTACAACCAGTGAGAAATCAGCTGCATTTGTGTCTTCATGCGTTTTGAGCCTATTTGTTGCAGCAGCTGGTGTTGCCCTATGTCCTCGAAGTATGAAGCCACTGTAACAATTCTAAATAGGTGATACCCGCTCAGCCACTGGGCAGGAGGTCACAAGGAAATACTGGGGCCAGAAAACAGATGTCCATGCCGTGGATGGCAAAATAATTGCTAACTCTGTTGTCTGTAAATATATATGGAAGACAGAGCAGGTAAGTGCCTCCTGGGCTGTGCTCTGGGGAATGAATGGAAAGAGCCGAAATACTCATGTCTGCTGGTTTCGCTAGTTGTATTTAATATGGTGTTACAAGAAAGAGACACTCTTCGGCAGGGATAGACTGGTTTAAGCACATGGCAGCGAAGACAGCCAGAGGTCAGAGAGTGTGGCTTTGCAGGGTCGGGAGAGCCCGCCGTTTCTGGACCCCACGGGAAGAACTAAGATGGAAAAAAACACTTCTGGAACAGAGGCCCACTAAACCTTTTTTGTGTAACTGGAGCAAACTGGAATCAGAGGCATAGACACGTGGCACCGACTGACAGCTGCAGGAGCGGGGGCGAAGGCGGGCCCGGCTGAAAGAAGGTGAAGGGATTAGACGAAGAACATCTGGGTGCGTGACCCAGAGCTCGAAGGAGTGGGGGCAGGGACGGGTGCCGGGGGGGCCATGGGGACCCCTGGGACACCTGTAAACAATAAAATGTAATTTTTGTAAACAATAAATTAAAAAATGTTCTCGTTACATGAAGATGAGGCATAGATTAGTTGAGATTAGGCATAGTTCCTTCTCACTTAGGTCTAAGTTTTTAGATGCTCTCGAGGTAACTGCCTTCCAGGGTCCCTGTCCTCAGGGCGCACGTGCAGGGAGGAGCCTGTGAACCCTGGGCTGCCAGTCTTCACACTCCCTGTGCGAAGTTGGGGGGCTCGGGGGGCGGTGCTGGAGGCCAGAGGCCCTGCCCCACGTTCTCTGGATCGCTGTAGGTCCCTGAGACCCAAACAAGCCTGGAGGTGGGGTGAGCTCCCCAAACATAACGGATTATGTCCTCTGCCACCCTGGGTGCACAGAAGGGGTTTGAGACAGACTTGTTTGATTTACACTAGGTAAATAAATAACAGGAAGGAAGGAAGGAAGGAAGGAAGGAAGGAAGGAAGGAAGGACCCCTTGCCCCCGAGGGCTGTGGGGCGCACTCACACGGGGGGAGGGGTGCGGTTAACCCAGGAATGAACCCAGAGGCAGCACTGTACCAGAACTCTCCGTCGTCCAGAGCGGTGTGGCGCAGGCGCTGTTGCTCAGCGGGGCCGACGGCACGCCACTCGGGGGAGCTGGGGGCGAACACAGTCAGAGTCAGGGTCAGGGTCAGGGTCAGGGTCAGGGTCAGGGTCGGGTGCAGGTCACAGGCAGCAGCTTAAACCACAGCAGCTTCAGGTGCAGGAGTGGTCCACCCTGGGAGCCACGTCAGTGGCTGCTAACTGGGGATCCCCAGAGACGTGCTGGGGATCCACGGGCTGCCCAGCCGCTGCTGGGGAAAGGCCCTCAAGGCCACTGCCCCCGCCCCCCCCATGGAACACGACCATGGGGCCGTCACAGTGCAGCACAGACAGCCCGACTGGACGCGCCCAGTGGATTGAAAAGTGTGACCTCGAGCACAGGTCTGACCCCTCCTCTTTGTTCATGAGCTGACCCTTTGAGAGGTGATAATAATGCCTCATGTTCACCCACACTGGGCGTTTAATGTGCCAAGCTCCTCCTCTGCCTGGCCTCTCTAGGCAGCCAGCGAGGACTCACGCCTGTCCTGGGGACGGGAGGGCGCAGGTGAGCAGCCTCCAAGTCCGCTGTGTCTCTGTGACCCCATGGCGACCCCACAGCCACCTCCAACGGGTCAGATGGAGTCGCCAGCACTGCGGTGCTGCAGCCATGGTGGGCGCCTCACCCACCCCTGCAGGCCTGGACCTGAGGGGTGGTGCTGGGGAAGAACACCTCTCCAGGTCCCTTGTGCAGGGCTGCGGCAGCAGGACCGACAGCCGTCCTTCCCTGTCTGAGCCGCCATCTTCTGGGTGCCCACACGCCAAGAGGGGCCGGAGGCTAGGCTGGGCCTTCGGCCCTGTGCTCGCGACAGGCAGGACCAGAGCCAGGGATGGGGGTGGGCCTGTCACCCCGAGGCTGCGTGGCAGTGGGAGGCAAGCTTGAGTCCCACCTGGACTGCTGGAAAATGCACTGTTTTCATTTCCCGCTCTGCGTGCTTCCCAGGAGAAAGCAGAGGTAGCCCTGGCCCCTCGCAGAGTGAGTCCCTTAAAGCGAGGGGCTCTGCAGGCCTGTCCGAGAGAGGGAGCAGCCCCAGTACTGTCGGTTTCAATGTTCCTGCTCTTTCCGTTTCTACCAGGAGGGGCAGGCTGGTCTCTCCCTCCTCTGTCCTTGGTCCCCAGGGTGTGTGCTGCTGCGTCCCCAGGCTGAAGCCTGGTTCATAAAGCCTCTGACACCAGGATGATTGGTGACCTGGCGGCTTTGTCTGAACTGAGGACAAATGCCAACTCAGTGTCACTCAAGTCCTAGACTTGCTGCAGGGCTCCCTAGGGCCCCTCAAACAGTCAGTGGGCGGGAGGGGGGCAGCAGAAGCCCTGGAGGAGGGACGAGGGAGTGGCAGAGAGACAGACAGACCGCTCCAGGTGGGCACTGCCCGAGCACAGGGCAACCCCCTGATCCCAGTTACCTGGGCCACTTCCTAAGGGGCGAGGAGGGGATGCAACCAGGAAGGCAGACCCTTCTTTTTAGCGAGGGCCAGATGAATAGCCGTGGTTAACTGCTCAGTAACGGATGAATTCCCTGTTCCATTTCCCCTGTCTCTCTGCTGGACCACTGGGGACAGTGACCGTTAGAAAGAAGACTTCGGTGACCTGAGTGGCAATATTTCAGGGATTCTCACACCAAACACACTCCCTGCCACCCCCACCCACAGCATGCGTGTGTGTGCACACCCACAGACGCAGCTTCCTGGAGCCCTCAGCCGGGAGATACACCTTTCATGGCAGCACCGGGGTGTGGGAAGTCCCCACGGGGGTGCGCGCTCTCACTGGGAGAAACATCCTCACAGGGAGTTAGAGAGAAGTGCTAAGAATCGTCCTTGAGAGTCAAGTCGGACAGCAAGGGGGACCTGAAGGCTGAGGTAGGGTGCCGGGAGGCAGGACAGGGCCCCGAATAAGAGCCAGGAGAGAGCGGTAGACAAACGGCTCCTCCTTCGACCCCTGCACAGGCCAGCCTGGCCCCTGGCACCCAGGAACACCAAGAAGGGACAATCTGCCAGAGAGAGGGGGCGGGCACCAACCTGTCGCTCCAGGACCCGTTCCACTCCACCTGGCCCCACGGGTTCCGCACTCGGATGAGCTTGGTTCTCCGGCCTCGGAGGCTGACCTGGAAGAGAAAGCCCCGATGACTGTGGAATGGCAAATTCGTCCACGAGCTCCAGCCGGGCCTCGTGTGGCCGAGAGCCCCTTGACTGCGGCAACACGTTGAAGACGTGTCAAAACTCATCACTTCTTCCCGGGCTCTGGGAACTTTCTAATTCCTGTTGAACGGAACAGCTCGAGTTACCAGCGATGTTATATTAATCACCCCAGACTGGTGATGCCGAATCTGGGAAATAAAGTACAATTGTGGTTAGCAAGTAATTGGTCCACATGAGTCTTCCAATGAATGAGTTTTCTCTCTAGTCTGGTCTCGCCCTAGAGGTGGGGGCCAGGCCTTACCTATCTGTGTGCCCTCAGCACCCAGCACAGCGACTGGAGAGTTCTCACGAACTATTAGTCACGTGCACATAACGACCTCTCATTCACCGATGAACCGCACATACCGGGTGGCACACCTGAGGGCCTAGGTGTGCAGCAGCAGCCGGTACCATCCAGGCTGGTGTGACTGTGCTCACTCTGTGATGTTCACACAGCAACAAGGGTGCCTCCCTACACACATCTCAGAACGTATCTCCCTGCGAACGTATCACAGAACGCTCAGAACGCAGGCATCTCAGGGCTGTACTGGATTTTCTCCATCCTCAGTATCTTACTCACAGATGAACAATAAGAACATAAACACATACTGCGAGCTCACACGACAATAAGCAAAAGTCACCTCCCAGTCCTCTAACTCCGATTAGCCCCGCCCCCATCAAGTGTGACGGGAGGGTCTCTGCTGTCCAGGCGGAGAACCCTTGAGCCGGTGAAAAAAGACGTGCCCGCCGTCACCTCGGTCCCGCTCTGCAGCAGGGGAGGGGCGCGTGCACCGTACAAAGATCCTGGAGGGAGGAGGGTGGAAGTACTCCACCAGCTGCCGGACGCCTGAGCTCTCAGAACAGCATGTCCTTGTGCATGGGACACCGGTTGTGTTTTTGACAGGAAAGCGTCCTTTGTCGGTGCGCCCTCTCCAGCGCCCCGTTCCAGAGGGTCACCAGCTAGGACGAGCAGGGAGGGTGAAGTCCTTGCAGGCGGAGAGAAGAGAGTGCACTTGGACAGAGCGTCATAGGAGACGGAGAGTTTCTTCGGTTACTCGGAACAGTATTCAGATCTAACATTAAAAATCTCAGCCTCCTCCACTGAGAGACCGGCGAGGCCTGGGGAGAAGGTGGAGGAGGGGAGTGGATGCAGAGACCCACAATCCTAAATGCCCCGGGGACATTGCCCACCTTGACCGCTCAGCTCAGAGTCCTGGAGATGCGGGGTGGGGGGGTGGGGACCGGTGCTTCCTGCCGCACGCTTTGCTCCCGCTCCCGTGGAGAGTGCTGGAAGCATGGGCAGCGACAGGCGGAGGCCCGCGGTGCCTGTGCCCTCCACAAACTGGTTTGAGACTTGTCCACAGGCTGAGCAGGCCTCCGCAGGCCTTTGGACCTCACTGGACTGGAGCCTGAGCAGGCGCAGCGGTGGCTTCCTGTCTGCCTCTCTCTCCATCCTCTGCCTTTCTAGTCCCCACGTGTCCCGCAAGGGGCTCCCTTCTGAACCTGAGCCCTCCCCAGGTGGGCCCAGAGGTGGGTCCCACCCTGAGCCACAGCTGCGGAGAAGAGTCCTTGTGACGACTGGTGGTATGTGTCAACCTGACTGGGTCATGGGGGCCCCAGGTGTTTGGTTACACAGGGTTCTGGGTGCAGCTGTGAGGGTGTTTCAGGGTTGTGAGGTGAGCATTTGATTCAGTGAAGCAGACGGCCGACCCCAGTGTCACCGGGGCCCTCGCAATCAACTGAAGGTCAGAATAGAACAAAAAAGTGGGAAAAGGAAGAATTTATGCTCTCTGCCTGAGTGCAGGCTGGGACTTCAGTCCCCTTCTGCTGTTGCATTAGGATGTATAGCATTGCTTCTCCTGGTTCTTGGGCCTTCCTTTGCACTTGGACTAGAACTGTACTACCAGGTTGCCAGCTAACAGATGGCAGATCACAGGACTTCTCAGCCTCCATGAGCACACGAGCCAACTCCTCATAATAAATCTCAATCTCTCTCCATTTCTCTTTCTGTCTCTCTACCTCTAGCCCTGTCTCCTATCCGTTCTGTTTCTCCGGAGAACCCAGACTCTCACAGGACTGAAACTGGGGAAGAAAATAAAAATCAAAGCCCAGGCTCTCACACCGGCGAAGCGAGTCTGGTGCCGTGGCGGAGGCACAGGCTTTTCTCGCCCCGCTTCGCTGTTCCTCGCTCCCCTGGCTCCTTCTAGGAGCCGCGCTCTGCAACGCCCAGAAAAGTGGGCTTGAGCTGTGTGGCGCTAAGTAAGCACAGGGGACAGGCATCGCTGGATCTGTCCTTGTGCCCTGTCCACAGGGGTTCATGTCACCTACCTGGTCAATTCCCGTCACGGTGTAGGCGTGGCCCTTAATAAGACCAAAAGGCGTCCGGGCTTCGGATTCCGCGGAGTTTCTAATCTGAAACACACAAGAGCAGCGTTGGGCCCATTGGGTAGGTCAGGCCCGTGCTGCCCCGCCAGATGGCGCTGCAGGCCTGCCCGGCCTCTCCTGTGCCCCGAGGGGAGGGCCCTGTGCCCAGGGCACGTGTCGTGGGCACCCAGGACAGGCCGAGGGCGTCAGCAGGGGCATTCAGCAACTCCTAGTCTTTTCCAGGTGAGGGAACCCTAGCGATCGGTTTGCTTTTCCGCCTCCAAACAGAACCACCTGGATGACCTATCACAGGCGCCATCGCACACACCGAGAGGCGCGGGAAGCGCAGGACAGCGTCAGGTACGACTCTGTGTCACGTGCTCGCGGGCGCAGAGGAAACAGATTTTTGGCCAGCAAGAACGAAGTCCCGAGAGGAGACAGAAAACTCGAGCAGGTTTCAGAAACACACGAGGCAAAATCATCTATGGGCGTGTACCTAGAAAAATTCTTTAAAAGCTGCTAGATTTTTATCTGCCGATGTGTTTTTTCATGATAGAGGAAGCAAAATAAACAGGTTTCTAGAGGGTATTCAGGAAGGTCCGATGTAGGGAAACCGAGCCGCCCTGCCCCTGTTCATGCATGTGTGTGTGCGCGCGTGCGCGCGCCCCTTTGTGTCAGAGGGGGGGAGGGGCGGGGGCACGTGTCGGGCCTCACAAGGTGAGTGGTTGGGGGCGGGGGAGGCAGAACTGTGCCCACAGGGCAAGCTCAGGATTGTTTCACCTGATGCAGCGAGTATATCTCACCTTTGGAATTTGAAAAACATCAAATAACATCAAAAAACATCAAAAAACATTAAATTGTTTTAATTAAATATATAAACATTTACTTAAAATGAGTGCCCCCTCCCCCCACTGAAAGTCCTGTCTCTCCTGGCGCGTGGCCAGGGCGCCTGACTCAGACCGCTGCCCACAGCCCAGCGCCCCACCAGGAGCCACTTACGTCGATGGAGCAGCCCACCAGGGAGCCCCTCTTCAAGGCCTTCTCCAGAATCTCATAGAAGTTCTCCGGAGCTTCTCTGGTTGCGAAGGTCTCCGCCACGCCCCCGGTGAAGTCTTCCATGGCCTCGATGGTGCTGCCCCCCTTCAGAGCCTCGTAGCTCCCGTTCAGCCTGCAAGGACGCAGGAAAGCGTGGGGACTGCGGCCGGGAAGAGCGCGGCCACCAGGTGGCGCCCCCGGCCAGTCTTTCCCTAACTCTCGCGGCAGGCCGGGGCTGGGTGGTGCGGAGGGAGGATGGGAAGCAGGGATCAGACGGAAACAAGACACCCTGAACGCTCCTCGAAGAGACAGCGCGGTGTGTTGGTAAAGAGCATGGGCTCGGGTCCCCGGCTGGCTGCAGGTTCGAGTTCCAGCCCCACCACGTACAAGTGCAGTAATCTTGGGCAACTCGCTTCCCGAATTTACATCACAAGGTGATGGCTGTGTTCTCCCTCCCAGGGCTGCTGTGAGGTTTAAATGAGAGTCTCTCTCTCTCTCTGTCTCCGCTCACAGACAGCAGGGCCCAGCCATGCAGACGGGAGTGGAGGAACGTTCTCTTTCAGTGTCGTGTGCCATTCATTTCTGACCTTACCAGGCCGGTACCTCTCCCCCCCCCCCCGCCCCAGCCAGCACCTTTCTTTTCCCCCTTCAGTGAGCCGGCCTCGCAGACACAGCCAGGTGCTGTCAGTCTGCATTCACTCCTGGGACCCCCGTCCCCCTGGATGAGTTGTTCTGCGCTGTCGAGGTCCGTGGGTTTGATAAATGCGTGGTGTCGGGCACTCACCATTCCAGTGTCGTGCAGAATAGTTTCCCTGCCCTAAAGAAATCCCCTGTGCTCCGCCTGCTCCTGCCTCCCTCCCTCCCCGGAGCTCCTGGCAACCGCTGATGGTAGCTTCCCGGGTTGTCTCCACAGTTTCCAGACTGTCTCCATAGTCTTCCCTTTTCTAGATGTCACGGAGTTGGAATCACACAGTAGGTGGCCTTCTCAGTTGGCGTCTGTCACTTAGGAAATATGCATTTAAGATTCCTACGTGTCTTTTCATGGCTCAATAGCTCATTTCTTGGTGTCACTGAATAGTGTTCCGTGGTCTGGATGGGCCACGGTTTGTCTGTCCCTTCGTTTACCGAAGGACCTCTTGCTGACTTCCAGTTCCGGGCGAGGATGGATAAAGCTGCTCTAAACACCTGTGTGACGGGTGTTGCGTGGACACAAGTCTTAACCTGACTCATTTGCCAAGGAGTGCAGTGGCCGGATCATTTGGTAAGACTGTATTTAGCTTTGAAAGAAACTGTCCAGGGGTCTGCCAAGATGGCGGAGCCATTCTGCACCCTCGCCAGCCAGGAATGGGGGCTCCCGTTACCCGGCGTCCTTGTCCGAGCTGGTGCTGCAGGTGTGTCCTGGCGCTTGCTTTTATCTTCAGTTTCCCAATGACCTCAAGCATCTTTCCATGATCTTGTTTGCCATCTGTGTGAGGTGTCCTCCCAACCACCATTTGTGGCCACTTTTAATGATCAAAAAGTAAACACAGATTTTTCTCTGTAGGAAAGCTGTTCTTTTCCCTCTGGGGGAAAAGCCTTAGCCTTCACATCCGCTGACTCCCACTGGCTGGAGTCCCTGGCCCCGTCTTTCCACAACGATTTCCCCGTGGTGGCCTCCCTGAGCAGGAAGCCGGGCCGACCCAGCCCCGGGGACCCACCAGAGCAGCCCTTGGAGAGGAGCCCGTGGACGTGCCCTGACGGGCGGCCCCAAGGGCAGAGCCAACGCCGGGGCCTTCCCGCTGTGGCTGGAAGGAGTGTCCCTTGGCCTGCCTCAAGCCTGTCGGGTGGCACTGAGGGCCAGTGCGGCGGGAGGGCGGAGGGAGGCCCTACAGTCTGTCCTGTTGACTTTAGGGTGAGCGGAACCTCATTTCATTTTGGCCACTCTGCACCCGGCCAGGAGGCAGGGGTGTGGCGCTCTTCCTGGTTCTTGTCTCCTAAAATGATTCCCCCGCTCGAACGTCCCGGGGAGCTTGAGAGGGGTCCTCCCCCACCATGGGGTGGGTGGGCGCCCTGTTGCCATCGGAGCACAGAACTCAGGCTGCTGTGGCCCTTTGCCAACAAGCTGGTCTGGAAATCCAGCCACCGAGGGCAATGAGGCCAAGAATGGGGGTCTCGATTCCACTTCTGCGAGGCACCTGGACCGTCGGATACCCGGAGACAGAAGGTGGAAGGGCGGGGCCGGGGCCGGGGCGGGGCCGGGGGTGGGGCGTTAGCTTGTAAGGGTGCAGACTGGTAGCTCTGCCGCCAGAAACCGTTCTGGAGACGGGGTGGCGGTGACGGCCGCACAGCAGTGTGAGTGCACTTAACGCCATTGAGCTGTGCGCTTGAAAATGGTTAAAATGGTGCATTTTACCACAATTTGTTTAATGGGAAGAAAGGAGCATTCTGAAAGGAAAATAATGGGATGTCTCTCCACGGGGGTGGCAGCCCGGATGCGTGGGCGGCGACAGGGTCTGGCGGGGGGTGCCCGGAGGACCATCTGTTCTCTGCCCACCCGCATTCCCCTCCGCTCGCCTCCCAGCTCTGCCCACGGCCGCGTTCGTGCCGCAGGGCGAGGAAGGGAACGCGTGGCACCGCCGCCCGCGAGGCTGGGCACACCGACGCCAGGACAGGAAAATCGCTCGTTCCCCACCTCCAGCCCCGAGGGAGCCACACGTGTGAACCCCGAGCCCAGTCTTCCCTCCACAGAAAGTGCGGGAAAAGGCCCCGGGGGCGGAGCGAGCTCCGGAGCTGGCGCCTGCGCTCACGGGCCGGCACTCACTTGGCGTAGGCTTTCTCCAGCAAGGCGCTCCAGAACTCGTTGTGGTCGGCGGAGTGGAGGAAGACCAAGCGGTCCCTGAAGGTGGGCAGTCGGTCATCCACCACCACGTCCAGCCACTCACTGTGTTGCCAGAACTGTGGGGGGGGGGGCAGAAATTAGGGGGAATCACATGGCAGGCCCAGCCCCATTTGCGAATGTGCATCACTTTGCTTTTCCTCCATTGGATAAAACGTGATGGGGACCCCTGGACGGGGCGAGAGCATCCAACCCTGGCCCTGACATTGACCCAAAGACTTGGAGCGGGCCCCTCACAGCCAGCGGAAGCAGGACAGGGCGGCACGTGGACACTGCACAGCACCCTGGTGGACCCTCTCTATCTCAAACCCGGCGCCGGCAGGGTTTGGTCCGCTCCTCCCTCCCACGCACACTCAGGCTGTGTCTCGGCTGCCCCTGCACCGCCCTTCCCTCCTTGCTCGGAGGGGGAGCCTCTCCCTGGTGTTTTGGCTGTTCTCCTTCAGAGAGAGGCCGTGGTGAGACAGGTGGACCCTCGTGCCAAGGGCAGACTCGAGGGGAAGCGTGTGCACGCACAGGTGCATGTGCATGTGTGCTGACACGCTCACATGCATGTGCATGTGCATTTGCGCAGGGGACAAGCAGGGCTCTGCCCTCCACGGGGTCCCAGCAGATGACGCCTCTGCAGCTCTGAGTTCCCAGTTTCTAAGCTCACTCAGGTCTCCGAGTCTGCGTTTCCTCCATAAGGAGACTCTGGGCTCATGAGAAAGAATCCAGTTCCTAACAGGTCTAGTAGTTTTAGGCCTAAAGCACGAGAATTCCGATATTCCCTTAACACGCGGACCTCCGGGTTTGCCAAAACGTCACCGCCAGCTTGGCTGCCGGCTTCTGAGAGGACTGGCCTCGGCCAAGGCGTGCGGAGGTCATCTGTGACTGTGACCTTCGACCTTCGGGATGCCGCTGGCACCCAGCGAGGGCGGCTCTCCTCCGGGGCTTCCCAGCAGCCAAGGACGTCCCTGGAGTCACACTGGGCCCCAGGAGGCTCGTCCGCGGCCAGGCCCCGCTTACCTGGAAGTGGAATATCCCGGCATAGCCGGGGCCAAAGCTCTGGTCTTGGGGGACGACTCTCGCCAGCGCCTTTTCGTTGAGCGTGAGGGAGGCGATGGCGGCCAGCAGCCAGCAGTCGCCTGCAAGATGCAAGTGGGAAACCACGGTTTTCCTCGCTCACTCTCGGCGAATGGGGAAACTCTGCGGCAGAGGTTGGGGGTGTGCCGGGTGGGGCCGAGTCTGTTGTGCACGACCAGAGCGGACAGATAGCAGCAGGTACCTCGGGCTCGCCTCTGCCTCCCCTGCCGCCCCCCGCACCCGCTGTCCTGCCCCGGTCACCGGGCACAGCTGCCCCTGCCGTGGCGGTGTTGTGGCGCGTGCTGACTTGGGTGTCGGACTACGCGCCACGAGCATCAGCTGTGTGACGTTCCCGTGACGCCCCCGCCAGAGGACCAAGGCTCAGACCTCGGTGTCGGTGTGGCCCGGTGGGCCGGTGCTGCAGCCCCTGGCGCCTCAGAAACAGCCCCTGCGGTGCCTGCGGGCACGTTTCCGGACCGTTGCCGCCCCCACCTGGGGCTCAGTCACAGGTCATGGTAGCTCCGGGGTCATTGGCTTTCAGTTATCATGGATTTTTAAGAATTGTGGATTCATACTGTACTGATTTCTTCCGTTGTGTGTTCGTGTTAGCACACAACGACAGGACAACGCCAACGTGAGTCAGATTTCAGACAGTATCTTGTGTGTGTCGTTCCCGACTCCTGACTTCTGACTCCTGGCTCCCACAGGAGGCCCTGGGCCGCTCCAGGGTCACTGGGCTCCAACCCCGGGGCAGCGGGTGCCTGGGGCAGTGAGGGAAGGAGGAGCCGAGGTGGTGGCGGTGAGGGTTGCCCAGGCCCACGGCCCGGTGCTGCTCTTGCTGTGGCCACAGCTCAGAGGCCGGCCCCCACGGGGCCCCCTCGGGGCCCTCTGTGCAGCCTGTCGCCGCATGCTCCCTCCGCTCACACTTACCAAGCTCCCCCTGGCAGATGTCAGTCCTGGTGGCCCCTCCAAGGATGAATTCTGGATTTTTCACTATTTCCTGGAAGAATGAGATTATTATTCAAGGAAGGCCCGCCAAGGGGAGGCTCAGGGTCCCTCTCCTTTCTCGGAGCAGAGGGCTGTTTCCTGGTGTTGGATTTTCTTTCCTGTGGGGGGGCTTGAGGAGGTGAAAGGTGGCCTAGCTCTGTACCCCACAATCCCAGGCCTTCTGCGGTAGAGCACCTCCCTGGGGAGAGGTCCTGCCTTCTGAGCCCTTCGTCTCAGTCCTCTGGCCAAAGCAGGACGTCACCAGGCCCTGAGGCTTCCTGTAGCCTCTCAGGCCCTGGGCCAGGTGTCGGGCGCCCCAGGTTCAAATCCCAGCTCCCCACTTATGTGCCTCTGTGAGCTCCCAACCCATGTCAGAGGGAGTCACACATACAGCCTGGTGCCCGGGCTTAAACACAAGTCCCCACGCAGGCTACCCAGCTTCCTCCTTTTCCAAAATATGCATTTAAATATATATTTTTTAAGTATAAATTTTAAATATATCTATACTATAGTGACAGATATGTACATATACGTCTCATAATTTTACCAAGTGCATTAGGTGCATTTTATTATATATTACACATAACCATGTCTATTATGTGTATATAATAAAATCATTTGTGTACATGAATATGTAGATAACATGGAGGGATAAATATAAAACGTCAACACGAAAGCATTTAAAAGCAGTTACACACAATTACACATTCTCCCCGTTGCCCGAGGCACCCTGCTCCACCCCCAGCTCGGACCACAGCGAAGGACAGGAGAGAAAGTCCCACCGAGTGGCTGGGTATCGGGCCCGGGCTGACGGAAGGATGCTCAGGTTCCGGAGGGGAGAGTGCCATCAGGCTGGGAGAGAGGCCCTGTCCCAGACCAGCTCCACCCACTCAGACCGACAGCCCCCGGCACGAGGCCTGATGGAGACCACGCCCACTAGAGGGGACCTCCCCTTCCTTCCCAGTGAGTCTGTCACCCCACCCCTACGGCAGGTCGCAGGTCGGCAGGTCACACTACATCTACTGCAGTGACTCCCGGCCTCCTGGCTGCCCCTTGCCCTGTGATGTCCCCTTGATTGTTCTGGTTCCGGCTGCTCTTGCGTGCCACTCCCCTGCCGCCGAGCACAGCTGTGTTTGACAAGAAGGTGGTGCTGGGGCGGGCACCCTGCCCCGCGTCCCACTGGGTGGCCCACAGTTGCCGCTGGAACACGCACCACTGACGTGCTGAGCCGGAATGCAGACAGCGCTCCAGCCACAGGCCTGGGGGCGGCGGGGAGGGCCCTGGAAACTGACCTATTCCTTGCCCGTTCTGTGTCCCCAAACCAGCGACCTGGAGGCCCATCCTGCAAGTGGAACCTCAGTCTCCACCCCCACACCTTGCCCCCAGGACCCAGAAGTCTGTGAGATACAATGCAAAGCCCCTGCATCCCCCCACTTCCTGAACAGGACGCAGAGCTGGGTGTCTGGGAAGCAGCTTTGTGCATCGGGCTGTGGTCTGGGAGAAATTCCAGTTTTGGCCAAGAGGGGGAGCTGCAGGCTGCGGGCTGGTACTCAGAGCCAGGGGACCGCAGTGTGGAAGGCAAGGGTGGGGGCTCCTGGATGGGAAGAGGCTGGGGGTGGGTTATAGACACCGGTGCGCCTGTCACCCCTATGCAGAGTACTCGAGGGACCCTCCCAGAGCACCCGTAGGCTCGGCCGATGTCTTCCTGGGGCCAACCCACACCCCGTGGCTCCTTCTGCCCGATTCCAGCCCTTCCCTTCCCCAGGGGTTGGTCCTAAGAGCCCCCAACAGACAAGTCAGAAAGACAATCTGGAGCCCCACAGGCTAATTTCGTCTGGGGTCAGAGAAAAGCTCATCTCGCTGTAAGAGGCGTTGCGTCTGGTGGGTGGAGGTGGCGCGTTCGGCCTAGAAGAGAAGAGGCAGAGGGCCGCGAATGGCTGCCCAGGCGGGGCGCACCCCTGCCCGGCTCTGCCACAGTCACACTGTGCTTCCGGGCCATCGCGGCATCCCCACTCCATCAGGAAGCAGTGTGTTAGTGCGTGCGGGGACCACTAGCACCCCTGGGCTGCCGCGTCCCAGCCCCGAGTGCTCCTCCGGGTCGGTCCCCCCTTCAGTAGGTTGGTAGGTTGGGCACATAACAATGCCCAGCTCTCAGGGTTGTTTGGATTAAGGGAGGTAATCCTGGTCAACAGCAAATGTTCCCCGGGGGCTGTAGTGACTGTTGGCTGTTGCCATGGTGACTGTTGGCTGTTACCATCGTTTTGAAAGAGCCAGATGGTGCACGCAGCTGAGGGCACAGTGGGGCTCACAGAACAGGACTGAGAGGCAGAGCACAGGCGGCTGCACAGACTTTCACGTTAAAATAGCATCGGTGCTGAAATGGGACTGCCAGGACCCTCGGGGTGTAAGGAGGCCACTGAGCAGGGGTCCAAGTTTCCCAGCAGAGAAAGGCCTTCCAGGCCGAGGGAGCATGCGAGCTGGACGGGGAGGGCTGCCGTGAGAGCAGAGACCAGGAGGATGGGGCACTGGCCCTGGGCAACAGACAGCAGGGGGAGCCCCACCTTGTTGCTAGGCAATGCCAGCCCCGCTGAGGTGCTGGGAGGGTGCATGAGCCCCGGAGGCAGGTAGGTAAGACCGGAGGCAGGGAGACCAGTTGGGAGGGAAGACGCTGCTGGGAATTTCTCAGAAGGAAGGCTTGGCCATCCCGAGGTAGCCTTGGCAGACACAGGACAACACCAGAGAAGCAGAAGCAGCTTGCATGTGCACCAGGGCAGGATGGCATGTAGGTGAGCACATGTGCACAGAGGCATGCACACACACATGCACGCACAGCCACCCACAGGAACTAGCAGTAAAGAGCGCACGCGGCATCGATAGCTGTGTGTACTCTGGGCGGGGCCCGAGAGCCCAGAGGTGTTTGTATAACACACTGACAGTGTTTGAGTGTCGGGAGACAGGGAGGAGGTGGGCATGACGCACCCTGGTCTCATGTGTAACATGAAGCCTGGGGCTGGTGATGAAGATGACGATGACGGTGGTGGTGCCCGTGCAAGTAAGAGGACAGTAGCCGTCATTTACTAAGAACATCTACAAACTGGACTTTAGATCCACCTTGGCCATCGCCTACCCACTCAGCAGGTGAGGAGACTGAGGCTCGGGCAGTTCAGTGACGTGACTGCAGTCCCAGGACGCCTCAGTGGCAGGGCGGGACCCCACGCAGCCTCACCCGTGGGCCCGGCACTCTCAGCTCTCTCCTGTCCCCACGGGACCGCTCCCAGGCCAGCACCCGCCCTGAAGGAATGTGAGCCGGTGCCCCAGGCAGAGGTCGGGCCCTGACTAAGCCAGCGTGGCCAGCGTTGCCTCCTCACCCCAGGCACCAGCTGGTGCCCCTCGGGACCTCCAGACGGTCAGGTGGGGCGGCATGATGAGGGCTTCCCTCCCGGGAAGGGAGGCTCGTAGTTTGGGGGAAGGACCCTGCTCCCTGGCGTTCCCTGCATCGCACCTGCGCTGGCACCTGCTGACGGAGTGTCCGCCCTGCAGAGCATGCAGGTGAAGCTCGGATAGAAGCCACTGAGTGCCTTGCATGGGTCACCTCAGCGTTAGCACCCGTGGGGAGGTGGGGGCAGTTCTGCAATGCCTCCCACTGTCTCTGCAAGTCTCCTGAGACCTGCCCTGGAGGAGGCTTCGACCCCGGCTCCCTCACCAGGCCTCACAGGACCCTCTCTGACTCCGGTCCAGCTTCGGTGGGAGTCAGAGAGCTGGGGGTGGGGCTCAGGAAGATGCCCTGGGTACCATCCCCACACCCCCATTGCTGAAGTGTGTCCCCTGCACCCCATTCCTGCCTGAAAACTGCGCAGCATCTCCCCAGTGGCCTTAGCAGGTGAGCTCAAGTCAGGTGTGTGCAGTCACCCTCCAGGCCCTCCGCTCCTTGCTGCCCTCTCCCCAGATCCACTCCCCCTGCCACCCCACCCTGCGCCCTGCACTCACCCCTGGCCGTTTCCACACGAAGGGGATCTGGGGCCTCTGGCTGTAGAACAGAGAGGAGCTGTTGGCTGGGAAGTCGGCATCCTCAAACAGGATGCCCTTTTGCAGGCACTCCTGCCTCAGCTGCTCGAAGCTCTGCCTGGAGGAGTGGGTGCTGCGGGCGTCCCTGGGAGCCGGGTGCTCCTGGGGCCCTGCGGCCCGGTAGAGGTAAGGCATGGCTGCTCCCCGGCCAGAGGGCTTGGGTCGGTGAAGGGTGGGAAGGAGCGCGATGCCAGTGCTAGTCCAAGGGCACCTGGGCCAAGTGGCGCTGGGCTCTACCTATTTGCCTGGGAACCTCCCTGTAGACCTAGATGGGGCACGCCCTGAAGGCAAACTGTAGAGAGAGCCCGGTGCCCTCCCAGGGCGCCTGCGGACCCACAGGGAGCCGGGAGGCCGGGCCAAACCCAGCAGGGGCAGACCCAGCAGGAAAGAGGGTTGCTGTAAGGGAGAGAGAGCAAGAACCAACCCCCTCCTCCACACACACACACACACACACACCCTCGCACCAGGTCCGGGAGGTGGTAGCCAGGACCGGCTTTGCCCTGGGGAGAGTGCCTCGCACGCTTGGAGGGAGAACGAACACGGGGCAGCAGACGCGAAGTGGCTGGAAGGTGTTGTTGAAAGTGCCTAGTAAGCGGCAGCATCTCAGACCAGCTGCCGGTCCTGTCTTCATGTGAATCATTGATGGCGTCTCCGGCCGGGTGTAACACCCTCGCAGGCTGGAGAACCTCCCGGACTGCGTGTCTCCCAGCACACCTCGGCTGGGGCCTTAGACGGAGTAGGTGCTCATAATTATTCAATTATTCACGAAAGATGAGAATGACGGGTTCCTGAGAAGTAGCTAGGCTTGTCATTTTCTCGAGCAGACACCGTGTCTTTGGGGGATAGCTCTTTGAACTTCTGATGTTCTCCTTGGTCGGTTGTTTACTTAGCATTTCCACTTCCTCTCGAGCCTGTATTGGTTATTCACACTTTGCTAGAGAATTGCCACGTCACTTAGATTTTCACACTTTGTGGCACAAAGCTGTGTGTGGTCCACTCCCTCTGTTTTCTAATGTCCTCTGTAACTGTAGTCTGTTTACGTGTGCTCGGTAAATATTTGTTGACAGCCGATGGACAGTTTTAGGTTACAGCCGGGGACTCACCCGGCAAGCGAGGCAGGACATTTGCTTCCTGGGGACGCATCTGGGTTCACAGCCGGATGCTCGGTGTTATGAGACAGTCTCCCTGCCCCGAGCCGGGAGGCCGCCCAGATGGGTTCGGGGATGAGAAGCAGTTCCCGGCACAAAGGCTCACGGTCCGGACATTTGGATCCGGGAGCTGAGGGGTGTTGCATTTATCTCTTGCCTCGAATCTTTAGGAGGAGAGAGTCCTTCGGGGCTGAAGGGTCATACCTGAACACCACGGGTGGGATTTTAGGGCTCTCCAAGGCCCACTGGGGCGCCAGTTCATGGGAAAGTCCTTGCCAGAAAGTTCCACAATTTATTACCTACAGCGTAGACGACGGAGGCAGGAACCTTGACCCGGAAGGTTCCACTGACGTGACCCTCTGGGAGAGAGTGAGAAGGGAGGACCTCAGATCGGTTACCAGAATTCCTTATTCCTTCCTCAGGTAGTGCAGGGTCTTCTTGGAAAATGCTTCGAGGTCCAAAGGAATGGTGTGAGTTGGACAGGCAGGGCTGGGTGGGCATGGAGCCGGGGCTCCCTCCGTGAGGCCCCGGGGAAGGGGTGGAGTTGAGACAAACCTGAAGATGGGAGGAAGAGTGATGACTGACCCTGGGGGTCCCCTGGAGCTTCGTGATTCTTTCCGTTTGAAGAATACACACGATGGTTTTGGAGTGGATCATCGCACAGGGCTGTTTGCGAAGGGTGCCTGGAGAGACGCGGTCACTCGTCAGACTCCCGGCTGCTGGCTAAGGATACAGGAAAGTAATGCAACAGGTCAGTCAAGCAACCTGCTTGTACTTTGCTTTGCTTTTGTGAAACGTTGTAAATGCAAACCAAATAGAGCCCTCTCCCACCTCGGCTCGTAATGTCACATCGAAGGTCAAGTCCTTATGTTGGGTTAATTTGACTCTTTGCCATGGAACCAGTTTTAGGGCAGCTGGTCCCTCTCTTCGTTAAGATGAGCAAAGCAACTGTCTCAGGTACCTCTCACACGGATGCTCACACAGCAGGAGGCATTTAGCTCTGTACACGGAGGCTCCATCCAGCGAGTGGTGACTGAGGAGCCCCAACCCCCCACTGAGCACGGGCTCCGGTCAGCTGGCAGCCTTTCCCAGCCCCGCCCCCCCCACCGCTTTGCACTCTGAAATCCCCTCTTCTTGTTTGCAGTAGGGAGGCACTAACTACTATTATCTTTCTCTAAGTTCCTTTGCAATATTTTCCACAGGAGAAGAACTGATCATTGAACAAATATTTTTTTCTCTGGAACTTGGATTTTGCAAGAGCTAGCACCTCAGGTGCACGGGGACGGCCATTCCATTATCCCAGCGTCAGGGCTCCAGGGGGAAAGGCTGACGACATTTTCCATTGGGACAGCCGGCCCTTGTCTGAGCTTACTCTCTGGCGGCTGAGCTCCCCTCTGACTTCTCCCGGCTCCGCCGAGCGCCAGGGCAAACACGGAGTTCGGGCCCTGTGCTGCAGAGCTGTGAACGCAAGAACGTCTGAACGGAGAAATAGATTTGGAAATTGTACTTCCCGTGTATGGTTTATTGACACAGAAATGGCTCCCAGGCCCGCCCACGGTCATCATGCCAGCACTAGGAAAGAACCAGAAAGCAAACTGGGGACATCTGAGAATGTGCTGTTTCATTTTATTTTTATTTTTTATTATTATTTTAAAACTTACTTTATATGTATCATTTTATTGTTTTTAATCCTTACCCGAGGAGGGGGTGTTTATTGATTTTAGAGAGAGAGGCAGGGGAAGGGGGGGTAACACTGATGCAAGAGAGAGAGAGAGAGAGAGAGATAGAGAAAGAGAGAGAGAGAGAGAGAGAGAGAGAGAGAGAGAGAGAAACATTGATCAGCTCCTCCCTTACTGGGGATCGAACCCACAACCCAAGGCACTTGCCCTGAGCAGGAATGGAAACCTCAGTCCTTTGGCGTATGGGATGATGCCCCCACCAGCCGAGCCACCCGGCCAGAGTAAGAATGTGCCATTTTAAATAAGAACAGTATATTCTGATGTATATGACTACTGATGAATTTTCACTGACAAAGTCTTTTTGGGAATAAAATCCCTTAATCCAACTTAATTTCTTGATCGATTTCTATGTAGTAACTTTAAATCATTTTTATTTTTCTAAAGGTTAATTGGTTAATTGTTGAAACATTTTCCATTTTTAGAAGCTCCTTTCATCAGGATAAATTCTTCCACTTGATGTTTCTAATGAGGAGCTGATTTATCAATTAGGTTTTGTTGGTATCAAATGTCCCTGATTCGAGCTTCTGCTGCTGAGAGTTTTTTCTTTTTAAGTGGCGAGATCAAAAGTTTTCTTTTTTTCTTTCTTTCTTAGGCCCTATAGTCAAGTCCAATGTCCCAGGTTAGATTTTTCAGATCTCAATTTTGCCAAAATATTTTTAAAAATCGAGTTTCAGTCAGTGACCAAGTTTGTAATGGGCAGTTCCAGCCACTGGCTACACAGGTGGTGTGGACTATTTCAGTGTGTTATGTTCATTATGGAGCAGATAAAATACATCTAATTTTTAGTGTGTCATTATGTGCATAGCTGCCTGGATAGTCACCTCTTCACGTAGGAATAAAATAAGAAAATTACACTGAAATAATTTGAATAATAACAATTAAATAAAATATTAAATAAAAATTAAAATAATAATAAAATATACTGCAAAATGCAGCAGATGTTCCCAAAGGCAATTTTTAGATAAAAGGACAGCATGCAAATGTAGCTTTATTGCCTCTCTCATTGGCAGAGTAGACTGACAGTCAGCAGGCTTCCTTTTTCTGGGAGGGTCCAGGTAATGACCCTTTTAGGCTTCCCAGGCCCCGTGTGCTCTCTCTGTTGCGACTCCCCAGCTCAGCCCTTGCAGCCTGAGAGGAGCCAGAGACTCAGTGCAGACGAGGAGTGTGGCTGTGTTCCAGGGGAACTTCACTTCCGCAGATGGCGCTCCCGATCTGGCCCAGGCGCTGCAGTTGGCCAATCCCTGGAATAGATGAAGCTCATTCTGCTCTTTGCTTTTTAACGCTTCCTTTACTGGCCAGGACTGGCCGTAGACTACTGCAGATACAGAGCTTCTGGGATGCACGTGATGTGCTTCCTCCCACCTGTCCTTCGGGTCACGGCCGTCATGAGAAGCCCTGTGCACCGGCAACGTGTCTGTCATCAGGGTCATATGGTTTTCTTAGAGAAACTCAACACCCTGCAGATGTCGGTGAAGAGCCATAAAACTTCCTGGAGATGGAGAAAGGGAGGGTAATCTATTTCCATCTCATTGGAAATAGAGGCAGACCCATCACCCAGAGCCTCATCCCAGGGTTGGTTTCGGAGGGAGCGTAGCAACTAGCAGCCAGGCCTGGCACTAACCTGGCTCCTCACTCCAGGCTCAGAGCCATGAACTTAACTGGGGAATCGCTAAACTTCATGCTTTGACTGCTCACTTGAAAACAAAACCAACCGCAATAGATGGAAAAGGGGAAACCCAGTACAAAGAGGCTGCCATTTGGCAGGAAATAGACTCTACTCAAAGGAACTGCATTTTTGAAGAACACTCTCCTGGCTTCTGGGTGGGAATAAAAGGTGTGTTGTTTTGGGATGTTTTCAGTGGCATGTGACTGTTTGAAAATGTCACTAGTGATGCTCAAACAGGTAAAAGTCCAGAGATATGCAATTGTTGGCACCTTGCAAGCAAAAGACCAGTTTTTAAAAAAATCATTCTGTTTCGTTGTTGTCTCACGCTTACAAAGTGGCTGCTCTATCTCCAGACATTACATCAACATTTGAGGGTGGAAGAACATGTAGAAGCTGAGCCATTGACTCTCTTTATAAAAGAAAAGCGAAAGCACTCTGAGAACCCTCAACAGATTTCTGTTTCTGTCTCATTCGCCAGAACCAGCTTACCTGACCACTAATGGTTACAGAGGAGGCTAAGAAAGTGAATATTACTTTTCTCAATTTCTACGTGGCCATGGACAAAGGAGAAAAGTATAGGGAGAGATGAGGGGTCAGCACCCAACAGAATTTGGTATAAAGTTCATTGTCACTTATCATAAGAACCTGAGATTAGATTCCCTAATCCTACCATCTAATGTTGAAATTGATACAAACACACACACACATCACTTCTTGTTTGCACAATTGTAACTGGTGACCAAGAAAATTCTTCAGTTTGACTATAACTTCTGAAACAGGCTCCAGTCACAGCACTTCCTAGATCTTTATTATTTCAAATCCCCAACTCCTCCAGCCCACGGTTTGCTTCGTCCAAATGGGCAGCTACACCTTCTCCAGGCAAAGTTCACGTACAGCAGTCCGCAGGGCTCTGCCCGGGGCATCCGTGGTGTTTGAAAGGGCCAAGGGGTTGGGGGCAGATTCTTCCTAGGGACATGGGGCAGCTGGAACTATTTTGTTTTATTACCAGGAGTCTGAAGCCCAGGTGACCCAACTGAGAGTGCCTGTTTAAAAAAAGGTTTTATTTATTTATTTTTAGAGAGAGGGGAAGGGAGGGAGAAAGAGAGAGTGAGAAACATCAATACGTGGTTGCCTCTCCAGTGCCCCCTGCTGGGGACCTGGCCTGCAACCCAGGCATGTGCCCTGACTGGGAATCGAACCTGTGACCCTTTGGTTTGCAGGCCGCCACTCAATCCACTGAGCCACATCAGCCAGGGAGAGAGTGCTTTTTATTAGAAGGGAATGGGCCCTGGGTGGGTGGCTCAGTTGGTCAGAGCATTCTCCTATGCATCAAAAGGTTGTGGGTTCGATTCCCAATCAGGGCACCTGCTTATGCTGCAAGTTCGATCTCTGGTTGGGGCACATACAGAAGGCAATCAATTGATACTTCTGTCTCATTTCAACGTTTCTGTCTCTCAAATCAATAAGCATATCCTCAGTGAGGATTAAAATAAGAAAGAAACTGACTTTTTAAGGAGCCCATTTTATAATCAAGAACCGCCAGGGCCCTGTTCAGCTCTCCGATGAGCAGTGGTGAGGACTCAGAGTGGTGGGAAGGGTCCTCGTCATAAAAGGAAAACCTGGAAGCAGGACAGCGAGCTCCTCCTGCTCCCGGTTCCAGTAAATGATGCCTGGCGGTCACATGACTCGCACCGGGTACGTTTGGGGACTGACAGTTCTGATCCGGGCAGAAAGCGGTCCCCTGTGAGATGAGTTTTGTCCTAGAAGCAAAACTGGAAACGTAGTTGCTGCGATTCCCTCTCATTCTTCCCTTGCCTCGTCTGGGCTGCTTCCAAGTCGGATTGCGTCACATGCATAAACACAGCTACTCCTCGCTTCCCGGTGTGTCTTTGTTTTGCTTTAGAGTCAGAGTTTGTGTGCTTGTGTCCGTGACTCCCTGGCTGGTCAGGGGATGAGAAAGCAGGTTCTGGTTTAGACCAAGCCTCGTCTCCGTAACCACAGAGCAGACGTGGCCTTCTAAGGTCATCAGCTCAAAGGGCACCCCTGGCCGATACGTCACCAGGTTTGCCAACTGCCCATGGCTGGTTCCTGGATTAGACTCTGAGCACGGTTTGTATAACGTGCACCTTTTTGCCCAAAATTTTGAGGGATAAATGATGATGTGCATTATGCATGGGTATAACCATTAAATAACATGGGGTTTAATGATGGGTATAAGAATCCCATGTATAGTGCGCAGAAAAACGTGGGTGCGTGTTATACATGGCAACATATGGTACTCGGTTTCCCTAGCCAGCACTGACTCTTCCCTCCTCAGTATTTATTCTGATGAACTGTCCCCAACTGCCCCAGCCACCCCATGATGGGATGAACACACCAGAAGTAGCACTCACTGGAATGAAAATTGTCCTAAATCAGAACTAGGTCAAAGTCTGTGGACTATTCGAGTGGGTACTCTTTCTGGGAATAATTTATATTCTTGGTAACATGCTCTAGCAATTTTCTGATTTATTCTAATAAGCTTAAAAGCCTCACACAAAATTCCTACCCGGCTGATGGCCAGCCTTGGGAGTTGAATAAGGGCTGTTTGTTTACCTTGCAAAATGTTTAAGAAGACATCTTACTGTGTCCAACCTAACAATGGTTATTTCCTTATTTTTTCCCCCAGGTTGTTATCAAGAGGGAAATCTCTGCATTTACTTATAGCCTCTCCCGCCTTGGGCCCGGTGTGAATGAACTCTGACCTGCGCTGTAATCCCTGAGAAGCTGTTTTCAAATATACTTCAGGATGTACAAACATGTGACAGGGACTCTCGGGGCAGAAGGCACTGAGAGAGCAGGCGACTTACTGAAGGACACCGATCATAGGGCACAGATAATGGACGGGGCAGAGGTGACCTGGGTCTAGGGTGGAGGGTCAGGGGGTGAGGATGGCAGAGGCTGGAGGGTGGAGGAGAACTTTTGATCTGAGGGCCCCGGGGTGGCAGGCACCAGCTCGCCGAGCGCAGCCAGCAGCGGTGTGGGAGTGCCCCCGGGAGCCGTGAGTCCTGAGTAAGATGGACAGAGGGGTCGGGCCCAGGGGCCGTGCGCCCAGTGAAAGCCGGGAGGACAGAGGAAGGAACTGGGCAATGCGGCGTCAAATCCCCTTCAGTCGACGTGCAGGGAGAGGCTGGGAGCCCCAACACCCACGTCAGCCACCCGGGCAGGTGTGACTGCCATGTAGCAGCTGCTCCATGAAAGGGGATCTTTCTTCCTCTGTCTTAGAGTTGAGAACCCTGAGTTTCCCCATCCCTCCTCCTCCTTTTGTTACATTTCCTAAAGCGGAGCTCGCAAGTCCGTCTCCCCTTTTCCCTCCCCCTCCCCCGGCTTCTCAGGCCATCTCAGCCTGGCCCTCCTCCTCCTTCCCCGCATCACTCCCCACCTCAACCTTCACCTCTACCTACTTCCAGCTGGTCTCTGACGACCAGCGAAGAGCGGGTGAGTAATTGCCCAAGAATGCTTGGTTGGGACAGGGACATCTCGGCACCAAGGCCGTTAAGCCTTTACGACATTCTGTCCCAAAGGCCTCTTTCAGCTCCCACCTTCCTCCTCCTCCAGACTCCGCCCCCGGCTTCAGGGAAGCCGCCTCCTGGTTCTGCACAGCCCTCCGGGGCCCCTGCCCAGACTGCTCCCCCGACCCCCAGCTCCCTGGGTTTCCCTCGTAGCTTCTATCCTCATTTTCGTTGAATTATTATTCATTTTCAGAGGGAGGGGAAGGGAAGGAGAGAGAGGGAGAGAACATCGATGTGAGAGAGAAACATTGATCTGTTGCCTCTTGAACGTGCCCCCAACCGGGAACTGAGCCTGCGACCCAGGCGTGTGCCCTGATCAGGAACCAAACCCAGACCTTTAGTTTTGTGGGATGGTGCCCAACCCACTGAGCCACATGGGTCAGGGCGTCCCCAGGTGAACCGTCTCCACCCACAGGCCGTGAGTTACACTTGGTGTAATTGTCTCTCACATCTGTGTGTCTGGCCCAGACCTCCCTCCTGACCATCGGAAATATCACCCAAGTCTTCAGCACTGGGTGCCAATAGAAGCTTCAAAAGAAACAGTCCATGCCCTGGCTGGTGTAGCTCAGTGGATTGAGTGTGGGCCTGTGAACCAAAGGGTCACCGGTTCGATTCCCAGTCAGGGCACATGCCTGGGTTGTGGGCCAGGTCTCCAGTAGGGGGCGTGTGAGAGGCAACCATGCATTGATGTTTCTCTCCCTCTTTCTCCCTCCTTTCCCTCTCTCTAAAAATAAATAAAATCTAAAAAACAAGAGAAACAGTCTAAAATCCAGGTGTGCATTCTTCCCCAAAGCCCCGTACTTTCCAGCTCCCTCCCCTGGTTAGTGGTTCACTGTCCTCTCGGCACCTGATTCGAGACGTTCTCTCCACCTTCCCTCCGGCCTCCCATCCCAGTGTCCCCCCTGGAGTGAAACTTGAAAAGTGGGAGGCAAGCATGGTGTCCCTGTCCCGCCCAGACATCCCACCCCCTCCCTTGTGCGGCCCGACTTTGACCTCCCAGCCTGGCGTTCAGGGTCCAGCCAGCATCTCTCCTTTCTGCACCACTCACTCCACCCGCCCCGACTCGGGGCAGCGAGCAGGTTTCATTCTGTGCAAGCCCCGGGAGCAGCGGCAGCCTTGCCTCCCTGATTGCACCCCGCTTCCCGTGCCTGGGCCTGCTGTCGGCGTCCCCCAAACGAGCCCCCTCTGCCCCAGCTCCTTGTTCCTCGTGTACAAGCCTCTCCCTCTGCAAACCCCTTCTTCAGTGGCCACCTTCTTCCTCCTTCCAGGTTGGGCTCCAGCGGTATTCACTCCCACCTGGCCAAGAGCTTCCCCAGCTTTAACAGAGTGCGCCCCCCCACCACCTCCTCGCCCCCCTGCCCCCCCACCCCAGTCTGGAAGTCTTTTGTTGGTGCCTCACTGTCTGGCTGCACTGCTGCTGAATTGCAACCCTCTACACGATGCTTTTGCTCAGTTAGGTGATTCTCTCCCCGGCTGTCAGGGGGCTGCGGACAACCGCGGAGCCACTCACTCGAGGCTGCAGGGTCAGCAGCCGGCCCAGGCCTCCCGAGCATGCACACACCCCGTGCACACACCCGGGGCCTCTCAGAAGCACACACCCCCCGAGGGAGCTCCGTCGGAAGGCTCGGTGGCTGCCCTTGGCCAGCACCTCACAGCGAGTCAGACACCGCTGTGTCCGGTGACCGCGGCCCCAGCTCCGGTGAACCCGGTAAATGTGTAACTGACCGAGTACCAGCTCACTCTGCTCAGCAGCAGCGTGTGCATCGATCAGCCTGACTTCCTGGAAGCCGGCCCAGCGTGAGTCCCTCTGGCGTCCTTCCCGTGGCTGCCTGAGGCCCCCACCCCCACTGTGATGTAACCCCCTCTCCCCAGCCTGGGCACACAATGGTCTGGGAACGGCTCCATCCCCACCCCTCAGATATAAATAGGCCTCCGTGGCCCGGCCAGAGGAAGAGTCGCCCTTGTCTTGGGGACTGAAGTGGAAGGTAAGCCGGGAGCCCCTCTTCACGCACCGTCCCAAGCCCCAGCCCTCCTGCCTTCCCAGTGGGGCAGCCGAGCTGTCTGCTGGGCCTAGAAGGCTGGGGCTCTGTGGGGAGGGGGCAGAGCTAACCAGCCTCCAGGAGCCAGAAGCCGGGGGACAGTGGTGACCTGCACCACTGGGGACATTACCCCTGAAGACTCTGAAGGTGCCGCTCCCCTCCAGTCCAGGCAGACATCCAGAGCTGGGCTGTCCCCCCTCAGCCCCACGATGGGTTCTACCAGAAGGCTGGTCCTTCTCACAGTGGGCTGGTGGTCGGTCCCCCTGCTCCCTTGGAGCAGGGCTGCGTCCTCTGGGGCTGGCACAGGACCGGATCATGGTGGCCAGGTGTCCACCGGGTCCTCTTCCAGCCAGAAGGCACAGCGAGGTTTGTGCAGGCGGCGGGGCTGGGGCAGGGGAGCGGCCAGGCTGGAGGAACCCAGGGCGGAGTCTGCACAGGGCGCAGGTGAGGGGCGGCCCCCCATCTCCCTGCGGCGACCCTGAGCAGAGCTGTCTCTGGCTTTGGGCTCAAGGCCTGGGTCTGTGCGGTCAGGCTCATCCTGTCTCCCTGAGCCTCTGCTTGCTCATCTATAAATGGGACAAATAGCCAGGCCTGGAACTCCGTTGTCCCTGGACCAGGGCAGCAGTAGACTTTCTAAACTTCCATGTAAAGTGCGAAGGCAGATTCTTACTGTTTTGTTCAAGAGACACTACAGATTGTTTGCTTGTGTGCTCAGATTGTGGCTTCAAGGGTCTGGGTTTGAATCCTACTTCTGTCTCTTACTAGCTACGTGACCTTGAACCTCTCTGCTCCTCCCCAAAGCAACCATTCATGAATTTATTTAACAACGACTTTTTAAGTAGCTACTATGTCTCAGGCACTTTGTCAGGGGTGGGGGGAGGGGTGGACAGGGAATGCGGTATATGTCAGCAAAAGAAAGCAGAGCAAGAACCCTGTGCTCAGGGGTCTGCATTCACATAGGAGGAGGTGGGCAATCAGCTAACAGACGAACAGTAAACAGTACACAGTGCCACCAGGTGAGCAGGGCCACGGCAGAAGGAGGACAGGGCAGGGTGAGCTCAGAGTGCCCGGCGGTCAGGGGCGGGCTGTTGCGGAGATGGGAGGAGCTGGTAGATGAAAAGCCTGCGGCAGCCCTGGCAAGGGGAAGCAGGATTCTGTGTGAGCCGGCAGCCTCGCCGTCTTCACTGAGCCACGGAGCCGCCAGGAGCAGGGCCATCGAGAAGGAGGGGCTGGTGGAGAGGGAGACCAAGAAGGGGTGAGGAGGAGAGGCCCACCCCACTGCCGGGAGCACCCACAAGGCCCGGACCCCCTGTTGGGAGGGCTGGCGGCTGACGGAGGACCCTCGGGGCGGGAGAGCTGATCACAACTGTGGGCAAACAATGGCCTCTGCCTTGAGAATGACCGTGAGATGGCTCCACTGGAGCGGGGGTCCGTGCCAGTTCAGAAAGCAAAGTGGGTGGGGCCTGTTTCCGCGGGGTTCACCAGCACTAAGTCCCCAGGTTTTCCCCGGCGACTCAACCTTCTATGCGGGGACGGTGTAGACAGGAAGGGAGAGGCCCACCATGACAGAAACACAACAAAACGAACCCCCAGACAGAGCCCCGCAAAAGCACGCCTCCGCCGCCACAGGGTGCTCTGCACCCGGGTCACCGAGATGTTCTCTGTGGGCCTTGGAGTCCACTTCTTCTAGCGGGCATGCGCAGACAGGGGTGGGTTTCCCCAGGCGAAAGGCTGCAGGCGGTGTGGGACCACACCTGTCTACAGCCGGCACTCCGTAATCACCGCTCACCCTCCCTCCCCGCACTTTTCAGGGCAGCAGCAGCGAACACCCCCGCAGAGATGGCCCGTGCCGGTGTGACCCTGGGGGCCACCCTGCTTTGTCTCCTGGCCTGGGCCGGCCCGTGCGCCGCCGACCGGGTGTACGTACACCCCTTCCACCTCCTCGTCTACAGCAAGAGCAGCTGCGAGCAGCTGGAGAAGCCCAGCGTGGAGCCGCCCAGCGAGCCAACCTTCGCGCCCGTCCCCATCCAGGCCAAGACGTCCCCCGTGGACGAGGAGGCGCTGCGGGAGCCGCTGGTGCTGGCTGCCCGGAAGCTGGAGGGCGAGGACAAGCTGCGGGCGGCCACGGTGGGGATGCTGCTCAACTTCATGGGCTTCCGCATGTACAAGACGCTGAGCGAGACGTGGACCGCCGCCCGCGGGGCCGTCCTGTCCCCCACGGCTCTCTTCGGCACCCTGACCTCCTTCTACCTGGGGGCCTTGGACCCCACGGCCCGCAGACTGCAGACCTTCCTGGGCGTGCCCGGGGAGGATCAGAGCTGCACCTCCCGGCTGGACGGCCACAAGGTCCTCGATACCCTGCAGGCCATCCAGGGCCTTCTGGTCCTGCAGGGCGGGGAAGGCAGCCAGGCCGGACTGCTGCTGTCCACCGTGGTGGGCCTGTTCACGGCCCCCGGCCTGCGCCTGAAGCGGTCCTTCGTGCAGGGCCTGGCCCCCTTCGCCCCCGTCACCCTCCCGCGCTCTCTAGACCTGGCTACGGACCCAGAGCTGGCGGCTGAGAGGATCGACAGGTTCATGCAGGCCGTCACCGGGTGGAAGATGGGCGGTGCCCCGACGGGGGCCAGCCCGGACAGCACCCTGATCTTCAGCGCCTACGTCCACTTTCAAGGTAAGGCAAGGCCTCCCGGGGACTCCGCACGCAGGCCGGTGCCCGAGGACAGCAGTTCTCGGTCTCTCTGGCTCTAACGTCCGACGTTTCTGCTGAGTCAGGCCCGGCCTCAGTGGTGGGCAGGGTGGCAGACGTGGCAAGTACGGACGGACAGGAGTGGCTGTCCCCCTGGGCTCCTGGGTGAGCACGGCTCGGGCATCTGCCTCCCTACCCGCTGCCCTGTCTCCCCAGCGACTCTCCTGCCTCCTTTCACTCTCGTCCTCTGATCCCCTGTGATGTGGTGAAGAGCTGTCACTGCCTCTGTCCCCGGTAAAGACACAGAGACTCAGAGAAATGCAGTGACTTGCCCAAGATGGCCCAGCTCCATGCTCAGAGGCCTGGGTTTCTGTCTCTTGTGAAGGTCACTGTCTCGTACAAAAATAACCACTTTGTTTGCTTAAATCGCTCTCACGTTGGGGGGTGAATACCCAGCAGTCCCTGCAACACAGGTTGCTCATTCATTCAACAAATAATCGTGGAGAAGCTGCAAGATGCTGAGCTGGGCGTCTCAGAGGCGCCAAGTGGGAGGGATGCACAGGACCCGATCCCAGGCTGTTGAAGTTCAATGTGGGGGACAGACCCTGTGGGCAGGTGCCCTGGCCACAGAGCTGCAGGCAGAAGTCCCCCACGAAGGTACTCTGGGAGGCTCGGAGCACTCAGAGGAGGGGGTCGCTGGGGAGTGGACAGAGGCCTTGGGGGGGGACAAGGGGAGCAGGGCTTCAGTGAAGAGAAACCTGCCAGCAAAGGCAGCCAAGTTCAAGGTGAGGGACGAGGTCGGGAAATTAGGAAGAGAGGGGGGACCAGCGGAAGGCAGGGCCGGGCGATGGGTGGGGGCCAGACTTTGAGACTTGGACCGGCTGCCGGGAAGGGTGGAGCTCTTCGGTGGCAGGCGTCCACGTGGACCCGCGCTCTGCCCGGAGGTCGTGCCCTCGGCCGTGCCGCGTGCACTGGGGACCGGTGGGTCCTCGGGAGGCTCTGCAACGGTGCAGGCGAGCTCTCTGGGGACTCGCTCGGAGCCAGTGGCCCTGCGATGCTGGGCGGGCTGGGGAGCCCTGCGTCTCCGGGACATTGAGGAGGCTAGATCTAGACGAGCAGCATCACGGCGGACAGGGAGCCGAGAAAGTCGTCAGGGGAAGACAGAGCTGCTGAGAGGGAGGTCAAGGAGAGCAAGACCACGTCCGGTCACATGCAGGAAGTTCATGAGACCGCACCTGGAAAGGACCCCCAGCCGCCCTCGGGTGGCAGAGGAAGAAGACGGGCCCGATTGCTCAGGCCCCGGGTCGGACAGGTCGCAGGGGCAGAGTCCAGCCACACCGTGGAGCGGGGAGGAGGCCAGAGGCTGGCCTGTGGTCCCTGGTCCCCGAGAGCAGCCTCAGGGGAGGGCTCACCGAGAAAGTCGTGCCCCCAAAAGGCAAAGCCGGACAGCCACTGGGTCAGAAATGGGGCCTCGCTTTGGAAAAGTGCCCGTCCACGTGATTCTGCAGGACGCAGCTGGACAGGAAGGCGAGTGAGAAGGAAGGGGAGACGTATCGCAGAAAAAGGTGAACTACGCTCAGGATGGTGAAGTCCTAGGGGGCTCTTGCAGCCCTGCCGTGGCGCCGTCCTCTGATCTGGCGCCCTGAGCTGTCCGTGCCTCAGTTTCCATCACGTGGAGGTGCACACCCCCTTCCAGCCCACCAGCATGTCCATTCAGGGAATGAGCGGACTCTGTCGGGGGCTCCAAGTCCCTTTTCATAGTAACGTCTTGTCACAGCGGACTGCCCCCCCCCTTGCATGACTGGGGGTGTCTAACCAGCGAGGGCTGGGGACTGGGGGCCCGGGAGCGCCAGGCGCCCTTTGCCCAGCACTTACTGTCGCCTCGAGCCCAGGCGCTGGCCCTGGCAGGTCCGGCGACACCTGTTGACTTAACCTTGAGGGATTTACTGAACCTCCGCTTTGCAGATGAGCAGAGGGACGAGGGCGGCCCCCCGGCTCACATTCCAGCGTCTGTTTGTGTTCAGGTTGTTGGTGGAAAGAATCTTGTGTTTTTCCCCTTTAAACTAAACAGCCTCCCGCCGGGCCTGGTGGGCCAGTGCCGAGGTCCCCAAGGGGTGGTGTGTGAGGGGGGTCACCGAAGTTTCTTGTTCGTTGAATTTCCTGGGGTGACACGGGTTCGTGAAACTGCATCGGTTTCGGGAGAACAGGGTGTCCAGCACCCCAAGTCGTCTCCTTCTACCACAACTTAACTCCGTTCCCTCCCTCCCGCCTGCTCCCGCCCCCTTCCCTCTGGTGATCACGAGCCTGTGGAGACTCCCCTGTGGGAAACGGCGGTGGTGGGTTCACACCACCACATTCTCGTGCAGACCGCAGACGCGCCACCCCCAGAGCGAGCCCGGGTGGGAGGGGGGGACTCTGGGCGGTGGCTGGGGGGTGGCCGTAGGTTCATCAGCGTTGGGGGTGGCCGTGCGGACGGTGAGGGAGGCGGTGTGGTGGGGGCGGGGTAGCAGGTACATGGGAAATCCCTGGACCTGCCTCTTCATTCTTCTGTGAGCCTAAAACTGCTCTAAAAAGTAAACTTTATTAAAAAACAAAAAACAAAGGAAGCAGGCTGGGTCAGTGGCCTCAGGCCAGGACAGACCTGGGGTCTGTTTGCCCCGTGAGCACCTGGCGCGGTGTCTTCCTTAAGCTCTCGGATGCCCTTGAGTAAGGGGAGAGCGTGCGGTCTCAGGCTGGAGCCTGGCTGTGCCGCATCTTCATCACCGGCTGTCGGCGTTACCGTGGTGAACTCGACATGGCCGGTTTGGCAGGAGGAGGACTGGACCGGCCCTGGGGAAAACGCAGGGGCCTTGGGCCGGGCTGGGGACTGTTGGGCAGCCCCCCCGCGAGTGCTGGGGTCGCCCGCCTAGGCCTGGCTCTCCACCCGGCCCCCGCCCCGAGCCCGCCTGCCCGCCTGCCTGTGCGGCCTGGCTGACCCTCCCCTTCTGTCTCCGTCTCGGTCTCCAGCGCAGATGAAGGGCTTCTCCCCGCTGGCTGGCCCCCAGGAGTTCTGGGTGGACAACACCACCTCCGTGTCCGTCCCCATGCTCTCGGCCACGGGCACCTTCCAGCACTGGAGCGACGCCCACAACAACCTCTCCATGACCCGGGTGCCCCTCAGCCCGAACGTGGGCCTGCTGCTGATCCAGCCCCACTGCGCCTCGGCCCTGCAGGAGGTCGAGGCCCTCACCTTCCAGCACGACTTCCTGACCTGGACCAAGAACCTGGCTCCCCGGTATGGCCCCTGGGGATCCCTGGGAACCTCCTGGCTGCCTCCTCTGGAAAGCGGGGAGCTGTGCCGGTCCTTCTGCTTAGGGCGGGAGGGGGCGTGGGGAGCCTGGGGGGACATGGGTGCCGCTGCTGGCAGAGCCCTGGGCGGGGAGCAAGGATGGGGCCTCTGCCTCTGGGAGCAGAAGGCATGCACCCACCCTCCTCTCTCCACCCGCTGCTGGCCCAGCACTCGGTTTATTAATCACCGTCTATCTGGGGGCAGCAGAGGTGATTCCCCGCCTCTTCCCCATGTTGGGGGTCAGAGTGCATTTCAATGTGCCCAGCGAGCGGGGCCTTTTGGGCACCAGCCCAGACACCCACCATCTGCGTGTTCTAAGCGCTCCTTGGGGGTTGGCTTCCCAGGGGGGTTGGCCCCCTCTGAGAAGCCTGGGGGGGCCTTTCCTGGGGAGCCGCCCTGGACTCCAGACACCCCCTGGTTTGCTGCCCTGGTCATTTGCTCCTTTTCCTGATGGTGACAAGGCAGTTTCTCCTCCCACCCCGGGTGAACGCTCCCTCCAGGGGTGACATATGTCAGCTAGCTGGCTGCCCGGGTCTCCCGAGAGCCCTCTCTGTGTGCCTGAGTCTCACCCCAGGAGCCACCTGGAGCCTCCCTAACTGTGGGTCATCTCCGCAGGGCCATGCGCCTGACCCTGCCGCAACTGGTGCTGCGGGGGTCCTACAACCTGCAGGACCTGCTCGCCCAGGCCAAGCTGCCCACCCTGCTGGGCGCCGAGGCAAACCTGGGCAAGATCAGCGACTCCAACGTCCGTGTCGGACAGGTACCGTGTGGCCTGTTGCTGAGTTGGGTCTGTGCATCCCCAGGGTGGGAGATGTACGTGAAAGGGACACACAGGAAGCTTCTGGAGGGTGGGGTTGGGCAGGAGGGAGAAGAGGGCCTGGCCAGGTGGGTGTCCTACCCTGGTATTAATTCTAGGGTGGGAGAGACATTAGAGCTTTCTGGGGCTTTCCAGAGACAGATGGAGAGCAGCAGGTCGCCCCCACCCTGTCCCACCCCACACTGTTCAGTGGCTCTGCCCAGCCCGACCCGGCCTGGGGTTGGGGCTAGGACAGCAGGTGGCACTAAGCGCAGGGCTGGCCGAGTCACACAGCTCTGGCCTCAGAGCAGCGCCCCACAGAGAGCAGGCTCTCCCGCTGCCACCTGGGATGATGTACCTTGGCAGCGAGAGGGGCCTGCAAGCTCTGGGGGCCATGCCAGTGCCGGGAGAAATGGGGTCACTCCCAGTCCTGGCCTCAGAAACCTCTGTTGCAGGGCAGGAGCCCCCTGTGCTAAGTGAATGGGAGGACTTACGCCCTGGTGGGCCACGGTTGGCGGGGGGGCAGGGGTTCTGCCCGGGACAGCAAGGTGGAAGGTGGGGGTGGGCAGGTCCGAGGGCACTTCGGGGAGGAGCCCTCTTGCTGGGCTGAGTGAGAGCTGTCGAGGGCCCATAGGCACTGTGCATTGTCCGGACGGGCCAGGGCCGTCCCCCGCTGCGGGCAGCTCTGCACGGCCGTCCCTGGGCCCCACAGAGCTTCCGGAGCAACCCCAACCCTTGTGCTTTGCAGGTGCTGAACAGTGTGCTGTTTGAACTCAAAGCAGACGAGGGGGAGCAGCCCGCAGAGCCCGCCGAGCAGCTGGCTGGGCCTGAGGCCCTGGAGGTGACCCTGAACCGCCCGTTCCTGTTTGCCACTTACGATCAAGACTCCACCACCCTGCACTTCCTGGGCCGTGTGGCCAACCCGCTGAGCGAGGTGTGAGGCCGCCCCGCCGTGGATACTCGGCTGCCTCCATGGGTGCGCGAAGCATGGGGCAGCGTCCCTCAGCAACACTGATCTGTCACCACCGTCCTCTGCTTTTTCTTCCAATGAGTCAGCCACGAGCTGGCAGGCAGCCGCTTCTCCTCTGTCAGCGCTGCGCTGTGTGTGGGAGCGGCAGGCCCTGCGGGGGAGTCAGATCCTTGGGTCCTTAGGTTTATCATGGGAGCGTGGGGCAGGGTGGGGGGGTGGCGGCAAGGACCAGCGCTCAGCACAGCACAAAATGTCCTTGTCCCAGAAAGAGTGCGTACAGACCCACGTGTGTGGGAAACCAGTCATTGTTTCCTCTTTAACTGGGAACAGAAATTGGGTTTTAAAATTAAAACACATGTTCCTCACCGCCCGGGTGTACACGCGGCTCAGTGAATGGGAGTTATGACCTGCACGCTGTCTCCGCGAGGCCCGAGATTCTCTTTGCCGTGATGCTCGTGGCTTCTGCAAAGCATGGGCATCGGAATGTATGTTAGACTGTAACGCCGTGGCTGATCACCCTGTGTCATTAATAAATATCTTACACCAGGAAACAAAAAGGAAAAAAACTTCTTTCACGTAGCAGAGCAGATACAGGGTCTGGCACAGACAGCGCCCCCTTTTTATTACAAAATCGTAAGCAAGCCCTTCTGTAACGTCACAATACCACACACTCAAGCACCAGGTACGACATTTCAGGTGAAACGTTCCCATTAAAACTATGAATTATCACACCCATATCATCATGACCCGGCCGACCACGCTGGAGCAGGCGTTACTGCTGCCGGACCCTGTGTAGGCCCTTTAGCAGACAAACCGTACAGACAGAAGAGCTTCCTAGGACTCTGAAGAAGCTGAAGGCGATGCTTTTCTGGATGCTTCCTTCCTTGGTGGCGGTGACTGTGCGTGGGAGGGGCAGGCGGCCTGGGAGGCCCCGCACCCCACGCAGCTGTGGAGCAGCCAGACGATGGGCGCTTCTTCACTCCCGGGCACAGGGCCAGGCTGCCGTGCGTGGGGCCCGGGGAGCAGGAGGCAGAGGGGTCTCTACACTGCACGTTCCTTTCTGTCCATGGGTGGTGTGTCCCTGCCTGTCCTCGGTGGGATTTGGCCCCGTCTGCTGACTCTCAGGTGAAGCCTGAGAGGGTGGGTGCCGTGCAGGCCCAGGCTGCCCGCCGGGTTAGTGAGGACGCTGCGGAGGGACAGACGCGTGTACCCCTCCCGTCTGTAAACACTGACAGGCTCCCCGGCGAGTTGAGGGTGGCTGCCCGTGAGAGCTGAGGGGCTCGTGGCCACAGGCCCGGGCTGGGAAGCACCGGGCCAGGAGTGGGGACAGCTGGTATCAGAGCTAACCAAGTACTTTCCTGTCCTGCTTGTGCAGTGCCCGCCCTGCGCCTGGGCCTCGCCACCCCTCCCACTCGCTGGGACAGGAAGCCACACTCCGAGGGACCGAGGCCGACCGCGGTGTGCATGGGGACAGAGGGCGGGTCTGCTCCTCTGACGGCAGCCCAGGCCCACACGGAACGGCAACGGCACCCCCCAAATCTCAGCGTGTCCCCTCACATCCCCGAGCACCCCTCTAGCCTGCAAGGTCCCTCCCTACCTTGGCATCAAGGGGGACGCCTGGTCCTCCCCACCTCTGTGGGTGCAACGGGGTCTGTGTGCCAGGCACCCAGGGGCAGTGCAGCGGGGGCTCGGAGACGGGCGGACAGGAAGCCCAGCTGTGTGATGTGGAGCAAGGGGCTTCACCTCTGTGCCCCCAGCCCCTTGTTTATGGAATGGCACATGCTTGGATGAATGAGTAGCAACCTCCGTACGGCACTTGGACCCTAATAGGACTGTGACCCCTTCCCCTCCTAGCAGTCCCATTCCAAAAGGCACAGTAGGAACAGAGGTGTTCACCTGGGGGCCACAGTGGGAGGCTGGGTGACAGCCCCTGAAGACACCCAGGCCCTGGTCCCTGGGGCCTCTGGCCGTGACCTTACATGGCACAGGGGGCTCTGCAGACGGGGTCAAATGAGAGACCCTGAGGGACGACAGGACCCTGGGCCATGTGGGTGCCGTCAATCATGCGGCCCTTGTGAGATGGAAGCAGAGGGAGAATGGGAGGCCGAGAGGCACAAGGGGATGTGACTCAGGACACGCGGAGAGCAGGTCAGAGCTCCAGCTTCTGCGGTAATTCCCACGACGGCCGCAAAGGAACACTGGGCCCGACACGCGTGACTATGGGGTTCGCAGCTGCTGGTCCCACCACTCCCCCCTCAGCCCCCCACCAGCAAATACACTCCATTCAACACATATTCGGGTGCCGGGTGGTGACAACGTGGCGGCGTAGGTCCGTCTGTTGCAACAAGTGTCCCGCCCTGCTGAGAGACATTGGTAATGGGGAAGCTGGCATGTCATTATCACCCAGAGTCCATGCTTTACATTACAATTCACTCCCGCTTCGTGCTGGCTGTGGGGACACAGCAGGGAGCCCGAGTCCCCAGCTGCAACGACGCCATCCTGAGGTCGCCCACAGGGCAGTCGGCCGGAGAGAACATTGCGTTTTGAACTAGCAGCCTTCTCTGCTTAGCAGGCTGCCGGGGCTCGGGCCGTTGCTAGGAGTAAGCCGTTGCCAACTGGCCGCTGGTCTGTGCCCAAGCTGGTCCATCGCTGGGAACTGGGTCAGGACACTACAAAGACACAAAGCTCCAACATCTTGCAGATTACTTAACACAAAAGCATGAATTCTATGGGTTTGTTTTGCTTAGGCGTTTCTTCACTGCATTCTCAGTCTTCCTGGGCTGCAAAGTGTGTATCCAGTAACGAGCCGGTTTGTTATTCAGCCACGACAAACACCTCCAGTCCGAGATTCTGGGCACCAGACCCGGAGCCGAGGGGGCGGGGGGCAGCCTGCCCCGGCCCACCGAGGAAAGTCACCAGATGCCGCGCGCTTCACTGAGCTTAGAAAACCAAACCGTTTTTGTTTGTTTCTCATTTGACCCATGTGGCTCCATCGTCTGGGCATCGTCCTGTAAAGCAAAAGGTCTCAGGTTCGAGTCCTGGTCAAGGCACATGCCTCGGTTGTGGGTCCGGTTGCTGGATGGGGCGTGTGTGACAGGCAACCAATGGGTGTTTCCCTCCCTCTCTTCCTCCTCCCTTCCCTTCCAAGAGTCTATAAAATCTTCAAGAGAAATCAAGAACCTGGGTCCCAGTCCCCGGTCGTCAGCTCCTCTGTCCCCACGCTCAAGTCCGGGAGGGAGTGTTACCTCGTGGTGAGGAAATTGGGCTCTGGAACTACTGCCTGGGCTTAAATTCCACGAATTAGTTCTCTAAACGCCTATGTTTCTGCCTCAGTTTTCTCATCTACAAAATGGGAGCGGAGAAGGGGAGGGCTAATAAATCATGCCGCCCTCCTCTGAGTCATGAGGAAAGGAGGGAGGTGGAGCCGTCAGGGGATTCAGGGGATGGGAGGACAGTGAGTCTGTCCCTGACAGGCTGGGCTGCAGGGGCCAGATCAGCCGTGTGGCCACTGGGGCAGGTCTGTTCTGGGCCACCCAGGGCTGCGGGGACTGTGCTCCCCAGACTCCCTCCCGGGTTCCTTTGGAGGTTCCCGTCGGCCGCAGTCTGCGGGATTTGACGGGGAGTGACGAGGCGCCGGCCGGTGCAGGTCTCAGGTCATGCTGAGCTGCAGGGCCCGTTGGCACGGGGCAGTGGCCCCGCTGGACCTCTTCCTTCAGCTTCCTCTAGTCCTGGGCCAGGTGTGTGCACGGCCTCAAGAACGGCACACCTGTCACCAAACCTGGGACACCTGGAGGCAGCGAGACACAGGTGCAGGTTCTGCCTTGTCCCCGCTGTCTCGGCCCCTACACCCATCCACCTTTCCCTCCTGACCACTCTCTGCTGCACCAACAGAGAAGAGCTATGCGCAGACCGGCGAGCCAGCCCCCCCGGCTGAGTCAGGCTGAGCCCTTGTGAAACACCCCTCCTGCCCTCTCACTGCTCGCTCACACGGCTCTGCTTCTCCAACCCACCTTCCTGACCCTAACTGCCGAGTCTAGCACTCACCCGTCCAGGGGCAGGGCCTGCGGCTAAGCCCAGAGCACATGCCGTGCACTGGGACGGGGCAGGAGCTGCTCCAGCGGTGTGAGCACCAGGCTGACAGAGCTCCTGGTGCCCACACCGCTGCCCTGCGGTGTTCCTGGGGCCCGTCTCTCAGGACCCCGCCCCTCCTCTAGCTGGGCCTGCTCACTGTGCTGAGACAAAGTCATCCCTGAGAGCTCCCAGAGCTGCCTGTCACTCACTCCTCTTCCTGGCCTCCCTACAACCAACCTTTGACCAGAGAGGAGGCTGAGGTGCAAACAAAGGTGAGGCTAGAGGCACACGCCACCTGCTCTCCTCCTGTCCTTCTGCTGCGAGGGCGGGCGCCCCCCACCCAAGCCTGAGTGCAGGGGCGTGTCAGTGTGCAGGGCAGCGAGCCAGCCATGCGCTCTGAGCAATTCTCCTGACATTCCCGACTCTTCTGTCCGCCTGCCCAGCCGTCCCCCCACACCGTGTGCAGGATTAGCTGAGGGCCTGCGGCTGCTGGCTTCCGGGGGCAGGCACCCGAGCTGGCCTCCTGTGGGTGGACTCCCGCACATCCAGAGGGCACTTCAACGGGGACAGGACCCCCCTAAGAGGTACGAGGGGAGGAACGAGCCCAGACGGAAACCAGTCATCGCGGCCCGGGCGAGGAGACCCAGCTCGTGCTGTATTCACAAAGGAAAGGTGTGCATGCTCTGGGCAGACACTTCATTTATTCGGAAAATAAACCCTCCCGACTGGTTCCTGCTCCCGACATGGGGCTGGTTGAAGAGGACGCCAGAGCACCACCTTAAACACCGGCGGGAGGGCGGGGAGCCCGCATTTTCCAGCCGCGCTGGGGAGTCCATCAACGCCGGTCTCGGAGAGGCCGCCGCCCTGGGGCAGCCACACCACGACAGGCGGCTGCTTCTGCTGCGGGCCAGGGAGAGCCCTCTCTGCATTCGCGTATATACATTTACTTCAATCGTACTTTACAAATCATCTCTTCCTCACTAAGGTTTACAATAAAAATAAAATAATTTGCTCTGTAAACTATAGTAGAAAGTTTCAAATGTCTTAAAAACTATCTTCCATACAATGGAAAAAGGCTTTAGTGTTCTTTCTGGGTGAAAGAAGACCCAAATGTGCCAGACAGGCCGGGTTGGGCTGGGCCGGGCGGGACCAGCGTGTCACTGGGGACCCGGCGGGAACGCTGCGTCCGACCCCGGGGGCTCGGGGCCGAGGAGAGGACGGCGTTGCTTTCTTCCAGCGGGCGCCTGGCCCGGTGCTGGGGCCCCGCGGGCTCCCCCAGGATGCCTAGGGCTGCTGCTCCGCTGTTGCCTGGTCCGTGGCGGCAGCAACAAGCTGTGCGAGTGCCGGGAAGCTTTTTATGTCCTTTGTCTGCAGGCCCATCTTTTGTATCTGCAAAGGCATGAGAACGGAGTGAGTTGCTGCGATCCACTGAATGTGAAAAAAAAAGACCCTTGTAAAAAATAAAGGAAAATATTCACCCCCAGCATCTACTGAGTAAGAAGAAGGCAGTTCCTTAAAGAATGGCAGATTATTTTTTCCTTTTAGAGCCAAAGGGTTTACTTCTGGTGAAACTTTTCTTTCTGGGGCCCAACCCTCGGCCTCCTAAGAAGTCAGTGAGTCTCCCTGACCTTGGTCCATCAAGTCAGCATCTAACAGGACAAGCGCCTCTTTTGTGGGCTGGCAAAGAAAATTCACACCGAAGGAAATAATAAAGTGAACTGGTTTTTTTAATGGAGAATTCTCAAAAAAAAAAAAAAAAGGCCTGTCTTAATTTCTTAACACGGCAACAACCTTTCCTTAGAATCAGATTAATTGAAAACACTTGGGTTAGCGACTCCTGTAACTACGCTGGAAACCGAGAGACGGCGCACGGCATCCCTGCTTCCGTGTGATGGCGGTGGCAGTGACAACACACGCACACACAAGCGCGCACAGCGGGCTCTGGAGAAACGGTGTACCGGGGTTTGTCAGTGCTGCGGTGCGTCCCGGGGACTGGGGAGAGGACTGCCTTCCCCCGTCTCCCTCCTGTCCCCCTCTCTCCCCTTGGCTTATTTGTTCCGTGTGCTTGCATAGCAAACTTGTTGCTCCTGGCTGGCGTAGCTCAGTGGATTGAGCTCGGGCTGCAAACCAAAGCATGGCAGGTTCGATTCCCAGTCAGGGCACATGCCTGGGTTGCAGGCCACGGCCCCTAGCAACCGCACATTGATGTTTCTGTTTCTCTCTCTCTCTCTCTCTCTTTCTCCCTCCCGTCCCTCTCTAAAAATAAATAAAATCTTAAAAAAGAAACACAAAAACTTGTTGCTTATAAGAAGACTGAGCTTCTCTAGTGAAATGAGGAAACACGGCAATGGACTTTTGCCAGGACAGATGCCTACATTTGCTTCAAAGCAGAAGACTTAGACCTTCGGTGATGACCCTCATCTGTGAAAAGGTTCTCAGTGAGCCAGGAAACCAAGCACCTTCGGATAGAGATGTTCCGGTTTCACTTCTTCTCGAGCAAAGAGGCCTCCCTGAGGATCTGCCCCGGGGACCGTCCTCCAACAGGAACCCCGAACAGCGGACAAAGCCACTTCCTGACCCTCTGGAAGTCCTCCGATCCTCGGGGAGGTCGCCTCTGCCTCACAAGGAGAGGCGGCGTGTGACCCTCACCTGCCCCCGCATGGTGACACGCACATCAGTGTGTGACCGCGCCCTACGGCGCTCAGAGCCGTGTTTTACGGAGACATTGTGCTCAGGCAGCCTCTCACGCTCCCCACGGCGAGGCCAGAGGGCCAGTGCTTTGCCGGCTGTCCGGAGTGGCTCTAGTGGTCCCACACTCGCCAGTGTTTCCACAGACCGCCACGTGGCGCTGATCACTGCCAGGCAGGGGACCGGGAGGACACGACCTCCGCGGTGCCTCTCCGGCGGGCTTTGCCAGCGTGAGCGCCGCAGACCAAGCAGACGCAGCCACGCAAAGGAGCCACGGACTCCCGAGAGCCGGCTTGCAGTCTTCTTCTCTCTTTCTCTAAATTCCTGGGTGCAAATACCCGGACTTCAAGTACCTTGGGACCCTGACTCCCCCCCACTTTCTAGCTTGGGGGACCAGCCTCCCGGCCCCTCAGCGGCACCTCTGGGCTCACGAGAGCCGCCAGGCGCCCCAGAACGCAGCTGCAGAGTCCCTGGACTGACGCCAACGGCGGTCACCTGTTCCCCGAGGTACTCCACGTCCAGGGCCAGCTGCAGCCGGATTTTGTCGTCGTCGCTCATGCCACCGCTGCCGCTGCTGGACCCGCTGGGGTTGGCGGGGTTGGTTTTCCGGGCCTGTTTCAGCCTCTTCAGGCTCTCCTCCATCTTCTTCACGGAGTGCAGGACGTCCGACACGGTCTCGTAGTACCTGGGGCACAAGACACAGGCACAGGTGAGACAGACGTGTGCGTGTAACACTGAACACGCTACTGGGCACTGCGGACCAAAAGCAGGAGAGAGGGAGATTTTTAATATAAAAATTGACTTCTAATAAAAAATCAGCTGCGGTAAATATTTAACGTTTCTTAAGACTGAAAGAAGAATAGGGCCCGACTGCCCAGCACTGCATTCCCTGAGGACCCAAGAACACGCACATGGATTCCGGCTACAGTTTCCGTCCCGGACACTCAGGGAAAACCAGGGGCCAGACTGTCTCTCTTTCGTCAAGAGGGAGTGTCTGTAGCTCATTCTCCAGTGCAAGCCCCAAGTTCATTTACAGTCCGTTCTAGGAACAGTTCTTCTTTTAAAGAGTGAAAGCATTTCAAAATTAAATAAAACTGGTTGCCCTCTAAATATTCTCAATATATTGTCCAAATTATACATGAATTACATTAAAAAACTCTGTTTACAAGCTGATTACTGGGCATTTTCATAGAAACAACATTGTAATTCATTTTGTTCTAAATTAACCCACAAATGCCACTTAACTCATAAGTAACTGAAATAAGTAAAATACTACGGCAAAATTAATAATAAAGCAGAATTCAATGACGAAACTGAACAACAGACTCTGATGTAACTCAGTGCTGGCATGTGGGGAAGAGGAGACCGAACTAGAAATGAAGAGACATTGAGTCGGTGATTCTGAACACGCCCCACAGTCTCAAGGGCCGTGGGGTTTGGGATGCCGATCCTCGATCAGCTGTGAGGACTTCCCCTCCCGACAACGCCGTATGGCCGAGGCCATCCTGGACTGACAGAGCCGAGCAGAGCAAGGAAATCACGTGGCGGGACTTGGGGAAGGGGGCCTGCACGAGAGGGTGTCGGGGGCAGTAAAGGCAGGTGCGCCGGGGAGGGGAGGGGTACGCCTGGACCCTGCGAGGTATGTGCCCTGGGAGAGGCCAGAGGGCGCCCAGCCGGGCTGGCTGCAGTCCAGGTACAGCCTTGGTGGCGGGGGGGGGGGAGTGTGGCGAGCGCAGCTCACCTGTCCACACAGGTGGACCACGTGCCTCCCCCGCTCTGCCCCCCACAAAGCGACCTGGCGTTCTCCCCACGCCATCTGCCCGCCCGCCGCCCTCGGGTAATCTCCTGACGCCCGACTCAGGCTTTCCTGAGGCCCCTTACTTGTGCGTGCTCTCCGAGAGGGCGCCTTCCAACCACTGCCGGACGACGGCGGGCTTCAGCTTGTCCTGGTGCCCGGTCTGAAGCTGGTGAAACGGCCTCAGGGCGCTGTCCACGTAAGAGGAGGCTGTCGTCGGCACCTCCTGGAGTGCCGTTGGCAGGGGCGACAGAGGTATGGAAAGAAAAGACAGCGAGTTACTCAAACACCTAGTTCGAAAGGATTCCAGTAATGTAGCAGTCCTGAGACGCGTACAACCTCCGTCCTTCCTGAAAAGCAACACGAGGCTGGCTATAGGAGGCCACCTGGAGGACGAGAGGGACTCAGCAAGCGGCAGCAGGGAGGCGGTGTCTGGAGCCCGACTGGATTCGGGGGCTGCACCAGCCACCCATGGCTTCATTCCCGAGGGCGTTGCTTCCCATCACTTCCTGCCCACACCTGTCCCCCAGCGATCTCAGATCCCACTCCATCCAGCCGGTTCCGTGTGCGTGTGGAAGGGGGGCGGGGGCTGAGCTAACGCTGCGGGTCAACAGGCCACCATTCGAGGAGCAGGATCTAAGGCGAGTAATTCGACTTTTCTAACTCGGTTTCATCGTCTGTAAAGACGGACCAGCACCCCCTGGCGGAAGGACCCGTGGGAATGCCCAGGGCTTAGCAGTGTCAGACCCCAGCGCAGCACTCGGCAAGTGCGAGCGCCTACGAACAGGAGGGGAGTTGGCAGATCTCAGACAGAAAACTGGGTCCGGCTGCATGAAACGGGTCTGTCCCACCTCTAAGGGGGAGCTCCGAGTCAGACCAGAAGGGAAATCTGGTTCTTTTTCTGTAAGTGACAGTTCAACTGCATGTTGCAGATTTAACGGGAAAAGGGGACCAGCCTCAGAGGAGGTCAGTTCGGTCCCAGCTCAGCAGCGAAGAGCTACCACGCCCCCAGGGGTCCGCAAGAAGCCCAGGGATTTTCCCACGCTGCACAACGTCCTAGCAGACTTCCACAACTCCTGAGAATGATTCTAGTTGTAAACTGCCCAATGCCCAACTCTACAGCTGGGGAAAAAGAAAACCAGAGGGAAAGTTAAGTGAGATCTAGCAGGAACCCACTGCCAACACACAAAAAAGAGGATCAATGTGGAGAGCCAGAACACTGGTAAAAATGAACCCCAATTCACCACTGAATGCAGCTTTCCAAACCACGGCCCACAGAAGAACAGGGGGAAGCAGGTACTTGCAAGGACAGAATGAAGGGAACAAGGTGAATTCTAATCTTTTCAAATGTGCGACATGCAGACGAATCACCCCACAAAGGGAAGGGACCTGACAGTCCACACTGTCCGAGTCCGACTGGCCCGCACCCGCCCGTCCACGTGGGGTGCGTCTCAGACACGATCTCTCCGAATGGGGCGGCCCGGGCCCACCCCGGCCTGCCCCTGCACACCCACATCTGCCTCCTGCTCCACGACTCCCTCCCGGGGGCCCTCCCACCGGTCCTCCCCCACCTCCACGACCTTCCCAGTGAGCGGCGCTGACCTTGTTGGTCCTCCGGTAGAGCCGGGGCACCTCCAGGGCGCTTCTCAGGTAACTGAAGCAGGACTCGCTCAAGTCCTGGACGATGCGGCTGCTGAGGGCGGGCATGCGGGCGCACAAGGACTGCCGGGAGTCCTCCAGGGCTGCTGCTGGCACACACAGAACGGGCTCAGTCACTGTGCCCCGTCCAGGCGGCAGCTCTACGTGAAGCGCTGTCTCGGGGCTTAGAGCGTGCACAGCAAATCAGACTGAGTGATCAGACTTAAACGAAACCTCTTGTTTGGTGAGGTTATAATCGTAGAGCAGAATACAGGAACGACTAAGGATCTACAGCTAAAGAGAATGGTCGTTGAAATATATCCCACGGTCTCTAAAATGTTATTTTAAATTCTTTCTTATTCAAAGATCTGCCAAGTCTAAAGAATCGTTTTTACCTGAGATAGAAGAAAAATCCTTAACGCCAATCACTTCAAGTTTTGGCTTGACTGTCTCCAAGAGCTCTGGAAGCTGAAATAAACACGCACTTTATACCTTCAGCACTTGTTTAAGTCAAAGGGAGGGGCGATTCTGTCTGCATCTACAGGGTCTAGAGTGCTGCTAATGAACGCTGAAACTCAACTCAGGACTTTTGGTAACTGTCATCAGAAGAAAGCAGGATTCTTAAAGAAAACTTCACGAGAAAAGCATCTGCCTTGGGAAATGGCAGCTCTGTGGCTGGTAGGCGGCTTAGAGAATAAACACCACTTTGTAATCTGTGGCTCTCCCAGGACCAAAAACCTCAGAGAAAGACGATGTCTTGACTCAAAAGGAATGATACTTGTCTAAACACCACCAACTATGAAAACCCGAGGTGGGCACAATTATGCAACACGGCACTTCGACACAAATTCATCCCGTTTTCTCCTGGTGGTGAAAGCGAAGACACAGGAAACACACAGAAACAGATGAAAGAAATTTAACAGCTCAGTCCTTTCAAAGCACAGCTGAAGAGAAGGCATTGCCGAGAAATGTCTGGGTCCGTGAATGGGAAATGATTCTAGTCCGACCCACGGAAGACCATGCCTGCACCGTAAGCTGGGCTCACGCAGCACGGCTCACGCGGAGCCTGGCCCCTCGCTGCTGGGGGAGCGGCAGCGGCCCCAGGTGAGCCGTCGCGAGACGGGACTGGCAGGAGGGGTCTGTCAGGGAAGCAGCTCGGGGGAGACGAACAAGGTGCTCTCTCGCGCTGCCCTGGGGCCCCCCAGCCCTCCGCCCCCAGGTGGACGGTGCCCTGTCCTCGCACAGACTTCCTAGGGAAACCCCACACTGAGTGCATGGCGCCGGGGACACACACACACGGGCCCACCTGCTCCTGCAGCCGGTCCAGGTCGGCGGCGACGAGCACCAGCTGAGCACTGGAGATGGAAGCGGCAGGCTTCGCCTCGGGAGGGCCGCCGCCGCCTTGGTCCTCGCTGTTCCCTTGGGTGGCGGAGGGGTCTTTGCTGCCAGCGGCCAAAGGTTTTTTAACATCCTTGGTGCTTTCGTTGGAGATGGGCCTGAGTAAGAGCTGAAAAAGGATTTCAATGACTAAACGCTTCTCCACTAGCAAGACAGCAAGACGCATGGGCACTTACATGTGTGGGTCAACAAGGCACCATGAGAAGCTGGTCACCCGCCAAGTCTCGGTCAAGGTCTCTCCGTGAGAGCGCACTACGCCGTCTCTCTCCACGGGCGTGAAGGACTCAGGGAGTAACAAGCCCAAACCTCAAGCCCGTGGATGTTCTCCCCCTGAACCTGTGCCTAAGGTCTGGGGCCAGAGAGTAGCAGGCAAATGTGAAATCACAGGTCCTTAAACCAAAGGCAGATTAATTTCTGGAGCATCACAGGTTTTTAAAAATTAATTATTTATATCAGGTAAATAATATACTGAGTTTACTTGATTTATCAATATTAAAAATCAAAATCCAAACCTCATGATGCTTCGAATAACACCAAGTGTTTGCAATGTGTACTGTTTAGCAGGGAAAACTGAAGAGACGCACTGGCAGCAGGAAAAGAACGAGATAATGAACGCTCAGGGCAAATGAGCTCATCAGAGACGTGAGAGGCACTGCCGGCCAGCAGGCAAGAACCCAGGCCCAGGCCCACACGAGCCGCTGCATCCGGGCAGCCGCTTGGCGCCCTTCAGGGATGGCGCAACGAGCTGCACGGGTCTGCGGGGGCCCCTGGGCAGAGGGGAGGGGGAACGAGCTTCGACTGAGACCCTTACATGTCACACACCTCAGCCAGCAGGTGCTATCCAATGAGTACCTCCTGACCCTGCACGACAACGGGTGGGAGCCGTTTCCCTGGGTTACAGGTGCAGAGTCTGAGACGGCCCTGACTCCCCCAGGCCACAAGGTGAGAAGTCGGGTCGGAGTTTGTCAGACTCAGAAGTCCGCACTCACCACACGGAAACCCCCTGCGATAGGACAACTGGGCCCCGAGACGCCGGTCTCCATGCTCTTCCCTTAAACGTGCACACACGCGTGTTTGCATACTCATTGCGTGGCAACGACCAGGGCACATGCCTGCCTGCCCCCCGAGCCTGCCCTGGAGACAGGCGTCTCCGAGGCCACAATGCTGGCGCCGGGCCGGGCGAGGCGGGTGCTCAGCAACGGGCTGACTGTGGGGACGACCCCGGGGCCGCGTGCCTGAGACCCAGTACATGGCCAGGGGCACATGGGCCGTTAGTACAGTCAGCTACCTGGGGGGTGGGGGAAACGCAGGGCATTCTGAAGGGAGTGAAAGGCTTATTTTACTGCCTTTTAATCTCAATAACTACATGATTCCTAACTTCCAAACATTAACTATTACACATGTATATTTTCATTTGCAAACAGCCTCATGAAAACGAGCACCTCTGTTTTGGTGTGGCGGCATCTCGCTGGAGGGGCAGGACAGGGGATGGGAGCAGAGCGCGTGCGGCCTGAGAAGCGAGCCTCCTGCTGCCCCGCAGATAGCGCTCTCGGGGCACCGTGGCCTTTTAGGGTCTCAGTGCTCTCAGCCTAACGTGTCTATGACCCTCAGCAGCCTGGACCGTGGCCGAGCCGGGGCGGCCCTCACCTCGCCGACGAACACGGAGTACCGCGCCAGCACCTGCAGCGTGAGTCTCCACAGGCGGTGCGCCAGCGCCGGCAGGAACAGCTGCGCCGACCAGCACCGCTGCAGGCTGCTCCACGTGTGGTGGGAGGCCGCCAGGCAGTAGGGGCTCCCGGCTGCGGAGAGAACACACACCCGTCAGCCCAGGGTTCTCGCCTACTGCGGTGGCGCCTCGGTTCTTGGACTTCCTTCGTCCCGGGAAACTGTTCGAGAAGCGATTTGTTGGAAACCAGATAATACATGTGGGTGGCTGATCAGACAGGTATCAGCATGAAAGGGCTGTCCGAAGTTCTGGGCGACAACTGAGACATTTCTTCCGTGAACACCTTGGTCAAGAACCGAGTGTTCTGAGACGGGAGACGTTCAAGGACTGAGGTGTGGCTGCGTTTTCCACGCACAGCTCAGGAGGGAAGCCGGCAGCATTCTCCAGGGCTCCGTGTGGCTGGCGAGGCCGCCAGCGGGCGCTGTCAGTGATGTGAACGCCCAGGCGGCCGTGACCCAGGTCCCCGCTGCGTCTCTCGCAGCAACGCATTTCTCACCTGGGACCACTCCGCCCCCCAGGTGTGTGATGCATATTAAACACACACAGCACTCAGAAGTAGTTTGCTAACATGCACTTCACAGCAAGTCAACAAACACGAGCCGAAGCGGCAGCCGCTTGCAAGGGTTTCAACTTCGGTTTTGAATTTGCCCTGTTTCCTCTGTCTGCTCTTCTCTTCCCCACCTGAGTGCACTGCGTATCTACGGGAAGTTCATTCCACGTGAGCATTTTTGGCCACGACAGATGAAAGCTGACTTCCAGGCTCTGCAGTGCAGACGGACCCAGCGGCACATGAAGCGGCAGGAATCTAAGCGTGGTGGCCTGGAGACCCAGGAACGGCCACAGCGTGCCACGGGACCGACGAGGCTGGAAGGGGGCGAATGTGCCCGGGAGGTGCACGCCGGCCACTGCCACCTGTCCTAAGCCCCAGGCGGGTGCCCACTGCCCCAGAGGCCCAAGCCCCGGCTGTGCGTCTCCCAGGGCGGAAGGGCCATCCTGGTCCTGGAGGAAAGCAGCTTGCAGCCGCTTTGCTATAAGAAGGGCTGGTCACTTCAGCAACCAGGGACCACGTGACATGTGATATTCAGGAACAAAATGAGGTCTGCTTCCTATAGTCTTAAAGCATCCTCTTAGCATCTCTACAATGCAAGGAACTGTACAAACCAAGAAATTCGATTCCTTTCTGTCTCTCTACAGAAAGGCTTTAAGGTCTACCATACTGCGTGACAGACAGGAGAGGGGGAAGGGACCCCCGGGTGTCAGACATTGATTCGGGTCTAGACAACATGGTGAGTTCAATGAGCTCATTCAGTGACATCCTGTCGTTTCTCACTTTAAGGAAATTACTGGGAAAAAAAAAAAGGAAATTACCTGGAGCGTCTTCCAGTACATCTGTAAGTGCTGCTTCTAAGGCTCCCGCTATTTCTCTAAATCTGGGATAAAAACAAGAGCACAGATTAGTGTTTTTGCTGCTGCTAGTTGCCTTTCCCCAACGATTCTCCCTTCTTTCGAAGTACCAGGAACTTCCCTCCTGCTGGGGGCCATGGTGGGAGGCTGGATGATGGCCCCGAAGACACCCAGGCCCTGGTCCCTGGGGCCTCTGGCTGTGACCTTACACAGCACAGGGGGCTCTGCAGATGGGATCTAACGAGAGACCCTGAGGGAGGACAGGACCCTGGGTCATGTGGGTGCCGTCAATCACGTGTCCCTTGTGAGACGGAGGCAGGGGGAGAATGGGAGGCCGAGAGGCACCAGGTGATGTGATACAGGAGGTGTGCATGGGTGGCCGGGGGCCTTGGGCTGGCCCCACACAGCACAGGAAGCTCTTGCCAAAAGGACAGGGGCCCTTCAGTCCTCGTTAGGTGCCTCCTTGGACCCGTGTCCTTATACAGGGCACAGGCCCCCAGTGGAGGATGCACAGTGGTGCCCTCTGAAGACCACTGACAGGCCTGGTGGGGCTGTCGCCCTCTGAGCGTGCAGCCAGGGCAGGGGGTGGGGCGGGCACCTCGGGGGCTGCAGCAGGGATGTCACCGGGGCCCTCAGGACGGAGGTGCTGTGAGTGACAGACACACAGCCCTTGCTCCTGTTGGAGGGTGAGACATTCCTGCTGAGCCACAGCTCACGGGACATCCGGCTTTCTATTCACACTGCGGGGCCCCGCGGTGCACGCGGCCGTGCAGCCCGGGATGCCGTTCTGCAGCGCGTGACTGCGGGTTTCGTTTTTTAGCCAGCTGCTCGCGTAGCACTGTGTCCCCAAGTACGCAACTCTCCCATCTTCGCACCCTCCCGTCCCCTGCTGGTTACTTCCCCAGGTGGCAGTGAGTTCTGATACAGGCGTAAGATGAACTTCCCTAACCGGTAATTTGGTTTCTTTGATGGTACCCGTGTGCTTTCAGAAAACAGCTCGGAGACCGAGTTCAGGGAAAGCGAGCAGTAAAGGAAACAGCATTTCAGACCGAAGGTGGCAGCCCCGCCCGCAGAGGGTGTAGCGCGGCAGCCGAGAACAGAGGCCTCCCAGCCCAGCCGGGATCCCAGAGCGGGTCCCCCGCAGCATCCCGTGCTGCAGGGGAGGGAGACTCTCCCACTGCCCAGTGAGGCTCACGAAGGGCTCGTCTCCCCAGCGGGCACCGTCCTCGACCTCCCTCCCAACACTGCTGCAGGGGCAGTCGAAGTGCAGGCGCAGCAGGGTGCCAGGCGTGGGAAGGGGACGTGTGCACGGTCAGGCCCGGCACGCACACCTGCCAGTGCTGCACGCACACCTGCCAGTGTGAGGGTAACAGCAGCGTTTCTCCTCAGGGCGTGCCAGAGTGCTCCCAGCCCCTGGCGCTCGGGCTCCTTTCAGTGACCCTACAGTGACTCAGGTGACAGTGCACTCTGACCCCAGCCCTGTTTGCGGAACTTCTTGTCATGGGCCAGGGCAAACAGTCCAACACCCGAGAGAAATCAATAGGCGAGGCCTGCCAAGTGCCGCCTGGCTGTACTTTTAAATGGAAAAACAAATACGTTGAGAACAAGTCCCACATCTGAAACCCAACTTTTGAGAATTTCATGAATGTAAACACAACAGGTCATGAGGAGACGCTGACCCGCCCCTGGGGTGCTTGGGGCTGAAATCTGGCGGAGGCGGAGGAGTCGGGAAACGGGCCGAGCGTCCACAGGCCTCGCGGCTCAGTCTCTGGCTCTGAGAGGACCCGCAGGCCCGGCCCGCAGAGCCCGGGGTGCGGGGCTGGGGCAGCCGGGGGAGCCCCAGCAGTGGAGACAGGGCAGGGTCACTAAGCATGGGGCTGGGGGGCACGGCTGGGAAAGGGGAGTCTGCAGGCGGCAGAGGGGCGACATGCTGGGGCGGCAGCGAGAGCACCCTGACTCCAAACCTGGACCATGAGAGAGACGGCCAGGCCCACACACTGCGTCTCGACTGCGGTCGTCTACAAAAGGGGGCTTCGGCACCCTCACCTTTGCTCCCGGGTCACAGGGGCTCCTCACCCCGGCTTGACCCTGCCTGCGGTACATCTCCAGTGCAGTCCACGACTATCTTAGATGAACAAACCCTTAATTTCCTACCAAAAGATAAGCTACATGACGACGTGACCCAGGAAAACGGAGCAGAAAACACAGTGGGCGTTGTATGTGCGTGAAAGGGCACCGTACCAACATTCTGAAAACTGTGATTTCATTATCGAGGATGATCACATGCATTCACAGTCATGGTGAGCAATTATAATCAAGGGGCCTGACTCTTAATATTCTCCCCTCTCTGTAATTTTTCTTCAGAACTCGGGGGTAAAGGACTGCATCATAATTAACAAAAGCATCCAAAAACTTTAAAGAGCACTCCAACTCAGATGGTCTGATCAATGCCGTTCTACAAGGAACTTACATGACCTCATTCAAAAGAATCTGCAAAGAAAGAAAAAAAATCTGCAAAAATGGCTATTATCCATTTTTTTCCAGTGGAACAAACGTGGTTATGGGCTTATCATACAGTTAGTTCCTCAGTCGTTCAGGGGGCCACGCCACCGTGTCAGCAACATCTGGAGGAAAGGGGCACCGGGGTCCACAACGAGGACAGCAGTGTCACAAGGACTGTGCAGGAAGCCCAGATAACGAGGATTCTCGTACGCCGGGTCACAGACCCAGCTGCAAGAAATGCTTAACACTAGGTTTCCACCACCCGCCCGAGGGGAAGAACGCCACGCAGGAGCAAACACAGTGGATGAGGGACAGGCCCGCTGCTCGAGGCGGGTGGTGAGCCGGGGAACTCGGCACGCGCGAATGCGCTGCTGTCTGACGCCCGCTCTCCCCGCCCCGATGCAGGAGACAGCGCGGGGGGCGGGGCTGGGCCCAGAGTCAGCGCATTCCGAGTGCAGTGTTCTCAGCCATCCACGTTCTGGAAAACGAATCCCAGCTTTTCGTCACGCAAGCCATCATTTTGGCAATCATGGTATTTCCTGTAAATTTCTACCTTAAATTCTGTTTCCCAAAGAACTGTGCGGTGATCACAAAGAAAAGGCGGTTAACCGGGAACAACGTCCTCACCTGGTGTTCACATTCTACTTTGGAGAAGAGGTGGGAGGGGAAGAAATGACTGACCTTATCTGAAAATACACGGGCAGGTTCCACTTGTTGTTGAAGCTGTGGTAGGCAGGATGGGCCCTCAGCCTCCTGACGCTGGCCTGGGATCCACACTGCCGTTCAAACGTTCTCACAAAGTCCATGCTTATGCTGTATTTCTACAACGGGAGCAAACAGGGGGCATTTTCAGGGCAGGCAGACTAACCAGAATTGGGGGCACATGCTAAAACTGTAATCGAGATACAGAAGGTCAACACACAGAATCGCAGCTGCTAGCCCCGACAGGGACCTCAAGGGCTCGTCCTTCAGGGTGCCCACTCTGAGACCAGGCGGCACGCCAGGTGGCTGCGCGGCACACCCCAGGTCTTTCGTGGCAAGTCTGTTCGGAAACCCAGGGGCTCTACGTCCCGTGCTCTTCGAGGGACAGTGCTCACATTCTAGGGCACCCCTCACCCCGTCCACTGCGACTGGACGAGGTGGCAGATCGAGTGGGGTAACTTTCACCATCTCTCCAGGAGGAGGAGAAGTCGAAAATTTCAAACACGGAAGACTCAGACTGTGTGGATAATCACGTCACTTTGACAGAGGAGACAGCACACGACCGCCGAGGATCTAATGGCACCACTCGGAGCAGCGGCAACACCACTTAACCTTTACCACTACACACTGCGCTTCAAGTCATACAAATCAACTTAACCCACAACACTGCCCCATAGGGTAATGGCTACCATCACCACCCCCCATTCTACAGGTGACACCTCCTCTTCTGCTGGGGCTTGGAGAGTTTCCCCGAAGACAGAGCGAGGAGACAGAGGGAACAGAGCTCCGGTCAGCGGGGAAAACTGGGGCTGCTGTCAAGGGCGCGCTAGACCCCAGGGCCCCGGGCTCTGGGGGAGCCCTGCGGGACTTTCCACGCTCTTCTCAGTTACGAGGGGCTCGATTCTAACCTGCCGAACCGTCACCTGCACGTGCTAAGGTCTGCGCCTCCACAGGCGTTTTAGTGCAGTGACCACTGCAGATTTCAAACTCCCGTCCACTAGTTTCCAGTGACAGTTATAGACTCTCCTGAGCACAGTCAGGTGTGTGGAGCGGAGGCAAAGAAAGGTGTCAGGTGTCTCTTTTGGGGTGACACTCCACCTCAGCAGGTGACGGATGCTAAGAGATGACAAGAATATTTCCCTCTTCACAGGAAGCATGTCACATTAAAGCTGAAAGCATTTCTTGAAAGAAATCGACAGATGCTTGCTGGACACTATGCCCCCGAACATTAAGTCCTGCTTCAGAATTCCAAAGTCAAAGTTCTCCCAGAAAGCGTCATCTCCGGGCTGGGACAGCCCCTGGCCCAGCGGTCAGTGTGATTCTCGGGGGAGAACAGGAAAATGCAACGGGTCTTACATCGCAAACGCCGACGGCCACTGTCTCACCCCACTTACGGTACTTGTTTTTAAAAACCCTGCTTTTAGAACCACAAAATCGTTGTCAACGTACTAAAGCACAGGACACTCAGCCACGAGAACAGATAACTGACGTTCCTGGGCCAGTAAAGCTCCAGACGTGCTGCCTCTCTGGTTTTGAAGTCTCCTAGGCTGCAGCCTCACCCCACATTCACCCTGTGCCTCTCCACACTTTAAGAATAACCAAATCCACCAGGCAGGTTGGACAAGAAGCACACAGACCTTCTAGAAGTGAACATTAGGATAATTAAGGTTGGAAATGACGTCCAGATGAAAAAACAGGTTAAACACCACTGAAGGAGTTAGTAAACTACAAAATCGGTCCGGAGAAATTATTCAGACTGCAGCACAGAGACAGAGATCAAACATGTAAGAGTGTCGATACATTTGGAAAGCATCAAAGATAAAGTGAAGAAGTCTGATCAAGAATTCTAGAAGGAAATAACAGAAGAATGGGAGAGAGGCACAACTGAAGAGCTAGTGGCTAAAAACGTGCCAGAATTTATAAAAGCTACCAATCTACAGGTTCAGGAAACTAAATGAATCCCACATAGAATACATTTTAAAAAGCTCACATTAGACATAGTATACTGAAACAGCACGCCAAAGTCACAGAGGAGATTTTAAAAGTAGCCAGAGAGAAAAAGGCATTAACTACAGAGAAACAAAAATTAGGTTAACAGCTAATTTCATAACAGAAGTCAGAAGACAATGTTCAAAGCGCAGAGAATTCTATTACCAGCAAAACTACTTTTCAAACATGAAAGCAATAAGGTTATTTGCAAACACAAACTAAGGGTTTATTATAAAAATGAAGTTTATCATCAACAGGTCCTTGCTAAAAGGCCTTCTAGCGTGAATTTCAGGAGGAAGAGAAAGGACTCAAGGAGGCAGGTCCCTGTGCAGGAGGGAGCAGCACGCAGAGGAAACGGCAGCCTTGCGGGGTAAGCAGTGACCCTTCCGAGGGGACAGCGACCACATGAGACGACGTGAAACGTGCCGAAGAGCTCAGACGAGAAACAAGACCCTGGACACGACAACGCGCGCTGTGAAACGGGGCGACCCGCGTTCGAGTGCTCTGCTTGCTGTGCCGTTCAAGAGGCTGGAGAACACCCGTCCGCTTCCGAGCCTGTAGCTGCTAAGGCTACTTAACACACACACAGCGGGCAGAACTTCCAGATCAGCAGCGGGAAACACAGAATACAGGAGAAAAACAAATCCCCGCAAGTCCACATTTCAGAGAAGGTGGGAACGGAAGATAGAAAAGAGGAAGAAAAAGGAAGAAAAGTGGGACAAACGGGAAGTCCAAAGACCCACATGCATCAGCAGTTACGGTCACTGTAAATGTGGTAAATCCCCTAACTGAGAGACAGAGACTGTCACGCCGAATGAAAAAGCACAGCCCAGGGACGTGGAAGGCAGAGAGGCCCCGGGAGGCTGGCGAGCAGGAGCGCTGGGCCGGAACCTGGGCCGCCGGCCCGAGACTCTCTCTTCTTCACTGTGGACCACGTGCTGCTTTATTTAAAATGGAACGTAACAAAAAGTGAGCACACGAACTCGCTTTTGAAACCTAAACCATGAAATCCTTAAATGACAACATGATTTTTTAAAAAAAGTCACTAAATCTAGGGCATCCTCGTCTTTTAAACTATACAGGATGATTATATACTACATTTCAAAATCCAAGCAATAATTTTTGTTTTCCTTCAAAATTATACAGTAGAAACATGCAAACTGAAGTTTTCATGGAAAACAATGGCAAAGAGATGAGCTTTTAATGAGTCTAGAATTTTTTTTAAAAATTTAGAAAATACTGCACATATCTAGTCACAGCTATTTACACTGACTTCTTTACATATTCTAAAATAAAGAAAATCTCACTCCCCAAAGTACTGGGGACTGTTACATGGATAAACCGATGTGTGCATTTCAAGATAAATGCTCACTCAGCAACTCCAGCTTCAATGTTCAATCAGTCACAGCAGCAGGACTGTGCAGAAAAGAACACGATTATGCTAAAGCCTCAGATTAACATCTTCCGGAGCCAAGAAGGAGGGAAAGGTACCTCGTGAAACGCATCAGGATCTCCAGGATTAAAGAGTGAGGGCAAGTTCTCTTCTAGTCCTCGTACTATTTCTGGCCAGACAGAATTCACCAAAAAGTCATATCCAGGAACCGTATTGCCTTTTTCACTGTAAGGTAAGAACAAAATTGCAGTCAAACACACCATGGTCTCCCACTTACAAAGAACAAAATTCCACTGTGGTGCTTTTACTAAAAGTTCCTCAGCCTAAATCTCATTTCAATCCTTAAAAACAAAACAAAACAAACAAAAAAATCCCTGTCAATTACTTTGTTTTGGTTCCCAAATTTCTGTTTCACCCCTTGAACTCGGTCTCAGCTTGAACCTGACACATCCCCTGAGTCTATCACACAGCAGAGCGAGTTGGTGTCACGCATGGGGCAGAACTGCCACATTGAACTGCCGGGGCACAGTGCTCTCCCCTAAAATGGGGCACCATGTCCCCCCTCCGCCTCAGCAGGGAAGTCTAGCCGCACACCGAGCAGGCCCTGCATTCGACCTGCACACCACCGAGCCCTGCAGCGCTGCAAACACGCCAGTTTACCGATGACTGACAGCTCCGTGGTTACTAAACTATCTCTAAGTTTACCTCCAGTTGTACAATTCTGCAACTATTTCCTGTAAAATCCTGATATAATGTATTTTTGTGCGTGCATGCTTTATTCTGCATCCCTCAGCGAACAGCTGGACTGTGGGTTCTAACTCACAAGCTGAGGAGAGGCCACGACGAGACAAAAGGAGGTCCTTGGGGGCCGGGAACCTGAGTTCAAAGCTTGGGTCATTCCACTGCTCTATGTTTTGGTTTCTTCAACTAGAAAAGGCAGATGGCAACGATATCTACCTCATAGGACCATCCCATGGGTGAATATTCATAATGCATTTAGCATGGTACCCAGCATACAGTAAGTGCTGTGTTAGTGATGATTAAATACTTAAGTAAATAAATAAAGGCAGATTCCTTAAGTTTCTCTTGAACTTCAAGACCCATAAATATCTCCCAGGCAGACAGTCTCACTGATCCACCCACTTTGATTGTGGTATGTTGAGTAACATGCTCTAAGATAACTCTCTTTTAAAATGTTCAGCAAGTCAATATGAGGTCTTATTTTAGCAAAACGGAGACTTTTGTAGCTAAATCGTCAAATTATCAAGATCAAACTGGGGCTTAACATTCTGATATGCATTAAAAACAAACAGAAAAAAGTTTTCATAATTTTCAAACAAGACAAAGCATCAAGAAAGGTGTGCTTAACTGCCCAGGAAGCTACCGAACAATCTGACTGCAGTTAAGTATTGATAAGGAATTGCTGGTGGGGCTGGAGCAGAGCCAAGAGGGCAAGAAAGACCCCACTGCCAGGTTGCACATACCCCGTGATATATTTTTAATCATGAAAGAACCAGATCTATTCAGGTATCTGGTCAACGGAAGAATAAAATTGAGGATATTAAAACTACAGATGCACATAATATAAGCACTATTAAATGACAAGGTCTCATACTCAAAGTCAATACTAATTAAAGCCCCAAAGAGAAAACGGAAACCTGCAAGATCAACAATGGAAACAGACGGCCAATTAGAACATAGAAAAGCCAATCCATACTGTTTGGAAGATAAAGCGGAACATCGCTGGCATTGCCAGTTACAAAGGGCATTGAGGATGATGCAGGAAAAAGGGAAACGCGAAGCATTCGAAACTTAAAGGCAGGAGGTGAGCAAAGGAAGGCCAAGGGGAGCACGGTGATGGGGCCCGAAGCAAAGGAAGATCACCTACCGAAGTACCATCCAATTCCTCACATTTCTGAGGTTTCCCCGTGAATTCTACCACGCTGACAACTGTGCATAAGAACCTACAAGTTTTAACACTTGAAATTTCAGGAACAAGACCAGCCTCATCCAATCTAATGACCCGCTATCTCATAACTGTGGCTTCTTTCATTTTACATTGTAACTTTCCCTAAATTCTTACCCCCAAATCCAAATGATCACTAAACAAAAGTGGCAAAATCAGGTTTCATCAGAAATCATGCAGTGAAAACAGGGAGAGTACTTCGAAGGTCAAGCAGTGTATTTATCACCCCAGCTTCTTTTGTCTTTAAAGAACAAAAATTCGAGACCAATTATATTGCTTACTCCATGAAGACGAAGACCTTTCTTGCCTTTTTAATGCTGAAAATAAAGAACTGGGTTCTTTGCAAATGTTGTACAGTGCAGAAGATGAGCATATGCAAAGATGGAAACTAGTTCCAACAGCAGTGAAGGTGACAGGAAACTAGTCCAGTGAAAGTGACAGGAAACTAGTCCACAACAGCACTGAAAGTGACAGGAAACTAGTCCAGTGAAAGTGACAGGAAACTAGTCCAGTGAAAGTGACAGGAAACTAGTCCAGTGAAAGTGACAGGAAACTAGTCCCAACAGCAGTGAAAGTGAAAAGAAACCAGTCCTCAACAGCAGTAAAAGTGACAGGAAACTAGTCCCAACAGCAGTGAAAGTGACAGGAAACTGGTCCCAACAGCAGTGAAAGTGACAGGAAACTAGTCCACAACAGCACTGAAAGTGACAGGAAACTAGTCCAGTGAAAGTGACAGGAAACTAGTCCCAACAGCAGTGAAAGTGAAAAGAAACTAGTCCTCAACAGCAGTAAAAGTGACAGGAAACTAGTCCCAACAGCAGTGAAAGTGACAGGAAACTAGTCCAGTGAAAGTGACAGGAAACTAGTCCAGTGAAAGTGACAGGAAACTAGTCTGCAACAGCAGTGAAGGTGACAGGTAAAGGAATCCAGAGGATGAAGTCAATGCTGGAGATCAGGACAAAAGGTGGGCTCTTGAAGGAAGTAGTATCTGAGCTGGAGCGTATTGTGGCAAGGGACAGGAGGAAAACCACAGAGGTACAGGACACAGGGAGTGTCAGGGAAGGGCAATGCCACCGTGTGGACAGAGACCAGGTGGTGCGGGGAGAGTCCTGCTGCGGAGAGCTCTCCAGTGGAGGTACGCGGGGCCAGAGTGTAGAGGATGCTCGATGCCGCATCAACAAGCAATGAGAAGCCACTAACGACTTACGAAGACGGCAGAGCACATGAATCTCAGAAATCTGGGGGGATGTGAGAGACAGAGGCTGGACTGGGAGAAGAGGGTGGAGGCAGGGAGACCACTGGGGAGATCCTGTTACTCTGGAGACAGGAGGGCAGAGGCCTCGCCTGCGGCAGCAGCGCTAATCAAAAGTGAAGAGCTATTTATGACACAGAACTGGGAAGTCATGGAAATGAAATAAAAGGAGGAGGAAAAACTGAAAACAACTTAACCACAACAGCATAAAACGTGTTGAATTTAACTGGACTAGCACTGCTAGACAGAATATGACATTAGACCAACAGAGAGAAACCAATACTGATTTCAAACTGATGCAGGAGAGGGCAGAGAAGGGAAGGGTCTGGACTCTGCATTCAGAGAGGTGGTGCAACCCTCCATCTGAGCTGCATCCCTCTAGTTTCTCATCTGTGGAACGAGGCTCAGGATGCCCGCCTCCCCGCACCGTGGTAACAGTGACCTAGAGACAAGACCGACCTCAGCCACAGGTGTTCTGTTGTACTCCACTTCGCTTCATGTTTTTTACAAATTGAAGGCAAGACCATTCACCCAAAAGGTTAAGGCTTGCTGTAGGCTCAGATGGTGGTTAGCATTGTTTAGCTATGAAGTATTTTTCAATTAAGGTAGATACATTGTTTATTTTAGAAATAAGGCCAGTGCACACTTAACAAACTACAGGATAGTGTGACATAACTTTTAGATGCACTGGGAAACGAAAAAATTGACCTGTGACTTGCTTTACTGCGACACTCGCTTCACTGCAGTGTCCCCGGACCCAGCTGGCCCACATGGGCTCACAGCAGCCGTGCACTACAGCTGGCAGGGGCCACCACGAGAGCGAGGTGCGCTCAGACACAACAGCCAAGTACCTTGAGATGGCTCCGCCTGTGACTTCTCGCAGAAGGCGGCAGTGGTGAGGGACGAACTCCAGGAGTTTGTTATACATGATCTGAAGGCCATTTGGATGAGACTCCACAATCTGCTCTGTAATCACCTGGTAAAAGGGATAATGTTGAAAGGAAAAGCATCTAAAGGAGAGGTATGAACTCTATACTTCAGAGAATAAAGAAGACCCACCCTCCTCCCCAGCTGACGTGTTTTCTAACCAGCAGGTAAATAACAGCTGCACCCAAAACTAGTCCCCAGGACGAGGGCATGCAGGTCTGACCCTGTGGAGACAGAAGCTGGGTGACAGAGACTGGCCTGAGGCTGAAAAACCCAGGCACGTCCTTCTGCTTTCCCTCTGAGCTGGGATGTAAGCGACAGCAACTTCTTCCTGCCCTGACCTTGGCCTTCTCTTCTACCATCACTCAGCTTAGGGGAAGGGGGAGACAGAGAAAGATGAAAGATAATCCATTTTATTTCACTTTATTATTTTATTTTGGGGGGTAAGGTTTAGAGTCAAGGGGTGAACAAGATGATAAGCATACTAATTTAAATAAAATAAAAAATGTGGCCGTGTTTTACTCAATATGCCACTGAAACTTCACGTTTCTTTCATTTGGCACATCAGACTCGGTTCAATGAAAAACAGAGGCAAAAATCAGTAACAAATATTTTCACGCATTGATGAGTTATAGGTCATCGTCTTTCCCACCCTCATCGGGGTGCCTGTGAAACACAATGTGATGCAACTGACAGGTCACAGTTTTCAGTGACCCTAACGGTGACTGAAATCAATTCTTGAATTTCGTTTCCAACGGGATGCACTATTCCCAGTTTAAAGGTGAAGACTTTTATCCTGAAATCACGGTGACAGCAGCTCTGCACTTGCCAGACAGAAAGAACTCTCCTACCAGATGGACAGGGGACCGGAGGGCAGTCTGTACAAGCTGGACATGGGCTTTGGGACTTGGATCAGTGTGCGCCACCTGAAGCTGACATTTCTGCACGTGGGACAGCTGTTGAGTGCTGGCCACTTCATGTGGTACAATCTATTTCTGGCTGCTCAACAGCAGAATGTACGCACTTCCTACATCTCCACTGTATCTAACAGGTGAGGGACACTGTGCGGCCAAGTTCGGGATTCAAGGTCTTACTCAGCAATTTGCCCGTAACAGCCCTTCATGTCTGATTGTTCCCTCCCTTCCCCCTTTCTGGCCCGGCCAACTCCTCCGTAGTTTCAAAGACTTGGGCCCAAACCCAGTTTCCACGCTCCCAGAATTCTCTGCGTGCTCCTCCACCACGCATGCGCACGGCAGCATCGCCATCTGCTGTGTGTTCTACTCTACCCACGAGACCAGTAGTTAAAAATGCTTTTTAACAACTTCACTGAAGTTTACAAACTATAAAACTGACCAAAAAATGTTTCCAAACACACCTCCGTCCCAGGCCAGAGCCCGCCCTCTAACTGGAGACAGCCCCTGGGCTGCGGCATCATTCGGAAACACGAGAGAGAGAGCCTGAGCGCCGGCATGCTGATGGTAACCCACCAGGCCTCCCTCTCACAGCCGACACTGCAGTGGACTCGGGCCCTTTACAGGAGGGGCTCTGGTCAGCAACCCCCCCCCCCCAACCCGGTGCGGTGCGGGAGACAGACCGACGGTCTGGGGGTGTCTGGGGGACCAGGTCCGACAGGCACAGACCTACCTGATCCACGTACGGTTTCACCAGCACCTGGCCGACCAGCGCCTCGGCGTCCCGGGTCTTGTCGATGGTGGCGTAGGTCCGCAGGCAGTGCCGCACGATGTCCACGTCGGCAGCCTGCAGCCCCTCCAGCAGGAGGCCCTCCAGGGACTGCTGCAGCGTGGCCGTGATGCCGGCGATCCGCTGCGCGAGAGAAGACAAGGGAAAGCTCCCACTGCACCAGCTCCTGAAATCTCAGACGCGTGCGTCACGGGTCTTCTATTCTCACAGAACAAAATGCACGCAAAACTAAAATATCGACATTTCTTTTTTTTTTTTTAAAGATTTTATTTATTTATTTTTAGAGAGGGGAGGGAGATAGAGAGAGAGAAACATCAATGTGCGGTTGCTGGGGGTTATGGCCCGCAACCCAGGCATGTACCCTGGCTGGGAATCGAACCTGGGACACTTTGGTTTGCAGCCCAAGCTCAATCCACTGAGCTACGCCAGCCAGGGCTAAATATCGACATTTCTTGAAGAATAACAGTGCGTTTCTCCTCCTCCCCACAGTCTCTTTATAAGTAAACCTTTGCATCATCAAAGAGAATTTAGACAGAATTACAGAACTAGAAAAAAGTTATTTTCCTCTTAGGCTACAGAGTAAATCTGACAAACGTACGACTTTAAAGCCCAGTTAAGAGCCGTGGAGAAATTAACTCTGGCTACATCATATAGTGTGTCGAGTTACATGAATTTCAGAGTCAATTTTACTCTTACAATTCAGAGAACACGCCTGCGTCTTTACACAAAAATCTGTGACGCATGACATGTAGGAAGAAGCAAGGGTCCAAAACACAAAAACTAAATGCAAACACTCAAAGCTGGCTTCAAAATCTTGTAGACCAACTACTACCAGGGGCATTACTAGGTTAAACCAACATTATTTAGCAAAGTCCTAAATACCCGATTGTGAAAATCTAAAACAACACTTACCGGTCTTACTTTGTCCAGAAGAGGCATGCCTTTGCTTTGCACAGCGTGAAACTGTAACTGGTTGAATTCTGTAGCAATTCTCTCCAAAATCTGTCCCGTCAAAAGTGGGCTAGCAGAGACAGTGACAGAAATTTAATTCCCGAAGTGTATTAGTTTCCAGGAGAACACATCACGTGATGAGCAATAGCATCGCGCGCACCCACTGTTACAGCGTTCTCCAGAGTGATTCTGCGCCCTCTGCCCAGTGCCCGGGGGCGGGCGGGGGTGGGGAGGGAGGGGGAGAAGCCGAGCACCCTCCATGCCGTCGATTCTCACTATGGGCCGCCCGTACGGCCCAGTGCAGCTGCAGCAGGGAAGTGCCCCAGACCACTGACGCTGCCTGGCTGCCGGCCCAGGGGCCTGGACAGGGAGCGGGAGCTGGACGAGGTCAGTGAGGGCGCTCCCACCCGCTCCCACCGCCTTCTCCAGGCTCTCCCAGTCACGGCCTGCTGACCTGTCTCCTCCTTCTCTCTCCCTGGCCTGCCCTGTTGTTCACACCTTTTCTCAAATATCTCTGACGCCTCTCAAATACCAAATACCGTTGTCTCCTCCAGAAAATACAACTGGCCCTCTGGCAGCAATAAATGAAATATCGCAAAACAGCTTCCTTTAAACTGACATTTACAAAATGGCTGAGAGAGCATTAGGTTTATATCCTATGTCCTAGGCGAGGACACATTCACTGTGTATCTCCCACCAAGTTTAATAAATGCCCTTCTTTCTGCTAAAACACATTACGAAGCCTCAGCGCCACTCAAGAGGAAGTGAAATAGCAAAAGGAGAAAAACATAAAGGCACTGAAGCACCCACTGGGCTTTTCGGAGGCATCCTGTACCTGATGGTGACCGACCGGTCAGTGGGGGAAGAAGCGGGTAGCATGAGGAAACACGAAATGCCACGTGAGACCGACCGGCAGCGCCCAGCTAGTCCGGAGGGACAGGAACCGCTCAGCAGGACCGACACAAAAGGTCAGTTCTTAACTCGTTCCCGAATGACCTGACGTGGGTTTATCAGTTACGGATTATCTGAACTTTCATTTCATGGCCTACCGGGCGTGCTGTATTCACTACTTGCTCACACTGACCCGGTTTTCCCTCTCTGCAGCTCCGAGCTGTGCACCGGAGTCAAAGAAAAGGCCCTCAAAGGCAGTTCTGAGCCAGGAATAGCACCGTGTCCACCGTGCCAGGGACGGGATGCTGTGAGGGCGCAGTGTTAGCGGAGTGGGGATCACTGAAGTCTCCCTATCAGAGGGACAGGGTGGGAAGGCAGAGAGGGGCCGGGGCTGGGGAGGCAGGTCCCGCGGTCCTGAGGGAGGACACCGCTGCGAAGAGCTGTCGGTGCGACGGGGAGGCCGAGCAGCAAGGCTGCAGACGCCCTGGGCTGGCCGGAACGGACTCGGGCGGAGACTGACGAGTGCGGACCGGGGCTGGGAGGGCAGGGGCACAGGTGCAGGGCAAAGGCACACACGTGACAGGCACTGACCACTCCGCTGCACAGCGTGGTGATGAAGGGAAGCAGAGGCCCGGGACATGAGACTCACTTCCCTTTTGGATGCCTCGTTTCTTAATCTACATAACCAGGCATATGGAGCATGTTGTCTCTAAGGCCCTCCCAAGTCTCAGATTTCGAGAAGAAACCCAACATGTCTTTATGGCACGACCAAGACTTTGAACTATAGTATTCAACTCGGGTGGGGCTGGTTCTGCAGCAGATGACCCAGTGTTACTTAAGCTAATGTGATTAACATAAAGAACGCCAGTGCTGTCACTGCGACCTTCAGAACAGCTCACGTCAGACCCGACTGAGACCCGTGTTAAGGCTACTGCTCGGTCTATGCCAGGGGCTGGCCTACAGAATCTCAGCAACTGCCGGACACGCCTGTGCGTGGAGTCGCGATCAGCCTTCGTCACAGGTGAGAAGGGGAAGGGCCCCGACTGGCCTGCCCGGCTGGCAGGACAGCAGAAGCCCGTGCTCTGCCCACGAGGCCACGGCTTGTCCCACTGCGGCCGCCACGACCCACTCAGCTCACTTCCCAGCCACTCGTCTACCAGGCCGACTCAAAACTCAGGCCAGAAGGGGGTAAGACAGTCACACTGTGGCCAAGGAAATGGTCACCTTTTTCCCATTTCATAAGCCTTTTCTTTCCTGACTACAACTTTCAACTGAGTGTGTCTCATACTGCTTCTTAATGACACTGTGCTGGTCCAGGGACACCAATGGTCGTGCTCTGGGCATGTTTAAAAAAAGGATCAAAGAAAGATGAGAGCTATTCCACACCCTGAAGATCAATGAGGATGCTGCCAGACCTTGGGTGGGGCAATGCCAAACACAAAAACTGGCCCCGACAGCACACTGCTGCTGCTTCCCTGAGAGGTCGGGATGCGGCCTAGAACCACAGAGGTTCGTAACGACGCGCTCTAACTTCACCACTGCGTGAAGCTGTAACCTCACTCTGCTCTTCCTGAGCGACACTCAAAGACACTTACGCCAATGACTTGGATTGTCGCCTTTTTCAGAAATGAGTTCTAACTAAAGAAGAAGAAGAAGAAGAAGAAGAAGAAGAAGAAGAAGAAAGAAAATAGCCTAAGTGTGAGGTATTAATCTATGTGCTATTTAGTAAAAAAAAAAAAAAAAAAAAAAACCTTACCTGCGTTCTTCCAGTGCAGATGTTTCTTTAGAACTTTGAGAATTTAAGATCTTTTCAATTTTCTCAACTGATCGAATAACTTGTATAAGTCTCAACACACACATCTATATTAAAATTAAGCAAAAAAAGTTATGATGTTTACTCTTAATTATCTGATTTCCTTTAACTAAATGCAGAAAAATACAAACCTAAAAGTTGACTTAGAACATTTGGAGCATCCTACATTTTGAATATCTATGTAACACTGAATTCCTAAGAATGCAAATCTTAATTTTGGCTTTCTACAACAAGTGCATTTCAATATTCCATTGCAACTTTATAAAAAGAAATTGGACTTTTTGCTTTCTCATATTCTGTACTCTTATTCCTTCTTCTTTTACCTATCTTAAATGAACCTCTCTATTGGTACTACATTTATCATGTTTTAATGTATCAATTCATTAAATACATTATCACACTACAAATCCTATCAAAGAGGTTGAGGAACATTACAAAAACTCTCATCCTTAAAAGGACAAAAAGATACAAGGTCATTCATATAACAAACGGCTGCTGACCACCTATTTTGAACAGAGATTCTTCTAGACAGTGGGGACCTGAGTGAACAAAACAAGAAAAATTCACTGCTCTCATGAGGCTGATAATCCTTTCCAGAATGCACTTCCTTCTCCAATCTTTAGACCAAAGCTCAGAGGACACTTAAAGAATTAAACAGAAGGTCTCTGTGATAGGCTTCTCTCCTTGATTTAAAAAAAATATGTTAACAAGTAGTCTAGAAAACACCAAGAGCACTGGGCTACAGTCAGGAGTCTTGAACCCTAATCCCAACTCTGCTACTGTAACATTATGATGATAAATGAATCAGAAACTAGAATGAAAACACAGGCCACTGGAAAGTAAAGGCTGTGCATGAAGAGGGTTATTTGAAGGAAGGAAACCAAAGAAGTGCCACACGTGGTGGAACAGAGCACCAGGCCGAGGTTCTCTGACACAGCGGACCCGCAGCACAACTCTGGAGGGCCTGCTGCAGAGACCCCGCTCCCCCCGGCCTCCGAAGTACGGACGCCTTCTCCGCAGGAGTGCAGGAAACGTGTGCGCCTCCTACACGGTCAACTGCTTCACCGACGTCAGTTATTACTCCTTCTCGTTACGGAGAAATGAGGTATTTTCATTTATCTCCCCTTGGGTACCTCTGAAATTCTGTCTTATCATTTTAAATACATATATGACATTATAATACTATACAATACAATGCAATGCAATGCAATACAATATAATTGTAAAAGAACTTTGGGAAAAAAACAATTTCACAGTAATGAAAAATATGCACAGGCATGCAGCCTATGAAATCTACAGTTTTCTTTAAAAATGTTAATGCTACCACAAGTACATTAAAGCATAAGAATACTATTTGTTGTCTTTAAAAGAATTCATGTCTTTACCATACCCCTGTGTAAACATCCCAGGAGTGAGGAGACCAGGGCCACTGCTCTGGCCCTGCCCCTCACTAGCCTGGCTCGGTTACTAACCCCTCCAGATAAGCGATACTGCCCGTCTCCTCTCCCGTCTCCTCTCAGCAGAGGAACCGGAGGGTTACCCAGGTCCCACACTCGTGGGAGGGCCTTAGCTCCGAGGGCCACCATGAGTGCTCGCTCTAACAGCACGCGGCTTCCATGTACCTTTTTCTCCCGAATGTCCTCTTGTTTAGACACCCGTTCATCTACTGCTTGGATTCCTTCACTGATAGATGACCGGAGACTCTTCAAAAAAATAAAGAGGGTGTGCTGTGGAAAGTGTTTGGCAACATCATGAAATTCACACATTCAGTTCAGTTCTTCAGAAGTGCATTTCCATCTTTAATTCAGCTCCAGTATCTACAGGCCGGTATCATAGAGATTGATAAAAACACAAAGGCTCAGACACAACTGCTGCTGATTTTGGGACAAAATGACATACAAAGCCAAGGTCTCGCAGGGTGATGGCCGAAAGAATAACAGTGCATATACACTGAGAGTCTCACATGGTCAGGGCAGAGGAAGGAGGGTCTGAGTTAAAAGCCCAGAAGGGCGCGGCATTGGGGGTGGGGCTCAGGTTCGATTCTAACAAGGGTGCAGGCTGACTCGGGCGGAGAGGCGACTCTCAGAGACAAAAGGTGGAAAGACACAACTGAGTATGACGTGTTCGGGGCAGTGAGGACGATGCCTGGGTGCGCTGTCGGCCTCACTGTGGAGAGCAGCAGAAATAACGAGGGAGGGGTTATTCAGGACACTTCACTTAGACAAGATGAGGTCTCTAGACAGATTCTGCACATTTTCAGAGAACTGAAGAGTTCTCAAGTGCTAACGGATCATGATGGAATGTTGTTTGGGGAATACTGGGAAGGAGGAAGAGACTGGCCAGGAAAAGGGGGAGGTCACAGGTGGAGAAAGATGCCCAGGAGCTAATGAATTTAACCAAGCATGAGATAACTAGGAATTAGGTCCAAGATAAAGGTAAGAAAAACAATGAGAATAAACTGGACAACTCACAAAGATTCTGTCGAATGGTGGATTCATTCATTCACTAAACATTCTAAAATACCTACTGACTGCCAGCTACGGTGGCAGCCAGAGAGGACGCAATGACGAACAGGACAGACACGCACCCCTCAGTGACCTCAGGATCGCCCAGCCATTTCAGGAGCTGAGCTTAAGGTGGAGGGGGTGCGGGTGGGGCAGTCCGTGGCTGACCGGGAGACAGGCAAGAGGCCATGAATAGAGGGAGGGCAGGGCGGGGCCTCAGCGCTGGCAGGTGGCCCACGGCACAGCGCCTGCACCTGCAAGTGTGAGAGCCAGCAGCCCACCGGGTCTGAGCGCATCTGCCTCAGGGAGAGTGCTTAGGGAGGAGTCCAAGGTTAGCAGAGGCTGCACAGCCAGGAGGCTGGGGGCAGAGGGCACCACAAAGATGGCAGGAGAGCCATGCAGGGGTGGATGTGGAATCCAGTTAACACCACTTCCATTCCAAGGAAAAGCATTTAAGGAGCTTTTGCAAAATTCAAACAAGAGCTAAACATCCCAGAACAGTTGCTACTTCAAGGCACAGCTCCAGAAACATCCCCTGTCTGAATTCTTTCCTGCCTACCCGTCCTGTGAACTTCCCAGCACTGACGGCTGTTATTGTGCATTTCTTCAGCTCTGTCTGAGGGGCTGGTGCACAGGGTGATTCAAGCTGGTCTGGTCCGAGGTAGTGCCACACACAGGCAGTGACAGTGGGTGCAGCAGACGTAACAGAGTGCTTCAGAGCTACGGGAGCTGGAAGGCCGGGGGCCCGACTGGGACTGGGGTGGGGTGGGGTAGGAGGAGGGTCGGGACAGGACAAGGCGGCACAGCTTTCTGCTGGAAGTGACGCCCGAAGTCCCCTCCACCCTTCCTCCTGATGCAGTCCCTGCGCCCAGTGACTCAGAGGCCAGGGGGTGGGGGGTCCGATTTCCCTGGCAGAGACTTTCTCAGAGGAGCAGTAAAATGTGACATTTACTCAGTACGCACTGTACTGACATTACCCTTCAGTTAAACTAAATGGTGAACGGCTCCTGGGGACTGGTCTGGAGGCACTTCCACATGTAAAACACCGCCTGGGAGAGCACTTGTAAAACTGTTGCAAATTTTAAAAACATAAGCCACTGGTAAGTTGGAGGCTACTCACATACCAGTGAGGTAGCAGGCACAAGCTGAATTCTGAAGGAGCCTTCTTGCTCTACGCCGACACTTCAAAGCTGTCTACTCTGAGAATCTGTCATCTCCAAACCGAACAGGCTTTTAGCTTGCAATATTACAAGCAAAAAGCAGAGAATCATCTCCACCTTTCCTGAAGGCGCGTGCTAGTCACGGACCACCGAGCCACCCCCGCCTACTGGACACAGGGAGCTCCTGGAGAAGGCACTCAGACACCACACGCTCTGTGGGAGACTTACCAGAACTTCTTCCCGCAGCTGTCCCAAAGGCACGGAGAGCTGGTTGAGGGCTTTGTCCATGCCAACCTGCGGGCAAAACCACGTTGGCACAAACACGTCAGAGCCAGCAGTGACAGCGACGCATCTGTTCAGTGATCAGAACAGTACTGGCTGTAGGTTACTCTTCTGCGTAACCACGTGCTGCTGAGCAACTAGCTAAATACACATGCTATTTTGCCATCAATATTGCTCCCAGAATATGAAAAAAACCTGTTGGTATACATGAAACAATAAAATAAGGGAAGTCATAATAAATGAAAGTTTCCTTAGGCACAGTTTGCCTTTGGATGAAATTTTAAATGATTTGGGAAAATTGTAACAGGCGGTGAACACCAGTTGACCAGTTGATGTCAAAGTCTGTCGGATGGGTTCCATTTCCCCTAAACGTGATTACAAACTTTGAGAAAAATCTAAACTAAATAAATGGGATATAAAATATTTTGAGTTTCTAGTTCACATCTACCACATTCATCTTAGCGGTAGAGTTCTCAAAGCAAACATGGCTCATTAATTTTAATGCTTCCTGAAATTCCCATGGAGATAAGTACTTTCTGTACTTCTTTACACAAACAGATTTAAAAACAAAATAAAATATGAACAAGACAACACCTTCGCAAGTATTAAAACATAAGCGTTCCCGAGCGACTTTTACAAACAACTCGTAGGTCCATTACGAACCATTCTCAGATCTCTATAAAACCGAGCCCCCCCGCAGAGCGACAGTGGCCAAGGTCCCCTCACCCGGGCTCTAGCCAGCACACTGCCGGAGAGTGAACGACACGCTTCCTTCAGAATAGCTGGTGCTTATTCTTGCAAATCAGCCTCAACCAGTGAGACGTCATGGCAGTCACTTGGCAACTAGCAAAAACAACTGTTTTGATAGTATTATTATCCTTTATTTACATATTTACTTATGTATGTATGTATGTATATAACTTACATATTATATATACATAGAGCTATCCTTAGTAACTAATTTAAAAATAAGCTAGAACAGTCTTAAATGAGAAAAACCAAAAATGTACACCAAGAAAGTTTAGCTCTTTTGTTAATTAATGAGATGAGCAATCTCTTTAGGTTTCTGAGGGGGAAGGTCAACTGAAAGGCTCTGGAAGGACTCGGCACTCGGAAGAACGACCCTGGGCAGAGGAGGACAACGCGGGTGCACCTGCGTCAATGGGGCAGAAGTGCGGGGTTAAGGGTTACCAAGTTCGTGGAAAGGTTGACAAAGTCCGCATAGTCCTTGTTGATGAGTTCCACCATGGCCGTCTTAAGAAGCTTGTAGTAGAGCTCCAGGTCATCCCTCAGCTCCTCCAGCTGGACATGCTTCCGACAGTCAGACACAAAGTGGTCGACGTTGAAGTCGTCCTAAAAATAAGACCAGGAAAGCAAAAGTTGCTGCAACGATATACACTTGGTGTGCAAAAGCAAAGTGAGAGAAAGCACTAGATGGGAACGCTGCCTGCTCACTCCATAGGTGGTGAGGCTTTGGGGAAAGTTCTCTGCGTGCACAGGGCGGTGTGGGGTGCCTGTGGACCTTCTGAAGGTGCCGGGTGGGGAAGTGGGGGGGCCCTGGCCCAAAGCACTCTCCCCTGCTGCCTAAATCTCACATGGGACTTTATTTTACTTTTTATTAGGCAGTTTAAATGGGCTCTTCTCAAAATAGAAACAGCTGCCCCCCTTAATTTTAAAAGTAATAAATGTCCAATGTAAAACTTTCAAAGAAGTAACTGTATAACAGATTAAAAAAATCACCCACACTCTGATAATCTGCAGTTAAACACTATTTTTTTTCACTATTTAACATTGTGATTCAGATTTTTTTTGGTCTCTCTCTTTAAAATATGAATTACCTTTTAAAATTGAGACATAATTGACACATATCATCATATTGACTCAGGTGCACAACGTAACGATTCAGTGTTTGCATATGCCGGGAAACCATCAGCAGGGTAAGTGTGAACATTCACGCCATGCAGAGATTCCTTCTTGTGACCAGATCTTAATGCGCTCCCTCAGAAACCTTCGACTGCACAACACAGTATCACTAACTGTCACCGGGCTGTCCCCACGGCCCCTGGATGGATCTACCTCATTAAGATTCGAACCCCTGCCCCCATTTCTCCCCACCCGCCACCAACCACTGCCCTGCTCTCTGCACCGATGTGCCTGGTTTCCGGTGGTGCTGTGTAGACCCCATGTACAGCTGAGGTCACAAGGTGTCTGTCCGTCTCTGTTTAACTTGTTACACTTAGCATGATGCCCTCGAGGGCCACCCCTGTTGTGACGAATGCTAAGATTTGGTCTTTTCAATGAATGGTGCTGCTGGGAGTGTCGACAGGCAAAGGGACGAGTCTGGACACCAACCTCACACCACATACAGAAGTGCAACTCGAAATGGATCGTGACTCACACGTAAGTGCTGGAGCTGTAAGGCTCTTAGACGAAAACAGGGGTGGAAATCCGTGTGACCTCGGGTTAGTCAATGATTTATTAGAAAGGTCACCAAAAAAGCACAGAAAACAATACATAAGTTGAATATGATCAAAATAAAAACTTTTGTGCATGAAGAATATGTTAAGAAAGTGAAAAAGAGAACCAACTGTATGGGAAAACATATTTGCCAATGATACCTCAGGCAAGGGTTTAATCTCCAAAATATATAAAGAACTTATACGACTCCATTCTAAGAAGACAAGCAACCCAATTAAAAAAATGAGCAAAGGACTTGAACAGACATTTCTCCAAGGGGGACATACAGAAAATCCAAAGACACATGAAACGATGTTCAATATCGCTAGCTATCAGAGAGATGCAAATTAAAACCGCAATGAGATACCACTTCACACCGGTCAGAATGGCCATCATAAACAAAGCAACAAAAAACAAGTGTTAGAGAGGTTGTAGAGAAAAGGGGACCCTAGTGCACTGTTGGTGGGACTGCAGACTGGTACAACCACCATGGAAAGCAGTATGGAACTTCCTCAGAAAACTAAAAATGGATCTGCCTTTTGACCCAGCAATTCCACTGCTAGGATTATATCCTAAGAATACTAAAACACCAATACAAAAGAACCTATGCATCCCAATGTTCATAGCAGCACAATTTACAATAGCTAGATGCTGGAAGCAACCTAGATGCCCATCAGTAAATGAATGGATCAAAAAACTAGGGTACATTTACACAGTGAAATTCTATGCAGCAGAAAGAAAGAAGGAGCTCCTACCCTTTGCAATAGCTTGGATGGAGCTGGAAAGCATTATGCTAAGCGAAACAAGCCAGGCAGTGAAAGACAAATACCATATGATCTCACCTTTAACAGGAACCTAAACAAAAATCAAAGAAATAAGCAAAATATAGTCAAAGACATTGAAATAGAGGACAGGCTAACAGTGACCAGAGGGGAGAGAAGAGGGAGTTTCAGGGGAGAATGGGAAGGGTTTACAGGAACAAATTTAAAGGACACATGGACGAAAACTGGGGGGAGGGTGGTAATGGGAAGGAAGTGGGGAGGGATGGGTGGTTGGGCTGGAATGGGAGTAAAAGGCAGAAAACCATACTTGAACAATGATTAAAATAAAATAAAAAATACATTAAGAAAGCGAAAAACAACCGTACAATGAGAGAAAATACCTACACACCATGTATCTGAGGAGGCTCTGGTATCCAGAGCATCCAAAGAACTCTTACGACTCACCCATAAAGAGACAAAACACCCAACTAAAAAAACATGAGCAAAGGATCGGAACGGATAGTCCTCCAAGGAACACACACCCGCGGCCGACAAGCCCGTAAAGAGCCACTGAGCACAGCTAACCAGCAGGGAAACTCGAATGGAACCGCAGGGAAACACCACTTTGCACCCACCGAGACGGCCGCGATGCAGTGAGGAAACAGAACAAAAAACACCTGTTGGTGAAAAGAAATTGGAACCATCATCGGGATGGTACAGCTGCTGTGGAAAATAGTCAGTTCCTTGAAAATCAATCATAAAATTACCCAGGAAAGCCACGCCTGAGAGAACCAAAAACAGGCGTTCGTACAAAAGCATGTACATGAATGTTCCTAACAGCAATTATGCACAACAGCAAAAAACAAACAAACCAAACAAAACTGACGTGCGCATCCACTCATGAACGGGGAGACAAAACGTGGGGTGCCCACACGGTGGAATGTTATATTCAGCCACAACAAGGAAAAAAGTGCTCGTACAGGCCACGAGCTGGAGGAACCGTGAAAACACTGCACCAAGTGAAGAAAGCCAGACACAGCCACACACTGAACGATCCCACTGATAGGAGATGTTCCAGAACAGGCAAATCCATCAGGACGGAAAGTGCATCAGTGGTTGCCGGAGGACGGGGAGCGGGAAGAACACAACAGGGGCCGGGTTTCTTTCTGGGCAGATGAAAGGTTCCGGAATTAGCCAGTGGAGATGGATACACAGCACAGCAGATATACTGAAACCCAATGAAGTATAACAGGGAATTTTACGTTAGGTGAATCACATCTCAGTAAGAAACAAATATCAACAAATAAAATGTTCAGTTAAAGATTCTAGAGTAACACTACGCAAAGGGAAGCTGCAGGAGCCACACACGGCTATGCTGAGTAAGGACAGAGCGGTGCTGGCAAAGAGAGGCACACCAGGGAGAGAAGGCAGCCGCACAGACACACAACATCAGACAGTCCTCAACACGCGGTGCTGAGCGAGGGGCCTCCACATGCAAAAGATGAACAAAGACACAGAAGGGTCTAAAAAATTAACTCAAAATAGACTTAAATGTAAAATGGAAAACTTCTAGAAGATAACAGGAGAGATCTAGATGCCCTTGGCCTTGGCAGTGACCATTTAGGTGCAACACCAAGAGTATGATCTATGAAAGAAAAAAACTGATGACTTGGATTTCGCTAAAATTGAAAACCTCTCTGCAAACACCCTGTTGAGAGAATGAAAAGACAAGTCACGGAGCAGAGAAAACATCCGTGAAACACACACACACACAACAAAGAACTTGGATCCAAAGTGTACAAAGGATTCTTTTTTTTTTTTTTAAGATTTTATTTATTTATTTTTAGAGAGGGAAGGGAGGGGGAGAGAGAGAGAGAGAGAGAGAGAGAGAGAGAGAGAGAGAGAGACATCAATGTGCGGCTGCTGGGAGTTAGGGCCTGCAACCCAGGAATGTACCCTGGCTGGGAATCGAACCTGGGACACTTTGGTTCCCAGCCCGCGCTCAATCCACTGAGCTACGCCAGCCAGGGCTTCAAAGGATTCTTAACAATAAAAAATCAAACCCAATTCTACAATGGGCCACCCTGTGGGCTATTTTTGATGCTATTCTAATGATCCCCTCTCCCAAACCTCCCGCTGCGGCCTCTGGAAAGCACAGTGTTACCCGATTTTCCCGGGACTGAGCCTGGGAGCCAGGAGACAGTACCCACGATCTGTCCCAACCAGCTGTGTGACTTGGGGGGAAGTCACCACACCTCTGGGCCTCAATTTCCTAATCTGCAAACCAGAAACACTGCCCAGAGTCTTTCCTCACAGAAAGATACAATGGTGAGAGCTGCAAGCGACTATAAATATGATTTCGATCCGTGCCACCCTGTTATACCAACAGGGAAACTGGAGCCCACAGGGACCAACAGTCGCACCCTGGGGAGCAGCAGAGCTGAATCTAAGATCCGCAGCTCCAGGCCACTGCTGTTCCACCAGCACAATGCAGGTGTGAGCAGTTGCTTCTTCCCTGTTTTCCTGTGTCCATTACAAATCACGCTCCATGAGCACAGGGACGCCACGGGACACACTTCCTGTTTCGACATTCACAGTTCAGCCAATTGGAAGGGGCAGGAGCCTCAAAGACTCGCTGGGCTTCTACCAGCTCTTTAGCAGATTGTAGATGCCGCAAGGAGGGTTTCCGATTCCTTTTTCCGTCACAGGCACCACGTGTCTACCCCGGCTGCCAGCCAAGCTGCTAAGCGAGGGAGGTTCAGGACGGGAACTGACGAACAGAGGTTCAGCGGAGGCAGGTCTGGGCTCAGCACAGACGCAGACTGTCCGCAGATAAGAACCATCCTCCAACAGAATGCACTGCTGGGAAATACTGTCAAGGGTTTCGGAAAGTCTTCCATGACCAGGCAAACTGAGGAGCCTGTTACTGCCCCGGATGTACATTCTGAAATGAGCGCACTGCAGCAGTGTAGACCACGGACCGGAAAACGGCACGCAGATGCCAGGAGACTACTTGAGAAGCTGCGACAGAAGACCGGCAGGAAAAGGGGAGACGGAGAGAGGCAGGCGGACTTGCGAGGTTTAGGAAGTGAAACCCACAGGGCTTGGTACCAGCCTGGATTTGGGAAAGGGGACGAAGAGAGGACCTGACTCCCGGTTTTCTGACTCACAGCTGGATGGGTGGGGGAGCAGCCACTGAATTGGGGAGCACCAGAGGGCAAGTCTGGGGGCTGGGTGGGGCGTGCTCAGGGGTTCAGTTCTGAACATGAGTCTGAACAGGAGTGATACGGAGACAGATATCTGAGAAGACATGTTAAGAAGGTCAGTACGAGGGACTGGCGCTCAGGAGACCTGTGGGCCAGGGATATGAATCTGTGACACCTGCCTATAGGCGGTCGCTGAAGCTGCGAGAATCACCAGGGAAAGGAGAGGACATGTGACTGAGTCCATAACCCGCTAATTGACGGCTTTGAGGAGGAGAATGGCTGTGCACATGAGACAGAGACCCGAGAGGCAAGGAGAAAATCAGGGAGCTCTGAAGCAAGCATCTGGTCCGCTGTGAGGTCAAGCGGGGAGAGAGAGAAGGGCCTGCCAGCTCTGGTGAGAACTGTTTAGTGGAATGGTGGGGCCAGAAGACAGAGTGGAACATGTTTAAAAGTGACAGGGGAGAGGGCAGGGAGAGCTCTGAGCATGTGGCGCCGACACTGAAGAGAGAGCAACAGGGCAGTAACGAGAGGCAGGAGGACTGAGCAAAGAGACCGAAACGAGTGTGTTGGAGAGCCGGTGGGAGTGAGCACAGGGAAGAAGGGCAGCGACGGGCTCCGAGCCCGGGTGGGAGAGGTGGCCAGAGGAGGGGAACAGGCCCTGCCCACCAGCTGAGCAGGAGAAACAGGATGGGCATAAACTCAAGAATGGTGCCCGTGTCTGCGAGGTGAAGCAGCTCCCATCTGACGGCCTCTGCGTTCTTCTGTAAAACAGGAGATGCAGTCACACGCTGAGACAGAAGGGGAAGGATGATTTCAATGGCTCGTCTGGGTAAATGGGTCTAGTTGAGCTCAGCATGCCACTTTCTCTCTCCTACTGCCAATGTCTTACGTCCAATTTCATCTATTAGTTCGCTGTCAACCCTCTGTGGAGTTCTGTGCTTTCTTAAAGCTGAAGAAGCTTGACAATGTGATGTCACTACCACTTCGGCCCCAAGAGATTCTTCCATTTGCCACCCCTGCCTCCAGACCACCTGCATCACTCACGAACCTGTCCCCTCCCCTGTGGTTCTTGTCAGATCTCACAGGACCATGGAGACAACTTTTTAAGTAGCCTCCTGCCACCAGCAGCTCCAATGCAATAGATACGGCCGATTTCCTGCTTTAAACTGGACTGTAACTCCACAGTGAGCCAAGCACAGACCCCTCACGGCTGTATCAAGGCTCAAGCACCAGCAACCCCGCCCAACTACCTCACCAGTCTCATTCCTGGCCACGCTGCACACTCCAGCCACTCTGCAGTTTCTTGGCACACGCGGTTCTCCTAGCACCATGCTCAAGAGCCAAAACCACACTGTACCTATCCCTTACCGCCGTGTCTAGACTGCTGGCTGGCACACAGTGGGTGACTGATGAGTGCCTGTTTGTGAAATGGGGAACTGCAATCATGACCCGGCAGGGTCGCCGTCAGGCTTGGCAGACTAATGACGACAGTTTCCAATCAAATGACTGGGTTTCAAGTAATCTCAACATTCCTAATGCAAACCTGGTATTTCCTAACCCCCCACAGGCACAAAACCCACACAATCACAAAATGTGTTGAATGAGACACAAGTGTAGAAGTATAACCCCAACAGCAAGCTCTCCACCCAGCCTTTCTGACACGGAACTGTAACTTACAAACATCTCTTCTAAGGAAATAGAAATCGCAATTAATCTTTACCTCCAGGCACCACCCAGAAAGTCAACAACATTTCACACAGAAGAGCTGTTCTTTTTATTTTTCACCCACACGGGAAGGGGGCACATTTATCGGCACCACAAATTGATTGTATGGCCCAGTCAGAGGTTCACCAGCCACTAAGTATGAAAGGACTGACATTCCAGCCCCTTCCCCAGTCTGTCCTCTCCCTATGTATTCAGAGGGATTTCGACTCTCTGAATTCGCTTTTAGCAAAGGCGCCGAGTCAGCTTAGAGTGGGAAGGACAGCGAGTCAGAACGGGGGGCTGGTGCTGGGCCCGAAGGAAGCCAGAGGACGCCCAGGGATGGACAAGTGAAGCGTGTTCTGTGCTCCGAGACGCCTGAAGTCAGAACAAGGGCCCGATCTCCTCCACGGGCTCCTTTCCTTCTTCCAGGGCACCTCTCCCCACCAGGTATCCCGAGCTTCTCCCTGGCTTCAGGGCAGCTCCCAGCCAGGGGGTGGGACGAGGGATTTCTGGATTGGAGAGTTGCCCCTGCACCTTCGGACATCCCATGGCAGTTCCACTTTTAATCACAGTGGCCGGGCAGGAGCACCCCTGCACAAGACCGAGAGGACATGACTCCTGGGCCTGGAGAGCCCCGCGTGCTAAAAATGGTATGGCCACACCGGAGAGACCCAGATGTAAGCACTTTCTAAAACCAGAGTTTTGGAGATGTGATCTCCGAAAGCAAGTATCAAAAAGAGACAGGTTATTAACCTAGAAAAAGAGAAAACATTATGCCTGGAATTCATCAAAAAACACAGAGCAAGAGATTTAAAGTCACCTGTTCAAATCATTAGCTAACAGTTTTAACTGTTTAACACTGAACTCGGCTAGTAGGTGGTGTCAAAAAATCTCAATCCTCAGAAATTAAACATACAAACATACTTTTGTTTAAGCGTAGACCCAGAGGGATCCATACACCAGGTAGCCAGACAAAGTTCCTCCTCGCTCTGATTCAAATCTTGGGCATTTCCAAGGCTGGACCTGACTCATCTCCATGATCAGTAACATATTTTCAGTTTATATTTCTAGTCTGTGAGTGCATGTCCTGTAAATTACCTGCACACCAACCTCCAATTCACCCGATCAAGTGGGGCAGCTTTAAAAAACGAGGATGCTTTGCTTTGTCGTAATGCACCTAACTCAGCTAAGAATATTCAAATATTTTAACTATCTCATTCCAGAAGCTTTCAGTTAACGTTAGGCAAAAACTTCAGACTAAGTGCCTTTTTGTTCAGTCATAGTTCCTGAGGCCCACGTGCCAGACACTAGTCACCAAGCTTCTGCCTGGCGAGGGACCGACAATCTGACTGCATGGCACGGTAACAGGGTCGGGGAACGGCAGGGGGCTTTTACACTCAACTCGAAACTCCTTGCCCAGAACTGTCAGGCCTTTTAACTCAGTAAGCACGGTTTCCCTGCAGTGCTCTCTCCAGGTTGCACCTGCCAAACCTGAGGCCAAGGGACTCCCTGCGAAATGCAGCGAGGTCCCCGCCGAGGGCACCAGGGCAGGAGAAGCCCGACGAGAGTCCCCAAAGGGCAAGGGAGCGCAGGCCACCCACGGCCCGGCTCCGGGGAGCGCACCTTCATGAACTCGTCCTTGTCGAAGCACAGCGTGTCCGGCCCCTTGGGCAGGTTCATCCTGCTTTTCTCCATCCCGCCGGCCGCCGCCTGTCAGCGCCGAGACACCAGCGAGGTGAAGAAGCAGGGGACGGCGCCCACCGACGCCGCAGCCGCAGCCACGACCAATTTCCACGGCACAGGAGGCACCGCTTCCGCCAACATGGCAGCGCCCGAGCCGCGGCCAATGAGCGAGGGCGCCGTGGACGGCCTCCGCCCACGTCGCCAAGAGGGGCGCGAGGCTCGCCGCTGTCGCGCCGGCAGGTGGCGCTGCCCCCGTGCGGCGGAGGGCCGCACTGCACCCAGGGCTGAATGTCTGCCCTTGGGTTCTCAGGCCGGTGTTCCCTGGCTTGGACCCATCACCAACTCATTCCCCTGGTCGGTCCCTGTGCGCTGCCACGCGACGCCCTCCTGGGTGCTGAGGCTTCTATGGGAGACTCGTGCCTCCGCCCTCAGCCTCGCCACCCAAAGGCGAACGTAGCACCCCCTCCCATGGGCCCAGTTCCACGGAGCTGTAGGGAAGAAGAGGTGGTCAGCTGGGCGGCCCCCTGCTCAACTTTGGGCTCATCTCTAGGGTGGGCAGCTTCTGAGTACAACTTCGGACCTCCCAGGCTTTTAAAGGGAGTGCCTCACCACCTGCATCATCAAAACACAGCAGATGAACGGGTGTGCATACATAGTTGTTCTTAATCGAAACCAGAAATGGACAAATGTTACTGTTTGTGCCCCGTGCAGTCACCACCCCCAACCCCGCAATTTCTCACACTTTCTTCCTTCCCCCTCCACCCTCCATTCCAATTTTATTCCCGGATTTCCTTTTTCTCTTCCTTGCTCAGACTCCCATCATTTCTTCCTCTAGCTGCGAATACCATAATGAGTGATGATGGTTCACTTCTCTTTTTATCTCCTTGAGACTCTGGCTGTCAAACCGCCAGCCTCACTTTACACTCTTCACCCTGCACATCTTTCCTTCACGCAGCCTTGCTTTTCCGCATGGGGTCAGGCTGTTCCTCCCATTGCTGTTTTTCCCTCGGAGAACACCTTAACCCTAACAGCCCCCTGAAGGAGTGGGGCAGAGGAAGACAATACCTTCAGATGAGACTCCTGTATTCAAGTTACTCCAAAGAGGAGACTGGTCACTTTAAATATGTGGGTGTAGAATCTGAAACAATAGCCTCCCTAGCACTGGGCCTGGCAAGCCTTGAGGAGACTGGTCCCTGCCAGAGTCTGGAGAAGACGATGGATGAGAGCTGGAACCGACCCAGAGAATCAAGATAAACTGCCAGAGGAGCAATTATGAAAAGTGCATCCTATGTCCTGGCGTCGTCTGGTTCGGTATAGGAATTGAGAGGCTCATTGTTTGGTCCTGGCTGATGGGGCTCAGTGGATTGAGCGCTGGTTGGTGAACCAAAAGTGTTTCTGGTTCGATGCTCAGTCAAGGTGCATGCCTGGGTTGCAGGCCAGGTCCCCAGTAGGGGGCGTGTGAGAGGCAACCACACATTGATGTTTTTCTCCCTTCCTCTCTGTCTAAAAATAAACTAAATAAAATCTTTTCAAGAAGCCTCATTGTTTGGTTTTTGTTTATTCATTGTCATCATAAAAATTTCTGACTTACGTAAATGTCTGGAGAGCACAAGGGTTACCCTTGCCATGGACTCATCACCCTGCTTCTGCCATCGCCGGCGTTATGCTGCATCTGCGTCCTGGGTCCTCCTCCTGCCATGGCACTGCCACCTTCTTTTCTGGCTGGAATACATCCTAAGCGAATCCCAAACATCCCATCTTTTCCTGCTCCCGGAATGCCTCATTTTCACGTCGAAGAAGAGGAGGAAGAGGAAGAAAGGGCATTTGGTTACACACCTGCAGTGCCATCCTCTCACCTGTCATCATCATCCTCTAATAACCCATCCATCTCAGCTCTCAGAGGTGCCGCTCTCAGCCCAAAGCCTCACTGTCCATGAGTGATGGGCGTGAACCCTGGGAGCACACGTTCAAAGCCCATGCTCTTTCTAGGACCCAGCAGTTCCACTTCTGGGTATTTACCCAAAGAAGACAAAACAAATTTAAAAAGATATATGTACCTGTGCATGTTCATCACTGCATGATTTCCAATAGCCAAGATATGGATGGAAGCCAGGGGTCGATCAACAGATGAATGGATAAAGGAAATGTGAGAGATATATTATGTGTACACACACACACACACACACACACAAAATGGGATATTATTTGGAAATCAAGAGAAGGAAATCTTGCCATTTGTAATAACAACATGGATGAATCTTGAGAGCATTATGCTAAGTGGTAGAAGTCAGCCAGAGAAAGGCAAATAGCACATGATATCATTTCTATCTGGACTCTAAAAATGCAAAACCAAGAATGAGCTCATAGACACAGAGAACTGATCAGTGGTCACCAGAGGGGTAGGGGTGGGCCAAAGGGGTGAGGGGGTTAAAAGGTACAAACTTCCAGTGATAAGTAAGTCCTAGGGATGTAATATACAGCAAGGTGACTGGAGATAATAGTATGTATTGTAGAGTTGAAAATTGCTAAAGAGAGTAAATCTTAAAAGTTCCGATCATAAAGAAAAAATGGCAACTATGTATGGTGATAGATGTTAACTAGACTTACTGTGGTGATTGTTTTACAAAATACACACATATTGAAACATTATGGTGTATGCCTGAAACTTGTATGTCCATTATACCCAAATAAAATAAATATAAGTACAGACAAAAATCTTCATCACCGTATTATTATGGCACCTCAAAAAGTCAACAACACTTCCTTTATATCGTAAATTACCTATCACTTCCAAATTCCCCCTGACTGCCAGACTTTTAAATCATTGATTTGAATTATAGTGTAGATAGGACCTCCATCCCCTGCCCCCACCGCATTGCATTTGGTGTTTATAACTCATAATTCATGGGTTGCTCTTCTTTTTGTCTTCCTTGCAATCCTTTAGAATAATTTCTTACTTTTCAGTTACAGTGGACACAGAAAGTTATATTAGTTTCAGGTGCACAACATAGTGATGAGACATTGATATATCTTAGGAACCATGCATAGTTATTCGAATATTATCAACTATTCCACGTGATGCACTTTACATCTCTTTGACTAATTTGATAACTGGCACCTTCTTAATTCTTAATCCCTTCACCTTTTTAACCCATCTCCCCAACCCCCCTCCCATCTATCTGGCCATCATCAATTAGTTTTCTGTATCTAAGAGTTTGTTTCTGTTTGTTTGCTCATGTGTGTTTTAGATCCCACGTATCAGTGAGTTATGTGGTACCTATCTTTCTCTGCCTGACTTATGTCACTTAGCTGATACCCTCTAGGTCCGTCCGTCCATGTTGTCGCAAGTGACCAGATTTCTGGCTGAGTAATATTCCATAGTAAACTAACTTCCTTCCTTCCTTCCTCCCTTCCCTCCCTCCCTCCCTCCCCCCTTCCTTCCTCCCTTCCTTTCTCCCTTCCTTCCTTGAAGCTAGTCTTTTGATTGAAGCATTCGAACAATTTACATGGAAAGAAATTACTGACAGATGCAAGCTGGGTGGGGGTGGGTCAATGACAAAGCAGTGGCTCTGTCCCCACGTCGGTCTGGGGGCACAGCTGCTCCCCCAGCCTTCGCTCTGAAGCCAGACAGTGCAGTTCCTCCCTGGACGACCCTGGCGCTGTCCATGCTCCTGCCCCAGCGCTGGAGCTCCGAGCAAGTGGGTCTGCCAGTGAGGAACTCCCTGCCCCGGCCCCTAAGGGGAACTGGGGACTCCCGAGAGCAGCCGTCCCTTTCCCCCGGCTGCAGTCCCTGCCTGGGTTCACTGCCAGAGTCACGGGGGTTGTCCTTCCCACCCTGGGACCCTGGGCTGAGGAGCGCCCGGTGGGGCTGGGACCCTTTGCTGATCGCTGCTCCTCCAGATGGGACCTCTGCAGCCCGGACACCCACCCCCACCCCTGCCCCTGCCGCACTGTTTCCCGCCTGCCGCACTGCCAGCCTGATCACCCCCCCGCCCACCCCCCCATATTGTTTCCCTCCTGCCGCACTGCCAATGTGGGACCTGCCCCTCCACATGGCCAGCCCTCCTACCTGGGCCACTGTGGCTTCTTCTGAGTGTCCTTCACTCTCTGGGACTTCTGTGTAGCTGCTCTTTGAGCTGTCCCCACGGGGCGTGTTCTGCAGCCGGGCCGTGGCCCTGATGCGGTGCTGCTGGGGGAGGTGAGCGCAGCATCGACCTGCTCTGCCGTCCCGACAAACAGCTCTTCCCTGTAACTTATTTGGGAAAAAATCACCCCCTTTGTCCAATAGTTTTGTCTGGAATTTGGGGACTGCACCCCGTGGTGTCACCCCCACGTCCCTCTGCCCCTCGTGTTTCCTACAAACGAGGAACTGGGGGGACCGTGGAAAGTGCACAGGTCTAGACCCCACCCTAAGATGCATCAGGAGGACCGGGTGGGTGCTGGGGGGCTCCGCTTTTCCTGAGGCCCCCGGGCGAGTCTCAGTCTGTTTGCCTGGCGTCCGGGAATCGCCAGCGCATCTGACTCTGCTGTGGCCACAAGTCAGCCTCAGTCCCAGCGAGGAGGACCGGAGACAGACAGGAAGGTTTCACTGTCCGGGGGTGGGCAGTGGGGGTGGGGGGTGGTCACTGCAGGAAGAGGCATCCGCTGTCTTTCGTGGGTTAGCGGACACTCACCGTGGAACTCTCGGGGAGTCCCAGTGCGTGTGCCTCCCCCTCTAACCCAGGTTAGGGAGACTGCTTAGGTGATCAGGACCTTCCCTGGGCGTGTGTCGGGGGAGGAGCAACGGTCGTGCTGCCGTGGCCCCTGAGGACAAGCGTGCTGTCCACTGGGTGGTGATGTCAGCCTGGTCTGAGGGCCACAGGCCGCTGATGGTGCCTCCCCCCTGCTCTGGGCAGCTGAGGCAGGTGGGACTGGGACACAGGCCCAAAGCCATGGCTCTTTCTTGTCTGCCGATATCGCCCCTCCCCCACCCCAGGGCCTACTGCCCGCTCACCTGCGGAGACTTCCACTGCCAACAGCCAGCACCTCCCTGCCTCAGCCCGGCAGTCAGAGTGGTCTTCGGATCGTCCCTGCACATCACGTCTCTGTCCTGTTCCAAGCCCACCCGGGACTCCCATCCACTGAAGACGAGACTCCCCACCGTGGGTGACAGGCCCACCGTGGTCTTCGTTCTCTTCTCCCCCCCTCCCCTCCACCCCGGCCTTTCCATGGGTCCTGGACCAGGCTGAGGCATTCCTGCCTCAGGGACTTCGCACTTGCCCCATGGCCCTCCAGGGATGCTCCGCCTCCAGCTCTTCACGTGACCCATCCCTCCCATCTCCGCAGAAAGACACCTCCTCGGAGAAGCCTTCCCTGACCACCTCATGTGACCCAGACGCTTCCTAAGCCTCCCGTTCTGCTCCCAAGACCCCAGACTGGAGGCTCCCTGGGTCACCACAGACGGCCTCTTTCCGTTTCAAGAAGCCCCCTAGCCTGTGCTGGTGGCCGCTGGCCGTGACTCAGGGCCAGAGCCCACCTGGTAGGCTGGGTGGGCCCACCGCACCCTCTCTCTGCTCCTGGGTCCTGCTCGGCTCCCAGGGTGCGGACTGCTCGTCCTTCTGCCCAAGGAGGGGCTCTTGAGGATGGAGCAGAGGATTCTCCGGCTGGGCTCTCTGCCCGCCAGCTTCAGCCCCGGGGTGTCCGGAGCAGCCTCCCTTTGGAACTCGGCGTCTGCGGCTCCTTGCCCCTGGCTGCTTGGGATGGAAGGAGGCCCCTGGCTGAGGAAGGAGGCTCAGGCAGAATGGCTGGGGCTGTAATCGCCAGTGGATGGCACAGGCGGTCCCTGAAGGAAGAGCCATTGGTTGTCTCGGGCTGTTAAACCTTTGTCCCCTCTGCCGAGTGCCTCAGCCAGAGGGCTTCTGTGGGCTCAGACCTTTGTCCCCCTGCTCCAGTCGCCGGATTTTGGGCCTGGAGCAGCCGAGGTCTTCATCCGACTCCTGCCCATGATGACGTCTCTTGCGAGCCCGCCTGGGGACTGGCTTCTCTGCCACCGTCTTTGCTGGGGTAAGCTTCTGAGGGCTCAGCTTCTTGTCATCAGGCTCCAGTCGCTGGATTTTGGGGCTGGAGCAGCCGAGGTCTTGGGTCCAATTGTCCCTGGGATGAGGTCTCTTCGGCGCTCGCCTGGGGCCTGGCTTCTTTGCTTCCACCTTCTTTGGGGCTGGGGCGGCCAGGGGAGCGTCCCCGAGCAGCGGTAGCCACCGACCAGGCAGTAGGTCTCTCCGTGCCAGCCCACCCGCGTGGCTCCAGGTCTTCCGTAGGGCACATGGTAGTGGCCAGGAGTGGAAGAGTAGACGCGAGGAGGCACACCTGCCGGAGGGAAAATCAGAACTGACCGGTCACTTTGCTGGGCAGCGTCCTGCCAGGACGTCCCCCCCTCACCTGTCTCCCGGGTTCTGGCTGGAGCCTCCCGATCTGCGTGGTGCCCCAACCCCAGCCTTGGCCCCTCACTTCTGCGCGCACCCTGAGGGGAGGGGGGGTGGTTTGGCTGCAAATGCAATTCTTTGGGGCCTCGGGCAGCAGCAGGAGACCAGAGTACCTTCCCCGTTCCCAGAGAAAACCGAACCCGACAATAATTGCAGTTGCGATCCTGCCCCCCAGTCACTGACACCCATCTCTCCTGCAACAGAGAAACAATTCCTTACAGCCTGCCATTTCTGAGGCCTTAAGGAAATGCCTTCCAAATTTTGGAGAAAAATAATTTAATATACATCAGTTTCAGAACCCCCTCCCGACAGCTCCCCTCAGGCCCTGTTCACGCTGGCTTTTCAACCGCACTGAACTCCAGTCCTCCGATACCCCCACCGAGACCAGAGGAAGGCCAGGTGCTGGGGCAGAGTGACGGGAGGCTCAGAGCCGGACTCCGGACCCCGAGTCTGCGCTTCCACCACCCAGCGCCCCTCCGGGTGCCCTGCCCTCGGTCCTCGGCCTCAGCACCAGGCCCTCACTGCCCTGGACTCTTCTGTTCTTCCCCTGGGTGGAGCCCCGCCCCCCGGCGCTCAGCCGCTTAGCCTGGGGCGTGTCCGAGGGGACCCCTGTGGACGTCCACGGGACAGCGCAGGGCAGGTGACCGTGTCTGAAGGAGACGGGGTTCATGAGCTGCACTTAGCAACTCTCCTCAGACGTCCCCATCTGCCATTTATCAACAAAAACGCACTTGACTTTCGGTAAAAGGCCAACCAGTAAAGGTCCGAATGGACTCTCTCATAGCCCAAAGGGCAAAGCTACGTTGGCAAAGATGGGAACCTCTGTGGACACTTGCCCAGGAATGACACGCCCTTGTCCTCAGCAGCAGGCAGGACGCCGCGGGTCTCTGGGGGGCCCAGGGCAGTGCAGTACGTAGGCTGGGCAGTTGTCAGGGGGGACGGACAAGCCCGAAAGGGCGAGGCTGTTTGTACACCTGTGTCTCCTGTGCAGACAGACGCCCAGCTTAGGCCTACCTGCTGTGCTGGTCTCCCAGGGCACAGGGGCCAAGTCACACTGAACGCAAATGATCTCGTCAATCATCGTATCTCCCTCTCTCTCTCTCTCTCTCTCTCTCTCTCCCCCTCTCTCTTTCTCTCTTTCTCTCTCTCTCAGGCAACCAAACAGGTTGGTGTCTGTTAGAGAAATGGTAGGGAAGGTTCCGCGTTTCCGTAGTTACCCTGCCATGGAAACCGTGAGGTCATCACTACCTGGTGAGGTCACCTATGGAATCTGTGACTCGAGGCTCTCAAGGTTTTGTGGGCAGCAGGCTGGAGGCCCAGAGGCACCCTACCTGTGCCTTCACACCTGGCCCTCGCCACCTGTGGAGCCCGTCTGTGGATGGGAGCGGCCCTGGGGACCACAGGAAGCCTGGAGAAACTCCATCTTGAGATCAGCGTGAGAAGCAAGATTGGCCTAAGACAGCTAGGTTTATGGCACTGACCCTAAGTGGCCAGCAGCTGGAGAGGCAGAGGTGTGTGCGGCCTGGGGAACCAAGGAGGGCTCCTTGGGGTGGGCCCGAAGGACAAGTGAGATTTGGTCCCGTGGAGAGGAGAGGGAAGACATCTCAGTTGGGAAGAGGAAAAAATAAGCTCTTCCTGACCTTGTCCGGCCTCCAATGCCAGTTCATAGCACCCTCACGTTTTTAGAACCGAGGACTCAAAACCCCAAGAGGCCTAGAGGCCTCCCCACGGTCACCCAGGGGCTGGAGAGGCATTGTGCTGGACGGCGGGGCTCTGGGCTCTTAGTCCATCGCCGATGGGAATGTAAGGACACGCTCGTGACATTTCACAGTGACAGTGGGAGAGATGTTAGAGTCACTCCAAGGCCAAGCAAGGGTCCAAACGACTTCACAGAGTGGGAATGATGGGCCCATTTCAATGGGAAACTGAAAACAAATTCACGACGCAATGACGTAATACAAATGACAACCCCATCCACACACTCCTCTCCCCGCCCCAGGAAAAGTGTGGCAATGCCGCCATGAAAGGAGAAGACGTGGGCACAGGGTGGCCCAGGTGAGAAACATGGTGTGAAGCGGTGTCACTAAGACACATTTGGTGCCACTCAGAGGAGGAACAGACGAGGCTGCCCTCGGCATGATCTGGCCCATGGACGGAAACCGTCTTCAAGACCCCCTTTGGTGCTGTGCGGCCAACAGTTCCCTAGCAATGAAAGATACCCTTCGTTAGGAGAGGGGTCCCTGTTGCCGAATCGGATCAGCCAAGATGAGACCTTTGCTTGCTGGGGCTGCTGTGGGGGGCGGTGTGTCCAGGAGGTAGGCTGTCTACGCTGCCATTTTAGAAGGTGGGCGACCCCGGCTGGGAACCACAGCACCTTCTTTCACTCCTAAGTTGCCTGAACTTGCGTGGCATGTGTTAGGACAAAGTCGGGGCTAATGGAGATGACGACCTGCAGAGAGCGGCAGGAGGGGGAAGGTGAAGGGGAGGGCTCTGGCGGATGAGGCTTGTCCTGGCAGGTGGGCCAGCATGAAACCACTCAGACTCTCCAAGACCCCAGAGAGACGCCTTGTCTGGGAGCAACCCTCTGATCTGGTGGGGCCGCCGGGACCTCCCCAGGCCCTGGTTGGGCCTCTGGGGAAGGCAGAATAGCGTGAACAGATGACTCATCAACGTAGGAGGGCTCGGGACTCACCTGGGGATTCCATGAAACACTGTGAAAATACCTGTGAGTGATTTGCAGGGCCAACCCTCAGGGGGCATCAGACCTGGGGCGGGGCTCAGGCCTCTGCACGTCTAACGAGCTTCCTGGGCTGTTCTGACACAGCGGTCCATGCGTAGGGACCAAATTATTGTCTCAACTGGGTGGCTTTCCAGAGCCAAGTGGGCGATATTATAAACCGCATCAGGCAGACATGTGAACAAGGCCCATTCAAGGGAGGCGGACAGGTGTAGAGTTGTTCTACCCATGAGTCACGTTAGACAAACGCCAGCGTGGGGGTGAAGAAGACAACCCGGGCACAGGCAGGCCAGATTCTGACCTGCTTCCCACGTGATTCTGAGCGAGTTCTTGTATTCCCCTGTGCCTCAGTTTCCTCACATGTAAAAGGGAGTTTGTCTCCACATTATTTAGTACAATATTCTTTTTCGGAAAGGTTGCCCTGGGCCCATTTCCCTTCTCTACAACCCAGTCCTTTTCCATGTGCAAGTAGTTTTAGGTTGTTTCATGGAGTCTTATATCCGACTCTGAGCTGATCATTACTCCGGACAAAGCTTATGTCCTGTTGCAGAGCCTCCTGGAACCTAGGAGACAGCGAGAGGATGCTATATGCTTACTTTACAGGTTTGGTGAATCACTGTAGTCCCCCTCCCCTTCTGCCATCACTAAGAGGTGGGGGAACGGGCAGAGATTGGAAATGCACCCCACACAACACTCCTGTGTCCGTCTGCCTTCTGTTCTTTCGCCAGGGCTGTGCAGACGGATCCCAGTAAGAGTGCGCAAGCTACCCAGGGGCAGCACTGCGGAAGGAAACTTCTCTCTTCGGCCAGTCACACCCCCTTTCCCTTCTTGTGGGGGCTTCAAGGGTATTTGGGGGGGGCAGGAGATGATATCTAAATGTTTACGAACTAAAACATCAGTCGGAAGAGCCTCTGCCCTCGCCGTCTGGAGTGCGGGCTTTCTCAGTCCAGGGGGTGCTGCCAACAAAGCCACAATGTGGTGTCACCTCGCCTCTTCAAATGTTAGCTGCCACCTCACACTTATTATCAAAGATTGAAGAAAAATAACAAGTGTTGGCAAGGACCTAAAGAAACAGGAACCCGTGGCGCCGTTGGTCAAGACAGTGTGGAGGGTCCTCAGAAACTTAAACTAGAACTGCCATGTGATGCAGCCCCTCCACTTCTGAGTATTTACTGAAGAAAACAAAACACTAAGTCAAAAAGATATATACTCGCCGTCCCCCCCCTCTCTGCACGTTCAGTGCAGCATTATTTACAATTGCTAAGATATGGGAGCATCTTAGGTATCCATTACTAGATAACTGAACAAAAAGAAGTTGTGCATACATACAATGGAATATTGCTCAGCAGTTAAAAAGTGGAAATGTTGTCATTTGCAGCAACGTGGATGGAAGGAGAGGACATTATGCCAAGTGAAAAGAGTCAAAGAAAGACAAAAACCTTATGATTTCACTTATATGTGGAATCTAAAGAAAGCAAATGAGTAAGAAAAGCAAAACAGAGAGAGAGCCACAGGTACAGAAAACAAGCTGGTTGCTGCCCCAGGTCAGGAGTTGAGGGTTCAGCGGTGGCGGGGCATGCCCCTGCTCTCAGCCAAAGCACCAAGGGGAGGGGGTGGCAAAGATGCAGGGCAGGCCAAGCATGATGTGTGGTAAACCCTGCCTTCTTTAGAAATGTAGGTGAGTTTGGACTTGAACTCTTTTCTTCACTATAATTCCCTTCTGAAACTGTGCCAGGCCTTTAGTAAAAATCAATAAATAAATTTGCACAGCCTGGTGTGCTCATCTTGGGGACATTGGAAGGGTTGGGTGGCAAAAGAGGAGGGTCCCTGCTGCCTGCTCTCCACCCAAGCACCAGTAGGGGGCAGCCAAGGCCCCATGGAACGGGCTGCCACTGGAAGCCACAGGCAGTGGTGCAGCGCAGCAAGCAGCAAACGGGGAGCAGCAGGAAGACCCAGATGCAAGTGGAGCAGCGCCCTGGGGAGGGCGAGGACAAGAGGGAGAGAAGGCCTGTGCCTGCCTGGAGGCCACTGCCCCGGGTCACCCCCCCTCCCCACCCCCAGCTGCTCTCAGTGGGTGTGCACCATGTCGGCCCCGCGAGGGCTGGTGAACAGCCTCTCTTCAGAGCCTGCTGTGTGTGGTCACCTACCGCCCGGACCGTTCCCACATCCCTGCCATTGCCTCAGGATCCCACGCCCGCGGAGCATCCGCCCTCTCGCCAGCTTCCGGTCGGTTAGCTGTCGGCGCTGGGGAATGTTTGTCTACCGCTAAACATCTGAGTGTCATCATTGCTAATCATTCCTATTTCACAGCGAATGGGACCTGGAATCTGGGAAACAGGAGCTGGAAGATGAAGTTAAAAAGCAACTGTAAAGTTCTCAGTCAGTGCAAGACAGAATAGTGGTCACTATATCCTATTTTCTCTCTTTTTTCTCCGATCTGTACATGCCTGAAGAATGCAACTTTAAGTGGGAACATTTTTCTACCTTCAAGCCTCTGTTGTATTCCTTAGTTCACGTTTTCTTGCCTTCATTTCATTATCAAGCACACGCCCAATACTTTGTTTCTTAGTAAATATTAATCCCCCTTTAACTTCGAATCTCCAGAATATTCTCAGCTCCTTTTTTTTCAGTGACATTGTGACAAGTCCCCATTTTTTCTTCCCACTTTTCCCTATTTATAGGTTTCCCTTTTTTTTTCCTGGCAGATTTCCTACAGAACACTCAAAAACTGCAGAGAGAAATCTCGTCCTCAGGGAACTCACACAGGCATTTTCTCCGGCCATCGTCAGTATGTGGGGCTGCTTCTGACCCTGTCCGGAGCCGTTGGACTGGAGCAGCCAGACCTGCAGACAGCAACGTGCTCCCTATGAGGAGAGGCGGTTTCCACTTTGAAACTGCTCACATGCTCATACCGAAGGCTGAGTTTAGGGTCAGACAGGCCTTCCTCTGAGAGGAGGGCAGCCCTGGGAGTGGGGCAGGCGCAGGGAGGACAGACATCGTGGTCAAGGCCTCCATTCTGACCCACGAGGAGCCGGCAGGGCCACTGCGACCCTTTTGTATTTTATTTGCACCCTCCTTCCATCCAGAGTGGGTTCGTGGTGGTTTGGTTTGATTCTGAATTAGTTCCCCTTCCAGCTAGGAGATAGAGTAACCCTCAGGGCTGCCAAATTTCTGCCTCATCTCCCTAATCAGATAATTCTCGGATTCACGTTTGGTAGCACAGGACCCTAACTCCAGGTATGTGTTCTAACAACCCCACTAAGAGGAATGGTAGGGATCCCTTTGATTTCAGCATAATAGGGAAGATTGTGAAATGCTTTGAAATGAACATAAAGATTAAAGTGTCTTCAAAGGGAAAAAAGTGTTGTTTAGTGTGCCTTTCTGGGCTGATTCTAAGGGGTATTCTGTGCCTTTCTTGTCTTTGAGCTATTTTACAATTCTATAAATGGTAGATAATATCAGTGCAAATGACTTGTCTATAGACATGCAAATGAATTTTGTCTACTGAAAGTATAATTGACCCCCCTTTTCCTTTGGAAGGAAGCAGTTTTGCATCTATTTTGCATATCATTTACATATCTATCTGCATCATAAAAGCAAATTCATTTGAGCATTACCAAACATATGTGTCTGCTCTTTGGCTTCTCCCTTGATGTGGTGGTAATACCTTCCTCCCTTGTAACTGATGAATTAAATAAATCTCACATATTTGTATGAAGTCATGATTTTACATTAAAAAAAATTTACCCTGAGCAGCAGTTTAAATAATAAACTATGGTAGGATTCTAGTAAATGAAAGGGCAGAGAAATCCAGTCAGAGTGGATTTCAGAATTACCTTCTGCGTGGCCCTGGCGAGTGATAATCTGTGGCTAACTTTACTCCTCTGTCCTACCTGCCCCTGTCGCGACGTCACCGATGCCGTCGGTCCCGGTGCGCAGCCCTGTGCTCACACCTCTCTCACTGCATCTCCACCACCTGCTCCCCGCTGTACTATTTCACTTTGGTTCTGAGGGAAGGGCCCCAAGAAGATAAGTGGAAGCCGTATCACTGTCTGGGAAGCAGCCTTGGCAGCCCCAGGTCTGCCCAGATTCAAAGGGAGGGACCACAGACCCAGAGTGTCAAGGTCTCATGCCCAGGGGAGCATGTGGGATGGGATCCCACTGGTGCAGCCCCTTTGGAAAACGCAATGGGCCTGGGTGGGCTCTGCACAGCTCACTCTGTGTAAATTCTGGGGGTTTGTGAGCTGGTGGTTCATGTCTTACCTGTGCCCTAATATGAGAGAGAGAGAGAGAGAGAGAGAGAGAGAGAGAGAGAGAGAGCGCGAGTGCACGCGCTGCCGGGGAAGCAAGCATTCATCCAGTAGGGACACAGCGAGTGAGGGGCCAGGGGGAGCGAGGGCCAGCACCCGTGCAGCTCATCATCCAGGCCCACGTCTGCCCTCTGGAGGACCTCTGGGGAGCTTTGTCTAATAAGCAGGGAATGGCTCAATAAGATCTTCTGAGTCCTTTGCGAGGAATTTGCAAACAATTGCTATAGTTAGTATCAGCGGGGAGGAGTGGGCAAAGCGGGAAGACACAGGAATGGGCCTTTAGCTGAGGCCATGAGGCGGCAACAGCTGTGAGGAAGCAAAGCCGTGAGGAGGAGAGGATTCCGGAGCTGAGAGAGAGGGTAACTCTGAGTGGCGGGTGGAGGAAGAAGTGACAACCTGCGAGGTGCAGCCGTGTTGGAGCACTTGAGTCAGACACGGCAGCGCTGAGGGTAGCCCCCAGACAACTCAGAAGCCAGCTCTCCCCCTGAGGGCCCACTGAGGGGCAGCCACCAGCAAGAATGGCGTCCCAACCTCTCCAGGTCGCCCTGCACCGACTGGGCTCTGATCTGAGACGACGGGGGACTTCTTTTGACCTGAGACAGCCTGCCTGGTGCAGAATCCCAAAATTAATTCTAGGAAACGTCTTAGGGCACCAAAGACACACCTATCCCAAGTCATCAATACCCATCCACAAAGGGAAATTAGCACGATCTGGCAGAAGACAAAGAAACAATTGTGTAGACAAATTGCACGTGGCCCAGTCTACCCGTCCTGTGCCTAATATTCAGGCAGAATGATGTGGTTGGTCTGGGGACCCTGTCTAACGATCTCACCCCGTGTCGTGCTCCTGGCTGGGGGAAGGAAGCTGTGACTGGTGAGTTGGTTAGTGGAAGGGATCAGACCACAGTGCACGGAGGTCTCACACCCTGTGAGCTGTCGTATTTAACTAAACTGAAGTCTTCGGGAGCCCCTAGGGGCTGTCCACCAAGTTGGTGTGCTCTGCTGTCTGCCCTCGTGAAGGACAAGTGTCCAAAGTCAGAGCACAGGGGACAAGAGTAGTCCCTACCCTGTGTGGCCTTGGAAGTTCCTGGAAACCCACCTCTTCACCCCGGGCAGGACTTCCTGCCACGTGGCTAGAAAGGAACATCTATGACATTTATCCCGTGACCCAGGCATTACTTTGTAGGGTGCCAAGCATTTGCAAGCCAGTGAGGGGTCTCTTTAGTTGCCAGCTTGGGCTGATGACTCTCTTTTCTAAAAGCCAAGTACTGTAATCGTTCTCAAAGCCTGGTACAGCCATTTACAGTTCCGAAAGCGTGTATGCATCCTTTCCTATTAGCTTCTGAAAAAGCGAGGTGTATCAGCCAACACGTAACTAGTTGGAACAGAAAAGACTTTATTAAAGACTATAAGGGGCCTGGAAGACTCCCCAGGAGGGCCAAGGCCAGGCTCAGGGCCATGCCATCAGGAGAACTGGGCTCATCACGTCACATCACAGGGGCGATGCTGCAGCGACATCCCAGCCGTGGGCCCGGAAGACAGCCACAGCCACGCTGGGGAGACCGCTCCAGGCCTCTGCCTCCATCCTTCTTAGAAACAGATCCCACTCGGTGCCGCTGCTTCTCCCATCAAAGCCCCGTGTGAGTGCGTCTGACCTAGGTCACACCCTGGGGTGAGCCGCAACGTAGGGTGGGGAAGTATATTTTTGGCTTCTTCTCCAGGGAGGGAAGGTAGAGTGGGGGAAATTCCTCAAATGTGGGAACAGTGTCCAAAAGATGCTGGCAGTCACAAATTCTGACAATCGTGACAAATGTCATAAGACCACCAGAGGTCGGGGTTTAATGTCTTCCAATGGCGGCTGTTGGGCGTTGCAGGGTGGCTGCATCGCTGCAGATTCACAGGAGGCCTGACGCGGGGCACCCTTCCGACCCCACTAACCAAGAGCCTGAGTGTGCACGCCCCGTGAGGTGGTTTCTGAAACCGCTCTCGGGCACGGCCGCAGGTCCGTTTCTCAGCTGATGATTCCCCACCCCCTCTGAAGCAGCGGTGCTCACGGCTCTCCGTGCTCCGTGGGTGGTTGCATGATTGTTTCGGTTCGTTTGTTAAACATAATTGTTCTTCCTCCTCCTGCCCTCCCCCTTTGATACAGGCTCTGCTGCTGGGTCCCTGCTGGGCCCAGTGAGTGCTGCCCACGGTGGGCCAGGGAGGGGCCGTTACATCACGAAGGTGGGGACGCATCTCTGCGTCACGTTCCAGGGACTCAGGCCGTTTCTTCTGACACCCTGGGGGTTAAGTTAAGGGAGAGTTCTTTGACAGCTTTATGTCAGCAGCCTCTGCTTGTCCCATGCTGGAGGGGAGGTGGAGACCAGGGGGGAGGACAGAGGGCACAGAAGGGCGTCAAACGACCCTCGGGTTCAATGACCGTCTGCCCGCCCCCCAGCACCAAGCCAGTCATTCCCTGTGTGGGTTCAAACACAGACACCCAAGGTGAGCCAGAGTCAGCCCCCTGGCAACAAGTCAGAATGAGAATGTATATTTGGGGAGAGTAGCTATCCTAGAGGTCCCTTGTGAGTCTAGGCGTCATTCTAGAGATCTCAGAGTGTTTTAGGGACACCCTCTCATCCTCCCCCTTGCAATGCCTGCTGGGAGAGAATTATTACCAAGTCCGGGAAAACGACAGAACACTGGATGCACGTGCTTCTAGAGATCAGGGGAGGGGCCCGGGAAGCATCCTTCTTCTGGGTTCCAACCTAGGCTGATCACAGATGCAGGCCCAGCTCAGTTGCAGGGGACAGGCGTGTAGGGCCAGCTGGGTCAGCGTGGCTTAGAGCCGAGCCGCAAACGGGACTCCCTACGTTCCGCCCCCGAGATTTAAACATGGAGCCCAGCGCAGTCCACCTGCCCCCACCCAGCTTTGCTCAGCCCACGCCTGTGAAGATGCTGTTCTGTGTTATTTTTAGAAGTTTTATGGTCTTAGCTTTTCTGTTTAAGTCTATGGTCCGTGTCTAGTTAATAGTTGGATGTGGTCTGAGTAAGGGTGATGAGTCATTTTCTCAACACGCATCCAGAGACGGAAGTGCTTTCCTCCCAGGCCCAGTGGGGAACCAGCCTGGGCCCTCCCTGGGGCTGCAGGCGGTAAATGATCCAAGTCACGGAAAGACAATCCTCAAACTCAGCAGTATTCTCAGTCGCATCTCTAATCAGTTGCAATCCCAGTTCAGGCATTTTTCCCTCTCCTTTTTAATTGCTTTCTGTAGATCAAATCAATTAACTTGTCTAAATGAAACCTGAAAAAAAAATACAAGACAACAAATTAAATCACTTACAAAAGTTGCATTAAGTACCGGTCTTTTATTCCTCACCTCATGACCCGACAAAGCTCTTGTTTTGGGGGGTCGAAACACACAAGGCACCCCCATGCGAAGGGCGTGAGAGTAACGTCCGAAGAAATCTCAGAGCGGATGTGTCCTGGGGAACAGAGCCGGGAGTCGGGGGGGCTGTCAGAAACAGGTCTGTAACAGCCTTTGCGTGTTTAACTTACAACAGGTGGCTGGTACCTTCTGGTACAGTGCTGCATTTTTATGTGTATTAGATTTTCGTGTATCAGGTTAATTATACAGTTTTGTCTGGGAAGTAGAGATTTACTGGTATTGTACAAAGGGTCCAAAAATTCTGTAACGAAAAAGGAACAGGCTTCTGGCTACAAATGTGTTCTAGCCCTCAGATTGTAATAACCCAAAAAGCATTCTTAAGAATTGCTGTAAATCTAGATGCACCATCTAGAGTCTACACCAACATTCCCAAACTGTATCCCACTGGTTCATATATTTTCCATGAAAAAATGGGTTTAGTAGTTAAGTTAGTTACCAAGAATTAAACTTTTGTATTAAAATTTACTCACAAATTTCAGTCTTTAGTTGCTAACGTAGATTAAAACATTTTAATTATATCATGCGTCTGTCCCTCCCTCCCTCCGTCCCTCCCCCTTCTTTCCTCCCTTCCTCCCTTCCACCCCTCTGCTGTTCTGCTTTTTCTTTCCTACCTGTTTCCTTCTTTATACTCCGTCCTCCTTAGGTTATTTGGACCAATTCTCAGCTTTGCCCCACCCCTCTCTGAAGGACTCGTCAAAGAGGGGCCACCCTATCTTGTTGGTACCTGGTCCAGCCCGGCAAAGCCCCGTCCAGGTGGGCCACCCTGTCTGTCGCCTGCAGCATGCTGGGACCCACCGCTCCTGCCCCCTCTGGCCCCTCTTCCCACTGCGTATGGAATCACAGGAGCCACCTCCTTCTGTATCTGCCCAGGATGGGGACAAGTGGCATCTCCTCTTAGGCGCCCGGCCTTAAAGCCCCTCTCCGCCTCCAGCGGTGGGCCATTCTTGCCCCACTCCCACCGTCTCATTAAAATTCATACCGCACGCAGTCAACTCTCAAATGCACGCTTGCGCTGCACATTTACACAAAGACAAAAATAACCCTGAGGCAATTTAGACCTTCTCTGCCTCAGAAGCAGGTAGGGAGATTAGAAAGAGGTGATCGTGCGGGACCCAAGTGGTGGATAACAATGTCACGTAGGAGTATGGTTTGCAGAAGCGAAACCGGGGTGTTCTGAGCCGCATCTGAGTGCCTTCAAAACCGAGACAGCTGTCTGCCTCTGTCGTGGCACATTCTATCTTCTTCCTGCAAGTGGGAGCCAGCCCCAGAGCAAAGCCTCACCGTATTTCAAGGGAAGAATTAAGTGGAGTACTTTTACAAAGTAAGAAGCTCAAGGATGGGTGTGGAGGCAGGCATTTCTAGGACGCTGGAATTTTGGGAGGTCATAGCCAGTGAGAGGTCCGGGAGGAACTGGCCAGCCAGGCTAGGGCATTCTGACCTCACGGTGCCAGCAGAAGGCAGGTGTAATGATCTGGTCCTCGAGCCTTCAATGATAGGAACGAAGTTTGGGGAGATTAAACTGACCATGGCTTGCAATCCGAGTGGGAGTGGGGGACACCATGAAAGCTGTGGCTTATTTCCAGCATGAGGATGTCACTTTGGACTGAGCGGCATCCTGGCGTTCTTGTCCCTCTGGCCACCCGCCCGGCTCAGCATCGGAGGTGAGCCTCACTTCTCCATCCCCAGTGCCCAGCTCTAACCTCAGCTCATATAGAAAACCCTCCTCCCGTGAAACGTAGCCAGTGGCTGAAATCCATCTGAGCTGCTACTGCCGCAGGCCAGCTGAGACCCCGCCATAGAGGGCCAGGCTGTGGGAGAGGTTAGGGTGTGTGCAGAGTCCCGGTAGATGGAGGACAGGCCCCCTCCCCCCGGGGTATGGAAGGAGCTTCAGAAAGAAGCATCAAACAGCTGATGGGGAGGGGCACTTGGGGACGGGAGGATGGAGCTAAAAAGCAGAAGACTCCTGGACACAGACAATAGTGTGGCAGGGTGGGGAGAAGAGGGTGAGTAGAGGTGGAAGAGGGTACAAGGGGAATAAATAGTAATGGAAAAAATGTAATAAAAAATAAACTATTAGGAAAAAAAGAGCAAATGGCTGATTCTAGGTGAGAGCCTGCCTAATGAACAAAGGCTCCCTGTAGATTATCTGTTTAATGCGCTGGAGGGACCTCAGAGATAATCCAATACAGTTCATAGTTTCGCTAAGGGGGTGCTGAGCCAGGCTCTACACCCGTCTGTGGGAGGGTCTAGGCTCCTGCTCTCTAGCTCCCCAGCCCCAGGCCGGTCCAGCGGCACCTGAGCCTTTGTAAAGGGAGACAGCTCAGCATCCACCTGCATTGAAGGGGATCGTGCGTGGAGCTGGAGCGAATTAGCATGTGGTTCCTTGGAAAGGAGGTGTCCACTGGGGTGTTTCGGAGTCTCTTTTGATAAATTACAATAGGAGAACTTGTTCTGGTGCCTCCCCTTTCAGCTAGACAAAAGCCGCTCTTGTATGTGGGTGAAAAAGAAAAGAACTCATGTCTCTGTACATAGCAGAAAGTTAGCAGGTAGACGCCACGCATTTTTATCAGGCCGATTGAAGAGAGTGAAAGGAGCCCTGTTAGCTATTCAGGATTAGCTGTTTATCCTCCTAGAATTGTTCTGCGCTGGAATAGACTTAGTCACCTTTACCTGGAAACATCAGTGTGTGTGTGTGCACGGACACACACATGCCTGCACGCGCCGGCTTCCCCACGTCCGGATGCAGTTCTCAGACACCAGCAGGGTGCCCGAGAATTCAACTCCATTCTGACACTGTCTACCCAGGTGCAGTGCCAGCTTCCGCAGGTTCCTAAAAGATGCCACCCCTGACCCACTTCAGATGCCAGTCCTGCAGGTCTGTCACCTGTACCGACTGTACATGGGAGGTTCCCGTGACCCTCTCTCCCTGGTTCAACTAATTTGCTAGAGCGGCTCACAGAACCCAGAGAACCACGTTCCTTACTAGGTCCCTGGTTTATGGCAAGAAGCCGTGACTCAGGAACAGCAGATGGAAGAGATGTGCAGGGCGAGGTGTGGGGGAGGCCAAGGAGCTCCCCTGCTCTATGGGTGCACGGCGCTCCCCGAATCTCCACGTTTACCAGCCTGAAGTCTCTCCAAACCGTGTCTTTTCAGTGTTTTATGGAGGCTTCGTTCCACAGGCATGACTGATTAAATCATTGGCACTGGCAGTTGATTCAAACTCCAGGGCTTCTCCCCTCCCTGGAAGTTGGGGGCGGGACCGGAAATTCTCACCCTCTATCGACAGGGTTGGTTCCGTGGGCCACCAGCCCTCATCCTCAGGGAGACGTACGCCCAGGCTGACTGGTGTCCAAGGCCCTGCTGAGAGTCATGGGCTGAGCAGTCGAGGATGGGGACAGTAGGACCTGGCTGTCTCTGGTGGTTTTCTTCAGAGGAGCGGGAGGTGCAAAACCTTTCTACCCGGCCCCTCCGCAGCTTTGTCTGCGGGTGCAAAGCGGGGAGGGAGGGGCCGCATACCCAAGTCATTCACGTCTAATACCAGTGTATCGAGGCCTGGTATGGCCCCAGGCTCTGGGCTCTCTGCCAGTTCTGGGACAGGCCTGTCCAGGAGCAGATGGTGCGATTCTTAGACGCTTCCACTTGAACAAACTGTGACAGGCACGCCAACGCCAAGGCCAGATGCAGGCCCTGAGTCGGGCTAATCTGTTTCCAAGACATCGAGCTAATTGGCACCAGATGGTCAGGTGTGGTTCCGGGAAGGGGAGATCGTCCGTTCTCCGAGCCCCTGCCTCATCGCTGTCCTTTAGGCGGGGCAGGTGTGCGGGAACAAGGCGACCTGGGCTTGACTTTAGCCTGGAGAGTCTGCAGGAGCCTGAGGGCATTATTATGACCTTGAAGATGTGGCTGGGCTTCCAGTTGTATGGCCAGGACAGGTCATTCAATCATTTCCAGTCGCCCATGGTGACAACAGAGCAGGGGACACTTGTGATGGGCAGGCGAGGTGGGAAAAAAGGAGTATAGACAGATGGCGACCTTGAAGGTCAGGCTCAGCCTGAGAAGCTGCAGGACAGCGGAACGGCTTGCCTCCCGTCTCTGCTAGGACTTCCTGCGACCCCTGGGCCGTTGGGCAGCTCAGTGAACTGAGCCCCGCAGGAGAGATCAGAGGATGGAGAGAGCAAAGTCACAGTTGCTATGGGGGGGGGGGGAATCTTGGCCAGTCTCTTGAATTCCTGATTTGACCTGTAAATGTTTTCTTTAAAGCTATTTTGTTTCACTATCTTTAACATTAACATTTCATAGCTAAGCTGTTTGTCTGTCTACTTACCTTCCCGTTCTCAGCTCTGCACGTGTGAAACTAGAACAGTCCACAGGAGACTGTAATTTTGAGTCCCTGGAAGCTACTGACCAGCTAGGTAAACCCTGGGTGTCATTGATGCTCCGTCCAGCCCAGTCCTTCCCCCAGTCTCCCTCTTCTTCTGAGAAATAACATGGAATAATGAATATCTTCAAAACGGAATGATCTTTCGAAGACTGTGAGGCTACATTTGAAAAAATATGAAACTTAGGAGGGTCCAAAATTGTTAATCTTTCTTAGAGAGATTTGCAGGCTAGAATTACAAAAAAAAAAAAAAGCATGTCTACCAGTAAAAGCTTGGCTTTTTAATCACAAAAGAGTGAGGAATGCACCTAAATCTCTTAGCTTTCCATCTAACCCACACATTTTCAGTTCGTAGAAAGGCTCGCATAAAAAGTCATTTGAAACGCCAAGTTCTGGCGTTACTGACAAAGGTCGGAGTGTCACACAGATCAGGAGGGGTTAAGACGTCCTTAAAGAATTAGAGGTGTGACCCCAAGGAACGGTTTATGGCAGCTGGGCGTGGAGAAAGCCACAAAGTCCTCTCACCTCCTTTCCTTTACAGGCTGAGCGATCTCAGCAGTGTTGACCTGCTTTTACGGGTCAAACTGGAAGCATCTGTAATTCTGTGTAAGTGCAGTTTTCAGAGCTCCTGCATATTCTTCAGTGAAAGACTTGCCAGAAATAACATTATTGCATGGGTAAATTATGCAATTTGCATAATATTTAAATGACGCTGGTGGGTGGGTGGTTTGTCATGAGAAGCACCCTTGTGCAGGACTGCGCCTGGGGATATAAAAATAATAAGCCAATACATTGTCTTTTGGCTTAAGCCTGTTTGAGTGGGACTTTCTGTCACTTGCAGGAGAACCCTTCTCTACCTCAAGTCCCATCCCAATCACGAGTAATGCTGTTGAGCTTGAAAGCGCTACCAGCCCCTGGAGACCTTAAAGGATTAAGGTGACATCAGTCAATTAATCAATACACTTTGGTACAGTTATTAAGGCAGTGACTACTTAATGGTAAACAGCATGCAATCCATACTTCTCTACACAGTCCGTAAGCATGTCCTGAGACGTTGTCAAACTCCTGGTGCGATCTCCAGAGCTAGCTGCCTAGCCACGCCCTCAAGGTGGCAGAGTATCTCCCAAGTAGCTGGTCCTTGGTGACTCGTGCGGCCACGAGTGGGACTTGGTGACGTTGCGCGTGGTCCTGGCGTTCTCAGCTGCGTGGTCTCCCCAGGCCCCTCCTTCTGTGACGTGAAGGAGTTTATAAAGACCCTTGGTGGCGTTTCTCCGCCCCCTCACCCATTTGGCCTGTGCAGAAGCTGTGTGGATTCTCGGGAATGACTGTGGACCATACTAAACTGAGTCAAGAGGTGGCACTCCACTTGTGGCCGCTGTCCCTAGTGTAGTGTCTTTCCTGGAGCAAACAGACCTAGCTCCTGGCACTTGCTATGCCACGGTGGGGCTGATGGGGTAACTCCTTCGATCACTCTGCTCTCTGACAGCGTCCTGATCATCCTCGAGTCCAGAAAAGCGCCACACTGACATCCACCACGTGGATGCCAGTACGATGACCGGCCCGGGTGGCCAATCCTGATCATCAGGGTAAATTGGGCCGTGGCTGCGCAGACAGGCAAGGAGGGCTGTGCCTGGGCCCCGAGGGAATTCACTGAGTCATCTCTGAGGACTCCCACGTCCAGGCCTAAAGTCTAATGGAAAACCATTGAGCAACTAAAAATAAATAAATGAATAAAAAACAGGACAACCGGGGACTCAGGCCATTTGGGAGTGAAGATTTGGGTCACTTCAGCAGGAAAAGGGTCCAGAGCAGCTGAGGTCTGGCTGAGACATGGATCAGGCTGTGGAAGAAGACAGCCAGGGGCAGCCACTGCGGCCTCATGACCAGTCCCAGAAATGAGGGCTGCTGAAGCTTCACAGACTCTTTTCTTTTCTTGTTACGTGCCCGCGCTTATTGGCATAGATTCACCGTTTTATTCTCTTATCTCCAATTTACTTTTATGACCTTTTTGAGGTTCCCATTACAATGAAGTCTTTGGGTAACAAAACATTCCATGGGACCATGAATAAACTGGATTTCTTGTTAGTACAGCCAGCCATGGATGCAGTAACTGTTGGGACCTTGTGTCTTCTCATTTGGGGGAAAGGTGAGCAGCAACACCTCCTGAGACAGAACCGCTGAGTTGTTTTGGTTTTGTCTGAGAATCAAAGGCGTGGAGGTGGGTGTACGTGGAAGCTGAATAGACGAAGGGGTGGGTGCACTGCCTCTCAGCTCCCAACCCGCCCTTCAGTGCCTGCTCTGCAGTAACGGGCTGAACTGTAAGCTTCCCTTTCACAGCGAAGATGATGTAAGCTCTGCCAGCGGGGAGGTGAAGGTGACAAAAGTGAGCTCTTTGTTCTGGGGCCTGAGGCATTGCTGCACGTGGAGAGGGCACCTCTAGTTCAGTCCCAGGTGTCATGCAGCTCAGTTTCATGACCCACCCCCTTTTCTTCCCACTCCTGTGCGGACATCTGTCCATTTTCCATTCTGGGAGTTGCTATGAGTGCCTCCACTCTGGCTGACTGCTCCCTTGTCTGGAGATCTGAAACACGCCAAACCTTGGTGCCTGGAGTCTCAGGTCAAAGTGGCGAGCAGGTCCTGACCTGTATGGCTCAGTTGGCTGGACGTCGTCCCGCAAAATGAAAAGACACCGGTTTGACTCCTGGTCAGGGCACATGCCTGGGTTGCGGGTTTGGTCCCCAGTTGGGGTGCATGAGAGATTGACGTTTCTCTCTCACATCAGTGTTTCTCTCCCTCTATTTATCCCTCTTCCTGCCCCCCTGCCCCTCCTCTTTTTTTTTAAAGACAAGCAGGCCTGCTGTTGCAGCACCAAGCCAGTGGCCGGAGAGTATTTGGTATGATATTGCAATGCTTCAGGTTTCAGTAAATGGGGTTCGTGCAAGGCAGTACAATACACGTGGATGAGGGTGTAAAAGAAGCCGTAAGAAGGCGCCCAGAGAGCCTGTGTAACGGTGGGGGGTTTTGCAGTAGGAGGGCGCCGAGCCTGTACGTGAGGGAGCAGGTCTTGCCTTGAGGACAGAGCGGCGGACAGACTACGAGGAGGATGAATTCTACCTTGAACCACATCTGAGCGAGATCACTCAGGACAGAAAAGGAGGAGAAGAGCGGGCAAAGAAATAATCATATAGTCAAAATCTGTGGCTATCTCTGTGAATAACCAGTATTTCAATGATGTTGGTCAGACCTGAAATGTACAATTTAGAACCATCCAGGCTGCCACTATATTAATTTAAGTAAATGTATATTATAACTTTAAAAAAACATGCGTGCCTTAAATGTTTATCTGCTAGGGAAAAAAAGCTGTCTTCCATGTCACCTGTGTAAATCCTGTCTCCCCGAACAGGAAGCACAGAGGGAATGCCCAGGCTGGAAGTCGCCTTGGTTCCTGCTCCGGAGCAGAAGAGGGGGGGATTGTTCCTGCAGACTCAGACCTCTGCCTGAAGGCAGGTCCTGGGTCCGGTGGATGACCTCCAAAGCCATCAGGGGTGCTGGTTCTCACTCTCTTCTGCCCGTTTGACTTTACCTAGGGAAACTGAAAACATTTCCAGCATCCTGGCCAGTCACATCTGGCCCTCTGGGGTTGAGGCCCAAGCATCAGTATTTCCGACACTTCCCAGATTTCAGTGCGCAGCCCAGACTGAGCCCCAGTTACTCCCCAATGTGCCTGCAGTTCCCCCGGCAGTCTTGTGAACACGCAGGCTTTGGTGTCGTAGGTCTGGGGCGGGTTTTTCCGGGTGATGTCAGTGCTGCTGCTCGGTGGCCCACATGGCACAGCCAGGCCCCCGAGGATGGACGGATGGTTCCGCCTGCGGATTCCAAAGGTCTTCAGCGGACAACGGACAAACCTTTACCCGACTGAGCTGGTATTGGTCAGTTATCAGGTCTATCAGTGCTCATCAGAAGCACCTTTGGAGAGAGAAAATAACGGTTGCTGGAAATTCTGATGTATTGTTCTAGGGTGAGACTCTCTACCTACATTATTATTATTATTATTATTATTATTTAAAGAGAGAGAGAGAAACATCAATGTGCGGTTGCTGGGGGCTGTGGCCTGCAACCCAGGCATGTGCCCTGACTGGGAATCGAACCTGCGACACTTTGGTTTGCAGCCCACGCTCAATCTACTGAGCTACACCAGCCAAGGCTCTATACCTACATTATTAAAAAAATAGTCCTTGAGTGATTACAATACACAGTATGATTGTGAACCACTGATCAAAATAGCTAATCCTGAGTTGATTCATCCTTTGAGAAGATTATGGGGTGATGGGTATAAGCTATAACTGGGGGTGTCCCACCCGTGGCCCACGGGTCACATGTGGCCCAGGCTGGTTATGACTGCAGCCCAACACAATATCGTAAATTGACTTAAAATCTTTTTTTTGTTGTTGTTCATCGGTTTTCATTAGTGTTTATGTATTTAATGTGTGGCCCAAGACAACGAAACAACTCTTCTTCTTTCAGTGTGGCCCAGAGATGCCAAAAGGTTGGACACCCTTTGCAAAACCAAAGTTTTTAGGGTCTTGGCTTAGGACACCAGGACTGTCTGCCTGAATCGACCCTTATCCTTGGGTAAGCGCAAAACAGGTTTCGATGGCCGAAGGGACGAGCACCCTCAGCACCATGTAGGGGAAACAACCTTATTTTCCGTCTGAAACGGTCAGGTGGTGGCAGAGAGGATCTGAGTTTAGCCAGCAGACTAGCTATGCACACAAACGCACACACCTTGGAACAACAGTACTAATTTCCTTCCAGCCGATGGATATTTTTCAATGTAGCACTAATGTTCATAGGAGAGATTAGCTTGAATTCCTCCAAAGGACCCCAAATGACAGGTGGGAACAAAGACAAATAACACACGCAGAGAGACACGTGGTCTCTAAAAGCAGGACAATTATGGGTTTCAATCACAGTCACATGGGGGGCGGGCGCTTGTCCACACCCCCAGTTCCAGTCTCATCTCTTAAAGGAGCTCAGTCTGCATCTTAAGTACATGAAATTAAGCACATGTATCTTTATTCATTGCATAAGATTTTGAACTTGCAAGTTTAAAAAAAAATCACCATTTCCCAGGAAAACTATAATTAAATAAGAAGCTCTTGTGCATTTTTAGAATTTTGGTATTTTGGAACTCGTGGTCTTTTTTTCTTTTTTAAACGAACAGCAATCCAAAATAGCCCCTCACGCCCTAACAGAGCCAGTGTTCGCAGATGCTTGTTTGTGAGCTCATGGAAGTCATGCCCCTGGGACTCTGTGGGAAGTGCCGGAAACTTCCTTGGGCCCCAGGAGAGGCACACGGGGCCTTGAGAGAACAGAGAAGAAGTGTGATCTGTCCGGGATTCTGCCCACAGACACCAGCATCCGCCAAAGTCAGGTGCCCGGAACTTGGAGTATTTGCTGAACGAAGCCCTGGTTGTCCTCTGTTCACACCACGCACTGACTCGTGTGGTCTGTTGACTCTACCATCGAACGCTGCTCCAGTGGCTGCCCCCCACCCCCATTATGTCTCTGCCCCCACTACTTTACATCTGGCTCTTTTCTCTCTCTTGAAGATACAGGCAGGAAATATGCTTAAGTATGGTCTATGTATCAAGCACTGTGCTGGGCGCAGGGCATCCTAAGAGAAATAGGACATGGTTTTATGCCTTCAGAGATTTATTCTAGAGGGAAAAAGCTATAAGTACTCAAAAACATTACTCAAGTACTTCATATATGCTAGGTGCTCTGTTGGGTGCTGGGGTAGGGCTGCAGAGTAGGGGACAAATACCCCTCCTTCCAAAGGCAACAAAATGAACCTACAAAACCCAACTTCAACTGACTTAGGCTCACAGATTCCAAGGAAAGGCTCTGCTAGCAAACCACAGGAAGGGCAGGCAGTATCTGAGCCCCAAGAATTCAAGCATCCCCAAGATTATTTCCTGTCTCCTTTCTCTCCGCGATGGCTTCATTCCCTCCACACGGTGGCCAAATTCTCTAGAGCACAGGTGGCAAACACAAGGCCCGTGGGGTGAATCCGGCCCTCTACCTTGTTGTATCCGGCCCGGCACCTTGTTTCTACCCAGCGGCTGCACCAAGCTCCTTGCCCCTGGTTAAGGAGTAGTTATATCTATACAGCCCTAAAATTCCATTCGGCCCTTTGAAGGCAACCGCGAGGCTGACGTGGCCCCCGGTGAAAATGAGTTTGACGCCCCTGCTCTAGAGTCTCATCTTACACTTCCCTCCCCCCCAAATCACCTCTCTTCCTGTGACCCACTCTGGATCCCGGAGCAGGCCGCCTTGTGGGCCCCTCCTGGGCAGACGGACTGGCCCGCGGGGGAGGGCACAGGGGAATGGCAGTTCCTGAGCAGCCACGGTTTTGCCTGGAAGGGCAAGGTCCTAGCAGAAGAGGAAGGGGATGTTGTGAACCCAGAGGTCCAACACTCTGGGGAATCAAGGGGCTAGAATGCTGGGTGGCAGGTGCACTGAGACGGGTGTTGCCCAATCAATGCCAGGGAGCTGGGGGGGAAAGAGAAACTAGCTCAGGGTGGAGGACCCGAACCAAGGCGATAGAAGAGGTGGCGGCAGATTCCGAAAGCACACGTGCAGGGAATTAAAAACGCCTGGTGGCTAACTCACTGGGTGGCTGGAGGGGAGCTCAAACCAGCGGAGGGCTATGGAGGCCAGAGAAGCGATGGGGCCACTGGGACTCCCTGAGCTGGCGTTTCTGCCTGACATCCACGTGGAGGTCAGAGAGGTCTCACTTGAAGACAAGGGCCTGGAGTCATCACAGCGCCATCTTCTGGTAACAGAGAGGATGAAATTACCCCAAGGCAGCAGGGAAGGCGGGGCAGAGTCAATCGCAGGGTGGACCGGCTGGGAGAGCCCAGGTCCAGGGTCGGAGTGAAACCCCACACACCTACCGCTCCTCTCACAGAAGGCAGAGCTTCGGCACTTTAGTGGCGTTCCCAGATACCTTCTGGAACCCCTATATTTAATAAAGTAGGTAATTCAATAGAAAATATGCATTTTTCTAAGGCTCGGTAAACTTATTTTTATTTTGAATAAAAAAAAAACATTTTGACCTTAAACCAGAGTGCGGAATCTAGATGGAAGGAACCCAGGACCTGGGGGGCGGAGCCTGGGGGCGGGGCCTGGGGGCGGGGCCTGGGGAGCGAGGATGTTCTCTCAGTGGCAGAAGATCTCCTGGGATCCAGGTGGAACCTTCCCCAGAGCCCCAGGGGAGGTCAGTGGGGAAGCTGATCCAAGGGGGCTTTAAGAAAACCAGGCAGCATCACAGGAGGGTCAGGGTGTGCTGGTGACACCTCTTTGGTGCTCCCCTGAGACTGTGTGACACTGTCTGCCTCCCATCCCCCTCTCTAAAGTGAAAACCAAAATGAAATGAAAAAGTCCGCACTATAACCAGCCAGGGGAAAGGGTGCGATGGGCTGAAGTGCAGGAGAAACCCGGCTCCAGTTTCCAGGTGTCCCCCTCACCGGACTTACAGAGACAGTGATGTGTGACAACGTGTGGGGACTGCTGACAGCAGGGAGGTCCCTTAAGCCTTGATGCCCAGGGTGGTTGTGGGGGCTGGTCACATAAGCAGGCAATGCCCACGAGGCCGATCTCCGTTATCAGCATCCAGCTGCTGCAGGGGTCAGAGTGACAGGGCATGGCCCATGGCCCCCACCGTAAATCACAGAGTTGGCACAGACTATATGGTGGAGCCCAGAGCTCCAGATATGCAAAAAACACTCTTATCAGGTAGCACATCGCAGGAGCCAGTCAGAACTTACTGCACAAGCGTGGATGGCCAGCATCAAAAGTTTAAAGAGAACAGCCCTCAGAAAAGGAAGAAATATGCCCTGGATGATTATAATCATTTCCAAAAGTTTGCTTTGTCTCACGCTTGAATGTTGGCTCCTACAGGCCTCCAAAACACCAACCATGGCTGCCATGACTTTTGCCAGGTCCCCTCACCTTGCCTGGAGCTGGGCCACGCTGGGGGGGAGCAGGGAGGCATCAAATCATCTGTGATCAGATGTGTTACCCTCCAGCTTCGAAGTCACCATGAACCCAGGCTGGTGCTGCAGTGGTGTGTGTGGAGATCTGTGGGCTGCTTGCAGGGTTTATTCCAGCCTGTGCGGTACACAGCAGACAGATGGCGTGTGCAGCCTCTTTCATCCTGCACTTTATAGTCTCTGCAGAACTGTGCTACTCACTGTCTCACCCCCTCCCAGCAAGCCCTCCAGCCTCCTTCCCATCACCCCCAAATAATGCTTATTTTAGCCCTGAGAAAGGTTTCTTTACTAAGTTATGGGCCTCAGCATTTTGCTAAATGGCTTCTATTTGCAAGTTCTTACAGGCAACTCACCAAAGCAACCCATTGTTTTTCTTGTGAATCTTTTAAATATATTTGAACAAACAGAATGAATTTTAAGCAGAACAAAAAGTAACTTTCACCAACTCGTTACTCTCCCTTTCAACAAACGTTCCCACCACATATCTCGTTATTAGAGAAAGCCGTTTTGGAGTGAGATAACAAAAATGCCTATGAGTTTGCCATTGAGTTTATCCTTTCTCTTAAGGAAAGCTTTCTAGAGATGACATGTCATCATTCACACACAACACTGCAGTCACAGAAGTGTCTGGGTTAAGGCCTTTCAGTATCTGTCAAATCACTTTACCTTTTCAGTCTAAAAGTGGGGCCACAGGTTAGCACCAGGCAGAGGTGGCATTTAGCTGGTGTGTAGTGTATGGCGTGTGGGTCAGTGTACGTATGCGTGGTTACTGCCCGTGTCTGCTGATCTTTAAATACTTTGCTCATCACGCTGAGCTCCGTGTGGGAAGTGTGGGCATTGGAAAGCTCTGAGTCATACCCTATTTAGTGGAGCCTATTATAAGTGGATAACAAGATTCTCTTCACCAGAAGTTAGCAGAACAAAAGGCTTCCTTCGCTCCAGGTGTCATCTGCAGGTCCCAGAAGAGAAATAGTTCCAGAGTGCTTCAAGAAATTAATCTTAGAACGTATGACGACCTACTTATCTCCGAGATTTGTTTTAGAAACTTTGTCCACCGCTCACAAAAACGCATTTATCCACAGCATATGTTGCGTAATGAGGAGGAAAGTATCCTCCAGGGCACACTGCTAATCAGGGTTCTAATTTGCAAAGAACAAAAAGATTATGGATAATTCTTCATTGGTGAGGGGAATAATTTCCTGTACCAACATTTCTAAAGCTTATGCCCTGCAGGGTGACAGGTAGACTAAAAAGAAAATTCACACTCAGAAGTGCTTGAAAGAAAGACCCTGGCACCACTGCCAGGTTACACAGTCCCATGCCCTAGACCTTGACTCGGTGGCCCCTCTGTGCATGCTCTTTTCCCAGACCCCAGCATCAAAAGGGATACCCTTGGCTGTGACTACCCCTGGCAGAGGAAAACATGAGCAGGGGAATCCCAGCAGCCTTCATCACGGAGGACCCCAGACACCCATGACCTTATGGAGCTGCTCAGAGCCTAGGCTGCTGCACTGGCTGAAGCCAGAGCCCCTACAGTGCTCCTCTGAGCTGGAGCTGCTACACTTCCTCAGCTTGTGCCCTCTCACCCACCTACGGATGAGGGTCTTTTCCCCACGGAAGCCAGTCCATAAACTCTGTAAGAGGTAACGCCTCCTTCAAATATACAAACATCATGCAGGACTACGAGACAGATAAAAAATCAAAGACACACAATGCCAGCAGAAAAACATAATGATTTCCCAGTAAACAGCTCAGAGAAATAAAGATCTATAAATTACCCAACAGAGAATTCAAAATACTTGTTTTAAAGGAGCTCAGCCCAAGAGAACACAGAAAGGGAATTAAACAAAACCAGTAGAAACAATACATAGACAAAATGAGAAGTTCAACAAAGAGATAGAAATTATTTTTTATTAGAAATTTTCAAATTAGATAGAAATTTTCAAATTAGATAATACAATAAATAAAACTATAAATACCATAGCATTAACAATAGGATCAATCAAGCAGAAGAAAGAATCTCTACACTCTTAGAGATGTCATGTGAAATTATCCAGTCAAGAAAAGAAAACATGAAAAACAACAAAGAGTAAAGAAAACCTACAGGATTTGTGAGACACCACAAAAAGAACCAATATAAGCATTGTGGGAGTCCCAGGAAGAGAAGAGAAAGAGCAGAAAGCTTATGTAAACCTCAGAGATGGTAGGACTTCCTCCAGAGCTGCAGGAGGGCAGTCCTCAATGATCCTTCTTCAGGTGAGGAGGGGTTTGTAGGACCCTTCTGGACCCCTTGTAGGAGGAGGCTGGGGAGGGGGAGCAACTTTAAGCTTTAACCAGAGACTGGCGTCTGCTGGCCAGCCCTGGCTGGACGTGGAGTTGGAAGATGCAGCCACCCCTTAGATCCTTCATCGATGGCCCTCTGTCTGACCCTGGGCCTGACCCGTCAAACCCTGCTGGAACGATCTGTATGCTGCCAAGCCAGTGAGCCCTGTCATTTCTCCCTGTCATTTCTCCAGGGGCATCTTCACTCCGGGCAGTCCTTCCCCTTGCAACTCAACGGTGCACACTCCCAGCAAAGAGATCGAAGTCCCCACTGATCCCCATGGTGATCCCAGACCCTGCTGACAGTGGCCACCAGGAAGTCTTGAACCAGAAACAGGATGACACGTTAAATGGGATGACCCATTAAAACACAGAGACTGTGGTTTCTCTTCTCCCTGAGTTGTTTGTAAGCAGCCTAGTTCGCAAGCACCAGTTGCCGGTGTGGGTCCATGTGGACGAGGGCATGAGGTTAGCGAACAGATGCAGCAGGTTCCCCGCCCCCCAACTGTCCCACAGATGCTCCCAAAGTTTCGTTTTGGAATCTTACGCCAGGACGCACAGTACGCATATCATATTCACAACGAGCAATTGAATGCTGAGCTTGCTCCTAACAGGCATGCACGTTGGTCTGATTTTAAATGGGGCGGAGCCTGGGTGGCACAGGTGCTGCTCTGTTGAAGAGCACAGAACAGAGGCTTTCACGAGAGTCCATGCCTTCAGAGAACAAACGTCTTTTTCCAAGTGGCTGGGAGAATGTCCAGGACAGAAATTCTGTGGAAATAGAATTAAAAAATACTGGTAGGTCTTGAAAATGCTGTTGGCAGCACAACGTCTATTGAATTTCTCTCCTAGGCTTGGAGAGAGGAGCTTGTGCCTCTTCTCTGCCCACCAGCGAAGGCCCTCCCTGGGCTGGGCCCGGAGGAGTGGGCAGAAGGGAGTATTTGAACTTGACTTCCCTGTAGGGCTTGGCCCGACCCAGCGCTCAGGCACATCGCTCCTCTCCTGGGCTGAGACGCCCTCTGGCTGGCGGCTCGGCTCTCCAGAGCAAGCTGTGGGCTCCTCAGATCGTGAAGTCGTGTCCTGATGGAAACAGGAGCAGAGGCTCAGAAACTCGGGCGGGGGGGTGGTGGTGAGGGGACTGCCAAGCAGTTGCCACATTCCAGGTCAGGATTCCCTTTCCCTGAGCCCCAGACCCTTCCGTGCCCGAGGAAGACTATTTCTCGCAGTCTGTCCATCGTTGCCAAGAAGCGACTCGTCTGCTGTGGCTCAGTGCTCAGAAACACACGCAGCGTGAGCCACTTGGAGAAAAGCACCCAGTGAAGGAGGCCAGGGTGAAAGCGCAGCCCCAGGGGAGAATGCGGAGCCGGCCCACCCAGTGGGCACCCCTTGCTCCGATCAGAGCTTCCTGCCAGCAGCCAGGGCAGCTGCTCCAGGGACAGCTCCACGCCCAGGCTGGGCTTGACTCCAGTGACATTCCCTTCTGTGCAAAGCGCTGCTCAGTCTGGCAGGGAGGCTACCGAAGCGTCAGGGTCCTGGGCCTGGGTTTGAAGAGCCCTGGGAAGCATCACCGCAGCGCTCTCCCGTGTCCCTTGGCTCTCGGGAGCTGGCCTCGGATGCCCTCCTCTCTCCCACGCACTGCAGACGCTGCCGGCCAGGGCAGCTTCCCCCCACCCCTTCCAGCACACACCTGGCCCCCCTCCCTCCCTGTGCCACATTATTTATTCAAACTGGCTAGGATTATTTATAGCTCCTCTGTAAGGCAGCGGCCCTCGATTCCCGGGGAAGTGGAACATCGAGGCATTAAACAGCATTTTCAAAAGAAAAACATCCTTTCACAGACTCATGAGGCTGCTGTCCCGATGCGCCTTCCAAAAATAGGCCTCCCGGCCCCCCTGTGGATCTGCCAGGCTGAGAGTGAGAAAGCTCTGAGTCACTTCGCCGCTCTTCCAAATGGTCAGCTTGGGCTCTGCGGCAGCCCTGCACACCCAGGAGAGCCCCGTCTTCCTCCTTGGGCAGACTGGTTCTTCCCACCTGATGGAAACAATGGAGTCTAGGGAAATAACGAAGTGACTGACAAAGCTCCCCTCTCATGCAAGGGACCAGTGATTCTAGACGCTCCATAGCTCTGTTCTCTGTAAGAACCCATTTTATTGTATTCATTATTTTTTCAAGCAGGTAGCAGTTTATAACCATCTTTATTCCATGTGTTTTTTTAAAAAATCCTCACCTGAGGAACTGTTTACTGATTTGAGAGAGAGAGGAAGGGAGAGAGAAAGAGAGAGAGACACTGACGTGAGAACATTGATTAGTTGCCTCCCATACACTCCCCGGTTGGGGATCGAACCCGCAGCCTAGGTATGTGCCTCGACTGGGAGTCGAACCCACACACTTTTGGTGCACGGGACGATGCTCCAACCAGCTGAGCCATCTGGCCAGGGCTCCCTGTGTTTTTGACACCTCTCTACAGGCATCTCAAAATGGCTATCACATCCATCTCCTGAAATAACACTGTTCTCAATGTAGCGGGCAAGCAGCTAACCCATTTTTAAACACCACCTCCTTCATGCTGTAAGCCTTCTGGGAAGGAGCCCAGGCACAGTGAATGATTTGCCCACAGTCTCCCAAATGGGTCTGATGAGCTCCGTCAGAATGCCATGAGCCCAAACGGGTACTCAGGCAAGAGCCAGGGAGCACAGCCAGCCTGGGGCTCGGTGGGTGCCTGCCGGGCAGTGGAAAGGGTGTGCAGGACTTCCGAGAATGTGGGCACTACAGCTAAATGCAACTCTAGGGGCGGGCCACCCTCGACCTCTCCCCACCTTCCTACCAATTTACATGTAACCTCAGGTATCATGCACATGTTCTATAAGCCCAAGGGTCCTCATCACACACACACATGGCATTCCTGTGTTCTGTGAGACAATCCAGGCACGCTGCCTGAGTCCTGGGAAGGACATATCACAGAATTACGAGTGACGAAACTGAGGCCTTGAGGGGCTGAGGGACTTGCCCAAGGTCACACAACCCCAGGACCAGAGGCAGGACTCTCAATTCCCAGCCTGGGCTTTATTTTTTACCACTGATCAATTGATTGATAATTGGCCACCTGACCTTGGGACTTCGGAGTCTACAGAATCCAGTTCAGGACAGCCATGTGGTCACTTGAGGGCTATGGTCAGATGTTCCCTTCACCAAGGCCCTCGCTGTTTTATCAAATGGTGTAGTGTTCTCTGCCACAAGTGGCATGGCCTTGCTCCAGAATCCCAGAGGTCTGCGTTGTGATTCTTCTACCGTGGCAACCATGCTCCACATAGCATCATTCCCACCAGAGATAGCTCTCATATCCAGGCCTCCTCAGTCACATGGCCCAAGAGACAGAGCAGCGTGCGTTGCCACCTGCACCAGCTGCAGAGCCCTGCTCTGCTTCCGGCCCCACCCAAGATCCTGCAGCCTTCCACGCTGCCCAGGAGACGGGTCAGAGTGTGGAATCGTCCCAAGTGGAGGATATGCCGCCTCCAGAACCCCAAGAGGCCTTCCCGGCATCGGACTGAGCCCTCCAATGCTAAGATTTGCTCATCCACCTTAGTTAACATTATGCCACCAATGTATTCCAGTGGACTAATGTGGTATACCGTGGAATATCCACACATCACAGGTCTCTGGGCTGTATTCCGACAGAGGGCAGGTCAGTTAACGTGAGCCTGTGGCCAGACCACGAATGTATGCTGTTGTCTGCCCCGTGTGGATACGAACTGTTTCTGATCCTTCTCCCCAGTACTGTTGGGCCAGAACGCACGCAGCAGGGCCATGCCCCGCACCACACGCTGCAGGTCAGTCCAGCAAAGGTGCCACACTGGACACAGCAGGTGCACTTGGGACTGCCACTTGGTTACGTTTGTGGCTCTGTACTATCGTCAGCCAGGGCCCACCGATGCCTGCAGAGGCCAGATTGGTGGATTATACTGGGCTGTCCCAGAGCCGTCACTTCTACATTTATTACGTTTCTGAAGGCGGCACCCATCTCTGGAATTCTCCATGGAAGGTGGCATTGTTTTTTACTTTCCATCTTGTCCTACATTGATACCTATTACCCTGTAGGTCAGAGGACCAAGCTGAGGGTCCCCTGCCTGCCAATTACCCATTTAAGAACTAGGGAAGTGACTGCAGGGACCCCCAGTATGGTGAGCCAGGGCGCTGGATATCGATGTGGACCCACACCCTGTGTCCAGCATCCTCAAAAGGGCTGAGGATCCCTTTCCTCAACGCACAGTCACCTGAGTGAACGGCTGTAGGTCCCACTGAGGGGAAGGCTGGCGTGGTGGCTAATGTGCCTTTGCCATCTTTTTTCCCGTCACCTTCTCTAGTGGAAAAGTTGCTTAGCCTCTGTTTCTCATTTTCCTCACCTATAAATGGAAGGAATGGAGATAATAACAGCTCACAGAGATGCACATTTCTCACCCTTTGATGTCTCTGTAGCTGAGATGTGCCTTACAGTTGGTGACGTCTCATAAACAACGCCCGCGAGTGCGACACAGGGGGCGTGACCTGGGCCCTTGCACACTCAGTCACAGCTGCACATCTCCCTCACGCTGGAGGAGCCGTGGACCTTGTTGGCACTACCGACACTGAATTTCATGGCCATTTAAAACATCTTCCGAGAGATTACACTTTTTTTTTTTTTGCACTGAAACCAGAAGTCTTCACGGATGGAGAAAGACCCAGAAAGGAGCAGCGGAGTGGAAATTTGATATTAGTGTACGCAGCAGTTGGCGGTATCAACTTAAGCTGAGGGTATGTTTCTGACCTTCTCTGACCCCGTGAGGCTTCAGGTTAGCAACGCCCCAAAGAGGAGGCACCTGCGTGAAGGGTGGAAATGAGGCAGGTGCCGTTACCATCCGGTGGCCCGTTGTGTGGTCGGGTGTTGTCAGGTATGGTGAAAGACCGACACAGAGGCCCTGCAGATTCCAGCTCTTTCTTTGTTTCCCCAGCTCTGCTCTCACCTTATTTCCCTGCCCTTGACCCTGCGGACCAACGGCGGCGCTGGTGGAACCACCCGGCATTCGGCTACAGAGCTGCAGAAGCAGTAGCTGTGCTGGGCTGATAGCTTCCTGCGGACTTCCACACCAGCCCCCGTCCGTGGTCACCCCAGAGCTGTGACTTGCCCCCCTGCACCAGTGTTTCCAGTGCGCGAGGCAGTGCATCTTGACCGGTTCCAGCTCTCCCCTCCGGCCTCTGCCTTCCTCGACGTCTCCCAGGACCATGCAAGGCCATGTTCCGTGCCACTCGGCGGCTCTGTTTTCCTGAGCGAGCCCGACTGGTTCCGGGCAGCACCCCAGCTCCGCAGGAGTGTTCACAGTCCCACGTTTTCTTGCCAAGTAGCAACCAAGCACTTTGCAGGTCCTAAAAGTAATGCCTGCAAAGTACACTTTGAGACGAAACTGAAAAGGGGATAAAGAAGGTATAAACCATTTGTGATCTCACTCCTCAAAATAAGTTTTTAAACAGATATATTCGGTATATTCTTCCAGGATTTTCTAGTTTTTAATAGTGCCATTATAAGGACAATGGCATTTTTAAAAATAAATTTTAAATAAGTTCTAATGTTGCTAAAAAATAAATGCATATGTGTGTGTGTGCATGCACATGTATACACACATTTATATACATATACAATATGTACCTATATATTTATGTATTTTTCAAACAAAAACTATTATCGTCCTGTATGTGCTATTTTGTGGCTGTGGGACTCTGCGTTTTGTTCCTTGTACTATAGGCTGAGCCCTCCCTGAAGGTGACCAGGGCCTCCCGAGATTCCCACTGGGAGATGGCCCAGCCAGGGGCCTCTGTGCCAGGCCCTGCGTGTGGAGGGCACAGGGCTGAGGCCACGAGGGAAAGGCCTCGGAGGCACTGAGTGCCCTTCCACTCGGGACCACGGTGACCCCAGAGAGTAAGCTCCCTCAGTCCAGCTATGGCCGAAGACGGGCCCAGCTACCCAGGGGCCCAGCTGACGGGAGGCACGGGCTCCCCGCTGGAGGGGCAGCAGCAGGTCCTGTAAGCCTCTGTGTCACAAGGTCACAGCGGAGCACCCGGCCGTGAGCAGGAGTAACCACGCCCCTCATCCAAGGGCAAAGCCTGGGGCTGTGAGAAAAGCAGGGGCCCGCTTTGGCTTCCAGAGTGGGGACCCAGAGCCCTGCTTCCTATTGAGGCACCACAGCAAGGGGGTCCCCCAAAACAAAGGCCTCTGCATGCTGGGTAGCCAAAAAAGGGGCAACTCCCTATTTTATGGGCTCAAATCTCTCTCTATCTATATAATATATATATATTTATTATATATATATACTATATATACCATATACTGTACTATAGTATAGTATAATACTATATAGTATATATGTATACTATATATAGTGTGTGTGTATACACACACACCATATATATATATATATATATATATATATATATATATATATATATAGAGAGAGAGAGAGAGAGAGAGAGAGAGAGAGAGAGCAGTCACCTTACCTGTTCCCTGACAGCCCCCCATGCCACTACCCAAGCCTAATAAGATGAGGTGAGGCTTGGGCTAGGGAAGTGTCAAGATTGTCTGTTGCAATTATTAATACAATTTTTAGTATTTTCAGCATGGTATCTCCAAGCCTTAGTGTTCTTGAATAAAAAAAGACAGGCTTGGATGACGTAATATTTAGGGTACTTCTGGCTTCCAAATTCCATAAGTTATGTTCAGATTCTAGTGTTTTTTAGATTTTATTTATTTATTTTTAGAGAGAGGAGAAGGGAAGGAGAAAGACAGTGAGAGAAACATCAATGTGTGGTTGCCTCTTGTGCACCCCCTACTGGGGACTTGGCCTGCAACCCAAGCATGTGCCCTGACTGGGAATCAAACTGGTGACCATTTGCTTTGCAGTCTGGTGCTCAATCCACTGAGCCACACCAGCCAGGGCTCAGATTCAAGTTTTTTAAAAAATGTAAAAGCTGTTGCAGCCAGCAATTAATTCACTTACACACAAAATAAGGAGACCCACACAGAATATGCCTTAGCATGAGTTTGAAACCTTACAGACAACAACCAAAAAATGTGCTTATATTCTACCATGTCCATTTAATCAAAATGTCTGCATACAAATGTCCTGCTTCTGTCCCATTTTGTTGCCAAACCAGCCGTCCTGGACAACGACAGCCCACTGGGCGGACCTGCAGAGGGCCCCTGGGCCTGGCCACAGGGAGCTGTCCGGCCACTGAGCTGTGACTTCGCCTGGAAACCCTGGCTGTCACTTCCTCCCTGCCGGGTTTCTCCAGGACCCCTCCTTATCCTCCCTGAAAAAATCCTACACTCCCACTATATACAATATTGTCTGTTTTCTGGTACCCTGACCCCTGGGGCTTTGCTGATTCTAGAAGGACCACCCCTCCCAGGGTTAGCCACTTCCTAGAGTGATAGAGCACCCCACCTGAGAGCCACCTTCCATGCGCCAGCCAACCAATCAGTGCAGAGTCCACACCCCAGCCACCTCCTCTGTGGTCCTCACACTCCGGGCCACCCTCCCTCTGCCCTAGCCCCCCAGGGCAGGGACCGGACCAGCAGGGACAGCTCCCTGTCTGCTGACCGCCTCCCCGTTCCTTCCCCTCAAACCACGGTAAAGACTTGCTCCATGTTTCCTCATCTCCCTCTGCCTCCCGATCAACCCTGGTGCTGCCCCGTGGGGCTCGTCATGGCAAGTCCCCTCCTCCTGGGACCTGTGAGTGACAAGCTATCCTTTCAATGACATAGTCTCCAGATCTAGTGGCCTTACTATGCCTACATAATAACCAAACCTATCTTAAAACACCCACAGTGCATTCATTCCTCAAATGTTGCCCCCAGCTTTGGCCTAAGCCCTCCCCACCACCTCTGACCGAAGTAGTCCCTCGGTCACAGCACGAGGGACTACCTTCTTTGCCCCTACTTTCTTCCTGTTCCCTGACCGACCTATGTGAGGCGGACACCACAGGCTGGCTCTGTCCCCACATCCCAAGAAGAGCTTTGGACACTGACCTCTGCACTCGGCACCCTGTTGTCTGGGTCTGCCACAGCAATGAACCAGGATGGGCTGCAGTGTCGCCACTCCCGTCTTTAGGGGCGTTCCCCACCCACCGAGTCAGCCTCTTCCTGGAACAGAGGGCCACGTTTCTGCTTCTGCAGCAAGACCGAAGCCCCTTTTCAAGTTCCGGGCAAAAGACGGGCTCCGCATCACCCTTTGCTTGGACAAGGAGGCAACCTCCATGCTCGGCTGCTTCCGTTCACAGGCCTGGACCCTCCACTGGAGCCGCACATCCCAACCCAGCCCTTCTGACAGGCCCACCTGGTGCTTCCCCGACGGTCCCGCTGTCTGCTTCGTGGCCTGGCAGAGCCCACCAGGGGTTCGGGGGCGGCAGCTGCCCATGTCACAAGCCCTTCAAGTTGCCAGGAGGACCGAAGACTCAACCTGTCAGGCCATCGATGAGCCAGTTCCCCCTCCAGAAATGCAGAGTGCCAGGCACAGATTCTAGGAACGTGGCCCCCCAACCTTGGAGGACACGCTCTGCATGTCGATGGCCAGAGGAAGTCCCACCCTCCTGGGTCGTGAGTCAGCCTCCGTGCAGACTTGGGTAACGCCACTGCCTCTGCAGTAACTTTTTCCGCTTCCTGGGGGTCGAGGCGCCGGGCCACTCAAGTCCCACCAGAGTGTCTGCAGCCCTTCGCAGCCCTCAGGCTTCCCTGTCTCGTCTCGTCCCGTCCACGGGGAACAATGGGAAAACAGTGGCGCAGCAGCAGCACAAAGCGATGGCAGATTCTTCTTCCAGAAGAGATGCGTTCTCCAGATGAGCTGGCAAAAAACAAAGAAGAGACAGTCTTTCAGTTCGTTTTTAAATGCCAGTTACTTCACAGTATGAAGGTGGTTTTCCTCACGTGCACCCCAGGGTTTTCTCCAGATCAAAAGAGTAGCGAGTTCTTTATATAATAATGATTACTGTTCCTTTCTATTTGCATAATGATTATAGTTGACAAAGTGTTCTAAATGCGTTCTCTTATTTAATTCTCCCAGAACTAAGGCAGGATTCGTGCTTTATCCCTATTTTATGAACGAGCAGGTTGAGGCTCAGGGAATGAGAGTGGTTATCATTCTCAGCTGAGCATTCATTTTCAGATTAATTAAAATTGCCATCCCATTAAAAAGTGTTGAAATGAGTCCTGGCCAGGTGGCTCACTTGGTTGGAGCATTGTCCCATACACCAAAAGGTTTTGGGTTTGATTCCCAGTCAGGGCCCATGCCTAGGTTGTGGGTTTGATTCCTGGTTGGGGCATGTATAAGAGGCAACCAATTAATGTTTCTCTCTTTCTCAATCTCTCTCCCTCTCTCTCTCTCCCTCTGTCAAATCAATGACTATGTCCTCAAGTGAAGATAAAAAATAATAATTAAATAAAAAATAAAATGAGGTGCAAAACTGCCGTTTTAAAAGGAAAAAAAAAGTGTTGAAATGAAAAACAAGCTCATTTATGGCTTTGTTACAAAGGTCCATGCTGGCTTCCCTCCTTCACTACCCTGTGACTCTGGCAGATTCTGTCCCCAGGACCGCTGCCCCACCGCAGAGGACCACGCACGATGTGGGCGCTGTGTCTGAGAAGGTGGGGAGCAGCCCACGAGGAGGGGTAGGACAAGCGGTGAGCAGATAACCCCCGCCCTGGGGCCGGGTGGGGATGAGGCGCAAGCAGCTGGGGTGCCGTCTACAAAGCGTCTGCTCATTGAAACGCAGAACTTTGGGGAAAACCGCCTGGGAGATACACAACACAAAGCCAGCTCAGCGACAAAGCTGGGTGAGAAAATAAGCCGAGTCCCACTCCGTGTGGGTGTCTTTAGAGTGTTCCCTTGTTACTTGGGGGGAAACCTGTACGCAGAGTGACTCCACGGTGTGTTCACTCAGTCCATCCGCTCGGTGCACACAGCGTCGTGCTCAGGCTACACCGTGCATACCTCCCCCGCCCAAGGTCACAGCGACCCCTGGGAGGGAAAATCCCTGCCCTGGTTGAGGTGCCTCCTGAGCGCTGAAAGGGATGGCCCACCAGGACAGGGGCCAAGGGAAGGGGTCCGGGCCGCGGTCATGTCCTAGGGACCCCTCGCCTTCTCCTCCCAGAACTGCTGCACGTTCAGTTTTGGGAAAGAGTTTGTGTTTTGGCTTCTTTTAGTGGGCAATCCATCACATGGTGAGTCCATGCCACAGGAAGGTGGGCATTTATATTTGTCCTGTCCACACCTCGGGGCATGTCTATTTCCTCCGCCCCTGTGGCTGCACAGGACCCTGGGTGCAGAGAGGGATGGAGACCAGGCTGAAGGAGAGGGTTAACATTCCCGTTTCCCCTGGGAGAAGGGGGCTTTACAAGGCTGATTTCCTGCACCGCAGGCAGCAGCAGGCAGCACTGTGGGTGGGGAGGGAACGCAGCAGGTAGGGCTGGGTCAGCTCGCTCCCCCTCCCACCCTCCCCACCAGCCGAAGGAGAGCAGCTGAGCCTCGGGAAGTAGCAACGCCCTAAATAGAGATGGAATTTCACACATATGCTCTGCAGATTTTCAGAAGAAGAAACAATAAACTGCTTGTGATAACAAGTAGCCTCCCTCGTATTGTTTTCCAGCGCCTGCTGGATTTAACTCCCGGTGCTTCTGGGCTGCTCAAGCGAACGCAGCAGCAGTAACGTGGTGTTAGTGCCTTAAGAGGCTATTGGCCACCCTAGGCAGCAGAGCTGGGGACAAGTTGAGGCCTTTAGCAATTCATGGTCCAAGTTAAATGACAACTGTCATACTGGCGGTACTAGGTCGGGCTATCACAGCAGGGTGCCACGGGCTGGGTGGCTTAAACAACAGAGTTTGATTGTCTCACGATCCTGGAGGCCAGAAGTCCAAGATCCTGTGGAGGGCTTTGTCCTTGGTGTGCCGCTGACCACTTCTCCCTGTGTCAGTATGTGGTTGTCCCTCTGTGTGTGTCTGTGTCCTAATCTGTTCTTGTAAAGACTTGGGTCACGTTTCATTAAAGCCCACCCTGAGGACCCCATTTTAACTTAATCAGGTCTTTAAAGACCTTATCCCTGATACGGCCACATTCTGAAGTACTGGGGATTAGGACTTCAACGTGGGCGTTTTGTGGGTATTCGCACGATTCGGGCCATTCCCACCGTACGCGTGCAGGCGTACTCCAGGGCTGCTGCCTGTTTCCTCGATGCTCTTCTGTGTTCTTTTTTCAGCTGCAAGGCCTTCCAATTTATCCTTCACAATGTAGCTGCATTGCTTCTAATTTTTAAAAAATATGTTTATAGATTTTAGAGAGAGAGAGGAAGGGAGAGAGAAAGAACCACACAGGTGAAAGAGAAACATCGATTGGTTGCATCCCACAACCTAGATGTGTGCCCTGCCTGGGAATCGAACCCCCAGCCTTTTGGTGGACGGGACGATGCTCCAAACACTGACCCACTCTGGCCAGGGCTAGCTGCATTTTTTTAAATGGAAGGGATGTGCCATAATGTACTCTTGGGCTTTTGGTTTGGTTCCAATTCCTCAGATATAAATACAAAGTTTGTATTTCCTCAAACATAAGTACAAGACTTGCTTCTATGTTTGATTAGCTGAACTGGAGCCGCGTGGTAGGGGCTGGCCACTCCCACCCCCTCTGGCGACTGACAATCCTTGGGATAACGCACACCCAGTGGCCTGCACTGCAGCTCACCCCCTTCCATCTCCCCCTCTGTCTGATCGGGTGTAGACCTCAGGGTCTGCTCCCGGGGGCCTCTCAGAGTCCTGCCTCCAACAGCCAGGACCAGCCATGGAAGCATCTGAAGAGCTTTTGTGACAAAGGGGTGCAAAGGGGTGCATCCCTTCCATCCCCCAGACACACTCTCCATCCCCCAGGGCAGACGAGCCGCCCATGGTCACCGGGACCCTGTCCCACACTGCCTGCTCCTGGGAGGGCAGAGCAGCAGGTGCCACGCCTAGGAGACGTGTTCAAAACCAACTGGGAAAATACATTTTCTTTATGACGTAGGTGCCACGTGAAATACATGTTAGCAGCACAGCACATTTTACCATTTGATTTGAACCCTGTACATCATCTGTTTGCATCCTACCGTCAGGCCCAGGATTCTAGAACGCCATTCCAGCTGACTTTTTCTGAGGCAACAACTCCAGAAGGTTGTCCTGGCGTGTTTCCTGCCCGAGATAGCACTGCTAATGAGCACTTACCATCTACGCCACTGACGTGACCAGTCTAAGGATGGTGAGGATCCTCACATATCAGCCAGTTCTTCTGATAGTAGCTTTGGGCGGGGGTCGAGCACTCTGACTTGTGTGGCTTTTCACTCCCCTCTCTCTCCACAATTCCAACTCTCCTCTCACCCCACCATCAGCTCTTCCTGATAAAGGAGATAGACTCACACGTGCAGGGTGACGCCCTGGGCTTCTCCCTCCTCTGGCGGCCTGTCTTCCGGCCACTCTACTCCGCCTCTCCTGCCTTGAGGCTTCTGCAGCCCAGCCTCTTCCTGCTCTCCTGGGTCCCCAGATGCAAAGGCTGCCAACCCAGTGCAGGACCTGGGCTCTCCCCAGCCCCAGCCGTGCCGAGAGGCGGGGAAGCGTGTTCATCCCCGGGCTCAGGGCTTCCCTTGCTCCACTGGCCACTGCCGCTCGCACAGGATGGCCCAGTCAAGCATCTTTTTGGCACAGCCCCAACACAGTCACCGTAATTCCTCCAGCCCCCAACACGGATCAGCATAGCTTGATTAAACATATCCATTTAAAGTAAAAGCCTCATTAATATCCGGGGTTGTAAGCCTATTTCTTATGGTTAACTGCGTGCCTTATTATTTTATTTGATTTATTCCTCTGCCCAGTTCCCATCATAAGATCTCCTTTCCACTTAATTTAGCATCCCAACTAAATACGTCTGTCTCATCAGATGTACACAGGCTCGAAGAGCGGCAAGTCCGGAGGGGCCCCCAGCCACACTCTTTCCACCCGGGACATTTTGAGCCTGGGAAGAGGAGGAAAATGACACAGAACACAAATGAACACATAAAGCCTTGTTTTCTCTATGGGCCTCGAGGGAAAATGTCCTAAATGCATCAAATTCAAGTTGAATGTTCAGTTCTACCCCGGGCTCAGCCGTCTCCCAGGGACCTTCGATGGCACGCTCACGGCAACATGGGACAATCTTCCCCCAGAGCGAGGGTGACAGTGATGGCGAGAGTGGTGTTGGGGGGGACAGTGATGGTGATGATGATCCTCGTATTCTAGTACGATGCATACTGTTGAAATCGCCTCTACAAGGTAACAAATGACCTGTGTCCTCTTGGTCAGGGTACAGTGCTCTTTCTACCTCCCCCTGGAGGCCTAGTGGTCTTGAACTTCTTTGGGAAACAGCCCTGACCTGGGCACTGTCCTGGGTGGCCTTCTCCACCTAATTCCAGATTTCACAGTTTTCCAGATAAGAACGGAGCTCAAGAAAATTGTCAGGTCTGCGCTGCTCCCCTGTTAGTTGCTAGAGCAGTGACTCTCCAGATTATGGGTTGGTGGGCACAGAGTACTGTCTCCAATTAAACGTGAAGCCCTGACCCCGCCTTCCCGCTGGGAGGTTCTGATTCTCTTCCCCTGGGAGCAGCTCCCTTCCCTGCAATCTAAGAATGACGGCCGTGGGAGCACCGTTGCAGGGATGACCTCCAGGTGTGCTGGCCGCACTTGGGAGGGCTCCGCAGGGGGTGGCAGGGTGCCTGTGCAGGAGTGTCTGGTCTTTGTCCTTGCCCTTGCACTCTCTAAGACACATTGGGGGAAATGCGTAGGAAATCAACGTTCGCACAGCTCAGCTCTTCTGATGCAGATGCTGAGACAGGCACCAAAAGCCTACATTCTCCAGGAAGGGTGGGGCACGGCTGAATCTCTTTCTCCCCACAACTCAATGCCGCCCAGATCTAGGTAAACGGGTGCCTCTCCTCCGTGTTGTTGAGCTGTGGCATGGTTACATGGCATGGCCTGGAGACAGAGTAGCAAATGGGGTGACTCGAAAGGAGCTGGGGTGGCAGGTGGGTTTCAGTGGGGGAGGGGAGTCGCCAAAAATGCACGGATTATCATTCTGGCAGCGGGATTTGTGGATGATTGAATGTTGCAAAATGAGTTGACTCGGGATTACTGCAGGATGAATTCATACTAATTTACCTGCATTTAAAATACATCGTAGGTGGGAGGGGCAGGGTGGAGTGGCAGAGGGCACCCTGCAGCCCCCACCCCATGCCGAGGTGACAGTTTCTCCTCGTGGCGCCAGGGCCCTGCTGATAAATACGCACGGTTGCAGACCGTATTTCTTCACACGGTTTTTTTGCTGTCCCGTCAGAATTGAAGCGCGTGCATTGAATCCCCTCACAGGTGTGGGTTCCATCCATCATGTGTGATGTGGCAGGAAAAACGGTGAGACTCGCTGCTCTGGAGAACTTCCGAAGGCTCCGTCTGGCCTGCAGTGGGGGAGGGGCTCGGAGCTGTGTCTCCGTAGGCCTTTACAAAGGATTTAGGCCGATGGTCCCTGCAACTAAATGGAGAAGGGCACCGATGGAGATTTGGGGGGTGCTGGGGCCCCAAAGCTACCCTCACTGCTCCACTAACTGAAGGTCTCCAAAGCCAGAGGGTGCCGTGAATTGTCTGCCATCTGACCCAAGTGGACGGTAAGTTTACTCTGCCCAAGAAAGCACACTAAGCCAAGGAGGTGCAGGATTTTGCCCAAGAGGAACTTGACCCTAATGAAGTGGCACAAATCCTACGTTCCCATCCGATTACCCTCTGCCCACAACCTCTCCGTCCCATGCCCTGGCACCTCTGGTGGCTGCCAGTGTATCCACCTGTTCCAACACCTGCCTGCCGTCCTGAACGGGCCTCCTGGCCTGGCCTCCGTCACATAACCAGCAGCAGACCCCCATTAGAGACCCAGCGTTGGCCAGCATCGTTGTTGCTATGGTGACAGTCACCCATGAACACGTTAAGTGAAAAATAGCCACATCTCAGCAGGTGGATAGCCCTAGCCTGACATACCAGTATTGGTTTATGAAGTTTTCTAGTTTTCCCTAAGACTTTTAAAATTAGGAACCCATATGTAGCCGCTAAGAACACAATTTCCCTAGCAACCAGAGAATGCTATTTCCTCTGGTTGGGGAGGCTAAAAATAACACTGCATGTGTACTGTAACCAACTAGGACCTTTAAGTTCTCTTCTGTAACATCTGTCTGGTTACTGCAGATGCCTAACTCCCAAAATCTCATATAGAGGTAGCCTTTTTTTTTACATTTTTTAAAGATTTTATTTATTTATTTTTAGAGAGGAAAGAGAGGGAGAAAGAGAGAGAGAGAGAAACATCACTGTGTGGTTGCTGGGGGTCATGGCCTGCAAACCAGGTATATACCCTGACTGGGAATCAAACCTGTGACACTTTGGTTCGCAGCCCGAGCTCGATCCACTGAGCTACGCCAGCCAGGAGAGGTAGCCTTTTTTTTAAAAAAAGATTTTTATTTATTTATTTTTAGAGAGAGGGGGAGGGAGGGAGAAAGAGAGGGAGAGAAACATCGATGTGTTGTTGTGTCTCACGTGCCCCTACTGGGTACCTGGCCTGCAACCCAGGCAGGTGCCCCGACTGGGAATTGAACCAGCAACCCTTTGCTTCGAAGGTTGGCACTCAGTCCACTGAGCCACACCAGCCAGGGCTATAGGTAAGCTTTCTAAGGCACAAATGTGATTTGGTTTCATAGAATCATTCAGACCTCCCCTTTGACTACATGCGGAAATTCATAGCCAGCTTGGTCCTTATGAGCCAGGGCAGGACTCCCTTCCCACCCCTCCCCTGCACAATGCCGATATTCTAGACATAGGCAATTACCCAAGATTCTCTGACCAAACCATGTGCCTGCCTGCCTCTCTCCCGCCCTCCCTTTCTTCCTTTTCATATAATTAACATACAATAAAATAAAAAGATCTTAAGTAATAGGTTTAATTAGTTTTGACAATTGTATGTGCAGGGCAAAACACAGAATATTTTCCTCCCTCTAGAAAGTTCTCTCATGCACCTTTGCAATCAATCTACCATCCCTCAGCCCATTTTCTGACACATATTGATTAGTTTTGTCTGTTCTGGAACTTCATAAATGGAATCATAGAACGTCTTGTGCATTTCATTGTGTGAATATGTCACCATTTTTAAATCTTCTTTTCTGTTGATAGACATTTGAACTGCTTTCAGTTTGAGTTACCATGAATAAGGCTCTTAAATACGTCTGTGTGAGTCTTTTTGTGAACAATCGTTTTTTATTTCTCTTGGGCGAATACCTAGGAGTCGACGTGCTTGGTCAGGGGGCGGCCACAAGTCTACCTTGACTAGAAACTGTCAGACAGTTTTCCTAACTGGGCTGTACCTTTCCGACTCGACCATCATCGTGTACGGGAGCTCCAGTTGCTCCGCCTCCTCACTAGCATTTGGTGTCGTCAGTGTTTTTTCCTTATTTTACTGTTCTAATGGGTATACAGTAGTATCTCATCATGGTTTTAACTTGCACTTCTCTGACAACTAATGATATGAGCATATTTTCATGTACTTACTTAATGGTCATGGGCATATCATTCTTTATGAAGTGCCTGTCAGTTTTTGCCCATTTAAAGATTGGGTTGTTGCCCTGGCCGGTGTGGCTCAGTTGGCTGGAGCATCATCCTATAAACGGAAAGGTCGTGGATTCGATTCCCAGTGAAAGCATACGATGAGGTTGCAGGTTCGGTCCCAGGTAGGCACACGAAATAAGGCAGCCCATCAATGATTCTCTCTCTCCCATCGCTGTTTCTCTTCCTCTCTCTCTACGATCACTGAGTATGTCCTCGAGTGAAGATCAAAATATGGGGTTATTTATCTTTTTATTAATAACATATTCTCAATGCAACTATTTTATCAGATACATGCTCTTCAGTTTTTCCCTGCCTGTGGTTTGCCCATTCACTTTCTTTTTTTAATTGTCATGAAGTCCAATTTATCAGTTATTTTTCTTTTACAGTTAGTCATTTTTGTGCCTTGTCTCAAAAATCTATATCTAACTGAGGGTTGAAAAGACTTTCTCTATTTTCCTCTAGAAGATTTATGATTCTGCTTTTTTTATGTTGACTTTTGATTCATCTCAAATTATTTTTTATGTATAAAGCTGAGGCATTTCCAGCACTGTTTGTTAAAGAGATTTTCCTCTACCCAGCGAGTTATTTTGGTGTCCTTGCCGAAAGTAAGCCGGCTGTGAAGATGTGGGTGTGTGTGTCTGCACTTTTTCTTCTGTTCCGTCGGCCTATGTGTCTACCCTCGTGCAACACCACCTCACCGGCTCCATTATTGTGCTTTTTCAACGTAGTTTTGGCACTCCTGAGTCCTCTGAATTTCCATCAGAACTTTAGAATTAGCTTTTCTCTCTCTTCCCAAAGAGTCTGCTGGAATTCGGGTTGGCATTGTATTGGAGCTATAGCTCAGTGTAGAGCGAATGGACATCTGAACACATTGAACTTTTTAATTTATGAATATGGTATGTCTCTTCACGTATTTGTGTCTTCTTTAGTTCCTCTCAATAATGCTTGTGGTTTTCAGGGTAAAAATCTTGCACATCTTTAATTAGATTTACTCCTAAATATGTAATTTTAAAAAATGCTATATAAGCCCTGGCTGGCGTAGCTCAGTGGATTGAGCACAGGCCGAGAACCAAAGCATCGCGGGTTCAATTCCCAGTCAGGGCACATGCCTGGGTTGCAGGCCACGACCCCCAGCAACCGCACATTGATGTTTCTCTCTCTCTTTCTCCCTCCCTTCCCTCTCTAAAAATAAAGAAATAAAATCTTTAAAAAATGCTATCATAAAGAGTACCATTTTATTTTTTTAATAGAAGGAAGTTATTTCTTACCTCACCTGTGTACTTTTGCATGTGCAATTCCTGACACAGGGACTGCCTTTCTCACTCCATTGAGCTATGCCAGCCAGGGCTAGGGAACGCCTTTTTCCTTGTCTGCCTGCCTGCCCGCTACCCCTCCTTCCAAGTACCACCCTCTACAGGAAACCCCTCTGTGTTTGTCTAGCCTGTGACATCTCATCTCTGTATGGCAATGAAGTTCTGCTTGGGTCCATGTCCATGAAAAGATCCTGCCCTGTGTAACTATTTGTTTATTGTCTGTCTTTTAACCAGACCTTGAGTTCTTTGAGGGCAGGGTCTGTGTCTTCAATTTCTGTTCACAATAACTCTTAAATGAAAGGGTCAGTAGGTAATCCTACAAGCCGAACAGGGACATCTTGGAGTCGTAAGAAATCTCAGATGCCATCATGTCCAATTCTCTGCATGAAACTCCACTGTACGTGTCCAGAAGGCCATGGACACGTTTTGCCTGTGGCTTGCCTGCCGCTGCTTGTATCCCTTAGCCTTGACCGGGACGAAGAGGCTTCCTGTGGAATCAAGAAACATTCCGCCTTCCCTACTCGAGTTGTAAGGACTAGAGTCCAAGCTACTTGGCTAATATTTTCCTCCTGTGTTCCTCAGTTTTAGGCACAGTTAAAACACTCCCACTTCTTAGCTATTAAACATGTCCAATTGGCACGTCTCAGGTTTTAGAATATGTTTCTAATTCACATGGAAGAGTTACATGACTTTTGATATTCATACAAGTTCTAGGTCATGTGTAATCACATGTTGATACATTGTAGCTGCATGAAACTTTTCGCCCTGCCACTCATCAGGTGTCTACTTCTGTCTCCTTGTTCATAAGGAGACACGTACGGACGCGCTTATTGTACAAATCCCACAATTGGCCTTATTGTTTTAAGCAATTCTCATTTTAATATCATATACGCTATGTGCTCAAATTTTCCATCTTTCCCAGCATAGTAACAAAGTGATGAGCAAAACCGGCCACCACGACCATGGGGTTAAACAGCGCACACTCAGTCCGAGAGCCATGCTCAGGGAGCCGTTTTCTTGAAGAAACAACTCTACGAGAAAGAACGTGGGGATAGAGGTCATTCTAAAAGTTCCAGACTGATGCACCACTCTGGACCTGCAGTGGCTTTTGCAGCCTGCCAGCAGCCCTGGGGACATAACAGGCTCCCACTGTCCCCTTCCTCTCCTTTTCCAAGTTGGGAGCCACCTCCCCTCTGTCATTGCTTCTGCTGCTCCTGCCTCACGTGGCCTTTTCTTGGGCCTGTCACGTTCAGAAGCCCCGAGAGAGAATAGGATTGTCTCAGTAAGACACCATCATCCAACGTGGGTTGAATTGTCTTAGACACCTGACCTCCAGTCACAGGTGAGCCTATTAAGTAACTGGCTTTGGGAACAGCACCTACCAGGGTCCAATTACTTGTGACCAGGTGCTGGGGTCACATGTACCAGACATTAAGGCATAAAAGCTGGAGCTCCCTGACTCTTGGTGTGTGTGTGTGGGCGAGGGGGGGGGACGTAGTGATTAAACAGGCTAGTTCAGGCTTTTCCTGGGCAAAGTTGGTCATAAATTTTCCCCAATGGTAACCTCTCCCCATCATTGCTTCTGCTAACAAATAGCCCCTCTCCCGACACACTAACATTTGTTTTTTAATCCTCACCTGAGGACGTGCTTGTTGATTTTAGAGAGAGGGGAAGGGAGGGAGAAAGAGACGGAGAAAAATATCATCTGGTTGCCTTTTGTACACACTCTGACTGGGGATGGAGCCCACAGCCCAGGCACATGGTCTGACTGGGAATCAAACTGGTGACCCTTTGGTTTGCAGGACGACACCCAACCAACTGAGCCACACTGGCCAGTGCTAACACACTAACAGTTAAGCAGGGCAGCCCCTGCTGGAGAGAGTCATCTGAATCTAAGTGAGTTTCTGGTGTGGGGGCCTGTCCTCTGCCTTAAAAGGACACGGTCCATCCCAGGATTCATCATCCCAGCAGAACTGAGACATTTATGCTGCTCTCCTCCCACTCTTTGTCACAATGGAGTGTGGACATCGTAACAAAGGGCTTGTCATCAGGATCAAGTGAAAAAGAGGCGGAGGCGTGCATTCGGGTCCGCTCGTTCCGGGCATGGGATTTCTGCTGGTCTGCATTCTGCACACCCTTTCAAACATTCACATTGCCGCGATTCCACAGATAATTACCTAGTGACGATCCAGTGAGCATTTTGTACAGCCTCTGTTTTCACACGGGTTCATTCTTAGGATACCACATGATGTAGCTATCAGTACGGCTGGGGGCGTAGACGTGAGAACCAAACCGACGAGAAGAACCATTGAGTGACTTGTCTGAGGTGTTACAGCTGGAAAGTGAAACCAAAATGTAAACCACAAGGCCATGGGAGGTCCCAGGGTAAAGCAGTGCCAATCATGGCCTCCTCAAGATATTTCTAACAGTTGGGGGTTTTTATTTCTGTGTGTGTGTGTGTGTGTGTGTTGGTGAGGCTTTCTTTCTTAGTGGGTTTGCAAGGCTGAGGAATGATCTCGAAAGAGTGTGCAATGAGAGATGCAGTGTGTATGTGGATGTGACCTTGGAGGGTGAGATGGGAGGCAATCACATCGTTGGCATCTCATTTCAATAGATCATGTGCTTGCCCTGACTGGTGTGGCTCAGTTGGTTGGGCGTCGTCCCACAAAGCAAAGGGTCGCTGGTTCAATTCCTGGTCAGGACACCTGCCAGGGTTTCGGGTTCAGTCTCCAGTTGGGGTGTGTACAGGAGGCAACCGATTGATGTTTCTCTCTCACATCGATGTTTCTCTCCCTCTCTTTCTCCCTCCTTCCCCCCTCTCTAAAATATAGATATATAAAATCTTTAAAATAAATAAATAAATAGATCGTGTTCTTTGTAAAGCATATGATTGTTTAACCACTATGCTATACACCTGAAACTAATCCGAAATAATGCTGAATGTCAACTGAGACTGAAAAGTAAAATTTAATAAATAAGCAAATAAATAACTAGATCGTGTTTCCCACAAAGGGATGTGGCATAGTCATGAAAGCAGATGCCATTTTCCACGAACTGAAGCTAGTTTTGGGCCCCTGGGAATCCTTCAGAAATTTGCACCGGCTTTCTCTGTCTCACGAATGAGACTCTGTGCACAGGACAATTAACACAGCCCGGGTCTCCACCTGCGGTCGTGAGGAACTGCAGCTTCCTGGCGTCTGAGGCAGGCTGTTTACATAAGGGGAGAAAACATGCGACATTAGCCAAGTTTGTTCCTGGCAGGTTTCCCCCTTTTCTGTGTGTGTATTGAAAACCCTTGGGCCAAAACATTTTATGGCTATCTCAGCCCAGATCTTTCTCATCTCCATTGGATGGCTTGTGCTTCATAGAAAAAAAAAATCACAGGCAATTGTGATTAGAGTGCAGCTTCATCTGCATTGCAAATGAGCCCCATCCATTTGGGTTCTCATAATATTTGGGGATAGATAAATCATGCTGTCCAAGTTGTGAATGGCTGTGATGCTGAGTCCCAGGAGAGAGGGTGGCTATGGGACTCCAGTGCCCTGAGCTATTCTTGGGTGCTGAGGTGTTGTTTCATGGGCTCATTATACACCTGGAATTATCATCTTCGGAAAATTCCAAAATGGTCCCAAAAGGTTCAGCACTGAGCTGAAGGCACTACGTCACGTAATCTTACCCCTCACCGGAGAGCAGCCCTTCTTTTCCTTGGGAAAAGCTCTTAGAAAAATACATCCTCCAATTGCATGACAGGCAACACACCAGAAACGCCACCACTTGTAATTTATTATTAATTGGTAATTATTGCTTTGGTTGTCACCTCAGAGACCTGTCAGGGAGGAGAGGGGGAGCATGAGCACTTTCCTCTGAGTCACCGCAGGGTTCCTGTCAAAACCAAAGCCAGACTTTCCCATCTGGCAGTAAGGCAGTGTGGGCACCCGGCCCAATGCTTCTGAGACACGTGACTCCATCGTTGAACGACTGTTCCCTTTGAAATGCCTTCTTGGATGGCACCGAAGTAAGAACCCCACAGAGTCGCAAAATGAAGCACAACCTTGGACCTTTGGAGTTAAGCAAGCACAGAGCTAGCCTTCCGTTTGAAGGTTTCTGCTGAAACCGGAGCACCGGAGCTTCTCAGGTGGTGAGTACACAGGTGTGCGAGGCCGAGTTAAAATCCCAGGGGCCACCCCTAGTTGAGGAATCTGATGCAGACTACCTGCACGAGACGGGGACCCCAGTGGGTGTGAGAGTGAACTTGAAAGGAACCCTAATGTGCAGAAGGTAAAGCAAGGAAACTTACCTGTCTAGGCTTGGTGCTGAGGAAGAGAAAAAACATTTCCTTGAGAATGCTTCATGGTGTGGTCACAGGTTGGTAGGACCTTCAGGCTACTGAGAAAAAAGCGAACGTAAACCCTTTCTGAATGAACTCCACAGTAGCCCAGGACTCAAAGAATTTCCAGACCTAATGGTCCAAGGAAATAAGCTCTTCGTAGCACAAGTCACAAAACCCACAGGGAAGCAGGTACCATGTGTGAGAACCAGCAGACTCAACAGACAGAAGAAATACATCCTCAGAAACACCTGAAAACATGCGCTAGGAACAATAGATCACATTCAATGACTATGAAGATATGTTTTAAAGAACAATCAAAATTAAACAGCAATAAATAAAATGAAAACTCAGTGGATGGATGAACCAGCAGATCAGATATGGCTAAAAATAAATTTAGTACACTTGGAGACAGGTCAAAAACACTTTCCAGAATGCAGCTTGGAGAGACAAAGAGAAACAATGTGAAAGAAGAGACAGGGAACAGAGAGGCTATAATGACAGAGTACGACATGTCTTCGCTAAGTGTCACCATGAGATACGGAGGACAAGCCATGTTTTAGAAGATGATAGATGAAAAATTTTCCACAACTATGGAAGGACACCAAGTTCAGATGCAAGGAACCTGGTGAGCTCTGCAATGATAGCAGATGGATGACCTGTTAAAAAAGAAAAACAAATGGTAAGCAAAGAAATGGATGAATGTGTAGGTACATCTAATATACATTTGTAAAATTATACAAATAGTACTTGATTTATAGCTCAAAACAGTGCAATGTTCAAATTCTGGACAATGTAAAATGTAAGTTGGAAAGGTCTGGGTTAATACTAAAGTTTTTTAAAATCTTGTATTGTGCAAGAGGAGGTTAATGACACTGTTTAATTTTAGTCTTTGTAAGCTACTTACATGTATTCGAAGATCTAGGGCAGCTGTCATAAGACTAGAAACCACTCTAAAAAGTAGAAACGGTAAATGGCTATTTATTGCAGCACTATGTATAACAGCAAAAGACTAAAAACAACTGTATGCTAATCAGTGCGTGACAGGTTGAATAAGCTATGATACATCTTTGCAGTGAAGTTCTATAAGAGAGAAAGAAAATATAATTCTGGAAACCAAGTGGACAGAAAAAAATGAAATGAGGGGGTAGGAAACCCTTAATCAGTCCAAAAGAAGGCCAAAAAGGAGGGGGAAAATATACACATACTGTGAAATTATAGTAATGAATCCAAACCCAGTGTAGCAGAGACTATAATAACTGTGAGGAACAACCCTGCAGTTAGGAGGAGAGAGTGGGAGGCTGAGCTAATAGGATCTGTGTATGTGCTGATTACAAGAGGTACACCTAAAACGTGATTCTTAAATGGCTGAAAATTCATGATTGGAAAAATATGTACCAGGTGAATATCAACCCCCTAGAAGTTGATAAATAAGCTCTAAAGAAAATAAAATTTTGTTATGGATTTGCTAGAGATTAAGATAATGATGGAAGTCCTTTTTACATTTTTTTGTTTAGATTTTATTTATTTATTTTTAGAGAGAGGGGAAGGGAGGGAGAAAGAGAGGGAGAGAAACGTCAATGTATGGTTGCCTCTCACCTGCCCCCTACTGGGGACCTGGGCTGCAGCCCAGGCATGTGCCCTGACAGGGAATCAAACTGACAACCCTTTGGTTTGAAGGCCAGCACTCAATCCACTGAGCCACGCCAGCCAGGGCAAATGATGGAAGTCTTAATGGATAAGAATGAACTCGTAAGAAATTATTGTAACACTTAACTTCAAAGTACCTAAATCAAAAATGGACTTATCTGAAAGAAGAAATACAAACATTCATCTTATAGTAGGAGATTCAAATGCTCTCTTTATAAGTAACTCAGTTGACAAAATAGAATTGGTAAATCAAGCAACTCAAATATTAATAAGTACACAGATGATGTCTATAGCATTACAGTTTAAAATGAGAGAGAACACATCCTTTTCTAGCACATGATGAAATCTATCCATCTTCTGGGGTATAAAGCCAACCGCGTCAAACTCGCTGGGTTGCCATTGTATTGGAAATGACCACAATGCAGTTACGCTAGAGAACATTCAAAACAGCAGCAAGAAAAACAGGGAGAAAATTACACATTTCAACGTTAAAAATAAACTTTGAAACTGCTCATTGGTCCCAGAAGAATTATAATGAGGATGGGAAAATAAGTAGACTTAAAAGGAATAACAGTGTTGTGTATCAAACTTGCAGGTGGCCGAAACAGCAGTTTACTAAGCTTAGGCATTAACCTTGGAAAAAATGAATGCCTGCGAAGAAAGGAGGTAAGCATCCAATTTAACCTGAAGAACACAGTGGACTCAATCCAGAGACAGTCAAAGGAATGACAAAGCAGATGGTAACAGTAAAGTGACTCACTGGCCCAGCACTTGCCTTCTGCTGATGGCCCGGTCCCTAACAGGCCCCGGGACCACTACCCGTCTGTGGCCCCAGGGGTTGGGGACCCTGTGCTAGAATGAGCAGTAGGCAAGAAAAAGAAAACATATAAATACATGAAAGGAGAAGTAAAACTGTCATTATTTGCTAATGACGTGATTGTATAAATAGGAAATTTCAAAGAAGCCACTGGTAAGTTATTTTAATTAGTAAGAGGATGTAACAAGATTGCTGTATAAAAATCAATACACAAAATTCCTCAGTGGAAGGGGATTTTACAAAACATAACCAAAACATGCACTTACCTTTTGATAATGCAATCCTGTTTCTATGGATATATCTCAAAGGTAACATAATGAAAAAAAAGTATGGGCAAGAGTATTCATTGAGACCCTCTTTGTAGTAGCGAAAGGATGGAAACAGCCCAATTGTCCACAAGCCAGAAGCTCATGGGGGGTTGAATGAACTGGCTGTGTAGGATATTCTGCACATTTGACTAGCCTGCAGTTAAAAAAGGCGTGAGGGTTGCCTCTATATCCCGCTGTGGAATATGTCTCTATACTCTGCTGAAAGCAAGATGGAGTAAGTGTGTACATTATGTTAACATTGGGCAGGGATGAATACATGGATATGTCAGTTTATATAAAAAATAGACCAAGAAAGGATAACTTAAAAAAAAAAGTAGAATTGTTATCTCTAAGGAGAAGAAAGGAAGAGGATCAAAAAGGGGAAAGATAAAAACTCAACCTCTCGGAACACAAGTGGTTTTGTAGAGTTAAATGTAAAATTATGTAGATGTTTTACATAGTTATAAAGCAAAATTACATATTAATCCCTAAACATCAAAAGCAAAATAAAACCAACTAACTGTATATTGAGTTTCTGGCACCACCTCCTAGAGAAAATTATTCTAATTAACTTTAAAACATAGTCATTTGATGATGCATTTCTAGGGAAACATATTCTAAGAACTGTAAAATAGGCAATCACATTGTTAGTAATAATATTTCTATGGGCGTCCTGGATCTAATATGGATGGGGGAGAGCGTGGAGAAGAAGCAAATAAATAATTATGTCAATGCAGTGAGGAACTAAGATTTCAACGTCAAATATAAAATTACAGAAGTTTATATACTCATAATATACTGAATAGTTCATATTTTTAAAATGCCTATTTCTTAGCTCAGTCTCCTGAAGAGCCTTGAACCAATGACGAACCCACTAGTGCCAGACAAAGGGCCTTACATGCCATTTCCCATTACTGGAACCAGGGCTTCTTGGAGAAAGGACTGCATCCAGGAAGTATCCAAGAGGCGACCGCACCAGACGGCAAGAAAGCTGCCAGATGGCCGGGTTGTATAAAGTGAACTCAGAAGCCTGTCGATGAGACACCCAGGGCCCAAAGGAGAGGCAGATGGAGCATTACTAAAAATAGTAACAGCTATGGATTTATACCCATCACATATCTGTAAGTCCAGGAACTACTGATGGTAAAAACAAACATTCCAAAAATCTCTTCATTGGTCACTTTTAAGGAAACTAGGAAACCAACCCAATATTTTAAAAAATGACTAAATAAAAAGAATCAAAAGTTTATATTATCTTTTTGTGTATGAACTGTTCCTCAAAGCAAACAAATAATGGATGAGAAACAAAGTCATCTCATGCTTTAAAATGAAGGAATAATGAAATTAGAATATCATGTGTTTTGGGCCCCCAGCGATCATCGGTGGTTGCTAACCTCACGGAAAGACAGGCGACTACGTGTTACGCATCTCAGGGCGGAACTAGCGTACTGATACCTGTGCTGCTATTCCGCCCTCCTCCCTCCCAGAGAACAGAACCTGAGTCAGAGCAGGCCTTAGAGCTCTCAGTTCAGAGGTTACAGGGAGAGAGGGGCATACTGGTAGCACAGACGCAATTAGCAAAAGCCAAACCGTGGTCAACCACAAAGGACAAATGACCTACTTTCTGCAACAGATAAAACTGTAAGAAAAAAAGAGGCGGAGGAAACAGAGGGTCGGAGAGCAGCAACTCCACAAGTTCATCGACGTTCCAGATCCCTTCAACCCCCCTGGTCTGCTCTCCTCACTGTGAGACTGATGCAGTCATGGACAAGAGACGGCTGCTAAGGCTCCAGATACTGTGCCCACACCCAGGAAGGAAGAGGGGGAAAGAGCCAAAGCCTTGAGAGCCTTTCTTTGATTTAGGAAGGGCAGCTCCGTTTGGGGTCTCCCAACCACAACTCAAGCAGAATTAGGTCTCCCGGAACCTCCAGCTACAAAGTACTTAAGAGAGATGCCTGTGTTTAACTGGGCACATTGTCTCAAACAAACGTGGGGTTAGGTTAGGTATGAAGAAGAGGGGGTGGATATGAAGGGGCAGGCAGCCCCGGTCTCCGGCACAGATGGATGTCTGCTGTCCGAGAGACACCGCTCCAGCTGATGAGACGGAGAGATACTGGGGTCCAGATCACAGCTCACAGCCTGGAACAGTGGGACATTCCTGACTCGTCAGGAAATCTGTGGCCATGTTCTCCTTAGCACAGTACCCGACCAAGGTAGCTAACCAGCTGGCTTACCATGCGACAATGTGTGCAGTCCCAAACTGGGGTCCTCTCTTTTCCTCCTCCCAACTTCTTTGTCCTGATGCCATTAACCTCAAGGAATTATCTTGAAAACTTTACAAATTCAGTTTGCTGCTTTCTAGACATTGACTTCTGTATATAAAGGCCTTTTCACTTTTTAAAGATGTCATATAATAGAAGTATGAGATCCCTTTTCTTATGGCTTACTTTCTTTCTACTGTAATAGAAGACTTAGAATCTCTAGCTATGACTAGTCAAATATCTATGTCAGAAAATTAAGCCAAAGTCAAGAAAGTTATTTCTTCACGTCTCTCCTTATCTTCCTTCTATCCATAAAAGGAAAGAGGATTTTAAAGAATGAACACCTTTTTTGGAGCATATTATGATTTGAATTGTGTCCCTGAGAAAGATACGTGGAAGTCCCTGATACCTGTGAGTGTGACTGTATTTGAATAAGGTGATTATTTTTGTGGGCAATCAAGTTAAGATGAGAGCATTAGGGTGGACCCTAATCCAGTATGACTGGCGTTCCTATAAGAAGGGGAAATGTGGACCCAGACCCCAATGTGCACAGAAGGAAGATGGTGGGAAAATGGTCACATGGTCATCATGGAGGCAGAGGTTGGACGCATGCCGCTGTATGTCAAGAACACCACGGGCTGCCAGCCACCCCCAGAAGCTGAGAAGGAGCCAGGAAGGATTCTACCCAGAGTCTCAGAGGCTGGGTGGCCCTGCCGACGCCTTCCTTTCAAACTTCTAGTGTCCAGAACCATGAGACAATATATTTTTGTTGTTTTAAGCCACCTCGCCTGTGGTACTTGGTGACAAACTAAGCCCCGGAAGATAAGACAGAGCAATTTTAGGCTTATAGAAAGACTGACCAGAAAGTGGAGGGTTCCCATGTATTACCTGACATACCATATCCCCCCAACAGTTTCCATATTATTAGCATCTTGCCTTAGTGTGGTATGTTTGTTACAACTGCTGAGCTAATGTTAATACATTATTAACTGAAGTCCATTAATTACATTAGGGTACACTTCTTGTGTAGTACATTCTATAGTTTTTGTGTGGACATAGGTTTCCAAATTATTGGGTAAATAAATACCAAGGAGGCAATTGCTGGATTGTGGGGGGGCTCCACCCGCAGGCCCCCCACCCCGGCCACCACGGATGAGAATAAGTCTACCAAGACATGATCTGCTTGGGGAGGAAAGGTGGCTGATCTCTCAAAGGAGAAGGGCCAAAGCCCATTTTCCTCAATGGGCTTTTATTGGGTTCATTTTGCAAAGCAATAGAGGTAAAGCTCATCAATCATTGTCAGGCAGTAAGGATCAAACAATGGATAACATACAAAGAACTCTGAGGGCCTCTTCTGAGTCAGGGTCTGTTAGCTAAAGGGCTACAAAACTTTGAGGAATAAACTCATTTCCTGCTCAGACCCTTATCATTTAATTGAGACCATTCTTAGCAAAGCAGGTTTCACAGGATTTTATGTATTCTTTCTTAAGCCTGATCACCCAGGGAACCCACCCTTTCCAGCACAGGGCTGCACCGCCCTCTGTCATTGTTTCAGGCTTAAGGCAGGGAGTGGAAGTAAGGCAGCCAAGAGATTCAGAGACTTCTTGCTGACAGAATGAGAACTCAGGCTTTGTCAAAGCCGAGGGGCGAGGGTCTATCACCCCCTTTTGCTATAGCCCCCCAAGTCCTTCTCTGAGGGCCTCCACGTGATTGTGCCTGTCTTAGATTGTTCCTCCCTTTGGGAATCTTGCTTGTCATTAGCTAACTGACCAAGTATTGGGGGCCAGGAAGGGTGAAGAAAAAGGAGCAGAAGTGGGGCCCCTGCAGGGATATAAGCTTTGTCTCCTTAGTGGCTTATGGTCCCAAGGTCACTCACTCAGCCTTAGCAGTGGGGGGGTCACAGCTTCTGAAACCAGGCAGGGCAGTTCCCAACACTGGGCCATATGGTAACCCTGTTTAGTTGTGTAAGAATCTACCAAACTGTCTTCCAAAGTGGCCGCACCATTCCTACCAGCAACGAATGAGATTACGAGTTGGTCCACAGTCTTGACAGCATTTGGTGGCAGAGGTGTGGAGTGGTATCTCACTGTTGTTTTAATTTGTATTTTCCTAATGACATATAATATTGAGCAACATTCCATAAGCTTATTTGCCATCAGTATATCTTCTTTGATGAAATACCTATTCAGGTCTTTTGCTTATTTTTAGGTTTGGTTGTTCACTTTCTTATTACCCAGTTTGTATATTTTGGATGCCATTCCTTTTCAGATATGTGTTTTGTACACATTTTCCCCCACTCTATAGCTTGTCTTCCATTTGCTTAACTGTCTTTCCCAGAGAGCAGGAGTTTTTAATTTTGATAAAGTACAATTTACCATTTTTTTCTTTTACTGGGCTTTTGATCTAAAAAGCTACCACCAAACCAGAGGTCAACTAGATTTTACTCTCTTACCTTCTGTAAGTTCTACAGTTTTGTGTCTACGTGGAGTTAATTTTGTGAGAGGTATAAGATCTGGGTCTACATTCATTTATTTGCACATATAAGATCAATTGTACCAGCACTGTTAGTTAAAAAGATTATCCTTTCTCCATTGAACTGTCTGTGTTCCTTTGTCAAAGATCAGTTGGCTATCATTGTATAGGTCTATTTCTGTACCTTTTATTCTGTTCCATTGATCTGTTTGTGTGTTCTTTTTCCGGTAGCACACCATCTTGATTATTGTAGCTAATAGTAAGTTCTGAAGTCAAATAGCATCAGTTTTCCAACTTTGTTCAACTTGTGTTGGCTATTCTAGGTCTCTGCTTTTCTTAAAAACTTTACACTTTAAAATCAGTTTGTTGGTATCCACAAAATAACTTGTTGGAATTTTGATTGAGATTGCATTGAACCTATAGGTTTTTTCAATTAAAAAACAAAACAAAACAAAAACCAAACCCTGACATCTTGACATTTGAGACTTCCTATCCACATTCAAGGAATCTCTCTCCATTTATTTAGTTATTTAATTTCTTTCATCAGAACTCTGTAGTTTTCCTTTTATATATCATGTACATATTTTGTTAGATGTATGCCTAGGTGGGGTTTTTTTTTTTTTTGGTGCTAAGGAAAGAGGATCTTTTTAAGTATTTTCAAAAATAAAATTAGAAAGCTTGGCAATTACAGAGAAGTAAAAGAGAAGCGCTCCAGCTGCAATTCAGGGCACAATTCCAAATGCAAAACATGGAAAGAACAGAACGTACTTCACTAAGGACATAAAGAAAAACCCAAAGTCTTCCTTACTGAGTCAAACAGGAGGAAACAAGCTGAGATTCCCAAGGAGAGCCCAAAACACAGTTCAAGGTGGAGCTGGCTTTCTGCAGGGCTGAGCGCGCCAGGCCAGCAGGCCTTCCTCTGTCCCCGCTTCACCCCACCCCACCTTACCCCCCTGCCCAAGCCAGGCAAGGAGAAGAAGGAGGCAGAGAAAGGCATCAGCAGGGCCCCCCAAACTCCAAACCTGTCTTCCTCTGATCAGAAAGCCAAGTAGAGGATCTGAAACCACACCTCCTCTGAGAAAGTGCAGGCTCTCAGACGGACTCTGAGGAAATGCAGAATCCTCCAAAGTTAGACGTCTCACCTCACACACGAGGACGACTAGGACAAGAGGTATTGTTTGCCAAATGCCATTTATCAAGTCCTAGTGCTGTGACACTTCCCCTGGAAAGAGTCTCCATGGGGGAGCCGAACGGCTCATAGAGATCAGATCCTGAGATCGAGAGTTTAAAGAAAACAAGGAAGCAAATAAGACATGCTGCTTGGGAAAGAGAAATAAACAGGAATGTGGGGGTGGGGAGAATGCTGAGAGCAGACTGTGGAAGGGGGGCAGGGAGAGAGAGAGAGAGAGGGAGGGAAGCCAGAGGATGACCGAGCAGTACAGCGTGGTCAGGAGGACTGGTTTCTGATGTGGAGTGTCCGATTTCATGGTGCTTGGGGGCCACGGCTGGCCTTTCGGGTGCCAGCACACAAGTCGCCCGCTTCCTCCTCTCCCCAGCTCATCAGTCACGCCTGCTGTACCTGGCTGCTTTGTGTGAAATCAAGGCTTGGGGTGGAAATCAAAGTAAGAGGCTGAATTTCACACCGGGGTCAGCACAGACGGGTCCCGAGGAAGCAGCCAGCCAACGGCCGATGGGACCAGGAACTGCAGGGACTGTGCAGATGTCGTGAAGAACATGTAGGCTGTGAAGATCGAATGCTGAATTAGGTCACAGAAGAAACTAAAAAAGTCTCCTTTTAAAAAATGTTTCATCCTTCATGAAGCGTTATCTCCTTTGACCCTATAATTCTATAAGGTTAGGACTCCCATCATTATCTTCACTTGCAGATAGGAAAATGAAGACCTAGACCAGGTTAGAACCTGCCTAAGGGCGCTCAGTAAGCCAGGTTCTGAGGCCAGACTGCCCGGCTCCAGAGCCCAAAGCTCCCCCACAATGGTTTTCAACACCCCTTTTCTTTTCATCCACTGGCAAGAGTGACTCACAGCTAACGAAGGGGTCTTCTGAGTCCCTGAAACTCTTTTGGTTGAAATCACCAAACCGTCTCCCCTTTGTGAAATCCAATGAGCTGGCTTCTAAGTCTCAAAAGAAGCAAAACCCAGTGTGTTTAAAAAACAAACAAACAACCCAATAGCTAATGTTAATTGTGCATAAGCCAAACGTTGGATCCCCTTTCCTTGGAAATTTGCTTTTCTTCCCAGTACTTATCCCCACGTGACAGTTTATATGTAACTTGTTTATTTGTCCGTTGTGTTGTCATCCACAGCAGAGGTTCCTGTTCTATGTTATTTACTGTTCTCTGTCCGAGTTACTCAGAATAGTATCCAGAAAGTGATGGTGCAGACAGCTATTTGTTGAATGAGCCTTAATATTTAACCAAGAGCACAACAATTTGGAGACACGTTGGTAGTTCTCTGCAAAATTAAACAGGTATTGACTCTATGAGCCAGCAGTTTTAGTTCTAGGTATTTACCTAAAAGAAGTGAAAACATATGTCCAAAAATAAATAAAAGAGTCCTGTACAAGATTGTTTTTAACAACCTTACTCCTCATAGCCCCAAACTCAAAACAACCTAAATGTCCATCAACAGGAACATGGGCAAATATATGATGGCATGTCCCTTAAATGGAATAGTACTCAGCGATGAAAAGGAACAAAGTACAGCTGATACAAAAAGCAGTATCCATGAATCTAAAAGGCTTATGTGTGCAAAAGAAGCCACAAAAAGAAGACACAAAAAGAAAGGTAATGGAATGTGTGAATTCATTTTACATGACTTTGCAGAATAGGCAACGCGATTCTGCGTTGACAGGACAGGGCAGTGCTTACCTGGGCTACACGGGCCTTGGCTGGTGGTAAGTGGATGGAGCGGGGGCTTCCTCGGGTTACAGAACATTTAGTTTTGGGTGGCAGTTACAGAAATGTAACACAAGTGCCAAAACTCATCAAATGCATCACTTGAAAGGTGTACCTTGTGGCATATAGATCACACCTCAATTTTTTTTAAAAAAACTTGTTATTTAAATATTAGCCAAAAAGATTCTGGAGAATTGATTTTTTCTTGTTTCTTAAATATTAGCTAAAAAGATCCTAGAAAATTGTTTTTTTTTTCTCTTGGGAAGCGGTGGTATCTAGTCAGACAGAATGCCATCTACCAGCTGGGAGGCCCCAGGTGCTGGGAGGAATGCTTGCCTGATAGAATTTTTGTCAGAATTTAGTAAGATAAGGAATATACTATGCTCAGCAACTTCATATCTGGCACAAAATAGCGTTTCAGAAAATGCTAGTTGTCTGTGTTGCTATTGAAAATGAAAGACAAGTCTCTGTCCTGACTGCATTTATCCAGTTCATTCAAGGGTTGGGCTATCTCTCTGCCCACTGGCATTTTTCTGAGCACGCCTCTGTTCTTTAGAAATTGAAAAATTCAGTCCATAAGATCACAAGTGCTTTTGACCTTGACACCAAGCGAAACTGGGTCAAACCGAATCAGTGTAAATAATGGCAAGGTTGAAGGTCGCTTCTGAAGTCTGTTCCCTAAACTTCAAAGGTGTCTTTTTGGTTTTTTAAAGAGTGAACAATAGAACTGCTCATTGACAAAAGCCTTTAACAGCTGTCCCTTTGCTTCTCAAAGTAAACGCCTACCGAGGGTTGTGAATTTGGTTGGTGCCGACATGTCGGCACCGTAGAAAAGGACGGCGATTATTGGTTAATTTGCACCATTGATCTGCACAATGACATAGCTCTGAAGTGGGGGCTGAGCTGGCTCCAGGGACGGACTCTGCGGGGCCATACATCTTTGATGTGGCTCCTTTAACCCATTTCCCTGAAGTCAGGCTGTGAGAACGAGCCCCTTCCTCCTGCAGGAACTGCAAAGAGGGCACGGAGCTCTAGACGTCTGTGGGTGGCAGGCACACGTCTGCCAGAAGTGGGGGGACCAGTGAAATTCAGAATCTGATCACCCAGGCTGACCAGAGGCGTCCTAGTAACTTGGCTTCGGAGGGCACTCGGTGACAAACACAGCTCCACCCCCAGAGATTCTGACCATCCGTCTCTGCAAGTCCCTGCTCATCTCCTTGAGGATGACTGTCCTGAGACAGCTCGGTGTCACCTTTACTTTGGGGACCCAGGCTGAGAGCAGATTGTGCGCTTCTGGAAACAATGAGAAGTAGCTAACATTCAACTTCACCCTTACCCTTGTGTTGATGGCTGGCGTCCCCTTCCATGCACATCTGCAGGCCCAGGAAACGTGGCCAGCCACATCCCCAAGGTCTGCCTCTACCTTTAGGTCTGCCTTGTGGCCTGGCATGGTGGGACCTCATTGGAGTTAAAGAACAGCAGTGTGGGAGCCTGCTCTGTCTCCATCCCATCAGTGCTACATGGGGGATTTTAAGTTTCCTTTTCTGTATAACGGGGGTGATAATACTGACCTCGCAGGGCTGTCCAGGGGACTGCATGAAGGAATGGATCTAGTTCCTGGCACATGGCCTTCAGAGTAAGCGCTCACTAAGTGGTAACTGTTGCTGTGAGCGACTATTTTTCTAATAGCTTCACACAACTGAACTCTCTCTTACTGAGGGTCCCGGTCAGCACTCTGTCAAGGTTTCACGGTGTTGATGGGTGTCTCAGTCACGTCGGTCCCCCCAGGGTGTTGCGCCCCGACTCTTCTGAACCCACCACATTGGAGAATCTCACCTTTTCTCAGGTCTCATCTCCCTTCAAAAGAGGTGAAAGAAGGAGCACCAATAAGATTGGCTGCTTAGAGAATTCCTCTGAGATCCCAAAAAGGCCCCCTCCTGTGACTCAGGTATGGGAACTTACAGGTTAACGTTCGTGAAATCTTTGGATGTCATCTGGCAAAAATGTCCCAAGGTAGTCCATACAAGGCGTTTCATGCTTTTCCACTTCTGCAGATTGGTTTATTATTCCTTACACAGGACAAAAGCCACAGAACAATGACCTCTTATTGCTGGAAGGGTCGGTGGAGATTGTCTGGTCTCTGGCGCCCAGACTGAGGTCCTAGGAAGACATGCAAGCGGAGGCTGGGACCTTCTGAAATGATGCCTGATCGCTTATGTACATGCATGTTTTTGGAGAGAGGTGCACCGCTCTCATAGATTTGGTGTCCCAACCCCCTGATTTTACACCTGAAGAGGCTAAGGCCTAAAGACAACAAGTATGGCTTTTCCAAACTCATGTGAACCTGGTCCTGTCTAAAGGATACTGTTGAAAGGGGTTGTGGGACAGCTGCTTCATCGTGTCTCTGTCCCTGTTCAGCCCCTCTTTCAGGCAGGCCTCTCAGAATCCAGGGGGCTGGCCAAAAATTTCCACAGTCTGCCTTCCGCCCATACATTGTGCTCCACTCTGGAGCTAGGGTTGCCATACTGACAAACAACAACAGCAGCAAACAGATCAGAAAACCACAACAACTACAGTATGCTTAGTTAAATCAAATAGAAACAACAAATAATTCTTCAGTGCATACATATGTCCTGTACCTGAAATCTACATTTCACCAGGCAATTCTCTATGGAGATATCAAAGCCAAGAGGCCATGGCCTTGGCCTGTAGAACATTTAAGGAATGTTCTCCTGTAATTGCTAACTAAGAATAGAATGGTCCCCTCCGTTCTGGGAACGGAGACCGGGACCTCCAACTTGGCCTATGCGTCATAGGGAGCCCCAGGAGAAGCACGTAAATTCAAGGGTTGAGTAGTAATTTTCTAGTTTATAGGGGGCCAGAAAAACATCTCCGATCTGAGGAAAACTGAAACGAGGGGTCAGAACACAGTCTCCTCTGGACCTCAAGGCAGCAAGCGGTGCAGTGAGGGTCCCCCTGTCCTGAGAAGGTCATGGTAGCTAAGCAGCTGGCAGTGGTCACCCAGGACGCAAGGCTGCTCTGGGCCCCCATGACACCTCACAGGAAATTGGAAGTGACTCTTCCAAGTCAACATCTGTAATTACTGAATTATTTGTTTTTCCATAATTACCAAAATAAAGCCCATCTGCCTAGATTTTGCAAACTCAGTTAGTATTGAATATGAAATTATAGAGGATGAAAAATTTATAAATAATCAGAAGCTCAAGGTCAGCAGATGACAAAATAATTTCACTGAGCACCGTGCTTTCATGTGACATTGCCACACTAATTTCATTGCTTCTTTGTCCCAATATCTTGTTTTCTGCAGAAATCGTTGCTAGATTTGACTACCCTTCTTGTGACATTTTAGGTCTTAAGTCTTTATAAGTAATGTTACCAATGAAAGCAAGATGGTGAGTGTAATTGTTTTATAGCCTGGTAACCTTGACTTTCTAATTATTGTATATTCAATAACTCGATTCAATTGTCCCAATAGCTCATGATGGGAAGCATGTAACTGCTGGCCTCTTGGTCTCTTTTTAAAAAATTTTTTTAGAGATGGGAAGGGAGAGAAAGAGGGAGAGAAACATCAACATGTGGTTGCCTCTTGCGTGCTCCCCATTAGGAATAGGGAACCTGGCCCACAACCCAGGCGTATGTCCCAGCCTGCGAATCAAATCAGCAACCCTTTGGTTTGCAGGCTAGCACTCAATCCACTGAGCCACACCAGCCAGGGTGGCCTCATGGTCTCTTACATGGGGTCTGAGGAAGAAACGGTAGACTGTATCTAAGCAGATGTCCTGATAATGATGCTTATGTTGTGCTAATGTGGGGGGATATTGTCATTGTACTGAAGTATTCAGGAGTGATAATCATCCAGGTTATGAATGAACTCTCAAAGGTTTAGAAAAAAATTTCCTCATTAGCTGAGCTTTTGATTGTTTCAAAGTAAAAATTAATATGGTACAGAAGAAGGAACGTAGTAGATCACAGAGTAGGTTTTAATGATCTTCCTTTAATCTACTGTGTTTCTAATACATGTTTGCAGCATAATTGTATTCTCAGCTTATTATTTTTTTACTAGATTCAATCTCTGTGTTTTGTAGTATTTCAACTTAGAATTTGTAAAATTTTAATGTAATATTGCCAACAAAATTTCCATGTCATTAATGAGTGGACCATTTTCTAGCAATTTCTAACTTGGTTCCAAGTAATATTTTGTGGCTCTTTAATCATAAATTAATATTAGGCATTAAAATGATTTGTATTACACTGAAAGTACTTATAGATTTAAATTGGAAATTCAAAATACCATTGTTTTTAGCAAACAAATCTGAGAAGACAGAAGCAACAAATCAGCTTCAAAAGACATGAGAGACAGACATTAGTGGGTTGCCTCTAATACGCCCCCTGACTGGGGAACCAGGTGGCAACCCAGGCATGTGCCTTGACTTGGAATCGAACCAGTGATCCTTTCATTTACTGGGACAAAGCCCAATCGACTGAGCCACACCGGTCAGGGCTCAATGGTGTACTGCTTTAATTTTAAGATGCAGTCAGTACGTGAGTTAGAAAAGCAGCTCTTTATCTATAAGCGGTTTATTTTAGAAATTGGGCAACAAAGTCTTTATCCAATGCGTTTTTATCCCATAATCAATGTAGAACAAGGCACAGACATCTCCCACTAACATGAGATGATCCATTCTTGAATCTCAGACGTTCTGAACAATAGACAGTAGTCTTTTCCCTATTATTTTCAATGGGAAAATTTATTACACATTATATGTCAACAGAAAATTCTTAACCAACTGACTAAGACATTGCAACAGAGTGAGAAGCCCATGTGTAAGTAACAAACTCACAAAGGGATATAAAATGCTTAAAATGTGGCTTCCTGCTCACCCAGCAATTAATATGCTGTTAAGCAACACTTATTCTGTATTCTACAACATGTAGGGTTTTAATACTGCATTTACAATATAACACAGCAAATAACACAGCAATAAATGGATCTACTGGAGAAAAGGCAGACAGACGTTTTCAATAAATTAAGGCAATTTTCTGCAATTATACTCATTGAAAGAGGTAGATGTGCAGAGCTGACAAAACTTGAGAATCTGCTGCTGTAGACGCTTCTGGCTCCTGAGAAATCTTCAGAGGAGGTGGGTGAAAGCCCCGGATGGAGGGGCTGCCAAAGGGAGCTCTGCTTACACTCTTGGTGTTTACATGTGTCATTTCCTTTGTAGGAGGCTATGGGGCTATTTTTTAAAGCAAGGCTCTCTGCACTGGCCATGTGGTTCAGTTGGTTGGAGCATTGTCCCATACACCAAAGGTTGCAGGTTCGATCCCTGGTCAAGGCTCATACCCAGGTTGTGGATTTGATCTTTGGTCCCCTAATTAGGGCATATTCAATAGGTAGGTGTTTCTCTCTCACATCCATATTTCTCTTTCTCTCTCTAAAATCAATAAACATATCCTTGGGTCACAATGAAAAAAAAAAGAAAGACTTTCTACGCTATGGCCTCCTATTAAGAACAAGACAGCGCTGCTTATGTAATTTTAAACAAGGGATGGGATCTGATGTTCTCCCATCTTCACCATAGTCTTGCTCAAGTGCGGTGTCCATGAGCCCACCGCAGGGGCTTGTAGGGGCTCCCCAGCAGTCTGTTCCTTATCTCTTCCAAGCTGGCTGCCTCTGCGAGGGTCACCTGTTGACCTGCAGAGCCTTGAAACCAGCCCCGCATGGCAGGGTGAATTTACCTTCTTCCACCACCACACACCGGTTGTAAGAAAACTCTTTGTTGTGCCTAGTCGATGATAGCAAAGGCGTTATGGCACCCTGGGTTGGGTTTGGGAGTGGTTTCCCTGTGAACACCGGCAAAGGCTTTGTATTGGGAAATACGTATCCTGCAAATGTTGGGCCCTCTCACAAAACCAATATATAGGGTGTGGTAGGGATGGACGCTGCTGAGAGAGGCATAGTATTTCCATGTGTTAGAAAATGGTTTTAACACGCCCTGGCTGGGCAGCTCCTTTGATTTGAACATGGTCCTGCACACCAAAAGTCTATGAGTTCAATCCCCAGTTGGGGCGTGTACAGGCAGCAACCAATGGAGCTCTCTCTCTCTCTCTCTCTCTCTCTCTCTCTCTCTCTTTCTCTGAGCCTCTCCCTTCCCCTCTCTCTAAAATCAATAAACAGAGCCTCAGGTGAGAGTTAAAAAAAGAAAGAAAATTGTTATACTGATTTCGGTAAGAAAGACATGTTATTCCAACTACCTAACATTGTCATAATAAGCAACAAATTGTCCATCTGTGGAGTCAACAAGTTAACCATAATATATATATTTCTAATTTTGGAAATAATAAAGACAGCTGTAATGTCAAGGCCATCCCGTTGGCCGTGGGGACGGGCAGCCTGACCACGGCAGCCGGCAGTCAGATTCATTCGACAGCGCACCTGTCCCCGCATCAGCAGAGAGCCTTGCACGCGAGATGCCCACGGGATGGCAGGAGGGTGACTTGGAAGCCCCCTCCCTGCCTCTTTCAGGTGCCCAGACATCTACCCTACCTACCTCATCGACTCATTGCCAGGCTTACAGCAGAGCAAGGGCATTTTCTCTTCCTCTCTGTGGGAGAGCAGGAGCGCAGCTGCCCGTACATCCTGTTGCCGTCCCACTCCGGCGTGATCCCGGCCTTGAGCAAGGCTCTCCTCTCCACCGGGAGGTGCTGGGTCAAGTTCTCAGCCTCCGCCAGTTTTGGATCAGGACATCTGTTTGTTTTCCTCTCTCCCCGAAGCCCTCTGTGTGACCAACAGCTCCCTAAAAGGCATCTTGTTGTCCTAAGCTGGGATTCCGCTCCAGCCCAAGGAGAGTCACGTGGTTTTCCCTAAGGGTTGGTTTATCGGCTTTGTTTAGTTAACCTGGAAGGAGCCCACAAACATCTGCTTTGATTTTTTGGAGCTCTAATGGCTAAGAGCATTTTGTGAGGGTATTGATTGAAGTGAAATCTGATTTTGAAGTCCTGGGCTGGCGAGTCTGGGCCCAGAGGTCTGGCCGGGGAACTGCAGCTCCAAGCCCCGACAGTTACTGCTCGGGGTCTTGGACCAGGGACTGATTGGCTCTGTCTCCACAAACCGCGCTGGTGTTTTCCTCCAAGAACGGTCTCCATTTCCCCACACTGCAAATGAACCCTGGGAATTAATGGTTAGAAATCAGCATGCCTTCCCTCTCTTTTCAAAGACAATATTAGAGGTGTTATTTCTATTTGATTTTCATGTCATTTTTTAAATGTTTTTTTGGATGTCATTCATAGTGAACATAATACTGTTATTTTGCCATGAATAATGTTTTTGGGCCCAAACTTTCAGAAAATAAAATCTTTCTTTTGTTTTCATTTTTTAATTCAGTGTCTTACTTATTTATATTTAGGTACTTGTTTTTTTGTATTATGAAGGAATTTTAGCATTTATTTTTGAACATATGATGGTACAAGAAATTTTATGTGACAAATAATTACAAAACACAAGAACAGATACCAGGTATTTCAGGTACTGCCCATGTATAATGCGCACCCTTATTTTTCCCTCAAAACTTTGGGCAAAATAAATGTGTATTATACATGGCAAAATAAGGTAATTTACTGCAGGGTACAAATCTATGTTTATAAACAAATATGCATGCATAAACACACATGCTCACATAGTGGTGTGTTCTCGAAACTATTTTTCCTTCGGACAGAGAGGTACAAATGACAGATGTTTGGAGGTCACTCTTCAAAGGGCCCAGCGATTTCCCCAGGTCCCACTTCCCTCTGTCCATCCTGTGAGCCTCAGACCCCTTTTACGGCACATCTCCCTGACATGCGCCCTACACAGTGGATCCCATCCCTGACCCAGGCCATTGCTGCAGGCTGTGCTGGGGTTACCTCAGGGGAAAAGGGGGTTGGGGGGCTCGTGTAGCCCATGTTTGCAAACACAGGCTCTGGAACCAAAGTAGGTGTAGACACCAGCTGGCCCCTCAGTAGCAATGTGGCCTTGGGAGACTTGTGTGACTTCATAGCAAGACTTAGTGGGCATCCATAATATGGGGATAAAAAATAGTGTGACCTTCAGCGGTCTGTAGTATGGATCATGAGATAATGAGGCTCAGGTGCCCAGCAGTACCCAGCGCACAGTAGGTCCTCTTTAAATAAAGGTGTTCTATTGATATGGCAGTATCATTACTCATAAAAACAAAACTCATAATTTGAGATGACTTTAAAGCCAAGTCTCTTTGCTTGGATATCCAAGATTAGCCTGTTTTAGGATGAAACCTGCTTTACTATGAAGGGTGATTCAGCCAGCTGCCAGTGGGTTTCTTCTGAACCCTTTCTGAATTTTTTAGGATCTTTCCTAGAGGAAAGTTCTCAAATAAGATGAAGTAGAGAAATGCTCTCTTTCTGAAGAATGTGGGGAAATGGTTCATTGGGCCGATGAATAGTGCCTTGAACATAGAAGGTGCTCAATGAAACAAACCTGCTACAGACTGTATCCTCCCACAATTTTTATGTTGAAACCTAATGCCCAAGGTGACAATATGAGGGGGTGGAGCCTTTGGAAGGTGATTAGATCAAGAAGGTGGAGCCCCCATGAATGGGATTAGTGCCCTTATAAGAGACCCCCAGAGGACTCCTTTGTCTCTTCAGCCGTGTAAGGATGAAAAGATGGCCAGTTGTGAACCAGAAAGAAGGCTGACAAACAGACATGGTATCTCTCAGGACCCTGATTTTAGATTTCTCAGCTTCCAGAGCTGTGGGAAATAGATGCTTGTTGTTTATGCCGCACACGGTCTATGGTATTTCTGACATAGCAGCCTGAGCTGACGATGACAAAGCTTGTCTGTCTTAGCTAAAAAAAAAAACCTCACAAATAGTAGTGATAATTAAAAAGGCATATTGGGCCCCATGATGTGTAATTAACATCATCTCTCCTCTATGAAGAGCTTCATTACATTTGGACAACTGAGTAGAGTTGATTAAAAACAAACACCAGCAAGATGTCTAAATGTTCAATTCCTCTTCCTCTTAATTTTTTTCCAGAACAGAAGAAAAGCCCTAGGCAGGTTTTTGGATGGCCAGATCCCAAATTAGGAAGCCTTGGGGTTTGTTTTGACGGTGATGTGTGGAATTATGAACAAGCTCTGCTTGCTCCTTCCGAAGGATGCTTTATTGTCAGGTTGCAACTACATCTCAGTCCATCAACTGAGGAGCACAACAGTGTAATTTGAGTAATCTGAGTGTTCTTAAATATGTCTACATTTATTTTAAGTTTAATGTTGCCTATTGTTTCATGGGCTCAGTTGTACACCCCCAAAACCCAAATGGTGAAGTCCTGCCCCCGGTGCTTAAGAATGTGACTGTGTTTGGAGATACGGCCTTTAGAGAGATAAAGTACAATGGAGTCCTCAGCGTGGCCCTAATCCCATATGACTGGTGCCGTCTTTACAAGAAAAGGAGATTAGGACACAGACGACGCAGGCTGAAGGACATCCACGGGCACACACAGGGAGAAGATGCCATCTGTGAGCCAAGGAGAGAGGCCTCCGCAGGAACCACTCCTGCCGACACCTTGACCTTGGACTCAGGCTCCAGACTGTGAGAAACGAATGCCTGCTGTCTAAGCCGGCAGCCTGTGTCCTTCCTTATGCAGCCCCGGCAGACGTGTACGCCTACGCTTCAGAAATGGTCTCTCTCACCTGGAGGGTCTTCCCGTTAGCTAAGGTTTCATTTCAGTTTGGGGGGCTCGTGTGATGCTACTGTGTCAAGGCAGGAGGTTCATGACATTTGACATGGAGACACTGCACAGTTGTTCCCGGGGCCGGCAACACAATTTGCAGGGCCAGTGCAAATACAGGGCCCTTTGTTCAAAAAGCATGGAAAAAGCATTGTTAAAGGTACTAAACTAGAAAGCTCATTCCTTTCTCCTAGCTCTCTCTCTTGACTTGTCGTGGATGGTGTTTTTTATTTGCTGTTTAATGTCATTCTACGTTAAAAGAAACATTTAAGTTTAATTATTGGCACGAATTCTACTATTCATCTTTGTGTTGTGCAATGCTAGTTTAAACTAATACATGTGTAGGCTCACTGAAGTCAGACAGCAGTTCATATGTCACGGCTGGTTTGTGCATACGTGTTTTGTTCTCACCAGAACAGCGGCCGCCCTGCACAAAACTAGCTCGACCGTTTTTGCTCTACGCTTTGATACATACACATTCTACCAGCCCTGCAACATGCTGCTTTGCTACTGGTTAACGAGGACTCACTCAGAGGGTTGCCCCTCTCATTCGGTCTCCTTCTACGTCACCGTTTCGGCGGAAGTGGTCGGCTCACTCAGGGAGGGGGCACGAGCGTGAAAGGATATGGCAGGGTTCTCGGCTGCTCACAAAGACCCTGGTCCTCTCTTCGTGTTCAAGGCAAGTTCTGGTCTGCAGGGAAAAAGTGCTCTCGTTCACTTCGTTACGGATGTTAAATGCTTCCCTTGGGTCTCGCTGAATCCCGCACGCAGTGTGTCCGCTTTAACGCTGTGCTCACCAGGCAGAGTGAACGCTGTGTAACAACAGGAGGCCAGGAGTGGGGCCCGTGCCCATGGGACTGTCCCCTCTGCTCAGGCACACGCTCCACTGTCCCATCCACTTCCCTCACAAAACACAAGTCAAAAATAAAATTGCTCTGGAGTTCCAGACTGTGACAGCAGAGCATTACGTTTAGAAACAGGACCTTCTGAGGGCGGGGCCTCCAGGGGGTGGGGCCTCCTGGGGGTGGGGCCATCTGAGGGTGGGGCCTTCTGGGGTGGGACCCCTGAGCACCTGCAAGGGTTGGCACCTTGAAGCCCACGGTGCCTGTCCCTCCATTCCCTCTCCCCAAGGACCTTCATGCTCTGGAGACTAGAGTCAAAACTGAAGGAATACATCCAATTGCTTTAGAGCAGGGGTGGAATGGTGTTTCTTCCAGATTGATTATTTTTTCTCCTTTTTTTCCCAACTCTTTTCTAATACCAGACTTTCCCTTATAAATCAGGACAAGGCCAGCCTTTCCGTTGTGCTGGATGGCTTGGCAAGTCTCTGTAAAAACTCACCGCTCGGGAGGTGGGTGCTGCATCTTGTGTCAACTGTATTTACATGTTAGATTTACATCTATACATTCAGCTCTATATTCACATGTAGCAATAAAACGTATTATTTGAAATATGATTCGCACGCAAGAGGTTTTCCTCGGCTCTATGACAACAATTAAACATTCCCTTAATTAACACTCACAACATTCACATTTCAGATGTTACAAATGAGGATCAAAATGACACCCCATTACTTACCTCAGGTCCTATACTCAGTATGTGACCTCTTGCCTGAGGCCAGCAGCCCAAACGTGGGGGTGGGCTGAGTCTCTCTGGCCGGGGAGACAAAACCAGGAGTTGAAAGAATGAGAAGCCTCGAATGGTCTGTCTTCCTGGGCCAAACAGAGGGCTCTTTCTAGAGCCCTCTTTCTAGAGTCCCCCTGTAGCTCTTAGGAGGAGGCAGCCAGCAGGGCGTGGCTGGGCAAGGTTCTGGGAGCAGCAGTCTCCAGCTGTGGAGGGGTCGGCACTCCCGGGAAATCCTCGGTCTACTAAGGGCACCGGCTTCTCCTTTGTACCAATGTGTCGGCGCCCTGCCACTCACACCTTCCTGCCCACTGGCCACTCTTCCTCTTATAATGGCGTTCTCAGGAAAGGGCCTGATAAACTACATTCAAACTGCAGAGTTACAGCAAATGGGGCAACACGCGGACCCATCCTGGGAGCTTCTGATTAGTATGAGGGGCCAAGCAATCTTGCGAGAACCTACAACATGCCTGTAAGGGTAACATGGGGCTGATGGTCATTATTGGTCCAGAAATATTTTGGGGAGTTCCTCTTGGCGTACCCTCTTCATTCTTCCTGGTCTCCAAGCGGATGCTCTTTAGGGTTTCTGGAAGAAATACAGATGGCATAGCAGACTGCGTGCAACCCCGGCGGCCTACTCATCTGCGCTCCACGACACTGGCCGTCTGAAGGATGGGTACCTCGCTGCGCAGGGGACAGGGCTGAAGGAGGACACACGAGGCGGTGCTTCCGCCCTGGAAACACAGGGTTACAGCCAGCAGTCACCCCGCAGCACAGCCACTGTGGTTTGGGCACTGCTGGTTGTCCCTCCCCGGGAGTGGTGTGGGGAGCGGGTGACAGTCAGAAAACCACAGGTGGCTGCCATTAAGAGTTCAGCCCGGGGCAAGACTGCCTGGGTTCTAATTCCGCGCATCCGTTTTATCACCCACGTAATGAGGATAATGGGAATACTGATCTCGGTGTTTGCCGTCAGGAGCCAATTACGTTCTCCAGGTAGACCATTTAGCACAGTTCCAGGAACAGAGAAGGCATCCATAAAAGGTGATTACCATTTTTATTGACCTTCACGTTTTAGCCTTCTAGAAGGAACCAAATGGTGTCTCTGAAAAATATCAACTACTTGGAATGTGATGGGGAAGCAGTATCTGCGCTGACCTCATTAGAAAACAGTGAAAAATCCTTTTTGTTTCAACCTTGTGGAAACGTTTTGAACCTGTTAGCTCTTCTGCTTTAAAAATTAGGAGAAATGTCAGAGGCCAGCATTTTGCTGATTGAGTGGCTTGTTGTAACAAGGCCATTATTGATCCCAACGTTAGTGCTTATTAAAAACAATACCGCAAATGACGATAGAGGGGTGATCGGGAGTTACAGCGAATTTGATGAGAATCCCAATAAGAGTGTTCCCTTTCGTGATTCTCTCCTCTCTCTCCCACACTGAGAGTGCAGGTTACATTTTGACTCAGGTGACTGTTCAGGTGTGCTTCTTGGGTCGTTGCCACTATAAGAAACCTGAGGGACGGATGTGGCTTGTACAGTGAATGTACAACAACGTATTGGCTTAATAATCTAGATAGAATTTGACCCGGGAACCTGAATTTATACTTGAAGTTATGTCAGAGCCAACTGCAGGTTTGTAAGTTTAGGGATGCTAAAAAACATCTCCTCTCTAGCAGGGAGCATCTCTCTCCCTGTTTCTTAGAATACCTGAGTTCCTACCACTGAGCAATTCATTATTATGTGCTAAATGCCAACCTCCCCCTGTTGTTCCTCCTTTAAAGGAGAATGAACATTAGGGGTGGTACTCACATCGGATCCCTTTCTTTCACTGGAGAACCAGTGGGCTGGGGGTTGGGTGTGCGAAGGGGGCAGGGAAAGGGCACAACACAGATGTACACAGCTGTGGGATGGGCTTGGAATCAGCCTTGACCCTATAAACAATCCTGTTTTCTTAGAAAGTTAAGAGCTAAGTGCCAACATATCTTTTTTCCCCTTCATTCTAAATGTATCAAAACGTTCGCTTGTTGAAAAAAATTGATTTCAAACCCTGGGAATAATAGGTAGGTTGCAATACTAATCAGAGTTGTTTGTGCTGCTTTGCGGGATTCTAGTTGCACCAAATTATTTCATGGAGATACTAATTATCTAAACTACTCAGGAGTCCTGGCTGGCATAGCTCAGTGGATTGAGTGTGGGCTTTGAACCGAAGTGTCGCAGGTTTGATTCCCAGCTAGAGTACATGTCTGGGTTGCAGGCCATGACCCCCAGCAACCGCACATTGATGTTTCTCTCTCTCTCTCTCTCTCTCTCCCTCCCTCCCTCCCTTCCCCCTCTAAAGATAAATAAATAAAATCTTTAACAAAACTTAAAAAAAAATAAACTACTCAGGAGAGAAAAAAATTCCGTGATAAGAAGCCATTTACCTATCCCCTTAGAGTGTCTCTTAATCCTTTCCCCAGATTCTCATCTGCTTCCTTAGCTGGCGTAGAATCCTGGTCCATCACTATAATCACTCTCCTCTCCCTGCATACACACCTGGCCAAATCCTGCTCCAGTAACATCCACCCCTCTGAGGACTCCGCATCTGCCCCGGGCAGTGAACGTGGTTGCAGGAAAGCACAGCCCTGCCGGCCGGTTTCACGTTAAGTGCTTGACCGTGAACCCAAATGTTTCTTCAGCTGGCTGAGGCCCTCCCTTCTAGAGAACTGTTTTGGCTATTTCATGCTTTCTTTCCTCAAACCCCTAAGCCAGGGATCCCCGACTCTGGCCACACCTTCGAATCACCTGACAGCCTTTAAAGGTGCCCAGGCCCCACCCAAAGAGAGTCTGATTGAATTTGTATGGAACAGGGTCTACAGAGAAGTCTAGCTCTAAAATTCTCCAGGTGATTCTGACCTAACGGCCAGGACTGAGAACTGAACTTCAAATGCAGTGGATGGCTTTTCTGGTGACTTCACTGAGAAAGTTGAATGAATGAGGAAAGGAAACCCCGAGTCTCCCGCTGAGTCCACTGAACGGGGCCTCCACCTGCTTCTGAGCGAGAGAGCAACCCCCCGCTGTGCACTGCAGCCCATCACCATTCGAGCAACCGAGGCCCTCGTTTTAGCAATGTCCCCTCTCCCCAGCTTCTCTCCTGTATCCTTTCCACTGAAGCTTCCCCACAGCCATTCAAATATCTCCTGATGTTAAGATATCCCTTGCCCAACCCCCCAACCAGATCAAGCATCTACCTCCCTTTTCTTTCCTCCCTTTGCAAGAAAATTCAAGATTGATCTTCACTTAATAGCCTCGGTTCTTCTTCATTCTCTGAAATCCACTCCAATCAGTGTCACCCGCTCACTGCCAACCGCAGTGGCTAATGCTCAGCCCTCATCGTACTGGGTCTCTCCGCAGCATTTGACACAGTTACTGCCTCCTTTAAATACTTCTGTTGCCTCTAAAACTTTACTTTGTCTCCATTCTCCAACCTTCTCAGTCTCCTTGGGTGGTTTCTTCCCGTTTTCCCGACCTCTGAAAATAAGAGTGCGCTCCAGGACCGGTCCTCAGACCTCCCCCTTCTATACTCAATCCCTGGATGATTTCATCCGTCACCTACCATCTGCCTGCTGAGGAGCCCAACAATTTTCACTCAGCCCAGACCTGGTCCTTGAACTCCAGACTCCTCTCTGGAGTCTGGAGTTCAGAGAGGAACTCCATGAGTTCCTCTCTGTGGCCTTGGCCATTCCATGGCCTTGCTTTAAGGCCATGTTCAACATCAAGCATTCATTCTTCCCCTCTGATCCTCACTGCACTTGCAGTAGCCTGAGCAAAAACCCATGGGGTCATTCTTGATTCCTCTCTTCCTCTCACAGCCCACATTTAACTCTCCAGTAAAATATATTTTAAATCCTGCTAGCTCTCATCACCTTCATCACTACCACTCTGGCCCTCACACCTTCCTCCGTGGCCCAGACCACTGTAGTCCTGTCCTAACTCATCTTCCAGATTCTGTCTGTGCTCCCCGCTCCAGTCTGCTTTCCGCTCAGCAGCTCCGCTGATCCACTTAAAGTGCAAGTCAGATCTTGTTACTTCACTGCTCTAAGCTGTCCAGTGGTTCGCCATTTCACTCAGAATGAAAGCCGGTCTTACAAGATTTAACACTCAGCTTTTCCTTGGATTACATCTCTTGCCACTTCACTCAGCTCTCTCAGCCTCGGCAACACCAGCTCGGTGCTGGCTGAGCACAGCCACTCAGGGCGGGCCTGCCTCGGGCCGGTGCCCATCCGCCCTGCTCCTGAATGAATGCACTCAGTTTAACCTACTCCAGGACCTGCTCAAACGTCTTCCCATCACAGTGACCGCTCCCCACCACACACACACACACACACACACACACACACACACACCCCACAATCTCTGACCCTGTACTTTTACCCCTTATCAATAACTGACATATTACACTTATTTGATTATTTACCTTTTCTCCCCTCTCTACTTGAATGTAAGTGCTACAAAAACAGGCTGTTTTTTTCCTGATGTATTCTCATTGCTGAGGAGAGAGCTTGGCACATAATAGGTGCTCAATACCTGTTTGTTGAGTTAGTGAATACATGAATGAATGAATCAATCAATCAATCAGCCAATCAATGGAAATGTTGAAGCATCTCAAACCCAGCAAAAGGGATTTTTTCTAAGAGTTTCCCACTGCAGCGCCCTATTTCTTCTCTCTCTGCCTCTCTAGGTTGGCTCCTAGATAAATTCACCAGATAAAATCATTTTGAGCAACGTGGGTCCTTAGGCCCCTATGTCAGATATGACCCCAAATGCCACCCTGTGCCCTGTACATTTGTCTCCGGCCTCCTTCCCCACCTGTCGGCCATGAGTCAGCAGCTGTAACTCCTTCTCCCCTCCCCTTTTCATTTCCAGGAATCTCTCCTTGGCTCTAGCCCCTATCTTTTGGGTGATGGAGGCAACATGAGGAGAATCAGCAGCTGCCTGCCTCCACCTCTGCCTCCTCCATCCACAGTGAGCCACCAGCATGTGGACGTCCCCAGCCTGACCTGGCCTTGCACTCCAGGACTGACCAGGTCTATCGGTGCCACCTTAGGATTTTTGTTCCCTGCAGCAGCTTGGTCATTTGCAAAAGCAAAGACTATGAGAGTATGGACAGGAAGAAATATACCTTAGTTAGTTGATTCTAAGATGCTCCTGCCTGCTCCCCACCCCCACATTTTACATCTCCAACATCAGGGATTGTCTTACTGTGAGTGTCCAGCTGGTGGAAGTCCCCCAAGAGGTTACTATCCCCTGGGCCTGTGCCATTGTGGCTACTCTACCATTCCCAGGGCATGCCTGCTCATCTACACCTTTAGCACTCCAGGCCACAGGCCTTTGGAGACCATTTGAAGAAGGAAATAAGCCTAGTCGTTGTATAGAAATCTTGGGTAAGGTAAAAATACACAAAACCCACCAGCATCAAGCCATGCAGAATGGAGGGGCAGTAACTTGGATGATCTCCAGACACTTTTATATAAGAAACGGGGCATGACAGAGGCCCTGGGTGGCTCAGAAGAACACGTTGTGGGGGAAAAACCTCAGTGTCCAAAACTCTCAGGAGGAAAGTACATAAGGCCCCGGCCAGGTGGCTCTGTTGATTGGAGCCTCATCCCAGATGCTAACATTCCATCCCTGGAGGCAACCAATCAATGTTGCCCTCTCACATTGATGGTTCCCTCCCCCTTTCTCCCCCTCTCTCTTTCTCTCTCTCAAATCAATAAACGTATCCTCCAGTGAGGATTGTTTTTAAAAGTACATAAGAATAGTGAGATTCTGAATGTGATGTTTTAGGAAGATATTAACCAATTATTTTTAACTTATATTTTTATTTTTATGTATGCCTTAGAGTAAGTAGTACATGACAAAAGTCTGTCTAAATAATTATCAAAGAGCTTTTGCAAGACATTTAAATTAAAATTATCAGTGAAAAGAAAACGTTATATCATAAAGTTTAAATGGTAGCATTTTTCTTTCTTAGTGATATACAAAACAATGGTGCAAAATAGTATGAGATAAGGCCCTGGAAAAAATGAACTGTGGCTCTTAGCCTCAGTTACATAAAAGCAGGAACCCCTGGTTTAACAGAACCTAAGAAATCTACTATGCAAATGGATTGCTTTTACTACCTGGAGCTCTTTGGAAAGACTATAAATAAAAATCTCAATGTTAATCTAAACTTATTCAATTATATTACAAAGTTATATTTCTTGGAAGATGTTTTCAAATGACTCAAAATCCAAAGATGTCCTTGTAATATTTGTTCTATAATTACCCTCACAGATAATGCTACTTACAAAAGTTAATGGTGTAGAATCACACTGGTAACAAGTAGGAGGTTGCCAGGCAGATGGAAAGTTTTCGGTTTTGTTTTCTCCCTTCTCCCTTTCTCCTTCCACAATGAGAAGTGGCCACCTGTCTGCTAGAATATTTTTGGTTGGAATATTTTTACTTTTCTTGGTTGGAAATACTTGCCTAAACAAAGTAACATATAAAAGACTTGATTCTAAGCTACAGTGATCACCTAAGTTTTATGTGACCAGCTTTAGAGTATCCATTTGATTTCCCAGTCTGTTTCTCTTGTGACCATATAATCCTCTTCCCAGTGTTGCCTGAAGTGTGAACTACAAAGGGCCCCACGTTATACAAATGTAAATTAGGGACAAAGGAAGATTGTGTTCATTCTTGCAACTGTTATCCCTCTAGTTTGTGCTTCCTATGGGTAGCAAAGCAATCCCTTGTTTTAAAAACACACTGGCTTTAGCTACTGACTTTTCAATGGGCTACTTGGAGAGGAGAGAAAAGAAGAAGGAATTCTTTCCTCTAGATTCCACCTCTTCTGGATCATTCAATTATTTTTAGCAGATATAACACAAAATATTACAAGAGTCTCACGTAATTCCTAATTGCAGAATTTGTACTTGAACTATGGAGTCTTATTTTGCTCCTTGCACCTCACCTTCAATCTATGCTTTGTGGTTAATCTGAGGACCTCTATGTACCCTCTTCAAGATCTATGGCTGGTTAGCACAGTGTGTGTGTGTGTGTGTGTGTGTGTGTGTGTGTGTGTATCGTGGAAACCAGTTTTTTTTTCTATTCATCTGTGGCATAATTTTTCAAGAGCGTTGAAATGTTTTGCACACAGTTTCTCATTTATCAGCCAATCCATGTAGTGAGCAATGCTAAGGGAATCCCTTTCTTTTCATATATTGTCTTTCAGTTGTCATGTTATCATGGACTCATGCCTGTCCAGTGGCCCTGGGGTGGGGAGGAGGAGACCCAGGGTTGGGGAGGAGAGGTGAAGAGCAGAAGCTGCCTGCCTGACCATGGAATAGAAATGACTTCAGTGGCAGCATGGGCTCAACACCTTCATCCTTTATGAACGCCTAGAAATAGCAACATGCCTTTCTGTTTTGTGCATCTCTTTAGTTAGTACCCAGTAGCATGTGTAAGCCCTTCACATCTCTGTGGATTTACTGCCGAGTGAAAGTGACTTTATGGCCCAATTTCCATCCGTGTGACATATTGCACTCTTTGTGGGAGGGAGGGGACAGCAAAAAGACCGAGACAGACTGATCACATGTACTGCCATCAACAGGATGACCGTCACACCCTCCTGACCAAGGAACGGGTGGAGGGAACCTTTTGGTTTCCTTGTTTATCAGAGACCTGAAGCCTGGGTGTTTGTGCTGTATTTTAATAGAGGAGTTTGTCAAATATATGAGTGTAGGAGATGTTGAGATAGTGGCGTTAAGAGTAATCCGTGTTTTGTAGGTAATAAATATTTTGAGTTTAAAAGATGTCAAATGTCAAAGACGATGAGGAATGACTATCCGCCTGACTCCAGATGCTGCCACCCTTAAATTACAGGGGTATTGGAGCGAGGCTGAGTTAAGCATCTGGCCCCAGAAATGGACGGGCCAGGCGGGGTCCTCATTAGAGCCCTGTGTTTGTAGGAGCACGCTGCGCAGCCCGCTGAGACCTTCCGGAGGCGGCCGCAGGAGCCTCGGGGCCCCCGCCTACCCGGAGCTTTTCGGCAGCGCCTGGTTCAGAACCACTGCTGAGGACAGCTCCCCCGGTTCCTCCGGGCGCTAGGCGCGCACTGCGGTAGGGACCTGAGCGCGGAGGGTCAGAGCAGGACCGCGGGTTCGGGCGGCAGAGAGAACTCGCTGAGCCCTCTACACCCCCACCCTAAGGGTCAGCACCGGGCCTGTGGATTGTGGTCCCGGGCGACACGTCGCCGCAGGCGAGGGGACTGGCCAAAGCAGCCGCGGCCCTCCCCCCCCTGCCAGCACGGCCGCTCGCCCCGCCCCGCCGGGCTGTGGAGGGTGGGGCGCCCCGGCGCAGGGCCCGCCCACCCCGCCCGGCATGGCTTCCCATTGGCCGGAGGGCTGGAGGTGCGAGGAGGCGGGGCCCGCCCCTGGCAGCTCGCGCCGGGGAAGGTCGCCGAGCGAGCGCCGGGTGCCGCGGGCAGGGCGTGGGGACGCGGCGGGCGCGGAGGCGACGCAGCGGCGGCAGGATCGGCGGCGCCGGGTCCCAGTCGCAAAGCCTGCCTCCCGCCGCGGCCCGCAGCCGGCGGCGCCCGAGCTCTGAGGGCGCTTCCCCGGGCGCGAGGCCCGAGGCGGCCAAGACGGCGGGCCGGCCGGGCGCGGGGCGGCGGGCGCTGTGCTGCGGGCTGCGCTGGTGGGGGGCAGCGGGCCGCGGCGCGGGCCCGGGGCCCGGCGCGTGCGGCTGGGAGGCGCTGTGGGGGACGGGCGCGCGGGCGGCGGCCGGGGCCATGGCCGAGGGCGGCGGCGGGGGCGCGCGGAGGAGGGCCCCGGCGCTGCTCGAGGCGGCCCGCGCGCGTTACGAGAGCCTGCACATCTCTGACGACGTGTTCGGCGAGTCGGGCCCAGACAGCGGCGGGAACCCCTTCTACAGCACCTCGGCCGCCTCGCGCTCCTCCTCGGCCGCCTCCTCGGACGACGAGCACGAGCGCCCCGGGCCCCCGCGGGCCCCCGGCGCCCCGCCGCCGCCCTGTGTCCCCGCCGCGCCGGAGCTGGAGGAGGACGAGACGGGCGCGGGCTGGAGCGCGGCGCTGCGGGACCGCCCGCCCCCGCGCTTCGAGGACACCGGCGGTAAGGCGCGGCCGGCGGGGCGGGTGGCGGCCGTTACCCCGGCCGGCGGGCCGAGGAAGGCGTGACTGCTGGGGCGGGAGAATTCCAGACGCTCCTTGGGCCGCCTTGGTCGGAGGCTGCTGAGCGTTTCAGAAAACAAATGAGGCTGCGGGAGCCGGATTTAAAGTGCGAGAATCAATCTGGCTGCGTGCGGGGGGGCGGGGGGTGGAGGGGCGGCGAGGGGGCCGCGACTTGCTCGTGGGTGGAGGGGATGAAGCAGAGGCCGCCGGGGCCAAGGTTTTGCACTGGCCAGGACGCGTGGGTGGTGAGCTTCCCGCACTTGCTAGAGCGTCCGCGTGTCCTACAGCAGGGGCGAGTCACACCTGTGGGCTCGCACCTCAGGGGTGAGTTAGTAGAGGTGGGCTTGCCTAGTTGAGGGGATTCTGAGTATGTGACATGGCTTGGGGTGGGGGCAGTCATTTTGTAGTGACTGCTCCGGGCAAGGCCTGCCCCGGTGCCAGGGGTGGGGCAGGTCGCTGTTGGAGCGAGGCCCAGCAGCATCTGCACGAGCATCCACCCATCGCGTCTTCACCAGGTTTTAGTTTTCTCCAGTTAATCTGAGAAACTTTGGCTGTCCATGCCATTTAGGATCTCTTGCTAAGAGCAGGAGAGAGTGAAAGGACCAGTTTAGCAGTTAAGGTGTCGAAAGGCACTGTCACCCATGTTCTGCCCACCACCTTGGCCACAGATGGGCTCCTGATACCCGGAGAAGGTCGCAGGGGTGCTGGCAGATAGGTGACTTCTTGAGGGTCTTTTTACTGCCTGCTTTTGCAGGAGTTGAGCTTTTAAATGTCATTGCTTACCCAGCAGAGGCTTGGCAGCCTCTGTCCTCTCTGAGAGGTGGAGACCAGCCCTTTCCAGCTGGCCTCTGATGCTTCCTTTCCTAGCTCTGTGATGTGCTGTGGTGGGCCCTGACTCTGCACACCATTGTCATGGGTGGAAGTGTGTGCAACCAGTGTTGTCAAGGGCCAGGGAGTGGCCACACGGAGCATGATGAGGCTGACCGTGATGTGGCTCTTCTGTGGCTCTCCCTGACTATTGTTCAATCAGACGGGAATCCAGCAAGCAGGAGGCAGGCCCAAGGGACCCTTGGCTAGTGCTGGACTTGGATATGGGCATGAGGCTGCAGCCCGCTGGTAGGCCGGTTGGGTTGGCTGGACTCTCTCGGCAGGGAGTGGTCTGCAAACCTCGGGCAGGCAGCCTGCAGTGTAGATGTGCTCAGCTGCATCTGAGCTTATAAAGTCCATCTTAGCTGGGCAGTGCTTAGGATAGCTAAATTTAAAAGCATGTTCTCATTTGGGCTTTAGCTGAGTTTTGGAATTTTCAAAGTCAAATCACTCTGCATACTGCTTTTACACCCCCTACATTTCTTATAATGTCATTAGGTCTTCCAGTCCTGGGTAGCTATTTTCTGTATTGGCTCTTTAAGAATTGTACCTACTCAGAACCCTGGCTTGGCAGACTCGATGCTAGGAGTATCTGTGATCCAGCTTTTGATCTTGGAACCCTTGCGATGCGTGTCCTCCTGGGAGAGAACACAGCAGGTCTCCCTGTATCTCAGGGGGAAGGAGTGGAACTGGGTTAGGGTAGGCCCAGTTAGGAAGGAGATTGATGAGCGCGCTGGCGTGAGAGGATGAGCACACTGGAGTACATTTTAAGCAATATTGTATTTCTTAGTAACCTATAAGTGGGAGGAATTCTGCAGCGGAGCAATTTAATCCAGCCACTGCAGCACTTAAATGGTCACAAAGAGCAGTATTAGGTGTCATTTGGCATTAGGTTCAAATTCTGCTTCCTTCAGGTGTCCACAGCACCCGTGCCCAAACCTGAGAATCACAGTCAGGCACTTTAACCGAAGACATTAGTGGTTATCTGATGATGGTAGTTAGACCCAATTTTGTTTTCCCGTCACGTGTGGGAGTTTACTTTTAAAATCCAGCTCTAATGAAGAATTTCTTTTCCTCCGTGTACTAACACCCTGGTCCCTAGGGAAAATTTGGGGTGGAGGTGGAAGGATGAGGTTGGTGGCTTATTAAGCATGAATTCAGATGCTCCGAAACAATGCGGTATGATTTATGGGGGCTGAAAATAGATACAGAAACATGTGGCTGCTCAGAGACAGTCCTCGTGCCTAGTGGTGTGGAGAGAGACGGATGTCTTTATTAAGAGGCTGTGAGCTGCTCCCTGGCTGCTCGGAGAGCAAAGAGGTTCAGCTTGTTAGGTTTATTAAAGTGCAGTGTCTAAGACGCTCTGAAAGAGCGTGCGCCCCCTTTCGAGGAAGGCAGCCTGTCTCTTCCATCTTTGTCCCCCAGTTTATTAACACATCTTTCTGGGCTGCTAGAGTGGGGTGGGGAGCAAGAAGAGCGTGGCATTTTGATCTGTAATCAACCTTCCTAATAGAAAATTTGTAACAGAAATGGATGTTGCTGATAGAATGAGGAAAGCAAAGGATTCTGGTCTATGGAACAGGCTTCCTGCCTGCCTTCTGTTGCACATACATGTGTACATGTATGTGTCACCATATCTTATGTGTAACTGCATTGCGTGCATCGGTGTGGGCTGAGTAGGGTTTCTTCTATCAGAAAGAGGTTGTAACTGCTGTTTGGCACCTCTCTGATGACCCAGAACCTTTTTCAGAGAGTCCCTGGGCGTGAGGAGGGTGTAGCAGTGGGTAACCATTGTGCCTTTGATCTGCATTCAGAAAGGGGTGGGGGACATTTGGTGCCCAGCTTCGAGGAGGAGGGGAAGGAAGAGGTAAGCATCTCTGCGGTTAAGGTGGAGGCTCCTAACTGCTCTCCAGGCTGCCCCAGCCTTCCAAGACCTTCCTTTTTTTCCTTGTTTGTTTTCCAGTGTACTGAGCTTCCTGGATCTGGCTCTCCAGAAGTGCAGCCAACAATTATGGGTGGAGGGGGGTCCTCTCCCTCACCCTTTTCTCTCCTTCCCCAGGTTCTGGCTCTGCCTTGCGGTGTGGGGTCCCCGGGGATGATTTAAATACAAAGACTGCGCCTGCAGGGCTGGCTGACAGGCTTTTAACCCTGTATAGATGGAGGGTCAGCCTGGGAGCTGAAGCTGCTTAATGGGAGCTCAGGGCCTGACCCTATTCCCACCAGACTTTGCAGCAAATCCCCTAAAGTAACCTCCGCAAGCTGTCCGCCTCTCTGTCCACTCTGCAAATAACCGAGACAGTGTGCAAGCACATTCTTTGAAAACTGCATGAGATTCAGGCCTGGCTGCTTTTTGGGCTTCTGCCCTTTTGGTATTTTTTTTTTTTTTTTATTCTGAGCAGTCTTGTGATTTGTTCTCTCTGAGGAGGCAGAGGAACAGGCCGACTCACAGATGCTCGGGGCTGCTGTCTGTTCTGCATCGCCCGTGCTCTGTCGCGCCGGCTGGGATCTGAGCTGTTTGCTCTTTCTATTAGAGGTTCGACCTCACGGGGGTTTCATCCCCCGTGTTCCCTGTCAGCAGCCCTCTGTAATCATTCGGTGACGGGGCATGACCTTGAGAAGCTGGAGAGGAACACAGGGCTTTGAAAATTAACACCGTTAAATGTTTTATCTTTAGAGTTCTTGTTGGTTCATTCGGTTTAAAGTCTTTCTGACTAACAAGCAAGAAGAGAAAAATCTTTCTCTTACACTGAGAATTCACCGAGACCCTCTACTGACTGTAGTGGGATTTCTGAGCAGAGCTACCTGGACCCCCATCTGGGGTGTAACGTATATCCTGCCTTAGCTCCGTGGCTGTAGGAACTTGAATCTTAAATCTTGGTCGTTATGAGATAAATCTCACGCAGTTCTCCACGGTGATCCAGCATGTGCCAGGCCACAGAAACCAAAGGGAGCTTCCTGGGGGAGATGCTTGCTCTTCCCCAGGGGTCTGCTCATGTGCGAGGGGAACCTGAGCTCCCAGTGAGGACAAAGACCCCAGTCCTCGTCTGGACCATGCTTTCCCAGCCCTCGGTGGTCGGGAAGTTGTCTCCCCTTTACGGAGAACGGCAGATGGGTCTTTTCAAGCGGGGTCTGGGGCCGATGAGATGACAGGGGTAACGGTCACTCTCCAACTAGTCAGACTGGACTATTCAGGAAAGATGTTCCCCCCATGCTTTTTTAACACCTAGAACTTTTCACTCAAAAATATTTATTTTTCCACTCGTAAGTATCTATTTTCATATTTCTATGTGGACTTCCTTTTAGCTTTTTAAGGGGGTGATGTGTAGTTCTGTGAGGTCTAACCATGTGTGGATTTGTGTAACCTGCCCCACCAACAGGATGCGGGACAGTAGACAGAATTTGGTCCAGCTCCTGACGGAATCCCTGCTCCTCTGAGCTGAGCCGCTGGGATGGGAGGTCGGCGCTTTTCTGCAGGGGCGGGGCTTCGAATACACCGGCATCCTGGGGGTTGTGTGAGGGCTCATCCTCAGTTTTCAAGCCTAAACCTCACCTTATGGTATATATTTTCTCTTGTTAACAAGTAGTACATGTTCATTTTAGAAAACCCCAAAAAGTAGAACAATAAAATGTGAAGAATTCCCATAATCTCCCGTTACCCGGAGGTGATCACAGTTAACAGACTGAGTCCATCCTTTGTGTCGCTTAGATTACGTATTGGCGGGTGGCCTGCTTTTCCATTCTAATGAATACATTGTAAACATTTTCCACTTAAATTTTAACATGTCATTTTAATGAATCCGTAATACTGTACAGCTCCCTTTGGGTGGATGTGGAGTTTATAGCCCTGCCCCATTTCTTTACATATATATTTATTTGTTTATGTTTATTTTGCTACGGTGAATGTTCCTGAAGCTGAAGTTTATATGCACATCCTTAACATTGTCCTTAGCATACAATGGTCAAAACAGAACTGAATTCAGGATTTTGCACATTTTGAGGCTGTTGATATGAGCTGTGAAGTGGCCTTCCAGAAATGCACCTACGAGCACGCCAGCTAGCAGCACGTACCAGGAGGGTCCACTAGAAAATCCTGCTTGTGAGGCAGCACACTGGACGCAGGACTCCCGCTGGTAGGGTGGCTGAGAGGGGCACCGTGGGACAGCGCGTATTGCAGTGTGACACGCCAATGGTGCCCAAGTCTCAGTGCACAGCACACGGCCTGTGACACCACCCAGGTCCAGATCAAGGATGTGCCCAGTGCCCCGAAGATCCCCGCAGGGCCCTTCCGGGTCACTGCCTCCCGCCTCCCGGGGAACTGCCGTCTGGATTGCTGTCACCTGGTCCTTTTGTGCATCGTCACATCTGCGCAATTCATTCATATCATTGCACGTAGCGGTCCTCACCCAAGGACATGTTTGCTGATTTGGAAAGAGAGGAAGGCTCAGAGAAAGAGACAAAGGCCAATGTGACAGAGAAACATCAATTGGTTGCCTCCTGCATCTGCCCCGACCGGGGACCAAACCCACTACTTAGGTATGTGCCCTGACCAGGAATTGAACCCGCAACCCTTTGGTGTACAGGATGCTGCTCCAACCAACTGAGCCACCTGGCCAGGGCTATTTTCCTATTGCTGTGCAAATACTCCATTATCCTATCATTGGACTTTTGGATTGTCTCCAGATTGGGGCTGTTATGGGTAAAACTGCTACACACATTCTTGCGCGTTTCTGGTGGACACACACATACTGCCTCGGATGTGACTGCCGGGTCATGCATGATTACACGTTCCGGCCCGGGCACCTTTACGCACCGGGTAAGCCTTTGCGGCCGGCCCGTCCTGCACATCGCAGTATGCGGCGTTGCACTCCTGGCCTCTGCCCACAGAATGCCGGGGGCACCCCCTCCTCGGCTGTGGCAGGCACACCCCCTCCAGGCCTTGCTCCTCCCGTGTACATACCCGCCAGCGACGTGGGATGCGCCCAGTATCCTCAGCAAGCATGTGGAACCCTGCTGGGATAAAACGATAAGTAAGACACGTCCCCTGGGGTCCAGCGGGAGAGGCAAAGTGACAGGAAAGAGATAAGGCTGCCTGGTGGACGCTGTGATTGAGGGAAACACGGATTTAGATGGGGTTCCGGAGGGGCGTCCCCTGACCCAGCTGTGCCGGGGAGGAGCCTCTGGCAGAGACGGCCCCTAAACTGCGAGTGAAGGACAAATAAGAACTAGATGAAGCGGAAGGAAAAGGGCATCTCAAACCAGGGAGCAACCTGGGCGAGGCCTGGAGGGGGCCTTGGCCCATGGGTAGCCCCTCGCGTCCCTACGCTGAGCATCCTTATCCGAGGCCTTCTTAATGCAGATGTGTTAAAATGTGACATTTGTCATTGTCACCATTGCAAGTACGTGCAGCTGGGACGGGATCTCCAAGTTCAGGCCTGGAATTAACCTGGCAGATGCTCAGGCCCACGGGCAGGAGAATTTGGCAGGTTGGGTGAGAAGTAAGTGCTTTTAGAGGGTGGAATCCATGGCGAAGCGCTGGGGTCTTTCCTTTAAGCAGGGAAGAGGGGAAGTGACAGCCGAAGGCAGTGTGTCGAGGCCTGTGTTGGCCAAAGGAAGTGCAGTACCGCCTGGGGGAGGCCGTCTGGAGGAAAGAATAACAGAATACCGAAAGCGCGAAGGGGGTCTCTGCCTGGACTGGCAGGTGAATGCAAAGAGCCTCTTCCCCCTTGCTTGTGAATTCCAGGAAACATTATTACAAGAGCATGCATATCTGGCCACGTTTAGGTGTGTGTTTAGTAATCACTATCAACAAGTTTAAAACCACAAATCCTTCCGCCTCTCGTAACATGCCACTGCTGCCCACTCGAACACACTGGCGTCGCCGCGTGGCTGGTGACTGGAACCTTCGTCCGCTCAGTTCCCAGCCTCCAGGCTTGTCACTCCTCCCACCCCCGCCCCACCCTGCCTCTCCAACCACTTGTGTGGAAGAGCATCTTTTTACAAATAAAAGCTCATCCACCAACTTCTCTGCTTAAAACCTTTCCCTGGCCCCCAATTCAAGCCAAAGGGAATTCCGGATCCCTTCTCCAGGCCTCCAAGGCTCACAGGTCGCCCCAGCCTTCCTCTCCAGTGTCACCTCTGGTCACCTGTGCTACTGTCAACACTCTTCTAGCCACATGATTTATCTCAGAGCCTTTGCGCCTGGTCGGCCTTCACCTGGAATGTTCCTGATACTTCAGTAGGCGCCTTGCTCTTTGTCTGATCTGAGTTCCAATGTCACTGTCTCCAAAAATCTAAAATCATCAACCTCCCTCTGGTCCCTTTTTGCAAGCGTACATCCTAATTCATTCCTCAGGTGGGCCGAAACCTTGGGTGTCTTGGTCAGGGTCAGAACAGGGCGAGTCCTCAAGCTCTGTTGAAGGAGCCGAATGAACAGAGCAATAGGCGGGCGGATGCAGGAGTAGATGTCAGGGACGGGATTTGGCACCCCCTGAAGAAACGTTTGCAAGGAGCTGAGCGTTTCTAACACCCAGAATAGTGGGAGAGTGGGTGGTGTGTCTCACAAGGGAGTGAATTCCTTCCCAGGAAGGCACTGGGCACTTCTGGGTGTGTTTCACGGGGATTTGTGCCCTGGAGAGAGGACTGAGTTTGCTGGCCTCCGGGGAACTCTCCAGCCCTCGGGCTTCTGCAGCCTGCCTGCTTGCTAATGGCTAGAGACCCCAAGACAGGGACCTATTAGGAATTTGCAGGGGAGACAGCCCCTTGAACCCTTTATTTAACAACAAATATATATATATATTCACATATATCACATACTATGTGCCAGATACTTTTCTAAGAACTTTCTAACCTATACAATCCTCATAACAATCTTATAAGGTAAGTACTATTATTACCCCTATTATAAACTCATTGTCAGGAGCAAAGCCACTCCTGAGTCAGGCCTGTTCGTCGTGGACTATATTTACGTGGGCAAAAAGTGAACTTGGCTCCGGTTGTCGCCTGTCCGGCGGGAGGTTGTCGCCTGTCCAGCGGGAGGTTGCCCGGGCTGCCCGCGGAGTCCCCACCGGCACTGCACTGGCCCTGAAGAAAAAGGGAGGAGAGGTGGGTGGGGCAGCAAACTCGAATCACTGGACCATTGGCTGACTCACCGGGTGAGGATTCATGAGGGGAAGTAACGGAAAAGAGAGCCTGGAGAATAGGAGTGAATAATCTGCCGCCCTGACTTGGGGAGTGAGATAATGCAGGTTAAGCAGCGGCGGGAACAGGATGACCGTTTAATTGCACGGGGGTTTTTGGAAGCTGTAGGGGTTCAAAGGGGCGGGGTTAGCTTGTGGCTGGGGACTGGGCGGGCCCAGCTGCGCGCTTGCCGGGCTTGCGGGAGGGCCAGGGCAGGTGGCTCGTGGCTCCGCCCCCTGTGTAGTGAGCACCTTCCCTCCTGCACCCGGAGACTCTGGGATGACCTGCGGGGAAGCTCAGTGCCGGTGCCGCATCGCAGGGAGCTGCAGTCTCTTCCTCTAAGTGGTTTCTTTCCCATGTTGCCAAAGTGGCCATGAAGCATATTGTGCTATTTAGAAAGTTTTCAAACTTTTTAGCAGCAAGGAATCCCCGAGAGGAGGACACAGGGTACATATAAACCAATGGAAACCAGGTGTCTCTCTCTCGGAATCCGCGGTGGGTGGCCCCCAAGTGCTCCTTGGTCCCCCACCCTCCCCTGCCACTCTCAGTTCCTGAGGCGCCCCATGGACCTGCCACACTCCCATCTGTCAGAGGCCTTCAGCTGGGACCCAGGTCACAGGGGAGAGAGGCCCACGGCCAGGTGACAGACCTCAGTGGGAATCGGTCACCACCCTCGCCTGTGTTGGGTCCCACCCTCTCTCAGAAGGTGACAAGGAAACCCGTGGGTAAATGCAGTTCTGATGTTCCAGGGCCTGCAAAAAGCTTCCATGGTGGAAGCAAATAAAAATGGAATTAGCGTAGAACTAGCTGGAGCAGACCGGCTTCTTGAGTTTAGGAAACGGACCTACAAAGAGAATGTATGAGATCGGGGTAAAGCATGATTTTCTCAGAAACCGTGAACAGGTGGCTCTTCAGGAGGGTGATTAGTGAGCGTCTTGCTGCTTCGAGTGCCTTTTGCATTGGGGGACGGGGGAGAGTCGGCCACATCCTCAGTGAGTTTTCCTGGGAGCCTGGAGCCTGGCCCCCGGGGGGCTCTGGTCTGGTCAGCATGTGGACGGCTCTGCCCGAGAGCTGACCTGCCCCCCGTTTCCACGCGGGGGCACAACTGACATCTCCACACTTAGAGCACAGTGCCCCGCCCTCACACCGTGGCTGCACAGGGAAAAACAAAGGGAGTCTTGTTTTCTTGGTCATTTTATCGACAGGCATTACTGTCACATGTGGTTTTTAAGTGCGCTCCTTGTTTTACCCTTTTCTGTTAGAGTGCCCCTCCCCTCTGTCTTTGCCCCCTGCCGCTGTCCCTGTAATCCACGCTGACAACGTGGCGCTTGTACACACACATACACACACATCTATGGTGGGGGGGGCTGGTCCTTGTGTAACAAATGAAGGCTTGCTCACGTGCCTTTCTGTCACGCTCCTTTCATTCACTCATCCTTCGCGAAGAACACCCTTCGGTTCCCGTCTCGCTTCACCTTTTTCAGGAGTGGCTGCTGGACTTTTATCAAATGCCTCTACTTTTATGAAAATGCTTTCCTGGCGATGGCCTCCTAGTTTTTTCCACGTTGAATTGATGGGCAAAGTAAATTTTATCGGATTCCCGGTCTTGCGCTCCCCTGACACTCCTGGAGCGAGTCCGGGCTGGTCTCCGAGTGTATCTGTGGTTCACGGCTGACGCCCGCTGTTCGCTGGCATCATTCAGACCTTCTGTGCCTGAGCCCTCGTACCCCGGACCGGACTGGTTAATAGTTTCCCCCCTCCTCTCATCTCTCATGTTTGGGTATGAAAATCATGCTCGGTTTCCTAAAATGAATCGGCTTATTATTCTTAAATCACCTTTGCCGTTTAACAGTCGAATTACGGGTTAGATACAACTCAGCTCCGAACCTGGCTGGTGGTGGTACTTTCTCTGAATGTTCCGTTTCTTAACTCCTTTGGATGATTTAAGCTTCCGAGGCAATCATCTAACTCTTCTAGGATTTCGAATTTGTTAACAGAAAATTCCATCCAGGGTTTAAGAATGATTCTTTCATTGGCTTTTATATCTCTGCTTTTAATCCTAGTCTTTCGTCTTCTCTCTCCCTGAACCCGCCTTTCCTCTCTTTTTTTCCGCCCCCACCTTCTCTCTCTCTCTCATCCTTAACTGGGATGAGAAGCATTGTTCTGTTTGATTAGTTTCTTTTGATTTATTGGGCTGTCTTTTTGATGAATACGACATTTCTGTTTATTTAGAAAAAACCTTTAATAGTGAAGGCATTTGACAGTAAAGTCTCCTCGGAGCGTAACTTTTAGCACACTACACATTTTGGTATGCAATGTTCTCTTTTCCATTGCGTTCAAGATTTCCTTCAGTCCCCCCTTTGGTTTCTTCTTTGATCTAAGCGTATATATCTTCATTTCTAAATGGCGAAGATTTGTTGCTTACCTATTTAATTCTAATTTTATGGGTTGTAATCAAAGAACTATCTTTTAAATCTTTAATTTGAAAGGTTTGTGAAGATTTTCATTGTTGTCAAATGCAGAATTAATTTTTATAAGCGTGGCATGGGAAGGCGCAAGAAAAACATGTGTGTTTTCTATTTGGAGGAGGTGAGGATGTCCGTGTCTTTATTTTTCCGTGTCTTTATTTCCCCCCTCTCCCCGGCAGGCACTCACATTCGGAGAGCTCAGCTTTCACCACACGCGCTCTTGCACCTTTAAGAATGCTTATGTGCCGTGTTGTTGAGTGCGCACATGCTTACTATGCCTTTTCTCTCTCCCCCCAGACTGTGCCTGTAGTGTTGTCCCTTTTCATCTGGCTCACAACCCTTAACCTTAAACCCAGCTTGTCTTCTGTTTATTTTGTCGTTTCTGCTTTCTCTTCCGCGTCTGCCTGGCATCAGCTTGCCTGGGGCACTATTTTAAATCCCTACTTGCCATTTTAAGTATGTTTCTCAAACAGTAGATATATATAAACGTATATATATAATATAAATATATATATTTAATACACTCATTATACATATATGTATATACATGTTAAAGTGCCAGGTGGTTATACATATATGTATATACATATACACATATGTATAATAAACATATTGCATATGTATACAATACATATATATATTTAATACATTTACTATATTTATAAATATATATATATTTAATGCACCTCAATAAGCATTTTAATTTAGAGAAATCAATATGTATACATTTAAAGGAATGACAAGCAGACATGGTTTTATTCCTTCCTTCTTATTTTATTTGGCTTTTTGACTTTCTCTTTTTTCCATTTTGATGTTTTGCTCTAGTTGTCCGTTCTTTTTCTGCTTGGTAGCTGTGGAAGTTCTTTCCGTTTTAGGGGTAACAGCTTTGTTTAGACGTGACTCACATGCTATCCAATCCACCCATTTAATGTGTACAATTTGGTGGCCTTCAGTCCATTCACAGTCAGTGCCATCATCTGCAAAATCAACTGTAGACATTTTCATCACCCCGAAAAGAAACCTCCAGCCGTCACCCCAGCCCCAGGCAACCACTGGCCTCATTTCTGCCTCTGTGGATTGGCCTGTTCTGAGAACTTCATATAAATGACGTCACATAACATGTGGTCTTTGGTGACTGGCTTCTTTCAGTTAGGGTAGTTTTTTAAGGTGCATCGTGTGGTTGCATGTGTTGAAATTTCCTTCTTTTTTTAAGGCTGAATAATATTCCAGTAAGTCGATACACCACTTTTTTGCTCATGTCCGGAAGCGGGTGGCCTCGGTGGCCTCTCCTGCATCTCTGTTCTCTCGTCTCCGGATGTGGCCTTCAAGTCTGCATCTCGTCCTTCGTGCTTCCCATCTCCCCATGCTCTGCCCTCTGCTCGCTCGTTTCTTGGGCTTGACCCTCCGCGTCAGTGGTTCAGGAATCACATGGGACCCCCTCACCTTCTCTTTGAAGAGCTCTGTAGTTGGGAAATCACGTATTTTAGTTACAGGGAATCTTTTTTTCTTTTTCCCTGTGTGTGTTGCAACTGAAACTCTTCGAATGCTAGTATTAATTTTAATTAAAATTCAAATGGTATCTGTAGCTTCCGGTAGCTCTGTCTTCCGGGGCGTGTGTTCTGTTTCTTCTGACCCATCTTTGCTGCGAGACCCTTGCAGGGGGTTAGTTTGCTTTGTAGGTTCCCGGGGCCCAGGTCTGGTGGCATCCTCGAGGGGCTGGCTGGCCAGTGTGTGGGGAAAAGGCAGCCCTCCCCGTGCCCGCAGCGGACACTGCGTCATCTCAGGCTCAGGGGCGGTTCCTCTACCTCCAGGGCCTGGGAGACTAGTCAGAGCTCACAGGCCAGCGCCGGGGACACTCCCACGTCCTCTAGTGTCTTCAGGCCTCCTGGTCCTGGGCCCCTGGGCCAGCCCCTCCAGCTCCAGGCAGGAAAGCCCATGGTCTCTGCCACAACCCATAGTGTGTGCAGCCAGCCACCACCGGGGGTCCTTTGTGCGGGAGACGCAGAGTGGGGACAGAAACGGGGTGCGTATTGGGGTCACCCCATCTTCTTTCAGAGAGAAATGTGGAAGACTTTATCTCAGGGAAAAGAATAAAGATTTAATGGGAAGCACTTTACTAAGATTATTTTATGTCACCCGTAGATAAGGTTGCCACCCCCATTACACAGCAGAAACAGACTTGGGGAGAGGAAGTGGTCTGGCTAATCAGAAATCACAGTGGCACCCGAGGTGGACCCGCTGTCCTCCTGGTGTGCCTTCTCAGCTCCGGCATTGCTTTCTGAGAGGAGAGGCCGAAGTCGCGCTGGCGTGCAGCGAGCACTGGGATGCTGGCTGATCTTGCTCTGCATCCTCACTGTCCCAAGGCTGTGGGTGCTTCAGGGAAAATGTGCAGGGGGGCTTGCTCTCCCCGTGGGACTGATGGTCAGAGAGGGCATTCTCAAACTCCCTAACAAAGACTTGGGCTGGTAATTGTTGGACGAAGGCGGGAAGCCAGGAAGGGCAGACGCCCCTCGGAAGAACCTGCTTCCGGAAAACCAGACACAGTGACCGCCGTGTAAGCAGCTGCTTGGAGCTGCCCCTGGCGGGGAGCCACACGCACTCTGCTGGGCTGAGTATTGCCTAATTGGGACATGCCGGTATTACAATGCTGCGATTGCTATCTTAGGAGGCTTTTCGTTTCGGCCTTTCAGGATAGCTTAAAATGGTTTTGACCTATTTTCTGCTCTTTCTACCTGGAGCTTAAAAGGCCAGATCCTCAGAGCCAGGAGGTGGCCACGATTTCCAGGTCTTGGCTCCACGGGGTCCCATGACCTTCCGCCAGCCTGTGCGTCAGCTTGTTAGGCACCGGGTGCAAGGGGGCCTGGGCAGTTTCGGACGCAATATTGGGTTAAGTGTGAGAGTGTAAAAGAGCGTGGACTTTGGAGTCGGACTTCCCGAGTCTGCTTCGAGACCAACCGCATCCTTGACTTCGCAGGCCTCGCGGCCTCTGCAGGTCACTGGGCAAAGAAATGTACCCGGGCCTCCGCTTTCTAGTCTGTCGCATGACTTACTCGGTGCCTCGCAGCCTCGATGGGAGGGGCCACACACGGGTCAAGAATCCGTGATGTCGAACCCTTAGCAAACCCGCCGTAAATGCTAGTCCCTTTCCCTCCTCTCGGTCTGCCCCCTGACTCTCCCTGGGCCTCCCCTCAGGGTAAAGAGGGAGATGCCGGACCACATGGGTGTTTGTGCAGGGCTTGCCGGTGAGTGCATGCCCCTGGCTCACCGCTGCCTTTGGGCTGATGACTCGCGAACGCACGTGGACGTCGGTGTCGTTTGGAATCGACGTGAGCAGAATCCATTGCTCGTGAGAAGTTCGGTTGTAGAATGAGCTAGTCATGTTTGGTACAGTCATTTCTATTTTCCAGGAAAGACTGGGAGAATCTGAGGACTCAAAGGTTTTGGCTGGCCCCACCCCCCCACCGGCCATCACTGCCAGCAGGGGCTCCCTCAGCAGGGGCTCCTGCAGCAGGGTCCTGCCGCTCTCCAGTGCCAGGCAGTCTGGGGGCCCTCAGTGACCTGGTCCAGCCCCTGGTCATCACGTTTCTGTCCAGGTCGCCCCTCCCGTTTTGCTTGGGGTCAGTCAGTGTTCGTGCCATTGGCTGCCTGGGCACCACCAGACGTGCAGGGTGGGTGGGTGGGTGGGAAGGTGAAGCCTTGCATGCAGGACCGGGGCACAGATGAGCCCACCCACAGGGCAGAGGTCAAGTGCCACTAACGAGAGGGCAAGAGATGTGGCCAGAGGCCTGAGGCCTTCAGTTTGGGAGGCGCCAGGCAGCAGCAACCCCAGGTTAGGAGGTGAGGCAGCGGGCAACCTGATTCCTTTCTAACCCCAGTGTGTTTTCAGTGTTGCTTTAACGCTCTGGGAGTCACAGGGGAGTGACCATGTCATACAGTTTTTTTCCTCCTGGGTCTGGCTGCCACCTCCGCCTGCAGCAGAACACGTGCTGCTGGAGCCGAGGGCTCAGTGATCTTGACCCCTGGGGTGCCCCCAGCCAGACCGTGGCAGGGACTGCACCGAGCACCTCAGCCCCTGTCTGCCCTTTGAACTTGGCACGTGACAGGGTTTCTCTTCAGGCTTTTGCTAAGCGCTCCTCAGTGCCCTTCCCTGTCCACCTCTCTCTGATGCCCCAAACAGTGGGCAGCTGGTCCTCAGGTCCTCCTCCACGTGACAGGTCAGGCGTCCCCTGTGAGAGGAGCCATTTCAGTGGCTCCTCCCGAGCAGTCCTTGAGCTCTCCCTGCAGCACAGGACCGTGACGCGAGTTCGCCCACCCGCACTGGCTGAGCTGTGACCAGGTCTAGCACGCACGACTGGCGCCCAGCGCGAACCAGACAGACCCGTGTCTGTGTCAGGTGTCCGCCCCAGAGGGGAGGACAGACAGACAGCAGGGTAGAAAGGAAGCGTTAAGAAGACACAGTGGGTGGGGTGAGGGGGCTTGGGAGTGGTGGGACAGGGGAAGAAGGTCAGCTGTAGAATTAAATAGGACAGACAAGACCGGCCCCATTGAGAAGAGAGATCTGAGCCCTGGCTTATGGGAGGGGAGGAGTTGGCCAAGTGGCTGTCTGGGAGGCGATAGCCTTCTGCTCCCGGGGTGGGGGTGGGGGGTGGCCAGGGTGGGCCCAGGTGGGAGTGTGCCCGGGGAGCCCCTGCCAGTGGGAGCAAGTGACAGGCAGGGGAGGGAGGTCCCGGGGGCAGGCGGATCATGGAGGGACATATAGGCCATCGTAAGGGTGTGGCTTTTACTCTGAGTGCAGTGGGGAGCCTGGGGAGTGTTCTTGGCCCAGGGTAACAGGGCCCAGTGTGACTTCTAAAGAGAGGCTCTGGGCGCTGGGCTGTGCACAGCCCAGGGGAGGGTCTGGCCCCTGCCGTAACCCAGCAAGCAGGGGAGGGCGGAGGCCGTGCGGCGTTCAGATTCCAGGTATGTCTTAACACTAGCGCCAGCCGTGTGCCTGATGGCCTGAACGATCCAGCTTGGGCCCCGAGGGCTGCGGGTCCTGAGGAATGACGACAGAAGAAATGTGGTCCTTCTGCCGAAAGTGTGATTTGATGCCCAAAGAGGCCATCAGCGGGATCTCCCCGACACCCTTCCGTCATCTTACCCTCTGACTCCGCAGATCATCCTTGATCTCCATCGTTGCTGGCGATGGCAGCAGTAGCACTGGGAACAGCTACACGAGGGCCAGGCTGGGAGGCCTGGTGTCTGTTGCCCATTAGGGCTGAGTCCCTAGGCACCCAGGGGTGGGCTGTCCCCAATAAGATGAGCACGCCAGCCTCATCGGTCCAGTGGGAGGGGCTCTGGCAGAGGGGCCGGGTGAGGGGCTAGCTCCTCTCCGTGGGGTCCCCAGGCAGGACCTCCTGCTCTCTGAGTGGCTGGCCCCCTGGGAAGATGCCAAGTGGGCGTCAGCAAGGCTGGGAGGCCTGTTCTTCCCGACTGCAGTTGTCGGAATACAGGGCTCCAGTTCGGCTGGAATTTCAGATACACAGTGTTGTAGTGTAAGTTTACCCCAACCTTGCATGGGGCACGCATGAAAGAATTGTTCATCATTTATCTGAAATTCAGTGGAAGGAGGAGGCCTCGGTTTTCATTTGCTAGCCCTGGCTACCCTCTCCAGGTGTGTTCTTGCCAACGGGTGAGCAGCACCTGGGACTTAGCCTACACCTTGGTAACCTGTCAGGGTTGCCAAGTTACAGCGCTCGATTTTGAAAGAGCCGTGTAACTTCGTGGAAAAGGTTTTGCCGAGGTCCTGGGTCATCCTTCTCCCTTGGTCAGAGTGGAAGAGAGTCAGGGCTGAGCTGTAACCGGAGCACCCTCCGCACCCTGCCCTCCCTCTTCTGTTTCTCCCGAGGGGTTGCTCCGTGGGACCAATTGCCGGCCCATTGCTGTGTTTTAAGTCCTACTGGATAAGGCAGTGCAGGCCCCAAGGGGGTGGTTGCTAAGGACTGGGGCTCAAGGTCTTGGAAACCCAGGGCTGGGAGCTGAGGGGTGGAGTCGTGTCAGGAGCGCTCAGGCCTGGGGCTGGCTCTGCCCTCTAAGGCCTTATGGCCTGTCCTGCTGGGGGACCTCTGCTTCTGGCCCCGTCCTGAGCATCTACTCTGCTAGATAATCACCTCCCATCTCTTATGGGCTGAGTATGTTCCCCCAAAAGTCGTCCATTGAAGTCCTAGTACCTTTCAATGTGACCGTGTTTGGAGATACGGTCTTTAAAGAGGTGAGTTAACGTGAGGTTATTCTGTTGGGTCCTGATCCAACATGACTGGTGTCCTTGTAATAATAGGTCAGGACACAGATAGATACAGAAGGGTGCTTATGTGAAGACACGGGAAGAAGGCAGCTGTCCACAAGGCAAGGAGACAGGTGTGGGAGAAACCACTCCGCTGACACCTTGACCTTGGATGTCCAGCCTCCAGAACAGAGGGGCAGTCCATTCCTGTCGTCAAGTCCCCCAGTCTGTGCTGCTGTGTCACCACAGCTCCAGAGACCAATGGACCATCCTACCAGAGAGAGACCGAGGAACGAGCAAGGCAGGGAGGTGGGACTCCCGGGCTGAGATGAGGTGGCCCCAGCTGTGTGTGCCCCTCAGCCCTTTGCCAGCTGGGACTGTGCCATGTCCTGAGGGCGTCCCTGGGACCAGATGCACCATTTCGGGTGTGAAGGTCATCTGTGGGAGGCGGAGGACCTTTTCTCTGGTGTGCAGCTCTTGACTGGGAAGGGTTCTTGGGCAGTGGCCGTTGCTGACCAGGGTTGCCTGGTGCCTGTGCTGGAGACACTGCCAACCCCCTTCCCTGGCTATCATGTGCTCCCAACTTCAGAGCTGGTTCTTTTCCTGCAGTGTTAAGCCCTGCAGAAGGCAAGTCCCATAGGAGAATGTCATCTGTGCAGAAGCTGTGAGACCATTGATCTTTTTGAGGAGGTCTAACTTCTTCACGTGCATCACACACCTACAGAAGAATGCAGTCTTAAGTCACAGCCTGATGGATTTTTGCACATGTGTGCATGCTCACGTTTCCTGGAGGAGGTTTCGAAAAACTGTGTTATTCTAGAGCTATTTTTTCTGGCCATGACATCTTTGGGAATTTAAAATTATTTTTATATCGCTGTTCTTAGCAATGAACTTGATAAATATTTGTCAATCCCTTGTGTGGCTTGGTTTAGTCTGCCATTAAAGATTCGTCTTCCTTCCTAAAATTGTCGCGTCCAAGCCCTGGCCGAGTAGCTCAGTTGGTTAGAGCGTCATCATCCTGAAACGCCACGGTTGCGTGGGGCGTCTGCACCCCGGGCAGGGCACGTGCAAGGAGCAGCCAATGAATGTGTGAGTCGGTGAAACAACACATCGGTGCGTGTGTGTGTCTCTCTCTCCAAGATTTGGGAAAAAGTCAGCTCCAATGCCACCTGGGCCGCAGGGAGATTCCTCCTCTTTTCTGGGCTCTAGGCCCAGCCCATAGTGGACTCTGGGGTTGGGCCGGAGCCTCCGGGAGCAGAGACGTGTCCTAAAGTGGGAACCTGAAGATGGGTTGATTTGAGGGAGTAAGAGCAAACCTTGAGTGCAGAGGACTGGTTTTATTATGCTTTGGTACTTCCAGTTACACATTGTTTTCCTTTTTCCTTCTGAATGCGATTGGCCATTTTTGCCTCAGATTCCTGGATTGACTCAGAGAGGGCAGCTGGCGATGCCAGCAGAGCCAGGGGGAAGCCCCCAGCGTAGCTGTGCAGCTCGAAGCCTGGGCTTCCCGCCCTCCCGGATTCCTGGGCTGGGGCGACCACAGGGGCCTTCATCTGCAGTGGCCAGCCCGAAGGTGCCGTGCGAGCGTGCAGGTGTGCATGTGCACGTGTGAGCACCTGGTGGCCTGTCCCGGAGCGCACAGGCCGCCTCCTCTGGGACCACTGAGCCGCCAGGCTGTCTCTTCCCTGTCCCTTGCTGCTGCTGCTGCTGCTGCTGCTGCAGACCCTGGCTAAGCCCTGTGGCCTCCGGTGCTTTGTCCCCAGGCCCACTGCCTGCCTTGCCATGGGGGTTCCTATGGATGAGAGCCCAAGCAGGGGTGTGGTCAAGGACAGCAGCTGGAGCCATCAGGCCCCAGGGACACACAGGTCACCTGGACACAGGGCCTGTGTGGTCCCAGGCAGAGCTGAGAGCCCCTGGGGCCAGGGAGCAAAGGTTTGGTGGTAGGCAATCTGGACAACACTCTGCCAAAGGGCGGGTCTCCAAGGAGCTCTGAGGGGAGGGTGGACAGCGGACGAAAGGGCGGCGCAGACGCAGAGCTCTGGAAGTGGCTGCCAGGCGCTCTGCGCCCTCTGGGCTCCCGTGAGCGGGAGAGAAAATGAGGAAGCCCTGGATGCTTTGTAACTGAACTTTGGAGGGGAAAGAGCTTCCTGGAATTAAACATTCTGAAGCTTTAATTGAAAACGGGCTCAGCCCTGGCTGGTGTGGCTCGGTGGACTGAGTGCCAGCATATGAACCGAAAGGTCGCACGCAGGTTCAATCCCCAGTCAGGGCACGTGCCTGTGTTGCAGGCCAGGTCCCTAGTTGGGGGCGTGCGAGAGGCAGCCCATCACATGTCTCTCACACGCCGATGCTTCTCTCCCTCTCTTTCTCCCTCCCTTCCCCTCTCTCTAAACATAAATAAATGAAATCCTTTTTAAAAATACAAAATAAATAAAACGGGCTCAGAGGTAGCTGTCCTCAAGCCTTCTGCCTTCTCAGCTGGCTCTGGGCTCCCGCCTGGTGGGGCAGACTCCAAAGCCACCGTAGCCAGAGGGCCCGTCCCGGGTGGCGGCAGGCCACAGGCACCCCGGAACCCGGAGGGCTTCCACGGGGAGCTGGTCTCCCAGTGACACCTGGCCCTGCCACACCTGTCAGCCCAGCCCCATACGGAACGGGCACCAGGAGGCGCTGCAGCCAGTGGGAGCAGGTACCCAAGACCAAGTCCAAGGTTCATCTCTCCTCTGTTGCGACTCCTTCCATCTTGCTGTAGTCAGCAGGTGCCACAGCTATGGGCTTCTCAGGAGGCCCTCAGCCCTTTGACAGGAGGTCCTTGTAGGACCGTAAGTGGCGACTGCCTTCTGTCTGCTCGAGCTTTCACATTCAAAGGCGTGTGAGGGGAGGCAGGACGCAGGTGCAGAGACCGTGTCTGATGCTGATGAGAAGTGATGTGGCCCTTCCTGTGCTGAAGCCGTCTGCCGGCTGGCCCCACCTAGAGACCCCACGCAGAGGGGAGCATGCCTGATTTGGGTATAGCCAGGGGGAGGGGGACTTTTAGTCGTGTGCAGCCTGGGAATGGGTGTCCAGCATTCACCGTATTAGAGGTGGGGGGATCTACCTCGTTGCACAGACGAGGGAATGGAGGCTCAGGGGGGTTAAGCTTCCGGAGCAGAGCTGGGGCTGAGTCTGCAGCTCCTGCAGAGTCGGCGTGTGGGTGTGCCCACACTGCCCAGAGGCCACCCAGGCTAGCAAGAAGGGGGGGTCCTGTTATTTACTCTGGGGTCTCCCGAGTGTCAGCTTGCAAAGCACCGCTGGTCTGCGGAAAAGAGGAAAACCAAGGACCCTGGGATGGCAGCCTCATGAAGCTAAATGTGTCCTTTACCGAGACCCTGTCCTCGTGACTTCTTCTTGTGTTAAAAAGACTAAAACCAGGGCTGAGCATTTTTTTTTTGCAGGGGAGGGGTATGGCAAAATAAACTTTGGAACCCTGTAAGTTCTTGTTTCTTTTGAAAATTAGTTATGTTCCCTGGCCAGGTGGCTCAGCTGGTTGGAGCATTGTTCTGCACACCAAAAGGCTGTGGGTTCGATCCCCCATCACAGTATAGACCTGGATTGCAGGTTCGGTCCCCAGTTGGGGCACATACGGGAGGCAATGGGATCAATGTTTCTTTCTAAAAAATGAATGAACATATCCTTGGGTGAGGATTTAAAAAAAACTATTATTGATGTGTGAAATTGAAAAGCCTGTGAACATGGACACCTTTAGCGACCCCCTTCCCCTGCCGATCAACAAGGGTTCTCACTGGGCCCGGACTCTGGGAGGTGCTCACCCACCAGCTCCTGTTGGCCTAGCCTCTCCCAGTCCCGATTCTCGGGGGCCACGCTGCAGCCTGGGGGGAGGCCCAGCTGTTCTTCCGGGGTCAGCCCTGTGGAAGCTCAGTCGCGTGCTTTGAAAAAATTCAAAGGAAGGAAGATTTTCATTTGGGTTTGAGATCTTGCTAGTGAAGCTTCACAGTCCCGGTAAGCATCCATCCGGCCCTTTCCTGTAAAAAGTTCGTTTCATCTTCTGCTCCTTTTTAACCACACCATTAAACGAGCAGAGGCCCAGCAGGACACCCGAGTCTGGCCGCCTGCGTCCCCCTCCCCTGGGGCCGGCGAGGCCCCCGCTGAGGGAGGAAGAAAGGCGCATGGCGTACAGCTTCACTTTTGTCTCGCGGCCTGAGGGAGATGCGTTCGGGGCCTCTGAGTAACCGCGAGGCCCATGTTATTCACTGACTCTTAGACATGGGGAGGACGAGGTTTATTTCTGTTGGAAACAGTCCACATTCTCTTAGCTGCACTAAGCATACTGCAGGAGCTGTGTTTTATGGATGACAAGTGGCGCTCTCTGTCCCCGCTGCTTTGGTTTGGGGCCGAGCGCTGCCCTGGGACAAGGAGCAGAAGCACGCTCAGCGTGGCCGCTCGGCGTTGACAGGGAGGTCGGGGGCCTGATGTCCCTTTGTGCCGCAGTGTGTGACACTGTCACCGATCCTGGTGTCCCACGTGAGCGGCACCTGGCGGCGTCCGCCTCCGTGGGATGCGCGAAGTTCTCCATCTGCAGGACCTCTGTCACGTCCCTGCGGCGAAGGGGAGAGCAGACATTTTTCTCCAGCGGGGAAGATGAGGGGGCGAAATTGGAAAATTGCTAAACCACAGCACCACGAGCAGTTTCTGGATCCTTCCTCGGTGTTTCGATAACTGAACTGGAGGGTCCTGAGTCAGGACCCTGCCTGGGACCCCCGCTCGGAGCTGTTGCAATTAGCCCCGTGTGCTCTGTCCCAACCCAGGTGTCTGCTGTCAGTGACCGTGACAGGCTGGCCGCCCCGCCCCACCCCCGCACATGCAGACGAGCTCTGTCCCTGGCCTTCCTGGTGGCTGAGACCGGTCAGTGTGAAACGGAGGTGGGGAAGTTGGCACCACGCCCCCGCTAACGCCGCTCTGCCCGCAGCCCCTGGGCCAGCCCCTCTGTGGCACCGAGCAGGGACAGCTGCTCTCCTGGGGTGGCTGGAGTCTGAAACCGCTTCCCCACTCTGACCAAGACCCCCAGCCTTGGACTTGCCTTGCCCTTGCCCTTGCCGAAGCCCACCAGAGAGACAGGCAGGGACACGCTTTGTCATGGGTCAACGTGGGTCATGTGATCTGCTGCAGCGAGAGAGCGCGCCCATCAGACTGTGGACGACTTGGTCAGCGGGGCCGGGCCGAGCTCGGTGCCGGGGCTGGGCCTGTGCCGGCTGGTTCCGAAGTGGGTTTGAGGAAGCGGAGGCCAGCCCTGGACTGGGGCAAGTCCAGGTAGCAGAGCATCTCAGTCATTGTCACCTAGGAGGTGGCGGGTGGGCATGGCGCTGGATTGGCTGCGTAAGGCAGCGGTGGCCGCTCGTGGTGGAGGGAGCGCTGGTGGTGGAGGGAGCGAGGGATGTTTGGTTATTCTTCTCCCTGCGCGTCCCACCATGTCGGGGAGCAGCGACCCTGTCCGAAGGCCGTTACTGTCGGGTTTGTGTTCAATGGGGAATATCCTCGTCTGCTGTCAGCTGCTAGCTGCGGGGAGGGGCCTTGCTTTCTCACCTTCCCACCTCCTCTGGACCCATTCCCTCATTATAAAGTGATGGGCGTGATGCCAGCCTGGCCGGGGACCTCAGTGGGTCAGAGTGTCTTCCCAGTACACCAAGGTCGTGGGTTTGATCCCGGGTCGGGGCACATACAAGAATCGGCCAGTGAACACATCAACAAGGGGAGCAACAAATCGATGTCAGTCTGCCTTTGTCTCTGTCTCTCTCCATGGCCCCTTTGCTGAGAATCAATAGATCCATAGAAAGGGGGTGGTGCCTTCCCTGCCCTGGGCTCAGACAGTGTGGGGAGGATGCCCAGCTCTGAGAGGGCCAGGCCCGCTCAGCCTCAGCTCCCTGCGGCTGCAGCCCAGGCCCCGGGCCGGTGTCCCCCAGCCTCCCCAGGGCGGTGGGGCGGGGGTGGGTGTAGGAGAGGGCCGGGTGCAGCGAGGGCGAGGCCACCTGACGCCTGCCTTTTCCAGTGTCTGGCACCGGGGGTCCCTCCTTCCCACTTGGTGACCTGACTCAACCGAAGCTCAAGGCGGGGGCAGCTCCCCTGTGGGCCGATGGCGGTCACCATGAGTGGTGACGTAGGCTGCCCAGGTATTGTGTTTAAATGAGAGTCAGTGGTTTGGGGTGTGGTAAACGACTTTGATTTTCAAGGACCTTTTCTTGACTGTGTGTCAGGTTCCTGAGGCACCAGCGGAGGGGCCTGGTGACCAGTGGGGACATAGTTGTACCTGATTTCACTCTGCCTGTGGCATGGCTGTCTCCCATCTCACAGCTCTCCCAGGGGCGTGTGGCACCCCCGGTGAGTCCCCAGCAAATTGTCCCACCTGAAGTTGGGTTACTGGGAGTCAGTCACCCCAGTCCCCAAACCCGAGTCCCTCCTCTTCTGAATAAAATTGGGAAAATATTTGGCCAATCTGTCATCATTTTTAGGCTTCTGAGTAGAAGCAATTTATGGGGAAGAAGACCCCCACTTCCTACCTGCTCCCGAACCTGCAGCCGGGCAACTCCAAGTGCCCCGGCCTCTGACCTGGCGCGGGTTCGAAGTGCGACCTAGGTCCGACCCCGTGCCCCTGAGCAGTGGCAGAGCTGGGCCCAGAGGGTTCTGCGCAGTTCAGGTGAGGGGCTCTTCACACGTTCGTGTGTTCAGAGCGGTGTGTGGGTCTGGGGAACAGGAGCAGTGTGGGAGAGAGGCACTCACGGTGCCCCTTGATGGTAAGTAAGAGAGCACACTTAGCAAACTGATGAAGAGTCCTCCGGCCATTCCGCTTCCAGCCGGGGGGAGCAGCCCTGTGATATTGTGGGGGTGTCGGGGGCGTGGATAGGGCTGTGTCGGGGCCCCCAGGCCACACACTGCCCAGCCTCTTACAGACATTTCTTCTCCCCCTCTTCTCTCCTGACTAACGCTTCTCTTGACACTTCAGAAAGCTCCGGTAGAGTTAGTAAGCCCACTTGTCAATGCTTATGATTTGTGTCTCTTCCTGAGCATTTGGAAGTGCTTGAATCTTTGGCCGGACTCGAGGGTCTTGCACCAAAAGAGTGAAATCCTGACGATGAGATTTCGTGGATTTCCACGAGTGGGGCACTTTCCATAGTGGAGGGAAGAGCTGTGAATGCCAGGCCTGCAGCTGACCAACTGGACCGAACAGGCCGCGGACGGCCAGGCGGAGCGCTGGCTTTTGTGGTCCAGGCACACGCGGCTCGGGGAATTGGTTCCTTCACTCCCTGCCTCGAGGGTGACAGGGTGACCAGCTGTCTGGGTAGGTGTTCACGAGACTGAGGGGTTTCTGGGGATCCAGGACTTTCGGTGTCAGCACTAGGACCTTCCTGGGCAAGCTGGTGCACCTGGTCACCTGAGGGTGCGAGGAGATGAGTCTGGAGGGAAAGCAGGTACAAGGTGTTCTGTTTTCTTCACCCCAAGGGTGCGGGCCCTCCGCTTAGACTGGAGGTGGGCGGTAGCCGTCTGGCCGATGGCCCTGTGCCACCTCTCTGTCTCTCGAGGGCCTCGCTGCCCGGGGCTGACAGTAACACAGAGACAGCCCCTGGCACCAGCAGGTCTCTGGAGCCTGAGCCCTGTCGGCTTTCGGAGCCTCGCTGCCCGGAGCTTGGCAGACGCGCAGCCCCGGGCTGTCAGCTGGCTTCCCGGACCACGCGTGTTCCAGTGGGAGCACGCCGTGCCCTGCACCCGTGGGCAGAGGGCGGCGTGGCTGCCAGGGTGGGCGGCGATGGGAGCGGAGCCCAGGGGTGTGGGAAGCCAAGGGGAGGACGGCAGAGGAGGCTCAGTCCCCTGTGCTCGCACGGAGAACTTGGCCCACGGCAGCGAGACTGTCCGTTCGGAGTGAGAACACCTTCGTGCCCCGTCAGGCGGTCGGAAAGCCTCTCGACCCGCAGCCGGTTTGCTGCAGGGGCAGAAACATTCCGATTCCTGTGGAGCACGCTTTTAGGAGAGCGTGTAGGGGGGTGGAGATGACAATGGAAGAAGCACTGGAGCCTGGATTTCAACCACTTACATTCAGTTTAAGGTTGTTACTGAGTAAACATCATGTTAATAAAAATAGGAAACCAAGGTAGTAGAGAGATGGAATCTGTGCTGGTATTTTTAATGTTTTGACCTTGGATAGTTTGGCGAAATGTGTGTTTCACAAATGGGGAGGGGTGGGCAAGGGAGAGGGCTTCGAGGGGTGTGCGTTTTGGAAACTTGGTCAGGTGGATACAGCACAGTGCAGTGAGAGCATGGGCGGGGACTCTTGGGGGAGACAGACCCAGGTTCGAATCCTGCCTCTGGCCTGTAGGATGGGGTCCTTGGGCCAAGTCTAAACCCTCCTCGTGGTGCTTCCCATCTGCCGCACGCCCACCATGTGCTGGGCGCTCTGCTAGAAAATTGCCATCTGTGCCCATAATTCGGCTTCCCAAGTCTGGGAGGTAGTTTTGTTTTCCTCCTCTTACAAATAAAGACATGGAAACTGGGTAGAAGGTACCCATGCAGGTCACACGGGGGCGGCGGGGGGGAGGGCAGAGCAAGCCTCACGGGGCTGCTGGGCTCTCACTTCATGCCAGGCTGCCTCTGCGCCTCAGTTTGCTCGTCTGTAAAGTGGGCATTCTTCTGTGATTCTGGGATGTTGTGTTTTCCGGTCCTTGACACAGTTCTCTGTGCCCAGAGGGACTCGGCTAATTGTTAGCCCCCTCTCCTTCCCTTCCCCCTTAAGTGCTTCCCCATTGCTCCAAAGGCTGCTCCCAGAAATTCTGGCCTTGCCCACAGCCTGCGCGGACTTGCTTGGTGTCCAGGGTACTCGCCCTCTCCTGAGCTGCAGGGAGGACTCGGGTTAAAGGACCGTCCTGGTAAATACGTTTTTTAATCACTCAACTCAGTGTTGCTCTTTGCAGAGATGACAGTTAAAATCGCTGCCTTTTCTTTTGCCTGTCAGCCTAGCATTCCGAATGAAAGAGGCTTTCTTGCTTGCTTTTTTTCTTGCAACCTCCGTCTCCTGCACACGGCACTTCGGCCTGGGGTGCAGGTTCCCCATCGCTCACTCTGCCCTCTCGGTTGCTGAGTCACAGTGTCTTCTGGCCGCAGGGCCTTGGAATTGAGAGACAGGTGCTGGGCAATTACAAGGTTTCCTTCCTACAGCAGGGGGCTGGCGAGTAATTGCCATTTTTTTAGGGGAGCACTTAGGCAGTATTTTAAAGAGCTAGACCTATAGCTTTTATGTGCCAGGAAATATGAAATGCATCCTAAAATGCCGCCCTTTCCCGATGCAGAAGGGGTGTTGGGGAAGGCAGCTGGGCTGAGGCGGTGTTGAAGTGACGGCGGGACGAGGAAGGCCAGAGCGACCGTCCAGGCATCTCGATGGGCGCCACGTGTCGCCGGTGTGCCCGTCACAGCCGGTGTCTGCCTTCACCGCCTTCAGAGTGCGAGGGGGTGACCTTATTCACGGTGGGGAGAGAGCACAGGTCAGCAGAAAGAAAAATACACGAAACTGCCACCACTCTGACGATCTTTCCAGGTGCCTGGGTGTATGTGTATCTGTGCATGTGTGTGCATGTTAACTGAAAGATGACCATATGCTGTTTTGTAACCCGACTTCTCCCCAGTCCCACGTCACAGGGTAATGCGACTGCACGCGTGTGCCCTTGCCACTCACGGTGTGGTCCCCGCACCAGCTCGGCTGCAGCAGCAGCGCCCCGGAGCTTGTTGGAAATGCAGATTCTCAGGCCCCGGGCTCAGCATTTTTTCACGAGATTCCCAGTGATTTTTTTTTTTTTTTGCATACCTGAGCATCGAAGGAATACTGAACTGCCTCGTCTTAAGTGGCCGCCTAGCGTTCCATTTCGGAAGCGCGTCGTACTGTGGATGACCAGTCTCTCAGTGCCTGACTCTGTGGGTTTTGTACAAATGTCCACTCTTGTCGTCAGCCCGTGATGAGCATCCTTATACCGAATGTCCTTGTCTCCCTGTCTGTCCGTCTGTCTGTCTGTCTGTCTGGGACATGTGAGGGGAAGGGTGCCCCCTGGAGACCGCTGATGAAAGTCACCCAGTTTCACTCCCATCCAAAGTGAGCGCCCGAGGCCCCTGCCCATTCCAGCAGATGCCCCGTTTCGATATTTGACGGTTTGATAAAAAACAAATGGCGCCTCGTCATTAGTGGTTAATTTGATCGCATGGTTGAACGTGACCTCGTTTCCGGAGCGGCCTCGAGTTCGGTGGTGTCAGTTGTTCGGGATTTTTGTCGGTTTTCTCTCTGCAGTGGCTGTCATCTTTCTCCCGAGTTAGTGGGAACTCCTTACACGTGTAGGTATTGTCTCTCTGAAATGTGTTGCACATACAGTTCGTGGTGTTTTGTCCCAGCGTTGGTTTCCGTTCCGATGGCAGAAGGGATTTGGGGACAGGAAGTCTAAATTGGGAGACTGTGCCCAGCATGACCCCAGAACCTCTCCTTGTTGCACCGACATAAACCTCACTGCTCGTGAAGGAGTCCCACGGTTCTGGCTGCACTGCTGACCCTGAGCCAGGACGGTCTGCCCCTGCACCCGAGGGGCCCAGAAGAACCTTGGCGAACCTTGGAAGGAAGCTTGTCTCCTGTTTGTTTGATGCTGGGATTTTTAGACCATGGAACTGGAAGAACTTTTCATTTTTAACTAAACATGTAGCACCGCCTAGCAGACAGGTAGTAGTATCTGTGCGTACAGAGTGTCATTGATACACAAATTTAAAATTCCTAAATGGGAAGCAGGTAGAGACACGGCCTGAAAAAAAAAATGTGTTTTAAAGATGTTCATGTTTCGAATGACCTTACTTGTAACCTCATTTCCAGGACTCATTATGTCTGAGCCAACAATAAACCAGCCTTACTCCAAGCCCCGTTCTCTCTTGACCCTGATTCGGCGGCTTATTACGGAGCCAGAGTGATGGAGATTCAGAATTAGGACAGAGGCCACAACAGGCGGGACGCAGGGTGGCCCCAAGTGGCCCGTGGACTCTGGGGAAGAACCTCCCACTTCCCTGCGCCCCCGGAGACGTGACCGTGCCACTGCGTGCACACCTGGCCGCCGGGCAGCAGGGCCAGGTGCTCGGCTGGACCCCGGCCAGGTGGCTGCAGCAGGGGCTGCTGGGAGAAGGAGGCTCACCTCCTCCTTCTTGGCGGGAAAGGAGCCAGTGCCGGGTCCGCCCCCAGCGGCGTGTTCCGTCTGTTTGGGGACACTTGCAGGCTGCAAGGGAAATGTGCTTCCAGCACCTTCTTGAGCAACCGGAGGGTCACTCTGCCCCGAAACATGCAGGGCTGCCGCCGAGCGTTACCCTGTGACAGCCGAGGGCTCGCCAGGGAGACATGGGCAGGACTGACGCCGACGCCGTCAGAGTCAGTAACAGTCGCTGCAGCGGAAAACTAAAATCTGCATGAGAAAGATACAGAGAAAGATAGCTTTTTAAAGATGATGACAGTAAGAAAAGTCTCAGGGAAAAGGTCTCCGCTGAGCTAGATTTGCAGGCTCAGCTATAGGGTAGGAGAAGGGCGAGGCCTGGACTTGGAGGGAATGTGGGTCGTGCAGGAGAGGTGGGAAATGAGGTGGGCCAGGGGGTGGTAGATGCGGGACTCTGGGGAGTGAGGGGGATCTGGGGGGCGCTGGGCTTGAAGAGCGGCTGGGAGGCTGGGATTTGGATCAGCGCAGGAGGGCCCCCTGCTCACGCAGCCGGGATTCACCGGGTCAGCAGTCAGGATGCTCCAGTGCGGAGGGAAGCGTGTGTGAGCTTCTGACACCCTCTGCGCAGTGCTTTACGGCAGGCTGTGTTCCGGCCAGCGAGCAGTGTGCTCTGGCGGGGCTGGGCCAGCTCTGACAGCCAGGGACCTGGACTCGGATCCGGCTGCGGGTACACAGCCCATCCACTGTGGCCGGGGTCCAGCGCCTGTGTCCCGCAAAGATGCCGTGGCTGTGCACCCAAGAAGCACCGCTCACTGTGGTGGCCATCCGAGAAGGTAGCCGTGCACTCACCAGCACCAGGAGAGGCGGCAGAGACTAGGGTCACTGCAGGATTCAGGCCGGAGCAGCATGCCGGTTCCGGGGGACGCCCAGAGGGGCAGCAGGGGGCATCTACCTGAGATCCTGGTGTGCCGTGAGCACTGAACAGCAGGACTGTGCTGTGGCTGGTTGTGGTCACAGCCTGACGGGGGGTGGGGGGCAGGTTGAGAAAGGATACACTCTGGGCTTGGAGACAGAAACCTGGAATTCATTTAGCCCTGTGCAGGTGGGGGTGGTCCTGGGGCTCTTTCTGACTTTTCCCACTTCCTGCCTGGGCTGCTTTGACCCAGCTCTCCCTTGGGTGCGCCTGCCTTTATTTCACTGGAGGTCTCGCTTCCTCTCAGCAGCCGACCCTTCTGCACAGCAGAGGTCGTGCCCCGGGGTCTCAGGCGTGGATGTGGGTGCTGAGCGGCATTTCTTACAGAACTGTCCTGGGCAGCCCTACAGCCCTCCCCCACGCCCGGCGCGGACGGCCCACCACCTCTCCCTTCTCCTTTCTGCTGGGGCACGGACTCTGGGCAGAGGAGTGAGCGGCTCCTGCACGTGCTGCCTTGGAGGGCAGAGGGAGGAAGGGGGCCAGGTGACTTTCTGCGAAGAGCAGGGGCGATGCGTGTCCTCCATGAATGGCCAGCCTTCGGGGTGGGCTCCTGGAGGGGCACTCTGGGATACGGGCCTGGCCCCGGTGCACCCAGCCCTCAGGGGCCCTGAGGTCCCAGCACAGGGAGGCAGAGCTCCTGGCCTCTGCCAGTGTCGCCCATTTGGCATCTGAATTTGGAACTGGCAGCAGGGTTCATTTCTCTCTGTAATTAAGTGAAGGAAAATGGCATGAAAGTACGGCTTGTCTCTCCCACACGGCGTGTTCCCCCTTGGGCTTTGTTTCCCACCACGGTTACAAGGGCGGGCCGTTTGGGCTAATGAACCTGGGGAGACACGCACACCATGAACCTGGTGAGACACGCACGCCCGCCTGTCTGGTGCTGGCCTCCTGTGCGCCCTGGGACCGGGGCTCCCTGAGCAGCGCTGGCTGGGCTCTGGGTCTGCAGCATAAACGGTATGTGCCCTTGCCCTGCGGGGACCATCCAGTCCACGCAGCGGATAAACACAAAATCAGTCATTACAATCAAGTGTAATGGGTAGTAATTAAGAACTGAGGTGTGCGAGCCAGACTTCCAGGGTTCAAGTCCAGCCACTTGGGCAAGTCGCTGGATCTCTCGCTTCCGCCAGGGACAACAGTAAGATCTTACAGGGTAGGGGGAAGATCAGATGAGGCTGGAGAGTGCCCGGCACCATTTAGGGCACACCGTGCAGCTGCCTTTTTCTCACGAGAGGAGGGAGGGGACCGTAGAGGGTGGCGGCGGTGGCAGGGTGGAGCCGTGGTGCTGAGTGGCTGGCTGGGCTGGGCACTGAGGGATGAGGAGGAGCGTGGGGAGGCTGGGAGGTGAGCTGCCCGGGATCCGGGAGGCCTGAAACCCGTGCGTGTAGAACGTGAGCAGCTAGCAGGGTGAGCCCCGGGGACAACAGGTCCCTCAGGCGAACGTGGGAGGCAGACTCCGCAGCTGGCGAATCAGTCCCGCAGAGCCTTCTGGGTGAAGGCTTCGACCTCTGCGCCCCGGGCAGTGTGGCGCCGGGGGCGTCTGAGCTGGGCTGTGGCCTGGTGGGGGTCGTGTTTGTAGAAGTGAACACTGGTCCTGGTGAAGGTGGAGGTGGGGGACTGGTTAACAGGCCGTGAACCTGGGCCTGTGGTGCCTGGAGGGCGGGGCGGGCGGGACTCGGAGGGAGCCATTCAGATGTCCGCTGAAGGGCCTGCCGACAGGTCAGACGCGGGGGCTCCAGGGTGTGCCTCGAGGGACCGAGTGAGCGGGGTGGGTGCCACTCAGTAACAGGGAGACCGGGAGGGGTGCTAGTTGAGTAGCCCCCGCCCCGAAGCTGGACGTGAGCTGGGGCAGGAGTCAGAAGTCTCGAATCTGAGCCCCGGCTGGTGGGGAGGTGCCCTATGAGTGCCCTCAGGGCCCCGCTGGCCCCCGGGAAGCTTCACATTTGGTGCACGTGCCACCGAGGAGCCTCGGACAATGGCTCTCTCGTCGGTGTTCTTTTCTGCAAAGGCGGACGCCATCGGCTCTGTTCTCAGGGCCACTGGAAGGAGCGAGGGTCTGTGAGTGGGCTCCTCCTTCCCCTTGGGCATCACGGTCTTTGCTCAGCTCTGGGGACACGTCGGAAGGCGTGGGCGGCGGTGGAAGCCTCCACACTCGGGGTCTGGGAGGTCTGTGCAGAGCAGACAGGGAGCGGGTGGGTGCTCCAAATGGAGGCCCAGGGAGAGGAAGCCCCTTCGCACGGAGAACCACACACCCCAGGAGGGACCCCGGCTCCCCCAACTCCAGGCCGCCCCCCAGGGCCATCACTTCCCGACTCTGGCATGTCCGGGGGCACGTGGTCGTGGGTGAGCATGTGTGAACCAGCCACGAGGCCCCGGGGGTGTTTTGGATGCAGAAAGAAAGGACGGCAGGGGTGACCACAGCGATGGGGTGACCGCTTTCTATGTCCTCAGCGTCAGCTTGACAGCAAGTCTTAGTAAGGAAAGAGCCACCAGATGGCGCTGTTGTTGTAACCCCTGCCAAGGAGCCGATGTGACTCCTTACTGCTGTGGTAGGTCCTGTCTCTACAGAGAAGCCTCACACACCGTTTCCCGTGGGGTGGTTTGAAGTCGTAACCAGAAATGCAGGTGCATGAACGTGTGCCCCGAATCACTGCTGTCGCTCTTGACTTCAAAACTGAAAGAAACTGTGTTTGGTGTTCATCTGTAAACCTGTGATGTGCGCTCTTGCTGAGTATCCTCTGCCGCCTGAACGTGGACTTGCGAAAAGGAGCCAGAAAGCGATCTCACTGAGGAGTCCACATTTTTATCATTAGTCTATCAATGCGTCTTCTCTCCTCTGCAGATGCCGAGTCAAGGCATCCTGATTTGGCCTCACTGGTCTTTAGCAAAATCCTGAAGTCTCATTACTGTGCCGGCGTGGAGAGGCACGTGCCCAGCGCAGCCTTGCAGACGCCCTGAGAACGCTAGCTGGTGCCGTTTCCAAGGTCGGTGTGTACCGGACACCGCGCTGTGCCGACTGCGCAGTGTTTCATGTTATTCTCACGACTGCTCCTTGAGGTCGGCTGCCCCTCATCCCGTTTTACAGAAGGGGGCGCTAGGCTTTGGCAGTTCTGCGTCTTGCCCACCAGCTGTTTGACGGGTCGTGCCTGCGTGACGGGGCCCCTGCGCTCTCCTCCAGCGCGGCACCCTGGGAGACCGCGGCTGCGTGGGCCTTCCCCACTGGAGTCTCTGGGTGGCAGCATCACCACCACAGTTTCTCCTCACCCTGTGCCTGGCACTCCCAGGGTGAGTTTTTCTCACGGGTTACCATTTCTTCTTTGTGCCACCGCTGCATTGAGGTCGGTCACCACTGGCCTCTGATTCTGCATGCCCAGCAGCACTGGGCACTGGAATCAAGCCTGGGTCACCTGCAGGACGTTTGTCCCTCTGCCGCTGAGAGAAATTACCGTTTCCCGTTTCAAGGAGTTTGTTTCAAGGGGACCAAAGCGGAGCACCTTGCCCTGTGTGTGTTGGGTCTCAGCCCCGTGTGTCCTTCTGGAGAGGCAGGGGCTGCCCCGGCCCTGCAGGGCTGACCTCACAGCAGACGCAGGGCCGTGCTCCGCCTCGCTGCTCGCACGAGTTCCCCCCGGACCAGGGCTGTCCCTCCAGGAGCTGGGCCCCCCTTACTGGCTGTTGTTTACTGAGCCCCTGGTCTGTCAGGCATCTGTGAGTGCCTGAGAGTGGGAGAGGTCGTCCCCTCCTACCGGAGCAGGGCCCACGCACCCAGGGCCTGCATCTCGACTGTGGACAGCAGCTGTGTTTTCTAAAGAGCCAGAAAGAGCCGTGGATGGTCTGCAGTCTGGCGGCTCGTCCATGGTGGAGCCGGACTGGAGCCTGTCCTCTCCACCTGCCATCCCCTCTTCTCTGCTCCGCCCCCCGGGTCTGAGCACCCACCTCCGGTGCCCACCTGGCCAGCGGGTGGAGTACCAGGTCCTGGCCCTGCAGTGTGGGTGTAAAGTGACCCTGGGGTTTGAATGAGCATTCTGAGCGAGGGTGACACGAACAAACTATGAAATGATGAGTCCCAGGAGCAGCTCTGCAGAGGGCAAAGGCCAGCCCAGGGCACAGCAGGGACCAGTTTGCCCGCCTGCAAACAGGGCTGCAGGTTCGTGTGGTCGTTGTGTTTTCGGCAGTCATCCCGGACCTCACCGTGTGTGGCTCCTGGAGTGGGCATCGAGCGGGTGAGGAGGGCTGGGTGAGGAGGGGCCGAGTCCAGACTGGCTCCAGGCACAGTGGGCGGCGGGGAGCATCTCTGGGGCGGGCGGGCGGGCAGTCTCTTCCTGGTGCAGTGCGCTCACAGAACACCACAGCGTCTGCTCTCCAAAGTGTGCCTCTGGAGCTGTGCCCACAGAGAAGGGGAGGGTCTGTGCATTCCAGCTGGGATGTCGTGGCGCTATGCCCACACTCTGCTCTCTGTGGGTTCCATGTCCAACGAAGAGGCTGTGGGTCGGCAATGAGAGCAATGCATCAGCAACCGCAGTGGGACTGACCCGCAGTTCCTGGGTGCGTCCTGATAGGTCCCAGCTGCTGGAACCCTCGAGGTGGCTCCAAGGGGCGGGGAGCCTGAGGCACACCGAGGAAGCCTGTGGCCCAGGCTCACGGGGCGAGCAAGAGGCAGATTTCCACCCAGGCCGGTGGTGCCGGAATCAGCTTCTCGCCCACTCCTCTTGTGGGAGGATCTTTTTTTTTTTAAATCTCATGCAGAAATGCCCACGACAGCTCCTGGGAGAGGGGAGAGGAGAGAGAAGCTCCTTGCTGTCTGCCCACGTCCTCCTGGATATTTGCTATTTCGCTGTTTCATTCTTAGGTTCTTCCCTGTATTAAAAAAGACAGAGAGGAAAAAGAGAGAAAAAAGAGAGAGGCAAGCACCGGTGAGCTATCTTTGAAAACTCGGTCTGGCCTGTCGTCCATTTTTCTTACATGTAAGGGACTGGGAGGATGGACTGTTATTTTCCCCCATGCGTCAAGGTACCCAGTGTGGAAATTTCAAGCTGCCAGCCTGATCCTGGGTTTAGGACCAACTCACAGCTGATGAGAAGGGGGAGCTCCCAGCATCCTTGACATTTAGCTGCCCCTCCCCGCCTCATTCCTGCACTCCCCCCCCGCCCCCCCTCCACCCCCGTTGGGCTCTTGCTTGCATCTTGGCAGCATCTGCTCTGGGCTGCTTTTCCTTCCCCAGGAATATTTATAACCCATGGAAAGTACAAACAAGTATTTGATTACCATATTAACATTTATGGGGTTCTTTTATTTTTCTCCCGTCTCATTAAAAATTCATCCCCTGAGGTCTGGGCTGTGCTCAGTGTCCTAAGTTTGGGTCTTTGAGCTTGTCTGTTCTTACTCCTCCTCAGAAACTTAGGTCGGGGGAGGGGCAAGCCCCGAAGAAGACCGCAAGGCTTGAAGCCTTTGGAAATCTCTCCAGATGGCTGCGCCTCAGCCCCGGGGTGGCAGCAGGCTCCTGGAGGAGGGCCCAGGACCCTGGGACACAAGCACACTCCTGTCCCGCCTTCCCCTCATGGGCTCTGTGGCCTCTGGGTTAAAGAGGAGAAGCGGGTGCCTGAGGCAGATGGGCCACGACACAGGATACATGGAACTCCGGGGCTAGACTCTCCTCGACTACTCAGGCCCTAATCCCGCTCTGGGTTTTCAAATGGAAGAAGCAGCACTTGACCTTAAAGGAAGGTTAGGAGAACCTCAGGACCTCAAGTTCACCATTCTTTAAAATGCCATTTGCTGTCCTTTTCCCGTTTCTGAGGTCTATCTCTTTAATTATGTCCCTTATTTCCAGAAATCACATTCAGAAAAGCGTAGAGAAAATGGTAGGAAGCACTTACCATCCTCCCACTCACAGATGATCATGTAAGATGACCCACTTACAGATGTAGCAATCTACACCTCTGCCTTCTGGCTGAATCTTTAGTCATTCTGAGTTCACGGGCATACTTTAAACATTTTAGGTTTGCCTGGCTGGCGTAGCTCAGTGGATTAATCATGGGCTGCGAACCGAAGTGTCACAGGTTCGATTCCCAGTCAGGGCACATGCCTGGGTTGCAGGCCATGACCCCCAGCAGCTGCACATTGATGTTTCTCTCTCTCTCTCCCTCCCTTCCCTCTCTAAAAATAAATAAATAAATAAACAAACAAATACATAAAAAATTTTAGGTTTAGACCATGCTATTCCTATTGCTTTTGTAATCTTTAAAGATGTTCTCTTGACAGTTTTCTTATACTCCGAAATGTTCCTCCAGAACCTTCCTTTTTCATGCATGGGGACTTCCGTATCGCGGACATTTCCTGTTTGGGGACGTTTAGTTTATTTGCACTGTTTTTCTGTTGCAAAACACACGCATCTCTGAGTATTTCCTTACAATAACTTCAAATCTCACAAATGTTTTGTTGTTTTAAATCCTCACCTCCTCGAGGGTATAGTTACTGATTTGAGAGAGAGAGAAAGGGGGAGGAAGAGAGAGAGAGCAACATCAATTGGTTGCTGCCCGTGCGTTCTCTGACCAGGGATCAAACCTGCAAGCCAGGTACGTGCCTGGCTGGGAACTGAACCTTTAGCCTTTGGCTGTACAGACAATGCTCCAACCAGCCGAGCCACCCGGCCAGGGGATGCAAACACTTTGTTAGGACACATTGTTTGTTTGGGGAGAAATGGTATCCTCTTGTTTTGCCCTTCCCCACCAGACGCGGCAGATCCGTGGCCCCTTGCACCCCGGCCACCTTCGCTCACAGCAAGCCCTGCTGGTCGGTCGCAGCCCCGCCCTTCTCCCAGCCTCAGGGCTTCAGACTCCGCCTCCACCCGCGTGCCCACAGCTACTACCTGTTAGAACTGACACAGGGGCCCAGACCTACTTGCCATCTGGGGCTCAGGGATCGGCACCCTTTCTGAAGTGGTGTTCTAGGTCCTATTTCATCCATTCTTGGGAAAGTGAGTGTGTTACGTGCGGGGTGAGGGTGAGGCGGCACCAGCACAGGCTGGTTTCAGAAACACCCTGAGTGATGTTTCCGTAGGCATCTGAGCAAGACCAAAATCTACAGAGCCCCGTCCCGCTCACTGTCATCCTCCGTGCCCAGCAGCCCCTCTGCCGCTGGAGCGGTTTGGGAAGCCGAAGCCTCGGGTGTTTGCCGAAGCCGTTGTCACAGTGAAAACGCCCCAGGGAAGGGGCCTGCTGCGGGTGGCAGCTCCTGGTACTTCCGTTCTCCGTCAAGGTCCTGCCTGTGCTGCGGAGTTTGACTAACAGGTGGCAGATGGACCACAGAGAGAAGCCGGGCCAGCAGGAGGACCAAAGCCACCTGCTCCAGGGCCCTGAAACAGCCTCGCCCGGCCCCGTGATTGACCACGAAGCTCTGGAAGGGACTTGAGTACCATGTCAGGTGATCGACTTTCCTCCAGCAGAGGAGTCCCCCGGCTACGATGGGGGCGAGTAGCGAGTGACTCCATCTCCACCACCATTTGGCCAACGGAGGCCAGTACGGAGAATGTCTCTTCTAAGGAAGATATGAGATAATTGGGGTTTGTGTGGGAGCACAGCAGCCTTTTCTTCTGCATCCACTGACGGGGAGGGTTTTGGTTGAAGAGGTGCGTTCTGTGTTCTGAGCATCGTGGGGGGTACCCTCCAGGAGCGAGCTCCTTACCCCATAAGAGAGTGCTGGTGGGACCATGGTGGGGAAGGTGTTAGCTTTGCATTTGCCAGCAGTGGTTTATATAAAGCGTCTGTGTCTCCTGTGGCTTTCGCCTTTGATTCCTCACTCCAGGTGTCTCGGCCTTGACACGTGAAGATAAAGAGGGGCTGTGTATGGGCTTTGCAATCGACCTTTCTAGCACAGGGTCACCTCTAACGGGGAGGGACTCGAGGAAAAGCCAGCAGCTGTGGAACTGCTGTGTGAACGCGGTCACAGTGCCATCTAGCCTGGGTGATTCGATTTGTTAGAAGGCGAGCGCCGGGCTGCCGAGCACCCTGTTTTTTGATCGTGAACCTCTTGAGTTCTCTTTCCTGACCTCACAGCCTCAGCGATGCAGTTCTCCGGGTGCTGCCTACCTGACCCACTTGCTGTCACATACTCTGCGACGAGACGCGTGGTTGGGCAGGGCTGCCTCACAGTGCGAGGAACCTCTCACTCGCACTCCCCCAGCCCCGCCCACTCAGCCGCAGCATCCCTGGGGCTCAGGTAGCCTATGCCCCGGGCGGCCTGCTTACCTCTTCGGGCACAGCACGCGGGAAGGAGGCAACTAGGGTTCATGCGCAGGCGCTGACCTTGAACGGTTGGTCCTAGCTCTATGCCCGTTTCCTCATGTGACGATCTTTCCTCAGAAATGCAGTATCGACGTGCGTAAACTCTAGTGGAGCTCTGGGCATGTCAGCTCTAGATTAAGGTTAGTGTCCCCTCCTTTCACTGGACACCTCATGGAATCGCAGAAGGGACAGCCTGACTTTTGTCCAGCTTGAGCAGATCCACTGGGCACTAAACAACTCACTCTGGGTTTCTGTTCAGCTCTTTGAAGCCGTGGCCAGGGTCCAGGTGGCGGTCGCCTTCATGTCTTCAGTCATTTGAGGGTAGGCATCTCGTAAACACCTCTGATTAGTCAGAGCCCAGGCCCCTGCCAGCTGTCCCCACTGCCAGAAGCCGGCTCCTGGGATGGGCGCAGAAGCCTGCCTGCGTCTCCTGCCCTGGGCTGGCCCCACCCACCCAAGGGTGTCTCATCCTGTGGGTGCCTGTGTCTTCGTGAGACACCCGTCCTGCAGCTGCAAAATTTATCAGGCTTAGCAAAAAATAGCCCTGCCATGAGATGGGCCATCAGAATGGCCCCTGTGTCACCACGAACTGCCTGTGAGAAGCATGCAGGCCGCAGTCGGAGCTGGCGCTGTGGCAGGCAGCTGGAAGTCCCGGCGATCGGAGGGTCAGACCACTGACACCCACCACTTCCCCTCTGAAGCAAGCAGGGGCCCTGTCTGGGACAGGCTCTGTGAGTGCCCAGCCCCAAACTCAGAAGGGAGAGGAGGTCCTGAGGACACCCTGGAAGAGGCGCCTGCTCTGTCTAAAGTAAATGCAATAAGCCCCCACACTGCGGGGCGCACCTTCTGGCTGACACTCGGGCCTGGTGCACAGTAGGGCAGCCGTGCGAGGCGCCCGTGAGTGGGGGCTCCTGGCCTCTCTGCCCCGTTTCCACAGAGGCCGCCGTCGGCGTGGACCGCATGTGATGGGGCTGTGAGGTCATCTTACCGGCAGCCGCTGAGCTGGGAGAATCTTCCAGTAAGATGTGCCACAGTGTGGGGGTGAGGGGCACGGACTCCGACTGGGCCGCTGGGGGTGCATTCTGGTTCCACCATTACTGGTTGTGCGACAACAGGCAAGTCCCACAACCTCCCTGTGACTCAGTTTCCTCCTTGGCTCAGTGGGGAAAACAATAGAACTGATCTCTCAGAGTTGTCAGTGAACAAGTGCATGGGGTAGTCGTTTATGAAGCGGACAGAGCACATGCCTACATGTAAAAACATAAGTGCTATCTGTGTGCATGGGAATAAAATAAACATGCTTCCTTTATATTCACTGATAGACAAAACATTCCCCTTGGCGGCACCTGGCGCAGGTGGACTCTGGCCGCGTGACCCTGAGAAAGGAAAGGTGACCGGGAAGAGGCAGGCAGTGGGAGCTGGGAGGCCGGAGTCCCCCCAGCTCACTGGCTGAGGCGCGGACCTTCTCTGGTCCTTGCTTCCTGTTTGGAGAAAGGGGCCGATGCTGCCACTTGTCCCGGAGGCCACAGCGTGGTGGTGGGACAGCGGTCAGCCTCTCTGCCCACAGCGCCCTGAGTACAGGGGCGAGCAGGACCCTGCTGGGCACCCCCGTGCCCCTCTGCAGCTCTGTCCCCCCCGGCCCGCGGCGTCTGCAGAGGCCCCTGCCTGACATCCCCTCGCCTTTCACTTTAAGACGAGGGAGCTGCCCGTTTCTTTTGCTGCGGGCAGGTGGGGGCCCGGGCACTTTTACCTCTATTCCCATCATGCTGGCGTCTGATTCTCGACCCCAGCTCCCCATCTTCTCTTCCTTCCTCTCCGTCAGAGTGTGGGTGCTGGGTACCCGGGGGACGGGCAGGGCGGCGTCGGTCTCCAAGGATTAGCACCTCCAGCCTGCCTTCAGCTTTCCTGAACTGGCTGCGCTGAGATGGGGCCGGGTGCCATCTGTCTGTCCCTGGCTGCCATGGGTGCCCTGGGGGAGATGGGGGGGGACAAGGACCCCTCCGGCCCCTCCCCTCAGTGCTCTCCCTACTCCCTCCTGCCGCTGCAACATGGCAGTGCACACGGCTCCCGGCTCCCAGCTCCCAGCACACGGACACCCAGAGCAAACCCAGAGGGCCTGGTGGTAGAAGGGGAGGAGCGTGACGTGGGGGGGTCACAGGCCTGGGCCGTGGGCTGTGTCACTTCAGCAGGTGACTGGCAGGCCTGCCAAAGGACGTGGTGGATGGCACCAGGGATTCTAAACCAGGCGAGTGTGTGTGTGTGTTGGGGGTGGGGGGTCTGCCTAAGACAGTCAGCTGGGGAGAGCCCCCACTGTGTTCTAACAGGTCCTTCTAGGGAGGGAATTGGGTACCATTACCCCCCCTCACCCCCGAGCCCATACATGGACAAGACAGGGCCACTGCCACGCTGGGACTGTAGGGCGAGCAGAGGACGATTCCACGGTTGTCTCTGACGTCATATTCATCCTGGGCCTGATGAGGTCACGTCGACACGCACCCCTGGTCCGGCTGCAGACGCAGCGGCTGCTTCTCGGGCAGGGCCACCGCCTTGGTGGGGGTGCTCAGGCCTGCGCTGCTGCTGTCCACCGCCTGGGCTCCTGTTGTGGTGTGACCTTTACCTTCTCTTCGGGCTGGAAGGGGCCAGACCCTTTCCCTTCGGGGCTGCACTCGGCCCTCTGGCTTCTCCGCAGACTCTCGTTCTCGCAGGCCTGCGGCCAAGGCCCTCCGGAGGTCCGCAGGGGCCCCCGTCACTGGCTTTTGTTCGCGTGCTTCGCTGGGCTCCCAGTGTTCCTTGCGAGCTAAGACGGGATCGCAAAGGTGGCACCGCTCCCAGGCCCACCCCGTCTGTGTGTCTGTGTGTCCACAGCTGGGCGTTTAATCTGGTCTGTGGGTACGCACAGAGGGCTAAGTCCAGGGTCGCGAGGAGTGGGAGGTCTGGGCAGAGTGGGTCCTGCTTCACCCACTCACTGCTTCAGGCACACATGCGCGCATACACACCGCACCCGGTGGTCCTGCCTGGGCCTCAGGCCCCCAGAGGGGTCCGAGCTCCAGACCCAGCCTGGACCCCTGTCCGACCTGTCCTCTGCCTTCTCCTCTCTGTCTTGCCATTTTCTTTGGAGCACCTCAGTGCTTTTGACCTCTCACTCACTCACTCATTCATTCTCGCACTCACTCATTCTCTCACTCACTCATTCACTCACTTCTCTCTCATTCATTCACTCACTCATTCACTCACTCATTCACTCAGTCTTTCATTCACTCACTCCTCTCATTCATTCACTCACTCATTCACTCACTCACTAATTCACTCACTCACTCACTCAACAACTCCTGTTGACTCTGCTCTAGGCAGTGAAGGTATAACGAGGACCAAAAGAGACAAAGTCCCTGCTCCTGGGGACCTACTGCACCCTCCAGTAACCTCTCCTCAGGGAATCCCCAGAAACGACAGAGTCCCCACTGACCCCCTCTGAAATGACCCAAGACTGCCTGGGTGCCCCTCAGTAGCCGGCAGCCTAGACCCTGCTCCCCGGGGCACCACCGGCCTTACTAGCTCCCCCAGCAGGGTCTTTTGCCTCAGTACACATTTCTTTCTAAGTATTTAGTCAAGACAAAAACAACTCAAAAGTCCATGTATACTTAAATAGCTTGTAGCTTTTTTCTTGTCTCCCCAAAGCCTTCTGTCCTCCCTCCAATGCTTCCCCTCAGCCTCCGCCTCACACTACCCTCAGGGCCAGAACCCCATCACTGGAGGGTCAGGAGCAGCCGTGGAGCCAGGCAGTCCCGGGCGCCTGGGGAGTCTCGGCGCCCAGGTGTGGGTGCGGCCTGGACGAGGGCAGACACTGTCCGGCTTCCTGCACCAGCGCTGTGACCCTGGGCTCGTGCTCCTCGAGCCTGCGCTCCCCCAGCTGTGAAGTGAGCGTCCCGGGCCCTCTTCCGTTGGCCGTGGCCAGAATGAAATCTAGCCACATAAATGCTCGTGGTCACGCCTGATGCGGACAAGACCCTCCACTGGGCACGTCAGTTTTCTGTTCTGGCAAGTGCATCCTTGGAACACACTTCTGGGAGCCTGGGGTGCCCGCACACCGCTCTCATTGCCCCAGCTCCCCACAGACAGCCCCCTTTCTCTGCTGCCCTCTCGGCGGAAGCACTGGGGTGTCCTGGGGAACTCACCAGGGCGGGCAACTCACCAGGGCGACTCACCAGGAGCCGGAGGGAGAACCAGCATCCCAGGAAGTCGGGCGTGGGCCTGATGTGCTGGGAGAAGAACTGCAGGGGTGCGGTCGGAGCGGTGACGGGCGAGCAGGAAAAGCGGTGACAGATCGTGGAGGGAATCAGCAGATCCCCTGGGCGGCCCAAACACCCCGGTCCCCGCACCTGAAGCGGTTCCGCTGAGGCGGGCGGGCCCCAGACAGCAGCCCGGGGCCCCTCGCCACGCACCCCTCCCCCATCGTGTCCCACCGAAGCGGGGAATCATGTCTGCTGTCCTTCCTCTACCCACGAGGCGGCGGCTTTAAACACACAGCTTCGTGGGAAAACCAGGCACCATGTCGAAACGAAACGAGGGCTGTGGTTTTGTCAGCAGCTCCAGGAGGGGGGACAGGGCCTGGGAGGAGGGGTCAGCGGACGTGGGGGCGCGTGTGATGAGGTCCTTACTGGGCCCCCACCCGAGCACAGGCGCTGGGCATCGGCCCATGCAGTCCTCACGCCAACTCTGTGAATTTCATACTGTTGTCTCCACTTGATCAACGTGGAGACTGCCGTTCACAGGGTGCTGTATGTAGACGAATGTTTTTATCCCCCCGCCCCAACATCATGTGCTGAAACCTGAGTCCCAGAGTCGGTGTCAGCAGGTGGGGCCTTTTGGGAGGCTCAGGTCAGGAGGGTGGAGCCCTCGCTTTGGGGTTTGTGTCTCATAAAGAAGACCCCAAAGATCACCCCCTGCCCCCTGCAATGTGGGAATGCGGTGAGAAGATGACTGCATGTGAATGAGGAAACTGCCCTTGCCACCCCCAAATCTGCCTGCACCTTCATCGGAGACCCCTTGGCCCCAGCACTGCGAGAAATAAATGTCTGCGGGCGCCTGTGGTGTTCTGTTACAGCAGGTCGCCCAGGCCCAGAAAGACAGGGAGGGTTGGTCACTTGCTCCAGGTCACCGCTGCGTGACTCACGGAGCCGGAACCTGTCCAGGTCCTCAACTCGGCTGGACAGCAACTGTTTCAGAATCATAATCTCAGGTTCTGAGTTTCATATAATTATGTGCATTCCTCAACGTACTTACATCATTCTCTAGTTGCTGCCTTAGTGTTGGAAGGGAGACAAGTTACCAGTGGAAAGCAGACCCAGAAAAACGGCAGCTTTGCAGAGGCTTATTTACACAATGAAAGGACCGGGGACGGGACCAGCTCTCGCCCACCCCCAACCCCAGCTGCAGGAGCCATCGTGTCTCCCCCATGTCTCCTGGGGAAACGTTCCAAGACCCCTAGTGGATCTAGGCCTGAGACCGTGGGTGGTACTGCGCCCTGGGTGTGCTGTTGTTGTCCCCCTGCTCCTGCTGGCTTCTCTTGGGTAGGTCCGCATTCCCAGCGTCACTAGGCTTACACTTGGGGGCCACTGCGAAGTGAGGTAATGGTGGCGTGAACTCAAGCACAGCCATACTGCCGTTGATCTGGAACCAGAAGGGCTACTGAGTGATTGACAGATGGGCGGCGTCTGCACTGTAGAAATGATGGACAAAGGGATCGCTCACATCTGGGTGGGACATTTCACCGCACGCCTCAGAACAGCGCACAATCTGGAACTCATAAATTGTTTACATCTGGAATTTTCCACGTAGTATTTCAGACCACAGAAAGTGAGGCTGCATAAGGGGAGGAGCTGTAACTGTAACCCCGCCTCTTGCCCTTCACAGACAGCTCTCTCCTGTGGTTTCCGCTCCGCGCTCGGGAGCAGTGAAACCCACAGTGTAGGTAGGGAAGGGTCTCAGCGGATGAGGCTGGTCCGGGGTGGAGCGGCTGAGTGTTTTTAAAGGCGACTGCCTTTAGAAGTTTTGGCGTGCCAGGCTTGGGTGCCTGTCACCCCTTCATGTACACCAGCTCTTTGTCACATGACATCTAGTCGTGGTGATAGATTTCATGTCTGTGTCAGCCAACAAATCGCTCTGTGGTCCGTGTTTCCTGTGAACAACATGGATTTGGGTGCCTGATCCAAAATTATTTCATCGCTAACGTCTTTGCCCACGACTGTGTTGCATCAGCTCGAGGAAGACTGCACACATGCACACACGTGCACACGTGTGCATGAGTTTACCGTGCCGCATTCCTGAGAAGCAAGCCCTGCAGCGGCTGCATTATGTAGCTGATGCTGTGCTCGGGGATCCCCGGCCAGCTTTCTGCGCGTTTCCTAAGTGCTCTGGAGAGTGGCTGTGTTGGAAGGCACCCTTTCGAGCAGCAGTCCCCAACCTCTGTGGCACCAGGGACCGGTTTTGCGGAAGACAATTTTTCCGCGGGGTGGTGGCGGAGGACAGGAGGCAGAACTCAGGCAGTAACGCCAGCGAAGCCCGCTCCCCACCTCCTGCTGTGCGGCCCGGTTCCTAGTAGGCCGAGGACCTGTGCCGAGTGGGACCCCAGATTCAGAGGACTAACCCTGGTCTGGACCCAATTTTGGTCTGTTACCTGATGGGCAACCTTGACGCCGCTCGCAGCTGCCCAGTGAGATGGCATGAGTTGTCCCAGCAGACCCCACAGATGAGGGGCTGGGCCCAAGGGGCGTCGAGGGCTCACCCGCACCTCCTTGACTGGCTGCAGATGGAGTCCGTTACCAGCCATGCAGCAGGAGGGAGAGGTTAAACGGGGAAAAAGCCTGTGCAGCTCTTCCGTGGTCGAGGGGCTGAACCCTACAGCTGAGACTGGGACCCCAGGTCCTCGTCGCGCAGATGTGCTTGCTCTGCGGATCAGCCCTGGGAAGGAGGGAGGAAAGGGTGTGGGGAAGTGATTAGTTCAGTGGCAGGCACAGACCAGCTGCAGCTGGTGCAGAGAACAACGGTTCAGCCGTTTTCCTTATCGCCCTTTTGTGGAGCGTGATTGTTGATGCCTCAAATGAGAGGAATATTTTTGTGGTGATGCAGGACATTCTTGTTATATATTTATACTTATTTGATTTAGCCTGAAGATAAAGTATTTCCTAATTTAAAACCTTTAATTCAAAATATCAAATGGTCCACAGCTCTGTCCCAAAACTGCTGATGATTCGGACCAAAAAATGCCAGTGTCAGCTCAAAATGCCGTTTTCATCCCCAAACGAGCGTCTCCCTCTCCAGCAGGTGCACTGCGGGAAGCACACAGGCCACCCTGTTCTTCCCAGAAGGGTGGTGGTCGAGGTCCTCACCGCGTGCGGGTGCCCCTGGCTCCGGGCCTGTGGCCGTGAAGCGGGTGGGGTGGAGGGAGCGGCTCTCTCCCGCGGGACCTGACACCCGAGTGGGCCACAGGACAGGCCGTCTCCAGTGGGCCGCCCCCTGTGTGCAAGGCCCTGCGAGGTTCCCTCCCTCGGTGGAGACCCTCCCTTCCCAGTGGCAGGAGAGAACCGCCCGGTGCAGAGAGGCTGCACGGTGGGCCCCACGGCCGGCCGCCGTGCACAGCGGGGGTTGGAAGCCGCATAGGAGGATGAGAAAGGGCCCAGAGGCGTTCCGAGGTGGCTGCCGCCAGCTCAGAAAGGGAAGGATGGAGGAAACCGGACGAAAGAAGATCAGGACTGGCTCACCCAGGCCTGGGCCCGGTGGTCTGGGGGTGCGCCCTCCCCCACAGCCCGCCCATTCTCCCAGTGGTCCTGACCCCAGCACTCACACGCCCACCCTGCTTGGCTTTGCAGACTTCCTCCCCTCGAATCCCCCGCCTTCTAAGCAGACCTTCTGCTTCTCTGGTTACTGCTGGAAAGGGGGTCAGTTTCCTAGCTCGGGGTGGGGGTGGGGTCTTGGGAGGGAGAGGTCTGAGCACGACCCAACCACTCTCCACACTGCCCTGGGCCCTTCCTCCCCTTCCGTGCTGCCCCTCTCCACGGTGTGGTTGATGCGTGTAGATCGAAACTGAATGGATAATGGGGAGCCAGGCTCTTCCCCACTTTTTTCATTAAGCGGTTGGCCGGGCCAGAGTTTGATGGGGGAATTCGTTTTGAAATGGCCTGGGAGGCAAAATTACTTTGAAATAACTTTTGGAAGAGAAGATTTCATCCTGCTCACTCAGCACAATGCAGCAATTAACATGCTGATCTTCCTCCTCTAGGAGAGCTACCCCTGAATAATGTATGGCGTCGCCCACCTGAGGCTGCAGGGCTTTGCGGAAACGAAACGACTTTCGTGAGGGGTGGGCGAGGAGCTGCAGGCTGTCCTTGTTCACCGGGCCCCTCTCTTCCCGGAGTCGGTGTCGCCGTCCTGCCAGCTGGGGCCCCCGCCTCCCAGGCCATCTGGTGCCGTTCCAAACAATGACTGATGGAAGTGCACACGATGGGGACTGCTCTCTCTGGGCCTCAGTTTCTTGTTCTGTAAAGTGGAGACAGTCAGAGCATTGTGACACCCACAGCCCAGCTGCCTGCGGGCTTCTGTAACGTCTCAGGGAAAGCTCCCAGGCTCCAGGTACCTGCCTGGGGCCAGCGCCAGTGCCCTGCTGGCTGCACCCGTGCGTCCCCCATTCATTCTGCCCCACACACAGCCTCGCGAAGCCAGCAATACAGTGCCGGCTTTACGGTGGAGACGGGAAGAACTTTGTCTAAGACTGCAGTTAGCCGGAAGCAAGTGGAGGGTTTCCACTCTCCAAATCCATATCAGAATCTAAAACCCTGGTGTCTTGTGTGCATTGCCCGTCTTTTAAATCTTAAAAAAAATACCTTTCAATCATAGTTGACCTTCAGTATTATATTGGCTCCAGGTGTACGGCACAGTGGTTAGACATTTATATACCTATAGCGCCTCCCTGGGAGTCCAGAACCCACCTGGCACCGCGCGTAGCTATTACAATGTTACTGACTGTTCCCGGTGCTGTGCTTTACATCCCCGGCTGCCAGTCTTCATTTTGCCTCGGGAAGCTGCATTTTCCGAGGCTGCCTCCGTCAGGAGCAGCGGGAGGCCGTGGGAGGGGGAGTTCTGAAGAACGTGCCCAGCTTTCAGTAGCCATCGCCGCCCGGCTGCAGCAGAAGCCAGGCTCGTCTCCCACGGGTCTCCGCACGCTGCCAGCCGGCTCAGGTCACTACGCGGCATCGAGAGCCGTAGCTCTTGAGACTCCATGTATGGCCCTGGCCGGGTAGCGCAGTTGGCTGGAGCGTCATCCCCATTCACCCAGGTTGCGGGTTTAACCCCCAGTCGGGGCTCGTACGAGAATCAAATGAGTGTGTGAACGAGTGGAACAACGATCAGTGGTTGTCTCTCCTCCTCCCTCCCTCTCTCCAAAACTGGTTTTATAGAAAGGACTATACGTATGAGTGTAAATATATATACACACAAATGATGTTAGTGTGTGTGTGTGTGTGTGTGTGTATACGCATTTGCACCTGTGTGTGTTTCTAAGACTGCCCCTGCATTTGTTAAAAATTGTGAGGTTTTCACCGCATTAGCACAGTTGTCTAAACGAGTCCCTTCGGGTTTCTTCGCCAATAGGTCCAAAGTTACCGTGTGCAGAATGCCTGATAAAGACTGCAGTCTCACCTGGATGGGATTTTTCGGGCCCCAAGTGGTGGGAGAAGTCTTATTTCCAGAGCTACCTCCACTCACAAGAAAACAAATGCAGGGGCCACGGCCAGGCTCCTGTGTTAAGAATTCCACAGGCTAGACCTGGCTGGCATAGCTCAGTGATTGAGTGCGGGCTGCGAACCAAAGCATCGCAGGTTCGATTCCCAGTCAGGGTACATGCCTGGGTTGCAGGCCATGACCCCCAGCAACCGCACATTGATGTTTCTCTCTCTCTCTCTTCCTCCCTCCCTTCCCCCTCTAAAAATAAATAAATAAAATCTTTAAAAAATTAAAATAAACAATTGCACAGGCTTTGCATCTCTAACTGCCTCCCCCTGGCTATACACTGTCTCTTACTCTCTGGGTCAGCATTTCTGAATTGGCCAGATTTGTGGGAAAGGAGTGTGCGCAGGATGAAGAGGGGCCCCAGGTGGCGTGTGAGGGCCCAGGGTACTGGGAACCTGGGGGGCAGGGGAGCTTCGGAGTGGGGTGTGTGAGCCCCCGGCCCCACCAAGGGTGTCGGGAACGGCGGCGCGCGGGCAGAGACGCAGCCGTGGGAGCGTGGCCGCACCCTGGACGGAGAGTGGCACCGTAGCCATCGGCACCCGGCCTGTCTCTGTTTCAGGTCCCACCCGGAAGATGCCCCCGAGCGCCAGCGCCATGGACTTCTTCCAGCTCTTCGTGCCCGACAACGTCCTCAAGAACATGGTGGTGCAGACCAACATGTACGCCAAGAAGTTCCAGGAGCGCTTCGGCAGCGACGGCGCCTGGGCGGAGGTGACGCTGGCGGAGATGAAGGCCTTCCTGGGCTACGTGATCTCCACCAGCATCTCGCACTGCGAGTCGGTCCTCAGCATCTGGAGCGGCGGCTTCTACAGCAACAGGAGCCTCGCGCAGGTCATGAGCCAGGCCCGCTTCGAGAAGATCCTCAAGTACTTCCACGTGGTGGCCTTCCGCTCCAGCCAGACCACGCACGGCCTCTACAAGGTCCAGCCCTTCCTGGACTCCCTGCAGAGCGGCTTTGACGCGGCCTTCAGGCCCTCCCAAACCCAGGTGAGGCTGGTGCCGGGAGAGGCCTCCCCGGGTCCCCTCCGGCGTCCCGGGCCCGGCCCCGTGGCAGCGGAAGCTGGGAGGCAGGGGTGACCTTGGGCATCCTCCCCTTCTTGCCTCGACTCTGAAGTCATTTCAAGGTCATCCCTGCTATTCTCCCATCCCACTGGCCCCTGTAACTCAAAGGAAATTGTACGGTAACATCTCCAGACCACAGACAAGTCCAAATTCAGTGCTTCGCTCCGAGATGCCCTTTCCCTCCCCTTGCCTCCCCATCCTTCCTCTCCTGTAGTGACACTTTCATTCCAAGTTTTGTTTGCCCCAGCTAACGAGAGTTTGCTTGTCCTGTTCTCCGAGTCCGTGCTCGTCCTGTGGTGGGGGGCAGGGCAGGAGGCCCTCCAGGTGGTGAAGGGCGCGAGCCTGGGATTGCAGCCGCTCTTGGCAGCCAGGCGTTTCTGCTGCGCTGGGGTCCGTGTGGCCCACCCGGCGGGCCTGTGAGCCCAGGGACGAGGTCTGATGGAGCCCCACGCCTAACCGTTGTGGCCCCAGCACCTCCCTGCCGCCCTAACCTGTTCTAGAAGTCTCCGCTTGGCCTCTGCTGAGTCTCTGTGACACTGACCTGTGGCACGCATTTGGCCGTGGTGACAGTTTCGGAATTGTCCTCCTCGTTGCTCCGTGAGTCTAAGACACTGAGGCGGTGGCTCATTGCCGCAGGTGCTGCAGCGGAAACTTCAGGAACGTCTTGGCCCGTGTGACCCCGCCCATGTGACCCCATTTCCCTTTGACCTGTTCTGTGTGGAGACAAAATTTTACTTCGGTTTTATTTCTGCATCCAGCGACCCATCAGTCTGCCTTCTCTTCCTGTGCTTCTTCTGTAAGGGCCTTCCCAGCCTCCAGTTCTCTTTGGTTTTCTCTCCGATCTCCTTTCCCCGACTCTGTACCTCGCCCGTAGGTGGAAACCGCAGGGGCTGGGTGGGGAAGATCGCCCAGTCCGGGTTTGCCGGAGCCTTGAACGGCCCCTGCCTGTCCTCTGCTGTCCGGTGAACTGCTGGGCTCAGGGTCCTTTCCGGGTGTGTGGCGCTCCGACTCCTGGGAGGCTCCCCTCCTCTCTGCCTGGGCAGGCGCGTCTGGTCTTGGCCCAGTGTCCGGTCTCAGCCAGTGTAAGATCCATTCCCACGATCCTGTTCTCCTGCCCCCCCCACCCCCCCGCCGCCCACTGCCTCCACCGTTCACAGTCAAAGGTCATTTTGGCTTATCTCCCAATCGTGTCACTCACCTCCCCACCTGGAGGTGGGGGCGTCTGGGGTCACAAGCCCACGCTTGTAACAGGCCCCGCAGGGCCCAGTGCAGACGGGCCCATTACTGTTTGTTTCCCTGAGTATTCAGTTGGTTGGACGTGAACCCAACCAGACACCCGTTGGCTGGATGAAGGGAAAAACCAGTATTCTGGCCACGTTTGGGGTCAGACACCTGTGGGCTCCTCGAAGAGCTGCTGGAGAAGGCTGTGGGCTCGCTGTGCCCCCGAGTTTCTTTAGAATCAAAGGACCGGCCATTTGGGTGACTGGTGCTTTGCGGCCTGGAGACAAGGCGGCCTGGCTCCGAGGCAAGGGAGGCCTCGTCCCTCTGGACTCTGAGCCCGCTGTGTGCCGGCCGCCTGTGGTCTGGGCCTCGGGAGACCTAAATCCCTGGCCACTGCCCCACCTGTGTGTCCCCAGCACTCAGGGGGAGCTCTCAGGAGCCTGCAGTGCCCACCAGCAAAGTCTGAGAGTTTGGGGTTCACTCCCGCCCGGCCGTAGGCCGGTGCCCCGAGGGGCCCAGCAGCAGTCCGGAGCCCTGAGCGGGTGCCTGCCTGCAGGCACGTGTCTTAGGGGGCAGCACTGTCCCCTCCGTGGTGCACTCAGATGGGCGGTGTGCTGGGGGACAGGGGACAGGGAGACCCTGGCCACTTTATTCTGGCTGCAAACATCTTTTCTTTGCCTCCGGTTGCTGAGGCTGTGAGGGGAGGGGCCTGAGCTCATTGTGGGGCGGGGCTCCCTGGCGGTGTCCGGTGGTCGTTTTTTCCTCCCTGTCTTTTTTTTTCCCTTTATACTTAGTTTTCACCTTTGTGCCTGTGAAGTTATGTCTTCTTTTTGCTGCCGTTCTCCACCCCGTGCCCTGTTGTCGGCCGGGGCCCCACAGGAACAGTGCTCTAGAAGGAAGGCCGGAGAGGGTCGGAGGTGGGCGGGGGGGTGGCCAGGGCCCAGGGGGTGGCCAGGGTGGTGAGACAGCCCCGCTTCCACCTGGGAGGGGCAGCGAGGGCCACAGCCTGGGGACAGGCCAGAGGACATGGGCAGGGTGGGAATGGCTCTCCTGTCTCTTGCTCGTGCCTCCCACTTGGCCACGAGGACGTGGGTGCGGTTTGTGAGGGGTTGGCCCCCAGGCCACAGCACAGAGTGGGAAGGGAGAGAAGGGAGTCTGGTGGTGCACAAACACCCAGCCCAGCACACCCGCCCTCCCGACGGGTGGGAGCTGGTGGCGGAGGGAAAGTCCAGGTGCCTGGAGCCACTTCTCCCGTTGGCTGGTTACCAGATGGAATTTCCTCCTCTTCCTCCCGCCCCTGGGCCAGCAAATGGGGCTGCAAGAGCTTTTCCCTCCAGCCTCCAAGGCCTTGGTGCCTGCGTTTATTCTCCTCCCAGACAGGGAGGAGGGGTCCTCTTCTGACCCTGGAGAGGCCGGGCGCCCCAAAGCTTTCCAGGTTGCCCAGCTTTGCCCCTGCTGGGCTCCGGAACATTCGACCCAAGGGGGAGGGGATCCAGGAGTGAGTTTGGCTGCAGGTTGCCGCCTGCCGCCCGCAGGCTCGGGGCTCCCTGGCAGGGCCGTCCTGCCCCTGGTGAGGTCCCCCTGGTGAGGTCCTCTGGGTCACCTGCCCTCCATCCCTCATCAGCTGGGGGGTGGACTTGCCCCGCATCCTCTCCCTGACACTCACGGCACTGCGGGCACTCAGCACACTGGCCTGGCAGACTCCACGCACCCTCTGCCCTGTAATCCCCGGGGCCTTTCGACCCCGGCAAACGTGACCCTTTGGGATGAGTCACAACTTTTACAGTCTTCAGAAGTTAACAGCTCCCAGAATCCAGGGGTAACCCAAGCAGTCGGGTGTGCGTGTGCATGTGTGTGTGCACGTGCATGTGCATGGCTGTGCGCGTGCGCTTACACATGCAGAATGGGGAGACACCACATTTCCTCAAAATTGGGGACAGGTTAATTAGAACATCTGCAGGAGGGCTTACACAGGTACATGAAGGGGTGCTTTGTCTCTCCCCCACTCGCCCCACTGCCACACCCCGGAGTGAGCTTGTCCGACAGAGGTGCTCGGGACACACAGCTGCTGATGGACCTGCTGGCTGTCTGCGGCCTGGCGGCAGCGGAGATAGAAAAGGGGGCAGGGTTTGGGGGCTGCGGCGGGCACGCGGCTCTGGGCTGCATTCCGTCATGGCCCGTTCAGAACTCACTTACTGCCGATGAAAGAGGGAAGCCACCGTGGGGCCCAGAAATCCTTGCTGGCCCTTCCGCGCTGGCGAGCCTGTGGTTTGCAGCCGACTGCACGGTGAGTGCAGGGGGAGTGGATGTTCTGAGGATGGGAGAGGGCAGCGAAGCGCATCCCTGCGTCTCTCCTCCCCCTCTGCTCCGCTTCCCCACCGAGCCAGGCACTCGGCTGTTGTGCTAGAGTGGCTCCCGGTGGGGCTTCAGTGGTTTGTGAACCACGCAGAGCCGGTGAGTTCAGGACGCAGGCACCCCGGCACCCCGGCAGGACGCTGCCCCCCACGAGTGGGAGACAGGCCGGGCTCGTTCCGTGTGCTGGCAACGGAAAAGCCGAGGGGGCCAGTGTGCACAGCCAGGACCGAACGCTGCAGCCTGTTACGGTTTTTTCAGTGGACCCCAGGTAGCATTAGTGAGAGAATGGAAGGGTGTGGTGAGTGTTCCCCTCCCTTCCGCTCTGGGCCCGGCATGTTCTGATGCCGCCTGGGCGCTGGTGGGACAGGCGGACACGTGGGCCCTGCCCACACTTACCGCATCAGGCTCTGCGTTTTGGTCAGGTCCCCGGTGACCGGTGTGTCCGTTCTGAAGTTCGTAGGGTCCTGGCGGAGAGCAGAGGTTGGAACACTCTTTCAGTCACGGCCAGGAGGTAGAATTTTTGACGTTGTGAGCCCTCAGGTCGCTGTGTGAACTGGCCAGGTCTGCCATGGTAGCCCGAAAGCAGCCGTCCACAGGGCAGAGGTGAATGAGCGTGGCCGGTTCCAGGAAAACCGTGTGTACGTTGGGCAGAGGGGGAGGGCCAGCCCTCACCGGACCCCTGATCCGGAGCGCCCTGTAGAGTTCCTGGAACCCTGTCATTTCCTACACTCTCCATTTCAGCGAGCTACACACACACACACACCAATTCATAATTAAGTGTGAAGTCGGATCGGGGGTGGTGGGCAGTGAGTGGAGCAGGGTCCTAAAGTTTACCCAGAAGTCTCCCCAAGAAGTTTACCTTGAAGAGACAAAACTTCGGCCACCCCTTGGAGCCTGTTTTTCAAATGCTATTTCTTTTTACTTTATTGCCTTGTCACTGAAAATGTCTTCTAGCTCTGTTATCAAGAAGCTAAATTATAAAAATGATTTTTGAAATCGCCTTGGGATCCCATGTCGAGAGAACATGGTGACCCAGAGCCCGAGGGAACTGCGTCATTTCGGGAACCGGGAAAGCAGGTGGCAGGCCAGCGTGAGCACTATCTGGAATCTTGAATACCTAAACGGATAGTATGTGGGGGGTTTGTTTGTCTGTTTCTTTGTTTCTTACAGGGCAGAGGTCGGAGCAACAGGTGTGAGTTAAATGCAAGTAAATTTTGAGTGGGGGAGAGAACTTTGTAACATTCAAAGCTGTCATCTGGGAGTGGAAAGGTCTTTCGTGAGAAGAAGTGGGTGCCTGCCCCCAGGCGTGACCAGGGAGAGGGCGGGGCCTGGTGATCCCTCTACCAAGTGACAGACAGTTTTCCATTTACCCAACACCTGTCACACGCCAGGGCCTGTGCTAGGTGCTTGGCACCCAGGTGCTTACTTACGCTTCCCCAGAACTCTGGTGTAGACGCTGATGTTGCTCTGTAGTAGGGGAGGAGAGTCGGGATCAGAGAGGTAGAGTAACTCAGCCGAGGTCACACAGCTGGTCAAAGGCGGAGGCAAGGTTTGAGCCCGCATCTGGTGACCCCCGGAGCTCGCACGGCTTTCCGTGAGAACTCTGCTGCCACTTTCCCGGCAGGTGCTACACGAACCCCTGATTGACGAAGACCCTGTGTTCATTGCCACGTGCACGGAGCGGGAACTGCGCAAGAGGAAAAAGCGGAAATTCAGCCTGTGGGTCCGGCAGTGCTCGTCCACTGGCTTCATCATCCAGGTGAGCCCGGGGCCGGGGGAGGGGCCAGGGGCCGGGGGAGGGGCCAGGGCCTTGGCTCAGCGGGGTGGCTGATAAACGGCTCACCCGCCCTTTACTGTGTGTCACCCGGATATTCCAGCTGAGACTGGGGCTGGGCCGCTCCCCTCCACCCTGGGGCCCTGGGGTAGCCGGCACTGCCCCCTACATGTTCTTTCTACCCAGTCCAGCCTCTCGATTAAATAGCCTCAGTGAACACTGATCAAGACTCGGGCCCTTACAGGGTCAGCCCTCTTCACCACAATGATGGGGTGGAACGGGTGACCGCCATCTCTCCTGAGAGTGCACTTGTGGTGGGTCCAGGAGGCCCCAGTCTTGCCAGGCCCTGGTCCTGCCCTCTGGTGCTGAGAACGCCCTCCACACAGCCCCAGCCCCAGCCCCAGCCCCAGCCTGCGGGTGAAAGCAGCCCCGTCAGGAGCGTGGCCCTCCGAGCCTTGCTCCGGTCGCTCCCGGTGGACTCAGGCGCGCGTTTTCTGAGAGCCGGCCGGGCTCTGCTGCAGGACCTGTGTTAGGGTCTGAGCTAACCGGGGTGCGGGGCTCAGAAGGAGAAGGTGGGGGTGGTGACAACCAGAGGCGGCACGCCGTGATGGCTTCTCCTGTCCTGCTGCCGCCCGGCACCTGCCCCACCGGTCACAGCTGAGCCCGCCTCGGTGCCCTTGCCTGGCTGCAGCCCCAGGTCCAAGGCACGGGGGTTCGGCGCTCCCCTCCCCCAGAGCTGGACATGGATCCCCAGGAAGACTCGGCCAAGCAGCTCCGCACCCCGTTCGCTCAGAGCTGCAGCAAGCCAAGTGCACGTTCTAGGTAGCTGTCTCTGCTCAGAGGCACCGTCCGCCTGCCGCCTGCGGACCTGGTGGCCTTTAGTTTGGGCTGGGCCAGGGCCTCCTGCCGGACCCCGGCCCGAGGCAGCTGGTGCACAGATGTCCAGCAGTTGCCAGGGCGGACCTGTCCCAGAGCTGATTCACTCCGAGCTTCCAGTGACCCCTGCCACCTCTGTAGTGTCCTTTGCAGGGACCCTCCATGGGGACGGGAGTCGGGTTCACTTCATATAGAGCCCCTCCCGAGGAACAGACACTGTGCGAATAAGCACCTCGGAGTGCCTGTCGCCCGCGGCGCTGTGCCAGGCAACGCTGCGTGGCGTTTGGGTCCGAGTTCGAGTGCAGGTTCTGTGCACACCCAGCACCGTTCCTTCGCGCCGGAAACTTGCCCAGGAGCCAGAAGTCTCGCCCCCTTGGCAGGGGTGGAACTCAGCGCTGGAGCGCCAGCTGCGAAACCTGTCTTTTACCCGGCTAGGCCCCACCTCCCTCTCTCAGTGCGGGCTCTTCCCAGCGTCTACAAAACCTATCAAACCCTACCTGCAAAATAAAGCCCTACCGACAAAACGCTTGGGTTGGCACCTCCACGTTTCCTTTCATTTGTGAAACTCTGATTCTAGGAGGCTTTGCAGCAGCGTGCGAGTTTGCCCTGAGCAGCCAGTCGGAGCTGGCAGACCCCAGTCGGAAGCAGTCCTGGCTCTCCGTGGTCGCCGGGGCCGACATCACACACCTGTGCGCAGCTGCAGGCTGTCCGCCAACGGGGGTGTTGGGGAGCCTCCCTGCCTCCAGGCCACCTCTTTGCCCCTGGGTGGTCCCGCTGAAGGTGCCGCTGGTGGGCAGCAAAGCAGGGAGGGCACCCGTGCCGGGGAGGAGCCAGGAGACACTAAGAAGGAGCAGCATGGCCTGGGGACAGTTGTCTTTTCAGTGTCACGCCCCTCTGGGCTCTCCAGGTCCTGATCCTGGTCTGAAAGGGAGCCGCGTGGGCAAGGACGGGGGCATGAGACACAGGATGGAGCCGTCACACCTGCCTCTCCCGAATCTGTCGGCCTGTGAGGGAAGGTTTCCCGGATGAGGCGGCTCAGGCTTGCACGGGTGATGCTGCTTCCGTCCTGGGACCCCGGTCACCCCTCCCCTCCCTGGTCCTGAGGGGCAGCAGCAGTCCGCACGCCTGCTGCTTCCCGTGCGACCGTAGCCGGTCCCCAGAATTGCCCAGGTGGCCGTGTCCTGTCTGCAGCGTGAAGGGCTGGGGTAAACGCGCCAGGGAGGCCCCTCCCACTGCCAGCGTCTGCTCTTCTCTCTGTAAGCGTCACACGTGGGTTGTACACCCACGAACACCTCTTTCGTTCTAGTTCGTCAAATCCATTCTTCTTCTCAATGACTTTTCGCTGGAGAAGCCCGGTTGCTAAGCCGCAAAGGGACGGGGGCCAGCTCTCCCTGTGCTGTGCCGGCTCGCCCTCACTCCCCGCCAGCCCGGACTTTCCGGCTTTGCCCCCGACTGACAGCAGGCCTCAGGGTGTGCTCGTTCACTTCGGGTGTCCGCTTGGCCAGGCCACGGCACCTAGACACGTGGTCAACCATTATTTCGGGTGTTTCTTTGAAACCGTTGTTTTAGGTGAGATTTCCACGTACATCGGTGGGCTCTGAGCACAGCAGCGACCCTCCAGAGTGAGGGGGGCCTCATGCGATCCATTGAAGCCTCAGCGGAAGGAGACCAAGGCCCCCAGGAAGAGGGACTTCCGCCAGCAGGCTGCCTTTGGGTCTGAACTGCAACCCTCCCCTGGGCCTCCAGGCTGCTGGCCCGCCCTGCGGGTTTTGCATTTACCAGCCTCCTTAATCACGTGAGCCGTTCCTTAAAACAAACGTCTGGCCATGGACGGAAGAGTCAGTCGGTCGGTCTCAATATACCTCCATCCCGTTGGTTCTGCTGCGGGGGGATTTCCCGGCGCCCACCCGGCCTGCGTGGCCCGGCTGTTTCTCAGGCTCCCCGCCAGCACTCGCCCCAGATTCTGAGCTAGGGGGCGGGACGGTGGCGTCTTCAGCTTCACCTTTCCAGAGCCTAGAGGGCTTTCTGGTTTTTTGCGGGGGGGGGTCTTTTTTCTTTTTAATAATTGAAGTCCAAGACAGGTTCCTGTTACTGAGGGATTTACAAAATAGGTAGGAGGGTAAGAACTCTGCCAACAAAACCCTATGTACAAGTGGTTTTTTAACCACACTGTCATGGAGTTAGCGTCATCCTTGGCCTTGAAGACCCAGAGGTAAACGGAGCCCTCGCTGCCTGGCTGGCAGGAGAGACAGAGGCATTGAACATATTCATCCACAGTGTGGTGGGTGCAGGACCAGAGCTGTGTGTGGAGTGTCATGGGCTGAAGGGGGCCACCTGTGGGCTGGGGAAAGCCCCCCAGGGTGCACAGGACAGGACATGCGATGTGCTAGGGAAGGGGGTGACCTGTGACTGCAGGGGCTGGGGGGATAGGACAGTAGCCAGTGTCACTCACCGCAGGCCAGACACGGACACGCCCACGGAGCACCATGCAGCCCTCCAGGAGTGTCTTGCTGTGCTTCCTTTGCACGTGGGGAGACGGGAGCTCCCAGTGTTTACGCCATTTACCCCAAATCTCAAGTCTGACAGACGTCCGAGCAGAAATCAGAGCCAAAGGGCTGCTGGCCCCTCCCCCAGCCTGCCAGCCCAGCCCCCGGGGCCCCTCCGCGAGGGTGGAGGAGACGCACAGCCACCAGCTCAGGAGCGGGCACGTCGGAGCGCATTACTGTATTTGGAGCACGGATGTCCACGTGGAGTGTCCTGTGAGCCGCCTCTGAGGGCCCCCTTCCGGAGAACCGGGTGGCCTGCGGGGTGTTTCTGCCCACACTGGAAATCATCGGGGCTGATGAAGGCGCCTTTCCCCGCCGACGGGCCCACCCTGGGCATGCACGTCAGCCGTCTCGTGGAGGGTCTTCAGGCTCTGACTCTGGGTTTGGTAGCAGCGGAGCCACAGGCTGGGGGTCGCTTACACAGCGAGGCTCTGGCGCTCCTGAGATGTTCCTGCGTCTCGGGCACGAACACATTGTGCTGCCTGAGACCGCGGCTGGTGCCTTCTTTTCCTGGCGTCGTGACCACTGCCATCCCCAGGTCAGATGCGTACGGTGCACTCGAGACGTCCTGGTCTATGTCGCAGGCCTGCCAGGATCTGTCCCCAACCCCAGCACACCCTGCAGCTCTGTTTGCAGAGGGTGTCTAAGGAGAGCTAGCCAGGGTCCCTGCCTGTCCCCTCCTCTGCAGCCTCCCTTGGTCGCTGAGGAGGAATGGAAGGAGAGAATCACACGGGAGATGAAACTTCTGGTCCTCGGGGAAAGGTGTGTAGTGGAGAGGATAAAACTCCTTCGTCTGAGGTGCTGAGGCTGCACTTCTTGGAAACCCTGCGGCCTTTCTTGTGGGGTCGAAAGGAGACCGTCGTCTGGAGGGACCGTTGTTCTGTCTGTACAAAGTGTCACAGAGATTGAGAATCCAGTGGGAGCAAACTCCACAGTTCAGTTCACGTGTTGGTGCCTGGTGACTCCACGGAGCCCCGAGAGTCTTTGGGAGCAAAGAAAAGGGCCCACTAATTTCAACAACAAGGAAACTCATGCAAGCCACGAAGGCAGGTTCCTCCTGCTTGAATGTGCCGAACGGGGCCGCCTGCCTCCTGGGTTCCCAGCGGGGGAGGGATGCTGGCAGGGGAGCAGGGGCCAGTGAGCGCCCCGAGGGGGAGCCGTAAGGGACATGGGGATGCTCCGCTGAAGAAAGACAGACCCGGCCCAGGGGGCTGAGTGGCTGTCGTGTGGAGCGGGGCAGAACCACGCCCATGGCCACCGCCGTTGCTCGCTCAGTGAGGCGACCTGCTCTGGAGGGGGTGGGGCTTCAGCAGCCGGGATTGAAACGGGAACTCCCGCGTGCTCTACCCCCGAGTGTGCACTCAGCGCGTCCAGCAGCGCCCAGGTGGGTGTCCTCCAGGGGCGCTCTGAACGAGGTCCCTGCCCCGTGCCGCTGGACCAGCTGACCTGGAAGCTCCTCTCCTCCCTCGACTCCCATCTGTGAGTCCCCCATCCGTGGCTTCCGGGGTTCAGAAAAGGATCATTGACAGCCGTGGGGTGCCTGGCTCCCTCCGCACACTGTTCATTTCCACAACGCCGTTATGAGCGAGCCGTGTTCTGCTTCTACTTCATAGAGGGAAACCGAGGCACACAGAGGTGAGCTCCTTTGCCTGAAGTCTCAGCCACAAAGCGATAGACGATCTGACCCAGGCTTTCTGACCCCAGAGCCTTAACCAGTAGGCTGTGTTCTCCCCCAGGGAGAGAATTTTTCTCCCTGGATATAAGATCCAGTGTCTGGTTCTCACCCAAGTTCACTGCTGTTGGTTGGTGTTCTTGCGTCAGCTGTCACTGATCTCCCTCATTGTGAGACACACTTTTTATGTTGAAAGAACCCAAGGAATAGGCAATGAAGTTTTTGTTTATTTGACTTTGAACCTTTTCTTATTCACTACGTGAAAGAAATCTGTCGCTCCTGATCCGTAACTAACTGGATGAGCTTGGAAAGTGAGGCTCGGAGTGGAATTCGTGAACTAGAGTGAATGTTGCTTGTGGAGTCGCACGCGGGCAGGGCCCGTATTGGTCCATCTGCTCAGTTGTGCGGTGGCCAGGGCGCCAGCTCTAGTTTTTTCCAGGTTGGACGCGGTTATGTCACAGGATGGAATCGGCGGGGGTACAGGACATCTGTCACGGGCTTCCCCGGGTGTCTCGGAGGAGGCAGCTGAGAACCAGTCTCTTCCTCAGTCTTTTGAATGGGGTAATTTGCCCACAATTGACCACATAGGGATTCAGGGGCGACAATCAAGTGCTACTAAGCGCCCGTAGAAGTGAGCCGGGCAGTGACTGGCTCAGATTATAAACCCTGGCCCTCGCCCCAAGGACCTAGAATCCGTGACCGCCCCGACGTGGGTGGGTGCGAGGAGCTCACAGGAAGGCAGCCCCCTCGCCCCCGCCAGCCTGTCACTTGGAAGGACAGCCCCACTGGGACTTGAGCTGCGGTGGAGCGGAAGCAGAGGTCTCGCTCGGCCGTTGGTGCTGAAGGAGCCGCTGGGGAAGGGAGGGCAGAGAACGGTCCCCAGGCACCGGCCCTGCCTGGCCGTGGCCGAGGTTAAGGGGCAGCGTGAGAGGACCAGCAGTGAGTGTCATCGTGCGGCGGTGGCTTGGGGACTGGGCTGGAAAACCAGGCCGAGGGGTCCCGGAAGGCGCAGAGCCCCGCCGCCCCGCAGAGCTGACGGGGACGGACGCCCGGTGTCTGCAGCTGCACCGCGGTGGCCACTGGTCGCGGTGGCTGTCGAGTACTCGGGATGTGACGAGTGTGACCGAGGAGCTGGGGTTTTCAGTGTGCTCGGCGTTAGCCGATTCACACCAAACTGGCCACACGAGTCTCGTCCAGTCTGGGGTTTCGCCATTAAAAAGCCATTTCTCCGTACGCAACTTCCACTCAAAGTCGAGGGCCTTGCCGGGTGCGTAGTGTTCTTATCCTTGCAAGTCAGGACGTTGGTGCTCAGAGCCACTGAGTAACTTGCCCCAGAGCACTCAGGCCGGTGGGTGACAGCGCCATGCCCACCGGCCCCAGCGCTCACCCACTGCCCGCTGTCTCCTTGGGGGGGACTCGCTGCTCTCACGGCAAGCGAGCGCCACTTAAGTTTTGCAGTTCCCGTGAGCGGCCCCCAGGTGTCCCAGGCCGCAGCCCCGCACACCTCCGTGAGCTTGTTGTACGTCATTTCGGTGAGATGGTCACTCTTGCGCTGTGCCTCCGGCTGGAAGTGCCCCCTCCACCTGCTGCCCCCACAGCTAGCAAGCAGAACGTTCAAGCCAAGGATGACAGTCCCTAAGGAGTGACTTGCCCGACCCCAGATGTGCCCAAAGCCCGATGACTCTCTTCTGTTCTGAAAGAACAGGTTTTCCCCGAAGACGTGGGGGGTGGGGAGGGGGCACCAAAGGCCCAGTGACAGCTTTGTGGGAGTCTCAGCTGGCATCTCTGAAGGACCTTCAGTGTCGCAGCTGTCGTGGGTGTTTTCCGACAGACGGGGGTGGGGCGAGGGAGACGGAGCCAGGCCGCTCTCGGGGTCTCGGGGCACGCGAGCAGTAAGGCTGAGACCGCAGTTGTGTGTGACCCGCGCCCCCAGGCATTGCCACGGTAGCCCCCACCGCGTAAGGTTCTGTCTGTTAGGACGTGACCGTGAAATACACTCTGCTGGTGACCCCATCCTGGTGCCAAGTGTGATCTCCCACCGAAAACTTCTCTCCCCTCACGGTCTGCATCTAGGCATCTCAAAGCCAATCATTCGTAGCCCGTAAAACTGGTTTTAGGAAAAGTGAAAAGCTTGGCAACTGAAAGACACGATTTTCTGCCTTAAAGACGCTGGTCAAACCAGCTCGTGGCTCAGATGGTAGAAGCATCTGCGGCAGATTCCGAGCACCCAGGGACGGGCGGTGTTCAGCGCCATGCTGCTCTCCCTAGTCGTGCGGGGGCGGGGGTGTGGGGGGTGTGGGGGCAGAGGACTTTCCGCAGAGCAGACCGGCCAGCAGCCATGCAGGGAAGTGAAGGGCGTCTCCTTTAGCAGTGCTCCCGGGAGTTCTGACAGAACGTGCAGCCCGCGTGTGTCTGAGTGTGTGAGTGTGTGTGTGTGTGCAGGGATGTGGCCTCGCCCAGATCCACTCTGCACACAGCAGCTATTCGCGCATCCTCAGCAGCTGTGGCAGTTGGGAGGAGATTGCGTTGGGAGTCCTGATGTTTCTTACGGGGTGATAGGTGTACTCATGCAGTCGACACCCTGGACCAGCCGAAGTCACTCGGTCAGAGCAGAGGCAGGGCAGCGGGATGCTGGGCGAGGGGCCGCCAGGCCAAGCCCGGTTTGCACGGCCCGTGAATGCTTCCTTGTGAATTGTGCCCCTTGGCTGGGACTTTTGAGGTTGCTAGGTTTTTACGTTACCTGTGTAACGTAGATCTTACTTTATCTTGATTTTAAAAAGAAACTCACTATTGGGGAGTTCTGAGCGCCACTAGTTGGGAACCCTCTCTGGACTCTCATGGCTGCCGCTGTGGACCTCAGCCGTCCTGCAGATTTCCCAGGAGGAACCAGAGAGCTCTGAGTCCCTCCAGCCGCAGTCTGTGGGTCTGAGACGGGAGGGGACCGGCTGGAGCCTGGGGAAGTGCCGTGCTCAGACGCGCTCCTGTGGGCAAACTGAGACGGCCCTGCAATGCGACTGCATGCCATTGGCTCGGGGGAAGCGTGTTCTCCCCAGGAGAGCGAGAGGCGGGCCGCGCCTGCTCCTCCCTCCTTGCGGGTGCTTAATGCAGCGCGAACTAACAGTAACAGCCTTGGACCGGGACTGTCCCGGATGCCAGGAGTCCCAGACACACCCGCGCAGAGCTCTGCCAATAAGCGGGTGTCCTTTCAGCCTCTAAGTGTGTGACAGTTTCTTATGCAGCAAAAAGCCAGCATGTGCCCGGCATTTCTACCTGTGAGCGGGGATTTCTGTACAGAAACGGCAAACCCCAGCAGGGGCCTCCAGGTGTGTGAGGAGAGGACCGCCGTGTGCGTTAACGTAGAGATTATTCGTTGCGCTGGATGTTCCGCAGTATCATAACCAGGAGCAGGGTTTCTGGTTCCAGTCTGCCTCGGCCATGTGACCTTGACTCAAGTACCAAATCTAGTCGCTGTTCCTCCGCCAGGCTGTGGGACCTCCTGGACTGGTTCCTCCTTTCTGACAGTTCTACCCCATTTCCTCCCCTCTTCTGGCCCCTCCTGCCTCCCTGTCACTTCTCCGTGAGCCCCTCCTCTGTAGCCCGTGCCCCTCACGGCCGGGGACCCCGGGAGGCTGGCTCGGATTGGGGCGCAGAGAAGCAAAGGGGAAGGATGGGAGCCGCGCCAGGAGCCCGCTGACCGCTGTGTGTGTTTCTGTTCAAGATTTACGTCCACCTGAAGGAAGGCGGGGGCCCCGACGGGCTGGACGCGCTGAAGAACAAGCCCCAGCTGCACGGCATGGTGGCCCGGAGCCTGTGCCGGAACGCGGCCGGCAAGAACTACATCATCTTCACGGGGCCCAGCATCACCAGCCTGACCCTGTTCGAAGAGTTCGAAAAGCAAGGTTTGTCGGGGGCGAGCCCAGCCCCCTGCCCTGGGAGGTGGCGGGAGGGGCCGGGGGTGCCAGAGTGTGGTGGCCAGCACAGACCATGGCGAGGAGGCCTTCCCCCAGGGAACGGGGCACCCAAGCCTGCAGTGGGCACTGCGACCCTGGGCCCCAGGGACCCGGCCACCGGCTCTCGGTCTGGGGGACGCGTCAGCACAGAGCTCTGCGCAGGCGTCAGGGCACGTTTCCTTGTGTCCTTGCTGTGAGGCGGTGGAAGGAGTCTGTTTGTGTCCTGGTCCGCTCGAGCTGCCGGCACGAGCTGCCGCAGAGCAGGTGGCCTATGACCAACGGCCATTCATTGCACACCGTTCTGGAGGCTGGAGGTCCAGGACCAGGGCGCCAGCGCGGTCGGCTGAGGGTCCCCTTCCTGGTCCTAGAGGGTGCCGTCTCTGTCCTCAGGTGGTGGCAGGGTGGGGGCGGTCTGGGTGGTGCCAGTCCCGTCCTGCAGGTGGCATGCTCATGAGCAAAGCCCCTCCCAAACGCCCCACTTCCTAATGCCCCTACACCACGTTGGGCATTAAGGTTTTGGCGCAGGAGTTTGGGGTTGGGGGGCACACACACTCAGCCTGTCGCACGGGGCACAGCCCCTCCCAGGTTGCTAGGGAGTCTGAACTCAGCCCCATCTGTAACGGGGCCCGTGCAGTCGGCAGACGGGTAGATGCTGCAGACAATCATGTGGATCGACGCAGGTGCGGTACAGCCGGCCTCGGGAAGGTCTTCCCTGTGTGCTGAGATGCCCGGGCCATTTTTGGCAAAGATGGGCCGGCCTTCTGCGGCTCTGGCAGAAACAGGAGCTGGAGCGACAGGTCTGGGCCAAGTCAGGAAGCCTGGTGGTGGCGTTTGCCTTTGCCTCGTCCTGCACATGGGGATGTCTGTCTAGCCTGCTCAGGAGAAACACGAAAAGCCCCCGCTCAGCTGTGGGAGCCGCCGAACTGCAGACCCACTGCTTAGCCACAGACCAGACATCTGGCCTTAGAATGAAAGACGCGCGAGTGAGAGGGAGCTGACAGCTCCGGGACCCGGCAGCCTCGGCGAGCAGCAGCCCAGGACCGTGCGCTCCTGCCGGCTGGCACACGTGTGCCGGGGCGGGCCGGCGTGGTGCGGCTGAGGACGCCACAGGACCACCACGGGCCACCTGTGGTTCTCGGGGGAAGGGGTCGCCTGCCAGCTCAGGAGGCTGGGGGAGGTTGGAGGAGAGTCTTCCAGTGAGAAAATAGACTCGGGAGGTGAGGTTTTCTAAGAGTGGGCAAAGATTCCATTGCCTGTTTTTTAGAAGCACCTAAAGCTGTGGGCCCTTCCTGGGACCCCATGGGCCTCACCTGCGATGTGAGCACCTGGGGTGGTGATCCTCCGTCCGCAGTGGCCGTGCTGACGGCTGCCCTCACCCCAGGACGCTGGCCTCCTTGGTCTGCTGTCTCCCCAGGAGATTGTAATTCCAGGTCCACACTGCAGGGGGAGCCCTACTGGAGCCTCCAGTGGCCCCTGCTTGGGCGCACATGGTTTACAGCCAGTGAACATGTTTATGAAATAACTGCTGTTTCCACAAAGGGACAGGTTCAGGACGACTTGGCTGCCGCTGGGCTTTCTTTCTTCTCCCCCCACCGAGGGAAGAGGCAGCTGGCGCGCCCCCAGTGCAGGTGGGCGGTGCGGAACGTCCTCGCCTGCTGCGGCGAGTCTTCCTCCCGGATTTGAAAACACACTCCTCTTCTTCAGTCTGGGGGGCGGAGCAGTCTGGGTAGTTCTGTCTGCAGAGGATCAAGCCGCAGGGCGCCCTCTCCCTTTGGGACCCCAACCGCTGGGAGTCTCCCCCCGGACACTGTTGCTGCTCAGGGAGGAAAGGAACCCCCCGAGTCCTCCGGCCTGGGGTGGGGGTCAGTGACGGGCGCTGATGGGAACAACACTGTGTCGGCCTCCAGTGGGCGGAGAGGAGAGTAAAGGACAGGACTGTCCCCAGGTGGTCAGTCAGAGTGTCACCTCCTGGCACCCAGACTGAGGACACAGGCTTTGGGGAGGAGGGAGACTTTCCCACGGCCGTCTGTGGCCGCCTGGCCCACCGGGCCCCTGAGCAGGGGGACGGAGAAGGGCCTGGAGCCCAAGGCGGAACTCAGGGCCCTCCTGTTCCTACTGGTCTCCGTCCACAGTCCCGCCCCCACGGGACCTTCTGGGGCTTAGGGGCCACGCTCAGGCCCTTCTCCCTCAGGAGTCTCCTCCTCCCGCTCTGCTCTTTGGGCTCACAGGCGGGCGCGGGCTCAGTGCATGTTGTCTGGGACTCCTCCCTCTGCTGGGTTTGACTTCTCTCCCACCCAAGGGGATGGGGCCCCTGGGTGCCGTGCTGACAGGACAGGGCGGGCCCTCGGCCGGTCAGGTCTTGGTGACGGTGTTAGGGTGACTTAACCGTGGCCGGGTTTGGAGCTCAGCGTTGCCCTCCAGCCATGGGGCGGGCGGCAGTTCCTCTTCTGTGGTGCGGGGTGACAACGGGAGTCCGGAAGTTTCTAGAAGCGGAAGGAATGGCAGGTGCACCTGTTTAGTGGGCGCTCTGGCAGTGAGAGCTCCTGTGTACTGTTGCTTTCTTGCATACGTCACGGTCTTACACGTAGCCTCCCGCAGACTGCGCACGTTCTGGGGAGACTTCGCGTCTGGGAGAGGAGGCCCAGACATCAGCAGTCTCTCCCAGAGGAACTTCTACAGGGCCGGTCTCCCGCACCCCGGTCTCAGACGGGCAGTCCCCTCCTGTCCCCCAGCATTCCCGTGGCCGGGGGGCCTCTAGGGTCTCCGATGACACCCGTGCCGTTTTGTGTCCCTGTCCCCACCAGGGATTTACTGCTGCGGCCTGCTCAGCTCCAGGAAGAGCGACTGCACTGGGCTGCCCCTGTCCATGCTGACCAACCCGGCCACGCCGCCCGCCCGGGGCCAGCACCGCATCAAGATGAAGGGCAACATGTCTCTGATCTGCTGGTACAACAAGGGGCACTTCCGCTTCCTCACCAACGCCTACTCGCCGGTGCAGCAAGGTGGGGACCCCCGCCGTGTGTGCGTGGGGGGTTGGGTGAGCGTGAGCGAGACGCAGGGAGGGTGAGTCAGGTCCTGTTCGTCCGCAGCACTGGGGTCCCGCCCGCCCTGTCCCACGAGGGGGCCAGGCTGCAGGCTGTAGCTCGGCCCCGAGCCAGCTGTCTGGAGAAGCAGCGATGGTGGGATCTGCAGGGGCCCGGGGCCGCCTCCCTCCTGCAGCTCCCCCCGGCAGACGTGGGGTCCGGTGCCTGGCCGTGTTTGCATGGCCTTACATCATCACTACCACCCAGCATTCTGTCCAAATCCATTCCGGTGGAGAGGGAAAGTCAGCTGTTCTTGTCTTTCCGTTTCCACCTTCGAAATTAACCGCTTGCTCTGGAATTTTCGGGTTTTCAGTTGACCTTGTCGTTAATTTTCCTTGTGATTGAAAGTCCATCGCTAACAGAGGGTTTATTTAGCAAGGAGTCTCCATTTAAAGTAACCACAGCTAAGACGTTACTAAACTGCTGAAAAGGCGACTGAAATGACTCAGGGACACGTCACAAAAATATTTACAGCCGGGCAGTGTGTTTGAAAAGTCCCCGTGCTCCTTCCTGTCAGGGCTCCTTCCTCGTCCCTCCTGAGGGGGCCCCGCCGAGGGGCTCAGTTGTGTGCACGCGCACATGCGTGGTGTGTGCGTGGTGTGGGTTTGGTGTGTGCATGCATGCAGGATATGTGTGTCACATTGGTATGTGTGTGGCATGTGCATTGTGGGATGTGTGTGCATGTGTGTGGTGTGTGCATGCATGCAGGATGTGTGTGTCACGTTGGTGTGTGTGTGGCATGTGCATTGTGTGATGCATGTGTGTGGTGTGTGTGGTATATGCATGTGTATGTGCTGTGTGTGTATGTGGGGGGTGTTTAATGTCTGTTGTCATTTTTTCCCATTCCTTACCGCCCCCCCCACACACACACAGAAGTGACCAGACGATTACGGGACTGAGCACACGGGCGTCTTTGTGTCCCGCAAGGTTAGAGGGTGTGGGACCGCTCTCGTGAGCTCCGTCAAGGGCACTTAGAGGGAGTGCTTGGAAGTGACCTTGGGAGCTGAAGGCGAGCATTTGAATTGGGCTCTTATTCTACGGGTTGGGGGCTGGTGCAGGGCAAGGACGATTTTAGGGACCCATTGGGGAGCAGGGTGCAGGGGCTGCTTCTCACCAAACTGTCGTAAGTGCTAATCTCAGAAAATATGTCCCAAAGCAGGACATGGCACTTCCTGAGCTGGGTGGCACAGGGTAACAGAGGGAAGACTACATCTGGGGAGGCTGGGAAGCAGCGCGCAGTAGGACTTCAGAGGACAGGTCTTAAAGCCACAATATCAAGGGTTAGGCCCCTTAAATCAAGGGAACAAGTAAGGAGGACATTGATGGGGAAGAAGAGCTGATTTTTAAATACACTGCAACTTCGTGTTTGTGTGGAATTCACTTAGAGTTTCCCTTCCTAAAGGACTTGTGAATCATAACGTCCCTAAACCTGCAGTGTGCCCACAGCATCGCCACACACTCACCCGGAGGACCAGGGCTCCTCTGGGGCCCTGGGCGTGGTCCCCGGGGGAGTGTGGGTACCTGGGATGGGGGGTTGGGGGGATGGAGGAAAGGGCTGGGGGCGGAGACTCCCCACTGGAGGGCTGAGGGGCCCCCTGCTCCTCCCCCTGGAAATCCCTGCCCCTCCCCCGCAGCTCTGAGGCTTTTGGTTCAATGAAGAGGGTTGTCCTTTCTGCATACAGCAAAACCACGATGTTTTAAAACCACCTTGCATTTCATTCTAATTGTCATCATTTCTGTATCTCGCCCCTGTCAGTGGTTGATTTTTTACAGCATGAATAGTGATGGGGATAGTGATGGGGTGAGCATCCGCACACCCAAACCTTTGCGTGCGTCTGCGGTCACTTCCTCAAGATGAGTCTGCAGGTGGGGTGTCCGGGTCGAGGGGCCTGAGTGCTGACGGCTTTGGGGAGGGGACAAAGGTCGTGTGTGCCGCCGCGACAGGCCATGGGGGCCCCGCCTTCCTTCCTTCGTGTTCTTCAGGTTTTTCTTGTGAGGTCTTTGTCTTATTGACTTGGAAGCAAATTTTAGCCCTATAGAAAATATTTTTCTGTGTTTGTTTTTCTTGTCATTTGTGGTTAGTATTTTTTAAAGATTTTATTTATTTATTTTTAGAGAGGGAAGGGAGGGAGAAAGAGAGAGAGAGAAACATCAATGTGCGGTTGCTGGGGGTTATGGCCTGCAACCCAGGCATGTGCCCTGACTGGGAATCGAACCTGCAACACTTTGGTTCGAAGCCCACACTCAGTCCATTGAGCTATGCCAGCCAGGGCCCTGGTTAGTATTTTTAACATAAAAATAGTTTTTCATTTCTGAGTACGCAAGTCTGTTCATCTAGTTCTTTGCTCTCAAACTTTAGGTGTCTCTGCTCTGTCCCAAGGTGGGTGTGAGTGTACGTATGTGGTGTGTGTGTGTGGACAGGCAGGTGTGAGTGTGTGTGCATGGCGTGTGTGGACAGGCAGGTGTGAGTGTGCATGGTGTGTGGACAGGCAAGTGTGTGTGTGTGTGGTATGTGTGTGGACAGGCAGGTGTGAGTTCATCTGCTCGTTTTATACGGCACTTTGTGCTCTGCAGAGTGATCCACTTTACATTCACCTGGGTGCTTGGCATCAGTGGGAACTTCTGTATATTTTTTATTAAGTACACGGGTTGGTTGACCAGGCAGCCCCACTGCTGGGCCCGAACCCTCATTGAATAAATCGTCTTTCCCTGCTTACTTTAAATGTCATCCAGCTGGTAAGAGCTCATGGGTTCTAAAGACCCTTTCTCAGATTTAGTTTGTGGCATGTACACTCTTCTGAAACCTGACAGAATTTCCAGTTTTAGAAAATGTTTAGGAACATTTTTGGACTCAGTTTATTGTTCTCTAGAATCTAAGGAAACAGGAAGCGTCTTCCAGAGAGTGTGAGCAGGTGCACAGGCTTTTTAAGACTTATACATTGTCGCATGTCTAGGACTAAGTCTTTTGCCTTTCTCCTGAAACCCCCTCCGATTTCCGGAGCAGAGTCCCCGCCCACTTTGGGTTCAGAGGTCAGGAGACGGATTCGCCCCAGGACGCCTGCCCAGGACCCCGCCTCGGCTCGTGGCTCCTTCAGACTCAGGGAAGGGCGGCGGGGTGTCGGCCAAGCCACAGGTAGCCCGTGGGGGTGGTGGACAGAGCCGCTGGGATGTCGAAGACCCGGGGTCAGATAACCCTCTGGTGGCCCAGAGGTGGTCACGTGGGGCACAGCTGTGACGCAGGTTCACACGGAGCTGCAGAGGCACGGGGTCCGCCCAGGGGCCTGCGGGCCCTATGGGTGTCACTCCCAGGTGTGACACCAGCAAAGACAGGAAACGCCAGGTAACCTCTTGTCAGCATCTGCTCTGTCTAAAGACCTTTGGGCCTCAGAAAAGGTGATTACAGGACAGTCACCTTTCCCTTCTCAGATGGAACACTATCTCGAAATGCCAGGTGTCACCACGGAGGAGGGTGACCTGGGTTATAAGCTGGGGGACTGCTCGGGGACACGGAGCGCACCGGGGTTCTGAAGCCGCTCTCCTGAGATTCCAAGCTGAACTCTCGGGTGTCGAGTTAAAAGGAACGAGAGCAATGGGAAGGCGGTCTCCGTGGCTGGGCACGTGGGGACGGTGGCCGTCCAGAGCTGCCGCCCTGGCCGTGCGGAGGCCAGGAGGCCGGAGTTGCAGTTTTGGGGAGCCCCAGGGACCCGGCCACTCTGGGGTCTGTCCTGGGAGAGGAAGCCCGACCCCCCAGAACTGCGGGGACTCAGAGCAAACAGGGCTTGTTTGTTGACAGGGTGGTCTGACCTGCTCACACCCGCGTGGACTTGTGGGGGGGGCTCTAACTCGGCCTCCGTAGCCCCAGAAGATGCTGGAATTGAACGTCAGACAAGCTAAAACGGATCTGGGATGGGGAACCTGCCAGGCCTGGGTCTCGAGGACGAGGCGGGGACGTTCCCCCCCAGGCCTGGGCGGGAGGTGGGGCTGGGTGGCTGAGGTGAGAGACAGGGAACAGGTGTCCCCAGGAAGAGTGCTGGAGAGAGACAGCCCTCCTTGGAGGCAGCGGGACACCTGGGGCTGCTGGGGAGCTCGGCCTGGGAGACCCCCTTGAGGCCGGATCACCTGACGACAGAGCCTCTTTGGGCAGAGAGGAGCCCAGAGCCCTCGGGCCGGGCGGAGGCCTCTGGTCTGGGCACGGCTGGCCCTCAGCTGTAGGAACGCACTGCCGGCCCTGCCCCAGGCCTCTGAGGCCAGGCCGCTAGCGGCGGGGCCCAGGCGGCTCAACCCCTGACCAGCTCTCTGGGGGGTTCTTTAGAGTGAAAACCCAGTGTGTGCTGGTGGGCAGGGGGCAGAAAGGAAAAGAAGAGAAAGCTCCCCTCCCAGGACTCAGCCTGTGCAGAGAGATCTCTACCACCCTCTCAGTAAGGGTGGGCAGGGGGCACCCCGATAAAGCCCCTTGTGCTGCAAGGGACCTGCCGTGTCTCCTTCAGCGGAGTCCATTTCAGTGGGGCTGATGTTTCCCAGACCTTTGAACTGACCCCTTACAAGAAGGACACGGGCACTGGCCTCACCAGCGCACCCTGCCGGGGGAGGTGGGCAGAGGGACGGCCTGGGAGTCCCGGCCACCTGAGCACATGGAGTGGGTTGGAGGACAGCACCCTGCAGCGGGTGCTCTGGGCTCCCACCCCTGGCAGCGGGACCTGGGACTTGCCAGGGGCTGGGCTTGGCGGCACCCCTGGGATCCTGTCCCCTTTCCGTGTGGTGGCGGGATGGACATGGACTGCATGTGTGTGAGCGGAGTGTCAGGGGCTGCGAAGGGTACTTTCCATCACTGAGGCCACAGGGGCCCCGGAAGTCCCGGGAGGCATGACAGACAGGGCTGACCCTGGGGGGCGAGGTACCTCCTTGTTCCTCGGAGCCTCGAATGCCACCTTCTTTGGCGGAGGGAGGTAGAGCAGGCGGACGGGACTTCCTGTGCACCCTGACCTCAGCCTCCGCTGCCCCCTTCCCCCACTCCCCTCCTCTCCTCCGTCCTCCTCCTCCGTTCTCTGCTTCACATCTGGACACCCACGCAGGGTGGACACGGGCACATCTGTAAGTCCCACGTCAGGCACTCTGGGAGGAGGCGGGTCGGAGGGGGACTGACCCTGTCTCCCCCACAGGGGTGATCATCAAGAGGAAGAGGGGGGAGATCCCCTGCCCCCTGGCCGTGGAGGCATTTGCTGCTCACCTCAGCTACATCTGCAAGTACGACGACAAATACAGCAAGTAGGTGCCCCCTCCGCCCCCCCACCCCAGGGCGGGGGCTGGGGGTGGGGCCTGCAGCCGCACACTGAGCCAGCGTCCACTGTGCCCTTCTCCACGCTCGGTCCTTTGCTGAGCTCCGTGCGGTTAATGCGGAGAAAGGGGCATTTTGAGCAGTGGTGTGTGGGGACCTGCTCTGTGCAGGAGGTGGGTAGTGTGGAGGATCCCACCCTCAGACGCTGTGAAGTCGGGGAGCAGAGACAGACGGGTACATGGGATACATGGAGGACCCCACACAGGGAGGAGTCCTAAGTTGGGTTGGCCCAGGAGGGACACACCGTCCTCACCCTCGGGGACAGAGAAGGCCCCCTGAGGTGACATCTGTCCTCCATCTGCAGGGAAGGGGGGGGTGGTGAGGAGGCATGCCCTCGGGGAGAAGAGAGCGCTTTGCAGAGGCCTGCAGCGAAGGGCGAACTTGACCTTTGGGAAGCAGTTCAGTGTGCACAGAACGCAGCCTTTGAGAAGGCCCCGAGCAGGCGGAGTCCCCTGGAGCCCCCTTCCCGGAGCCCCCAGAAGCCCTGGCTCCCTGTCTCCTCCCCTCCCTCCCTATAAGGGGAGCTGCTCTCACCTTCTTTGTCTTCAGGGAAGCTCTCAGTGACGGAGCCTCAGCCATGCCAAGCGACACCCCCCATCCCCAGCCTGGTTCCCACCCCTGCTGACCCGGAGGAGGCTTTGGGGACCCTCAGCCGTGAACTGGGTGCCCAGCGGCCGCCCGGGTCGGCCCCTCTGACTCCCGGCGTCCCTGCAGGTATTTCATTTCGCACAAACCGAACAAGACCTGGCAGCAGGTGTTCTGGTTTGCCGTCAGCATCGCCGTCAACAACGCCTACATCCTGTACAAGATGTCGGACGCCTACCACGTGAAGAGGTACAGCCGGGCGCAGTTCGGCGAGAGACTCGTGAGGGAGCTGCTGGGCCTGGAGGACGCCTCTCCGACCCACTGATGCCGGGGCCCGGGCCCAGGTAAGGGCGGGGGGGGGCCGAGGAGGGAGAGGGCCCGCTGCTCCAACCTGCCCGCCCAGAGCCCCGGAGACACGCTGCTTGACCTCTGCAGGGACCCCACGGACCTGGCCAGGGGACGGCGGCTGTCCCGGTTTCCGTCCCAGGAAGAGCATGGCCTCCCCCTGGGGAGTGGCCGCCTGCCTCTCGGAGATCCTGCGCAAGGACGGGGCGCCGCACCCGACTCCATGTGCCACACGCCGCCAGGGCTGCCGCCAGCCAGCCCTGTCCCGCCCAGCCGGGCGTCCCGTCCGCGCGGCGCCTGCAGGAGACCTCAGCTCTGAGCACCGGGGACCTGGCCAGGCCCTGCCACCAGAGGTGCTGGGGACAGGATGAGCCGCAGCATGTCCTGCTGGAAACGCCGCTTTGTGAAGATGTCAAGATGTGTGTGACGTGGTCACCTGTACGCCGCACCTGCAGGTGACCGGAAGCAGGCAGAGATGGGCCGTTTGCTGCTCGGACTGTCCCGGTGCCCCTGGGGCGCCGTGGAAACGCCGTGACGGATGGGGGAGGGGCCCAGTGCTGGGAGGGAACGAGGTCTTCCTGGTCCTGTGGCCTGCTCGGCGGGTGCACAGGGAAAAGGGAGAACGCCAACAACCGCAGTGAAGTGTGATGCTATTTTTTATTTTTAAATATATCTTCAGGTTATTTTCTTACTGTTGCTTAAGATCTTCTGTAAAAGGAAGATGTCTCCCTCCTTTTGTCCCCCCTCCCCTCCTCCCCCGCCTTGCCCAGTCACCGCCGTGCGTGGTCTTGGTTCTGTGGTCCGAGCCGTGTTCCCCTGCTGGGGCCAGGAGGGGCTGCTCACCGCCAGAACAGACGTGTTGCAGCCACCGAGGCCCCAGGGGGACTCACCTTTAGCTCCGTCACCGAACTTGTCATGGGCAGAATTACTTGTTTAGGAAAATATGTCGTGTTGCTGAAACGAGCAGCAAAGTGTCTCCAGGGAGGACCACCTGCTAAATCTCCTCCCCCTCCCCCGTGTGCAGTGAGTCACCTGGCCCTGTTTGCCCATCTCAGGTCGCGCCCTGGGGGCAGTGTGGCTGGCACTGCAGACCCCACAGGGCCTGGGCTGCTAGTCTGGTGGTGGGATTTCCCCCGGGGCCTGCTCACTGCAGGACGGGAAGGGTCACCCGATGAGCAGCCGGCAGCCAGGGCCCCAGTTACCCCCCCGGGACGTCCGGGGCTCTTTCTGAACCCTGGCCCCCAGGTCTGCAGGGGAGGAGCCCGCAGCCAGGGTGGCCTCCCACTGTGCGGCCGTCCCCACAGACGCGAAACAGGGCATTTCTGGGGTTGCCTGGTCCCCCTGCAGCCCACTTCGCGCCGCCCCCTCACTTTCACACGCGTGGCATCTACTCTACTCAGGCTTTGGGACTCCCTCCCGTGGTCACACGCAGCGCGTGAGCCGTGTTGCCGGCAGCATGCCCCCAGCTCCCTGTCACCCGTGTCCCGGTGCGTGACGGCCACCCTCGTCCCCGGCGTTCGTTCAGTGCCGCGGATCGCAGGCCCCACTTTAAATTGCGTTTTGAAACACCGTTGCCATGTCCTTTACTTGGATGGAAAGCACTTTTACCACGTGGAGAAATATATTTTTAATTTGTGATGCTTTTCTACAAGGTCCACTATTTCTGAGTTTCATGTGTTTCCAACACTCTAGGGCGACTAATGAAAGCTGATGAGTTTTCTTCTCTGTCCAAATACGTAAAAGAAAAAATAAAAGTCTATTTAGATGTTGATTCTTTGTTAATATATGGGACCTGGTTAAAAGGCCACCGGGCGCGGCCCTGCCCCCACCCTCCCCAGCATCCCGCCGTGAGGGGGTCTCTCTTCGGGCTGAGCTGGGGCGTCTGCGCGGAGGGACATCGGGCACACGTATCTGCCATCAGCCAGCGGCGTGCGGAATCGCCAGCTCCATCCCTTCTCCTCTGGTGGGTGTTTAAAGGCAAAACCATCTCCCCACGGGCCAGAAGTTGGGGTGAGAGCCACCTCGTGACGCGCTGGTGGAGGGAGCTGAGCCACACTGGCGCCGCCCTCCGCCCACGTGGCTCCCTCTGCTGTCCTGCAGGACACGGTTTGGGAGGCGTGGCAACAAAGGTGAAAAGACAAGGCCCACTTCCTCGGAGTGTCGCCCGTGCACCAGCTCCTCTGCAGGGACCCCGGGAGGTAGGCGTGGCCTGTCGTTGCCCCAGGTGACAGGAGAGATGGACAGCCCGCCCAGGGGAGCCGCTGAAGGCCGATGGTGTCCTCAGGGCCCAGGCCGCTGCCACCCTGTGGGTGAGGGGCCAGAGTGACGGTTCTCCAAAATGCCACAGTCAGACTCTCCTCAAGGCTTTTCCCACTCGCCAGGTCGTCCCTGGTTCTGTCCCCACCGCACCGGTCAACCATCGGGGGTAGAAAGCACAGCCTCCCCTGTCGGGTGCCAAAGGAAAGGGAATCCCCCACAAGATCACGGCGCCCCCACCTGGGAAGTGCGGGAAGTGCGGGAACCGTCCTCAGGCCCCGCCCCAGAAGCGGGACGGGCTCTGGAAAAAGCCGTCTCCGAAGCCCCTGCTGCCGGGCCCCTGAGTCTGTAGCCTGACTCTGTCCCAGATGCCTGCTCCCTCTACTGGGGACACTGAGACGCTCCACTTTGGGCTCCATCACTTGTCATTCTGCGGCTTCTGCATCCCGTCTTTGAAAGTCTGTCTGAGCCTTCTTTCTGAGGACGTCCTTCTCTCCCAGGAGGAAACAAAAAAGGGCGTCAGGAGCCAGCGGGTGCCCGGAGCGGCTGCTGTAAACCGTCCGCAGGAAGTGAGGGCGCGCCAGCTGCTCGGGCGCCCACCCTGTAGCCGCTGGTGCGTGCAGATGCACATGCGTCCCTCCGGGTGCTGGCCCGCACCCTGTTTCCCCACCACCCAGGGGTGTCCTTGGTTCCAACCTCTGCTGGCGGCCACCTGGCAGCTCCCTGGTAGGGCACAGGCTGCTGGCGTTGGCGGCGGCTCTGTCTGAACCCTCCCCACGCTGTGGGGGCGGGGCGGGGAGCCCATGCCTCAGCGCACAGCCACGGGCAGGCCTTCTTCCGAAAGAGGCACCTGTAAGGCGTCTCCACGCATGCTCCTCCTCGCGAGCTCCGGCCTGCTGCTCACGTCGGACCTTGATCTCTGGCGCCCACACTTGAGATGCTGTCTCCTGTAACAGACCCGCAGGGAAGCGGAATCCCACGGGCAGCCCACGTTCAGGTGCGAGGGCCCACGCTTCCTTCCGGGGAGGAGGTGTCTGTGGCCGAGGGTCGCGGCGAGAACTGGCAGCCTCTCTCCCCCCCCAGGGGGCACCACGTGGGCAGTGCGCCGCCCTGGTGGATATGTCTGTTGGGTCTTTCCCATTCGTTCTCTTACTCGTCCCTGTGACAAGCCCTGCCCAAAACTTCACCACAGTGGAAAGGACGGTGCATGGGTGCTCCTGGTCCAGGCTTGGCTGTAGGCGCTCTGCCTGGTCATTTCATGTCGTCCTCAGGGTCGCCCTGTGAGCTAACGAGCCCCACTGGGGACCGGGGAAAGCGATGCTCTGGGGCGGGGGAAGGACTCGAGGGGGTGGAGCTTGGGCAAAGCCCGGTGCCGTCACTGGTCAGTCTCAGCCACCCTGCTCGGAACTGCCACCGCCCTGCGTGATGCTGCGAGCCGGGCACAGGCTGACACACGAAACCTGGGTGGTCCCCTGGAGGGGTCTGTGGGGGTGGCTGTGGGCAGGATACCCAGCTGCCAGAGGGGGAGGTTTCAGCAGGAGGGGACCCCCGGAGTGGCAGAGGGAGCAGTCAATCTTGCTGTCGGACCCAACACACACCCCGCCCCTGAAATTCAGGGTGCTTAACCTTGTTAGACACCAGACATGCCTGGTTTGGCATATCCCCAAAAGACGAGTGTGCCCCTCAGAGGGCTGGAAGTAGCCCGCACCCGGCCAGGCCTTGCCAGTCTGCCTGGAGGCCAGTGACGTGTCTTGGCACCGCGTGTGAGCAGCGGGCCAGAGGTGGTCCTCCTGTTCCAGAGGGTTCAGCCCAGCCACGTAGAGTGACCGTCTCACAAATGCATCAGGCCGACAGGAAACTGTTTTCTCCTAGCAAATAAGGAAAGGCTTCTCTCTGCAGGCTGACAATTGACCTGAGGGGTTGCTTGTCCCCAGGTGCCTTCTAGGGACCCACCTTCCGCCAGAGGAAGGGGCCACCGCTTTGGCAAAAACAGGCAGAAGACAGCCACTAACTGGGCAGAGAGGGTTGAGTTTTTTAAAATCAGCTGTTCCCCTAGCCTGTGGGTCCCTTCAGAAATGCACCTCGCCTCACGCCTGAGAGCTCCCCGCAGCGGTAGGGGAAGCATGGGGAATGAACAGGAGGGGAAGGAAAGGGTGGGGCTTCTCTCTCAGTAGGTTGGAAGAGGGGCCCAGAACAGTTGTAGACATTGTGTTAGGTGTGGATTGAAGATCTGGATGGTGGGTTGTGTGGTTTTGATCGAGGCATTTTGGGGGTCACTTTTATCCATTTCAGTATAATGCCACAGCCTTGATACCAACGGCAGCCCTATCCTTACTGGCCTTATCAACACGGACCCTCACTTATCGGTAGAAGTTCAGTGTCCCGAGGGGGACAAGTGCCCTGCTAGGTCCTGTACCATTTAAGCCGAATGTCCATCCCTGGCCATCGCCCCACAACGTGACCAAGTTGGGGGTCCGGAGGCAAGGACACTGGATCCGCACAGACGCAGTTGGAAACCCTGGTGCATCGTTGACTCTGGAGGGGACGGTTCTTCTCCTGTCGCCCCAGCCCCCTTCCGGCCGTGGAGCACGTGGTCGCTGGGAGGCAGCCTCCAGCTCCCCCGGGAAAGCATCTCCCGGCTGCGGAAACGGCCCCTGGGGCTGCAGGCCTATCCAACACCTGCGCCTTCACCTGGGGGGAGTCAGGGGGGCTCCTCCATCCCCCTCCCTGGAAGCTTCCTCCACTGCTGCCCTCACCACAGCCCAGTCTTCCTCCTCCCCCTCCTCAGAAGGTTCTGGAGTCACAAGCTGGAAAGGTAGGCCCTTGTGAGCAGACACACACACACACACACACACACGGAGGGAAAAGTGCCCTCCAGCGAGAGCTGGTGTGTGCAGGGTGCAGCGAAACACAGGGCGTGCGACTTTGGCTTTGCGCTAATGCCCTGAAAGCCGTAAAATGGGAATGGCTTCCGTTAACACGGAAAATCTCTGTGGATAAGGAGATTATCTGCGCTTTTCGGGGTCCAGTACCGTCACTGCCGGAGAGTGAAAAGATGCCGAGAGGTGAGTGAGTGCTTTTCAACTTGGAATCTCTGACAGCGCGCTCCGGCGACGCTTTGAGTTCTTCTGCACACCCCAAATAACTTTCAGACACCCCTTTAAAGTTTTAATGAGTTCGGGTCTTTGCTCGCCAAGCCTTTTAGTAAGCACTGAATCTACCCAGACTTCAGTGTTTGGTGACCCTGACGGGATCGTGTTCTGTTTGTCCCCCGCCACCCTCTCGGTCTCCCTTCCCTCCCCTCCCCTCCTCTCTCTTCCCTTCCCCCCTCTCTCCTACCCCCTTCCTTCCCCTCCCCCTCCCCCACACTGCTTCAGTCTCTGGACTCCCCTCTCCCAGTGCAGAGGGGCTGTGGGAGCCTGCCTTCCTGTCACTGGGGCAGGTTCTCCAGCCTCAGTGCCCAGGGGCCACCGGGACCCTTCCCCCTCAGCAGGGTGAGGAGTGGGGGATGTGATGCTTTGTACCCAAGACATCCTGAGGGGACAGACGCCCAAGGAAGAGGTGAGACTTCAACAAGGAGGGGACGGAAGAGCCTTTACCCCCTTTACCGCCGGGACTGGGTGGTGATGGGATTTACTTTACTGCCTCCGGGGCCCTAGCCTCCTGGGCCAGGCTTGCTCAACCCTCCTTTCTTCGGGAGGTGGGGACCTCTTGGGGGCTCCCGGGACTCCTTGGAAAATTAACCAGCTACTTCCTGGTTTGAGAGAGGGGACAGCGGAGGGGAAGGGGACTAAAAGTCATTCGTGAAGGACACTTTTTGGGCCTCTTCTAAACCACTAAGACCCCCGGGATGTAAGCAAGGCCAGGCTTGGCGTCAAGGACTGTCAGGCAATGGGAAAGACACAAGCACCTCACAATAATAACTGTGTAAAAGATAAAGAACAATGGCCGTAGTTTCCCACCCACCACCCACCAATGAGGACACGCGGCTGAACCGTGGTCAGTCTCCAGGGCAGAACACTTTGGAAGGACTTGTTACAGGAGATCAGCAGGAGGCAGAGAGAGAGAGCAGGTGCAGACATTACTCAACAAAACTAACAGGCCTGGCCCTGGTGGGAGCGTGGTCCTGCGAACTGGAAGGTGGCGGGTTTGATTCCTGGTCGGGGCACATGCCTAGGTTGCAGGTTGGCCCCGACCTGGGCATGTAAGAGAGGCAACCAATGAAAGTTTCTCTCCCTGGCTGGTGTGGTTCAGTGGGTTGAGTGCTGGCCTGCTAACCAAAGAGTCATGGGTTCTATTCCCAGTCAAGGCACCTGCGTGGGTTTCGGGCCACGTCCCCAGTAGGGGGTGCAAGAGGCAACCACACATTGAAGTTTCCCTACCTCTCTCTCTCCCTCCCTTCCCCTCTGTCTAAAATCAATAAGCATGTCCTTGGGTAAGTATAAAAACAAAACTAAACAAGGGCCTGTTTCTTAGAGCAAACCTGTTGCTCATTTTTGGCCATAGGTTTTGCCTTTTGCCCCCGGGCGAGTCTCGGCCTCCAGGCACGAGCACAGCCGTTCTGTCCCAGAGCAACAGTGTAACCACAGAGCAACCACACCGGAGCTGCAGGGGAGGCCACTGAAGTCCAGCCGCACCCAAACGTCTGCTGCAAGGAGAGATGAGCAGTCGGGAGGGAGGCGCCCTGCTCCTGAGGGAGTCAGAGGCACGTCCTGACCTGGGGGCCCTGGCCGGCTCCCCTGCCCCTCGCCCCTCTCCTCGGCCCCGGGAGCCAGAGGGGGGACTGAGGTCTGCCCTCAGGGGCCTCCTCGCCCAGTGGCCCCAGCCCTCCACCACAGCCGGACCCCGGACAGCCTGCGCGAAGCCTGGTGGCTGTTATTCGTGTGCACCTCCAGCACGGTGACAAGTCTAGGGGTCGGCAGGAGGGACTGAGCGCGCCCCCAAGCGGAGACGGCAAGAAGGAGCGTCTTCACGGAAACACCAGGAGGGAGTGTCTAAAACCCCGGGGGGATTGTTGCCCTGCCCCAGACGGCAGAAGGGCTGGGGAGACTGGGCAGGTGCACACGGTTTTGCCTGATTTCAACAGTGTTGGGGGCGGGGAGAGGCATATTTAACAACCTCGGTTCAATCACCTTCCAGGTGAAATTTTGGTTCATCCTCTGGCTGCTTTCCGTGAATTAGTCGGTCCACCTCCTTTGAGATGAAGCCTTTCCCACGTTTCCCCAGCAGAGGGCAGCAGACTACACCTTATGAGCTCCAGGCACGCGGAACAGCGACCCTTGGAAGACCACGCTCTGAGTTGGGGGTGGGGCAGTAATTGAGACAGGCAAGGTCTCTATTGGCCAGAGTGGAGAGAGAGGACAATAAGCAAAACATCGAGATCACAAAAATGTAACATTGGGGGCAGGAATGGGACAGAACTTGCTGACTCTGGTGTTTGATATCCAGCAAACACTGGGTGCGTACTGGGCACCAGGCACTTCCAGGAACTGTAGACGTTGGAGTCTACATTCTGGCCGGGCCCAGAGCACACAGCAAGCCAAAGAGTGCTGCAGCAGTGTCTTAAAATACACCGAATCCTGCAGGAGTAGGGGAGTGCAGATTCGGGGAGTGCTGGGGTGGGGTGGGGGCCTCTGGATGCTCAGATTGGGCTGTGGGGGTCAGGTTGGAGTGAGTGCGGAGGGAAGGCTGAGCCTAACAGTGCCAGGCTCGCAGGTAGGGTAGCCGGTCCTCGGCCTCTCTGACGGGAATCACATGGGGACGCTGGCCCCACCCCCAGGTCAAGGCTGGGAACTGCCGGTTGGGAGCAGCAGTGTCTGGAGCCCTTGAGAAAGGGGGGTGGGGGTGGGCAGGGGGGGTACAGGCCGGACAGAGCTGTGGTGGTGGGGGAATGGGATCCAAGAGGACGGGAGGCCAGTGCAGCAGGACAAAGGGGGCTGGCTGGCTCCCTGTGGGGGACTGAGAATGGGCGAGAATGTGGAGCAGAGGGCCGGAGGGTCCCCAGGCCTGAGGGGCACGGAGAGGAAGCGGCAGCTGCATGAGGGGAAGGAGGGAGGGAGGGAGGGAGGGAGTCATGGGGGTGGGGGCAGCCTGGAGCACACCCTGCAGGGCACATGCCCCACCCCCAGAATAAGCAGAATAAACAGCCCTGCTGTCCCCTCGCTCCCCTTGCTTCCCCCACCACTGCCCCAGCAGCCACACCAGTGGAAGTCGGAGGACTGGGGATGCTCCTCAGAGACCCACCTCCTCAGCACCGGGAGCAGAGAGAGAGGGAGGCTCTGCAGCGCGGGGGCTGGGGTTGGGTTGGCCCAGGGACCCAGGGCTCAGCGTCCAGACCCGTCCCCCACTCCCCGGGGCCCTCCCCGGGGCACTGCCTGGAGGGGCCAGGCAGACCGTGGGACTTCCCAGAGGGTGAGAGCTGGACTCCTTCTGCCCCCATGCGGCCTCTTGTGACCGGCTTCTTTCCTTCAGCAGAATGTTTTCAAGATTCGTCTGTGTCAGGGCCTGGGCCAGCACTTCATTCCTTTTTATGGCTGAGTGACATTCCCGTGCATGCATCCACCCTTAATCACAGCTGCGAAGACCGTTTTCCCTTATAAGGTGACATTTACAGTGCCCAGGACTTAGGGCCTGATACCTTTGCGTGGCCAGTGTTCAGCCCTGCACAGTCCACACCCCCCTCCCCCAAAGACTGACGTGGCTCTCATGGGCAAAATGTGTTCGCCTCAGCCCAACGTCCTGGAAAGGGTCAACCTGTCACAGCGTCGATTCACGCTGAAATTCTCAACTCCAGAATTCTCTCATCGGCTCCGAGTCCCAAATCACATCTTCTGAATCGGGTGCCGGTCAGACTCTGGATGTGATTGATCCTGGGGGAAATTCTTCTCCGACTCGGGAGCGGTGAAACTAGAAAGTAAGTTTGTTTCCAGAACACAAACGGCGGGGCGGGCAGGCACAGAATAACAGTGGGAGACCCTCTCATCGCAGATGGGGGGACGTGAAAGGAAAATGGAGGTCTCCAGTCTCCAGCACCTTGGAAACCCAGCGGGGCAGATCCCAAGAGGGTCCCAAGTCTGGGCCTAGTCCTCCGAGGCTGAGGCTCCACCCTGGCGCCTAAGGCTCAGTCCGATCTCAGGGCTGGGCCCCAATGACTCTGTGCGGCTGTTACCGAGTCTACCGCAGGTGCAATGCCCACGTCAGTGATACTATGGTAGCCAAGTGTATGCTTTATAAAGAGCACGTTACAATACTTTTTAGCGCAATTGTATCTTAGTTAGTGATAGGCAAGCTCAGGCCACTGGGCTCGTGTGGAAACTAAACTTCCCAGCCCCTTAAACTTATTCTTCCTGGCCGGTTGCCGGCGTGAGTGGGATGATGACCCAGACAGGCGGGCCTGAGCCTGGACTCTCGGTCTCCTCGGGACAGCTGTCCTCAGCCGTGTGTCTCCTTCCCTCCGGCCTGGCGCTTCCCCAGGGCCGCGCCCCTTCCGCTCGGCAGCCCCCTTCTCTCTAGACTCTCTCTAGGTCCGCACGCTGCCCAGTGCCCCGCGTGTGCGAGTACGCTCCCCTCAGAGCCCATCTGGGTCCTCGGGGCCCACCAGCCCGGACGCTGGCGTGGTGTCCGTGTAACTACGTGTTCCCTGACAGGCCAAGGCCTCAGGACACGGTGCCTTAGGGGAAAGCGTTTACGAGCTCACTGGAAGTGGGGGCTCACTTCCACAGTGACAGCGTGACACGCGGCAAGTGCCCTGGGCCAGGCGTCTGGTGTCAGGAGCACGGCAGCCTCTCTCGGGGCCCCCGCCCATCATTAGATCAGTGTGTGTGGGGAGGGGGGTCCGGCCCCTCCCTCTCGCTGTCGGCGAGGCTGCCTGCCTCTGGCTGCCAGGGCCCCTCACGGCTGGCTAGCACCGAACGAGCCCAGGTAAGAGGCACCTCGAGGTGTCCCGTCTGGAAGGTGCTCCCATCCATCAAGGGACAGCTGACTTTAGTGATGACACTGCAGGTGGGGTGACAGATTGACAGGTGGTGAGAGCCGGGGGTGGGGGGTGGGGAGGCTTTTGAAATTGATCGAGTCCATCGCCCAGGCAACCCGCCTGCGTGTGAGCTGGCTTTGGGCCCTGGTCACCAACAGGCAGGCTGTGCCCATCCGGTCCTTGCTTCAGGGGTCTGGCCACTCAGGGCGGCACGCCTCTGGGAGGGCCCTGCCAGAGGCCCTCCCTGCTGCGGTGGGCCAGGGCCTGTGGAGAAGCCCCCACAGCTTGTATGTCCTGCCTCTTGGGCTAACATGGCTCACAGACAAGAGGCAACAGCGAAGGACTGCGTTTGGGAGGGAGGGGTGGAGGTGGGGGGGCCTGGGACCGGAGGGGGGGGCGGGGAGGCAGTGGGGCAGGACTGGGCTGGCGGCTCTCAGGGTGAGCTTGCGCCCCCCGGCTCCCAACTCTTCAGCAGGCGCACAGAGTGGGTTTCGGGGGCGTTACGGGACATCGAGTCGGCAGGACGGGCCCTCGAACCCGGTTCTCAATGGAAGATCCTGCTCTCGGTTCGCAGGGCCCTTGCCCTCGGCCCTCGCTGCATGCCTACGGCCCCTTTGGGGGTGCAGAACACGCCGGGGCGGAGAGAGCGCAGCCGCCCACACCGACCCCAGGCCAAGGGGGCGCAGCGTCTGAGACTTGGTCTGCCGAGGTCTGCCGAGCTCTCCCGGAAACCCGAGATCACGGGGTCCCTGGGGCCGAGGGGCCGGTGCCTGCTGAGCCCGTCCCGTCTTTGCCCAGAGTCCTCACACCGTCTCCCCTCTGTGCGTCCCTGTCCTGAGGCCCCGTCCCAGCGGAGCAGGGCCCACCTCAGCAACCTCATCTGAACCGACTTCCTTAAAGGTGCCTTCGATGACTACGTTCTAAGGCAGCGACCCCCAACCTTTCTGGCACCAGGGACCGGTTTTGTGGAAGACGATTTTTCCAGGGAGCAGGGTTGGGGGATGCTTTCGGGGTGGTTAAAGCGCATTGCACTCAAGTTCCCTCCTGCTGCGCGGCCCGGTCCCTAACAGGCCTGGACGGGAGCTGATCCGTGGCCCAGAGCTTGGGGACCCCGGTTCTAAGGCACTGGTGGTGGGGGAGGGTCGGGTCAGGACTTTCAAGTATGAATTTGGGAGGAGGACAGAGGTCAGTCCCTAATGAGCCTCAAGCTTCTCCTGCTGCCCAAGGCTGACCCATGTGGCTCCGCCACGGCCCCTGCAGCTGCGCCCCCCCCCACCACCCTTCCGGTGTCCCGGATCGGAAGTGGCACGGGCCACCTTCTCCTGGAGTCCCGCGGCGGCGTGTGGCTGTGGGAGGGGATGCTCGGAAGCACTTGGCTGCCGTGAGTCTGGGCCGCGTGCTATCAGTGCTGGTGGGCAGGCGGGGGTCAGCCGGCTTCCTCGGGGTCAGGGGGACCCACACCCTCCCTTCCTTCTCTGTCTCTCCATCTGCAAGCCCTGCAGGACGCTGGCCGCGCTCCAGTTCACCTGCCCCGGCCCCACCCCCTCCCAGAAGGCCCTGCTCCCCTCAGGTTGACGATTCCAGAAACTCCCTTGTGGAGCTCACTGCCACCCAGCCTTGGGGAGGGGGGCCGCACCGTCCATTTCTCACACTGCCTGCCGTGTCCCCTCTCTTGTCCTGGACCCGGAATTAGCATCAGGCCTGGACCTGTGTCTTCACAGCTCCGCCCCTCCCGCTGCCCCTTCTCTCCCGACGCCCCTGGGGTCGAGGGTGGGTGGGTGCAGGCCTGACACTCTCGCTGTCGTCCATGTCTCCCTCACCCCACACAGTAACACGCTCACCGAAAACACGGCGTTTCCAACCCAAACCCCCTTGGTCCTGTGTTGCTGTCCTGCCTCCCTCTGGGTGACGCCCACGTCCTCACAACCACCCCCCCCCCCAGTGAAACCCGGGGGGGTCTCAGTAGCCACAGCCCCAGGCTGGGGCGCTTGTCACATCTTACCCCTCATCCCAACAGTGACCTCACAGCGTGAGCAAACTGTCCCCGCGGCACAGGCCAGGTTCCATGAGCTTCCCCAGGTGACGCGGGGGATGACAGGCAGGACCCAGCGTGGAAGCCCCACCCCCCAGGGCGCCCTCTGGCTGCTGCTCTCCGCCAGTGCGACTGCGGCTCCCGGGTGTCTGGGAGCGGCGCTCATGCAGGGCTCTCCTCCAGGGGCTTCGCTTCCTGCTTTGCCTCAGAATCAGGGCTGGAGCCAGGTCCAGGGTCAAGGTCAGCTAGAGCGCCGGGGAGCCCCTGGACCGGCCCTGCAGATTCTCGTCTGCTCTGCTCTGCCTCCCACCCCTCCCCCATCTGTCCTGCAGCAAGAGGGCAGCCCCGCTGATGCTCAGAGACGCCCCAGGTCGCAGGCGCCATCCACACGGGGACCCCTTGGATTGAGAGGGTCCAGGGCCCTGGGAACAGTGACGTCTTTATTCCCACGGACCTCCGGCTGCATGTAGCCGATAATCTGGGAACTTGGTCGCCCGTAAAAAAAATCAGGTTATTTTCATACGGCATTAATCATTGCAGACTGTTCGTCCTGTTTGTGGTCGTAACTACTCTGAAATCAAAAAAGCTGTTAGACATAAGGCCTTGTTACTTAACTAATTAAGCATGTATTATAAAAATATTTTGATAACTGTCCCCGAATAATTAGCTGTCTCTCCGGTCCCGTGTGATATGTTTTACTCGTTTGAAAACCAAGCTGTCAGCAAACCCCAGAGGACCGGGGTGGTGGCCCGGGAGGCCCCGCAGCTGCGGCTCCCCGAGGATGCAGGGGTCCCATGACCCCTGGCTTCCCCATGCACCCAGCCGCTTCCAGAACTTCCAGTGCTGACAACTGCAGTGGGCGCTTGGCTGCCCAGCGAGTAGCCGTTCCTCCCACCAACCCCTTGCCAGCAGCACCTGCGCTCGTGACGGGGACGATGGCACAGGGGAGGTGACTGTTGCTGGCTGCATAAGCCCCAGGGTGCGGGTTCTGGGCCACGGGGCCTGGAAGTGTGCAGGGCGGGGTGTGGTAGCCCCTGAACAGGTGTGTCTTCCCTACAGAGGGCCCGTGAGAAGGACAGATGGGTGGGGGGGGGCGGGGAAGAGAGAGAGGACAGGAAGAGACAGATATGGGGGGCGTGGGAGCATGCTTTGTTTTCACCCAGGGTCTCCTTGTGCCCTGGAGGCGGGGACGGGTGTCAGACAGCGAGCAGCCTGCTCACAACATGACACCCCAGCACCGAGCTGGGACCTGGCGAGCTTGCGATCGCTTGTTATTTGAGATAATAAACGTCCCTTCATGAAGCTGCATTGAGCTGGGATTTCGGCCACGCATGCCTGAGAGTGCTCGCGTCGACAGCTCCCTGCAATCCGGGAGCCGCGAGGACAGCTCATTCCCGGAAGCTCTCGGGTGAGCCCGCGTCTCCAGTCCGGCCTCTCACACCCCAGCCCTCGGATGGGGGGCCCCCCGCCCCCCGGCCCCCCACCCCCGAGGGCTCGCACACCCCCTTCGGAAGCGCAGGGCCTCTCTGGGGCTCAGCTTTTATTCTCAGACCTGCGTTCAAGGTCTGCATCCAGGCCCCAGTCCCCTGTGGGGTGAAACCCACGACGTCTTTCCTGCAGCAGCCCCCTCCGCCCCGCGACCAGCCGCAGGCACCCCGGCAGAGGCGGCCCAGAGTCTTCGTCGTCACTTCAGTGGGACCCTGTGGGCACGAAGCCTTTTGGAAACGTGACACCCGTGTCCGAGCCACGCGCAGGCACAGGTGAGACATGAGCTCAAACACACACGCACCGTATCGCTACTGAAGGGCTCAGGAACACGTGGTAAGTCCAGGACGGCAAGCTTGTCTTGGGCCAGCCCATGGACAGAGACAGCGAGAAGAGCTGTTTTGGTTTTCTGGTTGAATACATGTTTTTTAATGTGAAATATACGGTGGAATCGAAGAGCTGAGTTGGGTTGTATATATTCTAGAAACATTTTGCCAATCTCTTCTCCGCTCCAGTCCAGGGCTCAGAGAGCTCCCCGCCCCCGCCCCACCAGCCCAGCCCATTCCCGAGTGTCAGGGACGCCCTTGTCTGTCTCATCTCCCTGTCCACCGCACGCCGCCCCACTCCGAGCCCGCGGGGCACTCTGCCTGCTGTCTTCTTCCTCTTTTTTTTTTTTTTGGCGTTTAACATGCTTTCTGCCCTCCTTGGTCTCCAGAACTGTCAGGGCAACAGTTTCTCGGCAAATATTTATTGAAAGAATAAACTTTTCCCTGTTGCCCAAGCAAGAAGCACACACACGGATTCCTCCAGGGCTCTGACAGACACGGGGCAGTCACGCCGAGCTGGTGCTGTTTCTCGGGTGGCAGGAGGGCCAAATTGGTGGTGGTCTCCAATGAAGCGGAGAAAGGGGACGAGTAAACGTGACCTCCAGGACGTCAGAAACACTGCCTGGGTGGCCCTTCTGGTGACCCGCCCCCTCTCTCAATCTCAGTCCAAATTCCTAAGAGGAGCGGTCAAGGCTGTGTTTTCCTGACGCACCTACGTGGCTGCCAAGAGGTAGGCATTTTTTAATCTTTTTTTTAAAAGGTTTTATTTATTTTTTAGAGAGGGAAGGGAGGGAGAAAGAGAGAGAGAGAGAAACATCAATGCACAGTTGCTGGGGGTCATGGCCTGCAACCCAGGCATGTGCCCTGACTGGGAATCGAACCTGCGACACTTTGGTTTGCAGCCCATGCTCAATCCACTGAGCTACGCCAGCCAGGGCCCAAGAGGTAGGCATTTTAACAGGCCGAGCGTGAGCAGGGGCTGCGGATGGACCTGGAGAGCTCGGTGACTGGCGAACAGGTACACGGACTTGAAACACTGTGAAAGCTGCGCAAATATTGCCTCCCTCTTCCCATGCAGGTTCGGACTGTAGGATCTGGGCCCGGGTGCCCGGCATGGACTCCAGGTGCGTACCTAGGAGTGGTGTGACCTTGAGCAGGTCAGCCCCTGACCTTGGGCAGGGTAGCAGCTTCAGGCGCCAGCTCCGCAGCCGCAGCCGGCTGGGAAGCGCGGCCCCAACCGCGACCGCACAGGTTCCTGAGGAGATAGTGAGAATGTACCGAAGGGCTTGGCTTCCTGCCTGGCACACCCTAAACCCGCTGCTACAAATGGTAACGGTTGCCACTACAAGGAAGAATCAACGACAAAAGGTGAGTGCATTTTAAGAGTATGACAGGAAGGGGCAATTGCGCAGCGCCCCCTGAAGCCGGCGGACCGAGACTGGCGCCGGGACCACCCGCCGCCCCCCTCCGCCCCCCTCCGCCCGAGAAGGACCACAGCTGCCGCCGGCGAGCGTTATCTATAAAGTATCTTCTCTTTATTTAAGTTAAACAATTTTTCAAGGATGGTTTCCATCTATAAAATGGACAAAGTACAAGCTCTGTACAGCAGTTCTTTTAAAAAATCAACTGGAAAAAAAATTACCAAACTATATTTTGAATTTGCAAAACGTACTCACAGATGCCATCATCTCAGCGCTTGTGGAGACATGAGAAGGGCCGCCGCCGCCGGGAGGACAGCGGCTTCGCCGCGCGGTGCCTGGGGGGCTCTCGGGAAAGGGTGTGCGCTTGTAAAAATGGAGTGGGAGGGCGGGGCGGGCCGGTGACTACAAAATAACGCAACCACAGTAAGTCACTTTGGCACACACTGTGTCATGTAAACATGGCTCGCCTTGCGGGCGCCCTCCCAGCCTGCCTCTGCTCTCGGCCCCCACGCTGCCCGGGGCCGTGGCCCCGGCCGGCTCAGGGACAGGCAGGGCCGGCCCCGATGGAACAGGGCTGGCGAGACGGCTGGGCTGGGTGGGGGTGTGGGCGGGGGACCGTCGGGACTCGATTACAATTTGTTTTCCGTCAGCGGGGTTCTCGCACAGCAGTCACGGCTCACAGGGGACAAGCCTGACGACAGGGGCCAGGTGCCGGGCCGAGGGCTCCGGCAGCGCCTGGCTCCGGCCCTGCCTGCATTCAACGGCCTCGCACGGGCACCCGAGCCTCTGCCAAGGGCCGACGCACCGTCCAGCGCAGCCTCCGAGGACGTCACGGTGTGAGTTCGTCCAGCCCCGGCCTCCCCGGCCGCTGGCAGGCCTCTGGTTGCTCGGCCGGGGGCACGACACATGAGGACAGAGGACAGAGGCGCTGAGCCATGCTCTGTCCCCGCTCCCACCGCCGAGAAGCAAATGCAGGCGGAGGAAGGAGGAGCAACAGCGTCCCCTTTCCTCAACGGAATGCGCAGGACCGGGTGGCATGGGCAGTGTCAGCCCAGCGGGGTCTTCGGGACCCCTTCTCACCCTGCGACCTCCCCGGGCCTCCAAAGGGGCCTGAAGAGGCACTCGGCACGCAGGCCCCACCGCGTGGGAGCTCGTGGGCTGCCAGTGTGGCCGGCCCAGTGCAGCCAGCCCCTTGGAGACTGGGCATGCGCGGGAGGGCTGGGCAGAGGGGGCCGGGTGAAGGAGGGCAGTGGCCAGAACGACCAAAGAGCCCTGCTGCAGGGGCCGGTCACTGCACGTGGGGACACCGCCAAGGCAAGGAGGGCTCCGCGGGAACACGGCTGGACACGCAGGTGGACACCCAGGCATCTCCTCCGGTTGTTACTTTCAGTCCGTAACTGTCCGTGGCTCACGCCGACTTCTGCTTCCTCAACCACAGGCTGCTGTCCAGGCCCGAGGCCCCGGCGCCCGCGGGCTGGCAGTGCTGGCTCCCACCCTTCCTGGTGCACAGCCGGAGCTCTGGCAGCGCCCCAGGGTGGGCGGGGGGAGGGGCAGAACAGGCAGGGCTGGTTCCAGGGCCTGGGCCCCTCCATGGTGTCGCTGGCGCAGCGGGACCCGCACGATCAGCCTGGTGCCAGCCTGTGACGGCTTCTGACAGCCACTGGGAGCTATGGGACTGTTTTTTTTGTTTTTCCTTAGAGAAAAGAAATTTAATTTAAAAAGACCTAAAGCAGTATGTGTCAAAATAAGCAACCTGTCCAGGTTTACAGCTACCAAGGGCACAGGAAGTGGATTCCGACACACAGCAGCGACCGACTCCCACGTGAAAGCCAAACGGAGGCGAGCCGTCCAGGAGGGCCCCCAGCGGGCCGGGGGGCGCACACACGGCTGGGGCCACCCCCGGGGGCAGAGGCCACTCCTCCTCCTCCTCCTCCTCCTCTGCACGGCCTCACGCTGCTTTGTGGAGAATTTACAAGATGAGGACGACCTACGGAAACCATAGGGGACTGACCGCACGCTCGCTCTTTATATATATGTATACGTAGTGTCCCACCACGGAGAAGTTCAGATCCGAGCACCGCGAGGGCGCCGTGTGGAGGGGCCTGTGGCCGGCCGCCGGGGAGCAGGAGGAAGACAGAAGCCCGCAGGACGAGAGGCGGCTGGTGGTGCGGACGCCACGCACGACCGCCACGGGCTGGCAACGGAGCCGCAACCGCGCCCCTTCCCCCTCCAGGTGCCCTGGCCGCTCGCCTCTGTGGTCCTGGGGGCGCCCCTCCGTCTGAGCGAGGCCCGGGAGGAAGCTGGGAGGGACAGGGGTGGGGGGGGGGGGAGCCGTGGCCTCTGGAAAGGGGGCCTGGCCGCGTCTGTGACTGGAGGAGGGGAGCAGTTCTTCGTCCTCACCACAGCCCCATGCCTGCGTCCGCCCAGCCCCCAGGCCTGGCGGCAGTGCTCCGACCTTCAGACCTTGATGGAATACTGAGGTATATAGTTTCGCGGAAAGTTCGAGAAACACCATCAACGAGGTGACCGACCATCGGGCGTGGCCCGCGGGGCGGGGTGGGAGACGGCCGCGGCGCCGCTACTGCTGCAGGTTGAGCGAGAACTTCCACTGCTGGGACAGCGCGGGGCCGCACACCTCCACGCTCAGGCCGCCCGCCTTGGCCGCGCGGCTGTCCAGGCACAGGTTGCTGCCCACGTGCCGCAGCTTGGAGTTGCCCTCGATCTGCTCCCACTTCTGCAAAAGACAGAGGGTGAGGGTCTCACCACGTGAGCACGAGTGGGGGGCCCACGCCGCCCGTCTCCACGGGCACGCGGCTGCGTCAAAAACCGACACACGTTCCTTTCCGGTTTCCAGTCATGAAGGCCGGGGGTCGTGAAGGCCGGGGGTCGGCGGGGGCCCTGAGGTGGGGCGGCCACAGGCGCTGCCCGAGGCCCGGGAGCGGAACCCCTGCCCGTCCATGCTGGTTTGCAGCTCGAAACCTCTCCTCTGCCGGGCCCACTGCGCTCACCCGACCCCACTGCGCTCACCCGACCCTGCCCCAGCCTGCCCCGCCCTGGGTGTCTCCTCATCCGAGGCCCATGCTCTCCTGGAGGGAATCTGCATCCGTCCAACAGAGGGCTTGGTCTGACACTTTTCCCCAAGAAGGGGGCCACAGGAGCGGGGCCAGCCCACAGGGGGCCCAGGCCGGCCCGAGGATGTTGAAGGCAGCCCTACCCGGTCCTGCCCAGAGGCCTGGCCCAGGCACCCGCTCAGGGACCACACTCGGGTGAACCAGAGGCACCGTGTCAGGTGGAGTAACGGGAGGGAGGCTGAGGCCAGAATGTCCAGTGAGGGGCCTGTTCCTACACTGTGTGTCTTCCCCACTGGCGTGTGAGCTCCTGGGTGGCTGGGAGACATGGGTCTCAGCCACGCTCCAGTCCCCCAGTGCTCTGCATGGCAGGGACCAGACGATACCGCTGTGTTCCGAGTGTCCCCCTTGTAATAAAACACAGGGTACAATGTCTCCTACTAACGTGTGTGCACCCCCCTCCCCCACTCCCACCCCCAACCCAACTCAGCCAACCAACCAACCTCAGCGACCAACCCACCCACCCAGCGGCCAGCTAAGCTCGACCCGCCAATCATGCTGCCACATCAGAAAGCAGAGCCCACAGCCCAGCCTGAAGGGGGCGTCTCACCCGGTTGTTTATTCCCACATAAAAATCTCTTAATGCTTGTCCTTAAAAAAAACAAAAACAAAAACAAAAACCCTTTTTTTCTCCCCAAAGCTCTCCCTTCATTAATGTGGTCTGTGAGTCTAATTAATTTTTTACGCCGTGTGCACTGAGGCTCCTTTCTGTGTCTTTGCAAATCCTTCTGATACCGTGGGAGTCAATTTTCTTCCTCTCGCCTTCCCTTCCCCTCTGACTCCTCCAGTGCACACATCACATGCACACACAGACGTGCCTGGAAACCAAATACTCCGACTGGCAAGACAGTGCCGCCTTAAGATAAAGACAGCCGAGGCCTCTCCGCAAAGGGCAAACGGAGGAGGCAGGGAAGGGGGCAGAGGGGCACAGTGGAGCCGGGCGCGCGGGACCAGACCCCCACGCGAGGGCCTCGGGCACGCGGATGCTCTCTGGAGGACCTCGGCGAGTCTCTGCGCAGCTGGCTAACCAGGAGCTCCTGCCCACAGTGAGACCCGGGCGGTCCGGTGGGCATGGGGGGGGGCTGTCTCGGCCTGCCTGTCACCCCCTTTCACCCTGGCTCCTCCTGCCACCTGGCACTGCTGGTGCCGTCTGTCTCCACGGCCACAGACAGTGTGTCCACGGCTGCCGACACCCACATGCCCCTCTGAGGGGCCAGGAACCCGCCTGACAAAGAATGCAGGGTGAATGGAGTCTGGTTCCCTTCTCTGGGGGGTGGGGGTCTGTCAAGCGTCCAAGTGTCTGCTAGACAGAGGGTCTTGAAAAGCGGCTGTCCCCCCGCTGTCCCCCCGCCGTCCCTGGGCAGCAGTCTCGCCAGTGCGGACCTGCAGCCTGGAGGGCTGTCGAGGGGGCGGGCGCGCTCCTGGGATGTCGGGGCTCCCCAGAAACGCTGTAGGAACCCCACTGCCAACGGGGACGCCCTCTCTCAGGGGCTACGTCTCGGGACGAGACTTAGCATGTGGGAAGGCCCTTCAGGTGCCTCGCCATCCCTGACACTGGCCACTGACCCCCGGCTCAGGGAAGGGTCAGCCTCCGGCCCCCCGCCCGGGGGCACGCCAGAGAGACCGGCGTGGGAGGTGAAAACACATTCTGAGCCGTCTGGAAACAGCAGTGCGCGGGCACACCCGCAGACACACCCGGGTGCGGGTGTGTGTCAGCCTCATCCACGTGGACTCCATGGCTTAGGGTTTTTGTAAATTAAAGCGCACTACTTGGTGAACAAACAAACACGTGCACTGGCTCTGTAAAACCCAGTGGCACAAGGGAGGAGAACGGGGAGGCGGCTGGTCGAGGTGCCGCCGGCCTCGGGTTCAGGCTGCCGGCCCCTCTCCGTCCGGCCTGGCTCTCCGCGCCGGGGTCCGCGGTACACAGAAACCACCCCGCGGCAAAGCACGCCCCCCACTGGTGACGTGGTTAGCGACCTCGCCTGCTTTTCTAGTACTTAGTTGTAGGTCAGCACTCCACCAACTTCTTATGAATACAGTCCCGTACTTTTGTTTCCTAAACAAAGCTCTAACTCACAAGGGGCACCCGTTCAGGCGGATGCCCTTCCAGGCCAGCGCACGTGCTGGGCTGGTTTCTGCGCCGGACTGTGTGTGGCCAGCCGCGGCTGCCACCTGCTCAGCCGCGCTTTCAGGTCTACAGGGAAGCGGGGCCACAGGTCACGGCTTTGCGCCTGCCCCTCCCGCTCCCGAGCCTGAGGTACCCGTGCGTGGAGGTTGAGAGAGCAGCAGGTTGTGGGGACCCAGCCACAACGTTCAGCGCGCAGACACACACACACACCAGCTGCCGGCCCCCCTGCCCATCTCCCCGTGTTCACTGGCATCACTAGGTCAACACTTTTGGGGCGCCCACAAGCAAGTGACCGCGCAGCCTGGCTGCTGAAAAGAGGCTTTGGAAAAGGGACTGCCCACACCGCTGGCCTTGCAGCCCAGCCCCACCGCCCAGCCCTGCGCCGGTCCTTACGATCCGCGGTGGGGGCGGCACACCATCCCACCATATGGCCCCTGCCTTTCCCCTCTAGTCAGAGGGTAGAGCCCACACGGAAACAGACCCAGAGGAAACGTGAGCCGGGATGGATGACCTCGTGGGAGGAGAAGACGACAGGGGCAGAGGAGAGAAAGCAAATGGTGCCCAGAGCAGGCGCTGGCAGGAGACGCCCAGACCTGCCGAAGCGTCCTGACCCCACATCTGCCCAGGCACGGGGTTCACGGAGGGGCCCCCACGTGCCAGGGGCTCTGCGCGTGTTGGGGTTATGTGGGGGGAGGGGCCAGGAGCTCAAGCCAAGTCAGGCAGCTGGGTGTCAATCATGTTAAGCATGTGACGCAGGCGGTGGGAGGGGCCCAGGCGCCCCGGGAGCCGAGAACTGTACCTGTCTGCTGTCGTTTTCTCGGCAGCCCTGCAGTTTTATGAGCGAGCCGGGCGCCCGGTCCACCACAGTCAGGCACAAGTCCATGTGCTTCACCGACTTCTCCTTGGTCAGGGCCCACTCCTGGAACACAAGACCGCACAAGGTCAGGGGCGAGGGCGGGCCAGGCAGGGCCGAGGACAGAGAGGAGTGGGGTGGGGACCGGAAAGCGGGCGGGGAGCTGGGACTCGGTCCCCGGGCCAGCTCAGATCCATCAGGCAGCCCTCGTCCCGGGGGCACATCTGCAACTGGGGGTCGTGGGGTCCCACAGTCAGGCTCCAGGGGCTCTGAGAACGTGAGTAGGACGAACAGTGTCCACCCCTTTGGCCCCAGTGCGAATCTGAGCGCCTGCCCGTTTTTCTGTCGTTGAACGTGAGCTGTGAACACTGCTGCTCGAGCTGGGGGACCACAAGACACGCAGGTCAAGGCCAACTTTCTGCCCACATTAGTTCCGAGAGATTCTGCCCCCGGGCACCCGCAGTTTGCAAAAACAGCATTTGTGAGTGTGGACTGCAACGTGTAAACATTCCAGGTGACACACAGCATAGGCGAGCAGAACGTGCAGTGTGCCGCCTCACAGCTGCACACCGACTGGGCCTACCGATGCTCACGACGTCTGTGAGCCCTGGGAACGGGCACGCGTGTTCACACGCACGCCACGCAGCTCGCGGCAGCGCCTGTGGCGTGCCAGCCCTTTACACGAGGGCCCCACGAGACGCTACTATCATTAACTCCATTTCGCATGTGAGAGAACTGGTCTGGAGGGCAGACGTAACTGCCCGAGATTTTAAAAAAGACACACGTACACCCAACATCCTCACACGAACCCTGCAAGGGCTGGGACAGAGGGGACAGCACGGCCATTTAGTCTGAATACTAAGCAAGGCCGTCTGGACGGGCAGGAAGCTGGAGGGCAAAGGTGGGTGAGCGTGGCTGCCGGCAGGGGGCCTGCTGGGGGCAGGGCCGCTGGCGGGATGGGAGGGCGAGGCTTCTGACCTTCCCTCTGGGGCTCGGCCTGTTCGAAGCACCTTTTGTTGCCAGCATCTCGCCTTCTGTAATAACTAGATTCTGAGTGCCCGCCATGAGGAATTCTAGGGAAAGTCATTCCAGGTCAGACACATCTGGGGAACTCTGAATTCAGGCCCAGTTTCTCTCCTGCAAATTCCCAAATAGCCTATGAACGGGTCCGAAAGTCAGGGAGCAGAGGGACCCACTGGGCCTGTTTTCCTCGGTATCCCCGCCCGTCCGCGTCAGGGCTGCCCTCTGCAGCGCCTTCTCTGGGAAGGGCACACGCAGCCTCTGAGGGTCAGTCTGACCTCGCCCCGGCCCCCCACCCTGTCGTGGTGCTGTCGTCCTGCAGGGGGCGCTGCCAAGGCAGTGTTGCTCTCCGGGACAGCTGCTGCGTGACGAAGGAGTGACCCCTGGCTCTCACTGGGTCCTCCCCACTGCGAATGGGCAGAGGAAACCGGGGACCGAATGGGGGAGGGGAAGCTGCCCTGGCGTGGCGAGGGGTCTGGAACTATGGACGGCGGTTGATTTGGTCGGCATGCCTCTGCCCTGTCACCCCGCAGGCACCAGCCAAACTTCTGAACCGCTGCCGCCAGGCAGCCAGGTCTGAGGTGCGCCTTCCAGACTCAGGTGAGCTCAGTGCCTGGGGAATTAGGTCCCTCTGTCTGTCCCCTGTGTTCCCAGAGCTTTGCGTCTCCGAGGGTGAAATCATTCCAGTGTTTTCATTGTGGTCAGACAGAAATGGAGAATATCTACCTGTCCCTGCCCTCACCCTCCGCCCAGGCGGCGGATAGGGACACGCTGCGTGTGGGAGGAACATGAGCGACAACCACAGCTTGTGGTCCCATGGGGCTGCCGTCACGAGAGAGTCCATGGGGGCCTCGCGGGCCAGCGGGTCTCCGAGCAGGAAGTGAAACCTCATTTCCTGTCGGGGCCCGAGACAAAGGGCTGCCAAGGACACAGTGACATTCCCAGCAGGACATGGCATCCGGCCCCCCTTTCTCGGGGGACCCACAGACACTGTTCCCCCCACTCCTCCCTCCTCTACTCCGTGCGCCCATCACAGGTCCCTCTCCTGGGCCCAGTCTAACATCTGCAGGGCCTGGGGCAAGAGTGCAGATGGGGACCTGCAGATGGGGCTGCGCCCAGAGGCTGGCTGTGTGCTCGCCCGAAGCCCACGGCCTGTACCCTGTCCCCTGTCCCCAGGGAGCATCCTGGGTGCCAGAGGACGTCTTCTACAGACAGAGCTGAGACCCTGGGAGCCCGAGAATGACACTCACGTGCTGGGCGGACCCTGGGTGCTGGCCTGGAGCAGGAGGGGACAGCCCTCCCGCCTCCCGCCCCCCTGCTCTAACTGAGGCCGTTCCAGGCAACCCCTAGAGTGACATCACCACGTGAAGAAAGGAGGCAAAGTCCTCAGGGGCGGCAGCCGCCCAGACACCCCTCCAGAGGGTGTGGAGCAGCCGATAATACACGGAAGTGGGCACCCTTGTGTACAGTCCTTCCAGGGTTTAAAGAAGGTCCTGGGATCAGTAAACCCGGGGTACACTGACTAAGCTGCCTCTTTTATTTATTTTGTTTTCAGACGGCGAGGCCTTTGAGAGCTGGGCGTGTTTTCAAGGAGACGAGAGTGCAGAGTGCCGCCCAAACCTCACTGTGTGCAGGGCCCACCACTGCCTCACGGGGGCGCCGTCCTCTGGACCCCAAGGGCCTCGGGAGGCCCAGCAAGCCCCCGCCCTCCCTTTCTCCCTGATGACAGAGGTTCTCATGCCTCTGGGAGAAGGTGCGTGTGTGTCAAACTGAAGCGCACAATTATCAATATTTTATGTCCGAAGCTATTATTATTACCTACTGCACAGGAATGACTAGAGCAGTGGCCACGGCGCCCAGAGCGACGCTCCTACTCCGTGGGGACACAGGCAGCATGCACAGGCACAGACCTGGGGGTGGGAAATGCCACCAGCCCCGCAGCCGGGCCCTGACAGTGGGTGACAGTGGGTGCTGATGCCAGCGCTCTCCCGGCCTGAGGCTACTGTCAGGCCCTGGGCACTGGCCCAAATCTGGGACATCCCATGGGATCCCGAGGGTGGCTGCAGCTGGACGTGACCAGCAGAGGCCAGGAGCCTCCTCACAGACATCTCCGATGACAGGAGAGACAGGTGGCGAGGACTCAGGGGCCCCTCCCTGCTCTCTCTGGGCCTCCCGGTGCTCGAGTCACCGCCTGCACATACCTGGTTCCCCCCGGCATTGTGACATTCGTAAACTCCAACGACACCGTCAGCAAAATGTCCCAAAGTGTCGAGGCAGTTGGTTCCCTGCTGCAAGGCCCCGAAAGCGATATCCTGATGGTCAGGAACCCTGGAAAGCAACGTGAGAGCCGTCGGCTTTGGCCCGCAAGCCTGCCTGCCAGCTCCCAACACCCACCCCCATGCCGGCGGCGTCGTCCTGGGCAGCAGGAACCTGGAGAGGAAGGAGGGACCCGGCGCCCGGCCCACCCACCGCAGGCCCACGGGCAGACTGTGTCCGGATTTCCAGCCCTCACCGAAGGTTTTATGTTGGAGGACGATTGTTTCCATTCTGTACCAGGGAAATTGTTTTGGAAAGAAAAAGCTCTTATACTCTCGACGTGCCTGTTGGAAGTCCTTTAGAAAAGCCATTGTATAGTGGTCGGATCCTGCCACCTCTGTGCAGCGGGCTTAGTGTTTGACATTTGCTGAGGGGGGGTGCGGGGGGGCATGCATGGGTTGATCAGGTGACTGGTACCAGCAAAGAAGCAAAGCCACCGTGCTGGGGGCAAGGCGGGGGGAGGGCGCGGAGCTTCAGGACTGGGCCTGCCTCTGGCTAGCAGCCGGGGAGCTCCATTCTCTCTCCCTCCAAACCTCGGTTCCCACTTCTGCGTGTTACCAACCACATGGGCCTGCTGTGGGTTTCCCCTAAAACACTCCATTTTCAGGCCCGCAGCCCACCGAGGGCTCTTCGGAAGCCCTCAGTGAGGGGCGGGGATTGCCTCTGATGTGACGCCCACGTCACGTGGGTGTCTCCTGGCCCTGCACGAAGTTGGGGGGAGGGGGAGCAGTCTGGCCCGCCCGTGAGACACTGAAGCTCCACGGCTGGTCTGAGGCGGTGCAGGGACCAGCGTTGCCCCAGATCACAAGCAAACGCAGAGTGGAACTGCATGTAAGGTCCCTCTGTCGGCTGTCGCCACCCACCCAGCCGCAGGTGACTGTGACAGCAAGGTGGATCCCCATGGGGCGGCCGCCCACTGCTGTGCCACCCCCCACTGGCCAGGGCACAGACGGTGACTGGGGCCTCCCGCTGTGACCAGTGCCCTTTCCGTCCCCAGTGAGGCCACCTGTCCTGGAAGGCAGAGGCCCAGTTCCACCGAGCTGCGACGCCCCCGAGGCAGGCCGCATGACCCAGCCCTCGAGCAGAGCTCCGGGGCAGGCTCCGAGGGAGCTGCTCCTGTGAAGGTAACGAAGGCCAGGCACTGGGAGGGGCTCTGGGGACATTATAATAAGGAATGTGTCCCACGAAGGCCGCACCTGTCTGGCAGTCTCCTTGAGAAGATGATGTTCTGATAGACCTTGAAACCCGCAGACCCACCTACCCTCTGAGGAGGGTGTCCCTGCTGCCCGGGGACAGGGGGCTTGGCTGGGACACGGGGGCGGGGAGGTGCCCCGGCGAGCAGAGACTAAGTGGGCAGAGAGGAGCGAGGAGGGCGAGGCCCCAGAAGCCGGGCCAGAGAGGCCAGCCAAGGCACCCGGCGGGGAGGCACGCAGGGCAGACGGCCTGGGGGGCCTGAGGGCTGCTCCTGGGGCCCCTCATTGAGCTGGTCAGACAAGTCCTCTGGGTCACTGAGCCCATCTCTCACCGGCAGGGAGCAAGCTCGATGGGGTGCCGACCCGGAACTGTTTCAGGTCTCAGAAGCATGGGAAGGTCACCCAGCAGAGGGGACAGGAGACATAGTTCAGGGGTGCATTCTTGGCGGTGCTTGGGGACAGCTGCGGGGCAGGGACACGGGGTTCTCACGGGGGCCCCCGCTCCGGCCTCTGACTGAGCACACACCTCACTCTATCTCACGAGGCCTCGCCGCCTCTCTGACACCTGTTGCTCCCAAGCCCCGAAAGTTCACCCCCCCCGCCCCTCGGCACTTACCTCAACTCCGGGTAGACATTCTCAAGGTACCATTTGAATGGCTTGCAGCTGAGTTTCTTCCGAAGCTCCAGGCGGCTCTGAATACTGGAGAAGAGACAAGATCCTGTCGTGGATTTTAAAGCCTTACGGGCTATTCTCATGAACCTTGGAGACCTGCCCACGAGGACGGGGCTGGGGCCGGCGGTGGAGCCTCGACGGTCCACACCCGTGTCCCTGTGACCGGCCCTGAGCAGAGGGCGCCCTCGGACACCTGGCGGCTGTTCTCACCTCTGGCCGCAGAACGGTTCTTGGGGCTCAGGCTGGCCACGGCCCCCCTCCACGGCCCTCTGCCAGGGTCCCGAGTGCAGCAGCATGAGGGCGCACAGGTGACACTTACTTGCCGTAAGGGACGTTTCTGGCGGAAGGCACTGCTGCGTAGTAGAAATTCTTGTATTCGTCCATCCAGACCTCTGCTGCCCGGCGGGTGTTACTAGAAACAAAGCAAATCTCCTTGAGCTGCGTGCGGTCTGCGCTCTGGCCGCCGGCATCACTCTGCACCCATCTGCGTGGAGAGCCGCTCGGGAAGGCAGGTCTCTCCCTGGGGGCGCTGGCAGCTCTGGCAGGGACGCAGACCGCAGGCCGCCCCCGCCCGGCACCCCGGCTGTGACGGCGGGGAGCTGGCGTTCAGCGGGTGCTCCCTGAATGGGGAGGACTTGCTTTCTCGTCTTTCACGGAACACGGATGACCAGGGAGCAGGAGTCAAAGTCAGGTTCCGGCCCAGGCGGGGATTTCAGAGGAGGGGCTGGGGCTGCAGCGTAAGGAAGGAGAAGGGGGTCATCCTGCGACGACGCGTATTAGGTGCCCACGGAAAGCTGGCACCAGGGAGCGCAGCCCGAATCCTGGGTCTCTGCGTCCTTTACCGTCGTGGCTTCCCCACCACAAGGTAGCTCTGGGGAACAGGTAAGAATAGGTAAGGGCTTTCACTAAAATGACTTTCTCTTCTGCAGACTGAGGAGAGGATCCTGTTTGCACAAGAAAGGGACATGACGGGGACAGTCGCTTTATTGCCCCATGTCTGGGCCCCTCCTGGCCGGGGCAGGAGGGGTTCAGACAGAACAAGCTAAACATTCCGCTTCAGCACAACACGTGTGCACTGTGCGGTCTGCACTCAGCAGCAGCTTTAAAACGCTCTCTGAGAGACAAGTGAGGCACCCTCTCGCCCCCCAGTGCACTCCCACCCGACTCGAGAGTTTTCTTTTTTCGGTGGGGGCACCAGATCAGCTCCTGGGTGACCCAAAGCCTGGCTGCCACCCTTCATTTCCCACCCCCCATCTCCCGTCTCTGCTGACCCGTCAGTGCCCCCGGCTGCCCTAGAAGCAGCGGGAGCCTGACCCCCACAGTCCCGGCCCGGGTCCAGGCCACCTCATCTCTCGCCTGGATACTGCAACAGCTCTCTGGAGTCACCTGCCTCTGAGCCCGCAGAGGAGGGAGGGACAGGTGCACCACCTTGTCATCCTGGTGTCACCTCCTGCCACCCTCCTCCGAGCCAGAGGGCCCTCTCTAAGGCTGAAAACAAAAGGCAGGCACTGCCTGAAACCCCCACTGGCTGCCCCCACCTCCCCCGCATCAGAACACACCGCTCCTGCCTCAGTTTCCTGCCACGTACAGGGCAGGCCTGGGCTGGTCCTGTCTCCTGCCTGTCTCTGCCCCTGCTGCCCAGGCTCCAGTCACACCCGGCATCCTGCTGAGCTGCAGCGTGTGGGTCTGCTTGTCCTGTCCTGTCCCCGCACACCTCTCCTCCCGGTGCCCTTGGCCCAACTGCAGGGCCACAGCCTCGCTCTCCACGGCACTGACTGGGCCTCCGAAACAATCCTACCTGGCCCATCCTACCTGGCCGTGCAGGTGCTGGGCTGACCAGCCCCACCTCCTCGAGGCCGGGACAAGCAGTTTCTACACTGTTCTATCTTTAGCAGCTGTGGGATTCCCTAGGGAAAGGTGTGGTTCCCACGGACTAATAATTGCTATTCTTTCTGCAGAAAGCTCTTAATGTTGGCTAAAATAGCTCCATTAGCTATGATGAATCATATCTATATATTACGAGGTCTTTCTGGCTTGAGTTTACTATGGCTTGACTTTAATACTGTTCATATACTAACCTCGAATAGCAACCTGTAATAAAGTAGTGTAAGATCTCTTCCTTAAAATAGCATTTTCTTGCATTTCTGGGTGGCCCACCCTGCCGGCTTTCACACAGGCGTGGGTCTCTCTGACCAGCCCCATGGGCACCAGGACAGGACAGTCCGTTGGCCTCCAGCCACCTCGTGTGGTCCCTGTCCTCACCCGCTCCGACCCTGGGCTGTCTGCACATGACCCGTCGTGTCTTGCAGAGACAGCCCTGTAGGTGGCGCTGCACAGGACACAACCTTCCGAGACCACACCTTTGTCTCACTCAGCGTGATGCCTGTGGCACATGCATGGGAGGCTGTTCCCCATCCCACCACTGAAGGACCTATTTCCGAGTGGTCCCAGGTGGGCTTCGGTCTGGGTGGTGGTCAGCAGTGCGCTCGTGCCTGCTCAGCCTCGCAGCCACTTACCGGGCAAAGACGGTGCCGCTGCCCCCGGGGAAAGTGTAGGGGTGCTGCTTCCGGAAGACATGCCCCACGCGGCTGCAGGGGATGATCTCCAGGCTGCCACCACACTGCCACACGCGGAAGGAGATCTCTGAAGTAGTGAAAGGGACAGGGTGACCGGGTGCTCTGCGTGGCAGCCGGCCCCAACAGGGTGCAGATGCCCAGCCCCCAGCCATGGGAGTCTTTGCTGCTGAGGAAGTCCAGAGTATCGGGCAGCCTCTTCCCAGAACACGCATGGTCTGGAGCATCCCGCAGTGGAGACAGCTCCCACAGCCCGGATCTCCAGGCCCCCATGACCCAGGCAGGAAAGCATGTGCATGTGGACCTCCTGATTGGCCAGACTGCAGTGAGAATCCCTGATTGGCCGGACTGCAGTGAGTATCCCTGATTGGCTGGACTGCAGTGAGTATGCCAATGTACATGTGTATCAAATCATCAACACATATGTCTTAAATGTCCACAATTTTAAACGGTCAGTTACGCCTCAATAAAGCTGGAGAGAAAAAGAAGGTGGGAAGAGCTCACACTTCAGGTCGCTGGGAGGGCGTCTCCTCCACAGCAGTGTTTTGTACAGACACTATCAAGTGGTGCAAACAGAATTTACGTCCCAACGTTGAAGAGTCTGGGTATTCTAGCATCCTGCCCTCTCAGGACAACGTTATTTTAATGCCCAACCCAAGACTCTTCTACGAACAAAGGGGATGCTATTCATACTGATGCGGGGGACTGATTACGCCCAATGCACGGTCACTCTAAGTCCCTAAAAACGTGTTCCAGGTGGCACCCTGCACACCACAAACTCTCGCCTGTGTCTTCAAAGCTCCCAGTGGTCATTTCCGCCTCTCCTGGTGGGCAGGTAAGGAGCGTGGTTTCACGGGAATCGGAAACTGTCTGGCGGCGGAAGCCACGCGGCTGGTACGTACCCAGGTTCTCGCCGCCCCACACGTCCATCATCATGTCGTACTTCCCCAGCTCTTCGAAGTAGGACTTATCCATCACAAACAGCCCTCCAGCAATCATGGGCGTTCTAAAGAGGCAGAAGGGGTGGAACGGAAGGGGAGGTCAAAGGTCAAGGTTAGCTCGCCAGCACTGTCATGCCAAGGTCTTGCCCGCACTCTGGCATTAAAAACAACCGCACGGTGTCATTCTTTGCTCAGAGCCCCTGGTGCCCCTCTGCTTTACCCTCCACTACTGTCTTTGGACGCCTCCCCCATCTGCCCTGTGGGACACCCCCACAGTGCGAGGGGCTGGACTGAGTCACGGATATAGTGACCACTGGGGCTGCTGGCACCTGCTGACTAGGCACCCTAGGCAGGGTCTCGGCCCTTCTGCGCCCAGTTTCCTTAGAGGGCCCCAAAACCACCACCATAAAGCAGCCCTCGCACTTAGGACACGCTCGATGACATCGGCTGTCTGAGACAGACCCTCAAGGAGCAGGCGCCTCCCTCCTCTGTCTGAGGGACCCGCATGGACCTCACTTCCCTGTCAGCTGGGAAGGGTTAACAGAAAGTTTAGAGACCCCCTACTCCATCCCAGCAGGGATGCTGTGAGAATAATTCAGTGTCCAAGTGCTGGAAGTGGTCTACAGCATGCTGGTGCACAGCACGCTGGTCTACAATAGCACGCTGGTGCACAGCATGTTGGTGTACAGCACGCTGGTGCACAGCACACTGGTGCACAGCACACTGGTCTACAATAGCACACTGGTGTACAACACGCTGGTGTACTACGGCACACTGCTGTACAGCACGCTGGTGCACAGCACGCTGCAGAGAAACTGGGTCTCAGGGTCACAGCCCACTCTGAGGCGGTGGAGGTGCTTCCTGACTCCCCGTGTGGACCCCAGGCCCGGCCTGGGAACCAAAAATCCAGAAAGTCACTTCCCCTGTGGGCAAACAGGAGAGCCACCCTGTGTGGGAAATGCTCTGCATCAGGAACGTGGAAACACTCAGGACAGGTAGGTGTGCCTTCCGTATAAGCATCGTCTGAAGACAGAAATCTGCAGATGCCCCGCTTGACTGACATGGAGGATATGGAGCTGGGGGCTCAGAGGGGGAGGAGCTCCGTCAGGCCCCCACAGGGCGGGTCCAGAGCCGGGGTCTCCTCTGCCACCCTGCACTTACTTTATGGGGGCGACGGGGTTCCCCTGCCGGGCCCTCCTCTGCTCGGGCGTCATGTAATCCCACTTGAACACCAAGTTCCAGTCGAAACCTGCCGAGCACAGGAGAGAGACGCGGGCGCTGACACGCTGGCCGTTTGCTCCCGGCGCCCGCCGACCCTCGCAGCTTAAAGATACTGGACGTGAGGGTAAGGCTCACTGGAACTAGAACAACGCAGAAAACACGACAAAACACACAGAGATGCGGCAGGGAGGGAGGGGGTGACCCGGGAGGAGAGCAGCGAGGAGGGCGCACTGGAATTTTCTTTCCCGCGAGAGCCTCCTTCCGGCTCCTTCTTTCAAACGTGCGTGACGGGATTTTCCAGAAGCTGCAGGACACGTGATGCCAGGGCTCGGAGGACAACGGGACTTGGACTCGCGTCAGCACGTCTTTCGTCAGGTTCTCGGCTTTGCTTTCTAACACAGTGAATGTCGACATCAGCACGCACACGACCAGAGGCTCTCTGGGGCCTCTGCTACTTTTAAGGAAGGTAAGTCATTCTGGGGCTCCGTGGGGGCAGGGTTTGAGGGCACACACCCCGAGGCTGCAAGGACCTACAGGACATAGGGGTGGCTGTTCGGACGCAGGTTAGTGGACGTGAAGCAGGACCTGGGTGATCTGGGTAGAGAGAAGAGGCCAGAACCAACCACACGTTGGGTGAGACTGGCAGGACTTGGTGACTAGGGGTGACCAGGTGTCCACTGGGCGACCAGGTGGGTGGGTTTGCCACCAGGACACTCGGGCTGCTGGAGGGGCTGCAGGACAGGGGAGGCTCCAGCCCCCCAAACTGCTCAAACCTGAGCCCATGGGCCCATCACACAGCACCCACCAGCTCTCTGCAGGCTCCTCACCCCAGACGCCTGGGATGGGGGGGCAGCTGAATACTCTCTGATGACAAGTGACCCCAGAACTGTGCTGGGCCACATGAGCCACTACAGCAACAGAAATTCCAAGAGCTACAAGAACAGGAAACCTGAGAAGCCCTCGGAGGAAGCAAGGCCGTTCCTTGCTCTTTACGGGACTGTGCTTGCTCAGCTCAGGTGCTCCGAGGGCAGATGCCACCACAGAGTGACACCTGCCGTCCCTGTCACCCATGACACTGAGGGGGCCGTGCTCAGGTGCCCTGCAGACAGAAGAGCAAGGCAGGGGGACCAGGGGCAGCACCTACCGCCTTTCAGGTCGGCGGACGCCCCCACGTACTGGAAGTTGTCCATGTTGATGACATCGATGATGGGCGACACGACCCGGGTCCTGTCCTGCAGCGGGAGGGAGGAAAGGGCGAGAGTGGCCGTCAAATCCAACCGAGGGACAGAGGGAGCCAGGAAGAGAAGGGAACGGCTCCCTGAGATGGGATGCGGGGGCCACAGGACAGTCCAGGCCTCTGTTCACTCGGTCGGAGGCCTGGGTGACACCAGTGTGTCCCCAGAGTCCCTTTCTGTTTTCCCAAACGTCTCAACTTCAGCCCCGGCGTTGCTTTCATTCTGCGCTCAGCTGCGCTTGCCCGTGGGTGATCCGTGAGCGGCAGTAAACCTCAGGGGCGGACTGAGGGCTGAGATGCCCGCACAGCCAAGTCAGGGGTCCGTCTCTACGAGCACAGGCGTGGTGTGTGACGTGCAGAGCGCCAACACGGCCCCAGCACAGGGCACCTAATGCGGAGGGACCAGAGGGCTCTGGATTCTAAGCCTGCCCCACCCGCGATCCTGCCACACAAGACAGCTCCCCCCAGCACTGAGGCATGTCTCTGTGCCGCCCCGCCACTGTTCTGGTACGAGACTTTGTGAGCACGAGGCCCTTCAACTGTTCTGCCTCTCTGCGTCCGGACGGCTGGCGCCGGTAGGGGACGCGGCCCCACGCCAATGGCGAACGAAGAGCCAGTGCGTTCCTGCGCCAGCTGAAGAGCCCCGTGTTGGCCGGGAGACAGACTTCAGGACACAAATCAGTAGGAGACTCAGCGGTGTCCGAACGCAGTGCATCAGAGACACACACGAAGAGAATATTATGAAGCTCCCGTGCCATCCAGGTGCAAATTTATGGGGAAAACTCCACGACCCACGTGGGCCACAGAGCGCAGAGAAGAATGAAACCCTCGACGCCCGGCTCGGTCCGGGCCCAGGTGCGGGAGCTCGAGAACAAGCTTTGCTCTGCCTCTGGGTCCACCTTGCTTCTCTCTGTCTCCTTTGGTAGGACCGGCACCGGCGAGAATGAATATCCCCCCACCCCTCTTCCCACCCTCCCTTTCGGGAGGGGCCCTGAAACTGTTCTGGCGGTGCCTTTGCACCTCCAGTGTCTTGGGTGCAGCCCGCGTGTGGCCTCGGCTTTCCCGGCACAGCCTGGCGGGGTGAGAGGTCGGCGGTGGGAGCCGGACGGGCTCTGCTCGCAGCGAGGCATGAGCACGTTGTAAGACGCCTCCTCCATTAAGCGCTCGCCGAAACCGTTCTGCCACCTGTGTGACTTTTGGTTAGTCACTCAGGTGCCCTGACCCCAGGTCCTTATCTGTCAGATGGGAGCAACCCCTGGATTAGAGGTCACGCACGGAGTGTCCAGCACGTAGTTAGTGACTGTGACGATCATAAAGCCACCAGCCTGTGGTCACTTAGTGTTTGGTGACTTGCTGCCGTAAAAGAGAACGATGGGTTGTTCACTTTATGTTTCTCTAGCACGTTCATTAGGTTGGCTATTTCACTCCAGGAAAGCGTTTTCTTAGCAGGAAGGAGAGAAAGTCAACGGGCAAGCAGAAGGCAAGAGAAAGGAGAGAAGGCCAGACGTAACGCCAGGGATGATGCCTGCAGGTGCGCCCAGGGTGCCCTTGGAATGCTGGCCGCCTCCCCAAGGAGCCAGCACCTGTCCTCCTCTGCACCCCCCACCCGCCACCCTCAGCCACCAGCAGCAGCAGCAGCACTCACATGGCGCTGGCTGGACGCCAGGCAGGGGTCCTAACCCCTTGGCCCCTTTGCCTCAGAGAACTGGCTGCAAAGCTGCAAGGAAGGAAGATCCCCCTAAGAAAAGGGTCTCACACCCGTGAGGGGCTCACCGCCCTCTGCCGATCCTCACTGCCTCCTTGTAAAGTGAGGTGCCCCCCACGGAGGGCCCCAAAGAGGACCAGTGTCCCAGAGGCGCCTTCCCCCTCTCCAGCATCAAGGAAAACCGCAGCTGGGGCCCAGCCTCACCTCGGCCACCCGCTCCAGCAGCGGCTCCAGCCAGTGCTCGTTGCACTCACAGTGGCTGTCCAGGAACGTCAGGACCCGGGCCTGGGCCGCGTCGGCGCCCCGGACCCGCGAGCGCATCAGGCCTGCGGGAGGGAGTTCGAAAGCACGTCAGGGAGAGCAGAGAGGGCACCTGAGAGAAAGGCGAGAACTGTGCACGCAGCACGTGCACCACCCTGCCCCTGCCCCTGCCCCCGAGGCTCCGCAGCTCTCCTGCTGGGCAGTTACCTGCACACCACGCTGCCCCGTGGGCACCGAGAAGACTACGTTCTCAGAAGCGCTGCCTTCTGAGAACAGCCCTCCCACCACTGGCGTCTCCTGTGCCAGGCAGCGGAGACGTGGAGCTTTGAAAGCCACGCTCCTCTGTCAGAGCCACAGGGTTTTCCGCGGAGCTGGGCGGGGGACAGACTCGCCACGTGCTAGCGTGCCGATTTCAACGGCGACCAATGAGCAACGTTGCAAAGAAATCACAACGCCCAGTTTTCTAGCTTTTACACCAAATTAGTTACAGTATTTGTGATCTGTTAATAATATACATTTTTAAGTCACACACAGTCTTGTAAACGGCGTATTTGTCCCTGGACAGTGTGGTCACAAACGGCTTTCCTACGGATGCTGGGCTTTACGTATGAAGGTGGCATGACCGCTCACAACCGGCGAGAGCCAGGGTCTTAGGTTCCTTTACACGCAGTGGTCACAGTGGGCGTTTGGGGCTGTTTATGGAGCTGGCGCCAGAGCAGGAGACAGAGGAAAGATTTCCCTTTCTGGGGTGCAGGTGAGGGACATGGGTGACGGGGGTCAAAAGGTACAAACTTCCAGTCCTAAGCTCTGGATGTGATGAACAGCACAATGACTACAGTTGACCACAGGGCACTGTACATTTGAAAGTTGCTGGAGTAGAGCTTAGAAGTTCTCAAAAGAGAAAATAAACTGTAAGTACGTGAGGTGATGGATGTTAATGAAACTTGCTGCAGTGGTAATCGGCGTACAACCTACACATGTATCCAATCGTTACGTTGTATGCCTTGAGTGGATACAATGTTACACGTCCACCATGTCTCGATAAACCTGGGAAAAGTAACAGAAGTGGGCAGGACAGTGGGAACGGAGAAAAAGCCCACAAGTCACACAGAGTCGGGTCACGAATGTGGACCTGGCCCGCCGCTGCCATCAGACAGCCGTACGGCCACGAGAAAGCCGCCTGGCCTCTTGGGGCCTTAACATTTCCAGCCATAAAATGAGAGAGCAGGACGAGGTCTTCAGCTTTCAGAGCATGCCAGAATCATCTGAGTAGCTCTTAAAAGGCAGATTCCCTGGGCCCCGCCCCTGGAAATCCAGACCTCTCCATTTAATTGTGGGCACGGCCATCTCTTAAGTTCTCTGGGGATTCTAACAAGCTGCTGGGTCAGAACTGCCGGCCCAACCAGACCCCGGGCCCTGACACCGAACCTACGGCTGCTCTTCCGCGGCCGGGACAGTTCAGGCAACTGATTTCCTCCACCGCCTCTTGGCGTCGCTGTCAGCCCCGGTGTGGCTGTTTAAACGATGGGGTCTACACACACACACACACACACGCACGCACACACATGCACAGGTGCTGTGTGTGTGCACATCTTCTCGCCTGGCCGTCATGCCTGTCATCGGCTCCACACAGCGGCCCCTCCCACCCCTTCCCAGACAACGCATCCGTGTGGGTTTGCCCACAGGAACTGCCTAACGTATGGCAAATGGAAAGTTTACATTTAGACATTTTCTTTTTTTTGATTCGTGAGTGGTTTAGAGTCACTCTGAGGTTAGCGAGTGATCTGTCAGTAGTAAAATGCCAACATGAAAAATATCTCTCTGTCCTGCACTTCCTCTGGTTTCTTCCCTGTGCCTGCGGACACTGGGGGTTTAAATCCAAAAGGTGCACATGGCTTGTTTGGGGCTGGATGCAAACACAAAGTGCAAGATTTTGGTTTGATCTCAAGACCTGGGCTGACGGGACACAGGTGTGAGTCCAGCACACAGAGCTGGCTTGGGGGCCAGGCAGCCCCACTGTGTACGGGTGCGAAACACCCGAGTGGATGATCTCACACTTGGTTAAAATACGGTGCCGATGGCGTGGCCCTCGTGGGCTAAAGCACCTTATTGGCTGATCAGAGTCTTGCTAAGGAAAACCGCATGCCTGCGCTCCAGCTGGACCACACAGGGAACCAGAAGAAAGAGCAGACATCGATCAGAGAACACAACCGCCACGCCAGGACCAGCCGTCGGCCGCCAACGGCCAACCCTGTTTAAAAGTTCGGCAACGTCTCTATGCAGAGACTTCTCAGGCCTCTGGGGGAGCCACCGAGCTCTCTCCCGGCACGGACGCCGTGGATGATGATGCACCCTGCGATGCCAGCTTCCTGTCCCGACACTTCAAAGCAGCTCTGTCCCCCATGGGGTCACTCTTTTAAGCGCCAATAAAGTGGACTCAGAGAGCCTAGCTCCAGCAGAGACAGGACTGACCACAGAGGAGTCTGAGGCTGGCATTTGCAAAACCCCATATGCGTGTAACTCTGGCGCTCGCCCCCTTTTTCTGGATGGCTCACCTTTGGCAGGCCGTCAGATTGACTCTTGGTTATTGTATCAGATGCCTGGAGCATGGAGTCACTCAATTTCCCATCGCTAAATCTTCGTTTGTTCTTCTAAACTCTAGTAGTACCCAGGGGAAAACCCCCTAGGTTGTGAGGGGAAGAAAGAAGCCCATTTTCTACATACGTAAACAAAAATGTCATTTGAACTCTTGCCCTAGCACACACACAGTTTCAATTAGTTCAGCTTTGAGTGTCTTTCCCGTGTTCGCCGGGAGAGGCTCCGAAGAGGCTCTGGTAGCAGGAAGCCACAGAGAGACGACCCAGCTCGTGGTCCCTTTAGCTGAAACCTTTATTTGGGGTGTCACTGGGCCCAGGAAAAGTCAGAGTTCAACGCTCTGGCTCTGAATTAAGGCTCTTACCTTCTCGCCGATCATTTCTGAGAACCCGCACTTTTTCAATTTTTCCCAAGAGCGCCCCGTCCTCCGCTGGGGAAAGAAAAGAAGCAGAGCGCTTGAACCTCAAGTGTGCACAGGGCTTTGCACTGGAGCAGCGAGCCCTGACTGTCGGCGGGTGTCACACAGAAGCACCTCTCCTCTGCGCCCCGGTTCGGGCCTTTCGGAAGCGCGTCACTAGCGGCCACACTCCCGAAGGCGGGCGTCTGGGAAGGGCCAGCGCAGGGGAGAAACTGGTCTTGGTACTCACCGTCGTTGCTGTAGTCGTCCACCAGGATGATTTCTTTTATGAGGTGGGGCGGACTCTTCTTCAGCACGCTGAGGAAAGACAGAGAGATCAAGGTTGTAGGCCTCTGAGGTGGGGGGGTGATCATTTTGGGTGGGAATTCTCCTATCTTGGCCCCAACCCTTGGCCGCAGGAGACATCGGCCCCCCCTTGCTCTGCACACCCAGGTGACCCGCCTGCCCCGTGGCCAGCCCCGACCTGACTGTACCAGGGACCCGGCCTGCGTGCAGTGTCCATGCGAGGGAACACCCTCTGGGAGCTGCAACGGGCGGGCAAGAGGGGGCGTCTCCTGGCCTCACCTGACCACTGTCCTCAGCAAGGCCGACCTGGCTTCATTGTGGAACGTGATCACCACGCTGGTGGCCGGCAGATCCACCCGCCACTGCTTCCGCTGACACCTGAGAAAGAGAGAAAGTCCATCTTCTGCACAGGGGACCCGGAGCAGCCCCCGAGGCACAGGCAGAGCGACCGGCCGGGATGGACACTCCGAGCCGAACCTGTTGTCTGCAGGAGACTCGGGCCTGTTCTGAGATGCAGTGACAGCAAGACAGGAGGAAACGGCAGAACCCAAGGGGAGGCACGTCACAAAAGACGAAAGACTTCGGGCAACGTAACACACTGAGAACGTCTGTCTGCCACGGCGAAGGAAACGGCGCTTTGACACCCATTTCCCCTCACGTGTGGAGACAGGCTGCTCATGCGTCCGTGGAGGAGGTCACTCCTCGGGGCTGGGACCAAGGCGTTGCTGCCCTTCCCTCGTTCCCGTGTGGCCTGCAGCAGGCACGAGGGACGCCTGTGCGGCTGTCTCTGGCACCTGGCACGGCCCCCCGACCGCTCCCCCGTCCGCCGCCAGGCCGGCTCCAAACAACGTCGGGGGTGCTGGTACAGGGGGAGCAGCGACACGTCAGCTCTGGGGAGGGCCCTGAATGGCCCGGACCACGGCCATTCGGGGACCAGGGCTGCACGCTACGGGCCGGTCACAGCGAGGCGCTTCCTAAGTCGGGCTCTAACACCCAGAGTGCAAGGGCACAGACGGGCTCTTCTGCAAACCGGGACTCGGACACCTCCAGGGGAAGACGCTGACTGACGGCTCAGAAGCCAGCGATCCACACAGCCGCAATAAACCAAGGGAGCCCGCTTTGTGATTCCGACCCAACTGCTTTTTAAATGCACCGGTTTTCTTGCTCATTTTCACGATTTGCTATTGCGATCGTCCCCTACAGACAGGAATGGCCAGCTAAGTAACCAGGCTCTGCAGAACCCACGAGACGCTGAAGAACACGCACCCAGAGAGGTGATGTTCCGAGGGACCCCCGGAGAGCACCGCACTGAGGCAGGCTTAGAGCATCCCGCAGGCTTCCAGCCTGGAAGGGCCGTGGGGAACAGTCCAGTGCTGTCGGAGGGCCCTCAGAGTTACCGCGCTGCTGACACCACGGATCCAGCTCAGAGAGAGGCTGGGACAGAGAGCTAAAGCACCCTTGGCCCCAGGAAACTGCTCTCGACCAGTCCTTAAAAAAAAACAAACCAAACAACCCTCACCTGAAGATGTATTTATTGATGTTATGGGGGGGGGGGTAGAAAGAGAGAGAAACATTGATCAGTAGCCTTATGTAAGCGCCCTGACTGGTGTCTGAATCTGCAACCTGGGTTCATGCCCTGACCAGGAATAGAACCTGCAACCTTTTGGTGTCTGAACAACGATCTGGCCAGTTGAGCCACCCAGCTTGACTGGTCATTTTAATACCAAGGTGGAGAGTGTGAATGAGTCTTGTTGTGAGCCTGCCCCTGCAGTAGGGCTGGGACCTGTCACTCAGCCCCAGGACGGGCCCCCAACACCAGCCTTCATGACCCGGGAGCACGCCAAAGTCACGCCCACTGCCGCCGGGGTCGGAGCAGCTGAAGCCCTTCCCTCGGCCGGCGCACCTGCAGAAGCTCGCTTTGCGACTTAGCTCCCCTGCAGTGTCCCACAGCCGGGAAGGAAGGACCGGCTTGCAGAGCAGGAGGTGTCCCCCCGCAAAGGGACGTCAGTGGCAGGAGGACGCGGGTGTGTGAGACTCTCTGCGGCCGGGCCACGGCCACGGCCACAAGCACTTCGGCAGCGGCGACAATGACCAGCGAGTCCTCTCGAAGGAAAACGGCCAACAGACGCCGACTTCCCCTCCTGCCTGGGAACACGACTTCCGAGAAGCAGATTGTGAAAATGAGCGAGAAAATCAGTGCCATTAAAAAGCAATTAGGTCAGAAATCACAATATGGGCCTCTTTTCTTTATGAGAGTTGTACGGACAGCTTGACTGTAACGGATCACGAGAAGACGGCGTAACCTGCCAGTCGTCGCTGCCGGGGGTGGGGGGGGGGAATACTGCTGGAATTAACACTGTGCTTCGTTAGAGCTGATGGCTAAGTCTTCAAGGACAAGCTGACTGACAGGCCAGCACCCCGCCCCCCCTTTCAGAATTAGCTGATTGTTAGATGAGGGAAGGCTCTGCCAGCTTCACTGTAAACAAATTACCAAAGAATGCCGCCCCCTAGACCTAGATCTGTAATGCTAACGACATAAATCCTGGTCTGCACAGCGGGGGTGCTGGGCCCGGGAGAACCCTCCCTGGCTCACTGCACTCTGCTCTCGCTCGCTGGCTCCCGCAGCCCTGGGAGAGCTGAGCAGGAGGAGGAAGCCTTGCTCACGGTCAGATCACAGTCAGCGTCACTGACTCAGTCACGTCCAATCCTCTCGGCTTCCTTCTCTCTGCGGGAACCCACCAGGCACCGTGGCCGCACTTCTCGCGCCGCACGGCGCGTCTGCACTCCCGTCGTTTTATTGAAGTTCCCGAACATACTCACGAGGCTCCAAGTTTTGCTGGGGGAATTGGCAATCGGAAAATTTAAGAGGTATCCCATTCTTAAGAAAAAATCGAGGAGCATGTCACATCCCGTGAGGGAAGAGAGTGTGTGTGTGTGTATGTACATGAATTCAGATCCTAAATCCTCACCGTGAGCCAAGAAAAGGGGAGAGGGGGGAGCGAAGAATGTCTTCGAAAAGAAACAGTAAATCCCGCGTGTAAAGAGCGAGCCGCACCCCTGCCAAGCAGTCCTGACCGCTCGGAGCTAGTGAAAGGCACGCGAGTGTACAGAAGCCCCTCCGGGGGCCGGCGGCCGGCGGCCGGGACTCTCCCCCTTGAGCTTCCCGTGGGACCGGAGTGGACAGTGCAGCTGACGCGCGAGATCAGCAGTGGGAGGCGTCTGCAGGCTGCTGTCCTCCCTCCCAAACGAGACCCGTGCAAGGAGCGCGATGCTGTGGATGGAGGACGGCCGTGGGGTCCGGTCACCCCACTTTCCAAGGGCCTGGTACTGCAGCGGTCACCCCGGTCACTTCGTGGCCAGTAAGACAGAGTCTTTTAAAACTGGGCAACGTGAAGATATATATATATATTTTTTTAAATCCTTAATGTAGCTTTACATTTCTCTGAGGCCATGTGGCTATCAATACCTGAGCTCTTGACGGGGCAGACAAACCGGCTCCCTGCCAAGGCTATATGCGCTCCCCCGCCCCCCCCCCCGCCTCGGGGGAGGAACGACACTGTTGGGGCAGACTCCCCCGATGTCGTCCTGGAGGTTGATCAAGGCACTGATGAGAAAATCCAGCGTTTGCCTCAGACCGGGGAGCGCAGGCGGGTCCTGTTCAAGACGGCAGAGGGCTGCTCCGCAGTGCGGAGGGGAACACAGCTGACTTCTTGTCCACCCTGGTCGCCTGAGCTGGTCCCATAGTAACTGCGGCTGCTCCCTGTGCCCTGAGGCCCCTTGTGGGTCCATATGGGAAGATGGCCCTCGGGACCCCACATGGCTGCTGGGACTATGAAACAGGAATGCACAGACAGGGACTCTGAGCACTGGGAAGGTCCCTGGAGTTCTGACGCAGGGCTGAAAATCCTGGAGGTTGGAGGGAAAATTCCTCCGGCAACCTGAAGGTGGGGCCAACGAGACGAGTCTGGGGCACCTTCCAAGTGCACACTTGGGGGCCCTGAGTGAGAGCTCCGAGGTCACGTGGCAGGGGAAGGGCCCCTGGGCTTGCCGGAGGGGCTAGCGTGATGGACAGGCAGGCGAGATGCAGCAGCGTACGTCAGTGACAGAAAGGCCCAGGACCTCTGCAAGGTCACGGAGGCGCTCTTGGCCCAGACCACGACCACGCTTACGGCTTACTGCAGCCACTGCGACCACACAGACGGTCAGGGGAATGAAGACAGACGTGGAGAGTGTTGCTCCATCTCCCCGGAGTGCCCTATTCACTAGGGATTTGTACGGAAAATACTAAGCAACTTGATCAGTAATTAAGCGTTGTTTTATGTTAACAACAAAACAGGTTTGGAAGAGATGGGAAATGCCCACGTTTGAAAAGATTAAGAAAGAAAAGTAAAAAACAATGTTGACCCTGGTGGCCCAGCACGTGGATGGTGCTGGGCCTCTCTGATGCCAGCAGGGCGCACCCCACAGAGGGGCTGGGGCCCCCCGGCACCCCAGGCATCCACCACCCAGCCTGAGCTCTGAGTGCGATCTAGAGTCCGACACAGGAGGGCGTTTGATGGCCACGGGGACCCCGAACGTCCGTGTCCGCAGCAGCCCCGGCCACCAACACACGGGGACACGTGTCTCCAGGAACTGCAAGGAAACTTTGTGTCGTTGACAGGTTCTTTCCCGCCTCCTAGTTGGAGTGATTCTGAAGATTTCCACGTTCCTAGACCACTCTGCATTCCACAGAAGTCTTCAAACTTACTTGCATGAAAGTGTACTTACACTTTTCTTAGGATCTTTACAAACTCTGTCGTACGTCTGCTTTTTTCAGTTCCTAACATAATCATGCCTTTTCTCTATTTTTGTGACTCGGCATCTCAGAATTCTGTTTCGTGAAGACGGAGCTGTACAGACCCCTCTCTACTGTCTTCCCAGTTCACGAACCTTTCTCCTTCCTTCTGCCTGTGAGGCTGACCCCTCTGTTGCTTTCTTCCTTCCCCAGCCACCGCATGGGCCTGGGCTCATCCTCTGGAAGAAACCTGGAGTTGGAGTCTCACCCACTCCCCAGATGGAGAAATAAAGGCAGAACTGCGCTCAGCCAGCAGGAGGGGGCGGTGAAGGGCGGGTAAGTGCTCCAGGGTGTAAAGATTAGCTCCTGACTCTGAGAGGGAGTGGTCTCTCCTCTGTCCTGGGCCAAGGTACACGCCTAGGGCAGGGCCAGGAGACGGAGCAGCGAAGGCGGCTCTGGGGCCGCTGGGCAACCTTGGCCTCTCCAGCGGACCCGGCACCTGAATGTGTGCCAGTCTCCGTGAGCACCTGTGGGCCAGGTGAGACGGACCGAGAGAGCCTGCGTGGGGGTCAACTCAGGTGGCAGGGCCAGGGAGTTTCAAAAACCCTGAGACCCTATGGAAACAGGTTCTGTGGACCCCCAGCTCCTCTGCCCTGCTGAGCGCAGAGGTGTGTGTGCGGGGGCTAAGGATGTGCAGAGGCTGGTGTGCACAGGGGCTGGTGTGCACAGGGGCCGTGCAGGGACACGGGGGCGAAGGCTCTGAGTGGCAGCTGGCCCCAGCGAGGCCCCGAAATGCACCAATGCCCGCCCCACCCCCTTGCCCTCCCCCGCTGAGAAGGCTCACAAGCTCACACGAAGGACGAGAAGGGCGGGCTGCCCTCTGAGGGACTGGGTGCTGCGTGCTCCCGACACAGCTTCCCCGCAGGAGCTGAGGTTTCCCACGGGACCTCGGCAGCTGCGGCACCTGCCGGGCCGGAGCCCACGCGGGCCGGGGACACGTTAGGCCCACGCGCTCACCCGGGAGGGACTCCGGGGTGCTCAGGGGACAGTGACCACCACGACGCTGGCCCGGTGACTGAGCCCCAGACGGGCGAGCTCCGCCAGGAGGGAGCACACTGAAACCAGGTGCAGGAGCGCCGCCCGGGAATCTGCATTTGAGAAGCTCCCCGCCTCCAGGCGAGGCCAGTGCAGACTGTCCTGGGGCTTCATTGTAAGAGACCCAGGAGGAGGCTGAGCGATGTCATCAGTGACAATTGTCCTCTCTCATTAGAGTCATCTGAGGAGCTTTGGAATTACCCACGGAATTTGAATGTGAGCCACACGCCACCGAGGTAGAAAACTCCGCCTCCCCCGAAGACTGCGGTTTCCCGACCCCTGTCTGCCACAACCCGAGCCCCCCGCCCGCACCACGCGCGAAGGGCCCAGCTTGCCGTGTTCTGAAAACTCCACACTACGGCCACAAAATGTGACACCCGCTCCACCCCGAAATGTCCAGTTTTACGACGAGACCTAGCCAACAGCTGGGGTCTGGATTCACAGTAAGGGGGGGGTACTTGGAACAAAGGACCCTGCGCCCCCTAAGCACAAAGAGCACTGGGCGCCCACACTGGGGTGGGGACGCCCCCCAGCTCTGGCACTCCCGCTCTGGGCGGCTTCAGGGGACCATCTCACGGTGTGTTTTGCTGTGGCGTGTCTGGGGCGGCAGGAAAGGCCATGGGGTGGAGTGGGAGTTGCAAATGGAACAAAAAGAGAAAAAAGAAAGCTAAATAGCTGTTGTATAATTTTCATTTAATTAAAACACGGTTAATAATCCTCCAAACAGTGATAATGGCATAATATTCCACCTAATCAACTAATTTCTGATCAGTCCTAATAGCTAGAGAGCTAATTCTACAGAGGTCTTTTAAAATTGAAGAGAACCAAATCCTAAGCTATTTAAAAACCTCTGCAGGACCCATCTGAAATTAAGCTTCTTAAGAATCTCGTTGGCAGGAGATTTGAATAAGCCCCATTAATCAGCATAGGTTTGTCTCACTGCGAGAAGGGATTAGTCGGAGGCAGCCCCGCATCCTGCAGGCTCTTGCATCTGCGCTGCATATGAAACAGAAGTCTGTGCTAAAACAAAATATTTACCCTCCTGAGAGACACAAGAAAGGCCGGGTGGTTGGGGGGGGGCAGGGCTCTCCCACTTACTGCACTCCCTTTGAGGTCCCTAACCCCTGCGAGAGCCAGGAGTTGCAGAGGGAGAAGCGCACACACCCGGGGCAGGAGCACACTCTCCGTCCACCCACCACGCCAGGCGGGGCACCGGCCCGCAGAAAAGCTGCCCTGCGCCTGGGAGCGCCCGAGTGGAACCACTAGCTTTCCGCCGCTGCTCTAAGCAGCGCCGTTGGCTAGGATGAAGGTGCTCCCGCACTCAAAGGGCGTCCTCTGCCCTTTACTGCCTCCAGTTTTACAGACACTACATTTCAACGGAAAGCTTTCTCGGGACTCAACAGCCGTTGGAAGTCAGTCGAGACAACAGCAGCGTTGGATGAAGCCATCTGAACTTCGAGAGACTTCCACACGCACTTCGGCCATCACCTCCTGCTGCCCGGGCAGGGCAGGGGGTGGGGGTGGGTCCGTGCAGAAGGAAACAGCGGCACTTTCAACCTTCAGCTGTCTGGATGCCGATGCAGATGCCTGGGAAGAGCTGCCCCTCTGGAGGGAAGCACACCCTCAGCAGACCGACAGTAACAACCCCGTGCTCCACTCCTGCCCCTGCCTGTCCACCGGAACACGACCCCCGACAGCCCTGGCCCAGCTGCTCCACTTCTCTCTGCCTCCCGGGGCCACTGCCCTCCTCCCTGACGCGGGAACCCTGGTTTCCAGGTGGCAGAGCATTCAGTTTCCGTCGTCACGGCTCTGGGAGAGCTGCGCTGCTCTTCTCGCCGCTCCCTGCTGCCTGGAAGAGTTAATGCTCAGGAGCAGCTCTCTCTGGGCTCATTTGGGCAGCTGTGTTTCATTCCTGCCTACATCCTCCATCCCGTCCCCGCACCAACTCGGGCCGGATAATGACATTTGTGTGGCCACTCAGCAGCGGTGCTGACTTTTCAGAGCTACAGGAGAGAGCTGACGTCGTTTGTCAAGGCTGGTGGTGCTGGCGGGCCCTCCTGCTCAGAGATGCAGTTGCTGTCTCTCTGTTTCAGCCTGGTGCACAGAGCCCGCCTTCTCACTGAACGGTACTGTTACTGGTCATCAAGGGCTGCACTGGGTCCCTTTCCTCACCAGGCTAGAAGGCAAACAGATGTCTTGTCACTGGGCAAGTATAAGAGGGTGGCCTTGAGGTCGAAGAGTCGCTACCTTAGGGCCTCCCTGGGCCCCAGCCCGTCAGCGTTGTGCTCCAAAGGGCGACGAACATTGGTCTGGGCCTGACTCGCTCATGTTCTTCCCAAGCAGGATCGTCTGTCTGGTCCCCTCAAACTCGCTCATGTCAAACGGAACCTTCTTTGGGGACCTTGGGGAACAAACGGACTTTCAACAGTAACAGCAGGGCACGTCCCAGTAAAGAAGGCCGAGGTCGATGTCCGCCTCCTGGACACCGATGGTTCCTGCCTTTGCATCTGGTCCTCTGACTCGGGCTCTGGGGCATGAAGCAGGCCGCCGCCCGCTGCGTGGTCACCCTCCTCTCGCTCTTGACTCACGGATTTTACTGGAGGTGAACTGTCGAGCCCCCCAGGTGAGCCCTGACTGGCCTAAGATAAAACTCGTGTGGCCGGCCTCCCTCCCGAGCACCCACAGCCACGACCCCATTCTGGCCCAAGGATTATCACAGAGAGTCCGCTGGGCAAACGCCCAGAGGTCTTCTTTGCTGATGAAAGCACAGACTCACTCAGAAAAGCCCACTTGTAGCCCTTTGCTTCCTGTCTTGAAAGTGGTAGTGATGCACGGAGCGGTGGCAGCCTTTTCGCAACCATGTCAGGCAAAAAGGAATAAAGCTGAAACAACGGAATGCTGAGGGCAACGGTGAGGACGTCAGAGAGCGCCCTGATGCGGGGAAGCAGCCTTGCACGTGCACCTCCAGACCTCATGTGGGAACGATCGAATAAAATGTCTCTTTCTGCTTGAAGTATCCCAATACAGCCTCATAAATGAAAATCAGAATGGCTTCAAGCTTCTCTGTGACAATACTAAACAGAAAATGATGAAATAACATATACAGCGTTTCAAGAGGGTGGGGAGAGACAGGCCACAGAAATTCTATGCATTGTAGACTCACTACTCCTGCATGAGAGGAATGAATGGGAAGAAATTCTCAGGCGAGCAAGCCCAGAAAGGATTTCAATGAAACCATCTGAAGATCTGCTTGCTCTAAAAAAAGAAAAATAAATAAAATTGAAAAAAATCAAGAACTCAATTTATGGTATAAAATGGTAAAACGCATTAAAACTATTTCAGCAGTACAGACTTGTGTAAATATGGTTATGCAAACAAAAAACTTTCTTTAAAAATAATTCTATATTTTAATTATATAAAATATAACTTTATTAAATAATTACACAAAATATAATTTCAACTATAATCTGTGCCTAATTCCAGATAAATCAGCAAAACCAGAAATGGGGTGGGAGAAAGTAAAAGCATAGTTAATTCTTCATCCTAAAAATAGATCCTGTTTTATTCTGGAAATAAACCGACACTCCTTTCATTTTCAAAGTTTTCTATTAGATATTCATAAACATAAAACATTACAAACAAAATCAGACATAGAAAACAAACTTTCTTAATTAACTACTGGAGAAAAACATAACCAGTCCAAAAGGCCGGCACAGTAAAACGCAACGTTTTGGGGGTAAGAGAAGAAAGAAAATAGTGGAAGAGCAAGGAAGCACAGAAACATAGAACTGCATAAAAAATCAGATAACAGACCACACATTGAAAATAGCTAAGCGTCCTGTTACACTTCAGACTGCCAGACTGGCCTAACAACAGAGACACAATACTAGGTTACTTAAAAAAAGACAAACCTGAATCAAAATGTCACACCCATAAAGAAAAATAAAACTAATGTAACACAAAACTATATCAAGAATAAGCAAAATAAAGGAGGAGAGTAACACCATACAAAGGAAATGTGCAGCAAAAAGGAAAAACAATGGGTGCAATTCCAGATGGTACTTTTAGATTAATAAAGGTGTAATCTGTAATGAATGTATAATTCTCACTTCCCAAGTCACAGCATTCAAACACACCAAGCAGAAGAAACCCTTAGAAAAAGGGAAAACTCATAAAATTGGAGTGGAAGCCTCGAATTCTATCAAGTGGACCTCAGGATTGGTAGGTTTTGAATGCCATCAATCAGGCTGCTTTAACATGTAAATTTTGAACTTTGGAACAGTCAGACACTACGGCCTTTCAAAAGGCCCCTCCACAGATTTACCGAAAGGAGACGTCAATACTGTCGCCTCGGGGCTGGCCCGTGGCCCGAGACTCCCAGGGCCCAGTTACGCAACCTCGGGAGTCTCGGTGTCTTCATCCGCAAGGCTTCAGCAGAGGAGGCTCCTTTGTACGGCCGTTGTGGCAATTACGCAAGCGATGCACCCGAGGACAGGGCCTGGAACAAACCCTCTATTGTGGGCAGTGTGCCTCGGATACAGCCCTACGTCTACACCGAGGGAAATCATCAGGCTGTCACGTCTGCCTACCTCACGCGCCAGTGAAAGAAAAAAACAAGTTTAAACAAACAAAAAGAAAAAAATCAACTTCCTACCATTTTGGAACTTGCTCCTAAATGAGCATGGTATTTAAAAGAAAACCAAAAGTAGGATTCCAGACGCATGAAAAATAAACAGTATTTGGATAACTTAAGAGTGGGTTTAAAAATAACCATCATGGCATTACACTCAGAAACATTTAATCAACATGAAATAAACATTAAATTCTGATGACAAGGAGAGGGAGAACAGCGGAAAACAGGGGGAAGCAGCAAATATGAGGACATTTGTTGACATGAATATGCTAGGAAAGCAAGAAACATTCCAATTCATGTGTGATCCCCGCACTTGGTTCTTAGACATGGAAGGAAGGAAGAGGAGGAAGAAAGAGAATAAGACAAAAAAATCAGGAGCAAACCACTGGCGGGCATTTCTAGACAAGAAAAAAGGAGACTTCAGGGTATACACACACAACGCTGCCAGTAATTCTGAAAATCAAGTGAAATTTATGATTTTCTGGGAAGATATAAAGTGTTCAACTGAACTCAAGATAAAACATTGGAAAACGTATCACATGTCAGTATCTATAGGGGAGTTTTAAAATCTCATCAAAGGATTACTTGATGAAAACAAAAAACAGCTCTAGTTTTAGATGCCTTTATAGGTGAGTTTCAAGGAATAATTCCTTTGTGAATACATCTGCCTTAAGCACATTTTAAAGACATTTGTTCTAATGTCTTTAAAACATGGGACATCTAATGTCTCCTGTTGCAGTGAATTCATTTCACAAAGTTAGTATAAATATGAAGCCACAGTCAGATGAAGGAGGGAGGAAATCTCAATTCAAAATCCAAAATAAGACAGCAGTTAAATTCAGCAATATATTGAATAAATTCTGTCGATTCTCAGAATCAAATAATACACTCACATTTAAAACAGTTATTTCCTTTCAAATGAGTGGGCAAAGAAGTTATTCCAAAATACCCCCACACTGTCAGCATTAAATAAGAAACAATCTCCACTTCCATCACCGGAGAATGAGCTAAATAAACATGAGATGGAATCTATAAAGCCATTAAGGATGAAAGTTATATGCAAAATGTTTCCTAAGTATTACCCAGTGAAAAAAGTAGACTGCCAAACACAAATACAGTTCAACCTGTTTGTTCGCAATTACAGGTATCTCAGCATCGGAGGAGATAAGAGACAGATTGGGGACATTCCTGAGAACCTAATGCTTATCCCTGCCTAGTGAGATTTTTAGATAAGGTAAGTGCCTTTAACTACTCTCTGGTATGATTTCCTTTTGTTTTTTCTTGGTAGACAGCAAACAGGTACAATGTTTATAAGCTACTGCCTAAGGAAAAAGAAGCAGTTTAAGCAAAGGAGTGTCTTTGGGGAAGGGCCTCAGACAAGGTGGACTGGATAATTAATGTTCAGGTGACAGGGACAGATGCCAGGGATTTTAGCCACCGTCTGCATAAGACAAGGTTTCCCCACAGTGGGAGGGATCACGTCAGGATTATCAGACCCCCATCTGTCACCAGCACTGTCGCCGTCCTACCCTGAGCTCCCGAGGCACTACCCCCAAGGGCGCCCCTTTGCCTGCAGTTCTCCAGTCACGGCGAAGGCAGCCATCAGGGAGCTCCCCCTCTGCCCATCCGGCCCGTGGCGAACAGCCAGCCAGGAAGTGGGCTACAGATACACCAGGAGCTGCACCAATCCCTAGGGCATCCCTGGACCAGAAGTCTCCCGGGGGATCCTGTGTGTGTGCCGCTGGCTGCGGTTCGTGGAGTCCTTCCAGAGACGACCTGAGCCCAGGAACAAGGTGGAAGACGGGCAGCTGCAGGAGTCTTAGGGATAAGAAACCCGGGGGCAGGGAAGTGGTCTGGGCCTCAGTCTGGGACTAAGTGGGAGACCTGTTCGTGAAGGCCACACCTCCCACCTTCAAGGGCACTGATATTTCCACTTGCTTGCATGTGGGACAGACAGCTCCGTGCAGAGCAAAATGCATGAACTGGGAACTTCACACTGAATGAGGATTCCAAATCAGACACTCAGGTTTCTTCCCGCTTTCAGTGACGATCCTTGCCGCAGACCAGCCGACCCATTGAGAGCAACTAGAAACTTTGGCTAAAACACACCAAGAAACCCATCTGAAGGAAACGGCGAGTGGAGAAAGCAGCCAGGTGTTGCGGGGCCAGGTTCCAGGGAGGAAGAGAAGGCCAGGAAGGAAGGCCAGCGCCGGCGGATCCTCTCCCACTCCGGCAGAGAGACACGGGAAGTCGGAGGGAGCCAGGCACACGGGGTGGGAAGCCACACCCGGCTTCCTCAGGTGCCCTCAGGGGCAGCGAGGCCGGAACTGGAGTTCGGGGCTTGCGGAGGAAGGGGGGCCTCCAACAAACAAACACCCAAGACCAGGCAGAATCCCAAAGGACTACTTCCCAGCAGGGAAAGAGAATGGGAAGTATGTGTTCAGACACAATGAACTAAAATAACTGAAATTATGAACTCAGTAGCCGAATTTAAAAGAACAGACACTCCAGGCAGAAGAACATCAGGAAATGGAAGGAAGGCCAATAAAATTGTATGTGGACTGTAGCACGGGGAATAAAAAAACAAATGAAGACTTACAGAAAAGAGCGTGAGAGAGACAGATGCCATGCAGAAATGCCTGACAAAGATGCAATCAGGGACCCCGAGGGAACAGGGCAAGATAATGGGGTTCATCAGGCAAAACTGACAAAAGACATGGAGCTACAGATCCAGAAAATCCTATGAGCCCCAAACAGGTTCAATACCAGAAAAACCTAGGCACGCTGCAGTGAAGCTGCTGAGAATCAGAGAGAGTAGTGTCTGCAAGGCAGCTGGGGGGACGGGGGTGAGGGGGTGGGGGGGTCAAACTGGCTCCGCAAAGCGACAGTGAGACTGGAGCTGCTGTTTCGCCAGCAACAGTGGAAGGTCAGAGGGCGGCCAAGTGACGACAGAAGAGTGCCACAGTCCCTGTCACCTCGGAACTCTCTATTCAGAGAAAAAACTCTTTAAAAATGAAGGGGAGGCTTACAGAAAAAAGGATAGAATTCACTGCCAGCAAATTGGCACTGAGAGATTCTCAGACAGCAAACTGAGAAAGCAATCCCAAGTGGAAAAATGAAAATATAAGAAATGAGGAAAAATGGAACATAAATATGGGGACGGCTCTAAACACTATTTACCGCACGAAACCATTAAAGATGTCCCGTGGGGCTTACACACAACCTGAGGACCACATGAAGGGGAGAGGACAGCGGGTGGGGGGTAAAGTGTTGGGTCTGAGCCCCGTCCCGGAAATGACACAAGTAGCCACTGATGCAGATTCTAAAATCTAAGCCGAGGATGCAACAAGCTAACAGAGGGGTGACACATACTCTGAAAGAAGGACGCCAGGATGGGGAAAAGACCACGACGAAACAGGAGGGACGGTAAAATGTGTGGTTTAACCCAGACACACCACAGCACTCGCACAAAATGCAAAGGACTAAACACGCCCACTAAAACTGTCAGGGTCCTGGCTGGTGTGACTCAGTGGACTGAGCTCGGGCTGCAAACCAAAGGGTCACCAGTTCAATTCCCAGTCAGGGCACATGCCTGGGTTGCAGGCCAGGACCCCAGTGGGGGGCCATGTGAGACGTAACCACACATTGATGTTTCTCACCCTCTCTTTCTCCTTCCCTCCCACTCTCTATAAATGAATAAATAAAACTGAAAAAGAAAAACAACAAGACCGTCAGAGTGGATAAAGATCTAAAACCTCAGGATCCACCACTTACAGGAGACTCTCACTGAATACAAGAACACAAAGAGCATGGGGAGAGATGTGCAGGGAAAGCTGGGTGGTGGTACTGATGATACTGAGCAAGACAAAGGGCCCTGCTAGTGACCAGGAGGGCATTTCATAACGACAAAAGGGTCTGTGCCCCAAGAAGACAATGGGAACTCGCCCACAGGCCTAAACTACAAAGGGCAGAGCTCACAGTGCAACAGCCTGGCGCTGCCCCATCGCCCTGCCCAGGCCACGCGGGCGCCCCTGCCCAGCCCGGGAGACACAGGTGTTCGTGTTCACCACTGTGCTCCCAGAGGATGGTGGGAAGACAGGACCAAAGAATAAAGGACACAATGACGTCCCCACAGTGACATTCCTCATTTAGAACCACAGCCCAGAGTCGCAGCCAGGGACAGGGAGCTGCACGGGAAGACAGGCCCACGGGGAGCAAGCTGACACGTTTCCAGGGAGCCCGGCCCTTCAGAGACAGCTGGGTCTCTGCCGTGCAAGGCTGCGCTCTCTCCCGGGCTGGGCTGTTCTTCACTGCGGGTGTAACTAAAGCCTGAAATGATCAAAAACAGGACACGTAAAAGGAGAGAAAAACAAGTGTTCTGCTGCTGAAAACCCGGACTTGGCTTTATAAACACTAAAGATAAGCAAAAAAGGAAACAAAAACAAAAGAACAAACCGATGAATAATGTCGAGTTTCTGGACTCAACTTTACCCCTAAGGTGCAAGTGAGTCCCGGGGGTGAGTTGGCAGGGGACCTGACAAAGGGAAGAAGAGTCGCCTGCTACAGCGAAGGGCCAGCTTCGACAGCCCAGGTCACACGCAGGTCCTGCCCCTGCACCTGCCAGCATTGCTTGCAGCGGGGGCAGAGGCCACACTGACTGGTACACAGACAGCTGCGTGAGCGAAGTCCCAAGGGAACGGAGACAGAATGCACTCCTACAGGACGTTTCCGTGGTGCTCGTGAGCCAGGGGGCAGAGACACCAAGCCTCCCACTGCAGTCTCTCAGGCTTCTGCCAGGCCGGGGTCAGGGGAGACGCAGCTTCTCTTGGAAGTCTGGCTCTGGGTTACTAACATCCAACCCTCCTCCTCTTTCCCTGCACCCAGGCCTCAGGCCCGACTCATGCTGGACAACCGGGTGCAGAGAAGACCCTCTTGCAGGGTGGATGGTAAGCATAGAACTCTGAGCCATCTGGGTACTTAGCACCCAAGTCCTCCATGGACGCCTCGTCCGACCCCAGGCCAGCCGCCCAGCGTCTGAGGCTCGGCTGCCCTATCTGCCTCCTAGACACGCAGTACAACGTCTCAGCTTAATGACAGTAACACCCCTGACTCCCGGGGGGTGGGGGGAAGGGCTCTAGCTACAAGGTGGGGCCTTCAGTGTCCTGGGGGTAGAGAGCCCAACTGCCTGCCACCCTTCAGCACACTCCTCCTGACGGCTCTGGAGAGAGGGACAGTGGCCTCTGTCCAGCAAACGGGGGCCACATCCCAGAGAGTGCGACACCGGGGGAAGCTCCCGCACGTGCTCTGAATTCAGCGGCTCTGGGGGCTGGTGCAGCCCGTCACCAGAAGAATCATGCCCCTGCTTACTTCACAGGAGTGCTCTGCAGATTAAATAACAGCCACGCATATAAATGGCTGGGCGCAGGGCATGACACCGATAAAACGCCCAATAGATGTCTTGTTATTGTTAGTATGGAACAAACTTTTAAGGCTTCCTGTTAGGCCACAGCTAAACTCCTCTGCCCGGCCGGCCACAAATGCCCACCAGGCCATTTAAAGCTAGAGCACAAGCAGGTGGCCCCTGGTTCGAGAAGCCGTGGCTCCAGGTGGATGCTCCGGTAGTACGGCACCTGCCTCCACTCCCAGGATGCAGCACCGGAGACACACGAGGTTGGAGTCAGGTCTGCTGGGCACGGGGGCAGGGTCTTCCCATGCCTGAACCCCCAGAGCGGCGGGCAGACGAGGGAAGGCGGCCGTGCATGTTTGTGAGACATCACTTTCATACGAAAAATGAGAAGGGAAAACAGGGCCCTGGGCCCCCTGAAATGAGACCCCTCTCGTGCACCCGCTAACGAGGAGCAGAGACTCCCTTCTGAGCTAGCTGAGTTTCTTGTTTCCCCAGATTCTGCTCCCCTAAATATAAGGCTCGGAATCCCGTGATAACCGCCTTCCCCCAAGCTTCGCTCCGAGGGGCTGAGTTTAGGCTAAAAACTTTTTCTTGGCTTCAACGATGTTTACTCTCCCAGAGCCACAATGAGCCTCTCCCCACAACCTTTAATCCCGATCAGCGGCTCCTCTGACACCGCCGACATCAACGCTGACATTTAGGCGAGACGAAACGACCCAGCCCATCGCTTCCAGGCCCGCCTGCTCGCTGGAATTTAGTAGAAAAACAACAGAAATAAACAATGACGGCCCTTCGAGAGCTCGCTCTCTCTTCGGGCTGCATTCGAGCCAGACATGTTAAAAAAAACTGGTCCAACGGACTCCTTCGGTGATTCTTCCGAACGAAACCAAACCTTGCACCTGTAACATATGAACAGAGCAGAAACGGCATGTTCCTGATGCGAGGCCCGCCCAGCAGGCTGGGAGCCATGCGGTCCGAACAGGCTTCTCCGTGAGAGCCTCTCCCGCGGGCACGCGGTCGGAGCGGCCCTCTTCTCGGGCGCGATGTTTCAGCTTCAGACACAACAATGTTCCAGAACACTCTGCGTTTAATTTAGTGACGAAAGGGAAGGCGGCGACGCAGGGAGACGCTTTCTAATCATTCAACTTTGGAAACCTGAGCGAAGTCTGTTCTTCTCCCGAGCGGTTCTCGCTGGGAAGGGGCCACGTGAATAAATGAAAAGGAGCGGCGCTTGGCTGGCGGAGGAGGGAGGAAAATAAGATCATGTTTTTTCCCCCACAAAGGCTTACTTGCTTTTCCTTACATAAACCATGTGAAAGTAAACCATCTCGAGCTCTCCCCAGCAGACAGAATAACATTCTATAAACTTCCCAGGTTCCACTCCATCTTTTTATGGCATTTGCCTGTCAAATACATTTTCAGGCAAAAACAAAACGAAACAAAGAAAACCCAACCCAACCCACCAGGCGTTCCGAGTTGGATTCTGGGAAGGCTCTGCCGGCAGGTGATGGCTTCCTTCGCATATGCCCCACCCCCAGAGGGGCAGCAAGAGGGCTTCTCCCCGGGCCCGGGACCCACGTGAAATCGTGGGTGACTGTCCGTCCGTGTGAGGCTGGACCCCACGTGCTGTCCTTGGCTTCCAGTCTCGGCTGAGGGCCCCGGGGCTGCAGTTGGCCCGAGCCCAGTTCTCAGGCCTCTTCTCGTTCTGTCTCCTGCCCGGGGGGCAGCGTCCAGTCTTGTGGGGTGAGACACCAACCCGCACTGAACGTCCCCAAATGTACATCCCTACCAGGATCTTTCTCCTGAACACCAGACACATCCCCAGGCGCCTGCAAAATGGGCATCCTGAGATTAGCACGTGCACATTTTATTCCTGCCGCGTCCCCGACACCGGCTCCATTCGCAGCCTGCCCACTGCCCATCTCACATAAGGCAGCTGGGTCACTTCCCGTGTTCCAGCCACAAACCCGGGAGCCACACCCGGTCCCTGTCCAGTCCGTCAGCGTTGGCCCCACCTGCATGAGGGGTCCAGGCCTGTCGGTCACCTTCTGCCAGGACAATCACCACGGCTTCCCAGCGTGGGAGGGAGGAGAAACAAGGAGTCTGAGAAGCACCTTCAACATGCCCATTGGCTTAAATCTGCTTTCCATCTTGATCATTTATTTAAAACTGCAAATAACACTAAATGAGGTAGAAAAGCATTTTTCTTTTTTTTTTCAGTTGAGAAACTGTACTTTCAAGAATGAGATGGGCTACCATCATTTTAATTTCTATTTTTTTTTTAAAGATTTACTTACTTTTAGAGAGAGGGGAAGGGACAGAGAGAGGGAGAGAAGCATCAATGTGTGGTTGCCTCTCATGCACCCCCTACTGGGGACCTGGCTCTCAACCCAGCCACGTGCCCTGACTGGGAATCGAACCAGCAACCCTTCACTTTGCAGGCCTGCACTCAGTCCACTGAACCACACCTGCCAGAGCTCATCTTTTCAATTTCTAAGAGTCTAGTATTTTCTGTAGGTCATCTCTACTATGACATGACGGGTGTTTCTATGCTTCCTGCTTCACAGAAGGAGACAATGCAGGCACCAGAAGGCTGGGTGGTCCACTGCTTCACGAAGCTCTCTTAGGCACTTGGGGGCGGGGGAGGCGCAAACGAGGTGACGTGATCTCTTGATCTTGACCTGACACTCAGTAGGGAGGGTTCTTCTGAAGGCGCACGTCGGGTGGGCTCAGCTCCAGGCGTCCGGCTGCCAGAGGCAGTCTAATTCAGCCCAAACCCGCAGGCGCGAAGGCATCGCAGCTGCTCCTTTAACACATGCAAATGAACTTGAGGCAGCCACGCTAAAATTAAACCCACCTCAAGCGCGGCCCACCACGGGATGAATATTCAAACATCTGTTTGGACAAACTCCCCTTTCAAAAATGGGAAAAAATGTACGTATATATATAGATTTGGGAACTTTAAAGGGACGTGCAATGGGGGCAGACCCCTGGCCCCCACACTGATGAGCCACGGGAAAGGACGCTGTTTTTCCCAGCCCCGAGGGCAAGTCTGCGAGGACAAGTCACGGAGGGAGACCCAGCCCCCACACCAAACGGTGAAATGAAACTCACACCATCGCAGACGGATGCAACTCCAAGCAGTCGTGCCCACGCGCCAGGTGAGATTTCTGAGTGAGATGCCGCCAGGACCCCTCCCCCCACGCCCCCGAGTTTAGGCCGACCCCTCTTCCAGCCACACTGGCACCCTCTGGCCTGAAGACCAGTTGTTCCCACTCACCGGGCAAGTCACTGGCACCGTGGGAGCCTCGGGTCCCTCTCTGTGCAGCGAGGACAACCCTCACATCCAGCAGCACGTGAGGACGGCAGGAGCCACCCTGAGGAGCGTTGGGCACAGGCTGGGTGCAGAGTGCCCTGGGGAGGGCCGGCGGTGGGGACGCACGCATCGAGGACCCTGTCCCCAGGTGTGCAGGCACGCACCAGCCTGCGACCGCTCACACCGCTAAAGGGCTGCACAGAGTCCCGAGGCCCGTCACGGGCCCCCCGGGGGTCCCTGGGCCCCAGGCCAGCAGCCTCCACCACAGAGGAACCGTTGTCGACTGTGCCGACTGCCACGAGGAGCGCGAGGCTGAGTTAAGTCGCCTTAAAACAATGAACGGGTTACAGGAAACCTTCGACAAAGGCCATCTTCAGAACTGGATGTAGAAAAATAATGAGATTCCTGCATTATGTATGACGCATGGTCGTACATCCACCTTAAGTTTCATGCATTAGAAATACCTCACACACACGCTCACCCGCCCTCACTTCCTGCTCTGAAAGCACCGGGAATCCACACACCGCGAGCTGCGGTGAGTGCACAGAGCTGGCCAGACCCCAGGGGAAGCTGCTAAGAAAGGGCCTGGCGGGCAGCTGGCACCTCCACGGTCAGGAGAGGTCCGTGAAGGTGGGAGCGAGAAGAAGAGTCCTCTTTTAATGATGCTGCTGATGCAGAAACCAAAGCTGACCTTCAACGTGCAGCCACGTGTGCGGCTGACCTTGAAGGGCACTGGTTGGCACCGAGCGGCTCCACTTACACGCGGGTTTCTATTCGGTAAATACCCGTGTGTTTCTGACCCACGGCTGGAGTCGTGGATGCGAGAGGCGGACCGTATACACTGATCTACAACATTTCACACAGGGGACTTGAGTGTCGGTGGATCTTGGTGTCCGCGGGGGTCCTGGAACCAATCCCTGGCGGACACTGAGGGGCGACTTTAAGTGTTGGGGGAATCAGAAACGTGTATGCAGATTTTTGACTTTGCGTGGTTCAGGGGTCAACGGTAGGTAACTCAGTCGGCTTTGTGTCTCCCTGCAGCGTATCCACCTCTTGCCCCCGGGAACACACCCGCAGAGAAGCGGGCCCCGGGCTGGCGCTCTGAAGCCCGGCTGCCGGCCAGGGCTTTGCTACCGTCCTTCTCCCCGGGGGCGCCTCCAGCTCAGGTCACCCTCCTGGGCCCCGCCCCCCCGCCGACCTTCCCGCACTCCTAATTTGGAGCAGAGGGCCCAGGACCCAGGGCTCTGCCCACCCTCGCTTCCTGTCACCTCCCCACTTCCCCCAGCTGGAGCGGATGAGATTTTTGTGACTGAAATCACAGGACCAGAGCACAGCTTCTGAGTCACAGCTGACGTGACCCGTGCTCTGTTACACGATGGACGAGTGACTCTACCAGTAACGTGGTGAGCAGGAAGCCCCACTAAGCACCCAGGAGCGCCATGCCCTCCACATGTGGCTCCTCACCTAAAGCAAGACTAACCCACTAAGGGTCCCAGGGGAGCTGCCTCCCAGTCCGAGATCCTCAGCAGCAGGACTTGAAGGTACAGAGGAGATCTCACGTCCCCGACAAGCGGTGACAAAACACAGGACGCAGTGCCTGCATGCCTGAGCTGAGCCGGATGAACCCCGGGTGCCCTCCGCCCGCGGGCCCCTGATCCCCGAAGAACCAAAAGACAGGTGCAGACAAGAGCCTTTCCCCTGAGCACACAGGCTGGTGAGCTACCACCACCTTCCCTCCTGCCCCTGGCTGTCTGCTCAATGCAGCACCTGCCCTGCTGGGTTCCTGCCTCCCCGTTCTGGTCTCTGGGTACTTTAACAAGCGGTGGATCGGTAAACATGGGGGCGGTAACCCAACTTTCCGGCGCTGGGTCTCGTGCCCTGGCCAGCAGCGCAGCCTCCAGGTGCGCGCAGGGCACCTCCAAGACCAGACCCTGGCCCCTCATGGCTCTTGACTGACTCCTGTGGGCGGAGCTCCATTGCCACATACCGCAGAGTTCTTTTGCGTTTCACCCCCACCCCCCGCAAAGACCCGTGTTCAGTCCCAGAGGGACAGACCGACGTTCGAGTCCCGGGTTGTGGGACAGCAGGCCCAGCCCCGGCCAGCGCCCAGCTTCGCACTTACTGGTCGTGTCTGGTGTCAGGTATGGCTCTGTCCATGCGCAGCTTATCGCTCTCCACTTGGTTGAACTTGTTGCGGGCGTAGGGGTCCTGCCCGGAGCGGACCATGGTCCCTCCAACGTAGGCTTCCTGGTTGAAGTCCCGCCATCGCACCTTCCCTGAAAGGAGCAGAGCAGAGGGTGTGGGACAAGGCGGGGGAGACCAGGGGGCTGGGCGTGCTCATGCCAGCGGCGGAGTCCCGTCCAGAATGGCACCCAGGGCTGCTGCTGGCTCCGCCCAGTCTAATCAACACATCAGCTGGAAACAGCCCGAGCCAGCCGTGGCAGGTCTGTGCACTGGAAGACTGAACGCTTATAGTTTATTGCAACATGGAAGATAAAGGCCTGGACCGCGGTGTGTGCGTGCAGTAAACGAGATTCTCTGCCTATCAGCGTCCCCGAGTCTGGTTCCACTTACACTTCGCATAAAAGGAGACCATTATCTGCTTGTCCCTCCTTTTCAGGAAATGTGGTAACACCAAAGCATCCCAGATATGACGAGAAAGGTGATACACAAATTAAACTAAACAGAAGGTACCCTATTGCATAACACCAGGCAGCCCACAATAAATCTTTAAACAAAAAAATCGCCCCCCCAAACAAAAGGATCCCCAGGCACCTCTGGGTGAGACCTGCCCTGGGGATGTGCTTTCTGCAGCTGTTACTGGGTCTGTCCCCACGAGGAGGTGTGTGAGGCCATTCCGGCACACACGCAGGCAAGCACACAGACATCCTGGCACACACTTACCAGAGGATACATGCATCCTGGCACACATGCATCTGAGCTTACACACATTGTGGCACACACACATCCTGGCACACATGCATCTGAGCACACACATGTCCTGGCACACACATACCCTGGCACAGGCATCTGAGCACACACACACATCCAAGCGCACAGACATCCTGGCACACACTTACCAGAGGATACACACATCCTGGCACACATGCATCTGAGCACACACACACCCTGGCACACACGCATCTGAGCACACACATGTCCTGGCACACACACATCTGAGCACACACACATCCAAGCACACATACATCCTGGCACACATGCACCCAAGTGCACACGCACCCAGGCACACATGCATCCAAACACAATCATCATGTTCTCTTCTGGAGCCAAGCGGGCCTGGCCCGGTCACGCCCACACTGGTCGTGAGTCAGCTGCTCAGATCAGCAGTTGCTGCTCCAGAACGCCACACACAAGGTTCTCCAAGGACCCTGCAGTGGACCAGGAAGTTTCCACTAGGGTCTGGGGCTGAGGCAGTGCGGGCAGCAGGCTGGAGCCCAGGGAAAGTGCTGCTGGGCGGGGCAAGCCTGGCATTGTGAAGACAGAGCCAGAGACACGAGCAGAGGCACCTGTGCCCAGACAGAAGGGAAAAGTGGGAGGGGAGGTGGACTGGAGCCAGAGAGAAAAGCCAGGACTTGGTGTCCACCCGGGTTTAAATCCTTGCTTACCACTTGCTACCTATGTGACCTTGGGCAAGTCACTCATTCTTTGAAGTTACATCTCCTAAAAATAAGTAAATAAATAAACAAAGCTGCTCTGGCTGGTGTGGCTCAGTGGATTGAGTGCAGGCCTGCGAACCAAAGTGTCGCCGGTTCAATTCCCAGTCAGGGCACATGCCTGGGCTGTGGGCCAGGTCCCCAGAAGGGGGTGCAGGAGGCAGCCACATACTGATGTTTCTGTCTCTCTTTCTCCTTCCCGTCCCCTTTTCTAAAAAATAAGTAAATAAAATCTTTAAAAATATATTTAAAAAATAAAGCAAAAATGAAAGTTTTTTTCACAAGGATTTAATGGCCTACTATGTGCTAGTTGTATAGTTATAGCAAACTTAAACAAACCAAACTCAAAAAAAGGCAGGTGAGGGAGGAAAACTGTAACAACCTTGTCCCCAAGGAGTTGTAAGTGCTGTGAAGAAACTAAGCCATTAAGGGTATGCAGTTCTGGGGGTGCTGCTTTATACGGGGTGGTCTGGTAGGGCCAGTCTAGTCAGGGGACTTTGCGCAGACACCAGAATAAAGGGAGAAAGTGGCCAGGCAGGCTGCTGGCAAGCGCAGCCGGCGTCACACAGCGAATGCAGCACGAGGGCCAGCAGGGAACTCACTGCTCAGGAGCCAGCCAGCCGGAAAGCCTCTTAGCTCCGAGGAGTCTGTGTGGTGCTGGTCACACAGCTGGAGGCGGGGCTGCCGACTGCGCCCGGGACCGGCAGATGTGGGGGCGGCAGCTGGTGTGCAGCATGTGACGTGCTGGGTGTGTGCCACCAGCACGTGCACCTACCTACGTGCTTCCCTGGCATGGTCCCTCTGCACACAAGCGAAAGAACATCAGGCTCCTTTCTCCAGGTCAGAGACGAGGAGGCGGAGGTCCAGTGACATGTGATCTGCTCGAGGCTGCAGAGGGGAGTTCCTACCCCGAAGCTCATCTGCTTCTTGTTACACTTGTCCTGCCAGGTCACCACCCCCTCTCATCACAGCTGGGCGCTGTGCAAATGACACGAGGGCCACAGAGGTCCCGCCTCTCGAGTGAGAAGCAGTTCCCAGCCCCATGGCGCCCTGGCCACGGCCGAGCCTGTGCCCCCGACAAACATCTGGCTGTGGGAGCCCGAGGAGCGCCAGCCTTGTCTTCCACCGAAAATGAAATGTTTCCAAAAGCAGCCTCTGGAAACACGTTTTTCCTGCTAAGGCAACCGTAGAAATACTTGATCCACCCCTCTCTTCACCTCTCGGCCTCCGCCCTCTCAGAGACGGTGAGGGACAGGCTCAGGGGCACACGGCCCCTCCTCCTCCCTCACCAGGGGGGCTGGGCCCCTGGGCCGTCCCAGGTTAACACGAATCATGAACTTCAGCTAAAACCTGTACCAGCCGTGCCTACCCCAGGATGCAGGTGAGCTGCTTCCAACTCACTTGGGTAATGGCCCGAACGCGCTCACTGCAACCAGGGAAAAGCCTGGAACCACGGAGCCCCGTCTGCAGCCGGAGAAGACACTGTCACCAGGAGAGGTTTCGCCTGCACTCTGCAGACACCGGACTTGCCCCTCCCTGGGGGAGGGCCTGGGGCAGGAGAAGAGGGTTCGGTCTCAGTGGGCGAGTCTGCGTGCGTGCGGGAGAACAGGAACCACAGGCCTCTGCTGAGCTCCTGGTGCCTGAACCCCCTTCCCACCTGCCTCTCCTCGGGGCTACTCCACCCCACCCCCTTATTCCCGGAATGAGACATGGGAACAGCAGCGGGTTCCACGGATGCCCCGTATCAGCCAGCTGTGGGTGAGCAGTATCCCTGCCTTGGCCCCAGGCCACTGGTGCAGACAGGTGCTGACGACACGCCAGGCATCGTGGCAGCTCCTGCAGGTGCAGCAACCGAAGCAGACCCGATGCCCGCCCTGCGGAGGCCCCGCTCCAGGACGGCGGGGGCAGCGGTGGGGGGACACAGACAGTAACATGATGAGCACGGTAGTGAATGCATCATTGAGAATGAGCCGAGCTCTGGCAGTGAGAAGAGTGGCTCCATGGAAGCATCTGACGGATGACCCCCATCTAGATGCGGGTGAGGGAATCGAGGAGGGCTTCCTGGAGGCAGGCATATTTGAGCTGAGAGCTGAAGTAGGAGTAGGAGAAGCCTCTGCAACTTTGCAGAAATGCCATCTTTCTTCAGCCTCTAAAGACTGCAGGGACCAACTGAGGGGTGCCCCCCACCCAGGGACCCTCCCCTCTGACACCTCTGACACAGAGTGTCTTCAGCAGGACTCCTCTGGGCCCCGCTTTGCCTCATGACACTTTCCCCAAGGCACAAACCCCTTATTGGAGACAGGTTACAAAGGGTTTTTCTTCATAAAAAGCTTAGCAGTGTGTGAGAGAACAGCAGGGACTTTCACACACATGTGACTACAACGTACACTTTACATCACATTGCAGATGCTGAGACACACACACACACACACACACACACACACACACCACTACAATGAAGGTTTCACCGTTACTATGTGTGAATGAACATCGTCTATGGTTTTTGCAGGAGCCAGATGCACGGCATTGGCTCCACACACTAATGACGGGTCACAGCCACAGTTCGAAGAGCACTGGGCTAAAGGGCCATTACTGAAACCTGCTGCGTCTGTCTTAGACGGAACTGCAGGGGCCGAAGCCCCTACCAGGCAGGGCAGCAAAAAGCGGAGAGAGCAGGGTCCTCACAGGGAAAGAGAAGCCGGCAGAAGCGCAGAAGCCGAAACTGGACGGACCCAAGCCAGCAGCAGGAGGAGGGGAGCAGTCAAGACCTTAGACACGACGTCCGAACACGCTGACTTAAAAACACTCACACGTCCTCTTGTACTCCTGCCGCCTCCTTCAGAACTTCAGGGAGAACGTGAGAAGTAAATTTAGAGCAGCAGAAAGCAAAAACACACGAGCTTCAGGGAAAGTGGACGCGGCTGAGCAGAGGCAGGGGATGGAAAAGCCTGCGAAGACCTAGGGCTCCACCCGAGAAGGCAGCGGCGAGCTTCACCCTTCACCGTCAGAGGCGGCAGGGAAACAGGACGTGTTTCAGGAGCGCGAGAGGGACCGCGAGCATCACCGCCCACCCTCAGGGGGCTGGGCAAACAGCTCGCCTCTTGGATGGGGTACGGAAACATCTGTGAGGAAGTGCATTTGCAGAAGACCGACTTCTCTGAGAAGGAGGGACAGTGCGACCCCGGGAGTGTGGACACCCGACTCTAAACGAGGTGCTTCCCGTGCGGCAGGACAGGCCACCCGCCTGCCCCCTTGGGCTGCTCTGGAGGCGCTGCACAGTGGACCCGCCCACCCCAGCCCACCCTCCCACCCGAGATTCTCTGTCCCCTTCCACACACACACACACACACACGCGCACACACACACACACACGCACAGGCCCATGTCTCCCCAGCCTTCACGGTCACACCGCCGTCCCCCAGAGCAGGAGGGAGCTCCTCGGGGCACTGACCGAATGTGCTGTTTCCTGGCAAATTCTCACCTGGAGGACCCAGCACCCTGCATGCACAGCACACGGACACCTGTGGACCCACCAGCTCCCAACGGTCAGGCCCAGGGCCCGGGGCGCCTGAGGCTGATCACGGAGAAGCGCCCCAAATCCCGCACACTGCCCCGAAGAGCGCAGCTCCGCCCTGGCCCTCGCGGACAACATCAGCACCGCTGACACGGTGTCTGAGAACCGCTCCCGGCCCTCCCGTGTGCACACGGGTGCTCTCATCCTTCTCCCACGCGGACGAGGCACTCAGTCAACTCGCGGTCCAGGCGCAGGGAGCCTGTGGGTTCAGGGTCCTGGCAGCAGACCCACGCCAGCGCCTGCGCCACAGCCGGGGCTCAGAGGGCCAGAAGGGCCTCTGACAGCCGGGGTCATGGGACACGGGTGGGGGCAGCTGGCACAACTCCCCCGGGAAGACACAGGGCTCCAGGCCCAGGGCCTCCTTGTCCGAATGGAATCAGGGTGACGCACCACCTCCTAGGTTATCATGTAAAGTAAGTGCAGTAATGACAGTGACAGCTGGTCCTCGGCCACTGGCTACCACACAAATTGAAGGGGCCTTACAGGCAGAACCAGCCACACACATAGTTACCCCCGCCTGGCTGATGTGACGCCCCTCACTCAGAGGGGTCGCTGGGAGCTGCCGCGCCCACCAGGACTCTCCAAGGCCTCCACTCGGGGTCCCAGCTCTGCACCTGGCCTGGGACATGGGTGGCCGGCACTGGAAGGGATCCTCACCACCTTCCAGAGGAGCCTGGGGACATCCGCCCAGGTGAGCATGGCACCTGCCCAGGTGAGCACGGGCAGGAACATGCAGGCGCACTGAGTTCACACCCCATTTGTCACCCACGAGCACTGCCCCACCCCCCCGGCCCTGCACGCCAGAGGAAGAGAGGGGAGAGCAGCGGAAAAGTCGGTCTACACCTGTCCTTCCGTTCCCACCTGCTGTTCCCGGGGGAACACCTGGGAAAAACAGCAACTACTCAGTGTCCTTCTCTGCTTGCTTCAGGCAGGAGGACAGCATGAAACACACGGGGCACATCTCGAAGTGGGCGGGGGCTACGGGTGGAGGAGGAACAGTCAGCTCGGAGCCCGGTCAGAAAGCGGCAGTTCCAGCGGCTGATTCGGAGGTAAAATCAGTTTTACTGACAGCCAACTCAAGATCAAGGAGGCCCTGGGGGCTCCCGTTGGAGCTGCTTTCGGAACTTCTGAGAAAGGGGGGCACCGTAGCAGTGCTGGGGCTGCGGCCCCCAGGGGTGTCCAGAGGGCCGCAGGGGCCGCAGAGGCATCAGTGCAGATGCCGCCCCTCAGCTCCGCGGGGGGTGGCGGGCGGTGTGGGCCGGGCATGGCGGGGGCTCCACCTGCTCACGTCCCATTGTGTTCCTGAACCCACGCCCCCTCAGCCTTCGGGCTGAGACTCTCCTCGAAGGGGCCTCTCGGCATCTTGCTCCAGGCAACCTTCGCAGTCTTGGGGTGCTCCTGACCGCACAGCACAGCTGTTCTGTTCCGGAGATGCATGGACACGCAGTTGCTGTTGGTGCCACATTCATGTTTCACCCACTGAAAAATGAGTTGTCGGCCCCAGGGGCTTCGGGGGGCTGTGGCGGCACAGGTGTGAGGGCCGGGAGCCACCCCCCCAGCTCATGCTGGCGCCTGCAGGGGTCCTCAGTGCCCCTGGGGACACAGATTCCCAGGGGAAGGTCGTTCTAGGCTCCCAACAGCCAATCCCCAAGTGCCCTTTTGGAAAAGAAGGTTTCATAATTAGAGAACTGTTTACATTCGAAAAACTTGTCCAGTTAAATGTAACTGAAAATAATGCCACATTTCCACACAACGTCATCTCTCCCTTAAAATTTTTGTTTTTGCTAAACCTCCTGTTTAAAGAGACAATGAAGCACATTTAAGGAGATGAACCTCCAAAGGACTAACACCACAAAACACACGGAAACCCTCGTGTTCGGAGACACACACGTGGTCTCAGATCAGGGATCCTTCGGGCGCTGACATCCGCCCCTCAGGTCGGAGACCCTGCCACCACCCGCAGGTGGACAGACGGGGTCGGGGGTGGAGGGGAGGTGCCCTTGCTGGGGCGGGTCCCCCGGGGCCGGGGCAGGATTCTGCTCTGGTCTCACTCAGGACCCCTCCTCCCCGGCCCCGCCTGGAGGGAGGCCTAAGCAAACTGAACGCTAGCCAGTGCAAAACACAGCAGCCTCTCCTGGGACAGGAGCCAAGAAGGGAAACAGAACATATTTCAAATCAAAGGACAAAGCTCTCAGATTTATTTCAGCCTCTTGGTTGACGGCCAATTGCCTGCAATTTTACTGGGCTTTAAAGAAAAAATTCCTAATATTCTTCCTCTCAAAGGTCATAATGTTATAGCACGGCAGAGAAAGTAGGATTTCCAACAGAGATATCCATTTAAGTGACAAAGACACGTAAACAATCCTGTATTATTTGTCAGGGGCTATCTGGTGAGACAGGGAACTCTGTCTGCCTGGGAGGCACCGTCTCCTCAAACGAGGACTCCTGCATAATCCATCTTTAAGGGTGAAAAAAGAGGAAGTTCAAAAAGTACTTAAAAGCTATTTAAAAGAAAATATAAGGAAAAAAATGAGACGTTACAAGAGTAAATACTCTTAATTTATGTAAAATTATTTGTGCCATAAAAAAAAACTTAAGCAGCACCAAAAAAGCAGCCTGATTTGCATGAGGAGGTCTACACCTGGCTTGAAATCAAGGAATCGTCATCTAGTCCTTCTCTAAATTTTAAATAGAAACTCTTCATTTTTCCTCCATGTGTGATGGTGTCCAAGTTTTGTTGCTGTACATGGGCTCTGCCAACCTCTGGCTTCGTAACAAAAACCAGTCAAAGCCCTACAGCGAAACTACCCCCGCTCTACAGCGAACCTACCCCCCACAAATGAAGCCGGTCCCGGGAGGTAGAGAGCAGGGCGGCTACTAACCAGCAACCACCAGACGGTCCCCTCAAATGGACCCAGCCCACACCACACGCTAACCCTGTAAGACACGCACTGGTAGTGCCACTTCCGTTTTATAAACTGGGAAACTGAGACTCAGGAGTTAAACTATAAAAGGATGGGACCCCAGGCCAAACCCAGGTCTCTCTCTTCCCCCAGACCTGTGCCCTTCCGTGGCAGCTGACAGCTCACTTTCCAGTGGGTGGAATTCAGGTGAAGCTCCAAACGGCACCCACAAGTCCTAGCAGGTCCCACTGCCCTTGCAAGCGCCTTCTGAAGGGCGCCAGCGGTGGCCTGGCCAGTCCTGCCCTGCCCCAGTCACTGGTGGAGCGTGGTCGCTGGGTGCCAGGCCACGTGCCCCCTCTTGCATGCAGACACGCTAAGTTGGTGGAGTCAGAAGCAGCCAGGGATGTCCTCTCTCTGTTACGTATGTGCGGCAATCTCGTCGCTAAAAGCGCAAATGCCCAGCCACAGTTCACATGTTCCCAATGATGGGCTCGTCCTTTCCTGGGGAGCCGTCCCCCCGGCAGCCAGAGAGTGAGCACAGGCTGCCTCGCACGGCAACAAACCTTCCCCGGGACGGCCCCCCCTGCAGCCTCGCATGTAAAGAATGCAATTCCGCCCCTTTGGGGAGCAGCCTTCCCAGTGGCTGGGCAGCAGCATGCTCCCACGACCTCTTCTAGGTCCTCAGACGCTGATGCTGCCCCGTCCCCATCTGAGGCATGTCACCTGGTGCTGCTCGAATGCACAGCAGCCCCGACAGCCTGTGCCCAGGTTGGGGGGCAGTGACAGCACAGGGAGCGCCAGGTGCTACCTGAACTGTTCCGGACACGGCATCTCCACCAACAAAGCTCCAGGCGACTCTGTTGTAATAGCTGCATCACACTTCTGGCTAGTGAGCTGCTCCAATCCTTGATTTTGCTCTCCTGCTTGTAGGAACGAACGGGGCAAAGACCATGGAGACCTTGTTTTTTGATGCTGGCTGAGGTGCAAGGAAACAGACGCCCCTCTGGAAGAAAACCTGGCAACTACGATTAAAAACATCTGTATGCAGGGCATTGCCACTGACCCTGTGACTTCACTTGTAGGAAGTTATTTCAAGGAAGTCACGAAGGACGTACGAAGTTTCACTGCTGAGGACCCTGGCTGGACACCCTCCATGCGTCTGACAACGCAGGGTAAGTAAGTCTGTGAGCTCATGGTTCTGGACGAGTGGCTGTCACTCATTAACGACGCAGTCAGAGACACTAGTGTGACAAAGTGTTTGTGACCCATTGCCCCAGGAAGGAACAGGCAAGCACAGCGCGGTGCCACACCAGTAAAGAGGTCGACGTACGCAGCTCACAGGGGCGGCCATCCTGAGGCGTCTCAGGAGGAAGAGGGAGCAGGCAGCTGCCCCCAACAGACGTGGGGAGGACCCCGAGGGGCTGCTGGGAGAGGCGCGGGGGTGAGCGCCTGTCTCAGCGGATCCCCCAAATCCTCCACAATGCTCCTCGCCTAGCGAGCGGCTTGGGTATTTCTTGCAAGAATTCATGAAAACAGTGAACTCTGAGTGCAGGATAAGACTCGGAGGTGTAAGCAGGCGGGCCAAAAGGCTCAGGATCTGCTTTTCAAAATGAGAAAAGCAGCAGCCCTGGCCAGGCGGCTCAGCTGGTTGGAGCAGTGTCCCAACAGCAGGAGGGCGGGGGTTCAATCCCTGGTCAGGGTGTGTGTGTGTGTGGAGGGGGTGGGGGGCAGCCGATCAACATTCCTCTCTCACCTTGATGTCTGTCTGTCTCCAGCCCCCACCCCCGAGGCACAGGGGCCAGTGCGCCGTGCACACGCTCAGAGAGAGTCTACAGGAGCACCCGTGGGTAGGCGCAGTGGCCACCTTTGGGTGGTAGAGTCATGTGTGACTGTAATTTTCTTATGTTGGTTTATCTGAACTTCTTGAAGGTTCTACAATCAACACGCTGCCTGCTTTTAGAAAGATGCTTCCCCGAGGACACTCAGAGCCCGTTACTTTGTAACGGCAACACTCGTGAGGATGGGCCACGTGACGGGGTCACGTCAGCCCCAGGGAGGCAGCTGGGGCAGGGCTGTCACGCAGCGCCACCCGGACAACGTGGCTCGAAGAGGACACGGTGCAGAGAGACACAGTGGAAGAGTGTTCAGCCCCAACAAGGGAGGACACTCGGACACATGCTACCACGTGGGCGAACCTTGAGGAGATTGTGCTAAGCAAACCAGTCAGGAGAGGACAAACACTGGACGATCCTGCTGACGGAAGACACCCAGGAGCCCAGTGCAGACACAGAAACTAGGAGGGCGGGTGCCGGGGGCTGGGGAAGGGGGATGGGGAGCTAGTCTTTAGTGGGGACAGAGGTTCAGTTTGGGAAGATGGAAAAGTTCCAGAGACGGGCGAGGGGGATGGCTGCAGGACAATGTGAACGGACGTAACGCTACGGAACCGGACCCGTAAAAAGCAGTTAAAACGGTACATTTCATGGTACGTGAGTTTTGCCACAATTGAAAACCGCAGTGCACAGTGCCGGGACCCACCAGGCCCTCAGGAGGGGCCAAGGTCAGGGCAGCGTCGTTGCTCTGGTTCCGACTCCGCGGCAGCAATGACAGACGTGCAAGTGCGTCGCCTCTGCCTTTGGGCAGGGTGGGGGTGGGGGTGGGGGCGGGGCTGGGGGGATGGACGCAGAGAAGTGAAACCGCTGCCCTTAGCTTCAGAGGCAGTTCACACCTGGGCGTTCGGCTCATTCCATTTCATTCATCTTCAGTGGACACGAGCAGGGCCCATTTTGAGCAATCAAGAGTCCCTGGTAACGAAGCAGCAGTGGGCCAGGGAGGGGTGGGGCACAGACACAGCGAGGGATGGGAGGGGCCTTTGGACTCTCCTTTCTCCACTTCGGCCCTACCCGCCCTGCAGGTGTCTCTCCGAGGCCTCGCCTCCTTCACGGGGTTACTGACGAACCAAGAACGACACTCAGGCTTCCTGAAGGTGAAAAGCAGACCTGCTCCAAGGCCACGTCGTCTGGCGGTACCTCCACAAAGGCAGGCTCCGTCCACTGGCCTCTGTGTCCCTCCTGGCCCTCCTGCACTGTCAGGCATCCCCCCTCCCCGCTGGTCCCACCCTCAGGTCAGAGGCTCCAAGGAGAGAGAGGACAGAGGTGGGAGGAGAAGTGCTGAGAGAAGGTAATGGTTTCTCCCTAACCAGGAAAAAGCTGATAAAATTCATCTCCATCCAATAGATTAAAAAAAAAAGATGAATAAATTCTCTGTGTGAAACAACACTTTGAAAATCAACACGGTAAAAAATCCAGTGGTTCCAAGCCATGGAATCTCAGGGCAAAAGTGTCCACCCTGGACCTGAACTTGGGCACGAGGGGTGGAACACACAGACATAGCCTAACCCCGTCCGGAAGACAGGAGGAGTGGCGGCTTGGATCTGGGAAGAGAGAGCGAAAGAAAACACATATGGAGAGTTCAACGACAGAACCAAGGCTCTCAGGGCCAGGAGGGGTCACTGCGTCACAGGCAAGGAAGATAACACTGCACATGCAGGCCGGCTTCACCAAGGCTGAGAGCCCTGTCCCCGGTCCCCAAGCCCTGTGCTGCTCAAGGACCCGCTCTCATTCCAGCTCCTCTGCTCCAGGATGTTGGAAATGGGAGGGAAACTGGGAAGAGGATGTGGGGTGTGCTATCCTGACAGGTTCAGGAGCTCAAGAGTCTTGCAGCTCCTCCTTGACTCCTAGACAGCAGCATCCCTAGAAGAATAGGCCCAACTGCTGAGCTGCTCCGTCCCTAAGAGAGTGACCACAGCCTTCTGGAAGCCCACCTGGAAGGAGAGGACCACACCTCCTCCTCCCCTCACTCAGTTTGCTGAGAACTATCCAGCTGCCGAACTGCTGCAACCCAGCCGAGGCCCAGTTCTGTGAGGGGAAACTTCGGGTTCACTAAGTGACCCCTGAACTCAGGGAGCTTCGAGAGAGCTCCCGGCCAACACGACCCAGGGGGAGGATGGAGCACATCACCACGCACGCACGCCTGGTCGCTCCCAGCAGCAAGAGGGCCCAGGGAAGAGGGGGAAAGGTCGCTGAGCAGACTTCTCACCCCAGCTCTGGGCCTTCCTTCACGGGCGGGGTTTCGACTAAAGAACCAGGCAAGAAACCCAGGTCTCCTGAGGGCAAACCCAGAATCTGGGCTGCTTATCAATTCCGTGACCACTGCCCACACCTGCAGTTCTGCCCCCGCATGCTGCCCACGAAGCCCCTCCGGCAGAACGTGGCCTGGGCACCCCGTGCCCGGGGAGCCCACTGCCCAGCGTGGACGACCGAGCTCCCGGCGCAGGACGAGGGCCAGGACCCCGGCCCCCGTCTGTGCCAGCCCCGCTGCTGGTCTGCTCCATCGATGTTCTGGATCCCACCCCCAACTAGGGTGGCCTAGGATGAGCAACCCAGTCCGAATGGTGGTCTGGGCGCCTGTGGTCCCGGCCCAGCCAAGAACAGTGGTCTCCAAGGCGGGGCCACATAGAGACCGTCTTCTGGGTACAGGAGGAAGAGACATCTTCAAGTATCTCCCCTAACCCCTTAGGACATCTTGTTTAAGATGTGCTTCAGGGTGCATCAACAGACCACCAGTAGGGTGCTGTGTGGATAGCTCGTGAGTGAGTACTGCAACATGCATGGGGGGAGGTGGTCTCTCTTCAGGATGATTCTGCGCACAGAGCATCTGAACAAAACAGCTGGAGGCCTGGGCACCAGTGCCGCCTGGGACCCGGCGCCGCCATCTGTCGGCGGGTTTGCAGCCACACAGGAAGATGCCCGGCTCCCGTGCCCGGCTCCCGTGCTCGGCTCGGTGTCGCCGCCTCCTGCCCGCCAGTCCGCTGCTGCCAGACTCCCACCCCCAGAACACGGGCTGCCACCAAGCCGCTGGGCAGCCGGGCAGCCTGCTTACTCAGTAGAAAGGGTTGTGCCTGGCGGTTACTTGCCAACCACAAATTTCTGGTTGTGTCCATCATTCTTGGGGAAAATACATTTCTTGACCATAACAAAATAATTTCTAAAGGAAAAGAAAAATCATGTGCATGCTGGTTTGGTAAGAAAAAAAAAGGTTCTCTCTCTCTCTCTCTCTCTCTCTCTCTCTCTCTCACACACACACACACACACACACAAAGTCCTTTAGAAAATAAAGGGATACAGTTCCTGAATCAAAAGTAGTAACTCAAAAAAAGAGAATAATCAGTACATTCCTAGCTCTTTGAAGATAAGAAAAGCAACTTCACAACAGTGAAGAATATGAAAGCCAAGGTCAACTTCACACTCAATTGATTTTAACTGGTGGATGACTATTAACAGTCACACCTGGTATAAGCCTTGACGATGGCCTATCCCTCCCTCTGCACATGTGACTGAGAACCCACCAGAACACTTTTTAATAGAAGACAACCCACAGGAAGTCTCCCATTAATCCACCCAGCAGAAGTAGATCCTATTATGATAGTAAAGAAATGCGTATCAGCTAACTGCTCTATTGGGGCTCCCCACTAGGGGGAAGGTGGGGGGGGCAATGCCTGTTTTCCACAGGAAGGAGCTGTGGGGCTCAGGGCCCCCTGACTCGCTGGGAGCCAGGGAAGAAGTGTGGGACAAACTCACAGACATCTGACGCTCTCCCTCTCCCTCGCCCTCTGCACCGAGTCTAGTGCAGCAGGGACAAGGGGCAGGGCACAGACAAGGGGGGCCTGGACTCCCTGGGGTGGTGCTCGTCCAACCCAGTAGGAAACACAAATACACAAACTCTTTGCCACCATTAAAGCAAACACTCCATGAACCGACTTCCCATCTCCAGTCCAGCACGTGAGAAGGTTGGAAGTCATCCCTCCATTGGAGCAACAAGGAAAACACAGAACGAGCGGACACATCCACCGCTCGCTCTCCTTAGATCCCTGGGAGAAGCAAGGTCAGAGGGCAAACTGCAGCTCCCAAACCCCCGGAGACCCATGGACGACAACAGAGAACCACGGCGTGCCCGAGCAGCCACCCGTGTGGGAACCGGCGTCCAGGCGATGAGACCTCAGCTGTGGCAGAGGAAGTGCCGGGGCTTCACTGTGGGCAAGTCTCGGAAGCCAAAACTGCAGGGGCGGCACACCGGCGAGTGTCACCTCCAGGAGCTCGGCCAGGCTTCTCCCAATGAGGACGGACCCCTCTGGCTCCCGCGGGCAGCGGGGCGAAGGGGCCATTTTGGAATAGACTAGACATTCTGTTCTCAACAAGGCCTGCCCTCAGGAGAAATGATTTCATGGCAGCCTAAGCAGCCTGCAGGCAGGGAAGCAGCCAACTACCGCCTGCCCTAGCCTTCTCCACTGGGGAAGGGGAACACCCAGTTCCAGCTGGCTCTGGCCTTCCCGTCCCGCCTGAGTGGGAGAAGCACTGGGCCACATTTGGGAGGGGCAGAGCCTGAGGGTAGAACCTCACTAAAGAGAGCGACCACCCTGTAACTACAAAGTGCTTCCCTCCCCCCACATCACTGAAGGCCTGTTTACCGGAGTTCCTTGCCCTCTGCACATTGTATCTGGCTTGTCGGAGAAAAATCACAAGACATGCTAAAATGCAAAAAAACAACACAGCATAAAGAGACAAAGCCACATCAAAGGCAGATTCAGTTACATCAGGGATGCTGGAGTTACCACACTAGGAATTTCAAACAACTGTGGTTAGTATGTTAAGGGCTCCAGTGGGGGAAGTAGATAAGATGGAAGAGCCACGGGCTAATGTAAGCAGACAGATGAAATGTCTAAGAAAGACTCATAAAGAAATGCAGAGATTAAAAACACAAAGCAGAAATGCAGAACGCCTCTGATGGACTCGTCAGCAGACGGGCATGATGGCTGGAAGAATCTCTCCACGTAAGGAGAGACAAACAGAACCGCCCACACTGAAAAGCAAAGATAAAAAAGGACTGGGGGAGACAAACAAAACAGATATCCAAGAACTGCTGGACAATGACTAAAGGTGTAACGTGTGTGTTAATGGGAAGGCCAGAAGGAGAAGAAAGAACTTCACAGAAGAAACATTTACTCAGTGACAATGACTGAACTGAGATGACCTCAGATGAATGCCGGGCCCAAAACCACAGACTCGCAAGCTCGGGGAACACCAAGCAGGAGAAATGCCACAAAGAAAACCCAGAAAACAAAACACAACCCCTAGGCATAGAATAGTCAAACTGCAGAGAATTGGTGATAAAGAAAAATATCTTGAAAGAAGACAAAAAGAAAAATGAGCTCTAGAAAAACAAAGATAAGAATTACCTCCAGCTTCTCAGGAATGAGAACAGAGGGCCATGAAGTTAATCTAAAGTATTGAGAGAAAAAAATTGCCAACCTGAGTTCTGTAGCCTACGAAATTAATCTTCCAAAGTGAAGAAGAAATAAAGACTTTCTCAGACAACAAAAATTGAAGGAATCTGTTGCTAGTAGGCCTGGGTTGCAAAAAAAAAAAAAAAAATGTTCAAAGAAGCTCCTCAGAGAGAAGGAAAATGATACAGGTCAGAAACAGATCTCCACAAAGAAAGAAGGAACATCAGAGAAGAAATGAAGGTAGAATAATAACTTTGACTGTTCTTATTCTTAATTGTTCTAACAGCAGCTTGTTCAAAAGAGTAGCAAAATGCACTTGCTTACGTGCGCTTACACGTTATTACGAAGTGTGTGTATCTGTCCAGTGTACGACAGCAACAGTACAGAAGATGGGAGGGAGAAATTCACTATATTTTGTAAGAAGATACTTGTGCTATGAAGCAAGATAGTGTTTGTTATTTGGAGTTAGGTTTGGATTATTTCTAAAGGTATATTGTAAACTCTAGGGCAACCACTAAAAAAAGTAAAAAAAGAAGAGAGAAAAATTAAATCATATAAAATAGTCAATTAAAACTACAAAAGGCAGAAAAACATAGACATAAAAAAGAAAAGAGAACAAGGGCAAGAAATGGAAAAAAACATGTTAGATTATATCAATATATACATACAATTATATCAATTATATCAATTATATCAATTATATCAATTGATATACATCAATTTTAATCTACAATTATATCAATTAGATCAATTTTAATCTACAATTATATCAATAATCACTTTAAATGTCAATGGTCTAAATGTGCCAATTAAAAGACAGGGGTTGTCAGAGAGGATCAAAACAAAATGAAACAAAAGACCCCTAACTTTGTTGTCTATAAGAAATCTACTTTAAATATAAAGACAAATATAGATCAAAAGTAAAGAGATGAAGCAAGAGACACCATTCTGATACTAATCAAAAGACAACAGGACAGCTCTATTAACTTCAGAGCAGACTCCAGATCCAGAAAAGTTATCAGAGATAGAGAAAGGCAATGCACAGGGATGAAAAGGTCATTTCTCCAAGATGACATAATGACCTTTAATGTGCAGGCGCCTAACAACAGAGCATCAAAGTACGTGAGACAAAACTAAAAGAACTGCAAGAAAAAAACAGAGGAAGCCACCACCACAGATTTCAACACTCCTCTAGTAGAAATGGACAAATCCAGAAGGCAAAAAACTCGGTAAAGCGTAGTGGAACTAGACACCACCATCGATCAGCTGGGTACAACGGCATCTATAGACCACCGCATCCAACAAGAGCAGAAGGCACATTCTTCTCAGGCTCACATGGAACATTCACCAAAAGGGACCACATTCTGAACCATAAGACACACCTTAACAAATTTAAAAGAACAGAAATCATGTAATATCTGCTCTCAGGCTACAGTGAAACTATACACAAATAACAGAAAGATGGCTGGAAAACCCCCAAATATCTTACAGAGATGAAACAACAAACACACTTCTAAACAATACATGGGTCAAGGAACAAATCTCAAGTGAAATAAGATCACATTTTGAACTAAATGAAGATAAAAATACAACTTATCAAAATGTGTATAATTCAGTGAAAGCAGGGCTTGGAGAAAACCTACAAACCTGAGAATAAGAAAAGAAAATAGATCTAAAATCAAACATCCACTTCCACCTCAGGAAAGAAGAAAAAGAGTAGATTAAATTTCAAGTAAGCAGAAGAAAAGAAATAATAAAAATTAGAGCAGATAGCTGAGAAATAGATAAAACAGAATAGGAAAAAAAGTTGACTCTTTGAAAAGACCAATAAAATCAAGAAGCTTCTAGGGAGACTCAGAGAAGAGAAAGAACGCAAATTACAAATACCGGAAAGGAAATAAGGAGTCGTGACAGAGCCCACGGTCATTCCAAGGAGAATAAAGAGACAGTGTGGATCTCTCTCTGCCTAAATTTGATAACCTAGATGAATGGACAGAATCTACCAAAACTCAGCAAGATCAAATAGATTATTTCAACAGGCCTGTATCTGTTAAAGAAATTGGGTCAATACTTATTAACTTTCCGAACAGAAAGCATCAGGCCCAGATGGGTTCATTGGTGAATTCTACCAAATATTTAAGAAAGAAATTATACTAATTCTCTACAATCTCTTCCAGAAAGCAGAGGGAATACTTCCCAACTTATTCTATGAGGCCAGTATTACCCTAAAATAGAACAAGGCAAAGACATTACAAGAAAACAAAACTTCAGAAATAAACTGAGTCATTTTTTATCACTTAAAAAAAAAAAGAAAACTACAACCAATACCTCTTATGAATACAGATGCAAAAATCTCCAACCAAATATCAGCAAATAAAATTCAACAATATATAAAAACAACTATATACCATGACCAAGTAGGACTATCCCAGGTATGTAAGGCTTGTTCAACAAACAAAAATCAATGAATGGAATCCATCATATTCATAGATACGGATGAAGCGTTTGACAAAATCCAACACCCATTCATAATAAAAACTCACAGAAACCAGAAACAGAGGGGAAACAAATTCAACTTGATAAAAAAACATCTACAGGAAACCTACAATCAACATCACAGCTAATGGTGGAAACTAGAGCTCTGATCAGGAACTGGGTGAGCATGACCTCTCCCAGCACTCCTCCTCCACCGCGCACTAGAAGTCCTAGCCCATGCACTAAGACAAGAAAAGCCAAGGTGTAACACAGATGGAGAAGAAAGAAGTAAAACTGTCTTTGCTCACAGATGACATGACTGTTCACGTAGAAAATCTGAAAAAAATCAACAAAAAACTCCTGACCAATAAGTAATTATGACAAGAGTAAAGGAAACAAGGTTATTATACAAAAGCCAATTGCTCTCCTATATACGAACAATGAACAAGTGGATTTTGACATTAAAAACACAATACCATTTCCATTAGCATCCCCCAAATGAGATACTTTGGTATAAATCTAACAAAATAGGCATAGAATTTATATGCGCAAAACTATAAAACTGATGAATAAACTGTAAAAGAACTAAATAAATGGAGTGATATTAAAGACTCAATATTGTCAAGATGTTAGTTCTTACCAGCTGGATCTTTAGATTCAACACAATCCAAATCAAAAGCCCAGTAAGTGACTTTGTGGGTATCAAACTCGCTGATTCTGAAGTTGATACAGAAGGGCAAAGAACCTAGAACAGCCAACACAACACTGAAGGGGAAGGAGGAAGTGGGAGAACTGGCACTCCCCAACTTTAAGACTTAACAGGAAGGCAGAGTAATCAAAGCAGTGCAATACTGGGGAAAGACAGAAAAAACAAACCTGTGGAATAGAATAAGAGGGCCTGGACATAGACCCCCATAAACAGGGTCAGCTGATCTTTGACAAAGGAGCAAAGACAGTATTTTCAACAAATGGTACTGAAACAGGTGAACACCCATGTGCAAAACAAAACAAAAACAAAAACAAATCCAAAAACCAAACCAAAACTCAGAATGTAGAAACAGACCTTAACACTCTTCTCAAAATTAACTCAAAAAGGTCACAGACCTAAAATTATGGAATGTAAAATTGTGAAGCTCCTAGAAGATAACAAAGGGAAAAATCTAGGGGACCTTGGTTATAGGGATGACTTTTTAAATACAATTATCAAAGGCAACATCCATGAAAGAACTGATAAGCTGAACTTTATTCAAATTAAAATTCTAGCCCTGGCAGGTGTGGCTCAGTGGAATGAGCACTGGCCTGCAAACCGAGAGGCCACCGGTTCGATTCTGGTCAGGGCACAGGCCTGGGTTGTGGGCCAGGTCCCCGCTTGGGGGTGTGTGAGAGGCAACTGATTAATGTTTCTCTCCTTCTCTTTCTCCCTCCCTTCCCTTCTCTCTAAAAATAAACAAACAAAATCTTTTAAAATAAATTTAAAATTGTATGCTCTGGGGAAGACACTGTCAGGAGAATGAGAAGATCAGCCACAGACTGAGAGAACATATTTGCAAACAGTGTATCTGATAAGGAGCTGTTGCCCAAAATATACACAGAACTCTTAAAACTCAACGGTGAGAAGGTAAACAACCCAATTACAAAATGCGCCAAGGCCTGAAAACACACCTTTCCAAAGAAGATACACATATGGCAGACAGACACATGAAAATGTGCTCCACATCCTATGTCATCAGGGAAATGCAAATTAGAACAATGAGGTACACCACTGCTTCTGACCTATCAGAACAGCCAAAATCAAAAGCACTGCTAGCACCAAGGGCTGCTGGGGGCGTGCAGCGAGGGGAGCTCTCATTCACTGCTGTGGGAGTACAAAACCGTGCAGCCACTTTCGAAAGACACTTTGGTGGTTTCCTACAGAAACAAACACATCCCTACACCATGACCCAGCTGTCACAGTCCCTGGCATTTACCCAGATGAACCGAAAATGCGTGTCCACACCAAAACCTGCATGCAGATGTCCACAGCAGCTTTATCCACAACTGCCAAAGCTTGGAAGCAACCGATCAGATGTCCTTTAGTTGTTGAACGGATAAATAAATCATGGAACACCAGACCACACAGTGCTATCCTGCGATAAACGAAACACGCTACCTGGCCATGAAAAGACACAGAGGAACCTCCCGTGCAGATTACTAAGTGAGAGAAGCCAGTCTGAAGAGGCTGCACAGGCTGTGTGATTCCGACTCTGGGGCATTCGGGAAAAGGAAAAGAACACGGAGACCGTGAAAGGGCTGGTGGTCGCCAGGAGGGCGGAGGGGGGTGTGTGACCAGGCAGAGAGCACAGAGGGCTCCTAGAGCAGTGCAACTGCTCTGAATGACCCTGGAACAGTGGATCCCTGCCACTGAAGATACCACAGCAAGGGTGTGCCCCAATGTAAACTACAGACTCGGGGTGATCGTGATACAGCAATGTTGGTTCAACGTGAACAAGTGCACCCCTCTGGTGGGGGATGGTGGGGAGGCTGAAATCTCTGTACTTTCTGCTCGATTTTGCTGCAAACCTAAAACCGCTCTGAAAAACAAAGTCTCTTAAAAAAAAACTGTGAACCGATACATGCCATCTTGTGTTTTCTATTTCATTCTACTTTCTCTCTCAGCAAATTCTGGTCACCTCCCAGCAAACGTGCTCCACCACCTGCTACGGGGCCCAAAGGATGTCGGCAAAACGCCGCTCTCGGGCCGTGCCCCATCCGCCCTGTGACGTCCATCCTCCGCCCCGCTGCCCCCGGCTCCAAAGGCCATGCTGAGCTCATCCACAGTCGGCGGCCGGCCGTGGCTCCCCACCGCCAGCCACCAGCTCTAGACGGACCGGGCGCCCGCGGGCGGGCGGCTGTCGTACCTGGAGGGAGGGTCTCCACGCTCTGAGCTTTCTCGTCCCCGTGGCTGTGGTGCAGGTCTTTCTTCTTAATCGGGTCGATCTCGTTCCAGTCCTCCTGGGGGAGCAGAGACACCACTGAATGAGGTGACGGGTTCTTCAAGCACACTTTCATTCACCAGTTCAACCAACACCGCGTCTCAGATGCCCCTAAGTCCCGGGGATGCAAGGATGAGTGACAGAGAAGAATTCCCATCTCCGGGACCCGCCTCGGAGAACCTCTCAGGTGGCAGAGGTGCAAGGGGGGAAAAGTGTGGGCATGGCTTTTTCTAAGGGAGGATTTGCATTTCTCTCTTCATTTTATAACTGCGTTGCGCACCTACGGGGAAGAAACGCGCCGGAAACTCCCAGGGGTCTGAGGATCTGTGAGACTGGGGAAGGGAGATAGGGAAAGTGGGTTAAATACAGGAATTTAACAGTGCTTAAATTAAAGCCATTAAGATCCGGACAGCTCTCCAGGCATCTTAGGTGGTTGAAGGACACCCTAGGACCTGATGGTCCCTAAGGGCCCTCCTCAGAGGTTGTTAAATGATTTGCTTCGTTCCACAGAACGACACATCAGTGGAGGGAGGGGGAGAGAGCCACGGAGCTCTTCCGAGGGCTTACTCTAATAGCACTGCCAATGGAACAGAGCTGCAAATTAAGGGCTTAATGTGAAACCAGAATAAGACGGAAGCTCTAGCAGAATTTATTCAGCTCATCTGCGCAAACAATTTACTCTAATCTATCAACATTAAATCAAAGTAAGTAACAACTACATGGCCACAGAGCTAAATGCATTTTTCAATCACCTGCAATCTGATTCCCGTGAGTAACATGAGAAGGGTTTCTGTATAGAACCCAAATCCGAAATGCCCCGTGGGCGGTGATTCACCCTCGCGGACTCCTGTGAACCACGTGCTGTCCGCCCGCCGTTCCCCGGGGTGGACAGATGCTTCTGGGACAGCCTGCAGCGTGACGGCGTCCCAGGGCAGACCCGGCCCGAGCAGCGTGGGCGCTCCTGCCTGACCAGCAGGGACCTTGTGCTGTGCACAAGCTGACCCCAGGGGACTGACTTCTGGGCTCTTGAAAGTGTAAAGTGAAAGCTGCGAGAAGGGAAGGCCTTGGGGCTGGGCCAGATTGCACGTTATCCCCAGAGGCAACGGGCTCTGCTGGTAGTCTGCATTTTTACTCGAAAGGCACAGCAACGGAAGAGGAGCTGGGCCCAGGCTGGCGTGCTCTGGAGGCCAGCGCATCCTGCCGTGCCGGGTCCGCCCGTCAGGGCCGCAAGGAAATGCCGGGCGGGCACCCACTGCACCCCGACTCTACTGCAGACCGGGGGCTGGGGAGAGGGACCCCGGTGGTCCTAGCCGCACCCGTCGTCACAAGGCCGCGCTCAGGCCTTGGAGCGCCCCAAGTACTGAGACATGTGAAGCTCTATCCTACAGCATAATATCAGCATTAAAATTCATCTGCATCCCGACTAAAACGCTTTGGCTGCAAAAAAGTATAAAAAATATTTATGATTTGGCTTTTGAGATTCTATGGTTATAAATAAACTTCCAATTTACTTTCGCAACGATTTTGCGGCAACCTTGGCACATGCGTGGAGGGAGAGAATCTCACCTAGCAGCTGCCTGACGGTATTAGGAAATACGTGTGAATCCGACATTCAGCAAGTAGTGAGGGTGCCAGCGTCTCACTGTGTGGGTTGTTAACGAAGCATTATTAACTTTTATTCTGTAACATTTTGTGGCTAGTATCTTTTGTTTGTAGGCACTTGCCTTACAACATACATTGCCTAATGGACCAAAGCATTTAACCTTGTACTTGAAAAAGCTTGAAAGCGCACCTTGCTGGCGGGGGCGGGGGTGCCCATGACTTTGGTCTTGTTTTCTCCATGTGGGAATCCAGGCATCCTCTGTAGCATTCACCACATCAACAGCGGCAATGACGTTTTATCGGAAATGTTTCCCCCTGACAAACAAGACTGACTGGTCCATACATGACATTCCTCCACCCCCTGGTCCCTGCCAATCCACCACACCCACCACACAGCCCTGGCAGAGGCTGCGTCTGCTGGAGCACCTGTGTCTGCTGGGGCACCGCATCGTCGCCAGCAGGTGGAACGATGCTCAGTGCCATTTACGGGCACCTGCCGTGCGCCAGGCACTGTACACTCACAGCCTCTCCTCCCTCCGGCAGACCTGGCCCTCCCTAACTCCTGCTTCGCTCTGCAGACACAGATCGTCAGAGCAGCTACGCTCCGAGGACCGTGTTGACTACCTGTCCCTAGAGCAAAATGAAGCCCATGACGACGAGGGGGAACAAGGAAAGTAGGGGCCACCTTGGCCCCTGCCCGACACCTGCACAGCATGACGAGGGGCCAAGCCCCACGGCGGACACGGATCTTCCTCACGGAGCTGTTGCCGCCCGGCTTCACAGACGAGGAGGCCGAGGCAACACGAGTACATAATAAGCCCAGACCCGAACCCCAGGGAATCGGTACTGGGGTCCACAGTATCAATCATTCTACCGTGCTGCCTTCAGCTAAGACAGCACCCCCGCCCCCCTGACCAACCTGACAGCCAAGGTCAAACAGCGCACTAACTGCCACCTCGATGGCCGATCGCAGCACGTGCCTGAGAGCACAGGATGACTGGCGGGATCACAGGCTGAGACAGTGCCCACCCACGTATGACTCACACCCTTCTACAGCTTCCAGACACTTGTCATTTTCCGCTCCCTCTGTCACCCCCAGCCTTTGCTGGACAGCAGGAAAGTCCCTGGAGATACGGTGGGGACCGGGCAGCTTCGTCTTGGTGGGATGTGCACAGCCAGGCTCAGACGAGTGCTGGACAACGACGGTGCAGGGAGCCAGCAAGAGCGTGGGGAAGTCCGTGCCTGGGGAGCGACACCTCAGTACAGGCCCGAGAGAGTCAAGGACTGAGCTGGCCATGAGACATGATGGGGGATGGGTGAGGAGAGGACGGTCCCAGATGGAGGGAAAGAAGGGAAGGAAGACACGGGAAGCCATGCTTCCCGGGAAGTGGCAACATAGCCTGAGACTTGAGACCTGTGTTCTAGAAACATCCCTCTGGCTGTGCTACAGGGAGCAGGCATGGGGGGCAGGGAGCAAGAGAGAGGCCAGAGACCATGATGGCAAGGCAGCAAGGGAACGTGGGCTCAAAGTCCTAGGGAAGCAGACAGGGGACAGGCAGATCTGTGTGTGTGTCAGGGGTGGGGGTGATGGAGGAAGAGGGTCGGACAGAGGAAGGAAGGGAGGAAGAGAGGGAGGGGAGACAGCAGGCAGATGGTGTGGACATTTCATAGATGGGAAAGTTATTCACCAATAAAAGTGTGGGAAGGTGGTCTCAGTGGGGTAAGGAGTGGCACCCAAGAGACAAGACAAATTGTTCTGGAAATGTTGAGGCTGCCGTAGGACACCAGGAGGAGGTACCTGGGAAGCAGGTGGAGGCCCACGCCTGGAGTTCTGGGAAGGCAGGAGGCAATCATAGGTACTGGTGAGCGCGAGAGAGACCAGGCAGGCTGTGAGCCCACAGAACAGGGTCCAGGGGCCGGGGTAACGCCAACATTTAAGGGACAAGCAGGACACAAGGCATGTTGGGGAGAGCCCTGGCCCAGGAGCCAGAGCCCTGGGTCCCAGCCGTGGCTGTGCCAGTGACCGCTGGGGCCTGAGCAAACTGCCTGACCTCCCCGTCGTGGGCACCGGGCTCTGGCCTCGAGCGCCCCGCCTGCCCGAGCACGGGGGGCGTGGCCGGTGCACTCAGCCAGCACCTCACTGCCGTTTCTGTCCGGCTCACAAACGTCCGGGATCCAAACGCACTCCAGGTCCTTGGAAGGCAGGAGAAGTGTCACCTTTCTTTTGTATCCCAATAGCAAAAACCAACCAAACAAACAAACAACTCCCCAGACTGATTTTCCTGCCTCCGCTGCCCACACTGCGGGGGCAGCTTGTCATTAGGACAGCCCCCACCCCCAACATTTACACACATTTCCAGACTTCGCAGCAGTGGGGGCTCCGTTTACAATGGAAACGCACAGAACAAAAATGCAGGGAGCAGGCTCTGCCCAGTGGCACCCGGGGTGCCACCAACTGATGCGTCTGTTTTCTCCCCATTACAGGACGCCAGGGGCAGGCTCTCTTCTCGGTGACGAGTGTCAGCTGCGGCGACTGAGCAGTAATGGTGCGGTTTGAAGGTGGGTCAAAAGTCGCAGTGGATTCAAAGCCACTGATCCGGTGCGCACACTGCTGTTCCCGGGACGGCAACCCAGCTCTGCGTTGCTTCTCCTGCCTGGAGGGAGGGAGGCTGCCTGGACCCACAGTGACCGGCCCAGAGAACAAGGCCTCAGACAGACAGACACAGACAAGGCGGGATCAGTGTTCTGCCTGCGAGCCACATGGTCAGGGCGACTGAACCAGGGGTCCCAGACTCTGCCCACCAGATCAGGCCAGGCGGGGCCCTGGCTGGCTGGCTCAGTGGGCTGGAGCATCGTCCCTGTACCCCGAATTTCGCAGGTTCGATCCCCGCTTGAGGTGTGTATAGGAGGCAAGGGATCAATATTTCTCTCTCACATTGATGTTTCTCTCTCTCTCTCTCAAATCAATAAAAACGTATCTTCAGGTGAGGCACACAGAGTGGAGGGTGCTGCTGTCCTGCACGCAACCTGGGGAAGGACCCAGGGAGCCTCGCCCGCAGCCTCCAGGCTCCTCTCCCCCTTCAGGCGCTGTTTCAGAGGGTGTCGGCCCCAGGCCCTGTCCCCTGCTCAGCAGCTCACCAAGCTGGCAGTCGTGACCAGAGACCTGGGTCTGCTCAGGGTCCCCCGCCTGAGTGCCCACACTGTCCCCGCGCCAGCAGCGGCCTGTCACCCGAGGCACAGAAGGAATTAAGTCGGGTCTGCGGCGGGATCAGATGGACCTAAATGACTGAGAGACGTCTACTTATCCACTGCAGTTAGACAGGGCCTGTCTCGTTAGCAGCCAAGTTCAGTCTATTTCAAAGCAGATGAAAGAGCAATGACTTTTAATCAAGTGACATTATTTTCAGAAACAGAAACTCCAACGGGTGGGTTTATTGGGTGGTTATGAAAATTAATTAAGTGTAAATACAGGATTAATTATGAAAAGAATATTCCCCATTAGGTTCGCAATACAATCTGTCCCTGCTGCCACGCAAGAATAAATAAGTGCGTCGTGGGCTCGGCTTCGCCAGAGACGGGGCGTCCGTCGCCATGGAGGCCAGGCCATGTCCTGAAGGACGGGGCCGCAGATGCTGCGGCCCGGGTCACAGAACACGGGGGCTGGGGCAGCAGACGAGGACCCGCTGGCTGGGACAGCAGCCCCGAGAGACGGACGGCCGCTGACCTGTCCGGGGCGCCATTCAGTCCAGCCCTGCAGGTCCCCCAGTGTGGGAAGGGACCCCGCGGGCTGTGCTCTCCACGGGTGCAGGACACATTCCGTCAAAACTTAGCAGCTCAACACAACAAACACTATTTATTACCTTGCACAGCTTCCGAGGGTCAGGGGTCTGGGTGGCTCGGGCCCACGGTCCCCAGGAGGCTGCCCCCACCAGGTCTGACCGGGGCCGAGGGGCTGCAGGCGGGGGCCCCAGCTCCGCACCACAGACCTGCCTACAGCATGGCAGTGGGCTCCCCCATAGTAAGTGACCCCAGAGAGGGGGACAGGGAGGGACAGAGGGAGCAAGGAGGACGCCAGGACCCCTTTTGTGTCCTGGTCTTGGAACTCAGACACTGTCAGAGGCAAGTCCCTGTGCCCAGCCACATGCGAGGGGCAGGAAACCCGCGCCCTGTTTGGTGAGGACAGTCAGGGAGCTGGGGAACGTATTCTAAACCCACCACGTGCATCACCGCAGCAAGACAAGGTGGTGGCCAAGAGGAGCCGAGGACATTCCAAGGGCAGACGGGACACCGCTGAACCCGGACGGCTACTCAGTGTGGGGGCTGTGCGGCGACAGGGGTGCAGGGCTGAGTCACGGGAGGGGCGACGAGTCCGTGCAGCCCAACTGGGCCAGCGGTCACTACCGGGGCAGGGTTTCACACTGGGGAATGCCCCCCCGCCCCCAGAACAAACGTGCTCACGCCCACCAGCTAGGGCACACAGAATGCTCGGACACCGCCACCCGCTGACCCGCCGACGGCCGCCCCCACGTGTTGAGCGGCTCACGCTGTATTTGTTAACCGAGGGGAACCAGCACTGTGCAAGGGAAAGACAGACTAAATGGGTTGCTTTCCATCTCCCCGTACTGAAACACAGTGTCTCACTGTTCGGTGACTCCGGCTGACTCGGCCACAGGCTCAGAGGAGGACTCAGTTACCAGAAATGCCACCCGCCGGACGGCTCGACTCCCTTCCCAACAACTGTCTGCTTCCCGCCGCTACTTCCCGACGGTGGCCACTTCGAGAACCACCACCGCCGCAACCAACCCGCGCCCCGACGGGCACGCTCTGCAGGAAAACAGCCGGGGAGCCGGCTCTGCTGGAAAGATGTCATGTAGACGTCCACGGCCCGTTTCTCGAGAGCTGCCGCCACGCGAAGACGCAACGCTAGAACGTCTCCTGGAAGCCACATCGGAGGAGCAGACCTGCCGAGAGGTCGAGGCCTCCTGCGAGCCAGCACCCTCCCGAGACGGTGACGACAGGGGGGCCAGAAGGACCACTCGTTGTCCTAATTCTTCAGGGGGTGTCCCCGCGGGTGGCGCGGGGGACATCCCTAGGTCTTCCCAAGAGAGGATGGAGAAACTGCTGAGACACTACTGTGGCACTATCCGAACTTCCATTTCCTAAGTGGGCTGTGTGACGTAGTAACAAATGGATAAACATAATTTTAACTCACTGGGTCCTGAGGAGATGCCAGAGGGCCAAGGGGAGGCGCCCGTAAGAAGGCTAGTAGGTCACTGGGAACACGGCCAAACTCCCCGTACAACCCAAGCTTGCTCTCTGCAACACAGGTGTCCCCCTGGGCGTTTAGGAAAGAGAGTGGTTCTCTCTGAATGAAGAGCTGCCACAGGAACCAACCAGCTCCTTTGCAGGAAGCGTGCTCTCTTCCCTCCTCAGTGGCACGAGAACGGGAAGGGGACACGGCACGTCCTCGAGACCAGAACACGTGTGGCTCGGTCGCTCAGCTGTTTCTAAACACGCACTTCGTGCAGGGGTGGCAGTGAGAACCTCCTTCCCCCGCCCCCTCCCCGGGTTTCATCACTAGGGGGCTGGGCCAACAAGCTGGAGGTGTGGGGAAAGCCCAGGTGAGCTCCTGAGAGCAACCTCACGACCGCTGTCCAACCCTGACTCAGGTAAGACTGGCAGGATGGGAGGGTTCGTGAATCAGGCCCCGGACAGAGCCCCAAGTGCGGAGCAAGGCAGAAAGGCTTTCTCCGGGCCAGTCCTGCCCCAGCCAACTGCATCAGGCCTCTGGGGAGGGGCCGCCGGGGTGCGTCCCCGCAGCTCCCAGGCAGGCAGGGTTGAGAACCGCTGGCTTCCCCGGCGTCATTTCATGGTCGTGATTCCAATCTGGCTGATGAAGCTCATTGGGAGGGGAGCAAATTTCTACTGTGGGTTCAAAGTCAGTCTGCTTTGTACGTAATCACGTCCTCTCCAATAAAAAATAGATTACGATAAAGGTCAACGCTTCGTTTATTTTACGGGGTACCCTCAGGGAAAAGCGGGCTGGCGGGAAATACCAGGGGGCTGCTCGGTGTTTGGGAGCTGTATCGGCCCCTGGCTTGCACTGAAGTCAGGAGCTGCGATGATAGTGCTGAGTCCCGGTACTGACGTTCCCTCACAGGCAGAGGCCCTAGCGCACCCCCTGCGCACTCACCCCACGGGTGGTCAGCCAGCTGCTCTCCCTTCATGCAGACGCTCGCCACGCAGCCAGGAGAGCCTTGGTCATGGGCTGCTACACGGCAGATCAGTGCTGGTCTATCTCCATCGCCCCAGGCAGCTCAGGCCGCTGTTCTGGGCCTCAGTTTCCCAATGTGGTACACGGAAATGTAAAACCGCCCTCATCCTGGCCCCTGCAGCGACGTGACTGGCAGGGCCCCACCGACCTTTGAGGCTTTTCCGAGTCAGACGCGACTCCCATCATTGAGAACGCTGAACTTGCCTTCCTCCGGGAGGAGGGTCCAGCCGTCACCCCTCTTTGAGTTCTTCTACTCGGGCTACCGAACTTCCTCCTTTCGCCCATAATTATCTCCTTCAGTGACTTTTTAAATTGTATGCATCTGCCACCCCTGTGGTCCTCTTCCCTGAAGCCCAAAACCACAGTCTCACGGTGAGAGCAGACACACCCCAGTGGAGGGACAGGCTACAACACCCCCCGACCAGGGCTCCTCAAGAGTGTCAAGGCCCTCCAACACAAGGCCGAGAAACAGTCACGGCCGAGGGAGCCTGAAGACCCGCTGCCTGAACGGAACGCGGCGTGTGGACGAGGTGTCAGACGAGAAAGCGGGCACTGAGGGGAACGGGCAGGCCCCGAGTCGCCGCCAGCGCGTCAACGCTGGTTCTGTAAACACGACACGCGTCAGGCTGATCTAAGACGTTGGCAGTGGGGAAGCTGGGTGCCAGTCACACCGGAACTCTGTCCTAGGTGTCTACCTTTTTTTTTTCTGGCAATCTGAAACTGACATCTAAAAAAACTAAGTTGTTAAAAAAGTGGAACATAAAACGTAGGCACAGATCTCACTCACAGAGAAGGAGGATGCCTGCCTGCGTGAAACACTCCCGGGCCCAACAGGGAGGTGGCAGCTACGTATTTCCCAGGCGTCCGTCCGTGTTCAGGGGCGATTTTCAGCCATCTCCACTCCCTCTCCCTCTAGGAGTCAGGTGACTCTCTGGATCAATGCTGACTTCGCAACGAGACGCAGGCCCGGGAGCAAGCTATGTCATGCCACCGTCCCCTTTTCCAGAGCAATCGGTCCATCCGGAACCCCTGCGCCCTCGGCAGACGACCAAAGCGGCGGGTGGCCCGGAGCAGGGAGAGCGCGGGCAGCCTGTCTGCATGCAGCTTCTCCTGATTCCTGCTTTGCAATGGGAGTTCATGACACCCGGCGGCTCCTGGGTCAGGTCTAAAGCATCCCTGCAGCCAGGCGCAGCAGAGGCCTGGGAGGCGACGGAATCGGAGCCCGCAGGTGAGGTGAGCACCCGCCACTACGAGGAGCCACCTGCACCTCCATCGCTGGCGCCTGCTCTGATCCCACCCTTTCTTGCTGAGGGCAGAGGACCAGCCGCCCCTGCTCAGGGCTCTCAGACAAAGCCCCTCCTCCGTTGCTGCCCTGCATCTTGTTAGGAGGGAGTCTCCGTGTGAGCTGCAGCAGGTCCTCTTACTTCAGAGCAGGGATTGATTCCAGCAAAGCTGCTGGGAGGCACAGCAGGCAGGCATCGGCCCAGGGCAGCAGCAGGGAGGCAGGTGCACCCCTATCAGCCTGGTGCTGCTGTGCTACACCTCCCCCACCCCCACCTCTAGATTCCACCCCGCTCTCCCCTGCCCGAGTCGCCACCGGGACCCCTCCATGCGGGCCGCACCCAGACTGCACTGCCAACACTCTGGCAGAGCAACTCCCTCACTTTGCTACAGCTCACAGATTTATCAGGTCTCATAGAACCGTGCTGCGATGCCACCCTGTCACCAGCAGGCGCCGCCACCTCATACACACACAGAGCCTGAGTCAATACGGGCTACAGAAAAGGATGGGTGCAGATGCCCCAGGGATGTCAGATCTTGAGTTTGTTTTGAAGAGCATCTCCAGGAGAAAGTCGAGTCCTAGGATGATATGCTCAGGGGCCCAAGGGGGCCTGGGGTTAGAAACTAAAGTGAAAAATGTATAATTAAGTCCCCCCCCCCCCTTACCTACTCACAAAGCATCACAGAGTCAGAAACTCCTGGCAGTCTGGCCCAGGCACCACGGCCAGTGCGAGTGACATCCTGGGCCAGGGCTGGCGGTCCCTCTCTCACTCCCCACGACCGCCCTCCGGGGGGCGGACACAGCGGTTCTCCCCCTCAAAGGCCATCACCCCTGCTTCCCAAGGGGAGACTCCTGGTTCATGTACAAGTCAGACGCCACTCACTCCCCTTTGGGGGCAATGAAAATCAGAGAGACCTGTCGTCGGGGAAAGGGGAGAACCAGAGAAGGGAGGGGAGAGGAAGAGGCTTCCCCGCTGAGCCCAGCATGTCTGCAGGGCCAAGGTCACGGCAGGGCAACCTGGGGGCCGAAGGAGGAGGTTCTCGAAAAACGTACGACAACTTATGTCAAGGTGAATAGGTAGGATGATGGGGACCCGCGTGGGTTCGTTTTAGAAACGAGTGGGTGTGGCCGGAAGTCCAGAAACATGGCGTGTGAGCGAGCACACCTCGGAAGGTGCATGTCACCTGCCCCCAGGGGAGACAGCATCTCAGTGAGATGGTGGCCACACATTTCCTTCTAACAAACGAGCAACCGTAAGTGCAAACTGTAAGGCACTTATTTTTACTGATTTAAGATTTTCACACCTTCTCATTAACGTCCTCTTTTCCTAGGGTTCCTGGGCTATCTGCTGTGTGAACACTGCCCAGAAGCCCTAGAAGGGTCACCCTAAATCCACGTTCCCAATGAGGTCTTTATTTTATTAATTACAAATTCATCGTTCTCGCCATTGGCCCGTTTCGCAGGTAAGTAAGCACCTGGGACAGGTGGTGGCCGCAGGACGACCAGGGCCCAGATCCCACTCCAGCCTGTTCCAGAGCCGTGTTTGCCCCGCAGCTCTAAGCTCTCGGGGGTCCGAGCACAGAGGCCGGCAGAGCGTTCCTATCCACCCCTCACGTGCCTGACGTGGAGCGGGGAGTGCAGGGGCCTGCACCCGAGAGCAAGAGCAGGGGGGAGCCCAGCCCTGCGGGGCCCCATCCCCCATGCGGCCGGGTTAGCTGCTGTGGTCCAGGGCTGCGGGCTGCCATGGGACCCTCCCTCCTTCCCTCCCTCCCTCCTCTGTTGTGTCCTTGGGACCGGCTGGACAGCCAGGGACAAGCTATTTGATGCCTTGTCCCCAGCACACTTATTTACATGTCCAATCTCTGCCTTCACCAGCCGGGACATTTTCCGCGCTATTCCGGGACGTGGTGTGACAGACGACACAGGCTGCAGCGGACCCACGATTTTATGTAAAAGAAAAGGGAGGGCAAATTAGTTAACCCAACTGGAAAGCAATTTGGCACCACAAATCAAGAACTAGAAAGACACATGAGGTTCAAGCTGAGATGTCTCATTTCCAATTTATCCTAATGAACCTGAAATAAGGAAAAAATTTTATGCACAAATGTTGTAACATTGTTTATAAATGAAAAAAGAAACTAAGTATGCTCCAATAAAAGGTTGGTTAAATTATGTTACAAACCCTCCAAGAAACATTGTGCAACCATTAAGAATTGTAATTATAACCCTGGCCCGGAAGATCAATTGATTAGAGCAGCAGCCCAATACGCCAACGCTGTGGGCCTGATCCCCAGCCAGAGCACATACAAGCAGCAACCGATGCATGCAGAAATAAATGCAAAAACAAATCTCTCTCAAAAAAGGGAGGGGGTTATAATTATACAGATCACACAGCCATTTGCAAAATGCTTACCACACGTTAAATGAAAAAGCAGGAGACAAAATTTCACGTACACAGTGAAACCACTCTATAAAAATACGTGTCCATATGGATTAGCCTGGGATGGAAGGCACTAAAATGAAAAGGGTGGTGTTGGAGGGGAGAACGATGAGGCCCGTCTCTGCTTCTCAAACTGTCATGTTTTTAAATCACCTTCATGAACAGTAAATTCCAACAGAGGCCCGTCTAGGCTGGAACCTCAGACCTGTGCCGTGTTTCATGCCGTCGAGGCACCGTGGCAGTTGGCCCCACCTGGCAGTTGGCCCCGCCTGGCCCGAGGCTGTGCACTGCGGCCGGGGGCCCCACTGCGGCACAGGAGCTGCTTCCAGGGGTGCGCCTGGCCTCTGCTTTTCAGGCGTGAGGTCAAGGCACTATTCAAGGACCCAGGGAAGGCTGCCCTCTCCCCAGGAACTGCAGAAGGGGCCAGAAAAACCCCTGCGGTCCTAGGCAGGGCTTGGCCCTGCCAGAATCAGCCCCGACAGGCCTGCCGAGGAGCCGGCTCTACTGTGCCCGCCCCTTTCCCTACCGAGGGGAGAACGGTCAACATTCTGGTCAACTACAGACCAGACTGATCTCGTGTGCCCATGGCCCCGGCTAGCACTGAACTTCCACACTGAGGGGCGCACTTAGGCTGAGCCCGCAGGCAACCGCACGCACAGAGAGAGGGGCCAAAACGCAGGCTCCCCCCAGGCTTGGCCGCCAGTTCCTCCAGCAAGGACCGTGGAGGGGGTGGCAGTACCAAGGACAGTGACCCCACCGCCTGCCACTGACGGAGAAGCTCCTGTCTGCCAGGAGCTGCGGAGCAGCTGCCTGTTCGCTATTCCCCACCAAGCCTCTCAGCAGGCTCCAGGTGCAGTGTTAACGCCCCCACTTAAGAGGCGAGACAACTGAGGGCAATGAGGGAACTGAGAGCACAGGGCAGGCGGCCGTGGAGGAGCAGCAGCCACAGCCCTGTGCTAACCCATGGCTATGGGCCTCAACAAGGGCCATGCGGGGACCGTGACCGAGAGCAGGCCCAGGTGCAGCCGCCACTGTGGGCACCTCCCCAGGCACACCAAGTTCCTGCAGGACAGGATCCGGGAGGCGTGGCTTTGTGTGTGTGTGTGTGTGTGTGTGTGTGTTCCCCTCCCCCCGCCCCAGGTGGGGGGAATGAGCCAGGGATCTGCTCAAGGTCTCTAAGGACGAGAGGACCCTGAAGTTCATCTAGGGGATGCACACCTCTGCGAAGAGGGAGAGAGAGGAGCCAGACACAGTCCTTGCAGCCACTAGGAAGGCAGCAGCCAAGAAGGATGGAGCCCCGCCCCTCCGTGTGTATTCACACCTGCTCAGGGGGAAACGAAAAAAAGAGCATGTGGCAGACAGGCAGTGTGTCCAGTGTCACCTGGGGTGTGACTAGCCCAGAGTCCGTGCTCTGTCCACACGCCAGGCCAGCTCGGGGAAGGACTGGCTGGCCCAGTGGTCAGAATAACTAAATCCCGGGCACCCGTGTAAAGAAAGGGCTTGGCCTGCAGAGGATTAAACAGTAACTGGGTGCTGCCTATTAAAATTTATCTTTCCTCTTATCTTCCCTAGTCAACCCCAGAAAACTGTAATCATACACTAATATTTATTTTCAAAGGTTGCTTCTCCTGCCCCACCCACACTTTATCTCATCTGCCATAATGGAAAAGTTGGGGGGCAGGTGATTGGCCGCAAGGAACTCAGGCTTTGCAGGCAAATTCAAAGGCCTCCTCTGGAGTTCAGAGCAAGAGGCATCGTGTTTTCTGCCCACGGTGACACTGTGAGAACTGAATGAGAGGACATGCTGTGATGATGACGCCGGGAGGGCCCAACACGCAGTAGGTTCTCAGTAAAATGCGAACCCCCGTCCCGCACAGCAGCCTGAGAAGTGATGAAGGCACCCATGTTACAGCGGAGACAACGCAGGCACAAGAAGTCGCCCGAGTTTCCCAAGGTCCCGTAGACACTGAAAACCAGTCACAGGTCCTCTGTCAGCCACAGACCCAGGGGGTCTGCGATTCAAAACCACTGCCGAGACGCACGGACTCGGGGGGCTTGTTGCGATGGGTGCTTGTTTCTCATCTCCACCGCACATTAAGCTCTGAGATTCTGAGTTTGTTATTTTTTTAATGCTGATTTCCAAAGAGCCTGCTTAACTGTTCATTTCTCTCTGTAAGCCAAAGATGTGTGTGTCCACTGGCTGTGCAACTAGAAAGGACTAGGTTCAAATCCAGGTTCCACAACTTTATAAATTATCAAATTTAGTTCTCCGTAGCATTATCCAGAATGCTAAACTTTGAGAGGATCAGTGAACATAGATGGTTGAAATGCTTAGAACATGGTACAGCTCAGGCACAGGAACCTCACTCAGAGTTAACACCCGAGGGTGTATAAAGCCGGATTAACAAAGTGCCGGAAGGAACTCACTGGAAAGTTGGTCAGCCTCACACAGTCAAACACCGAAGCTCCCTTGGCTCAGAGCAAACGGAACACACAAACCCACTCTCATTCCTGTCTACACAAGTTACGCAATAGCGCCACAATCCCCAGTCCGAACGGCAAAGCCAACAAATTGGGAGTGCCAGGATCTTCTCTATTAAAAAAGAATTCTGCTAGTGAGTCATACCGAAGGTTTAAACCCTATAGTCTTCCTAACGGGATTAGGTGGCTTAAAGCTAAATAGAAATACAAAAGAAATGGGACATGATGATTGAGGAAATGAAGAAGCAAAACTGCTTTGGCTGACTCACATTTCAGCTCCGAGCTTCCCAGAGACAGAAGGAAAAGGAGTCACAGGTACGAGAATTAAGCCGCAGGGAGGTGCCGCCACCGGGCAGGAGACGTGGAGGCAGTAACCTGCCCAGGGCAAGATGGGGCGGATCAAGTCAATTCAGACCAGACTCCGAAGGTGGTGCTTCCCTATTCGCACTCTCATCACCCAGACGAAGTCATGCGTACCCTAAAAGAGGCTGTATTTCTGGTGGAAAATCCCACGATTTGTCACAAAAGTAAAGGGTTTGAGTACTGGATTGTGGTGGGTGAAAACGGCCCCATTTCTTGGCTCCTCCTCCCACAGAGAGCTGCAGGAGAAGGACCCCATGTACCAGGCTCTGGGCTTGGCCGTGGGACTGGCTTTGGCCAATGGGACGTCAGCAGCCATGAGGCAAGGAGGGGCCTGTGTGCCGGGCTTGCCCCCCTCAGATGCTGCCCAGGGGCCGTGGTGCTCCGAGGAAGCTGGCCTGGGCTACTGGCACCCAAAAGGCCCCCAGGAGAGCCGAGGCACCCCAGACAGCAGCCACCAGTGAATGCTGTGGGACCTGTGAGTGAGGCCACTGTGAACCACCAACTCGCTGTCACCTGCTGCAGGGACCCACGGGAGCCCCGCTGAGAGCCCACAGGGTCGGGGGAGTCACACATCACTCCTGCTCCAGGTGGTTTACGAGGCAGACGACTGAGACCAGGATGGGGAACGAAACGACACCAGAAGTCCCCAACAGCAGCAGCTTTAGAGCGAACAGGAAGCCGAATTCCCACGGTGTCGCCCACAGAAGCCTTGGGGTGCGACACGCAAGGGCAAACGAGTCCAAGGACTCTGCGTGGAGCAAAGCCAGCACCTCCTCCAGTCTGGGCCAGCAGCCCCCACTTTGAGTATTTTACCCCTGGGAGAGCCGTGCATCGGCAGGGCTGAAAGAGCTTTTGAGCTTTAGAAGCTGCCTCTGATACAACCAGTCTACAGCTAACAACTATTCTGGTATTTACTAATACCGGGTCCTTAGCTGGGAGGCGGAGACGCAGAGAGGATTGATTGTATACGGCCAGGCCCTGCCCTCGAGAGTCTCGGAGATGTGAGGACCAGGCATGGCGTGATCTTGGGCACAGATCTCGCTCCCTAAGGCTCAGGCCCTGAGTAGTTAGTTAATGGCCACCACGTAGGATTCTGGCAGGCTCCCGGCATAGAGTCTGATGCGCACTACTTGTTCAGTAACATTAGCACTGTTACTAACACTGACATCCTGACACTAACACGAGCGTCTTTCGCTGTGATACGAAAGAGGGACTGGAGAAGAAGTCAGTGGGAGGAAGTGAGGAAGGACCGCTGGGAGACAACCATGGTCGTCCTGGAGAAAAGGGGTGAAGGTCTGACCATGAGCAGAGACTTAGGGCCCTGGCCCGGAGCCAGGGGGAAGCACCTGGATGGGGTGGCCTCTGGACTATGAACACACTCCAAAGGGCTGTGACTTCGGCCTCCTACCCACCCCTCCAAAAGTCTTGGCAGTCACCTGGGGTCAAAGGGCAGTAATGGAAGGCACACTGGCCAACTCTGCCAGAGTCCAGAGTAAACCTGCCAACATGGCTGGGCCAAGAGCCTGGGAAAGCTGGCATCTCTCCAGGGCTCCAGTTCCCTGGAGGCACGGCAGTCCCACAGGTCCCTAGGGAGAAGGAATTACAGGGGGAGGGGGCCACTGTGGCCAGAGCCAGCTGGGCTGGGGCAACGCCACGGCTCCTTCTGGAGCTGACCAGCAGCCACCTGGCCCTGCTCCATGGGAGACACCCAGCTCACACCTGCACTGCACTCAGCGGGGCAGCTTGCCCGCTTCAAACCAAGATGACTTGGGTCCAGGAAGCTCCCCGAGGCCATAGCACACCCCGGGGCTCCCGCGGGTTGCGGCGTGAGATCCTCATGCTGGCCAGCAGTGTGGCACCCCACAGCCAAGCCCAGGGCTAAGCGGCCACCCCTTCCTTTTCCCTTGAGCAAAGCCTGGCCCACCTGGTCCCAAGAACACTTGTTTCACATGTGTTCTTCAGACCGGACCAAGATGCAAAGTGCGGATCCACATAGAGAAACGGAAGAACTGGCTGAAATTCCCCCGCTGACCCCAGTCTCACATTGGACATTGCCTTTCTTGACACCCTTCTCACAGACTCAGGGGGGGCCTAGACATCGTGAGAAGAAAGCCACAGAAGGCTTTGGCGTCAAGTGCAATACGGGAAGTCATGTGCACGCCTGTTTTGTGGAGGAAGGAAGCAGCAACTGACAAGACAAAGAAGACAGTTCCCTCAGTAAACGAAATGTCGCATCAATAGCGGCCACAGTGCAGGCAGGTGGACGGTGCACGTCCCAGCCCAGGGCAGCATCGAAGGCGGGCTCACAGGCCTCAGGGTAGAGAGTGCTTTCTGTGAGGCCCCGTTTCAGCCATCACCCCGTCTCACCCAGAAGCAGAGCTGGTGCTCTGTGCCCCCCAGCACGTCGAACAGCTGACGGGACGAGGAGGAGGAGGACACTGCTGAACAGGCCACGGACACCCGGCGTGGGGCTCGGCGTGCTCGGAAACACGCCCTCTGGGCCCAGTCCTCTTGGCAGCCACGTGCTGCTCTGCGCATGCAAGCAAAGCTTTCTGACAGTGTCCAGCCAATGGACTCGGAAGCTGCGGGGGCAGAATCTGTAACGAGAATGGCACTCGGGGTCGTGGGGGAACCGAGCCCAGGCAGGCTGTTGACCCACAGCCTGGAGTGACTTCTATGAAGGGAGACGCATGGGAGCCCGAACAACGGGCCAGCCACCTTCCGATGGGCTGGCCCGGGCTCTGCAGGCCGGGCTGGCCGCTGCCGCTCTCTAGGGAAGGGGGGACCCTGGCTCAAGATATTCTGCTGGCCACTCGTGGGTCCGGTGTGTAAGGCCTGGCAGAGTGTCTCAGGCGGCTTAGCTCTCACTCCTACTGTTGGCATTTTCCAAAGCAAAGGTTGGAGACTGCGGGCCTTAGTTTCCCCATCTCTAAGAGAGGCAGTGCACGCTAGAAAGGGCTTCAAGCGTCTGTCTACAAACCCTGACACCCACATGTTCAGGCCACATCCACATGCTGTAGAAGTGTGCTGGCCCCTGGCTGGGCCCTTACTGCCCGTGGCACAACACAAGATGCCACTCTCACCCTGCCACCCGCTGCCCAGGGAGTCTGGGACTCACTGTGTCACCCCTCCCGCCCCAGACACTCGCTCCCTTCCACTGCAGCTGGCCCGCCCTGCCCGCTCAGGCCCCTCCCTCCCGATCCCCTCGCTGCTCAGTGCAGGCCTGTCCCTGCAGGCTCTCCCCCAGCAACGCGGTCTCGCTCACTTCCTGGACTCGGCTCATGACTGGTTTTCCGTTTTTTAGAGTATAACTGACATACAGTGTAGTTCACTCCGATGTACAGCTGTGGGTTTTGACCGCTGTTCACAATCACGCAGCCATCACCACGAGCAAGATACAGAGTACTTCCATCTCCCCACCCCCCAAATTCCCCTGTGTACCTTCAGCCCTGCACCAGCCCCTGGCCGCCTGATCCAGAATGCCATAGAAACGGGCTCAGGCAGCCTGTGACCTTTTGATCCCGACTCCTTGCACACTGCCATGCACTGAGAGACACCCGCGTGGTTGGGACCCGCAGTGGGCAGAGGAGCACACATACAGCCACGTCCAGTCACATGTGCACACACCGCAGCCTGCTCCCCCGCTCCCCAGGAGAGGGTGGTTAAGTAGTCCCCATTTGAGGCCAACACGAACGCAGTCCTCGTGGATCTGGTGAGCACACGCATTTCATTTCCTCGGCTAAGCACCGAGGAGAGCGACTGCTCAGGGTGTGAGAACACCTGTTTACCTTCGTAAAACAGGTGTTCTCACGTCGCCTGTTTTCACACTGCTTGTGCCACCTGCACCCCCACCAGCGACATGGGAGAGTTCCCGGGATCCACACCCTCGCCGGCACCTGGTGTTACCACTTCTTTAGTAAGCCATTCTAACAGGTGTGTAGTGACATGAGGGGGCTATAACCATGCTTACTGCATACATGCCGGTACAAGCTCCATGGCCCACATACATCTCACTGATGTCCATTTCAACCCTGCACAGTAAGTTCCAGTACTTTCTCAGCTGTGAAATGAGGAAGCTGCAGTGGCACTTAAACCGGGGTCAAATGACTACAAATCCATGGTCTCAAGTAATTTCTCTCCTAGGACGGCCCCACTTAGTCCTTCATGGACTCTCCAATTTTTCCAGGCCCCGGTTCCAACTGTACCTGCTGTGCGGCACTTTCTCTAAGTCACAGTGTAACAATGAGCCCTCTGGGTTTGCCTTATATTATTCGATCAACTCCCTAATTATTTCACTTTTTTCCAGTTACAGAACCAAAGTATTCTCAAAGTAACTCACGTTTCTTGTTTCCCAAACAAGAGTTCCACTTCTGGGGCCAGAGTACTGGTCCCTCGCAACACACACACACACACACACACACACACACACACACACACACACATTCTCTCTCTCTCTCTCTCTCTCTTTTCTTTTCCATCTTCTGCATTTCAGGCACGGACTGGAATGAACCGGACTATGTGGCAAGTGTTCTGAAATCAAGGGGGAGATCACACCAAGTTGCCATGACACAGCCCCAGAGCCCCCCCACTGCTTTACAGAGCCACAGCCGGCAGGTCACATCCTGCCCCCCCCCCCAACCCTGGGGAAGTCACAACGTTAAGGCAGTTCAGTTGCAGAAAACATGGGAGGTTAAGGGTCAAGGTAAAGCACCCCCACCACCAAAAGTGATTAGCGTAAACTGATCCATGACAGAAGATGATAAAATGCCCAGGTTCTAGAAAGCAGGGTAAAAACAGCTGTGTCATCATGAAGAATCGGTCTTAAGAAACCAACGTGGATGGCCAAGGAAACACGACAAGGAGTGTCTTGAGTTAACTGGCCCTGGGACCAGGGACAGGAGACTGCCCTAGCATGACAAGGCAGGCCAGCGCTAAAGCCAGAGACGGGTCCTGACCAGCCCAGGGGACCTCAGCCCCGTGGGACCGGGGGGTGCGGAGGGGGTCACACGTGGGGCCCAGTTGGCGCCCGCCACCTGGTGTGCCTGTGCCAGTTGTTCCTTCTTTCCTTCCTTTCCTTCTTCCTCCCTCCTGCCCTGTCTGTCCGTCTATCCATCAACCTGGCACCCACCATCATTCCCTGCTCTCTCACCCCCCCAGCCCCCGCACCATGTAGTCCCCACCCAAAGGTGACAGGGGACCCCACTGCTGCTGCAGTCGGCATCTCTAATCCATGCCCCGCCCAGCACACAACCCCCACTCCGTAAGGAAACAGAAGCCTCGCCCTGTTTCTATCCCCACCCCCCCCAGAAAGCCCCCCGTTCCCGTTCCCCATGCCCTCCCCCCACTGCTCAGTCCTCTGTCCGTGTCACCGGTCCCAGCCCTGTCTCTCTCACGCCCCTCTGGTCGTCACCGGGCCCGTGGGCCTAGTCCACGGCACGGTTCACGGCTTTCCCGGACCTGGCTCGTGGTTCCCTCTCTCTCCAGCTGGCAAGTCACTCCGGAACCTGCCTCTTTAAAGCAAAGCTTTTACTCTCTGCCCAAACGGTGGAAGGAACCGTCTGGACATCGATATTCCATTTCTCAGCAACGTCAGCCCCTTTTCTGGGCTGGCCCCTTATCTAATCTCTCTTTCACCCCCAACTCGCTCTCCTCCGGTCAGGCCGGGTCACTCCCGATCTTGTTTGCACTGTGCACTGGGGAGTCCAGTTCGGGGCTTAGAACGACTTTCCCTTAGACGCGGTCTTCAGATTACAGACGTTTCAGTCTCCACGAAGTCTGGCTCTGCTGCGGCTTTTCTGGTGGGACAGACCCGCCCTGACTCACCAGCCCCAAGGGCGAGGCCCTGTTCACCTGTGCTCACCTTCACACCGTCTGGGGCAGGCGGCCCTGGTGTTCTACCCTCAACAGACCTCAATTCCTGACTATATTTTGTAATGCTCACCCGGGGATGTTCAGTGATTTTAGAGGGAGAAAAAAGGGGGAGGAAAGGAGGAAGGGAGGGAGGGAGGGAAGAAAAGATCAGTGTGAGAAAGGAACATCCATCAGTTGCCTCCCACAGGCGCCCTGACTGGGGATCGAACCCACAACCTTTTGGTGTGTGAGACAATGCTCCAACCAACTAAGCTACCCAGCCAGAGCCTGACCTGTTTCTGAAGTTTCTTGAATAAGTTGACATGTTTTTTATCTTAAACGTCTAAATGAATAGCCCTTCCCCAGAAAGCTCCTGGTTGAGCTGCCTCCCGCTACTACTTCCTGGAGGCCCGGCGAAGCAAGGACTGGGCGGAGGAGGGAGCGGTGGTTGGGAAAGGGGGCCGCTGTTCTGGCGGGCAGAGGCAGCGGGCAAGGCCCTGCTTCAGAGACCAGGGGGACACGTGGACAGAGAACCCGAGGCAGCCAGGGAGACGGGGAGGGCTGGAGCTCCGCACCAGGTCTTGGAGACCGCTCGGGCAGGGACAGGGGGCGACTGTCCTCCGACTGCTGCTCTGACCTTGTGGGGACTGTGACACGCTTAGACGGGGGGGGGGGGGGGGACCCTGGCGTCTGGGGAAGGACTTCGTGGAGAACCGTGTGGAGGACAGCCAAAGGCGGCCCGGAGACCACGCCTGTGCTTAGGTGGGCCAGCTGGGCCTGGGTGGCCGGGCCAGAAGCTGGGCCAAGTCCTCTGGCCAGAACTGCCAGCGGGCAAGTCCTCAGGCCAATGAGGTTCAAGCCCAGGGTCATGCTCTTGGCACCAGCGCAGGGCCGAGGCTGGCGGTGAGGCCCTTGGGGCGCGGCCAGGAGCTCCTCCACGTGGGTCCCCCGTCCTGGGCTCCACACACCAAGGAGCCCCCGCCCGCAGGAAAGGGGAAGCAGCTGTGTGTGTTAGGTTGTGGCGACGTAGTAACTTCTTTCTGGTATGAAAAAGAAAAGTAAAACCGAGTGGAAAGCCAGCCCCACTGGGAGGCTCTGACGTTTCAGGCCCCAAACCAAGGTCCCACCGGCAAAGACCCTCAAAGTGACAGTCTTTAAACTCTAAAACGGCCAGGCGCCCTGGACCCGTGTGCCAAGTGGGGAGACTGTCCGTGAGGTCAGTTTATCATAAACCGACGAACACCACCCGAAGGAGCTTCCTCGGGCTGCCACAGCCCAGCCCCACGGATGGGGCGGCCGAAACAGCACGAGCTCATCCCGCGGCCCCGGAGCCTGGGGTCCGGACCGAGGTGCCGGCAGCACCGTGCTCTCTTCAGAGGAGTGAGGCAGGCTCTGGCCGGGGCTCCCTCCACGGCTCAGGGACCGCTGTCTGCCCCTTGGGTCTCTTCACACCCTCCTCCTTGCGTGCGTCTGCCTCCGTGTCCAAACGTCTGCTTTTTATAACAACCCCAGTCACGCGGGAGTGGGGCCCACCCACATGCTCTCCTTTTAACTGGTATCTCTGTAAAGACCCTGACCCCAAATAAGGTCCCGTTCTGAGGCACTGGAAGTTAGGACTCCACCCTGTCTTTTTGGGGGGAGCTGTGGTTGGGGGATGGCGTGTAACAATCCCTCTCTCCCGGGTATTTCCCAGACGGGCGGACACACAAATCGAAGGCCCACACTTCTCGCTGGGCCCCCGGCCTCCCCACCCATTTGCGGCTCCGTGTTCCCGCTCCTCCGACCCGAGGCCGCCGTTAAAAGGCGATGCCCGTGCCACTGTGGGGGAAGCGGAGGGGCGGTCAGCCAGTGGAAGGGCCCAGGGTCCTTCTGTGGAGAAGCATCCACCTGGAGACGGCCGCGCCGGCCGCCTGAGGAAGGGCCCACACGCACCCCGGGCCCGTGCACGGCACTTGACCTCCGACAGGACTGAACGGCGAAGCATGGACAACACACAGAACATACACGCCTGTCGCCAGCCCCCGTGTCCCTGGCATCACAGCCTGGCAGACACCCGGGCGATGTGAGCTCTCCCCTCTTGGGGGCTAATCTGACAGAGACTCATTCTTCCCCCAGACAATGGGTGGAAAAGGACACCGTTTCTGAGTCTTTGTGAGACTCTGTGAGGCTCTGTGAGACAGCCCCCGCCCCCCCCCCCCGGCAGACAGGCCCACACAATAAATCTGCATGAGTGCTGGTAGGGGACTGGGCACCGGGGGCTTTTATTAACGTATCGGTTCCACCGGACTCCGATGCAGGAAGGAGTGGGCGATAAGGGCCGCCGGCTGGGGGTCCTGGGGGTTCTGGGGGCCTACGGCCTCCTGCCCACCACGGGGGCGGGGGGGGGGTGAGGGGAGGGAGGGCAGCAGGCGAGAACAATGGCCGTCCCCGTCTCACAGGAGTGGGCAGCAGGCCCAGGGCCAGACGGCTGAGCTCACTGCCTGACAATGACGGGGACCTCAGGGCGGGGATGCGACAGGAAAGCCGGGTGGGGCCGGCAGGGCCCCGCAAGGGACTGGTGACCGGTGACCTCAGAAGGCGTCCTCAGACAACACCAGATGTTCCCTACGGATTTTTTTCCAAAAACACTGGGTGAATGAACACCAAGGTCACTGTTAACGCCTATTTCTGAGCGGAAAGTACTATGGGTATTTTTCCTCCGCTTCCCTAATACACTGACAGGTGCTCACGGTGATGTTAAACAAAAAAGAAGAAAATCTTTAAAACATTGAAGAATGAGCCCTTGTAAGTTACCGTTTCGGGGTGTCTGCCAAACGTGAGGACGAGACTCGCGCGTCAGCGAGAGACGCAGAACTGACGGCCGCGGGGTCCCTACCGAGCCCCGGCGGCGGGGCACTGGGCGGACGAGTCCACGTTCCCGTCCAATGTCCTCTTGTTTGCATGAACTCAGAAGGACTGAGAGCCCTTCAGCGCAGTCACCAAGGATTAATTTTACCCACAAAAAAACCCCTAAAGCACAGGAAGGTGAGAGTGACTTCCCCAAAACCAGAGCCACCGCTGAAGACGACGACCGAACAGGTAACAGGGTCGAAGCCGAAGCCCGGAGGTGCCTGCGTGGACAATCAGACCCTCACCTGCGAGCAGAGACAGGTGGGCAAACCGCCCTCCCATTTGTGCACCTGGGTCTGGGGGCGGGGCGACGAGGGGAGACTCCACCCGGCCCCACGGAGACAAAGGAACGGGACAGGACCCGGCTGTGGAGGGGACAGGGCTGGCGATGACCGTGACGCCCGTCTTGTCAGACACGAAACACGCATGTGTGTGTGTGTGTGTGTGTGTGTTACAAACCGAAGTAGCCAGCCCCCCTGCAGGCCTCTCCTTCCCTTCCTCCCCTCGCTGGCTACGCTCTAAACCCCCAGGAAGGAAGGAATTCGAGAGCCCCAGCGCACACTGCAGATACTCAAATACATGTATATAAAAACACACAGTAAAGAGTCTTATAAACTACTCCCCACTTTTACTGTGTCTGCTGTGCTCTAGTATTTCTCATTTCTCTTCCATTTAATTTTTATTTTAAACACAGATGCCATCCTTCTAAATTAGTCTCATGATCTGCTTAGCAGGTTGTGACTTACAACGTGGAAAACCGTGCACTAACTAGTCTTTGGAAGAGTCACGTGCAAGGTCCCAGCTGCGTGTCAGATGCACGTACAGCTGGGCCCCGGAGTTCAAGCGTGAGTCACGGAGGTCCGGGAAGCCCCCAGCCCGAGTCCCCCGCCTCCTGTTCACCCGTTACTGAGCCCTGGGCGGACCCCAGGGGCTGGGCTGTCTGTCGGGAGCCTGCACAGTGGGAGCAGGGCCCAGCGGGGAAGACACCTCAGGGGAAGGGAATTCTGGGCCAATCAGAGCCTGGAAATCTTCCTCTCAGGGCTGTGCCTGGGGGGCTGGGCGAACCCGGTCTCAGCGCTTCATGGAGGACACATGGGCCATGCATCACCTCTGTGGCAGGCTGTGCTCCGGAGGCTGGGCCGTCGTCCTTGGCTTCCTGGAGGCACCTGTACGGACAACCAGGCCCTCACCTTCATCGTCACCCTGGTTTGGACCTGGATGGAACAGCAACCATGGCACGAGGGCAAAAGGGAGGTGCTACTGGGACACCCCCCGATGCTTGTCCCTCCAGAAGACATCCGGGAGGTACAGGGGTCAGGAGGACAGAGCGAGAGGACGGGGAGGGCCACAGCCTCACCAACTGCGCTGCAACCACTCTGCTGGCAAAGCTACAGAACCCAGTCCCGGAGGCCACGCGGAATCCCGAACATCTTTTCCCGAGGGGAAGAACAGGATGTTCCAGGCAGCAACTCGGGTAACGCACGTGAAACAGAAAAGAGCTGAATGGAAGTCGCACAGAAGCACAGAACACACCTGCGCGCCTGCCGCAGCCAGCCACGTCTGAGCGCCACAGCCAGTGACCTGGACTGGGGTCCTGGGGGTCACTCTGAGACAGACCCCTCCGGGAAGGAGGGGCGGACACGGAGTTGCTTGTGCTCAGAAGACGGCGGCCTCCGCCTCCAGAGTGGAAGGCTGGAGGGGAGCCCCGGGGAGGAGGGCCGTTCTTGTGCCTCCTGCCACCAGGACAGGGTGAGGCCAGGGCCAGACGACACAGCACACCCCATGATGGCGGGCCACACACGGCCACAGCCCCGCAGAGGTGGCTGCGACCGAGTTACAAGTAAAGCTTCAAGTCTCAAAACAAGACGCAACAGACCAAACAAAAACAAAAACCAACCCCCCCCCCCCCCCCCAGAATTCGGAAGCTTTTGTAAAGGGGGGAAGAGACCTCCATAAGGAAGGTTTACACAGCGGAAGAGGCCGCGCTTTCTGGACACTGTGCAACAAGAAGGACACCCTCCACGTCCCAGCTTCGCCACCGACAGAGAGTCCCTGGGCCGGGCAGGCGGCTGCCAAACACCAAGCACGAGGGGAGAAAGCCTGAAGCCGTGGAGCACGACTTCTTACAATCGCTTTCGGAAGGAGCTTCCCAGTTGAACGGGAGGCCCAAGCTCAAGTCTCTGGGGGTACAGGCGCCACCTTGGGAGACGTGTGGGGTGCCGCCTCTCTCCTTCAGCCTGGGGGGGAGTCTCTCCTGGGGGCTGCAGCCCAGGCTTCCTCAGCGGGCTGAAGGAGAAGCGTGTCTTCCGTGCAGAGAAACGGAAGCGTGCAGAGGTGGGCGGCCACCCGGCCACCCAGCTGCAACTCCCAGGAAGGAGCACGACCCCACAGGTCCCGGCTCAGCAGCTCCTGAGCCCGCGCAGCCATCCTCACGCTGGGGCTGCCACACCGCGTGGCTGTCACTCTACGTTCCCGCATAATCGAGGAAGACACCAGCGTGATGCCAAGTGTCTCCGAGGACCGAGTCAGGCGCAGGAAGCCTGCAGAGGCAGCCCGCACGTCAGGATCCATTGCTCTGACGGCTGCCAGGCAGCCCTGCAGAGCTAATTCCGAGATCTGCCCGAGGTGGCTCTGCCAGCCTCTGGGGACGGAGCCTAACTAGGCGGGAGACTGGCAGGCGGTGGCGTGGGTGGCCGTCACCCGTGCTGTTCTGAAAGTGAGGGCGTGTGGCAGCACTTTCCCCGCTCCGGACATCAAACAGCTCAACCTACCTGTCTGCTCACGTTCACACAGCTGACACGCAAACAGCAACACCAAAGCAGGCCTGCCGCCGATCTCGTGAGGCTGGCCTCGGTGGCACCCTGTAGCGGGGTGCACACACATGCACACACACGTGTGCACATGACACGTACATGTGAGCACCCATGCACCAACCCTCCAGACACCAGCGTCCCGAACCTCCTGTCGTCCTCCATGCACCACCCAGTCAGCAGCAGGACCCGCCCCAGGGTGACCAAGAGGGTGGGGGAACACGTTCAGCTCAGACACGCCCTCCCCACAGGACCAGACCCAGGAATCGCTGCAGTGACCCGGCGCTCACACCGCTGACCCTGTGCACACCCTGTGGGCAGCCTGCAGGAGGGACCCCACGCACCTGCGGTGAGGTGGCAACCGGGCCTGATGCTCCCGCTCCGTCCCCTCCCGGGGGAGAGAGGCTCCAGGCTGTACGATGACCCCAGGAGCCGAAACTCAGCAGCAGCAGCTCTTTCCATCAGGAGACCAACACTCAGACGTGGAAACCCCTGTAAAAGGCTGAGCCCCCCAGGAACTGCCTTTGAGAGAGTGAGGCGCACCTTCCCCGAGAGACATCTAGGGGCAAGGCAGCTGGGCAGCAGGGAGGGGGGCCACCTGTGCCAAACAAGGGCTCCCCCAGCCCTGAGGGACCTCCGGGGCAGGCCAGCCCTGGACGCAGACCTAGAGGAGGACCCCGCGGTCACAGAGACTGCGGACACGGCCCAGGTCTGCGGGAGGCCCTGCTGCGTGTGTCAGGTTTCCCGCCTGCAGGTCCGGGAGCGAAGTGCCTCATCACGGAGGAACTCTCTCCGGGAGGATCCAGAATGCGGTGAGAATCAGAAGTGTGATTTAATTACCAACAACAAACAATGGCGGGGGGGGGGCAGTCACACACGCCCACGGAATGCTGTAAACCAGTCCCTCCAGGGCCCCGACTGATTACACGCATGGGGGCCGCATCCAGTCTGCCGTTGGTCGGTTCCTCGAGTCCAACTCCAAACGACAGGCGGACCACGACTGTCTTCTCAAGCCCCACCCAGGGGCAGGAAGCACAGCGGGGCTTAGTTTTAGCCTGGCCGGTAATCACAAGCACGTGCAGACTGCGGGAAGCAGGAAGACCGACCCTCGAGAGAGGTCGAACCACAGGAAAACCCCACACGTGGCCCCAGAGACGTGTCCACTGAGCGCCCGAAGCGGCCTGGACAAGGACGGCCCGTGAGCTCTCTTCCCAGTCAACCCCGGGAGGGTGACAACGCAGGCAGCAGCTTCTGGGAAACACACCCTTCCCAGAGGGGCTGGGCAGGCGGGAGCAGAGGCAGCGGTGCAGACCCCCCTCCTCTCCGTTACTAAGTTCTTCCCAGGAACCCTGCACCCCACGTGCTCTTCCTAAGTCCAGATGGAACCCCCTGCCACAAGGAGGACGTCCAGGGGGCTTCCCTCGTCTGGAAACAGCAGCCCACTTCCTCTGGCCCTCGCGGCCCCCAGGCAGCTCCTGGCACCGTGCCAGGTGGGGTGGGGTCAACACCAGCTGTGAGTCAGGTGTCTTTAAAGCCGTGTAAGTGCCTAGGCCCAGCCTCAGCAACGAAGAAGAGCTGGTCTCAGGGTCCCAGGTGACTGCGACCACCCGGGAACCTCCGACAGGGCTACGATTTCTCACCGAAGTGTTTTAAAAACTGAAATACAATGGACACCAGAGACTAGCTTCAAACACAGGGACCCAAGGATGCAGAGGGCAAGCCCTGACTTCACCCAGACTCCTAACCTGTGGGGACCCGGGGGGAGCTTAACGTGCAGATGTCTGAGCTGCACCCCCGATTCTGACTCCGAGGGTCTGGACGGGAAATGGTGGTCCGAGGACAACCCTGGTTCCAGACGGAGGACGATGAGGGAGAGTCTCCAGGCGCCACGGCGGAGCAGATGCCCTGGTGCAGGAGGGGCTGCCGTGGGCCCCTGGGGCCTCAGCCCCTCCCTCTCTCTGGGGTACTGTAGGTTTGGGAGCCCACGTCACTCAGAGATCTTTCCGGAAGGTCTGAGGGGAGGTGCCAGAAGGACGCCAGAACAGAACTGAGAGCCTCCGTCCTCCCACAGTAGGTCTGGAAGCCACAGTTTCAGAAAGGCTCACCGCAACCTGCGCGCCGCACCAACCAGCTCCCGCCAAAGCCTCCCCACACTTTTCACAAAGGTCGCTTCCCTCCAGGCCGTCCGGCCCTCATCAGTGCTCTGCTCCCTCGTCCCACCTGAGGGCACTGACAGGGGTTAACGATGCTTACCGTGAAGTACGCGTCCCAAGAAGAAAAACAACGCCTGGATTTGCTGGAAAATACACAGACACCTCCCCCCACCACCACCACCAGAAAAAGAAAGCACAAACACATTGGAAAAGACAGCAAATGCAGCAAAACACAAACGGCCGTTGTGTGGGGCTGGGACACAGGAGCTCCGTGCCTACTGCCGTGGATTTTTCAGAACAGGAAAATTCTCGATCTTCTAAAAGCCCATGTATTTATCAGAATCATGAGCTTAATTCTACTATCAAAGAACCAGCCCACCCTTCACGGGAGGCCCTTGGCCCTGCGGTCACCGGGTCACAGACAAGTGACCCCGGTCATCCTGGTCTGCAGCTGCGGTCCCCGAGTAGTTAGTTATTAACGCCCCCGCGCTCACCCGGCAGGGCGCCCTGGGCTGCACGCCGCACTGTGCAGCGCTCTAGACAGGGGGAGCAACGAGCCCTGTGACCGCAGGGCCGTCTCTGACGTGGGGCCCCAACGCGGCACAGCGGCATCCCCCCCACCCCCACCTGCTCCACATCACGATCTGGGTCAGAGCCCTGCCCCAGATCGGCTTCCCCGCAGCTCCTCACTGCAGCAGCGGCAGAGCCCGCGCACGGGGGGGTGCTCCTGTCAGCTGAGTACCTTCCGGCAGACTTTGGAGACGTGGTTCTGAGTGTTTTGAAAAGCACCACCTCTGTTTGCAAGGGTGATGGAGAGCAGGCTGCCAGCTCGTGGCGGGGGGGGGGAGGAGGGGGGGGAGTGAGGAAAAGGGACTCACGGGCGTGGACAACGGGGTGGTGACTGCGGGGGGGGGGGGGTGGTATAAAGGGAATAAGGGTAATGGAAAAAATACGACAAGGATTAAATTAAAAAATAATAAAATAAAAGGGAATTTCTTTTAAAAAAAGAAAGGGTGCTATTTTTACACTGTTTAAGGTTTAAAGGTTAGCAATCAGAGCCACCAAAACCAAAATTCCTGGCGTCTGACAAAGACCCGCAAGACGTCATCTGGGAGAAACAACACGAGCTTTTCTCCGCCTGAAAGGGAGGTGAACAAACAGCTGTCGCAGCCGGAAGGCCTGGCCATCTTGGAGATGTCGCCCCTGCGGTGTCACAGGTAACGGCGGGCACAGCACCCTCGGAGTTACTGGCGTGGGGACGGAGCGCCGGGCAGCCGGGCGCTTCAGGAGGGACGTGCGTGGGGCTGAGACCGGCCCGCGGGAGAACAGTCTGCAGAGAGCCGGGAAGCAGCAGGGGTGCTCGGGGCAACAGCGGGCCGTCTTTCTGCCCGGCTGCCGCATCTCTTCGGAGAGCAACAGCAGCATTCACCGCGGCGTCAGCTGGCCTCGGGGCGGGTCCCTCCAGGCCACTGAGGTCACCTGGAGGGTGGCGGCCAGGGAGGTGGGCCCAGGTGTGCAAATGTGCTCCCTGCACACCTACAATTCGCTGACGCTTCCACTGGGGCCGAAGACCCAGTTTCTGCATTTTGTTCCTGCTGCTGCGGCAACAGGTGGCTGGAGCCCCGCCACTGCATCTAACCGGAAAGAACTACCTGGGCCCCCGAGCCTGTCAGGTGGTCTCTTCCCCTGAGTGTTCAGATGTGGACACCGAAAGCCAGAAGGAGCAGGGACCCTGCCCAGGTCACGGCTCTCACCAGCAACGAGGCAGCGAGCCTGGTGCCCACTGCTGAGAGGTGACCCGCAGGTCTCAGGAGCCAGGCGAGGCCGGCCCCTTCCCTGCACACAGGCCGCCGTCCAGCGCCCACACCACACAAGCGGGGACCAGGGGCTGGCCCTGGCTGCCGGCGGGGGCTCTGAAGAGCAGCTGCCGCCGGGACTCGGAGAGTCTTCCGAGCCTTCTCCCAGTTCTATGGGCTGATCCTCACTTCGATCTTAAAATGAATGTTAAAAGGATACTTTATAAGGGAGTATTCAAGGAAAATTCAAGGAAATTTCCTTGAGTATTCAAGGAAAAAAAAAAGGAACCATGAACACCTGCCTACCCAGGTCCGAGGTTAGGTGGGGAAGAAAAGAAGTAGCTGGCCAATAAGAACCTAGAGAGCATTTAACCAATAAGACGATGTATTCTATTAAAGAAGTGAGTAGAACAGGCAAGGCCCTTCTTATAGGAGTTAGATTCCAGGCTTCCAGAGTCCCCAGAAGCCTGGCCTAGCTTTGCCCACAACGGCGTGCCCATATGAACTCAGGCCGTCCTCGACAGCCCTGTGAGGTAGGTGCAATTGGATTCCCGACTTAACCAGGAGGAAGCGAAGGCACAGAGACATTCAGGTATCTGCCCAAGGGGGGCCAGCCCGCAGAGCTGGAATGCAAACTCCAGTCTCTGGCTCCAGCCCGCAGGTCCTCAACCACTGACCACCCGGCCCCTGGCTGTGGGAGGCTCCGGCTCCACGCCCACACGGCCGGCCGGGTGGGTAAGTGTAAGTGCTGCTCTAAGGAACACCTGGCGTCTCCCAGGCCCCCAGGGAACTCACGGTGCCGTCACCGACCTTCAGATGCAGCCATTAGGAAGGGGGCACAGTGTGCCGTCAGGGTCCTGCCTCAGTTTCCCTATCCACAGATTTAAACCAGACACAAATCACTTAGCGAGGTCTTTGAAATGTTTACCAGGCTCCAAGTCCCTTTTTTACATGCTACTGCATTTAATTCTCTTAACAACCCAAGGTCAAAAAGCAAAATGAGGCTATCAAACAAACAAACAAAACCAGAAAATGACAGGTGCTGATGAGGATGTGGAGGAATGAGAACCTCGTGCACCGTTGGCCAGAGTGCAAAACGGTGCGGCCGCTACGGAAAACAGTCCTGGAGGTTCCTCAAAAGGTAAACAGCGGAACTGCCTCACGACTCGGTGGGCTCACTTGTGAGCGCACACAGAACAGCCCTGAACTCAGAGGCCTGAACAGACCCCTGCGTGCCCGGGCTTACAGCACAGCGAGCAGGCAGGAACAACCCGTCCGCCTAGGCGGAGGGGGGCATGTGCCCAGGGAAGGGGCTTCTGGCACAGTGACAACACGCGGGGACCCGGAGGACCTCACGCTCAGGGAAACAACCCCGTTGCAAAGAGACGAAACTACAAGACCCCACTTAAACGAGGCACCTAGACCGGCCAGGTCCACGGGGGCAGAGAGCAGGAGGGTGGTAGCCAGGGGCTGGCTGGGGGCGGGGGGACGAGGAGACAATGTTCCCTGAGGACACAGTTACGGTTGGGGACAGGAGGTGAAGTGCGGGGGGACGGTGGTGATGCCCGTGCCACAAAACCTGAGTGCTCCTCTAAACACCGTTCCATCCACCCTTTCTCTTTACCACCTAAAGAGAAGGCGGTAGATTTTATTCTATACGTTTCACCACAATTAAAATAATTTTTACAGAGAAGCAAGGGGCCCAGCCAGGGTCGGCACCTGCTTTCCAGACCCAGCACCAGCGGCTGTCACGCCAATGGGGAAGGCCGCCCCTTTCGGCGGTGCCACTGAGACTCACGGCCGCTCACGGCCGGCGTGTCCACAGGCAGCGGCCCCTCCTCCTCTCCGGGAGGGTGACCTCATCCACACTGACTCACACCGCCCGGAGCACGCAGATCGCCCAGAAGGCCTTGAAGACCCCTTATCTACGTGGCTACGCATTCTTGTTTAGTCTGAGGTCTGTTCCAAAACATGCACACGGGCAAGGAATGCAGGCATTTTTCCACAATGACACAGGGCTGGAGAGGTGAGGATTGAGGACGGGGCTCCTGCAGAACCGCAGCAAAGGGCCCAGGGAGGCTGAAGTCCTAGTTTTCCGGCCCAGGAAGGCCACCGTTCGGCGGGGAGGAAGGAACCCTCCGAGTGGATTTGGAAACTGGGTGAGTGGGCTGTCTGAAGGTGCAGACGAGAGGCAGGCAGTCACCTTATTTTGTGTGACACTAAGTGGCTCAGACAATTCATTCACCACTCAGGTGACGCAAGCCTCTCCCGGAGGAGACGGGGAGGTGGTTTCATAAACAGGTGACCCAAATGCAGACGGAATTAGGCGTGGCGGGGGGCTGGGGGTGGGGGGGGTGAAGGCCCCTGCCCTGGAAGCGAACCACTGCAGGAAATCCAGCCGGAGGAAACAGGGGTCTCCTGAGCACGCCATTCCCAGTTGTGACTCGGAATTTCCATGGCAACAGGCAGCGGGATTCGAAGGGAAGTCTCGAGCCACTGAGTTCCTGCCCCCCTGGCACCACTGGACAGAGAGACTGGGGCCCTGAGACAGGAGCAGGGACTTGGCCTGGGGAGGTGGACACGGGCGGCAGCAGGCGGAGAAATTGAACACAAGTTCTGGGCCAAAACTCCTGGCTGCACTACTGTTTGTTTACACGCCACCTGGCAGGGACTGTCTTCCAGTTAACTCTCGGCTGTCCCCAAGTATGAAGCAGAAGGATGGCAGGGATACGCCACCCCCACAGGCCCAGACCCGCCCTCACCCGCCCTCACTGCCACCTTCAGCAGACGTGCTGACCTGCTAGGACTCGGCCCTCCCCCACCCCTCATCCTACTGGGTAAGCAGAGCTGGTGGTTAACGAGCAGACCTCAGGGGAGAGACAAGTCCCATGGCGTGGCATGGCGTGGCATGGCGTGGCATGGCGTGGCATGGCGTGGCAGAGGGTGCAGTGGCAGATGGCCCCAGTCTGGCTGCAGCAGGAAGCAGCAGCCCGGGCACCCACAGCCTCGCAGGGCCTGGGCTGTCCCCCACGAGTCTAAACAGGTGGAAGCAATTCCTCCCTACAGTCCCCCCCAGGACCATGCAACGCTGTCCCTCTATGAGCCTGCACCCGCATGACCAGCCCACGGGACGGTGACCACCAGCTGGAGTGCACAACCACACAGGTGATCTTCATTACAGCCCAGAGCAAGATGACTCTGCAGAACCCTGAGCAGCCCTCACCGACAGGATGAAGATGGCATTTCTTTTCAGACGCTGTGGGATCCAGGCTCAGCGCTCTGATCTGTCTTCCCTATAATTGCATTAAGAAAACAAAAACCAAAACTCCTGCCTGTTGCCTGTCCTTCCCCCTGGTGCCACTTTGTCAGAACTTGGCCAGCTCCGGGCTGACTGGGGTGCTCAGGGCCTTTCCAGCTGAACAGGGACAGGAGGACGGTGCTCGGCAAGGACGCAGCCCGTCGAGGCGGCATGACCCCGCCCCATCCGGAAGCAATGACAGAGGTCACAAGGTGCTTGGCACCCGCGTCACATCCCCGACATGGCCTGGTGTTCGGCACATCCCTGGGACACCCACAATACATCCCCGATGTGCTCAGGTGTTTGGCACATCCCTGGGACACCCCCGATGTGGTCAGGTGTTCAGCACATCCCCGGGACACCCCCGGCACATCCCCGAGGTGGTCAGGTGTTCAGCAGATCCCTGGGACACCCCCGGCACATCCCCGAGGTGGTCAGGTGTTCAGCACATCCCTGGGACACCCCCGATGTGGTCAGGTGTTCAGCAGATCCCTGGGACACCCCCGTCACATCCCCGAGGTGGTCAGGTGTTCAGCACATCCCCGGGACACCCCCGGCACATCCCCGAGGTGGTCAGGTGTTCAGCACATCCCTGGGACACCCCCGATGTGGTCAGGTGTTCAGCACATCCCCGGGACACCCCCGTCACACCCCCACTGTGGTGGTCAGGTGTTTGGCACCCCCCCCCAATCGCAGCCCCGACAATCACTCCGCCCCGAGGAAACGCAGGGCAGTGCAGCCAATCCGCCCGGCGGCGGTGAGGCTGTTTGCTGTCTTCCCAGTGGAGGCTGCAGGGGACGGTGTACCACTGTGTCACCCAGTGGTGCCCCCATCAGCAACTCAGAGGTGGAGGACCAGACAGCCAAACGCTCCACACAGCCCCGAAAAGCATGTCACGAATGCTCCCACTTGGGGGACAAGGGCAGCTCACCTGCACGGGGTTCCCCACCTCCATTTAATTCTCAGATGTGTCTGTCCCAGTTTCCCTTCACGCTACTGCCTGTCCCGCACCTGCCCCGGCCTCCAGCACGGGGGTCCCTAAATGGAGCTCTTCCACCTGTGGAGGGAGCCATCCTCACCTCACCGGGCGGTGGGCGGACGGACGAAGTGGGTGCTGCTGAGGCGGCAGCTGCGACCCAGAGCCTGGCCACGCCCCGTCTCCCAGCCTGCCCGAGGGAGCAGGTCTCCGCAGGGCCCGGCCTGACCTCTGGGGGGCGCTGTGGACGCGGACCACGCACGGCTCATCACAAAGACCGTGCACAGAGAGCAAAGGCACGTGGGCGTCAGCGCGAAAGGGGACTCCCCAGAATTGGCAATGAGACCTGGACGTGCTCTCACCATTTAACTGACGTTTGAATAAGAGAGCTCAGAGAGATGGGGATGAATCCACCCAATTTACGCAGTGATGGGAGCGAAGGGGCGCCACTGTTGTGTCAGCTAGAAAAAGCCGGAAGCTTCTAGTTGGTCTCGCCAGTCTAGAAATCCCTTGAGAGCAGGTGCTGGGACACGGCGATGAGGGCGGGCAGGGGCGCCGTCACAGGACTCAGGAAGGTGCGAGCTGTGACCAGCGAGGGAGGTTCCCATCGCGCCCTTGTCACCGGACAAAACCGAAGCAAAAAACGGTGCAGGGGCCGGGGAAGGTGCGCAGCTGCTTGTGAAACACGTCGAAGCTGAAACACTCGTAACGCCAACCAACGTCAAAGGAGAATGTTTCAATTTTCACTAATGAAAGAAAAGAGAAGCTGAACCACATGCAGCTGGCCCTTGAATGACGCAGGGGTTAGGGGCCCTCACAACTTGCACATAATTTTTGACGCCCCAAAACTTAACTACTAACAACAGCCTACTGCTGACCAGAAGGCTCACCGTAACACAGTCAGTCAACATACACTTGTATGTTGTTCTGTATCTTACAACGAAGCAAGAAGAAATATTATTAAATAAAATCATTAGAGAGAGAAAATACGTTCACAGTATTTTTAAAGAGATTTTATTTATTTATTTTTAGAGAAACAGGAAGGGAAGGAGAGAGGGAGAGAAACATCCATTGGCTGCCTCTCAAGCACGCCCCGACCGGAACCCAACCTGCAACCCAGGTCTGTGCCCTGACTGGGACTTGAGCTGTGGGATGACACCCAACCGACTGAGCCACAGAGGTCAGGGCTACCTTCACAGTACTGAAAAAACCCTCACGTAAGTGCACCCGTGCAGTTCAAACCCTTGTTGTTCAAGGGTCAACCATACAACATCATTCCTGAGCCAAGTCCTACGTTCTCTCTTTTTTCTCCCTTCTCAGTGTTCTAGTTAACTGTGTTGTAATCCAGAGCGGGACACATCTAGAAGCCCGCAAGTGCCTGCAAGCACCCACCGTGGTGGGAGGACCCTGGCGTCCGCAGCACAGGCTCCTGATGCTCGCCCGTGAGGACCCTGGAACCAGGAGAGTCTACTAAAGCACAGCAGCCCTCGTGCAAGTGATTCGTTCACACCCGCCCCTCGGCCCTGGAAGACAAAGCAATCCTGCCTGGGTTGCCAGAACAGCCTTGGCGGGCTGCCCAGCTAAGGGTCACTGGTAAGTGCACCCCACCTCCCACACTCAGCACCTGACCAGGCGCGCCTTCCGGGCGACATCTGCCTGGCCACAGCCTGAGTCCACACAGACTCAGTCTGCCACCTCTGTCCCACGACGGCGCCCACAGCCCAGGAGCAAGGCTATCCCGCTGCAGCCCGGAAACCCGTGGGGACGCCCACGCAGGGCAGACGGGGTGCAAAACAGAAGTTCCAGGTGGGAGACAGCCTCTGTCTCCAGGAAATGACCTCACACCTCAGGAACTGCCTGCCAATCAGGGAAGCTGCCCCCCCGCCCCTCCCCCCCCACCCCCTGATGTCCCCAGGCCCGCCCTGAAAGGACCCTGAGGAGAACGGGAGCAGAGAGAAGCCGGCTGAGCTGTGGGAAAAGCAAGATGCGTGGATGGCAGGTTTTATTTCAACACGTTCCTGCCGAACGACCTTGGACCAGATAGAGGACCTTCCGGCGTCCAGTGGAACGGTGCTGCTGGGCACCTCCTCCCATTGCTCCCCTCCACGACCCAAACAAACCCTGCTCTGAAGATCCCAGGAACGGTCTCAAAGCAGAACACCGCCCCCGTCACTCCAGAGGTTACCCTCACGCCCAGGTTTCGGGAGCACTGCCTCTGAAGCAAAGCCCTCGAGACCAGGGCCCCCGGTCAGGAGGGGTCAGGCGGCCAGGCAGCGTGCCGGGAATCCCCACAAGGGAGAGAACGTGGGACATACAGGCGTATTCTGACATGCAAGGTTACACGTGGAAGGAGCACAATCCAGGAACTCAGGCGGCCAGGTCTCGGAGCCCCCGCAGGGTCATGCACTCATGGCGCCCACGGCGGCCTTCCACACGGAAGGCCAGTTCTGACTGCTCCCGGCTTGTGCCGGCCGGTTCAGAGCGAGCATGGGGAAGGCCCCCGGGATGCTGTCAGAGCCTGCCCCCACCAGGGAAGCGAGTAGAAGAAACCTGGAGAACAGTGTCCTCTCCGAGACTCGAGCCGCAGAGTAGAATCTCAAAGGGGACACGACGAGTCTCGGGGACAACGGCGCAAGAGGATAACACGGGGACGTCCATCCATGACTGTCCCCCCACCCCCCCAGCAGTCCCTACGCCAGCACTGGAAACCAGGCACACGGCCAGGACGCCGTCCCCACCACCCTCACCCCGCGGCGAGTCAGGCCCGGACCCCGAACGTCGCCCGTCCCGGGACGCCTGGCTTTTCCCGCCCCCACGCATCTCAGACGCGGAGACGAGTCTCGACAAGGAGGGGAGGACGTTCTGCCACAGTTTCTTCTCAGAGACAAAACCGTGGTGCCTCTCACCATCTCCAGCACCTAGGGCTACATTCAGTACGTTAGAACGCTCTGAATTATTTAACGTTTCATTATTTAACATTTAAAGGATTCAGCAGACTCTCAAACACTTTGTCTCACTTGGGCTCCATGGGAGGTGCGCCGAACAGGTTTTCTGGGGGAAACGGAGGCAGGCCGCCCAGCTGTTGGTTCCAGCGAGGGGTGCGGACACTGAGCCTGGACTGGAGTTTTCCCCGCGCCGGGCGGAGCCTGGAGCGGGAGTGCAGAGAGGTGCTGGCAGACTCCCCGAGGACGAGGACGCCCTGTCTGCTCCGAGTCCCTCCCCTCCCCTGGCGTCTGCCCGTCACCCAGCGGGAGGAGGCTGTGACCAGGAGACGCCGTGAGCTGATGTGGGGAAGAGCCCTGTACATACAGAGGGTCGCTGGCCTCAGAAGAGGCCCCATGGAGGAAGCTGGCCCCTCCCCACCACTTCTGGTCTGGCCCGACCCAGGAGGGGAGGGCGGGGGAGGGACGGTTCGAAAATGCTCCCCTGCAAAAGCCAGCGGCTGCCACACCTGGAGAACCAGTTAGCTGAGGGGAGCAGGCGGAGGTGGGGGGTCAGCTCAGATCTCCCCCGTCACAAACACGGAACACAGCCAGAGGGACGAAGGCTTCACTGTGGACATCAAGCCAGCAAACCCAACACCAGAATAATGGGTCCGTGAAGACGACTTATCTGGGTCCTAGGTGGGAACGACATTCTACGCTTCAAAGCGATGAAAGAAACCAAAAAAGAAAAATGAGAATTTACGTAAAACGAGGTCTCTCTCTTAAGAATTAAGGGGACCCCAGCTGGCATAGCTCAGTGGATAGCGCAGCGGGCTGCGAACCAAAGTGTTGCAGGTTCGATTCCCAGTCAGGGTACATGCCTGGGTTGCAGGCCATGGTCCCCAGCAACCGCACATTGATGTTTCTCTCTCTCTCTTTCTCCCTCCCTTCCCTCTCTAAAAATAAATAAATAAAATCTTTAAAGAATTTATTTAAAAGAATAAAATCTTTACTTAAAAGATTTTACTTAAGATTTTACTTTACTTAAAATCTTTTACTTAAAAGAATAAAATCTTTAAAGATTTTATTTATTTATTTTTAGGGAGGGAAGGGAGGGAGATAGAGATAGAGAGATAGAGAGAGAGAGAGAGAGAAACATCAATGTGCGGTTGCTGGGGGTTATGGCCTGCAACCCAGGCATGTACCCTGGCTGGGAATCGAACCTGGGACACTTTCGTTCCCAGCCCACACTCAATCCACTGGGCTACACCAGCCAGGGCTTTTTTTTTTTTAAGATTTTATTTATTTATTTTTAGAAAGGGAAGGGAGGGAGAGAGAGAGAGAGAGAGAGAGAGAGAGAGAGAGAGAGAGAGAGAGAGAGAAATAAATAAAATCTTAAAAAAAAAAAGAATTAGGGGGAAATGTTAGCCCCCAGAAACAGACGAAGGGATGTACTTTGTAGCATTTACCAAACCGCACGCACGCAGGGACGAGGCAGGCGGCTGTGTGCGGGGAGCGGCTCAGTGTCGCCCACCCCTCTGCTCTGCGCCAGGACTTCGTTCACAGACGTGCTTGCGTCAGGTGGCAAAGGTACAAAACCGTCTTCTGGTCTGTGCGTAAACCGGCACAACCTTTCTGGGAAGGAGCTGACAACACCTAACAGAAGCCTTCGAAATGTTCTAACCCCTGACTCTGGAATTCCGCTCCTAAGAACTCTTTCTGAGGAAAGAGTGGGAAAGGCAGGTCTGTGCTAAAAGGTGTTTGCTGTAAGTTCAGTGACCGACAAGGAATTAGCTAGGCAGACTGGGGCACATCCGTGCAGTGTTGTAATAAAAAAAGGCTTTTCAGACCATGTTAAAATACGTATCGTGTATGGAAATGTTCAAGGCAGGAAAAAGGCACCGTGGCAGACCATTATCTCGTGTATGTTGAGAAACAAAGACACAGGAGGAACCACGGCGGAGTCGTCTGAGTGGCACAGACTCGGCATTCCTTCTTTCTGCTTCCTACGCTCTTCTGCAGTTTTACAATGAACGGGCACCCGTTCCGTGAAAGGGGGAGGGGCAGCCGACGCAATGCTTACCCCTCTCTCCAGACTCAAGCAGTGCAATTCCCAAGTGAAGGGCGTCTGTCACAACGGACACCAGAATATTTTAGAGGTGTTCGGAAACAAAGAGAAACGTCCCATACAGCAGTCCTTTCTTTTGCCACAAAATGCTCGCTCAAAACATTTGGTCACTGGTTTAATTCTTTCACCCACTGGCTTGTACCTGCTTCAGGGAGCATGAGCTTCACTCCTTTTCATTTAAGTATCGCCACCCTCTGCTTTTTTCCAGTAGTTTGCAAGTCACCAGGGCTCACTACAGTCCTTTCCTCACGACTCCCAAGTTCACATTTATCAGCAAGACCTAGTCCTGCAGCAAACTTAGAGGACGGGGCAGGGCAAACTGGCAGGCAACTGGCCAGCGCCATGGCCACACCATGGGTCCAGCGGGAGGGGTGTGTGACTCAGCCTCCTGGGGCTTTCCTGGGGTTTGAGGAGCTTTGATGTACAACCAGGGACCCCCACCATGGAGTTCCCAGTACCAGTCAGACAGATGGTCCCTAAGCCCCTCCAAGGAAAGGAGCTGGCCTGTGCCCCTTCCCTAGAGGTCTGAGTGGCCCTACAGTTTGGGGCTGGAAGTCCTGGCTGATCCCCATTGCTCCTCCCTCTGGGGCTGTGAGAGTCCTATCAGGAGAGGGTTACCTCAGAGACCACACGACCAACCAAGTCCCGGCCTTTTTATCTCTCTGGTTTCCAGTCCCGTGAGAAGCAGAGAGCCCTGGGTGTGGGACGAGGTGTGGGGCCCCCACCCACTCAGAGCTCACCCCCCTCCCAACTCCGGTCCACGCTGGCATTGCAGCCTGACCTGGTCTGCTGCTTTGCTGGTGGCCCACAAACTCGTTAAAGAGATGCAGCCATCGGCAGCCAAGCTCCACTCCCAAACACGGGAGCTGGGCTGCTGCTGAGCCTCCTGAACCTGTCTCAGTGGAAACTCAGACATTCGGCCTGCGGCGGCACCCCTGTGGGGCAGAGCAGGCAGGGCTCCCTGCTGGGGAACAGACAGGGGACTCGGGCTGGCTGCCTCCCCAGTGAATCCCAAGGTGCCTCTGCGTCAAACTCAGGGCACCCCACCCAACGGCGGGGGTACACACACGACTTTCAGACCCCTCACAGCCGGGCTCTCAGCAGAGCAAGTCGTTTGCATCGGTTAATGCAGAGCGGCATCCAGAAGGGGCACTGAACGGCTGCTCTCCCACTGCCGGGCCCTGCAGTTAAGTGCTTCCCCAAAGCCACTGCGTTTCCCCAACCAGAGAAGCAGCAGTGGTCCGTGCTCTGCGCTGATGACGGGGACCACGGACCGTCAGACACAAGCAAGGGGGATGCGGCTTCGGTCGAGGAGCTACGCTGAGCACGTGGGCACCTGGGACGGTGTGGTGGGGCGGGTGAAAGAATTTCTCAAGACTCCAAAATGGGAAGGCACCAGAGAGGTTCAGCTTTCAGAAGGAAGGGCTAGGTGGTAGGAGAAGGTGGAATGAGCAAGTTTTTAAATACCTGGGAGATTTTCCTGAGCCAGGGGTGTGAGGACCAGAAAGTTCCAAGGGGGTGGCTATCAGGAGCCAGCAGCTTCAGATAGATAGGACTTGGGGTCTACCCTAACGCTGCATTTTACAGGTAAGAACACTGAGGTCACACAGACCCTTCGGCACGGCCCAGCAACACCCTGGGGCCGCAGTCCTGCCCATTCAGAGGAGACACCTGCACGCACGGGGCCACCTGTGGTTCCTTTCCAGCTCTAACACTCTGACGCGCAGTGACAGGATAAAGAAACCTCTTCAGTACCAGGGCCTCCAGCCAATCCCGAACGACGCTTCCCTGCACTGCCTCCTCTCGAAAGATTTAGATTTCTGGATTTTCTCCCCAAATAGCACACAGGCTACAGGAGAGGAAAGATAATCGTATTAAAACATAGAAAAATTCACAGCGTATCTGCAGTCAGAACTTGGCTTTAAATCCCGGCGGCACAATCTATTTTGAGCCTGAGACAAGTGTGCTAATTCCCAATGAGCCAGATTGGAAACAGACTGCAGACCAAGAGCAAGCACATTATACGCTGCATTCCTCACGCACGGCTCGCCGTGGCACGGGGCTTCCAAGCGAGGCCAGGTGTCTCGGGGCTTCAGGAGGTACGCCGATCCCCACCGACTCTCAGACACCCTGAACAGTCCAGGCTGAGGAGCGACAGGTCCTGAGGGGGAAGGTGCACACGCTCTGGGACACAGCCCTGGGGTGCTGACCCAGATCTGGGGAGACTCGGGCTGGAGCAGCTGTCCCGCCCTGGGCCCTTCTGGGCACGTGGAGGAGTGCTCCGGCAGAGGGACGAGGGGATGCTGGGAGAAGGGGAGAGACTGGGGCGTGGTCTGGAGTGGTCTGGAAGAAAGATGCCACCCGGCCACAGCTCAGGTGCTGGGACCGTTCAGGCCAGTACACCCAGACAGAAAGAGGTGCTGCCAAGGTCCCTTCTCTGTTCTCAGTTTCTGCTTTCTTTCCCCTCCATCTCCTCACCCAAAATGGGGCCCATTCTCCAGCAACAAACCCAGAAACCAGGGATGCTGACCCCAGAACACAAGAGCCACCCCAGATCTTTATTTAAAGATGGGGAATGCAGCTGCCTGGGCTCCCTGCCCGCAACGGAAGGCGAGCCCTGGGCCAGAGGCAGAGCCAGCCAAGTCGCAGCGACCGACCAAGGAGCCGGTGCCGACAGCCACCACAGCCGCCGTGCCAGAGCGTCGGCCTGCCCAGTGGTGCTGGGCGGTCACAGGTGCTGCAGAGAGAGCACAGCGCTCTAGAGACCCCATGCGCGCCAGGCCACGTGCACCTGCCCGTAGAGCGGCCGGCGCATGGGCAGCGGGGTGGGAGGGGGCTGCCAGAGCAGAGCCTGCACAGCGGCCTTCCCAGGGACCTTCACGCTCCCCACGCCCATGGGCACTCGCAACAACTCAGAGCGCATTCCTGCCAGGTCAAGCGTGCCATGCGAAACCAGGGAAGGAAGAGAAAAGCTGCATCCGAGGCACACAGCCGGGTCTGTCTGTTCTCATACCCGCACCACAGCCCCCAGAGGCCCCTGGGGTCAATGGCTCTCAGAGGACACTGAGGCCCATGGTGCCGCTTCCAGGGCAGGCGGCCCCCGGGGACATTCTGTCTTCGCCTGCCCGGACTCTCTGTCTCATGCCACTGGAGGCACCGCTGGGTAATAGCAAGGAATGAGTCACGGCACCGCGATGCACCCTGGAGAGCGCATGGGGCAGCAGCCGACCGGTGCGCCGCCGAGGGGCGTGCAGCCTGAGCTGGTCCCGGGGATGGCGGGGGGACGCAGCAGGTGCTCCAGCACACGTGACTCTTTTTAAAAGCAACTTCATCGTGAACTCGAAATCCAACTGCACAGACAGTGCTCCTAAGAAGGTGAGCAGGAAAGCCCCAGCGGTGAGCGGGGAGGAGCCAGCACCGAGGGCTCCCAGCAGGATTTAGGAGGACCTCTGACCTTGTGCCCCTCTCCCGACTCGGAGCCACCTGCCTCCAAAGGGAGGGAGCGTTGGTTTCACGCTCCTTCTCAGGCTCTGGTGCAGTGCTGAGGGAGCCGGCTGTGAACATCCACCCCGCGGACGGGCACGGGTGGGGGGGACTCCCTGGCAGGCCCAGCACCCAGCACCAGCAGCAGGAACGGGAAGCAGGGACTGAGCTGAGCGGTCAGGACAGGAGCTCAAAGGCAAGGCCGAGGCTGGAAACAGAGGCAGTGCGTCCACCTCTGCTCCTCACGCCAAGTCCCCAGGGAGTCCCGTCACACTGCGTGGTCCTTGCCACTGCTCATCATCACACGGTCCACGCTGCCACTCCTCTGCGGGCCCCGGAAAGTGTGGCACACAGCCTGTGACTGACTGACAGCCCCAGACACACACTCACCTTGGGGCACGTGACTGGCTTTGGCCTGCTCGGGGCTGTAGACTTTGAGGCACTACTCTCTTTCCTGCTCTTTGCCCCAGTGGCAGTGACATACTTGTACTTGCTGTGGGGACAGGGTGGGGGAGGGGCCCTCTCCTCCTCACCCAACCTTCTGAAAGTGTCGGCGTCCGTCAGTCCTCAACTGCAGCCCTTGCACAACCTATGTCAGAAAGGGACACGGTTCCCTGGTCTGCAGGCTCCACACCCCAGTCACACCCACTTCCTCTCAGCACCCCAGGGGGACCCCAAGCCATGGCTGATCACCTTCCTGGCTGCACTCTTCACCACACCCCTCTCTGCGCTCTGCAGAGGGGTGCCCGTCCCCCATAGTCAGGCCCTGCACCCACCTCGCTCACACACCCCACTCCGTGAAGGTGCCTGCCCCAGGGTCTCTGCTGAGGCTGTCCTGTCCACCCCCCACCCCCAGCAAATACACTCCTGTCTGGGTCACGCCCCTCCCCCTTTAGGTAACCACTCAGGGACCCCCACTCCGAGAGGCCTTCCCATCAGTCCGTTAGGGGTTCCTCCTCTTTCCTGTAGCACCCTGAGTGACACCGATACCCATCATGTGCAGCCCCAGTGACCACGCCACAGGGTGAGCACATCACAGGGCCCCTGTCTGTTTGCACGAGGTCTCTGCCGGACCCTGAGTGCATGGGGAAGCTACCTCCCCGCACCGTCTGGCGTATTTTGGTCACTGAAGCGTGGAATTAAGGGAGGGAAAGTTAAATGGAAGGGGAAATAAGGAACTCAGCTTAAAATCTTTTTTAGAAGGATGGCACACGTGTTCCAATTCTGCAGAAATGAGGACAGGAAGCATGACAAGAGGGCTGAAAGAGAGCTGGAACTGTCACTTAAAAGGAAGACTGGAATGTCGCCGCTGGAAGAGCTCTCCGAGTGTGGTCATCTAACACGGTGTGCCTGTTGCCCTCCACACCCCAGTGTAATCTTCTCCTCGCCGGAAGCCGCTACCACCCCCCGCCCCAAATGCATGGCCGGCCCCCTTGCCTGACAAACCTACGGCCTCTGACGAAAAACATTCCCACCATCCCTCTCCACAAGGGCGGATTATTCAACATGACTGAAACCTCCGTAGGTGCGACATTACGAGACACAAAATTCAAGACCTGCTCTCTGCTGAACATCTCACAATCCAAACACAGTAAGTAAACTTTGATCTTCCGTGATTCAATCTGCCTTTCATTTAAGGCACACAATGCCATCAAGCTCCAGCCCTGCGTGAAATGCCGGGGGGTGGGGGGAACGGGAGGGGGCCTGGCACACTGCTCAACCTGAAAATTGGAGGCACCTTCTACCAGCAGCTCCTCCCACACAGCGCCTCCACTTCCTCGGCCCCATCTCAGGGCACAGGTTCGGGGAAAGAGATCCTATAGCGTAACTATGGTAATGGGTTATCGCATCTTTGCTCACAAACGCTCCAATCCGGCACTGACTCCCGACGTCTTTGCAGCCAACAGCGCGTAACCAGGCTTGGGAAGCCTTCGTGTTTAATGAGAGGGGAGAACAACGCTGGGTTACAGGACTCCTCGGGGCCCTTCAACTGTATCCGCAGGTAAGGGAAAAGTGGAGGCCGGGCTGTGGTCTGCTGGGGAGAAGAGAACCGCCCCCTTGAGAACAGAGGGTGGTGCCCACGACTGTTGTGCTCCTCCGTGTTCAGACGTTTAGACGGTTGACCAGAGCACAGGAACCTGGACTTAATCACCGCCCATCTGGGTTCTCGGAGGGAAAGACCACACTCCCAGACCCAAAGGATCCTAACCGGGCCATGGGGGCACCCAGAGTGGGGCTGTTCGAGTAGGCCCTGCCCACCCCATCATTCCCATTTCGGCTACTGAATTCACGGGAAGGACTTGCGCCAGAGTAAGCAAGGGGTTCCAAGACACTGGCCTCTATTCTCCGAGGACCTGAAGGAATTCAGCGTACTCAGGAATATGGAGCAAGTGCCTACCAATCTCTCTAGAACTGCCACCTGCCGCCTAGACGAACCCAGAGCCCTGACGTTAACTCCTTTTACGCTACTTCCAGCCATCGCGCAGCCAGCGAGATTTTCCTTTCCATGGGCAGATCTGGCAAGAACTCATAATTCTATTTTCTTTTTTAATAACATTTAATGACACTGGTGACCGGGGATCTTCCAGCTTGTCACGAGCCTGGTTCAACCACAGAGCGTTCTTCTGGGTGATTTGAGCATGTTCGCCAACAAACACACCCACACACTACTTTTCTCTCAAGAGTTGGTGTCTCCCCCTCTCCCAGTCTCCATGTTTGCAGCAACGTTAGAGAGAAGGAAATAATCAATGATGAAGTTAACTCCAAGAAAGCACCTATCAACACCTGCACTTGATTAAACTCCATCTCAGTCTGGGCTGGGTATTGTTTCTCACGTTGTACAGATTTGAAGACAACATCTTTTTCCTCTTTACATCTGAGCTGTGTGTGTGATTGGTTTCAGTGCTCCTGGCTGTCCCAAGGACGGGGAGCAGCTGTAGCTCATGCATGTCACCATTTGCATGTCTTAATTACATGGCGACAGCTGGGCTTCGGGGCCTACATGCGGTGTTCACCGCGTGAACAGAATGACTAAGAAACTGACCACGTGGCGTCCCCACACTTTCAGAGGTTCACACGGGGCAGCTCTGGGGTTTGGTTTCTGCAACACATCTGCGAAGTGTCCAAGTCATTTTCAAACCCGCAGATGCTGAGAACAACCCACAGGGGTGGCGCTTGCAGAGCTGAAGCTGGCAATTAAAACATTTCGTTTCCCACCATACGGGAAGAGGACATGAGTACACCTGCAGCCTTCTAAGTAATACATGTATTTACCGTCCTTTATCAGCGCAACTCCGGGAAGTCAAACACACCTCCGAGAAATGAAGTCGAATTCCAGGACGGTGCAGGCTCAAGCAGGACGATACGGACAACGTGAGGGACAGCCGACAGAGCTCAGAGACCCGGAGGGAGCCTGCCCGTCCCTGTGCGGGCCACACCGGCGCGGGCCTCCTTGGCCCAGGGCAGCTCTTCCCGGGTCCCGGCCCTTAGGCACCTACGGTGCGTGGTGCCCTCCAAAACAGTCCCCTTGGCAGACCTCTGCCATGCCCATGCTGGTGCCCTCACTCCCCACGCTGTGGAGCCCCTCTAATGAACTGGCTCCCCCACAGCCGACTGCGGAATTTCCATTCTTTACAGCATATTTGTTTTTCGGAAACAGCTAATAAACACTCAGAGCCAAGAGTCACAAAAAGGGCGGGCAATTAAGCTCGGAAATCTCACTGTTAGTCACGAACTCACCGTGGGGTCCCCAGCAGCAGGCGCAGTGTTCTCCCACGGCTCGTAAACCGGCTGTGACAGTGACGCCGGAGCCCAGCTCCAGCGCAGTAAGTGGGCAGCCTCCTCTCCGCCCCAGACGGCATCTCTGAAGACCGCACACGTTCTGACGAGTCCATTGAATCCAGCCTTGTGCCTTTACAGCCGTCCCTCGGGACACCGCCACTGTGCACCCCCAACTCAGCGTGACCCCAAGTGAGCTGTCTTTAATGAGGGGGCACGGGGCAATCCAACAGCTAATCGAGAAGCTCATGAGCCACAGCCCTGCAGGGACCTCAGCACCGCGGGCACATGCCAACACCCAGGAGCATGCAGACACACCACGTGTGCAGACATATATGTGTGTGTGTGTGTGTATATATATATATATACACACACACACACACACCCCCATGCTGCAGGCTTACAGCTCATCCACTTCAGTGGGCTTATGCTAAATGTAGATAATAAATCCAATGCGGATAATAGCCGAGACCTTCAAAAGCCCCTGGAGGAAAACACACATACAGCGCCACCTCTCACAACCCTTCGCGCTGCCTGTGACTGTGCTTTGCTGGTCTTCCCACTCCTGCAGGACAAAAGCCGCACCACAAAGGTGCGGCTGAGAAACACGAGGCCGGTGCGGACACCGACACTAACTCAGACTTCCCCAAATACTCGCTCCCCGACATGACGGCTTGCAGAGGGCTGGGCTTCTGTGGGAAGCCAGTGCTTCCAGTCCAAGGGGGGTCCAGGGACCCTGCGCGTCCTCACGGCCTCTGCCAGCACATGCGGGCGTGTGGAGGAACAGTACTCTAGTGGAAGAGGGAAGAGCCAAGAGATGACGTCCAGATCGGGAGGGTTTTCAGCTGGCTGCCTGGCGATCACCCCTGCTCGGGGCGCAGGTGCAAAGGCCCCGCAGCCACCACGCTGCAGTGCCGCGGGGAAGTATGTGGAGCACACGCCCTGCCTGGGGGAGCCTACTGGTAACCCTGGAGAAGCGGGGGCGGTCCTAGACCAAGGCTAACCAACCTCCAGCCTGGTGTCCACACCCAAGTTTGCTTAGGAGCCGCTCAGCCTATCGACAATGTAAGAAAATCAATGCGAATTTTATTTTAACCACAGGCTGGAAGCTCTGCCAGCGTGGCGTACAACTCAGCCACGCTGTCCACCGGGTGTGATGACCTGGGGCCATGGCCACTGGAGAGACATTTCCTGGAGGGGGTGTGTGTGGGGGAAAGAAGCTTCACTCCCAGGCGGCCTGGGGCGGAGAGCAGCGTGTACGGGGAGGGCAGAGGGGAGGCTGAAGGACCACCTCCATGTCTGGCTCTGAGCCCCGGAGCCCCAGACAGGGGCGTTCAGTGGGCCCCGTGACGCCAGCGGGGAGAGGTGCATGTGCTGCATTTAACACGGTACACTGCACGTCCCGGCGCAGATGCCGGCGGAGGCCCGGGAGACATGCCCTGGGCAGGGCCCTCCTCCTTCTCAGGCAAAGTGCCGGTCAGGGCTGACTCACCACAGGTGACGTCCACCAGGTGGACCAAGACCTAACAACGCCCGAGGGCGGCTCTTGAGCAGCAGCCCCGGGACCACCCAGCACACGGAGACCAGGTCTCCCCGTGGAGGAGCAGCTCCCAGGGCTGGGAAAAACGCCAGCAGGGTTTCGTGCATGAACAAACCACCTTGTTTTTCCTGCCTTTCCCCACCTCTTCTGCTTCTGCTTCTGCCTAACCCTGGTCCCACTTCCTCACCCTCTCCTTCCTCCCGTTCACTGGTTTTCTGGTCGGCGACACTGTGGGAAAGGAGGGATTTAGCACTGCGTCTCAACAGTCAAGGTCGGGGCTGGAGAAGAGGGGCTGAGGCAAGTGTGCATAAAGACAGGAGCGTTCTCTCTCTCACTCTCTCCCTAAAATCAGTAAACATATCTTTGGGTGAAGATTAAAAAATAAGACAGGACTTTGGGAAGAGATGGGGTTACCATCACTGTGTGTGTCGCCTCCTTAAAACACAGGCTGGGGGTCTGGAGGAACTCAGGCGCTGCCTTTGGAAACCACTTGCACCCCGATGGAGTTTTAGTCGACAGGTGTGTGCACCGATGCTGGAGGCTAAGAATCCGAAAGTAACTAAGCGGACAGGACCCAGAGACTCGGACACGTCAGGGAAGGGACAGGACCAGGAGGGCACAAGCGAGTGCAAACCAAGTGTGAGCCCGGTGCTGAGAGAGCGCAGGGGAAAGGCCGCCGCCCAGGGCCCAGAGGGCAGCTGCCAACACCACCGTCCAGCACAAGGAACCAGGGCTCTCTGGGGGGACGGCTGCTGCCAGGTCCCAGGCCGGACACTGGACGTCCCAGACTGCGAGACAGGGACCGAAGGCTCCTAGCATCACACTGACCTCGGCTGGGATAAGCTGAACTTCAAGAATAATGGGAAGAAATTGAAATGCGAACGTTTGAATCCATGAGTTCATAATGTCTAAACTCAAACCCAACCGACACAACGCCCTGGCTGGCCACCAGCAACCCAACATTGCTGACCGAGAGAGAAAGGGTGGACATGGTGCTGCTCTCCCCGCGGCAGGGCCTCGGCCCAGCGGGCGGTGGGCGCACAAGCATCTCCCTCCATAGGAGTGTCCTAGGGAGGCAAAGATGGCGACAGAGAAACTGCCATAGTGCTGGGACCCCTGTGGACCGGGGGTCCGGGCCCAGAACAGTCACAGCGGCTGGCACCGCAGACCGACCAGCGGTGCGCCTGAGGGCCCACGGCCTCCACGTGCATGACCCCACGTAGAAAGTCGTTCCGCCCACCCTCCAAGGACAAAATAAATTAAAAGAAGATTAAGAAAAATGAAACCCAAACCCGCTACTTCTCCATCCCACTTCCAACCTGCAGAGAATACAGAGCAGAGAGGCACTGCCTGACCTCCAGCGTGGGGGCTCAGTCCACAGAACGAGACCGTGGGAAACTGCACGGCAAACGTCCCTCAGCAGTAGTTGCACAAGCAAGTCGACCAAACCAAACCAAACCAAAGCACACCACACCAGAGAGAGGAAAGAGGAAACTGGGATTAAAGAAACTCAAACAGTAAATTAATCATAAAGGGGTGACTTTATCAGAATCTTGAACTAAGAAAGCCTCTCCAGCCCTGGCCGGTGTGGCTCAGTTGGTTGGAGCGTCGTACCGGGAACCGAAAGGTCAGAGGTTCAGTTTCCGGCCAGGGCACGTGCCTCGGCTGCGGGTTCGGTTCCCGAGTGGGGTGTGTGCCACAGGCAACCGATCGATGTTTCTCTCTCACTTCAATTTTTCATGCCCTTGGGCAAGGACAATTTTAAAAAAAAACTTTATTGACTTAGGACATTTATAAACCAATTGGAAATTTGAACAACTTAATATCTGATGGTATGAAGAACGTGTCCATCTTTTTAGGTATAATGTATGGTACTATGAGTTTTTTTTTAAGAATCCTTGTATTATAGAGAAAGGTACTAAAACGTATACTGATGACAAAATGGTTTCTGAGGTCTGTCTGAGCAGCGTGTGGAGGGGCCGGACTGACCGCAGGTGGGTGATAAGGGAGGCAGGGAGGAGAGTGTGGGGGTTCATGAAGCCCTTCTGCCCACTTATGTGTGACTCGGCTTGTGCACAGGTGTGGTATCTAATCAGGCTGCAATGAGAGCAAGGGCCTTCCGGAGGGGAGGTCTGACCCAAGCCCTGCGAGGTAGGAAGTGCACACTTGGAACGGCCTTCCCACGGAGACAGCCGAGCCGAGGCCCCGAGGGGAGGAGCCTCGCACGCTGAGAACCGCCAGCCTGTCTGCTGAGCCTGGATGTGTGAGCCTCCCCAGCTCACGTGCTGGAATCCTGGCGCCCAACGCGATGGCGTTAGGAGACGGGGCCTCTGGGCGGTGACCTGGCCACAGGGCTGGGGTCAGCACCCCTACATGAGAGAGATCCCTCGGCCTTCCCACGTGAGCGAGCACTGTGCAAAGTCGGCAATGCGGAGGGGGGCCCTCACCGGCACCGACCACACCGACACTGTGACCTCAGCTTCCAGCCTCCAGAGCGGTGAGAAATTAATTTCTGTTGGTTTATCTGATCACAGCAGCCTGAACGATCTCAGACACAGTCCTTCCAGGGCAAAGGGGAAAAGAGCAGAGGCTGGAGCGGGGGCGGGTCTGGCCACACGGGGCCTTTCCCCCCAGCCAGCAAGCTGGGCTCTGCAATGGGGAAGCTGGCCGCATCTGTGATTCAAAGACGGCGTACAGGTCGTGCTGGTGACCCCGCACTTGGCGGCACTGAAGGAGACAACGATGGAGGGGGGACCGCCTCCAAGAGCCCCGGTCGGAGCACGTGACCGAGCACCTCGTCAGCAGTGGGCCTGCACTTCCAACACGCTCGCTGAAACGGTGCACAACGGCCAGTCCTCTCAGCCGTCACCGTTGTGATGCTGCACGTTCACTGCAAGCGTCAAGGGCTCAGCCCAGCGCTCTGGGCGAGACGGAAAGGTGGGCTGAGAGCACGTGTCCTGGGTCGGGCGCATCTCTCCCACCCCACAGGCCAGCTCCCTGCGTCACGCCCGGGACTGGCCAGGTCAGTGGGTCCCCAGCCCCATCTCCAGCAGCACGGCACTGTCACCAGGGAGCCCCGTCACGCCCAGTCACCCACTCCCGCTAAGAGACCCCTCCTACCTCACTGCTGCTTAAAATAATTCTTTCAGAGATAAAGGGGTAATATAACAACACGGAAAATGTCTGTCAATGTATTCCTCTGAAACGCCTCCCTGGATCTCACGGAGGAAGATCCACTTGGAGAAATTAATTCCTTCACAAATAACGGTTTGAGGCAGAGAGACAGGGCAGGTCTGACTGAGCCTCTCGCTAGAACAAGGACTGAACACCTGACATTCCACGTGGCGAAAAGGGAATCACTGTGGCCCATTTCCCAAGACCTCAGATGACCAGGGACGCAGTTAAGTGAGCGAGAACCTCCGGTTCGAACCGAAGCCAGCTCCGAATGCGGCGGAAATTCACACTGTAACTAACTGGCTTCCCGGGAAGCGAGACCTGACACCCCAGGCTCGTGAGACATTTCATTCCGTCATGTGAAGTGCCACAAAGAGAGTGAGTCCATCATCCACCACCTCACCCTGGGCGTCAGACACACAGCACATGGTGACATGATTCTGGGAAAAAAAAGGGAAACTCAGTGACCCGCCCTGAGCCGCAGCGGTGAGTCACAGCAGCGCCGGGAAGAGAGGCCTCCCGCCTCCCAAACCACGCTCCCCCCACCCACAAATTGGGGGCACCAGGGTCCGATTTCCCTAGAAACCCCACCCCCAGCTCTGCTATCGGAGAACTCAGACTCCCGCACTCAGACCCAAGTAAGCTCGTGTGGCCCCCGGGCTCTGAAGGCAGTGGGAGGGGCATCTGAAACCCCACAGGCTGTCTGCGTGGGAGGCCCCACTGGCTCCGTCAGCCATGAGGCACTGTCAGCCCTGAGGCACTGTGAGTTCTAACCCCAGGCAGCGGCGATCCGTCCAGGCCACTTCCCCAGCACTCGGAACGGGGCACTGCACTGTCCTTCCCCCTGGCTCAGCTCCTGCCCCAGGTTGGTCCTTACCTGGGCTGTGCAGGCTTGTCGTCCTGGAGGGAAGGTCATGCCCTCCAGTGCATTGCACCCCCAAAAGCCCCCTCCCCAGGCCGGTACAATAAGGGCCTCCCGGGGTGCTTGGCTCCGAGTGCAGACTGGACACTGCAGAGGGCCAGGCACTCTGGATGGAGGAGGAGAGAGGTGAGAGGCCGGCACAAAGACCACTGCGGCCCACCGAAGCGAGCCAGGCTCACCCTGGCTGGGCGCCCCCGCCCCAGCGGGACTGTCCCGGCCCTGAGACATGGAGAGGATAAGACCAGGTCCCACCACACACGCAGTGAGCTCCTTGTGCACAGGCATCGTGGGAAGGGAGTCAAAGCCCACATGCAAGTGCCATGTGGTCCTTCCGTCCGAGGCCACCCAAGCAGTGTGGGCACAAAGCACCCTGTCAGGCCGGAACACTGGAAGAGAAGTCCGCATGGGCCCCTAACACGGGCACGGCAGGGCGGGTGCACAGGCTCCCGGGCCTGTGCCCCACTCAGCAGCAGAGCCCCGGACAGAGCCCAGACAGCACTCGGTCATCCCAAGCATTTCTCGGGCACCTGAAGACATCCTGTTTAACTGGGAGAATGCTGGCCCAGTGCAGCGGGCAGCCTGGGGGGCAGATGGCAGCCCCCAGAAGACCATGTGTAGCCAGGGGCCCCCACAGCCCAGCCACAGCCTCCCCTCCCCCACCCCACCCTCACACCCACAGAGGAAAGGCTTACACTGAAGCCACTCGGAAACGGACACGCACGGGCCAGCGCGGGCCAGCGGCCAGCAGTGGGCCCTCCAAGCAGACGGCGGGCTGCCCGGGCACCTGTGCTGCCCGGGCCCTCCCTCCCTGCCACCTGCATGCTGCCAGCTCCGGCCGGGGAACGGCTCTGCCACAGGTGGGAACAGCACACATTTTGAACCTCAGACTCCGGGGCAACCAAAGCAACCCCCAAGCGCCGGACACATGCTCTAAACGCAGGCACGCCTCGAGCCTTCCGAGGCGGCGCCTCCTTGAGGAGATGCCCGCCCCAGGCTCATGGGCTGTGCGCCCCTTGGCCCTCCGGACATCCCAGGAGTGGACACGGGCCCTAGACCAAGCCAGCCTCTTCCTCCAAGGAGGTGCAGGCTCCGTTTAGGCTGGGAAGCTGAACCCAGGAGGAGCAGACATAGGGGTCTTGAGACAGAAAAGCTGGTGCAGAGAGGAGAGAGCAGCTGCCAGGCCTGGAGGGGCAGAGCCGGGGCCCCGTGTGGCCGCCGTGGTCAGGGCTGGGGTCTGGTCCACCGTCTGGGCCGTTTCCAGGCCTGGTTCTTCCCTGGCCACGCAGCCTGCTGCTCTCAGTAATGCAACACCCCGCCCTCCTGCGGCAAATTCCCACCTCTGTTTAAGCTGTGGGGCAGCAGGCTGCTTCTCCTTGTAACCAAGTTGTACGAACAAAGAACAACAGAAAGAGGCTGCCAGTCCGGGGACCCAGCGGCTCCGCCAAGGTAGCCCAGGAAAGAGCTACCCGCGTTTTGCGCCCAGTTTTCAGTGCGGAGCCCCGGTTCCCGCGCTCAGGGACACTTCTCTCTTTCCTTAGCGAAGGCATCTCCCGCTTTTGATCTTGAATAAATTTCCCAAGTGGAACCATTTTCATCTGAAGGAGCTTATGTTCCAGGCAACCTGACAATTAATTTAGTGCAACAAGCTAATCAAAGTGAGAGGCGTAACAGCAAACTCCCTTCCATCACGTGCTGGCTCTGGGGCTGAGGGGAGTGGAAATCGTAAGCTCATCTCTGGAACAACCCTGGCGCTGTCGGCGGGCAAGGGAAAGTCACCGGGGCTCCTGCCCCGGAGGCACGGGGCTTGCAGGGACACTGCCTTGGGGTGTCACTGTCAGAGCTCAGTGGGGAGGATTCCCCTGGGAACGTACACACACAGGCACACACACAGAGGTGCACGTGTGCACACCCAGGTGAAGGTGTGTGTGTGTGTGCGCAGACACGCATGTGGGTGTGCACACACAGGAAGGGACACTTTCCAACGTGTGTACGTGGATGCATGTACTATGTGGGCATGTGTGTGCAGGCAGTCACGCACACGTAGCCACATGTGTGCACACGATACACCCACGTGTGGTACACATAAGTACACACATGTATGCGCTCTTACACACCATACTGACACACATGTTTCCGCAAGTCAGGAGCGACCGACACCTTCGACTGATCCCCTGTGAGTTTCCACCCGGCAACGGTGTTTTCGAGTTCAGAGAGAGGCGCGGGCATTCCCCGCCAGGGCCCTGGGCGCTGCTGACGGCTGCCCCGCAGAAGTGGCCCTGCAGCCTGTCGGTCCTCCCAGGTCAGACTGACGTGCGCCCCTCAACTCACACTCCATGCACCTGCCACCCTCTCTTACCTTACCCAGAAAAGTCCCTCGAAAAAAAGCTGCTGCCACCAAAAAGTAAAAAACGCACAGAAAAGCACAGCTGAGGGGGACCCCCAGGGGCCCAGGCAGAGGAAGTCTGGAAGCCAAATGAGCAGCAGAGCAGCAGCAGCAGCGGCGGCGGCTCATTGGCGACGACCGGGCAGCCCCACCGTCAAGGTGCTTCGCTGCGCTCACCTGGCCGACCCCACACCAGCCTTCAGTCATGCCCACTGCGCCAGTTAGAATCGGGGGCAGAGGACAAGCACCCCCGTGTGACAGGGCTGGGGACCGCCCCATGGAGCGCGCTCCAGCCACTCTGCGGCCTGCCCCTGTGGGGCGCTGCTGGGGCGCCCTGGCCCTCCGCGCTCTGAAGACTCAGTGACTCAGGTAAGAACAGCCCAGGATAGTCTGTTGTACCCTCAATCACTCACACAGCAAAGGCAGAGATCCTTCATCCCCCGGCCCCCAAAACGTCCCTACAGTGGAGGAAAAGTGCCAATGAGGGGGTGAAGGAGGCAGTCACAGACGCAAAACCCACCAGAGCCTTCTTACAATGACCTTGATCCAGAGGGAACCAGGGGCCACTCAGTTCACACGGCATTCGGGAACCAGACTCCCAAACCGCAAGTTGGGGCTGTCCAGAGGCTCCTCTGGGCCCCTAAGCACTGCCCTCTGAACGGGGCGGGCCTTGGTCTGCACACGGAGCTCTGCCAGGGGCTCGGCTCCCCCCACCCCCGACCCCAGGACCTCATGCCGCTCTGGAGGGCGCAGGCTGCACGTCTGGTTCTGTCCGACATCTCCGATCCCGCTGCAGAAACAGAAACGAACCTGGAACTAGACACCCGTGTTCGAAAGGGAGGAAGACAAGCACACTCACGGAATGCACGTGTGGCCTCTGACTTCCATTTCCGGGCTTGCAGCCTGCCGACCTGAGAACGCTCCTACCCCTCACCCTGCACCCCCGCCTGCCGGCTCCAACGTCAGGCCACGCCCCATGAAATGACGCTGCTGCACGGCCTCTCTCAGGACCTCCCGTGCTACCAATCCCAGGTCCCCTGTGGCCCTGGGCACACGCCCCCCTCCGCAGCCACTCTCCACAACACGCCCTTCCCCCCACTTCCACCCCAACGTCGCCGGACCTCCGAGGTGCCTCCCCGACCACTGCTGACCTCTGGGACCAGCACAGGTGGCCACATCAGAAGGCCGCTGCCACGCTGCCCAGGGAGGTCTTCTCGATCTCCCTTCTAGCGCACGGTTAGGTGGGGAAACGGCCCACGTGGCCCAACCATCCCCACCCAGGCCAGGCTGGGGCCGGGAATGGAGCAGCGAAGCTTCAAGGTATAACCCTCGCTGTGTTCCGCAAGACAATGTCCTTCACGTCAAATGTCGCCCGGGGCAGACCATGGGCAAAGGAGCTTAGGAGTCATGGCCAGTTCGCCACACCCCCTCAGGGCACTCACTGCCCACCAGTCTCTGTCCCCGCCTCTCTGAACCCAATGCCCAGCCTTCGGTGAATACGCAGGGGTGTCCTGCTGCTTCTGGGCAGTGCCCGCCTCCAGCCACCACCTCTTGCCACACCTGGTGGGAGGCGCCTGCAGGCTCCGTATCATGGGTGTGGGTCACTATTCCATGGAGCCCAGCATCACACCCACGAGGCACCAGCATTTTCTAGCAGGTTGTGCCCGTCCAAAAACACTTGCCGGGCAACTGCTGCAGCCAGGTGCACTGCACTGGGCACACGGGCTCCGTGGGGGAGGCAGCGGGATCAGACCCGCTGTGCCGGGCATGCAGGCCCCTCCCCACCCCCCAGTGCCCAGCACTGCTGCAGTGCTCCTCCCGTCCTGTGGATGGGTGGGTAGGGGCCAACTGGGGGAGAAATGGGTCTTCGACAGGAAAACAGAAAGTGAATAGGATGTGGGTAGCAGGGTCCTCCTGCCTCTCCTTGGGCTTTCTCTGGGGTGTCAAGAAAATCAACCAACACTCACTGTGCCTGATCAGCGCCCGCACAGAGCTCATAGTCCAGCCTTTGCCCACACCACGTCTGCCGCTGTATTTTCCTCTCTTCACAAGTAGGAACACCAAGCCTGGGACAGATGGGATGCCCACAGGAACGACGGCCACGCCGGCCTTGAGCACGCAGCACGACCGGCTCTGAATCCACTCACAAGTAGGGCAGCCGCCACCCCAAGGAGGGAGCTGCGAGGAGGCGGGTCCCAGCGGGCCCCCAACAGCAAGAAGGTGGTCAGATCCAGGTAGACTGGTTACCCAGCTCAAGGTAGACTGGTTACCCAGCTCAACGGGCTGCACAGCAGGGCCCCAGCTGCACTACAAGAATCTGAGGCATGGCCCTGGCCGGCGAGCTCAGTTAGTTAGGGCATCGTCCCCACGCACCAAGGTTGCGGGTTCGACATCCGGTCAGGGCGCATACAAGGACCAAGCAACAAACGCATGCACATGTGGAACAACAAACCCGTGTTTCTCTCTCTCTCTCCTGTCCTCTTTCCAAAATCAATCTTTAGAAAACGTGAAGCAAGTGCTGCGTGCTCACATCTGGGCAGGAGAACGCACGGGGACCCTCCCCCCACGGGCCGGGGTGACAACAGCAGTGACTGGGCCCTCGGGGGTGTTAACCGCGGAGGTCACCGGGGCGGCCACCATCCCGCTCGCCAGCCTTCGCCTCGCAGGGTCTAGGTCTGTTTACAGAGACAGGCAGCCCCTGCCTTGACGTTCCCAGGGCGGAGAATAAACAGGGAAGCAGCGTGTCAGGGGGAAGTGACCGGGCGTTAGAAGACCCAGAAAAAAGCTCTGGCGGCAGCAGAGGGGCGACCCATCTCAGAACGACGGCTCCGCACCTCGGCCTGGACGCCGGCCCGCCGGCCCCCGGAGAGTCTGGGCCCACACGTGGGGGCTGACCGGGTGTCAGGCCTTGCGGCGAACGGGGTTCCTCCCGTTCCCTCCGGGTGACTGTGCGCTCGGCACGCCTTGCCCTTCTCCTGCGCCTCCCCCGGAGCCCGGCATGATCTCTTAACACACACCGGTTGGTTGCTGACAAATCCTGATGAATGAACTGCCAATCAAACACGCAGCCCTACACGGGAAGGGTCCTCCTTTGGGAAGCAGGGTCTGTCTGTGTTTCTGTCATTAACCGATTAGGGTCAGACCTGAGCCGCGTCCGCCTGCCCATCTCAACGGCGTCTCTCGGCGCCAGCGGGTGCTCACCGACAGATGCTGGAAGTTCACAGCGCGGCAGCCGGTCTTGGCGCCAACGGTAATCAAGCCAGAGCGCATGCATGGCCGCCAGCCCAGCAGGGCAGGGGTCCAGGGGCGGCCCCGTACGCAGACACGGCCCAGAGGCACAGCCACACCAACCTGAGCTCGAGGCAGGGCTGCAGCCCACAGCGCGGGCGGGCACAGAGCGAGGTCTCAGTGCTCACTCCTTGTCCCCCTCGACCAAGTCCTTCAGCCTCTCTCGGGGTCCCGGCGCCCCAGTGTGACTGCAAGGACAGTATCCGTCTCCCGTAAAGCCACACTGTGGGGACAGCCACACTTTTGCACGCTGCTATTCATGTAACTCCTGCACTTCATCCGTGCTGGCCACCCCCGGGGTGAGGTGGGCCAGAAAGAACATGTTCCCCCAGGAGCTTAGGCAGAAGCCACGCGGGCCACCGAACCTGCAACACTGCTGATGAGGGCGCGCCATCCCTCCCGTCCCACTCAGGAGAAACAAAGTCCCACTGGACCACGAAACACCACGCACAGTAGGTAGGTGCGCACTCTGATTTCAGAGACCTTAAAACATGAGGGAAAAGTGTGCATTTTAGGAGCAGAGAGACCCAGTGTGACGGGCACCCTGGGGGAACTGGAGGCGGGGGCTCGGGGTCTGTTCCCGACCGGACCATGCCCACGACCAGACGGAGCCCACTGAGCAGGTGCCGTCGGCGGAGGCTGATCTTCGGTCCCTTGGGGACTTGTGTGCATGCAGACTCCGCGCCCTCAGGGAGAATCTGGTGGGTGGGAAGCGTGTGTCAAAGATCCTCGGGTGACAGACCACGGAGGTCCTGCCCCCCACAGCCCTCGTGTGCCCCACCCCACGGCCGCGCCCTGGGCTGGGGAAGTGGAGGACATTTCCACAACTCCCTCACCCTGTGCAGTCCGGGGGGCGGGCCTGGGGGGGGGCGAGGGGGGGGAAGCAGGCTGAGCTCACAGGCGGATCTGCCCACACAGTGGCCGCCTCCTCCCCCTCGTCCCCCTAACCTCTGGCACCAGGACTCAGCTTTGGCGAGAAACGACTGAGCAGAGGCAAATGTGTGCCTCTGAACACGGGGGACCTGTCAGGGCCCCCCACACTTCCTCTTCTGCCCTGCTTTTCTTGCTCCCTTTCCCCGACTCTGATCTGCATTCTGAGTGTGCAGCTGCCACCCTCCATTTAGAGCCAGGGGAAGCTGAGAGCGTCCTGGGTGGCATTTCCCTAAGTCAGCTGTGACTCAGCCTGGCAGAGCCCCAAGTGCTGCAGCGGCCTCCTTCTGGCCCTTTATTAGCTCGGCGAGCGGCAAAGACCAGTGATAACGGGCCAATGGCTGCCCGGGGCGCACTTGCCAGGGCCTCCCGGGACCCAGGGAAAGGGCAGGAATGCAGCCCTTCCTCCCCGCTCGGCAAACTTCAATTACAGCGTGAAGCAACAGGGCACACGGGTGGAACTCCGTGGCTGGCGGGTTATGCAATCCAGACGTTCTGAAGCCCATTAAACAAGGGGAGCCTAAGTGGGTGGCGAGCAGAGCACGAAGCAGCTCCCACCACCAGTCCCCCCCCCCCCCCCACTCAGCACAACACACTTGTTTCATGACTCAAAGCAGGGGCCTGGAGGCTTCCCACTGCCAAGGCTGGAGAGCCCGGGAGGCTGGGAAAGCAGATCATCAGGCTACAATGACAGCCACCGCCTCTGAGGCCCACCTGCTGGTTCTGATAACCCTATTCTGCCACCAGAGGAAAGGGATTCCCAGCCATCTGCGTGCCAACCAACCCCTCCAGAAGACGAGACTTCAGCTTTTTCAGACGGTGATTCCAAGAGGCTTTGGGGAAAGGAGCAGGGAGACAGTGTGCCAACGCAGTCCGAGCCCACCCCCACCTCCGCCCATGCCGCTGCCCAGCGGAGCCCAGGGGCCGGCACTGGGGCGGCGACCTCCCCCACGACCCCCCCCCCCCCACGCCTCTGCAGCAGGCGGGGAGAGACGCTGCGGGATGCTCGCGCGTCAGAGCACTGCGCCTGCCCGCGTGGCGAGTGCGCAGGAGGCACCGGCTGAATCAGTTCACTAACGAAGCTGCACACGGGGCCCTTTGGGGCGGCCCCCCCGCCCTGAGACAGGGACGCGCTGCTGCGGACGGAAGAGACCTCAGCAGAGGCTGGGCGGGGCAGAAAGGACCAGGGGAAGGGAGGAAAAAATCACAAGCCGTTACCTAATAAGGGGTTTGTCTACACCAGCCAGCTTGTTCCAAGACCGAGGCCAGAATCAGGGTTAACTGCAGCAGCGTCTCCGTGACAGTTGTTCCCATGCGTTGTTTCCTGGCTTCTTCTTTTTTTTTTTTTTTTATCATCATCACTACTAAGGTTTACAGAGAGCTTAGTGTACGGAAATGATCATTGTTAATTCATCACAACTTGGGCTGTAGGAGTCGTTACCCCCCCAACCACAAAAAATGAGAAAGTGTAGTATCAGAGCTTCCTAGCTAAGCTAATAATGGTCTGAGCTAGAATTCAAACCTATAAATTATTTTTACTTCAAACTTGAGATTCTTTTTTATGGTACTTTTAGTTTTTTTTTTAAGATTTCATTTATTTTTATTTTTATTTTTTTAGAGAGGGAAGGGAGGGAGAAAGAGAGAGAGAAACATCAATGTGCGGTTGCTGGGGGCCGTGGCCTGTAACCCAGGCATGTGCCCTGACTGGGAATTGAACCTGGGAGACTGGTTCGCAGCCTGCGCTCAATCCACTGAGCTACGCCAGCCGGGGCTCAAACTTGAAGTTCTTCTTTATGGTACTTTTAGTTTGTTTTTTAGTTTTTCATGTGGACACTGTTACAGGTGTCCCCGCCAGCACACAAACCCCTGCAAGACGCTCTTCTCTGGAAGCAGATGGACACCCTCACAGGGCTCCACCGGTGCACAAGGGCCTGCCGCCCACCACCTGCCCCAGACCAAGCAGGGCAACCGCTGGCCCACACTTCTTCCCACCGAGTCTGAGGCTGCAGCTGCAGCCCTGCTCACTGCTGCGGGCTTTGTCCAGAAGAGCCGGCAGCTGGGGGAAGCATCTCATGAAATCCAAGTGCAGCCAGGGTCCCGGTGCCCAGCATGCAACCAAGTCCAAGTGCAGCCAGGGTCCGGGTGCCCAGCGTGCAACCAAGTCCAAGTGCAGCCAGGGTTCTGGTGCCCAGCGTGCAACCAAGTCCAAGTGCAGCCAGGGTCCCAGTGCCCAGTGTGCAACCAAGTCCAAGTGCAGCCAGGGTCCCGATGCCCAGCGTGCAACCAAGTCCAAGTGCAGCCAGGGTCCCGGCGCCCACATGTGGAAAGGCGGCAGGCGGGTTCAGGAGATTCACCCTGGACTCAACATACCTGCCTCAGGGCATCGTCTAGTCTCCCCTCTCCTGACTTCAAAAGGATGTGTCTAGCTTGCTTTTCAGGGGAAAGAAGTGCTTCTCCAAAGACAAAAAAAAAGACTTGAGCCTCATGAGCTCTTGAAACTTCCCAGCACCTCAAACTAGCTGCTCTGATGGACAATCTGTCCCCATGTGTTTGCACAGCGCAGCCGCCGCCAGGAAGGGCGTCTGTGCCGACCCACCAGCGTGCTCGGGAAACCGAGAGGAGAGCTAGTTTGGGGAGGAAGCCTTAGCTGCTCTGTGTGCTTCCATCTGGCAAGGGGACAGGGCAGAAGGTAAGGAAACCGCCCCCTGAATCCCTCCCAGGGACTTCTTACTCTGCACCAACCCTCTGTCCCGGGCCGGCCCACCCCACAGGACCAGGAAAGGCGTCCACATGACAGCGTCACGAGAAGAGAGGAACGTTCTCCGGAGGAGCGTGAACCGCCGTGCACAAAGCAGGAACAGGGCGACAGAACCCATAGCCCCGCTCAAGAGACGTTTTCCCCCCCATCGCCCTTGCGCTGTTTACAAGACGTTCATTCCTGGCCCAAAGCGCGGCTGACCAGGACCTGGAAACTTGTTGAAACACCATCAGGATCGTGTCAAGAATTTTTTAAGTTGCCTAAAGAAGGTGTCTGTTTTATGTCTTGTCACAGGGAAATACACTCTGCAGGCCTAAAACTGCCGGTTCTACAAACACTCCCTGGCATCTGATGCGCTGAGCAGGGAGGAGGTGTGAGGGAGGAGATGGGTGCACACATGTCCCGGACCCAGTGAGCACCTGATAGCAGCCGACCCCGAGGCCCAAAGGGCCCCAGCCACTCAAAAGAAGGAAAGGACTGGGGGTAAGTGCTTGTGCAATGTTTATTGCAAAACATTGCAATGAGGCACCTGTATAAGGGGAAAGAAATATATATAACACACACATGCACATGTTTCCCTACATGCTTCCTACATGTGTCCCACACCAGGGGTTTGTATGTGCGTGCATGTATATGCATGTATGTATAGGTACATTGTGCCTGCTTTCTAATGTGTATACATGCTCATCCTGTGTACATGCATGCACACACATACACACACACAGGTTCTGGAGCGAGGCAGTCCTGGATTTTAATTACACTTCTCTGACTCCGTGTTCTGACTTCAAGCCCTGCGATCTTGAGGATGTTTACTTTACTGCCCCAGAGCCCCGCGCAGCTCCTGCCACATGCCCTGCCCTGGGGCTCAGGAACTGGACTTGTCGCTGTGAACAGCAGCAGGCCTGGGCGCATCACAGTCATTAGCCAAACAGACAAAACGTGCCATGAAGGGAAGAACCTGGGCCGGGGCACTGAGATGCTTCAGGTCCACGGCAGGCCCGGGTCACTGGGTGGTCCTCGTACTCTGTAGAAACAAACGCCCACGGATGCAGTGTGATACCGGAGGCTAAAGAAGGCCCACTCTTCCGGAAAGAAAGTCAGGGTCCACGGTGAGAGGCCGCTGCTGGAGCGCAGAGTCTCGCCTCCACGCGTGTGACGGCGCGAGGGCAGCATCCCCACGCGGGCATGTGGCTGGCTGGCCGGCCCTGTGAACAGTCAAGTCCACGGGCTGCACCAGCTGGGACTTCCAGCAGACCTCCCAGGTCTGTCTGGGACCGAAACCGCAGGCCTCACACCGCACCGCGGGCGTCTCTGGCAGACAGGCAGCAGAGCGTCCTGGATGTGGACGAGGGCCAATCCACAAGCTGCCCAGGGTGGCTGCCTCGAAGCTCATCACCGCCTCGGGCTGATTCCGGCGGTCTATAAAGGGGGCTTTGGCGAGGGCCAGCCCACAGCGACCCCACAGCTCCAGGGCCTGCAGCCCACACAGTGGCTGCACCACGGCTCTGACGACGACTCGCTTTGGGTTGGGCTGCGTCACTGACAGGGCCTGGTGGTCCAACCCGGCTCATCACTGGGGAAGGGAAACCGAGGCAGAAGGCAGCTACCTGGGTTTGGAGAGGAACAGGTTGAGCTGTCCAGGTGGGCCAACGCTGTGTGGCCAGGGGCGGGACACAGCCACATCCCTTCTGTGGTACTGCTCCCCTCCCCCATGTTGTGAGGCCCTCTGCCAGGGGCTTGTCCTTCCGAGGAGTGTGCTGGGCCCACAGTGGTCAGTCAAGCCGCATGCTCCTGCCCCGCCGGCCCAGCTGCAGGGCTCTCCCTGCGGGGAGGGGCCGTGCCCCACCTCCTTCTCCAGCCTCTGGATCTGTTACTGTTTTGTACTCTTAACACCTGCTGATAAAGACTGTCTAGGCTGAATGTTAAAAAAAAAAAAAAGTCATGTGCACGCAGCCTAGGAAGAATGCTCCCCCCCAGCAGGGCCCTCACAGCTGTGAGAACAGGCACAGAGAGAGCCGGAGCGGAGACCGTGGAAGCAGCAATGCTCCCAGCGGGACGCGGGTTCCTGGGGAGTGCGGCGCCTCCTGCCGCTCTGCCGCTGGAGGAGCTGCTGGACCCGGGGCGGCTCCCGACCTCCCACCGGGGACCCCATGCAGTTCCCGTCTGTGCTGGAAAGAGAGAGTGTGAAGAGTCTGCGGCTTCCAGAAGAGCTAAGTTATGCCAGATCGCCACTCTAAATGTCCCCTTATCCAGAGCGCAGAGCAGAAAATTCCAAATTTGTTCTGGTTGTTAACTACTAACATTTATATACACCTTTTTACAGGGCACACACGTACATATGAACTAATTTTAATCCCTGAAACCAAAGAGAATTAGCATTATTATCTTTTTTACAGGGAGCCAAGCCTAAAGACTCAAAACATATGTTGCACTAAATTGGCCAACCAGTTATTAATAATACAATGTATATTTAATATGTCACCATAATTTTCTGCTACTAGAAAATTTTCCAAACTTTCCTGACATACCAAAGATAAATTGTTTCAACGTTAAAAGGTAAGAAACAGCATTATTCACGACAGTGAAAAGGTTAAAGCAACCCAGTGTCCAAGGACACAGGAATGCATAAAAGAAATGCAGTATGTACAAATAACAGAATATTATGTAGCCTTAAAAAGGAAGTCCTGACCCAGGCTGCACCATGAATGACCTTGAAGGCATTACTAAGTGAAATAAGCCAGTCGCAAAAGCACAAATATTCTTGGATCCCCCCCTCCTACGAGGTCCCCAGATGGGTCAAATTCCGAAAGACAGAAAGCAGAAGGGTGGTCTCCGGGGCCTGGGAGGACGGGAATGCACAGTTGGTGTTTAATGGAGACACAATTTCAGTTTCCCAGGACGAAAGAGCTCCGTTGGTGGATGCAGTGACGGTCACACAGCGCTGTGGCTGGACTTAATGCCGCTGAGCTCTACACTTACAAATGGTGAAGACAGTAAATTTTATGTTATACATATTTTACCACAATTTTTAAAAACTTCGAAAACTTTAGGTAAGAAAATGAAAACAAGGTAAAAAGGGCCCTGGCCAGGTGGCTGGCTCTGTTGGTTAGAGCAGCATCCCAACACGCTGAGGCTGTGGGTTCAACCCCTGGCCAGGGCACATACAAGCAACCAATGAAGGCACAAATAAGTGGAACGAAAAATCAATGTTTCTCTCTCCCTTCCTCTGTCTCTAAAGTCAATCAATAAACATAAAAAGAAAACAGGGTAAAAAGATACTCAGGTCACTGGTAATCTCTGTATGATAAAAACTGTATCTCCTGAGCAAAGTACCTAGTGCTTTAACAATCTGGATTAATAGGTCATTGAGGTAAGAGTTTGCGTGTCATGTCCCTGAGGTCTCCCGTGACCCTGGGCCTGAATTCTGAAATGTGCCACAAGCCCTTCCTCTTGCTGCCCATCTGCTCTTCCCAGCTGCAGCTCTGGGCAGAACTTGGTGCGACCCTGATGTCCTCACGACAGACTTCATGGGGAGAGGGAATCATTGTGTTTGCTTCTAAACAAACCATCCAGACCGAAACGCAGAAACTACTCATTCCGCAGAACGGATTCGCCCTCTGTTGCTGAAGGGAGGGAAGTCTCCCCAAAAGGAGAGACTGGCTCGGAGGACCTTTGAGTGCATCGAATCAGAAGAAAATACGCCTTCTAGGTTTGAAGCCTCTTTGATCCTACAATCGTGCGTAACTCGGACACAATGATTCCATCCTTGAGAAGCGTAACTGAAGGGATACTTAGATTCGGCGTGGCCAGAGTCCCCACCCCGCCCCAGGCTGCCAAGAGTCACAGGGCAGCGGTGGGGGGAAAATACGGAATTAATTATGAATTGAGAAAGACTGCCTGACGGATAAAAATGTCTTTCCGATAAGATGAGGATGAAATGCAGAAACATTAAGGAGGTCCTGATGTGCAGGGAAGGAGGAGGGAGGGGGGAGGGAGGGAGGGACTGCCCTGGGACCCACAGGCACCCCCTCACCCTCAGCAAGGAGCAGGCGGCATTTCTCCTAATTCCCTACATGGTGAGACGTGTATTTAACAAATATCACAGAGGAGTCACTTTAAGCAAATGATGACGCTGCACTGATAAGGGATTCTCTAGTCATGGTTACGTCAGAGAGGTACTTACTGAACCCCTTCGGGTCAGTAATTAACAGGGTCTCCAAGGGGGGGATTTTCCAGCAGGGCTCCACCTAAACTGGCAGGTCCCGGGGCGAGGAGGTGCCCAGACGCGGGCTGCCCCAGGGCTCCCCTTCGGACGGGGAGCCAGCCGGCGGCAGCTGGCCCGGCTCGGGGAGGGGAACGACGGGAGCGAACGTCCTCCGCCACACGGCCGAGCAGACGGCACCTCCGTGCGGCTGTGCCCGCCACACTCCTGCACAAACGCAGGGGCTTCCCGGCCACGAACTGTGTCTCGGGACCTTTGGGTGGGGGCTACAGGGGGGGCAGTTCTTACACTCTAGGTCAGGGGCGTCCGACTCATTTTCACCGGGGGCCACATCAGCCTCCCGGTTGCCGTGAGAGAGCCGCATGGAATTTTAGGGCCTGAGTAAATGTAACTGCTCCTGAACAGTCAAGCGAGAGCTCAGCGCTGCCGCCGGGTAGAAACAAGGTGCCGGGCCAGATTCTGTCCATGGACCTTGTGTTTGCCACCTGTGCCCCAGGTGGTGTCTGTGGGGTGAGGCTGTAAGTACCTGGCAGGAGGAGGGGCCCCTCAGTGGTCTGAGACCCTGACCTTGGCCCCCTCAGCCCAACACGTCTGGCCCGGTCTCATCCTCCAGGGCAGCTCCTCACACCTGCTTCCCTAGCAGGGCAGCCTGGACGTCCCCCAGCGTGGCTGCTGGGCCCGCACCAGCCTGGTGTCACACCATAGCAGTCCCCTGTCCGTGAGGCCAGCAGACCCACGCTGATTCAGACACTCCGGTGTCCCACGGGGGCGGGGCGAGCAGGGAGTGGAACACCCGGGTAGGCAGGAGACACTGCTGGGGACTCGTTGGAGCCCCGTACCACACAGGACACTGGAGTCCCCATCTCCCCTGAAGCCACTTCACCCCAACCCTCTTCAGCCCTGGCCCGAGGAGTGGACACTGGAACTCACCCCCCCGGAGACAGGGGCAGAGTGGGATGGGTAAGGGCCGGCCAGGCCAGGAAGCCCGGAGGAGCGGTGTCAGCTCCAGTGCTGCCACTGCCGTGTCTGTCACCGAGGCAACTCGCTTCACCTCTGCTCCTGCCAGTCTCCGCCCACAACCGAGGGTGGAAACTCGGCATCGGTCTTTGTAAGGACTGAACAGGCTAACACACACAGAGTGCACTCGGAAGAGTGCACGGTGCGGGGCCCTTCCTCGGGGCCATTACTGCTTCTGGCCCCCGCTGGAGGGCCACAGCCCAGCCACAGAGGGACGTCCGGCCGCGCCCTGCACCGGTCCTCTGCTGGCCGGAGGCGGAAGCAGCGGCTGGCTCCAGGTGGCGGCGGGCTCTCTGGCCACGCTTCCTGTCTCGGCCTCTGCGAGAGATGGGCGGGAACAATCTGGGGACCCAGACACACCCAGAAGGGCCGGTTTGTGATCACTGTGGAAACCCGGTGTCCTTGAACTACATGTGACTCGAGCCCAGTGCTGAGAGCTCTGCCCACATCCTTTTATTTAATCCTCAAGTCACCACAATGGCAGTGGGCACACCCAGCACAGGTTAGGTTCCCCACGCCAGTCCGTTTCCTGGTCTCTAAGGGGGCGGTCACCAGGTCCCCCACCCCAGACCGCGGGGACGGTTGAAGGACACAAGCCTGGATGCACCTAACAGTCCCCCAGCTGAGCCCCCACCCACCTCCCTCTGCACCTCCCTCCCCCCAAACTGTCTGGCTCTGTTGACCTCTCTTTAGCTAATTTTTAGTTCTACTACATATACCTTCCTATTAGCACAAGCTCTTCAGATGTTTGGGGGAAAGTGTGTGAATTTAAATCAGAAGAACAATGATGCTGTTATTACCCCACTTAGTAAGGACCGAGCCGAGGCTTAGAGATTAAGCGGGCTGGCCCAGGTTCGCTTGGCGATAAATGGTTACGGGGGAATTCAAACCCACTTATCAAAAGCTTAACCGCTTAGCAACCACCTCAGGCTGCCTGCGCAGAGCGAAGTGACACGGGGATGCGGAGCTCGGCCACGGCCTCTTCAGGGTCACCCTGACCAGGTCAGAGCTGTCGGTCTGGCCAAGGACAGAGGTGTCGCGTCTCTCCCAGAACTGCCTCTCCACCGTGACAACCCAATGTCCCTGCTTCAGCCTCGGGAGGGACTTAAATCAAGGACCACATGTGCATCTCTGCCTTGGGGTTTTTATACGCTTCCCCCAGCTGACACTATCCATTACGATGTTCAATGACCTTCAAATTAAAACCCTCTCGATTCTTCTCAGGTGCAAGGTAAGAAAATGTCTGTCCTCCTCCGTAAGGAAATGCCTCCTCTTACTAGCAGATGAGAACTGGGTAAGCCACCACGTCTCCTGGCTGGCTGCAGCGACCAGGATGCAACGGGGTTGCGTTCAGCGGCAGGTGCCGCCCTGGGTCTAGTGTGGGCACGCCTGTGGAGAAGCCTGGGGACACCTGAGCCCGGCCGGCCACCCCTCGAGGCTCAGGCCCCCGCCCCACAAGCGGGAGTACCGATGCCCACTGCGCAGGGCTGTGTGGGGGGCTCACCTGAACACTGACAGGCAACACCCACCGAGGACCGGGCCCACAGAAGACACAGTGTCAGCACCCTCCATCCTTTGTTTCTCCGCCCACTTTCTTCTTCTTTCTTCTCCTTTTTCCCCCTACGCTCTCCCCCACCCCAGAAACAACATTTGGCCCCAGATTTTTACACTCATGTTTTACCGGATCTGTGTTTACGCATAATACACACATGTCTTCTTACAGGCTGCTTCCAATCTTTTTAGAACTATATGCAGCTTAAACACACCTCGGCCACCCTCTAGAAGGGGAGGGAAATTTCAGCGTTGTTGCGTAACGAACACAGAATTCGAATATGAGGTTGGAAATGTCACCCTCCAGAACGAAGGCCCCGAAGAACCGGCAGCATGAACGGCATCAGGCATCCGCGGGGCAATCTTTCCAGCAAACACTCGCTCCCGCTGACGAGGACCCAGGAGTGGCGCCGGAGAGCAGAGGGCCCGTGTCCAGCCTCAGAGGTGCCGGAGCAAAGTCTCGTCGGGACGACCTGGGCAACACAAGCCTAGCGAGCACAGGTGCAGGGCGACCTGCTCGGTGCAGTGTGTCTCGGGAAATCGTCCTGCCGAACGACCCCTGAGGAGCGCTGAACAGAGAGCCAGGGGGGTCGGCCAGGGCCCCGTGTCTAGAATCCAGACACTGCGCAGCGTTCGAGCGCGGAGGCTGCACCAGAAGTGTGCCCCGGTGTCGAGCTGTCACCTCGGCGACTGAAAGGGCACGAAGAAAACTCTGAGGAAGCGGGGTGGCCATGGCAAAAGGCAGCCACGGCCCCCGGGATGGAGGGACCCGGGGAGGACACTCTGAGTTTCTGAACCGTACAAACTCGGAGGACGGGCCCAGACCACGGAGGGGCGGTGCCGCTCAGCTGGGGTGGGCTGGGGGGCCCTTTCTGCCGCGCCTGCGAGCTGGGAGTCCACTGCAGTTGAGGTGGAGGAGTGTCATGGGGGCCCCTCACAGAACAGGAAGCCAAGCGCAGGGGCCAAGTCCCTCCTCTGTCCCCGCCCTGCTGGTCCCTTCGCTGCTCCCCGGCCCAGCCTGCCCGGGAGCCCGGGGCAGAGCAGGAGGGTGGGGAGCACAGTCCTAGCCCGGTGCCACAGAGCAGAGTCTGAGACGACAGCTTCATAAATTGCACATTGGGTTTTGTGAAAAACGAATGTCCATCACTACCCTAGGGAGAGGGAATCGATCCTATACACAGAAACACCCCCGGAACGGCGGACGCCAGGTCATCGCCTTCCACAGACCGAGGGGCATGAGCTTCTAGAACACGGAGCTGCTCGCCCAGCAGAGCTTGGTCTTCCGAGCGCCTGCACCCAGGAGCCTGCGCACACGGCCCGTGCTCATCGTCGCCACCTAAGGAACCGCGTGCCCGCGCACCCACAGCTTGCCATTCCGAGTCACGTGAACCCGGCCGCTGACTGTAACTTCCTGGGCGAACCAATAAAGTTGACTTTCCAAACCTGTGAAACCCAAGTGAAACCCGAGACCCACGGCCACGCCCCCATTCAGAGCTTGGTCTGAAACACCTCGGTGGCCTCTTGTTTTTCAACAGCAAGTGTGACTACGTGGGATTTACACACCAGAAAGTGTATCAGGTCTTCTAAAGAAAATGATCAATTTGGCCTTAACTGTTTCCCCTAACGTGTTACACACACACACACACACACACACACACACAGAGTCCCAGACCCAAAGAAGCACCGTCCGCCCCTCCTCCCCAGCCTCCACAGGCACACCCTGACCCTGACACCCGCTCACACCCGCGGGGAGAGGAGGAAGACACTCGGTGGGAGGGCCCTCTCCCTGCCATGCACGCTCACGGTGTGGGCCGCCCGGCGTCACCACGGGTCCCAGGTCAGACGGGAGGGGACGGCACTCTTTACTTCTCGCCAGAAGATAAGGGGCTCCCAGGGGGCTGGACAGCAAAGGTCAGCGTCCTCTAACCGGGAAAAAGCTCCCAACACGTCCACACAGTCGGTGCACGATCCACAGCGGGTCCCGCAAGGGATGCCTGTCCCGAGAACTAGGTTCTCAAGGTCGCTGACCCTCCCGTACGGAGTCAGAGCGACGACGAACCACCCGGTTGAAATGACAGAGAAAAACAAAAGCCAAGACTGACGGCTCGACCCCCGAACAGCCCGGCCCAGGCCCCGCTTCCGCTCAGTCCGGAGCCTGCGAGAAGAGCTGCGTGTTCTGTGCGCGCCACGCCGCCCGGCTGGATCCGCTGTCCACCATTCCTACGGCAAACAGCAAGCTCCTCGGAGCTTCCAGAACCACTTCCCACGACGGAGGGCAGCGCTCAGTGATCCCGAGGGCCCCCTGTGACGGAGAAGCAAGCACCGAGTCTCCTGGAGGGAAGGCAGGCCGAGCTCAGAGCGCAGACAGACCGAGCGTGCATGCGGCAACGCCACCACGATTGCCAGCGGGTGGTTGTTACGAGAAGACGGCAGCTCTCAACACTGCCTCCCCGGCCCTCCGACCCAAACCCAACTGCGGGCGAGTTGCCCGGGAGCCTCGTCTACTGCACACGTCTGAAGGAAGGGGCGGGGGGGGCGGGGCAGGCCTAGGCACCTGCACTGTTAAACCCCCCCACATGCCCCCTAGGGGTGGCCTGACTGAAAACCACGGGACTCCCGTTTGCAAGGGGGCGCGGTGTGGCGGGGTGTGGGGGAGGGGGGCACGACGAGGGAAGGGATGACAAAAGCAAGCTGCGAGGAGAGCCAGTGAAGACGCAGGGGAGACGGAAAAGGGACAGATGGCAGCAGAGTCTAAGGCTGCTGCAGTCCTCGAAATTTCATTCTCCTGCGGGGATTCGAGTGCATTGACCGGCGCCCTGCATCTATTTCACTGGTGAAATTCTGTAATTGGCGCTCAGCGCCGGATGAGGCTGCTCTTAAAGAACGGAGACCTGGCATGGCCCAGCAGGCTGGGCCTTCCCTCCAGGGCAGGGCCTGCAGGTGGCTGGGTACCTGCCACGGGAGGAAGGCCATCTCTCCAGGCACCTTCCCAGGTGATGCACGTTTCTGTCTGGGATGGATATAAAGTGTGCTGACCTCCACAACATAAGTCTGCAGTTCTAATGAAATGACCTACACGCACCTTTTCAGCCAGGAAAGGGGAAAGGTGTGTACAACACACATGTGCACAAATGTATGTGTCTGTAGTTGCGGACACAAAAACTATGTTCCAGCTGAGTTAAGGACACACACACACACTTACTTTACGGAGCACAGGGTGACAAGTGCCTGACAGGCAACATCTCAATTAATCCCTGAACCAGAGCTCCAGGGAGCAGGCCTGTCATGATCTCCACCTACAGAGGAGGTGACCGAGACCTAGAAAGGCACTTGTCCAAGGACACACAGGAGTAAGCAGGACTGGAACCGCCCACACCCCCTCTGCACAGCTCCCTCTCAGCATCCCCGAGGTGTTCCCCAAAGCACGGCAGACACGCGGCTAGCTGGGTGGGAAGGGCTGTGCCCTGCACATACTTCTTAATAACGAGTTATTCACTGCTCCAAGCAAGAGATCCACACCAGGACATGGAGTCTGCAACTGAATCCTCATTTCTGCAAAACTTGTGTCCTGTGTTGGATGAAATGGAGGAGGAGGAACAAGGAGTGAAAAGAGAAATAAATCCTTTAGCACACAAAGAAAACTGCTCATTTTGAAGCTGTTTTCCTCCCTGGCCAATAAGAACACTCCAAAAAAAACGTAGAGAGAAAGCTCCAATCTCCAAAGGGGAAATCAAGCTGCAGGAAATTCTCCCACGAGGCTGCCTCCATCCTGCGCTCCCCTCCCTTCCCTTGCCTAAGGCACCTCCCACCCCATCCCCGCCTACCCCCATCCACTGATGGGTGAGCTGGTGGCACTGGGAGGGGAGGGCTCTGCTGGTTCCTAGAGGCTGGACCGACCACTTCCCAGCCCAGCAGAGGGATGCATGAATCTCTAACCACTGCCATCCACTCTCGGAAGCTCTTGCTGAAATAACCCCAGATGCCACCCCCCTGGGGTCTCACACTGTTCTGCACCTCCAAATTCTCCAAGTCACTGAGGACATCATTTCCTCATTCCTCCTCTTGCACCCCAAGAATACCGGGTCCTGGAATAAAACGCATCATTGCTTCTCCGCCTGCACAAAGGGGCAGATCGCCCCCGTGGCCTGGTGCACTGCTGGGGGCACCTGCAGTCCTCCCTTCCCTTGGTAGGTAAGTGGGCTTCAACCCCTTCCCAGGGTGCTGGGGCGCTTGCTCCCTGTAGCGAGGCGTGCCCAACGACTTCGGGGCAAGGGCTCCCAACATCTCACAGACACCCCACCTGCAACCAGCCTGCCACACCTCCAACCCCCTGCACCAGAAATTGGGGCATATCGACACAGCTCTATCTTGTAAGTGGTCATCGAAGGCACAGAACATTAAAACCACCAATCAGACCGAGTACTCCCCCCACTCCAGAATGTCATGAGTGGAAGAGCATCTGATGCCTAGTCCCCATCCTCGCAGCGAGTCCCCTGCACGAGCAGGCTGCCCGGAGGCCACCTCACCTGGTGACCGTCTAAGATTACCATCCACGTGCAGGACCGTCCTGGGATGCTGAATTGGTAGAAGGACAGGTGATAATGCAAACCTCTTTTCTAAATGCCGCCAGAAGGGACTAGGCAGCTTAAAAACAGTTCATAAATCTACTGCTCGTCACCTCTGCCCTGTACCACGGAAGTCTCCCTCCACTCCGCGGACAGGTGAAGCAGCCCCTCTACTGATTCAGGCGCGCTGATTTAATAGCTCAGCTTGCACAGACAGCTGGGACCCGCTCGGCTGCAGTGGCGATGCAGCATTTCTGAGAAGAAACGGGGACCTTCCCAGGGCCATCGTGATTCCATAAGGCCCAGGAGAGGGAGGGACACTGACCCCCGGGGAGGGAAGGCCTCCCCCACCAGGGCTTCCGCACCTGCCCCGGTGCAGCGAGTCCCGCCATCCCACCACCAGGGACCTGGCGTCTGCCTCCAGTGAGCCCCCTTCGTCTGAAGCACCCGAGGGAGCGGAGAACACGCACAGCGCGGGAAGACAAAAGCGGGTCCTTGCGACCCTGTCAGCGTCACCTCCATCATCTCACTGTCACCCCAGGAAACAGAGGGGAGTGAGCGGGGCATGAGCCTGGGTCTGACGTGGCCGCCAAGCTCCTGGAGTGACCACGACCCAACGTCTGGGCTTTGAACGGCTCCGTCTTCCTGAAACCATCGCAGTTTATCCATTAGCCCGCAGCCCAGCGCTGAGCTGTCTTCACAAGAGGTGCCAACGAGGCCCCCGGGCTGATGGACAGAGCTGGGGCTCGGCCCCCACGGGGGGCTCCGCTGCGTGGCCACAGCTGGGAGCTGGGGCTCCACTGGCCACTCAGCTCCGCTCTGCAAAGCCAGCCAGAAACGGAGCTAAGGAGAAAGTGTGTTTCCTCATTAAAACCTCGTGGAAAAGTCGTCAAACAACATGCTGCGTTCTGATAATAACAAGTCAAGATGTTGAAAAAGCCAACTGCCAATTGAATTTAAAAATTAATTTTATAGTCGCATTGTTAAAAACCACATCCCTGTCTTCAACGATGAGTGACCAGAGATCAGGGCACAAAATTGGGCAAGAACCCCTTGGCACCACATACTGGGGAGGGGTCCTGGCCCCCAGCTCCCTGCCTCCCCTTCCAGCTGGACCAGGCATCCACTGGGCACCCGCACGGCGGCCCCTGGACCCTGACCGGCTCCCCGCCCTCGCCAGGGCCCAGTTTCCTCTCCTAGGGAGGAGCCAGGGCTGCAGCGGCCCCCTGTCCTCACGCTCCTCCCCAGACGAAGGTCCAGGCCAGGGCGGCGCAGGCAGCGCTGCCTCTGGGAAGCAGACGCGTCTCCTTGAACCCGGCAGAGTGATGGGCTCCCAGGGACGGGCACGGGAGCTTCCGGGCTTACACGTGTCAGCCCCGTGGGAGAGCCCCCACCCAGCTCGGGGCGCGGAGACCCCTGCTCGAACACCACGACAGCACACAGCAGCGCCAGCTGTCGGCATGAGCCTCTTACCCAGACCCGCTCCGAATTACTCTTCTCGGCACACCCTGGCAGTGGGTAACGAGGAAACCAAGGTGCAGAGGGGTCACGTCACCTGCCTGAGGTTACAGAGCGGACGAGAGAAGCCACTGTTCAAACGCAGGCCCGAGGTGGGTGCTATGCATCCCCTCGGCCCCGATACCCCAGAGCCAGGGCCCCCGCCAAGAGCTGACCTGCACCAGCGCCCTGGGCTCTGCCTGGCAGGCCCACGAGGCCAGATCCAGGCAAGATGGTTTCCAAACGCCCCAGCGCAGGTCCACTGAGTTTCCCCGGCACCCCCACCCAACAGCACCCCCACCCGACGGTAGCACTCAGGTGGCTCAGTGGACAGAGCGACCGCTGCGTGGCAATCCCCTCACAGCACCCACGGGGCCTGGGCCGGGGAGGCAGGCAGCTCAGACCCCGAGCGCAGACCAGCCCCCCACAGAAGCGTCCTCCTTCCTCACCCCCACCCCCACAAAACCCTGCGGGACCGAGGGGAGTGCCACTTTCGAACAACTGCGGGGCGCTGGCAGAGATGCCGGTACTCTCCGCTGCTGGAGTGAAACACCAGACTCGTTAGAGCCTCAGAAACACCCTCGGGGCCGGTTCAGGCACCCACGGTCCCACGTGCTCTCGCCCGGGGGAAATGCTCTTTAAACTAAAAAAACCATGTATTAAGTACAAGCACTGCTACAGAAATGACATCTGCCAAGTCAGGTTTATGCTCAGGGACGAGCAAACTCTACCTCCCTCCTTTCCTTTTGAAAACAAGGGAGACCCAACTCACATCTTCCGGGGTAAATGTTGAGTGACCCACGTTTTCCCTCCCTGCCGCCCAGTGTGCAGCCTGTAAGCCACCCAGGGACAGACGGAGGACGAGCCCCAGCAGCCTCTGCCCAGGGACGCGCCACCTGAGGCCCCACTGCCTCTGGCACCCGTTGCTGATGAGGCCTGAACGGCCACGCTGTGCCCGTCGGTGCTGCCTAACCTTGGCCAGGAGCTCAGACCACCCAGGAGCCCAGTGTAGGCCCCTCCCCGCGCCCCATCAGTCAGCAGTTCGCAGTAATAAAGGCTGAGGAGATCGCTCGCCCCAGTAATAGGCACCTTCCAGGCCTGGAGCCGCCACCGCCTCTCAGCATCAGCAACAGAGAAACCTGCCATTTGCAACTTGCTGCTGACCCAGGGGCTGCAGCTCCAAGGCCAGGACCCGCTGCAAAGCCAGGTTTCAGGACGTGAGGGGACGTTCCAGTTCCAGCCCCAGCTGTGCCTCCGGGTGACTTGTGGGCACGTGAACAGCACTGGGGGCCCCTGAAAGCCAGGGAACGGCGGCCAGCTCCTGCTGGTCTCCAGGGGCACTGAAATAACACCGATCAGCAGTGGTTCCACAGGGTTTCAGTCACCCAGCGAGCGACAAGACTGACGGAAATGTGAAGTGCCGGGAATTTACGTATCTCACAGAAAACACGCAGCACCAGGTCTGCGTCGAAGGCCTCTCACCAACAAACACAATGCAAACTGCGAGGCTTTGGCAACGACATCGTGTTGGAGAAACAGAAAGAAACAGGTATTTGTTGAAGGTCTCCCACCTGGCTTCCCAAATCAGCCACAGCTCCTGACGGATCGTTCCTGAGAGCAAGCGAAACAGCCCCGGAGGCGTGGGAGCAAAGCTGGCAGAAAGGCTGAACAGAGGCAGGCCTTCCGTCCTCCAGGTGCCACTCAGCACCAAACGTCTACGCCAGCTCTGGCGGGTGACGGGGTCTCCGGGCCGCTGAGCAGTCAGGGGAGTGTCAGCGATCTCACAGACCGCCTACACCCACGCTCCACCAGCAAAACGTTCACCGGAACTACAGCCATTTCCAAGGCACTGAGACGACTCTTACAGAAGCAATGGCACCAAACGTGAGAATACTATTTTCCTGGTGACGTGGGGGACGACTCGGGATCTCAGGTGACCCCGACGCACCCTTGGGAAAGCGTCGTCACTGGGTTTTCCTGAGTCACACGAGATGCAGAGGCCGTGTGCAGACTGACTGCTGGCAGCATTGCGATCTGGAAGAGTTTACCTATCGGGACACCGTCCACGCTCCTGGCTCACGGCTCCCTGGAATCTCCTGAGCGAGAGGAGCAAGGGCAGCTTCTTCTGCCACATCCAGGCTCCTGTCCTCAGTCCCCGAACCCACCTCAGGCCGAGGAGGGGAAATGGGTGCCTCGGTATGTATAGCCGGCCCCTTTCCAGCACAGCTGGGTTTATGCTGATGAAGTGACATTTGGAAAGCACCTAAGGATGGGGGGGGGGGTCAGTTGCAAGGGGAACCACCCAAGAACAGAGGACTGGAACTTTCAGTCCCACCCCCTGATTTTGGGGGGCGGGGGCTGGAGGTGGAACCCATCGCCAATGGCCAATGACTTCATCACCCGTGCCTCTGGAGCGAGGCCTCTACAAAAACCCCAAAGAAGAAGGTTCAGGGAGCATCTACACGCCATCACACCAGGCCCCACGAGAACAGCAGCTGATTTCCTTGGGCCCCTGCCCACTGCGTCTCTTCCTGAGTCCCGTAAGCCGCTCTAGCAAAGTCATGGGGTAAAGGAGGGGACCTGGGAACCTCGATTCACAGCCAGGTCAGAAGCACAGGGGACAACCTGGGCTTGCAGCGAGCATCCGAAACAGAGGCAGCCTTGTAGGGCCGAGCCCTTCACCTGCGGGACCTGGTGCCATCGCTGGGCAGACGGTGTCAGGACAGGGTGGGACTGTGGGGCACCATGCTTGGTGCAGCGGGGGAATCCCCCATCCACAGTGGAAACTGGCAGCGGGACCTTCCTACTGATCCTATCATAAAGCCGTCGAGTTGCTTTTCAAAAAAACACTAGTTTTCAGCTGGTTTGCTGATTGAAGCTGCATAATCTAGAAACTTCTTTTTAATTCTTTAAATAAATTTTCAAAAGTACACACAAAAAATAGTATGATGAACCCCACGTACTCACTAGTCAACTTCAGTAACACGTGTGGCCAATCCCGTTCAGCTCCGTTACCCTCAGACATAGTATCACTGCATCCACAACTGCTTTAGTTTGCATCTACAAAGGATAAGGACTTCCAGAAATCATCACCCCGGCGCCATTATCACCACTAGTAAAGTTAATGCTAGTGCCTTAAATTTTACCTACTGTCCAGTTCCCTCTCAATCTCAGTGATTTTCTTAGACCCTCTCTAGCTGGTTTGCTCTGCAACTGTGAGGTCCCTGAAGGAAGACAGGGTGTCCTGGTCACCACGGCAGACCCCAGAGCTCAGCCGGGTAACTCACTGACAGAAAACGCTCAGACACATTGCTGACGGGTTCACGCTCCTTGGCTGCTCATCTCTCCAAGACAAAAAGCAGGAAGGACACCTGTTTCTGCGGATTCTGGGGCTTGGGAGCAAGCAGATGCAGACAAGCCCGTCTCGGTGAGGGCCACCCCTCTCCTTCATCAGGGACACGGGGCTGGGGCTGAGTGATCTGACACAAGAGGAAAAGAAACACTGCAACTCAGTTCTAACCCACAGTTCCTTCCAACAGCTTAACACAAGAAATCGGGACGCATCCCAGGATGGACGACCCGGTATGATGCCGTGGGCCAGGCACGGGCCACGAGGCACCCGCCACGGACACGGCACATGAGCAGCAAAGTCTGCAGGACGCCAGTCAGCGGCCTGGAAGAAAACCCCAGAAACAATAAGGTACTTGTAATCCCTACGAACCAAGCTGAGTGGGACAGGAATGGATGGTGAACCAGGGAGTTAGGCACAATTCCCAGAAAAGTCAAAGTTGGCTAACTCGACATAATTGCCGAGCTATGTTAAGAGCCAAGAACCAAGGTCTCTTAGCTCTCTTAGGATTTTTTTTTTTTTAAGGAAATGCTGCATCACCAAAGATCTTGGCAGCATAGAGGAGAACAGGTACAAACCTCTGAGTCAAAAAGTAGACTCCGGAACAGTTTTAGGAACACCTAACCCCGTGCATTTCAGGTATATTTTCCTTTTTATCTTTGCACAAGAGCGATATATTGAAAACCAGCATCCAGTTAAGTCTGAAAGAGGTCTTTAAATTCGTAGTGAATAAAAACACTAACTGATCAAGAAACCACTGTGACACAGTTGAATGAACAGTATTTTTTTCTTTCCTAGTGGTACCTGAGATAATGGTTGTACACATAATGGCATCTTAGATCTGATGAAAAAGGTATATTGCAGACACAAGAAAAATCAGTGATCCTCAGTGAGACAGGAAGTAGAACAAGTGGGCGAACTTCGTGGCTCAGGGGAACGGAACAGGGCGAGAGAGGGAAGTGGAAAGGAGCTAAGCCTCCTGAAGGTCACGGAGCAAAAGCGCATCATCTAGGTCAACGGGGAAGCCCTTGAGGCAGGAAAGACCGAGATAATGAGGCCGGAAGGCATCCCGCGCTGGGCCAACCAGCCCACCATCCAGGACAGCCATACAAACCCCCCAACGCCAGAGTCTCCCTGCTCCCTGATAACAGAGTGCTTGCTGCACGGGCACCTGCACCACGCAGGCCTTTAATCACCGCCAGCCCCTCACGCGCTCACAGGATGACTCAGCGAAGGCAGACCCTTCATTTGCAGGCTGTCATCTTTCCTGAGCAGCACCCTTCGGGCCCAGGGGGCGGGCGGGGGGAGCTCGCCCCCTGGACTGGCCTCTGAAGCTCAGACGAAAAACGTCAGCAGCTGCTCTTGAGTCTGACGGTCTTTAAAAATCACCTTTTCTTGGCCTCCACGTAAGGTTCCAGCTGTTCCGTCCAGAAGCATGCTGGCGGCACAGCACATAACCCCATAAAGCTTCTAATGACCCTCATAAATGCCAACAGCTTCTGCAAAAAGCAGCTGGATGCTGTCCCTGAGGACCCAGGAGGACCTGCCATTTCCCACCGCCCCACCTCCTTCAAGTGGCTGCGGGCAGCGAAGCCGCATGCCCATTTCATCTTCCACAAATAGTTTAGGTCACAGCACCTCAGCGCTGTCCACACCGCCAATAACGGCCCGCCCAACGCTGAGGCACCAGGCAGGCATCTGACCTCTGGTTTCCTGCAGAAATCGACCCCCCCCCACTGCCCCCAGCAACTCACAGGGCTGACATTGCGGGGGAAGTTCTGTGCTGCGCAGGGACCAGCGAGGAGTTCTCATTAGGGGTGGAGCGCCCTGCACACGTGCATGAGATGCATGAGTGCATGAGATGTAACAGCCTGCCTATCAACAACAGACAAGGGTGCTTCCCCAGGCCAACTTGGCACGTCACAGAGATAGGCTCAGACGCACTTAACGGGATTGTTCCGCAAGCACCTAAATCGATGAGCAAATTAACCTGCAGGCACCTAAATCAGCCCCAGCCTGCGGTGGGTGACTCGGGTTTGGGAGGACAGGTACCGTGGGGACAAGGAGGCAAGACCCAAGATTTCCACGTGATGGGGAAGACAAACCAAAGGCAGCAACCCTCAGGGGAAAAGACGGGCTTGTGCGTTGACAGAAGAACCTGAGGAGGGTGAGGGCGCCGCCAACAAGGCAGGGCGTGAAGCCGGCTCACCCGCTGGAGTCTGACTGAGACCTGCTCCAAAGCCCCCTCCCCAGGAAGCCTACAGGACAGTCTCACCCTGCAACCCAGCCGGCCCCCCCGGCCCACCCCCCAGTCCCAAGGTCTTCGCTGCTCTTTCTCTCTCCACGGCACTTAGCACCGTTTTTCACACTTTATAATTTACTCATTGGTCACATTCTGTCTCACTCCCTGCCTCCTGCCCCAGGAGGAGAGTTTCATGAATGCTAGCGTATTTGTCTACTGCTGTCACCGCTGTATCCCAAATACCGTCCCCAGCAGGGCCTGGCACACGGGAGCAGCTCAAGAAACCCCCCTGGGAAGAAGGCGTGACAGGGACCAGGGCCGGTTCCTTCCTGCTCCTGGCAGCGGGCAGCTGAGGACCGCCGTCTTCAGGACGGGCGGAGCGGGAAGGATCGGAGCACGGCAAACAGTTCCCAGGGCAGCAGGGAAGAAGGAAAGCAGCAACAGGGTTGACTCCCCCATCGGAGCATCGCAGGCGCCGCCTGCTCCCAGTGCCTTCCCGGACGGTGCCCACGTGGCGCATAGGACGGGCGCACTGCCGGAGGAGGGGGCGTGGGCAGCCCGGGCATCCACATGGGCAAGGCGCGTCCACACCGCGGGCTGGCGGAAACCCGCACGCTGCAGGCAAGGCGCACTGCTGCCAGGCCCCCGGGCAGCCTTCTCCCGCCAGAACACCCCGGTCTGCCCTCCACCCCTGGCTCTGGGGCCCTGGGGAAGTTCCTGTGCCTCTCTGGGCTCCCATCTTCATTGGACAGGGGAGCACATTAACACCTGTAAAGCAGTAGGGTGAGCCCGACCCACAGCGGGTGCCCACCGTATGCCGACTCAGTTACAACTCTTCCCCAGACCCCAGAGAAGCCGGCCCGCTCCCGAAACATCCAACCGTGAGGGCGGCAGGGAGGAAAAAAGAAATCTGAGCTAGCACACTGGCCCGCCACAGCAGCGGTTCTTAACCAGGGGCGCATCCGCCTCCCAGGGGACACTGGGCAACGGCACGGACACCGCCGGTTGTCACAGAGGAGGCGGGGGTGCTCCGACATCTGGCGGGAGAGGCCAGGGAAACTGCAAACCCCTACGACTCGGGGCAGCCCCCCACTATGACTGCCCAGCTCAAAATGTCACAAGGGTCACCACTGCCCCCAAGGAGCGAGCCTTGTCCCTGTCAAAACGTGTGCCCTGATTTGGGCTCTGGAAGTTCGGCAACTCTGTCCCCAGCAGTCCTGGACCCCACCTCCCAAAGGGTCGATCCTCCAACGACGAGCCACTAGCACCGCAGGACAGGTGTCCGGCAGGAGGGAACTGAGAGAGACCCACAGGAGGGCAGAGGTGAAGGGACAGCTGCCGGGGCAGGCGGCCCAGCAAGGCAGGCTGGTCCGTGAGCGACCAGACCACTGGCCATCTGGGCAGCCACCCCCTGCAGCAGCCCATGACATGGGCCCAGGGCACATGGCCCCCAAAGCCAAGGACAGCGCCCTTGGTGCAGGCCCAGGAGCGCGACTATGGGACCGCTGGGGCTTCCTCCAGACCCGGCCCTGCTGAAATCACGGCATCCACGTGCCAGATGCTAAGAAACCCGTTGACGATCACACACTCCCCGGGCCCGCCATCCCGGTGTGACTAACGTCAGAAGCGCCAAGCGTCTCACCTGTCCTGGGGAGGCAGTGTGAGAGCAGGGGCAGAGAGCCACCTGCCTGGGGCCAGGGACCGCAGGACAGGCGGGGACGTGTCAGCCCCTGGAGCAGGCTTTCACTTCCCAGAAATGGGCACCTGGTCAGAAAGGAGAAACGTGACACGGGTTCTCTCCACTGGCCAAGCGAACTGGACAGGAATGTTCTGGTACCTCCACACCCGGGTTAGTTGTTAAGGTCAATGCGTGACCAAACCCTCATTCCACCTAAGAGAGCAAGGTCAAGTTCCTCTCTGACGGCATGAGAGTCAGCTGAAGAGCAAGGGCCAACGTATTCGATGTAATCCTCGCTGGAGGAGCGATCCTCGTGGAAGTGCCTGGAGTTCCTCCCGAAGGAACCCGGCCAATTGGACGGTCTGGAGGCCAGAATCCAAGACCACATGGGCGGACCGAGGATCCCCAGGAGCAACACCGAATCAAAGACTTCCTCAAGGAGAAGGGTGACCTTGCAGGTCATGGAAATGAGACCCAGATGACACCTCCTTCGATCCCCTGGCAGTCACGGACTGATGACACTCAGTGAGTGTGGGCACAAGGCAGGGTTTGAGGGGCCTGTGCAGTGACAGGTTTCACAGAGAAGGAACCCCTAGGACAGGGAAGACCAGGGAGGCTGGGGGTGCAGGGCCCCGGGGGCGTGGGGAGAGTGGCATTTGTTTAACAGCCAGTGTGGAAGCTCCTCCCTGCTTGAAGCTGGGTGGCTGTACAAGCGCGTCTCCACTGGACCTCCACCAGCGTGTGTGTCTCGGCACCAGCCCTGCAAACACACCCGCCAGCGCGGTATTCACAGGAGAAAACTGGGGGCGTGTTTGGCCAGGTTCTGCTGGTTTCTCATCCCATGAGTTCTGCTGGGCCAGTGAGGAGATGTCACAGATTTTCCCAGGGGACACCCTGCCTTCTTACGGGGACCTCAGGGCCAGCTCCTGCGTGGGCCTGTGTCTCTGCCCCAGCAGCCCCTCACCCCCACTAAGCCCGCTGGCCTGGACCTGCTGCAAGTTAGGCAGTGCAGCCTGCTTGGAAATCGATGTCTTCTCGGACTGACTTCCTCCTCCCAAAAGATCTAAGAAACATAAATGGCAGCAATGAGAAATTATATATATATATATAATCTCCCCAGCCTCCATCATTTTTCTGACCACTTCCTCCGATCCAAGCAGGACACCCACCCCTCTCCAGGAGCAGAGAGATGCACAGGGGGCCTGAAGCCTCCTCACAACCTTACCTCCCTGGGCCTCTCCCACCCGCCCCGAGATCTGCCAGAGGCCGAGCAGGCCAACCCCACTCCGTGCTGGGTACAGCTGCTTCTCTCTCCTTTCTGCTAGATGGTAGGGGACAGCTCATTATTTTTGCACCGTTTATCAGCCACAATCTGTTTCCATTATGTTTGAGCACCCTGAGGAAGCCACAGTGTAACTCCAGAATGCAGAAACTTTGTTTCCTTTAGAGAAAAGTTTATGTTACAATGCCAGTTTGTCAGAGTCTCCGGCTCTCCAACTGTCTTCCCCTGCTACAGCCCTCCTCACCTCAACATCCAACTCGCACCTCAAATGGAATTTCTTTGAACTCCAAACTGATTGTTGGTGGTGTGTGGTGCAGGCCCCCCCCCTTCACAACCACCCACAGGCACGCTCCCAGATCTGCTGACGCCCATCACAGCACGCGGCAGCCTCGTGCTCGACCTCAAACCAAGCACACTTGAGTGATGATAGCCATCTCCTGCTGCCAGGAGAAGCGAGGCTGCAGGGACAGGAGAGCCCAGCAGCTGGGTGGGGAGCGGGCAGAGCCTCGTCACCACGGGAGACCTCCACTTAGGGACACCTCCACAGTGCGCACACACCCCGCAGAAAGGTGGGTCCTCAGCCCACCGACGGGAACCCCGCCCTGACACCACAGCGGGCACAAGGACTGGCATGGTGTCTGGACCCCTTCCCAAAAGGGCAGTCCTAGTATCAGTCAAGGTTGGCAGGACAAGCCCAAAGGAACCAACCAAATCTTGGAGGAACGGATGTGAGATTAAAAAGAAAAAACACAGCAACAGTTTTTCAGAAATCAGGGATTCCTGCTTCACTGTATTTCCAAGGGAAGAGTCAGGCTTTTCCTTTTTCTTCTCCCCCCACCCCCACACCATTTATTCAGCATCTATTATTTGCCAGGACCTGCTAATAGCATTTAGTTTTCTGCCACCAAGGGAAAATAATTATCCCCACTGTAAAGAGGAGGAAACCGAGGATCAGAAGGGATCAGCCAATCAGTCAAGGTCACCCAGCAGAAAGGAGTAGAAAACCGCTCTCGCTCGCTGCCAATAAAGAGATTTGTGCCATTCCCCTTCATCCGAACGTCCACTGGTTCCCAAAACACTGCTGGTTCCCTGTGATCCACTATATTAAACACCAAAACGTCAGCTGGGCATTTGAAGCACTCCACAACTTTAGTCCCAAACTCCTTCCCCAGTTTCATACCCGAAAGTTCCCCTCTACAGACAGGCACCAAGGCCCCAGCCAAGTGAGGCCCCTCATCGGTCCAAGAAGAGGTCCCCTAATCCTCAATGCCTCCTGCAAGTTCATGCCCCAAGGGCTCCACCCCGGACCCCCCAGAGGAAGGGCTGCAGCACCTTGCTCCCACGAAGCAAGACCGCTGGAAAGGGAGCAGGCTGCCTGGACCTGTGTGTGGTGTGTGCCCTGCTGTCCCTTTCCCTCACCCCCCAAAGCGGTGGGGGACACGCAGGAGGGGCCTGAGACCCGACACACTCTCTTTCAGTAGAGGACGTTCTTCACAGGCTGGGAAACCCTCCCCTTTCCGTGCTCAACAGCCACGCTGTACCCAGAGGCAGGCAGGTTCCTTTCACGAGAAATCTCTCTCTTCCCAGGCTCCATCCACGGCCAGCATCCCAAGGCCCAGGGGAGGAGACTCAACGCGATTAAAATTTTAAGGCATTCGGATGCTCAAAGGAAAGGCACCCTTGAAGTGCAAATCGTCAGTTTACAGGGAAAAGGCAAAATAGGGGGAGTGGAGGGGCCGGCACAGGCGTGGATGCCACGGCATTTTCAGCAGTGTGCTGCAGAACCCGGCGTGACACACGCCCGGGAGCTCAGCCTCGAGTCCCAGGTGGGGCAGCGCATCCCGGGGTGGTTCTCAGCGCCAGCTCAGGTTTGGTTTATGGGGTCTGCAGTCTGAGGGGAGCCGGCTTTCTGGGTTTTGCCACTCGGAGGTGAGTTATTTAACCAGCAGGATGCAGCGATGAGCCCGGGCGAGGGCGCTGAAGCGGCAGAAATACTGGACAGACAACCCCCCCAAGCCTAGCACTGAAGCCCGGTGCCCCGTGCAAAACGTCGGGGCGCAGAGAAACCAGCTTAAGGGGGAATTAGCGCCTCGCCTCGAAACGTAGGAAACAAGAGAAGAAACATAAGTCCGCTTACACCTCACACACTCTAGCTAGTATTTAAATTCTGTCTGTTCATGCATACCACATCTTTTTATGCCCATACTTTCCAAGCTAAAAATACTCCATATTTCCTTTTATCATGAGGGTGAACTAAATTTGAAGAGACTTTCTAGTCTCAAAATCCGTGGAAACAATTCGGAAGGAAGGAAGGCGGCACAGTGTTATACGCCGGATTATTGAACTCTAGGACGGCCAGGCTCCGTTCACCCCCTCCAGAGGGTTTCGGGGCTTCCCCCTTGACAACAGGGTCCCCCACACTAAGTTCCGAGGTCTTCTTCCTGCAGTTTTAGAAGCTACTGCATTCCCACACCTCTTCCCCAACCCACAAATCACTAAGCCATTCTAGGGCCTGAATTAAATTTTATGGTTGGTTGACATAAAGAATAGAATCCCAAATCACCACCAATGCACGTGTAATCCTTCATTTCCCATGCTTTTTTCTGCATGGTCCCTGTTCCCTCCTAGTGCCAGTCCGTCCACAAGGAGTTCCAGGATTTTTTTTTTAAAGTAAGGATAACACGTCAGAGGTCAACATGGGAGACCCCCTCGGACACCTTCCACCAGCTGAAGCCCACCCACCAGGCTGGTCCAGCCTCTGCAGATGCTAAGGCCACACTGTTGCCGTTTCTCCTCACATGTGCTAACGGAAGGGGCAGCATGAGGGAAGACAAGTCCCAAGACTGGCTTATTTGTCCGGCTGGCTTTCGCAGGAGAGGCGGAGAGCTCTGCCAGGGCACACCAGCAAACCAGGCCGTGTGGCCCTGCCAAGGCACAGTTCACTGGGAAGCAGTTCTGAAAGAATTCCAGTCTAACACGACCGTAGTTTTCACTAGGGCAGCAGCCGCACCGCCTCTATGGGGTGCACCGGCTCTTTGCCGTGTGAGAATAAAGGGAGACTTCGTGTACCTATACAGCAGTTTTCTGCATTAAAAAAGAGGCGGGAAGAGAAAGCCCTGACCAGTGTGGATCAGTTGACTGGGTGTCGCCCCACAGAGCAAAAGGTCGCCGGTTCGATTCCCAGTCAGGGGGTGTGCCTAGATTGTGGGCTTGGTCCGGGTCTGGCAACGTTTCTCTCTCACATGGATGTTTCTCTCCCTCTTTTTCTCCCTGCCTTCCCTGCTCTAGAAAAGAGAGAGAGGGAATTGGGAAAATAAGGCTAGGAGTACACTGTCAGCTCAGGACCAAGCCAGGCCAATTCAGCACATGGAAAAACTATTTCCATTTCTGCCCGGCTAGATAAAGCAAACCCATGCAATTCTCAAAGAATCAAATACAGCACCTACTTCCATCTAACACCTCCAGCTAAGAATCAGTGAAGGAAGGAACGAATGAATGGAGGGAGGGAGGAAGAAAACCTCTGAGGCAGCCAGACTCAAGGCTGACATTCACGGGTTGGACCTGAAGGCTAGTCAGTCCCGCAGCTCGCCTTGTTTCAGGATACCACTCCCTGGTCCCAGCCCAGCCCGTGGTCCACCTCTATCAACTCAGAGTTTCCTGGCTTGGCGATGTCACTCAACCTCACAGTAATGGGGGTTCCAGGACTCTGGAACCCCCATTACTGGAAAAGATAACGCTGCTTGCAAAACCTGTTAGCCACGCAACACCACAAACACCGCCGGGCAGCGTGCGCACAGCCCAGAGCCCTCCCGGCCCCAGCGGGCTCAGCCGCCACAGAACCGCGCCGCCGTTCCGACTTCTCCGGGCACTCAGTCCCCCCCTCCGAAACGCCGGGCCATCCCCACGGCCTAATCGCTCGGCCCTTGGGGCCTGTCGAAAACACACCCTTAGACTATCCCCGCGTCACGGGGGAGTGGGGCTGGCGCACGCAGCGCGGGAGGGCCGGGGCCGAGCAGGGCAGAGTGTAACGCGGGGCCCGGGAGAGGAAGGTCGGGACATGGCGGTGGCTGGCCTCACTCGGGGCGCAGAGGCAAGGTGGCCTCCGCTTACTCCCGCCCAGAGAAGTCCGTTTTATCCGACACCGGGCTGGCTGCGTCCCCCGCCCCCAGAGGAAGGAGCAGAGAAAGGGACCGAGTCCAGAACTGCGCCCCCTCCTCACGCGGGTGACACGGGGGAAGGGAGGGAGGATTTGCAGCGGCGTGCATCAAAGGGCTGAGAAGAAACTTGGACTGCTCCCTCCTCCTGTACACGGCTCGCCGGCAAGCCAGCCGCCTCGCCCTCCCTTCCTCCCCACCCCTTTTGTGTTTCCTAACACCCGCACAACCCCCGCACCCCTAAACTTCCCACCGTAGGGGATGGGGCTCGGCGGCCGGACAAGACTCAACTCGTTACGTGGAGCAGAAGGGACGTCTACGGAGCGGGAAGGGGGCGACAAGAAAGGCACCCGCGGTCCCCAGCCCAGCGGGGCTGAGCCGGGTGGCCCTCTTCCGAGCCCGGCGAGCGCGGAGGAACCGGTGCGCCCGCTGCCCCAGGGACTCCGCGGGAGGCCCGGGGCCGGGGGCCCGAGCCGAGGTCCCGACCGAGGAGAGCAGAAGGGGCGGGGAGCTCCCCTCGATGCCCGGCGGCCACGTCCGAGCGGGGGCTCGGGACTGCGTCGGCGTCAGGGGGGCCGGGCGCGGGGGTGGCAAGGAGTCCGGGTTCGGGGGGCCGGGCCGCGGGCGGGCGCCCACTCACTCACCTTCCTGCCCGCACCGCCGCTCGCGCCCGCGGCCAGCGCGGAGCCGCCCCCGGAGTACATGTAGTAGGCGATGCCCAGCACCCACAGGAAGGCGAAGCAGAGCAGCATCCGCGAGCGCCGCCGCATTCTCCCCACTCGGCCGCCGGCCGCGGCGCCGCTGCTAGCGAGTGCTGCCAGGGGCCGGCGGGCAGGCGGGCGGGCCGGCGGGGCGCGCCGGGGCGGAGCGGAGGAAGGGGAAGGGCGCGGCGCGGCTCCTCCTCCGGAGCGCGCTCCCGCTCGGAGAGGCAGCGGGGGCGGCGCGCGCCGGGCGCAGAGCTCCGCCCCGGGCCGGGACAGCCGCGCAGTCCCCGAGCAGGAAGCCGCGGCTCCGGAGGCGGCCGGGGGGTCAGGGAGCAAAGGGCGACCAATCAGCGGGCGGCGGCGGCCGGGCGCGGGCGGAGGAGAGGGGATTAGCGCGTCTCCAGGGCTGCGGCGCGCCAGCCGCCCCGCCTCCTCTGCGTCCTCCCGCGCGCCCCTCCGCCCCCCATGAGTGACAGGTGGCTGCCTGGACCCCGGGGGAGCGCGCGCGCCCGTGCTCTTACGCACGTGCACAGGCACGGTGCGGGGCGGGGGAAGCTCGGTCACTGCCGTTTGGTGCTTGCTGCCCTGCAGAGACTACCGACGCGTTCTTCCAAACCACGTCAGACCCCTAAAAGGGTCTCTTTTATTGGCCCACCTACCTGAGTTTTTTGCAGCAACCCACTCCTGGACCCGACCTCGCTGCTGCTCGCTACAATTTTCTTACTAATCTTGCTGCTAAACGCCCCTGATCCCCAGGTGTCCGTTTTATTTACTCATTTGCAGAGGTGGGGAACTAGAGGTAGAAGCTGAGCGGTCTTCTTCAAGGGAACGTTTTTCCGGGGATGAACACAGAGCTTAATAGCAGGGTATTGTGTGTGTGTGTGTGTGTGTTTTTTTTTTTTAAGTAAACATGAAATGGGGAAAAGGGAAACAATGTATATTTTAAAAGCTTTTTAATTCCTTTCTTAAAAGAGGAGTTAGCACACTCAACATCTTTAAAGATGCAAGAAGGTAGATCTGTCTTGTAACAGAATCTACGTAACCCTGATGAGGCCCTTCTAACTGCAAAGTTTCCAGCGTTCATAGAAACGAAAAACAAAAATGTTACTTAGCACTTGATATTTAAAAAGTGATTTCAGGATCTCCGGGGTCTAGAGCATAATGACAGCTGCCTGAATCGGAATCTCCTCGCTCGCTCAACAAAACACACACACGCAAGCCAATGAGCCTTCGGTGCTCCTGGCACAGGGACTGCCATAAACTGAACTTCAAACTACTTCTTAAGTAGAAGAAAGGACGTCAAATTCCAACAGAGTTCCCTCCCACTGTTGCCAAGGACTTAAGTGAAGCCCAGGCTTAAATCCCTCTAGGAAGAGAAAGTCCAACGCCAAGAACTAAACCCTGAACACAGATCTAGTATTGGATTCAGAAGAGAGGTTTGAAAGGGAAGAGGACAGGAGGTGGCAGCCTTAAAGAAGCCTTGCTTCTGGGAAAAGTCAGAGAGATAAAGAAAGGGCACTGCTGCCCTTTGGAGGCCTGGCAGAGAAAGGAAAGAAGGAAGAAGGGAAAGTTAAAGATACCGCGGAAACAGAAGACGGTGGCTCCCCTCCCCAGCCACTGGTATCTATGAGAAACCGCACGTGAGCATGCAGACAGAACATCCTTGAACCAGGAACCCTGTGTCAAAATGCTTGGTAGCAAAAACAGCACATTAGCTGCACACAAAGCTATTGCAAAAAGGAAACAGAAAATTAACCATATTTCTTATGATGAGAAAAGTGACTCATAGCATTTCAGCTGATAACCCGCCCCCAATAAAACAAAGAAGCAGAAGAAAACTGTAAGACCACATATCCAAATATTAAACTGGACAAAGTATCAGGTATTTGGACATGCAAACACGTACATACATGTATATCTATTCAACTAGAATCCAAAATTCAAAACCTAGGAAAAGGCTAGACAAAAACTCAGGAGAAATGCAACAAGAGTTGATCAAATCAGGAAAGAAATTTAAAAAACAAAGATAAAACTATCCCAGAAACAAAGAATGATTACAAGGAGTCCAAAGGAGCGTACATTCAAATCTAAGTATATAAAAGGACTCGAAAGAACCACAATAAATCAGTTAAGACATTGAAAATAAGATAAATAAAGAAGTGAAAACTTGAAAAAAAAGTGGTTGAAGTGAAAGAGAAGAAGAACCGAAATACCTGTAACCTGAGTTCCCGAAGCAGAAACACTAAACAGTGAAACAGAGTTATAATCCCAGATACAATGTACAACGTGATGATGCAGTTACTACTGCTGTATGAAACACTGTTTGAAAGTTAAGAGGGGACATCCTGAGTTATCATCACAAGGGAAAAAGAGATTTCTAAAAATATATCTCTATGAGATCATAGATATTATGGTAACCTTTTCACAGTATATGTTAGCCAAGTCATTACGCTGTACACCTTAAACTTACACAGTGCTGAATGTCAATTACATCTTAATAAAACTGGAAAAAAAGCTATAATCCCATCAAATAATCCAGAAATAAGAGAAAATTTAAATTACCTACACACAGCAACTTCCACATACCTTGGGAGGTTGGTCTGGAATCATCAACTCAAGACAAAAAGATCGAGTTGCTTATAGAGATAACTTAGGCTGGTGTCAGATTTCTTACCAACATACCAAACAAGGCAAAGGTAGAATAGCATTTCCAAGAAACTCAGAGAAAGAAAATACTAGCCAAGGGTCTTTGTGCCCATACTTCAAGGATTAAAGTTATAGGCACACAGATGTGAACAGAGGGCAAAGATTCAGAGCAAGTCACATTTCTTTTCTCGAAGAATGAGCTTCTCCAACCAAGAGGTAAGTGAAGAAGCCAGCAAAATGACTGCGAGCATTCGTACATTTAATTGGTGGGAGAACAGTCTGTACGCACTATTACTTCCTGAGAATTTAGAACAGGTACAACTACAAACAATGGGGGGAGAGGAAGAGGAAACCAGAATTGTTAAACAGGTAATACGTGGGAGTCAGAGGAAACCATAGAAAATGGACAGAGGAGAAACTAAAAGGTTAAGCAATGAAGAAGGGATTAAGGATAATATAAAAATACATAACCTACACCAATGCAAAATATAAATTTTTGAAGTATTGGAAACCCTATTACTCCAAACCCCTAAAAAAACTATTTTAAATAGTAAAGAATAGTGTAGAAACTCAATAAGCAGAACATTATACATGCGTTAATTGTAACATAATAATATGACAGAGTTGAAACCAAACCGATCAGTATATGAATTTACAAACAGGCCTAATTTGCTTATGAAGAGATTTTCAAATATGGTCAGAAAAGAAACCCCAGAACCATGATATCCTGGTGTCGGTGAGCACATCTTACAACCAGGTCTTGGGTTCTAAATACATTCTCCACCATTGGAAGTTTTCCTTGGACAAATGATTGATTCCATGACTAGGCACAGAAGGTACCAGCAGAACCTAGAATATCTTGTTGTAATAGAAAGTTAGGAAGATAAAAATGGGAGGGAGGCTAAAAATTCACAGGAACTGGTCTGCAAGGCCCCCGCTGGGTAAATCTATGACATACAGGCATCAAAACGAAGAGAGAATAAGACAGGAACCTGTGAGTACTCACTGATAACACATCGATGAATAAATGGTGGAGGTGGGCTCTTCCTCTTAGTAGAATGCCAACTAACAAACGTGAGAGGAAGGTGAAGTTGAAAATCACCACTTGGCAACCTGTGCCGCAGTCAAGGTTGGTCGGAGGAGACTCATCCATGGATACTGAAGTGTGTGTGTGGGGGGGGGAGGTGTTTGATGAGAAAGAGGATGTTTATAAGGTCTTCAAATATCATTCAACACAAAACGTATTAGTGGCAAAGGGAACTTAGTAACCGTATAGGGGAGAAACTGGACAGCACCTTGGCCAGGTGATTAGAATGAGTCTCACTCATGGGGGGCAGGGGCCTAGCCTGTGTGTGCAGAGATGCTTCAGGAAGGATGCCACATCCCCACTTTAGTGATCTGGCCAAGGACACGTACCTTGAATCTCATCATGAAGAAATACTGGGAAACAGAATGAGGACCATTCTGCTGCACAACAACTGCCCTGCATTCTTCCAAAGTGCCACTGGTGTGAGAGACAAGGAGAGGCCGAGGCAGCGTTCCAGGTTAGTGGGCCTGCGGAGACGTGACCCCATCCTGGAGGGTCAGGTGAGGACCCTCCCCCGCTGTGAGGACCCCGTGCTGTGAGGAATGAGTGGGGCGATCGATGAACACCCTGGACTCTGGCGGTAGACGAGGTGATGCTGCAGTGTTACTTGTTCTGATTGCGCAGCATGCAGCACAGAGCTAGGAGTTCTGACTTCGGTCACTGTACTGCGCTTACATAGGAGATTCTTGTCCTTAGGGAATGGGAACTGAAGTTCAAAGGTTAAAGGGGCGTGAGACGCACAAACCACTCTCAGAAGTTCAGAAAAAGAAATGTAGACAGAGGATAATAACGCAAATGTGGCAAAATATGAGTCTGAGTAAGGACTATGGGAATTATTTTTGCAACTTTTGGTAAATTGGATGTTATGGTTTGTTCGTTTGTTTGTTTGTTTTTTAATGGGCTTTAACTTGCAGTGTGGTGGACCCCGACTATTAATTTCATTTTGCAGATGAAGAAGGATGCACAAACCGGAGCTCGGCGGCTAACGCTTACAACCCCGGCCTCAAAACCCCCGCGCCTCGCTCCCCTAGGCAGCTGGCACGCGTATAACTCCGCCTTTCCGTTTCTTCGACCTCCACGCGCTTTCCTGAGCCCCCTCCGCGCACACTGGCGGCTGCTTGCGCATGTGCGTGGCTCTGTATTATCATAGGCGCTGGGCTGAGTGGCAAACTCGCCCCGGCTCTGTACAACGGTTCAGCACCGCGGCTGCCATTTACAGCGGTAACGCCTACCAGACCGAAGGCCCAAGGGCTTTTTCCTGGCTGTGTGCTACAGCGCGAACAGCTACGTTTTTGCAGCGGCAGGGGCGTATGGCTTAGGCATGGCCGCCGCCAGGTCGCTGCCCCTATCACTGTTTTCAGGTACACTGTTGATGACACATTGGATCTTTAGACCACAGAGCCTTTTTAATAACCTAAGTGTCCAATCTTCCCTTTGCTGAAATACTTTATGGAGCTAAAAATACCCAATTAGGAGAAAAAAAATAATAACAGCTTAAATAGAAACAAAATATTAAACACTGGAATTGGATCATCCGAACTCTGTTTTATCCCCAAATCACGGCAGTACATTTATTGATCGTCATTAAAGCGTGATGCCAGGTCCTGCCGTGGGCTGGCTTTGACCGGAGGGGACACTTTGAGGTATAACAGTTCCGTCCACAGGGGGTCGCCCCTACTGAACCTCAGATGTGCCCTCCCGAGTGACAGAACCTCAGAACCCCCATGCCCAGCGGGCGCATGTGCTGGCCACCCGCCATAATCTTCCCAGACATTCCCGGCCCGCATTGTCACTGAGAAATCAATCATCAACCTTATTTAGGGCAAAGAACTCAAACCCGTATGGTTTTATTAAGCGATGTCACCCCAATACATTTCACTAAAGTATTAAAATCAAAACTAAAAATTGACGGAAGCACTCCGTTGTCCTAAAACTATACACGTGAATAGTGTGCTTGCTATAGGCCAGCCACTGTCTCCAGGGCTATTCGCATGTTTTTCACACAGCGATTATGAGCCTTTCCAGCAGCCTGATGAAGGAAATGCGAGTATTATCCCGGTCTTACAAGGCCACGTTCCTTGCCCGAGGCAGCTCTGGGAGCGGCAGAGCTCAGGAAGGTGAGTGACAGTGACAAGTATCCATTTGACCACAGGGCGGGCCAAACAGCGGCCACCTGGAGGAACAGGGGCGGGGACTGACTAAACGCCCCACAGCAGCTTCCGGGAGGCTGGGGGCCTCTGGCTCCTGCTCTGGGCGCAGACTGTGCGGTGGGTGGCGTTTGGAAGAGCTCAGGGGTCGAACGAGTGGTGCACTGCAGTGCAGTAGACCTGAGGGCGTGCGGGGTGACCGAGCTCCTCTCAGGCTCCTGCAGGCTCGGCGAGACTCGCCCCACTCAGGAGCCTCTGTCCAAAACCACTGCAGCACAGCTACCTCCCTTCCCCACCTGCCCGCCCGACCCCACCCCCCATGGGAAATGAGATCCACCCCGGAAACGTCCACACAGTCCCCGAGGTTTGTGAGCGCGGAGCTGATCACCCCACGCTGGGGGAAAGTCGAACCGTTAAGGGTGATGAACAGGTCATGGGGGCTGCTCCCACCCGAGTCCCGCTTTTCTCTCTCTTGAACCATTTGCCTGGGGCCTCGCCCCAGCCTCTCCTGGGCCCGCACAACAGTCCCTGTCAGTCTGTGCCACTCTTTCCCCACTGAAGCTCTGGGGCACAGGCCACCTGGGCCTGGGGGTAAGAATCCTGTCACCACAGCAGCCCTAAAAAGGAAGTCTCCCTGTCCATTGCTTTGAGGTGACTCAGCCCCTCTAAATCCTCGCAGCAATTCCTGTCCTCCCCCCCCCAGGCAATGTCACGGTGTCAGCGGAGAGGTGCTCTTCCCGTCACCCCCTCCCATCTGTGTAAACCTCTCACCCAAGGCTCCCAGGAAGCACGTGCATGGGAGGGGGCGGGGCCACCAGGGCTCCCAGCAGTAACACCCTCACTCATGGCCAAGGACATAGGGTCCGGGGTTGGGAGCCCTGAAGGCTCTCTCCTTGGCACCTTGCCCTGTTCGTGTCCCTCAGATATGATCAGAGGAACAGAGCTTTCATTATAGTTGGCACACAATATTGTACGAGTTCCCGGTGTTCAACATAGGGATTAGATATTTGTACACCTTGTAAAGAGGTCACCACGGTGAGTCCAGTGCCCGCCCGGCACCACACGGAGTTACGGCAGAATTACTGACCGTATTCCCCCTACTGTGCTTTACACCCCGTGACTATTTTTACAGCAGCCCATTTCTACTTTTTAGTCCCTTCCTCTCCTTCACCCGCCCCCCACCTCCCCTCCCATGCGGCAACCATCGGTCTGTTCTCTGTGTCTACGACTTGGTTTCTGTTTTTCTGCTCATTGATTCTGTTCTTAAAATTCCACATGTAAAGTGAAACCATAGAGTATTTCTTTCTCTGCCTGACTTATTTCACTTAGCACGATCTCCTCTAGGTCCATCCATATTGTTGCAAACGGTAAATTTCATTCTTTTTTTATGACGAAGTAATATTCCCATTGTGTGTATGTGCCGCATTTTCTTAGGTTGCTTCCATGGCTGGATCTTATAAATAATGACACAGCGAATGTGGGGTTGCATGTATCTCCCTGAAGTGGAACTGCTGGGTCATACGGTAGTTCTATTTTTAATTTTTTGAGGACCCTCCGTACTATTGGCCACAGTGGCTGCTCCAACTTGCAGTCCGACCAATAGTACACAGTGGAAGATTCCAGTTTGTTTAGCTTTTGTATACTCTTATATTGTACCCCTTCTCTCCCTGCACCCTGGAAGGGGGAAGAGAAACTGCCCGGTGACTGGCAGGTGCTTCCCTCACTTCAGAAGTGCCCCTTCCCTTCTCCTCCCCCTCAGCCTGTGGTTGCTGCCCTCATTTCCAGCAAGCGTCTTCCCAGGAAGCCCCTCTGTTCATCCTGATGCACCCACCCTGCCGCCCACCAGCTGGAGCTGGGTGCCAGGGTGCACGTATTCATAACTCAACCAGACTCCTGCTGAGCGTGCACCATCTCACTGAGTCCTCAGGAGATGGGGACCACCCTGCTCATCTCGAAGGACGACCTGAGGCTCAGAGAGTTCAGGTAAGTTGTCTAAAACCATCCATGGGACGAGTGAAGGGCAGCCCCAAGGGCATACCCAGGTCGTCCAACGCCATGCGCAGACTCTGTCCCACGCCTCACCCCCACTTCAGCTGCAGGGTCTCAGGGTTGGTCCAAGTGCGCGTGGATGTTCTGAGGAAGCCGCTCATTTATTTATAGATTTCACTCCACTCACATCCAAAGATAATTGGAATCGTCTCACAAAACCCACAGACACACACACACATATACATGAGATGTGCAGACAAGTGTCGCGCAGGCAGACCGGGTAACGGGGGATTTTCCATTCCCCACCTCCTGCCGGATTTCTAATCCTGGAGAGCTTAGTGATGTGCTCAGAGTTCCACCCCAGACCTACTGAGTGAGAATTGCCAAAAGCAGAGCTGACTCACGTATAGTGTTTTCATTCCGCAATGAGAGTATACAAAGGAGATTAGAAACAAATGAGGGGTGGGGAGGGAGGGGGGAGAGAGAAAGAGAGAGAGAGAGAGGTCGATCATCATGTACATGCTACAGCTGCAAGGGCTTAGAGACTCTTATCAGCTTTCGCGCCCACCAACTCCATGTCTCGGAATAACACTCCCCCGCTCCTGCTTGAGAATGGTCTGTTCTTGAAACCACCCATCTCTGGGGCCTGAAGAACCCTTTACCGTCCCAGAACTGGAGCATCCAACTGTCTTCTTTGAGCGAAGGGTCTTTACCACACCTACAAAACCGATGGATTTGCAGGGAACACGGACTAGAATTCAGTTTTGGAAAGCAAAGTCACTGTGCATCAACCGGCAAATGTCTCCAATGTAAGGATAAATGAATGGAGATTGGATTAATTTTTAGCTGGGGAAATGCTATTGTAATTACGTAGAAAAATGTCTTCATTCTTGGGAGATTTGGGGAGAAGTATGTGGGGGTGAAGGGTCATGATATCTGCAACTTACTTTCAGTTGACTTAGCAAAAAAGTGTGTATGTTTGTGGAGAATTATAGACGTGTAGACAGATGTATACATAGTATCATAGAGAGGTGGAGAACAAATGTGGGAAGATGTTAGCTTCAGGGGGAGAGCATAATGGGGTGATTGTACGGTTCTTTCAACTTTGTCTATATTTTACATTCTTCAAAATGAAGAGTTGGGTGAAAAAGAAAGCATAAAGAACAAACGAGAGAAATCTGTTGAGTAACGGCAGTTAAAATAATGACAGTTTTTTTCTGAAACAAAAACCCCAGATGATGTAGTCAGACAAAAACGTCTGGCATGCTTGGTGGTCTGTCAGTCAATCAATTATTCAACAGGTGTTTATTACAGGCCCGGCCGGGCCTAGAACTTCTCTACACAGTGAAACGGAAACAACAGTGGACACTTCGAGGTTCCTGTCCTCGAGCTACCGATGATTAAATTCTGCTCCATGGATTTTTTTTTTTTTTGCTCTGGATCTAATTCCCGGGGAGGTGCTAAAAAAAAGTACCCAAATTATACCTCTGGTAGCAGAGAAGTTTCATTTCTAAAAGGCGTGCCTTGACCGAAAACTTCCTAGTCCAGAAGAGAAATAATATGGGATATTCCGGGCTGGCAGAAAGAGAGGTTATGTGAAGAAAATTCCAGGATCGGGTCTCAAATAGGGCCAAAGGCCCTGGACACGTGCCATGGTGTGTGGAAATCCTAGGAAGCGCCAGTGAGAGAAGAGTGGAGTCAAAGCCAAGGCCAGTGTCAGAAAGTTCGACCTCTGCAGGGGTGAGGGGTGGGGGAGGGGAGCCCCCGAGAGAAGACGGCTTGATGACAAAGGGACACAGCCACAGTGCGCTGTCCTCCAAGGGCCAGGCAGGGAGCCACCGGTGGGCCATGAGAAAGTCTTTGGGAAACCACATGGTCAGTTTCCTAAGCCTTCTGGTTATTTCAGAGGTGTTTTTGCTTTAAAACACATGGGGAGGAATGCCCTGGCCGTGTGGCTCAGCTGGTTGGAGCATTGTCCTGTCCACCCGAAGGCCGTGGGTTCAATCTCCAACCAGGGCGCACACCTGGGCAGTGGGTTCCACACCCCCCCCACCCGCCCCTGCTAGGGAACGTGTGAGAGGCAAATAATTGATGTCTCCCTCCCTCCCTTCCTTTCTCTCTAAAATCAATAAACATGTCCTCGGATTAGGATTTTTTTTTAAAAAGCATAGGGAAGGACAACATTTCTCCCCATGAAAATAATTGATAATTGCTGGACATTTCATTTGTGTAACTGAGGATAGAAGTTCAAAGTATAAAGTCCTACTGAGAGGTAACAGCCACCTGTTCCACCAAAAACAAAAAACAAATTTTTTTTATTTTGTGCCAAGCTCTGTTTGGGATGACTGGACTGCACTGATGAAGATCACAGAGACAAACTCCTGCTCTCTGAAAAATCTCATACGCCCTAGGGTGGTGTACACAATGCAGAGGGAACGAGGTTCACTCCGTCAGTAAATGCAGAGGGCATCCACCTGGACACGGCTCCTGCAGCTGGGACGGGGGACCCCGGACTTGGGATCTGTGCTGAAGATGAGCCCGAGAGGCCTGAAGATGGCGCTGCTGAGGCTGAAGATGAGCACTGGGAAGCGGGAGGCCCCTGGGCCAGCCTCCCCGACGGCGACACCCCCCAATTGGGTGCTGTTGACTCGGTGTCTGTGGAGGCGAACAGAGACAGCATTGAAGTATTTCTAACACGCAGCTCTAAGCAGACAGCTTTGCTTAGAGTGATTTATGAAGATGTTTTGTTTTTATTTTTGAACATAGTTGACTCGGAATAAATGAGCCGTGTTCCCGAAGAATTTCTAATCAAGGTATCGCCGTATGAAACGGCCTTTACCCTCAAGGAACCTGTTGCCTTGTTTGAAAGGCAGAACACACACCTGGAATAGACAGAAATGCTGGATATGGACAATTAAGAGGTCAACAAAATATTTAAAATGTAGCATGTATGACAGAGAGGACACCGGGTTTCTGCCAAAGTCTTTTTTGGGATTGCCAAATGGAAAAGGGTCTATTGTCCGTAATCTGACCTGTCTTTAAACCAGAAGGGACCCTGGGTTGTAGTTATGAGAACCCAGAGAAAGGACCGCGTGGGCCGGAGTACCTGGGGAGAGTCTCGAGGGAGGGTTTGAGTTGGGTTTTGGGGAACGGGAGGGGTTTAAACCTAAGTGCGAGCATTCTGGTGGCGGAGTGGCTGGGAGGGGGTGGAGAGGAGGGCAGGTGACAGGTGGGGAGGTGGGGGCAGCAGCAGTGCGGGCTGTGGTCAGGACAGCCCTGGATATTGAGAGTCTGTGAGTAGAGCCCCGCTCTCTGACTGCCACACTGAACTTGACCCCACCGGCAATGGGCATGGGGTGCTGACACACTAAAAGCAGTATTTTTAAAAGATGGATTTCTCAGGTGATTTCGGGTGCCCTGGGGTTATGAGGACCATTTGCCCAGTATCCCAGCTGTCTGTGCAGGGGAGGGGTTGCTGGGGGAGCAGTGAACTAGAGCCAGGTGTGAAGAGCAGCAGCCGACTCCACCAGCGAGGACGATGGAAGGGAAGGCGGCTCGTGGGGAAAGGCCTCCAAAGTCAGAATTCAGGAGGGAAACAAAGAGCATCTGGGGTCGGGGTGGGGGTATTTGGTCAGAGAGTGACATGAGTGACTCACACTGGCTGCTACGTTGACATTTGATTGTAGGGGCAGGGGCAGAAGCTGGAAGACCCTTCAGGAAGGGGCTGAGATGGGATGGTGGCGGTGGAGGAGGTGAGAAGTGCCAGCCACAGGATGTTGGGAAGGTGGAACCAGTGAGATTTCCTGAGACGGGGGAGATGGGGAGTGGGAGAGAGAAAGGAGCTGAGGCTGGTGCCAAGGGCTTTGCCCTGAGCCACTGAAAGACAGGAGCTGCCCTCAGCTGACATGGGAAGATGGTAAGTAGGGCTGGTTCTTGGGAGACTACCAGGAGCTTGTTGTTGGATGTGCTGAGGTCGAGAGGTCTTACAGACTCCAAAGAGAAGAATTCAAGTAGCAGTTGGATGGATGTATCTGGAGTTTGGGAGACAGGGGAGAGCTGGAGATAGACGCTTGAGAGTCCCAGGCACAGAGAGGCCATATAAAGCCCAAAGGTGGCTGAGAACACCAAGGAGGCAAGCAGGATGGAGAACAGAGTTGACCAAGGACCAAGCTCTCGGCTTTCTAAAGTTACTTAAAAGTCGAATACAGTAACACACAACTGAATGTCCAACATGCAAATACAAAGAGAGAGAATGGAAGGAGGGCAATTAAAGAGAGAGAATTTAATGATCTCATTGGAATTTTGCTGCAAAGAAGAACAAGGAAATGGCGTGATCGGAGAGCTGGGGATCATTGTGGCGGGTGAAGGAGTTTGTAAAGGGCAGCTGGACCAGTAGGTCCATCCTCCGCATCCGAGAGGGTGGAGGCCATCCCTGAGGAAAGGCCAGTTGTGTTCAGCAGTATCAGGTCCATATGACAAAGGGGGTCGTCCTGGCGAGGCTGTTGGTGCGCGTTCAGCTGGGTCTCCAGTCGGGGAGGAATAGGGTAAAAATGAATGGAGAGAAAATGAATGGGAGCGACGTGTGGTAGCCACCCAGCTCCTTGCCTGTGGAAGGAAGCAAAGGGTGGGGGAAGTAAAGGGAGGAAGTAAAGGGGGAAGGAAAGGGTGGGGGAAGTAAAGGGAGGAAGTAAAGGGGGAAGGAAAGGGAGATGGGGCCAGGGCAGCCTCAGCAAGTGACGTTTTCTAGGTATGTTTAAGTGCAGGGGAGTCCCTTAAAGGGGCAGAGATGGGCCTCTTGAGGAGTGGTTTGAGTAAGCCCGAGGCAAGCAGAGCGGATATCTGTTATATTCATGCTGCTGGGGCTTCCAAAGCAAAATGCCACGGGCAGGGGGCTTCAAAAACAGAAGTTTAATTTTCCAGTTCTCGATGCTGGAAGTCCAAGATCGAGGTATCAGTAGAGTTGGTTCCTTCCGAGCCTCCCTCCTTGGCTTGTGGATGGTTGTCTTCTCCCTGTGTCCTCACATGGTCTTCCTTCTGTGTGAGTCTGTGTCCTAATCTCTTCTTAAAAGTACACCAGTCATACTGTATTAGGGTCCACACTGATGACCCAACTTTAACTTCATTAAGTCTTCAAAGGTTCTAATTTCAAGTACAGTCACATTCTGTGAAACTAGGGGATTAGGTCTTCAACATACAAATTTGCAGGGGGGCACATACCACACGGCCCAAAGCAGTCTATAGATTCAACACAACTCCTATTAAAATACCAGTGGTGTATTTCACAGAACCAGAACAAATAATGCAAAAATGAATATGGAACCACAAAACACCTGAATAGCCACAGCAATCTTGAAAAGGGACGAATTTACAGGCATCCTCTTACCTGATATCAAACTCTACCACAAGTCCACAGTGATCAAAACAGCATGGCACTGCCATAAAAACAGATGCATGGATCTATGGAGCAGAATAGAGAGCCTGGAAATAAACCCCATGCATATGTGATCAGTTAATATTTGACAAAAAATGACAAAAACATAACAATGGGGTGAAAGCAGTCCATTCGATAAAAGGTGTTGGGAAATTGGACAGATACATGCAAAAAAATGAAGCTAGACCACCTTCTTATACCTTGCACAAGAATAAACTCCAAGTAGAATAAAAACTTAAATATAAGACTTGAAACCATAAAACTCCTAGAAGAAAATGTGGGCAGTAAAATCTCGGACATTGCTCGTAGCAGTATTTTTTTTCCCTGATATATCTACTCAGGCAAAGGAAGTAAAAGAAAATATAAACAAATGGGACTACATCAAACTAAAAAGGTTTTGCACAGCAAAGGAAACCATCAACAAGATAAAAAGATAATCTATTGAATGGAAGAAGATATTTGCGCATGATACATCTGATAAGGGTTAATATACAAACTTGTAAAGAACTCACGTAACTCAACACCAAAAAATGAAAAGCAAAACGAAAACCAAAACAAAACCCCAAAACTAAACAACCCAATTAAAAAATGGGCAGAGACCCTCAATAGACACTTCTCCAAAGAGGACATACAGATGGCCACTAGACATGAAAAGATGCTCAATGTCACTAATCATCAGAAAAATGCAAAGTAAAACTACAATGAGATATCGTCTCTTACATTCGTGACAGCATGGATGGACCTGGAGGGTGTGATGGTAAGTGAAATAAGTCAGACAGAGAAAGACAAATACCATATGGCTTCACCTATATGTGAACTCTAAAAAACAAAATAAATGAACAAACAAAATGGAAACAGACTCATAGACATAGAGGAGAACAGACTGATAGTTGCTAGACTGATGGGAGACTGGGTGAAAAAGGTGAAGGGCTAATAATAGTCACAGGGCCCTGGCTGGCGTAGCCCAGTGGATTGAGCGCGGGCTGCGAACCAAAGTATCGCAGGTTCGATTCCCAGTCAGGGCACATGCCTGGGTTACAGGCCATGGCCCCCAGCAACTGCACATTGATGTTTTTCTCTCTCTCTCTCTCTCGCCCTCCCTCTCTAAAAAAATAAATAAATAAAATCTTAAAAAAATAATAGTCACAGAGATGTAGAATACAGCACGGGGAAAATAGTCAATACACTCGTGGTGACCGTGTGGTGCCAGGAGAATGCTGGAAGCATCAGGGAGACCGCTTTGTAAAGTATGTGACTATCTAGCCTCTATGCGGAAACTAGCATGAAATAACCTTGAATGTAAACTGTAACTGAAAAGTAAAATTGAAAAAAAATCATGGGTGGGTGTGGGCGTAATTCAGAGCAGAGATTAGATAAAATCAGATTTCCTCCGGAGAGGACACATCTAGAGTCAGAATAAAGATGTAGTTAAGGTGGGGCTAGACCTTCCCACCAAATTAAAAGTCAGACTCAATAAAGGTGAACAGCAAGGGTTAGGGGTACAAGAAACAGGAACCTCCAGCTCAAGCAGAAAAGGGCAAGGACAGGAAATGGGCCTGCCTGGCTCTTAGAACTGAGATCTGCACAAGGATCAGCTTCTCTGCCACCCTCAGAGCCTCCCAGCTCTGCTCTTCCTTCCTTCTTCTCTTCAAAGCTTTCCACCTCTCCGGTGTCAGGGCCCATCCCTAAGGCTCCAGTTCGGAACATTTGATTGGCTGGATTGGGAAACATGCATCCCTCTCTCCAGTTATAAGGCCTGGGGGCAGGGGTGGGAGCACCTTGGAATATAGAAAGGGCTGAGGGTTCATTTTAGGGTGCTGCCTGCACGCAGGCAGCGGTGGGGAGGAGGTGTCAGAGAAGGGAGCTCAACAGCCAGGCACAGCCCCTGTGAGGGTCAGGTGAAAGCTCCTGAGGGAAGAGGGAGGGTGGGCCTGAGGCTGAAGGGCCGCAGGAGTGTGAAAACCAGAAACGCACAGAAAAGGAAGTGAAATTTCTGCTGACGGGACCATGTAGGCCAGGTGACATTCTGTGGCCTGTGATTGCATATAATGAGGCAGAAAATAGGAAAACGAGTGAGACCTCAGGTTCAAGGGGTGGATACAATAACCTGTTTTGGTTGTTCCTTTCATGTGCTTAAAAACATCAGGCAACGGCGGGCAACCTAATTTTTTTTCCCTATACAGAATAAAAGAAAAAAAAATGCCACAGAGCATGTGTTTATCAAGTAGCTCTGCCCAGTTGCAGAAAGCAATCTTCTAGAGGAGGAAATGAATCTGCCCAACGTGGGAAATATCTGGAAATGTTAAAACATTTGAAAATAAAGACAAAGACAAAGACAAATGACTTTGTCTTTGATGATGAAAATTTAACCAGTAAGACTAGTCCTTCCTTTGCCTCTCTGACCCATCAAACACAAAGAGCCGTGGGTGACAAATCTTCTCTTACCCACGGGTGACTGTGAGTGAGTTATTCTCTTGGAACCTTGGTTTATTCGCCTCTAAAATGGACATCATAATACGTGTCCTGCCCACCTTTCCAGGCTGCCTGGGGCTCACCTGAAACAGTGCGGAAGGCTCTTTGCAAAGATATCTGTTAGGCCATCTGCCCTGACAGTAGGTGTGTGACTTTCTCCTGTGGTTTGCTCTGTAGCTGGCGGGGGGGTGGTGGTGGTGAGGGGTACAGGAGTCCTATCAGACAAGCCCCCGCCAGGAGGGCTTCCCATGGGGCATTGCTGCAGTGTGGTGGGCGTGCTGCCTGCCCACCCAGACCTGCTAGGGACTTGTCACCTGTATTTCAGCAGCAACTGTTAAGTGACAGTGGCAGAGCTGCTCTGCATGCTGAATGTGACAGGCAATTTTATAAATAATCAGGGAAACTACCCTCTCCTATTGGCACGCATTCACTCATGCATTAGCTCTCACAGATGTGCTATATTCGGGGTCTCCTGGGTACCAGAGTCGAGAGAGCATGCTCACAGACGGGTGATACAGTGCGTTCTTGTCCAGGGTTACACAATCAAATCCTCTTTTTTAACTTAACAAATACAATGAATTTTATTGTGCTCCCTTTCTATCTATTCAACTGTTTTTCATTCCTTTGTCCCTGGCACCCCAAGTAAAATGTGTTGGGTCTGCAATCCCACAAAAAGGGTTCTGTGAAGAGCCTTAGGCATATCGCCCTGCCCCCTACTCGCTTCCCAGACAGGCCAAGGGCTCTCCAGCAGAGGCTGCTACAAGCCTCCTGGGCCAGGCGGGAAGCTCTGGTTGCAAACCCAGTTAGAAGTGACTAAAATGATCACTCATGGACTGGAAAGGCTGGCAATAGTGGTTTGCTGTTCGTCTGACATTCTCGGTTGCTCAAAATTGTTTGAACATCCTCCCCACGTTAGGATTCTTGGCCATATTGTGACTTCCACCTTTTCCATGCGGAGGCCCAGCCCCTTTGCTGCTGAGTGACGTGCGTTCTGCCAATCAGCTGTGCTCTCCTGAAGCTTTGATGTGGAAGGACGGTGACCAGCTGTCCCGGTTTGCCTGGCACTTGGAGTACGTGAAACTTTCAGAGCTAAACTCAGCAAAGTCCCCTGGCAACCCCAGCTGAGTTGGTCACCCTACCTGAAGCCATCTATGTGAGGGAACAGGCTGGGCCCCGGGCACCTGCCTCTCTGGCCTGGGCAGGGGCGCTGGGGTTGAAGGCTTTCCCGTTCACGCCAGCTGTGCAGAGCAGGGCCCAGCGCTGCGTCTGTGGACCCAGCCCAGAGCCGATTTCCAGCCATCCCCGGGGCTTGTGCGCATTCTCTCGGGTTGTCACTTCCTTTCCTCTAACCAGACGAGGCTCTGTTGACCGACAAGACCAGGGGCTTCAGACATGTTCACTGGAGGCTCGGCGATGGCATCGAAGACTCCATTTCTCTCTCTCCCACCAGTCGTCCAGCTCAGGTGGCTCTCTGGTGGCTGTTGGACGGCTGCCATTTGCAATGAGGGCTGCAAGTTTTTTTTGAAAAGTAAGTTCTCATTGTTTATTTAACTAAACAAATGATATGGGGTGGGGAAGCCCCTCTCAATTGAAGTATTACCCTCAGGCCCCAGGCCTGGCCTGGAACCTGTTGATGACATTGTTTCTGCCCAGAGCTGGCAGAGATGACCTGGGGACAGGGACAAGTCCCTGCGGGCAGGCATCCTCAGCACACTAAATCCTATTCAGACAGCACTTGGGCATGGGGCTGGGTGCCGTGGGTTTGCTGGAGGCCTCACTTTATCCGAGGAGTTGGTGCCCTTGACGGGAACAGGGTACAAATTTTTCTCATTGGTCTCCCGGGACAGGGAGTACTTAGTCTCTAGAACCCCAAGCCAGGCTCCAGAAGTTCACCGCAATAGGACCCTTTTAGGACAAACTCGCCCCAAAACATTGCTATAGCGTGGGAAGTGGACGGTGCCCATTGGCCTAAGGTGAATTGAATGTTTCCCAAAGTACATGGACTGTGTTGGCAAGAGGTAGATACGAGCATTAAAATCGGGGTTCTGGCCCCAGCCCAGTGGCTCTGTTGGTGGGGGCATCACCCCGTGCAGTGAAAGACTGTGGGTTCAATTCCCCATTAGGGCACATACCTAACTTGCATGTTCGATCCCTGGTCAGGGTGTGTATGGGAGGCAACCAATCGATATTTCTAATACACATTGATGATTCTCTCTCTCTCTCTCTCTCAAATCAATAAACATATCCTTAGGTGAGGATTAAAATAAATAAATAAATAAATACATAAATAAATAAATAAGATTTCTCCCAGGAAGAGGAAAGGTGGGGAGATCGGGGGCTGGAGAGGCAACAACACATGTTATGACATGTGGCTCTTCCCTTTGCTGCCCGTGAAACCTGAAGTTCGCCTCCAATGCAGCCTCAAGCCTAACGCCTTCTGCTGGCCCCGCCCCTAAGTATGCTGACCCCACCCCCAGGTACCCTTCCCCCTCTGAGCTCTACCCTGCTTGTCGGTCCCCTAGGCTCATGTACATCACCTATATCATATGGTGATTATTCTCATAGCCACCCGTCTCCCCTCTGCTCTGGAAGCTCAGACATGGTCAGGGCCCCATCCACACCTCTCCAAGTCCTTTCCCAGTAGATGGGCCACCCATTGCCCTGGCCCAGTCACGTGGACACAGCAGAGAGTGGCTACCGAATGGCTAGGCCCTCTGAGGTCCGGATTCCATCTTCTCCAGGGGTCTGAGCCTCCGTGGGCATGGCACTATGAAATCATGACCAGCTCAATCCAGTTGCAGGGTGCTGCGGACGGAGGCCTCCAGCTTCCCCCAAATACCGCTCAGCCCATGTCACAGCTTCGCCCCCTCTTCTATCGTGAGACTTCAGTCACCAGGGAGCATCCTGATCCCAGGAGGGAGTGCCCTAGTCTGCCCATGAAGGACTAGGGGACACTGGGCAAGGCAGTGGTTGATACCAGGTTTCGACGTGGAAATGGGGTGTGCACTTAGACCCACTGAGTAAGCAGTTTGACGTGGAAGGGGTGGTTCATGATGAATAACTTCTTTCCCTGCATCCCTGCATTGTGCGGTGGGGGTGGGAACTGAGGGGGAACTCGTTTTTAAGGACACCTTTAATCAAAGAGAGCTCAGTACAAGGGCGGAAAGAGAAAACCTGTCATTTTGAAATGAGCAGGCCAGTTACTTCAAAGGCAATGATTAGCATATTTAGAGAGGAGCAGTTGTTAAGGCAGGTGTGAGAATGCCAGCCGGGAAACAAGCTGTGTGAGAAGCAGCCATGATCAATGGGATTTTGGGACCAAAGGGGCTGGATGCAAAGGCATAATCAGTGGGCATCTCCCAAGATTCTCTGCAGCGCAGCTAGACAACCCTTGGGACAGGAACAACGGGAAAGAGGGGAGAGGAACATCCCCATCCAGCTTCCTGCAAGAGTGTTCTGTGGAGCGCTCGTATCCCGAGATGTCCTGCGATCCAGTGAGTCTGGGAAGCGCCCCCTACACTAAATCCCCTTGCAGGTACTTTACAGACATTAGGGCATTAAAAGCCCCGAGAAGTCCTGCAGCCAAGAAATCTGTGTAACTGCCTCTGATCCTGGATTTCTCAGATATTTGACCAAGTTCTTGTTTCACCCATAAAATGCCCATGGCACTGGTGTTTCATAGAACACAACTCAAGAACTTGGCCCACGTCCAGGCCTCACACCGGCCAAGAGGCTTAGGCTTTCCCCCTACCAAAACTTCCTCAGACAACCCCCTCTAAAGTGTGAACACAGACTTTCGTGTTTTCATGTGTTAATGGTACCCACCCCCCCGGGGAGCCACGCTGAGAAGCAGCAGAAGACCTCAAATGCTGGGGTCAGGATGATCCCCGACCCCGCCTACAATGAAGTCCCTCCTGAATAGACCCTGCAGGCCGGGCCCAGGGTCAGGGTGGGGGTGGGCAGAACCTGCTGATCAGCGTGGGTTCGCAGGACGTGGCCCAGGCTCTGCCGGAAGTGGGAGCGACTAGCAGGAACTCGGGAGGACCGAAGGCCTGGCCGGGCATGTTCGCTGACTCAGCCGGTGCTCACAGGCTGTGGGTAGAGAAGCTACAGCTCTGCTTCTACAAAGGCCCCGGGAACTCAGGTCCCCTCCAGTGACCTGGATGGCAGACACCGGCACTAGGTCCCATGCCCCAGCAGGGATTAGCAGTCCAGCAGGCAGAAAGTCAGCAGGTGTCCTCGGATACCTGGTTGGGACCCGGGCCAGCTGGGAAGCACAACTATACTCACTTGTAAAAAAAAAAAAAAAAAAGAGCAAATTGAGAGGCCAAGACCCTGCCCGACAGGTAGAACCACTATTAATTGTTAATGCCGAGAGAAAGTGTAGGAAATCAAGGCAAAAACATCGAGGGCACCGTGCCAGCTGCGGACAGTTGTGTGAGTCATACACAGTCCCTGGGCTACTAGTCAAGGACACACAGCGAGGCCGGAAATCTAACCTGTGCTCCACTTGGACGGCTGGGAGCCGCCCCGGGGACTATGTGTGTTAGAGAAAGGGATACCTTTCGTTCATTCGAGCAAAGTCTGAAAGAGGCACAGATTGTGAAAGAGAAGAAAATCGGGGATTTGGCCGGGGTCACTCAGCACGCTTGTCATACAAAATTTGGGCAACGCTTGGGTAATAGACAAACTGTAGGCCAATCCAGAATCTGCAGCTGGCAAGTGATGCCGGGTAAACTGGGCCCAGGGAAAGGGCCTCGTGTGTGGTCATCCAGGTGGAGCCAACTGGCCTGTTCAGACAGCGCCCCTTTGACAGCTCCAAGTCCACAGCCAGCGGGCACGCTTGCACAAGAGTTGAAGGCGGGGCTCTGACCTCAGCGTCTGGCCATGTATGAACTTTTCTCTATTTTGAATAGAGTAACAAGAGCCAAGGACCTCGGGAAGCCTTCCCAGCTAGACCTAGGATTGGCACTGGTAATGCGCCACCTTGCACTAATGGTGTTTGGGCCCTGGGGTGTCAACTTGCTTGGAAGTCTAGTGACCCAGGCAGCCCAGAGGAGTGACTTTCAATAGTGGTCATTGTATATGGGCCTTGCGTTTATTGATCAGTGGTCTCATGGTCAAGGGCATCATTTCAGACAGGGTTTACTCTTGACAGGCAAGCTACCCTTCTCCTTGATTGTCATCATCACACATTTACGGTTTCCAGTATCGGTCCTCTCATCTGGTTCCCTGTTTTACTCTATCAGCTGCTCTTTAAACCTTGACAATTGTCTTAAGTCTTAGACCAATTTTACTGGATTATAGTATCTCCCACATCACAGAGAAAAGAAATGTCTCCAGAAATGAGCTTCTTGAAACTTCCTACTCCGTATTGCTGGGACATTGTGATATAATAACAGATACATATTTCGGCCATCGTCCCTAGCTCCTGGCCAGAAATCTAAAACCCTTGTAGTTTCCTAAGTGACAAGAGCAGTAGGAGCATCTTTTGTTAATATCTTTGGGTTTATCACAGCTCAGGAGCGGAGTTATAAAAGTGAAAGGTATATGTTTTGTTGTTCAGACAAACCCTTTTAACCACCCATGACTTGGTTAAGGAAGCCACTTTCGGAATGCCTCGAAGGGTGGGGGACTATTTGCCAGAACACCCAACGATGCGATTAGAGGGGAAGGAGACAGGGGCTGGAGGCTGAGTTCATCGCTAATAGCTTTATTCAATCCTGTTATGTGATGAATCCCCTGTAAAAACCCCAGCTGAAGGGTTTCAGAGAGCTTCCAGGTTCCAGACCACACCGAGGCGTCAGGAGGGTGTTGCACCTGGCGATGGTGTGGAAACTCTGTGCACCCTCACTCCTAGACCTTGACCTAGGCACCTCTGTCATTTGTGTGTGCCTGAGTTGTGCCTTTTCTAACATGCAAAATATAAATTAGTGTCTCCCTGAGTCCTGTGACCCACGCTAGCATATTATTGAGGCCGAGGTGGGATGTATGGGAATGAGCCTTTAATTTGTGGGGTCTGTCCTAACTCCAGGTTGTTAGTGTAAAACTGCCTAAGGTGAGGGGGGAAACCCTACATATTTGGTGTCAAGAGTATTATGAGAGGATAGAAGAACAGTTGGTTTTTCTTTTAATTGCAAATTTTAGCTGTAATTGCATTTATCCTTTGCTCAATCTATTATGCCCACAGAAGGAAATGTCTTCTACCATCTAAAGAAAAACAGCCCCTAGGTTTGGTCTAACCTTTAAGCTTCTCTCATTCTCTCTTTCTGTCTCCCCAACCCCCCTGCCCCCAGTGAACATAATGAAGAAGGTTTTCTTCAAAGAATATTATAGACTTCTACTTCTTCCCATGATGGAATACAGGGACTGAATATACTCTCCCACTTTAAACAACATGTCATAAAAAATTGGGCAATATGATAAGAAACAACGTTTTTCTGACAACAGGCAGTACATGACTAACATTGCTAAGAGAAGAAAGAAAAACCAAGAAAAGTCCTGCAGTCGCTCCCGCTGAGGGTCTGGAGACAACATCCAGGCTGTATTACTGGGAAGGGGCTGCTCCCAAACAGGCTGGTGAACGTCTGAGTTCAGGGGAAAGAGGTCAGAAGTGGGGCGGGCAAAGGCAAGGTAGACAAAATAATGAAAAGTTAAATAACAGAGCTTCACAGAGAAGGAGCCCTGGACATCTACAGAAGGGAGCACTCAAGTCTTCAGATGGATACTGGTCTGCCAATGTGTGAAAGGAAATTACCCAAATCTGGGAGAAAACCCCACAAAACAGAAGCCTAACTATTCCTAGAGCTTACATGTGGGTGGAAGTGATTTGTGTTCCCATCAGCCAGTGTAGACACGTTGTAATAATACACAGGACGTCAGGTACAGTCTGCAGGAGGACGCCACCTGAGTAATTGGGATAAGTAGCCCTGGACTAGAGGCTCCTTTAGGCAGGCCCTTAAAAAGCCTAGCAGAAAGCCTGGAAAGGATCAAAGAGATTCCAAAGAACTTAACTGACTTCTAGAAACATGAGGGGGGACCCAAAAAACAAAATTTATTTATAAAAATTGTAAATTTATTCTTGCATGTTTAAAATTCAGTCACCTTCAAAGACTCTCCATTTGATGCAATACACTGATAGAGACACTTTTCCCTACTACTCAAAACAGTTTTGAACTCTTCGATTTTGATGCTTCTTAGTGCTTCTGCTGTTTTTTTGTTTGTTTGTTTGTTTCAGCTCTTCCACATCAGCAAAACATTTCCCTTTGAGGACTTTTTTTCATCTGAAGAAACAAAAAAAAAGTTGCTCAGGGCAAGATTGGATGAATGGGAAGTGTGGGACTCATGGGTCATGCCGTTTTTGGTCAAAACCTGCTGAACACTCACACAGTGTGGGCAGGTGTGCTCATAAATCACTCATCATGAAATGGGCAAACATGTTAAAAGAGTATTAAAAAAACCCCACTGAAGCCAAACACAGCCTCTTACAACAATGCCAGCTGGTACACTGATACAGGTGGGTTCCTAGAACACTTGCCTAGCAGGGGAACCTTGTACTATAGAGAGCCCACTGCAGAAGATAATTCTGTTTTTTTGGGCCCCCCCCATAAGTTTCACATTTTTTAGAAGAACACACACACAAAAATTCCATGTAAGATGTGTAAAATTCACGATTTCCACCATCCAACCAAAAATTAGTAGGCATGAAAAAAATAATGGCCAAGAGAATACAAACTATTTTAGGAGGAAAAAATCAATAGAAGCAAGCACAGAAATGACAGAAATAATAGAAAGAGCAGAGAAGTATATTAAAAGTTATATATATGTCTATATGTAAATACACACACACACACATACACACATGTTTCAATTCTTCAGGAAAGCACAGAAAATGACAAATATGATGAGGCAAGAAAAGGAAGATCTCAAAGTACTTGGATAGAATTTCTAAAGATAGAGAGTATACAATATTTGATACAAAAATACACTAAAATTAAAAGAATTACATATAGCAGGAGTAAATATTGGTGAATATAAAGGTATAGCAATGGAAACTCTTCAAAATTGAGTACAGAGAGAAAAAAGCTTGGAAAAAAACAACAAAGTCACAGTGATGTGTGAGAATATATTTAGCAGTCTGATAGACATGTAATTGGGGTCCCAGAAAAGTAGAGAAAAAACAATTGAAAAAATAATGGCCAAAAATTTTTCAAATTTGATAAAATCTATAAACCACAGATTTAATAATTTCAACAAAACCCAAACAGAAGTAAAGAAAACTGCACCTAGAAATATCAGAACCAAACTGCTAAAAAACAGAGATAAGGTGGTGGTGGGGGGGGGGAGAATTTGCAAGCAGCCAGAAGAAAAATACACAGAGGAATAAAGATAAGAATGTCAAAAGAATTCTTGTTGGAAACCATATAAGCCAGATGACAATAAAATGGTATATTTAAAGTACTGAAAAAAGAAACTGTCAATCTAGAATATTATACCCAGAAAAAATAGCTTTCAAAAGTAAAATAGAAATAAAAACTTTTCATGTAAGCAAAAGCTGAGCTACTTATCAGCAAACCTGCACCATAAGAAATATTACAGAAAATTTGCCCTGGCTGGCATAGCTCAGTGGATTGAGTATGGGCTGCGAACCAAAGCATCGCAGGTTCGATTCCCAGACAGGGCACATGCCTGGGTTGCAGGCCATGGCCCCCAGAAACCACACATTGATGTTTCTCTCTCTCTCTCTCTTTCTCCCTCCCTTCCCTCTCTAAAAATAAATAAATAAAAAATCTTTAAAAAAGAAGTATTACAGAAAATTCTTTAGGGAAAAGAAAATGATACCAGATGGAAATTTGGATCAATACAAAGGAATAAAGAACACAGAAATATTTTGGAAAATAAACAATGCACTTCTAAATAACCCAAGGTCAAAGAAGAAATCATTACAAAATTTAAAAATATTTGAATGAAAAGATAAAAATATTACATATCAAAATTTGTTGATTTCAGCTAAAGCAATGATTAAAGGGAATATTACAGCATTCTATGCTAATGCAATGTAGGTATACAGCTCCAAAAATCAACAGGCTTCCTTCTGAAGAGCGAATAATGGGAGACGTATTCCTTCCAGGCACTTAAGAGAATTTCTGGTGAGCTGACCGCTAAACTAACCGAGCTTCAGAGGCCATGCATCACAAAAAAACACAGACTCGAGAATTAGTTTAGAAAAGCCACTAAATAAACAGCAACAACAACAAACAGTAATAACCGCAAACCCTTGAGAAGGGCAGATTCTGACTTCCGAAGTTGCCACATTAGGACTTCCGGTCTCGATGGTGGTGTAGGCAGACCTGCCTTGCCTCTTCATACAACCACATCAAAATTACAACTAACATATACAACAACCATCACTAAGAACCATCAGAAATCAAGTGGAATGAAAATCTGAGAACTACAGAATTAAAGAAACCACATCCATCCAGACTGGCAGCAGGGGTGCAGACACAGAACTGGCTGGTCCCTTGCCCACGTGTGGTGGATAAAAATTGAGGAGAGATATCTCAGGAGTGAGGAGTCCCAGCCCCAAACCGGGCCCTCTAGCCCAGGGTTCCACTGCCTTACCTTACCCTTACCTGATAAGGGTTCCTACCTTACCAGGAAGGTAAGTCCCCACAACTTCTGGCTGCAAAAATCGACTTGTCAATAGCAAGCTTTAGCAAAGATGTGTAGAAACTGCCAGAACTCAGTATGTTTTTGGTGGAATTCTCACCTATTCCTGGTGGGGATGCAAAATGGTACAGCTGCTTTGATAACCAGCTTGGGAATTTCTTATAAAAAGTTAAATATAAACTAACCTTATTCCCAGCATTCATTCTACTAGGTGTTTGCCTAAGAGAAATGAAATACACATCCACAAGTTCTCATATGTTTCTAGCAGCTTTGTCCCTAATAACCCCAAACTGGTAACGATCAAATGTCCATCAACTGGGGAGTGGATCCACACCTTTTGGTGTATTCATGCTAGGGAACACCAACCAGCAAGAAAAAGTAGACTGCTGAGGCCCACGACATGAATATATCTCAGCAGGATCGTGCTGGGTGGGAAGAGCCAGAAGGAAAACACTACATAATGTATGGTCCCATTTGCATGAATTCTAGAAAAGGCAAAAACTATAGGGACAGAAGGTAGATCAGTGTTGCTAGGGGCGTGGGGGAAGAAACTGAGGACTGGCAGAAAAAGAGCACAAGGAAACATTTTGGGATAATAAAATTGTTCCATGACATGACTATGGTGGCAGTTATACGTGTATACACTTTTGTCAAAAGTCATCCAAACGTATTCTTAAAATCGGTGAGTCTTATTGGTTGTAAAATTATACCTAAATAAAACTGATTTAAAAACAGACACACTGAGTGAGTCACTTAACTCTTGGTTCACTGTTGCCTCCCCATCACAGTTCAGGGCACACAGCCTTTTATTGCATCCTCCCCTTCCTATTGTCAACCGATGGCTGTTCAGTGCAGGTTCAGAGCCAATCAGAACCCCCCAGTGAAAAAGGAAACTTCATTGAGTGCAAGCAGCTCCACTGCCACACAGCATGGCTACGGGAAGAGCTCGGGAGTGTTACAGCTCAGTTAAGAGACAGCTGTGGAAACAGCACAGCTGTCAGCCACCTCGGGGTGAGGCACCTCCCTGGCTAGACAGCTCTGTTCTCCTCTACTCTATCCCTATCTGCTCTGCCTACTCCTCTCTGGCAAAATGTCTTCAGTATTAAAACTCAAAGCCCCAGTAGGGAAACACAGACTACAGTCTTTGGTGGAAAGGGAAAGGACAACTTTGAGCTAGAGGGGAGCTGATTTATACAGACAGAAGTTCCCACCCCTGGCTCCTCATTGGTTCATCCTCATGCTAACGAGGACTCCAAATATTCACAGTTTGATTGGTCCAAAAAGCAGTGTCCTGACTGGTCAGAATAGAGCTGCTCTGATTGCTCCCTGAGGATGCTGACCCACAGCTCTGATTGAATGGGGAAAGTCTGCGTCCTGTTGGTTGAAATAGGATTCTAGGACCTCCCTTATAAGGCCTGGCTCAGACGGCAGGAAGGCTTCTCAGTGCAGGCTTCTCCCTAAAGCCCCATTTGCATGAGAGGCACGTGTCAGAGATGGCTGCCAGGCGCTGCTTTTGAATTCGAGCTCAGCGAGCCACAACTAGTCCTTCTGGATAGGAATCTTCTTTCTGAGGGTCCAGGCTACTTTCTACATTCTCCTCCTCTGTCTTCCCCTTGGAGGCGGGTCTTCACCGGAATGCTCCCTCCAGTCATCTGCTCTCTCTCTCTCGCACTAAATGCTGGGCTCAAACGAGCTCATCTTCTCACCACCTGACTCACTATTTCCAAACCTTTCAACGCAGACCTGATCCACTCTTGCCACCCCAAGGTGTGCTAAATTATGTCAAGGGATATAAAGAAAACCTTAAAAGAAATTCATTTATGTTTGCTGTAATTAAAACCCAGTATACGACCTTACAACTGGAAGGGACGCGTGAAAAAGGAGTGATTATAGTAAAAATCAAATGAACGTTAGCATTTCAACCCCAGGGAGAGTTGATCACTACCCTCCAACCTAATCTCTGAGTTCTGGATTTTAAAGGTGTGGATGAGATCCCCACCGTCCATTACAGGAGAGCATTTACCTCCTGTGAGCCCCTCCCCCCACACACACACACGCTCCCTGCCTCCTCACACGCCACTCTGTAAATCACCATGACAACTCCATCCCTTCTGAGGCTGAGCCTTGAGCACCTTTGCAAGGCTGACTGTGAGGCAACCCACTCACGGGGACCATTTTCCAACCAGGCCAGCCTCGTCTTGCTGTTCGTTCTCCTTGCGGTTCCAGGGAGCCTTTGAAGCCAGGGAACAACCTCATAAAGCAATGTGCCTGCTGTCCTCCGTGAGTCAAAGGAGCGTGTCACCATGAATCTAAGAAAGGAAAATCTCAGTCCACAGCAAAATGGATTTAATGGTCACAGCGGTGTTCACAAAGTACCTCTCCTCAGCTTCTTCTGCACAGACTTTAATAATTTAATGCCTTTCCTGCTGCGATGCTAGGATTTCTTGACACAGAGAAGCCAGCAGTGAGATGAAGCCGGCATCTTCTGCTGTTTTCACGGCGGCACAGTCACGGCTCTTTCGCCACCTCGGACGACGTCGCCCTGCTGTGAGAAGTCTCTTCGCTCCGTCCCTGATTTGAAATGCTCCTCTTCTCCCCAGCTGACCCGGATGAAAGCCCCAGTTCCCACAAAGTTGAGCCAAGGAAAAGGTTTCAGTTTTGCATTTGACCTAACTTATTTCAAAGTCTGAATCTTTATTCTAAAAACAAAGCAAGCGACAGAGCAACAAGATGAAAGCGAAACAAGGAACCTGATGGCCTGCCGTACTGAGCTGATACAGGCTTCGGAATCGCTTTCCCTCTCGTGGGGCTATCACTGTTGCTAAGAATGCCCCAATTAAAGCTACATGTCCAAGGTTTTAAGACATATTAAATACATACACTTTTCAATTGGAAGAGGAATAAATATTCCCTCTGAATATTTGGAAAATAGGGACTATAAAAAGAAAAAAACTAAAATTACCTACAGTCCCATAGGTGAAGAATTACTGTTCATGTTGTTTTATAGGTTTTCAGGGTTTCTTAATGAACATACACACACAGATTTACGTGTGTTTATGAGATCATACTATTACACTGTCCCATAACCTGCTTCTGTTAATGATCCACTGTGAGCATTTAGACATCATGTCCTCCAAAGCAGACACACGAACGACCAATAGGTACGTGAAAAGGTGTCCGACATCACTAGTCATCAGAGAAATGCACATCGAAACCTCACTGAGATACCACCTCACACCAGTCAGAATAGCTATTATCAAAAAGGCAAGGAATAACAAGCACTGGTGAAAATGTGGAGGGAGAAGGGAACCCTCATGCTCTGATGGTGGGAATTGAAATCGGCATCAGCCACTATGAAAAGTACAATAGTGTGGGGGTTCCTCAGCAGATTAAAAACAGAGCATCCCTGTGATCCAGCAATTCCTCTTGTGGGAAGAAAACAAAATCATTATCTAGAAAAGATACCCATACCTCCATGCTCATTGCGTAATTATTTACATTAGCCGAGACATGGAAACATCCTAAGTGCCTATCTATAGATGAATGAATAAAAAGATTGTCTATACACAGAATTACCAAGCTATAAGAAAGAAGGAAATCTTGTCATTTGCAACAACCTGAATGGACCTTGAGGGCACTATAAGTGAAATAAGTCAGACAGAGAAAGACAAATACCACATAATGTACGAAATCTATAAAATACAGAACCCATAGATGCAGAGAACAGTGTGAGGGCTGCCTGTGTGTATACGGCGGGGGGTGGGAGGTACAGGCGAAGGTGGTTAACAAGTAAAACCTTCCAAGTTAAGAGAGTGTAAGTTTTGAGGATGTAACTTCACAGCACAATGACTTGATCACTATGGTAAGCGACACCGTGTTGTGTCTTTGAAAGTTGCTGAGAGAGTAGATCTTAACAGTTTTCATCACAACAACTATTATTATATGTTGTGATGAAACTAAACGTATTATGGTGATCACTTCACATTATATACTTACATCAAATCATGCGTCGTGCCCCTGGGACTAATACGATGTAATATGCCAATTTTATCTCAATAACACTGGCAGGGTGCGGGGAAATCTGGCTCATGAAATACCTTAGCCACCCAGAGGCTTCCCTGGTGGTTGTTTTAGGGTTTCCTGAATTACTGGTGCCTCCATGTGATGTGAAACAGGTGCTTTCTGGGGGCGGGGTCAGAGGGCACACCTGCACAACTGGAAATCTGCGAGCCCTGATGTGACACTTTTTCGTGCCAGGTGCCATCACGTTGGGGGAAATGAGAAGCAGAGCAGGAAGCGAGCACACAGAAAGGGGGGCTGGAAACCCCTGAGCAAGAAAGAAGGCAATGCTCCTGTGTGGCCTCACTGGCCAGGGTGAGCTGGGAGCACAGTGTCAGCTGACCGGGGTGGCGTGGGCTCGGCCTTGCGGTGGCCTGGGAGGACTGGGTTCTGTTTCTTCTATTGGTCGAAAAGTCACGGTCAAGATTTCCTTAAATGACGGTGGTGCGAGGGTGACTGAGAGAGAACGATGCGAGGTGAGATAAAAAATGAGCCTGTTTTGGGGCACAGGCTTCTGAACCCTGAAACCCAGGTTTACAGACCCAGGTGTGGGGCACCTGGGAGTTGCCAGGAAACTCCTCCCTTCAGTGCATTTGCCAGCAGGATGCTCAGCCCCCTTTTCCCCCCACTCCCCAGACACCCTGGACAGGGAGGAACCAGGCTCTCTCCCCTGCTCCCCGTCCCCGTCTGGGCACCCTTTGGAACTGCAGAGAGGTAAGCAGAATGGGGTGAATAGCCCTGAAACCCTCCAGAGATGTGGGCTTTCTCCATGCGGAGACTTGCGAACCAAGGCCCAGGAAGGCGCCCCACTGGGCCAAGACCCACCCAGGAAGCCAAGTTCTTGAAAGTACTTTTGGAAGAAAAGTAACCACAAGATGACATCCTACCCTTCCCCCCACATGAAAGGAAAAGCTTGACCGGAAAAAAAAATTACACTTAATTGGGGCCTTGTTCTTAAACTTTCTAGGGTGCGAGCACCCCCGAGAACTGGTATGCACCTCCCTGGGTGTGTATGCAAAGCTCAGGCTCTTCTCTGGGATCTATAGCCCCCCTGTCCACACCTCCCCTTCCCCCGACCACACACGTGATGCTCTCAGGGGAAAACAGAGATTACTGGTGATACCCTAGGTGTTACCAGTCCCGGGGACACTGGCATTTAAATGCCCTAAACCATCAAACGGAAGGGCTTGTCTGAGAGCAAGAGCCCTCCCTGGGGTGCCCAGGGTCCGGGGTCACCAGGCTTCCTCAGCGGGCTGATCCTGCTTCCTCGTGGCCCAGGACGGCCCTAGAGAAACATGACCCGGAGCCCCGTTTTGTGAGCGGCTCCACTCCTGCCAGTATAAATCAGCACCATTTTCACGTCCCTTCATTTCATTTTCCCTTCACCCAGCTGTTGTCAAGTCTGAACTTCTAAGCACATTCATGCATCAGCCAGTCAATTTATTTCTGCCTTCCATCTGACTAGTGCAAAATTAATCTAATTTAAAACTTAATCAGGTGAAGCAATCAACTCAATATGGAAATCCAGGATTTCCACTCTCTGCATAATGTCCAAATAAGAAAAAAAACACACATTTACCAGAATGATGAATAGTTTCAAAATGTTTAATAATGACTCCCTCCTGGGAGCAAAGCCTTGGAGAGGCAGATCAAGAATGTGCTGAAGGGTAACGAGGTTTGGGGTGACGAGGGGGTGTCCTTTGCCTGGAACCGTTGGCTCAGGCAGGCCAGGAAAGCCAGTGAACTGGGCAGGGACACCGAGGACAGGCCAGGTGACCATCTATCTGTTCCTGACAGGCTGAATCTGACCGTCAGTCCTGGTCTGGTAGAAGAGACAGTGAATTTTGTATCTGGAAAGTCTGTTTCTTCACCTGTGACTCCTTGTGGCAGCCTCAGTTTTCCCATGTGGCCAAGAGGGACCAGTCCCTACCCATCATGGTTGTGATAGGCACTGTTGGTGGGGCAGCACACACCCCAGCAGGCAGCATGTGCTGAAGCACTCCATGGTGCTGGCTGTTTTTCTGAAACGAGACTGGTTATATAGTGAACGGTCATGGAGAGCAGTTGTTTTGTTGCTGGCCGTGAGAACAGCACCAGGGGTTAGACCAGTGCGGTCAGACCAGACCTCGGTCCAGCAATCCTGGCACTTGACTTCTGGCTGAGAAAGAATTCACAGCCAAGACTCAAACGATAAGAGAAAGTTTAGTTAGAAAGTCACAGAGGTAGGACAATTCAGTGGTGGAAGAAGTGAGCTCAGGAAGCAAGTTACAGAGGAAAAAGAAGGGCCGGTGGAGCTTAGGAGACAGAGAGAGGCAAGGAAAAGGCACCTGGGGGGAAGAAGAGGGCGACAAGGGGGGACAGGCATGGGCTTGCTCCCAGAGGGAGAGCCCCAGCCCTCTGTCCTAAGGGCAGGGATTTTAGGGGAGGTCCCAAGGGGAGGAATAGTCATCAGCTTTCCAGGTGCGCCCTTGCGTGGTCCTGGTCTCCGCTGACTGGTCAGTGCCAGGGCAGGGGGTCATTGTCAGTGCAGCCGGTCCTGAGGTCAGCCATGGCTCGCTAGTCTGGTTTCGCTTCTTTTCTGAGCCTGGAGCTAAAACACAGCCAAGGCCTGGATGTCATCTCTAGGGGTTAAAGGGTAAGGGAGTGGTCCTGCAAGGGCCCGTAGGGCAGTCCCATGAGGCCCGGTTGTCCCTCCTCTACCACGTGACTAGCAACACGCAGGAGAGAAGAGGTCAGGGCAGGGTCCGAGTCACATGACCAGCAATGTGAAAGTCATGGGGTCAGGGGGTCACCAGCCACGCGCTGGGGGAGGCGCGGTCCTTGTGTCCCCAGTTTTGCCCATAACTAGGCACCGGGTGCTTTCTGCCCCGGTGACTTTCTGTACCTGGCCCGTCGTCTACCACAATGTAACTCACCAAACACCTTGCATTGGCAACCTCGTGCTGGCAGAGCACGGGGAACACAAGGACACGCAAGGACATGCTCGGCGGTGCGCAGGGCTACGCTGGAAGGCAGTCAAGGGATGCGTGTGGGTAGCAGGTGTCGGATGAGTGCTGAGAACGAGGTCAAGTCCGAGGCGAGTCAGGATTTAATCTGTGAGGACTGGGAAGGAGCTCTTCAAGGCGGACAGGATCACAGGACTCATTCATTCATTTAAAAATGTATTTGCTCCACAAACGTCTATTGTGTGTTTGATCCATATCAAGCAGAGGATCAAATGCCTTGAGGCGGGAATGTGCAGTGCCCACCTGAAGCCTTTGAAAGGAGAGGGAGGGAGAGAGCGAGCGAGCGAGTGTGTGCGAGCAGGCAGGCTGTGGCAGATGAGGGAGTGTTAATGAACGTGTGGCCTTGATTCCGCAGGCGCGGAGTCCGTGCCCTTGAAGATGTGGCTGCAAGGAGAATGGATAAGTCTGTTTCAGTGGTGCTCCCGCCGTGGACAGAGCTGTATTGGGCCACGGGTCAGGAGGCATTCGAGCAGCAGAGGGCCCAGATCAGAGGCCCTTCTTAGAGTCCCAGGAGCCAAACTACAAAAGCACAGGGCTGGCTCACGTCTGGGGCCTGTTCTGTGGCCCCAGGTCCTTTACGAGGGGGAGGTCCTGGTCCCAGCTCCCCAAAGCCTCTGACTATTCAAAGCTTCTTAGGGTGGAGATGATTCCAGGGAACAAAACACATCTTTCTGGGCAGAGAACCACAAGAAGCCCACTTTGTCATCGAGGCAAAACTCCGGGCCCTCGGGGACAGCTCCCGTCAGCCCTGCTGGGCTGGTGAGTCCTTGCCAGCCGGGGAGTCGGTGACGGCGGCACGGAGGCTTACACACACGCTGGTTTCCAGTGCGCTCTCAGTTGGGAAATAAGAGGGGTCCAGCCAAGTCCTTACGGTCCTCATCCCCCACTTAGACTGCTGAGGAGCAGCAGGGAGGATGGCCCCTGTTGGTTGAACTGGTTGGTTTTGGGATGGCCAGAGGCTGGCAGGGGGCCGGGAGCCCTGAACTCGACTGCTGCTTTCCCATTGGCTGGTCTACGACTTTGGGAAGTCACCGCATCTTCCTGGGTCTCAGCTGACTTGCTCATGAATGGAAGGTGTTGGGGGTGGAGCTGTGGTCCTCACCTGGCAGGTGGGTGATGATAGAAGGAGGAATGGGAGCAGGATCTTAGAGGGGGGCAGGCAGGCATACGCCAAGGAACATCCCGCTCTGGAATTTTGAAAGCGCTGGCCTGTCCCTTCCCCAGAAGCCCCACCCACAGTCCCTAACCCCGCCCCACCCCCAGGAAATGCCTGTTGGCTGGGTGAGGATGAGGATGGGGCCCAGGAAGTCTGTCACCTCACCCTGGTGCCCCACCACCCACGCTGACTCTTAAACTCCAGGACCGTGTCACAGCTGATCTTCCTGTCTCTAAAGAGAAAACCCAGAAAGCCATGACACCTTACAGGACACAGCCGAATCTTCAGCCTCATCAGCCCCACAGTTCGGAACGGCACCACCCGGCTGGAGCTGAAGAGCTCAAGTGCACTCGTCCACGGCCCTGACACTGAACTGAAAGCCCCGGGCCGCTACATGGCACAACCATTTGGTGGAGATGAGCATCAGGGGGTGGGGAGTTTCCAGCTCTGGCTTCCTCTTCGACTTTGATTCCAATTCCCCCCTTTCACGTGCCGGGCGACACGTGATCTGCCATTGGGCCACCCTCTCCACCCTGTCCCTCCTACCCCCACCTGGCTTCCGAGATAGGAGGCGGTTGGCACCACACCAGCTTCAGAGTTTCTCTAGAATCTTCCCCTCAGGGTATCCGGCCTTCGCCCCTCCTGGGCTCCTGCCTTCTCCACAGAGTCGCCTTTGAGTGACTTCGGGGCGCCGGGGTGCAGGGGCTGTCCCTGGTGGTCTCCTCCCTGCCCTTGGTGCTTAGGTGGTTAGACAGTGGCCCAGAAAGTGAGAGCCCCAGAGAGGAGGCGACTGGGGTGTGGGCTCTGGACTGGCTGGTTGGCACGTGGAAGGCGTTCTCACAGGTGAGTTGTTTACTCGCCCTAGGAACTGGAGAGCCCTGGGAGGGGCAGTCCCTCCAGGTTCAGCAGGGCCCCGGATGTCAAAATATCATCTACTACCGAAAATTTAAAAAAAAAAGGATCAATACACCCTTGCTACTCCTAGCTCTACCCTCTCCCCAAGGCTCAGCCTAGTGATCACCTCCTTGGAGAAGGTGGTGCTCAGGGAAGGCCTTTCCTTTTATTTCTTTCAAAGAATCCAGCATAAATTAGAGCTACTGTCTTAGCTGTGGTTCCCTAGAAAAAAAAAAACGAGACAAAGGTTTCGTGCCAGTGTTTTCCTGGGAGGTGCGAGCTGGAGGCGGTGAGAGTGGGAGGGAAGGGAGGCAGGCAGGGCAAGAGAGGTTGCCGCGCACCCACAGGGCGTTTCACGGAGAGGCAGCTGGCTGCTCAGGGGGAGGCCCTGCCGGGCCCCCAGCGCGGCCCACAGACGGCCCACAGCCGGCACGGAACAGCTGCCTGAGAGCAGCCTCGGGAAGGAGAGGGGCTGGCTCTCACCTGCTCTTGTCCCTCCCCCTGGTCAGAGCTCCTTCACACGCTGGGCTGCACTGTCTGACCACCTGGAAGCCAGATGTGAACACCAGTGTGGTGCATTGTCGCCCAAGTCTGGAAGTCACGCAAGAGGGAGTTAACGCACAGCACGTGACAGGTTGGCAGGCAAAGGAGAGAGCTGGTGTCCCCAGGGCAGGGGACCAGTCAGCCCCCAGAAGTTCCAGGAGATAGATGTTGGAACTGAGAGAGCCGAAGACACGTCTGACCCAGCATGTCTTAAGCACGTCATGCCCGCTGGTCCCCTGCTAGACAGGGCACCTTCCAGGTGGAGACCCTGCCTACCTGATCCCACATCGTGTCCCCAGTGCAGTGCCTGGCGCAAAGTCGTGCTGAACACCAGGCGTGCCATACCAAGTTCAAATGCTGCAAAGCTCTCCTCAGCCTCCCAGAGCGAGCTGGTCAGGCCACGCGCTCCGCCAATGACTTCGCTCACTTTTGTCCTCACAGCGAGGCTGCGAGGACCCCAAGGACACAGAGCGTTTCCCTTCACCCTTTCTATCCTGGTTATTAGCTCAGCGCCCGCCATGCAGTCGACGCTGCACTTGGTGAGATTCATACACGATTCAGTGAATGGAGGCGGTCCCTGGAGGTGCATGACTCGAGTTCCCGGGATTATTTTCCTGGCCGGCCCACTCGTGAGACGCTCGCCTGTGCTGCTCGTCCAGAAACACATGCGCAGCAAAACCCAGCTGCTCCCACCTGGAGACTGTTGTTTCATTTCGTCCACGACTTAGTGGTAATAGTGGAGGGGACAGAAACATTTTTTCCCCTTCCCTCCTTTGGTTCTTTTGGCTCGTCGAGTGATTAAAATGACGTAAGACCGGTTAACAGGAGAAAGAAGGATACTGAGTACAGAGAATCTGCACAGAGATGAGAGATTTCAAAGGCAGGCAGGGCGATGTCACTGTGGACTAAGGAGAAGGAGGCAAGGTCGGAACTTCAAGGGGCAGGGAGGCAGGCCACGCACAGGGAGATGAAGAGAGTTAATGCTTGGAAAACAGGTGTTTGCTGGGCAATGCAGAAACCCTGGGTCCCAGCGACGATGTCTGTCGAACGGGCCTCGCTGAATGCCTCCCTGTCCGCCACACCTGTTCTCATGGTGCTGCAGGTATCTGGGAGGGAAGCTTCATTCCCGGAGCAGGTCCTCTACCTGAATTCTTTGAGGCAGTGAGGGGGGAAGGTCAAAGATTCTTCCTGGAAATTTTGTTTCCTGAAAGTAATCCGCCTAAAATAATCCTTAGGCCAGAAAGACAGACAGACACATCTTGGGTGGTGAAGTGTGTGATCCTTCACCAGCAAGAACTTGCTTTTTGGGCAAGACGCTGGATTAGACAGCCTGCTCACTTCTCTGGTTACAAAAACACATGGAAATAATGGTCAAAATAGTACAACTGGTTTTCGAAATGCATAATTAAGCTTTCAGATAGTAAGGAGACCCCCCAGAGGTAAAGCCAACTACCTACAGTTGGTGCTCATTGCTCATGGATTCTGGATTCACTAATACGCCAACCACAAGTCAGAGTCATTTGCAGAGACATACAAGTGGGAAAAAGTTGGGGGTTGCCCCATGTGCATGTTGCCCCGCTCAGGTGGCCCAAGGTGACCTGCTTCCCAGGGTCAGCTCCGCACCGTAGACCACTGTGTCCTTTCCACAGTCGGCTCAGGGGCACATTTTTCACCTTTAAGTTCTTCGTGTGGCTGAGTTCACTGTTCAAACAGTCCCCAGCCCTGGCCGCGTGGTCAGCTGGTTGGAGCATCGTCCCGTGAACCAAAGTGTCTGGGTCTGATTCCCAGGCGGGGCACACACCTGGGTGGTGGGTTCGGGCTCAGTTAGGGGTGTGTCTCTCTCACGGGATGTTTCTCTCCCTCTCTCTTTCCCTCCCTTCCCCCCACTCTAGAATCAGTGAGCAAGTCCTCAGGCGAGGATAAAAAGTAAATACAACAAAATATTCCTCAAATGTCATGCTGATGCGCTATCTAGCATTCCTAAGCCTGAGAAAGCAGTGATGTGCCTCACAGAAAAAACACAGGTGTGAGATCAGCTTCGTTCAGACACGGGTTATAGAGCTGCTGGTTGTGACTTCAATGCTCACAAATTCACGATACCTTTTAATGAGTGTTCTTAGATGCACACATGTAGAACAAAGTTATATATTACTCAGTCGATGAAAATGTTGTGACCACAGGTATGAAGAACCTAACCTTGTTCTTCCTTTCAGGGCAGTGGTTCAGCATTCGCAATAGTCAGTGTTCGAGGTGTTTTTACAGAACATAATTACTGCAAATAACGAGAGTCAGCAGTAGCTGATAGGACTTGCGAGGCAGAACGGGGGAAGATGAATACTGGACAGAAAGCAGCTGAGAGTTTTCTAGAACTGATTTAAGACACCCGTCTTCAGGTTCATGAAGCACAATGAGTCCCACGCAAGATGCAGAAAAGTAAATCCAAATGTTGACTCACCGTGAACCCACAGAACACCCAACACAAAGGGCTTAAAAAACAGCCCCAAGAAATTCAAGACAGATGGCAGGAAAAGTAAATGCTATTAGATCAAGAGCACAACTCTCAGAAGCAACAAGACAGAATACGTTGCAATTTCATTCCAAAGTGCTAAGAGAAAATAACTGATATCCTAGAAATCTACATCAATCATACGTATTATTCCAGATTCAGGGGGAGACAAAGGTAGTCTCAGATAGGCAAGTATTAAAATAATTTTCTGCCGCCACACCTCACCGAGAGAACTCATCAGTGCAGGTTTCAGGAATAAGGATGCCCAACCCGGAGGAAGGAGTGGGCAGCAGGAACGGGTGGTGGAGAAGGGACTTTGTGGACAAAGGAGGAAACGGACAGAGACACTTCATGTAAACCAAACGCAGAGCTGGCTCGGTATTCTCAACATTCATTCACTCGACAAATATTTATCGCACACGTCTGACGTGCTGGTAATTGTTTTAGATGCCAGTAAGATAGTGGGGAATAAAACAGATCCAAGAGCTTGTGCTCGTGAAGGTTATAAATAAGGAAAGCATTCAGTATGTAGCTGGACAATAGATGCAGAGGAGAAAAATGTAGCAGGGCAGGTCTGGGGGGTGAGGAATGTTGGAAGGGAGGACAGGGGTAAATGAAGCTCCATCTTTATGCCTACCCTACGGTAGGAGGCTAGTCCACTAAATGACCTGTTCCGCACCACAGCTGCCAGCAGCTGCCCGGAGGATGGGTGTGAGACCCTTTATTTCCGTCCCTGCCTTCACTATATCTTACAGGCAGGACCTTTTATTTCCTCATCTGAAGCGACTTAAAAGAAAAACACAAAAAGAATAAGGACTCCACGAGCAACCATCCGTGACCTCCCTCTAAAGGGACAATTTGTGAAGATTAGTGCAAGTGAGAAAGTCACCGCAGGGCAAGGCCAGGAGGGGGCGTGGTTTGCAGTCAACCCACTACTTCCCGGTTTGGTGAAAACGTGACTTTCTAATTCGTCAGGGACCCAGGGGGCTGTGAGGGTCTTGGTGAGTTGGAGTACTATTAGAATTTAGCATTTGGAAAGGTTTGGGGAGAAGTGTGTTTAAATCAAACCCTTTTGAGGGAAAACGTAAGAAACAGATTGTGTGGGCTGTGGCCAGTCATAAATTTGTTTTAATGCCAGACTTTTCAGAAAGTGGATTTTACAATGTATAAATCAGTTTTATTTATGAACTTAAGCTTAATCTGTTTTCTTCCTGTTCCTTGGCATAAAATAGGCTGCGCTTGCCTGGCGTTCCTTGGGCCATGAAGCTGGATGACTGTGCAATATCAGAGGTGCCCAATTTGTCAAAGTCAAATCTGTCTAATTCACAGGCAATGACCGTGAACGGCCTTCGAGGGTGGGAGCGCCTCCCCTCGGACTTCCTGGCCACTCTGGGACTGCCCCGCCCCCCCCCCCCCACTCCGTCCAGGTCCTGCTGGGCTGAGCCAAGTGGGGAGAGCCCGGGGGAGGATGGGGGCACTGCTGTCCTGCTCAGGTGAGACCTGGGAACCGACAGGTACCCAAGAGTAGGCTGGCAGATAACTTCCCCCCAAACTAGGCCTCCAGGAGTTGCAAACAGCTGAATTAGATCAATGCTTGCAACTCACGCCCTCAGGAGAGGGATGCGAAACCAGAGGATAATGACAGACAATCAGGAAGAAAGATTCCTGCTTCACTGAGGGAAGCATGTTTTGCTCCCAGCCCCCAAAAACACTGTGATCTTACCTTGGAGGGCTGACCTTGGCTCTGGGTGGGGGGTGGGAAGAAGCTCATGCCAACCAAAGTAAGGAGAATGAGTCCGTCTTTCCCTACCCAGGACCAGGGCAAGCCGTAAGGAAACCAGCTCCCCAAAGAAGACAGGTGTGCCACACCCCAATTCTACCCTAAGCAAGCGGTGGGTTGCTTTTCCCCTGGAAGTGAGGGGGGCAGGCAGGGTCTCTGCCCTCCCGAGCAGCCTGCCAGGGAGATGTCAGCACTGGGAGGTGAGGCGCCCGCAGCGCCCCCTGCCCTCGGGCAGTGGTCTCCTCCAGGGCGTTAGGTCTCCTGTGAGTCTGGGTCAGCTGTGCTCAGCCCAGTGCTGACTTCAGTCTCATTCTCTTGCCCCTGCACCTTTGTGAGAAGGCACCTGGAAGAGGCCCAGTGGTGGAAATAGGAACGAGGAACCCCAAGGCTCTCAGCACTTGTCTTAAGGAGATGGGAACCTGCTCGCTACAGAAGGGAAATAAGTCCTGTGGCCTTTAAACCAGATCCTGAGGAATCTGGTCATCAGCATCCCCTGAGGAGCTTTTAAAATAATCCCTTGGACATTTGGGTCCCGCCCAGATGCACTGGACCAGGCCTTGTGGGACGGGGTCCAGGCAGGGGTCCTTACTTCACTCCCCTGGGGGTTCAGATGATAAGCAGGGCTGGGGAGAACCTGCCAGAAGGACTCTCACCCTGGGGGTCGACTCATGAACACCTCGTGGAGCACAGAGGACTTCTAAGTCAATGAAAAAGTGTGGAGGTGTCGACAAAGGCTGTGTGTTCTAATGGTCCATCGCTTGTGGCAGGATGTTCGTCCTCCTGCTGCAGAGTTGAAGCAACAAGATGTTGTTTTTACACAAAAAAATCGGCAACGATGAAAACACGGGCAGTTCTTAGCGCGGAGTGTAAAGAAGCACCCGCTTCTGCGCCCTGTTGGTGGGAAGGAGAATTGACGTGATGCGTTCGGAGAGAAATTGGGCCATCTGTTGAAAGCTGAACTGAATGTCAAAATTTTAAATAAACATGGTTTTCATGAAACAATGCCAAGGGTTTTATCCCACAGATACGTGTGAGGATGCAGGCAGCACGCACGTGTGTGAGAACGGGCCTTGCAGCCTCGTTGGTGGAAGCGAGGTCTGGAGATGAGCTGGCGTCCGCCGACCGGAGACCGTCACGCACCCCGGGCACAACCACACGGCGGGCTATGGTCCACCCGCTGGGCAGGGACCAGGTCTGGGTGTGCCGATGGGGAGCGATCTCGGCGATGTGCTGTTTTATTTGTTTATTTTTTTAAAGCAGGATGCGGAGTTGGCACTCACTCAGTATTCCATGCACGGAGGACTCTGAGAAGCAGGGGAAATGGTAAAACAAAGTTACTTCTAGAGAGTGGGAATACAGATTCAGGTGAGAGAGGTGTGTTTTATTTACTTTTTACTTGACAACCTCGTAAATAATTTAACTTTTACCATGGGCGTGGATTACTTTTGTAGGACACGATAAGGGAAATAAGCTAGAGTGGAGTGAAAACGTACACACACACACACACACACACACACACACACACACACACACACACAGTAGCTGTAGGTCTGGCAACCTTGTTTTCTGAACTCCTGCCCCCTTAGCGGGATCCCCCCCATCCCACAGTGCTGCCGTGTCTCTGGGGGAGGGAGGAGGAAGAAGTAGGGGGCGCTCTGGGGCTTGGGGCTTTCGAGGAAGCGCTGGAGCCTGGGACCAGGCCCCTAACTTGAGCAGGGGTCCACAGCAGCTGCACCAAAGCTCTTGGGAGCTCGAATTCTTTCCTTAATGCCCTGTCATCTACATAAGGACCTTCTCCAAGCAAAACTGTTGTGTTGGCTTTACAGAGGTGCCTTCAAGATGAGTCCCCAGCTCTCTGATGCCACCCCAGTCACCCTCTTTCTTTGGACAGGGTGGAGTTGGCTCAGCAAACTGATCTTGCCCGATTTATTTTTTTAATGATTTTATTTATTTATAGACAGAGGGGAAGGGAAGGGGAAAGAGAGGGAGAGAAATAGCAATGTGTGGTTGCCTCTCACGCACCCCCTACTGGAGACCTGGCCCGAAACCCAGGCATGTGCCCTGACTGGGAATCGAACTGGCAACCCTTTGGTTCGCATCTCGTGCTCAATCCACTGAGCTACACCAGCCAGGGCAGATCTTGCCCTATTTAGAAACTTCCAATAAAACCTGGCAGCAGGGCTGGGGGTGACCTTGTGAGGGTAGCCCCGGGGGTGTGGCTCAGAGGCTGCAGGCATCACACCAGCCACATCTCCCCAGACAGCCCTCCAGGAGTATATGATGGCAGCTGCTGCTAACACAAGTTCATTACGAGTTCGTTGCCCAGAACCGCATGGGGCCCATCGAAAACCTCACAGACAAGGGCTCAGAGAGGGTTGCCTCGAGGGGAGGCATTTTATTTCATTTTTTAATGTCTTATTTATTTATTTATTTTTAGAGAGAGGGGAAAGGAGGGAGAAAGAGAGAGAGTGTCTTCTTGCACACACCTTGTCCAGGGACTAAACCTGCAACCCAAGCAGGTGCCCTGACTGGGAATTGAACCGATGACCCTTGGCTTTGAGGGACAGATGCCCAACCCACTGAGCCACACTGGTCAGGATGAGGGAAGGCATTTTAGAAGGATCCGGGAACACAATTTTATTAGCAGAGAGCTCCAGGACAGAACATTTGCTGTTTTACACCAGCCAAGGCTCCTTCTTGGAGCCACGTTCATTCAGAAGGGGGTTTTAAGTGGGTAGATGAGCATCTGAACCAGGACATTTCTTTTTAGATTTTATTTATTTATTTTTAGAGAGGGAAGGGAGGGAGAAAGAGAGAGAGAGAAACATCATTGTGCGGTTGCTGGGGGCCATGGCCTGCAACCCAGGCATGTGCCCTGACTGGGAATCGAACCTGCGATGCCTGGTTCGCAGCCCACACTCAATCCACTGAGCTATGCCAGCCAGGGCTCTCTTTTTTCTTTTTGTTGTATTTTTTTCCATTACCATTTATCCCCCTATACCCTCTTTCACCTCCACCCACCCTTCCCCCCTGCAATCACCACACTGTTGCCCATGCCCATGAGTCCTTTTTCTTTCTTGTTCGATCCCTCCACCCCCCAATCTCAACCACCCTTTAGCCGTCATCCTGTTCTCTATCCATGAGTCTGTCTCTACTTTGCTTGTTAGTTCAGCTTGTTCATTAGATTCCACATGTGAGCCAAATCATACGGTACTTGTCTTTCTCTGACTGGCTTAGTTCACTTAGCACAATGTTCTCCAGGTCCCTCCACACTGTTGCAAAGGGTGAACTTTTCTTCTTTTTTTATGGCCGAGTAGTATTCCCATTGTGAGGTGTCCCATAGTTGTTTTCGCCACTTGTCTGCTGATGGACACTTGGGCTGCTTCCCCATCGTGGCGACTGTAGGCAGGAAGCTGGGCGGTTGTGACGTGGGGTCCCGGGTTTCACCTCTGGCTCCTGTGAAGCCAGCCTGAGCTCATAAGCAGAGTTGCAACCCATTCTGTGAGCCACTGGGAAAGGAGGGGTCGGCCAAAGCCAGGCCTTTCCCTGGCCCTCGCACGCAGGTTTCACCAAGGAGGAATGCAGATGCAGACACAGAGATGGAGACCCTCTTCTGCTCGACGTGGCTCCCCGGGACCTGGGCCTTGGCACCACCTGGCAGATCCCCGCCCCAGGTTGGCAGCATCGCAAAAGCCCCAGGTCTGCAAATATCTGTGGACGTTACCTGCACGTCAGTAGGATTCAACGAAGAGACCCGTGTTCTCCGTGTCTCAGCTGGAAGAGTGTGTGGTCGCCGGTGTCGGTGCCCATTCTCAGCACCCCCGAGGGGCCGAGATAAATGGTTCGCCGCGGGGCTGACATGCAACCTGTAGTCACACGGGAGCGGAAACCAGGTAAGCCCGGCGGTGGCATTCGCTCCTGCCAAGACAGCGATAATCTCCCCTTGGGGTGGGCATCCGGCCAGGCTCCTCACCGGGACTTGATGGCCTCCTTTTTGGCAATTTCATTTCAGCTTCGGAGTGGAAGGCAGGTATTTCTTGAGATGGCTTGGCCAATATGCTTGACCTTCAGAAGAAAAACTAAGAAATCAGGAGGAAGAGAGAGAGGAGGAGAGAATTTTCAACCCATGATTTCCTGCTCTCCCTTTGGCAGGAGTCGTGCCGAGACAGGATTGCCAAGGCCGAGGCAGCTGCTCCAAGGGAAGGATTCAGGACAAATTCCCTATTTCCTTTCCCCTTATTTCCCTTTTGAGTAATCATGGGAATGTCTGAATTTTCGCCTCAAAGGAATTATGGCTCAGACTGGTTTTGGCAGCCAGTTATAACCCCTGCTGAAAAGGTTCTTGTGTTTCTTCTCAGGGACCGTTTCTCAGCGGTTCAGAAAACATCTACCCCAAGTGGCTCCAGCTCCGTCGGTGAAACTGCTGAGTGTGTTCGTTCTCCCACGTCCCAGCTGCAGCTCGGGAGATGGCGTGAGGTTCGGGCCCCGCTGCCAGCAGGCCTGGCCCACACTTCTGAGGCCTGGACACTTTCAAGGGGAGTCTAGGAGGGAAAAGCAGGAAAGAGACCCTGGTGGACATGTCCTCTCCCAAAAACTGTTTTTACAGCTACTGCAACACCATGTAAGCCCTCATCAATGAGAAACAACAGAGCAGAGGTCTCTGACTCCTTGTGCCACCGATGGGGTGGGGACAGGCCACCAGACCCAATGCCAAGAGACCTGGCCTGGCCCGGACCACCATGGCCCGTTGTCCCAGAGCGACTGAGGTGGGTCACTGCCCTCTCTGGGCTCACTCTGGTGCATCAGCAGGGAGGGCCCAGACGTTCCACACAGGAGTTGGCTGGGTGTGGCCATGTGCAGCCCCTCCCCCAATCCCCGATCAGTCACTTGTTTTTGAGCAGGCCAGGATAGCAAACCCTTCTGTGGCATTTGCTCTGTGCTGGGCCCTACTCTAAACCCACACATATGTTGATTCATTTCATCCTTACAACAAGAGGGAGGGGGGGCCCCACTGACAGAGAAGGAAGTGAGTCACAGAGAGATTAAGGTTTTAAAATGATCAGATTAAGAGATTTAAACACCGATAGATTAGCTTCTCAGACTCACTCAGATGGCAAGGGGCGGAGTCGGGACCCTCCACCCAGCTCAGCACCCTTCACCCTGCGTGCGAACCTGCCAGGGCCCCCGCTTCCCACTCCTCTCTCTCCAGGCTGCCACTGTCAACAGTCCCTCCCATATCTTTTCAACACAAAAGTTACATGGCCGTTTTGCATTTACATACACACGTGCACACAAATAGCATCTTATATATGTGTGTATATACAGGTACCTAACACAGATACAGAGGCTTTCTTTCTTTAGACAGATAATAGCAGTGATCCTTTCCCCTCGTGCACCAGATACAAGAAGGCAATCTTCTCATCTCAATTTGTTTAGGGCTGTCTCCTTCTTTTTTAACATCTGCAGAGTTTTTTCGCCCATTGTGTAAACTATAATTTATAAACTCCTGCCTACTGATTCCCATTTAGGTGGGTCCCATTATCTTCTTATTGCAATTGCAGTGAATATTCTTGTAGATACGCCGTTTTGCACAAGTGAAGCTGTGACTGGTAGACTTCCCGCCTCCAAGATGCTCACGCGCCAGTCCCTGGAATTGGTGAATATGTTACTTTACGAGGCCCAGGGGACTTTGTAGATAGAATTAGGGTTGCGGACTGTGAAAGGGGGAGGCCATCTTGGAGTCTCTGGGTGTACCGTGTGATCTCATGAGCTTTTCCAGCTGGGGGCAGGAGCGAGGAGGGGATGCCAGAGAGACTAGGCTCAGGAGGAGGATGCAGCCCGCCACTGCTGGCTCTGAAGACGGAGGGGACCACGAGCCAGGGAAGGTGGACAGCCTCTGAAGGCTGGGAATGAGGCAGCCAGCAAGGAAACAGAGGCCTCGGGGCTGTAACCTCATGGAACTGAAATCTGCAAACAACCTGAGTGAGCCTGGAAATGGATCCTTCCCCCAGAGCCTCCTTGTGAGAGCCCAGCAGCCAAGCCCTACATTTCAGCCTTGGGGGCCCTGAAGCAAAGAAACCAGCTGAGCCTTTCCGAGCTACAGAACTGTGACATGATAAATCTGTCTCATTGTAAACACTGCATTTGTGGCAATCTGTTACAGAAGCAATAGAAGATGAATATACTGCTGAATAGCTACCGGTAGATAGCGGAGACAGAGGGCAGATGCTTTTAACATTTTGATAGATCTTGTCAAATTGCTCTCCTTGGAAGTGTAACCAATTTACAATCTTTCTGGTTATATATCAGAGGCTGCTCCCCAGATCCTCACTCACCCAGCATGTAATCAAGCTTTTTGATCTTTGCTGATCAGGGCTCTGGAAGTTGTCTGGAACCTGCACTTACCTGGCAAGAGTGTGGCTTCGATTTAGCTTCTTTGTTTACTTGGAATCCTTTGCGTGGGGGCGGGTTCCTGACAGGAAAGGCCAGGCTGTCTCCGGGGCGCCACTGCCAAACAGGCTCAGCTTCTGCTTCTGTGCAATGAGAGGTAAAATCGGAAGGTCCTGGGATTGGCCCCAGCTGGGGCAGGGGAGCTTGCAGTGTGTGTACACACAGCACACATGTGTTCATGCATGTGTTCATATATATGCACAGTGTGTTTGTATATACACATATGCACATCTGTATGCACACACACCCATTGGAAAGGGAGAACACACGAGTGCCTTGAACATGGTAGGTACGTGGTACACGATCATTACACTTTCTGAATCAATTAAACCACATCTGACAATTTACCCAGTGCAACCACTTTAGCTCACAGATAGAAAACCCGGGCTCAGGAGAGGCCGGTCACGTGCCCAGGGTCAGGCCACAAAAGCAGCAAACCCTCAGTCCCTCGGTGCCAGCAGGGCGCATTCTCACCCTGCCCACCCCGCGTCTGGAGGCGCAGGGACAAGGACGAGCCCCTTTGGAAGAGCACAGGGCGAACACTCCTCCGCTGGCCCCCGAGCACAGGAGCAGGGCCTGTCCCCGCGGCGGGTACAACGCTCTCCTTGTCTGAAGATGGCAGACAATGCTGTGGAAAAAACCCAGAACAAACCCTGAAATAATAAGATCACACTGAAAAGAAAAACACGTTCCTTAGAAAAGTAAGGACACAGCGTTAGAGACAGACACGGCTGGGAGGCTGATTAGAGTGTGTGACTGTGGACCAAGGATGATTCTTCTGCTGATCACATTTCAACGTTTAAATCCGTTTGAAGTTCTCCTAAAATGTTGCTTCCACGCTCATTTTTAGGAAACATTTCCTCATAAAAACGTTTTTAAATAGGACCATATTGTAGATCCATCAATATGAGAATACGGTTTTCTGTAAATAATTTTAATCATCGTAATTGGCTCTCAGATTCATCTTGAGTTAGCAGATAAATTGTATGATTGCATCCCAACACGTCTCTCGTGCTTCCTTCGGTGTTTTCCCTCCTCGGGCTCTGGTGGTCCGAGCTCTCGCTCCCCCTCAAAGCCCCCCTCCCCACCACCAACAGGCTTCACAGACGGTTGTGGGGGAAGCCCGTCCACAGGGGCTTGCGTCACAGACTGCACAGCTTTAGGCCTGTTTTCCGTAGTCTCTGAGGTGCATGGATTCAACAGATGTATCACTCACTCACTCACTCATTCATTCATTCACTCATTCATTCAACAAATCGCTTCCCCATGTTCCCAGTGCTGCCGGCACCCAGAGGAAGGGGTCGTGACCCCTGCCCTCAAGAAACTCACTCATTGGTTCTCGTTTGGGGGAAATTGGCCCAAAATATGCTGCTCTGCCTCTGGGCACACTGTGAAGCAGACTGCGTGTGGGACAAGTGACGTGGGACGCGCACAGCCGGCGTTCCCCAGGTCACTTACCTACAGGAAAGAGGAAGGGAGGAACAATTACAGACAGACCCTCATGGGCACTTTTAGTCCCCAAGGCGACTGAAGTGGTGAGTCACACATATAGTCCCGCTGGCCCAGTGCCCACGGGCTTGGGGTGGGTGCCTCCTCCTGTGTCACTCTCTCCGCTGCCAGCTGCTATGGCCACCTCCCCACTCCTCCCCAGCTGGGGCAGCCAGCAGGGCCCTTAGCCCCGACTGCCTGGGCTCTGTGCTCACAGTCCCAGGGGGCAGCACAGTGTCACCTCTGGGTGCTGAGAAGCCACAGTCCTGGCCACTAGGGCATTCCGTCCACCTCTGCCCTGGGCTGGGTTATCTTTCACAAGCCTGGGTTAGACCTGCCACGGCCCCAAGATTGTGTCACCGACGCAGATGGGAACATACACCCCACTCCCCTTCGAGGTGCCTTGGCCCTCTGCTTCCTCCATACCCCAGCTAATGCCTGGTGTCCCCGTTCCCACCTTCACCAGACAGTCCCACCAGGTGACCTCCCCCTGCCGCCCCACTCCCTGGCTGTGCAGGACCCAGCTTCTGCCCAGGACCCCAAAACTGAGGCCTCTTCATTCCCACACCAGCGGGCTGTGCGGTTGTTTCACAAGCTCTCTTTGGTTCCCGGGGCCCCGGTCTTTTTAAAGGCTGGGGCTCTGCTTTCTCTCATCGGGATGCTAGTCCATATCATCGTGAGAAGCATATTTTAAAAAACCCTGCAGTGCGAGCTACTAAAAAAAGGAAATTAAATGTATGAAAGTCTGTTAGGAATTTTGAAAGGAAGCGCCAGGGAAACGGAAGGGTAGAGAACAGAGGTGTAAGGGGCCCGACCCTGATGTTGGGGAAGTGGTACCCAGCTGTGTGTGGTCATGGGGGCAGAGGGAGGGCGCCCCTCCCTCCCCAGGCGCCTGTGGCAGCCTCTGCCCCTAGGCGGTGGGTAAGAGCAGTGGATGGGAACAGGCTTGGGACGTGCATTACCAGCCTACAGAGAGGCCTGGCAGGCATATGGACCTGCAGCCTTATTTCTGCACGTCCCTGGGCGTCCAAGTAACCTCAGGCCCGGGGCGGGAACCCCTGCTCAAACACACTAGTTCCGGCACTGGTGCGGTTCCCAGGGGGCTGTGCAAAATGCACGGGCTCGGCAACACCAAGGTCAAGCCCAAGGTCGGCCTCAAGGCTCAGGAACTGTGAGCCTTGGCCAAGGGCCTTCAGGGCCTCCGGAATTGTGTCTTGTTTTTATTCTTTTCATCTTCTTTGGATATGTTTTCTTGACTTCTGGGCAGTCACCATATCTTACCTGAAAATTTTTAAAGTTATTTTTGAAGGTGAAACTTCTATTGATTTTATTTATCATCCACTTAAATATGACTAAGTACATCCCCGGCCCCATTCCAAGCACGTTTCAGCCAGTCTTCACAACAGCACTATTTATAAGCTATTATTCATTACCTCTGTTTTAGAGATGAGGAAAATGAGACACAGAGAGATTGAGGGATCTGCCCAAGGTCACAGAGCCTGCAAGAGGAGAGCCAGAACCTCAACCAGCCGGCCTGGCTCCGTGGTCCTTGTTTCTAACTCTGAAGCTGTGCTGCCTTATGCATGGAGAAGACTGGTATTGCTGGAGCAAAGGTGCTAGAAAGATGTTCAAGGGATTGTGGTAACTGAGCAGCTGAGAGCCAGGGCAGAAGGAGCCTGGGAACGTTTTCCCTCCCAGGATGCTGGCGAGGAGGCCTCTGGACCACGGGCTGTGTGCTCCAGAGAAGACACGGGCCGGTCTCTAGGGAGCCAGGAGAGAAATCCCCTGTGGCTCGTTGGTACACGTAGTGGAAAAGAGATAAGGATGTGGCCAGGCGAGCTATTGTTGCCGGGAGAAGGACAAGGACAGCAGGACCTTGTTAAGATGTAGGTCTGGGAACAACAGAGGCTGTGGAGAGGGGGGCGGGTCTGAGAGGAGCACACGCTAGAACAGAAGGGGTAGACAGAGAAAAAACAACGACTGACTGTTAGTGTTTATGAGAAATTGATGCAGCCGCATCTAAAGCCATCTCCGCTTATCTGGGGGTTGTCTGCCATCATGCCCCACTTCCGAGCCCCTTTATGAGGCGCTGCTGCAGGAATTACCGAGTTCACAGCTGCACGGGCCCTCCAGCTACCTAGAAAATGCTTCTGTGTCTCATCAGCGCCCGCTGGAAAGTGATGCGCCCGGAGGCCCCGTTCTTCCTGAGCCCTTCCCAGGGAGAAGGCTGGCTGGGCCCGCTGACTTCCCCGGCCCTCCTACCGACCGCAAGATGGGTTGGGGCCCCCCACGGAACACTCACGGGGACAAATGGGTCGGCCTCTGCCCACTCCCAGCATCTTTCGTGGTCACTGTGTTCCTCGCTTCCTTGCCAAAGGGTCGCTGTGTGCGTGAACCACTCATTCTTCTCCGGGAGGAAATTAAAGTCATAATCGTTTCTTTATTTTCACTCGGCAAAGGAAGCGCTGTGTTATTGTATCCGGGCAAATGAGGGTTTGGCACTGCTTTGGCTGTGTCTTCATTTAGGACTCACTTTTTTTTTTAGAGTGTATTTTTTTGTTTTCAAAGAGAGGGGAGGGGAAAAGAAAGAGAGGGAGAGAAACATCGATGTGAGAGAGAAACGTCAGTTGCTCTCATCTGCGCTCCGACCCGGGAACCGAACCTGCAACCCAGGCGGGTGCCCCAACTGGTTTTGCTGGATGATGCCCAACCAACCGAGCCACACCGGTCAGGGCTAGGATTCAGTTCTGTCATGAGCTGGAGAGCAGGCTTTTCTTGGATCTTTACTTCCTTTGTCTCTGCCGAGTTCCATTTATCCCTTTTTATTTCTTGTCATCGTACAGCTGAGTTTGGGGACTTAGGTTATTTCTATGTATTTTAAAATCAATATGTAGTTTTTCTGCTCTAAACAATATCTAAAATAGATTTTCCTTTTGGCAAGAGAGAAAAATGTGACTTATTATGAGAGCTTGATAAGCTACATATATTCAACCGTAAAGGATAAATAACATCCGTGGTGTTCCTGACTAATAACTTGTCTCAAGTGGAATTTATGGCTTTCGATAAATTAATGATCTTGTTTGACAGATTAATTAAGTTACTCTCCTGAGCTCACGGAAAAGCAGGTTGATCCAAATGGTTCCAGTATCCTTTGTAGTTCTCAGAAACAATTTATTTTCCCTTTTGCTGGAAGAAAAAGCACACTCTTGGAGCAGGAAATAGATGACTCGGACCCTCTGAGTCCTAAAACAACAGAACAGCCCTGGCCGGGTAGCTCAGTTGGTTAGAGCATCATCCCGATATGCCAAGGTTGCAGGTTTGATCCCTGGTCAGGGCACATACAAGAAGCAACCAATGAATGCATAAATAAGTGGAACAACAAATTAAGGTTTCTCTCTCTCTCTCTTCTTCCCTGTCTCTCTCTCTCTCAAATCAATAAAGAAACAGAAGAGAGGCAACGTGGGTGAAGTGCACAGGCTGGGCGACGGCAGTTAGCGTCCAGGATTGGTGAGCGAGTGCCCCCCATCCCATCAGCAGCTTCGGTTAGAAGGCCAGCGCTGCCCACGTGCCGAATGCCCAGGAGACGACGCAAACAGGAAGAGAAGGGGCAAACAGAGACGTGCCCATCACAGTGTTCATCAGACAAGCGCTCGGTGTCCCCTGGGTTAGTTCAGCACTAAGAGGGGGTAGGGTGCGGGGGGGGGCGATGGGGTTTAGGGGATGATGCCCAAACCTTTGTCTTTGTGGAAAGCAGGAGAATGAACGCATGCCCGAGCAGGCAGTACAGGGCTCCTCGCCAGATACCTTTATCGTCACAGAACTGCTGTGACTGCCACCGCCATCCCCAAACCCCTCACCCCCAAATATCACTGCAACCAAGAATCCCCAAAAGAAGGAGAACCCACAAAAGAGAGCTACTGGCCTCTGGAAGACATACTTAACTTCGCAGAGGGAGTTATGCCCGGGTGTTCCAGGAAGCCAGCACGGCCAGATTTCATTCATGCTTCCGTTTGATTCCGTAAGAAAACATATTCTGGGTGCTTGCTATGCGCCAGGCACAGCTGGAGGTCCAGGGGAAACAGATGAGTCCACAGCCACCATGGGGCACGGTACCAGCAGGCTGTTCATCTGACCCTCCCTTCCCCACTCAGGGGAGGCCACGAGGTCCAGGCGGGTGGAAGTATCTCCCTGAGACTGCAGAGGAGTGAGGGCTCACTCCTTTCTGACCCACAGAGACCCGTGCAGAGAGCTTATCTGTTACCTAAAATCCAGAGGAGGACTGGGTGGGGGTGATTGAGGGGGAGGGAGAGGGAGGGAGAAGAAGGGAGATGGAGGGGGAGGGAGGGGGAGAGAGAAAGAGAGGGAGTAGGGAGACTGCTTTGGCCTCTGGATCTAGTTTTTCCGATTCAGACAGAGCTCCCGGATTTCCGGTGACTTGAGCCCCTTTGAGTGGAGTCTCTGTGTTCCCAGTTCCTGCTCTTACTGCCACGGAGGTTTGAGATGAACTCCGTGCCGGTCCAGGTGAGGAGCTCATGGGGACTCCCCTGGGCTTCCCAGGAAAGCAGAGCAGAGCCGGGGGCCTCATCTGCAGGGAGAAGCCAAGGCAAACCCAGAACGAAGGACAGCAAGGAAGAAAAGAGACACCCGAACCGGGAACAAATGCTGACTAGCCAGATGCTTTGGCATCTCAGGCCGAAGCCCCAAATCCCACCCTGAGATGTCAGTGCATCGACTCTAACCCCCGTCGGCATTTGCACCCGATGCTTCTGCCACGGAATACTGCTGATTTTACGTGAGTTCGGGGGTAAGCCCCGCCTCCCGCTCCGGGGTTCTGGTGACTCTGCTGAAACACCTGTGTGTACCTGGAGCCATGCCTGGCTTCTCTCCGAACACATGCTGCGGTTTAATTGAATTGACCTTTTGGTTCTGTGACGAAGGTAATTATTGGTACAGACAATCCAATTACACATATTGACACAGCCTATAATGAACTCTATTGTCTGTGGTAGGTAGAATTTCAAACATGTTACTTTTCTCAGCCCCACTTTCCTCCTGGGCTGTGACGAGCAAACGGGAAATATTGGGCACCATCAGAAAAGGCGATGTCCCTTGTAGCACTGTGAATTACAGTGAAATATTGTTAATAACATAAATATGCATCAAAAGGATTAAATATAGTACACTGAGACACAGCATTTAAAAGATGTAATCTATACTTTGGCATGGAAAACTGTATATATGCCAATGTAATGTGTGTGTGTATGTATATATATATTATGTATATATGTATATGTATATCCCATTTCATATATATATATTTGAGGCATGGGAATAAAGCCAATGTAATATATGTATATACATTACATATCTACATCACATATAAATATATACAAATATAGACATATTACATGTATATCTGTGACATGGGAATAAAGCTGGGTTACTTGACAACATGGACACCATGAGTGCATTTCACATGTGTGTTCATACATACACACATGTTGACACATGCATAGCAGAGTGCAGCCACTCGTTGATAGGAGTGATCTCTGGTAGAAGGTGGAGGAGGCATGTGAAGAGATGACTTACTAGGCGGCCTTGACCTTGTATTTACATATGTTTCTGTATTGCTTTATGTTTGTTTTAGAACAAGTGTGCATTTTTAATCATTTAAAAAACTCCAATAAACATTTATCTATTAGAAAAAAGTAACGTCCTCATTTTGTATGTGAATATAATCCACATAAATGCCTTATCACTGGCCTTGACCTTAGAAAGGGTTTCATTAATGTTTCTACGTGGACACCTCTTCTTTTGTGTTTCTCTTACCACCGTCTTCTTTGTGTAAATGTTACTTTCTCAGCAAAGCTTTCCCTGAACTCTCTTTCTGAACTGAATGGTCCCACCCCTTCAACAGACCCCCCACCCCGCACCCCACTACACCTCTTCCCTGTTCTACTTTGTCCTTAGAACAGGGCTGTCTCACAGGCCACTTTATTTCCTTGCCTCCCCATGTGCTCTGTTCCTGCGTGTGTGCCAGCTGTCAGAGGGCAGGGGACCTGAGCCCCCTTGGCTCACAGCTGCCTCCCTGGCTCCTACAGTAGGCCTGGCACACAGAGGCCCTCGACAAATGTTTGTTAAATGAGCAGATGAATCACACGGCCACTGCAGGTGGTGGATAAGGTCATCGAACACGAGTCTGTGGACTCCAGGCGCACTGGCGTGTTGTGATGTAAAGACATGGCTCCGGCATTGGACCGCCCAGATGTGGACCCGGGCTTCCTGGTACACGCTGAGTTATCCCGGCAAGTTCTTCCATCCCTCTGAGTTTCAGGATCTTCATCTGTAAAAGGTAAATAAAAAGTCTACAAGAGACTTCTGTTTCTAGCCAAGATGGAGACCATATTTACCCGCCCGAAGGAAGACAAAATACGTGAAGCAATGGTGTTCAGACACTGGCCACCGGGCAACAAAGGGCAGCGACCTCTGAGAGGTGGGATCTCTCAGATGAGGGGAGCCCTAAAATTGCCCCAGTTTGTAGGTTTGAAGACATTTCCCAGTGGTGGCACATGAAGGGGGAACCCACAGAGAGCCTGGGGGTCTTGAGAGTAGGGGGAACCAAGACCACCAGAGTTACGGGACAGGGTGCCTGGGAGGACCGAGAGAACACGCAGGGGAACTCGGGAGTCCTACAGAGGACATCCCTCAAGTACTCAGCAGACTACTGATCAGTGAGTACTGATCAGAACGGAGTGCTGATCGTGTGAGTAAGTAACTGAGGCAGGGAAAAAACACCCGGAAGATTAGAAATAAGAGTGCGCATGCGCCCCTAGAAGTGGGGAAACCAGGCCTAGATTGAGCGCCAGTCCAGTCCTGCCTGAATCTTAAAAGCAAGACCTGAAAGGATCAGCTATTTCCAAGTTACCTACATCCCAGAACAGATAAAAATATTTATTTTTTGGGGGAGGGGGGCTTGATCAGAAGGACGTGGGCCCCCTAAAATATTTCTAAAAATACAGAATTACCCAGCACTCAGCATGTTAAAACTCACGTCTAGCATCCAGTAAAAGATGAGCAGCTGTACGAAGGAGGAGGGAACTATGACCCACAGTGAAAAGAATGATCAATGAAACGGATTTAGAAATGACCCAGAAATGTAAATGACAGACAAGGACATTAAAATACTGGGTGTCATTTTACTCCATATGCTCCAAGAGTTAAGTAGAGACATAAAATGCATTTTAAAAATTCCTATCAAATTTCATTGTATTTTTAAACAAGCTAACTTTCAAGTATAAGAAAAATAAGAAAAATGACATCAAGGTACATCATAATCGATTTCCAAAAACCAGCCATGGAAAGAAAACCTTAAAATCAGTCATAGAAAAAAAATTATGTATAGAGGAACAAGATAAGGAGGACAGCAAATTTCTCACCAGAAAAATGCAAGCCACATCTTTCAAGTGCTGAACGAAAAAAGTCATCAAGCTAGAATCCTATACCCAGGGAAAGTTATCTTTCAAAAATGAAAGCAAAACAAAGTCTTTTTCAGAAATACAAAAGCTGAAAAAATTTATCACCAGAAAACGTGCACTATGAAAAAAAATATCAAAGGAGTCATTCTGGCAGAAAGAAAGAACACCAGATGGAAATACAAACCCACATGAAGGAATAAACAGCAGTGGAAATGGTAATTGTCTGGGTAATTATATCAGAATTTTTAACATTATTTAATGCCCCTAAAAGATCATCGATTGTTTAAAAAATAATGACAACGTAATAAGGAGTTTAAAACATATGACGAAGTAAAATGTAGGACAACAGTAGCATACGAATGGGGAAGGGAGAAAGGGAAGGACACTGCTGTAACTTATACTACAGGTGCAGTGAATGCATCACTTGAAATGATAAGTTATAGATGTATACTTTGAACTCTAATTTACCACTAAAATAAAACAGAGAGGAATTGTTGGTATGCCACAAAGAAGCTAAAATGGAATAAGAAAAGGATTTAATTCATTCAGAAGAAGGCAGGAAAAGAGAAAAAGGGGAAATGAACAACAGGTGGGTCAAACTGAAATCAAACAGCAAGATAACAGATTTGAAACTAACCGTATAAAGCATTACATACACACAACGTACATGGTCTAACTGTCCCAATTAAAAGGTAGAGAGCATCAAACCACCCCAGCTATATGCTGCCTCCAAGAAACTTACTTCAAACATCAATACACAATAAAGTTAAAAGGAAGGAAGAAGGTAATTGGTGCTGAGACTGATTGGAAGAAAGCTGAATTTCCTACACCGGTGATTTTCACCCGGCGTGCTGCGGCACACAAGTGTGCTGCAAGAGTTGTTTACAACATTTAATACCTGAATCAGGGGTACTGACCTCTGTTTCCTTAGCTTGTCAAAGAAAAATAAATAACAATAGCCAGCACAATAATAGCCATCCAGTGTGAATTACTGTATTTTTCAGATCATAAGACGCACCCAAGTTTTAGAGGAGGAAAATAGGAAAAGAGTTTTTGAATCAAAAAATGTGGTAAAATATTTAATAACATAAATAACACAATGTTTCACCAATGTAAATGTAAACAGAACTCAAAAACAACATTAACAACCATTATTCCTCCCAAATTTGGGGGTGGGGGGAGTGCATCTTATAGTTCAAAAAATACAGTAATCAAAATTATACCTATTTTTTTTCTGTCAGATGGGCAAAAATATATTTTTAATGTGCTGCAGAATTTTAGCCCTTAGTTGATGTGTGCCATGAGATGAAAAAGGTTGAAAATTGCTGACCTATGTTAATATCACACAAAGTAGATTTCAGAGGAAACATCAGAGAAAGTTACTTCAATAATGATAGAGCAATCAACTCATCAAGATGACATAATACTAAATATATATGTACCTAATAAAAGAGCTTCAAAAGATATGAATTAAAGATTGATAGAACTACAAGAACAAATAAATTCATGACGATAAAGATTTTGATGACCCATTCTTGATAATTCATGGAACAAGAAGAGAGAAAATGAGTAATAACATATATTTCCACATTCTTGTCAAATTTACATGGAATGTTAGGCCATATTCAGGGCCATTAAACAAGTCTTAATAAAGGTAAACAGGTTTTTATACAAAGGGTCCTCTCTGCCTGGAGTGAAATTAAAATACGTCAGTTTTTGAAAGATCAGTTGGAAATCGCCAAATATTTGGAAATGAAATAATATACTTTGAAATAACCCAGGAGTCAAAGTCGAAATCACAAGGGAAATTAGCAAGTATTTTGAACTGAATAAAAATGAAAACATATCAAATTGTGGATGATGCTGCTAAGTAGCACTGAAAAGGAATTTTTTTGCACTAATCTAAAACAGTAGAAGAGGAGAAAGTGCTGAAATCAATGATCTCTGACTTTACATTAAGAAAATAGAAAAAAAGAGTAAACTAAACACATAGTAGCAGAATAAAGGAAATGATACATATAAGAGTGGAAATCAGTGAAACAGAAAACAGAAATGCAACAGGGAAAATCAATAAAATTGATAAATTTCAAGTCAGATTGATCAGTAAAAAAGAAAGAGAAAACATAAATTACCAGGGAATAGGGCACCATAATAGATTGTATAGATATTAAAAGGATTGTAAGAGACTATTATTATATTCATTTCCTAGCTCTGCCGTAAGGAAGTACCGAAAACTGGATGACTTACACAGAGAGAAATTCATTCCCTCACAGTCCTGGGGGCCAGAAGTCCAAGATCAAGGTGTCAGCAGGGCCATTTTCCCTCGGAGACTGGGCATGATCCTTCTCTGTCCTTTCCTAGCTCCCTGTGGTGGCCAGACGTCCTGGGTGCTCCTTGGCCTGCAGTTTTACCACTTTAGTCTCTGCCTCTATCATCACAAGGCTTTTTCCCTGTGTCTCTGGGTCCAAATTCCTCTTTCTTCTAAGGACACTTGTTATAGTACATTTAGGGCTGACCCTAATTCAGTATGACCTCATCTTTATTAATCATTTCTGCAAGGGTCCCATTTCCAAATAACACAGCATTCTGAAATTCCAGTGGACATGGATTTGGGGGGAATGTTATTCAACCCAGCACAATTATGAACAATCTTATGCCAATAAATTCAACAACTTAGATGAGATGATAAAATTTCTTAAAAGGCACAAAGTACAAAATTTCACTAAAGAAGAAATATATAACCTGGTCAACTATATATATATATATATAGTTGTGTGTGTGTGTATATATATATATAGTTGTGTGTGTGTATATATATATAGAAAATTAAACTATATATATAGTTTAAACTATATATATTAAACTATATATATTAAAATTCAACTATATATATATAAATAAAATTAAAGTTGCATTTTAAAACTTTCTCTAAAGAAAATAAAACAAAACAAAAAATCCCTCCAGGACCAGATGGCTTCACTGGTGAACCCTACCAAACAGTTAAGGAAAAAATTATACTAATTTTATAAACTCTTTCACAGTCCCAATTCAATTTCAATATGAATTGAAAGGGAATGAATTCCTTCTCCTTTAATTTATAAAACTAGTCCCAATACCAAGCTCTAATACCAAAACTGGACAAAGAAAACACAGAAAAATATCTCATAAATATAGATGCAAATTTCTCAAGAAAATTTTTGTTAACTGAATCCAAAATATCTAGAAATATTCATCATGATCAAGAGAGAATTATACCAGGAATGTAAAGCTGGTTTAACATTCAAAAACCAGCCAATGCAATTCACCATGCTAGCAAATTAAAAAAAAATCTTTTAATAGATATGTAAAATCATTTTCCAAAATCCAATGTTCATTCCCAGTAAAAACCCTCAGCAGACTAGGAACAGGAGGTATGGTCTGAACCTGATTAGAGGCATCAGTAAAGGGAACTCTACAGTTAACCTCATGTAATGGTGAGACACTGAATGTTTTCCCACTAAGATCAGGAATAAGGTGAGAATTTCTGCTCTCACCACTTTTCATCATGGTGTAGGGGTGCTAGCCAATGCAATCAGTCAAGAAAAAGAAATGAAAACCATCCCAATCTGAAAGAAAGACTTAAAATTCTTTTTATTCACAGAGGGATGACATGATCATCTACATATATATGATACAATCTATCAAACAAAGAAGACAAAAAAACTACTAGAACCAGGAAGAGAGTTTAGCAAGGACACAAGGCAGAAGGTCAACTTACAAAAATTAATTGTATTTCTAAGTGCTAGCAATGATGAAAATAGACATTTAAAAACAACATTTACAATAATACAAAGATACAAAATGCCTAGAAGTAAATCTGACTAAAGAAATGTAAAACATGTACATTAAAAACTGTAAAATATTGCTGAGAGAAATTAAAGAAGAAATAAATAGAGAGATACAGATACCTGTGTTCATGGGTTGGAAGAATTAACACGAGATGTCCCTTTTCCCCAAATAGGTATATAGAAGTAATCCCTAACAGAATCTAAGCACACTTTTTTTCTTCAGAAACTTCAAGCTAATTCTAAAATTCATGCGGAAATGTCAAGGATCTGATATAGCCCAAGCAAATAGAACAAAGTTGGTTGGTGTGCAGATGGACAAATAAATCAATGAAACAAAATAGAGAATCCAGAAATAGGATCACACATGTGGTAAACTGATTCTTGATCAAAGTATAATGGCAATTCAGTCCTTTTGACAAACAGTGCCAGAACAATGGATATCTATATGCCAAAAAACAACAACCACCAATCTCAACCCATATTTCATGCTACATATAAAATTAATTCAAAATGCTCAAGTGCTTCATAACCATAAATGTGAAACCTGTAACAATAAAAAAAATGTGGAAGACAATAAAGGAGAAATCCTTTAATGCCTTGGGTTAGGCAAAGATATTTTAGACGAGACACCAACATCACAATACATAAAAGAACAAATTGCACTTCCTCAAAATGAACAACTTCTGTTCTTCAGTCGACACTGGTAAGAGAACAAGAAGACAGTCATAGACTGGAGGAAAATACGTGTAAGTCATATGTGTGATAAAGGACTAGCATCCAGAATATACTAAGAATTCTCAAAACTCGATAATCAGAAGACAAAGAACCTATGTCTTCAAAGTGGGCAAAAGAGTTTGATAGATCCTCGCCAAAGAAGACACACCTGCGGTGAAGTGACAAGTGGCTCCTCGTCATCAGGAGCCAGGACAACAGTGAGACTGAGACCCCCCACTGGCACGGTTGGGGGGGCTGCACCAAGCATTGGTGAAGATGGGCAGGGGCTGGAACTCTCTTCCCAGCTACTGGAAATGTAAAGGCATCTGATTTGGAAGAGAATTTCCCAGTTTCTTAAAATATTCAGCATACACTTATCAAGTAATAAGTGTATTCATTCAAGAGAAACGCACGTTTTCATACACAGGTGTGTGTGAACAAAGCTTCTTCCCAGCTTTGTTCATAATAGCCCCACACTGGAAACGACCCAAATGCCTATTAACAGCTGAAAGGCAAGTTGAGTAATTGACTACTTGTCAGCAGTTAAAAGGGATAAAGTATGATTCCAGTTCTGTAAAATTTTAGAAGATGCAAACTGAGGCGTAGGGACAGAATGCAGACCAGTGGGTGCCTGGGGCAGGGCGGAAGTGGCAGGAAGACACGTGGGGCTGGTGGATGTGCTCACTACCTGATCACCGCAATGTTATGTGTTTACATAGGTTGAAACATTAAATAATGAGTTCTATATGTGCAGTTTGTTTTGTCAATTATATATCAATTAAACTACTTGTAAAGTCTCAGAACCTCAACCACAGGGTTATTATGAGCAATAATAATCCTGAGCAAAAATAAATGAGATTTTATATATATTAAAATATACAATATATATTTCATATACATAAAATTTCCAGAGCATAAATATTTTTAAATGCTAGTTTTTATGTCCATAGACAGTCGATGTTGGTTTCTTTCCTCCATCCTTTTATTTATTTACCTATATTTTGGAGGAGATGTAACCTACATAACAGAAAATTAAATAGATATTAAGTGTAGAGGTTCCTACATTTTTGCATGTTTCCAGAATCCCCCAAAGTTCCCTCATTTCCCCTCCTCGTTAACACTCCCCCAATGCCTCTATTATCCCTCCCTCTATCACCACAGATCAGCTTTGCCTGTTCCTGAGCTTCAGATGCGTGGAGTCACAGCGCGCACGGAGTCAACATTGCTTCCCTCAACGCTGTGGCCGTGAGGCCCACCCATGCCTTTGCATACACTCGCGGCTAAATCTATTTCCACGTTTTATCACCTTCCACTGTATAAATACATGACAGTTCCTTTATCTATTCTACCACCGGTGGACACTTTTCCAGGTTGTGGCTGTCGCGCTGATGTGAGTGATGTCTCCTCCTGTCTTGGAGGACTGGAGCTTCTGCATCTGATTGACAAGCCTGGCCCCCACTCCCACCCTAGTTGCATAGGAAGCTGAGAAAGCAAGGAGCTCAGACGTTCAATTTCATTAGCAGGAAGGTGGGCTCTGTTTCCCACCAAGACTCATTCCGTGGGGAGTTCCCCAAATCCGGGAAGGGGGCTCAGATGCTGGGCAGCCTGAAAGAAGGGCCAGTGTCCCCCGTTCATTCCTTGGTGGCTTAGGACAGCAGAGGTTATAAGAAGCAATCGTTGGAAGAAACCACACCCTCCTACCAATCTGCCTACTTCGCCCCCTGCCCAAAATAAAAGTCAGCAAATTGAAATCTTGAACTTTTCCAAATACATTTGTTGAAGCATTGTCTAAATTTGCATTCCACGGGTTTCACGTCAACCAGAGCTCTATGAAAAAGATAAAGTCCCAGACTCCGATAAGTTCGGGATGAATGCATTTTATATTCCCCCGCTATTAGAGATGCTCAACCTATGTTTGCAAATTAGGGATTCCGAAAAGTCCCAGGAGTGTGACTATTTTATCCTCATTTCAAGTGACAGCTGTTGCTTTCTGTGGAGTCTGTGTGTCTGAGAATGTGCTTAGGAAATGGTCCTCCTGTGACCCTGGAAAGCTCTCCCAGGTCCTCCTTCTGATTCTCCCTCCAAATGTGACCTAGCCCGGCCACCTCGCCACCGGCAGCGCAGAAGGCAGCCGTGTGTCAGGGGACGAGACACGAGGAAATGCTTTTGCCACAGCACATGCTCAGTGGCATCTGAAATTCTCCCTCCAAGAGTTGGTCAGCTTTAACAAGCACAGCTTTCACTCTGGGGTCTTGTCATAAAAGTTGACATTTTTGACTGCATAACAAACGAAATCTCAGCCCCTTAGTGTGGAGACACTGCAGCAGGAAGAGAGGGAGAGAACCGAGAGAGAAGAGATTTGGAGAGAGGGGTGTGGGGGGCACAGTGCTCTCCCCAGGCAGACACAGGGGCTGTGACAAAGAGGAGATATGTCCATCCCTTGGACAAGGGTGCCGGTGTGTGAGGTCATGTCTGGCGAGTATCAGACCTGAGGTGGCCCAAGGAGAAGCAGGGGGGACGTCACCCCTGCCTAGGGACTTCCTGGGGCGACGCTCAAGACCGAGTCTGGTTGGAGGTGCCTTTAATGTCAACCTCGTGACACTAAAGTCTCAGGGTGTGGGCTCACCCCGGCCCCTTCCAAGACTGGGCATGATTTCATCAACCTCTGTAGTGCATTTTTCTTACAGAAGAGACATCCACTTTGGATGCAACCCTCTCTGGGCTCAAGTCTCTGACTTTTGTGTTCACATCCATTGAAGCAAAGGGCTGTGTGTTTGAGCATGTGTGTGTGTGTGTTTGTGTAGCATGTGCATTTGCATGTGTGTGCCAAGAATGCTAGAGGATTCTGTTTTCATTGCAATTGCATACATTTTCACTGAAACCGCACATTCTCAGGACTTCACACTGTTCTGAAGGGATTTTCTTCCAACTCAGGAACGTCCAGCCACGTGGCCCTTCCCCGTGGCCCACTTCCCCGTGGCCCACTTCCCCAGAGCAGCGCAGACTCACCTCGGTCCTCTGAGAATGGCTCCGGACATAATTACTGCACCTTACTCTCAGCTCCCTGCACATTTTTCTCTCTCCTGTTAACTCCACGGGTATGACTCCAGCAGCCGGTGGGGTCGCAAAGGGAGCAGGATCCTTGGTATGGTCACATTCTGACCACGGGTTTATCACATCAGGGAACCAGAGAGCCTGCCGCCCGCAGCCCTCGTCCTGGTGCAAGTGCCTACGTGGAAGGGGCCCCGCAGAGCAAGGCCAATGGCGTGAGTGCCCCACGGGCCCACAGTCTGGTTCCCACCTCATCTGGGGGCAGCATTTCAAACACCTTCTCCCCAGCAAGAGTCCCTGGCAGTGATGGTCCGCTGGCATGGGCTTCCTCCCAGGTGATCTTCTAGCAAAGTGCAGTGTGTTTGGAGAGCTGCCCGGGGCATTTCAGAGGGTAAATTGAAGTGCACTGCTGTTGGAAGGGCCCTCTGCAGCTGCCGTCACTAGGGTCCTGGAGGCATGCGGTGGGCAAAGCCACGGTCAGCTCAGGTCTTGCTCTGGCCTCATGGCTCATGTTGACGGACTCTTGGATGACTCCGTTGGCCGGGGGTGACGAGAACAAACAGCCCTGCTCACCTGTCCAGTTCCTCACCCTGAGGGACTGGAAGATGTGGCAGCTATGAAAGGAAGAGTGTGCCCAAAGTGTCTCCAATCTGGGGCACTGCTTCCCGGGTGGGGATTTATGGAGAGGGGCAAAGAGGGCAAGTGGGGCTCTGGGAGGACAGGGGTGGGGACAGAGGGGCTGGGCTTCTGTCATGGACTCCTTGTCTCTGCCTACTACCCAGAAGGATTAGAAGTGGCCTCCACCACAATGTGGCAGGTCCTGCAAAACCAAGGGAGTGCACACTTAGCTCGTATAACAAAGTGAAGGGTGGGGAAGAGGGAGAGAATTATAATGACATCCAAAAATCGGCCACAGGGAAAGCTACCAAACCAGCTCTGAGCTTGTAGCGATTCTAGCAGAGGGAAGCATCACATGTCACGTAACTTTCATCGTTTCACAGGACACCTCGGGAGCAAGGGACGCAGCTGACCCCCAGCGACTAGCCCGGCGCCTGGCTCATCACAGGCATCTCCCGGCGTGTGCGCTGATTGGAAGAAGGCGCCAGGAAGCCCGCAGGTTTTGCTTACGGGGAGTCTGCCAAACTGCCTTTTACAGCTGGCAAACCAAGCAACGTCTGGAACCCTTTTTTTAAGAGAACAGCTTGTAAAATTTTAACTTGTATGATTTCTTTTGTTCGCTTGAGAGAAAGTTACCAAATAGAACATAGAAAAAGAAGAGTGTACAAAACATACGTGGGCCATTTAAATACCAAACATAAAGCACGTACTCTGGTAACACCAGCCAGGTGAAGAAACAGACCATTACCACCACAGTATCCCCTCCTCCAGCGGCAATTCACTGCTGTACTCTCTCTTTGTAGTTTTACCACCTACGTGCTTAAAACCAAAAATGCAGAGTCCTGTTTGGCCTGTTTTTGAATGAATGGAATTACATCGATGTATGAGTTCTGTGTCTTTCTCTCTCTCTCTCCTTCCTTCCTTCCTTCCATAGAAAGAGAGGGAGAAAGGGAGGGAGGGAGGGAAAGTGAGAGGGATACATTTATGTGAGAGAGAACTATCGGTTGCTTCCTGTACACACCCCCACGGGGAACAAACCTGCAACTTTGGGTGCAGGGCACGGCGCTCCAACCAACCGAGCCAGCCTCAGAGTGATGTGTTCTCATTCTTTTGCTCAGTAAAACGTTCGGGAAACGCTGCACGTTTTCGCAGCTGCAGGTCGGTCCTGCGGTGGCTGCGTTGTTGTATAAACCACACTCCATCCGTATTTCCTCCTGTCCATGGATGTGTGGTTTTGTTCCAGCCTTTGGCACCCTGCCTGGGGTTTCAAGCCCACCCTGAGCTCTCCCTTCTGGCTGACCCTGGCTCAGGCTGTCCTGGCCGCCGGGTGCTGGCACGTGGAAAACATGCTCCGCTTCTGCCCGGCAGCTCCTGGCTCTGTCTTCAAGCCCGTCCCCCTCAGTCTTTGCACTCGGTACCCGTGACGGTCCTGTGACTCATGCCTAGGGCTGCCTCGGTAGCTCAGACACTTCATCAGCTTTGACTCAAGTTTTACTCCATTTCTTCTTCCTGGAATCCGCCTCTGCTCTGTTTTCCGGCTCCCGGGCTGATGCCGTTCAGCCCACCCTACGATGGTGGCCAGGCCCGGCTTCCCGTAACTGAGACGGGGAATTGGAACACGGCACCTGCCACAGTCCTTTCCCCAGCCCCCACTCTCTGCCCTGGCTCCTCAGATGGGATCAAACAGGCTGATGGGTTCTGAGGACATGAACTCCGCCTTTACAGCCAACCGACAAAAGGACCCATTGGCCAGCTTCAATAAATTCCAAAGTCAATGGATATAAATGTAAAACTCACGATTTCATGCAGCCACCTCTTAATTATTCCAAGTAACAAATACTGTTTTATCTCCCACCAAACTTAAGCAGTGAAGGAAATTAGGTCCATCAATCCAATTAACTGACTTTATTGTGCATTTAGTATGTCCCAGACACCCTTGTGAAGTGCTTTGAATTTAAAAAGAAGAGGAAGGAAGAAACAAAAGGTGAGCAGAGCGGGTTTTAAATGGCCGTCAGCCCCTGCGCTCTAAGCACGTCACTAGAACTTACATCTGGAATATTCCTGCAAGGCACCTTGTTGCTCCTGCAAAGGCGTGGCGTGGGGGTGGGGGGTTGGCAGAGGTCCAGGACTGGTCACGCGTTCTACCAAGAAGCCATCGTCTTTGTAGGAGGGAAGCACCCTCACGGGAAGAGATTCGGTGTCTGCAGCGTCTTGGGGGGCGGGCAGGGGGAGGGTTTAGAGGGGACTGGAGCGAATCCTGGAAGCACGGCTCCCAGCCAGCGTCAAGAAGATTGATGGCCAGCCCCGGCCAGTGTGACTCAGTGGACTGAGCGCCAGCCTGGGAAACGAAAGGTCACTGGTTTGATTCCCGGTCAGGGCACATGCCTGGGTTGCGGGCCAGGTACCCAGTTGGGGGCGTGTGAAAGGCAGCCAATCCATGTTTCTCTCCCTCTCTTTCTCTCTTTCTTCCCCTCTCTCTAAAAATAAATAAAAATAAAGTCTTTAAAAAAAGAAGATTGTTGGCCAGAGGAAAACCCCACCCAGAGACAAAATGTCTCCCTGAGACTAAGGGAGGTGGGAGGATTTCGGGAGCATCACTGTGGGATCTCACGAGGCTTGTTTTCTGTAGCTTTCTGTTCTTAGGTTGTTATTAACCCAATGTCAACTTCAACCTTTAATAAAGTGTCATTAGTCACTGTGGCTTCCTGTTGGCTGGACATCAAATGTTGGGGGTCAGGGGCCTGGAGGGACAAGTGACAGGGCAGCAGGTCCACTAGCACAGACACACCCAGAGCAGTGGGAGGAGCAAGAGGAAGAGACTTGTGGGAGACACAGAGCGTTTGGGGGGCCCCGCCTCCCTCCATACACAAGCAAGGGGCTTGGGTTCCGGCCATTTGACTTGAGTCTTGTGGGCTGAGCAGCAATGAATACGACGGAGCTCCTTGGGCGCTGAGAGTCCTGGCAGAGAAACCATTCTGCATACCGATGAGCAGAGCCCCCTGTGCTGGGGCAGGATGCTGAGCACCTGGAGCAAGGTGGCCGGTGCACCTGGGAAGGCCTCCTGGAGGGGGCAAGGTGGGGCAGGTCATAGGCAGGGGTGATCGGGGGACAGCAGCAGCAGGAGAGAGGGGAAGGCCAGCATGTAAGTGCTGAGTTAGCCGTCCCTTCATTTCCCAGCGTCTGCGCTCTGGCTTCTCTTGCCACCTGTGGCTCTGTGGCATCCAGGGGTGCTTTTCGGAGGATGGGCACCGGGAACGTAACTGTGCCCACATCGGCACCAAGTGGATGGCTCTGGCAGGAAGCTGAAGGGTGCAAGAAGCCAACATCTTCGTTCATGAGACGTTCCTGGATCAGCAATAGAGCCGTATGTCTGTCTACCCCTGACCTCGATGACCGTGTGGCTGTCTGTGCTCCCCGAGTTCCATGGCGTGGTGCTGGCGACGCGGTTGGCCACTCCACAATGCTCCTTTCCTGGCTGGAGTTTACTCCCTTCCAGGGGCTTCCCAGAGGATGCCCCTTCGGGTACCTGCTGGAGGGCTGCTGACCCAGCTGTGACGGAATTGGCAACCAGGGCTCAAAACCGCCGTGTCTTCTGGGCCATTACTCAACAGTGCTGGTGGCTGCTGGTGGCCGCTGCTGGAGGCTGCTCCTCCTCCACCACCTGGTAAACGATTTCCAGCTGCCGCAATAGCTCGGGTTTCCACTGCTTGCTGAAAGACCAGGTTTCCTCTTCCCTGTGGCAAGGCCACGTGTGATTGAGGCACTTTCGAAAGGACAGGACAGTGAAATCCATTCTTCAGGGACTTTATACTTTGCAAGAAAACAAATAGAAGCCCTTTAAGTTGACAATCCACTTTGTGCTGTGATAGGAAGTTGGAGCCTTAATTCCTGCATAAGCTCTGTTAGAAAACTGTGTTTTCATTCGGGAGGGGTCAACTCACCTTTCTTTGACTTAATTTTTCCATTTATAAACTAGAGATAAAGGTGTAGTTCCCAGTCTCTCTTTTCCTAAAAGGGTGTTAAAATCCAAACTTTTGGCCAACGTCACGTGTTTCGATGTACACATTTCTGACAATGGTGTCATGACTCCTAGATGCTGACTAATGTCCATCTGTGACTGTTTGCTGTCTCCTGCTGTCCACGTTGTCCCCTCCAAGCTCTGCCCGCCTTCTCGGCACCACCTTCCACTGCCCGCTGGCCTTCTCTCCCGGGACCCCAGCTGCACCCACCCTGGGCCCTGCATCTGCTTCCCAACCAGCCACCTCCTGCAGTGGTTTGTCTTCCACCCACCTGTGACTACTGCCAGAGTCTTTAGGACATCCTCCTGAAATGTCCTTCTTGACATTCTCCTCCACACAGGTTGAGGTGATTCCGCCCCCACCCAGGGGACATTTGGCAGTGCCCGGAGAGACACATCTGTGGATGTCACAACCAGGGTGGGGGATGCTACAGACCAGGGATGCAGCTACACCTCCTACAATGCCTCCTCTGGCTCACAGTGACAAGAGTGCCAAAGTCAGGAAACTCTGCCCTACACACACACACACACACACACACACACACACACATACACACACAACCCTGCTGTGGCTTCCTAGAACCTAAAAAGAAAGTCCAAACTTAACCTGGATTCAAGGCCCAGCACAATCAGACCTTTATACCTCTCCCACCTCGTCTTCCTTTAGCTCCCAGCTTCCATCCCTTCAGTGTGAGACCTTTCAGTTCTTAAGTCTTTCCAAGCTCACGCAGAGATCCCCTGCCTCTGAGAGTGTGTAGCCCTATTGGCCTGTTAACCTTTCTTCATGGGACATCTCTTCCTGGGGCCCAGGAACACTAGTGCCACCTAGCCCTCGGGGGCACCACAGTGAATGTCAGTGGGTGCCAAGGAAGAAATTTCTGGAAAGAGGATGAGCTCTCTGGACAGACGTGTGACTCAGATCCTGGGCACTAGGGCACAGAAGAGGTCGTCCACTCCCAGCAGCCCTTGGCCCTGCAACAATGGGACTGCCAGCTCCTCAGACCTGGACACCCCAGTGCCACTGTCTTTGTCATCTGAAACTAGTCGAGCCTGGAGGCTGTGGGACACTCTGGGCAGATGGGAGTTCCCAGCACTCTGGGCAGAGGAGCGCTCATGACAAATTTCTGTTTTGGGTGGGAGCCGACCAATCTGATGCCTACTCCTTCCTCTGCACGCTGCATTTCATAGAATGGTAGACTGTGGAGGTCGGTCTGGAGAGAGCCCCTGTTTTACATGCCCACCAGGAAGCTCTTTGAAGTAGAAAGAAGGCGGATCATTTAACCCGAGGTCCTGCTCTAGGACATTCCATCAACAGTGTCATCCTCCTTGTTAACATCATCATTGTCGTTACATAAATCGTAATACAATCTTTCATGATGCACTGAAGAATGAGGTGCCATCCAATCAAACAACCTGCGTCTCCTTAAAGTTTATAATCCAGGGTGCACATGGATGCTTAGGACATGCAGAGGCAGAAAGGACTTAGTATGAGAAAAAAACAAGCCTAGAGTAAGGAAGGAATGCGTGTGGGTAGCCAATCAACAAGCACTTTATTGAGTGTGGACAGACGACTTCACGGCCAGGTTGGGGCCCAAAAGAGAAATGAGATTTGACAATTAAGAAATGCCACTGATCTTTTAAAAATATATATCAAAACATATCCTCAAATTGACTGTTACTTTTCAAAATAGTCACCTTAAATGAATTCCAACATTACTGATCTTGTTTTAAGTGCTTGTAGGTTGCCCCTTTTAGAACTTCTTTTAAAGGCAATTTTTATCATCTATATGATTCTAAACCTTAGCATTATCTGGATTCGTCGCTTATATTAGGCATCTCAGATATCCAGATAACTTGGCAGCTTCCAAAAATCAAAGCAAAAGTTAAAGGAAGATTTTTGCTGTACTGTTTTGCAATGTTTTTGGATGTCAGCCACAGAGAGCCCCACTTATAGTGGCTTAAGCACACGCAGGTTGATGTTGCTAAATGACAGCTCTGGCTGTAGGTAGTCACTGTATACACAGTCATCAGTGATTCCAGAACCAGATTCTCTTAGCCCTTTCCTCATGGTGGCCAGAGGGCTGGTGATGCCCCAGGCATCACGTCTGTGTTCCAGGAAGGAAGAAGAAGAGACCAGATCAGCTGCATAAACCTACTTTTAGCAGAAACATAGTGACTTCCCCAGAATAGCCCCCAAAATAATTCTGCATAGATTTTGCCGGCCAGAAGCATGGCATCGATAGCCTGCCTGATGCACACTGGCAGAGAAGGGAGGACTGAGAAAGCTGCTGTGTAGCTGCTGACAGGGTCACAGTGCCGTAATGCCCCTGAGAATGGGCACAACTGGGCCGGAAGTTCCTAAAGGAGGCCCTTGGGCATTTACAACGTAGACTTTAGATTTGCATTTTATTTTATTGGAAGTTGGTTTGCCAGAAGACTGGCAAATCAGAATTAAATATGTACATACAGCACCGTAGATGTCCTAATACACTTGAAGGGTGATTTTCATCAGGCTGTTGTGTGACTTGAGTCACTTCTCTCCTCTCAGGGACACTAGAGGGTTCGCCTCGCAAACCAGAATGTTCGTGCAGGTCCATCAAAGCCCTTCTCCCAAAGGCAGTGAGAGCAGGGGAGGGTGCCGGGGTCTCCTGCCTGTGCCTTTGCTTTATTTCCTGTTGTCGCTGTTTGGGTTACATTATAAAAGTCAGAGAGGACCAAGTCCTAGTCTGCGGGAACAATAGCCTGTGGCAGAAGTAATGGCGAGTCATGTCCGATGCTGGGTTATCACAACCCGGGGCTTCCATCTTGGGTGCTCCCTCACCCCCACTCCCTCGCTCCCATCTCTTGATCTGAGGGAAACGAGTGACTGTGTGTGGACAGCCCTGCGGGGAGGTCCCGGTGCCGGGGAACTGAGACTTCCAGGGGGCGTCATGACTGAGACCTGCAGCCCTGACGTGCGTGGACATGGCAGCAGACCCTCCGGCCCCAGCTGGGCCTTGGATGGTGGACACCTGGCCAACAGCTTGACAACAACCTCGTGGGAAACCCTGAGCCCACTCTGCCCAGCTGAGCTGCTCTCAGATTCCAGGCCCTCTGAAAGTATAGTAGATAATAAATGTATCTTGTTTAAAGGTGCAAAGTTTTGGGGTCATTCTTTACAGTAATACAGAGCTATGCATAACTATAAAGGAGAAAAATCACCATATAATTATTTTCGTTAGAGGCAGAGGAAGCATGTGATCATATTCAGCACACGCTTATAATTTTTTTATAAAAACCCTCTCAGTCAACTAGGAGAGAAGCAAATGTTTTTATCTACTAAAGACAGCCCACCACAAAAAAGATCTAAAAAGTTATCATATTTAAGGGTGAAATGTTAAAACCTTTTCTGCAGAAGTGAAAAATATGAGACAAGGATGCTTGCTATTATCATTTTTACTGAGCATTTATCAGAGCTCCTAGCCAGCAAAGTAAAGAAAGAAAAAGAAATAAAAGGAATAAGATACATGGAAAGAAATTAAACTGTCGTTATTTGCTGATGAAATGATTGTGTTCGGAGTAAATCCAAAAGAATCTAGAAATAAACTACTAGAATTAATAAGTGAATTTAGCAAGGTTCCTGGATGAAATATTAATAAAAATTCAGTTGTGTTTCTTTGTGTTATTACAAGTAAAAAAAGAAATGTAAAATTAATAACATCTACAACATCATTTAAAGAAATCAAATCCTTAAAAATAAATCTAACAAAAAGTGTGGAAGACCTCTCCAATAATTGAAAAACATTTTTAGAAGAATTTAAAGAAAACATGCATATGAACATAAACGTTTATAGATTTGAAGATAGATGTCAATTGTCCACAAATATATACATTCAACACACTCTGATTAAAATTCCAGCAGGTATTTTTGGGAGGCTTGATAGGTTAATGATAAAAATGCATATTGAAATGCAAAGGTTAATGAATAGGCAAGACAGTCTTCAAGAAAGAACAAAGTTGAAGAACTTGACCACCAGACATAGACTTATTATAAAGCTTAGTACTTAAGACCGTGTGTTAATAATGAGAGGACAGACAAATGGACCAATGGGACAGGACAAAATGCGTGGAGGGAAGCCACATATACATCGACACTTGATTTGTAACAAAGGGAATACTACAGAACAGTGTAGAAAGGACAGTTTTTCAATAAATAATAGCAGGTCAATTGGGGACCCATATGGAGATACGTGGACATTGACCCTTACCATAAATGACACAAAATCGGTTTCAGGTGGGTTTTAGATATAAATGTGAAAGGTAAACCAATAAATTTTCTGGAACAACATTGCCCAGTAAAAATATACTGCAAGCCACATAAATAATTATAAATATTCTGGTAGCGACTTTTTAAAGAAGTAATAAGAAACAGATTAAATCCATTTTAATTATATATTTTATTCAACTCAATATATCTAAAATAGCACTTCAACATTTAACCAATAGAAAAGTTACTAAATAAAGATTTAACATTATCCTACTCACATTTTCTTTTATTTTAATTTAATTGCTGTTCAAGTACAGTTTTCTGTCTTTTACTCCCATCCCAGCCAACCCCCCCCAGCCCTCCCCACCTCCCTCCCATTTCCACCCTCCTAGTTTTTGTCCATGTGTCCTTTATACTTGTTCCTGTAAACCCTTCCCCTTTTCCCCTGAAATTCCCTCCCCTCTCCCCTACAGTTTCTTTGAAATTTAATATATATTTCATACTTGCACCCCATGTTGGTTTTGACTAGCCATACTTCAAATGCTTAATTGCCCTATGTGGCTAGCAGCTGCCACATCGGACAGCAGTCCTAGACTATAATGAAATAATAGTCTCATCATACTTCAGCAGGCAGAGATTTCTCAAACAAAGCATGCACACAGAATTTCAGTATCAATGGCACTAAATTGAAATGAAAAGGGAGGCTGATTTATCAACATGTATTTCGAGTACAATGTAAAGGATCCTTAATAGCCAACCTGGGCTGCTTAACAAGTTTCATGGCCAGAGTAGCTTAAATAACAAACATTTATTCCACACAGTTCTGGAGCCTGGAAAGTCCAAGGTCAAGGTGCAGGCAGATTTGGTGTCTGGTGAGAACTCTTCCTGGTTAGTGGACAGCTGCCTTCTTGCAGTATCCTAACATAGCAAGGAGACAGATGGAGGGAGGGAGGGAGAGAGGGGGAGGGAGGAGAGGGAGGGAGACGGAGGGGGAGGGAGGGGGAGAGGAAGAGGGGGAGAGAGAGAAAGCGAGCGTGCCTTAGATTTTTGGTCTCTTTTTATAAGGGAACTGAGCCCATCATGACCACATCTGAATTTAATCACCTCCTAAATGCCTCACTTCCAAATACGATCACATTGGGGGTTAGGGTCTCAACATACGACTTTGGGGGGAATACCAACATTCAGTCCACAACAGAGACTGTAAAATTGGAAAAAGGTGGGTGAGCAGTGAGCGTGAAGCTTTCTCACTGTTTCTGTAATTGGGATCTCAGGTAGAAACACAAAGGCCAGCGAGAAAACTTCTAGACCATGCACAGCAGCATTACGCACAATAGCAAACACTGGAAACAACGCAAATGCCCACTGACGGCAGAGGGGGCGGGTCTGTTGTGGTTGGGTCAGCAGTGAGAAACACCAGTGCACAGCTACCAGCAACAGCATGGACGCATCTCAGCACAATGCTGAGCAAACGGGCTACACACACAAGAGTATGTTCAGCATGATTCCGTTACTATCGAGTTGCAAGCACAGGAAGCACAGGCCGATCTAACCATCTGGAGGGGAGGGGGGCTGTGATTGGAAAGGACATGGGAGCATCCGGGGGCTAGCGTGTTGATTTCTCATCGAGGGCAGAGGTTACATGGGTGTGTTCAGATTGTGATAACTCATTGAGCTGGCCACTCTGGATGTGCATTTTTGAATGTGCGCTTATTGTGAATACTTCATATCTAGACTTGTCCTGGGAGGATCTCTTTAAAAGCAAGGCCTGATTTACCTAAAGTCAGGAACTAGTCTGAGTGAGCAACGGGGGCTCTAACATTTGGAACTTGTTAAACCAGAATAATACCCATCGGTAACCGCAGCAGCGCCTACAGCCTCACAGTGACTCAGTCTGTCAGCAAATGTTTGTTAAACACTATCCCACAGCCCGTTCCCATGATCCTCGGGTCCGGGCAGCGGTCAGGCAGCGATCTAGCCAAGCAGCCGTGTAGAGTTGCAGCTGCTAAGGCCATACATGAAGTCCTAAGCCTCTCCTAATACCCCTTCGGGAATTTTCTCACCCTGGCCCTCCACCTTGGAATGCACTGTGGGGTAAGGGTGAGTGTCTGGGGGGAAGGAAGAACTTTAGCAAGACATCTGGAGCAGAGGTCGGAGGCTGGAGAAGCAATCTTGTAAGATTCCAGATAGTAAAGAGAGTCGTTTATACGACAGAGTTTCAGGCTGGCATGGGTTTCTTCCTTTGCCTGGAGACCAGAGTGTAGTCATCGAGCACCTATAGACAGCGAAGAGAAAAAACTTGCCAAGAATCCTCTTCTCAGCCAAGAATGCTCTGGTCAGTGTGCAAGAAATACACTAGGAGATTTGCAAGAATTTTGAGTATGTATCATTCACACCTAGGGCGGCCAAGTGCACAAACCCACGTATATTCGGTCCAGTAAAAAGCAAATCAGAATAAATGCTTCAATTTTGGAAATAGGAAGGCAAAAGCAAATAAGATAGGCCAAGGTGCATCTTTTCTAATTTGACCACAATAGAATCCTTAAATTAAAAAAGAGTAGAATTTTTGCAAGCCATTGTATCCGGCCTCAAGCTAATAAAGCTAGAAGAAAAAAAATAAGAATAAGAAGGATGCAAAAAAAAATCTTCACTCCTAAAATGAAGAACACAGGCACGGATCAAAGTGGAAATGAAACGGTGAAGTTGTAAGTGGCTGGAAAAGCAACGTCAAGGAGTACAGTGTCTTCCAACCTGTGTGCATAGCCAAAGCTAATTATGACTTTGAATGCCTTCTTTTTGAAAGAAAGAAAAGAAATCTAAAAATGGATGCTGTATTTATCTATAAAAAGGAGAAAAAAGTAGAGCAAAGTAATCCAAAACAGCAAGAAGGAACTAAATTAAAACATTCTTTTTTGAAAAGAAAGTTGAATAATTCCCAAAGCTGGTCTCTGAAAAGACCAACAAATGTCTAATTCTCATGAACCTAATTACGGAAGGATGGGAGGGAGAGAGGGAGAAGGGGAAAAAGCAAATAAAGAATTTTAATACACATTGGCAACAAGTTTCAGCCTTTGGGGGACATGAATGCTTTCTGATGAAGTATACACTAACGAAATTGAGGAAGAAGAAATGGAGAAGTTGAATTGACCCCTTACCACAGTAGAGATGGGAAAGCTGAACAAAGACCTACCACTAAAATAGTTACTGGGAGCAAATGGCTTTAGAGTTTGATCCTACGCAACCTTTAAAAAACAGATAATTCAGCCCTGGCTGGCGTAGCTCAGTGAGTTGAACGCGGGCTGTGAACCAAAGTGTCGCTGGTTCGATTCCCAGTCAGGGCACATGCCTGGGTTGCAGACCATATTTCCAGTGTGGGCCACATGAGAGGCCACCACACAGTGATGTTTCTCTCTCTCTTTCTCCCTCCCATCCTCTCTAAAAATAAATAAATAAATAAATCTTTTAAAAAAATAAAAATACAAAATAAAAAACAGATAATTCCAATAAAAGTTACATTATTCCAAGCTATAGAAAAATATTAAAGATCCCCTAATTTAGTTTATCCAATTAACACAAAACTCTGATATAACACAGAAGGAAAAACTCTAGCCTAATCTCGTTCCGGGACAACATTAGCCAATGAAATACAGCAGTGCATCAAAAGAAATACACTATGACTAAGTACGTTGTATTCAGGGGTGACCCAAATATCAGCGAATCTACACGTACAATGGATTGCAAGAGCAGATTAAAGAGAAAAATCCATGCGGCCATATCAATAGATGTTGGAAAGGCACTTAATGAAGCCCAGCAGCCATTTTTTCCAGAAGTCTAACCGGGACAAGTATAAGAATCAACTTAAATATATTACAGGTTGTTTACACTTTTATTAGCCAATAACATCCAAAAGAGCAAATCACTAAAACCATTTCAATTACCATCTGAAACCACAGAAGCAGGCCAGCTCTGCCACTTTTTTTTTTTTTTTGGACAGTGTCTTGGAGGTTTTAGCAAAAAACAATTAGGCAAGAAAATAGAACAATTGGCATACTTATTAAGTAAGAGCAAATAAAATTTTCTCCTGCTAATGACATAATTTTTTATCTAGGAAAGGAATATAGCAACGTAACTAAATGTAAGGTAGATACATAAAAGTTAATAGCTCTTCCCTATGCTGCTTTAACAGAGAAATGGTTTTAAAATGCTCTCTTTATGACAGTGACAAAAACTATCAGTATAAAATTCAAGAAAATAAATATAATGGCAAAAGCTTGGTATCTATACAAAGAAAACCTTAAAATGTATTTGAGCCCTGGCTGGTGGGGTTCAGTGGGTTGGGGCATCATCCCATACACCGAAAGTCTGCAGGTTCGATCCCTGGTCAGGGAGCCTACAAGAGGCAACTGATTGATGTTTCTCTCTCTTTCTTGCTCTCTCTTTCTCTCCCCTCCCCGACGCCTTTCTCTCTCTCTCTAAAAGCAATGAAAAAAATGTCCTCAGGTGAGGATTTAAAAAAAGTGTTTGAAAGATGTAAAATGAATTCCAAATAAAGGGAAAAAACATGTCTTTTATGGGTGGGAAGACTTAATATCATAACAATTAATGCCCCAAAATTGTTGTATAAAGTTAATGTAATTTCAGTGGAAATTATACTTTTCCATTACATGGAAATTGTTGATAGAATTTTCTTTACCCTGAAAATTGGCTAAAATTACCTTGAAGTTCATTTGGAAGAATAAAATGAACTTCAACTGGGAGTAACCAAGAGAAACTTGGAAGAAAAACAGGACTTCTTTTTCCAACTTTCTGAACCTCTACAAGTTATTGTACTCAAATCAATACTATATTGGCATAGGAATAAGCAAATAGATCTGTTAGGCAGAAACAAATGGTCCCAGAAATAGATTTTTCATTTCAACTGAAAATGTAACATATGACCAACTTGGAATGTCAACAAGCATGACGAATTTTTTAAAGGAGTATTCTGAAATTCTTAGCAGGAGTTATTTGTCAGTCGGAGAGGGAAAGAAAGTACATCATTCAGCTGAAAGGGGGAAGGAGAGGGCGGAGGATGAGGCCAGCAGGTATAACGACAGTAATAGAAATCCCAGCCGTTGCTGAGCTTCTGCTAGGAGCTGAGCCTGTTCCTTAGATACACATAGATACAGATGCACTTGTGCAAAAAAAATATATATATATATATTCTCTACATATGTATACACACATATATGTACTTATACTCTCTCTATACATATACATACCATATGTATTCGATTTCTCTCTAAATTACATATATATGCTTATAACAAACCCATAGGGTAGACAGCATTAGAATCTACTACCAGATGCTGAAACTGAGGCACAAGTCTCAAGTTCACGGAGCTAACAAGCAGTAGTATAGGGATTCAAAACTAGGCCATTGGTTCCAGAGTCTGTGCCTCGAACTACAAGCTCCCTGACTACCGAAAGGAAAGGCGCTGTCCGAAAGCTAGGAAGTGGATGAAACGCACTCCCCAGGAGCGCCTCTTGGATTTGCTCCCTCCACACTGTGCTCACCCCAGCCCCCTCCCAGGCCTGCCCATTACATACATCTATTTATATAGGTATTCGTGTGAAAGGAATGTTTAAAAAGATAGAATTATATCTCTATCTGTGGACCTGTAGGGATATACACGATTCTGACATGACAAAGGGCAAGTTACGCAGAGCGGCAATTTGATTTCCCCGAAACCACATGGAGACCTGAAACAAAACGTTAGGTGGGAATCTGCTCCCCACGTTCGAATGGTAGACAGCAGAGGCCAAGAATCAGGGAAATGACCGCCCCACGAGACAGACGTGGAAAAGAGGTACGAAATGGGGAGGGTTCACGACGAAGGGCACAATTCTCCATGGCCTTAGACAGAGCTGCTGCCTTTTCGTTCGCCCGACCTCCCAAGTCACCTGGGCTGCTCCTGCGTCCACGTCTTCTCCTTTCATGGCGGCGGCCTGGCCATCCTTTTCCTGGGGCGGGGGAGAGCAGTTGTGTGGATGGGGTTGTCATTCGTATTACGTCATTGTGTCATGAATTTGTTTTCAATCTCCCATTGAAATGGGCCCAGCGTTCCCACTCTGTGAAGTCGTTCGGACCCTCGCTTGGCCTTGGAGTGACTCTAACATCCCTCCCACTGTCACTGTGAAATATCACGAGCGTGTCCTTACGTTCCCATCAGTGATGGACCCAGAGCCCCTACGTGGAGCCCCGCCGTCCAGCACAATGCCTCTCCACCGCCTGGGTGACCGTGGGGAGGCCTCTAGGCCTCTTGGGGTTTTGAGTCCTCGGTTCTAAAAATGTGAGGATGCTGTGAATTGGCATTGGAGGCCGGACAAGGGTGAGAAGAGCTTGTCTTCGCTTTTCCTCTTCCCAACTGAGATGTCTTCCCTCTCCTCTCCACGGGGCCAAATCTCGCTTGTCCTTCGGGCCCACCCCAAGGAGCCCTCCTTGGTTCCCCAGGCTGCACACATCTCTGCCTGTCCAGCTGCTGGCCACTTAGGGTCAGTGCCATAAACCTAGCTGTCTTAGGCCAATCTTGCTTCTCACGCTGATCTCAAGATGGAGTTTCTCCAGGCTTCCTGTGGTCCCCAGGGCCACTCCCGTCCACAGACGGGCTCCACAGGGAGTGGCTACGTGACTAGGGCTTCGGTGGCGAGGGCCAGGTGTGAGGGCACAGGCAGGGTGCCTCTGGGCCTCCAGCCTGCTCCCCACAAAACCTCAAAAGCCTCAAGTCACAGATTCTGTAGGTGACCTCACCAGGTAGTGATGACCTCATGGTTTCCATGGCAGGTAACTACGGAAACGCGGAACCTTCCCTACCATTTCTCTAACAGACACCAACCTGTTTGGTTGCCTGAGAGAGAGAGAGAGAGAGAGAGAGAGAGAGGGGGAGAGAGAGAGAGAGAGGGAGATACGATGATTGACGAGATCATTTGCATTCAGTGTGACTTGGCCCCTGTGCTCTGGGAGGCCAGCACAGCAGGTAGGCCTAAGCTGGGCGTCTGTCTGCACAGGAGACACCGGTGTACACACAGCCTCGCCCTTTCGGGCTTGTCCATCCCCCTGAGGACTGCCCAGCCTACGTACTGCACTGCCCTGGGCCCCCCAGAGACCCGCGGTGTCCGCTCGCTACTGAGGACAAGGGCGTGTCATTCCTGGGCAAGTGTCCACAGAGGTTCCCATCTTTGCCAACGTAGCTTTGCCCTTTGGGCTATGAGAGAGTCCATTCGGACCTTTACTGGTTGGCCTCTTACCAAGAGTCAAGTGCGTTTTTGTTGGTAAATGACAGATGGGGACGTCTGAGGAGAGATGCTGAGTACAGCTCATGAACCCCGTCTCCTTCAAACCCAGTCACCTGCCCTGCGCTGTCCCGTGGACGTCCACAGGGGTCCCCTCGGACACGCCCCAGGCTGAGCGGCTGAGCGCCGGGGGGCGGGGCTCCACCCAGGGGAAGAACGGAAGAGTCCAGGGCAGTGAGGGCCTGGTTCTGAGGCCGAGGACCGAGGGCAGGGCACCCAGAGGGTCGCTGGGTGGTGGAAGTGCAGACTCAGGGTCCGGAGTCCGGCTCTGAGCCTCCCGTCGCTCTGCCCCAGCACCTGGCCTTCCTCTGGTCTCGGTGGGGGTATCGGAGGACTGGAGTTCAGTGCGGTTGAAAAGCCAGCGTGAACAGGGCCTGAGGGGAGCAGGTGGGAGGGGGTTCTGAAACTGATGTATATTAAATTATTTTTCCCCAAAATTTGGAAGGCATTTCCTTAAGGCCTCAGAAGTGGCAGGCTGTAAGAAATTGTTTCTCTGTTGCGGGAGAGATGGGTGTCAGTGACTGGGGGGCAGGATCGCAACTGCAATTATTGTCGGGTTCGGTTTTCTCTGGGAACGGGGGAGGTACTCTGGTCTCCTGCTGCTGCCCGAGGCCCCGCAGAATTGCATTTGCAGCCAAACCACCCCGCCTCCCCTCAGGGTGCGCGCAGAAGTGAGGGGCCAAGGCTGGGGTTGGGGTGCCACGCAGATCAGGAGGCTCCAGTCAGAACCCGGGAGACACATGAGAGAGGGGACGTCCTGGCAGGACGCTGCCCAGCAAAGTGACCGGTCAGTTCTGATTTTCCCTCCGGCAGGTGTGCCTCCTCGAGTCTACTCTTCCACTCCTGGCCACTACCATGTGCCCTACGGAAGACCTGGAGCCACGCGGGTGGGCTGGCACGGAGAGACCTACTGCCTGGTCGGTGGCTACCGCTGCTTCGGGGACGCTCCCCTGGCCGCCCCAGCCCCAAAGAAGGTGGAAGCAAAGAAGCCAGGCCCCAGGCGAGCGCCGAAGAGACCTCATCCCAGGGACAATTGGACCCAAGACCTCGGCTGCTCCAGCCCAAAAATCCGGCGACTGGAGCCTGGTGACAAGAAGCTGAGCCCTCAGAAGCTCACCCCCACAAAGACGGTGGCAGAGAAGCCGGTCCCCAGGTGGGCTCGCAAGGGACATCATCGTAGGCAGGAGTCAGATGAAGACCTCAGCTGCTCCAGGCCCAAAATTCAGCAACTGGAGCAGGGGGACAAAGGTCTGAGCCCACAGAAGCCCTCTGGCTGAGGCACTCAGCAGAGGGGACAAAGGTTTAACGGCCCGAGACAACCAATGGCTCTTCCTTCAGGGACTGCCTGTGCCATCCACTGGCGATTACAGCCCGAGCCATTCTGCCTGAGCCTCCTTCCTCAGCCAGGGGCCTCCTTCCATCCCAAGCAGCCAGGGGCAAGGAGCCGCAGACACCGAGTTCCAAAGGGAGGCTGCTCCGGACACCCCGGGGCTGAAGCTGGCGGGCAGAGAGCCCAGCCGGAGAATCCTCTGCTCCATCCTCGAGAGCCCCTCCTTGGGCAGAAGGACGAGCAGTCCGCACCCTGGGAGCCGAGCAGGACCCAGGAGCAGAGAGAGGGTGCGGTGGGCCCACCCAGCCTACCAGGTGGGCTCCGGCCCTGAGTCACGGCCAGCGGCCACCAGCACAGGCTAGGGGGCTTCTTGAAACGGAAAGAGGCCGTCTGTGGTGACCCAGGGAGCCTCTAGTCTGGGGCCTCGGGGGCAGAACGGGAGGCTTAGGAAGCGTCTGGGTCACACGAGGTGATCAGGGGAGGCTTCTCCAAGGAAGTGTCTTTCTGCTGAGATGGGAGGGATGGGTCACGTGAGGAGCTGGAGGCGGAGCATCCCTGGAGGGCCATGGGGCAAGTGCGAAGTCCCTGAGGCAGGAATGCCTCGGCCTGGTCCAGGACCCACGGGAAGGCCGGGGTGGAGGGGAGGGGGGAAAAGAGAATGAAGACCACAGTGGGCTTGTCACCCACGGTGGGGAGTCTCATCTTCAGTGGATGGGAGTCCTGGGTGGGCTTGGGACAGGGCAGAGACGTGATGTGAGGGGACGATCCAAAGACCACTCTGACCGCCGGGCCGAGGTGGGGAGGTGCTGGCTGTAGGTGAGGGGGCAGTGGGTCGTGGGGTGGGGGAGGGGCGATATCGGCAGACAAGAAAGAGCCATGGCTTTGGGCCTGTGTCCCAGCCCCACCTGCCTCAGCTTCCCAGAGCAGGGGGGAGGCACCATCAACGGCCTGTGGCCCTCAGACCAGGCTGACATCACTGCCCAGTGGACAGCACGCTTGTCCTCAGGGGCCAGGGCAGCACGACCGTTGCTCCTCCCCCGACACACGCCCAGGGAAGAAGGTCCTGATCACCTAAGCAGTCTCCCTAACCTGGGTTAGAGGGGAGGCACACGCACTGGGGCTCCCCGAAAGTTCCACGGTGAGTCTCCGCTAACCCATGAAAGACAGCGGATGCCTCTTCCTGCAGTGACCCCCCCTGCCCCCACTGCCCACCCCTGGGCAGTGAAACCTTCCTGTCTGTCTCTGGTCCTCCTCGCTGGGACTGAGGCTGACTTGTGGCCACAGCAGAGTCAGATGCGCTGGCGATTCCCGGACGCCAGGCAAACAGACTCAGACTCGCCCGGGGGCCTCAGGAAGAGTGGAGCCCCCCAGCACCCACCCCAGTCCTCCTGATGCATCTTAGGGTGGGGTCTAGACCTGTGCACTTTCCACGGTCCCCCCAGTTCCCCGTTTGTAGGAAACACGAGGGGCAGAGGGACGTGGGGGTGACACCACGGGGTGCAGTCCCCAAATTCCAGACAAAACTAGTGGACAAAGGGGGTGATTTTTTCCCAAATAAGTTACAGGGAAGAGCTGTTTGTCGGGACGGCAGAGCAGGTCGATGCTGCGCTCACCTCCCCCAGCAGCACCGCATCAGGGCCACGGCCCGGCTGCAGAACACGCCCCGTGGGGACAGCTCAAAGAGCAGCTACACAGAAGTCCCAGAGAGTGAAGGACACTCAGAAGAAGCCACAGTGGCCCAGGTAGGAGGGCTGGCCATGCAGAGGGGCAGGCCCCATGCTGGCAGTGCGGCAGGTGGGAAACAGTGCGGTGGGGGCGGGGGTGGATGTCCCGGCTGCAGAGGTCCCGTTGGGGGGAGGAGCGGCGATCAGCAAGGGGTCCTAGCCCCACCAGGTGCTCCTCAGCCCAGGGTCCTAGGGCGGGAAGGACAATCCCTGTGACTCTGGCAGTGAACCCAGGCAGGGACTGTCGTCCAGGGAAAGGGAGGGTCGCTTGGTGACGGAGTGGGCTGGGTGGGAGAGGTTTCGGGTGGGAGGCAGCCTCGGTGGCTGACAAGCTCCACCCTGTGCCCAGAGTCGTGCAGACTTGGGGGCCTGCCCTAGACCGATGGGGTGGCTTTGTGCTCTGATTCAAGGGACTACAGAATCTCCAGAACCTCCCCCCTGGGCCGCCGTGGGGCCACAGGTGCCTGCTCTCCTCGCTCTTTGCTGTGGTCCAGACAGGGAGAACCACACTGGAATAGTCATTGCAGTGACCTGGCATCTGGAATTAGTCCAGTTCTGCAGAACTGAAAACACAACCCAGTGAAATGTTGAAAGTAGGTGAGAAAAGAGCCGAAGAGCAATGCCAGGACCCTCCATCCATAGCTGTCTTGCTCTTCTCTTTATGTAACGTGTCAAGTATAACGCATCTCTTCCGATCCTCAGGCTTGGTTGAATGTGGGGCTAATACGGAATTCTAGGTGCAAATGATTTTCCTCCCAAGTTTGAAAGCATCAGTTTACTGTGTTGTAGCTTCGGGCGTTTGCTGTGAGATGTCTGGGCCATGCCGAACCCCACCCTTCTGAAGGCACCCAGTTCTCTCCACCCCACCTGGAAGTGCGAAGAATCTTCTGTTTGTCCCTGGTGTCTGAAGTTTCACACTAATACACCGGGGTGAGTAAATGCATTCATTCACTGTGGTGGGGTCTCGACGAGTCCTTTTAATCCAGAATTTGTGCTTTCCATCTCCCTTTTCCCTACCTTCTAGAATATTTCTGCAAATCTACCTTTAAATATTTCTACTGAGTTATAAATTTCTGCTACCATTTGTTTTTAGTTTTTATCTTCTGATTATTCATTGTTATTTGTGGCGGGTGGTAGGTAAGAACTACAAATGGGTACTTACAAAATAGTCGCGGGGGTGTAAATACAACACAGGAAACGTGGTCAACAATATTGTAACAACTGTGTATGGTGCCAGGTGGGTACTTAAAATATTGAGGGGAACACTTTGTGAAATCTATTGTTACCTAACCACTGTGCCGTACACCTGAAACTGATACAAAAGAATTTTGAATGTCAACTGTAGTTAAAAAATAAAATTAAAAAGTAGAAGCAGCGAATAATAGGCATACGACCAGATGCTGAACATCACTAACCATCAGAGAGATGCAGATTAAAACCACAATGAGATACCACCTCACACCTGTCAGAATGGCCACCGTCACTAAATCAGCAAACAACAAGTTCGGGTGAAGACGTGGAGAAAAGGGAACCCCTGTGCACTGTTGGCGGGGATGCAGGCTGGTGCAGCCGCTGTGGAAAACAGGATGGAGTTTCCTCAGAAAAATTAAAAATGGAACTGCCTTATGACCCAGCAATTCTACCTCTTAGTATCTATCCAGAGAAACCCAAAACAGTAATTTGAAAAGATACGTGCCCCTATGTTCACTGCAGTGTTATTTACAATAGCCAAGATATGGAAGCAGCCCAAGTGTCCATCAACAGAAGAGTGGCTAAAAAAGCAGCACTACACACACACACACACACACACACACACACACACATAATGGAATATTACTCGGTCTTTAAAAAGAATGAAGTCTTACCATTTGTGACAGCACGATGGGTCTAGAGGGTGTTATGCTCAATGACATAAGTCAGATGGAAAAAGACAAATACTGTATGACTTCATTTGCATGTGGAGTCTAAAGAGCGTTATACACAAACAAAACAGAAACACTCATGGATGCAGGGAGCTAGGTGATGGTGGCCAGAGGAGAGAGGTGCCGGGGAGCTGAGTGGAAAAGGGGAAGGGACTATGCAGTACAAACGGTCACACAGAATTTCTGTACCTGGAAAAAAATACTTAAAAATCGCAGGTGAAATAAGCAATTTTTTCAGATAAACAAAACCTGCAGGAACTCTTTGTAGTAGACCCGTACTATCTGAAATGTAAAAGCGAGTTCTTCAAGTAGAAAATAAAGCATGCCAAGCTAGAACCCAGATCAAACAGAAAGCAGAGCAGGAGGGATGCTTTAAGCAGAGGCCTCAGGGAGCTTGGCGAGGTGGTAGCTGTGTTCATGTCTTTGATTGGGGTGATGGTTTCATGAGTATATGCATATGCTGAAACTCATCAAATTGCAATTTTAAATAACTGAAGTCTGGTGCACCTTACTTAATAAGCTGAAACGAAAAGACACAGTACTGTCCCTTAAGAAATTCTCAAAACTGCAGAACTGACCTATAGTGACAAAAGGCAGGTGAGTGATTTCCTGAGAACAGAGTTATTAGTGGGCTGCTTGCCAGAGGCACAAGGGAACTTTCTGGGTGACCGAAATATTTTCACTGCAATGGTGGTTACAACTTAGGAAAACTTACTAAGCTTTGTAAAATGAGTGTACTTGATTATATTTAAATTATACCTCCTAAGATTTTTTATATCCTTCCATTATTTCTTTAGTAAGGTTGAGGGAGGAAAAGGAATTATCTGTGTTTTAATCTATTATCTTGACTAACAATTTTTTGGTCATTTTTGAAGCACCTTACAGGGCTTGGCTGCGTGTCGGGCGCCCGAGAACTTATGTAACTGCCAATATTTTTATACTACTTTATGATTTACAAAGACTTTCACACATCTCTCATTTTATCTTTAAAAATACCTCAAGAGATTTGGCATCAATTTCTTGAACAGGACACCAAAATTATAAGAAACAAAGTAAAAATAGTAAATTGGACTAAGTCAAAATTAAAAGCTTCTCTGCCTCCAAGGACGCAATCGATAGAATGACAAGGCAATTTACGAAACGGGAGAAAATACTTAGCACGCCCCACACATCCGAGAAGGGGTTAAAGTCGGGCATGTATAAGAACTCCTACAGCTCCACAACAAAGACAAGGAATGTAATGTGAAAATGGGTCAACGCCTTGAATAGACGTTATTCCAGAGAAGACGGACAAACAGCTGACAGTCGTAGGGAAGGAGGCTCAACACCGACGACCGTTAAGGAAGTACAAATCGAAGTCGCAACGAGCTCTCCCCCAACGTCCACTAGAGCGGCCACCAGGAGCATTACGGAACGGACGCGGTGGCTGAGATGTGCAGAAACTGGAAGCTTCGTGCATTGCTGGTGGGCACAGAACATGGTGCAGCCACCATGGAAAAGAGTACGGCGGTTCCTATGAGAAATTAAAGGTCGAATTGCCACATGATGCAGCAATTCTGCTTCTGCGGATTTACCCCAAAGGACGGACAGCAGAGACTCTTTTTTAAAAAAAATTTCTTTTAATCATTGTTCAAGTACAGTTTTCTGTCCTTTACTCCCATTCTAGCCCACCCACCCAACCTGCCCAACCTCCCTCCCATTTCCACCCTCCCCCCAGTTTTTGTCCATGTGTCCTTTATATTTGTTCCTGTAAACCCTTCCCATTCTCCCCTGAAATTCCCTCTTCTCTCCTCTCTGGTCACTGACAGCTTGTCCTCTGTTTCAGTGTCTTTGACTATATTTTGCTTGTTTCTTTGTTTTGTTGTTTAGGTTCCTGTTAAAGGTGAGATCATATGGTATTTGTCTTTCACTGCCCGGCTTATTTCGCTTAGCATAATGAAAGCAGAGACTCTGAGAGAGATTTATATGCCCACGTTCATATGAGCATTATTTGCAATACCCTAGAGGTGGAAGCAAACACAAGCATCCACGGATGGATGCGTGAAGAAACACAATGTGGTTTATATGTATAATGGACCATTACTCGGCCTTAAAAAGAATAGAAATTCCAACACATGCTGCAACATGAATGAACCTTAAGGACATGATGCTAAGGGAAATAAGCCCGTCACGAAAAGGCACAGTATTGTGTGATTCCACTTATATGAGCTACCGAGAGAAGTGAAATTCCTCCAGGGGCTGGGAAGGGGACGTGGGGAGAGATTATCATTTGATGGGGACAGAGTGTCAGTTGTGCGAGATGAAGAGAGTTCTGTGGATGGACGATGGTGACAGTCACATGCCACTGTGACTGTATTTAATGACAGTGAACTGTACACTTAAACTGGTTCAGATGGCAAATATTCAGGACATGTATTTGACCACAACTTTCAAAAAATACCGTGAAAGGTAGGTTTTCACCCCAGCCTACCAATGAGAAACTGTGGTTCAGAAGGGCTGAATAATAACCCACACACTAACCAACAGTTTTTTTTTCACTTACTGTTAAGGCTCCTTGTAGAACGCGTGGCTGTCGGCAGCTGTGTGGGAGTGTGTTCCCCCAGACGTCAAACCGCTGGGCCCTTCTCCTCAAACCGCTGTGCCCTTCCCAGAGGCCCCGACTCTGCCCCGGAGATGTGTGGAAGAGAACCGCTTGCAGAGTCCCTCGCACTCGACTGCAAAACATCCTTCCGGGGATGACAGGCTCAAGGTCAAAGGGCCTGGATGAGGGCCCCTAAACCAGGAGACACAAACCATCGGACCCGCCCAGGTTGAGCAAACAGGGCATCTCAAGCCCTGTTTCTTGCTGATGCGTGCCTTCATGACTTTTCTTTGCTATTAAAAAGCCCTAAGGACACACGTTTTTGTTACCGGGACTCTCCAGGTTCCAATTCAGAGTCCCAGTGACTAAAGCCCACACCGAGACCCTGTCTTCCATGCCCCTGGGCACCCTCTGAGAGCACGCTGTCACTGTTGTGGCATCTGCCCAGCGGGGTGCCCAGCTGCACCCCAGACCTTCCCGATCCCACTAGGCAGCTGCCACTCTGTAGGAGCTGAGGCCAAGCCCAGGTGCCCGGGCCACCTCACCCCCATGGACTAAGTCTGGCAGCTGCAGCCCCTGGCTGGCGCCCCCAGGACTCAGTACCTGTCTTCATCTGCAGAGCTGCCCTCTGCTCCTCCTCTCGTGGGTTTTCCTGCCAACGCTCCCCACCTCAAAGATCTGGAGAATGACAAGACCTTCCTTCTCATAACATGTCCATACATTTTGCACAGAACCCAGCTGCTCCATTCCTGCGTCTTTAGCAATGGCCGCAGACGCTCTGCTCCGTGTCAGTCCCGGACACACACACCCCTCTGCCCACTTCATCACCTGCGAACTGTGGGAACTCCCACAGCCTCGAGCAGTGGGCCGGCACATGCACCGCCGCCTCCTGCCCACTCCTATCTGATCCTACAGGTGACTGCCTCACTTCGGGGCTACAGCCTCAACGATGAGCTCGTATTTCAAACGCACAGCAGTCTCCATCGGGAGAAAGATGAATGGGACACTTTTACTACCAGAGCGCACATTTGAGAGGGGCCTTAAATAACTCACAGCGAACACCCCGCCAGACGGCTGTCACTCACGCCTGCCCGTGCAGACTCGCCCGGGGACCGCTGCTTTCCCTGGGCCTCGGCCTCTGCTCAGAGTCCGAGGACCGAGTGATCGTTCGAGCTCCTCGGAGCAAGTTGGTTCCCTGTGGGAGGTCCTGGGCCTGCCGAGCTGTTGTGTCTTCTGAAGGGAGATGGACCCTCTCTGCCCCAGTGAAGAAAGAACAAACTCCACCCTCCCTTGGGAAATCAAATTTGGTAAACTTTGGAATCGCAAAGGGGCCCGAGACCGAAAGCTGTAAAATCTCCCAGGCCTCCCCCTTCTCCATGGGCAGCAGCGGTTACCAGAAGCTTCCGGTGGTTGTTGCTACTGCGGTCTCCTGGGAGAGACCCTCAGCAGCCCCTTCCTCAGTGGGTGGCTCTCTGGGCCCCTGCAGATGATCTTGCAGGTGACAGTGATGGGAACTAACTGTCAGGGCCTCTCCTGTCACCCCAGCCGGGCTAGGACCCTCTGCAGCTGCAGTCTCTCTCACCTGTGCCAAAGCAGTGGTCAGTGCTCTTCGCTGCACCCCTAGAAGGCAGCGCCCCTTTCAATGTACACTGAGGAAGAAATCGGACACGCATAGAATGGCCTGGCTGTCCCCTAGGCGCCCCCTCACAGGACCCAGGTGCACCCGCCTCATTGTGTCCTGATCTCTGCCACCCCCGAGATCCCAGGATGGGTGCACGATCCACAGATTCCTCTTTGGCACCCATCTCTATCCTCCTGCCCCCAACCGAGGGCACAGGATTCATACGCAACAGCGTCGCAGTGGTGGCTATTCTGGGGTCCCCCAGCTAAACGTTGCTGGGGCTCAGAGTGTATCACGTGGGCTCCTAGGGGCTCCGCCACCTGACTCAGGAGGGCCACCAGCCCCATGGCTGCAGGCAGACGGCAGTCTCCTCTGCTGCTCTGGGCTGTTCTGGTTTTTGTATTTTTCTTTTCAAGAAGCAGCGTAAGATCATTTAAAACACATTTTTAATACACACCTTTTTAATATTCCAACGCCTTGCTGCAGTGCACAGAGCAACAGCTCCAAACTCACTCAGCATCTGTAATCCATAATTTATCATCCAAATCGGTTGTGTTCAATTATTCATATGCTGCAACACGGTGTCCCCAAAGAGGCCAGCAAACTCCAAAGAAATCTCACAAAATGGAGAAAATGGAAAAAAATAACACAAGCGTTGCAATGCAGGTGTCGGGCTGGGGTGAAGTCCAGGTTCTGATCAGAAAGAATGTCATGGAAGGTTTTTCTCCGGGACCTGACTACGGTGTTCTTCTGCCGCCCTGTGCCTGTCCTAGGGGCAGGGGCGGTGGCGGCCACACACCATTTCCTATTCCTAGCACAGATACCATCAGTGCTTCTTTAGCTATTTCGACAGATATTTATTAGTCATCTGCGGTGTGCCAGGCACTGAGGTTGGCATAAAAAGATAAATAAGATTCAGCTGTTGACCCTGAGAAACCCACGTGACAGGCAGGCACCAGAGGACCTTTGGAGGAATTTGATTCGTTCTGGGGGCTACAAGGAACTTTGAAAAGTTTAGAGCAAGAACATGGTATATTAAGTTGTTTATTTTTTTCATTGCTTTTAGAGAGAGAGGATGGGAGAGGGAAAAACATCAGTCGGTTGCCTCCCAGAGGCACCTAGACTGGGGATTGAACCTGTAAACTAGGTATGTGCCCTGGCTGGGAATTGAACCTGCAAACTTTCCGTTACAGGACAACACTGTAAACAACTGAACCACACTGGCCAGGTCTGTTCTTCAGGTTTTTTTAAGGTCCTTCCACATATTGTTAGATTTGATTGTCCAGGACAAAGGTAGGAAAAATGGAGAAGAGTTCAGAAACAGCTTCAGTAGTCTGGGTGGAAGCCAACGGCGACTCGGACCCGGGGGAGTTACGGCGGTGGTGACACGTGATCAGATACGGAGGCTGAAACGTGGGCTGCTGGTGTGGCTGTGGGTGTGAGGGAACAAGAGGGGTCCGCGTGCCTGCTGGGTCGGGCCTGAACCTTTGCGTGAAAGACGGTGCCATTGACGGAAAGGGGAGCAAGGGGGCAGGATCGGTTTCAGGCGTGGGACGGCGAGCTCGGCTTCAGACACGTTGTCTGAGCTGCCTGTTAGTCAGCGGCGTGGAGACAGTGTGAAGGTGGACCTCGGGTACATGAACCTGAGGCTCTGGAGGGAAGTCAGGGCTGCAGGTAGAAATCTGGAGGTGGCTAGTTTATCGATGACATTTAAAGCCCTTTGATTGGACAGGGTGACCTAGCACCTGAGAGTGTTCGAGAGAAGAGAAGAGGTCTAAAGACTGAACCTTAAACACGCCCGATTGCCCAGGAAATTAAGAGCGGGGAGATTCAGTGAGTCCTCAGTGTCTTTAATATTTCCTGAAAGGATCATCCAACAACTCACCAGCTTATACTTCACCTCCTGTGAGGCCTCTCTCGGGTGAACACATGCCACTCTGAGTGACCAGGAAGGAGGAGGAGACTGTCATTACATGTCCTCCTTCACCCTCAGGATCTGCGCCCCTCTGCTCTGACCCATTCTCCCGCCTGTCCCTCGCCCAAGCACAGCTGCCGGTTAGGAGGACAGACTGGGGTCCCAGGAGACAACGAGGTGCTACAAGAAGACGATGGCGTGTTCTCCAAGGACAAGGCTGCATGATGGAATATATCCAGTGCCCGGTCTGGCAGGGTGGGACCTCCATGCACTGCTGAGGAAGCCAGGGAAAAAGAAAGAGGGAGAGAGAAAAGATAGCGGAGCAAGGAAAGAGGATCTAGGCAATGAGATAATCTTCATGAATTTTCTGGGCAAAAGAACATGGGATCTGGAGTCAGGAGGCCAGCAGGCACCTATAAGCAACTTACCCGAGCCTCTTTTACTGATCCACAATGTGGAATATTTCTAATACATATTTTGCAATAAAATGGGTACTTTCACATTTTTCTGGTGACATTGGGAATAGGTGCATCCAATTTGAAAAGCGATTTATCAGTATGAATCAAGAGTCCACAAAAATAGGCATACTAACCCATTTCTGGGTTTCCACACTAAAAACAATTTCAGATATTTTCAAAACCATTTGTACAAATAAATATTGAAATAGCCTAGGCCCTTGATGACGTTGTGGGAAAATAAAACATTGTTTAACCGCTGTGGTCTGCTGTCCCTTACCAGCAGCTGGACTCCATTTCTAACAGACACTGAGGCAGGAGGGTCAGGCTGCTTGGGGCTCGTCTGGAAGTCCGGGACTTTCCCGTGGAGGCAGAGAAACGCAGGAATACAGCATACACTAAACAATGAAATTAGTCCTGCTGATTTCTTTAGGGGAAAGTGAATAATCAATTCTTAATAAGGGTACTTTTTAAAAAGATTTTATTTATTCTAGAGAGAGAGGAAGGGAAAGAGAAAGAGAAGGAGAGAAACATCAGTGTGTGGTTGCCTCTCACGTGGGCCCCACTGGGAACCTGGCCTGCAACCCAGGAATGTGCCCTGACTGGGAATCAAACCAGCAACCCTTTGGTTCTCAGCCCACGTTCAATCCACTGAGCTACACCAACCATGGCTTAGTAAGGGTACTTTTAAAGGAGCCACTGGTAAGGACTCGGTGGGGCAGTACCATGAAAAGAAAGGGCAGGCCAGTATGTATAACACTCATTCTGTCACGACTACGCAGAGATGGGTGATTTTTAACTTTGGAGACTTTTACACAAGATTTCTATTGCTATAATTTACATAAAGAAAATGCACTGCTTTAGCGTACATTTCTGTGAGGCTTGTGACGAAAGCTTATGGTCTTGTAAACACGACCTCAATTAAATACAGTACCAGGCTCTCAACCCAGAAAGTTCCTTCGTACACTATTGCAATCAATTTTTTCCGCCCACCCCAACCCCAACCCCAGGCAAGGACTAATTTGTTCTCTGTCTCTGTGGTTTTGAATTTTCCAGAACATTATATAAACAGAATCATACAGCACATAGCCTTTGAATCTGGCTTTTCTCACTTAGCTTAATGCACAGAGACTCACCCATTGTTATGGTATATGTGTTTACCCTTTACCAGGTACGGCATTTAGCTGTTTCCAGTTTGGGCAATGAATAAACATTAAACATTTGTGTACAAGTAATTTTGTATTTGGTAAGTATATGTTTAACTATAAAAAAAACTTCCAAATTGTTTTTCCAAGGGCCTGTACCATTTTGCATTCTTACTAGCAGTGGATGCTAGTTTCAATGGCTACAAATTCTCACCAACACTTAACATTGTCATTTTGATGTTGTCATTGTTTTAGCCATTCTAAAAGCTTTGTGGCCATATCGTATTCAGTTTTCATCTGCATTTCCTTAATGATAATGGTGTTGAGCATCTTTGCATGTGTTTATTTGTCACCCATGTATCATCTTTGGTGACTTGTCCATTCAATTTTTTTCCCAGCTGGGGGGTGGAGGCTGCTTGCTTTTTTACTGACTTTCGAGGTTCTCTGTATGCGCTACATGCTATATTTTTATCAGATGTGGAATCTGCAAATGTTTTCTCCAAGGATGAGACTTGTCTTTTATTTTTAATATGCATATTGTAAAAACTGGAAAGGAAAACTCAGTGATACAAGCCCCAGGCCTTGTCCCAACTATTCGGAGTGAGCCTTCAGCTGTAGCAAGTTCCACTGCCCTTCTCCCCAAGGGGGAAGCCCAGGAGGTAACACCGAGTCTTCCCCTCAGATCAGTGGGACTTGGAAACAAGCATGATTCTCCTACTCCCCATCCTTTGAGGACAAAGGTTTCTAGAGGCTCTGAATGTCTACAAGGATTCAGGTGGCTCTCTGCCTTGGTGTCTTGGGATCCCAGCAGGTTCTTTGTCTCCACTTTGACTCCTGGCACAGGAAAAACCCTGGGAGACTGTAGACCCCGTGGTGAAGTTAGGGCAGCACCATTCTGAATGTTCCTTAATCATCCCTTTCTTCTTTTTTCAAAGATTTTATTTATTTATTTTCAGAGAGGGAAGGGAGGGAGATAGAGAGAGAGAGAGAGAAACATCAATGTGCGGTTGCAGGGGGTCATGGCCTGCAACCCAGGCATGTACCCTGACTGGGAATTGAACCTGTGACACTTTGTCGCAGCCCATTCTCAATCCACTGAGCTACGCCAGCCAGGTCCCCTTTCTTCTTTTCTGAATCACCGATAATATACATCCTTACCCACACATCGCGCCATGTTTGAGCTGCTTACGCTCCCTTCGTGGCTTGCTTCTCCCACTCAGCACCATGTTGCCAAGATGCATTCACACGGGTGCAGGTAAGAACCGTCTTTCTACTTTTCCAACTACATAATGGTCCTTTGTTTGAAACAGCACAATCTGATCAGCCATTCTACGCTTGACAGACATATAATTTAATCTTTATGGGTAAACCTTGTCTTGCTCCTTCAAGATGTTGCCTTTTGATTCTCATTATATTTTCTTTTCTCTCTCTCTCTCTCAAAAAACAAAACAAAACAAAACAACGGAGCTTTGGAAAACCAGAAGTTTTAGCGCTCCAAGCTATTGAACTTGAAATGAGCTCCAGGAGTCTGCTTTGGCCTTTGTGACCACTGACTGGCTTGCCCATTCCAGCACCTTGTAAGGATTCTCAGGCCTCAGAGGCAAAGGGTGTGTGGCCTGAAGGTGGGGGGTTGTCGGCTGGGGGATGTGGTCAGGTCTGAGAAAGTGCAAACAAGAAGGGAACGACTGTCCATAGTATTTCACCTGACTTCTACAATTAAAAAAATCACAACACAGCTTTTGGAGCAATTCTCTTTGGAAACCAGTACCAGACTTTAGGAAAACTAAACTGTAACCAACAAATTTCTGGAGGCTCAATGCAAACAAGTTTGGGAATTAAAAAACAAAAACTCCAGAGTGGGCATTTCATTGGAGGGGCCCCACACTTTCGTGAGTTTTACCTCCGGGAGCCCTCTGAGGTTCCCGCTGTGAAGGTCGGAGAACACTCATCATGCCCCTGGCAGGGCTGAGAGGAAAACAGCCACTGTGACGTATGCCAGAGCATTCTGTTCTTCTCAACAAGGCCTGCCCTCCAGAGAAGCTATTTCTCCAGAGTCTAACCTGCTATGGCTTTATCAGAGCCTCGGTGACCTGAGCAAAGGTTAATACCCAGCTCCAGCCCCCTGGAGCCGTCTCCTCTCACCTAAGGATGCAGGGGGTGGGCTGGAAAGCACTCGTGAGGGTCTGAACCCAGGGCCACAGGCTCACTAAGAGACTCGTAAAGACACAGAATGCTGCTTCTCCCCTCACACTGCAACAGTGGAGCTCCTGTATAAGCGGGAGGATGCAACAACAAAAACAACAGTGCATCTCAGACTTTAAAAAGAAGCTTCTAAAAACCCCAAAGACAATAGGGGAGATGAAAACAATAAGAACAGAGGAAATTTTAGCCTCTTTGGGCCCACCCAGGACACCAACACATTTCCAGTGGATTTTCTGTACAAACTGCTTGTCTTGGCTCATGCTGCAGACTTTCTTAAAATTTCTCAAAGGTTCACAGACCCCACACAAGCAGCCTCTGGCCTCAGCATGTCCCATATCTCTTGCTAAGTGGCCCCGAACCCAGTACTAGTGGCAGCCAGTCTCAGTTCACAGCTTGGCCTCTCCCAGGCACCTCCAAGCCCAGCACAAGTGGCAGCCATCTGCAGATCGCTTTGTAGCCCCAAGCAAGGTCCAGAGAGTGGCTGACCTTGGCCTGCACCTCCCAAGAGGCCCCAGAACCAACACACCTACTGGCCAGCTTCAGACCACCCAGAGCACCGCCCCACCATCTCCACCAATAACACACCCAAAGGGCAGACTCAACAGATAGGCACCAGAGCCGCACTAAAGCGAATCCTGCTCCGTAGGGTCAGCCCGTGCACGGCAGCTCCTCAGCTATGGTCACACTCAGTCCTCACAGCCAGTGAGCCTGGGGGCCAACAGCAATCAAGGCTCAACTATATAACAGGAGGGCACACGCAACTCACATTAGGGACCCTCCTGGAGCACCCGACTCAGGTGACCAGGAAGACTGTGCCACTGGGCCCCACAGGACACCTAGGACACAAGGCCACTCTGCCAAGACCAGGGGATGTAGCAGATCTACCTGATGCATAGACACGAACATAGGGAGTTTGCCAAAAGGAGGTGACAAAGAAACATGTCCCAAAGGGAAAAACAGGACAGACCTCCAGTAAAGAACTAAACGAAATGGAGACAGACAATCTACCAGACACAGAGTCCAAAATGCTGGCTACAGGGGTGCTCAGTGAACTTAGGAGGAGAGTAGATAAGACTGGCATTGCTCTAATACCAAAATATGACAAAGACATTACAAGAAAGGAACACTAAATACCTGTATCTCTCATACACATGGATGCAAACATCCTCAAAAGAAAGTTAACAAATCCTACCATGTATAAAAAGAATGTAACCCACAATCACATGGGATTTGTTCCAGGCAGGCAAAGCGGATCAACATTCAAAAATCAATGTCATCCATCCAAGGTAACATACTCCATCACATTGACAGGCTAAAAACAGGAAAGGTGCATGATCACATTAATAGTTGTAGGAAAAAATCATTTGACAACATTTAACACACCTGTCTGTGATTTTAAGACAAACAAAACAAAACAAACGTGTCATCAAACTTGGAATAGAGAGGAACTTTCTGAACTCGATCAAGAACGTCCACTGAGAAGCGTGCAGGTCACGTGGTACCTAATGGGGAGAAGCTAGGTGCTTTCCCACCAAGGCTGGGAGTCAGTCACGGCAGGCACTCTCACCCCCGCTGTGAGACGTCACCTTGGAACCCCTAGTTCATGAGTGTGAGGAGACAAGGGAAGGAAGCAAACGGCACTCAGATGAGGAAGGAAGGAAGAAAAGTGTCTTCCTTTGCAGATGACACAATCACCTGTGCTGCAAATCCCCAAAAATCAACAACAAAAACCTGGAACCAATAAGCAATTATAGTAAGGACCCAGGATACAATATGAATAGATAAAGGTCAATTGCTTTCTTATATACCAGCCATGAACAATTACAATTTGAAATTGAAAACACAATACTATTTGTGTTAGCACCAAAAAACACTGAAATACTTAGGTATAAGTCTAATAAAATACTATATATTTATATGAGGGGAACCACAGAACTCCGATGGATTAAAGAACTAAAACACGGAGAGACGTTTCATGTTCACAGATAAGAAGACTCAACATTGTCAGGATATCAGTTCTTCCCAACTTGATCTACGGATTCAGTGTGATACCGATCAAAATCCCCAGGAGTTATCGTGTGCATGTCAAGGAACTGATTCTGGAGTTCATGTGGAGAAGTGAAAGACCCAGAATATTCATAGTATTGGAGGAGAAGAACAAAGTTGGAGGACAGACACTACCTTTTTACAAGACTTACTGTAGAGCTAATAGAATCAGGACGCTGTGGTCTTGGTGAAAAAATAGACAACTAAAATAACAATGGGGCAGGGAACCCCAAAATAGACCCACACGAATACGGCCAATTGATATTTAATGAAGGAGCAAAGGCATTCCAATGGAAAAATTAGAGTCTTTTTATCAGATGGAATAAAATGAATCTAGACACAGACTGCTTACTCCTCTCAGAAAAACTTACTTAAAATAAATGATAAACCTAAATGGAAAATACAAAACTATAAAACTTCTAGAAGGTAAAATGGGAGAAAATGTAGGTGGCCTTGGGTTCGGTGATGACACTTTAGATACATCATCAAAAAACAGGATCACAGGATCCATGAAAGAAAGAAAGAACGGATAAGCTGGACTTCATTAAAATGAAAAACTATTGATCTGCAAATGAAACTGTTCAGAGAATGGAAAGAAACCCTTTGCAAAAACACTCATCTGATAAGGAGTGGTATCCAGAATATACAGAGAATTCTTAAAACTCAGCAGTAAGATAACAAACAACCCAATAAAAAATGAGCAAAACACCTTCACAGGCACCTCACCGAAGAAGACATCCGGATGGCAAAGAAGCATATGGAAAGTTGCCCCACGTCGTCTGCCATCATGGAAATGCAAATTAAAATGATAAATAGCACTGCACACCTATTAGAATGGTTCAGTTCCCAAACTCTGACAACACCAGAGGCTCTGAGGCTGTGGGGCAAGAGGAACTCCCATTCATTGCTGGCGGGAATGCAAAATGGTGCAGCTACTGTGGAACACAGCCTGGCGAATTCTTACAAAACCAAACATTCTCTTACCGTAAGACTCAGCAAGTATGCTCTTAGTAGTTACCCGAAGGAGATAATAACTGATGCCCACAGAAAAACGTGCGCACACACGTTTCTATCAGCTTCATTCATAATTGCCAAAACTCGAGAGCAACCGAGACGTCCTGTAGCAGGAGAACGGATGAACCAACTGCGGTCCATCCAGACAGGAACTATTCCTCAGCGATAAAAGGAAATGAGCTGTGGTGCCCCTGAAAGACAGAGCGGGGCCTGAGATGCGTAATGCTAAGTGGAAGAAGCCCATTTGACAAGGCCACATACTAGATGATTCCGGGGATAAGACATTCTGGAAAAAGTCAATCTATAGAGGCAGTAAAATGATCAGTGGTTGCCAGGAGTTCGGGGAAGGGAAGATAAACAGGTGCAGTCCAGGGGGTTTCTGGGGTGCTGTAACTACTCCGTATGATACTGTAATAATAGGTTCATGTACCCCTAAAACTCGAACTGCTCTAAAAAATAAAGCCCACTGATTTTTTTAAAAGATGAAATGACATATTTAAACAAACCTGTTTAGAAGAGAAACCCCTTCCTAGGTTTGTTTAGCCATAAATGCTTCAAAGAGCATCTAACTCACCACCTTTGCTTGCTTTATGGAAACTGGGTATTTTTATGAATGAGTGGATTGTTTTGTCCTGGACTACATAATGAGTGAAAGGCAGAGCCAGGGCAAGAACCCAAGTGTCTGGCTCTTAGCCCAGTTCTTTTTCCATAAAATATTTAAAATTGCACATTTAATATTTGCAAAGGTTTTTAAACATTGATTTGAGAGACAGGGCCCCAAGGGTCAGGAGTATGCCCAACAGTTGTGGATACCACCAAAGACTGGCGGCACAGTGAGCACTTGGCAATGAACCCCGAGGACATAAAGGCAGGAATGCCCTTTGGTAAAATGAGGGCAAAGGGTCAACGAGAAGACAAGCAAGCGTGCTTTTTAAGAAGGCGAATTATCAGTAGCAGACCAGATCAATAACCAGCCACAAAGCCCGCTCCCAAGTCTAGACGGCCACCGCTCCCCTACTGGCCTCTCTTTCTCTCTCTCCCCGGGGGGGGGGGGGCTGTCTGCTCTCTAAGAGCTCTCTGATAGCCTGGGACCCCCGGTTGGGACTCCATCCAAAAAGCCTGTGGCAGTGTGGCTCCTCCTTAGCACGCCAGGGCCACTGCCACCTAGACCTCTTCCCCGGGGCTGTCAGCCCCTCCTGGCAGCATTTCCGTATGATCGCCTGTCTTCACTGGACAGCTGACAGGTATGCCACCAAGTGCTCTGCAAGCTGCACAGGGAGCAGGCGCTGTCTGCCCCTGCGAATTCAGTTCACACTTACACGGAGTGTGCTGCACGTTAGGAGGCTTTGCTCCTATTCCTAACCCAGGGCTTGAAGAGCGAACGCTTGGCAGAGGTGGCCTTGCTGGGCCCGTCCCCACCCACCTCTGCGCAGCCCGTCAGTCCCGCCAAGAGCCACTGCAGCCCCCGGAACATACTCTGCACTCTCTGCCCTGCCCTGGCTTGCTTTTCTCGTCTTCTCGCCGGACCACCCTTCCTGAGGCGGCTCCTGCTCCCTTCCCACCCAGGGGCCGGTGAGCGATTCACAGCACGTGTCTGGTCTTTACAGAGACCTGGAGCCCGATCAGCTGCACCCTTGGCCAGACCTGGGGAAGGCCCTGGGCAGAGGCCCAGCCCTGGAACCGGCCAGCAGGAGGGTGGGGACACTGGCTGAGGGTGAGGGAGGGTGCAGGCTGCCTGGGTGCCCCTGGCTGATGACAGTCCATGCCTGGCTCATAGGTTCATCAGAGCCAGGGGTCTCTGGGGCCTGAGGCCAATACAGTTTTGAGAGTCCACTTGACAAAAGTGAACACTCAAATATCTTACTTTTGCAAATCTTACAGAAACGTGTGACTGCGTGAACACATGGCTAGCCCCCGCCTGTGACTAGTGAGGGGCCCGAAGCTCAGGCTTCCGGGCAAACCCACCTCCCCTCATAGTGCTGGAACCCCTCATGGGGGCAGCGATGGAGGGTCAGAATGGCAGAAGGCCACGTCCACCAGCATTTCCAGAGGGGCGTCCATTCACTCGTTCATTTATTCCCACGCCTGCGTCCCAACAGCCACACCCGCCTCTCCCTGTGGCCCCTGCCGGCATCCTGCACACACAGTGTCTGCAGTGAATTAGTCCCCACGTGACCCGTCAGGGCAGCACGGGCCACTTGGCTTACGAGCCTGGCCTGGATTTCAGCCCCAACTCACCTCCGACCGACCAGATTCAAGCTCAGTCATGCCTCCACCTCTGATTTACCTGTGCTGCTGTCCTCTGCCTAGGTACCTCCCACACCCACCCAGCAAACTCCCCCAGGCCCGAGGCCAAGCATCTCCTCTTCCAGGAGGCTCTGACCTGGCTCAGCAGTCCCCATCAGCGCTCCATGTGTCCCGTGAGTGCCATTATCCCCGCTCCCTGGCCACACTGCCATTGGTCATGGCCCCTCCTGTGGTTCTTGCACACCCAAACACGTGCATGAACCCCACCAAGTCCCTCATTAAGCATTTACTGAGTCAGACACTTCCAGGGCTTTGTGCAACATCCCATACACACCGGAACTGAACGGGCTGAGGGCATTTATCCACTTCCTGTCTGTCAGAATTGGCTTGGTGGGGGGGGGGGGTCAGACTGAGGCTTTGGTGAGGGGTGTCCCCGAGAGCTGGGAAGGCAGACACAGGGCCGTGGGGAGGAACTGACCTAGCCTTGGCACTTGTCACTTACTGCTTCTATGATATGTTCACGAGCTCCTTACTGGGGACAGTGCCGTATCCCACAACTCAGTATATACAACCTCTGTTTTCCCCAAAGCAACATATTCACTGATTTTAACTTGTATTTCTAAATTGTACCTGTAGGGCGAGGTGAGACTGACGTGGAAACAAAAATGGAATTCGAGTCCTGAGAGCCTCCCAAAGTTGCTATCGGATGCTGCGACGGAGGTTGTTTACTCCTTTAATCCTGGAGCACGAGGCTTCATCCTCTGAAGTATCTGAATCCAGAGCGTTGGTCCAGGCGACCAGACTTTCCCTTCTTCCTCTCCTGACCCGTCTGTGTTATCAGCATCACTGGTCCACTCCTCCTCTGTTCCACCAGTCTTTGCAACAAATCTGCTTCAGCGTGTGAATCTTAACAGTGGCCACATGAGGTCCAAAGCAGAGGGCCCAGATATACCAGGCCTGGACCCCTGGCACACCGAAGACACTGGCGCTGGGCAGAGAGGCATTCTTTGGGTTTGATAATTGGCTGTGTAAAGCCTTTTATTTTCTCTAGCACCCTGAGCCACAGCAGCAGCATCCTTTACACTCCATTGTTGATGATGTTTCAGCTCCATTCTCTTCCATTTAGAATACTCTCCAGTGAAATTGGGATCTTTAGGCATGGTGTTCTGCAGCTTCGGCATAGCCATTTCGGTCCATGGCTTGTAGTAATCATCAACTGAACGTTTTAATTGACATTGTACTGGCTCCTAGAAAAGTGTCTGAACTATTAGTCTGCACACAGATTCACCTTTAATCAATTTTGGGCTGCTTCCAAATTCAGTGGATTTTCTAGCGCTGGATTAGAAAGCATAACTAATCTCGATGTGGCTTCCTCTGTAATCCCTTGGTTTTCTGTTCAGCTAGTCTTCAGCTGGTGAAACTGGCCAATTGTTCTATATTTTAGTTGTAATTCCAGTTTGGTCGTGGGAGGAGGTGAGTGTCGCTTCCACCTGCTCTGCCACCATCTTGGACCTCCACAACCTCTAAAAATCAGCACGGGCCTGGCTGGCATAGCTCAGTGGATTGAGCGCGGGCTGCAAACCAAAGTGTCGCAGGTTCAATTCCCAGTCAGGGTACATGCCTGGGTTGCAGGCCATGACCCCCAGCAACCGCACATTGATGTTTCTCTCTCTCTCTCTCTTTCTCCCTCCCTTCCTTCTTTAAAACATAAATAAATAAAATCTTTAAAAAAATAAAAATAAAACTCAGCATGGGCCTTGCACACAGGGCCAGCACATGGCGCCCTCCTGTTTCCGAATCCAGCATGCGGCCTCACGTTCTGACTCACCAATCAATACAACACAAGTTACAGTGATTCTAATAAACATATGCCGCTCCACGACCTCATTCAGGCTGGGACCGGAAAGTGGCAGTACGCATCCGATGAAAAGTACTTGGAATTCAGTACGAAGGGAAGCGCATGTGCGTTTTGTAAAACACGCCTCTGGAGAGATTGTGCTCTGATAAGGAGAGCCCTGGGGTGAGATCCAGCACAGGCTCCATGGCTAATTGCAAACCTCTCATTTGGTAGGGTGGACGCACTGCTGTCTGGCGTTGTGTACAGATAAACTAGCGAGTGGTAAGTTCAGTTAACTTGGTAAAAAATCAGAATGGTAAGTACCACTGTCTTTGTCAGTCCTTGTAGTTAAAAGGTCTTTTCCTGCTGCATTCCATAGCACTAGGCATCTCTTTTTGAGTCTCCCTGTCCTTCCCCTGAGATTCATCCCACAAACGCAATGTGAACACCTGCTACTGCTCGACACTGTTCTGCGTGCTGGCCGCACACCGGGGAACAAGTCGGGTGGTTCCTGCCTTCTTGGGACTCACACCGCAACGAGAGACACACACTGGAGACAGGGGCCTGCATGTTCTCAGGGTGGGAACCACATCTGAAGAAGCCAAATGAACCAGATAATAGAAAAGTCTTTGGAAGGCTGGCTCCTGTTACACAGACTGCAAACTCGGTGGAGTTCACAAGGTCCAGCAGCCGAGGAGACCTCGGGCGCGCAGCTGCCTCGCTCAGCCGGGGACGGACTCACAGACACCAGGCAGCCTGAGCCCCTTTCAGCACTAATGCTGCTGGCTTGCTTTAAGAGGAGGACTTAACAGCTTGGAGAGAAAGGAACTCTGTTTCACTGACCTATTCATACCTAAAATCTCCCTGTGATTTACATGAGAATAATTAATGCTTGGGGTGAATATCAATGAGTTCGACAGTCCTCTAAGGGAGTGTTTTCTTCTCCCTTAGGCATCAGGGATAAGATGGGTCCTCCTTCCCTTCCCTCCCTCCCATGTTTGCCTACCCTTCTCTCTAAAGTACTCATTCATCAGTGACATCGCTGGCCCAGCCAGCTCTGTGCCAGTCTGGGAAAGGGACCCCAACATGGATGGCCACTCCCAGCCCTTTGACTGGGGTGGGGAGCCCACTCAGGGATAGGATTGGGCTTTGTTTCCTCAAGGCCCTCTTATGCTTTTTTTCCTTTTTTGGGGGGTGGGGGTTCCTTGCAGGCCCAGATCCCTGCTCTCCAGAGAAGAAGAAGGGAAGGAAGAAGTTAGACTCCAGACCATTCCCGCTGGTGCAGCCCTGGAGCTTTCTGTGTGTCCCCTCCTCCTGGAAGTCTTCCTCCAGTGAACCGGGCGGCATTCTCGCTGGGACTCGCCTGCCCGTGGGAGCCACGGAGCCCTCGTCAGCAGCCCCCCACGCCATCCGAAAGGCTCTCAGAGAGCTTGTGCATAAACCCACCCCTAAGGAAACCGTAGGTGGCCAGCTCAGCGGCGCCGCCCTTCTCAAAATCCACCGACGCCTGTGACGGGCCGGACGCTGCTTCTCCTGTGACATTGGAATGTAAAGCTTGGCATCCTTGAGTGTCACGAGGTGGTGAGGATGGGCCGCTCAACCTGCTTAAGGATTCTGCTGCAGAACAGGGTTTCATAAATGTTTCATCTTGTGAATACCGAGGGGAATGCTAATTAACAGTCAGTCCTTTAACCTTCTGACTCTCCTGTAAACTTGAGCGACTGTTGCCGAAGACATCAGAGTCCCTGTGTAGCTCTTCAGTGTTCCAAATGTCCTCCTTTGTAGCTGATTGAGGCCCCTGAGCCCCAAGATGCCACGAGGCGGTTTTTTATTAGTAAATTATTTGCACACACTCGTCTGGGTCGCCATTTCCTGTCCCAACCAGCAATGAGTGTGGGGCTTCCAGATGGATTGCCTTCCCTTTTTAACAGCACAAAATGTGACCCCTGCTCTGCTCAGGGCTCCTTCCGAAAAGATCAGAGACTAAATCCTGCAGAATTTGATCCAGGAAGACTCTGTGGTCCCTGGCCAGCTCCTACCATCCCAGCGCCTTCAGAAAGCGCTCTGTTGCCTCAGTTGGCGTGTCTGTATGGGGGGGATAGTACCACAGTTCCTAACCGATGGGTCTTGTGAGGATTAAATGAGATAAAGCATGAGAGGCTCAAACATCAGTTCTCAATAAACGTTCACTGTTACTGTTACTGCTGTTACTTGTTTGCCATGGGTGTTGGCGTGGGGACAGGCCACCCTTATCCGTTTGTTAAGCAAGGAGAAGGCAACAAGGGTTCCTACAGAGCCCGGTGGGCCCTGGAACATATCCTGGACTGTAACTTGCAATTGTGCCAGACGTATAGGAAGACAGAATGACGTGTGCCTTATAAATAGACAGCATCTAGATTCCTGGAGCATTTTCCACATGCTCTTTTTTTAGTTTATTTCCCCTTTTAAATTTTAGAAGAGTTGGGTGCACACCATATATTTTGGAGCTCACATACCTGAAAAAAAAACCCATCACAATAAAGCATTTGCTTCCCTGTTATTAATGCAGATGTTAATAAAGACTGAGAGAGCGCTGGCACTTCCATACATAACTGTGCTTTTCTCTAAGAGACTCTGCGGGCATCCCCCAGTCCTTCCCAGCATTCCCTCTCCTCCACCCGTCAAAACATCGCACGCGCCCACTAAGTGAACCTCGTGTTTTCTTGTTGTTGTTGTTGTTATTAGTTCTCAACAGGCAAGAGTTGCTTCTTGGCTTTGCATATATGCACTTTTCACATTTTAATTATCTTTAACCACCAAGTCTCCCTACAAAGGAAATGTTCGCTACATCTGAGCTAGAAAATGCCAGCTCTAGCCGTCTTGCCCCTTTTGGGGGAGGGAGAGGAATTTTTTGTTCTGTTTCGTTTTCACACAAAAGGATCCAGCAAAGCTCTAAACCAGAGCTGACCGAGAGAAATGTCCAAACCACGGGACTGTTGTGTAATTTGCGATCTTGGGTGTAGCAGCCACCGGCCTGTGGCTACCGAGCACTTGAAATGGGGCTAGTGTAGCCGCGGGACTGAATTTTGAATTGAGTTTCATACGAATTGCTTTGAATTTAGATTTAAGTAGCCACATGTGGCTGGTGCCTACCACACTGGACCGCCCAGGTCTAACACTTCAGCAAGAAGTCATTTCCACATGGAAGAAGGATTGCGGCCACACGCAACGCATTTGTATGTTCCTCCTTTAAAGCTTGGTCCCAGCCGGGTGGCTCAGTGGGTGGGAGCACCATCCCGATGCACCAGGGTTGCAGAGCAATCCCTGGTTGGGGCACATACAAGCAGCAGCCAATGGATGCATAAATAAGTGGGGTAACAAATCAGTGTTTCTCTCTCTCTCTCTTTCTAAAATCCATAAATAAATTTTTTGCAAATTTGGCTTTCCTTAAGTCTCACATTCTTTATTTTTCTATATACCATATTAGTTCTTGCCAAAGTAGTTCTCCACTCCTCTCGTCCCCACAACATATACCATGGATTTTAGGGCCACGGGGTTTCATGGGGTCCTTTATCTGCTTGCTTCTGATGGGGAAGGTGGTCACTTCCCACTCAAAAGCAGCTGCCTTTCTCAGGTGGCACTGTCCACGTGCCAACCACAAAGTTTCCTTTTTCCTTCTGGTTCCCCCTAGGAAGGCTTAGCTGTTAATCTTCCTTTATTAAAACTTGGCTTTGAACATGAGCTTTTAGATCTTTAAAGGAGACGGACCTGGCCACTCTGAAAAGTCTCCAGAAAAGTCCGGCTGGACACGACCGGCACTGCCGCCCGGTGGTTCACGCGCCATCAGTCTCCAATGCTCTGTGCAAAGCAGCCTCTGGATTGAGTTCGCTCCCAGTGCCGGGAGTGTTATTTATTGACGGCGGCCTCCCCAGGAAACCCTCCTCGAACATCTGCTTTCTTCGCCAGGCCCTTCCATCGCCGTGTTGCTTTTTTTTAACCTGTAGAATGTGCCTGTTAATGCCTTTCCTGACAAAATAGCTCGCCAGCGCCAACTACTGATTGTCTGTGCCTCACCAATTTGTTATCCATCCGCGTAAGGATAAAACTACAGATGAGGCTCAGTAACCGGCAGCCCAGGGGCTGGAGAAGTGGGTCAGGTAGAAACAAAACAAAGCCAAAATCTTCATCCTGGTTGCAAAGGAAGTAATCACAAGCAATTTGGGTCACTGCCGGAGGACAAGTCCAGAAACACAGGTCCCACGGAGCAGGCGTCAGGATCCCTCGGAAAAGGGGACAGGCTGGCTAGAAGGTCCTCTCAGCACACATCATCAGAACTGGCACCTGCGCTCAGATCCGGGGGACTCAGGTGGCTCGTGGTCTTAACCCAGACCTCCAGGGAGCCTTGAAAGGTCGGGTGAGCCTGGAACAGAAAACTTGGGGCCAAGGGTGAGACAGGACACCTGTGTCAATCAAAGAGTGTAAACAGGCATGCTAATAATTTTCCCCTAAAGCGGAGTACGAGAGGAAGCAATTATCAACAACAGTGAAAGCTGAGACAGAGACTACTGATTTCCCGCATGGTGTGTGGATGGCTAGCTCACTTCACATGAAACCATCGTAAAAAGGGTGCTAAGAGCTAACGTTTATGCTGTGCCCATTCAGTGAATAGAGCGGCTGCCTGTTGCTGCACATAAATCACTCCAGGGGCTAAGACAGCAATTGCCTTTTGTTATCCCATCGTTTCTGGAGATGGGGATTCAGGAGTGGCCCAGTGGGTGAGTGGGTGGTTCTGTGCCCTGGCTTCTCCTGAAGCTGCCGTGAGACATCCGCTGGGGCCACGATCACCTGAAGGTAGGACTGGGACTGGAGGTGGCTCGTCCACACAGCTGGAAAGTTGCCGCTGGCCTGGCGAGTGGGCTTTCTCCAGGCGAGCTCACTACCCAGCAGCTGTCCCCCACCCCCAACAAGCCACCCAAGAGGCCAGGAGGGGCAGTGCCCTGTGCCACCTGGCCCTGGAAGTCACATACACTCCTGCCGTATTCCAGCAGACACACAGGCCAGGCCCGACTCACTGCAGGAGGGGGACACGCAAGGGAGGTGGCCACCATTAGGAGTCAACTTAGAGGCTGATACCACCACGGAAGACATATTTTTAGAATAAAAGTATCATTAATGGCAAATGGAAACTATGGTGAGATGCCTAATTTTTTATTCTTCAAATGAGTAAAAATGGAAAAAAAAATCACACCTTACCTGGCCTGCAAGGGTCGGGGTGGGGGAGGGAAGGCTCTCTCGCTCCCCTTGTCATCTCTGTAAAGCAGCTCTACTGACTTGGAGAGCAAGACCGACATCGAAATTACAGATGTGCTCACCTGTCCCCTCTGCTTATCCCAGCAATGTCCCCACACATGCGCACTGAGAGGCGTGAAGAAGAATGCTCCCCAAAGGACTTTTTATTATTACAGCGACAGGTTAGAAGTAACCCAAGTAGTTTATGCACAGGTGGCTGGTTCAACAGCTGTGATGCTGTGTCAGGGCTGCACCTCTCTGAATATACTAAAAATCTCTGAGTTAAGTAATGTAAATGGATGAATTATACAGTATGTCAATTCTATCTCAATAAAACTGTTGTTTATTTTACAAAAACCATGTTACATCAATAGAAAGGACTATATATACAGTGAGCTGTAAGAAGTTTAACAATGATGATGAAGAAAGCTCTCAGGGTTTCCTAAGTGAGAAACAAAATGGAATAATGCATTCAACAGGCTACGAAGAAGGGTGGAAGGGATAACGTGCATGTACATTTGCTTCCATCTGCAGGAAGGGATCCTGGAGGGACACATAGGCGGCCAAGGTGAAGATGCAGCTGGTGGGAAAGGAAGGAAGACGGGGGGTGGGGCCATCAGAAGGCCTATCTTTGTTATGTCATTTCGAACCCTGTGTGTATGTTACCTGATGAAAATACAATAAAACAATAAAACACCATCGCATTTCTACAAGTCCTAGTTCTGACTCGATGTCGAGGTCTGCAGCCTGAGGAATGCCATGCTGCTTTCCTGAGTTTCTGGATCCGTTGGTCTTTGATGGCTTGGCTGTCCCCGAAAGTGTCACTTAGCTACATAGGCCAGGCTGCTCCCCACAGCCTCATGCCACCTGTCACCTGAACTACATACAGGTTTAGTGTCCCCGAGAATGCAGAAGCCCCGGGAGATTGGTCCAAAACCCACGTCCCCATGGAATGCTCCCACCATGTCACTGGGTGGAGAGGGACATTCATCAGCGAGAGCAAGAGCCATATCTGGTCTCACAGACACAATAAGTAAAAGCGGAAGTGGGCGGAAACACACATTTGCAAAGGTAAGAAGAGGGCAGGAGCCAGGACACTGGCCCACTAGAATGACAGGGCCACGATGTGCAGCTGTCTCGTGCCATCAGCTCAGATTTCGGGTTTGCTCTAGACACAGTTGGCAGGACAGAACTCCAGGGACCCTCCCAGGCTCTCCCTGCAGCTTAGTGTCCCCTCTACCTGCTTGTCACCTGCCCATCGCTGACGTTCCCACACCACAGCCACCACTGGATCAAGACCTCGACTCCAGGAGACGCCTGTTGACAACATCTGTACAACCAGAGTGACAGGTGCCGGTGCTAGTACACCGGGACGCACCAGCATGGTGCGACAGAGCCCTGGGTCGGCTCCCGCTAGCAGGAACTGGGGCCCTGCAGGGAAACAGCAGACACACGGCAGGAGGCCCAGGCAGGCCCCCCGCCCCGCCGCCCCGCCGGTGAGGGCAGCTGAGAGACAGAAAGAGACCCAGGGCCCCCAGGAAGGGTGCGGCAAAGCCTGGATTTGCCTGCTTGACACTGAACGCTTAAGGGCTGTCCTATGAATGAAAGCACTGAGCCTCATCTCTTTCCAGAAGGCGTGCTGAACGGGCGGAAAGTAAAGGGAGGAGGGGCACAGCCCCACAGAAACCTCTCTGCTAGGGCCGCGCCACACCGGAGCAGGCTGGCTCCTGCAGGAGGGCACTTCCGGTCACTCAGCTTGGACAGCCTGGAAGACTTCCTTTTGTCAAGGGTGCCTGGCAGCCCTGTGCACCTCAGATCCAAATCAGAATCACCCAGAGGTGCTCCTGACAAACTGGTGCCCCAAACCTCATCCGGAGACTCCTGCCGACGCGGCAGGTCAAGGTGGGGGTTAGAATTTGTATCCTCAACGAGAACCCAGGTGACCCTGTACAGCCATGTGTGAACTTCCATTTGGAATACACTTAGATAAATAATCAAATAATGGTTCATTTCAAGGGTTTATTTTCTCTAGAGTTTGACCTGCCCCGAGGAGAGGTAAAACTATAATAATCCTTTCTCTGTTTTTCCCAGAGGAAAAGGGACTTGGTTCTGCAACCTTGATTTGTCCTGGTGACGATTCTCTTTGAGTTCTGTGTTTCATCGCTCAAGTCCTAGCCCCACAGGAGCCCACAGGGAGCTAGGATAACTTCAAGTTATTAATATCTTTAATCGATACTTTTCTACAGAGTAAGAAATTTTTAATTAAGAAAATACTCTTGCCCTGACTGGTGTGGCTCAGTGGATGAAAGCCGGCCTGGAAACCAAAGGGTCACTGGTTCAATTCCCAGTCAGGACACCTGCCTGGGTTACGGACAGGTCCCCAGTAGGGGGCGCACAAAAAGCAACCACACATTAATGCTTCTCTCTCTCTTTCTCCCTCCTTTCCCCTCTCTCTAAAAATAAATAAATAAAATCTTTTTAAAAAAGAAAAGACTCTCTCTACAGGTACACTCAGACCATACTCTGCTAAACGGAAGTAGTCTCAGTTCCAATCCCTTGCAGCCTGAACATGTCCATGTGCCAGCCAAATGTTCACACAGGCGCTCTTCCTGCCTTCGTTCAAGTGCATTTCTTTCACAACATTAAAAAAAAAGATGTGTACCTCAATTAGGATTCTGGTATGTTTTGCCACATTTAGATGCTACAGAAATCATTGTCTTTCCCAATCTCATCTCATTCCATTAACAGAGAAGTTTTCTAGTTAAAAAGAAGAGCTCCTCCAAAAGACTTCAAATATTCCAGAGTTAAAATACATGCTTTTGAAACTAAAGCTTACGCACTGTTTGAGGTCTTATCTTTAATTTATGTAGAGCCTCCCTCACAGCTGGAGACATAAATTAGCAGGCCTTGTTTTGAATAAATGCAGTTCTCTGAAAGTATCCAAACCTCTTAGAAAAAAAATGTTGGTGCTCTGCACATTGATTTCTGGGAGTAAAGATTTTCAAGTGGTTTTGAAAAAAAACTTTGCACTCCAAATTTTGAGAACTTGCAAAAGACTTCGATATCAATCATTGCCAAATGCATCAATCAATTTACAAAGTAATTCTTCAGAGGTTTAAATCTTTCTAATATCTGGTCAGTGATGGCCAGGAAAGAGACGTTTACGCTGCTGCACTAAAGAAAGTTATGCACGCATCCGCTTAGTACAGTTGAAGTTTGCAGTTCAGTTACTTTATGTAATATTATTTCTAAAAATGTGAGGACTGTCACTTCTATTTTATTGATAGAATATCACAGCTGTTACTGATATAATTATGAAATATGTATAAACCACACCTATGCCAGTAGAGTTTCTATAGGCTTCTTAATTAGTAAGAGGATAGTTTCCAAGGAAATACTATGCTTCATCAAAATTTGTATCTGTATATTTCCTCCCAATTTAAAATGTTGAGCTTTTTAACTAAATTTACAATAATGTCAGGAGTGTTATCACTGACAGAGTGAACTTCCAAAAGCTTTATTTTGATGCTCTAAAAAGTATGAAAATTTACATAATTGCTGATATTTGGTTAAATGATCTTGTTTGAAGAATCTGATGACACCGTTATGACTCTGGTTTCATTTATCTGTTTTCAGATTTCTCTTCTGCCAAGTCAACAGAAATCGTATTACTTTACTCCTCCAAAATGAACACAACATTTTGGAATTGTAAATAAGTACAATGAGCTTAGAAGACCAGTAATTCGATCTAGATGAAAGTCTCGCTTCATAGAGTGATATATAAACAAAACTCTGTTCCTGTACATATTAAATTGTTATTTTTGAACGGAGTTGGCTGAAAGTAATGATTGACTTTCAAGGTCGAACAGTGTCTGTTGAGCTGGTCTTGCCTTTGAATCCCACGTGGTCCGCAATCCAGCCCGGACGGTGGATGTTCATTGTTGACAAACATTGTGTAAACTTACAGGTTTCCATTTTTGAGAATTGGAAATTTGCTACTTAACTTTTTATTAAATAAATACTTGTCATTGTTCTTAGCTCATGCCTGACAAAAGGGTTTATGATGACATAAAAAATCTCCAACTTAGGAGCACCTAAATATATAGAGCAAATGTGGGTGGACATAAACAGACTTGAACACACCATTGACATCAACGGATAGATCTTCCAGACAGAAAATCAACAAAGAAACATCGGCTTTAAATGACACACTAGACCAGATGGATGTAATAGGTATTTTTAGAACACTTCATTCCAAAGCTGCAGAATATACAATCTTTTCAAATGCACATGGAACGTTCTGAGGATAGACCACACGTCAGGACACCAAACAAGTCTTAGCAAATTGAAGAAGATTGAAATCATTTCAAGCATCTCCTCCGACCATGATGCTATGAAACTAGAAATAAATTAAAAGAAAGAAACCAAAAACACACAAACACATAGAGGCTAAATCATATTTTCTAAATAGTATTTTACTAAACAATAAATGAGTTAACAATGAAGTCCAGGAAGACATTAAAAATACCTGAGACAAGTGAAAAAGAAAGCATAACCACCCCAGATCTGTGGGACACGGGGGAAGTAGGTCTAAAAGAGAAAATCATAGCAATACAGGATTACCTCATGAAGCAAAAAACATCTCAAATTGCCCTGGCTAGCGTAGCTCAGTGGATTGAGCGAGGGCTGGGAACCAAAGTGTCCCAGGTTCGATTCCCAGCCAGGGTACATTCCTGGGTTGCAGGCCATAACCCCCAGCAACCGCACATTAATGTTTCTCTCTCTCTCTCTCTCTCTCCCCCTCCCTCCCTTCCCTCCCCAAAAATAAATAATAAATAAAATCTTTAAAAAAAAACATCTCAAATAAACAATCTAACATTACCCCTAAAGGAACTAGAAAAAGAACAAATAGAGCCCAAAGTGAGTAAAAACTAAAGGTCAGAATGGAAATTAAAAAATAGAGTCTAAAAAAATACAAAAAGATCAATAAATCTAGCGCTGGTTCTTTAAAAATATAAATGAGATTGATAAACCTTTAACCAGATGCACCGAGGATAAAACAGAGAGGACCCAAATAAATAAAATCAGAAATGAAAATGGAGAAGTGACAGCTGACACCACAGAAATAAAGGAATATAAAGAAATACTATGAACAGCTGTCTGCCAATAAATTGGACAATCTGGAAGAAATGGATAAATTCCTAGAAATGTACAGTCTTCCAAAAATGAATCAAGAAAAAAACAGAAAATCTTAACAGACCAATCACAACCAACGAAATCAAAGCAGTAATCAAAAAAAACCCAAAAACCTCCCAGCAAACAAAATTCCTGGAACAGATGGCCTCACAGGTGAATTTTACCAAAGATTCAAAGAAGAACTAACACTTATGCTTTTCAAACTATTTCAAAAAAATTCAAGAGGAGGAAAGACTCCCAAGCTCATTTTATGAGGCCAGTTTATCCTAATTCCAAAACTAGATAATTACAAAGAAAGAAAATTACTGTATTTTTCTGACCATAAGACACCCCCCCCCCCCAATTTGGGAGAAATAATGGTTGTTAATGCTGTTGTTGAGTTCTGTTTACATTTAATTTGGTGAAATATTATGTTACTTATGTTATTAAATATTTTACCACATTTTTTCCTTCAAAAACTTTTTCCTATTTTCCTCCTCTAAAACCTAGGTTCATCTTATGTTTCAAAAAATATGGTATAGTCCAATATCCCTGATTAACATAGATGCAAAAATCCTCAGCAAAGTATTAGCAAACCAAATTCAGCAACACAATGAGAAGATCATATACTCTGATCAAGTGGGATTTATTCCTGGGATACCAGGTTGGTACAGTATCTGCAAATCGATTAATGTGAAATATCACATAAACATAGTAAAAAATAAAAACCATATGATCATATCAACAGATGCAGAAAAAGCACTTGACAAAATCCAGCACCCATTTATAAGAGCTCTCAGTAAAGTGGGAATAGAGAGACCACACCTCAACATACTAAAGGCCGTATATGATAAACCACAGCTCACACCAGACTCACCCAGGAAAAATGAAAAGTGTTTCCCTTAATACCAGGAATAACACAGAGACATCCATTTTCACTGCTCTTATTCAACATAGTACTGGGAGTCCTAGCCACAGCAATAAGACAAAAAGAAGAAATAAGAGTTATCAAAATTGAAAAGGAAAAAGTCAAACGGTCATTATTTGCAGATGACCTAATACTGTATATAGAGAACCCTAAAGATTCCACCAAAAAAAAAACAACTGGAACCAATCAATGAATTCAGTCAAGTAGCAGGACACAAAATAAATGTTCAGAAATGAGTTGTATTTTTAGACACCCATAATGAACCTTAGAAAGGGATACTAAGAAAACAACCCCATTTACAGTTGCCTCAAAAAATAAAATACCAAGAAATAAATTTAATCAAAGTGGTAACACATTACACTAGGAATATTATAAGCCTCTGAAGAAAGAAATTGAAGAAGATACAGATAAATGGAAACATATACCACACTCATGATACGAACCATTAACATCATTAAAACAATGACAATATACAAACTACAACTATACCCTACTGTAGGAATGAATTTCACAAACAAAATATTGAGCACACACACATCAGACACCAAAAACAAAAGCCCTGTATGATTCCATTTACGTAAAGATCAAAAAAGCCAAGGTCAAGTTGTGGTGTCAGGGCAGCGGTCACCCACAGGAGGAGACAGGTGCCTGAAAGGGCCCACATGAGAGGTCTCTAAGGATGTGCGTCATTTTGAGATTTTTGATCTGAAGGTGGTTGTGTGTTCAGTTTGTGAACATTCACTGAGATTTAATTGTGCACCTGTCGGTACACATGTTGTACTTCAATAACAAACTTTGTTTAAAACCCAAAAGAAAGACGGGAAGGAGTGGGAAAGGAACATAAAAGGGCAGAGACAAATGAAAAACAAAGAGTAAGGTGGTATATTTGGACTCCAAAATACCAAAAATCACATTAACTGTACATAGAATGAATTATCAGACTGGATACAAGAAAGCATGAAACGCTATGCCGTTTAAAACAGACCTATCAAGCCCTGGCTGGCGTAGCTCAGTGGATTGAGCTTGGGCTGCGAACCAAAGTGTCGCAGGTTCAATTCCCAGCCAGGGTACATGCCTGGGTTGCAGGCTATAACCCCCAGCAACTGCACATTGATATTTCTCTCTCTCTCTCTATCTCCCTCCCTTCCCTCTCTAAAAATAAATAAATAAAATCTTAAAAAAAAGAATTAAAAAAAATTAAAAAGTAAAACAGACCTATCTAAGGATCTAGAAAATATTCACAGCGGCATTCCACTTATAACAGCCCCACGCTGGAAGCAAATGGACATTCAGAGACGAAAAGATGGTAGGACGAATATTCCTGCCACCAAATGTATTCCTAGTGCAGCAGAGAGACCGAGCGAACCCCAGCCCTAGGCGACGTGCAGAAATCTCACACACAGTACGCTGAGCAGAAGCAGTGAGATGCAAGAGAGTAGGAATGCGTGGTTCTATTTATACAGTCTACCGAAGAGGAAATATAAAAATAGTGCGAGCTGACGAGAGAGTGGTTTGGTTTGGGAGGAGGGTAGCAGGACTGGGGAGTCAGGAAGGCTGAGTCTTGGGGGGTCGGCCTGACGTGTTCTTTCTCCTGACTTGCATCGATGACATTGCTGCTTGTTTTCTGATGGTTTGTGGAGCTGTACGACTTTTGTGGTGTGAACTTTCCAGCGCTTGTTCCAGGCATTGGAGACGGGGTGTACATAGGAAGTTGGTATCTCCCATCCTTGGCACAGTCCCAGCCCCGGCGTGCAGAATAAGGCAACGAGGAGCTTTCTTGGAGAACCGGCCAACGAAGAACGTTTTTTATTTTTGTCAGGTTACAAAATCACACAAGCTTATTGGAGAGAATTAAGAATGTCGAGTAGGGTCTAAAAGGGGATGGGAAGAATGTATAGCAAAGCTTGGAAAAAGCAGAAAAGGAATGCTAGTATTTCATCAAACAATCAGGGCTCACGTTTTGGTTATTTTGTTTTTAGATTTTTCTCTTTGCATTTTTCTATGCTTGTCATCCTATAAGAGTTTTTAAAATCAATCTTCTTAAACTATCTCTCAAGAATCTCACGTTTAAAAGTTCTTCATAAGTGTCCTTTTTGGGGTGGGGGTCCCCACTGTTTCATACAGTGGTTATACTCTATTATCCTCTGATTGGAAATTTAGGTTGCTCATAATTTTTCCATTTAATAAATGATTTTTGGTCAAAATCTTGTACAGAAATATCAGCTCATATTAGACCCTCCCCCTAGGTGGGATTACCTAGGAGAGAAATGACTAAAATAAACGTAAACATTTTTAATGCTCTTGAGGAACATTTTCACATTGCTTTTCTGGAAAGCTGTAGCAACCATTTATAATCCCATTGACACACAGTACGTGTCTACCCCTTCCCGTGTGCAAACCCTAATGTGGAACAAAAGGAAGTCAGAAATGGCCCTTGTCAGGAAAGGAACGTGAGAGCTTTTCACGGGCTGCGTCTCCGCAGGCGACCAGACTCTGGCAGCTGCAGGTCACCTTTACCCTCTGCTGGGGGCAGGACATCCTTTGTCCAGTTCCTTAACTGCTTTCCCCCCAGTCCCTTAGTTACTACGTTTGAAAGACCTGGCAGTGTGAGTGCTCACAGACCCTCCCACTCCTGTCTCTCCCATCACACCCACACACACGCAAGCTCGGGTGTGTACAAACACGCACTACATACAACACACAACGCACACACAGAGGAATAAAAGCTCTCAGCTACGACCATTTTAACTCATATTCTGAATGATCCCATGTGTTCCTGCAGAGTCCCACCTATTGCCTCGGTCTCATTAGAGTGGCCTTATCACATTGCTGGTTTGGGGTCTGTGTCCTGCATTTTTGTTCTACCATATCCAACCTCCTTGGGGAGGCCCAGCCCCGCCCATGCAATATCCACTTAGTACTGTGGCTAACAAAGTTCTCTATTTTTCTTCTTACGAGAGCCAAAGCACGCAGCAAACGGAGTCTAATTTACGAAACTCCCCATACCCGTAATTTGGAGTGTGACCTACAAAATTCCACTAAAGCAAAATAAAGCACAAGACGAAGGAGTCACTAAGAGCCTCAGACCACAGTGACCAAGGTAAATATTTACCGCCGGCTGCAGTCTGGCGCGCATGCCCTGTCTGTGCCCTTCCCATGTGCCAGTAGTTTGCCTTTAAGTCTCTCCTTACTCCTCCTTCTAAGGGCTCCAGAGAATTTCTTCTGTCTGGGCAGCTTTCACGTTTGCTTTATTTCGGCTCAGCAAGCCTTGGAGGACGCCCCACAGTGTGCTAAGCGCTGGGGTAGGCAGTGTAGACATTAAGGTCAGTACAACGTGGCACTTTGCCTATAAGGGTCTCTGAGTCTAGAGGGAAGACAGGCAGGGGCCGAATGACCATGACCGAGGCAGGCCAGAACCAGGGGTCAAGTCCCGGTGCCAACCAAGAGGGAAGGAAGGAAATGAGCACCGTGGCACAAAGTTGGGGCAAGACTTCTGTTTAAACATCCCATCCACCTTTTCTCTCGTTAATCACGTGTTCCAGGAACTGCTGCTAGCCCTCAAACAGAGAACCCCAGTTGCTCATGAAGAAACACGAGTTGCCCTAGAACTGAGGAAGAAACGCAGCCTCCTCTCGGCCGTTACTTGTACGACCTCATAACACAGTTCAAAATATTTCTCGTTTCCGGTCCTGGCTGGCGTAGCTCAGTGGATTGAGCATGGGCTGCGAACCAGTGTCGCAGGTTCAATTCCCAGTCAGGGCACATGCCTGGGTTGCAGGCCACGGCCCCCAGCAACCGCACATTGATGTTTCTCTCTCTCTCTTTCTCCCTCCCTTCCCTCTCTAAAAGTAAATAAATAAAATCTAAAAAAATATTACTCCACCGACAAAAAAAATTTTCTCGTTTGCTTATGCATAACTTCCTATATTTTTATGAAAATAAGGAGAAATTCCTAGTTATGTAACCTCATATTTTAAATATTATTCCTTGTATTCTTATGTGCAATTGCCTATATTTTTCTCCAAAGAAGGAGCAGTTTAGAAGTAAAAGAACTGGTGTCATTTTTTCTCAAATTTCGTTTTGATGGTGGCTGTTCACTGGTCCTCACGGGACAACTAGGGCAGCCTTTGGACTCTCCCACAGGGAGGGTGACTTGGAGATGACATTGGCCGTGATACTTCGGACTCAACGTGGATTCCGCTTAGAAGAAGACCAATCGCAGCAGTGCATCCGGAGCACGCCGTGTGCCTGAAGACATGACATGCTGTGGAGATGGGACGCCCTTCACTCAGGGGCGTTCCCCCAAAACAGAGCGACAGGTACTCCTATGAACCAGAGAGTGACTTACTAGTAAAAGCCACATCATCAAAGCCGTCCCTGAGAGGTGGGAACCTATTTTACATTTATTTCTCTGAAGTCATTCACGAGGCTAGTTCATTAACTCATTCATCCACCCATTTGTTAAGTGCTCGCCCTGGGCCAGGCGGGAGGAGACGGGCTCTGGAAGCACTAACAAGGTCCTCCTTCATGCAGTGTGCATGCTGGTAGAGAGGACAGTGTGTCACCGAGCGGGAGACAGAGGCTCGGGAGCACCTGGGGCTGGGGAACAGCCCTGGACCAGGTGTGAGACAAGGCCTCTCTGGAGGCATCTGCCTCCCGAGGTGAGAAGAGAAAAGATGTTGGGGAGACAGGGGACCTTCCCAGCTTCTGGTCTGCTAGCTGTATGGGTTTGCTAGGGCTGCCATGACTAAGTAGGACGGACTGGTGGCTTGAACAATGGAAATTAATTTTCTCACAGTTCTGGAGGCTGGAAGTCCAAGGTCAAGGTGTCGGCAGGGGTGGCTCCTTTGGAGGCCTCTGCCTTGGCTCACAGGGGGCCGCGTCCCCCTGTGCCGTCACATGGACTTCCCGCTGTGCGTGTCTGCGTCTTAGTCTCCCCTTTCTAGTAAGACACCGGTCAGAGTTGATTGGGACCCACCCCAATGGCCTCCCTTTAACTGAATGTCTTCTTCAAAGACTTTATCTTCAAACACAATCACATCCTGCGGCCCTGGGGGGTCAGGGCTTCAACATAACAATTTGGAGACCACAATTCAATCAATAATAGTACATACTCAGAATGATAAAATGAACCCTTGGTGGAGAGCCTACTACAAGCTAGACAGGTTACTTACCCCACCAGTTAGCCCCCACCACCTTCTGCAAGCTCACTGAAGCTCAGGGAAGTGACTTGCCCAAAGCCAGAGAGACAGAAAATTCTAGAAGCAGAATTTCTTATTTATTTAGCTTAATCCCTTCACCTTTTTCACCCAGCCTCCTGCACCCCTCCCCTCTGACAGCTATGAGTCCATTTCTGTTTTGTTCATTAGTTTATTTTGTTCATTAGATTCCACACATAAGTGAAATCACATGGTATTTGTGTTTATCTGACTGGCTTATTTCACTGAGCATAATGCTGTCCAGGTCCATCCATGTGTTTGCAGAGGTAAGATTTCCTTCCTTTTCATGGCTGAGTAGTATTCCATTGTGTCAATGTACCACAGCTTTTTTATCCACTCATCTACTGATTGGGCCACTTCCAAATCTTGGCAATTGTAAATAATGCTGCAATGAACATAGGGCTGCTTCTTTTGACTTAGTGTTTTGAGTTTCTTTAGATAAATTCCCAGCAGTGGAATCGCTGGGTCACATAGAAGCAGAATTTAAACTTAGCTTCATCTACATCAAAATCCCTCCCCACAGCCAAGCCTCGGGGAGCCAGTGCTACAAGCCTGGCCCAGAGCAACAAGTCTGTGACTGTACAGCAGGGCTGGTATGTGGTCGACTGTGAGGTAGGTGGGACTCTCCCTCCACTGGCCTCTCCCCTGTGTCCCCAGGAAAGCAGGAGGGCTGTGTGGTGGGGCATTCAGACCAGGCTCTGTCACACTGTCCAGACCTTGGATCTTGGGAAAGTTTTTCAGAAACTCCCAAGTTATTCCTTCCTCCCCTCTGCAAAGCCCCTCAAAGGGGGTCGTGGTGATTACAAGAGATAAAACACATGCCGTACCTGACACGAGGCATGCTCTCTTAACTGCTAGGAAAATACTGATGGTTCTTCCTTGGGACGGTTGAGAGCAGGGGCTGAGAGGGCTGCGGAAAACCCCAGGTGCCCGGCGTTCACCGATGGCTGTCATCGCTGCTGTTAGTCCCTCCTTCTTCCCTTCCCCAGGGTCCCTCTTCGCCACCCCACCGTGTCTGCCCTGTGGACCGTGCTCGTCTGCCCTGAGCCCTGTCCTCCTGGGCGAGTCCCGTGGATTACTCTGCTCTCACACAGATGGATTCTCTGCCCATTTCGTGGAGCACCTACCCGTTCTAATGGGCAGCGCGGGTCTCTGACTCTCAGAGCAAAGTGTCAGCAGTGTCACACGCCAACAGCACTCATCCCAGCTAGGGCTGGCAGCTAAGGCAGTTAACTCCTGGTTAATTCATTTAATCGAGACTTTGCCAACTCATAAATCGTTCAGGCATGCCATTAACCCAAAAGAACCTCTCGTTGGCTAATTGCTTAAGTGATTTTTAAAATTGTTTTAATGAACTGTGCTGCAGTTGGATTCGGTGCTTATTTTGTTTTTTCTATCAACAAGAAAAAGGTACATGAATATGTGAAGAAAAAAACAAAACCAGTGAAGCACCTTCGGTTATGATCTGGAATGTGTTTGATGGGAAAATGGATGCCCACAGCAGCCAGCTTACCTTGGCCTGGGGCGTTAAAACCACTTGCCTCATCTCACACATTCTGCCTGGATCATATGTCACAGGGACGCGGCAGTTCAGAAGAAGTCAATAAAACCGTGTGAGCTCATCACTCTCATGTACAAAATCTGCCAGCCACAAAATACCAGGGGGTGGTTTACAGCCTGACAATAAAATATGTCTTGCTGCCTGCTGGCTGATGCCACTTCTTGTAGACTTGATATCATCCCACCCACCTATCTCCATACCCCACCCCCGCTAACGCCTGCTGCCAGGTGTCTCTTAGAAAGGATCCAGAGGGCATTGTGAGTGATTTCATAGGCTCGTGTATCTGCAGAGGGGAGCAAAGGGAGAGCATGATGGATAGCAGCTCTGATGTGACCTCCTCATGACCCTGGACCCTGTAAAACAGGAAGTAGGAGAAGGAGGATGAGAGAAAAGCGAAGAGACGCCAAGAAAGTGCTAGTAAAAGAGAGGAAGTGATGAAAGACAGGAAGAGGGGGATGACTGTAAAAAGAGATAGAAAATGATTAAAGAGCAAGCTAGAAATATAAACATAGAATTAGGAATCAAAAGATAAAAAGGAAAAGATAAGGAGAAAATGAGAAACAGACTGTATAAGAGAGAGAAAGGGAAGACACAGATAGTGAGAGGGGTGGAGAAAGAGGGGGGAAAAGTGTGGAGGGGAAATAAAATTTTGTCAAGGTAGTATCGACATTCTATTTACGTGCTCTGATGTTAGTCCTTATAGAAAATTCCAGAACTCACTGCGGAAGTCCGTCCATGCTCTTAGGTTCAAAACGCTGCCTAGGTAATGACTCCATTGATAAATCCTGGCTCAATCTGAGCTGCCATTTGTGCACCCAAGTCAGTAACTGGCAGTGGAGCTTCATAGCGTGTTCACGTGTGACACGGAGCTCCTGCTCTATTTCCTCAGTTGTGACGGATGGCTTCCACCCCTGCACTGCACACTTTTCCAGGCTGCTATGGAAAACGTTTGCCATCCCAGGAGCCCCTTGGCCCACTGCCAGGTGGCCGAGGACACAAGCAAGTTTGACAAGGAGAGGCCTGTGGGAAGGAAGGCAGCTCAGTGTGGGCCCGGAAGACCATGGAAAGCATACTCATCCACGTGACACAAACATCTTCAAATCCTTACATCCTGTCATTCCTTTGTTTGTCCCTAAAAGTCTGAGACATTTTTCTTATTCACCTTCGAGTTTTCTTGTGGGCTTCAACTTATAGAAACTGAACAAAAGGTGGGTGATATGTATGAATAGCCATGGTAATATTCATTATCTGGAAATCTGATTTTTCTAATATTAATGTAGCCACTTTCATTTTTTAACTTGGTGTTTGCACAGATTATCTTTTTCCATCCTAGCCCCACCCTGGTCAAGTCTTAGCACGCTCCTTAGGAACTGCAGAGTCCCTGCGTGAAAGGGTCGTCCATGCCTCGCTCACTTCTCTGGGTTCCCTTCCTTTGCATGTGAACCAGGTAACTTCTCACCGCTCTGATAGGTCTCCATCTCCTTACAATTACGTACATTTGTTCTTCCAGCCTTTGCCGTTGTTCTGAGTAGAAAGGTTTCTCCAAATTTTCCTATGACCGTCAGAAGTAAGAGTCCACCCCCACCCGTTCTCAAAGAAAAAAAAATGGGCCAAGTGCTCGGACCAGGCCTCCAGGGCCTGCACAGAATGCCGATTCTCCCTTGTCAGGCTCTTCTCAATTGTGTGTTTGCCTGCAGAACCCACACACGGGGCTCTCCTGGGCCCTGAACGCAAACCGCCTGGCATCACCTGTGTGTCCCCGGGCTGTGTGTCCCATTAGCTTCTTCATCACCTGGAAAGCATGTGTAACGGGGTCACTGAGGACTCCATGAATGTGTTAACAAAGAGAATGGCCTGGCATATAGTGAAAGCTCAAAAAAAAAATAGCTCGTGATAGTCTTTCCTTGCTGGATTTGGGGATATGGCTTCAACTATGGACTAAGATTCTTTTATTCTCAGACCAGTTGAAAATCAATGACCATTTGTCTAGTAAGAGACTCTAATTTTGAAGATGATCCAAACCACAGATAGGCAAAGAAGATGAAATGCCATCCTCAAAAAGAGTTTAGATTGCAGAGGAATAGTTCTAGAACAGCATATGCTGTTTTTCAGCAGTGTGAGGACAACGAATTAGAGACAGGCACCTCCGTTCTCTCTTCTGCAAAACAGCGCAATTACAATGCCTGCTCTGGCTGCTTCCCGGGGCCCTGAGACAGTCACAGCTGTGAAAGCACTTGAAAAACTGTAAAGTGCAATGGGAATATGGGTATGACTCCCGTGATCATTTCCTAATGCTACCTATCCGAAAATTCCTGGAGCTTCTCACTGAAAACAGGAAGATGAGAAGTCAAATCATAAGGCCTGTTTGTCCTTGGGCGCACGCTCAGACACACCAACACACGCAGACTTTGCTTGCTGAATGGAGGAAGAACTATCTGCCGGCTGACTTCAGTCTTTCACTTGCACGGGCTGCTCCAACAGTCCCTGGCGCCAGCAGCTCATCCTGTAATAATGGGGGAAGGAGAGCCAGCTCCGTCTGGCCCTGCTCCTCGGCTTATTGGACGCCGATGGGCCCGAAGCTGAGCAGCTCCGTCATCTGACATCCTCAGCCCTCTCCAGGGGACTGTGGCTGTCAGTGGGCGGATGAGCAAGAGGAACGAACACGGGGAAAGACCAGCAGCTCCTCGCCAGGCTGTGACCATCCCTGCCCCAACCCCCAAGCCACCTGCCGGTGGGAGGAATGTGGAAAAACCTCATTTTCCATTCCTCAGAGCCAAACCAGCCTGAGAGTCAGCCGAGCCTCCCTAATTTGGCTCCTGATGGGGGAATAAAAAGCTGCAGCCACGAAAGGCCACATCTGTTAAATGAATCCCCAGCCTGAGAACCAAATCAAAACAAACGGGCTCCCGCAGCAGGGACTGCTCCCACGGAGACCCTGCTCACCTCCGGGTCCCGTGCATCTCCTCTCTCCACCAGGCGATCTGGTCGGGTTATGAAAGCCACGGACTGCCTGCCATCAGGGGCCCCGGTGGTCACCAGGGCCCAGCCATCACTGTGCTGCATCATGTCAGCGGACCCAGCAGATGCCCGGCCTGAAGCCATGAGTGGAAAGCAGGCTCAGAGACGGAGGCCAGTTGGGCTCCACGGCTCCTGTTCCCCGGGTCTCCTTCCCTCCAGTTCCGGTCCACGGGCTCTGCAGGCTCTGCTCCGCCACCCGTCGGGGGACAAACGTGAGTCCCAGTCACCCTCCCGGGTCTGGCTCCGCTGACACCTCCAGAGTCTTCCTCTGTCTCCCAGGACAAGCCCGCGACCTCTGCGTCTCTTCCCACAACGTTTTCGTGAAAGCCTGGACCCCAGTGGCTTCAGGGAATTTGTGAATTCTCTGCAATTTCACGCAGGTTTTTGTTGATGGGCATCTGTACATTTTCTCCGAGAACAGAAAAATCAGATTTCAGGTTTCAGAGAGAGGTCTGTGCCCTGTGAGTGTTTAAGGAAAACATGAGTACAACCCCAGTGCAGCTCCTGCTCTGTAGGACAGGAGGGGCAGGGAGGGGCAGCTCTGAGCCCGTCTCCATTGCTAACTGAGCGGAACCTCAGAGGTGCCATGGCCAGGGTGCAGCCAGGAGCGTGGTGCTCACGAAATAATTGTCTCTCTCCGCTTTTGGGAAAATCTGGGCCGGAAGAACTTGAAAGGCATCAAACTCAGTGTTTTCCAGAATGAAGGTACTTGAGCCTCCTCCCCCAGACACCCCCTCACACACACAGATGCAGACACTCTAGTCTGCGGGCCTCAGCCACAGCCACCTCCGAGTCCCCCCACCCCAAGTCCTCCCTCAGAGCAGGACCCTTCAGGTGGGGAGCTGGTTCTGTGAGGCGATTTGGTCACGACTCGTAGAAGGAACTATAGAACCGTAGAATCCCTTCCTCCCAACCTTGCTCTGCGAACATCTCAGTTTGCCACGCGCATGCCTGCCTGGCCCCGCGTGCTCCAAGCCTGGATGGCTGTGTGGGAAAAAGCCACACCCCTGATGGAGGGGGCTCTCCCAGACACGTGGGTGCCGTCACTCCCCTCTGGAGGTGAATAGCTCACGGCACCCTCCCTGTAGGAGTGCTCTGGAACCTCACTCAGGGCAAGCCCCACCTCTGCTTTCCGGTTCTTCCTCTCTGCCTCAGTCAGAATCAGGTTGAGTCTCCTCCGATCTCATCCCCCTGGGGACGCCTTCATTGTCTCCCTCCAGGTCCTCCTCACGCCAGGTGCTGGGGAGTGCCGGTCTCTCCGACTCACTAAGGCTAACCTCTCGCGTGTCTTGATTACATCTTATTACAACAATGTTCAAATAGATACAAAAGTTAACGATGATATTAAGGTGAGTCCCCGTATTTCCATGTCCTCGATTTCTCTGTTGACATTTCCCACATTTGACCGTTCACTGTCCCCTTGTTGAAATGTTATAAAGCAACGACCACATATCACATTTACTTGAAATACTTTGTTTGGGGTGGGTGACTCCAAAATATAAAGATGTTTTCTTACATGGCTTTAACACCATACTATAAACGAAATTCACAGTGATTCTTTAACATCATCCAACACCAGTCCACATTCAAATTTCCCTTATTGCTGCCCCCCCCCAAATGTCTTTACAATTGGTTTTCTGGAGACAGAATTCAAACAAGGCCCACACTTTGCATTTGGTTCTTATGTCTCTGAAGTGTTTTTAAATCTTAAGCTGCCCCCCTCCCTGTTTCTTTCCCCCACGCTGTGATCTGGTGCTGCAGAATGCTCCCCTTTCTGGATCTGTTTGATCCCTCACGGGGTCCTTTGACTCGTGCTTCCACACCCCACGTCTCCTGCAGACCAGAAGTTTAAGGGCCTTGACTGGCTCTCAGACTTTGGTGGGAGCAGCCTCACCTGGGAGCTTGGTAGGGACACAGAGGCCTGGGCCCTGGCCTGCCTCAGTGAGCCTGGGGCCCGATGTCCTTTGGTCGTTCTTCGGGGTCCCCAGCACCACGGCCACAGGGGATGCCGTGCGCCTTGTCATCTCACAGCAGGGCACAGGTGTCACATGGTCCCGCATCAGTGACGCTGATACTGACCAGGGGTCCAGGTGGCGACAGGCCGAACCCACTGATGTCGAGTCTCATGTGCAGCCATGCCTTTGTTCGGGGTTCTTCAGGAGATTTCTCCCCAAGTGCTTCTGACTTTCTCTTATTTCTTCAACTTCTCTTCTATCCACTCTCTCCTTCTCTTGAAAAAAGAAAAGAAAAAAAATCATGCTTATGGTAGTATGGCTTATAACAACAAAGAAATAGATAACACATAAATGTCTGGGGAATTGCTTCTATACTTTATTGAACAAAATTATTTGCAGCCACTAAAAATAACATCATACAAAAACATATGAAGAAGTGACAAAATATTCCTAATAAAATTTTACATAAAACTAAAGATACAAAACAGGCATATAAATAAAAGTAATCATATGATGCATAGCTATATCATTTTCATAAAAACAATCTCACAGGCAATAGAGCGGCTATAAATGCCTAGGCACAGGAAAAAGCACAAGAATCAGTTAGATGTGGTTTTATCTACATGAAAGGATGAATCGGGAATTTTATTTCTGTTTTTGGCTTTTCTATATTTTTCAAACCTCCTAAAATAGGCACAAATTAATTGTGAAAACAGAGCAATTGTGTTAGTTAAAACAGTAACTAACATTTCTTAGCTCTATCTGGTGCCCCCTCAGAGTTAGCATCCAAATTACTTACAGGAATGCTTTACCCCTGCATTCCTGGAATGAGTGGGTGATGCATATTTCTCCTGCGCTGAAGTACCACTCGTCCACCTCATCATCGGTTTCCAGTCCAAACAGACTCCCGAAGCTGTTCTCTTCCAGGTAGGTGTCCGCCACCTAATCCCTGTTCTCACCTTGACCTCTCTGAAGCTTTTGGAGGTGCTGACACTGTTAGATTCTTTCTTTCTCGAGACAGTCTCCTTCCTTACCTCCCACAGAATTATTTGTCTTTCTACAAATATTTATAGAATATTTGATATGCGCCAGGCAGCATGCTAGGCTGCTGGAGTACATCAGTGAAAAGAAACAGACAGCCCTGCCTGGTGTGGCTCAGGTGTTTGGGCGTCATCCTCTGAAGCAAAGGGTTGCCGGTTCCATTCCCGGTCAGGGCACATGCCCGGGATGTGGGTTCGGTCTCCAGTACTCGGTCAGGCGCATTCGAGAGGCCATATTTCTTACCCTCTCTTCCTCCCTCCCCTGCTCTCTAAAAGTAAATAAATAAAATCTTTAAAAAGGAAAAGAAAAAATAGACAAAACTTCTGCCCTCATGGAGTGAGGGGAGGGAAAAGGAGGGATGAGGCAAAATAAACAATAGCATAATAAATGAGTACATTTGTGGTGTTGTAGGTGATGAGGGCTACGGGAAAAAAACAAACAAAGTAGGAAGTACCAATAGTTAAGGATGGTGCTGGGCAGTCGGCGGTGGTTCTAAGAGTTGGTGGGTCGGTCTCCTGGAGAAAAGGGCATGTGAGCAAAGACTTGAGGGAGGCGCAGCTGATCACCAAGCATCGCTGGGGCATCCGGGAAAAGTGTGGTCCAAATGGAGCAACAGTTGGTGCAGATGAATGGCCTGGAGCAGCCTGGAGACCAGTAAGTCAGGTGGGTGGCTGGGGAGGGCAGTGGGAGGGGAGGCCTGGCAGGGGTGGGCTTTGTGGGCTTCCCCGAAGACTGGGCTCTTACTCTGAGTGGACTCCGGGGCTGCTGAGGGCTCTGAGCACCTGGCTTCTATGTTGAGGACAGACTGCAGAGGGCATTTGGGTAGAAACAGGGAGACTCCCTTGAGCCTCTGCAGGTGAGGGATGTACAAGGTAGCAGTGGAGGTGAGAAGTGCCAGGATTCCGGATTTGGGCTGAGGACAGAGCCAACACCGTATTGCTCAGTCCTTTGCCTCCATCTTATTCCTGCTCCCTAGGAATTGACTCTCTTCGCCTTCCCTCTGCACCCTGTCCCTTGGTGAACCTGTCTACTTGGGTGGCGTGTGCCTAAGGTCCCACCGTCAGGCGGGCCGATCTCCCCTCTTCTTCCAGCTCTGAGCCACATTCTAAGGCATCTCCATTTGGCTCACCACAACCGATCTATCTCTTCGGTAAAGTTTCAATCCAAAAACTTGGCTGGCTGGTTCCCAGTCCCTGAGTGGGTCAACAGAGCTCTGTCCTGTCCTAAGAACAGAACTGGGCCCTCTGGACTCCCTTTTACAATGAGGAAGACAACCCTTCACAGAATGTACTCCAACAGTAACCCCGGGATATAGGTGAGACGGGCACAATTACTCTCATTTACAAACCAGAGAACTAAGAGGTTGGGGGACTTGTTTCAGGAAGGCAGCAGTGAGAGGGGGAGACGGGAACAGAACTCAAGTCTCTTGGCTCCTCGTCAGCGGCGCCTACTGTCCAGGCCCTGAGAACCCAGGGCTTTTGTCATAAAGGGATCATCATAAACCCAAAGTAAGGGCATCTTGGTTTGCTGTGCATTCTGGAACCAAGCCATAGTCTGTGCCGGGAGACTACCCTGGCATCAACAGCACTCGTTTTCCAGGGGGACACTCTTTGCTCTGCCACTAAGAGAAGGAAACGAGATGCCAGCTCACACTGTACTCTGCGAGTCCGGAGTACAGACGGACTCCCGCTGGCCGTGGGAGGGGGATGCTCTTCAGCTGGTAATGGCCTTCAAACTGAGTGGGTGATGAGGGCTGACTAAGATATGACACTTGGGCTATAATTAATTTAGAATTCGAAATGGGGAGAAAGCTCGGTTGTTTGAAGCGAGGCTGCCCAGAGGCACAGATTCCTTCCCACGGTCCCCTCCAGACCGTGAACCATAGAGGGTCAGCTCCATTCCAGCACGGTGGCCCTTCTCCCGGACTCATTTCCCATTATTAACGCAATGAGTGCACAGTTTGTGTTCTAAGAGATTAACAATCCACTGATGGGAGGAAGGGGGGGCTTGTGGAATGGCTCTGGATGCAGTCTGAGCTCCCCTCTCCCAGGGGCTGCCTTCTGTTCAGTATAGGCAAACATTCGGATGCTGGGTGGGCCCCTTGTCTTGTGAGACCCAGCTTCCCCTCCAGAGATCCTTCTGGGCTGGCGGCGGGGCTCCCAGTGCAGAGCAGCACCGGCTGCGGCCTGGAGTTCCTCTGGGGAGGGCGGAATCATGCAACTCCAGCCACAGCGCAGGGGCCGCTGCCGTAACTGTGATGCCTCTGAGGGATCTCCACCGGAAGGATCACCTCTTTCCTGCGGCCCAAGCAGACTCGCTGCCCGTGAGAGAAGACTCAGGCTCCCTGAGCTCAGGCTCCCCTCCTGTAGCTCACTGTGGGTGCGGGTGTCCCCGACCCTCTTCTCAACGCCTGTGGGGGCTGGGGCTTGGGGAACTGATGCGAATGCTGATGCTCTGTCTATTGCTGTTGCTGTGAGTGACAAAGCGCTTTGTCTCAGACCCAGGAGTCTCGTGTCTTTTCCCAGAATTCTCCACACTTGTTGGTTTGGAAGCAGGCTAACATGTCAGACTCTCCACCATTCCTGACATGCGTATTCCATCCCAATTTTAGCATGTCAGAGATAAGGCTTAAGCAAGTAGTAGACCAGCTTCATGATTGCATATTAAATTTAATTAATTTAAATGATTTAAACATGCAATATTTAATTTGAAATTTACTAAGTTTTTAAATAGTAGAGGGACATTTTAGAGGATCTAGATTCATCCTGTTTGTAATTATAATTAATTAGATTTATGAAAATTACCTTAAACATCCCAGAAGGTTTTGGGTTATTCATCAGACAAGTACCTTAAAAAGGAAATGAAATTTTTAAATTCAAAAAATCCTTATTTTAAAGGTTTACAGGGGTTCAAAAACTCAGTTTTTGATCAGTATGAAACTTAGAAGATGCCTTAAATTTTTCTATTGGAAATGTCCAGATGATCTCCACGTCCACTCTCCACACCTCTGTCAGGAGGAAGAGAGCTGGGAAAAACTCCCCTGCTTCACAAACAAGAAGAACACGCCAAAGTACCTTGTGCTGAATTCACCGAAGAACTGAAGTCACATGGCGACCACGTAGCCTCTGCCTTCTTCAAGTCTTCGAAGTGGCATCTAACCCAGAATGAAACATTGCTTCTGATTTTCCCTCTTAGCTGAACGGGGACGTTTCAAGAATAATAGTCAGTGGGCTTTTCTTAGCATTGCGGTTCTTCCTGCAGAAGAGGGTTCTGCCCACTGTTGAGTAAGTTCATTCCAGTTCCAAACTCGGGAGCCAGCGAAAGGAACAGCAGGCGGGGGCTCGGATCCGTCGGACGCACTGGGAGATGGGTTTGGAGCCAGGACTTCCCCGTGTCACCAGGAGGGCTGAGGTGGCATTTTGAGTCCTATGGTCTTGGTTTCAGCCCAGATCTTCCACCCACAGCTTTTCTGGTATTTGAGTCATTCCCCATCCTTGCGGGGGTGGGTGGGTGTCCATGGGTCCTTCCCATGAGAGATGGGGAGGAAGAATCTCTACTGTCCATGCCGCCTGTGACATTGCAGGGTTGTTACTGTAGGACAGCAATTTTCAACCTACGTGCTGCAAGAATGTTTAAAATATGCCATACCTGCCCCAGCTGGTGTGGCTCAGTGGACTGAGTGCCGGCCAAAAGGTCGCCAGTTTGCTTCCCAGTCAGGGCACATGCCTGGTCCCCAGTTGGGGGGCATATGAGAGGCAACCAATCAATGAATCTCTCACTTATTGATGTTTCTCTCCCTCTCTTTCTCCCTCTCTTCCCTTCTTTCTAAAAATAAATAAATAAAATCTTTAAAAAAAAAAAGAACATGCAGTACCTGAGGTCAGTCAGGGACTCTGACCTCTTTTTCCTTAGATTGTCAAGTAAAAATTAGTGACAACAGCCAACATAACAATAGCCATCGGATGTGAATGCTCTGTCTTGAACCATAAATGTGAAGGTCCTCTAGTAGCGTTGCAGCTTATTGCTTACATCACTTAATAAAGTTGTGCCTGATTGGTTAGTTCTGATTGGTACTAGAAATCCTTATATATAAGTATAGGTACTAGGTTTTTTTAAAAGTCACTTTGGAGCAAAAAGAGTAGGTAATTACTATTATTATTTTTAATAAATCAATAAAATTGTACCTATTTTTGTCAGATTGGCAAAAAATATATTTTTGGTGTGCTGCAGAGCGTTAGTAATTTGTGTACATGTGCTATGAGATGACAAAGGGTGACAGTGACTACCCGAGGGTACCCAGGCTCCCCTTCGGGAGAAGGGCTGTGGGTCTCACACCCGGCCTAGAGACCGGGCAAAGGACCCTGACCTTCCACTGCTGCGGCAAATGCCCATCAGCCTTCGGCTCACCTGCCCTTGACCTCTGGTTACAGAGTTCAAGCAACACATCCCAGTCTCGCTGCTAGGAATGCCACGCACCATGGTCCGTGCGTCACTGCTCCCCATGCCTGCAAATAAGGGCCCAGGCTGCCACTGCAGCTTCTGTGCCATTACGGTGACCAGGCCCCTTGCTTCAGATGGCTGAGTGCGGCCAACCGTACTGTGCTTTTCTCGAAGCCTGTCATCCCCAACACTGGGGAGCCCAGATCCACAGTGGCCTGGGAGACAGTCGCCAGGAACAGCACTGGGGGCCCCTCGCTGGCATAGTTCTCAATGCAGCAGTGAAGAGCTTGCCCCTGGGCTCGCCCAGAGACGGGTAATTGCTAGACTCTCTGATCTCACATAAGCCGATTTTGTGTGCCTCCCTCCACGAGCCTTCTACCCCTTCTGCCGCCAAGGCATTCTGGCGCGAAGATCTCATTTACTCGAGACCATGGCGGCTTCCCAGCTTTGGGGCACCGTCTCAGCAGCAGATCAGGGCCAGCTCTACAGCCTTTGCCAGGATGCTAAATCCTCATTCAGGGGAGAGTGCCACATGTCGATGCAGACTCTCTTATTCAGCTGACATTCTGCGCCCAGCCGGCACTCTCAGGACTCCTTCGTTCCCAGATGCGACCTCCTGGATCGGGCCGGTACACAGCCGAGAGGCTCCATAGCCCGTGTATTTTTTCTTTCTGCAAAATGTGCGCTGGAATCCAGCTGCTCTAATTCATTTGCGTGTTGTCTATGCTGCCTTTGAGTGGCGAGGACAGAGACTGCATGGCCTGCAAGACCTAAAACATTCACTCCCTGTCCCTGGCCCAGAAGCTGTGAGGGCTGGGAGAGAGAATCTGGACAAACGCAGGTGTCATTTTGCAAAGTGTCTGCCCCCAGCTGAGAGCTGAGATCTCTGCATGGCCCTGGGGCTGGGGGTGGGGGCTGTCCTTTAGAAGGCAGCCTGGGTCTCTTCCACAAGCCCAGAGTCCCAGGGCACCCGAGGAGTGCAGGCTCCCAGCACATTAGCTGGGCATCCCCACGTCAGGCCCTTAGGTCCCACTGCTCCTTACCAGGCCCTTGCCTTTGGCACAGAACGTTTGCTGACCGTCAAGTCAGACTCTGCCGCACTTTGATCAGGTCTGCAGCCCAATTTTCAGCAGGCCGTGCCACCCGGCACCATCAGATGACGGTGCTTGCACACGCTGTCCCCCGAGGCCCCTGGCTTCTCATTCTGTGCCAACTTTGTGTGGGCTGACCAGGGCCTGCATGTTCTTCCCTCAGGGCATCGGTGTGCTTAACGATCCCCCCTCCCTCGGCCCCTGTCATTGCTGTCGCTGCCGTACTCTCAAGGGCTGGTGACACTGGGTGAGCCGGTACATCTTCTAGCACCTGGACCCCACCCTGTACCAGTCAGGCTCTGATCAGAGGTTATAAACCACCCTAGTTTTTTTTTAATATAGAGAATTAAAATCCAGGCACTGAGGAACTGGACAGGTAAAAAGGGAACATGGAGACCAACCATCCTAGTATAACTAGAATGATGCTAGTTTCAGTATTGAAGGTCTCGAAGTCTGGGAAGCCCCTTAGTCCCAGGCAAACCAGGCTGGTGGGCCACCCTCATGAGGTATCACAGACATGGTAATTGCAGGGGGCATCTAAGACCCCAGGGCTAGGGACGCAGTGAAGAGCTCTGTCTAAGTAGAGGCACCAGGTAGCTGGTACTGGTATCCCTGAGGGGCTGCTGTAAAACTGGTTCCGGGAAAAACCGGTAACTGGAACCAACTGCTGCTCTCAGAACCAAGTTCTCTGGAGTGCAGAACCATCTCGGGAGTGACCTTGACACTAATAGGCAGCCAGCAGGAGGGAGCGAGTGCCTTCCTCCACTCCAGCCTCATTTCACCAGCGTCCCATGGCCTCCCAGAGCCTAGCCGGGAGCAGCTGGCAGAGCAGGCGTGGGCGTTCAGGGTCCTCGCTGCAGCGGGGGTCACAGGGCAGGGTGCAGAAGCCCCATCTGGTGCATGGGTTTAGCACTAGGGTGAGCTCAAGGTGCTTAATAAGCAGCACACGTGCCAGGTATTCACAAGAGAGGAGTCTCAGTAACTGCGATGCTACAGCATGCTAGAGTCATCCCCCCCCACTCACCTCCAGGAGCCAGGCCCTTGCTGCCATCTGACCAGCAAACAGCCCATGATGGAGGCCCTGCTTCCTGGACCACTTCTGATGCCAACTGTTGAGTCTGTGTTCCCCACAATTTGACCCCAAGGCAAGGATTGAAGTACCAGTGGCTTACTCGGGAAGTCAGGGACAAATCAGTGAGAGCGTGTTATCAGCCCACCGCAGCACGGGCAGCTGTGCGGGGCTCTCCCCTCCAGCGCGACAACGAACTCCTCACCACTTCCAAGCTCAGGGAGGGCGTCCCGGGCAGGTCCTACCCAGGCAGGAGGGCACTGTGCCTGCTGTAGCCCCGGCCACAGCCGTGGTGAGATGCCTGTTGGTGGCAGGCTCACAACAGCCACCAGCAAAGAGGCAGGAGGAGAAAGACATGGGGTCTGTGGTGTGCATGAGTGAGGCACCTGAGAGGCCGAATAAACGAGGAGAACATGGCCGGTGGGGGTGATGTCATGCTTTGGGTCGCCCCAGAAGCAGTCCCTGGCAAGGGACTCCTGCCAAGTTGTTCCTTTGGGAGGTGAAGGAAGACATCTTTAGAGGGGCAGTGAAGCGAGGAACAGGGAAGGTGGCTGCCAACACAGTGTCCCTCAGCCCCTGTGGGGGATGGACGCTTGGTGCCCAGAGAGCCAGGAGAGGGTGGCATTAGACACCCTGGGGGAGGGCTGCTCCTGGCCTGCCGGACCTGGGGGCAGAGTGACCTTTATGGCTGCAGGAAAAGGCCTTGGGCAGAGAGATGCAGTCGCTGGGGGCTGGAGGGGGAGAAAGGAGAGCCTTGCTTCCGGAGAAGAGCGGCCCCAGCTCCTCCTGCCCAGGTTCTCTGCTGATGCCTCCTGTGCACACCCACAGCAACCACACGAACCATGGCACCCACATCATAATTACTCTATTCATTTTTTTTTATTTACAAGATTTTTTATCATATATCTGGCTCTGTGATAAGCACATTATACATTTTATAGCATGAATGTTTACAAAATCCTGATGACATGGATATTATTAGCATTCCCATTTTTCTTTTTTTTTAATTTTTAAAACTTTTTAAAATTTTAATTGTTGTTACAGTACAGTTTTCTTTCTTTTACTCCCATCCCAGCCCACCCATCCCAGTGCTCCCCACCTCCCTCCTGGCCAATTAATATTCAACAAAGGGGCAGCAACATAAAATGGAGTAAAAACAGCCTCTTCAACAAATGGTGTTGGGAGAACTGGACAGCTACATGCAAAAAAATGGAACTCAAGCACCAACTTACACCATACACAAAAATAAATTCAAGGTGGATAAAAAATTTAAATATAAGCCAAAACACTATTAAAGTCCTAGAGGAGAACATAGGCAGGAAAATCTCAGATATTTCATGCAACAACATTTTTACTGATATCACCCATAGAGCAAGGGACATAAAGGAAAGAATAAACAAATGGGATCTCATCAAAATAAAAAGCTTCTGCACAGCTAAAGAAAACATTATTAAAATAAAAAGAACCAACTGTACGGGAAAACATAGTTGCCAATGATACCTCAGAGAAGGGTTTAATCTCCAAAATATATAAAGATCTTACACGACTCCACTTGAAGAAGACAAGCAACCCAATTAAAAAATGGGCAAAGGACTTGAACAGACACTTCTCCAAGAAGGACATACAGAAGATCCAAAGACACATGAAAAGATGCTCAATATCACTAGCCATCAGAGATGCAAATTAAAACCACAATGAGATATCACTTCACACCGGTCAGAATGGCCATCATAAAGAAAGCAACAAACAAGTGTTGGAGAGGATGTGGAGAAAAGGGGACCCTAGTGCACTGTTGGTGGGATAGCAGACTGGTACAACCACTATGGAAAACAGTATGGAATTTTCTCAGAAAACTAAAAATGGATCTGCATTTTGACCCAGCAATTCCACTGCTAGGATTATATCCTAAGAACCCTGAAACACCAACCCAAAAGATTCTACGTACCTCAATGTTCATAGCAGCACAATTTACAATAGTCAAGTGTTGGAAGCAACCTAAGTGCCCATCAGTAAGTGAATGGATCAAAAAACTGTGGCACATTTACACAATGGAATTCCATGCAGCAGAAAGAAAGAAGGAGCTCCTACCCTTTGCGACAGCATGGAAACTAGAAAGCATTATGATAAGTGAAATAAGCCAGGCAGTGAAAGACATAATTACTTTATTTTTTTACAGACAAGGAAGTGGAGGCTCCCAGAGGTTGGACAGCTTGCCCCCAGCACTGCCGGAAGCAGACTTGGTCCTGGCCTGGGCTGCCCAGAGCCGGCCTGTTTAAGCGCTCTGCTATCGCTGCATGCCCCCGCCCACCCCCGGACACGATCGGGCTGCAGACACACACACCCCTCCGACCCCACCATGTGCCAGGCACCCAGGGCAGAGGCTCAGTGGGATGCTCTGCATCCAGGCCAACATGTCCCTGGCAATGCTGTCACATTGACTGTCCTTGGCCATCAGGCAGGTGGAACTGGTTGTGCTGAGTAGTGACAACACTTGGTTTGCTAGGGTCTTGTGAGCTTACCTTTCCTGGTTATTTAGCAAGCCCAGGAAAAGAGCGAATCCTACCCCAACCTTTCTCGCGCTTTTCGGGATTTGACTTTGCGAGATTCTTCTGGCTGTTTGATCCCCACATTGCACAGAGTTTGGCAGAGATGCTCTTCTGGTTGTCTGGAGAGCAGATAATACTGCTGTCCCTTTTGGATGAGACACTATTCTCCAGTCTCGTCCTTCATACCCGTTCACAAGTTGGTGGGGCCACCCAGTATGTAACATAAGAAAGACAAAGGAGTCTCCAACCTGGTCAACCTCAAAAATGTTTGATGATTCCTTTGTTTTCCTCAATGCTCTATGATGGAATAATTAAAATACAGAAAAGCAGAGAGAATAGATAAAATAACCCCAGTGTCTCACCACTCAGTTTTGGCCACTGCCAACAAAGGACCTCTCTGTCTTCCCCACACTCCCCTGTACCCCATCTCCAGAGTTAGAGGCTACTCCTAACCTTGTGTCATTTCAATGCTCTTTGAACGGTATTGCTTCTGAAGCTACTCTCCATGAATTTTCTGGTTCAGTAAGTCAGGAATGGGGTCTGAGAATCTATATTCTTTTAAATTCCCCAGGTTTGGGGCCCTAAGGTACAGAACAATGAATATGAGCTTTAGATTGAGAAAGTCCTACTTTAACGCCTGGCTTTGCCCAAACTATGTAACTTTGGGTAAAAACTTGAAATTTTCTGACCCTGAACTCCATGTCTTGAAAAAGCACCACTTCTGTGAACTTGTGGTCCACTAAGACCCTCTGGTATTTTTCATATTAGATCAATGTTGTCAAATTGATTGTCGCTCAGTTTGCCCTCGTCATGGTGTTGGGGTGTAAATGGAGGCTGGGTCACTTGTGAGCTCTCCTGCTTTATGGTGGTTGTGTCTACAAAAATCTCCCCAACTTTTATTTCCTGTCCCCAACCCCCACCCGGACCCTGTGTCTCCTTCAGGCCCATTACAGCCCCCCACCCCGGGGAGCGGAAAGCTGAGTGGTGGTCTGCAATCACAGAATTCTTAGGCCCAGAGTAAAACCTGCATTTGGTCCAGGTCACTGACCGCCTTTCTCAATCAAAACCACATCCTTAAATTTCTGTGGTTGGTCTTCAGTCAAGCAAGGTTCACGGAGAAGACACTTAGCTTCACTGAACTGCAAAAAAACAAGCACTTTGCCAGCTTTTGGTGTGCTCAGCACTTTTCCGAATGACGACAGAAGCTACTTATAATGAATTAAGCTCCTTGTTTTGTTTTGTTTTGTTTTGTTTTGTTTTGTTTTAATTAAATGGACTTCAGAGGGAAGGAAAATAAACAAGGCAAGCGAGCTGGGACCCACGTTTGAAGTAGGAGGAGGAAGGAGCGTTTTCCTGAGGCAAAGCACCCTTGGTGCAGAGCACAGCTTGACCTTCTGCAGCATTGCCCCCAAATTGTGTTCTCCAAGGGTTTAGGGAGTTGAACACCAGCGTTCACAGTGACAGCTAATGCAGGGAAAGACCTCCCTTCCATGTAGTTCGGGTACTACACCATGTTAGAACTAATGGGAACTTGAATGGTCTTATTTTATGCCTGAGAAACAAAAGCTAAGACGACACCATTTGCTCAAAGCTGCAGAGCTGGCTGGTTGAAGCACCTGAACCTGCACCCAGAGGTGGTTAAATGCCTGCATTAATGAGGTGTTTCAATGCCTGGGTGTCAGAGATGGGCTGCCTGGGCTCAAACTCCAGCTCCACCCCTTCCTGGCTGTGTGATCTTGGTCAAACTGGTAAATAGCAATGGGGCGCAATGTCAATGTTAGCTGTCAACCACCCAAGGCCAAGGCCATTTCACATCTGGGGCCCCCTGGCCTCTGCCTGGAAAGGGAGGGATTCCATTGTCAGACAGGTGATTTCACATCACCGTGGAGTGTTCCAACGAACTGGAGAGGAAGAAACTCTCCACCCAAGACTAAGAACAGGAACTACTGCAGCTAGATCGAAGCCCTGGGCCCCGCCTCAGCCCCTCGTGGCTGCAGGGGTCATGGAGGGGAGAGGGGAGACCAGGCCTACTCTAACATGGATTGAGGCTGCCCTCAGCCCAGATGGGGTGGGGATTTCTTACTCCTATACTGGGGTGGGTGGGCTGTGAGTGAAAAGACCACCTGCTCATCATCCTCTGTGGGACCCCAGGCAGACCCCCCCCCACGCCACCTTTGTACTTACCCTGGTTGGGGCATAGGAGTTGGACCAGGTGACCTCAGACCCGTCCCTGCTCCCACCCCCAGCACGTTAGGTTGCATCTCTTTTGCCGCAGGCCAGCTGCAGTAGGCCAGGGTTGCTTAAACAGGCCATGGTTTCCTACGTCTTGGAGACATATGATGAGGACATCTTAGAAATGATGGTCCCAAAGCTCCAAGAATCTGGAGGAGCGCAGTCAAGGGTGCTGGACCCCGGAAAGCACTGTCGGCTCACCCTGCTCCCCACCCCTCCCAGCCCAAGCCCAGCCTGGGAGAGGAGCAAGGGGCGTGGGTCCAGGCCCTGACGGTGGAATGCCTGCTCACATTTGTACACAGGTCTGGGCAGCCAATGAGAGTCTGCAGCACGGAGCACAGGACAGAAAGCCAGCTTTTCTGTTTCTCATGGCCAGAAGCAGCTGCTCACAGCCGTGCCTCTGGCCCCACACAGGGGGAAAAACAACACACAAACTGCATGGGTGCTCTGCTTCGAATTTTGCTGTCCATGTCTGCATCTGCGTCTGCATCTATGTCTACGTCTATCAGGGTTCTTTCCAGGTGGTAAGTGACAGGTAATTTAAGTTTTCTTCCTCGCACTTTGTCTCCTTCCATTTTTTTCTGAGGCGATTCTGAACTGCATTAATATTTTTTTAAAGATTTTATTTATTTATTTTTAGAGAGGGAAGGGAGGGAGATAGAGACAGAGAGAGAAACATCAATGTGTGGTTGCTGGGGGTTATGGCCTGCAAGCCAGGCATGTACCCTGGCTGGGAATCGAACCTGCGACACTTTGGTTCGCAGCCTGCGCTCAATCCACTGAGCTACGCCAGCCAGGGCCGAAATGCATTAATATTTAGAGGACATGAGTCTCCTTCTGCCACCTTCCACTGAGGTCCTCTCTTGAACCTTCCCTATGAACCAACTATCTCCTGAACAGCAAGGAAGCTCTCTGTGTCGTGGAAAAAATACCTCCCATAAATGGCAGAAATCTCCTTGCCATTGAACTCAAGCAAAACCTCAGCTCTGCCTCTCCGGGGATCTCTCATAACTGCAAGCCCAACCCCCATGCCGTCTGGCACGGGTCCTCTAGGGACTTGTCAGTTTTGCCTGTCAAACCAGAAGCATTACCATGTAGCCAAAGTTTCAAAGGCTTTCAAAGTCTTTTGCCTTAAATGCTAGAGCCCCTGTCTGTATCTGGGGACATGGGCACCTGACGGGTTTCCCCAGTCAGCCCAAGGGACGGATGTGAGATTATGATCAAGTCTGGACAAGTGAATGTGAACAACCTCGATCTTATTAAGGTCACCTTAGTCAGGATAAGGCCATTTGCCTCGGAGAGTCCTCTTCCTGCAAGGACATAGGTATTATAAGGGCCCAGCTTTGACCATGGCTGATGAGGACAGCCCCCTAAGACATCACAGAGCTGCATGACAGACAATGCAGAGAGCAAGCACCCACTTCCCTGGGCCTCTGACCTCTGGTCTCCTACGTGAGAAAAAAAACAAGCTTCCTTTTTATTAACCCACTGTTCTTCGGGCACCTTTGTTATAGCAGCTTAGCCTGTGTCATACCTAATACAGCAAGCTAGCCCTGACTTCAGATTCCCAGGCCGTAACTCACCAACAGTATGTCCTTTGGCATTGTGGGCCTTAATTCCTTCCGTTGGTAAAATGGAAATATCGGCGTCAATCTGGAATGGTTTTGAGAATTAGAAAAATGCATGTGAAACACCTAGCACAGGGCTCGGCACACGGGAGGGGCCACAGCACAATTATACCCTAAGCATGATTGCTCAGGGAGTAACACCGGGACAGTCATTCGCACACCCAGCTTCTGTGAACATCTGACTCTTTGCTGAAACCTTACCTTTCCAGGGAGACATGCCCATCTCTCCACTCTCCCTCCCTCCTCCTGGCCCCTCTTGCCTCCTCCGTCCCCTTACTCCTGCTCAGCCATGATCCATCCGGTCTGAGTGCCAAAGCCTCTCCCCTCTTCATCTTCTTCCAGCTCCTGCCCAGGCAGAGTCCTGCAGAGTCTCTCCTGTAGACCTGGCTGCCCCGCCACTCCCCCACCCACCTCTTGGCCCCTCTACCTAACCTGACATCATCAGATGAAATGAACTTAATTAACTGAGCCCGATTGCTTCTGCATTTTCTTCTCTCTTCACGAACAGCCCCTTCTTCCTGGCCCTTAGGTCCTTAGCTCAACTTCTAGATCATGGTGGTGGGAAAAGGCAGACACACCACATACCTGGCTGGAAAGTACCATATGCTGCATTGCTCTAGCCATCCAGGCAGCAGACAGCCAAGGTCAGGGGCACCGGCTCCGAGTCAGTGAGACTGGGTTCAAATCCGGGTCCTGTCATGTTTTAGCCTTGTGGTCCTGTCCCAGTTCCCCGGTCTCTCTGTGCCTTAGTTTCCTCACTGTAAGATGGGGGGAGACAGCAGGGCCCCCTTCCCAGGCTTGCTGGGAGGCCTACGAATTGTGGGGCATTAAAACACCGAGAGCAGTCTCCGGCACTGGGAGCACCTAGGACGTATTGCACAGACTTCAGGTGAGCATCATTTCAGGTGAGGCACAGGGTCCCAGCCCTCCCGCTCCTGCAGCATAATCCAGCCCTTGCTCTTGCAGTGGAAAGCCAGAGCTCTCAGGAGACCTGTGGCTGAGAACTGGGGGGAGGGAAGCTCGAGCAAGCAGCACCTACACAGAGGGGCGCAGCGAAGCATGGCTGCCTCCCTCTCCACCAATCGTGTGCACACCCTCCTCCTTCCCTCCCCTCCCGTGTGCACACCCTCCCCTCCACTTTGCTGGCTTCTCCCCATATGGCCGGAAACGTGCCAGTTATGGATTTCTCTGGACTGACCAGCATCTTCTTAGAATGCAGACCCTCCCGGAAGGGTTTTCAGGGGCGATAGGTTGTTGCTTTCCCGCAGTAAGTCCTTTCCTCCTCAAGCGTGTGAATTCATTGGCACTGAGAGCCTGCAGTGCTGACGAGCAGGGCAGGGAAAGGGGAGGGAGGGGAGTTTCAGCAGGAGAACAGGAGACGTGAGTGAAACGCTGCAGCCAGGGCCGCGGGTGGCAGAGACGAGGGCCACCTCACCCAGAGCCTGGGGAGAGGGCCTCCTGGGAGAGGAGTAGGAAAGACAAGCAGTGCAGAAGGCCAAAGACAAATTTCTTTGATTTCAGATAGGAAAGGAAAAGACTTCACCCAGAAGGAAAGCAGGAAACCATCTTCACCCCCACCCAAGGTCCCTCTGCCCTGTGCCCTCTACCAGATTCCCCAGCCCCACCCTCACCCCGCCTGACCCTCAGTGTGACACCCACGTCCCACGCTCCTGCTCACCTGTGGGGTGTTGACTGTCTAACAGTCACTAGGTTCAGCTTCAGGATTTTCCCTGGTCTCAGATTCTAACTCCGCTATTGGTCTCCCTGCCTGAGTTTCATCCTGGCTGGTTTGGTAACTCTTCCCATGGCCGCCTTTCTCAACCGCCAGCAGCCATGAGCGTGAGCGAGCCTGGGCCGCCCACCTCACAGCAGCCTGTGCAGGGAGGGGGTGAGCCTCTGCCCTGGGCATCACTCTTGGCCCGTGCTCTGTCCGGACACGACAGGGTGGTTCTCATCCCAGGAAGTGGGGCCAGGGGTGGCACAGATCTTCTTATCTTCCTTTCTCCTAAACTAAATAAATGACAGCTGTCACCCACGACCAATGACTCTGGCTGGCTGTATAAATACTTAATCTTCACTGCATTAGAGCGTAGATGAATTTTGCTATTGTTATTACTCTGACCAGTGAAGTTAATCACCAAGCATGTTATTTCTGTAGGGAAATAATGTACGTTCCAAACAACCCATTGAAAGTCAACTCGACACACTCTCTGTGTACCTATTCATAAGGAGGTTAGAAGTAGGCAGATGTCATTTGATGCGCCTCGCGTTCTTTTGGTCTCCAGGGCGAGAGCGGTTAGCATTCCAGACACACGCTAATTTCACCCAAGACCAGGAGCTGAAATGCAAATACCACTCAAGCAAGGTTATTTAGATCCTCAATCAGATCGACCTGATCTAGGCCAATTATTTTCCGGGCAGAGTTAATTAGAATGTGTTTCAAATGAGTGAGGAGCGGAAGGCAGCTCTCCGCCCCGTGCTTAGTCCTTTAAATGTCACCTTCAAGCTGCCTTCTCGTCCTTCGTTTCCCGTCACAAGTACCTTCCGGAGAAAAGCACGTCTGCGTGCCGCGTGTTCCAATTGGAGCCAAACGATGCTGCCAGTCATTTCGGGGGAAATGTTATACTGGGTGGAAGGTTCACCACGGGTCCGTAGGAAACATCACACGAGAAAAACCAGAATTCCAGGGAAGAAGAGCGGCTGGGGGAACAGCAGAAGTTGGTCCGATCTCCACTGATCCCTGTTTTCCTCACTTAAAAGCGCTGGAGCAGCTCCAGCAGAAGTCGGAGAGTCTTCTGTCCTCCCCACTCCCTACCCCGCGTCTGGCTGGTGGTTTGGCGTCAGGGCACGTCACCCTCCATCCCTCAGCAAGGGCCTGTCGTCTCGCCCGGCGCTCAGACTCGCCACCTGTGGAGTGCGAATTCGCCCTCTTTTACAGACAGGTTTATTATGGTTTATGTTGCTCTGCCCTTCGAACACTTTTGACAAATAAAACCACGAGAAACCGCTTTGGAGGCAAATGGCTCATCATTTATTAATTAAGAAGAAAAATAATGAAAGAGGAAGATGTAAAAAGCACGATCAATAATTCATGTGAGTTTGAGCTGGAAAGGACACAGAGCCGGCGGGCCCCCGCGCGCGCCTCCCGGCTGATAAAGACACCCCCGACCCGCACCCGAGTGCGGGTCTCAAGCCCAGGCCTGTCTTGCCTGCCCTCAAGGCCTTTCCTCGGGGAAAGAGAAGTTCTGGGTGCTGATTTCTGTTTTAACGCCCAAGACACACTTCAAAACTCTGTGTGCAGTAAACTCCGTGTGCGGTAAACTCCGTGTGCGGTGTGGAAAGAAGGTCCGTGTGTGCGCGCGCGCGCATGCGCATGTGTAGGTGGGAAGGGAAGCAGACCGCAGGGCCGGGCTGTATATCTCCAGGAGCTACAAAGGAAAGAGCCAATAGCCAGCATGTCCTCTGCCCTGTGGGGGCTCTCCCTGCAGGCTGAGCCGTGCAGAAGGTGACACGAGTGAACGCAGGACACACACTCACCGATGGGCTGGGACCCGTGGCGGGTCTGCGGGGCCTGGCACTGAGCCACCCCGGGCCGGCAGAACTTCCTAGAGGAGGGGAGCTTCCAACGAATTTAGAAGAGAGGGGCTGTTTAGGGCAGAAGGTCAAGTTCCCAGCAAAGCTCCTGACTTCTGGTTATAGGAAGATTTCTTTTTTCCTAAACGAAAACCGTTGATCACATTTAAAAATGTAGAAAATACACAAATGCTTAGTGCATATCTCAGTGCCTTTTTAGTAAGTGAACTGCTCATGTAACCATTACCACGATGAAGTCATTGTTACCGCAAAGCCAAGGGACACTACAAACACCCGAGCCCTCCCCACATGCCCTCCTAGTCACTGCCACCCAAAGGAAACACCCTCTGGCTTCCGTCACCTTTGGTTTAGAGTGGCTGTTTTTCAACTTCTGCAAACGTTGAATAATGTGACGTGTACTATTTTGTGTGAGGGTTCCCTCACTCAGCCGTATAACCTGTGGGCTACAAACCTTGTGGATGCAGGTAGCGGTAGTGAGTTCATTCTCAAATTCTTTACCCATTTTACTACTGATGGGAATTCGGGGTGTTTCCAACTTAATGCTTTTTTGAACACTGAAACAGGGAACATTCTTTTAGATATTTCTTGGCGTGCATAAATATACGTTTCTTTTAATTATCCACCTGGGAGTGAGATCTCTCCTAGGGTTATAGGCTCATGGGAAGAAATCCAGCAGGATGCAGTGGACAGAACCATGTGGAGTCTGACAGACCTGCATGGGGTTCCCACACCCCTGTTGGTGGCCTGAGGTCTCGGTCCCAACGCCCATCACAAAATCTTTCCTTGTGGACAAGTGGGTTTGCCGGAGCACGCCCTGCAAAGCCGCTGTGATTCCCCACCACCCCCACGAACCAGCTCTCGACCCACTTCCTCCTCCGGCGCCTGCTCCACTTCGCCCCTCCGCTTTATGGTAGTACTCCTCACAAGGGCGTCAGTCCTCCCCCAGGGTCTCCCCCTTCTCTCCTCCGCTCTGTCTCGAACTGGCCCCACCCAGGCCTTCCTCCTTCACCTCTCCGGGGTGGCAGTGCCCCACGTCACCAGACGTCTCTTCAGTCATCCCTGAGACTACCCTTCTCTTGGGCACTTGCCAGCATGGGGGGCGTTGACTGCTCTGCTCCTCAATGTCCCCACTTCTCTGGGCTTAGTGTTGTCACAGGCCTGGCTGTCCCCCAGTTTCTCGGGCCATTGTTTCTTGGCTATTTGGCCGGTGCAGTCCCCTCGGTGTCACAGAGCCCAGGTCTCAGATCTCAGCCTTTCTCTGTTCTGTCCAGCCTCACTCGCAGCTAATGCTTTGTGCAGTCATGGCTTCCAGCACTATCTCTGCGCTGCTGATCGCCAACTATTTGCCCCACCCACACCCCCTCCCTGACCTCCTGACCCACTAAACAAACCGAGGCTCCTTCTGTCCCCTTGGCTGGCCACTGGTTGTCTCCAATTAAGATCCTGACCTTCCCTTCCCAAGTTAGCAGCTCAGGCAGCCTCAGGCCAAAACTGCGGGCTCATTCTCGATACCTGTCTTTCGGTCGCTCCTCACACCTGGTCCACCTGCAAACGTTGACTCCGCCTGCAAAGTGTGTCCAGAACCGGGCCACCTTCCACCACCACCACCACCACCATCGTCCTGAGCAAGCCCCCTGGATCATAGCAGGAGCCCCCTGGGCAGTCTCCCTGCTCTGTTCTCACCCACTCAACCCCACCCACAACCCCCAGTCTGGTCTCAGCACGGCAGGAGAGGGGTCCCCATCTCACCCAGAGTCAAGGCCGACATTCCTACAATGATGGAAGAGGCCCCTGCACCCCACTCACCCGTTACCTCTTTGACCTCCTCTGCTGCCTTCCATTCACTGCAGGCTTCCCTGCAGGGCAGACCGGGCTCTCCGGCCTCAGGCCCTTTGCACTTCCTGCTGGCTCCGCCCACACTGCTCTCCCACCAGAGAGCCCATGGCTTTCTCCCTGCTGGCTTCCCATCTGTTCTCAAAACGCAGGCCACCCACCTAAAATTCCACACATGCACCAACCTTTCACACCGGCTGTCCTTGCTTTTTTGTTGTTGTTGTTCTGACACTAATCACTATTGACATTCTACATTTTTTCCTCTTTACTATTTATTTTTTTAATTTTAAGGTTTACTTTATTCTCATTTGAGAGAGAGGGGTAGGGAGGGAGGAGGGAGGAAGAGGGGGGAGAGAGAGAGAGAGAGGGAGGGAGAGAGAAACATTGATGTGAGAGAGAAACTCTGATTGGCTGCCTCTTCCATGCACCTAACCAGGGGTCAAGCCCAGAACCTAGGTACGTGCCCTGACCTGGAACTGAACCCTTGGTAGCATGACGATACCCCAACCCACTGAGCCACCCCAGCCAGGGCTCATTGACCTGTATTGTCTGTCTCTCTCTTCTAGAACACAAGCTCAGGGAGGGCAGGAAGTCTTGTTCATTTATTCAGCACCGTCTGCAGGTGGTGACCGCCTGGAGGAAGGGGCTCCGACGCTGAGTGGACATTTGCAGGCAGGGGAGGGGGAGGGCATCCACGCGACAGCCCCAGGGGACGGTGGGGCGCCTGGCACAGCATCTCACACACGGAGAAACTGCTCGATAAAAATGGCAAAGGGACCAGGAGGTACGAACCACCAGACGTGCAAGCCCTCACAGGGGTGTGAAGCACAGCACAGGGAGCACCGCCAGTGCAGCTGCAGTGGCTGCGGCGTGTGGAGACAGCCAGGGACTAGGCTTCCCGGCGGAGTCCCTTTGTTCGTCATGTAAATGTCTAATGACTACGTGTGCCCCTGAAACTAACATTGTATATCCACTGAAATCGAAAAATAAAATTTTAAAAAAGCATGAGACTATATCCTCTCTAAAACCAAAAGAAAAGTGTTCATTAAGTGAATGAGTGAATAAATAAGTGAGCAAGTAGCAGAATAAACCGATAAGGTCATGACCGTGAGGAGATAATGCTTACGAAAGAGCCCAGTCCGTAGTGGATGCCCAGAGCCAGCCTTTCCCTTGTCCCTTGAAAGAGACCTTGGGCTTTTTGTGCCCGAGTTGTAAGTGCCATTTGTCCCCAAGGCAGCTCCCAGGGGACCGTCCTAGGCCCCGGCTGGTGTGCCCCGCCTCCCCACTGGAAGTGACCATGAGCGAACCCTCTGGAAGCCACCGTGTAAGGAGTGCTGCTCACACCCCTCAGCTGACACGTATTTCCCGGCTTCGCACTAGGGACGGGTTCAGTGGCCAGGGGGGCTGAGGCTGAGATGTGTAGGTTCTCTGGGCTCCCGGGGCGGGGGAGACCGTGCCACAGAGGGGGGGCATGAAGAAGGGGGTGGCTAGGGGTCCCTCCGTGCCTGGGCCTGGGCTGCTCGCTGTCCCAGGAGGCAGAGTTCAGCACAGGGCGTGCCCTCCCAACCTGAGAAGTGGCATTTCTCCCATGTTCGAAAGGTCATGGCCAACATCCCACAGGACTGCTGTGCTCCACCTGCCCCTGGGACCCACCTGGAAGGTTTTCCCTCCTGTGCCGGCCACCCAAGGCCCGCTTCTTTAAGGGCCCCCCTCCTCCAGGTGGTCCCCTCCTCTGGGTGGGTCACTGCCTCCAGAGAGTTGCGCCCAATGCCATTTCATTTGCCTGAGACACGTAGCCCACGCAGGCGTGCAAGCCGGAGACCGGAAACCCACCGTTGCTCAGCTGGTCCTCCATGCCCCAGCCCTGGGGGGCTGGGGGAGGCGGGATTGTGGACATGTCTGCACGTGTGTGTGGGCTGTGTATGAATGTGTGTGTTGTGTTTCATGCACACATGCATGCCCACCAATGTATTGGGAGCAGAAAGAAAAACACAGCAGAACTCCCTGGAGGAATTCCACGTTAGTTACAGGGAACCCCCTGCCATCCCCTGAGCCCGGCTGTGCCGGTGTTCGCAGCGCCCCACACGGCGGCCCCTTATTACCACCGCCCTGCCCAGTGAAATGGAGGGGAGACGAGTCTTCTCCCCCCGCCGACTCAGGCTCCTCTTAGGCCCCGGTTCACCTTTCCACGCCAGTGGCTTTTCATGGTTTCGATGCCAAGAATTGAGATGAAGGCACAGACACGCCCCCTTTTCAAGAAGGATCCACAGACTCTGGCAGAGACTAGGAGACCCCTCCCCCGAGTGGGCAGGCTGAGGAGGCGGCTGGTTAGAAGGGTTGGGAAGCAGCTGGGCTGGGCTGGGCTGGGGGGTGTGGGGTTACAGGTAACAAAAGCACACCGCTGGAGTAACAGATTATATCAATTCATTTTGAATTCAGAAATGGAAATAGAATATTTTGCCGAGGGCAAAATATAAGCAACATTTGTTCCTGCTTAGTGACAGAGGTGTGGCATGCCGTTCTCCATTTTATTGTGAAAACCAAGTGAGCTTGGTGACAATGGCTGCAGGAGGGAGCCTTCAGCTCGACAAAGGGGTTTTCCAGAAGCTGCCCCTCCTTTGACCCCCGCACCACTCCCCCAGGAGCTCTGGCCTCCCTCTGTGGCATCTTCCAAAATGTCAGAAACGCAGGCTCCTCCCACATGGGGTTGCTGCACCATGAGGTCACCAGCTGTCTTACGCTGGCCCAGGGAGCCCTTGCCTCGCTGTCAGGCAGTGACATCAGCGAGGGCTCAGGTGGCGCCCCCGTGCTCTGTATATGACAACTCCGGGGGCAGACAACAAGCAGAGCTCACGTCCCCAACACCTGCCTGGGCCGCCCAGGGAGTCTCTGTTTCCCACTGAGGACTGAGACCAGAGCAGGGAGCTTAAGAAAAATACAGACACCTCGCCGCACACTCAGATGTTGTGGTTTAATTGGCTTGGTGCGGAGCCAGGCCTCAACATTTAAAAAAAAACCCCAAGGTGATTCTAATGTATGGCCGGGCCAGAGAACACCTGAGCCTTCCCGGGTGAGATTCCCCAGCGACCTGCTAGGAGTTTGGCTGGGGGTGCAGGTCTCATGGGCTTATTTCAGCATCCCCGGGCCTCCCCCCCTGCTGCCATCCTTTCCTCTCCCCAAAGGTCCTGTGCTGTCAGCTGGCTCCTTGCAGCCCTCTGGACCCTCCCAGTGTCCTACCGGGCCCAGCATTTGGGAATGCCGACCTTTCCCTTCCTGTCCCTCCGCGGTGGTTCACTCCCACCTGCAGCCCCCAGATCCTGCTGGGTGATTTGGGCTCCTCTGAGTGACGTTAGGGGCTGAAATTGGCTTCCTACGTAACCCTTGCCCTATAACCCTGTCTTACAGTTTGAATTGCACCCCCCAGTTCCCATGTGGGAGCCCCCAGTGCCTCCGAGGTGAGCTCATTTGGTGTGTTAGTCCTCTACAGCGCCTGGAACAGCACAGCACAGAGTGGGCAGCTTATGATCCACACACGTTTATTTCTCACTGCTCTGGAGGCTGCACGTCCACGGTCCGTGTGCCACGGTGGTCCCGTTCGGGTGAGGGACCCGGCTCACCCAGCACTTGCTCTCTGCTCTCCCACTCCAGGAGGGCGAGGAAGCTCTCTGGGATCCCTTTCATTGGGGCACCAACAGGCTCCGCCCCCAGGACCTAAGCACCTCCTCAAGGCCCCGCCCCCTGATTCTGTCTCCTTTGGGGCTTAGGGTTCCAACGCATGAGTTTGGGGGAGACACCAACATTCAGAACACAGCATTTGGAGACAGCGTCTTCACGGAGGTAATCAAGTTAAAATGAGGTCAGTTTAACTGGCCCTGCTCCAGTATGTCTGGGGTCCATATTTAAAAAAAAAAAAAAAGGAAATCTGGAGACAGACTTACGCCCAGCAAGAACACCTTGGGGAGGTGAAGACAGCCATCCACAAGGCAAGCAGAGAGGCTTGGGACAGGTCCCCTCCCAGCCCTCAGAAGGAGCCCGCTGCGCTGCCACCGCGATGTCGGACTTCCAGCCTCCGGAACGGCGAGACGACGGAGTTCTGGGGTCGAAGCCGCCTGCTCTGCCACCTTCATTCCGGCAGCCCCAGCGGAGTCACAGTCCCCTCTGAGGCCGGGTCCACAGCGCCCCACTCAGGAAAGTGGCATGAAGCAAGCGTTCGGTAAGGGCTCAGAGAATTAACGAGTGAAGGAAGAAATCAGATTTCCCCTTGCCTGGCGGCCTCTGATCTTGTGACTCACAGGACAGATTCACTCCGCAGCCTGAGGGACCCACCACAGCACCACCATAAAGGAGCGGCCCTCCTGAGCTCCTCAAATCACAGGTGGGCGTGGCCACCGTTCTGCAGGACATCGGGTCTCCCCAGTGGTCCTTGTCCTCCTGCTATTAGCATGCCAAGTCACCCTTGAGCCTGAGTCCCCTCCTCACCACTTGTCCCTGCCTCATTGTCGCTGCTGTCGCCTAGCTACCCTTGTTTCAAGAACCTGTCTGTTCTTTGAAGTACAGCAGCAAGGAGAAAGATTTGAAGTCAGCTTGTTCACCAACAGAGATGTGAAGGTCATGACCCCTGCCCCCCGGGAGCTCACCAGGGGCCAGCAGGGTGACAGATCCAAGACAGTGGGTCTCTGCACACCAGGTAGGTGCTGTGGCAGCTCATGGGACACCAGAATGCTGAGAAACAGCGTTGAACTAAATCTACGGTTCTCTGGGAGGCTTGGGAGATTGTTGAGTATAAGCCAGATGGACAAAATCTGAGAGGTCATCTAATTTAAGCCCAGGCCTGAGACTAAAGCCAGCTCAACAGCTCAGGTAAAAAGCGCCCAAGTGCAGACCAGAACCCAGGGCTCCTGGCTCCCAGTCTCAAGCCATGTGGGTTCTCTGGAGGAGTCTCCCATGGCCCAGTGCTCAGATGGGCAGCTCCCTGGTGCTAGGAACCCTGGTGGGGATTCAGTACTGGCACCAGGAGCTCTGTCCTCTTCTCCGTCCTCATGTGGTCTCCCAAAACACCTGGCTAGGGCATCACAAACCCATTCTCCCCATGGGCAAATGAGGCACAAAACCTGGGCTTGGGGTGGGGGCTCTTGGTCAGAACCATGTCACCACTGGCCAGCAGTGACCCGAAGCTGTGCAACTGAATGGAGGCGCCTCATTCACAGCTTGTCCAGTCCGCTCAGGCTGTCCTCGGGGTACAGTGACTACTCCTGCCCAAGGGGCAGACCAGATACACCCCATTCCCACTCAGACCCCTCAGGCAGTCAAAACACATTCAGACACACCGCCGTCCTCCCTGTCCCCTGTTCTGTTGCTCCATTTGGCTCTCAGTCTGGGACCACGCAAAGCCATGACAACTGGTGACAAGGGACACTCGGAGAACAGGGACGTGACTGTGCCTTCGCACACCCTTCTCGCAGAAATTCATATCTGGAGCAGCCTTCTTATTCTCTGTGCACGAGGATGAAAAGAGGGCCGATGTTGTTACTCCCCGAGAGTCTAACTCACATGTTCAAGGTCACATTATAACAGTAAAAGAAAGTCCACCCAAGTAACTTCTCTTCTGCCTTGAAACAGACCCCTGTCAGCCTAGACTTTGGCGCCAGTAAACTATAAGCCGTTTTTCTGTTTTCCTAAATGCCTGGAAAAGTAATTACACTGAACAGGATCAATGAGAAAGACCAAAGCCGAAGCAAGGTGGCCTGACTTCCTTCCCCGCTCCGCACCTCCAGCCTCACGCCCAGCCCTCCCTGCTGTTGTCCGTAGTAGCTCACTGCCGCAGGCCCACCGGAAGGGAGGGGTCCCTCGGTAAGGATGCACAAAGAATGCCCCTCCCACGAGAAATGACTCTTTCTAGTTAGAAACATAATAACAAAAGCAAACACAAATAATATTAACATGTAATATGTTCCATGCAACATTCTAAGTCCCTTAGATGTATAACTCATTCAGTCCTCACACCGACCCTCTTTAGAGGAAGAACTGTTTTCCCATTTCACAGATGAGATACTGAGGCCCAGAGGGGTTAAAAGGACATGCTGGGTGTCACCCTAATATTGCACAGCTAAGCTGGGGGTCAGTCCCAGGTAGCCTTGCTTCAGATTCCAAGAGGCTAATTAATCACTTCGCTATCTAATTAATCAGGATGTCTAATCAAAACTTCTGGCCTAGGCTTACTGGTCCCTGCTTTATCTAGCCCCACCCACCTCTTTAGCTCCACCCACCTCTTTAGCTCCACCCCTCTCTCCAAGCCTTTGAGAAGCTGCATTCATCTTCCCTCTTCACCTCAACCCCATTGGCTTTCTGTGAGTTTGCCACGTGTTCCTGCAGGCCACAGGGCCTTTGCCCATGCTGTCCTCTGCTGGGACTGCTCTTCCTGCCACCTTTCCTCCAGTAACAGCCTTCACTCTCCTAGTTTCTGCTGAGTATCTTGTCCACAGGGAAGCCTTCCTTGCCCTCCCAGGCCAGGGCAAACCTCCCCGCACGGCCCATAGCAGAGTTACACTTTCTCACCTGTTGTGATAACTCAGTTCATGTCAGCCTCTCCCACCAGACTCCAAGCTGCAAGGAGAGAGTGCAGCTGGTTTGCTGCCGAGTCTCCAGGGGCTGGCACGGTGCCTGGCTTCACAGATATCTGTTGAATAAATAACTGACTGGCAGGAAGGACAGAGCTCCTGAATCTCAAATCATGTGTTCCTGGGATTCTGGGCTTTTCCCCCCTCCGTTATAGCTGAGCAAAACAGTCCTGGTAATAATCTCGAAAGAGGCTGGTGTTCTACCCAGTAAGTATAAAAACACCGTCTAATGCCTTTCTTTCTGGTTTAAATTTTTATTCCCTCTGTAAATGTAGAAAAGTATTCCCATTTCATCCAATTGATTCAGATTGAATCTAAATGAGGGTGAAATATAATTTTCTGCATGCCGTGCAGCCATAATTCCTGTGTCTAAATAAAAAAACAACCAGCAGTTGGAAATGAGGCGATGGGTGAGCCACCACTTGGCATTTCCAACCCCCCACGTCCGTCGTCACAGATCACGAGCTCGGCCGAGGGAGGTATCTGCGTGCTTCCTGGACGCGAGCTTGATTCTGACCCGGTTTTTCGACAGATACGATCTAGACATTCAGGACACGTGTGCCTCGGGCGGAAAAGGGCACAGGGAAGGGTGGGGCATCTGGTGTCAGCTGGAGACCAAAATATCTCCCTGAAGTCCACAGGTGGGAGGGAGGCAGAGCAGAGTGCCCTTTAGGATCCCGCCAGAAAGGCTGTCCCCGCCCCGCCCCCCGAGAACCTGCTGCAACAGTCACGCCAGCCCACTTGTTTTTGTTTGGTGAACTCACTCAGGGTAGCACGGTCCGTTGCACGCCGATGCCAGTGCTTGGGATGATGTTCAATCTCCCTGCTGGACACAAAGTCTCTTGTGCAGAAGCGATCAAAACAACGCTCTGAAACAGGTGGACCACAAATGAATGAACACCATCTTTTCCTGCAAATTGCACTGGGGGAGAAATTATTGACTGGGCAAACGAGTGACAAAGCTGGATCCCCTCCTCCTGCATCCTCCGAGTCCTCTGCTATTTTGTTCTCCCGAAATCTCATTTCCATGAAACCCTCGAGAGACGAGCCTGTGGCCAGCAGGCGGGTTCCTTAGCCGGCTTGCCACTGTGAACGCCGTCGTAACTCCACGGTAAGGAGTGCTCGTTCTGCTCCAACAGCCGGGCACTGACAGGACTTATATTTCAGAAGGGCCCCCAGTGGCTTCCCAGCCCCTGTTCATAACAGAATGGATGCAGACCGAGCCAGGGGCATTGCACCCCCCAGGAGGTGGAGATAAATCTTATTTACAGGCACATACACAGATAGATATGTACAAATACATAAAAACCCTTATTGTCAATAACATAAATTCTGTTCCTGCTTAGAATAGAAATAAACTTTCCTGGGCAAGACGGTGTCCTTTGCAGAGTTTCCAAGGCAGAGAGCCTTCTGCAAAGTCACCCCTGCAGCTATTTATAGCTCTGGCACTTGGCTGAGGCTGACTGATGGCGGCAGGGCAACACGGGAGTGCGCTGCAGCCGGCCGCCTAAATCACTCCTCCCCAATGCCCGCGCTTTGCGGGCCTCTCCTGACGTCCTGGCTGGGACCACAGGAAACGGGACGGCTGCTTCTCCTTGGTTCAGGGTGGACACGGCCAGGACCCACTTGGCCCACCAGAGCAGGAGGCGGGTGCGGGGCCCTGGCCACCGCCGGCCCTGTGCTGGGAGCCGCAGAGTGAATCCGGAACAGCCCGTGGGGTAAGCCGTCGCCACCCCTGTCTTGAACGTGAGGACAACGACGCTCTGGGGTTATGTTTCTTCTCTCCAAGACGGGCACCTGGCGTGTGGCTGAAGAGGCCACTGAGCCTGACTCCACAGCCCTGCGTTCCCCCAGCCCCTGTCACACTGCTGGTTGGGTGGGGCCGCTTCTCCCTTCAGCTTCGGTAGCCAGCGGGTGGCTGATCCGATTCGGGGAGGGGCCCGGACGGGCTCCCGGAGCCTGGAGAGGGGCAGGCTGCTCCGCTCTCCCAGGCTGCGGGCCCAGTGCGAGGTGGAGATCCGCGCCCCTCAACCTCCCTCTCTGTCCTCTCGTCAGTGAGCGAGGACACCACTCCCCAGTGCCCAGATTAAAACGAAGGCCCCCAGCCTGTGGTGCCTCCCGCTCCCACCTCTGCTCTGGAGGTGGTGGCAACATGCACCCGAGGGTGGTGAGGTGACCACGAGTCTACCCCCGAGAAGTCTCAGAACGGAGCCAGTGCCAGTCAGCTCTCAGGCATGGGAGTGACGACTATTTTACACTTGGAAAGAGAGAAAAGGAACCATGCTTCTATGCCAGCTTCCATGGAGAGCGAGGTAGGCCCTTTGAGCAGCATAACGTGGCTGCTGAAAAAGTCTTGTCCACCTTGTCAAAGCCAGCCCCGAGCGAGAGCCTGCCCCGGCACCCGCTGCGTGACTGGCAGGAGCATCATCTGCAGGGGGTCAGCCTTCTCACCCACGCACCCCGCCCTGAGGTGGGGGGCCTCCAGGGAGTCGTGTCTCCTGGGAGGGGAAGGCAGACCAGAGCCCTCTCCTCTCCCCATCTCGCTCACCTCCAGCAGCTCCATCCAACTGTGACAACCCGCTCCCCTCCCCCGCCCACCTGCCCACCGTTGGGGGAGGAGGGATTAGACTCAAAAACGACCATAGCACAAAGCGTCCAGTAGCACTGCATGGTATCACAAGAGCTTCCAGTCTAATCACATCAATACTTTTTTTTAAATGAGATTTTAACAAAGCTTTACCTCATAGCTCTGTTTCATCCCAACAGAATGAATTCTACAGCCTAACAGAATAGGCATTTGGGGCTAAAGCAAAGCTCGTCAAAGCTGCAAGCAGTTGGGGGGAAGGGACCGAGCACTGTTCAGGGGTTGATGGTGCCTTCGTTCGTTCTGGAAAGTCCACCTGAGTGAGCAAGTGGCCGTCAGCCGGAAGCAGACACCGGAGAGGGAGAAGCAGAGAGCTGGGCCTGGGGAGGCAGCTGTGAAGGGGAGGGAGGGGCGGGGCATCTCTCCGCAGCCTCGGCTGCATCAGGTGGAAAGGAATTAAATGGCATGTTTGGGTGACGACCAATCTGAACTGCTCGTTCCATTCCTCTTTTTCACCCTCACCTCTCTGGCAACCTTCAGCCTGTTCTCTGCCTATGAGTCTGTTTCTGTTTTGTGTGTTCATTTCTATTGTTCTTTAGCATCCACATATACGTGAAGTCAGATGGTATTTTTCTTTCTTTACCTGACTTACTTCATTAAGCATAACACCCTCTAGGCCCATCACCCTGTCACGAATGGTAAGATTTCCTTTAGTGCCATCTTTTTTTTCCTAAAGATTTTATTATTATTTTTTATTTTTAGAGAGGGAAGGGAGGGAGAAAGAGAGAGAGAGAGAGAGAGAGAGAGAGACATCAATGTGCGGTTGCTGAGGGCCATGGCTTGCAACCCATGTATGTGGCTTGACTGGGAATCGAACCTGTGACACTTTGGTTCGCAGTCTGCGCTCAATCCACTGAGCAAGGCCAGCCAGGGCGCGATCTTCTTTATCCACTCTTCTGTTGATGGGCACTTGGGCTGCTTCCGTATCTTGGCTATTGCAAATAACACTGCAGTGAACATAGGGGCATACATATCTTTTCAAATTACTGTTTTGGGGTTGTTTGGATTAATACTAAGAAGTGGAATTGCTGAATCATAAGGTTGTTCCACTTTTAATTTTTTTGAGGAAACTCCATGCTGTTTTCTACAGCGGCTGCACCAGTCTGCATTCCCACCAACAGTGCATGAGTGTTTCCTTTTCTCCACATCCTTGTCAACACTTGTCGTTTGTTGATTTATTGATGATGGCCATTCTGACAGGTGTGAGTTGATATTTCATTGTTGTTTGAGGGATATAAAGTACAGCATAGAAACCAGAGTCAACAATATTGTAATAACTATGTCTGCTACCAGGTAGGTGCTAGAAATACCAAAGGGAACATTACGCTGTACACCTGAAACTAACACAAAATGATATTGACTATGTACTGTAATTGAAAAACATAAAATGAATAAAAAAAGATAAATAAAAAATAAAAATAAACCGTGTGTTGGGTGGCGATGACTATAAACAGCTCTTTTTGTGACAAGCTGCTCACCTAAATCAGGACCAAGGACAGCTGTCCCTGGGTGGCTGCCCCCTCTCCCAGTTCACGCCCCCTCCCCCTGCCACTCCCCGGGATCAGGAAACACCTGGTCTCAGACTCTGCTTTCCAAGACCCCCAGCAGAGACGGAGGAAAGGGTGGGGCAAGTGGGACTGCCCCACCTCTTTTGAAGCTTCATGGCTATAGACTCCAAAGGGCTCCAACACACCCAGGGTGCTTCAGGTGAAGGTAAGCTGTCCCGACAGCTGGAGGTAGCCCCAGAGCTGGGCAGGGGAGGATGGAAAGGTCTCTGGGGATAGTCGTACCTGATGGCACTTGGGAGCTTCAGTCATCCCCAGTCCCCTGGTTCGGTGTCACAAGGGGGCATCACCTTGAGGGTGGGCGAAGAGCAGACAGGCAGGGGTGAAATCCTGCTCCCCCTTCAGCTGGCACTTGACCTCGAGCAAGTCCCTGAACCTGAGCTCATCCAGAAAAGAAGACGTTGTTCCCGAGTTACCTGATACAAGAGAGTCATTTTATGAAGTATTTTCCCATAATGCTTCAGTAGTGCATCTTATTGTCATCTTCTCTTTGATTTTGGCTCCTCTGTTATAGGAACATGCATATGTTTTCGATGCGACTGTTCCTTTGTTCTAGAAAACAACCCAACTGAAGGAGGCTCCAACCATTGTTGTTGGAAAAAGCCAGTAAGAAGCCACTGACCGAAACATAGACCCTGCCCACGCAGAACTGGAGTGAGCACTTTCGCCCCCACACTGGTGCGCGTGGTGAAGTCAGAGTTCTGTCTCTGCAGATTTCTGCCTTGGGCCTCCGTGGTGAGGAGAGGCAGCCCAGGGGAGATCAGCGGACCAGAAAGTGCTGATGGAAATGTCTGGAAGCACAGCCGTGTCTTAGTGTGGGTGGAGATGGCAGCGGGAACTGACAAGGAGCTCTGGGAAAGTTCCACTGCCTGGGGACACGGATGAGACAATAGGGACAGAGGGAGCTTACAAGAGGCCACGTGGGGCCTCTGAACTGTCTGAAAGTTGGACATCGCTGTTGGCCGCTGGCAGTGGCTCCCGAGTCTGAAGACGTACTTCGGCATCCGTGGTCAGCGCAGCCAGATGAAGGCAAAGGGCTGGGGTCACTGGGCACAGTCAGGCTGGCCTCGTAAGAATTCTGCCAACAAGTCCTGCTTCTGACAGTTGCACACAGATGAAACCATCACCAGACACGCAGAAAGGGCCTGCTGCGGGTGGAATTTCAAAACCAGGCACCTGACAATATTCAAGACTTTAAAACAAAGACCTTTCATCTAGACTGTTTGTCTTGTTACAAATCAAACATGTGTCCATGTGAGAGACATAATGTAGATGAGAAAGCAAAGATCACCTGCATTCTTTCCATCCAGGTACTGCTTCTTACCACGCTTTTCCATTCGTGTTTGCATGCATGTTTAAACCCTTGATAGGAGCCTGGGATCATCTCAGATAGATTTTTCTGATGGGCTTTCTATGAGAATGTTTATTTTTTTTATTGTTCTTAAGATTTTATTTGTTTTTAGACAGAGGGGAAGGAAAGAAGAAAGGGAGAGAAACATCAGTGTGTGGTTGCCTCTCACACTCCCTGCACCAGGGACCCAGCCCACAACCCAGGCATGTGACCTCACTGGGAATCGAACCAGCAACCCCTTGCTTTGCAGGCTGGTACTCAATCCACTGAGCCACACCATCCAGGGCATGATTCTTAGTTTTAAAAAATTTATTTTAATGGCTATTTGTCATTCTACTTTATGGCTCTATAGCCTTTATTTAACTAATTCTCTACTGCTGACCATTTCGACTTATCCCAAGTTTTGTAATAACAGCCCAGTAGCTATCAGTCCACACAACTCTTTGCTTTCATCCCTGGTAGTTTTCTTAGCACGGCTTCTTGGCAGTAGAATTACTGGGACATGAGACCTGAACACGGAAGAGCTTCTTGCCCCATGCTACTCAATTGCCTTCCTAGAGCCTTACTTCTGCCATCTCTACTACTGCTTTTGCTACCTGGTATCAAAACATCACCGTATAAGTCACTTGGTTGGGGGTCAAGGGTGCTTTTCTTGCATTGTTCTGGGTTTTGGGCTTCTGGATGAGGCCATTAAGAACTGAGCTTAATGAAAAGATGCTCAACCTGGCCCCTTTAAGTCTGCACCTTTCAACCACCTGGAAGAGAGAAAGGGGCCCAGTGTGTAGACTGTGAGTCACCCCCTCCCAGGTTTCATGCATGAACGGGGGTCCCTTTCGAGCACTGGTGCTGGGATCCAGATGGGAGCAGGGGGCTTAGCTGTGAGACCACTGGATCTTGAGTCTACTGTGAGCCCAGCCCAGATGGGCCAGAGCACCTTGCAGGGCCCAACCCCACCCCTCCCCTTGGCCGGGACCTTCTCTGGCACATCACCCCAGGAGGGGACAGGCGTGGAGCAGAAAGGTTGCATCGGTGCTATCCAAGAGAAATTTTGAAAGAAGTTTAAAACCTGGCTCCCAAGCAAAACAGAATAAACACGTGCCCAAGATTTTATTCAGCTCATCAATGAAGAGGGAGGCAGGAAGTCCATGAGGCTGGGTCACAAGGCATTCGGAATGCTGAGATTAACATATTCCATTGGGGTAGATTTCTAACCAGGTTCGAGACAAACCTGGTTAACGTCCTACAGGGCAATAAATCAGTGGTTGCCTCTTTGCACTGGACAGGAATTTGTTGCAGCTCTACTGGACAGACATCTACAAATGCAACATGGAACTTCACATAATCTGAGCCCTCAATTAATACTAAGTAGCAAAGTCAAGAAATGATCTATCCTCCTAGAAGTGTAGGTAACCCTTGGGTGGGACTATGAAACAAAGCCTCCTGGTCATGTTGAAAGCACATGCAGTCATCTTTGTGCCTTATTTCCAGATCTGAAGTAACTTTTTGTTAGTGGCACAAGCTTATAACTTCCCCTGCAAAAACAATTCAAATTATGCATTCTGTGGTGCCAGCGCTGCCAACTCAGGCACCTTATGCATGAGGGGCCCCTAGAACTTCCAGGAAAGCAATTAGCAGGCCAGCAGGGACATTGCCCCGAATCCCTGTCTGAAGTGAGATGCCCGTGATCCTTAAGTTTCTATTTTTTGATGTATTTATGTTTTGTGTCTGAAACCACATTGCAAAACTTTTGATGGCAGAGTCCATGGCTTATAAATCTGCAGACCTCTAAAAGTAGAGGCCTTTGACATTTGAATCCAATGCTCTCATTTATCCCATAGCCTGTGCCCCAGCTTTGTCAAGGGACTTACCTAAAGATGTCTGGCTAGGAGACCCTGAACCAGAAGAAACACAAGACTCCTAGACCCCTGCCGTATGTTCTGCCCAGTCTCGTTTATCCACCCCCAGCACAGTTTTGGATGCACAGGGTGTATGGGTGAGATGGATGGATGGATGGATAAATGGATGGATGGATGGATAAATAGATGGATGGATGGATAAATAGATGGATGAATGGATGGATGGGTGGGCAGATGGATGGAAGTGTAAGTGGATGGGTGCATGGGTGGGTACCTGAGTGAATCGGTGAGTGGGTAAATGGATGGACAGATTAATGTTGTAAATATAATTGTTTTACCATTTAAAGAAGAAAATGACATGTGACTACCAGCTTAGTTATTCCCTTCTCTGGAAGAGGAAGAAAAACCTGGATTCTAACTTTACAAAATGTATTTCCTGCTGCCATTCTTGCATTTCTATGTTAAGGACACTCAGCCTCACAGGAAGATAGAGGGGGTAGTTCTGACCTTACCATTGGGCATGGTTCTCAACCCTGGATGCACATGGAAATTCCCTGATACTGGGTGGTCTCCTCAGCCCAGTGAATCAGAACCTCTAGGGATGAGGCCCCAGCAGCACCTTGGTATCGCCGCCCCTCAGGGCAATAACCATGGACAGTGGCAGGGAGAGGATGACTAGTAAGTCTGCGGGCCAAGGACGCAGCAGGCCTGCCTCTGGGCAGAATGGGCAGAAACGGGGTCAGGGAGCCAGGGGTCACTGTGATTTGACAGCTGTGTTCTGGTCCCTGGACTCAGACTTAACCAGCCCAATGAAAGTGCCTTCCCCCAGGCCACCACGGACGAGCCAGGACAGCCAGAGCTTGCCCCGACTGAGTGAAGATACCCCCTCTCTCGGGAAGGATGAGCAGCAGACTATCCAACTGCTCTTGCTAGGAGCCAGACTCCCAGGAGAGAGGAGCTCGCATTGCCCCCCCAAGAAAAATGGGCTTTCAGAGAAAAAGTCCAGCCTGCGCCATTAGCCCCCTGCTGGGGCCCTGTGGGGAACCTCAGCGAGGGAGGAGGCGGAGCCCACGCTCTACACAGAACACTTCTGTAAGGTTATCTTTTAATTTGTACTTAGATCCTTCTAAGAAGAGCTCCCCATGGAGCTTAGCCTTTTGCTGAGATTTGCCATAAGTGGACAGTTGGAATTCTTTGTGACACCACTTTGAAGACACTGCCCATTATGTTATTCAGTCACTTAAAGGGGCCTTGACAACACATTCCAGTAGGTTGAGGACAGGAAGATGCTGCTGTCTTTGAACAAAGGGCGCAATCCTTTAATTGGACAGTTAGAACCGCCTTTGCTTTTATTAATACATAAAGACAAACAGCCCCTTTTACTACGAAATTGCGTACATTGATTCTTGCTAGCCCAGGGCTCCGGGAGAATCATCTGTAGTCCTCTTGTGCTCAGCATCTAAACCTCAGCTGCGTGGTCTTTGATCTCTGCCTTTTTAATTTTTTTCTAGACAAGTGTTTAATGGGTGTCTATGGGATGCCGAGTACTGTACAGGTATCATTTCAATGAAACCGGGCCAGAGAGCATCCTATGAAGAGAGGACTCTCCAGAGAACACACACCTGCCACAGTGGGTTGGCCGGTATTTACCACTTTTCACGACCCCTACCCCACTCTTGAGGAGGCAGCTTGCTGCTGGAGAAGGAAGCCTGGGGACCTCTGGCCCCTTCTTGTAGGGGGAGACAGAGCGCTCCCAGGGCCACGCCTGCTGCTCTCCACATCCCCGATGCCCTTCTCTGGGCTGCGGCTCCCGCAGGCCTCAGGCTGCCCCGTGGCACACACCTGGGCTCTGCACCTCATGGGACAAATTCAGCAGGAAGAGGATCCAGCTGGCCCTGCCTGGGCCTGCCCTGACCCAATGGGATCTGGCCATAAGGCAGGGCACGACTCACAAATGGCGAAATTCCATAGAACGTAATCATGAAACCAGGTATTATACAAGCTCCCGTGGGAGCTTCAGCCCGCAGCTCTGCTGCAGACACCAGGGGTCTCCCCATAGCCCTGGTGTGTGTCCCAACCGCCCCCACCCGGCCAGGTTCTCTCGCTTCTGTTGTTACGTGAGCCCTGGCCTTTTCTACTTCCCTCTACTGACCTTTTCTATTGACCTCTCCTCCAGCTTTGCCACTGGGCACTGCCCTAGGGACATCTTTGGTCCCATGTCCTGTACCCCTCAGGGCTAGTCTTGCTTATTGCTGGCCCTTCCCTGAGCCCCAGACCGCTGCAGCCCAAGACAGCCGGCCAGGAGGGAGGGAGGACAGTGGCCTCTCATGGCCGATGCCCCCACTGCAGGGGGCCCTGGCGCCAAGCTTACCTGGACCACTGTGGATGGTTGGCCTCCCCTCCGACCCCCAGCCCTGCTCTGTCCCACTGCCCTGGGTTCCTCCAGCCCTTAGGCCTCTGCCTCCTGCCGCCTCTGGAGTCCTACTGCTCCCCTTTCCTGAGGACCCCAGGCCCCCGTCACAACCAAGAGGCACGGCTAGATCAGGGCCCAGAACTGACTGGCTCAATCAGAAAGCTGCGCCTGTGAAGACCACACGCGTCCAGGCTCACACGGAAACCTAGCACTCTCGGCGACTGGCATGCGAGGACTGGACGTGAATCAAACGTTAGAGAAAGACTCTATTCACACGCAGCCTCCTTCTGCCAATAATTCTGCATAATACTCAGCTTCATGGTGTTCTTTCTAAGGCATTTCACTTGAACAGGTCAAAAATTATACTTAACTGCCTGGAGTTTCATTTGCCGTGATTAACGGCTCAGTCTGCTAGGGCGACACTTGGCAACGGTCATTACAGGAAGCTGGCGGTGGCTGCGGGAGAGGGCCGAGGCAGCCGCTTATTCACGTCTTCTGATTACAGGTGCAGAGCACCAAGTGTAACAGTGCCTCAGACCGGCCAAAGCCTCGGGCCCAGGAAGCCGCTTTTCGCTGGCTGCTCGGAGATCACTTAAAGCTGTACCGCGCCGCAGTCTCTTCCAGCCACCAGAGCACTCCTGCGCCCTCCGGGCCACAGTGCCAGGTGCCCTGCTCTGTTTTCCTGCCAGCATGACATTAATGCATGTCGACTTAATTATATCTAATGCTTCCAGTTAAACTGACTCCTTTAAAGAGGAAAAGGCTGATCTGCCTGCTAATGCAAACAGGAAAAAAACCTGAGTAGACGTGCAAAAAGGAGGCATTTTATAGTTTGTTAAGGTAGCGGTGCAGATATGCCACTTTCCACACGAACCGCTCCTGGCATGGGCCCTTGACGGTCTGCGAGTTCTTCCACACCCACAGTCTCGCTCTAGCCAGAGGACATCCACGCTGTGGCTCCCCGTCCCCCGGGCCCCGGTGCTGAGGGCAGGGTTTTACACGAGGAGTCGGGAGACCCGCTCAGGCCGACCCCCTGGCTCCAGGACAAGCCCCATTCGAGCCCTGGCAAGTCTTTTCCCCTCCGTGCCCCCGAGCACAAGCGTTTGGTGTTCTTTGCCAGGGGGCAAGAGGCTGGCGGCGAAGCCTGAGTGTCCGACTCTGTGCTTTTGGAACAGAGGGAGTTAGGGCCCAGGTTGTAGCCTCGTTGCTTTGGAGCCCAAGCAGGCCAGTGCCCAGGCAGGAGGTGTCGCCGGGGTGGTGCTCTCGGAGAGGGACGCTCGAGCTGCCAGAACCCGAGACTTTTTCAAAATAGGAAAAGATTATTATTTTTCCCAGCCGCTGTGTAGAAGTAAATAAAGCCATTTTCCACTGACTTCACTCAAAATTCCATCACTAGGCTACACACAGGCAGAAAGTGTTTGGTTCGGATGGGAAACTCTTCCCGAATTAATAAGAGGCAACCGAGGGCTGCAGACAGAGAGGAGGGCCCGGGGCGCTCCGGGCGGGGTGGGGAGGTCGCCTTCTCCCACACTGCCATGTCATCACTGAGCACACCGAAGCCGCGGTGCAGACGGCTGTCTGCGGCAGGTGTTCCCGCACATGAGACGGAGCCAGGGCCACCTGCAGGCCTCCCGACGCCCAGGCCTGGGTTCCTCCCACCACCCGGGGCTCTTCGGCTGGGACACATGATCCCCAGGAGGCACGAGGTGGCGAACCACGGGCCACTCGGGCCACGTCCGTGGTGTGGGTTTTACCCAACGCCTTTTAGGGAAGACGGTTATCAAAGCGAACCACACAGGGATCTGTCGAGGAGAATGAAAAAGTCCCATGAAGTTCAACGTCGACGTGAAATGGAAAGCTGGACCCCAGGGCCCGGGTGGAGGTGGCGACACCGGCCCGGGTGGAGGTGGTGACACCTGGATAGGGCGCCTCGGTGGAGACGGTGAGGAAGTGCTGGTTTCCACCGTCCTGCAGCAGACGCGGCCGTGGGCACCTGGGCACGGAAGGACCGGCATCGTTTCACCGGTCTGCCCTTTCTGTTCAAGCAGACGTCAGAGAGCCAGGTGAAGGAAGCCTTCCTCCTGTCCTCCCCACAGCGGCCCTTGAGCCGAGTTGCTCCTCCTTCCCACTGTCCGAGCAAAGGCAGGATTCTCAAAGGAGCACCCTGGTGAGGGGCTTCCCTGAAGGAACAGAGAGGAGGCCAAGCTGGGGCCCCAGCCCACCCCGAGCCTGAACATCCCAGTCTCACCCCCTTGGGAGGCCAAGGACATTCTCCACAGACTTGACCTTGTCCCCCGGCTGTTCCTGATCCCTGGGACTTGCAACGGAAACTGTCTTTCCACCCCCACCCTGAGCTCCTGAGGGTGCTGGGGGCTTCCTCTTGCTGGGGGCAGGGGTAGTAAATAAGTGGAGGGCAAAGAATTTAGCCCATCCACTTGAAAAAAATGATAAGGGCACTAGCATGTTCTACGCAACCGAGCGAGGCTGTGCTTTTTGAGTGAAGAACCTCAGGAAACCCTGCGCGTTGTGATCAGGCATCATGAAGGTCCGAGTCTCCCTGTATATCATATCTGTGACCAATTTGTTTATTTGGACAAATGCCACACGGCTCTGACTACCGCAGTGAAAGAAATTGTGCAAAGGAAAGAAAATCTGTGAGGAGGCGGGAGATGACGAGGCAGAAGGAGGAAGAGGTGGCACTGGGGTGTGTGCTTAGAATGCCGCGGCCCCATGACTCCACAGCACCAAGGACAGCTGTTCCTAGAAAAGTCATCCTCTGTCCCAAGTGCAGGCATGTGCTAACAGTTTGAACTTCACCTCGGCGACACGGGAACCAGTGGGGATTTTTCAGCTCTGGCTCGTCACATCCCCCTGCCTGGAGCAGCCTCCTCCACTGTGCACACACCTGGCCCTGGCCGCCTTGGGCGTTTGCTCACGTGACGCGTGGAGCAAGGCCTCCTGGGACCAGCCTCTTTAAAATCGATTCCCATTGCTGACCCCTGGTGCTCTTTTATCTCCTGTTTCTGCTTTATTTCCCCCCTGAGCACGCATCACTGTTTATTGCTACACATTGTCTTATTTATGGCTTTAATTTTTTGCCTTCGCCCATTAGCCTGCAGCTGCCATGAGGGCAGGGGCGGCTGTCTCTGCGGGGTGCTGGGTCCCCCACAGCCTGCAGCTGCCCCGACCCCACAGGCTCTGTGTGGAAACCTCCAAGTCCCGAAGCGAGTTTCCAGGAAACAATGCCTAGAGATGATCAGAAAATGTGTGAGACTCGTGGCCGAGATGACAGCGCAGACCCGGGAACCCTGCAATGCGGGCTTTTCCGTCCCTGGGGGCCGAGAGCAGGTGAGCAGAGCGTATGTGGAGGGAGGGTGGACGCAGCCAGGTGTCCGGTCAAGCCGGGAGGTCGGGTCAGGGGCCCTCAGGAAAAGCCAGCGCTTCTGAAGGGACAATGCTCTCTCGGGTGGTGAACTAGGCAAACGCCCGCCATGCAGGGGGAGGCAGAGGAGACAACAACTTTGTTTTGCTTTTTGTCTGGGTTCTGAGATTAGCAGAAAAAAGTACAATATATGCCTCTTGAAAATTCCTAGCTACTAGCTCACACACGGAGATGTGAAGTCTGGATTCCCGCTGTATGGCTGGCCCTAAAACTCACAGGACGAATCTCTACTTAAAGGGACCCTGGCATGGTACTTCCCCTGCATCCCAGTAGAAGTGTCATTTTCCCTGGAGGACACATCTCTAAAAAGTGCAAGGGACTTGAACTCAAAATCGTAAGTCACTAAATATGTGAAAAAACAGGCCACCGTGCGCGAGTCAGCAGAAGCAACACATTACAAAGTAAGTACTGCAAAAACAGCAGGGAGCACAGTCGTCGGATACAGAAAACAAAAATACATGCGTGTTTAAAGAACTGAAAGGGAGTATCAGGAAAATACGTAATCACAGAATAAGGGGCTATAAAATTGCTAGGCAGATCCCAAAAGAACCACATAGAATTTTTGTTAAGGAAAAATATAATTGATATTAGAAATTCAGGAATGAGTTAAATAGCCTATCAGATGTAGCCAAGGAGAGAATTAGGAAACTGGAAAATAGATATTAATAGATGCAACACTAAACAATAGAGAGATATAAAATATGAAAAGGAAACATGAAGAGAAATAAAGAACAAAGAAGATCCAAAACACATCTCTCTAGAGCACCGGAAGAACTCTTTATGGAAATAACGACTCGGAATTTCCCAGTCTGATGAAAGATACCATTCCCAAGATTCAGCAGTGCAAGGAATCTCAAGCAGAATAAAAGAAGAGAAATGCACACCCAGACAGACACCTTCCGTCCCCTCCAAAGATATTAAAAGCTGCTGGAGAGAAAAACAGATCACTGACCATGGAATAACAATTCAGTGGAATCGGCAACAACAATGGTATCTAGAAAAAAAACATCTCCAGTGTCCTCAGGGAACATACCTCTTATAGGAGGCTGAATAGGCTAGTAACAAATGCAACCAAATAGTGTCTTACTACACTAAGGTTTATTTCATGCTTTCCCCAAGTCTCCTACCAATCAGGTGAGCCTCTGAGACAGCTGTCCCCCACCCAGGGACTCGTGAATACAGCCAGGCTTTTACTTCCTATAGCTCCACCATCTCAGGGCACGGACTCCAGAATTACCAAGGAATCGAGGGAGAGAACCAGGGTCGTGCTGCGTATTCTCAAAGTCTCAGCCCCCGAAGGGCACATGTATCTTCTGCTCACAGCCCACGGGGTAGAACCGGTGACGTGGCTCTGCCCAAATGCAAAGGAGTAGGAAGGGGGAAACACGTAAATGCTTAGGGAGCATTACAATCCCCGCCAGTCTTTTCAGAAAAGAAGGCAAAGCAAAGACATTTTCAGACAAACCGAACCTGATAGACTCGATTGCCAGTAGACTCCCATTAAGGGAGCCTCCTAGAAAGGGGATGGTTTAGGAATAGGAAAAAATAATCCCCCCAAATGGTCTGAGGTACAAAAGGAATGGTAGAAAAAGGAATGGCAGACGTGGGGAAAATACAAATACTTATTAACTACATAAAACAACAGCAACAGTGCTTAATCTGTGGGGTTAAAAAAAAGTCCCAGATGGAACAAAAATCCTGGACAAACACGGCATAGTCAGGACGAGTATGAACGACACTACAGTGTTTCATGGGTTTTACAGTTTCCTTTCAGTGTTCTAGGTGTTAACTTAGTCTATTAACGATCATAGTGTTAACTATTAAGTTAAATGCAGATATTGAAATATCTAGGGTAACAACTAAAATGTATAACTCTCAAACTGTTAGAGGGGGAAAATGAAATGAGGAAGAAAAAATGCAATCGATCCAATAAAAGGCAGGAGAGGATGAGCTGGGAGGATGAGTGGACAGAAAAGATAAGACAAGCAGTACAAAAGTAAGTAGCATAAATGAACTAGAAGTATATCAGTAATCGGCCCTGGCTGGTGTAGCTCAGTGGATGGAGCATGGGCTGCGAACCGGGGGGTGGCTGGTTTGATTCCCAGTCAGGGCATGTGCCTGGGTTGAGGGCCAGGTCCCCAGTTGGGGGCACATGGGAGGCAATCACTCACTGATGTTTCTCTCCTTCTCTTTCTACCTCCCTCCCCCCTCTCTAAAAATAAATAAGTAAAATCTTTAAAAAGAAATATATCAATAATCAAGACAAATGTAAATAGACAAAATTCTTAAACTAGTAGACAGAGATTATCAGACTATTAAGTCCAGCTGTATCTCCTGTGTGAGAGCTACATCTAGCCATAATAATGAACTCATTATGTGCTCACCAGGGGCCCGACACTGTTCTGAATACACTACAAATATTAATATATTAACTCCCCCATCAGCCCAGTGGGACAGGCACTATTTTGACCAGAGAACTTCGTCATGAAGATGTTAGATAACTTGCCCAAGGTCATATAACTGGAGCTGAAGAGCAATAATTTGAACCTCAGCCAACTCCTCCTGGAGTCTACACCTTTAACTTCCATGTTATACCACCTCTCACAGACGGTCCCGGGAAGATTGAAAGTAAAATGACAGAGAAATAGATACCAGGCAAATAGTAACCAAAGAAAGCTGGCATCATGACATTTATATCAGAACTTCAGGCAAAAAGCATTATCAAAGATAAAGAGATTAAAAAGTACGGTTCACTAGAAGATTTCATTATTCCAGACTTGGATGCCCTTTATAACATAGCTTTAAATACTCAGAGTAAAAACTGACAGAACTATACAGAGAAGTTGACAGGTACACCATCATAGTGGGACACTTTAACATGGCTCTCTCTGTAGACAGGAAATCAAAAATGATATAGAATATCTGAACAAGTTTTATCTGCTAGAGACATATGCAGCACGGTACTCAACAACCAAAGAATATCCATGCTTTTCCATGTATATACGCAACATTCATAAAACTGACCGCATACTAGACCAAACTGGACCAAACTTCAAAGAATCACCATCTAACCCCAGTTCCAAACCATGAAGCAGTTACCTCAGAAATCAGTAATTCAGAGCTAAAAATCGGAGCTGAATCAGGGGACCAACAATTCACATGAATGATGATATGTGGGGTTAAACCAAGGAAGCGGCACTGGTGATGGAAAAAAAAGGATGGATTGTACAGGTATTTCTAACACTGGCAAAGAAGAAGTTGAGAATATCCCCCAAAGTTTATAGCTCAGGGGACCAGGGGTTTGCAGAACCATCAATCAAGAGATAGGGAGGAGCCCTGGCCAGGTGGCTCAGTTGGTTGGAGAGTCGTCCAGTACAACAAAAGGTTGCAGGTTCAATCCCTGGTTAGGGCACAGACCTAGGTTGTGGGTTGGATGCTTGGTCAGGGTGCATATGGCAACCGATCAATACCTCTCTCTCTCTCTCACTCCCCCCTCCCTCCCTCACCTGCTCTATCAATCAAACAATAAACATATCCTCAGCTGAGGACCTACAACAAGAGAGGGAGAGCTCAGGAGGAGAAGAGGGTATGAAGGAAGATGATGTCAGTTACACCAAGAGGACGACGGGCCAAAGCCATGACAACAGGCCATGAGCACTGCCTTCAGGGGGGGCAGTTTTATTAGCGTGCAGAGCGGAGAGAATGAATGCCACCGGCACAGTGAGAGGGCTGAATGGGAGGTGAAGGAAAGTCAGTCAGTGGATCTCTCATCAGAGAAATGCAACAGGAAAACTAAAAGCAGGCACGTGGGAGGAAGGGTTTATCGGCTACTTTTCCTTATTGTCCTAGACAGGAAGACCTAGAGGGATACATAATACAAAGGCTTTGAGTGCAGCCCCAAGGGGCTCCAGTGCATCCCCTCCAACGCCTTCCTGCCATCCTTCCTGCCTAGCAACCTGCTCGCTGTCCACGCTTCCCTTCGACCCATGAGTGGTTGCAGGCTGAACCCCCTCACCTGTCCTCTGGCGTCACGCTATCCCCTCTCCTTCAGCAAATCTCTGCCATGTCTAATCCCCGCTGCTGGGGTCACATCCAGCACTAGTGACAAGAGCCCCCTAGTCTCAGGGACCACTGGACGCAGTTGCAAGAAAAAGAAAACAGCCCAAGAGTGAGGTGAGGTGGAAGGATGGCACGAGCACCCTGTCCTTGGAAACACACGTTGATCGTTTTGGTCCCAACTGATGGGTCCTTTTCAAAACAACTGCAATACTGAATCAAGTGCAGTGGAGTGGGGCAATGAAACTCTTATTTTAACGTGCGCGGGCAATTTGAAAACAGCATTGTCTCCGAGTCAAGTATAAAATAGAGCTAAAGCAAAGGGTGCATCTACTTGATTGCCTCTTTTGTGGTAGCAGGGAGTTGGGAACAAGCACAACGCGTTGAGAGGATAATGAAACTACAGCAAGCAGGAGAACCTAAAATTGTTATAATTATCACATAATTGTTAGTCAACCTCCTAATGCAGGAACACAGTGGAGCCAAATTGCATTACCTTAAAGTGGCATCTGATTCTTTCCCCGTTTCCTGTTCCACGGTCTCCTTCCCCTGCTCTCTGGGCCCCTCCCCTGCCCCCATCTGCCCCCGGGGCCCCTGGGGCGTTGCTCATAGCCTCTTCCCATGTCTGTTTCTTATTAAAATTTAATATATGTACATGGTACGCGTTTCATAAAATACATTCATTGTGGAAAAGCAAAAGGAAGAAAATAAGCATCATTTGTAATCCTCACCACCCAGAGATACCCGCTGAAGGGTAACACGGTCGCCTGTGGATTCTCCTCTCTTTTATGTGGACTGTATGTAAAACTTTATTAGCCAGCTGACACCATCCTTGCTCTTAAGATAACTGCCCTCAGTAGGAAAGACACTCAGATAGATACTCGAAGTAGGTGGAAGTTGGGAGAGCTCCCCCACGCCCACCCCCGCCCCGAGAGCCAATGGGGAAGCTGCTAGAAATATTGGGGTGGGGGGGCACAGAGGGAGGGAAGACCGCAGTGGCACAGGGTTGCACACTCGCCTGGGCGACTTCATCGTGACTCCCCAAACCCTCAGGAAAGTTTGTTGGATTCAAATAAGTAAATAAATAAATAAGCCTGGTGTGGGTGACATCGATGTTTCAGAACCAAAGGAAGGGGCCGAGTCCGGTCAATGAACAAAGGCTGAGGCAGCCCTGGAGGAAGTTGGAGCCCAGCAGCCAAGGAGAGCTGACAGATGCAAGGCCCTGCCCTGGTCCATACCCCAGAAATGAGCAGAAATCTCGGCAGGGGAGGATTAAGGGGCTCATGGGGATTTCATCCAACACTCCACCAGATGGAGAGGCCACCCGCCGCCTCCTCAGTCCCACGCACACACAGACTTTCTTTTTTTCTGCAAAAATACCCAGAATCACGTTACTTAAAATTCACAAATGATTGCAAGGACGATGGTTAACTTCGCTTGCCTAGGCGCACGTGACTGGTGATCCACACGTACACAGACCACCCTCGCTTTGCACAAGAGTGCTGGGCTGCAAAATGACCGTGCAAAGGATCTCGATAATCAGTAAGAAAATGAGGATTGCTTAATAACTTTTTAACAATTTTGTCCAAGCATTAAAAGCTCCTTTGCTGTTGGATATCTATAGAGAGAAAAATAAAAACTAGTAAAACCCAAATTTATTTAGCATACTGTAGGGTGAAACATTAGCAACACTGACAGTGTCTCTTTTTTGTGTGGAGAAACTTATTAAGAAGAGTTTGAACAGCGACTTATTTGACACAGTAAGCCATATGTATCTTGCCACACTCACGGGCTGAGCCTCTGTCCTACACCTTTCTTAGCACAGACCAGCTTCCAACAGCTCGTCCTTTGTGTTTTCCACGTCATGAAGTGTCTCTGAGGATTCCTTTAAAGGGCAGCTCTCTGCTCCTGTCCCCTCCTTGTTCTCTCCATTCGGTGGCCTCTGTCCATGTGGTTCCCACCACAGGCCATGTGGTCCTCAGTCTCTTGGGATGGCTCTTTGCGGCCACCATGTTCAAATCTTCTAGCCACAATCATTTTAAGCATTACTGCTTTTTTTCCCTGCACTTTCATCTTGGTTGGCTAATTCCATCTTTCAATGATCCATTTTTGTAAACTATCCCCCCCCCGGGTTCATCCCTGGGAGATGAGGAGGCCGCGTGGCCACCCCGTGGCTGTCTGGGTGCACGCTGAAGAGCGGAGTGACAGCCGCAGCTTGACCAGTCACCCGCAGACTCTGAAGGTGCCGCATGGCTGGTCCCCGTTGATGATGTGCCTCTGCTATTTATCTGGCAGCTGGGAAGGGCTGCTTTATGCAATTACTCATAATTAACGCACTGTGGTAACTGAAAGCTGAATCGTGTCATGGAGGGACCAGTCAATTAGTTAACTTAACGGCATGAACTGGAATTCCTGCATATGAAGACGGTGCACAGCGAGGGCTGTCCGTGCAATACACTGCCTATACTTAGAGCATGAGAAGTACAATTTAATCTGGAAATCTTTGCTCATGTTCTCACGTGGGTCTCTCTTATTTCCAGTTAGTTCTATTTTCTTCCCTCTTCAACTTCGGCATTTTCTCTTTTATTTTTCGGTCATCTGGTCGTTAACACCCAATTCCCACTTCCTCAAGTGTCTTGTCTTCTTGACTTTATTGGGGGCACCTGAGAGGTGGAGTTCCAGGGAGTGAGCAGAGGGTCAGATGGAGCCCCGCCTTGCTGGCAGGCTCGGCGGGCTGGACTTGCTCCTGAGCAATGGAACAAGGCGGTGGGGGTTGCCTCACCAAATTAAAGGCCAAAAACCCACTGTCCTATCCAGGATCCATGAGCTACACACCCCCGAGCATCCGTGGACCCTGCCCAGGCACCCTTGCTGTGCTTCTGTGTGTAGAAGGATGCGCCGCAAAGTTGCCATTTGTCACGCTCTCGGGGAGTGGGTGTGAAGGTGGGCCCAGAGGAGAGACGCAGTGAGGCTGGGAGGTCTCAAGCAAACGCTAACGCAGGCAGGAGACTGAGACAGCGAACACACTCTCTTAATTCCTCTCCGAGGGGAGGAGAGGCCCCCTCTGTGCTGTAAACTCGTTTTGGAGTCACGCTGAGCACCGAGTCCTTTGTGTGGGTGGACATTTGTCTAGTATGTGCTCCACAAACAAAGGATGCCTGGTTTGTCCCCAGTGGGCAATGGAGGCTAGGGTTATTCTCATTTCTTCAGGGCAGGGGTCCTTCACGGTCATTTTTTATAAAATGAAGAAAATCGCCCCCCACTGGCCCCCAGAAGGGTAGCAATCTCACAGGCTCTGGGGGGAGGGGGGGAGACAAGCCGTTTGATTTACGGAGTGCAGGCTAAGTAGGTGAAGACAGGCAGCCACCCGGGTCTCTCCGAAGCCCAATCAATCTCCTAAACTTCCCCCACGTGCTAACAGGCTGGAGACAGAAGGTGTTTGTTTTGCTCTGATAATAGGCAACCCCAGCAAACCATTTGGCAGCGGCTGCCGCAGGCAGGGAGCGGAAGCCCGAAGGATCTGGGAGGAATGCAAGGAGATTTGAAGAGGAGAGCAAAAGCTCCCCATGCGTGAAATCCCGGCAGCAATGGGATGCGGGTTTGGTGCAGTCCCGTCTTCGCCTGCTGCCGGGGACCGCCTTGCCAGGGAGGAACGGAGCAGAGGCAGCGGATGGTCTCCACAGCCAGCCCGGGGCAGGACCGACAGGCGGAAGGCTTTGCAGCCCCCGAAGCGCTCTGCTTTTTGCTTACTAGCGACTCTCCTGACCCCTCAGGGGGGCCCTGAACAGGGAGGGAAAGGCCCACAAAGATGGTCCCAATAGATGATTTTTTGGCCCTTGAGATTTGGGGCCTCTGGCAGAAAATACTGTTTATGACGTAACCTTCTCCTGTCTTCTGAGCTCATTTTCTCTAGCTAAAAAAAAATAATAAACAAACAGTCTGATAAAGAATGTTATCTGGCCCTGGCTGGCCTAGCTCTGTGGACTGAGTGTGGGCTGTGAACCAAAGGGTCACAGGTTCGATTCCCAGTCAGGGCACATGCCTGGGTTGCAGGCCAGGTCCCCAGTGGAGGCCACACAAGAGGCAACCACACATTGATGTTTCTCTCTGTTTTCCCTCCCTTCCCCTCTCTAAAAAAATAAATAAATAAAATCTAAAAAAAAATTTTTAAAAAGAATGTTATCTGATTTATAAATGTCTTTATATGAAAAAATTGCAAAGGCACAGTCATTAAGGTACACTCAGTTGTCTAATTGATTAGAATACAGATTGTATGCATATATATAATTATATGCTATATATAATACAAAAGATATACGATCTATATTTTCTCTATACATATAAATATACATGCATGTATATATGTACAAATATGTGTGTGCAGACATGCACATGCATGTATATATGTATAAATATACATAGATGGAGAGAGAGAATAGAGATCATATATAAATGTGATCTATATTCTAATCAATTAGACATTTGAGTGTAGTTTAATGACTGTGCCTTTACACACATATGTGTGTATATGTACACACACACACACACGGCAATGTCCCACAGTTCAAGTCAATTCTGATACTAACTACCCAGTATTAGTATCACCTCCACAAGTTCAGGCCCAATCTCACAAGGCTGACCCCACCTCAGACAGCAATTTCAAGTCTCAGGGGTCACCAACTGACCTGAGCAATGAGCTTTATTTAAATTTGGGCATTCTCATAACCCCCTTTAGATTTGATAATTCACTAGAGTGACTCATAGAATTCAGGAAAGCTCTACAATTCTACTTCCGTTATAAAGGATACAACTGGGAAACAGCCAGATGGAAAGATACGTAGGGCGAGCTATGGGGGACCCCAGGCATGGCGGCCCCTTGTGTAATCCGGGGTGCCACCTCCCAGCACAGCGGCGTGTTCACCTGCTCTCACTGCTGCACTGTCTTCATTGAAATCTCATTGTGTGGGCATGATTGGCTCAAACATTGGCCGGGTAACTGAACTGAACCTCCAGCTCCTCTCCCAAAAGTCAGGGGGCGGGGCTAATAGGTCTAACCCTCAAATCACGTGGTTGGTTCTTTTGGGGACCAGCCCCCATCCAGAAGCCCTCTAGGGTCTCCTCTGCATCCAGTTACTTCATGACCATCAACTCAGGTGTGATTGGAAGGGGCTCATTCTGAGCAACAAAAGACACTCCCAGGAAATCCAAAGGGGTTTAGGAGCTCTGAGCCGGGAACCAGGGACAAAGACGAATATGCTTTTCATTATACCACAAGCCTGTGCACACCACAGCGGGAAACCTGCCCATGAGGGTGCCCTTTTTGGACACAGTGCCAAAAAACATTCGACGCTCATTGCAGGGAACAATGCCTCTCCTCGGACTCAGTTGCCATATTCCACGTCCTCGTGTGGATGAGTTTTAACAGCCCTCCGTCTGGCAGCTGGGAACCAAGGCCTCGTGTTGCTCACCACGCAGGAGCCCTATTTGCACGCGACAGACGGGAACACTGTCCTCTGAGCACCGCTGAGGCCCCCCAGGTAGGGGCCGCCTCACCTCGACGGCAGTGCCTTAGACCCCCGCCGCAGACAGGGCAATTCCAAGCAGCCAGACGATGTCATCCATCCCCCTGTGGTCCCCGAATCCTAGGGGCACACGCTGTGCAGAGCCAGCATCTCCCTGACCTCAGGCTGACCTTGCTAAGACAGCAGTGTTTTGAATTGTGGGGTTACATATAATAGAGAAAAATTGGGAAACAAGCACGTGGTCAAACAAGCTGCGAGGAATCACCAAACGGGATGGTGTGCAGCCACGTGAAGCGATGTCTACCTTTGAAGGACCCGGGGAAGTGCTCACAGTGGAGTGCGAAGTCACGTGGGCGCACCCAACAGGCTGCAAGGGAGCGCGTGAGTGTTGACAGCTGTTCTCACCGGGCGAGGAGGGGGAAGTCGGCTCTCGTTCTCTCCTCCAGGCGTGCCTTTCTTTTTCCCTGCAATGATCGTGCAGAATTTTCATAACCAAGATATATATATAAAGGCACTATTTCCTTATAAGGAGGCAATAAAATAGAAGTGTTCCTGACTTGTCCCTTGCCTAGGGCCCCCGGCTTCCTTCTCAGGCCCGTTTCAGTGCTGCCTCAGGTGAGTGACCACTGCCGAGGTCACACCCGCCTCTGAGGTCACACCTGCCTCCCAACTGAAGGGAAAGCCCGACATGGCACCCTCGTACTTGCTCCCATCCCCGCCCCCATCCCATGGCCAGTTTGGCAAACCTCCCACGGAGACTATTTCCACTAAATTCCGCCACAGCCAGGAGCACCATCACGAGGAAGTTGCATGTTTCAGGAGGTAAATAAGTTAGTTGACAAAACCCCACTGCATTTGCATTGTAAATCCGCAAGTCCCTGTGCGAGCAGACTAGCTCAGGCCCCCAGAAAGCGGCTCGCACACCAGTGAATGAATGACACCTTCGCAGGCCTAAAACCCCGAGCAAGCCTCTCCCCAGAAGACCTTATTTGCACAGGCAATTTTCCACCGTAATCCATTCAAGATCATGTTCAACAAGCATTTATTGAGCCTCTATTGTGTGTCGGGGCCTGGGGCCGAAAAGAAAGAATCCCATTCACTATGATGACAGACACGGTGCGCGCTAAATGAACGTGTAAGAATAAAAACAGCAAACAAGAAAATAGGTTTACCTGAGTCTGCGCGAATATCCAGGAACAAAGGAAAGACTGAAACTTGAATCTCCACATTATCTGACAGCCCGAAACTTTGTATGAAGTGTTCAATGAGTTGAATCTCACAGATCCTGCCTCCCTGACTCCTGACTCTCTCTGGTCTTCTGCACTCCCATTCAGGGTAGTCCGCCTCCCTGGCTCCCTCTTTCTTCTAGCTAATTCCACGCACCCAAGTTCAGCAGACCCAGCTGAGCACAGCCCGGCACCGGAGTGTGGCTGAAGGTCAACCCTCGGGCTCTGAGGAGTCGGGCCCTGAGTCCACTGCGGGCTCCAGGGCTCACCAAGTGAGGGACCTTGGGAGAGGCCATTAACCTCCCTAAGCTTTAGTTTTCTCGCCTTTCAAATACTTGTCTGTCAGCAAACTCACAATTATTAACAACCACACCTAAAACAAAAACAAAAACTCAGCAGACAACTAGAACAGGAAGAGAACCACAGAAATGGAGATCACATGGAGGGTTAGCAACAGGGGAGTGGGAGGAGGAGAGGGGAGGAAAAGGTACAGAGAATAAGTAGCATAGATGATAGATAGAAAATAGACAGGGGTAGGGCAAGAATAGTATGGGAAATGTAGAAGCCAAAGAACTTATGACACATGGACATGAACTAAAGGGGGGGAATGTGGGTCGGAGAGGGTGTGGAGGGGATGAAGGGGGGGTAAAGGGACAACTATAATAGCATAATCAATAAAATATATTTTTAAAATAAATAAAAATAAATAAAATACTTGTCAATAGTGAGAAACTGTGATAGCAGTAAAGATAGCCCCTACACCTTCGGAGGTATTAGGGAGATTAATTCAATGATGCATGTGATTGGCTTCATGCCATTGCTGGCCACACTGATGAGCTCAGAAAGGCTAGCTGGCCATCATAATGCTGCACCCACCTGAAGGTTTTAACCTTTTCATTTAGGGGCTGTTTATTTCTGAAATCGAATACCCGGATGAGACTGAAAAGCTCAGTGGAGGTCTGCTGTCCCGCCCATCAGCCCGGGGAAGCGGGCCGAGCAGGCAGCAGCTGCAGAACCCCAGACGTGGGTACTGGCTGAAACGAACAAGCAACAGCAGCTGGGGATTTTCTTTTTCATTCTACCTTTCCATTTAAACTAGAATTTTCAACACAGTTCGTTAGTTTGTTGTAGTTAAAGTGCTTTTTGCCAAATCAGCAGGGGCCCACGGTCCGCAGCTCAGGCCTGGCATCTTCCACCCAGCCAGGGTGTGCGTGGAAGGCGTCTGCCTCGCCGGGGCTGCGGCCTCCAGCCCTTCGAGGCTCTCAGGGAACACCTTGCTGTTTTTCTCCATTTACTCACTCAACAAACACTATTACAGGGCGCCCACTCTGCACTACATCTTGCCTTCCTTTTCTACCCGGCCAGCGACTTGGTGAGGGTTGCTGCGCCTGACAGGCTTTTAGATCATTCACACGGTTGCTGAATAGAAACTCATTTTCCCCAAGAGAGAAGAGGGAAACAAGAAAAGATACAGAATACCCTCCTCTACAGTAACCTCTGGTGCATATATTGATTCACAGCTCGCAAAGTCCTTTTACACCCATTATTTCATTCTGCCTGCCTTCCTGGCTTCCCCTCCGGCTGCCAACGGGGGCCTAGAATGGATGCCCTGACGACCACGGCCAGTATTACTCACACTGAGTGAATAGCAATGACCCGTTGTCTTCGCTAAGTCAATAACATCATAGCAGAACCAGCGAGGAACATTTCAAGGGTTCGAATCAGCTCTGTGTGGCTTGGTCACAGCAGAAAGGGTGCAGCTGATAGTTGGAGACTTTGCCCCGAGTCTGAGCACCTGTCCCGAGCCTGGCGGGCAGCAGAGCTTTGGGCCCGGGGCAGGCGTGTTAGACTCCAGCTCTAGAGAATTATTCAAGGCTCAGCTCCACCCGGTGGAGGGCGAGGGTGGTAGGAAATGCTGCCTAGGAAATGTTACATCTGTCTCTTGGACTCGGTCCCTCCTCTGGTGTGGCCTGCTGTGGGGGCCTGGGACAGCAGAGGCCAAGGACATCAGTCAGAAGGAGAGAAAGAGAAGCAAACAGAGCTTATGTTTGGGGCGGGGGGGGGGGCTGGGAAGAGAAGGCACCTGTCTCCGCTACGACCTCTGTGTGTGGGGGCTGACTACGCAATGGCCCATTTTTTGAGGAGCCTGGGAGGCGGCGGAGGGAACAGAGAGGGTTCGTCCTGCCAGCCAATTGCACGACCCAGTTGGAGAGAGGACATAGCCTACTGTTTTGATTAAACTTGGAACCGTTTATGATTACATCGGACTGGACACTCTAATTTCTGAATTGAGATTGTGTGCGTGACTTACAGTCGCAACAGGACTTGTTATTATTCAAGGGCCAGCAGAAAACTCATGGGGCATCCCAAATTTTTATCCAGGCAAAGAACTTCCACTGCTGAACACATTTTAAAAGGACAGTGCAATGCCAATGTGCAAACATGAAGGTGCTCCCTGATTATACCGCAGGAGAACGCAGTCAACGCTCACTTGTGATTATAGAGTGGATCTCTGGGCTTGGAAGAGAGTTTCTTTATTATTTGGGTCCATATGTGTTGAGAGAAGAATGGGAAAGGGTGGAAGGTAGGGCCTCTTGGAGGTAAGAGGGAGGTTCCATTTTTGTTCTTGAATCCTGCAGAAATGTCTGGTTGTGCCTCATTTTTTAAAAAATACAACATTATTGGGGAACCTATCTCTTAGGAGCCTTGTAGGCTTTGTTCAGAACCTTTAAATTATTCCCACTTGGTAGAGAAGCTCAGACACCATGGGCGACCATCTAAAGAAGACACGATGGAGAAAGGAGGTCAAAGCAACTCTGGCTGGGTCCTGGTGTCAGTCCTCAAATGTGGGCACTAACAGGGTGGCTGGGCTGGGCTAGGGTGGGTTGGTTTGGCCTGATTCGTTGTTGGTGGGCGAGAGGGCGGTTCCGTGGAGAGCAATCAGGACCGACCACCAGGCCGATTCTGAGTCCAGCCCAAGTCTCCGAAGCCCTGCAAACCAGACATTTCACAGGCTGCCACGACCTCTCTGCTAGTCCTTCCGGCCAGCCTGCATCACTCGCTGTCAAAGGAGCCTCCAGGTGAGGCCAGCTCCCCCGCATAGGGTTCTCAGGTCCTGGGGCCCTAGCTTTGCCGTTCAGCAAAGCAACTTCCTGCGACAGCTCCCCTGTCCACAGCTGTATTAACAGAAGCATGGAGCCTCACCCAGAGACAGAGTCTAGGTGGTTGATTTCAGACTTCCTGTCCACACCTCTGCTCTCCAAGTACAGCCGAAGGCAAGCTGGAAAGACCTCATTATCAGCAGGTCAGATGCTTCCTCGTGCAAGTGCTGGCCCCAACCGGCTTGAATGCTGCTGTTGGGGTTGCCCGCAGGGACCACAAGACCTGGAACTGGGCTCCCAGGGGGGATCCGAGAGAAGGAAAATAGAGATTTCTAGAGTGTCCTGTGCCTTGCAGCAGGGTGGCAAGTGGAGGGGATGGCCCAGTTCCGGGACACCCTGGCATGGAAAGTTGCACTTCAAAGAGGAAACTGCGGTTCGGTCATGTGACACGTGGAAGGCAAAGGACCTAGAATCAATATTCTCACTCTCTCTCAATTTGGTGTGTGTCGAGGTACATGGTTTTAAAAGTCAGATGCTACCTAAAGCCTAACAGTAAAAACCATCAGTGCCCTCCCCTTCATCACCCCCAGGGCTCCTCCTCAAAAGCAAGCCTCTCAAATGATCCAGCTTTCTCCCATGCTTTTAGCCTCTTCATTTCTAAATAATAGGCTCATCTATTGCTGGGCCCTAATTTGTCACTGTCAGACAGCGCCCACGGACTTCCTGCTGTGGGAAGTGAGGAGGCGGGGCACCTGCTCTGCCTCCCCGACCCCCTGACTTCTACGGCTGCCCACACAGCCAGAGCCCAGTTCTGACTTGGCCAGTTAGCAGTGTTTACCTTACAGTGACTATGAAATATGATCCCCTCTTGAGCCCAAAAGCCCTTTTCAATCACTCTTCTTCTCTCTTCCAATCCTCTCTTTTGGCCTGGAGTTAATCATTGCTTTGTTGCTGTTTTTTTTAATTATTATTATTTGTCAGGTTTTTCTCTGTTCCAGCAGTTACTTTCCCCCGCAAATCATGCAAAATCAATACTGTTATGTGTAGTCGAATATGGAGGTTCCATTTTTTTTTTTACTTCTGCAGCTGAATTTCTCCCAGAAAGCTCCGACCCCTGCACCCGTCTGGAGGTGGAATACCACCTTGAGGCATCTCCCTCGTGCGGAATCATCTGTCATCCGTCTGCCATGCCACCTTCCTCTTTCTTGATTAATTGTCCTTTTGCTGAAGCACATCTTCCTAGGGAAAGTACATGGGAGGCAAAAATATTTGAGTCTCTGGTTTTCTGAAAATGTCTTTCTCCTACCCTCACCCTTGATTAATAGTTTGCCTGAGGGTAGAATTGTGGAGGTGAGTCATTGTCCCTCAGACAATTGAAGGCATTGTATCATTATCTTCTGTCTTTCCGTTTTGCTATTAAGAAGTTCAATGCTCTTCTTGAGGCAGGGTAGTGAGAAGCTCGGAAAATCCCTTGGCAAGGGCAACAGGGAAACTGAGACAGCCGAACCAGCTGGCTGAGCAATTCGCAGCCAGATACCAAAGGTCACTTCCCTGGAGATGACATCTAGGCCTCAGCTGCATCTCAGCCCAGGCCCAGAAAAGCAGCAAAACCAGGAGGGGGAAGCCAGGGCCAGCTGCAATGACTAAAGACCCCCCCTGCCCTGCCACTGACCAATCAGTGGAGACCACGACGCTAAAAGGGTACACCTGGAGAATTGATGGATGTTCTACGGAGACCCTCCCCTGAGACCTCCCCTAAGGTCCTTGCCTTCGAGAGAGGAGAGAGAGAGACAGAGAGAGAGAGGGAGAGAGAGAGAGAGAGAGGTGTAAAAGCCTTAAGACAAAGGGCCCAGCACGCCTGCATTCTCTCTCTGGGGAGCAGCCCCGCCATTTCCTTTCCCTTCTTCTCCCCCTGACCCCCACGTCTTCCCCCACAGGCACAGGCTCCCAAACTCCAGGGTAACGGGCAGGGCAGCTGATCCCAGGTGAATATCCCCTGACCCCGTCCCCAAGGCCCCTTTGCTCTGACTTCCCGGGGAGCGAAGGCGGCCCAGCCTCAGCTCCCCTGTTGCTGCTTCTGCACTCAGCCCTTCCTTGTCCCGCTGTCCCCGGCTTTAATAAATGGACCCTCACCATCCCCTGGGCTCATGCTGTGAAATCTTTCCCGCGTGGAGTCAAGGACCCACACTCTACAGCGGGCCCTGGGCAGCCCCGCTCGGGCCAGGCCCCTGTCCGGAACATTCCGACTTCAAATCCTTCATAGACAACACACACTCACACTTGCTCACCCACCACCCCTGGAAGTTTTAGAAGTTTTTCTTTGTTCCCGGTAATCCTGTAGGATGGTATGACATTTTCTTAAGAAATTAATTACTATGGCACCCTGTGTCCCTCTTTCCACTTAATCTCCTGCCCTCCTGTTCTGGAAGATTCCTTTCTCAATGTCACAACTTGGATCCTTTCTTCTCCACCACCTTCTCCCCGGCAGACGCTGAAACTCCTGTGCCTCGTCTCTGACCTTCTCGGTTTCCCCGCCCCCGTGGCTTTGTCGGTGCCGCCCAGCCGCCTCAGTTCTTGGGAACCTTCCCTCGACTGTGTCCTTCAATCTTACCAAGGAAGTTTTTTATATTCCTAGTCTACTTCTTATACCCTAGTTTTAATTTGTTTTCTGCCTCCCGCATTATCTGTTTCTCCAGGACTCCTTTTTTTCCATTTATTTTCTTTTATCTCCCTCTCTGAGATGGAAGGTTGCCCTCAATATTGGTTCACATTAAAAATTCAGACAACGAAGAGTGGAGGGTAAGCTGCGTGCGTGTGGAAGAGCTCAGGCGGTGGGTCTCTCCACGGAGTGGTTGGTGATAATCCGTGTTTTTCAGTGGCGGGGACCCCAAATGTAAGCAGCCATCTCTCTAGAAAGAGGTGTTCCCCTTTGGTCTCCCACCTAGACAGGGCAGGGGATCGGAGTGCAGGTCTGGCTCCCAGCCTACGGGAAGGACCTGAGTGAGGTTTCCCCTTTAATCTTCTTCCCCCCCCGCCCACCGCCTTGCCACATCTCCTTTCCAAGGTGGACAGAGGGGCACCATGTGGCAGATGGAGAGGGGGTGCAGGGATTTAACTGCGCTGTACACAGACCTCATTGAACCCCCACTCTATACCTCACCCTCGTTTTCTGTGGGGCTTTCCAGTTTCCTGGCCCTCAGACATTTTTAGGACTTGGAGAGATCATTTCATTTTACACGTATAAACGATTTCATAAATATGTTAATTTCTTAGGCGCTTCCACAGGCACTTCAGCTGAAGCTCCCTCGGCTCCACTAAGTCAGTGACTGCCTTATTTCTCATCCTAAAAATATTGGTTGGAACTTCTTCTTGGCCGTTGTTGATTTTTCCAGCCTCTTCTCTTCTTGCAGGCTGTACGTCTTTCTTTCAGAGTTTGGGGCCGTGAGAAAATCGGCTCTGTGGTCAGGCTGCCTGTTTTCTGGCCCCGTCCCGAGAGTCAGCCAGGGCTCTGCCATTTGTCCACAGCAGGGTCTCGGGCAAGCTCTCTGCCACACGAGGCCTTGGCTCCTTCAGCTGTCGAACTGCGAGACTGATGCCTGCCTTTCCCAGGTCACAGCACTCTCCTGGGGGTTAAGTGAAATGATGTAGATGAAAGTGCTTTGCCATCCTAAGGAATCCACTGAAACAAACTATTGGAACTGATACGTTCAGCAAGGTTGAAGGCTACAAGATCAGTTTACAAAAATCTGTTGTGTTCCCATGCATTGGTAACCAACAACCCAAAGATAAAATTAAGAAAACATTTTTACTTATAATAGCATACAAAGGAAAGAATTTTTAGGAATAGATTTAATAAAAAGAAGAGCAAAACACGTGCGCGGAAAACTACACAACATCGTCGAAAGGAATTATCTAAGAAGACAGAAGGGCAGCCACGCCACGGACTGGAAGGGCTGATGTTGCTTAGGTGGCGAATGTTCCCCCAAGTTCATCCGTAGGTTCAACCCAATCCTTACCAAAATCCCAACTGGATTTTTTTTGTGGAAATTGACCAGCTGGTTTTAGAATTTGGATGGAAATGCAAGGGGTTCGAAATAGCCAAAAATACTAGTGAAAAAGAATAAAGGAGGAGGATTCACACTTTCTGAGTTCAAATTTTCCCACAGAGTTACAATAACCAAGACCGGTGCTGACATAATAGTAGGCATAGACACCAACAGAACAGAACTGAGGGCCTAGAAATAAAGGGACATTTACAGTCAGTTCGATTTTTTGGCAAGTGAGCCAAGACCACTCAGTGGAGAAAGAATAAACTTTTCAACAAATAGTGCAGGGACAGCTGTCTCTACACATGCAAAAGAACAAAATCGTACCTCTTTTTACACAATATACATAAACTAGCTGAAAATATATTATAGACCCAACAGTAAGAACTAAAACCACTAAACGCTTAGATGAAAACATGCAAGTACATCTTTGTGACTTTGGCTAAGGCAACAGTCTCTTAGAACTGACACCAAAGCAGAGGCAACAGAAGAAAATAATAGATAAATTGGACTGGATTCAGCACATTGGTATGCCTCAAGAGTTTTTAAAACACACACTACCTGACTATTTAATTGGGGGCACTGACCTCTTTTCCCTTAGACTGTCCAATAAAGAAGTGACAACAGCCAACACAAGAGCCGCCCGGTGTGAATGAATCAAAATTATACCTATTTTTTTTCTCAAATTGGCAAAAAGCATGTTTCTGGTGTGCTGCAAAATTTTAGTGATTAGTTCGTGTGCGCCATGAGATGGAAAGCATTGTAAATTGCTGCTATAACGGGTGTGCATCCAGAACATATAAAGAACTCTTACAACTCGGTAATAAAAAGACAACACTGAAAAGGGGGGTAAAAGATGCGAATAAACAATACTCCAAAAAGGATATGCAAATGGCCAATAAACATATAAGAAGATACTCAACGTCTGTAGTCATTACGAAAATGCCAACCCAAAGAGCAGAATGCAAGGCCGCCGCCCACCTGTGCCAGCGGGTGCTGGTGAGGATGGGGGGACAGGGTGCTGTGCGTGGCTGAAGGGAGACACAATGGAGCAGCCGCTCTGACCGACAGTCGGGCTGTTTCTCAAAACTGCAAACGTACTGTACACTCCAGCAATTCTGCTCCTGGACACAAATCCAAGAGAAAGGAAAACACGTAGCCACAAAAAAAGCTTGCCCACCGCTGTGTGTAGTGACATGACTCAGAACAGCCAAAAAGTGGAGACAAGTCCACTGGACAAATGAAATGTGTTCCATTCAGAAAATGGAACATTATTCAGCCATACAAAGGAATAAAAGACCAATGCACGCTATGACATGGAGAACCTCGAAAACATTATGTACTTCAGTGAAAAAAACCAGTGGCAGAAGACCCTATATTGTGTGATTCCGTTTATACGCCATGCCCAGAGCAGGCAAACCCACAGGGACAGAAGGCAGGTCAGTGGTCAGCTAAGTCTGGGGACGAGGGCTCGGCTGGGCAAAAGGAAGTGACGGCCTATGGACACAGAGTTGCTTTTCAGGTAAAAAAAAGTTCTAACGTTAGACTGTGATGCTCACCCCACACTCTGAGAATTTATAAAAACCATGGAATCGTACACATTATAGGTGAGGCGTATGGTTATGTAAATTCTACGTCAACAGAACATCTTAAAAAGTAGTTTGCCAGCTATGCAATTGAATTAAAACCCGATGAAATTAAAACAAAGCGAATTTTTTTAAAAACTTACTCTTATTGGTAGGACAACAACATCAACACCAGGACCTTTTGGTAACTATTCTTCCTTATTTTTTGGCGATTATTTTCCATCTGCTCGATAGGTTGCTGTTCAGAAATTCAATTTCAAAAATGACATCAAGTGCCCCTGGGGAAGCTGCCTCAATGCAGGAAGGCTGCAGTTTGGGGGGTCACCAGCATATATGCTCCCCACGTGAGCTTCTGCTTGAACCAAACTTAACGTCTTCAGTGGCCCAAGAGAACCCTCGACTGAGTGGGAGAGTGTTGCTTCACATCTCAGAAATCAAAGGCTCAGGTTCCAATAAAAATGCTGTTCATGAAGCCACTTAACATTAAACTTTCAGCTCAATTTCCTGAAGCACCATCAGAACCACGAGATGGAAAAAGTAATCATTCTTCTGTGTCGCCGCAATAACTGGCTGGAAGCGCCTGCTGTTTCTGAATTCACCGTGTGAGCCCAAAAGTGTCTTGCAATAAGCGTCCCTACTTGATTAAAATTTGATTATAAGCTGGGAGCCGGCTGGGCCACACCAAGGAGTGGGCCACTGTGTGCCCTGGGCACGGCCTCTGCTGCAGTCTTTTCAGCTGTGATCTTCTCAGAAATGCAGGCAGACCAAACCAGAAAAAAAGGCCCCTTTCTTCAAGACCATCCTGAGACAACCTCAGGACATTTGGTATTCATGCTTCCAGTTAGGTGGATGTATGTAGGTGTGAAAGGTATATTATTTTACAAAAATAAAATAATACTACAAGTACAGCCTCATGGCTGGTATTCACTTAGCAATACGTTAGGAAAACCCTTTGATATCATTTAATATGGATTTGGTGCTTGCCATGTATAAGGATTCCTTGTTTTACCGATCTCCTCTGGTTGAATATTTAAGATCTCGGTTGGGTGTGTTTATTTACCGTAACAAACAAGCCTTCAGTGGTGCACCCCAGAATCTTGTGCTGGAATCAGACATAGAAACCTGGGCTCCTGATTGCTCAGCAATCTGGGTCAGAGGTCTGGTAAACAGGCGCTGAATAACATTCACTGAAAGCCAAGTATGTTTCAGACACTTTCCAAAAAACAACATCCCAACCCCTCACTCTGTAGAACAGGAAGCTGAGGCTCAGAGTAAATAGCCAAGCGCACCTTGTCATCTAACACTAGATCTTGGAGGGAGAATGAAGGTATAAGAGCCCCAGGTGTGGGGGGAGGGAGAAGACCCAAGGTCCTCTAGGGAACTGTGACCCTGAAGCCACCCTGTGACTTGCCTGGGAACACTTGGCCAGCAACACTCCCAAGGGCCTCAGCCCCCGTCCAAGGCCCCAGAGTGGGACCCTGCAAAGTGTTCGCATGCTCTCATGTTTCGGTAAAGTTTTCCAAATTAAGAAAATTTTTGCTTCTTTTCTTAAGGAGGATCCCCATAATTGTTTTCTGCTTCAAGCCCCACAAACTTCATAGAAGTGCCGGAGTTGAAACTCTCCACCCAATAGTGGGCGGGGCCAGGAGGTCCTTGGGAGCTGGCTGGGCTGCAGGAGGGGCCCTGGGTTCAAATCCTGCCCGTCCACACTGCAGGCAGAGATTCGTCACTCTTCACACATCCACAAAGGGGCACCGCCCAGATTTAGGCTCTGGCATCACAGAGGCTCCCATTGCACTTCACACCCAGATATGAGGGCAGGCGGCTTGTGCCTCTGGAAAGAACTCAAATTGCCACCACACCCCATCACCCCAAGGGCATCGGGCTCCTGCTCCTGAATCCAATGGTGAATTATGACAGAGAAAAAGGTTAAGCAAAAAAAAGTTTTTAATGTCACCACGTTACCAACGCTCCCGGCTCCTGGCTGGTAGGTGCGGCTCGCGCAGGTGAAGCCAGTCAGCGGGCTGGCCCCGGAGGGCTATTCCCTCGAGACGTGCAGACATTTCGGTGACACAGACATTTCCATGATGCTCCTTAATTAGCCTGGAAAAAGTTGCCCTTTTCGCTTCCTGCGACAGAGATGGTCGTAGGTTGTTCAAGAAAAGATTTAGCTGAAGATTTCTGAATTCAAATAAAAGTAATGGCAGTCGACCCATTTGAAAACTCGGAGATTCTGTTTTGTAACCAACGTGCCTTCTCTGTATTTTAAGCGTTTACTTCTCGACATCCAGCGTGTGAGGGGCTCTCACGTCGCTTCTCTCACTTGATCCGCAGCACAGCCTGGGGGGTTAGTGAGGTCCGACCCGCCCGCTGAGTGGTCGCCCCGGTCACACAGCTCCAACGCAGCAGGGCCTCCAACGCAGCAGAGCTGAACAATTGAGGTGGAAGGAGCCTGAGGACAAAGCCACGTGTGTCCATTCTGTCCGAGCAAATCCTGAACGGGTGGTGTGTGATCTGACTTTTGGAACTTTTCTCTCTTCTCCGAACACGCTGCGCCCCAAGCTGTTTGCCTTGCCCAGCACCCCACATGTGTGCCCCGTCTGCCACCCACATTCCGACTCGGCGCGGGTGGCACCTCTCGGTGAGGCTGCCCACACTCTGGAGGTTCCCCTTTGTTCCTGGAGCAGCTTGTTCAAACGTCCTCTGTGGCTCTGATCACCTGTTCGTGAACCCCTCGCCACTGGACTGTTGGTTGCTGGGAGCTGGTGTGGGGTTTTGCTCGTCTCTCTGGCATCAGAGGGTAGCCCAGCGCCTGGCACACAGCAGGAGCTCAGAGAGGGAGTGGACCTGGGTCTCGGATCCCGGGCCTACCCTGACCCATAGCCTTCTGTGTGGACGGGCACCCCGCTGGGCCTTTCTGAAGAATTCCAAGCAGCGCCCCAGGTCCACTCCCTGCCCACAGCCCCACACCGGCCTCTTCCTCCCACTCCACACTCGCTTTGCCTTCTCAGTCCTACCTTCCTGGCGACACTGTTCCTGCCACCCTGGCCCATCGCCCTCCACCCCCCAGGCCTGGGCGCACTGATGGGCTCTGAGAAACCATGATTCTAGGCTTATTCACGCCGTGATGGGAGGTCCCCGAGGGAACTCTCCTTTCACAAATTAACATTCCACAACAGCCACCCTGTTAGGGAAAAAACCGGGCCCTTCCGAGCGGGTTTCCCCACCTGCGAGAAGTCCAGCACAAAACAGCGGGCCTCCCTCCGACCGACAAGCTCCGGGAGGGTTCCAGGGCCAGGGTTCCCCGTGCAGGGTCAGGACAGGGCGGCAGGTCAGACGGCGTATGCGGTGTGGTCTCACCTCTGTACATGCACACGGACGTGCACACACACATACATGCATGTGCACACACATATACATGCAAGGGTGACTGGAAAGCAACTGCTCCAGAGCTTCATCACGACTATTGCTGACTGGTGGGATTTCAGCTCATATGAGCTGTTGAAAACCTGACCTGTGTAAGGGGACGGCTCTGCTGCGTGTCTTGTCACAGTAACGTTTTTAAAAAACGTGTCTGTGCTCTCTGCGTTTTCTGTGGAGGGTACGTATTTTGCAATGAGGTATAAAACAATATAAAGCTACTTTTTAAATCCCAAAATAAAGATATTTTAATGTAGGCCTTTTGTAGATATTAAAGCTTGCAGATGGTCAATGAGATTTAAAGTCACTTTAGAATCTAAACAAGCTATCCAAAAGTTATGTTCCCGAGACTGGACTTTAGAAGTAGAGAGATTAAAGGTTATATGAGTCTCATTTTCTTCACCATTTTCCGACATTTTGCTGGCTGCACAGTGGGGAAGCAGGAAGGAAAGGCAGACGTCTCCACGCGACCAGGCCCCTCCCACGGCCCCTGTCTGGGGCGGGTCTGCCTCTGGGACTTATACCTACTGGCTCTGGAGCCTGTGTGTGGCAGCGTTGCCACTGTGGGCTCCTTGAAGAGCACCATTAGGTGTCCCCCTCATGGTGGAGACCCCCGGAGAGCCCACTCCTGGTCCTCTGTCTCCCATCCTCTTGGGTGGGGACCACTGACCAAGCCAACAGCCCCCTCATAGAATATGACAAGGTCGCCCAAGCCCTACCATATTGTACGGTTTCCCCTCAACCCAAAAGAGACAGATACTGGACCTCAAACTGACTAGCCGGGTGCCCCATGGCCCTGACCCCCTCTCTACTAATTTCTCTCCAACCCTCTTCTCCCCTGTTTGGGGGGCACAGGGGCGGAGTCCAGCTGGCCACGGGACCCTGTTCCTGGGGAGGGCACCTGCAGCCCTGTGCTTGGGGCAGGGGACACTGCCCAGCCCCGCATACTGGGACATGTTGTGTCTTCTTTATTGGGGTGCCCCTAGACTAGTTGCCCTGGGCATGCGCACTCTTTACGGACCACCAGCCATCTCCCCTTCCAGCAGGAGGCTCCAGTCTTGAGAAGTACCATATTTTGCCGTGTACAACACACAATGTTTTGCCCAAATTTTGGCGGGAAAAATAATGATGCACAGCATACTTGAGTGGTACCTGAAATCCTTTGTATCTGTCCTTGTGTTTTGTAATTATTTGTTACATAAAATCTCTTGTCCCATAATATGTTCAAAAATAAAAGCTAAAATTCCTTTATAATACAAAAAGCAAGTATCTACATGTAAACAAATAAGTGAATTAAAAATTAAAATGAAAGATTTTTTTCCTGAAAGTTTGGGCCAAAAACGTGGGGTGCACATTACACAAGGCAAAATACAGTGATTGTCTGAGAGTCTCCTCATTGCCTCGTGGAAAGAAGAGAATCACCTCTGGACTGGAGGGAGGGGTAGGGGGCAGCGGGCCTGTCCCTGGGTGCTCCTCTCTCTGTCTTCCTCCATGGTCTGGAGGGAGGCAGGAGGTGGGAGGAGGGCCAGCCGGTCCCACTGCAGGCCAGGGGTGCGGGCTGTCCCCGGCAGCTCTCAGGAGCACTGGGAACACATTACTGCTTGTCTCCGGCTCTAGAGACTTTACCCCAATTCCAGGACAAGAAATAAGGGCCCACCAGCACCCCCAGAGGCGGAGCCGCAGCTCTCTGGGCCGAGAAGTGTGGTGGGGGTCCCAGGAGAACAGAGGGGAGCACGAAGCCCCGAGGGTCCTGGTCAGAGCAAAGGGTGGGGTGGTTGGTGCCAGAGAGGAATGAAACACAATCCCCTGTTTTGTCTATGGGTCACACAATGACTCTCTGTGGGCGTCCCTGATGTCTTTCTGTGTCTCTCGTACAGGAACTGGCCCATCTCCCAGAGAAGCCACAGACAGTGGGAGGACAGTCCCTCCAGGGATGAGGACAGTGCTGCTGGGGACCTGATCTCTGAGCCAAGGGCCCACCCTCAGCAGGACTAGCAAACAGATGGTTCCAGAGCGGGCAGACTTCTCAGGCCGCCCGACTGCTCGCTCCCCTCCCCGCGTGGATAAGACCACGGCCCAGAAAGTGGCCAATTGCTTCGAAAGTACAGGGTGTAGATTAATACCTCCGCACAGCTCTCTGGTGCTATAGACATGCTACGGAGAACAGAAACTGCTCTCGAGGACCCTCTCACCTGAATGAGCTCCCAGATATAACTGCTGTCGGGAAGTCATCGACACAGCCTCTCAAATACAGCTGCCTTGGTGCTTTCAGGTCCGGCCACAAGACAAAATGTATCGAACCAAAGGTTAAACTCCAATTGACTGGGTTTTTTCTCCAGCTTTTTCTTGCTCTGTATTCCCTTTCTGACAGTGAATCTAGGGTCACTTTGGTATAGCGTTTGCTATTGTTGTCAGCACTGGTATTCCCCGTCCAGGGAACCCACCTACAATGGATTTTACATGCATTACTTGGAACACCAGGGAAGGTGAATAAAATACAACCCTCACCCACACACGTTGCCTCTGAGAATACATTTTGGGCCATGAAAGGTTTCCATTAGTTTTCCAGCGATCCACCGCATTTGGACGTGTTAGGGTCTTATTTTCCCAGACTTCCCCCAGGCTTTGGTCGTGTATCTACTGACATTCTTTGTTTTCAAGATGGCTACGTGCAGTTGGGTTGGAGGAGTCTACATCTGGCTCTCTGTCCTTCTCCCCGCCCCCCACCTCCCGCCACCACCGTCACCTCCTTCTGGCAACTTGCGTCCTCTTTGCCCGAGCTCTCGGCCTGGCGCTCCTCCTAACAAATCTGTGCCTCTCTCCCTGCGGCCTTCACTCCTGCTGCCCCCTACCCCTCGCATCCTCCGTTCCCAAGCAGCCACACATTGTAAGTCCCTCCTCACCATGACTCCAAAGCTTCCCTTCCTCCTTCTGTTCCTCGTTTTCAGTCTTCAATCTTCAATCTTTAGCTCTTACAATCGTATCAGAATCTCTATGGCCAAAAATAGAGTTTGCTTCCTTCTTTTCTTTTCTTTTTTTTAATGTAGCATTCTCCTCTTAAATTCTGTCCTGAATAGTAATATCTCTAAACTTCATAAGCTTAAAAGAAGAAAATTTGAAATCCTTTGGTTCGTCTTGCTTATGATTTTGTGTCTCCAGAAACTGAAGCCATATCTAGTTAAAAGAAATGCTACCTGAGGCCTGAAGTAGACAAACAAGAAAAATCGGGTTGATGAGTGGAAGTGGTAAGAACCTTAAAGGAATATGACTGTCTACTCTTTGGTCAAAGTCATTATTTATTGTTTTTATAAAATAAGCATTGGATCGTTATGAAACATTGAAGCAATAAAGCAAAGTGGAAAGGAGAAAATGATGCATTACTCAAAATCATCATATCCGGTAATAATGTGTCAATATCTGTTGACATCACCCGGAACACCTCCCTTTGCCAACTACGAAAAGACAATTTGATGGGTGGATAAATAGAGAGGTTGACAGATGGTTCAAAAATCCTGCTCCCAAGATGTCTGTGCCTTAAATATCCCATCACATTTAAGGGAAAAAATAAAAAGACTGCCGTCATCCTTCTTTATCCATGCTCTCCCTTTCCACAGTTTCGGTTACCCGGGGTCAACCAGGGTCTGCCGGTATCAAATAGAAAATCCCAGAAGTCAGCAATGCATACGTGTGAAATTGCATGCTGTTCAGAGGAAAGTGGTGGAACCGCCTTTTCCGTCCGCCCTGCCCCGGATGCAAGCTGTCCCTCTGTCCAGCATCCCCACGGTGCAGATGCTCCCCACCCACCCATAGCCAACGTGCCCGCTGGTTATCAGATCCACTGTCTCGGTAACACCGTGCCTGGGTTCAAGCCACCCTCAGTGTCCTTAAAGAATGCCATATTGATATCACTTTTCTTATAGCCTATTGTTATAATTGCCCTATCTTGTTTTTATTTATTATTGCTAGTCTCTTACCATGCCTAATTTATAAATCACATGTCATCCTAGGTATGTATATATTTAAGTATGTGGAGTTCGGTACTAGCCAAGGTTTCAAGGTTGGGGGTCTTGGAACACTTCCCCCATGGATAAGGGGGGCTATTGTACAAAACCATCAAAAAGTTGGAGTCATTTTTTCAAACTACATGCCCCAGTTCCGGACAATACTGGTCGCCTGCTATGAGCAAGGAGATGTCCAGTGTTCTTAGCCCCCCTGCAGCACCCCCTTGGCCCAACCTCCCAATATGGGCCCCATGTATTATTATTACTTTTAGAGGGCCCGTGACGTCACATTTAGAGGGTTCTGGGGTGCAGTCTGACTCCCCCTGGGGCTGAATCTTAGTTCTACAGTTGAAGGAATTCAACATGCAGCTTTTTCATTTCTAAATTCTTCCTTTCGAGTCATCTCTCCAGTAGCTGGATTTTTATCGCTGGGACGTTTTTATCAGGCAGCTTGGGAGAGTCACACACTCGGAACTTTCTGTCCTTGCCAGCATCCACTTGCTGTCTTTACAGGTAAATAACAGGTGGGACGATGCACCTGAGTAGCCCTTTTCGTTGGCATGCTGCGGATCGTGTTTGAAGTCTGCTCTCTGCTCTTCTTTTAAAATGAGTTTATATTCTTAGTGCATTCATCTGTAGTTTGAAGCACAAATGACTAATAAGCTTCTGGCTTGAGGATTATATTTTCTTCTGGACTGGATTCTTCTTCTGTATTTTTCATGTAATATAATGGTCCCCTTTTCTGCTCATGGTGGGTGGGTGGGGCTGGCAAGTGTGCATGGCTACGAAACCATTTCTTTTCCTCCTGCTCGTACTTAACACGGGCAGTTCTGTCCAAACCTCCTAGTTTTTGGTACCATGAGAGCCAGCTTTCCTTGGCACACACGTCACCTTATTTCGAATCGGTTTGTTCCTCTTTCCCCTCAGCGTTACGATCTCTGGACTGGGCACTGCTTTGTACCAACTCCTCTGAAGCTGGAGGGCATGGGAGTGGAGCAGGGGAGAGCTCTCCCGTGGGGGCCCAGACTCCCTCTCTCTTCTGACACCCCATGAGATGCTTCCTTCCTCAGGCTACCGATGTGCCCCATCCCTCTAAGTGTCTACTCTTCCTCCTCCTCTGCCCAGATGACTGGAAAACTTTGGAGCAGGCTGACCATATGATTTTACACTCATTCTGGAGAAAAATGTTAGTCGCTTCAGATATGGACCCTAGACCTTTACAGTCTTATCTTTGTACATGCATCACACATTTATTAGACATTTACTCCGTAAAAACACTCCCACAGGCACAACAGAGGGTCCTCAGTTTCTCCATTGTCTTCGACCCTAACCTCCTCTCCTTTTTTCTCTACCTCCTTACCCTGTGAGCGTTGACTAACCCACAAAGTTAGTTGCAGTACGTTGAACAGATTTGCAAAAGCGGGTCTTGAGAGTACTGTTCTAACAGACAGCTGGATGAGACAACACCCCCAACCCTGAACAAAGTTGCACAAAAGCCAGGACAACCTCCAACTGCAAGTCCCACAGCAGTTGAAGACAAGTTTTCACCCAACCCAAACCACCAGGTCACACCTTCCTGCCCTCCCTGCACCCTACAGAACTCCAACCTGCTGTGACTGGGGATTGGCTTGGTCTTCAGGTGCCCCCTGACGTGTCAGCTGAATGAAGCCTTAACCTCGGAGTTCCCTCCATTAGTTTCTTTGGACAACCCATGGGAGTCCTCACGTCAGACACTGGGCACGTGGAAGTGGAGAGGACCTCCTCTAGGTGAGGAAGACAAACACCAGTGAATAAACACAACACAGACATATAGGGGTGATTCCTTTCCCTTTCTTTAACAGTTGACACATGAATAAGTCAAATAATTAGGAAACTGTGATCTCTTCCCAGAAGACTTTCTACAAACTCACAGACCACACAGGACAACACACTGGAGACAAGACCTGGGATGCAGCTGGGCTTGGAGCCAATGCCAGGTCATCTGTTGTGCGCAGTGTCCGCAGCAACCACGTGTCCAGGTAAGGTCCCCACGCGCACTCGTCAATTCTGTAAGACGGTGTTTCCTGGCATTGGAACAGGAAATATGGTTCCTACTTCTCTTGTACACAGGATACACTGAGAGATGGCTTCTCCCGTGAAGCACTGTTGCTTTTGGAGCTGTCCACTGAAGTGCCCTCAGAAAGGCAGCCCCGTGCTCCTCTGGAAGTGACCATGGCCACCCCTATCTCGGCCTGCCACGGCAGGGTACGCCACCGTGCGCGCCACAGGAGTTATGCACAGAGCAGGAGAATGAGACAGGGATAAATTCTCCTCAATCCCGCACGGAAGCCCAGCAGTTTACTCACGGGGTTGGCTGACTTGCCCTGACGGATGGCTCTGCCCAGTCTGCTCACTTAATCAGACACTGTGGAGGGCTCTGAAAGGCAGTGCTGGGCTCGCAAGAGAAACGGGCCAGTTGTGTTTGGGTCGCCACGGATCTCGGCAGCCAGATGCCCCGGGACCGGTTTACCGTTGCAGTTGCTCTGGGCAAAGGAACAGAACCCGATGTTCCTTGGGAGCAAAAAATAAACAAAGTGTCACCCACACCAACTCTCAACAAGCTCATAATCGCAGGTGCTGTAATTGCCCAAAGAGAGGCTTAGCATTGGATGGCGCAACTAATCACTCCCACCGAGGAGAGACGAGAGCAACTGTTGCTTTCCTCCAGTGGGAATAATGACTTTGGCCCCGTTCTCCTGGCTTTGTGTGCAAAAAAAAAAATAAAAATAAAAAATGGCAGACATCCTAGAAATACCCAGAATAGCTGTACTCACTAATCTGTTAATGCTGGTTATTAGACTGACTGAAAGACAGAAAACTTAAACCCATTAGTATACCAGATGGTGGTTCGCATGCACTTGGCTTCCTTTCAGAGCTAATCAAGAGCCCATTCTGATGCCTTTCAGAACTGCCGTATATCTCCACTAATGCGAAGCTCCTCCTGTGACAAAATGAGTCCCCAGCCAGGCGAGCCCGCTGACAGAAGCTCCCTGCAAGTGGCTGCCTACTGTCATGTCCCTGGGTAACTTCTTGCAAAAAAACATTATTTGTGGTGACAAATAAGGCGAAAAGGAGGAAAAATAGACATCTTCGGATGGACATGTGATGCAGGGAGGGAGTCTCAGGCCCACCCTCAGACGTCCAGGATTCTTAAGCCTTTCCCCCAGTACCGCTTTGGTCCCACCGCCCGATATTTGTTCTGTGCGCTATCATGACTTCTCGAGGGCTCACGACATCCGTGTTCTGGGGTGTGATCTCACTCCCCCAGTGGCTTAATCTTTGTGCTGCAGTTAAAGGAATTCGATACTCTGCCACATAGCTTTTCAACCTCCGGAAGAGACCCTCAGCTCCTCGATGCACCCTCCCAGGAGTTCCAGGCATGGAGCAGAAACCCACGGACTGACCCAAGTTAAGGGCACAGGAGTGTTCTTGAGCAGGTGAGGGCCGGGCTTGCTGGAAGCCTGCTGTGTCAATACCAGACGTGTCTACCTGCCCCTCAGCCCTATGACTACAAATAGCAATATGGGGGCATGAACAGCATTTGGAGGTGTGGGCCCCCACCCCCGTATTTGTGAGAAAGTACTGCCTTCTCTTTTATGACTCAGGATCCAGTGCCCACAGTGGGGAGGCCGTGGGAGAGGAGGAAAATGGACGTGTTTGGAGTGGAAGGATGAACGTCCCATCTTTGAGTGGAGATCTGTTGCCCAGGGAATCCCTCCTGAAAATGCCTCCAGGAAGCTCAGAGCTGTTCCAGTGTTCGCTTATCTCTTGAGGGAAGACCGTTTTATAGGTACCATTCAAAAATGTCTCCTCCCTGGTGTCTCTGGGTTTTCTTATCTTCTTAAATCTCGACCTCTTCACGGTCAAAAATGGCTGTGTGCTTAGCTTCATAGGAGACACCAGATGAACACAATGCATCATCCTTATTTTTCAACTCAAAATCTGGTTGACAGTCGGGTTTGGGAATCAGGAGACTAAGACAAGTTAATATGCGATTGGATGGTCATGGATGGGGTTCAGATCTAAGTGCTGCTGAAAATCAGAGAAGGGCCCTGGCTGGCGTAGCTTAGTGGATTGAGCGCGGGCTGGGAACCAAAGTGTCGCAGGTTCGATTCCCAGCCAGGGTACATTCCTGGGTTGCAGGCCATAACCCCCAGCAACCGCACATTGATGTTTCTCTCTTTCTCTCTCTCCCCCTCTCCCTTCCCTCCCTAAAAAAAATAAATAAATAAAATCTTTAAAAAAAAAAAAAGAAAAAAGAAAATCAGAGAAGGGAGCGCTCACCAGCAATCTGGCCGGAGGGAGAGAGCTGCCCACCATGACGGCGCTAGGGCTCGAGAGGCCGCCCAGTCACGGAGTGCTGTGCCTGTGCCGGACCCCGCGCGGTGCGGTGGGGTGGTTTTTTTCCTGTAAATCCTCACAGCAGCGTTCGGAAATACAGTGGCACCTTGGTATCATCGTTACTTCATTCTAGACCTTGCGACGAGTGCTGAACCTGACGAGTACTGAACACTGAGACATTTTCTCTTGTGGGGTGGCGTTGTGATTCATACACATCCTAGCAAGCGCCAGGTGCTGACACATTTTTTTTCTTGTCAAAATGCGACGAGTACAAAGTTTGACGAAGGTCTGAAGCCGACGAGTACCGAGGTGTGACTGTGAGTATCATTGCCCTCATTTTAAAGATAGGAATATTGAGGCTCTTTGAGGCCGGCCAACTTGTCCAAGAAAGAGTTCGGTTCGATGAGACAGAAGGTGGTTATTCATCATGGGGAAAACTTCTGAGCTCACATACACATGGGCACACACACATGTACACGCAGAGACAAACACAGGCACACACTTGAGCATCAAGGGCACTAGCCTAGCAGGCCAGGGCCTGGTCTGGAGCTCAGTGGCGCTGGTTTAGGGCGTGGTGTCTCGTGGGAGAGAGTCAGAGCCAGAGAATGAGTCCCCAGCTGAGGCCACCTGGGGCATGCAAAGGGACGAACTGGAAAATGAAGGTCAATTCATAAGCCTGACGCATAAAAAGCGGGAGGGGAGACAGAAATGAGATACAGGCCAAAGTGGGACCAGAGAAATCCAGACTGGAGGAGGAGTGAGGTCATGCATAAAGGATCCTACAGAGAAGCTGTTCAAATAGGGCAAAAGGGGCGGGTGCTCACTGTTCTGGGCCACTGGGGTGTAGTCTGTTTGTCTTGGACTTGAAGTTGGACAGCGGGACTGGACCCAACAGAGACAGAGGCACAAAGCCAAACGGGGCCTGGCAGGAGACAGCGTGGCCTCCAGCGACGTGCGGGCCCACCAGACGTGGGGACATCAAGGTGAAGACAAGGCTGGGTCAGGAGAAGCCTTGAACTTCCAGAGTCTGGATGCAGAGCACATGGCCACAGGAAGAAAAATATGTTTGGGGTTTCTCAACTTCAAAGAATTCTTCCTGGACCTATGTTTTTGACAAGCTAACCCCCAACTGGGAAAACATTGCCAATGCTGTCAGAATGAAGTTTGTCTCGCACTTTGATCGGTGAACGTGACAGACTATTTATAGGCACCCAACCCCGGTTCTCCTGAGGCTTGCATCTCCCAGGATTGCAGACAGCTGAGACTTGGTATTCAGGGAAGACTTCCACCGCTCATCTGTCACTCTAGAAGTAAATTGCTCTTGAGTGGATAAAACGACTTATGTTTCTGGATAAGAATTTAAATTGTCCAATTTTCTTCTTGTGCGGTCAAAACCGGCCTGTATCTAATTCCATGATGTGTTCTCGGCTTTAATGGCCCATATGCCACAGATTCCCCAACACCCTGTCCCGTTGCCCACAGAAATACACTCAGTATAAGAATACAGAGAATATTTAAATGGCAGTTCACCTGGGCCCTGGTAGACAAACTCCTACAGACCAGAGCTGTGTCTCCTGCCCAGCTGGCTGGCACTGCTAACAGCTCAAAGCTGTCTTTTCTTTTCTTCTTCTTCTTTTCTTTCTTTTTTTTTTATTTTGTGATGAGTCAGAAATCTGCCCTAGGTCCCCTTGGGGAGTGTTCAAGGACATTGAGATTCGTACCTTTGATCAGGAGATTTTGGAAGGGCATGCAGTCTCGTGAGGAATGTCCATGAAGGCTTACTAAAGGGAACGATACTGATTTGCTGCTTCTTCCCCCACAAGGGGAATGTGGACTTTCAGGCTTTCTGGATGTAGGGTGCAGCTTCAGCTTGTCACTTGAATAAACCAGAAACGAGAGGTTTCCTGACGTTGCCTCCCTGGGTCTTCCGCCCCAGTAAAGTCCTCTTTCTTCCTCCCCTCACGGCAGTTCTTAAAATGTGGGCCTCCCATAAACCCCCTATTTTCTCCCCAGTTCCTCATGTCTTAATCCTACCCCATCAGACTTTTGGCCGTGATTCAACTGAACCCACCCCCACCACACTCACCAGTGACCTGCGGTTGCCATGCCAGTGAGCGGTCTCTCTCTCCCTCCTCTGACTCCTCCTCTTCCCCATGGGTCTCTCTGTAGCATTTGCCACCATTCCCTGCCTTCTCCTTCCTGAAACGCTCTCCTCTCCCAGCTCCCTGTACCCCGTTCCCCTTGCTTCTCCGGGGGGTCTTCTCCATCCCACCCCCTGGGGCTACTTCGCTGACCTCCTTCCCTTGCCTGTCCCTGTCGTAGCAATACTGCCCCCAAGGTTACATCCCTGCTCTCTCCTCTTCTTACCCCAGAATCAGTCTTGGGGTGATTTAATTCTTGCCCATGCCTACAGCTATTTCCTCCCACATCAATATTATTTGCATTATTTGCTCCCTGCAGCCTCTGTAGCTCCATGCGTCCTAAGTGCCTGCCACCAGTCTCAACCTGGATTAGCTTTGGAATCTCAAACTCTTAATGGGCAGCTTGGTTCTGGTTGCAAGACAGGCCGAGAGCTCCCCGTTGTAAGAAAGCAGCAACAGGGGATAATTCTGCAGCCACCATGGAAGGAGGCTGGAAAACTGACCAGGCTAACGTGGCAGGTGCCCCTTCTCCGGGGGAGCAGGCAGCCCCCAACCAAACCAAAGCCAGCACGGAAAGCTGAAGTCTGGTGCACACCTGGACTCATAGCCTGGGGAACTCTGATGGAGCAGAAACCCTGAGGTCCATCTGGGTCCCGTCCCAGGGAGAATCATTTGGGATGAGGTGAAGGACCCCAGAAATCAAAGCCTCCCAGTTTGGGGGGTAAAGGGACTGAACCCAAGAGCATCAGGGCACAGAGGAGAGCCAGGGCAGAAGAGCCGCGGTCATGGGGGAATTTGATGGGACTGAAGGGCTGTAGTCACAGGAGGACCTGGCACCCACACTCTGGGGGGCAGCCAGGTGATTGATCTGGACACCACTCGCTGGGAAGCCGTGGCTTTGAGCGGACGCCAACCTGCAGTTGGCTGCCTTGTTCCAGAGCCCGGGGAGGGCCAGGCCTGCAGGGAGAGACACCATTCGGGCCCGTAAGGCCTGGCGGGACTCTCCCTTCTAAAATGGAGCTCATTTTCACACGCATCCCCAGACCGGCCCGCCTCCAGATTTTTCTTTCTCTGATGAAGGCTCAGAAGCATCTCTAAACACTTCATCCCACCAGCTGTCGAGTCCAGGTAGTTGTTAATCCCTCTGTACTCCCCTTCATTCCAAAGAGGATTTGCAGTAACTCGCAAAGGTGATAGGTTATAACAAGACTTAAAAGCAAGTGAGAGGGGGAAGAGGGAGAGAAAATGGGACGAGAAAAATAAGACACAGCCAGGGATGCAGTTTAAAATGTGTGCACAGTGATATCCGTGTTCAAGCAGACCTCCAAGTCTGGCGGCAAGGTGCTTAGCAGCCAACGCAAAGAGGAAGGCGTGCTCGGGGTGACTGATGGCCAGGCCTGGAAGAGGAAAGCAGAGAACTGCCCAAGAGAACACAGCCGCTTCTCACACCCAGGATGTACATGCTGAGTTTCAGACTGAGAGCGCGTGGCCAGGAGGGGAAACCGGAAGTAGCCCCAGCCTGCCTCTCACATCCCCCGGGGTGGGTGCAGGGCAGGGGAGCAGAGCCTGCTCGGTAGAGGCCAGGTCCCTTGCGGATTGTCACTGGCCTCTGCCCTCACCTCCCCTTCGACCGCTGCCCAGCCTCCCCTCAGTCTACACACACCAGCACCAACCAGCACCCCCATCACACACTGGCCCGGTGAGGTACACCTCCCACCCTCACCCCCTTCGCAGGCCTGGTATCCGCCCACACCTGCTCCAGACCCCACTCCTGCCACATGGGTCACTCACGGTCCCCAAACACGCCCACCTTTCCTGGCTTCACAAAACGTGCTCTCGGTGATGACCGGTCATCTTTGTCAACTTGGCTGGGCCACGGTGCCCAGGTATTTGCTCAAATATTATTCTGGATGTTTCTGTAAGAGTATTTTTTGGATAAGATTAACATTTAGGCTCTGGCTGGTGCAGCTCAGTGGATTGAGTGCAGTGTGTGAAGCAAAGTGTCGCCGGTTCAATTCCCAGTCAGGGCATATGCCTGGGTTGTGGGCCAGGTCCCCAGTGGAGGCCACAAGAGAAGCAACTACACATTGATGTCTCTCTCCCTTCCTCCCTCCCTTCCCTCTCTCTAAAAATAAATAAATAAACTCTTTTTTAAAAAGGACCTCTTCAAAAAAATTAACATTTAAATTAGCAGACGTTGATTAAAACAGATTACCCTCCCTAGAGTGGGTGGGCCTCATCTAATCAATCAAAGGTCTTAACAGAAAAGCTGAAGTCCCCCCATTAAGAGGGAATTCTGCCAGCAGGCCGCCTTTGGACTTGAAGTGCAATTTTCTGTTGGTCTGCAGCCCGGTGGCCTGGCCTGCATGCAAACCTTCAACTTGCCGGTCCCCATAAAATCCGTCTCTCTCCCTCTCTCTCCACACATGTACACACATCCTATTTGTTCTGTTTCTCCAGGGAAGCCTGACCAGTAAGCGCTCCCTGCTCCTTCTCTCTCTTCAATGCCTTCTTCCATCATTCCCGTTGGTCAGAATCCTCAAGGGCCACCTCAGCCACCTCCTGGCTGCCCCCTGTGTGGTCACCCCCTTTTCTTCTCTCCCAGCAGCAGTCCCTCGCTGCCTGTCTCGTAGGGACCTGTGTCTGGTCACCACACTGCGTTGGGGCGGCAGCCCCGTGAGGGCAGAGATTCTCAGCCTAGTGTCAGACACTTAATAAATAAATACATAAACATAGCCAGGGACCATTCCCAGAGAGAGCCGCTCACAAACGCACGCTCCCAGAGCAAACGTAAACCAGACAAGCCCCGAATCTGTTTTGCAAAGGGAATCTAGAGCAGGACAGGCCCGTGTTCATATAGCGATTCAGTCATAAAGTGAGCAAAGGATCCAGAGGCTTCTGACATTTTTCTTTAATGCTGGGTTGTATGCAAGTGGGCAGGTAGGATTTATTTGGTCATTCATGTGTATAAATCCATGTGGCAAGACAAAGAAAAGCTGGGACCACCAGAAACTAACTGTCCAGTCAAGTCCTGGTGGGATTATGAAGCCTCCTCTGTGTGCAGCCAACCCCTGGCCTGTGACCCCCTCAGAGGGACAGTGGGAGCCACCTGGCAGCTTGTCCGGCTGTGCAGACCGCATGCCCATCTTCCTGCTGAAGGAAGGGGGGCCCAAGCAAGGTGCCCGGTGGCCAGGCTGCAGCCGGGACAGGCAGATGGATCCCAGCTGATTCCTCGCAGCTGTGAGCTCGGCCAAGAGCGACAATGACTCCGGCACCCCTTGGGGTACACAGTCTGCATTGGGGGTGTACAATTAACAATGCGTCCTCAGCACTTAGGTACTGCTGTCGGGTTGGCCAGATCCGTACAACTTGCATTTCCTCCCAGAAAGAGTATTGTTGTGTTGCCAATAAAGAAGCCAGTGCTAATGAGACTAGCAAGGCAGGAGTCCCCGTCCGTCCGTCAGGGGCCAAGCTCAAATTCCAGCCAGAGTTTAGCCCCGAACAACCATCAGCCGGGGGAGGGCGGGGGAGGACAGGAGGCTGACAGTCCTGGCCCTGTGGCCTCCAGTCCCGTCATTGGGCCAGTCAAGTAGCCTGATGAGGCCTCAGTTTCCCATCTGAAGATGGAGGGAGGGAGCCACAGGACCTCAAAGTCCTGTTCATGTTAGATGTCCTGTGTCACAGGCACTTCTTTTGGCTGATGGGCGGGTTCAGGCAGCGTCCACCAACTCTGGGGGCCTGCGTTTTGTTCCTGCCTCGCTGACCAACCTCCACAGGGGGTCACCCATCCTCCCGGGCTCCGCGTGCCTGTGTTCGGACACGTGCAGCCCTGGGGGAGGGGCCCTGGGGTTCTAGCACAGACAGGTGGGTCTGCACTGGTTAATTTGCTGTTGGCTTGATAGCAAACGGCTTTGGGGGGCGTTCAGGTCGTGGCTACATGGCCAGCCCTGCTGCCAAAACACCACCATTGGCTCCTGGAGTCTAATGGCACTTGGGTTCTTCACAGAGGACCATCTGCGAAGCCCCATCTGTCCCGTGGGGGTCACGTCACACCCAGGGCTCTGCGTCACAGACGTGTAGCTCCTCCACCTCCCGATGTCCAGGTGGAAATGTCAATGGCCCTTCTGTGGCAGGACAGGCCTCAGTGACATGTGTGAGCCCACCGAGGAGCTCCGCCCTGTTGGGAGAAGATCTGTGGGCGTCTGCCCCACACACCCCAGCCTCATCTGCAGCAGAGAGAATGGTTACTGCCCAAGACCTGCTGTCCCCTGCAAACTGCTACATCACCAGGGCCAGTGGGGACCCAGCAGAGGGTTCCTGTGACCAGGGCTCCATCAACCGTGAGAGCCGTGGGGTGGGGGGACCGTGGGACTAAGACCCAACAGCTGAGACTTCAGTGGAAGTGTGTTGAGAAATTCTTTTAGGGAGGCCCCTTAAAAGAGAGACAGACTGGCCAGGAAAGCTTCACCCCCAGCACCCCGCTCGGCGCAGAGGCAATCCTGGAGGCCCAGCAGCCCACCCACACCCTGCTGTGACCTTGAACATGGGATGCTGCCATGGAAGGTGCCTGGGACCCTGGTGTGGGAGTCCCACTGTGCCAGCCTGGCCATCAAGAAGCCCAGCGAACTTCTATGAGAAGAAAATAAACCTCCCTTCTATTTGGGAAGATTCAAGGTTCATTTGCGACTTAAACACATCCACGCAGTCCTGACTACTGAGTCACCCCATGCAACCATCTCAGCTTCAGGGATGTAAGCCAGCCCGCCTCCTCAGAGAGCTGCCGCAAGGGTCAGCGCGACCCGAGGCCACTTGGCCAGCAGTCTAGGCCCCTGTCACCTCCTTCCCTCCCCCACAGGCCAGCAGAGATGCTGGATGGGGCCTGGTGTTTGTGTTTTGCTCCGTTTTGTTTCACCGGAGGGATGAGGGAAGCTCTGTGGCCCGTCTGCAGGTGACAAGAGGAGCTGGAGTCACAGCTGGAGCTGGAGTCACAGCTGGAACGGAGGTGGAAGAGGCCTGCGCGCCCATGAGGAGCCGCGTGCAACAGATGAAATGGATGAGTACAGAAGAGAGGCCCTTTCCAGAAAATACACTGCAAATGCCAGGAGGTAAAGAGTGTTGCCATGGTGACGAGGGCTTGGGGCTGGGACAGCAGAAGCACTGGCCGTGAACAAGTGCATTGAAAATGAATCGAAAAGTGATGCGATGTCGGGCCTTGGCTCCGGCAGCCGTGGGAACCCTGGCCCCTTCTCTCCCACCAGCAGCTCGGGCCCCTCTGGCTTCCAAAGACAGAATGAGACTCTCAAAGCCGAGAGGGCACAGGACAGCCGCCCCCGCCCTCCAGGCCTTTCAGGGAGTCTGGCATTGTGTTTCCTTTGTATGGGAAAGGGGCAGCTGCCCAGAGACATCAAACGATACTCTCCCACCCTCCCAGCCGGCTTCTGGACTGGCTTCTCCGGAGCCCACCATGTGGGAGAGGGTCCCCTCTGCTGGGACTGTGGGGGAAGGGACCATGTTCTTCCTGCCTTCCTTCTTCTCTTTCCAATTTATCCGTGAGAGCCTGAAATGATGGCAGATTGTGCAGTGGGGTAAAACCCTTCCACACCAACCTCGGGTGTGCAGGGGGCAGAATACAGCACACTTAACTTCCTACAACTACTTCGAGTGTGCTCTGATGCCCCCGTTCCTGAGAATCACGGGGCAGAGGGCTTAAACTCGCCCAATACAGGAAGCTCAGCCTGGTTAGTTTCAAACCACCTTTCTCAGGTAACTGTGTTTCCTGGAGGCACATGCCCTGTCTCTAGGGTTTCTCTCCTGCCCTCTCTCTAGGCTATCTGGGAGTGTGTCAGGGAAGCGGGCGCCTCTGCAGGGTGCTGAGCACAGGCCTCGGGCCCGAAGGAGAGGCGTGTGTGCCCCCTGGACCCCGCAGGGCTCCTCATTGGTGCTCCTTGGGCACCATCACTACACATCCCCCTGGCATTGGCTGCTCAGGCCAGCACCGGGAGGCTGTGGTTAGCCCCTCCCACCGTTTGTACTGGGCGGGGCCCCCTCACTGCCCCAGCCCCACTTCTGCCTCCTCTAAATGTCAGTCGTACACCCTGGTTAGCCCCAGCTGAGGCCACCACCCCACAACCTCTGTTACAGGGTCACCCCAGCGTCAACGCTCAGCTCCCAGTCACCAATCAACACGCTCCCAGCCCTCCCTGCTCAACCCAGCCCAGCGCCGTACCTTTACCACGACCTGCCCCGGCTGCAGTAGTGCTCAGGTGTCCCCGAGCCCCATGTCAGACACGCAGACCAGAGGCCACGGCCTCGCTTCTCGGCTGCCTCTCCTGAGTTCTTTACTTTCGGTCCACGTCTCCAGGAGGAAGAGCCACAGAGTGATCTCCGGCCAGGAGGAGGATGCGCCCTCCCTCATTTCCTGCTGGGAGCAAGTGGAACTCCCTGGGCATGGCCACTTCAAAATGCCCTGGCCTGGGGGCTCCGCTCGCTGGCTGGAGCATGTCTCGCACATCAAAAGGTTGTGGGTTCGATTCCAGGTCAGAGCACACACCTGGGTGTGGGTTTGATCCCTGGCCAGGGCGTGTGCGGGAGGCAACACATGAATGGTTCTCTCTCACACTTACGTTTCTCTCTCTCTCTCTCTCTCTCTGTCTGAATAAACATCCTCAGGTGAGAATTTTTTTAAAAAGCCTTTGTCTCACAGATATACTTGTGTTACCTACCAAATGCATCCACGGGGGGGTCGACCCATTTCCCTGGGTTACAATAATAACAAGAATAAATCACACATGTATGGGTGTTCATGCCTTTTTTATAAAAAGGGAGCTGGAAATGATACCTGATGCTGCTCTTGTCTCAGATTCCCCCCACATAATCCGATCTCATCAAATCAGATAAAGGCCATTGTAAAAGCACTCACGCTGAGCCCGGCAGTGGGGTGCCCGTGAGCACACCATGCGTGTGTCTAATCTCCAGGTGGGGGGGCAACGGGGGCCACTGCTGCTGAAGGAAGCAAGCGGAGTGCACAGACAGATAAGGGTCACGCTGATGGGGGGGCTGCCTGTAGGAACTGTGCCCTCCTTTTTCCCCATTTTGGGGGAGAAAAGAGAACAAGAAACTCTACTACATTCAATTTAAGGTAGCCCTGTTTACCTCTGAGCCGTTTAGAGTCTTTGACAAACAAAAAGAACGGTGGGGGGAGGGAACGGAAGGGCAGAAGGTTCCGGGTCAGAAGGTCTGGGTTCAAACTGGCATCCCGGCAGCTCCATTTTTGTTTCGATCCTCACCTGAGGATACAGTTACTGACTTTAGAGAGAGAGAAAAGAGGAGGAGAGAGAGAAACATCGACATCAAAGAGAAACATCCAACAGTTGCCTTCCATACACGCCCCCACCAGGGACTCCACCCACAACCTTTTGGCGTATGGGACAATGCTCCACCCCACTGAGCCACCCGGCCGGGGCCTGGCAGCTACATCTTTGCCTGGCTTGGATAGCTGAGGTCCTCAGAGCCTCGATTTGCTATCAGATGCGGGGATGGCCCATCTCGACAGGGTTTGGGAAGCAGTTACCATCACACGTACACAAACTTCCTGTCTCCCCACAGGCTCTAAGTGGAGTCGAGAACTGTGGTCACCTCGTGCACGCCCACAGCGCCTCACTACGGCGAGGCGAAACGCCTGGGATGAGATTTAAAATCCGGTCGCCGACCTGCAGCCGGAGTTCACATCCTTTCCAACTCCTCTCGGCCCATCCGTCCAGCTGCTAAAGACGATAGTCATCTCGGTGCTTTTTCTGATTTGGAGCGCACATAAATATTTCAGAAGGGAGAAACTCACCAGCAGCCAATTCCTTAAAACCTCCTCCATGAGGAGCGCAGCTAGGGAAAGAGGTTGCTAATGCACGAACTTGTGTTAAAACATTGCCATGTAATGAAGTCACCAGCAGCCTCCTAATCAAAATTTCATAGCATATGGGCCTCTGATTTTCCTCCTCCCCGTAGGTGTGCTGAGTGACAGACTTACAGAAAAACCAAGCGCTGCACAGTTTCAAAAATAACCAAGACGAACGTTTTGATGTGTTTCCCTTTCATCATGAGCCAGAAGAGAGGCCACCGCTGTCCTCAGGGACCCCGGCTCCGCGCCATCCCTCCCCCCGAGTCAGGAGCAGCGCAGCCCCTGTGAATGAGAAAGTGCACGGCCAATGGACACGCTCGACAGCGACCCTCCACTCACCCCTGCTCTCTCCGTGAGGCCGGGCCTCGCCAACCGCCCTGCCTTCTGATGGCCGTCTCTTTCCCGCCGCACCCTCCTTCTCTCGGGCCATTTCTCTTCCTAGCCTGCCCTCTTCCACCATCTGACCTGCTCCAGGAAAGCTCCTTCCACACCCCCTCCTGCCTTCCACGCCACGCCACCAGGTTCATCCTTGCTGTCAACTTGTCCATTCAGACGCCAGCCTGTTTGACTCAGGCCCCACCTGTCCCACAAGGCACGTCCTGACGCCAACGCAGGCCAGCCGTCCCACGCACTCAGAACTCCTGCAGACCGATCAGGATCATCCCTTTCCTGGGACGATCAGGACGCAACATTGCGGGATCTGGAGCCTTCAGCTTGGAAGGAAGTTGCGAGAGGGAGAAGCAACTCCGTGCGTGACCAGAGCCAAAGAGTTAGCCGGCACAGGCTGATGCAGTCTCTCTCCCCTTCCCCTCCGCTCCCTCAACCTTTGACCCATCCTCCCTTTTTCCTTCTGAAGGCTAAGCAACGGCAGGATTAATTTGATTCACTGGACTCTGTCTGCAAGTCTGAACAGAAGTTCTGGAGACAGGCCTCGCACACAAAACAAGAGAAAAACAGAAAAGATACGACAAAGAAAGATGGGCTTTCCATGTGTACCCAGTGAAGCCAGGAAATAGGACGAGAATTAGATAAAAGCTTATCTCATCCCCACAGCTCAGGCTTCGGTGACCCCCGACGTGTGGGTGGGTGACTCGGGAGTTTTCTTCTCCCGCCCTGCTCTGTGCTCACACCTGTCCGCCGGCTGCCCCTTGACACCAGTGTGATCTCAGATAAAAACAGCGTCCTAGTCATTGCAGGAGAGAGGACCTAAATGCCTACCAGGCATTTAGGGGCTCCAGTCCCTGTGGGACACAGACCCCTTCTAACTGGTCTCGTCACACACCGTGGCCCTCCCTCTCTGCGCATGGGCCACACTGGCCTCCTTGCAGCCCCTCTAGCCAGGCCTGTCGCCTCCCACCTCGGAGTTTTAGGGCCGGCTGCATCCCCTGCCTTGGACAGGGCTCTCCTCACGCTGCCACCCTTGCCCTGGGTTATTCTCCCCTCTGAGCTCAGGTCTCTCCCCTCTCCCCGGGGGAGCCCTCCCCAAGTCCCGGGTGAGGCCAGTCACCCCATTGTACGCTCTCCCAGCTCTCCGTACTTCCTTCGGTGACCCGTCCCAGTTGTGATTCCACATTGGATCTGAGTGTTTTTAATTGCTGCCCAACTCCTTCGTAGACCGGGAACTCCCCGAGGACAGAGATTGCGTCTTCTCTTTTCCTGCTCTGCATTATGTTCCTAGCACTTGGCACAGCGGCCACAGCGCGGTATTAGCGTCGAGTGTTTTCAAAGGGATGGCGTGGCCTTGGGAAGATGCCTATAGCTGTCATCCCCTGGGGCTCAGTTTTCCCTTCTATAAAATGGGCATAGTGGCCATGCTTTCCAGGAGGCTGTCATTATAAAAGATAGGAGGGTCCGTTGTTAATATAAGCCCAAACCAAGGTTTACACAATGAACCCGAACCCTTTAAATACATTGTTCTTGATTTCTGCATTCAATGTTTTAACCGTATTGTTTTTAGCCTCCTTAATATTTCTGAGTATCAATCATATACTCAGAATTGTCCAAGGTGTAGTGACCGTGCTGTGTGCCCGGGAAGCTTACAACTGTGCATGACTGATATTAATCCTGATGGGATCTAATTACAGGAGTTAGGTCATGTGTGGGGCACACGCTCATTCATTACCTCTCATTTCAAAGTCCCAACCCGGATTAGCCGTCTCTACTATCTCCACTTCTCAGGCGCAGACCTGGGAGCAAACAGATACGGCCCAACTTGCCCAAGGTTAGAGAGTCTGGAGCGGAGGAGGGAACGATAACCATAAGCATTTGCATTTGTGAATTACTTTCCCTGCAGAAAAAACCCAAAGCTCTTAGCAATGCACACTTTAATCCAATGCTGTGAAGTTAAACAAACAAACAAAAAAAACACCTGATTTCCATTGCAGGGGGAGGGGGGCATTTAAAAATAAAGTTGTGTAGCTAAATTCATAAACACCCAGTTAGCGTGAACGAAAAAGTCATATTTTGCATCACACCCAAATAGGGACTATTGGTGCCTTGGGGAGAATTCCAAATTTACTCTGAGGGGTAAAGGACTCAGGTCAGGATTTTCCCAGCTCCATCTCTTGCTCCCAGGGTTTTACCCAGAGCAAAAGACACAGGGGAGGCACTTAAAGGAATGAGCGTGAATTTGGAGTCACTCAAACACAATTTATCTGTATTTAGCAGAGATGTTGGCAAGAAACTTTGAATGTGCCCGGTTTCTCATTAGTAGGAAGGACTAATAACTCAACTATACATGGAAATAGTAAAAAGAAATCAGGTATCCGGCCCGATGCCTGTACCAAATAACTGTTATAGAGAGGTTGATATTAACATTTGCATCCATTAATATTAACAAACCATTCTTTCTGTTTCTATTCCAGAGTTGTGAACAAATAGCCAAGTGAGTGAGGCAAGGAGTTCCGAAGCCCGCACGTACGCGTGCAGTTCATTAAAAGCAGAGAGGGGGTCAGCGAGACTGACTGGCGAGGCCCCTCCTCCCATGGGGGGGCCCAGGTTTTCATTCAAGGGCCTCCCTCGTCCCCACTCCAGCTGCGACGGGACCCACGCAAGGCGCATCTGGAGCCAAAGCGGAAGGTGGCTTTGCAGAGGCTGGATCGGGGACTGGGAGCTAATGTGGAGAGAGAAGGCACCTGGGAGAATGTCTCCAATCGATCCAAAGACCAGGCCAAAGAACAAAGCCAAGAACAAGGCAAGCTCTAAGTCTTGGGAACTGCAAGCCATACCCCCGGGGGGGGGGGGGGGGTGAGGGTTAGTCCTAGGAGGTAGCATTGAGACAATAAGAAGGTGAAGAAAAATGCTTTCCTGAGAACACCAAAGCCTAGCCTTTCCTGCGAAGCAAACAGGAAACCTGCACCCTGCCCAGGTGTGGCCCACAGCTGGAAACCCTACCTGCTGGCGAAATGCCCGTCAGGCGAACAGAAGGCTCCCTTTGCCCCACTCATGCCTCCAGTGAGCAGACGCGGACACTCAGCGGTTCTCTGCTTACTGTCGAATGGTTCAGTCCATGCTCTCGTCCTAATATCTAGCTAAGAACGGGAGTTTCGGGACATCAAGTCCAGGAGGGAGAATCACTTTGGAAGTGATGGCCTCACCTGGTGAGAGCCCGTGGAGCCCGCACACCGCAGGCGTGAAGGAGGGAGGCAGGGCAGGTCTCAAGGCTGCGCCATGGCCCCGAGTCTTCCCCAGAGCATGGAGAACTGTCTGTGTATAATTTAAGCTGGAAATTGCTCTCTTCCAGAGCAATTAAGCAAGAAAAAGAAATAATAAGCATCCAGATTAGAAAGCAAGAAGTAAAATGATCTCTGTCTGCAGGTGACCTGCTCTTCCATGCAGAAAACTCTGAAGATTACACAAACACACACAATTGTTACACTTAATAAATAAACTCAACAAAGCGGTAGGATACAACATCAACACACAGAGATCAATTGCATGTCTATACACTAACAGTTTCATTTCCAGGAGCTCCCCCAAAGAATAAAATACTTAGGAATAAACTTAACCAAGGAGGCAAAAGGCTTAGGCACTGATCACTACAAAATGTTGCTCACAGAAATTAAAGAAGATACAAATGAATGGAAACACCCAGTGTTCACGGATTGGAAGAATTAGCATTGTTAATAGGACAATACTAACCAAAGTGACTTAGAGATTCAATGCGATCACTGTCAGTATTCCAAAGATAGTTACTGCAGAAAAAAATAAAGTCATCGTAAAATTCACATGGAACCTCAAGGGACACAACAATTTTAAAAAGGAACAAAAATTGGAGTTCTCTCACTTGAAAAGTTACTACAAAGCTACAGTAATCAAAACAGTGTGATGCTGGCATAAAGACAGGCTTACAGATCAGTGGAATGGAATAGAGAGCCCAGAAATAAACTCAGATATAGAGCCAAATGATTCTTAACAAGGGAGCCAAGACCATTATTCAATGAAAAAAAGAACAGTCTTTTTAACAACCTGGATATCCACATGCAAACAAGTGAGGTTGGACCCAAACCTTACAACATATACAAAAATGGACTCAAAATGGATCCTAAATGTAAATGTATGAGCTAAAACTATAAAACTCTTAAAAGAAAACAGATGGGCAAAGCTTCGTGACATTGGATTTGGCAATGATTTATTGGATATCACATCAAAAAGCAACAAAGAAAAAGCAGATATGTTGGACTGCATTGAACTCTACAACTTCTGGCATCAAATGACACACACAAAAAAGTGGAAAGGCAACCCTATGAATGGGAGAAAATATTGGCAAATCATATATTTGATAAGGGGTTAATATTCAGAATATATGAAGAACTCCTACAACTCAATAACAAATAACCCGATTTAAAAATGGGCAAAGGACCGGAATTCATCAACATTTCTTCAAAGGTGAAAAAGCACAGGAAAAGGTACCCCAAGTCACATAATCACAAGGACAAAGCAAATTAAAACCACAATGAGGTAGCATACCCAGTAGGATGACTGCTATTAAAAACAAAACAGAAAATAACAAGTGTCGGCAAAGATGTGGAAAAACCGGAACGCCCACACATGGCTGGTAAGGCTGTAAAATGGTGTGGCCACCGTGGAAAACAGTTTGGTGGTTCCTCAAAAATTTAAACACAGAATGACATTCGACTCAGTAATTACACGTCTGGGCATATAACCCAAAGAAGTGAAAGCAAGAACTCAAACAGATATTTGTACACACATATTCATAGCGACATTATTCACAACTGCCAAAATGGGGGGGGGGGTGGGCAACCCAAGGGTCCATCATGAACAAGTGGATAAGCAAAGCGTGGTTTTAATACAGTCCATAATACAACGGAATATTATTTAGTCTTTTAAAAAAAGGGAACAATGACACATTACAATATGGATAAACCTTGACATTATGGTAAGTGAAATAAGCCCGTCACAAAGGACAGATTCTGCTTATATAACGTAGCTAGAGTAGTCAAACTCATAGAAACAGAGAATAGGGTGGCGGTTGCCGGGGGTGGGGGTGGGGGGGAAGGGAGTTAATGTCTAATGAGGACAGGGTTTCAGCTTGAAATGATAAAAAAAAGTTCTTGAAAAAGATAGTGGTAATAGTTACACATCATTGTGAGTATACCTAGTGGAAAGGAAATGTACACTTAAAACGGTAAATTTTATGTTACATGTGTTTTACCACAAGTTCACAAATGTTTAAATGAAACATTTAGGTGTGAATCTAAGAAAACACGTATAGGACTTGCACATTGAAAGCTACCCAAGGCTGATGAGCTTTTTTCAATAAGCTCTAAATAAACGGAGAGGAGTGCTGTGTCCATGGATTAGAAGAAGGAACATATTGAAGATGTCAGTTCTCCCCACATTGATCCATAATTCGTAGAAAAACTCAGCAAGACTTTTGTAAGCACAGACAAGGTGATTCTAAATTTTACTTTCTTTTATTGATTGATTTGAGAGAGAGACAGAGAGAGAGAGAGAGGAAGGTGGGGAGGGACATGGATTTGTTGTTCCACTTATTGACGTGTTCATTGGTTGATTCTTGCATGTGCCCTGACTGGGGGTCAAACCCACGACCTTGGTGTATGCAGACGATGCTCCAACCGACTGAGCTACTCAGCCAGGGCCCACACTTTCTACAGAAAGGCAAACACTGTTGAGCTGCTAAAGAGCTGAGTGAAGCTGCAGGAATCAGTCTACCCAGTTCCAAGGCTATAGAATCCAGGACTGTGGGACTGATGGAAGGATAGACTTACAGATCAATGGGCAAAACAGAGAACCCAGAAACAGACCCACTCAAACACGTCCAGCTGATCTTTGACGAAAGGTACAAAGGCGATTCAGTGAGGAAGAAAGAACAGGCTTTTCCATGGGGGAGCTGGAGCATGTGGGCAGATAGGCATTTGGGCTGTAAGCAAAACAGTGAACCTTGACCTTGGTCTCCCGCCTTACACCAAATGAACTCAAACTGGACCCCAGACTCAAACATGAAACATAATGAATACTACAAAACTTACAGGAAAGAATGTAGAAGAAAATCTTTAGGATCTAGGGCTGGACAATGAGGTCTTCGGCCTGACTCTAAAAGCAGGAGCCATAGAAGGAAAAGCTGATAACATTTTAAAGCTTTCATCAATATTAAAAACTCTTACTTACTCTGTGAGAGACCCTATTAAGAGGATAAAAAGACGAGTGACAGCCTGAGAGAAAATATCTGCAAAACCACCCAGGTGACAAACAACTAATATCTACAATATATGAAGAACTCTCAAACTCAACAGTAGAAAATAAACAGATCAATTTTTAAATGGCCAAAAGTATAAGACACAGTTCACCAAAGAGGATACGCAGGTGGCAAATAAGCATGAGAAAAGATATTGAATCACATTAGCATTTAGGGAAATGCAAATTAAAACTACGATGTGACGCCCTGGCTGGTGTGGCTCAGTGGACTGAGCGCTGGCCTGTGAACCAAATGGTTGCTGGTTTGATTCCCAGTCAGGGCACATGCCTAGGCTGCAGACCAAGTCCCCAGTAGGGGGCGCATGAGAGAGACAACGGATTGCTGTTTCTCTCACACATCATGTTTCTCTCCCTCTCTTTCTCTGTTCTTTCACCTCTAAAAATAAATAAAATCTTAAAAAAAACAACTACTGTAACGTGATATCACTCCACAACTATCAGAATGACTAAAAATAGAATAGTGATGATACCAAATGCTGGTTAGGAGGAGGAGAAACAGGGTCTCCCATACACACTAGTGGGGATGGAAACCAGCACAGCTTCTCCAGAAAACAGTTCAGACACCTCTGAGCATCCCAGTGACAGACCGTGAGTTGTGACTGGATGTCGTGCTAATGGAAAGAGTGGGTCGTGCTGCAGTGACAAACTACACAGAAATGTCAGTGGCTTAAACAACAAAATACATTTTATCCCTGGGAGTGATTCAGGGACAGAGGTCGACAGAGGTTCTGTGTCCTCGCATGCCGTCACCACGGCAGGACACAGAGAACTCAGCAGACTCTCCAAGGTTTCTGCCCTGAAGTCGCCCACATCACCTCTGCTCACGTGTCCTTGGTCCCTCCGACGCCCGCTGCAGGGAGGACACAGAAGGTCTGGGATGAGAATTCAGTTCACCACAGTGTCACCACGCACAGTCACCTCAGCTATGACCAAGGGGGACTGGGCTTGGATCGGTGATCGCTTCATGCCCTCAGAGATAAAATAGGGGCCACCCTGTCATTGAGACCCCACTCCCCACAGGGAGGGTCTCCACCACTCAGAGCTTGAGTCAGAAGAAGGAACACTTATCTGCAAAGGGCTGAAGAACCAGTTTCACTCGCATCCGATTAGTCATCAAACTCACCTTGAGTAGAAATCAAAAGAGAACTGGGCAAGTTTATTGGCCTAATGTTTGTCTTGTATTCTGAGCGCTTGGCTCCTGCTCTATGGAACAACCGATACAGTGATCACTGCCTGGCGGAGGGAAGGAACGTTCTCTGATCAGCCTTCTCGGGGACAGTCCGCACTCAAACACACAAAGGCTTTCATTCTCTCTGCAAAGCAACAACTCCGACACCACATTCAACTGGATGCTTAGAAAGCAATTTCGGGTGAAGTCAATGATCAGAAAAATGTGCAGTGGGGAAATTTACTATATGGCTGTGCACAAAAAGCCCAGCAATTTCCCAAACAATGGCATCCGGGACAATAGAATGCTAGTTTCAGCCTGGCAGATACTAAAAATAGTGGTCATGGGGACCATCCTCCCTCTGCAAGGATGCTGGCCCTGCCTGTGACCATTGCTAAAGAAGCAGCCCCTGGCCTCGGCCCCGGCCAGGTGGCTCAGTGTGTTGGAGCATCGTCCCATACACCAAAAGGTTGCAGGTTCAACTCCCACTCAGGGCACCTACAAGAAGCCACCAATAGATGCTTCTTTCTCACATCGACGTTTCTCTCCACCTCTCCTTCTCTCCCTTTTTCTCTCCCTAAAATCAATAAAAACAAATCCTTGAGTGAGAATTTTAAAAAAATATTTAAAAGAAAGAAGCAGCCCATGGGTAGCCATGATTTCCCATGTGGCCATTCTCGCCCTGTTGGCCAAGAGGTCCACGTGGCACCAGCCCAGCCACGACAGTTCTTTAAGCTGCTCTTCCACTCTTGACCTAATTGAAAAGGTAAGCTGGTTCCATCCATCCCCACTTCTCAGGAATATGAGCGAAGAAATGCTTAGAAAAAAAAGCAATTAGCCGAGGAAAACCAAAATGTCACGATGGTGAGCAAGCGTGTTACCAGAGAGGAAAACTCAGGCTGAGCAGAGGAAGCAAAAGGAGGAGGGAGGCGGGGCTGTCGGGGAGGAGCCTGGGCCCCATGGGAAACAGGCACAGGCGGCCCACGGAGCAGCCCAGGGCAGCCGGAGTGTGAGCCACCGCTCAAGGGGGCGGGGCCCCCTGCGCCTCTCATCATCACCACTCAGCACCACGTTCTCCTGAACAAAACAGTTCTCTCCCTAGGAGGCATTCTTTCACATTTATTTTTACTTTTAGCTTTTTAATTCCAGTTAACATTCAACATTATTTTGTATTAGTGTCAGGTGTACCGCATAGTAGTGGGATAATCACACATGTACTTGAGGAAGTGGGCCCCCGGTATTTCCAGTCCCCACCTGACGGCACACACAGTTACTACGATATTATTCACGGTATTTCCTATGCTGTGCTTTACATCCCTGTGACTGTTTTGTACCTGGCAATCCACACTTCTCGATACCCTCCCCCGTTCACCCAGCCCCTCCCCAATGCCCCTCTGAGGCCAGCTGCTCACATGCCTCTTTCTGACTTTACTACAAATTAAAGCCCAGCCAACTACCTCTAAGTCTACCGGAGGGATTAGAAATCTTCTCACTACCTCCCTCACCCTCCAAAAAAATCCAATCGATGGCCAAGGTCAATCCAGCCTGACCCCAGTGCCCACAGCCCTCATCAGATAAAGAGGGACAGCCTCTGGGGCACACAACATCATCTTGGTCAGGTGTAACCATGTCCTGACAAGCTCTGTCTGCATGCCATTAGAGCTTCTAGTCTCAGACGTCCACCCCACGGAGCCCCATTACCGTCGGCACCAGCAAGGACAAAACAAGCCTGCCTCCAGCTCCGTCCAGGTAACAACCTCCCCGGGCCCCAGGGTTCCATCAGCAAAACAAAGGATGAGCTGGAACAGCTCATCCAAACGAGGCACCAGAGAGTCCAGGAGTTCTGGGCAGGTGGCTGGGGAGCTGCCCTGCAGGCGAGAAGGAGCAGGGCTGAGCTCCAGGCCTCCTGACCCCCATCTTTAATAGAAGCAGGCCTGCTTTGACCCCTTCCTCACACTGGGCTTCGTGCACAGAATGGAATGGGAGGAATGCTCGAGCTGCTGAAAATGCCTGAAATCTATTGGCCTACCTGTTTTCTGCATCCCCCTGAGCAGCTTCTCTTTGTCTGCAGCAAAGCACTTGGTATTCTAAGAGCAGCTCTTTCTGCAACACTTTGCACATGCACATGACTTCAAGCTGAAATTTACACCCAGGGGATCTGATCCAGGAGGAGGAGGGCGGGGAAAGGATCTCAGGCTGCGGCAATGCACGGCCCGGGGCCTGGGAGCATGGCCCTTCTGCTGAGGGTAAGCCCAGCCTGTGATGGGGACGGGGTGATACATTCGATAGCAGCTGGTCTTCCTTCCTTCCTTCCTCACTCTGAGTGAGTTGCCTCTCAATATTTATTCTCTTCTTCAGTAACAGAATCCCATTATGTAACTCAGAGTAACAGACATTCCCAACCAGCTTGCAGCCACAAGGCACCTGGTGGCTAAATCCCAGACAAGGAGATGTAAGTGGAGTGTTGTCTGGGACGTTGGAGACGCTGTTGCAACAAGAGGACAGTGTCTGATGCTCTGTAGCCGTCTCATACCACGAAGACAGAGGCTAGAATGACAGAACGACAAGAGAGAGGGAGCCTGGGTCCCTGGTGGCCTTAGAGCCACTTGTCAGCCTGAAGGGTGCCTACAGACTCTCTCTGTGCCAGAGACACAAACTTTAATCTTGTTTAAACCACCACTGTTTTGAGTGTGAGGTCACATTCAGTTTGACCCAACCTGTTAAATAATGGATACCCTGAACCGGCACGTAACAGGGAACAGAACCTAAAATGCAGCAATTATTATTGGGAGAGGTCAGATGGCAGGTGACAAGGACACAGATTGTAAGCTGAAATGTGGGTGAGCCTTGGTATGCTGTGACAAACATTCGGAAAAACTGTCACCTGCGGTTCCTTGGGTAAGGACCACAGACTGAGTTCTGGGCATCGAAGGGTTGTGGGGAGACTTCAGGAAATGACAGGTGGCGACTGAGAGGGCTTTGTGACGGGCCTAGGTCAGACTGCATTTCCCAGAATGCCTTGCCTGTAGGTGTCCCTTAGGGTGGCCACTGGAGAGGTTCCTGGGCGCTTTGGAGGGAGGCATGGGCAGCAGCAGTTTTAGGCTCATGCATGTCATCACTGATGACCTGCCTCCTCCGTGTGAAGCAGCCGTGGATCTGCCTTCACCTGCACGCTCCTTCAGACAGTCCGTCCCTGGCGTCACAGGCACCCAGCCCCTGCAGGACGCCCAGTGACCAGCACCCTGCTTCGCTGTCCCCACCTTGGAATTCTTGATTTTTGAACAAGGAGCCCTGCATTTTCACTTTCCACTGAGTCCAGTAATTACGTAGCTAGTCCTGCTGAGAGAGAGAATGAGAGAGAGAGAGAGAGAGAGGGGCAGGCTGAGCTCAGCACCCAGTGCTCCAGCCTGAGGCAGAGAAAGTAAGCAAAGGTCGGGGGGAGGGGGGTCTGCCTGCAGCCCCCGCTTTTGCACCCCCCCACAGAAGTAGGACAAGTGGCAGCCAGAAAACAGCCATTCAGAGGCCGTGAGATGGTGACCTTCCCATAAAGGCAGTGAGCCTACCGGCAAAGACATTGACCGTCACCCCAAGGGCCACCGTTTCAGGTGGCCTCCAACCCGGGACTTTAAGTCAGAGGGCAGAGCAAAAATCAAGAGACAAGAATCTTCAGGCTTAAAAACTGTACGGGCAAGATCTTTGGTTGATTATTCACGAAGAGAACTAATTGGAAGAAGATAAACTAAAATACTACCAGGTTTTTCTCAGCGAAATGTCATTTTAAAGGAATCGCACCCTGGCTGCCAACAGCCTGGGCAGGTTGAAACTGAAGAGCAGAGCCTTGGGCCACAGAAGAAAGGGGACTGGGAAGAGCTCTCAGGGATTGGGGCGGGGGGCGGGGAAGGTGGGGCCCAGAGCAGAGGCAAGGCTGCCTGAGAGGCTCAGCAGGGACCTCCGGTATGGCACCCAGCAAGCGCCACTCTCCCCTTCTCTGAATACACGTTTGGTTGGTGTTCTGTTCCTTCTCCACCATCACTGGTTTGACGAGGGTGGACACTTGTGTCTTCATTTGTAGGCAACATCTCGAGCTGACGGGACACTCAGAGTCCCAGAGTAAAGCTGTGCTCCTCCAGCAGCCCCAGGCAGACTGCAAACGGGGAGGGGGCCCTGGGTGCTCCGCTGGCCCTCCAATCACCTTTCCTTTCTTTCTTAGGGACAAAATCCAGATGCCAGCTTAGCATGCTGGGCCCAGAATTAAAGATGGCCTTCCTCTGCTTTCTACTGGTGACGTGTGGCCGTATGACTCAATTCCGTGTAAGCAGAAGGGTTCCGTGAGGGACCATATCAACCATTCAGCCAAGAAGTGGTGACAGTGAGTGTCAGTACCAGGGTGGGAAGGGGAGTTTACATGGATGAACCCAACGGTCCTTTAACCCTGAGATTCTGACCTTGGACTTCTGCATAGCGGGTGGGGGCCAGATCCTCACAGAGCCATTCCAGAAAATACAACTGGTAGAAGCTAAAGGGTCAGTGATGCTTTGCTTTGCTTTGCTTTGCTTTGCGAAAACACAAAAAGTGCTGAGCCCCCCGTTACCTGCCCATCTCCAAGGCAGGTCTTCTGCGCGTGTTGCCCACCACCAAACCATCCTTGCTGAAGGCCCACATCAGTACTGCTACTCCTGGAACTCCTGGCACCGCGCCTGCCCAACCCTGGGTCAGTGCCACTAATTACTTTCTGCGGTGCTGATTAATTAATTGATGTGTGACGTGGACAAACATCCACCCAATCTCTCAACGGACCCTGAATCATTCACTGAGTGCGAAGCTTCAAGTTCCTTCTGCATGCCCGCTGCTGAGAGCAGTGCCGGGTACCATTTGCTGCTCAGCAAATGTCAGCTTCAGGGTGGCTCTCTGTTGCTCCAGCTGTCCCCCCTCCTCCCCCTCCCTGGCAGGTGGGGGTGGGACGGCGGGGTCCCGGCAGTTTGCAGGGCCTGCCCCACTGCCTCTCCCAGCAGGCTGGGCACAGCCTGGCTCTTATCAGCGACAGCCAGACAGCCCTGGGCTGGCTCCCAGCCCCCAGCAAACTGCCTCCACGCAGCGATCACACCTTCTGTAATTCACACATCACAGTTGTGCCTACGTTTAAATTACTGCTCTCTCACCAACTTGCATCGTCTTGTTATGGCAACGCCTACAAACTTCAACTAATTAAAAACAATCTAGAGAGCGGAGGGAGGAAGTCCTGTCACGTGGTGCACATTTATGCTTTCTTGGAGATGCCCACGGACACCCCAAGAATCTGCCGTCTCAGAGCCCAGAGGAGTAGTCACAGGACATTTGAGGTCACTAATGGGTAGTTACAGGTGAGGAAGATGGAGGTCTTTTCCTTAATCACCAAGCATTCTCTCACCTGCTCTGTATGGACCCAGCACCGTGCCCACCCAGCACCACGCAGTACGGGGAGTCCTAAGATGTGAGCCTCTCTCTCAAGAGGCTTCTATGCCAGCTCAACACAAAACAGAAACAGATACAAAGATATAAATAAAGAACTAAATTGCGTGGTCATGGCAATATATGTAGTAAAAGCTGAAAACAGACTAAAAATGGTGCTTTGTGGAGAGATGGAAGAGGGACATTCCCATATCCAAGCATTCTCAGGGGCAGAGCTATCATTCTAACACATGCCCATTTGGCAAATGGGAGAGAGAAGTTCAATGTCAATGAAAGACCGGACAGCCAGCGTTCCATTCAGGGGCTCCAGCTCTGAGATCTCTGTCCTTTCATAGACATGTTGGAAATGTTAATAGTTGCTCTTCATGCTAGCGGGGAAGAGTAAGAATAGTTTCAGCCTTCTTTGACAAGAGAGCCAGACTTCTGGAATCTGCATTTATTGAGCGGGCAAGCTGGATTTGCCAGCTCACGGGAGCCACTGTCTTCGCCCACTGTGCAGACTGCTGCCACGTGATGCTCTTTCAGCCCCACCCTCGGGGAGGGTCCTGGGAAAGCAGCCCCTTGGCCCCTTTAGCCCCTCCCTGCAATTTTCTTGTCCCCAAAGGAAACTTCCATGGGTCGGGCCAAGCAGGTGGGATCCCCCTTGTGAGTCCCATTGAGCAGACAACCCTATTTCTGAGCACTCCCTAAATTCTACTCCCTCATCTACCCAGGATGTTTAGATTGACAAGGGCAGGTGCTGGGCATTCAGCGGTGGGTGGGACTGTGGGGACAAGTGGGTTGATTCGTTTGGCTATGACTAAAAATGGTGCAAATGTGTTTTCAAAATCTGTGTTGCAGGGTGTCCAATGTTTCACCTAAAAAATAGTGGCGGCTAAAACCTGTCCTTGCATTCAAGGTTTTTATAGGGGCTCTAATCAGATGCATTCTTGATATACAGCCTTTCAAGTGACTGACTTTTTTTTTTTGCAAAGACTTTAAAATATATGTATTTAGAGCTAACGTAAGCTCTCCTTGAAAGCAATTTAGTTAAGACCATTGATTGAGAGAAAAATCATACTATTAAAGCCAGAAGCAGAGACACCAGCTTGGTGCGGAGCAGCCCCTCCATGGAAGTGGCACAATGTAGTGACATCGATCATTTATGTCTACAGACACGTAATCAAAGAGGACAGAAGACCACGTGGACAACGAGCTCAGTCCAAAGTCCAGAACTAGAAATAGGCCAGCTCGTCCTGCCTGGTCTTGCTGGTCTGGTAGTCATCCAAGGCCAAGGGCTTCTTTTCATGGGGGAGACTTTCAAACACTCGAATATGTACGAAGGCATCATCTTCAACTTGAACCTTGATGAAGTAGTTGATCCCCCGACTATCTGGCTCTGGTACTCCACAGCCTTAAAAGGGGTGTACTTCTTGTTTTCCTTCTCCTCCAGCTGGGACTTCACCTGGTCAGCGATGGCCTGGATCTCATCCATGGTGGGCCTGGTGGCAGAAGTCCCACCCAATAACATCCCTGTACTGCTCATGGTGGGACAGCTGGCACAGAGGATCTGCAAACAGGAGCGGAGTAGGGCAAGTGTGATCAACTGACTTTTACAAAAGCTCACGTCCAAGGGCAATGCAAGAAGCTGTGTTGGCATCAGCTGTGTGTCTGAGGTTGTCCCCTTTTCCCTTATGCAGGCAACAAAAACTTACCCTGCGTGCTCCAAGGGTACAAAATACATTACGCATCATAGGGAATAAAGAGGAACTGCCACGGGATGGCCATCGTAAACTAGAGAGGCCATCGGGAAAATACAGCAGAGCGGGCTCCGACGGAAGGGCTCATTTCTCGGAGCACATTTCCTTTTCATGGGTCTTTATTATTCAGGAGCTCCAGGCTCCATCGCCATGCGGCCACCTGTCACGGATGGCCAGCGTCTTCTCCAAGGAAGAAGAGGAGAGGATCCCCACTCACTCGGCCTGAAACCATGTGTTAAAAAAAAACAAACGAATGAACAAAACCATGTTTTAATGAACTTTGCAGTGAGCTGAGAAGAAACGTAGAAACTTACAGAACAGAAACATCCTGTCTATCTATGCAATAACTTTTGTTAGAACGTTTCTACCCAGACGTTCCAGGTGCTTTAAACTTCTAGAGTATTCCAGGTACTTTCTTTTCTAGATTATTCTAGGTACTTTCGAATTTAAACACCATCAACAAAGTGTTAAGCCAAGGTCTGAAAAAATCTCGCCAAACCGAATAGATGTCGGCGAGTGAATTGTAGCCTCGTGCCCCAAAGCCTGGAGAATGGAGGGAGTGGGTTTGGGGGGAGAGGGTCTTCTCTCCCGGCCTTGGATGGATTCATCTTATGTTTTCCTTCTCTGAGCAAGTCCGCGCTGCCTTGGGCAGATTTGGCCTCCCAGCCGAGGTGTCGAACACTCGGGATGGCTTCTGCGTCCTGTCTCCCAGGAGGTTTGTCGTTCCCGGAGCAGGAGGCCCAAAAGCACAGGCTAGAGACGGAAAATGAGCCGGCACAGCTTGACACCTCTTTCCCCTTACGCAAGTTGTCTGACTGTCTGAGCCCCCCGGCTGATTTTAATGGGACTTTTTTCTTCTTGCAGAGCATTATACTTGGTGTGATGGGGACAAAAATGATCATGTTGCCACTGCTTTTAAAGGCCTTTGGTACAGAAGAAAATCTTACATAAAAGTCCAGGATCTGATACAATACGAACTGAACACCCAAAAAACCCCACTTTGCCGTTCTCTCCACCCCTCCTCACTTCCCCAGCCTCTCTGGCCCGCTCCTGGCCCTGTGGTTGAAGTCTGCAAGGACCATTTGGTGCCACGAGGCAGAGGAACAGGACAGACAGACTGGGCTTAGGAAGCAGGAGGTTCAGGACCTGCTGTGTCCGCACCCACCACAGGCTTCCTGGTCCTGGCACGTGGTCCAATGACCGAGGGCCTGGCTCAGAAGTGGTCCACTGGGCAATTCCGGGATAAGTTCCCTGAGGTCTGAATGTTCCCTGTACTTAAGTGTCGAACCCACCCTTGTGTTGGGCCCTGTGTAGTGAAAGGATCAACGGGCTTAACCATCCATCCATCCATTCGTTCGTTCATTCAACAAATGTTTATTAAGCACCGATTACAATTTTTAAATGGAAAAAACTTGGAAGAAAAGAAAGACAGCAGCTATCATAATCACATAGAAATGAGGGACAGCAGTACCAGTCAGAATCCACAGCTGCGGACAAAAGCATCCACTGAGGCTTGTTTGAAAAGGAAGGGATGTGCTACAGGAGGTGAGGGGCTTGCAGACTTGGTAACCGGGCATAGGCCCCACCACCCGACAGGGCCGCCCCAGCAAGGCCTGTCCAAGCCCCCGGCAGCACCCACTGCGCAGTGGGCTCCAGAGCTCACGCTGATGAGGCGCGAGGCACTGCCTGGGAGTAGGCGCCCCTCCATGGACCGTTCCCCCCGGTGGCTGGTGCCACGTGCCATGTGCCACATGCCATGTGCTCCTCTCTCCCGCTGTCCCGGGCCCCTCCACCTTCCCTGGGCCTGCCTGACGGCAGAGCCCGCATTTCAGGCTGCTCACCAGCCACAAAGGAGGCCGGGGCGTTGCGTCCTGGCTTTGACTTTGGAAACGTGGGTCTGCTAATGTGGGATTTTCCTTAAAATAGAAAAGACACAGACCCAGAGACACAATGAACAAGCTGGTGGTTGCCCCTGGGAAGGGCGGCAGCGGGGAAGGTGGAAAGAAAAAAACCCAACCAAGTAGAGGCAATTCAGAATTACAAAATAAAAGCCCCACACATTCATGTCTTTGATTGAACGATAACATATCTGGGATTATTACCAAAATAAAGGTCTGAAGTGAGGTCCCAAATTCTTAGCAATGATTAAAAAAAGAGAAAAAAAGATGTTCGAGAAATACAGGCTGGTAATAAGTAAATTAGACAAGTGTGTAAGAAAATGTCTTTGGAAAATCTTTTACCAAGAGCCAGTCACCAATTTTATTAAGAATTCCTTTAGAAATACAGGGAACTTGAGACATAGCACATTACTTTTTTTAAAATTATGATTTACAAACACATTCATTGTTAAGAAAACACAATTATGTGGAATTTAAAAAAAAAACTTTTTCCTGTTCCAACCATTGCCATACCCACTTATCAATTTTGTCTGTATCATTTTACACATTTCTCTGTATACACACACACATATATTATATAATACATTTTATATATAATGGCTCTTTTCACTCAAATAAAGTCATGCCATACTACGTTACAACTTTATTCATTTTACAACATATCATCAAAATATGTTAATGTGAGTAAGTACAGATTTACCTTATTTTTTAAGTATTTCATGAAAAATTTTGAAAATACATAAAAGTAGACACAATAGCATAACGAACCTAAATGATAACCCCAAATTCAACACGGTCAATTCTGATTCATCTGCATCACCACCCGTTCTCCTGTCCCCGGAATGATTAGAAGCAGACACCAGGCAACCCATCACCCCATCAATGAGTAACTCAAAAACCGGGGTCGGTGGGAAAGGGCCAGGTAAGGTCTCCGCCGTAACTCCTCCAACCTCCCACCGCAGTGCGAGAGCAGTCACAGAGCCTGCGTCACACAGGGCGTGGCTGTGTTCCCGTCAACTTTATTACACAACAGCCTGGGGCCAGATTTGGGCCACAAACCACAGTTTGACAAACTCTGCTCGAGAAGAGTAGCACTTTTGCCCTGACCGGTGTGGATGGGCTGGTTGGGCATCATCCCGCAAAGCGAAATGGGGTGTGTGCTAGAGGCAACCAGTAGATGTTTCTCTCCCTCCCTCCCTTCCTCCCCTTTCTCTAAAAATAAATTAATTAATTAATTAAAGTCTTTTTTGTTTTTTAAATTTATTTATTTTTATAGAGAGGGGAAGGGAAGGAGAGAGGGAGAGAAACATCAGTGTGTGCTTGTGTTTCACACGCCCCCTACTGGGCACCTGGCCCACAACCCGGACACGCGCCCTGACTGGGAATCGAACCAGCAACCCTTTGGTTCGCAAGCCTGTGTTCAATCCACTGAGCTACACCAGCCGGGGCAAATAAAGTCTTTTTAAATAATAAAAGATAAGCACTTTTTTCTTTAATGCTAAAAAAATGTTAATACAGAAATCTTTTCTTGCCCTGGCCAAGTAGCTCAGCTGATTAGAATGTCGTCCCAAGACGCCGAGGTTGCAGACTTGATCCCCAGTCAGGGCACATACAAGAATCAACCAATAAATGCATAAATAAGTGTAACAACAAACTGATGTCTCTCCCCATCTCTCTAAAAATCAATAAATATAAAAAAAAATTTAAAGGACTCTTTTCTCTAGTATCATCAAACCTAAACCTATACATGTTAATAATCCCTTGATACCATCAAATCTGGTCAGTGTCAACTTTTCCATAATTGCATCATAATCTTGTTCATAGTTGACTTAAATCAGAATAAAATAAGACACACATATTCCAACTGCTTGTGGCCTCTGAGTCTACTTTAACCTACAGTTCAGTCTCCATCTCTTTTTTTCCCCCTTAAAATATTTGTTGAAGGGTCTCCACAGGGCCTCGCGTGTCCTATAAGTTCCCCACAGTCCGGGCTTTGTGGACTGTACCTCTGTGATGTCACTGGCACGTTCCTCTGTCACGTGTATTCCTCACAAATCAATAATAGGATCTAGAGTCTTGACAGATGGAGGTGGGTTTTTTTCTGTTTTGGCAGGACGACTTCATCATGCAGTATATAACATCCGATGGCCTCTTTCTCTGTCCTGTCCTGGCTCGCCGCCAGCCAGGGCCTGATGATAGCGAGTCTGTGATTCCTTCTCCACGTATCAGTCAAAGTCCTCTAAAGAGAATCGTTCCTTTTTCTACGGTTTCATTACTCTGAGATACGGATCGAACAAGAAAACCGAAATTGACTGCTGTGTTTTCCTTTAATTTACTTGTTGTCAAAATAATGAGATGTTTTCTCGAAACGCTCCAAAGCTATCCAATGAAGGTGTGTTCTTTCCGCTGTCATTATGAACCGACAGATTTAAACATTGTCACTGCTGTTCTTATTGATGCGGAAAGTGTCCGTTGTCTCACCTTCGGTCAATGAGAACTTATTCGGAACAGTGCTTCAGTGCTTGGACACCGTTCTAGTGGTACTTAATGGCTTCTTTTCTTTCTGGTCTGACAAAATTCCAGGCTTATTTGTGCCCCAGACCTAGAATCAGCTATTTCTTTGGAGTCCTGGTCCCTTTTGGTGGGAAGTGACACTGAGAGAATGAAATCTAGATGGCAGGGTGGCTCACCACCACCAGGTCGGTTATTGTTTCTAGGCATGTTTGGTGGACGGAGCTAAGAAATACATTTTATTTTGTTGAGGATAAGATAGATCATGAGTTCATACTGATATTTCCAGTTCAAATCTAGGACTACAGGGTTTGTGCATGACCTCGTCAATGTTACATCTGTACTTTCTCTGACCATGCCAATAATCTTAACTCTCAACACCGCCTGCACAGTCACTGTTCCTGTAACAACACATACACAAGTCTCCAAACAATGGTACTGACACCACCATCAACAACATGATTACTGAGAACAGTCTCCTGTCTTCGGGGTTGTCTCGTTTGGATGGAAGGTTTGGGTAGGGTTGGTTTATGTCCTTAGGATATATCCCCCACAAAGGAAACATACAGTCAAACTATTCTCTTTGAAGTCAATTGGAATGGTTTCTTTTCAGAACTATGTCCCACCTAGGAACGGGTTCATTTGTTTCAATTTTCAGTGATTGCTTTTTAAATCCATTCAGCTTTGTTTTAGAATTCTCCATAGCATTTACATTATCCCAAAGTTAAATATACAACATAAGGTATGTTCGAAGAAGTCTAATTTCTATCCATGTTCCCTTTACTCCATTGTCTCCCTTCCTTACAAATAACCATTCACAATGTTTTCTCCTTCCGTCTTTCAAATATAAACCAATGTGTAAATGTTTTATATTTCCCCTCTCCTTGGTTGAATAGCCTTCTGCATCTGCCCACCAGGGAGATACAGTAAGCAGCGCCCCTCAGATCTGGACCATGAAAAACTCTTTTCCTATGGAGCAGCCCAAAGGGTAAACGTTAGGCAAAACTCCAGTGGGAAATGCCGCTACAATTCCTAGAGAGAAGAAAAATAACCTATGCATGCTCAATAAGGACAGATGAGCCGAAAATAATTTTTCTCATCCACAAGGTGAGAGGGTCTCTTTGTTTTCCACCTAATCAAGTCTCCTCCTTAACTCATCAACCCTCTGCAAGAAGAAGATTTTCTGGGAGTCTTCTGAGAACACCCCACCATGGACCTGGGAGTGACTATTTGCAACTGCGACTGCCAAGCATGACGACATGGTAATTCCCTGACTCCCCCACCCATGGCAGGTCAGCTCCTCGCTGGTGGGATATTTCCTTTCTCCTGGGCCCGCCCCCTCTGAACAGCGTCACTTCCTGGCATGGTGAGGTGTCCTCAATGGCCAGAGATCATAACATAAGTCAGGAAAACGTTTTCCCATTGTTTCACCTCTGTTCTCATCTTCCTTAGCGTCATTGCCTCACGTGAAAGGCCGATGCCCTGTCCTAGCTCGCAGGTCCAAGTGCACGCCCGCTCTGAAGAAGTCCGCGCAGTGGGCCTGTGTCGGGCTGTGTGTCCTTCCTCCCCAAGGACGCCTCCTGGGAGGTTGCTTTCTGTGCAGCTGAAAGGCTTCTCTCTTCGCTCCGGGCGATAGTGGTGGTGAGTGGGTCTGGACAGAGAGGATGGGAAGATTGGACTCCTCACTGGTGACGCATCAAGAGAAAATTAATAAAGGATCTGAGCCGCACTCAGTTGACCTGAATTCTTGCTGAGATGGGGCTTTTAGGAACCCCGATGAAGAGATCAACCCTACTCTCTCTGTTTCCACGCGGCACTTCAATACAGCACTAAGGCAATTTGGCTGATGGAACAAGCCAGCGTGAATCTCGGCAGAGTGAAAATCGTGTCCCTAGAGGGCTGGCTGAGAGGGAGATGAGTATTGCATGAAAAAGGCCAGATCACTGCAGGTGCAGAGGGTTCACGACCGCCAGTGTTTGTAGTTGCCGGTGTGTCAGCCGCCGAGTAAGGCTGCATTGAACTGGGACTGTTTTCCTTCAGGCCTCCACGTCTCCTAAGTCTGCGCCTGCCCACTGGGGGCCTTCAGGGGTGCCTTCTGCACACAGTTCAGGCAGCCTTCCAGGGGAAGCAGGTCTTGTACCCGATACCTATCACCTCTGGCTCCCACCCTCCTTACTCCTTTGATCTTTCACCCAGTCCTGTAGGCCAACTGCTCTCTCATGGGCCCTGGTCACCTCTGCTAGTCTTTTCCCCGTGTGCATTGCCCCTGTGCCTGCATCGAATTGTACAGGTTTGCATCGGGATGCCTCAAGTGGGATCCTTTGCTGCTGTTTCTCTAACAGTGGTCCGCAGGCCACCTGCACCAGAATCACCTTAGGGTACCTGTTAAAAATGCAAACAATGAGGTATCATACTAGACCTGTCGAATCAGGATTTCCTGTGGGAGGCTTAGAATCCGCCCTTTAAAAAACCCACCTGGTGCCTCTGCATCCGAGTCTGAGAACTGCTGACCCGGCCCCCCTTACATGCAGGGCTGGCGGCGGGGCTTCACCCCAGCTGACCTCTGTTTCTCCAGAAAGCCTTGTCAGAGCAGCAGAGCAGCCCACCTGTCTCATGCCCAGACGCTCTCACTATTAAATACCCTGTTGTAATTTTGCTTTATGCTGCACTCACAAAGCCCTGTGAGCTCAACACATCAAATCTTGATAAGTCTTTTTCAGTTCTCATCGAAGAGACTTTTTCCACCCACTCCAGACAATGGACAACAGGCAGCACAGGCCTGTGAGCCCCTAGGGAAGGGACACAAGTGAAGTGAGTTATAAACCCTCCGGGCTTCCCACCTCAAAGCCAGCCCTGAACTGCAGGTCAGGCGCAGAGACCGCAACACACCCTGGCAGTCTCGTCAAATTGCGATGACAGAGATCGGGGTTCGGGGGGCAGGGCACAGGCTGGAGGGGCCACACAGAGAGAGAGTTCCAGAAATCTGAATAGGGGCCTTGAGTCTTTGACCGAAAACCTCATCTGCACATACTGAGGATAAAACTCACGTGCGTCCCCACCAACCAGAGTGGAGGGACCTCACCAACTACCGAAAGGGGAGTTCAGCACAGACCCCAGAAAGGGTCACAGCTTAGAAATGGGGCTAAATTGGTCCCCAAATAAAGGCTACTCTATAAGAGCTTAAAAACCAGTCCCCAAAGGACCAAACTGATCCACAAGTAACTTAACTGCCTGTCTTTTAAACTCTAACACACTTGAAAAAAGTAAATATCTAGCATTCAACAATGAAAAAAAAATTGTAATATCCTACATACAATAAAAAATTACTAGGAAGCATTTGAGATCTTGCTCCCTGGCGTATCTCATCAGTTTGGCTCAAATAAATGCACGTATAAATTCCAAAAATGATTTACTAGACTTCCAAGAAGCATGAAAATGTCACACTCATAACCAGCAGAAAAATCAGCCAACAGAAAAAGACCCAGAAATAATGGAGACATGGAATTATCAATAAAACCATGAAGCAAATATTATGAATGTGTGATCACTCGAAGTGACTCAGAAAAAGTTAGCAAAGTAAGAAAAGAAGGGAAAGGTATAAAAGTGAAGCAAATGAGAAATACAACACTTAAAATGAGCATTTTACTTCATGGAATTTACGGATTAAATATCCCAGAAGAAAACATCAATGAATTTTAATTCAAAATGACGCACAATGAGAAAAAAAAAATTGAAAAAAGTGAAAAGCACCTCAGTGACCGGTGAGATGCGATCAGGTCGTACAGTGTAAATGTAAGTTAAACCCAAAGAGGAAAGAGGAGGGCAGAAAAAAGTCCCTGAAGAAATAACACCTGGAATTTCTCCAAAGTCTGTGAGCACTATAAACCCGCAGATTCAAGAGGCTTCACAAACCCCAATCAGCACAATAAACTCAGTGGAAACTACACCCAGGCCCATTAGAACCAAACTGATGAAAACCTCTGACAAAGGGAAACATCTTCAAAGCAGTCAGAGAAAAAAGTCATAGTACCGAGAAAGGAATGAAGTTATGAATCACTATGAACTTCATGTCAGAAATTATACAAGCCTGAAGACAATGAAGGGATATCTTTTAAGTGCTAAAAGAAAAAAAAACCTGTTAACCTAGAATTCTATTCCCAGGGCAAAACTAAAAGTGAAAGACTTTCAGATGAGCAATAGCTAAAAGAATTTCTCAACAGCAAGTGCAGCGCAGGAAATGCAATTCTTCGTGACCCGCTGGCAGAAGGAAGCTAGGTGGAACTTGGGGCTACACAAAGAAACGAAAAATGTCCCAAAATAGTGATGTATAGGTAAAATAGGTGTTTCTCTTATTTTTAATTTCCTTGAAAGATAATGGCTAAAGTAAAATAATAACAATAAATTATGGAAGTCCAACATATGTAAAACCTATTAAAACAATAACATAAAGGACAGGAAGGGGAAATGGAAGCAAACTATTGTTAGTCTCTTGGGCTATACTTGAGATAGCATGATATTGCTTGAAAATAAACTGTCATAAATTCAAAATGCATATTTTAATCCTTAGAGCAACAGTGAAAAACAAAACAGAGGAAAAACTAATAGGCCAGTGGTGGAAATAAAATGGAATCCTAAAAATATAATCAATTAACCCCAAAAAGCAAAGAAAAAAGTAGAAAAGGAATAATATGGGATAAAAATAGGAACAAGTAACAACATGGTAGGTTTGATCTCAACATTATCAATAATTACATTTACAGAATCTAGACACTACTATCAAAAAGCAGGTATGGCCAGACTAAATTTCAAAACCAAAGCAGAACTGCATGCAGTCTCCAAGACAGCCACAAGTGAGTTGGAAATCGAAGAGTGGGAAAAGATAAACCCTACAAACACTTTCCCCCAGAAATGCTGGCAGGGCTTTGTTAATATCAGAAAAGTAGATCTCGGAAAAAGAAATACTACCAGGAGGAAAGAGGGACATGCTACATTGATAGAGGGGTCCATCCATTTGGAAGACATAACAATTCTAAATATGTAAGCACCTAACAACAAAGCTTCAAAAAACATAAAGCAAAACTGGCAGAACCAAAGACAGAAATAAACACATCTGCAATTCTAGATCCAAAAAGCCCAAAACATGATTGAGATCACCCATATTTTGCCATGTATAATGTGTACATTTTGCCCAGATTTTTTAGGGAAAATGAGGATGCGCATTATACATGGGCATAATGATTACATACCATGGGTATAATAATCCCATGTATATTGCACACCCACATTTTGTGTGCATTATACACCACAAAATACGGTAAATGTCTTTCCACCCTGAGTGTGGAATGCTGAAAACTAGATTTAATTAGATTTAAGAAAAAGAAAGCAATAGGGTATTTTTAGTATGTAGACGTTAAAGTTTTACCCAATAAAACAGGTAGAGAAACCAGTTCCTGAAGAAACTTAGTCCCCAGTGAGACCCCCATCTAGGCCAAAACAGAAGTGCATTAACATTGGGAATCTGCCGCTCCCCAGTTGTGTGACTTTGGGTGAAATATCTAACCTGTCCAGACTTCCAGTACTGTACCTGTAAAGTAGAGATGATAGTAGCGGACCAATGGGGCTATCATCATAGGATTACAGGACAAAGGGTAGCCCAGTTACCAGTTTAACCATCTCTCTTTCTTTCCTGACCTAAGCCCCCTGGCAGAAGCCGGCTGCTCGCTCTCAGCCCACAGTTCCTCCCTGTACTTCTGCCCCAGGAATTGGAGTCAAAGACAGTCCAAAATGCATCTGGTACTAAACCTACTTGTTAGCTGTACTTTGCATTGTAACAATGTGATGTCACTAAATATTACTTAAATCCATGAAGTGGGAATGCAAAAGGGAAGAACATTCTTGTGTCCGTGAAAAATAATTTGAATGCTTTGGAAAGCCTCCAGAAAGATAGGTTGTTAAAATAAATTAGTATCAGACTACACACGTGTGAAAAAGTGGGGCAAACAGTCAACATCTAGAAACTTTGTCCCATTGCCACTGTATCCCTTTAAGACTTTGCTCCACTTGAAAAGTTTCTAAACTGAAGATCGTAATGGGTCACAGGCGTGGTTTCCACAAGGCTAATGATTTGGAACGTAGGTCAGGCATTGTCTTCAAAGAAGGGCTCTCAGCTTTCAATCAAGAGATAAGCAAAAAAAAAAAGTTTACGTTCATGTTTGAAGTTAAATGGTTGAATTCTGAGTACATCACTTTGCCCAATGCCCCCACTTCCATGGACTCTTTAACAGACCTGTCCTGCTCCCCTCTGGGAAGAAGCGCTCCCCGTCCTTGGCACTTGCTAAAAGTTAGTTCCTTCCCCCCTCCCACCCCCACCACTTTGGAAGTCCCACTTGGTTTCACACCCAAATGCCATTCCTGTTCTTTAACATTTCACCAGTAAAAACACACGCTGCTGAAGTGTCTTCACGCTGCACCAGACCGGTGCTATTTGCGGACACCGCTTGAGGCCGGGGACATTTCCATTTTACACGTTCCAGAAGCCTCGCCCCACGACTCAGCAGAATCCAGGGAGGCCGGCGGAGGGTGGGGTGCGGAGCGCACTCAGGAGCAGTCACCCGGCTTCTAATGAAAATGACACCCCCGGACCACCTAGCCCTCCCTCGACCTCCGGGCACCCCTCTGAGCTGGGTCGTGTTGTTCTTTTCCACCTGGGAGCTTGGGGAGTGGAACACGGAAAAGTTAACAGACGTGCTTAAGTCAGCACCACGAGTTAATAGAGGGGGGAATGCGGCGACCCCCAGCTGCTGAGGCCGCCAGCTGTCTGCCCTGGCCTGTGTTGTTCTGGGTTTGGGTTTGGGTCCCTCCCCGAGGGCCTGTGTGTGTTTGCTGACCACAGTGACACCAGTAAATTAACACGTGTGCGTGGACATGTGCGCGGGTGCCTGTGCAATCACCCACATGGATCTTCGCTCCTTCGTGGGAGAGCCTGCAGAAGAAATTGTGTGGTCACGTTCTCTCACGCTGCAGTTTCTCCGGTCCCTCCATGGACTCAAGGCGCTCCGTTCTCCCCCAGGCTTTCTGCACTCCCTGAGGGCTTGGTTCTCAAAGGGAGCAGCAGGTGTCGGGCCACTGCCAACCTTCCTAGTCTGGCCGCAGCCTTGGGGGAAGCCTGGAGGAACAGCCCCTCTGGGTGAAGGACCGCAGCCTAGAGAGAAAGCCCCCAGAAGACGGGGCTCCTCTCGCCCTTGGCAATACCCGGACTTCCTATTGTAAGAAAACAGGGTTCCCCAGTGCCTCTGCACACCCCCACCCACTGTTCCCTGCCACGGCTAGCAGGCCTGCAGGGGCTGGTCATAAACTGGGACGTGGCATGAGGTGTTTTTTTTGGGGAGGAAAAGTTACACAAACATCAGCTCAGCCTGAGGAGCAAATTCAGGTTGGCCACAGCCAGCCTATAAACAGGAAAGACTGAGATCCTGTCGCCTCGTCCAGGGCCAACCCTGAGTCTCTGGGGCCAACATTCGTCCACCCACAAAAGCCCCCACTGAGCACCCAGCACCGGTGCAGGCTCTGGGTGCTGGCACCCAGAAAGAAACCCCAGCAACCGGAGGAAGGAAGGAAGGAGAAGGGTGGGAACAGACTAGGAAAATGAACGAGGAGGAAACTGAAGGTGACGCTTGAACTTGGTGCAGTGTCTGTGGCTGCCTAGCATTGAGGGCAGTCACTGGGCTGGCGTGTCACTGCGTGCTGTCTCGGGGCCCCGCCCAAGGCCCCGTGCCATCCCTCCGGCTCCTGTGTGTCCTGCTTCCCTCTGCACACTTTAGAGACCTTCCGAGCAGGGTGGCCTCACCTCACAAGGGAGGCAGGGGTCTTTGTCACACAGAATGAGCAGGGACAGAATAAAATCCCTCCCTCTGGCCCTGGGAGCCGGGCACTGGGAATGAAGCTCCACTACTTTGTCTCCAGATCACCTCTGGTTTTCTAGGCCACACGTGGCCTGCTTGTACTTTGAGGTGGATTTAAAGTCACACATAGCAATAGAACTGCCATTCTACCAGTGGGTATTTGTCCAAAGGAAATGAAGTCGTATCTTGGAGAAATTTCTGCACACCCGTGTTCTTTGGAGATTTATTAGCAACAGCCAAGACTTGGAAACAACCTAAGTGGATAAAGAAAATAATGTGAGCTAAACCCCCCTCCCACACTCCCTTCCCCAGCTGTCCCTGCCCCAGAGCAGGCCCCAGGAGCCCCCTGCCCCACGTGTCCATCTCTGAGTCTGTCTCTCAGCAGCTGCCCAGCCTCCCCACACACAGGCCTGCCTCAGGCCAGCCTCCGTGTGTTTTCGAGTGACAACAGACACTCCTTCCTTCCGCACCTGTCAATGAAAGGATGAGTAATCACTGTCTAGGTTCAGCGTGTGTGTGTGTGTGTGTGTGTGTGTGTCCATTCCAGGGGAACTGAGAACAACCAGGTGACATCCTGTGTGTCACTGCCTGCGAGATTAGGTCAAGCTGGCTAACTGAGGCTCATTCGTTGCCATCTCCTCAGGCGAAAGCAACCACGGGGTTTGCATGGAAAACAATGAACCCTCCTTGGGTTCAAACAACCAATGTGAGCCGGGAGACCCCATTTTCCCTTCTGGAGCTTTTAATTAACGAGTCTAGTTCTTCCCCCACCCCTCATTCCCATTACAACTTCTTCCTGTTCACGTTCTGTGCAGCCCCGACCTGACAGCGCCAATGCAGATTTGGAGAGAGGATCACAGGCGGGGGCGCACAGCGCCGGGGGGTTCACATCTGCTTCTGTGGAGCGGCTCCCTTGGCATGGAAGCCTATCACAGCCCAGCTAATGCAGGAGCAGCTGTCTTGTGCGATGCCAGCAAGGCACCCAGAGGCACTGAAAATCCTCACTAATGTAAATGAGTGTGGCTTACACTTGGCAGACTAAGTGAAACTGAGCATTTTTAAACGAGAAGACCTGAAGCACTGTAGGTAAAACGAGAGACCTCCCTTTGTGGGTGTGCTGATGGACTCACTCACATCCTGGGGAGGGATGCTAGGGGCTGGTCATTGCCCACATCAACAGCTCTTTTGAAAATTCACCTGGTAATTTGCAAGCAGGGTTACTGACTTGCACTTTCGCCAAAAGAGACGCAGTGCATCCTCATAGTGTCTTTTTTTCTTTATGCCTCTGGGTGTGATCTAGGATTTCTCTCAATGCTCTCCAAACGGAAAGCAAAGAGAGATATTGGAAGGCTAGTTCAGCTGGAGGTTTCCAGGAGTTCTGCAGATTTCAGGGGGCCAGGCTCTAGGGGGAATAAGTCACACCAATTACGGCCACAGGAGACTGATTTATACAGGACAACGCACAGCTAGGGAGTGAGAAAGGAAGGAAGGAGGTAGGCTTTTGTATAGACAGAATCTTTCAGCTCCCAGTGCGTTTCCTCACTGGCACGTTCTCTGAAACAGTAACGGAAAGAATAAGCAAAGAATTAGGGCAAAGAGAGTTTTGAAGGTTATGTTATCCAGTCTAGGGCAGACTGTGGAGAATGATCTCAGTGTTACCCAAGAGTTTACTGTTCGAGGCACGATAATTTTTATCTCTTCTAAATTCTGAGTCTCTTTCTCTCCCCATTAGACAGTACTAGATAAACACAAACTCGTGGCTTCTGAGATCTTTTTCCAGGCTCCATGTGAACTACCCCCATACAGTTGACATTTACCATAAAATAGATGTTGCAATTGCCAATATTGCTGTGTATTATATAATAACTAATAAAATGACTTTGAATAATGGCATTGTCTATCCCCATTCTAAACTGTAACACCTGGACTCAGACGATGGTCTTTAGAATTCGAGAGTAGCATTGGAACTCCAAGAGGAGCTAAGCCATAGAAAGGAAGAGCATAGTTAACAGTAAGAAAGGATGGTGAGGGAAGGATGAGTGGACAGATCAGTGGATACGCTGTTGAGAAAATGAGCCAGGATCCCCACTCACATGTTAAAGGAGCTTGGAAGAGAGAGTGGAGAGTAAAGTGTGGAGAAAACCTTGGTATAGGACACAGGTGGCCAAACGGCTGGTTGAAATTAGTAAGCCCAGAGTCCCCAAACCCATTCTCAGCAGATTCCTAAAGATTTCTTTAGGAGACAGTTCAGACCCACGCACATTTTAGCCCTCTATCCTTATTTTTCCTATCTTACCGAACTAGGCTGTTCAAACTCCTTCAAACTCAAGACACAACAGGATGAAAGTAAAAGGATAAAGTAGATATAACATACAGATAGTACCCAAACGAGACCTGGAGTACTATGCAGACAAAATAGGCTAAGACAAAAAACTGTTACTAGAAGCAAAGAACATTTTATAACAGTAAGAGCAATGCTCCATCAGGAAGATATAATAATTATAAACCTGTATGCACCTAATAAGAAAGCTCCAAAATACATAAAGGAAAACATAGAATTGAAAGGAGAACTAGATAATCCAGCAATAATAAGAGTTTGACAGTTCAAGAGTCAAAGACTTCAATAACCTACTTTCAATGATGGATGGAACTCCTAGGCAGAACACCAACAAAGAAATAAAGAACATGAGAAGCGAGATTTCTCCCCGGCTTAGAAGACATTCTGGGGATACCTCAGCACCCATGTCCCAGGAGAGGGAAGAGAAAGAAGTGCTCCAAAGCAGAGGAGGGGCTCAGGCGCACCAGCAAAGGACAGTTCACAAAAGAGTGCCTGCCTGTGAAGGGACAAAATGTGTGAGCCTCGGCGTCTCTGCTGCAGAAGTCTGACTGCCCCCAGCTGCTGGGCCAGGTCCCTAACCCATAGCCATACTTCTCATTAGTAGGGTGGGGAGGGAGCGGGGTCCTTAAGCTTCCCTAAAAATTACAGCGTCTGCTCTCCTCACCTTTCTACACAAGATTAACTACCTGTCACTGAGACAAATGGGGGCACAAGAAAATGACATCAGCCTCCCAGCACTCCTGAAAATGTCATGGCAGGATCTTACACCTGGGAAGGTAGGGCATGTCCAGAAATAATTATCGGCCACCACCTTTAATTTAGATCCCTTGGTGTGAGATACAGGGTTTGGCACAAATAACATCCCCCCTTTTTCTTTATTACAAACTCTTTTATTACAAAATCATAAGCATGTAATCTATAACATAACAATTTCACACTCAAGCATACCATATGGCATTTTAGGTGAAATGTTCAAATAAAAACTGTAAGTTCTTACACCCACACCATTACCCTACCAACAAGCAGGCCTTACTTCTGCCAGACCCTGTATGTATGTTTTAAAGTATGTGGATAAAGGAGAGTGTACAAAATTTACTTAGACACCAATAGAGAAAAGATTAAAGAATTAATTTAAGGAATAACTTTTTTTTTAAGATTTTATTTATTTATTTTTAGAGAGGGAAGGGAAGGAGAAAGAGAGAGAGAAACATCAATGTGCGGTTGCTGGGGGTCATGGCCTACAACCCAGGCATGTGCCCTGACTGGGAATCGAACCTGCGACATGTTGGTTCACAGCCCGCGCTCAATCCACTGAGCTACGCCAGCCAGGAGGAATAACTTATTTTTATTAATTAATAAAATTAAAGAATTGTCCCATTTAAAGAAGCCTAAATTTCTTCTATTCATAAATACCTGGGGGGGAAATCTGATGCTTTTTCTTCCCTCGAAGGTTACAAACACTTTGCTACTTAACTGGGCAAACGATGATGAATTGATTTAAGTTCCACCCAGCACTGGAAAATGCATCACTGCATACATTAAACCTAAGCTTCGTTACCTTGTAATCATTGACCAATTCCTTCAATCAGGTCCATTTATGGGCTTTAATAGATTTCTAGCATAGCTTAATGACTTTTTGCTGGTGCCCTCCTAGAATAGTAATTTCTAGCATTCTTTAAACAACTTTATAATTTTTCATTAGTTAATCCCCACAATACTCCAATGAGGTTACATGAGAATTATTTCATTTTATAAAAACCTTAGTGGAGTGAGCCCTGACCCGTGTGGCTGCTCCAACCACAATGGTATGAAACTAGATATCAATTACCGGAAGAACACTGAAAATTTTACACATAAGTGGAGATTAAACAACATGCTACCGAACAAACCATGGGTCAAAGAAAAATCAAAAGAGAAATAAAGAAAAATACCTGAGATGAATGAAAATGGAAACACAACATACCTGAACTTACGGGATGTAGCCACAGCAGTTCAAAGACAGAAGTTCATAGCAATAAATGCCAACATCATGAATCAAGAAAGTTCTCAAATAAACCACCTCACTTTACATCTCAAAAAATTAGAAAAAGAAAAACAAATGAAGCCCAAAGTCAGTAGAAGGAAGTAAATAACAAAGATCAGAGTAGAAACAAATGAAATAAAGACTAAAACAATAATAGAAAAGATTAATGAAACCAAGAGCTATTTTTTCAAACAAAGATAAAAGATAAAGATTCACCAAAATGAAAGATAAAGACTTGTAAAAACAGAGAGAGAAAGGACTAAAATAAATAAAATCAGAAAGGAAAGAGGGGATATTACAACTGATGCCACAGAAATACAAAGGGTTATAAGACACTCCTGTGAATAATTATATACTGACATATTGGACAACCTAAAAGAAATGAATAAATTCCTAGAAATATACAACCTTCCAAGACTGAGTCATGAAGAAACATAAAATCTGAACACAACATTTGCTAGTAAGGAGATTGAATCAGTAATCAAAGCTTCCCAACAGACAAAAGTTCAGGACCAGACAGCTTCAGCAGTGAGTTCTACCAAGCATTTAAAGAAGAATTAATACCAATACTTTTCAAACCCTTCCCAAAAATAAAAGAAGAGAGAATACAAGGCCAGCATGACCCTGATACCAAAACACCAAAATATAGGAAAATTACAGGCCAATATCCCTAATGAGCATAGATACTAGAAACCTCAATAAAACATTAGCCAAGTAAATTCAACAATACATTAAAAGTGCCGTACACCATCATCGAGTAGGGTTTATTCCGGGGATGGCAGGATGGGTCAGCATTCACAAATCAATCACGGTGACACACCACATTAACAAAATGAAGGGTAAAATCGTATGATTATTGCAATAGATGCAGAAAAAGCATTTGAGGAAATCGACGTCCGTTTGTGATAAAAACTCTCAGCAAAGATGGTCAGAGGAAATGCACCTCAGCACAGTGAAGGCCATATTTGACCAGACAGTGGCCAGCCTCATGCTCGATGGTTGAGAGCTGAGAGCTTTTCCTCTAAGATCAGGAACAAAACAAAGATGCCCATTCTCGCCATTGTAATTCAGCGTAGTACTGGAATTCCTAGCCAGAGCAATCACGCAAGAAAAAAAAAATGACATCCAAATCAAAAAGAGAGAGGTAAAACTCTCTATTTGCAAATGACGTAAGTTTTCATATAGAAGACCCTAAAGACTCCACCAAAACACCCGTTAGAACTCAAGGAATTCAGTAAAGAAGCCCCAGGATAAGAAATCAATATACAAAATTCTGTTGCACTGCTACACACTACTGCATCAAAAAGAAAGAGCTTCCCACCACTTGTCTTTTCAAGTGCTGGGGCGACTCTCAGAACTAGAGGCCTCCTTTGGCTTTAATGGAAAACCCAAAGCACTCTGTCTCTGTGAGACCAGATGTTCATCAAATCCGACTGCCTCTCCCAGCTGTGTTGCTCACCAGGAGTCAGGGTCTTGTCGGGGACAAAGGGAGGCACTGTGGCCCCCCACCCCATGCAAATTAACCCAGGCATCACCATGGCAACTCACTGCCTGGCAGCCACACCCCAGCAGCTGCATCCTGTTAGCCCTGATGACAGCTCTGTCCTCACGGTCCCCAAGGGTGTGATCAGGAGAGGGGAGCACGAGCGTGTGTCTGTGCCCAGCCTGGCTCTCTGGCTCACGCTGCATCTTCATTCAGCTCTGAACTCACCGTCCACCTGCAGCCAACACAGGCCTGCCTCCCAGAGTTCTGCCCCCCGTGGAGAGACAGGTTCTCAGCCCTGGCTGCCCAGTACGGTCTGAGGAGCTCTGGTCTGGAGACTGGGTGAGCCAGCCCCTCCAGTCCATAGAGCAACACAGCCAGAACTGAGACGTCACGCCTCACCAATCTCGCATTCCCCTTCCAGCTCTCGCTAGCCAAATCTAGCTCTTCACATATCTCAGCATAACACACTCTGTACTTCTCCAAAGGGCTTTCCTACACTTGTCCCATGTGACCCTGTGTGGGAAGAAAGCGGACATCAAAACCCCCCACTGCGCTGAAAGCCATCAGTGCCTGCACTCGGCAGCCACTCCGAGGCAGAGCTGGAAGTGGGCTTCTGGCGTGCCTGGCTCCTGGTCTTGTGCATTTCCCAGCCCATCACATGGCCTTGTGTGGACTCTATTAGCATGGCTGCACTTTCCGTGAATGACAGTGTCTGGAGCCAGCTGTCCAGTGGCTAATCCACAGCTTCTGCGGAGCTGCCCTCTCCCCTCTCTGCCTCCACAGGAGAAGCCAGGGTCACGCTTCAGAGGCTGCTAGGCTGCAGCTTCGCCACAGCTGGGAAGAGGAACCAGGGCAGGCGACAGGCGCTCCTGTGCTCTCCGAGATTAGATAATAAAAAGGGAAAGCACCTGGGCGGAATCGCCAGCTGAAGGGCTTAGGGAGAAAATGACTTGGGACGGCTGGAACCAGGGGCAGTTTTGGTTGAGGGATCAGAAACCCACACGAGCTCCCTCAAGCCAAAGGCTTATGTTTTTATTTAGGAAATACGTGGTCTCACAAAGGCACAGCTGGGCCTCGGGGGAACCCGAGAATGAAGGCACGAGGCACTCTCTCTCTCTGGTCTCAGCTTCTCTCTGTGTGCCTGCGCCCCTGGTCGCCCTGTCCGAGGGTCTCCCTGATTGCCCAGGCTCTCTTTGTGCCCACAGCCTCAGCCTGCTTCCTTCTTCGTCTTGCTCAGCCTCAGCACGAGTGTGGCTCTCTCTGTGGACAGTACAGATAGCCAAGTCGGACCCTGGGGCTGCATGAGTCTCAAGTGCAGATGCTAGGAGGCGGGATCGGGCTCTTCAGCCGGGCTGGAAGGGTCCTTCCTCAGTTCAGCTCATCTGATTCCAGGGGCACTGAGTCAGGTGGGAGGCTGCCTACAGCTACCCCTCCAGTAGAGACCCTTAGAACTGAGCATAGACAGCCCTGGCTGGTGTGGCTCAATGGATTGAGTGCCGGCTTGCAAACCAAGGGGTCATCAGTTCGATTCCCAGTCAGGGCACATGCCTGGATTGCAGGCCAGGTCCCCAGTGAGGGGTGAATGAGAGGGAAAACACATACTGTGTTTCTCTCCCTCACTTTCTCCTTCCCTTCCCCTCTGTATATAAACAAACAAAATCTTTAAAGAAGAAAAATAAAGAACTGAGCCTAGACAAGCACTCAGATGAGTCTATCTCACGGAAAAAGGCTAGGTCTTTGCTAGAAGCCACGAAATGAGTAGTTTATCAACGTCTGTTGGAAATGCGTTAGACTGATGGACAGCTGGTATGGGAAAGGCTAGAACACAGACCCTGTGAGACTATACATTCTCCCTGGGGAAGTGCTGGTCCGGAACAGTGACCATATAATCACTTTTAATAGACGCACTTCAAGAAGAGGCAAGCGCCTCGTTTCCCCGCCAGATTCAAAGAGAAGACGATGAAACTCTGGAGCGTGGAGAAGAAACACCCTGAATGGGACTCAGGCAACCTGGGCTTTAATCCAGGCGCTGCTATGGATTTTCCACCGGCCATCCCCCTTCTCCACCCAGCTAACTGCTAATACTCAAGACCCGACTGCGGAAGTCCCTGCCCTGGGCTCCCACGGGATTCGCCACACGCCCCGTCTTGGCAACTTCACATGATCCCGAAGCCGGTCGCCTCTCATCGCCCCAGAAGTAAGTTTCCCCAGCCCAGAGCCTCTGCTGCAGCCTCAGTTAAATCCCACTGCCTTCCACGGGGCTCGGCGTCCAGCAGGCACTCGGAAATGGTCTTCAGCTGCACTGATTGCACAACGTGCGTATCTGGGCTGCAAAGGAAGGCCCACGCACTGCTGCCTGGCTGAAAATGTAGGGACGCCTCGTGATGGGGGTGGGGTCACTGCCTAGCGGAGGCGCAGAGACTGCAGGGACGGTTGTAGGGCGCAGCCTGCCCTGCCGGGGACACTGATGTCTCCACCTGCAACTTTAGGGGAAACGGCATGTTCTTGCTCTGGAAATTGGTACAGCCCTGCCACTACAGGTGCTGTTCTGGGCACGTTTTATTGCAAAAAGGGAAGTCTGGATGTAAAAAGAAACGATGACAGCAAGGCAGCAGACTAGGGACCCACAAAATGTGGGTCCAGGCCCTGGTAGGGCTGCACGTGCAGGAGGCAACTGATCCACCAAGATTTCTCTCTCACCTCGATGTTTCTCTACCTTTCTCTCTCTCCCCCCTCCCTTCCCCTCTCTCTAAAATAAACATATCCTCAGGTGAGGATTAAAAAAATAAAATAAAAAACAAGCAGAAACTGCCAGGAAATATATTTTAAGGACTCTGGAAACCAGTCAAAGGTTACAGCCGGCAGGTGAGGGCTGAATCAGGAAAAAGGCCTGCAAACACAGAAGTTTTTCTGCTTATTCCGAAGGCCCTTCCCCCACCCCTTCTCCTGCGTTGCGGTGGTCTGAAAGCGGCACCTCTCTGAGCATCTGCTTCCTTCTTCTCCTGCTTGTGGGCTGGCTTCGCCGCTCCTCCCTTCTCTACTGTACAGAATACGGCCAACGATGTTGATCACATTTTCACATTCCTGCTCTAAACACCTCTCTCTCTGTCCTTGTCCCAGTTCCAAAATCTGGAAGAAACATCTGAAGACAAGCATCTACCCATATATTCTACAACTCTGGCCTAAATAAGGGACAACAATTGGCCTGTATTAGCTGCCTACTCCTGGTCCAATTAATTGTAACCAGAGGGGCAAAGCCGAGGGTACAAGGGGTGAAACAGACAAATCTGGAGAGGCCGCCGTGGTGGGTGGGTGTGACCAAGAACACAGTGTACTCAAGGTTGGCGGTATACAGGTCCAGAATCTACATAGTAAACTAAACTGCTACATGCAAAGTTGGGCTGTGTTTTTTTGTTACTTTGTTTTTATTTTCTAAAACCAAAACCAAGAAAGACAGGTCTAGCAAGGCGGAGATGGGAAACTCAGGGCCTGAGGAGTCAGGATTCCTAGTTCAAGGTCACACAGCTAGTAACTTGCAGGCGAATGCTGAGACCAAGGCCATCCAATTCCAAAGCCCGTGTTCTTTCCTGCTCTCATCGCTGTGATTCTCCGGGTAGAAAAAGGTCTTTGCCGATCTAAGCAAGTGTGAAAAAGAAAAGCTCATAAAGTTATTCATTTGTTTGCTTGCTGATATAATGCCTTTTTATAAAGTTCCGTGATACATACAAAAATACATACTCTTCAAAAATCACTAACCATTTACCACGTGGCAGACACATGCAGAATTTTTGCCTGCACTGTTGCATTTTATCTGCGCTGACCCCGCTCAGTAGGTAGCAGTGTTATCTACATCCTTCTGGATGAAAAACTGGGAGTAAGAGTGACTTTAAGTAATTTGCACAATGTGTTACAGCTAGGAAGTGGCAGAGCTAGAACTCAGGTCAGGTGTGAGTCCTTAAGCTCTAGCCGAGGAGTCGAGGTAAAAGGAAAATATGACTAAGATATTATAGCCTGACTATCCTCTACGATTATATCCCACATTGTTATGACTGGAAGCCAGGAATGAGCCCAAACTATTGAATGTTCCTAGTAGACAAAGCGATAGATAGAAAGATGATGATAGATAGATAGATAGATAGATAGATAGATAGATAGATAGATAGAACTAATTATAAGAGTGATGACATTCTTAAGATAGAAACAAATTTAGGATCCCAATTTTTCTCCAATTTTTCTGATACTGAGAGTTCTGCCTGCAAGTCTTTGTAAAGACAATAATCCTGTGTGACGTCCTAGATAATGTCCCGACAACATCTTCATGACAGACACAATGAGGAGTGTCTAACTCAGACCCTTACAGTGCACATACTTCGTTGCCTTCAGCATAAAACCCACAGAACATGTGCATTTAGGAGCCCTGTGTGAAGCCAAACCAATGCCGTCTAGTCCACAGCTTTCAGAAGAACTGGTCAGAACCAAGAGCTGGTGTGTGTGTGCACGTACACATGCGTGCGTGTGCACACGGATTGCACTTCCCGCAGGGAATGCTCCATAGGTATTTGAATAAGATTATGCAGGAGTCTGAGCGTTGCTCTCACAGATGAACCTGGAGTGCAGAAAGTCTACGCTGCTGATTAAAGACAGAGCCCCACAGAGAGACGAGGATTAAAATTAAGGAACTAAGAAAGATTTACCTGGATGGACGGTCACCCTACCTACATGAAATAATTTGGTTTTGATCCATATTAACTCACAAATATTATTTTTAAATATTAATGAGCAAAATTCTATGAAAATTACTTTTAAGAACGATACGTGAAATACATAGCATATGCCAATGCTATTTTGTGTTCCCTCAATTATTTTGAAAGTAAACAGTGATTCTTACTGTTTAATTGTAAATTAAAAAAAAACACTTAACATTCTAATAAACAGCCTGTGTCTGCAATCAGATAGACAGAAGCAAATGAGGCAGCTCCCTTAAAGCTTTGCTTCGCTCCTGCAGTACGAGATTGTCGAAAGACTTCGCTCTCTTCTTTACAGTGGAAATAAAGTGCCTTATAAATGAAGGTTTTATTAGGTGTTGAAAGGAAGCGAGGAGAATAAAAAGAACGTGAGATGAGGTGGCATTGGTGAAGCAGACGTATTAGTGGAATGTGCACCAAAATATATGAAGATGTCAAATAAAATACTGCGATATCAGCCAGCACACAGCTTCACATAGAGAACACAGTATTCAGATGTTTCCATTTAAGTCAGGAATAAAATGAAGCACTAATATGCCTACTGCCATGAAGTAAAGGATGTACGATTTGGCTTATCAAAAGGTATTCCCGGATTTCAACATAAAACTATTAAATTTCTGTGTGAATTATCTGTGATAGTGTTTGCTCAAGAAATGGTTTCCATATACAGATGGAGAAAGGGTGGCTCAGATCCCAGGGCGCTGCAACAGTGAAGTGTATTGAGTGCAAATCGCAACGAGGAAAAAAACGGGATGATGATGACTGAAAAGGACTAACGTCTTTATAAAACTAATTACAGAAACCAGGAAAAGTTCACTCCAGAAAAATGTGGACCTGTATCAACATTGAAAAGACACTTCTAGCCTGATCAGGTAGCTCAGTTGGTGAAAGCATGGTCCCCATACACCAAGGTTGTGGGTTCAATCTCTAGTCAAGGCACATGTAAGAAGCACAAATAAATGGACTAACGGCCCTGGCTGGTGCGGCTCAATGGATTGAGTGCTGGCCTGCGAACTTCAGGGTCGCTGGTTCGATTCCCAGTCTAGGGCACATGCCTGGGTTGCAGGCCAGGCCCCCAGTCGGGGGCACATGAGGGGCAACCACACAATGATGTTTCTCCCTCTCTCTAGAAATAAATAAAATCTTTTAAAAAAATGAATGAATGCATTCTTTTGAGAGAATGAATGAATATCACTTAGATGCAGAGGTCAATAGTCTCCAAAACTGGGTAATAAATTTACCTTCTGGGTAAGAGTAAATAAATAAAGCTAATAATAAGATATACTAAAACACCATAGCTGTTTGTAGAAATAATGCCTCTATAGGTGATAATGAGGGTATTTGGGGCTCCTAAGTTATGATCAAGGCATGGGGCACAGTGGCAGGAAATGGTATACAAACATACCTGCAACCACAAAAATGGAAGACTAATTTTTTATATATTGCTTTTATATTTTTATAAATTTTCAATATTTTAATTTTATAATTTTTATATTTTTACAAATTTTTATATTTATGCATGTTTATAAATACATAAACATTATATTTATATATTTATATTTTAAATATAACCTTTATATTTATATTTTATATTTTTATGAGTTTTTTATATTTTTATATGAAAAAAAATGATGTTAACTGAATGGGATCTGGGAAATAGGGGACCAGAGATTTTGATTTCCAATTTCTCGAACTGCCTTACTAGTAAGAAAGTAGGCAGCATGAGGGCAAAGAATTTTTTCTGTTCGGTGGAGTAGATAGATGTAGGGATGGGTGGATGGATGGGTGGGTGGGTGGGTGGGTGGATGGGTGGGTGGATCGATGAGAGATGGTAAGGGGATATATGGGTGGATGCGTGCACGGATGGGTGGATTTATGGATGAAGGAAGGCAGACATGGACAGACCACTCAATCACTCACTCACGCATGTGCTGAAGAATTTGCCCCTGCCAGTCCAGCCTGACTCGGGCAGGACAGCGAATCTGTGAATGTGTCAAGCAGGGGGCTCCTGGCCCCCGGAACAACACGCTCTGTATGGAACAGAGATGGTCGCCAGCTCTCCCCGGCTCTGTTCGGTTAATAAACACGTCTGGACCACTTACCATCACACAGTTCTCAACAGAGATGTCAGGGCTCGTGGGTGTTCGTGGGGATAGAAGACCAGTTGGCTGCGATAAAAAGCAGAAGTAGCAGAGGCCTGAATGGGACGGAGCTGTGTTTCTCTCAAACACACACATCTGACCTGGCTCCCGGAGCTGGCTCCATGAGGGTCAGCGTGCGTATTCAGGTTGGGTTAAGGTGTGCTGCCGGAGAAACAACGCTGAAATCTCAGCAGCTTAAGGATTCAACAGGTTTCGGTTCTTCCCCTGCTCCTGGAGTGGCTGGGGTCTGTCTGCTCTCTGGGCAAGCTTCTTTCAAGCAGTGGGCACAGGATCCAGACAAATCCATCTTTTTGTTGAGCACAAGGCCCAGGCGAGGCCCGAGGCCTGGCTGATTCCATCAATAAAGCAACAAAAGCCTTTTTTTTTAATTTGGACCATTTGCTACTTACATGGACAGTGAGGCACGGCCCCGATGTGCCCACTCCCAATAAGATCCTCCTCTCTTATTCCAGAAGGATCCAGGTGTGCCCGGGAGACTTCAATTCACTGCACGTGAAGCCTCAGGTGGCGCTGCTCCCTATACCTGCATCTCCACCTGCCCCGAAGGGGGGAACAGACACTAGAAGGTGGGTGCTGCGGTCTGGAAGGGCTCCTGTGTCCAGCTGACCGGGGCTCTGCCTGACTGCCCGGGAAAGTGGGGGCCGGAGGTGCTGGTGAACCCTGATAGGCCTGTCTTAGCAGGTGCAGCACTCTGGGCAGAGGACCCAGGCTTTTCCCCCCAGCCATTGACTGTCTCCAGGATATTTGCCTTGTCTGCATGGCCCACGGTGGCTGCAGCCTAGTCCGCAGGAGAAGGAGCCTATCTCCTTTTCTTTTAAGGGAACAGGCGCGAAGGTGAGCACACAGGTCCAGTTTGCCCCACTAGGAGGGAGGCTAGTAAATGCAGCCTTCGTGGTCAGTGGCCACAAACCGTGAAAAACTCTGTAAGTGGAGCAGACGACAGATACTAGGGGCAGAGCACAGAGCTGATCCCAGCAGTCTTGGCATCATTCATCGGGTGTTTTCTAGCTAATCTGGCAACACCTAGAGTGAAAATATTGAAGTTTGTGAACAATTTTTTGTGATTTGCAAATTGCATCTCTCTCTCTCTCATTGTCTTTCATCCCGACACGATGCTGAGTGAAGACCAAGGTGCAGAGCTGCAGTTAGGCATCTGGGTCGGTGAGTGTGGCTTGGTAGACCTTGAACTTCAGCAGGCGATGTGTCTCAGCAGGCGGAGGAGGAGGAGAGAGGCACAGGAGCACTCTGGAGTTAAAGAGTGGAGGCGTGGCCTGGAAAGCCGCAGTGTTAAATGGCGTTCGTCGCCATTTCAAGTGTGGGGGAACGGTGTGGACAGACTCTGTGAAATACCCTTTAGGGCCATGCAGCTCCCTTAACACGAGTATTGTTCTCGCCGGAGATGACGAGCCAACTTCCCAAGGCCCCTGAAACTGGGTGGAGCTTGGTGCCTTTATCGATACATTAAACATGGTGGTCACTGTTCATGGGTCTTGTCCCTCGTAACCCTCTGTCAAGTCTGGTGGCCGTGACGTTGTGAGTTAGCTCTGAGACTGGGCCCGTGGACACAGTGGAGTTTCTGAAACTGCTAAGGGAATGCTGTCAGCGGAACACGGGGGGGACCCTGTGTCAGAGGCCTGCCTGCCATGAGCCCTGCCGCTGCGGGTAGCCAGCTCATGCCCCTCGGCATTTCTGGCACATGTCTAGACGACAGAAGCTTGGCGGCCTTGTGGCTTTAACATACGATGTGACAGCAGAACACGTCCACGGACTATCCGTGGGTGACAGGTGGCGCTACGGAAGTCACCAAGAACCACAGAAAGTGTTAGGGCAAATACACACAGGAACCCCTAAATGCCTTTCCCCAGCACCAAGAAAATAAGACACTTCCTGTATTTTCAATTTAACATCTCTGATTTGAGATTTGTCTATCGGAGAGAAAAAAAGGAAGCGATCCCTTGCCAAGGTGCTAGAATGGAAATATAATAACGAAACTTTACAAAAAGCCCAAATCAGAAATACATTGTAAACATAATCAAAGGTATGTACTGCCCTGCCTTTCAATTTTCTTAAGTAATCTTTTCATGTTCTGAGCAAATTATAGACATAGCTATTCTCAATAAATGTGTAATTTGGATGGAGAAGAGCCCAGAGCTGGCATAAAATCCATCCCTACTAGTTGATTTTCAGATGTTTCTAAAACAAAATAGAGCACGGGTAATTTCAGAGCTCGGAGGAAGTGAGCCGTTCCGAAGGGGTAACCAATACCAAGAAGCACCTGCGCGGCCTTCAGACGAACGTCCACGGTGTCATCCACCTCCAGCCGCCTCCCGAGTCTGATCCCAGTAGAACTGCGTCCACCGTAGAGACCCAGAGAGTCTTCTTCTTCCGTCTTATAATATCCTTTGTTGCCCCACATTGGGACTATTCACTAAGTCTAGTGTCCCAAGGGCAAAGGCCTTCAAAGAGAACAATGGGTAAGGAGGTCAAGGCTTTTCTTAAATTTCATTATGTATTTTATTAGCGCTGGTTCTGTCATAAATGCAACTTCTGATTCTTTCGAGATCAGGGCTCACAAAGAAAACTGACCAAACCCGTCCCAGCCAGTGTGGCTTACTGGTTGGAGCATCATCCCCATACTGAAGAGTTGCAGGTTCGATTCCCGGTCAGGGCACATGCCTAGGTTGCGGGCTCATCCCCAGTGAGGGTGCGTGTGTGCAGAACCCCCACTCCTGTCCCAACACAAATGGTCCCTGGCCCCAGCATCGATGCTTCTCTCTCCCCCTCCTTCTCTCATCTCTAGAAAAAGCAAATGAAAACGTCTTCAGGTGAGGGTGAAGAAAAGGGAAAAGAAAAACTGACCAAACCCCATCTCCATGTCATGTGATCTCTCAACAGAAATGTCCTCCTCCTCCTGCCTCTTGGTCCCAAGTGGACAGGAGGGATCTCCTCTGATCACCTAGTGACACCTTAAAATGTCAGCATTCCATTTCCATGGAAACCTCCCTGAGAGCCACATCTAATATCATCTTCTTAGCCACCCGATGGTCCTCATCGGGTACACAGCTGCCCTTCGCCACCCAGTTCTCACTTCGCCGTGGCGATAACCACTTCTAAGAGGGTCTCTTAGGACGTTTGTATTTGGAGATGGCGCAGGGACGTGTTTGGTTACTTTCGTTAAGGGTCCCATCCAGATTCAAGTACGGCTTGCTTTATCTCTGCAGGCACTTAATCTAGAAAGATCCCTGTGCCTTTTTCTTTCTCTCCTGACACGGTCTGGGGAGAGTTTTAGAATGCCTCGAGTTTCCGGTTTTACCAGATGATTCCCTGCGAGGTCACTCACACCGCCCCTCGCTCCCCCCCCCGCCCCAGCGCTGGGCCCTGGCCAGCGCCACCCACAGACGCACGGTGTGCGGCCCCATTTCTGTTCTATATCTCTCAGGAGCCACAGTCTTAAAGCCTTAAAAACAGGTCAAGTTAATTTGAACATAATTTATGTAACTCCTATGTGAAATCTTCTCATTGCAACACAATCGATATTTGCAAAGTTATTCATGAAACCTTCCACGTTATTTCCTCAACACTAAGTCTTCAAAACTTGGGACGTGTCTTCTGCTGAGAGCACACGGCACCCGGGACCCGCTGCACCTCAAGGACCCAGGGACCACGCGGGGCTGGCCGGTGGCTGCCCCGCTGGGCAGCAGAAGTCTAGAGGCTTGATTAGACTGCGGGTAGAAACCCTGGTGATGGATGGCAGGTAAGCAGACCGCACCTAGCGGCATAATGTTTATGTTAACGTGGCCAGGTCTCTCGGTAATAAAGCTCCCTCCCTGCCCTTTGAACTCACTAAGTAAGTAATCCTCGGGGTGGTACTTGGGCACCACGCAACTGTTCTTCTTGGGACAATGGGAAAATGTGAAAGAGACAGGACGTTGGATGATTTCATGAAGTTGATTTTTCTTATGTGTGATAGGAACTGTGTGGCCATGGGGGAGAAAACCCTCGTTACCAGGAGCGGTATAAGTCTTTAGGGGTGGAGCATCTCAGCTAGGCAACTTCCTTTCACACGCTGGCAAAAATTTTACGTATAGATAGTAATAGTAGTGGTATTAGCATAGTAATAGAATAGTATACTAATACTATAGTGTGCTAATACTATAGTATTACTATACTATGCTAATAGTATTAGTATAGTAATAGTAATTAGTATAGTAATAATAATAGCATAGTAATAGATTGATGGAGAGCAAATATGTCAAATATTTGTTAAGTTTTGGATCTAGGTGCAGAGTATATGGATGTTTATTGTGTTATATTTTTGATCTTTCCATAATTTTGAAATTTTTTATAATAAAAAGTTAAGGCTACACTTGTTGCACTTATAAATAAGAGCACTTACTACCTTCCAGGGGCCACTCTACAGTCTCACACATTGTCACATGTAGGCCCTAAAGCCACCGTGCAAGGTGGGTGCTATAAATGCCCCACTTTTCCTGCCAAGGAAGCCAAGGAACAGTGAGGGCAGGCAATTAGCACAAAGCCGTACAGTGTAGTGAAAGACGAGATTTGAACTGAGTCTGACTCAGAATCCTGGCCGTGAATCACGAAAGCATGTTGCATCCTCAGCACTCGAAGGAAAGAGTCATAGCTCAGGGAAGTCATTTCTAGGTCTCAATTAGCACAATCTGTATCCTAAAGACCCAGCAGCAGTGGGATGGAAACGTAGAGAAACCAGAGCCTTGGTCAGGACCCCGACATGGAGCCTACCCACCGAGACGGCAGCGGAGGCTGCTGACCCCCTCGCAGGCCCAGACCGGGGCGCCTTCTCACGTCACTGGGGCCTCACCCCGGCTCAGTCGAAAGTCTCCCGACCAGGAGAATTTCCTCCAACCCCCCACAAGCGAAGGGCCAGCACGAGTCATTGCAAACGCTACTGGCTCTTGAGCAAGGTGGGATTTCAGCTCACTTCTCTCTCACTGGTTACAGAGTAATGATGAAAATAACAGCTGCTATTTACTGCACAAGGCACGTGCCAGACACTGTTCTAAGTGCTCTTCATAGAGGGCCTAAGGTGATTCTCCACGCAAATCTGCACGAGGCGTGGCCTGGAAGGAAAACTGGGCGCAGAGCGTGGGGAGCACGCAGCGCCCGGGCGGCACTGTCCCGGAGCGTCCTTCCCGCCAGTGCCCGCAGGATGGGGGGCGCCTTCCCGGGGCTCCCGGACACGGCAGGGAGGCCCGCAGGGAGGTCGAACACCTGTCTTCTCCGTGCTGGTGCTGGGCGAGGCCCTTTCAAGTAAACCCATGACCGTGCGGAAGGTGCAGGACCACGCTGCGGCAAGTAACCGTCATCTCCACGTCAGGGAAGAAACTGAGACTCGGGGGATTCAGTCGCTTCCCTGAGCCCCACAATTAGGAAGTGCTTCCTGCTATCAAGTTAGTGAACGTGTGCTAAATGAAAGTACAAGTATACAGTTTCCTAAGTTAAACAATAAAAACACAGACGCTGTCACACATTCCGTAAGCTGGACGTGCTTGTCTGCCAAAGGAGAACGGTGGCCCAGTGCCCCCGGGTCCTGTCCCCACAGAGGCAGCCCTGACACTGAGGGCCAGCTGCGGGCACCTGGCCGGAGGAGGGAGCGAGCCGAGGGAGCCCACAGGAAAGGGGGAGACCCTGGGGCCCCATCTCCGCCTGAGCAGGCACAGGAGGTCCAAGGCAACACCACCTGCCTCCCAGAAACAGTGTGGAACAAAACTCGGGGCAGGTGGGGAGGGGAGGGGCCCACGGGCACTGACCCTGCTCATGAGCAGGCGCCGAACTGTTCTTCCAGGTATCCTGGCTGGGTCACGTGGCATGGCAGCATGGGTGGCCTGAGTGGCCCACTGGTCACTGTGGAAAAGCAGGTGAGCAGAAACCCCTCAGAGCCAGCAGAAAAAGGCACCTGCACTGGTGGGTGCAGGTCCCTGGGTGCGCAGAGAGCCAGGTCAGGAGGCAGGCCCCGCCTGCTGCCCCAGCCAGGGACTTCTGGGCAGTGCACACAGCAGCCCGGACTTAGGAAGGCAGTTGGGGAATCTGCACAAGACGCCATTGCGCCCCCTTCAGAGCCTCACCTCTTATCACAGCTCTGTGTTGTTCTAACAGGCAGGACATATTTGGAGGGCGATGGGGAGTCCACTTTGGAGAGGCCCTTCCTGCCCGCAGGAGGGCTGTGATGGACTGCACTCAGAGCCCTGAAAGCCGCTGGTTCTGGGAGCAGGGCTTCCAGAGAGAGAAGAGAGTCCTGGAAGATGTCTAAGCAAGGCAAGGGGCAGTCGTTGGGACGGACTGGAAACAGCCTGGGGGTGGGTGGCCGGGGGCAGGCGATGAGAGCTCAAGCCCAAGGGGAGCGCTGGGCACTCTGGAGGACGAATGTGACAGATCCGCCTGTCCTTGCAGGTTATGGGCTCAGGACGAGACAAGGCGATTCAACAAGTGGAACTGGGAAGTTTGGGAGGGACTCGCAGAGGCGGCCGGTGACACCAGAGGAGGACAGGAGGCCGAAGGAGAACTAAGCACTTGGAGAGCATTAGTCCCACTCTCCTCTCCCACCGCCACCAGCCCCTTATCTCGGCTGGCACCCAAGCACCAGGGGCAGCCTGCAGTCGGTGTCCGCCCTTTCATCCTGGCCGCCCTCCCCACGGACACCGCCCGCCCTGCGAGATAATGAGGCCGTGTTCACCGCCCAGCTTCACGGCCGGCTGGCTGGGTGGCCCCTGATCTTCACTTCCCGGCACCTTCCGTTTGCTGGCTCACCGCCGGCTTTTCCGACGCGTCTATCTCTAGGGCCCCGGACGCCTTCCATTCTCTTTCCTGCCTTCCTCAGCTCCTCCTCCCCTGCCTGCCCTGAAACAGCCGGTGGCCCTGAGGATCGGTCCCCATCATTCAGGCAGGTCCCCGCGCAGATGTGGCCTCCTGGGACAGCCGCCCCGCTCCCAGGGCCCTGCACTTACTTTTTTTGCTCCCCACCCCTCGTGAGTGAGGACAGCGGGCAGCCCCCAAGCCTGGCAAGTACGGAGCACAGTGATGCCTCCAAGACAACCGGAGGAGCAGGGGCCTTTCACTGCAGCGGGCCCGGTGCCACGGCGGGCGGGTGGGGCGGCTCCCACCCGAGCCCCGTCTCTCACAGCCACTCCTGCTGTACCTGCTCTGCCCGGGCCAACGCTCCTGGCCCGTGAGGTCTGCTCTAACAAAATAAAAGTGAACACCGCATTAAAACCACGAAGAAAAATGTTTCCCCTTCCCCACTATTCACTGCAATAGAGTTGCAAACTGTTCTTTCCCGAGGAAGGTTTAGAGTTCAAACCGTAGTGCCCACGAGGAAGGTAGAACAGCCCTTCTTGGGAGTGGGGGCCCTGTCGGCAGGACGTGGACTTGGACTTGACAGCCTTCTCTCCAGCTCCCTTCCTCCAAGGCTGCGGAGCTCCCATTCCCAGCGCCGAGGGGCCTTCAGTGGCAGCCCTGCAGTGCCACCGTCAGGACACCTGAGGAATTGCTCTGTGTTTGTCTGCACCCCGGGAGCACTCCAAAAGCTGAGGAAAATCAATGCCTGCTAACCTCCGGCCTTCGTGAACTTCAAGCAGAGGAAAAAATAGCCCAATGTCATGAGGGCTTCTGAGAGCAGTGACCCTCCTGTCTGGGCATGGGACCAAAAGGGCAAAACCAAAAATGTGGTTTTTGTTCCAGCTGCGTTTACAGCCTGTGTCCTTGAAAGGTCACCTGCCTGCTCCAGCACACCATCTCCAGGTGTGCGCCAGGAGCCACGTCATCGCCCTCTCCCTCGCCCTCTCCCTCTCTCAGGGGACCCTGCGGGGGAATTCTGTCAATGCGGAGCATTAGGCAGCAAGACGACGCCAGGCCGCCTGGACCCACCGCCGGCCGCCGGAGCCCGGGAGCACTCCCCACACGCTGTGGAGACAGAGGGGAGGGGACCGGCGGAGCCGCAGCCGGCGAAGCGGAGCTGTCTGCCCAACTCATCTGCCAACACAGGACAGAAAATCAAATTTGGGGCATAAAAAATGGGCTATTTCTCTTCAGTAGTCAAAAAATCCATTTTTATATTATTTGCTCCAAAGACATGTGTTCCTGTGCTTTAAAAAGTTGTGTTAAAAAAAAAGCCTTTTGTTTACAGATCCTTCAAATAATCTAAGTCGACATTTTGACTAAAGAAGGGGAATGAGAATTCCAACTTAAGTGCCACAGATACAGCAAGAAAAAAGCAAATATCCTAACCGAGAAACAGGCTGACATTACATAAGAAACATAATTACACAGACATAATTTGCACAAGAAATAAAAGTGGTAATATAAAAAAATGTATAATTTAGCAATTAAAGAAATTCAAAACAAAGTAATACTTGTCATTAAGGAAGCATAAAACAGAGACAATAACACTGAAGTTCATTCACTAGTGAGGAAAAAATCAGTATACTTTGCGGAGGGCAAGTTAGCAAGATTTATATAAATTCTTAAAAACCGATGAGACTTTCTGACCAGCAACACAACTTATGGGACTTCTCATGCAAATAAAGAAGGAAACTGGGCCCTGGCTGGCATAGCTCGGTGGATTGAGCACGGGCTGCGAACCAAAGTGTCACAGGTTCGATTCCCAGCCAGGGTAAATGCCTGGGTTGCAGGCGATAACCCCCAGCAACTGCACATTGATGTTTCTCTCTCTCTCTATCTCCCTCCCTTCTCTCTCTAAGAATAAATAAAAAAATATTTTAAAAAAGGTCACATTAAAAACAAAATACCATAAACTTAAAAAAAAAAAAAAAAAAAGGAACCTGGGAGACCCTGCTGTCTGGCCGCGGGGATTTACGGAATGGAACGGCTACATGTAGTCAACGAATGACTAAAAAAGTATTTGAAATGCCTTTGGAGGCCTAAAGATGTCACTGAACTTTTACACAGGTAAAGTTAGGTAGCCAAGACAAAACAAAATTGGATTTATGATTCGTTTTGGCAACTACGATCACTTACACACTCACACGTGTATGTGATGACTGTGTGTGTGTGTGTGTGTGTATCTCAAAGGGAATGAAAATGAAGTACTCCAAGGAAAGCACAGGGGCTGAAACTAAATGCTTCTAAAAATCTTTCCGCTAAAAAAATAAATAGTTTTCCCTTTCGTTTTTATTTTTCTGAGATTGACATAATGAAATGCATTGCTTAGGGTAGAAAAAAACAATAATTAGGAGCATTTCTTGGACTGAATAGAAAATGCATCTAAAGCACACGCAGAGCTGGAGCGGAAAGGCAGGCAGGAGACCGGCCGTCGGACCGGCCCCTGCATGACTGCGCCCGCCTGCACAGCGCGCGCCACCCCCGCCAGGGCAGTGCCCCCAGCTCCCGCCGTGCCGCGGGGCTCTAGCGTTCCCAGCGCCGTCAGGAAGCAGCCTCAGAAACAGCGCTGTTCCAACAACACTCCCACGTTGCTTGAGGAAGATAAAAGGCCAAGGTGTTGAGTGGACTTCATTACACAGCATGCACCTGACGCAGAATACTGAGCTCTACACAGTCCCTAGTGGAGCGAGGGAACGAGGCAGGAACCGCGTCTGGAATGGCCACGAGAGGGGAGAGGGGCGCAGCGATTTTTTGTTGAATTCACCTCATTCTAAGGTGCTGTTTTCAGGATTGTATTGCAATACTCACTGCATAAAAAAATACATGTTAAAAAATGCTCCGTGTTGAACACACGACTGTAAAATACAACATGTACACTAAAGAGTCCCCATCGCAGACGAGAATGTCTGAGGCTGCCCTCGTCCGAGGCACCCGTGTCCACTGCGGTGGCTGGGGCGCGGCCTCAGGCGGTGTACCTCCGCTCGCCCTCGTGCTTCCCCTTGTGGTGCTTCGTGTAGTCGCCGTGCAGCTCCGTGAAGACGTCTCTGGTGCCCGGGGGCAGCGAGGCCCGGAGGAACTGCACGTCCGGCTCGATGCAGAGGTCCAGGAGCAGGTAGACGCCCTCCCGCAGGGGGCCCTTCACGGCCGGGGACAGGGTGACCTGGGGAGGGACACACTGTCCGTGAGAGCCGACAGGGCAAGGCCGGGCCCCGGGAGACCTGACAGGGAATTTCAACGTCCACTTCCAACTTGAAGAGACACACCGCTTTTAAGACATCATGTTGCACACAACTTCTATAACTTAACATTCACATCTTGAAAATTTATATTTTGGGGAAACAGAAGCCAACTTAAGTAGACAAAAACCTGGAATCAAACATCCTGGGGGTAGCTCTGGATAAACAAACACATGAGCCTGTGTGTTCAGAAGGAGCATCTAAAACCTGGACTCTTCACATTTAAAAACCAGGAAGAGCCGCCTGCACGTGGTGTGAAATCCGTCCACGTGGTCAGTCTCGCTGGAAGCTGCACTAACCAGCACGGAGTCACTGCCGTGGCTGCCCCACCCCCGAGCAGGGTGTGCCGGGGAACCGGCCGGCTCTGACACCCTCCAAACACAGCACTACTGGGCTGAGGAGCAACTAGACCGTTTCACACAACCCCACATCAGATGTGATTTGATCACCACTTACTGGGTATTTTTATTCCCAGCAACAACAGCACAACAGGCCCTAAATTCCTAACTGCCCCAGAATGGCCCCTACAGGACCAATTTCTTTCCCGAACTCCTGGGTTAACTGAAATCTGGAGCGCAGCAGTGGTGGGGCGGCCCAGCTCTGATGCAGCTGCACTGGATATCGTGCATCAACTTTCAGATCAGATTCAAATCAGCATCTAGACAAAAGGCCGGGAGACAGGCCCACTCGCATCTGCAGCAGAAACGCAGGCTGTGGCTGAGGCTGGCACCGAGCTGAGCGTGAACAGGCGCAGCCAGAGGTCCGGGGTGTGGCTGATTCTGCACACACGTCCTGACGACCTAGGAGAGGTCATCTGCAAACCACAATGCCTCTCTGCCAATCACAGCCTCCAGTGGGGACGGATCTCATTAACTGGGAGGAGTCTGGGTCACCTAGGCAACCACGGGAGGCAGATTCCTAAAGAGGCCATTTGTGTCTGCCACTAAAAAGATACCATTCTTCAAAGTCATGATCATCTTTACATGACAGAAAAAATTGTGGCAGATGATGGCCTGAAATTGTACTGTTTTACAAATAAGAACTCAAGGACAGAGGTGCACTGCCTTGTCTGTGACTTCAGAGAAAGGCACTGGGGGGGGGGGAGAACAAATAAAACAAAAAGGACAAATGAAAAACAGAGGAAGTCCTTCCTCTCACCAGTGGGGTGAGGACTTTTTAACTTGACTGCTCATTCGTTCATTCGCTCATCACACACTAAACAAGTAACCACTTCCACAAGCAAAAGGGGGGGACGTGACCTCCCCAGAGGCAGCACTGAGACCTGAAGCCACGCTCGTCACAATCCCTTCACCTGGGTGGGACCTCGTGAGTGCGGCCCCGAGCCGAGGGCTCTGGTGGGCAACGGGAGGCCAGTGGCATCAAAACCACACGGCCACCCCGTCTCTCTGTCTCAGAAGATTTATTTATGACGCAGGAGAAAAAGTCGGTCCTGCAACACCAGGGCCACCGGCCAGTCAGTGAAACCTCTCTGCGGAGCCGCAGGAGCCGCAGGCAGGACGGGCGGCACGAATGACTGCTCGAGCCATCAGGGGGGCAGCTGGGAGTTCGGCCCACGGGGGGAGAGAGCAGCTCCCGCCATCCCCGGGCTCATCGCCACCGTGACACAGCGCTGCACGGGGCAGGGACAAGATCCGCAGGAGTCGCTGCTTCTGCTGAAGGACACGTCCGACCAGGTCACCGCTCGGACAGCTGACAGGCCACCCACGCCCCACGGCACAGAAACAAACACCAGGGGAGCGCGCAGGGGGCTCGCTCGGCTGTCCGGCAATAACTAATCTTGGAAACGCCTTCCCGGTTTGGAAAGGGTCACAGCTCTCCCAGTGGAAGCCTCCAGTGCACGTGGAACACCACGTCCTGCGTTACCAAATTGAAAAGCAGATAAAAGATAAGACGCAGGCTCTCCTGCCAATGGGTTCTCGGATACTGGAGCCTTCGATAATTCCCAAGGCCTCTCGCTTCCAAGATCACAAATTAAAAAATAACCGATAAACATAAAGTAGACATGAACAGTAAGGCCAGGAAACAAGAGACTTTTCATACAATAAATCTCAGAGTAATAATGACTTACGAGTTCAAAAAATTACTGCCTCCCTTCTTGGCCCTCAGTGAAGTAATATCACTGTGTCTCATTTTATTCTTCAGTGAAACAGAAAACAATGCCAGCTTTTCCTTCAGCAAACGCTTATGTATATTAATGACTTCAGTGCCTGGAAAAATATCAAGATTCTACAAAAACGCTGACTGGTTCCAAGGAAACCAAACTCCGAGCCCACGCCAAAGGACGAGGTGCAGGGTGCTGGCGTGCTGCCGAGGCTCACGCGCGCTGGGCCCCGCGACCACGCGTGCGCCCTCGGGGCCGGGCCGCCCCCTAGGCGTGTTCCGCCTGCCCCCCGCCCCCGCCTGGCCCCACCCCCGACAGGCATCTCCACTGGCTGAGGTGGGCAGGGCTGGTGGGTCCGAGTGAGCTGGTGGTGACAGACTCGTCCTGAAGCAGGCTCAGGAGGCGCGGACGCCACGCCAGGTTCCCCGAGGAAGCCACTCGGCTGGAGGGCCCTCGGGAAACGCAGCACCTCTCGCGTCACAGGCTTCCTGGCGGTTTTAGCCCTGCTCCACTTGTGTCCCCACCACACCATCGACTGTGAGGGTCTGCGGGCAGCTGGGTCACCTGCACGACACGCCCGACGACTACAGGCCCCGGAAGCCCTCTTTCCGGTCGCCAGTGAGCCCGGTTCCGTGCCTACACCTGGGGGCATTTCACCTCCCTGATTACTCAGAGACCAACCACAACAGGCCCGAGGTTCGTGCTGGGGCCAGACAGAGACCTGACAGCTACTGGGGGCCCCCCGTGTCCCACACCACAGCCCACAGCCGTCCGCCCGGCCTACCTTCTGCACCTCCGCCAGGTACTGGGCCACCATGAAGGGGGCGAACACCGCGAAGTCCTCGGCCCGGGCTGCGATGTGGCTGCACATCCTCTCCACCAGGCGGGCGCACTCCAGGACGGCCGGCAGGTCGTCTGCGCTCCCTACAGAGAAGCAAAGTGTTTCCAAACCCGTCAGCCCCACGCCGCGGGCTCTCCTCCTTCCAGTTCTACACTTCCACTGCAGCCCCAAGTTACTCAAATCTTCCCCCTTGCCCACTCTTTAATTAGCTTATTTTGCAGGCAGAACGCGGGAGAGAGAATATGTCCAAATATTCATCTACACAACAAAGGGAAGAACACTTAAAATAATCAAGAGTACATGGTTTTTGTGAAGAGTTTATCGAGAATAATCAAGATTTTTTAGGACGAGATCAAGGGTAGCTGTTGTATTTAAAAGGGAGACAGACTTCTACAAGGCGGGCTTAAATAGGCAGAAAATAATGGAAAATTCTTTGAAAATGGTTTCTCACATCGTGTGATGTTGGAGATAAGATGATGTCTTTGCCTCCTTCCGCTTCAGAAACTGTGCAGAATTTTTCATTTTCAGGCAGATACATATATAAGACTCAGTTGTCATTCCCGTCCTCCCAGATTTCTTTCTGACCCCTGGAGTTCTTTCCGCTGTAAGGGGCCAGGCCATCCAGGGCCTTCTTAAGAAACCCACTGAGGAATTCAAACCGGCCAAGGGAGCTAAACCAGGAATTCCAAAGTGGAGGTCTCAGCCCAGGTCCCGGCGGCTCCCCCGGCCTCCACGACAGAGCCCAGGTGCCTGCCCCGGCTCTCACCACCCACCAGGGTGATGCACCCACTGTGACAAAGTTCTACAAAATGCAAACAGATTACAGCGACAACAACAGGACAGTGGCTGCCTGGGGCTGGCGCCAGACTGGGGGAATGGACCGCAAGCGGACTCTTTCCGAGACGATGCAAATGCTCTGCATTTTGATTGAGGCGGTGGTGTCCTGCGCGTAGTGAGTAGCCTATCAAAGTGCACTGAATTGTATACTTTAAGTGGATGCAGTTTGTCTCTCATACATTATGCCTTAATAAACTCGATTTTTAGAATGTACAATGTCTTTTTCAAGACCTCGATTATGCATACGAACATGTACGTGCAGTTTTTCTAGATCACTGTCATTTCATGAAATCATGTAAACCGTCAACGAGCACAGGGCTGTTTCAGCAGGCAGCGCACTCAAGTGGGGCACTCTGGCAGGTGATGGGCACCATTCCTTCCTTCTCTCTCGTGAGACCGCACCACACACATTCGCGAGGCTCACAGTGTGACGGCGGGTGTAACATGTGGCCACTAAGGAGGGCATCGGTGCCAACCCAGACGAGTCAACAGTGGAAGTCCTACTCGGTCCGGCCACGGACGCATCGGAGCACCGGGTCTCGGCCGACAGGAGATGACTGAGCTGCACGGACGTGGACGCAGCAGGACACGCAGCACAGAGCCGAGCACAGGCCATGTGCGCCTGGGCTCCCCGGGACGAAGGACACTAGTCCAAGGGCACACAGGACACGCCTGTGCCAGTGTGTGACCAGGCCTCCGCTCATGGCCTGGTGAGACTGGGCCCAGGGCTCCCCCCTCGCCGCCATGTCCCACCTCCTGTCACAGCCACCCTCGAGAGCCAGAACAAGGACTCCTGCCTGCAGAGCTGAGACGTGACCTCAGAGGCCTCGGCACAAAACTGCCGTTAGCCACCGCCAGCCGACCAAGGCTAGCGTGGGACCTGGAACCCGGTTCCCCATCCCGCTCCTAAATACAGTCACAGTGTCACACCGAGGTGTACTCTGCACCCAGCACGGGAGGAAGCCCAACACCGAACTGTGTGACCCCCGACTAACCCCCAAGCCAAGCAGAACACTTGGGGAATTAGAGTGCAGTGTTAACCATGCCTTTTCTTTACTTACAAGTTAGTTGTTTAAGAAGTTACAGCTTAAATCTACAAGCACGAACCTATCAAACCAATTCCCCCTGGCAGGGGGAGGAGCAGAGCACGACTCATGCACTGCTAGTTGGTCCGGAGCCGCAGCCCAGGTCCTCGCTGACGCCCCCCAGGTGGCTCACAGACCCTCCTCTGAGCCCAGGGCTCCCGTCACACACCCTGTCCTCGTGCTTGGCACCCCAGATGGCACGAGGTGGTCCGTGCCATGCAAATTAGAAGCAGTGCAATAGACAGCCTCGCTTCATAAGCAAACTTTCAATTAACGCGACTCTCCCCCACATTAGAAATTTAGCAGGGATCCACAGACTGCAAGGCTGGAACACAAGCTGTGTATGTGGTTCGTGCTGCCGCCAGCAGCAGCTTGCGTCCCTGGTCAGCAAACAGGACTTTGCCCAGATGGGGCTGGGATGGGGAGCGGCGGGCATGGGCGGAGCTCGCCCCTTCACACAGTGCGACGGCTCCTCACCCGCCGCTTCCTCCTCAAGGTCCCCATTAAAATACGGAGTCAGTCCTTAAGGCCAACTGGGACTGCACTCCCTTTCACATCCTCTTTTTATGAGAGTAAACATTTCCTGAATCTAGGTGCTTATTTTTTCCAGAAAAAGAACTATTCCAATTAGGAGACACCAAATGCATTCACGGTTCTAGATACAGTAAAAAGTTGTGACACTTTGAAATTTTTCAAGAAGTTGTTGTGAGTATTCATTTGATGACCTATTTCTTAATTACTTACACTCAGCTGGGTGGTTTTAGTTTCAGTGACATACGTGGCCAGAGACACTGCACGATAAACACATTTGAAATCATACAGCTGATGCCATGAGTCTGAACTATTACCTTTATCTTTCTGCCGTCCCTCATGAATAACTGAAAACAGCAGCCTGTTAAAGCAGTTCAAGAACGAAGGGATGGCCTTCCGCATTACCTGTAATAACAGACAAAAGAATACAAAAATATGTAGGCAATTGTTTATTTCAGCCTCTCTCTCGAGGAGCTCATCTTGAGTTCCTCCTTAACCTCATCCATCAGGATGCTCAGAACAGCTGAGGCACCTTCGTCTTCCCTGGGCTTTCTGGGGAAACTGCTCGCCTTACTTGACCCTTTAACGTTTAAGGTCAGAGGACCTACTGCGCAGACCACCAACACTGACCTCGCACCTCCTGGGGCCCCCTACCTCCTCTCTACCCCACAGGGTACAGGAAGGCGAACAACTATAATGAGTCGCATCATCCCTGTGGCAACACCACGTCACCATCCTCGCCAATTCTCCCCAACAGTCTACTTCTGCTCAACAAAGTTATTACTTTCATAAGCTGCACGAAATCCTGCATCTTCTGCAAGACCCGCAATTTCAGTTGGTGATTGCTTGCGCTTGCATTTATATTGCACGGTCACATGAAGCTCTAACAACCAACAGAGAGCTTTAGTAACAAAGCTGCGGACAAGGCAGGCAGGGCCAAAGGCAACTGTTACGTGGGGAAGGCACTGGAATGAGGTCCAGTATCACGAGCACTGAGTTTACCAGAGAATAAATGTTTTCAAAACAGCATCGCTGGCAAGTCTCTAACCTTAGAACATTAAAACACCTAAAACCATGTGACTGTGCCTGTGGGTAGGGGTCTCCCTCCTTATTTACGAGTCCCCGTGCATCCCACGGACAGAGGCGGCGCAGCGCCAACAACACCTGGCCAGAGAAGTCCAGTCTCGAATCTAAGACTCAGACTTTATTGATGGCATTGGTCAGGTCCCTGAGCGACTCTGAGCCTGCTTCTTACCCATAAAACGGGATTACCAGCTGCTTAAATGTGCTGTAGTGGGGACGTGGGGCACGCAGCAAGTGTTCAGGGAAAGCTGGCTGGACGGGACTCTGCTCTACGAGGCATCTGTTTCTAGCATCCGTTTAATCTGAAAGGTGCACACTAAAAATGGGAATGCAGGGTGGCTCACCCTCGAGATCCACTTGCATTACAAACCCAAGAAGAACACTAAGCAAGTGAGTGCCATGTAAACAGATGATCTGCGAAAACAGAGTAATGTCTAATGAGTTTCCTTAAAGAGCTAATACACAAACACCACTCAAGTGTCAGGTCCAACAAAGACAAGCCCGCTCAAAGAGCCCGATGGGAAGGTCGGGCGCTCCTGTGCTTGAGAAACCACTCCGGCCCTGGCAGTCCCTGGAACCCACTGTTTCCCTAGCAAATCAGCAGCGTTATTAGCCTGTGACGGCAGGGGAGCCCCCTCCTGCAGAGGAGAGGCTGCCCGGGACCCGGCGCTCCGCCCGCTCACCTTTGGGTGGCACTGCAGGATGGAGAAGAGCGCGTTGTGCACGCGTGGGAAGATGCTCCCGTACTCCGTGGGCTTCAGGTGGTCCAGAGGGACCGTCAGCAGGATGCTGAAGGCCAGGCTGACGTGGTGCGGGTTGCTGATGGCCTCCTCCCCCTGCCGCAGCAGGGCGGCCAGCACGTCCAGAATGGACTCCACCAACGCCAAGGGCAGGGGCTGCTCCTGACAGGCCTCTCGGTTTTGCAGCTACAGGCCAAGGAGGAATGAAGAAAAGAAAATGATGGTGATTCTCAACAGAAATGACAAAAACTGACACCAGCAGAGGGGAGACCTGCAGCGATGGACGTAAGAATGTCCAACCCCCCACGTGCACCGATGTGGTCGGCGGGGAGCTCGAGGTGACAAGGAGGCTAGTGTCCACGTCCCAGGGTGACCGCTATGGACTTGCCCGTTTGGGGCCACACTTTCTGTGGGATTCATCCACCCTGGGAAGTAATTTCTTATCAGAGCTGATTCATCCAAGCTCTCAAAACAAGAAAACTTCTCGTCAGATACAACAGAACGACGTTTTCCTAAAAGGAGCATTGGTTCTGCATGTGTATAACTGAATTCCATTTGTTACATCTCCTAACCGTCAGCTCCAGCTGAAGGTGTTCCATTACTGTTCTACGTCACAGAGAGAGAGACTCAAGATGAGGGCCAGCACAGCCTCCCCGCCTAACCTGGGAGCACTCACCTGCGACACCCCTGCCCCTGCCTCCCACGCAGCTCCTGTAAACAGCACCTGTGCTGAGGCCTCGTAGGGCCTGTCTCCCACAATGCTCGTCTTTTTCTGGGTGCTCTGGCCGTGCTAACTCTGTGCAGTCCTGCTTAGATTTATCCAAGCCACTTCTAGCCTGGTGTTCCTATCAGTACCCACCCGCCACACCCACAGATAACACTGCTCACCAGCTATGTGGCCCTTCACCTCCGACTCTATCCCCCCCCCACACTCCTCCTCTTCCTCTTCCTGATGCCCCTCCCCCCATATACACACAGGGAGAGACCGGAGTCATCTACTAACGCAGATTCCCAGGGAAACAACTCAACAACGAAAGAGAAGAACAAGAGAGAAGGGTAGATCATGCTCTGGCCAGTGTGGCTCAGTTGGTTAGTGTCGTCCTGTACACCAGAAGGCTGAGGGTTCGATTCCTGGCCAGGGCACATGCCTAGGTTGTGAGTTTGATCCCTGGTCGGAGCACATGTGGGAGGAAACTGATCAATGTTTCTTTTGCACTGATGTTCCTCTTTCTCTCTCTCTCTAAAATTAATAATCTTCTTTTTAAAGAAAGAGTAAATCTCTTCTTTAGACCCTCCACCCTAAGAATACGGTAAGTGAGGGCAATGCTCCCAGCACAAGCTGGCGTTAGAGCTGATGACGACGGTAGACGCTGGTCTTCTGAACTGAAGGGAAACACCAATGCCAGACCCTTCGGAGGACAGAGACCCTGAGACATCCCCAGCCTCGAGCCGGCTTTCGTTCTGGTGGAACGAGAAGCCCTGTGATCGCTGCGCGCAGTCACCAGGGCCCGGTACGCAACGTTCGGGTGGGACTATGACAATAATCTGTGCCACGTGGCCACGCCATTCTATAAAGCCATTTTTCCTCGCTGCATCAGACCGTGAACACACACACACACCCCTAGAACTAGTAAAGGCACTACACCGATCACGACAGTTTGTGGGGACAGAGAAGCTCCAGAACCCCTCCCCACCTCCTCTATTTCAAGCAGGCCTCCACAGCAGCCTCCTCTGTCGCCACAGCCCTTCCACCACAGCCTGTGGGAGGGCCACGGTCCTGCCCGGTGGAGCAGGGGCTCCTCACGCCTGCACACAGTTGCCAGCCAGAACCGATGTGTGACCGCCTGGATGTCACAGCCATTAAAACCACCACTGTCACCAGGCACAAAAACAAAAGTGAATGCTTCCCCACGCTCCTCAGTGGCCCTGCACCCCCTTTTACCCCGCGTCTTCCCCGGTGACTCTGATGCACGCAGGCAGTGACGGGACGCCTGCGGACAGACCTCAAAGCACTCCACTCACGGCGCCTTCGGGACGCAGCCCCCAGAATGCTCTGCACAAAGCCGAGGGAGTGCCGCCCTCCGCCCTCCGCCCTCCGCCCTCCCCGCGGACAGGAAGCAGGAGGGGGCGGGGCACTCACAGTCAGAGCCGTGATTATCTGTGGGCATGCGCGCCAGAACAGGCGCGATTTCTCTCCGTCCAGCGGGCAGCTCAGCAGCAGCTTGACCAGTGTCACCGACGACAAAACGGTCTAGGAAAAGAGAGAGAAATTTTAGCAGAAATAGTCAACTCTGGGAAAATCCACCTCAGAAAGCAGCCGGTCACTCCCGCTGAAGTCGGAGAGCAGCGCCCAGGCGTCACCCCGGCCGGCACGGCTCAGCTGCCCGCGGCACCGATGAGGCCCCCGCAGCCCGCACTCCCTCCATGAACCCCGGGAATCTCCGTCGGTTTTTGTGCTTGGCTCCAGGGTGACACGGCCACTCAGGTTTCCCTGCTGAGCTGCCACCCTGCACGCGCCTGCCGGCCAAGGGGGGGGAGCGACCCACCGGCTCGTCTGCTCGCCACGCGTTCCTGACGTCCAGCCCGTGGAGAACGCACTGCAGCAGCGTCCGGAAGTCCTCTGTCGTCCTCGCCTCCAGCATGTGGCTGAGCAAGGCTCCCAGGTGAGGCTCGATATCCTGGATCACCTGGACTGGAACCGCAGGGTCTGTGTGGGACAGACATCCAGACTGTTCAGATGGGACGGACGAGCGGGGGTGAGACAAACGAGCGCAGCCCCAGACGACACAGCACACAGCCGTGCGGTCACCGTCCCAGGGGCACGGAGGCGCCCCAGGCAGGGCCCCCACACTCCCAGCCTGATGCTTCTCGCGCACACGGGGCCAACCCCTGGGGGCGGGGGACGAAGCCCAGAAGCCCAGCAGGGCCTCCCTCTGGACCGTGGGAGACGGGACTGCTGCTCGCTTTCTGGTTTCCTCTGCTTTCCTTGAACTCCCCTATGAAGCCAGCAGGTCCCGGCGTGGGTCTGCCCGTGTCAGCAGAGGGGTACGTTGAAGAGACGAGAAGAACCCTCAGAGTCTGGGGACTGCCTGCTGCAGGCACCTGGGTGTCTCTCACCCAGAGCAGGAGAGCCTCCTAGATGTCCCTGGGCCCCCGGCCCACGACTTCATAGTGACCCCAAAGTGAGGACATTCGGGGCCCTTTCCAGGCTGACCCCAGCTGCTCTGTCCAGCCATGTTTCCGCAGTCAGGCTACCGCACACGGCCAGCCTGGTGCGTTCCCAGTCCCAGTCTGCACTTACTTTGTGCAGCACTGAGGGCAGGGGGGCCGCAGGCGCTGAGCGAGCTGGACGCCATCTCCCGAAAGCTGTAAGAACCTGGACACACGGCCTCTAGCCCCAGAAGGCACAGTGGAGGGCACCTAACAGCGCCAGGTGCTGGGCTGGCCCCGCAGAGCATGGACCACACGGGAGGCTCACCGTGAGTGCCCCCTCTGCCCTGCACCCCGACCCGGCCTGCCTCTCCTTCCACAACCACTGCCTGCTGGTGCTCTGCCTGCATGCCATCTCTCCACCTCTAGCCCCACCGTCTGGCTCACCTCACACGACCCGTGTCACCACTGCAATTTGTGTTCAGTCCACCCACCATTACGGCAGAGACAGGAGGGCCACTGAAAGGGAGGCACCAGCAGCGCTGTTCGGGCCTCCATGCTTCAGCCCGGCCTCGGCCCAGGCTGCGGCACGTCCCACAGGGCTCCACTTAACACTTTCCAATCTGTGCGCACCTGGGACTCCTCCTCGCCCGTCACGGCTTCTCCACCGGGAAGCGGAGAGGCTGGCTGGAGTGTGTTCTGAGGGTCAGGCTTGGCTGACAGACAGCCCCCCCAACCTCACCTCAGAGGATTCATCCTGACCAACCGCCAGCCCCGAGAACAACCGAAGTGAAAAGGAAACCTGTGCCACAGGGTGTGGCATGTGACACGTGCTACCTTGAAACGGGGGGAATCTGGCCCATTCGCCTCTGTGTGACCTGGGGGACCTCAGGTTTGGCTGGAATCCTCGTGCAGGAAGACACTGTCTGGCTCTGCGGTCCTGTGACATCCCACCAAACGCTGCGGTGACATTACCGTCTGCGCCAATTAGCACCATGGTGCCAGTGACCGAAGCACTTATACTGACACCTGGGGGCTGAAGTCCTGCCCCCAGGGAACTTCATGAGGTTCCCTCTAAATTAAGTCATTGTCCCTTTTCAGAAGGTGGCAGGTTTTCTGTGTTTAAGTTAACTGCTGGCACTGAGGACCTGATGTGAAGACTCCACCCACAAGAACGCAATGATCTCTGCTGACCACCCAGGGCCAGAGCGGATCGAAGCTGGGAAGGAGCAGCAGAGATTGCACAACCAGAAACTAGAACTTTCTCCAAAGTCAGTGAAAAACTAGGACACGGAGCACCATGCCTAGAAGGCCACCATGTGTCCAGCACAAAGACACTGTGAAGGTGACCGCTAACCAGGGCAGAGAGCGCCGCCACTGGAAAGGAAGCGGGTGGGGTAGCAACCGAGGGGGCGGGGCCTGCAAGGGCGGGTTTTCTCCCTGCTCACTCCGTCAGCCTTCTGAAATGAGCATCTGCCCCTGGGAGGGGAGCGGAGGGGTGGCAACTCACCTCGAGGGCCTTTCCCCTAGGTTCCCCCAAACGCTCCAGAGCACAGAACAAGCTCGAGAGACACTGTCTTACCTGCGAGGACGTTTCTCACGGCATGAAACACGGAGGCAAACACGGACTCCCCCTCGGGGTGCAGTTCCGGGGCCGAGGAGAAGAGGGCCAGAAACCGCACGGCTGCCTGGAAGGACTGGGGGTGTCCTGCCAGGGCCGGCAACGCGGGCAGGACCTGCGAGTAAACGCTCCGGTAGAGGGCGGGGCCGGGGAGCGGTGTTTTGTCCGTGACTCGCGAGATCTCGGTCTCGCTGGGCCTGGGGTGCTGGCCCACCTCCACTTCTAGGAGCGTGCAGACCGAGGAGAGGAAGGCGGGGTGCAGGCCCCGGCTCTCCCGAGGCGCGCAGAGCCGCAGCAGGGTGCCCAGCTGGACCGCCGCCTGCTGCAGCAGCCCCGGCAGCGCTGCTTCCGGGGCCTCGGGCTGCTGCCTCCGCTCTCGGACGGAAGGCCCCAGCACTCCGCACAACGTGGTCAGAGCCACCAGGAGGAGCTGCCGGCCTGGAGGATCCTGAGTTTTCACCTGTTTGCCTGAAGCTGCTTCAGTGTACCCTTTGCACTCAGAGAGGAATGCGATGATTTTCCCAAAATTGAGCACCGGGCTGAGCTTCATCTGCACGAGCATCTGTAGGAGCTGTTCCAAGAACGTCCCTATCACTCGGAGGAATTCCAGCCAAGAGGGGTCATCCCGATCAATAAGAAATCTACTACTGGCTTTGAACAGCGAGGTCAGTACGATTTCAAATATGTCACTGACGTACATGACCTTGAGCACTGAACGGGCACTCTTCCCTCTCTGCAGGTAACCGAGAAGCCGGTAGCAGGTCGTCAAGAACTTCAGGGTCTGTGGGGAGGAGCAGGGGCCCCGCAGCTTGGCCATGGCCGTGGACAGGAGCAGAAGGAAGCAGCGCACGTGGCAGGCAGCCGAGAGGCTGTCCAGCTGCAGCGCGGACACGACGCCCAAAAGCCCCAGGATGCTCTCCAACTGCTCTCCCCCGAGCCGAATGGGGAAGTCACTCTTGGCCAAGGATAGTAAGTTCTGGGCAATTTCTCCTCTTGATTCTGCACCTTCAGGTCCGACTTTGGCATACCTGGTTTCCCAATGGGCCACATCTGCGGGGTCCTCTCCAAAAACCCAGGGTAGCTGCTGGCTGAGAAGCCTCAGGTCGCCCCGGGCACCAGAACACAGAACGCCGGCACACCTCTCAGTGAGGCACACCAAGAAGGCAGAGTAAAGGGACTGCATTTCTGGGAGGAGGGGGCTGTGAAACAGGGCCTCGGATATTTTTCCAAGTGTGATGTTTGGCTCTTCATCTGCTGAGCCTTCCTGGACTTTGCTCATTGGCAAAGTGTTCAGGAGGACACCAGCCAGGTATCTCACGTCATCTGCACAAAGATAGGGTGTTAAGATTGTGAGATTTGACACAATCGAGTGCCAGTGAGCTATAGGGTATGTGACCACACTCACTGTCCCCACCTGGCCGTCCCAGGAAGCCATCGTCCCTGCAGTCAAGCTCTCTCTGCCGGAAGCAAGGATGTAGGCAGCATCATCCCTCAGAGTACAAAGGGCTTCTTCACACTGGAAACCGGTTTGCATCAAAGTCCTTTTCATTTTCTGCAAGTAGAGCTGTTCTAAGCAATACCTGCCCAGAGAGTCAAACTGAGCTGTGATCTTTTCTATCTTCTTCCAGTGGTGTGTTTCTACACCTGGGAGCAACAGAGGGAGGTTCGAGACCTCCGGAATAACACCTGTAGGGGCCCCAGATGCAGCGTGATACTGGCTACAGTTCAAACCGAGCACAGTGTCAACCTGCGCCCAGGTGTGGGAGAGCAGCAGCGCGGAGTCGCTGACCTTCTGCAGCCACAGCTCCGGCTCTGGGCCCGGGGGGTCCAGGAGAAGGCCCAGCAGGGGCTTCACGAGCTCTCGGAGCATCCCCTGCATGGTGCCCTGCGTCCGTCTGATGACAGGCAGAGGGGTGTTGCTGTCCAGGCTCCTCATGTTGAACATGACACAGTGCAGCAGGGAGCTCAGGGACAGCGACTTCAAGGCCGTGTCCATGTCATCCCGCAAGTAAGGCAGAACCAAGGACTGGAACTTCTCCAGCACCAGAGACCAGGCGTCCAAGACCTGACTCGGAGGCAGCTCCAGGAGGCACTCGCAGAGCACCGCAGAGGGGCCTGCAGCCAGCACCGGCTGCCGCAGCGCCTCGGCAGCGGGGCGACACATCACCCCCAGGATCTCCTCGAACAGCCGTGGCACCTGGCGGAGTTTGACGTACGTCTGGAAGAGAGTGTGAATAAGGGCTTCCTGGGCCTTTCTGGTCCGAAACTCTGCTACGTCCGCATCGATCCATGCTGCAGCCAGCAAGTCGTCCAGGTCTGGCTCCAGGATCAAATGGTTGAGGGACACCAGAGCCCTGAGGCAGCGGAACCAGGCCGGCACGGACGCCTGCGGGTGGTTGACCAGCAGCTCGGCCACGCGGCGGTAGAAGCGGAACTGGGCCTCTCCGTGCCGGATCTTGTCGGCCGCGATGTTGTAGATGTTGTTGCTCGCCACGGAGCTCAGCAGCTGCTCCACGACCAGGAGTTCTGTGGTCCAGTCCGACGTGGACAGGGCTTGCAGCTGCTCCCCCTGCAGGTGTGAAATCCTCAAGCAGCCAAACAGCCTGGGAAGCACCTGGAAGCAGAGAAGCTGATTCCCCTCCTTGAAGTAAGAGTCTAGAAAGAGCTTGTACAGCAAGGCCACTGAGCTGGCCACAACCGCAGCATGAAGGGACGACTCGCAGTAGCCAGCATCGACCAGCCTGGTGATCACAGTGTCCATGGGGGCTAGGAGATTCTTCATGGCCCCCAGCTTCGAGTCCCCCTGCTGCTGGTCCAAGAGCTCCTCCTTGTAGGACGAGAGCAGCTCGAGCTGAAACACACCACCTCGAAGCATGGCCTCTATCTGACTCCGAAGGTCCCGGCTCAGCCCCTGCCGCAGCTGTCCCTGGCCAGCCTGTGTCCACGTGCCCCCCGAGAGCAGGTGCCTCAGGACAAGGCAGGGCTGGAGCAGATGCCCCGTCACCTCTCCAAAGGCGCGCCTTGGGTTCACCTGCTGCTGCTGGATCAAGAGGTAATGGCCAAGGGCCAGATGAATGACCTCGAATAACTGGGCCACCACGGCAGCTGCTGGCTGCCTGCAGGCCGACCAGCACAGCTGGCTCAGCAAGGCCACTATCAGCTCCTGTCTGGCCGTGTAGATGACCGCAAGGGCGGGCGTCGAGAGGATGCCCTGGCAGCAGCTGAGCACAGCACAGATGTTTGTCTGGGATCCCGAGCGAGAGAACTCAGCTATTCTCTCATTTATGATCTGAACATTGACAAAGAAAGAAAACGCGTTACTACCATAAACCCTCACATACACACAGAAAGCACAACAGAATCAATCAACTCACCCCTTTCCCTCATCTCGATAAAAGAGAAAGACCAGATTATCACATCTACATGAACTTGAACCTGTTTTAATTCCTTCACACATCCTTCTACCAAAACAAACTCAAAAAAGGCAGCAGAGCAGTACCTTTGTAAACCTGCTTGCCCCTTTTTAAAGAGCTGGGTTTTATAAGGCTTAAACTCCGAACATCAAAACCTGCAATTCAGCTCAGATATTACAGGCCAGTGGCCTTTGGCTGTGATCCTATTGTCCAAATTACATTTCTGCAATCAATTGTACTGTTTCTGTTTTTAAAGCCAGAGCAAAAGGCACTCTCAAAAGAGGAAAGCAAATGTTTTCAGTTACTAGGTATTATGTAGCAAACCCATAATGTATATTTCCAAAATTCGGAAATCCACAAACAACAGAAAATATGAGGGCTGGGAAGATTCCAAAATTCATACATAGGCTACGTAACTTGCTCCTATCCTTACAATATCTGGGAATCAGGTTTATCCCAGGTGCTCAACTATCAGTAGCCCAATGACAGGTGTGATTATCTCCATTCAAGTAACTGCTGGCTCTGGAAAAAGCTTAAACGAAAATGCCAAACACTTAAATGCCAGTGCACTGCCACAGGGATCTCTAAACATTTCTGATCACACAACTCATCTGTAATACTTTGCCCCCATTTATACCCAAAGGGCAATGTATCTATCCAATGAATGCATGTACTACAGAATTAATACTTTACGTAATCATATAAAGCACACATAAATTTTAAAATGACTTTGCTAAAACACGTAGAGATGAAGATTATTCAGAACAACCCAGTTCAGTGGTCACCAGTCTATTATGATAACCAGTGACACATAACTTAGAACATAATTTCAAGAATCACTAAAGCCTATGCACCATCTATTTAAGTCTATACAGCTCAACTATTTAATTCCTCTGTCCCCAGCATTCACTGGTTTCCTCTTTCTTCCTGCACACGCGTGGGCGGGGCAGAGTGACGGCAGAAGACACAGGCTCAGCGACCAGGCCGTCTGTGCCACTCACCAGCTGGGTGGCTTTCGGCAAGTCACCTAACTTCCGTGAGGCTCCGCGCTCATCATTAGCACTTTTCATGGGCACCAGCTGTTCTCAGGGTGTTTCCACACACTCGGTTTTGACAGTGAAGTTCGTAAGTGTGATCTGAGGCTTTGAGATCGCTTTGAGTCAAGAATCTGAGGAAATTCCTGTCTAGATTTTGGCCTTTGACCTCCCTTCAGGCCAACAGAATGGTTGGGGGTGTGGAATATTGCACCAAGTAGCACCATTTGCTGGTTCTTTTCCTATTAAAAAGGTAATCAACAACCACTTCCTGAAAAAGTTCTAAGCTTTTCTTGAATGTTAAATAACAAAGCACTTAGCCCAATGTAGAGTACACAATACTCATACAATGAATGCCAGTCATTATTATAATTCTAACATGACTTCCTTCTTCCCTGCCTTAATATTTCCTCCATCTTCATAAAATTAACCCTAAAACAAATAAGCTTCCAACATTGATGGGAAATCAACAGAGATGCACGTAACACACACAGGACAACACAAGAAACTATTACCTTGATTAGGGAAACCTGAAGATTAACTGTCTTTCCATTCTTGAAGAGATTCTGTAATTTTTTGCTATGCAGAATGTTATCTATATAGATCCACAGCCTTTCAACAATGTCTTCCTTCAGTTCAAGTTTTTTCTTGTAAAATGCAACTAATGACTGTCTTGCCCAATCAAGTAACACCTAAATTTGGAAGAAATAATACTCTGAAAGTAAATGAATTTATTTACCAATAAATAAAAACACTGGACATTTAGAGACTTTCCACGTACAAGAAAATCCAACTGCCAGGGAGAAAAGTCTCCTCTAAAACTCACCTTTAGTATATCACATAACTGTTTTGTTATCTTAAACTGTTTATTATTAAGAAATTAAAATAGAACAAAAATAATTTTGTCTTCATCTGAGGCCCATCGAAAGTTTCGAGTGAAACTCTGACAGTTTCTTTTAACTTCTCTATATAGTTAATACTAAATTTCAAAGGTTAGAAACACCACAGTTGCTCAGAATGACAACAAAATGAAGCAAAAATGCAGTTGAAGGACAGGAGTTTGTGTCCTGGCTTCCCATGTCACCTGTAGCTTAACCTCAAAATCTACTGACCTCATCTAGAAGACCGAGCAAGTCTTCTGTACAATGATGCACAAGCACTTCGTGCAAAGGAGTGTTTGACACAGGTATTTCCATTACTGTGACACGCTTCCTTGTTCACTAACACAAGGAAAGGTGGCGAGGCCTCCGTTCACAACACCAGAAATGTCCATCACAGTATGCACAGTGGCAGATGCCAGAAGTGTCCACCACAGTATGCGCAGTGGCAGACGCTAACAGGAGCAAACCTCTCAGGAGAAGGGGCGGGAGAGCCTGGTCAAACTGCCTGCCACGGCCATAAAAGAGAATGAAACCTTACCCTTTGCAACAGCTCGGTTGGACCTAGGTGGTATTATGCTCAGTGAAATAAGTCAGACACAGACAAATACCATATGACTTCACCCATATGCAGAAGCTAAAGAAAAAAAATAAATGAAGAAACAGACTCGTAGATACAGAGAACAAACTGATGACTGCCAGAGAGGAGAGGAGGAGGGGTTGGGGATCTGGGGCACTGGGTGAAAAAGGTGAAGGCATTAGGCAGATTGGTAGTTACAAAATAGTCACACGGATGTAAACTACAGCATAGAAAGTACAGTCGGTAATATCGTCACAACTATGGATGGTGCCAGGTGGATACTTAAAATATCAGGGGGACCGCTTTGCAAATCACGATGGTCTAACCACTGTGATGGACACCTCAAACTAATACAAAAAAGGAATACTGAATGCCCACTGTAACTGGAAAATAAAATTTAAAAATGCCTGCATAACCTCCCCTTTTGTCTCATCATGTGCAGCACCTGCCAGGTGACTGTCAGGCTGTCACGGACCTCAGGAGCAGCCAGCTTTAGAAACCACTAGATCTGCCAGTGCTCTACTTTCTGTACCTCATCCTCACTTTAACAGACGCAACCCGTGTTTGACACACCCCCTGCTACCTTCTCTAATGCTAGCAACGGTGTATGTGCCCCCCACTTCGTGAGCTCATCCAAACACACTTAGCCAAGTAAGATTGGGGAGTGTTAGTAGAGGGCAATGTCCTTCTTGGTCCCTACTCCATTTCTAGAACGGCTTAACATAAATACTAAAGCTTCTCTACTTCCCAACCTTGAACTCACCAAATTCCAACGACGTTTAACAAAGCTCCAACAAGCAGTTGCATTTGGAGCATCACTCTGGATTTACAAACAAATGGAGCTACCACACTCTCAATCTCATTTCTGTAACCCAATTCCCAATCTGTTCACTGATGTATATACTTAATTTGGATTATAAGAGATGCTTACTGAGGTTTGCAGCAGAAAAAGTTTGGTAACAAAACACCTGACGTTACTTTTTCTCAGACATTACTTTAACTTCCAGCCAAGTTTCCTTCCTCAACTGCTTTTCTAATCTTTTAAAATTTTAACTAAATGTCAACGTGCAAGCTACACAAATGACAATTATATTAGGTTGTAAAAATGCAAGTTTCACATTAAACTTACCTGTTCTTTATTTGGAAGAATGCACTGGTGGGAGATCCAAGCAAAGTGAGCTAGCTTCAGTTTATCTTCCCAGGAAGTTGTCTTGCTTTTAAGCTTATGGGAAATGCCAGAATAAACAGCGGCCATCGCTACACTTTATCTATAATATAAAACAATGGGAAAAATTATACTAAGATCAAACTCAACAGGCATCAGAAAATGAACATTATAAGCCCTGGCTGCCGTAGCTCAGTGGATTGAGCTCGGGCTGCAAACCAAAGTGTGGCAAGTTCGATTCCCAGTCAGGGTACATGCCTGGGTTACAGGCATGACCCCCAGCAACCACACATTGATGTTTCTCTCTATCTCCCTCCCTTCTCTCTCTAAAAATAAATAAAATCTTAAAAAAAGAAAAAGAACATTATATATCTTATTGTCCAATATAACAGGGTCTGGAACAAATAATGCCCCCTTTTTACTCCAAAATCTTTTATCACAAAATCAGAAGCATGCAATTCTGTAACATAACAATATCCCACTCAAGCACACCATAGGACATTTTAGGCAAAATGTTCAAATTAAAACTATAAATCATTACACCCATATTATTACCTTACCAACCACACTCAAGCAGGCCTTACTTCTGCAGGGCCCTATGCGTATATGTATAATATTCCTTTAATGAGTTAAAACACATCAACAGAATTTTGGGCATAAATCTATACATAAGTTGCTAGGGCCTAAGAAATTCAGACAAAAGCAGGCAGAAGATGGATTACATATGCAGGTACAAGTATCCATGCTGTGATGAAACATCACATCCTCAAAGGTGAGTGTGCATGAATGCAACTGAGCAAAGTGTTCAAATTCCTTGTACAAGAAGAGTCACTCACACATGGTTTTAGGTTAAAAAGTTAAGCTTCTGTACAAATCCCCTAAAATATAGTATATATTATGTATTGAAACAACTCCACTAAGTAGTTCAAAGAGCTAAATAAGTAGTATTTATAGAAAGTAATATTCTAAATGAGAAAGAAAAACAGTATTATAAACCCACTCTCAATGGCAGTACTGTTATTTCAGCTACAACAGTAATTCCCCACTGTAACTCTATTCGTTAATACGTAAGTTTACAAAAGACACACTGCTTCCAAAAACACTGTGAAATACAGCTACATAGCTAAGACCGTAAATATGGAATATAATAAAATCATGAACAAAGGAGGAAAGCAAACACACTAACAACCTGTGATTCTATGTAACTGAAATAAATGTAGCTTTGAGTTTCCTAAAAGTCATAGTAAAAACGGGAAACATCTGGTTAAGCCATTATCATTACATGAAAGTACCCAAGTCCTTCAAAAGAGAAAAAGTTTTCATGATACTTAATCCTGGAATACTGGCTTTTTGTTTTTTTATTTGCAAATACTTATTTGTAAATAAAAAAATAAGATAACGGAAATACCACCCAAAATCGCAGCTCCGTGATTCTAACATGAAACTGTCAAACCTAAAAAACTTTTGGCTGGATCACTTGCACTCTTTAAATCCATGGGGCCCGAAATCCCTTACTGTGAACGGGTACCTAATGAGCAAACACACCGGGTGCCAGACGCTTACACTGCGCATCGTACCCTTCCCTTTACTACAGAGAACAGGAACAGTCGAGCACTGTCATTTTCCTGTTTTGTCAAAACCTCCAATACCTAACAACTTGTTACTTAATTTTTAAGTTCAATATGTTTGTAGCCATCGCCACAGCTACAAAGTGCTCAAAAAGTATTTGCAGAGTTGGCTACAAAGACGCCCCAGGTACCTCCCGGCTCTACCCACGTTCGGCTCAGGGTGGCCCCCAGCGGTCTTAGCAAAGGGTGCAAACAGCACAGGGCGGACAGCACAGCCCCAGTACCTCTCAGGCAGAGGCTGGTCCGAGCCGCTATCTTCCCACTGTCGCGGAAGGAGCGAGCCCAGACGGCTCTAGCGCAAAGCCCCGGGAGGGGTGGGGTCCGGGGCGGAGGGTCGCCCCCAAGTAACGCGCTCACCTCGGGGTCCACTCTGGGTAGGGGCCGCCGGCGGGGGCAGAGGGTCGTCCCCAGGTTGGGTGCTCACCTCCCGGCCGACCCCGCGTAAGGACCAACCTGCAGGTGGTCCCAGGTAAGAGGCTCACCTCTGGCCCCGCCGCCGGTAGAGACGGCGGGTGAGGACGAGGGCAGTTCCCAGGTTAAGGAGCTCGCCTCCAAGCCCTGCCGGGATAGGGACCGCGGGCGAGGACGGAGCACGGCGGCGACTAGTTGGGGCTCCCGGTGGCCCCACCACGTGAGACCGGCCCCCTCGCTCCTTCCGCCAGACGGCGGCAGCGCGGCGGGGCGGGGCGCGCGCACGCCAGGCATCGCCAGCAGAGCGCCGAGGCGCCGCGCCCATTGGTGGAGACGGTTGCGCGTTGGAGGCCCGAGCGGCCCAGCCCGCGGCCCGCTCCGTGTCAGTCAGTCATGGAGCGGCCGCCCAGAGCCGCGGCGGGGGCGGCGGGGCGCGGGGCGCGGGGGCCCGGCTGAGCCGGCCGTGGGAGCGAGACCCTGCCGCAGAGACGACGGAGGCGGAAGCAACCCGATCCCGGAGGCGGCGGCGGCGGGAGGAGCCGGAGCCGCCTGGGATGTTCAGTGAGTGCGGGGGCGCGCGGGAGGGGGCGGGCTGGGGAGGGGGTCGCGGGCGCGGCGCGCGCGCGGCGGCGGGGGGCCGGGCGGGAGGGAGCGCGGGCGGCGCGCGGAGAGGCCTAGGCGGGGCGCGCGCCCGCAGCTCCCGCCGGCGGGGCGGTGGGGGCGGGGCGGGCGGGGCCGGCCGTGCGCGGGCGCGGCAGCCGCGCCTCCGCCCTCGGCCTGCGAGTCCCAGGCGGCCGCGGGCGGCGTGGCCTGCACTCGGAGGCTACACCTGGAGGGGCTCTGCGTCCTTGCTCGGGTGGGTCTGGCCCGGGCGGCTCCGGGGCACGCGCCGGGAAGGGGTCCTTAGCGCTGGGCAGCCGGGCAGGGGCACCGGTCCAGATCTCGTTTTCACGTACGGCGAAAGGAAATGTCTTTTGGCCGAACTCACGATTAAACTTCGCACATGGTGATGGTGGGCGGATGGATGAGAAATCGACCTCTGCCTGTGACAGGGGAGATCTTGAGTGAGAGTAGCGGTTGCTGGAAGACGCCGACCTGCAAGGTTGCCTGCCTTTGCGGGCTTTAAGCCGTGACAGCCGCGGAAGAGTCGGGCGCCCCGGCGGTACTCGCGACCCTCCGAGGCTTCTGAACAGGTATTATTCGGCCAGGCGTCGGTCCGAAGCAAGTTGACGGTGAGAAGAGGGGTGTCATCTTAGACTTAGCGGAAGTGGAGTACAGGAAAGCTTTATGCGGGTCTCCCATCAGTTGCGAAAGTGTTCTTATAATGCGGACCTCGCAGCAGGTCTGACTCGAGGATCCGAAGGTAAGTCTGCCAATCCCAGGCGGCGCTCGCCTGAAATCGACTAAACTCTGACCTTGCACATTGAAATCTTGCAATTGTAACTCCCGCTAACGATGTGTTGGGAGGAAGCGTAAAGGCGGAGTTTGTCTTCTGTTAGGTGATCCAAGTGTGCCCCGTACCTGAGTTGTGGGGTAGGGGCGCACGCCGCCGAGTTCCCCCGCCCAGGTGACAGTCCTGCTTGAAAAGGGGAGGGGGAGGGGAGTTTGTGCCCCAGCTTAGTGTAGTGGATGGGGGCTTGGGAACTCCAGAGCCGAGGTTGAAACTTATAACTATTTGTAACCTCCGTGAAGCCCTAGTTTCCTCTTCTGTAAAAGGGAATTGATAACTGATAACCTGGGTGGCGCTTTTAACGGGTAGCAAAGGAAGAAATAGGAATAATGTATGTGTAGATGCCTGACATATAGGGAACAATCTGCAAATATTAAGTATTAGCTATTATAATTTCGTTTTAGTCAAAATGCTTTCAGGTTTCCTTGTAGGCCTAGATTTTTTGTGTAACGTGACACAAAGTAACTTTGATTTTCTTTATGAATTACAAATTCTTCCTGCTTTGAAGATCAGTGTTAAACTAGAAAACCAAAAGATGAGCTTGTCTTGGGCATTCTTCTTTGTGATCAACAGTAAATCAGACCAGTGTGTTTCGGAGTAGTTTTGTTGCGCCTGCCTCTAAATATGAGGGTTACATGTGCTTCTTTCACTCGGAAACTAGGTAAAGGTCTTACTTCTCAGTAACTGTTTTTATATCGGGGGAGGGAGGGGGTTGGTTTTTATTCTTGCAAACCCGTAGAGAACATCTCTGGAGAAAAGGAAGGGGTTTTGTTGTTCACGATTCACTGGCACTGGGCCGGAGCCCTGGGGACCCTGTGTGAAACCAGCATCACGCGGTGGGCAGTGCTAGAAGTCAAGTTTCCAGCCTCTCTCCGTGTGACAGCCAGCCTCTCAGGTAGTGCCTGTCCTCATCACTCTCTTCGCAAGCACCCAGTAAGCCTTCACTATCCTCCCCCCCCCCCAAAAAAAGCCCCTGATCTAATGTAGAACGCTTTGAACAGCAGAACACGAAGAGGTGAGTAAGAGCTCAGATCCTGCTGCCTGGTGGCCCGAGTTCCCATTTGGGCACTGTGGAACCTTGGGCGCATTGTCCGACTTCTCTGGGACTCGCCTTTCCCATCTGAAGAATGGCACCCACCTAGCCCACGGGGATGTTATGAGGTGTAAAGGAGAAGCACTTGAAATGGTTTCTTACCGGTGGCGTGCTACCAGTGCTCCGGGACAAACCCCGGAAGTGTTAGGCATTGGTGGTGGTGATGTAGGGAACAGAATAATAGTGTGATGAGTGCCGTGCGTGATAGAGGTTTGTCCCTGGGTTCGGCGGGTGGAGGGGACCATACTCAAAGAAGCTTTTGGGATGGCTGAGCTGAGCTGAGCTGTGAAGCATGAGAAGCGCTTAGCTGAACCAGGTTGGGGCCGGCGTGGGGCTGCCCTCAGGGAATGGAGGAGCCTGACCAAAGTCCCTGAAGGTACAAGGCCGGGCAGTACCCACCAGCGAGGCTAACAAAGGTGGGCCAGAGTAACCTTGAACAATGGAGGTTGACTTGTTCGTTTGCATTCTCCACAGTGGTGGGAGCAGTAGAAAGCTTTTAAGACGAGCACAGAGGACACTAGATTAGCTACCTGGAAAAATAGTGCCTGCAGTTGTGTGACGTTGGGTTGAAAGTAGAGAAGGCCCATCCACATGTCCTGGCAGCTTTGTGTCTGCCTGTGACCCCAAAGGAAGATGACTGCTTAGCAGGGACAGACATTTTAATCCACGTGGAAGCTTAGAGAGCACTCACAGAAGGAAGGCATGAGAAACCCTGGGTCGTTCCAAGCAGCCTTCCCTCTTAAAAACCATCTTCACGCATCTGCTGTATGTGCCCAAGTGTGAGACAGTTATCCCCTATGCCACCGAATGTCCCGGTCTCTCCGGTTACAGGGCACTCTCTCGGTTATCCTATTTCCAATAACAAGGCGCTGGTTGGAAAACACATATTGTGCTAAGGCACCCTCAGCTGACGCCAGTGTGGGATACTTAAGCAGTCAATTGATACAGTTAGTGATGAATGAGAAAAGTTATGCCCGCTTGGATGGGTACTGATGGTTTGGGGTGAGATTTCCACTGAGCATCTCCGTGGATCCAACAAATGCTCTGTCATAGCTGATAGAGTAGATGCAGAGGTGGTGTGCTCTGGAAAATGGGATTTGATGATTCAGAGTGGCTCAGGTGACCTCAGAGACACTGGTGTTGAAGGTGTCATTCAAAATTGTTTCATGAATTAATACACAAATTGCTTTATATAATATACATTTTAAATACATATATGTAAATTAATAAAGATTCTAAGCAGACATTTGGCTGTTTTATCTACAATCCTAAAGTTGTTTTTAAGTTAAAATTGTTTTAAATCTCATTGTAAAAGTAAAATCGTCTTAGGTTTGAGCTTACCTTTTCATTGGGCACTTTACAGAAATTAGCGGCTGCTGCCTGCTGAGGCAAATTTTTTTTCCCATCTCATTTTTTTAACTTCAAGGAAGTGTAAAGAATGTGTACTGGAAAGATTCCGAAAACACTACAGAGAACTTCCATTCATAGTTCTTTGTTCAGTAGTCTGATAAGTATCCTTCTGGAAAGATGTATTGGAAAGTATCTGATTCTTAGTAACCGTTACTACAGTGTTTGTTAACAATAAAAGGTAGCTCTTTTGGTTTTCTTTCTACCAACGAAGTATTGGCATTTAGAGACTTGGTAATTTAATAATCAGAAGCATTTTTGCAAAACTTGGTGAGTTGACATTTGCAAGCTAAGGTGCTGATGCATTGTTTCACAAAGTAATACCATGCTCCAAAACTCTGTTGTTAATTATAGTAACCATTGGCTACATGCAGTTACTTAAATTTAATTTAATTTAAATTAAAAATTCAGTTCCTTGGTTGCAATAGAACTTTGTGGCTGTTGGCTACATCCTGAACAGTGTGGATCTTAAACAGTTTTATTGTCACAGAAAGGCACATTGGACAGTACTCCTCTATGAGAAACTGAGCATAATTTCTCTTCCTGTCTCTCTCCCCCGTCCCCACTCTCCCCCCAGATACACACGGACTTTAATGTTATTTAAGCATCTCTGAATCTTGCTGCATTTGAATTCAGTTTCAGGGAGAATGATAAACATAGAAAGACACATTCTCCCTTACCCTCTGAAAGTAAAACATCCTGTTTTTTCTGTCTGCAGTGTTGTTTGCAAATAGAGCAGACATGAAAGTTTTCTTTATGAAGTCGAAACTCAGTAAATATAGACGTTTGTTTTGTAGATAGATTGCCCTGTACTCTTTCATGTTGATGAGGTTTTGTATAGAAATAATTTCCTGTGCCGTGAAACAGTGTTGAAGCAAGAATCAAATATGTGTGGCTTTTTGGTTCATAAAAACCTAGAGAAATTATGAATTTAAAGTAAATTATCAGCTCCAAACAGAGGCTAGAAAACACGGGCTTTATTTTCGAGGTGCATTTCACCAATAAGAAAAGCCCTGTGCCCTGGAACTTCCCATCTGTCTGGGGAACGACGGAACGGGGACGGGGACGGCAGGAGTGGCCGGCCTGCACTGTGGGCGGAGGGCAGATTGTAAACTCGGGACTAACACGGTCAGGTCTGCCTTTTCCTCGGCGCCATCCTGAAAGTGGGTTTGAGGTAGGGCTAGAGGTGGGGAGGCAGTGGCGTGTAGCCCAGTTGAGAAGTGACTCGGGCTGTCAGACACAGCGGTGGCTCCAGTGGAGAATCGTGTGTGGCAGAGAAGGTGGCGGTGGCCTCTGAGAAGGGACAGGGAGAGAGAGAGTCTTAAGGTGATGACTTTTTTTGCTTTCGTGGTAGATGATGGCAGCACAGGACAGCTACGGGGAGGGAGAGATTTTAGAGCAGCGTAAACGTGCACCTTGAACTTCAGACGTTTGCCACATCCAGGTAGGAGTGTCTTTTAGATTTGAGCTCAGGCGGGTGATCTGACCGGAGGCAGTGTACGTCCCGACGTCCTGGGTGAGGAGCGCAGTGAGGGAGGGAATGTGAAGAATGAGAATCAGACCAAGGGTGGGAGAGGGAGCGGCTGAAGGAGTTTCCGGGAAGGAGGCCTGTGGAACAGCGCGGAAAGGCGATTGTTAGATTCGGCGAGAGTCGAGGAATCTCAATTCTGGTAAATGGCCCCTGAGTTCCGAAAGAGGGTCGGTGGCTGGGTGAGGGGACTGGTGCGGGTGTGGAACGGCTGGGCTGGGGAGCCGCACGGGAAGAAAGTAGTTGGCAGGAAGTCTTTGCCTCTGGGGTGTCACAGAGGTGGCAGCTGCTGTTGGGGGAAATCAGCTTCTGGTGGCATCTGTCTGCCTGGGTGTACTTCTGCTTCCCCTACGCTCCCCCGTCCCCCAAAAACCCTTCAGGCTCTGCATTGCACCCTGAGCCCCCAACCTGGAGCCTTATCCACGTGCCATTTATGTCTTAGGACAGATGTATTCATGGCATTCTGTGTCTGAGCGGAGACTGGCTATAAAAAGCCATCATAATTTTAAAATTATATGAGGTATGACCGAAACTGAGAACAGTATGGCTCATTTAATTTTCTTCTGTGATTTATATTTTCACAAAGCTAATTGAATACACTTTATCATGAAGATTAATGCAAAAGCTTAGATTTTTTCGGTCCTGCTTACAATGACCTTTTGATAGCTGGTTCAGCCATTTAGACGGCTACAGGTAAAAAGGAGACAGCTGGCATTTGAGTGTCTCGTAGGCACTTTACATGACATCTCATTTAACAAAAAACACAAAATAATTTTAATTTGTTTTTGAGCATGAATTTACAGCTGAAAAATACCTTTACTTTTAAGAAGCAAGCTAAAACAAGACAAGAATGACTAAACAACCTAGCTTCTTGCCGGTACTCTCAGATGGGGGCTGATTCAAGGAAGGCGGTGGTGAGTTTGTGGGATGCACTTTGAACTCCTGTGTACTCAGAGCTGCCACCTGGTATGCGGGGTGCTGTCCATGCAGAACCCAACAGGCATTCCCTGGAATTGGGTAGTACTTAGCCTTGGAAGTGGTGGGCTGGAGGTGTCTGGCGAACCACGCCCCCCCCCCCCCCCGCACCTACCACGTCTTACACACTTGAACCTGGGGTGGGGTGCAGCTCTGATATAGTGAAAAGGGGAGAAAGTTACTCAGCTGTGAGCCCGTGTCATCATCATCCTTCAAAGTGCCTGGTTTCGTCTGTCTTTGCATCCCCTTGTTTTTATACTTAAATACTAAGAGTGTGGCCGTGGTTTTCCTGCATGGTTGTTACTATGAAACAGGAAAATAACCATGTCCCAATTTTATATAACAACTTTGTGGCAAAGAATGCCACAGAAACTATTCCTTAAACAGTAGGCATCTATCCATACATGAGAGATACATATTGTGTCAGAATTCTCACTATCAGTTCCAGAAATGCTAATAATGGGACACAAGGAGAAAAGGTATGTGATCATCTGTGTTTACTTTTAGAAGTTGATATTTTATGTTAATTGAAAATCATGGGAAATCCTGAAATCTTTAAGAAAGATATAATTTATATCCAAACTCAAATTTAAAATATTTTTATAATTAAAAAGCTAAGCAGGTAACTTGAAATTGTAATGTTTGTCTTATGTCTGAGTCCCTCACAAGACAGGCCTATTTTAAGGAGCCTTTTTTTTTTTTTTTAAATGTGTCCACTTATGGATGTTAGCACTATGGGAGTCAGTTGGGGGAGAGGAACTGGCTTCTCTGCAGAATTCTTTTTTTTTTTTTCTGGAGAGTTTTTACAAGAGTTTATTTGAGCCAAACTGACAACATAAGCCAGGGGAACAAGATCTTAACGGCTATGAAGTACAGCAGTTTTGCAGCAGCTTTTATACATTTGAAATTAAGGAGGGGACATAAGGAAGATTACAGGGTGGCTGGAGAAAGCCAGGCCAGAATGGGATTACAGGATAGTTAACCAGATTAAGTGTCCTCTGGAAGCCTAATACCCCCTTCAAGGGATGTATCACTTCTGGTATTTTGAAGGTGTGTTAACCTAGACACACGAGAACGACAGACAGAACTGGTTTAAATAAACCCTTTCTCTGAAGAAGTCCCAGGCCTGGGGCAGGACAGCCCACCAAGACCTGCCCAGCTAGGAATTTGTGATCAGATCCCCCATGAGGTTACTTTCCATGGAACCCTTCTTGTTCTGTCTGTCCAGTCCCCCCTTTTGGTCGTGAATCGATCGAAGGATCCGTTGGTGAACAACCTTCTGGTCAGAGAGCGTGGCCTCACAGCAGTGGGAAGGCTCATCCTAGGAAGTCTCAGTACCCACGTCATCTTATTGTCCACTGGGGATGGGGCGATCGGGAGAGGCTCAGTTCTTCCAAAACGGGAAGGGCAGGCGGGTGGAATGCAGTGAGGTCTTACGGCTTTCATGAAGCGGGTGGCGGGGGGGGTGGCTCTGGATCTTTCTATCTTGGGAACTGTCATGACCTGAGTTTTGCCTTCTGGCTCCTGTATCTGCAATTGGCTGGAAGAGCAAGCAGGGTCCTGCTGCCTGCTGCCACCCTCCAGGCAGAATTCCAGAGGCAAAGGTCTAGGGGTAAAGGAGAGGGTCTGTTTTTAAAAGCATCACAATTTTGAGTAACAGCTTTCCACGGGCAGTAGTCACTTGGGCCTATGAATTAAGGCTCAAGTTTTTAACTCTTTAGTTACAGCTTTAATCACTTAAGCCTGTCAATGAAGGCTAAACTCTTCAGGACCTGAGTTCTCCTGTCATTCCCCTTGTTAGTTTTAATTATCTTATTTCTATAAGGTTGGTTTACAAACTAAAACAGCATAAGATACAAAAGCTACACAATTTTGGAAGATATAACCCTCTAATGGCAGGCTTCTGCCTTAGAGGTTGTCCCCTCTAGAACAACCAAAGAAGAATAACCCTGCTGCCCCCTGCTAAGCCAGTCTGATCCTAGGCTGTGCCCAGAGTTCTCTCCCATTCAAAGTACCACCCCTTGGAAAATTCAGGCAGCTGCAGCACGATCACCCAGGCACCCTCGAAGAAGAAAAGCCTGAGAACCCTTCTTTTGTTCCAAATCTCACCCATAATTCCATGGGCTCTGGAGGCATTCAGCTTCTCAGCCAATCCCATTCTGAGCTGTTCACCAGTGCCTCAGGCAACTCCTGTGGCCCCTCCCTGCTTCTCCCCAGTGATTTGATCTCTCTGTGTCGGTATTGCATTTATATAAGCATGAAAAGAACATTATTGGTTATCTCATACATGTTCAGTGATCATAAATAGTTGGACTGTATAGAAAAACCCAATGGACAAGTGTAACTATTGTTACGGCTAATCACTAGCGGACAGGTGAAGACGAACAGAGTTGGGTTCTGAGTTCAGCATCAGTCCATGGGTGTGCTGGCCTTGGGGACGTCTTCGGCGGTAGCTGCCTGCCTCTGGCGCCGGCCAAGCATTTATGACGTCCGTAGACGAGGTAGATGTCCATTTGCGGTTAGGAGAGGTGGGAGAGTGTCCTTTATCTGACGTCCTTCCCAGTGAACAGAATGTCCAGGTAGTGGTCAGATGACCTTTACAGTCTCGTCTCGTCTTGTCTCCTGGGAGCCTGGTTTGTAACGCAACAGTTGGGTACAGATCTCACCCCAGAGGAATTTACAATTTACATCTGCCCCTGTCACGTCCAGTTTCAGATGACCTTCCCCTTTCAAACTGAGGACAGCCACTTTTAACGCCTGAGAGAACTGGGCCGATCCCTGAAGGACATCATAGGTTGATCCATTTACCTAAATCCTCCTTTGGAGCTTCAAGAGACCAGTTAAATCTGTTTCTCCAGTCATTCTGCTTGCTTTTAAAGCTGGCCTTTTCTAACTGTGCATGCAAGAGTTTAGTTTAGAAGTATCAGAGGACCCTTACTGTGGCCATCTTAGGTGTAAACGGGAGGCTGGCCATGGTGGTGCTTGTGGGCCTCAGAGGCAGGAGTTTCCGCGTGGATTTTGAGATCTGGAGAGTGGACAAACTTCCGGGGAAAGCAGCCCATCCCTGCCTGCGAGGTCTCCAGATGGGCCAGTGCTGTAGCTGTCCCTAGGGAAAGATTTCCCTCAGGCAACCCCGTACAGGTCCTTAGTCACCTAAGAATGCCCGAGCAAGCGCCAGCGAGACCCCGGCCTTGCCCAGGCTCAGGCCCCGGCCCAGGCCCCTCTCCAAGAACCAGCCCCAGGGCACCCTCTGCAGAGCTCTCCTGGCTAACCGTTCATCTCACTTGACATGTGTGTGCACTGGAGTCAAAGCCAGTGTCCTCAGTTGGAGCCCGTCTCTGCATTGCAGCTGAACACGGCTGAGAAAGAGAGTAAACCCCAGCTTCCTGCCCTGGGGTCCTCATTCGGCAGGTGGCTCACCTCTCACCCCCAGGCCAGATCCCTGTTCTAAATGGCATTGGATCCAGAGAGACTGCTGTTTGGGGTAACTAAACCCGGCAAATTCATTAAAGTAGTATTTCAAATTAGTCTCTAGTGATCCCAAATACGGCAGGTTTTTACTGTCCTTCATTTTCACTCCTTTCTGCTGCTCTTCTGTGATGCTCCTGTCTTTCTCCTACTCAAACGTGCGTGCACGTGGTCCCGCCCTGCGGACACGGTCTCACTGCAGGGTCTGTCCTCCGCAGTTTTTCTGTCTTCCCTCAGAGAGGTGAGCCCTCACTCCCATCTTACTGGGGGCACAGAGGGACACACACTGATACGAGCATAAGTCCCCACGGCAGCAAGAGATTGGCAGTAGGAAACCTGGATGTGGTTTAGTCTCAGCTACACAGGAGACTCGGGCCGCTTTGGAAGGGTCTGGAGACTAAGAGCTGCGGGAGTTAGATTAAAGCACCTTTAGCTGTGAGGGTGGGAGGGAGCAACGCTGGTGGCTTGGCGAGTCCTGACTTAGGGCCAGACTGGGAAAGAGCAGTCCTGTCGCAGTCTCTGTGTGCATTTAACTCTTTTCTCTAAATGGAACGTTGCATCAGAATCTCGGGGCTGAAATTATTCACACACACACGTGAAATCCTCACGTGTAGCCAGGTGAGAGAACCACGGAGGATCACTCTCCAAACCGTCTTCACTGGTGGGCGGATGAATGGGTACAGCAGGGATCCCCGCTTTCAAAGCATCAGAATCCTTCCATTAGCAATTAAATAATCTTTATTAAAAATAATATAAGTTGTCAGTACAGTGGAGGACCAACCAAGTGGTGCAAATGCATGGTGAAAAGATGGTTGAGTACTGGGGAAACTTATTAATATGTTTCATCGTATCTTTAAACAGCTGTTTCATTCTCTCATTGGTAGTCCAGAAATGAAATGCCTAGGTCATATAATCTCTCTATACTCATAGTTTAAAACAGCATAGTCACCCTGCCCTAACATTTTATGTTTCTCTAACATTTTACGTTTGCTCTAGTGAACGACTCTCAGAGAATTGAAAAGTAGATCGGCAGAGTATATTTTAAAGGGGCCACCACAGATCAGGTCAGAAAGATTAGTTGTGATTTTGGAACAATTTGTTCGCTGCAGTATCTGGGTAAAGCGTATGTTTGGCTCTTTACCATACATCCTACGCTAAAGAAATTGCAGATGGGTAAAAATTAGATACAGATATTTCTCTGAACAGTTTAAAGAAAAAATAGATTTCTGGAAAAAGGGGGATTAAGTCTTCAAAAAGAATGAAGGAAATCACAAAGAAGAAGGCCAGTGCTTATAATTAAAACTGACAACTTAAATACATCCAAATAAAATTATCAAAAGCAGATCTACCACCCCCCCCAAAACTGGGAGCCCTTGACGCAGGAATGGTCCCTTGCTGGGGACAAGCACACGCATGTGGATAATGTTGCACACGTTCCGAAGTGGACACCACACTGTGCTCTGGAAGGGGAAGATGTCTTTACAGGATAGTCGTGAACCGAGGCAGGTCATCTGGACCGCCGTGTTCTGTGTGAGGCCCTTGGCAACATCAGGGGTTCTGGTCACTCTTGATGACCAAAGGTCGTAGCCGAGGAAAGTGGCTGTTTTGCCAGGGGAACCCTCAGATGAGCGTGAATAATCAAAAGCAATTTGCCCCCATTGAGTGCTTCCTACCATTGGCCTTTTCTTTCTTACAAAAACTCACGAGACACCCTGGCCGGTGGCTCCCCTGGTGGGAAGGTCCATCCCATACACCAGAACACTGCAGTTTGAGCCTCGGTCTGGATCCTCGGTCTGGACACGAATGGGAGGCAGCCCATCCATGTTTCTCTCTCACGTCCGTGTTTCTTTCTATTCCTCTCTCTCAAATTGATAAACACGTCCTTGAGTGAGGATTAAAAATAAAAAAAAGATTCACGAGGCATATTCTAACACACACACACCCTTACCGTTCTGACGCTCCTCTGCACTTGCAGTTACCAGTGGAGCGTGAAAGAGGTAAACAATATGAGGACAACGGAAACACGTGGCCCAGACTCTCGACTTGGCGCTGGCTGGCAGCCTTTTCCGGACACTGGGAGATGACATAGCATCCCCTCCCCATGATTAACTTCTTGCTTTCTCGACACCTTTTTATCCAGTTTCTGAGTTTCTTGGGCCTTTGACTTTGGACTGCCTCCTGCCTGCTCTTCTGGCCAGCTCCCTGCTGACCAATGCCTGTCTCCCAGAGTGGGCGGGGGAGATTAAAAGCCCTGCGATTCAACCGGTCTTGTTTGCTGTTTGATGGCAGCTCTGATGAAAAGTTCGGTGGGGCCAATTGAAATTTTGGCATTACGTGGAGTTGGGCGGGGGAGGTGATCTGTGGGGTTCATTCTTTATATTTCTGTTTGCCGTGGCTGACCTTGGCTGTATCGTCCCTGGGGAAACAGATACAAGGGAAGAGAGCAGCAGGTTGATGGTTTTGCATCTTCACTGTGCACATGGCTGGTCTTTCTCTTTATTTTAGGCGAGTGTGACATCCTGGTGGGCTGGGTGACCCCCGATCTCTTACAGCTCTGTGTTCTGCGGTCCCCGCCCCCAAGGTCATGAAACGAGTGCGCACCGAGCAGATTCAGATGGCAGTGTCCTGCTACCTCAAACGCCGGCAATACGTGGACTCGGACGGTCCCCTGAAGCAAGGACTGCGGCTGTCACAGACTGCTGAGGAGATGGCAGCCAACCTGACAGGTAAGCGCGGGGGCCACCCAGGGCGGACAGAGCCGGAGAGCCGCTGTCAAGCTCCGTGAGCCGTTACCCTCTGCTGGAGATGGTGCCCGGGAGAGCAGACTGCCCAGCAGCCTGGGGCGGCGGCGGGTGCTGGCCTCCCGGACACCGTCGGTCCTTCAGAGCCATGCTCACATGCTGCTTCTCCAAGCCCCTGTCACCCTCAGAGGGCTGAATAATTGTATCTATACCTGATGTTAAAGTGCAACTTTTCCTCCCACAAACCCTTACCCCGCAAGACCCACCGGGTCACGGTCTCAGTCCCCGTCCTGCATGGGGCCCTGCATGGGGCCCTCCCCGGAGCCCGGCCCCGCCCCGCCCTGGAATCATGTTTGCTTGGTGAGTGAGTTACACGGGCATCAGTGGCTGGACATAGTGACCACATAGATATATGTTCCTGAGGGGGTTTTTTTGGTAATTTGAGGGTTTGGTGCTTTGTTTCGAAACTGGGTTCCTTTATAGAAAAATTTGCCTTGAATTCATCTGGAGCAGTGATTTCCAACCCTTTTTCATCTCATGGCACACATGAACTAATCACTAAAATTCTGCAGCACACCAAAAAATATAATTTTTGCCAATCTGACCAAATAAAATAGGTATAATTCTTATTCATTCACACCGGACGGCTGTTGTTGTGCGGGCTGTTGTCGTTTCTGTACTTGACAGGCTGAGGGGAATGAGGTCAGTGCCCCAGACTGCACAGTCGGCTGTGGGGTGGTTTCAGAGTTCTTCCGGCACACCAGTGTGCCGCGGCACACTTGTTGAAAGTCACTGATCTGCAGTAACAAATAAGTGCTACTTAGCTGTTTTGTGAGTTCAGCTTCTTGTGTGGATATAATTTTTCTGTATAGAATTTGTGCACTGGAGATTTGGGGGGGGGGTGCCCTGCAGTGCTTTTAGGGTGATTGTGAACATCTTCCGTGGGAATGCGTGGAGTTGAGTTAGCGGTGCTTTCTGCAGCTCAGCCCTGGTTCCTCTCATCTGCTCGCTCCGGACCCTTCTCTCTTTGTCCTGTGCTTCCTCCTGCTTTTCCAAGTACCTCTCGCCGCCTCCTAGTGGTTTCAGCCTGCGTGCTGGTAGCAACAGATACCACAGCTGCCCCCTGTTACCTTCAGGGTCAAGGATGCAGACCCTCCGTGCTCTGAGTGTGTGTTGCCCTGGCTGTAGAAAACCTGAGGGTGTCCCCCGAAGAACGGTTCCTGGACCCTCTGAGACCGTGGAAGCAGCTCAGTGGGGCATCTGCCTTCCCGCCCCTCGCCACTGAAGCCGCCTCATTCCTCCATTTCGTCAGCTTCCATCGGGTCGCGCTTGCCACAGACAGGGCCGGGTGATGGGCTCGAGATGAATTCATCAGTGGCTCATGGTTCCCAGTAGGGTAGCCGGTTTACAGGCCAGAGTAGTTCCTTCCGAACCTGCCTTCAGAGCCTTTAGTGTGCACAGAGAATCTCCGGCTGCCCTGTGCGCGTTGGAGCCAGGGACAGTGATTCTGTGCAGTTGCTGGTAGGAAGCAAGAGCCAGAGCTGCTGGACACACGTCCCGAACGTCACCCTTCAGGTTGTCTTAGTCCGACAGAATGGTTTATTGGGAGAGTCGCTCTGCCGGGAAAACCACCAGGAGATGTGTCATAACGTCTTGTCCTAGGTCTTTCTGTTAATCCAGTAATCTGAATAATTAAGTCTTCATTCAGCAGATAATTATTGAACATCTGCTGTAGGCCACGCTGAAAAGTTCTAAAGAGAGCGAAAATGTGATCCCAGCTCCCCAACAGCGTAACTCGGCAGTCGGAAATGAGGCGGATAAATCAGCCGTTGTAGCAGGGTGTGGGGGAGCGAGTTCAGCACAGGGCGATGCCTCGGGCTCTGTAGGAACAAGGAAGGCGGTGACCTGAATTAGCCTGACCGGCCAAGGAAGGCTTCCCAAAGCCTCACAGTTCCTAGCATACAGGCAGGGGTCCATACATAGTCCAAGGAATCACTAGTTGCTGACCAGGGGGGCAAGTTGGGGGAGGGTGTCCCAGGTGTCTGGCGTGAATGCCAGAGAGATCACTGGCGGCTCTGCTGATTGGGGAAGGCCCGCATGAGAAGAAGCAAGGGAGCTAGAAGTGAGGGCAGCCTGAGTTAAGGAGGTGGTCACAGCCCTGGAGAGGGGAGGTGTTCGGAGTAGAGGGCTTGGTGATTGATTGGCCCAGGTGGGGACAGCATGAAAGAGAGGGAGGAGACCCTTCTTCTGTGTCAGCCTTCCAGCGCACCCCCCTGTTTCCGGCTGTCTCTGGGTTCTAGTGGAGAACCGGACTTCTGCGTGACCCCCTGCAGGTCACGGCTTCCTCAGCCCTGCTGCGTAACTGCCACTCCTGCATCCATATTCCATCATCTGAAACGTAGTCATGTTTCGTCCAGATTGTTATTATTACAAACGGCTTCTCTCAGTCCCAGTGCTCCCCTTCCCCTGCAGAAAGGGTAAGGGAATTTTGTTTTTCTTTTTAAAAAGCACAAACTCACAGAATGGAGATTAAGTGCCTACTTACATACTGAGACTCCAGCCTTCTTCCTCCCATTCCTCTACCCAGAACACTAGCAGCCAGGGGCGTGCCCTCCAGGAAGGCATTTAAAAGATTCTTCCCTGGTGAGTGTGACCTGCCCGAGAGAAAAGAGCTAAAGACTCTGACTTTGGGGAAGCGCTCATCCGGGTCGTCCTGGGCGATGAGCGCATGCACAGAGCTCCATCAGCTCTGTGGTGCCGTCCAGCTCCGTGCCCACAGCCGGGGAGGCTCAGGCCCCGGGAGAAACTGACCTACCGAGTGTGAGAAACAGAGATGGAAAGGAACAGTGAAAAGCAACTTGAATCAGGCAAACAGCAGAGAGAAGAATAGTCAAAAATACTGTCGTCGGTAGGCTTGAAATGAGGAGGGAATACTATTTTAAAAAACAACATTCATAGAACAAAAAAATTATAGATTTAAATACATAATAGGGAAACTGAAAAATCAGGAGAGTTGAAAGCTGAAGAAGCCTCCCAGAAAGCAGAGCAGAAACACAAGTGGAGTGTGGGAGAGGAGGTGAGAGGGTCGGTTCAGGACATCGCACCTGGGAGTGGTAGCAGTGCTGGAAAGAGAAAATGGGAGAGAATCAGCGAAATGATTCAAGAAAAATTTTCAGAACTGAAGGACATGATTTCCAGATGGAAAGGGCCCAGTAAACACCCAACACAATGGTTGAAAGTAGACCCACACCAAGGCACATTATTGTCAAATGTGGGAACATGGGGTCATATGCTTCCAGATAAGTCTCTCATGAATGTATGGGCCTACCCTCTCTCGTTCAACTGATTTATTCCATGAATTTATGCCTCTTCCTTCCCCTGCTGTCATTGTATTGGGCATCGGGAGGGAGAGGAAATAGATGTGTAAAATCGTGTGGCACATTGAACCAGAAACCCACAGCACTGTGAAACTCCACTGAAATGTCAGTTGCTGTCAATGCAGACTCAGCGCCCTCGCCCATCCAGCCTGCCGCGTGTCGGGTTAATCATTCTCTTCCCCATCCCCATGTGTGTGTCTTTTCCTCCTCAGTCCAAACAGAATCTGGCTGTACCAACATAGTGTCTGCAGCCCCCTGTCAGACGGAGCCCCAGCAGTACGAAGTGCAGTTTGGACGACTGCGGAATTTCCTCACCGGTGAGTCCGCAGCGCTAGGAACCTTATCTTGTTAAGAATGAGTAATGCAGATTTCCCGCAGAACCTGTTATATTCCAGGTGTTTCTTTGGGTACTAGAGATTCAAAGGTCGTTTAACTCAGTTCTTGCCTCAGACTTACGGTTTGTGGGAATTTTGGATAGAGTCCAATCACAAGGTTGAAATTTGCAAGGGCTAGGGCTCTGGGCGTTTCATTCACTGCCTTGCCCATGGCCCTCACAGTGACTGGCTTGTGTTGAGTAAGTGACAGCTAAATCAGCCATGCAGAGAAGCATGTTTAAATGCAACATGTTTGAAATGTACACTGATGTCTCTAATAATACAGAACGTATCGCAATGGCCTTTCCCCTTATCTCCACAAGTGCAAGACAATAGTCTTCGTGACCCAGCAAGACAAAACAATTAGAAGTTGTCATTTGGATCAGCTTGCGGGTGGTGTCATGGCCACTGGAACACATGGTCAGTAGACGGGAGTTCTAATCAGTTCTCCCGATCACCAATCACCGTGTGACTTTTTAAATTAATCACTCTTTATTTAAATGGAGTCACTCAGCCTCTCTGGGGCCTCTGCTTCTTCATATGTGACATGAAGAAGGCACTTGAAAGGGGAAACCAGCTGATTCCGTCCAGTCCTGAAATGACTGATTATAACTTTTATCTTGGGAAGATGGTTGCAGTGAAAGAGACCATGTCAATTCTAGTTACCAGTCAAAATCTGTTGTCGAGTACTTTCTTTATAGAAAACAACTCGAGGTGTAAGAAATACAAAACATTCTCCACCCTCAAAGGACCAAGAGTAATGAATGTGTATTGGTTAGTGGGAAATTATAGTTAAAATACTTTGAGTTGTTTTATTTTTATTTCCTTATTTGAGTAATCCTTATATTACTCGATATATAGTAATTTTTTACTATATTACTCAATCCTTATATTACTCAAATATAGTAATTTTTAATGGTGAAGATGTATTTAAAGTGTCAGTATGTAAACCAAAATAATATACCTATTTTACACCTGCTTAGAGTTGTCCTAACTTTACGTGACCCTCATTAACAGTCGGTATTTTAAAGGCAAGAGTCCACTTTTCCTGTGTTCTGTGGTTGAGGGAAATGGCCAAAATGTTACAGGAAATAAAGTGCAAAATAAAACCCTAGAGAGGGTTATCTTACTGATCTCACAGTTGTTAAGTGATGAACTCATAAGTAAAGACTAGACTGTTACAAAAATGAAAAAATCATAGAGATTAAGGGTTTAATAAAGACGAGTCTATTATGTTTAACTGGAAAGAAGGAAATTCCATTCAGATCCTCATATCATATGAATATTAAATATCTCAGAACAGTGGTCAGCTGCTTTCCATCTCCACTAAGGATAAAAAAAAGAAAAATTGAATTTATAAGAAGGATTTCATTCAGAGGTAAGCAAGAACTTGAAAATAATTAGTTATTTTTAATCATTGACATTGGTTTTTAAAGCTTTAAGCAGTTTTTAAATTTTTAAATCCGTTTTTAGAGAGCTGATTTTCTGGGTTTTTAAAAAATGATTACTGCATCTCCATGATGGATTTCTCTCCCCATTCTGCTGGTGGGAAGCTGGCTGAGGAGGAAGGAAGCTTAACGCAGCCTGGCCCCATCAGCCCTTCTCTCCATTCATCCAGCCTGTGTTCATGTTTGTGCCGACTGCTTGCCAGGCTAGATACTGCAGTAAAGTGTATTGATCACTAGTGTGATTTATCCTGACGCAAGGTTTTCTGTTCATATTTACCTCTTCTGGGCTCTTGATGATTTTCTTAAGTATTTGCCAGAGCACCTAAAGGGGAGCCATCTACCCCTTGGATCCGATAGCGCGGTGTTTTTCCTGACACGTGACCCCTTCTTTGTCCTTGTCTCTGTGTCCCTTGCCCGGAACTTGACATTCCAGTATGTTACAGTGTGGGCCTTTTTCTCTGCAGTTTCATGTCTTGTTTAAAAACTGAGAAAGCTGTCTGTTCTAGTCTCGATAATTTGATTTTTTAATCCATTGGTCACAGAGTATTTGGAAGGGGTGAATATATGTTTTTCCTTACAAACTGCTTTGCCTGGAACATTTTTCTCTACCTTCAGGTCTCTGAAGAGCAGTCAGCCAAATCAAATGAGCAGGTATTTCCTGACACCGAGATAAGACATAACGTGTAGTCACTCGTCCAAGTGGGACGCTGACCCTAGTATAAGAAGTCTAAAAGTAAACGCTTTAAATCAAATTTAAGTTTGAACACAGAAGTGCTTTCCCAGACCAGTGTGAAATCACTCGCTGAATGTTGCACATAGAGAAGTCGCATTCGAGGGAAAGGAGGAGCTGATGTAGACGCAGGAAGTCAGAGAAGGCCTCCCTGAGGAGGAGGGGAGGTTTGAGTTGGCGCTTGGAAAATGGGCTGGATTTCTGTAAACTGTGGAAGAAGAGGAGTGGGAGGACACGGGCACCTGGTAAGACATGAGCACAAGGGTCAGATGGCAGAGGTGGCCTTCTCTGTGCAGGGACAGTGAGGGATTCGGCTTTGCGGAGAAAGGACCGTTCAGCCTGGAGATAAAGTCAGACACACGAGTCCGAACCTCATCCTGCACGCTGGAGACGACCGTGGGCGTGGCTATTCGTCTGAACGCAGTTTGGGGTGTTGGGGGGCGGTACTAAGAAGCCAGCCTGGACTCCACTGCAGTGCTTAAGCAGTGCGGTGAATAAGGAGCAGAACCCGACAGTGTTGTGGGAATGGAAAGCCGGTCTTGATTTCATATTTAAACTCACCGAGGTAAGACTCTCCCAGCAGTAAAGGAGGAAGGAGAGCTGAGCCTGCTTCAGGCTCCGTTGCTGGGAGCGGAAGCACATAGAACAGAAGTAAGACCCTGGCTCCTGGGAGGTGGGCGCACACTCAGTGCTCATTCCTGAGAGTGCAAAGGAGCCCAAAAGTGGAGAGGTGGAGTCAGGGAAGGTGAGTGGTCAAGCCAGGTGCTGCGGTAGGTGTTAGACCAAAGGACAAGGACGCCGTGGTCAGTGAGGTGCAACCCTGCAGGGAAGCAAAGGAGAAAGAAGCCGGATGAGCTCCGTTTTGTTTGAGTTGGTGTCCTTTTCGCCAGGAACCTCTGCGAACTCTATGAGAAACTCCATTTTCCTCATGTTTACCAGCAGCAGAGTAGAGTGCAACGTAGACATTCGTTACGTAATTCAGTGTCTAGATGGATGGATGGGAGAAAAGGCACACTTTTCAGAGGATTGTTACTTTGTAATTAGAAAAAACACATACTTGAAGCCAGAGTCCAAATGAGAGTTAAGACTCAATGTGTTTCACTTTGCTCCACGTATAGAATAAGTTGGTTAAAATTTATTTTATACCTAATATGCTGTTCTCTTCACACAAGAGAGAAAACTTAAGCAGTTTTGAAACTACAAGCTGAAACAGCAGTGAATTTCAGTAAGTTTTAAAGCAGTGCACCCCTGTCTCTTGATGGCTAGGTGTTTTCCCTAAACTTCAGTGTTAGAACCGCTCAAGGAGTAGAGGTGGGAGGAGCCAGACGATCAGGTCCAAGTGCTTTTATTGGCTGGTTGAGCCACTGCAGCCCCGAGGGAGGCAAGAATGGGCTTTTTCCAGGAAAAGTGCCTTTGAGGTTGGGGAATAAGGGAGGGGTTAGTCTGTTGTTCTTCTTCTGGACTGTTGCCTCAGGGTTTCAGGATGTGAGTCAGGACCTTGGGTGGTACAGGGCGGGTTCCCAGGTGCAGAGGGTTCATCTGACCACTGGCCGTTGTGGCTGGCACCAGACTGTGCAAGATGGGAGAGTTTTGATGAAGTCGAGAGCCATCAGAGTCGAGACAACTGCATTCCGGCGGGTCGGAAAAGCTGGCTTAACCCTTTCATTCACCAAATTAAATGCCTTTCACTTGGAAAATAAGCCTAAACTCAGATTTTAAAGAGTTGAAAACAATCTTTCAACCCAATAGAATATATAGGAAGTCTAATTGGTAAGCATGGAGTCTTTATTTTTTAATCAGTATTTGGGAAAGAAATTTTTCCACGGCCTTCAAAAAACTACAGTGTTTAAAGAAGTATCAAAAGGTGTATTAGACAGTATTCTCCAGAAAAATAGAAAGATTTATTTTAGGGAATTGGCTCGGGATTGTTCAGTTTAGCAGTTCCAGATCAGCAGGCCAGAGACCTGTGAGGAGTTGCAGTTCAAATCCAAGGGCAAGGGAACAGTGGGGGTGGCCAGATGCCCTCTTCCAAGGAGGTCAGCCTTTGTTCTATCAAGGCCTCCAACTGGTTGGAGAGGCCCCATTCACAGTACGATGGAGGGTAATCTGCTGTACTCAAAGACTGCTCATTTAAATGTTAATCTCATCTAAAAAACTCCTTCACAGAAACATCTAGAATAATGTTTGACCAAGGATCTGGGCATGCTGGTTCAGCCATGCTGACACAGAAAATTGACCATCACGAGGCCACTGCCCCCCCCACCACCGACCCCGACCCTGACCCCATCAGCTTTGCACCCATGTCCATCTCTTAAAGTAAAGACAACAAGCAAGGCTGTGATGTCGCCTAATGTAATGCAGCTCTCCTGAGCGCACTAGCCCCTTCCCCAGAAGAGGCAGCAGAGTTCTTGGGTGGTGCTCACTCTTCTCCTGATACCCCCTTAAATACCGCATGTGAAGTTAACAATACTGAAATACTACAATATAAAGGCAATATAACTTATGTTACATGATAAGGAGAGCAGAAAGTAAAGATATTTGGATATACACAAAAACACATTCATAATAAAATAAGGAGGCACACCCATGACAATTACAGTCCTCATCTCTGTAACTGGTCACATGGTCTAGCTAGTATTTATAACTACCTTCTACTCTCCATTCTGTATTCCCTTTGCCCTCAGTAAGCACCTGAGCTGGTCCTAGTTCTTTACCTGGTTGGGAAGGGTCTGGGCCATTACTAGTCCTGCCTGGATTGGATTGTTGTAGTGTCCATTGACCTGACCCACAGGGCATGGTAACGCTAAGAAACCCCCTAGGCATCTCCTGTGTCCTAGACTCACCCCTCCTTGCCTCTGTTGTGGAATGGCCATCCAGCTCCCCCTTGGTGGTCAGGAGCGGTCACCCAGCCAGCACAGCAACCCCTCCTTTGCCTGTTGAGTCAGATGCATCAGGAGCCCAAAGTGGCCAGGTGACAGTCTTAACTTGCAGTTCAGTTGAATCATTGTTGAAGCTCACCTTCTCAATATGTATTTAAGTAGGGACACTTTTATTCTAGAATGCCTATATTTTACAATTCACCTGCGATAAAATAGGGTATTAGGCAGAGATAGCAGGCTGGTATCATTTATCAAATTAGGGAGCAAGATTCCCGAATGCAGTGTTCCTAAATCTTCAGCAAAGCATGGATTTCTTTGCATGAAAAAAATACTAGCAGAAGTGCTAATGTTTACTGTATTTCTGTGTGAAACCCAAACTCTTACAAATAAAGTATAAGCAAAACCACAACAGCAGTAAAGTTCAAGTTAACAATGAGGGAGTGTGATGGATGGATTTTGCCAGAACTCACTTGCTGCCCCCTGTAGGCCTAGGGATGGTACTGGTGGCCGTGCCCTGCGGTGACCCTGCTCGCTGCCACTTGTTTAGGTGTCACATACACCCCTGTGCTTCTCTCAGCGGCCCATGACAATGAAAGCTGTACACTTTTTGGAACATGCTTTGTCACATAGTTTTATGGGCCAGATAGTTAAGGCTTACTGACGGGAAAATGTCGGGTTTGTAACTGATCGCTGCAAAAGAGAAGTTTTACTTTTAACCACCAAAATCAAAAGGAAGACACTTACAGGTATGAGGCAGTTGTGAATGAACATTGTCGTCTTAGCGTTAGGACGCGCCAGCCCGGGTAGCCAGACATGTTCATGAACCCACTGAAATAAGTACTTTAATATCTGACATTCCAGTTGGTGATGGAGGCCAAAAGTGATCGCAAAACAAAACAGAGCACTAAAATTTTATGTCAATACTTACTTGCTAAATGGCCATCCATATAATTCTGAATATATTTGTGGCTCATTGTTTTTTAAATTACCCAGTGAAAAAGTTTCTGTGAAGAGCTCATAGTCTCCCAGGATATGTCCGCAGGCCTTCGGAGGTCTGAGGTGAGACACACTGATGGGACGAGCACCAACCCTTGAAGTTCCAGGGGAGGCTACTGAACCATTGTGAGAACTTAGGCAAGCCTCTCTGGGCATCGCACTCCCGATTCGTGGCCAATGTCACCACCAAGTTTGCTGGACTTCGGAGCCCATGCTGTTCCCCCTTCAGTCAGAAGGCTTGGACTTTTGAGTCTCCAGAACTCTCTGTCGGGCTTTCATTTCGGTCATTAGCCTCAGAAAGGAGGATCCTGACCAGAAAGCATTGCGTAGTGGTGGGCTCCCCCGGGGGCAGGGGAGGTCACGTTATTCTCTGAGACTACACTGATGATAAAGCCCTCGCTTTTTTTCATTGTAGATTCTGATTCCCAGCATAGCCACGAAGTGATGCCTCTCCTCTATCCTCTCTTTGTCTACCTCCATCTCAACCTGGTCCAGAACAGCCCGAAGAGCACAGTGGAAAGCTTTTACAGTCGCTTCCATGGGATGTTTCTGCAGAACGCTAGCCAGAAGGATGTCATCGAGCAGCTCCAGACCACTCAGACCATCCAGGACATCTTGTCCAACTTCAAGCTTCGAGCATTCCTAGATCATAAGTACGTGGTCCGTCTCCAGGAAGACAGCTACAACTACCTTATCCGCTACCTCCAAAGTGACAACAACGCCGCCCTGTGCAGAGTCCTCACCTTGCACATCCATCTGGACGTGCAGCCTGCCAAGAGAACAGATTACCAACTCTACGCCAGCGGCGGCTCCTCACGAAGTGAGGGCAACGGCTTAGAGCCCACCGACATGCCCGCCCCGATTCTGCAGAACGAGGCTGCCCTGGAGGTCCTGCAGGAGAGCATCAAGCGCGTCAAGGACGGCCCTCCCTCCCTCACCACCATCTGTTTCTATGCCTTCTATAACACGGAGCAGCTGCTGAACACCGCAGAGATCTCCCCAGACAGCAAGCTGCTGGCTGCGGGGTTTGACAACTCCTGTATAAAACTGTGGAGTTTACGATCCAAGAAGCTGAAATCAGAACCCCATCAAGTAGACGTGTCCCGCATCCACCTGGCCTGTGACATTCTGGAAGAGGAGGTATGAATATCCGTTTTTCTTCCCTACCTCTGCCCTGCTGATTTGCTTAGAATATTCTTTCCAAACTTGACTGGTCTGATGGAGAATGGGTGTCTTTATTTCCCTCATCCTCCAGCTAAAGCCAAACTAATGCCCTGTAACCTATAGCCATTGAATTCCTGCCCGTGCCTAGCATCGGAAAAGAGGAAAACTCTTTTTAGCAACATAACTGAATGTTACTAATGAATGGTCAGAACTGATTACTCTCTGAAATGTGGATAACATGGCTAAGCCTAATTGAAGGCCTTTAGCCAATATTGAGATTTACAGTAAGGGCGTGGGCATGTGGCATTTGTGCAAATGTACACGGTCACAAGTGAATGCATTTTAAATGGTGATAAATAGTGTGCTGTTTTCCAGTCTCATCAACAGTGAGCAGGAACCCGGGCTCCTGTGCTCCCACCACCCCCCGGGGCTGTCAGCCTTCCCCGGGCCATGTGATGAGCCCTCGGCTTCACGGGCCCAGGCGGTTCCGAACCCCACTCTGAAAGGGGCCCAGCAAGTATAGGTGACATTTCACCCATCCCTCAGCGTAACGGCCCTGTTCGCTCTGTGTGGGGCTGGTCATTGAAAGCGGTGGCCGAGTGGCCTGAGTTTGGGGCCCCTAAGAATCGCTGCCTTAGGGGTGGGCGCAGGGAGATAGGAGTTGAACCTCGAGGAGTTCACTTTTCCCTGAGAGTGGCCCACGCAAGCCGAGGGCTGGAATATTCTTGTCACGTCACTGCTGAAATTCTTTGCTTGGGGTTGAAAAATTAAGGATTTCTTGTTTTTAAAATTGTTGGAGTTAATTTGCAGTTGCTGGTAGGATACTAAGAATATTGCGTGCACAGATTAAACTCTTTTTTCCAATTCCTGTTTTCTTAGTCACCTTCCAATTAGTCGTAATATCCTTTGAAATTTTGTTTCCTACAACTGAGACAGTATAATTAGAGGAGTTTGTTATGAGGAATAAAGAGTCTAAATTCTAATGTACAAACTTTGGTTTCTAGGATTTTATAGTAGTACTCTCTAAAATCTTTTTTTTTTTAATTGCACATGTATTGAATTATTGGATTTCTCTTTTCCTTGGAGACAGTTCTAGCCTCTTGGGGGCTCTTCACGTGCAACTGAGGACTACTGTCCTAATTTACTTACGTTTCTCTGTAAATACAGAAGTTGTATTTCTACTGGCTTATTAGTTTGGATGATACTGAATTAGGGAATATTCTAGGCATTAAAAATTAATATAAAGAAAGATAGCAAAGGTAGATATAAAGACAGAAAGAGCATTAGACTAAAATAAAAAATTTTTGAGATTCTCCCCTGGTTCTGTGACTTGTTCTATAAAGGCTTCCAGATATCAAAGGGCATGTATTTGATGATCTGGAAGTGAAGAATGTAGTGAATTCCAGGAAGAAATTAATTATGACTGGCGTTGGGAGGGGTAACACGGGAAGCACCATGGTGCCACTCTCTATTCAGGAGAGTATGGTGGCCCAACTTAGGGCAGTGATGGTGGACAGAAACACGGTGGATGGGTTAGACGAGAGCTCAGCCCAGGGCTAATGGCAGGGCTGTGGCAAAGGAGGGGTCCACGGGCGACACCGGTGTCTCGGGATTGAACAGCTGAGCGCCTGGTGTGAGGTGCCACCCACCTCGAAGAGCACACAGGACATCAGAGCAGCAGGTAGTTGCTTTAAGTATCTTTCTGGTGTATTCATCCTTATCCGTACTGAAAGTAGTGAAGACTCTAGCCTCTGCTTTCCTTAAGAACAGATTTTTTTCTTAAACTTTAGAACTAAAGTTGAGCTTCCCTGTTCTGTTTTTGAGGGGTTTCCTGCCTGTGATTTCTGCACCCCCCCCCACCCATTTTGTCACAGCAGTTTGGGGAGGTTTTCTTTTTCCTTTCTGTCGAGAAGCATTTTATAGCAAAGCAAGGTATAAATTAGTTCTGTTAGTTGGGTTTTATTGTTTCTTCCGTGAGAATTTGGACGACTTTTCTCCTCGAAGAATTCACCATTAAAATCAGGGCTTTTAATGCAGAGTCCACAAACTCACGTACCTATGGGAGCCAAGCAGGTAAAAGCAGATGGTGAAACCACCTGCACCAAGGAGATGGCAGGAAGGAAGAGCACCGTGCAAAGCAAATTAAAAAGCCAGTTTGCAGTTGCTGCTCTAACCTTTGTGAAGCAATAACTGTTGCACAAATCAGCGGGTACAACATTTTAACAGTGGGCATTTAAAACAGTGATCAGACCCAGGAATTCCATTTCTAGGTATATAACCAAGAAAATTGAAACCGTATGTCCACACAAAAACTTGTACACAAGCACTCTTAGAGGCATTATTCGTAACAGCCAAAACATGGAAGCAGCCCAAATGCCCATCAGCCATTAACGGGAAAACAGATACTCCATACAATGGCATAGTATTCAGCCATGAAAAGGAGTGGAGACACGTGATACGTCACAATGCTGTCACGTGGATGAGCCTTGTAATCATTATGCTGGGAGAAGATGCAGTCCCAAAGACCCACACGTTGCAGGGTTCCACTTGCAGGGAACATGCAGAGCAGGCACGTCCGCAGACACAGGACGTAGGCCGGTTCTGGTCAGGGGCGGGGACCGTGCATTGGGAGGGGACCGCTCCCTGGACGGTCTCTGCTGGGGGTGACGACAGCCTTCTGTGCCCAGACGGTGGCGGGAGTCTCGCAGCTCTGTGAACACTTCAAGAGAGTGAATTTAATCATGTGACTTCTAACTCAGTTTTTTAAAAGAATCAAACAGTAACCAAAAGGTCTATGGAAGCACAAAAATTCTGTTACTTTTGCCAAATGAAGCTGGGTTTACAGCACCGCCATATAGCTTCTGTTACCTGCGCTTCAAAGATGGTCTAGGTTCACCTCTGAAAAGCTGTGACGTGGCAGAGCAGTGCCCCTCCCCCCGGGACCCATAGCCCCTCTGCAGACACTCAGAGAACCAGCGGGGCCTGCACTCCAGCCTTGACACGAAGTGCAGCTGGGAGCGAGATCCAGCGCTCACCGCCGCTGGTTGGGGGCCGAGTGTTTTTAGTGCGTGAGCAACGTGGCAACACCACCGGCCTTTGCTCTCCTCTTCAGTTACTTGCACACAGCTTACCCCCGCCCCACTGCCAGTCCCCTGCCCCCTCGGCCCAACAGCACGACACCTGTGTGCGGTGGCGCGCCGTTCTTTCCCCGTTCCGGTGATCTTCAAGTCGGACAGTCGAGAACTCTGTGTTGTCAGCAATACTCCGGTCTGTACTTTATATATAAAGCCGTCGCCTAGAGGTGTGCTGGCCCGTGGGATTACAGTGTGGGCCATACATGTAATTTAAAGTTTTCAGTAGCCACATTAAAACAGTAAAAAGAAATAGTCAAAATTAATTTTAATAATGTATTTTATTTAATCTAGCATGGCAAAAATATGATCACTTAACATGTAAGCAGTATTCAAAACATCATGAAACCTGGTACTTTCTCCTTTTTTGCCTTAAGTCTTGGAAATCGGGTGTGTGTTTCACACCTAGAGTCACGTCCATTCACGCTGGCTATGGTCACCATGTCTGACCGAGACCAGGCTGCTGTGGTCTCTCACACAGACGCAGCAGCTCGCCTGCTTCCGAGTCTTCGCCCACTCCCAGACCCAGGCACCTTGGTTTCCTTCCGTTCCACTGGCCACTGACGGGAGGACAGCCCAAGGCTAAACCCCAGGCCACCCCCTCCCGGTACTCGTGATCTGGGACCCACCGGAGTGCTGCTGAGGCACCTGGAGCACCCTGGTCCGGGAGCAGGCACCCACCGCTAGTCTGAGGTTTTGGGGACTGCGTGGTGTCAAGCGTGGTTACGGCACGGGGGCGTGTCAGACCACAGAGATCTGTTCACTTCTCTGTTTTTTTCTACTTCAGGCACGTTTTATAATGGGCATTTTACAGTTTATTATCACACGATACACTTTACATATTAAAAATTCTGATTCTGGATGCACGCCCGTTCACTGTGAAGGGTTCGGTGAGGTGCAGGGAGTTTGGGGTGCAGCCCCGTTAGGTGAGAGGCAGGAGGGAGAATCTGGGGGCTGGGCATGTGTGCATCAGCGCTGGCTCAGGGTTTCAGCTGGCCTGTGCCGAGGAGGGCGGCCCTGGCGGGGCCACTGAGTTGAGCCACAGAAGAAAACTCGGCTGGCTATTTTAAGCTGCAGTGCTGGCAGAGAGCTGACAGCCAGCAGGGACGTTCTGGTGTCCCCATTTCTCGGTCTAGAGAGTCAACTAAGCACCTTTCCATGGGCTGGTGACAACAGTCATCAAGACCCATGGGGCCCTGGCCAGGTGGCTGAGTTGGTAGTAGGAGCGTCATCCCGCTGCACCAGGATTGTGGGTTCAATCCCCAGTCTGGGCATGTGCAGGAATCAACCAGTGAATGCATAAATAAGTGAAACAGCTACTCAATGTTTCTCTTTCTCTCTCAAAATCAGTGAGTGCATTTTTTTTTAATTCCTTTAAAAAAGAAAACACCCTTGGGGAGGGCCAGCTTGACTCCTTGAGTCCTGGTGCACCCTCCCCAGCTCCGAGCGTGCCCTTTAGGTCCCCACTAAGGGGGCAAGGGTCGCTGCATAACCTCCGGCTCCACACGAAGACTGTTCAGGCCTCAGAGACAGTAGGTACGTGCCCTTGGCTCCACCGTAACCTTTCAGAGGAGCTTTGTGCAATCCACCCAGCGTCGTTCTTTGCTCCCACAGTTCCTAATAAACTTTCTGAGGTACGGCAATGAGTCATTCTTGAAATTTTAAAGTGTGTTGTTGTAACCTCTTTGGAAGGGAAAATTATTAATATTCTTGGTTAACACTCAATAGAACCTTAAGCTCCCAAATGCTTATGTATTTTTAAAGTTGAGTGTCTGGAATAACCATTTTGAATATTCATGGACACCCATGTTTATTTTTCTTAACTTTCTCTCAAATACGTACACATTGGAGGTGTTTGTTTTATTTGGAATTTAATAGTTTTCAAACAGGAGTTAAAAGGATGCCATTTTCCTAGACAAGAACCTAAAGCTCACAAAGATAGTTATTTCTAAGCCAACAAAGCCCATTGATTTGAGAATCATCATCTTTCCCCTCATTCTTCCAGTGTTTAATGAACACCCGTTTTAACCTAAGAATTCCAGGCGGGAGACAGCCGTAGCTTTAAGGAGCTGGCCTGCGCGAGGATGAGGGGAAGGTGGGCTTGGGGCACAGAGAGTGTCCTTGTGGGGCGGAGGGTGAGGACGGGGCCTCGCAGTCCCTGTCCCGTGGGCAGCTGTCTCCTCTTCTGTCCCCACACCCAGGGATCGTTTCCAAGAGTCACATGAGTCACTTGGCTTTAAATCGGCTCTGAATCCAGCCTTGTTTTGTTACCTTGGGGAAATGTTTGAGACCCTCCAGAAAGTCATGGTTTTGTTTCCCTTTGGACGCCAACAGTTTATGCCTGGCCACGGGCGGGAGTGTATTCACTGACACCCGCACCTCTCTGGCTTTCTCTTCTGGTGTGTGCGGGGTGTGTTTTGGCTGCACTCCCACCGTGGCTCCGCACGAATCATGAACCGCAACCACGTCGGCCTTCCCCCTCGACCCCAGGCCGGGGGGCAGTCAGCATGCCCGGACCTGTCCTCGTGGACCCGATGCGGGGGGCAGTGTGGCTTACAAAGCAGCTAGCCCTGACCAGCCCATAGAACAAAAGAATCTACGAACTGAACATAAATGCAAAAGCCAGTCGTTTCGAGTGGCAGACACCAGAATTAACTACGCAAGTTACCACAGGGTGGCTCCCTTTTAGCCAGCTTTTGGGAGCTGCAATCCTCCAGCTAAGAGTAAGATCCACAGTCTTTACTGTATCTTTTAATTTGATGTAGTCTTGGCCCCCACGTGAATTTAAGGAAAGCCGTTTGTAAGCTGCGAGGGACTTTTTTTTTTTTTTCCAGTTACGCACTTACGAGCCTTAGGTTTCCTGGGGTCGCCCTTAAGGAGAAGGCCACTGTCATTTACTGGGTGGATGCTATTTCCCACGCACTGCCTCCCCGCCCCCCAGAGGTTTTGTTCTCCACGCAGCCCACTAAACCTTTTCTGTGTGTCTCTCTTGCACGCCCGCCCGGCGCCCCCAGGATGACGAGGACGACGCGGCCGGCGCGGAGATGAAGGTCCTGCGGGGGCACTGCGGGCCGGTGTACAGCACGAGGTTCCTCGCGGACAGCTCAGGGTTGCTCTCCTGCTCCGAAGACATGTCCATTCGGTACTGGGACCTCGGGAGCTTCACCAACACTGTGTTGTACCAGGGGCACGCCTACCCGGTGTGGGACCTGGACATCAGCCCGTTCAGCCTGTACTTCGCCAGCGGGTCCCACGACCGCACCGCAAGGCTGTGGTCGTTCGATCGGACGTACCCGCTGAGAATATACGCAGGCCACCTGGCCGACGTGGACTGCGTCAAATTCCACCCTAATTCGAACTACTTGGCCACGGGCTCCACCGACAAGACCGTCCGGCTGTGGAGCGCCCAGCAGGGGAACTCGGTGAGGCTCTTCACGGGCCACCGCGGCCCTGTGCTCTCCCTCGCCTTTTCGCCCAACGGTAAGTACTTGGCGTCGGCCGGGGAGGACCAGCGGCTGAAGCTATGGGACTTGGCCTCTGGGACCCTTTACAAAGAACTGAGAGGCCACACGGACAATATCACCAGCCTCACCTTCAGCCCGGACAGCAGCCTGATCGCCTCCGCGTCCATGGACAACTCGGTGCGCGTCTGGGACATCAGGAACACCTACTGCAGCGCGGCGGCCGACGGCTCCTCCGGCGAGCTCGTGGGCGTGTACACCGGGCAGATGAGCAACGTGCTGAGTGTGCAGTTCATGGCCTGCAACCTCCTCCTGGTGACTGGAATCACACAAGAAAATCAGGAACATTGATTTTTGGGTTTTTTTACCTTCATTGTGACGGACTCGGGCAGCAGCGGCGTCGAGGGCCTCCAGATTGTAAGTCTTACGCTCGAATCACTGACTGACTGTGAAAGACCCCCCTTCTCTCCCCCTTCCCCTGTGCAGACATCCTGAGCACGCCACCCTTCAGTCAGTCCCCCAAATGTCAAAGGACTGGGGGGAGGACGGATGGCGATCAGCGGACCTGAGATCAAGAATGAGACGCTCTGGAGGTCGGACGGCAAGCTCTTCCAAAGATGCCGCTGTGTCCCGGCGCCAGCACCTCTGTGTCCGTCTCGCTTTCCCCTCTGAAACTGCGATGCTGATGCTGCTGCCGCCGCGGCCGGCTGCCACGCGTGATCCCAGGACGGTCGCAGAGGGCTCTCGGGCGGAGCGCTGCCGCGGGGTCGCGTGCCCTCAGCCGCCGGGCGGAAGGGGATCCCCACTGATGCAGGGGTGCAGGGGCGGGGACGAGGCACGGAGGCCAGGATCGCCCTGGAAAAGGTCTTTCCTTTCCCGTGATTACAGAGAACAGGATTTTTTATTATTATTATAATTATAGTAATTATTATTATTATTGAGAAGAGGAAACCTAGCACTGGCAGAGTGTCTTCTCTGCTCCCACCTTTCAGGTCTGACTCCTGACACTGGCTGTGATACTTGGAATTTTTGAGGTTCAGGGAATTCAGAGAATTTCGTAGCACAGTGTATCGTGAGGAAGGGACAGTCTCTTGGGGACAGAAGCCACCCCCCACCAGCGTGTTTCTAGCAGCGGGTGGGCGGGTTGATGGAGAACGCCTTGGGCTCTTGCAGGGATGGTGGAAACGAAAGATGCTCTTCATAGCTGCGCTCCTGTGAACGGTTCTCCCTGAAAGGCCATATTGTCATAAAGAAAAGAAAATAACTTGAGACGATAGGTCGCAAGGTAGAATGAGAAAATGTTGAATTTCCACATGAGCATCTATTCCGAGGTGTGGCTTTCTCAGTCTCTTTCTCCTGGAGCTCACCTGCTCCCACCTCCTGCAGTAGCAGTGTAATCAGCCCTTCGTGAAAAAAGTATAAGGACGAATGAACACATATAAAACTTGGAGGATGAAGCAAGCTCCAGTTTGTGGGGAAAGGATTAACTATTTCTGTTTTCTGAAAAGAGTTATTTTGTATTTTGTTTTCTATTAAAATGTATTTAGTTTCCAAACAAAAAGTGTTGGCATCTCATTTAAGCTGTGAGGAGAGAGAGTGCGTGGCCTGTCCCGAGGCTCCCCTTCTGGGTGACAGCCCGTCCCGTAGGCCAGACCAGCCCCCAAGGACTTGCATCCGTTCTCGCCTGCTCGTGTAGTCTGTCCCGCTGACCTTGAACCCCGACTCCTTGGGTGTTCACAGGGACTACCAGTAGCATTCAGGACCGTTTCTGCATCCAGGATTGCCGGTTGCTGACCGGGGACAACATATATTTTGCCATCTAGAGTTATTTTGTAAGATTCTATTTCCTTTTTTTTTTAATCAAATTATGACATTGCTAAGGGGCATAAGACCTGTGTTATTTAATTCAGATTATTTATTGAACAATCCCAAATAATGGACTCATTCAAAGATTTAAATGATGCCAGAATTTGTAAAATGTACTTAAATATGTAACACTCTGCAAGGACACCAGAATTATCAGGAAATTAAATAGGAAGACTCTAGAATTTTGTGCCAAAAAACTTTTTTTACTTGAGCCTAAGGTGCTAAATAATAGGAAATGTTCCTTATAGATACAAATGTGTATCTGAGACATTGTAAGAAGGATCCTTTGGCAACTTAGCCAGACAGCATCGCTTTCCACATGGTCTGCGGGAAAAGCCTAGAATTCAAATGCATTCTTCGCTATAATGAGTAGGTACTTCAGTTAGATTGCTGGTGTATTGCTAGAAATAATGAAATTTATAAATTGGACGGAGTCATTCTCAGAAGTGGAAAGATCACCGATTCGGGAGGTTTTGTGTTTGTCTTTTAATGCAGGACTTCTTTGATTAGACACAAATGTATCCGGTTGGTCAGTCTTCACATTATCAATCATGTATATACTTTGTGATTTCAATTGAAGCGCTTAATGATCTGTGTGTTTGGCCTTTTTTCTTTTTTTTACTTCTGTTGCGAGCTCATTTTAAGGTGGGGTCATGGAACTTCATAGAATGCCTGTCGCTGTGTCCCCAGTGTCTTAGGAGACACTGTGAGGGGCATGCGTGTGCGGGGGTGTCCACGGGATGCCCGGCCCTGTGGGCACCCCCCAGGTTGCTGTCTCATGCGCTTAATCTTCAGAGCATTCCTGTGGTGTGGACAGGACTGGCGATGTTACCGTTTTGTATTTGAGATACCTAAAGCTGAGAAAACCTATATTATTTATTTTTGGAATAAAGAAACTTTAGAGTATTCGGTTATTTTGAACCACAGTGATAAATCTCCTCAATGTGTGTTGGGGGGATGGACAGGGGAACAGCTGAAATTTCTTAAGACTGTCAGGCTCAGAAAATCTGACTGTAATTTTAATTTAGGAGTAGACTGGTCAAAAGAAAGAAAAATTAGGATAAAGGAAAGTAATGAAGACAGACAAAATAGGAAATTATTTCAAGTTTTTAAATTCAAAGTCCAGCTTCTAAGGATATGATTACTAGCTTTTCATTTGTTTTATTTGTGTATTAAAAATGTCTTGGTTGTATAAAAAATATTTGAGTATGTAGGCTTCTCATTTTGCTATTGCCCAGATTGGTATTTAAGTATATGGATTAAAAACTTAGTCTGTACTTCAACTTGGCTTTCAGTTGCATGTTTTAGAAGAGTGTCTATTGAATCTATGCTCAGCCCGCACCAAAAATTCATATTATCGACACCTACACAGCAGCCAGATGACTCTGAAACTGCCTCGCGTGGTAAACACAATCTTCATGGTAGAATTGAAGGAATCCAGATGTTCCTTGTCACTTGATCTATTAAAGGACCTCTCTGATACTTCCTCTGATTGTCTGAAATGGCTAAAAAGAAGCATCTTAATTATTAACTATGTGTCATGCCTGCGGACATTGTGTTAGTGGGTGGAAAGACAGTGGTAAGCAGAACTGATAACAGTCCATGGATTGAACTCATAGTTTAGAGACGGAGCAGATATTAATCAAATAATGCCATGAATATATAATTCCAAACACCAGTGAGTGCGCTCGCCACACTGGAAGCTATGGAAGAATACATCCAGGGATCTAACTCAGGTGAAGCTTTCCAAGAAGCCTCCCTGAAGCAATAACCATTGAGCTGAGCCCTGGTGGCGAACAGGAGGTAGCCAGGCAGAGCCCGGAAGGAATGGTCCCGACCCCCCTCCCCCCACCCCATGGGAAGACCCCATACACTCAGAGACGTCCGTCCGCCGGGGCTGGGCAGTGTGGCCGGGAACAGGACAGCACGACAGGGGTGTGGGTAGTGGGCAGGGCGCAGGGCGCTGACCAGAGCTGGGGTCTTACCCCAGGAGGGATGGGGGCCATTGCAAGGGGCAGGGTAGGGAGGTCATGCAGTCCAATTCCTGCCTCAATGTCGCTGGCAACGGGGCGACACTGACCCCACGCTGAGAGCCAGAGTGCCACCTCGACAGCAGATCACGCAGCAACAGTTGCGGAGCCCGGTCTGTGCTGAGCTCAGTCAGTACAGGGCTCCGCTGATGGTGGAAGCCCGCTGCTGTGTGCCCTATAGACCGGCGCCCGGGGCCGTGAGCTGAAAGCGGCCTCCAGCCGACATGGGAGGACCTGAGTCCCGCCAGCAACCAGCAACCGCAGGGATGAGCCTAGGCACAGCTGCCCCAGCCGGGCCCTCAGGTGCGACTGCAGCCCCGGCTGGCATCTCGGTGGCGGCCCCTGCTGGACCTTGAGACACAGGCGCCCAGCCAAGTCCACCCGATTTCCAACTTACACAACAAACTGGGAGACATTAAATGTTGCTTTAACCATTCAAGTTTGGAGTTACTCCTTGTGCAGCAATAGATAATTAGCCCTTCTGCACACTTCGTAGCTCATTCTTATAACTGCCACCTTAGAGAATGTGAAACAGTTGCTGATTGTTTTGAACCCCTGGCAGCTCTAAGGAATCCATGAAGGGTGTGTGCGTGAGAATGAGGAGACCAGTTGGGTCACTGCAGGCGTCCAGGGAACAGGTGAGGGTGACTTGGGCTGGCCTGGCCACGGTGGCAGTGGAGAGAAGTAGGCAAGACTGTGACTGTTTTTGGGCTGGACTTCATCCTGGGCTGCGTGGGGAGGAAGGGACTCGCGGCCGGCCCACGTGTTTCCGGCATGAACAGCTCGGCGGGTAGGCTGCCCTTTATGGTGATGAAACTACTAGAGGAAGGTCAGGAGTGGAGCATGGGACCTCTTAGCTGTGAGGTGCTTTATGAGAACCAGGTGGGATGGGCGTTTGGAGAGGCACTCCCGCAGCTCAGCAGAGAGGCCTGCGCTGACCTGCTGATTTGGGACCTGTGTGCATTAGGGGGCTTTATGCCACTTGAGACAGAAATCTGACTCCCAGTGGTTTTAAAAACGAGGAATCGCTGGTTCACGCAACAAAGCAGAGGTCCAGCAGGTTTGTGTGCAACTCTGGGGGCCCCTCATGCCTCGCTTCCGCTCTGCTCCATCACGTGGGTGCGTCTGTCACAGGCAGGCTTTGCCTGTGGCTGTGTGGGGACGGCTAACAGCGATGAGGGCTGGGCTCCCCTCAGTCATGCCTTGTGGGAATGTGAGCCCACTTTCTATTCCTCGCTCTTAAGAGCAAGGGGGGAATCTAGACACCCCATCAGACCTCTCCAGTTTGCATTAGGCCTGGTAATCACCAGTGACCTGACAAGGGCAAGAGTCAGTGGCAGGTAGCTGGAATTAGAAGCCTTGCAAACAGGTGGGGTTACCGAGGATAAGAACACAGAGCGGGAGGAGAGGTGACTTCAAGGCTCCACCTTGACGTGCTCTAGCATTTCCAGGCCAGAGAGGAGGCGCAGCCAGACAACAGAAAAAAGTGAGAGGGCATGGTCCCCGGGGCCGAGAGGATGAGGTACGTCAGAGCAGGAGTGGTCAGCTGTGCTGGGGAGCCGAGGGTTCAAGTGAGGTCAGGATTAAAGAATGTCCATCGGATTTAGTGGGGAGGCGGCCGACAAGCGTAGCACGAGCACTGACACTTGAGTAATGGAAGATGCATGGAATGAATGGGCTGAAAGGTGGAAAGGTTAGTAAATCCGGACACTTCATTGATAATAGGTGACACGTACAAGAATGGAGGAAGGACGGAGTTTTTACTGCAGTGTTACAACAACAGGCTGTGCAGAAGAAAAAAGTGAAACTGGGCCCCTGCTTCGCTAGACACGAAAGTCAATTTCAGGTAAATTAAAGTCTGCGATGTGAAAAGCAGACATATAAACCATTTAAAAGAATACCCTCGTGACCTTTGGATTGGAAAACATTTCTAAAGAAACAAAAAGCCCACCCTGGCTGGTGTGGCTCAGTGGATGGAGCACCAGCCTGAGAACCAAAGAGTTACCGGTTCGATTCCCAGTCAGGGCACATGCCTGGGTTGCGGGCCAAGTCCCCAGTAGGCGGCGCATGAGAGGCAACCACACATTGATGTTTCCCTCTCTTTGTCCTCCTCTTCCTCTCTCTCTAAAAATAAATAAATAAAAACTTTAAAAAAAGAAAAAGCCCCAACCCAAAAGGGAGATTAAATTCAAAAACATCCATTCATCATCAAAAGGAGCACAAAAAGCAGTCCTGGACAGGCCACGGACGCGAGAAGGCAGAGGGAACACCTGAGCGACAGAGCTGTCTAGAGCAGCAGTGCGCATGGGAATCGGCTGTGCCACGCAGTGCAGTGCTCGGTGGTCTGTCTAGTCCCACGGACGACACTGGGAGCACGAACAGCTTCCACAGTCCCCTGCTGTCTGGTGAGGCAGCTGCCAGCCACTTGGAGCTACTGAGCATTCCAAATACAGATAATGTAACGGAGGAACTGAGTTTTTTCAACTGTGTCCATTTCAACTTAACCACGTGAGACTAGTGTCTTCACAGTCTCCAGAATTCTAAAACACATGAACTACAAATGAGTGAGTCAACAGAGGGGAAAGGCAAAAGTATTAAAGGGAAACATTTCACAAAAATCCAGCTGGCCAACAAACAAAAAGTACTCAACATGGTATTACTCGGGGAAACACAAATTTCAAACAGCGAGGTACCATCGTGCACCCCTCAGACCAACAGCATCGCAGGGCCTGGCAGAGCCAAGCGTCAGTGCATCAGGACCCCCCCCCCCGCCATTAAGGGTGAGAATGGAACTGGCGACCTGTGCTGAGCCCCAGTGTGCTGTCACACAGCAGAGGGGAACAAAGACATGCTCTGTCGTTACTGGCAGCCCCACCACGGGCCCAGAAATGCACACGTACATTCACCAGGATCCACGTGCACAGATGTCCACAGTAACACTGTCCGTCATCTCCCAGCGCTGGGACCCCACTACACCACGTGAAAGGCAAATACCTCATCGCATAGTCATATCCTGATAAACCCTACAAGAAGATGGACAGATTTAGAGTCACAGGCAACGGCATGGATGTAACTGCAGTGTTTCGCTTTGTTGAGAATTTTTATAAGAGTGTATTTGAGCCAAACGGACAACACAGGCCAGGGGAGCAAGATCTCAGATGCTCCCCAGAACAATATGCAGCTTCTTTTTATGCATTTTGAAATTAAGGAGGGACCTTCAGTACTGAGTGAAGAGAAACACCAATTATTCTTACAGAAGAATGCCACTTAGAATTCAAACCAAACAAAACTAACTGTGTATTTCAGTGTGCACCCAAAGCAACAAAACCACACTGGGGAGTGGGGCTCCTGACCCACCTGGAAGGAATGGCGGGCTGTTATCTGCTTGAACTTGAGCACCGTTGGTTAGGTCACACAAAAAAAAGTTTTATATCATTGTGTTTAAATGTTTCTGGAATTAAAATGTTGAGGAAGTGGGAAGTGGAGGAGCTAGCGGTGCAGACAGATCTTGGAACACTTAAAAGGGGGCAGAGATTGAGACGTGTAGAATCAAGAAAGGCTTGTTTCATTTGCTGTTTGTTTTGTTTTTGTTTGTTTTAGTGGAAGTTCCGAAGCAGGGCCTTTCCCACTTTTACACCCAACGGACAGTATTTTACACTGCGACCTAGTGTGATACGCAGACACCGTGATACGGAGTCGAAGGCTCATTGACTATAAGGGACACCTTATTGTACGCAGCAGTTTTTAAACTCATCAAATGATGAACATGCTTTCTTGTCACTTGGATGTTCAATTGTATTTTGTTTCCTTAGATTTAAATACTTTTTTTTTAAAAAAAGATTTTATTTATTTTTTGACAGAGGGGAAGGGAGAAAGAGAGGGAAAGAAACATTGATGTGTGGGTGCTTCTCACACACCCCCTATTGGGAACCCGGCCCACAACCCAGGCATGTGCCTTGACTGGGAGTCGAACCTGCAACCCTGTGCTTCGCAGACCAGTGCTCAATCCACTAAGCTATACCAGCCAGGACTAGACTTAACTGCTTTTCATAACATAAGTGAAGTCCATTGTATTGCTGTTCCCAAAACATCTCTACACTGAGTCCAAGTTTTTGAGTCAGTACTAGGTTTTCTCCTCTGTGTCCTCCAATACACATTTAATGAAGCATTTTAAAATTATCTCCAGGCTGCCCTGGCTGACGTAGCTCAGTGGATTGAGTGTGGGCTGTGGACCAAAGTGTCACAGGTTCAATTCCCAGTCAGGGTACATGCCTGGGTTGCAGGCCATGACCCCCAGCAACTGCACATTGATGTTTCTCTCTCTCTCTTTCTCCCTCCCTTCCCTCTCTAAAAATAAATAAATAAAATCTTTTAAAAAAATTATCTCCAGGCTTTCCTTCCAAGTCACAAACATCCATTCAGCAAGGTTGGTGTTGGCTCCTTCTTTATCTTAGGTGTCAACAGAAGGCTTTCAGAAAACAACCAGGCTTCTTGTTTCTTCCTTAAGTCGCCCTTAAATATTTTGATGGCCAAAACGGTGAGTGGCTGCCATGTTGGAATCGGGCTCCTGGAGCAACAACTCACTTCCCCTGTCAACTACCACCTGGCCAAGAGCAGGTGTAAGGTGCCATTCAGTTGTAAGTCCTATCCTCTCCTTACTCAAGAAATATTTTTTAAGTTATAATTACATTTTAGATTCAAGAGGGCAGTGCATGAAAGAAAACATTCCCACGCGTGATGGACTGTGATGGACAGTTTCTCATGTTGGTTGTCAGTCACAGTGCACTGGTTAGTTTCATGGGCGCTGATGAGGCCATGGCAGGCGGACTGGATGTTGCTGCACCAGGCCTCTCTGAATGCTGCTGGGAGGAGTCCAGAGCAGGAAGGGTGGAGACAAAGGCCATTGCCCATGGACAGGACAAGGTGAGGGCCTGGGGTCAGAAGTCCTAGGGGCTGGCCCTTGCTCAAGGCTCACAGGCAGGAGGAAGGGGAGGCGAGAGAGAGGGAGGAAGATGGTTAAGTCAAGGCACAAGCTTATGAACCAATATGACTTATTTAGGCTCACTCAGATTAATATTTCTGCGCTGGATTTTGTTCACAGCACAGCTTGGACAATAGATATGCCGGCCGGAGCAAGCTGCTCATCCTCTCTGGGTGCGGGTGAGTGCCACAGAGGGTGTCTGGAGCACCAGGCGTTTCTCCGAAAGGGCCCGCCCTGGACTTACTCCCAGACTCACTCGCTCTGACCTCCGGCCCTGGAGCAGCAGCCCCAAAAGCACCAGGGACTTGCAGGGAGGAACCGAGCTGACAGCTCCAGGGGGAGGACTGGAGGGACAGGGCTCAGGGCAGTTCACTGTGGTGACGGAAGTGCTTGCAGATGCCATTGTTCCTTTGTTGAGTCCTCTCCCCACCCAGCCGGCAGGCGCAGGCCAGCGACAAATCTAAACACTCCGTTAATCTGGCTGACCCCAGCCCAGTGATTCCCGGAGCCCCCACCTCACCTAAGAGCCACAGGAGCCCTCCTCAGCTGCTGTTCCTCACCAGCAGCTGGCCTTCCAGAAATTTCTCAGACGCGGTGTCTGGCCTTGGCATGACCCAGACCTCTTGCCAAAGTAGCCCCAGGCCCAGCTGAGTGGTAGTGGCCTCCGTTCACAGCTGCTCCCTGGCACCTCCAAGCTCGGCACAAGCAGCCACCCACTGAAGATCCCTTTGTAGCTCCTGCCGGTGGCCCTGGGTCAGGCTTGGGTTGCAACTGACCTTGGCCTGCACCGGAGCCCCTCCCAAGGGGTCCCAGAAACGACACACCTGGTGACTGCTTCTGACCACACCAGAGCACCACCCTACCAGCTACACAGATGACACCCTTAAGGACCAATTTGGCAGGTGCCAGAGCCCCGCTAAAGTGAATCCCGCTTCATGAGGTTGTTTTACTCCATGTCTTAGAGTCATTCATTCCCATCCTGTGGCAGTTTTCTCCAGTAGTTGTGAGCTCTTTAAATAGTAGATTCAGATTGTTTTTGTTCTTGGAATGTTTTCTTGAGTTATAGGTTGACATATTAGTTCTGGTCTATTATTTTGATTTGCTTCTCCAATTATAACTCTGGACCTTTATCTATTTTCTCTGTCAGCCACTTACATTCTGGCCTTTTTTCTTTCTTTTTCTCATTTTTTATTCTTTTAGTTGTTTTCCTGACTTTTTTCAATGCTGCTTATTACATTTTTTATTTGAAACTATTTTTCCTTGGGTACTTCATCATTCAGTGTTCAATTCTGAGATGATTTTTTTCCAATTCTTTTTTGGGTTCAAGCAATTCATTTCCTTTCTTACTATTTTTTTTAAAAATCTATTTGGTTCTTAGTTTATTAATTTCTGATTCAATGTGTTTTTCATACCCCAAGTGCTTGTTAGGAGATATTCGATTTATTTTTGTGTATAGCATTACAATTTCCTTCTGCTTTGTGTTCATTTTGAGGGATGAAATTTTTATCAGCTGAAATGTTTTGATTTTCCCTTTCTGTTTCCTACTTAGACGTTTCTCAGGGTTGATGAAAGCTCTCTGTGAAGAGTGCTGGTGGTTTGGGGTTAGGTTACTAGATTGCTAGTTCAAGAGTGCCCTCTTTGGTCAGAGGAGTAAAGTGCAGTTTATTTCACGGATGTCTTTATTTTTGGAGTAGAAAGGGAGGATTATATGGTCTTTGATTTTGGTTCTTGCGGGATTCTAAATTATTTTTCCCCCTTTTCTCTGTATCACCAAAATCTCAGAAAAAAAAATACTTATCCTTTCTTTTTACAGTCTTTTTCCATCTTCTCCTTTTTTTTTCTTTTTGGGGCAATTACCTTGAGTCCCGTTCATTTTTAAGCTATTTCCCTGCCGTCAGTGTTTTAATCCACTAGAACTCCTTCTTTAAAAAAAAAAAAACCTATATTTTCATTGAATTTCTTCTCCCTCTTGTGATTTTAGGTGAATTTCAGGATCCCTCTCCCTATTATCACCACTTTGATTTTTTTTTCCACATTTTTTCTGGAGCCCTTCCCCAGTTCTGTTCAAATCCTTGTGGCAGAAGCTGGAAAGATAGCTCTGATAGACACTGGTATTTATCTTTCTATTTACTGGTACCTTGAGGTTTGTCACTATGGTATAGGTGTGGTCTTATTTGTTCTTTCTGTTACTTCATGTATTTTTTGGAACGTGTATGGGAAGGATTATATTTTATTGGCCAGCTTCTTTATTTTCTTAGATTCTAGATTTCCTTTGGAAGTTAAAAAAATACCTTTGAGTGTTTAGCTGGAATTATGTTGGATGTATAAATTGGTGTGAAGGAACTGACCTGGCCAGTAGACATACGCTCTAGAAACGGACTGCCAGAACTCAGATCCCGGTGGGCTGCCTACACTTACTGCGCTCTTGGGCAAACTGCTTTATAGCTCCAGCTGCAGCTTCCTCACTTGTTTAAAAACAAAACGAAACAAAAAACATTGAAAAAGTTCTGTAATCATGCATAAATTACTTAACACAGAATCGGTTATTTATCATAAAGCACAATTACATCATCATTCTATTACTATTATCATGCATTGTTTTTCACATCCAGGAGAGTATTTTTTCAGGAGAACATTTTATTTGAGTCTTCTTATTTCTCCCTCAGAAACATTTTGTTATTATCCTCACCTGGGTCTTGTACGTCCCCTTTAATTTGATTCTTTTGTGTGTTGTATTCGTGTTACAATGATTAACGCCGTTGGGAGGGGCAGCGGACTCTTTACTTCTTTACCTTTTTGTCCAGGAACACTGTCGTGTTCATCAGTGTTGGAGTCAACCGCCTTGGAGAATTCTCTTTTCATCACTTTTTCACTTGACGCTCTGGGTCTTCAGGTAGACAAGACGATCGTCCACACGTATTTATAATTTTACCTCCTTCTTGCCGGCGACTGTGCCTCCTTTACCTCCGTCGTCTCCTGCACTGGCTGGACCTGCGGCATGCTGGGTAACAGTGGCAGTGAGGACCGGCACCCTCGTCTCATTTCTGTCTTAGATGACAGTGTGCCCCATGTCGCACCTCTCAGTGTGACGTTAGCTAGTGATCTGATGCAGATGTTCCTTAGCAGGGCAGAGGGCATTGTGCAGTGTCACAGTTGTGTTCTTTCCATGTAAGCTTAGTAATAATGTTTTTAAAAGTAATCTGCTGGACATGATTTGCTATTATTATATTAAGAATTTTTCCATTTTCACATGTTTTTGTTTTCTTTTTTACGGCTATCCTAGATATGAATAGTGGGACTGATGAATGTCATAAAATGAATTAGGAAGTCTTTTTTCTATGCTTGAGAATAGGTTTTCTTAAAGATTTTATTTAGTTTTAGAGAGAAGGGAAGGGAGGGAGGAGTGGGAGAGACATTGATGGGCTGCCTCTCACACGCCCCCTACTGGGGACCTGGCCCGCAACTCAGACACGTGCCCTGACTGGGAATGAAACTGGTGACGTTTCTGTTCACAGGCCTACACTCTGTCCACTGAGCCACACCAGCCAGGTCTCTATGCTTCAGAATAGTTTATATACTATGGAAATTGTATTCTCTTTAAAAATTTGAACAAACTTGCCAAGCACATTTTTCTTTTATTTTCAAATTGTTATGTTCTGATTTTAGAGAGAGAGAAACATTGATTTGTTGCTCCCTTTATTGATGGATCATCTATTGACTCCTGTATGTGCCTGACTGGGGTTCGAACCCGCAACCTTAGCCTATCGGGACAACACTCTAACCAAGTGAGCTACCCGGCCAGGGAGCACACATTCTTCTTCTACGTAATCCTTTGGTATCTTTAAAATTCTCTCCTTCCCTTTCCCCCCCTATACAGGAGGTTATCTTTCAGTGTTTTCTTAATTTCATTCATAACTTTAACTTATTTTTGAATAGATGGTTTTGAATAACTTATTTCTGATTGAAAATCCAGAAGTTACGAAAGGACACCTACCCTTACTCAGTTCTCCCCAGAAATAACCACTGACCCTTTTGAATCCTTCCAAATACATTCTATGTACATACGACTATAAGAGCGTGTAAACATGTGTGTTTTCACTTTTTGACACAAATGTACACACAGTGGAGCACCGGGCCTGTTTGCGCTGTGCATCTTAGGGTACGGTCCACACGGGCGTGTGCAGAGCTGCCCTGGAGGCCTCTGATGACCTGCTGGCCACCTTTGGTGTTCCTCAGCCTCAAGCTGTCCCCAGCATCACAGGACATTTTCCCTGCGTGTCTGTGTCTTCGAATGGCCATCTTCTTACAATGATACCCTACTGCCAGCCCAGCGTGACTCTGTCTTAACTAATTATATCTGCCACGCTTCTATTTCCAAATCAGGTCACATTCTGAGTTACTGGGGGTGGGATTTCAACATATACAGGGTGGGGCAAAAGTAGGTTTACAGTTGTGAGTCTGCAAAACACAGAGCTTATTCTTGTATTATTATTTATTAATTATCACATTATTTTCTATACAAGCAATTGTAAACCTACTTTTGCCCTACCCTGTATATGTACATGTATATTTTGTGAGGACACAATTCAAACCGTAACATTTCTCTAGACTCTTTTGGGAGAAGGGGTGTGTGTGTGTGTGTGTGTGTGTGTGTGTGTGTGAGAGAGAGAATGTGACGCCAAAGATGCTGCACCTTCTACATACGTTGCGTTCAGCCTGCCTGAGCCACGTTTCTGGGAGATAAAGTTACAGCTTCGACCATCGCCATAAGCAGCACGCAGTGAAGTTACCCGAAGCTGCAGTCAGACTGCAGAGGAACTTACAAAGCACTTTTGCCCTGGTTTGCACTTCACAGTCTGCATGCTCCACCTTCAGCCATCAACCTGCCATCCTGCCCTTGACAGTGGGGGCTGCATGCTTGAGTTTAGAGAAAAAGAAATGTACTGAGGAGGGTCACATGACCCCCCTACCCCCCAATCAGATCACAGACTGCAGGCCAGAAGACTTTTGTTTGCTTCTTGTGCTACTGTGCTCCAGGGGGCCCCTCCTAGTATCCTCATGCGCTCCTTTGGCAGCCTTTGAGAGGGACAAAAACCCACAGGTGGAACTGTTCTTGAAGTAATCCCAACTGCTCTCAAGTGTTGGTCAAAAGAAGTCCTTTTTGAATATGACACCCGTGGTCCACTAAACCTATCAAAAGTCTGTTCACCAAGGGCCGGATTTTACTGCTTGGTGCAATCACACCTCCACCAAGAGCCCTTTCTGTCTTTCTGTGGGCAGGATTTGAACTCTTGCTTGCTGTCTTGGAGTCTCAGAATTCACACGCAACCTTTCCTTGCTTTGCTGTGGTATTTTTCCTATTAATCCACTCATATCTAAGTGCTTTGCTTCTTTCTTCCCCAAAAACACCTTAGAGCATTTCTTGCCCTTTCCAGTGGCCACGAAATTGTATCCTGTTTCTAAAACGGCAGTGAGAAGTTATCCTTATTTCCAGGTGGGAATACATGTTACTGCTTTGCATTATGATGACCTTTTACAATTTGAATATGTATGAGTGTGTATATGTTTTGTACTGACTATATATAGTCATTTTTTTGACGTGATGACTACATTAAGTCCTCCTGCCAATATGGATGCCCTACTTCATTTCCCCATTGTATTTTTTAAAGAACCATGGACATTTTCTTTATATTTTGTGCTAGTAAATCATTCTCGCCTTGTATATTATATGATAGCTAGCCGAGAACTTTTGTTTGCATTTCTAAAAATCAGTCAGAAAATAATTATCCCTAACAAAATTGTCAAGTTAAAAAAAGAATGTTGTGGTTGTTGTGGTTGTTGTTTTTATTTTTTAAATTATCCACACTCTGTGGACTCCAGGCCTCAGGGAGTGCTGGCTGAAAAAGCCTGGGGGACACCGCTATGGGGAAGGCAGAAAGCAAAGGCCAGTCCTGCCTCCCCCAGACCTTGCAGCAGCAATAGTTCTCTGGCAAGTAGGGAAGAGAAAGTAAGGTTACATGTGAGTTAAAATTGTTACTTTCACTCCTATGGGGAGAGTGGCATGCTTCCACAATTGTTTCTGCTGGACTCAAAAGGGAAGTAACAGGATGCATAATGCTGGGTATGAGCACTATCTCCCTCCCTTTCAGAAGCCACCTAACAAAATCTTTCCCAGAAACAACATGCCTACTTTCAGATCAGCGGTGTCTATCTTAATCTATAGCTTCCATTCCAGAGGTAAGATGCCATTGAGAACCTAACCTAAGTTGTGGTTAATTTGGGGGTGGGGGGGGACACTGTGCCTGCCACCGAGCAAGAGGTGAGAATTAAGAGGATGGCGTGCCTCCCACACACTTCACCAGAACATTTCAACCACGAGTTATTGGACTGGCCAAAAAGTTCTTTTTCCTTTTTTTTCCATAGGTGGCTATAGTAGTGCTTTGTTGTCTTTAACTTCATTTGAAACAATTTTGTTAGATTGTATTGTGACAGCTGTCATGTCAGCCTGTGTTTAAAAAAAACTTATCAACATTGGTGAATTTTTGTGCAGCCATTTTAATGTTGAAGATGGAAGAAAACATACAACATTTTTGACGTATCATGCTTTATTATTTCAAGAAAGGTAAAAATGCAACTGAAACACACACGAAAAAGATTAGTGTACGAAGTGTATGATGCAGAAGGTACTGTGACTGATCAAATGTGTCAAAAGTGGTTTGCGAAGTTCCTTGGTACTATTGACATTTTGGCCAAATAATTCTTCGCTGTGGGGCTGTCTGATGCATTGGCAGGTGTTTAGCAGCACCCCTGGCCTCTATTCACTAGAAGCCAGTAGCAGGAGACAGCAACATATTCAAAATATCCAAATCAATAAAACTATTGGTGAAAATGAAAAACGTGCATTTTATTTTACAGGAAAAAAACCATACTGATTTTTAACCTAATAATTCCACACTATTATCAATACTTTCCCTAAAAAAATGTACACTCCTTACTACCTAACAGGACCCCTAGTAGGCTGAGGTAAGTGAGGCATTCCCCTGGGGATGAAATTTGAGGAGGCCCTAAAAAAATCTCAGTAATCAAATAAATTGTATTCTAATGCAAAAGTTAACAAAAAACTGGCACCGTAGGCCAGCTGCTAACTGCCTGCCTTTGTAGATAGTATTTTCAGGGCTGAGATTAGGGTGAGGAGAGGCCGGATCCTGCAAGTGCACGGGAGGATCGTGCATTTGTTTGACATATTGCTTAGCATGCCTGTTTTTTGCGATAATTTTGACTTTTTTAAAAAATGTTGCATTAAAATACTTATCTTGATTATTGAGGGGTGTTTTCCCCCTCCAAACCCATATATCTGGAGATTGAAGCAAGTGCCTGGTCCTGAAAATACTTACCAGTCAATAAAAAAGCTATCCGCAATCCTCAACCACGACTCGAATTAAGAACCAGGCTGGTCGCTGAGCATCCCTCAGTTTACAGATGTCCGCACCACGAGGTCTCCTTGTGACCTGATGGGTTTGGAGACCCTCTCCTCCGGCTTTCTTGGCACGTGTATTAAAATACATTGCACTCTGATTGGTCTCCATTCTGAGCAGCCGGAGTGCCTCCACCACGTGTGCTTTTGCACTTTGGCTGGCGCTATAAAGCGATATCTTTCCGTTCTCAAAGTTATCTGAATGTCACAGCACTGAACAACTCCCCGCAACGCTTTTCAGAACTGAGCTAACCCACAGCGATGTTCTCTCCTGCCACGTCCCTACCCCTCGGCCCTGTGCTGGACATCGGGACGTAGGGTGACAGGACCCGTCCGGGCTGGAGTCACCACGGCCGCGGATTTGTCGCCCGTCCAGTGCAGCTCGCTGTCCTGCGGCCACATCCTTGCTCCGGGCATCGTGTAATCGCGTCTGCGCGTTCCACTGAGTCCGCCGGCGTGAGAAAGGGCTCGCGCCTCTCCCAGGTTCTGACAGGAGGGGACTGAGAAGCGTGAAAAAGCTCCCTGCGCGCCAGTGCGCAGGCGCGGTGGTGCTCAGCGCCTCTCTAGTTCTCATCTGTGACCTCCCGGGCCGCGAGCCGCGCGCTCGGGTGCCCAGTGGGGGGCGCCATGAGCTGGGGGAAAGCCCGCGGCTGCTGTGGGCTCTCTGGGGGGCGTGGTGCGCGGCCTGAGGCGGGCGCTTGGGCCGCGGACCTGATGAAACGGGTGACTGCTGGTGACAGCGGGCGGGCGGGGCGGCGGGCGGCGCCGAGTGCACGCCCTCCGCTCGGCCGGGCCGGGAGGGTCCTGGGGCTCCGTGCGCGCCGAGCCAGGTGGGCTGAGACTCACGACTCGGACGCGGAACCATGCGCGGCCCCCCTGCCTGGTCGCTGGGGCTGCTCGCGAAGCGGGGCCCGCTAGCCTTCGCGTGGACACCGGCCGCCCGCGCCCCAGTGTCCCAGCCGCAGCCGACCGGCCTGGGGCCGCCGCGGCTTTGGGGAGCGGGGCCGGGGCTCCTCGCGGGTGCGGGAGCCGCGCGCGGCCCGTGCCGCTGGACCAGCTGCCGCCCGGGCGGGGGTCCCCGCGGCCCAGGCGGCGGAGCGGGCCTCGCGCGGCTCCTGGGGCTGTGGGTGCGGTCCCCCGGCGCCTTCTTGCTCCCGCGCGCAGTGCTCCCTGGCGGCCCAGCCCTCGCTCGCTCTGCCGGGGTTGAGGCCCGGCGGCGCGGGCCGGCGTTGCCTGCGGCCGCGGCGGACCCTAAAGAGGACGCCCGACTGCGCCCCGCGGCGGCCGGGCGCTCGGAGGCCCGGAAGCTCCTGGGGCTGGCGTACCCCGAACGCCGGAGCTTGGCAGGTAGGGCCCTTCCGGTGCTCGTCCTCTACGTCCCCCTCTGCCAGCCAGCACACTTTACAGAACGCGTAGTCCCGGGGCCTCCGACGGGGGACGGTGCGAGGCCCTGGGCGGCCTGCAGCACCGTGAGGAGGGAGGGGGGTGGCCTTTTTACCTGGGGTGTTGTACCGAGAAGTGCTGCACGGAGTGCCCACCTCGCAGAGGAATGGCTAAGCCTTTCCAGGTGAGCTGGGCACCTGTTTGAAGATCCCTTTTATGTTTGTTTGGTTAGCTTGACACACGTTACCCAGGGGACCGGTGTCTCCTTAGAAATTCGGGTCTGTTCCTCGTTGGCTCTGTCTGCATTCTCAAAACCAGCTGGGGTTTCCCCTTCGCTTATTATTGGAAATGAACTCTAGCCAAAGACACAGCTCTTTTGTATTTTGTACTTAGGTTAATTTTAAAACACCATTTCCTTTAGGCAAGTTTATTTCGCAGTCAATGTTTTTGCCATGTGAAGCAAAAACAATCTTAACCTTTCCAATTCGTCCCAGTGCCTTTGCCACCCCGAGGGATAAGTGGGGGGTTACTTTGCCCCTTTCGGGTGATCGACCCATTACCCATCTGTGAACTCCAGAAGTTTTGAGAAACTGTAGATCACAACCCACCTAAGTCATAAGCGAGTCATTTTAAAAGAAAAATCGAACGTTTTTAGGAACAGAATGCAGACACACAGGAGTTTTTCTATAGCTCATTTTTAGCCATAATTAGAGAAATGTTTAAATGCAAATTTTTTCGGATTTCTCTAACTCTCCCTTTCTTTCATTTTGCGTGAGGCCCTGTGGTTACATTGGTGACAGAGAGAAACCTGGTTTCTGTTTTCTGCTGGGACTTCCAGCGTAGCGGGGGGAGGGGGCAGTGGTGAGACAATCACGTGATTAGAGAGAAACCCGCAGCTGTGCGGAAGGCCTGGCCAGAGGGCCTGGGAGGCTGTCACCTGCAACACCTGACACCCGTGAGGACCCCGCGTTCTTTGCCGCAGAACCTCTGCCCTGGAAAGGACACTCCTCCTGGGGAGTGATTGGCGTTTCCGGCCGGTGGGCGCTGCGGGGGAGGGCAGTGACAGGGGGGACGCTTGGCCTCTGGCTGCGTGTTTGAAGCTTTGGAGGAGTCTCCGTGTCCCTGAGGTATAAAGGGAACTCCTTCCTTGCTTGGTCGTGTGCAGATTTTGTTGGAAATGGAGATCCTTTTTTCTTTTAAAAGAAAGTCTTGAAGCCCTGGTGGGGTAGCTAAGTTGGCTAGAGTGTTGGCCTGATAGGCCCTGGTGGTGGGTTCGATCCCCGGTCAGGACACAAACAAGAAGCAACCAGGGAACGTGTCAAGGAGTGGAACAACAAGTCCATGTCTCTCTCTCTCTCTAAAAAAAAAAAAATCAGTACAAATTTTAAAAAATGAAAATAAAAAGAATGTGAAAAATGAAGTCATACAGGTTTGACTTGGCAAAGAAAGGGAAAATGTGAAACCAGGAGCTCTCACGGACCGAGCTGCTTGAGAGAGCGGCTCTCTCCGATCCTCTCTCCCTCTCCAGTTCTCAGTGTGTGGGCACAGGGCAGGGGCTCTGGGGCCTCAGATGAAGGAGTAAATGATGGTGGGACCGGGCCCAGAGGAGGCCTCGAGTGAGAGACCCTGAGTGCAAGAGGGTGTGGCCACCATTCTGCATGCAACTCAGAGTAAGTGTCCGCACACCCGGTTTGGTTTCGTTTCTGAAATACTAAATGACAAGGTTTTCTGGGTGTCGGGCTTTTCGGGCGCCGCACATGCTCAGCCCTCCTGGGTAGCCCAGCCCTGCCTCTCTGGTGGCCATCAGCTCTTTGCCCTCCTCCCGTGTCCCCACATGTCCTGCCGTGCTGACGTGTTAAGGGGACAGCCTCAAACGAGGCTGTACCTCCTTTTATTTTAAGAAGGGGAGCTATTTTGAGATGCCACACTGAATAATTATGAGCATAAAATTGGAGGATATAAGCCTGGGGTTACACACTAGTTTTTTTAACTTTTTTTTTAGAGAATAAATTTTTTATTCACTCTGTAAGAAATGAGAGGGGCATGCTGTGGAGAGATACACCAGCTAATTTTTTTAACTTTTAAAGCACATGATAAATATATATTGTATCTTGTGAGGAAATCTGATGGAAACACTCTTATTAGGACATACATGTTTTCCCCAGAATTCATTATATTTGATATTTTGAAGCTAATCTGGATGTTGGCATTAGTGGGATTAAGAGGAAGTGAAGGGTCATTATTAATTTGTAACTTATCATAAGAGCAGCTCCAGATGTTGGCACACCTGTTTAAAGTGGTGGAGATGGGACAGTTGTGTGTGTGTGCCTATTTTCTTTTTAGTCAACAGAACAAAGAAAGCTGAGTTGAAGGCATGCCAGTGTTAGTGTGTTAATTCTTAGAAAAGCAAATACAAAAATCTTCTTTAAAATGCACTTGAATAGTAATGTTTTTAGCGGCTTCAGTTTGCAAACATACCACCTGAACCATGTGACCAGAAGACTTTGATCTTAAGTCATTTGTACCAGAAACTTGAAAACCGACTGAAATGTTTACAGATGCCCGCGGAGCACGGTGGGCGTCCCCTCCTTTCCCAGCCCCTCCCCCCAGTCTCACTGTGTTTGGGATTTGCAGCTATCTTCCTGCAGCTGTGGCCTACCAAGTGCTCTCCAGTGTTTCTTCACTGATAATTCCTCATCTTATCACCTTGGCCGGAGGAGTCTTAAAAGATGAAGGGACTCTCCGGAGGCCGGGTGGACCGATAGGATAAGGAGTAATTGGTCCGGGAGCTCTTGCTGCACGTGGCAGATAGAAGCTGCTGAGGTCTCTGACCACCCCAGGGCGTCAGGCTGGGGGCACGTGCATAAAGCTGGGCCGTTCCTACTCAAACCCTGGAAGGAACACAGCCCCACCCCCACGCCTGTCACGTTCGCTTGAGGCCTCTGGGGAGGACCTGGGAGGGCGCCTCTCACTTAAATGCCTGATAAGGGCTTGTGTGGTTTTAGATTTGGGCCATTCTTCGAACCTGATGCCCGCCAGGAGCTTTTGCTGAATTTGTAGTTATGTTTTACGAGGCCACACTGTGGAGTGACCAAAATAGAGTATAAATCCAGTGGGTGCAGTAAGCCAGGCAAGGGTGAGCAGTGCATAGAATGACAGCTTCCCGCGGCCCGCGTCAGGGCAAAGGTTGCACGAGGACAGTGAGGCTGAGCCCTGAATGCAGACCGCTCCGGAAAGCCAGGGGTGCTGGGCACGGGGATCTCACAGAACACACGGGCACGCCGTGCTGGGCAGTGTGCTGGGCAGACTGCTGGGAGTGTAAACTGTGCGCCCGATTTTGAAGGAACTTCGTATGCATAAAGAGTAAAATATCATTACCTTTTTAACCCTCGATTACATGTTGATTAATACTTCGGTTACAGTGGATCAAATAAAATGCATTACTAAAATGAGTTTTACCTGTTCCTTTTACTCTTTTTAACGTGGCAGCTAGAAGACTTTAAGTTACATAGGCGGGCTCCCATGACACGACCACCGGACAGCGAGGGTTGGAGCCCGTGGCCACCCTCCCTGTTGTCGGTGGGCACAGGGCCAAACCGAGCCCTCACAGGCACGTGCTGACCGCTCAACCTTGCACCAGACCTGCTGGGGCTCCGATCTGTGTTCCCCAGCTTCCTCCGTGGGCCTGAGATGTTTCCTGCATGCTGCTTCCCGCGAGTCTCTCAGCTCCTGGCGTTCTCACTTCCTTTTCCACCCAGCCTAGACGCCAGGTTCCTTCCCTTCAGCCTCTAACCCGCACAGCTCCTCTGCTGCTGTGTTCCCTGTGATATCCACCTGCATCCACAGAATGTCCCCTGGACACCCGAACATGTAATGTGACTAAACACCAAAGTTACCTGAAGCTGCCTTTCGTCCTCTGTCCCTTCTCTCGGAGTGGGGCCACTGAGTGAACGCCTTTGCCAAAGCCGGGCATGCGGTCATTCTTGACTCCTTGCCATGGCGACGGTAATAAAGGGAATAGCTCGTGTTTACTGCTTACTAGGCACTGGGCACTGCTCCGGGTGCTTTACATGTGGGTTTAACCTACTGCTCACAGTGTCTCCATGAGGGACCTGGCATTTTTATTGCCACTTGACAGATAAAGAAACTGAAGCACAGAGAGGTTCAGTGACTCATGGTCACACAGCCAGGTGTCAGAGTTAGGGTGTCAACCCTGTCAGTCTCAACTTCAGGCACAGCCCCCCAAATGCCCCCCAAATCCAGCATACTGTAGAGCCTAACTCTTAAAACCATCTCTAGTCCTTGCCCCCCTTCCTTATCTCCTCTGCTCCCACCCTGCCTCACCCTAGCTCCCCCTCCCCTGACCAGAACAGTGTTTCAACTGTCCATCTGTCTGTCTGCCTTGTGTGAGCCTGCAGTGCTCTCTGTTACGCATGCAGCCAGAGTGGATTATTTCAGATGCAAATCTGACTCTGTCACTCCATAACCTAAGGCCCTTTCAAGCCTGTTTTGCTGCAAATTCCCTAATCTGCTGTGTGATCTAGAACCTGCTACCTTTCCACCCTATTTTTCAGTACCCTCCCCTGTGTTCAGCCTTTCTGCCCCCTGAGCTGCCCTAACCCCAAGGCTAGGTCTGTGCTTCTCTGCTTGGAATGTGGGAAGACCAGGAAGTTCGGCGTGGTTCTCAGACTGTGGTTCTGTATTATACTAACTGGGTGGCTAGCTCGCTTCATTGCCTGTCTGTGCTTGGGTTTCCTTTCGGAAAAACCCGGAATGATAAGGTTGTAGGAAGGGTTGAAGGAGATAATCCATGTGAAATGTTTCAGATGGTGCCAGGACTCCTAGTGCCGCGTCTCTGGTCCCTGCAGGGCAGTGGAGATAGCTGTGCCTATTCAACAACCAGGTGACTCATTAGACACTCTACCCCCTGCACAGCCAGTGGTAGGCAAGTCAGCTCCCTCCTCGCACCCCAAACCTCTGTCCTCGCACAGGCTGTCTCCCAGAGCCCTTCTACCAGCAATCTGCATTTTAGGTTTTCTTTCCTCTTTCTTTTGAGGGATATTTCTTCCACCAGATGCCACAATTCAGTAGGAAAAGGGTAACAGAAGGATACTTTAAACTACCTGTCAAGAGACAGATAACAGATGTTGCCGAGGTCCCTTCATTGTGGGACAGGAGCTAGCAAGAGACGTAACCGTGGAGAAGACGCAGAGAAGATTTCAGGGTTGCAGGGTGCTCGGCGTGTGGAGTTTAGGGAGAAGTCTGAAATAGATATGGTACTAGTCTAAATTATTCATTGATGTCAAAGGCGATGATATGTAAGAAAACTTGGATTAACAAGATCCACCGAAAGCTGAACAAATCTTTTATTTTACCTTTGCCTACAGTCAACCTGTAGGAGGAAAGAGGCAGATGGCAATAAAACAAGCTGATCATCTTTTTTTTTAAATTAAATGGGGAAAAAAGTAAGGGGATATCCTGGAATGAGTTTGGAAGTAGCTAAATTCCTTCCTCTTTGTATTATTATCATTACTGTGTAAGAACTAGTTTTGGCAATCAAAATCGTGGGACATTTCACTCATGAGACACAGATTCTTCTTTTGGGATCATAACTTTGATTTAGAACTAAAGGAAGAAGGGAGAGAGGGATCTTTACAGAATTTCACATATATCACACTTCTGGCCGCATTTCCCATGGCAAAAGAACAAACAGACTTGAAAGGTTAATTACCAGGGAAAGATGAAACCCGAGGCTTTCAGGTTAATCCCTGGCTCACTAGGACACCTGTTTCTGGAGCGAGCTAGTTCATCCCGGTCGTGCCCTGCAGAACCTGGAGCTAGACAGCCTCCCTGCCCTTTGGGCTCACTGTCCTTCTTGGCAATTGAAAACAAGACCCCAGTTCTCGCAACAAGATGAAATGGGCCTTGGCCAGGTTCGCATTATTTAGTTCAATTGTGATTATGGGATTTTAAGCCAGATCCGGGGACTTTGTGGCTGTGTGCAAAGCAGTCAAGTCACTTCCCCTTGTACTTTCTGAGCTGCCAGATCTTACGTTCCTAACTAGGCTGCTGAAGACCTTTGGTCCGATACACTTCTGTGCCTCCCATGTCAAAGTTCAATGTGTGTATTCATTCATTCAAAGTTCAATTCATTCAAAGTTCAATTTATTTATTCATTGGAATTTGGGTCTGACGCTTTTATGCCTCCATCATCGAAGTTCAGTTCATTCTTTATTCAGCTTTTATCATGCGCCTGTCTCTGTAGGCAGTGGAGTAACAGCAGAAAACACACAGAAATCTCTATGTCCTCGCAGACAGACGAACAGTGAACAAGTGGAACATCCAGAATGCCCGAAGGTGGGATGTGCCGGCAGAAGAAGGAAGAGGGAGTGAGGCAGGCAGCGCTGGGTGTCTGCACTTGACACCAGGCAGAGCCGTCCTTCTAGAGGGGAGGACGCAGACAATCTCAAGCAAGAGACCGATTGTGGGAAAGGTTCCCTACTTATAAGGTTCACGTTTCACCTAGGGCTCTGTTTGCCAGCTAAGTCACCAGTTGGCCCTGAGTTGACTCTGTAGTGTTTTTGTTCAGGTTACATGAAAACAATGCCTTTAACTGAAGTGTTAGCCTTAGGCCAAGCAAACAGAAGCAACTGCGATTTGCAGGGTGTGGGGAACGCTCATCTCTGGGGGCTCATCCGTGCTGTGTTCCCCTAGGAACCTCCCTGGCCACTGACTCTCGAGTGGTGGTGGCACTAGTTGGGTTCCAAATAGGACCAGAATCAAGAGGTTCACAGTGGCACACGCCCAGCCCACCAGTCTCCCAGCACCACTCTAAAGAAGGGACCTGTGTTACCTGCTTCTGGCTACTCTCCCAAGATGTTCTGTGTGTATGTTTTGTTTGAAAGACCAAAGAAAGAGCCCCCCCCCCACCAATGTTAATTTCTGTGTCCTTAACTTTTTTCACGAACAGTGTATCTTGGTGGATTGCTCATGTCCATACCTACACTTCTCTCATTCTCTTCAAAGACTCCGCAATATTTATAAAAGAAATGCTCCGTGAGTGATTTACCTTGTTCCGCCTAATTAGGATATTTTGAATCTTTTGCTGGGATGAACAACACTGTATTGAAAATTCTCAAATGCACAATTTTGCATACACACACAAGAGTGTATAAATTAAATTCATAGAGGGGGGATTGCTAGGTCAGAGGGAACGTGCGTTTACATTTTGACCGAGATAATCAAATCGCTACCAATTGCAATGACACCGTTTGCACTCCCACTGACAGTGTAAGTGCCTCTTCCCACAGCTCACCAGCTGGCGTGTTATCCACCTCTGACCTCTGCCAACCCTGCAAATGGAAGGTGGCATATCTTTGTAGTTTGTGTCCTTCTGATTATGGTGGCAGTTGTCTGTGGCGTGTACTATTCCTGACTGAATAGTCCCAATATTTTCTCTTTTTTTAAAATAAGACTCTATCCCCTTTTTCAGGTGTGTGAACAGTTGGATTCTTCCTTATTTTCACATCAGGCTGATATTCTGGCACTTGATTCCCCAAAGCAATAATATTAAGGACACAGCACATGTGTAATGGATGCCCGTGACTGCTTTCCGAAGTGTATTCCAAGTATTTTGAAATACTAGACAGAAGCAAGAGCTTTACCTGCATAATTTGCTGTATAAACTAAGACACATTTAGGTGCCAGGGACTAACGATGAATAGCAGGAGTGCAGGGAAAATATCATCTGAGATGAGCAGCCGGATCAAGAGGCAGAAAGGCAGGCCAGACTGAATGGTGTTGCTGGCTCTGCTACTCCTAGCAAGGAGGAGGTGCTCAGGTTGGGGTGATGCGGACCGATGTTTTCCGTGGTGTAGGGTAAAGTCATTCCCTCGCTGCAGTTACCCTGCTCATTCTGGCCCTGGAACCCCAGTGGGGTTCCATTTACTCAGGGGTCTGGGAGCCGAAGGGAGGAAAGTCTCAGCACCCTACCCCTCCGCTGAGGGGCCCGTGACCCTGAGGGCTGCCCGTGTTTTCCAGCCGCGGTGGGATTCCTGGCCGTGTCCAGTGTCATCACCATGTCTGCCCCGTTCTTCCTGGGGAGGATCATCGACGTCATCTACACCGACCCCACCACCGACTACAGCAGCAGCCTGACCCGCCTCTGCCTGGCGCTCAGCGGCGTGTTCCTGTGCGGTGCCGCGGCCAACGCTGTTCGTGTCTACCTCATGCAGACTTCAGGTGAAAGGGCCCCTCGTCCCGGGGTCTCCCAGGGAACGTGAAGGGGAGCCGTGCGGGGGTCGAGCACCCCAGGCCCCAGCCTTTTCCTCTCTTCTGCATCGCACTCCGTGGGGACACTGGCCCAATGCGGGAGCTGAGAACTGCTCTAGATCAGGTGCTCTCTTCGCAGTTTTCCTTCTCCTCGAATGGGGGGAGTTGAGCGGTGTTTCTGGGAGGTTTGAGAACAAAGCCTGCACTCAGGAGGCTGGACTTGGGGCCCTCTTTCGGGCGCTGCCCCAGACTTTTGCTCCCCCGTTAGTAGGAGCGGTGTGGTGGCTAGACGGCGTTTGTGTCGGGCCAGGCCGTCAGCAGGCAGGGGACTCCCACAGCAAGGGCTGAGCTCTGGATGCCCAGCTCTAAGTCGGTTGCTTGCCATTTAGCTAATAAAATAAATGCTCAGTGGATGAGTAACCAGTTGTTACCGTTTAAAAGTTCAATACGGAAAAGGGTTGCCAAGGAAGAACACGATTAGCTTTTGAACACTCGATGTAGTGAAACTTCCTTGTAAACGATGTGCTTTAAGGCTCTCTCGGTCACATTATGTTGACATCATCACTGCAGCCTCTCCTCAGCATCCACACTCTGCAGTTACCAAGCGTTACTCGCACCGGCCTGTCCATCTGCCAGGGCTCAGGCGAGTCTGTTCGCAAGGGGTCAATAGGGCACCAGATGTCCCCCAAGGCTGCGGCGCGGAGGAGGGGTGGCGACATCGGGCCAGGCTGCTGCGTGTCAGGAGTCGGGACCCAGGCCGATTCGGTTTCTGTCTGCCTTTGCAGGTCAGCGCATCGTGAACAGGTTGAGAGCTTCGTTGTTCTCCTCCATTCTGAGGCAGGAGGTTGCTTTCTTCGACAAGACGCGCACCGGAGAGCTGATTAACCGCCTCTCCTCGGACACCGCACTCCTGGGGTACTCGGTGACCGAAAACCTCTCGGATGGGCTCAGGGCCGGGGCCCAGGCCTCTGTCGGGGTCGGCATGATGGTATGTGAGCCCGGCTGGCGCTGAGGCCTCCTTGGCCCGGCTGGGCCTGCGCCAGGCCTCGCACGCATGTGCGGAGCTCCACTGGGGTGAGCTGCTCTGCTCCCTCTGCAGCTGCTCAGCCCAGAGCGCGGCCACAGAGGCTGCAGGCACGCAGAAGTGGCTTCTACCCACACGGCCTCCGCGGCACCTCCGTTTCCCCAGAAGGAGATCTTATCTGCAGAACGGGCCATTGGGTCTAGGAGAGATTACATTGTCGCCTGGGTTTTCTGAGAAGGCAGGGAGGCAGAAGAGGGCAACAGGTGGCAGCCACCCCTGGGTGCTGAGCAGTGGGTCAGGGGAAAGGCAGGCGGTCACCCACCCTCCCCCAAAGGTGGTGAAACTGCCTTGCCATCTCGGGGATCAAGGGCGCACTTCCTTTCCTCTCAGAGGAAGGAGGACCAACTCCACCCTCCCACACACAGAAGTAGGTCTGCCCTCCTGCAGGGGGCGCTCTCTCCACCCCCAGCCTTCTTTCCTTTCCTGACGAATGGCCGAGCACCTGCCACCCACTTGCCTCACTCACTCGTGCAAACCACGTTCCTCCCGAGGCCCGCGCTGCTGGTCAGTGGAAATGGGGTGCAAGCCACATGCGCAATTTAAAATTTCCCAGTAGCCACTTTTTAAAGAGCAGAAGGAAAGATGAGATTAATTTTAATGTATTAATTTTACTTAATAAAATATTTTATAATCAGTTCAACATGTAATTAATATAAAGTTATGAATCAGGTATTTTATATTATTTTTTCATATTAAAATTTCAAAACCAAAGTGTGTATTTTAATACTTAGAAAACATCTCCATCCAGATGTTAAATTTTCATTGGAAATACTTGATCTTTATTCAGGTTTCATAAAATTTGCCGTTGAAAAAGGAGATCGACCTACCAAGTTTTCCAAACATACTGATAATTTAACCAGTGACTAAATAGAAATGGAGCATGCGTTCTTAAATTTTAATTTTAGTTAGTTAAAACTGAATAAAACTAAGAATTCAGTTCCCCAGTCACACTGACCACATCTCAAGTGTTCGCCAGCCGTGGGAGACCACCAGTTTGGACAGTGTGGTTCTAGACCTCTAGAGCGAGGCCTGGAACTGACAGTCCTGTCTCACCAGTGGAAACGCTGGGGGTTTTGTCCCACTGAGCGCTGCGGCCAGAGCAGAACAACGTGCTGCCGGCGTGAGCCTTTAAATGTGACTCACGGAACGGAAAACACCTCTGCCATCTCGCACTTTCTCAGCCACGAGAGAAGCAAAACTCTGAAAGAAGGCCCCTCCTGCATTAAAGCCTCACATTCAAACATCAATAGTTCTGGGGCTCGGGAAGAGCTGGGAACCTTTTTTTGTAGCAATTAGCTCAGTTCAGCTGGCTGGTGAGAAAGGGCCTGTCTTGGCTCAGGCCAGAATAACAAAGCACCTCAGCCTGGGCCGCTCAGACAAACAAGAGATGTATTCCTCGTGTCTCTGGCGGCTGGACGTTTCAAGATCTCGGTGTTGGCCACGTAGGTTCGTCCTGAGGCCTCTTTCCCTGGCTCCTAGGGGGCTGCCATCTTGCTGCACGCTCACGTGGCCTTTCCCCGGTGCTTGCGTGGAGAGAGCAGGCTTTCTGGAGTCTGTTCTCTTAAGGGCAGTGATCCCATTGGATCAAGGCCCCACCGTTACAACCTCATTTCACCTTAATTGCTTTCTTAAGGACCCCATCTCCAGATATAGCCACGGGGGGGGCCGGGGGGGGGTTGGGGCTTCAGCATATGAATGTCGGGGGAACACCAACATTCAGCCCATCACGTGCCTTGAAGGCTGGCACCCCCTGGGGCCTGGCCTTCAGCTCCGGAGGAACAGAAGTGTGCTTCGCTTCTCCCGCACGGCTAGCTCCCTGGATCGGGTTCACGGTTGGCCTACTCACAAGAACCTAGGGATGTCTATGCCCTGCTGCCCATTTGGCGATTCAGACGCGGGATCTTCCGTCCTAGCATCCAGGGGGTGTTCCTGCCACTCCAGCATTCCTTGGGGTGACAGGACCCTGCGTTCGGCTTCAAAAGCTTATTACTGGGGGGGGGGGGTTCTGAGACAGACCACACAGGCACTGGGGAACCCCGAAGGGCTCTCCTGCCCCACTGCAGGGGACCCCCATGCGCCTGGCTCACTGGGGCTCAGGGGCATTCAGGCCCAGACCGTCAGGCCTGCCCTGATCGTGTCTCCGCCCCGGCAGTGGGGTCCCTCGTCCTGGTGCCCTGCTGGACCGTGCGGCCACTCTGCTCGGGGTGGACCATTCCTGCCTCGGGGCCTGTGTGCGCTTGCTCTCCTAAGACCACACGAGGCCTGAAGTTACTCCCTCCCTTTCATCCGCTGCTTCTCCACCTGTCAGCTTTCCTCTCCCCTCGGGTGGAACGCCACGCAGGCCCTTTCTCTCCCGGGCCCCGGGGAGAGTGTCTGCTGCAGGCAGGCATCCCGCTACAAGCTGTCCAATGAGGAAACAGATGGACGATTGGTGGTTCCATCCCTTACTTTACATTTCAGCCTGCAGCTTTTTCTCAGCGTTTTGGGACAGCCCCGCACTGATGGTACTATTGTCTGTGCAATTGAGATGCGGCAGATTTTAATAACTCGGTGAAGAGATGCTAGTACCATTTAAAATACAGTCGCCACGTTGTAGGGTTGATAGGAAACCCCACCACGTTGCTTCTAGAAGCCGGCTGTCCCTTCTTTGAGCAGCTCCAGCTGTTAGGAATCTCCTCCTGATGATGAGTTCAGATCCACTGAGCCACGGAAACCACCAAACTCTTCTTCACGTGTTACTGATGTCCCCCCTCCACGTCTCTTTCGTGTGTCTGTCACATGCAGGTGTTTGGGTCTCTGCCACCTTGGTCATCTCAGTGGGACCCATTGCCCTGGTTCAGTGTCCCTGACGTGGTCCAGCCCTGAACACAGAATTTCTGGTGTGGCCTGGGCGGCATGGGCCCGATGGGCCTCCTTCCCTCGCTCCCGCCCTGCCTCCCCCCTCTCTGCTGCCGAGCGGCAGGGCCCAGTGTACACAGCATTGTACCGGCCGTGGTACAGCGTGGAGGGTAGAATACTGCCACCCTTTCTCCAGCAGCTCTTGTCTGCTCACATCACTCCCGTGTGGCACGCTGAAGACTCACGGGTCTTGTGAAGATTGAAGATGCCTGAAAAGTCCCACCAGTGCAGGGCGCACGGCGCTGAGACACTGCCTTCAGGCCTGTCTGCACATTGAAACACACACTCACTCACCTACAGCAGATACTGAGAGTTCCTTGCTACTCTGTGGACCGAAGACCTTTTTGCTTTTGTTTTCAACAGTTTTTTGTCTCACCTCATCTGGCGACTTTTGTTTTGAGTGTGGTACCTCCCATATCCATCCTCGCCGTAATTTACGGACGATACCTACGGAAACTGACCAAAGTCACTCAGGATTCCCTGGCGCAAGCCACTCAGGTAAAGGCCCTTCCTTGGCGTGGTCTCCAATGGGCTTGGGTGGGCGCAGACCCATGGCACCAGTGGGCAGACCCCAAGGGATCTGCTTTTCAAAAAGTTCCAACTTTTCCTTAGTTTCACCCCAGGGTCCTAGATCCCTACAATACTCTGCCTTCTAGACTAGATTACTGCCCACATGTCAAATAGACCCAACTTAACTTGGAACACTGTACGGATTTCTTACTTCTTACCATCACTATTTCTAGTAGAACAAAAAAGCTAGTCATTTTTTCAAAACTTTGTGGATGACGCTCTGTTCTTCATGAATTAATAAGGGTAGCTTTGTACTGCTGTCCATGTTGCCTTTCAAAAAATTTAAAATAATTGTTCTATTTTTATATTGCAAAAACCATGAATGTTTCCAATTGAAAATTTAAAAATGTAAAGACGAAAAATAGCATGTGTAATCCTACTTCTCAATTATTATTAACATTTTGGACTTTGTCCTTTTAATATTTTTTTCCTCCACGTAAAGATGTATTTCCGTATCCAGCTACCTACCCTCCTGTTTATCTGTCTTCTACCTTTGTATATGATGTGCATGTGTATAGCTCTGTGTTTCCAAAAATAAGAATGTTCTCTAGATCCTTTGCAATCTAATTGTGACTTAGTCATGTCTCACAAGCCATTCCATCGATAGTGTCTTAAAAATGAGAACTATCTTTTACCTGTGTCTCTGGAACTCTGGGAATGTGGCCTTGCTCCCCCTGAAATGGTTTTGTTATTCTCCCAGCTAGCTGAGGAACGTATTGGAAATATAAGAACTGTCCGGGCTTTTGGGAAGGAAAGCACGGAAATGGAGAAATACAGCAGCAAAGTGGACTACATCATGCAGTTAGCGAGGAAAGAGGCGCTCGCCCGGGCCGGCTTCTTCGGAGCTGTGAGTACAGCCTTTTGGAAAGAGGGAAAAAAGATGTTGCAATTAGCAGAGATTTTACTCTGTGACTCTTGCCATAAATAGAAAATGATTCTATTCTACCTCGAGACTCAGAATTGCCTTCCTTAAAATATTTTTGTGAAAGAAGAAGAAAACAAGAAAATGTAACTGGAGAAAAGGCAATGAATGGGTGGGGAGACCGAACAGTGAGGGACCAGGCCCTGGTTCTCAGAGCGTGGTCCAGACTGGCCGCATCCGCTTCACTGGGAGCTGCTGGATTGGACTCTCTGTGGCGGGTAAGGGGGGCGGGGGGTGGGGGCAGGGCGGCAGTGTGTGATTCACCGGCTCCTCCACGTCACTCTGGTGCAGGCAGTTTGAGACCTGCTGAGGAGTGACCAGGAGAGCTTCCGTGTATTTCAAGAAGAAAGTCTAAAACAATTGATTACAGGGAACTCACATTGGACACTGAAGTAGAGAGTCACCATGAGGGCAAATGCATAATGCGTTCAAACCAGAAACAATTTTAGAGGTGATTCAGTAATGGCCGCGACTCAACAGATGGGGAAACAGAGGCCCGGAGAAGGCAGCGCTTACCAGGGACCACCCAGCCCACACAGGCCGAGGTGGGCCGGAGGTCCGGCCTTTGCCCAGTGTGTCACGTGAGAACATACAAACACATGTGCTGGCTGTGTGTGTATTCCCTCCAGTTAGGGAACGAATCCCTGATACGAGTGTTTCCTCTGCAAACTGAGCAGACAGAGTAAAACAGGAATCCAATGGGCGATTTAGCTTCCAGGTTTCCATGCCGATGAAATTCCTCTTTCAATATTGCAATATTTCAAAAGTATTTTTATTTGAAATTTAGATAAAAACATAATATTGTGGAAAGATCTTGCCGTGCTAATGAAGTGCAGAGAGGACATGATAGTCCATTTTAATGCCTTTTGCATTTGGGGTCTCTGGTCCCCCCTGACTCGTGTGTTTTCTTCCTCCGACAGACGGGGCTCTCCGGGAACCTGATCGTGCTGTCCGTCCTGTACAAAGGAGGGCTGCTGATGGGCAGCGCCCACATGACCGTGGGCGAGCTCTCTTCCTTCCTGCTGTACACGTTCTGGGTCGGGCTAAGCATTGCAGGTATATAATCTACATGGGCTCGGGGAGTTACACGGAGAATGTCAAATTCCAGTTTCTGGAACAAAAACTTAACTTTCCTGTTACTCCATCTCTCAGCAATTTACTCCCCCTGAAAAAGCCATTTTCTAGAAAGTCATTCCAACTTGACTTTAAAAGAAAAAAGTAAGGATATGAGTGTGATCCTCCCAAGGAGGCAAGCGGTTGCTTGGCTGGGAAGTTTAGGATTTTGGGGAGGCCACTTGCCCCTCACTGAGCTCAGGGCCACTCGGGCGCAGCATCTTCTAACCTGCAGAGCTCGTTGCTCTGCTCGTGGAATGAACGTGGGGAGAGAAAGGACGGCGCTGGACAGGTGTGCGCACAGGGAGCCCACCGGCCTGTGGGAGGGACCGGCCTGTGGGAGGGACCGTGTCGTGGTTGGCAAATGGCTGGGGAATGACAGCCCTTTTGTGCAAAGTCGAGCATGTCCGAAACTAATGAGCAGTCAAAAAGTACAGATTAGAAAGCATTTGAGACAGAGTGGCTCGCTCCTGTCGAGACTCTGTGAGCTCAGCTCCTATTGTCCTCTCCTGGGTGAAGGGAGACAGAGCCGTGTGACGCCTGGGAAGTTCCGGCAGCTTTCCTGCTTCCCCAGCCAACGGGGCGAACGGCTTCCTGCTTTCTGTTTTTCTTCCTCTTTGAAAACCAAGGTGGAAAGGTTAGATAAATAGCTTGAGGTCTGATGGATGGAACTTGAGAACCCCACGTCAGCGTGAGATTTTATTTTCAGAATTTTGTATCTGCTGGTTAAAGGTAGAGGCTATTCCTTAGGCATCTGTGGACAAGCAAGGGTGTCTGCTAGGCTGGGGTTTCCAGAGTGCCCAAAAAGCAGCATCTGAGTTCTGGCCGGTTTGGAGAGAAACCCGATGAAGACACTTCAGGTGGCCGAGTGATTTGAGGAGCGGGAGGGTGAGGCGGGAGGACCCAGGACAGCTGGGGGTGTGCTCTTTCCTTCCCGTTCCCCGGGTGAGCCTGCTGGGCGGTAGGGTCCCACAGCTGTGAGGTCGTGTTCCTTAATGTCTCTTGTCCCACCTCAGAGTGGGTCTGCCTGCCACCACTTCCCTTTCTGTGGCTTTTCCATTCACATTCCACACGTGTGTGCTGTCAGCTTCCTCATCTCGTGTTTTCTGCCACCGTCCATTTGTTCTTTCTCAGTCGCTCCTCTCCCCCTACCCTCTTTTCTCCATACTGCTTGACCTGAGAGAAACTACCTCTGGTCTTCATGTAAGTGAAATCATATAGTATTTGTCTTTATCTGACTTTTGGACTCAGCATAATAAACCTCCAGGTTCGTCCATGTTGTCACAAGTGGCAAGATTTTACCCTTTTTTATGGCTGAATAATATTCCATTGTGTACATATACCACAGCTTCTTTATCCATTCATTTATCAACGGGCCCTGGGATGCTTTCATATCTTGGCTATTGCAAATAATGCTGTAATTAACACAGGGGCGTGTATATCTTTCCATGTTACTACTGTTTTCATTCTCTTTGGATAGATGCCCAGACGTGGAATTGCGGGGTCATTTGGTATTCTATATTTTTTATATTTTGAGAACCCTCCACACTGTTTCCACAGTGGCTGCGCCATTTGATGTTCCCACCAACATTGCTCGCAAGTTCCCCTTATTATTTGTTGACTTTTCGGTCATAGCCATTCTGACATGTGTGACAAGACATCTCATTGTGGCTTTGATTTGCATTTCCCTGATAATCAGTGATGTTGAGCATCTTTTCATGTCTGTTGGCCATCTGTGTGTCTTCTTTGGAGAAATGTTTGTTCAAGTCAGAAAGCCCAGAAATAGACCCACAGTCGTACGGTCAATTAATCTACAAAGAGCGAGACAAAAATAAACAATGGGGAAGTGACAGTCTCTTCAGTAAATGGTGTTGGGAAAACAGAGTACATATATGCAAAAAAGATTTTAAAAGTGGATCACTTTCTTACATCATATATTGTACAAAAATAAAATATATTAAAGACTTAAATGTTAGAACAGAAACCATGAAACTCCTAGAAGAAATCATGGACAGAAAACATCAGTCTTAGCAATATTTTGGGGGCTGTGTCTCCCAGGACAAAGGAAAGAAAAGAAAAAGTCAATAGGACTACATCAGACTAAAAAGTTTCTGCACAGTGAAGGAGACCATCAATAAAACAAAAGACGACCCACCGAATGTGATGAACGAGGCTTTGAGAAGAGATGCTTAGAATATTTAACATTTCCAGATTCCCGTTCAGGTTTCTGGCCTAGGAGAAGTTGAATGTTTGAGTGCCCAAAAGGGAGGTTTGGTTTTTGTGGATATGAATTTAAAGTGAGTATTGGGACATTGCATTTTCCTTTTAAGCATAGGATAAGCATCATATTTCATTTATATTGCTGTTTTCGACTAGGTAGGATCTCCTGCATAACACTGGGACTTTAATTCAGCGGCCAATTACTATGGCTGTATGTATGTGTAAATCTCCTGATCAGCCATTAAGTCCTCATTAGAAATCAATGAAATTGGAGGAGTAGAAGCTGAAAGAAGACAAGGGTAAGAGACAGGGAATTCTGAACACGGCTTCCAGGTAGCTGCCTCCAATCCTGTTTTGAAAGTAACAGGTTTTATGTTGCAAGCAAGTCGTTACCCGTCCCGGCCGGCAGTAGAGGAGTAGCAGCTGTTTCCTGGCACCAGTGATGGATCTCAGCTTCCCCTCCTCAGGTCTGAGCTCTTTCTACTCGGAGCTGATGAAAGGACTGGGCGCCGGGGGACGCCTCTGGGAGCTCCTCGAGAGAAAGCCTGAGCTTCCTTTCAACGGTGGGTCTGCAGTGCGTTCGTCCCTTTGCGCTGGGATTTAACTAATGTGGCTTCGGACAGTTGGGCCAGCCTCCTGCCCTGCATGGGAAGGACGGGCCTCACAAGGACGTCACCCCCGCCAGTGGCAGGAAAGAGTCATCAGAGGGGCGGGCGGGAGGCGAGGAAGGACAGCTGCTGGCCGGCCCGGGGATGCCCCTGCAAGCGCAGGGCTGACCGCTGGGTTGCCACCCACTGTTCACTTCCCTGCAGGTGACTGGTCACCACAGACAGCAGGATGGCAGCCCAGGTGTGCCCGGAGGAAGGGCCCTGGACAGTCCACCAGATTTGTTCCCTTAGTGACTTCGATGTTTGTGTGGGGGACCGAAGAGAAGGAAGAGGCATCTCACGTATAAAACCCTCGAATGTCTTGGCTTTTGGACATGGGGTGGGGAGTGCTGATACTAATGGTCTCGTCTAGAGCCGTCTCCTCCATCGGCTGCTTCCCTGGAAGCCAGCGTGGGGGAGAAGAGGCTGTGAGCAGTACCCACTCCCCAGGCCTCACGGCTCCTGGGACGTTAGTGAACACCCGGCATTCTCCAGGATCGTGGGCCGGAGGAAGTAAGCTCAGGGTGATACCAGGACAGCATAGACCCCTGACCGCCCCCCCCCCGCCCCCCCGCCTGGCTCCTTGGCTGTCGTGCAGTGCCCACGTGCATATCAACATTCTCTCAAAGCACTGACGGAGAGTTGGTGGGATCGGCCCTGGGGCGAGCAAGCCACAGAGGCAGCAGCACAGGGGGGTGGACACCGGCCCCAGGACTCGGTGGCTCGGGCAGGTCGTTGTCTCTGGGCTGCAGTGTCCAGTCCATGGAGCCGGGACAGTCATTCCTACTGCTCAGGGCTGTGGGAATGAAACAGGGCAGCGCATGCGTAGCGCCTCGGACAGTGTGCCTGCAGGAGCAGGCTCAGGGTGCGCCTCAGACGGAGGCCTCTTCCTGACCCGCCCAGCAAGAGTGCTGACACCGGGGCCAGCCGACGTGGGGCGTCACCTGCAGTCAGACGGGTGGGAACAGAGGTCAGCTGTGACTCTGGTCTTTGCGATGAGTAATTAGTAGTATTCCCTCTTGTGTTTCAGAGGGACTCACCTTGAACGAGAAAAGCTTCCAGGGGACTTTGGAGTTTAAGAATGTGCATTTCACCTACCCAGCCCGCCCAGAGGTGCCCATCTTCCAGGACTTCAGCCTCTCTATCCCGTCAGGGTCCGTCACCGCGCTGGTCGGCCCCAGTGGTTCCGGCAAGTCAACGGTGCTCTCCCTGCTGCTGCGGCTGTACGACCCCGTGTCTGGTGAGTCTGCCACACGGTGGGGCGAGAGGGCTGTCCGAGCCCTTTTCTCTCCTGCGCCCCGAAGAAGGGTCAGGCAGTGGGAAAGTTTGTGTGCGAGAGTTCCCAGTGCCAGAGGCTTCGTTTCCGGGAAAGGAGTCCCTTCGACACAGGTGCCCCTTGTAGGGTGGTGGCAGCTCCCAGAGAAGGCCCTCCAGGCGTCTTGTGTGTGTCAGTCAGATTCAAGTCCTGAGTGACTGCCGCCACTCTTCCTCCTCCTCCTCCTGCACCCTAGGCCCTCCGACAGACGGAGTCCGGGGCCCTGGGGAGCTCCCCGGAAGCTCGGAGGTTCCCGAGCAAACAGATTTGTTGCTCAGTGATCCTCTGAGGCGGCGGACACCGGCCCGCAGTGCCCGAGGCATTGTGGATGAGAGGAGACAAGTTCACATGGACTACCGAGTCCTGTGGAGGAAAAGGGACAGCCCAGCCACTCTCTCAAGGGGAGAGTGCCCTGACTCTGTCTCAACAGGCTTTTATCAGGTTCAATTTTCACAGGAATACAGGGTGGATATGTAAAGCTCATCAGTCACTGTCAGGCAGAAATGATTAAACAATAGATAACATCCAAAGAACTCCGAAGGCTTATTCTGAGTCAAGGTCAGTTAAAGGGCCATAAAACTTTGGGGAACACACTCACTTCTTGCTTGGACCCTTATCATTTAAATTGAGGGTATTAGCAAAGCAGGCTTCACAGGATTTTATGCATTGTTTTTCAGTCTTGATCACCCTGGGGAACCTGCCCTTTCCCGCACAGGGCGGCACCCAGCTCCGGCATTGTTTCAGGCTTAAGTCAGGCAGGGGAAGTAAGGCAGCCAAGAGATTAGGAGACTTCTTGCAGACAGAATGAGGACTCAGGCTCTGTCAGAGCCGAGGGGCGAGGGTCCATCACCCCCTTTTGCTATAGCCCCCCAAGTCCTTCCCTAAGGGCCCCTTTGAGACCAGGCCTGTCTTAGGTTGTCCCTCCCTTTGAGGAATCTTACCCATCATTGGCTAACCAGTCATCTGCCTGGGGCCAAGCAGGGTGAAGAGAAAGGGGGCAGAGGCGGTACCCCTACAAGGAAGATAAGCTTTGTCCCCTAAGTGGCTTGTGGTCCCCAGGTCTCTCACTCAGCCTTAGCCATTGGGGGGGGGGGGGTCACAGCTTCTGAAACCAGGCAGGGCGACTCCCAACAATTCCCTTCTCTGCCATGCTCCACGAGAGCCTCTTGAGAAAGTAGGGATTTTTTTAATGGTTTTTATTTGATGTTTAGCCAGATTATAGCATCTTTTAGAGCAAGGAACACATTGTTTTACTTCTTTGTATCCTATTTATTGTGATACAATTGACATAACATATTTCAGGTGTAGGACATTATGATTTGGTAATTGTGTATGTTGCAAAATGCTCACAACACGTCAAGTTTACATCCATCACCACACATAGTTACAAGGTTTATATCCTTATCGGATCCTGGAGCAGACATTCTGTATACACTGATTTCATTCTGGGTTGAGAAAACAATGATGGTTTTCAGCAAGAGAAGACAACTGCTAGTAAAAATCAGATCATGAATTTAAAAAGAGTATGTCTTGTGGTCCGCTTACCTGTGTGTTTTGTTTAAAACACTGTGAGAGCTGGTTCTGTGCCAGGCACGTGTTCCGACGCACAGAGCCTGAACCACAGAGTCACCAGCTGTGTGCAAAGGGTGTCACGGCGCTGTTTGCCTCTGGGGTCCCGGTCTGGCTGACTCTCTACTTGCTACCAGTTCTGAGTTCAGAGAAATCCTAGTTAGGTTATGTAAGTCCAAATGCTGATTCTCTAGTCTCTCCGCTTCGGGGCCTGTGGAGCGCTGGCATGTTTAAAGTGGAAGGCCTCAGGCTTCGCCAGCTTGGGAAAGTTGACCGCTGGCTGTACGACCGCCACTGCTCACTGAGAAGCAACGGCATTTCTCATGCGAGCCCCTGTCGTCGCCCGGCATCATCGAGTCCCACGATGTGCAGAATTTAGTCCTGTTCTCTGAGGCCAGCGTTTTGTCTCAATGTTCAGACACGGCCACAGTAGCCATCAGGTTCTTCGTTTCAGATGACAGACTCTGCTCCAGCTGACTTAGTGCGGGAAGGGGTAGTCGAAGGAGTAATAATGAAAGAGCTCAGAAACCACAGGCAGAGTTGAACTTCCAGTCCGCTTCCCAGAGAGTCACCGCAGAGGCAGGCCTCCAAGGCAGCTGCTGGTGGTGACACGGTCAGGAAGCTGCAGAATGAGGCAGCCACCGTCCTGGGTGCCAGCTGCAGAGCTCTGCCACCTCTGCTAGTGTTTGTGCAAGTGCACACCTCACAGCTTGCACCTCTCCCGCCTACATCTTGCCCGAATCAGAGCTCTGCACAGGCGCCTCTTCCTGTGCAGCCCTGCGTCACTGCAGGAAGCCCTGCAGCCTCTGCAGGAAGGCGAGTGGGATGGATGAGCCCCCCCCACACCCCTGGGCTGGCCAGCCACCCCTGCAGGGCCAGCAGGTGTGGGCTACCCAGAAAGGCCCTGTTTGCTCTGAGAGTCCGCGCCGTACGCCGGTTTAGGTTCTGTTTGGAGGCTCTGAGCACACTTTCAGTCTTTTGAAAGCTGAGCCTGGCATTTTCCCACCAGATGCTCTGTGTTTACGTTAGTCCCTGGCCCTGTGATGCATTAGTCAGGACGCTCCGTGACTCTCCTTCCCTCTCCACAAGGAACGGTCAGTCTCGATGGCCACGACATCCGTCAGCTAAATCCAGTCTGGCTGAGGTCCAAGATTGGGGCCGTGAATCAGGTAAGAGGAGTGGGGTTTGTTTTCATTGTACTTTCTCTTAAAACTGCTTTTGTCATTTGTTTTGCTTGGCCTAGAATCTCTCAAAAGAGAAAGAGTGGAAGTTTTCCAGGTGTATGAAACCAGTCTCCCATGGCAGATTGCCTGGTCTGTAAATACTGCTGCTTCCTTGAGACCTTAAACACTTGTCCAGCCCTGGCTGGCATAGCTCAGTGGGTTGAGCGCAGGTTGAGAACCAAAGCATCACAGGTTCGATTCCCAGTCAGGGCACATGCCTGGGTTGGAGGCCACAGCCCCCAGCAACCGCACATTGGTGTTTCTCTCTCTCTCTCTCTTTCTCCCCCGCTTCCCTCTCTAAAAATAAATAAATAAAATCTTAAATAAAGAAAGAAAACCCACTTAAAAAAAACAACACTTGTCCAAGTGAAGCATTGCCTTTTTATCAAAAGCTGGCACTGACATGAATTTGTAATACAGATAGTCTAGAAGAAGGGGAGAAAAGCTAACTTCTTAGCTTCTGCTGACTCTTCCCCGATTCCTGTTCTTATTAGCCCCCATAGTCTACTATTGAGCATAATGGGTTTTAGCAAAAAAACAGGGTCCCCTTGCCAAGAGGCTGCAGTCTTCAAGGCAGCATGTCAATGGGATGGGGTCACTTTGCCGAGGCTGTTTTCATGAGACCCCTCGGTGCAGGGAGATTTGACACAGCACTTGTGTTTCCATCACCAGGCTGTGCGCACAGCAGACCAGCCTGAGCCTCTGCTTCTGACGAGCTCCCCCCAGACCTGACCCTTAGCCCTTCCGCCAAGGTGGGGGCAGGTGGGGCAGTGACAGGGCACGCTCAGTAGTGTAAGGATTCCAGCGGTGCGTATCGTTTATGGGCTGGAGAGAAGAAGCTGGAAGTTTATTTGCTTTGGGGGATCATTCCACAGAGTTCTGTCAAAATGTCATGTTCCCATCTGGGGTGTGTATATTGCAAAAAGTAATGTCCTCCGTGGGAAGCAGGCCGCTGGGAAATACAGATGGGCTTGTGGTCTTCCAGTGCCTTACAATTCCCAAGGAAAGGGAGCTTGCATTTACAAGGTGCCTACTGTGTGCCAGGCACTGTGCAGACATCTGCTGTGGGATCTCGTTTCCAATAGTATGGTGAGAACCACAGGTGACAAAGTCAGTCCTATTTACAATAATACATGAATTTTTAATCTATTGGGTGAATTTATGAAGAGTGAAGAAATAGAACATAGAAACTGGCATGGCCCTGGCTGGTGTGGCTCAGTGGATGGAGTGCCGGCCTGCAAACCAAAGGGTTGCCAGTTTGATTCCTGGTCAGGGCATATGCCTGGGTTGTGGGCCAGGTCCCCGGTGGGGGCACGTGAGAGGCAACCACACATTGATGTTTCTCTCCCTTCCTCCCTCCCTTCCCTTCTGTCTAAAAGTAAAATTTAAAAAAGAAAAAGAAAAGAAACTGGCATGCACTTTTTGGAGCAATGTAACACTTTCTTAGATATAATTACCCTACTGAGCTCCACTGTGTTTGCTAGACAGGTGTGATGTTTGTTTTCAAGTTTGCGATAAACGCTTTATTTCCAATTTGTAGGAACCAATTTTGTTTTCTTGCTCAATTGCTGAGAACATTGCCTACGGCGCAGACGACCCCTCCGCGGTGACGGCGGAGCAGGTGGAGAGAGTGGCCGAAGTGGCCAACGCGGCGGCGTTCATCCGGGACTTCCCCCAGGGGTTCGGCACTGTGGTCGGAGAGAAGGGCGTCCTGCTCTCAGGTACCCGTCGCTCCCGCGTCGCAGCCAAACCTCTCTGCGCCGCAGGCGTCTCCGAACATTCCCGTGGCAGTTTCACTTTTCAGCGAGGGTTTTGTCCTTCGAGGTCATGAAATCGGACTTTCCAGCTTATAAAAATCTCTTGCTCCCGCGGACAGCCCCTCAGCTTCCTTCGGTTTCCACCCCAGAGATGCGCCCGAGTTCCCACCGAATGTCCCGCTGCACGTTGTGGGAATGTCCCGCTGTGGCGGAGCCCGGCCACCGCAGCAGCTTTTATCCTCGTCTGAGAAGAGATGCCGGGTGGCCGGGCCGTTTGCTTAGGGCGGCAGAGACTGACTCAGCCACAGAATTGAACTTGAAGAGTTCTTTACTCCCCAGGTTTCACTGTACACGTTAGGCCAGGGGTCGACAGACTTTTCCAAGAGAGGGCCAGAGAGCGAATAAATATTTTAGGTTTTATGGGTCACGTGTGGCCTCTGAACACAGTGTTCCTCTCTGTTGCTCTTTAAACAACCGAGTAAAATGTACGAGCCACGCTCAGCTTGAGGGCTGCGCATGAGCAGGTCCTGGCTCAGACCTGGCGCCCAGCATGCGGTTTGCGGGCCCAGTGCCGGGCGCAGCCGCCTTCCCGGTGGGTGCAGCAAGTCTGATGGGGTGTGTTACCTTATGGGCGCCAGGCCCTCAGGAGGGACAAAGAAAACTTGTTTTCTATTGCTTCAGAGTCCAGGAGTGGGGTGAAGAGTAGGGCTGAGAGGGAAATACATTTTCAGCTGGCTAAATGCAGGTTTTGTTTTCATCACAGACATTGCCATGTGCCCCCTTTCACGACAGCGAGCTCTCCAGGCGGTGGGGTCCCAGCAGGGATGGGCCCCTCCACATCAGAGCGAGGCTGCGGGGGGTAAGGGGGGTGGACGGACAAGAGCAATGGCTCTTTTCAACATTGAACTTCTTCCTTGAAGTGTTGAACACCCAAAATTTAACACCAAGTGTTTTAAGTTCGTTGTGTGTGGCTTTGTAAAAACTGTAGGCAATAGATGAAAAATGTGTTTTTAGATGGGGGAAGTTCCAGGAGTAGAGTTACACGTTGCTGTGTGGCGTGAACTGTGACCGCGTCTCTGAAACACGTCCCCAGAAGAGAACCCGCTCGGGCCGCTCGTGGTGGCATCATTGAACATCGAGGAGCGCGGCTGGGAGCGACCTGTGCTCTGCTCCATGCCACGGCACCTTCTGCCTTGGAGCAGACTCCACATGGCCTTCCCTCTGCCAGGATTCTCGAGCTCCATTTCTGAGTGGAATAACCAAAGGTTCCAGTCCTTGCTGGCTTTCTGGGAGAAAGAAGGGGCACTTAGCAATAGATTCCCAGCACACTAACTGGCACTGGTGTTCCTCTGAGCCCTCCGCAGACTGACCTGCCTTGGGACGCTGACACGCCCTCCCCAGTCCGGGAGGTTGGGAAGCGAGGGCTTCCCCGCTGCCGCTAGGTGAGCGCAGGCTCCCTGGCTGAGGTCAGCCTTCAGCAGCACCACGCATTGCAGCTGTAAATGGTGATCTTTTAGATGAAACGCTGTCATGTCCAGCAATTCCTATTAGTAAGTATTTTCACCCAATAAAATCAACCAAAAAAGATTGTTTTCATCACCAAAAGTGAAACTGAGTTTTCTATAATGAAACAAGTTGGGAGGAGTGAGTCCTGAGTATTGCTCTCGGGAACTTCCTGGTTCCCCTGGGGGAAAGGAGACAGGGTGACTCCTTGACACAAAGATGAGGAAGGGGAGTCATGGCAGACTTGCTCCTCACTTTCTCCTCCTGTCTACACTTTCCCCATTCCCACCCCCGCTTTGGTTCCCTTGCTTTCAGTAGAGTGTGAGTTTTGAAAAGCAGGGAGGAGTAGCGAGGCTCACTCTGTGTGCACCCGTCAGTTTCGTGTGCACACACAAACCACCAAGTGTGCACCAGTTCTTCCCCGGGCCGGGAAGAGGAGGGAGCAGCCTGACTGAGGAAGGTCTCGGGAGCCGCGCTCCCAGGAAGCAGTGGGATGCCCGGTGCTCCTGCCTGTCGCACCTGCCATTCAGAAGCCTCCGGGTAACCGCCCGAGTGTCTGTTTTCCTGGCAATGTTGGGTGTTCTATTAGGGAGGCAGGTGTGTAGTGGTTAAGAGTGTAGCCCTGCACTCTGCAGGTCCAGACCTCAGCTCTGCCGCGTACCAACCAACCGTGAGACCTCGGGCCAGTTGTCTGGCGCCTCTGTTGTTCATCGGGCGTAAAAAGGGAGTAGTGATAGGACCTACTTCGTGGGGTTTTTGAAGACTGAGTGAGATGGTATGTGTAATGCATTAAGAAAATGCCTGGTACATAGCAACACCTCCATTAATGTCAGCTATGCTAATAATTGATGTTATTAATTTTGAGGTTAATGAGGAGAGAGCATATTTAAAAACAGGTTTCTGTCCTGCCATCTGTCTCAGCTATGACTAACTGGAAGAAGTGACCTTCAAGTTGCTGCGTGGCTTATTAGAAAAGCCTATTATCAAGAGTTTTTGTGAAAGCTTTCAATTTTTTAAAAAAAACACTGTCTTTGTCAGGTGGGCAGAAACAGCGGATTGCGATCGCGCGTGCTCTGCTGAAGGTAAGCCTGGCGCCCCCTGGCTGGGGCTTTCGTCACTGTAATTTGTGATGTACTCTTTTTCTCTTTTCTTTTTCTTTCTTTCTTTCTTTCTTTGTTTGTTTTCTTTTTGAGGGGGAGGAGAGATATGTGGTTGACAGTTCTGGTGAAAGATGAGTGGGAACCTCCACTGAGTGCATGCTGTCCAAATTTAACGTGCACTTCTTGGGCATTAGGAGGCCGGCACTGCACCGGTGTTGGCAGAGGGAGAGAAGTTTCACACACAGGCGTTCCATCAAGAAGCACGTGGTCCAACTAGGGAACCAGTGATGACATCACAACGTCCAAACAGCGCAAGTGTGCTCGCTTGTATCATCCGTTATCCACCGCTCAACCGAGTAGTACAGACTAAAAATGCTTGTGCAAGACTTCTAAGGGGAGAGGGAAAAGCCATTTTAGCTGAAAGTCAGGCATTGTATTTTTAGGAAATGATAGTTTTCCCCTTTGTTATTTAACTACTCTCCTCAGATTTATAGATGATTTTTCAAAGGAAAAAAAAAAAGCCCTGGCTGGTGTGGCTCAGTGGATTGAGCACCATCCTGCAAACTTCACTGAAAGGCCACTGGTTCAATTCCCAGTCAGGGCACAGGCCTGGGTTGCAGGGAAGGTCCCCAGTTGGAGGTGTGCAGGAGGCAACCGATCTATCTGTCTCTCACATATCAGTGTTTCTCTCCCTCCCTTCCCCTCTCTCGAAAAATAAATGAATCCTTTAAAAAAAAAGGAAAAAAGGCTTTATCAAAGTGTAACTTGCATACTAGAAAGCTCACCAATTTTAAATGCACTTTCAGTGGATTTTAGTAAATTTACAGTTATTGAACCATCACACAATCAAAACTGAAAAAGAACATTCTTCTTCTTCTCCTCTTCCTCCTCCTCTTTCTATTTCTATTTCTATCGCCCTAAAAAGGACCCCTGGGACCCATCTGTAGCCTTTCCCCATTCCCAGCCCCAGCCCCAGCCCACTGCCGACCTGCTTTCTGTCTGGACCTGCCTTTCTGCACATTTCGAATGAACGGACTCAGATGATGAGGTGTGGTCTGCTGCATCTCGCCTCTTTCACCAGCACAGGTTCCTCCGTGCTGTAGCCCGTGTGGGAGCTCCACCCCTTCCCACCGCCGGGCAGCCGTCCTCTGTGTGGCTCCCCCGAGGCCAGTTCATCCATTCAGCGGCCGGCGAACATTTGGGCTGCTTCCGGTTTGGGGCCGTTGTGAATGAATAACGCTGCTGTGAATGAATGGTGGAGCAGTTTTCTGTGGACGTGTTTTCACTTCTTGTGACAAACTCCTAGGCAAAACTAGAATTTAATGTATTATATACATCGGCTTACTCTTATTTTTCCCGTTTTATGCAACACTCCTAACTAAATTATAAGCAGGGCCTTGAGAGTCAAGACTCCGCTCACTCACCTGAGATCCCCACCTCACGCTGGTGGGTGGCCGGCAGGACGGAGCCGCACTGGGACCAAGACCCAGTCCACTGACCTCTGTGACCGTGATTTCAAGTCCTCTCTAACTCTGTCACTTACCCGCTTTCCTCAGACACTTACGGCTTTCTTTTCTTGTAACAGCTGACTGTGATACGACTCACAAACTATACAATGCACCCGCTAAAAGGGTGCAGTTCAATGGGTCTTAGCGTATCCATCACCATCAGCAAGTTGAGAACATTCTCATCACCCTGAAGAGACGCCACACCCTGTAGCAGTCACTCACCCTCCCCCACCCCCCACCCCGCTTGTTCCCCCACTCACCCCGGCCCAGGGGACCACCGGTCTGCTTTGCGTCTCTGTCCACGGGCCTGCCCTGGACACTTCCTATGGAGTCAGACAGTGTGTAGCATTTTGTGTCTGGCTGATTCGCTTAACAGAGTGTTTTCAAGGTTCATTCATGTTGTATCATATACAGTACTTCATTTATTTTAATTACTGAGAATTTGTGTTTTTCTAATAAAATTATGTTGTTTTTTAATGTTTTTCCTTCTGCAGAATCCCAAAATTCTTCTTCTAGATGAAGCAACCAGGTGAGGATATCTTAATATTATATGTACTTGTATTAAACAAAATCCTTCCTTTACCAACAAACTGTTCTTCTGTGCTTCACAGTGTTATGGCTGAAAATGTCCTTTTCCCTCTACTTTTCAAAGGGACTGAGTCTGAATTAATAATGACAGTTGGGAGGCTGAGCCCTGAGCTGAGTGTCCTGGCTCCAATCCAGACACGTTTGCGATGAACCCCTCGTCACTGTAATCAGCTACTGCGCAGATTTTTTCCTACTTGTGTGACAGTATTTCTATGGAACTCTAGAGTCCCAGCTCCTTCTCTAATAGCATCTTTATAGTATAAAATATAGGTGGCAGACCCAAGCAGTTACACTTCCGATCACAGGGAGAATTCTGTGTGTGTGTAACAGGGAATGCGTGGGTGCACAGTGTGCATGGCGCTGACATCTTTGCTTTCTCACGTGTTCTCCTGTTTAAGTGCGCTGGACGCTGAGAACGAGTACCTTGTCCAGGAAGCTCTCGATCGACTGATGGAGGGAAGAACGGTGCTGATCATTGCCCATCGTCTGTCGACCATCAAGAATGCGAACATGGTAGCTGTTCTGGACCAGGGGAAAATCGTCGAATGTGGGAAACATCAAGAACTGCTTTCAAAGCCAGACGGGTTATATAGAAAACTAGTGAACAAACAGAGTTTCATTTCAGCATAAAGAAGCAATTACTGGTAAAGTGAATATGAGAAACTTTAAAGTAAAATAGCACTGCAGAGGAAAAAAAACTTAAGAGATGGTGTGGAATCTGTAAATCATACTTCAAGTTATTTGAAATATACCTATTTTTTCCCAAAGTATATAAACTATGATTTTGAGATGTACCTGTTCTCAAGACCTTTTTACTCAGAGTTTTAATAATTATAACTTTCTAAGTGTCTATAGCACTGAAGTTATTTTCAAGTTTTGTACTTTCTTTTATCTTGGGATATTTTAATATAGCATGGCACCTCATTTTTTTACCTGCTGTTATAGATGGAAGTAATTGTCAAATGACAACTTTTAAAAGGGAATTATAAACAAAAAGCCTAATTATTTTAGGCCGGTTTGCCAATCACTGTGTAATTCTCTTGGTAGTATTCTACCAGCTTCGGGTCATATGTCACTAGGCAGTGTCATCGAAGATGAAAATCGAATCGTTTCTTTTCTCCTCATGCTCCCATGAAGCACACCCGAGTGTTACATGTACAGAAAGGGAGCATTTGTATTTTCCATTTCCTGTGTCTGCAGACGTGTGAGAGTTTAGGGGTGCGTGTCCCTCTGGGGTGAGACTGTGTTTGGGTGTGTGTGATTTTTAACATTTTTGGCACGTGGCCCTAAATGCCTCAGAATTCCTAAAGCAACGCTGACAGCCACTAGTCGGGCACGCTTCCTGTCGGTGCTGTGGATTCGCTGTTGCCTCCAGGAGTGCTCTCTCCACGCTGATGGCGCCAGGCGTGAGAACTGACTGTCGATACCATTAAAATGGGAGTTTTCTCTCTACAGCCATACCACCCTGAACACGTCCGATCTCATCTAAAACGGAAGTCTGCTTCTGTTCTAAGTAATCATTCGTTGCCTGGTTACACTGGAAGAAGAAACCACTATTTCATGATAAGCACGGAGTAATATATTTCATTCTACATGAGGGGATTTACTGATGAATACAATGAATAGAGGAACTGTGGTTTTTGAACAAGTGAACAGTACGTCTGTGACAATCATTTTAACAAAGTTTACGTGTGGTCCCTAAGCAGTTCGCTATTACAATGTGCTTCACAGAGAGCGAACGGAAAGCTGGAGCTGAAGGAAATCTCCACGTGCCATTGAATATGATTATATTTTATTTTCTAATATGAGATGTTCAGTGTGTCTTTAAGTATCATTTATATTGTGGATTAAAATTTATAGTGAACTTCATCCGTGTCATTTCCTTTCTGTTTTTTTCTACTCTTTGTTAAGTTTACGGGGGTGACACCGATTCACAGCATTGTGTGCGTCCAAAGGGTGCAATTCTGTGACACCTCACCCGTGCACCGCATTGTGTGTTCCCCGTCCAAAGCTCGTCTCCCCCGTCACCATAAATCGACGCCCCTCCCCTTCCCCTCACCCCCACTTTGCTCCTAGTAACCACCCTTCTGTGGCCTGTGTCTATGAGTTTGTATGTTCATCTTTTTGCATCAAGTGTCTGTACCAGTTTACATTCCCACCAACAGCGAATGAGAGTTCATTTTTCACCTCACCCTCTCCAACACTTATTTCTCGTCTTCCTGATAAAAACCATTTTACCAGATATGAGGTGGCATCTCATTGTGCTTTTAATTTTATTTCTCTTATAGATAGTGAAATTGAGCATCTTTTTCATATATATCTTTTGCCTATTTGTATCCATTCTTGTGGAAACTGTTCAGGTCCTCTGCCCATTTTTGTTTTTGTTAAAATTGCATGAGTTATTTATATGTATTGGATATTAGCCTGCTATTGGAGGTTTTATTTGCAAATATCTTTTCCTATTCCATTTGTTGAATTTTTCTTTGGTTAATGGTATCTTTTGTTGTGCAGAAGCTTTTTAGTTTGATGTAGTCCTGTTAATTTATTTTTGCTTTTATTTCCCTTGCCTTCAATTTCAAGTTCATAAAATTCTCTCTGAGACCAAGGTTCATAAGTTTAGAACCTATGTTTTCTTCTATGTACTCTTATTGTTCCAGGTCTTATATTTACAGCTTTAATCTACTTTGAGTTAATTTTTGTTTATGATATCAAATAGTCTAGTTTTCTTCCTTTGCATGTAGCTTTCCAGTTTTACCAGCACCATTTATTAAAGACCCTTTCTTTTCTCTATTGTGTATTTTTGGCTCCTTTGTCAAAAATTAGCTGCCCATATATATGTGTGTTTATTTCTGGGCTCTCAATTCTGTTCTTTTGGACTGTGTGTTTGTTTTTCTGCCAATACTGTACTGTTTTTTATTATTGTAGCTTTGTAGTTAATTCAAAGTCAGGGAGTGTGATACCTCTGGCTTCTTTTGTCTTTTTCAGGATTGCTTTAGCTGATGCGGGTCTTTGTGGTTCCATACAAATTTGATGGGTTTTTTGTTCTATTTCTTTGAAAAATGCCATTGGGATTTTGATTGGGGATTGCATCAAATCTGTATATCGCTTTAGGTAATGTGGCCATTTTAACTATGTTCAATTTTACAATCCATGAACACAGAATATCTTTCCATTTCTTTGTGTCTTCTGCACTTCTTTCAACAATGTCTTATAGTTTCCAGTATATAGGTCCTCTACATTTTTGTTAAGTTTATTCCCAGGTATTTTGTTATTTTTGTTGCCATTGCAAATGGAATTGTTTCATTTTTTCCCTAATGTTTTCTGTTGTTAGTATACCGGAAAGCAACAGACTATGTACATTGATTTCCTATCCTGCAACCTTACTGCATTTGCTTATTGTTCCTAATAGTTTTATTTTTGGTGGAGTCTTTAGTTTTCTATGTAAAGAACCATGTCATACATCTGAAACTAATACAAAATATTAGATGTAAAGTGTCATTGAAAAAAATTTTTAAGAAAGAATTCAATATTTGTAATTATAAAAAATCATGTCTTCTAGAGCAAAAAGTGACAGTTTTACCTCTTCATTCCCAGTGTGGGTGCCTTTCTCCCACCTGACTTCTCTGGCTAGGACTTCAGCACTGTGTTGAATAACAGTGGTGAGAATGGGCACCCCTGTCTTGCTCCTGAGCTTGGAGGAAAAGTGTTCAGGTTTTCGCCATTGAGTATGATACCGGCTGAGGGTTTGTCATATGTGGCCTTTATCATGTTGAAGGACTTTCCTCCTATATCCATTTATTGTTTTAATCATGAATGGATGTTGTATCTTGTCAAATAATTTTTCTGCATCTGCTAAAGTGATATGATTTTTCCTTTATTTTGTTAATGTGGTATATATCACATTGATCAATTTGCATATGTTGAACCATTCTTATGCACGTGGAATGAACCCCATTTTATTTTTTTAATGTATTATATTCGATATGCCAGTGTTTTGTTTAGGGTTTTGCATCTGCATTCATCAGAGACACGGGTCTGTAATCTTGTTTTTGTGTTGTCTTTGCCAGGTTTTGGTATCAGGGTTATGTTGGCCTCATAAAATGAGTTAGGAAGTATTGCCTCTTCTTCAGTTTTTTGGAAGAGTTTGAGAAGGATGGGCATCAAATCTTCTTGGAATGTTTCATAGAATTCACTAGTGAAACTATCTGTTCCTGGACTTTTACTTGTTTGATGACTGTTTCAATTTCCTTACTTTTGACCAGTCTATTTAGATTTTCCAGTTCTTCATGGTTCAGTCTAGGAAGGTTATAGACTTCTAAGAACATGTCCATTTCTGCTAGGTTATCAAACTTGAAGACATGTAGCCTTTCATAGGATTCTTGTGTAGTCCTTTGTAGTTCTGCATTGTCCATTGTAACTTCTCTTTCACTTCTGATTTTGTTTGAATCTTTTCTTTTTCTTCAGTGAGTCTAGCCAAAGGTTTGTCAATTTTATTATTCTTTTCAAAGAACCAGCTCTTTATTGCATTAATTTCTCTATTGTCTTTTTGTTCTCTATTTCACTTAAATCTGCTCTAGTTTTTATTATTCCCTTCCTTCTACTGATTTGGGGCTTTGTTCTTTTTTTTATTTCTTCATGGTGAAATGTTAGGTTATTTGAGATTTTTCTTATTTCTTGAGGTAAGTCTGTCATTCTCTAAACTTCCTTCTTACCACTTTTGCTGCATCTCTCAAATTTTGATGTTTCATATTGTCATTCTCATTTGCCTCTCTGTATCTTTTAATCTTTTAGTTCTCCTTTGACCCAGTCTTTGCATAGTAGCATGTTGTGTTTTTTTAACCTTTTATTTACTCATGTTTAGAGAGAGGGCATGGGAAGCCATGGAAGCACATGCATGTTCACATAAGCAATTGAGGAAATAAGCAAAAAAAAGAAAACCTAAATCATCTGAAACCCTACATGTGAAGATAAAATTTCACATCATGAGCTTAGCATTTTGCTGACCACCCTCTCAGGCTTACCTTTCTGTGCAAGGTTTGTGACCTTGGACCTGACTGGTTCTCTAGAAATAACCACAGGTTAAACCATTAAGGCCACACCCTTGTAATGCACTTTTATAAAGTAGAGCTCCATTTTGAGAAGTCCATTTTATTCCATAAAAATGGCAAAGTTGTTAGAAAATAAATAAAAACAAGTGTAAACATTACAAAACATGAAGTAGATGAATGAAATGAGCATGTGAAACTACATTATCAGTGTTCCTTTAGGGGTTTTGTTACATGTGTTGTTACATCGGAAACATCGCGGTATTTTCCAGGTTAGCTCCGCCCCCTCAGCTCACTGAGTAACCGTGTATCAGCCCTGGCTGTGCAAGAACCAGCCAGTGAGTGCATAACTGAGCGGGACAACTGAGCTCTCTCAACATCAATAGATCAAACATAAATAAACAAGCATTTACTGCACGTCTCCTATCTCGTTAGGTCCTGTGCCAGGTGCCGGTGTGTCTCCCTCACGAAGCGAGTGCTGGGTCAGCAAACGGCCTGATTCGTCTGGCCTGCAAGCTGAGGGTGGTTTTTATAGCTTTAAGTACCTTTTAAAAACTACTTCATGACACATGAAAGTTACATGAAATTCACATGTCGACCTCCGTAAGTAGAGTTTTATTGATACAGAGACACACTCATTCATGAGTAGCTGCAATGGGGGCGGTACAGCCTGCAAACCAGAGATGCTTGCTTTCTGGCCCTTGATGGAGAGTGTTTGCTGACTCCAGAACCGGTGAAAACGATACCTGTTCTTCACTGCTTGGAGGGCATTTACATGACACGGGAATTTAGAATTCTCTGAAAAAGTTCCATTGCCATTTGGAAGAGAATTAAGTAAATGCCTTGAAAGTGATTAGTCATGCACAATTTCCACAATGAGTTCTTTTTTTTAAACAAAAGATTGTATTTATTTTTGGAATGGAGAGAGCAAAAGTGGGAGTGAAACACCCATCAGCTGCATGTATCCTGAGCGGGAATCAAACCTGCGACCTTTCGCTTTGCAGGACAATACCCAACCCACTGGTATAGCCACACTAGCCAGGGATATAATGGGTTCTTGATTGGTCCCCTGCCCCTCTTGATTGGAGGTCGTTTCATTGCAAGGATTACTCCCACATAAATCGGAGTTTGGCCTTAACTGAAAAGGCTGTGTTTTATAGGAAGGGGGTTCAGAGGGGAGGCTCATCTGCACCTTGAGATTCCCACACTTATACACATGTCTATACTTGTGAGATATCTTTATTTTAAAATTAGAAAACAAAAATGGGCATTTACGAGGCATGCCATTTTTTAAAACAACCCACTTTTCTTATGATAACAGAGAATATTTTCCTACATCTGTACGTATTCATTCCACACATGTACATGCACTCCTTTTAACCATACTGCATTCTGTAATGTGAACATACTATAAGGCTACTGTTGGCCATTCGTCTCAGTTTCTACATTCTTTGCTATTATCAACAATACTATCAACATCTCTTTGTTATGATTTCTTTCAGATAAACTTCTAAAAAGTGAAATTGCCACAAATTATAAGGTTTTCTGATTGTCCTCCTGGAAGATTACATGAATTTATGATACTACCGGAGGTGTGTAAGACGGCATCTGTTTCCCCACAGCCTTTCAGCACGAGCTATTTCCACTTTTTCAAACACTCCTGCTCGTTCAGTGGGCAAGCCGTGCCGATGGGTGGTTTAGTTTGCATCTCTGTAACTAGTAGGAATTGGAGGTCGATTCACGTGCTTTGGTTGTTCCTAGTCTTTGGCCTAGTGCCATCGTGCCCTCCACACATTTCCGTTCTCTGTGGGGTAGCTTGCATCCGCACACTTTGGAGAGTATTACTTTACCGGAAATATCTTCTCTTCCACTTGTTTGCCTTTCTGTTTGTGTTTTAGAGCATCCACAAATGGAGTCATATCTGTCACATATTATCTATTTCTCACAAGTGGGTGCTCTTAGTACTTTAACAGAGGCTCGAAAAGGTGACATGGATAGTAGATAGCAGAGGAGGGATTTGAAGCAAGTCCCATTCAATTCCTGAGTCTATACACACAGCAACCACACCTGTGATTATCACCAAGCGGTCCGGGGATGGCAGCACCGCAACACCTGGGCACTTGACAGAAATGCAAGTTCTCGAGCCTCAGACCCAGGCCTCCCTAGTCAGACACTCGGAGGACAGGACGCAACAGCCTAGCTTAAGCCCCTGCAGGTGATGCTTCAGTGTGAGAGCCACTGCCCTGTCCTAGCCTTTCTCCTAGATTTCTAGTGTAAGCAACTACAATAGATATAAGGCAAACACACACACAAACTAATAAGGAAATGGCAGCCACTAGGAAAAGCAGAGCACTGAGGAGTCAGAGAAGGACTCGTGCTGTCCCCAGGCACATGTCCTGAATACCTTCTGTCCCACTCACCACCACCACCACCAGGAGCCTGACCTCCTGGGCTGCACCAGCATCCTCTCCCCTCATCTAGATGTGAGGCCACAGCTCTGGCAGAAGGCCCTGTTTCTCAGGTTCTGCTGGCCCTTCCTTTCTTGGTCCATCTGTTGTTAGGAGCCTCAGGGCGCTACACTGTCCCTAACATCTCTTTACTAAACTTCCTTCACTACCCAGCTTTGAGGGTGCTGTTTCCTCTAGGATTTTGTCTGACAGCCAACAAGGCCCTTCCCGGCCCCTCCTAATCTCTCCGATCTCCTCTCCTTCTGGAGAGGAGGTTGGTGGGTTTGTTTAAAGCCCCTGGAATGCACCTAGCTCTTTGCTGCTCCAGGGCCTTTGTCTGGGGAACCTCTGCTTTATAGTGCTGTTCACTCACCATCCTTCAACAGTTGTACACCTGGACACCAGGGAAGTTCCTGCTCTTGGGAGTTGGCAGACAGCATCTTTTAGAACTAAGTGGTGGGCAAACCACTAACCAGTCCAACGAAGCCCAAGAACACATTTATCCCAGCAATATCCTCTCGGACATGACTACTCTCCAACTCACTGCCCCTCCCAAGTAAGAATGAAACAAGGAAGACATGCACAGGGCTCTAAGAACCACAAGGCTCAAAAACAAGCTGCAGAGTGGGGCCAAAAACCCAGGTGGGGGAAGGAGCAAAGCAGCTTGCCTATATAACCTTCTGCTAATGTACACAAAAAACAGCTTCCTTGGGGAGATGTCAGCAACTCATACACTTGTTTTCCCACAGGGCTATGCAGTGTTTACTTAACCATTCCTTCATTTCAACACATACAGGGTGGGGCAAAAGTAAGTTTGCAGTTGTTCTTAAGGGAAGTAACATAACTAATAATACAAGAATAAACTGTTTCACATACCTACAACTGTAAACCTAGTTTGCCCCACCCTGTATTTACTGAAACTCCGTTACTACGTATGTTATGATGTGCACACAGTTACAGCCACTGTCTCTGCTCTTAAGACACTTTAAAGGAGCTACATGAGAGAGATTTATGTAAACAACTGTCTATACAGGGTAAAAAGAAAGGTATAACTAGCCTACACACCAGAGCCCTGGGGGCAAAGAATAAAGGGATATATAGTCCTGAGCAAGTCATCACCGAGTGGGCAGCAACAATGTAAGATGATGCGTGAGGGAGACACTTGAAGTAAGAGCTGATGTTGAGGTCAACAGGGAAGGGAAGGCATTTGAGGAGAAAGAAACATGAGCAAAGGCATTGGAGGGATATGATTTTTTTTTTCTTTTCACAACGTGGAGTGCACGGTGGAGCTGGTGGACGGTAGGAACAGAAAAGCCAGCGAGAGTTAAATCACAAAGGACCTTGGCTAAGCCTCTATGGCAATGGTCAGCCGCCGGAGCGTTTGCAAGCCCAAGAGCAGCTTCAGGTTTACCTTAGTTCATTATGTTGGCTAAAACTAGCAGCTAAGCAGGCTAAGACTAGACAGGGTAAGGACTGAGAAGGCTAAGACTAGGCAGAGGCAAGAAGACCAAAAAGGAAAAACAAAAACCAAGGCTAAAGACTAAAAAAGTGAGAAAAGGTGAGCGCAGGGCAGAGGGAATGCAAATGTAAGATCTATCAGAGATACTCAGGATGTACGTGAATTGTACACAATACCAGGGTGTTACAGCTACAGTGGAGGCAGGCGTAAGGAATGCCTCTAGGACAGATTTCCTTTTTGCCTTGGGCAACTGGCCAGTTTTACCAAAAAGGAACTGAGGTGGTAGTAGGATAGGGGTCTTAAAGAAAGACATAAACTCGGCTTTTGCCAAGTGTATTGGGAGTCTACAGGACATTCAGGTGGAAAGTGTCCACCAGGGAGCTGTTACGAGCCTGCGGTTCTGGAGCGAGATCTGGGTTAGAAATATGGACTCGACAACTGCATGAATGAACCTGTGCAGAGAGAATGGGACCATGACAAACCTAGAGAAGAACAAAGGTAACACTAAGCGTGAAACGAGCGTCAGCTTTACAGTTTCTCTCTCCTCATCCCGGACCAGGGAACACTTCGTATCCCGAGGCTCAGCAAAGCCAGCGCGCAGAGAGGCTCGCGTGCCAGCTGTTGGAGGACCAGCCCCAGGCTCGGAGTAGAGAACAGCATCCGGCTCTCAGTTCCGTTTCCCAGTAAACTGGAGAGTAGAGCCGCTGGGGAGCGGAGACAACGCCTGCACTCTCACGCGAGCAGAGTCCGGCGGTTCCCGGCTGCGACTGACGTCATCATCAAGAGCCCGTCGCCCGAGCCCCACCGCCCTGGCCACGCCCCGCGGCGCGGCGCTTTGACGTATTTGCAGCGCGCCCTCCCGCCCCTTGGGTGTTCAAGCTCCGCGCGCTGCCCGTGTTGCAGCCACACGACCGGAGCTTAGGCGCTTTCAGTATCCTTTCCTTTCCGTCATGTTCTCGGCCGTCTCCTCTCCGCGGACGCCGGGGCCTGGAACCCGAAGGGGCCCGATGAGCGGGGTCGGGCCGGGCTCCACGCCGCGGGCGACGAGTAGGAAGGGTCTAGCCCTGGGGTCTACAGTCGGCTCCCCGGTGGTGTTCTCTCCGGTCGGTCGGCGTAGTTCTCTGAGTTCGCGGTGAGTGGTGGTCCCGGGTTGGATCTGGCGTCTCGCAGGCCTTGGCGGGCCCGGTAGGGTAGTGTTTCCAGAAGCCTCCGGAATCGGAGGCGGCGAAGGCGACTGCCAAAGTATTGGAAAAACAGACTTCTGCTTCCCTTTTGGGTTATTTCAGCATCACTTTAATTCACTAATTGATTCTTCGCTTTGCCCTTTTCATGGAATTACCTTTGTATAGAGATGAAGAACAAACTGGATTTCAATCAGTGGCTACGTCCCTCCCCCTTGCTTCCCCTGCGATCTGGTGTAAGTTACTGATGACTCTCTCTTCATCTGTGTAAAGGCGATAGATAATATCTCCTCGGAGCCTGTTTCTCTAAGGCCAAAAGGGTTCATACGAAATGCCACGACGGGATATGAAGTAAAGGTGGGAATGAGGACCTCCAACCCTGGAAAATCATTCTTCATTTAAAACCTAGCATACCGACCGCCGTTAATGTCTGGTGATTGGGATTATAAAGGGCTTTTAGGTACAGAAGCTAATTTTTAGCCACATTAATAGGGAAAAGGCTTTTCATACAACAGTAAGATAAGAATAGTTTTGTAACCAAATAAAAACTTGGCGCACTAATCCCCCTTTCAAAATTAATGTAGATCTTTGGGAGAGGGTAACATGTTTCTGAATAGTATCCTTTGAACTCCTCTATCAAAAATGAATTTTCTCCTGCAAGAAAATGGTAATATTGGGTAATTTTATTTTTCAATTATAATTTACATTCAATATATTATTTTGTGTTAGTTTGAGGTGAGATTTTGCAGTACATTAAAGGAGAAATGATTTTTAAAGAATCCATGGTATCCTTGATTTTTGTGGTTTGAAGAGTGCCCTTCAAAGTGCTGATCTTGTTGTGTTTCCTCTCCTTTGAGAAAAGAACGAATAAAAGTAGTACTTTATTTCATGTGTTTTTATTTCTTCTTCTGGTGATCATTTTAAGAGGGCCTGTTAGAATACTCTGTTGGTAAACAAAGCTCCTGACCATTCTGTGTCCTCTCGTTTAATCCTCACGTGATATGAAACAGAATAACTTTTAAACTGGTAACTTTACACTGTTTTTCTGAATGTTAAAATGAGCTGAGAAGAAAACATAATTTCTGCTGCTGTATCTGCTGTATCGAAGGCCAGGTAACGGCAGATGCTCACCACCCATCCCATTTAATCTCTTGCTTGATTGTACAGATCTGGTAGATTCTTGTAAATCTGGTGGTGACGGGGGCTTAAATATAATCTAGTCCAAAGTTTATGAAAGTTTTTTGATTTTATATTCTATTTTGTTTTCAGAAATGTTGATTGAACCCCTCAAAATTATCCACAATTTCAAAAACACTGATCTAGTCCCACGTTTTTATTTCACAATTAGAGAAGCAGAGTTATGAAGAGTTGAAGTGAATGGCACATGCATGTAAACACTAGAGTTTAAGAGTCTGAAGCCAAGTTTCACTAAATCCTATCAGATTTTTTTAATGAAAAATATATTTAATTACACCAAATACATTAGCCAGAGTTTTTGTGTTCCACTTCATATTTTCTTGTTTATCGAAGCTCTTCTGTTTATTGTGAAAGCATATACGTGAAAACTGGGATAATGGGAAATTTAAGTTATGGTGAAGGACTGTGGTCTCTTTCCTTCAGAGGAACACCTACGCGAACGTTGCCACATCACTCCGTAACTGAAGCTATGAACTATGACGTGAAAACGCTTGGATTATTTCTTCCTGTTACAATTATGGAAGCATTAAATAAAGGTGGGTGCCATTTTCCATTTGCCTCTATTAGCAATTCAAGTGAAGCCTAATTCTAGCATGGAGATTGAAAGTTGTGCTTTCTCAGATACATTTTTACCCAAATGGAGAGAAAGAGGTAACCTACGTGGTTTTTTACTCTAATTGAGAAGTATAATCCGAGAAACAGAATGAGTTTATTTTAGCATAGGCAAGTTAAATCTTTAATGGTTGGTAAGAGAGCATATGCAAAACTCAGTTCAATTTCAAAAGTTGAGTATATGAAATTTAACTTAAAAAACAAACAGCCCAAAATTAGTGCCTCGTGTTACTGGGTTTAATAATGCTGTAAAGTCGGTCTTTGTTCCATTTCTGGATTTTGTGTAGCATCGCGGAGGCCCCATACGCAAATGCGTGATGTTACGTGGTGTGCCTTTAGAAGATTCTGCAGGCAGGGGAGTGGAGTGGAGGTTTGGAAGATGCAGTGAACACAAGCCGCAGAAAAGCTGCGTTAAGGTTGAGGGTCCGGGTGACTGAAGAGCAAAGTTCAGAGCATCCTCAGTGACCTGCCTAAGTCATTTTTACTAAAAATTCCATTCTAGATCTTTGCGATTTTTCTGCAGTGTTGTTTTTCAAGCTGTAAGTAGTGACTGACATCAGTTTAGTAGTTTATAACCAGCATTTTTTAAGAAATGAAATAAAATAGAATGCTGAAGATCAGAATTCATCTCATATAATGTAGAATAAACTTTGTTTTATTTAAATAGTGTGTGAGTGCATCATGATGTAAAATGTATTCCATGTTATGAATGACAGTCAGAAAAGTTTAAACTACTCCATTAGAAGGAGTATTTCTCATCACCTTGAATTTGCACATCTTGCCTGTAAGTCTTTGGGAGTTTCAGGTGCAGTCGTTTTCAGACAACTAAATTTCTGTTGACCTCAACCATGCATCGTTTTGTTTTAAATATATATAATGCATATTCCCCCCACCCCCAAATACAGTATATATCATATGTTAAAAGCTTTTAAGAAACTCTAGGTTCATGCCACCAGGCTGTGTTATTAACAAGTGGTACAAGAGTCCCTAGAAACAAGAATGTGTACGCTACGCTGAAGCAGTGTGTAAGCCTGGAGAACTCTTCCCCAGGCGAAAACTGCTGGGCGTTAAGTCAGTGTCCTCAGGGGCTCCCCAGTAGAGGGTGTGGAGCTGCTACAGTGCTTTCGGGAAGAAAGTCGCCGAGCAGATAGCCCACTGCAGCAGAAAGCCGCACTTCGCCTGGGCATAATTTGTTATTACGGCGTGCACATTATGGATTCCTTTTATTTCACCTCTCCACCCTGCCTTTCAACAAAGAGCAGTGGTCAAATTAATTATATTTCCAGTGCTGTTGATGGACGTTTACCTCCAAAGCGTAAAAGAGCAATATGCTAATTAAGTTTTTGTCACTTAATACAGAATGTAACCCTGTATGTCTCCATATAATGAAGTAATTTTTTGTATTTCCAAAAAGCTTTTGTTTCAAAGATTATCTTTCCTTGAAATGTTTTGTGTATTTAATAGGAAGATTTATTATTTGTGTTGCTTTATCAAAATAAAATTATGAATGTTAAGTATTGCAGAAAGATCTGTTTATAACAAAAATTAAGAAAAATTAAACCTAGGCCCAACATATATTAAAGTGGTTATCAAAGTTAAATGGATCTCTTGTTTTGGATATTGGTAACTCAAATTATATTAAAGAGTATTTTTGTTGTGAATTAATCTTTTTTGTGCGTGGTAATTTTTTTGCTGAAGAATGGCCATAAGAGTTTGGTAAAAGGAAGTTTTAGGGGTTGCTGTTACTCACATGCTAAGATGAACTGTGGACCGTATGTTTTTATTTAGAGGGTGATCAGCTGACTGTTCACATAGATGAAGGCGGATGGGCTTGTCTGGTCTGCAAAGACAGACTCATTATTTGGAAGATGGCTGTGTCACCTATTTCTAAGGTAATGGCTCTCTAGAGAGAGAAAAGGAGATAGAGGAGAGGAGAACCAATTGGCTCTTAACTTTTACCCTCAATGTTTAGAATTGTTGCAAGACAGTGATCTGAATCTACTCAAGCATTATGGATTTGCATTTTCATAGTGATATGAAATACCGAGCATGCGTACACATTTGTGTATTGGGAAGAAAGTTTCTTAGATGCTCTGACTAACTGAGCCACTGGTAGGGTGAGATATTGTAGTTAGGAGCATAGTGAGGGACAAATCGGGAGGTGGGGGGACATAATGAGTTGGCAGAGGAAGTCTGACATTCGTCCGAGTCTAAGAAATATTTTCTAGGCAACTTAGTATAATCGCTGTGTAGTCATGCTGATGTTAAATATCAAATAAACCAGTTAAGACTAGATTGGGAAAATCCCATAGGAAGCCTATGTACTTCCCTTAACCAGTAGACTATTTTCAGTCCTGGAAGAGACTAGACTAGTTAATATTCAAGATCCAGTCTAGCTCATAAGCTTTCCTGATTTTATATCTCCTAAGAAACTTTGTTTTAAAATTACTGAAAGCTGTGATGAAAACCTTATCAAGAATTGTGAGAAGAAAGTATATTTGTAGCATGATATTTCTAGCAATGAATCAGAATGGAAAGTATGCAGAGAACGGAAGTAGTGAAGTCGGATGTGTACTCAACAAGTTGGATTTGATGCGAAACGTCTTTTGTTTGGCCTTGTCCTGCAGTTAGCCGTTTGCAAAGAACTTCAGCTGCCACCCAGCGATTTCCACTGGACTGCTGACTTGGTGGCTCTCTCCTACTCTGATCCCTCAGGGGAAGCACATTCTACTCAGGTAAGTGACTTAAATACTTACTGAAATAGTTTTGTTCAAATGCGGGAGTTCTAAAGTTGGAGGGGTCATCGGACTTATCTCGGAGACATAACTTCAAAGTTACAGGAACGAAGACATTGATGTTAATGAAGAGATGGCCACTGGGACCGTGGAACAGAACAGAAAAGACGCCCACGCACAGGTGGCCCTTTGATTTTTGACAGAGGTACAAACACAGTTCAGTGAAATAAGTTTGGTCTTTCCGGTACGTGGTGTTGGAACCATTGGTCATCCTCATGCCAAAAAACAACAACAACAACAAAAATCCCCCTGAGCCTCATAAGTATACAAAGATTAACTCAAAATGGGTCACAGATTAAAATGTAAAACTACAAAGCTTGTGGAAGAAAACAGGTGAGAATCGTGATGGCCTGGGATTAATAGAAGAGTTCCTGGAAATCGCCAGAAGCATGATTCGTAAGAGAAAAATGGGTGAGTTGCACTTCGGCAAAACTGAAAATTTGGCTCTGCAGAAGGGACAAGAAAACAAAGAGACAAGCTACAGAGTGGGAGAAAATATCTGTAAATGAAATAGTCAACAAAAGACTTGTGTCCAGAAATAACTCTCCAAGCTTCCTAAGGAAACAAACACCTTGATTTAAAAGCAGCAAAGGACTCGAACAGGTGCTTTGCCAAAGAAGGTATAAGGATGTCAGATAAGCACAGGAGATGTTCATCACATCAGGAGCCGTTAGGGAAATGCAAATCAAAACCACACCGAGAGCCACTGCACACCCGTTCCGATGCCTGAAACACTACCAAGTGCTAACGAGGATGTGGAGCAGCTGGGACTCACAGGGCTGGGAGTGCAAAGATGGTGTGGGCACTTGATTTTCACTGTCCTGTAAGATTAAAATGCGCTTTACCATACCCTTACCCTGGTGGACCCAACAGATCCATTCCTGGCTATGTACCGTAGAGCAATTGAAACTTATGTTCACACACAAAACAATACACAAATGCTGTAGCAGCTTTACTTATGATAGCCAGAGGTGGAAACCGTGCGAATGTCAGTTAGCAAGTAAACGGATAAACTGGCTTAGCCATGGAATGGAGTACTGCCCAGCAGTAAAAGGAAATGAACTATTGACACATGCAAGAACCCAGATGAACCTCAGGTACATTATGCTAGTGAGATAAGCCAGTGTCAAGAGGTTACCTTCTGTGTGAATTTATTTGTGTGACCTCCTGGGAAAGGTGAGACTGTAACCATGGAAACAGCGGTGCCAGGAGTTAGGGTGGGGGGAAGAGTGAGGCTGTGGAGGAGTCGGTCCAGGGAATGCTGGGGGCTTGTGGCACTGTTCTGGGTCCCTATTATGCTGTGGTAGTTAAAAATTCAGTTTTACTGTGTGATAGTTTTTTAAATATAAAAAGGAGTTTTTACTTACGATTTTTCCCAATCAAATAGTAAATTGCTCTGGCTTTTCAGTATCAGTTTCATCAGACTACTCCCGGTTACTGGGTGCCTCTTCTATTGTGTTTGCTGAGTGTTGTCTGGTTTTCAGTCTGTTGCGGTCATGGTTGCCACCAGAGAGGGATCCGTTCGCTTCTGGCCCAGTCTTGCTGGCGAGGACACCTACACAGAGACTTCTGTAGATTTGGGAGGCGATAAGATGTACAATTTCCTGACAGCAGTGCAGGTACATGATGGGTATTTTTTTTAAGGATTTTTTAAAAATTTTATTTATTTTTAGAGAGGGAAGGGAGGGAGAAAGAAAGAGAAACATCAATGTGCGGTTGCTGGGAGCCGTGGCCTGCAACCCAGGCACGTGCCCTGACTGGGAATTGAACCTGCGATGCTTTGGTTCGCAGCCCGAGCTCAATCCACTGAGCTATACCAGCCAGGGCAATATTCTTTTATATTTATTGCAAAGCTGCGATGTGGCTTGGAAGTGGGATTTGAATGACTAAAAACGCAGGGCTTTGAGCAGACCACGCAGGCCAGGGAGGGATCCAGAGGAGACAAGACGGATGTAAGGGCCTGTGACGTGAACAGTTGAAAAAAAGAAAGCCCTTCTCACAGGCTCTGAAACAGCAACACCTGACAGTCGCTGCTGGTGTTGACTTCTTTCAGGAACACTTTACAAGAGCGAATTAAAAACTCCTAGACACTGTAAAGAATGGTTTGCCAATGTGTGCTTTGCAGGCTTACCAAAGAAACAAAATCTGATGCTTGATTTGTTGAATCTGTAATATGGTGAACCTGTGATTTAAAAATCAGGAAAGAATATGCAGTTTAATAATACAAAACTACAACCAAAGTTCTTCTATATAGAATTAATAATATTAGGTGAAAGGATTCATAAGTAAATTATTTTAATAGCATTGTTCCTCTTTTTATTCTTTCAGATTTGTTTTAAGGTATAGGTGATTTTTCTCTATCAAATCATTTTGTGTTCATTTTCTTTGCCTTAGTCTTAGATGCTTAACTGAACTAATCTCATCATGTTTGTTCCCAGGGAGGAAGTTTTATTTTGTCCTCAACGGGAAGCCAGCTGATCCGGCTGACGCCTGACAGCTTGGGCAAGATCCATCAGCGCATCCTGCCTCAGGGGCAGGGCGTGCTTTCGGGGATTGGTCGGAAGGTTTCTTCTCTTTTGGGGATTTTGTCTCCGAGCAGTGACCTCATGGTAAGTTGATAAAGTAACTTTGTTTTACAAGCTTGTGTCTTGGTGAAATCGTGAGTTGGAAGTTCCCCCTGAAGTTGCTGTTGCCGCCCTGTGAACAGCAGTGCACACGGAATCCCACTTTTGATCTTTTCATTGAAACATTTTTGTTAGGATAGTCAAATGGGTTTATACCAGTCCCCTCACATACCCTATCTTAAGGCATACAGATTATTTTATAAGTGCTGCGTTCTTTGAATTAAAACTACTAGTAAAAGGGTAAGTGTGTTTAAGGATTAATTTTGCTCTCTGGACTTAACCAGAGTGTGTTCCCCGCTCCCGGGACTGCAGCTCTGTGTGCGGATGACTGCGGTCCAGATCTGTTTGTTGGTCCAGATAGATCCGCCTGTGGGCGGGGCTTCTCGCGCTCCGGATTAGCCAGGGGAGGACAGTGGGTGCAGACATTTGTGGCGCACCTGCTCACTGTTAAGTCTTGGTTTGGGGGGTGGGACAGTGTGAGTCCCTTCGTAGCACGTTAGTCATTGACCAGGTCCTGCAGGTTTGACTCCCGTCCTGTCATTGCATTTCCACACCCATCTGTCTGCTTCCGTTGTGACACCCTTGTCCACACTGTTGGTGACTTTCCTGGGGGCTCTTGGTGCCAGTCCGTTGCTGCTTCTGTCCCATCAGTGGCCAGAGTCCGAGCGCAGGAGAATTGGAGATAGGGTCTTAACTCCAAAAACTCTCAGACACAGGCAGCGGCCTTGGCGGTTACCCAAGCACGTCTTTGCTTCAGCAGTGTCTGGACGGAACAGACTCAGGGACCCCTTCTTTCAGCCTCTGACCACCTTCCCATCTGGTTTCCAGTCGCCACCTTTGGAACCAGCTCAGCCGTCCTCAGCCTCTGAGAGCAGCCAACACCCTTTTTTGACCATATCTCCTTACTGCCGAAAAATCCCAGAGCCTTCTGAATTATCCCACTGAGCTAGGGCTGCCATCAGCTGGTCAGCCTGCATCTGCAGTCCTCCTACGCCTGCCTCTCTCTGGGCGTCTGTTTCCACCACGACGCTGTGGCCTGGAGGGTGGGGCCCCTTCTTCTGAGAATTGGCAAAGATGAAAGGCAAGGGTGCTGAGCATCTTCTAAGGATGTAAAACCAGCACAGTGGCTGTGTTCCAGGACGTGCTGAAGCCTTCCCAAATGAACAGGGTTAAACTCAGGATGCCATGGAAGCCACCACGACCTTGGAGAAGAACCTGATCCAGGCCCTTGTGGGTCTGCCTGTGCAGACCCTGAGCTCTGACTTCCTGGAGAGCCACTTCCCGGATGAGCAGGTGAAACTCCTCAAGAAGATGAGTGACACCTGGCTTGCCTCCATAGGCCAGCCAGCCTCCAGGTGGTGGTGGGCGAATATCTCTGAAAGGCTCACCCTCAAAAAAAGAAAAAGAAAGAAAGGCTCGCCCTCAAAAAAAAGAAAAAAGAAAAAAGAAAGGCTTGCCCTCAAGCACCACTAGGAGCCTGTGAAGCCCAGGCACCTTTGAGGGGCCCCTCTGCATCCCCCAGGGTCTGGTTCCTGCCTGAGCCTCTCCCTGCAACCACTATAGGCAGCCTTTTAACCACCCCCGGAGTCTCCCCCATGCACTGGACCAAATGGAAACAATAAAGCTTTTTGCAGCAAAAAAAAAAACAACAAAATTCTCCTGTATATCCAACCTAAAAAAACACCACCACATCTATGCTTCATAGGCAAGCATATACTTAAAAGGCAAAATGACTTACTCCTGTATAACTGCACGGATCCCTGCCGGATTTGTTTTCCTGTGACACAGCCATTGGTGACATCGCCCTTGCTTATGAGGTTTAGAACCTTAGGTTCAAGACTCCGCTGTGTGTCCCTCGTTCCTCATTCGAGCCTCAGTTTTGCCTCTTTGGGTTATAATCAACGTTCCACTTTGATGGGACCACTAGTTCTCCGAAGACCCTTCTGTTTTCCCACCTCCCAGCTCCGCTCATCGTGGGCCTTCTGCCTTTCATTTCTGCCTTCAAGGTCTGTTTCAGGGTCACCCCTTTCTTTGAATCCTAAGTGAAGAATTCTGCTAGGAGTACTAATCCAGAACCATAAAGTATATGAAATATGAGTGTCAGAAAAATAGTGTATTAACGTTGTAACTTAATCTATAAACTTGACTTTTTTCTCCTCTCCATACAGCTTTCAAGTGTCCTTTGGGACAGAGAGAGATCGAGCTTTTACAGCCTGACAAGTTCAAACATCAATAAATGGGAAGTAGATGAGTCTTCAGAAAAACAAGTGCATAGCTGGGATATAAATAGAACCCTGAAGGAAAACATTACTGATGCCATTTGGGTAAGGAACAGTGATGTTTCTAATTCGTTTAGTTTTATTCAGTAAAACATTTTAATGTATATAAACACAAATTTTATTCAGCCATCAGATAAACAGAATTGGGTATTCAACCTCTAGAGATATTATAACTCACTGATTCACTTAATTTTTAAAATGCATGCATTCATTCAGTAACTGAGCTACCGTTGGTGAGGCATGTTACCAGGTGCTGGGGAAGCAGGGTGAAAGGAAATGATTACTACATGCAGGGGTTGATATTACTGATATTTTCACACAGGGATCTGAAAGTAACTATGAAGGCATTAAAGAAGGCGTCAACATTCGATACTTGGATTTGAAGCAAAACTGGTAAGCAATTAATTTGTCTTAAAGAATATGAGTAGGTGTTTAGAAAAATAAATTGATATCTATTATAAAATGACGAGCAATCTTGCTACATCGTCTGATGCTCATCTTATCATACTTGTACACCGGGCCGAATGTTCTGTGTTCCTTATCCGGAGATGCTAGTCCACCTGAGAGAGAGAAGCAGTTCTCAGCCGTCAGCCGTGTGTTCTTACCCCCGTTGTCTGCCGTGGTCAGAGGCGCAGCTTCTCTTTGCTCACAGCCCCAGCTTCTCTCCACTGCGGAGATGCCTTTCCCGCTGCTGCTGCTGCTGCTGCTGCGGTGGAGCTCACACTGTCGTCCTCTTTCTTCTCCCGGGGCGGGGCCAGGCACACTCCTCCAGCCCTTTTTCTGTTGCCAAGGGAGCCTCAGTGAGCCAGCGTTTGAGGCTTCATTGAGTAAAGGAAGGATGGGGTGAGGATTTTTCTTGGCAGGACAAGTTAGCACTCAACCACGGTTTGCATTCCGAGTGAATTTTCTCTTAGAAACGGTGCTCGGGGTGGTGCCTGAGACCCCAGTCAGTCTGGCACAGCCAGTCCACCCCAGGGTGGTGCCTGAGACCCCGGTCAGTCTGGCACAGCCAGTCCACCCGCGTCGTTTCTGAGCTCTGCAGCCGCAGGCGATCCGGAACTCAGAACCACTTGTGGCGTGGTTTCTGTGAGGAGGTGCGTAACGAGAGCAAACATGGGACTTGCAATCCTGCAAAACATAGCTTGCCAGAAGTTAGGGGCTGTCCTTGTGTGCTTTAGAGTAATTTAGTTTCGGAAGGACATTGCAGTTCTGTAAATTTTCTCTTGGGCTATCAGTAGGGATCCTTTACCAAAACTATCAAAGAAGTAAAAATAATAGTATACGTCTCATTTCCACAAACAGTTCAATTGAATACACTGTGCCAGTTTCCACTCATCCTCACTGCCCATCCAAGGTGGAGAAGCACAGCTGCACACGGCCCACTGAGGGCCCATGACACGGAGACACGGACATTCCTTACGTGGTCCTCAGAGTGGAGACCCAGCTCGAGAACGGGGGTGGGAACGGCCTGGGAACTGCTCTGTTGCACCAGAGCCAGGGCTCGCGCCCCTGTGTTGTCATGCCAACACGCTTCCACTGAGGCTGTGAGGCTAGTGATCCTTTTCCTTCTAGACCCTCCTCCCCACCTGTCCTCCGGGTTATCCGCTCATCACTCCTTCAGGTCCTCGGGTCTGCTGACCCCTGCAGAGTGTCCTGCATATGGACGGTTTCTTCTGTTTAAACGTAGTGTTCATCTTCCGTGAGAAGGCTTGTAAAAAAGGCTTGTAAATTTGAGCGACACAAAGCTCAGAGACCTGCGTTTTAGATGTAAAGTTAAGATTTTTAATATCATAAATGTTTTACCTTGTATGTACTCACATAAAAATTGGTCAAGTTTTTACTGACTTGCAAAATTGTGATGACTTTCTTATCTTTACCATTTACAGTAGTTTCATGTTTTTTAAACAAGATTTTTTTAAGTAAAGGTGTCAAACATTTACAAACGGGTTTTTGTGCGAACTCTGGTTTTTATTTTTCTTGGCTAAATATGTGGGAGTGGGATTGGCCGGTCAGATGGTGAGTGTGTGTTTAGTCTGTGAGAAACCGCCAGGATGTTTGCCCAAGAGACTGAAGGTCTTTCTTGTGCGCTGCTTTAGTGATGGGCTCCTGGTTCTGGCGGCAGCGTGGCACCCAGCAGACAGCCCGTGTCTGGTCTACTACTCTCTGGTGACAGTCGAGGATAACGGCCACCAAATGTCGGACGCAGTCACTGTAGAAGTCACGCAGTATAACCCGCCTTTTCAGGTGAGATTTCTCTCCAAGTTAAATCACAAATGGACAACAACATGCTGGGCTTTCTTTCCCTGACTGTGGCAGGGTCAGATGCTTTGAGAGATTCCTCTGCAGGGCTTGCATGTATTTTAAATAGCTACTCAGTAGACACTGCATTTGAGTTGCGATCTCAGGCTTGCTCCTTTGCTCGGGCTTAGCTAAAGAAAAATGAAAGTTGAAGCAGTGGACCGCAGGCAGTTTGCTTCTTGGGCCCTCGCTCTGCAGAGACGCTCACTGGTCTGCTGCTGAGCAGAGAGGAAGTGGTGGCGGTGAGCTGCGTAGGGGACAGTGAGGAGGGTCCCCGAAGGGACTGGGCGTCGGTTTTGAGCCCCGAGTATTGGGGAAACATCCCCTTTCTGCTCAAGGTGGGATTATATTTGTGGGCACTGTATACTCTCAAAATTCGTATAAATGATTAAAACCATTAAAAGATCTCTAATGTTAAGCTTCTTAATAGCAGTTGAACATAATATTTAAATAACTGTGGAGTTCGTGAGGAAAAGCCGTAACAGCTGTAAGTTAATTTCATTTAACCTTGTAGAGCACTAGTTCTGTTAAATCCTTATTCTTAGTATGAGCTATGAAACTGCGTACTGTAAGGAAACCTTCTGATCTATTCTTTTATGTTAATGAACTATAACACGTATTCTGATTATGCAAGAAACACGTGCCCAGTGTTAAAATTTTCAGACAATGCAACAGGTATAAAGATATTGAAGAATAAAAAAAAATTATCCCACTTTTAATGTTTTGTTTGTAGAACTACTTCTTTAAGAACAACTATATTATTTTTAGCATTCGCTACTTTTAGTTACAGTTGACCTTTGAACGATCTGGGGGTTAGGGACACCGATCTAACTCCCCCCCTCCCCCACAGTTGAAATTCCACGTAAACTTTTGGCTTCCCAAAAAATTACTCATCACCTACTGTTAACTAAGAAGACTTACTGATAACATAAACAGTCTGTCAACACACATTTTGTGTATGTATTATATGCTGTATTCTTATAATAAAGTAAGCTAGAGAAAAGAAAATGTTATTAAGAAAATCATAAGGAAGAGAAAATACATGTCCAGTACTGTAATGTGTTTATCAACACTGTAAATTTGGCATCTGCAAGATGAATTGTCTTTCTGTTAGCACATACATCAACATTGTCTTATATGATACAAAACACTGGGTGTTTTTGTATGTGTTGTTACTGACACTAGACATCGAAGATGATGTGAAAAAGGCACATTTATTGGCAGGTGTAACGGTCGTGCGTTGCCAACGGAAAAGCAGCAGTGTGATTGCTTTACGGTAGCCTGGTGTAATCCGTGCGATTGCTTCAGGGCAGTTGGGAATCTCCGAACATCTTCCAATATATTTATTGGAAAAGGATTCACATTTAAGTGGATCCCTAAAGTGTTTACCAATCTAAACTAAGAACTATAATGAATTAGTCCTTTTATTTTTTCTTTGTATTTATTAATAGGCTTCTGGTTAAAAATCTTATCAGTATGGAAATGTTTTAAAAATTTGCTATTTGTAGCTCAACAAATTTCCATAATTGCTGTTTATTATAAGCTTATTCTGTCATATTTTGTGAGTCATTTCTCAGGTAGTGTTTAGGTTTTTCATGGGGACAGTCATTGAATTTTTTTATCATTGTTATGAGATAGTGGTGTACAAAAGTGGGAATAATGAAATCCTACCAACAGGCATTTTTGTTTCAGTTTTTACTAGATGTAATTTTAAATCTAATTTTCAGTCCGAAGAGGCGCTCGCGTGTCGGTTGATGGTCCCCGACTTCTCGAACCAGACCGCCTACCTGTACAGTGGGACTGCCGTCTTCGTGTGCTCCACGGGGACTGGGAGGTTTTCTCCGCCGCAGGAGAAAATTGTCTTCAGTACACCAGGTACCGTAGTGGTTTCAGTAGTGGTCTTCATTCTTTTTCTGGAAGCGTTGCTCCGGGCGCAAGCCTCCAGGTGTTACTGGGACGTTCAGGACCACGCACTGATGGTAGCTTAAGTCACAACTGAACTGGAAAACCAGAAGGGTGGTAGACTTCCAAACTGGTGTATGTATGGGCAGAAAATAGTAGCACCTTCTCCAGAAGAGGCCAAGAAGAAAAGGACTGAAACTGAGAAGCAATTGCTTATTTCTGGTTAGGAAGAGTGACTTGGTCTGAGTTGTTCTTTAAGTGTGTGCAGACCCCTGGATAAGAAGGATCTCAGGTGTTGGACTCATGGGGGAGGGAGAAGTGAGGAAGCTTAGGGAGAGCCGTCCAGGAGTGAAGAAAGCCAAACGGATGGTTTAATCAGTACATTTGTCTACAGAGGAAGGGCAGAGGGCAGAACCCAGCTGAGGCAGCGGATGGAACCTAGGTCTCCTAGTCCCTGCACAGAAGCCTTGGCCGCGGTGGGTGGGACAGCCTAAGTAAGGCACTGAGCGAGCTTAGACTCTCTGCCCGCCCCCCACCATTGGCTTACTCAGTAAGTCGAGGAAGAGTGAGGCAAGAGAGCCCCATCTGATTGCAAAAGCTGTTATTTTTGGATTTTGCAGACTAAATAATTTTATTTTTTTTTCGCTTAATATACTTGCTGCTGTCCTTGCAAGGCTAGTTTTTTTCCTTTTTCTTTTTTCTCTTAATTGATCTTAGGGAGAGAGGAAGGGAGAGACAGGCATCAATTTACTGTTACACTTACATATGCATTTGTTGGTTGATTCTTGCATGTGCCCTGACTGCGGGTTGGACCGCAGCCTCGGTGTATTAGGATGACACTCCAACCAGCCGAGTACCCGACTGGGGCAAGACTGGTGTTTATTGTCCTAAAGCTGAAGGACGCAGAATCCACTACTTCAGATAGCAGCAAGTTCCTGACATTGGATCTGGGATTAAAGAACTGAGTTTGAAGTAGGAGTGATACTGTAAAGGACAAGAAAATGTTCTTAGCATGTCAGGATGATTTTCTGCTATGGAGCTAGATTTTAGAAAGCATTCATTTGTCTGTATAATTGATTGCGTGGTTTTCTTCCTTTTAGGGGATCGTATTTTAGGAGCTGGCTCCTGTGGCGGCATTCCCATCCTTTTTTCTAAGAAGAGTGGGCTGGTGTCTGTGACTCCCAGGGAAAATGTGTCCGTGCTAGCAGAGGACCTTGAGGATTCCTTAGCCTCTTCAATTGCTGGACCGAGCAATGAGGTAAATTCTAGACGGTTTTTAAATTTTCATCAGGCTGTTTCCCACAAATGTTCTGAAAAGTGAGACGGTTTTAAAAGAATTGTGATGGAAATACATTCATTCTTTTATCCCCCTCATCCGCGTTGTCCTCTTTGCCAGGAGCAACTAAATTTAAGTCTCGTAGCTGTTTTTGTATTTTTTTCCTGTCTTTCTAATTAACCTGCTTATATCGCTGCCTCTGGATTCACCCAGTTTAGACAGTCTCTTGATTTTCCGTTAGAGAAGATGAGAAGTTGTGGTGGCCTGTTACTTTCTCTGCCTCTACCACCCCAGTATAATTTTCCCCATTATAGTGACAACGTGAATATTCTTCATGGTTCACAGAGCCACGTGACGTACTGATTACGTGTCCTTGACTGCACAGCTTCCTGTGAGTCTCGGAGTGTGCGACGGACTGGTTCTGTATTTGCTTGCTTGCACCGGCTGACTTGGCCCGCACCTCCAGCAGCTCCGGAGGTGCCGTCAGCAGGGTTTTTCCCGCAGTCCAGTTGGTAGAAACGCGACCCGTGCTGTCCTTTTCTTTCACCCAAACCCTCGTGGGCGCCTGCCCCTGCACCGCAGATGGAGGTCTGCGTCGTCTCCTCTGCTCTGTCGTCTGCCCTTCCTCCCGCTTTCTGTCCGCCAACGTCAGGGGTTGAATCACAGACGTTTGGGTGGTTGTGCTTGTTCTTCTACTGGTTACTTTGGGGTGGGTTTTGAGAGGGAGACTGGGGTAGAAACCACTAATTTTATTTTTCTGTTATCTCAAAACTTTGAAATCCCTGGTCTGTAGGATTTATATCATTCTTTTATAGGATATTATATATCATACTGTTTAGGGTCATTTCCATTTGACTAGTATGTGAAATATATACACTATTCCTGTAAGTAAAAATTCAGGTGATTTGGTACAGTTTCAACAAAAACTAGTGATTTTTTAAAAAACCTTAAGTTGTCATGTGATTTTGTGGTACTGCTGTTCTCAGAGGCCGTCTCACCGTACTCCGATTCTTTAAAACCCCTGAAATCCTGTTGAAGCTTGAAGTCAGCCATTCTGCTTGGTAACAGACATTGTGATGAGTTGTATGAGAGCAAAAAAGTTGGTTGTGCTGAAATCCCCAGATAATTTCACTCAGTTACATACGCCTTTCCGGAGGACGTCGGTCGATCGTTACGTCGGTCGGTCATTTGGTGCGTGTCGTCGTGTTGCAGCGTGTTTCACGCACATGAACCGTTGGTGCGGGGCGTGTGGTAACCAGCTGGCATGCTGGGCTGTTGCCTTCGCAGGCAGGCCCAGTTTCGAGTCCAAGAATTAGAAATGTTCTGGTACCGTCGCCTCTAAGTCACAGTTTGATATTTTACAGAGTGTGGTGTTTGAGACCTCCACGAAGAATGAGCCCATGGCCCAGGAAGATAAAACCCGGCTGCTGAAAGCTGCTTTTCTGCAGTACTGCAGGTACGACAAGCTGTTTGCATTGAGGCTTCCGTCTGACGTGCTCCTTACTTGTTGACAGAAGCCAGCAGAGACCAAGTCCCGCACGCACCACCTCCCAGCCACCTGCACTGGCCCCTTCCCTCCCCTACCCCGCTCCCTGTGGGGTGGGCAGGCGTGCTCCCTGTCTTCGGTTTGAGTGGACCATCTCCTGCTTCCCTTCCGACTGTTCCCCTTCAGGTTTTCTTCTTCAGTTGTACGTTGCTGGCTGTTCTCATGCCGGCTCTTCCTCATCAGCCATCACTCAAACTTCATTTGCTGTGTCTTAAAAAGACTGGTCTCTGTGTCCCCCTCTGGGCTCCCAGCCCTTCTCTCTGTTCCTGTCCACAGCTGACCTACCCGAGAGGTTGTCTGGTGGGCGGGTTGCTGCTGTCCCCCATTCTTTTCTCTCCTCCCTGCACAGTCCCTTCTCCTTCTTGGGCTTCGTTTGCTGGAGAAGCACAAATCTGCCATGACCCGGGCCAGTGTGAACAAATGAAGAGTGTTTATGTTCCAGCACGTCCAGCACTGCGCTTGTCTTCCCCAGCACTTATTCTGCCTTCTCCACCCACCCCCACCCCTGCCTTGTTGCAGTGACAAGTATCACCATCCACTCGTTTGGTCGGAGCGGGGACTTGGCAGTCACCCTCTTACAGCAGATCCGACTAGTTGCCGGAACAGCCTCAAGTGTCTTCTCCCTGCAGCTGCCGAGAGTGCGGGCCCCTTCAGCTGCCTCGGTGTTTGCGTGCCTTTCTCGCTGGGCTTTCCTCCCTGCTGTCTGATCCCTCATGTCCTCTGATCTTGTGCCTCATCCCCGCGGGGTTTGTCTGTGTCTTCACGTGAGCCAGGCTTCACCTCCTCTTGGCTGCCTTTTCACCTTGTCCCCTGATCGCCGACCACTTGAGAAGAGTCTTCATTCTTTGTGTACTGACTCACCCTGCCTTTAACAAGGCCTGCCTTGGAAGCTTCCTTCCCCTTCTCCTCCCTGCATAGCCTCAGTCCCCTTCGGTGGCTTCCGTTGTCCCCCGAGATGCGGGCGTGCTTGCTCACGAGCCTGGTGTGTGCCCCTGTGCCACCGCGTGCCCCTCCACACATTCACCCCGCCGGCCCGCCCACACCTCCTCGACGGGCAGCCCTCTCTTCCTCCGGGGGCCCCTCCCTGCCGCTCCGTGGTTGGGGTTCCCCTCTGTGCTGCCCCAGCCATGGTGCGGGTGCAGCTTCCTGTTTCCTCGTCTGATTCCTCCCAGCGCTGTCCTCCGTGCAGTCCTGGGGTGGTTTTTAATGCTGTGTCTGTCCCTCTGTCCCCAGTGCCTAGCGTATTCCAAGTATTCAACCTGTGTGTGATGAACTGACGAGTGCGTGAGAGTTGTCTGTTTTCAATAGTGTTATTAAAATCGACTTCAGGCTAAAACATGGACTTGAATTTCACGATTAACTCTTTCATGGTGAGCACTGAAAATGTTTTGCCTCCTTTCATACTCTCGTTTCCCAACTTCGTTTCAGAAAGGATCTCGGTCACGCACAAGTGATGGTGGACGAACTGTTTTCCTCCCACTCGGATCTGGGTTCCGACTGCGAGCTGGACGGAGCCGTCGCCCAGATCAGCGTGGACCTGGTGGACGACTACCCAGCCTCCGACCCGCGGTGGGCCGAGTCTGTCCCCGAGGGTGCGCACGGCCGGGTGTTGGCGGTGTGGGACAATCTGTTTTGAGAACAACTTTCTGGTTCTTTAGTTAAAAGCGTCTCAAAGCGTATTTTCTTTTAGTTTCTGAAACAATTTAATGTTAATTCAGTATTTTAAAAAAGGTTGTAACTTTTAAAGATTTTGAGATGGGCTCCAAACAGACCTATATGACAGGGTAGAAACTGAGGAAACTTTGGGGCAAATCAGCTTGTTTTAGCTGAAGACAACTGTTAATTAGCCCTACTTAGCTGCCTCAACATTTTATTTCTGAAAGGCAGTTGATGTCATAGGGAGCACTTGCCACTCGCTAGCCCCTGAATTAAATGATAATTTTGGCATAAGCACCGCATTTGGCTGATAGAAACTGTACATTTCCCTAAGGGCTGCAGTGAGCAAACCCCAGCATGTCGAGTGGGCACGTCCTGCGTTTCTGCTGATGCTTTCCTGCCCCGGGGGCTGTCCCTCTGGCCCTTCCACCGCAGCTCTGGGTTCCCAGGAACCCGGAACTGTCTCATGCATGCATTGCTTTTCCTGGTTTCCTGCTTCTCAGGCTCGCTGAGCCTCCTTAGAGATTTAGGAAGAAAACATCAGTGTTTACCTTCTTTCTTTGACTATTTTTTTTTGAACTGGCAAGCTTAGAATGATATAAATGGTTAAACTAGTAATAACATTTTGTGTTTTGAATAAATATGGTATGAATTGTATCAAACTCTAAAAATTTTCTCTAAAATTCTTAAACTCTTGAGTAATATTATAAATAATTGCATTGAAAGGTTGGTATTTTCACCCTGGCTGTTGTGGCTCAGTAAATTGAATGCCAGCCTGCAAACCGAAAGATCACTGGTTCGATTCCTGGTCAGGGCATATGCCTGGGTTGCAGGCCAGGTTCCCAGTGGGGGGGGGGGGGGGGGAGAGGCAGCCCATTGATGTTTCTTTTGCACATCGATGTTTCTCTTCCTCCCTTCCCCAATTTTTAAAAATAAATAAATCTTCTTTAAAAAAATCTCAAATTTAAAAAAAGGCTGGTGTTTGCATGTTGTGTAGATTTTTCTTAACTTTTTAACAGCGGTAAATATTATAAGCTCGGTATGTTACGAGTTTTACATTTTGTTACTGTGTTTCAACAGAAGCACCAGGGTTTAGCAACACGTCACTGATTATTCTTCACCAGCTGGAAGACAAGATGAAAGCTCATTCTTTCCTCATGGACTTCATTCACCAAGTAAGCATCCCTGCCGCTGGGAGCGGGGCTCCCAGACACGTGCCCTGCCGTGCCTCCGCCAGCTCCTTCCCGGATGCGGGGAGGTGTTTCGCTGGGTCGGACATGACTGGCATTCTGCATTTTCTTTTCCAATTTAAAAGTGCGTTAAATCTAGGGATACACGGAGGCCTGTTACTTCAAGTATAAAAGCTGCATTGAAAATAAGATAAACAACAGAAAAATCAAGTATTTCAGCAGAAGTGTTGTTTTAGCTTTTCTTATAACACCCTGTGATATCTTGTTTTCATGCAGATTTCCTGTGTGCTTTTATGTATAAAACTTAGGTTTTCTTGAGTTTATCTCGTATTATTAGACAGTGAAGAGTAATAAGATAATAAAAATAGGATTTTTATCTGTGGATTTTTTATTTTGAAGTGCCAGTAGAATCAAATTCTCATTTACAATATTTTTTGAGAGACAGTCCCATTTATATTGAGCCTAAACTAAAATTAGAAAATGTTTTTGCTGCTAGACAGAATCGTTACATAAAATCACCCACTTTTGCCATCAGTAGTGACTCCTATGCATATGTCCAAATGAGTGAGTTTAATCCCATTTTTGCTTATTTTCTCCCACATCGGTGCTGCCTTCACGTTGCAGAGAGTCTAGTCAGCGCCGCGCACTAGAACTTGTGGAGGCGGTGAGAGCCTTCTGTGTGTGGTGACCGGGCAGCAGCTCCCTGTTCCCGCGCGGCTGCGGAGCGCCTGAAATGTGGCTGGTGCAGCTGGGGGACTAGTTTCCTTAGAATCGTTTTTGATTAACTAACATTTAAATCACCACTGTGGTGCATAGTGGCTGCCTCGTTGGACGGCGCAGTCCTACACAGTCTCAGAAATGTCCTTGTTGTTCCGCGAGACACGTTATTTTGTGTCACCGTAAAGGCTGTCCGAGCACGTGTCTGTGTTTGTGTCTTCACAAGGTGGGCTTGTTTGGGCGTCTGCGCACCTTCCCGGTGAGAGGCGTGCCCATGGCGACTCGGCTGCTGCTCTGCGAGCACGCGGAAAAGTTGTCAGCAGCGGTTGTGCTGAAGAACCACCACTCGCGGCTGCCCGACCTCGTGAACACCGCCATCCTGATTGCCCTGAACAAACGGGACTGCGACATCCCATCCAGCCTGACGCCGGCGGACATCTTTTTCAGAGAGGTGAGCCGGGTCCTCCTCCTTCCCTGGACGTGGCCTAGAGCTGTGTCATTTACACTCCGATTGTGCCGGAGCGGGGGAAGGTTGAGGACAAAAGGTCTCCTACGTTATCGCTCAGACTGTGCCCCCAGGGGCCTTCCCACTGCTGGTGGCACTGACTGAGACACCCTCCCTGGCTGGCGCTGGGTGCTTCCGTTTGTCTCCCGTCCGCTTTCCCCCAGCAGGCCACCCTTGCCTCTGGCTTCCTGTCCCGTTTGCGGGAGGTGAGGCACTGTCACAGGTCGGAGTGGCCGTTCCCCCAGCTTCCTTCCTTGCCTGCTTCCTCCCTACTTTGCTCTGCCCTCTCGGAGACCAAGGCAGCTGTCTAGCTGCTCTCCCCGCATTTCCAGTAACTACCCCCTCCCGGTGCCCCTTCAGGCCTGGGCTTCGTAGCTGCTCCCCCCCCCCCCCCCCGTTGCTAGCTAGCCCTGTGTGCCACAGTGTCCCTTGTTGGTCCCCTTAATCCTGCCCTCGGCTCTTTAAACAGTCCCTTCACTAACCTCACCTCAGCTACCTGCTAGGATCCTGCTGTACATCTCACTTTCAAGGTCAGGTTTATTTTCAGAGGAAAAGAAACCCCTGTAAACTTCAGAGGGAGAAAAGATTGAGATGCTGGCTAGCCGGTGGCAGCTAGACATGGCAGTACCCAGCTGTTGTGCCTGGGTGATGCCTGCCAGCCCAGTGAATGGGGGGGAGGTTTGACGCCTTCCCTTAAAAGGTGTTGACGACAAGAGTCCGATTGTCGGGACTGAGACGACAGCCTCGTTCTGAGCCAGCGCTGAGCAGCTGCTTTGGGCGCACCAGATGGTGCCTCGCGGTCCTTCACTAGGACTGTCCCCTTCTCCCCGGTGGCATTCTCTGATTCTGGACACAGTGCCAGTGCTTCTCCCAGTTCTGTGACATGTGGCATTGTCTTCTGCATTTGGAGAACTTTTAACTCTGTTTGGTGCCTCTAACTTTATTTTCTTCCTCCTACAGCCTAGATGTAAGGTAGTATATAACAGACTATGCCAAGAAATCTCTTTTTTTCTTAGTATTTGGTGTACTGTGACCTGAAAACAGTTTAACACGCTGAACCATGTTCAGGTTTTCTGTCGATTGCATGAGTGTATTTAGTTTGACAAGTGTCCTGTCTTCATACCTTTGGGTTAATTGTTTTTCTAGAGAATGTAAAGCAAAGCACTTAGGTTTTTAAACCAGGAACTGTGCCCAAAATCTGAATGAAAGGAAAAAAATCACCTCAAATTTTATGATCTAACCACTCAAACTGCCTTATCATACATAATTTTTCATGGTAAAACAAAGGTTTTCTTTGAAAAAATTATTAATGACATTATTTTAAAGAATGGAGCAAGAGCCTGGCTCCTTGTTTTGCACTTGGAAGTCATCATGTGGATGCACGAGCTCACGAGCAATGCCTTAGGAATGCACTGGACCACCACCAGACATGTGACTGGCGCCTCCCGGGAGTGCCCCCTGGGGAAGCGGTGAGGTTGAAGACTGTGTATGCGGTACCGCCACTGATCTGAACTTCTCATGGTGGTGCCTGGTCCTCAGCTCCCCTTGGGAGTGGTTCTACAGCTTCCTCCACGGGGCAGATCCATAATAAGGAGAGAGCTGGAAAGAGGAGATGCATGAGCAGAATGAAGACAGATGTTTGAATAGTTTTCTCTTGCCCATTCACTTGCGAGTGGCAAATTATATTACCAACAGGTATTAGCACTTTAGGACGAGAGCGGGTTAACCCAAACCAGTCTCTGATTGGTGGGCTCTGTAGGGGAAATATACTCTGGCAGCCCTGACAGGGAGTACAGTAATAGCGCATCTGCTGGCGGGTGCACTCCCCACCTTTCCTCCAGTCTGGCTCTAAAAGAACCAGGCCTTGGTGCAGCATATGGGCAATATTTGAAACAACTGAATACGTAACTCACAGGATAATAAGGGTGGTTAGTAAGTGTTTGGGCATTTTATCTGCTTTTACATTATCGTCTACCTTTAATTTCATACATGCTTCATTATCGTTCTTACATTAATAGTATAAGAAATTCTTACATTTAATCATATAAACTAAATGTGCCAAAGGTTTCTTGCTAGGGTTCTTAGGATGCTTTGGACTGACATCAGAAATACAAAAGGAAGGGCGGACAGGTTTGCAAGATAGAATGGTTTTGTTTGTGCCACAGTTAGCTAGTAAGCTTCTGAGGGCAATGACTCTGATTTCTGTTTCTACTCTCTTGGGTGCCCGATGCTCTGTAAGCTCTGAATACTGAGTAAAATCCACTGAATATATGAAGGGGAAGGGCTTAGCCGTGAGCTCAGACTGGAAACAGGTGTGTCAGTGCACCACTTCCTTACCTGCGTGTGCTAATTAATGACAAAAAAGAAGAGAACGAGTAGAAGTTATGTACTTAATTAGTTATTTTCTGTATAACTGCTGCTATTCTAAAAACATTTCTGTTATGTCTGAAGAAGAGGAATTCTTCGAAGAAAGAAATTGGCAAGTGTATTAGTTTGGGTCATTTTCATTCATTAGTTTAACTCTAGTTTGGTGTCCTACACTCTGTAACATCATTTGTAACCTAGTACTACTGAAAGGCAGCATTGAGCACTAGCGGCTGTAACAAACAAATATCTCAGTTACAGTTGTCCGTTGGTATCTGCAGGGGGTTGCTTCCAGAAACCTCACCACCAACTCCAGAGTTCACAGATGCTGAGGTTCCTTGTGTAAAATGGCACAGTACTTGCTTATAACCTGTGCGCACCCTCCTATGTACTTTAAGTCATCTCTAGGTAATTTATAGCGATCATAGAATTCCTTATACTGCCTAGTGCCGCGTACATAGTTGCACTGCATTGTTTAGGCAGGGACAACAAGAACAAAGTCCGTACGCGCTCAGCACAGCTGCAGCCGTGGTGGGCCTAAATACGTAGTCCATGTCAGTGACAATGGAACATTTTTTCCCCCAAATATTTTGGATTCTACAGATGGCCAAACCTGCAGATATGAAGGGTCTGCTGTATTTGGTATTTAAATAAAAAATCTACCCGGTAACGGTCCAGGGTTAGCTTATTGAAAGACTTAATTATTTGGGCACTTTAACTTAAAAGTTAGGATATTCGAACTTTTCTTGTTTTTTTTTTTAATTTATTTTCACCTGTAACTTTTTTTTTCTGACATATGAATTGAGGGTACGTACCACTTAATGGGGCATGCCCACTGAGTAGATTCTAGGCCGTTGTAATTGCTGCTGTCGCCGTAATTGCTGTTGTGTGTGGTTGACTGGTCTCCCTCCCTCAGGTGTCGCAGGTGGACACCATCTGCGAGTGTCTGCTGGAGCACGAGGAGCAGGTGCTGAAGGACACGTCTTTGGAGTCGGCGGAGTGGGCGGAGGTGGTGATCAACGTGAACACGATTCTCAAGGTACCGACAGGCAGCGATTTCCGCCGGTCCAGGTCCAGAGTGGGGTAAAGGAGAGAGTGGTTTCGATGCTCCTACTCCGCATCACTCCTGATTTATGAGACTTGAGCCATTCCATCATTCCAAAAAGTCAGAAAAATTAAGCCATTGTATCAGTCTGTTAACAGCTGTTTTGAGTATTTGCCTTGTGCATGTTAAAAGGTTCTATAATCCTGAGTTGTATTTAGTAGAATAAGCCTTTTGTTCGGAGAAGGATACACAAACATACTTGTATATATCGCTGTAAATGTGTTAATATTAACATACCTGTCTAATTGTCTATTTTTAATTACTCAGAAGCTCACTACTTGTATTATTGATTAAAATGTTCCATTTAATTTTAGCTAATGTACTTTATAATAATGGAGGGGGTTTTTTGTTTGTTTGTTGTGTTTTTTTTTTACTTTGGTTACTACCTTTTTCCAAAATTGAAGTTGGACTAGGGAGTTAAACAAATTTCAAATGCAGAAAGAGCCAAAAAGTTGTCCTGCAGACCTATATTGAGGATTTTTTCATGTTAATAGACTGATGCTTCTTCGCATTACCTTTAGAAATACTGGGATCAGCGCTTTCTGCATATGAAAATGCATTTCATTGTTTTCCAGGACATGCTGCAAGCTGCTAGTCACTATCGACAAAACAGAAACTCGGTGTATAGAAGAGAGGAACCACTAGGAAAAGAACCTGAATATATTCCATGGACAGGTGAGGTTGCCAACACTGAGCCCAGAAATGCTGATTTGTTAGCAGTTATTCAAAACATATGCTAATGATCCATCGTTTTTAGAAGCTGTATTATTCCCCTAGTGCAGGTTTGTATGTGAAATGAAAAATAACTTTTAAGTCGATCTCCAAAAGGAGGAATTCTCGTGAAAATCACTCTCCTCCCTTGGGATAATTTATAGGTCTCCATGATTTACGTATTGAACGAGCACTTACTACACATCTACCAGGTTTTAATGCATGTAGTTATTCACAGAAGCAGGCCCCAGCCCTGATGTGTTGACAACCTTTATGTTGACTTAATACGGGACAGTGGGGGGAATAGCACAGAAGCAGTTGAGAAGGAAGGAAGGAAGGCTCACGTTTACCTGGCTCTGCTCAGGAAGATCCCTGGAGATGGTGGGGTTGGAGCAGGACAGAGGTGTCAGCTGAGCTGGTTTATGTTTCCAGCAGTGGAGAAGGGGGAGAGTTTTTAGGCAGCTGGTTGTCCCCTCTCCATTTTACATCCCTTACTTCCTGCATCATTTCATGTGGTTTCACAGCAACGAGTGGTCCTGCCGGCATCCGAACGGCAATCACGCGCCAGCATGAGATCGTGCTGAAAATGGTGTACCCCCAAGCAGACAGCAAACTCCGCAACATCCTGACGGAGCAGCTGGTCTCGCTGATCGATTGCTTCCTGGACGGTTACACTTGTCAGCTGAAGTCCCTGGACAGATCCAGTGATCAGGAGAGATACAGCAACCTGGAAGTTGAATACGCACAGAGGAGATCAGAGCTCTTGTCTCCTCTCCGTGAGTGCAGGGGCTTTAACTCGGGCTGCGGGTCTTTGAATTTGCAGAACAGTTGAAGGAGTCAAATCATTGATGCAGTGTGTTGAGTATAATATCGTTAATCTGAGTCTGCCAAGAATTTAGAGCAAATATGTACAGCTTTCTGTGTTTATGTAACCTTGTTTTCATGAGGATTAGGAGGGCTGCCTTGTGCTAGGACATACAGGAAGGGAGCAGCAGCCAAGGTAGGCAGTGGGGAAGCAATGGACTGGATTTGCGTCTTGAATGATTTTACATGGATTCAGAAACCAAATGCCAGTAACTGGAAAGGTTTCTCTTCCATTGGTTATTTTTAGTGTATAATCCAAATAAAGGTAAAATTGCAAGTGTATTTTTAAATTACACTTTAAGTTTTTGCTAGTAAGATTTTTCCCACCTGGTATCCTTTTCCACAGTCACACTGGGCCAGTACTCGTGGGCGGCTTCGCTGGCGGAGAAGTACTGTGACTTTGACATCTTGGTGCAGATGTGCGAGCTGACCGACAACCAGAGCAGGCTGCAGCGCTACATGACCCAGTTTGCGGACCAGGTACGGACGGGGCTGGGGCCGCGGCCGCGGCGCCTGTGCTAAGGCTGTTCCGTTGCAGACCTTCCGTGGGGGTTTGGGAAGATGACACCGTTCTTTTGTGGTTAACTTCGATACTAATTTGTATATTGTTTCTTTGTAAATTGGTAGTTCTTTATATGTGAGTATTACTGAGAGATTTCCTTAGGTATATGGATATTGGTAGAGTTGTAAAGTTCTGAATAGAAAACAGTGAGAGCACAGGATGATACGTTTAGAGAGCCCAGATTCCCATAGCCCTGAGGTTGCTGTTTTTCCCGGTTTGAAATCAGGCTTCCTGTTTTTTAACGTAGTTCCCATTCTTACACCGTGTGGGTGAGTTTAAGTTGCTCTTTAGAGCCAGTTTACTCAGTCACTTGATTTTTATGTAAAAACTGATCTTTCTCCCTCGTTACAAAAGTGAAATTGTATAAAATTCAGAAAACCCCTAAAAACAAAAAAGAATTTTAAAAAATCACTTAAATTCCAGCATCCAGAGAGAACTGTTTTAAACATTTGGTTTAGATTCTAGGCTTCTTACTCTATATTATTATAAACAAACATGTTTTATCAACTCTTTATTTTACTTAATACATCACATTCATCCATAACATCAAGTAATTCCACAACATTTTTTTCTCACATTTTAAAATAGTTGTAGAATTTCACGGAATGGATGTAACTTGTCTTACTCAGCTAGTCCCTTATGGTTGGACGGGACTTGACTGGCATTTCATAGTAGCACTAAACTGAGTGGTTTCGTGCCCATCGTTTTTATTCTTTTTACGGATTCTAGTTTCCTGATGACAGTTTCCATCCATTTTGCATTGTTTATTTTATTTTCCTTAGTAGTTATTTTAAAGTCCTCTCGTACTACAGATCTAGTCATCCTGAGGTGTGCTTCTATTTCCCCCTTAGTACCCATGTTTTTCTGCTTACGTCTTGTGATTTCTGTATTGTACTTTGGGTATTGTGTATAAAAGCCCCATAAAGGTGGGAACCGATGCTTTTTTTCAGCTGGGATAAGCAGAGAGGCCACTCAGTTTCACGGACAGAGGTGGGCTGGGGCTGGGTTGCAGCTTTTTTGTATTATTTCAGTTCTGGTTTCAAAAGCCTATGGGACTGATATGTTCATTGCAGAATCCCCCCTCTAGGGGGCTCTCTCTCAGCTACTCTGAGCCTGCAGGACATTTTCATGTTCCTTTCAGCCACTCCTGCATCCAGCAACCACCCTGCAGGGGAAACTGGCTGGCCCCTTGGGGCCTCTCTAGAATCCGACTCATTGCGCTGGTACAGAAGCCCACCCCTGAAAACCTTGCATTCCTGGAGTGGTAGTCTCGGCACTGTCCACGGAGCTCTCTGTCGTGATGGAGATGTGGCTTGCACGTGCTGTGCAAAGGAGTCTCCCAGCCACATGTGGCCACCGAGTGCTTGGCATGTGTCTAGTGTGACCTAGCTGCTGAAATTTTAAATTTCAGTTAAGTTTAAACAGCTGCATGAGACGCAGAATGTGTCTAGATTCTGCGTGATTTTGAGTAAGATCTTTCTGAATCTGAATGTCCTCATTTGTCAAATGAGGTGCTTCAATTAGGCGCTTTTTGAGGATCCTACAATATAGGAAATTAGTGGTAAAAACAAGATTTCTGTTCAGTAGTCCGAGACCTTTGGAAGAAATTTAACATTTTATTATCAGAAATGTATTTTTTTAAAACTATATTACTAAGTAGTATTGGGTCCTTGGCTGTGTTTGTAGAATTTTTCAGACTTTCTCTTCCGTTGGTATCTGGAGAAAGGGAAGAGAGGCAAGTTACTGTCTCAGCCCATTGCTCAGCACGGCCAGTTGGCGGACTTTCTGCAAGCCCATGAACATCTCAGCTGGTTACATGAAATCAACAGCCAAGAATTAGAAAAGGTAAGAAGGACTCAGTGATATGGAGCCGATTTGGGTAATGTTTCAGTTAGCTTTAATTTAGTTCTTAGTAATTAAAATACTACTTGTAAATTATTTTAAGTGTGTATCTCTTATTCACTCACATAATTTGAATATTTTTGATTTATGATAGTGTTGCCATTACCTCTGATATCTCAATTAAAAAATGTAGTCCATTGTGATTCAACTGTTATGACAGTAAAATAAAGCACAAAGATCTGATTAACATGTAACTAACACTCGACCTTTTTTGTGATGAATATTTTCTTACAATAAAAATACTCAAATTATGAGTAAAAACAGTACGTAAGTTAATTTTAAAGTTCTTGACAGGATGTTGAGGTGAATGTATAATTGTTACAGAGCAAATGCTTTATACGTGTCTCTTCCCAGTAATTAGTGTGGGTGGTTGATACTGTATTGTGAAATTACTTTTCCACGTATATGGCACTCATCGGTGTTATGGTTTGCTGATACTGACTTGATCTTTCACTGATGTAGCCGAGGGGTGAGGAGGTCTGAGCTGCACCTACTGTCTGTTTCAACTTGAATTAGTAACCAGGGTCTTGTCCCTGTGTTCATATGTTGTTTATTGTAGGCCCACGCGACACTTCTGGGCTTGGCGAACTCGGAAACTCGCTACTTTGCAAAGAAGAAAACCCTTCTCGGCTTGAGTAAACTGGCTGCATTAGCTTCAGATTTTTCAGAAGATACACTGCAAGAAAAAATCGAAGGTAAAAGAGAACTTCAACAATGAGACTCACAAATCAGTCATGCTACCAACGGACTCTTACAGTGCATTTCCTTGTCACTTCATGGGGCCTGTTTGAATGGGGACCCCTCTCCCCTTTAAGAGGAGCGCTTCCCACTCACTGTCCTTACATAGCGGTTCAGGTGCACCCTGGGACTGTCTCTTCAGAGAAAAGTGATTTGTACTTTAAATAATTCCTAGAGGATGGATTTAAGTGATTTGCACTCAGTACTTTGATTACACCCTTAGTGACTCATTCTAAGGAGAAGAATGGCGAAGAAATTTTGACCTTCACTCCAGGGTTGGTTGTAGGTAGTGGTCCTTCTGAAGTACTTGGTTTCGAGGTCCCAACTTTCTGATGTCATAATCGTGAAACTATTTCGTGTATGTTATAGATTGAGGAAAAGGTCGAATGTACTAGTTTTGAGAACCAGGGAGAAGGGAGATACAAAGATAGATAGAGGGGTGGATACTGTATTGTTGCATTTGGATCGGAGCCGTAAGATGGAATCATGGTCCTTTAAGAAATGATTGGCTCCGCCCACTGAAAAGACCCAAAGCCATGGCATCCCAGGAGAGCGAGTATACAGTACCTAGTCCCATATTTTGGTTTCTAACCGCCATTTCTCTAAAAGGAAATGAGGGCTGATTGAAGAAATGGTCTTGGGGAGTCTTACTGGGCCAGAGAGCACAATTAATGCCAAGATTAATTTGCGAGATTAATCAAACAGTAATTCCCACAAGCCTGGGGCCAAGTTTGGGGATAACTTGAATACCAAAAAGAGTGGTGGTAAAGGATTTTATTTCCTTTTTTTAAAAAATCCACAAATCCACAGTGATACCCAAAAGGGGAGGGACCCATGAAATACTTCTTTACCTAAAAAGAATGCTAACTAATTAACGTAGAGAGAATGGTTGACTTGGAAAGGCCCATTCTGCAGCCAGGGCACATCGCTGGTCGTCAGAGGGTGCTGGCACCACTGGGTCAAGGGGCTGGAGGAAGAGGGTACTCTCATGTTTCAGAGTCTCATCGCACAGATCTGACGGGTATCACCGCCCACAGTGAGGGGAACTCCCGTTGTGCGAGTGCGAGGCTGGTGTGGCTCGGCAGTACGTAACACCACCCGTGTGTGTTCTTGCCGGAAATGTTCCACCCGAATCTAGTCTCAAGGGAAGCGTAGCCTTGTCCACTGGGGGGCATCAGTCAGTGTGGTCAGCCCAGCCAGCAGCAGGAAAGACGGCAGCAGGAAGGCCGGAGGCTGCCCTAGGTCAGCGGAGCCTGAGAGCCGTGGCAGCCCAATGCAGTGTGAGGTTTTTGATTGGCTCCTGAACCAGCCCCCAAATAACCAAAACTATGATGGGCATTTTGGGGGTGACTGGGGAAACGTGAACTGACTTACTGTCAGGTGATATTACCAAATTGATTATTGAATTCTTCAGGCCTGATAATGACATTGCGGTCGAATGTCCTAGTTCTTAAGAGGTAGGTGCTTCAGATTTTAGAAATGAAATGCCCTGATGTCTCCCACTTTCATTAGATTTAAGGGGGCAAAGAGGAGCAAAGATGGAAAAAGGTCAACAGCAGGTGATTCTGGGTGTACAGCACACACCGTGTTCTTGACATGTTTCTGTAGGCCTGAAATTTTTCAAAATAAAAGTTGGCAGGGGAGCCTCAGCTGTGTGGTCGGCGATGAAGTACGTGCAGACCCGGGGATTCGATAGCAAGGCTTAGCCGCAGCGTCTGGCCTCTGGGCCGGACTCAGGTTACGCTGCTGTCCTTCTTTTTCCTCGGGAGAGTGGGTGTCATGGGAGGAATCAGGACAGAAACCGGGTCGATCTGGTTTCACGTGTTTCCTCCAACTGCCTCGCTTTGTGCCCTTGAGCAGCTGACACACCCTCTGCGCCTCAGTTTCCTCACCTGTAAAAGTGCATAAAAAAGGATCAGAGACATTGCGTATTCTCTGAAAGAAAAATGTCTTAATAAATCATTAGATTAGCATTTAACTTTTATTATTAAAGTTAGTTTTCACCGTTTGGGAGAAGCATCCTTCAGTCTTTCATTTTGAACACCAGCCTTTGTTCTCCGTTTTTCCCCTGGTAGCATTGGCACTCCGGCCACTGTTTTGCATTTCCTGACTTCTTAGCTTTTGCTCTTAACATAATAGAGATATTGTCAGGTTTGAGTAACTTCCTACAGACTGCTATCACAGTGTGTCTAATCATAGGAGTGGGAAGTCTTAAAAATCATATTTTTAAAAATAACTTCTTTCTGGTTTCATAAGTAATTCCTCATAGGAATTATAAATTTTCTGTCGCTGTTGTGTATTCTCCTGATCTGCTTTTCTAGGCATGGAAATTACTCAAAAGTGTCTGGTTTAACTGCATACAGAATGTGGAACCTTGTGGATTGGGGCCAGCGTGTGAATGGGCCCATGGGTGCTTTGGCCACTGCGCTGTGACCACTGTGCTATTCAGGCTGCATGGCAGTGCTCAGCCCTTTCCCTCCAACACAGCACGTTCTCACGGGCAGAGCCAGGTTTTGGGGCTGCAGCCGGGGTAGCTTATGGTGGGAAAAGCACCTCATCCTTGAGAGATAACCATTGCTACTTACGAGGTTCGGCACATGATCATCCAGATTGTATTTTTCCTGGAATATTCTCATGGTGGCTTTTAAATAGATCACTGTCCTCAGTGAACGAAGTTAGACTGGAGACTGTGCTGGGAAGAAGCACCGTACGGAGTCACCACACAGTGGGGCGGGGATGTGGGGGCCTGTGCTCTCCCGAGTCTCCAGGCAGCAGGGTGTGTGGCCTCCCCTCCCCCACCCCCTTTGACCAGCTCTGGCTGCTGTGATAAGTTGTGTGACTTGGAGCAGACCATGAATGTACTTAAACCTAGTCAGGAATCAAGAATAAGCAGAATTGAAACTCTTAAGATCATCGAATAGTGATGACATTATCTTTAGAGATACTCCTTTTTCTTTTTACATCCAGACCTTTAGGAAGAGCAAAAATAAAATCTACTCCCCTCCGCCCCCTGTCGTCTTGAATTCTAGAAATGGCCGAGCAGGAGCGCTTTCTGCTGCACCAGGAGACCCTGCCTGAGCAGCTGCTCGCAGAGAAGCAGCTCAGTCTCAGCGCAATGCCGGTCCTGACTGCACCGCAACTCATCCACGTACGTGCCTTCCGAATCCCTGCACCGATTCTTACTCTCAGACACCCTCTGGGTCCCCGGGGCCGGGCAGCGTAGTTTCTAAGAGGAGTCATCTTTCCTGCTCCTGGTACCTGCCCCGGAATAAGCTGTCAGAGCTGCTGGGGAGCCTGGAGCCAGGGAGCGGAGAGCAGTGAACCTTATCCCTTTCAAGAAGGCATTTCAAATGCAAGAACGATGCCATAGCATTACCTTGAATTGGCTCTCGTTGTATTAAAAAGAAAAGACAATTCAAGAGCACCTATACTTTGGCTATTATTACTAACATTTCTTACAGTGGAGCTCACAGCAGCCTCTCCTGATACAGCATATTTAATTCAAAAATCCAAGATGCTGTTGTTTGTGTAGCTCACCTTTGTTTTATGTGTCAGTAGGAAGGAGAAAGTCGTGCCATTTTGCTCTGACACACCACCGACTTTAATACCACGTTCCCAGTTCAGAGATGTCAGCATTGGGGAGGAAAAGGATGTTCAGAAACAGGGAAATTACTGTTCTTCAGGTGTTGTAAGAAAATGAAAAGTAAATAGCTTTTTTCCTGAAATGGTTTGAATATTTGCTGTTAAAGGATTTATACAATATTTTAAAGTGAAATTTGTTATAAAAAGATAGGTAAATTTGGTAATATTTTTAATAAGGCAAGTACTTTTCTGATTATAAAATGGCAGGAAATTTATAAAATACGGAAGTGAATATATAATCCGCTGTGATCTAACCACAGGTACAACTGTCGGTGACACGCTGCTGTGTGTTTTCTTACCTTTTAAGTAAACCTTAGACCAGCTGCACGCTGTGTCACGGATCTCGATTTTAACAACTGTGTGAAAGGGCAGCGTTTCACAGGCACTGCTCTAAAAGCGCAAGGACAGCAGGGAATTGCAAGGAGAATGCTTTGAAGGAGGCTGAGATGTGTATACTACCTTGAACCTGATAGTACAGATTCACCGACATTTTAAAAGCATGTATGTGTACATGTGGGTGTGTATGTATATATACACCAGGTTATTCAGACTGATTACTGATTGAGCGTATGCCTGTTTTAAAATATTACTGTGAGGTAGGTGGAGTGTAATTTGCAAATTGACACTATTCTTTACTATAAAAATACTGATAATTTGATAGACAATGACTTTTCTCCCTAAATTTCTCTAGTCTCCCTTATGTCTTTATTTAAGCTGGTCCTCACCCTTACTTTAACTTGCCGTAGCTATACATCTGTGAAGAGAACAGAAGAGCTAATGAATATGATTTTAAGAAAGCTTTGGACTTGCTGGAGTATATTGATGAGGTAAGTCAATTCATTTGAGATGATCACAGGCAGGTATCAGATTTATGTAGGGTTTTCTGTAGAACTGAATACGTAGCCCTGGCTTGTGTGGCTCAGTGGATTGAGTGCCGGCCAGTGAACCAAAACGTCGCTGGTTCAATTCCCAGTCAGGGCACACATGCCTGGGTTGCTGGGCAGGTCCCCAGTTGGGGGCGTGTGAGAAGCAGCTGATCAATGTATTTCTCACAGGTGGATGTTTCTCTCCCTCTCTCCCTCCCTTCCTCTCTCTCAAAAAATATACCACCCTACACACACACACAAAAGTGAATACATAAAATAAGAAAAACATACCTCTTTTGGCCAGTTGTGAAAAAAGTGGAAAAGACTGTCTGCTCTCGCTACCCCAGACTCCCGGGTTGAGTACAGAAAAGCTGTCAGGAGATTTCACTTCCTGATAATTCTCACGTTCCCAGATGTCTTTTTTCTGTGCACAGATAAAACATGCTGCTTTTCCAAGTCCTGAAGTATTTTTTCTTTCATTTATTAAGTCATTGTTAGTTCCTCAATTTGTGTTGCTTTATCAACTTATTCTTGATAGTATTCACCCTAAGAAAAGCTGTTCCTCAGCCTTTGGGGAAAAAGGATTATAATGAAAATTCTGTAGGTTAGTCGGTCTTGCAGTTGAAAGTTGTTTGGTCGATTTTGAACACACACATTTGGAACAACATGGATGGATCTTGAGACGATCATGCTAAGTAAGCAAAATAAGTCAGACAGGAAAAGCCAAGAACCATATGATGTCACTCATACGTGGGCTGTAAAACGGAAAGCAACATAGGAACAAAGAAGACAGACGAACAGAAACTCCCAGACCCAGACAGCAGTGTGGGGGTCACCAGCAGGGAGGCGGCTCCCGAACCCACGGTGACGGAGGATCTGACTTGGGGCGGGGCCTCCCAGTGCAGTGTACGGATGACGTATCGGGATCGAAACCTGTGTAATCCCATTAACCAGTGTCACCCCCAATGAATCTAATTATAAAAAAGAGAAATACAAGTTTTTTAATAAGAGAATAAATCAATGTTTTGGCTTTCACATTCCCTTGTTTAATATCTTAACCCTCTCAAGGTTTCTGATAAAATCCGATTATCAAAGAATAATCAGAAACTAACTCACAAATTATTAATTACCTTACTCTTCTTTCTAGTGTTAATATTTTGAAGAAAGGGAATTTTTAAAATTGTGAATTAAGGCAGTAATTATGAAGAATTAGGAGTTGACATAATTCAAATGTAAACATGTATTTTTTTAAAGAGGACTTAATGAGGATGTGGTTTGTTTTGCTGTGAAGGAGGAAGATGTAAATATAAATGATCTGAAACTGGAAATCCTTTGCAAAGCTCTTCAGAGAGATAAGTAAGTTCTCATATCATGAACCTAAGGTACGGTTTTGGAAAAGTACTCCTTATTAGGTCATACATCAAATAGTTTTGTAACCTAATTGTGTAATAATATATACTAACATAATGAAAACTTTAGTGGTTGTATTTAATCTTAAATTTTTCATTCAATAAGTAAGGAATTTGCTTAAGGACTTCATTTCTTATTTTAAAATTTTGATTGTTTGCATGGAAAAATATATGTTTGTATTTTTACAGAAGTATGGTCACTTCTACCAAACAAGGCTTGAGGCTGCTTTTTTTTTTTTTAATAGAAAATTACTAAATTTGAGGATCAAGCCCTGTTCTAGGCCTCAGAGGCCTCTGTTTCCCGTTGACCTCCTTCCCGCGGAGGAGGTGCTGTGTCCGCGGGAACGGTGGCGTTAGGTGGTAGCCGAGAGAGACCGAGAATGATCGGTTGTGGGCCTGGGTGGTTTCCGGGAAAAGAACGGTAAAGAGAGTGCGACCTGGGGGCTGACAGCCTTCCCTGCGCCCGGTTTCCCTGTCTCCCTGGTGTCGAGACAGTGCAGCCGAACTATTTTTACTAAAGCATTTCAAATCCGACCACTCCCAGATAGTTAAAATTGTTGTTAAATTTGGTTTTGGAGGTCACCCTCTGAAGCATCCGGCTCTGCCTGCTCGAGTCTCCTTCCTGATCGTAACTAGATATGCTGTCACTCGACTGGAATTCCTGGCTCTTGGTTTGTCGGGTGGAATAGTGTATCCATCGACTGCTACAAAGCAGTGGTCCTGGTGGTTTGAATTTCCGTAGTAGAAAACTCAACTAGATAGAGCAAACTTACACACCAGATACTGGTTACCTGATTTTACTTTTACAAAAAACAATACGTCCTAACGTATTGTCACTATTACCTGTGCCCTGAAAGGTCGTCCTTGGGGTCCTTACTAGGTTTGTTACTCTTGTGTAGAAATTCGTTGGGAAAGAGACCTCACTGCTTGGTTTTGCCATCAAATACATAAATGGTTACATTTGGTGAATGGCTGCCTACGAGTAACATCTTCCATCCGATGTAAACACTAATGTGGTGAGGCTGAAAGCTCCCTTGTTTGAATAATTTGAAGCGGCATCACAAACACAGAGCTCAGGGTTCGCCAGGCCTGTGCCCCACCCAAACAAGAGGCAGCAGCAACCAGCCGTCCTCTGTTTCCGATACGTCCGTGGTTTCATTCTCCCTCATGCTGATTGTGTTTCCTAGCTGGTCCAGTTCCGACGGTAAAGATGATCCGATCGAAGTGTCTAAAGACAGTATATTTGTGAAAATCTTACAGAAACTTTTAAAAGATGGTAAGTGATTTGTTAATGTTGGGAATAACATTGCTCCCCAGTTTTAGAAATTTTAGAATAATAGGGATTTGCCAAGGTGTCGAATGTCAGGGGGATTTAAGATTCAATGGTATCATATTTAGAATTAGAGAGATTTGTTCGAAATTAAGGAAGGACTTTGTTTGCTTCCTCTCCAACTGGGGCAGCCCGTATCAGGCGGGGCCTGCCCCGCACTGCGCTGGTGCCCGCGCTGGTGTCCGTGCTGGTGCTGATAGGCAAGGGAGGGGCCACACTCGAGGGAGGGGCTCACTCGAGGGCCGAACGCTGGCAGTGGCGGTGTCCTCTCGTTTTCAGTGCGTGCTTGGGGAAGATTGAAAACTCGAAATGAGACAAACTTTTTAGGTATATCTCCTTCTAAAATGACCATGTTAATACTCAAGAACCAATCACAAAATGTCTTCTTGCAAATCCATTCTGCACATTGATACTCTAAAACTCACTTTCGGAACAAAATAAAAAGAAACAGGAAGGGAGTATGTTTTGCATTTGTTTCGTGCCTCAAGCAGTGAGCACAACTCCATCTGCTGTTCAAGATGCAGATGGGTGAGGATGCTTTTACAGATAAAACGCTTATTCTCAGGGAGAAGAGGAGTTAGAGGATATTTTCACCTTTTTCCGTATTATTCAGAGCTTAACGGTTAGACGGTGTTAGACCGAAGGTGAAAGGCTTTGGCGGTTTATGCATAGAAACAGGTGTGGCTCATATTTATTACAGAATTGACTAGATCAAAATATATGATGCTAAGTCCAGCCAGTGTGCAAAATAGGCCAACCTAGTGTGTATCCGTTTTTTACAATTAAGAGCACTCTTTAATATTAATTGGAAAAAAGACGCAATGAAAAAGCTATTACAAATTCAGCAGTCCTTCTAATTGGATGTGCATTGTATTTGTCCTGCTGACACACTGGAAGATTCTCTGTGTGCGAGTCTACAGGACCCATTGTCTGATCTGTGTAAACCCCGCCCAGCCCCGTGCCTGGTGCGGAGCGGCCGCTCCCCGAACGTTGTTCTCTGAACACGGAGAATTGTCCTGCAGATTCCCAGCCCGACCCCCGGAGCAGGTGCCGTTCTCAGTCCTCATTCCAGAGTCACTGGCGCAGCCGCGTGAAATGAAGGGGACTCCGAGAGGCCCCGTGGAACTGACCACGCCAGCCGGTGTTTGAGGTTAGAGAGGGGCAAATCCAGGGTTTGCATCCCAGAAACTTCCACTTTAGAGCCTACCTGCCTTGATCTGTCCGCATCCTTTTCAGACTTTTTGTGACGGATTAAATGGAAATGCAGTTATGCAACAAGGTTACTTGGAAGTTGCTCAGAATTGACCTGGATTTTTATTTATGAAAAACTGAACTTGATCAGTTCACACTGGCTAGATTTCTTGAGGGCTTTCATTTTCGAAGGTGAGCGGTAACCCAAGGTTAAGTAAGCCTTTTTGTTGTCAGAAAGTAAAATTAAAAATGAAATAAGGAAGGAAGGGGTATGACGAAGGAAAATATCTTTTGCTTGAAAATGTGTGAAATTCAGAAGGAACTACAGTGTATCTGTAAGGCCTCCGTTTCCTTTGTTTGGAATCGGAAGAAACGACTGGATGTGGGTGCGTTCCCGGCGCTGGCGGCTGGTGCCCCAGCTGGGCCCGGTGGACGGTGAGAAAGCATTTGGGCCCAAATGCTTCTCCTGAAGTTAGTTCTCGCAAAAGTTCCACAGAACTGCACTGTGGCTTGCTAAGTAAATAGTGCTGTGTAAAGGTGATTTGTAGCTCTTGCTCTTCTTAGATTATAAATCACGGATGGGAAAGAATCAGGAATGGAAAGTTATACTTTTACAAAAGTTACTAAATTTTGCCCTTGTTTATTTAGCAAAGCACAAAAACAAATTGAAACTATTTTATAAATGTGTGTGTGTGTGTGTGTGTGTGTGTGTGTGTGTGAATAAAGGGGATATATATTTATTTTAAGCTAAGGACATTTCTTTTTGAAACCTTTTTAATAACATGTCTTTCCTGTATAATGATAAATGTTTTTAAAAGACAGTTTCTGAAAGGTAGAGAGATACAGGTTTCCCCATGTTGTATTTCACAGCCCTTGTCAGTCCGACAGGTACCGTAGCCTGTGGAATGCATTCATCCTGCAGATGCGTTTAAATCGTCCACGTGAAGCCTGTCGGGCTGTTTTCGTGTATTGTTGAAGGAGTACGTTATATGTACAGAACAAAAGGCACATATTGTCCCATGGAGTTCAAAATGTTTTCAAATGAGTTACCAGCATTTAATAGTTGAGAAGTCTCACAAAAAGTCTTGTTTTCTGACTTCTCGCAAACACCAGAAGATCTGCCTGCGCCAGCCTGGAATACTTCCCGGCAGGCGTCAGCGGGAGCTGGCGAGCGCCGCCCCCTCCAGGTGGCGCTGGCTCTGAGTGCGCCAGCGCCCGGCCACCCCCTGCTCCAGCTCCACGGCCCGGCCTGGGCTGGCGCTCGCGTTTTGACCCAGCTCTGAAGGAAGGAAGTGAGCCACCGAATGAATCCGAGGGCTGAACAGCAGGCCCACACTGTGCAAACAGAAGTCAGATCACGTGTTCATTTTTTAGAGAATTGATCTTTTAAAAAGTAATGTGATGTGTTTACAGATGTAATGCTGTGTCATGGAGGAAACGGCTTTATTGAAAGTGTCATTGGTAATGTCTGTAAATAACTTGGATTTTTATTTATGTAAAACGGATATTTAGCCTCATAGCATGTGTTGATCCCTGTCTTTGTATAGCAAGCACACAACTGGTGCTGGACACTTGGAGGGCACTAAAGAGACGATTTTGAGAACTTCATGGTAGTGCAACAAATTATAAAACATTGTCTCACTAATTTAAAGCTGCTTGTCCTGTTTTTGTATAAAGTGAGGAAAATCGTAGGTATTCTCTTGAAACTCCCCAGATCTCACTGTAAGCAGTCCGCTCAGTGAGTGCTCGTGGACCCCCGCTCTGCAGAGGGCCGGGGTGGGGGGGTGGGGGGGGACACGGCCCTCCCACCTGCTTGAATGCACAGCCAGCTTTGGTGCAAGTGTTTCTGCTAAATTACTTCCCAAACAGGACAGTGTGTGATTGTTTGAGTACTTGTTTTCACATGATGACTAGTTTAAAAAAAGGAAAAACTTCCACATCGGAGGAGTGACTTGAGCTGTGGGGGGAAAGGAAGGTTTCAGGGACTATTAAAGGCTTTAAACAGAGTGGCTTTTTGACCACTAGGGGGAAGTCACTCAAGCAGCCTCCTCTGAGAGCGCCCTGCAGTTAGATTTGCACTGTGTTTGACAGGTGGGAGGAGCTTCAGACAGCCTGTCCCCACGGCAGAGTGGCATTACATTTAAATAGAAGCACAGGTGTCTTCATCGTCAATCATCCTGGTTCCTTTGAGAGTTTCGTGACAGCAAAACATGACTGTCTGCGTTTGTGTCTCCAGGCATCCAGCTCAGCGACTACCTGCCCGAGGTGAAGGACCTGCTACAAGCAGAGCAGCTGGGAAGCCTAAAGTCCAACCCTTACTTCGAGTTTGTTTTGAAAGCAAATTATGAATATTATGTCCAGGGACAAGGGTGACTTTTTCTCGAAATGGTCATTGTTGCTGGAAATTCGTATATACTGTTATAAAAATGTTAGGCCTTAAACACGTAGCAGTTTGTACAGTTTTATAATGTGTTTTGCTGGTTTTTTTGTACTTTATTTGGAAGCTACTGTGAAACAGCCATGTGACTACAGTTTTGGTCTTTAGTTACATTAAATTTTCTCTCCTGTTTTTCATCTGAAACTTATCATTTGCCATTCCCGGGCTCAACACCCACTCTGTGTCATCTCCCCGCACCCCGGGCTCTGGAGCTGCCGGGGTTGCACTGGATTGTCCCCGAGACGGTGGGTGACTCGGCACACTGCGCCTTGAGGGGGGCCTGTGGTCTCTGGTGTCTGTCTGGCCGCGGGCCAGTGTGAGACACCTGGTAGGACAAAGGTCGGGTCTCGCTGACTTACACGTACAGTGTCGTCGGAGGAAGCGACCAGAGCGGGCCTGGCTCTGTGAGCGGGGCGACGGATTGACTCCTCGGGAGAAGTTTCCTCTGCCTAAAGAAGAGTAGTAATGAAAGTCTTGGACTGAATAAAACATTTGTGCGGCTTTCTTTTTTTATAATTTAAAAAAATTGGTTGGGTGTTTTTGTTTTGGGGTTTGTTTTTTTTTTGAGAGAAACATCAACGTGTTGTTCCACCTATTTATGCATTCATTGGTTGCTTCCTGTATGTACCCTGACCAGGAATCGAACCCACAACCTTGGTGTATAGAGACAACGCTCTAACCAAAAGAAGTACCCTGTCAGGGCCTGTGTGACTTTCTGTATACTGCTGGCATTCGTTACAATCTTCCAACACAGGAGTTCAGTCAGCTTCGTGTATTTCTGAAATGATTTACAGCTTTGGATCCCAGCTTTCCCACAGTCTGCCTAGCTGCTATGAAGCATGTGTGATGCCAGAACCTATTACAGATTTTCTTAATGTGGCAGCCGACCGACCTGGAAAGCAGTGGTTCTCAAGCCTCTTGCTCTTGACCTCGGTGGTCCCTCAGTTTCTCTCCGGCCTTAAATAAAGACCAGAGATGGGCAGGCAGAGGCCGGCATATTCACTCTTCTGCCAGGTTACAGGGGCACTGAAGGGTTTGCACCGAGAACGGGAAGGTCAGAAGCCAGACGTGACAACGAGAGTCCAGGTCCTGGTGCCACAGCGTACGGCCATATTCAAGACGCCGTTGTTCGTGGTTGCATGACACCTGCTGCATGGCCGTAGCAGTACTGAGCAGTTCCCTCCCTCTCTCTCAGTCTTAACACAGTTGGGTTAACCCTGGCTGGCGTAGCTCAGTGGATTGAGCGCAGGCTGCGAACCAAAGTGTCGCAGGTTCGATTCCCAGTCAGGGCACATGCCTGGGTTGCAGGCCACGACCCCCAGCAACCGCACATTCATGTTTCTCTCCCTCCTCTCTCTCAAAATAAATAATAAATAAAATCTTTTAAAAATATATTTTTAAAAAGTTGGATTAATGGTTTGGGTTCTGTTTTGTTTTACTATTTAAAATAATACCGCAATAAATCTTTGTGTACTCCAAGTACATTTAAAGTTAGGTTCGCTCTTCCTGTTGTCTGTGATGATGTGCGTGGAGTGAGCAGATCTAATAATTTTTAATGTGTTTGGCTAACCTCTCAGCTCCTCCAAACACTTAGAAGAAAGATGTTGCACCACTTATTTATGCTTCAGGTGCTTGCCTGGTTTTAATCTTCAAAACACTCTTAGGGAGTAGGCAGTGTCCTGGGTTGAGAATGCTGAGTCTTTCTGGAAGCAGCCTGTCCGAGGTCACAGAGCCAGTCAGAGGGGGGTGCACCCAGATACGCTTTACTCCACAGTGCGAGCTTTTAACCAGTTTATTATACTGGGTGTACTGTGGGGGTGGGGAGGAGGAGAGAGGACAGCTCCAAAGGAGTGGTGAGGCCCTTAGAGATGGCCCGGGCAGAGCAAGGCCCAGAGTGAAGTCCAGCAGCAGAAAACGGAAGCCCTCTTCGATGACCATCACTGACCGTCAGGTTGGCCTGACATTGCAGCCGCGTGGCTGGTGAGGAGGGCTAGTACGGTGTTTGGCCCCCTGCTCCGCTGCCAGCCAGCCCTTCTCTGTTCTGTCCGAGCCGCAGAGGGGGTCCTGACTGCACTCCAGGGGTCCTTCCCCTCTTCCCTGGGAAAGATCCCCTGGCGGCCTCAGGTCTCCACAACTGTACCCAGTGCTGGGGGAGAGCAAAGGGAGGGAGAAAGCAGTCCTCGCCCTGCCCTGACCACTCGTGACCAAGCCTTCCCTGCTGCGGCGGTGGTGGACCTGGGACATGTCTACCTCACTGAGCCTTGGTTTCCTTGTTTCCAAAACTGGCTCGAATAGGAACTGTATTTACCTCGGGATAGGTCAGAAGTTTAACGAGCCCCACATGAAAACAAAGTCACAAGTTCATGTTTAAGTTGGTAGGCCACGTGATGCCTACCTTAGTGTAGGGGGCTTAGACTCGGGGGCGTAGAGTAAGCAAGACCGGGATGTTCAGTGAGGAGTGGGGGCGCCCCACTGAGGAGCAAGGCCGGAGAGGGGAGTTGTGGGCACACTGGCCGACTTCAGCAGAAGGACCCTGTGAGTTCCCAAGACTCAGACACAGGAGCTGCCAGGCAAACCCTCCACCTGGGCTGACCTTTCTTAGGCTGAGTTCTCAAAAGGATATGGCAGGGGGTACCCGCTTACCCGGCAAGAGCATGGAGCTGGCGTGTCTCCCAGGGCGTACATGTGTGGGGACGGCTCTCCACCTGCTCCTGAGGCCGATGAGAATTCAACAAGGGGGTTGAACAGCCCCAGAGTGACCAGGAGAGACAACTGAAGCCCCTGGAGTGGGGGGCAGAGAGCAGATCTCCGGTCCCATGTTCTCGGGACCTGCCGCTGTACTCACAAACCTCCCGTAGCTGTTTTACTCGCTGCCCTTAATGTGTGTGTGAATTTCATAGACTGAGCTTAGAAAAGCTTGCTATAGGAGGGATAAGAGTTGCCCTCAGCTAGAGTTTTGGAAAATATTAACCCCATTCCCTTTTAAAATGCCAACAAATGATTAGGTATTTACTGAATTGCAGCACATTTCTTCCTGTTGTTAAGGCCAAAATTGGAGTTCATCTCCCCCCCCTTTTTTTTTTCCTAGTGTCGCCCCTGCCCACGGACTCGGCAGGACACAGGTATGAGGAATGAAGCGTGGTTTTGTCAATTCAGTCCTTCTCCCAAACTGAGAAGGCCAAATACGAAACCAGGGCAGCTGTTAACTGAGGGCCCTTCATACTCCCTGCCGTGGGGCCTATCCCAGCCCAGCTCCTCGTCCTCCCACTGGCTTTGACCGTCGGTGCCCTGACCCATGCGGGCTACAGAGGGTTCCGCGGGCGCTCCTAGTTCCCAGGGCGTCCACACCTGTCCCGCCGCCAAGCCCTGGTGGGAACTGCAGCTATTCTGGGAACACTCGGGCACATCAGAAGAATGAATGATTCCATTCCGCCGTGCCCCTCGTCCCTTAAAGCACGTCATGGAGTTCGTCCCAGAAAATCGTTTCTCCTCCTGCCTTCCAAAGCAAGGGGGGAACCCCTCTTGTCCCCAGGTGGGGCAGGGTGGGGGGGGCGCAACTCTGTGAGGCGGGCACCAGCAGGACGACCTCCCGTGACCCACACTCCACCTCCCCACTGGTGGGTCCAAATCCTCGAAAATCTGGGAGGCATATCCCATACATCACGGGTATAAATAGAGCGGGCTCCGGGAGGCGGGGGCTCCGGGAGGCGGGGGCTCCGACGTGGCCCGGGGAAGCAGCCGGGCCCTGGCGGGCATCATCCTCTAAATATAAAGATGAGTCCGTTCAGCCTTCGCAGAAGGAAAAACTGCCGCCTGTCGCGCGGCGCAGCGTCCTTGTCCTTCGTGTTGCTCTTCTAGTGAAAGCATTCACCCCCCCCCCCCCGGATCCTGGGTCGTGACCCTGCCCTCGGGGCAGGGCGCTCAGCCTGGCCCGCGGGAGCCTGGGGCAGCTCGGCGGGCGAGGGAGGGAACGTCCCGTGAGGCTCGGTTTCTTGGTGAACCCCCGAGCGCGCTGAGCCTGCTGCGCGTCCCCCAGGCGGGCGGCTCCCGGTGCCCTGGCTTTGTGACCGGGGCTACCAGACAGAGCCACCGCCCGGGCCTGTCCCCGGGAGCCCCGCGCCGCCCCCCGCCCTCAGCCTCGATGCCCGCTGCCAGCTGTCTGCCCCGGGACAGCTGCGCGCCCGCCCGCCCGCCCGCCGGCAGCGGCCGGCTTGACAGTGGGGCTAGGGGCAACTTGGACCAGCTCTCCGGATTCGGGGAGCTCAGGGGTGAAGGCGGAGAAACGCAGTTGCCTGGGGGGAGGGGTCGCCTTCCTCCGCTGTCTGGGACGGCGGACCCGACCGCCTCTCCCATCCTCTCAGCACCCCCCCCCCCCCCCCCGCTCGGACGCGGCTCCCTCTCCCTGTAGGAGTCGCACGGGAGGGTTGGGGGACTGAGGAAAGAACCCGAAGAAGGAGTGAAACGTGGGAGCCGCCGTCCAGAGCGCCCAGTGCGCGCGCGGAATGGGCGGGGGTGGGGAGGCGCTTCGGACAGGTGCAGCCCCGGGAGCGCAGGCGCACGGGCGCAGCCAGCGGCTCCAGCAGTGACCCTCGCTCCACCCCATCCCCTCCGGCGGGCAACTGGGCGGGTCGGGAGGGGCCGACCGGCAGGGGAGACACTCCATATACGGCCCGGCCCGTGTTACCTGGGCCCGGGCCAGCCCTCTCCTTCTTTGGTCAGTATAGGGGACCCGGGCGGGGGAGGGGTCTCCAGTGCCGAACACCCAAATATGGCTCGAAAAGGGGAGCGACATTCCTGCGGGGTGGCGCGGGGGGAGCGCCCGCGGGCTATATAAAACCTGAGCCGGGGTCCGGTCGGCCACCGCAGCGGACACCGCCCAGTGAAGCCTCGCTTCCCTTCCACGGCGACCAGGGCCGGAGAGCAGCAGGTGTAGTCAGCCACCCAGGTAGGAAGGACAGGAGTAGGGAGGGGACAGAGGGACAGAGGGACAGGGCCCGGCCGACTGGCTTGATCAGCCCCACGTCTGCACCCTACGCCTCGGTCCCCAGAGCCACAGCTCTTTAAAGAGGAGGCGCCAGACGATCGGCCTGTGGGAACTTCCGAATTCATTGCCCTTTCAGGCTGCTCCACCGGACACTTAGTGAGTGCCCAGGCACAGAAAAGGTTTCCTTCCAGTCGTCCCTAAAGCAGTTTACTCCCAACCGAGCGCCAGAGCCAGGGGACAGTAAGGTCCCTTACTGCCTGGGCTCGCGATCAGGAGACAGGGCGCCTGGGCTGTGGGTCCGGAATGCCCCGGGGCTCCGGAAGAAGCCACCCCTTTCTGGATGGCGCAGTCCAGGCCCTTCCACAGGATCCTCAGCGAGCCCGTGTGGCGGGCTCTGCTCCCTAGGTGAGGACCCCGCAGCGGGAGAGGGCGGGCGCCAGGCCTGGCTCCTGCAGCAGGCAGCCTGCAGCGGAGGCACAGTGGTCTCCGGGGACACGCTGCCCCTAGGTCCCCTGCGGTGGAGGAATTCTCAGTGTGGTCTCCACGACCCTCCACGACAGAGCAGCCCTGAGCCCCTGGAGCGAAGCTAGAGACCCGTTACTTGCGGGCGCTCCTGGCCTGAGGCGGGCGGCTGGTACTGGGGTGTCCGTACGTCGCCAGGACGGGCGCAGGGTGCTCCAGCCGGCGGGACCTCTTGAACCGACGGGCCGTGCATCTCCGTGGCCTTTCTGTCCTTGCAGAAACCAAACACCATGTGCGACGAAGACGAGACCACCGCCCTTGTGTGCGACAATGGCTCCGGCCTGGTGAAAGCCGGCTTTGCCGGCGACGACGCCCCGAGGGCCGTGTTCCCATCCATCGTGGGCCGCCCTCGCCACCAGGTCAGGCCGTGCCTCCGCAGACTGTGGGGGCGGGATCCGCCCATCTTGGCCCAGCCGCCTGCTGCCCGGAGCTGAGGTGACCGGTGTTCTGTGTCTCCACTCCGCAGGGCGTCATGGTGGGTATGGGGCAGAAAGATTCCTACGTGGGCGACGAGGCTCAGAGCAAGAGAGGTATCCTGACCCTGAAATACCCCATCGAGCACGGCATCATCACCAACTGGGACGACATGGAGAAGATCTGGCACCACACCTTCTACAACGAGCTCCGCGTGGCCCCTGAGGAGCACCCCACCCTGCTCACCGAGGCCCCCCTCAACCCCAAGGCCAACCGTGAGAAGATGACCCAGATCATGTTTGAGACATTCAACGTGCCCGCCATGTACGTGGCCATCCAGGCCGTGCTGTCCCTCTACGCCTCCGGCCGTACCACCGGTGAGTGCGCGCGGGGTCCCGCAGCCCGGCCCGCGGCTGAGCTCCTCCCCACCCCACCGAGGGCGCGCGCGCCCGGAGCCGGAGCGCCCGGGCCGCCGTCTGTCTGGCCGGCCTCGCCCCTACCCGAGGGCCGTCTCGCTGCGCCCGCGCGGGGTAGAGAGGCCGCTCACTCCCCGCCCGGTCCCACGCAGGCATCGTGCTGGACTCCGGCGACGGCGTCACCCACAACGTGCCCATCTATGAGGGCTACGCCCTGCCGCACGCCATCATGCGCCTGGACCTGGCGGGCCGTGACCTCACCGACTACCTGATGAAGATCCTCACCGAGCGTGGTTACTCCTTTGTGACCACAGGTAGGCCGCGACCGGGCCCCCCGGGCGGGCTGGCGGGCTGGCGGGCGGGACGGCGCGCGGCCCCGGGGCCCCGCGCTGAAGGCTCCTCCCCGGCCCCTGTCCACCGCAGCTGAGCGCGAGATCGTGCGCGACATCAAGGAGAAGCTGTGCTACGTGGCCCTGGACTTCGAGAACGAGATGGCGACGGCCGCCTCCTCCTCCTCCCTGGAGAAGAGCTACGAGCTGCCCGACGGGCAGGTCATCACCATCGGCAACGAGCGTTTCCGCTGCCCCGAGACGCTCTTCCAGCCCTCCTTCATCGGTGAGCCCCGCCCGTCCCCGCCCGTCCCCGGTCCGCGCGCGTCCCACCGCGCCCCTCGCCGGCTGACGCCCCCCACTGTGGCCCCCAGGCATGGAGTCGGCGGGCATCCATGAGACCACCTACAACAGCATCATGAAGTGTGACATCGACATCAGGAAGGACCTGTACGCCAACAACGTCATGTCGGGGGGCACCACCATGTACCCCGGTATCGCTGACCGCATGCAGAAGGAGATCACGGCGCTGGCCCCCAGCACCATGAAGATCAAGGTGGGCGGCCGCGCGCGCCCCTGCCCGCGGGAGGGCCCCGGGCCGCCGGCCGCCCCCCGCTGACTCGGTGTCTTTGCAGATCATCGCCCCGCCTGAGCGCAAGTACTCGGTGTGGATCGGCGGCTCCATCCTGGCCTCGCTGTCCACCTTCCAGCAGATGTGGATCACCAAGCAGGAGTACGACGAGGCCGGCCCGTCCATCGTCCACCGCAAATGCTTCTAGACCACGCGTCCCGCAGCGCGCCAGTTCCCCTCAGGACGACAAATCTCGCGTGGCGGGCGGCTGACCTCGAGCCCGGCGCAGCGCCTTCCGCTGCCGCCGCCGCCGCCGCCGCGCCCCGACACAGTGTTCCTAACGTGTACATACATTAACTTATTTACCTCATTTTCTTATTTTTAAAACTAAGCCCTGTGGAAGGAAAAGGAAAACTTGAAGCATTAAACTCAGCCATCCTGTTGTGCTGCGTAAAGTCGTTCGTCGTGTTTATTTGCCGGGCTGGGGAGCGGCGGGGGGCCAAGAGGGATCCCCCTCTTCTTGCGTCGCCTTCCACCATACCGAGTGGCGCCCCTTACAAGACCTTCGAGTGGGCACGGCTTCCACCCACCCCAACCCTGGCAGGCGCGGGGGGGCCCGGCTGGCCCGGGGGAGCGCGCGGCGTCCTTCCCTCCAGTCGCGCGCCGGGGCGCTGACCGCGGTGCTGAGCCCGGGAGCCGCAGCCGCCGCGCGCTCTGCTCCGCCCACCGCGGGCGTCTCCGAACTGAATCGCTGTCGCGGGAATCTCGAGAGATCAGGCCGAAAGGAAAGGGTTGCGTTTTGCATTTAACCAGCCCGTTTTCATTTGGGAGTGAAGACGATCGCTTCCGTTACCCAACGGGGAGGCTCTGGCTCCGCGCCGGGTGACGGCGGCGGAGAGAAGCGCCTCCCAGTCCGGGGCTGGGGAAGCGCGGCGCTCGGAGGTGGCAGGTGGCGCGGGAGGGCCGCGGGAGAGCCTCCGAAGGACCTCGGGCGCTGGGCGGGGCGACCCTGGGGGCGGCCCAGCTGGGCGGGGTCTACAAGGAGAGTAAACAAGGGAGAGTGACAGTCACCCCCGCCCGCATGTGTTAAAGGCACAAAATATATTAACAGTTTGATGTTCCGTGGGAGAGCCCATCACCTTAATGTTTCCCAGTCAACATTCCTGAGAGCAGTGGTCCTTAAGTAAAATAGATTGTGACCCAAAGAAGGCACTACACTCCTTCGGAAAGGAGTTCGTAAGTAGAATGAACAATCCAGCTATGCTATGTGTCCCACGGCACCTGTTTATTCCCTCCTTTTACGACCTACTGAAAAGCTCCTGAAATCCGTGTGGCCTCCAAGGTAGGAATTCTGCCAAGTCCACATATCAAGAGACCCGATCACTCAGTAGAATTTAGGATTTTTTTAAGAGTTTATTTATTTCTTTTTAGAGGGGAAGAGAGGGAGAGAAGCATCCATGTGACAGAGAAACATCAATCACTTGCCTCTGGCATGACCTGACCAGGGACACAACCACAACCCAGGCATGTGCTCTGACCGGGAATCGAACCTGTGACCTTACATTTTGCAGGAGAACGCCCTGCCAAATGAGCGGCACCAGTCATGACAGAGTTGAAGATTTTAACAAAACAGTATGTGATACCATGTCTACTGAAAACCGTATTGTTGCTTTGTCTAGGGAGGATAATGGTTAAACGTGTGCTAAATTTTACTCTTTCAGAGGAATCTGGTTTTTACTGTGGATAATAAACATGCATAGGCATATTTGAAGAAACACAACACACATGCATGCCGCCCACATACTTCATTAATCCAGCAGCCCGGAAAAATGTCAGAATTACAGGAGTTAGCTAACTTTCATGTTAAACATTTTTAAACCCAAACTCTACATCGTTTAATTAGGACCTAAGTAAAGTATATCAGGAGGTAATTACCAAGTTCTCCCCTGATCATAACCTTTGAAGGATTCATATTTTAGAACTGACACAAGTTTTCAGTATAACCTGGCAGCATTTCCCTGACACCACTTTGGACATGAGTCTTTTACCGAAAACGTGCAAACATTACGAATTGTGTGGTTTCCCTGGAAACAGGCCAGCTATAAAAATGCCCTTTTCTGCCACCCCTCTAAAAAGAAACAAGCACCACACGTTTTACTAGTGTTGGATGTCTTTCTTGCTCTCTTACTGTATAGATGTTTATTAAGTTGTATTACATATACTAGGTCTGAAGGAGGGTTCTGGGTGTGGTGCAGTAAAGATTCTTGTTTTAGAAACACATGTCTAGAACATACACATGTATCTGTGCTGGGTGAGGGGAGAAATCACTGTTTCCAGCCACAGGGCGTGTTTGCAGTTGTGAGGACGATGGTTTGATGTGACGATGGAATAACGATGTTCCACCCAGTGCCTGGGTGGCTCGGCGCGGAGTGGAATAACGTCCTGGCTGAGATCGTTGGCTGACACAGGGCTGACATTCCTCGGGGACACGGAAGGGCCACCTCATAGAATCAGGTGTGGAGCTGTGAGAGTGTAGCATCCAGCAAACTCGAGAACGAATATCGGAGACTTTCAGGGTATCAAAGATGTTACTTTATTGGCCAAGTTTAACCTGCGCAGGGGCGAACTCTCAAAGTGTCCAGTGACACAGTGCCCACAAGGAGCTGCAAACGAGAGCCACGCCGAGCGCTTACAACTATGTTCTTATATAGGGGCAGGCAAGCGAGCGTTATACAGAAGCAGACGTGGCAGTTAGCAATTCGCTTACAAAGACCGCGCGCGAGAATTTCAAACCAAGCGTTCTTTCATAAGGCGGGAAGGCAGGATGTTTGTTCATTAACCTAGTAATCTCCTGGCTCTAGCTAGCTAGTTTTCTATTTTCTCATTAAAAACTACAAAGCACTGCTTATCTAGCCTACCCAGGGAGAGCGTCTGCTAGACACAGGATGTTTGCTTTAACTGTACTTTGTCTCTTTTATCATTTCTTTTTAGCTACAATGTGGTTCTTGTCTATTAAGGTTAAACTTAGTTCTTAATTTCCTTGTTCCCAACAAGAGATGACAAACAACACAAAACTCCCCCCGCCGACTACCGTGGCGTGCCTCCTTGGACTCAGCAGTGGGGTTCCTCAGGGATCTGACTGCTCCTGCTCACAAGAGCTCATGCAACGGCTACCATTTTGACCCACCAAATCTATGTGACTAGTGTCCAGTTAAAAGAAAGAAGAAGCCCGGCTGGTGTAGCTCAGTGGATTGAGCGTGGGCTGCGAACCAAAGTGTCGCAGGTTCTACTCCCAGTCAGGGTACCTGCCTGGGTTGCAGGCCATGGCCCCCAGCAACTGCACATTGATGTTTCTCTCTCTCTCCTTCTCCCCCCTTCCCTCTCCAAAAAATGAATAAATAAAATCTTTTTTTAAAAAAAGAAGAAACAGGAGGAAATGGGAAGAGGTAATGCGTTCGGATTAAAAGGGGGACTTGGGGCTGAGTGGAGAATGAAAAGATCCAGGAACAAGAAATTAAAGCAGTTTGTTGGCAGGGTGTCAAGTCAGGACAATGGGGAGCTAGAGCCCAAAGTCTGATATCTCTGATTGGTTTTCATCAAGACTTTTGAAAGGCAAAGTTTGGGGGCGGGGCTAGGGGTTAGGTGTCACGGGAGAAGCTGATTGGCTAGTTCTTGGGCAAGCCTCAGAGGTTTCCCTTAACCGGGTTAACTCAGTTCCGGACGCCATCTTGTCTGCTGTCTTCCTCACTAGGGCTGGGTGATCAAACTGGGTCGAGGAACCAAGATTATACAAAATATCTGAAAACTGTGCATCTGTGATGTTATATTTAAATCAAAAGGCAGAAAGTAACCATCTGGTGACCACTGTTTTGTTTAAGCTATCATCATCTTGTGTTCAAATAGCTACCTTTTTCTATTATCTCGAGCAAAGTGTACTTTTACTATTTTTAAACTTATTTTATTTACTTTCAAGATTTTATTTATTTATTTTTAGACAGAAGGGAAGGGAGGGAGAAAGAGAGGGAGAGAAACATCAATGTGTAGTTGCCTGTTGTGTGCCCCCCACGGGGGACCTGGCCTGCAACCCAGGCATGTGCCCTGACTGGGAATTGAACCGGTGGTCCTTTGGTTTGCAGACCAGCACTCAATCAGTCCACTGGGCCACACCAGCCAGGGTTATTATTATTTTTTTAAGTTCTCACCCAAAAATATGTTTTATTGATTTTAGAGAGAGAGAAAGTGGGGGAGAGAGAGAGAGAAACAGCTAGTGGTTGCTCCCTGTACAAGCCCTGACCAGGAATCGAACCCACAACCTAGGTATATGCCCTGGTCGGAATTGAACCTGCAGCCTTTTGGTGCATGGGACGATGCTTCAACAAACTGAGCTATCTTGCCAGGGCTCAAGTAAGTTCCAGGGAAAACTTTTTTTTTCCCTGGAACTTACATTATAGGTAGACTTCAGGACATGACTAATACATTTCTTAACCTTTGACCTTAAGCTACGTGACAACAAAGCCATCGAAACATTTAGTGTAAAGCCAGCAGCTATGCCTCCCCCCTCTTTGGTCCGAGACCTACACACATTTCCTGTGAGCTTCCGGTTTCAGCATCAGAGCTCCTCTCAGCTGCATCTGTCCCCAGCCTGACCCCTCGGGTCTGGCAGAACTCACGAGGGGTTAATGACGTATTTGATTTCCCACCTACTATGTGCAAGGGGTACAGAGAAGGCTGGACACGGTCCCGTCCTCAGCTGTTCGCTGTCACTATCCCCACCATCCCCAGACATCTATGCCTGGATTCTGACGGCCACAAAGCCTGTAGGAGCTCCTGGCCGTGAGGCAGGTGGGGCCCGCCCCAGACCATGGACCATCAGATGCTGTGGACTTCGTGGCTCTCCACGGCCTGTTGAGCCACTTGCTGCTATGATGCTGACTTCCCTCCAGCCATCACTGTTTCCTGACAAGGCTGGATGGGGTCCAGATATTGATTCTCATAGGAAAACACACCCCTCATTGTGTTCAAGAAGACCTGCCCTGCGTGTGGCCTTGAGGACACAGAGTGGCACCGCCTCTCACTCCAAGAGCCCCAGTCCTGAGGGCAGGACATGAAGATGGGCTTGGCCCACACACTGGCACCGTCCATGTGGGCACGTGTGTGGCCAGCCTGCCTGCCGGCCTCCCTTTCCTTTGTGTCTCATTTCTGTCACTTTCATTTCCTTTCTGCCCTGTCCTGTCCTTTGGAAGGTGTCCTCTTTAGCTCTGTGGCTATATCCTCGTCCTTTTGAGGCGCCACCACAAGCTGACGATCTGTGCCTCCACTGTGGCTCCCAGCAGGACGCCGAGAGCATGTGGCTTTGATGGCAGTCTAGTTAAGTAGGCAGCACAGTGGGACACACAGGTCTCCTGGCCCAGCTGTGTCCTCCTCATCCACGGCCAGAGCCACTCCCCGCAGCAGGCCACGGGCTGCAGCTTTCAACAGTGGTGGCATTGGGGTACTGGGGGCGCCAGAGGTTAGCTGGATGAGCATTGGTGGGGGTGGTGGGGGTGCGGAAGGAAGGCTCACCAAGGATGGAAGCTGGAGGGTCCGTCTCAGAAAGCTGGGTGAAGGAGCCCTGAGCCCTCTGATTGACCCTGACCTGCATCCCCCCATCAGTTTCTTAATGGCTTTTCCTGATATCGAACCATTTCCGGGGTGACTCTGAAAGGTGCAAAAATGAGGAGAATCAGGATCGTCTTTTGCAGGATCATCACCCTGGGGGTTTCCTCAACCTCATGACTGTGCGGAGAGCTTCTGGTCGCCGGGGCTGGCCCCAGGAGTTGGGGATCCCCTATCGGTCCAGAGTCCAGGGCAGCTGTAAGGCCCTTGTGCCCTGAGCCAGCCACATCTTCTGTGATTGTCTTCGTGGCACCTGCATTAGGTTCCCGGGGCTGCTGTAACAAGTCGCCATAGACTGGGTGGCCTAAAACAACAGGAATGTATTTTTTAATACTCAGGAAGGTAGGAGGTGCAAAACCAAGGCGGTGGCAGGGTTGGTTTCTTTTGACGATTCTCTCCTTGGCCAGCGTCTCCTCGTGTTCTCACTTCTAGCTGCCTCTCTCTGGGTCTGAGTCCAAATTTCTTTCTTATAGAATGCCAGTCATACTGGATTAGAGACCACGCTAAAGACTTCATTTTAACTTAATTACTTTTTTTAAAGATTTTATTTATTTATTTTTAGAGAAGGAAGCGGGGAGAGAAACATCAATATGCGGTTGCTGGGGGCTGTGTCCTGCAACCTAGGCATGTGTCCTGACTGGGAATCGATCCTATGATGCCTGGTTCGCAGCCTGCACTCAATCCACTGAGCTATGCCAGCCAGGGCGAGCAGACACAATTTTGTAATGACATCACCCTGATAACCCCAGCGACTGGGGTCCCGGAGTCGGTCTCTGCCATCTGCTCTGCGGCGCTCACTCGCACCGCCTGGCTTCCACACGCCCCGGACAGGGTCCTGCTCACTGTCCCTGAAGAACGACAAAGTGTCGGACACTGGGAATGAAGGTGACTCTCGTCAGAAAGGCTCTGTATCTGCTTCTGCGCGACGTCTCCTGGGGCACAGGAACCCGAGACGGTGTTGAAGGGCATCCACAGCCTGAGGCCCCTTTGTCCCCCGGGTGCTGTGAATTGGAGCTGCACCGGGTCTGCGAAGCTCCCCGGGCCGCGGGACAGACACCCTGGCAGACGGCGGTGCCTTGAGCCCTTGCAGCCCAAGGCTAATGCTCAACCGTGTCTGTCACCAGGGATCAGCTGGACCATGAAAAACCTTTAAAGAGGAAGGGCAAAAGGGACAAAATAAGTAGGTTAAAGTGATGAATCACCACGACAGCTCCTGTGGGTGGGATGAAAAATGGTTTGTTTAGGCCTTTTTTATACTTTAATATTTCTTGTAACCTTTTTTCCCAAGAGATATATTTATGTTAATATTAAAAATGTCCAAGTGAACAATGAAAAAATACACAGAAAAAAGTCCCACTGTCCCAGCAGCCAGGAGCGGTGCTTGAGTGGCGAGACACCATTGGGCAGATCCATCATTTGTGGGCCTGCTGGTGCCCACAGGCTGGGCTCCGGGGACAGGTGGGTCAGGGAAGGCCACAGCACAGGTGACCGCAACGTGGCACCGGCTGGACGGAGCTGCCCTGTCTCCTTTCATCTGTCTGCCGGGAGCCCCAGAGGATTCCTGTGTGAACTCGGCAGGCAGCAGGGGGGGAAGAGAGTCTCCAGGGCCCCAGGGTCTGCGTTCCAGTCCCGGTTCTGCCGATGCTGTCGGGTTTCCGTCTCTGGCACGGAGGGGAAGACCCGCTAGTCGCCAGCCTCTTGTCCTTCAGACAGCCTGTGGGGTGGTTCGTCTGCCCTGCTCCTGGGAGGGAGATGGAGACGGGCTGTTCTGAAGCAGCTCAGGACGCAGCAGGGTGTGGGGTCGGCTAGGAGACAGGGGGGGGGGGCGGCGGTGGCTCGAGCGCTGCTGAGGAGTCCACACCCAAGTTCTCGGCAAGGTTCTGCAAACGGTCCACTTGGCAGTCCGCCCTTCCCAGGCCAGACTGCTCGAGATTCTCTCTCTGGCCCTCCATCCTGCCCCATCGTCCACACATATTTCCCGAATACCTCTTCTAACACAGGCACCGAGAGGAACTCCATGGGATACCCGGACTGTTCTTGAACTTCTTCCAGTAAATGCTTAGAAAGAACACCTAGTGTGTGTCCCACCTCTCTCTGGAAGGTTCTCTGGAATCTGGGTTGTCCTCTGATTTGGTGTCAGGCCCCTGGTGCTCAGAGCAGGCAGGCAGCAAGCAGGGCCATGGGGTAGGGCCGGGGCCCAGGCTCAGACCACCAGGGACATGGGGGTGGAGCCTGTGGGGCCCAGCCTGCGTCTCTGGGGAGGAGCTACTATTTCCTCGCACATCACCAGGTCGGAAACTTGAAAGCTGGAGACATCAACACCTCTGAAATTACAGGGAGCGGCTGCCTGTCACGGGGAGGAGTACACCAGTCTGGGAGGTGCTGAGAGGGGATGAGGCCCACCATGCACTTGGGCCCCTCAGCAGGGGCTTTGACTGAGGCTCGCTGGCCCGACCCCAGCCCCAGCCCCACACCCAGCGATATTGTTTCCAAAGGGCACGTGGGCATGGCCAGAAAAGCAGGTTTGTTCCAGTCCCAGGAGAACACAGCCAGGGACTTGTCCTCCTCCCTCCCCCACCTCCCTGGTTTCCCAGGGCCGCAGCTGGGGGCATCCAGACACCCAATATCATCTAGTCTTGATTATTCTTTAGCTCGTTTTCACCCCACTATTGCCCTGCTTATCGCACAGCTGCCCGCCCTCAGCTGATCGGCTGACATCTTCTGCAAACACTGGCCAAGCGAGCACAGGCTCCGTGCCCGGCCCTGCCCCAGGAGATGAAGTGGTGAGCTTGAAAAGTCAGGGGCTGTGCCCTGGGGCTCACTGCGCCGTGGAGCGTGGAACGGGCAGTTATCGGCCAAGTAACCCACAGGCAGTGTGAGCTGAGGCCCGGCTCCAGCCAGACTGCATAGAATGAGCCAAGGGGGGCAGGGACAGGGGCACCCGAGCAGGTGCAGGGCGAGATACCTGATGGGTCGGTAGGAGTTGGCGAGTCAAGCAGGAAGGAGCAGCTCCTGCAGGGCCAGGCGGGGTCCCCCTCTGGAAGGAGGCGGTGTGGCAGGGAGGGAGCGGGGTTGGGTTGGGGGTGCAGGGCAGGGCGGCCTGAGCAGACCCTTCATGGCAGAGTGTATATGTTTTGTTCATTCCAAGAGCGATGGGGTAGAGGAAGAGAGGGAGAGAGGCTGACTGGCGTCATGGAAGTGGGAGGGAGAACTCCATGGCTGCTCTTGGGTCTCTGACTCCCCTGCAGGTGCTCACTGAAAGGTGGGGAGGCGGGTGCTGTGAGCATGGCTGGTGTGGGACCCAGGGGCGGGCAGCTGGTTGGGTTGGGGGGAGAATAGGCCTGGGCCCTGAGATGGGGGTGCAGCCTGGGCCCTGAGATGGGGGTGCAGCCTGGGCCCTGAGATGGGGGTGCAGCCTGGGCCCTGAGATGGGGGTGCAGCCTGGGCCCTGGGATGGGGTACAGACAGAGCCCTGGGATGGGGCATTGAGAGGGGAGTGTGGCTTGGGCTGCAGCCCTTCTACCCCTCTCAGCCCATGCCCATGCTGGGCCGGCAGGGCGCCCAGTAGAACGGGAAGGGGGCTGCGGAAAGTGCACCGCGCCACAGGGACGGAGAGTCAGCACGGCTCTGGAAGGAGGCACTTCCTCCCATCTCAGGCGCTGATGCAGGGGAGTCGGAAATGGTAAATGAGCCTCAGAGAAGCCTGCATCACAGGGCTGCTCCATCCTCCATCTGCTCCAAAGACTGGGCTTGTGAGCTGGGAAGGGGAGCGGGGAAGGGGGGGGTGGCAAGGAGGCAAGGCGGAGCGGGGCAGGAGGGGTGGAAGGGAAGAAAAAGGCAGAGGGGAAGGGGGAGGAAAAGGGGGAAGGGGGGAGGAAAAGGGGGAAGGGGAGGGGAGAAAGGGGGAAGGGAGCAGAGGAGGAGGAAGGGAAGGGAAGGGGAGGGGGGGGAGGGGGGGAGGCCGCAGCTGCCTGCCAGCCCCGCTGCCTGCCTGCCGCCTGGTGAGTCACGGTGCCAGCTCCCACTGCCTGCCTCTATTTTTGTATCAGCGCCTGCGCCAGTCTGATGCGTTCAATGAGCCTCCCAACTGTGGGAGAGAATCTGATGGCAGAGGATGAGGGCCCAGGGAATCATTTAGGTCTAAACAAGAATTACGAAGCGATCCTTCCCTCTTACTAGATCTTTATCTTTTTAATAAGGAGGCGCTTAAGCTGCTGCTGCTGCTTGGGGGTGTGAGGCGGGTGTGAGGCATGGCCAGGCCCGGGAGCGAGGGGAGTCGACCAGAACCACAGCCCAGACTCCTGCACCGGGGGTGGGGGTGGCAGCTGCGGGAGGGGCTCAGGGAAGCTGTGCTAATAGGCACTTAAATGTGACACCAGGCCTAACAGGGCTCATCAGCAGAGAGCGGGAAGGCTGCCGCTGCAGCTGGGAGCTGAGTAGCCACTAGGTGGTCGGCAAAAAGCACAAGCGCCTGGGGTGGGCACCTGGATGCCCTGGACCTGCCCCCTGCAAGCCGTTTTATCTTGTGCAAATGGTCTGATGTCTCTGAGCCTCAGTTTCCTCATCTGTGCGAGGGGAAGTGCGCCCCGCCCTGCAGCATTGGAGGGTTGTGACAAACGGCCCAGAGATGCTGTCGCCATCTCCACTGTGAGGAGGGGGCTGTAGACCTACTGTGTCCTCAGCTGTGAGGAGACCGCTGCTCCCCTCTTCTTAGAGAGTTAGTCACCGGCAGGAGCCAAGTTCTGCCAAGTGTCTCTGAGGCCCCCTGGGGCTCAGCACTGCACCTGGAAGAAGCAGACATCTTGGATAATGTCCAAGGTGATCACGGTCCTCCAAGGTCCTGTGGGCTCAACCACTTGGCTTCTTGGTGCCTCCGAATGGGGAGGCTGCTCCTGGGGCCCTGGCCCCTGCAAATTGAACCAGAGGGTGGATGTTGATGATGTGGGTCCCGGCGCCTTAGAGGAACTGGGGGGAGGGGAGAATTAGCACTCGCCCTCGCGGGGTGGGGGGCGACTGGGTGGGCTTTGAGAGGGGTGGGCAGCTAGAGCTAGTGTGTCCCTGTGGCCTCAGGGTGGACGCCTGCTCTGCCGTTCTCTCCCAGCTCCCGGGCCTGCTGGAGAAGAGTTTCGAGCAGCTCTGGTCTTGCCTGAGGAATCCCAGCATCCAGAGCGAGATCCTGGTGACCCAGGACCCCCGGGGCCAGGGTAGGGCGCGAGGGTGCAGCAGGCTGCCTGTGCACGGAGGCTGAGGGCCAGAGGGGCACAGCCCCGAGGGCTGCACCTACAGGAGCGGGCGCCTGGCCGCTGGCACAGGCTTCCCTTCCCGGGGATCCCAGGGCAGGCAGCTGTCCTCTTCTTCACACCGTCGGCCTGACCCTAGAAGGAAGCAGAGGCACACTGACAAGTGGCCTGATTTTTTTTCCTTTCTGCTTGGACAAGAAAGTTTGGCTTTGAACCCAAACTTTAAAGCCAAGAGTGACTCTGGGGGCGGGGAGCCTGGGGGGCAGACAAGAGCGTCCAGAGCCTGCCCCGGAAGAAGGGGCCAGCCAGACTCAGTGCACATGCTGGCCCGCCCTCCCCTCCCCCCTCTCTGAGCACGGGCACAGGAGCTCCCGGCCTCCCAGGGCCTCGGTCGCCTGGCTCCGACATGCCAGGGGGCTCCCCCTTCCCTGCTCACCTCTTCCGGGCCTGGACTGTTTGCCTTTCCTGAGCAGAGCCTGTCCGGGCCCGTCATGGGCCCCAGGAAGATGGCAGTGGGCTGGCCCCACGGGCAAGGACAGCCTGGCCTTGAACTGCTGGGACACTGTCCCCCAGGCCTCAAATGCCTGACCTGAGTGTCGCCAATCTCAGGTGCTCCCAGAGAGCAGTGGCCCAGTCCCTTCCCGACCGTGTGGCTCTCAGGGCCACCTGATTCCTTCCACGGGGCTGGCTCAGTGACTGGCTGAACAGCCAGTTTCATGCACTGGGCTGAGGGGATCGTCCCTCCATGACCAAGGAGCAGTTGGCTCAAGAGAAAAGCTAGGATATTCCCAATTTACAGACTTGGAAAACAAGGCTGGGAGTTGACTGTAAAATCCCAAGCTACTGTTGCATCAAGAAGCCTATGTCTCAGGGCATGAATCTCTCAGGAGTCATGGAAGGCCCGGGGTGGGGGGAGGAGGCAGTGGGAAAGAGGAAAAGGGGGTGTTGTCCCCCTAGATCCCCTCGGTCAGGGTCAGCATTGAACACAGAGTCGGCCACCCCCCTTCCGTGGGTTTCCAACTTTTCTGCCTTCCCGTGGCCTCCACACCTCCTTTGTGCCTGGTTGTCCATCTCCTGGGTGCATTGCTGTCTGGAGACTGAGAGCGCTGAAGGTTGGCGGGGGGTGGGGCAGGGGCAGTGGACAGGGCTGGCGTCCTGCTGCTGGCTCTGGAGCCTGGAGCAGGAGAACGCTGAGAGGACGGAGCAGCCCTGCTGTGCCGAGCTCGCTGTGACAGCTGGGCCGCATGCCTGCCATTCCCCCCTACACGCTCATGCTCTCGATATAGGGCACTGCTGGCAGACCGGGCAGGGGGCCTCCGGCTCTGGGGCCAGATGCCCTGCTGCTTTAGGGCAAGGCCGGTGGGGACAGGCTGGGCGGGTGTCAGCTTTCTGCCTCTCCCTGCATGGCCAGAGCCCGCAGCCCGAGTTCTGATTCGTGTGTATTATTAGGTGCCGGGGACTCCTGCAGCCATGGGTGAGCCTCGGAGGGTGGGGCCCGGTCCAGCCTGTGGAGGGAACTTGTCCCTGAACCTGAACTCTGTTGAGGTCAGAGAGCAGGCCCATGGCCTCCTCCAGGCTTCCAGTGCCTTTGCTTGCTGTCCCTCAACTGCCCCCAGCTCACACGTGTGCCTGCCTTGCCCGGCTGCCCCCGCCTGCACCCTCCGCCCGTGGCTCGTTTCTGGTCTCTAAAGTAGCCTCGTTCATGGCTGACAAGGGCTTAACTGCTTTCTCTCCAGGGTAACATATGGGCTTGTTTACTGGGCCAGTTCATTGCTATAACTCCACAAGGAGAGCTCATTTGGAATCTGCGACCACACTGCCCCTCGGGCCTGTCGGGGGCACGGGTGGGCTCTGCACGGCGGGTGGAGCAGAGCTCGGTGGGGAAGAACACAGGCCATCTTCGCTTCCTGCTTGGCCCCAGCACCATCTGGCAATGACTGGCGGGAGGCAAGTGGCTGGGCAGCTTTGCCACCAAGATGATGGGAAGTGACCAGCAGGCGTCTATAGGCGGCTGATGAAGAGGAGGTGGGCCCCTGTCTCTTATCATTGTTCAGCTGTGGAGAACAAGCCTGCTCCACCCCCCACCTCTCAGCAGTTGGTTGGACATTGTCCTGTACACCAGAAGGTCAAAGGTTTGATTCCGGGTCATGGCATGTGCCCAGGTTGTAGGTTTGGTCCCTGGTTGGGGGTGGGGGTGGGGTTGGGGTGAGTATGAGAGGCAGCCAGTTGATGTTTCTCTCTCCCTCCCTTCCCCCTCTCTAAAAATCAATGAGCATGTCCTCGGGTGAGGATAAAAAACCAAACAAAACAGTGCCTTGAACAGGGTAAGTGCAACGTCTATGTTTGTGGAAGGCATTAAGGATGTATTATTCAGAAGCCCGATCAGACTAGATTTTCGGAAAGGCTGCAGTGGTCATACTCAGAGCTGTGTGCATCCCAACCCAGGCCCCGTCGTTATAACCCACGTTACCCTGGGGCGGCCCGCACTCAGGAACCGGTCTTGGGGCCTTACTGGCGACCGAACGCCAGGCTCTGGTCCGGGTGTGGCCCGCTTCCCCATCCACACCCTCTCTCTCTTCCAGGACCCCATCCAGGGTGCCACACCGCACTCAGCCACCATGCTTTCTTAGTGTCCGGTCTGGGGCCGTTCTCTCAGTCATGTCTTGTTTTCCGTGACCTTGACACTTTTGAGGGGTGTCTTATGGAAAACGACCCTCTCTGGGGCTGACTCCCCTCTTCCTGGCGTGAACTGAATGTTGTAAAGAAGCAACAGAACCCACACCGTAGAGGTGGCACGGTTTCTTTGGGGTCTGAACCACAAGCACGCTGTCCAGGGTTGTTAACAGGGACATCTGTGCTGGGCCCCCACCACTGGCAGGGGGAAACAAGACGTATCATCTACACCAGCCTCCCTCGGAAGGGAGCAGACTTGCTTTCCCTCCTCTGAGGTTCTTGCCGACTCCTCTTTGGAAGGCAGCACTCACCTGTCCTGCTACTTAGAGCATCTTTCTTTCCCGAAAATCAGGATGAGCCAACACCCTGTCCACAGAGACTCTGCAGCGAGATTCATTTCAGACATTCCTTTTTCTTTCCAAAAAACAAAGCGTCTCCAGGGAAAGGCAGCCTCCCAGAGCTGGGCAGGCAGGACAGGGGCATTTCTGTGTGTGCAGGTCAGGGGTCAGGGTGTGCGTTCCAGGTGCTCTCAGCCTCTCCAGATACCAGGGAGCTAAAGCTTCCATGAGCTCGAGGGAGCCTTGAACCCAACAAGCCCGCTTTAGCCTATGTGCATTGTAGCTGGCTTGAGATCGAACCAGCAACACGCTCCTGCAGGTGGGACCGCTCTGCCAGCAGCACGCTCCACCCCCGGGCGTCCTGAGTCACGTGACAGATGTGGCCAATGAGAAAACCAGCAGAGCCCAGTCAGTTGTACATCCTGTGGGTTCCGGGCAGTAGAGGGACTAGCTCCTGGGACTTTGTAAAGCAGCCCCTGCACACATGCGATCTTTCTCCTCATCCTCACCCGAGGACACGTTTATTGATTTTAGAGAGAGGGGAAGGGGTCGAACCCACCACCCTTTGGTGTACAGGACGATGATCCAACCAACTGAGCCACCTGGCCGGGTGGACATAGATCATCTTAAACCTTAAACCGTTTTACAAATAGCAGCTGCTGTTCTGAGAGCTTGCGGTCAGGCGCGGAGGGAGAGGAGCTGCTCACTTAGGGAGGAGGTGGGGAGCTCAGACTAGGGAGCAGAAGTGCCCGAGTTGGATCCCCGGCTTCAGCCTCTTTCCAGCTGAACAGGCTTGCCCCAAATGCCGAACCTCCCTGTGCCCCAGTTTCCTCTTCTGTGGGAGCCAAATGCTGAACCTCTCTGTGCCCCAGTTTCCCCCTCTGTGGGAGACAATAGCGGTGTTCACCCTGAGCTAATGCAAGAGGATGTCGGCGAGGTTCTAGGATGGCGCCCGGCGCACTAGCAGCTCCCAGGGCTGCCTGCGGACACAGGCGTTGGTCCCGAACCAGGTCGGAGGCCTCAGCCGCCTCACTCTGGGGCTTACAGCTCTGACTGGACTGGCTTACGTCACACGAGGTCCTTGACTGATAGTTGATTTCCAGCAAAAGCGCTAATGGAGGAAAAGACAGTCTTTTCCACAAGCGGCGCGGGGAAAACCAGATACCCAGGCACGCACGAATAAAGTTGGCCCCTACCTTAAGCCATACACAAAACTTAACACAAAATGGATGGTAAATCTCACTGTAAGAGCTAAAGTTATAGAATTCGTAAATCTTGGTGACCTTGGATTATGGAAGAGTTTCTTAGATGTGATAGCAAAAGCACAGAAGAAATTGATGAGTTAGACTTCATCAAAATTAAAAACTTTGTATTCCAAGTTCTGTATTGTCTTTTTTTTATTAAGCATACCTGGGGAAAGGGGCCACATCTGTGTTCTTTACCAGGGTATTCCGAGTGTCTAGTCACTGTCTAGAACTTAGTAGATGCCCAGTAAACAGTGCATTGATGAATAAGTGAATGAAATTATGCTTGATTTGGTAAACTATGAAATTTTAAGGTCTGCTCTACTAACACCTTAATTGTGAGTGCCATGTGTGTGTAAAATTGGTTTTTAAAAGATTTTATTGATTTATTTTTAGAGAGAGGGGAAGGCAAGGAGAAAGAGAGGGAGAGAAATATCAATGTGTGGTTGCCTCTCATGTGCCCCCTACTGGGGACCTGGCCCGCGACCCAGGCATGTGCCCTAACTGGGAATTGAACTGGTGACTCTGGTTCACAGGTCTACACTCAATCCACTGAGCTACACCGGCCAGGGCTAAAATTGTTTTTTAAGTTGGACATGCTGGTCTCCTTGCTGACAGTCTCAGAAGGGAGTGTGTCCTTCCCCTGCTGTCCTGCCCTGGGTGCTGCCAGACTCCCTAGATGCTTTGACAAATGTCCCTACTCATGACCTCGGCAATGCAGTGCTGTCTGGAGGGGTAAGTGTGGGGTGATGTGGGTGGTGCACCTGTAGCCCGCAACCTATTTTTTTTCACCAAGTCTTTTTTTACATTGACATGTTTTGCTCTGAAAGTAACAAGAGAGTAGGAAGGTTGCACTTTTTACTAGAAAGATGTGTTGTCTCCAGCTGGAGTTTTTTTCTAGACCGGGTCTCTACCGGAAAGCAGTGCTTGTGCTAATTCCTGTAGAATGAACTCCCTGAGCATGTGATTCTCCAAAGTGGCCTAACCTGCAACTGGCATGTCCCCAGACGGAGATGAGTTCTATTGGGCTGTGGAGCCAAATAAATAAATGACCTCTGGGGCTGGAATCAGGGCAGGTAGGCTGCCACCCCCTAGTTGCAGGAAAAGAGAAGAGGAGATGGAAAGCCCTGGCCAGGTAGCTCAGTTGGCTAGAGTGTCATCCTGAGACACCAAGGGTGCAGGTTTGAACCCTGGTCAGGACATGTGCAAAATCAACCAATGCATGCATCGATAAGTGGAACAACAAATTGATGTTTCTCTCCCTTTCTCTCCTTCCCCTTTCCTCTCCCTCTCTAAAATCAATCAATAAAAATAATAATAATAAAGGGAAAGAGTAAAAAAGTGAAGAGAAGGGGCAGGTGGAGTCGGCGGGGACAGAAGGGGACCCCCCCCAACTCTGGGTATGGTCACCTTTTTCTTTGGAAATGCGATGGGCGGAAAAAGGCCTTGATTGTTGACTTGACTGTGTTTCTTTGCTCACCGGTGGAGCTGAACTTTACTTTTGACAGAGTGGGTGTGGGGCACGCGCTTACTGGCCAAAGGCCTCTCTCGTGAGCGTCCTGCGGTCGCCTGTGCCCACTTGCGGGACAGACATCCATCCGGGCTTCCTCCAGGCTTGTAGGGACTCTCCACCCATCCCCGTTTCTGGGCTGGCTGGCGCATCAGAGTCGTTTTCTCTGGCTCCTCATTGGAAGGCGGCGTCTTTCTGAAGGACACAGCTGGGGGGGCTTTGCCGCTGTGTTCGCGTCGTCAGCCAGCCGAGGTGCACAGGCTGGAGTGCGGCGTAGTCCACGCCCAACTGGCCGGAAGGACTCTTGTCACTGGGGATGAAGAATTGGCTGCGCTCGTTGACCGGGGCGGCTGATCGTGCTTTCGCGCTTTGACACCTCTTTCCACACCCTTGCTCTCGGGGTGAGGAGGGAGGAACAGCGGGCAGCAAAGCCCTGGTGACAGAGCAATGACAAGGCCTGAGACGGAGGGACAGGAGCCTTTTCACTTGCAGTGAGGTTTTGGCAAGGACTGGGTGACCTCGTCTAAAAAGTGAGGGATGATGTTTAAGGGATGGCGCTGAACCGTACCGAGGCTACCTGTGCCTCTGGGGAGATGAGGGCGTGGGGATGAGATGTTAAGGGAAACTTCCACTCTTCCTCCCTCCCTCCCCACCCCTTCCTGCCCCATCAGGCCTGTTTACCTGCCTGGAAGGACGAGGGGGACTCACAGTCTTTAGGGGACCGACAGGCATCTGTACGTGTCGGGAGGTGAAGGCTGGGTCCCTGCATCCGTCCGCTCGGGCTGCCCCGACGACCTGTGACAGAGGCCCTGTTCTCCTCCTTGTCCCACCAGCATGGGGGCTTTTGTCTGCGCGGGCCCAGGGGGCAGACACAGCCCCATGAGAAGCTTGGGAGCCTCAGCCGTCTGCGCCACTGGGTCCACGTGTGTTCCCGTGACCAAGGGTGCCCGGCTCAGTCTCCCAGGGGAGTGTCTGACCCTCGGGCCGCAAGTGGGCAGGGAAACAGGGTGGGTCCTGGAGGGCCCTGCTGACCTTCAAACCCAGTGTCCATCACTAAGAGCCACCTGTAGGTCACCCGTATGTTTGGAACAAAATATGGGGCTGCCTGGCCTCACCCCTGCACCACCCCTGCGCTGAAAATCTCTGGCCGAGGTCCCTATGGCTGTGGGTCTTGTTTCCCTCCGGGGTCCTGCCAGGGTCACGGAGAAACCGGTGCAGCAGCGCGGCCCACGCTGCTCTGCCCTCACCCCCGGCGGAGTGCACACTGTCTCCGCGCCTGAGAAACACAGGTGACGGGTCGTGTGCAGCTCTCATCACACGCGCAGGAGGTGTGGGCCCCTTGACATTGGCACCTGGTGGCTGCTGAAACCCTAGAAGGCGAGCGTCATTGGAAAACAAACCCATTCGCTTCACGCACTTGTTTCTCTCACCCAGTGAGAAATTCTGCCTTAAGCAAGGATTTTCTTTTCTGTGAAGGCTGCACGGTGGCCTGCCTGCTCCATGGGGAACTGCGGCCGGTTTGCGCCGCGACTTCAGTGCAGACGATGATAACGCCCCTGCCGCTCTCACCGCCTCCAACTGCAACCACTCCGAATGTCCTTCCTGCGTTAAGTGACTTGCACTTTGCAAACACTTGTCTGCGGCCAGGTGGATGAGACTGGGAAATAGCCCCGTCTCCTTCCTTCTGCCCACGTCCACTCGCAGGCAGTGCGTGCCTGTTGAGCCTGGCATGGGCAGATCAGAGACGGAGGCAGCTCCTGCTGTCCGGGAGGTCGCCGGGTCCTGGCAGAGACAGACAGACAGACAGCAAGCGGGCAGAACGACCGTGGTGAGTGAGGCGGGGGTGGTGAGGAAGGGCACCCGGTGCAAAGGGAGGGAGGGAGGGAGGCAGCTTCCTAGACGTAGCCAGGCCCGGACTGAGCCCTGGGAGCTGAGCAAGGGCTTTCTAAGGAGCTATCCAGAGACTCGAAGGGCTCTCCCACTCGGGGAACAGTGAGCAGCTTTGTGCTGCTGGCGCTTCAGAGGCACGGGGGCTGGAGGAGGTTGGGGGGGTGGAAAGGTGGGCAGGGGCCAGATTGGGGCAGGCTTTGCGTGCTGCGCAGGGGCTGGGCCTTTCCCCACAGGAGCCCCTGCCAGGCCTTAAGCAGAGGGGTAAATTGCCTGAGGCAGGTGTAAGGAGGAGGCCCTGACGGGGGTGCACGGCCGACCACCTGGAAAGAAAGGCCTGGATGGACCACTTCTGTGCTTCAATTAGCGGAGAGACTTTTGCAAGCTCAAGTGCCCATCGTGGGTCAGCTGTATCCGACCCCTCAGGCCCCATTTGAGGAGAGGGACCTGTGCCCTGGATCGATCTAGTCAGTGAAGACGGCCAGGTGCTCCATCCACCGTACACCTGAGATGGAGGCGGAGGACACTGGGAAGCACCTAAGGAGGGATGCTGGTTGCCAGGGGAACCAACTTAGGATAGGGATCGGAACTTCCAGTCCCACCCCCTGATTTCCGGGAGGGGAGCGGGGCTGGAGGTGGAATCCATCACCAGCAGTGATTTAGTCACTCATGCCCACGCAGCGAAGCCTCCGTGGAAAACCACAGAGGGCAGGGTTGGGTGAGCACGTGGAGGTTCAGGGAGAGCAGTGCACCTGGAGAGAACACAGGAGTGCCGCCCCCTCCCGTCACACTCGCCCCGGGCATCTCTTCCATCTGGCTGTTCCTGCTGCGTTTGTTTTTTTTTATAATAAACCAGCGATCGAGAAGTGAAATGTCTCTCTGAGCTCTGTGCGCTGCTCCAGCAAATTCATCAGATGCCTGAGCTCTGTGGGGTTCCCGGGTGTTTTGGGAACCGAGGTCGGTAACCATGATTTAAATGACAGCTGGGGCAGAGCGGTTGGTGTCCGGGGTCAGCCTGAGAGACAGGAGCCGGGCAGTTTGCTGTCATCCATGCAGTCAGTGTCGTCTGTTATCCGCCGCCTCTTGAGCAGCAAAACATGGGTGACACGTCATGTACAATGTACTCTCACGAGCACATGCAAGCCCTTGTCTGGCCCGCAGGCAGGAAAGCAACTTTGGGACTCACTGAGAAATCAGGACACTTCCTCCGGCACACGTACTCGCCCCCAGGAGGCAGGGGACCCCGGCTGTTCCCACTGGTTCCCTGCTGTTCCTTGGAGACCACCAGCCCCAGGTTGCCCCGGGGACGCAGCACTGACCCTTCCCTTGTCTTGCGCTCATCCCACCTGGCTGCTGCCTCACTCTTCAGGTCGCAGGTGGCCTCGCCCTCCCTACGGGCTTATAGCGGACAGGGGTGGTCTGGCGGAGTCCCCCCCTTCCCCTCATGACCCTGGTCCAGCTGTGCCCTCACTTCCTGCAGGACCAAGGGGAGGGGCTAGAACCTGGCTCTGTTGTCCTTTGCAGTTGGTCCTGGCCCTCAGGCTTCCGTGCCTACGGGGATGCAGCCAGGGACAGTCAGTGGTGAGGACACCGGCGTACTGGTGCTCTGTGGGTTAAACCAGCACTCACAGTGGCCTCTGGTACGCACACCGTGCATTTGGGCAGAGCACTCAGCAGCTTCGACGCCTTGGATCTCCGGTGTGGGTGGTGCGTTTAGGTATCAGATAGCAGCCCCGGCGGTTTGCAGGATGCTGGGGTTTCGAGTCACAGGGTGTGGGTTTCTGCAGTCAGCATCAGCTCGGCTGGCCCTTCTTCAAATACACTTCCCCCAAAGTCCACTCCTGTTCCTTCGGAGAACCCAGATGGGGCACGTGTGCCCAGATGGTGAGAAGGCGCTCAGCGAGACCCGACACTCGAGGTGCCTGCAGAGCACCGGGCTGGATGCAGCGTCGAGTCAGAAAACCATGAAAGGGGGTTCAGTTTCTTTTTTTTTTTAAAGATTTTACTTATTTATTTTTAGAAAGGGAAGGGAGGGAGAAAGAGAGAGAGAGAGAGAAACATCAATGTGCGGTTGCTGGGGGTCATGGCCTGCAACCCAGGCATGTGCCCTGACTGGGAATCGAACCTGCGACACTTCGGTTCGCAGCCCGCCCTCAATTCACTGAGCTACGCCTGCCAGGGTGGCGTTCAGTTTCTTAAATAAACTGGGCCATCAGCCCCTTCTGGGACGAAGTCTTCTGTTCTTTTGAGCATCTCAATCCCCCCAAGCTTAGTTCCTCAGCTTCTAAGGGAACCCTCAAACGCTGACCACCGTTGTCGTGAATCCCCAAGTCTGACTCCAAAGTGCAGTTCTCGGGAAGATCCTTAGTTCTGTGGAGGGCGTGGCTCGGTGCCTCCAGGACACGAAAGGCCACCGCTGATGAAGAACTTTATACATTCTCCCCTTTCTGGTCTCAGACAAGGCCTTCAGCTCCAGCCCCCTCCCCCACCCTGAGATCCCTCCAGAGATGCTATTTATGCAGGAGGCACATGAGGACTTTGGCCTTGGCAAGTGGACCACATCAGAACTCGAAGTCTGGGGAGGAGGAAGCAGATACTCAAGTCTGAATCTCGTTGTGGTATCACTTACCCTCTCTAATCCGCAGTGGCCCGCTGCCCTGGGATGGCCATCCGAGCCCGTGAGGGAAGCCAGGCCCCACGGAACCGGCAGTCCCTGAGGACCCCAGCTGGCGGGCGTGGAAATGTCCGGACTTCCAACGTGCCCGGGAGGAGGCTCCTGCACTCGGTGTTCTGTGTCCGTTTCTGCCCCCAGAGACGTCCTCACGCGCTTTCCCGGAAATCAGAGCTTGCCTTTGCCTCGCCACACTCTGAGTTGTTGTTTTAGGCAGCAGCGTAACTAGGATGAATGTCGCGTTTGACTCTGGATGGCTGAATATGGAAGAGACATCTTGGCAATGCATGCAAAAAGTAACTGGGGAGTTAAGTAGACCTCACTTTGAAGTGACTGCAAAATACACACAGTCCCGCACCGCCCTCCTGCAGCGTCCTCGTCCACCTGGTCCTGCCGGGGCCGTTGTCCACGAACATGACTTCCCACCCAGTTTCTGCTCAGCCCCCTCTCTCTGCAGCCCCGGGGCGTGCATTTTAGGGTCCAGGAACAGCGACAGATGGAGAACACGGGGGGAGGCCCCCGGAAGCCTGTCATACCAAGGAGAGGGGAGGAAACTTTCTAATATTCTAGACATGGATGTTTTTAGTTCTTTACTGTAAGAAGCAAAAAGATGCCCAGTATGAACACTGAGAAAACTAAGGATCGGCGGAGAAAAAGACACTCGTCTCCTCCCAGGGAGGAGAAGGTGGGGCTGCGGTAAATCTCGGTTTCTTCTCAAACGTTCCCTTTTCCAGGAGTCTTCCGTCTGGCTTGTCTTTTCTTCCACATCAGAAGTGACGCCACCGCTTGCCGCACGTTTGCTCCCTGGGCCCTGGCCGAGGGCGGGCCTCGTGCACGTTGAGTCTGTTCTTCCGCCAGCATCAGGCACCCACGGGGGCGGGGGGGTCCAGGCACCCACCGGGGGGGTCCGTCCCTACCTGCCCAGTGAAGGGGTCTTGTTCCTGCCTCGGAGACCTCGTGCTCCGGCCGGGAGAGGAGACAGCTGCGACTCCACAAGGTGATTGCAGAAGTGCGGGAGAGCGACCACGTGTCCCGGTGGAGGGCGTGGGGCTGGGCGCACAGCCTGTCCGGTGAGAGGCAGTGCGGGGCTCTGGGGGACGGAAGGCCTGCGTGGAGTTTAAGGACAAGCTGACGTGCGCCCACGTGGCAACAGGAGGGAGGACCCCAGGTCCAGGCAGTCTCAGCAATGCGGAGGGACCCTATTTGCAGGTCCACGTGGCTGACCGTGGCAGACACAGCGCTCCGCCAGTGAGGACCATGTGCTTCCTCACATTTTCCTGTGCGGTTGGTTGGGATCACGTGATCAGATTAAAAAAGGTCAGGGGTCACTTCACGGCCATGGATGTGGAGAGCTGGTGTGTCTTCTCCATCCCTGTGAAATAACAGAATGTATATACATCGGTCACTGTCCCTGACTCCTGTTGCCAAACTCCTAAAATCCATGACATCTCCTAAATGATCAGAACACTAGGAGTATCTTTTGTTCTAATATTTGGCCTTTGACTTTGGCTCTTGACACAGAGCTGCTAAATCCCTCGGAATTTCCTGGGTGCCGGTATTGTCTTGTTCTAACGAGGTGGCTCGGTGGGTCCCCGGCTGGCTTCAGGATGCGGGCTGGCCACCGACACACAATTAGTAGCTTGAAATTTTCAGTCCCACTCCCCATCCACTGGGAAGGGGAGAGAGGCAGGAGACTGAGTTAGTGATCGATCACACCTGCATGATGGAGCCTCCCTAAAACGCCCCCACGTTGGATTCCGAGAGCTTCCGGATTGAGGAGCACACCTACGTGCCAGGAGGCTGCCCACCCCAAGTCCACAGGGGCAGAAGCACCCGCGCTCGGGACCCTTCTGGGCCTTGCCGTACGTGTCTCTTCACCGGGCTGCTCCTGGACATCCTCCGTCACATCCTTTTAGTAAACCAGTGAACCTGAGTCACTGTCGCCCTGAGTTCCGGGTTCCAGCAAGTGATTGACTCCAAGGAGGGGGGCAGGGAACCACTGATTTGCAACCAAGTTGGACAGAAGTTGGGGTGAACGGGGGACCTACTACTTGTGATTGGCATCCGAAACAGAGGCAGTCCCGAGGGACGGAGTCCCTAGCCTATGGGATCTGACGCTAACTCCAGGCAGAGAGTGTCGGAACTGAGCTGAACTGTAGGTCACCCGGCTGGCGTGGCAGAACTGTCTGAAGCGTGGAAAACCTACCCGCCTGGTGTCAGAGGCGTAGAGAGTGTGGCAGTAGCACGAGGACCCGGCGGCTATGCGTTGGGGTGGCCATGTCACAAGATGAAAGGACCCGGGAGCTCTGACTCCCTGCGGGGAGGACATCCCGTGTTGAAGTGAGACACAGACTCCTGTTGCTGCTGTGGAATGATTCCAGGGCCTCTTCCCTGTCCAATAACGGTATTTCAATGGACTTCCTTTGTCCGTTTAACGATATCGTCCCAGAGGATGCTGGCACTTCGAGCTGCACCGTGCACTGCTCTCCGGCGGGCAGACTGCCTCACGGGGGGCGGGGCGGGGTGGGCAGGGCGGAGGGGGTGGGCAGAGAGACCACCTACATGCCACTCTGTACGAGGCCTCTTTGCCCCGCCTCCTCTCCATCCAGCACCTTAAGACATTAGCAGCTGCCCTGTAAAACCAGAAACGCAAACTGTTCATTTTCATTTTTATCCATCAACCTGTGGCTTGTTATCCCCACCCTCAACTGCAAAAGCACTGAAGTATACGTAGATATGGATTTCCAACTAAGATATTCAACATATCTTGCCCTCCTATGTGAGACCTGTGTGGTTTCACATTCCATCTTCCTGCAAGTCTCGTTGAATTGAAAAATGTTTGCATTTTACATGAATTCTGGAGAATGAATAACAATTTTCAAACAGTTAAAGAAGGATTTAGGTAAGGTCCCCAAATACACATCTTACAAGCAGAGGAGAAGGGAGGAAGCCGGAGCCAGAAAAACACGAGTAGACAATCGAACGAGGTTGTGGTAGGTTAGTGCCCCAAAGCTCCATACTATGGAGCAGCCAAAGCAAAGAAAACATGGAATTTTCAGTGTGCAAAGGCTTAAACATAAGTCCACTTGTCAATAAAGAACACAGACTAATTTCTGCTCTGGGCTTTCACAAGGGGATATCGGGAGAAGTTGAGACGGGGTCACTGTACTTCCCTTGCACAGATTTAATAGACAGTTTCACCTGGTTGTTTCTTGTAGAGGCCTTGACGTGCAACTGAGAAAAAGCACTTCTGTGAGGGGCCAGCGCAATGCTTTTGAGGTACACTGTTTTCGGGTGAATTTTTTAGGAGGCAAGGAAAGCACTGGAATTTGGAGTACCTGTAGCAGTGTGGTGAGAGCGTATCCATTAGCAACCATCCATGCGGAATATTTTCTTGCTCCCCAGACTAGTGGAGTCGGGGGCCATATTCTCTGGGGGAAAATCCTGGAGTGTAGATATTCTCTGCTGCTTCACTAAGTGGACAGTAGAATGTCCATCTGCTCATGAAATGGTGCAGCCGCTGCAGGCAGAGGTTGGTATCTCGATCTGCGCGGGGGTGAATGGCTGGAGTCTCTGCAGGCCGGGCCGAGGATTTCTTCAGAAATGAACACAGCTGGCACCCCAGGGCTCAGCATTCTGTGGCCCAGAGCAAGACAGCAAGGACCGCAGCCTGGGCTCGCTCTCCCCCAAAGCGGGCGGGGCCCCTGCAGCCAGCTGAGACGGCACACGGTGTTCTGTGCCACGTGGCCGTGGGGGCCGCACTGCCACGTGCAGTCAAGTTAATTGTGGATATTTTTGCTTCTCTGTTCGATGGGACCGAGAATGGGAACATCGGGGAGCGGGGCTTGTTCTGGAGGGAGACAGAGGCACTTGGAAGTCCAGGAGAGAGAGAAGGCGGCGGGGGGGGGGGGATGAGGGGGGAGGGAGGGGAAGAGAGAGAGAGAGAGGAAAAAAACTGTGCTAGAAACTGGGGGGGGGGGGGGAAGGAGGGAAAGAGGGGGAGCAGAGAGAAGAGGAGGGAGAGGAAGCGGGGACCGTGCTGGGCAGTTCAGGGAAGGCACCCCTGGCCGAGAAAGGCAGAGATGCCAGGGCTTGCTGCGGTCTGAACGTCTGCACCCCCCCAAATCCATAGATCGGAACCTGCTCCCCAAGATGACTGACTGTATTAGGAAGTGGGACCTTTGGATGGTGACTAGCTCATGAGGGCAGAGCCCGCACAGATGGCATTAGCGCCCTCATAAAAGAGGCCCCGGAGATTCCTCACCCCATTTCCTGCCCATGAGGACACAGCGGGAAGGCACTGTCTATGAATGAGACGGGCATCCACCCATGTCCAAGCCTTCGGGCCCTGCGACCTCAGCCTCCAGCCTCCGGCACTGTGAGAAACACATTGTGTTGTTCAGAGGCCACCCGCTATGAGCGGTGCTTCGTTTTAGCCACCAGTAAAGACTGGGGCTGGGGGGCTTCCCCTGAGAGCCAGTGCCAGGGCAGAAGAGCCCCTTGGGGAGCAACTGGTGGTCAAGGTCAGGGTCTGTGGTCAGTGGGTCCAGGCACAGAACCTCTCTTTTCATCTTCTCAGTGAGTGAAGGACCGAGGGTGGTTTTTCCCTGGAGGGCTCCAGAAGCCCCCGGTGCAGGCAGGAGTCTGGGGCACGTGACTTCTGCCAGAGACAGTGTTTGTGGCTGCTGTTCTCCGCTCAGGAGCCCTCTCCCCCGAACAGGGCCCCAGGCTGCCTAGTTGAAGGTATTTCCCCAGGCTTCTTGGTAGGGACTCAAGCTAAATACTTCGTGGTTTTCAAAATACATATATATATTTTTTAAATCTGTAGCCGAGGGCACACGTATTGATTTTAGAGAGAGGTGGAAGGGAGGAGAAAGACAGGGAGAGAAACATCGATTGGTTGCCTTTCACCGGTGCCCTGACCGGGTACTGAACCCGAAACCCAGGCATGTGCCCCAACTGGGAATCGAACCCTCAACTTTTTGGTGAACGGGACGACGTTCAAACCCACTGAGCCATCCTGGCCAGGGCTGCAATATATATTCTTGATTTTTCCTGTGGCTGGCATGGCCTTGAGAAGTAAGGCTCTATCTACCAGGAGTAGCCCAGTAAAAACCATGCTAAGTCCAGATCTTGTCCATGAGATTTTTCGGTGTGATGGTTTCTGGGCATGCCCGCTATGGACAGGAAGGGGAAAGGGCAGTTAGACACCACTGAGCTGTGCTGGAGTGTTTTAAAAGTGTCCTTTTTCTTTGTTGTCACTCAGCATCTGGGTCAGCCAGGAGCTCTGACAGCTCCCTCCTGAGCCGCAGGCGGGGCTCCCCCTGCAGCCCGGGCCTGGGAATGCCCCGGGGCAGTAAGTGTGCCAGGCCTGCCCCTGGCTGCGGGTCCTTTGGATGGATCAGGTCCTTGCTCTCTGCAGGGCCATGAAGGGGATTTGATGCTCCTGAGTGTGTCCCCACCTGGGACACGGTGGCTGCTCAACCCCAACCAAACGGGAGGGAGGGGGTGGGCACATGAGACCTTGTCTGAGAGACGTAATCACTGTAGCAAGTGACTGCAGGTGGGTGCCCAGTCTCAAGGATGACTGACATTCTGACCCTGTGACTGGAAGAATGAAAATACCACTAACAGCCCTGACTGGTGTGGCTCGGTGGATTGAGCTGATGCCTATGAACCAAAAGGTCTCTGGTTCGATTCCCAGGCAGGTCACAGGCCTGGGTTGTGAGCCAGGTCCCCCGTAGGGGGCATGCGAGAGACCACCACATATTGATGTTTTTCTCCTTCTCTTTCTCCCTCCCTCCCCCTCTCTAAAAAAGTGAATAAATAAAATTTTAAAAATGCCACTAACAGAGACTGGGAATGCAGCAGAAGGGACTGGTGGGGGCAGCAAGATGGCAGCTGTGAGCCTGGAGGTGAGGGCCTGGCAGGCTGTGCACAGGACATGATGGCCAGGGGGTCTGGCCCTGCAGAGGGGGCAGGTGTGGAGGTTCTGAAGTCACAGTGTTCAGAGGTGATCAGTCACTTCCTGTGATCCCAGGGCACAGAGGGTGTGAGAAGCAGCGGGGCGAGGAAAGAATTGTGGTGGGGGGAGGGGTCCTTAGTTTAAAAAGGAGGAGGAGGAGGAATAGGAAGTTGCTAAGGAACCTGGGAAGCCTTTCGGAGAGGAGGAGGGAGTCTGCACAGCCCAGTGTATTAAAATGTTTAATTGCTAGCCAGAGAAACCAACTCTGCTAGCTTGCAGAGAAAAGACATACTTAAAAGCTACTCGGGTGGCTTCCAGGATCTCCGGGAGGGCTAAGCAAGCAGGCTTGGAGCTCTGAGGGGAAGAGACCCACAGAGACGGCTTCTCCTGGGGGGACGCCGTGGCTTGTGTTTCCGACACTGTTGGCGCTGGTGCCGCCTGGTCTCTAACCACTGTGTCTCCGCCGTTCCAGGAACTCGGTCTTGAAGCCAGCACTTCAGCCAACTCAGCCAACAGGAGATCCTCCAGCCCCCACACAACCCCTGTCTAGGCACCATAGACCCTGATTCTAAGAGGTTAGGTTTCCCGACGGTGCTCTAGTTGCAAGGGAGGCTGGGAAAAATCTATACCATTTTTAGCTTTTACCCTGGGAGGTGGATTCATAAGAAAATAGAGTGGACGGGGGCTTCCTGAGTATGTTGGTGTTTGGAGATGGGAAGACGGGGACAGAGATGCCAAGGCAACCCAGAGGCCAGCGGGGAGGAGGTGGCTGACGGCGGGCACGTCTCATGGGAGGATTCAGGAGACGCGGGGGCCAGTGCATGGCTGGGAAAGAACACGTTCTCAGAGATTCCTCAACTGGACTCTTCCTTCCTTCTGAGAACATGTTACGGCTCCTCGAGGGAGCTGTAGCACCAGGGGCTTCGGGAAGGAGGCTCCGGGCAGCAGGGGGGCAGGAATTCAGCTGTGCACCCCTGAAGGTGACCACAGCCTGAGGCACTCACCTCGGCGACAGGGCCTGCCAGGCGCAGTCCCTAGCAGGTGTTCTTACGTTGCATCTGTGTGCCTCTGAAGCTGAGGTCTATTTCCTGTGCCCGCGAAGGAGGCCACCATCAGACCTTCCTTTCTGCTGGCTTCCCAGTCTCTCCCCTATGGAGGGGACCCCCCCCACTGGCTGCCTCTATCAAAGTCCAGGGGGGCAGAAGGCCCTTGCTGCCTGGCTTCTGGGGTCCCTTTGGTGCTTGGCCATTTTTCACCCTATTTCTTCTGTGACCCATCCCTAAAGTTTCCCTCTTGCTTAAGAAACTAGTTCCAAGTCCCTAATAGTGTGCCAGTTATATCTTGTCATCTCTGCTCCTTGGTCCTGCTTCCACGTGCAGAACAAGCTGACACTGTCACTCACACTGGCCGTCCTTTAGTGCTACATGGACAGAGGATTCTTTAGGGAGACGGTTTACCTCCCCTGCTATAGGCTACAGTTTGGTAGATAGAGGCTGTGATTGTATCGGATGCCCTGACAGCTCTATCTCACTATGATGAACTATACCCCAGAGGGTTTCTTTTTTCCTCCACAAGCACTGTCAAATCAAGTCTTTCTCATCCTGTTCTTCATTTACACAGATGTATAGATGGGCATCTGTTTCATCTGCCTGCTCCGTCTTCTGGGGAGCCACTGCTTCCCTGCTCCCTGTGGTTCTCATGGGGCTGTCAATCTCAGCCTCCTACCCTATCCCCACCTACGGCGGTGGGCATGTGACTCAGGCTTAACCAATCATATCACCTCCTACCCCTGACAACGGCTAAGCGTTTGGCTCAAGATTTTTTCTCTATCATTGGAATACCAGGAGGCTTTCTTTTGCTGGTGGTCCTCAGGGCAGACAGAATAAGTTTGGGGCCACAACAGGCATTTTCCACAGCTGTGTGGAGCAAGTCCTTCTTCTTTTTTTTTTTAAAGTAATTCTTTTTTTAATATTTTATTTATTTATTTTTAGGGAGGGAAGGGAGGGGGTGGAGAGAGAGAGAGAGAGAGAAACATCAATGTGCGGTTGCTGGGGGTTATGGCCCGCAACCCAGGAATGTACCCTGGCTGGGAATCGAACCTGGGACACTTTGGTTCCCAGCCTGCGCTGAATCCACTGAGCTACGCCAGCCAGGGGAGCAAGTCCTTTTGCAGTGGGAGAAGACGCTGTCCCCCAGGAGGACAGCAGAGCTCAAAGATGGAAGGAAGAAATCAGAGTCTCAGTGACATTGACTGGATCCCAGGGTCTAGCTCAGCCACAGCCAATAAATATCCTTTCTGTTTACGTTGGTTGAATTGGGTCTATATCACTTCGAAGTGGATGAGCTCTGACTAATAATAGCACTTTAAAAAATAATAGCACTTTTTAAAAGTAATTGTGCAGGGAAAAGGAAAACAAATCGTCCCTAATCCCATTTTTAATTATATAGAAAATAGTATCATAGCTTATATATTGAATACTTGTGTGTGTGTGTGTGTGTGGTGGTGTGATTGTAAAATATGGCCACATGTCCCTCCATCCAGCACGCACACCCCTCTGCGATGTAAGTTGCTGTTGCCCCTTGAGTGCAGATTTCTCACTCTCACTGAATCTGGGCTGGGCTTGTGACTTAAGTATTTGAGCACTAGAATGCAGTGGAAGGTCTCTGACCTTCACAGGCCTTCCAGCTTCTGTCATTCCCCTCTCCAAAGGGCAGGCCAGCGAGGACACCAGGCTAGTCTCCTGGAGGGTAAGGCCACAGGGAGGACAGCAGGTCAGCCCAGCCCACAGCCAGCCACTGCAGGGCATGTGAGTAGGCCACTTCGAACCTTCCAGCCCAGCCCTCCTTCCAGCCAAATGCAATCGTGTGAACAAGTCTGCACCAGCGGAGGAGCTGCCTGGTTAACCCACGGAATTGTGAGAAATAATGACTTGTATTTGTTTTCAACCTTTAAGTTTTGGGGAAGCAAATTATGCAGCCAAAGCTAATGCAAACCGATTATGTTCTTCTGCATTTTTTCATGTAATTACACATCATTAAGGTCCTTTGGGTTGCAACCATCGGAAACGAACCCTGGCCTGGGGCAGCTTGAACCAAAGGGAAATGCATGTGAACGTTTGGGTGGGGTTTATCTTGGGGAGGGGAGAAGTCAGGGCCACACTGGCAATGTCCACAATCCAGGGCTAACGACTTCTGGACTACTGACTTGAAGTTCCCAGAACAGTCTAACCTGTTCCGCCCCGCAGTGTCCACCCTCTGGATCACTGAGCTGTGAGGAGGGGCAGGGACAGGACTCAGAACGGAGGCTGGTTGGTGAAGTGGTGGCCGAGGCTCTCTCTCCAACTGCTAAACATGTCTTGGTTTTCCAAACTTCCCCTCTTTCAGATCTCTTTGTAATTAATCTAGGAAGGCACCTGTTAAAAGGGGGAAGCATCTGTGTGGAACCACTTTAGAAACTGTAACAACCCCGGCAACGTTGCACACTTCTGTACAACGCAAGTGAATGTCAAGGTTACATCTGCAAATGGGTCTCTGAGAGAGAGTTGTGTGGCAGCTTTAATAAATAGTTTAAAAATGTTTGGGGTGTAGACAAGGAAGGAGTTGTACCAACACATAAGAAAGGTTAAAACCAGAGTAACAGGTGTGAAGAGAGAGGAAGGAAGCAAGAGGCAAGGTGTGGACGCGGGGTTGTTTTAGGGAAACGCAAGCAGCGCGGACGCAGGGAAGGGGACGCGTGTCGATAGCTGGTTCACCGGACGGGGTGGCGACCCCAGACCCTAAGGGACGACGCCTCCTGCAGTGGCCGGTGCCTGGGGCAGCGCCTGATGGGACGTGGGTGCGCTGGCGCCTCGGACGGGCGCACGGTGACACAGGCCCGTTCCCTGGGCCTGGCCCACCCGCCTGCATCCTCGCGCCCCGCGCTCTGCACTGAAGCAGCCGCCCCCACTGAGCCGGGCCCGGGAGCGCGCGGGGGAGGCGTCTGCTCCGGGGATTGAGGCGGCGTCTCCGCCAGCGGGCTGCCGCAGCAACGCAGGCCGCTGCGCCGGCTGCGACGTCTTGCTCAGGAGGAGGAGAGCGCAGGGGACAGCAGGCCGCTCCTGGCTGCGGCGCCACGCGCGCAGAGGCCCGGCCGGCGCGGCAGGAAGCAGGTAAGCCCCTCCCCGGAGGCCGCTCGGAGGACGCGGAGACCCCTCCACTCGCCGGTCCGCCCCCGCCCCCGCGCCCCACACCTCCTCGGCCTCCCGCGGCCTTGTGGCGCGGCCCGCAGCTTCTGACTTCCAAGCTCCGGAGCCGCCATCGAGGTGACCCCCCCCTCCCTTCGGCCCAGGGGTTCGCCCTCCTCCTCCGAGCCGCCCGCCTGGCACGCCGCCCAAAGTCTCTGGGCCGGGTCGCCAGGTGAGACGCCTGGCGGGCAGGTGCCCCAGGGCCCCGCCCTTTCCCGAGACTGGCCGCCCGCTCCCCGACCCCTCCCGTGCCGCTCAGTCTCTCCAGCCTCGCCCCGCCCCGCCCCTCCCGGAGCCCCGCCCCGCCCCTCCCGGAGCCCCGCCCCCGCCCTCTCCCGGCGCCCTGCCCCAGCCTGCCTGGTGCGGGCGGGGCCCCGGATTTAAATGTCGCGGCGGGCCCGGCGGTCGGAGGGGCAGGGCGGGCCTCTGTGTCGTGTGCCCGTCCCGTAGGCGCGGCGGCGGCGACGGCGCGGGGTGGCGGGCTCTCGGGGCCGGCGGGCGGCACCATGTCCCCGGGCAGCGGGGTGAAGAGCGAGTACATGAAGCGCTACCGGGAGCCGCGCTGGGACGAGTACGCGGCGTGCTACCGCGAGCTGCTGCACTACCGCCTGGGCCGCCGGCTGCTGGAGCAGGCGCACGCGCCCTGGCTGTGGGACGACTGGGGCCCGGCCGGCAACTCGGACGACTCGGCGTCGTCGGGCGCCGGGAGCCCCACGCCCCAGTGCGCGCGGGCCTCGCCGCCACCGCCACCGCCACCGCCACCGCCACCGCCACCGCCACCGCCTGCTGAGGCCGCTGCGCGGCAGGGGCCGGCCGCCGAGGCCGCGAAGGCCGGGGACGCGGAGGCCGGGGACGCCGAGGTCCAAGACGCCGGGGTCCGAGAAGCGGAGGCCCGGGACGCGGAGGACACGTCTGTGCCAGGTACCGGGCCCGGGAGGGGGTGCTCGGAGGCCTGGATGTGCTCTTGGCATGTGAACTGCGCCGCTCAGTCCGTTTCTCGCAGCGCTCAGCTTTTGCTTTTGCTTTTTTGGATGGAGAATCTCCGCGCCCCCGCCCCATCCCCGGCCCCCGACAAAATAAGGAAGATGTCAACCCGCCGACGTTACCCGCCCCCCCCACCCCCTTTATTTCCCTAATCAGGTGACTTGAGCCAGCCGCGAACTCAATTCAAGTGCCCTTGGCGAGGTCCGGGTCTTCACTCGAGGGCCGAGGTGGCCTTAGGGAGCCAGTGAGCCCCATCTGTTTATTCCAAAGCGCCCACTTTTTAATGAGGAGCCCAGCTTTCATCAGATTCTCAAAGGTGACCCCAAGAGGTTAACCACCGAGCTAAGCTTTCTGTCTTGTGAATGGGGCTGTTGTTTTCTGTGTGAACTCCTGGGCCCAGCCGCGCTGTCCCGGAGAGCATTTTGCATTTGTTTACGCAGACTGTTGCGTAACTCCGGGTGGGTGGGAGCAGCATGTGCCTCGCCAGCGCTGGGTCCCCTCCGCTTCTTGCGCACCCACGCACCCAAAGGTGCGCATCCTCCGGCTGCCGCCGCGTGCAGGGGGAGCCGTGGCTGGGGAAATGGCTCTGGGATGCTGCGCGCGCGCCGTTTCAGCCCCGACGCTGCCCCTCCTTTCCTGTGCGGAGGGCGGCAGAGCGCGGGGCTCTCGGCGGGCGGGTGCTCGCGGGTGCGGAGGGCCAAGCCGAAAGCCTCGGAAGCAAGTGGCCCCTTCCTGCCGCCCTCCAACGGTGGCCAGACACCACCAGAGAGGGCCGCTCGATTTTAGAGAGGCTCCAGTGAGAAAAACAACTAAAATTCACCGAGCGCATGTTACACATCCACTCACTGATCTTAGAATGTGTGTATTTTCTCAGTCAAGATTCAAAACGATTCTAAGAGAGAGAGAGCCATGATTTTTTTATCTCGATTTTATAGATGAAGACGTTGGAAGTGCAGGATAAGTGATGAGTGACTTTTTATTCACCAGACTGTAGGCCGTGATCAAGTCAGACTCCAGGGGAGGCTGAGGAGGGGAGGAAATTGGTCTCCGAGCCAGGCTACCGTCGTCTTGTTACACGGTCCTCAGTGCATGTGGCAGAGCTGCCTCGCCACCCTCGCGTTCCCTGCGAATCCGCCCAGACTCCTGACTGCCTGTTATAGAAGCTGGAGAACTACCAGCTTCAGCGATCAGCGCTAGCAATTTGGCTAACAGAAGGGGGGCGGGGGCGGGTAGGGGCCATGCCTTCCAGTTTATTCCTTTGGTGCTGATCTCTCAAGCTGCCCATTGCATTCCCGAGTATAAAAGCACAATTTTTAGGTAGCATTGTCATTTGGATGGTGCCCGTGTGTTTGCCTGAGTTCATGATTAGTACGGTTTCCTTAGAGACTGAATCCTGCCAGCGGCTGAGGTCGGTTATTTCTCTTCTGCTGGTATTTCTGGTTGAAGCATGGGGAGAAGGTGGGACGACTCCTGCTTTCAGGACTGCCGCACGCAGGGTCTTTTGCGCTGGTCCTGCCTGTCTCGGCTTCTCCCGGTGCCTGTGTCTGGTGCAACTGAAAACCCTTGTTTTTAAGTGGGCAGTTTGATACACTAGCATGATGAGCACTCCTGAGTTTTTATGAAATGTAAACACTTAGTTCCTGTTTTTACTGAAGCCATATATACGTATAAAATCATATTGTTCTTTTTAAAATCTTTATTTATTGATTTCGTTGTTTTTAGAGAGAGAGGAAGGGAGGGGGAGAGAGAAACATCAATTTGTTCCGCTTATTTATGCACCCATTGGTTGATTCTTGCCTGGGCAACCTTGTGTATCTGGACGATGCTCTAACCCAGTGATCCCTAACCTTTTTGGCACCAGGGACCAGTTTTGTCTGCTGGTGGGGAGGGGAGCACGCGAAGCAGAGCTCAGTTCTTAACAAGCCATGGTCCTGGGCCTGGGGGTTGAGGGACCCCTGCTCTAACCAGCTGAGCTACCCCGCCAGGGCCAAATCATAGAGTCCTGTCTGGCTTATTGCAGAGACAGAGCAGGTCCCTCCCAAACACACACATACCAGTAGTTGTTCCTTGGGTACCACTGCCTACTCCTCTGGTTTCCCCTTTGGTGTTTATTTCTATTTTTCCAGGTACCATTGCTTCATTGGCATGTCTTGATTTTTATAAAGTTGTTGACATTATCTATTGGCTCTCTCTCTCTTTTTTATCCTGTGTCCTAACCCATACACACCCATACCCACACCCTCCAAGACGCAGGATAGGCATCGTGGAGTTCATTAGCTCCACAGTTAGCATCTACAGTATCGCACCTGTGCTCAAACCTGTCCCACCCACCTTGTTTGCCGCGATTCCCTTTTCTTTCTTTCACAATCCAAGCCGCACATCAGGTTCACTATCGCTCTGGACATCTGAAGACATCTCTCCCAGGGCCTCTGACCTACTTCTTTTGGCCCGGTGGCTGCTCTTGGCAGCTGCTGCCTGGCTGAATCTTGGGAGGGCCCTCGGCCACCGCCCTGGGACTCCTTGGCTTCTTTCTTGGGTAGGAGCCTCTGTTGTGTGGCTTTCACGTCATCTCTCTCTGTTTACCGCCTCCTGGTGGGGCTGATCTTCAGTCGCTTCCCGAGAAAGGCTGTGTGAGAGGTTAATTTTCTGAGACCTTGCCTGGCAAAAGGTAGCTTTATTCTACCCTCCCGATTCAGTGAGGCCGGGGATTTTAGGTTGGAAGTAATTGTCTCTCAAAATCTGGAGGCACAAGGGTCTCTGCCCCACATAGTCTGTGGGCCCAGCTGGGAGGCTAGGGCACTTGGCATGTGACATCTTCCAGTGCTTGGCCTTCCTCCTGACATGCTGGTGGGCCTCCAAGAAAAAGTGTCCCTGAGAGAGAGCTGGGCGGATGCTGTATTGTCCTTTACCGTTTAGGGTCGCACAAACACCTCTTTGGCCCCGGGTTCAAGGGGAAAAAGCATCGACCCCAGTTCTCAATGCGGGCATGTTTCTGTGACGTCGTCAGAGCATCTGGGTGGGACGCCGATGGGTGCTGGGCCTTTGGAACAGGCAAGCCACCCCACTGGCCTGCTGGGGACTCTGACACCTCAGGGGCCCGTGCTTCCTGGGGGTCAGCTCGTGTCCTGTGGGCCCTTCTCCTGCAGGGAGGTAGGATGCGTGCTGCTGGGAGGCCACTTCTGCCTCTCCAGCGACACTCCATCTTCCAGCGTTTTACTGACACCGGTGGTCTGAGGTCCTCGCCTTCCTCGCTTTTGTGGGTTTGTACCTGTGTCTTTCACTCTAGTGGGGCTTTGGGAGGGAGGGACTACACGCATATGTCAGTGCACACTTAACTCGAATTCCCCACATGTTCTCTTTCCACTTTTTAGTCTGTACTTCCTTCTCTCCTGGCCAGTAGTGCCAGAGGTGTATGGATTCTGTCAGCTTTTTGCCAAGCTGACTTGGCTACTATGTGCGTTTTCTTTATTGTGTGTGTGTTATATGCCGACCCCGGTGGCCCTGTGAATGGGTGGCGCCCGCACTGCCCGTCCTCGGCGGCCCCCTGCTCAGCCGCACACTGGTGCCTGTGGCTTTTACCTAGCCGGTTGGGCTCGTGTTTCGTTCTCATTATTTATTACCTGTTTTCGTTGATTCATGAGCTTTTTCCCCTGACTCTAATTTTCTTGGGGCTTATCTTTCTGACTTTTAAAGGTGGATGCTCGTCATTTGCCCTGCCTTTCTTTTTTTTGACATGCACAGGGTGGGGAAAAAGTAGGGTTACAGTTGTTCATACGGAAAGTAACGCGCTAGTCAATAAATAATGATACAGGAGTAAACTCTTTTGCCTACTCGGAGCTGTGACTCTACTCTTGCCCCACCCTGCCCAGATTTCAGGCCTCGAATTTCCCTCTGGTTCATGCAAGTTTTGTTGTATAGTGTTATTATTCCCTTAAGCACATTTTCTAATTTTCACTATGATGTTTAAAATACTCCCCCTCCCCCAAATTGATAAAGTTTAACATTTATGCTAATAAGATCGGGTTGAGAAAGGAACGCTCTCCATCATCACTCTTTTTAATTTTTAAAAATGGTTAGGGTGGGGAGGGGAGAAAATACAGACAACGGTAACTGAGCAACAGTAAAATAATCTTAAAACGTGGTGGGAAAAGGCACACAGTGCAGCTTCCCCTTTTGGTTGTTTGGAGGCAGACAACCCTGTGGCATTGAGCGCGTTCACGTTTTTGTGCGGTGGTATGATCTGCCTGTAGCGTATTTAGGATGAAGTTAGAGATTACGTTCCGTGTGATTTCAGTCTCGTAAATGCACTAGGATGTGCTTTATGGCCTTGGATATGCAAATTTGTGTACGTATTCACTCTTGACAAGATTGACACACACACTCACACTCACATATCCAATAGGTCAGAAGTGTGCATTCTGTTGTTCAAATACTTAAAAAATAATCAGACTGTTCAGTAAAACTTGGCGTGCTGATGGATGTGCCCTCTGTTTGCACCACCTTCCAGGGCCCCCCCCGCCCCCCGCCTGTGGTCACGGAGCACTTGAACTCTGACTGCTGTAATGAGAAACTAACTCTTTACTTTTATTTAATTTTGATTGATTTGAACTTGTATTTAACAGCCGCATGTGGTTAGTCACTTTCGTATTAGACAGCACAGTCCTGGATGAAACCTGAATCTATTTTTGTTTGAGTGATCTGTCGGTCACTGAGAAGGGGGATTTTATTTAATCTTCTACCCTAAAGGTGGTGAACAGTTTTTGTTTGTCTGAAAATGTCTTTATTTTAAACTTTATTTTTTGAATAGGCTTTTAAAAAAAGATTTTATTTATTTATTTTTAGAGAGGGAAGGGAGGGAGAAAGAGAGAGAGAAACATGAATGTGCGGTTGCTGGGGGCCGTGGCCTGCAACCCAGGCATGTGCCCTGACTGGGAATCGAACCTGCGATGCTTTGGTTTGCAGCCCTCACTCAATCCACTGAGCTATACTAGCCAGGGCTGAATAGGCTTTTGAAACATATTTATATACACTTATCTTGTGCCAGGCACTATTTCCATAGTTTTATAAACATTAATGTTATAGCAGTAAGTTCTGTCTCTTCCATCTTTTCCATCTTTTGTCTCCTGCTGATGCAGACAGTTTTGAACGTGTCTTATTTCTTTAAATCCAGGGGGATAAACACAGTTGTGTTATCGTCTGTGAATGGTAATCACCCTTCCACCATCTCCAGTCTTTTGCTCCTTCCTGCTGTCCTCTCTCCCTGGGCACTGGCCACCCTGCAGTACACTCACGACCGTGTTTGAGAAGTAATCTGTAGGAACAAGTTCAGGCCTCTGGTTCCCGGAGAAGACTTGAGTTTCCTGTGTTTGGGGGATACTGTTAGTTGTTAATGTCACCCTTTTTAGTTATCCGTGATGGAAGGGTTGGCCCAGGCGCCCACTGCTACCAGAGTGGGGGTCTCCGTTCTGCTCCCTGTGCAGCCCGCTGTGACCCGTCCCCCACCCCGCACTCCCTTCTGCCACGCACTAGACGGCCTGGCTGCCCACTGCTGAGTCCGTCCTCATCCTCATCCTCATCCTGCTGACTTCTCCTTGATGTTTGGTGAGGTTAGCTGCTCTCTCTTTTGCTGGAGCTCTTTCCTCAGCTCCTGTGCTGGGTAGTTTTTCTACGTGTCTAGCTACTCTTTCTCTGCATCCCTCTTGGGGCCTCCCTCCTCCGCCCGCCTGCTCCGTGAACAACGGTGTCCCCAGGGCCTGACGTGCTCCCCTCTCCTCTGACTCTGCATTTCTTCCAGGGGATCAGATTCACAGCTCCCACCTGCTTGCTCGCAACCTCCTCCAATCCCACCTGCTTTCCCGAGCCCCTAATGAAAGGTCCAGCTGCTGCCTGCTTCGTTCTTCCAAGAGCATCTCACACCGAGGTGCCAAGCGCTGCTTTCTCAACCTTCGGCAAGCCGTCCGTCGGAGGACGGCATGACCGTCCCCTCTAAACACCTGTGGGAGCCGAGGTCTCCCCTTTGCCTCCCAGCGCCCACCTCATCTCCACTCTCCGTTCACCTGGGAGGCTAACCCATTGTTGGGGCCTCTCTGCTCCAGAGAGGCCTTCTTGGAAAGCATCCTTGGTACCAGCCGCCCGCCAGTCTGATCAGTGTGTAGCTCTGAGTGCCCAGGTGAGTCTGAGCACCGGCCAGGTGTGTTGAGCCCCATTCTGGTCGCTTCTTGCCTCCCCACCCTGCCGTCTCTGCTGATGACTCACTTGGACTCCGCCGTTTTCTCCCAGCAGGCCCTCCTGCCCCTGCCTCTGATCTAACCCGCCCTGCACACTCACAGCTGGAGGCCTCGTTCCTGAAGTGGAAATTGGACCGTGTCATTTTTCAGCTCAAAGTTCTGCAGCGGTTCTTCAGTTCCAGGGCGCAGTGAAATCTTCTGGGTTTGAAAGGGGCATCTCTCCCCCTTGCTCCCTGTTCCCCGCTCCCTGCCTTCATCCACGGACTCTCTGTACCTGTCGTTCCGAGCTGTTTCTCTCCCTTCTTCTCCCCGTGCCTCTGGACAAGCCGCGCCCTCTTCCTGGGGTTCCCTTCCCTGTCCTTTCTGGCTGGCCCCGGCCTGTCCTGTGCACGAATCGGCACCACCTTCTCTGGGCAGGCTTGGCTGGGAGACGTGGGTTAGATGGAATGGGACGCGAAGAGATGGGCGGGCGATGAGCCTGCGAGAAGGATCGGGGCCGTTTTCCTTCTTTCTCGGGACTATAGCTGCACAAGTCTTGGCCCCCTTCTCTTTCCCTTTGCCTTGGCCCCAGAGGGCTCCTTCTCCCGCCTCCCAGATCCAGGGGAGAGGAGACTGTGTGGACACATCATTGAGAGAAACGTTCGGGCCGTGAATGTGTCATAGCAGGGAAGGCTGCCATCCTGTGTCATCATCATCCGCAGGCAGCTCGGGGGCTGGGTCTGAAGGCGCAGTTTGCAGTGGTGCGGAGCACTGAACCCCAGCGTCGGGCGTGGATTGTCTCTGTCTTAAAACATTTAGTAATAAATGAAGCAGTGTGGTAGAGTCAAGGTCATTGCCGATGACACGTCTGTCCCCGTGTCTGGACGGGCTGTGCAGGGGCTCGCTGTGCCTTGAAGGGAACGTGGACCTCGGTGAGAGGAGAATTGTGACAAAACATAGTCAGGAATTCAAGTCCGTCTTTAAAAGGCGAAGAGAGTTTGGCCCAGCAATCTGTGAAATCATCATTAGGCCCGAACCCCGGACCACTGGAGGCCGCGGGTGCCCTTCAGACCGGGAGCTGGGAGGAGCCGCACGGAGCCCCCACTGCTGAGTGTGCGTTTAGGCTGGCACGAAACACAGGCTCACAAAGGGTTTCCACGGAAGAATATAACCTTTAGAAAAAAATATTGGGTTTATAAATGATCACGAATGGCAAAATCATAAACGGCAGTGAAGGGAAATGGCTATGTTTGGGGGTGTTCACCCTCGGTGGGCCACCCCGTCCCCCACCTGAGACAGGTTGAGGACGGTGTAGACTGTGGTCGTTTCTGTTGCAAGCGGAGGGGAAGCCCCCTCACCACACCAGCTCTCTCTCTAGCTGGTCCCGCTGGGGATGCAAAGCTGTGCACCAGGTGAGTAACTATGGAAACCACACCCTATTGTGATGGGGTGGGGGGGTGCTTTCAAATTGAGGTCACCAGCAAGCTCTTGCCAGGAGCATGTAAGAGCCATACAGGGCATCTTCCCTAATTGTGGAACATCGGGCAGTGATGGAATCCCGGAACTTGAGTTGAGTAACTTACAGAGTATCCCTGTGCAGCCGCTGGGTGATTACCGCAAACTCCAGGTCTTCCCTGCAGCCAGACGTTCTGACAGTGGATCGCGGTTGCTCCTGGGAGTTTGGAGAAAGCCGTGAGGCCACAGCGCTCTCTTACGTTTAATATTTAATCTCAGAATATGAGCTTTTGAATAGGCTTGGTTCAGCCTTGCTGTATTTGTTTTTAATTTAAAAATGGGATAGACTGCCCTGGCTGGTGTGGCTCAGGGGACTGAGTGCCAGCCTACGGAACCAAAGGGTCGCCGGTTCGATTCCCAGTCAGGGCACATGCCTGGGTTGGGGGCGGCGTCCCCAGTGGGGGGTGTGCGAGAGGCAACCATACATTGATGTTACCCTTCCTTTCTCTCTCCCTAAAAATAAATAAATAAAGTCTTTTTTAAAAAGTGGGATAGACCATTTGAAAATTATCAGACGGGTTTGTTCCTGCATTTCTGCCCGAAGGGAAACCTGTGAATTGAACTGTGTGAAACTGTTCCTGAGCCCAGCGTAATGTATTCTTCAACCCAAATATTTAAGGGAATTCTGTGTAAACCTGACTTTAAAGCATTTTCATCTTGTTTTATCTCTCTCTCTCTCTCTTTTTTTAAAAGCATCGCCAGTCAAAGACGTAAATGAAAAACCTGAACGAGAGATCAGGACAAAAGAGACTGACCGGTCGCCCAGCGGCCCGAAGCCTCGACAACAACCCAGTGCCTTGTTTGCCCGAGGAACTAGGAAGGCGGTGAAAAGCCCTCAGCGGTCGGCGTCGAGCCGAGTAAAAGAAAAGAAGCACCCGTTTGCCCTGTACGGCTGGGGGGAGAAGCAGACGGACACGGGCAGCCAGAAGACGCACAACGTCTGCGCTTCGGCCCCCGAGCACGAGGTGCGTGCGGTGCGTGCGCGTGCACCCGCTTCTCGCTTCTCCTCGGAGGGTGGGCTCGGCCGCCTGCCTGTCATTGGCTCTCGCACCCTGGGGCCGCGGGGATGCTGCGGGGCATGGTGCCTGCGGTGGGCCAAGGAGAGCCCAGAGCTGGGGCACCTGATGGGCAAACGGGAGGGCTCGGGAGGTTGGCTGCCTGGAGGTCAGGGGTGTTTGCCAGGAGGTCACGAGAACCTGAAAGGTTTACCAACACTGAGCCTGGGGAAGACGTGGGTGGAGTCTGGGTTCTCGAGTTCTGGGGGGACCCAGGAGGTGCCGGGGTGGGGGGGTGCACAACCAGGGCTGGGGCTGCTCGCCCAGGTTTGCCTCGGGTGTCTGGAGAGGCTCCCAGGCCCTTCGGCTTTGCTGACTGGTGTTTCCCGGGCTCCTGTGTCATAGGTTTGTGTGTTAGGTTGCTACCCCCCGTAGCTCTTGCCCCCTGCCAAAGATCCCCCCTGTGCTCCCGGGACTAAATTCGAACCAGGGCATTTCCCAGCCCAGGCACACTGGAAGACGCCTCCCTCCACTCCTGGGGGCGTCGGCTCCCCTCCGACTGAGGCCTGGCCTGTCCCTGGCCCATGTCCTGAGAACAGTCAGACCGGGGCGTCCTCACGTGTAGGGCCACCCAACAGTTGCGTGTGTTAGCGGTCCTTCTGTTCCCACCACCCAAAGCAGAGAATGAAGGCAAGGCACAAAGAGAAAGTGCAGACTGTTTGAGTCCTGATTAAACTCTGCAGTCACATTCCTCCTGAGCAGCCTCCTGAGCCGCGGCGGCAGATGGTGCTGGAGCGGTGCCTGGACAACACAGCCGAGGTTCAGCAGCGACCGGCCGGGCAGTTCCTCGGGGTTTATCTGTAGCATGAAACGTCTCACGTGATAAAATCCCTGGAGGGTTTTGGTTGTTTTTTTTTTCCCCCCACTATTTTGCTGTAAAACATTTAAAGTCCTTTCATGGAATACTTAGCCGAGCTTAACGCTAAGCAGATTCGGTGATTTTCCAGAGCCGGTTTCTGGAGAGCCACGCAGATCTGTTGCTTAGCACCTGCATCTGAATTTAGTCCCGCGGACATTTTCGGTTGCTCGGTGTCTCTGTCGTGGACAGCGGGTGCCCCGCAGGCTCCGGGGAACGGCCCTTCCGGAGGAGCCTTTGCACGCGGGGCTGCAGACCCGGGGGCTGGGCTCGCCTCTGCCCTGCTTCCGGTGGCCTGGGGTGGCGAATATTCATCGAGAATCTTCTGGCACATCCCTTCAAAAGCCACTCCAGTTATTATCCTTTCATTTTTGGACTCTCCTTTATCTACTTCTGTTTCTGGACTCTCCTTAGATCCATGAGTCAGCACTGCGGGCCAAGAACAGAAGACAGGTGGAGAGAAGGAAACTGCTGGCGCAGAGGCAGCGGGCGCACTCCGTGGACGTGGAGAAGAGCCGGAGGGTGAAGCCTTCCTCCTCGGAGGACCCGTGGGTGACGGAGTACATGAGGTGCTACTCGGCCCGTGCCTGAGGGGGGGCGGGCGCCTCTGAGCAGTGTAAATAAAAGAAAGAACAACCGGACAAAACAAAAACATCGAAAGGAACCAGGTTTCAGAGACCAGTGGATTGTGCGAGATTCTCCTTAGGGAATTGCCAAAAGATTTTTCTCTCTTGAGGAGTCCTGGTCCCCTACCTCTGCAGTCGGGTGACAGCTGAAGCCATAGACATCGGGTTATTTATGAAGATAATTCCCTAAATCTTTGATATTCTTGTAAGGGGCTTTGTTTTAGAGCATCTTAATCTTTTAAGATACCGACACCGAATGCCTTTAAATGGCTATGGATGCTTAACACTCAGTATTTTTTTCATAAGTTTAGGCGGAGCTGGTTTTGTCCTGACCCAAGGAACTGTCCGATTGCGCAGCCGGCGGGTTCGTTCCAACATCAGCATAAGACTCAGTTTCCTTCCGTGTGGCTTTGTGGAAAAGCATCACATCGAACGTGAGTTTTGGCACTCACGGCGATGCCCTGCATAGTGAAACTAGAACTTCCGGTAGTTTCCGAGCAATTAACCTTAACTGTATTTCAGTTCAGCGCTTCACATGGACTGTGATATTGAAGAATTATCTGGGCTGGGTGGGGGTTTTCTTTTCTCTTTAAATCATCATCTAGATCCTAAGCACTTATTATTTAATAGTTTACTAGTTCAAGTGCATTCCAGAAAAGAGGGCCCAGCGCAGTGTGTCCTGAGGAGTACTGAAGTCTCTTTTGCATCAAAGAGGGCAGTGCCGCTTTTTAATTGTGTTTAGAGCACATAACCAGGGGTGAGTCGCCGGCCGCTGGCACACACCCACTTGGGCTTTTGTCTCGTCTGTTACAGTTAGCGGTGACAGTTAGAACTCCTCTGAAATTCTATTTAATGAAACCGAGGTTGTCTGGCTTGCTCTCGGGTGGGAGGGACAGCCAGGTGTCCATCAGAGACGTGGCCCACCCTGCTCCCTCCACTCTCTTCTCCCCGGAACTCACTGATAGCAGCCTTGGTAATGTACATACATACTCACTTCTGGTGGAAATACATTCCTAGCTGGCAGGTCTTGTACAGAACTTCGGCTGAGAGGACGGTTGTGTGCAGCCCCAAATGTAAGGGCGTGTATGTGTGGATGACGTGTGCCTTCTCCTTAGCAAATAAATTTGCTTTGGGGACAGAAAAGTGATTTGAAGAAACTCTGGTTTCCATCCAAAGGAGACGGACTTGACAGAATGGATGAGTGTGCTCGAGTCTTTGTGAGAGAGAAGACAGATACTTTGCCAACTTAGCACCCGGAGGTGTGGGAGTGAGTTTGGTGTTTGATGGGCGTGTGAGCGTTTCCTTGATATTTGTACTTGGGGTCTTTTAAGTATTATGATCACTTTTTAGGACACACATATGTTTTAGTCCACATAAAATCTTCACATAATGTCAACTCACAACTGTAGCAAGCTGTGAAAAACCATCCTGAAGAATCATGAGCTTTAAAAAAAAAAGACTTCCAAAATATTTTGCATCGTTTTGAGGTGAGTGAATTCGGGTGACTTTTGCTGTTTTATTGAAGTCGCTGGTTTGAAGTCGATTGAGATCGCTGCAAGGCCCTTAGAGGTCACATGAATGTGGTGGTTGTGCGGTGCAGCTGGCTGTGGATACTGCCCTTTCAGACCACTCCCCGCGTGCTGGGGTTCCGCCGTTCTGCTCAAGCCTCTGCGTCGCACCGGCCAGTCTTAGGGAAGGGAACCCCGGCAGGCAACGCAGGCCCCCGTGGACAGACTGCCTTAGACACCCAGCTTCCTCTAGGCTTGGAACAGGCCAGCCTCTCTCCTTCAGAAAACAGGCTCGTATTTAAAGAGCTTCCTTGCGAAAACTCCAGGGGGAGACCTGGAGCAACCCAGGGGGCAATGTTGGCCATGTTTCCCCTTTTTAAACAGAGGACAAATGACCAAGGTTTTTAAAGTACTTTTAATGTGCATGAACGATGAATAACTCATGAATGAATTGTGACTCCCCTTCCTATGTCTTACTTAAGTCATTAGGTTAGGGTTTCTTTTTTCTTTTTCTCTGTAGGGGTGCAAGTTAACTTTTGAGCCTGTGAAATATTTCAAGTTGTAACAATTTGATGGACTAGCAACTAATGTGGTTGTAATCATGTTTCTAATTCTTGGGACACCTTGCAAGACAGCAAGATAGTTTAAAATTACCTTTCATGTTGAAAAGTGTCAAACTGCTTGAGAATCCAGTGGTGTTTAAAATATGGAATAAAATAATTGCTCCACAGACTCTCTTTTTAAAATGTTGGTTTTAAGCTTTTAATTAAAACAGTTTCCATAAACATGTTTCTGTGTTACTTTTATTAAGAGAAGTAGTAGAATACTGAATGACATTTGCAACTGCTGGACCCAGGTAAATGAGAAGTAAATAGGAATTAAATTCTTTCGTTTAATTTTTGTTTAAAACATAAAAGACTACTGTTACTTAACTTGGTACCTCTGGTTATATGTATACCAGCCCTCCCCATAAAATTTCTAAGCACATATCAACATTTTGTAAGTTTACTGAAGTTATAATAAGGTATAGGTTATCTTAATTGCTCATCTTGCTGTCAGCATTTATTTATGTCACTTCATATGTAACAGTTTTATCATTTTTATGCTAGGAGACTCAGCTAACTAAAGTGCATAGAACAGCCAGCTGAGTTATTGGAAATCATACATCCAGAGTATTGCACAATTTGCAGGTTAAAAAAAATCTTTAGTGTATTCCCCTCCTCCTGTAAATGGATAATGTCGTCCTGGGTAGAAATTTCAAACATGGGATGTTACAGGACTTGATATTTAAAATATTCAGAAGTATATTGGCAAAGAGGGAGTGAGGTGAAGCACATGTTAGAAATAAAAACTTGTTACTACTTCGGTCAAAAATTGTTTAGTGGATAATTTGACATTCCACTGGATTCGACTGAAAACGGTGCTAATATTTCTAAAGCCTGATTCTGCATTGGCTTGTCATCGAACTGCGAATGCCTGACTCCCACGGTCCTTATCATCCTGTCGTGATCTGTTGAATAATTTAAAAGTGATCTGAAAAGCCTGAGCCGGTCATTTCCAGAGGCTTGCGATTGGAGTGGAGTCTGGTGCAGTGGTTGGAATAGGGAGCCCTTCGGCGTGAGTGTACGCTCAGTCCCAAATCCGGTGCCGGGAGCCGCGTCTAGATCTGGGCTCGGGTTTGTCCTGTCCAAGCCTGCTCGTCTGGGTGGGAACCGCTGCACCCTTAGTGCTTGTTTCCATTTGAAAGTCAGGACGCCTGAATGAAGACCTGTGAATCTTCTTTTTGGACTAAAAAAGTAATTAGCAACGTCCCCCACGTTAGAAGTTCATTCTGAGTGTTCCATGCACTTGAACATTCCAAAGGAGCAAAGCGTGGGCGATCCCAAAGCTCAGCAGTGGGAATTTTAGCTTGTATTTGATAAGAACCGTGTATTGCTTTTTGCTTATATTGAATGTTGCAGTTACTTTAAAAAAATGTGAATAAACTTAGTTGATATTACAGGTTGGAACTTCTGGTGTTTGGGAACTAATTCTGATTAGTACATCAGTGGTTGGAAAAAAAATATGTGGTCACATGGAATCCTAAATGGGTTTGTCACAAGAGAAATGTTCAACAAGGTGTGTTAGATGCATCTAGAAGAAGACACTGCTGTGTATATATGTTGAGTCAAACTATAAATGTTTCCCATTTTTACCTCACACCTTCCTATTGTTTTGAAAAATTACAAAAGTAGTAGTGTATGGTTAAAATAATTTTAAAAGAAGTATGGAGCCCTGGCTGGTGTAGCTCAGTGGATTGAGCACGGGCGTTGAACCAAAGCATCGCAGGTTCGATTCCCATTCAGGGCACATGCCTGGGTTGCAGGCCACGGCCCTCAGCAACCGCACATTGATGTCTTGCCCCCTTTCTCTCTCTCTTCCTCCCTCCCTTCCCTCTCTAAAAATAAATAAAATCTCAAAAAAAAAGTATGGAATACAAAATGAGAATACCCTTCCATAGCACCCCATTGCCAAACTTCTGTGCCCCTTCTTGGAGGAAACCAATGCTGAGTCTGGTGTGTATGAACTAGACCTTTTCCCTAAGCACTGATCTAGGGGGGTACACATACACAGTTCTTCCCCCACCCCAGAAGTGTGCGTTAATGCCACACGCATGCTGTAATACTTTCTCACTTGTTTTGGGGAAGGTCCGGGTTGCAGGTAAGATGGAATCAACACCCCACTCCGGTTCTCACTGAACACACCCACAAGCCTGGACGGAACCTGTGGCGCAGCTCTGGAGGACGGAGGACGGAGGACGGAGGACGGGGAGGGCAGACTCCCACGTGCAGATCGGGGAGGAGCTCCAGAATGCTAAGTACCAGCCGAGTGGCGAGCTCGCCCTTTAAAAGGATCCTGGGCATCTCCAAGCCTGAACACAACACTGTGCCAGCGCAGCAGTGAGCTCAGTGGGGCAGGGCCCTGCCGCAGTCCCGCTCACTGCTCGAGGGACAGGAAAAGAGCTGAGCCCTCAGAGAGAGTGGGGGACATGCCCCCTTTTCTGTCTGTTTTTCCTTTTTCTTTTTTTTTTTTTGCTGGAGCCCCCAGGACACCCAGAGGCTGCCAGTGGGTCTGAAGGAGGAACACCTTTCTTCACCCAAGAGGGCAAGGTTTGATTCCTGGTCAGGGCAGGTACCTGGGTTGCAGGCCAGGTCCCTAGTTGGGGTCGATGTATCTCTTGCACGTTGATGTTTCTCACCCTCTCTTTCTCTGTCCCTTCCCATCTCTGTAAAATGAAATAAAATCTAAAAAAAAAAACGATGGCTGAAACCCACCCGAGTAATCTGAGTGAACCCCAAGAAATCCCAGCCCAGAAACATCATAAACTGTTGAAAACTAAAGGACATCTTGAAAGCAGCTAGAAAGCAATGAAAGTTTCCCTACTGGGAAACTCCCTGTCAAAAGACAGTTTTTCCACCCGAGGAACCACGCAGGCCAGGGGGACGATGTGGCACATGGGAAGTGCCGCCGGCAAACCCTGACTCAGGACTCTACAGCCAGGGACGTGTGCCCCGGGGCCATGGAGGCGAAATAAAGACTTCCCAGCTGTGGACGAACCCAAGAGAATGGCTCGCCAGCAGACCTGCTCTGATGGAACAGATAAAAGACGATCTTCAGACGGAAGGGAAATGACACGGAAAGGAAATGTGGAAGGAACACTGGGGAGGAAGAACCAGCAAGAGGCAGGTTTTGGTCGTTCTCCGGCCCTGAAACAGCTGCAGAGCCGGAAAGACGAAAGACCTGGGAAGGCCTTTTCCCCACACCTGGGTTTCTGTTGATGAGGTGACCTTTGGAGAGCACCCGTGGGTGGGGGCTGGAACCTTCATTACCACCCCCCCACACCGCCCCCCCCCCCCGCCCTGACCTCCAGGGATGGAAGAGGGGCTGGAGATTAAGCTCAGTAGCCGGTGGCCAATGATTTAATCAGGCCTATGTAAGGAAGTCTCCGTTAAAACCCCCAAGGATGGGGCTCGGAGAGCGTCTGGGTTGGACGACGTGCGGAGATTCGGGGAGACCGGTGGCGCCCGGAGAGCACGGGGGCGCCGCGCCCTTCCCCCACACCTCGCCCTGCGCGTCTCTTCCATCTGCTGTTCCTGAGTTCCGACCTATGACAACAAACCAGGGATCCGGTACGTACGCGGTTTTCCTGAATTCCGCGAAGTGTTCTAGCAAATCAGTGGAACCCAAAGAGGAGGTCGTAGGAACCTTCGATTTTTAGCCAGTTGGAGGCACAGGCGACAACCTGGACACGCGACTGGCCCCGGGAGTGGGGGAGGGGGGCAGTTGTAGGACCCTGCCCTTAGCCTGCAGGGTCGCCTGCGGGGTCGGAGGCCGTCTGCCGCGCACAGAGACAGAGCTGAGCTGAGTTGCAGGGCGCCCAGCTGGGGTCGCAGAACTGCCTGATGTGAGGAAGACCCTCAGGGCTCGTGACAGGAGGGAAGACTGCTTCAGCTGTCCCCACACATTTCAATGTTGTATTTTCATTATCCTTCCATTTGGAGCATTTTTCAGTTTCTCATTGGTGGATTATTTATGAGTATATTGTTTAATTTCCAACTGATTTGAGATTTTCTTGTTATCTTTTCCCCAATTCCTAGTTTAATGCCAGTCTAGTCAGAGAATACTCTGTACGATTTATTTTCTATTTGTAAACGTTGATGTACCAGGATCTCGTCTGTCTTGATGGGTGTTCATGCACACAGGAAAAACATGTGTGTTGTTGCTGGGAATACTGTTTTGGAAATGCTGGTTTATATGGTCGATGCTGTCGTTTGGGTCTTCTGTGTCTGTAGCAACTTTGTGTCCACCCGTCTGTCCCTGATAGGAGTGCTGAGTCTCTGACTGCGTGTGAATCCGTCCAGTTCTCACCTCGGTTCCGGCGGGCTCCCCTTCATGCATTTTTGCCTCAGGACAATCTTATTGTCGAGTCTGCCTTTTCCTGGGGGATGGGGGCAGCCTGCCCGCCACAGCCACTCTGTCCCCCGCCCCAGGTCCCAGTGCTGCCCTCCCTGGGCATCGGAGACCTTGGTTCCTCTTGGCTCTGTCATTTCCTAGGGGCACAATGCCCGCCACTCTCGCGGAAGTCCGCCAGGGTTCAGGAACGCTCACCTTGTTGATGAGGACGCTATTGGCATAGAAACTCCTGTATTTTGGCTTTGCAATTCTGCGGTGAGGTTCAAAGGAAAAACTCTTGTAGCTGCAGACCCTGGGCAGGTTTCTGGTGGAGGAGGGTGGGAAGCACACAGGTGGCTGGCACCTGCGGACGGCACATCCAGGGTGGGGCCTGGGGGCATCCACGGCAGGCGTACAGGCCACTGATTTCTTCAGACATGGAAACTGCCGGGGTCCTCCGCTGCGCAGGCCACCAGCGACCCCAGTCGCTCCCACCGCGTGCGTGGCCCACGCGCCAGCCTTCTCCCTCCCGTGCCCCTGGCCCTCTCTGTGGTCTCTGGCCGGGGTGAAGGGGAAGCAGGTCCACGTGGTGCCCTGGGAGGCTCAGGAACCAGTCTTTGCTTACCCTTCGCCCCTTCCCAAGGAGCACAGCGCTTTCCAGATGGGGAGGGAGTTCCCTCCCGTGCTGAGCAGCGGGACCTGGGGCTGCGGGGAGGGGTGATGAGGCTGGTCCTCCTGCCCTTTCTGGGTGATTGATTGTTCTCAGGTGTCTTGTTCCACTGTGCAGCGGAAATTTCTTAAGTGAACTCGGAGCCCTCCCAGGCCTGCTTTTGTGGTGGGACAGCTGTCTTATTGTTGACCTTGGTGCGGGGGATGGAGGCTGGGGGTCTCCTATTTCACCATCTCCGTGAGGTCACCTGGGTGTTAGGAAACTCCCTCCCAGAAAGGAAAGGATTTAGCAGGATCACATTGCCGCCCTTGGGGGATTTTGCAAAAGGGGTTCTTGGAGCGGATAGGCTGGATATGCAGGCACCTTAGAAAGACTTGAGGACACAGCTGGCTCTGACCATCTGTCCTCCCCGCAGGCCCCAGGCGTCGGGCACACAGGAGGCAGCCCTGTCCCAGTAGAGAAGACAAATAAGGACAATGTGTGGATCAATGGGATCGAGACCTAGAGAAAGGTTAGGACAGCCAATGACAGAGTGTGTAGTCCAGGGTGGAGAGGCTCCCGCAGAGGAGTGTTACACTGCCCCCTGCAGGGCTGCAGCTGCCCCGCGGGTGCATCACGGAGGAGAGGGAGGCGCAGAAGCGCTGAGAAAGCTAGGGGCCGTCAGAGAACCGCAAAACACCATTTTCCCCAAGAAATGGGCATAGTGAGAGGGCATGCGATGCCAACTCTGGCCACAGAAACCAAAATGAAGACTTCCTGAAAAGGGAATGATATGGTAGACTTACCCCGAATTAATCCTGTTACAAAATTTCCTAGTCAACGTAAAACGACCTGAGGGCGCCCCACTCAACAAAAAGAAATTAGTATTTTACTCTCATGCATCATTAGTAGGTCCTTTCATACTTAGTGAACATGATTATCTCCATTTTGGACATGTAAAAGGTAGCAAGTTGTTTTTAGTGCTGGTGTTCTTGAACAGAAAACGTACTCGTCAAGTTAGAGAAAGGTGCTGTCAGAGGTGCATCTGTCACTCGGCCCCCCACGGAAGGGTGAGGGCACCGTCCTCTCGCAGGGGGAGCTCAGCGATCACAGCAGGAGCGTGTTTGGTGGGGCCCCACCACCTCCTGCTCGGTGAGCCAGTTCCAGAGGCGCATGCGTCCCAGTTAAATACCTTCTTCACCCCGGGCTACAGGCACGTTGGGATGATTGGGATCACCTGCCCCTCGTGTGGTGGTTACACGGGAAGGGATGATGCCAGAAACACCTCACAGCCAGCAGAGCGAGGGCACCGGTGCTTGGAAGCTGCACTGGCTCCGGGTAGCGGGCTGGCTGCCCTGGTGTCCCGGCTGAGGATAACTGTCACCCGAGTTAGGGGACTGTACTCTGGTACAACGAGCCACGTGCTGGGAAATCACCTTCGATAATACGGTATGAGAAAGGAGCATTTTGCTTCCAACACATGGCAGAAAGTCAGCTTCACGTCATTGCGAGGTAAGAACACAACCATCCCTGGCTCTGCAACAGCATCCTTGAAGAAGCTCCCAAAGGTATGGTGACCACATAAAACTAAAAACCTATCATCAGAGCTGCACACTGATTTGGGAGCCTTGGATGTTTCCGAATACTACGGCATAAAAAACCGGGGCGGAGGCAGAGGAGACAAGACTGCCACAATGCAGACCGTTGTGGGAGCTGGCCGGCACAGCGGCTCATGTGTCGTTTGTCACACTTGTGCATGCCGACCACCTTTGCAATAAAAAACTGAACCCAAATGCAGATTCACCGATCACATTATTTTATAGCAGTAAGCAGTATTTCCTTTTCTCGACTTTGAAGGTGCGCTTATTGAGGCTGGGGACAGTGAAACAAGGAAGGGCTTCCAGGACAGAGGAAGCAACAGGAGAGAGCCTGGGTGCGTGGCTTCAGTTCACGGGGAGGTCAGAGGAAGGGGGGCCTGGGGGACAGGGTCAGGGCTTGGCCCCAGGAGCTGCCGCTGCCCATTGCTCCTGTGTATTGTTACGGGGCCCTTAGGGGTTGGAGACACATGCCTGTGGGGGAAGAAGCGTGGGAAGGGAAAAGCATGGGTGGGCTCCTGGGACGGGAGCATGCTGGTATTTTCTCATCTTAAACAGTGACAGCTGGCAGCTCGCCTGCTACTTGCCTTCCTGAAACTTCCTGGCAAGTTTCTGGGAGCTGCTCTAGCAACTTAATGGAATCCAAGGAAAGGGGTGTGGGAACCTCAGCTCTACGGCCATTTGGTCAGAAGCACCTAGACTTGCGATTGGCACCTGGGAGGGGGGAGGGAGAGGGAGGGGGAGAAAGAGAGAGGGAAGACTAAGCCTTCAATCGGTGGGACCTGGTACTGTCTCCAGGTGGACAGTGTGGAACTGAGTAATTGCAGGGCACCCAGCTGGTGCCCGGAGAACCAGGGAACTGGTCGGTGGTGCTGGAGCACACGGCACTGACATGTAGTACAAGATTATCCCCTTCCGTCCCTTTCCCTAAAGGCTTTCATTAAGAACCACCATGGCTTGGTTCTCCAGCAACTTTTATTGGTCAGAGGATGTGGAATTTCTGTGCAGTACCTATGGTTTAATTAACAGGCTCATTTATAAATCAACTTAACATTCATGTTATTTAAAAAATTCCTGCTTAGGAGTAAACCGATGCGGAGGAGTGCACATGCTCTTCGCCCGTGTAGGCAGCCGTTCCAAGAAGAGCAGCTCGCAGAACCGTCACAAACGCGGCACTGAAGGGAACGTGCGTCCCACGAGGTCCGAGGAGCAGTTCCGTCCGAGAATTTGCTTCCTATTCTGACTTTTCAAAGTAAAATACTCAAGGCTTTTTAAAAGCAGAATTAAAATATCTAGAACAGATACATACTGGCATTTTATCCACGTTACTTCCCGGCGTGGGCAGTGCCGCTGTGCTCTGTTGATGGGAAAATGAAACTTACCAGTCAGCCTGTAGCTAAAAAGTCAAGTGGAAGAACGCGTCTGAGGTGAAGACGACTTTTTAACTTTTCAGCCTTAAATAATGCTGTATTTCAACTTTAAAGAAAAGTTGTATTATATATTTTTTGCATTGACATTTTAAGATATTAGAACAGTCTTTGCAATACAATACATATTATACTTCAACAAACCTCACATGAATTAAAAACGTGCTGACTTAATAACTGTACTAAGGCATTTACGTATTCAGCAAAAGCTATACAGGAATTTCTTAGTGGCATCCCTTTAATATTAACTTGATTTAGTGGGTTTCCTTCAAAGAACACGGAACAACAAAAGGCTTACAAAAGAGGCAGTGACGCTCCAACACCGGACCCCAGAAGCAGCACAGGCGCGAACCGAGTGTCTTCTCGCGGGAAGACCAGACGGACCAGCAGCCTGGACCGTGAGTGCGGCCCAGGTGACGGTCCGCCAGCGCGTGTGCTGACAGGGACGGGCGGGCCAGCTGCCTGGCGAGTGCGGGGGCCGGTGCCGGTCTGCGGGGCTGGTCGCAGTGCCGGAGGCAGCAGCTGTCAGCTGCGCATCCTGATGCGATCTTGATGAGGATGCTTGGACGTCAGCAGAGTGCCGGACATGGTCAAGTGCACAGAGGAACTCCACTTCTGATTTCGTTTTGCTGCGTGAGTAACGACGGCGTAGTGTTTCGGTGGGGTCCCGTGCACACCCCGTGGACTGCGGCACGCGGAACCGGGTGAGCACCGCCTGGCCGGCGACGCTGGAGTGTGAACGACACAACCAACCCGACGACCGCACGCCTCCCGGCCAGCAGACCTCAGGTCACATGATCAAGAACAGTAAGACGTTGGACTGCGTGTAGTGTGACTCCCACTAGGTCACACGTCAGACACCATGCTGCGGAGACGCAGGGCTAGAGTATATACAGTGCACGGCCAGGGTTTGGACCGGAGGCGGAAGGAAACTGGAACAGAACACGTTCACACACGTGTGTACATCTCAGGTGCGGTCCACTGGAGGGGTTCCACCACGTGGTTTGCTGAGCCACATTCACTAGCTTACGTAACACCCAAACCTCCCCCCGCCCCCCGGACACAGATCTACTTCTGTATAAAGTAGAAAAAGGTGGTGGTAAAAAACTTCCTCTTCAAGCTCCAACAACTGGGTCCCAAATACCACTGTAGGAACACCTAGAAAACAGTGAGAAGAGTTTAGAAATATACATATCCATAATGTACAGATATAGTTTAAAATCTCCAAGGGAGCAGTGAATACTTCCAACTTTTAAACTTCACACCTTTTAGATAATGTTGGCGGTACATAAAAAGTCCACCGTGGTAAATGGGAAGAAAGAGGAGGCTTTAAAGCGTTACAATCTCCCTCTGCAAATCTGTAAACGGGCCTCCTGTTTCAGCAGCAGGCACAGACACCCGGGCTTCCAGGGGCCCCCAAGGCGCCTCCCCGACCTGAGGGCAGGGACCTCTCTGTCTCCCGTCAGAACAGCCCCTCCTCTCTTCCTGAGCAGGCATGGAAGGACTTCCAGTTCTTTCAAGGAGAACATCTAACTTTTCTCCTAAAAATGGTAAACATTGAGTTTAATCTATCCTTTTGCTATTTGTTTTCTATCTGTCTCATCGGTTCTTTGTTCCCCTCTCCCCTTTTTTCTGCCTTCTTTGGATTATTTGTATCATGTATTGTATTCCACTTTAATTCCTGTTTTAGCTTATTAGCCATGACTTTTTATGGTGGTATTTGAGTGGCTGTTTTAGGATTTTCAAAAACTTATTAAGACTTTATTTTTTTAAAGGAATTTTTGGTTCACAGCATAAACTGAGGGAAAAGCACAGAGATTTCCCATCTACCCCTGCCCCCCGCAACTGCCCTACCAGAGCGGCGCACTGTAACAACGGAGGAACCTACACTGACACGTCATCACCCCACGTCCACTGTGCACGTCACTCTTGGTGTTGGGCATCCCATGGGCTGGAACACGTGTACGACGGGTATCATTGTGACATCACACAGTGTTTCACTGCCCTACCGATCTGTGTTCTGGCTCTTCATCCCTCTCTCCCTGAAACCCTGGCAACCACTGATCCTTTTACTGTCTCCATAGTTTTGCCTTTTACCAAATGTCATATCGTTGGAATCATACAGTACGTGCCCTTTCCAAATTGGCTTCTTTTACTTAGTGATGAGCACTGAAGGTTCCTACACGTCTTCTCATGGCTCCACAGCTCATTCCTTCTCAGCGGTGAGTAATCTATTGTCTGGATGTGCCAGGTTGCTTACCCATTCTCCTACTTGAGGGACATCTTGGTTGCTTCCAGGTTTTGGCAATTAGGAATGAAGCTGTTATAAACACCTGCGTGCAGATGTAAGCGTTCAGCTCTGTTGGGTAAATATTGAGGAGCAGGACTGCTCGATCACAGAGTAAGAGTATACTTAGTTTTATAAGAAAATTCCAAACTGTCTTCCACTGTGGCTGCACCATTCTACATTCCCGCCAGCAATGAATCAGAGTTCCTGTGCGCCACATCCTCACCAGCATCTGGTGTTGTCAGGGTCTTGGATTTTGGCCATTCTAACAGGTTTGTAGCGGTGCTATCTTATTTTAATTTGCATTTCCCTTATGACATATGATGTGAAGCATCTTTTCATAGACTTACTGTCATCTCTCTGCCTTCTTTGGTGAGGTGTTTGTTAATGTCTTTGGTTCTTTTTAAAATTGGGTCACTTGTTGGGCTGGAGCCTTGTCTAGAACACCAAAAAGGCTGCGGGTTCGATTCCTGGTTGGGGCACATACTCATGTTGTGGGTTCGATTCCCAGTCTGGGCATGTATGGGAGGCAACTGATTGATGTTTCTATTTTACATCAATGTTTCTTTCTCTCTCTCAAATCAATAAAAATATAACCTTGGGGTGCTTGTTTTCTTACCGTAGAGTTTGAAGAGTTCTTGGTATATTTTGGATAAGTCTTTTATTAGCTATGTCTCTTGGAGCTATTTTCTCCCAGTCTGTGGTGTCTTCTTATTCTCTTGACCTTGTCTTTCACAGAGCAGAAGTTGTAATGGAGTCTAGCTTATCGGTTGGTGTTGTATCTAAAAGTCATCATCATACCCTTGGCCATGTAGCTTTTCTCCCATTTCTCCTTGTAGTTTTATCATTTTACATTTAACATTTAGGGGTGTGATCCATTTTGAGTGAGTTTTTGTGAAGGGTGGAAGATCTGTGTCTAGATTATTATTTTTTTTTTGGTATGTGAATGGCTGGTTGTCCCAGCACCATTTGCTGAAAAGACTATCTTTGTTCTATTGTCTTGCCTTTGTTCCTTTATTGAAGATCAGTTGCTACATTCATGTGGGTCTGTTTCTGGACTCTCTGTTCTGTTCAGCTGATCCATTCGTCTACTTCTTCGCCAATACCACTTTGTCTTGATTTATGGTTATACTGTCTTGAAGTTGTGTAGCGACAGTCTGCTAACTTTGCTCTTCTCCTCCAATGTCATGTCGGCCACTCTGGGTCTTTTGCCACTCCGTATAAAAGTTAGAATCAGTCTGATTTTCCGCACTAGATCTTGCTTTGTTATATATGTGTAGCTAGTGTCCTTTTTTTGGATGCTAACATAAATGATACTGCATATGTGTGTGTGTTTTAAAGAATTTATTTATTTTTAGAGAGGGGAAAAGAGGGAGAAAGAGAGGGAGAGAAACATCAGTATGCGAGAGGCACATCGATAGGATGCCCTGTACACGCCCCCACCTGGGGGTCTGGCCCACAACCCAGGCATGTGCCCTGACTGGGAACTGAACCAGTGACCCTCAGTTCACAGGCTGGCACTCAATCCGCTGAGCCACACCAGCCAGGGCTGTGTTTTTAACTTCAAGTTGCCCTTGATCATTGCTAGTATATGGAAAAGTGATTGACTTGGTTTGTTCACCTTGCATCCTGCAGCTGTGCTCTACAGTCACTTATACAGGACTTTATGGATTCCTTCAGGTTTTCTGCATAGATAATTGTATCATCTGTGAACAAAGACAAGTTAATTTCTTCCTTTCCAATTTGTACACCTCGTATTCCCTTTTTTTGTCTGTGTTAGCTAGAACATTCTGTATGAAGTTGAAAAGGAGTGGTGTGAGGGAACCTCCTTGCCTTGTACCTGATCTTAGTGAGAAAGCTTCAAGTTTCTCACCATTGAGTGTGATGTTAGTAGTAAGTTTTCCTTTAGATATTAATCAAATTGAGGAAGCTCCCATCTATTCTCAGTTTTCCAAGACTTTTCATCATGGATAGGTGTTGGGCTGTCAAATGATTTCTCTGCATCTCTTGATATGATCGTTTGATTTTTCTTCTGTAGCCCTATTGATGTGATGGACTACATTAATTACTTTGGAATGTTGAACCAGCCTTGCATGCCTGGGATGAATCCCACTTAGAGGTGGTATGCAATTCTTTTCATACATTGTTGGATTTGATGTGCTAATATTTTTCTTGAGGATTTATGCATCTATGCTCATGAGAGATATTGGTCTGTAATTTTCTCGTAATGTCTTTGTCTGGTTTTGGAATTAGGGCAACGCTGGCTTCATAGCATAAGTCAGAAAGTATTTCATCTACTTCTGCCCTATGAAAGAGATTGTAGAGAATCTGTATAAGTTTTTCCTTAAATGTTTAGTAGAATTCACCAGTGAACCCATCTGGGCCTAGTGCTTTCTGTTTTTGGAAGGCTGTTAATTATTGGTTCAATTTCTTTAATAGATATCCACCTACTCAAATTGTCTATTCCTTTTTGTGTGTTTTAACAAATTGTGTCTTTCAAGGAACTGGTCTATTTCAGCTAGGTTATCAGCTTCGTTGGCTTGGAGTTGCCCACAGGATCTGCAGAGTGGTATTCCTGCCCCGTTTCCTTTTGGGTATCTGCAACCTGCATTCCTCTTTTTCTTCGACTGATTAGAGGCTTACTGATCTTATTAATCTTTCAAAGAACCAGCTTTGGTTTTGTTGATTTTTTTTACTGATTTCTTAGTTTTTAATTTCATTACTTTCTGCTCTAATTTTTATGATTTCATTTCTTCTGCCTTTTCCCCTAGTTTTCTATATAGTATGCACATAAGTGAGTGTATCTAGATCTTTCTTCTTTTCCAATGTATGTATTCAAAGCTATGAATTTCCCTCTAAGTGCTGCGTTTGCTGCACCCCATCCCCAATTTTGATGCTATGTTTTGATTTTAATGTAGTTCAAAATACTTTCAAATTTCTCTTGAGATTTCTGCTTTAACCCATAAGTTATTTAAAAGTATGTTGTTTAACCTTCATGTATTTTGAATTTCCCAGTTATCCTTCTATTATTGATTTTTAGTTTAATTCCAAGGGGTCTGAGAACAGACACTGTATGACTTTTGGTCTTTCACATGTGGTAAGATGTGTTTTATAGCCGAGAATTTGGTCTCTCTTGCTGAGTGTTCTATGTGAGCTTGAGAAGAATGGGAAATTCCCTGGAGAATGTCTAACATTTAATTATGCAGTCACCTCCCCTTTCTGTAATGCAGCAGCAAACAGCAGTGAGGGTCTTTACATAGAGCATGCGTGGGTCTCCGGGTAGCGAACAGAGCAGGAGGCTGGGCGGCCAGCAGAGGCTCTGCACGGGGGCACCTACCTCCGCACTCCCGGCCGCTCTAGCAGCCGCACTCCTGCGCGCTCGGGGCCTGGGAGCGGCGCGGCGACCGCAGCTGCCTCAGGGCGGCATCTCCGTACTGAATGCCGGAGCCCATTCTCTCGGGGTCCAGCTCACCTGAGGAACAAGCAAATGTTTTAAAACAAGGTTTTATGTTTCTGTGATCTCAAAATATATTAAGTTAAAAAAGAAGAAAAAAAAAGTGCAGAATGTGGTGTATATACACCACTGTTTTTACTAAAGAGGAAAAATATGCACATCTGTGTTTGCTTGCCTGGGCGTAAAGTAGCTCTGAAAGGTGCGTGAAGAACTGATAATAACGGCTGACCTCACGGAGGAGTTCTGCATGGCTGGGGGATGGGAGGGGGTAGCAGTGGAGGGTGACGCTTTTTTTACAGTTTGGAGTTATGTGAATGTATTATGTACACAAAGGTAAATTAATATAAAATTGAACTACAAGGGTATCATTTTCACTGACCAGATGGGTGAAATTCCACTCGAGTCTGGTGAGACCCCTGTGGGCAGGGCCCGAGTGCAGTGAGCAGGTGCATCCATCCCCAGTGGGCGGGGCACTGCTGCCGGCCAGCAGGGGGAACGTGAGGGCCTGTACGCATTTTCCGAATGCTTACGTTCTGTGACCCAGCAGTTCCACTTCCGGGAATGCAGTCTCCACACACACTCACTCGCGTGAAAGGATGTACACAGGGTCACTGCTGTAGCATTGTTTGTGAGAGCCAGATTCTGGCAACAACCCAAATGTCCAAAGTAGACTGACTCAATAAATTAAGTTTACCTGATTCGATTTTGTTAAGTATTTTTCTTGCACACTGTACAAAGGCCTCTTCTACATTTTCTCCCGTTAGTGCACTTGTTTCCAAAAACATCAGTTCTAAAATCGATATCAAACACAGTACAGAGCCACATTTAGAAGCCAATCATAATTATTCAATTACCAACAGCCTGTTTTGTATTCTCCTAGAGTAGCAGGTGAAATGTCATTTATTACTTAAAATCGTGTATTTTTGTATTATCGAGTATTATTTAAAATCGTGTATAAATATAAAATCAATAAATACATACACATATACATATATATTTGCATCCTTGCCCAGAGGACATTTTCTCATTGCTTTTAGAGAGAGAGGAAGGGAAGAGAGAAACACTGATATGAGAGAGAAGCATCAGTGCTTGCCTCCCGTATGTGCCCAGACTGGGGAATCGAACCTGCAGCCTCTCAGGTACGGGATGACTTTCCAATAAACTGAGCCATGCCAGCTGAGGCTGTCACTACGTGTTTTTAAATGCTATCAGAAGCCTAGCCTTCTCTGGAAAGTACTAGTTTCTTGGACCAGCACTCACATCTGTGGGAGAGACAGAATGAGCACCAACTCCTGGGAGGATGCAGGCCGGCTGAAACGGCCCAGCTCCCCACCCAAGAAGTAACGACTTCCTTCTCCCATCAGCTGCTTGGCACCCCAAATATAATGTACAAGTGTCTACATTTTGGGGGGCTGTGCTGCAGTCTGTCATTCTGACCCTGAAGAGATCTCAGAGGAATCAACGCTGTTCTTACCCCCGGGGCAGCTGCAGCCCGGCAGCGAGGCCGGCTCCCCGCGCCCTGGGAGGCGAGCCTCCGCCTCGGGCCCTGGTCCCCTCACTGGGAGAGCTGCGGTGCCTGTCCGTGACCCCTGAGCTCCTTCTGAGCCGCCACAGTCTCAGTTTCTGCATTTTTTTTAAAAGATTTTATTTATTTTTGGAGAGGGAAGGGAAGGAGATAGGGAGAGAGAGAAACATCAATGTGCGGTTGCTGGGGGCTGTGGCCTGCAACCCAGGCATGTGCCCTGACTGGAATCGAACCTGCGACACTTTGGTTCGCAGCCTGTGCTCAATCCACTGAGCTATGCCAGCCAGAGGAACTCAGTTTCTGCATTTCTAAGTGGCTTCTTGACACACGCACGAGGGCTCCTGTGTCCCCCTCATGTCCACCTTCCCAGCAGAAAGCCGGTCAGTGTGTCAGAGTACAGTGTGGTCGTCCTAGAGTCGAACTGAAAACGGGTATCAGGACATTTTAATTTGTGGTCGGTTCTAGAAATTAAAGTTCTTTAGAATACCTGAATTCCTATCATTCTGTTACCTAGAACCAACCGCTAATTTCATGTGCAAATCTTGTGTGTTCTACCTGGAATTCAGAGAGGTCTCAAAAGCATCTCTAACCAAATGACTTAAATTTAATGGGACCAAGATAAAGCCACTGAGCCCAATATTTCTCCTACTACTTCTTCCTATTTAGATCTAGTATTTCACTATCTTACTTTCAAACTACGTTAAAAAGATGACATCATCTGATGAGAGCCTTTAAGAATTTTGTTCTCAATTTCACTTTAAACCAAGACCTGACACATTCAAAGATCCCGGACTGAAAAGTCATTACGGAATAATAGCATATTTGTTCTTATCATCGTAGTAACTTACACAGGCAGAATGCAGTACTGTGAAAATATGCTAAGTCAGTCTCAATTCATAGTAAGCAACTGGAAGTCCTACGTTTCCTAAATATAGTTTAATCTCAAAACCCCAGTAGCTCTTCTAAGCTGAAAGCCATGTTGTCACCCCCAAATCTGCCATTCAAAGAGCACTAACAGGTCAAAGGTCACTTGCCGTTTTCTTGAGCGAATCTGGAGGCTTCTAAGAAAGTGACCTCGCGATCCGCGTCCAGGTCCTTCTTGTTCCCGCAGAGGATGATGACGATGTTCTGGCTTGCTAGCATTCTGGCATCTGTTAACCAATTAGTAAGCGCATTGTAGGTTTCGCGGCTGCGTAACACAAGATTGTGAAAATAATACATGTATTTTATAAAACCAGCAACTCTTTCCGGTCACTCACACCATTCGCACTGCTTTGAAACATGCTGGGGCAATGCCAGCACCCTTCACGGCGACTCAGGCAGCCCGAACGACCCCAGTATACACCGTGCCCCCCAGGGTTTGCTCTGGTCTGTTTCCAGAAAAACAAGACAGCAAATCAGATGTTCTGTTGTTTTCTGTTTGCCCAGTCAAGGTGCAAAAGGAAACAAGGGTCCTTCATTAAATTTACAAAGATTTATTGAGCTCCCAGAATGTGAGACACAAGATCTAATTGTTGCCATAGAGCAATCAATCCGTGCAACATGCTGCTCCTTTGCTTCGTAGGAATTTATCACACCGATTCTTTATAAGGCCTCTGTGACACAGACTCCGAGGCCCGGAGAGACCAATTAAGTTATCCAAAGTCACCGGGCAGCCAGTGGCGCAGTCAGGACGTGACCAGGCCTTTTCTGAGCCCAGGACCAACTCTCAGACCTGCTGTTTCCAGCCCTCACACAGCCAAGGACAGACACCCCCTGCTGGCGCTTTGACAGCCTACTGACCACACCGCAGCCAGCGGAGCCCTTCAGCACTGGTAAGTGGGGCCGGTCTGGGCCGGGCACCTCATTCCCACACAGGCTGTGTGTCACAGAAGCCGGGGAATGCCCTCTAGTGGGACAAGTTCCTGCCCAGAAAGAGCCCTTGGGGAACCGTCTAGGTGACAGGTTTCTAAGGCCCTGCAGCTAACACCGAGGCTGACATTGTCCGATGGGACCTTTGCCAGGACTGGCATGTTCAGTAACTTGCACGGATGCAGCTCCTGAGCACCTGAATCGGCGCGGGCGGACGAGACCAAGGAACTGCCTTTTTACTGTCATTTAACTGCAACACGTGGGTGGTGGGTGATGGCTACACGGAGGGCAGTGCCGACTTAAATCCTTACGAGTGCCAAGAGCTTTACACCAGCTGGCGTGCCTGCCCAGTACCGCACGAGCATCGCACGGTCACCACTGCCCATTCTGCAGACCGGGAAACTAGAGTCCAGGGAGCCGGGACACTGTGCCGGAGGACGTCACCCTGCCGGCAGCCCAGCACCGAGACATCAGGCCATCTGAGCCCATAGCCTGTGCCCTCCACCTCAGCCAATGTCAAGTATTTCCAGTAATTTACGGCACATGAAGCTTCACTTGGTGAACCTTAGGGAGAGTATCAAAGCATCTTGTTGAGAAACACAATGACGCTTATCTAGGTAAATGCTGATGGAGATACTTCTTCACATGGTACAGCTGTGGCAGAGGCTGGTTCAAGCCTGCAAGGCCCCAAGTGGAAGGGCTGAGGGGCTTCCCCGCTCCCGGGCGGCCTGCTGCACACACAGCACACACTGCGCGCAGATGCGCCTGGACCCGACGGGGGCAGCCTGGTGCCTCTCCCACTGCGGGTGGGGGGGGGGGGGGTCTGCATTACCTGGTGATGTCGTAGACGAGGAGAGCCCCTGCGGCGCCTCTGTAGTAACTCCGGGTCACAGACCTGAAAGAGTTTCACTGCGTTTACTCTCAGCTACTCAAGGCCCTTCCCTGCTGAGCACCATCTTCCGCACCAAAGCACCCATTTTTGCTTTGCGAACTGCAACACAGGAACAGGTGTTGCTTTAAAAGAGACACGACTCAGCCCTGGCTGGTGTGGCTCAGGGGACTGAGTGCCGGCCTGCAAACCGAAAGGATGGATGTTTCTCTTGCACACCAATGATTGTACTCTCCCTTTCTTCCCCTCTAAAATAAAGTGACCCAAAGACATGTAAACGTGTGTGAGGAGCTGCTTCTGTCTGAAATCACGTCACAGAAACGACAGGGAGGGGGGACGCTAGGCCAGGACAAGTGTGTCCTCTAGAAGAGAATGAAGCTCCTCTGCAGACCTCAAGGGTCCTCTGAGAACGCACAGGGAGGGCGAGGCTTCCAAAGGCGTGAAGGGAGCCACCACGGACCCAAGGTGGCACTGAGCACTGAGCAGTCCCACCCTGCTTCCTCTGGGGGTTCTGATCACCCCTGTTCTCCCACACAGTGGCCCGGGCAAAGGGCACAGGAGGCCCTTGGGTGGGGATCACGAATCCAGAATCCAGAGCCCCGTGCCCCGTGCTCACCCCTCCGCCCTCTCTCACCGATCGCAGCCAAGCCCCGCGGTGCGTCTCGTCGGTCACGCTCTCGAGGACGGCTCTCTTTGCTGACACACTTTCTCCCCTGCATTATCCGTCTCCCTCGGGTTTGGTTTTTCCCAGTAACATCATAAAATCTGCACTGGGGTCTTCCATCTTAAAAGACAACAGATGCCACCCAGTTCTTTCAGCCACCAGCCCATGGCTCTTCCGTGCGCAGGTTTCTCAGGAGCCGACTTCGCCTGTGGCCTCCTCCCCTTCGCCTCCCACCTGGCACCCATCTCCGCCCCTCAACTGGAACAGCGGGTGGAGGTCCCCGATCCTGGCGTGTCTGGCCCCAGGGGCATTCTCGGTCTTCCTCCCTTGTGTCACTCTGTGCTCGGGGACGCCTTCCTGGCCCGGCTCCTGAAGCTGCATCTCCCGCCTTCCTCCTCTCTCCAGCTGTGGCTTCTCCAACTCCAGAGCACCCCCACTCTGCCCTGGGTGCACCCCAGTCCCGGGTCCTCGGTTTTCTCTTCTATGAATGCTCTTGATTCAGATTTGACTTTCAGCTCAGACTACTTCTGGAAGCTCCAGCTGTTGCCCCAGCATCTCCATGTGACTGCCCGGGGAACATGTCACACTTAACGTTTGCAAGACAGACTCTGGTTCCCGCCCTCCAGGCCCTTCTTGGCGGGAGGGGGCAAAGCAGGTATTTAACCTGCCGGAAATCTCTTTATCCTTGATTCTTCTTTTCACTCATCTCCACACTGGACCTGCTGGCCGGGCCCTGTCTGGCCACATCCCACACTGTGTGTGTCTTCCCAGCACCGTCCCGATCCAACCGCCCGATCTCGGCTGGACCTCTGCAGCTGCCTAGGGCTCATGTCCCCACCGCCACTTGTGTCCCTCACTCCATCCCCCAGAGCAGCGACTCCTCGTCAAGGCCTATGCAGCCCACGGTACTTGGGGGCCGGATTCGAGTCTGATCACCAGCCTCAGCCCTCACTGCCCACACACCGGGCCCCATGCATCCCTTCCACTCAGCGGGTCCTGCACTGCATCCTGTAGAATGAACTGGTAACAGCAAACACAGTGCTCTCCTAAGTTCTGTGGGTTGTTCCAATGAATTACCAAAGGCTTATGGGGGGAGGTATGGAAACCCCTGACTCTGTAGTTTGCTGGGCAGAAGTGAGGGTGGCCTGGGCACCCCGTTTGTGACTGGGGCCCATTAGTGGGGGCACTCTTGTAGGACTGAGCCCTTAATCTGGGGGTGCTGAAGCTGACTCCAGGTAGTGCCACAACCGAACTGAATTGCCAGTTGGAGAGTTTGGATAAACCCCACGTTTGGTGACAGAAAACAGACACCTTGGAAATGCACAATGCCTGCACTGGTGGGGGGTGGGGGGGGAGGAACCGCTGAACTTACAGGAAAACTCAGCACTGCTCATGATTACGTTACATGTTGAAAAGGCAGCCATTTTTAGATTTGCTTTTTTAGCTTTACCTCCATGGGCAGGCGTGTGGGGGAAGCCCCCTTCCCCCCATCATCAGGTCGCTACCACAGGGGGCACGGGCTGTGTCAGAGAGGGCAGCGAGGGCAGCTGGCCGGGATGGGAGTGGGGGTTGTTGGCTCTTCCCTCTGGAGCAGGAGGTGGGGGAGGGGCCTCGTTTCCACGCACACTAAGAGGCACCTCCTCTCTCCACTTCAGCTTCAGCGGGCATCTGGTTTGTAGAAAGAGGCATCTATCTCAGAGTTCTCCTCAAGAGACATCACATTAACATCTGTTTCTTAATAATTTATTTTAAAATGTATTTTACAACACTGTATTTTGACATATGGCTTCTTATATAAATTTCTCAAGTATATAAATTTAAGCTTTAAGGTTACTTTTTTGAGGTATTAAGTTTTTCCCCCAAAAGTTATTTAAGTCCAGGTAATACAGGTACAGAGTTTTAAAGTAAAATATTGCCAACAGGCTGGACATGAAACACCACTGGCTGTCTCCTGCCTGTTGATTCCTGCCCCCTACCGCCCCAAGGTGAGCACTCTCCTTCAGAATTCGATTTTTTCTTGGATTAATGACTCAATCATGTTGGACACCCACGTGCTAGGCACTACTCTCGGCTCTGGAGAAACAAATCCAAAATACAAAAAAATCCTTACTTTGCAGAACCTGATAGTTTCATTTTTCTAGTATGTGTTTGGTATTTCTAAAAATGCTTATCAATGATTTGAATTATTAATTTTAGAGCTTGTCACTTTCCTGCTTTGATGAAGGATCTTTAGCTCACCTGTGCCCCCGCCCACTCTGCTGGCTGGCAGCGCCATCTCAGATGTCTCCGAGTGACACTTTCCATTCTTTTTTTTTTTTTTTAAGATTTTATTTATTTATTTTTAGAGAAGGGAAGGAGGGCGGGATATACATATATATCTATATATCTATCTATATATATCTATATCTGTATATCCCCTCTCTATCTATATCTATCTATATATATATATCAATGTGCAGTTGCTGGGGGCCGTGGCCTGCAACCCAGGCATGTGCCCTGAATGGGAATCGAACCTGCGATGCTTTGGTTTGCAGCCTGCGCTCAATCCACGGAGCTACGCCAGCCAGGGCACACTTCCCGTTCTTGCCCAGGACCGCCCCTACCGGCTTGACTGTATCTGGGTCAAGTATAAGCTTCTGCTTGACTCTTTCTGGGTCAAGTATAAGCTCCTGTAGTTTCTAAGATAACCTCCATCTGCTTCCTTGCATATCCAAAGGCATTCTGATTTTACCTTTGCATCTAATTGGCGGTTTGGTTACATTTCGAATTTTAGGTTGGAAAAGAGTTTTTCGTGCTGAGTGTTGAAGGCAACGCTTCAGTATCTTCTAGTTTCCAAATGACGCTGGTGAATGGGCCGTGCGATTCCCATTTCCAATCCTTGACGTGCGACTGTTTTTCTTCTTGGAATCTCTGTTTCTTCACTCCATCCCTTGCACTCTGAAATTTCACATGACCTGCCCTTGTCTGGACACTTTTCCCACTCACTTATTTGTATTTGGCATAGGGCAGGCGAGTATGTCTGGAGTCGTAATCCTTCAATGGAAAACTTTCGTTGATTGTTTCCTCTGCCCCTGTCTTCGGGAACTCCTAGTAGCCAGGCACTGGAATTCCTGAATTAATTCTGCGTGGTTTTTTTTTTTTATGTTGTCTCTCCCCTTTCATCTCAAATTTCTTGTTTAACTTCCTGGAAGATCACTACTCTATTTAACATTATTTTAATTGCTCTTTTAAAAATATACCTTTGTTCCCATTACTTGAATGTAATCTCTGCTCTTATTTCTGAGGATACTGTAGTTTGTGTTTTTTTCCTGTCCCCTGAAAGTTACTATTTTCTTTCCTTTGGGCTCTTGTATTTTAGAAACGTTCTCTGAACGCCTGGTGAGCCTTGGCACCTTTGTACTCGAGAGCGAGGAATGGAAAGTGCCCCACGAGCAGCACTTCAAGCGTTCGGTGAGACGGCCCCGCAAGATGGACGGACAGAGACTGGGCTGGTTTATTGGGGAAACGGAAACGTTAGCATCCTAAGGCCTTCCTTCTGCGGCTCCTGTTTTTCTGTGGAGAAGACTCGTTTCTCCTTCCTGAAACATATGCTCCTGGCTCCCAGCAACGAGGGAAGCAGTGGGGGAAGAGGGTGAGGGTCCCAGACCTTCAATTCATCTCCCTCCTTCCAGCCTTTGCCTAACCCCGGCCCTCCCTCCGCGGTGCCTTCTGACCTGGAGCCCAGTCCCTGCTTCAGCTCAGAGACCGAACCTCTCACTGTGCACACGCCGCAAACACTCAGCCCTCCCTCCTGCAGAGCCCAAAGCTCCCGGCCCGGCCTTTTCCTCCCGGGTCCACCCGGAAGACACGGCCTTCCCCCACGACCAGTGCTCTCACGTGCAGCTCCCTCTGCTTCAGACAGTCACCACACTGTCCACTTCTTATCTTGAACCTTTTTTTCTGAAATGTTTTAATCACAACTAAGCATTCTCCTTTTTTCATTAAAATATTCTGATCTTAGTTGATACCATCTTAGTTATTTTACCATCATTTCGGTGGGACTTTGGGGGTGAGAAGACATAAAAGTCGAGTTGAATCCACAGGTTCCCCCCCATTTATTTATTTATTTATTTATTTTATTTTAATCATTGTTCAAGTAGTTTTCTCCCTTTTACTCCCATTCCAGCCCACCCATCCAACCCTCCCCACTTCCCCCCCATTACCACCCTCCCCCTAGTTTTTGTCCATGTGTCCTTTAAATTTGTTCCTGTAAACCCTACCCATTGTCCCCTGAAATTCCCTCTTCTCTCCCCTGTGATCACTGTCAGCCTGTCCTCTATTTCAGTGTCTTTGGTTATATTTCGCTTGTCTCTTTGTTTTGTTGATTAGGTTCCTGTTAAAGGTGAGATCATATGGTATTTGTCTTTCACTGCCTGGCTTGTTTCGCTTAGCATAATGCTTTCCAGCTCCATCCAAGCTGTTGCAAAGGGTTGGAGCTCCTTCTTTCTTTCTGCTGCATAGAAGTTCATTGTGTAAATGTACCATAGTTTTTTGATCCATTCGTTTACTGATGGGCACTTAGGTTGCTTCCAGCACTTAGCTATTGTAAGTTGTGCTGCTATGAACATTGGGGTGCAAAGGTTCTTCTGTATTGGTGTTTTAGTATTCTTAGGATAGAGCCCCAGCAGTGGAATTGCAGGGTCAAAAGGCAGATCCATTTTTCATTTTCTGAGGAAGTTCCATACTTTCCATAGTGGTTGCACCAGTCTGCAGTCCCACCAAGAGTGCACTAGGGTCCCCTTTTCTCCACAACCTCCCCAACACTTACTGTTTGTTGCTTTGTTTATGATGGCCATTCTGACCACTGTGAAGTGGTATATCATTGTGGTTTTAATTTGCATCTCTCTGATAGCTAGTGATATTGAACACTGTTTCATGTGTTTTTGGCTCTTCTGTATGTCCTCCTTGGAGAAGTGTCTGTTCAAGTCCTTTGCCCATTTTTTAATTGGGTTGTCTTCTTAGAGTGGAGTCATGTAAGTTCTTTATATATTTTGGAGATTAAACCCGTCTGAGGTATCATTGGCAAATTTGTTTTCCCATACAGTTGGTTCTCTTTTTATTTTGATACTGTTTTCTTTAGCCGTGCAGAAGCTTTTTATTTTGATGAGGTCCCATTTGTTAATTCTTTATGTCCCTTGCTCTAGGGGACATGTCAGTAAATCCACAGGTTTAACCAGTGCTTCCAGAAGAATGATAGTGACTGAAAATGGTTACACTACTTTTGAAGCAAACAATTATTGAGCATTTAGAATACAGCATGAACCTGACTCAAGTCAATTAATTAGTGTATAATTAAGTGAAATGCTTGCAGTGCGAGTTAATTTTATTTAACTGATTTCTGAAATGTGACAGTCTGTTCTGTTCCGACTGTGTGCGTGTCCCAGCAGCCCACCCGAAACATCGCACTGCCTCTGCTCCAGCAGCCACAGCACACGGAACACGGAGCCGCATCTGCGGTGACCCGGGGCCACCGCCGGGAGCACCAGTCACGGCCGAGAGAATACTGTGTACGTCGACCATAAGAACACAGTCTATTAATGTAAAAAACAAAATCTCTTTAGACATTTTTGAAAAATTTCTTTAAAAAGTGAAATATGGAGAAACACTGTGTTATCTCATGGCCCTGTATCTCTGAGCACGCTGCAGAACGTGCAGTGCCGCATCCGAGCGGCCTCCCTAGCTCCACGGACAGATTAGCCCCGAAATTCGGACGCACTCACTTGGGACAGACTCGAGGGGGCTCTCTGGCCAACTGATGCTCTGGGGAGAGAAACTGACTTTCAGCTCGTCTTAAAGCTTCCGGAGGTGAAGTTTCTAACATTTGTGGGAGGGGCTGGAGGATGGTACATATATTAAGACAACATTAATTGATTATTTCAAATGCAGTTTTTCGAATATTTTTAATAAGTTATAAGTTAATAATAAGAAAGATCTACCTGAATCGTTCTTGGCCTGCTGTGTCCCATATCTGTAACTTCACGTATTTGCCACCAACATTTATAATCTTTGAACCGAACTCTACTCCTATGGTATGATTTGAGTCATCTTTGACTGAAAAAGAAAAAGAACAAGACATTTAATGTAAGGACCGTAAGGAAACAGGCTGACTGACTTAAACAAGCAACACTCAAGTCCAGGGTTAAATCTGTGGGCGGTGTCGTTCGCTTTAGCCACTTGTTTCTCTGGTGGGCAGCGGGCAAGCGGTCACCGTCTTACATAAGACGCGCACAGCCCCTGTTCTCAGAGACAATAAAGCTTTTTCTCAAAACCCCTGAAACAAACCCCGCACGGCAGAGCCTGGGCTCAGAGCTGGTCAGGAGCTGGTCACGAGCTGGTCACTACAGACGAGAGAGCCAGGGGCCCTGTCCCCTGTGGTGGTGCTCCAAACGCCACCAGGGACAGATCTGCAACTCCGTCACTGATAAGGAATGAAGAGTGTCAACTCCTTGAATGGAGAAACACTAAAGAAATACAAGGGAACCAAAAGCGCTCAAAAGAAACCTGGAGACCAGAGATCAAGAGGAAAAGATACGAGTAAACAGAACAAAACTCAAACGTCTAAAACTCAACCCAAGGCACACTGTAGCTGTGGAGGAGACAGGAACTTGAGTGTTGCGTGGCGATAGCTCGGAAGGGGTTGGTTTGCTGGAGAAACCCACACCATCGGTGTGGACGGGCAGGGAGGCGGGCAGCCCCGGCTGGCGAGCCCAGCCGCAGGGAGCTGTCTGCAGAGGACGATCTGCGATGACCAGAGGACAAGCTAAAAGCTCGAAGCCTGCACAGCCTCCCCTCCACCCCAGCCTACCTCCCCCACTGTGAGACTCACGTCACGGCCCGGGAACCAGGGATGCTGTCTGCCCAGTGGGCTCCCTGTTTCCTGGGGGCATGGGGGATAAAAGGTTAATGCCGACCTCCCCAGCCGGCCCCAGGCCCGGCAGTGCAGAGCTAGCTGGGGTGGACGCTGTGCTAGACTGAAGCCGCCAGGCAAGGCTGAGCCAGAGGGGCCTCTGAGAAGACGCGCATGAGACCATGATGACCCTTTCCGCCACTTACATTTCTTTTCAATGAACTGGTGAAGCAGGCACGACTTGCCGGTTCCTGCATTTCCAATAACCAAGAACTTGAACAAAAAATCTGAAAAACAAGAGAGACTGTGAAAAATAACTTTAAAGCAGGTGCTATACACTTATTCTTAGACTACAATCATGAAGTTTAATGAAATCTTAGCTGTTAATTGAACAAAATGAGGTAACAATACTTTGTGAAAACGACAAGGAACATGGTGACTTATTGTCTCATATTTTTGGTACTTGGCTTACACCGTAGTTCAGAGGTTTTTAAACTGTGCTTTTGGGACAATTTCCTTTGTTGCTGGAAGCCTGAAAACTATTCTTGTAATAAATAAAATCTGTTCCTTTGCTAGCCACTGTTCAAAGAAATATGAACATGCATGACAAGGAAAACACCCGAGAAATTTCAAATGTTTTCTATACAAAAGAAAAACCCTGGTAGACGTTTGGGCTTTGAGAAGTCCATTCCCTTCTTCTCCTTTTTTTAAACTTTTCAGTTCCATTGATAAAGAAACCACAAAAGAGAAACACAAAAGAGAAAAAGTCCGTGAAAAGCAGCGCTGGCTCCTCGGAGAGATCAGTGAGGCTGACAGACCAAGCGCGGGTGTGCCGCGCTCAGGGGTCTGGCCTGAGCGGAGAGCGGAGAATGGGGACCTGCTTGTGACAGGCCCTGCACTGCACACATTTGATCTGGGCGGCACTGGACAGCTGGTGGGAGGGGAAGCCCCGCACCGCAGGGGACCGCCCTGACCAGGTGCCCAGAAGGGGAACAGGGCATCAGAGGGACTTAGGTGTCTGGGTGGCGTCGCTCAGCAGTCTGGTGGGCGGCAGCAGCTTGAGGTCTTGTCTCAGCAGAGGGAGCAGATGGCGAAGGCAGTTTCACAGGGTGTGCGGAGCAGGCCCTCTCTAGACGGCTAAAACGCGCCTGTTTGGGCGGTGCTCAACCCCTGAGCGGGTGAGAACAGGAGGTTGGTGCCGGCAGCTCTGCACCAATCAATGTCCCACCTTGCCGTGAAGAAGAGAACAGCGTGGGCGCCAACACGCAGGGGCCATCCGTCACCCCCTTGTGCACGAGGACTGACACGGAACCAGGGCAGAGGCGCCGACAGCCAGTGCCGGGGTGAAACAGGCACATCGCCACGTCGGGAGGGTGACAGAGAACAACACGAACAACTCGACTCACAAAACCTCACGATCCATGAAAGGGGCCGACCCTTCGAAGACAGAGCGCACGACGACTCACCCAACATCAAACAGATAATTACAGAGCCCTAGATCTATAAAGAAAATTGAATTTGTAATTTTAAAACAAGAAGGGTTTCACTAGAGAGTCCTCCCAAACATGAAGAAGACTCAACAGCAATCTACTCAACCTCTCTGAGAAAGAAGGAGGGAAAACTTTCCCAGGATATCTTATAAAGCTGTTTTTACCTTGATACCCAAACTGGAATAAGACAGTAGTAGAACAAAACAAACTACAGAATAATATCCCTTATGAATATTTAATAAAATACTAGCAAACTGAATTCAGTAATATATATATAATATAAAAATTATACACTATGACCAAATGGACTTTATTTCAGGGATGAAAGTCTAAAATATTTGAAAATCAATCAATATAATTACACTATAAATAGGTGAAAAGAAAAAAAATCACACGATCATATCAACTAATGCAGAGAAAGCATTTCACAAAAACCAACACTCACTCATGATAAAGACCCTCAGAAACGAGGACAGAGGAGAACCCCCTCAACTCGAGAAAGGGCGCTGAAAAAGTCTACAGCTGATCGTGTCGGTGAGAGACTGCTCTGCCCCCCCACCCCCCCACCAGGGAGGGAAGTGAGGAGGCGGCCCCCACCACTTCCAGTCAGTACCCACAGGGGGGTCTAGCCAGTGCAACCAGGTGTGAAAAAGAAACAAAGGCACACAGATCAAAAAGGGAGAAATAAAATTCTTCCTACTACCAGATATGACTGTCTACATAGAAAATCCAAGGAATCTAAAAAAAAAAGCCCCCCTACAACCAATACATGAGTTCAACAAGGCCAAGATAAACATGTAAAGGACTCGACATTAAAAACTACAAAATACCGATGAGACAAAAGGGAACCTAAGCAAATGAAGAGACATATTGTGTGCACCGGCTTAGAAGGCCAGACTTAGTAAAGATGTCAGTTCTCCCCAAATTGATACATATGTTTAATAAAGTCCCTATTAGAATGCTAGTGATGCTTTTTGGTAGATACAGACGAGATTATTCTAAAAGTTAAATGGAAAGACATGGGAACTAGAATAACTAAAACAATTTTGAAAAATAAGAGTAAAGTGGAAGGAGTCACTTTACTTGATTTAAATGCAGCGACAGTAATCACAACTCTGTGGGATTACTGGGAGGGAGAGAGACACACAGATCAGTGGAACGGAATAGAGCACTAACAGAATGGACAGACACTAATCTGTCCAATCAATTTCGAAAGTGCAAAAACTATTTAATGGGAGAAATTTAGCTTTTTAGCAAATGGCGCTGAAGCAAGCGATCATCCATAATAGGGGAAAAAGACCTATGACCTAAGTCTCATTTCTTAAGAAAAATTAATTCAAAATAAATCACTGACTTAAAGATAAAACAACACTTTAAAACTTTTAGGAAAAATATGAAAGCTTCAGAAACTATGGCTAATCAAAGAGTTCTTAGATTTCACACACACAAACACCGCTCCCCCATCCAGAAGAGGAAAAACTGATAAAATGGTCTTCATCAAAATCAAAAACCTCTGCACTGTAGAAAACTTTGTTAAGACAATGAAAAGACAAACTGCAGATGGGAAAATGATCTGCAAGACACATAACCAACAAAGGACTAGTAGCATATACAATATATACATTAAAAAAAACCCCTCAAACCTGGCTGGTGTAGCTCAGTGGATTGAGCGCGGGCTGAGAACCAAAGTGTCGCAGGTTCGACTCCCAGTCAGCGTACATGCCTGGGTTGCAGGCCAAGGCCCCCAGCAACCGCACATTGATGTGTCTCTCTCTCTCTCTCTCCCTCACCCCCCATCACCCTTCCCTCTCTAAAAATAAATAAATCTTAAAAAAAAACCCCTCAAAAGTCCACTGTAAAAAGAAAATCAAACAATTTTGGACATAAGACATGAAGAGACATTTCACCAAAAAGGATATACAAATGGCAAATAAGCACATGAACGTATTTTCAACATCCTTAGACAATAATTAGGGAAATGCAAATTAAAGCCATAATGAGGTGCCACCACACCTATCGGCATGGCCACCACAGAGAACAGGGCCACCCCAGATGCCGGTGAGGACGCGCAGAGCCGGGACCGCTCACCCTCTGCTGGGGGGGATGCGACATGGCAGAGCCACTCTGGACAGCCGTCCAGAGGCTTCTTAAAAAACGAAACGTGCAACTCCCAGCCACTGCACCCCAGGCATCTGTCCCAGGAAACTGAAGACTTGGGTTTACAGGAAACCCTGTACTCGAATGTTTACAGCAGCTGCACTGGTAAAAGCCCAAACACTGGAAACGGCGCAGATGTTCTTCAGCAGGTGAATGGTTAACCTAGGAATACCACTCAGCAGGAAAAGGGAACAGACTGCTGACATGGGCCCCGACCTGGCTGAGTCCCCGGACAAGGGTGCTGAGGGGAAAAGTCAGTCCCCAAAGACTACACCCGGCCTGATCCCATTTATGCGACGCTCTCACAGTGACGACACGGCAGGGGTGAGGAGCAGGTCAGTGGTTGCTGGAAGCTGAGGAGGGGCGGGGGCGGGGAGGAAGAGTGTGCGCCGGGGACGGGACCCGGGGACAGAACATGGGGACGGAGAGGTGCTGTGTCTGCAGCTGTGCGGACGTCGGGGTCCTGCAGGTGAGACCCTATGCGGGTTTCGTGGATGCCACCGTTGGGGAGAACAGGGCACAGGGGACATGAGAGCTCTTTTTTTTTTCCTGAAAACTGATGGTGAATCTATTCCACAATTAAAAGTTTTCTAAAAAATAAAGTAGGTAATATCATCAGGTAACAACCCCACATTTACGACGCATGGTCCTAAACTGAAGGAAGCACCCACAGGTGTGCCCCAGGACGGAAACGGTGCCCAGGAAGGAAGGGGCGTCAGCTAAGAAGGCCAGCCTCTCTCGTCAGGAGACGCGCGTGTTCGGTCAACGCGCACCGAGACCAAGCACCCAGCGTCGCGGGGAGCCCCAGTGAACACACGGGGACCTGGGGACCTGGACTTCACCCGCCTCTCGCCCCTGAGCTCCGGAGGGGCGGGGCCCCGTGCGGTCCAGGACAGAACTGGGGGCCGGGGGAGCGGCCTGGTGCTCTGCCCTCGGTGCTCCAGGTCTGCTGGCCTCTCACAACAGCCGGCCTCTCACACCCGCGCCCACGGGCCCCACATCCACCTGCACTGGTTTTACCAACTGATCCTGTTTTCATCGCCTGGGGGATTTTCTTTCTTCCTTCTTTGCTTGAAGTCGAATGACACACAAATTGCACATGCAAATGTTTTAAATGTCGGGTGTACTGTGCTTGACAGCTACAAAAAGGCCTGACTTTTTACAAAGTAATTAACAAAGGAAAATGCCCAGTTAGGTTGTATAACTAACTTAAACTAGTTAAATAATCATGTCCACTTTAATCAGATTTGATGGTGTTTTATTACACTGAGTGTGAATTTGTGGGCTCAGAATCACAAAGAAATGTTTTGCATCCAATTTCTGATAATGACACTCAGCTGACGAGGGTTTCATCAGCATGAATTAAGCTTGAGGTAGGGAAAAGATCACAACCCAAAAGGGGAAATCTGAAATGGGTATACGCTACTAATGTGCTTTCAATTTTTCATGAGAAAAATGAGCTAATAGGGACAGTATCAAATAATCAGAAATCAGTCTTGAGCAAATGTCAGCCGTTCAGGAAGACAAACACTGGTCAGGAGCGGAAAGACTCCAACAGGAAGCAGTGAACGAAGCCAAAGGACGAACTCCAGGAGCAGCCTCCCTTGGAAATCCCGGCCCGTTTCTACACTCCTCTCCGCAACCTCTCCTTTCCCTGAGCGGAGCAGACGGAAAGCACGAAGCAGGACCGGAGCTACAACCGCAAGGACACCAACGGCCCCTCCGACAGCAGGAAGCCTGCCAGCAAGGGACAGCAGGGCACAGCGTGTTTGTTCAACAGCTGACAGTCCACCCTGACCTTGGGGCCTCAAGCAAACGAAGACACTGTGAGTAGACAAGATGACCCTGGCCCTCCCACTCGCTCCCGTAGGGAGCAGTTTTGCTTTTAGGTTTCCAAAGGTCAGAAAGGAAGCACAGGGGGCCGGCCCTGCCTGCGGGAGGGAGACGGCCTCCCTGGCTTCTGGCTCAGGGAACCCGCTGGTGGGTCCCGTCAGCCCCTGGGAGAAGGAGCGCAAGCCTCTAAGGAGGAGTCCATCTTGTGGCGAGATAAGGAGCGCAGATCCGGAGAGATTACACTTACAACACCCAGGAGCCAGCAGGGCGGAGACGGGGGCGGGGCAGTCCCTGCAAGGGCTGACCGAGGAGGGAAGCCACGTAGGATGACGGTGGTTGCCAAGTGCCCAGTGAGGGTCACCGCCCGCACCCCGGGTAAAGTCCCCCTCACTGGAGGCGGGGGCGCAGTCAGCCAGCTGAAGAGTCAGGGAAGCCGCCGCAGAGAAAAAGTACCGAAGACTGTCGCAGGAAGCCTGGCTGTGCCGGGAAGAGGAGGAGGGGAGTCCGGGAGGGTGCAGAGGGGGAAGTTGCTGGGAGAAAAAGACAGGGGTGGTGGGTGACAGGAGTCCCCGACCCCGAGGGCAGGGGTCCGGCTCCGACAGGGAGAGAGACCCCCTCTCCTCTGAGACAGGAGGGCAAGGGGACAGGATAAGCGGGGAGGTGAGTGAGTGCCCTGGCTGGAGAAGTGAGTTCCCCCAGGGCGGCATCCTCCTCCCTGTCCTGGGCTCACAGTGAGAGGAAGGGCTTGAGTGGAGGGTTAAAACTGCCGATGGACTCGGCACCCAGACGGAAGGGGAACCCCAAGCCTACCGCGATCTCCCCCTACAGAGAGCTGCATCCCTAGGGCGGCAGGTGAGGCAGATGGCTGGGAAGCTGGGCTTGGAATCTGCGAAGCACGTGCAGCTGAAGGACGAGGAAGAAGAGGCGGAAGGAGGGGGCGCGGGCATCGTATCCGGAGAGGGAGCAGCTCACTGCCTGAAAGGAAGGGGCGGGGTGGTGGGGACCCGGAGCCGGGAGCTCCGCGAGTGAAGCCTGGATGGGTGTGATCAGAAGGGGACCTGTGTCCAGTGCGCAGCCAGGGAAGTGAGTCCCTCCGTGGGGGCAGCAGACGTGGGAGAGGGTGCCGAGAGCTGAAGTCACAGACCTGGGACGCTCAGGGGCTGACGGACCCCTCTGTACGGGGGAGCAGTCACCCAGGGTCAGAGAGGAGTTGGGGTGGAGAGGAAGGCTAGGAGCCAGGTGACCTTGTGGAATCAGGAACGGCCCCAAGGTTATCCGATGACAGCAGTGAGGAGTTAGCAGAGCACAGGACATAGGATGACTGGTACTTCAGAAGCCTCCGAAATGCTGGTTAGGGGAAGGAAGGTGTGGGCAGCGGGGCAGCACGTGACCCGCGGAGGCAGGCGGAGGGAGAAGGGAGGGAGGGGGAAAGAGAGCAGGGCTAAGGGGGGCGCTGCCCGTCCATCCGCCGGGGTCTGCCTCGGAGGTCAGCACAGGGGATCGGAGCGTCTGTGGATTTAACATCTGCGGCCCAGGCTCTCCGGTGACAGCCCGGGGCCGGGCCAGGGCCTGCGGTTTTGCCCGAGTGCTCATTAGGACCCGTCCCACTGCGGCCTGCTGTGTGGGCCAAGGGCAGTCAGCAGGTGAGCGAGCAGGGCCGGCCAGCCCGCCAGCATCAAAGCCGCAAGTTCTTAGGTGCTTCTGCTTGATGTAATAATACGTTTTTAAAAGAAACTATTCTCCTAAAGTGGAAAACTGCCCAGAAAAGGAAGTCAGTGGCCAGTGCAGCAGCCAGAAGTGAAGAGACCTAATAAATTCAGTCACCCTTAGCCAGGAGTCGAGTTCTGGGAATTCTGAAGAGTAGAATGTTGACTCTGAGTTAGACGCAGGGAGGAGAAAACTCTGGGAAGAAATAAGGCCGAGTGCTTTACCGCAGGGTCTCAGAGAACGCTCCAGCGTAATGAAAGAGGTGTCTTTCAAGAAGACATGTCTTTCTGAACTGTGTTTTCGGAGCAAACCCCCAACGCCCCACCAGAACGTGCGACCCCCGAGGTGACGCGGATCTCTGAGGGCACCCCTCGAGAACCTTCACGGTCTCCGCATTAGTTTGGAAGGTACAAGCCTCGGTTCCCGCCCCATCCCCGATTTCAGGATCGACTGTGACTTATGTTAAACATCCAGGGTTTGCCTAGGACATGCCTTAGAGCAGTGAGATCCAGGAAGAACATTTAATCTGGGTCGGCACTCAGAGATTTTACGGAGGAGATTTCTGCAGGGGAAAGACAAGGGAAGGGAGAATCTGACTACCCTGGGGAACGTGAGGCCAGACAATCTTGAGCTCAGATTCCCGCCCCACCCCTCCTCGGCTCTGGGCCGGTGGGCAGAGCCCCTGACCGTTCAGCCTCCTCACGGGTGGGCCCCAGTGTCTACCCCCCACTGCCCGGGGGAGGCTCAGAGACAGTGGACGCAAAGGGCTCTGTGTGCTGTGTCCTGACTCCACCGCCCACCTAGAAGGAAGTCAGCGTTGCCACTCTGCCCAGACACGCCAATGGCTTTTCAATAAGGAAGGATTTCCTGGCCCAAGGATGGAAACAACGGCAGGTTAGTACCAGACAACCTTTGATCAGCACGTATCCGAGGACACTGACCCAAAGGCTCCTGTCACTCAACAGCTAGAAGTGACACTGTTCTTGGGAAAACATAACTCGGGAAAATTAACTTTATTACTAAGTAATATATAGAAGAGGGATTAAAAATGTGTCACTTATAACTTGTAGTTGTGAACATTTTTAAAGAACTTATTTATACAATAACAAAATATACTTCAATAGAAATTTTATCAATAGTTTTACCCATCATGTCTAGATTATGAAGGTCTCTATTGATTTTAACATTAAAAAGATAACCCAATACACGGACCTCATTCTTATAAAGTACGTGGCAGGTACAGCATCCTCGCTTACACCCATATTTGTGACAGAATTACTCAAAGTGCTGATGTAACAGAAGTGGGCAAAGCGTAACAGCCACCAAACGGCCAACTCGCATTTTCTTCCCAAGAGTATTACCGCAGTCCAAGTGAGTCTGAAGAGGAACCGTGACCGAAACACCAAATATCGTCAGCAGGTTCAAAAACACAGTAAAAACTAAGACCAAATGCAAGTGCAGAGTGTTTGTGAAACGATACGAGACGTTTCGATCTTTCTTGCCAGGAAGACAAGGGACCCTCATCTGCGTGCCCGACGTGAGGCCCACGCTCTTCCCACGACTGTGGGGGCGGGGGGGGGGGAGTGGGGAGCAGCATTTAAGCCCATCGTCTTCTTCAGGAAGATCAGGAACTGGGCCAGGCTGAAACTGAACGGCAACCTACGTGTGTTAGAGAGGCCAGCAGATGCTGTTGCAGTAGGTGCTGCCTGCCTAGCATCCATTCCCCAAGGAGCCAAAGTGACCTAGGCACACACGACCCCCAAGCTTGAGGACAGGGGCCTGATTATGTTAAGCCGGTAACGGTCACTCCTGGCTCCCTCCTCCTTGCCCGTGATTGGGCTGGAAAGCCAGGCTTGCACGGTCAGGGCAAGGTGTTACTGGTCCAGGGGCAGGCTCTTGCCCAGATGTGACCCAGTCAGATGGGTAGGGAGGACTTCTGTTTCACGAACGCAGGAAAGGGCTCTTTTCTGTGGATGGAAATGAGGAAGCACGCCCCCACGACAAAGAGTCGCCACCTAAAACTCCGAGGGCACGGGGCTCACCCTGCCAGGGGAGGGAGGGGAAGCATCTAGGTCCCTGCTGTCACAGCTGGGCTTCTGAACCAGCCGGCCCTGAAGCCTCGGCTACACTTATTTGAAAAAACACATTTTTATGTTACCTGGAGGATTTTCAGTTGGGTTTTCTGCCAACTGCGGTTGGAAGCATTCTACCTGATTAAATGACCAAAAGAGCTAAGGATCTCTTAGCTATTAAGCACACATTTTCTGTTAGGCATAATATTTGTTTTTGATCATACAGTCAATTAATCAGAAGGCTGTTAAGTAAGCACGGATTTCAAACCAGGGGAGTTCATTCAACAAATATTTACTTAACGACCAAATGGCACGCATTTCAAGGTCTGCTGACCACAGACTCACACCACCTGATACATCTGTCACCACAATAACATGTTGGCCCCTGGGGGCCCCAGGCTATGTTCTGGGCTCAGCACCTGTCCCCACCGTGGTGCGTGATGGACACGCCAAAGCCCAACTTTTCGGATCTTTTACCTCCATGGCCGACCAGCTCCCATTTGATCAACGTGTTCTCTCCCCAGGTATAAAACTATACCGAACCGGGCAGCAGCCACGCCCTGCAGCTCCGGAAAGCAAAGGACCTCCGCGTGCTCTGCTCCGATGCACTGGGGACCGGTTTCAGGTTTGCACTGTTTTCTTAAAGGATGCCTTATGTGACCTCTTTAATTCGGACACAGCTGTCTGTGAGAGAGGACCTCACTCGAGTTGCATTTCTGTTACAAGATGAAAAGCTGTCAGACTTCCACCATAAAGAAAAGGATCAAACTATGTCTTAGAGTGGGGTTTTCTATTTACCCTGGCCTTTTCTTCCATGTTCTGTAACTGAGAAGAAAATAAACCCCTCTCCAATGGGACAAATTGGGCTGTTTTGGCGTTTTGGGAAAGCTGTGGCCAGGAGCTACTCACAGCCAGACAGACAGAAAGCCACTAAGCAGTCCCCTGCTTTCAAAGAGCTTGCGATCTAGTCCGCAAAGACAGATCTGCTTTGTCACTGTCGAGCTGCCTGAACGCAAGGACAGGCCTGCAAGGCCCCCACGGGCGGTACACACGTGTGGCGTGACTCCGACGAGGGTTTCTGCGGCAACCAGGACAAACAGTGGACATGAGAGGCAGTATTAGAATGGAGGGCGCTATACATAATAGTATTTTTCATTATAACAAAGGAGAGAGAGGCTTAGTTTTTAAGTGCCCAATTTCTTTCCTGCATGATTACAAATTCATTTGAAAATGATAAACTTCCCTCTAAAACATATCCCTCCCCCTATCTAGACATTGTTAGCCGCTTTTTAAGATTTCTTAAATGCCAAAAGCACAACACAGAAGAGAAGTAGAAGAACGAAAGGACAAAGGTCACACAGAGTACTGTCACACATGAGTCCACTGTTCTAAGTAGCGTAGGGCTGCTCTTGGCTTTGCATCTCCAGGTGTCATAACCATCGCCATCAGGGACCTATTTGTATTGGCCAAATCTCTCGCCACACAAACGTATTTTTGGTCGGAAAGCGCTGAGGGGGATTCCAGAGGGAGAGAGTGTGCAGACAGTGTTAATCTGACTCGCGTGCTGCGCTGCAGTCTGCTATCTACAAGCCGGGGGTCGCCAGAGGATGGCCGGCCACCCCTAGAAGCTGGTAAGAGGCCAGGAAGGACCCTTCCCTAGAGTCTTCAGCGAGGACACCTTGACTTTGGACTTCCAGCCTCTAGAACTAGAAGACAATAAATTCCTCTTTCAAGCCATCTTCTGTTTCCCCACGTACTCACTCACCCACCGAAGAGAGGACGCTGGAGCCCTTTTCTTTTCTCTCGCGTGACGCCATCCGTCCCTTCAGTAACAATGCCCTGCACGTCACTTCAGCTCCAACCCAGAGTCATGGCTACAGAGGAGCACAAACCAAGTCTTCTTCGAACAAAGGGGCACAGTCCATTACCAAGAGCAGACCGGCAGGGGAAGCGGTGACATCCAGAGACAAGTGTTGCTAGATGCAGAGGGTTCAAAGGCTTTTCCTTCACACGGTTTCCACTGGCAAGTACTCTAACGGAGTTGTCGGGAATGGGGGAATAAATCTGTAACATCATGGGATAACTCACTCCCAGGCAGGGAGAGCGGGACGGAAATCCGAGAGAGGCGGGGAGGGACAGCAAGCAGGGGCCGGGGCCAGGAGAGGGGCAGCAGGTGTGACAGCTGCTCAGAAGGAAGAGCCCCCAGGACCCGGCTGCCCCTGGACATGCTGTGAAGGGAGAGGGCGTGTGGCGGATGCCCACTTGCCCGGCTGGATGTCGGCGCAGGGGACAGGACCACCCTCCGGGAGAGGAAGAAAGAAAAGAAAAGGCCTCTAACGTCCTCCCTTCGGTGGACGAGCACACGGGAAAAACAGACGATGGCTTGAAAGAGGAATGTACTGTCTTCCAGTTCTGGCGGCCAGAAGCCCGAAGCCAAGGTGTTGGTGGGGCCGTGTCCTCACTGAAGTCTCCAGGGAAGGGTCCTTCCCGGCCTCTTACTAGGTTCCAGGGGTGGCCGGCCATCCTCCGGTGAGCCCCGGCTTGTAGATAAATCACTCCAACCTCAGGCTCTCTCTTCACATCACGTTCTCTGTGCGTGTGTCTGTGACCAAGTTCTTCTCATTTTGCAGGAATATTATTCACGGAATCAGGGCCCACCTTCATCCAAAATGAGCTCATCGTCTGTAACCTCGTTACACCTGCAAAGACCCTGTTTCCAAGGAAGGCCACAGTCACAGGTACCTGGGGTTAGGGTCTGGACTTATCTTTGGGCGGACAGAATTCAACCCACAACAGCCTATAATTTATATATATAAACATTATATATATATAATATATTTATAAATCTCAATAATTCTCAAGATTATGTGGTAAATACTATATTTAAAAAATAAAGCACAAAGTAAAAAAAATATTAAGAGTATATTGCAGTACTCATTAGAATAGGACCAATAATTTATGTTCTTGTTTCATAAAGTATTTTCATTGTAGAAGGCATGAACTCCAATATACACGGTCTGTCACAAATAATGCCCCTAATAAATGTATATAAACTTAATAACTGTTTAATAAATTAAAAAAAAACATGTACAATATTATTTATGACATTTTTGGTGAAATGTTCAAATTGGTACCCATCCTCTGCAAGACAGGCACGCACCCTGCCAACCACACTCAATGGCGTGACTTTTCCCGGACCCTGTATACAGAGATTTGGCTTAGATTTCCCACTCTCTCAAACTGCCTCAGCCCTTATCATTTCATAACATATTCTGTGCTACTTAAACTTTTCAGCTCCTTTCTAAACATCACTGCTTGGTACTACCTATTTGATTTGTTAGTCTGTCTCACAAATCTTGGTATCAGAAATGACTTTAGAGCCCTGGCTGGCGTAGCTCAGTGGATTGAGCGCAGGCTGCGAACCAAAGCATCGCAGGTTCGATTCCCAGTCAGGGCACATGCCTGAGTTGCAGGCCACAGCCCCACAGCAACTGCACATTGATGTTTCTCTCTCTCTCTCTCTTTCTCCCTCCCTTCCCTCTCTAAAAATAAATAAATAAAATCTTATTAAAATACCATAAAAAAAGAAATAGGGTCAATTTGCCATCTCCCAAGTCTCGGATGGCTGGAGTTCCTCTGGGAGTCCCAGACCACACTAACTAGCCAGGGCTTTAAGAATACTGTGAATGTAACAATATTTAGGAAACACTATTTCAGTTTAGGGCTATTCGGATTGAGGGTTTCAATCTGAAACCTATGTATTTAAGACTGCAATACTGTATTACAATATTATATAAAGTATCTAGTTTTCATGTGGTTAGTGGTTTCAAAGCAGCAACATGTGGAACACTGCTCAGTCTATGAAAGGTGAAATGCTGCTGTAATATGCTAAACATTTACCTCATTAACAGTACATTGTAAGCACTGGCCTTTACTTGTCCCAAGTTACACACAGCATTCTTTTCCAGAAGAGAAAAAAAAATGAGCCTAAAGTAGAAAGGAGTTTAAAGTTTAGGCAAACTTTTTTTTTTTTTTTAAACCAGCTATCAAAAGGCAAACGTCCGGAAGGAGGGCCCCTGACCATTTTGCTCTGGGGCAACAATGCTGTGCAAATATGGCCGGTGATAAGGGAACACGACAGTGTTAGCACTTGGTCTGGGATGATGTTTAATTTTTTAGGTTGACGCTTTGAACTGCCACATTTGCTCTTTCTAAAACTGGTTTTCTAGTAGTTTCCTTGAATTCCTGTACTAGAGGAAAAGGTTCATTGAATTAGCAAAAAATAAAAGCATATTTGGAAGCTGCTATGAAATAAGAATCCTAATGATCAAAGCCCTGTGATCAGAACTGAATCAGTTTCTGTGATGTTCAAAAAGGTCAATGAACTCTGTCTGAAAGAAGCAGACATGCCAAAAGTATCCTACATTTTACCATGGTTACTATTTTACGTAAGAATAATGAAACATAAGAGCTCTATCTCCTGAACTCTTTCAGTCATTTCTTACTAATTCATACCCCCCTCCCCCTGGGTATGCTTATGTGGACTTTCCACCCCTCCTGGTTAACTTCATCCAGGTCGAAGAAAGAAAACAAAAGGGTCGGATAAGGAGCAAAAGTAAAGCAAAAGGATAACCAAAAACTACTCGAGAACATATTTATGAAATCGGACAGTGATTCTCTATGCAGAGAACCAGACCGCATGGATGCATTTGCATCTCTGACAACACTGGTCCTTATGAAGCCAGCAACTTTGTGGAAGATCTCCAAAGCCTTCTAGGAAACGGACCTCCTGCTCCCACCACCCCCATATCCCCAAGCATGCACCCGTCTCAGGAATGGCTCCTCAAGGAGCACATGCATGGGGACCCCACCCCTCTAAGGACCTCAAGATTCCCCCTGCCTCACTCTCACCCCTCTCCCGCGGGCTGCTGTGGGGCTTAAGCCACATTCCCCTTAGTGGAACTTCATCTCCTTCAGGGCGTGGGCATGTCCTGTTCTGCGGTGCTGCCTGGTTAATGCCTTCCTGGTCCCAGTCTGGGTTAGGTTTCTTTGTAATATACTGTAAAGGACCACATACCTTCAGAACTCCTGCAGCGTTCTTAACCATTCATTACACTGTTAATTGGATTAATAGTGTATCCTCTACTCTACAGTGAGCTCTCAGAGACCAGAGCCGAGCCTGCAGCGCGCGCCCTCCTAGCACGCGGACTCCACATGCCCGCGCACACATCCCCCAAGGGAAAGAGCAGCGCGCCAGCGCAAATGGAGACAAGGCTGGGTGGGCTTGAGGAGCCTGCACTTGAATCTGAGCCTGTGCCTGGGACTGTAAAACTCCAAATCAAAGCCTCAGTCTGCATGCACACATCTGAAAGTGATTACAAACTGGTAGCACCTCCTCACCCCTGATGGGACGCAGTGGTATGCTGTGTGGTTCATTTTTTCACCATGCAGGACTAAAACAACAACAACGACAACGAAAAAACACAGCATATGTAGTGGGAAGGGTTTTGTTAATTAAAAAAATATTTGTGGGAAACTCCAGGTATAGGTAGGTATTCAGGGGGGAGGCAAAGATTAAACACAGGACTGCCTCCAAGGTGTCTATGGTAAAAAAAATTTTATAAATAGTTATAATGCAACTAGAAAGGGCTAGAAACCTCGAGCGAGACAGAAACGAAGCCAGCGGCCTCCGGAGGAGGAACTGGAAGAGTCTACCGACTACTCCTCCCCCAATCAGGTGCAAAGAAAGGCATCCCAAACCAGGAAGGTCACCCGCGAATGTCCGAGGCTCACGCTGAAATGCAGGCGTCGCCCGAAGTTCTGCACACCCCTCGCTGGGGACAATACCGCGGAGGGAACGGGGGCTCCGGCTCCTGCCCAAGCCCTGAGCTGCTGAAATCAGACTCTCGGAGGAAACCCGCACCGGCGTGCGCGCGGAGAAGCAGCCAGAGGAAACTTGACAAAGCGGATCGCGTCCCGCACTCCGGGCCGGGCTCCGGGCCCCCGCGCCCCGGCCTCCCCGCCCGCCGGGCCGCATACCGTAGGTCTCGGACATGGCCGTCTGCGACATCTTTGGAGCGGCACCGCCTCTCGCGGGTCACAGCAGCAGCTCCAGCCGGGGCGACGGGAGGGGAGGGCCGGGGTCGTCCGCGGCGTCTCGGTGGGGAACGGCGTGGGGCGGGGACGCAGGAGGGAGGGGCCCGCGGTCCCCACGGCAACCGCCGGCCACCGAGCGGCTGCGGCCTTGCGGGACTACCGGCTCCGCGCAGGCGCACTCCGCCCCGCGCCAGCTGAACCGGCCTGGGAGGAGCCGGAGGGGAAGGGACGAGACGCGGAGCGCGAGGCCCCGCCCTGCCGTGGTCGCGCATGCGCACGCATCCCGGCGGCACGCCCGCGCTCGGGGCGGGGCCCAGCTGCACAGCGGGTGAGGGAGGCCAGGGCCTCGCGGTTCCAACGTTGGGACCGAAGAGGCCTAGTGCCTGCCCTGGTGAAAAAGGCCATTTGCCTTCCTTTTGCCAGATTGATCCGCCTCGGTAAAGAGGCCGTCGTTGTCCTGTGCGGCTGTCGGCCGGGAGAAGGCGTTCCTTCAGCTTCTATGATCCACCCGCGACCGTGGTTAACGGGTAACTCGGAGGCAGTACAGGTGTCCAGCTGGAGGCCAGCCCGCGTGCGTGGGCCGCGGGCAGGCTTACCTTGCGTTCTGCACTGGCCAGGGCCTCTCCGGTCGGGCCGAGCTGGAGCGTGCGGAACACCGACAGACGCTGAAGGGCTCCCCGTGCAGAAGAGCCCCCAGCAGACACCGGCCCCTCTGCACCCGTCTTTAGGGGGACGTGGCTTATGGGCAGGAGGCACCCCTGGCGTTCAGCTGCGGATGCACTTCTAAGGTTAGGAGCCCAGCACTGAATTCAGAATCCCCTTGTGTTGGAAATGTAGAGGTAAACATTCACTGGGAAGAAAATCTGTTTGGGCGCTGGTTTCATCGGAACATGATCAGGGTCACGTCATATCTCATAAGAACCAACCTGGTTCAAAAGACACGGTAGAATACTAAAAATATGCCTTGTCTAAGCTCAAGTGGCATGGACTGTGGGGCAAATGACAGTCAGTACATTTTTCCCCCAAGTCTATTTGGTCCCATCCTCCACATAAACTGTCATCAGACCTTGCCTGAAGCCGTTTCTCCTCTTCCCCAATGGCTATTTGGCTCTACATCTTATTTTTATTTATGGCCCTAATAGCAAATAAATATCCTTCTAAATCACAGAGAAGGCCTCATGATGACGTATTGTGAGAATTATAATTGGCTGGAATTATTTTGTATCAATATACACATATGTATTTTTTGTTCAGTGGTTCAGATACTTTATTGCTTTCTTATTTGGCTCTCTGCACCTTGAGTCTGATTTATACTCCTGAGCATAGCAGACTCATTCGAATTCAAACTATTTCAAAAGAAAGAGAGTGATCCCATTCTTTAGATCTATGTTTTCTTCCTATCAGAAGCGTCTGTGTATAAGAAAGGAATACAGTGATCGCTTGGGTTAGTGACTGAAACTGGACCTCGAGATCTCTTGAAACCAGGACAGGGTGATGGAAATAAAAATTCAGGTGCTACTTCAAAGCTGAGAATGGTTTTTGATTCTGTGGAGAACAAAGACTTAGGCCTTTGGGAAGGATGATTGGTTTTGGAAAAACCACCCAAAGCGATTATTTAGTTTGCAAATATAAAAGCCAAATATCTCGACCAGAAAGGAAATACTGGCGTTCTCCCTCCACACAGCTCTGCCCTCTCCTCCCTGGGCCCCGAGGTCTCCAGCTGCCTCTCAGCCTCCCACTCCCATCTCTGACCCCAGAGCTCAGCCTGTGGATCTCTTTAAATACCACCAAAAGCTGATGCAGTCAGCATTCCTCTCTTGCCTGGGCTTCTTTGTATGGTTGCTTACTCGATGTCTCCACTTGAATTCCTGCCAGGCTTCTTAATACTAGTAAAAATCAAGCATCCAAATTTCTCAACAAAATCTGTGCCTTCTGCCATCTTTCCCATCTCAGGAGTTGGCAGTTTGCTCAGAATAAAACATGCCTGCATTCGATCCCTCAGCACTCCCTGTGGACTCGACTTTCAACACATGCAGAATCTAACGCCTTTTATCCCCTTGGTCCAAGCCTGCCCGCCTCCTCCTGCAGTGCGGGCGCTCCCCAACTGGCCTTCCTGCTTCTATCCTTGTCTCTCTGCAGTCTATCCTCAACACAGCTGCTAGAGCGATCTTATTAAAATGTAAACATACAATAAGAAAAGGAATATGTCTCTTTGAAAGCAGCCAGTGTTGGAGGTTGGGGGGAGTGAAATGTAGGTCCCACCCTGCTACTCTCTGCTCAAAAGGCCTCATCTCAGTTATGGCCTGTAAGATCCTCCATGGTCTGCCTCCTTCTGACCTCTCTCCTTCCCTCTGCCCCCTTACTTTCTGGGCTGTAGCCATACAGGCCTCCTTGTGTCTTAGACACGTCGAGCAGGTTTAGGCCTCAGGGCCTTTGCACGTGCTTTTTCGTCTGCTTACAATGGCCTTGCCCCAGATGTCTACATGTAGTGCTCTCACAGCCTTTGTGTTTGCTGCTTCTATGGCACCTCATCAGGGAGCCTTTCCTTTCAGAAATGCAGCAGCAATCTCTCTCCACCCAGCACTCCACACAACCACCACTTCGGAGCCCCCGACCCCAGGGCGCCGAACGCCACCTCACTCATATATTGATTGTTTTCATGTCGTCTGCTCCCCTTCTAGATTATAACCTCTGTAAGGGAAGGGGCTGCATCTGCTGTATTTTCTGCTCTGTCCCCATGCCCGAAATAGTATTCGGCATATAGTAAACCCTCACTAATTCAATAGTTGTTGAAGGGGTGAATGAATGAAATAAAACCCAGCAGCTCTCTACTTACTATGGATTTAATGTGATGAACTTAACTTTAAGCTTCTTGATTTATGCAAAATTTGAAAGATGACCTGTTACGTATCACCATGTAATTGTAGAAAGGCTGCAATGAGACCCTTTAAAAGTATCATCTAATACTAGTGTAGTTTATTGAGTCTGTAACCAAAACTAGGTAGAGAGCTAAGTGCTCTACGTGTATTATAAATCCTAATTTTTAAAAAGATTTTGTTTATTTATTTTAGACAGAGGGGAAGGGAGGGAGAAAGAGAGGGATAGAAACACCAATGTGTGGTTGCCTCTCGAGCACACCCAGCTGGGGACCTGACCCACAACCCAGGCACGTGCCCTGACCAGGACTCGGACCGGTGACCTTTCAGGTTGAAGGCTGGCGCTCAGTCCACTAAGCCACACTGGCCAGGCTAAACCCAAATTTTAACAACGAACTCAAGAGGTAAATATTATCCCATTTTGTGATGAAGAACAAAGGTCTAGATGGCTGACACATTTTGCCCCAGTTCTCATAGTTAGTATGTCTCAACGTTGGGATTTTTCTCTAAAATCAGACTAAGCTAGACACCTCTGCTTGCCATCTGGAGTGTGTATGAGGGAGAAAAAAAATCCAGTAGACAACATCTAAGACAGAGGTGCAACTTCAGAAGGCAGCAAGTTGCTTCATGTAAGAGAACCTAAGGAAAGTATTGCCCTCTTGAGCCAAGCCCTGCTCTAGGTGCCTTATGTCCCTTCCCTTGGCCAGAAATGTCTCCCCATTCAGTCCAGGACGGCTGCAAACCACAGGGCTCTACTGCCCTCTGATGCTACATGAGTTTGGAGATGTGAGTGAGAGGGTGCTCATGAGAGTGACGATTCCCGGGGCACTTCTGTCAGCTAATTAGAAGCTTGGGCTTGCTCTGGGATAGAAAACACCACCTGGTCTCCCATCCTAAACTCGAAGGTTTGAATTTATTCCCAAAACATACTGGTTTTTGCCTACTCAGCAGGACTGTGCTGCAAATACTCCATGTAGACAGTATTAAGTTAAGGCCAGATTGTGGACCTGTGGCTTAGTTCAGTGACACATTAATTCCTCACCTTTATCTTTTAATTTGCAAGTTCCCACCACATCTCTCATTAGTTCTAATGGGGACACTTCTCTGCTTATTTCCACATTTAACAGCATTTATACTCAAGGATTATTCATGAGTCCTTTTAATTTTTCTTCTGTATTCAGAAAAAATAGGATTTTCTTGTTCCTCTTTTTATCATCTTTCACATATCGGATTAACTATCTGAATGAGGATACTAAGATATATGTGTCTTCTTCCCGTTTTCTGATGAAGTACCGTAGAATTACCTTTCTTTTATTTTTCTGTTTCTTTCCCACACTGTGTTTCAAATCAAACGGTCTGTTTTTGGCCCATTTTTTGTTAAAAATGAAACAAACAAAAAATCCCACAAGTGTTGATTTTTTTCTTTCTCCCTGATCCAAACCAAGCACATTTAACCAGAATGTTCTTTATGCACTGTTTTTTTTTTACTGTAATCAGCTTTATTGAGGTATAATTTACATGCAACCAAACTCACCAGTTTTAAGTGTACAATTCAATGGGCTTTTGACAAATCATAGCATTGTGTAACCAACAACCACAACCATCACGATGCAGAACTTTCATGTTGCCCTCACAAGTCTTTTGCAACCCTCTCTCGGCTGATTTTAAGAAGTTTTGATAGAGGATTACGTCGGCGGCCACACTGGAAAGCACAGTAGGTTCCATGAGCTTGGGGAGGGGATTTTCCCGCAGCAAGGAACACCCACCACCTCCTCCATCCTGCGCGCGTGCTCTCCCGCTTTCAAACGCCCCTGCCTGTACGAGCCGTCAGCTCTTTATTCGGGCCCAAACGGTAGCCACTACTGTTTCCGCCCATCGGCTTGGTGAAATGGGCCTTCAATGGAAGGCGAATAGACCTAAGAGAAGGAGCTTGCTGGGTCTATTGATGCTCCCCGTGGCTTTGCAGGAGAGAGAGATTTAGGTCGGCCTTTCGGATTTCTCTTCCTCTCCCGGGAAATGGGTAGTTGAGGCCGCCTGGCCAGTAGCGTTTGCACCATTCCGCCTTTCTGTTAGTCTGCTGTTACAGGGCTGCTGTAACCGAGTACCACAGACTGGGTGGGGCGAACAGCGGGAACGACCCGCCTCCCTGTCACGCAGGCTGGGAGGTCAAGATCAAGGTGTCAGCAGGCTTGGTTCCTTCTGAGGGCTGCGAGGGGTAATCTTATCCCTGCCTCTCTGCTGGCTTCTGGTGGCTTGCTGGCCATGTCTGGCGTTCCTACAAGCATGACCTTGATCTCTATCTTCACCTTCACACGGCATTCTCCCTGTGTGGGCGACTGTGTTCACATTTCTCCTTGTATAAGGGCACCAGTCACATGGGATTAGGGTTCACCCTAATGACCCCATCTTAATGAATTACACCTGCCACGACCTTATTTTTAAATAAAGTCCTTTTCCAACATACTGGGGCTTAGAACTTCAACATATGAGTTTGGTGGGGGAGGCACACAAGTCAATCGCTAACACTTGTTATTAACCGAGTGCCCCTCAAAAGCATGAGCACGGCACCCCAATAACACCATCCTTCGTCTGTGTTGTCTTCTCAGAAGCGAAGTGCAGATTTCTGCAGGTTCTCAGACCGCAGAGCATGGTGAACACCCGAGGAACCTGCTAGAAACACAGATTTCTGCATCCCAGCTCTAGAGGGTCTGACTCACCAAGCCTGGGTGAGAGCCCAGAACTCCGTATTTTTAAAAACAGGCACCTCAGGTGTTTCCAATGCAGGTGGTCTCCGCACGGAGAGAAATCCTGGTGTGCGCTGGGGGGTGGTTTTATTATGAAAGGTCCCGGCACCAGCTGCCTGTGGGACATGGGATGGAGAGAAGCAGAGGCTGGTAGGACATTATATGCAGCGAGTGGCAGCATGTTTATGTCTGAGTAGTGAAGATGTTTTGGTCAGGGGCCTCATCAGTTAAATGTAGGGATGGGTTAGAAGTACACTATGGGCTAAATTTTAAGCTATACAGAGTCTGGGAGACACTCCCTTCCACATCAGGGGCCATCCATGATTCCGCCAGTCCGCCAGAGCTTTCTGTCTGCAGGAAGCAGCCAGCACCCTTCCACAGGCACGAGACACCTTCAGAAGCTGGTGCGCAAGTGTGGCTTTGCAATCCGCCCTGCGCCCTTCCTGAGTTTCATCATCCCTCCTGCACCCTCTCACCTCCTCAGGGAGGAACCCGACTCAAGGACTTCCCCTTGGTTCTCTCTGATGGTTGGCTTTCTTCTCAAAGCTCAATGTATCCGGTTTTCCCATGTACTCTCCCTATCTCCATAATTTAGCAATAGTCTGGTATTAGCTGGGCAAGGGGTGCAGAGTCCTCTGACCTGGAGGTAAATTTCCCAAGGGCCCAGAACTTCCCTTCCTTGTTTTCCTTATTTGTTTGTTTATTTATTTATTTCCTGTAGCACCTGCTCCAGTGCCAGGTGCCTGGAAATTTTGTGGAATGGATGGGTGGGTGGGTGGTTGGGTGGGTGGGCGCTGCTACCACCTGTAAGGAGACAGTGAGGATAACCGTGGAGAATCAGTGCAGCCTCTACCAGGGGTGTCTAAACATTTGGCGTCTCCGGGCCACCCTGGAAGAAGAAGAGTTGTCTTGGGCCACACATTACATACACAAACACTAATGAAAACCGATGAGCAAAAAACAGGTTTTAAGTGAAGTTATGATTTTGTACTGGGCCGCATTCATAGCCATCCTGGGCCGCATGCGGCCCACAAGCCACGGGTTGGACACACCTGTAACCATCTCAGGTGAGCCCACAACCTCTGTAAAGGCGAAGAGCCAGGATCCCAAGGAACAGGTGAGTCACACTGGGGGGCCAGACTCAGGGATGCTTACACTGAGGTTTCTTCTGTGGGTTTTCTTTCCAACTCCCTTCTTACTTAACTTAAAAGAGTTTTTGACCTGGCTGGCATAGCTCAGTGGATTGAGCATGGGCTGCGAACCAAAGTGTCACAGGTTCGATTCCCAGTCAGGGCACATGCCTAGGTTGCAGGCCATGACCCCCAGCAACCGCACATTGATGTTTCTCTCTCTCTTTCTCTCTTTCTCCCTCCCTTGCCTCTCTAAAAAGAAATAAATAAAATCTTAAAAAAAAGAGTTTCACACTGCATTTGCATAAAGAAGGGGCTTTCCTTATTACTGACCTTAAGGAAACGGGAAACTTTGTTTGTGGGAGACGTGGTGTTGGAACTTGGGGGCTTTCTGGGAACCAGTATGCTTTGGGGCTTGGCGGTGTTTGTGGGACATGTGTCTGATGGGCCAGCAAGGGAGTGGTGGCCCAGCAGCCACTTTTCTCTTGGGCAGCTTTGTCTAGAGTTGGAAATTACCCCTGAGAGATAGAAGGGTGGCCTGATCCTGGAGGGCTGGCCATCCTACTCTTTCAATGTATTTTTTTTAAAAAAGATTTATTTATTTTTAGAGAGAGGAGAAGGAAGGAGAAAGAGGGAGAGTTCTCATAAATCTGCAAAATGGGACATTAATGTGTGGTTGCCTCTTTTGCCCCCCCTACTGGGGACCCAGCCTGCAACCCAGGCATGTGCCCTGACTGGGAGTCAAACCGGCAACCCTTTGGTTTGCAGGCTGGCACTCAATCCACTGAGGCACACCAGCCAGGCACCAACTTATGTTCTGATGCACAATCTCACTTAAATCGTAAAGCCAGTGGGAGCGCCCAACCGCTCTAATGTGGCTCTCCCGGCTTCACAACTCAGTGCCCTGTTGTCAGGACCCTGAGGTCCTGCCTCTTTCACCGAGCAGTCTACCAGCACAGGGCGACGCCAACCCCATTGCTACGCATGTGGGAACAATGAGCTTTAAAGCTGCTTGGAATTCTGTGATTGGAAAATCAGAAAATACTTGAATCTCTCTGGGCTGTCATATTTTTAAGGTCCTAATTAAAGAAATAAAGTTAAGGAACAAACTCATTAAGGAATTTGATAAAACCACAGCTATTTGTTATTTTTCTGGTCAAGTGGTGCCCCCTGGTGGGTACTTTGATGTACTCTTTGGGACGTGTGTTTCCCAGGTGGCGCTTTGTGGCAAAGCAAGACCCACCAGCAAGAACAGGCCCACGAACCCCCAGTTAGGCCCAGTCCTGTGATTTATGAAAGTGCTCTGGGTTAATCTGTGTCCCCACGAAAGACATGTGGGAGGCCTAACCCCTGGTAGCCGAGAATGTGACTTATTTGATGATGAGGTCTTTGTGGATGTAATTGAAGAAGTTAGGATCCGTGGACCCTTAATCCGGCCCGCCTGGTGCCTTATGGGAAGGAAAGACAGATGCACAGGGAGTGAGCTCCCCGTGAGGATGGAGGTCAGGATTAGGGGCAGCTTCTAGCCAAGGAACGTGCAAGATTGTCATCGACTCCAGATGCTGGTGGGTTGGGCTGGGGGGTAAAACAGATCCCTCCTCAGAGCTTCCAGAAGGAACCAAATTCCTGGACACCTTGACTTTGGACTTCACGACTCTGGGACTGTGAGCAAATAAACTTCTACTGTGTTAATCTGTTCAGTTCGTGCTACTTTGGGACGGCAGCCTCAGCAAACTAACATGGAGTCTGGGATACCTACTGAGTCCCAGCTACTGCTTACTACGTGGGTGGCCTGGGGCCGATCACTTCCATTTCTCCGAGCTTTGATTTTACTGACTAAACAATGGAGGGATGCAAAAATGTTCTCCCACCCCTAGGTTCCCGTGAGGATGCCGTGTGAGCATGCATGTAAACACATGTTCATGGCGGAGCACTGTGCAACTGTTACATATTTACACGGAGGAAGCGGGGGGTGGTGCCGTGTCGCGCTGAGCGAGGCTCCGAAGGCAGTCCGCACGGGGCCGTGTGTGGAAATGGCATAACGGGGAATGTCATCAGCACTTGATTCTCCAGTGAGCCATTGGGTTTGTTGAGAGATCAGATGTGGGACGGGAGAGGAAAATGCATCTGGGGTTTGACCTGAGCAGCGGGGCAACCATGTTCCTCTTCTCGGAGAAAGAGAAGACGCCAGGAGGGGCCGATTTGGAGGGGGTTCCAGCTATCTGTGGCCAAGGAGCACACCATCCCCAGTGTAGTGGCTTTAGACGTCAACAGTCAGAGTGTCACTCTCAGATCTGCAAGGTGGGCCGAGCTCAGTGGGGACTCGGTGGGTGCAAGTGGTGTTCCCTGGGGCAGCTCAGATTCACGTCTGCCGTGGAGGCCGGCTGTTGGCTCGGCCCTCCCCTGGGCCGCCGGCCAGGACTCCTCCACCCGGCCTCTCTGTGTAGCAACCTCAGAGCAGGTGGCTGAGCCCGAGGGTGAGCCTCCTGAAGACACACACATTTCAAGGGGAGGCATTAAGGATCAGGTCTTCAGTGGGGGGAGGGGGGGTCAAGGTCAAGGTCACGTGACAAAAGAGCATGTGGGACGGGAGCTACTGTGCCCATCTTTGGGAAATGCAGTCTGCCATGGGGCGGACGCAGAGATCAAGATTTGCAAAGTGTGACTGAGACGTCAAGGACACAGGTGGGTGGGTGAGCCGAGTGGCCGGTCCAAGAAAGAGGTTTTGCAGGCTTTAGTATACAGCTGGTGCTTAAAGCCACCTGGAATGAGTGCAGAGAGGGGGAGAGGGAGACAGGGAGGGGGTGACAAGGAAGAGGGGACACCGCTAAGCATTGCATTATCTACTATTTACTGAGTGCTGATGAACTTAGCATTTGGGGATAGCCCGTGGGCCCTGCGCTGCAGGGATCACTCCTCCTATTAGCACAGAATTCAGTTTAGTTTCTGACTCTGCATTCTTAGACCTAACCCAGCCTCTCCTGTCCTCAGGAGACTGGCTTCTCTGCTGCGCGTTGGACCGCCGTCAGGTTTTTCCTGAGTAACGGCAGCCAACAGCAACCCGAGTTTTATAAAACCTAAAACCCCTCACAGTTGGCAATACTGAGAAATAAAGAAATGAATTATTTCACTGTTAAGCAATTTCATGTCAGAGTAAGAAAGAACAAGAGATTATGCTGGCGAAAGTGCTCTCTGGAGGTTTAAGAAAAATGAGTTAAGAAAGCCACTTTTCATCCCTAAGAGATCAGATGAAGCTTAAAACCCAGGCTCTAGTTAAGCATCAGGAGATCTGTATTTTATTGTCAGGCTAAATGCCAGCCTGTCAAAAAAAAAATGAAACATAAGCTTCTCAGCATGGCAGGTGAAATCTTTCATACATAATCTGGCCCTTTCCTGGCTCACCTAATAGCACCCCCGACCCCTTCTGTCTGGTTACGGCATAAGTTCCTCTGAACACACAACAGCTGTGCACCTCTCCACGGTGAGAGCGTTTGCCTGCTCCTGGCAAACTCCAGCTCATCCCTCAAAGTCCAGCTTGAATGTCGTCTCCTCTACAAAGCCGGCGCTCTGGGGTCCTGCAGTGCTTGTCCCGAGCCCATAGCTGTCCCCCAAAGGCAGGAAGTCTGGGCGCTCTTTTTGGCAGCGCCAGCATGCAGCAGTGCCGGGCACAGAACTGACAATCGCCACGTTTTGTTGGTTTTGGAATGGACATACTGAAACTTTAACCGCGCTCTCTGGTGTAGAAGAGCACTTAGATTCTGTCCCATGCCTTGGGTCCTGCTTCTAAGACTTGCCTGAGCGGCTGGTCGGTCTGCACCGACCTGGTGGTTGAGAAGTTTCTCAGCCGGAAGAAAGCCTCAGGCCAGGGACAGGACAGCTGATCCCCGAGCCTGGGGCGTGGTTTCTGCCTGTGCACAGGTGGGTGTGAAGGAGCCGGCAGCTCCCCAGCTTCCTGCTTACTTAGGAGGCTGGCTCTTACCTATCTGTTGGCTTCCATTTGGAAGACCTGAGCTGTTGGGAATCCGTGGGCTTAGCAAATTACTTTGACTACCTAGATGCACTGGCTACAGAAGCTTGTCCAAATGTCTTAGGAAGCTTGAAGAGAAAGGGCAGAGGGGGATGTACTTTATGACAGTGACGTGGCCATGACAACCAGTGACCGTGTCCTCAGGAAGCTCTGTCACAGCAGAAGGGATGCTATCGGAAGCCCCGGGGCGGCAGTTACTGCAGACGGTCACTTGCAGGACTTACGAAGAGTATGCTCTGCTGGGGTGCGAGCGGGATGAGCCGCCCCCAGACGGCTGAGGATCTGGGGGAAGGAACAGAGGTGCCAGTCAGTATCTGGTAGATTGGCCGTCACTGCCGAGAAATAAAGGGAAATTATTTCTCCTTCAACCGAAGGAACAACAAAGGGTCCCGTCCTCTGTTGTCATAGAAAGTGTCAGGGAGGAGTTGTTTGAGGTACAATGATGGGGACGCTTCTGGTCCCCAGTCACACAGGCGTGTGAAAGGTCCCAGCATGGGTGACGGTTCAGCTGTCACCTGCAGGCTGCGGGGCTCACAGACATTCCCGGGAGAGGCCTGGGAAGTGTGGCTCTCTCTTGGGAAATCACCAGCCATCGAGACAGGGGCAAAGGGACCACAAGGGGAGCCAGGAAGCCCAGTCCAAGTGCAGGCGAGAAGCAATCTGGGGGAGAAAGTGGGGAGCAGCTGGAGGGAGGGAGTGAAGGCGACAGGGTGGTGGAGCCAGAACCGGGAACCACGGAGGCCCGACCCAGGGAGAGAAGCTGGGGAAACGGGCATCTCACTTTGCCTTGACACCCGATCTGGGGCTGATGGGGACAAAGAACAGCTTTGGCTCAGTGCCAGGACGGGCAGGGCAGCCAGGGTGTGCTGGCAGAATTCCCTGCCAGGTTCAAGTTCAGGTTCAGGTTCAGCTTCACTTTCACTCCCCAGCAGCACCTTGGACTGAAACCCACAGTGATACCTGTGTACACCTGGGCGGGACTGGGGAGGGTGCTCCCAAGCAGGAGATGACCCAGTGACCTGTGTGTGCCCCAGGGGCTGTGCCGGGAAGAGAGGTCAACCAGCAGGCTGGATGCTGGATTTATTTATTTTTTTTTCCTTGCCAGGTTCCTAAGTCCTTGGAGGTGCCTGTGCCTCCTCCAGAAAGATGCTTCAATTGGCATCTGTTCTAGAAAATAAAACACACTTGCTTTTCTGCCGCCACGGAGTCCTGTTTGGACCAAGGAGCAGCCAGCAGTGGGCACTCCAGCCTTCTGTCTGTGCATTTTTGGGTTCCTGTATGTTTGTGGTCGGGCACAGGAGGAGGGGACTGTAGATGCCAGAAGGGCAGGCCCGGTGTCTGTTCTGCCCCTCCCTGCGGTATCGTCCGAGGATAGCCCGGCACCAGGCTCCCTGGGCTCTGCACACGTTTGTTGAATGAATGAATGAATGAATGGACACTCCTGCACCCCTCACCTCTGTGGCTTTAAACATTAGAACTCCGGCTCTTATTTCCAACAGGAGGGCTAGAGGCTTTCTTTCAAGATCCATTCCCCAGGCCCATGCAGTCTCTTCCCCTCAGCTTCTTCCCTGAGCAGAGGCAAAGATGGGAGGTGGGTGGCGAGGAAGTGGATCTGAATCAAACTGCAACAGTCACCCCAGCCCCAGCATTCAGGGTTTCTCCCACCTTTCTCCTGTGTTAGTTTTCTGGCCATGTGACACGTTACCCCCAAATTCCAAGGTTTGGGAATCCGGGAGTGGCTTAATGGGGTGGTTTTGACTCAGTGTCTCTCCCAAGGTCAAGCTGTCGGCCAGGGCTGCCGTCATCAGAGGGCCTGACTGGGGCAGGGAGGGCTGCTTCGAAGAAGGGGAACTCGCGAGATTACCGACTCACCACGTGGGCCTCTCAGAAGCTGGCTGTTGGAATAGGCGATCGGAGAGAGAGAGATTGAGATTGAGAGAGAGGTTGAGAGAGAGAGAGAGCGAGAGAATGCTGTGGCTCGTATGACTTGGCCTATGACACCCAAAAATGCCATTGTAGGGGACAGGAAAATCCCCCCCTTCCCCTCTTGATTCTCATGGCTGGCTGAGTGTGTAAAATGGCATAAGGCAGATTAACAGCAGAAAATCAAGTTTTAAAGACACATATAGGGAGGTTACATCAGCATAAAAAAATTCTAAAGACAGGCCAAATGAGGTATCGTCATCTGGACTACGGAGGAGGAGGCAGAGTCCTGGGGCCTGGGATCGGGGGGAGGAAGCGAGGCCGTGCACAGGGTGATGCGAGAATTAATACTCAGTCAGCAAACGTTTGCTGGGACCACGGGTCACAGAAGGCACTTTGACCCCTGCCTCGCTGGGTTCCTCCCTGCCTATCACACCTAATTCAGGCCATACTGTGGCCAGAGTTCTCCTGGAATTGACCTTCTATCATGAATTCTTTTCGGCAGTTTGGGGGAAGGTCAGGGGTTCTTCCTGAAGCTTCTGGGTCTTGATTGTTTTCAGCCCCAAATAATCCGCAGGGCAGAGTGGCACATCTTGGGGTGGCTGGCCCTGAAGCCCACCCCTGCCTTTGCCCTGTTCTACTCATTAGAAGCAAGCAAGTGCATTCTGCCCACAAGAGGCAGGCAATTAAGCTCCACTCCCCGAAGGGAGGAGTCTCAGAATTTGGGGTCTATTTTAAAGGCTTCCAGCCTTCTTGTCAGAGCCTCCCTGCCCCTGCCTTGTTCCTGCACCCCACCCGCATGCTCCTTCTTCTCACAAGTCAGTTGATTGTCAGCTCACTTTCTAATAAGTTCACTGACTCTAAAGGCAGTTGCGAGCTTCCTGTAGATCCTATTGGGCCCAAGATCCTGGTATCAATGTCTATTTTTCCCCTAAACGCAGCATCTTTCAGGCAGCACCTGGAAACATGGTGATTTAATGGCTGCCCCCCTCATGACATCAGAGATGAATCAACAGTGGTGCAGTGGAAAGCCCAGCTAGTTGAGGACTACAAAGGACAATATTTCAATTAAAGATCATTTGACAACCAAACAAACAAACAAAACAACGTGGTGATTTAGTCGGCTCCAAAGTAGGGAGGCCTCCCTGGGTCCGAGTGTGCTTCAGGCTTTCGAAAGGTACAAAGAAAATCATCATTCTAGCAAGTGGCTCTTTACCCTCAGGGGGAGGCTGTGCCGGCAGGGGGTTGGGGGTGTCCCATAGTGTCACAGGTGGTTCTGCCGGAGGTGAGGTGCCAGGGGAGGACAGGGCGTGAGAAGAGAAATTTACTCTGGCCACAGGCAGCCATAGTTCTAGCTCTTCCTCTCTCCTTGTCTTTCTTTTTCTCTCTTTGTCTCGGTGTCTCCACTCCTGCCCCCACCCCCTCCCCTGCGTGCGTGCGTGCATACGTGTGTGTGTGTGTGTGTGTGTGTGTGTCCTTGCTCTGTGCCTTAAACTAGCATTCTGAACCCCCTCCCCTCCCTCTTTGCACGGTGGGCACCTCTTCTGATTCTCAGAAGCTCTCCTCTCTCTTTCCCTCCCTAACCACCCACTCCCGCCCAGAGGTTATTGTTAGCACATTGCCGAACAGTTGCTTGTTTCATTTAAACAAACAAGAGACAAAGCGTGCATCTCTGCATAATGTAGTAGTAGGCTTTGTTTAAAAAGGATGTATTTCAAGCTGGGCGTGAGAGAAAAGGTCTCTTAAATAAAACTTGTTTGCCTGATTCTCAAAGCAATACATATGAAGTCCAGAGAATTTGGCCCTGGCTGGTGTGGCTCAGTGGATTGAGTGCTGGCCTGTGAACCAAAGGGCCACTGACTTGATTCCCAGTCAGGGCACATGCCTGGGTTGTGGACCAGGTCTCCAGTAGGGGGCTCTCGAGAGGCAACCACATATTGATGTTTCTCTCCCTCTCTTTCTCCCTTCCTTCCCCTCGATCTGAAAAATAAATAAATAAATAAAATCTTAAAAGAAAAAAATTTAACTCCAGAGAATTTGGATTTCATGAGAACACAAAAAAGAAAATTATAATTATTTATTATTTCATAATCAGAGGTTACTGAGGTTGACATGATACATGTTTAGTCTTTTATATACATGGACATCTACATACACATGTACGCACACACTGTTGAGACACACTGTATGTATTGCTTCATGAGCTACTAACCTCTTTCACATCGACATTGTATGACAAGCATTTTCCTGTGCCAGTATTTTTCTATAAAAATATTTTACATTACTCCGTAGCATTTGACTATATGACTATATCCAAATTTATTTAACTTGCTATTATTACACACTTAAGATCATATACTGCCCCCTCCCTTTTGCTATTAACAAGACGCTATGTTGAACTCCCTGGTACTCAAGTCTTTGTCCACATCTCTGGTTCGTTCCTTAGCATGATTCCTGCACACGGGGCAGCTGGGAGAGAGAGGGCGCACCTTGAAAACTCCTGGTGCAGACTGTGAGCCGCCTTCACCCTCAGAAACGCCACGCCGACTTCCACTCCTGCCCCCACCGTGGGAGGACGCTGCTTCCCACCCTCCAGACATTGGCTATCGTCACACTGTATTTGTTACTGATTTTTAGTTCAATTCTATTGTGATCAGGAAATATACTCTGTCTGGACTCAGTCCTTTTAAATTTTTTTAAAGACTTTTTAAAAAGATTTTATTTATTTATTTTTAGAGAGGGAAGGGAGGGAGATAGAGAGAGAGAGAGAAACATCAATGTGCGGTTGCTGGGGGCTATGGCCTGCAACCCAGGCATGTGCCCTGACTGGGAATCAAACCTGCGATGTTTTGGTTTGCAGCCCACGCTCAATCCACTGAGCTACACCAGCCAGGGCTAGTCCTTTTAAATTTATTGAGATTTGTTTTACAGGCCAGGATGTAGTCTTTTTTGGTGCATGTTCCAGGCGCACTTGGGAAGAACGTGTGTTCTGTGTGAATTAGGTCAAGTGGGTTGAGAGTGTGGTTGAAATCTTCTACATCCTTGCTGATGTTCTATCTAACTTGTTCTATCAACCAGTGACAGAGAAATGTTGGAACCCCCCGCTATAGCTTTGCATTGGTCTCTTCTTCATTTCACTCAGCTTCTGCTTCCTGTGTTTGGAAGCTGTTATTACAGGGACTACCTATCCGGCCTTGTTATGTCTTCTTGAAGAATTAACTCATAGGCTATAACGTAATGTTCATCTTTATTCCTGACCCTACTCTTTGTTCTGAAGTCTGTTCTGTCTGCTATACATGGAGTCTCCACGGCGCTTTTCAGATCAGTGTTGTCTGTGAGGCGTTTCCTGTACCCACCTCTTATTTTTTACTGGTAACCTATTTATGTCTTTATATTTAAAGCAGGTTTCTTATAGACACTATACATTGAGACTCCTTTGATAAAAAAATCTGCCTAAAGCCCTGGCTGGCGTAGCTCAGTGCAAACCATTGAGCTCGGGCTGCAAACCAAAGTATCGCAGGTTCGATTCCCAGTCAGGGCACATGCCTGGGTTGCAGGCCACAGCCCCCAGCAACTGCTTTCTCTCTCTCTCTCTCTCTCTCTCTCTCTCTCTCTTGCCCCCTCCCTTCCCTTTCTAAAAATAAATAAATAAAATCTTAAAAAAAATCTGCCTGGCAGTCTCTACCCTTTAACTGCAGTGTTTAGACCATTTATTTAATGCATTTTTTGATGCAGTTGGTCGAGATTATTATCTTGCATTTTCCTGCTATTTGTCCCATCTGTTCTCTGCTGCTTCTCTCTTTTTTTCCGCCTTCTTTTGAATTAATTGAATACTTTTTACAACTGTATTTATCTTTGCTCTTGGCTAATTAGGTATGCCTCTTCGTTTTATTATTATTCTTTCATGGTTGTTCTAGGGCCTACAATATATATCTTTACCCTTAGCAGTCTCCGTGGCAGAGTGTAAGAACCCTGCGACAGGCCCTGGCTGGGTAGCTCAGTTGGTTAGAGCATCATCCCAGTGCACCAAGGTTGTGGGTTCTATCCCCGGTCAGGGCACATGCAAGAAGCAACCAGCAATATAAGTCTCCAAAATACTTTGAAGTTTTTTGCTTTAGACCAGGCGTTGGCAAGCTTTTTCTGTGAAGAGCTGGACAGTAACTATTTCAGACTTGAACGCGGTCTGTCTCTGTCGCAACTACTTAACCCCCAGAGGTGAGGCTTGGGTGTGATTTTTAAACGTCTTTGGCCACAGGCACCACCTCCCGCCTCCTTGTCCTTCCTTTCTCAGGACACTTCCTGCTTTGCAAATCCAGACAAGCTGATGGGCTAATTGCTTTGTTGCCCCAGGCCTGGAACAGGGCATCCCAGCCGCGTCCTGGGCTTCTGGGCTTCTGCGGTTCCTGAACACCCTGTTCCTTCCGTCTCCTGCCTTCCAAAGTCCCAAGAGAGAAGTTTGGTGCGGTGATGTGCAAATCATGTAAATGAAAGGTTTCTCATGCTGGCTTCTCTCTGGAACACAGTTTGTAAAGTGAGAATTAACGCGTGCCCTGAACACTTCTGGTTTCCGCCTCGCTGTCCGAGTGCAATTGTTAATCGCATCCCTGTTTGCTCACAAAGAAGGCTGATTAGGTGAACAATTGCATTGTCTTCTGAAGCTAAGAGACGTCAAATTCATTTTTGTTTTAGCCCAGTCTGTTTTCTCACCTGTTAAGTAAGCCTAACAACAGCTCTCATAAACGTCATGAAGGCGGATGAGAGAGTAGATGGAAGTGCTTTCAACTTGCTAGAAGAAACTCACTCTAGAAAGCCAAGGTGGTTTATTATGCTTATTATAACTTTTATTGTGCCTGCTGGCTTATTATAGATGTACTCTGACTTAGGCACTAGCTAGAACTCTAGGTCAGGAGTATCATTTTCTGTATCGTAATCATTATTCATGCTTACGAATTTCTGTATTTTGGGGATGCCTCTCAAACCTTCCCGGGGTGATTCATTCTCTGTCCCCAGCTCCCGAGTCTTGTTCGCACTCCCTCACCCCCTGCCCTGCTGCGTGAGGTGCGGAATCACCAGCGTGTCCCTGTTCTGTTCCCCCCCACAGCCAGCGGGACCCAGCTTGGTGCTGTTCTTTCCCTGTTTGGAACTGTGAGCTTTAAAGCAATAGGAATGGAGGATAAAAGTGGATCTGGAAAACAGCAGAAAATCACAGAGGACCTTGAAGCCAAGAGGTAGAAAATATCCAAGTCCCAGGAACCATTTGGGTTGTTTCCAGTGTTTGGCTATCGTAAAGCAACTGGCACCCTGGTCGGTGGCTCTGTGGCTGGCGCGTCGTCCAGAACATTGAAAGGTTGCAGGTTCAATTCCCAGTCAGGATGCAAGGGAGGTAACAAATCCATGTTTCTCTCTCACATTGGTATTTTCATTTCTCTTAGTCCCTCTCTCCTCCACTCCCTTTCTTCCTCTCTCTCTAAAAACCAATAAAAATGTATCCTTGGTGAGGATTGAAAAAAAAGAAATTTGCTATGAATGTTGGGGTATCAGGTAGACACATGCCTTCATTTCGTTTTGTGTGTTTACCTCAGAGTGGACTTCCGGGTCAGGATGTAGGCGTCTGTTTTGCTTTAGTAGATAATGTTAAACAGTTTTCAAAAATCCCCAATTTATGCTCCAACTGAGCGGTGTATGAGAGTTGAGGTGTTTTAAATCTTCACCACTTTTGGTATTTTCAGTCCTCTAGTTTTAGGCATTCTGGCATGTTTCATATTAATTATAATGAGTTGATGCCACATATAATATTATATTTTTACCTCCTCCATTTTCATTTAATTTACTTTTAAAGTAGATCTTGTAATCTTTCTAAGCTATAGATAGTAACTTTTAAGGAAATACCCTACTTCAAGATTTTATACAACATTTTCTTTTTTTTAAAATTTATTTATTTATTTTTAGAGAGGGAAGGGAGGGAGAAAGAGAGAGAAACATCAATGTGCGGTTGCTGGGGGTCATGGCCTGCAACCCAGGCATGTGCCCTGACTGGGAATTGAACCTGTGACTCTTTGGTTCGCAGCCTGCGCTCAATCCACTGAGCTATGCCAGCCAGGCCTTATACAACATTTTCTAATAAAAATTCTGGGTGTGTTTCCTTCATGATCATTTTCACCTTTTTATGTCCCGTGTACTGTGTTTTATGTCGTATGTAGTGTGTTTTTACCACTTTTTATTCAATGTAGTTAGTGGTATACTATACCTACCTCACTTGTAAGTTTTATCTTATCCAGTGCTATTAAAATGACTTACTTCAGCTGAAATAAGTTCGGCATGGGTTATTCTTGAACATCCTTTCTTCCGAAGTAAGTTACAGTGTAAAGATTGATTCATATCCTCAACCTACTAGCTGTGTGACCTTGGGCAAGTTACTTAACCTCTCAGAACTTCAGGGTCCCTACCTGTAGTGTAGGAATAAGAAACTCCATCTCTAGGACTGTTGGGATAATAAATGAGATGGCTTATAAAAAGTGTCTACATGTAATACATACTCAGGAAATACTAGTTTTCGTCTGTGCTGAAAGCCAAGACATTAGTTGGTTGTTTATTACTTCAGTTACCTCATTAGTTCACAAAGAGCCTCACTAGTTCTTACTTATCTGCTAACTGCACCCAGCTGATTAGCAAGAAACCCCAACTATGGGTTCACCCCAAACCCCAGGTGAACCTAAACATCCTATCTGACATTCCTGATCTTGGTCCAGGGCAGAAATAATTCAGTACACATGTTGATATTCTGATGCTCAGAATGTCTCTAGACAAAGCACTGCTCTTACAATGGGGATTTTGAAGGATTTGTGAGTTGGAAGGCCGTCCTCTTTTTGCCCACACTTTGTGCTCGCATCTTCTGCAGTCGACATTCCCATCTGTCCTCTGGCAGGACGGGCTGCGGGCCCCCGAGTGCAGCTAGAGCTTTGCCAGGCAGCCTGGGAAGGGGACCACTTGACATTCCGGAGCAAACTTCGTCCCCACCGGCCAGAGGTCCTGCTCTGCTGCCCGGCGAAAGTGCTGCTGCCCAGTCCGTTTGACCTGATTCGACTCATTGATACAAACCCTTTAAAATGGACGATGGAGCCCTGGCCAGGTGGCTCAGCTGGTTGGAGCATCATCCAGTGCACCAAAAAGGTCGCGGTTCGATTCCTGGTCAGGGCATATGCCTAGGTTATGGGTTTAACCTCTGGCTGCGGCATGCAACCAGAGGAAACTGATGGATGTGTTTCTCTCACATCAATGTCTCTCTTTCCCCCTTCTCTCTCTCTAAAATCGATAAGAAACATATCTTTGAGCGAGGAAAAAATAAAATAAAATAAAATAAAATAAAATAAAATAAAACGGACAGCTGAACGATGAGGAATAAAAACTTCCAGATGCTCAGAACCGCTGACTGCCAAAGACCGGGCAGTGTGTGTGGCAGCAGGCGACTCGGGCATTCTCAGGGCCTCTCTTCCTCTGGTCTCTCCCCCTGCAGTGTGAACACACACACTGAGAGGCCCTGGCTTCAAGAAGGTGCCAGCTTGCTTAGGAAGGAGAAGTCCTCGTTAATCCAGGGTTCAAATACAACTGAAATATTTCAAGTAGAAAAAGGAACACCTTTCCCCGCCACACCCCCCCCCCCACCCCCGCCCCCCCCCCAGCCAAGGTCAAGCACAGTGCCATTTGAAATGAAGAATACTAACAGAGAGTGGGATTTATCCTTTCTTTGTTGAGACAGCCTAAGAACATACAGCACTGTGAATAGAACCAGAGAAGCCCATTGGACAGACCCAGAGAAGGCCTTTGGACAGACCCAGAGAACCCCATTGGACAGACCCAGAGAAGGCACAACCTCTCAGCCCTGCTGCAGGGCACGACTTTCCCTCGGGCTTCCAAACCTGGTTTGTCCCCTCAGCTGCAGTACCAGGTCTCTAAATAGCCCCAGACTGGTGCTCCTCAGGAGGCTCACTGAAACATTCCCAAACGAATTCATTATCTCACTTCCCCGGGCTGATTCCCCCTCACCAGCCCCACCCCATTCCTCTTGTTTCTGTTGATAGTACCATCCTTTCCTTGGGCTATGCTGCCACAATGCTCAAAAAAGGTATCGTTATTTCTTTGGGCGAAGTGCTTCAGTGACAGTAAGTGCAGGCAGACACCCAACATCCTCTCTGAGAGTAATAGATTTCACCAACCGCCATCGCTCAGGTTTCCTGGTCCCTGGGTGTGGCAGCATGCTCAGTTCTGGCCAAGGGGCTCTGAGTGAAACTGTTCTGTGCAGCCTCTAGGTCACCTCCTTAAAGGGACGGGGTGTGACATTCTTCCTCCCTTGCCTCCATCCACTGCCTAGAATGGGGAGCGGGTGGGGGAGGCCGCTTTGGAGACCGCCAACCAGAACACCACCACGGAGACCGCAGGGTTCCCCGAAGGGATGAACCTGGTCTTCGGCACGCCAGGCTGCCCTAGCGGCTGTGGGCTGTCACACGTGTGGGCTTTTACAGGGCAGAGACGTCAATGTCCACCTTAATTCCTGACTATTCTGGGGCTCTGTTAGGACACTCGGAATTTATCCCAACGAAAACAAACCACCAGAGGACCCGGTTTTCCCCCAGCTTTGCCTCAGAGCTTCGTCCAGGATCAGATTCTGATTTTAAGGCAGAATTTGGAGGTCGTGATGCGGGCAGGTAGGGAATCCCACTGCATTAGCTGGAAACACAGAGGCTCAGTCTCGCTGTCACCTTCCTCCTTCTGTCTCCGGCGTCACCCAGGCACCGAGCCGGCCCATTCTGTTGAGCAGCTGCAACATCACCCGCGTCTTCCTCCTGCGTTTTCTCAGCACTGTGCGTCTGGTGGGACTCAGGGGCGTCCTAGGAGCTCCCTCGGTCTTTCTGTTCTCTTATCTTTTCTATACTTGGAGATTGATCTTTGTAAAAACAGTTCCTTCATTATCTTGGCTTCCCCCTCGTAGATCTCCAGGGGCCTTATATGGTTGAGGGTCTCATCTGACCCCAGCTCCCACCGCTCCCTCAAGCACACTGACCTCGCCTGCTGGGGTCAGCACCCTGTCTCCAGAAACCTGCTGGTTCTGCTTCCGCTTCACGTCTTTGTTTATAGTGCCCCCCCCACCCCCTGACAGTGGTGCCTTTGCTTGTTTCCTTTTCCTGTCCAAAGTGGGCCCGGTCCCCTCCATGGAGGAGGCCAAGCCTGGCCCCGCCCACGCTGACCTCTGCTTCGTCTGCAGTCCCACTCTCCCTGTGGCCGGCCGTTTGACTACTTTTGGTGTGATGTGCCTTGCACTGATTCTGTGGGCTCATAGCCTCGTTGGAATTTTGTAGTTATCAACACTTCAGATGTATTCCCCTCCCCCACAGAGAATGTAAATTCAGGTAGTCCTAAGCAGACCTCCTTTTATACAGTGACCCCTCCCCCACCCCCGCTCACCGCTACCAAACTACTGCTTGCATCACACTAGAATCAAACACAAAGTCAGACTCCGTAGGGGCAACCAGGTGCTACCCTACCTAGAACGGGTTCACCGTCCCTGAGTTTTAGGGACAGTGCTGTCCCTTTTGAAGTAGGTCACAAGCCTCACTTGCTGTTTGGAGTTTGGGAGAAAACAGAGACTGACAGCCTGTGACATTTAAAGCAAGTGTGGGTAGGGGCTGGGGGGTGGGGGGCGTCCTGGCCAAGATCCCCGTCTCCCGAGGAGTTTCTCGTTGAGTTGAATCAGTGGGTCACAGCGTGCCCCTGGCCTCCTGCGTCAGGAACAGAACCCCTCCGGTCCGAAGAAGCAGGAGCGGTGAGGTCACGTCAGCAATCTGGATGAATTGGGGCTTAAGGGTGGATTTCTTTTTCTAGAAGAGCCCAGGTAAACTCAGACGACTTCTGGCTCCAGACAAGCACACGGGGGAGCACAGCCAACGCTCCCCGGCTGCCCGGTGGTCGTGGCGGCCTGGCTCCTCCTCCGCTGGGACTGCAGCTGCGTGCCCTGAGAAGGAGCCCGAGGTTCCCCTTCTCCTTGTCACACTGCTTCCTAGGGCCTTTCTCCAATTTCTAGCCGGCCTGGTTTTCATTTCCTGCCTAATTTCTGCTTCTCCCAGCTTCGTGTGTGTGTGTGTGTGTGTGTGTGTGTGTGTGCACGCTTTTGACTATCGCTACCACATGGAGAGCAAGCTACTGTGGTGTTCTCAAAAATAATAAGGCTTTCCAGTGTGTTGTGATCCTTTTTTTTTTTTCCTTGCAATAGACTTCAAAGGCTCTGCCGAGCATTTTAAAGGTGGGGTGGAAAGAATGGGCACTCAGTTGCCCCGGGCAATCGGAAAATTCCTCTAGCCCAGCCAGACTGAAGTGGTGTGGCAGAATGTACTTAAAGGGGAATTCAGCTATCTTAGTGAGTTAACATTTATTTATCCTGTTGACCGTAGCAGGTGTTTGCTCTGAGACTTAGCGCTAAAACACGGGAAGGGTGGGTCATAACATCAATCATTTTTTCTTTCTAACTTCTGTAGTTATTTTTCAGCTGAGGGAGCTTCTAAGTCAGTGGAAAGAAAGTCGTGGCTCTGCTGGTTGACTGAGCTGGGAGCCTCAGAGCGGCGGGCGCTGGGGGCGTGGTTTGGGGCAGGTGGGCCGAGCGGAGCCAGCTCGCTGCGGGAGGCGGCAGCGCAGACCCCGCGGCGAGAGCGCAGGGCCCTGCAAACTCCGGATCGGTCAAAGCGCCCGCAGGGCTGTCACCGTGATTTAAAGCTCTGAGAACATAAATCAGCGGGAGGGAGGCTGAAGGTGGATGGTGTCATTCTGGCCCTGAAAGGCCGCCATAAATCAGTGACAGGGAGGCCCCAGCGACCTCCCTCCCAGCCGGTTTCCGGCCGCCCTGCTCCCCTCTCTGCTCAGACAAGTGGAAAGAGGTGATTCCCGGAGTGGGCGGGGTGTGGCCGAAGTGGCCTGCAGCGTCTCAGTTCCCAGGGGGGTCTGAGCCGCAGGCTTTACCCCCTGGAGGCAGAGCCTCGGGGCCCTCGTGCCAGGGGTGGGACGAATCGGGTCTGGAGAGGGTCTGACTCTGGTGACGGTGGCGCAGAGGGAGCCTCTAACCAGACGGACTGCGTCCTGTTGAGCGAACACAACGGGGCTCTCTGAACAGGGGGCGAGAATGGTTTGCTCCTTCCTCCCACCCTCTGTGCGTTGTGAACAGAATGTCCCTGGCACACGTGCGCCCCGCTGCACCGCCAAAAGCTTAGCTCTTCCCTTGCATAACCCCGGGGGAGCCGCCAGACCGCAGGCAGCGAGTCCCCCACCTGCAGGCAGGTGAGAGGGCTGAGGCCCTGCCCACATCCCTAGGATGTTTTCGGCTTTAAGGCTTCAAGTTGTCCCCTGCGGCCACCCCCATCTCTGCCCCAGTGCACCGACCCCTTGCTCCAGCTGGGGCAGAAGTCAGGGCCCGGGGTGTCCTTAGCTCGCCTCTGTAAAGCTGGAGCACGTGTCGTCATGTCATTATTCCGCTTCATTCTCTTCTGTTCCAGGCCCCAGCGGGCTTTGTTCTAATAAGGAAGCACCCAGAGTCACACCCAGGTCAGCTGTCCGTTGTCCCTTGAACTCACGTAGCTCTCCTGTCAGGCAAGTAGGCACAAAACCTCATCCGTCAGCAGAAAACAAAGTGGGAAGCGGGACCCTCCACTGACCCCCAGGGTCTGAAGAACAAGGTTCCGAGGTCTTCGCACCTTGGCCCCTTTGCATCCACCTCTTCCTTGTAGTGCCAGGTCCCTTTCAGAAACCACGAGATCATTACTGTGAAGCCACTTTGCACCTGAGGTTCCTCAGCTTACCCCTTTGCCTCTGAAGGCTGCTCAGCTCAAGGGGGAGGCAAGGTTTTCAGGGTGCAGAGGCAGAAAGTCTGCTTCTGGGAGGGGGGCGGGGCTTCCTAGAAGGTGGCCAGACACCAGCCACCTGGCCTGTCCGCCGTCCTGACGCTCCGTTGTTCGCGCGTTCGTTTCCGGGTATCAGGGGAATAAGCACAAGCGAGGGGCGATGGGCGAAGCGCCCCTGGAAACGCTGCCGTTGCGCGCTCACAGCGGGGCGGAATTATTTGCTTCCCAAGCATGTAATCTGCCTCCCGCAGGTCTGTTGTTACTGTATCTATCCTTTCTCCCCCGTTGTCTGGCCTTCTGCAAGAAACTTTGCATCTCCGAGCCCCGTTTCCCACATCTGATAAATTAATTAATAATAATATCTCATCGGATTGCTGGGAAGGTTAAAGGAGATAATAAAGGTAATAAAGCTTTTAGAATAGAGCTTACTCTGCGCTGAGCACTATTATTCAGTATTATCTCCAATACTGTGGTGGTTAAGGTTAACCTTTTCTGTATATCCACATATGGTTTTTATTATCGTTTTGATTTTTAGTCAAGGATCAGGTCTTTCTTGTCTTTGGACTTTGAATTCAGGCTGTGTGAATTCAATCGGAAAGATCGTGTGCATTTTTAGGAGCAACTCTTAGCATCCGTTTAGGGAACCAGCCGTTTTGCACGGCGCCCCTCCTTGCTCTTCTGTCTCCAGCAGGGCGTCCTGCAAACCCGGAGCCGTCTCCAGCATGGCTGCCCTTCTGGTTCTTTGTAAGGCATCCTCCAGGTCCCCCTTGCGAGCCCGAGATTTCACGTGCGCTCGGAGAGGCCGGCAGGGGGCGGTAGGCGGCTGTTTTCCGAGCTCCCAGGACTGCGTCTGCGACTGACCGACAAGTGCGTCTCCTTCTGAGTTCCAAGCACAGAGGAGAGAAACCTTCCCTGGCGCAGAGTTTACCGCGTACTTCGGCAAATTGCAGTTTAGGAGACGGAAAGCGGCATAGTATAGTTGTTGAGAGCCTTGCAGTCCGACATACCTGTGAGGAGACACTTTACCTTGCTCAGGTGGCTTAACCTCCCTTGGGCATGGTTTCTCCCTGTGTAAAAATAGGGGAGAACGCACCTTGCCCTTGCCCTCAGGGACTTGTTGGAAGAGTCGCTGTGTGGCTGGTAGAGATCTTGGCCATGAAGCATAGGGAAATGCCAGTTGTTATTACTCAGTGGGCACCGCGGCGATTTCAGGGCTCCCCGGCCACTCACATCGACCTTTCCTCCCTCCTTTCCATGCACCTTCTTTCCCCCTTTCTCCCGCTCTGCTTTTCCTCGCTGCCTGTCACTGCTTGTCTCCAGGGCCAGGGACTGGCCCCATGCCCGCCGGGCCAGGGCGGCTGGGGAGGAGGGGCACTGAGGAGGCTGCCGGGCCATGCAAACCCTTGTCTCCTTCCCCTTCACGTTTTAGATGCAGTTTCCAAACCTCATCTGGGCTCGGGGTCACTTGGGCGGAAGGCAAAATCAGCCATAGGCCTCTCACCATACCACCCGCTCTCCCCCCAGCCAAGTATATGGGTTGTCAGCAAAATTTTTAAAAAAATCCTCACCCGAGGATATGTTTAATGACTTCAGAGGGAGAGAGAGCAATATCCACGTGAGAGAGAAACATTGGATCCATTGCTTCCTGCACGTGCCCCCAGTGGGGATCGAACCTGAAACCGAGGTATGTGCTCCCACAGGAAATCGAACCCTCAGCCTTTTGGTGTATGGGATGACACTGCAACCAACCAGGCCACCCAGCCGGGGTGAGATGTCAGCAACATTTAGAGCCCAGAGGAGTGTTCTTCATGGTTGGATGCACAGACGGGGCGGTGCAGTGTGGACACACAGCAACCGGGCAGCTGTGGGCAGGGCTGCTGTAGGGGACAGGGAACCTGGAGGGGGCACAGGCACAGCCCCCCCTGGGTCAGAGGAAGGCCAGGCTGAGTGTCCAGGCTGTGCTCGAGGAAACTGTTCAGGTCTGGGCTGAGGCTGGTGGTGCAACTCAGGACATATCGAGAAGCCCCCCTCCACCCTGTCCTGAAGGGAGGCTTGGTCTGTCCTACAGGGGTGCTTTCTGTCCCTAGGGCTACATTTAGTTTGTTCCCATTTGAAACCTGCGATTCCTAGTGGAGGGATAAGTGTCCTGTGGGTAGAGTGACTGACTTGTTCTGATTCTAGCCCCAAAAGTCCTAAGTCCCAGGAAACCTCTCTGTGCCAGAGAGGACTGGCCACCTCATGTGCGTAGTACATATGGCTTTAACCTCAGACGAGAGAGCCGCGTGGCTCTAGGGTATGACGGGGGCGCGAAGGAATCCTGATCAAGAAGAAATAACCATGCTGCTTCCTCCTTCCACCAGAGCCGCTGTTGGCCTTCCTCGGGCATTCCTCACAGCTCCTAATGAGTGGGGGAGCCAGGCCAAGCAAGCCCCATCTCCCCGAGTTCAGCAGCGGGAGGGGTCGATGGTGACTCCTTCCCAAAGAGGATACCCTGGAATGGCTCCCTGTCTTCTCCCAGGAGCCCCTTCTTCAGCCCCAGCCCTCAGGAGCAGAGCGCTGGAGCTTGGTGCCCCGGCTTGCCCCCTCCCTACCCCAGGGCAGGCTGCAGCAAGCCCTTGCTGGGGAGCGGCTCGTGGACCTTTGCCTCTAATTGGCCACCTCTTCTGCACACAGCCACTTCCTCTGCCTGTAGCCGAACTCATAAAAAGCCGGGCTTTCTTCCATACCTTTGAAAAGTTCAAAGGAACCCATATCCTAGGGAGATCTGGCACGGACCGCACCTGGACCTGAGGGCACGGGGACCTCTGGGTGCCCCCTGCTCTGTGCTGCTTGTCGGTGTCAGGAGCGGGGAGGCCCAGCTCCTCCGAAGACCAGCTCTGCTCTGTTTTATGGGATCAGGCTGTGCCCTTTGACCCTCCCCGCTTCTGGCGGCAGGAACCCTCGTGGCCACGAAACAGATGTCAAGCCCTTCCGAGAGCAAGTGGGCGATACAGCCGCACTCAGCGACAGGGAGCCGGCCAGCTCCACCGACTGCCTGCACAGCTCTGTGCCCGCTGCGCACCTGCTCTTCTACGGGGCCCTGGCCCTGTGTTTGACTGCGGCGGTGGAGCACAGGTGGGCCTCTCTGAGCCCGAGGCCCAGGTGTATTTAGGTGGGGAGCAGGCTTGCAGGCTCTTGGGCACAGCTCTTGGGCATTGATGGAACTTGCTTCCTCCCCAGCATCCAAGCTGGTAAGGCTTGTGCATAAACCTCTTAGATGCTGAGGCTCCAGACCACAGGAGAGTTTAGATCAGAGAAAGCTCTGTGCTCTTTCTCTACCCGTCAGTGGCACTTTCAGAGTGCTCAAGAAATGCTTATTGAGTGGGTGAATAAACTCCTCTTATGGAACAGGAAACCGAGATTCCTGGTTTAGCTACTTAAACGTAACCACAACCAGGATGGGGCTAGATGGGAACGGGAAAACTCATTTTTAATACTCTTCCCTCCCTCTAGTGACCGCCGCTGTCCCCTACTGCCTGCCAAACCCGGTGGCAGATGAGTAAGACGTGCTGCTGGAATCGCAGGGATGTGCACAGGGGAGGCTGGCCACCTGCCAGTCCCTGCATCTTGCCTTTTGTCCCTCGGCCCTGCCTCGACCCTGCAGGGGCCAGATCACCTTAGGATGGCTCGGTTTGTCAGGGGTCTGGACCCCAGGCCCTCTGGATTTTCCTTTCCTCCCGGACGGAGCCCCTCCTGCAGCTGATGAGCAGGCACGTGACGACTGTGTCCATGTGATTCATGGCACCGTGGGCTGGAGTGTCTTCACATCTCCAGGGTCTAGATCACCCGGGATGGAGCGGAGGACCAGTCTGTTCCCTTTCCCCAGCACACACACGCACATCCATGCACGCAAATACACATGCATATAAACACACCCATGCACACATGCGCAGACCCACCCCCACACACAAGTGCACACACACACATAGGTACAGTTGACCCTTGCACAACACAGGGTTGAACTGTGTGGGTCTGCTTCTACATAGGTTTGTTTTTGCAGTGAACATGCAGTCCGCTCTGTGTATCCTTGGGTCCCACATCCGTGAATTCAACCAACCACAGACTGAAAGCAGTGTTTTGATCTGCTGTTGGGAGACTGGCTGCAGAGGGCTAGCTGTCTGTGCTGCTTTGTGTTATTTTATGCGAGGAACTTAACAATTTGCATATTTTTGATATCTGAAGGGGGTTCCTGGAACTAAATTCCTGCAGATACTGATGGATGACTGTCGTTAAATTTTGAGGGAGCCAAAACTTACACACAGATTTCCACACTGCACGGGGGCTGGCACCCTTAACACCTGCATTGTTCAAGCATCTGCTGTGCACACACACACAGAAACACACATGTACACAAACACACACACACTACACCCCCGCCCCTTGCCCCATGCACCCTCCCACCAGAGAAGGGGCTGGGCTATGAGAGAAGACATCAACTTTTCACCTGGACTTAATGACAAGATGCGGTATGACAATTATTCTGTAGGATTTTTCAATGGACGTGCGACCGAAATTCCTCTAAGTTTTACGGATAACAATAGTTTACATGCTGTAAAAATAGACGTTCTTTTTATTATTTGCAGTTCTGAAATGTGGTCATCCATCCGCTCCAGGCTTAAAGAGTTGGAGGCAGCAATATCCCTGAAGGCTTTTACGATGTTATTTATTCGCTTGCCTCTCAAACCCGTCTCCTAAGTGCTGCTCCAGTGCAGGCCCCGCCAGCCTGCCAGGGCTGTGGATGTCATCGCCCAGTTCCCCCGTTAACGTTAACGAGGTGTGAATGCAGCTTCTCCAGTACACGGGTGATCTGGCAGCATCTCGGATTGTAGTCAGCTCTGTGCAGATGAGTCACCTTGCTGGCCAGGCCCAGGGTCTCCCTGCAGTGTGGGAGGGGGGTTCTCCTGACCAGCCTTCACCCTTCACCGGGTAAAGGGCTTTTGCTGTCAGGATGTGATGAAGGGAACCTGTCAGACTGGTTCTGTATCTCTGGGTGCCAGGAACTTGGAGTCACCGCTTGCTCGCTCTGCCCCTGGGTCTGCCCCTCAGTGCTCCTGGGACGAGGGCACAGCGGACGTGTCTCCCAGGGCCCTTGTGAGGAGCAGATGAGATATCTTGGTAAAACATCAACACTGACTGTATCCGCTGCAGTCGTCACCCACTAATGAAATTAATTTGGTGGGTCACGACCGGCGTAAAAATAAAATGAAATACAACAGATATTGGATGTGGGGTTTATGTTGGGGCTGATGGAAATTCTTTTCTTTTTAAAAAACTTTATTTGTATTGTTTTCTCTTTATTTTGATTGTTGACTCGGTTACAGATGTCCCCATTTCCTGCCTCCCCCCCAGCCCCGCCCCCTCCCTCTGGCCATCCCCACGCTGCTGTCTGCGTCTGCGGTGATGCGTGCATGCTCATTGGCCGCTCCCTCCCCTTCTTTCATCCTGTGCCCTGATGGAAATTCTTCAAGTTCCAAAATGGGATCGTCGCCCAACTCTGGAAATACACTAAAAACAATTGAGTCGTGCACTTTCTGTGGATGGATTCTGTGGTAGGTAGATTCTTTCTCAGTAAAGCTATGTGTACGAAGAAGATTAGCAAGCCCTAAAGAAATCCATCAAGCATGCCCTGGCTGGCATAGCTCAGTGGATTGAGCACGGGCTGGGAATCAAAGTGTACCAGGTTCGATTCCCAGCCAGGGTACATTACTGGGTTGCAGGCCACAGCCCCCAGCAACCACACATTGATGTTTCTCTCCCTCCCTCTCTCTCTCTCTCTCTCTCTCTCTATCTCCCTCCCTAAAAATAAAATAAATAAAAATTAAAATCTTTAAAAAAAAATCCATCAAGCTCTATCTTTCAGAGTATGCACTTTATTGTGGTGTGTTCAATTCCAGTTCGAAGATTACATATAAAAACTAGAGTAGAATGGTCATATGCAGTGAGAGGAAGCATTGTTTTAATGGCATATATGTATAAATGTGTCTCCGTGTGTGTGTGTGTGTGTATGTGTGTGTGCGCACGTGCGCGCTGGGCTGCAGTAAAAATGTGTGTCTTGTTGTGGGTCGTTGCCTGAAATGTTTAGGCCCGTGAGCCCACCCCTCCCAGTCCTCGTAGGTCTTCACCGTGGTGGTCACTACACCCTCCCTTCTCTTCCTTTCCAGAAGCACAGAGCTCACCCAAGTGCAGGCCCTGACCTTGGAGTTGGGCCTGTTTCTGGCGCAGGGGAGCAGGATGCCCACGACTAGCTGCTCGAGGCCCCCTGCCACGTATGAACACACACGCACACACGCTTAGACACCTAGTTCAGCCAAGCTCTCTTTCCCAGTTACATAGACCCCCTGCCCCAAAAAGGGCGGATGGATAGCTGGCCTACCTCTGAAGAGGATGTGTCTCTGGGCTTCCGGTTTGGGCAGCGTGCAGTGTTTGTGTTTCAGCACTCCCCTACTCCATGCTTCCCTTTTCCACCCAGTGCGGATACCGGGGCTGAGGGTTTCACCGAGCTGCCTGCGTGTGGGGACCCTGGGAGGGGTCGACCCGACAGGCAGAGGGCTCCCCAGCCCCTTCCTCCTTCAAGAGTGAGAGCAAGTGGAGCTTGTCCCAGGGCCTGGAAACACAGTCACAAGGCTGTGGGTGTGGGTGCGCGGAGGGTGGGGTCTCAGCCGCTGCCGCCACCACCAGGACTCGCGTGAACTGTGGAAGCCATCAAGAGCCCGGAGACCATCTGAAGATGACCAAATTGCAAATAGTCTTGAGGTGACGCTCTTTCACCAGGGATGAATGGATGGTGTTTCTGTTGCTTTTCTACGGTTCTGTTTGCCTTTGGCCATCTGCCCACGTGACAGCTTTCCTGTCACGACCCCCAGAGGGGGCTGCACGGATGTGTTGGCCGCAAGGACCACGTTGCCATGAGAGACGGCAGCTGTCTCCTCACTGGAGTCTGGGAAACCCGGGAACTGGCGGAAGAGTTATGAGAATTTATTCTGGTTTTGGAAGTTCTGGGTTCAAATCCCACTTCATGTTATAGAGGAAGACAGCTACTAACTTGGGGCCACATCACAACGGATTTGGGACAGAGGGTCAGCCTCTGATCCTAAGTAGCTGCCCTGGAAGGGCTCTGCCAACTCTTTCAGATGAGCAAGCGTGGGTATTTTACATTTTTAAAACTTTTTTAGCTTGTGATTTTATTTTGTTTTTACCAAGTGGATGGTAGAGAGTTGAGGTAGGAGTTAGGCCCCAGGCCTTGGCGTCTACCTGCGCAGGGAGAAGCCCGTCTCTCTGCCTCTCACCTGCAGCCTGGCCTTTTGCTCCGTGGCTACATCGGCACAACAACAGCACCTCGCTCAGAACGATTTTTATTGTGGTGAAATATGCATGTCATAAAATGGATTGTCTTAACTGTTTTTGAGTGCGCCGTGCGATGCTACTAAACACATTTGTACTCTTGTGCTAACATCACCACCATCCACCTCCAGAATCCTTTTCGTCTCGTAAAACTGAAACCATTCACATTAAACATCCACTCCTAATCCCCCATTTCCCCCGGCTCCTGGCCACTAGCATTCTGTCTGCCCCCCCCCCAACCCCCCCGCACCCTGCTGTGAATCTGCCTGCTCCCTGGGCGCCTCATGTAAGTGGAGTCACACTGTACTTGTCTTTTTCTGATTGGCCTATTTCCCTTAGCACAGTGTCCTCAAGGTTTATCCATACTGTAGCATGGGTCAGAATCCCCTTCCTGGTTAAGGCTGAATAATAGCCCATCATGTGGATGGACCACGTTTTGTTGATCCATTTATTCATTAGCGAATACTTGGGTTGTTTTCACCTTCAGGATCTCACGAGTGATGGTGGTGATGCTGTGAACGAGGGTGTGCAAACACCTGTCTGAGCCCCTGCTTTACGTCCCCTTGTGTCTGCACCCCAAGGTGGGGTTCCTAGGTCATATTGTGATTTTCTGAGAAATTATTTTGCACGGCGGCCGCACTGTTTTATGTCTCCCCCAACAGTGTGTGGGGGAGATGACGCCAGTTCAGATGACGCCAGTGTGTAGGGGACGCCAGTTCCCCTATATCCTTGCCAACACTTGATATTCTCTGTCTTTTTAAAAAACTAGCCCTGCAGCGTTTTATTTTTAAGGGTCAGATGAGAGAATGTATGGAAAACATGTAGTGCAGTGCTGGGCTCAGTGAATGAGAGCTGCTCTTTGTAGTTCTGGCTCTGCTTCTCTTTCCTTAGGAGCAGACGAGATGACGACTTTCTCAGAGCACACCGAGGCCTGGCCGTCACTGCACAGGTCACGGGCCCTGGGACTCCAGGGGTGCGGACTTGGGTAGGAATGGTAGGTTCAGCTCCACTCTGGAAAGGCCCTGTGTGGCTTGGGTCACGTCGAATTTGAGATTTCCGAGGGGGCAGCATGGCTGTTAGGGCACCTTGGAATGGGGAGTCCACCTGTGTAACAACCTCTTAGAGCCTTCTTCCTGGGTTCCCACCACCTCACTGGTTTTATCACCTGGCCTAGTACACGGGAGCTCTCTGTGTAAAAAGGAGCAAGTCTTGCGTACAACCCATGAACTCTTCTAAGAAAAGGCATGGTAATTAAGCACAAGGCTTTTCTTTGAACTATTATAAAAATGTGGGAAAACCACTCTATGTAGCATTTCATCAGTTTGCTTAGTAAGAGAATCTTTTACATGAAATAACTAGAATGATGAAAAACGGTCTTTATGTTCTTGAATGCGGCTGCACTTGAGACCAAAGGACAAAGGGAGCTCAACTTGAGACAGGAAGACGGTTGACTTGAATGCTATTTACCCTGGAACATTCCAGAAGAGGACGCGAGGCGGGGGACCAACAACGGACTCTGTGTGTGCGGCATATCTCAGCCAGGCGTTGGGTGGTGGGTTCTGCTCTGTCCTTTGCTCCTGCAGCCCAGGCTGTGCCTGGCAGCTCAGATTCCTGCACCGCATCCGCTGGGTGGGCTTATGCCGCGTCCGGGAAAGAGAAAGCCAGACAAGTGATTTTGGATTAGAACCTGGAAGGATCCAGTAATGTTAAAAAAAGTGTTAAAAAAAGAGATAAAATCTTTCTCCAGTCTGGAATTATGCTCAAAAGATTCAGGATAATTCTTAATGGTCATGCTCGCTAGTCCCTTACCTTCTGTTTGAAAGCAAACTAAAATGTAAAAAGTATATGTGCTACTTGAATTTTGATTCTCCTTAAAGGAACTGATTGGAGGATCCTTTGTTATTATTACATGTCGCATCTATCTGTGTATCTGCGTGTCCACCTGTCCCTATTGCACACACACGTTTTCTGTGCCTGTGGGAATGCACACCGGTTTTGTGCAGTGGTAGGTTATAAAATTGGGGTGGCCTTTTTAAAGGAAAAAATACAGAGAACCTTACTTTGCGAGATTTGCCAGAGACACGGCTGCAGAACGCACTGCTCAGGCCCTTCCCACGTCCTGGCCTGAGGCCTGAGCCTTGCTGGCTTCTGGGAAGCCTTCATACAGGCCTGTGGGACCTGCTGTGAGCCCCCCCCGCACACTCCAGGCCCCCTGCAACGTGCTCCCTCGTCACCCGCTTTGCCTGGATGTGCTTGCGTTCGAATGGGGGTGATGGGGACGGCAGCTAGGACTGGGTCCTCCCTCCAAGTCCACGGACCCTCCCATCTTTACTAGCCTACTCCAAGGCCAGGAAAAGCGTTTTCTTAGGAGCAACTCCAAATGCTTTGGGCTTGAAGTAGAACGATGAGAAAAACAGCAACAATGGCAGGAGTGGGAGGGAAAAGAAAAAAGAGGGAGAGGGGAGCAAGGAGGGGCGAGGGTGGCTGCGGAGTCTTTTCCTTATAGGTGTGGGTGGAAACTGACGAGTCAGCGGTTTCGGGCTGAGCTGACAATGTCTCTCCTTGGGATCAGGAGCCGGAGGAGGCCGCAGGGAGGCTGAATTATTCATGCAGAGGAAGTTGGCCGGCTCACTTCTGGGAGCCCCGCCTCCGGCCCAGTGCAAATGCGTGGTTCCAAGTGAGCTAAATTGTGCGGCTGTAGCCCGTGTCTCTGGGGCATAACTGTGTCTCTGTCTTTCCCAGAACTCTGGGAAGTAGCCTGGCCCGGGGTGCGGCACACACAGATGGGCCTCGGCCACCTGCAGCTCTGCTCTGCTCTGCAGGGTGGTCAGGAATGAATGTAACAGCAATACGCCTGTCTTCCAGGTCAGGGTCTCTTCGCTCCGTCCTGTCCTCGTCTGTGTGTCCACTTGTGTCCTTGGAGGTGCAGGATCTGTGCTCAGGGAGAGGAGAGAGAGCAGAGAGGCCCAAACGCAGGGGTCCATGCCAGGAGCTTGGAGACAGACCAGGGGAATGTTCTAGGTAACAGGGACACGGCATCTAAATGCCATGTGTGGGGAGCTCGGATCGGGTCCTGGGTCAGGGAAAACAGTGGCGAAGGACATTGTTGGACAGTTGAAGAAGTCTATACGGATTAAAGAATAGATAATAGTATCAGTTTTGTATTTCCTGAACTTGAAAGTTACACTGCTATTACGTAAGAGAATATCCTTATCTTTGAAAAATGCTTAAATATTTAGGGGTAAAAGGAAACCAAGTCCCTGCAACTTGCTTTCAAACGGTTCAGGAAATAATAACAATGTATGTAAACATATATACACGCACGGCTGTCTACAGACAGAGAGAGCACAGGCAGTTAAATGTGAACACGTGGTGAATGAGGGTTATAAAGGAGACCTTGGCACTACTCCTGAACCGTTACTCTAAAGTCTGAGATTATTCAACATAAGAAGTTACAAAATGAAAAAGCAGACGGCAGGCGTTCTTAGGACCAGGTTTCTTGGGGTGCGTTTCCCAGGTGTCTGTGCTAGAGTCCCCGGGGTCTTTCAGGCAGCGAGTCAGGGGTTCCGCCCACGGGAAGTCTGCCCCAGCAGGTTTGGGGTGGGCCTGGGGACATGTGTTTTCCACAAGCGCCTGCAAAGGATTCTGATTCAGGAGGCTAGCAGCTGCCCCTTTAAGAAACACTCTCTCCTCCAGGAAAATGTGAGCACAAAGCAGCCTCTTCCTCCCCCGCCTCTGCTGTCTCAGCTCCATGCTGTGCTAGCCCCCTGCAGACAATCCTGGTGAGGCAGGGGCTGGGGCTAGGCACGCACGCATGCTCCGTGGCCGTCCCGGTTGACTGGACCTCCGCTCTTCCCCGTGTCTCTTCGCTGACACCGCAGACAAGGTGTCCCCAGAGATGGCCTCAGAGCCACTCAATCCTCCCAGAAACCTCGAGGCTCTAGCAAAGGCTGCGGAGGTGACAGCTAGGGGGCTGGTGCAGCCATCTGCCATTCGTAAATGGTGCTCTTCGCAAAGGGGAGGCGGGGAATCGGGGAGCGGGTATGAGCGTGCGGATAATGGAAAAGACAAGTGCGAGGCGGGAGGGCGGAGCACAGAAGATGTGGGAGGTCTCATTTGTTCTCCGAATATCTCACGGGTGCTGAGCGTGCACCAGGCGCTGAGGGCACATCCTAGCAAGTGTTAGATACGATGTTGTGATTTGCTTCAATGGAACTCACAGCCCATCCGTTCGTGAGCTTGCATGGTGTTTCCATTGTACAGGTGACCTGGGTTTTAGTCATGGTTGCCTGTCCCTGGCTGTTGGGGTTGTCTCCAAACTTTTCCCATTGTAATGCACGTGACAGTATAATGCAGGGTAAATGACTAAAGGTAGCATCGTTGAGTGAAAGGATCTGAGCTCTGGTAGTTTTGGTGGATACTCTCAGATTTCCTCCCACTGAGGTTCCAGTTGACAAGGCCACCCACCATCTACAACTGCTTATTTTATCCCATCCTTGCCGCCTAATAGATGACCTTTTTTTTTGACATTTACGATTTCTATAGGTGAAAGAAATGGTGCCCCCTTTTTAATTCACAAGCGTTCATTTGCATTTGTTTTACTGTGAGTGCATTGGAACGTATTTTCATGCTTAAATCTATGTTCATGTCATCGTGGAGGACCTCCCCCTTCCCCAACCTACTGCTCTTTTCCTATTGGGTCATGTTTTTTCCCTTTCTTATTGTAAAGGAGTTCTTTATATGCATAGTGATGTCAGTGGCAAAACGTTTTTTCCAGCTTGTCATTTGACTGTTAGCTTTACTTACGTTGGCTTTTGCTGTGCAGACTCTGAAACATTGGCATGTAGTTGAATAGGCCAGTCTTTTCTCCTATGGCTTCTATTTTGTTTCATAGTTAAAAACATGTTTTTAATGCCAATATCATTTAAAAATGATCTTACAGTGTCTTCTAATGCTTTCATGATTTTTTTTTTTGTATTAGAAATTTAAATCCAGCCCTCGCTGGGAGACTCAGTTGGTTGGAGTGTCATCCCGTAAAGCAAAAGGTTGCAGGTTCGATGTTCAGTCTGGGCGCTGAGAGGAGGCAACCCACTGATGTTTCTCTCTCACATCGATGTTTCTCTCTCTCTCTGCCTCTGTACTTCCTCTCTTTCTAAAATCAATAATAAAAAATATCCTCGGGCGAGAATTAAAAAGAATTTAACTCGATACCGCATTTATCCTGGTGGAAGATGTGAAGTGTGAATTCAACCTCGTTTTCCCCCAGACGGCTGCGCACATCATCTCTCCTGCGCTGGTCTGAAGTGCTGCCCTTCCACACGCTGGATTCTCATCTGCACTTGGGCTTATTTGTAGACTTTTAATCCCGCCCCGTCTCTCTGCCCATCTATTTTTCATCAGGACCACACGATTTCAATAATTACAATATGTCAATATTTGCCTGGGCTAACCCATTGTTTTTCTTCTTTTTCAGAAATGTCCTGATTGCTTTGCCCACGTATTTCTATGATCTTTAGGATCAGCTTACCTAGTTAAACGATCTCATTAGTATTTGATTTGGATTATGTATTATTTATATAGTAATTTGGAAGAGAAATGACATTTATGATGTTTCCTTGTATAAGAATGTAATAGGTCATTTTTTCCCCTCAGGATATTTTTTGTGTCCTACAGTAACATTTAATTTTTATATAGATTTTTATATAGATTTTAATTTATTTCTTGAGTTTATTTCTAGGTAGTTTTTTAACTTTATTTATTTTTAATACATCTTATTGATTATGCTATTACAGTTGTCCAATTTCCACCCCTCCCCCTTCACCCTGCATACTCTTTCCCACCCGTATTCCCCACCCCCCTTTAGTTCATTTCTGTGGGGCGTACATATAAGTTCTTTGGCTTCTACATTTCCTATACTATTCTAACTTCCCCCTGTCTATTTTCTACCTGCCATCTATGCTGCTTACTCCTTGTACGTTTTCCCCCTTTATTCCCCTCCCGTTCCCTCGCTGATAACCCTCCATGTGATCTCCATTTCTGTGATTCTGTTCCTGTTCTAGTTGTTTTCTTAGGATTTTTTTTTGGGGGGGGGGGTTTGGTTGTTGATAGTTGTGAGTTTGTTGCCATTTCATCTTTCATATTTTTTATCTTCTTTTTCTTAGATAAGTCCCTTTAACATTTCACATAATAAGGGCTTGGTGATGATGAACTCCTTTAACTTGACCTTATCCGGGAAGCACTTTATCTGCCCTTCCGTTCTAAATGGTAGCTTTGCTGGGTAGAGTAATCTTGGATGTAGGTCCTTGCCTTTCGTGACTTTGAATACTTCTTTTCAGTCCCTTCTTGCCTGCAAGATTTCTTTTGAGAAGTCAGCTGACAGTCTTGTGGCAACTCCTTTGTAGGCAACATTCTCCTTTTCTCTTGCTGCTTTTAAAATGTTCTCCTTATCTTTAACCTTGGGTAATGTAATGATGATGTGCCTTGGTGTGCTCCTCCTTGGGTCCCACTTCTTTGGGACTCTCTGAGCTTCCTGGATGTCTATCTATTTCCTTCGCCAGATTGGGGGAGTTCTCCTTCATTATTTTTTCAAATAAGTTTCTGATTTCTTGCTCTTCCTGTTCTCCTTCTGGCACCCCTATGATTTCTATGTTGGAATATTTAAGGTTGTCCTGGAGGTTCCTAAGCCTCTCCTCATATTTTTGAATTCTTGTTTCTTCGTTCTGTTCTGGTTGACTATTTATTTCTTCCTTCTGGTCCAAACCAGTGATTTGAGGTCCTGGTTTCCTTCCCATCACTGTTGGTTCCCTGTATATTTTCCTTTATTTCACCTTTCATAGCCTTCATTTTTTCCTCTAATTTGCAACCGTACTCAACCAATTCCGTGAACATCCTGATTACCAGTGTTTTGAACTGTGCACCTGATAGGTTGGCTATCTCTTCATTGCTTAGTTGTATTTTTTCTGGAGCTTTGATCTGTTCTTTCATTTGGGCCATATTTTTATTTGGCCTCGGTGTGCCTGTTATGTAGTAAGGGGTGGAGCCTTAGGTATTGGCTAGGGTGGAGCAACCACGTTGCGTTGTGGCACTGTCTGAGGGGGAGGAATCCGAGAGGGCACAGTGCCGCTTGCTCTGCTCTGGGCTGGCTTTCAGTCACTTCCTCTGCTATCCACAAAATTGGGTCCTTCTGGTGCTGATACCCAGGTGGGTGGGTTTGTGTGTGTTCTAGGACCCTGTGGTCCTAGAACCCAAAAGGGAGAGTTTCTCCTGCCACCTCAACCCCCACAGGTCTTTTCAATCAGAGGTTTGAGGCTTTATTTCCCTGCACTGGAACCCTGGGTTGTGGGGTCTGTCTTGCTCCCCAGTTGTTCCTCCCAGTTTATCCACACATGAATGTGAGACTGCCCACTCCACCAGCCACTGCCTCACCCACCCTGGTCCTCTGGCCGTCTACTTGCAGTGAGTCCTCTCTGATTGGCTGCCTGTCTCTGCCCCTCCTACTAGTCTGGGTGAATATTTCTCCTTTAGCTCCTTGATGGTCAGACTTCCATACAGTTGGATTTACTGTTGGTTCTGTTTGCTTTTTGTTTTTAAATTTGTTGTTGTCGTTTTGGTTGTGTGAGGAGGCACAGTATGTCTACCTACGCCTCCATCTTGGGTGGAAGTCTATTTCTAGGCACTATTTTTCCTGTTGTAATTTTCTTTTCTTTAATACATCTTTTGATTGTGATTAGTTTGTATTGGAGGATATTGAGTTAATTATTTCTGTGTATTCGTTTACAATTCAGCCTCCTCACTGAATTTTCTTCATGTTTGTGAATAAGAAACACTGAGTGGGAGTTTTAATAATTAGAAATTGGTTTCCCCCTCTTCCTTTTAGTAGTTATTCATGGGCTAATTTTTTTCTCTAGTCCTGTTCAATTCAAGCTTTTTGTGCAAGTGACTAATGATGAGTACCCTTGGCTTTGACAGAACTCATTAACTGATTCTTTATGAATGTCCCTCCAGTTGTACTGGTGTGTTAGGGGTTTTATATTATTTATGTTGATGTCAGTATTTTTGTCAAATCAGCAAAAATGAAATATTTGTCTTATGAATTCTATGATTCACTCCTCTTTACTAGCTGAATTGTCAAACGATACAGGGACCTATTTATCACAGTTCATTCCTTCTAGTAGAATCTGTTCCTTCCTGTTTAACAAGTTACTGCTCCAGGGATGGTCTGACATTTCTCTTGGTTACAGTTTATTTCCTGATCTCAGAACAATTTCTAACAATTTCATTGCTTCTACCTGTCACTTTGGTTTCATATTCCATTACTTTGTATTTGGACTTTCTCTCAGTTTTTTAATAGATAAATTTGAAGATGAGAAGATAAAAACCTTTTCACATATGTCCAAATCAGGAATCTGTAATTATGTTCCAAAACAGCTTTCAGTGGCAGGTATAACAGCATATTTAAGCTTTAATAAGCTTTTAACAGACATTTTGTGTTTCTTTTGTGTTGTGATTTCTCTTCCCTGTATTTGAAAATATATTTAAGCTCCTTAAACTAGTGTTTAGTCATGTTTCAGGGCTTGAACAGTGCCTTTCTGGGACCCTGTTGTTAGCTGGGGACTCACTCAGTTTGGGTTCAGTGGTTTGCAGTCACTCCCATGTCTGTCTAATCAGTTCTCCCCAGTGTCCTGCTGTGGGCTGGCCCCCAGGGGGGTCTTCCTGCCAGTCCTGTGGGGACACAGGAGCCAATTCTGTGGTCGCCTGCTCTGAGCCAGAGTGGAAAGAGACGGTGCTCTTCCCTGACTGTGGTTAAGATGTCTTTGCAGATATTCACCATTTGCATAGTCCAGTGTGGCCACGGCTGCCCCTACCAGCGTGAGGGCTTGGTTAGCCCTGCGGGTTCTCTGCAATCGTCTGTGTTTTCTCCAGGTTCGAGACTGGGTCTGAGGCTTGTTTAGTGACCCTGGGAAGTTTCTTCCCGGGGCCTCGGCATCTTCATCTATGAAAAGGGGACACAAAGCTCAGTGAACCCAGTGTCCTTACCAGCTCTCATACTCAGGGGCGTAGGTACAGCAGAGAGCACAATGGGTGTGTAAACCTTTGGTACCTCGGGGCCAAATGCCAGTCAGCCTCACCAGCAAGGCAGCGTAGTGTGGGGGTCCCAACCTGGATGTTGGAGCCAGGTTCCCTGCCGCCCCCTCACATAAGCCACCATACGAACTTCAGCAGTTTCCTCAAACCCTGTGCCTCAGTTTTCCATCACTTTTTGTGGTTTTCCTCATATAGATCTTTACATGTTTTGTTAGACTTAGGTACCTAAGTATTTCATTGTTTGGAGTGCTAGTGTAAACGGTACTGGGTTTTTAGTTTCAGATTGTGCTTGTCCAATATATAAGAAAGCGATCGACTTTTTGTACATCAGCCTTCAGCTTGCAACCTTGCTATAATTGCTTATTGGAAGTTTTTGTTGTTGATTTTTTCAGATTTTCTACATAGACAGTCACATCATCTGTGAGCAAAGAGAGTGTTATTTCTTCCTTTTCAATCTTATGCTGCTCCCTTCCCTCCCCTTACCCTCCCCTCCCCTCCCCTCCCCTCCCCTCGCCTCCCCTCCCCTTCCCTTCCCTTCCCTTCCCTTCTTTTCCCATCCCATCCCATCTTATCCTTTACTTTTCTTTTCATTATTGCATCAGCTAGGACTACCAGTACAATATTGAAATGGAGTGGCCCCAACTGGTGTGGCTCAGTTGGTTGGGCGTCATCCTGGAAAGTGAAAGGTCGATAGTTCAATTCCCGATCAGGGCACAGGCATGGGTTGAGGGTTCAGTCCCCATTTGGGGAGCGTATGAGAGGCAACCAGTTGATGTTTCTCTCTTGCATTGGTGTTTCTCTCCCTCTATTTCTCTCTCCCTTCTCCTCTCTCTGAAAATAAATAAACAAACTCTAAAAAAAGGAGTGGTAAGAGAAGGTCATTATGTTTTAAGTGGAGACAATAATTGGATCTACCCAGCGGGACTTTTTTGAGGCTAAGGAATCAGTGCACACGGAGTGCTTAGATGAGAGCTGGAAGTTAGTGAGTGCTATGCAAATGTTTGTGAAAGAAATAAATTACTCAGGTCAGGGCACCCTCTGCCCGGGTGACCCCTAGGCTTGTTAGGTGACTTCTCCACCGCAGGGTGCTCAGGTCGGCTGAGAGAGCTGGGGTTTGGGGACGCGGGAGTTGGGTCCAATAAGCCATCGCTGGCACGGTTGCTTTTCCTGATCGTTGGTTTTCTTGCCCGACCTGAGCATTACAAGGCCAAGAAATGACAGAGGCTCGTTACAAAAACCCTCCATTGTTTCCAATTTAATTACAGCTGAAGCCCGAGCCCCTCTCCTCACCTCCTTTACTGTGGTTACACCTGCGCGCTCCGTTTCACCTTCCAGCTTTGAGGTTGGCCTCCGAGCCCCTGGAACCCACCCTCCCGGGGAGGGCAGCGTCCGTACTGATTTCGCTCCAGTATGAGCTCTGCGGCCACAGGGAGACCCGGCTGCAGGCGCCACAGCTGAGCCTTGGCACGGACAGCCCCCAGGTCTGCCCATAAGCTTCTGCAAGGTGCCACTGAAGTGGGAGTGACGGCTCCGCTACCAGCAGCTCGGAGCTTCTCTAGAGTATCAGAGGACTAGAGGTCCCGTAAATGACCTTGACCCTGAGCGCTGCCAGCACATCCCCAGGGTCATTTGGCAAAGTCAGCTCTCCTACGTAAACCCATCCTGGGTAGAAAGAGAGGTGCCCCGGCCTGAGCTAGGACTCGCATCGTAGCCGACTGGCTTTCTTTCTGACCATGGAGTAGTCACCCAGTCTCCCTGGCGGGGGGGGGGGGGGGCGGTGCCTGTTTGGGAAGCCTATTTCTCAAACAGCCACTGAGAAGCCACTGAGTCCCTGAGTCACAGCGAGGAGCTGACTGTGTCCAGAGTGGCTCCTACTAATGCTGCCGAGACAGGGAGACCGCGAATCCCTCTCCCTCCTCCCCTCACTCCCTCAGGAGGAATGGGCCACTGGCATGAGAGTCAGACAGAGACAGACACTTTCTACTTAAGAGAGAGTCTTCAGAAAGGACTTGTCAGTTATGTGGTGGGGTCTTTAGGTATCCCCTGGCCCTGTCTTTAGATTGCACTGTCACCGGGCAGCCGTCAGACAGGGACAGCTATGCGGCAGGCCCGATGCAGAGGGGTTGAGAAGGCTAATAAGTTAGAACTCTTGTGCGTAGAACCACAGAGGATGCAGTCAATGACTCTACAAGAGTGCCGTTTGTGATCTGATACCCTGAAGGCAGCTGTGATTTTCTCTGGTTCAGTGGGAGCCTGACCAGGAATAAATCGCTGCAGCCTCTTCATGGGAAAAAAAAATCCTGCCCTGGATCCTTTAACACCTCAGTGCCTGCGGGCCAGACCTGCCCCTCCCGAATAAAGCTCCTTCCCGAAGCTGGGAGAACAGAACCTAAGGAAGCAGGCAGAAGAGGGGGCAAGGCCAGCGTTCGATGTCCAAGCTGTAGCAGATGGGAAGGAAGGGCCGTCTGTCTCATGGAGTTCGAGACCCTCCATCCTGGGGGAAGCTGTGACACAAAGCGACTTTGTATTGCTTCATACTTCCCTTTGCCGCAGAGGCTGATATGTCCATGTCAAGACCACCCTCCCCTTTGGCCTGGGGAGAGGAGTGGGGTCGCAGCTGAATGTCCGAGGAGACCTGTGGCTCCCCCAGGCTTGAGCCGCGCATGAACCCGCTGAGGGGCCGCAGAGCACCCGTCCTCGTGGGCTTAGCAGTCTGCACTCTCTCAAGGGTGGGGGCGGGACGCCTGGAAGTCCGATAGCGGGCCGGCTGAGGTCGTGTCTGTGCCGTGTAGCATGTGCCAGGGGGCCGATGCTCACAGTGAAGGGGTGGAGTTTTGTTGTCTGGGACTCTGTGATCGCCGGCTGGAATCCACAAGGACCGTTCCTAGAAAAGGTTGGGGAGAAAGCTGCTCAGGGCTCAGAGAGGGGATGGCAGCAGATGCTTCCAGAAGAAAGTGTGCTGCTGGGGCCTGACCTGTGGGAGCCCTCTCAGATCTGTCCCTGGGGTTGGGGACCTCCTGCTGCTCCTCTGTTCCTCCAGGCGGCGGGGAGGAGGGTGAGCGCTCGCCTCCACCGTGATGTGCTGAGGGAGTCTTTTCCTAGGCTACCCGCACGCCTTCCAGTCCTGGGATCCGGAGCTGGGTGTGAGACTCAGTTAAGAGTCCAACCCATCACGTACCGCAGGAGACAGCGGAGGAGGGGACTCGGGCTTAGGGTGGGTGCACTGTAGACCTCAGGGAGGGTCAGGGAAAGACAACGAGGGCAGGTGTGATGGGGAAGGAAGAGGACACTCATTTCAGACCATCCAAAGGCCTCCTCACCTGCGGCTGAAGCAGAGGGAGGGATTCAGACCATCCAAAGGCCTCCTCACCTGCAGCTGAAGCAGAGGGAGGGACACACAGCTGCCAGTTGACCCATCAGCTGGCTCTCCTATTGGCATACAGCCAACACCTCCCGCCCCCATACACACAGTGACAGCGCTGAAGGGTGGAGGGGAGCCAAGGTGCCACCTGTGGTCTGCCTGTCATTGTTGCAAAGTGGGAGAGTCCTGAGTGGCTTAGTGGTTGGGTCCCAGGGACCGAGCTGACTTAGGAATGGGACTCTAGCTCTGCATTAGGGTGACGGATGGACACAGTGTCCAGAAGTAAGAGGGACAGACAGCGTCCAGTAGCAGACAACAGGGGCCAGCAGGCCAGACTGAACTCTAGGTTCCGTCACTCAGCATCCGAGCAGCCCTGAGTAAGTCCGTTCCAAGGTCGCAGTCCCCACTTGTGAGAGAAAAGAACATCCCCTTCTTCAAGCTGGCGGCTGTTACAGAGCGAGTGCGCATGCTCAGGGCGGCGGGCGATGTCATGGTGCAGGAGGCCTCCTGGGGCTCGGTTTCTCAGCCCGCAGTGAAGCCTCCCAGGACAGACACATCCTCAGAGGCAGAGGGCTCTCGAGCATGTGCCAACCGGTGGGAACGCTGGAGCGTAAGCAGCCTTGTAAATTGGAAACCGCCCTGCAGCGCGGAGCGTGACTTTAATTTTGTCGCTCCGGGAAGTTACCGCAGTTCCTCCGAGTCAGCCAGCTGACTGTATGTATTACAGACTCTCTCAGAATCTTCACATGAGCTTCTAATGCCCTTGTGACAGAGGCAACTTCGTCCTTATGGTTTGTAGTCCCCGAGGTGTGGTAATCTTTGTTTCTAGTCCCCGGAGTGCTGATGGTGGCACGGGGACTGTGCCAGGGCTGCGCTTGACACCACACTCCTGTTTCACCCCGGGCAAAAAGCTGGCGAGGTTTCCTGTTTCTGAGATCTCAGTTCTGTGAGCGTAGGTTTGTTGGTTCTGTTGGGCTGTACGAGCTGGGACAGGGTTGGCAGGGCAGCCGTCTTGGTGGCTGGGTAGTGGGTAGGGGTGCAGAGGGCAGAGGGAGGGCAGAGGGAGGGAGAGGGCTGAGAGCTCCAATCATTGATCTCAGGCCCCTGCCCTACCTGCAGGCGCAGGGACTGAGCTCCTGCAGAGGAGCTGGCCTGGAGTCCAGGCCTTCTGACTCCCATTCATGGGACCTCGGGGCCCCTGGAAGGGCAGGCAGGGGTGGTCTCCCCAGACGGTGGGAAGCAGGATGCAGAGGGTGGAGACCTGTTCTCTGGGGTCCCGAGCTTGTCTCAGCCCCTCATGGTCACGCCGTTGCCTGGAGTCATGCAGCAGGTGCGGGGGCCTGTGGGATGTCCCACCTTCCCAGCTTCACCTTTCTCCTCCTCTGGGTCCTCCCATTATCTGCTCACATCAACAGAAAGGTTCTGGGCAGGTACCCCCCGATGTAGGTATATGCATTTTATCCATGCACAACCATGTTGGTATATTTTGTACACTAAAATATGCACAAAATAAAGAAGAAAATGATGCCATAAATAAGACTTTGAGCTAGCATTGATTTATTGTTTATTAAAGAGTCTAAAAATTGTTTTCTCTCAGGGAAAAAACAGTGAACGTCCTTTATTTTCTTTTGACATCTTGGCGTAACTCTGAGTGACATGTTGATGCCAAGGCCACGGTTAAGTGTGGATTATTGAACCCTCGGGTTTCACGGCTGCCACCCCTGGAGAAGTGGAAGCCACTCAGCGATGACGGATGCTGGGCCTCCACCAAGTCTCCTCACCCTTTCTACAGTTTATATCTGCTGATTGTGTAAGAATGTGTATTGAAATTCAGGAACTAAATTTCTACCTTTCTGGTATTAATCAGCAAAATTCTTAAGACTAACTGGATTGCCTTTCTGTGTGTATTGCTTAGAGATTTTTAAAACATTTTATTTATTTATTTTTAGAGAGAGGAGGAGGAAGGGAGAAAAAGAGGGAGAGGAACATCATTGTGTGGTTGCCTCTCATGTGGCCCCCACTAGGGACCTGGCCTGCAACCCAGGCTTGTGCCCTGACTGGGAATCATACTGGCGATGCTTTGATTCGTGGCCCATGCTCAATCCACTGAGCTATACCAGCCAGGGCCTGCTTGAAAATTTTAAATGCAAGTTGGATAGATCTGTTTTCAAGGCGTTTTAGTATGAGCTTTATGGAGATAGCGCTCACATACCATGCAGTTCACCCATTTAAAGTACACGATTTAGTGGTGGTTAGTGTGTTCACGGAATTGCTCACCCATCACCACAGTCATTCAGAATGTTTTCATTGCCCCCCAAATACCCTGTTCCCAAGGCCGTCATGCCTCGTGTCCCCCTTCCTCCCAGCCCTAGGCAACCACAAATGTACTTTCTATTCTGGGCATTGCACATAAATGGGATCACACAACATGTGGTGTCTTCTTCACTTAGCATGTTTTCAAGGCTCGTCCATGCTGTGCCCTGTGTGACTGCTTCATTCCCGTATATGGCCAAATAGTATTGTATTGTATCGATATATCACTTTTTAAAAATTCATGGTCAGATAGTGGACATTCAGGTTGTTTCCACTTTTGGCTCTAGTGAATTATGCTGCTACGGACATTCGTGCACAAGCTTTGTGTGGAAATCTGGTTTCGTTTCTCACGGGCATATAGCTGGGAGCGGAATTGCTACGTCAACGGTGAGTCTAGATTTAACCTGTTGAGGGACGCCCAGACCGTTTCCCAAAGCAGTGGCACATTTCCGCCAGCGCCCGTGAGGCAGTTGCAGCAACGTGTCTAATTTATCCATGTTTTTGCCAATGCTTGTCATCATCTGCTCTTTCTATGATAGCCGCCCTAGTGGGTATGAGGTGGTACCTACTGTGATAGGTTTTGATTTGCATGTCCTTAATGACTAATGATGTTGAGTATGTTTTCATGTGCTTACTGGACACGTGTGTACATTGGAGAAATGTCTATTCAAGTTGTTTGTTCATTTTTTAATTGGATTGTCTCATTATTATTGAATTGTCTGTTATATGATATCCCATATATGACTGGCAAATATTTTTTTCATATTTTGGGTAGTAGTTTCATCTTTTAGATATTTTTGAATTTTTAAAGAGTGTAGATATGAAGGTTTCTGTAAGTATCACATGTAGATCTTTTTTTTTAGGAATGAAGTCCCATTAATATGGAAACGTTTCCAAATATCAGTCTTAAAAATGATTTCTTCAGTGCATAACCTTCTTTTTAAAAGAGTTATTTTCTCACTTCTAGTTACGACATTACTTTTCCCTTAAAGACTAAAAGTATTTTCCAAGTTTATTGATGTATCTTAATAATACGTGTTGACAGGCATACTGTTGAATGTCCCTTGTCATCAGAGACCATGGCAGCCAATTTGGGACACCTTGTCCAAGAAGCACGGTTGGTCTGACAGGTCTTTCGAGTGTCTCACCATAAAGCAGCCATTGCAGCACAAAAATTAGGATCACTCTGAATGAAAGGTTAAAGGTCTTGTTTTTATAGAACTAACCAATGGGTGACATCAATTTCTTTGCCACGCTAACTGGTCTGCAAGTGAATTTCAGGTGAGGCGCTTCATTTGTAAACCTAACCCCAGAATTTCTTATATGAAACAAAAAAATAATTCTGGTTAAAAACATCAGCTCCCTCCATGGCTATACTTTATAAGCTCTTCCCAGAAGATATGATTTTATTAAAGATATCATTTAATGTTACATATATCTTCTCCAGGGCATATTTTACCAGCTCGCAAAAAAAATTTTTTTTAAGTACTTTTTATTATTGATGCAGAATCTAACAACTGCTGTAAGTTCAGACACATTGGGACATCCACACTTTCATCTAATAAGAAACCTCAACTAATGACTTTGTTCTAACATTTCCTTCCTTGAATGCTCCCCGAGATTTAGATTTACGTCTTTCAATAACGTCTGCTAACAAAGGATTACATTTTAGTTTGTTTTGCCATATTGTTTTTCATCTTTTATTTCATTCATTCTTTCCCCAGGAGGAAAAAAAATGTTTCCCACAAGTTCGGTGATTTTATTAGCCCGCTGCTATGAGCTGGGAAGCCTCGAAAGAAGATTTTAAATTTATCATTTGATTCAGTGAGCTTTTCAGACGTGGTGAGTTAAATACGTTTTCACTTTAAACAGAGCTACACTGGTAGAGGTCTGTCCTTGCGTCTGTGTTCTTGCTTAGCGTTTAAATGTCTTGCTCTCACGATGGTTTTGTGCTATCTCTAGCCACTATCTGAGCGCAGGACACACAAGAAGGTTAAGAGTGGCTTTATGTCATTCTCTGAGCCACCTTCTTGATTCCTTCAGTATTGGTGGCTGATTTTCCATGAGATTGTCACTGTTTTTAGTTGTTAGTGGTCGATGAAGGCTCTGGATCAGGGGTGGGAAGAGGGTCACGTCTGCTATTTTTGGGTCGTTCACTGGGTGTGCGTGGTTAGCGTTGTCTTCACGCTGCAGCTTTCTCGCAGGAGTCTTGTAAGGCCATCGTGGGAGAGGGGATAGAGTTAGAACCAGACAGTCTGACTGCACCACTCAGCAGCTGCTGCAGAAGCAACGGGGGAAGGAGAGCCTGTTTCACCTCTTCCGGGCTCTCTTCGGACACCTGTATGCCATCACCCCCACCCCACCCTGGGGCGGTCTGACGTGGAGGAGAAGGAGGAACAGCCTCATTAACCACAGTGAATATCACAAAGCTCAACTTCTTCACTCTGTGAGATAAATATTAATTACACTTCTAGCATTTCTTTCTATGCCCTGGGGGTTGTCACTACTAATCCTGAGGTACACAGACCCTAATTTGGAGACCAGCTGCTCCAAACATTAGACCAAAGTAACTTTTTAGAATAGATAGCAAACAAGTCAGATATATATGTTTGTATTTCAAAAACAAACAAACAAACAAACAAACAAACACACAAACAAGCAAAAAACACCAGATGTCCCCAAAGGCACATGGGTGTAGCTGCATTCATCACACATTTTTTAATAGTTTTATTGGAAACCTCTTTAAAAAAGTCTAAATAGATAAGAGAAGCATGTGACCCTCTGGCAGATGGATCCATTGTGTAAAACAAATGATCAGTCCCCAACTGTTTCACAATTTTGGACTTTATTGTTTTAACCCCAGACACGGAGGACTGGGTGAATGGCATGTCCTGGCTTCGGCACAAGATCTCACTCACTGTGGTTTCCAGTGTTTATTTAATTATTCGTTTCCATAGGCATCTCCCACTCTCATTTTCCTTCCTTTGTGGACCACCATTTCCTGTAGGGATCCGTCTCTCTCCCTGTCTTTTTGTTTGTAAACAGACATACAGTTTATAACATACACACTCCATGCATAAACTATGTACAAACCTAATCTATAAAACGGAGTGGTTTTGTGGGCACGGGTTTTTAAATTTTTCATGAATGGTAAGTGCTCTAGATCGAATTCAGTTTCCTTTTTTTCACTCAACATGGTGTTTCGGAGGTCTGTGCTGCTGCGTGCACATCTGCTGTGTGCACATCTGCCTGCACATCTGGTGCATACACATCTGCTGTGTGCATATCTGCGTGCACGTCTGTGTGCACATCTGGTGTGTGCACGTCTGGTGCGTGCACATCTGGTGTGTGGTCTCTCGCACCTGCGTGGGATTCTACCACCAGTATCCGCCTCGTGGTACACGTTGCTGCATCTAGAAACCAATGTCTAGATGGTCCCCTGTTCCCTGACACCACAGCAAACCGGGGCCAGCCTTTGCGTGTGCATCCCCTTCTAGGGCACCCGTGAGAACTTGCTATAGATCGAATGCTTGTGTTGCACAATTCCTGTGCTGGAATCCCATGTGATGGTATGACAGTGGGCCTCTGGGAGGGGACCAGCTTGTGAGGCAGAACCCGTGTCAGGGACCCCAGAGAGCTCTCGTGCTCCGTGTGCCGTGTGAGGACACCGGGAGAGGACAGCTCTCTATCAGCCAGGCAGTGCTGAGCCTGCTGCCGACTGGATCTTGGACTTCCGGGCCTCCAGAACTGCCGGATAAATTTCTGTCGTTTGTGAGCTGCCCCGTCTATGGTGTCCTGTTACAGCAGCCCAAAGGGACTGAGACAAGAACTACCTGGGACCTGGATCGCTGGATGATGGAGCAGTCACGTACCTACAGGGAGTGACCACCACCAGGTTGTTCTCCCCTGGCTGCCCCAGGTCACACCCCTCCCCCCAGCAGGGCAGTTAGCCTCCTGTCCAGTTTCCCCATCGTTGCCAGTCTGATAGGTACAGCGTGCTATTGTGTTGTTGTTTAATTTTCATTTTTCTGATAATAATAAATTCAATATTTCACCCATGGGCTTGTCAGTTCCTTTGGATCTTCTCTTCTGTAAATGGCCTGGTCTTTTTACTTCATGGGCACACGATTTCCGGTTGGGTTCCCTTGCTTTACGCTTGTTGATTTGCAGGGGCTCTTTATATATTCTAAGCATTAGTCCTTTGTTTTAGACATAGAGGGTATCTTATTCCCATCTGTCACCACTCTGTGGAGTGGCCACACAGCACAACGGATAAGAACATGGTTCTAGATGTTTGTATCCGGACCTGGGTTTGTGATCTGTCTAGGTCATTACCTCCATGACCCTGGATGAATTCCCGTCATGCATCTCAGTACCTTATCTGTGAAATGGGGGTACTAATAGTACCCACTCCATAGGGCTAAGAATAGTAAATCAGCCAGTATTTTAAAAACCTAGAATAGTGCCTGGCACACAGTATGTATTATAAGAGCATTTGCTAAAAAAGTACAAAAGTTTTAACCTTGCTCTGCAGTTCTTGGCTGAACAGAAGCCCTTAATTTTGAAGCAATTACATTCATCAACACTTTTACTTATGTTTTTGTGCTTTCGGGATTCCTAGTTACTCTGCTCCACTCCTCGGTCACAAAGTTTGTCTCCCACCTTACCTTCTCTAAAAAGTACAGTCTTGCCATTGACATTGAAGCGTGCAATCATTCAGCTCTTACCATTTCATGTGGGAGGCATCCAGCTTCTTTAGGGAAGCATCCAGCTTCATTTTTTGCCACTTAGTGACTCAGGTTCCTGACCCCACCCCAGAACGTCCGGCCTCGGTGACTGTCGTTCACCTTGAGCACAGCCCCAAGCATACCTGGGCCTGTCTGAGCTCTCGGTTTTGCTTGCTGCAGGTTCTTACTGTGGAGCCATTACTGTGTTTTCCTTAGCGGAGCTTTAGGGAAGAAACTAGTATCTAGAAGGTCAAGTTCTTCTTCTTTGCCTTTCTTTTTCAATATGGATTAGGTACATATGGACATCATTTTTTTTTAAGACTTTATTTAGGGTTTTTTTTTCTTCCAGAGAGGGGAAGGGAAGGAGAGAGAGAAACATCATTGTGTGGTTGCCTGTCATGTGCCCCCTGCTGGGGACCTGGCCCACAACCCAGGCATGTACCCTGACTGGGAATTGAACCAGCGACCCTTTGGTTCGCAGGCCCGCACTCAGTCCACTGAACCGCACCAGCCCGGGCGGACATCATTCTTGCACACATATTTTACGTTGTGTTTATAAAGTTCCTCAAGAAGCTTAGCTGTCATTTGTATTGGCATACACTTAGTTTCCATATTAATTAGGGGGAGAATAGATATCTTTATAATAATATATTAATACAACTGAGAGTGGGAAATGTTAGCCCATTTATTCAGATTTTTTACATTATTCTCTAAAAGAGTTAACATTTGTTCTCCATAGAAGTCTTTGGAATCATTCCTAGAAACCATATAATTTTTGTCAGTATTGTGAATCACCTTTTTGTTGTTATTTTCTGGTTGGTTATTGATGTTAAAGGGAAAGTCTTAATGATTTTTGCACGTTTTTCTTGTCTCTGGCAATTTTTATGAACTCCATTTGGTTTTCTAACCCAGATGACCACATTGTCAGCAGGTTATTATACATATACATATTTTTTCCAAGTGTTATGCTTTTTTTTTTTAAGATTTTATTTATTTATTTTTAGAGAGGGAAGGGAGGGAGAAAGAGAGAGAGAGAAACATCAATGTGCGGTTGCTGGGGGCCGTGGCCTGCAACCCAGGCATGTGCCCTGACTGAGAATCAAACCTGCGACACTTTGGTTCGCAGCCCGCGCTCAATCCACTGAGCTACGCCAGCCAGGGCAGTGTTATGCTTTTTAAAAAAAGTTTCCTATGCTGTTGGTGGAGATGTCTAGGAGCATGCCAAAGGGTGGCGATGGGGGGCGAGCACCATTGTCTTACTTTCAGTCTCAAAGGGATGATAACGGTCGAGTTTCTCCCTCATGCACACACTTGCTCCAAGTTTCCTTCCTGGTGTATAACTTCTCCTAAGTTAAGAATTTCCTTTTTATTTGCAATTGGTGAAGAGCCTTTTCTCCTCAGTTATAAATAGATATTACACTTTATCAAGTGTGTTTTCTGTAAAAATCAAGACAATCATAGACTTATTCTCCTTTACTTCAGTAATATTAAAATTACTACTGTGACAGATTATTTTTGACGTGGAGTCATTATTGCCTCCCTGACGTGAATCCTAATGAACTGCAGTTTTTCTTACTACACTGTTAGAATTAGTTAGGTTATGTTGGTAGGTTTCCAGCTACATGAGATTTTTAAAAGACACTCATTAGATAGATTTCTAATTTTATTGTTACATGGTCAGAGTATATATACGTGTATAAGATATAATAAGGTATGTGTAAGATAAATATGTATATATATAAGATACAGTATATGTGTGTGTATATATATTAATTCCTTAGAACCCAGTGAGGTACACATGGTCAGTGTTTATAGACACTCCACACGTGCTTGGAAAGAGCGTGTCTTTCCTCTTAGTAAGAGTTGAATTCTATCTGTAGCTGATAGTTCCATGTCCTCTATCGCTTCGCTCATGCCTTTGGCCTGCCTGAGCCGTGCCTGTTTGAGAAAGTCGTGCTAAATCGCCACCCACCACTGTTGACTCACTGATTTCTTCTCACAGGAGGAGTTGTCGCTTCATATACTTTTGTTAGCGTAGGTAGTTAGCTAATTATTAATAAGGAAGGAAGCAGGCAAGGGGAATTGGACATTGTGAAGCATAATCAACTGGGGAGCATGAAGCTCTTTGCTTTACCAGGACGTTTTGGCATTTACAGACTCACTCACACACTTCAGGGGACTTAATCCTCAGAGCAGACAGGAAGTCTCCGCAGCAGCACCGCCTGCTCCCTGGTTCTGAATTGTGGGGGGAGCAGGGGGAGAGAAGCACTCATGCAATAGAAGTCAAAATGGCACAGGGGGAGGTGCTTGGCCTTAGAGGCCTGTCAGTCTAACCTGGGAAAGGAATCAATTGGCTAGGAGGTAGATCCATAAGAAGCTGCAAAAGCTTGGGAATTTGTTTGCTTATTTTGAAAAAGCTCCTGGTCCTTCCCCAGCTCGAGATAACCTAGTCCCAAGGAACAAAGAAGAGCCCTCCTGGTGACCCACACTTGCACCGGTGCACTCACGTGTTCTCTCCCTGTAACCACGTGGCCCTAGCAGTTGCGTGGCCGGCCGCGTGCACTCCAAATGTAGGCTCCAGACAGGAGCCTGGATACCACGGCACAGCAATGGGTTGTAGTCAGGAACACCATCTAAGCTAGCCGGATGGTGAAAAGGGCTGGACTGGACTAAGCTTTAATGTGGCTCAGGAATTCTGGACACTGACCTTCGTTTTGGCCTTGCTGAAGATGTAGTTGGACTTTTTCCACGGCAGGAGAGATGGAGGTGGGACACAGACGCATCCTTCTATTTCCACCCGGCTAAATCTTGCTACACCACAACCTCTAGTGTGTGGGTCGGCGAAATGCATTTCTCTTGATCCTGTGAAAGAGCTCCGCTTCCACTGGCATTGCTTGGAGGTTGTATTGTTTTGAGTTTAGGATAGAGTTAACTTCAAGGTCACTAAGAACTTCTTTGCATTTAAGCTCTGGGTGTGTGGGTGTGCTCTTCTGCAGATGTCAGCTGACTGGACAGGGTAAACACCTCACCATGTCGTCACCCCCTTGCAGTTCTATGAGGGAGGACCCTGCCCGAGGCCCTGGGTTTGAGGCCTGGCAGCCATGTGGTCCAAACTGGCCTCTTATCCTCTGCACGGGGCCTGGAGTCAGATGTGGGAAACACGCCTTGTAAACTGCCCTAAAAGCGCCGGTTTTCCCACTGCCCCAGTGGACAAGAGGCGTGTTCTGTGATGCACCTGCAGGGGCGCCCTGCAGGGGCGCCCTGCAGGGCCTGGGTGACGGCCGAGATTCCCTTCTTTCTGACTGTGTTTGTTCTCTCTCTCAACATAATGCTCTGCCATCATCTCTACCAAATTCCTTTTTAAATGGTTTCTGTCTCGCCATTGTATTAAAGGTGTTTTAAGCTAATCCTTCACTTCCCTTCTAGTATTTTGTCACTTGAGAGCCTAAGGACTCTATTATCTCCTCTGTCATTGAACATTGTTAGAAACTGTTGTACAACCCTGTTCCCAACACACAAGCCTGCTGAACACACGTGCTTTCTCCTGCACGGCTGATACACCCCTAGGAAGGGAAGCTCTTGAACAGGATGATCTAAGTAACTTCTGTTCACCCTGTGCAAACCTAAAGGTGCAGCAGAGTTCAAGTTGGCCCTGTGCTCTCCTCACAGACAAATCTCGCTCATTCTTAAAGGCATCTTTGAAGAAAGAATCTGTTCTTGGTGTTCTGTGACCTACTTTCTCTAATAATTTGTGTCTGATGATCTGCCCTTATGTGTGGGTTGGGGGTGTGGGTTCTGCCCTTTTTTCCCCTCTGGTCTGGTCCTGTTCTGTCCCCCAAGTCCTTTTCATCCCCCGCTGCTCTGCTCTTCACAAGGGGTCTCTCACTCCTCAACTATCTTCCCACCAACCTTGAGAACACGGTTTCTGCTTTGTGAGTAATAATTAGATTTCTGAGTAGAGACCGGGACCCAGATTTTGAACTGTCAAGACCCAACCAAGTGGCCCTGGCAGGGTAGCTCAGTTAGTGGGAGCATTGTCCAGATGGACCAAGGTTGCAGATTCGATTCCTGGCCAGGGCACATACAAGAATCAAGAAATAGCCCTGGCTGGTGTGGCTCAGTGGATTGAGCTCTGGCCTGCAAACTGAAAAGTCCCTGGTTCAATTCCTAGTCAGGGCACATGCCTGGGTTGTGGGCCAGGTCCCCAGTAGGAGGTGTATGACAGGCAACCACACAGTGATATATCTCTCCCTCTCCCCCTCCCTTCTCCTCTCTTTAAAAATAAATAAATAAAATCTTTAAAAAAATCAACAAATAACTGCATAAATAAGTGGGACAAGAAATCAACATCTCTCTCCCCACCTTACTCTCTAAAATCAATAATAAAAAAACCCCTTTAAACTAAAAAAAAAAAAAAGACCCAACCACAGAATGACTTGGGAAGCCAGCAGAGGCCCATGCCATGATAGCCTGACATCAGTGCCTGGGTTTGCTACTCCATCACCTCTCCCCACCTGGCAGGGATGTAGATTGAAACCACAGAGCTTGGGACCCCACCTGATGCTCACCTGTCCTGGTATGACCTGGGATAAATGTTTACCTTTCTGAACCTCTCATATTTTCTCCATGTCTGAAAGACAAAAAAAACTCAGCCTTGATTTGTATCCGTTCCTGTTGACTCCGGGTGAAACAGATTTACTGAACATCACTTTGTCCCAGACCATGTTTCAATGATCAACCGTGAGCCATGTGTTCTGTAAGACCCTGCCCTTCCCTCTCCCCCCAAAGCCTTGCCACCAGAAAATCTGTAATGAATTTGCATGGCGGTGAAAGATCTGTCGGGACTCCCCTGACCGTGTCCCGAATGTACTTTCCGAGTCGGCACTGAGGCCGATGTCCCGACAGCGCCTTCTCGAGGTCCCGTGAGGGTGGGGTGAGCAGGGCAGGCCTTGCAGAGTTTCCACCTGAGCTCCGAGCTGCGGGCTCCGGAGCGCGGGCCTCCTCCAGGCGACAGCGCGGGCGGGCGTGTCTCTGAGCACAAGCACGTGTGCAGTGCAGAGAAACGGGCCCTTTGAGATGCTGAACCCAAGTCTGATCGGAGTTCCCGCATTTCCCGAATGTCGGTCCTCTAGAGAAAAGGATGCTTTCTTGGTCGTCCCTGTAATTTGATTCAGGTTTTGAATTCCTCTTTGTACCTCATGACCTGTATCCTCTTAGGTTGTGCCGGCATCCGAGACTGGTTGGATGCAAGCAGTGGGACTCCGTCTGGAAGGGCTGACTAATTGTGGCTATGTCCCTGAGGTGGCCTGCGAGGATGCAGGGAGGACCGCCCTTGGGTGGCTGCAGTGAGGATCCCTGCTCTGCTGAGGTGCCTGGGGCCAAGTCCACGTCTGTGGTTGCCTCGGTTCCCCAAGATTTCAGTCCCTGAAGCAAACGGACTAAAATGTCTCTCCCCAAGACCTCCAGAGAGGGTGGTGGTCCACAGGGTGGTCTCAGGCTACACGGGACCAGGGATGGACTAGACCCCGTGTCCCTCAGGCTCTGTCTCACTCACTCTGTTGGAACTCTGCTCCTCCCAACACCTCCAGAGCAAAGGGGACCTTGAGGACAGGACTTCAAGGCTCCCCGGCACCTGCCACCCAGCCCCCTTCCCATTCTCTCTCTCGGCACCATCGGCCAGCACGGCAGGTGGCAGGCAGCCTGTGGTCACCAGCCTGGTGGATGCCTCCTGGTGTCCAAATGAAGGCCGGAAGTTTCTATCATCGATGCCCATGCTGAGACCCCCTGTCCTTCTGGTGGCGGACACCTGATGCCCCGTGCTGTGAGGGGGAATGTGGAGAAAAGCTGCTGGTGGGGGCGGGGGTGGAAGTGGGGTGCACACGGAGGAGGAGCTCACTCTGCAGCCATTCTGATGGGTCTTCGTGAATGTAGACCAACATCTCCCAGACTCCTTTGCAACGAAGTTTCTGGAGATCATTTAGAACCACCAACTAGATGACTGAGCAGGGACTTGCATTCTGAGCTGAGTCAAAAGGGGAGGGAGGTGGCTTTTGGGTTCGTTTGCATGTGTGGTTCAGGCCCGAGCCCTGTGGCTCTAGAGTTGGGGACCATCGCAGTGGCTTTTCTGTGTGGTAAGAGCCCAGGGACTCTGGCAAGGGGCGGCTCCTTGTCATTCTTGGAGAGCCAGCCTAGTATTTGTTTCTGCAGCTGTAAACCATTTACTGTCTCATGAGAAATCGCCGTGCTTGAACTTGCTGGAGCAGATGCTGTGCTGTATCTGATACAGAGAGAAACTTGTCACAGAACATTCCTGTGAGGGGGTTCATTGGTCATTCTATTCTGTCTCAAGGGAAGAAGGCAGGGCGTATCGGAACAGACGGCGGAAGAGGACTGGAGGACCCAAGGCTCTTGTGTCCTTATGGCCTGTGCATGGGACTTCTGCCAGGTGTGGCTGCGATGTCCCTGCAGGCATGGGGACTTTGCCTTGTTATTTAGACACAAAATCCAAGAGAGAGATTCATCTGTTCTTGAAAGCCCCTGCTCTAGCTATGCTGTGTTCTCTCTTATGACCTTGACTTCTCCATCAGCTGATCTGCCAAGTGAGATCATGGTACTAACCTCGTGGGTTGTCAAGAGGTACAAATGCACCTAATGCTGCCATCTCTCCCCCTAATGTTTGTAGACCCAGGGAAAAGTGCAGGTGGAAGACCCAGTCCCCCTTCTCTCCCAGTCCTGAGTCCATTCAAACACCTACCTCTCCTTTCGCCTCCTTGAAAACCACAGCTCCTCCTGCCTCCTACTCATCTTAATGGGCGGAATTCTAGCAAACAACATGGGCTTTGCGGTCAAAGAGACATGTGTTCAAATTATGTAATTACCACTTGGCTGGCGGCGTGTGACCTTGTTTAACCCCAGGAGTCAGAGTGACCTCATGTCCAATGAAAATAGCAATAGCAATTTCCAAGTGTTGACAGAAGAGTGACGTGGTGGAGAGTCCTATGAAAAACTCTCTGCCCAGGACCGGGAAAGTGGGAGGGGCTCAGACATGGTCACGACTAGTTTATCATCCACTCTTTAAGGTTCATCCCGGACCTGCCTTCTTCATGAGGCTCCTTTGCCTGCTCTTCGTCTAGCGCCCTTGAGGGTGCGGAGGGGAACGTGTGTGGGAGGTGGCGCTCCATCCACGGTAACGTCAGGTCCTCTGGAGCCAGGCTCCTGTGGTTCCTGCAGCCCCCTATGGTCTAGGGCTGGGGACCTGGACCAGCGTCGGAGCTGGGTTTGCACAGGGCAGGCTCGTGGCCCGTGGAGGGGTGGACTGCAGCCCGGGTGCCCAGCTGCGTCCTTGTGGGTGTCTCACACCCAGTCAGCTTGCTGGGTGACAGAGGGGGCTCCACAGCCGTGGTCCCCAGCGGCCAGCCAGTCCCCCGCTTTGCATACTCTGCAGGGTCTTCATGGCAGCACGTTGGAATGGGACGAGGGATTTTTACACGAAACAGGTGTGAGTTCTGTTTAATGAGGGGAATTTGAAACACAAACTGGGGAGATGATGTGAGCTGGCTTCCTGACAATGTAATTACGGGGCATTTTTCACCATGAAATTACGACCATTTAGCAAGGCAGTGGCCCTATTTTGGTTAGTCTTTCAGGGACCGAGGCCGTTTTTCACGCTGGAAACACAGGGGCGGGATCTGTGTTGGAACGCCTGCTCGTTTTAGAATTAAGAATATTCCCGGAAAATTGTGTGTCAATTGCTTTCTATAAATATTTTACCTTTGGCTGACGTTTCATTTCGAACTGATCATCAAGCACCCTCAAATGCTTCCTCTTTTAGTTTCCTGAGTAGTTAATTGTGTGTGAATGTGGGAAGGAGGGGGCTTTCTATTGAAAGCAATAAAGCTATTTTAAGTGAATCCTTTCGTGAAGCAAAAAATCCTATTTCAGTGAAGAAAGATTTCCCCCAGTCGATCCCTCTGAGAAATGGATTATTCTTGCTGTGTAACATCATGCAAGTTCTAGCATTAGTGCACTGTGACAGGGTGACCGGAGGGCGGTGGCCTGGGCAGAGCAGGTGGGGGGAGGGGGGAGGGGGGAGCACGGGGGACAGTGAATGAGCCAGGACCTGGCATTTACTGCTCTACTTAATCCACTATGAGGCCTAATCCTATGAGGCCTTGCTATCACCCCCATTTAGCAGATGAGGAAGTGAGGCTGGAACGAGGTTCAGTTCCTGTCTGGGGTGGGACAGCAGGCTCGGGTGACACCAGGAAACAGCCTGGGAAGGTGACTCAGGTGCTGGGTGTCCAGGCCACCCTGACTTCTTGTCTTTGGAACCACTCTGAGGGTCGAACCCCCTTATCCTTCAAGAGAGGAGAGGGGCTGCTCTGGATGCAGTGTCCCTGGGGCAACGGGGCTCGGGGTTTGAGTTTGGTAACACAAAGGCCAGGTGCCAAGGTCTTTGGGGCCACCTGGAGGTTGGCTCCCATGATGTCACACAATTTAGGTAGATGCCATGTTAGTCAGTGTTCCCCAAACTTGCTTTACCACAGGGGATCCCCCAGCTCCTTTGGTTTCAAAGGAACGCTTATTCCTGGGGTGCATTCGCACCCCCTGTTCTAGCTCAGGCTGTTCGATTCAACCTCTAGCACAGAGGAGCTGCTGCCTACCTCTGCACGGTGCCAGGACACCCCTTGGCATTGTGGGGTATGTGTGTGCTCTGTGTGCTGGGTGTGTGGAACCTGGGCAGGATACAAGGCTGGACAGGGTGCCCAGTGCTGGCCAGGGGGAGGCCAGGAGCTCCTCGGGCAGGGGGCTGAGTTGAAGAAGCTCCTGGGCATTTAAACTGCACCTCTCCACCCCTGGCCGGGTAGCTCAGTTGGTTAGAGGGTTGTCCTGATACACCAAGGTTGCGGGTTCGATCCCTGGTCAGTGCACACACAAAAATCAACCAATGAGTGCATAAATAAGTGGAACAACAGATCAATATTTCTCTTTCTCTCTTTCCCCTCCTTTTTTCTCTAAAATAAATCAATAAAAAAATTAAAAAGAAAATAAGTACAATAAACTGCACCCATCCAGGGGGACATCCCCTCACTGCAGCAAGCTGACTTAGCACCACACGGGGACACCTCCGGCCCTGTGGTCACTGGGACCCTGGATTCGGAGCTTCTCTCTGTGTCTCCATACCTTTCCCAGCTTCTCCCGCTCCCCACCTGGATCCACTGTTTCCCCTCCACACCGAAGCCATCTCTCTTCCTGGCTTTGCTGAGGGCTGCATCAGAATGAGCTTTTTTAAAAAAAGAGTTCATTTATTTATTTTTAGAGAGGGAAGGGAGGGAGAAAGAGAGGGAGAGAAACATCAATGTGTGGTTGCCTCTCACGTGGCCCCCACTGGGGACCTGGTTTGCAACCCACGCATGTGCCCTGACTGGGAATCGAACTGGCAATACTTTGGTTCACAGCCTGCGCTCAATCCACTGAGCTACTCCAGCCAGGGCCAGAATGAGCTTTTAAAACAGCATTCGGAGTCATTAGCAACAGAATAAACCAGTTCTCCCTCTGTACAGAAGGCTGTACTCATAAACACAATTGCTTGGTGTGTGCTTTCTGGGGAGAGTTGTTCTCCCTCCTGACCTGTCCCAGAATAGACCGAATCTAAGGTGGGAAAAGAGAGACCAAAATAGCTTGAGTTTTTGTATCAAATTAGATTGGGTGTTTGCAGCTTTCTGTGTTGGAACATTGCTTCTGTCACAGGCCTGCCTCTATCTGCATTGATTCTCAGGTACAAGTGCAGCCTTCCTAGTGACAAAGCTTCCTCGCAGTGCCATCGTCCGCGAGATGGTGTTCTTCCCACTTCGCATTGCAAGGATGACTCCATGCCCTCCCAACACCCCTCTCCCATCCCAGCTGCCTTGCATTCCCCTGCGATACGGTGGGCTCAGTCACTCACCTGCTGCTCTTTCCTAGAGAACGGTGTGCAGTCACTGGTCCATGCATTGCCTTGCGTGGTGAATGGGGGCAGGCCCACACTCTGCGCAGCATCTCCAGTTGCCCAGGGCTAGAATGGGGGAAAGAAACCCCGAGACAGCGCACACGGCCATCACAGAGGGTGTGCGGAGGTGAGGGGTGAGCCCAGGCTCCACAGGGCCTGGGAGCATCTCTGAGAAACTGAACCAGGCAGGGTTCACGGGCCCCTCCCCCCACCCCTCCCTCTGCCAAATGCTCGACTCTTCCATGCACCTCACTTAAAGTGACCGCCTGGGCAAAGCTGACTTACTCGTGGAGGCCTTTTCCCTGTGTCATTTCCTTCCTGCGCTGGCCAGCAGGTGTTCCACTTGGGTATCTGGTCAGAGGTGAAAGGAAAAATATTTCCTATACAGGGCGGCTCTGGAAATTGGAGGCTGTTCTCCCTGTTACAGACAACCCGACTTCAGCACATGGCTCTTTTTCCTGCACAATCACTGAGTAAGCACTGGGGTTGTTAAGACGGACGGAAAACAAAGGTGGTTTCTAATTTTGGCAGGGAGCGTAAAAAAGACTGAACTCTTCAACAAAGTGTTTATCAGGGAGTTTCAGACTCTCGTTAAAGACCTGTCTTCCCAAGTCGATTAGGGCTGCCCTCCCACCTCTTCCAGCAAATCTGCTAATACGTTTCTCTAGAATGCTGTGTGGTCATTTTCCCCTGAATTGACTCATGGCACGACTTCGTATGTTTTTCCTGAGTGAAGGGAGACCAGACGGAGGCGTGGAGACAAGCAAGCTTCAATCAAATGCTTCGAAGGGAGTCTCCCTGGGTCACTGGAGCCCACTGTTGCTCCGCCCTTTGTGGAAGGGGCTTCCCGTAAACACCAGTGGGAGCGGGACTGGAGACAACAGAACACATCCCAGCCTGCCCTGCGGCTAGAACGCAGCCTGTGAAAGGAGAAGGCGTCCGCCACTGGCCTGAGGCCAATGGCTTTCAGTTATGACGAGAAGGGCATGTGTCTTCTTGGTAACACGAAGGGCTGTCGGGACTGGTTTGCTCTCAGATTTGCTTCCCAGAAGCCAGTCAGGCCTCAAGGACACGGTTGAATGAGGCGACTTGGGACAGATGACTTACCTGCACTACCTGAGTCATCAGGGCCAGGCGACTGTCCTCATCCACTGATCCCCCGATCCTTTGCTGTGAGGCACCGCATCCTGGAGCGAGTCAGGAGTGGAGGGTCAGTACGGCGGCACTTCTTTGCAGGAGGCTGAGGAGTCAGCGCATGGCCGCCCCACCTCTCTTTGCCCTCTGCCGTGCGACCAGAGTGTCCTGGGAGAGCTGCTCCTTCCCCTTCGATCCCGGAGCCCCGACCACACGGAACAGGTTGAGGCTGAGCCGACCCTGCTGGCTCTGGCACGAGTGAGTCGCTGAAATCCCGGGGGTGTGTGCTAGGGGGGCGCCCATCGACCTGAGGTGGCTGATAAAGAGGTGAAGTTCATGTGTACAACCCAGGGCTTATCCTTACGGTTTTCCAGGACTCTTCCTCACACAGTCGTACTACCAGCCGCATCCTTTCTTGTGTCTCGGCCACTTGACACTCAGCATGAAAGTGGTAAACCCACCACTTGATGAGTGGTTGTTTTTTAGCTCTGTTTTTTATACCAGAGGTGGGGGGCAGGAGGTTTGGTATTGAGGGAGAGACAGGAAACGGTCACAAAGAGGAAGGATTCCGATGGACACAGGGGTCCTCCAGGGGGCTCCTGGCGGAAGAGGCACCTTTCCCCTCGTTGCGCCCACAAGGCATGTGGATCTCTCCACCACACCCTGTGCTAGTCCCAGGCCTTTCTCCAGCAGGGACACGTCACAGGCGTTCATGGGACATGCACACGAGGGGAGGGCAGAAAACTTCCAGGCCTTTTGCCCTCCAAGAGCACGCAGGGCCCCCCCGTGGCCAGACAGCAGGCTGGCTGCGTGCCGACGCAGGAAGGTTCTGTGCTCTGACCTTGGAGCCAGGGCCGTGGAGAGCTGAGTGGCGGCATCGGCCTATTCCCCCGACCCAGGAAGGAGACAAGTATGGACTAGCTGGGGACACACAGGTGTAGGACAGAGCCAGGTGACAAAAACGGAACACCTGGACAAACAGGGCTGGGGCCACCGGCTGAGCAGCAGGGGGATGCAGGTTAGCGATGAGCTCACAGTGCAGTTACGTGTGTGCAGGGTTCGACGCTGACGCACACCTGCGTCTCTCTATGTGTTTAACAACACACTGATACTTGTTCCGTAGTGTGACTTCAGTTCTGTTCAGCTTCTTCAGTTGTTACTTTGCAAAGTCATGAGTTCAAAGGCGCTTCTCCATGTGTGTTGAGAAATTAGAGCCGCTGATGCCAGAAGCACAGGAACCCGATTCATATCTTCAGCCTCCACTCTGTGACCTTCCTGTGGGAGGGGAGCCCAGCAGACAGTTCCGGGCAAAAGAGCACTTCATCGCCAGTCAAGGCTCTGGCTCCAGCCCCTGCACCACTCTCCGGGTGTTGCAGCGTCGCTGGCGGGGGAGCGCAGTCCACCGGTGAGTGGACTCTGGCCAGCTAACCAGCCTCCGTCCCCCACGTCACTTTCATATTTCTGCTGGGCTTTCTGTAGAGGGCCGAGGGGACAGGCCAGGTTGGGTGGGATTCCCTGGTTAACAGAGAAGAGACGGGAGGAAGGGGCAAGCGGGGAGTGAGTGCACACATGAGGGATGGGAGAATAAGAGTGAGTGTGATGTGGATGAGGGATGTGTGTAGTGTGTCTGTGTGTGTATGTGTGTGCAGATGTGTGTGCACACCTGCGGGACCGTGAGCAAGTGTGAGACCACCGTGCTGTCTCAGCATCCTTACGGCCCATGCCTTGTGGAGAGAAGGATGTCCACCAAGGCCACTGTCTTAGGAGTGCCAACACTCCAGCTACTCACAGTGCCCTGTGCAGGGCCCAGGTTCGAAGCCAGGCTCCCCACCGCAGCGCTGTTCCTCCTTGGGGGCAGTCCTCCGCCTGGAGTGCCAGGAGTTCCTCTTCAAAATGCTGCTATGGCCGGGAAGTGCCTGCCCAGGTGGACTCCTGAGGGTTCCCATCTTCAGCCAGGGAAGTTGTCTGGAGCACCTGGGCCCTGCAGATGGGCCCGGGTCAGGGCTACTGCCCGTTGGGTGCCCACACCTACTTGTGCCCACAGAGGGCTGTGGGTGGAGAGCTCCGAGGTCCTACCAGCTGCTGTCACAGCTTCTCCGAATGCCCAAGGCCCCAGGGGCCTCCCTGCAGGGACGTGTCACCTCTGGGTCTTGCACATGCCCTCCCGGACAGGGTGGGTGCTGAAGACCCTGCTGTGAGGATGTGCTGCAGGGCAGGACCTTCCGTTGAAGGGCACCTCCCAAAGCTCCTATTGTCGCCTTGAGGCCTCGCAGCAGACGTGGGTCAGAGATGAACCCAGCCTGCCGGAGTGAGGACTGGTGGCTTGTCCACCCTGAGCAGGAGTGCCTCCTCCCTGCGTCCAGGCCAAGAGGATATCACTGGTGTTGTAAGATGAGCCGGGACAGGGCCCCAGAGACTTGACTCTGACCTCTGTTCTTCCAGCACCCAACCCTCCCCCCTCAGCCCTCAGTCTCTTGGGGTCCATAGCCGAGGTCTCCGCCCCTTGGGCCGTCAGGGGGAAGCCGGGCACCAGAGGTCTGGAGCCTCCTCACCCAGGGGTGCCCTTTGTCCTCCTGTGAACCAGGCACCCTGACTTGAAGGGGGTCCCACTGTGGGAGCACAGGACAGCACACAGGGACGTTCACGGGGAGAAGAAGGGGAGGGGTGGGGGCCTCCACCTCCTCCTTTCTTGTTAACATCTCTCAGAACCAGAGCTTCAGAACGGCAGATTTCTGAGAACCACCCAGATCTATGGAAGCAGCGTCTCTGGGGGCGGAGACTGGCTGTGCGGAGCTGAGCTGAGCGGCCCTGGTCCAGCAGAGCCATCTAGCACGGTTTTGTCATTAGAGCGGATTGGCCAGTTACCAGCAGTCTGTCCTGGGACAAGTTCCCCAGCCTCAGTTTCCCCATCTGTAAAGTGGGGATAACAACACTTCAGGGCCGAGGTCAAGGTGAAAGCGTGGCGTTTGCCCTGAGTTAACGCCAGCCCTGGCTGTTATCTGCCTTCCGCCTGTGGGGGGCGTGGGTGGTGGACCTCGTGGGCCGGGCATTCTGTCCCCCGTGGAGAATGAGCTGCTGCAAGACATCTAATCACGAGCGTCCTGGACACAAAGGGAGTGACGTTGCGCGAACAGGTCCAGGACAGCCTGTTCCCTCGGCCTGAGCCGCAGCAGGGAGGGCTCCGGGTTATCTGTCCCTCACCTTCAAACCCTGCCAACACAAACGGGGAGATGGATTGTTACCTGGGACGCTCGATTAAGTGAAACCAGAGCTTTGTGCCCAGGGGAGCAGCTGGGGGACGGGAGGGCCGAGGAGGAGGGAAGGGGTTATGTAAATACCGGCTGAATAACTGGGTTTGTGTGTTGATTAGATAAGAGCTAAGAAGCTGAAGCCCAGTGAATAACAATGGAGCTTCTAGGCCAGTAATAGCCTGATTTGAAAGTCTGAGGCAGGGCGGCCTGGCACGGGGTGAAGGGAGCACTTCCCTGATGGGTCTGTGGCCGCTGAGATAATGCCTGGTGACAAGGGTTCGGAAGTGCAGGGACCTCGGGCTGCACGCCCGGCCACCAGGAGTCAGGGCCTTTCTGCCTGTGGGCCTGCCCTCAAGGGAATACAATGACCTTGAAAGAGACCCGAGCTCTGCCCCCGGGAGGTTAAAATCCCAGGTTAACAAATTTGTGGGTATGAATCACCAACACGGTGAGCAGGCATCTGCAGTCCTGGAAGTCATGCTGGAAGCAAGGAGGTCGTAGGGGACTAGCAAGCACTACTGGCGGGCTGAGTTCTTTACACCAGCGCCCTTTGGGGCTCGGAGATGCTTGAGGGGAGAGCCCCATGCTGAGAGGGTTCTTGGCTCCAGGCAGGAAAGAATTGAAGGAGGGAGCCAGAGAAGAGGTTCAAGTGGAAAAGCAGGTTTAACTGAGCAGAGCGGAAGAGCAAAAACAGCCAGTCCACAGAGGAGCAGGCTTTCCTCACTAGAGAAGGGAGAGACCCCGACCACCCCTAGCGGTTGGGCTCCTAGCTGTTTGTGGATCCCGTGGGAGGTTGTGGGGGCGCCGAGTGCCTGGCTGTGCCCTCCGCCAGCCTGCTGCTGAGGCAGGGAAGGTAAGGTGGGCAGGGCACCCAGAGCCTTTATCTGGGACCCTGCCTGCTCGTGAGCCCCTCACCTCGGGGAAGGGGGTTCCCAGTAGACATGGTTCCTTCAGTTACCTGGGGAATGGGGACAATAGCCCACGTCTCGGGGTTATTCTGTGCACTCACTAAGTCACCTGGAAGACGGGAACTGCCACAAGGTAAGCAGGTGACTTGTTACTCTCCCCAGCGCTGAAACGGGGAGGGCACATCTGCCACCCACAGTTTACAACAGGGGGAGCAATGAATCACTGAGCACGTGCGAGGGGAGATGGGAGGGGAGGGTGGCTGTCCTGTGACCACGCCCTGCCCCAAGCTTCTGCCCTTGGGCTCTCCTGGCCCAGTGCTACCAGGAAGGGCCCACAGCGGCCCCCACTGACCTGGGCTGTGCAGTCCAGGCAGTGCTCGTTGCCAGCCAGAATGACCGGAAAGGCCTGGTCTGAGCCACGGAGATGCTGCTGTGACCCCCACCCCCACCCCCACCGCCCACTATTTCTCTGGCCCTGCTTGAGGGCAGGTACCCTTCTCATCTCGTTTCATGTCTAATTTTAGTTTCATCTGGCTTCTGGCAAGCTGCAGTGATTTTAGGTAGGAATGTGTTTCCTCCCTCCACATCTCCTTACACAGCAAACACGTCATCGTTGCTGTTTATGTGAGCGCCCCGGTCATTTGTCATGGGGCAGGGGAGCGGAGCTGTGACAACAGGGGGAGGTTAAAAGGAGTGTGTGCAATAAACACCATCCTGAGTGAAAAGACAGACAGCTGGGGCTGCCCTTTGAGCACAGCTCCGCCCTTCCACTGCCTGCGGTCGGGAAAGGCTATTGTCAAGTTCATTACTCAGAGCAGGTCTTTGTGCTCAACAGAGAGAAAAAACTCAATGAGGATTCTCACGAATTCTCAGCTTGCAACATTTTCCAGCCACACGCAGCAACGGGATCTGATGTCTCTGGGGCCACAGTGACCACAGTGACCACCCAACCACAGGCTCTGATGTCTCTGGGGCCACAGTGACCACAGTGACCACCCAACCACAGGCTCTGATGTCTCTGGGACCACAGTGACCACAGTGACCACCCCATCATGGGCTCTGATGTCTCAGGGACCACAGTGACCACCAACCACAGGCTCTGCTGTCACTAGGGCCACAGTAACCACCCAGCCACAGGCTCTACTGTCTCTAGGACCACAGTGACTGCCCAACCACAGTCCCTGATGTCTCAGGGACCTCAGTGACCACCCAGCCACAGGCTCTGATGTCCCTGGGACCACAGTGACCACCGAGCCACAGGTTTGGTTGTTCCTGGGACCACAGTGACTACCTAGCCACAGGCTCTGAGGTCTCTGGGAAAACAGTCACCACCCAGCTACAGGCTCTGAGGTCTCCGGGACCACGGTAGCCACCCAGCCATGAGCTCAGCCCCTCTGTTATTCAGACGAGCTCTGTACGATGTCTCTGCAGCAGTCCTAGGTCTCACACGCTAGGGAGACTTGGCCTCACACATGGTCTCAGGACCACAAGCCCCCTAATGCAGATCTGCCTATGTGGTCCTTTTCGGATTTCTGTCTTGATTCCCTGATGTGTAATCCACAAGCAACAGCCACAGCAAACATTTCGTGAGCACTCGTGAAGTGTCAGGCGTTGTTTGCTGGCTCTAAAGATGAGTCACAGATGGGCACTGTCACCAAGGTGCCCCCATCCCAGTTGGGTGGCAGGAGGGGAGAGGGAGGATTCCATCGCAGGGCAATAAAGGACGAGGGACGAAGAGAACGCCGCAGGGGCCTTCAGCAGGGACTCCTAACCCAGCCTGGGGAGGCAGGAGTCGTCTGGGGAAGATTTCCCGCAGATGAAGTGGAAGTCTCCCATGCCATGCCTGGGACCGAAGCCTTGATCTGAAATCTCGCCTGGAGGACGCAGCCTGTTCCCCGGTCCCGCTGCAGAGGCCTGGGTTCTGTTCCGGCTCACAGTCCACCAGACTCGGGGCGCACCCCTGCTGCCCTTCAGGACCGCACTTCCTGAGGATTCGCGGTGCCGAGCCAGCCCACAGCACCCCCACCCCAGCTGTGGCCACCTCCCCGCCACACCAAGGTTCCCCCACACTCTGTCATCAAATTCAAAGTTACCTAGACCCAGAGGGTGATGAGGTTCTGTGGGGTTTTTGGGGGGGTCCTCTCCTGGTAGCCTGCCTGAGATCCCAGCTGTGCTCCTGAGTGAGCTCACATAGATGAAGGCAGGAGCTTTTGCAGATGGCACATTGACCCCCATGCTCACTACGCCCAGAGAGTTCTACGTGGTTGCATTGTGCTGATTTTGGTAACATATGGTAACTTTTCTTTTTTGGCTTACTCAGTTTGGTGCTCTGGCATCATGTTGATATTGTTTGGCTCTTGACCCCCAATGGACTAGCTTTGGCTTATATACATACCTTGTATGTATAGACTTCAAAGTATACAAAGTAGAAAACTTAGGCAAGAGACAGATTCTCGGGAAGAGAGAGGAACGGGGTGGGGGTGGGGCAGAGCGCCTGGTCTTCCGCCTTGTTGGGAAGGCTGCTCCCAGTGGTCCAGGCATCCTGACCACGGCGTCTGGACACTTTGTGACAACCGATGAATGTGGGTGTCAGTGCAATTTCAGTAAGTTAAGAGAATATGGCGAGAATACCTACTTTTAAAAAGCAAATCTTTTTCTTTGGTGGGAACCCGTTCAAGGCCCACGTCCTCCGTGATGTCTCCCTAGGGCTTGCTCCTCCTTTAAACTCTTCCCCAGCCCGGCTCCAGCTTTGTCTGAGCCGCTTGGAAATGTAATCACGACCTGCCCTGCAGTACTTTTTCCATCGTAAACGTTGTTCCTTCAAATACATGGTCAAGGCCTTCGGGCCAAGGGTTGTGTCACGTTTCTTTCTATCCCCCCCACACCGCCACCCTTTCCTGGGACTTTGCCAGACTCACGGTTTAACAGCTCCCTCCACACTGGGCTGGGGTTGCGAATGTCATCTGTTTTTCCACCTAACCCTTTTTTTGAAGTGATATATTTTCAGTCTGAGCCACCTTGCAGGAAGACAGTGTGTGAAGCTTCTGTAAGCGAACTGGCCTGTCCCAAGGGGCATGTGTCTCCTTCCCTCCTGCCCTGGTGTGCAAACGAGCTTTTAGGATTTCCTCGAAGGCAAATTAGGAGGAGCCTGGAGGGGCCTGCCATCCCTGGAACTGTGAGTTGTGCCCTAACCCTTGAGGCACGCATGCGCAGAATAAGAACATGGGTAGAACTGAGCAGACTGGAGGGAAAGGATTCTTGTCACCATCCCTGCAGGGACACGTCACTCTCTGAGCGGTGGGACATTTGGTAGCTTTTTCTATCAGGGCAATTGATGCCAGACTGAAACCGGTCTCTAAGCAACAAATGGTCTTATTTGGCTGCAAGGTATAGGAGCGTGAGAGAGTTAAGTTAAGAATCTGACTTGGCTTTTTCCAGAGAGGGGAAGGGAGGGGGAGCAAGAGAGAAAAATGGATGTGAAAGAGGTTCCCCCAAACAAATATCAATTGTTTGCCTCTCACATGCACCCCAACCAGGGGCTGAACCTGCTGCCTAGGCATGTGCCCCAATTGGGAATTGAACTGGTGACCCTTGGCCTTGCAGGACGATGCCCAACCAACTGAGCCGTGGTGGTCAGGGCTTGGCTTGAGTTCTAATGAGAAACACTCCTGCCTGTCCATCGCTGTCCTTCTCCACCTCATCATTCTAAGGCTCCGCTCCTGCCTGGATCTCCCACCTCGGTCCACCACATGACCTGTTTTTCTAGGGATTCTGACACCCATTGGTGTTCTGCATTTCAATCCTGGCACTAGGCAGCTGGAGTTAGAGCAGAAGCGATATGTTAAAGGGCACAGTGCAAACAGGCCTGCTCTGATCTCTGACCGACTAGCTACAAATCTGGGAGGGGCCCAGGATTCCCCCCAGGTTTAATTCACTGGAGTGATTCACAGAACTCACAAAAGTGCTCTACTTGTGATGGCAATTCTGCTCTGAAGGATACAGAGCAGAAACAGCCCAATGAAGCAGTGCATCGGGTGAGTTCTGGCGGGTCCCGAACGCAGAGCTTCTGTGCTCCCTTCTCAGGGACTCAGAGCACCTCCCCTTCCCAGCACATCCATGTGCTCAGCAAGCAGCAAGCTCCTCCAAGCTCCCGTGTGCGGAGTGTGTACTGGGGTTTCATTACAAAGGCGCGATGGATCCAATCATTGGCTGTGCAACTGAACTCAATAACTAGGCCCCACCCCTCCCTGGAGGTCGGGAGGTTAGGCTGAAATCAGTGGCTCAAAGTCCCAGCCCTCTAAACGATCACACTGCTGGTCTTTCCAGCACGACCAGCCAGCCCACCCTAAGTCTGTCTGGGGAACCACCTGAATCACCTTGCTTGCGTAACCTCAGGTGTGATCCAAGGACTTGTGAAAAACAAACACACCCCTGTTACTCGGAAAATTCCAAGGATGCATAGTCTTCCTTCCAGGAACCAGGGACAAAAGCCAGTCAAATTCTTTATGATCGGATACTGGCTCTTAGGGTTCCTGTTTTATTTTCTAGATTCTAACGTATGCATCAGCCATGACCTTGAGGAAGTAAGAAAGGAAGCAGCCAGTGTGGCTGCCCTGTTCTGGTCACCCAACCCGGGGCAGGTGACCTTGTGCTGCAGGAGGGCGCAGCACAAGGCCCCCAGACCCAGGGGCTTTGCTGGAACAAAGCGCTGTGGTTCACTTGTGCTCCACAGGCCCAGGTCGCTGCTTCTCCACCTCTTAGGAGCTTGGCACTAGGACCCGGGCTCACAGGACACCCTCGTCACACATGGCCAGCCACTGTGACAGGAGCGTGACCGAGCAGGCATGGGCTCTTCTGGCTTCTGCTCACAGTGACACATCGCTTCCATCACATCTCATTGGCCAAAGGCGGGCTTTTGTTGAGGGGTATCTGTGACCCGATGTGAGATTTGGACAGATGAGTTATTATTGATCGGGTGACAGAAGGCCAGGTTGGAGACAGGAGTGAAGGAGGGCAGGGGTGCTGGAGGCTGTGGGGCACGGCCACGTGAGGAGGCGAGGGCGAAGAGGGGTCCAGAGGTTCCCGAGGGGCATAGCCTGGGGAACATGGGGGCACTGGCACCTTGGAGGTCAGGAGGAGCCAATAGAATTTTCTCTGCCTTTGCAGGACGGTGCTGGAGGTATATCACTTCCTGGGCCTCCGGCCAGTGGGGGAATATGGGGAAAAGATGAGATTTCCTCATCTCACAGACAATCAACCCATCCATACGCAGGTGGCCCTCTTAACCTGGGTGCCCCGCGTTAACTGGAAGCCAGGACTCCGGCCACGCAGGCGCTGTTGGTTGCGTAACTGCGATCAATGTGCTATTGTTTTCCTGCCTGGTTTTTTCCATGATGGAAATGATTTGTGTGCCTTGCTGGGCAGGAGATCATGTTTAAATGTTTCCTGGGTTTGATCTCTGTCAGGGGCATGAACTGTTGCTGAGCGAAGGCACGGAGTCCCTGGTAAACGGATTTAATTAACTTCGAGCATTTGAGCCGTCGTCGTGGGCAGTGGCGGGCCAAGCTGTGGGCACCTGCTGCTTCCCAGCCTGCTCAGCCCGTTGTGTACTCACGCAACTCAAAGGCATTTGACGGCCCAGAAGCCAGGGTGGAGGTGGGGAGGCTGGGAGCCAGGTGCTTGTAATGTGTTTCCGCTTTTGCCTGAGCCTGGGCAAGTCGTGACACGTTCTAGAGATTTATCTGCTGTTCAAAGACAGGGATGCGGTGAGGGTGGGAGTCAGCTAATGGGATGTGGAAGTGTACAGAGTGTTCCTTGCAGGAATGATACGTGCTGAGCCTCCTATTAAAGAGGATGGGAGATTCCGTTTTCCTTAGTCCGCTGCGGGAGCGAACAGGGACCAGGCCTCTATGCACAGAGGCCTCTGCCTGTCTTTCCCTGCACTTCCCCAACCGAGGTGGGTTCCCTCTCGGCCAGCTCCACTCCTGGGCTTTGCTGATTTAGCATCAGGGCGAGGGGGAACGAGAGGGAGAGTCAAGGAGACAGGTGGTGGGGAGATGGTCGGGAAACACGGTATAAGAACGAGAGATCTACTTACAGGGGAGAATCCAGAGTGGGGGGAAATAAAGGGGTACCCACGTGGGGCTGTTAGGAGGCAGGCTTTGTGGGAACAGAGAGTTAGAAGTTTTGGAGGGCATATAAAGGACATGGAGAAAGAGGATTTAAGACAAGTTTTGCTCTGCGTGAACCCCCATCTTATGCTGTGCTGTTGAAAATCTAAATAGCAGTTGAATTGATTTTAATTAAAATTGCCAAACAAATGGCTCTTTCTTTGAATCAGCATGTGGAATTTTGGGGCTCCCCAGGATCTGAGCTCCTTGGTAGCCTGGGTCACTGGGGGGCTTGCTTCTGGCAGGAAATAATACCCTGCCTGGGAGTGTGTGCCTGGTGGTCCCAGCTTTACCCCAGAGGACGCTGGGCAGGGCTGGCTGTTTTCGGGGCCTCCGCTTACCTATTTGTAAAAGGGCCCTGCCCACCCCTTCTAGGTCTCTCTCTTTAGACTTCATGAATCACAGTGGGCACTGACCCCAGGTCTGGGGAGCAGTAATGAGTGTGAGGAGAGCCGGTGTGACCCCTTTTGCAGATCAGGACAGGGACGCTGTGGCCATGTGTCTCTGGAAGCTTCTCGCCACCTTTCTGTTTCCTGCTTCTTATTGGATGATGGGCTCTCTGCATCCTAAGCCCTCTACATTGGGAAATAAGATGTCCTGACCTGCCCCCGCCCCCCAACCAAAGCTCAGAAGCTAAAATACTTGATTTTCTTTTCTACGACGTGGCCCATCAATCGGCTGACTCAGCATCTGGTCCAACTTCTCCCTGCTGTCTTGGGTCGTGCAGAGGCTGGGACGTGAGCCTGCTCTTCCCGGCCCCTTTGCACGAGGGTTCTGGGTGTGGTGCAGGCTCTGCCGGCCAGAGGCGTGTGATGGAACTCATCTGAAATGGAGTTAAGTGGGGAGACGGGCAGGGCTGGTGGGGTACCTTGAGAGAGCATGGCAGCCGGGTCCCTGGCTTTCTGGTGTGATGGCTAGGAGGTCCCTATCCTGGCATGACGGCAGGTCAGCAGGCGGCTGGTCCTCGGGTGTGGCTTTGGGAGACGGGCCCAAGGCCCAACCCGGCCTGCATTCGCGCTCCCACTGACTGCGAGAGTTGTCGGATTCCCTGTAGCCATGCCCGCCTTTCTGCTGTCTGCAGGCCCCTTGGGCCCTCTGCAGCGCAGCCCTGCCTGACGCCTAAGCGGTGGGCAGCCGGGAGAAGCCTGCCCCGCCCAGATCCAGGGGTGGCCTTGTGGTGCGATCCTGGTCTTGGTGTCACAGGGGACAGACTTGGTTGGCTGTCCCCTTGGCCTTTTGCCATTGGCCTTCTCCTGCTTCCCCTCTGGAACCTGGTCACTGACACGCATCCTGGAGAGAGGCAGGGGGTGGGCCCACGGGGTGGGAAGGCCAGTGTGCCGAGTGCCGCGGGTGCTGTACACGGGTGGGGTCTCTCCGGGGGCTGCCGCCCAGCCCCTCTCCTGCCCAGGCCTGGGGACCTGCACTCTGCCTGATGTTCTAGCTTTAGCCATGCTGTTCCGTGAAAGCCTTCAAGCTTTCTCTGACACTGATTTTCCAGAATAATCCGAGGGTGGGTCTGATGCTTTTGTGTCTCTAATTTTCTGGGTTTTGTTTTCCATAAGAGAAACATAAATGTTAAAAAGACTGCAGTTTTGGGTAATGAATTTCCCACGGTGGTTCAGGTGGAGGGGCTAGGAAGTGGGGGAGGCAGGTAAGAGAGGTGGGCTTTGGATCTGGACGCTACCACACGCTAGCTGTGTGGCTGTGGAGACGTGACTTAACCTCTCTGAGCTTCAGTTTCTTCATCAGTAGATTGGTAACACCAGCAGTACCCACCCAGCTCACTGGGTTATTATCATATTTGAATAAGCTAATACGTGTAAACATTTGAATAGTGCGTGGTACTTATGAAGAGCTATTGAAAAAGTTTTTATTGCAACTGGTGTCAGTTAAAAGGGACAAAGAGTAAAACACCACAGACTAACTAATATAAACTGGCCCTAGACCAAGAATTTTATATGAGGTCAACCCAGATGGGCCTTGTCTCCAGGCTAGTCAGCCTGCTGAGGGTAAGAGGGGGAGGTGCGGATGGACCCTGGGAGCGGCCTGGGAAGGTTGGCACTGGGTTCACGTAAAGGGCTGTGGGGACGTGGACCTGGGTCTTTGCCCCGCCTCTGCCCCCTGGAGGGCCGCATTCCCCCTGTGGCACAAGGATTATTCGGGATTCCCTCCCGCGCCGTGCACCGACTTTGGCAGCCGGGCCTGCAGCCGGGCTCTCTCTCACTCCTGTTAAACATTTACACGTGAAATCCTCCCTGGGGTGAAGACATTCAGGATCATTCATGGGGACTCATCCTCAGCCTATAAACTATCCCGTAGGGCCTGAGCTCCTTGGTCCACCAGCAGAAAGGAAAACCCACTTTGCCCGAGGATTTTGCAGCTCCCTAAATACTCAAGGGTTGGGGGGGGTCCTTCTCAGTTTTGTGCGCCAGGCCACTGAGAACGAAACCCTGGCGCTGTACGAAGGAAGGGGGAAGGAAGGGGAGACGCCATGCTCGTCCCTCTGAGTCTCTTCTGCAAACGTCTCCCGGCTGCTTCGGGGCCCACGCTGCCTCTACATTTGGCCTCGAGGATGCGATATTTCAGAATTCATCGGAGTAAGTCGAATCCTTGTATCAACAATCTCCAACTCAACTTACAGCATGAGCAATGTGCAGAAGGGAGGTTCGAGAAGTCTTTTTTTTAGATTTTATTTATTTATTTTCAGAGAGGGAAGCGAGGGAGAAAGAGAAACATCAATGTGCGGTTGCTGGGAGTCATGGCCTGCAACCCAGGCATGTGCCCTGACTGGGAATCGAACCTGCGACACTTTGGTTTGCAGCCCGCACTCAGTCCACTGAGCTACGCCAGCCAGGGTCGAGAAGTCTTTTTAAAAAGCTTAACCAAAGGCTTTTTTACTCATCTGGAGTGAACTTTGGGGTTCACCAGGAAGATCAACAGTTGTGGACGGGCGTGGGCGTTAGAATCAGATCTCTCCCGTGTGGCTTTGAAGGCCCCAGCAGTAGTCTCCTTCCATGGGCTGCCTGGCTATGGGTTTGGGTTTGAGAGCGGGCTCCAGGCCCCCTGGGGCTATCTTGCCCACCCCCACCCGTCCTCCCCGGGGACCCCTTTCCCACCATACCGTCCCTCAGAAGGCTAGTACTCGCAGACCTGTTCCTGGGCTGGTCAGTCCCCACGTTAAAAGTGCAAGGGTCCAATCACAACTTGTTCCGCCCAACCCCTGCGCCGCTTTTGAAAACTCCTCAGTCTGGTGTCTGCCATGAAGAATCACATTTATTAGAAGTGGCTTTGAAGGGACTTGTCTTTGTCACCTGTGTTACCCATTTAGTCCAAATATAGCTTACCTGGAAATTCCTTTCCTACGTATGTTCTTCAGTTAAAATTTCCCCTTTCATTTCCCTCTACTCCACCAACTTCCCTCAGGTGTACCCTGCTCCCTCTTGCTCCTGGACATTGTTTAGCCCAGGGACCCTTGTGTCCCCGCCACATTGCGGGTGTTTTCATCCTACATCTGGTTTACAAGCAAAGCTGCCTTTTTCAGTCCTCCCACGCTCGCCAGAAGCACCATCTAGTGAAGTAACGTATCTCAAAAAAAAAAAAATTGAAAATAACTTCTTGCTCCTTGAAGAATTCTTTTGTCTCTAGTCGCGACACATGGGACCAGATAGCAGATGGAATGCATTGCTTCAGCTTTAGAAACACCAAATGGTTCTTCCCTTATTGGATTTTTTTATAGTCCCGCTGATCCTCCATCTAGCCTGTCTGTTCTCCGCCCCCCCCCCCCAAACCTCCTGGTTCTGTTTCTCCTGAAAACAACCCCCAGAAACACGAAAAGCTGGGCTTTCAGGATGTTCCTCCGTGCAGGGAGGACAGGCTGGCCGAGGTCCAGCGGCGTCTTGGGTGCAGGGAGCAGCGCTCCTGCCCTGAGACGTCGGGTTCAGGCAGAAGAACGGGAGTTCTCCCGGCGAGGGGCAGACAGCTGGGCAGGGGAGCCTTAGCTTCTTCAGGGAAGAAGCTGCCCCTTCCTACCTCCATGGCTGGGACAGGGCATCAAATTGAGAATCAGATTTGGAAATGCACTACCCAGGTCTTGGATGCTCGGTATGGCTTCCGTGAGAGCCAGTTTTCTATCACATTTTGACTGAAGGTTTGACAGTCATTCCACACACATTTATAAGGTGTGTATCATTCAATGAAGCAGACCATGAAACACAACACACAGGTGCCCTTGTCCCTGTGGCCCCATGGAGTAATGGTTTAGGGAGCGGCTGAGACAAGCTCACACATGATTATATTCCAAAAAGATTATAGTCACCAGGACGGAGATGCCATGAGGGACATGGGGTTTCGGGAAAGGGTCAGATCACATCCTTCTGGGGACAGAAAAGCGGTGACATCTGCATTAGGAGCCCAAGGGAGCAAGACAGGAAGGGCTACTTTTCCCAGCGTAAATCTGCGAGCTGAGTTACGGGAGGCAACAAGGAAGCATTTAAAAAAGCCCGTCTGTGTGGTTCACAACCATATTGTTCACACTTCTACTCCACACTGCTGTGTGGTTTACTGAAAAATTCAAACATGAGTTGTAGCTGCCTACAGAAATAATTCCAGTCCTCTCACAAATTCTATTGCTTAAGACGACAGTTTTTTTTAGGTCAGCTTTTTTACACTTTTATGACAAAATTAGCAATAATTTCTCACTCACTCACCATGATGAATAATTTCTTAATGGAAATAGAAAGAAAGCTGGCCTAAAACATGTTATCCTGGGCAACAGCATCGCAAGGAGGGCTGTAATGAATTATTAACGAGCCAGCCCTGTAACCGCACAGAGACTCAGCACTAGCCAGCCGGCCGAACGGCCTTTCGGACTCCGTGCTCGCGTGAAGACGATTCAGTGATTCGACATTCAGCGCTTACCTCCCACCCCCGTGTCCAGGCTCTGGTTACATGGAAACACGTGCTTTGCTGTCATTTCTTTCTGGAGAATAGTCACCGCTCAGCTGCACAGAGCACCAGGCCCTCTGCGTCCTGGGTGATGGGCGGAAGGACAGCTTTATTGTGGGGAGACCCCCCTGGGGGCTGCCCGGCCTTTCCAGCCAGCGGAGTGGCGGGATTCTGAGTTCCAGACGTTTGGCTCTGCCTCACGGGGAATGTACTGGGGAGTGCACACCCCTGCCCTGGGGTACCCATCTGCTCGGGGGGGTGGGAGCTCCCAGATGGGGCGTGCACTATGGACCGAACAGTGTCCCCTTCAAATTCGTTTGCTGAAGCCTTGACCCCCAATGGTAGTAAGGCGTTGGGAGATGCGGCCTTTGGGAGGTCATTCGATCTTGATGAGGTTGTGAGGGTGGGGCCACCACGGTGGGACTAGTGTCTTCCTGAGAAAAAGGAGGGACACGAGAGCTCTCTCTCTGCCCCGTGAGGACACCGTGAGGAGGGGGCTGGCTGTACGCCCAAAGCAGGCGTCACCAGGACCAGAATCAGCTGGTGCCTTGACCTTGGACTTCCAGCCTCTGGAACTGTGAGAAATAAATTCTGGCTGTTGAAACACCCCCTGGTTTGTGGTATTTTGTTATAGGAGCTCGAGCAGAGTAAGGCAGAGGGCAGCGCTGCTCTAGTGACGAGTGTCTCGGTGGGGCCACAGGCCGTCCCTTTCTCTGGCTTTCCTGCCGCGCTTCCTGTCCGCGGCCCAGCGCACTCCCCGGCCAAGCCCCGGCTTCCTGCCACGCGCCCGGTAAGGCTCCAGCCTGACAGCCCTTCACGGACGTGGCGGCTCTTTCCACGAAACGATGGGGAACGACAATATGCGTCAGGAAGTAGCAAGGGTCTTTCAATAGGTCCTGCTTTTTGTTTCTAAATTGGAGTGGTTTTTAAAGTTCAGAGTTTTAAAGATTGGAGTGTACCCCTCTCCCCCTTTTCCTTAGTTTGTAAACCACACTGCGTTCTTGGTTGGCACGTGGCTTTTCTCTCATCTGTGGGTTTAGGTGAGCAAAAAAGAGCTCCCGTGTGTAGGTGTGGGGAGCTCCCTGGACTCGGGGACCACCAGGAGGCCTGGCGCATCGGTGACAGGGAAAGAATAGGACAGAAATAACGTAGGGGTGCCGAGGAAGGGCCATGGGGAAGGTGGCGAGGATGCAAGGCCAGAATCGACAGGGGAGAGAGGCTGAGGCGTGAGAAGGTGAACCATCGGAGACCGTGGGGTGCTGAGTCCAGCTGCTCTGCATCACAGGGCCTGTGCCCCACGCCACTCCCCCCACCGCCCCCCTGGGCCCCTGGGGAGGCTGCCTCTGGTCTGGACAGGAAGCCTGGCTCAAGCAGCAGAGGGGACTCCAAGGAGGAGGGGAGGGCCCAGAAGTCAGCTCCACTGGATGGGGCAGGAGCCCAGCCCGGCCCCCTTGGTCCACCTGCGTGCCCTTAGAAACCAGGGCGTTACCTGAGGCGGGAGCAGCAGTGAGATAATGTGCATGAGAAGCTCGGGTTTTATCGCAGCTGCTCTCCTGGAACCAAGTGTTTACCTACTTGAGCGCAGGAAGGGGAAGCTGGGAACAGAAGGAGCCGGTCCAGCTTCTGGTGTATTGACCTTCCTCAATAGCAAGAGAGGCCGCGGCCTCTGCCTCCCACCAGGAGTGGGCCTGATAAGGACCGGGGTGCTTCTTAGGGGGGCTGGCCATTGGTCTTTTCCTTTGCGTTTCTACAGCCTGAGAGCTGCCAAGATAGAGGGAAGTGGCCCCTACAGCTGGGCGTAAGGGGTGTTTGCAGGGCTCCCAGTCCCTTACCTGCACAGGTTTGCTGTCTAAGGGGAACCTGGCGCTTCTACTGTGAACCCCACTCTGCTGGGAGTGAACCAGTCTAGGAGTTTCTCCCAGAGCGCAGCCGACAGGTAACCAGTCACCCCTGTCACCGGCAGTGACAACAAAAGCGCAACGGGAACGCCCACTTGGGGATTGGTGCATGACAGGCTCCTGGCACAGGGCAGTGCTCTGTCACAGGCACGAAGGCAGGATTAAGGTGACAGCAGACCCAGGTGCTGGCCCAGAGAGTGAGGGAGGGGCAGGTTGGCCTCAGGAGCTCAGCACCCTTGGGTGCTACAGCTGGGCCACGAGACTGGGTGTGGGGTCAGGTCTCCATGCTTGGCAGGATTGAGGGTGACAGCGCTTGGGTGCTGGAGAAGCCGAGGCAGGGCCAGGCCCAGGGACAACATCTTCATAGATGCCCACCCTTCCATCACCTGCCTTCCACCCCCCGCCCCCACCCAGCAGCCTCCCTGCTGCTGGAGATACGTCTCTGGAACTTCCCTCCAACCAAGGCACCCCCTGTGGATGGGCTTTCAGACAAAAGGTCCTTTACTCACCAGACAGGCACTGAGGCCCGGGAATGACATCAGCTGCACTGGCGGGAAGATGAACGGCAAGGAGCCCACGGGTCCCTGGGCGCCGAGCCGTGGACGTGCGCGCAGGAGGGCGGTGCCTCTGCAGGGAGGAGAGGAAGGGGCGCCATTCAGGGCCCACCTGCCTTCCCTCTGCTGTCTTCCAGCTTCAAACCCGCTTTAGTGACAGGGTCTGCTCCATCCTCTCCTCTGTGAGGTCTCCGATTTGTTTTTAAATCCTCACCCAAGGACATACTGATTTTAGAGAGAGGGGAAGGGATGGAGAAAGAGAGGGAGAGAAACATCGACAGGAAAGGGAAACACCGACAGGCCAACTCTTGTACATGCTCTAGCTAGGGACCGAACCCTCAACCTAGGTATGTGCCCCGGCCAGGAATGGAGTGGGTGACTTTCCAGTTTACAGAATGATGCTCCAACCCACTGAGCCACACTGGCCAGGGCGACGTCTCCACCACTGTTCAGGTCCGAATTCCCTCATCCCAGCCCAGACGCTGCAGCCTCCCTTCCAGCTCCCCAGGGCCTGTGCCCAGTTCACGCTCAGTGGGCGTCAGCCCTCTCCCCGCCCCCAGGCCCTCCTTAGTGAGACCCAGGCCGACCTCCCGGCTAGCCTTCCGGGAGAGAACTTTATCGTACCCATCCCGATGACCCCATGGCACTGGCAGAGAGGAGATCCCAGTTCATGTGTGTGGAAATGGGATGGTACTGGGGAAGCTTCCACTGGAAGAGCTCTCTCAGGGAGGCGGAGAAGTAAGGCAAAGTGGCCTACAGGGCTGTTTGGTCAGATCCCACGGAGCAGGGCCCCGAGGGGTGGGGGCAGCAGAGAGTGAAGCGGGAAGGTCTGGAGTCCGGGCCTCTCTGCTTGGGGGTCCCAGTGTCCGGGAGGCCTCAGTCTAGGGTTGGATCTGTGTGGCGGGACAGCGAGGGCCACCAAGGAACTGTGTTCTGTGTTTCCAGATCACCTGGAATGCTCCCTCAGGTGCCATGCGAGGTGCCAGACCCAGGAGAGTTCAAGAGTCTGCAGCTTTGCAGCGCAGTCTGGTGTCAGCCTGGCAGAAGGAAAAAATTGCATGTGATTTCTATTAAATGGGAAGGTGTTCTCAGGATGCTCTGGAGGCCCTGTTACCAGTTTGGTTCAGCTTTACAGATTCTTCCTCTAAATACTTCTGCAAAGTGTAAGCTTGGCGTGCATAAGGAGGAATTAAAATTAGTCCACTTCTCCACCTGTGGAAGCATTGGTTCCACATTCCTCAGCTGCCTTGCTGAGTTCCAGAGGGAACGGCAATGGGTTTGTAGGGACTGGACCTGCTCTCTCCCCACGTTTGGGCCACACCTAGACGTCCCGTGCCCGGGGGCCCACCTGGCCAGCGCACAGTGGCCAACACTCACCTTCCAAGTGGAAAACCCTACCACGCAGAGAGAGAGCCTCTTTCCAGATCTGGAAACAGGTGGTTTTTATTTCTGTCTAGGATCCCTTAGGGTTTACGCCCTCACTTCAAAGAGATTTCACTTTTCTCATCGGGATGCAGGGGTTCCTGCCTGCAATCCCTTCTGCCCCCTCCGGCAGGTCCTTCAGGCCAAGAGGAGGCATGGCAGCTGCAGGAGGCTCAGAGGCCTCTGTCTCCCTTGCAGAAGTGCAGCCTGGCAGCCACAGGCAGGCTAGGCCCAGCTCTGTCCCTAGAAAGGCCACTCCGCCTGGAGATACACCCAGGGGACCCCCGTGACAGCTGGCAGACGTACACAGTCCCAGCTGACACAACAATCTCCAGGCCCAGAGGCACTGGTGCCAGGAGTCCCCCTCCTGGTCGAAGCCAACACCACGCAGCCTCTTTCTCTGGCCAGGAGGCATGGCAGCAGGGACACCTGACTGAGAGGTGCTGGCCACCAGCAGCAGGGCCTCAGCCCGAGTCTCCACCCACACCCAGGGAAGCCCTCTGGTCCCGGCTCGATTTTAATACCACTGCTCCTTATTTCTTCCTGAAAGGTGCTCCCCAGGCGACGGGCCAGCTCAGTGCAGCTGCCGTGGAAACAGCAGGAGCAGTTTGTTCTGTGGCCTGATGCCCTTGTCCCCCCACCCCTCTTGCCTTCTGTCTCTGTCCACATCCAGGCCCCTCAGGAAGTTCCAGCTGTGCCAGCCTGGCGCAGCACTGGGCAAAGAGCAAAGTGAAGCTTGCACGTGGCCCGCCCTGCCCTGGGGCAGCTGGCTGTTGGCAGCGGGGGCCCAGGATTATGGGGTCCCTCTTGGCTCTTGTCCTTCCCCTTCCACTTGCTGGCCAGGAAGAATGACAGGTGACAAGGAGAGCTGAGGGGAGGAGGGAGAGGGATGGGGTGAAGGGCCAGATCTGTGTAGGGATTGTGTGGCCGTGGGCACAGCTCTCCCTCTCTCTCAGCCTCAGTTTTCTCGTCTGTAAAATACGCAACACGGATGGCACGTGTGCACGCGTGAATGTACAGTGTATGTGTGATGTGTGGTGGCTGTGTGTGGTGGCTGTGTGGGTGTGTGTGTGGTGTGTGTAGGGTGGGTGGGTGAGCGCAGTGACAATCACTTCTGAGGTTCCTTTAGTTCTGAAACACCAGCAGGGCAGAGTCCGGACCTGTCTGAGACCTTCCCCCAGAACCGAGGGAGGAAGAAGGTAGAATGGGCGGTGTCTCCTTCTGTCCCAGCTCACCAGACATGACACAGCAGTGCCCATGGCTTCCCTGACCATGTGGACTTTCCTCCGAAGCCCTCCCTGAGCCGTGTCTCCAAGCCCCAGCCCAGTCCTGACCCACAGGCCCTGCCGGCCCACCTTGGCCATTCTGTGGATCCCCTTCATCCTCCCCGAGGCTTGTCTGGCACTCCTCAAGTCTTGGGGCCTTTGAGTTGTCGAGGCCAGCCTGTCATTGGGCTCTGGGCCACAGGCTCCTGCCAAAGGCTTATCCTCTTGCTTTGAGGTCATCTGGTGACGGGCGATCACCGCCCTGTGTGGCCGAGCCTCTCGGAGGGGTCGGCTACCTAGACCTGAGCCCTGTGTCCTCATAGAACCAAACGGAGCAGGTGCAGCACTGCTCAGAGTCAGCCCTTTGGCCCCTTCTGCGCCGGCTCCCCCAAATCAGGCACCTTGGTCCCTCGGCCCTCGGTTTCTGAGCAGCTTTCCTGGGAGCCACCTCAGAGGTGCAGAGAGAGACGAGATCTGGGCTTGAAGCCCAGTGGCCGGAGTCTGAACCCCAACACTGCCAGGTTAGCCCGTGAACTGCAGACAAAACCTCTTCACCAGCTCGTCGAGAGGAGGAAGTGAAAACGCGTGTGATTGCGCTCCGCACAGCGCTCTGTAAAGCAGGTCCGAGAGATCCTTTCCGCATCATCTTCCCATAACTTCCTCCTGTTCCTCTTGTCTCCGTGCTTCAAAGATTTAAATTTAACATTAATTTTAATCCAACAGTAATGTTAGTATTTGATATTCAAAAAGAAGCTTCATGCTTCCCCCACGTGCCCCGGAGCCGCTGTCCCGCACAGGGCGGCCGGCCCGCGCTGACTCACTCTGCCGCTGGCTGGTTGGCGAGTTATGGCTGACGTTCTTGGCCGGCTCCCCGGAGCGATCGCCAACCTTTTCCTCACTCGCCCACTTCCCACTTGCCTGCGGCTGAGCACGGCACGTGGCACGTAGGGCAAGTGGGTTGGCTGCTCGGGAGATGGTGGGGTCCCTCTCGAACTCCTGCCGGGGGCCACCGTGGGTGGCACCACGCACAGGGGCAATGCTCGGGCCTGGGCAGCTGTCTCGTACCCTGTCCTCCCTCTCAGCTGGGAGGGGGGACAGAGAGCTGTGGTGATGCCCCGTCACAGCGACTGAACCAGCCCTAGAATCTTTTGTCGTTAAGCAAACGAATGCTTTTATGGTCTAAGCCATATGGCCACGTCCAGCCCGCTGCTGGGTTGTATAAACTGAGCTTCACTGGCACACTGCCAGGATCCTCTGCTCACATATTGTCGCTGGTGCTCTGGGGCTCCAATGGCAGGCGTGAGTGTGTGACAGAGGCGTGTGCTGGCCAAGCCAGAAGTGTGCACTGTCTGGCCCTTTGAAGGAAACAGTTTGCAGGCTGTTTATTTAAATCATCGCCTAGTTGGGGTTCTGATGACTGTCAGCCAAATGCACCTTACCTGGCCCAGCCACAGAAAAAATCACACACAGAGCCTATACCCAGTAACACGCTGCCGAGAGAGGGCGGCCTGTGGCCCGATTGGTTTGAAGGCTCCTTGACGTAGCTGAGCCCCATGTCCACACTGCTCCTGTGTCCTTGGCCCTCTGCGAGCTTGCTGAATCCTCGATTCACATGAATGCTCAGCGGGGGAAGGTCGTGATGTTTTTCACTGAGCATTTTTTTAACTTGTAGAGCAAAGAGGCTTCCTCTCTGACGATCCCTACCTCTGCCATCACACGGAGGAGAGCCGGGCCATGTGTCCCCCCTAAAGCAGACCCTGGTCACTGGTCAGGCCTGGGGCTCTCCCAGAACTGCCTCAGACGAAGCCAGGTGTACCCAGCGGGGGAGGTGGTCATGCAGATACAAGCGGGGACAATGGAAGGAAGAGTCTGCATGGAGGCTGCCAGCCCCACCCGCCACAGTCACGCCTTTTACCCTTTCACATGGAGGAGAACTCTTTTATATGGAACTTAGGGCCCCAGATGATCTCGGAACAGAAATGCACCTCTTCCTGCTAGCGTGTTCTAAGTAGGTCACCCAGGGGTAAGAGCCAGGTCCGAGAGACAGGCATGTACTTACGTAGCTGTGGTGCTGCTACCCCTCAACAAGGGGTCTGCCCACTAAGGACTGACGACAACGGCGGTTGGAGACAACAGGGAGAGGGGGCATTGGATCTGCTGCCCTCTCTTCTTTGATCTCTGGGGGGTGTGAACGGTCAAGTTGTTGAAGCCGCCGAGGCAGGTAGGGGAGCCGCACTGGGGAGCAGAGCAGGAGAAGGCTTCTGTCATGTCTCCGACATCACGCCCTGGGACAGGGCTCTCTCTGCCTCTGGAGGGACAAGAGGTGACACTTACACGGCACTTGCCCCGTGCTGGCACTTTTTTCTTGAGGGTTGTGGGTTGTGGCCAGGGACGAGAGAAGGGGCATTCCTGCTAGGAGAACATGCAGGTGCGAAGGCCGGGAGGTATGCGTGAGAACATCGTGTTCTAACAGCACCCAGCCTGTCTGCACGGTGTGGAGAGGCCGTGGGAGCGGTGAGTAAAGGGGAGGAATTCTCCATGAGGAAGACTTAACATCCGAGTTAGGGTCCTCTTAGCAGGTCCCGTGGCGACAGGCTGTCATGAGTTTTCATCTCTCTGCTTGCCTGCCACCATCACTACAGTGGCCTGAGATTTGGCTGGGTCGCCAAACTTCTGAGTCCTCATCTTATAACCCAGGGGATGTTAGATGGCCCATCGGCTGGCACCAGCTCTGTCATTTGACTATTTTCCCACAGACCCAATAATGATGGGCACCAGGTGCCCTGGAAAAGCCTGTGCTCTCTGAGAGACTCTGTCTGGCCGGGTTGCTCGAGAAGAGTTCAACACATGCCCTCCGTCTCGGTGTGCCCATGCTGGAGGCGCCCACGCCAGAGGTTCTTCTGGTCTCAGTCACTCGGAGACGAGGCAGAGGTTGACAGTCGGCATTCCGTGACAGGCTGGGATCTGGGGCTCTTACCCGGCCCAGGTTTAACTGGCAGTGTTTCTGATGCTTTCGGAGCGGGAACTTGTCAGGTCCTGCTTGCCTAATGGACGCGTTCTCACCATCCTGGAAATAAGATCCCCTGAACCAAAGTATCTCTGGTCGGCTATGGGAGAGATGGCCTGGGCCGAGTGGAGAGATTGGCGGGAGGCATGGAAGGGTTGCCACTCGAAATAACGTAACCTTTGTCGGAGGAGCTGTGTGCGTGGTACCTCGTGAGAGCATGCAGTGAGTTGGGGTGCGTGATTTGCCAGGAACAGAGAGAGCGATGGCCTAATGGATTCCGTGGGCTCTTGCTGGAGCCCAGCCAACAAGGTCCTGTCTTTTCCAGGGTGCTCCGTGCACGACCTGGACAACTGCACGTGGAAACTGGGCTCTTCTCTGATTCATTTATTCCACAGTGTTTAATTGACAGCTGTTTTGTGCTGGGCACATGCTAGGTGATTTGAATAAAACAGTCAAATGCAATGGGACAGCGGCTCATTACAGGTCAGTACGGTAGGTGCCATGATGGGAGGCTCACGAAGGAGGCTGTGTGAGGGTAGAGGAGAAGCCCCTCGCCTTGGTTGCGGTGGGGGAGAGGAAAGGAGGAGGACTAACTAGGTCAGCCTTCCAGAAAGAGGGGTGCCCAACATTCGCTCTGCTCTCCTGACCAGAGAACTTGAGGGCCCTTTGAAGCCGTGCTGCTGTCCACTGTGGAGTCTTCCTTCTTCGAATAGCATGGATTTACTGTGAGCGAGATTTCTTCTGCTGGAGAAGAAAGCCCGTCCCTGTGGACGCGTTAGAGGAAGCAGGCAGCACCAGGAGCTGGCCTGTCTCTGCTGCGGGCCTGTCCCTGTGCTCCGCCCCACCCCTGCCTGTGCTCAGAGGGGAGAGCTGGATGGCTGCGCCACCTAACTCTGGTGTCTCACTCCATGTGGCCAGGATTTCAGTCCCGACCTGTTTCCCATGGTAATGGTCGTTTACACGAAGTGCCCAAGTGTTTTCCAAGCTCTGGAACTATAATGCAGAGGCACATGTCTTATTGGAAGTGCACAGATCCTGTGACCCACAAGACACCAACGAGCAAGGTGTCTGGGAGCCCGAGCAGCTGTTCTCATCCCTGGACAGTGAAGTGAGAATCCCACTGAGAGGGGACCCCCGCTCTCGCTCACAGATGTGTTTACTCTGCACTCAAAGGCCGCTCTGACCGAGGCGGCATCTCCCCTAGGCCTGCGTCAGAGGCGCACCAGCCCCGCCTCCCCACCCTCCAGCTCCCCGACCCCCGCCTCCTGTCCACTCTACAGCCTTTCCGGGAAACTGGGGCCTGCCTGCACCCCCTCCCACCCTCTCCTTTCTTGCCTAAACCACACACTGGCCTCTCAGCCGGGGTTCTTTCCCCTCGTCAATCCTCTGTCTACGCCTCCACAGCCAGAAGCAGCTTTCGAAGCAGCACATCGGATCGATTTGTTCCAAGCCATGCCATGGTTCTTCGTTATCCTAAGGATAACACCCAGTTTCTTCATGTGGCTTCCAGGCCTCCCGCAATCAGGCCTTCTTTGAGCCCTCAATGTCTCCCGCCGAGACAGCATGCCTGCTCTTTTGAGTCTGTGGCTTTTGCAGGTCTTACTCCGGTGGCTTATCTTCCCCGCCTCCTTACCTGTCTCCAGGGAGCAAACCCCTTCTTTCCCTTTAGGACTCAGTCTGGAGAGGACTTCTGTGGGAAGCCTTCCCCATGCTTTACTCGGCTGGGGGAGGCGCTCCGGCTGGTGCATTTCTATGGGTATTGGGATGATCCCTAAGAGGAGACTTATCTTAGAGGACTGTCATTCTGCACCGGGTCTGTCCTTACGCCAATAGCTGCGTGAGGGCTTGGCAGAGACTCACTGATCAGACGCATAGAGCAAAGCACGTAGGAGGCATTCCATCAACACGGATTAACTAAATGATGAATCTGAAGTCCTAGGGAAAACAGAAGAATTAAGTTTTTAAGGTTTGGGGTACTTGATGAAGTCAAATTTTACCATTTATTTAGTTCAAAATGTTTTTAGGTGTGAGAGTGACATAAAACCTTAAGTGATGATGCTTGGCAAAGAAATTTATCTCTTTTTTGTCAAAGCCCTGCCCACTGCATGGAGCTGCGGCAGCGGTGGCTTGCTGGCTGGTGCTGGGAGAGGGTCTGTCTCCTGGAAGCTCCGCCTATGGCCTGTTTGGTGTTTGGCCCTCCTGATAACTCTGCGAATTCTATAGATCTTGTTCCATCTGAACTAACTAGGATAGGTTCTAGGTGCCTGCTGCTCAGAACTGTGGCAAACACAAAACTTTTCCTTGCACGCTACAAACATTTCGACGCACTAGCACGTCTGGTCTTACAGAATTCACTGGGAGGCTTAGAGAAGGAGCTTTGAAAGCAGTTGAGAGGCTAGAAGCTGATTTCCAGGTAGAGAACTGGTCCCTGCTTTTTTTTCCCCCCTGAAAATTTTATTATTTATTTTAAACATTATTTTAAAATTTTTTTAAAGGCAAGATTTTTTTAAAAGATTCATTTTATTTTATTTATTTATTTTTAGAGAGGGAAGGGAGGGAGAAAGAAAGAGAGAGAGAAACATCAATGTGCGGTTGCTGGGGGTCATGGCCTGCAACCTAGGCATGTGCCCTGACTGGGAATCGAACCTGCGACACTTTGGTTCGAAGCTGCGTATTTTTAAATTTTTGTTGAATCCGTTGGGGCGACATTGATTAATACAATTACATAAAATTATAATCCTGTAATACAGCAGCTGTACATTGCATTGTGCGTTCACCACCCCAAGTCAGGCCTCCGTCTGGCACCATTTATCCCCCTTCACCCCCTTCTGCGCCTCCCCACCCCCTTTCCCTCTGGTCATCACCACACCGCTGTCTGTGTCTGTGAAGAACTTGTCTCTGCTTAACACCCACATGCACTCTCAGTGCTGGTTTCCTCTGCGTTCCGTGGCTGAATGGGAGAGTCGGAAGGGATGCCAAGTCTCCCCATGGAAACGCAGCCATCAGATGAAGAGAGACCAAGGCGCCCGAGCCACACGGTTCAGTGGCTGAGCTCCAGGACGTCGGGGTTGTTTCTGGCCACCCCGCGGCCAGAGGGCGGCCGAGTGGAGAAACACAGAAGAACTGGGAAGCCTGATAATGAGACTGAGTCTGGTCTAACTGGCTAATTAGCAAATCCGAGTAGCTGTAATCTGCCTGCTTGTATATAGTTTATGCCCCGAGAGGGTCTGGAACAAATCTCCGCTGAGCTCACAGCAGCCAGATGGGCACGAGCGGAGACTGATCTCTGAGCAGACGGGCCTGGGTCAGGGCCCGGCTGGCCAGGGCCTGGGTGTTGAGCCGAATGGGGGACCACACTCTGCAACCCTCAAGCAGGGTGGCGACGTCTTCAGTGGTGAGCTTCAGGGAGACTGTTGCTTGTCAGTTCTCTAGACTTTTCCATTACAACTCTTTTTACCCAACAGGTTTAATTAGACCCATTGAGTTTTTTCTATACATGGATTTAGCTTTGAATTTCAGGGTCTTAAGTGTCTTTCCCAGGGGTGGGCCTGGCGCCTGCGGAAGCTGCACTTCCTTTTTCAGGCACGGGGGCCACTGGGTGCCGGGAAGTGCCTCAGGTCAGCTGGCCCCGTGGTTGCCGGCTTGTGGGCTGGCTCTGCCTCTCCGGTGCCTGAGTCCGAGAAGCGGCAGCAGCTTCCGTAGCAGAGCCCTATTCTTCACATTGTGCAGGAAAAGGTGCTACGGGGAGATAAGGGGGAGAAATCCCTTTCCACATTAATGAGCCTGCTCAGCTGCCCAGGGCCCTCCTTCCCAGGGAGCTTGGAGCACTTTGGGCCTCCCCTCCCTCTGAGCACCGGCTTCTGCAGAGCCCAGCGGCTGTTAACCTTTCCAGGGTCCTCTGAAGCTCCAGGGAGGGGGAGGTTGCTCCTCTGGCCTCTTCCAGAATCAGTCCTCTGTGAGATCTCTGGGTCACTCTGCGAAACCCCAGCTTCTTAGGCCACCTGGGCCCCGAATGCACTTTGAGGGGAGCCCCGTGTCGCTGGGCTGGCATGGGTGTGCTCTGTGTATTAGGGTGTCTGGCTTAGAGAGCATTCCCCTCCTTCCTGCCAAGATGGCTGGAGAACCACGGTGCAGCCTGCCTGCGGGTCTCTGTGGGCAGACCTGGGCCTGCTCCTCTGCCTCCCCCAGCCCCGGGGCCTGCCTCTCACCAGCTCCCTGGCTGCACACTGCACCATGAACGCCCCATAGCTCAGCCCTAATTTCAGCACTGGGAACTCTGAGTGCGGGCCCCTGGCCTGTGGGGGGCGGGGAATGCATTGGACCAGTTCAGAAGGCTGGTTGGCCTGGCTCTCTCACCGACTAGCTGAGCCTATGAGTGGCCTGCCTCCCTCCCTAGGCCTCAGGGCTGCCTCTGTGAACTCGCCCTTAATCTGTGGTATAGGGGAGGAAAAACAATTTTCCCTCTACCCTCGGAGATTCTTGGCTGAGACCCCCTGCCATAAACAGACAGATTCATAGGGGAAAAACAAACAGAAGTTTAATAACATGTGTGAACCTAAATAAAGAGGTAAACCAAGGCAAGCTCCAATGACTGGAAATTGAATTTATTTGGAAATAGTAGGAGAATTGCAATTCTGAGCATGTGTGCTAGAACAGGCTACGGGGAGGCTGCTGAGGGTGTGGGGTGGGCCGTATTTATGGGCGAGGAGTGCAGAGAGGGGGAGCCCAGCCAGTGTCCACGTAGTGAGTTCATCGGCTTGAGGGTGGGGAGAGATTCGTGGGGGATGTTCAGTGGTCTTCTGTTAACCAGTCTTTGAGTTCTTAACACCCATTCTTCTGAGGACACCGGCCTGAGATTCTGTATTTCGTAGCTGCTGGTTTCATTTTACATTGAAACTCTCTCACACATATTGACCTCCTGTATACATGGGAGATACCCAGGGAAACTGAGCAACTCCCCCGAATGGGTGGTTAGACTGTCCCCTTAGTTGAGAATCATTGAATGAGATTTGTAGTTCTCAAGCTCCTGGTGGCTTATAAGAATTCCTAGGTCCAGATTGGTTAAGAATTCAGATCGCTGGGCCCCTCCTTTGACCTACTCAGTTGAAACCTTTGGAGTGGGACCCAGGAATCTACATTTTAAACCATGTCCTCGGGCATATTTATACTTAGCTTTGGGGATCACTGGGCAGGGGGCTCACTGGGCAACATCTTATTGCACACTGGGGGGAGGGGAGGCGAAGCAGAGGAGGCTGCAGCTGCGCCTGTTTGACTTGGCCCTCCTGCCAGTCTCAGCCTTTTTTTTTTTTTTTTGCCCAGTGAAGTAGTCAGCTGTGTTTTCCCTTCATGCTAATTGCTCAGGATTGGCTGAGCAATTGTTCAGTTTGGCTGAACATTTCTGTTTCTGTGGTTTTGGGTTGAGCATTAACAGCCACATCTCTGCTTGTATTAATAAATGTAGGTAGACCCGGGCATCTGGGGAAGAAATGGGAGAGGACTCCCAGGCCCATGCGGTGCTGGGACGGACAAGAGACTGTGCTTGGGGCGAAGACGGGAAGCAACAACAGCAGAACACCCGCTCAGCAGATGAGGCAGAGGGGTTCATTTCAACGACAACTAGGAGAAAGGAGGTGGGATAATTCATCAATGGGGCAGTGTTCATGTGGGCAACAATCAATATTTTCACATTTCCTTCACCCTACAGCTAAATAAAATCAGCATTCTCCCCAGTTCACCTGCCTCAGGTGAGGGGGTGAAGAAAGACAGTCAGGGATAGAAAACTTCATTCCTTTATCTTTGGACTCTGCCCAAGTGCGGGCCCATTGAAGAACTGAGGCCGAGGGCCAGGAAATCCATTTTTTGGGGGATCTGTGGCCATTTTTACCCACTGCCTTCATCAGACATTTTATTTCTCTCCTTATTTTCATGGTGATGGTCACAGGGACCAAAGCAGGGTTGCCAGATTTAGCAAATAAAAGTACAGATGCCCAGGCAAATTTGAAGACTATCTCCACCTGCTGACTTTTGTAATTTATTGGAGCAAGTGGAATGCAGGCTGCGTAGGGCACCCTGAGAAGGCAACAGAGGATGTGGGACGACATCGCTAAACACGGCACATGTCCTGGCTCCACAGGACGGCCGGCGACCCCAGCTAAAGCCATCCTATTTAACAGCCATCTCTGACCTCTGAGACAGATATGAAGAAGCAAGTACAACACGAAACATACACACGCGTGATCACCACTAACTGCTTAGTCACGGCAAACCGGTTTCCTCTCACCTGGCCTTCTGCCCACGAGCTCGGCACAGAACACTTCTGAGTTGATCATGAGTGAGACAGTAGGATCACTGACTACTGTCCTCGTGATCATTTTTGGTAGCCACCTGTCCATCTACTTGACTAGATCTCTGACTGATCGACCCACCAGGATCAACCAAGAGGGTATTTTCATGTTTGGAGCCTGAGAATCACAAGATCTGATTCTGATTCTTGGGTTTATGCCCTGAGGATATCATTGTTCTGTGTTAGCTGCAGATTTGAGGGCAGGGATCTTGTCTTGGGCTTCTTTTGTATTCTGTGTAAACTCTTTTTAAAGAAAATTTATTTTTAGAGAGAGGGGAAGGGAAGGAGGAAGAGAGGGAGAGAAACAAGATCAGTTGCCTCTTGTATGCACCCCAACCGGAGACTGAACCCACAGTCCAGGAAAGTGCCTTGACTGGGAATCGAACCAGCAATCTTTTGGTTTGCAGGACGATGCCCAACCAACTGAGCCACACTGGTTAGGGCTAATAGATATTTGTTGTCTGATTAATTTCTAGAATTAACTATTCTTAGACCGTTAACTACTTTAAAATATTTTTATTTCCCTGTCCCTTTTTAAAAACACAATTCTGTGCCTTACTGTAAGTTTTCTGGGGTGTGTGACGAGCCGAGATAACTAAAATATGTGTGCATTATTTTTCCAAGTAGTGATTAGTTAGCCAATACATAGTTTTGCTGGTCACACTGAGCCAAAATGGTAATTCTCCAGTCCTCTTAGTTTTCCGAACAGTAGTTGGCTGTTGAGAAGAACTCGTTGCCTAGGAGCTTAAGACAGTACACTTGCCTGGGCTCAGGTGGCTGTTCAGTGGCTGTGCAGAGGTTAACTGTGGAGGTGCGGCAACAGGAGTGGAGACATCCTCTGGCAATAGCAATTTGAATGTCACTCCGGTGCTCTCTGAGTGAACCCTGTATTGCTAATGAACGCTCAGGTGGTTATAGAAAGCTAGATCTTTCAATGGAGAACTTGTGTTTGGCGCTTTCATTTACATGCAGCTCATTCATTATTTATTGTTAATTCTCTTTCAAGGCCAAGCTAAGGGGTGGTCTCAACACTAAGAGGAAAGAAAAAAGAAAACAACCTTGCCGATAGGCCCATGGTCACAGGTTTCAGAAAAATCTATGGAGCAGCGTGAGGTGCCAGAGGGTGTGGGTGCTAGGAGGGGGTGGTGGGAGTACCCAGTGTACCCCCCTTACGTGAGCATGATGTCACGGGCATTAGATATGAATCCTGGGTCCACATGGACACCCAGCTGGACGAGGAAGAGAGTATACTACCTTCCTCAGAGCCTGACCCTGGGGTTTGGGGTTCCCGCTGTGTCCCCACAGGGAGCTCACTGCTCTTCACACAGATGGGAACTCTGATGGACAACTCCCCTCTCCACCCACCCACATTGCTGGTCAACCAGCAAGACCGGACATCATGCATGCATCATGCAGCAGGAATTGGAGGCCTGCCCAGCCTGGGTGGGCTGTGCTCAAGGAACGGGGATTGGAGGAAAGGGACAAGCAGGCTGGGAGAAGAGCCTTAGGACATGCAGCAGACAGCATTTTTGCATGACAAATGACAACCTCTGGCTGTCCCAGGGCTGGTGAGGGAGCATTTGAGATCTCACTCCACAGCATAGGTCATCAGTACGGCTCAAATAAACTCATAAAAATTAAAAAAAGAAAAAAAAAGCTGGTGGGCTGGAGAGGTGGTGGAGAGGCCAGCTGCTCTGGGCAAGGCTGACCGCCTCGGGGGCCTGGGGGCTGCAGCGGCGGGTGAGGACATGCCTCTCCAGGGAGGGGAAACACGGCCATTCCCAACCCTGGGTGGTGTGTCCTTTTAACTGGCATTTCCGTCCATCCGGTTCTGCAGTAGCGCTGGAGGGAGGCAAAGGCACCGTCTCGTCCTTTAGGGAGGCGCTACAAAGTTGAAGACTTAAAAGTTTTAGCTAGTACTTAAGTTATAACCTGTGGTCCTGTTTGGGTGGAAATGCCCAGAGGGAGGGAAACATCCAAGATAATCATCTAAGCCCTTGTCAAAGGTCCTTTTAGCAGACTTGTAAGTAATTAAAAAACAAACAAACAAAAGAATTAAAGCTGTGGGACATGGGGTGGGGGGACCCATAGAAGCCCAAGTAAGGAGCCGGCCTTATCATCAAGGGGCTTGGCTTTCTTTTGGGAGATGAGCCGGAAACAAGCATGAAAGTTAGCCAACCACACAAGGTCAAAGTCAGTCAAGTCCAGGTCAAGGTGGAATGAACAGGGATATCCAGAGACCAGCTTCAGGATCTGGAAATATAGTCATTATGTATACGTGTGTGTATACACACATATGCCTATATGTAGTATATATAGGATATATAGTCATTAGATAGAGCATATAGGTAGTCACTGTATGTATTCACTATAGTATATATGCTCTTCCATTAAGTATTGCACAGCCCTTTTAAAGAAAAGTTCTTTTAGATTCTGGGGCCAGTCCTGCAAACCTTCAGCGGTCTTCAGGTCAAGTGCACGAAACACTGCATTATTAGCTGAGGGATTTATACAATCACTGTGCCAACCTGATCATAAATAAATATAAATAATGAAATAATCATAAATAAATAATGATCACACAGATGACCCAGAATAAGTTTGTTCTGAAGTGTTAGATTATTGTCACGAGAACAAAATGATTAAGAAATTACCTTTACCCAGGATACCTGTGATAATACGCACACAGAGCCCCAGGCACACATGGGGACATGGAGAAATTCTGGTGAAGGATGACAGCGAAATTGCTCTAAGGGCGGAAATGTCTCTTCAGCCTGCGACCCCCCTTAATGGCTTTTAGTTACCCAAAGGTTTGCCTGGGTCTTGTGTGAGCAGGAGAGGTTACGGCAGACATTTCTTTGTCTACGTCCCGTTTTCTTTGTGGTGGCTGGAGAGTCAGAGGGTCTGACCCAGGGGCCTGTGGACAGAGAAGGGTGAGTCCCAGCAACACGGCGGCAGGCTGGCACCCGGGGGAGGAGGCGGGGCTTCAGGGGCCTGGGCGAGGGAAAGACCCGTGAACCCCAGGAATAATAAAGCCACCCTTCAGTCTCAGCTCTTCTTAACCCCAACCATTAGGGACTCACTCGGACCCAAGTTTGTCATCCTTGGAGAATGAAGGGAAGTGGCTGCCTCTCCACTTGAGGGAGGAGCAGAGAGGAACAAAGGGGGTGCGGGAGGGGGTGGTCGAGAGTTCAGGGAAGATTAGGAGTTCTGAGTGAGGGTGGGGGCGGGCCCCTGGCAGTACCGGGAAGCCCCGGGAGGGCACTGAGCACCCCCTAGTCCCGAGAGAGACATGGGTTGCACTGTATATCCAGGTTATGTGCATGGGGACAGTGACACCTACTATTGTCTGGCCTTTACTTGTATATTTATTACCATGAAAATTTCCATATGTGTTACTGCCTTCTCTTCAGTAGATTCCGATTCTCTGAGGGGTGCAGTAGACTGTCTAACTAGAGTCTGGAGGTGTGTCTCGAGGACTGATAGGAGGGAAGTTGGTGAGCTTTGGGCCGGATCATTGTATAATATCGTTTGCCGTATATTTCGAAGGACTTTGGTGTGAGCCCTGTAATGTGTTTTCAAAAGTGTGACGTTAACTTTACCTTCAGGAGCGGCTAGTAAGCAGTCAAGATTGTACACTCGACAGGTGGCTTTAGGAGGTACTTCAAATGTCATTGTACAAATCTGCACAGAGAGCTGGTTATTTAGCATATGAGAGAGTAGAAATAGTTTTTCCTTGGTCAAGGAGGTTGTATTCGGGACACGTGGTTAGCTAGAAAGGTTGTATACAGCACCAGCACACAGGGGTGTAAGGACGCAGTGTGCTCAGTCCCCCCACCCACCCTGCCCCCGCCCCCAGAGCTTTCCGTGGGGAGCTCTGCTCAGTCCGTGACACCGCCCCACCCATCCCTGGGGATGGAGGACCCCGGAGGACTCTCACCTACCGGAGCCGAAGGCCTGGTGCTCCCACTCCCACAGCATCTGCTGCAGAGTGGGCTGGGCGTGCGAGGTGCTTCTTGGGAGACTGAAGGGCAGTCAGTGGAGCCTCACTGAGGTTACGGGACCAGGTGCCACAGCCGTTTTGATCTACGCTGACAACAATCTCATCTGAGTGTCGTGTGCATTGTGACATTCACAGTTCGGAAGGAGGAAAGCCGATACTAGTATTTCCTGGTCAGTCTGCAACACATGGTGAGGGGAGGGCGGGGAGGAGAGTCTTGCAATGTACGCAAGGGGTGTTTAGGATTTAAAACACTGATCATGAGGGAGTCATCGAAGGCTTTGAAGGAGAGGAACGATGTGGAGAAGGTGTTCGTGCTTCAGTGCTGAGGGCTGAGACGCTGGGGCAGGAGGACTGTTAAATTCAGAGTGGAGCCAAGAAGTGGGTGGACCCAGAGCTGGGGCTTCTGCAAGGTCACGCTTCACAGACTCCCCCAGCCCCCTTGAGCCCTGGGGCTGGTCCAGGACTTCCCGAGTCAGAGTGAGTGCGACGAGCAGCCAGCTCAGTCCACCGCAGAGCAACGCATCCACATTGTGATGAGTCAGGAGGAATCCGTCCCAGACACATGGATTAAATTTCCTCTCAGATATACAGGGGGGCTGGGGGCGGGATTTGGGGCCAGCTGATGTGATCGGCAGCCTAGGCTTCTCCAAGAAGACATACTTGCAGCAAAGACGGTGTGGCACAGAGGGGCTCTCGGAGGCCCCAATCACCCTTGAGCCCCTCACGGATGCCTGTCCTTGGCGGGTCAGAACCAGGGTCGGTCGCCATGGCCTCTGCATAGAGCCGGCCTGAAGAACGATTTGCATTCTCTCCCCCAGCTCTCTGTCTCTGAAACTCATTTCCTAAGTTGGTCTTCTTCTCACTTGGAGGCGACACTTTCCCGGATCAAAACTCATGAGCTGTGCAATGCCCTGGCTGTTGCTCCCTAGGGTGCGTTGTGAAAAATTTGGAGACAATGGAGTAGAACAGACGGCTGAGCTAGGAAACAGCCTGGTCTCTCCCACCCCTTCGCCTGCCCACTCCCCAAGCTGGGTGAGCAGGCTGGACTGGAAAAGCCTGTAGAGATCCCCAGCTTTTTGTCAGTTTTCAGGCAGGGACAGCCATTTGGAGACCCGAGTTCAGGCCAGCTCCCGTCTCTGGATGTCTGCTAAAGACCGGTACCCAGTAATTTTATTTTCTCAAGACCTCTGCTCTGCCTACTCACAGCGCTGTCATGAATGAAAGTTGATATTTGTGAACAATAATAATGATTAAGGTAGTGCACTGTTCCTGGATGCTTAGCGTACACGAGGCATGGGCCGAGACTTTCCCTCGGAGTAACCCATTAGATCCTCACGGCTGTTTTCACCGATGGGGACACTGAAGGTTAGGGAAAATTATTTGCTCAAAATCATTGTAGTGGGTTGAATGGTGGACCCCCAAATACACGCACCTGTCTATATCCCTCCAAGGGAGTGTGGCTCCGCCGACATCTTGGATTTGGGCTTTTGCTCCTCGTAACTGAGAATAAGTTTCTGTTGTTCAAAGCCACTCAGTTTGTTACAGCAATGCTAGGAAACCACTACAGTTGTATGGCAAAGTTGTAATTTTACAAAAATTAAAGCTGTCATTATAGAAAAGAGTAGAGACACCCTAAAGGAATTATCATATATTATCAAAGGGAAGAAACAGGACACACACACACACACACACACACACGCACATACAGGAGATGTATGCACTCATATACAGATATATACAGGGTGGGGAAAGTAGGTTTACAGTTGTTCATATGGAAAATAATACGTTAATAAATAACAATACAACAATAAACTCTGTGGAATAAACTCTGTGTTTTGGATACTAACAACAGTATATCTGTATCTGTTTACCTATGGGTCTATCTGGTAGTTACTCTGGATAAGGAGTTGCTTAGTTTTCTTCCTTGGGTTTGCCTTCACTGTCCAGTTATCAGTGAGTGTGTATCACTTTGGTAACCAACTCTTTAAAAATGGACTAAAGGAGAGGTACCGTGGACTCAGACACACCTATTCTCCTGACCCGTACGGCAGCAGGGGACACGGTGGGCTTCCTGTAATGTCCCCATAGAATAATGTTTTCCTAAAAGTTTACCCCATTTTTCCCATCGTTCTGGCTGCCAGATTCCCCAGATTCTGCATCAGATCAAGCCCACAGAGTCCTGGTGAGGACCCCTAAGTCTGCCGACCCACTGCTTTCCTTCAGGAATTAGCCACATGTCCATATATTGCTGCCTCACACGAGCAGGTGTGTTCTGGAAAGGCTGTGATGAAACAGAGCTTTAATAAATTGAAGTGTGCAGGAAATGCGTCGGGTTCGCCGATCCTCTGAAGCCCCCTGGGACATGTCTGCGAAGTAGAGAATTGTCTGTCTTCAGGCCCACCCGCGCTGCCACCCACACTCTCTGTGCCAAGTCACGGTGTCGGTGTGTGCTGGGCCCGCTAGAAGGGCGAGAGGTCCCCACGGCTGTCTCCTCCGGCAGCATCCCAACGCAGAGGGCTCCGCATGCCCCTGACCCGCCCCAGACACCTTCCCAGGTGCAGATCCTCAAGGCTAGTGTGCTGTGCAGGGGGCTCCACCCCCTCCCGTGAATAGGGGCAGGCGGTGCTGGGCCCCGACTCAGCAATTCCAGAGCCCCCCAAATAAACTATTTGAATTCTTTTTTAAAAAAGTTTTCCATGCAAAGTTTTTTTTGTTTTAGAATCTAAATATAATAAATAGGCATTCTAGATAAAACTGTAATTTTTTTCCAAATAATATCCAAGCTAAAATAAGAAATCTCAAACTGGCTACAGGTATTTTCCTTTTTTCAAGGGTCTTTAAAAGGAAATATTGGCCATTGCTTTGAGGGACAATTTATATTAGACTCACTGGAAGGCATGGTTTTCCCCTGTGTCCTAACAGTCCCGTCGGTCTAGTTTCGGTTGGGAAGGTTCCCTTGCCTTGTCCTAAGACGTTTGAAGAATCTCCCGGAAGGCCAGGGAGCAGACTCGGACACTGCCCAGACAGGAGAAATAAAGGAGATGGGACCACTCAGCCAGGGACAGGACACAATTCAGCCACCATGACCCATGCGCCACTGAGCACAGGGCAGTACACTGTCCCGTCCACAACTTGGGACGCGACGCCAGAGCAGGCCTTGCCCCGGGAGGACCACCTGTGGGTGCTCATCTACCACGGTTTCCCACGACCCCAAATGCGCAGGGTGCAGCCTGCGGAGAGGCCGTTCCCAGAGGAGACCCAGACCCTCCCCTGCCGATGGCGCTGGGCGTGGGAGGGCCGTCCCTTCTCCGACCGCCTGCCTGCCTGAGCCGCCACCAGGGTTTTTACAAGACTGACAGTGGATGCAAGACGAGGGCTTCCAGTGAACGCGGGATGTGCCGGGTTGAAAAGAATAAACGGCCCTCTCCATGTCAGAGATCCTCCCTGGGTCACCCAGCCTGAGAAATCGCTGCCTCAGCCACATGTGCTGGCAGGGAAGACGGAGAAAATAGCGACCATAAAACTCAATGAGCCTTGGAGGTGAACCATAGGAAATCCTGAGGACGGCGGGTGGGGTGGGGGAGGGTGCGCGGGGGCGGTGCGGGGGGAGGGGGTGCGGAATTGCCGGCTGTTACTATTGAGTCTAGTGAAGACGGGTCACGGTGGGGGAGGGGAGACGGGACCGAGCAGCAGCGCGGATTGGAAACGTGGAAATTCTCTGGGGAGGCTCCATTCCCCCCAGAAAGAAGACGCTATAGCAGAACGTGAGCAATGAAGCTTCGCCTGGAGAAGGAGACGGTTCCCATTTGCATGTTAAGCAGTGGGAGGCCTCTCCCGGGCGGCCCCAGGGGAGGGCTGTCAGAGGGCTGTAACACTAACAGCCGAGGGTGTCCTGCGCACACCTCACTCCGTCTGGGGCAGAGCTGGTGGCCCCGCAGGCAGCCCCGTATACCCTAGGCACTCAATAATATTTGTGCCGAATTGCATTTAAAAAACGGGTTCTTGGTTGGCTCCGACTCCCAGAGTCTGGGCTCAGATGTCTGTCTCCTTATGTATGTGCTGAATTCTGTGACATCTGTGGAGTGAGGCTGTAAGGGCGGCAGGGTTCATCCCAAGAGCCTGAGCCCCATCAGGTTTGGTTCTATCACCGGCCCCCTCCCCCGTTAGATTACACAGGCCTGAATCCAGCCTGAGACTTAGGAGTGTGGCAGGGTCTGGGTTGCCCTCGGTTTTAGCTGCGCTGACCTGCCGAAAAGCGTGGCCCACCCTCCCCCAGCTCCCCTGGGTGCTGTTACCCCCAGCAGGGACTCCTTGCCCCTCAAAGTGCCCGCATCAGTGAGGGGAGTCCTCTGTAGCTTTGTCCCGCTCCCCTAAAGGGCACGCGAGGCTTTGTTCGTCTTTGCACACCTGTGCTCACGTCCCTGATGCCCAGGCCTCCGTGTCCACATGCCCGGGTTCTGGTAGTTTCCGATGAATCTATTCAAAGGTCTGTTTCAGGCACTGAACATACAGTTACTGAATAACTGCTGTGTGCCGGGCACGGCCGTAGGTTCTGGGGAGAAGACAGATAAAACTGCTGCTTCTGTGGCGCTTACATTTGGGGGCTGGGAGGGCAGACAAACAGTAAGCACGATCAGTAGGTAAATATTGTGTCAGAAGGCGGTGTGTTCGGAGAAAATCGGCAGGGTAAGGAGGATCTGGTGTGAGTGGGGGGGCTGGGGTTGAAAGGGGTGGTGGGGACGAGCCGAGGGACGGGAAGGCCGGTGGCCCCTCTGGAAGCGCGGCTGTGGGCGGGGAGGGAAGGTGGGGGCCCAGGGCAGCTGCACCGTGGTGGTCGGACCAGCTGTCTTTCCTGAGAGGGAGATGGAAGGGAGTAACCTGGGGCAAGGGCTGGGCGGGTGGGGGTGAGATAGTTGATTTTGGATGTTACTTTTGAGGGCTTTAAAAACAAATATGACGTGGGGAGGAGAGTAAATAAAGAGGATAAAAGTGAGATGGGAGATGGAAGGCGCTCTGCCTGGATGCCAGGGGGAGAGAAGGGTGGTGAGGGCAGGAGGTACGGGTATAGTGGGACCCTCCCAGTGTACCCCACTTTCCCGCAGGCTGGGGCCCAGGCTCGAGTTGCCCAGAGACGGCCTTGATGGCTCCGCTTGTGGAAAGATGTAGTCAGACAGCCTGGTGGTTGAGGACCCCCCTCCACTCCCCTCCCCTCCTTGGGCAGGGGGTAGAGCCAGGGTCTCTGTCTCCCCAGCTCCTAAGGGGTACAAGGGCATGTCCCACACTTATCTCCAGAATGGAAGGGCATTTTGCAGTCCGGCTGGTTTGCTGGCTGTATCTCAAGTGCCTAGAAGGGGGCCTGGATCACAGAGGAAAGTCGCTAGGTAATTGTTGAGCAAGGGACTGACTTCGGGTGCTCGCTGAGACTCCCCACTGCTGGGCGTGACAAGCCCACAGGGGATGTGGGCATCCCCCCTCCCCGCCTCCCCTGAAGTCTGGTGTAAGGAGCAGCATTCTCCTCCAGGAGGTCAGTGTGTCTCCGGGACCTTAGAGACAAAGTGACACGGTGCCGAGGGCTCTGAACTTGGAGGCCGGTTCTCGTCAGCCGAGGTTTACTGGCCTTGGACTTGGCCAAAGTCAGGCACTGTTGGCGAGCCCTTTGTCTCACGTGTGAGGCTGCCCTGCTGGTTCCGGCTGCTCGGCAGGGCGTTCGGAGGAACGCGAGGAGCGCCCGTCAGGGCTGGGGGAACCGGACCTCTGTGAGGGCGAGGCACTATTCTCCTCGCTCTTCCACTTGGGGAAACACAGACAAAGGAGAGTGGAAAGAACATCATAACAAACACTGCACTACTCCCCCCTCGGGACAACGAATGCTAATGTTGGTTCAACTGGCTTCATATTTCTCTGGAATAAAACCATGACATATCAAGTTCAAGTCCCCTGCCAATCACAACTTAATTCGATTCCTTCCTTCCGACCCTCTCCTACAAGGCAGCCGCTGCCCTGAATTTGGTGTATGTTGCTTTATCCCAGGTTGAAAATATCTGTATGTATTATTTGAGGATTACAATCTACAAGCAATGCATGGTCATGTTTGTTTTGGAAGCTGGCACAAACAGAGGTAAGTTTCCTCATCTGACGTTGACGTGGGTGTGTGGGGTTTCCCCACCCCGCCACCTGGCAATTCTCCGGCGCCAGCTGCTGCCCTACGATTTAACCCAGCTCTGACGCGGGGTACCCGGAGATGCCATCAGATCCCACAGCTTGAGGGCTCAGTCCTACAAGACTGCCCCCCACTTCAGATGGCAGTAGCAAGTCCAGGCTGTCGCCTGGGCTTCTGAACAACTGGCTGTAAATCGGAGAGTCCCACAGTTCGCTCCTTGGGTTTGACTCATCTTCTAGAGCAGCTCTCGGAATTCAGAGAAACATTCTACTGATTGGGTCACTGGCTTATTATAAATGTATGTAGCTCAAGAACAGTCAGAGGGAGGAGATGCACGGGGCAAGGTATGGGGAAAAGGCTTAGAGCTTCTGAGTGTACCTCTCTGCCTGAAAGTCCAGCGCTCACCAACCTGGAACCCTCTCGAACCCTCTCCCTGTGGGCTTTCAATGAGGCCTCATCACGTAGGCACAAGCGACTCCATCAGTGGCCCCACAGGCCGGACGTTCCCCAAGTCAGGCTCTGCTGTGGGGACACTGAGGAGAAAGGGAACATCAGGGGCTGGTCCAAGCCCCAGAGCTGCCCTTCCTGAAATTGCATCCCAAATCCTGGGCTTGCCCTGGAGTTACCTCAGCTGACCTGGGGTCCTCATGGGGAAACAGACGCGTAGGGTTGATGTATATTTGGGATTTATTTGGACCCTGACAGGATTTACCCCAGCTCAGACCTGGATCTCAGGGAAAAGCAGTGTTGCCTGTCCTTTGTCAACCCCTTCCTCGTGACCCATCAGGAGGAGCGACCCTCCGGGCTGGAGCGTTCCTTGGTGCGCCTTCCTGCTCGGGGAGCAGGGGCCTGGGTGCCCAGGTCCTGCCAAAGGAAGCAGGGACCTCTGTTCAAGGCCTTGGCTCCCAAAAGACTCACCCTCTGGCTTGTTCTTCCCAGGACATTCCAGAGCCATGACACGTCTCTTAGGAAAGAAGAATTATTTTTGCCAGTGGCATAAATAAATCCAAGAACCAGTTCCAATAATCACAGTGCATGCCAGCTCTCGAGTGCTCGCTGACAAACGCAGGAGGGAACCAGAAAACTGCCCAGAAAGGGCACTCGTGGTGGAGGGGCCCGCAGGCAAGTCAGGATGCCAGGCCCGAGTTCTGCAGGAAGGGACAGCAGGAACGGGTGAGATTTGTGTTTAAGATTATCAAGCTTTTCAAACAAATACAAAGAGCAATTTAAAAACCAAATCTAGAAAGTGGACCATACTCTGTAATTCTCTCCCTAGAGGTTATTGCTAACCATCAATTTATGTTTGTTTTTTCTCATGCTTGCTTTAATATTTTTTGATCTATGTAGGCATCTGTAAAAACAACTCTATGTGATATTCTTTTGTGTTTTTAAACTTTCTTTAAATCATTTTTTTTACTGTACATGTTATATTGCAACTTTTTTTTAAGATTTTATTTATTTATTTTTAGAGAGGGAAGGGAGGGAGATAGAGAGAGAGAAACATCAATGTGCGGTCGCTGGGGGTTATGGCCTGCAACCCAGGCATGTACCCTGGCTGGGAATCGAACCTGTGACACTTTGGTTCACAGCCCGTGCTCAATCCACTGAGCTACGCCAGCCAGGGCTATATTGCAACTTTTTAAAAGAAAGTTGTGGCAAAAACCTCCGAACAACACAACTTAAATTCATGCTACCAACAATTTCCAAGTCTACAGTACAGTATTGTCAACCACGGGCACAGTTTTCTAACAGGTCCCCGGGACCCCCTCGTCTGCACAGCCGAAACCCTGAACCAAACAGTAACTCCTCACCTTCCCCTCTCCTATCCCCTGGCAACCACCATTCTATAGTCTACGAACGTGACTACTTCGGGTGCCTCATAGGAATGGAATCATAGAGAATTTGTCTTTTTGCGACTGGCTTCTTTCACTTAGCATAATATCCCTGAGGTTCATCTATGTTGTAGCACCTGTCAGAGTTTCTCTTCCTTTCTAAGGCTGAATAATACTTCATTGTGCAGACAGAACACACGTTGTTCATCCACGGACCCATCCCTGAACAGTTCGGTGGCCTCCACCTCCTGGCCATCCGTGAACATCAAAGACAGAGAGAAAAGTTTGAAAGGAGACAGGGAACGAAACCCCTTCCTTGTAGAACAAGAATGAGAGTCACAGGTGGCTTGTCTTTAAAAACCATGCAAACAGGAAGAGAGTAGAGTGAATTATTTAGAGTATTGAAATGAATTAAATGAATGAAAATGTGGAAACCACCACCCAGAAGTTCTGTATCCAGTGCAATTATCCTTCAAGAGTGAAGGAGACATAAAGATTCTCTCAGACAAACAGAAATTGAGGGGGGTTGTCACTGCCAGATTTGCCTTGTAAGAAATAGTAAAATGTCTTCATAGAGGAGGAAAATGGTATGGATCAGAAATTTGGATCTACATAAAGAGAAGAAGAATGTTAAAGAGGCACAAATGAAAGTTAAACAGCCTTAAAAATTTTTCTTAATCTAATAGTTTGCTTGAAAAACAATAATAGTAAAACCATATTTGCTGATTATACTTTATGGATAATTGAAGTGAATGGCAACAATGTCATAATGGATGAAGACAGAAATGGGAAATGCTCTGTTACAGGGTACTTGTACGACCCGTGAAGCAGTATAGCGTTACTCAAAAGTGGACTTGGATGAGTGGAACTGTATACAGCAAACTCTAGGACAGCCACTAAAACAAGTTTTAGAAAGGATTAGAACTTAGGTATTAGTGAGGATACTCTGAGAGATAGAACCAATAGGGTGTGTGTGTGTAAACAAGGAACTGGCTCATGTCAGACCAGGAAGTCCCAAGAGTGACAATCTGGAGACTCAGGGGAGCTAATGCTCTAAGTTCAAGTTCAGGTGCGGAGGCAGAAGACCCACATGCCTGCTGAAGGCCTGGATGGACAGAGAGGCAAACTTCCCCTCGCCCAGGCATTCAGGCCTTCAACTGTTGGGCTGAAGCCTGCCTGCCTTGGAGGGCGATCGGCTTCACTTAGTCTGCAGATTTCACTGGTGACCTCACCCAGAAACACCCGCACAGACACTCAGAATAATCTGCAACCAAATGCCTGGGCACCCTGTGGCCAGACCAGTGGACACATAAAACTTACCAGCACAATTAATATGCTAGGAGATGAGAAAAACAGAATCATAAAATGCTCAATTAAAAGAAAAGAGGCCAGAAAAAGAGTGGGAGACCAAAAAGCAAAAGCAAAGAACAAATGCAATAACTAGAAAACAGTAACAAATATAGATATTAATACTACTATATCGGTAATCACTTTAAATGTCAATTATTTAAATATACACATTTAAAGACAGAGACTGTCAGGGCATGTTAAAAAACAATCATATGTTCTCTACAAGAAACTCATTTTAAATATAAAGACACAGATGGATAGAAACTGAATGGATGCAGAAAGATATCCTATGATAACAGCAATTAAAAGAAAGCAAGAGAAGCTATATTAATTTATTTATTATTCTTTTTGCCAATTAATTTTAGGCAAAGCAGACTTCAGGGATAAGAGAGGGGTCAGACAGATAGTGATGAAGGGGTCGATCCTCCAAGAAGACGTAACAACCATTAATGGGTATGTGCCCACAACAGAACTTCAAAATACACCAGACAAAAACTAATAGAAATTCAAGAAGAAATAGACAAATTCGGAATTATAGTTGGAGACTTCAACACCCGTCTATCAGCAATAGACCCTCCAGCAGGCAGAAAATCAGTAGGGATACAATCGAACTTAACTCCAAATCAGCTTGATCTAATTGGCGTGTAGAGGATACTTCAGTCAACAACAGAATATACATTTTTTGCAAGCTCACACAGAGCATTTACCAAGACCTCCTAGATCATCAAACGCACCTTAGCAAATTTAAAAGAATCGAAATCATGTGAAGTTTGCTCTCAGATAGTGATAGAATTAAACTAGAAATTAATAACAAAATTATAGGGTGGAACTCTCATGTAGTTGGAGATTAATCAGCATATTTCTAAATAACACAGGAGTCAGGAGAAATTTAAAGATATTTTGAACTCAATGAAAATATAAACACAACCTATCAAAATTTGTGGAATGCAATGAAGGCAGTGCTTAGAAGGAAACTTATAGAATTAAATGCACATACTATAAAATAAAAAAGATTGAAATTATCTAAGCTTCCACCTTAGGACACTAGAAAAAAGAGCAAATTAAATCCAAAATAATCAAGGGGGAAAAAAAAACCCAGAGCAGAAATCAATGAAATTTAAAATAGGAGATCAATAAATAAAATCAAAGAAACCAAAGAGAAGATCAACCTATAGCAGGCTGAGTGAGAAAAAAGGGCAGAGACACAAATGACTAAAACCAGAAATAAAAGAGGGGTCATTACTAATCTCAGGCATTTTAAAAGGATAATAAAGGAATATTATAAACAAGTTTATGCCCACAAACTTAGTAACCTAGATGAAATGGGCTAATTCTTTGAAAGTCATAACCTACTAACATATACACAAAACTAATACAAGGAGAAATACATAATCTAAACAGGCCCGTATGTATCAAAGAAATTGAATCAATGATTAATAATCTTCTAAAGCAGAAAGCACCAGGCCCAGTTGGGTTCATTGTGGATTTTACCAAACGCTGAAAAAAGAAAATGATTGGAAATGATACCAATTGTTTACGATCTTTTACAGAACATGGAAGCAGAGGAAATCCTTCCTAACTAGTTCTACGAGGCCATTACTATCCTGTAATAAAAAAACCCAGTAACTCATTTTGAGAATATAGGCTGTTCATGGAGGTTTTTTTCTCTCTGTGCTCTGCCTGATCGGAGAAGAGCCTTCCAGTGCAGACCACTGGACCACAAACCCTTTAACTACACACACGAGAAAGCCAAAGAAGCTATAAAGAACTTGTGTCTTTTCATTAAGCAAACCTTCACCCTATAGCATTGTTTTGTTTGTTGAACAAAACTTTCCCTTCGTGCATAGTTCAAAAGCACACTAAACCAAACCTCTGGGCATTCGAGTTGGTGGGGCCCAAACGAGTGGTTTTCCTTTCAGTGGTGGTGGAGTAGGTTCGGGTTTCTGGGTGTTGCAGAGGATATTAGAAGAACAAATACGAGCTCCATCAATTTGGCTTGGGACCAGCCACTGGGCGTCAATGTGCAGTTTTATTAGCAACAAACTGAGGCGGATTCCAGGGATCTCGAAACCGCGCCTCTCGCCTCACCGTGCAATACCAAGGAGGAGTATCATTGACCAGAAATCGTTCAGCCTGTATACTGGGCCCGCATGATCAACTTCTGCATTTGCTGCTAAAACCTTGTATCCATAGGGCTCAAGGCCCTTTTAATAATATCTCCTAACGAACTAAAAATAAAGGCTTTTTATTAGGCATACGCCTTGTCTCCTTCGGAGCCAGCTCTGAAGACATGGGGTCTCTAGACTCGCTTGGTTCCTGGAGCCAGGCACCGTGGGCCTGGGAGGCCAGCGCATGTGCACTGGGCTCCCGGGGCAGCTGGGGCTGCACAGACCAGTGGGAGTCCTCGACTCTGTGTAGCTGGAGCCCTGGTTCCTTTAGAAAATTTTGAGAGGCAGCAGCTTTCAAGTGGCCACAGTCTGGTTTGTCCTCATTTTGACTTGGAGCCTAATGCCGTCTTGGCTTCTCCAGCCATTGAGACGTGCAGGTGTCTCTCACGGGACAAAATCGTGGTCGGACCGAGAGCCCTCCCCTGGCCAGAAAGTCCAGATCCTCCCAGCTTAGACTTAAGGAAAAATGCGCACATGTGTTGTAGGTGAGGGCTTTTCTCTGGGTGTCTGCCGAGTTCCCCCAAGAGTCAGCTTCTGGGACCTGGCTTCTCCTAGCACCTACCTGGTTCCCAGTCCTCAGCAGCCTTGAACTTGGAGGCTTAGGTATGTGCAGTAGACACTGTGAGCTGATAATGCCTGATCACTTTCTCCTGGACTTTGGAACCATATCCACCTGCCAATAGGGCAGCTCCTGTGGAAGTCCACAGGTGCTTACAGCCAACCCGTTCTTCCTGAGATTCAGGATCCCCTCTGGCTGAGAAGGGGGTCCCCTGTCTGCCTTGCTGCTAAGCAGTAACATGGCCTCTCCCTTCACTTCTCCCTCCTTCCCCAGTTACACCCCGGTGTCTGGTACACCCTTCCCTTCTCTTTCTCCTTCTACAACTACCCTAGTTCTTATTTGGAGGGCAGGTTCCTTTGTGTGGTGTTTTCAAAGAGCCCTGCTCTTCTCCATGAGAAACTTACCTCTCTTTGTAATTACACCATTCTTGTGGTTCATTGATTTCCTGATGCCCCCTTGGATCATGAGCTCCACGAAAGCAGGGCCCTTTCTCTTTTCACTCCCTGTTTTATGTCCAGTATCTCTTCAGAGCCTGGCCCAGACTAGACCCTCCATAAACATTTGCAGAATGAATGGATTACAGAAACAGCTCCCTAACGGGTATCTTGCTTTTGCTGTTCTTCAGTCCCTTTCCCCCCCTGCTGCGGCAAATGCATGGATCCAACTGGGATGTCACTACCCTGCTGGAATGTTTCCAACAGCTTCGCATCGTCCTCAGAGAAAATCCAACGCTTGGCCGGGCGGATGATCTGGCTCTGCTGTCTCTCAGCACTCTCCGCCGCTGCCCTGTGCCTGGGAGTCCTTCTCAGCCTTGTTTGCATCCTTCCTCCAGCCTTCCCCTGTTGTCCCCTCTGCCCGGAATACTTGCTCTGCAATCGCCTCTTGTGTGACCAGCTGGGATGCTTCCCCCCTCACCTCCCAACAGATTAGTGATCTACACACCAATGCATTTCATCTGTCACCTTATTTACCCGACCCCGTCTCCTGGCTTGGGGTAGATTCACTCGATCTTTGTTGAATGAATGAATAAATGAATGACACGTCCCCAAGGGCAATATGGATGTTGGCCAATGCTTCCAGGCTCTAAAAATGGGATGAGAGGTAGAGTTCATCCAAGGTTCATGCAGTAAACATGCGTTGAGGACATGCTCTGTGCCAGGCGCTGGGATCACAGATGGCGTGGCGGAGATGGACATGGAGAGTGACTGTCGTGACAAAGGTTTGGTGAGTCTCTCACCAGAGCGCAGAAGGGTGCCATGGCCGGTGTTTGCTCAGCTCCCAGAGGCAGATGGGGGAGGGAGGGGCTCAGTCCTGCGCTTTCACCCACGGAAGTTGTCCCTTGCTGTCCAGGGTAGACAATCAGAGAGGAAATCACGGGATGCAAGGACAAGTCATGCAATTAGTCTCCTGCTTTTGAGAAAGACCGCTCTTTGTTTAAAGGCATTTTGGCCACAATGTAGAATTCGACAAACCTTGATGCGAAGAAACTTTTTCTCACAGGTCACCTCAGTCCCTCCTGCTGCAGTCTGAGCTCGTTTCTTCTTATCTGCGTCCTGCTCACGACCCACCCAATCACTAGTTCGTGCCATTCTTCTCTGCCTGGTGAGCCTTCCTGTCTGTCATCGGCTCTGTCTACATACTGTGATCCTAGGAGTTCTCAGGTCTAACTCTCCCTGGGGAGGTCGGAGGGCGGGGAGTGGTAAAAGAAAGAACTAGAGTTCTGTCCACATGAATTGAACTCAAAGACATAATGTGGAATGAAGAAATAAAGTTAGAAAATCGAGTATATAGTATATCATTTACATAAATCATCCGATACACAGAACAATATTACACATTTTGTGGGTGTGCACACACACACACAAGTGTGAGGGGAGGGCCAGGAGGATGCAGTGACAATGCAAGACCGTGGTGATGGGGGAGTGAGGCCAGGAACAAAGAAGACGTGAACGTCTGTGTGTCAGACAACCTCGTCTGGGCAGATGGTGGCGTTGTGTCATCCATGGAGAAAATGGTAACTGGAATCTGCTCAAGTTCAGCCCCCAGAGGAAAACCACACAAGTCAAGGTGCATTATTCGTAGAGGCAGCTCTCCGCTGGGCAAAGCACAGAGTCATGGTGAAGGAGAGAAGCCACCCGGTTAGGTGCCTGGGAGAGGTGAGGGTGGGCATGCGTGCTCCGGGACTACTGTTGTTTGGCACATCCGTCCACGGGGGAGAGGAGAGAAGAAGACAAGACACTCTGAGCAGTGGGGCAGGGAAAAGAGTCTGAAGTTCTTTCTGGGATTAGAAAAGATATACAGACATGTCCCCGAGATGAACAAACAAGCCCGCAAAGGATCTTTAGCTCCAAACCTCAGACATGTTTACACAAACGGAGGCACATTGAACGTCATGACCTTGCAAGTGAGGCACAGATTGGGTACTTTTAAGGCAATGCCAAAACGATTCACACCCCTCAGAGGCTGCTGATACAAGCACCTAGCCCTCAGCTCTCACTACTACCTCCATCACACTGCGCTCTCTCACTCCCAGGCCTCTTTGTGTCTCTTTGGACTTTATGTCAATTGCATTATATTTTAAAAAATAACTTTTATGCTAAGGTTATGGTTTTGTTTTGCTGTCTTTTCTTTTTTTAGAGATTTAATTTATTTATTTATTTTAAGATTGTATGTATTTATTTTAGAGGGAGGAAAGGAGGGAGCAAGAGAGGGAGAGAAACATCCATGTGTGGTTGCCTCTCGTGCTCCCCCTACTGGGGGCTTGGCCCACAACCCAGGCATGTGCACTGACTGGGAATCGAACCAGTGACTCTTTGGTTCCCAGGCCGGTGCTCAATCCACTGAGCCACATTAGCCAGGGCCCTGTTTTGCTGTCTTCACGGGTCTGTCTTTGAATAGGATGAGCACTTTCCATAGAAAAGCACAATTCAGTTAGCTGTGCCCATCAGAAGTAAGTTATTCAGACCACAAAGCCCTAAACAGGTGGTTCTGGCTTGTCTGGAGCTAGAGACCTGAAATTAGGAGGAAAAAGCTGCCTCTGGCCTAAAGCTGTGCACCCTACTTTTATTTTCATTTTAAAAAAAGATTTTATTGATTTATTTTAGAGAGAGAGGAAGGGAGAGAGAAAGAGAGGGAGAGAAACGTCTATGTGAGGGAGAAATATTGATTGGTTGCCTCCCATATGCACCCCAATCAGGGACCGAACCCACAACTCAGGCACATGCCCTGACTGGGAATCCAACTGGCTACTTTTCATTTTGCAGGATGACGCCCAACCAACCGAGCCACATTGGTCAGGGCTGTGCACCCTACTTTTAGCTGGTGGTAAATGTTGCTCCAATGTTGCTTCCCCTCCACAGCCACCCAACTTCCACCCCAATTAACATCACACTTTGTAATGAGGTGCGAAGACAGGACTCTGTCTCAGTTTCCCCTGAGGCACCAGCCAGTAAGTGTCCGGCACTCCCATGTTCCAAAGGTGAGAGCCAGCCTACCCAGTGGAGCTTCCAGGGGAGGATTCTGGACACTGTCCTGACACCCATAAAGGAGGATGGGAGAGGAGAGGAGTCTGAGGGAGAACTCTTTCATTGTGGCTATGCAGAGGGCAAGATGTGGGGACACGCCCCCTTACCTTCAGCTGAGGGGGAGGGGCTTTAAGCAGACGCACTGGGACGCCAATGAGAAACGTGCGCCTGACCCTGGCCTGAGGGTCTGAGGGGCGGGAGTCTGGCTGAGCCGGCTGGAGGAGGCACCACGTGGCTGCAGGGCGGGTTGTCAGCCGGTCCTGGCAAAGGACGAACCAGAGGAGATGTGGTCTCACCGGAGAAGCAGCCCCAGGGCCCCTTGCACGTCTTTGCCCCTGACACCCCAAAAGACAGTGCCCCCAGCTCCGAAAACCAGGGGCTGAGAGGGTGTTATGGCTGGCGGTGCAGCGTCCCCCTCCCTCATCGGGGGAACTAAAGGAGAGCAGCCCCTCGGAATCGCCGGAGGGGCCCCCACAGGACCCGGGAAGACATCCCGAAGAGAAAAAATAGTTTTCTATAACTGCTGAGTCTGGAGGCCCCAAAGCCAGCCAGACAGAATCCCGCCGTTCTCTATGGCTCTGCCCGCCCAGCTCTGGTCCTGGAGGGGCTGCAGCTAGGGAGAGGGGGCGGTGCTGCTGGCAGAGAGAGAAGAGGCTTGCTAGGCATTGCCGGTTGAATCGTGCTCCCCCCAAATTCATGTGCTGAAGTCCTACCCCCAATACCTCAGAATATGGGGAGGGGCTTAAGGGAGGTGATTAAAGTTAAAATCAAGTGAGAAGGGTGGGTCCCTCCCCAGTGTGACTGATGTCCATATAAGAAGATGTTAGGACACGGGACTGTGAGACTGAGGGTCCTAATGACTTTGATTAAATTTAGCTTTAAATCCTGGCCCTAGAAAGCATCTCTCTGTCTCTGTCTCTCTCTGTGTCTCTGTCTCTCTCGTCCTCAGAGACCTAGCCTTCCCCCCGGATGATCAGCAGCCGCTGAGTCAGCAGGAGACAGTCGCCCAGACCTGACTACGAGTCACAGGGTTGGACCTCTGTGGGCTAAAGGTAACATCTCGCCTTAAGTTCACTTTCAGCTCCTGAGCCCTAAGGTAGACCGACCTCCTGGCTACTTTCCTGTGAGACCGCACAGAGGGACACGGGAACAGACCTCAGAGCGGTCCTCCAGACCCGAAGGGATGACTCATCAGCTGACCTCCCCTCCGACCAATCGGCTCCTGGTCGACCTGGAATTCTAACCCACCGTGTCTTCTGATTTTGCCCTATGGACTCTGTCAGTGGGGAGTCCGGGCCTTTGAGCATTGGCTTCCTGTTCTCCTGGTGGCCCCATTCATGGGAAATAAAACAGCCAGCCTTTCTCCGCCGCGGTTCTCGGTGGGTTTGCGGGAGGGGTCCAGACAGACCCTGAAGCCGCCTCTGGATCACAGCCTAAGAGCCCTTCTCCTTTCGGAGCCTGCTGGCCTCGCCCGTGACCGCGCCAGTCCCGCCAGCATCATCCTGCGAGGCCTTCCCACGTTCACGGAGGAGTCCGTGGCACCTGGGGTAGATCGTGGCTGCACCGACTGTTCTCCGGAGAAAAGAGAAGCACCGTTGCGAGACCACGGAGGCACTAACGAGCACCTCACCCTCAGCAGGGCCTGGGCGTCGGGCGTGTGGCTCGCCACCCAAGGGCCCGTGCGCTGCTTGTGTCTCTTCCGCGGTCACAGACTGTCCTCGAATCCTGTGCAGCGACGTCTCTCTTCCTCGTGCTGCAGGGCCGCCTTAGTCGCCTCTCCTCTGGGCACCTCCCCCAGATTCAAGAGTGTCTTAGATTTTCTCTAATGAGGTGCCTGCTTTGGTACCTTGGATTCACCCTGCTGTTCCCACTCTGTGGCAGAAGTGACTCTACCAACCAGAGAGGTGGGCTGAGTCCCCAAAAATGTGAAAACTGACCCAAAAGGAGAGGGATCGTTAGGCCTTTCTCTCCAGCGCGGCCAGCGTGGTGTCGAGGAGTCCACCTCCCCAGCAGGGGGAGAACGCAGGCTGGGGCTCTGGGAGCCGTTCACTTTGAAATGAAGCTGCCCTAGGAGCATTAGCCTCGTTTCCTAAATCCACTGAGCAGACCAGGTCCCATCTAAAAACTGAGCTCTTCCGACCAGCTGTGTTCCCCCAGCAGGGCCCCTCCCCCCTCCCACACCCACTCTGGGCCCTTGCCACAGACAGCAGTAGGTGTGGAGGGTATTAAGGGATCCTGGGGCTGCTGCCTTAAGGTTGCTTGGACACGGAAGTGTGCCAGCCTCTTCCCAGCCCTCAGGGAGGAAGCTAAGTGCTCACCACGCTCGGCAAGTTCAGTAAAACCCATCAGGATGGTAGCTAAGAGGTGAGGGTAAGTGGGAGGCCTTGGGGCCGCGGGGCTGGGTGTGTGCTGGGGGCAGCCTGGCCCCGCTGCACCCTGTGCTGGCTGCAGGCCATGCTGCTTCGGTGCTGGAAACTGTTGATACGGATCTGTGCGTCACGCGGCCCTTGGCGGGAGGCCAGGGATCCTGGCCCCAGCAAGCTCCCAGCGCCAAGAGCGAAGTGGCCACGCATGAGAGCTGCTCTGTGCAGCAGTAACTAACAGGGACCAAAGCCAAGGTCAGGGCTGGTTGAAACGCACAGCTGGAGGCTTCAGTCTGGCCCCTTCAAAAGCAAAACCCGACCAAATAAAGCAAACCCCTGCTGTCACCCTGAGGATTGTCCACCAAGTAGCTGGTAGGTTCTAGAAACTACTCCCAGGCTGAGGCATTGCTCAGTGGTGGTTCATCCTGTGCAGCAACATTGAATGAAGACAGACCTGTGAGTCCTTTGCGGGGCACTTGGGGCCTCAGGTGATGTTCCAGACATCCCGGGGTTGCTTTTCCACCTGCTCCCGAAGCAGAGACACTCGCACTTTCCTAGATGGTGAACACACATCTGGGGCGTGGCTCTCAGCCTTAGGAAGTGTCAGCTGGGCCGGGGGAGCTTGTTGAAAGTTCAGATTGCACATACTTGCGACAATGGGGAAGATCCGGAACCCCAAGAACGCCAAGTACTGGGAGCATGCAGAGAGACAGGAACTCTCATTCATTGCTGGTGCGAATGCAAAATGGTGCAGCCACCTGGGAAGGTGTTTCCGGCAGCTTTTCCCCAAACTAAATATACTCTTACCTCATGACCCAGCAACTGTACTCCTTCATGTTTACCCAAAGGAGGAGAAAATGTGTCCACGCAAAAACCTGCACACAAATGTTTATAGCAGCTTTTTTCACAGTTGCCAAAACTTGGAAGCAACCAAAATGTCCTTTGCTAGGTAAATGGATAAATAAACTGCGGTACATCCGTCAATGGAACATTATCATTGCTAAAAACAAATGAGCTAGCAAGCCATGAGAAGAGCTGGAGGAACCTTAAACGCCCACTAGTAAGTGAGAGAAGCCAGTGTGAAAAGGCTACACACTGTCTGATTCCAGTGATACGACGTTCTGGAAAAGGCAAAACTGCGGAGGCAGGAGAAGGTCAGTGGCTGCCAGGAGCTGGGGGGAGGGCAGGGGAGCAGGCAGCGCACAGAGGAGCCCGGGGCAGTGGAATGCTCTGTGTGACACTGTACTGGTGGGGACACGTCATTAGACATTTGTCCCCACCCACAGAACACACCACACCAAGAGGAGCCCTGACGTCAACTAGGGACTTGGGCGATGGTGAGGTTTCAGTGAGGTTCATTGAGTGTAACTAACGCGTCGCTTCGGTGGGGGTGTGGGCGGTGGGGGCGGCCGTGCACAGGCGGGGTGTGTGGGAACTCTCTGCTTTCTGCTCGGGTCTGTCTGCTGTGCACCTAAAACAGTTTTATAAAACTAAGCCTATTTTAAAAAATCTATTAAAAAAAGAAAAAGTCTATGGAAATAGAGTGGATTCCTGGGGTCCACTCCCTCACTTGGAAGAGGTTCCGAGTCAGCAGGGCTGGAGCTGGGCCTGGGAATCCACATTGTGAAAACCCTCCCATATGCTCCGGTGCCAGTGGTATGTGGGTCACCCTCCGAGAAACGCAACCTCCCAGCTTCTCCTGGAAGCTGACAGAGGCAGAAAGAGCCGCAATGCAAGATGCTATTGGCCTCTCACACCTCTAGACATGGTCCTGCCTTTGGGCTTGGTTAAGTCACGTGATGAACGGGGGAAGAAGGGTCAAAGGTTTGGTGTCGCCCTGGCCTGGTAGCTCAGCTGGTTAGAGTTTCATCCTGATATGCCAAGGTTGTGGGTTTGATCCCAGTCAGGACACATACGAGAATCAACCACTGAGCCCTGGCTGGTGTGGCTCAGTGGATTGAGCACTGGCCTGTGAACCAAAGTGTCACCGGTTCGATTCCCAGTCAGGGCACATGCTTTGGTTGCGGGCCAGGTCCCCAGTAGGGGGTGCACAGGAGGCAACCGCACAGTGAAGTTTCTCTTCCTCTTGAAAAAATCAGCCAGTGAATGCATAAATAAGTAGAGCACAAACCTATGCTTCTCTCTCTCTTTCCTTTCCTCTCTCTCTAAAAAGTAAAAAAAAAAATATATGTATATATAAAAGGTCGGTGTGGGCAGGAGTCTGGATTATTGCAATGAACTCCTTCCGGGCTATTGCCCCACCCCGGGCCTCTCTCCTCTGTACTTGTTTATGCAACTGACCACAAACTCTTCCTTGAACAACATTCTCATTACATCAGCTTCCTCCTCCAGGACCTTAATGTCTCCCTGCTGCCTGTAAGGTCAAACTCAAGTGCCGATATCTCTGATCTGCAGATCTGTGGGGGCTCCTAGCCCCCTCCACACCTCCCCCACCCCATAACTGTCTGCTTCAGCCAGGTTAATCCACCCGCTGTTTCCAGGACATTATCCCCCTTATCTGCACACCCCCCTCCTTTCCGTCTGTGTGCTCCCCTGCCCCTCCCTTCCCAACACTCCACTCCATGCCCCTTGGGTCTCTCTGTACTGATCGTGGGCTTCCAACTGACTCCTAGGGGAGCTTCTCTGCCTGCTTCCCTGAGTCCAGAGCACATCGCAGTGTCATTACCGAGAGGCCACCAGTCTAAACTGGCCTTGGTGTGTCCTTCCCCTGTCCTCACCCTGCCCCACAATGAAGAGATGAGTGTGTAGGCCAAGAAGACATGGGGGAAGGACCAGCCGTACTGGGTCAGCAGACCTGGGCTCAGGGTCAGACTTGCCATTCAGGAGCTGTAACCAGGAAGAAGTATTCAGTTTCTCCGAGCGTTTGTTTCTTTACCATAAAATGAGGACAGTAGTGCCCATTTCTCAGGACTGTTGGGAGGAAAGGACAGTGGTCATGGGTATGAATTTTTATTTCAAAAGATAAGCACTCCCCAAATGTCAGTGGCCGCTGGGCTCAGCGGCCTGAAGCTGGCTTCAGCACCGCTCCAAGGCTCCGCGTTGGTGGCCGAGCTGGGTGCAGAGCAGACGCAGGGTCAGCGTGGGGCCGCTGCTATCCTGAGGCTGATCCTAGAGGGCGACCTAGACAAACTCCGCTCAGAGCCTCTGAGTTGGGAGTGAGGAGGAAGAGTGCTGTGTTGGGGGTGCACAGAAGATGAGTCTGCAGAGGCGACTGGGCAGCAAAACTCACTGAGGGCCGAGGGCTGGGCGGGAAAGCAGACACGCTGCAGAAGAACAGCTGGTGACAAAGAAGACACCACTCCCTGTGGCTGGGGGAAGGGCTTCCGAAACACTGCTCATCCAAGGCCCACCGTGTGCACAAAAACATTGTCAGGACAGCCCAAGAACACGTCCCAGAGGTCGGGAGTCCTGGGAACTCAGGAGGCTAACAACTTCTCTGTTAGAGGGTGGTGATGAGTGTTCAGCCAGATCAGACACAGAAAATACTTAGAACAAGGCTAAGCACATTGTGGGTGATCAACAAGTCTTAGTTCTAGGAAATGCTGGCTACAGTAATCAGACAAAAAAAAAGACATCCAAATTGGAAAAGAAGAAGTAAAACTGTCATTATTTGCAGATGGCATGATACTGTATACAGAGAATCCTAAAGATTCCACCAAAAAACTACTAGAACTGGTAAATGAATTCAGTCAAGTGTCAGGATACAAAATTTATATTCAGAAATGGTTTGCACTTTATACATTAATAATGAACTATCAGAAAGAGGAATTAAGGACAAATTCCGTTTGCAATTTAAATAAATAAATTAACTAGGAATAAATTTAACCAAGGAGGTAAAAGACCTATATTCAAAAAATTATAAGGCCTTGAAGAAAAGAATTTAAGAAGATACAAAAATAAGTGGAAGTTTATTCTGTGCTCATGTATAGAAAGAATTAACATCATTAAAATGTCCATACTGCCCAAAGTAATCTACAGAGTCAATGCAATCTCTATCAGGATACCAGTGGCATTTTTCACAGAACTAGAACAAATAATCCTGAAATTTATACAGAACCACAAAAGTTCCTGAATAGACACTGCAATCTGGAGAAAGAACATAGTTGAAGGTATCGAGCTACCTGATATCAAACTACATTACAAGGCTATAGTAATGAAAACAGCATGGCACTGGCATAAAAACAGACATGCAGATCCAAAGAACAGAACAGACATCCCAGAAACAAATCCATGCCTATAGGGTCCGTTAACCTCTGACAAAGGAGGCAAGAACATACGATGGGGTAAAGACAGTCTTCTCAATAAATGGTATTGGGTAAATTGGACAGATTCATCAAAGAAAGGAAGAAAGAAAGAAAGGGAGAGAGAGAGAGGGAGAGAGAAACTAGACCATTTTTTTACACCATATACAAGAATAAACTGGATTAAAGTCTTAAATGAAAGACCTGAAGCCATAAAACCAGAAGAAAACATGGGCAGTAAACTCTCTGACATTGCTCTTAATTATATTATTTTTGGATATATGTCCTTAGGCAAGGGAAACAAAAGAAAAAAAATAAACAAATGGGCCTACATAAAACTAAAAGTTTTCTCACAGCAAAAGAAACCATCAACAAAATGAAAAGACAACCTACCAAATGGGAGAAGATATTGCCAATGATACATTTGATAAGGCATTAATATTAAAAAAATACACAAGGAACTCATACTACTTAACACCCCCCAAAACAAACAAACAAACAATCCAATTACAAAATGGGCAGAGGACCTGAATAGACACTTCTCTTGAGTGGACATACAGATGGCCAATAGACATATGAAAAGATACTCAATGTCATTAGTCTTCAGAGAAATGCAAATTAAAACCATAATGAGATACCCCCACACCTGTCGGAATGGCAATAAATCAACAAACAGCACGTGTTACTGAGGATGTGGAGCAAAGGGAGCCCTTGTGCATTGTCGGATGCATTGTGCATTGTGCATTGGGAACGCAAACTGGTGCAGCCGCTGGGGAAAGCAGTGTGGTAGTTCCTCCAAATATTAAAAATGGAACTGCCTTATGACCCAGCTATTGCACTTCCGTGTATTTATCCGAAGAAATCCAAAACACTGATTAAAAAATATATATGCACCCCCGTGTTCATCACAACATTATTTACAATAGCCAAGACATGGAATCAACCTAGGTGTCAATCAACAAACAATTGGATAAGGGAAAAAGGGTGCCTGTATACAACGGAATGTTACTTGACCACAAAAGCAATGGAATATTACCATTTATGACAATATGCATGAACCTAAGGGGGCATTATGCTAAGTGAAATAAGTCAGACAGAGAAAGACAACTACTATTATGATTTCACTTAGATGTGGAATCTAAAGAACAAAATAAATCCACAAGCAAAACAGAAACAAATTCAGAGATACAGAGAACAAACTGATGGTTGACAGCTAGGAGGCAAGTTGGGGGGCTGGGTGGAAAAGTGAAGGAATTAAGAAGTAGAAATTGGTGGTTAGACAAAATAGCCACGGGGATGTGAAGCACAGCATGGGGAATGTAGTCAACATTGTATTGTAATAACTATGGTGGTGTTGGGTGGGGACAGGACTTAAGGGGGCAATCACTTTGTAAGTTATAAAAGTGTCTAATCGTGGGTTGTACACCTGAAACTAATATAATATTAAATGCCAACTGTAATAAAAATAAAATAAATAAAAATAAAACACTAGTCTTCGTTCTAATAATCATTATTATTCCTTTGGAGGCTACTAGGGCACCAATGGAGGTGGAAGACGTGAGTCTTTCTCTGTAAAAAAATACAGGGAAGGAACAAGGGCAAACACCTGCTGCTCCCCAGACCCAGAGAAGCTTCCTCGGGCTGCCGCTGGGAACACGTGCCTCGGTGCTCGCTCGGGTGGGCACTCAGCTTCTGTGGCTGCCAAGAGGCAGATGGGGGCTGGAGAGTGTTTTCCTTTTTTTCCTAGACCGGCCTCTGGAGTCCAGACGGCCCGTTGCCCTTCCTTCTCAAAGGCTGCCCTTCCCGGCTCAGCATCCTGAAAACGGATGCGGCAGTCAAGCGGTCCACGTGGAGTAACTGGCTGGGGCCATGACTGAGTCGGCACAGAGCGCGGCGACTGTGGGTGGAGCTCCCGGAGGGAAGGTTGATGGGAAAGGGAAGCGTGGGGCTGGGAGCCTGGCTGCCAGTGCCACTCTGCAGTCACGTTCTCGGGGGAACAGGGCAGGGCCACGCCCGGCACGCTCTGCAAACACTGTCCATCCCGCTGGATGACGGCAACGCGCAGGGAGACAGGGTCTGACCCCTGAGATGGCTGCCTTGTAAGGGCAGGAGAAAATTCATTTTAGTGGGTAAAAATTTGGAAGCGACGTATGCTGAAGTTGGCAGTTAAAGGCCATTAAGATCTTACCGGGAGAAGGAAGAGAGAGAAAGAGAGGCAGGGTGATAGGGAGGCTGGATCAGCTTGTCAACCACGAGACTTTCGACAAGTCCTATGGCCCCTTTCATGGCCCCTGTTCCCCATGCACTGTGTATGGTGCTGGGTGGGCACTGGATTTATTGGGGGTTTCACTGTGTCAGTTATATAAACAAATATCTAACCACAAAATTAACATCCAATATCAATTCTTGTTCAAGCTGCATTTATTCTCTTTTTCCCCCTTACCTGAGGATATATTTACTGATGAGAGAGGTGGGGGGAGAGAGAAAGAGAGAGAGAGGGAGGCATCGATGTGAGAAACGTGTATTGGTTGCCTCCTGTACGTGCCCTGACCAGGGATTGAACGTGCAGCCTAGGTTTGTGCCCTGGACGGGGAATCGAACCTGCAAACTTTTGGTGTACGGGATGATGCTCCAAGTAATTGAGCCACCAGCCGGGGCTGCGTTTACTCTTTCTAAAGACTAGTGTGCTAAAGTTTAGCACATTCGCTTAGTAAACAGTTCATCACACTGCTGTTGGGCTGTTGAATGAACACTCTCAGGGGGATTTCTCTGGAGAGATAGTCAAGGAAGGGTCTTATTAGAGTCCAGCTTCTCGGGAGGTGCTGCCGGTGGGTGTTTTTTTCCTAGCCTGGAATGACATTTAACCTCACAAATTGTCTGGGAACAAGTGTGAGGGCGTGAAGACCCCGGGGGGCAGCCACACTGGCGCCTCCTGCAGCACTGGAGCTGAGGGGGGCCGGCGAGACGTCTCCACCCCCCGCCCTGCACAGGGTTTGAAACAACACGGCAGAGCGGGTGGGCTTTTCTTTGGAACGTTGTCGAGGTAGCAGCCCATGCGTTCTCCTATTATCATACATAGTTTGATGTCTTGTTAGAATAGAAGGATTTCAAAATTAGAATCTGCATTTGAGAGGCAATAAAATCTTTTCCATATGCTGCTTAGCTTGGGTGGCACGGAGAGAGACAGAGCTGAGCCCCAGAACATTCTGTTTAGTGTCCCTCCCCCATGCTATCGAGAGCTGTTTTCAGACAGGCCTCTGCCACCTGTCCTGATTTCTGCTTTGGCTGCTCCGGCCCATCCCCACGCCCACGGCCTCACCCCAGGCCTCTCGTGTTTGCTCAGTGACCACCCGTTCCCAGACTCACCGGCCGGGCCAGCCTCCTTCTCCTCACCCCCGGGCTCTTCCCCTCTAAGCAGATCCCGAGCAGGAGGGAGGATGTGGGCCTGCAACTTCACTCGCCCCACACAGAAAAACAGATGGTACCAACCCCTCTCTCAAGGCTTCCCCGGAGCCCTTGAACCGGAAGAACAAAGACTTCCCCAGAGCATCAGTCTGCGGACCCCTCTTGCCCGGAGGATTCTCTTTCCTGAACTGCTGACATCTTTAAAAATATATTTATTTTTTTGAGAGGGGGAAGGGAGGGAGGAAGAGAGGGAGAGAAACATCCATGTGGGAGAGAAACAGCAATAGGTTGCCTCTCACACGCACCCTGACCGGGAGCCAAACCTGCAACCCAGGCATGTGCCAGAACTGGGAATTGAACTGGTGACCTTTCGGTTTACCGGACAATGCCCGACCAACTGAGCCACAGTGGTTGAGGCAGAAATCTTTGGAACATGTTCAGCCGAATATTATGGAGACATAGGTCTCTGGGCATTTTATGGTGCCCTGTTGTCCAGGAAAAAAAAATCTGAGACGTTGCTTTTTTTTTTAACCTGAATAATTTCCTGGGCCTCACCCAAGTAAATATTTTGGTGGTTCACCAAGGTTCCTATGGTGACGGTAAATTCTCATACAAAGGGGTAGGACAGAATCTTATCAGGCAGAACTTACCTTGCCTTCTAGGAAACTGCCCATTCGATCCAGGCGACCTGCCCTGGAAAATGATTAACTAGTCCGAACTGTATTCGAATCCCTTCTTAAACTGTCTGCATTTTCCCAGCTCACCTCCTGTGCTGTCAGAGCGTAGAAACTCCACTGCCCAGGTTCAAGATCTGAGCTTTGGCCTTGGGCCACCCCTCATTTTTCTTTGTTTAAATACCTCGAGACCAAGGGCAACAAAGCGAATTTAATATTAATATAAACTAATGTATGTAACTTGTTGTATTACTAGATAGAGGTTGAAAATACATCGCTTTTAAATATGCACTGAAAAATCTGACAACATTCAACATCATGCATTCTGGATAATTATTAGCAAAGTTGCAATGGGAAGGAGCTCCCTTCCCTGGGCCCTTTGTCGCGGGTGCGGACTAATTTATGGAATCAGATAGTAGAGACCTGGGAGCCCCGGGCAACCTACGGCCAGGGAGATGTCAGCGGAAAGGGGAGGGGGCAGGAACCGTGGGGATGGAGGCTTCCAGGATGAATAGACCCACGGGGCTCCCAGGAGGTTCGTGGGCCTCTTACAAGTGGCACCAGTGGGAGTGGCCCTCCTGGCATCACTCTCCCTCCCCTGTCACCCTGTCTGGAGTCTGTCCCACTCCAGCTCCTGTTTCAGACTTGTCGAATAGCAAGGAAGTGTCCTATTAGCCATCAGACCCTTCATCTCTCCTGTGCTCAGAGTCAGCTGGGGTTAGCTGCTGTCCAGGAGCCCAGACAGGATGGGACTCTGATTTCTCTGTCACATAGGGGTCCAGAGGTGGGGAGTCCAGGCCAGCAGGCTTGCTCCATGAGGTCGTTCTAAGACCCAGGTTCCTTCTATGGCTGCGGTCCTCAGCTGCATTGTCCTGTAGCCTGTGAGAACACAGGTTGGTGGAGAAGACCACCAGCTTTCTTTGTAAGGAATGCAACCATGAAGTTGCACGTAGCCACTCTTGCTCATATCCCGTTGGCTAGAAATCAGACGATGCCACATCTGACCTAGTAGCTTCTAGGGATACTAGGAAATCTCGTCTGTAGCTGGGCAGCTCTGAAAGCAAGGGTAAGACAATGGACCCTGGGAGATAGTCGGCAGTCTTTGCCTTCACTTTACACCTGGGAAAATGATGGACCAAAGGAGGTAAATGATGGAGCTATAGTCGCACGGAGAGATGGAAATCTACTCAGACAGAGCCCAGCTCTCCTGATTCACAGCTCAGGGTAACAGTAACATCTGCCCCAATGGGGGAGGAGGGAAGATAGCAGGTGTCTCAACTCCTTGTGGACTAAAAATGGGGCATGTTCCGGAATCCCAGGGCATCAGGCCTGGGGCAGTTCAGGAGGCTTAAGAGGACCGAAGCAGTGAGATCTCCAATGAAGAACAAAGACTGGCCTGCCCCTAGGAAGAGGGGATCCTGCCAGCAGACAGCCTGTGGACTTGAATAACAACTCTTCCCTGAGTCTGCAGCTGCCGGCCTGCGCTGCAGATTGTGGGCTAACCAAGCCTCTGCTATGACTACATGCACCCCCCCTCCACGTCCATTCTTTCTCTGGGAACCCTGGCCACTACAGGACCACGCTGAGTAGTGAGGGGATAGAGCACTGTGTTAGCCGAAGAGATTTGGGGACCTGGGTTCAAACCCAAGCTCATCCACTTGCTGTGGGATTTGGGACAAGCTATCCCAGAGCGTTGCTTCCTTGTTTGTAAAATGGAGCTTATATATTTAGCACAGTGCCTGGTACTTAGGAAACTCGCACAAAATTAGAAAAGTAATCTCCATCCATCCCAGAATGATTATCACTAGTACTGGGAAAACTGTAAGATGTCTTTAGGAAGTTTTGTCCCCATTCATTCTAAGTACTGAACACCTTCCCTTTTCTTAGAAATCTCAAGGAAATGTGATGGTACAGCCTTTTCCAGAAACCAGTGTCCCGAGACTAAATTCCTCCAATTGTGTTCTCTGTCCTGCATCCTGTGCTGACGGCAGCCTTCCCGGCACGTGGGAGGACCAGCCCTTCTTTCCTGCCACACACGAGTCCCCCTGGCCCGCCTGCCCTGGTCATGGCGGCCCAGCGTCTTCTCCCCTCACCGCCCAGCAGGGAGAAGAAAGCAGCCAGTAGGGATTTCTAGGCACGGCTTACTTGCCACGATCTCTTTCACTGGGGATGGAGCCAACTTTCCCTTCATGTTTTAATTGGCACCAATCTGTTTATCATCAGTGTGGTTCTTTGGAGAAAGACCAGAAACATCATTTCCTATCTGAACAGCAAAGATCGCCGTGTTCCTCTCTGCTCTCTGACTGTCTTCAGGACTAACTCAGACTTCGTGGCTCCTTCCACTCCATGGCCAGGCAGGGACCCCGGGTCAGTGTCATGCACAGAGGCCTTGGCTGGTATCACGAAAAAGTTCTGCAGGACCAAGGGTAGCTCCGGGATTTTTACACAGACGTGGCTTAGAGGCAGGAATTTGGTGGTGGCAGTGGGGAGGGGGTACAATTGTCCTTACAGTTGTGTTTGCACGGCAAACACACTGGTTTTACTTAGATGCCGTATTATAGAGTATGGGGGTGACAAATGGACCAGAGGGCCAAATCTGGCCCCCTGCCTGCCTTTGTAAATAAAGCTTTATTGGAACACAACCTCACGCCCATTCATTTACTTACTGTTTATGGCAGCTTTGCGCTGCAGGTGTGGATCAGAGTAGTTGAGACAGAGGCAGTATGACGTCTTCAAGCCTAAACATACAGTCCGGAGATTTACTGGAAAAGTTTGCCGACCTTTGACAATGTCAGAGCAAAGTTTTCTAGAATGCTTTGTTTATAACAATGTTTACATAGAAATGAGAACACATCCTTTGTCCATTGCAAATAGTAACATTTGTACCTGGGGATGGATGTCTTGGCGGTTGGGGAAATGAGACCCCTGGGTAGGGTGGGGAGCAGACGATTTTCCTGACTTTCCCTTTGGCGCTGTGACGGCGGCGGATGCTCCTGGCTCAGCCCAGGCTCTGACCTTCTGGAAGGCCAGCCCTCGGGTCCTGGGTTCCATGCTGTGTTCTGGTTCTGGCCCCCGCCTAGAGCCCCACTCTCCTCTTTAGTAGGTGTTGTTTCTCCATTTTTTCCAGGCCGTGGCACCCGTGGAAAGTGGCGTTGTTTATGAATGGGTGGGGCTGCTCGCGGCGGAGGCAGCCTGCACGGGGGCTGTGCTGTTCTGGGCCCAGTCCAGGCCTCGGGCCTGAAGTCTGCACCTCGAGTGCTCAGAAACCCGCCACAGCCTGGAAGTCACTGCTGCCCTCGAGAGTCGGGGTGAGCTTTCACTTGTGGTGGGATCTGTTCATCCAGGGTGTCAAGGAAAGGCTGCCACACTTCCGTGCTCCCGCTGGAGCATTCTAGACCCGAGGGTGAGTGTTTTGGTGTTTTCTCTTACATTGCATTTAGGCCTGGATACAGTTCTGGCCTGAGGCCGGAGTGATGTTGTGTCATTGCCTCTGTTTTGTACCTGAGGCAATGGAACCTCAGAGACGGGGAAAAGAACTGTTCAATGTCTTCAGGTAGAGGGGTTCCGGCTGGCTGGGTCCCCGCACAGACAAATTGTGCAGTGCAAAAGCACTGGTCACGTGATGTAAAACAGACTGCAGGGACCAAGGAGAAGCGGAGTCAGAGAAAAGTTTCTTTTGGGGCAAAGATGGGGCCAGCGTCTCTCCTGCGGTCTCAGTCAGAAGGCCCTGCAGCATTTCCTGAAGATGCAGGCGTCTGGGCCCTGATGCCAGACTTTCTGATTCAGTGGGTCTGTGGGGGACCCCGGTGCTGAGTTTTCAGAAGGTCTGAGGTGGTTCTGATGCCCGGGGCCTGCTCCGCATCCCCATCCCAAAGGTGCCTTCCTCCCCGGCTTCAGCTGAGGCTAGCCAGTTTTGAGTCACTTTTGACAGTCGTTAGCTTTCTGAAGGATCTCGAGAATAAAACTCTGGATGATTATTAATTGGCCTGCTAGCATCTCACAGAGCCGGCCAAAGATGGCGGGGCCCAACCCGCCAAAGTGCACAGGCTCCGTGAGTGCCCTGGCCGGTCCCCTCCCTCCCCACCTCCCCACTGCTCCACGGCATCGCTCTCCATCTAATCCCGTCTCTCCTCTCCCTGCATTTCCCTTCCTTCTTCCCCCACTCTTCTTTCCACATCCACTGTCCATTACAGGAGTTAGATGCTCATTAGACATTATTCGTAAGATGTAGTAAGCAAAAGCTTGTTCATTTATATACTTAATGAGCTTAACATCTCACATTCCTCTCCAGTCCTGCGCATGATCACATTAACCCCAGGGGCCCCAGCTGGGTTCTCCTTCAGGTCAGTTGCAGACCTTGGGGGGTGATGGTTCTTGCCCCGCTTGAGTGAGTAAGGGCCTCCAGGACGCGGACCTGGGCAAGCATTCTCCACAGTCTGCTCCTTGATTCTCACTGGGCTGACTTTGTTCCTGGGGCCTCAGTTTACCTCCCTGTAAAATACAGGCTTCCTTCAAGGAGCCGCAGCGAGCGTAGGCCGCAGCACCGTGTGTGCCCGGAAGGACACAAATGCCTAACAACATGCCTGGTGCTCCCAGGGGTGGTGATACTGGCTCAGAGAACTTGGCACCATTTCTATAGAAGAAAACAAGACACAAAGGACAGCTTTGTGCCCTCGCCCGTGCCAGCGGGTTCCAGGACACGCCTCGGGGCGGGAGACAGGCTCACATGATCAGCTCTTGTCATTGCAAGGTGCCTCCTCGTTGACCTGTCTTGTCCCCATGGGTGAGCCCGTGCAGCCTTAGGAACGGGCAAGCCCAGCCTCTCTTCCCTCCTGCGGGCAGCCACGGGGAACAACACAGAAATCAGGACGTGCTTACAGGTGGACAATGATGCAAACAAGTAAATGGTTTTTATGAAGCGTCCTTAGCAATGTGGGAAATATTTAGGGCATGAGGTTATCTATTTTAAAAAGAACACACTCCAAAGTCATGTGTTAGGCAGCGTGGATTCCATGGGCCACAACCGTCCCGGGTGGGAGTTTGTGGGGTGTCCTGTGTTGGGATCAAGTGTGTCTCAGAGTCCGGTGACCTCGTGGGCAGGCTGAGCAGTGGAGAGCATCCTGGGAGGGAACTCTGTGTGAAGGAAGACAGCTGTGTGTGGTCAGCAGCAGGAGCCTGGGGGAAGGGGTGTCGACCTTCACTTTGGCCCCATCCTTGTGAGTTTCCATCTGTGTCCTAATGAGAGGGAGAGCAGGGAACACAAAGGCGAGAGCCTTTCCACGCAGGGCCTGAGTGCCTTCCCACGGGGCAGCAGGCAGGGGCAGTGCAGGTGGCACTCTGGCGTTGCCCCGCCGGCCTTCCGTTGCTCCCGCAGAGGGCTCTGGGGGAAGAGACGGGTGCCTGATGGGGCTGGAGCAGCCCTGGGGAGTCATGCCTCCCCATCCAAGCGGCTTCTGTACTGAATTAACCAAGTCTTTTATTTTTTATTTTCTGATATTTTGACATCTGGGGCTTTGCTGGCCCCGGAAGGACTGCCCATCCCAGGGTTAGCCAGTCCTTGGAGAGTGAGCAACTCACCTGCAAGCTGCTCCTTTTCAAATGCAAACCAACCAGTCCACAGGCCCCTCTCCACCTCCTTACCCAGCTCACACTCTGGGCCACTATCCCCCTGCCTTAGCCACCCATGACCAGGGGCCAGACAACCAAGAACAGCTCTACACCCCAGGCCCCTGATATTATTCCCACCAACTGCTCCTGAGCCTGCTGGCCCTGTCTCACCCGTTCCTTCTCCCCAGAAACCACAGTCACAGCTCTTGCCCCCATTTTGCTTCCCCGTGCACCCCTGCCCACGCCCACTGGTGTGGTGTGCTCCCTCCTCTGGAGAACTGTGAGATGGTGACTAACAAGCTACTTTTCAATGGGAATCACCACTTGATCTGCCCTAAAGTTTCTGTTAAAGCCATATTTTAGATTACTACTGTGTTTAAAATACACGCTGGAAGACGTAGGGGCTGCCCTGGTGAGGACGGTGGCCCATGGTGGGAACAGCAGCATCCAGCCCTGGTGATGAGGGACAGAGAAAGCTGGAGACACGGGACAAATGAACCAAGATGCTCTGGTGGCACTTGGACTCCTGGACTCAAGCATGAGGAACGTGCCCTGGAGAGCCCAGAGCTACCACGATGGCCCCCCACCCCCGCCCCACCCCGCCACACTCCCACCCAAGGCCTGGGCCTAGCATGAGCAAGCGGAGGCCAGCGGGGTGGGATGAGCTACACACGCAGAGGAAACATGCAGTCGCTGCCCCGAGTGCCATGCAGCTGGGCGGGCTGACCCTTCTGCTGCCTGACAAGCACCTCCCTTCTCCAGGGGTCACGGCGAGTGTGCTGTACTTGCCCGATGGGGGAGGTTCGGGTCTGTTTCTGTTTGTGTTTAGGGGTCTCAGTCTCTTTAGGGGAAGGAGGAAATGAGACTGTGGGAGGGCTGGTCCCGGTGAGAACCGGAAAACGAGAACCGTCACGCACAGAGGCAGGAACTGCCCCAGAATGTCACCTGCTTATCAGCCTCACATCTGGACCTTGTGGCTGCAGACACTGTCCTCTGTAAGTTCATTGGGAAACCACCCATTCACTGGAACAGACTCTCAGTCAACTCCAGAAAAGATGGGGGTGGGCAACTGTGTCACATTAGCAGCGGTGGGCAAGCCTACCCCACGCAACTGGGAGACAGCCGCCCCCAGGAACTGAAAGGAGGGGGAGGGAAGGCTGAGCTTTCCCAAGCTGGAAGCACGGGGACAAGGACGAGAGTAAATCCCAGACGGGCGGTTCTGGGCCCCAAGCTGGCGGCTGCAGTGGAAGGCCCTCCCCTCCCCATCTCAGCATCAGAAAACAGACAACCTTGTACAGTGCCCATCGCCGGCTGATGGCCTAGGCATGGCCTTTATCAGTCTGTGAAATGGGACCCTTGTGGCTGGGTCACATTTCAGGCCCTGACTTGTGTGGCATTTCCTCTCCCCACCCCACTCCAGCAGAGAGGGCGCCCTGACCACTGTGCCCTCAGGGTGACAACGGCAGGGGAGGAAGCAATGGCTGAAAGTGTTGAGATGCTTCTTTTCAAAAGCCTGAGCCCCGGAAAGGCGGAGGATTCGTGGGTATACACAACATGTCTTTGGTAGAAACAGGGAGGGACAGTGGAAGGATTTCTCTGGGGTTTGGGAGTGAGGAAGACCGGAGCGAAGAAGAGGAGCAGCAGGACAAGTAGGAAGATGGAGAAGAAGAAGGAAGAAGAGGAGGGAACGAGAGGTTTGGGGCTCCTGAGCACACTTCATCCTGACAGGGCCGCCAGGGGAGCCGGCAGTAACTCGGGCAGAAGTGGTGGCCAGTGTCCGGCACAGAGGTGGCGTCCAGACCCTGTGCCCAGCCTTGGCCCGGAAGCCGTGGCCTGCCCTTGGGAGGGGGGGGGTGTGGACCAGGTACGGGGGGCCTTCACCGTGACTCACAGGGAAAGCGAGGGTCCTGCCCCCGTCCTGTCTGTGCCTGGTGGCCCCTGCTCTGTTGTGTGGTGCTGTCAACAGGAGTGGCGAGAGGGAAGATCTTAGGTGGAATTAACTTAGAATGTTTACAGTCTGGTGAGTTATATAAGGCTAGAGTGTCTTTCTGAACACATTAAACAATAACTTTCCATTCCCCTTCCACCCAGCCCCTGGTAACCTGTGTCCTACCTGCTGTCTCCAAGGCTGAGTACTTGGGAAACTTCCTGTAAGGGAAATTATACAGCATTTGTCCTTTTGTGACTGTCCTTTTGTATTTCACTCAGCAAGATCTCTTCACGGTTCATCCACATTGTAGCATGTGTCAGAGTGTCCTTCTTTCTTCAGGCTGAGTGATATTTCGTTAACCGTATCTATCACATTTTGCTCATCCATTCATTTCATTGGTCGATGGCCACTGAGGTTGTTTCCGCCCTTGGGCTTTTGTGAATCATGCTGCCGTGAACGTGAGTGTACAAACATCTGCTTGAGCTCCTGCTTTCAATCCTTGTGGATGAATTTCTAGAGTGACATTGCTGAATCCCATGGTAATTTCACGATCAGCTTTTTGAAAAACTGCCAACTGTTTTCCACAGTGGCTGCATCATTTTGTATTCCTCTCAGCAGAGTGCGAAGGTCCCAATTTCTCCTTTCAGCTTAGATGTCTTTCATTTATCTTTCTTGCCTAATTGCTCTGACTAGAACTTGCAATCCTTACGTTGAATAGAAGTGTCAAAAGTATACATCCTTGTTTTATTCTTGATCTTAGGGGAAAAGCTTTCAGTGTCACCACTGAGCAGGATGGTAGTGGTTAGATTTTCATACATGACCTCGATCATGTTGAGGAAGTGTGCTCCTAGCCCTAACTTGCTTAATGCTTTTATCGTGAAAGGTGTTGAATTTTGTTAAGAAGTTTTTTTCTGAATTAATTCAGATGATCATGTGGGGTTTCTCTTCATTCTGTGAATATGGTATATTACATTGATTGATTTTCATATGTTGAACTGTTCTCATGCCAAGAACGAGCCTCAGGTGATCGTAGCGTGTGATCCTTTTGAGGTGCTGCCAGGTTTGATTGGCTGATGCTTTGTTGAGCTCTTGTCATCAATATTCATGAGGAAAACTGGTTGGCGACTTTCTTTTCTTTTTTTTTTAAGATTTTATTTATTTATTTTTAGAGAGGGAAGGGGGGGAGAAAGAGAGAGAGAGAGAAACATCAATGTGCGGTTGCTGGGGGCCATGGCCTGCAACCCAGGCATGTACCCTGACTGGGAATCGAACCTACGATGCTTTGGTTTGCAGCCCGTGCTCAATCCACTGAGCTACACCAGCCAGGGCTGCAACTTTCTTTTCTTATAGTTTTTTCGGGGAGCAGGTCTGGCTTTGCTACCAAGTTAATATCAGGTTTTCAGAATTAGCTACTTTCAGGTATTTGAGAGTTTGAGAAGAATTGTTAATTATTTTTACATGTCTTTTAGAATATACCAGTAAAGCCGTTGGGTCCTGAGTTTTCCTTAGTTGGGAGATTTTTGATTAGTGATTCAATGTATTAATTACAGGTCTACTCAAAATTTCTATTTCCTTGCAAGCCAGCTGTGACAGATGTTGTGTTCTGATGAATTTTTTCCATGTTATCTACGTTATTCAGTTTGTTGGTGTACAATGAATTGTTCATAGTCTTCTCTGTGTGAGTTTCACGTACCTTGAGTTCAATCAGCTTCTCGGATTTGTAGACTCATGTCTTCCAACAAATTTGAGGAGTTTTCAGCCATTATGCCTTCAAATAATTTCTATGCCCTGTTCTCATTCTCTTCTCCTTCTGGGATTCTCATAATGTGTGCTATGTTTGTCTGCTTGGTGGTATCCCAGGGGTTCCTTAAACTGCTTACTTTTCTTAATTGCCTTTTTCCTGCTCCCCGAACAAGATAAATTCACCCTGACCAATGTGGCTCAGTTGCTTGGATGTCATCCCACAGAGCGAAAGGTTGCCAGTTCGACTCCTGCTCAGGGCACATGCCGTGGGCTGCAGGTTTAGCACCTGGTCGGGGCATGTTCGAGAGGGGGCTGATCTGTTTCTCTCACACATTGATGTTTCTCTCCTTCTCTTCCTTCCTCCCTTCCCCTTTCTCTACATAAATAAATAAATAAAATCTTTTTTTTAAACCACATAAATTCACTATCTTTCTTTTGCCTATTAAAACCTGCTGTTATAACCTCTAGTAGAATTTTTATTTCAGGTACTGTACTTTTCAGTTCCAGAATTTCCATTTGGCTCTTTTTATAAGTTTGATATCTTTATTAATATTCTTGTTTTGTGAATACATTGATTTCCTTTAGTTTCTCTTTTGCCCTTGTTTTCTTTTATTTATTTTTTTAAAGTGTATTTTATTGATGATGCTATTACACTTTCCCAATTTCTCCCTCTTTATCCCCCCTCCACCCTGTACCCCCCAACCTGCCAGCATCCCCCCCCAACTTAGTTCATATCCATGGGTTGTACATATAAGTGCTTTGAGTCCTCTGTTTCCTACACCATTTTTGATCTCTCCCCGTCTATTTTATGCCTACTAATTATGCTTCTTCTTCCCTGTACCTTTTCCCCCCATTCCTCCCTTCCTGCTCCCCACTGAAAAAGTTCTCTATGTGATCTCCATTTCTCTGATTCTGTTCCTGTTCTAGTTGTTTGCTTAGTTTTTGTTTTCATTATTTGTCTTTCTTTTAGGTTCATTTGTTGACAGTTGCGAGTTTGTTGTCATTTTACTGTTCATATTTTTTATCTTCTTTTCCTTAGATACATCCCTTTAACATTTCATATAATAATGCCTTGATGATGATGAAGTCCTTTAACTTGACCTTATCTGGGGAGCACTTTATCTGCCCTTCCATTCTAAATGAAAGCTTTGCCAGATAGAGTCATCTTGGATATAGGTCCTTGCCTTTCATGACTTCAAATACTTCTTTCCAGTCCCTTCTTGCCTATAAGGTTTCTTTTGAGAAATCAGTTGATAGAGTTACAGGAACTCCTTTGTAGGTAACTGTCTCCTTTCTTCTTGCTGCTTTTAGGATTCTCTCCTTATCTTTAATCTTGGGTAACTTAATGATGATGTGCCTTGGTGTGTTCCTCCTTGGGTCCAACTTCCTTGGGACTCTCTGGGCCTCCTGGACTTCCTGGAAGTGGATTTCCCTTACCAGATTGGGGAAGTTTTCCTTCATTATTTGTTCAAATAAATTTTCCGTTTCTTGCTGTTGTTCTTCTCCTGGCACCCCTATAATTCAGATATTGGAACATTGCAGGTTGTCTCAGAGATTCCTCAGCCTTTCTTCATTTTTTTTGAATTCTTGTTTCTTCATTCTGTTCCAGTTGGATGTTTATTTCTTCCTTTTGTTCCAAATCATTTCTTTGAGTCCTGGTTTCCTTCCTGTCACTGTTGGTTCCCTAAATATTTTGCTTTATTTCATTTTGGGTATCTTTCATTTGTTTGTGTTTTTTTTTTTCATTTTTCAACCAAGCTCAATCAGTTCTGTGAGCATTTTGATCACCAGGGCTTTAAATTCTCCATCTGATAGGTTGGCTATCTCCTCGTCACTTAGCTCTCTTTCTGAAGCTTTGCTCTGTTCTTTCACTTGGGCCATATTTCTTTGTCTCAGTGCACTGGTCTAGTTTTTCTGTTTGACTATTTCTTTAGTTCCTTGGTTGTCGGGGCTCCATGCAGTTTGATTTTCTGGCACTTCTGGGTGTTTATTGTTTTTAGACTGGTCGTTATCCTCTTTTTGGTTGTATGAGGAAACGAAGGGTTTCTACATATGCCTCCATCTTGGCTGGGATACCCTTTAGGTATTCAGTGTATTTGAGACAGTTTGCTTTAATGTCTTGGTCTAGTGCTTCCAAAGCCTGAACCCACTCAGGGATGGTTTCTGTCAGTTACTTTTTTTTATTTGAATGGAACATGTTTTCTTATTTGTTTATATACCTTACAGTTTCCTTTTGTTTGTGCAAATAGACATTTTATGTGATAACTCTGAATATCAGAATCTCTCTCTTTTCCAGGGATTTCTGTGTTTTTGTTTTTTTTTTTTAATTGTTGAAGCCTATAGTAACCTATTTATTTTGAGACTTTTCTGAACTGGTTTTGCAAGATCATTTGTTGTTATGTGTATCACGGTAACCTCTCTCCTTTACATCATGTTCAGTTGAAGCTTTGGTGGCGATTTCATTGAATGCCAGAAACTCTCGTGATATTTGCAAATGGACTCTGTGCCAGAATGCTTTGAGAACCGCCAGGCTTGCTTTGAGCCTGGGGGTCAGCACGAGGTGAAGGCTTAAGATCTTTCCAGGAATGTTCTGAGCATGTATCTTGTCCGGGCATGCATGTGGCTTGTGAAACTGCCTTCTATATGCAGATATTTCCAATGTCCTGATTTCCCAAAGAGTCTCTCCCCGGTTTCTCCTCTGGGCCTTCAACGTTCTTCTATTTACTGTATGTCCTCAATGCTAACCTTTTGCTCCGGCATCTGTGAGTCTGCACTCACTTTGAAGCTTTTGTGAGTGGTGTCCACTGTTTTTCCCACCTGTGTTCCAAGTTATTGGAGCCATAGGAGTGAGTCAGGCCTTCAGGGATCCCCCAGCAAATTTAGAACAGACACAGAGCAATGATTTGCAAGTGGCGTCTGCTTTTCTTCCAGTTTGAAGGCGGGAACTGGAGACAGGAGTGGTGCTGCTTCAAAAGGGAGACTTCGGCCACACTGAGGGTGCATATGTATATACATACATATATATATATATATATATATATATATATATATATATATATATATGTCTTTCCTTTTCCTGGGAAACTTTACTCCAAACCATTTTAAATTCTCCACGGCTAGTTTACCAATCTGGTAGAAACTTCTACTTTATTATTATTTATTCTCACCCATTTGTTTGTGTGTGTATGTACGCATGTGCCTATGATACAGGGAGGGCAGAGGGAGAATGACTAATTCTTTTCCTTCCTTAAAGTGGCAGAGAAGTGCCCACCTCACTGCCCCCTACAACTGATTCACCCCTTACCTCTCAGTCCCAGAATCTCGGAGACCTGGCCTCATTATTCCTTCTAAGGACTCAAAATTTGGTGAATTTTTTCCAAACCCCTTCACCACCTCCCGTGGATGGGGTATTCCCATGCCACCCCCACCCCCTCTTGCTGGTTTTGGAGCTAAAGTGCTCGCTTCTTCAGATTGGCCAGCAGTTAGTAGCCAAGCTGGAGAGAGAACAAAGCATGGTGGCTTCCTGGGGCATCTGAGTCCAAGACAACCCAACTCCCACCGTAGCCAGGGGTGGTGTGTGCCTCAGGCTCTCCTTGTTAGCACAGAGTTTTCAGAGTGTTGAAGTGAAGACACAACTTGCAGGCACAGAGGCAAAGTTGGCGAGACAGGCTCTACCCTTCTAGTCACCCCTGACTTCAGTGTCCCATCTGCTGCGGAGTAAGCAACTCGGGAGCTTTGGAAAATGGATTTTAGATTGAAGAGCCAGTGAGAGAAAATGAGTCAGGAAAAAGGGGCAGAAGAAGAAGACTCTTGCCCTGGCCGGATGGCTCAGTGGGTTGGAGTATCGTTCCATGTGCCAAAAGGTTGTGGGTTCAATCTCTGGTCTGGACAGGAGACAGCTGATCCATGTTTCTTTCTCACATAGATCTTTCTCTCTTTCTCTCTCCCTCCCTCCCTCCCTAAAATCAATAAATATATCCTTGGGTGAGGATGAAAGAACAAGAAGACGCTTTATAACAGCTGGTTCCTCTTTCCTCTCGACTCGTAAGACAGTGAGCCCGAGGAACCTCTGGTGTCACACTTGGCGTCGCGGCCCGGAAACCAGAGCCAGATCCTGCGAGAGTGTGAACAATTAGAGGGAGTGAGAGGCCATCTGGGCCCAGTGGAGGACAGCTCTCAGGGCTGCTGGACACCGTGTTCCCCAGCTGAGGCCGAGGCCTGGCCCAAGGGCTGCTGGTACGACCTCTGCACCTTTGGGACCTGGTTCCAAGGGGGCCCGGGAGAAGGGATAGAAACATCTTGAGGCGCCCAGTCCAGGCTGCAAAGCCTGCTGGTTTTCATCTGTGTGGCGGTACAAACAGGCATTTACATTGTTCTCTTCTTTCTGGTTAACTGTATTCTCCTTAAGATGATGGGAAAGAGAAGCAGCGCTGAGCCTAGAGGCTGTGGTTGATGCCCCAGATGACCATGAGACCTGGTGGGGGGGACTTCGATTTGATCTGCTCCCACCTCCTCGTTTGGCAGGTGATGGGCACGCAGAGGCTTGGGGAGGTGAAGTGCTTTTCCCAGTCTCACACTGTAAACTCCCTTTGAAAGGACAGCCCAAACAAACCCCTGACACGAGAAACCTGTGCTCTCTGACGAGCACAGCCATTCACTCCTCTCCTTGCAAATCTTCCCACACACCAGCTCAAGTCGAACACGCCAGGGATGAGGGAACACAAGCAAAAGCAAATCAACACACCATGCTCTGCCTTCCTGCAGGCTGACCGCGGCAGGGGCACAACCCAGCAGAACACAGGGCAACGCCTTTGGTTTAATCTGCGTGACTTTGGTGCGCAGCCTCAGGGAAAGGGGGACGCTGTTTTGAGTTCCCTTCCTTTGGTGGCTGATGTTCCCTTGAAAAGGAAAGAAACCTTGGCTGGATAGCTCAGTTGGTTAGAGCATTGACAGGATACACCAAGGTTGTGTGTTCCATTTGCAGCCAGTGTGCATGCAAGAATCAATCCACGCATGCATAAATAAGGGGAATAACAAGTCAATGTTTCTCCCTCCCTCCCTCCCTCCCCTCCCTCCCTTCTTTCCTGTCTTCCCCCTTTTTTTCTTTCTCTAAAATCAATAATTTTTTTTTAAAAGGAAGGAAGAAGCTAGAAAAGCCACACAGGCAGTGTGTGGTATTATTCCAGGACACAAACCCCCAACCCATTCATACGCCGGGTTGGTTTGACCCTCTGTGTAGGGTCTTTCTCCTTAGATTCTGTACAGACAAATGATTTGCCAACCCTAACTCTGTGGGTGATTGAAGCCTTAAGAAATTCAAGCTGGGGTCTTTTGCTGCTAAGAATTTATCAAAACTCTATCTAAACATTTAACTTTGGCCACAGGCCGGCAAAGAGAAATCCCATATGTGAATTTCCTGTTTGTTCTTTGTCTTAGGCATTAATGGCGGTTCCATCTCGACTCTGCAATGCACCCCTCTTTCTTTCATACTTATTTAATTATGGAATTAGTAGCAATTGATTTTCCAAAATAGGATCCAGAGACCAGGACCAGCTGCATTGGTCTGAGACTGAGGGGCCCAGCCTTCGATGTAATGCCCTGCTGTCAATGTCTTGAAACTCCTCATCATTTTTGAACCAGGAGCCTCATCATTTTATTTACCACATTCGCCAATTGGGCAGCAGGTCCTCCTGAGCTCCATGACCTCCTATATTGACCGGCACGGGCAGTACGCCTTTGGCCGCATTTGACACGCTTTGGGCCTCCGCCCCCTTATCTACTCTCCCCCCGAGGGCAGAGGCTGCACATTGACTTCCTGCTTCCTTCCAGCCCCCAGCCCGGCGCCCAGCACGTGTAGGTGCTCAGTAAACACGTGGGAAACGAATGGGATAATGTCACACAAAACCTGCCGCTGAAGTTTTACAGGACACGTTTTTCTAGGAGTTGTCAAGACCAACATGTTGCATGTCATTACGGAATCGGGATGACAACAATGTCCGTCGTCCTCTCTTTCCCTGATAGCGCTGCTGGTGACTGACTAAACAGTGGATAAGGATGAAAGAAAAAAAAGCCTTCGGTGGATAAACCCGGGATGGATGCCAGACAGTTCACTGGATCTTCTGCATTCTTCATCTTTGCATACGCGTTCATGGGGAAAAAAGGCCTCTCCAAGTATAAAGAAAGATCTGGGTATTGCATTTCAGGCCAAGGTCTAGTTCAAATGCAATCTGAGGAGAGTGCCATTTGGAAAAGTGGTCTCTCTATAGCATTTTATTCCTCTTGAACCTTTTGCACTCACTCAGGGCACAGGCAGAACTAAAGTCTGGAGCTGGGAAGCAAGGGGATTTCTTGTAAGGATGTCTCGAGGCAAAAGTCTGGGTCTGGACCAGATGGAAATTAAATATCAGCTTCGGCAAATCTGGGAGGCATTTGGCCGATGGCTGGGTTAGACCTTGCTGAAAGACGTCTTGACTATCTTCGCTGCCTCTTACTCCTTTCCTGGGTACAACTCGGAGACCGCATTTTGGGTGGACATTACCCCTGGGCTGCAGGGAGTACAGGCATAGCCGTGTCTGAGATGTGAGCTTGGAGCCCTGATGGATGCAGCCGAGCTCCTCAGATTCGGTGCTAAGGTTAGAAGATAAGGTTGCAGACCGCAGAAGCTGCTAATTATTGGACATCAGCATGTGTTAGACAGCATGCTAGGTGCTCCATGTGGGCTCAACCCCTGACAGTATTAGCTGTTGTCTGAGTCACTGTAAAGGCAAGGGATGAGGCTTAGATGTAAGTAATATAAGTAAGTTCATGCATGTATTAATGGGAGAATCAGGATTTGAACCCAAATCCCTTGGACTCTAAAGGTTGTGCTTACTACCTGCCTCTTGCTTTTGGCCTTGGCCATGACTCGCCATTGGCATTTGGTGGGTATGACGGGCGCAGTGGCTCTCAGAGTGCCTGCCAGGAGAGGGTGAACCTGAGGCAGCTGCTGTCCCCCAGTCTGAGCTCCAAAACGAGACTCGTGGAACAGGCTGGAACTGGGTGTGATGAGTGGAGAGTGACTGAGCTATGGGGTCATTTTTTACACAGCACTGTTCGTTACACAGCTGGCTGATGAGCACGAGCCTAGCATCCCTCCCTGGGAAAAGATAACCAAGATAATAGAGCTATTAAGTCAGTAAGTATTTAGTAATTATTCTGTGAACCATCATGCTCAATTTTGGGAAATACAGTGGCTTCCTCAGTTTTGTTTGCCAATTCATCCTTCTCTACCCCACTCTTATTTTATTTTTAAAAAGACTTTCTTTATTTTTAGAGAGAGGGGAAGGGAAGGAGAAAGAGAGGGAGAGAAACATCAATGTGTGGTTGCCTTTTGTGCACACGCTACTGGGGACTTGGTCCTCAACCCAGGCATGTGCCTTGACTGGGAATTGAACTGGCAACCCTTTGGTTCACAGACCCACACTCAATCCACTGAGCTACACCAGCCAGGGCTCTGTCCCACCTTTAATTTTTTTAAAGATTTTATTTATTTATTTTTAGAGAGGGAAGGGAAGGAGAAAGAGAGAGAGAGAGAGAGAGAGAGAGAGAAACATCAGTGTGTGGTTGCTGGGGGTCATGGCCTGCAACCCAGGCATGTACCCTGACTGGGAATCGAACCTACAACACTTTGGCTCGCAGCCCGCGCTCAATCCACTGAGCTATGCCAGCCAGGGCTTTTGCCCCACTTTTAAATGTTGACATGAAGGCTTTGTTCTAGACCATCTCTTTTCTCTGTATTCATTCTCTACAGGACCTCTCTCTGTCCACAGCTTTAATTCCACCCATGTCTGTGGCTTTCTCTTCCAGTCTGAGCTCTAGACTGGCAGAGCTAACCAAGTTTCAACTGCCTCCTTCACTGTACCCCTCACAATCTACTGACCCTTGCGGTTTAACATTTCCACAACTAACTTAATGTGCTTTCTCCCCACATCTAGGGGCCCCCTTTTGGTAGCCACAGAGGATGTCGTGTCCCCGTTGGTGCCGTCAGAGCCACTCACACGGCTCCTTGGGAGGGCTTAGCAAGATTGTTGGTAATTAAATCAGCTAGGCAACCGCCTGTGTCCCTCCTGAGAACACAGACTCCTTGAGAGCGTCCGTAGATCCACAGGGGATTGATTATGTGCATTCTCCTACAGAATGAGGTCTTGACTTGCCCACAGCTTTCGAAGCTTTCTGAAGCCTGGTCTCATTTTACTGTGTAAGCCCCCTTTCTCTGCGCAGGCACCTAACACCCTTCACCCATGGCTGCTCTTTTCCAGGAAGGGAAAGACACGCATGTGCATCAAGGACGTCACCTGCTCCCCTGAAAGCACACAGAGGTGCCAGTGTCCCGGGGCCTCGCCTGCCAGCTCTGGGAGGGGCGCTCTCAGAGTCTGTCACCTTCAGTGACAGGACACTTCGCTGCCTCTTTATCGTGCTGTCCCCCTGCTTTCCCCACCCCTTTCTCCTGAGGCATGTCCTCCCACTTTCCAAACTCTCCCTGTGCAACAAAGAAGGAGGAACAGGAAACGGAGCTACGGCAGTGAACTTGGATCCTGGAGGGCTGAAGCTGCCGAAGCAAAGGCTGGCTCTGTGTCCCAAGCCCCTGGGTCAGAGTTCACGTCAGCCCCGGGAGGGATTACGACTTTTTTTTTAATGTTAATGTACTTCAGCAGACTCTAACCTTCTTATCCATTTCTGCAAATGCTTCCATTTTACTTCTTTCCCGAGGGGCCCATTTAAATCTTGGCTTTGCCATTAGGTATGTTTGGATCTGAAACAGCTCTCGGATAAAGTGAACAGTTCAAGTTAACATTTCTTTTGTTTCCAGATTTCATGCTTATTTTTTTCTGGTTAAGTCCCCAGTCCAAGGTCCGAATTTCAGACGGCACATCCGAGCTGCCCTCCCAGACCGGCGAGCTCGCTCCTGTTTGTCTTGGCTTGGGCTGCCTGGCCCGACAGGCGCGCGGGGCGAGCCGCCCAACCAGGGCGACGGCCCTGAGCTCTCGCCACAGCCTCCCCGGGGAAGCTGGGCACCTCCCTGGGGACCTCGCTCACTCTTTGCTGACCCTGTGCCCGTCCTACTTTGTGCCTCTGTGGTCCTTGATGTTGGCCTGTGCTCTTCCTTGCAACTAGGAGAGCGGTGGCAGCTGGTGGAGGTTCCTGAGCAGATGGAGAGGTGGCCTGGGGAGTGGACATGTCCCCGACAGTGTCTCTGAGCAGATGTCATACTGCAGGCAGGGTCTGGCTCACTGAACGGGCCATTTTACGTTCCCGCCGGTACAGTCGCACACACAAAGGCCATCCCCGACCCACACACCTGACTGATGAGAGCTGTGCGTTGGTTCTGCCTTCTACCCCACACAGAGTCTTCGCTGACATGTGCACGCCTACCCAGAACCCTCCTGTGAGGTTGCTAAGGAGTCCCCGCACCCTACAAGGCCCCTCCTTTCCCTTTTGAGTGAAAACTACTCTCAACCTCTCAGCAACAGGGGTCCAATCTCCGCCCCAGGACAATGTTCTCAGCCAGGCGCCATGGGCTCCAGCCTGGGAGGGGCTCAATGCTCGGGGAAAACTGGGGAGCCCTTGGTCAGGGCTTCCAGCAGCTCCCAGGTGCTCAGGGCAACTGGGGTGACCACGTTTGGGCTGGGACTGTGACACCGTTTTAACTGCACTTTGGATTTTGTGGGCTGGTATGGATGGAACCTAGCCACCAGTAGTGAGGCCTTCCTTTTCTGTGAGAAAGTGTGCTGCGTGTGCCATTCAGCGGATGTGCACCCAGAGCCCTGGGGTGTGTGGGAGGCAGTACGGGGACTGTGATGTCGTGGGTCTGGGTCAGGCCAAGTTCAGGCTCAACCCCGATCACCGACTGGCTGCCCGGCTCAGCACAGGCTGCAAAGCTGAGCCCCAGTCCCCTCGCCTGGAAACGGAAGACAACAGGAAAAGTCTTGGATTGTCATGAGGATCGAAGAACATGGATGTGAAGCTCATGGGACGAGGTCTCCCACATCGCTCTCAAAAAACCTTGCCCATCCTCTCAATAACTTGTTCCTAAGTCAAATATCACTCGTCTGTTTGCAGAAAATCTTCGGCAGAACTTCTTGGAAGAACGTGGCCCTAAAATAGAGGCCTGGCGACCTGAGGCAGCTTCGGACCCCTGTCAGGGCACGTGGGACCACGTCGCCCAGAGCTGCGCTGGGCCTTGCTTTTCTGATGCGTGCGATGAGCAGTTGGCCTGGAGTCCTTGGTTTTCAAGCATGCCCTGACCACCCTGAGGGGAAGAAGGGAGGGACGGCTCTGGCTCCCCTTCCCAGGCCTGCAGAAGAATCTGTGTCTTCATCAGGGTCTCCATAAGCTTGCCCTTGAAACAAAGTTTTGTATTTACAAGGGACAGTTAAAGACCTTAAGACTAGGAGACGGCTGAGATGATTCCTGCTCTGACCTTCTGGAACGGAGGTGCTGCAGCCTAGCATACAACAGGCTGGCCCTCCACTCTGCTCCACGTCACCCTGTGTAGAAACTGACTCCCAGGAGTGAGATGGATTCTGGGAGAACAGCACCAGGGCCCAGCTTTGCAGCCGAGTCTGCTGCACCACACTGATTGTGAAAAGGGCATGTTGACTTGTCGCAAAGGGCCATATGGTTGATTACTTCTAATAACATGAGCTCACAGTGAATAGTCAATCTGTGTGTGTCTCTGCTGTCCCAGAAAAGACAGCCGAAATTGACTGAGGGCTGCAAGTCTTGGAAACTGCGTGGTGGATGCAGTAATTGAATTCAGCTGTCACTCATCTCGAGCCAAACTCGGCCAGCAGGGTCGTGTGTGTGATGGGGCGTGCTTCCAGGCTGCATCCACAGGTAATGGGGTTAGACTGGGTGTGGGGTCAGCGTGGGCTCCTCCGCAGGGGCAGCCAGATGGTCTGTGACAGCTGTGCCCGAATCTCTAAGTCCTCGCCCTATTCCTTTTATCCCCTCCCCTGCCCCACCCCCCCATAAGGGACAGTGCGGGTGGAGAAGGCGCGTGAGGGTGGTGGCGAGGGGGCTGCAGGGCTGCGGCTCCCAGAAGCAGGCTGCTTTGTGACTTGTGACACGATGGCTCCACTCGCCACCTTCCTCCTGAGCCAAGTCCACCCTCTGCCTTGGTTACCCCAAAGCCTGGGAGCTGCTGCTATCCAGGACAGCAGCCACAAGCCCTACATGGCCGCTGAGCACTTTAAATGTGGCAAATCCAAACCGAGATGCACTGCTATGCAGAACACACACTGGATTTCAAAGACTTAATACAAAAAATGTAAAAATCTGATTAATAGTTGTTATGCTGGCTATATGCTGAAATGGTAATGTTTCTGATATACTGGGTAGCATAAAACACATTACTGAAATTAATTTGCCTGCTTCTTTTTAGTTTCCTGTGACTCCTAGGAAATGTCTGATGGCATGTGTGGCTCACAGGAAAATTCTGGTGGACGGTGCTGGTCTGGAAGGGAGCAAATTTTTGCCCTGGCCAGGTAGCTCAGTTGGTTAGAGCTTTGTCCCCACATGCCAAGGTTACAGGTTCAATCCCCAGTCAGGGCACATACAAGAATCAACCAATGAGTGCATAACTAACTGGAACAACAAATTGATGTTTCTCTCTCTCTGTCTCTTCCCCTTCCTCTTTAAAATCAATTGAAAGAAAAAATCAGCCCTGGCTGGCTTAGCTCAGTGCATTGAGTGTGGGCTGCGAACCAAAGTGTCGCAGGTTCGATTCCCAGTCAGGGCACATGCCTGGGTTGCAGGCTATGACTCCCAGCAACTGCACATTGATGTTTCTCTCTCTCTCTCTCCCTCCCTCCCTTCTCTCTCTAAAAATAAAATAACTAAAATCTTTGAAAAAAAGAATCAGATTTGTAAAGAGTACTAAATGGACCGTTTCAGTGGATTTGGCAAATGTTTGCCGAGGGCAGTGATATGCCTGGCGCCGTTAGGCAAAGTGGGGGTGTCAGCTTGTCTCACCCACAGCTGACTGACCTGAGCCACGGGTCAGAGGAGCAGACCCCCCTGTTGGAAGGGTTTGGGGAGCAGAGTCCATGGGTACGATGACATCTTATAGCCCTGACATCTCCCTAAGACTGTCCACTCTGGGACTGTGCCCTCAAGATGTCACCATGAAGGGAACCCCATGGGTGCCCACAAAAAGTCACGGGCATGTCACGGGAGTGCATGGGCCAAGGCAGTGGTGGGGGGGTGAGCTCTGACTATAAGTCCTGAGAGCGCCCCGACCGCCTTCGTCCTCCACCGAGCACCCTCATGACTCCTGTGTGGGGACCCTCATGCCCGGGCAGCTCTAAGAGAGCGGGGACCTGTCTGTCCTCTGAGTCCTCTGCTCCCTGGGGAGAGCACCGTCACTACCTGTTGAGGGACAGAGCATCGGACAGAGGAGGAGAGAGGGCAGGGAGGAGGGAAAGCAATTGTCACAGTCCTGCAGGAAAGCCACGGCCACCTCTGGACTCGAGAAGTGACCAGGACTGACCAGTCCTGGTTCTGGTTCCCTCAGCAGGTGAGGACACGTGGTGGGGGTGGGCCTTCCTCTTCCCCTCCTTCTCTCCTTCCTTCCCATCTTCCTCTCCTCCCGCCCCCCTCCCTGTCCCCGCCCCCCTCTCAGATGCCCAGGACTAATCCTGGAAACGGAGCAGAGCTGCTAGAAACACAAAAGCTGAAGATAAACCCCAAAGCTTCCTTTGTTTCTTCTTAATCTGCTCAGGCTCCCAGCAGCTCGCCCCTAATTGAGTTAGTTTGTTAAACTGTTATTGAATCACAAGTGGCAGGTGGGATGGGGGGCAGAGGGCAGGGGAAGGGTCTGTGGGAACACCCGGCTCAGACGCCTTCGATGCCCTTTCATTAGAGTTTCAGCTGAGGTTTTTCAAACTGTTGGCCGTAAACCATTAGGGGATTGGGGAATCACTTTAGTGGATTTAAGCCAGTATGTTTTAGACATGGGGCGGGCGGGGAGAACAGAACAGAAAAAGAGCGGAAGCGTTGCTCGTGGTAAAAGGAGGTACTGCTTTGTGAAGCTCTGTTTCGATGTGTGTGCTTGCGCACACACGTGTGTCTCTGCGTGTGCGTCCCTGGCGCTGTGGGTCTGAGCCGAGGAGTTAGAAAGCTGCTCTTGGCCATGTCTGATGCTTCTAGAATTAGAGCCCCTGGTGCATCCGCACCAGGAGACATGATGACTTACAGAGAGTGGAGCAGCCCCCAGCCAAGCAGACCTCCACGAGAGGGCCCGGACAGGATTCTCCTGGAGGGGACAGAGCAGAGGACTGGGGAGTGGGATCAAGGCTGTGTGATAGGAAAGGCAGTGGGAGGTGGGGCATGGGAGGGGAGGGAGGGCTGCGGGGAGGCGGGGTTGGTGGAGCAGCCTGCTGCGTGTCTAACCCAAGTGTGAGCACCGTGGACGACTCGAGTGGGCACTTGGCTCCATCCCGCACGAGCGAGGGTCTCCGTTGCACCATAAATCCACGAGGGATGGGGGGCCTGGGGGACAGTGGCCAACGGGGACAGGCCGTGCGGGGGGGAGTCTCGGAGCACACCAGAGCACACTCCCCGTGGGCAGCTTTCCCTCAGCCCAGACGGGCTCGGCAGGTGACCCCTTTCTGTTCAATTGTTCAGGAACCCATCGTGTTCACTTGCCGTTCCTCAAAGAGCCTATTAGTCAAATAGGGCGCATTTGGGATTCAAATCACCCCATTGATGCTCTTTCTGAAGCGACTTTTACCACTGATTTTCTTTTCCTTTGGGTTCCCTTTCCATGGCATCCCCATTAAAGTCGAAGTAGATCAGAAGGCGGGGGACATGCGGAGACACAAAGGGAACAATGCAGGAAGTCCCGGCTGAACCGACAGCCCCGTGCCCCGTGCGGGGAAGCAGCTCTTCCCGGGACAACAAAGCCCCAGCCGTCCCTGGGGCGCTCCAGGGGCGACCTGGCGGGCTCCAGCCTTGCTCAGGTTACCAGGGATTGTCTGAGCCTGGCCATTCCTTCACACCCCTGCAGAGAACCCTCCCAGGCTCAGGGGGACATAGAACTTTATCTCCCCGAGGGGCTTTGAAGTTTGAAAATAAAAGCCAGCCCAGGCTTCCCGAGCTGGGTGGAGACGGAGCAGGAGCAGACCGGCCTGTTTCTGTACAAATAAACACGTTCCTAACAGGCTAACGAGCTAATGGCCGTTTCAGATGGTCGTAACCTCTTCCTCTGAGGCTGGCCCAGGTGAAGGGTCATTTGCTTTGGGCTCGCATACTCACATCAAAGGAGACATTGTAAAAATCATCTTTCTTAAGGAGAAGGGAAACCCCATTATGTGCAGATGGAGGGGCAGGGGGGGAATACCCCAGTGACTCTCTCTCTGCTGTTCTGGGCTTAGGAAAACAAAGAAACAGCGATTCTGGAGAAATTATTTGCCCATCATTACTCACAATGGCAGGAAATTATTCATAGAAAGAAAAAGCCCAACGCTATTTCTGTCTGCAAGTCCCGCGGGACAAGCCAGGGAAAGGGGTGGCCAGAGGAGCGGTGAGCAGTCAGCGCGTGGAACTCGGTTCGTTTTCATTTCTTTCAACGTTTATTCATTGATTGTACAGAGAGACGGAGAGTAAACCATGGATTTGTTGTTCCGCCCATCCATGCATTCATTGGTCGATTCCTGCCTGTGCCCTGACCACGGATCGAACCCACAACCTTGGCGCATCGGGAAGGCGCTCCAACCAACCGCGCTAACTGGCCAGCGTTTGGTTTGTGCTCTGTGCTTCCCTTCGGTGCGGACGCAGTCTCAGGGTTTCTTCTTGTGGTGCCTCAGTGAGTCTCAGCAGGATGAAGCGAGCCTGAGATGGATGGTCCTCGGCCCTGGGGTGTCCCTCTTTGCCCAGCCCTGCGTGCATCACGCACACATAGACGCCGGCAGTGGCTCTTAGCTCCAGGGCTTTCATCCTGGGACTTTTCTTGGCCTTTCCCACACAGGGCACGAAGGAGGGAAAACCCAAGGGAGCCGAACCTGTGCACGGCCTGGTTACCGAGTGTCACGAGAGGCGCGTGAACCCGGGGTTTCCCAGCAGGAACACCGGGAGCATCGGGCTGCACCTTCCAACATCCATGGCTCTTTCTAGCCTCTCAGAGCAGCAGGATTTGGTCTGGAAATAAAAAGAGGATGAGAGGCACTTGCAGCCCACACGTGTCTAAGGAAGGGGCGAGTGCAGGATAGTGGGTGCCGGCACAGTGAAGGCTGGGCTAGGGAGGGCAGGGCGAGGAGGGGCAGCGGGAGAAGTCAGAGGACCCTGGGGTCCTGTCCTGGGGGCCTGCAGGGCACTGCTCCCAGGGGGTCATCAGAGCTGCCTAGAGGGTCGTTTGGTCTGGACGCAGGAGCAGACAGGGAGAACCAGACAGAAAGCATTCTCCTCCCCAAGGACCAGGGAGTGGGGAGGTGGTCATGGACAGGGGTGAGTGAGCAGCATCTGAAGCCCCCGCCCCCCACACAGGCAGAGCAGGGCCTGCTCAGGGAGCTCTGAGATCCGGGCCGACCTGCACCAGCAGAAGCCGGACCTCCAGCGTGTGCTTTGGTGTCCTGTGCTTCGTGCTCTGAGGACCCTTGTGTTCAAGAGACTTCTGACCGCGTCACCTCAACCAGTATTCAGTTCTCACAGTGAGGTAGGGGCCGGTTCTGCCTTCACTTTACAGGGGAGAAATGGAGCCCGGAGAGGTGGGTGCTTGCCTGGGGGCAAACAGAGAGCCACAGGAGTGGGTTCTGGCTCTCCAGGGCCCATGCTCCCTAATCACATCCTGAGTCTGCAGCGACCAGGTCCTAGAGATACGATGGCGACAGGCCTCACCTGCCTGGGTTGTTAATGGGCCCGAGCTGATTCTAGAAGGTGAATCAAAAGGCAACTAGGTCTATTCCAAGGATACTGTCTCTGGACGGGAATGTCACTTGACTGGTTGCTTTATTCATACATGCTGGGGTTTTTAAACTTCTGTGTAAGTCTCTCGCCATGTTCATCTAAAGGAGTCCACAGGGCTGGGGACCAGGGGAACACTGAGCAATCTGTGGTTTCTTCAAGGGCCGAGGCGTCACCTCCGTGTTCTGTCTGCTGTTTTCCCCAAACGTGGCCCACATACCAGGCCCAGCCATGGCCCAGGCCCGCATCCCAGCAGCTGCCCTGCACCTGATGGTCCCTGGCGTCACCAGGCCATGATGGCAGTTGTGGGCCCAGCACGCACACTCCGGCCTTTGGAGAGAGAGACACTGGGAGTTTTGTGTTGTCCTCATGCTCCCGGGGGACCTGTGTTCGTGTCCTTGTGGCCCAGGGTCACTGGGTACCTGTACCTGCGGCTGTCTTAGCGCTGCAAGGATGTCAGCTCCCTCCTTTGCTGAAGACCCCCGGCTCACCTGGCCATCTCCACGTGAGGGAGGCTGTGGCCGACGGACAGCTGGGCTCCCTGGGATGCTCTACAGAGCGGACAGCGGGAAATGGTCTTAAGACGGCCCGAAATTCTGCCCAAGGCCGCAGGGAACCCTTCCCTCTGCTCTGTGCCTGCCCTCATTCTGTTATTCCTGCTGTCACCACCCCCATGGGTGAGGAAAGCGAGGCTCCCGAGGGCCCGGGAATCAGTCCCGGTGCGTTAGTTTGGAAGTGCGGACTGCAAGCGCAGAGTTACGTCTTTTACTGGGGGAGCCAGGGCTGTACTACGGCCATAAGCACCTCTTGCGTGGATGGGTGACCTCACCCTGGCGCCACCCAGCAGCCGCCCTCCCTGCGGGTCCCTGGCCTCTCCCTGGACCAGCTCACCATGTTGGTGATGACTTCTGTGACCCCAGCACTTCCTTCCCCCACAGAGGGGCTTTGTAGGCGGTGCTGCTGTTTGGATAAGTCGGAGGCGAGTCACAGTAAGATTAGGCGTCTCTCTGATGTGCAGAGAGCAGCCCGTTGTGGGCTCTGGCTGCACCCCCTGCACCCACGGGGACCCCACAGAGTCTCAGCACTGCTTGTCTGCAAGGAAAGGGCGCCTGTCGGGCGATGACATGTGCTCTTGTTCCCATCACTGGTATCTCTGGCCTGGGGAGCCGGGAAGAAAATAATGATTAACTTTCCTTTCTCTGGTTGCTTTGGCAAAGATGCCTTAAATTTCCCTTTTGTTCTGCTTGAGCGAATTATATCAGAAGGGAAGATTTCATCAGCACGGATGGATCAAGTCCTGTTTCCAGGCGCTCCAAGCCGCCCCCGTGGCCCCGCCTCTGCCCCCTCCCAGCTCACCAGCCCCAGGCTGGCTCCAGGCGCCCCTCCTGGCACGGGGGCCGGACAGCAGCGACAACACATGCTTTGTTTTGGGAACCTGGGGAGGCCGTTGGCTACAAAAAAGTTCCTCTACTGACCAGGCCTGTCCTTGACATCTGGCGTCTCTCCCAGGACCCCACTTTCCCCGAGTCCAACCAAATTTTGAATTAATGAAATTATGGTCCTTTGAAGTCACTTGTCAATCCTCTTCTCCCAGGCTTAGATTCCATTTGCCACTCAGCGTGTCTGGATGGCTCCAAGGCTTTTGTTAAGATCCCTGGTGGACCTCCATGTTGGTGTTTGCCCTGGAGAACGTGACTCTGCTGGGACCTGCTGTCCCGGCGGAGGGTGATAAGACGTTTGCACTTCCTGAGAGGTTACCCTGTGTCCTGCACTGCCCTGGACCTTTTATGTTCATTTTTGTTAATATTCACAATAAACCAAAAGGTAAATAGCAAGAGTCTCATTTTTTTTTTTTTAATAAGGAGATCAGGATTTTACTCGAAGTTACTCAGAATGTGGCAGAAGCTGGAATGGAACCCATAACCCTCTGATGCAAAAGCTGTGCCCCTCTAACGACTGGGTGCATATTTACAACCGCATGAAGACAACAATTTCTGATGGCAGCTTCTGCCAATATCACAATGACACGTGAAATCAGGCCTCCCATACATCAACTCAGTATGTATTTCTTGCTTCTCAAGGGAGTCATATGGCAAAAGCTGGGCGGTGGATACACAAATGCTTTTTCATGCTAAACGGTTCTGTTCCCAACGCTCAAGTATGTTATACAATCAACCCCACCCTGACTCAAATATTGGGATTGTCACAGGGCCCAGAATCAGAAACACATGGAATTTAAATCTTTCATGGCCCCTCCCACACCTTTGCCCTTCCTGGGACTTCCCCTTTAGAAAGCTGGAAGTCACATTCCCACCCAGGGCTCCGCCCCTGGTTGGAGTCCACCATTATTTGGATTATTTTCCATTCCGCGGTCTTAGGAGTCAAGGTCAGTGCCGAGGCAAATACACACCCACAGAAGGAAAACAACCCCAAATGTGACCCAGATACTCTTGGATCTATTTACCAATTTTAAAAATCCAAGGGTCAGAGCCACGTGTTAAATGACACCATCAGGATCACCAGCAAATCCAGACGGAGGGGTCACGGTGCAGAACAAATGACCCGATTTCTTCTGCAAGGGCAACGCACAAAGAAAGTAAAAGCAGACAGGAGGGTGGGAGGGTGGCGCGTCCGGGTTAAAAATGCTTCGGAGATGTATCCACCAATCTCAGCGAACGGATCTTTTCTTTTTCACTCCCGAGTCAAATGAAGTACATAAAAAATAAGAAGACACTTGGGGAAATGCGAACACTGGGTATATGATGGGATCAAGGATTTCCATTCATTTTTTAAAGGTGTGATGCTAATGCTGTTATGAGGATATAGTTTTAAAAACAATCTTTATCATATAGGTAAAGTCTGTCCAGAAAGTATCCAGCCACATGCTATGAAAAACAGAGATGTTTATTGAAGAAGGTATAAGAAACATTGTACATAGGATGATGACCCCCCAGTCCCCTTCAAAGGAGGCACCTTGGGACCTCACACAGTTCTCCAACTGCCGTCAGCTGCCCCGTCGTATTTTCCTGAATCTCATCGATGGTCTGAAATGTCTTCCCTTTCAAAGGTGATTTTAGTTTTGGGAGTAGCCAGCAGTTGAAGGGCACTAAATCTGGGCTGTTGGGGTGGCTGGGTCGCCCTGGTCATGGGTCTTTGTTGGTTGCAGCCCGTACACGTTCAACATTCTCAGGCGTCCCGTGTGTTGCAGGCCTTTTAGAATGTGGATCACTTTCAACAGATCCTTGACCATCTTTGAAGTGTTTGTGCCACACTTTTATTTGCACTGCACTCATTGCATCATCTCCAAAAGCCTTCTGAATCACCCGAATTGTTTTTATGGAGGAATGCTCAAGCTTAACGTAAAATTTGACGCAGATTTATTGCTCTACTCGCTCATTTTCAATACGACAGCCACTCGGTACACAAGCTCACTCGGTGGCGTTTGCCACCCCCACTGACTGGTACAGTGAAGTCGTCGTTGTTCACACATGCGTATTCCAGTCCACTCTCCTTGGCTGTCAAGTTACACTGATGTTGTGCAAGCTGTTCTCATTATATTAACAATGGCTGGACTTTTTCTGGCCATTGTTAATACATGGACTTGTTCATACACATGAATATCTGGCATTTGCTTCAAAATGAGGTGGATTCAGCCCTGGCCAGTGTGGCTCAGTTGGGTGTAGCATCCTTTTTGTAACTGAAAGGTTGAGGGTTCGATCCTCGGTCAAGGCACACACCTAGGTTGCAGGTTCAATCCCGGGTCCTGGCACATACTGGAGGCAACCAATTGATGCTTCTTTCTCACATGGATGTTTCTCTCTCTCCCTTCATGTCTCCTTTCCTCTCTCTTTAAAAAGCAATGAAAAAATGTCCAGGGTGAGGATAAAAAATTAAAATTGATATGAGTTCAAATTGATGTGTATTCAAATTGATATGCTGTAGCTGGTGTATAGTTTTTAAGCCAGGATATATTAAGCTATCAAACATTGTAATTTTGTATATGTTTTTATAGTAAGGCCTTAAAAGACAAAAAACAAGGGCAGACCTCTCTGTACTCCATTTCTGATGGGTGACCCGAGAAGAGGGTGGAGAACTTTCACTTTGGATGGAGCCCCCCAGGTGGAGCTGCCCCCAACCCAACCGGGAGTTTCTGGGGATGGAGCAGCTGGGCTGGAGCAGCCAGGGCCCACTGAGGACTGACTGCAGGGAGGAAGAGCTGGTACATGTGGAGGCAAAGAAGACAGTAATGGATAGGCCTCACTGGAGCAATGGCAATCCAGGAACAGCATTTGCACAGGCTGAGCATATGTATATACGATTCCTGAATTTTTAAAATTAGCCGTTGCAATGGTCACAACCATCTTCCAAAGGAATTTGGGCAAAATAATTGGGTACTGATGCAGAAACCCAAGAAAAAAAAAGGTGTGAAATGCATGAGAGAGGCCACAGATCGTGAGAAGGAGATGGACCCTGGACGTGCCTGGCTCCGAACCGCCCCCACCCGCAAGCTGGTCTGGGTTCAGGGTGTGATGCGGGGCTGCTTGGTTAGTCAGACCCGCTCTTTGTGAAACAGGCTCAAGAGTGGGGATTGACCAAGAGCCTCGGCAAAGTGCTGCCACCGAGCTAAGGATGTGGGAAATGCCAGCAGGTGCAGAGGGCACTGCTTGTCTGAGTCAGAGGCGCAGGCGCCCGCTCTGGGAGAGGCAGGGTAGGCTGGCTGTGAAGGACAGGGCGGGCCTGCTCACCGGCTCCTCTTGCTGCCTCTGGTCCTAACCCCTGGAGCTGCCCTGCAGGCCCTCAGACTCCCCCAGACTGAGGGGCGGGGAAGGGATAAGAACCCCAGCGGTGAAGCTGGGGGAGGATCGCTTCTCACCATCCAGCCAGCAGGCTGGTGACAGCTCCAGACAAGGGCTGTGGGTCCGACTGTCACACTTAGGGCCAGGCTGGCATCCTAGCTTGTCGGCTGAAGCCCTGTGGCAACTCACCCACGTTTCTCATCTGTGAAGTGGGGGGAAATAACGCCAAGGGGAAAGTTTTTTTTCAGTCTGTGTGAAGACTAAATGAGGTGCTGTATGTGAAACATGTGGCAAGTCCTATCATGTCATTCCCAGAGAAGTTTAGGGACTCTGTGTGGACTTCCGCTTTTCCTGAAAGCCCCTCCCCTTGGCTGTGATGCTTGAGGTGGTTGCTGATATTTCTAGGCAGGGGTTGGGGGGCAGAATGAGCAGGCGCCTGTAGGGTGTAGAGGGCAGAATATGGGCTCCAGTGCCAGGCACAGAGGAGGGAGGACCCCCTCTTTCTCCTCCTCCCAGTCTCCAGCTCTTGGATAAGATTTCTGGAACTCCAGATGTTCCTCTTGCTCCCAAATAGTCCCGATTGCTTAACAAACACACACACAAAAGTTTCTTCTGTAATCCAGTCCTCCATCCTCAACAATGCTATAAAGGAAGACAGTAATACCCACTTGGGAGAGCGGATGTAAAATTCAATGAAACAATATATGTGTAATTCTTGGAAAGCACTCGGCGTATTGCAAATTCCTTTCAAAGAAAGCAAGTTGAGAAAAACGTAAATAAAGGGACCGTTGCTCTCTGCCCTGAAGTGTCAGTATCAGCCATAGCAGCAAAGGCTTTGGAAAGTTGTAAATGACCTATGTGGGGTTAAAGGAACCTCAGCTAAGTGTATTACCAAGGATAAATGGCAAAGCATAATTTTTCATAGAAAATCAAGTTATAAAATGATAAGCAAAAATATGAAATTGTTTCCGTAAAGCTTAAAACCTTGCCCAATACTAGTATTAATGGCTGCATACATATAAAATATACATTTACACTATAAGAATCGTAGGAAGGATCCAGAACTTCAGATAGTTCACCTGGTTTGCAGAGACATGACCACTGAGACCCTTTGATTTCTCATTTCCTTTTAACGCACCATGAAATTGGCATTCTTCACCACACAGCTGGGGAAATACTGACTTCAACACTTCATCTCTGCTGGTGGCATTTATGGGATGGCCCAATGGGCCAAGGAAGGAGATATCCAATTTTTATTTTATTTTATGTATTTACTTTTAGAGCGAGGGGAAGGGAAGGAGAAAGAAAAGGGGAGAAACATCAATGTGTGAGTGATACACGGATCAGTTGCCTCTCGCACGCCCCCTACTGGAGTCCTGTCCCGAAACCCAGGCCTGTGCCCTGACTGGGAATCAAACAAGCGACCTTTTGGTTTGTAGGCCGGCGCTCAGCCCACTGAGCCCCACCAGCCAGGGAGAGATATTTTTAATTAGGTGATCTTTTGCCCTGGCCAAGTGGATGAGTTGGTTGGAGCATTGTCCTGTACACCAAAGGGTTGTGAGTTCGATTCCCGGTCAGGGCACATTCCTAGGTTTGGGGTTTGATTCCTGGTTGGGGCTCCTATGGAAGGCAACTGATCCATGTTTCTCTCATGTTGATGTTTCTCTCCCTCCCTTCCCCTCTCTCTAAAATCAATAAGCATGTCCTCAGGTGGGGATTTATTATATAAATAAATAAACAAACAAATAAATAAACTAGGTGCTCTTTCTGAGCCATCTTCTACCTGATGTGTAAAACCAGGAAGAGGCAAAGGTAAAGAGAATTTTCTTGCGTCCAGGTGGGGGTAGACCCAAGGAGCCTGGCTAGTTTCTCAGCCTTCCCCTTCAGGGGCAGAACAAGTATTGAGGTAGAGTCTTGGCGCTCCTCACAGGTGCGGGGGCTGGAGGGGTGCCCACCAGGAAGCCCCCTCGGGTACAGTGTGCACTGTGGCACCGAGCTGCCCGGGCTAAGTCCCTAGTCAGTGACTTGGGCAAGCTTTTCATGTCTTTGGCCTCAATTTTCTTCCGTGTCAAATGGGGGTGACAGCGGTCACACCTGACCGGGCTGCTCTGAGGGTTCAATGGCGCGGTATCAGTGCAGTGCTTAGAACAGTCCCTGGAACATGGAATGTGTTGGTTCAATAAGATAAAGTAGAACAGAATCCTGCCGTATCCATGCCTGGGCTTTTGTCTCCATCAGCAAGCAGCTCGGACTAACACCCCACGCGTCCCCTCCCAGGATCCCGGCTTTGTCCTTAGATGCCCACAGAATTCTCACAGGTATCCGTGGCCACCGCTGAGAACGGCCAGGACAAACTTGGCCGTCGTGCAGGCACAAACAGGGTTTTCAGCCTCTGACACAGTATTCTCTTACACCCCCCTGCACGGGCCGCTGGAAGTGGGTCAGTTCTATGAATGCCCTCCAGTGTGCCACAAAGCAGGGCGTGCTGGTTGTGTGAAAGTTCAGGCTGCGCCGATGGGAACGAGGCGCCCCGCGCTTTCCCGGGCTCTTCCCGGGTCTGGCCGACAGCTTTCTTGTGTTCATTCGCCGGGTTATCGCACAGACGAGGCGGCTGGCTTACGCAGGCAGTCCTCGCAGGAGGGACGCGGCCTGACGTCATCGGAAGGTGGGGCTGGAGCTCCGTTTTCTCTCTCGGGTTTTCTCAAGTTCCCGAGGGAGGCACCTAATTCAGAGCAACTGAGAAAACCCTAACGATTTTTTTTTTCTCTTTTTCCTGCAAGATAGGAAGGAGTCACGGCTTCTTATTCTCAAGGGAGTTTCCTCTTTAGGCTTAAAGGACAACAGTTTTACAAGTCTTAAAAATTTGTATTTTTCACGTAAGATTAAATTTGGGAAGGTGAATTTTGGTGGATAGAGGTAGGGAGAAGGAGGAGTAGAGTTGTCAAAATGACCTTAAAGAAATGAGGTGTTCAGCCCTGGCTGGTGTAGCTCAGTGGATTGAGTTCCAGCCTGCGAACCATAGGGTTGCTGGTTTGACTCCCAGTCAGGGCACATGCCTGGGATGCGGGCCAGGTCCCCAGTAAGGGGTGCGTGTAACAGGCAACCACACATTGATGTTTCTGTCCTGCTCTTTCTCCTTCCCTTCCCCCATCTCTAAAAAAATCTTTAAAAAAAAAAGAAAAGAAATGAGCACCTACTGGTTTCTGTGTGAGTGCCTCTCACCCACCACAGCGGAGAGCAAGGTTCTGCTAAAGCCTCGGCCCCCAGAGCTCTCTGGTTTGTGAGGGAGACGGGACACAAGAGGAGGGGAGGCCTGCAGTGAAGGCTGGGGATGGTGAGGCCGCCCTGAGTGACCTGTTCAGACACGAAGGAAGTTATTCATTGACATCCCAAAGGTCACAAGGCAAGCAGGAAAGAAGGAAGTTGAGCCCCTTTTTGTAGCCCAGTTTTCTAGCTGAGGGACATTCACTCGATTGGGGTCCCATAGAGAATTCTTAAAGTGCTTGTAGTGTGAAAGTGATAGGGGAATCCAATATATAATATATATATTATATATATAGTTGACATATGGGTATAATATGAATTGTGCATATATATTATATTATATATTATATTATATGCATAATATATAACACAACACATTATATATCTAATATAGAATACATGCATTATATATGTAATTATAACACATAACATAGCATGTGCACATATATTATGTGCAATGTATATCATATAACATATATAGTATATATATCTCACTGATGTAGAAAACCAGCTAATACTGCCCGATATAACATGGTGGCTCCAGTCTCCATGTTTTGCTGATATTTTTAATGAACAGAGCAAGTCCAGTTCGGGCCACAAGGGTTAAAAACATTACAATGAGAACTGCAGAAAAGTGACTGGCAATGAAAAAAAAAGAAGTTTGAACTCAATCTGTAAAATTAAATAAATTTGACTGTCCTAAAACTTTGCTTACCTATTTATTTCACAGAGATGGATTGTTGAGGTAGCTAAGATTTTGTTTTTAAATTGCATTGTTTAACATTCAAAATGTTTCCAAGGAAATATTTTTGTGAAAAATTGGAAAAACATTCTTTGATTTCCTTCAGATCGCATATTTACTAGGGACTGAGTTGAAACAATCACTTAGAGCTTGTTTTGGTTAGTGATTCAACTTCGGAACGAAAGTGTTCCACCGTTCCTCCCTGGGGCGCTGACGTCAGAGGTCGGCCAGCTGCAGGCCAGACCCCGCTCACCACCTGTGTTTGCGCGGCCCGTCCTGCTCACGTGAGGCTGGGGGAAGAGCCAATGTGCTCCCAGGGACCAAAGCGATGGGACAAGGGCCAACCATCAGAAGGTCTAAAGGGACTACATGAAGCCAAAACAGATGGAACTTGAAAACACACCGACATCTGCTTTTGGGTTTGAAGATCTTGCTCACACAGATTTGCTGGACCAAAGGAGCTGGATCACGCAGAAATGCAGGCATGGAAAAGGGCCTCCTGAACCTGTCCCGCAGGCCCACTGCCTGCCTTCTCCCCACGGTGAGTGTCAGGGTGCCTGCTCCAACCCAGGCTGAGGGACGGGACCTTGGGCTTTCCCAGGGTGGCTGAGCGAGAACACACACCAGCCCAGGGCATCCGGCTGTCTCGTCACAGGGTATGTTCTTTCGTCTTGAAAGTGCCTCACTTGTGGAGCAAGAAGCCATGGTGACCTGTCTCCTGAATAAGCAGAGGCGAAAGTGAAGGGTGCCCTTGTCCTCCAGGCCTTCCTTCTGGGTCCCAGCCGCCCTGAGCATGAGCAGTTACCTCTGGGCAGACCGGTCCTCGCTTTTTGGGAAGAAAATGAAAACGTGCTACTTACTACGCTAGCACCAGAGCTTTCTCTGCATGTTTATATGATATTGTTTTAGGGCCTGCAAAACCCCGATGCAAAAAATATTCCTTGTGCTGATGCCTGAGATTTCCTTGAAAGCTCTGGCCACAGCCCCCCAGCATGGTGCTAACAAGCCGGGGGAGGGGGGATCGCTGGCCAATCTGCTGACTCACAGGCTGTGAGGGCTGGTGGGCGAGGGAGCATCCATCAGCTGACAAGCATGGACTCATTTCTCCTGCACCAGGACCTGTGCCAGACCCCAAGATACGTGCGGAAGGATCCACTAGTATGGTTTCTGCCTGAGCGCAGCTAAAGCGCTACTCGGAAGGCCCAGGAAAAGAGCTGCCATCTGACGTGGCGTTGGTGGTGGTGTCTTGTGGGAGGAGGGAAGTCCCTGGAGGGCGTCCCCTACCGGGGTGTGATAAACAGTGGCTGCCGCCAGAGTGGCTCCTTCGGTGTGGCCTGGGGCCCTGGGGCCACAGGCGGTCAATGCATATTTGTTGACTGAAAGACTCCGCAGCCTGTCTTAAATATTTATTACAGAAGCCCACGGAGGGGAGCCCCCAGCATGGCCCCATCAGAAAGCACGGGACAATAAACAGAGATGGATGGTCTGTTCCCAGAGTGACACCATGTTCCATTTGGTGGTCCCCTTCCCAGCTGTGCCTTCATTGAAGTTGCAGGACAGAGTAAGTGGCCTCCAACAGGCCCCGGGCACCAGGGACTGTTGTCTCCTCCTTTTCTCCTGCCCTCCCCCAACCGAGGCAAGATGGACAAAGGAAATCCCCACGTGGGTGTCCGATTATTGGCCTTCGGTTTCCCACTGGCCTGGCAGGGGGCTTAGCTACGGTTTCACAGAGTCAACAGATGTGCTTCTGATGACACGCTCCAGACTTCCGAAGGTTTTGCCTGCAGGGGAACCGCACCGGTGGGAAGAGGGGAGGCGGGGAGGCAATGCAGACCCACCTGTCCCTGTTGTGAGTCAGCCTGCGCCGCCATCCAGGTGTATTTTTACATATAGAATGTAGAAAGTCACAGATCGAAACACATAGCCAGGAAAGAGCGCCGGCTGCTGAAATAGCCTACATGAAATCCCCGAAATGGAGTTCGTGTTCCCCCAGAATTCACACGTCCGAACCCTACCATAGAGACCAACAGTGCAGTACAGACATGTATTTGCCCTGGGAGGGATGGATAAAAAACACATTTGGGCATTGCGTTTTTCAGGTCTGATTTTGCCACCAAATGATTGGTGCTAAGTGGATAAATGGTTGCTTGGCTTGGGGGATTTTAGAAATAGTCATAAGGTATCACAGACTTTGTCTGGTACCCCTGCCTCTTCCACCTCCAGACTTAAACTTTGCAGAGAAAGAAGTTAAGACTCTGGAAGTTAACCCAGCCAAAAGGTTGCTCATCAGTGTGTGTTTGGATTGATTTACGACCAAAAGGGAGAACTGTGGATGAAAAAAGTGACCTCATGGGGTGATCTGATAATAAATTCCTCACTGGGCAGGTCATGGTGAGTAGTCACGCTCCAGGCACATAGCTTTTTAGTGAAAGGTTTATCTCTGCCTCCAGCAAGCCCTGTCTCTTGTTTCTGTGCCTCCAGGTTAACACACTTTGAAATAAGCCATAACCGCCGGCAATCTTGTTAACGATCCTGTCGTCCAAGCCCTGCTTTGCTTTCTCCCACCCTCCACGTAACCTTCCTTCTGTTCCCTTCTTGTTTTCAAACGTATAAAAGAAGCTACAAAACTTTAAAGAGAAAGGACTTGGAGGTTAAGCCGCTCATCGGAAACCAGCCGGGCTCCTTATTAACTTGAGGTCGGTGTCTTTCCCGCTTCGCCCACAGGGCCACCCAGTGTGGTTTGCTCGTCACCAGCTCCTGGCAGGGCGTCACCTTCCCCCGTCTACCCATCAGCCATGGCCCTCCTCCATAGCTTGTTCCCTCCTTGCTGTACTCTGGGCACTTTGCAAACATCAGCTCCTAGGCTCACTTCCCTGGCTCTTCTGACTCTCATAATTTCAGAATTGGAAATGACCTTTTTAAAAAGATTTTATTTATTTATTTTTAGAAAGGGCAGGGAGGGAAAAAGAGAGAGAGAGAAACATCAATGTGCAGTTGCTGGGGGCCGTGGCCTGCAACCCAGGCATGTGCCCTGACTGGGAATCGAACCTGCGATGCTCTGGTTCAAAGCCCATGCTCAATCCACTGAGCTATGCCAGCCAGGCCAGGAAATGATCTTAAAGATACAAGCCGAGCTGTTTCAGGTGAGGCTGGGCTCCTTCCCTCCCCCAAGCAACCAGAGGGAACCAGAGGCAACAGAACTCTGGGGGTTCCCCAAAAGTATGGACAACAGTACAAAATCTGACAACTTCTGGGGTAGTGTGAGCCCTGCAAGACCGCAAAGGAAAAAAGCAAGCCTTGCCAGGTCACAAAAGTGGCTCCTGATGAGATGCCAACCAGTTATTACTCATCTCCCTGCACCGACTCAGAAACTGAGGCCCCAAAGGGACAGGACAAAGCCCAAGCCGACTGCTGTTCCCACACCAGTCCGTGGGCTGGCAGCGGCACTGAACTTGGTGTGTCATGCAGCTATATCTGGCATTTCACGTCTCTCTCCCATATGTTACACGGAAGAGTAAGACACACTGTTTGAAATGCTGCCCAGTTGTTTTTCGGGAGCATGAGGCTTACGTGCGGGAATGCTTAGAAGGGATGGTTTACATAACACAAACCACGCACTCCCCTGCCCACCCTGTGCCCCAAACACTCAGAACAGTGCAGTGACTCTGGAGTTAACCATACATAAAGAAACCCCAAAATATGTTACGCGAGAGATTTTTATTTTTATGCTCTAGAAACTGCCAAGGGGAGCTTGTCCAAAGATTCTGCCTTAAAAAAAATGCCTCTGGTCTAAATCCCCCAATGTGAGAGCTCAGTCCAAAAAGGACAAGTTTTTAGAAAGTTGTGATCCTGTGAGTGTACTGGATTGTAGTGAGAAATAAAATGTTCACAACAGGGGAAAATAGATATCTAAAAGCAGCATGCAATTTTTTTTATCCTCACCTGAGGACATGTTTGCATTGCTTTTAGAGAGAAAGGGAGACAGACAGACAAACATTGACTCCCTTGCCTTCTCATATGTGCCCCGACTGGGGATTAAACCACAGCCCGGAAATGTGCCCTGACCAGGAATCGAACCCGTGACCTTTACAGTCTACATGATGACGTTTCAACCACTGAGTCACACCAGCCAGGGCAAAGTAGTATGTCCTTTTGAGAAGTGTCACCAAAAAACCCTTTGAGTTTTCTAAGAGCCACTCTGTCTCTTCCGTTGCTTTCTTGAGTCCATCATGAAAGTCTCCTTGATCTGTTGAGGACCGCTCCCAGGACTTCAAAGTTTGGGGTTGCTGTGCCGGTCAGCTACTGTCTGAAAGGGCGAGAGGGGCTATAAATCGACCTTCAATAGTCATTCCCCTCTTTCTCTTGATAACAGAGTCTCCTGAGCGTTAGCAGGGCTCAGAGCTGCCCATAGAGAGATTAGATTTCACAGCCTTCCTCACAGTGAGGGCTGGCTGTTTGACGACGTTTGGGCGAAAGGGATGGGAGCCTCGAGAAGATGTACTTTATGCCGAGGTAATAATGCAGGGCAGCTTTGGAGACGTGTCCTTAAAAGCACATGCCTGTGCCTCAACCCCCTCCCACCCCCGCTTCATGGAGTTGAGGACAGCACCCTAGGATCTCATAAAAGGGAACTGGGTCCCTGGATAACCATCTGAAGCAGCGTTACCCACACTTCGGGCTGTAGGTTTTGGGGCACCTTTGTTACAGCCCCTTAGCTTTCTGTGCTAGCTAAGTAAGGAGTTCCGTGTGGGTATGAGAACTGCGGGAGACAGCAAATGGGTCTCCCACTCCCCTCCCCACCCCATCACCTTTACTTCATGACCCATTTTCTACTTGTCCTAGCGAAGCCCTATCCGAGGAGAAGAGCTCAGTTCTCATGGTAAAAGTGCCACAGAAAAAGCATGGGAAGCATTGCTCCAAGGAATGTAACTGGGCTGGAAAAAAGAGCTGGGAGTTGTGGTCTTGAGCAGGGGCCAGAACATTAAGTCAGCTTCGTGTTCGCTCATAAGATCTTGGAAAATTAGCCATTGCAGCCAAGGACCCGAGAAGGCTCTTGATGTTGTGCTTACTGATAAGGGTAATCTCAGCCAATGAGAGCAGTCCTGCCACGGAGCGTGGGGATGGCTCACAGGCGCTCTGCCCTCACATCTGGTTCAGATCATTGTATCTTGTAGTCATCGCCTTCACTCCTGCTCCCTCAGGGCTTTTCTCCGCGGAGCCTGAGCAGATGTGAACTCTGTACCGTGCTGGGGCGGGTAGGAGGGGCTCGGAACTCTTCCATCGCTCATTCATTCATCAACAGCTATTTATAAAGTGCCTACTGTGTGCCAGGTGCTCTGCTCCACAACGCAGTCAGGATCCCCGGCTCTCAAGGCCGTCCCATTTTAGTGGTGGGAGGCATATAGCAAAGAAGTCAGTAAGTGAGCACTAGACAACGTCATTTCAGATGGTGACTAGGGCTGCGAATGCATCACAAAAGGATCATGTGAATGAGTTGGGGACTACTTTAGGAAGAGTGCTCAGTCTCTCTAAGGGGCTGACCTGCAAACTGGGCCATGGGCCGTGGGAGAGAATAGCAAGTGCAGACGTCCTGGGGCTGTGACGATCTTGGTGAGCTCAAGGAAGCTAGGGAAGGTCATGTGGTTAGAAGAGCACAGGGAAGTCAGGGTGGAGGGCAAGGTGCCAAGGTCAGTGCCAGGGAGCAGGGAGCAGGGAGCAGCTGGCACAGGGCCTTGTGAACTCTGACCCAGAGTTTAGATTTTATTTTAAGAGCAACATGAAGCCACTGGAGGATTTTAAACAGGATTGGGGCACGGCCCAATTTGCATATTAAACAGATTACCCAGCTGCTGTGTGAAGAATGTTTTTTAAGAGCATAAATTGTCATAGGAAGCCCCATTAGGAGCGTATTGCAGCCATTCTGGCAAGAGGTAATAACTCTTATTCTCCCCATTTCACGGAGGCCTAGATGAGCTACAATTTATGCAAATGCATGCGACAGAAAAGAATAATGCTGTACTTGTATTTGCATAGTGATTTTAATTCATTTCCTATATCACATCATTTGAACTTCGGAACAACTCTGGCATGAATTAGTATGCCCCTTTCTTGGATGAGGACGCAGGCTGGGAGAAGCTAGTGCCCGACGAGGTCACAGCAGTGTTAAGTGGGAGGAGTCTGCTCTCACTCGGGGCCTGATGGGCGTCAGTGCCGTGCTCATCCCACTCCCCTTTCCTGGACCTGACAGCACTCTGCCTGACGAAAAGCAGTGATCATGGAAACCAAACCAGGTGACCTACCACCCAAAGTCCTAGGGCCAGTTGTCCTGAAAGGCTCCCAAAGGAGGGAGGTCACTCCGATGGCACTCAGCAAGCCTCGCGGGATGCCGAGTTCTGCTTTAGCTGCCGCAAGATGGTTACGGAGCAAAGGAAACGGAAGATATTCCTCCACTCACAGGCTCTTAAAACCCAGCTGGGAAAATTGGACAGACTTCCATAACTAATTTAAGACTACGCAGCAAATTAAGAGTCATAACCAATTACAAAAGCTTTGGGAAGAACCCAGATTCTTTCCTTGCGGCAAATGGGCCTGAATTCCACGAACAAAGGTAGTTTCTTTAAGTGGGCCTCAAGACAGAGAGACAAAGGATTGTACAAGGATACTACGGAAGACTACCTGCCACCCAATTCGATAATCTGGAAGAAATGGACACGTTCCTGGAAATATTATATATAACCTTCCTACACTGAATCTCGAAGAACCGGAAAATCTAAATAGACCGATCAATGGAAACAACCATCAAAAACCTCCGAAAGGTAAACTGGTCACAAAGATAGTCTCTGACCTGTTAGCTGTGTTGGCAGCGTCTTCTGAGTAACGTTCGACTCGAGAAGACCCTCTTCAAAGAGCCTTCTGTTACCTCTTGCTGCATAACACATTGCCCTTAAACTCAGTAGCCCAGGACAATAACCATTTTAATCATCTTCATGAATTCTGCGGTTTAGGAACCTGGACCGGCCAGAGCAGAGTGGCTTGTCCCTGACCCGTCTTGGCTGGGCCAGGGGCCAGAACCCTCTGATGAGCCCACAGGCCTGCTGCTTGCACTGGGTTGACTGAGCCGGGCTCACTGACTGGAGCATCCCCAGGCCATTGCTCCCTGTGGCCTGGGGTCTTCACAGCATGGCAGCCTCAAGGAAGTCCTTCGTCTTAGAGGCAACTCAGAGCTCCAGGAACGCGGGTCCCAGAGAACAAGGTGGAAACTGCCTGGCCTTTCAGGACCTGGCCCCGGAAGTCCTGCAGCCTCACTTCCGCCACAGTCAATTAGGCAAAGCATCGAGAGTCCGCCCACACTCAGAGAGGGGACCAGAGACCCCCTGCCTTTCGACAGGATGAGCATGAGAAATGTTACAGCCACATCATAGAACCCCCAGTCTCCTCCTGTGCTGTGAGCGGCGGATGATCTCGTGTAGTAAGATTAGGAAGTAAGATCTGTGACAATGTGTTGGATTTTTTTCCTTAGAGTTAATAGCTATGCAAAACAAAGATATTATAGCAAATAATCTGCAGCATGGAATTTTGCTGTATTATAATATATATAACCAAGGAAAAACCACCACTACAGTCCCCTGGCTAGGATCCTGTAACAATTTGTTGTGACTGCTGTGTGTATGTGTGTGTGTGTGTGTGTGAGTGATTTCCATCCTTCCAGTGAACATAAATTAATACCCAGGAAGATTTGCATAGGGACATTGCCGGAATGAAGAATACAGAAATGACTACAACTCAGAGGGGTGTTAATGGAGATGTTTTTCTGGAGGTTCCTTTCAGTCAGGTTTGAAAGGGGGCAAGAAAAGTACTTGTTTCGAATGAATGCTGCTAATTATACATGAATCAACTCTTTTTATTAAAGCGAGCCCAGCAGGACTTGCACTTGGAAATACTTAGTGAGAATTAATGGAGTTATTATGTGCTTGAGGTAAGAATAAAAAGAGAGGTCTCTGGACTGCTGGAAAAGAAATAAGGAAAGAACCGGTGTGAGAACCAGGGGAAAAGTGTGATTTTGTCTGCTGGGGCTCTTGGTGGGCGCCCAGTCCACTGTCTACTCCAGTCCCTGGCAGCAGGCACGGCGTGACTTCAGAGTGTGTGACTCGAGGGAGAAAAGGTTTTCTTCTTCCGCAGGAGGGTATAGGGCATGTGTGCTTGCGGCAGAAGAGAAATCTGGACTCCTTTGAACTCTTCCAATTACTTTTTAAAAAGCAATAAAATTTATGGAGGTATATAATCCATGCGCCATAAAACCTATCCATTTAAAAGGTATAATTCAGTGGTTGCCGGTATATTCCCAAAAGTTGTACAATTGTCAGCACCATCTAATTTTAGAGCATTTTTATCACCCTCCAAAAGACACCCCCTACTCACTGGCATGTCTTTCCTCTCCGCAACCCCAACCTCAGCCCTAGGTAACTAGTAAGCTACTTCCGTCTGTCTAGATCTGCCTGTTCTGGACTTTCATATCCATGGACGTGAAGGGATTTGTTGTGATCCGTGGTTTCTTCCACTCAGTAGAGAGTTTTCAAGTTTTATCCACATTATTATGATGAAGAGATGTTGGATTTTTGTCAAGTACTTTTCTACATCTATTGAGGTGATTACAGATCAAAGTTTTTTGTTGTTTATTCTATTAATTTTACATATGACATCGATTTCCTTTCATATGTGAAACCTGCCTCATGTTCTCAGGTTGAGTCCTTTGTATGTGCTGCTGAATTTAGTTTGCTAGCAGTTTGTTAAGGACTGCTGTGTCTACATTCATGAGGAATAAAAACTGTTGTTTCCTTGTCATATATGTGTCTGGTTTGGGTATCAAGACCATGCTGACTTTATAGAATGAACTGGGATGTATTCCCTCCTGTCCTATTTTTGGAAGTTTGTGAAGGATTGTTATTAATTCTTCTCTGTTTGTTATTTTTATTGATTTTAGAAAGAGAGGGGAAGGGAGGGAGAAAGAGAGGGAGAGAAACATCAGTGTGTGGTTGCCTCTCACGTGCCCCCCACTGGGGACCCGGCCTGCAACCCAGGCATGTGCCCTGACTGGGAATTGAACCAGCGACCCTTTGGTTCACAGGCCAGCGCTCAGTCCACTGAGCCACATCAGTCAGGGCTGAAGATAATACTTTATAAAAGTTCAATTCTTTTAACTTATTGAGGCTTGTTTTATGGACTGGCATACAATCAGTTCCACATGTAATTGAGAATATTTGTATCCTGCTATTGTTAGGTGAAGTGTTCTGTAGCTGCATCTGATAGGTCTAGCTAGTTTATACTATTGTTCTAGCCTTTCATGTTTTGGTTGATCTTCTATCTAGTTCTTCTACTACTAAGAGAGGAATATCGATGTCTCCAAATTATTCTTTTTAAATTGCTCTATCTCTCCTCAGTACTGCCAGTTTTTGCTTCATGTATTTTGGGGCTCTGTTATTAGGTGCAGATATACATTCTATAAATAATCATTATGTTTCTGATGAGCGGGCTCTTTTCTCAGGATAAGATATTCTTTTTTGGTCTCTAGTAATAATTTTTACCTTGAAGTCTATTTGCTCTACAGTTAGTATAGCCACTTGGGCTCTCATTTGATGACTGTCTGCACCGTGGGTCTGCTCCATCCTTTACTTTGCATCCAGCTGTGTCTTTTAGCCTAACGTGTGTGTCTTGTAGAAAGCACAGAGTTGCATCTTTTTTTAACCCATTCTTTCAGTCTCATTCTTATTTTTATTTATTTTTTAATCCTCACTTGAGGGTATATTTATTGATTTTAGAGAGAGAAGGCAGAGAGAGATAGAGAGAGGAACATGGATGTGAGAGAAACATCGATTCATTGCCTCCTGCATGGGAATTGAACCCTGACTGGGAATTGAACCCAGAACTTTTGGCATACGAGATGATGCTCCAACCCATTGAATGACCCAGCCAGGGTTCAACCTTTGATTGAATTTTTTTAAAAATTCCTTTTATAGTTTATAATTGCTGATAAGGCAAGGTTTACATGTTATTTATTTTTTGTATGTCATGTATTTGCCCCTCTATTATTCCACCACTAATTTTCTTTGGTGTGTTCAGTGATATTTTTAGATTATTTTAATTCCCATGTATATTCTTTAAGTAGTGGTTTTTGAGTTAGTTTCTTAGCTGTGGTCCTGGGGGTCACGGTCGTCAGCTTAGTTTAGTATCATCTGATTTGGATGGACACTAACTTACTCTCACTGGCACACATAAACTTGGGTCCAGTCCTCTCCTCTCCTTCATTGTCTCCTGTTGGTTGCCACAGGACTTGTAACTTTGTATGCTATAAACCCATCCACTCGGTTTTACAACTATTGCTCCAGGAAGTTGTCCCTTAAATGAAATAGGAGAAGGGAAAAGGTATAAAATGCATTCAGGCTGTCTGTTAGAAGTATCTATCTGGTCGCTTCTGTGTTTTCTCACCGGAGAGGAGCAGAGGCCTCCGTGCCCCCAAGCAGGGACTTCGGAATCGGGAAATGGCTTCTAGTCCCAAGGTTCCCCCCTATTCTGGGAACCTTGCCCCCCTTTCTGGGGTCTTCTGCACTGTTAAATGAACCATGACTTCCATAATCTTTTGCGGCTCCGGAGTTCTGAGAATTTATGACATCTCATGTCCTCGTGGCCCTGGTGCCACGAAGGGCGCCGTCCCCAACCTCTGGCCAGACCTGCCCAGGCCACGCCTCTGGAAAACGACCTCTTCTCCGGTTTCTGGCAGCACACCAATTGTGGACTTCCTGCCATGTGGCCCATAAACCCAGTGTCGAGCCAAATGTGGAACGAGGCCAAGGCCGCCCGCAAGGAAGTGGTGATGGACAGGCACGCCAGCTCCGACTTCCTGCGCGCCTGCAGGCTGAAATGCAGGAAGCCCTGGCTCGTCTCCACCGAGGCTTGGTCTGCATTATATGAGGCCCCAGATCGGCAAGGCCCCTCGAGCCACTGCCACCTCTGCCCCCTGTTTGTGGGGTGCTTGGGCCCTCGGGGGAGGGTCATGTGCGAAGGACACCAGCCAGCCCCCTTCCCCGGGCTGCTGCCCCGCCCCCAGCCCAGCGCTGACATCAAAGGGCTCCCAACGCGGCTCTCTGAGGATGTCCTGGGAGCAGCCAGCGCTGTTCACGCAGAGGCCAGTCCACATTTTACAACTCTAATTGGGTGCTTTTGCAATGGCAGTGAATTGATTAAAAACATACACACTCACAGAAGACAGGGAGCACTAAAGACTTCGCTCACTTTGCAAATGCGGTGTAAGGCTGCAGCGAAGAGTACCCACAGCAACTTCCCAGAGAGATGGCGGGACTTGCTGGGGCTGTGCCGGACCCGGAGGCCTGATGGGGGGCCCTGAACCTCCCCTTCCCTTCTTCATCGGGGGATAAAGAGCCGGCCAGGCTGGAGGCCAGGAAGGCTGCATGTGTGGTGTTCCCGGCCTGAGCATCGCAGGCCAGCAGGTGGCCTGGGCTCAGGCACTCAGATGGAGGAGGAAGGGCAGGCCTTTGTCACTGCAGGTGCCACGTGTAGGTGGGGCCGACCCGGGACTGACTGGCACACTGAGGGGGTCTGGTCCAGATGGGTGGAAGATTCTCGCCGGAGCTGTTCACCTGAGCTGCTTATTCAACACCTGGGATGCCGACAGGCACCTTAGCTCATCCAGAAACCGCACGAGCTTTCTTCCCCCATCACCCCGAGCTCTCCCTTGTCATCCCATCCCAGCGGACGGGCACTTCAGAGGGCCGTGTCTCTCGCACTCTTCTTGAAGTTTCTCAAGGAAGCAAAAGCATAATTATTACTTAAAAATATCATTTCAGTAGATTCAGACCATCAGGAAAAATAAAGAGAGAGAGAGAGAGGCAGCTGGTAATAACAAGTTACATTTAAAATGTCCCGAAAATAGGGGCGACCACATACAAATGACCCGTCACTGCCCGGCTCAGGGGGCAGCAGCCCACAGCCCAGCACCTGGTTTTCTGGAGAAAGTCTCTCTGGCCCCACGGCCGCCCCTCCTCCAGACACCCCTGCCTGACACAGCCAGAGTGCAGGCAGACTGCGAGGCCCGCACAGCCTCTCATACCCCTGCTGGCCCTTCCCAGGGAGTTCGCTGACTCCGGGCCTGGACAGGACGCCGCTGGTCTCTGTGCTCCCTCCACCATGCTTGGCAGTTATCTGCAACCAATTTGGAGGCCTCTGAGGCCACTGTGTCCGTCTGTCTGTCTACTATTGGCCAGTCTAGATTTATCTTTCCATTATCACAGGGCCTGGCACATTTTGGGCCTTTAAGTGAGCCCACATTGGATAATTATCTCTGTCCTGCTTACGTGAGGACGTCTCAGCCGATGTCCCGTTTTTCAGTGGGGTCAGGCGTGGCTGCAAAGGTCAGGTCTGTCCTGAGCTGAGCCCCACGCAGGAAGCCCATAGACACTTCCTTCTCAGTCTGGCGACAGGGGTGTGTCCTGTCTCCGAAAGCTCCTAGCCACGCCCGGCCAGCTGGAAGCTGCCCTCTACCGCACTCACAGCTGAGCCAGGTCGCAGCAACGGGGAGCTGGCCGGTTGACACTCACTGGTCGTGATAAGCCAGGGCGGGAGTGGTGGAGCGCATTAGGCAAGTCTGATACGCATATTTTTGAAGTAAGAGATGGCCATTTTGTTCCATTCACGTGAAAAAGTAACGGAACTCGTGTTTCGGAAACATTTCTAAGCAAGCATCACCCGGGACATGAAACAAAGTGTCCCTGTACTTGGAATGGGTAGCCAGCACCATTGTTGCAAAACAGGCAGCCTGGTCGGGAATGTTTCATGTGCCCCTGATCTCGTGTCCACTCTGAGTTAGCTCCTTCACACGCTCCCCGAGTAACCTGAAGGCCCCGGCCGCCGACCGTAGCTCTGCCCCGGACCAAACGGTCCCAGGTCTAGGCTGGCAGAGTTCACCCAGGGAGGCTGGGTGCAGCCTAGAGTTCAGCCAGTGCGAGAAGGTGTCAGTCACGTGGGCCTCCGGGACCTGTGTGTGCGTGTGCACAGGCGTGTTCCAGCCCAGGTCCCAGTGTGTATATGTGGGGGGAGATGGGTGTTTCTGGAAAGTGGCGGCTGCACGTGAAGTGCTCTCACATTGCCGTCTTCTATACTCTCCTCTAGGAAATGGCACTGGACTCAAGACCAGCTGTGCTCTGAGAGTCACATGGGCAGAGCTGTCTCTGTCTCGGCCACGGGTGGCAGATGCACATGAAGATCACTTCCTGGGGAAGAATGGTTCTCTCTGGGCGAAGGCTCGGGGCAAAGGGACGCATCGGGTGGCTGCTCCGAGGGAGCTCCTGGGGGGTCTCATCTCTACAGCTTAATTAAAGAACGACAGGCAAGCAGGCCAGCCGCAAACGCATGGACCCCGACTAATTACGATACTAGACTCATTAAGTTGCTGGTAGGAGCTATCAGCGTGGCCCCCCATGAAGCCGCCATGGCCAAATTAAGCAGGTCGCCGTTTAGCATTTTCTCCAGAAATCTGATTCCCAGGTTGCTCCCCACACCAGGTAAAGACTCGACTCTGTTGGCCTGAGGTGCACAGCCCGGCTCAGCCAGGGACGGCATTTTGATTGTCAGCCTGGATGGACTCGCGGGTTCTGAACCCGCCGTATTCCGAGCTGCAGGGGCTGGTGGGCACAGTGACACGGGGCTTCCCGCCCCTGAAGATCCATCGGGGAGCTTGCGGAAGAAACACAGACGCCGTTCATCATTTTTCTGCCTCCTTCGAGGGGTCCTTCTACGGATGTAACCATTCCCCTTCCCTTTGTCATAAACACCCATTGTCTGTGTCTCCTAATCGAAACTCTGCCTGGGCTTCTGCCTGCGTCAGTGCTTCCTAGAAGAGCTCTTCTCATTGATCTCAAATACTCGTAAGTGCTACTGCTTCTCACTGTGAAAGGCCTTTCATGTTTAAGTCAACAATGCCCAATAAACGTGGGTGCACTATGCACTGAGTGCGGAGTTCCCCGGAGAGGGAGAGGATGCGTTTGGAGCTGCTCCTCCTGGCCCCTGCGCAGAAGCCCCTCCCCTCCCCTGGCAGGATCCAGGGCTGCCGCACTTCCTCCTCCCCCTCCCCCTCCTCTCCAGGGGCACTCAGCTCCCTGCGCTCACCGGGCACATGGAGCCTGTCTCTCCCACAGGAGCTTGCTGGTTCACTTCAAACCAGTGGCAGCTGCCCAGCCTCTCTTTGCCTTGAGCTTCCGATGCCCCTAAAGCTGCTGCCCGCAAGGCTTCTTGCTTCCAGATCCCTGCGGCCAGGGAGCTATAACAGAGGCTGGGTTTGCTCATCCTCGGGACCTGCAGTGTGTGGGGCGGCCCCTGCCCCCTCCTTCGCTGTGCCTCCGGCTCCGGATCTGCAGCAGCCCATCCCTGCTCCGTGTGTGGGGCGCATCCACCCGCGTCAGAGCCCCGGCCACAGCAGCTAATGCAAAACAGCAGAAGAGGGGGAAAAAGTGGTTTTGACTTGGATTGAAAATGTATTACATCATATTATTGTTACAGCACCAGCGATGTTTTGGTGTTTTGATAACTTTTTGTATATGTTAACCTTAAGCCAAATTCTAGATCTAGAATAAACATCACCGAGTGTGTGCCTCTAGGCACACAGGGTGCCACCCGCCCTTGGTCCAGGGGTGGACATTGGGCAGCCTGTGAGGGTAGCGACCCTGAGCTGGCACCCCCACACCTGTCACACGGGGATAATAACGTCTACACGACAGAGCTGCTTGCAGGAGATTCCGTGGCAGCCACTCAGGGGACAGGTCTCTCCGATAGCTATTCATACTCTTTCTTCTCAAGTTGAGTTTAAAACCCCGACTCAAACACCAACGTCTTCAGGATTCTCTTTATGTCGATCACTGCACAGACTGCTATTTCTTCTCTAGTTAAGTGAGAGAGGGAGAACAGAGGTGGCATGTTTGGGAATAAAACAAAAACAACTTTGTGAGTTTGGAAGGAAGGGACCAAGCCTTGCTGGTGTTCTAATTTGCCTCGAGGACACAAGACAGGTGACCAGTGGGTGTCTCCAGGTGGGTTCGCTGGCCTGGGGCACCCACGTGAGCCACCCACACCTGTCCCACTCCAGAGCAAGTCTTCATGCAACCCCTTCCTGGCCGTGTCGAGCCTCGGCCATGACCTTGTGCCTTTCTCTTGCCTGGAATAGATGTGTTTATGCTGTTTGTGGTTGGTTTTGCCTTGTACCCAGTGCTACCAAACACCAGTGGGCCTTGGGCAGGTTTATTATCTTAACAACGTAGCAATTACGAGAAGCGTGTGTGAAGAGCCATCTTTTTCTGGGGACACAAGTCCGAATAAAGAAAGATGTAGAGATCACTGCCTTTCCCTAAAGTAGCTCAATATTCGGTTGCTAAACAGAGGTCTTGTCCTCTGTTTTAATCTAGGAACATGCACGTGAGCAGTGGGAGAGGGGTGGAGGGTCAGGGTGAGTGGAGGAGGGAGGGAGAGATGGCAGGGGTAGGGAACCTGAGGAGGGGAGCGGCTAGGCACTCACATGCCTGAGTGTGAACTTGCACGACTACATCCTGGTGCCCACTGCACCCTGACTGGACTTCGCTCTGTCCCCAGTGGTCCCCGGAGAATGGGTGAACTTGCTCCAGCCCAGGAGGGAAGTTCCCGCCCCCTGGCCTTGTCCAGCACTCCCCAGCCCCCACCACCGGGCAAGCAGACCCCTCTCCCTCCGGGAAGGAAGGACAGCGCAGCGCAGCACACTCAGATCCCACCTGGCCCCACCTGAGCCCAGGCGGAGGGGACCTGGGAAGGAAAGAGGGTCTCACCCAGGCCCCACTCACCATTTCTGGGTTTACCCAGATTGCCTGGCAGGCAGGATGGCTGGGTGCTGGTTCTTCTTCTTTATGAACAACAGTTGCAATAATAAAATCAGTGTCGTATGATTACCATCGGGTGATAGTACCTGAGTGGGTATAGTGGTCAATGTTCGATGTGCTCACCACACAGCATGCAGTATACGATACAATGCTCACTGCAGCGACCCCTGGGAGCCATACTCTGCAGGGCAGCTCAGTACGCAGAATATAGTGTCATGATATCATGTGATACACATTAAAGTAGTATAATGATACTTGGGGGAAGAGTTTGCTCTGTCCAAACACAGCCCAGACCACAAACAAGGAAGCTCGAGGTATTCCGTGAATTCAGTAGTGAAGACCCACATGCACCCTTTGACCACGTCTTCCCCTCGGCGTGCAAACGTCCTCCTGACGTGGCGTCTCTGCCGAGGGGCCTCGGACTTGCTCTCTGGACTCAGCTCCACCTCCTCGGCCACCTGCTGCACCTGAGCTGGGTGCCTCCTCCTCCAGGCCCAGCCCCAGTGCCCAGCTTGGGGGACCTCCGCTGTTGCATTTGAAATGGCGAATGTTGGTTCACTTGGTGCTCGCCCTGGCTGAACCGGGAGCTCTGGCGTTCTTCCAGCTGCGCCTCCTGGCCCATCAGCTGGCTCAGAAATCCTTGTAGTGAGCTGCGGTCAGTGTCGAAAGAAGAAGAGAGAACAAAGGAAGAGGAACAGAATGGAACCTGTGAGGACGCATCAGACACGGTAATGATCGGCTTGTTTGTAGAAGTTGTGTGTGTGTGTGTGTGTGTGTGTGTGTGTGTGCACTGAATCAGAATAAAATGTGTTTTTTACATTTTACTGTGAATTATGATAAAAAAGTTCAAAATTCCTAAGCTAGAAAGCTGGCATTTTCTTGCCCATTTTGTTTCCTTCGGTGCCCAGAAAGTGTCTGGTCCCAATTAATGCTCATCAAATTAATGCATGAATTAATATTGGGCTGGCCAGAAAAGCCCATAGAATAAAGGCACATCTAAAATCTGTATCAATAACTGTATTAATTTAAGTAGTTTGAGTTTGTCAGCAATCTCCCGTGGGGCATCATGTTAGTTGTTTCCCATTCCTGTCCGGATTGGACCTCCGTCCACTGCCACTGGTCTGTCTGACCGTGGAGCACCGTCCAGCGAGACATCCTCCGCACAGAACTTCACAACCACTTTTGACACGTTCTGTCGGTCACAGCACCTTCTCCCTACGCTGCACGAATATTATGTTGCATGTCACTGTGTTTTTCCCTTTCTTGAAATAGGAAAGCATGACATGCCGAAAATGTTGCGTATTTTCTTCCATCTTCAGTGTTAAAATGAGTATAGAAGATTTCACCAATTTTGATAAGTTATTTTTTAAAAATGCACGCTGATATGACAGTTGTCACAATACAAGCTAACGAAATCATTTCCAATGAAGTTAAAGGCAACTAAGCGCTACTGGAGCCGTCGTGTGGAAAAAAGCAAACGAACTTTTTGGCCAACCCGATGTATGGATAGAGGAGTTAAACTGATGGACAGGCAGAGTGGCTGCCTGTTCTTCTCAACTTGCTTGGTCCTGACAACTTGGTTCCAGGCCCTGTCCCTCCCTCCCCAGAGCCCCGACCCCCCTGCCCCCCCTCCCTGCAGTGCTGCCCAAGTCTGCACACTGTCACTGCCTGCACAAGGGTTGGGGCACGCCCCTGCCCCGCCCCTCGGGCATTTGCAAAGCTGCAGCCTGGCCCCGCTGCGCCCTGCGGGTTCGTGGTATCGGCACCTCTGTGAAGCACTAGCATCTCCCTGCTCCCCTCCGGCACAGGGGAGGGAGGGCACCTGCGTCATCAGTGGCGCACACACCTGAGCTCCACTTCCCTTCCTGTGCCAGTGTCTGAACTTGCTGGGCTCAGGGAAGGCTGCCGCTTTGCTGGGAGACAGTCAAGATCCCACCAAGCTGGTGTTTGAGAGCAATGAGTTGGGAAGGTGACCACTACCTGCAGGTCTCCGGCTCACAACTCCGGGAGCCCTGCAAGCAACTGCATCTCAGAAGTGCTGGGTGAGAACCAGGGGCCTCTCAGCATGGTGCTCTGCCCCTTCCTGAAAGACTCCGCAAGCTTTCCTCTGAAGAAAACGCTTCCAGTCTGATTGGCTCCATTTGTCACACAGTGTTCTCTCTGCGTGCCTTTGGGAACGGAGCTGGTGTTGAACACTTGGCCTGAGATGAGGCGCTGGGCGGGCTCCCTGCTGACCTGCTGCATCAGCAAACTCACGCAGAGCAACGTGACGGAGGCCAAGCGCCCTGGAAGACACCGGCCTCCCTCCGGCCAGGACCTCTTTCCCCAGGGCTCCTCTGAGAGCTTCTCTCTCTCAAGAGAGGGGCAGGGTACACTGTGACTTGAGAGCTACTGAGAACGAGAGGAAAGAAGCTCGGGGAACACAGATCGGCTGACTGTGGGAAGCAGAGAGCAAGGCCGGCCAGTGGGTTCTCCTCGGGACCACCGACATTTCTCTTGCTCCCCTGCGGGCAGGGGTGGAGCTGCATCTGTTTTCTTGTCCTCTACTTGGCATCTAAGCTGTGTCCAGTCTGGTGCACCTTGGCATTCAGCTGGGGCATAATAAATGGCTGCTAATTGAATGGGTGAGTATCATTAGAAAGCAAAACTTCTAAGTGCTCTGTTTATTCCTGAAAGCAGGATAAATTTCTCTCCTGAAGTAAAGTGTATTAAGCTATAAATTGAAAACAAAGGCAAAGCGACATGTTCCAGTGGTCTAATTGATTGGAAGCGTGCTGAGGCTAGGGATTCTGGCTTTCATTTCCAAATTCCCAGTGCTTATACCAGGCCCGGCACATAGAGTGCGTGATGACATTGAATGAAGGAAACACTTTAGTTTCCAGAGTGGACGAAAACATGCTGCCTCCAACTCCCACTCCTACCTACCCTGCTCTCCCAGCATGCTCCACACCGCCCCCCCCCCACTCAGTCTGATCTGAGACCAGAAATTCCATAATCAGAAATACTTTCTTTTACATGGAGGTCCTGACCCTTAAAAAAAACACCTTTGTGGGCCCTAGCTGGGTAGCTCAGTTGGTCAGAGAGTCATCCCGATTGATTCCTGGTCAGGACGCCTACAAGAAGCAACCAGTCACCCTGACTGGTGTGGCTCTGTTGTTTGGGTGTCATCCTGTAAAGTGAAAGGTTGAGGGTTCTATTCCCAGTCAGGGCTTGTGCTTGGGTTGCAGATCCGGTGCCTGGTCCATCGAGCCACGTGAAAGGGGCAACCGATGGATGTTTCTCTCTTACATCGATGTTTCCCTCCCTCTCTTTCCCTCTCTCCCCCTCTAAGCATGTCCTCAAGTGAGGATTCAAAATGAAATAAAGGAAAAAACAAATAAATAAGAAACAACTCATGAATGCATAAATAAGTGAAACAACAAAATTTCTCTCCTTTCCCCTCTCTCTCTCTAAAATCAATAAATAAAACAATTTAAAAAGGAGTTAAAAAGTCTTATCATTTGTAACCAAGAATGGGGGAGCTTGCCAAACCCTCCTACGATGGCGTGTTTTTAGCTGAGGGCCAGGAAGACAGCAGACGCAAAGGGGAAGCTGGCTGTGGTATGACTGGCAGGAGAAGCCAGGGAGGTGGTCCAACCCGCCCCCCCCCCCCCCCGCACTCCTCCCTTCACCCACACGGACCACCTGCGGTCCCTGCAGACCAGAAATGTGGTCTAGACCTTGACCACTGCAATGAAGTGATTGTGAGCGGTGAGGGGCAGAGCCTGTCATCAGCCCCCTAAGGAGAATTAGGCCTAATTATACAGAGAAAGGCTGCAGCCCGGCAGAAGAGGATAGAAACCCCCACAGAAACCAGATTTAGATTGTAAGCTCGTGGGTGGGTTTTCTAGCGGCAGAGGATTCAGGGCGGAGGAGCACCCAATCTTGGTGGCAGGCGTCACAGCCTCGGCCTCAGAGCACACAGGGGTCTCTTGGTGTCAGGCTTCACGGAGGAATTAACAGCGAGACTCAGGAGTGGGCTTCAGATTCTTCCCTGTGGAGCTCTGCCTGCATGGCCAGTTGGGTAGAACAGTCATAGAGATGGGACAGGGGTCCTGAGACCCAGGGGAGTGATGACTCCTCTGGGGGCACGCAGATCATTGTCAAGAACTGGGCCTGAACCCCAAATCCGGGTTCTCAGGTTGCCTGCAGGTCTGCCACCTTCACCCTTGTGAGCAGGCATGTCCCTGGATGGCTTGAGGGGGTGGTGGGGGCACTCACAGGACCAGACTTTGGGAGGATGGCTCCAGCAACCACATAACTGTTTAGAGAAAATAATTATCTAGGGTCTCAGCACATCCCAGCGATGCTCTATTCATAGATCACAGGCCCTGGGATGCTGACGCAGTAGAAACAGCTGTTGGTCTGGGCAGTGGCCTTAGGACACAATTACTAGCAATGATCAACTCCCAGATGCACCGCAAGGACGCAGACCTTGCCCGCTGGGAGAGAGCAGAGGGCAGGAGGCAGAGACCAGAGCCAGGGAGGTGTCAGGAGCACACTCTGCCAGCCCAGCAGCGCCTCACATGAAGCGAGTCCAGCTGCTCTGGGGGAGCTGGGCCCGGTCCTGCTCGGGCTCCTGGCCGAAATTCCAAGAAAGAGTCTCAGGGCCCGTGAGCGGCACAGAACCATCGCCTCTCAGAAGCGTGTCCTTTCAGCCTGAGCAGCTGCAATACACTTCCCGATGAGACATTTCCAAGGTTGCCATCTTCCAGGCTGAAATCTCACCTCCAGCCTCCACATTTCAGACCCCACATGCATCTCCGACAGGGCGAGTCTCTGCGTAAACCCAGAGCAGGGCAAAGCACAGGGGAGGCAGTGAATGAACGGGAAGGAATGAATGAGAAGTGAATGAAGTAATGATTTACTTCATCGCATGAGACAGATGCGTATTCATCCGTTTGTGCAAACAATTACTGAATGCCCAGCAGATGACCAGGAAGATAATACATTGTTCTTTCCCGATGTGGTTGGTCGAGAACTAATTAAACCAGAGGCAGAACCGGCCCATAAGTACTAATGCCGATCATGCGGGGAATGGTGCAGGTTCCAGATGTGCTGTGCATGAAGCAGACAAGGGGAAGAGAGAGGACACAGCTGGAAAAGGTGGGTGCGAGGCAGGAGGCAGGGAGGTAGGGAGACAGGTGTTCCCCCCAGGTCCCTGCTGCAGACTTGTCCTAGGAGGGTAACGGTTTGCAGGCAGTCGTGAGTGCCAGCCCAAGTACAGTCTATTTCTGGCCACCAGCATTGACCCCATGGCTGCAGTAGGGCCTCAGGAAGGAAGTAAAAGCAGGGAGCTCAGGTTGTGACCTCAGAACTGGGCACGCTTGGTGGCTGCAGAAATTGAGGACTGCTTTCAAAACACTGGTGGCCCTGGGGCTTTCAGGAAAGCAGAGTGTCTGAGGATGATGGCTCAGGCCCTTGTAGAAGCTTCTGTGCCTCCCAGATGTCACTGGAAGCTGAAAGGAGGGGGAAGAAGGAGGAGAGACGAGGCCGGAGGGAGGACAGGAAATCGGGATCACTAACCATGGACCAAGGCAAGGAGCCCAAGTCAATTTCATTAGGTAAAAGAGTCCCAGACTTTAAATTCCGTGTCTTCCGAAAAGTCTGCTCACAGACTCCTTGCATCCTCCACCGGGCCCTTTCCCTCCCGCCTCTGGCCGTCATTCAGATTCTTTCTGTTCGGTGACAGTCACGTATCAGCTGCCTAGGGCTGCTGGGGTTTGTATGGTCTCCTTCCTCCTTCAAAAGGGAGAGGGACTCAAGCTTCTGGAGGGTCTTGCATGATCTCAGTTCATTCTAACAATAAAGCACGAGGCCTCCCCATTGTACAGGTGAGGACATTGAGGCTCTGGAGGGTACAGTGTCTTGCCCAAAGTCACGCAGGAGCAGAGAGAGTCTATTGGACCCAAAACTCAATGCCTTTCCAGGGTGGGCACCCCCTTTCTCAGATCTGACCAGTCTCTCGCCCCCTGCACTCTGTGAATGGCCTCCCTCAGCCTCTCTGCTCTCGCTGTCCTGGGCATGAGGTTCCCTGGAACAACTCCAGTGTTGAAATCCTCAGGAACCTTTAAATAAGAGGGTTTATTATGTGGCAATCAGAACAAAGATCTAAGAAAGACAGTGAGGTCATCATCAGGTACTGAGCCTGCATAGTGCAAAGAATAATGAACTTGGAGCCAAGGTGAGCTGGTCTTACGCGGTGAAAACGAAAACGAAAACGAAAACAAAAACCTCAGACAAAGCTGGGGGGCAGAGGTCACTTGGAGACCTCACATTACATTATTAATATTTTCCAAGGACAGGCCAGGGAGCAGGGGTGAGGAAGGGGCCCTTCAGCTGTGAGCCCCACGGTAGCGCCCACACAGGTCCCAGGCCAACCCCGGATGGGACCGAGAGCTGCACTCACTGGGGGCACCCAGAGGGAGAGGAGGGGACGAAGGCTGTGGATCATGCTCGGGGCTGGGGGCTGGGAACACAGGTCCAGGAATAAATGAAGAATCAGAGGTGGATATTGGCTTCGCAGGTTTCGCCTTTGGGGCTCATCTCTAAAAAGCGAATGAGTTCTGAACGTGCAGATTCGGTTCCGTACAAAGTGGACAGGGGTGTGGATCAGAAGTCCTGGAGGGCTGTGCCTAAAGACAGAGAGACACAGATTCAAGGTCATGCCCCGGGGCATTTAGAGAGAAGCAGGCTGGGAATGAAGCCCCCAGGCAGAAAGAAATGAAGGGAAACCCGAGGAGAGGCGGTTCTAAGTGGGCAAGGATGGCCCCCCCGGGGGGCCACCCATCGACCACTCAAGGTCACACGCCATGGAGCGTGCCTGTCACAGGCCAACCCCACAGGCCCATCCCAGGGCAAGAAGGTGTAGTCCGTTTCACCACCTAAGGAGTAAATCTCTTCTCCACCTGTTTTCCCTACTATCTTTACAGCATCGCTGATAACACTTCTTGGGAGTTATTCGTTACATTTTACAAGATAAATACTGGACCAGAGGTACTAGCTCGTCCGCTGAGGGCTGCAAGGAAGCCACTTTAAGTTTTAGGGTGGAAGGACCCTCACCCTCGGTTTAACCTCCCTTGTCACGTTCTTCTAATGGAATTTGGTAACACTTGCTGCTGTTGCCCTTGACCTGGTAGTCTGGACCCAGCCCGAACTGGAGGCTTTTTGCAGTTCAGAGCCTGAGGCTGGATGGCCCAGTTGTCCTCATGGCGGCCAGGGCTGGGTGCCGACTCACACGGAAGAGGCCCCCCAAGCTGTGGCTCATCCGCGTGTCCGTGCGGGAGCGTGAATTGCACAGCTCCTGGCACTGTGCATTTGTGGGACGCATGGATGAAGTTTTAAATCAACCTCATTACGTGCATAATTAACATAAAGTAAGAACTTTTAACTTGGGCCTGCTCGGGTAGCTCAGCTGGGTAGAGTGTCATCCTTCTATGCCAAGGTTGTGGGTTTGGTTCTTGGTTAGGGTGTAACAGGGTGCAGCCAAGGTGGGGGGCCCAAATAGGGACTTTTAATGGGGTCCAGAACTCGGTGTCCAAGAAATATTAGAAAAGATATATATGTGTGTAGGACGTCCTCATCCCCATAAGGGGATGGGGGATGGGAGCTGGGGGATGGGGGATGGGCTGGGGGATGGGACGCATGGAGCAGGGCCATTGAGAGCTGGTTTGAATAGCAACAGGTTTGCAGCTAACCTCTAGAACAGTCATTTAACACATCTATAACCTTTAACTGGTTTCATAGATATGTTAAACAGCTGTGGCCATGCTTTGAGCCAGGGGGATGGGAGTGACTTCAGCTCATGATATAACTGGGAGGCAACTCCCCCTGGTTACAGCGCCTGCTTGAGAGATTGGAGATGATTGGCTCCACAGCACAGGGCCACACCTGCCCGGACTTACTATGGCAGCCCAGTAAAGCTGGAAGAATACGGGAATGCTGGCAGCTGTGGCCCATTGTGGGAGGAGCCGGAAATGGTGCAGCAGAGGGAGATGGGTGCTGGGATTTAAACCCAGGTGCGGCAGCTATTTGGGGTCCTTTTTGGGACCACCCGGCTTGGGCAGAGGAGAACCACAGACTTCTGTTTCTTTTTTTGAGATACGATACCGAAGACTGGGCAGAGGGGGAAGGAAGGATTGTGCATTTGTGGGCATTCTAAAGGACTTTGGGATCTCAATGAAGACATTAGGTTATTACTCTTAAGTTTGTATAACTCTTTAAACAAATAATCCCTTCCCTTTTCACCAATCTCTGGCATTGAGAGACGTCTTTCCCTGGTGGTGGGCAAGGCTAACCTAGTACGGGGTGGGAGACCCCCAGAGCACAAGGGTGGGTCCCTTCGGTAATGGTGTATCTTTCAACGCCCCCCGTCCTCACCCCGGGTCTGCTCTGGAACAAGGGTGCATCCAGAAATCAGCCAATGAAGGCACAAATAAGTGGAACAACAAACTGATGTCTCCTTCTCTCTCTCTAAAATAAATAAATGAAGTTTAAAAAAAAAGAACTGAAACTTATTCCATCGTTTCAGAAAGAGTTTACCATGTTAAAAGTGTAGTTAACTTTCACTGAGTATTTATTATGTACCAAGTATTATTTCATTCAATATTCAAAATAACGCTCTGTGGGTATTACCGCCCACGTACAACAAAAGATGGTGGAGGCTTAAAGAGGCCGTGCCACATATCCAAGGACAGCCAGCTAGTAAAAGCCAGGGCCAGAGTGGAAATGCCTGTCGTCAGCCTGGATTCTGAGTCCACATCCAAGGGACCATACTGGTGGCCTGTCCGTGAGACCTGACATGAAGACTGCCACACGCGTGAATCAGCGCAGATAGGCGCAGGAGATGAGATTATTCCTAGAGTTAAGGGCAAGGCAGGGAGCCCAGCCATAGATTCTTCCCGTGGGCCAGAAGCTTAGAAACTCTTTGACTCTTACAATATTTGTGAAATGAGGTAATTGCCCAAACACAGTTAGGAGATCCCCAGGGTTTATCATCACAAAAAAGGTCAACTCGAGTTGCCCACCCATGTGAACGCTGTCCAGGACAACAAGGGCCGGCTTCCACCCACGGACAGAATCGTCCTCCCCTGGAGTCGGAGGGGGAGGGACAGGGTCAGATGGGGGGCAGAGTGCTAGGGGCGCCACCTAGTCCTTCTTACAGGACACGCCTGAGGCCCTCTGGCCTCAACCCAGTGCTCCCTGGGATACAATAAAACAATAGAGAAATTTTTTCCCAATTAAACAAAAATTAAATTAAGAGAGAACGTTCTCAACTTTCAAATTCCTCTCATAAAATGTTCTTGAAACTTGAATGCCTCTTACCTCTTGTCTGCTAAGAGGCACAGAGAACAAAGCCGAAGGAAAGGAGAGTAATTGAATAGACGGACAGCATCGTCAGCAGCGAATTATGCTCGTTTTAATAGTTTAGTTTTATGTGTTCATCTGCTTATGATTTCATAACAGATACTTAAAATACAGGCATGCTCTCTGACCGTGCTTTCACTCCCAGCTCACACACGGGGATTAAAAAGGGTGGGGGTGGGTGTTGATAAAGAGGAAGAAACACCCGCTGCAGCGGCCAGAGACCCAGCCTCACCACCAACGATCAGCTGTGTGGCTCCGCGAAGTCACTTTGCCGCTCGCAGCTTTGGTCCCCTAACTGCAGAATGAGGGCCAATGGTGCCCACCTGGTCACGTTGCTGCAAAGATCCAGGTGGACGAGGAAGGCACCTGGAACGGGAGCAGGTGCTCAAAGGTAGCTCTCGAGATCACTGTCTTCCAGAGTGGCCCAGAGAGAAAACGGCTCTGCAATTTTCGGTTGCTGGCTACCGGAGCGCGTTTGACAAAGCCTGCTGCGGGCATTGTTGCCGTCCGTATCTGAGCAGATTTTTGTGACTCTTCAAGGAAGGGTCTTTTCTTCTGCCTATGGAAGGGACGTGACAGGATGTGAAATCCACGTCTCCACTCGCTGTTCTTCACGTTGCCATCACCATCCGGACATCATGACATCATTCTGGGGAGCTGAGGCTGTGTGTGGGTACAGACAGTCAAGGTCAAGCTCAGGGTGGCTTCTAAGAACACAAGTCTGTTTTTCAGTCATTTTATACGACCAAGGTGGATGGGCGGGGCTTCTGTTTTGCAGAAACAGAGAAGGAGGCAATCTGTGCACTGGCTTTGAAACCTTCTCCCTTGAAGAAATACATGGCTCTTCCACCCACACGTCACAGGCCAAGCCAGTCCCACAGTCCCACTTCACCTGAGAAAGGGCGGGGGTGCAGCCCCCTGTGCCTGAGCAGCTGGAGCCGGACATGCCTGATGAACAGCGCTCACCACTGCCAGAGTCACCCCTCACTCCGGAGTGCCTCCCTCTACGGAGCATCTGTCTGTGGCAGCCACCAAACCCACAAAGGGTTGCAGGACTGACCTCAGCAAGGGCCAGCCAGTTGGTTGAAGGTGCTGGGGTGGGCAGGTGAAGCCGACACACAGATAAATCTGAGAATAACACACAGTCGCTGTTTTACCACTTGAAAGGCAGTGAGAAGGCACGTCAGATACCAGATACGCCTGGGAAGGAGTGTCACAGGGTCTGGGCGTCAAGACGACTTCAGGGGGAAGGAACCTGAAATAGTCATAAAGAAAGTGCAGTACTAAGGGGACCGACCAGGAGAAGAAGGAAGAACGTTCTAGGCTGGGGGGCAGCGGGGCAAGGCTCGGAGACAGACATTGTCAGACATTGTCAGAATGCTAACACATTCTGACAACTGGGCGCAAACCCATGACCCAATCTGATCTGTAGATCAGATTGTGAAAAGTAAAACAATAAGGTTTCTAGAACGTGACATCAGAGAATGTCTCCACGACTCTGAGGCAGAGGCGGACACAGGAAGCACCACTACTGGTAGAGGAGAAGATGAAGAAATTGAACTGTACTATTGAACTATTTTCATAATGCTTGACTTCTGTTCATCAAAACACCCCTTTAAAAGAATGAAGGCAGCCGCCACACGTGAGAAGAAAGCTTATACGGAAAATCTGTGAAGGGGCCCTTCTGATCAAAACAAAAACATCAGGGAAGTCGGCAAACCATCTGAGTAAGCAGCTCACAAACGAGATTATCCAAATACCCAACAAACACAGGGAAAGGTCCTAACCCTTATTAACCAGGTGGGAAATTCAGATGAAAGCCGTAATGAGGTACCACCTCACCACCGAGAGAATAGTTAGTGAAATACTAAAAAAGACCGACAATGCCCGAAACGGGTGAAGCTATGAAGTAACAGGAACACTCCTATAGGGCTGGGGGGAGCGTGAGTGGGGTGACCCACCCTGGCGAACTGTTTGTCGGGCACGGAACACCCATTCACCCCTCGACCCAGCAATTCTGCCTCCCCCCGCCAAATGTCACCATTGGCATCCGTTGTGATAGTTGAAACCAGAAAGAACCCAATGTCCCTCAACAGGACAGACAGGTGAATGGTGCTATATCCATACGACAGATCCCTACAAGCGATGAACATATGCTGGGTGCAATAACAAATGTAATGTGGAGCAGGAGAGGCCGGGACCAGAAGCACGTACCGTACGATTTCATTTATCTAAAGGTTCAAGCGGGCAAAAGTAACCCAGGGTGTTAGAGGGGAGGACAGTGACTGTGGTCCCTTTTGGAAATAAGTAGCCCTGCCCTGGGGGTGAGGGGGGGACAAGGTAGTGGGGGGCCTGCTTTTCATGCTTCTTCGCCTTCCGTTCTGGGTGCAACACCTGGGCGGGGTTGTGTGTGAAATGCATGGGCCGTGTACACTTACGGCTTGTGCATTTTTGGAGTGGACCTGCTTTACATCAACCAAAGTTTTAAAAAAGGAAGAGGTGAACTTCAAGAAGTATGTGTGTGTATGTGTAACCACATATATTCGTGATGTATTTTCAATATTCATGTAACAGGGTGCAGCCAGGAGGGGAGCCCCAAATAGGGATTTGTAACAGGGTCCAGAAGAGCTTGGAGATGATTGGCTCCCCACCACAGGGCCACACCTGCCTGGGATGTGGGCAGCTGTGGCCAATTGTGGGAGGAGCCGGAAATGAGGCTGCAGAGGCAGATCGGTGCTGGGGTTTGAACAGAGGTGCAGTAGCCATTGGGCGTCTGTCTTTTTGGGACCATGTGTCTGTTTAGGACCATGCAGCTTGGTTGAGAGTGAGGATCATGAGGCTTTGGAAGTGCTCTGGTTTGTCATGTGGAGGGTGCCGGGAGGACTGTGTGCATTTGTGGAGAACTTTAGTTTGTATTATTTCAAATAAATAATAAATTCCTTTCCTTTTCACTTTTCTCTGGCATTAAGAGACGTCTGTCCTCAGGTGGCGGGCAAAATGAACCTAGTAGGTGGAGAGGAATCCCTGGAGAAAAAGGGGGGTCTTTTATATCGTTTAGCACCCCCACATCTGTTCTGTAACATTCATATTTAGAGAAGTCACACTTCTCATAGCCATCCCTCCCCACCACCACACAGAGAACACGAGTTTGTGCATGATCTCATTTAAAAAATGCTATTAAATGTCCCAGTTTGATTCCCTCTGGGAAGGTAGGGCCAAGGCCAGAAGTGCATCTCCTGGCGTCTCAGGGCCACCCCATCGCCGCCAGAGCCTGCAGAAGCTAACTGCTCACAGCGGCCACGTGAGCAGACTATCGCTGTTCCCCTTTCCACGCTGGGCAACTGGAGGCTCAACGACCCCTCAGGGCCTGGCACAGACCCAGGCTGGCGGTCGCCCCTCCCCTGTGCTTTTTGTCGGGGGGGCCCACTGCCTCTCCTTGGGGACCAGGAGCGCCCTTCCCGGGGATATTTGTTTACTCACACGCAACAGCTGGGTTTACAGATAATGGGATGTGGCTGTTCGAAGCTGTCCCTTGGCGTGTGATGAGGGGAGAGGGTACTCGGCCACTCTGAAGTAAGGGACATGGCCTCCCCTTTCTCGGCAGCCCCCCTGCCAGGCCCACAGGGGTTGAGCAAATATTTCAGGAAGGTGCTCCTGTGGGTTTCGTTGTCTTTTTTCTTTTTCTTTTGGGTTGGGTGCTACGTGGTCGAACCTGAAGCGTCCCACCCCAGAGTTGGAGCTGGAAGCCCCCGAGCAGATTTCTCCCTCTCCCAGAGCTCAGCGCACGCCCTCCCCCCACACATCTGAACCCTCTGAACTGGACAAGCCCACATTCCTTTTAGGTGAGATAGCAAGTTCCAAAGGATGAAAACAGTGTGTAACAAATGTGCTAGAGTATTTTGAAAACGGTTTGTACTTGAAGGAACGCAGGAGGGCGAGGCTCTCAAAACCGGTCTTTGCCTGGAAAGAAGACCTGCCTTCCATCACGCTCTGAGATGCGTCCGCTCAGTCCCGGACAGATGTGCACTGTTTTTGCTTTCGGGCGGAAATGTCACTGCAGGGAGGAGAGGGGGCAGTCCTCCCTGCCCTCTTACTTCTGTCCTGTGTGCATCCAGGGTCCAGCCTAGGTGTGACCTCCAGCCCCAGTCTCGTTCCTCCCTCTGAATCCCTTACTGTCTGTGTATTTCCTTTGATACTTATTCATGTAAGTTTTTATGTTGCATCTGCTTATCTCCCAAAGGAGATTGTAAGCTACTAGAGCACTCACAAATTTGAAATTAACACAGCACTACAAACATTTAGTGACTAGACTAATGTTTATATGGGTTGTATAATTGCACACATGTCAAATAAAACTTTAAAATCCTAAGTAGGATGCTTTTGGCTACAAGAAACAGAAAACTTTGACTCAAATGTCCTCATCGGTTAGAGATGTAGGATCTCACGTGACAAGATGTCTCAAAGTGGGGCAGCTCTAAGTTTGGCTTATCTGGTAACAGTAATATTTTTGGGGGCCAGGGACCTTCCTTTTTCTGCTCTGCTCTCTTCTGCAGGTTGGCTTTGTCTCCAGGACAACAACCCTCATGGTGGTAACATGGCTGCATAGTTCCAGGCATTTCATCAAAAACCACAATGTCCAGAAGGAAAAGGGCTACCTTTTCCTTGCACACTTTTTAGTTGTATAAAAATCTTTTCCAGGAGTCCCTCAGCAAACTTTCTCTCACGTGCTTTCTCTCCTTGGCCAGAACTTGCCCATCCTAAAACAATCAGCAAGGGAGATGGATTGCTGTGGCTCATTTGTAGACTAGGGTTTAGGATTTTCCCTCAGCCTCAGACAAGGTCACCTTCCCAGAGGGAGAGGCCTGCACAGAGCTGTGGTTCTGTTAGCAAAGGAGATGAGGCACCCTTAGGGATAAGGCACAACAATGTCTGCCACCAGAAGGCCCGGAGGATGCACAGTAAAACAAATCCTGGCTACACTTTAAAACAGGCTCCCAGAGAACCTGCCTGTGGACTTCCAGGGGTTTGAAGAACCCTGATGTCACAGGGAGAACATGACCCTCGCAGCCAGGAACAAGGGTCAGTGTTCGAACCCTGTTCCACCCCTAACTCCAGCCGGCGTAACTAGCACCCCCCACAGGGAATTAAAAGAGATAGAAGCACTTGTGGGAGCTCCTGATGAGTTGCTGGGGCTTACCGAACACTGATTTTCTTTCTGAGACTGCGTGCCTCACCTCTTGCTGCGAGAAGGCCATCTGGTCGTGGTTTGAGGTTACCCCATCCCCCCATATCACAGATCTCCCCCATCAGTCCCAGGCTCGACTGGACTAGCCACCTGGGGCCCATGCATGAAGATGGTGGGTGTCATGCCATCAAATTCAAGGACATCCCCATCTGGGGAGAGGGCTCAGGCTGCTGCTAAAGTCTTCTAGGGAAGCTCCGTATTTTCAAAGTGACACGACAAAGCCCCTCTCATCCACAGAACAGGAAACTCCGCACCATCCATTCGCACCCCGTACAACTCAAGGGTGGGAGATTGGAGAAAAGCTTCACGAAAATGCAACCGCTTAAGAGGAAGGTGTCTGGGTCGCCCCATACCTTGAACGCAGCCCTCGGTCCTCAGTCCACAGCTGGCCCCTCGTTTCCCACTGGCCGGTGGCTCTGCAGGGACAGAGGCCAGATCTTTTTCTGCTCGTTCTTCTCAGCATCCCCCCACTTTTGAGGGTCCGGGGACGGGGAGGTCAGAACATGAGGCAGAAAGTGAATGTCTTCCATGTCAATATTATTAAAAGTAACACACATACATAACAGGAAATAAAGAGGTTATCAATAATGTTTTCTATACTTAAAATTAATATAAGAAATACTTATTTTACAATTAGTTTTCATTATCATTCCCCCCCTCTCCTTGTCTTATGTTTTACCTGCTAAAAATTTTAGGCTCCTCCTTTCGCTTCAACGTATTTGTATAATAATTTTGCCTTATTCCAAATAATTGGAAGATTGAAAGCTCCTTCCTTCCTTCCTTCCTTCCTTCCTTCCTTCCTTCCTTCCTTCCTTCTTTCCTTCCTTCCTTTTTTTAAATTGCTGTCCCCTATTCAAAGCATTCTTATTTTTAGTTTCAAGTTGTTAACTCCTGACTCCTTTGGACTCCATGGTGCAGAGAGTGGACTCCCATGGTCTGATGAACTTGACCTCACCCTCACCCAACTTGCTGATCGGAGGGAAGGCTCCTTCTCAGGGTCCATCCTGGCACACAGGAGTGTTCAGCTTGAGATTCCCTTGAGACATATTCACCCCAAAGACCTGTTGAGTCTGCTCCCCGCTGTCAGAGGCTGAGGGGCAGTTCAGAGGCGAACCCCACTGTCTTCGGTTTCCAGTCCTTGTCCCTGTCGCTGTACAAATGCTTTCCCAGTCTTGCCTTCTTCTTAACCTCTTTCCTACCTCCCAGCCATGTGCACTTTTAGTGTCCTCGGTGGGAGCCAGTGGACACTGAAGCAAAAATTCTGAAAAGAGAAAAACGGAAGCAAATTCATACATACAAAAATAACAGGTTTGGGGAGGGACTTGTGCCCATTTGTGCTTCTTGAGCTTAAGTAGCACGTGAATCCCAAGAGCCCACGTGCACCAGACTTGGCTGTGTAAACGGGATGGCGTGGCGGCAGGTCCAGGTGGAGGGAGGAGGGAAGAAGCAAAGGGGGTCTCATTTAGTCAGAGAAACACTACAGCCCCTCCGCCGGAGGGAGCCGGGCCGCTGGAGCGGACTTCCTCGCCGACTGCTCGGCGCATCTCTGACGGCTTCCAGGAAACACCGCTGTGTGGGTTTTCCATAATTGATGATGGTTCAGAGCACCCCTTCCCGGCCCTGGCCTTGGCCTCCGTCCTTCTCTCAGCCTGGGTCACCCGACTCCTTCTAGCGAGCGCGAGAAGACATTCTGGGCAGGGCGTTCTGCGGGGACTGTGGTACTGCCTGGGTCTTCAGCCTCACGTTTCGTTCAGATCGGCGGCTGAAGTCATGGGTAACGGACCAGAGATGCGTCTTCTGTCGGGTCCCAGACAGCAGCTCTCAGAACTGTGTCCCATCCTGGCATGTCATAATGTCTCAGCTCCCGCCACCCAGGTGGCCGAAGGAGAATCCTCCTCTTCACCCAGGAGGCGTGGGCATGCGTTTGCTGCCTGAGCTGATGGGAATCGGGGCCAAAGCAGGCTGCTGAGGCAAGGGGCTCAGGAAACAGAACTTCAGCCTTCATCAGCATCTTCTTCCTCTGGGCGCTCCTGCCCTCCCCGCTCCACCCAGGCGCTCTGCTTTCCGATCAGCCATCTCTCCTGCATCCTGGGAACAAAACCGCAGCCTTGGGGAACCGCACTCAAGCTTGAGAACGTAACTTCTGACAGGTTGGGGGTGTGACTGTTAGTTACAACAGGCCATGTCTGTATCACACGATTCACCCTTGAATTTCATTTTACATTTTTTCTTCAGTTTCTCCTGTGTGTGTCTTATCTCCACAACTACGTGTTAAGATCCTGGAGGGCAGGGACTGGGCTTATCCTTCACATGCCCCCCACATCCACCCTCCACCCTGCACCCCAGCTCTGGTCCGGAGCTGACCGCAGGTGTTTGCAAAGACTGGCTGTTCGCCTGGAAAACTATTTTGCATTTCACTGGAGCTTAACAAATGATAAAATAAACATAGAAATATCTTTTCTCTGGCATAACCTTTCCACAACCCACAATCTCCACTGCATTTAAGAAACTTCTTCCTGTTGAGATAAAGGGGAGAGGCCCAACCTCACCAGATGTTCAATCTTAAGTGTTCGGAGGAAGGGGAACCACTTGCTAACGTACAGGGGTGATCATTATCACCTCTAATTGAGCCCACTTAGTGGAAGTACACTTAAAAAAATCAAAACGCAAGAGCAAGGTTCAAAACGTTCTCTGGCTTCCCCAGGGGTACGGTTGTTCTTAGACGCACTTGGAGTCCCTTTCACAGTTAGACCTGCATCCGGTTCACAGGGGCCGGAGCAGGCCGCCGAGAGAGGAGCTGAGACGCGCCAGCCTCCACTGCGAGTTCCTTCTTACACGGTGGCGCTGAGGGTGGGACGTGAGCCTTAACTTACCAGTGCAGCTGTCATTTTCTACTTCTGTCGTTGTCACTGCGATCGCGGTGATCTTGAAGGTGATTTTCACTCTGGCTTCAAATGCTTTGCAGTTTGTTTTCTCCAAAATCCCTCAGAGTTTCACCAATAATTCATGACCCATGAACATGTTAAGGGCCCCTCACCATTACTTATTAATCCAACATTGCAAACGATGGCCTGTCCTGGGGGCAGGGGCCGCAGCGTCCCTGTCGGGGGCTGTCGCTGGGCTCCAGGAAGTGAGAGGCAGCACATGCTCTGCCTCCCCATTGCCCCATTGCCCTGGCGTCTTTCTTACACTGCAAGCTGACCTTTGGGAACTGCAGCCAGGAAAGCATGAAGCTGTGTCTCAGTTCAGCCTGGCCTGTACTCCAAAAAAAAATACTGCACATTTAGGTCTGAGCCTGGAATTGTCAATTTATGAATTTCTACTATATTCTAAAATCTTTTAATTTTAATTTGTTTATTTATTAATTTGAGAGAGAGAGAGAGAGAGAGAGAGAGGCATCATTTTGTTGTTCCACTCATTGATGCATTCGTTGGTTGCTTCTTTTATGTGCCCCGGCCGGGAATCAAACCTACAACCTTGGCATATCAGGACAACCGTCTAACCATCTGAGCTACCCAGCCAGGGTGTCGGTAAAGACAAAATCTTATGAATTGGGTAGGAGAAGAGCTCCTGCTCTGCAATCCCCATGAACGCAGCCACGGTTGTGTACTTAGTGGAAGGACCACCAACATGGGCGAACTCCTCCTCTCAGACAATGAACTCAGGCCTCCAGATCCAGTTACACACAGTCGCTTCCTGTGAAAGTGGTCCTGGACTGAGGAGGCCTTAACTCTGCTTCCCAAACCCTGTCTGTGCATGGGAGCCGCCGCTGACGGGGCCAGTGCCCTTGGGGTTCTTTCCCAGTTGTCTGGCTGGGATGTCGCAGGATCTCATTAATCACCCAAATGCCCAACTTCCTTCCTGCCTGCAGGCACGTAAACCTTGAGGACACCCTTCTCTGCTCCCACAGCATCTGATTTTTCTAGCCTGTTTGGCAAAGTGATCTTCATTCCCCGAGTTGCTTGCGTTACAGCCGCCTTGATGAGATGGTCCCCAGGGTCCACCTTTGCTTTTCCATCCGTAGTTCTTTTGGGTCTTTGAACCCAGCACCTTCAGGTAGAGCTAAGTGCTGTGTGCAGAGAAAGATGAAGGAAGAAAGCGGGGAGGAAGTCCATCTCAGCCAGGGCCACAGGTCACCCTGCAAGTGTGCCCAGAGCTATCTCTCTGCCACCCACAGAGATAGTCCCCTGATTCTCTGACCCCAAAAGGGTAAGAAAATGAGGTTTTCTAGATGGAAACTTGTCCTTCAACACAAGAAACCAGTTACCTGTTCCATGAGGCTCTAGAATCTTTCTGCTTGGGCCTAGTACTGTGGCGCAGGCTCAGACAGGCAAATGACCCACCCTCAGCCAGCCGTGGCTTCCTCTCGTTGGAGGATGAACATAATGAGGGTTCTTATTGCCCCAGGGTCACTGGGAGACATGAATGAAACAACATACTGGAAACACTTAGGGACAAACATAAAGCACTCAATAATTAATACCCAAGATTCCAAGTCATTAGTTCTAACTAAACTTTTGTGTATTAGTTGAAATTTTCTGTGCGATTTCTATGCCCCTATCCCTACTGGTGAATAAGGGTACACATGTGACCATCACCCAGACAGGTGTGAGCATCACCCAGACAGGTGTGAGCATCACCCAGACACATGTGAGCATCACCCAGACAGGTGTGAGCATCACCCAGACAGGTGTGAGCATCACCCAGACAGGTATGAACACTACCAGACACTTGTGAGCATTACCCAGACAAGTGTGAATGTTCACCAGACAGGTGTAAATGTTACCCAAACCAGTTAGGAAGATAATTCATTGTTATTCTCCTAACACAGTCCAAAACCCAAACAAATGGAGGTGGGATCACTCCCTCCCACTCTGGAAGTGATAGTCCCCGAGGAGCTCTGCTGGAAGGCCAAGTCGTGCACTTTGTGGGAGAGGGAGGAGGCAGGGGTCTCCCGTGTACACAGGGCAGGCCTGCTGGAGGCAGGGTGTGTGTGGTGGGGGGGTGATGTAGAAGCCTGGCGCCCTTCCTCTTTGGAGTCAGAAAAGGTCCAGCATGAGGTGCAGTCTCAGAGCCTGAGTCTGAGTCACCGAGAGGACTCAGCAAGTGCCACGGCCCCACTCTACTCAGCCGTGGGCACGCGCTATCTCTAGCAGGGCAGGAAGGGCACCGAGGCTTGGAGGGCTCTGGGTGGGCTGAGGCCACAGCCCTTCCTCTGGGCTCCTCCCTGCTCCCCTGTTATGGACTCTGGGACCCCTCCCTGATGTCCTAAGCCACCAGCCAGGGTCCTGCTTTCAGAAGGCAGACCAGGAGCCCCGCCTACCCTGGCTCGTCTTGATTCACCTTCCACTTGGTGCTGTGAGCCCCATGGAACATGCAGGGAGGGGCCACGGGGCTGCATCAAGTTGGCAGGCTCCCCCAGGCTCAGCGGTGAAGCTGCCCTTGTGGGAGCTTTCGTAGGCCTGTGTCTCATCTGCAGCCCTTTCCTCTTCACTGCCTGTGGGCTCTTACGGTACTGAGCGTGTGACTCGGGCTGAGTCACAGAGCACCGAGTGGTCCCTGTGAGTGAGTTGGGGTGTGGTCCTTGAGAGTCGCATCATCTGCTGGGACGTTGCCTCAGAGAAGCCTTGGGGAGCGGCACAGCCTCGGGTGTCACAGCTGGCTGCCGCTCCTGCAAGGTGCTCGCTCCCACTCGCCTTCCTTTTCACTTTGCTCTACAGCCTCCTGGTCCGACACACCGACACAGTGACACAATGAGAGTTGGCAGTTGCACGTGTTGAGAATCAGAGACGAGACACAGAAACTGACAAAGGAATTGGCCTATGGCACGCAGCGTCGGGACGTGTTGGCTTGTGACCATAGCTGCGTGCAGGCCTTTGGGTTCTGAAGCCCAGCCCCATGGCACGTCCTGGGCTTGGTCCTCCGTCTTCGGTGTTTGACACGAGCCCCACTGCTGTGCTTTATCCTGGCCGTGGTCCAGTATGATTGGTGGCTTGAGAGAAAACTGGAATCAGATGCCCATCCCTTCCTCCTGTCTCCCTCCTAAGGGCTAAATTGTGTCCCTCTGAAATGAATCCAAATGTTGAAGCCCTAACCCTAGTACCTCTGAATGTGACTATGTTTGGAGACAGGGCCCTGAGAGAGCTAATTAAGTTAAAATGAAGTCACTGGGGTGGGCCCTACCCGATATGCCTGGTGTCCTTATGAGAAGAGGAGATTAGGACACAGACAAGCACAGAGGGAAGACGATGTGAGGACACAGGGAGAAGATGACCATGGACAAACCGAGGAGAGGGGCTCGGAGGAAGCTGCCCAACTCTGTCAATCCCTGACCTACTCAGCCTGATCTAGGAAACGAATGCAGTCCTCTTAAGTGAAACTGGGAAACACCTGACATTTGTAAGGGAGGGTTAAAATGTTTTCAAAGGAACATTTGGTAAGTCATGTTCTTTTGGATCCTTACGACAACCCTAGGAGATAGCATGCCCATGGGACAGATGGAGGAACTAAGGTTTGAGAGAGTAGCGCAGACACTTGTTATGCGGCAGTGACTAGAGGGGCTGGGGGACCGAGCCAGCCCACCCTCCTCCATTAGCTCGCTCTCTCTCTCTCGTCCGTTCCCTTTCATGAAGAAACCCACTTCAGTGCAAAAATCCTGGGCATCTGCTCTCTCCACGGGTCACTATGGGGACAGGGAATGTTTACGGGAATATCCTGTAAGGGCTGGAGCCCTACTGCTTTTTATTCTGTACATTTTTTGCCTGAATCCATTCTTCTCTCTGCTTGTGGACCTGTGTCGCAGCTGGAAATCTCCGTGGTGATGGAAATGAACATGCAGAACATGCATTCATAAAGACCAGGTGTCTGCGACCACAGCTCGGCTCCCTCCAGGGGACAGACAGGGGCATCAAAGCTGCGTTGCGTGTGGCAAGTCAAGTGTGAGAGGGTGGATGGGAGCGTTAAGATGCCCAAGCACTTGGGGATGCTAGGAAGCGTGTTATGGGCATCTGGAAGAGATGGACCTGCGCAGGCGTGATTCACGTAACTGGACCACCCACTTGTTCTGGGGTGTCAAAGCTTTAAGGACAAATACTGCCTGCTTCATTCCACCCAAGTAGTATTCCCCAATCCTCAGGTTTTATGCATGATTTTACAAAACAGCTTTATGGATGTACAATCAACAAAATAACACGCACATATTTAGATGTACAATTGGGGAATTTTGACTTTGTGTGTACGTGGGAAACTCTCACCGTGAAATCAAGACCCTGAACATACCCATCAGGCCCAAGTGTCCTCGAACCCTTTGTAATGCCTCCTTCCTGCCCCCCATCCTCTGACTGCTTCCCAGGCCATCAATCACCGATTTGTTTTTCATCACTATACATTAGTTTGCATTTTTTAGAATTTCACAGAAATGGAATCATACGATAGGCACTCTTTTAGTCTGTCTTCTTTCCCTTAGCACGATTACTTTGACATTCACCCACACTTTTGCACATATAACTAGCTTAATCCTTTGATTGCTACGTAGTATTCCGCTGTCTGGAAATACCTTAATTTGTCTATCCATTCATCTGTTAAACAACTTCTGTGTTGTTTCCTGCTTGGGGTTAGTGCAATGAACCTGCTACGAATATTCATGTTCAAGCCTGTGTGCGGATAGATGCCTCCGCGTCTGTTGCGTAAATACTCAGTGGAATGGCTGGAGCCAGTAGTGGGTGTAGAGTTAACTTTTAATAAGCTGTCAGGCTAGTTTTCGAGTAGCTGTGCCATTTTATATTCCTGCCAGCAGTGTAAGGGGTTCCATTTGTCCACATCCTCGCCAGCACTTAGCATGGCTTGTTGTTGAAATGACAGCTCCCGTAGTAGGTGTATAGTGATTTCTCATTGTGGCTTTAATTTGCTTCTCCCTAGTGACTAATAATGTTAAACATTTTTCCCTGTGCTGATTTTTCCATCTGTATATCTTCCTTGGTAAGATGCGTTTACATCTTTTGCCCATTTTTTAAAAATTGGATCATTTGTCTTTTTGTAACTGAGTTTTGTGTTCATGATACATCCCAGATCCAAGGCCTGTGTGATAAGTATTTTGTATTTAATTGAGTATAATATATAGACAAGGAAGGCTTATTGAGAAGAGCTGAATCACACTGTGAAATGAAATATGCACCATTCATTCAATTATTATTGTGGGTATGAATTATGCATGCAAAGGCTGTAAATAGCACAGAGATGGATCACTCGTGGGCTGGAGGGAATCTCCCCGGGTTGGCCTGTCCGGGTCTCCTTTATCTCCTTCCTCTGGTCTCAGGCCTCTTTCTGTTCCACTCTCCCCTCTGACTAACGCGCCAGGCAGATCACCTGCAGGATCAGAACCACGAGATAATCATCTTAGTCTTTCAGGCAGAGGCTGCATTAGCCACCTCCCTGCGACCCTGGCTCTTCCTGCCAGCTGAGGTCAAGGAGGGTCAGCTGTCTGGGGACACCTGTGTTCTCCTCACTGGGCCAGGGTGACAGCTTTTCTAGGTTCTCCCAACTTTCCGCAGGAAAAGACCAATGTTTTGGTTGTGTGTTACCTTAGAGACTTGTCCCCCCGATTAAAATGTAACCTTCCCTTTGCTACTAAATGCCCCTTCGTGGTGGCACCAGCAGGGAGGTCACCGCTTCAGCCCCTCAGTGGGGCAGCACTGTCCCTCTGGGCCTGATAGGTGGCATGTCATGAAATGCACTGGTTGTCTGCCGTTCCCCGGGAAAGCACAGGCCTCATGAGGGCAGACACTTGGCCTATTTTGTCTGTGGTCATATTCTTCAGCTTTAGAATAGTGCCCGGCACATATGAGAGGCTCGGTGTGTTTGTTGAATGAATGAATGAACAGAGTGCCCAGCCCTGACTGGTGAATGCAGGGCTGAGAATGAGAATAGTTTCCACCAAGACCACCAGCTAATAAATATAGACAGTAGGTGCAGACCCCGGACGTGCCTGCCGGACAAAGGGACACTGCGGCGGATGCAGGAGGGTGCTCCCTGGGGGCACGTCTGCTGGGCCCTGACACGGGAAGAGCCACGCTCCTGCCTGAAGGGGTCAGAGAGACTTCCCGGAGCGGGAGACACTGAGACCAGCGGAAGTTCTCGACACAAGCCAACAAGGGCGGAGGAGGAGCCGCCTGTGAGTGGGAGGAGCCCCGCGGAGGGCCCAGATCCCCCAGAGATCTCGGTGAGCTGCCTCCCGTGCCTGTGGAGTCAGCCACGGGTCTTTCTCTCCGCCGCTTACTTTCCCTGGCGTCTCCCCCGCGTGGTGAGTTACAAGTGACCTCTTCTTAAAACACCCAAAGTAATGGGGCAATTGCAAAGGATATTGAGAGAGCTTATAAACTCATGAAAAGGTTACTCTTACGGTGATTTTTTAAAATCCTGTAGATCTCGTGCTTTTCTTTGGTCCCCTTCTGAACCCCTGCCTTCCCACTTCTCTGTCTGCCCAGTGCTTGCCCTCGAGTTGCTCCCTGGCATCTCCACTCAGCACGCAGGGAACCCACCCTCCTGGGACCCCCCTGTTCCCCAGCCCAGGTCCCCTTCACCACTGGCCAAAACTCCCATTGGTTCCTGATTGGCCTGAGCCCACCCTCTGTTGGTCCACACAGCTCTCTTAGTCTCTCTTTTAAAACATTTTTAAAAACTTTGTTGGTTTGTTTATTTATTTATTGAGAAAGGGAGGGAAACATTGATGTGAGAGAGAAACAATCAATTGCCTCTGGTACGCGCCCTGACTGGGGGTGGAACCCGAAACCTGGACGTGTGCCAGGACCACGACTGAACTGGCGACCTTTCGGTTTGCAGGATGACGCCCAGCCCACTGAGCCACACCGGCCAGGGCTCGCCTCCTCTCCTTACAATGCCAGGCCATTTCCCTGCTCACAAGCTATGACCAGAAGGGTGGGAAAACCAGCTCTTTACGGTCTCACCTGAATCTTCTCTCTCTCACACACACACACACACACACACACACACACTACTGAAAGCGGTGTGAGACAGTGAGCAGCTGTGGTTTCACTCTGTGCTTACAGCCTAGGGTGGCAGGGCGCCACTAAAGAAATAATCATCCAATGAAAAAGATGTGCAGACGGTGCAATGCCTTCAATGACCCTGACAAAGGGCGCGGTAGAAGATTAGTACAAGAGAATCAGATTTAAACGGGGGGGATAAGAGGAGGGAACACTTTTCTGAGGCAGTAACATTTGACCTGTCAGCTGGAGGATGAGGAAGAGCCAGCCAGGGAAGGTCGCAGGGACTAAGGGGAGAGAGGTGCAAAGCCCCGAGGCGGGGAGACCTTGGCATGTGGAGGAAACGACAGAAACCTGGGTGGTGGGAGTGTGGTCAGTTCAGAAGCGGCTGGAAAGACAAGCCGGGGTGAGACCACACCAAGCCTTCCGGACTGTGCTGGGAGTTGCGATCCTGCTCTCTGCTGGAGAGGAAGTGACTGGAAGTCGGAGAAGCTGACGGACTTCTGCAGGAAGTGGATTAGCAGGTGCCTGCAGCAAGGGAGGGAGAGCAGAGGTGGGCCCTGGTGGGGGCAGGAGACAGACAGATGGACGAGATGCCTTTGATGTGGCATGAACAGGACAAGTAGGAAGTGGCTTAGGTGCAGAGGGGGCGGAAAACGATGTCGAGGAGGCCCCCGGTGTCAGACTGGGGAAAGGAGGTGTCGTTTCCAGAGTGTGGAAGAGAGGGAGGGAGGAGCACGTCTGTGGGGCAGTGTCTCAGCTCAGCTTCGGGCAGAGGAAGCCGAAGCGAGTGTTCCAGCTCTCCTCCTGTGACTTATTACACTCAGATCTCCAGTTTCTCCCACTCACGTGACAGCGAACTCTCTATCCAGCGTATCTGTGTGTTCTCTCCCAAACAAGATAAAATGCCCTGGGGAGCAGGCCACGGGTCTGACAGTCCTTGGGATCGCTCGTGCCGTCCATCTGCGCCATGCAGTGGGCACTCTGCGTGCCCCTCAGTGCCCACGACTGCAGGACCCAGGGAGAAACGACCTTGCCGTCCACCCTGATGACACTCCCCGGGCGTCCTCAGCATCTACACCGAGCAGCCGTCCCGTGCTTGCTGTAAAGAGCAGATGCTCGTTCTGGCTGATACGGTGCTGGAGGGGTACGAAGGAAAAGTTACAGATGATCTCTCCCTGAACCCACTCCTCACTCAAAATCCACAAGTTCTGTCTTTTGCACATGGTTTGAATTTGCCATTGAGACAAACCAACTTCCTCCAATTAAAACAAACCTGGGGAGAAATCAGGCCACACAGCCAGTGGTGGGACAGTGGCAGCTGAAACTGGTCGCCCAGTCGTGCATGGTAACACCTCACCCTACGGAAGTTAGTGCCGTGGGGGAAGGGGAAACAGCTGGCCCCAGCCAAACAGCGGGGTTCAGTGAAACCTGGGCGGGGAGCTCTGCGGGAAGTTCCACAGCTGACGGACTTCTGCAGGGAGTGGATTCGCTAGCAGTTCCACGAGTCAGCCTCACACAAAGAGATACAGCAGATGCCTCTCTTCACCTGCCCCAGGGCTGCTCCTCGCGGGCAACCCCTTCCTTCCCCCTGAGAGCCGAGCATCGAGAAGTTTCCATTTCACTAACCACCGTGTGGGCACCTGAGGGAAGACCCTGTCCACCTTCCAGGGCCAGATAACTCATGGCTTCAGGAGTCCCTCCGCCTCCCTCTCGGCTGAGGTGGAAGCCTGAGGCCCTTTAGCAAGGCGTCCTGTGGCGTGGCCCGCCAGATGGCCCGTGTCCAGTTGCTGGTCTCATAGCAGTGTGACCGGCTCCTCCCGTCTAAAAACTTCTGCAGCGTCCTTGGTGTTCTGGTTTATTCCTTCACCTGTCGCTCAGCTGCTTCACCGACCCCACCCTGGCGGAGAGGACTGGATCCCACCTGCAAGGGGTGGTTCTAATGCAGAGAAAAGACTTCAAGACAGATGTGAGAACACAAGGAAAATCACAGCGATTTAAACAAAATAACTAGTAGAGATTTGTTATTGCAATCACATTCTTCATTTTTTAAAAGAAGTCCTCACCCAAGGATGTGTTTATTGGTTTTAGAGAGCAAGGAAGGGTGAGAGGGGGAGAGAGAGAGAGAGAGAGAGAGAGAGAAAGAGAGAAGTTGATGTGGGAGAGGAACATTGAATGTGCCCTGACTGGGACTTGAACCCCTAACCTTTTGGTGTACAGAACAACGCTCCAACCAACTGAGCCACCCGGCCAGGGTGCAATCACATTCTTCACTCGAACCCGTGGCCTGGCAGAGGAGCAGCCACAATCAGCCAGCTGAGCACGAACTGGGTCACGAGACAGAGAGGCTTTCCCAGGGGACTGGCCGCCCAGTCCCAGCGCTCTGCCCCGCCCTCTCTGGTCCACCCAGTTCCAAGGGCTTTGACAGTAGCCCGGCCGCTCTGGGTGTCTAACGTGACCCCAGCGAAAGCCGTCTCCTTCATAGCCGGGGAACACGAGGAAGGCAGCATTTGTCTTAGTGTTTCATCTGATTTTCTCAGGGGATGTGGAGGGAATTATTATTTCAAATGGTCGATGGGCAAACACGTGGATGAAGAGATTGGGCGAGGGATGTGAGCAAGGCCCAGGGCAGGCTGGGCTCAGTGCAGGAGGGCTGCTGGGGCTCGGCCCCTGGGGACCCCCCTGTGGGTCAGCGGCCCTGGGAGGGAGCATGTTAAGATATAGGTTTGATCACTAGTCAGGTACGGTGAGGCCAACAGATCAGGAAATGACCGCCACCAGATGGAGAGTTTGTTACTCAGTTTCCAAGAGGATGAGGTGCCCCATGCCGTGGGGGGAGGGGCCACACGGGGAAGCCCCAGGGTCAGTCGGGAGGCAGAGGAAGTGAGGGGCCAATGAGGGCACAAGGCTTTGCTGTGGTTTCCACAGGAAGGAACAGGTGAAGCAGGGCCAGCAGGCTGAGGACTGGTTGGTGGGAATAATTTCGGGGCTCCGGGGCACAGGGCTGTCCCTGGTTGTCTTGTCCCCGGCCCTGGGTGATGAGGGTGGGGGGACAGTGGCTCTGAGAGTGAGAGCCCAACGAAGGGGGGTGGGGCTGGTTTGCCTTTGACAGGTGTGCTCTCAGGTGAGTTGTGTCTCCAGGAACTGCCCACCCTGAGGATGGGCAGTCCCTCCAGGCTCAGCAAGGCCCCAAGAAGTCACAGCATCAGCAGAGAGAAACTAAGACACGCTTAACAGTGAGAGGCAGGCTCTTTGATGAAGCTTCTGAGATAAAATATGAACTGACCAAAACTTTACTGCAAATCCTAAGTCAGCCAGCTTTTGCATCTGATAATTTGCATTTAGCATGTTTCTTCCTTCCCTTTTGCTTCTCCTTAACGTGCAGAAATCCCGTGGTTAGGGAGCCCAGGAAAACCATGACGAAGTTCTCTGTTGGTACTGTTGCTGGCATGAAAGAGAGAAATGACCCCACGTGGGTTTTCATGCATCCTGAAATCTCTCCCAGTTCCACAGCAGCACTTAGAGAGGCGCTAACCAGTCACCGTGTGCCTCTGCCCCATCCAGGAGCACTGCGCATCCACACTTCCCAGGCATCCCCGCGGGTCGGGAGTGACGGGTCCATCTGGTCAGTGTTACTGCCTCCCTCAGCTACACTGCTTCACACCTTTCTGAAAGAGTGAGCAAGTCACCCGGGTCCAACAGGCATGACAGCGTGAGGCAGAATGTCACCGAGGCTTTGCAGTGTACCCTAATGGGACAGCCCCGCCGTGGGTCATGTCTGTCTAGGATTGCTTCCCTGGGGACACTCCCTCCCGGCTCCCGTCCTGTCCTTTTCCTGCAGGGCGGAGGAGCTCCACGAGTCCCAGGATTGTGTATCCTGGCTTCTTTGCTAAATAAATACTGGAGTCTAATAGCAGAGCTCTCCCTTGCTTGGTCTCACTTTGCAGGCAGAGGTGACAACCCACGTTCAAAACTGCAGCCAGCACTTCCCACAGTAGCAACGTTGCACTGCCCGACCCACAATAGTGGAAGGCTGTGCGGCAAAACACATGCCTCGGGTCGCTGAAGGGTCTGGGCATGCGCATTGTAAGCATCGCCTTCCCCACTGTGTGGCCGGAAAGATAGCGGATAGAGGCCCTTGTCCGCCCCAAAGAAAATAAGCCTGCATCTCATCTCTCCCTGTGCTCCCCAGCCCCTCCCAGTGGGCGGCCAGATGGGCCCTGATGAATGTCATCCCATTATCAACGGTCCCCCACTGTGAACAAACCTCAACCCATTCTATTCTCTGGTTGATGCATATTTCAGTAAGTGTGATGATTAAACAAACAAGTTAATGGGAGTGTAAGAATCTGAGTGAATTCATTGGAAACGTCTGTGGATAGATATGGTTGAAGTACATTCCTGTGAAGAGAGGTGCCGAGGCATTGAAGATGAAGAGGAGGATGACAAGGGGATCTAGCACAGACACCCCTGCCTGGGTCAGAGTTCTCCCCTGGAGCTGGGCCATCGCAGGGACCCACACCCGCATCTACCACACAGTCATCTGGGGCGCAGCCGGGAGAGTGGTCAGACACGCCCCTGGCGCCCTGGTCCGCATGTGTGCTCACTTCAAGTTGCTGTCCCTGCTCCAGATCCTGGGCCCAGGTCAGAACTCTTGGTCCCCTGGTCTCCGTGGCCCTGTCAGTGCCAGGCCCGGTCCACTCTGTCAGTCGCCTTCCTCATCTCATGCCCTTGCCCTGGAGGCGGCCATAAAACTCTCCTAAATTGTCACTTTCTTCTCTGTCCACACTGCCTTCTCTCACTGGCTCTGTGCCGTAAGGTCCTGTCTGCTATTGCCCTCCAAATTTTCAATGTCTTCCCCAATACCCGCTTTCTTTACTATCCCAAGTTCTACCCTGGACCATTTCTTCTGCTTAAAAGGGACACTAGCCTAACTCGGTCTGCTCAGCTCAGCATGGCTCTGCTCTGTCCCCATACACTTTCTGAGAGGCACCGGACAACAGGTCATCCTCGGATCCCTAGCCCTCCCCTGGAGGCTCCTCCGTCCAAGGTGGCTGGGAGGACGTTGCATCTGGAGAGAATGACCCATGATCCCTCCTCTTCCTTCTCTGCGGCGCCACTGTGTGAGCGACCGTTGCTGTTGTGTGGATGGAGTGGGGGCTGGGTGAAAACGTGTGTTCCTTCAGGCTTCCTGACCACGGCACACGCTGTGTCCTCCGCCAGCAATGCCCCCTTTCAGGTCTTTACTTAAGACTTGGCTTCTCTTGACGGTTTAAGCTCTGTTTCATTTTAGTACCCAGCTAAGATCTCACCTTCTGTGTGCAGACAACCTCTCTGCGTCCTCTGTGGCCCCATAAGAACTTGTCGATGCTCCTAGGCCCTCTCGGTCTGTCTCGACTGTCACTGTGCGTGGGTCCCCATCTCGTCCACTAATCCTCGAGGGCTTCCAGGCCATCCTGTCTCCATTGCTCCGTTTCCCCAGGGCCTTCCCCGGTGCCCTGAACACCCGAGTCCTCAACTGCTGTGTGTGGGGCCCGTGGATGAGGACAGAGAAAGCGATGGTGTCAGTGGTGTGTGTGTGTGTGTGTGTGTGTGTTTGGGGGGAGGGTGAGGGTAGTAAAGAAAGAGAGACCTAACTCCACTGTGCCTGTTTTCCCATCTGTGAAGTAGGTGTGATGATGACGATATGTATGTTTATGTTGTGGGGGAGGTTGTGAGAATTAAGTGAGTTAATATCTGTAAAGCTCTTAAATCCCTGCCTGGAACTGGCTCCTAATAAATGATCAGTAAATGTTAGCCGTCATTTTCTTAGAGAGAGGAGCCAGCTTTGACTGCTCACCGTGATGAGGAGGGGGAAGTAGTGTGGCATCTCAAAACTCTAAGGCTCACCTACCGACGTTTCAGTATTTGTTTTTCAAACCCTAGTGAGCCCTGCCCTCCCACTCTCCTGTTCTCCAATGGTGAAGGGATCAAACGTGGGCTGGGGTGTGCTGGGGGTCGGGGTAAGAGTGAAAGCAGAACCAGAATAGCAACAAAGCTGTTTGGTCGGCCCCTGAGTCACCTAGAATACTTGGTACTTGTTAATTTGTTCCAGAACATGGGACAAGTGTGGAAACGGATGAAGCATTTTCTCTTGCGGGGTGATGTTGTAACTCATACACGTTCTAGCGTGTGTGACCAGTCCCCACCAAGCTCTGGGTGCTGAAACATCTGTTCCTCAAGGAAATGCAGCGAGTACTGGGTTCGATGAGTTCTGAAGCTGACGAGTACCAGGGTGTGACCATACACAGAACAAGGCACAGTAAGAAATGAGCCAAGTGAGACCTAATGGCTCTAACTCTAAATATAATTCTGCATATATAGTCATTCCATCCTGGAAAAACAACAAAGGTTTTATTTATTTTACCAGCAGCCTTGGAAGTAAGCAAACTTATAAAACAAACAAAAGCAAAAAAAAAGTTTTTTAAAGATAGAAAAGAACCCCAAAACAACCCAAAAGTCAACCTTGACCTGGACTCGGAAGTATTTTTACATTATTTACAAAGCTATTCTTACTTTCATAATAAAATATGTATTATATGTCATGTCTTATTTTATAGGTAGAAATGTATATAAATGGTTATATGTGTCATGAATATGTATGGGTAATGGTTTTCATAATGGTCTCTTACCATCACATCATTTTATTATTTATTTTTAATTAATTTTTAAAAATTCACTTTGCTATTACAGAGAACCTGCAAGTTATTGCATATTTGTATTATTTTCATTATTCCTACACCTTTTATTTATTTATTTTTTAAATGAGATGTGTAAGGTTTTTTTTTAAGATTTTATTTATTTTTACAGAGGAAAGGGAGGGAGAGAGAGAGAGAGAGAGAGAGAGATAGAGAAACATCAATGTGCGGTTGCTGGGGGTCATGGCCTGCAACCCAGGCATGTGCCCTGACTGGGAATCGAACCTGCAACACTTTGGTTCGCAGCCCACACTCAATCCACTGAGCTATGCCAGCCAGGGCCCATCATATCATTTTAAATGGAAATCAAAACTTGGCACTTTATAGACCCCTGCACCCAGTTCCAGCAGGTCATCCGTCTGCAAGAGCTGATGCTCAGGGAGTAGATGTCCCCAAAGCCTGGGAGAAGCATCAGCAGAGAGCATCCAGTTTCTGAACAACTCCAGGTTTGGGTTTTCACTCTTTCGGGTCTCCAGCTGCCCAGTGTCTGTGTGGGTCAGATGCAGGGGTGTGCGAAGTGACCAGGACAGAGCCAGATCGGTGGGTGTTGCAAAAACGCCTTGCATTGTGTCATGCCTGCCACCAACGAGCTCCCTGGGGTAGCTGGAGGGGCAGGGTGCAATTAACCCTGACCCGGATTTATGGCTGGGGTTGGAGAGAAGGAAGTGGCCGTCATTCTGCCACCACGAGCAGCAGGCCTTTCAAACCTCGGAGCACACAGCTGTGTCCCCGGAGTCTGCAGGCTCCCCGCTGCCTGCGTGGATTTACTCCCTCGGAAAAGGAGCCGCCCCCTCGGGATCCTGTGTGTGCCTCTGAGGCTGAACCCGATTTGGGGGTCCTGTGACTACTTCTTGATCTCTTGAAAGAACAAATCTTTGGACTCTTTCTGCAGTTTAAACAAGGTTAACCACAGTCTGATGTCCCCCAAACCAGAGAGAAGTGCGTGTCTGAAATGTTCCATGTTTGAGGATGTTTTCTTTGGAAAGGTCTGAGCTGGCAAGGAAATGTTTTTGGAAAGCCTCCCTCGGCGAGGAGGCGGTAAGAACTGTAGCTACAAAACCCTCTTGCAGTTTTTACAATTGTGGTATAATATATATATAACATATAAATTTACCATTTTAACCATTTTAAACTGTACAGCTCAGTGGCATTTACGTTATTGTACAACCGTCACCGCCATCCATTTCCAGAACGCGTTCATCTTGCAAAACTGAAACTATGCCCCCATTAAACACCAGCTCCCCATGTCCTCCCCTCCCAGCCCCTGGCAACCACCCTTCTATTTTCTATATCTATGAGTTGGACTCCTCTCGCTACCTCATATGAGTGGAACCCTCCAGAATCTGTCCTTTTGTGACTGGCTCATTTTGCTCAGCATAATGTCCTCAAGTTTCATCCATGTTGTAGCATGTGTCAGAATTTCCTGTCTTATATACCCGAATAATATTCCATTGTACAGGTGGAACATTTTGTCTATCCATTTATTCATCAGTGGACAGTTGAGTCGCTTCTCTGGCACTTTTAAATGAGATTTTTCCCACTAGCCTCATTTCCTTTCAAATACAAATTTCAGTACATTTTATTCCCATAGCCCTTAATATATGCCAGCAAAAACGATGGTTTTCTTTTGTTTTGATAAAAAAAAATTAAAACCCAAACTGGGTTAATAATTGGATTAATACTTTTAAATGGCTTAAGGTCTTTGATTTTTACATCGAAACCAGCTCAGGAATCCCTCCCCTCACTTCTGCCCCCAGCAGCTACGTGGAGGGTGGGGCATGATGGAGACCGGAGTCCACCGGGATGTTCTTTAAAGAAGCAGGTAAGGTGGGAGAAGGGCCGGCCCAGGATGTGCATGGATTGAGAAAGGGGCAGGGGCAAATCTGAGGGGAGCTTCGGGACTAAGACGTCGGTTGGTGGTGGGAGTGAGGGGGACCAGAGATTCCAAGAAGGCTCAGCTGTGGGCACCAGGAGCCAGGTATTCCAGATGATCAGGAGTGCATCAGAGTGTGTGAGGTCAAGGGGGCTCTTCCTGAGCCTCCAAGCGAAGTGCATGCCTCGTGCAGCTCATAGCCCTGGGGCTTTTAGACAAAATCAAATAGCTGGATTTTGTGGCTTCCATTTCCCTAAGAGCTTTTTCTTTTTTCCTGGCTATATCCTTGTGTTGTGCTGTTTTCGAAATGGTGGAATTAACAAATACTTGTTAGTTGCTCAGGGTACTTACTCTGTCCTCATCTGTACATTACCACCGCTTAGACTGCACCACACAGTCTGTCTTCAAATCCATCCTAGATGATCCATTTACTGTATATACGACTATTTGTAATACAACACCGCGTAGAATTTTCTGCTTTGACAATGCAAGTGTCCCGGGAGTGAAGGCATTACTATGAAACTAATGACACTAAGTCTCCAACCTCCCTCACTTTCTCCAATCCTTTCCAAAGCCCCGAAAAGGGACCTAGCAGTTTTGCAGTCATAATTCTTTTTTTTAAATGAAGGTCCCCTGAGTTTTATATGCTTTAAGTCCTTCAAAATCTGGACGTGCCCTGTCTGTGAGTCAGGGCTGAGCTGGAAACCAGGAGCCTGAGTCACCTTCTCCCAAGGGTTTTGAAAGGTTTTTCCATCTGACAAATGGGAGAACGTCTGTCATTAAGTCAACGGTTCCATTTACGACCGACCAGCCACCCACCCTCGATACCCCCAGGCCCCTTTCCAGATCTCTTCCACTCTTTATGGAACGTTTTTGCAAACAGGTCTGCTGAGCAAAAATAGAAACACGGCACCAACGTAACTGAGATGATTGTCTCAGTTGAGAGGAGAATCTGTGGCTGGATTTTAAAACTCTGCTTAATTTTTCCTGAAGTCACCCCGATTCTAGTTGTCTCCTCCACCTCGGCCTGGAAAAGCAGCACCCTCTCCCGGGCGGGGCCGCATGTGCACTGCTGGCAGTCCGCAGAGACGTGAGGATGAATCAGATCATTCCATTTACAGAGAAATTGGGTTCTGAGCAGCAAACCGATGGATAATCCATGTGCATTTTTAATGTCCTTTCCTCCCTTTTAACACCATCCTTCCACCCAGACCCACTCCTCTGAACAAAGGGAAACAAAAGCCCCTTCCCCAGCCCTGCTGGTTGTCTCCCAGCAGTTGGGCTCTTCAGGGGACCGGGAGGAGCAGCTGGCGCAGACAGGCTGGGATGGGGGGAGGGAGGCTAAGCTCTCCCCCCAAGGGACGGGGGCTGGATTTTGGTGACAGATCACCATCATCACTGCCCGCACGGAGAAGGAAGGGCAAACAATAAAAATCTATATTTTCGATGAATAAAACATGGCCAGATTCACTTGGGGAAAGGGAAATAATGAGGGAGTCCTCTGCGGGTTTGTGGACTGATGTGTTTCTCTTGCACAGGTCTCTGGAATCGCTCTGAGTTGTCCGGTGATATGAGACCCTGGTGCTGATTTTTAGAGTTGGGGTGGTGCTTCCCCAACGTTAACTCCCACGGAGCCCAAGAGCCATTTGGAGGAGGATTTTGTACTTTTCTAGATCCAAAAACTGAGCAGCCCGGGCTGGTGTGGCTCAGTGGATTGAGCCTGCAAACCGAAGGGTCAGTGGTTGGATTCCCAGTCAGGGCTCATGCCTGGGTTGCAGGCCAGGTCCCCAGTAGGGGATGCGTGAGAGGTAAACACAGACTAATATTTCTCTCTCTCTCTCTCTTTCCCCCTGCCTTCCCCCTCTCTAAAAATAAATAAATAAAATCTAAAAAACACATACATTAAAAAAACAAAAATAGAAATTGAACATAGTTTTTCTTAGAAAAAAATAACAGTCAACTTTGTGTTATAATTTTGAAACTTTTAATTAAAATATAAGATACATGAAGTACACAGATCATAAATATACAGTTTGATATACATTCACAAAGTCAGCACAGCAGAGAGACCAGAACAGTACACAGAAAAGTGACCCAGAGAGAGAACCTGCAGCCCTCCCCTGGCCCTCTCCCACTCATTTCTTGCCCCCTCACCACCCAGCCCGAGGTACCCATGACCCTGACTTCTAATACCTCAGAGTAGTTTTGCTTTTTCTTCAATTTTATCCAAATGAAGCCATATCATGTGGACATTCTTATTTCTAATGTATTGTGCTCATACTGTATTTCTGAGATTCCTCTATGTTTTGCATATCACAGTAGCTTAGCCCTTTTTCGTGCGTGTATAGTATTCCATGGAAGAATACAACGTGTTTTACTTTTCCATTCTCCTGTTGATGGCAATGTGGATCGTTTCAAGTCCTGCTACAAACATTCTTACCCGTGTCCTCTGGGACATAAATGAGCATTTTGGAAGGATGGTCCTAGGAGTGAGATGATCGGATCACAGGGCAGATCTACATCTAGCTTTAGTAAAAACCGAAAATCAACCAAACCAACTTGTTTTTCAATAAGTGTTTTCCCAACAGTTCTGAGGATATAGCACTCTTTTTGACTATGAAGGAAATACAAAGAAAGAGAGAGAGAGAGAGGGAGCGGGGAGACATAGCCCCACCCTCCCAAACTTACAATCTGGTCAAGGGACCTGCTGTGAAAGAGTGAAGAAATAGCACAACTCATTTGCCTGGGCACCACATTGAGGTTATTGATGCCAAGCACCGTAAGGCCACAGTCACAGGTGGAGGAGAACGCCCAGGCCTCTTTTCCCCAACGACAGCAGGAAAACTGTCTTTGCAGGGAAGTACAGGCATGGGTTTACTGAGTCAGTCCCTTTTGTGATAGCTACTCTGTAACCCCAAAGGGTCTTGCTCTTGTACCCATTCTTTCTCTGTAGCCGCCTGGCCTCTCTGCCTTTAATTCTCACGCCATCATCAGATGGCCGCAACACCTACGGATGAGGTAATATAACATAGAAAACCAATGATAATGTAGAGATTTCTCATTATGGAAAGTTCAGTCAAGTTTTTTGAATCGATCTTCCTCCCCCAAACAATCCATATTTTAATATTCAAAAATCCCTTTATCAACATGGAACAACTGACCGAATAGGAAAGACCCAGCAGACCAAAGCCTCCGGTGACAGGGAACTCAGAGCCCCAAGGGGAGTGCCGAGGCCACTTTGGCCCGTGGTTCTTGGCCAAGGCACCTAGGCTGGGCCTACAGACTCGGAAGCTTTGAAGCATGAGAAGCCAGAAGAGAAGGCCCCAAACTGACCCAGGCGGGCAGGCTGACAGGCCACTTTCTCCACACAGACTGGGGCTTCAGAGATCTATGGCTTCGGGGTAAAGATGAACCAGAAATAAAACCACCCCCGCTTTCCACCTCTCAGAGACTGCAGGTAACATTGCCTTGGTGCCAAGTGGAACGCAGGGGAAAAGAAAAAGAAAGGGAAAGCAGTGAACTCGCCTTCAGAAGTCTGATGGCAAGTTGACTCTCACCAAGAAACGCATCATGACCTCATGCTGCCTGGGTGGTACAGGAAACCTCCAGCCACGAGTTTATTTTCATGAGGTTCCAGGCTGGTAATGCCTGGGAGGCGCCTGGGAGAGTCAACCACAAATCCTTTCTGTATAAATGTTTCCTCCACATGGGCCCATAAGCACTTTTACGGGAAAAATGAGCAGCACACAGTCAGAAATAACCAGGCACACAGGGAAGGAAGGCATCATAAGAAAAAACAAAACAAGCAAAACAACAAACAGAACAAATATGCCATTACTATTTGGATATTGGAATTACCAGACAAAGACGATTAAACAACTATGCTCCCTGTATATAAAGAAGTGAGACACACTTGAACATATCTGCAGGCAACAGTGATCTATAAAAGCCGACCCAGTGTATTTGAAAAGGAACCAGATGGAATTTCTAGAAATAAAAATACAATGCCTAAAATTTAGAATTCCTTTGGTGGGTTTAATAGCAGATTAACACAATTAAAGAGGGAGTGATTCGATTTCATAAAGTCCGAGATAACTCAAGACGCATCATTACTTTGTGAACACAAAGAAAGACAAAATGTCACCAACTAAACGGTGGCATTCCTTTCACCTCTTAGAATTTTAAATTTATTCTTACTGAAAGTGCTCTTTTAGACTTACATTGTTTAAAAAATCTATACCGACTTATCCCATTTTGTGTAGCCATAAAAAGGAAAATATGATTGAAACAATCTGGTTAAAAATGTTCCTGAAACTTCTCTGCCGTCAGAATCTGATTCTTCTAGGTCCTTATAACTCAGTCGCTGACCGTGTGTTTCCCAAGCTCCTGATGCAGCATTTCTTATAAAGTGTTTCTGGGATCTTCCTCCAAGCCCTTAAGACCCACCCCCTTTTCTTCTTCTGGTGCTCTCATGACCTTACCAGGAGTGATCAACTCATAAAAGGCTTTTCACTGAAGTTCAATTCCACGCAAAGGTTTTAGATGACGACTGAGACTCCTATTCCTTCCCCGAGCCACCTTGCTTGTTGTCTGGAACATTGAAGATCTTCAATGGTCCCATCCTACTGCCAGCAATACCCGTCCCGTTCACACCTAGACAGACAGTGATTATAAAACACCATCAGTCATAACACAGCCCCATTCCAGGATGTTAAAATGTGAAAAGACTATGAATCTCAAAGAGGATAAAATATGGTGGATGGAGAGCTGTTAGAGGCCAGACTGTGGGGTCTGGGAACCCTTTTGCTTTATATTCCCACCTCCCGATTCTCACCTCCATGGCTCCCCTGGACCTGGGCTGAGCCCTGGGCACTCTGAGCAGAAGCTGTGTCCTGCTGTGTGGAGCAAACCCAGCCTTTCCTCTGCTCCCTCGCTCTCTCCCACACCTCCTTTGGCTTCTCTTGCTATGGCTCCTTGCCATCTGAGCTCCCTGCTGTTGCCACTGCCCAAGCCTCATCTCTTGCTCTCTGTGGGTTATGCTCCCTTTCCATTTTCTCAGCAGCACCTCCTGCCCCAAGACCAGTCCCTGCCCCTTGGGAAGCTTCACTAATGCCTTAGTACTGACGACAAGACTTAATGCCTAGACACAGGTTTCATGAAGTGATAGTCAAACATGGAGCGCCGTTGAGCCAACAAATATTTCTGAAATTTCTGCTCTTGGGCCCTGTGAACGGAGGTTCTAAGGGGACCATCAGGAGCTCAGTTGCCTGGGCCCTGTCCTCCAGGAATGGTGGTCAGAGTGTGTCCTTGACCATGAGAACAGTGCATGATGGCCTAACAGGGCTTTGTGAAGTCCTAGTGAAATGTTTGAAATACATGTACATTTTAATACTACATCTGGTAGGTCAGAGCAAAACAATTCATAATTGCATTTCTATTGGACATTGTTGCCCCCTCACCACTGATCCAGGCTTCAGTTTTTTTTTTTAAAACACAGGACAGTTTATCTTCTTATCTTATTACAGATCCTATAGCACTAGGATCCCAAATGAGACTCCTTGATATAGAATTATACATCTATCATAAATTGTGAGGATTTTTTTACATATCACTCACACATCATTTCTATTCAACCAAGGTTATTAAAGAATTTCATTCATAACTGGGGAAGGGAAACATAGGTTTCCCATTGGCCTGTCCTTTCACGAATAGAACATTTATTTGTAAACTCTCTCAAGACAGCTTTCTTAGCCATGAGCTCACTCGGAGTTTGTATGAATGAAAGTCTTAAGGTTTGTGCATTCTTTTCTTACTCCTGCTGTAACACATTTTCTCAAACCTGATGGCTTAAACAATATAAATGATTACTTGCAGTCCCAGAGGTCAGGATCTGACACAGTTCTCACCAAGCTAAAATCAAGGTGTCACCAGAGCTGCATTCCTTCTGGGGGCTCTTGGGGACACTCCATTTCCTAGCCTTTTCCAGCGTCTAGAGGCCACTGGCATTTCTTTGCTTGTGGTCCCCTCCCTCTACCCTCAAATCCAGCAACGTTTTATCTCTCTGATTTTTCTTCTGTCGGTTCATCTCCTTCTTCACTTTTTTTTTTAAAAAGATTTTATTTATTTTTAGAGAGGGGAAGGGAGGGAGAAAGAGAGAGAGAATCAATGTGTGGTTGCCTCTCACATGGCCCCCACTGGGGACCTGGCCTGCAACGCAGGCATGTGCCCTGACTGGGAATCGAACCTGCGATGCTTTGGTTTGCAGCCCGTGCTCAATCCACTGAGCTACGCCAGCCAGGGCTTCCCCTCTTCACTTTTAATGACTTTTGTGATTACATTGGGCCCACCCAGACAGGCCAAGATACTCTTCCATCTTAAGGTCAGTTCATCAGCAACCTTAATACCATCTGCAAACAGAATTCCCCTTTGACACGGAGCAGAACATACCAGTGTTCATGGGTCCTAGGGGTTAGGATGTGGATTTCTCTGGGGTCATTATTCCGCCTCCTTGAGTCTGGATACCGTGTGAGCAAACTGGTGGACCGTAAAGAAGGGAGCCTTGACCTGAACTGCTTTCTGACCCAGGCACCACGCGTGGGGAAGAACTGGGCCTCGAGAACCTATGTGAGTGAGAGTGACAGGAGTTGCAGCTGTCAGTGGTCTTTGTTGGCGACAAGAGTGCCAAGGTCCTATTGGCCCCCAGAACATTTCTGTCACCAACAGATGTACCATCTAAGTGTGGCTTATACTTTCAGCATAGATTAGCATTTCAAGCATTATTTCTGTGCCTGCAATGATTATTTTTTTATTATATTTGATTGTTTATGCTATTTCAGTTGTCCCCATTTTTTTCCCCTTTGCCTGCCTCTGTCCAGCGCCCCCACCAGGAAATCCCCATGTGGTTGTCCGCATCAATGGGCCATGCATCCATGCTCTTTGGCTCATCATGTCACCTCCTTTCATCCAGTCCCCCCACACCCTCCTCTCTGATAGCTGTTGTGGGGAGTTCCCCCTGGATCTCAAAAGGGAGTAAATATTAGGATTAGTGGGGATTTTTGGAACTGGGGAGGTTGAAGAGTTTACAAGCTCTCTTTTATCATTCAAATTCTGTGTAAGTCTAGCAACTTACCGAAATAACCTTGGGCCTCCGTGCCATCCTATTCAACGTAGAGCAAAAATGGCATATTCATTTTATTCTCTGTATCAACCAGTGGCTAGTCGTTGCAGAGAAGACAATGCACTCTTGCTAGTTTAAGCAGAGAAGGACTTTTTAGGGTTTTAAATGATTCACCAAATCACTGGGAGAGCTGAGAAAACAGCCTGGGGGCTACACTTCTAGGAACTAGCCCCCAAAGTTGCACTGCAGAACTGGCCACCTGAGTGGCTGCCATTGCTACCGCTTTTGGGGGTGTTGCCCGCTGAACCAGGACGCCACCCCCAGAGCTGCAGTTTCCAGAGCTGCCCACCTGGGCTTCAGGAGAAAACCGCCTCCAGGAAATCAGAATGCTGCGTGGGCCATGGCTGTGAACTATACGACCATGACCTTTCAGCTACCATCTCACATCTCAGAGTTGCCTGCCCTGTGTCCAGCCTCTCGCCTTGGGTAACTCAGCTCTGAAGTCGGGCCTTCCAGGAAAGACTTCGCTGGACCAACCCCATCCCATCGGGAGCCTGGAGCCTGGGAAGTGTGGGGTTGAGCTTTCTGGGGCCTGGGCGGAGGCAAGTTCTCTAGGAGAGCTGGGAGAGACGCTGAGGAATGGGCCCACGCTGCCCATCGTCACCATCGGTGAGAGGGTGGAAGAGATTTAGTCTCTGGAGGCCGGAAAGGGCCACCATGGGAGGTGATTTCCTGGCCTGTTGATTGCCAGTTTGGCGTCTGCCTCATCCTTTTCCCACCTTCAACATCTCCTGGGCTCCTGTTGGTTCCATGTTTCGGCTGGCTCTTGTTTTAGCTGAACAGATTCACTCTCTGCAGCTCTGCGGCTGCCCCTGAGAAATGCACACATATTTTGCCTGTGCACGACTCTCTTTTCCTTTTATTCTTCAGGAAAGAGATACACCAGCATGGAGCCCGTGGCACCGGTCCAGACGGGACAGCGTGACAAAATGGCCACCACCACCACCGTCTGGCTGGCTCGAGGGAATGGGGATAAATGACCGAGTGCAAACAGTGGAGTGCTGCCAGCGGAGGCTGTCTCGTAGCAAGTAGTCTCCCGCGACATGTGAAAGAAGAGGCTGGGAAAGGCCCAGCTGTGGGCACCTTGCCATTTGCTGCTGCTAGCTCCCTGCCAGTATTACCCAGGGTGCAGTGAATGCTGTTTTCTATCAACAACCCTTCTTTGCTTGCTTTTCCGATGGCCTCCCTGTGGTTGAGAGTCACCTGTAAGGCTTCCCCCACCCGTCAGGCTTAGGCCCATTTGCCACGTAGCAAAAGGGTTGCCAAATTCCTCACCAATGAGAGAGGACCCTCTGGCATCCCTAGAATGCTACTTTTACTTGCACATGCTTACCAGCAAGATCCTCAGCTGATCTCCCCTGACCAAGGTCAAAGATGGGTGATAAATAGGCAGATGAAGGACAGATATGGTAGATATAGATATATATGACATGAGAGATAAAGATGAAAGCCAGGTAGGTAGATAGATAGATGATAGATAGATGACAGATAAATGGATAATGGATGATGAATGGGTGGCTGGCTGCATGAATAGGTAGATAGATTGACAGATGATTGATGGCTCGCTAGATAGATAGATGATGGATGGATGGATGGATGGACAGACAGACAGATAATGTGTAGACGTCACGGCACTAGTCCTCCAGGGAGCCTAAGCATTCACACACATGCTCACCCTCAGGCACCGTCTCATACCTCAAAGCTTTCTTCTCTGGCCCCCAATAGCGTCCTCTGCTCATCAGCTGCCAGAGTCATCAGGGACCATGCAGGGATGCTGCAGCCCTTTCTCCCCACTTAGTGCCCTCTTGGGGCCCCTTCGGAGGGTTCCCGAGACTGAAGAACCTCCAGGGCACCGAAAGACACAACATCTCCTTCCAGTCTCTCAGCCCCAGGGGGGGCTGTGTCCCATGCAAGAGTGAGGAGAATGCCCCCTTTCCCAACTCTGTCACACGTTCTCATCTGAGCCCTGCATCAAGGTGGCCCGCACCCAGACTCTTGCAAGACCTTCCTGCAAACAGCCCACTTCACACTGCCTGTAGATCCTCTTTCCAGGACGCTGACCATGCCCTGGGCACAGGTGAGCTCTCAGGCAGGGGCACTGGTCCCCAAGTCTTTCTCTGCCAGCACCCTCCCATCAACTCCGGCCAACCCACCTGCAGGCATGTGCACCTGTGAGTGGCGTGTTGAGCGTGATTGTGTGCTAACATGTTGGGAACCCCAGTTTAGGCTTAGTTGGAAGCCCCTTATTTGCTTAGATGGAAGAAATCAAGAGATTGAAGACTCTTGGCAGGCTGGGGGAGCCAGGAACAGCTGTAGAGGGGTCTGTGGGGAAGAGCTCACCTTAAATGACAGTAGTCTCCAACCATGCCAAATGACATTGCCATACTCCTAGGTTCCTACTCTTTGGAATATCTTTACTGAACCCCAAACAAGACCCATGGTCTGGTCCTGGGCCCATGACACGTGGGGACTCAGGCCCTGAGTTTGGGCCTGCAGGCCCAAAGGGGTCAGGATTGTTTCCAGCACCAGATTAACCCCGAGCCCCCAGGGGTGGGTGAGAGAACCACCGCACCTCTGCTGGTCCCAATATGCCAGAGGACTGGTCACTTGATCAGAGTGGAAGGGCGGGGTCCATCCAGGAGAAACTGACGCTGAGCCGCGCTCACACGCCATTGAGAGCATGGTACCGCCTGAGATATAGGGCAAGAAAAACCAGGTGCAAACAGGAGTATTTGCTTGCCCATGCAGGTTTTTTTATTTTTCTGGGAGGCTACATGAAACACGAAGCCCACCGTAAATCTCAAGTGTGGTGTGAGTACATGAACCGAGGGAAAGTTTTAGAGCTGATGTTGTAAGGCCTTTGCTCTTGCCGCTTGTAGGGGCCCGGGATGGACCAGGCCCTTCTAATGTGCAGACCTAACCTGTGGACCAGCTTCCACGGGTTGTCTGGCCCGGCCCGGCCTCTACCCACACCTCACAGGCCCCGGCAGTGGAGAGAGGCAGAGCCGTCCATGGAGGCAGCACCTGGCACAGGCCTGTTGGGAATCTACAATGCTGTGTAAATGCTATAGACCATGAGTAGCAAATGCTTGGAGCCAGCAGGCAGGACAAACACACAGAATGACTAAGAAAACATCTCAACTGTTTTTTTTTTTTGGCTGATTTTTGCTGCTTGTTATGTGTGGCCACTTGGAGACAAGGCCACAGATCAAGCACAGCCAGTGACCCAGTTGGTCTTAGGACACAACCCTGTCAGTCTTTCCCAAGTCTAAATCTAGAATTTACAAAAAAGCAAGAAAACCCAGCTTCTTTGTGTCCTGAAAGGAGAAATTCTCAATACGAACTGTTTGGGGTTTTCGGTTTTTGTTTTTTCCTGGAGGGAGAGGATGCGGCAGGCTGTGTTATGCACGAAGTCGTCCTATCTGCTTGCAGCAGCCTAATAAAATATAATAGGATTTCAGTAACTGGTGTCTGTCGCCCGGATGCCTGAGCCTCCCTAAAGTGAGAACACGGTTATGTTAGGGAGGCAAAGAAATAAACTCCTATTTCAATCACAACAATAGTTTCCCAAGTCAAAGCAACCCTCATTCTGGATTGCCAGAATGTCATTCTCTTTCTCTGCACCCTCCTAGCCCCACGGACAATTTTTATAGCTTAGCTAGATGTTGCCCAGAATTGTCATGTACAGTCATGACTCTTGTATGTGAACTGGTTTCTCATCAGGAAAGGGGTCGTTCATCACTTCAGGAACCTGGTCAGTGCTCTCCCGGGTGGGGGTGATGTTACATAGTGATCTCGTGCTGCCCCCCCCCCGCCCCCCGCCCCGCCGCCCACCCCCACGTGAAAACAGCCTGGCTGCTAGGAGGAGGCCAATCCCCACCCGACAGGGTCTGGGCCCTCAGCGCCCAAGTGGGGTGCGAGCAGACGGAGCCCACAGAGCCCAGAGAGGCCTCTGTTTTTGTGGAACCAAGTCGGCCACACCCACCACACCGCCGCCTGCCCAGGAGTGTCCTTGAGGACGAGGACACCACGGAGCAGAGTGGCTTTTAAATCAGGCGTCTGTTTGCATTAACAATAGCTCAGGAGGTCGCAGAGAGCTGCACGAGGCAGCTGTTTTGGAAGCAGAAAGAAAGTGGGCTCCTTGGGCTGGCGGCCAACGGCCCTGCATAATGATCCTTCCCCCCGTCCCAGGGGCTGAAGCCGAGGAGAGTTGGCCTGTGCACCCAAGATCCACGGTGCTCGTTTTCACTCCTGTGTGTTTTCTAAATCTTCCACAATGAACATGTTTTTTTTTTTTCCTTTCGCTCTGAATCAGCCCGAGTTCTGGATCATGGGGCGTCAGGCGGCTGGAGTATCCCAGAGTGGGTGACCTTGTGGGGACAGGTGGCATGCCTACCCCCAGCCAGTTTAGTCCCAGAGCCTGTGGGGGTGTGCCCACCCCCCCCCCCCCCCCCGCCGCCGCCCTTCATCAGAGCCCAAGGGTGAATGTCCAGAAGCTGCTGCTTCACCTTTGCAAGCCGGCCTCTCGCTCTAGCTCAATGGCTCCCAGAAGCACTTCCACAGTCTCTGGCCTCAGGGCCTTTGCACTGGCCCCTCCCTCCTTCCTCTGCTCTGCTGGCCCTCGCCAGGTACTTACAAGCTCCTGCCCTCCCCTGTAGGCTCCCGGCTGCGAGGCCTTCCTGACACCCTGCCCCCACCTCCACGCCTCATCCCACCTCCTCTTATATTTCTCTCTAGCACTTACGCCAGCCATCTCACACCCTCTCCAGTTGCCATTGCTGTTTTACCCACACCAGACAGCGGTCTCCTGCAGGGGAGGGATTTGGGTCTGTTTTCTGCACCGCTGCCGCCAGAGTCTACACTCGGAAGAAAATCTGTTTCTGTGCAGTAGAGATTCAACTGCATATTCTGCTTCCCCATCTAGCCTTCAGTCGCACCACGCTTCTTATTTCCATGTATGTACTGACTACTTTATGAACCAGAAAAAACATCCATAAATGTGTGTAACAGTCTCACTGGGCAGAGCGCCTTCATGGTTTGGGGTAGTGTAGCTCCTCATCACATTTTGGTCTAGAGCCCTGAGGAGTGATTACAACTATGGATTGTTTTCCCAGGAAAAAAAAATGTGCTCTCGCCTCAATGCATGTTCCCCACCCAATTTCAGGGAGGTCCCAGACCCCTCCTGCCCCGGAGACTGCGAACCCAGGCTTCAGATCAGGGACCCTTGTCCCCTCACATCATTCCTCCCCAATGCAGACACCTCAGGACTGGTGGGGATACCAGTAAAATGATGTCTCCATCTTTGTGTTGAACAGTCTGCCACCATGCCTACCTCAATTACCCACTGCGGGAATTTCCCACAATCCTCCTGCCTGCCCGCCTCACCCTGTTAGAAGTATAAACATACAACCTAGCTATTTTTCCTCGAAACAACCTGGAAATAATAGCATCTGTTATGGACTAAATGCTTGTGCCCCTCATTGAAGCCCTAACCTCCCCCCCTCCCCAGTGTAACTGTATTTGGAGATAAGGCATCTGAGGATGTGACAAAGGTTAAATGAGGTCACCAGGGTGGGGCCCTGATCCAATAGGGCTGGTGTCCTCATGAGAGGAGGAAGAGACACCGGTGCTCTCTGCCACGTGGAGAAGCAGGGAGAAGGCAGTCACCCACAAGCCAGAAAGAGCACCGTCCCCAGGAACCGACCATACTGGACCTTGATCTTGGACTTCCAGCCTCCGGAACTGTGCCAAAATGAATTTCCGTTGGTTAAGCCATCCAGTCTGTGGTCTTTGGTTATGGCCCCCAAGCTGATTAATACAGCATCCTAGACCTCAGAGAGCGTTTATTTGCTACCTCCAATTTTGATAACAAGGACATTGAGGCCCCGAGAAGGCATTTTGAAAGCGAAGCTAAAGCCATCTCAGCAGACCGGTGAAGGAAGGGGGCTTTTTGTCTGGAGGTCTGGAAGTTCCCTGGGGAAAAAAAAGCTCTAAAGGGTAGAGTCTGTTCAGGAGGCCTGAGTGCTGCTGAGGGGGCACCACATGCCCCTCAGACACCCCTGTGCCCACTCCAAAGACTCTGTCCAAACAGGGCAGCCGGGGTTAAAACAGGGACAGCAAGGTCGCCAAGGTCTGAAGCCAGACACAGTGCTGGTCTCCACAGATTGGTGGTTTGCCGGAGGAGGGGAGTGGGGATGGGGTGGGAGCAACGGGTGAATTGATTTTGTTTAAATAAATTGCATGAAAGTCGCTAAATAACGTTTTAAATGAAAAGCAAGAAGCACCGTGAGACACACCTGGGGCATGGGGTCCCTCATCAGCGTGTGGGGGACCCTCCCCTGGGGCAGGTGCCGCAGGAGGGGAGATGGATGCGACAGGCAGCCAGGACACAGCATTAGCCAGCACGTGGGAGGCTTGGGAGGGACCTACGGCTGCACCTGGGGCTGAGCGGGCTAGCAGGCGATCCGCGGGAGCAGCTGAGCCCAAAAGGATCTCATCTGCTGAGATTCTGCTCCCCAGGAGGGAAGGATGGTGTCTGACAACCCCCCTTGCTTCCTTCCGCGCCTGCATCAGCTTTGGAAACCGGCCGTGCATGCACTAGCCTGCGCCACCCTCCACTGCACAAAACGCAGACGCGGCAGGGAGGCGAAGTCTACGCTGTTCCGCGACAGACTGGAAACCGGGCCAACCGGCACCCTTGCAGGAAGAAGGCGGGCGGTAAGTAAACATAGACGTGAAGAGAAAGAAAAGGAGTTTCTATTGTCCAAACACCCCCACGCCCAGCAAGTCAGAGTCACAGCAGAACTTCAGGGAAGATGACCCCCTTTGCGGAAGAGTGGGCTTGGGGCTCCCCCGGGGATGGACACCTGCTCACTGCCCTCCAGCTGCGCCGGGGTCCCTCCTCTTCCTCTCACCTGCTCTTTCCCGGCCTGCGCTTCCTGGGCGCCCACTGCCCATGACCCCTTGCTGTCAGGGCCACGCCCCACCGTTTACTGGACACCTTGGAGCAGTCGCAGATGAACTTTTCGTTGCCAGATGTGGTTTTTAACGGAATTTACTGGGGCGACATTGGTTAATAACATTATATACAGGGTTCAGGTGTGTAATTCTAAATACATCATCTGTGTATCGCATTGTGTGTTCCCCATCCCGTGCCAGACGCAATTTTTGAGGCTCTCTCCTTGAAAGCTCCTTCACTTCCCATTCAGTCCTCTCCCCCGCCGTCTCTGCTCTTACCTGCAGTGCAGTGTGAGTTCTTTATCACATCCTTGGCCCTCTTTTCCTTCTCCCCTCTTCTGTCTCCTTGGTGATCTCATCTACTCCAGACGCTTCTCCCTCACAGCCGGGGGCCTCCCAGCGGACCTCCCTGGCCTGAATACCCCTCCCAAGTCGGGGGTCTGCATTTTTGGCCATTCGAACATCATTTATATACATCCCCTAGTCACTGCCCAGCGTGTCTTTTCCAGGTGTCTGACTCAAGAGCTTGGTACCTTGAAAAATCTCCTTTATTCTGAAGCAATACAGTGTGGGGCAAAAGTAGGTTTACAGTTGTTCGTTTGGAAAATAATGCAATAATGAATAAATAATAATACAAGAATAAAGTCCTTGCTTCCCAGACTCACAACTGGAAGTCTACTTCTGCCCCATCCTGTATTGTACTCCATTTATATCCCAGAGGAACCAGTTCCCAAGTTCTCATTCATTGTCCTTGTGACTCGGCCTTCAAAAACCTCTGGCCAGTAATCTCACTTCTGACTGTGTCCGAGTAAACAAACAGGAATCCGGGCCAAATATTTGGAACAGCTGTCTGCAGACCCAGGCCAACAGGCAGGAGAAAGGCTGTGGGTCTCTGGTGGAGGGGAGGCCGATGGGTTACCCAGCTTTCTGTCTGAAGGCGCTTTCTGCCCGCAGCTGATGGGAAGGATCCAAGGAGAGATGAGACCTCAAGAGATCAGAATATAAAGCGGTTAGGGTGGCTCTAAGTTGTGGGGGCAAGGGACAAGGACAGGAGGGAGCGATAGAGAAAGAGTCCACCCATTTGTTACTGAGCAGTAATCACAGAAAATGTAGAAAGGACTCCATGAACAAGGCCGAGAATCCCAAGGGTGCTGTAAACTGAGTTTACCCAGGCCAGGACGTACTGAAACCCCGACCAGACAGAAAGGAGAGACTTGTTAATCCCAGAAGGTCGCCAGGGACCTACTGGTCCCTGTTTCTGAATCTATTGAGTTAAATGCACAGTCTTTCACATAACGTGTTGCTAATATTTTGGTAAAGATTTTTTTTTTTTACATCTTTGTCCAGTTTCGGCATCGGGGTGATGCTGGGTTGGCAACACTCCCTCCTCCTTTGTTTTTAGAAAGAATTTGTGTAGTCTTGGTACTACTTCTCCCTTAAATGTCTAATACATTTCAACTTGGAAGCCTTCTGGGTTTGGAGTTTTCTTTATGGGAAGGTTTAATTCTAAATTCAATTCCTTTACTAAATAGAGGTATATTAAGTATTTCCCTTTTTTATTTTTAAATATATTTTATTGATTATGCTATTACAGTTGTCCCATTCCCCCCTTTACTCCCCTTTACCCTGCACACCCCCTCCCACCTACATTCCCCCCCTTTAGTTCATGTCCATGTGTCTTACATATAAGTTCTTTGGCTTCTACTTTTCCCATACTATTCTTACCCTCCTCCTGTCTATTTTCTACCTACCATCTATGCTACCTATTCTATGTCCCTCTTTCCCCTCTCCCCTCCACTTCCTTGTTGATAACCCTTGATGTGATCTCCATTTCTGTGGTTCTGTTCCTATTCTAGTTGTTTGCTTAGTTTGTTTTCGTTTTAGGTGTGGTTGTTAATAATTGTGAGTTTGCTGTCATTTTACTGTGCATATTTTTGATCTTCTTTTTCTTAGATAAGTCCCTTTAACATTTCATATAATAAGGGCTTGGTGATGATGAACTCCTTTAACTTGACCTTGTCTGAGAAGCACTTTATCTGCCCTTCCATTCTAAATGAAAGCTTTGCTGGATAGAACAATCTTGGATGTAGGTCCTTGCCTTTCATGATTTGGAATACTTCTTTCTAGCCCCTTCTTGCCTGCAAGGTCTCTTTTGAGAAATTAGCTGACAGTCTTATGGGCACTCCTTTGAGGTAACTATCTCCTTTTTTCTTACTGCTTCCAAGATTCTCTCCTTATCTGTAATATTGGGTAATGTAATTATGATGTGCCTTGGTGTGTTCCTCCTTGGGTCCAACTTCTTTGGGACTCTCTGAGCTTCCTGGATTTCCTAGAAGTCTGTTTCCTTTGCCAGATTGGGGAAGTTCTCCTTCATTCTTTGTTCAAATAAGTTTTCAATTTGTTGCTCTTCCTCATCTCCTTCTGGTACCCCTATAATTTGGATATTGGAATGTTTAAAGATGTCTTGGAGGTTCCTAAGCCTCTCCTCATTTTTTAAAATTCTTGTTTCTTCATTTTTTCTGATTGGGTGTTTCTTTCTTCCTTCTGGTCCACTCCATTGATTTGAGTCCCAGTTTCCTTCCCAACACTATTGGTTCCCTGTCCATTTTCCTTTATTTCACTTAGCATAGCCTTCATTTTTTCATCTAATCTGTGACCAAATTCAACCAATTCTGTGAGCATCCTGATTACCAGCGTTTTGAACTGTGCATCTGATAGGTTGGCTATCTCTTCATCGCTTAGTTGTATTTTTTCTGGAGCTTTGATCTGTTTTTCTGTTTGGGCCATTTTTTTTTTGTCTGGACGTGCCTGTTACATAGTGAGGGGCAGAGCCTTAGGTGTTCACCAGGATGGGGGAACCCAAGTCACTGGGTTGTGACGTTATATGTCGGGGAGGGGTCCAAGGGGGAATAATGGCACTTGCTTCTCTCTCTGCCGGATTTCAGTCACTTCCCCTACTTCCCACAAGCCAATTGGGCCCTCCTGGTGCTGATTCCCGGGTGGGTGGGCTTGTGTACGTTCTAGGCCCCTGTGGGTCTCTCCAGTGAACTCTCCTGTGAGGCTGGGAATTCCTGCTCCCCCTTTGTTTCACCTGGTTTATCTGAATGCGAATGTGGGGCCGCTGATCCGCCTGCTGCAGCCTTGTGCACCCCGCTCCACCGTCCGCTGCCTTGCCGGGTCCTCCAGTCACCACCCTGCCGTGAGTCCTCTCTGCCCGACTGCCCGGCTGTGCCCCTCCTGTCGGTCTGAATGAATGGGTCCTCTTTAACTCCTTGGTTGTCTGACTTCCATACAGTTTGATTTTCCATCAGTTCTGGTTGTTTTTTGTTTTTTAAATTGTTGTTCTTCTTCTTTTGGTTGTGTGAGGAGGAACAGTGTGTCTACTTATGCCTCCATCTTGGCCAGAAGTCCCACTTTTTCTTTTCACAGCTTTGGTACTATGCCATCTTTCTAAGGATTTGTTTATTTTGTTGAAGTGGTTGAATTTATTGGTGTAAGTTGTTCATATTATTCTCTTGGTATTCTTTTCTGAATTTTTTTTCTCTCTCAATTACAGGTGACGTACACTATTATATAACTGTCTAATATATATGATCCCTCCAATAGGTCCAGGGCCCACCTGGCACCACACATAGTTACTGCAACATTATTGACCACATTCCTATACTGTACTTTACATCCCCATAACTATTCTGTAACTACCAATTTGTACTTCTTAATCCCTTCCCTTCTTTCACCCAGCCCCCAACCCCCTCCCATCTGGCAACCATTAAGATGTTCTCTGCATCTTCAAGTGTGTCTGCGTGCGTGCGTGCACATAGATTAACGCAGAGAGAGAGTGCCAGCAGGATGTGCCTAATCTATTAAAAGTGTGATATCTGGGTGGTGAAAATATAGCATTTTATCATATTTTTATTTTTAACTGAAAAAACCTTATTATTTAAAACACACACACACACTAGCTCGTATGAAAAATAGTGTGGTTGGGTACTGGGGAGGGCTCTGCTACACACAGTTGCTCAAAGATCTGGCTTCTTTCATCTTGGGGAACCACCCCCTCCCCCAACGCCTGGCCTTCCAGGTTATAGCAGAAGGGGTTTTGAAGGAAGGAGTTTGAAGGGAGCTGGTTTATGGGCCAGACTTTTCTAATAATGAAAGGTTATTTTTTCAAAAAAGTTTTTTATTCCGACCATGCTCCTGTGTTCTTTCAGTTAGTCCCCAGTTCATGCCCTCACTCCACCTTTCTCAAATACTGTGGTAGACCCCCGCCCTTGGCATTGACCCACGCATACTCCTCCTACAGATTGCTATCATATTAATTACTGCTCCTAAAACGGAAGCGCTGAATGGGTGATTCCTGTGTTGAACGTATTTCAGGGGTTCCTGCCTGCACTGTGAAGTCCTCACTTTTCAGCCTGATGGGCTCAGAACCGGGTCCCGACCGGCATCTCTAAGCTCAGCAACTGGTGTCCCCTGCGCTCTGCTGGGCCTGCTTACCACCTGACTCCTGCTTTCCCAGCCTCTGCTCACAGCCTTGCTGGGACACCACCCCGGCTGCTGAAATCCCACCTGCCCACCTCCATTTCCCCCATGCCCCATCCCATAAACGCCTTCCTCTGAAGTCTGTTTATAAGGTCTAGTGTTAACAGTAATGTGTATGGTCCATCCCCCTCCTCGGTTTGAACCTTTTTGGAAGCAGAAATTCTTATTTAGCTTTTTTATCATTCTCAGAACTAGTTTCATCTCCTGCATCGAGCAGTTCTATAAAATATTACATAAATAAATGAACACACACACAATAAATGATGTCATTTATTGGCTATCTTCACTCAAACATTTTATTCAGGGCCTAAAATAAGGACTTGAAGGACATCCAGCTGAACCTTTTTGCTAAAAGAGGTAGCATGTGCCCTCCATCCTCACACATTTTTCTGAAACTAAGATCAATTAAATGAGGGTGGACGATAATCTTTAATCCACAGTGAAGAGTCTGTATCAACCTATCTTCAGGTTCAGAAGACGCATTTATTTCTCTCCTTCGGAGACTACGCTCGGAGCGCCCGGCGGGTAAGGTGGACCAGCCGGGCTCTCAGTCACGTCCCTTGTAACCACGGTGCTGCTGCGCTGCCTCCCCTCAGCCTTGCAGTCCCCTCAGCTTCAGAGATTAGGGCTCACAGGGCGTGAAAGGAGCCCGGCCTCAGACACAAAGGGTTCATTTTCCCGTGGAGCAGATTGAGAAAGTGGACCTACTGGGATGCACTGGTGGCAGGAATTGCAGGGTGTGTGTGTGGGGGGCACTAAAATAAAAACTCTTAACCCCAGTCAGGTAAATATAATCTCTCTGAGTTTCCTTTAGGGGGAAAAAAGCTCAGACTCACCTCCTGGAGTTGAGGCCATACTCAGTATGAATTCCAGACAATTATCCAGCACATTCTGCCCACAGGGCCAGACCTACAGAGACAAAGGGAGTAACTGTCCCCCATCTACCTACCCAGCTGGGACTCCAGGACAGGGCCAGGTATCTTGATGGATAACACCCCATTAGGAAGTAGGGCGGCCGCCTGAGGTAGGCAGTGAGTGACGACCACTTTGCAGATGGGAACAGACCTAGAGAGGTACTGTCAGGGGCTGATTGGTGTCCCCCCCAAACCCAGTACCTGAGCACTTGACTGTGTTTGGGGACGGGGTCTTTAAAGAGGCAACTAAGGTAAAATGAGGCCCCGAGAATGGGCCCTAATCTGACCTGACTGATGTCCTTGTAAGAAGAGGAGGTTAGGACACAGACATGCACAAAGGGATGACCATGTGAGGACACAGGGAGGAGATGGCCATCAACACTCCAAGATGACAGTCCTCAGAGGAAACCAGCCCCACCAACACCTTCATCTTGAACTTCCAGCCCCAGAAGGGTAGGGAAATCTGTTTCTGCGGTGCAACACGCCCAGCCCCAGCAGACTCACTCAGGACTGAACACTGGGGAGCTGAAAAAGAGCCTGCCCTTTGACCTGCACCCCAGCTTTTCCCTGCCAAAGCCCCTGGGTGGTAGCTTGGGAGGTGTGGCCTGGCTCCTGTGGCTTTAAGAAACTCCCAAGAGGTCTTGTAAAGATGAGCATAAGACTGCCTCTCTAGGTTCCTTTCTTCTGAGAATAAGCTCAGTAGGTCAAGAGACAAAGGAAAGCCCAGGGGACATCCAAGAGGAGACACTGCCATCCTCCTCTTGTGTCTGGGGCTGCACCAGCTGTGACTGCTCTGGCCTGTCTTGGCCCCTATGCATCTCATGCTGCCTGTAGGGGACTTACTCTTCCACGTCTTGCCCCGACCATGCAGGGAAGCCTGGCCTGGCCTCCCCACGTCTGAGGCTGGCCAACAAGGATGCCTGATTGTGACATTCCATCAGTGGCACATTTCACTCCTGCAATCAAATGAAAGCCCCGGATGAACAGTCCACACATACAATAAGCCCCCAGATGACAATGCACGTCAAAATTTGAGAAGCCTTGTCCTAGAAAATGTGCGTGTTCTTCTATCCCAGCTCATTCCCAACCACTGAGAGAGATGCTGAGCAGTACAGTTTAATAATAAAGTCCCCCCGCCCCCTCTGGCCCTGAGAAGCAGCTCAATGACATTGTCCCACACCATAAACTCTCAGGTTTTCTTCAGTGGATTTTCTTCCACTGGGAAACCTTCAGCTGAGCTTTCTAAGGGTCCTTCGGCCGACACTCAGAGCCTGGTCTCCAGCAACAGCAGCCATTTCTGAGGAACAAAGTGTGTAGACACCAAGAAGACACCCTGTCTTTTGTGTGGCTTATGATGTCATTGGACAGAAGAGAGAACACACGGGAAATACAGGGACAGAGCAGTGTCGGCCAGGACCGGAGGGAGACATAGACTACAAAAGCTCCCTGAGGGGAGAGGGAAGTCCAAGGACAAAGCAGTCAGGGTAAGTTCAAGGAGAAGACAATTAGCCACCCAGATCAATGTCATGGCCCTGGGAATACTTTCTTACAGAGACAAGGAGAGACAAAGGGGTCTCCTTCTGCCCAGCCACCCCGACCACCTTGAGTCATGCATTGCCTCTTAGTTTCAGCTTTTGATAAGAAAAAAAATTCACCCACACCCCTAGAAAAAGCTTAAAATACTTAACATTCTCATCGTCACTTAGTATCCCCACAGCGTGTTTTCCTCTGATTTTTGCAACTACCGTGAGTGGACGGGAATGTCGTAAGGAAAGCAACGCCTTACGACAGAGGAGAGCTATGGTGTAGGATGATGTGCAGCTCAGGACTCTGGGGCACGGAGATCGCACCCACGTCGCTGTCTGGTTCTCTGTCTCACCAGCCCAGGATCCTGCTCAGCAGCCCCTGTGGAAAGTCGTGGGACTCACCAATTCCAGGTTTTCCTAGGTGGCATTCTGAGATCAAGCAGAACTCTTCTTTTTTTAAAGATTTTATTTATTTACTTTTGGTGTGGGGGACGAGAGAGAAAGAAAGGGAGAGAAACATCAGTGTGTGAGAGATACATGATCAGTTGCTTCTCGCACGCCCCCAACTGGGGACCTGGCCTGCAACCCAGGCATGTGCCCTGACTGGGAATCGAACCAGCAAACTATCCGTTGGCAGGCCAGCCTGAGTCACACAAGCCAGGGCTCAGGTAGAACTCTTGAAGAACTCAGAATTGGTTTGCTTCATACTTTGCGGTGCCCTGCTCCTCCGTCGTTGAGGAGAAGGGCTGTTTCCCCGCACAATCCCTAGCAACCGTTGGCAGGAGCAGCCAAGCTGAGGCAGCTCCGTCGCCATCAATCATCATTATCATTCTTACCATCTTATCTTCATCCAGAGTAAAAGGGGCTGTACTTTCTGTACCAGCTGACTGACAGATACAATTACACAATTGTCTAAACAGGACCGAAAGGAAAACACTCGTGAGCTTTGAACAGAACCAGAAAAACCACAGACTTCTTAAAATGAGCTGAGCTGCTGATTTTTTTATTAAAATGTGGAGTTAAGGCTCCAAAGACTGGGTAGGGATGGCATATGGCGTGATACGGAGGGGTCCCCAGTGGGACGCCCTGGGGTCATAGTGATGAGAGTGTGAGTTTCTTTCTCCATTGTCTTTCAACTTATTCTTCCAGACCCAGATGTCTTTGATTTCTCACACCCATCATTTGCACATGAATGGAGAGTTTGGGCAGCAGAGTGACCTACATTAGACACACCCAGGCTAACACAAGGACGGGTAGGACTCACAGCAATTTGGAGGAGAGGGTGAGATTACAAGTCATACAATGATGAGTTTTTCCCTACTCCTCGTGAAACTTCCTCAGCTACTTCCAATCCCAGGAATTAGGTAGAACTCTTCAAAACAAGGGTAGGTCCCCCCTTCAGAGCAGTGAAGGGAGAAATCAAGGCACGGAGAGAGGAGGAGGTGTGTTCAAACTCTCAATGAAAGACACATTTGCGGGGGTCTCACCCCTTAGAATCCACTTGGTATTGGTAACCTCAGTAGGCAGCTCACTGGGTGAGTAGCAGTCTGGCTTCTTGGGTGCGGAAATTTATCACAAGTTCATGAGTAGCTCGCAAAAGCCCTAGGAGGGCCCTGCATCTAAGAACACTGCTCCAAAATACAGCGCAGAACCCCACTAGGGAAGCCCCTTCTGAGCTTTTAAAGAGGCAAAGATAGGTGGAACCTTGGACGGAATCCTCTCTCTCAAGGAAATGACTCAGGTGCCCCATCCCTTACTCCAGTGCCCCAGTCTGGACCACTCATTGTCCCCACGGATTCGGGGCCCAAACTGCCCCACAAATTTTGTCTCTTGCTTTTGTCCCACTTGACTTGATATTTTTCTGTATGGTCACCCCTGGCCGTGTCTGCCAACATCACCCCGGTCATACACCCATGCCGGAAATGCTCTGTGTGTGCTCTACTGAGGTCCTCCAGGGTCCCTCCGGTGCTCCAGCCCGAACTTCCCCAGTCGCATGGCTCCCATTGTCCCTGCTTTTTGACAAAACTCAGGTGAGTCCTCAGAGTCTGCTCTTGGGACTATCAGTTCTTACTGTAATTTCTCTCAAATAACATGTCTCCAAAAATAACCTGCCTAGAAAAGAAAAGGGGGTCATTTAGAGCCTAGGATTACTTGGCTGCAATAGTTTGGGATTTAAACCAGAGGCAGGCAGGTGAGCTTCAGGCGCACAGGTAAGTTTCGCAGTTGCACAGGTACATACAGAAACCACGGCTGAAAACGACCTGACCTAACTCATGGTGGAGGCGTACGAACATATCTTCGCTCCTACCTTTAAGTTCTTCTAGCTGGGCTGCGAATCAGATTCACAGGAGAAAAGTGTCCAAAGTTTATTATACAGATGTGCATTCGGGGATGTCATAATGAGACCCCCCAAAGAAGCATTGGGCAGTTGCAGCTTATACGCACGCCATCCTGGAACTAAGGAGGACAGAGATCAGGTATTTAGATGGGAACATAAGCAGTTCACAGGTAGCCAAAAAAGAGCAGAACACCTGGTTAAAAAAAAACCCTGCTAAGCAACCGAGCAGCAATGGGACAGAGGGAAGAGACGGGCCTTGCCAGCTTTCCTCCTGTCTGGCTCACACGTGCTAAAGTGAACATGCTAAGGTTGTTCTGCTAAGGTTCCTTCCTGAAGCTGGTTTTTCTATCTGAATCTTTTTAGGCGGAAAAGGGGGAGCTAACAAACCCTTTCTGAGTCTTGCGTTTCTTCATAGCCAGCTTAAAATCAATCTCTCAAAAACCACTGGGGGTGGCAAGACTTTGGTCTCTTTCATTGTGGATGTAAGGAACGCCCAAACCTGTAGAGAATTTTTGCAAGAGTTTATTTGAGTCAAACAGAGGCTACGCCGGGATCTCAACAGATGGAGAGATGCACTTCCAAGAAATGACAGTTTGCAGCATTTGGAATTAAGGAGGGAACGTAAGGAAGCTTCCAGGAAGGTGGGAGGAAGCTACTGCCTTATTTCACTGAGCATCCTGTCCTCCAAGTTCATCTACGCTGTGCCACGTGTCTGGGTGGCCTCTGAGAATAGTGCTGCTGTTAACATGGTGAACAAGTGTCTCCAGATCCTGCTTTTGATTCCTTTGAGCCTACGCCCAGAAGCGGAATCGCTGGATTGCAGGGAATTTTCTGAGGAACTGCCATACTCGTTTCCACAGCGGCCGCAGCATTTTACACTCCCAATAGCAAAACACCAGGGTTCCGGTTTCTGCACTTCCTCCTGACACTTGTCAGTGCCTGTTTTTTTATAGGGTTGCAGTTTAATTTTATTTTTTGTTCTTGTTTGTTTGATAGCAGCCATCCTCGTGTGTATAAGCCTCCTTTAAAGCAGGAAACATTTAACATTATACAAAATATATGAAGTTAAATTGCAAGTGTTAACATTTTTCAAAAATGATTATCTTTTTAAACAGTTTGAAGTTTGTGGAATACTTTAAGATGCATTATCTGATCTTTATCTTTACAATCATAAAACAGGGCTGGTCCTTATCCCATTTTACAGATGAGGAAACTGAGGATCCTTGAAGGAAACTAACGGAGGAGACACCGCTGAGACCTGAATCCTTTCTCCTCCGTGTTTCTTACAGGAGTGCGTTATCACAATGTTTGATGGGGTTCAGAATTACTTCCCTGTACCTGAACTTCAACCTCAGAGACCTTCAGGCTTCAATGGGTCCTTCCGTCTCCCTCCCCAAAGCTCCCTTCTGTCTCCACGCCCTTCCCCAAGTGCCTGCGGCACGGGCGGGACCCGGGCTTCAGAGGGGGCTGATGGGGATTTGCCAACTGTGTGGTCTCAGACACCACCCTGTGTCCCCTCAGCGGCAGAACTGGGGTAATGAAAGCTTCTCTGAAGGACACGTGAGGCCAGGAGATGTCGGTGCCCTGCTGCCGTGTGGTGTGTCCTCGCTGGCACGGTGCCTGGTCCAGCCCCAACCAGGAACCAGCAGCTTCGCTCTGCCTGCAGAAATCACGTGCTAGGGCAGACCCGAGCCTCTGCCCTGGGGGCTCGGCCTGGAGGTGACCCCCACGAGTCGCCACAGCTTTTGCTTGTCTCTCGAGTGCTCCTCAACCTCCCCCTGCCCACCCTCATCCACACCATAGAAATCCCAACGAGCCCACCCGCACAGAACGGCTCTGCTACCAGATATCCGGTCTAGGCCCCCACCCCCAGTCCTGTGCCCGCAGACACGAGTGCCAGGGCTGGAGAGCCAGACCCACACGTGTGACCCGGTGGTCCACGCATCCACTTCTGCTCTTACAACCAGGTGGCCTCAGGCAGGCCCCTGAACCCTCCCAGGCTGTGGGGAAGATCGCGCGGCATACTGTTTGGAGAGTGCTCTGTACCAGCCTGTACAACCTTACACAACCTCAGTTGTTGTTGCAGAGGATCCAGGCAGGAATCCCCATGCAGGCGACACTGCTTTCCCCGGGGTCATGGTCTCTCCAAGAGGGTCTGTACTTCGTACAGACACAGAGGGAACTCCCCACCAGCGCTGTGCAGACGCTGCTTTCGGGGATGGCCGCGTGTGCAGACTGAGAATACGGGCCAGACCCCTGGTCAGCTCTGCTTTTCCAAGGTGCAGAGAATACAAACACCCAAAACCACGTTCGTGTAGCATAATCATATACACAGCCTAAGACATGGAAACATGTATATTCGAGCCATCTCTTAAATCCTGATTCGCTAAGCAGGAGCTCATGGAGATGCCTGGACCATACGTGATTTTATAGCTGTTTTCCCTCAAATGCTCGGACTTCAACACTCTTGGGAATGTTTTCCCTGCTGACCTGGCCCCTGGGGTGTGGGTGGGGGAGGCAGTGAGTTCAGCGAGCCCCAGCCAACGGGTCAGTGCTGTGCGCATGCTCCGGACCTCTGAGTGTTCCCGGTTCTTATCAGGAGCAACTGGTACCTCTCTCCCCACATAAACAGTCAGGGAGAGGGAAGGAAGAAGCCTTAAATATTTGCTTTCCTTTAGAAGACCACCTACAAACTGTTGTTGAGAGCCGGCAGGCAAAATAATCTGTCATGATTCCAGCGCCGGGCGAATATAAACACCTAGAGTGTTTTGCAGGGACCAGGGGGTTCCAGATGTTTTCACAGGTTTCCTGGGGGAGGGGAGGGGGTGTTGCCTCGCTCTGCTTCTCCTGGTCGCCCCCTGTTCTTCTTCTTCTTCTTCTCTTTTTTTCTTCTTTTCCTTGGTGAAATACTTGACCCAAGACAGTTTGGATTAGAGATGGTATATGTGAACCAGAGGAGAAGGTGGCTCTTGCCACAAAGCTGGGTCCCTTTTCTTTTCCTGTAAAGGACACCCATGCTGAAATGGTGGCCCGCGAGCTGCAGGAGGCTGTCAGAGGCAGAAGTCCCACAGCCTCAGTCTCCACGAGTCACCTGCGGCCGGGTGGGTGAGCCGTGGACGTGGGAGTGGGGTCCTGGGGAGCCGCCGAACCAGAGCCCCCCTCATCCTGCACCAGGCGCTCAGGTCACACTGTGACCCCAGGGCAGAGACGACTCACTGGGAACTATTTCACAACGTGGATATGTGTTCATTGTTGCCCATGGCGTTTCCCTCTTGCTCTCCGGTGTGGCCTGGCAGAGTGGGAGGGCTGGGTGCTCAGGGGGCTGGGTGGTGGGGAGCGGGGTGCCTGGGGTGGGGGTCTGCATGTAGGGGTCTGGGGAGCTGGGGATGGAGGGCTAGGAAGTCGGGGGGTGGGTGCAGCCCCTGAGGAGCTGCTTCAGGTGGGGTTCTCAGACTTTGGGGTGTTAGTTTCCTCAACTTTAAAGTGTGAGGTGGGGAAGGGGTCTTGCTGTTTCTCCCCACCCTTTCCCTGTAGAAGTCCCGGAGAGCTTTCACGGAGACAACGCTGGAGAAGGTAGCCCTCTTCTAATCGGGGTGTAATTTCGACTTGCCCCGTGGGACGACCAGTGACTCCAGGAGCAGGAAAGGGAGAAGTGACCTGCGTGTTCTGTTTTAGACCAGCTGCCCTGCAGGCTGCCCTGCGGTCAAGGTGAGGTCAGGGTCCCCCTTGGCCGGCTGTGAGGGGCTGTGGGAAGGAGAGGCCTCTGCTAGGCGACCGGGGCACAGATCACCCAGTGGGGGTGGGGGTGGCGGGCAGGACAGGGTCCTGCCCAGCCTCACCTGACCTGGGTTGGCAACCCCACCTCGTGTCCTCCCTCCTTGGATCCAGAGCCCTGAGCAGCTTCCTCCTCCGGCGATTTCCCAGGAACCTGCCCCGACAGCGGCCTGTGACAGGGGCCTGGTCCCAGCAGCGCACTCTGCTCAGGGATGTCACCCCTGCGAGGCCACCTTGGGACCTAAGACTTCATCGGTGGACACTGCTGAGGCCGTGACACCTCGACTTTCTTCACGTCCCCCGACACCCCTGGGAGGCAGGCAGCGAGTAAAGGTTATCACGCTCTGAGCCTCAGTTTCTCAGTGTTAAAAACGAAATTATTTCACGTCAAAAGCGTTATGGTAAAACGGACCTTTTAGAGTGGGCTATGATAGGGAAGAGGTTAGCAGTGTCTGGCACCTGTGAAGTACTTGTTCAGTGTTAACAAGGAAAACCCACCAGCCCCGAGAACAACTAAAAAGCACTTGTAGACCTCAGCGTTTTTAAAAGATCTTGGTCCCAGTTTCTCATTTTACTAGCTCACCACCTCCATGGTGCAATTATGGGTTTGGTTGGGTTTTATCCCAAAATCCAAACCCCAGGTCTGTGATTAAGTTGTTAAGAAGGATTTAAACATCAGGAATAGGGTTGGAATACAGTCCGCTCATGGAGGGTTTTAGGTTCCCGTCCATCTTCCCCCACCGCAGGGACTCCCCTGTAATCCAGCCCCACCCCCGTGCCCACGGCCGGCTGAGTGACTATGGGGGGATGTGCAGAGGGCCAGGGGCAGAGCTGGCCCAGCCAGCCTCCCTCGGCAGGGCTGGGACACGGGCTGGCACGGCTCTTCCTGAATGCTGCTTCCTCGGGACAGCCTCACACCTTTGGGCGGATCCGAGTTTGCATTCCTGAGCTCGGCCCTGGGGAGCACGTTTGACCAGCAGAACTCCCTAACCAGGAGCACAGACACTGCTCGGACCACCTGCGGGACTCAGATCCCCCTTGGAGCCACCACGGTGTCTTGTGCACATCTGAGCCGCTGTACTTGCCCTGGCCACAGCGCTGGGGGGTAACTCCCTCTTCACGAGAGCTCCTTAGAGAAGGATTCTGGCCTCCCTGAGCATGCAAGCCCCGGGCTCTGGCAGAGCACTGGGCATACTGGAGGGATCATGAGATAGCTGCCTCGTGGAGAAATGACTGGAGGATTAACACGTGCAGCCCCATCTCCTCGAGCTGCGACAGCTGTCTTGTGCTGCTGTCTCCTGTGTTAGGAGATGGAGCCCGTGAGAGCAGGGAGGTCTGATTGTCTTTGTCCCTCCTGTGCCCCGACGGCTGGCCTGAGGCACTTGTTCTGGCTACTCTGGTATTTGGACAACTTCCAGCCACCCTTTGTCTGAGATCCTAACAGCCAGGGACCACCTCAGGAGAGCCTGGGCAGGCAGCGCTGGGGAGCCCAGACTCACTGGCCTCACACCTGACTTCCCACTTTAGAGGGACCTGACAACAAATCCAGGGCTCCATGTAAGGGGTGGGGGAGCCACAAGGCAGGTGCGCGCCCCTCGTGGGGGTTGTTCCCTGGTGGTGCGTGTGCACGCACTGGGGAAGGGAGTGGGGCTTTCGGGTGGCTGGGGGGATGAAGTGTCAGCACAGAGCAGACGTGACAAACAGGACAGTGGGGCCTGAGCAAGAGCAAGCTGGCTGCCGGGCGACAGTAAGTGCAGATCAAAGCCCGGGGCTCAGACCCTCACGAAGCTCCTGTCCAGGCCCCCGCACGGAGCCCTCTGAGCTTTGCTCTGTGACTCTCTTACTCTTTGATCAAAAGAAAAGAGATGAATTAAAAACAAAGTGAAAGCTTCCGTGCTCCGTCAGCTTTTAGGGAAACCATGCAGTCACCTGCAGGAGTCAGAGGACTTTCTCTGCCAAGACCAAGGTGAACTCGAGGTTCGCTACAGTCATCTTGCTGCAGAGATGTGCGGCCTGAACCTCTGTCTGCTGGAGACTTCACATGGTAAACCGATTGGAAGACTGAGCCTGGAGTCTAAGCCCTTGTCCATGGTGACTCAGTTTCCTCCCCTAGAAAGCAACCGACCCCTTTCTCCATGAGGCAGCACCATCCCACAGAACTTTCTGGGGTGAGTGAAAGGTCCTAGATCTGGGCTGCCCAGTGAGGTCACCTTGTAACATGGGACTGGAAAGGTGGCTAGGGCAACAGAGGACCTAGTTTTTAATTAAGTTGATTAGTATTTAAGTGAGCATTTAATTAACTGGCCCGTGTCCCTCTAAGATCTAACCTGGCTCTGACATTAGATCCCTTCCCACAAGTCCACCCTTTCTCTCGTTCTCCCAACCATTTCCTCCATGAAGTGGTAACTGGACTCATTCATTCAATGGGGCCTGTAGCTCTAGGACCCGGGTCAGAACGGGCGGCGCTGTCAGAGAGACAGTTCCCTTTGAAAGTCAAAGACAGACAGCGCTGAAAAGGATGCCCTGGACATTAACGCCACAAGCCCACCCACTCCCCTTTTTGATGATGCTGCGACAATCCCAAATTGTTAATCAAGGTCAGCTCTCAGGTGAATCTGGGCAAGAGCACGCTTTCATTATTTTCTTCCTTCTGCGGACACCCTCCCGCATGCCCCTTGGGATCTGTACTGATGCTCCTGATTATAGAGGCTGTGCCAAGACAGATGGCTTCCTAGGACAGACAGCTTCAGGACCGCAGGGCTGCCAGGATGCCCGGAGGACCCAGAATGCCAGGAGGCTCAGTGAGAACAGGAGAGCAGGGCTAAGTCCATGTACTCCTGCGCCCAGGGCCCTGCGTGGCCAGCTCAGACCTTGCTGTACTCCCACCTGCTTGGCCAGCACCAGTGACTGATTTATGAATCCAGAACCAAGGCAAGAATGAAGTCAGCTGACTTCCCTGCCTTATCAGTCTAGCAGGCAACCAGGGTAATGGGGCTGAATCCAAATTGCTTGATGAGGCTTTTGTGGTTGTTCTTACTACTTACTACTGACTCCTGTATCAGAAAGCCCTGTGGGGAGAGCCACACTCCCAGCAGACCCTGCTCTATGGGATTTGAGAGATCGCATGGAGGGAGGCGGCATGAACATCATGCAGCAAGCACGTGACAACACGCCACGTCAGTGCAAAGCTCAGGTGCGTGGTGTGCAGAACCAGTCGGATTGGAGCGTGTGTCGGGGCCAGCAGCCAGGACACACCTGTTCTTCTCTGTATCGACAATTCCTCTCGGCACATGTGTTTTCTCTTCCAGCTGCTCTAGAAGGAAGAAAAGTGCAGCAATAGTGTCCCTGCTTCATGGGCCAGATGGGGTCTGATGCAGGTCTGGACGTTGTGAGTGCTGCACGCACACAGACTGCAGGGGGCCTGGCAACTGGAATCACTCACACAACGCCTGCTTCTGGGCACCGCTGCCTTCCCCCACCCCCGACCAAGCCACACACCTGAGTGGTGGGTCCACTGTGGAGGAGGGGGGTCGCCTTATCTCATCGCCTCTATTCAGTGAGTCCTGTGTTGTATTGCAGAGACAGAGGGGAAGGGATCCCTGGTCCTTGGGGTAACACAGCTACTCTCTGGCCCAGCGGTCACTGATGCCTCCATGTGACTCCTTATGTCACTCACAGCTGGCCCAAAATGGGACTGAGGCGGAATTTGGAGAACCCTGCCTAGATGTCTAGCCATCAGCAGTTTTCAACTTTGTTACTCCACGGAGCACTGCACGTAGCTTGCTTAGAGGCAAAACAGAACATATAATACCTACGCTCGAATGAAAGGTTTGAACTGGACTCAGCTATTTCCAGAAGCAACAATAAAGGTCGATAAGCTAGATGACTTTGTCCCTGAAGACCACTATTTTCTGAAGACCGCTATTTCCTGTAAGACCCACAAGTATAGCCCATGCCGATGCACTGGCTCACATTAATCCCTCACTGGTTTTTCACTGTGTCTGTCTTTTCCACCTGCCCAGGCCACCCGCTCTGGAATATCCACTGTTGTCAGTGATGGCTGCAGCTTTCTTGACTTAGGTGCTTGTGGCGACAACGATCACTCCAATCAATGAACAGTGAGCGATGAAAGAGGAGCTGGGGGCGGGGGCTGGTCAAGCCGCAAGAGACTCTCGCTGCTCCGGGATCCCCAGGCACAGGGAGGGATGACTGTCGCATACGTGTGACCGTCAGGACTGGCTTCATTAACTGCCCCAGAAGCACATAAAACTGCAGGGCCCCTTGCTTGAAAGGCAGGATAAAACTGCAGCTGAGGATAATGAAACACGGTAGTCCCCCCGATCCAAGGTTTCCCTTTCTGCCCTTTCAGTTACTCATGCTCAGCCTCAGCCTGAAAATATTAAATGGCAAATTCCAGAAATAAACAATTCACACGTTTTAAACGGCATGCCATTCTGAGCAGTGTGGCGAAATCTCACTCCATCCCACCCACCCAGGACATAAATCCTCCCTTTGTCCAGCATCTGCATGTTGCACGTGCCATACAAAAAGATATTTTGAGAGAAAGGCCACATTCACATAACTTTCATTGCAATATATTATGATTGTTTTATTTTATTAGTAGTTGTTGTGGCTAATATAGAAATTAAACTTTATCAGAGGAATGTATATGTAGGAAAAAGCATAGTCTATACAGAGGGGTCAGTAAAATCTGTGGTTTTAGGCATCCACTGAGGGTCTTGGAACGTATCTGCCATAGATAATGGGCGTTACTTACAATAGCCAAAAGGTAGAAACAACCCAATGTCCGCTGGTGCATGAATGAATGAATGAATGAATGAATACAATGTGATGGTTATGTTCAATGGAATGTTATTCAGCCTTAAAGAAGAAGGAAACTCTGACATTCTACTGAGAGAAGATACCTAGGAGCCCAGTTCAGACACAGAAACTAGAATGGTGGGTACCAGGGGGCTGGGGAGGGGGATGGGGAGTTAGTATTTAACAGGGACAGAGGTTCAATTTGGGAAGATGGAAAAGTTCTGAAGATGGCTGTGGGGGAGGGGGCGAGATGGCTGCACAACAACGTGAATGTCCTTAATGTCACCAAACGGTACCCTTAAAAATAGTCAAAATGGTAAATTTTATATATATATGTTTTACCACCATTCTTTAAAAGTAAATAATTTTTAAAATATCTTCCATTTTTGCTAACAGTGACCGATATGATTGATTTCTGTGTGCCAGCTGGATGCTTTTCCATGAGGTCTACCTGTGTTACTTTGTTTAATTTCCATAATAATCTTATGAAGCCAGTGCTGTCATCCTATCTACTGTTCAAGATAAGAAAGCAGAGGCACAGAAAAGGTCAGTATCCAAGGTCACAGAGCTTGGTGGTGGTGGTGGATCTGAGGTTGAACCCAGGCAATATGATTCCAGATTCCTCATTTTTAGCCACTGTGCAGTAGTACTTCCAAAATGAATGAGCAATGAGTATGTTATATGTTACTGTGTATTTGATTGGTATCTTGTGATCATCGGTTAGTTGCTTTGCAACTCTCTCATTGAATATAAAACTGGAATTCAGATCTCCTTCAGGTAGCTGCGACCTTCCTCCACGAAGCTGCAGTAGGGGGTGGCGTAGCCCAATCCGAGTGAAATGATCTCCCAAATAAAGGGTGAGTCCCAGACTCACCCACTCAGAAGGTCTTTTAAGATTGCCTTCCATGACATTCAAAGTCTCATTTGTTCCAATGTCAACTCTATTACCTACTGGCTGTGTGACCTTGGGCAAGTACTTTGACTTCTCTGAGCTTCTGCTTCCTTATTTAAATAAGTGGACATCATAACACTTTTCTTGCGGGATTGTTGTGTGACTCAAATGTCCTGAGCCCTCATTGGCCTGTGGATATAAATACAATCACATCAACGTTAATGTGCAAATATCACTGGCTCAGGGCCCCGCCAGCGCAATCAGACAACCCAAGCTCTGAATTCATTTCACAGCCACCAGAGACTGAGTATCTCAGTATGACACACACACACAGAGGATCTGTAAAGCCATATGTATGCTAAATAGATTGTAGCTATTATTTTTATTGCTTTAAAAATAGCACATCAGGTCAAGGTGGAATAATGTCTATATTAACAATTTTCTGACTAATCCTCACCCATTTTGAAGAGGGAAATTAGGGGAGCCATCTTTGAATTGCAATATGCATATTCCTGGGGGAAAAGGAAGACTTTCCAAGCACTACATAAGCATGGGATCATTTTAAAGGTCTCTATTTCTTTTAGACTCCCAATTACCATAAGGACTCTTCCTTAAAACGGATCTGCCTGACAGTGTGCCTGCAGGGGAGGCGGGATCTTCTTTTTCCACCACCCGACACAAAGCCGCCCTTCCACCGTCTTATCGTGGTGCATTGTTCCCAAGGAACATGAACGTCGTAGGCACCCAGGAGACCATTTAAGGGAATGGCTGTGAAGGCTGGGTGACGGAGTGAGGGGAACATGCAATTCTTTTCTTTCCTAACACAATTGAAAGAGGATCTTATCCTGTATGCTCATAGGTCACTAAACATAATTTTGATGGGTTAAATTATTATGTAATCATTGGTATATAACTCAGAAAGAATGCAAAGAATCGAGGGAAATTTCCAACTCCATTGTCATCCATTTATATGATCAACATTTGTTTCTCTTTACTTGTATCAAGAAGAAACTTAGGAATAGATTTAATGCTGAACTGTGCCTCATTCTAATGTAGGATCATGCGTGGATATCTGTACTAATAATTTTCTAGATGTTCTAATCTTTTATTAAGAAAAATATCTTGAATTAAATTTTAATATCATGTTTTATTTACGTTTGTCAAAATGTGTGCTATATTATTGTTTTGATCGATTATAACAAGAATGCAATCTAGAGGAGAAAACCATTTAACCAACAGACCTTTATGGTCACCAGGATTATGAAAATCTTTACATTTCAATGTATATACATTTGTCAGAGAGCTAAGGTAGGATGATGAATAAATTATTATAATTTTTAGGATTGGAATTACAATACAGTTCTGTTTGGGAAACTAAATAGAAATAGACAAAAAGAAAAGTAAGCAGTGTAAAATTTCCAACTACTGAATAAAATTTGGTCATGTATCCATGAAGGTATCGGATATTGGGGATTATCTAAGAACTGTGATTACACTGGACTCCTTGAAAAGAATGATGTAATAGTTGTATTTTCAAATAACATTCACAATATATTGAAAACCTCATTTTGACCACTTAAGTGTAGGTGAAAAGCTTTAGACTGCAGCTCAAAAATATGGGAGGGGGTTCAAAATTTCATGAAAAAAAAAGGTAAGGAGTATGTGAGGAAAAAATTTGAAAACCGTTGACCATTCTTGACCCAGCAAATGACCCGAGAAGGATAGAACTGAATTTGCATTTAGTCCATCTTTACTGTGAAAACATAAACTGGAGCATATTAACATTTTTAAGAGTTTCTTTTAGCAAAAATTGATTAGAATCAAGCAGTGCCAAACCAGAAATGGTTAAGCGCATTCTGCCGACAGGGTCTAGGGGCAAGACTTCCATAGAGAAGGTGCGGAAGCAGAGAAAGGAAATATTTGATTAGCTACGGCTTAAAGCCCGGCTGTCTCTATGCGATTGGTTGTCCTTAGGTTTTGATTTAATCACCTTTCAGGCTTAGATTTTGGTTTGCTTAGTAAGCTGCCGTAGCATTAGACTCACATTAGTCTAATGGCCTCCTCGTTTAATTAATTTTACACTCCCCGTGGCCCCCAGCCAAGGAAATGTGCCAGGAAGCCTGGTTGGGCCTCCAAACAGTGCTTGGAGTGTGTGTGTGTGTTAGGGTGTGCGCATGCGTGTTGGGGGTCATTGGGAGGTGTGTGTGAGTGTGTGTTGGGGAAAGATTACATGTTAGTCTGTGTGCCCATGTGTTGGCATGTGCCTATGGAGCGTTGAGAGGTGTGTGTGTGTATGAGTGTGTGCTGGTCAGCGTGCCAGTGTGTGGTGGGGGCGTTGCCATCTTGTACTATGGCTGTAAGTCTCCCCGCACCAGGCGCCCTGGCCCGCTCTGCTCCCCGACGACCCTCACGTCTCACCCACGTGCAGATCAGACCCGGGCTGATGTCTGACTCCCAGCGTCACCTCCCGTTGTCAGGTCTGAACGTGGCAGGGGGAGGGAGGATGACATGAAAAATAAGGCTTTGGGCATTGTTTCATCATCGCATCACAACTGCCTAGGAGAACCACCGTGGCTTCCCTTATGGTGAAAGCAGGAATGTATAAAAATACCAAAATGAGGAAAGAGTTCTCAACTATGGTGCTGTCTTGAAACCACTTTGGTTCAATAGCACCTCGTGAAAAGACATGATGACGGTGCAAGCTGTCTCAAGCATCAAGGAGCACGGGAACCCAACAGTGTCCTCCTACGTACGGCTGAAGCCCCGGCAGGGCAACTGTATCTTTAAATCCTCCTCGGACTAACTGAGTCAAGAGCAGCATTCCTTATAGAAGAGGATAGAAAGAACCGCCCAAGGAACTTAAAAGCCTAACAAGAAATCCTTTAAATTAGCAAGGGGCTGTCACAACTGTGTAGTTGATGTCTCAGCAAATTTTATTCTTACCTCCAACCCCTGTCACCTGGGTGGAGAGGAGCTGTCCTTTGCCACAGACTTCAGGAAGGAAGGAGACCGGCCACAGATGGCATCTGTACTGGGACAGCAGCTCCCCCCGCGCGCTGCCTGCACGGCCACCGCAAGGACATCCGAAAAACCCACAACACAGGCCAGGCCAAGTTGCGTTTTTAACATCGCAAAAGGGTTCTCTGCTTTACAAGGGGTCCCAGGGAAGTTTATTTCAATGGAGAGTTCCTGGCTAATACTCCCTTTACATTCCAGTTTTTAAGACAGGAGAACCATAATTAAAAATTAAATGCTGACTACATGTAGGAAAGTATTCATTCCATGAGATGGAAATTCCTTGAAATGCTCGGTTTTATTACTGCAGTGGAGAAGAGTGCAATCAAGAATGGTATTCTCAAGCCCTGGCTGGCGTAGCACAGTGGATTGAGCGCGGGCTGCGGACCAAAGTGTCACAGGTTCGATTCCCAGTCAGGGTACATGCCTGGGTTGCAGGCCATGACCCCCAGCAACTGCACATTGATGTTTCTCTCTCTCTCTTTCTCCCTTCCTTCCCTCTCTAAAAATAAATAAATTTTAAAAAAAGAATGGTGTTCTCATATTTTAACCAATGCATGCAGATTTTAATCTATAGCCATGTATTACGTATATAAATAAATTGCACATACCAGAAGGTTTAAAGATTTTATAATCTAAACACTGACTACCAAAATGTTTTCCATGTTAAATGACAAAAGTGTAAAACTGGAATCCTCGCTCATTGCAAATTCTTTAAAGGCTGTTATGTAGAAAGGTCTTCAGTGACAGAAGGTCATGTGAGTTATATGACAAAAGTCCGGTCAGACATTCGGCTGTGACTATGGCAGAAGAGGGGTCACATGGAAACAAAAGCACACATTGCTGCTGACCCTAAAAGAAAACATAGAAAGTTCCTCTGCTGCATGTACACAGCTTCTGCTTAGGAAACATCCATGAAGAGTAAAACCCCTGGGACCCAGTTTTGTAAAGTAGATGAAACCCACTGCTGCCCAGTGTGAACCGCTGGGTCCTCGCTGGAGATCACATCTTTAAAAGACGGTGGTGAGGGCACAGGATGAAACAGTGAGTTTTAAGGTGATTACAAAGAAGGCCAATAGATCTGCCAGGAAAGGAATTGCAGTGCGTCATTTAGCCCCGAGGGACGAGGGTACAGGCAGGCCGCACAGGGTGGTCCGGACTTCTGTAAGAAGGAGGCGCACAGCTCCCACCCGAATCCCGCTTCGCCACGTTCACATCTGCCCCTTCCTCGCGCCTGCCGTCCAGGGGAACACGGGCACCTTGGGTCGGGCAGAAACAGCCAACTGCCCAGGCCTCCCCCAGTATAACCAGAGCCTGAGCCAGCTAATATAAAATCCAGAAAAAGGTGCTTTTCCCACGAAAGTGCGGTTTTATTAAAATAAGAGTGTGTGTATCTACAAGAGCAATGACTGGGAGCTTTCCTATGTTTTACAGCAAATGCATACCTCAGGAGTCTAAAGGTAATGGGGGGAAACAGAAATACTATCCCGCCACTCTGACACATACTCAGAAGGTAGGTATTTCTTGGTTTAAAAAATGTAATTGAGCCCCTGCTTCTGGCGACCTGGCCATTTTAATGCGCTGGCTGGTTGTTGTATAGCTGAGGGAAAATCCCTTCAGAGTTGTAGGACTCCATAAAAGGCTGGTTTCGCATTCGTGAGAGACCCCAGGAGGAACAGCTGGAAAAGGGGGGAGAGGGAGGGAAATAGGGGGAACCACAGTGTGAAGGCCCAGCTCCTGAGTGAGCTGGGAGCAATCTTGCAGATTCTGGGGCAATCCGAAAAAAGATTCTCGTTTCTCAGAAGCGTTATCTCAACATGGACCGAAGTGCTATCTTTCCACCTTCGTAGAAAGGCAGCCTCGCACCGTGGGAAACTCGCAGGCGCTGGAAGGGTGCGCCCCGCGCCCCAGTGTGAGGACAGGGCGAATTTCTTGACACCTGCTGCAGTTTCCTCAGCTGATAAACGGGAGCCATAGCCATCCCTCCGCCTTGGCCTGTGGGGAGGATGACATGAAATAACACTCTTTTCATGTTTAGCACAGGACCTGGCCAACAGTGAACACAGTCTGTGGCCGCTGCTATTAATAGATGTTGTTATTAATAGGAACATGGCCCTGCTCATCCTCACCTGTTATTTGTTATTCTTTCATATGTGCGTGGTTTCAGTTCATTCGCTTTTCACTTACTCTCTGTTCTATTAGTTGCCTTCCTGCCTGTCCCAACTGTCCTTTGGACCTGCACCTTTTTCAGCAAGCAAGAGAAGGGCTCTCACCCCGGGCGAGCTCCTCTCTTCTGGAGGTCCTGCCGAGAGCAGTTTATCAGGGGAGGGCGAGACTCTCTCACCCCAGGCTCTGGGTCTTGAAACTGACATGAGTCACCCACTGCAAGCACTTAACAGGAAAGGATGTTGTCACCCAGCTTTGCATTTTCCCATCAAGTTCAAAAACCTCCTTTGGAGGGAAGAAGCCTTTCCTTTAATGGTCATTTCAAAACCTTTGGACAAAATAGTCTTACAAATAGGAACCAACCAAACAAACAAAATGTCATTTTGTAGACACAGCCTGGAGAGCTAGCTGTCTATGCCACTGTGAAGTTTGAATGGTATCTATGGGCAGTAGGAAGCTATGGGGGTTTTGCCCAGGGGATCGGTGTGATCTGTCTCATGGGTGGGAAGGCAGGGGACCTAAGGGGGGAGCTGTGAGGAGCTGCAGCCACACAGCAGAGGCTGCCAAGGGCCCCACGTGCAGGCAGGACCTGAGGTTTCACAGGCAAATTCTACCAGACACTTAAAGGAGAATCATACCCAGGCTTCTCCAACTATCCCACAAAATTGAAGAGGAGGGAAAGCTTTCAACTCATTGTATAAGGCCAGCATTACCCTGATACGAAAACCAGATAAAGACCTTATAAAAATGAATAAAATTATAAAACTATAGGCTCATACCCCTGATGAACATAGCTGCAAAAGTTCTCAGTGAAATACTAGCAAACTGGATTGAGTAATACATTAAAAGATAATATACCGTGATCAGGTGGGATTTATCCCAGGGATGCAAGAATGGTTCAATAACTGCAAAATAGTTAATGTGATACATGACATCAACAAAACCAAAGATAAAAATTATGATAATCTCAATAAATGCACAGAATGCCTTTGACAAAATTCAACAATCATTTATGGTAAAAACTCTCAACAAAGTGGGTATATGAGGAACTTACTTCATCATGATAAAGGTGTATCATTATACTCAATGGTGAAAAGCTGAAATCTTTTCCCTTAATATCAGGAACTAGACAAAGATGTTCACTCTAATCACTATTATTAATTGTGGTTATTGGGAGTCCAAACCATAGCAATCAGAGAAGAAAAAACATGAAAGACATCCAAATTGGAAAGAAAGAAGTATGATTGTTACTATTTGCTGGTGGCATGATGTAATCATAGAAAACCCTAAAGAATTCATCAAGAAATAGACTTAATAAACAAAGTCAGTAAAGCAATAGGTTACGAATTTGATATACAGAAATCCATCATGTTTCTATACACTAATAACAAATGAGTAGAAGGAGAAACTAAGAAAACAATCCCATTTACAATTGCATGAAAAAGAATAAGATACTCAGGAATAAATTTAAACAAAAAGGTGAAAGACCTCTGAAAACTATAAAACATGGAAGAAATAAATTGAAGAAGGCAAGAATAAATGGAAGGATATACCATGCTCATTGAGATGATTAATATTGCTAAAATGTCCATACTATCTAAAGCAATCTGCAGACTCAATTCAATCCTTATGAAAATACCAGTGGCAATCTTCTTGAAACTAGACTCAATAATCCTCAGATTTATACAGAATCACAGAAGACCATGAATAGCCAAAGAAATCTTGAGGAAGAAGAACAAAGTTGGAGGTATTATCCTGATTTCAAACTACTACAAAGCTATAATAATCAAAACAGCACGGCTCTGGCAGAAAAACAGACATATAGATCAATGGAACAGAAATAAACCAGAAATAAGCCCTTACATATATGGTCAAATAATTTACAATGAAAGAAACAAGAATATACAATGGAGAGTTAACAGTCTCTTCAAGAAGTGGTGTTTGGAAAACTGGACAGATATATGCAAACAAATAAAACTGGACCACTCTTTTAGACCACAGACAAAAATAAACTCAAAATGTAAGACTTGAAACCACGAAACTCATGGAAAAAAAAACATAGGTAGTAAACTATTTGACATTAGTCTTACAACATTTTTTGGATATGTTCCTTTGAGCAAGGGAAACAACAGCAAAAATAAACAAATGGAACTTCATCATACTAAAAATCTTCTGCAGTAAAGAAAACCATAAAAAATGCAACAACCTACCGAATAAGAGAAGATATTCATAAATGATATATTCAAGAAGGAATTGATATCCAAAATATATAAGGAACTCATACAACTCAATAACATAAAAATAAACAATCTGATAGTAAAATGGGTGGAGGAGAGACGTGAAGAGACGTTTCTCCAAAGAAGACATACGGATGGCCAGTGGACATATGAGAAGATTCTCATCCTCACTAATCATCAAGAAGATGCAAGTTAAACTACAAAAAAAGCCTTCATAGACACAGACCACAGTATGGTGACTACCAGAGGGAAGGGAGGTTGGGGGAGGTACAGGAGGGTGAAGGGGGGACAAATAGTGATGGAAGAAGACTTGACTTTGGGTGGGGAATATGATACCATATACAGATGATGTGGTATGGAATTGCACACCTGAAACTTGTGTAATTTTACTAACCAATGTCACATCCATAGACTCAATACATTTTTTAAAAGTCAACAAATAAAATGTGTTGGCAAAGAGGAAAAGGGAGCCCTTGTGCACTGTTTCTGGACTGCAAATGGGTGCAGCCACTGTGGACAACAATATGGAGTCTCCGCAAAAATAACACTAAAAATAGAACTAGCATATGACCCAGCAATTCCACCTCTGGGTATTTATCTGAAGAAATCCAAAACACTGCTTAGGAGAGATAGCTGCTCCACCATGCTCATTGGAGTATTATTTATAACAGCCAATATATGGAAGCAACCCATATGTTCATTGATGGATGACTGGATGAAGAAGATATGGTACATACACACAATGGAATACCGTTCAGCAGTAAGGAAGAATGAAATCCTGCCATTGACAGCAACATGGGTAAACCTAGAGGGTATTTCATTAAGTGAAAAAAGTCAGACAGAGAAAAGACAAAAGCAGCATGATTTCACTCACAGGTGGACTTTTTAAAAAAATCAAAACAAACAAACAAAACAAAACCTAAGCAGAGTCATAGAAACAAAGAACAAATGGGCGATGGTTGCCACAGAGGAGGGGTGGGTGAAAAGGTGAAGGGGAACGTAGTCAATAATAGTGTGATCACCTTGCACGGTGGCAGGCGGTTCCTAGACGAAGTGCGGTGAGCACAGTGGAAGACACGGAAACGTCAAATGGCTATGCTGTACACCTGCACCTAATATAATGTGGTATGCCGACTACATTATAGTAACAATACAAGTGATACAAATATTTTTAGTTGGGGAGAAGGCTGTATACTCTTATAGTATGGGTGCTCTTTCTAAGCATGAAGAAAAGATTAGACATATATAATTAAATACAAATGACAGGGTTTTAAAAAAAGATTTTATTTATTTATTTTTAGAGAGGGAGGGGAGGGAGATAGAGAGAGAGAAATATCAATGTGTGGTTGCTGGGAGTTATGGCCTGCAACCCAGGCATGTACTCTTGCTGGGAATTGAACTTGCGACACTTTGGTCCACAGCCCACGCTCAATCCATTGAGCTACGCCAGCCAGGGCAAATGACAGGTTTTTTATTATTAAAAAAATGTAAACTGAGATCATGGTAAAAATTATTCTACTGGGAAAATACTTTCAGTACTTAGAGTAGGAAACTGTTTAGAATGTCTCATATTCAAGGAATTCTACAAATTCAGAAGAAAAAGACAAGCTCGTTGAGAAAACGGTGAGAAGACACACAGATTTCCCACAGAAGAATCCAAAAGGTCAGCAACTGTAGGAAAAGATGTTCAACTCCGCTGATAGTCAGGAAAGTGTAAGATAAAGCAACATGACAATGTAAAATAGTGTGGCAATGTAAAATAAAATAACGTTAAAGAATGCAACTGCCATTTAAAAAAGAGCAGAACAGTAACATCTAACGCTTTCAAGAATGCAAGAAACAGGGAGTGGGCCACAGTGCTAGGGGCGTGGGGATTACTCCAGTTTGGGAAAGTAATACAATAATCACTGTTTTTAGAATTGCCTATATGCTCTTACAGGTCTATCTCATTTTTTATGAGCCTATTCTACAGAAATAAAAGCACCAATATATAAGTGTATGCGCATGATACTAAAGACAGCATTGCTAACGGCCGAAAAGCAACCAGCGAACACGGACTAGACACAGGCCCGACTCTGTAAGGGGAAGAAGGTTTGGAAGCTGGGTCCATCTGCACCATGAAATCATAGATGACTTTTGAAGAGACCTCCGTAGTGCCATATGTTAACCTGGATGTCGTCATAGGAGAGGAAAGCCATTTGCGGAGTAATCTATACAGCACGATTTCGTTTCTGTAAAAGTGCGCAATACGACTTTTTCTCTGTGTGCGCATCTGTGCTTGTGGGATGATGGAGGAGAAGAGGCCCGATAGACAGCAGTGCTGGGTCGCTTGTGCGATTTTAAAAGTTACAAATAAAATGTATTCCAAAGGAGACAGTCTTTCTCACACCTTCCCCAGATTCGCAGGCCCCGTTCTGTCTGAGCGGGTGGGCGCGGAGCCTTGGAGACTGCATTCTGACGAGAAGCTCAGGCGACCTTGGTGTGGTGGCCTCAGGATCGCCCTGACCACCCCTGAGGAGGCACTACAGGACACATTCCCTGCGACAGTGTGGGCGACACAGGAGGGAAGACAGAGAGCTGGCACTGGGGGGTTTATGCAGGTAGGTTTGGAGATGTCCCCAAAGGTAGGCAAAGCATTCAGGAAGTTCAGGTGAAATGAAGAACCTGGGGAGAGACCACGGGGGGCGGGGGCTGGCTGCGCTCACGATGGGGGCCGCACGCCAGCGAAGCCGCAGGCTGTGGGTCTCACCCGAGCACCAGCAGGACCAGAGAAAACACACAGCGCCTTCTTCTCTGCAGAGAGGGCGAGGCCGGGAGTTGGGGCGGGTGACTGCGCATCTCCCCAGGCGTGATGGGCCCAGATCGCGATTTGTGGCACGCAGTATCAGGAACCCAAATTAGGTCAGATTTCTCCCCGCACCTCCCTTTATTAAGTGCTAGATGCTGTACAAAACGTTTCTAATCTGTCAACAACTTCTTGAGGGAAATATTACCATACCCACTTCCAGACAAGAAAACGGAGGTTTAGGAAATTGGACAGCTTTGCCCAGGGTTCCGTGTTTGTTTTGGGTGAGTGGCAGCACTAGAACTGGCATCTCTATCCCCCACCATGAAAACTCAGCTTCTCTCTGCCACCACTGCAGAGGGTGGGGGAGGGGGCTGCCCGACCAGCCCAGAACCCTAGGACCTGGGAGAAGGAGCCCAGTGGGTAATCACAGCCGCTTGTCTGTCTCCAGGCACAATGAACAGACTGGTCTCAGCCCCTCAGACTGAGCTGGTGGGACTTTGGGTCTTTCTGGCACCTTCCTTTCTCAGCCTGCTCCCCGCAGCTTTGATGCCCCCACTGACACACCTGGTCACCTTTCTGATTCACTTCCAGACGCAGAGCAAAGCAGGGGTGAGGGCGGCGAGCCAGGCTCCTTCCCAGAGCTCCAGGGCCCAGCTGGGAGCTTCACAGTTAGACCAGAAAAGTGGGTCAGTGGGTCCTCTCCGCTCTCCACTCCTCCCCTCCTGCTGGGACAGTAGTGTCCCTTTTCCCTGTCTGTCCTCAGCCCAACCTTTGGGCAGGCGGTGGCCCAGGCTCCAGGCCCCCAGCTCAGACACCAGTGCTGAGAGGAGCGGGGGCCGGGAGCGGGCTGGTGGGGGCTCGCCCAGGACGACGGTGTGAGGACCCGAATCCCCTGTGAAAGGAAGTTCTGAGCCGGGGAGAGCAAAGCCGAAGTGTGTTCATCTTCTGTCCTTTCATTCACCAAGTGCCTGCTCCGCGCCAGCCCTCTCAGTGCGGGGGACACACTGTCAGCCGAGAGAGTTCCCTGCGGAATCCCCGGAGTTTGGTTCACTCTGCGTCCCCAGAGCGAGGAACCGTGGGTGACCCGTGCAGGCTCTCAGAAATCATCTGTCGAGGAGAGGAACCACAGGCCTGGCCCCAGCCCTTCCGACACAGTCCGGAGAAGCACACGCCAAACAAGCTCACCACACAACCGACTGGCCCTGACTGCGGGAACGGTTGTGAAGGATTGTGAAGTTCAGGACGAACTTGCAATAATTTCGGGAAGCTGGAAAAATGCTTTCCTTGAGTTAGGTTTGCATTTCGGAGTGCTCTGTTTCAACGTGGGGAACTTTTTTTTTTTTTCAAAATTAGAATTAAGTCTTAGGTAGAATTGCCGCTGTAGAAAGGAAAAATAAATTCTTGGTGGTGGCAAGAACAAAACACAGAAAAACAAAGCAAAATAGGGTGTGTGTGTTGTGTGTGTGTGTTTGACCATCCCAGCCTCCACATCTGCCCAGAGGAAGGGTCCATGGGCTTCTTCAACAGCATCCCTTGGGGGTTGCGCATCAGGTGTTTACCATCCATAACTTGGCCCCTCCCCTTCAAGCTATGGAACACTTGACAAGCCTTTTGGCTGGGATGCCCTAAAGTGTCACTCCTCCTTTACCCTCATTCCCTAGTCCCACAGTACGGTCAGAGGCTGTCTCACCCAGTATCTGCTGACCCCAGGCATCGGGCCACTTTCCACTGGGGTAGTTCCTCCCTGCAGGACAGGCTTAGCTATCTTCCTCTTGCCCCACGAGCCCCCTGGGAAGAGCAGCTGTCTTCCATGGTTTGATTGCCCGAGGATCTTGGTAGGTCCTTGATCATTGAAAAAAAAAAATGAGCAGTAGCCCTGGCTGGTGTGGCTCAGTGGATTGAGCGCAGGCCTGCAAACCAAAGGGTTGTCTGTTCGATTCCCAGTCAGGGCACATGCCTGGGTTGTGGGCCAAGTACCCTGTAGGGGGCGCTCTAGAGGCAGCCACACATCAATGTTTCTCTCCTCTTTCTCCTTCCCTTCCCTTCTCTCTCAAAATAAACAAATAAATAAAATCTTTTTTTAAAAAGATTTTTATTTATTTTTAGAGAGGGAAGAGAGGGAGAGAGAGAGAGAGACATCAATGTGCGGTTGCTGGGGGTTATGGCCTGCAACCCAGGCATGTACCCTGGCTGGGAATCGAACCTGCGACACTTTGGTTCACAGCCCGTGCTCAATCCACTGAGCTACACCAGCCAGGGCTAAATAAATAAAATCTTTAAAAAAATAAGCAGCAGATGGTGGCCTCAGTGAGAGGCAACACATTTTGCAGCAAGAAGACCTCACACCTCAGACTGTTTTGCAAAACTGTAATCTTGATCAAGTAACTTAACCTTCCTGAATCTCTGTTTCCCCACCTGCAAACTAGGACTGATAATGGTGTCTATCTGACCTGGTTGTTGCGGGGCAAGAACAAGTGAGATCATGTATCCAGGGCTGCCCAAACTTTTGGCGCCTCTGGGCCACACTGGAAGAAGAAGAGTTGTCTTGGGCCACACGTTCAATACATTGCAATATGTCATCACACAAAAAAATCTCATAATGTTTTAAGTAAATTTACGAGTTTGCGTCGGGCTGCATTCATAACCATCTTGGGCCACAGGTTGGACACCCCTGAAAGAGCCCAGGAATGAGGGGAGACCGTGGCAATGACCCGTGGGAGCCTGCCCACCTCACCCCCTGCCAGCAACGCCCAGCCTGGGGCCCCAGGAGAAGGCTGAGATCGCCACTTTTCCAAGGTCCTCCTTTCCTGGGGAAGTGTCTGCCTGTAAGTCCACTGTACGTGTGGCTTAATCCTTTGCCATTGCCATGGAAAAGCACCACGGATCAAATGGCTTAAAAACAGCAGAAGTGTGTTCCTCACAGGCCTGGAGGCTGCGAGTCCAAGATCCAGGCAGCAGCACGGCTGGGCGAGCATCCTCTTCCTGGGTCATTGTGGAAGCCTTCTCGCTGTCGTCACGTGGTGGAAGGGGTGAGGGTGCGCTGTGGATCCTCTTTCAGAAGGGCACCAATCCCACCCTCACAACCTAGTCACCGCCACAGGCACCACCTCCAAACACCATCAACCTTGGGGATCAGACTCCAACATACGAATACGGAGGGACACAACATTCAGACCCCAGTGGTGCAAATGGATTAAAACAAACAAGACGATGGAAGTGACTGGCAAAGCTTGGCCCGGGGCACCAAGCCCAGTCTGGGACCCTCCCCGAGTGTGGCTTCCTGAGGCTGGGGGTGGAGGCCAGTCCGGCGTTTTCGTCCAGTTAGACCTTAGCTGCCGCTTGGAGAGTACTTTAAACTCTTGAGTGAAAGCAACTGGGTTTCTTTCTGCCCAGGATCCTAGCACCCTGAGCCCACAGGACACGCCTACTTTTAAATCTCTGAACAAAAGTGCACAGACTGTTTATACCTGCAGAAGGGTGACCAGAACCGCCCCTTCCCTCTGACAGTGGAGACGCTTCAGGTGAGTGTCCCTGGGTTCAGTTCTCAGAGGCCGGGAGCATGAGTCACCAACCCGTGAGGAAATGTTGGCTCCTAGTCAAAGCAAACAGAAGCCTGATTCACAGATACAGGTAAGAAGTGAAGGGAAAAGAAACAACCACAGCTAAGAAGCCAAAAGCAGCGGCTCCACCCTCTAGCTGGGGCTGGGCTCTGTCCCCGTGGGCCTGGCCGGGGCTGCTGGCCGCCACTCAGGCCCAGCACAGCAATGGCACGAGGCCTTTGGACTGTGTGTGATGTAATCCCCGCAGCTCAGCAGCTTGCTAGAGGAACGGCGAAGCTGCTGGCTATGAGCAGATAAGCGGAGGGTATGACGGGCGTCCCGGCCCGTGACCCCCACCCCTGACTTCCAGCTCTGGAGCTGGCACCTGCTTTTCCGTCCGCTCATCTCTCCCGCCTGGTGATGATCATCCTTCCAGAGCACAACTCACAGGGGAAGTTGACACCCAGGTCCACCTCCCTGCATTCAGCTCTGCATCTATGGATGCAGAGCTGAATCCATAACGGCAGCCTCCCCGGAGGCCAGAGGAGTCTCTCCCCACCCCTCGTGAGACACGAACAGGCTGGAGGCCTGGCCCAGCCCAGCCTGGTGGGTGCTGCCACCTTTACTCCAGGGTGACGGTGCTGTCGGGGGGCCCAGCACCCCCAAAGAGACCAGAACAACAGCCACCAGACCCAGAGGCTGGAGGCTAGCATCAGACCCCAGGTCCCCTCACCTCTCAGGCCCCTCAAATTCTCCTGTGTAAAATGGGCAAGTGGACCTGACCCCCCACGATGCCTGAGAGGGGGCATCAAGGAGAAGGCAGTCTGTGAGGGCTCTGGGTTGGGGCCAGGCCCATTGCTGCCGAGCCCCTAAACCCTCCTGCCCCGCAGTCCCCTGTGGTGGAGGGAGCACCCCGATGTCAGGGCTGCCCTGGGCAGGCATCCGAGGAGGGGTCACCGCTGCAGAGCACTCAGCGAGTCTCAGCGAACCCCTGCGGGTCAGCCAGACAGAAGATGGGGTTAGGCCTCGCTCTGGGGAGTAACGTAGAAAGTGGTTTATGTTCTACGGGAAGTTTCATTATTTTTGATGAGAGGCATTGTGGGAATTCCTGCACTCGAACTTACTGGATCCTCGACCCCGCAATAAGCCATTGTGAGGTGACACCTGAGTAACTCAGAAATGCAGCCTCTCACCCAGGTGGCGTGGGAAGCGTCGGGCACTCACAAGCCACCAATCCGTTTTCATTCAGGAAAACACACGAACACACCACGCCCAGCAATTTTCAGAGCCGCCTGTTCAGGGTTAAAGTGGTGGGTGTCTGCATCAGTCTTGACCACTTTTTCCTTTCTCCGGTTGCCACGGCTTCCACTATATACAAAATAAACTCGGGCCTGGAAACGCGGGCTCATCATTCTCTGTTCTAAACAGGTGGAAGCTTCTCACTGCTGCTGTGTGGTCCTGGCACCTCCACCCCCCCACCGGTTAAAAACAAATAAAAACAGAAACAGCCCCCTTCCCCCCAACACCAAATAAAACACCATATGTCTTCGTTGGCCCAGTCACCCCATCCGACACGGGCGAGTGACGGCTGTCGACACCTGGGCCTCCTGGATGCTGGGTAACCGGAGCAGACCCCAGGCCGCCCGTCCCGGCCGCGCTATAAATACACTGAAACCCGAGGAATGAATGCTGGTCTTATTCTCAGCGTATTCTTCCACGGCCTTGATCTGCACTCTGGTTCATTAAAATGCTTAAGTCACCCTGTGGATCAGGGACCTTCGAGCGACAGAACGCTCTCAGGGGCTGCGGGAAGATACGGAAGAAATGTTTTAAAAACTGCGTTCCTGCCCCGAGGAGTCTCCCTTCCGAGGAGCAGAAGAGTAAACATGAACAGGTTCTCTGTGGTGACGTGCAGGAAGGAATGCAAACTCGCTGAGGTGAGCGACCCGCCCAGCCGTGGGATCCACGGAGATCGTGACCAGGGGACTCGCCGGAAACGTGGTGGGGTAGTAAATCCATCACAGGTCATCAAATAAGATCACAGGTGGTTGGCTTCCAGACATTCCGGTCAGCACAGGTCACGTCCTCCAGCGTGACTAGTAGGTGCAGGCACCCAGATGGAGGAGGTGGCAGCAGGCTGCCAGGGAGCAAAGTGCAGGAAAGGGACATCCCAGAAGACGAGCCACGTGGAAGGGCCTCTCCACGTGGACTGTCGCCACCCACACACACATCTGTCCATGAACACACGAGCACCTGTGCTGGCCAGGGCCCTCCCCCCCCACCCCTTCCTGCGGCGAAGTCTGGCCGTCCGTGATGGGCAGGCCGGAACCCGCCCACCCAGCCACATTGGAACAAGAGCGTTTTGGGCCCAAGTGAAGGAATGTTTATAGGATAATAGAGGCTGGAGGGGAAAACACATAAAATAACGGGACTTGGGAGAGTTTGATTTAGAAAAAAACTTAATTGATGACACAAAACTTGTAGAATTTTGGCCTCATTGTCTTGGGATCTTTTCAATCCAGCCTAAACAGTTAGCAGGACGCACAGAGCATGCTGCCATAAAAGCAGAGGGATAAGGTGAGCATTCGTGAATGTTCGTTGATTAAAGCCATTCTTTTGCATCAAATTCAACAAAATCTGTATGTGAAACACCTGGACACCATAGAGTTCAAATACTACTTCCCTAAAATGGTCAGAGATGCCACACGCTTTCCACCCACCTCCCAACTTCCCCTTCTAGTTCTTCTAGCAGCCTAAAAAGCAAACAAAGACAAAGACAATACATAGGAAACAAAGATAATAAATAGCTCCTGGCAGACCAAAGAGCCAGCTCTGGTGTTTGGAGCCTGGTGCTGAACATTCAGAAGAACCACGGGGCCCACATTTCATGGCACTGTGATAAATACCCTGGGCTCTTCTCCCAAAGCTCTCGCAGCTGGCTTCCTACAGCCTCCCTTCCCCGCAGGTGAGCTTAGCTTCTGCACTCCCCATGGGTACGGATACCCCAGGCCGACCCCCCAGCATCAGCTCCTGCAGGGAGGGGGGCTGTGCCCTCGGGAGGCAGCCTCTTCCTGCCTTTGTAAGGTGTTGCTTCAGACACTCAAGGGTGTCTCGGTCGAGGCAGCTGCCTCTTGCCCTGTCTGGGCTGCTGTGTTCTGAAACAGGCTGGCCAAGAAGCAATATACTTATAAGGTCTCACGGGGCCCTGTAAGCTTGCAAACTGCAAGAAAATACAACAATATTGTAACAGGCTAGCTAGCCAACAGGGGTCCTGGGACTTTTATATTAGGACTCCAGGACTAATCCTGTCAAAACTAGCACAGGGTAGAACAATATTTAGCCAGGGAAAACTGCTGGGAGATGCTAGTGTGTGGTCCTCTGTTTATTAGAATGGGATCGAAGGGCCGGCTAATAATGATTTCTCGGGTTATTAGGCTGGCCCCGGGGTTTGGGGAGGAGAGGGCGGTTCAGAGAATGTTTACCTTCCATGGAGCAATTCCTAATGCATTCCAAGAAAAACCCCATTACGGCTCTCACACCCCCAGAAGCTGGGCCGCACATTCACGGGGCTCTTTCAGGCACTCGCTTTGCAGAAGGCCAAACGAGGTTTCCCATATAACACATTATTTTTATTCTTATAGCTGTGGGGTTGGCAGCTGTTTCTGTATCATCTGCCAAGATCCTGAGCTTTCTCCCTGAAGCCCGAGAGGGAGGCCAGCTGGGAGGGGCCGTGGCCTGCCCCTGACCCTGGCAATGGGCCCTGCACATGGAGTCCACTCTGAGCGCTGGGGGCTGGGGCCAACTCTCCGAATGTGACCCTCGAGTCCAGGTAAGTCCGATGGGAACTCTGCCCGACCGCTGCGCCCTCCCACCTCCTTTTCCACGTTTTCTCCTCTCCGTGTCACGTGCTCGCAAGCGCTGAATACACACACGTGTGCACGCACCCACGTGTACATGCACTCACACAAGCAAACACACTTATCTGTGTGCACACACACTCGCACACGCACATACACGGCCCCCTGGGAAAACGGCAGAGGCAGGCACGCATGCGCGGAGCCAGAAAGCAGAAGCGGAGTGGTGGGCTGGTGCATGAAGTCGTGTTTCCTGGCAGCTCACCTTGAGATCTGGGTCGGGGGACAACAGAATCCCAGCGCCCCCACCCCCGGCCAGCTCCATAGTGTTGGGGTCGGGACTTAATCTGAGGCCTACTTTCTTTTTTCTCTAAAATGAGGCTAACACCGTCTACTCAAGATATTTTTGTTTTTCAGAATTAAATGAAATGATACATACTAAAATTCCTTATAAGTCAAAATGCCATGAGGAGTCCTATAGGATCAAAGAAAAAAGAAAACGTATACCTCTATGTACACCTATCAAAATGCTCACTTATTTTGAATCAAGGGCAAAAAGTTAATTAAAGCTCTATGACTGCAAATCACGACTCCGTCTACAGCCACAGCGTTGTCATGGTCATCACCTGTGTTCCTCGCCTGCGGGGGAAGACGGGACTACCCAGGCCTGGGGGCCCCAGGCTGATTGGTAGCGGCCGTTCCACTGCACATTAACAGAATTGTAAGACTAGTAACTTACACTTTTATTTACAGTTTTGATGTTTTGTTCATCATGGATTTGTTGCATTGAGTTTCAAGTGCTGCACTGAAATATTATTCACCGGGACTACTGAGCTCTTCAGCGCTCTTTGAATTTTGCAGGGGTGGTGCGGGGGGCTGCGTCCCTTGCTCCCCCAGCTCCAGCCCCAGGAAACTGGAAATGGATGTTACCCATTGTTGCCATCGGTGGGTCCTCTGTGCATTCCTAGCCAAGCCGCTGTACCTTGCCTCCCCGTGTGCCCAATCTAGAACACAATAGAGCTACTGTGAAGGCTCTAAAAGGAGCCACGAAGCTGGTCCTTGATGTCAAGGACCCTTCAGTCTGGGGAGCCAACCCGATACAGTCTGGGGACAGTCTGCGTTGCCGAGTAACACAAGACAGTGTGGCACATCCTGTTGTTCTAAGTTCTGTAGGAATCCAGAATAGGAGGAAGACTTCTGGGAGCCATGACCCCTCTGCAAAGGATTCATCCATGTGAATCTTAAGTGAAATAAAGATTTGGATTAGCACAAAAAAGACGAGAGACATTTCCAACAGAGGAACGTTGCATGGGTCGGGATGGTGCCTGTCCCCCCTTCCTTTTGTCTGGCTTGTGGGGCAACTCTCAGTTCCGAGTAACCGGGCTACACAGACCCTATGGGAGTCAGAGCGCTCTCTCTGAAGAAGGGCTCAGATCCTCCTCCCTCCCCCATTGCTCCTAAAAATGCACAGCAGCTGACGATCATTTTTGACCATTTTGGCCATTTCAGCACCAAACCTTAAAATGGGCCTTAATGACATATTTATGCACAACACCCCATACAGAAATTCAAGGTCATCAAAAACAAAGGAAGCCCGAGAAACTGTCACAGGGCAAAGGAGCCTGAGGTGTCCTGGACGGCATACTGGCACAGAATAAGGGCATCTGATGGAAACCAAGGAGATGTGAATGGAGAACAGACTTCAGTTAATGATGTGTCAATATTCATTCATCAGCACTGTACTAATGTAAGGCGTTAATAACAGAGTGAACTGTCGGGCACGGGAGGACCTCGAAACTATTCTAAAATAAAAGGTTAATGAGAGCGAGGTCTTTATGGTACAGTCAGATTAGAATCAGGAAGAGAGATAAAGATAAATATCTGAAGATGTCAAAGGTCAAAGTCACTTGAGTGGCAGGTTCTTTTTGGAATGTCCTCAAAGGGGCAGCACTTGAGAGGGCCCGTGGGGAGGTGCTGAATTCTGATAAAAAGGTCAGAGGAGGGGTCCAGAGGGCTCAGGGTTCCTCCAGCCAATAAACCTCCCGTTGGTCACGGCAGCCTGGGTGTTCGGCGCTGAGAGTGACTCATATGAACATCTTCCAGGCAGAGGCACCAGGCACCAGACAGAATCATGCTCCAGGTGGCTCGGGCTTGCTCTGCCTGCTGGGCCTCATCCTGGATAGCTCTGTGATCGGGGCCACCGTGGCCAGGCGCTGCGTGAGAAGCTGGGACTCTAGGCTGGTCCTTGTCTGTCTGGTGGCTCTTCCATGGCAGTCTGGGTGCCTGTTCATCAGTCTACTGCTGTCTCCATCACCCAGTCTCAAAGCAGAAATGCTGGTGCCGAGAGGATGAGAGTGATGAAGGTAACAGTGTGGTCCAGGGCCCAGGGAAGTTCTGCAGACACACGGTCCCAGCCCTGCTTCTGGGCCCCTTGTATTCAACTGCTCTTGGGAAACTGAGGCCAGTGCGGAGAATGAAACATGGGAGGTCTTCCTAAAAGCACACCCCGTGTGTATGTGCACACATGTGTTTTGCACACACTTGCACACTTGTGCACACACCCACCCACTGCCAGGCTCAGCACTCTCGGTGAACAGGATCAGAGAAGCAGGAGAGTCCTGTGAGCCCACAGTCCCCTCGGGGGGCTGCCTTCCTCCCCCCCACAGAGGGTCAGCCCTTCTGGGCTCCACTCAGACTTCCAGCCCCAGGTCAGATAATGGCGCATCCCCTGCATTTGCCTCCTCATGCTCAAAACCACAGAGGAACCGCAGAGCTCTTTCCTTCTGATGTCTTGTGTTTCTGCCACCTGCCTGGGAGAATTCCTGCATGCCACACCAGGCAGTGTGACCTCGGGAGCAGTCAGAAATGGGGATGGTGACCTGTGTGGGCACAGAGTCCTGTGAGGTGGTGACTTCACAGTAGCAGGACCGAGACCAGCCACCTCACTCAGCAGGGAGCCTGGCCAGCGGCCCATGCATGCTTTGCTGATCTGGGTGCAGACAGACAGCTGAACTGTCCCCAAAGCAGGCACTTTGGGCACCATGTGGTCCAGACCCACAGAAGTGCATTCATTGGGCCCTGGCCTGGCTCTGTCAGGGCCCCACCTCCTCATTTTGGGGACAGTCTCACCAACTTGGTGTTGGCATCTCAGTGTCCTTGCTGTCACCCAGCACCTGCCTCCCAAGCCTTCCAGGCCTGTCTCCAGCAGTAACCAAAGCTTTCCTTGCTGACTTCCCGGATCATCTGGTCCTTCATTTCTCTAGCCTGGCTCTGCTGTCCGTGAGCATGTCACATATAGAATTGCCACCACTTTGTTAAACTGCTGCGGACACCTTGCGTTACCACCACCCCTTAAAGAGCAGTACTCTGTTCTCAAGCACAGTCTGGGGTTCAGAAACAAATTAATGGCAAGCTGTTTGATCTATCTGCTTCCGACTTTTTCCTTTCTAACATTATTGGGTAAAAATTTCATTAGGGGTTTCAATGCTTTTCTAGCTCTATCAGGCCTTCTACATTTATTGCCTAGCATTTCTCTGCAAAGGAGAGCTTTCCTTTATCAACTGAAGCTATCTGGCCAGCAGGACGGGCAAAATGAACCAGTGCTTTAATGACCTGCAGATAAGATGTTGGTCCTTTGCTGCAACAAATAGGGAAAGTGGAGGACCTCCCTGCCCCCACCTCGGATCATTATGAGTTCACAGATCTTCTCCATTTCAGAGTCAAATAAACAAAGCCCAGCGGAAGCTTCCTTTTTCAATGTTATGTAGCTGATAAGTGACAGAGTTAGGACATCCTATACTCAGTCTTATAGTCAGACCCAGCTCCTAACTATTATACTCTCCTGCTTCCCTATGATTTGTGGTTTGTTAAAGTTTCCCAGCACTCATTTGGAAAGCACAGACTCTTGCAGCTCCCTCGATTCCTCCTGGATTCAGACACTCAGTTAGCATTGCTTGGTGGTTTCTGCCTGTCTTGGGATTTGACTTGCTCTTCATCATCCTTCTACTCTTCCCTGTTTTCAAGGTTGTTCTCACTCATAGAGACAGTAGTGGCAACACGGAAACCGAGGGACTCTGTTTTTCTTGCTAGCATTACCGTTCTTCCCTAAGCGGTGGCCTGCCCCTTTATCATTCATCTTTTTTTTCTATAAACAAAGCTATAAATGTCACACATGCAGTCCAGAGAGCTCCGAGAACTTCCAGATGAAACACATTTTCTTCCTTTTCCCTGTTATTCTTATCCAAATATTCTCCACTGCAACCCCACCAGCGGTTTTGTGTTTTTCCGAGCCCCGAACTCCTTTTCTCTTCTCTATTCTGTTTAATTCTTTGAATCAGGTATATCCTCCCTGTTTGGCTCACTTCATCCTATCTACTTTGTCTTATCTAGAAGCTAGAACCCTATCCCATTCTGTATCTGAACATAAGATACACTACCTCCCAAATCAATAAAGTCAATTTACGTATTTGTGGGTTAAACGAACTTTTATTAACTGACATAGACCTATCATTTAGAACATTGGTATTAAGTGAGAGCCAACAATTTTGTCTTCATTGATCACGTGTTAGGGAGGGCATTAAGCGCTTTACTTGTAGGATCTTCTTTTATCCTTGTAACAACCATCTAAGGTGGGTATTTTATCACCTTCTTGTCACTGATGAGGAAGCCGGGGTTCAGAAGTCTAACAAGCAACCCATGTCAGTGAGTGGTGGAGCCAGCATTCTAAGCCAGACCTGTGACCTAGGAGCCCACACTTCCCTCTGCTCTCTGTGACACTCGGAACCCCTCTGCCACTTGGCATACGCCAGCCAGCGAAGGCGTGGCTTTGACCTCAGGTCACTCACGTGCACGACTGTTGCATGACTTCTGAGAAGCAGGCTCCCACTTTTAGGTATGATGGAGAACCCTGGGGCAGATCAATGTTCCTTCCAAAAATAAAAGCTGGATAAAAAATGTTTAAGTAAGTCCTTGTGCATCAGAGAGCCACCGAAGCAAACAGGAAGAGAGGGTCCGAATTCCAAGGACAAAAGAACCACGAAGAAGTGGGCAGACTTTGTGTCGCTGTGTCAGCTCTTGGGGCACTGGCCGAGTCTGAGAAGCACGACCCGCCAGGCCGGAGGTTGTTGCTGAGGACAGAGGCTCAGCAGAGCCTGGGGACTTGCTGTGCACACTCGAAGGACCCAGTATGTCCATGAGAATGAAGGGGCGAAGAAGTGGACCTATCCCGTTGCCAGGTTTTCTCTCAAGGAATTTCTCGAAATCTGAAGTTAGGCAGAAGAGCAGGTTAGAAGTAAGCAGACATCCAGGGAGATGGCCTGGATGTCCACTGAGCTCTTATTCCCACCAAAAGCCTGGGCAGTACTCAGAACATGAACCTCGGAGACATCGGAAGGTGGAGAAAGGGAAATAGGCTGGGGGCCTCAGGGCCTGGCTGAATTCTCTAAGTATATTTATCGATTTGGGTCTGCTTGCCTTACAAACCCAGAACTGGGGCTGAAGAGGCCAGAACCCTGGAAGCTGCCGTGGGTACAGGCCCACAGAAGGGGCAACACAAGCTTGCTGTCTTTGGCCCAAGGGCCAGGCAAGGGCAGCCTAGCAAGACAGAAGACTTAAAAAAAAAGATTTTATGTATTTATTTTTGAGAGAGGAGAAGGGAGGGAGAAAGAGAGGAAGAGAAATGTCTGTATGAGAGAGAAATATCAGTCAGTTGCCTCTTGTATGTGGCCAGACAGGAATTGAACCAGCAACCCAGGCACATGCCCTGACTGGGAATCGAACTGGTGACCTTTCACTTTGCTGAACATTGCAGCCACACCAGTCCGGGCAAGACAGAAAACTTATAGGCAGTAAATGTCCTGGTCCGGCCAAGCACTGCAGAAAAGACTGTGGTCTCACCCCCACGCACACCAGGCAAGGCTGAGGGAGGAGCCTAGACTCCCACCCTCATCATGTCAACACAAGGTCCCAACACCCCTCAGGAGAGTGTCAAAGAAGGCCGAGTTCAGGGCTAGGATCTCTCATCCACGCCGGCTGGTGGGAGGCCTCCTTCCCCTCAGTGTGGCTGGAGACCACGTGGGGAACCTGGACTTCCAGCCCTGCCAGCAGTATTGAGGCAAAGCCTTCTTCCCCGGCCCGAGCAAAGACAGTGAAAAGAGCAGGTTTAGGGAGACCCACAGCCTCATAATAGGAAACCATGTAGGTTTCCACTGAAAATCCCTGGTCATACCGAGAACCAGGACCATTTCAAACGGAATGAAAACAAGGCAGTCCCCAGATGCCAGCCTGGAGATGAGGGATGTTCTCGGGGTCTGACGAAGACTTTAAAACAGCCGTGATGGAGTGCTTTAATAAAGCACGGCAGTGTGAATGCACTTACTGCTCCCCAAGTGTCCATTTCCTGGCGGTTAAGATGGTGAATTTTCTGTTATCTGTACCTTATCACACTTAGCAAACTTTTAAATGTGTCAACAAGCAATTGTGAACTCGCTCGAAAGCAGTTTTGTAAAAGCCTCAGCAACAGAAGATGGAAGGAAGACGCAAATGGATATTTTCAAACTGAAAATACAATAACCGAAATGAAAAGCTCAGAAAACAGGCTCAAACGGAACGGAATGAGGAATGAATCACTGAACTGGAAGGTAGACAAGAAACACAAAATACTCGATCTTCACAGGACAGAAAATAGACTGAAAAAAAAAAAAAGAACAGACCCCTCAGAGACTTATAACAAAATATCTAATGTTCCCGTCACTGGAGTCCCCGGAAGGGAAGACAGAGAGGGCAGGGCTGAAAAGGCACTCAGAAAAACAAAGGCTGAAAGCTGAGCAAACTTCAAACTAGATAAACCTAAAGAAACCCATTCCGAGACGTCTCCAATCAGAAACGAGGGAGGCCGGGAGGAAGTGGCGCACTATTTTTCAAATGCTGGAAGAAAAGGACTGTCAAACTAGAATCGCACGCATCAGAAACAGCCTTCAGGATTGAAGGGAAAATCATGATACTCTCAGATGAAGGAAAACGGAGAGGATTTGTCGCCAGTATACCTACCCCAAAAGAATGGCTAGAGAAAGTTCTCCAGACAGAAAGAAAATAAAAGTAGAACCCTTAAACACCAGGAAGGAAGAAAGAACATGGCAAATAAAAATATCAGCACATACAACAGACCTTCCCCTTCCCTTGAGTTTTCTAAATCATGTTTAACAGTTGAACAACAACAAAAATAAAATGGCAAACTTATGCTTTAACGTATCAATAGCTACAATAAATTCAAATTGTCTCAATATACCTAAGAAAAGACAGAGATGAACAGAATGGATTTAAAAACAAGAGCTGGTGTAAGATGCCTAAAAGAAAGTCACTTTTAATACAGGTATACCTCAGAGATATTGCAGGTTCAGTCCAGGCCACCGCAATCAAGCAAAATCACAATGAAGTTGTAATCTTTTGGCTGATGAATCTTGTGCCTTCCATGTGTAAAAACACAGCATCTGCAAAGCACAGTAAACAAGGTGTGCCTGTATAATTGTATAGCTTGAAAGTTAAAGAATAAAAAAAAAGATAATCGTGTAAACATGAATCAAAGGAAAGCAGGAGTGGCTATATTAGTACCAGATGAAGGGGACCACAGAGCAAATGAAATGGCCAGAGACAGAGAGGGATGTGATATAATGATGACAAGGTTGATCCACCAGGGAGACAGAGTGATTCCAAACGTAAATGCGCTAAAACAGCAGAGGGGCAACTGATGGGACAAAAAGGAGGAACATACCTGGCTGGTGTGGCCCAGTGGATTGAGTGCCAGCCTGTGAACCAAAGGGTCACTGGTTCGATTCCCAGTCAGGGCACATGCCTGGGTTGTGGGCCAGCGCCCCAGTAGGGGTTATACGAGAGGCAACCACACATTGATGCTTCTCTCCCTCTCCTTTTCCCTCCCTTCCCCTCTCCCTAAAAATAAATAAATGAAATCTTTTTTAAGAAAGGAGGAACAGACAAACCCTCACGTATAGCTGAAGACTTTGACATCCCTCTCTCAGTGGTTGTTAGAACAATTCGATGGGATGTCGGCAAGAATACGAAAGAACTCAACCACGCCACTTTTACAAGTGACAGTTATCGACCCTCCATTCAGTATCAGAAGACACATCCCTCCCAGGTGCTCATGCAATATCTACCATGATAAGCTGGACCCTGAGCCATAGAATAAGCCTCAGACGATTTGTAAGAATTGAAAGCTTACAGAGTGTTTTCTAACCACAATGGAGTCAAAGTGGGGACAGAAGCGTAACAGGAATCTCCTCGCACGCTTGGAAACTAAACAACACACATCTCAATACAAATGGAAATTAAAAATTGTGGGGCACAGCTACAGCAGTACCTAGAAGGAAATTTGTGGCACAAAACGTATACATTAGTAAAGAAGAAACGTCTCAAATCAATAATCTAGGGTCCCATCATAAAAGCTAGAAAAAAATGGCAAAATAAATCTGAAGCCAGCAGAAAAGGGAAACAGCAAAGATTACAACCAAAGGCAATGGAACTAAAACCAGAAAAAATAACAGGGAAAATAAATGAAACAATGAACTAGTTCTTTGAAAAGATCAATAACATGGACAAACCTCTCATAAACTGACAAAGAAAAAAAGGGAGAAGACACAGACTACCTTCTATCAAGGATGAAATAGGGGAGACCACTGCAGACCCCGCAGACACCAGAAATGTAGCAAGAAAATCCTATGAACACTCTACACACAAAAATTGGACAGCTTAATAAAATGGACTAATTCCTCGAAAAATACAAACTACCATAGCTCATCCAATATGGAATAGATAATGTGAATGACCCCGTAAATATTAAGGAAATTAAATTCATGATTTAAAATCTCCTAAAGAAGAAATCTCTAGGTCCATATGGTTTCTGTAGGGAATCCTGCTAAAGGTTTCTAGAAAACTAACACCAATTGCATGAAATTTTTTTCCAGAAAGTGGAAAAGGAAGGAACACTTCTGAATTCATTTTCCGAAGCTAATATTATCCAGGCTCACAATCAGACAAAGGTGGTACAAAGAAAACTACACACTAATATTCCTTATGAGTATAGAAGCAAAAATCCTTCACAAATATTAGCAAATAGAACTTCTGAAATTCCACGGTTGAAAACGAACAGTCCAGTCAGAAGATGGGCAAAACGCATAAAGAACAGCAAGGCCGAGCTGTGCGATTGACTGGTTTTGCCCGAAGGGCTCTGGGCAGAAGTCACCGCCAGGCGGAGGAGTTAAGGGGTGGAGTGAGCTTCCCTGTGGTCTCCCTTCCCCCTTCCCGGGAGCCCTGCGTTGAGACGGTGGCGCCAACAAGGGGCGGTGGCCTCGGTCGCGGATCCACTGCATGGAGGAGAGATTCCCTGGTGAGTTCATTGCCTTGCATCCCACAAACAAGAGGCAAAACTTCGGTGTGTTAGAGGCTGCAATTTCTGGAATTATTGGTTACGGCGACCATAACCTGTTCTGTGTGACAAATGCAGTAGGTGAACTGTAGTGAAACAGCTTAGTAGCTAATTCACGTTGCCTATGTCTCTCTATCATCGAGCAGTGATGTGGCTTCCAGTTGTTCCCGTGTGTAATCAAGGACACTGCAGGGACTGGCTTTGTTTCTGTGCCCACTTCGCTCGGGACTTTCTTGGAGTAGGGTAGGGGTGAGGATTGTTTCCCAGAATATTTCTGAAAGCGGTATTATGGGGTGAAAGAAAAGAAAGGTTTCTATTATTCTGTATAGTAGTGCCTTTCTTAGCATCTGCTATACAAAATTCGGCCATCATAACGTTGATGAATGAATCCTTTCTAATGCTTGCCACCACCAATCTTGCCAACTTTCACTAGTACCATGGTTTTGGCGAAAAGAATGGGCACAAAGGGATTCTTTCCTAATATTTCAGTTTGCATGGTGTTGGTGAGAAGTGAAGTGAAGCGCCTCTTCGTCTGTTTGTTTACTAACTGTGATTCTTCTCTTCTGAAGTCTAGAACAGAGACGTTTGTAATTGAGGAACAACACAGTGGCTTTGTCTGGTTGAAGCTCTTTCTTTGTTTCCTCCCCGAAATAGCATCAATTACACTGAGAGGTGAAAAATATACCATCATTTTCCCTGACTGCAGCTCCTTGTACGGAACAAACTCAGCTCAGCTGACATGAGCTGTAACTAACCCTTGCAAGCTGAAATTCTCAAATGTGTTTTCATTCTGTTCATCCAAATGTTTAATTAATTTTGGTGATGATTAATTAATAAACCCCATTTTTTTGCCATCTGGAATCAGCTCCCTCTCTACCTCCTGGCCGTATCATTTCTCCAGTTCAGTTCAGAACTTAGTGAATGCATGTGTCCTCTTTTCGTATGGTCTTTCTGCTTTTCTTTTTGGATGAGTAACGTTTCAGGGAATTCAGGTCAGGAAAATTGCTGTCTAGAGGAAGCCTGGGAGAAGTCACCTCAATTTTCTGTATCGGTGCTACAAATTTCTGTTGCATTTATTGGCTTCTTTTGTCTATAGAACCATAGCAAGTTGTTCACTAGCAAGTCGGATAAAACACCCCAAAACTCAGAATAACAATTGGGCTTTTCAGGTCTGGCCACTGTGGCCTTTCCCAGTCCCCTTCTGAACACAGCGCTGGACGCCCTTATCACGGGAAAGGGCTCGCCCTGCTAGGGCGGCCCCTCCTCTGGCGTCCCTGCGTGTCCCTGCCTGTGCTGTCCCTTTGGCCCAGGGTGCCCTTTCCCAGCTTTTCCACCTGAGAGCTCCTCTTCTCTGTTCTCGCCATGTCGGCGTGTCTGTGGAGGCTCCTCTGCCACCTCGGGCAAGAACTCGTCACTCTCTCGCCACGTCTCCTCTGCAGGACGCGTCATCACGGTCACACCTTCCTCACGGCACAGCTCTGTCCCCCTTCGGATTCAGAGTCCTCCAAAGCATCTCTCTCTCTATCTTTGTTCCTAGTATGCACTGCAGTGGAGAGTAAGACGTCATTGTTCAGTGAGCAGCACCAGGTCAAATCATTTAGCAACGCTTTCTCCTTCCAGCTACTGACTGGGTCCCACACTGTCCCTGAGTGGGCATCAGAAGCAGAGCTGGAGCCGCTTCTTTGAGCAAAAGCATCCAGAAGAGCAGTATAAAGCCAAGGAGCACATTGTAAATGCTGGGATTCAGGCCTGCTGGAGTCTTCACTCCAGCCATCTCCCTCACTCACCATGACCTAGGGCTGTGAAATACTCTCAGTATACATGGGGCAGGGGTCAGCCCAAGTCCAAGCACACGGGTTTACATTTAACTAGCATTGGACATGGGAGCCCAGAATGCTTAATGGATAAAACAGTCTTTGCAATAAATGATGCTGGGAAGACTGAACATTCACATGTAAGAGAATAAAACTAAGCCCCTATCCTATACCATTCACAAACATTAACTCAAAATGACTAAAGACTTAAATGTAAGACTGGAAACCATAAAACTTCTAGAAGAAAACACAGGACAAAGCTCCTCGACATTGGTCTTGACGGTGGTTTTTTGGACACGACACCCAAAGCAAAGGCAATAAATAATGAACAAACAGGATGACAGCAAACTAAAAAGCTTCTGCACAGCAAAGAAAACCATCAGCAAAATGAAAAGACAGCCTACGGAATGAGAAAACATATTTGTAAACCACGTATCTGGTCAGGGCTTAATATCCAAAATATCTGAAGAACTCACACAACTCAAAAGCAAAAACAAATGATCCAATGTAAAAAGTGGGCAAGGTACCCGAGTAGACGTTTTTCCAAAGAAGACATATACATGGACAGCAGGTACATGAAGAGGTGCTCAGCATCCCTAGTCACTGGGGAAATACGCACAAAACCACAATGAGACATCACCTCGCACCTCTTAGAATAGCTATTATCAAAAAGACGAGATAACAAATGCTGGTGAGGATGTGGAGAAAAGGGGACTCTTGTCCACATGGAAAACAGTATGGAGGGCCCTTAAAAAATCAAAACTAGAATAAACCATATGATGCAGCAATTCCACTTCTGGGAATATATCCAAAGACAATGAAAACACTAGGTCTAAGACATGTCCGCACCCTCACATGCATAGTAGCGGTGTTTACAATAGCCAAGCCATGGAAACAGCCTAAGTGTCCATCAACATGGATGGCTGGATTAAAACACTGAGATGTATTCACAGTGGAATTTTACTCAGCCATAAAAAAGAGGGAAAGCCTGCCATTGAAGGCATTATGCTAAGGGTTGTAAGTCAGAGAGAAAAGGACAAACACCATATAGTATGAGCTCACTTGCATGTAGAGTCTAAGAAAAAACTCCAAGATAAAAGAGATCAGATTTGCGGTTGTTGCGGGTGGGAGTTGGGATAGGGAATTGGATGAAGAACAAATTTCCAGTTTTAAGCTAAATAAGTACTGGGGATGGAATGTACAACATAATGACTACACTTGACACTGCTGTATATGGTATATTTGAAAGTTGTCAAGAGCCTGGCTGGGTAGCTCTGGTGGTTAGAGTGTTGGCCCACTACACTAAGGTTGACAGTTTGATCCCCAGTCAGGGCACATAAAAGAATCAACCAATGAATGCATAAACAAGCGGAACAACAAATTGATATTTCTCTCTCTCTCATTCTCTTTCTCCCTCTCTTCCTTCCTCTCTCCCTCCCTTTGTTTCTCTCTCTAAAAATAAAACAAGAGTTGTCAGCAGAGTAAAGAATTCTCATCACAAGGAAAAAAACATGTTTCGTTTTTCTTTTTGTATCTGTATGAGATGGTGAATGTCAACTACATTTAACGTGGTAACCATTTCACAACATCTGTAAGTTAAATCATTATGCTGTAAACCTTAAAATTCCGTAGTGTTGCATATCAGTTATATCTCAATAAAACTGGGGAAAGAAGTGTTCATTCCAGGATTGGGCTGATTCTACCCCAGGTGGTAATCCTCACAAATTGTGAAGAGCTTTCTAAAAGGTAAGGCTGATCTTCCATAGACATAGCTTGGAACACGTAATTGCTCTTTTCAGTTAAAATTACATGTATTGTAGGACTTTGAAAAGCTGGAGTGTTTCTCTCCAATGAACCTGGTTGAGAGCCTCGTTGCAACACTTGCACAGCCCGAAGCAGCTCCACGTGACCCACATGTGGGCGGGGCTTTCATTCTGGAAGGTCCCCGTGCTGCAGGCCGGGCCCCACTGTTGGAAGGGGACAGGAACGGACTGCCGCTCCGTCGAGCTCCTTAACTGCTTGGACTCGCAGGAAGACTATCGGCGATGGAAGGGGGACTGGAGGAAAGCAAGCAGGAAAAAGGGCGACATTTAACCCCCTTTACAGGGGGCAAAGCTACACCTAGCAATAAATATGAAGGTCATTTTCTTAGGAGCAATCACCATTAGAGATCCAAGTGTCAAAAATGATTTAACATCCTTGTGTAGCGTCATCAAAAATCCGCCCTTACAAGGTGAAATCTTCACTTCGATGTTGATGAAGACACTACCTTCCAGACCCCCCCTCCTCCCACCCCCCAAAGGAGACTGCGAAGCACAAAGCTGTCTCCTAGCTGAAGGGAGGAGCCTGGGCTCTGTGGCTCCCATCTCATCCTGGCGTCGGGTTTTAACAGCTCCAGTCACCGGAAGTGAAGCTTCCAGGAGCCTTCCGCTGGAAATGGGGTATGTTTGGGGTACAACCAGACAGTTCAGGTCTGACAGGGTGCAGCCAAGAGGGGGCCGCAAACAGGGACTTGTAACAGGGTCCAGGAGAGCTTGGAGGTGATTGGCTCCACATCACAGGGCCACACCTGCCCGGGATGCTGGCAGCTGTGGCCAATTGTGGGAGGAGCCGGAAATGAGGCTGCAGAGGAAGATCGGTGCTGGGGTTTGCATAGAGGCGCAGCAGCCATTGGGTGTCTCTCTTTTTGGGATCACACGTCTGTTTAGGGCCATGCGGCTTGGGTGTCTCAGTTGGGACCATGAGGCTTTGGAAGTGCTGCCTTTTGCCATGTGGAGGGTGCCGGGAGGACTGTGTGCATTTGTGGAGAACTTTAGTTTGTATTCTTTCAAATGAATAATAAATTCCTTTCCTTTTCACTGATCTCTGGCATTAAGAGGTATCTGTCCTCAGGCAGCGGGCAAAATGAACCCAGTGGGTGGGGAGGAACCCCTGGAGAAAAAGGGGGAGTCTTTTATATCATTCAGCAACCTCACTCAGTCTGTTCCATAACAAGGTCAATATTATGGACCATTACTCCATGCTTTTGCTTAAAGATGAGTGAGAATTAGTTAGTAATGTCCTTCCACCAGGAAGTTCCCAGAACATAGGGTGCAAGGGGCGTTCAGAGCCCTCCCAGCCGGGGACGCATGTGAGTCAGCTTCATTGTCTGTTCCATGGTGGACTTTGGGTTCTGAAACATCTGTGGCCTGAAATATTCATGGCTGTTGTGGTAGGGGAAGAACACATTCCTTTTTAAATCCTCACCTGAAGTATACTTAGTGATGAGAGAGAGAGAGAGAGAGAGAGAGAGAAACATCGATGTGAGAGAGAAACATCAATTGGTTGCCTCCCAAATGCACCAGGCATCGAACCCAGGACCTTTTGGCGTATGGGTCAATGCTCCAACCAGCGAGCCACCTGGCCAGGGCCAGCACATTTAAAGGAATATAAAAGCTGAGATGAGGAAACTTTACAAAAGTAACAAAACATTTTCAAGTTCACTGGCAGCAGAATGCTCAGTTAGCAAAAATAGCTCTAAGGGGCAGGGCCCAAGAGAACAATGAAGTGACGAAATAGCACGGACCGCGTGTGGGAGAATCTGAGGACAGGACAGACTTGAACATTAAAGGCCCTAACTGTGTCGCTGTTCGAATCTCAGACGTTTGAATACCGGGAAGAAGATTAATCTAGCCACCGGTTCACATTAGCAAAAGGCCACGTGCTGGGGTCCGACCTCCCTAAGAAGAGGGTCCCCTGTCTCTCCACCCTGTCTCGCTGCCACATTCTTCCCTCACGCTGCATCTCAGGCCCCACCAGACCAGCTGTGACCCAAACCTGCCATAAATATCCCATCTCCCTCTGGAGTCCCCAGGGACCTTCCAACATTACTCAAGCCAGCGTCTTAGCTTCCTTCCCGCCTCCCGCCTGGGCTGAGTGGGAAAAGGACTCCCCAGGGCAAGGGCACCCTCGGGGGTTTTGTTGCTCATTACAGGAAACCACTTTCCCGTCTAGCGGTGAGTCCAGTTCGCAAAGAAGGAGCAAGTCATGAGCTGGCAAGCTTTCCTCCCGGGAGGTGGCTGCAACGTCATTCAACTTGAACCCACTTCTCCGTGACACAAGGATGAGAAGTACTGTTGGCTTTGACTTACAGAGAGTTTAGAGACAGCCGGGAGGTTTGGGGCCAAGAGTCTCTTAGCAAGAGAGGAAACACAAAAGCGGCTTGGACACTTTCACGGTGTTGATCAGAGAGGCCAGCTTCACCATAGTAAAGAGGCACAGAGGGAACGGGCTGGCACAGCCCGGCAAGTCCAAGCCAGTAGGGGCTCTGCCCAGCCCTGCTCTGGGGTGATCCCTCCCCTTGGAGCACAACGGTGTAGGGAGAGGAGAAAGGGATTAAGCCGTCCTTTTGTTACAGGCAGACGAGAAGGCCAGGGCTGAGGGGGAGGAGACCAAAATTTCAGAGTTCCTAAATTTTTTTTGTTGTAAGATGCCATGCAAGCCTGGGTCCTAGACTCACATCCACAGGTACCTTCCGAGAGGCCCAGGGCCATTTCCCCAAACCCCTGCTGCTCCCCACGAACCATCCCACCCTGCCCCCCACTGCAGAGGGCACTGCTATTTGTCTCACGGGGCGCCATGAGGCGGGGAACTCACTGGGTGTCTCTGCTGTCCTGGGCTCACCATTTCGAAAAATGCCGCTCCTTTGTGGCGGATGGTGTTGGACAAGGCTGCCTGTCAGCTCCCTCGCTGCTGTCGTCTGCGGGCCTTCTGGTCCCTCGGCCCTGCCTGAAGACTTTGGCACCTGACTCACAGTCATCCTGTCCCTCTCCACCTGGTACCAGCCTCCCCATTGCTGCCGTCATCCTCGGTGACTTTGCCATGTGTGTGTGGTGACTCATATTCTTGACCATGGAATCCTCACCTCCACATAACAGATGCCCACGTAGCATGGACATTGCGGCCTCGTGGGCAGCTCCACCTCCCAGCTTCAGGTGCCCTCCTTCCTCCCTCTTGTCCTCCCGTCTTCCTCTCCCTTTGTAACTGGCTTAGATGCCATGCCCATTCCTTGCAAACGTCTCCGCCCCTCCTCCCTCTGTAGCCTTGCCTGGGGGTGAGCGGTTACAGTGGGCTTCCCGGAGCTTAGCCCGAGGCTGCTTGCGGAATTACGCAGCCTCCGGAGCCGCTGTTTCCCCGCAGGCACGGGGGACCCCGAACTTGCTGATACTCCCTTGGCTGCCCTGCACCTGTTCCTGCCCTGCAAACAGAGGTAAGGCCTGCGTCTGTGGCAGCTGGGGAAAAAAACGAACAAACTGAGAGAATGGTCCAGATGCGCTCGGACCTCACCGAGCCTCTCAATGAAAGGCAGCCCCCGCCTCAGCTGGAATTCTGACGGCGTGCTGCATTTTCTTCAGACGTACACACTTCAAGCGGATGCAGGGATCTCTTTAAATTCACTGTCATCCGTCTCGCTTGAGTCCTCATTCAACGATAAATACCTGTTTATTGGGCCTGCAAAACATCTTTGAATGATCTCCCTGCTTTCCTTCCCAGCCCAGGCTACGCGATGCCAGGATTGACCGCTGACCCTAACTGGCCTTCCTGCTTCCTCTGTGTGGTTCCGAGGCCAGCAGAGCCCTCCTCCCGAAGTGTGAGCTGACCCCTATGACTCCCCTGCTTAAAACTCAATTGTCGTTCATTGCCTTTAGGATGAGTCCAAACATCCTTCGCTTCCTCTGCCTCTTTTGCTTTTCTGTGACGTGAAAGTAATAGTACTTGACCTGCGTGAAGGCAAGAAGCTGGGTCCCCAGAATTTCTTGACATTCCTTCCGGCTCAGATGGATGCCTTTCCTTTCCCTTCCAATCACAGGTGGGGGCACTTCCCTCTAGGTGGGTCTTTGTATCTTTTTCCCTCTCTTGTGCTGTCCTCCCCCTCCTCCTTTTCTTTCTCAGCCTCTTCCACTCCATTTTCAGCCAACTATCTTCCTTACACGCTTTCCAGAGGGACCTCCATCAGTCCCTCCCTCGTCAGCCCAGCAAATGTCATTGGTTAAGTATAAACGCTTGCAGAGCTAGTCCGAGGAATTGGTGGGGCCTTTCCATTTTGCCATGCACTGTGGTAAAAACTTTACACGTGTTATTCCTTTCAATTCCCACGAGGACAGTATTTTTCTTTATGAAAAGAATAATATAATCCACATGTTATAGATGAGAAAACTGAGGCTGAGCTCAGTGAAGTGACGCACTTGAGGTCAACAGGTCAGTGAGTCGCCACCACGGTTATGCACTGAGCTCCGTATGTATTGAGTTTCTGCACGCAGAGGCTGTGCACTGGTGGTGGGTACTGCCAGTCACCTAGCCTCTCGGGTCTGGCAGAACAGAACCCAACAGTATCAGTGAAACACTGCTTCAGCCTTTAGTTTCCTTTCTTATCAGAAGGCATAGTAGTTGGAGGTTTCCATAGAAACAGAACCGATAGGAGATATATATGTGAATATTTAGGAAGAGATTTATTTTAAGGAATTTGCTCACTTGATTGTGAGACCTGGTAAGTTTGAAATCTCCAGGACAGACCAGTGGGTCAGAAATTCTAACAGGAGTTGATGTTTCCATTAGAAGGCTACCTGGGAACAAAATTCTTCCTTTCTAGGGGGACCTCAGTCTTTTCTCTGAATATCTTCAACTGATTAGATGAGGCTCACCCACCTTGCGCAGGGTAATCTGCTTTACTCCAAGTCCACTGCTTTAAATGTTAATCTCATTGAAAAGGTGCCTTCCCGAGGATGTCTAGATGAGTGCTTGTAGTTGACACATGAAGTTACCCATCACAAAAGGTTGAAGATAAAATGAAACCAACTCCCTGGGAGCCCGAAGTGGCAGGACAGCACTTTGGCCAGAGCTGAAACACAGAAGCACCTTCACTGATGCCCTGAACTCAAGCCTGCTCTCTCCCCTGTCCTGCTGAACCACGACAACATCCTAATACCCATGTGCTCATTGGGTGGTTGACGGCCTCTTCCCAAATTAGGCCTGCCCTCCCTCGAGCAGTACCTACCACCTGGCACAGGAGTGCTCATGGGTCAGCCTGTGGATGTTTGGCATGAGCCCCATTCCAAAAAACACCTGTGGCTCACAGGTACCTACTCTACAGTTCAATAGGCCACTCGAGAATCAATAGGTATAATTACACGATATTTTGTTAGCTTCTGGTAAGGCTACCTCTTGCTTCTTTGAATCAAGTTAGGGAATGACAAGGTGGTATTGGGATGGTGGAAGCATCTGGAGAAGCAAAAAGAGAAAAAAATTCTTCTAAGATACCAAGCCACCTCAGCTAGCTCCTGCTAGTTAAATGGGTACGTCTTGATCCTACCCCAGGCATGGATAACTGAGATGAGCAGGGTTATTGACAGATTATTTCATTTTCTTCTTGTCCACCATTGGCTTGGAATTTGGGGAACATTCTGAGCCTGCTTCTTAGATGACACAGCTTTGTCTAGAAAAAACTCGCTTTATCTTCTGTTGGGATCAGGTTCAACTGTATATGATAGAAAACTTAAACAATAGTGGCCTAAACACACAATGATATATTGTACCATGTTAAGGAACTCTGGATGAGGCACCCTAAAGCTCTTCTTCCATCCTCAACACTTGGCTGCCAACATCAGGGTGATTACAAGGCCCAGCATGGCTGCTGGGACTCCAGACACCAAATCCACCTTTAAAAAAAAAAAAAGAAAAGTAAGAAGAATAGAAGTCTTCTTTAGATTTCTGGCCCTCTTTAAGAAGCCTTCTAGAAGGCCTTCTCAACAACTTTCACTTAGGATGTGCTGGTGAGAACATAGTCACATGACCATCACTAGCTGCAAGGCAGGATGGGTATATCATCATCCCGAATGATACAGGAGTTGGTTTAATAAAAACAACAGTAGACATGGATGGATGTTGGGGAGCAGCGACTGGCAGCCTCAGCCATACTTTCCTCCCTTCATTCCCCGCCCACAAACCCTACCTCCCAGTCCCATGACACTACCTTTATTTCCACACCTCAAACCGTCCCATGACTGAAACACTAAGGATGAAACAATATGATGCCAGACGTTTGCCAACCAATGGACACCTGAGGCTGCGGGTTGGTGTAATGGGTGAATGTACAGAGGACACAAGAAGCAGTTGATCCTTGTTGAATCTGGATGGCAGACACACAGAGCTGTGTCTGACTACTCTATTTTCACGTGTGCTTGAAATTTTCCATAATACATAGTCATTATAAAAAACATACACTCGTCATGTTGTCTTGCATTGTGCACGTGCCCACACTGCACGCTGCCATGCTCCGTGAGGGCTGAGTCCCTCCCTCTTTTTGCACACCTTCTGCCTCACAACGAGGGCCTCATACCTATTCGTTCAACGAATGAACAGATGCTCTTTCTTCTTTCTGAAAAACCTCATCCCTCATCTTGTCTGGCTGAAATCCTTCATCCCCTAGAGCCCAACACAAATGCCACCTCATCCACCCAGGCTCACCTCATGGGGCAACCCAGCACAGAGTCACCCACTCCTTCCTCTTTGGCCCCCGGGCATATGACCTCATTGCTCTGGCATTTATCACACGGGTGGTCATTAGTAAGTCATTGGATCATCACTGGCCATCACTGGGTTGCCATATTTAAATTCATTAGCTACTGTGTGTGTGTTTCCCCAACAAGTGAATTCTTGAGGGGCGAACACCATTTCTTAGCCATTGTGTGCCTCCTTTGGCCAGCACAGTGTCTGGTCTACACAGAAGCCTCTGATCAATGCCTAGATTGGACACAAAATCTAAGATGTATTCGGGCTTTAAAGTTAGTCCAATCTGTGAACACAATGCATTTGTATTTACAGCGAAATTTAGAATTATAGTGTAGGGCCCAGAGGCTTTGCTTACTCAGTTCCAGACGCTGAAATGAGGCTAAGAGTCAATCATCAAAAGGAAAAGGGAAGAGCATGTAAGAGAGAGGCAGTCAGCCAAGAAACGCCAACCGAAAGAGACAAAAGGGCTCTTAGAGTTCTGGGAACGGACGGCGTCAGGGAAAAGCACAGAGTAAAGACAGAGAGAGATGGAGCCGGCTGTGGGTAAATGATCTTTTTATTGTTTCAGGGAACACTTTATGCCTGAGCGTTCCAGGAAAAAGCATCAACGAGACTGAAAGGGATATTGATGTCCGGTTGGCCACTTAGCAGTTTCACAGCCCACGCTGCACCTTCCAGGAAGTAGTGTCTCTCCGTGTCATCTGCAGCACCACTGGTCTGGGGCCCTGATTTTGTGACCATGACCTCCTTAGAGCCTCGCACAGATACTAGCCTTCTGTGAGAGAGACTCAAACAGGTTCATTCTTCTCAGGGAAGTCCTGCGTCCTAAGCAATCTTCTGTGGCTTACCCCAAGTGTCTGTGGTTAAGACTCTTGGAGCACCAGGATGGGCAAAGGAAGAAAAAATGGAGATTAGCCAGAAGACCAGCCCGTGTTTATGCAATGAAGCCCATCGCCCAGCTCCTTGCTTGAACCCTCCTCCCTCCCCACCAAAGATGAAGAAAACCTAACTTCTGCAGTAGGTCTGGCTTTCCTGGCTCTGGGTGGCACTCAGGACACTGGGGGATGAAGGAGGACCCAGACTGGGAGGTGAGCACCCACGCAGGTATCAAGGTGAGGAATGGAAGGGGAAAGAAGAGTGAGGAACAGGGGTGTCGGCATGGCCCACTTTGCAGCTGGCCCGGGTAGAACTGGCCTGAGGAGCAACGACACAAAATGACTTCCGGTGTGGGAGAAGCAACCGCCGTCCTGGAGATATTTCTGCCCCTCAATTCTCTCTCATCCTCTGACTCTCGGTGGTGATGCTTTCGGACCTCCAGGGAGAAAATGACTGTTATTTCGGTGGTTGTGGACATTCACTGTCGCAGGCAGCCCTGGGGCAGGTGCCTCCCTCAGCTTGCAAACAGGTGACCTCACAGGGGCAGCCTTGATGAGCTGGAAAAGAAGGAGGTGTCATAAAGCCACCTGCCTCTCGGTTATAAAGGCCTTTTCGCTTCTCTGTGCTAAAACTCACCGCTCTGCTTTGGGAAAGGACCCACATTCTTCAGGTGTCTACCCCTGGGGGCAACTCGTGAAAAACACAGTGAGTTCAATTAGCTCTTGACTCTGAACTTGAGCAGGAAGGGCTGTTCGCTGTGACAGGGCCACATTGTCGGGGCACATGGCTCGCCACTCCCAGTGCAGGTCTCAGTGGATTTATTCAGGATGAGAAGGCAAACTGGAGGACGGAGACGGAGCAGTATACAAATACGCATCGTTTCTCCTCCCCATTAAGCAGTCTCTTCATGTCTTTCGTTCCTCCCAGTGCAGCCCACATCAAGCTGTGGTGCTAACTGCCTTGTTTTTACTCTGAGCAACAGAAAGCTGCGTTTGTGGGGAGCAGTCACGGTGAGGGGAGCAGGGAGGCCAGCCCTGTGCTCTGATCACAGGGTGGCCCAGGTCCAAAGTCAGGGCAGCCCTGAGCCGAGGTGCAACAAACACAGTTCAAAGTGTTCTTTGCTGTGTGGACATGAGGGGCAGGGGTGAACAGGGACGGGGGGAAGCTGCTTGACTATGATGATAACCTCATGGGGCAAAAGTCACCCCGCACTGATAGAGAAAAGGGTTTCAAAGCCATTTCTTCACGGGGTTCTCTTGGCATGAAACAGAGCCGTGTTGCACAATCCACTTCAATTCCTCAGGGCAGGCGAGGTCTGAGCCTTGGCTCGCTGGCTCCCTGTCTCAAGGGAGAAGGTATTTACTCCACTTCAAAGCCAAAGTCACAAAGCCTGGTCTCAGGGACAAACTGGTCAGGTGGCTCACTGCGGTCCCTGAGGCCCAGAGGCTGGTGGGCAGGTGTGAGAATGTGGGACAGCTGTTTTCCTTCCGAAAATGAAGATTCATGCCTCATCAGTAGATGTTACATTTGTCCCGATAAGCAAACGAAATGTCACATGTAGAGAATGATTCCTAAGTTGGGTATCTGGAAGCTTTTTCCCTTTGCCCAATCATCTCCGGAGGTCTCCGTTATGGTGCACGAGGCAGTGAAGTCCACGAGGCCCTAATGACAAGGCCATCAGCCCTTGCATTACTCTGAAGTCTAGTTGCACCCCAAATTCTCAAATGGAACTCTAGAATTGGAGAAGAGGAGAGAGGGGGTCCTTTATTGGCCCAAAGATCACAGAGAACGGAGGTTTGGTTCAGACCAGGCACCGTGATCTGCTAGCAGGTGCCTCTGCCCCAAGGGAGGGTGTGGCGTCTGTGGTGCAGGACCTTCCAGAGTGAACTTGGGCTTGAACCCTTTTCTTTTCCTTGCATGTGACTGTGAGCAAGTTACTACACACCCTAAGCCTAAATGTCTTCTTTTGAAAAAAGAGGCAGTAAGAGGGTCTGCACATAGGATTGTGGGGGCAGTTACTGGAACGATGACGTGCATGTGACCAAATGATACGGGGCCTCTTCTCGTCTTCCTTCTCCTTGTGACCGTCTCAACAGGGTGTCACAGACAAGGAAAGCACACACTCTCACGCCTGTGAAGAGGGCATGTCCTTATAGTCCTTTATAACCTAAATTTCTTCCTCTCTTAACATCTGCCCATCTGTGGTCTCTCTTCGCACAGCTCTCGTCTCCAAACTCCCCTTTTCCCACCAGTGAAAGAATAGATCAAAGGGGTCAAGAATTGCTTCAGGCTGACCATACAGATGAAGCCAGAGGAGATGGTTTGTTGGGAGGTAGGGAAGGTATAGATAAAAAGTGGAAAGATTTTAAAGGTATGAACAATACAAAACTCGTAGGGCTGGTGATTGTGGATGGAGTCAAATACACAATTGCTTATTATTCGTGCATTCTGTATTCTCGAATTTGCCTACTTGTGAAAACTTATTTGTAACCCCAACATCGATACTCGCTGTGGTCCTTCAAAGACAAGGGCGCGGTGGTGGGAAATTTGAATCCGAAGACACTCTGTATTCTCATCTCAGTTCTCGGACAGTAAACTGTTGTGCTTGTCACAGTCTATTTAGTACCACAGTTTATGCATTTTTGTGCTTCGTGCTGGTGATTTAACTATTTAAAACAGCCCCCAAGTGGAGGGCCGACATGATGTGTAGTGTTTTTAAGCACAAGAAGGCTGCCATGTGCTTTACGTAGAAAATGTATCCCTCATCCAGGCCTGAGTTATAGAGCTGTTATTTGGTGCTAATGAACCCACAATGTACAGGGGTGGACAAATGTAGGTTTACAATTGTCTGTAAGGAAAATAATACAGTAATTAACACATAATAGTATGAGAATAAACTCTGTTTCATGTACTCACAACTGTAAACCTGCTTTTGTCCTATGCTGTATATTAAACGAGGTGTCTTCAGCCCTGACCAGTGTGGTTCAGTAGGTTGGGTGTCATTCTGCAAAGCAAAGGGTCACTGGTTAGATTACTGGTCAGGGCACGTGCCTGGGTTGTGTGTTTGGTCCCCGGTCAGGGCACGTTCGAGAGGCAACTGATTGGCGTTTCTCACATCAATGTTTTCTCCCTCTCTTTCTCTCTCACTTCCCCTCTCTCAAAAAAGAAATAAGTCCTTAACATTTGTTTTAAAAAAAAACCAGATGTCTTTAAATAGAAATGCACACAATACAAGATTATGTACTAAGCGTTTGACCAAAATGTTGTGACGGGAGAGCCTAACTCTGTGTTTCCCTAGGAGCAACGGGTCTGGGTTCGCAAATTCAGTGTTCACGGCGACTTCACAGCGCATCACTGCGAATGACGAAGATCGGCTGTGACTCCCTCCCACGCTTCTGGCCTGAAGAACTGGGGGGACCGAGGTGTCATTTGCTGATCCAGAGGCCCCATCTGGGAAGAATGTGATTACTGGGCAGGGAACAAAAAAACCCTGGAGCCTTCCTTTTCTCCTGCGCATTGCTTTGGTATCACGAGCTATGGCTGGATAAGTGTCACTCTATCTTGTGACCTTACCTGGATCTACTAAATCAGAAGACCATTCAGGGCACTTCATTGGGTCCAGTGTTCCATACTTTGCTCCTGAGTTTCCTGTGCATTCTGCAATTTAGTCCCCTTGTCTACTCATGGCATCTTTTTCTCTAAACTGTGAAGTCCTTATGGGCATGATGCAAAGAACCTATTTCCAACGTAGTATTCATAGTCACATAGTGGAAGACTACTGAATGCATTAATGTTTTCACGTTTATATAAAATTACTCTCATGCAACAGTTTTATGCCAATGCTCACTGCTTCCTTCTTCACACTCGCCTCCTCTGGCCTCTGGCACCCCTGCTTCCCCCTGCCCACTGTGACCGTAGTAACTGTCTCTCCTCATTCTCCTTCACTGATTTATGTCGGCATTGCTGAGAGGCCAACCTTCAGTCTTTCTTCCCTTTCTTCTACCCCATTTACAACCCCCTTGCAGAGTGATTTTGGCCATTCTGCTCCGTGCTTGGCTTCCAAACACACTTCCCTGCCTCTTCGGAAGGCGCTCCCCTCTGCCCACTGGGAATCGCTGCACAGATATCCCCACAGACCCTTGGTGCCTAACATGTCAAAAGCCATTTTCTTCTCTTTTTCCTTTGCTTATTCATCTGGACAGGCAGGGCCCCTGGGCTGAGTTCTTGAAGCCGACGCAGGGCACAGGGAAGTGGAGGACCAAGCCCGGCAGGAGCTGGAGTTCTCAAAGTCAAGGGCACCCAATGTCAGTATCCAGAGGGGACTTGAAATGGAACTTACATTCAAAAGGGCTCAGCGGAGACGCAGAAGCCAGACGTGAGACCCCAACCAGCATGCCAAAACAGGCTCGGAGGAAGGGGCTTCCCGGAGGGAGGCGGCCCGTGGAACCACTGTGCAGAAGCAAAGATGTCACTTTGGATAACATCCACTCCTACGTTTCCTTCTTCCTTTCACTCAGCTGTCCCAACTAGAAACCTCCAAGTCATTCTTGACCTGCCCCTTGCCTGGAGCCGCACCGGTGAGCAGTCCTGTGGAAGGGAGCTTCTGGGGACCTCCCCCCAGTGTTTTCATCCTGTCCCTGGGACCTCCGGTCTGAAGCACTTGCAAGGCCTCCAGAGCAAACCCAGTGTCTGCAGCCTCCCTCCACATCCATCACTCCCAACCTGCCACCAACATTCAGGTCTGCATTAAAATCATCAGCGGTCTTTTCAACTCGAGGATAAAATCTGAACTCCTGAGTAGGACACCTGAAGTCCTACACACACATGCCGACCCTCGTTTGTCCTCAGCCTAGTCTTGCTGCCGACCGCTCTTGCTTTAAACCCAGTCCTGCCCGGACGTGGGAGGCCCTCAACACACCACATCACACCTTGGAACATCGTACGGTCTTGCGTTTTCTACCTGCAAATTCTGGCTCACCTTTCAGAACTCTTTCCGACGCCACTTCCTTCCTGAGGGCCTTCTGGTCAGTCCTCGTTTTCTGGACTCCTGTGTTGCTCTACACTCACTTCCTTGATCACGTACCCCAATATTCCAGGATGCCCGTTTCCACACCCACACCCCCCAAAACAGATGATCTTTCCCTCTGCCGCTCACGCCCAGGAGGGAGTGTTTGTGTGCCAGGGACAGGGAGAGGGTACAGCTTAAGTGCCCAAGAGCTGGGCCCTGGACTGTTGGGCTCCACGACTTATTAGCTGTGTGCCCTGCCCACCCAGTCCTGGACTGTTGCTTGTTTCTGCCCTGGTGTTAACAGGTGCAGAGCCCTTTAGAGCTGTGCCAGGGTTAGGGCTCACGGGACGTGCAGGGTCTGTGCTGGGCTCTCATTCTCTCCCACGGACCTGGGGCCAGATTTTCTGGTGTCTCCCCACCAACTGCAGTTTCTATTCGCTACCTGCCCCCTTTTCCAACCTCCAAATGAACACTGATTAGAGTAGAAATCAGATCGTTTTCAACTCCAGTTTGATTTCCTCGTACAGACATTTCCTTGACCTGACATGCTAGTCCATGAACTGGAAGCAGCCTGCCCTCATTCAGGCCCCGCATGTACACCCTCGTCCTTCTTGTCCTCCGGGTCATGCTGACAGCTGTGGAAATGATGGTCCACCTTGCTGCCAGAATTCTCGGGTAAGTCATAGGAGTGAAAGAAATTCCAAGAGTAATTCCAATTAATTCATTACCTTAGTATTTTACATATTTTTATGTTGGGCAATATGAAATTGTGGTTCTTTGACCATTCTGACCTACAAGAAGACAGATTCCTCTGGTCCAAGTTAATATTTAAACCACTGATGGAATGCCTACTGATGCAGATGGGCTGGGGAAAGCGTCGGTGCCCAAGAAAACAAATAAGAGTTCTGTTTGGAGGGAGCTCTCTTTCCTTTGGGGAAATCCCTAAATAAAAAGCTTGATGAAATCCCTTAATAGGAGATTGCCCTTAATGGGAAGACTAAAGGGAGCTGAAGCTGCTCCACCTAAGCAAACCAGGAAGTTCTTCAGGTTTTTTGTTTGGTTTTTATTTTTTTCTCTGTCGTCTCAAACAGAGGTGGTTCACCCTTTGTTGGAGGGAGAGTAAGATAAGGGAAGGCAAGGGCAGACCCTGGTGCTAAGGAAGAGACTGAAGAGCAACGGTCTTGAGTGCGGCACTTGGCCTGGGAACATCCAGAGCGGAAATGCCCCAAGGCCAGTGTGAAGGCGAATCTCTCTCTCTGCCATCTCCACCCAGAGCCTGCGTTACTTACTGGCCTTGTGTTACGGTGTTTGGAGAACGTCCGTGCCAGAGCACACGTGCACTGGAGCAGAAAGGAAGGTCCCCTTGGGGTCAGGAGAGGAGGGAAGGGGCTCCGGCCCAAACCACCTCTTGAACAGAGGTGATGGGGGCACACCCAAATGCAGGCATCCTGTGGGACCTCTTGGAAATATTGCACAGCTGGGCAGGTGTCGGTGGTCCTGCAGTTTCAAGTGTGGGACTGGAAGTCTGGAGGATTTGGGGGCACGAGGAACCCTTCATTCTGAAGGCCCACGTCATGTGCACCCTCGCGGCTGACTGTCCACATGAACACTCCTTTGCTCTTTCAAGAAACTCTTGCCCAGGAAAGTGAAAGTTCCAAGTAACTGTGTTCCAGGAACTTCCTAGAAAAATCCATTCAAAGGAACATCATGTGGCTATCTGTAGATAGCATCGGTGGCTGTTTTATACCCTACCCCCTGGACTCAAAACCCTCACGGTGCTGTCCGTGCTCGCCAATCCTAAACTCGAAAACTCTAGTGTCCTGAACTTTACCCAGTCTGAACTAACCCTCCAACTCTGCTGCATTGAGAGACCATCTTGCCCTGCCTGGTGTAGCTCAGTGGATTGAGCACAGGCCTGGGAACCAAAGTGTTGCTGGTTCCATTCCTAGTCAGGGCAGAAGCCTGGGTTGCGGGCCAGGTCCCCAGTAGGGGGCGTGTGAGAGGCAACCACACATTGATGTTTCTCTCCCTCTCTTACTCCTTCCCTTCCCCCCTCTCTAAAAATAAATAAATAAAATCTTAAAAAAAAGAAAGACCACCTTAAACCCACTGACAAAGCCTCATAAATGCTCTGACTTTGATATGTATTCTGAGATGCTATTAAAACAATCAAGGTCAAGCTGTCCTTGACCTTGAGCCATGGACATTGGCTTATCAGCAGGTTATGCAGTGGAATTTATTCAGAAGAGGTGGCAGGTGTGGTGGGTGTTGGGGGTACAAAGTCAACAAAAACTCAATTCAATAACTGAGTACTCAATTCAATAATTTATCATGATTCTTAAAACACAATTATGGTAAATACAACAACAACAAAAGGAAATGCAGAGCCCCAAACAGGCGCTGCCTGACCCTTCTCGTGGAAGCAGGGGTGTGTGCAGGAGCCACAAGGGCTGAATCTGCCCAGGAAGCCAGTGAGGCTGGAGCTCAGCCCCATGCTTCGCCACATCACTCACTTTTCGTGGTGGGGCAGGGCCGGGTCTCAGGTTTCCTAATAGGGGCCTGAATTTATAAACCGAGAGAAGCGCACCCTGGCCCACAGGGAAGGGATTTCAGAAGCCGGCTGTGCACAGCAGCACCTTAAGTGGGACAAGGAGAGGGCAGGTGCGGGGATGGGCACTGATGGGAAGTCAGACAGCAGACGGGAAAGAGGACTGGAGGTGAGCCATCGGGAAGTGTGAGGAAGACCTACTCCAGAGCCCTTGCTGATGTGTTGCAGTTGCTTGGAGTATAGTCTCATACACCAAAAGGCTGGGGGTTCAGTTTCTGGTCAGGGCACATACCCAGGTTGCGGGTTCAATTCCCGGTTGGGTTGCTTATGGGAGGCAACCAATTGATGCTTCTCTCTCACACTGATGTTTCTCTCCCCCCTTCTTCTTTCTCTAAAGTCAACCAACATATTTTTTAAATTATTTTTAAATATATTTTATTGATTGTGCTATTACAGTTGTGCCATTTCCTCCCCCTTCACTCCACTCCCCCCTGCACACCCCCTCCCACGCACATTCCCCCACTTTAGTTCATGTCCATGTGTCATAGGTTCTTTAGCTTCTACATTTCCCGTATTATTCTTACCCTCCCCCTATCTATTTTCTACCTACCATCTATGCTACTTATTCTCTGTACCTTTCCCCCTCTCTCCTCCTTCCACTCTCCTGTTGCTAACCATTCATGTGATCTTCATTTCTGTGGTTCTGTTCCTGTTCTAGTTGTTTGCTTAGTTTCTTTTGGTTTTAGGTGTGGTTGTTAATAATTGTGAGTTCGCTGTCATTTTACTGTGCATATTTTTGATCTTCTTTTTCTTAGATAAGTCCCTTTAACATTTCATATAATAAGGACTTGGTGATGATGAACTCCTTTAACTTGACCTTGTCTGAGAAGCACTTTATCTGCCCTTCTATTCTAAATGAAAGCTTTGCTGCATAGAGCAGTCTTGGATGTAGGTCCTTGCCTTTTATGACTTGGAATACTTCTTTCCAGCCCCTTCTTGCCTGTAAGATTTCTTTTGAGAAATCAGCTGACAGTCTTATGGGCATTCCTTTGTAGGTAACTCTCTCCTTTTGTATTGCTGCTTCCAAGATTCTCTCCTTATCTTTAATATTGAATAATGTAATTATGATGTGCCTTGGTGTGTTCCTCCTTGGGTCCAACTTCTTTGGGACTCTCTGAGCTTCCTGGACTTCCTGAAAGTCTATTTCCTTTGCCAGATTGGGGAAGTTCCCCTTTATTATTTGTTCATATAAGTTTTCAATTTGTTGGTCTTCCTCTTCTCCTTCTGGTACCCCTATAATTCAGATGTTCGAATGTTTAAAGATGTCCTAAGCCTCTCCTCATTTTTTTGAATTCTTGTTTCTTCATTTTTTTCTGATTGGGTGTTTCTTTCTTCCTTCTGGTCTACTCCATTGATTTGAATCCCAGTTTCTTTCCCATCACTATTGGTTTCCTGTCCATTTTCCTTTATTTCACTTAGCGAAGCCTTCATTTTTTCATCTAATTTGCAACCAAATTCAACCAATTCTGTGAGCATCTCGATTATCAGTGTTTTGAACTGTGCATCTGATAAATTGGTTATCTCTTCATTGCTTAGTTGTATTTTTTCTGGGGCTCTGATCTACTCTTTCATTTGGGACTTTTTTTTTGTCTTGATGTGCTTGTTATGCAGTGAGGGGCAGAGCCTTAGGTGTTCACCAGGGCGGGGCATCCCAGTCCCTGTGTTGTGATGCTGTATGTGGGGGAGGGGTCTGAGAGGGAACAATGGCGCTTGCTCTTCTCTCTGCCGAATTTCAGTCACTTCTCCCACGTTCCCCAAGCAAACTGGGCCCTTCTGATGCTGATTCTCATGTGGGTGGGCTTGTGTATGTTCTACAAACCCATGGGTCTCTCCAGCGAACTCTCCTGTGAGGCTGGGAGTCTCCCCCGACACCTCAACCCCACAATGTTTTCAATTGGTGTTTTGAGGCTTTATTTCCCAGCGCTGTGGCCCTGGGTTGCACAGTCTGTTTCTATCCCCAGTTTCACCTGGTTTATCAGTGTGCAAATGTGGGACCATCAGGTCTGCCAGCCGCCTTGTGCACTGTGCTTCTCCACAATCTACCGCCTCCCTGGATCGGCCTGGCACGCCCGGGGTCTGCCAGCCACCGCTCGGCCACCTGACTGGCCCCTCCTACCAGTCTGTATGAGTGTAGCTACTTAAACTCCTTGGTTGTTGGACTTCCATACAGTTCAATTTTCTGTCGGTACTGGTTGTTTTTGTTTATAAATGGTTTGTCCTTATTTTGGTTGTGCAGGGAGGCACAGTGTGTCTACCTATGCCTCCATCTTGGCCAGAAGTCCTTCTAAGTTATTCTGAAAAATGTAATTCAGAGACCTGGTTGGGGGAATGAATGACTGAGGAAACTCGTTCTCGAAGACAAGTTAGGAGCCTGTCCAGTCCTTCAGAGAAGACTTCACAGAATCCTGAACTGGCTGGTGCCTTGGGAGAAGGACTCTTGAAGAGGGGACAGACTTGAGGATACAGAACAAGTGCCTCCTGCTGTCCTGTGATGAGACATGGGAAGACAAGGGCAAGGGAGGGAGTGTTTTTTTAAGGGACCTCAAGTCAGGTCTAGATTCCAGACTCCAGACGATTGTAAAGGCAGTGCCGGGTTCCCTGGAACTACATGAGAGGTAGTCATCGCTGTGGCCTACCACTCACCCCACCATGTACTTACATGTGTAACTAACACTCACACCCCCTCTACAAAGTAAGCACATATCTGAACAAGGCAAGATGAGGAGTTTAACAGCTTCTCCAGCAAAAAGCAGCAGAATTGGACTTTACACCCACAGGCCCTGATGCCAGAGATTTGGGACGCTCCTGGCTGTGGTGCTACCCGGCTCTGAGAGGGCAGGGGGAGGGGGAGTTAAGGCAGATTGTAAATCCCCAGAACAGTGCACAAGCAAAGAGCCAGCTCACCAGCAGAGAAAGGCAGGAAAACAGAGCTGTGAGCTGACCCTTATGCACCTCCCCTCCCCCGCAGGGGTAAAAGCAGTGGGAGAAAATGGAATTCTTTCCTCTCCTCTATCCCCACCCTTCATCGGCAGGACAGGACTGAGGGAGCTATCTCACTCCTTAGGAATTAGATCCTTAAAAGGGCCCCCAAACTGGGCAGCATTATTGAGTGCTTATCCCGGGTGACTCATCGGGGCTCTAGGACAGTCGAAGTCCAAGGTGCTAAATGCTAATTTGTTGAACTTTTGAGCTTTGAAATGAATGACAATACATCATCATTCCTATGGAGGCGATCTTCCAAATGTCTGTCTACACACACTCACACACACACACACACATGCATGCACACACTTGCACACATACCTCAAGAATTCTGGAAGTAATGATCAGAGGCCAAGAAGTCTCCTGGCCTCTGGGAGGAGCTGGCTTCTCTCTCTGAAATGTAAGTTTGGTTCAGGATTTCTAACCAGCCCCTTGTTTTCCTCTCCTGGGGACATTGGGTCTTCAGGCAATTGTTGGATGAGCAATGCCTGCCCGAAAACAGATGTCCCAGGCCACCATCAGTAAGGCATGACATTGAGGAACAGCTAATGCCTTCCAAAGAACAGGGAACCAACAGCATTGGTGCCCAGTGAGGATAAAACCATAAAACATACCTACATTTCCCTTCATTCCCATCTGTGCCACTTAAATCACAACACAGAGGCTTGCTTAGAACTAGACAGGGGCTCTCACAAGGGATCTTGTTCTATTTTACCCCATCTACTTAAGTAGTGGCTTCTCCCAGGACTGCAGGGGCATGGAGAGCCGCTCACAGCTCACCTGGCCCGGCCTGGCCCCAGCAGGCTGCATCCCCAGAGACCTGACATTCTTAACAAGTACAGCAGCTCACCCGATCAGGTTATTTGACACAGAAGAGGAGAGAAACTTCTGAGACACAGTAAGCTTTCTGTGGAGATAAAGAGCCTTTTGTGCTTTGTGATCTGACTCTAATTTGGTAAGTGTTTTTGCCTCAGCCTACAAGTGACCTCTAAGAGGAGCTGACGTTTGCTCAGGTCCATCTTGTCAATGTCAACAGCTTCCTCCCGTTTTAAAACACAGCCTCAGATTGTATCTTCTAGCCACCTGGCTGCTGACTATGACATTGCCCAATTAAGGAGACACTTGTCGCAAGCCCCACCAAAGGCAGGGCCCTACATCCCTCGAAGGGGACTCAGGGCACAGGAGCAGGGTGCAGTGAAACGCAGGCATGGCCGTGCTGGCAGCTAGGAACCCCTTCTTCCCACCCCGCCTCCTCTTGCTGGGACATCCTCATCTGACCCCCAGACATTCAGGGCTGGTTTTCCGTGTCCTTGTTCAAGTCTCTGCTCCATCTTGGCCTCCCTGCTTGCATTGGACATACCCATGCAACCGTACAAACGGACTTGCTTCCTTTCTCGTTGTTTTCCCTTTGTCACCACCCCGCTTGCCTCATCCCATGCCCCTTTGGCTCCTACTTTGTGTCCAGCTCCTTAGAGTGGGTCACCCGACCTGGTCCTGAGCCCGGAGGGATTCAGCACTCCCTTACACACCAAACACCCCTTAACTGGATTCCCCCCTGAACCTTCCCCCACAAGGGCGGGAGGAGATCTTTCAAAACACATGATTTAACCTAGCAAGCGATTTTTCCCGGGTTCGCTCGGAGTAGAATGTTCCACAGGGAGGACCACAGAACAAAGCCCCGGGGTTTCCTTGCATGCTTGTGAAAATGCAGATTCCTGGGCCACACTCCAGACTTCCTGAGTCAGCGCTCCTTGGAGGTGCAGCCAAGAAAACTGCATTTGTACAACCGCACGTGGCGTGTCCGACACCTACGGAAGTCTGGGGACAGGCAGGGCGAAGCGCAGTGGACACCGCGTCTCGGGACGCCTGCCGTGTTGAGGGAGTGGAAAGCATGTGGAACCGAAGTGGACAGCAGTTCCTGCTGTTTCCCCAGCGGAGAAACTGGGGGGCCCTTCCGTGCCTCAGGGCTCCCATCTCCGTGGTCTCTGGCCTGTGAGTCGTAGCTGGTGGCCGGCCTAGGCGTGTGATCTTCTGCTGCTGAGAAAGAATTGTTTCCCATACATCATTTACTCATTCACCCCAACACTTATTAAATGCCTATTGTTTGTAAGCTCCTGCCTCACTCAGGGCATGCGTCCTAGAGCAAAAAAGAAAAGGGGGGATTAGAGTTTCTCTTGTCAAAACTTCTCATTTTATAGAGAAAACCCGCCGGAAGTCCAGAAAAGGAAATGACTTACCCCTAGTCCTATGACCCTAGGGACAGACCGGGTCTCGTGGCTTCTGGGACTGGGAAGTAGGAGTGGTTTAGAATCGGGCTTGTGACTCGGAAACCTGGATTCAAAACCAGGCTTTGGCAATAAGCTCGGTATCTAAAAGCCTCCAAACCTCAGTTTCGTCATCTGTGACCAGGGCAGTAACATACCTGTAATGTGTCACAGTTTGCAGGGAGCGTTAATGAGCACAGGTACCTGAGAGTGAACTTCGATCAGTGTCATTCCGGATCAGCGCAGGGCCCCAGAGGGCACCTGGTTCTCAGCTCTCTGCCTGTGCCCGCTCACGCTGGGCCCTAATTATAATTCACGCCTTTTTCGAGTGCAGAGCCAAATCCAGACCCACACCCAGGCTCACCGTGAAATCCGACTACCACTATCCCCGCGCAGTTTCCTAAGACCGGGCATTTGGAGCACACCCAGGCCAAGAACCCATCTCTGTGTCTGCCTGGAAAATAATATCAAGAATCAGGGGATGAGCCCTGGCCAGTGTGGCTCAGTCGACTGGAGCATCATCCAATACACTGAAAAGTTGTGGGCTCCACCCCAGTCCAGGCACAGACAATCCCTGGTCCAGGCGTGTACGAGATATGAGAGGCAACCGATCAATGTTTTTCTCTCTCTCTCCCCCAATCCCTCCCTTCCTTTCTCTCTAAAAGCAATGAAAAAATGTCCTCTAGTGAAGATTAAAAAAAAATTGAGGGATGAGTTCATATCCTGAACATTGCCTTTTTCTCTCTCATTGCTCCCATGTTGCAGATGAAGAAGAACCCTTTGAACTGCTGACAAGTCGTCAATCCAATCTTGCTTTTTCCTGGACATCTGCAGAAAACTAGCAAGTTTTTTTCCCTGGGAGGTGAGCCTCAGAGATTCATAGCTGAATTTCCATGTCTGATTCTAACCATACCCATGGCAGGCTAACGTTATTCACGTAGGCAGAGAAGCCAGAGGCGACAGATAAGGCCGCCGCAGCCCAGCCCTCTGAGAGACAGGCTGGCAGGAGACCGTTCTCAGGGGCAGGGGCCCTGGGCATCGGGGCTGGTCACACAGCCTGGGAGGCTCTGCACCTGGCGCCTGCCACCCAGCCCCACACAGACACAGGACCTGCAGGGGTAGCCTGGCTTAGGCCAGCCTCTGGCATCGAAACGCACAGAATTCTGATTGCTGACTGAACACAGACAGCCCGTAGCATAGAACCCAAAGTTAGAGAACCAGGGAGAAGCACAGATGACCTTGAGAGACTCTCATTTGGGCTGAAAGCCACTGAGCAGACAAAGGAAGTGTGAATTTCGAGGTCAACACGAGAGCCCCCAGTCTGTCTGCCTGGGGGCCGGATCAGAGCCTCCCAGGCTGGGGCTGGAGGTGCGTCAGGTGCATCGGCGCAAGGCTCTGTGATTGGGTCCCCAAGCTGGCAGAACTGCATGTCCCGCAGGTGGCTAGCGAATCTGAACCAGTAGACACCAAAATCAGGCAATTCCATTCAAAGTACCCCCCATTGAAATATTGCATGTTTTTTTACCTAAACTAGCTGGAATTACTTAGACAAGCACCGTATACCACTACTTAATGACCTCCGTGTATAGATAGCACTTTTGGCTATTGACTTGTCTAAGCAACTCGTCCCTAGGAACTCAATGATTCTGGAAGAAGAAAGACGGGGCCTCCAGGAAGTGCACGTGCACCTCGCCGAGGCGAGTGTGGCCCCACTTCTCGTGTGGCCCTAACCCTTGACCGGCCCCGGGAGTCATCCGTCTGTGGTGAAAGTCGTCAGGGCTTCTGGCTCACACACGTCTCCCCTGTCTGTGGACTGGGACGCAGCTGCTCCGACAGCAGCAAAACCTTAATGTTACTGACATTTTCAATTTCCGTTCTTATCAAAGCCACACATGTCCATGGTTTTTACGTTTAAAGGGCTTCATGAGCCCTGCGATGAGGAAGGGGGTTTCTGGGCACCTTCCCCTCACCACTGAGCCCCAACCCCCAGAGGTGGCTCTTGTAGATCTTCTTCTGGAACTTACCTCTGTTGCTTTAAATGATGCAGTCACATAGCTTTTTAATTTTTTACAACTTTAAATATCACTTAATGACTTCCTTTTACACAGGATTGGACTCTGGCTGTCTTTGGCCCTCCCCCCGCAACCCGCCTTCACTCCCACCTGAACTCCCGCGCCCCCATCTTAAGATAGTTACATCACAGCTTGGGGCCCAATCATCACTTAATGGTTATGTTATCCACAACCACGTCACCATAGCTCAAGGCTGGGACCTATAATACACCACGGAATACATTACATTTCATTCCTACTGCAACAGACTGTTTTTGGGAGGTAATAAGTATACTCTTTCTGTTTGCATAGTTTTCTATCTATCTAACACTTAATCGAATTCTCCAAAAAAAGCTACAAAATTCCTCTTATGTAGACAACAACATTAGGTAATGTATCTGTCTGTTTGTTTCTTTGGCAATACCCCCCACCCCCGGAAGCCTTCTGTCCCCGTGGCCCGCCCAAAGGAGCAGCTCTGCAGCCCGGCTCCACGCACCTGCGCGTCCTCCACGCAGCGTGGAGAATGCAGAGATTCCCAGTGACTCTCTCTTCTGTGGGATCCCCCGTTTCTTGAATCCCAAATCATTTGTCTTGGTTTGCTTCTTCTTTGGATTGAGCTTCTCAAGAAAGGGTACATGGGAAATACATATTTTTGAGAGCTTGCCTATCCGAAGTTGCCTTCAGAATATCATCTGCCTGTACCCCAGGGGACTGTACCCAGGATTCTCGGACAAGAACCAGCAGGTTAATGACGAGCTCCTCCGTTTTCCAGCTTCCACCGGGACAACCGAACACTCCAGTGGCATCTGAATTCTCACTCTCTGTATGGAAACTTCAATTTCCCCCCGTAGGCAGCGTTAGCATCTTTGCTCTGTCCTTGGCCCTGAAAAGACCTGGCGATGTGCCTGGTGAAGGGTGTTTCTCCTTTGCATGTGCCGGGCACAAGGCACAGCCGATGCCCATCTTTCAGATCTGAGCTTACACGACATCTTTGACAAACTCTTCCGTCCATTTCCTTCATTCTCACGTGGAATTGATTAGGATGTGGGGCCTGCAGATGGATCACGGTCTCTTCTGATCTTTTTCACTTATTTTATTTCTTCGTATTTTTATCCCCCAGAGCAGGTATCTTTAGATATCCCTGTCTGTGACTAGCCAGTTCTGGATGAGTGACGGATGGATGGCGATGGTCTGAAGTTCACGTTCCTTGTGGAGGAACAGGAGGCTCACCCGACGCGGACAGTCCGAGAGACACCTTTAGGCAGGTAGTGATCAGAGATGTCACGGGCTCCTCCCACGCAGGAGAACATCCCCCACACAGACCCAGAGGGGAAGCGGTCTCTCAAACCCTTCCCCATGCACCGTGCACGCCTTCTGCTGAGACAGCTTCCAAGTCCAGGGTTGGAAAGAGGGACAAATGTCATTGCACTCGCAGAGCAGGTAACAACAGGTCCATTTCTCAGTGTTCTTATTAATCAAAGCACAGGGCAGTGCCCGCCTCTTGGTTCTTCTCTGGGTCATACTCCTGTCCAGAGCACTTCCTGGCTCCCTCCGTTTCTCCTGATTTTGCTGAACATTCCAGCTGGTGAGTCCACGAGCAGGCAGGGTCCTGGGGAGAGAACCAGGGCACTGGACCCGCCTCAGGAGACGGGTGGGCCAGACCCTTCTCAACTCAGGAGCAAGAGCAGCAATCCAAGCCCCACCACATCTCGCCCCCTCCAGGGGGCAGGCCCAGGTCTCCCGCCGCACCTGCCTCCTTCATGGGTTGTTGCCAGGAATTTCAATGAAATAATTTATGCGAATAAATATGCTCTTTCTCTCTCTCTCTCTCTCTCTTTTGGTGAGAGATTATTTCCTTTTTTAAACTTTTTGAAGTGCAACCTACGTATAAAAATGTACACAACTTGCAGTGACCTAATTCCAAGTGGACAGGCTCTTGTGACACCCCCCTCCCCACTGGAGTCAGAAATAGGACAATACCGGGACCCCACATCCAGCCTTAGGCTGTCTCCCCACCACACGCCTCACCAATAATCGCTCTGATACCACAGGTCAGTTGCCTAATTTTTCCTCAAAGTAAATAAATCACATAGCATACTATAATCTTCTGGGTCTGGATTCTTTTGCTCAGCACTGTATTGGTGAGATCCACTCATGCTGTTGTGCAAAGCTGTCATTCTGTGTGATTTTCAACTGTAAAGCAATAGATAAAAATAGGCTTTCACTGTGCAATTCAAATGCCATTTGGAGCAATCCAAATGGCTTGTCTTCTGCTTGTCTTAAAAGCTACCAACAGAGCGAAGAATTATTTGTATTTGAAACACATCCACATAATGGATCTGAAATCCTTCCTTTTATGAAAAAGAAATGACGAGGGATCCATAATGTGTCTATTTTCTTCATAGCCTGTCAAATCCTCTGGTGTCTAATGGCTTTTGTCTGAGTGTCTTCTCTGCGGGCTCCATCGCCACAGGTATCAGGGAGACACACCCCTTTTGGAGGTAGATCCCCGCCCCCTTCCCGCCGAAGAAGCATCCCCTGATTACCCTAAGATCAGGGAGCAGAACGACGGCAGTACCCAATCATAGATGTTGTTTTTATCTACAGTTGTGCATTATGTAAATTAGCAAGGCCATGCTGTCCATCTCCAGGGGAAATATGAACAGTTAAACTGAATTGGAACAGGGTTACTACCTGCTCACACAAGAGCCTATCATCCAGTATAATTATGAGATCACTAAAATTAACGAAACTCACTTAGCTAATGAAATAGCCCGTGGCCTGGATCACATACCAATGAAATTCATTAACTTCTAATGGAGGAAGGAGGGAAGCCAAATTGAATTGTATATGTTAGCGTTTTCTCAAACAGAGCAAAATCAAGCCAAGGCAACGACAAGAAACAGAGACATTTGGAAACTTAGCAGACTGCCAGTGCTTCTTCTCTCTTTGTCCTCGCGTTACGCACTGTGCCCGATCCTTGTGCACAGTCTGATTCCCCATTGACACAGACCCCATGGGGGCTCTTCAAATCTCTGCAGAGGAGGCCATGGTTATCACCCATGCAGCAGTTCATGAAAACAGTTCTTCAGCAGAGGAGGCAGCTGGCTGAACACAGGTCCCGGATGCTGTGTCCGTACCCCTGGGGGAACCACACAGGACAATCACCACTCTTGTGCCGGGCACAGGTCCCTTCGTGATCCAATTCCTATTCCCTTTCTACCACAGTGGCTGTGGAAGTCTATGCGTCCTGACGGCGAAGGAACCGACTCAATGCCTTCCTTTCATGGAGCAGAAATCCCAATCAGTGGCAGCATCGGAGGAAATGAGAACACAGTGACACTGATTAGAAAGCCAACACTGGAAAACATGACACTGTCTCCAGGGGCACAGCAAGAACACGCTTGGCTGCCCGGCCCCACAGACGGTGATGTCGCCCGGCAGATGCTACAGGGCCGTTTGCAAACACGAAACTGGCTCCCAGCCCAGCCACTAATTCATCGAAGGCACAAGCAACTCTGGGAGCCACTCAAGGGCGAGGTTGCTTCGAGAGGAGGAGAAGTGGAGATAAGGATGATGAAGTGCTTCAGAAAAAAAAAATCAGATGAGAGAGAAAGGAAACAGCCCTCCCGGAGACGTTTGTTACAAAGCAACACCAACACAGTCACCTCAGGGAAGCCACTTTCTCACCTGTCTCAAGAACAGATCGTATGCAGTAGAAGAAGAATGCGTGTTGGAGTTAAACTTCACAAGTTCCAGCTCACTTTTTTTTAATGACTTTTGATTGTGTTGCGTTACAGAGTGCCAGTGGTGATGTGAATGAGTGTGAAGAATGCCTCTCAGATGATGACTTCTAAGCAGCCTTCGCCATTCCTCCCCGAGCACCGCCATTGGACTCCTCCTCCTAGAACAAGGCAGCCCCCACCCAACACTCGGTCAGCGATTCTCTCTGCTGGCACAACGCAAGCCCCTCTGCCGAGTCCCTTAGGACCCTGCACAATCAGCACCACCTCTCTCCAGCTTCCTCTTATCAGCTTCTTCCCAACTAAACTTCCCAGGGGGTCCCTCATGGTGCCCCCTGCAGAGCGCACTTGATCCTGTGCTCGCTCAGTTCTGCCCTCCTCCCCTCCTCGGTTCTGTTGAATCCCGATGACCCATCACACTGCGGACAGGCTCTCTGGCCAGTGCGCCCCTGGGGCCGGGCAGACTTGGCGGGAGAAGGGATTTTGTGTTCTCGGAAGCAGACTGGACCAAGGCACATGCTCATCCAGAGTGTGCAGAGGGAAAGTCCAAATCCTAGCCCTGGCCGGTGTGGCTCCGTGGGTTGGGTGTGCTCCCACAAAGTGCAAGGTTGGCCACTTGATTCCCGGTCAGGGCATGTGCTTGGGTTGCAGGTTCTTGCCCTGGTCTGGACACATACGATAGGCGACCGATGGATGTTTCTCTCTCATATCAATGTTTCTCTCCTTCTTTTCTCCTTCCCTTTCCCTTTCTCTAGAAATAAACAAAATCTTTAAAAGGAAATCCAAATCCTAGCCTATGAGGAGCCCAAGGACGGAGGACCCCGAGAAGTGGCACTGAGCTTCATGCAGAGGGGTAGACACCCCGCACACATTGGGGGCGACAGCCTCCGTCCCCTCCCACGTGGGGTAGCTATGGCCATGAGGCTGGCATCGGCCAACGAAATGAGAGTGGAGTGACGATTCTGAACAGCGTCATCGCTCTTTGCCGTTTTCCTTTGTTTCACGGAACATGTGCCATTTGACTTGGATTCCTTTCCCCCTCTAATCGCAGTTGACACATTTATGGGTCACTCCTGGCCACGAGCTATTCCCCAGACCTCTCACTCTTTTAGTGATTTCACAATGGCGCCAAGTGACAGTGTCCGAGGGGCACAGCCGTGCAGCAAATAGCTCTGAGATCTTGGGGGGATTTTGTCATGGGAAATGATATGTGCCTCTTTTTGTTTAATTTAAGTAAACTCTTTACTTTAGAATAGTATTCATCTTACAAAAAAGTTGCAAAGAGAGTTTGCCGAGTCTCCACATATTCCTCCGATTTCTTCTATTGTTAACGTGTTACATCAGCACGCCCCATTTGTCATAACTAGGAGCCAACCTTGGTGTGTTACTGTTAACTAAGTGCCACATGCTCGTAGGGTTTCACTAGCTTTCCCCTAGTGTCCTTTTCTCTCCTGGGGTCCCATACCCAAAGCCACATTTGGTTGTCCTGACTCATTTGTCCTCCTCTGGGCTATGACGCGTTCTCAGATTTCCCTTGTTTTTGACAATCTTGACAGGTTTGAAGAGTCCCCATGAGGAGTTTTGTAGAATGTGCTTTAATCTGGGTCTGTCTGGTGTTTCCGTCATGGTCAGAGTGGGACTGTGGGCTTTGTGAGGAGGACCAGAGAGGTGAAGTGCCCTACTCATCACACCGTCTCAAGGCTACGTGCCACCAATGTGGCTTATCATTGATGAGGGTCGTTACCTGGCTGGTGCAGTGTTAGCCAGACTTCTCCACTGTGAAGTTACTTTTTCTCCCCTTTCTACACCCTTAGGAGGGAGTCACTGAGCATAGCACACCTCCTTGAGGAAGGAGTATTTATATATAGTATTTGCAATTCTTCTACACAAGAGCGTGGTGTCTTGTCCCTTGTGCCACTGGAATGGAAGTTTTGGGTGCCAGGGCCCAAAACTTCCCACTGCTGAGAGGACCATTAATGGTGGCTCCATAGCCAGAACCCAAAGGGAGGACAGTGATGGCATGGAGCAGTGTCCCCGGATGATCTACGACAATATGTAATGTGAACAAGAAATGGACCTTTATGTTCTAGGCTGTTGAGGTTTGGCGGGGAAGGAGTTATGGCATAATCGCTGGGAGTTTTCTTTCTCAGAGAAGGATCAGGCGAGATTGGAGCTAATGGGTAGGAGTCTGGAAGGATGGGCGGTTCACCGACTAGTGGCTGAAGACTGGCCAGGACGTTGCAGGTCTGCTAGGATGGGGTGTGACTATGTATTTTGGGGGCCAGATGGCACTGAAACCCCCACCAGAGGGTGAAGCTTTCCCTTCCAGATCTCTCCTAACCACTGCAACGCACGCGGGTTTTGTCCTCCAAATCTCAAATCAAATCGTCACCTCCCCTGACCCATAACCAACTTTCCCCAGCTTAGTATTTCTGTACATGGTGTAGCCATCTGCCCCTTAGGATTTCCTCTTTGAAATCTCAATATTGTGGATTAATTGCTTTCATGACCAATTGCTTCTAAAGATTCTACCCCATCGCGTTACATGGATCCTCAACTTGTCATTCTTGTGGCACCTTGTCTAGCTCAGACCTTTGTCACCTTCTGTCCGGACCACTGTGATAGATCCAAATTAACCTCCCGGTCCCCCTTCACTCTTCCCTTTTTTACTTCCAGGTATCTGTCTCTAAATCAAAGACTAGAACAATTATTTCTACTATGTCAACTACCACCTTCTTGGTCTACCAGGCACAGTCTTGCGCGATGTGGTGCTAGTCTTCCATCCAGCCGCATTTCCTGTTAGTTCTCCAGTCCAGCCCACACTGCTGACGTGCCTGATGGACTCATTTCCCAAGTCCTCACCTTTCTCTCTAAAAGTGTCCCTCTGCCTGTGCACCCCCCTCAGTTCCCCTTCTCCAACGGCAAATTCTGGTGCCCTTCAAGTCTGGGCTCAAGTGCCTTCTCTTCTATGAGATATTTGGTGACTCCTTTTCCATTCCAGATAGAATGAATCGTTTCCTCCTCCTTTTCCAATTTAGAGAAACTATATTCATCCTTTGAGGCTTGATTCAAAATTCATCTTTTATTAACAGCTCTCTCTTTTTTTCACCCTGCCTTCTCTTTCTCCTCCCCCTTCTGTCACTTTCTTTCTAACTTGCCATAAAAAAATAAGTCGAGTCCTGTACTTGTAGTAGGAATACAACAACAGAGAAGACGTGGCCCTTGTCCTCAAGCTGTATCCGGTCTATCAGAGGGGACAGACACACAACCAGGTAAGAGTCGGCTCCCATCAGAAGGAACCGTCAGCCTCCCTGGATGCTCTGTCACTCCTCAACCTTGACCTTCAGGGGGATGCTGAAGGCATGTTAGACTTTTAACTAAATCTCTGGTGCACAAAACAGAAACGAGACTTTTTCCTTTACACTTAAATCCAAACCAATGTGGAAGTGAGGAGTTGCAGTACAAAACTGTTGGGTTTTTGTCCCAACGTTAATACAGTCGCAGATTTTAGCCTGTCCTTTCAATGATGGCACGTGCATGGCTTCAGTAGTTGGGCCTGTGACTTCAGCTGCATCATGCGTGTACTGTGTAGACATCATGTAGGCACCCTGCCGTTTGATCTTGTAAAACATAGGGGGTCATAGGTCTCCTGGGTATCATAGCTCTCTCGAAAGTATCTGCAGAGACAAGTTTGGACACAATCACCCCACGACCTGACAGACCGATGGCGATGCTCTTTGCTGACGCTTGTGCTGCCAGCTGCTGCTCAGTGGACTGTGGCAGGCAGAGGACCAGACCCTCCAGCCAGCCTCTCACTCGGCCGCCAGCCCCTAGAGGTTCTGCCTGCAACAGTCCCGTTTTCTCTGGAGCACTAACGCGCTCCCACGTGGGCCGCGAAGCCGCGTGGCAGTTGCATAATTCTGGGGGCTGTTAAGACACATGTCCTTCCTGACTCTTTTGCCGGGTCCCCACAGAATCCAGGCTGGGTTTTCTTCTCAGCACGACCACATTCTAGCAGGTCACAGCACCTTTGGGGTGGTGGAGGGGGTGTAACACAACTGCTGTCCCCAAATACATGTTGCCTCAGCCTCAGCGGCCACTTGCTCTCTGAGGGCTCCTGTGGGGGGTACTGAGCGAAAGCTCATCCTCTAAAAGGAGGCTTCTGAGAGGCTGAAGTTCAATGTGGACTTTCTCATGTCTGTGCGGGAGCCAGTCTTACGAAGCTGCTTGAGAATGGAAGCGAGGGAAGAGAATCTGCTGAAATGTCGAAGGTTCGCCAATTGTTTATGTAGGATGATTGACACCCGCCATTAACAGAAGGGTGAGTGGGCATCACGCCTGTGTGGAGAACCTTCCTGTCCGGTCATGGTGCAGTTTAGGTGGGGAAATCCTTGGGCCGCTGGCACGGACCTGCCGCTCGGCAGGATGTCCACCTACAGGGGAAACTGAGGACAGGGAGGCTCTGGTCTGTTTTTGCATCAAACAAGTGTGAAAGATTAAAGACCATTCACGAAACAGAAATCAATGATGCTTCAGCAGAAGCGAGTAGCGCAAGTTGAAAATTCTGAGTCAGTCAGTCCCTAAACTTCCCACGGATGCAGGAAGGAAGTTTAAGCTGATCTTATCAAAGCCGTAAAGGGCAGGCTGGCCGTGCTGTCTCTGGGGAACACCTGCTCATGGAAAGAAAGTGCCTGCTGATTAATGGGGGTGGGGGAGGGGAGGGAAGGGAAGGACAGCAGAGAGGACTAGCAAGTACACAAAGGAAAACACTGGAGCACAAATACCGAAATGTTGGGTGATGGAACTACAACTATTTTTTTCTGTTTTCTAGTTTTTCTCAATATTCTTATAATGAGAATATATTAATTTTATGATTTTAGAGTATTAAAATAGCCCTGGCCGAGTGACTCGGTTGGTTGGGGTATCATTCCATACACCAAGATATTTCAGGTTTGCTCCCTGGTCAGGGATCCCAGAGCAGGTGCATGCAGAAGGCAACCGACTGATGTTTCTCTCACGCACTGACGTCTCTCTCCCTCTCTCTCTCCCTCTCTCTCTCTCTCTCTCTGCCTTCCTATTTGTCTAGAAAAAAAAATCAACAAATATATCCTCAGACAAGGATCTTAAAAAATTCAAAAGCATTAACATAAGCTGTTGTGTTTTCATGTTTTATTTATGATTTTAAAATTCCTATGCTATTTTCTTGTTGAGGCGATTACAAGCCGTCGTTAACGGCGGTTTCCACACACAGCGTCTTCCTAAGCAGGCAGGCCCCACGACTCATTGTGCTCCCTCCCCTCCGCCACGGTCGCACGCTCGGTAATCGCTTTTCCACTATTTCTTCTGCATTAATCGTGTGCTCCGCGCACAGCATTTGGGGGATAAAGGTCCCCAGTGAATAAGTGCCTGAGGAGCGGTCCATCTTTGTCAGTTGATGGTATCATGATATGTTTAAACTATGGCATACTTGTGGTTGGAGGCTAAGGTTCATTGTTAAAAAGTTAATTGTTATTGCGGCAATAAGAGATAACTCTGTCTCCTCGGGAGAGACTAATTAACTTGGGAAATTTCAGGGAGAACAGATCAGAGAGGGAGCACATTGATCTCTGAGTGACTTTCCGTATCAGGCAGAACAAGTTCTTGGAGGGCAAGGCTTTCCTGAATTGAGTATCCCGCTGGAATTCCTGTAGAGGTTGCATAATAAATTCTTTTCTTGGCAACAACCAACGGACTCTTATGGCAGAAACTCACGTTCATCAGCTTCATTATTTTCTCTATTTTGTACTGTCTGAATGTTCTTTTTTCCCCTTTTTTCTTTCTCTTTAATCTTTAAAAGGTTTTTCATTATTATTTAATCCTTACCCAAGGATATATTTATTGATTTTTTCAGTAAATTCTTTTTTTAAAAGATTTTATTTATTTATTTTTAGAGAGTGGGGAAGGGAAGGGAGAAAGAGAGGGAGAGAAACATCAATGTGTGGTTGCCTCTCACGTGCCTCCTACTGGGGACCTGGCCCACAACCCAGGCACATGCCCTGACTGGGGATTGAACCAGCAAGTCTTTGGTTCGCAGGCCTGCACTCAATCCACTGAGCTACACTACACCCACCAGGGCTACTTATTGATTTTAGAGAGAGAGGAAGAGAGAGAGAGAGAGGGAGGGAGGGAGGGAGGGAGACAGAGAGAGAGAAACATGGATGAGAGAGAGAAACATCCATTGGCTGCCTCCCACATGCACCCCGACCGGTGATAAAAACCACCAACCTAAGTATGTGCCCTGACTGGGGATCAAACCCACACACCTTTTGGTGTATGGGACAATGTTCCAACCAACTGAGCCACCCACGCAGGGCAGTCTTTAATGGGCTTTGATTAGTGAAAAGACCATTCATGCATCAGAGTGAGAGACTTTCTGTCTTCCCGGAGAAACCTACATCGACTGAGGGCGTGGCCTGCCCTGCTCTTCATGGCCCTTCCTCCGTGTTTGTGCAGAAGCTGCACAAGGAACAGCCCAGCCCAGGGATATTAAGACACAATTTTCTGTACCAAGGTTTGGTGAAAACTACAGATCTTTTAACTTCCCATTGAATTTGCTTAAGATGAAAACTCCTAGGCCTACGGAAATCAAAGCTGAAAAAAAGTGGGGTTATCTTAAAATTATAGAGAAAAGGCACCATGGAGGGGTCACAACTTCAGCTCCTTGTACGGTGGAAGAAATTACAGCCCAAAGAAGTTTAATTCATCCTCTACATGCGTAGAGGTCAGTGGCAGAGGCAGGACAAGACCCCGGGAAGCCTGGAGTAAATAATGGGGCTCCCCTGAGCTGGGCCAGGCAGTGCTTCGCCAGGGCATCACCCCAGGGCAATCACTGTCGTGTAACTCCCACGAGTGGGCACGTTACAAAGTGCTTGGGACAGAAAGGCAAGCAGAGGCCTCAGCAGCGGGAGCTCGTGCAGAAGAGCAATAACAGATGGCTAAAGTCTGTGTCGCATCCTGGGGCATAACCACCGATGAAAGTGCCTTTAGGGCGGGAGGAGGCATACCACCAGCCTGTTTTGTAAAGCGATTCTTTTGCTTCGGGAAGCTGGTGGAGCCTAGTTTCAATTTTGTGTGGAACAGGCTGCTGATAGTCACGCTGCTAATGGTGATAGTTTTCACACAAGGTTTGTTAAAGGGTTGCACATACTCTGGGCTCTAAATGATTGTATTTGTCCAAATACAGCAGAATTCTGTCCCTGTTGCTGGGAATGGACACATCCGAAGTCTGTCTCATCCTGCTGTCTGTGTGCCCAGCAAGGTGACAATTTCCACTCATTTTAAGCACGTACTCCCCACCCCCACAAAGAAGGAAGATTCAATAGAGCGTTTAGGCAACATATTGTGTCAACCATTGGAAGGGTCAGACCCTACTTAAAACAATACAGGTGGGAATACACCTTTTATCTCCGGAAGTCCTGGCTGCTAGACCTGTTGCGTTCCCCACCTAGATGATAATATATACGATCCACCTCTCTCTCTCTCTCTCTCTCTCTCTTTTTAAATACTTTATTTATTTATTTTTAGATAGAGGGGAGAAGGATAGAGGGAAACATCAATGTGTGATTGCCTCTTGCATGCCCCAACCTGGCCCATGACCCAGGCATGTGCCCTGACTGGGAATAGAACTGGCGACCTCTTGGTTCACAGGCCAGGGCTCAATCCACTGAGCCACACCAGCCCGGGCTGATCCGGTTGTCTTTATCCAGGATGGACACACCAGTCCTGGCAGCCTCAGAGCCTCCCTTTCCCGAATCCACCCGGCAGGTCCCAGTGAACACACCTCCCAGTGTTCACGCACCTGTGCGACAACCTCTGCCTTCTACCCACGTAGTCTGTGAACTGGGTTTTGGGGCTTGCTTTGACCCATGGACATTCACCGGCAAGGGACAAACTGGCTTGATAAGCCCTTGCACGCTGGAGCGTTCTTTCTTGACACACTGACCTGTGCAAATCCGTCTCCATGCTGCAAAGAGACTCTGGCTAGACTCGGGCACAGGGAGAGAGACCAGAGTTTCTTTCAAGTTCATCCTAGTTGAGCTCCTCTACCTCCATATGACATCAGCAAAGCTGCCCAGCTGGGCCCAGTCGACCCACGGGATCCAAAAGAAAAAAAAAAGCAGCTATTGTTTTAAGCCACTAAACAATGGGGTAGCTTGTTATAAAGAAATAGATCATTGAACTAGGGCGTCTCTGCTGGAGATTTTATAAGTCCTCTCTACACCTTCCATAAAGAGCAGAAAGGGAAAAGGGAAATTCAGTCTTGAAATACTCCCACTGAACAATGATTCTGCTCAGGAAGTCTCTTACTTAGCAAATTAGTCTTTGTTTCACTCTCTTTGCTAAATGAGGATAATAGCCAACAATCTAATGCATGCCTGCCATGGCTGGTGTGAGGTTAGGAGAAGTGTTGTATTTATTTACTCGTTTATGTTGCAACTTGATCTCCAGAAAAGATTTGCACAGGTTGGACAATAAGTGAAATAATTTTCACGCTCAGTAAGTGAATGTGGCTCATAAATTTTAGATGTCACGATGTTTCCCAAAATGGTTTCTCCTTTTGTAAACTCTCTCTCTTCCCCAGTCACCTCTAGCAACATTTTTATGAGAAAGTTTTTTGTTGTTTTACCTAAACAATTGTTGACCTAATCAATAATTGATCCTCTTCTTTTTACATTTTGAAATAGAACCACTAGATTTTCAGCAGCACCAAATCAGTTTTAGGGGGGAGTGAAGATGAGGTCACCTCGGTTAGGGGCCTGGTGACCGGTCACACAGGAGACCGTCTAGCTTTGGGTGGGCTCTCAGCCACACAGGGACGATTTAAAAATCTACTGAAGGCAATAACTACTCATCCGATGGCCCCACCCCCATGCTTATCCTTTAGCTTCCAAAATAAAGTGACAACGGAGGTAAATTGTGTGGATCAAATAAATGCGTTGAAAATCCACTTATCCATGACTAACTGGTTTAGATCATTAATGGGTAATAAAAGTTGGTGCACAGTCATCTTAGTTTTGCAGTCTGGTCAGAGATTTTATTCCAGAATGAAAGTTAGAACCCAGGAGGATCAGGGAGAGAGAAGAGGCACGGAGGAAGAGAATCCGAGTGGAGGGACAAGTTTAGGGTTTCGGGGTGATGTTTGTATGTGATTTTTCTGTATTTTTACCAAGAAAACCTTTAGTAAATAAGTGAGTCAAGCCAAAGTATTTCTGCTGTCATTGGTACAGGCGATGACATGTTCGACATCAGAGTTCAAAGTCCCTAACAAGAAGTAGCCTAATGAAGAATATTTCTCCATCTTCTTCGAAACCAGGCAAAGACATAAAATATTCACATCCGCATTTTTAATACACTTGCTCCCCAGTGTAGACAAGGTCCTAATCAGGAGCCACGTGCTCACGGAACATGAGAAAGCGGTGTTGTGGGAAGGGAGACACGAGTAGTTGGTATGAGCACTGCATTCTCTCCTCATAAGGACCTTCCTGAGATACCAAGTCAGAGTCAAGCTGTTTATAGTGTCTTGAAGAATAAGGAGGGACAGGAGATTTGGCTCTTTAATGATATCAAGATAAGACATGATTTCATCCATCTCACAATGGATTTGTTTTTGCCAATGAGACCAGAAATACTCAAAGTCATTGACTGCTACCCTATGGCTGTCACCTCATTGGGGGTGACCTGGCACATCTGTCCCCATTCAGCCAGCAAAACCAAGAGGGGCCCTGGCAACATGAGCCCAAGGATTCCTCCCTATTCCCACGTCTGTCGCTGCTGGCTGCTGCGTGGTAGCTGCTGCATGAGGCCGTGACCGTAGGCAGATGATCACCAAGCCCTGTTGACCTTGGAGCCAGTCTGTCTCGTTAGGACAGTTTGCCCAGCTCCACTCTGTGTTTATTTGATCATTTGCCGTGGGTGTGAAGGGGACACTTGAATTCACATTCCTGAACAACCTCTTCACCCTTAGCCTCCCACCGTCGAGGGCAGTAGATGATCGTACCCCTGACAAAGGTACGTACACACTTCCACAGACACACGCAGTCTCACGTACACACCTACACATATAATCTCTCTCACACACAAGTGCGCATGCGCACACCTATGCACAGGACTACCTACTGGTTTTCAGTTTTGTTTTGCTCTTGCTAACTGTGTTTGGCAGGAAGAAGGCAGTTGTTCTGCATGCGCGAATTAATGGAGAGGAGAGCAAAACAGAAGGAAAAGCCAGTGCACAGGAGTGTCCTGGGTCCCCTCTGCATAGAATCACGCAGAGCGGACCCTCTCTGGAGTTAGGTAGGCAGAGAAGTCTGAAGCAAGCTGCAAGTGATTGCTTTTGAGAGAGAGAGAGAGAGAGAGAGAGAGAGACTATGAATGTGTCATTTTGCAGAAAGAGACTGGGAGAAGCACCCAAGTCTGCTGGGGCATTGGAAACACTTCTCAGAGGAACTGACATTAAACCTGAGATCTAGACGAGGGGGCTTATTGTGCAGCCACGTGGGAGAAAGAGCTTCCTCATTCTGGGAATAAAGCGTACCGAAGTCCAGGGACGTGGGCGAGCAGGGTGCACTTGGAAAAACCAGGTAGAACAGAAGTAGGACATTAAGGGAAAACAGGAAGTACGATCCAGAGCAAGAAAATCTTTGCAGGCCCTGCAAACAGAAACTTAGATTTCCTTCTTCAGGCCTGAGGTTGCCCAGCTGGGGTCCGCGACCCCCTGGGAAGCTGTGGCGTTAATGACACATGTGAGAATTGACAGGAGCACCAAGCATTGCTTGCGGAAGAATGTCACTCACGCATACTCCAGTTTTTCAATTACACCTACATGCTTTTGTGATCAACTTAATATCAACTGAAAGCATTCCCAAACATAACATAAAATGAAAACTATTTTCCAATTCTCAAAGGCTTTTACTATTATCTCAAGTAATGGAACGGTACAATTACAGGTGGCTTTTTCTCATTATGTATTTTAGTGGAAATAGTCAAAGCACAATTCCTATCCTGTGGAATCTGCCAAATTTGGAGGCATTATAAGATGTTTGGAAGTCAGAGTTAGGGGCGATGGAGAACTGTTGAACATTTTTGAGAAGTGAAGTGACCGAGAACTTCCAAACAAACAAACAAACAAACAAACAAACAAATGAACAAACGAAAACTGTTGGCAGCTTGGAGGAGACATGAGGAAGGTCAGAGAAAGATGAGGTGCACCGGAATTCCCGCCGTGGTGGGGCTAAGGCGGAGGAGAAGGACAACGAGGACAACGCCCAACCGTGGGACCCGGTAATCAGAGGTAAGCATGCAGGACAGGAAGTCCGGGCTGACGACAGAGGTCTGGTTTGGACACGAGCACAGCTGTTGGGGCGTGTCCTGAGCATTCCCTCGGAAAAAGAGCCCTCAGGGACACAGGAGGCCGGTGTCGGGGAGCGAGGAGCTGACCTCGGGGCAAACACTGTGGCCTGCAGAAGGAACGGCCCCCAAAGACATCTATGTCCTATGCCTGTGACTAAGTGGGATACACGGCAAAGAGGAATTAAGGCTGGGGACGGAATAACGATTTCTAACCTGCTGACCTGGACGTGGGGGATCAGCCTGAACGCCGTGGGTGGCCCAGTGCAATAATAAGGGTTCTTAGCTATGGAACAGGACAAAGAGGTGTGGGGGAGCTTCCCTGTGAGAAAGGCTTGACCAGCTACTGCTGGTGGTGGGGGGTGGGAGAGGATCAGGAGCCAAGGGATGTGGGTGGGCTCTAGAGCTGGAAGAAGCAAGAAAACGGACCCCCGCTCCCAAGCCTCCAGAAAGGAGCACAACTCTGTCATCGCCTTGATTTTAGCCCAACGTCACCCATAAAACAAAGCCAACTAAGTATTCCATCACCAAAAGGCTTTATGTGGGGGGAAAAGAAAGGACCGCAATCCAATACAGGCAGCCATGGTGAGCACCACGCGCACACACGTGGGGGGAAAAGGAAGTTCAGGGAGGGACTGGTACGAGCCTGGAGCTCTGTTGTGAACACCGGGTTCTTCCTGTAGGGCTCTCAGGAGGACCCTGGAGTGATGGCTCCTCCCACAGGTCCTGGCCCCTCCCACAGGTTCTGGCTCCTCCCACAGACCTTCTAGATTTCTGTCCCAGTTAAGGTCTCTGTGGTACACTTTATCACCCGTGAGACCCTTTTTGGATTTCTCACCTCCAGAACTATAAGGTAAAGAAATTTGTGTCATTTTAAACCATTATGTTTGCAGTAATTTCTTGCTGCAGTGATAGGGAACTGATAGAGCAAGTTCAATTCTAAGTGCCTGCAGGACATTCAGGAGCAGAGTTAGTGGAAATGTGAGATGCTGCTCCAGGATGCATCTTTTTAGAGATAAACCTCAGGCTCCCAACCACATGCCTCTTTCATACGCAAACTGTGTCTCTTCAAGACTTGGCTTTATTAAGATTATGCATTTTATGGGGGATGAGGCAACTGCGGTTGGGTGAGTCAGACTAATAAACAATGACGAAAATGGCTCCAGATTCACAAAACCCAGAGACGCTGGTCTGAAGCAAGAACTTCTTGCATGAAAGGAGGGAAGGGAAACCCCAGCTGAGGGCTGGAAAACACGGAGATCTCCTGACTTCCACACCATCCTCCCTTTGCTGCCTGGTCCTCACTCCCCAAGCCGCCTTTGTCTGCTAAACCCAGTAGCTAAATCCAATTCACCGTCTGCTGCGGGATTAGCTCAGAGTTCCTCCTCACAGGCAGGTGGCCCGTGGCAGTACCACGAGTTCAAACTGCAGCATCGATTCCAGAGTCAGACTGTGGACTCACTAGAGTAATTTATATTATTTTGCTCTTGTTTTATAAAAATGAACAAAAATGAAAAACATGAGTGTTATTATCCATAAAAAGCAAATGCCTCATAAAATTTGATGAGTTGAAGATGAAAGCCACTGGGGGCCAATAGCAAGTCGCTCAACTGGCTGTCCTGCTGGGAGAGAAATGAACAGAACCCGGCGACAAGACCAGCCAGAGTGGACATTTACCGAGCGCTCACGGTGCACAAGCGCTTTGTAACCCCACCCGCCCGCTGGGGCAGGTGCCATGCTCATTCCCTTACAGATCAGAAAGTGTAGACACGGAGAGGTTGAGAGGTTAAGCAGCTGAAGGAATCACAGCCGGTAAGAGGCGCAGCAGGGATTCGAGCTCCAACAGCCTGACTCAGAGTCCCGGCTCTGTCCTCCCCTTCCTTCCCTTTGCCACCACCCCTTCCCCCCGCTGATGTCACGGTCTCCCTGACCTCATTCTCTCCCTCCCCTCCTCTGCTCCCCAACATCATTGCCTCCCTGGTGTCATCCTCTCCCTCCCCAATGTCATCTGCTCCCTGCCCCTGCCTTCCTGTCCTGTCCACACTGGCTTCCGGGACATGTCAGGCATTCCTCTGCCTCAGGACCTTTGCACCTGCTATTCCTTTCAGAAAACTGTCTCCCATATACGTCTTATTCCCTCACCTCCTCCAGGTCATCTGCACACCCCCATGAAGCACTCTGAGATCTCTTCCGGAGGGCCAGGGCCCTCTGTCAGTGTGTCCTGGGAGGGCCTGTCCGGGATGTGGGAGGCAGGATTGGGGCTGAGTGAGGAGAAACCTCCAGGTGTCCCTGGGCTGGGATCAGGCTGCCCCGAGGAGGTAAGTGAGGGCAAGCTGGCTTTTCCCACTTCGGGGCACGAGCAGGTGGGTTGTAGTTGCTCCCTGCACAGTATTCCAGCGCATTATGCTTGCATTTGCACTGGATAGGAAAGTCGTGCCGGCCTCTGAGGCACTGTAGGGAATAAGGTGGATGGACCCATCCTTGACTAAGACAACCAGGAGCACCGTCCACCCCCGTGAGGCTAGAGGATGGAAACAGGCTAACACTGGCCCCTCAGAACGGTCCTGTCTCCGGGCCCACATTCCCTGCAGACCTTGGTAGAGGGCTGCATCTGGGTGGCGAAACAACAAGACTGACCACGAGAACCTGAGAAGGGATGCACATGCAACACGAGGGGGTCTCCCAGCACCGCTGGCGATGGCGCATGCGCCCTGTGCCCTGCTGGTCTTCCCTGTGAAGATGGGGGGCTGGTGGCGCCTTTGACCTCTAATCTCCTCCACAGCCGGTAGAAACCTTGGACATTTACCTGCAGATACAGATGTTTACCCGCGCATCACTGTTTACACACGAGGAAACTGAGGCTCAGACCCAGCGATCTGTCCGTCTCATCCCACACCTTGTGCTCCTCTGAGTGGCTCCAGACTCCCGGCTCCAGGAACAGCGCCCCGCCCTCACACTGGGCCACCAGCCCACCACCCATCACAGATGAAGAGCCAGACAGTTCCTATATCAGGTTGTGACCCCCGAGTTCTCAAAACCCCACACTGAGTGAGCGTTTAATGCCAGTTGGGGCTGCATTCCCCAAACGCCCCTGGGGGTCACGCACGTTGCTTCCTGGCTGGCCTGCTTCTCCGTGTGGCCGAGCTTTTACTCCCTCCCAGTGAAACCCTTTTGGAGGAAAGGCAAATGCAGTTCCAGCCGCAGGTCAGACTTTATTTCACGCCACCTCACGTACAGCACCGGCAAGGACAACGCTCTGCGCACTGTCATGACACTTGAAACGTGACAGGACAGCTTGGTAAGGCACCAGGTGACGACACTCTGGGGAGAAGGCCTGCCCTCGTGTACAAGACCCAGGCGGTTCCTCTTAAGTCTGTGAAGCATAGAGAACCTCCCAAAGGTTCGTGTCCACACACACGGTGAAGAGATACAAGACAGTTTTGGAATATATTGCATTTTTAAACCTTAGCCAGCCTACCCTGGAGGAGGTGAGCTACGGTGGCATTTTCTGAAGCACAACTCTACTAAAATCTTCTCTGTGACACCAAGCTTCGAGTTGAACAACGTGTGAGCTTTGGAGTATGGCAGCTCTATATTTAACGCAAGCACAACTTTGCAAAGCTTTCCGCCCACATCTCCTTTTTTCACGGAGAAATAAGAATGGAGGAACCCCTCGAGATGATCAACTGTACCTCTAGTATTCCCTAACATGCTGCAATGCATTGAAAACTGTTGCATTTAAACGTCAGCCCTCTAGGTGCACAGGTTGTCTCAAGCCAGATTAAAAGTAACCCCCTGGGGAGCTCCCAGAACTGGACCGCACCCAGCGTTGGCGTTCTTCCGTAACCACTTCCCACCAGGCCCCGCCCCCTCCCCAAAGGCAGAAGTTGCCAAAGCCCCCGCCCAGGGGGACCCAGGGCGGCGCCCCCCGCAGGCTACTGTTTGCATACAACTTCAAGTTTCGTGTTCTGGCTTCGAAATTAATTTGCACTGGACTCCCTGACATTTGCTTCAATATAAAATCCTGTTTAAAATGACTCATCAGTCAAGTAACTACCTCTGCACACTGGGGCAGCCAGAGCCTCGCCCGGGAAGGTGGCTTCCCACAGAGAGGGGAGCCAGGCAGGTGGGCACAGAACGTATCTCCTTAGGTCCTTCCGGGAAACTTCCGCAAATACAGACATTTCATTCACTCACGTTATAACTAAACGCTTCAGGAAACTATGGATCCTGTCCATGTATTGAAGGATGCATACTAATGAACAGTCTATGCATTTGCATTTTTAAACAAAGAAATTAGTTAATTTTATTTACTAACAGAAATAATAAGAAGCCCCTAGCCTAAAAATGTAACCTAATCTTTTACTTTTTTTTCCTATGGAAAAACACAAGTTGGCTTTTTTTTTTAACATAAAACACAACACAGGGCCTGCAGATAAAACTCTTCTGTCGGCTGGCTCTACAGAGATTCGTCCCTAGGTTGGTTTTGGTGAATTTGCTCCACCCACGGCACGCTTGGCATTACCATTCAATGGGTTAGGCTACCTTTTGGTATCTCAGAAGTACACCCGTGGTGGGGCGATTTCATCGTCCAGAAGATTTAGCCCTAAAAACTGACACCTTGAAAAATGCGGATGTTTCACAAATACGTGGTTTGCTGACCGCCTCCAAGTGAGGACTCGGCACCGTGAGGGCGCTGCCGCCCCTGCATGCACCCCACTTGGGGGCCGCAGCAGACGCCCCGACCCCTCTGACCCGCTGCAATGCTCTCTTCCCTGTCACTTCCCCGTAAGACTGTGGACTCGACTGGTTGTTTCAACAGAGTTTAAAACAGGTTCTGAGAGATGTTCGTGTTTTGTTTTAAGATGGTCTCAAAAATGTGTTCAGATACCCTGAAAGTCACAGGGTGTGATCAAAAAGAAATCTGTTCCAAAAAATGTCGACCGAAAGAGGAAGCTGTGGGCCCCTTGATCTGTGTTCGTGGCCATGCCTTTCCCCATTCACTGTCTGAACGTCCAAATCGGCAGCGAATACAGCCATATGTGTGTACGTGTATGTGCGCGCACAAGTACGTTTGGGCTACTTAAAGAAAAAGGTGCATGCTGTGTCCCACAAACATTCGCTGCAGGCTTTTGAAGAGGGCTCACACCCCTGCAGAAGGGACAGCGTACGTATGGAAGTTTGGAAACAGTTCGGACAGGTGCTCCCTAATGCCCGGGCAATTTGGTGCGTGTGGACTAACCGCTGACATCCATTTTGATTTCGAGATGAATCACTCCCTAAAGAAAATGCGTCTGCTACTGGCTACCACTTGCTTTAGTCCACACGAGATACGGGCTATGGTTACACAGCATCAGCAGAAATGGTCTCACAATGGAAAAATCCCACTAAACAATGTTTTCTTTTTGGTCTACACAGTGCTACAGAGTCAGTGGGTTGGTTGTGTCGGTTAATTTTAAATCTTCAGCAACCGAATATTAGCAGAGTGACCGGTTTGAGGTTTCGTAGGCAGAGGTCTCTCATTTTTTCTGACTTTTGTTCCTTAAAAAAAAAGAATAAAAAGTATGGAGTTTCAAAGCTAAGAGTGGTTCTCCCGATAGCCGGCCTACGATCAAGGGAGAGTTAACGAGACCACTGCATTCTGTACGTGATCACGTAGCAAAATTTCAGTCTTCACACCCCGATTTGAGGTGTCTTTCTCCTACTAGATATAAATCAACCCAAAGGTCTAGAGCTCTAAATTTCCAACATTAAGAAAAATGCTTAACTTACTTCAAAAATACGTTGCATAAGAGTCTCATCCCTAAGCTCAGATAAACAACAAGGAAAATCAAAGGCAAGAAAGAATACATACACGGAGAGGCCCCCCCCGGGATACCCACACAGGTTCTCTAAACAGGTTGCACACTGTACGAGGAGTCCTCGAAGCTAATATAGCTCCTAATATCGATTTCATCTGAAAAGTCTTTCTGGGTCCCCTGCCAGCATCATACGAAACAGCAATACTTCTTCCACCAGGACTTGGAGAGGTTTTTCATTTTGTCCGGAGTCCTGCTTTTGGACTTCTTTGGCTGCTGCTGTGTGTCCGAGTACTGAATGCCAGCCACAATGGCCGCGTCAAAGACCTCTTTGAGGTTTTTCTGAGTCAAGGCCGAGCACTCGATGTAGGAGGCGGCTTTGATCTCCTCGGCGCACAACTTCGCCGCTTCTTCGGGCACCGGTTTCTCTTTGCACTTGTCCAGCTCAATGAGGACTTTGACATCTTCTCGGAGATCCGACTGAGTTCCGACGAGGATGATGGGGGCCTTGGGGCAGTGGCGCCGGATCTCGGGCACCCACTTCTCCGTGACGTTCTGGAAGGAGGAGGGGCTGACCACACTGAAGCACAGCAGGAAGATGTCCGTGTTGGTGTAGCAGAGAGGCCGGAGTCTGTCAAACTCATCCTGCAAGCAAAGCACCCAAAGGGATTTTAAAAACACATCTCATCGGCAAAAAGAACAGCTTAAGTTTTTTGCGAAGAGGTCTGGCAGGTAATAGAAAACCCACTGGGTATGGAAAGAAGAGCCCGTGTCTTAGAAGGGACCCTGCTGTGCTCACCTAAGTGGGGCCCACGCTGCACGATGTACAAAAGCTGCACGTGTGTTCAAGGGTCCATCAATGCCCGTGACCTACTTGTAACTTACCACGGAAAACGTACTTACATGGATTTTAGAGATAAACTCTCAGGCCAGAGCAACTGAGCTACGCTTCTGAAACGTAGACAGTGTGTCTATACGGATCCCCAAGATTCCCACCGACCCCGGGGAGACCCAGTCTATGAACACGGCTCCTCTCTGTGCGAATCCAGCCCTGCCCATTCTCGCGGCAGGGTGAGCCAGGCCCACTTCCTGCCAGCTGCACTGTGCCCACCGGGCCCACACTGCACAGAGACCAGAGCTAACCTGACCCGAGGACAGACCCAGAGCAGGGGCTGAGGACCCTCGCTCTGACAGCTCGAAGAACCTGTGCCTCCCAACGTCATTTACGGTATTGGTTAATACAGCCTCGTTTTTGCTTGATACACCCTTTCTCCTTGCTTTGTCATCTCTTTCCCCCTCCTTCTTTCCCCTTCTGTTACTTCCTGTGCTCTGGTCTCTCTGCCAGCACCACGGCTTTATCTTCCCAAAGCCTCCACTCACGGTGCTTTGGGAAGATACAGGGCCAGAGAGAGGGAGTGCGCACCTGCCCGGAGGGTACAGAGACCCAGACGGAATAGGTTAGAGGTAGTTCTGCGGAGTAACCGTCACGCTCCTGCAGACGTCCTCTTAGGAGAGTCCATGCTGGACCCCAGGCACCGGGCAGGGCCAGGGGCTCGGCTGGGGACACGCAGACGCAGCCTCCACTCTGACAGAAATACATGTCTCCCAATCAGGGTATTTTCATATCTAACTATAGTTCCCAATGGTACTATATTCAGCTAATGGAAAGCCTTCACTGGACTCTCTTGTAGGAAAATATTTACATCATCCCATTCCTATTTAAAATTTCTACCTGTGAGTACCAACGATCCTCAGGTGTGACCTGGCAGATAATTTCCCAGTGGCAAGGGAAAGTTCAGGGCACGCTCCAATTATGTACAAACTACGCTGCACGTGCCCATTATTCCGCTTGCAATTTTTTCTAAGCGTAAAAAAAATGTGGGCGTGTTTTATTGGAACCCACTTTCTTCGTCTGAGGCTTGTTATTTCCACTGTGGCGCAACCACCACCCCTCAATACTAAAGTCGACCAGCTGACGGGATCAGGAGTGACTGTGGCATTTCAGAATGCCACTGCCCCTCGTCAGCCTTCCAGAAGCAAGAGTCAGAAAAGAAGGACTTGGGTTTCTCAGTGCCAACTTTGTGCTGAAAGAACAAACACAGAAACTCCAGCAGGTAGACGGCGGCCCGGCCCGGCCCGGCACCCCTATTCATGAAACATCTCTCTGTTCTCTGGGGCCTCGAAGGAAGGAGCACAAAACCGAGCCCGGGGTGAGGTCAGCTCCCTCGGGCAGCTGCACCACCGCACCGCGGGGAGGCCGTCACCCTTGGCCGGGCTGGAATCTGGGGTTGCGTTACCCGTGAAAAGAAAGGCAGGCCCAGGGACCAGGCCTTCCGACAGGGCTTTGGAAATCTGGCTGCCCAGACCTCTTCAGGTTCTGAGGGGTTTGGGAAGAGAAGCAGAAATGAAGCCCTCCTGCTCACTGCCCGACCAGAAACCTTAGTTAGACATTTGCTGGAATAAACACACACGTGTGCGCTGAGACCATTGGCCAAGTACCCTCCGGCCTGGGCATCTGCATGCCTTGGCCAGGTCTGCGGGGAGGATCTGGTTCGGGGGCAGGCAGGCAGGGGGCAAGAGAGTAGTGTCGGTCAAGCTGCAGTCTGATTTTTTATTATTTTTTTCAGTATAAAGATTTTCCCAAGTGCCTCATGGGTCAAAAGGCTGAAGAATTTTCAGCTCCTATTGGCAACGCCACAATGAAGTGGTCTCATTACGGTGATACCCCCTTCTCTCATACCAAAGGCCGATTTCTCCAAGTGCACAGTCTCCGATCAGTTTTCACTTGGTGAGACCGTGAGTACAGCATTAAAAACTCCTTTTCACATCTTATAGACTCACTTACCCTCCCTCCCAAGAAAACCCAAAGGTGCAAGAAGCAATGTTAGTGATTTATCCAGCCAGTGGAGCTGTGTTCTTGCTCTGGGCTTCTCTGTGAAAGCTGCACTGGGGCCCCAGGTTACCCTGCCTGTGCTCACATTCTGCCGCAGGGGGAAGTGGAGATGGCTTGAGTCACTGTAAACCAGGACGCTATCAGGAGGACTGCCTGGAGGAGGGGAGTTCCACTGGCTGAGTCAACACTAAGTCAATGTGGCTGGAGTCAAATCAAGTCCCTTAAAAGGTAGTTTTTCAGCTCTGGAGTAAGGACTTAGAAAAGGACCATGGCCAGCTTTGCTAATAGTCAAAACCAATACTGACTGATACTTGGGAGCAGGAAAAAAAATAACCTTTATTATTTCAGCTGTGTATTTTTCATAGGGAGTTTTTACAGCTGGTTTTCTACAAATCTTTTGATAGTAGCTTCATTCATTCCATAATCAGGTATACTTTGCTGTCCAGTACATCAAGCAAGAAATATACTAAATCGCAATGAAAACATTGCTGGGAGATGAGAAAAATTAATTCCAAATAAACCAAAGCTTACCCACTTAGCACCCAAACTCTAATCCTTAAATATAAACATCTTTCATGAAAATATTTCTAAAATGATTCTTCCATTTCTCTGACTTTTAAATAGCCCATGATAAAAAAAAAACCACTCTTCCTTGAAAATTCAGGATCATTTCTACAAAGTTTTTTTTTCTTTTTTTCCTGGTAAAAGCCCTATTCCGCTTTCCCAGCTGCTCTGTTTTCCTCCGGGATCCACCCGTCCCGCACCTCAAGCCAATGTCGCTTTCCTATTTATGTAACTTCCCTGATTTCTTTTACAAATTCCACGAACTGGTTTGTCTTCCCTACAGACTGTAAGTGTGTTGAGGGACACGCCCATGACTAAGTCTGTGTCCTCAGAACCTAGCACAGCATTCATTTATGGTGATCACGCCCTACTGTGTGCCAGACATGTGCAGACACCAGGGGTACACCCTCGCCCAGGAGAACCAGCGCATCACAGGTGATGGGCTGGGTGTGCACAGCACTGCTTGCCCCACCCCTAAAGGGCCCCTGATAACCATGTCTTTTAGTTTCTTGTGTTTTCCTATCTTCCGGTTTATTCCCAGGCTATTAAGTTGCCCCTTCTTGCTTCAGCGGGGAGGGCACCATTTATTGGTTTATTTCTGCTCCTGGTGAAGGGGAAGCTGCCGTGCTCCAGGGCTGGGGTAAGGCCATAATAACAAGGGAGGCTGGGTGACCACTCAGGATGCTGTGGCCACCGCCAAGGCATTCAGCTGCGGAGCCAGGCTGCACAGGATGTGTTGCCTTGAGGTTTGAGAAACAAAGCTCCGAATCAGCTGCCCCAGAGTCGGTGGGGGTGCAATGTGGCAGCCCCGGCTTGGCTGAGGGCCGGGGCACACATGAAGCCAACTTCTCAAAAGCTAATGGTCATGGGACAACGGCCCGGAAAGTGAGGCAGGCAATTTACCTGCCTCCAAAGCAGCCCCCTGCACTCTCCCGAACTCCAGCAAGCCCTGGTTCTCAGGCACTTGTGATAACCTAGTGTCACTCAGGCAAACTCAAGAGAGGGCAGCGGGTTCTGCGGAGAACAGAAACTTCAGTGACTGGGGCTCCATGCTGTGGGGGTTGGGGGTGGGGGTGCTGGGTGATGACGGGTCCTGGGGCTCTCAGGAGTGCCCAAGGGGGACTTGACTTCACACCCGTGTCCTCTCTGTCACTCCCTGGCTGCCTGGTCCAAGTGCCTGGCCCTTGAAACAAGAATCAAATATTCCTTGTGTGAGAGACAGCGCTCCAGCTCAGTGATTCGGCCAGCTCAGGAGGGCTCCGACCCCCACATCTCTGCTTCAGGGGACAGGCAGCAGTAGCCCCTGGGAGTCAAACCACAGCATAGGAAGGGGACTGGTAACACTTACTGACAGAAGCTCCTTCTTCTTCTTGAGTAACTGTCTTAAACATTTGTCTTCCTGACCTTTCATAAATTGAGTATAAGATATTACCAACTTACTTGGAGCAATGATTACAAAGCATCATTGATAGCTTTTTAATGAAAACCAGAAACTAAATAAGATCAGAAACTCTTATGAGATAAGAACTGCTCTTGACCTACTTTCCTGCCCCTGCCAAGCTGGCCACACCCCGTTTTATTAGTGTGGGGCAGCTCCCCCCACCCCAGCCTGGGAGAGAGGGGCCAGCGGTGGGGGCGGGGCCACTTCATCTGGCTGCAGAACTACCCAGTTATTGAGGAAGGTGATCTGGAGACCTTTCCAAGGCCGTCCCCTTTCCCAGCAGTGCACAGCGACGTGATACTGACCTGTCCTGCAGTGTCACAGAGCTGGAGTCTCACCGGCCGCCCATCCACAGACACCACAGCTTAAAAACAAGACCAAAACCACGGTCAGGGGTGTGTCTCTTCACCACTCTCCGAAGAGTAATAGTTGCAGCCTGCACCAGCATTCTCACCCAGAACCCTCCTGCCCCTATTCTGGGGAGGCAGAGACTTGCCTAAAACAAGGAGGCATTTTTGTAAACCTCTCTCCAGGGCTGACAATCCCCCCCACCGCTACCGATGAGGCAGCAAATCCCCGAGCCTTTGATGGGCCCCAGAAGGGCCTGGGTTTGCCTCCTGGTGCAGAAGATTTATTTTCCTGCCGCACTAGTTTCAAAAGACCTGAAAACAACCCCGGTGAGGGGGAGGGGGTGGTAAGTGGGAACCAACCTTTCGGCTTTAAATCAGTGGAAAACCTCACACATGATTGTTTTCCCTTGGGAAACAGGCTGAGACTTCAGGGTTTATCATAAAATTGTAGCTTGTTTTGAGAACATGTGCAAACACTGGCTGCCTGCATTGTCCTGTTTAGAAAAGAGGGCACTGCTTATCTCTCCGTGTCCGCTCGAAGGGGGGATTAAGGAAAAGGAAAGGGAAAAGAGAGAAAGCATGCCCACCTCTCCACCGGGAGGGGGTCTTTGGGGAGGGACCCGCATGGGGCCTGGCTTGGAAGGTCCTACTTGAGTTAAACAGTCAGTTCTGTCTCAATATAACTTTCTAGATTGTTTATGCATATTTATACTAGTCAGTGGAACAAAAAGAAAAGGTAAGAAAACAATGCTATTTAGATGGGAACCCCATTAGCATAGCACAGCTTATCTAGGTAACTTCCAGATGGAAGAAGGCAAGTCCTTGCTGTTATGACTTTCTAAGAGATGGAACAGCATGTGTGTGTGTGTGTGTGTGTGTGTGTGTGTGTGTGTGTGTGTGTGAGAGAGAGAGAGAGAGAGAGAGAGAGAGAGAGAGATTGATTGACCCTAGCTTCCATGGGATTTTAACTTTTTCGTAAATTTCAAAAAGACCTGAAAAATCAAGATAAAGGATTCTTTTATCTCTGTATCCACCAAGCCAAATGAAATAACACCCCGGATATAGGAGCTTCAAATAGCTTGAAGAGATAGTGAAGGATACTGAGAATCAGAACCAGCCAAGGGAGGCGGTGGAGGTGGGGGCAGCCGGGGAGCCGAGGGGGACTCACAAGAAAGAAATCATGTTTACTCTCCAGGCTTAATCCGAACCTGCGCCTTCACCAGGGCCGATAGCACTATTTTCACCAAACCAACTATTTTTCGCTGTCTCCGCGGCTCTTTAAAGCGGAGAAGCCCTTTCGAGAGGAGTCGTGTAAGGGAAAGGAACTGACACGAAAAGCCACAGGTAATGGCACCTGCGCGTCACCTTCCTTGTGAAACTCAGCAGCAGCGCCAGCGTACGTCGACCTGACGCAACTTTCTCGCCGAAGCGAACTGACCAGGCAACCTGAACTCGACCTGTTTGATTCCCGCTCTGCCCTTTTTCTTTGGCTCAGGCTCTGACTCCCGTTCCCACCCCCTCCTCGGGCTCTGGTTTTAGGGTTCTCCATTCTCCCCACGCTCGCCCGGCCCCCGAGGCTCGGGGGCGGTCCCGCACTCGGCACTTGGTCCGATCGATTCCCAGATGGAGCCCGGCCCGCGGTTCGGCAGCCCCCAGGCGTCCCCCGGATCCTTGCGCCGCCCTCCCTCCTCTCCCCACGGGGTCGGTCAGCACCGCGTCCGCGGACGGCGGCCCCGCGCCCTCCCCGCCGGCCCCCGCCCCCCCGGCCCGCTCACCCGAGAAGTTGTCGAAGGCGGTGGGGATGTACTCGGTGGGGTAGCCGTTGGTGGTGTAGCTCACCACCAGGCTGGTCTTGCCCACCGCGCCGTCGCCGACCAGCACGCACTTGATGCCGCGCCCTTCCGCGCCGCCCGCGCGCCCCCGGCCCCCAGACGCCCCGGGCCCGCGCCCCCCGCGCCCCCCGCGCTCCCGGCGGGGCGGCACAGGCGGCGCCTCGCAGCGGCCGGGGAATGCGGGGTCCCCCTGCTGTGGGGGCATCGGTCCGAGCTCTTGGATGTGCAGGCGCGGGCGAGCAGGGCCCGGCACAACCGCCCCTCCGTCCCGGAGCCCACCGGGAGGGAGGAGCTGTCACCGACCGCTGCGGGCGCGTCCCCCGCCCCCGAAAGCCGCGGTTCCAGGCCGCTGGGCTCGCAGACAAAGGCGGCTGGGGAGGATCGCGGCCAGTGCTCTGGCGTTGCCACCCGGCTCTGCTCCGCGCGATCGGAGGACTGCGGGCCGAGCGCTGTGGAGCCTGAGAGCTCTGTCTCCTCCCGGCTTTCCGGCGACACGACGCGTGGGGGGCGGGAGGGGAGGGGAAGGAGGCGGGTCTGGCTCGCTGGCTCAGTCCCCGCGCCGAGGCCACAGCGCCCCCCGCCTGCACGCCGGGTGCCTGCACCCGCTCCGGAGGCGGTGCCGTGCCTGGCGGGCGGTCACCGCCGGCGCTGGCTCGTGGGACTCGGAACGCCCGCTCCCAGGACAGACTCCACCCCGCGAATACTGCTCCCGGGTGCGGCGCTTGAAGGAGCCGCGCTGTCTGAGGGCAGGTTTCTCCTCCCCTGCACGCGAGAGCCACACCACCTCTGGACTGACCCGGGTGGTTCCGCCTCACTGCGCCCACGTGGGCGGGAACCTTGAGGTTCCTCCTGTTACCTCCGCCACTCGACCCCCTCGCCCCCTCGCCCCCACCTCCGCTTCCCTATCGGAGCCCGGGCTGCGGGGCGCGTCACGGGCCACAGCGCTCTAAGGTGGGGGGTGGGGTGGGATGAACTCAGTGTCTGGTGGGAACATGTGATCTGAAGGAGACGGAATTAACAAGCAACTAAAAAAAAAAAAGTCCATCGTGTAATTTTTTTGAAAAAGTCATCGTGTGATTTTTCTTCTAAAATAATGTATCCTTTTTGGGAGCAAAGGATGGCAAGTTCATTGTTCATGCATATTTGACTTCCTCTTTCCCAGGCCATAAAACAGTACATTTCTTTATGGCCCCAATTCCTCCATTGACCTAAATGCAATGTGGTGACAATATTATCTGGAAAGAAAAAAGTCCATTTCTGTTTGACGACTTCCTGTCTACCTCCTCTTACATGTAGGCGACAGTCCATTCAGAAAACAGGGACACTCCTCCGAGCCTGGTTGAGACACAAAGTCTCCTGGGCCGGGCGCCAAAGGAGACTTTACACAGAGGAGACGCATTACGAAATTACAGTCTTGAAGAAGGGGTCAAAGGGTGTGCAGCGAGGGCAGTTTGAGGAGGTGTTCAAGGGGCATAACGTTTCAGTTGTGCAAAATAAATAACATTTGGCGATTTACTGTACAATAATGGGGCTGTAGTTAACTGTGGTATAGGTATCCTTGAAATTTGCTAACAGGATAGATCTTAAGTGTTTTCAATACACACACACACAAACACACGAGGACATGTGAGGTGTTGAGTATGTTAATTACCTGGATTGGGGTGAATGTTTCACAGTGCATATACATATCAAATCATTAAGTGGTACATCTTAAATACATGCAACTTTGAACTGTCAACTATACTTCAGTGAAGTGGGGAGGTGCAGTTTAAAGGTATAGAAAAGAACAGTCTTATCAAGGTGTGTCAGGCAGTTTATTAAAATGTTTCCTTGTGGAATTTTTGAAGTTTGTATTGTTTGTGTAAATTTTATAGCTTGTTGTGATGTAGTTCTCATTTTAAATATATATATATACATATATATATTTGTACCTAATTTTCCATTCTTAAGTTTTTATTCTGTCTATTACAGGATTCCCCCAAATTTGATAAGCTTCAGGATCTACAGACTTTAGCTCTACATCTCCTCTGGCCAGGTGTTAAGTTTGTGTTCTTGCTTTATTTTCTTCTTTAGATGCTGTGCTTTTGATGTTGAATTTCATCCCATCCCCACTCATTCGGGTTCATCTCTCTACAGTCAATTTCATCACCCCCCTGCAGACTTCTCCAAAATGCCCAGAGCTCATGCTCCCCCGATTTATAGTAACCTTCTGCGAGCCACGGAGGAGAGCGGCCCCCACGCTGCCCTGCGTGGCAGCTCATTCAAGTCCGGAGCAGGGAGGTGGCCTGGAAGAGCAGAGTGCCGACCGCAGAGGCTCCTCGGGGCCGGGTTGTGTTCATCCCTATAACCCACCCCTGGAATCGTGCGGGGCAAATAGTGGTAGGGTGCTGTTTTTATTTTTAGGCATTTCTAAAATATGTTTAGAATGCACGAATGAAGTTGGACTACTACTTACAGCAATTACTCCTCAACCCCACTCTGCTCTCTTTTAAGATGTATTACATGATAATGTCTGGTCAGGATGGCAGAGTAGGTACAGGCTGTGCTCACCTCCTTCCAGAACCACACCGAAAGTACAGCTAGATTATAGAGCGATCACCCTCGAGAGCTCTGTGAGGACAGCTGAACGGAGCTACTACAGCTAAGGATGTGAAGAGGAAGCCACCTGGAGGCTGGTAGGAGGGGCGGAGATGCAAAACAGGCGGGTCCCACACCCAAGCGTAGCAAGCAGTTCAGAATCAGGAGTGTGAACTCCTCTGTGGAGGCCCCTCCTCAGGAATGAGGGGTTCCAGCCCCAACCAGACTGGGGAGCTGTGGGGAGTCCTCTCCCCATGCCAGGAAGAGGACTCCCCACAACATCTGGCATCAAAAATCAGCAGGGATTCTGTCCAGGTGAGCTGGAGGGCTTCTGGAAACCCAGGTGTCTTCTTAAAGGGCCCACACACAGACTCACTGGCTCACAAACACTCACCCTAAGCCCCGGCAAAGAGACAGCAGCTCAAAAGGCACCAGAGACATAAGGGGGAGAAACTGAATGGTGTGGCTTCAAGACAAGGGCTGGAGGGGCAGCCGCCACTGTTCCTGGGTTGAGCCCTCCCGCCATACAAGCTGCAGGCACAGGAAGGCGCCAGATCTGAGTCTGCCCACCCTGGTGGCAACCTGAGACCCTGCCCCACCCACCTGGTGCACCCCCTGCCTCTCTTTCAGGGGCCCTTCCTCACAGGCAGCTGGCCTCAGCCCGTGTAGACTTCCTTAAAACTCTCAAAGGTTCACAGGCCCCAGGCAGGCAGTGGCCAGCCTTGGCGTGCCCTTTGCTTCTTGCTGAGTGGCTGCAGGCCTGGCACTGGTGGCTGCTGACCTCAGCCTATGGTACGGCCTCTCTCATGTGCCTTCAGAGCCAGCACAGGCAGCTACCAGCCATGAATTGCCTTGTAGCTCCTGACACGTGGTCCACACCCAGCACAAGCAGCGGCTGAACTTGGACTACACCCGAGCCCCTCCCAAGGAGCCCCAGAACCAACACACCCAGTGCCTGGCTTCCCCGAGTGCTGTGTTTGATACTCACTGATAAGCTAAAAGTCCGTGTGCAGACGTTACTTTCTCTGGTGCAAGCATCTGTTTTGTTAGTAAGCAGAGCCCTTAGAGGGCGCTTCCCCTAGTCCTCAGATTCAGGTTCATCTTCATCTTGACTAATCCGGAAACAAGGACGTTCACAGTCTCCTTGTCAGGTGCAACCGCACAGAGCCAACCACGAAGACTGTTCTCCGCCAGACATTTCCTGGTAAGCGACTTCCAGTATCTTTTCGAGAACTGTTTCTCGGAAACCACTGTGCTTTTATTCTTGAAGCATTCCATGGGAACAACAGTCCTAAGGTTCCCGGTTTTTTCCGTCGATTTTGACCTACTCCCATAAAAACCGTTCAAGTTCTCTACAATCAAAAGTTCCATCTCCTACCGAAGGAGCGAGGTCCAAGCCGACGGCCAGGTTCTCCGCTTTGGCTCCTTGACCTTCGGCGCCGTGAAAGGTGGTTTGCGTGGTCAGAGAGCCCAGGGCCTGGCTTCCAACCACCACAGAGTGCCACCAGTTAGCTCCTCAAAAGGCATGCCTGTCGGGTGGCACCGGATGGGCTCAGGGGCCCCGGAGCTCGTCCACTGTGGCTGTGGTCAGTCCTCACAACCGGTCAGCCTGGGGGTCAACCCCACCCACCGTCGATGCGCCTACTACAATCCAGGCTCAACTGCGACAGGAGGGCACGCACGACCCACCCATGGGACGATTCTAGAGCACTCTCACAGTAAGACTTAAATATGACGTGGTTGAGCAGAATCCTACCTCTACAAATCTTTCCCATACCACGAACTGGTACTGCACGTCACTTACGTCTCCAGTGTTTGTTGTGAATTTGTGTATCATTGTCCACAAGGGCTATTTGTAGGCATTTTAGTATTTTTAACAAACTGAATGGGTCCCTCAGGATTATTACAAAAGGGACCATAGAATGTAGATTCGTGAGCTCCTGGAGAAAAATGGAAGCAGGAGCGAGGGCCCTTGGAGGGGCGCGGTCAGTTCGTGCATGAGAGGGGGCGCTGGAGTTGCTGCTCACGTTGAAATCAGATGCTGGGCAAGGCGGCGGGGCTACCCGGCTGGCCCCTTTCCCTGTATCAGTCTCGGTTTCTTTTCCTCTTTCAACCCCCCTGTTCTGGGTGTTCCCAGCTGTTGCAGCTCTGCCGCCCCTTTTGGATGAGACAGGCCGCTTCCTGCTTTGCCCCCCCCCGCCCCCCGCCCCAGCTGTTCTGACCCTTCTGATGGAAAAGCCTCCTTCCCAGCCCTTGGCGGCAACAGATATGCTTCCAACTTCTGACCCCAGCACACATCCCAGAGACTCCCCAGGCCCAACATTTTCCAGCCGCCCAAATCCTCGCAGACGATAAGAACTCTTTAGAGACCCCTCATAGCTATTGCTACGCCATGACTTTCTGTAATTTGTCAGCCACCCTACGAAGATAAGAACTGGCCACATAATCATTTCCCAACAACTGTGACCACCCCGGCCAGCAATTCGGAAATGACAGGACTCTCCTACTCCCTTCCAGAAACTGCGGCCATCTCTCTTTTCTCGATCTTTCCAGTTAAGGGCAGGGACGCACCCACCATCCTTCAATGGGAGGACAAAGGAGTTTCCACATCCCTTGAGTTGTCCAAATCCATCACTGGGTTTGCGATGGCAGCAAAACACTTTGAATGCATGTGTACACGTCTGAAGGCCTTGCAAAGTGGCCCAAGTCCATCTCTGAGAAGAAATAGTGTCGCAGAAGGCCTGTTTTCTCTGTCATATGCATCCTGGAACAATGTCTTAGAAGGGGAACACTGCTTCTGCACATTGAAGGAAATTGTGACCTTGGCTTTGCTTCGGAAGGGAAGGAGTCCAGTTGTTGGCTGCGTTACCGAATGGAGGGATCCAACTCCTGATCTTAGCGTGACTAAGCAAGAATGAGGGAGATCCACACAGACATGCTTGGAGCCGACACCAAGGAGTTCATAGTGCTAGCAAGAGAGAAAATATTTGCAAAATAACTGTAGTCCAAGACAGGGTATGATGGGTATTGGGATGTGCAAAGTGCAATCAAAACTCAGAAGATGCCTGCCGTGGTCGGTGGCTCAGGGGGTTGGAGCGTTGACCCGTGCACCAAAGGGTCTCGGGTTCGATCCCTGGTCAGGGCACACCCTTAGATTGTGGTTTGATCCCCAGTTGGGGCACGTACGGGAGGCAACTGATCAATGTTTCTTTCTCTCTCCCTTTCTCTTTCTCTAAAATCAGTGAAAGCAAATCCTCAGCTGAGGATTTAAGGAGAAAGTCAGACAATGCCTGAGAGCAGTCTTCTGGTTGGGGAAATCTGAGCGTCCTTCCTTCAGACAGGGCAGCAGACTGCTCAGACCAAACCTGTGTTCCCAGAAGACCTTGTGGGCAGAGGCTTTATTAGCAGGCTGGCGAACCGGCAGGGAGCCTCATGTTCCAGGGAAAGGTTAGCAAGGGGAAGACTAAGTCATAAATGAACGTAAGTCACAACAGAGATGCTGCCAATTCTGTGTGAGCCTGGGAGCCCCTGACATTGAGTTGGGTAGTAACATCATCTGACTCAAGCTCCCAGGATCCCCTGGGGCTGTGGATGAAAAGCCACTGTCAGGGCAAGGGAGACCAGTTAGGAGATGAAGGAGATGAAGGTTCCTGGCCAGAGAGGGAAGGGACTCGACCAGGAGTGGCAGAGGTGGCGGTGGGAAGAAGTTGGGTGTAGGACACGCCTTGAAGGTGGAGCCAGCACCATCCACCTGGTGTGTTGGGTCTTGGGTTTCGGGATACGTAAGAAGGCAAGCCAATTCCAAAGATCATGGCATGACAAACCCAAATTGTCATTAATTGGGATAAGGAAAATTCCAGCAAGTCACAGGTTCTGGGAGGAAGACTAGAAATTCAGTTTGTACACAGGAAGTTGAAGTGGCCTATGAGGTGTCCACGAGGAAATATTGGGGAGACAGTTGAATATATACATGTAAGTCCAGAGTTCAGAAAAGGGTGCGGGTTGGAGATGTGAGGTAGCGTTTCATCAGGTCGCGCACGAAGGGTGAAAGGGGGTTAGGTGATCGGGCGAGGAGTGTAGACGAAGAAGGGGAGAGACCCATGGGTGAACTCTCGGACTCCAATGTTAAGTGAAAAAGACATTTAAAAGCTAGAAATGGGCACACAATGCAATACACAGATCAAGCATCATTGAAAGGCACACCCACGACCCATAAGCCCCTAGGGGCCAATGTCACCCCAATACACTTAATACAAATAGAAAGCTAGAAATATGAAGTAAAGCCAAATGTCAGAGGCTGGGCAGGGAGAAATGGAAACATAGCAGCCAAATGCACCACCTGTATGAGTAAGAGCTACCTTATCAGGTGCCTACCGCCTGACCGCACAGTTGGCCATCTGGCCCCTTTTGAATCTGAAGCAATCCCTGTGTCCTTTGTTTACGAGGTGGCCAATAATGAACCCGATATGGCACTGTGGCTACCCTACTTACAGACCGATTGCCTCACTGGTTTCTGGGGCCGGGTTGAGTTTCAGTGAGGGGGCGATAGCCAAGGGCGCGACAAAGGAAGTCGGGCGGCTCTGGGGGAGTGTCCTTGGTGCACACGCCCCGAACCAAACAGTTGGTTTTCTCTGTCCATCACACCCACTGGGCCCGGACACGGAGCTGGCTGGGCCAGTAAACAGACCGGCCCGAGGTTGTTTTGCCTGATAAAGCCCATGTGTGTTCCAAGCTTACTAGAACGAAAGAGCTCCACTTCCACTAGCCGTGAAATGCCAATCATCAATTTCCTTTTAAGAGTACATACTAAAGTATCTTATTTATGACAAGTGTGTATGAGGAAGAAAAATGTTCTCTCGGATCCTCTGAATTATGTGCAGTGCTCTCTATAGGTACTGATTTGGAGCCCAGGGGACGATTAAATTCTCACGGCCCGTGGTGGGGGTCCAGGGGCAGAGAAGGTGTGGAGGGACCAGAGGGCTGCTCTGCAACCCGAAAAAGACTGTGAAGAGGATTGGGCGGTGGGAGGTGGGAAGAGACGGGGTATAACGTGACTTCATTAGAGGAAAGCGCTAGTTACCGTTTCTTTATTTCCCTGGATCATTTTCTGTTGGCAGCGGGGGCCAGGAGGTGGCTCCCCAGTCAGGCGAGCTCACACCTGAGCTGCTAGTGCCACTCGCTGGGGCGAGTCATTGTCCTTCTCTAGCCTCAGCTCCCCTCGTTTGTAAAATGAGTGGGTCGGTTTGCTGGGGCTGTCATAACAAAACATCACTGTCTGGGGGCTTAACAACAGACGTGTCTCTTCTCGCCATTCTGGAGGATAGAAGTCCAAGGTCAAGGCGTCAGTAGGCTTGATTCCTTCCCAGACTCTCTTCTTGCCATTTAGATGGCCATTTTCTCCCTCTTTCCTCCATGGTCTTTGTCTGCCCATGGCTGTGTCCTAACCTTCTCTTCTTAGAAGGACACCAGCCGTAGTGAATTAGGGCCACTCTGATGAGCTCATTTTAACTTATCTCTTTATGGACCCTATCTCCAAATGCTGTGGCATTCTGAGGTCCAAGGGGTTAGGACTTTAGTACACGAATTTTGGGAGGCACAATTCAGCCCATAACAATGTGGACAAGGCTACTTGTAGAGTATTGCATTTTGTTTGTGTTATATATTGAGAATGAATTTAATGTTATATATATATATCCTATTGATAATTATGGTATATCTAATAATTCAAGTTCTGTTTTTAAACATTTATTTATGTCCAGACAAAAACATTTTTGCTTAAGTGCCTGTATTCTAAGTCTTATGATTACAATGCGAGACTAATATAGATGTTTACAAAAAAGTACTTTATCTAACTTTTTTTTTAAGTTACAGAGATAGTGTAATGTAACTTTCTTTGGGGTAATTTCAGGCAAGCTTAGGAACAATAAAGAGTCTTATCAAAAGAACCAACAACCGCTTAGGGTTAGCAGAGAGAGCTACTGACTTCAGGAAAAGTTAAGCTAAACCGTTTTAGGAGACGTGACCCAAAGGGCACACACAGACTGGCCAACTCGAGCTTAGCTGCAGTTTCACCATCTGTCAATTGCGTGACTTTCATCCCCATCCATGGTCAGCTCTCTGCTCCTTGACTGCTGTGGTACATCCTCCAGAAACAGAATGTTGTGGCAATGACTACTGGAAAACACATCTCTTATAAATTGAAAAAAAATCTGTTTTTTCTCTAGAGAATCAAGACACAAACTGAATGGTTAATACATATAAGAATGGATGGATGAGAGGACAGATGGATGGATGAACAGACGCATGGGGAAACAAAATAACAAAAGAACACGTGAAGGTGTTGTTTTAAGTCTCACTTGATCTTAACTCTAACCAAATATTGACTCGGCTGGTGAAGCCAACGGGAAATCTCGCCCTTCCTCCTTCTGCCCTCACTTGCTTCCTCAAGGTGCTCTGGAGTCCGTGCTATGAAAGGTTACATTTCTGTGTCAAAGCCACGCTGCCTTTTGTTCTACCAGCCATGCGGCTGAAGATGGTTTGGGTTGGTACGGCCACCACGTCCGGTGGGGTTGTCACTGCCTCTGAAAAGCCTGTTTCCCCATCTGGTGAAAGACCAGGTCCCCCCCGCGGTAAACATCCAGGGTCACCCGCAGTGTGGATGTCCCCAGGGCATGTCCCAGGCAGAGATGTTTACATCACTTACTGACCATCCTAATCCTTCCAGTTCTCACCTTATTCTCTAAGTTTCCAGATGAAAAGGGCAGTTTTCTATCATCTCGCAAACATTCTACATCTGCATATCTACTCTGCATATTCTTCCTTTCTCTGCTTTCCCAAAGGTCCCTCAGATTCTGGGCCCCTGACTGTCTAATAATTATCCCAACCCATTTCTTTTTTTTTAATATATTTTATTGATTATGCTATTACAGTTGTCCCATTTTCCCCCCTTCACTCCCCTCCACCCTGTACCCCCTCTCCCACCCATATCCCCCCTTTTAGTCATGTCCATGTGTCATACTTACGAGTTCTTTAGCTTCTACATTTCCCATACTATTCTTACCCTCCCCCTATCTATTTTCAACCTACAATCTATGCTACTTATTCTCTGTACCTTTTCTCCCTCTCTCCTCCTCCCACTCCCCTGTTGCTAACCCTCCATGTGATCTCCATTTCTGTGGTTCTGTTCCTGTTCTAGTTGCTTGCTTAGTTTCTTTTGGTTTTGTTTTAGGTGTGTTTGTTAATAATTGTGAGTTTGCTGTCCTTTTACTATACATGTCTTTTCTTTATCTTCTTTTCTTAGATAAGTCCCTTTAGCATTTCATAAAATAAGGGCTTGGTGATGATGAACTCCTTTAACTTGACCTTATCTGAGAAGCACTTTATCTGTCCTTCCATTCTAAATGAAAGCTTTGCTGGATAGAGTAATCTGGGTTATAGGTCCTTATCTTTCATGACTTGGAATATTTCTTTCCAGCCCCTCCTTGCCTGTAAGGTCCCTTTTGAGAAATCAGCAGACAGTCTGATGGGAACTCTTTTGTAGGTTACTGTCCCCTTATCTCTTGCTGCTTCTAGGATTTTCTCCTTCATTTTTACCTTGGCTAATGTAATTATGATGTGCCTTGGTGTGTTTCTTCTTGGGTCCAACTTCTTTGGGGCTCTCTGAGCTTCCTAGATTTCCTGGAAGTCTATTTCCTTTGCCAGAATGGGGAAGTTCTCCTTTATTATTTGTTCAAATATGTGCTCAATCTGTTGCTTTTCCTCTTCCCCTCCTGGTACCCCTATAATTTGGATGTTGGAACGTTTAAAGATGTCCTGGAGGTTCCTAAGCTTCTCCTTGTTTTTTTGAATTCTTATTTCTTCATTCTTTCCTGCTTGGTTTTTTTTTTTCTTCCTTCTGGTCCACTCTATTGTTTTGAGTCCCAGTTTCCTTCCCATCACTATTGGTTCTCCGTGCATCTTCCTTCATCTTTTTTATGGTAACCTGCATTTTTTTCATGTAATTTGCACCCAAAATCAACCAATTCTGTGAGCTTCCTGATCACCAGTGTTTTGAACTGTGCATCTGATAGGTTAGCTATTTCTTGGTCACTCAAAAGGATGAGTTCTGGGGCACTGATTTGTTTTTCTATTTGAGCCATCTCTCTCTCTCTCTCTGTTTTTTTTTGGGGGGGGGGTCTGGTCACTCCTGTTACAGTGAGGGGTGGAGCCTTAGGTGTTCACCGGGGCTGGGCACCCCAGTCGCTAGATTGTGATGTTGTATGTGGGGGCGGGGACAGGGGGGAACAATGGCGGCAGCCCCGCTCTCCTGGGATCTCAGTCCTTTCCCTGGGATTATGGGCTGCACACTCCGCCCTGGTCCACAATCGCAGCCTCACTGGGTCCGCCAGCTGCCACCTGCGTACTCAGGGTCTACCCGCTGCGATCTTGCGTGCCCTGGATGGCTTATGCACTCCCAGTTGCCTTAGGCGCCTAGTTCTCCCTGCACTCTGTGCACCTCGACCTGCGCCTGGCTGCTCCTCTCCACCCCTCCTACCAGTCTGGATGAACGGGTCTACTTCAACTTCTTGGCTGTCCGACTTCCATGCAGATAAATTCTGTCAGTTCTGGATGTCACTCTGCCTCTAAATTGTTGTTGTTCTAATCTTGGTTGTGCATGCAGGTACGGTGTGTCCACCTATGCCTCCATCTTGCTGGAAGTCCCCCTATCCCAACCCATTTCTTCGTCCAGTGGATAAGGCAGTTCTTACCTTTAATGAATTGCAGCTTTTTCTACACAATTCAAGGCCGACATCGGGCATAAGCATTTCAGGTGGCCAGTCCCAATGATCCCGCCTCCTGGTAGTCATACCCTGTGTAGTCCCCCTCCCATACCCAGTAGGGGTGACTCATATTCTCAGTAAGATAGTGCAGGAAAAATGGACTGTGACTTCTGTCACAAAGCCAGTTACAATGACACGAGAACTGTGAAACACACCTGTGGAGAGGCCCACGTGGCCAAGAACTGAAGACGCCTGCACGTGAGTGAGCTGTCTGGAAGCCAAGCCTTCCAAAAACGGCAGCCCCAGCCAACACCCTGATTACAGTCTCATAAACCAGAACCACCCAACTCAGCTGCTTCCTCATTCCTTCTCGTGCAACCTGGGAAACAATACATGTTGTTTTAAGCCTCTGTGTTCTGGGTTAATTTGTTAGGTGGCAGGCAATGGAGGACTCCTCTACCTCCCAAGTGGCTGAAAACCTTAATGGTGGATTCTATCTGTCCTTGAAACTTATATGCATCATCCTAATATCGTTCCCCTCAGGTCTGGAAGCAAATTCCCAGCTCTTCCTGTTTTAAAGCTCCCTTTCCTCTTCACCCGTCTACCAGAAACCAAGGGATGGACAAGCGTTGTTTGTAGAGGCTGAGGGGACCCAGGGTGTCGTCCTCTCACTTCCCCAGATTCTCACTGCGCTTTCTAGTTTAAGCATTCCCAAGAGGATGGTCTTCTAGAATCCTACTTTTTAATAACAGAAGTATCATTACTGTAACAGCCAATATTCTATATAGAGAATCAGCACAGACATATTTTTTACAAAGGAAGTTAGACCAGGTGAAATGATCTGCATGTATGTCCTATACGACACTCAGACGTAACACTAATGAGGGACACAGAATTATGCTGAATGGCTGGGTTCAAGGGTGTTGTGTTTGATCTGAGAACCCAGAACTGGGTTCCACTGAGACGGGACTAAAACTCTACTCGCGTGAACTGAGATGTCTGCTCACCAACCAAGCATCGTCCCTGATAAGATCATTCCATGAAAGTTGATCCTCAACTTTCTCTTACTACAAGGTGCCAGGAGGCATGCCTGCAGCCTGTCTGTAATACCGCTCACCTGGGCAGCGGTGTCTCACAGTGATGGGCTGGGGCGGTAGGTGGAGGATGATGCCCTACTTCCCATCCTACCTACGCCCCCCTCCACAGTAGAGCTAAATATACTCGAAGGGGGTGAGGAGTTCACAGGTGACTTGGATAGTCTTCCTGACATGTAAGCACCTCTACACTAAAGTGACACCAATACACCCTAGGGGCCCAGAAGCAGAGAGGGCTCACTTCGGTTCTGGGGAGTCTGTTGCTTATGAAGAGTTTGTGCTCTGACACTTTCTGGCTCCATCCTCGCAGAGAGCTCTGTTCTTTCCGGCACCCAGCTGGTAGACACGCAGGGTTATTGCAGAAACAAACAGAGCAATTCCAGGCACCCTTTCAAAGCAGATACCAAAAAGGTATTTTTAGATGGCTTTAAAGATCTGATTTTTTTTTCTTCTAAAATACTGCTGAAAAAAGGGGGAATGACAAGGCTAACTCTTCGCTTCGGTTCCTTCTGGCTCTGTCATCCTCTCCGACAGCGTGTCCTCAGCGCGACCCTTGGGGTGGACCATCACCCGTCCTTTCCAGGACGCCTACAGGGGTGCCAGCTGGTTCCAGGCTTTCTTAGTCCCTGGAAAAGAAAACAAAGATGAGCTCATTCATTCAAAGATGAAACTAAGGAGAACTGGAATGTTTGCCCGAATACCACTGAGGCCCTCCCTCTCTCTTACGATGGATTTCAGGCTGCCCCCCGGGTGAGAGAACTTAGATTGAACCGAGAAAGTGAATCTACATTTTTGTGTGCAGTTGCAACTATTCTCCACTAGTCTGGAATGCAAAATGTATACGTAAATACAGACAGACCTAAGGATTTATTTAACACATGCTTGTCGAATGCCAACTCTGTGGCTCCCACTGTATTAAGTGCTGGAAATTTAACAATGAATGAAACGACCCATGCCCTCCTTTCTCATGAGGATTACAGACAATGAACAGACAAACAATAGTAAAAGTACATGTGACGAAAGAACAATACATGATGACCGTGAGCTGCCTGAGGGGAGGTCATGGCTTCCTTGTTTACAGCTGCTTCCCCAGTCCCTGGAATCGTGCCTGTCACACAGTAGAAACTTAACACGCATAAATGATTGGATGAGTTTATATGGTCACCGTGAGAAATGATAATAAAGAGGCCACTTCAATTGTGGGAAGTCAGGGAAAGGCATAGAAACACCAGTGGGAAAGATTAGCGGAAATTATCCACAGGCAATAAGTGGGTGCAGAGAAGCATTCCAGGAAGAAAACAAAATGGGCTGTTTCAAAAGTCTACTCTTTTTAAGCTAAAAGTCACAAATCACTGTGGAGCAATTTCCATGATAAATATCTACACATCGAATAATGCAACAAAACCCCACCTTTTAAAGCAACAGTTATGACACACAAAGCATAGATAAAAACACATTAATAATGGGAAACTTTAAAGCACCACTCAGAACAAGACAGATTTAATGAAACAAAATAATGAAAATGTAAAAGAGCTAAACAACATAATAAGGTATAACATAGCTAAATAGTAAATCTTTCACTCTAACGATAGAAAATATGACTCCCTCTCAGGGTGTAAGGATTGTTCACAAGGGGGAATCTTACAGCAGGTCACAAAGAAGACGTCAGCGAGTCACTAAAGTAGAAATGTTACATGCTGAGATAGGTCGGGTCTGGAGAACTGATATGATGTCACTTATGTGTGGCATCTAAAAAACCCAAATCTATAAAAAGCAATAAAATGGTGGTGACCAGGGGATGGGGTGATAAGAGTGATAGTATTTAAGGGTAAAGCTTGTCATGGGTAGTAAAGAAGCCACAGAGGTCTAATGCAAAATATAACAAATACAGACAATATGGTGCACTGTAACTACATAATGTGATCAGTGTCGCTACAACAGTCATCATCTTACAGCATGTAAATATATCAAATTAGCATTCTGTATACCTTAAGTTTACACAACGTTACACGTCAAATTTATTCAATTAAAAAAAAAGAATCAATTGTAAAACACAAGGGTTGTTTTGAGTGTTCTTATACACAAGACCCGCTTTAAGAAGAGCTGAAAGACGCCCAGCTAATGGGGGAGAAGGCGTTCCTAACCGAGCATGTCTGCTAAGAAGGGCTGGATCATGGGCACTGCCGGTAACTGACAGAGGGAATGTGTAAGCTGTAAGTGTGCAAACGAAGGACTCGTGAACCTGGTAAGTGACCAACAAGCTTGAACTTGTGAGTAGAACAACCAAAGTATCAGTGACACTCTAGTCAATATCCAAAGTGTACTGGGAAAAACCTAAGATGTTCATTGTCTGAAGACTCTCTCAAGAAGGGGCCCTCAGAAAGACTAATTTTAAAGAAATTGAGCTGAGGCTCGAGCAGCTTCCATAGATACTGCAAAACTGTTTATAAAATTTAACATCCATCCCGGGTAAAAACACATGAAAATAGAAATTCACGAACACCTTCTTAGTCATAGACGGGTAGATATAAATGTAGATCTTCATCCTGAAAGTCCTACAGCCAGCATCTTGCTAACTGAGAAAATGCCGGAGCACCAGAAGCATTTCTGGATTAGGAACAAGGTGAGGGTGGTCCACTGTCACCTCTTTCAACCTCGTGTTGGAGGTCTGAGCCATGCAGTTAGGCCAGAGAAATCAATGACAGATTGTCGAGATAAGCAAAACCATGTCCAATGGCAGAGGATAAGATCCTGTACCTGTAAAACTTCAGATAATCGATGATAAAACGAATTCAAAATAATTCAGTAGAGCAACAGGATATAACCCTAACATACACAAATCATTAGCTTTTACACACACAAACATAACCAGTCAGCTGAGAAAACGTTAGAGAAACCCCATTTACAATAGCAACAAAAAAGATAAAATACCCAGGAACGGATTCAACCAAAAGATGTGCAAAACCCACACGAGAAAGACTTTCTCAAACTTCTGAAGAACACAAAAGTAGGTTTGAATATACGAAAACACACCCGTTGTCCTTTGGAAAAAAGACTTGATACATGGAGATGCAGTTCTTTCCAAGTTACTTTAGTGATAAAAATAAAAGAATTTTTCCGTAAAGCGATTTTTGGTAAGATAACACCAATAAAAATACTAGCAAGGTCTTCATTGTTTTACGGAGTTAGACAAGCTCATGCTGACCTTCACACGGAAGAATAAATGTGTAAGAACAGACAGGAGCCCAGTTTTTAAAAATGTCCATGGGGTTACCTCTGCCAAATATTAAAATATACTCTGAAGCTTCTAGAATTAAAACAATGTATTACTGGAGTATGAGTAGACAGACCAAAGAGTAGAATAGAATAGAAAAGCCCAGGAATGGACTAGACCCTTATACATAAGGAAGGTAGGATATGTGAAATGTGGTATCTCACGTTACTGAGGCAAAAAAGGGGGGAGTTAATAAATGGTGCTAAGACAACTGGATGTCTTTTAGAAAAAGATGAAATTATATCCATATCTTATACCACACACAGGAATAAATTCCAAATAAATGGCTAGATTGAAGAAACCACACCAATACTGGAATAAATTACACATGAATTCCTCTTTCACCTGGGCACAGGGGAAAGTGCTAACCCAATAACTGCTAAATACAATATTTGGAACATGTGCCCCCAGGCTAATGTGAAAAGGTTTTCTTTAACTATGAATCAAAATCTAGATGGAATAACAAGTAAAGAATGACAAATTTAACACATAAAATAAATAAATAAAAACTCTAGAATGGAATTTAAACATCCAAGCAAAAATAAAGTTAAAATATAACTGTCGATCTGGGAAAAAATATTTCTAATATATATCACTGTTAAAAGGCTTCTGTGTGTATAAAACACACTTAAAAAAGTAAAGGAATGAACCTTGGCTGGTGTGGCTCAGTGGGTTGGGTGCCAGCTTCTGAACCAGAGGGTTGCTGGTTCAATTCCCAGTCAGGGCACACGCCTGAGTTGCAGGCCAGGTCCGTAATAGGGGCTTCTCAAGAGGCAACCACACAATGATGTTTCTCTCCCTCTCTTTCTCCGTCCCTTCCCTTCTAAAAATAAATAAAATATTTTTAAAAAATAAATAAAGGAATGAAAAAATTAAAAACATGAACAAAATTGCAAACAATATGAGTTTGGTGGTTTATAAAGATATAAATTTGGTCCTGAAATATACAAAATGAAAAATGCAAACCCAAAACTAAACTGAGATCCACATGAAAGGGTGAAAAAGATATATAATATACCCACTAATCAAACACTAATGAAAAGGAAGCAGACTTCAGAACAAGGAAAATTACCAGGGATAAAAAGGAACAATATAGGAGTCAATGCTTGACTTCTGGTCAAGATGGCTGAGTCCATAATCACCCTAAAGTTACAACTCAATTATAGAACAACCATCATTGAGAACTGGTCTGAACTTGCATTTCAACTCCCATTCAGCAGCCCCAGGCCTGGCATAAAGTAGTGTCACGTCTTGGCCTGGAGCGTAGCTTCAACTAAGTGGCCACAAGCCTGGTCCAAGTGGTGGCTGGCCTCTGCTTGCATTTATGAAGATGGGGAGGCAGTTAAAATGAGGAGACAAAGAAACAGGTATCAAATGAAAAAACGGACAAAACTACATAAAAAGAAGTGAATGAAATGGAAACAAGCAATCAACCAGATACGGAGTTCAAAACACCGGTTATAAGGATGACCAGTGAACTTAGGGGAAGAATAGATAAATTCAGGGAGAAGTTAAACAAAGAGATAAACAAAAAAAACATAAAAGAGAGAGAAAAAGTCTAAAAACCAGCCAGTCAAAAATGAAGAATACACAAAGGAAATGGAGAATACACTAGAAGGAGTCAACAGCAGATTAGGTGAGTGAGAGGATTGAATCGGCAATCTAGGAGACAAGGTAACAGAAGGCAGCCAATCAGAAGAGCAAACAGAAATAGGAATTCAAAACCATAAGGACAGTTTACAGGACTTCTGGGACAACATTAAGTGTACCAACAGTCACATTACAGGAGCATCGGAAGGAGAAGAAACAGGAAAAGGGATTAAGAACCTACTAGAGAAAGATAATGACTGAAAACTCCCCTAACCAAGCAGAGCACATAGACAGACAGACATGTCCAGGAAGCACAGAAATTCCCAGACAAGATGAGCCCAAAGTGCCCACATTGAGACACATCGCAATGGAAATACCAAAGATCAAAAACAAAGAGAGAATCTTAAAAGAAGCAAGAGAAAAGCAGTTACTCACATACAAAGAATTTCCCATTGGACTATTAGCTGGTTTCTCAAAAAAACAAAACCAAAAACTTTGCATACCAGAAGGGAATGTCATGAAATAGTCCAGGTGATAAAAAACAAAGTCTTATGATCAAGATTTATATACACAGCAAGGCTATCATTTAGAATCAAAGAAGAGATAAACAGTTTCCCAGACAACAAAATACTAAAGGAGTTCATCACCACTAAACCAGTATTACGAGAAATGTTAAACTTCTTTAAGTAGAAAAGAAAAAAACATGACTGGGAAAATATAGGAAAGAAAAAAATTCTCCCTGACAAAAGCAAACACTTAGTAAAAACAGTGGATGAACCAACTACATATAAAGCTAGTACAAAGGTAAAAAGACAAAAATGGGAAAATTATTTGTAATAATAGCAATCAACTGAAAGATGCACACATACACACAAGATGTAAATAAGAATGACAAAAACATCCCTGAGTGCTGTGGCTCAGTTGGTTGGGTGTCCTCCTGCAAAGCGAAAGGTTGCCGATTTGATTCCAGGTCAGGACATGTGCCTGGGTTGCTGGTTTGGTCCCCGGTTGGGGCACCTACAAGGAGGCAACCAACTGATGTTTCTCTCCCTCTCTCTCCCTCCCTTCCCCTCTCTCTAGAAATAAGTAAATAAAATAAAAAAAACTAAATAAAAATAAAATGGACTACTATAAACAAACTAATGATCTTTGTTTTAAAATATTTTATTTATTTATTTTTAGAGAGGGAAGGGAGGGGAAAAGAGAGAGAGAGAAACACTAATGTGCGGTTGCTGGGGGCATGGCCTACAATCCAAGCATGTGCCCTGACTGGGAATGGAACCTGCAATGTTTGGTTCACAGCCTGCACTCAATCCACTGAGCTACACCAGCCAGGACAAACTAATGATCTTTAAGACATATAAAAGACATAAAGAAAAAAGAATCCAAACATAACATTACAGAGAGTCATCAACACACAAGAAAAGAACAGATACCATAATGGTCCACTCGTAGGCGGAATCTAAAAATCAAAATACACAAACAAAACAGCAACAAACTCACAGACACAGAAGACAAGTGGACGGTTGCCAGCGGGAGGGGGTTTAAGGGCTGGGTGAAATCGGTGTCAGGACTGAGCAGTGCAGACTCGGAGCTAGAAACCAGCCACAGGGTGTAAACCACAGCTGGGAACATAGTCAGTAACACTGTAGTAACTGCGTGTGGCGCCAGGTGGGCCCTGGACTTGGCAGGGCGATCACTTCATTAGGCATGTAAATGTCTAATCAATTCAGTATACGACGGAAACTAAAACAATATTGTATGTCGACTGTAATTGAAAACTAAATTAATTAAAACATTTTTAAATCTCCAAATACCTAAAAATAGTCTAATAAAAATGTATAAGACTTCGACACGAAAACGCATAAAAATTACTGGGAGGAGTGAATGAGAACCTCACGAATGGAGCAGAGTGGTGTGTGCCGTGTGGAGGGTTTGAAAGCGTCAGTGTGGAGAAGACCAAACTTGTCCAGAGACAACGCAACCTCAGTTAACGTCCCGGTAGTGTCAGTAGGTGTGCGGACATTTAAAAGTGTGTAAGAGACGAAGACAACTGAGACAAGGTGGGCGAGGAGGAGGAGATGGTTGTGTGAACATCACTGCAGACAGATGTCTCACAGAGACACAGCAAAAACACCACCGGCACCGGTGCGTGCGCGGACCAGCTGACGGACCCGCGCGGCGCTTCCAGAAACAGGCCTGTGGGCTCCCGGGACCTGGATCGAGGATCAGAGGCAATTTAATGAATGATCTTTTCATTAAATAGTGCTGGTTCAATTACAGAGTAATAAGCAGGGAATTAAACTTGATCCCTACTTAAATCATACACGAACATATCACTGCTGGAGAATTACAGACCCGAATGTGAAAAGTAAAACACTACTGGTTTTTGGAACATACGACATGAGACCATCTCTGTGACTTTGGGGCAGGAAATAATTTCTTTGAGGATACAAAAGGCACCAGTCACTAAGGGAAAGATTTACAATTTGGACTAAATTAAAAGTCAGAATGCCTGAACATGCAACAATTGCAGTAAGAGAATTAAATGACCAGTAAAGAGAGAATACATTGGAATTACGTATCAGACAAAGGAAGAGGGTAAGAAAAGACAAAGTAATAGAAAAGGGAACAGGATAATCACTTCACAAGAGCACGTTCAAATGGCCCATAAACGTATGGAAACATGCTTAATTTCAACTGTTACTGAAGAAATGCAAGTTAAAACCACAATACTTCTATAAAAAACGAAAAAGCCAGCATTGGCAAGAATGCGGAAAAACTAAAACCCTCAGACGTTACTGGTAGGGTTATAAGTTGGCACAACCACGTCTGAGAAACGGTTTGGAAGAATCTTTGAAAGTGGAGCACACAGATTCCCTTGGACCCGGGAACACAGCTCTAGGTGTGCCCAAGAGAAGTGCATGCACGTGCAGGCCCAGAGACACAGGCGAGAGTGTCAGGGCAGCAGTATTTGGGGCGTGGCTTAGAGCAGGAAATGGCCTGGACCCCTGCGGCCCATCACCGTGGAATGGAGACATCAACTGGGGTGTGCTCCGATAGCAAGGCAAATAAACGGACAACTGAAAAACACGAATGAACCCCACCAACATAATGCTGGGCTAAAGAAAACAGTCACAGAAGAGCGCGTGCTGTGTGATTCCGTTTCAGCAGAGCTGAAGATCAGACAGAACCAACCTGCGGTTTCGGAAGTCGGGTTAGTGGTTTCCCACGGGACAGTGGGCGGGAGGGCGCTCCGGGAGAACTCATAACGTGCTAGTTCTGGGTCCAGGCAGTAGGCACAGGGTGTGGTGTTTGTGTGTTTGTGTGTGTGTTTTTAACCCTCACCTGAGGATATGTTCATTGATTTTAGAGAGAGAGGGAGAGAGGGAGAGAGGGAGAGGGAAACCCATGTGAGAAACACAGATCGGTTGCCTCCCACACGCGCTAGACTGGGAATCGATCCCACAACCTGAGTAGTGCCCTGACCCAGGATCAAACCTGCAGCCCTTTGGTGTGCAGACGATGCTCCAAGCAACTGAGCCACCTGGCGGAGGCTGGGGTGTGGTTTTGTACCAATTTGTCATGCTCTACACTGGAAGTTTTTTGCAAGTTAGGCACATGTATTTCAATCACGATTTTTTTAATCAAGTAAAAATGAAATTGGAAGTTGAGACCACCCTGGTCATTTGGGGTCCTCAGTGCCACCTGAGCAAAAAGCAGAGAATAAGCCGAGGTGACTGACTGATCGCCAGGTGGAAACCCTGCCACCGACACCCACCGGGGTGACGAGCACCAAGGCCGAAGGCCAGCCTGTTCCCCGGGTGCCCTTTAGACGCCCTGGCCTGTAGTACTTCCTGGCCAGTGGGAAACTGTAGCCCCACAGGAAAGACCGGCCACTAAAAAGGGTCACATGAGAGTGAAGGTTTGGGGTCATACCACCTGGGAGAAACTCTGACCCCCTGCAGCGATGGCAGAGCTGAGATACAGAAATGGTGCATCCAGGTGGTTTAAATTGATTAGCTCACTGATTTTCCTCCCACTGCTGCATTCTAAACCTCGCTGTGCATCCCGTCCCCCCAGGGAATGCATCTCCTTCTCCTATTTTTCTTGATAGCTTCTGACTTAGCTAGACAGGTCAGGCTGACCCGGCCTCAGCTCTGCCTTCAGATTTAAGTGATAAGGTTAAATTTGCGCTAACCAAAGTTATTTTCTAAAAATGAAAAACCATTCTATCAAGACGCAGGCCCTAGAATTCTTGCTCCTTTTTCTAGAAGAACATTTCATCAATTCAAGTGGATGCAGTGATTTCCAGTCACTTGAGCTGAAAGAGCTCCTTTAACACGTGTGTGTCATGTGCACACGGGCACACACATGTGCCCGCTTTCACTTGCCTGACTCTCACACAGTTGCAGTCTTGCCTTTGGTGTGCATTCACCGGTGATCACTCTGTGAAAGTGGAAAATACGAAGTTCAAGGTGACTTTTTCTGTCTCTTCACCTCCCCTGTTGTCATATTTCTAAATTTCTGTTTTCCACATTGCACAGCAACAATAAAACTTATCACCTGTCTGTGTCTTGAGAAAAAGACTAGAGCACATCCATGCTGGCAATGAGGAAGAAAGAAGTCATCGTAGAATGTTCCAGAAGAAGGCGGACAGGGACTGCAAGCGGCGATTCTTGTTGCCTGTGAGCCAGTTGCTGCCGCAGCGTTTTCCTAAGTCTGGACCCGTCCCACGGGAGAGGCCCTAGGGGGTAAGAGCCCACGTTCTCTCTCTGGTTTTTGTTTCGTGTGTGTGTGTAGTTTCTGCATCTGTGAAGTGTGGATGGCAATAAAAGTACTGAAATCCTGAGGCTGTGGTAAGATTAAAGGGATTAAAACATGCACAGTGCTAGACCATGCCTGGCACCTAGAAAGCACGTTATAATCATTTACGTAAATAAAAATACGGTCCTAGAGCGAGACAAATGGCTTAGGGTTACTAACAGCATGACCTCCTAAGTGTCACTTAACCGCTGTAAAATCAGGACAAAAATAGTACCTATCTTGCAATGTTTTTGTGAAGGTTAGACAGGTTACTACGTAGGTTATTAAATCTTGGCAAATGAGCACACACCCACATTTTAGACCCGCTGAACTGCATCCCGTCAGCTGATTTTGGCTCTGCGGGATAATGCTGCCCTCTGCTGGACAGCTATGCGTGTTTTAAAAAAATTGTTATTGCTCTTGCTCCCCAAGTCCTCATCTTACCCAGCGGTAAGCCAATCGCCTTCAACAAGGTTGTTTTCTCTGAACGCATTTCTTTGGCTGCTGGGATCAAACGTGGCTTTGATTAAATTATCAGCTGTAAACGGCTTTCTTCACTTGGCGAACAAATGGGCCATTGGGCAACTTACTTGGGTTGCAGCCCAACTTCCAAGTTTTATTTGTACGAAGAATATCAGCTGTGTTGAGATATTCCTGTTTACATTTTCCAACTTTTCTGATCGTTGGCTTCCTCTGAGTTGAGGACATTGTGTGAGCACCTAGTCTCGTGGTGCTGGTCAATGTGATTTGTTCATAGAATTTTATTCATAAACGCTGGGATTCAGATTTCACGTAATGTTCCCATGCTATCAAATCTTCTTCTTTTTTTTTATTTCTCTCAGGCATTTAGAAGTAACAGCCACATGCAAAAGCAGGTGCGGGCCCCTTTGGGGCTGCAATCCATGACGGGCAGACCCCCAGTCCAGAGTTACCCTCCGGGGTTCGCCTGTTCTGAGGGGACCAGACTGGGAGTTCCACGGAGATGATGGGGACACTCTCCCTGCGTAGCTCCGGCCGGGGAGGGTGGCAGTCCTCTCTGTCACTGCCCCAGGGCAGCAGTGTGTCTCACTCACCTTTGGGCCACCCCTTCTTTCATTTCTAGGGTGAATTTCACCCCACAGGGCAAGGACCCAATATATGTTCAGAATTTCTTCATCGATGTTCGTAAGGGAAATTGCTCTGGAGTTTCTTTTCTTGTAGCGTTTTTGTCTGGCTTTGATATCAGGATGATGCTGGACTCATAGGATGAGTTGGGATGTGGCTCTTCCTCCTCAGTGTTTTGGAAGACTTTGAGAAAGATTGGTGTCGATTCTCTAAAAGTTTGGTAGAACGCCCCAGGGAAGCCATCAGATTCAGAGCTTTCCTTTGCCAGGAGGTCTTTGATTTCTGACCCAATCTCATTACCAGTGACAGGTGCATTCATATTTCTTTGTGATTCAGAATTAGTAGGATTTCTCTTCCTAGGAATTTGTCTGTTTCATCTAGGCTATCCAGTCTGTTGGCATACCCTTGTTCGCAGGATTCCCTTACCACCCTTTTTATTTCTGTGTGATGGACTGTCCTTCAGTTCTGATTTTAGTAATTCGAGTGACCTTTGTTTCTTATTTGGTATAGATATAGGCGTGTCCATTTTGTTAATCTTTTTGAAGAACTGATTTTGGGTTTTTCTCTATCATTTGTTTATTCTCTATTTTATTCATCTCAGCTCTCATCTTCCTTATTTTCTTCTTTATGCTGCTTTGGGGTTAATTTGTTCTTTTTTTCCTTTTGTCCTTCTTGTTCTTTTTTCAGTTGTAAAGTTAGGATGTTTATTTGACATGCGTGAAACTTGTTTTAATGTAAGCCTTTAAGGCTATAAATTTCCCCCTTTACACTGTTTTCACTGCGATCCATAAGCTTGCTTTGCTGTATTTTTATTTTCATTAAGCTTTGACTATTTTTTATTTCCCTTGTGATTTTTTTACTTGATTCATCAGTTGCTTGAGAGTGTGTTGTTTAATCCCAGAATTATGTCAATTTTCCAGTTTTGCGTATGGTATTGGTTTCTAACTTGATTCCGTTGCGGTCAGAGAAGATTCTTTGTATGATATGTATCTCTTTTAATCTGTCGAGGAGACAACTTGTGACCTAACACCCGGTCTATTGTGGAAAATGTCCTGTGTCCCCTTGAGAATATGTATGCTGTCGTCGGGTAGAGTGTTCTGTATGTTTGTTAGACTAGTTGACTTAATGTGCTGTTTGAGCTGTCCATCCTATTTCCTTCCTTAACCTCCGTCTGGTTGCTCTCTCCGGTATGGACAGTGTAGCGAAGTCTCCAGTGATTACTGTGGAATTATCTCTGTCTCATCAGTTCCCTCAATGTTCGTTTCACAGATTTTTAATGTGCTATAATTATAAATGCTTATAATGGTTATATCTTCTTGCTGTATTGAATCTTTTACTAAAATCTAATGTCTTTCTTTGTCTAATATAAGTTTTAAAATTTAACATCTACTTTGTTTGGTATTAGGATAGTCACCCCCGTTCTCTTCTTGCTATTTACACAAAATATCTTTTTCCATTCTTTCAGTTTCAACGTATTTGCCTCTTTGGATCCAAAGTGAGGCTTTTGCAGACAGCATAGATGTGGATCCTTATTTTTTAAATCCATTCTGCCAATCTCTGCCTTTTTTATTGAGGTTACATTGGCTTACAACACCCTGGAAGGTTCAGGTATGGGACGTTGTACCTTGACAGGTGTATACACGACAGCACGCTCCTCAACAGACTGGTTTTCGTTTGTTACCAAACCACTGACTCGCCTTGCCCACTTTGCCGTCTCCCCATCCTCTCCCCCTCTGGCAACCCATTACGTTCACTGCAGATTTTCTTGGTTTGTTTTGTTTGTTCCTGTTTTCATTCCAGATAAATGGACAAAAGAAGAAAGGGAGACAGAGGCAGAGTCTGGGAGGAAGATAGACAAATACACGGGGACAGACCGTCAGAGACTGTGCCACAGAGACGGAGATAAAAATGGTAGGTTGCAGGAAAAGGGGAGGTGGAGAGAGGAGCAATATTAGTGAGCTCGTTCTGCCTGGGAAAGCAAACATTGTTTCCACAGCAGGGAAATAAGCTTTGTATACCAGGAAGACAGCCAAAGGAAAAAAAATGGTTATTTGATTATTCGTTGCAGCTCCTGTATTCTTTCAAACGTGAAGGCCAAAGCTCAGTTCTTTGGAAACAATTTGCCTTTGAATGAGATCACCACTAGGGGGCGCGGTTGACACGTGGCTTTCGCCTTTCCCGGTTTAAAAGAGGTGGGCTCTGGGCCCAAAGGCTTGAGCCCGGGCATTGCCTGGCAGTCTCTCCGGTCCCAGCTGCTGGGTCGGGGAGACAGAGCACTGCTGACCCGGAGGCGGAGCCCGCGGGGGGCTCAGGGGTGGCGGCCCGCGGGCGGCAGCCCGGTGGCCGCGCGTGCACGGAGCAGGGCTGCGGCCGTGCCGCGTCAGGGAACAAACAAGGCCGGGTGTCCTGGGTGTTGTTAGTAACAGTGCTGGTAGCAGAAGGCATTGCTGTGGCCCAAAGGCCCCCAGATGGACAAATGATTGGGGTCGAGCACACTCCTGCCACCTAGTGTGGCATTTGGGGTTCGCACCAGCAATGGAGGTCATTTGGCTTCACCTAATTATCCTTGACTCACATCCACCACACAGGACGTATCTACATTTTGGAAGCTGCTCCTCGTCAAAGAAGAGAGGTGACCTTCGATAAACATTTTAATATTGAACCATCCTCTGGAGGTGGGTTTGGTCACTTGGAAGTGCGAGATGGGGCATTTCGTTTCCCTCCGCTCCTAGATCGATTCTGCGGTGTGAAACCCACCCGTTAGTCAGACCGACAGGGGCGTACGTTCACGTGGATTGGGTTTAGTTCTGATGAAGCACGTTAAGGACTGGAACTTCGAGCAAATATTTATTTATTCCAGGTCCAGCCTTTACTTATAAACCCCACCCCAGGGTGCCAGTTTGAGCTCTCAGGCGCTGATGGAATAGTACGTTCTAGTCGGCTGGGACAACAAATACAAGCAAAGCCTGGCCAAGCAGTGGTCTGTATATCGACAAGGGAAACTACTCTGAAAGCCAAATTTATCTGAGATTTCTAAACTGTCAGATGGAGCACGCCAAGGAATGCAAGAGAAGCTCCGCTGCACTCTAGGATGGAAACAATTCTATGGAAAGTCTCCAGGCCAGGTTTTCCAGCCCTGTGGTCATTGACTAAATGCTTGAAACAGGAGACGGAGTGATGCGACTGTGGGCAAGGAAGGCAGCCGGCTGGCGGGTTTAGAATGCTCTTCACTTCCTCTGTGGAGCCGGCCTGCACAGGCTCCGCCTCTCTTTGCCATAGCAACGTGTGCATCAGTAATTCCTTAGTCTGTAACGGTGTCCAAAACTGTGCATACCCTTGGGATGGAAGGCACTGTAAAGAAAATAAGTAAGTAGGACTGTTTGAACAAATCACTAGAGCTCGTGGAACGAGTATCGGCATTACATCAGGGACTGTCTTGGTCCCTCTCATTATTTCTATTTCAGTACGAGTGAAACAGCCTCGAGGACAGGTCACGGCTTGCAAAACTGCTTTTACTAAAACTGGATTTCAAGAAGCGTTTGGTTCTCCTCATTAGAAGCTGTTCTCGCTGCGGGACAAGGAGATGTCTGCAGACCTGGAGGACTTGCTGGAGGAACTGGGCGGGGCTCCCCAAAGACTCGCAGCTCGCAGCTCACAGCTGCTCCACCGTCTCCCGCTGCGTTCGAGACCATCTCAGAGGGTTGCAAAGCCTCTGGTGGCAAACAGACCTCAGTTCCATGGAATTTACTTTGAAAGGACCTTGCGCAGCCACAGCCAAAGAAAACACTTAATAGCACCTTCAAAAACGAGTAGCTACCCTTTCAAACAGGTGCACGAGTGCCCTGATCAGGCCCTGGAAGACAGTGACAGAGGGGATTCCCCGTGACACTGAGGTCAGGGGTGGGGAGATACAGCTCGAGCTTCCGTACCTGTCCACTTTTCATCTTCCACTAAAGGTGACATTAATTATTCAGTGAGTGTGTGTTAGGTAGGACAAGGGTCTTTAGATCTGGACACTTCTCACTAAATGCTGTTCTTGCTAAACATTAAAGTGTAGCAGAGCAGCTGTAGACACGATGCGATGCATTTGACGGGAACCCAACCAGAGAAGTGTAGCCAACTGCAAAGAGGAAATCAATGTGTAGTTGACCAAATAGCAGGTATAAGCAAGGGCTAAGGCTCCCTCCCCTAGGCAGGAGCTTTGGGAATGAATCTCCTGTTTCCTTTACTTGTTGCAAGGAAATGCAACTACCTCGCAACAGCCATGTCCTGTTCTTGAATAGAACATTCCAAGAGGTGAACCCCTTGAGTTCGGTGGCATACATAGGCAGCCTGCAGAGCACCCCTATTTTCAGCCACCAACCCTGTTCTCTTAAATCAAAACTAGGAAGGCTTTCGTTTTCGGATAACCTAATGCAATGGGGAAATTTTCATTATCTCGATAGTCTATATGTGTTCAACCAACCAAGGAACTTACCCCATTCAGTAAAAAAAACAATAACCATCTATTACCTGGTGTCCTATAAACAAAGCCTGAGTTAAACACCTCATTTGAAGAGGGGAGTCTGTGGGAGGAGCCAGGCGGGGGCTGTCTGGTGGTCTTAGCAACAGGAATCTGCTCTAGGTTCACACCACTGTTGATATTTTGACCATACAATAGATTTAAAATTAAGATCTTTCTTTATATTCCTTTTATGTTTTTCCCTCTGAATTTAATTTGTTTTGTAAGCCATCCATTTTACCATTTCATTTTCTTTCATAAATATAAGTGGTTAATGTACCACACATATTTCCACATTGGGCATTTGCGCTGGAGGTTGTCAAAATACGGTAGTCACTAGCTTAAGTGCCAGTTAAGACCCAGAGTTATGTTCCATCCGTCTGTTTCTTCCTGATTAATTTCTATGCCATCACCTTTTAATTACTGCATCCTTCGTCTTGGTTTTCTGTGAGAAGTAGATGCTGTGACTGATCACCTTTAAATCATATGTTGTCTTAGTTATACTAGAAAATTTCATGATTCTGGGATGTATGTACCATTGTCGGTTATGACCTAACACTTGAAAAAGACGAAAACTTCTAGAAATCCTTTGAAATTTCCCAAATTTGGCCATAGTCAGTGACAGCCCATTCCTCCTGAACAATGTCATTTAGTTCATTTTTAAGGAGCCCTGTGATTGTGCTTATTTTCCAGGGTGTCTCTTCACCAGACATGTTTTATATTGGTTTTATGAAAAGATCATTTAGCTTCTTTTGTATTAGTTTATCTTATAGCATATGGTCACCAAGGTTGAGTTAGAGGAAAATTCCTAAGAAACTGTATAAGCTTTTAAATTGCTTCTTATGTGGGACAATACATTTTTCCAGTTCTTACCAAGAGTAACAACTATTTTTTATAAACTGCCCTTTTGACCGTATGTTTTTTTATGTACTATAAACAATAATTTAGAAAAATGATTTAAAAATTCACTTTGTTGGACTTTTGATATTATTTCATACTGTGTGAACTTTACTAAATCAAGATTAAAGGCCTACATGACAGGTTTCTTTGTGTCTACATTAGCAGCTTTGCATATGAATATGCTGTGACGGAAATGTGCACTATAACTCATTGTAGAGGCCTTGGTGATATGCACACAAGTATTCTGCCTTCTTTGATTATTGCATTTGGTTTATGATAATTTTTTCACTGATATTTGTTCTAAATCACTACACAAATCTTATAGTAAAGTATACATTGTTACATGATTCCTTAATCATGTTATTTATCACACTTAGGTTTTGGATCTTAACATACATATTGGAAAGAAATCCATTAATTGAATTTTAACTGATACAAACACAGAAAATACTACCCCTGAGTTCAGACAGCCATTTTTTTTGTTTTCTTTTGTTTGATTGCTTGTGGGTTTGTTTGCCCATTTCTTCCATTTATCTCACTTTCATAGACTTTCAGAATTATAGTGCAAAGTTGCATGACAATAGATTCTTATTTTACACCAAGATATGGTTTCAAAAACAATGAAGACATCTGAGGCGGATGAGTTCAGTGGGACAACTTCATGGGCAGGAAGAGCCTCCAGTGTGGCCACAAGGGGGCGTCCACAGCACCCCAAATGCATTCCTTTAAAGGGACTCTCTGACACCCAAACACCTCTTCTGGTGGTTGCCTGAAGTTTCACACACATTGCTTAGGAGAGAAACCAAGGGTATTCGTTCTGACCCCTGTAGTGTTCCTGACATGGACAGCCTGCTTCTGTTTGGTGGGTGTGCTCTTTCTTGGCCAGAAAGGCCTTGAGTCCTCTGGTCCTAGAAATAGTAGGAAGTGCAGAGACATCTTCTGTCAACTCCAGGGTTGTATCGAAAAGCTACGTAGTGTTGTTAGATTATATCAGAAACTTCAGTGAAATGAGAGTTGTGAGAAAAAGTACACAGACACACTCACTAACACGCCAGTATCTGCTTCTGCTCTGACTGTGCTGTTCCTCATTTCTGTGTTCTTCCCTACAATGGTTCCCCAAAGGAAAATCAAAGCAGAAATACCTAAAGTAGGGATGAAAAATACAACAGAAAGGATCAATGAGATAAAGAGCTGGTTCTCTGAAAAGATAAACAAAAGGGACAAACCTTTAGCAAGACTCTCCAAGGAGAAAAGAGAGAAGACTCAAGTAAATAAAATCAGAAATGAAAGAGAACTTCTAACAGATACCATAGAAATTCAAAGGGTTATACAAGAATACTCTAGAAGGTTATACACCACCAAATTGGGCAACCTAGAAAAGGGAAATTTATGCAGCTTTTCTAGACTGAATCATGGACAATGAGAAAGCCTGAGTGGGCCCATTACTAGTGAGGAAATTAAAAAAGTGACCCAAGTCCCCCCCAAAACAGAAGCCCAGGATGCGGTGGTTTTACTACTGATTTCCACAAAACATTCAAAGGAGATGGAATACATATCGTCAAACTCTTCCAAAACATTGAAGAGAAGGCAGTGCTTCCTAACTCATTTAAGTACCACCCCGATGTCAAAACCAGGCAAGAACATCATACACAAAAAGGAAATTATAGGCCAAGATTTCTGATGAACTTGGACACAAAAATCCATACCAAAAATATGAGCAAACCAAATACAACAATGCATTAAAACGTATATACACCACCATCAGGTGGGACTCATTCCAGTGACACAGGGGTGGTTCCACATTTGCCAATCAATCAATCAATCAATCAGTCAATCAATGTGGTACCCCACATTAACAAAATGAAAAAATAAATTATATGATTATCTCAATAGATCCAGAAAAAGGCACTTGACGAGATAGAACACCCATTTGTGATGAAACATCTCTCAATAAACGGACATAGAAGGAAAGTGCTTCCACAGGATAAATCCACCCATGACAAAACCAAAGGCATCATCATACTCAACGGCGAAAAACTGAAGGCTTTTCTGCTAAGATCAGGACTAAGACCAGGGCGCCCACTCTCACTACTTTTACTCAATATTGTGCTGGAGGTTCTAGTCAGAGAAATTAGGCAAGAAAAAAAAATGAAAGGCATTCAAATTAGAAATGAAGAAATGAAACTGTCATTCATTATTTGCAGATGATTTTGTGTATAGAAAACCATGACTCCATGAAAACTATTGGAAACAATAAGCAAATACAGTAAAATTGCAGGATATAAAACCAATATACAAAAATATGATGCATTTCTATATCCTAGCAACAAACGGAGAAAGAAAAAGGAAGAAAACAACCATTCACAATCTCAACAAAAAAATAAAATACCTAGAAATATTTTAAAAAGTGAAAGACCCGTACATTGAAAACCATAAGGCATTACTGAAAGAAATGAAAGACACAAAACAATAGAAAGATATTATGTGTTCATTGATTTGAGGAATTAGTATTATTAAACTGTTTGTATTACCTAAAGCAATATACAGATTTGAGTGCAATGCTTATCAAAATCCAAATGGCACCTTTTCCACAGAAATACAAAAAAACCCCACAAATATGTATGGGACCACAAAGACTCTGAATAGCCATAGCAATCCTGAAAGAAAAACAAACAAACAAACAAACAAACAAAAACAAACAAACACCCAAGGCCAGAAATATTATACTTCTCAACTTCAAACTATACTGCAAAGCTGTAGTAATGAAAACAATATGGTATTGGCAAAACAAAACAAAACAAAACAAAACAAAACCAAACCCCAAACATACAGCTCAATGGAACAGAATTGGAAGCCTGGAAATAAATACACACATATAGGGGGAACTAATTCATGAAAAAGGAGCCAAGAATATTCAAAGGTGAGGAAAACTCCCTTTAAAAAATGGTGTTGGGAAAGCTGGATAGCTATATGAAAAAGGGTGAAAAACTAGACCATTGTCTTAACACCATATACAAAAATTAATTCAAAATGTAAGATTCGAAACAATAAAATTCATAGAGGAAAACATAGGCATTAAGCTTCTGGATGTTGGTTTAGTGGTGTTTTTGTGAACTTGACTGTAAATGCAAGGGGAAACAAAAGCAAAAATATACAAATGAGGCTGCATCAAACTAAAAGTCTCCTGCATAGCAAAAGAATCTACCTACAACACAAAAAGGCAAGCAACTGAATGGGAGAAGCTATTTGCAAATGATACTTTCGTTAAGTGGCTATATCCAAAATATACAAAGAACTCTTACCACTCAACAAAAATAATACCAACAACAAACCCAAACTATTCGACTTTTAAAAAGTGGGCAGAGGATCTGAATAGTCATTTTTTTCCCAAAGGAAGACATGTAGATGGTTAACAAGCATTTGAAAATATGTTCCATGTCACTAATGATCAGGGACATGCAAATCAAAACCACGATGAGATACCACCTCACACCTGTTAGAATGGGCATTACCAAGAAGACGAGAAACAACGAGGGTTAGAGGAGTGGAAATTGGAACCCTCGTACACTGTGGCTGCAACTGTGAACTCGTGTAGCTTCTATGGAAAACAGCATGGAGGTTCCTCAGAAAGTTTAGAATAAGACTACCATACAATCCAGAAATTCCTCTTCTGGGTATTTATCTGAAGAATATAAAATTACTAACTCAAAAAAGATATGTACATCCTATGTTCATTGAAGCTTTATTTACAATAGCCAAGATGCATAAACAATGTAAGTGCCTATGGACAGGTGAATGGGGTACATGTTTACAATGGAATACTATTCAGCTATAATAAATAAAAATTGCCATTTTTAACAGTATTCATGGATCTTGAGTATGTTATGCTAAGTGAAATAAGTCAGAAGGAAAAGAACAAAAACCATATAATTTTACTCATATAAGGAATGCAAAACAAGAAAGTAAGAAGCTAACAAAACAAAATAAAAACAAACTCATAGAGAAAACGTAGTGGTGCTCAGCAGAGGGGAAGGGGGTTGGGGGAGGGTGAAATGGCTAAAGGGGGTGAAATCTGTGATAATAGAAGGAAACTAGGCTTTCGGTGGTGAGCACAGAATAGGGCACACAGATTTGAAATTGTAATGTTGTTAGCCAATGTTACCTCACTAGTAAACAAACAAACAAAAATCTACTTGAAAAATTAGGAAGTCATTTGCTGAGGTAGAGGAAATGTGGTCAAGGCATTGACCTTTAAAAAGCAACAACAACAAAAACTAACTCTTAACATTTCTCATTTACAAACTTTGCTTTCCCTTTGGTATTACGAGTTCATTTGTTGCACATCTGGAACCATCGCTACTTTCTGGAAAGAGTGTACAGCACCGGCCTCCTTTCCAAAGTCAATGTGCACACTCCGTGTCTGAGCATCATCGTGCCACGACGTGGTCCCCAGTCCTCTCCACCTTTCACCTCTGCCCCTTCCTCTTCGGCCACCGATCACCTGCTGCAACAATTCCCACCCCCTCGGCGGCCACATTCCTCTCCGTGCCCTTTTCTCGGCAGCCCCTGCTTCCTATGGACCGGACTCGTTTGGCATCGGGACGCATTTCTGACCCTCCAGCCTCCCACACCCGGCTCCAGTGCGGTCCTGCCCCAGCCCATCTTCTGACTGCACGCTTTGTTTCCCCCGCCCACTCCCAGACGCCAGCCCTTGGGTTTCACTGACTTCCCTGCTCAGAACTGCCTCCCACTAACATTCATAAACCTCCTTACTATGGTTGCTGACATCACTTCCCCAGCAGGGCTCACTGGTCTGCCAGTGACCCGGCGGGCATGTAGGTCTTCCTGTCACACTCGCTCGTTCCTGTCCCTTTTGTAGCGGTTCACTTGTCTTCCATGAAAGATTCTATTTGGAACCTGAATTTTTTGGGGGGGTACTTTAAGAAAGTAATCAGAAGCCCTGGCTAGGTAGCTCAGTTGGTTAGACTGTCATTCCAATGCACCAAAGTTCTGGGTTCAATCCCAGGTCAGGGCACGTGCAAGAATCAACCAGTGAACGCGTCAGTAAGTGGAACAACAAATCTCTCTCTCCCCTCGCCTTCCTCTCTGTCTAAAATCAATCAATAATAAAAATCAGATGAACTGCAGTATATTACAGACTAATTATATACTACATAAACATGCATAACATTTATTTCTAAGTAAATTCCGCAAACACATGAGCAGAAGTGACACTACTGCCTGGGGACCACGTGGAACAGTGACGGCAGTACCGCCCTTGTTTCTCACACAGGCGGGAAACTGACAGCGTTGCCATTGCATTGTAGTGACTACTGCGATCAGAGGTTTTTGAACGTTTCAATAAGGCTTCCAGACTGACATTTTAAAAACTGCTTTTATTATAGACAAGAACACCTTGTTCTTCGACTTCTTGAGTAGTTTCATTCTCGGCAGTAGGTAAGAGTTGAATTGAATGGAATTGTATATGCCTTTAAAACTCTGTGAGAGCGAATACTATTATTGTATCCTTTTCGATTGTAGTAGTTACCAAACTAGCTTTTGGAGGAAACGTTTGTCATCGACTTGCTGCAGTAAAACTTCATGCAGTTCCCCTGAGCTGAAATTCTCTCTGTCAAAATTCCCTGTGATTAGATATAACTAATACACAAATATTAATACTAATCAATAGAAATGACCAGCCTTGGTCTCCTTGCAAATGAAGGTCATAGGGAGGGCTGCCCAGTCCCTCTTCAGAATCACAGCTGGCAGTCTGGGAAAAGATGAAGGCTGAATGAACAGCGCACTACCTCCTGCAAAGGCTCAAAGGGCGCCCTTTGTCCCAAAGGGGAAAGAGGAGTGCGAAGAAAATGCGGAGGTTCAAGGTCTTCACTTCGTGTTCCCCAAACATTAGCATGCTCTCCGATCTCGCGAATTTTCCATTGCACTTACACTGTGTCGTTTATTCGCAGGGTTAAGAGTCTTTCCTTTCTCTGTGTCTTTGTCTTCCTGCCACATTTGCAGTGTAAACTTGCTAGAGACAGGGACCGTGGAGTGTATCATCTATGCCTGTCGCTTCCGCATTAGCGCAATGTCAATGGGACATAATTTATTCAACAAATATTTGCTGCGTATCTATTTTGTTCGGGACACGTAGAGATACGATGGTAAACAAGACGAGGTCCCGCCCCGCTTCTCCCGGAGAGAACAGACACCTGGTTGGAGAGAAACAAGTGCCACTCAAGGCGATGAGCGCGATCCTTGAAGCCAGGACTGGAGGTCCCAGGGCGCATTTGGAGGCACCTGAGCTGGTTGTGAAGCGTCCAGGATGAGCTCTCAGATCAAGTGGCTTCTAACCGGCAATCCGAGGTGAGTGGGACTTAGCACAATCATCAAGGGTTGGGGGAAGCAGGGAAGAAGTTTTCAGGACAGTCCCAACTGATCTCCTGTGGTGAAACTGGGCAGAGCGCATTGAAGGAACAGTAACCACTGCGATATACTTGGAGTTCATGGTGGTGGGGGGATTGGAGACTGGCATGGAGGTCCACAGATGAGCAAATCCTAAGAGATGCAAGAAGAAGTTTGGTCTTGCATCTTAGGATAACGAGGGGTAGTGAAGGGTTCTGGGCAGGTGTGTGGCCTGCTTATGGCTGGGATTTGGAAAGGTCATCTGACTGCACTGTGGAGAGATGGAGGGAGGGAGGCTCAGCTCCAGGGCAGCCATCGGAGGGGGAGGGACAGCAGGAGGGCCATCACCAGGTAGTGGTGGGGCATGGAGACAAGAGGTCGCCTTTGTCCTTACTGGGCATGCAGAGGAAATGGAAAGGACTTGGTGGGTGAGCGTGTGTGAGGGATGTGGGAGAAAAAGGGTTAAGAGGGCACCCATGGTTCTAGTACAGTCAACCGAATGCAGGCTAATGAATCTAGAAGTTCTTAAGGTATAAACCAGACATGTTTGTATGGACGGGGAACCAATTAAAAAGGCAAATTCTGCAGCCCCACTCCAGATGAAGTGAATGAGGAACTTGGGGGTGGAGACCAGTGATCTGTGTTTTTTTTTCCTTTTTTTAATTGTTGTTCAAGTACAGTTTTCTGCCTTTCCCCCCCCACCCCAACCCAACACCCCAGCAGACTTCCAGGATATTCCAACGCATAATCAAATTTTGAGAACCAGTGTTTTAGCTGATAGGCCCTCAAACTACAGGGTCCAGCATAAATAACACCCCTTGCTTTATTGCAAAATCTTTTATTACAAAATCATAAGCATGCAATTCTGAAACACAACAATATCACACTCAAGCACATTGCATGACATTTTAGGTGGAATGTTCAAATTAAATTTATAAATTATTACATTCATATTGTTCCTCCACCAACCACACTCAGGCAGGCCTTACTTCCACCAGACCGAGTATTTTGCCCAGTACCCTAAAAGTATGCATCAGTCCCACATTTTAAATTTACAGCTAAAAGTTTTCTCTATAAGTATAAGTAGTTGCTAAAGATTGAATTTCCAACATATTAATGTGCCTTCTCAGTACATTCAAAGGGATAAAAACACTCTAGCAATTTGGTACCCAGCATCACACACTAAAAAAGTGAAGGAGCTCTTTATTGTTTAACAGCTATAAATTTTATAATTTACCTTTATATCATAGACATTTATATCCTTTTAATTTCCCTAACTGGATTTTATATTACATTCTCATAGTCAACTTATCATACTTGTCTGCAACAAAAATATGAAAGTAATAAAATATTGTTTAGTTATAATTATTTTAGTACATAATTCATAAAAACAACTTAACTGGTTTTATCATTTTGATAATAACTATTAAGCATAAAACATAAACTATTTTTGAAATACATTTCCTAATGAGATGAATAGGGTTTTATCAATTCAGTTCATGTATCTGTGGGTGAATATTACATGTTAATAATATTACACAAGCTTCAGCATCAATCAGATTCAAATTTTCTTTTTATTCATGTAAATATTTTTTTAAAAGCCTAAGCACTGTTTATATTGTAAGTAGAGGAAATGAAAATAGTTTTATTATAGCAATTCTACCTAATTCTCTTTACTCCTTCCAGGATACATGCCAAAAATATCATAGAATCACCCATCAACAAAAATATTCAACGGTCTTGGTCCCCCACCCCCTGCATTTTCGGTGAAAGCAAAGAAGTAGAAATTTACTGGCCTGCAATGAGACTGGCTGCTCAGTGTCCGGACTTATCAGAGTTTTTCGTGAGAGACTGAACGTACGTACACACGGACAATGACCAAACCGTACGTGACAGCAGGAATCTGACCCTCGACCGGCCCAGGAAGAGCCCTCACCTCATCCCTGCAGGAACTGCCCCGGAATAGTCAGCAGTCAGAGCCTCCGCTTCCTGTACTCGCTCCCTCGTTGTGTTTTCAACTCAGGACCCACCAGAGAAAGGCAGGTGAGCTCCTGAACCCGATCGCATTAGACGCTTACCTCCGGCTTCCCTGTGTCAACAACCTCCAATGGGGGCACAGCTAAAGTCTTCCTTTTCATTTTTTTTTTTCACTGTTAAGTTCTCCTGCTCCTCTGCCTGCCTGTAAGTCACCAAACGCCAGTGATGGTGGCTGAGTCCCCTGCTAGTGCAAGTTCTGGGTAAAGAGCCTATTTGTTCTCACGTGGGTGTTGGATTAGTCAGGGATCTCCAGAAGAAACGGAACCAATGGGATACGTGTGGATATACAGACAGGGGCTTATTGTGAGGGATTGGCTCCTGCAGTTCTGGAAGCTCAGTCCCACCCCCTGCCACCTGCACGCTGGAGATCCCGAGAGCCCCGGGGCCACTCGGATAAGTTTCAGTCCACACCCGAGGGCTGGCAGCGGGAGCAGAGATGTCTGTGGCCAGGGTGCCGTGGATGTCCCAGTTCAAACAGAGAGGGAACTCACCCTCCTCTGCTTTCTTGTCCCATTCTCACACTCAGAGGTTGGAGGATGCCCTCCGCCCCCCACAGTGGTGAGGGCGACCTTTTTTACTCCATCTACCGATTCGGATCTAATCTCTTCCTGAAACACCCTTACAGACACTGGATGTCGTACCTTACCGGTTACCCACCAGCCCAGGCGGGTTGACAGATGAAATTAACCAGCACAGGTATTCCTCACTCTGAGATGAAAAGCCCTGTAAGTATTATGTCCCTTGGGTCTACCGTGCCATTTAAGCTCCGCATTTCCCTACTGACTTTGCGTTTGGATGATCTGTCTACTGCTGCAAGTGCAGTGTGTGGGTCCCCTGCGATAATTGTGCTTCTGTCAGTTTCTCCCTCTAGTTCTGTTAGCAGTTGCTGTATGTGTTTTGGTGCTCCCAGGTAGGTGCATATATGGTAATGTGTTATGTCTTCTTGATGTATCATGCCCTTTATCAGTCAGTATACAACATCTGTCTTTGTTTATTATTGCCTTTTCCAGACGTACCTGCTTTTCTCCAGATGCCATTTGCTTGGAGAATTATTTTCCTCCTTTGCACTTTGAGTCTCTGATTGTCTTTGCAGCTAATTTGTGTCTCCTGAAGGCTGCCTATAGTTGGGTTTTGTTTTTTATTCATCTGCTCTTCTGTGCCTTTTAATTGGTGAATTCAGTCCATCTACACTTAGGGTGATTATTGATATATGAGGATTTGTTATAGGCACTTAGTCTTTTGTTTTCCGGTAACTCTGTGTCTCCATTGTTCTTTTTCCCTCGTGTTTCTGTCTGTTGTGTTAGTTTGGTGGTACTCAATGATTTTCCCCCCTCCATTTCCTCTCTTTTATGTTAGCATGTATCTCCATTCTAGATTTTCTTTTTTATCAACCATTTGGTTTGTGCAAACAAAGTTCCATGTGTACAATAGATCTTTTTCTTCTGATTGCATCTGTGCAAATTCAGTCCTTTCTCTTCTCTCCTTTAATGTTTTTGTTCTAAAAAATTATCTCTTTATATACTATACATTCATTTCCAAGTCGCAGTAGCTGTTGTCTGCTTTCTTAATTGCTTTCACCTCCTTTAACCTCTACGTTATATTTAAGTGTTTAATATCCTGTTCTCATGAGAGTTGCGATTTCTTGCCTCTGTCTGCCTGTTAGTCATCTTACTCTCAGTTTTCCTCTTTTTGTCTCATTGTTTCTGGTAGAAGAGCACCTTTCAACATTTATTGTAACGCACGTCTTGTGGTGGTGAATTCCCTCAGCTTCTGCATGTCTGGAAGAACCTTTATTTCTCTCTTGTAGCTAATGAATAACTTTTCTGGATTATTCTTGGCTGGTGATTTTTATCTCTCATTAATTTCAGGATTTGATTCTACTCTCTCCTAGCTTGTAAAGTTTCTGCTGAAAACTCCAATGTTAATCTAATAGAGTTTGCTTTCTAGGTTAAGAACGTCTTTGGCTGCCTAGAGAATTCTTTCTCTGTCATTAATTTTTGACAGCTTTAATACAATGTGCTCTAGAGAAGGCCTTTTTGGATCGAGATAATTAGGTGTTCCATTAGCTTCTTGGATTCGAGGACTCAGTCCTTTCCATAGGTTTGGGAGGTTCTTACTGATTATTTGCTTGAATAGGCTCTTTGTTCCCTTCTCCCTCTCTTCTTTTTCTGATATACCCATTATCCTTTTTTTATAAAATAATTTCTTACTTGATATTTTTTAAATTATATCTTATTGATGAAGCTATTACAGGTGTCCCAGTTTTTCCCCTTTTGACCCCTCCACTCAGCACCCCCCACTGCCTCAGCCAACGCCCACACCTTTGTTTGTGCCTATGGGTCATGCGTGTGAATTCTTTCGCTACTCCATTTCCTGTGTGGTACTTTACATCCCGTGGCTGTTCTGAAACTACCTCTTGGTGCTTAATCCCCTCACCCATTATGCTTATATAGTGCTCTTTTTCTAATGGTGTCAGATAGTGCTCATGGAGTTTTTTCTATTTCTTTTTTGCTCTTGATTCTCTCTCTTCTTCCACCTGAATTATTTTTTCTTTGTTATTTTTCATTGTATTTTATCCATTACCATTCAGTCCCCACCTCCCCTCTCCCCCCTCCGCAACCATCACACTGTTGTCTATGTCCATGAGGTTTTTTTCCTTTGTGCAATTATTTCTAGATTTATGTGCTCAACATCACCAATTCTTTCCTCCATCCGGTCTGCTCTATATCCTAAGCTTGCCAGTTCATTCTTTTTTAAAAAGATTTTATTTATTTATTTTTAGAGAGGGAAGGGAGGGGGGGAGAGAGAGAGAGAGAGAGAAAGAGAGAGACATCAATGTGCGGTTGCTGGGGCTCATGGCCTGCAACCCAGGCATGTACCCTGACTGGGAATCGAACCTGTGACACTTTGGTTTGCAACCCGCGCTCAATCTACTGAGCTACGCCAGCCAGGGCCTGCCAGTTCATTCTTTATCTCATTTATTGAGTTTTTCAGCTCCAGAATTTCTGTTTGATTCTTTTTGGTTGGGTTTCTTGTGTTGCTGTTGTTTTCTTTTTGGTGGGGGTGCTGGAGGTAGAACCCAGGACCTCATGCACGGTTTGCTTCTGTTTATAGTTTAATGAGTTAGGTAAAGAACTCCTCTTGTTTGTTGATTTTATTTCTGAGCTCACTGAATTCTCCTCTGAGTTTTCTTGAACCTCACAGAGTTATTTTAGAACTGTGATCTTGAATGCTCTGTCCTTGAACTCACAGTCTTCCATGTCTTCAAGTTTATTTTTCTGGAGATTTAAAAATTTTTCTTTCTGAACTTCATTGTTACTGTGGTTATTTACTGCACTTGATGGAGTATTTCTCTGCCTGGGCATTTGTGTGAGTGAAAAAAAAAAGTTTTTAAATAGTTGACCATTCACTGGTTAGCAGGTTGGTAGGTAGAAGTCTTTCTTGTTCCAGTAGGTGGTGCTGAAGCACAAGCTGTATTTTCCCTTACCTGCACTACTGGGACTCCCAGGATCTCTGTGGGAAGGTTATGGCTTGGCTGTGGAAAATGCCCCATGTGCCCCAAAGAGGTGGGCATCCCCTTTATGACCCTTTTGACTCGGTTTCGTGGCACCACCCCTGTGGTTGGATGTGGCTGACTATGAATCTCGTGGCCTCTGTGTTCCCAGTGACACCTTCCTGTAGCCAGAAGCTCCACGCAGAGCCACAGTGTCTGAGTTTCCAGCTGCTCCTACCAGGCTGCACTGTGATAGGTCGGGTAAGTGGGTTCATGCATCTGTGGCTCTGTTCCTTCTAGTGGCTTTAGTCACAATGAGTACAGAGCACTTTGGCTTAAAAGCTTTTTTCCAGCCCTTTCTCCATCTGCTGAGTGAGGACTCTTCTGCTGGTTGGGCCACAGGGGGATGGGTTGGGCAGGATCTTGTCTCTGTGGAAACCTTTGTCCTGTGATGGTGAGGTGTGGAGCGCTGCCACCCTTTGCCCTACTTCTCTGCCCTTGACCCTGGGCTCAGCCTCAATGTGTGCTGGCCACCCAGGTTCAGTTGCTGTCTCTGCCCTTCTGGTTCTCCCAGTGAGGGCTGCACCTTCACCCTTCACTGCCGCAGCTGCTGTGAGCACCAGGTTGCATCTGCATCTTCTGTCTCTGTCTCCCCGTCCACCCTGATCTATGTCCCCTTGTCACTTTGCAGATTCTAATTTGTTTACTTTCTTTTTTTAAACTTTGCTTTATATATATATTTTTAAAGATTTTATTTATTTATTTTTAGAGAGAGAAGGGAGGGAGAAGGAGAGAGAGAGAGAGAGAGAGAGAGAGAGAGAGAGAGAGAGAGAGAGAGAAACATCAATGTGTGGTTGCTGGGGGCCGTGGCCTGCAACCCAGGCATGTGCCCTGACAGGGAATCGAACCTGCAATGCTTTGGTTCACAGGCCAGTGCTCAGTCCACTCAACCACACCAGCCAGGGCTTCCCTTTTCCCTTTGACACTCTCACATTCAGGTGTCTGAATGCACAGATCACTCAGGTGTGTTTGTGTGGTGAGAAGGGTATCCTTCATTGAATTGTAGCTGTCTACCTTGTTGTAACTTTAAGGGGAGGAACCTAGAGAAAGTGTATTCTGGGGAACCTCCCAGCTACAGAAAGATCTGGAGTACTAGGATGGACTCATGTCTGCCCCGTGTTCTGCTGGGTCATTCTTGGATAAGCATCCTTTCCCTGCAGTGGCCTCAAAGCTCAGTTAGCCTGAATTTTCTGGTATGGAGGCCTGGGTTTGCTACCTCAGGGCTCAGTTGCTTCTACCTCCCACTCTGAGGCTGCGGTAGGTAAAATCCAGCATTTAGGAGCAGTAAAACCCTGGACCAATCAGAAAAGCACTCACCCCTTGGCACTCATTTAAGGGTGGCACACCATTGCTTGGCTCATACCCTCGCTGCATAAATAATTACAAGGGCCAGATAGTTCTTAAAAGATAGCAGGTTGTTAATACTGCATTCTGTGATATTGAAAATAGGTAATAAATGGAAATATAAAATATTAAGAGGCTTCCCAGGAACTCAGATGCTGTAAAAGGAAGGTCACAGATTCTGAGGCATGAAACTACCTTATCAGATGCTTTCACCAACAAGCTACCCGGCCTTCTAAGCCCGATTCACACATTTGCCTCTGCCCAGGTAGTTTCTTTCTTAAGATTTTATTTATTTATTTTTAGAGAGGGAAGGGGGAGAGAGAGAGAGAGAGAGACATCAATGTGCGGTTGCTGGGGGTCATGGCCTGCAACCCAGGCATGTGCCCTGACTGGGAATCGAACCTGCGACACTTTGGTTTGCAGCCCGCGCTCAATCCACTGAGCTATGCCAGCCAGGGCTTGCCCAGATAGTTTTATCATGCATTGTGCTTGCTTGGATCCTTCTCCCCTCTGTCCTTGCAGATTCTAAGAGTTGCTTCTTGGAGAGATTTTCCCAGACCATCACTTTAAAATAAGTTATTCCCATTTAGACAAAGCATTTGTGCTTAACCTCCAAGTTGTCCTGATTACAATTTTTAATCACAGTTTATTGATTTATTCATTGTTTGGGGGAAGGGAATACGTCTGTTTTAATCACCACTCTGTAGTACCTGCCTGCTATATACTGCTCAGCACTTAAAGAATCTCATTGAGTCTTAGTCACATGTGCAGTACATCAGAGGGAGAAACATTTTGTACCTGTATGACGTGATGAATGTGAACTAAACTTACTGTGCTAACCATTTCACAACATATACTTACGCCAAACTGTTATGCTGTACACCTTAACCTTTTATAGTGTTTTGTGTTGATTACATCTCAGTAAAACTGAGCAAGATAAACGGAAATAAATTAAAAGTAAAAAAAAAAGAAAAACATAAGGATTTAAGCAATGCCTTTCAAACCCACTTTGAAGTTCCTTAAATAATTGTGGGGCAAAAGTAGGTTTACGGTTGCGAATACCTGAAGCACAGAGTTTATTTACTCTTGTGTTTTATTGATTAATTACTATATTATTTTCCATACCGACAACTGTGAACCTACTTCTGCCTCACCCTGCATCGAAGGGAGCTGCCTCTTTCTGGGAGTCGACACCTGCTGTAGACCAGCAGGTGGCTGGGCTCGTAGGTCGAGCCCTTGGAAGTTCTCTGACCCGTCACTTCCTCAAGCCCATAATGCCGTTGTCTTGCTGGAGACAGGTTAGGACATCCAGGGTTTTTCTATCCAGGCACCTCTCATTAAATAACTTCAGAAAATGTGAAGAAGTAACACTCAACCGCTCGTTGTTTTTTTGTGGGGTGTGTGTGTGTGTGTGTGTGTGTGTGTGTGTGTACCTCCCTTAAAAGAAGTCCTGGAGCTTCAGTGGGGCTGAGAAAGAAATGTCTAGATGCTGTTTCCTCGCCTAGGAAGCATCCAGAAGATGAGATGAGCACTTAGCCCTGAAGGGCTGGACCAGACTTGAATGTTGTACCGCAGACAAGGAAAGACAGGCTTTCAAATTAGTTTTCCTGGCCTGCCTCCCTGATCTCTGCAGGAGGAAGGGTTTGGAGTGTTGTGGTAGATGCTCATAAATTAATTCCTAGCAAGCAAGTAATGCAATGCTTTGCCCCCAAACTCTGCTGGCAGCCATTTCTGTCCTATGACAGTAAAAAGTAGTTATGTTCTCAAAGGTGAAATTATCCACTGCCCCAGGGAGCATCCCAAGGTCAGGTGTATGGAGCTGAAGCTCCACCACAGGTGAGTGCAATCAGCTGCCCCCCAACACATTTCCCTACCCTTCTGAGCAAAAGGAAGCCAACTCCTCCCTGAAACTGTTGCTTTGTGTTGAAAAACAACCCCCCTCCCACAAGCAACCATTACCCAGTGAAGTGTAAATTACCTGAGGGCAATTCTCTTGTGAACATGTGAGTTTCAAACTTCCTTTGGATTCATTTCTGATCAAAATGAATTCCTTTTAACTTCTGGGCGGAAGTGCAAAGGTTGTATGTGGGGGTGTCCAACCCGTGGCTCACAAGCCACACGCAGTCCAGGATGGCTGTGAATGTGGCCCAACACGAAATCATAAATTAAACCTGTTTTTTTTTTTTGCTCATCAGTTTTTGCTAGTGTTTGTGTATTTAATGCATGGCCCAAGACAACTCTCCCTCCAGTGTGGCCCAGAGACGCCCAGAGGTTGGATGCCCCTGCGCCATCTGTTTCATAACGAGCGGGCAACCACTGCCCCTAAACTAAAACATTTATTTTCTCTTCTTCACCTTTTTTGGCCTTTTTCCATATTGTGATAACTAGCCAAATTGACTCTTGCATTCTAAGAGAAAATGCTGATACTTAGAGTTCAATATAAAAGCGTATTTTAAAATATATAAGCAGGATTTTAGGGAGCTGTATGATTTAGATCAATATTAAGATCGTCTTCTGTAACATACATGGACAAACTAATGTCTGTTAGGAAAAACATATGTGTGTGTGTATATGCATGTTACTGGCGGTATCTTGGCTTAATGAAAATCCACGTTTGGCCTAATTCTTGTGAGCGGCCCTTATGTTAGCAGCGAAGGCAGAGAAAGGATGGCTACAGCCGAGTAGTCTGGAAAACCTAAGGCGAAGGCTGCGCTGTTCAAAGAGAAGACATTCACCGCGCGTGGCTGGGGAGCAAGTGCAATGGGACCAGTCTGGATGAACGGAGGTGTTGCTGTTACTATAAAATTCACCCAGTCTCTCAAACGTTGAGTACGTAAAAAAAAAATACAAGGTATCTCCTTAATTTGTACTGATGGGTTGTTGAAATATTTGAGATATTTGAATTTCATCTGCTTCTTTTTGCCTTTTTGATGTGTCTACTGGGAAATTTGAAATTATGGATGAGGCTTGTATCACATTCCTACTGGAGAGTGTCACTCTCAGGCTAAAATTGGGTTCCTCCCAGCTGACTTCTCATTGGCTCTGTCTTTAGAAGGCTTTCTGTTGCTTCTTCCCACAATGCACCAAGGTGTACTACACGGTTTAAAAGGATTATACCGAGGCACATTATGAGCTGACTCACAGTGGGCTGTTTTAGATCATTCTGAATGGTTGACAACTTACTTAAGAGTCTCAGGATTGTTCCTTTTAGGTATGTCAGACAAACTGAACAATAGCTTGAGGTTTGGCTAGAACTAAATGGTAAAGATTTATTCAAGGGTCTTAGAGTTTGCAAACTGGAAACCGAGCTACTCAAAAGAACCCAAAGTGTTCTGAAAAGGAAAGAAAAATTAAGAGCTCATATAGTAGAAAAAAAGAAGAAAAAAGTGCATTCTTAAGAATAATCAGGCCCTGGCTGGCGTAGCTCAGTGGATTGAGCGCGGGCTGCGAACCAAAGTATTGCAGGTTCGATTCCCAGTCAGGGTACATGCCTGGGTTGCAGGCCATGACCCCCAGCAACCGCACATTGATGTTTCTCTCTCTCTCTCTTTCTCCCTCCCTTCCCTCTCTAAAAATAAATAAATAAAATCTTTAAAAAAGAAAGAATAATCAGCCCTGCCTCCCTTGCCCTAGGATTGGCCCAGGATGGCATTCATCGGGTGTCAGGTGGTCTGGATGCTGGAAGCAAGGTGGGCTGGGTAACAGATGTCAGGTGGTCTGGATATGTGAGTCCTTTGGGGGGGCAATCACAGGGTTATCTGGAGGCCTAGTGTATGTCCAGGTGTTGATGCAGGACATGAAAGTTCAAAAGTTTAAGTTTTCAGGTGACTTAGGACAAGAATAGAATTCTTTCCTCAAGTCTCAACCTTCACAATGTTAACAGTTGTAGCAGCTTAGTTAAAGTGACTCCACTTCATACATCTCTGTCTTCACTCCTTCCTCGGGTAGAGAGGCCACCTTCACTTAGAAAAGAAGGGTATGTCTACAGACTCAACACCAGAACTCTCTAGCTTTGCAAGAGATTTCCTTGTGACATAAGAACAAAATACACATTTTTGTTTCTCCCGCTGTTTCTCGGTTGCAAATAACCCCCAAACCTCCAGGCCAGCGTGTGATGAAAGCCGAGGTGTGCCTGCCTGTCCGGGAGGGAAGTTTGTATTCCGTCTGCGGCAGGGAGGAGCATACGCCATCCAGGACTCTCCACCTTTAACTTTTTTTCTGGTATGGAAACAAATCTGCAGTGCATTCTCTGTTGCTTGGGGAAGTAGTATTTGACTTCGTTTTCTGTTTTGTAAACATTTTATCGCCAAGTGTGACATTGGGGATAAAGTGGAAGACGATGTTAATAATTGAACTTGTTTGTAATATCTGTGTCAGCAGAGCTCTGGCAATTCTCTGCTGGTTATCATAACGTTTCCGGTAGGAACAAGGGCTTTTTACAGTGTTATCAAGAGTGTGGAGGGTTGTGATATTTATACAGATGCATCGTTTGATGGAATATGAATGCGTCAGGGAAACCGTAATTCCTCAGTGAAGATAATTGGTACTATAGATAAAGTATTTAAACTTTATTTGTCCTGTTGGGTTCTGCTTTTAAGTTTCTGACTGAGCTTGGTTAAGTGAGAAATAGAATTTTGAAAGAACCTTTACCTTTCACTCATTCAGTGGACATGCATCTCCCGTGGGCTCTGGTGAGGTGCTTCATGATAAAGCCGGTGTCCTGAATACAGTATTGTTGACATTTTGGGCTGGATCCTTCTTAGGTTGGCGGGGCAGGTGCTGTCAAACGCATTATGTTTAGCAGCAACCCTGGTGCCACTAGCCTCCCCGCTCTCCTTCTGACAACCAGAAATGTCTCCAGACAGTGCCACCACACTTCCCATGGCAAGCAAACTCATTGCTCTGGCTGAGAGGCATTGGTGACAAGGAGGGAGAATCATGGGAGTTCGGGGTGGGGGTGGGGGAAGCATGGAAACGGTAGGTGGGATGGGAAACATGAATGGGTTTGAGAGACACTGGGGAGGAAGAATAGAGAAATCTCTGTGACTAGTGAAACGTGGGGACTCGGGGAGAGGGAGGTGGCAGCCACAAGCCCCGTTCGGGCAACTGCAGTGATTGCGGTGTTTCCACGGGAGGAAAGAACGCAGGAGGAGGTGGTGTGCAAGAGAAGGTGAGTTCACTCTCAGACACGTGGGGTGTGAGGAGGGGGCGGGGCAAACTGGATCCCTGAAATGCAATCTGATTGTTTTGCTGGAGATTCTCAAACAGTCCACCAAGGTTAAGCAGAGAAGTTAAAAGACAAGATTCAAAAACATTTTGGTATTGAGAGATACTGAATTGAGATGGTGGAGGGGAGCTGAGAGAAGAGAAAAAGAAAGGACAAGTAATTCAGACAAACAGGTAAGAGTGAAAAGAGGAAATTGCCTATTCATTTAGTGTTTATTGAGCGCCAATAACCATTACATGGTTTTAATTTCAAAGGAGCTGGAAAATTAACACAGTTCTTGCAACTCAATTTCTTACTCAACCTTTTAGCATAAAACATTTCGAACATACAGAAGAGTTGAAAGAATGTTACAGCAACACCCATAGATCTGTCACCTAAATGATGTAATTAATATTTTACTATAATTGCTTAATTACAAATCCATCCATAATATCTTCCATCCACTGAAGCATCTTATTCATCTGATGCATTTTGGAGTAAGATGCAGAAATCAGTACATGTACTCCAGCTGGGTCCACATATATATATTATGAACTGGCGTTCAACATTTGTCTAAAGTTTGCCAATCCAGTTTTTTAAAATATTATATTCAGAGTCCATATCCAATTCTCTTGGTTGGAAAATGGGTAGCACCACATTTTATTTTATATACAGTTTGTGTGACCTTTTGGGGACGCTAATACTGAAGACTCTGGCCAACAATAATGCTAGGTCAGACCCTTGGACACAGAGGCTGGCCACATTGGCATATTTCCCTTCTCTATCCTGGGACCTCGTATGTTGCTGGGTACAAATCTGGATCTCTAATTATTTGTTAAACGTGTTTTTGCCACATGATGTTCTTTCTTGGTTGAATGGAGTTAAGCTCAAGTCACACCCCAGGCATTTGGGGATGACTAACTGCCAAGGAATGCTTTGCAAACTTTTGCAATTTGCCTCCGAGATGCCCTTACCAGTCCCTCAAAGACTAAACCCTGTGTGGTGTTTGTTATAAACAATTTGGATCTAAATTTGCAGGTTCAAGTATTGCCTTTGCTGTTCCGTGACACTTGGGAGTTTCACATAATCCTTTGCATGTAATAGAGCTTTGTCAGCCGTGACCTGGGACACAGATGTCATCTATTGTTTCGCTCTCAAAGGATGTGAACAAATTCAGCGGTCTTCTCTCTGCTTTCCTCCTTCCTTGCCTCCCTTTTTCCTTCTCTTCTTTTGTCTCTGGAACTTGTAGAGTGTGTCACAGAAGAAAACAGCAAGGAAACAAATAGTGCAGAATCCAAGATGTCCTGTGAAAGACAGAGCAAAAATCAAGATTCACTCCGTGCTGTCTCGGTACAGAAAGCAGCAGAAAATGCTGACAGCCTCAGACGGAGTGTGCCCTTGGAGGAGCCTGGATTCGAGAAGAGAGCAGTCTTGTGAAAGACGTGAAACAAAGGCTTTTCAAGCAGTCCGGAATTGCTCAGAGACTGGAGTATACCCTGGCAAAGTTATTGAACTCGATTTCTCGGAACTCTTCACCCAGAGGGGTCACCTGAGGACAACTGGCCACCTGCCCTTAGGTTATCTACCTTAAAGAAAGTGCTTAGAAAAAAGGCTAGTAATTAATTATCGCTACACATGCTTTAACAGGACTTATAGGACCATTAAATTTTTTTTTGATAAAAATAGTTACGGGGGGAGGTTTGAAATATTGATCCACAAATATGCAAAGAAACATTTGTTTGCTGTGTGTAAATTGCTCCTGTGGGCTTACTTTAAACACGCTAACATGCTGGATAGTTATTCCATAATTTCAAGTGGTTAACAATGAAGTTCTTTTTGTAACATATTTTTTAAAATTATTTTATTGTTGTTCAATTGCAGTTCTCTGCATTTTCCTCCCACCACGCCCCCCCCCACCCCAGCCAAACACACCTCCCTCCCTTGCTTCCACCCTCCCCCTTGGTTTTGTCCCTGTGTCCTTTATAGTGGTTCCTGAAAACCCTTCCCCCCACTGTCCCCTCCCACCTCTCCTCTGGTTACTGTCAGATTGTTCCTAATTCCAGTGTCTCTGGTTATATTTTGCTTGCTGTTTTCTTTTGTGGATTAAATTCTAACTTCCATCCTTGGAACACAGTTGTATAATGTGACTTTAATCTTATTTTAATTTACTGCCCACAACTTAAAAAGAAAATACCGATGATGTTTAAAAATGCTTCTTAAATATAGGTAACTAAATTTCCCAAGTAGTGAAAATAGCAACAAGATTTACAGTGAGGGAAAGTTTAATATTAATACGGAAGCCAGAATGTTAACAAACTTCATCACAGTGAACTGTTGCTAGCTTCTGAAAAGCAGCGAGGACAAAGTTTGCCTTCAGGGCTCTGCTTGGGAAAGCGGTGATTTATCGCCTGACATCTGATTTCATGTGTGTGTGCCAACGGCACCGCCTTTCTCCTTCCTTTTTATAGGGGGGGACAATAGGGACATGTTTAATATTGATGAGTTTGACCTCCTGGGAATTATAGTATATGCACCCTTTTAAAATACAAAGTCTGTCTTATTTATATGGTAAACACAGAATTTTGGAGCTTAGCATTTTAATCAACTCTAATCTCCCAGTATGTTGTGGTTCCTCCGCCTCGCCATTCTGTTAAAAAAAGAAGTTAAAGTGAATTGCAAGCTAATATTCTCCTGCGGAGTGCAAGGTGTACGTGGAATATGGAAGTATTTCTGTGTGTCGTAACCCTTCCTAAACCATATGCTCAAGTGCGTAAGTGTTAAGGAAAATGAATTATTAAAGAAGAGTTCATTCATCCCACAAATAATTATTGACAACCACGCTTCGGAAAGCAGGTGTGTGGGTGGGTGGGTGTGTACATGTATGTGGCTTAGCACCTCTAAACTGAGATTGGGCTTCAGTGTTTTTCCTTGTTTCAACTTTCCCTTTCTGCTTAACTTTTCTCGCGGCCTGTCCCAGAGCTTTGAAGTGCTGTGTGCACCTTCCAGCTCACGAGCTCTCGGGGCGGATGCCCGGCACGCAACCCGCCCCGGAGATCCCACTCGCGGAGACCGAGGAAACGCTTTTCGCGCCCGGCCGGGGCGAGGAGCCCGGCGTGGGCAGGGGCCCGGCGGGCGGCGGCGGCGGCGGCGGCGGGCGGGGAGCCAGGCCCCGGCTGCGTCCCGCGCGGCCATTGGCTGGCGCCGCGCGCTGCACTGAGCATGTTCGCGCCTCGCGGGTCCCGGGCTGCAGTCGCCGACGCAGCCGCCGCGCATTGTGCAAGCGGCTGCAGAGGAGAGCGCGGCCGGCGGGGCTCGCGTTGGCCTCCCTTCCCAGCGGCTCGCCCGGCAGCCTGACTGGCCTGGGAGACTCCCCGCGCCCGGGCCGGGGGCCCCGGAGGGCCGCGATGGCCTGAGTGCCCGCGGCGCGGCGGCGCGGCGGCCGGTGTGCGACATGGGGAACCAGGATGGGAAGCTCAAGAGGAGCGCAGGTGATGCCTCCCACGAAGGCGGCGGCGGCGCGGAGGATGCGGTTGGGCCCAGGGATGTGGAGGCCACAAAGAAGGGGAGCGGGAGCAAGAAGGCGCCGGGCCGGCACGGCAAGGGGGGCGGCGGCGGCGGCGGCGGCGGCGGCGGGGAGCCCGGCAAGAAGAAGAGCAAGTCGGAGTCCAGAGCCTCGGTGTTCTCCAACCTCAGGATCAGGAAGAACCTGTCCAAGGGAAAAGGCGCCGGCGGCTCCCGCGAGAATGTGCTGGACTCCCAGGCCCTGCAGACCGGGGAGCTGGACAGCGCTCCCTCCCTGATCACCAAGACCCCGGACCTCAGCCTGTCCGCGGACGAAACCGGCCTGTCGGATACGGAGGGTGCCGACCCTTTTGAGGTGACCCGTCCGGGTGGCCCTAAGCCGGCGGAGGCTGGGGCTGGGGGCCAGGCTGTGGCCGAGGATTTGGAAACTGCGGCAGGGGCGCAGGATGGACAAAGGACCAGTTCCGGCTCGGACACGGACATCTACAGCTTCCACTCGGCTACGGAGCAAGAGGATTTGCTCTCAGACATCCAGCAGGCGATCCGCCTGCAGCACCTCCACGGCGCCCAGGAGCCAGCGGTGTCCCCCGTCGCCACCTCCCCACAGCCCGGGGCTTTCCTGGGCCTGGACCGATTCCTGCTGGGGACGAGCGGCGTGGCTGGGGAGGCCCCGGGCAGTCCGGACACGGAGCCGCCGCTGTCAGCGCTCTCTGACCTGCCCGAGAGCCCGGTCGCTGAGCCCCCGGTGCCCGAGCCCCCGCCGCCCCCCAGCGGCCGCCGAGCCGCGGAGGCGCCCGTCCTGCCGGTGGCTCAGCCCACGGCCGTGGACTCCGCACCCTCGTCCACCGTCTTCCAGTTTCCCGAAGCCGGGCCCGGAGCGGGCGCGGCCAGAGCCCCTGTGCAGGGGGCTGGGGACACGGATGAGGAAGGCGAGGAGGATGCTTTTGAGGATGCTCCCCGAGGCTCCCCGGGGGAGGAGTGGGGCCTGGCGGTGGAAAAGGCCTCGCAGGGGCTGGGGGGAGAGCCGGAGGAGGGGGCGCGAGGGCCCTGCGCGCCCGCGGCCGCCTCGCTGCCCGGCAGCCCGGCGCCCAGCCCGCGCTGCTCCAAGCCCTACCCGCTCATCACCCCCTGCTACATCAAGACCACCACCCGGCAGCTCAGCTCGCCCAATCACTCCCCGTCGCAGTCCCCCGACCAGAGCCCCAGGATCAAGAGGCGGCTGGAGCCCTCCGTGAGCCGGGGACCCAGAGCTGCCCTCGCCTCCGCGGCCGCCCCGGCCAAGAAGCACCGGGCCGACGGCAGCCTCGCGGGCGGCCTCAGCCGCTCTGCCGACTGGACGGAGGAGCTGGACGCTGACGCGCCGCGGGAGGGAGGCTCGGCACACCTGCTGGAGCGCGGGGCGGCCGCCGACGGCGGGACGCCCCCGGCGACGGCGGCCAAGGCGTCGGGGGCGCAGGCGGCCGCGGACGGCTTCCAGAACGTGTTCACGGGTGAGCTCGCCCCGCCGCCGGGTCGCAGGTCGCAGGTCGCCTGCCGGTTAGGCCCTCCCCCTGCCACCCACCCTCTCGGGCTCGGAAAAGCCTTGACCTGCTCCTGGCCCGTCCCTTCTTCCTAAGGATTCACTCCACGTCCGGCTCACCCACTTGGTGAAATCTTTGTTCCTTGCGTGTCAAAGGGACCAAGTCAGTCGCGTCTGTCCCAAGTCATCTCACGAAAGGGCTGCTCTGTCCATTCCTCCAAAGTATCTGTTGTTCTCTGTCCATTTCAGCCAGACAGACAAACTTTTTTCCCATCGTTAGCTGACCCATCGTTCTCTTTCCTTCCTCGTCCCCACCCACGGCATTACAAACAAACAAACAAGCAAACAAACAAACAAAATTGCTCACGGTCCATTGAAGGGTCATTGTGGAGAAATAAGCCAGGTGTTCTCACTGCTGTGATAGGTTTTCGTATCTGTGCGTAATAGTTTCTATCTCGCTGCAGTCTTAACTAGCAGACTGCTTAGTGAAGTTCCTCCTGCTTTGTGATGCCATCCAATCGAATGCATACTATTAGGAAATTAATGAATCATGCAAGAGAAATATTAGGGGGAATTTTCATTTCCCTAATATTCTGGTTCCAGGGTCCTCCAAACAGGGTGTAGGGCGGAGCTAGTGAAGGTGGGAAGGCCCAAAGCACACCGTTCTCCAGCGGGTACCTCCCCTTTGAGTCTGCTGTAGACTTTTTAGGCTCCAGAAAGCCCAACTACCGGGTTAGTTTGCTGTGGGAAATGCCTGGTAGCACCATGAGGGTATCCTTTCTTCCAGGCTTGTACACACCAAGGACTTAGATTAAGGGCCCGCTGAAGGGGTGTCAGTTGGCTTCATGCTTCCTACCTCCTCTTACTTATTAAATGAAATAGTGAGTGTAGGAATTCAAAGAGCAGGAAAATAAGGAAAACCTGTGCAAGTACTGATAGGTTTGGGGTGGATATTTCAATCATTTAACTTTTCGAAGTGTAATTGGAAAAGCTGAAGTCATATGTTGTATTGCTTTAATAAATAGGTTATAAAATATTGCTTAGACGGCATTTCTCAATGAGTGTGGCCACTTCTTAGCTCGCTAAATGGTGTTAATATTTTGGAATTTTATTGATTGGCCACATTTTTATTTTAATGTATGGGCTACCTTTTATTTTACGTTTTTTGATTCTTATACTTAAGTGTAATATTTTATATGCTTTATCCCTCCCTCTCCTTTTTACTTCTTTTCGTTTCTTCTTTTTATTGTGTAGGTTAAACTAAAAGAAATATTTCTAGTCTAATCCCTATTAGGTAAATTGTAAACAAACAAAACCTCCCCAAAGACCATTTCTGAAGGAAGATTGGAAATTTCTGGAGGTGATTCTTGTGAATTTAATGTTGGTGAGAAATCATGTATTTTCTCTGTATTTAGGTAACATTCTTTTCTTTTATTTTTTAGTGTTCCAAGTCCTTTATCTTTTTTCATATTTTTTATTGTTGTTTGAGTATAGTTGTGTCCATTTTCCCCCCACCATTCCCTCCCACCCCAGCCATCCCCACTTCCCGCCCTTGATCCTACCCCCTTTGGTTTGTCCATGTGTCCTTTATACATGTTCCTGAAAACCCTTCCCCTCTTTACCCCCAGTATCCCCTCCCACCTCCCCATATTATTTTTCTAAAAATGAGAATGTCACCATAATTAAGACTATCATTCATTAATATTAACTGTTGCTCTTTCTAAGAACATCAGATTTTGTAAATATAGTCATTTCATTCATTTAACAAATATATATGTATGTGTACGCACACACGGCAGCCATCTGTACCAGGCTTTACACACACACACACACACACACACACACACACACACAATGGTTCTACCTTCCCAAGGCTCACATAGGCGCACTTAGGGATGGATATGCAGTACCATCCATGCTCTGGGAATGTCAAGGATGCAGTGACATATCCCCTTGGCAGGCGCTAAGGGAAGGGGACTTCCTGGAAAGATTGGTCGGAGTCCTGGAGGTAATAGGACACCAAATAGGTAGAAGTTTTGCTTCCCTAAAGGATAAAAAGTATACTCTTAGAACTTGCACTTTATGCTAAGTACTTCCAAATTTGCCATCCGGGACTCTGTTAAAGGAATCTGCTCAGGAAGTACCTGGGTTTTGTTGACCTCTCTCCAGGCAGAACGTCTGACTATTGTGCAGTTAATTGTTTTAATATAGACATCACCTACTTCGTATTTGATGGATGGAGATACTTGGTCATGACCAGTACGTACTTACCTAGCAGCTTCCATATCTTTTTATCACTCATTCACTTTCTTTCCAAGAAAGAAAAAAACCCCCACAACAAAGAATCAGTAGGTTTCACCTAATCTTGTAACTGGTGGGGGTACGGGGGTAGAGAAAGAAATGCAGTAACTTCCTTAAGGTCAGACTGTGATTCATTCCGAGCCAGAGCCGGAAATAGAAGCTGCCTTGACTGGTTCCTGTCTGGATGTCCTTTCCTTGCTTATGACTCATTTTTGGATGTTCACCACCCTAAGACACCATAGGCATAACATTTTTTTAAAATATGATAGAATTGAAGGCCCTCACTTCTGAGATTTTTCTAGTGGCTGTTTTTAAGTTTTTTTCACAGCTGACCACGTGGCCGTACCTGGGCAGGATAAGAGTCCATGGCTGGTGAGAGTGAGCCACACTTTCTCCAGGCAGCCCGCTTGGAAGCTGTTCTTGTGGTGGTAGAATGATCCAGATTGACCTGGGCCCCTGATTCTCAGCTGTTGTCTGTTTTCTTGTCATCTGTCATCGCATTTGGTTCTTCGCCATCCTTGAGGATTTTATGGGCGTCTTGGAAATTACCAGAGGCCCAGGGAGCACCAGCCTTGTCCGCAGGGAAATTGTTTTTTGGCCTTCATTTTGCCTGTCTCTCAGTCAATTACTTGCCAGCTGCCTTTGAAGCAGGTGATCATTAGCACTCTACATTTCCATAAACATCTTTTATTTTTAAACCATAAAATGAGGGTTGTCAGCTCCGCAGGAAGGAACAGATGTTTTTTGCTTTTCACTGACTTGCAAACGTAGGGAGAAAATTCAAGGGAAAGCGATCTCTGTGGCATGTTTGTATTTGTTTGGTATGTATGTTTGGTACATAAAAAACATTTAGCAATGATGGAGACCAAAACTTTCCCTTTTTTTAGCTGTTAGAGAACCGATGACATCTTAGGCCACTGCATTGAAATATTTCACGGTTAATTTGAAATACATCTTTTTCTGTGTGGGGGAGAAAAAAAATTGCTTGTGAAGTTTGAGAGGCTCCTTTGCACACAAAGTCTAACAGAAGCTTGGGAAGAGAATTTTGCAGTTCATGAACGTTTAGACATGGAAGTTATTAACTTTTGTAATGCTAAGTCACTTTTGATAGCAATTCAACGTCAATTAGGTGCTTATCTGTCTTTTTTTTAAAAAAATCATGGAATAACACTTTGGTCTATTTTAAAGGGATTTGTGTCATCTTCAGGCTCACCCTTGCCACATCCCGGGAAACGACCTGTGACACCCTAACAGGTGTGGGAGTGTGTCCCGCTGGCTCCAGTGGCTCGTTTCAGAGTTTCTGTATCGGTGTAGTTTGTGCAAATCCTTCCTTACAGTCAGCTGCATGTTCCTAGAGCTATCTTTAGCTTCCTCTCCCTCCACTCCATCACGTCTAATTTGATTTTTCTGATCAATTTGTCAGTGGTTTCTAAATCCAGTAATTATGATATTAAGCTATATTCACTACACTTCTCTTAAATGCTGGGCTCTGTGTTGCTGCATTATATAATTATCTCTAATCATTACCCCAGTCTTGAAGTAGAGCTTTTTATCCTTTTTCCTTTTCCCTTTGAGCAAACTGAGGGTCAGGCAAGTGAAGTAACTTGTCTGGGGGCATGAAGCTACTAAATGGCCCATTTAGGAAACGCATGCAGAAAACCATAGTGGCTGTTAATTAATGCGTATAAAATAAAAGCACAGCCTCATCGCGTTTTGGATGACTAGCTGGTTAATAAAGGGCCTGGGCTTTAGAATTTGGATTGCGCGATTCCCATGTTGGTTTTTCTAAAGGTTATCTTGAGTTTTGTATGAATAAGATTTATATGAATAAGATTCATATAGCTTATTAATTATTAAGCTGAATTTTTAAAGGCCAGAAGAGGGCTTATTTCCAGCAGTGGCACTGGACAGACTGCAGATGTCCACTTAATGTCCAATAAATGAATGAAGATCAGAACTCATCGTGATACGCGTGCAACGCACCTGTCCTACTGTAATGGGAACGCAGAAGGAAGGCTGCTGTTTCCCCTATGTCTCGCCTTACTGGGTTCCGTATATCAAAACAGAATTTAACAACATAGGCTGGGCCCAGAATCACTGGCCTTAAATCGTTTCAGTTTGGTCTGAACCATCCTTTCTCATTTTTTGTTTTGACTGTGGTTTGGATTGAAGTCAAGTACCCCAGTAGCTTCGGTGATGGGTTTTAATTACTGCTTTATGAGCAGAGGACTGGCCTAGTTTTAAGTGCATTTAGGCAGTTGGATATAAGCCACGTGTATTTGAAATTGAGCAGGAGCTTTCTGAGCTGCGTCTCCTTCTGATTCTATTAAAAAGGTGCTGAACATACACAGTTGGGTGAGGGTAGCGCTAGCAGTTAGAATTTAACTACTATTATTCTAAGCAAATTTGCACCCTAGGTTTGCTGTTTAGTTAAGTGACTAGCAAGTAATTTTTTCTCACTGTATGAGAAATTTCACGTTACTAATGTTGAGATTAACTGAAATTCTGTCTATAAAGTGTCTACAACTCTGCCTGGTACATACGTACTCTTTGCTTTCATGTCCCAGTTCATTGTTTTAATAAACTTCATTGTTCAGCATGGTCAGAACCAAATTATTAAAACAAAATAAAACAACTATGATATTGTATACACATATTTGGCAGGCTATAATTAAATAGTAGTTGAGAATTAATATTTCTAGTCACTAGGTTTTTTTGCAGATTACTTTATACATCATGTTTTCTTTTTTTTTCCATTTTCTATGATTGTCAGCCTGTTGGCCACTTTATCAGAAATTTTGGTTTACTTTCAGGTTTGAATAAGACAAGCATCTGGTGGGGGTGTGGCTATGTGATGGGGGCGGGGCTGGGGGTGGGGAAGAAGAGGCCAGAGCGCACAGCCTCAGCATTGTGTTCCGCTCAGCATCTGGCTACAAACATCTGACTTTGCAGCCTTAACCTCCCACAGTTTCCTTCGTGAACCTTCTACGTCAGTCAAGTTAATCTGCTGACTGTTCTCTGAACATGCATTTCAGTGTTCTGACTCTGTGCCTTTGTCTCGCAGTTTTTGCCCTCTTGGAATGCCCTGCTTGCCTCTGTTGATTTAGCACCTGAAAAGGGCTGGTTAAATTGACATTTCTTCTTCTGTATCTTTTCCAGCTGGACCTCACTGGCCGTCACCTCCATGCCTCTGCACCTGCTGTCTGTATCACCTTTTACGTACCTCTTGGGTTTAGGGATTCTTTTGGTCTTCTCTCTCACCTCCTTGGCTTGTCCTGGCTTCTTGCCTGCTTGCTTGCTTCTGTTCATTCACCATCCTCTTTTCTATCAACTGGTCCATAAATATCTCCTCTGTGCCTGCTGTGTGCCAGCCACTATGATGGGCACTGAGCTTCCTGAGGTCTCTGGAAATACTTGTGCTCTATTTTTTTAAACAGTCAAGTTGGGTCTCTCGGCTTTCTGCTAGTAACTAAAACTGATTGAATTTAAACTAGAAAATTACTAGGTTGGGTGGTTGAAATGAACTATTTTCATGGAGGTGGGATTGAATCACTGGTGAAAGTTCAGTGCTACTTTGATGGAACTTCTGTTAAGAGAACATCTATTCCTGTTGTCGTCAGTCGATCTTAAAATAGCAACAATAATGTAGTAACTTTGAGGGTTTTTTTTTAAAGATGGTTCATCTTTTTAAAAAATTTTATTTATTTAATTTTAGAGAGGGAAGGGAGGGAGAAAGAGAGAGAATGAGAAACATCAATGTGCGGTTGCTGGGGGCCGTGGCCTGCAACCCAGGCATATGCCCTGACTGGGAATCGAACCTGCGATGCTTTGGTTCGCAGCCCACGCTCAATCCACTGAGCTACGCCAGCCAGGGCTAAACTTTGAGTTTTCAAATGTAAATGTTATTGGTAATGAAAAAGAGGTAGAGGAAATAGAAAAACTTCTATTACTCTGCTCACCCTGCTTTTGCATTACAGGTAATAACCTGATGTTAATGAAATTGGGCACTAAGGGAACACTAGCAAGGCACAAATAAGTACTGCCTTGTGACTTGGTAGTTACGGGATATAATTTTAGTAACTCAAAACTTTCTAAGGATTTTTATCTTAATATAAGTACACGGAAACTATGACTTCTAATCGATTTGAAATGGTCATAAAGCAAGCTATTATAACATCAAATTGTGAGAGCAAATAGTCACAGTTACTGGGTGAGAGAAGAGGATGCTAACCACGCCAGAGTGTTGCCGCCCTTTGAGGTCTGCTCCACTGTGGGCGAGGCAGAGGGAAACATTTACGCCGTCCGCCTTTCCAAGGATGTAGGTGGATGTGTTGAGTGCCTAGGAAAATGACTGCTATTCTCCTGTGACCTGGTCGGTCTCCATTATACCCTGGACTCCCTGAAAACTTTATTATTTGTTGCACCAGAGATGCCATGGACTGAAAATGGTCCTTTTATTTGCAGGGGTAATGGATAATTTTTTGAGAAAAGCAAGCCTTTATTGTGTTTTAAAATCATGCCTAAAGATGCTTGAGCATTACTCAGTGAGCTCTCTTTTTATACTCTAAGAAGGGTTCTTTGTTCTTCTGTTCAGTGATATAGTGGACATGTATGGAAAACTATTCTCCGTCATTTAAATTGTTGCTTTACATAAATACATGGGGAAAACTGCCCTTGTCAGTAAATTAGCAGCAGCACTATGGCAATAGACACGTTGAGAAGTCTTTCCATCTGCTTGCCTTTTAAAGTATGTTGTTGATGCTGGCCGAGGCCATTGTTTCTTTGCTGGGCGCCCCTGAGTCACATATGAAGGGTTCATCTTGTTTGGGACACCATATCTGAGTCTCTGTCAACCTGGCTGATGCCATTAGCCCCGATCTGATGATTTCCTGAGACCCCACCCCACCCAACTTGATGGCCCACCCAAGCTGCTTCCAGTGGCTTTTCCGTACAGACGGCCTGTTTTGGCTCATGCTTCAGACTTTCCTGAACTCTCTCAAAGGTTCACAAACTGAAAACAAGCAGCATCTGGCCTCGGCATCCCCGGTACTTCTTGCTAACCTGGCATCAGCAGCATCTGGCCTCAGTTCACAGCTTAGCCTCTTCCAGGCACCTCTAAGCCCATCACAGATCACTTAGTAGCTCATACCAGGTGGCCCTGGGCAGAGCACAGGCAGCAGCTGACTGGGGCCTACAGTAGAGCCCCTCCCAAGAGACTCCAGAACCAACATATCCAGTGGCCAGCTGCAGACCGCACTAGAACAGCACCCACCATCTCCACAAATAGCACATGCAAGGGGCGGATTCTGCAGGCAACAGAGCCCAGCCAAAGCAAATCCTGTTACATACAGTCAGCCCTTGCACAACAGCTCCTTCACTGTAGTCATGGCCAGTCCTCACAGCCAGTCAGCTTGAGTGTCAACCCCACCCTCTGATGTGCCAGCAGCAATTAAGGCTTGACTACAATAGGAGGGCACACACCTGGATCTCCTATGCCCCATAGGCCACATATTATATAAGGCTACTCTGCCAAGACTGGAAGACATAGCAGCTATATCTAGTTCCAATGGGGGGGCTACCAAAGTGAGGAGAAAAAGAAACATGTCCCAAATGAAAGCATGGAATGAAACTCCAGAAAAAGGACTACACAGAGTAGAGGCAAACAATCTACCAGATGCAGAGTTCAAAACACTCATTCCAAGCATGCTCAGTGCACTCAGTGAGGACTTCAACAAAAAGAAAGGGAACGTGAGAATGGAGATGGAATGACATCAGAAAGAACAAGTCAGAAATGAAGAATACCATAACTGAAATGAAAAGTATGTCTAAGAGGGAATCAAGAGCAGGTTAGATGAAAAAGAGGATGGAATCCACTTTGGATTCCAGTGGATTTGGAAGACAAGGTAGCAGCAAACACTCAGAACAGCAAAAAGAAAAAAAGAGTCCAAAAAATGAGGATATTTTAAGGGGCCTCTGAAACTACATCAAGCATGCCAATATTTGCATCCTAGGGGCCCCAGAATGAGAAGAAAGGTGAAGGAATTATGACAGAAAACTTTCTTAACTTGGCAATGGAAATATACAAATTCAGAAAGCAGAAAGAGCCCCAAACAAGATGAACCCTCAAACAAGATGAACCCCCAAAAGGCCCACACCAAGACACATAGTAATTAAAGTGCCAAAAGTTAAAGACAGAAAGAGAATCTTAAAATTAGCAAGAGAAAAACAACTAGTTACCTAAGGGGAGCTCCCATAAGACTGTCCATTGATATCTCAGCAGACACTTCGCAGGCCAGACGGGATTGGCACAAAATATTCAAAGAAATGAAAAGAAAGGACCTACAACCAAGAGTGCTCAGCAAAGCTACTCTTTAGAATTGAGGGGCAGGTAAAGATCTTCTCAGAGAAGACCAAGTTAAAGGAGTTCATCCCCATCAAAGCAGCATTATAAGACATATTCAAAGGACTTATTGAAGAAGAAGAAGAAAAGGTAAAAATATAAATAATAAAATGACAACAACTACATATATAGGAACAATTACTTTCAATGTAAATGCATTCAGTGCTCCAATCAAAGCACGCAGCGGGGCTGGATGGGAAAGAACACAAGACCCTCTCACGTGCTGCCTACAAGAGACTCACTTCGGGGTGAAGAACACGCACAGACTGAAAGTAAGGGGATGTGAAGAGTTACTTCATGAAAATAGAAATAAAGAAACTACGGGGTAGCAATACTTACACCAGACAAAATAGGCTTTAAAACAAAAGCTATAGTAAGAGACAAAGAAGGGCCCAGCAATTCCACTTCTGAGTATTTCACTGAAGAACCTGAAACACTATATTGATAAGACATATACATCTGTATGTTCATTGCAGCATTATTAACATAGTCAAGATATGGAAGCAACCTAAATGTCCACCAGTGGATTAGTGGCAAAGAAGATGTGGTGCATGCAAGGGGGGGCAAAACCCCAGAATTATCTTCTGGAGGGGGAGCCCTTGTAGTACGGCCTTCTCCTGCTAGATGAGTGTTCTAGGACTCCATCTGTATCAGTGCACCAGCTGGAGTTGTTGTGAGAGGTGGCATTTGGCTCCAGTGAATGTTTTTTCGAAGACTCTTCTAACTCGTTTGCCCACTTTATGCTGGGTGATTTACGAGTGCACCTGTCCACATCATGCTGAGTGTTCAGCAGTTTTTAACCCCAACCAGCATGACCCCTGTGTCCATCCTCCCTATTCACCTGATCTTACCTGGAGTGACTTTTTTTGTTTCTCCCAGATGAAAAATGTTTCGTCAGAGGGAAACGTTTTGCCAATGGAAGAGGTGAAACAAAAAATGGCAGATGCACTAAAAGGCATCAAAATTGACGCGTTCAAAAACTGTTTTGAACAGTGGAAAAAATATCTCGATAGGTGTATTGCATCAAGTGGAGGGTACTTTGAAGGTGACTGAAGTTTAAACATATGAGAATAAATACGGTTTTTTATCATTGAACTCCAGGGTTTTTTTTTTTCATTTCTGTCTTGTATATGGGATATTACTCAGCTATGAACAAATGAAATCTCGCCATCTGTAACAACATGGATGGACCTACAGGGTATTATCCTATGTGAAATAAGTCAGACAGAGAAAGACATCATATTTGGAATCTCAAAAACAAAACAACAAACTCACGGATACAGAGAACAGTTTGAGGGTTTCCAGATGGGAGGGCTGGGTGAAAAAGGTAAAGGATTGAGAAGCACAAAGATGGTAGTTACAAAATAGTCACGGGGATGGGAACTGTAGTATAGGGAATATAGTCAGTAATATTATAATAACTATCTACGGTTTCAGCTGGGCACTAGGTTTATCATGGTGATCAGTTCTTAAGTTATATAAACGCCTAATTACTATGTTGTATGCCTGAAACTAATATAATATTGCGTGTCAATTCTAATTGAAAAAATTTAAAAACATAAAGTATCTCATTGATTTTTTTGGAAGACAGGGCCATACTCTCTTGCTTCTTCTTAGTTTCTAGTTTCCCAGGTTGCAAAGTGAATGCAGTCTCGCTGGGAAGCTGGTTCCTCCAAGTCTCATCCAACCCTGCAGTTTTCCAGAAGCAATGCTTCCAGTAACTACCCTTTCTCCTAATAGTGATATCCCGCATATTTAGATCTTCTCTTTGCTATTATAGCTGGAGAAAACCCCAATGCTGGAGGACCCATTTGTACCATGGGTGAAGATGCTTTTCGTATCTGTAATGATAAGAAAGCAGTGACGTTTTGACCTGGAGAGTCTGATGAACGGTTCATAAATGCCAAAGGGGATCTGTGTTGGTTGGACTGCCCTAATCTGATGTGAACTCAGTTCTTTGTGTTTTTTAACATTAAGGTAGTAACTGTGTGTGGTGAGTGGGTCATTGAACCTCAGTACGTGAGTTCATCAGCCTGCGTGCACTGGCCAAAAGAAATGCACAAGAAGGGGTTTGCAGTGGAGAAAGAAGTTTGTTATTTGAGAACTTGCCAGTGCAGAGAACATTTGAGCCCGTGTTCTGAAAGCCCTGACTCCCCATTGGCATGTAGGTAACAGCCTTTATAGGGCAAAATCACATGACATGGTGGGGTGGGGGTTGGGCCCACGTTAGGAGCTGACTTATTGGAGGCGAGGTAAGAGTAATACATTATTGCTCAGGTCTTGAGGACAGTTCAGAAGTCTCTTCTGTAGAGTCCCTCTGTCCAGTCTCATGGGGAAGTAGCCAGGGGGCTGGTGCACCTTAGGGCTCAGCGGCTGAAACATAACTTAGGTTCAGGTGTTATGTTTATCTTGCCAGAGGTCCGACCCAGTGACCACTGTTGACCACTAGGTCTGGGCTGTTGTCTTTTGCCGCCTCCAGGGTTAATGATTATCAAGGAGAAAGGCTAAGGCTCTGGTATGGAGAGAGAGAGAAACAGAGCGATTTCCAAAGCTGGAGTCAGAAATCAAATCAAAATCAAGAAGACTCTTGGTTTCAAGTTGGCCTGTTTCATGGTAATATGCTAGGGCCCAGCAGAAGTAAGGTAGGCGTTGTTGGAGCTTGAGCGTTGTTGGTAGGGTAATGGTGTGTGTGTAATAACAGTTTTAATTTGAACATTTCACCTCAAAGGTCATATGGTGTGCTTCCGTGTGATATTGTTATGTTATAGAATTACATGCTTATGATTTTACAATATGAGATTTTGTAATAAAAAGGGGCGTTATTTGTGCTGGACCCTGTATGGAGGGGAAAAGTGGTGTCGTACAGTGTGTGACCCAAGGGTTTAGTGTGTATGAGGTGTTTCTAACAATGACAACAAATACGTTGAGCAAATCCTTCTACATTTATTATCTACGATGTAAGTCGGCTGTTCTTGGATGGATTATACTTTGCATTTTCCCTTTTAGTTTAAACTGCTCGACTGAAGTAGTACGTTTAATTATCTTTTTTCCCAGTAAACTTTAGCATTTTGGTTTTTGTTATGTTTTCAATTTTTCCTATTATAAATGCTTACTCAAACAATTTGTATGAGTTTATGATATTCCATTTAGAAGTTTTCACCAATATTAAATATTTCTTAGATGCTAGGTTAAAAGGTTGTAAGAGCCTGGTAGGTTTTTTCCCTTTTAAAAAAAGTTTTCTTGGCTTTAAACAAGTAAAGCTTCTTTAGGCTCATTAAGGAGCAAATGGACTATAATAGAACTATTTTTGGATCCCAAATAAATGCATTCGAATGCTCTGTGGAGAGTTTTGTAAGCAATGAGTCTCTTCCTTCTTTACACACAAGTTTTATCTTTTAAAAGAGTAATAAAAGCAATGGAGACAGGCTTTTGTGCCTCATTTTAACCTATATGCTTGTAGATAATTGCCCCCTTCCTCATCCTCCCTCTTCCTGGTTTTTAAAGCTGTAGACAAAGCTCTGCCTCTTTGGGGCAGTGAGGTTCAGCACAGGGATTCTCCATGGGAGGTACTGCATTTGCAACCACCCAAGATGTTGTGCAACCCATTCTCTGTCACTGTCCTTGCAGAGCTCTTCAGTGGCTTTGAGGGCATAAAATGTTTGGATAGTGCCCTGGCATTTTATTTCAGGCTATGCGGTTTGATCTGTCCCTATTTTGGTCTTCAAAAAATCCGAAAGTGTGTCGACTCTGTTGGATCCGGTATATAGGCCTGAGTAAGAACTGTGAAGATTTAGGTGGAGAGACATCTGGGCTGAAAATGTGCTATAAGTGACAAGTGATTCTGGGACGCCTTTCAGGTCTGACTTGGATCATTTCTCTAAGGAGCCTCATTTGAGTCTAAATTGACAGATCATTTTTATTCCCATATGCTTTGGGATAATAGAAGCTAGGGAATGTGGCATTAAGTTTAACTTTAGGCCAAACCAAGGCTGAGTCACCAATTAATTTCCTTCTGTTTGTACCTTCTTGGTTTCATTGCCAACTAAGGTTGCCTATAAACTGCTGGGTCTGTCTCTGTAGCCCAGTCTCTCACCTGGGCATGGGGCACATCATCCTTACATGCCATGAGTCTAGGAGAGTCACCGTGTCTAAACTATACTCATTATTTTCCCCACCCTCTGCGTGTTACAGGTACAAGTTCATGTATCTGATGTTTCAAAAGAAAGGCCAATATTCAACACATTAGAGTGTGGAGTAAGAAAAAGCTTAGCGATCAAGAAGGCCCAGCTCAAGAAGATGGGGATACATTCTAGCTTCTGCAAATCTGTCTTAAGAGACCCCAGAATTTATGAGTCAAGGGGAGGGAGGAGGAGAGAGGCAGGAGGTGAGTCTGGACCTTGGACAGCTGGGCCTCTGAGGGGATCCAAGGAAGGGCATGAAATCTCTTTGTTTCTGGTAGGTTCCTTGACCCTTGCTGATCTGAGTCTGGTTCTGGAGATTCCTGTAAGTCTTTGAAAAACAGTCATTTTTTGTGTGTGTATTTCTTACCTCTTAGGAGAGGGGATCTCTCACTAGGGGCTGCTTAAGCCTCTAGCAAACTTCCTCTAGTCAGTCAGCACGTTTACAGCTGGAGGTGTTAGCCTGAAGGTCATCAGAGAGAGCAAGCATTTCGCCCTGTTATCTAATCACTTTCCTTCCAGGTTTTCCAATAAAGGCATTGCTGTCCAGCTTTACCATCTTCCTAATTCTTCTACCCTTCTCATACTTGAACTTGACATCAATTAGTCTTTCCATTCTCTTGATTCTTAAATATAGGGTGGGGCAAAAGTGGGTTTACAGTTGTTCATATGGACAGTAGTATAGTAATTAGTAAATAATACAAGAATAAACTGTTTTATGTACTTGGAACTGTAAACCTACTTTTGCCCCACCCTGTATTTCTTTTTTTTTTAAGTATTATTTTTATTTATTTATTTATTTTTAGAGAGGGAAGGGAGGGAAATAGAGAGAAAGAGAGAGAGAGAGAAACATCAGTGTACGGTTGCTGGGGGTCATGGCCTGCAACCCAGGCATGTACCCTGACTGGGAATCGAACCTGCGATACTTTGGTTCGCAGCCCGCGCTCAATCCACTGAGCTAGGCCAGCCACGGTGCCCCACCCTGTATTTCTTTACTAAGTCTTCCTATTTCTGTTTCCATTGCTTCTGCATTTCCAGGAACAGATCACTCAGCATTAAGATTTTATACCTTCTCCCTGCCCACAGTAGGGCTCTTCTCTGATAATGCCTCGCAAGGCAAGAGAGTAAACTATCTAAAATGCAAAGATGAACTAGACACTTCCAGATTAGAAGCATTTCAGTGATTCCTTATTGCCCTGAGGTTAAATACACACACACACACACACACACACACACACACACACACCATACGATATATAAAAAAATTATATGTATTTGTCAAATTCTTTGCTTCTTACTGCTCTATAATATTCCAGAGAGTAAGAACTTTGCTAGGTTGTGCAACACCAGGGGGCGCTGTTCACGTTTATTGTATGTGAATCCTGCTCACCTCCTCCCCCCACTCCACGAGTCCTGTGAAGTGGCGGGGGTGGGCATTGCTCACTTTTCATTCTAGCATTAGCTCCGGGATGAACTGGCTCGGCCCCACAGGCAACACTCCGGTGGGCATCCCCGCCCTGTGTGAGAATTTCTCTCGGATGTGTACTCAGCACCGGGACTGCTGGGTCATAAAATGGAGATTTTCTTAATTTACCTATTAGCACAAAATGTTTTCCCCAGTTTGTACTCTATTAACATAAAACATTAGTATTTATCTACATTTTGCAATTTTACCAAGCCGGTGTGGGAAGTGATACCTCCTCGTTTTTACTGTTTGCTGTGTATTTTATCTGTTACTAAAGCCTTTGAGAAAACCTTCGTGTATTTTTAGCCGTTTGGTTTTACCCATCTTTGAGTTCCTCGTTCATATTCTTTTACCTTTTTCTACGAGGTTTACTGATTTTTCTTGTTTATTCACACGGGTGTCTTGTGCGTTCCCGATATGATTCTATTACCCATGGTAGGGGTGTGACGGATTGCCGTCAGTCCTCGGCAAGAGGACCTGTGGCCCCCTTTTCCTGTGCTGGAGGCTAATGTGAAAGTGACATTTCCCAGAGGCCCTTGCAGGCTACGCCTCAGATGTGGTTCAGGTTCGGTGAGTGTGGGCCAGGTTTGGGAGACCTACACAAGACCCAGGACTAACTTCCGTTGTCTGCCCTTGTAAGCCCAGCTGAAGAACCACCCGCTTCTGCTGGGGCAGGTCCGCAGGGGTCCAGTGTCCCGGCAGCGGTTCAGGGAGGCCGGGGTGGGGCGTGGTGCTTCCCTGCAGCTGAGTGGCGGAGCACAGTTCTGGGCCGGCTGGAACACTTAGCCTTCGGGAGCCTTCGGGAATGAGGCTTCCAGATCGTGGCCGTGGGTGTGTCCGCTCGGGGCCAGGACCTTAGCTCAGAGAAGAGGCAGCCACTTCTTTGGTGGCCTCGTTCCACACTGTGGCTTGGTGAGTAGTTTCTAGAATGTTTTTCTTCAGCCCTTCCAAGATTCTATAAAATAAGTAATAACCCACAGTGAGAATCCGCAGTGGATTCAGTTCTGTGGAATCAGTGAAATCTTAACGTATAGAATCAGCTTTAGATATCGTATCTTCCCCAAGCCTTTGGTCTGTCTAGCACCCCCTTGAGTATATGGTATCATGTAGGCATTTGGTTTTATTTTTCCCCCTGTAGTGAGCCCATGTTTTCAACACCATCTATTAAATAGGTTTTACTCATTAGTTTTTTTTTTAATTTTTAATTTTATCTTTTAATCCTCACTTGAGGATGTATTTATTGATTTTGAGAGAGAGAGAGGGAAACATCAACATGAGAGAGAAACACTGATCAGTTGCCTCTTGCATGCGCCAGGACCAGGGATGGAATGAACATGCAACCTAAGTGTGTGCCCTGATGGGAATCGAACCTGTGACCTTTCTGTGTGCAGGACGACGCTCCAACCAACTGAGCCACACCAACCAGGGCAAGTAACGTTTTGAATACTTGGCCTTATCGTGATATTTTGCTATAAATAATGTCAAGCACATTATTTACTGGTCTTCTAGATATTCTCAGTGTGTCAGGTGGCAAAAATGCATCAAATATGAGTCCAATTCACCACATGGAGCAGTCAACTTCTTCAAAACAAGGATCAAGAAACGCTACTGAAGGAAACTAGCAAATCTGCACCCAATTGGCACGTGTTGTATACAGATCAAAATATCTCAGTATTCCTTTCTCGCCTGGAATTTTGACCCTGCCAATGTGCTCAGAGGAAGGGAGCTTCCAAGAGCCGTGTCTAAGTTAGTACTATTTATAGGTTCACTGGGTTCTGATTACTCCAGAGGGGACAGAGCTTTGTCCTCCTTTTCGACTGAATCCCTTCATGCGCTGGGGTCAGCTTCTCCGCAGCTGGGCCCCAGGGCTGAGTTATCCTCATGTGTCCTGTGTCGTGTGTTTTAATGATTTGTCCAGTCATTTGCCTTTTCTGGAGACAGCCCTAGATATCTATACCAATAAGCGTCTTCCCCTTACTGTAAAACTTGCAGCATTTTGGATCTGAAACTAAACATGTTACATTCTATTTGATTGTGATCGGCCTTATCTGATTTTTTTTCTTGTTCATCTAGGACAGGCTATCAATATATGATGATACCTGTATGTGATATCTCTGTATTTGCTGACATGAAACTTAAGCAAATTACCATTACTGTCTAATTCTGCATGTGCTCGTCAACAACCTCATTTCTTCTTCTTATTTCAATTGATAGGTAATATGGGATTCAGGGGACGTTTATTACATAGACGTGTCTGAGCCATAACATCAGAAAAAAGTTTAACATAATGGGACTTCTGTTTAATTCTCATCGTGCACAAGATATGCAGCTTGGAAGAAAGAAAAACTTACATTGATGCCTTTCAAACATTGCACTTAGATTCTCTTCATCCTTCAACCATAAAAAATGCACAAAGGGAAAAAAATCAATGATGTGTTTGCAAGCTCTAAAATCTATACATTTTAAACAGAGGATTATAAGTGAATGATACTCTAGGACATGATCCTATAGGAATGATACGATAAAACAATGCAACACTCACGCTGTGTCCTCTTCCATGTGTGACCTGGGATATATTACTGAAATATTTGGGTCTTGGTTTCTTTACGGGCAAGATTAGAAGACTGAGTGAAATAATCACTAAGGTTTCTTCTGGCTCTAAAATACAGAACATGGAGGGTTGTCACTGACTAAATAACAACAAGTTACTATTATTTGGGTTCAGTAAAAACAGAAAGTTACGTGCTTCATCAAGGCTAGTGGGAAGTGTGTTGTCCGCATGGGAAGGTTCTAGTGTTGATAGTTTCTCCTCCTGTTGGAGGCTTTGTCGTCTCCAGAAGACGGAGAAAGAGCCAGATCTCTGCTTTATGGCCAGTTCTTAGCCAGTACTTTGCATCTCTTCTACAAGAGCACCTGCCAACATTTCCCTCATTACTATATTATTATTTATTAAAGACAGGGAGCATGTTTTCTTCGTGATGGTGGACCTTGGACGTTCTTTGGCAAATGATAGACTCCTAAGTGCTTTGTTATATCTTGTCTTGGCCGCCTTCTCCCCTCCCCCGATTCCACTAAGGATGTTTAATTAAGATAGCATGTTCCAAGTAGCCTGCATTTTAAAAATGTTCCCTCTTGAATGCTGGCCATTGTGATTAGATTGTTAGTCCCCGCAGAGCACAGACCTCGTGGTCTATTTCTTTTAAATCTCAATACAGAATGTTGGTCAGAAGTTTTCCCCAAAGTTGCTGGCCCACGCGGAGGTGGAAGATCCTTGGAATAAAAATGAGGAGAGCGGCATGTGCACCCAGTTTCGGCTCTGCCACTTTCCGCTCAGGGAGGCGCCAGAACCCATTCATTCCTCAGTTCGTGTCTTTGAGATTGTGATGATTAATCCTTGCTGAGCTTCACAAAGCTGACAATAGGTGTGGAAATGACTTGACTTTGTGTAGTTCTGTCCAAAGGGAAGCTTTTCTAGTTTTCATAGTGTCACTGCTCATCCACCCAACAGAACTCCAGTGCAGGCACGGACCAGTGTACTTCTTGCGTGTGCAAGAGGGTCACTACATTCGTTGTTATGGTAGATTGTCCTCACACAGCGTCCCTCTGGCTGCTGTTGCCAGGTTTATATTGCTCTGTGATTTCTGCTTGGCAGTGCTGAAGGGGCGTTTGTAGGCAGTGCGGGACTGCCAAGCTGATTCCACGTGATGAAGGTAAATGCTCTTCATTTTTATTTTTTAAAATATTTATTTATTTATTTATTTATTTTTAAAGAGGGAAGGGAGGGAGAGAGAGAGAGAGAGAAACATCAATGTGCAGTTGCTGGGGGCTGTGGCCTGCAACCCAGGCATGTGCCCTGACTGGGAATCAAACCTGCGATGCTTTGGTTCGCAGTCCGTGCTCAACCCACTGAGCTACGCCAGCCAGGGCGGTAATGCTTTTTATTCACAAGGGTATATAAGTGTGCCTGGGAGACAGGATTAGTGTGGAAATAACTGGAGAATGATTATTAATGATTAATAATATTAATGATTATTACTATTAATATTAATTAATTAATATCATTAATATTAATACTATTAATGATTAGTAAGTTCCCTTACTGACATTGGATGCATATTATTTTTAACATGAATTTAATAAATTTAGTAAAACAATGAAAGCTTTAAAAAAACAAAATAGAAAATAGGAATCATAGTAAGCAGAGTCTTAAATATTATATTACCTTGTGAAATAATTAAAATCTATTGCATATAAAAATGCCTTAGCTAAAGATATTTTAATTTGTGTCTGCCTTGCTTATTTTACTTTTTCAAGTGCTTTTACAATCATACTTTTTCTAATGCTTTTAGATTACGGATACATATTGATGATTTTATAATTTACTTACGATTTTCTTCCCTTTAGTTGAACCAAAATTTTATGTATCCCATTTCCAAGTACCAAGCCCTTGAGCTATACCTTGATAAAAATAATAACAGGTGACGATTTTTGGGCCCCATGTTAAACCTGTGTCAACCAATGGCCATTGGTGGCAGTTCAAAGCCAACAGGAGTCCCCCACTGGGGGTGTGGTGAAGAAGGAAACGTCACTCAGCGCAAACAGCACTGGGTGTGATGTATCAGCGCCGTGAGACCCACATGGCTGTAGACCAGCTCAGTAGTCTTTCAGTTCCATTACGAAGCAGCATGGCTGTGGAACAGCATGGCTGTGCGGTGGCCCTGGGGCACAGTGGCACTGCGGGGAGGCAGCCCTCAGGCGAGTCGTCTCTCTAGCTAGACAGCTCGGCTCTGCTCTGCCTGTTCTGCCCCACTTTGCATGGGTCTGCTCTGTCCTGCCCTGCACTGGTCTGCTTCGTCCTCTTCTGGAGAGCGCAAATCTAGCCTTCCATTTTTGGTGGAAAGGGAAAGTGCACTCCCTGAGCCAGAGGGGAGCTGACTTTTATAGACAAGTCCCCACCCCTGGCCCCTGATTGGTCTATCCTCATGCAAATATAATTCAAAGGCAATCCTCAAGCAAATGAAATCCACATCCCAACAGTTTGATTGGTCCAAAAAGCACTGTCCTGATTGGTTAGATTGGAGCCATTCTGACTGGTTGGTGAAGATACTGATGGGGATATAGCTGCACAGCTCTGATTGGATGGGGAAAGCCTCAGTCCTATTGGTTGAAATGCAATTCCAGGAACTCCTAGATTAGTTAGGGCTGGCTCGGACGGCAGGAACGGAGTTCAGTGCAGAGGCAGGCAGTTCAGGGCAGGCTTCTCCCTGAGGTGTGGTTTGCATGAGAGGCCCCCGTTTAGAAATGGCTGCTAGGCTCTGCTTTTAAATTTGAGCCCAGGTAGCCCTTCTCTTTGGGTATCTTTTTCACTCAAGGTTCACTTCTGTTATAAGTTAATTTCACTTCATCTTGACAACAATCCTAGAAGGTAATGAGGACAATTATTTCTAGTTACAGATGAGAAAACTGAGGCCCAAGAGAGGCTGAATAACTTGGCTATGGCCGTACCTATGCCGATGTAAGAATGTCCAAACCTGTAGAGGATTTTTATGAAAATTTATTTGAGCCAAACAGGATCCACCTAAAAGCAAGATCTCCACAGACTGAGAAAATGCTTCTTAGAATAGCCGTCTGCAGCTTCTATTTTTGTATGTAGAATGGAGGGAATGGAAGGCAGATTATAGGAAGGCGGGAGGAAGCAAGGTGGGAACTGGATTGCAGGATGGCTTCAGCCATCGGAAGCTGATATTATTTTTAGTGCAATCTCTCCATTTTTGTAGGCACTTGCTTCCTACAAAAGTTGAGGGTCCAAATGGATTGGACTCTGACCACTGCAGGGCTTGAGAACCTTGGAGGTGTGATTACCCACGTGAATTTTCATGTTTCTTGTGAGTCAATTTTTAAAAAGCTGCAGTTAAAAGCAGTCACATAGGAACAGCTCAGATGAAGTCAGGAACCTCCACCTAAAGCAGGTCAGTTCGGCTTCCGAGAGAAAACTCCCCCAAGTTCATCCAATGAGAAGCCGGGAGCTGGTGGAGCAAAGCGGCCCAGCTGCGACCTAGCAGGGAGTCTGGGTCGTGGGGTGGGCCAGGGTGGGCTTCTTTTGAGCCCTGCTGACTAGGCCAAGGCAGTGCCAATGTCAGAATGTCCAAGCCTATAGAGAATTTTTATAAAAATGTGTTTGAGTCCAACAGAGAATACATCTGGGAGCAAGCTCTCAACAGACTGAGGGGGAATGCTTCCAAGAAATTACAGTTTGCAGCTCCTTGTATGCATTTGGAATCGAGGAGGGCATGCGAGGAAGATTGCATGGAGGTGGGAGAAAGCAAAGTGGGGGTCAGATGACCCAAAGGGTTAACGAGGCTGTGTGGTCTCTTGAGGGTGGTCACGCTTTAGAGGGAGGCGTGTGCCAGGGGGCAGTTCAAAGGCCTGTTACCCTAGGCACTTCCACCATTCCGTTCTCCAGGTGAGTCCAAGGCACATCCAGCCCTGAGATCCAAGGGAGCAGGTGGACCTGGGGCCTCCGAGGTCCTCGGCCACTTCTCTTCTCTTGTCCCTTTTAGAGCGATAATAACAAAACAAGTCTGGACCCTCTCTACAGTTAGGCTTCTGAGGTGCATAGGAGAGGTTTTTGAGTTTCTCTCTCTCACCTTTGTCTCCAGGGTGGCTGTTCTCGCTGGTCAGCTCCCTTCTGCCCCCCTGTCTCCTCTTCTCCGCCCCTCCCCGTCATGGTCACTCCCCTGACATTCCCTAAGCAAGTGGTGGTGACTCACTGCTTCCTGGGAAGGAGGCTTACCAGTGACATCCCAAATCTTGGGGCCCTTCTTTAGACAGGAGGAGATGCGCGCCCCCTAACGTGACCCACCCTCTTTTGGAGCGGGAGGTATTTGGGCGGATGGGAGGGAAAACCAGAGCTGCCCTTTCCCACGTGGTAGCCCAGGCCACTCTTTCTGCGCGAGTTGGCGAGGCCGCTTTCTGCACGAGACAGTAGCCGTGGCAACTGTGCTGCCGCTCCCTGGCGGTGTTTACCCGCGTCCTCTCCTGCGGGAGAGCTCTGAGGCAGGTGACCTGTCAGCGCTGCCTTCTAATCCCCGCTCCCTCTGCAGGGCGGACTCTGCTGGAGAAGCTGTTCAGCCAGCAGGAGAACGGACCTCCGGAAGAGGCGGAGAAGTTTTGCTCCCGCATCCTCGCCATGGGTCTTCTCCTTCCCTTCAGCGACTGCTTCAGGGAGCCGTGCGGCCAGAACGCCCAGTCGAGCTCGGCTCCCTTCGACGTAAGTAGGACTCGCAGCGGCCCTTGAGCCCTGTGTCCGCCCAGCCGCCCCATCACTGAAACACCAGCATGCCATGCGAGCCTTCCTCCCCCGCCCCCCAACGGCTCAGGGTGTCTGTTTCTACGCTTGCCTTTTTCACTGGGGTATTCCTTCTTTATTTTGTTTTCCAATTACAGTTTCCATTTAACATCCTTTTGGATTAGTTTCAGGTGTACAGCATAGTGGTTAGACAATTACAAAGTTTACGAAGTGATCCCCCTGGTATTTGCAATACCCATCTGGCACCATACATGTCATTACAATATTGTTGACTGTACTATTCCCTGTGCTGCATTTGACATCCCTGTGACTATTTGGTAACTACCAGTTTGGACCCCCTCCCCAATTTGTAATTCTTAATCCATTCACTTTATACACCTAGCCTCCCAACCCCCCTCCTCCCTCTGACAACCATCAGTCTGTTCTCTGTGTCTGTGAGTCTGTTCCTATTTTGTTTGTTCATTTATTTTGCTCTTTAGATTCCACATATAAGTGAAATCGTATGATATTTGTCCTTCTCTCTCCGACTTAAATGTTTCACTTAGCATAATGTCCTCTAGGCCCATCCATGTTGTCGCAAATGGTAAGATTTCTAGGGTATTCTTTATTGTATTTATTTGCTAACCCCCCTTTGCTTAACAACTGAGCACTCCTGACAGTTAGCAAGCCTGCTTTAATTAGTGATTATTTAAAGTGGCCCTGATCAGTATTTCTGACTTTGCTGGTCATGGGCATTCCTTCAGAAGCAGCTCCGCAGGGCAAGAAATGTGGTCCCAGGGGGCTGCAGGTCTCCATGGGCCCTCGAATGCTACTGCATTGCATCTGTTACTCCTCTACGTATAAAATATTGACATGAAGCAGCATTGTCTGCTTTCTCCCCCAGCTCCCCATCACTGAGAGAGTTAATACTGCGGAACAGTAATTCAAAAGGCATATTCACAATTCATAATGAATATCAGCATAGTTGGACTGGATTGTCATTTTCAAGCCAGAGTATTACTAATCTTTCTCAGGTATGTGGTATATGCATGACATTGGTTGGGATGAGTATATGGATTTCTCATAAGAGGTTAAAGATCCGGTTGGCCCACGTGTGCTGAGGTATCACGAGGCGGAGTTCTCGTAGATGGGTTGTAGTTCCGTTGCTTCCTCCTGTACCCCTACTCTTGCAGACCTCTTCAGAATGTATGTGCTTTTGATCAAGGAGTGAAATAATGATGAGTTTTGAAAGACAATGAAAATGAGTCCTGTCTGAGATCAAGATGCAATGTAAATAATAAACTGTCTCTATGTGCCTGTTTTCCTTCTTTCTCTTCTTTCCCCATTACAGCCTGTGGTCTTCTGACCCTCCCTTCAGTATTAGCAAAATAAATCACATGAAACAATTGGGAGACCTTGTTGATAGCATAGGTAATACTATGCAGGAAATAAACCCAAGTAATAAGACATGAAAGAGGATTTCCTAGGATGTGCTGTGACTTGTGAAGCTTCCTTCTTAAGACTTACCTATTTATGTATTTTTTAATGTCATGGCAGCTAATCACTACTAGGTAGATCTTTTTCATCTATGGGAAGAATTGGATAGTTTAAGTTTTTTCTTTCCTTCTCTTTGTCTTTTGTGAGAGTTGTGTCTTATTCCTAAGAGACAGAACCTAGGGAGTGTGGTGGGCTAAAAGTGTTGCAGAGCTGTGTTCTAGAAGATATATCAATTTGCAAGTTGGAATGAAAATAAATATGGTGCAAACAAAGGCAAACACTAGCTATGGCTAATGCTTGCTTTTTGATTAAAACTGTTCCCAAGTTGACTGCACATTCCTCCTTTCAACCTCAGAAGTACAGCATTGTTATTCATTAAATGCAGAATTGGAATAAACTGAAAAGAGTAAGATAATTCTAATTTTTTTCTATTCACTGAACTGGCTGCTGCTTATCCCCTCCCTGTGACATCCTTGTGTGTTAGAGGCTAATAATTCCTCCCAGCCTTGCCATTTTGGAGGGCAGCAGCCTGGCACAGAGAGCAAAAAGCAAATAGCAAACAAAATCCCTTAATATGCAAGGAAATAATTTCCTCAGAATGGGCAATTTTTTCCCACCACTTTATGATTGTATTTTCCTCTTACTTTATTCATTGCTATCTCCCTGCACCCCTCACCAAACTGCACACAAAACAGTTACAGAATTAAAGGTGCTCTATTAAGAAATGTTATTCCATAGGCTTCAACAGCACCCCAGTAACAGAACATACATACATAAACATACATAAAGTTTATTTTACTTTATGTATGGTCTAGATTTTCTTCAAAACTCAGAAGAGGTACCACTACAGGGGGGTAAGCAGACTGAGATATTAGTGGGGGAATGATGAGGAATGCACTTATCTGTGGAGAGAGGTTTCTGATAATTAGTCTCTCTGCTAAGTTCTAGAAAATGGCTGGGGAGGATTGCTAACCAACAGTTCTCTCGGGGACAGTTGCCCTTTGAGATGGGTCACCCTTTGGGAATAAGCTCACGCTGGTTACTGTTGCCACCCCGACTTGGTGCCCTTCCCTAAGGACACCCGCCCCCTCCCCCCTCCGCCTTTCCCCTCTCCATTCCCACATGTGGTCAGGGAAGTAGAGTTTGATTGGGGATGTTACTGATGCAGCTTACGGGTCAGCCTCCTTCGGTCCACCCTTTCGATTTCATCAAAGTTTTTATACATTCATAGAGCCTGATATTTTTCCTTAGAAAGGCTATCCAAAAGAGAGTCACATTTTTCTTACATGTTACCTTAAAGTTTCAAGAATACACAAAGGCCAAGAGCTTTGAGTGATTATGTTAATTCGTTCGCAGATGTTTACTAAATGCATTCTACAGGCCAGGCAGTGCTTTAGGCTCCAGACATATGTTAGCGAACAAAAGAAATAAGATTCTTGTTTTTCTAAAATTTGTATTCTTTTTGTGGTGGGAAGAGACATTAAAACACACACACACACACACACACACACACACACACACACATAGAAGCATAGGTAATAATAGTATGAAGGAATTAAACCCAAGTGACACGACAGAGTGAAGGGGGTTGGGGCGGGGTGAATGTAGAGGGCAGCCTTGTGCAGGAGTCCTGAGATGAGTTCTAAGGGAGGGTCATCCTAGGAAGCTCAAGTGTCAAGTTCAAAGGGCCTGGGGAAGGCAGAAGCATGGCCTAAGCAAGGCCCAGACTGAGGGCCTGTGGAGATGAAGCTTCATGAGAGGAGGACAGAAAGGATTTAGGAGATAGGCAAGGAGCATTGCCTTGGAATATCGAATGCAATGCAGGGACAATTGACTTTTTACAAACACGTGGGAGATTTTGGAAGGTTGTATGCAGGAGAAGAACATATTCTGCATTTCACATGGATTGCATAGCCCGGCCTTTGAGTAGTAAAGTATAGGAGGCAGAAGTAGAAGCTGGGCCACCAGGTGGGGTATTGTAGTAGTTGAGCAAGAGATGGTGGCGAGAGGTTGGGGTAGGGTGGTGGCGAGCGAGATGGAGCAGAGGCAGTAGGTGTGGGGTGGGCTCTGGAGGCAGAGCTGGTGGCTCTTCTGGTGGGTTAGACCAGGGGCGACGAGAATAGGACATCAAAGATGACTTCTTGGTTTTGGAATTTAAATAGTTGGGTGAATGGTTGTGTCACTTACGGAGATAAAGAAGACAGATGAGTTTTAGGGGGGAAATGTTTTAAGGACAGAAGCGGTACTCATTAAATACTTTCCTTGAATACAATTCTTTTTATTTAGGAAACTAACATCTAGCCTATAACCGGACGAATGTTGGAGTCTGATTTTTGCTGAGTGGAATGTCATTGACTTTCTTAGCTGATCCAAGTTGAGGCCATGGTACTCACAGTTACATTTAGCCATCCACAGGGCTGCCAGCCTTTTTCATAGCCGTATCTTCACAAACCAGAAAGAAAGAGTGAGCTTCACGTGCCTAATAGGGTTGTCTGCAGTCATTTTCCCATTTCCATTCCTAATATGGGGACCTAGGAACTCTCAACCTACTTCTTATTCTCAGTAGTCTCACGTTTGCCTTTTGCTTTTTTGTTTGTTTGTTTCTGCTGTAGAATTCAAATAGAAAGGATTCTAAGCTAGAACACTTCTAAAGCTAGCAAGAGAAAACACAGAGCGTATTTCTGCTTGTGACTCGGCAGATTGTATTGTTGAGGCGAAGATCATAGTGATTCCTTGTGGTCTGCGGAGAGATGTTTTTCTTCTGGAACCCATTTTAGTCATTTGTCTGACAGGTGGGGGGAAAAAAATCTCTCCTGAAAATTTTGCCGTAGTCTCCAACTTCTCAGAAACAGCAAAACCTTTGCTTGGGACAGTCACGGAATTGGAGGTTCTGGGTCCCTGCCCTGTCCCCTGTGAGCAAGACAGGCAAGTGCCCAGCCTGCTGCCAACCACAGACCTGGCTCGTTGCCTGTTAGTGGTGAATGGAGGTTGTTTTGCAAGAACAAGTCCAGTGTATGGTCCTTTAAGATCCCTTTTCTTTTGAATGCCTTTGTGCATATTGCGACCCCTTTTCCTGGGTCATACTCATCAGCAGCTGTTTTCCAGCAAACTGCAGTTATCTGACACAATTGTTGATGATGCACGAGCAAGCTCTTCTAGGATTTCTTCTGTCATAACTATGTCGGATATCATATTATTGCTTTACAGGCAAAAAATAAGGCAAACTCACTTGACTCAAGGATTTTGGCAGGAGTGTACGGTTATACCTACGCAGTCCTTTGTGAGTGATCTTAAGTGTCTTTTTCATAGAATGTTTTAGAATACACATTTTTGGATGCTGGATCTTTTTCAGTTTGGCAGATCTGTTGATTTTGCTAAATAAGTAGTGATCTCTGTTCTCATGGGCAGGAGCTCCTTAGTGTGTATTTAAATGGACATAGATTTGGATGGGGTTATTAGTGAGGCTAAAATTGAAGAAAAGGAAGACATGAAAGTTCAGTCCAAAGAGGAATAAAAGAAATAGGATCTTGAACCTGTTGAGAGATAAGTCAGTAATGATAACCAACAGTAGCCACTAACAGAAAACTGATGAAATGTACTCTCTTCATTGTTACCAATAGTCAGAAGGAAGACTCAAGTGAACACACAGAATCGATCATTTATATTGGAATTAATTATTTTTCAGAGCTGGAAGAGTACTAGATGCTATTTAGTCAAACTCACATAAATCTTTTTCTGAGAAGCAGTAAAATCTATGACACCTTTCAGCTCTAAGAGAATAAACATGTTTATTTGCTTATTTTTATTTTTGAAACATCGTTTACAGTATTAACTCTCAGAGAGTTGTTTTTCTTCTAAATTAAAATTATACTCACTTTGCAAACCAGGTTTTGAAATTATTTTAGCTGAATATTCCTTTTTCTTGTAAACATTTCTCTAATCTCAACACAGAAACCACTAGTAAAATGCAAGATTTTACTCACCAAAATTCATTTTGCAGCCATGTTTTATATCGATTTCACTAGCCAGGTAGCCATTGCATGAATCCATGATAAGGAGGGTAACAGAAGGAAGGATACTTTTTCTGTGGACAGATACTTTTCCAAGGAAGATATACAGATGGCTAACAGAGATGAAAAGATACTCAGCATCTCTAGTTATTAGGGACATGCATCAAAACCACAATGAAAGAGCACTTCCCATCTGTTAGAGCGGCTGTTATTAACAAGACGAGAAATAACAAATGTTGGAGAGGTTGTGGAGAAAAGGGAACCCCTATACACTGTTGCTGGGAATCTAAATTAGTGTGGCCACTGTAGAAAACAGTATGGAGGTTCCTTAAAAAAATAAAGAATAGTACTACTATATGATCCAGCAATTCCTCTTCTGGAGACTTACCCTAAAACTATGAAAACGCTTATTTGTGGAGAGATGTATAGCACTAGGTTCATTGCAGCATTATTTGCAATGACCAAGAGGTGGGAAGAACCTAAGTGTCTGTTGACAGATTAATAGATAAAGACAATGGAGTACCACTCAGCCATTAAGAGGGGAAATATTGCCAACTGCGAAAACATGGATGCAACATGAGTGCATTATTCTAAGTGAAATAAGTAAGATGGAAAAGGACAAAAGCCATATGATTTCATTCCAATGTGGATAGAAAACAAAGGGTAACAAACGGGATAACAAAACAAACAAAAATTCATTGGTACAGACAACAGCCTGTCGGTTACCAGAAGGGAAAGGGGTTGGGGGCAAGAGAATGTGGGTAAGAGGGTCAGATACAAGGTCATGGAAAAAGCTAGACTTCAGATGGTGAGCATGCAATAGAGAGCGCTAATGTCTAGTTTTAATCTTGTGCACCTGAAAACCGTATAATGTTATTAACCAATTTCAATAAATTTAATAATTGAACAATTTCAGAGAGGAGCTGTTATACTGATTCTGAAATCCAGTCTGTGGGGTGGAAGGCCTGCTGTCCCTGGAACTGAGGAGCTCAGCGGCGTATTGGCTGGGACTCCGAGGCCCACAGGGCTGTGGGGGAGGCGGTGCTGGGGGAGGCGGTGTCGAGGGGGAGACGCAGGCCCGTGTGACAAGGCCCTTGACGAGTGTATGGCTGAGGCGGTCAGTCAGTGCCTGTGACGGGGAGGGACAGATGATGACAGGGCTGGATGACGGGGGCTTCAGAGGCGGAGAGGATTTTGCACAGGGTGGGCTTGGAATATCCTCTGGATGATTGTGGGGTCTGGATTATGAGGCCATGAGAAGAATCAGGACAGTCCCCTTGCAGTTCAGCCATCACTTGCTTGGATATGGAATTGATCTTCTGTTTATATACAAATTAAAAAAAAATTTGTCTATTCTATTACAGTTGTCTCAGTCCCCCCCACCCCTTGTCCTCCTCTGGAATTGGTCTTTTAAATTACCTTTTTAGGTCTGTCTGTTACTGGTCTTCTGCCCAGTCTCCTTACTCTGGCCTTGTGGGTTCTCTGTCCGAGGCTGCAGTCCTCTCCAGGATATATTTGGCAAGGTCTGAAGATGGTTTTGTTTATCATAAGTGGTGGTGGTGGGGGGGTGCAGCTGGCATCTAATGAGTAAAGGCCAGGGATGCTGCCAAATGTCCTACAAGACATCCCTCCCCTTCCCCGACAAAGCTTTAGCCAGGTGAAAATGTCCATAGTTGAGAAAACCCTGTGGTGTGCATTCTACATAAAGCCTCCAGAGAAACACCAGTTCCTTGGACTTCCATGATCTTCCTCCTGCCCTTTGACACTTGCTTGCTTGTCCAGCGCAAGACCCGCATCCCTCTCTGGGCCCCCAAACTCATCCTTCACCTGCTGAAACGCTGTCGGTTCCCCCCCACCCGCCCCCTCCCCCCGGGGCTCTGCAGGTACTTCCTGCTTCTGCTCCCACCTGTTCATTCCAGTAAAGTGTATCAGCCTAAGCAGAGAGGTAAACTGCAGCAAACTTGAATGACCAGAAATTGAGGTCATTTGGAAATAGCTGAGGAATTGCCATTTCTGGCAGTGCATGCTGAAGCAAGGTTCAGGAGAGTCTCTTGAGGGTGTAGTTGGAAGGGAGTCTTTGGCCTGGGAATTTTCTCTGTGGACCTCTGCTTCTGGGCTTACTGCCATTTCTTCTTAGTCTGTTTGCTACTTGCAATTTTACTGCTCTGGTGATTATGTTTGTGCCCGACCCCACCGCCCTCCCTCCCCAGACCTTTCTGGGTGGAGTGGAATGTGAATGGAGAGAGTAGGAAACGCTAGGAGTGAGGTAAGTGCAAATTGTCAAGGTGAATCCATGCGGCCTGCGTGGTGTCATGGCCACAACCACTCCACAGTGACGACACGCTCTCCCTGGTGCTGAGAAGCATAACTCAGCACAGAACTCACTCATCTGTAGCTTTAGTTCTCTCTGTTTATGTGCGTGAATGTTTGGAGAATGTGGCATGGATGGATGAAAGTGCCACTTTCTGTAACGCCTCCCCAAGGAATATGGACGTCAGTCTCACGCAGAGCTCCTAAGACGGGGCGGGGGAGGGGGGGGGCCCAGAAAGGGCGAGAGGCTGGTTCGCCCCATGGCCTTGCCCGTCTCTTTCATGGACCTCACTGCAGGGAATAAGTCGGGTTTTCTTGGTTGGATACGTCTCGCAGGATAAAAGTTATTGAAGGGAACAATCAATAATGCAAACACAAAGAACTCTCTCTACTATTCTTAGTTCCAAGGGGCATTTTCATCCAATTTTTTAATTTATAAAATAGATTTTTTGCCTAAAGAACACACTGAGTGGCTATGCAGCAAGAAGTGCCAACTTGGTTTTTTTCTCTGTAGACTGCTCACTTCTGCGGTTTTCAGCCCAGCCGCCCTGTTTCAGTGACCTGTTTCCACCACAGGACCGAGTGTGGTGGGTCACATTACGTCTGGAAGGCTCTCCATATGTATTTTAAAAATTGTTATTTCTCTGGACCCCATCACATTTGTTATTATCCCTGCGATGTATAGTAATTTGTCCCAGGTCACCGCTTAATGAATGGTAGTGTGACTGGACCCTGTAGTAGTTGGTACCCAAGTTTTTGTACACGGGAGTTTAAGCATGTGTGTTTCGATATCATTTTGTTTCCCAATTTAGTATGTGACTCAGTACATTTCTAATATGTGCTGCTTTTCACATATTTGGTTTTTGAAGCCAGAAGACGTGATTTCCTCCCCATTATTCTGAATTCCAGAGGACTGCTGCAGAAGTAGGGTTCTGATGGTAATTTCCTCGCCACCGAGTTTTCTGAGCTTAGAAGAAATGCTACCAGTACTTTGTGGATTTTAGAAAAATCCCCAACCATAAAGTTAACGGAAGTGTAGAAAAATTGATTTTAATTTTTACTGATTTATTGTGTATTCTATTCTAGTTGTCCCCATTTCTTTTCTTCCCTTGTGCCCACCCCACCCAGCCCGCCCCTCTCACCCACGCTCACTCCCTCTCCGTTGTCTGTGTCCCCACGTCACTCACGCGTGTTCTGCGACCAGAAGTTCCTTCCCCTTCCTTCCGCCATTCCCCCGTCCCACCTCCCTCCCCCCTACAGCTATCAGTCTCTTCCTGGAAAAACTGCTTTTTAAAACACATTACTTACTGGCAGTCACACTGCTCAGGGCCCTGCCATCTCTTCTTCTTTGGGGTATGTTTTGTCTTTCACAACTGGAACCTTTCATTCGGCCAACAGTGCCCAGCGGCTCAGAATTCGTGTTGCATTTATATGATGGACTTTTTATTGAAATGGGCGACTCTGCCCAGCTTGTCTCATCGTGACTTTTCTGATCCTTCTCCTGAAGGTGCGTTGAATACTAATTAGTGCTTTTTCTATGACTTGCATTTCTGGTGGCCTTCCTGGTCTTTGGTCAAGGGCCAGGAGCGGGACGGAATTGTGTCTATGGCAAAACGGAGACTCCTTGGGCCGAATGACCATCAACCAACCAAGACCTTAGGGGGTTAGTTTTTCTTCCTGATTTTTACATCACTTTGGAAACCTGGCAGATTTATTCCTTTTTTATTATCTTTATCGTCTAGAGCAGGGGTTGGCAGAGTTTTCCAAAGTTAGCCAGCTAGAAGGTATTTTAGTTAGGCCTCAGTAAATATTTTATGGTCTCTGTCATTGCTCCTCAGCCCCGCCGTTGTGGTGTGAAGGCACACGTAGACAGTGTGTGAGGAATAAGCGTGGCTGTGTGTTCTGGCTGAACTCAGTTACGCACACAGGCAGCCGGCTGGACTTGGCCTACGGGCTCTAGTGTGCTGACCCCAGGTCTGTACTCAGGTGAGGTCTGTAAAAAGTGAGTTGATTGTGCAAGTTTGCTTTCTGTCCCTAACCACGTGTGGTCCCCTGTCGGCCACAATTTACTGAATTTTTCCATGAAAAATGCAGACACTCTCATGTGCTTATTCGCTTACTGTCAAAAGGATAAACAGACACAGTGGCCCAGTATTTTTTAAATTTATTGATTTTTAGAGAGTGAGAGAGTGAGAGAGAGAGAGAGAGAGAGAGAGAGAGAGAGAGAGATTTGTTGTTCTACTTGTTCATGCATTCATTGGTTGATTCTCGTATGTGCCCTGACCAGGGATCAAACCTACAACCTTATTGTATTGGGACGGCATTCTAACCAACTGAGCTACCCGGCCAGGGCATGGCCCAGTATTTACTGGGGGTGATAGAAGAGTTCTGAGCTGTTTAGTGGTCGTCATGACCTGGAGCGTAGAGGCTCAGCATGAGGAGGCAAGGGCAGAGGGAGTGTCTTAAGAAAAGACGCTAGGTGGTACTCAGGGCCATTTACAAAGGCTTCTTGAAGAAGGGCTTAGGAATTGGAGTTCAATCTTGATGGCATTAGGAGCCACCAGAGGGTTTTAGGGGAAGGGGTGTGATGTGATCAGATTCATGTTTTAGAGAGGACGTTGGGGTGTTCGTGGAGCATGGACTGAGGGGTGTCTGTGGGTATGGTTTGGAGGCTGGAAGATTCTGAGGAAGATGTTGCAATAATCTGGGGGCAGGGAGATGGGTGTTGGAAATAGTGCCTGCAACTACGTAAGCGGAAGTGCGGAATGAAAAGAGCGTAATTCTAAGGATACCTAGATTAGTGGTTGGCAAACCCCAGTGGCTCTGGGAATCACCTGAAGGACTTGTTAAAGTACACATCCCTGGGCTGCACCCACAGACTTTCTGATCCTTTGGGTCTCAGGTGGGGTTGGAGAACTTGTGTTTGCAGCCAGTTCCTGGTAATGGCGACGCTGCTGGTCCGGGACCACACTTTGAAGAGCGCTGCTTTGGAAGATGGAAGCGTAAAGACTCAGGGACCCGTTGGATTGCACAAAGGTGGGGGCCGGGAGGGCAGGCACAAGGGTAGGCCCAGATTTCTCGCGAACCGGTAGAGGGGGGCGCTTTGTGCTGTGTATAATGCACACAAGAAGCAGGTTGAGAAGACGGTTCAATTTAGGTCTCACTGAACCCGAGTGGGTACTGAAGGATAGTGAAAGTGATTGGTTACTGGCGTCTAGGGGTTGGGAGAGGGGTCGAGGACTTCAGTGTGTAGATGCTTCCTGAGGCCATAATGTACTGGACGGTGCCTGCAGGGTGAGAAGCGAGCAGCTCCCGACGTACGGGTGAACGTTTACGCAGTGAATGGGCGGCGGGGGGTGGGGGGGGGAGGAGTGGGGGGCCGAGCTGCAGGGAGAGTCAGGGAGGCAGAACAGAAAAGAGGAAGATTAAAAATAAAGCGATATAAGGTCCCTTTGCGAAGAGGTCAAGTAAGATTAAGGCTGAAAAGCAGTCACTGACTTTACCAAACATTAGTGTGAATAACCTCACAGAGAGGGATCCGAGTGGGTGCCGTGGTGCTGAGGGTTGGGTGGGAGGGCGAGGGTGCCTGTGGGGAGGGGAGGGGGGCCAGGAGGCTGTGTGCTCGGCTCCAGAGGTTTTGTGTCAGGGAAAAGAAACCTAGGGTGGGGTACGGGTGGGGAATGAAAGCTCATTCCTGCTTTTCTTTCTTTTTCTTCGTCTCTCTTTTTTTTTTAAGCATGGGGAGGGCGTTAGGACACATGGAGGTGCTGATGGAGAGGGGAGAGAAGGAAATGTTGAAAATTAGGGAGAGAAGGAGAGTTGATCATGGCTGGTCCTGAGGAAGCTGGAAGGGGCGGGATGCACAGCACAGGTGGGGGATTGGCCTGGGACAGGAGTAGGAACACCTGTGTGAACACAGACGTGGGAAGAAGGATCCAGGCGGAGGCGGGCTCTTTCAGGTGGATGATGGGGAGTTGAGGGAGTGCTGCTGGCTCCCTTAGCCTCACCTTCTGCATTGGGGTCAGTGAGGCCAGGCGTTTAAAAACTGGGAGGTGCTTCCTGGGCTGCTGCAGAAATGGGGCTGGGAACTGAACAGAAGGACGCAGGGGCACCTGCGGAAGGCAAGCGGACGGACATGGAAGGTAGTGGCTCTGTCCCAGCACTCGGGGTGGCAAAAGCAAAACATTGCACTGGTCTGACGTTGGCGCTTTGCCCAGGTGGGTGCATCTGGATCGTTAGTGAGAGTGATGGTTGAGGATGTTGGTGTGGGATAGGCGGAAGGAGGGGGCTCCACAGGTAGAAGACAACACCAGAGAGAGGGGGGTGATAGGAAGTCGGGGAGTCAGGATTCAAGGTCTGGAGGAGGAGAAGCTTCAGGTAGGGTGACTTTGTGTATCTTTTGACAGGTAAAGTGGTTTGTGGTGGTGACGTGGTAGAGAGTGTGGCCAGGTGAATGGACTGATGCCTGTAAGGTCAAGGTGAGTTCGGGGTCAAGGGCAGTTCATTCACAGAGCTGCGGTGCCATCCAACGTTATGATGAAGGGTAGACTTTAATTTGGGAACAATTTCAGAAGGGGGCCTTTAATTGATGATAAATGGGTTGATGTAGAATGATAACTCATGCACGGAATGAACCATATGCATTTACAATGCAAGCAGAAAGAAGGAGTTGCCTATGCAACACCGACCATTAAAATCTAGGTGGTTCTATTTTAATCTCAGTCCTTTCTTAGCAGGAAGCTGGGTAAAACCTTCGGCTAGGTCTGGCTGGGAGATACATGTCTGTTCTTGTTGTGCATGTATCCACTTCACGCCTCTTCACTGCCTCCTCTGTGAATTATTGGCTGGTCCTGGGTCCCATTCCAGTCTGTGACCAGTCTGCTGGGCATCGTCAGTTCCTTCCATTGGTGCCTCTATTTCTTAAAAATTGTCTTTAGTACTTAAAAACACACTATGGTTACTACACCCCAGACACTGTCCTAAGAAAGTTGCAAATATTAATTCATTTCATCTTCATAACAACTCTGATGAAATGGATTTTACCCTCATTTTATAGAATGATGAACTTGAAGTACAGGGAAAGTATGTTCATGCTCTCTCTTGCTTACAGTTCATTTATCAGCACAAACCCTTCTACTGCACAGGGGTGGGCAAAAGCAGGTGTACAGGTGCATCATGATGTTGCTTTTAGTTAACGATGCTGTTGTAACGTCCATAACCCACATGGCTTTTCCACAGAAACACCTGTGTTTCTGCAGTTCTGGCTGCTTCTGACACGAACTGGTCATGGCACAGAACACATCCATGCACGAGGCCCTTTCCTTCCTTTGGGTGCATATTCTGTAAAATGGTCACTACAGTGTTGTTTTGGTGGGGATAACTTTTTCCCCTGTGCTTTACTCTTTGTGATGTTTACAGGATTTTGTATGCAGAACAGACTGACGTACAGCAGCTTGCAGGTTAAATGTTTTGGGAACAGCATCTCCCACTTAACAGAAGTTACTGATTTGTGACACTTTGGGTTCGCATTACCCAGCATGCTCCTAGGCTACGGGAAGGATTTTCCCGTTTCTGCTGTTTCAAGCCTTGTCTCTGTGCCTTGTCCACACCTAATCGATTTTCTGCTTTGCAATGGGACAGTAAAATGTCAAACCTGGAGAAGTCCTTGACGGTGATTTCACTGAGTCCAGGTCTCTCAAGGTGACAGATGTGGCCCGGAGGCTCAGAGAGGTGCAGTGACTTATCTGTGGCGGAGATGGTTTCAACAGAGCCAGCACCGTAGTCTCCCGACACCCAGGCCCATGTGCTCTCCCACAGGCCACGCTGCCTCTGCTAGGGAAGGCGAAGCTCCTTCCACTTAGGATACATTCTGACCTTCCTCATGCTCTCGGTGGTTAATGGTCCCCATGCCTTCATTAACTGTAGCTGGGTAATGAGCATTTGTTTAAGGAATAGCGTTATCTCTGAGTCAGGTGAATGTTAGGAAGAATCTTGGACGTTTGTAGAGGTCACTGAAAAAGATGCTGGCGATCCAGCGTACGAGGGACTCCAAGATGGAAGACAACTTGAGAAGAGACTGGGGCTTAGGGTCAGCGCCCCAAGAAGGCTGCACGACAGGAGAACTCTGCCTGAGGAGTAAGGGCCCAAGGGTGCGCTTTAAGTGCCGTGGGGAAGCGAAGACCTCACATATGAGAAGTTTTCCGCAATACTTCCTGTGGAAAACCTGGTGTCAGCACGTCCCGCGGGCGCAGGCCGGTTTTGGTCAGAGACGGAAGGCACGGACCTCGGGTGCGGATCGGAAATGTGTTAGTCTCCTGCTGTCTTTGAAGTTGGGAGGGAGCCCACATGTCAGCCTGTGTGTGAGAAAAGTGATCTAATTACTGTTGTTTTCTGATACTCAGATTCTCAAGGTTCCCATCGGGCTATGTTGAAGATCCTCTTGGAAAGAAGTACCAAAAGCATAGTCAAAATAGAACTCTGAGGTTAAAGGCTAGAATAACGGAGCTGCTCGGAATCAGAAAATTGCATCATATTGTAAATATTGATTGTATGTGGATTGTATGTATTTATTGAAGCTGGATGGGGAAGAGGAGTTATGAACAAATGAAGAGTGATTCTCCTGGGATCACTGGATATGGTGGAGGGAAGCATTTTTTTTTAGTATTATATTAAAATGCAACCAATACACACTACACTAGGAGCTGTTTTCCAGATTGGAAATAGATGACAGCAGAAACCACGTTAAGGTTCCTGGTGGAAATCCTGTTAAGTATCTGAGAATTCTCCAGCTCTTGACATAGTATCTGGCCAGCAGGGGGCTCTCAGGAGGCAGGGTCTGAGATCTCGCGGGAAATCACAGAGCTCTTTGAGGTGCTAGTTGTTGGTGCTTCCAATTCCTCACTTTCCCCTGGTGTAAACTGTGAAACAGAGACACTGGCCTATGTGTGCTGCTTTTCAAAGTAGTTTTTAAAAGTAGACACTCTGGCATATAATGTCTGATTTGCTCCCTAGTAAAAATGTTGCTCTCCATATAGGCTGTATTGAGTTGATATTTAAGAACTTGCCCCCGAATTAAGTGGGCCACAATCTGATAGCAGGATAGCATTATTTCAATTGACAACTGCTATAGGGTGCATCCTTTATTTTTAATTTAACTTTGTTTCCAGTATGTGACTTTTGTTGCGAGTACATCCTTAAAAATGGTGTCTCGACAAAGCAGGGATTTCGCACTCCTTTCGGAGACAGGCAGCGAGGACCCGCTGGTGGGCGCTGTTTCCTCAGTGTTGGCAGGAAGACGGGAGAGAGCGAGCATCCCGTGGGGCGCGCAGGTCAGTGACACCCTTGGGTCCGTTTGGGGCCCCCCAGTCTAGTGGTGGGAACGGAGGAGAGAGTCGGAAAATTGGAACGTATTTCTTGTTTCTGTGACATGCTGTCATATTCATGTGTGCAGGTGGTGTGTAGCTCTGAGGGTCTTGTAACAAAGCCAAAGTGATTCCCTACTTAACATTTCTCTGCATGTTTTTGAGAAAAGAAAAACATTCCTCGGCAACAGTGTGGAAAGCTGAAAGTGGTCTTGGGTCCTTATATTCAACATCAGGGACGCTTTTTCCTCCCTTTAAAAAATGTATTTCCCCAGAGTCTGCCTTCTGGATTAGCTGTTCACAGCGCCATTAACCACGAAAATACCGCTAGCAGCCAGCATTTGCCTCTGCTTACCGAAGGCCAAGCACTGTGCTAATCAGTGTTTAACTTATCACTGCCACTGATTCCTTTAACTTAACTGACTTATTTAGTTACCCTACTTCTGTTTTCTGGCATGAACGCTGAGACTAGGAGAGGGTCGCGTGCCCTGTCAGACAGTTTTGTAAGCGGCAGAGACGGAATCAGCCCCCAAGAAAACTGACTCCATAGCTTGTGCCTTTGCTTCACCCTCCACGCCAATCCACGGCTGCGCCCTGTGGGTTCAAAGGTTCATCTGGAAACTCTGGCCTTGTCTCTTTCCCGCTGCGCAAGCCCCGCGTCTGGGCTCCTGCGGCTGGCGGTCTCCTGACTGGTCTCCTGGTTCCATCCCTGCCCTCCCCAGTCCCTTCTCCACACAAGGGCGATCGTGTGTCACTTGCCGGAGATGCTCTCTGCCCTTGGATAACACCACGGCCTACCAGGCCCTCTGTCGCTTAGCTGCCTCCTGGCTGTGTCTGTAGCTTCATCCGCTGTTCCTCTCCTCCGCATCATTTGCTACCAGGGGAGCTTTCGAAAATTCTAACTAATTCTTGGGCTCCAGTTCCAGAGAGTCTGGTCGACTAGGTCTGAGGTTGCTCTCTGGATGCTGATCAGCCAGGTGTGGGAAAGCCTCGTTCTCGAAAACGTGTTCTGTGAATATGAGTTGTGGCTTAGATGTGGAGGCTTTTTTCTTTAACTCCAAGGAGGTCCTGTCCTCGAATTCTCAAGGGTCTGAGCTCCACTGCTGTGCTAGAACTAAGCTTAATGATGGAACACTTTCCCCCGGCTACTCATTAAGCCTTTGGTTTACTTCTTGTGTGCAGTTGAAGAACTGCTGGGGGAAAAGGGGAGAGGGAGGGGTGGGGGTGAGGAGGGGAGGAGGGAGGGGGGAGGGGGGGAGGGAGAGAGAGGGAGAAAGAGGAAGAGATCTTGAGATTGAGATTGAGTTGGTCTCCAGGTAGTTAACAGAATCTTCAGGGGAACTAATGCTGCCTTTCATTTCTTATGGGAACTTTCTCTGTTTCATTGTTTCATTGTTCTTGTTTGAAATGCCTTGAGAAATATAAGATGCAGACATTCAGACGTGGAAATTAACTGAATAAAACCCTATCTTTAAAAAATATTAAATTTAATCTTATATGATATTTGCTGTACCATTAGGCAAACATCCCCAGGTGATTTTCTTCCTTTCGCTTCTTCCTTTATGTCTTTATTGGCATGTTGTTTTGAAATGGACTTTTGAAGTACTAAAGGTTGTAGACTGTTGAAATGATAGAATTTTAAGAATGAGGATAAAATCAAAGTTTCAAATAACCCTCTAGAAAAATCTTAAAACCTTCTCAATAATCTTGCTTATAGGGTCTGCATTCTAGATCAAGAATTTACTGTGGAATGCACATATGGATATAGATAAAATTATTTTTCTAGATTTATTTTTACAGATATTTTAATATTCTATATCTCTCTGCTCTTAATAGAGATATTTTTAATACTCTGTATTCTCCACTTTTATCACACAGACCAAATGTTTCTGATTTTATCTGTAAGCTGTTTCCTTGTACATCACGTGTCCGCATAAACTGAGCAAGGTACTATTAACCTGACATCATTTCCTTTCTTTATCCCGTTGCGTCCATGAATTTCTGCCACGGTGATTTATTCTGTCGCAGTGTTGATTTTTATTCCCACATTTTTGCCGAAGAGAATATTATGTTGGCATTTCTTCCTGGCCTGTCTCTAAGCTCGGCATATATGCAAATATAGCAACTGAGGTGCTGCATTTTCATCAAAAATAGAACGCCTCAGCCTCTTTTCGTCATTTCTTCTCATTCATGCCCAGGGACCCAAGCAGGAAGTGTTTCGCTCTGCCCTCTGCTGGTTACTTTAAATTAGGGAAGCAAAATCCTCAGAGTTGTATTAATTTCCAAGTTTACAGAGTGGTGTGGAAGACAATTCCAACAACGCAAAATCTGTTGTAATCCTTTTTATTTAAAAAAATTATTTTTATGGGACTTACTGCAGGGACATTGGGCAACAACATCCTACAGGGCTCAGGAGTCCAGTTCTGTAGCACGTCATCTGCACCCCGCGCTTCTGTGGTCCCACCCCAGGCCACGTGTCTCCCCACCACTGTGCAGCCCCCCTTCCCTCTGGCCACCACCAGCCTGTTGTCTGTCTAGGAGGTGCTGGGGTTTTTTTTTTTTTTTTGCTGAATCCCTTCACGCTTTTCACTCAGCTCCCCAACCCCTCTCTGTACCTATGAGCCTGTTTCTGTTTTGTTAGCTTGTTTTGTTCATTAGATTCCACCGATAAGTGAAATCATACAGTATATGTCTTTCTCTCACTGGCTTAGTTCACTGAGCATAATATTGTCCAGGTGGAGCTATGCTGTTGCAAAAGGTAAGATTTCCTTCTTTAAAAAACTTTTTCTTTTACAGCTGAGTGGTGTTCCGTTGTGTGAATGTACCGCAGCATTTGTGTCTGCTCACCTACTCACGGGCACGTGGGCTGCTTCCAGATCTTGGCGATTGTAGGTGTCACTGCAGCGAATATAGGGGGGGCCTGTAGTCCTTCAAATCAGTGTTTCAGGTTTCTTCAGATAAATACCCAGAAGTGCAATTGCTGGGTCATAAGGCAGTTCCGTTTTTAAGTTTTGAAGTAATTCCATGCTGTTTTCCACAGCGGCTGCACCAGCCTGCACTCCCACCAACAGTGCACCAGGGTTCCCGTTTCTCCCCGCCTTCGCCAGCACTTGTTGTTTGCTGATTTACTGATGATGGTCATTCGGACAGGTGTGAGGTGCCAGCTCACCGTGATTTTAATTTGCATTCTCTGATGATTAGTGACGATGAGCACCTTTTCATATGTCTATTGGCCACCTGTAATTTTCACTTAGAAATTTTTTAAAATCCAAGAGAAATGGAAGAAAAGCTAATGTTCAAGAAAATAGCATTTTTGGTTCAATTCTTTGAGTACACATGCAAACAAATACATGTATAGTTAAGGTTACAATTGTATTAGAGAAAATAATCAAACATTTTAAATGCTGGTATAGATAAAGTTAAAGGATTTTCTTGGACATTTCTGACAGCATTTAGTTAAAGCTTCTGGTAACTCCCTTGAGTTTTAGGTTAAAAGAACACAACTGCCTTTTAAAAGAGATTTTTCATTAAGCTGAATTGGCTAAACAATGATCTCATTTAGCTAAAAAATAAATCTTATTGAAATATTCTTTACTTTTAAGGATTTGCACAAAATGTTGTAAAGAAGTGTCTGTAAGACATGAAGATCATGGGATGCTTATAGGTAGGATGGGCTACAAGTTCAAGTTCACAGCTACAATGTACATGTCACTGTCCCATCTATGTAATCAAGCCGACACATAAGTGCTGATGGAACTCAGTCTCTTCTGCCCCCAGGAGGAAAACGGCTATCGATGAAACAAGTCCTCAGTAAACCCCATGTTCTCCGTAGCTGTAACAAGCAGCAGTGTCTCGTAAGCTCAATGAACCTTTCACAAAACAAGACCAAGCAAAGCAGAAGAAAGGCACGCCCCGCTCAGACCCTTACTGATTCACGGCTTTCGTTAAGGTCCCTTTGAGACTGAATGATAGTTTGAGACTAAAACCCGGCTAAGGAGTACTGAGCTTGGTGATGGGAACGGATTCTGTTTCCAAACTCTGTTACTAATTATGCAGCCTCCCGGGTACAAAGAAGTGCAACTCAGGGCTCTCTAATGGCCATTTGCATAAGAATAGTCAACCACTTTTTGAGTCCTTACTTTGCTAAGGATTTGAAATGTTACTTGATTTTTATAACACCCCTGGGAAGCATTAGTGTGTCTATTTTAGAGAGAGGGAGACCAGACATTGTAATTAGCAGAGAAAGGTTCCCATCTACTGTCAAGTTCTGAAATGCCTGCTCTTGACCGTTGTGCCTATTAGGCAGAGATGTTTGAGTCTGTTTTAGAATGATCGTTACAGGCTGTGAGTACAGACATCTTGGGATGTTAGCATATCCCAAGCATGGTCAAGGGCAAAGGCAAAAAAAAAAAAATACTACCAGGAGCCTTACCTTTGTCAATTGCTTCAGAAAAAAGCAGTGTGTAGCTGAAAGAAGGCAGCTAGTAAACTGTCTTCCCACTGGGACTATACATGGATACAGTGTGGATACATTTGTTGGTTTTCTAAGTCCCAATTGTTACTTTAGTATAAGTACTTGGTCGTTAGAAATGGCTTGTCCAGAGTCACTGCTTTATTTTGTTGAGTTGTATTTGAGTTCTGCAGACCCAGGCGCTGCTCGTGAAGGCAGGCCTTGATGTCGGTGGTGCTGGTAATAGCTGTAGCCACTGCGGCAGCACACTGTACTGGTTACTGAGTCAGCTTCCCCTCTGTGCACCTTCCAGGGCTGCCCAACCTGCCGTGTGGAGCACATGCGGCCCAGGGTGGCTGTGAATGCAGCCCAATGCAAAACTGTAAATTTACTTAAACCATTGCGAGATTTTTTTTTTGTGATGACATGTTGCAATGTATTTAATGTGTGGCCTGAGACAACTCTGCTTCTTCCAGGGTGGCCCAGAGATGCCAAAAGGTTGGACACCCCCGAGAGCATCTCGAGTCTGTGAGCAGCAGAGCTCATGACAGGTCCTCTCCTTCCTTCCGGCTTCCGTCTGTGCTGCTGGCGCTTGGTGACAAATTTTAAGGCCGAGCCTTTATTTTAGCTTCTCTTCCTGTGAGAAGAGACTCAATAGGCAGCTGTAATATATGTGTTCTGTATGTGTTTTTCTGGAGCAAATGATCAAACCTTATCTTCAGCTAATGCCTTGGGGGAAATGTAAGCTCTGGTCCGGATTCGGAAGGAGGGGATGCTTTGGAGGAAATGTAAGCTCTGGTCCGGACTCTAACGGAGGAGGTGCTTTGGAGGAAATCAGCTCTGGTCTGGACTCGGAAGGAGGGGGTCCTGCAGAGTCCTGGATGTCATCTACTGCCGGACTTCCTTCTGGTTGGGGGAGTTTCTGTATGGGCATTCAGATACTGTCCCCCTCGGCTTGAGCTCTGTTGGTGTCTGGTTTTAAGACATTCAGCATTAAGACATTAAGACTTCATTTACACTCAGCATTGCTACTGAGTGTAAATCTGGGGCTCACCGAGCAGAGCTGTGCATGCGGCTGCGGGGTCGACGGACTTTCGAACGTGACACGGGCCCAGGTTCGCCCTGCTCTCAGCACTCCTTCCTTCCCGTGGCTCATTGTCGCCAGGGGCTCTGGCTTACAGTTCACACACCTCTCCCCTCTTCATCTAAGTCGGACCTGACTCCCTCTCCTTGCCAGGCCCAGTCTGAACGCGAGTGCTCTTCTCTGGGACCATTGAATCCTGTGAGCTCATTTTAAAAAACAAGTTTGCCCCACCTCAAAATATTTCTTTTACTTCTTTCCTTAACTCACACTTGGCCTTCTTTCATCAGACCATAGTTTCTGAAATCCACTCCTTTGTCGCTGTTCCCTTAGGATCTTCTAACCCCATAGTGCCAGGAGCCAGGGTGGGTGGGTGTGGGTTCCAGCAGTGATATTCTGCGGTAACTCTCTCCAATCTCCTCTCTTCTGGGCCTGCTCGCACGTGACTGGAGTCCTCAGCACAATGGCCCTGTGTCCTGTGCCTGCTTCCGGTGTGAGCAGAGGGTCAGGCACGCATAGCATCCCTGGAAACTAACGTCCCGCTAGAGCACCGATTTAGGAACTTCTTTTTTTGGAACGCTGTCTGCTTTCCTCTGCAGATCTGTGCAGAGATAAGCTTGCTACTGTCGGGTCGTTTTTCAGCCTTTGGGCTTTCTGGGGTTTCTACCTTACTCCTGGGCCCTCCTCTTCTCCTTGATTGGCCTCAGCAATCACCAGAGGGAGCCACGGAACAGTCTCCATGAAGCCCACTGAGTTTTTTAAAAATTTCACCTGAGGATATGTTTATTGATTTTAGAGAGAGAAGGGGTGGGGGGAGAGAGAGAAAGGAAGACATTGATTGGTCTATTGATTGCCTACTATAGGTGCCCTGGCCAGTGATCGAACCTGCAACCTAGGTATGTGATCTGACCTGGGATCGAACCCACAAACTTTCACAACCTTTTAGTGCACAGAATGACGCTCCAACCAACTGAGCCACTCAGCTAGGGCCCACGGAACCTTTAGGAGGCCCAGTCTGAGCCGCCTGCCTCCTCTTTCCTGCCCTACTGCCTGATGGGCCCCTCCCCCTTGCAGACACCTCACTTCTCCGTGATGGCAGCCATCCAGCCTACTCACCCCGAGCTGGGACCCTTTCTGATTTTACTGGGAAGTTTGCAGTTTTACGGGAACTTCCTCAATATGAACTAACTCTTCCTGCAAAATTTTTGAAAGAAGTTGCTTCTACTTTTCTACCACTAGTTTTTTCCTTTATGATCCCATTTCCAGTCACATCACGTTATTGAATATATTTCTTTTCTTTTTCTATTTTTTCTTTAAGATTTTATTTATTTTTAGAGAGGGAAGGGAAGGAGATAGGGAGAGAGAGAAACATGAATGTGTGGTTGCTGGGGGCTATGGCCTGCAAACCCAGGCATGTACCCTGACTGGAATCAAACCTGCGACACTTTGGTTTGCAGCCCGCGCTCAATCCACTGAGCTATGCCAGCCAGGGCTGAAGGTATTTCTTAACAGCTATCTGTTCCCCTTAGTTTTGAGAATTTGCCTTCCTTTACTTTTAGTAGGACTTGAGGTGATTAACATATGCTTCCTGAAAACTCTTCTTCATTTGGCTTCTGCAAAACACCGTTTTTTTTTCCCTTGCTTTTTCTTGCTGCCGAAATGTGGATGTTTCTCAAAGTAAAACCCTCAGAGTTCTCTTCCCAGCCTCCTCCTCCTCCTCTCTGACTTTACACATGTGTGCCTGCTACTGACTTTTGTGCGGATTCCCAGTCCCAGCCACGTTTGCCAACTATGATGGTGCCTCCGTCAGCCTGCGGAAAAGCTGGCATCTTCTGTTCCACATATCTGAAGTCAGGTTCCATTGCAAAATGTCAGACTTCCTTGGAGCGGCATTACTGGTCCCCCTTCCTCCCAGGGACAGAGCCTTGGGTGCCCTCTGCACGGATGGCATGTGGTCCCTCACCTGTGTGCAGCCCACCGTGGGAAGGGCCAACAGGGAACCACCACCACTCTGCTTTTGCCTACTGCCTGGATTGGTCCCACTATGTCCCATCCCCATAGTCACTATGACTCACTTTGCGTCTGGAAGGCTACTTGGTGTCTCCTGAAGGCAGCGTACAGTTGGGTCTTGTTTTTGGATCCAGCACCCTCCTCTGTGCCTTTTAGTTGGTGAGTTTAGCCCATTTACATTTAGGGTGATTATTGGCATACGAGGATTTCCTACAGGCATTTTATCTTTTGTTTTCTGGTAGCTCTGTGCCTTTCCCCTTGTGTTTTGTCTGTTACGTTAGTTTGGTGGTGTTCGATGATTTTTTCTTCTGCTTCCTTTTTATGTCATGTGTCTCAGGTCCAGAACTTATTTTTTTGTGTGGCTACTGTTAGGTAATATGCAAAAGAAAGTTTCACATGTAAGGTAGTCTTTTTCTTCAGATTGTATGTTATCTCCATTCACCTGTGGAAGTTAATGACCCCCCCTTTATGTTTCATTGTCACAAACTGTCTTTCTATGCTGTGCATTCATTTTCAAATTGCAGTAGCTATTGCCTTCTTTTTTTAATGTTTTTATTCCTTAACCCTTCTGTTATATTTAAGTGTTTAATACTCTTTTCTTTAAAGATTTTATATATTTATTTTTAGAGATGAGGAGGGAGGGAGAAAGAAAGGGAGAGAAACATCAGTGTGTGGTTGCCTCTCTCATGCCCCCTGTTGGGGACCTGGCCTGCAACCCTGACATGTGCCCTGACTGGGAATCAAACCGGTGACCCTTTGGTTCACAGGCCATTGCTCAGTCCACTGAGCTACACCAGCCAGAGCTCATGTCCTATTTTTAACAAGAGTTGCCCTTTCCTGCTTCTGTCTGTCCATTGTCTTGATCACATTTTTGTATCCTTCTGTCCCTTTGTTTCAGGTAGAAGAGTGCCCTTGGTCATTTCTTATAACGTAGGCCTTATGGCAGTAAATCTCCTCAGCCTCTATAGTCTGGAAAAACCTTTATCTCTTCCTATCTAAAGGGCAACTTTGCTGGATATATTACTTTGGCTGGTGATTTCTCTCTTTCAATAATTTGAAGATTTTATTCTACTCTCCTCTAGCTTGTGGGGTTTCTCCTGAAAAAAAAAATCCAGTGATAATCTAATGGGGTTTTGTTTACAGGTTACTGTTGTCTCTTTCCCAGCTGCCTGGAGACTTCTTTCTCTGTCATTCATTTTTGACGGCTTTAACAACGTGCTTTGGAGAAGGCCTTTTTGGGTCGAGATGATTGGGTGTTCTGTTAGCTTCTCGGATGTGAAGATCCAGGTCTTTCCATGGGTTTGTGGAGGTTTTGTTGGCCATTTGTGTGGATAAAGCTGCCTGCTCCCTTCCTCTCTGTTTTGTCTTGTAGACTCACTGTTCTTAGATCGCTCTCTCTGATGGCATAGGGCAGTTCTCATAGAGTTCTTTCTTTCTTTCTTTTTGAAAATTCTCAATGGTCTCTTTTCTACCTGAGTCATTGCTAGATTTCTCCTTCTTCAAAAAAAGATTTTATTGATTTAATCTTAGAGAGAGAAATGGAGAGAGAAGGAGAGGGAGAGGAATATTGGTGTGAAAGAGAAATATTGGTTGGTTGCCTCTCATTATGCTCCGATCAGGGACGGAGCCCTCAGTTGACCCAGGCATGTGCCCTGACCAGGAATCGAACCAGCAACCTTTGGCTTTGTGGAACGACACGCAATCAGTTGAGCCACACAGGTCAGGGCTAGATTTCTGTCTCTGCTCTCCCCAGTTCTTTCCTCCCTCCGGTCTGCTCTGTCTCCTAAGCTCACTAGTATCACATTTATTGTGTTTTTCAGCTTCAGGATGTGTCTCTTTTTTGTACTTTCAATCGTTTTGGTGAAGTACTCCTTAGTGTCCGTTGTTTCTATTTTTGAGCTTGTTGAGTTGCTTTCCCGAGTTTTCTTGAACCCCACTGAGGTTTTTTCAGAACGGCCATCTTGAATACTCTGTCTTATAAATGAAACCTTCCATGTCCTTCAGTTTATTCTCGGGAGAGCTTTCATTTTGTTTTCTAATTCCCTTGTTACCTTGGTTATTTCCTGTTCTTGATGGAGTATTTCTCTGTCTGGGCATTTGCGGGGAGAAAATCTTGTTTTTCTAAGTGTTTGACACTTCACTCTAGCAGGTCAATTAGTAGAAGTCTTTCGCTTTCCAGGAGGTGGTGCCCAAGCACAAGTTTTTATTTTCTCTTACCTGCACTCCTGGGGCTTTTGGCATCTCTGCAGGGTGGCATCGCTTGGCTGTGAAAAATACCTTGTATCCCCTGAGGAGGGGACCTTCCCCTTTACAACTCCGGTGGGTTGGAAGGGGCGGCCTCTGAGCTCCCTGGCCTGTGCATTTGTGGTGCCGCCTTCCTGCAGCCAGAAGCCCCCGGCAGAGCCACGCTGTCTGAACCGGTCCAGCTGCCTCTGCCAGGTGGCGCCAAGACGGCCGGTGAATGGGGTGGGCAGGGGGAAGCGGGTTTGCGTGTCCACAGCTCTTTTCTCTCCCATGGGTTTAGTCACAGTGAGCTCTGACCATGTAGGCTGGGAAGTTTTTGAAGCCCTTTCTACATCTATCGCGTGAGGATCCTTTTGTTCGGCAGGGCGCGGGAAGGTGGGGTGGGCGGGCTCCCATATCCGCAGACTCCTCGGTTCAGTGCTGCGGGGCTGTGGAATGCGGCCGTCCTTTGCGCAGCTTCTCCGCACCTGACTCTCGGCCGGGCCTCACTGTGTGCTGGGCACCCGGCCTAGGTCACGGTCTTTGCCCCTCCGGTTAGCCCAGTGGGAGGTGCTCCCCGACGCTTTCCTGTCTTCTGGGGCCACAGCGAGCACTGGGCTATGTGCAGCCTCCATCTCTGTTCTTCCCGCCTTTCTGGGTCCCCGTTTGCTCGGGCACGCCCACTTTCAGAGGTCTCCATGCGCGATCTCGCAGGCCTGTTCTCGCGATGAGCAGAGAACCCTTTGATGAATGGCAGCTGTCCATCTTGTTGGACCTCGGAGGGGAGGAGCCTGGAGGTCTTCTCATGCCCCCAGATGGCTGACGTCACACTCGGGAGGTGTTTTATCGGGTAATTTGTCATTCGTCCTCGCACATATTTTGATGAACAATTAGTCCATAAAGGGAATTCCTTAGCTACATTATAAAAAAATGCTGACCATCTGGATGCAGGCACATCAAACCTAATCCAGGTGCCTTTTTAAAATAGTGGCTACAACTTTGGACTTTTATGAATGTATATCGCTGAAAAGAGGCCAGTGCGGAAGGAAACATTCAGCTACTTTGAGGCAGATCAAAACCGTCTGTTTTGATTCCAAAGCAGTCACTGCAATTTTATGTTAGGATACTTTACATTTATTGATTACCTTCAAATTTATTGATTATTGATTCATCGAAGACACAAGTCTCTCCAGAGGAGTTTCCTTTTTAATTCATCCACGTTGCAGCAGCTGCATTTTCAAGAGAAGTGCTGGTGAGGCGCTGAGTCAGGAAACGCGTTCCAGTAATGGACACAGCTAAGACTCTGAGACAGAGAGCATGCACTCGCTTCAAAGCAGGGACAGTATTTTTTTAACCCTTTCAGCAGCAGCAGCAGCAGCAGCAGCAGCAGGCTACAGCCAGTCCCAGGATGGTGAGAGAACTAATCCACTTTCTTGTGGGAGCAAACTTGTGAGAAGTTTGTCAGAACCTTCATCCAAAGAAGACAAAGCAACCTGTTTTGACCGAGAAGATGAAACGAGCATCTGCAGGTTATTAGGAATCACGGAGCAAGTGATATATGTGTCAGATTTACAGATGCAATTGTTAATTATCTGAGTAATCATATCCAGGGGAAATGAGAAGAAAAATAAGATCTAGAAAAAAAGCAAAATATTTATTTTTTGTATTTGAGGAGGCTTTTGAAAGCTTTAGGAAAAGTGGAAAAACAATGGATATTTTTTTAAATTTTATTTATTTATTTTTAGAGAGGGGAAGGGAGGGAGAGAGGGAGAGAAGTATCAATGTGTGGTTGCCTCTCACGTGCCCCCTACTGGGGACCTGGTCCGCAACCCGGGCACGTGCCCAGACTGGGAATGGAACTGGTGACCCTTTGGTTCACAGCCCGCACTCAGTCCACTGAGCCACACCAGCCAGGGCACAACAGATATTTTCAATTTTAAGTTTACTTACTCTTTACAAAAACATTTTATTTTTCCACTTTCATTGGGAAATAATTGACAGACATCACTGTGCAAGTTTAAGGCGTACAACATGATGGTTAGATTTACATATATTGTGAAACGATTACCACAATAGCTTTAATTAACAACCATCATCTTACAGATATAAAATAAAAAAGAAATAAACTTATCCTTGTGGTGAGAATTCTAAGACTGTTTACTCTTATTGTACTTGCTGACCTCTAGAAAGTGAAAACTGAAAATACTTTCTTCATGCCAGAAGACACGTAACTATCGACTTTATAAAACTGAAGACTTCCCTAACACTGTGCATTGTTTACCAGGTCAAACTTTGTTTTCCCTTACGCTGCTGTAGTTTATGTAAAGCCAATCCTTCAGAGGATGGCCGTCTTCTGAAGCCGTAGGAAGGTGGATGGCTGAGTCACATGCCCAGTGTATCCGGCGTGAAGCCGACGCTCACAGTGAATTGGCCCTGAGAACTGAAGTGTGTGTGGGGCAGTGAGTAGTCTGTGGGAGGGGTCACTTCATGCACGCGGTGCCGTCTCAGTCACCAGGCATTGGTTTCGTGCTTTCCTTCACTGCAGTAATAGCTTTTGCACAGTTACACTCTATGATTTATTTTTATCTTTTCCTGAAGAGTTATAATAGACAGTTTCCTGAATGTGAAAGTAGTGCATTAGTATAATAGCTACTATTATTAGTAACTGTGGGTGGTGCTATTTATCGAACCCTTACTAGAGCCAGAGACACTGGGATTTGCAGAAATTACCTCGTCTTCATGTCACACAGGGAAAGCTGTGGTTCAGGCAGATGAACTTGTTCAAATCTAAGAGTAGCAAGTAGGGACTGAACTAACTTTTTTTTTAAAGATTTTTATTCATTTATTTATTTTTAGAGAGGGAAGGGAGGGAGATAGAGAGAGAGAGAAACATCAATATGCAGTTGTTGGGGGTCATGGCCTGCAACCCAGGCATGTACCCTGACTGGGAATCGAACCTGCGACACTTTGGTTTGCAGCCCGCACTCAATCCACTGAGCTATGCCAGCCACGGTCTGGGACTGAACTAACTTTTAAACTTCAAAAGTATCCTCTTAATTGCTGCAAGATTCTACCTCTTCTATTTCTTTCATCTGAATAATGCTAGAAAATGTGTTAAAAATTTAATACGGCCAAATGATATTCAGCTTTGATTTATTATTTATTTTTTTTAAATGTGGTTTTTAAGGCCTGAGAGTATAAGCTCCATGTTAAGGGAAAGCATATATGTTTAGTGGGTTGTAGGAAAACCTGGCTTTCTTTTCCTGCATTTGCTGTGACCTTGTGTAGTCAGCTGGCCTCCTCAGGAATGATGTTCAGAGCATTATCAATGTTACTTAATGATATTCTGCTCAATGCCACCAACAAGGTTGTTCAGATGTATTTCTTCCTAATGTATCATGAGGAAAGAGACATTTTAGACTGGAGTAATGAGATGTCAAATTGAACAGAAATGGACTTGTAAATGTAGGTCAAATACTTTTAAAAATCATATAACTGCATCTCTTTCTCATGACCACACTTGATCTGTCTACTGAGAAGATGTGTCCCACAGTCTGGGCCGGCTGTCCCGTGAGGGCACTGTGTGACCAGCGTACCCGTCCAGTAACTGGTTAATTATTACTTAACTTTCTTCTGAACCCCTAGTGCACCCCGTTTTGCCCACATTCTCTTACACCGTCTAGTTGAGGAAATGGTGAGCCAAATATTGCTAATTTATGGGTTTCAATCCAGATGTAACATCTCTTGAGAAACGAGCTAATACCACATTTGTGTGTTTAATATTGTATGTCTTATTTATCCTTTGGATTCTTAATTATTTTTCTCATTCTCCTGTGGTTACCCAAATTCCCCAACCAAGCCCTGTGCTCATGGTGCATGGCAAAGAGAACTCACGTGATAATTTTTCCCCAGCTGATTTCATCAGTATTTGGATCAGTAGTATTGAAAGCGTGGTTAATAACATCCTCCATAAAGATAACCAGAGGAAAGAGAGAAGTTTAACGCATGTCAGATGAAGGTCGCATTTTGTCTCTGGAGGTGAGAGCCTGGTGGTGGGTCTTTATCCCACTGTGCGTTAGTGTATCATTGCACAGAAATGGGAGTGCTTCGTTAGTAGTCCCTGTAGTACGACTTAGTGTCTGGGATAGTTTGAGTGTTTTTACTGCAATTTTTTAAAATTATGTTAAATGCTAATAGCTTTTGAATTTTTTAAAAGATTTTTTAAATTTATTTTTAGAGGGGAAGGGGAGTGAGGGAGAAAGAGAGAGAGAGAAACATCAATGTGTGGTTACTGGGGGCCATGGCCTGCAACCCAGGCGTGTGCCCTGACTGGGAATCAAACCTATGAAGCTTTGGTTCACAGCCTGTGCTCAATCCACTGAGCTATGCCAGCCAAGGGTTGTTTTTACTGCAATTTTTTAAAAAAAGACTATCGTGGTCATTTTAAGCCCTTTCAATATAAATTGTAGAATCAGTTTGCCATACCCAACTAAAACGCACATGGGAAAGTTGTTTAGATTTGGCAAAGGAAACAAAACTGAGCTGGAACATAAAACAGAGCCAGGAATGTGGCCAGTGGAAGACATTATCCTAGAACCCCCAAACCCGCGGCAGGTGGGCCCCATACTCGTTTCAGATTTTCTGATAGCCAAATCCCAAAGCAAAGACAATGGTCCCTAAGACTCGGAAAAGCACAAATAAACTCAAAATGCCATCCGAGTCTTTAATTCTTCAGATGAAGCTTGGACGTTCTAAAGTCAGAAATAAATTAGCCTTCTGCTGCCCCAACACTGTGTAGCGGGGGGAGGTTTTCAGCAGTCTCCTTCAGGGCTCCTAGTCGCCCTCTGGTCTTCCTTCCAGGTCCCAGCCAAGCACAGTTCGGTTGAAGCAGTTCCAGGCCAGGATCAGCAGGTGGCGGTAAAGAGCCCCCTGCTGGTGGCCACAGGTTTTTCCCTGTGCATTCTGGGGATAGATTTCAGAGTATCTGCAAAGAAATGGGTGAACTGCATGCTTTTAGGCATTTTTTTTTCAAAAAACATTTTTTTCCCTCAGGCAAACTTTTGAGGTTTGACGGGAGGTTGAGCTTCTTGGATCGTCTGGGATATAGTTACTATATTTTACCGCTCAAATGTGGATTCCCTGGCCTCTGAGCTGGGGCAGTTCTGGCTGCTTACTAGGAAGCGGGAAACCCCAACTAAGATTTATCCCCATGAGTATGCACATCCCGTCTCCATTCTCTGATGAGTCCGTCATAGGAACAGCCAAGAGCAGGGCAACAGTCCTGTCAGGGAGTAGTTGTGACTTTGCTTTGTCGCACAGACCAACGGGCTGTGGAATGTTCTTGTGGATAGCACTCTCAGAAGAACGTTAAATGCCTGCAGGTGGTACCCAGACCCTCCCCCTGGCTGTAACAGTCTCAGTGAAGAGCTCTCAGAATGCCTAACTGTGAGCATTAGTGTTTTCTAGTGGGCCCTCGAGAATAAGTGTTTGCATACTGTAGTGCTGAGTTATTTGAGGGATTATAATTTATAACTCAGGTGATAAAGATGAGAGAATACTTGTTGAAAGTAACATGTTTTCTTTTTTATTTTGTGGTTTGTTTACGCCAATTTTAAGTTGTGATTTTTAAAAAAGATTTTATTTATTTTTAGAGAGAGGGGAAGGGAGGGAGGGAAACATTGATGTGCCAGAGGTACATCAATCGGTTGCCTCTCATAAGCCCCCTCCTAGGGGCCTGGCCTGCAACCCAGGCATGTGCCCTGACTGAGAATCGAACCACAGACCTTTCGGTTCCCAGGCTGGCACTCAATCCACTGATCCACACCAGCCAGGGCTTATGTTGTGATTTTAAATCTCCCTTTATGCCTTTGTAGAAAGCCTGTATTTGTTTTCTTTAACAGGAATAAATTGGCCACTTCAACCAAAGTCAAAACAGGCCTTCAGAATTTAAGGGAGTGGCGTTGTTGCTATGGGAAACACATCTCTGTTTGAACCGAGATACAAAGCTACGATTTGATTTGTTAAAAGACCACTTTTATTGACCTTGACTCTTGTAGTTCTTCACTACTCACTGTGTGTCTGTCATAATATCCTAAAGAAAACACGGGGTTACAGGATATGGTAACTGGTGGCAAGGAGCTTGTATACACCACTTGGGGAAAACACCAGCGGCATTCCCGAAATGTTAAACAGCGATGCCACAGAGAGAGAGACGTGCCCGGACAGTTGAGGCCATGCTGCGGGGTTTGTTGGGTGCAAAGTGCAATGACGGTCAGTGCCCAGGCCAGGAACCCCCGCTGCTCTCACGGTGTTCTGGAACGAGAGCACGCGTCCTATCAGGGAACATGTTATTCACTCTGGAATCCGAACGAGCAGTTTTCCAAGGCGTTTACAGGGCCTCAGAGCGGCCTCCTCTGTGAGATTTCCACTTCGCTCCTTGGCAGTAGGTGCGCTGCCCAGACTCCTCGCTCTGCCCAGACCCTGCTGGTCTGTGGCTGTGAAGGCCTTGCTCGGCCAGCAGATCGCCGTCCAGTTCTTTCGGCCTTGGCAGCCTCGTTTCCTTCTTCATGGTTTCCCTCCCAGACAGTCCCCAGTCTGCACCCCAGATAAGTGGGTTTCCTGGGCCTTTTGTGTGGAAGGAAGGCCAGGAAGCGGTTCTGCCCTGGGATGCCCAAGGACAGCCTGTCCTTGGACTTTGCCTCAAGTGTTTAACCAGATTTTAAAGGGACAGCATGTTCAAATGGATGAAAGATGCCCGTCCAAGAAGTTCTCCTGCGAAGTGTCTGGATACTCGGATTTCATAGTTCCCTGCGGGCCCACGTGGCGTCTGCCCTTCCAAAGAAACATTTCCATTTCTCCGTGAAAAAGAAGTTGAGACAAGCATGGTTAAGAAATGGAATGACCGTGTGAAACAATGTGTGTTAAAACTGTGCACCGGATAGGATTTAGTGTTTTATATATATACTGGGGTGGGCAGAAGTAGGTTTACAGTTGTAATACACACACATAATACAATAATGAGTGAATGCTACAAGAATAAACTCTGTTTCACGTCCTCACGACTGTAAACCACCCCTGTACCCACACATCCCACACACATATTTATGTGAGAAATGATGTCGCCATGTATCAGTCAAGATGACGGCATGTCTGTGATCGCATTAATGGCTTTACACTTTTCTTTATTTTTAAATGCAGCAAGATCAACTTTACACCTGGGCTGCCGTGAGTCAGCCCACACACTCGCTGGACGACACGGAAGGGCAGTTCCCCAGGCGAGTCCCGTCTGTCCGGCCACCGCCTGATGCCGCTGGCGAAGAACGCAGGCCCGAGGATGCTGAAGCAGGTAGGCCCCCCCGGGGACCGTGGACGTTCTGACCGTGTGTGACAGCGTGTGACGGCGTGCTCCCTGGGTAGTGAGTTTGCATTTCTCTTCAAGGTATTTCTCAGATCATCATCTGCGGGTAACAGGGGACATCCTCAGGAGGCTTGTGAAACAGAAAATTCTCGTGCTCCACCGTCCAGGCTGCTGAGTCAGAATCCTGGGGGTCGGGACCCTGGAGCTGTCCGGTTACTGCCGTGTCTGCTGAAGGGGGAGACCCACGGCGTGCTGCTGCAGCTGCCCCTGAGGCTCAGTGTTCACCTGGGGGACTGTAGCTCCGGACAGCGACACTGTGTGAGAGACAGGATGTAGGAGACATTGCCTCTGAGTGTCTTAACACAGAGTACAATCGATCGAGGGCCAAGACAGACTTCCTTAATGCACAGGTCTTCGGAGATGAGGGGATTCTAACTTAACACCTGAAGACAAATGCAGCACCTGAAGGCATATTTCGTTTCAGAAGGAAAAGCACAGAACTGAAAGTACTGATCCCATTAAATACAGTGCTCCATTGGTTTACGTTAAAAATTAATTCCCGGTAGGAAGTGGCTAGGTGTTGATATATAGTCATGCATATAGTGATGTTTCAGTCAATGGCGGACCACAGGTAGAGCGGTAGGATTGAGAAGTTCCCATCCCAGAGTGATGCTGTAGCCGTGAGAATCTGTCATGCAGCCCGCGTGTTACCACACGTGGGCGGCGATGCTGGCGGAAATGAACCTGTTGCACCGCCTCCTGCGTCCAAGTACAGCCCGTACAGTTGTGTACGGTACACTGTACTTGATCATAATGACTGTTATGGGTTTCTGTGTTTACTACTGCACTATACTATTTATCATCATTTAGTTATTTAACTTTCTATTAATTTCATTGGGGTGACACATAAATTTCAGGTGCACGACTTTATGATATGTCTGCAGAGTCCGTCGTGCACTCACTACCTGACGTCTGGTCTTCTGTCACCATATACTTGACCCTCTTTGTGCATTTTGTCCTGGCCTCACCCTGTTCCCCTCTGGTAACCACCTTTCTATTGTCTGTATCTATGAGATTTTTGTAAAAATTTATTTACTTTGTTGCTTTTTATTTAATATCCCACATATGAATGAAATCGTACGGTTTTTGTTCTCTTTTGTCTGACTCATTTCACTTAGCAAAGTAACCTCAAGATCTATCCATGTTGTCACAAATGAGAACACCTCACCTTTTTAATGGCCGAGTAGTATTCCATTGTATCTGTGTACTGAATCTTTATCCAGTCATCCACTGAAGTATGTTTGGGTTGTTTCCATTATTTTGGCTATTGTAAATAATGCTCCACTGAACACAGGGGTGCATGTATCTTCATCAGTTAGTGTATTCAAATTGTTGGGTGGATACCCAGAAGAGGAATTGCTAGGTCATACGGTAGGCTTGGAAAGTTCTAATCAATTATTATTTTGAGTAGGTTCTCAGTTCTCTTCTCCCTGTTTTCTACTTCTGGTATACCTGCTATCCTTAGGTTGCTCTTTCTAATGTAGTCAGATAGTTCTCACAGTGTTTTTTTCATTTTTAGTTCTGTTCTCTCTCTTCTTTCTCTCGGGTCATTTCTGTATTTCTGTCTTCAAGTTCGCTAATTCTCTCTTGCATTTGGACTTCTTGATTCCCAGTGTTCTCCAATGCATCCCTCATGGCGTTTATTGAGCTCTTCAGCTCCAGAATTTGTTTCATTTTTATATTTTCAATACCTGTAAGTACTCTCTATGTTCATTAATTTTATTCCTGAGCTCTTTGAACTGCCTTTCTGAGTTTTCTTATATTCAATATATGTTTGAATTTCTTCATAACTGCAATTTTGAATTCTCAGTCTTTTAAGTTGGTCTTCCATGACTTTGGTTTCTGGAGACCTCATTTTATTTCTGTGTTCCAAAGCTACCTTGCTTGTTCATGGTGTCTGATGGATTGTTTACTTGTCCATGCATTTGAGATACTGACTTCTGGTTTATGTACCGTTCTGCTCTCAATGAATCAGCAGGTTGATAGGTAGGGTACTTTCTTTTGCTTTTCATTAGATAGTGTTGTAGTGCATTTTTTTGTTTGTTTTCTCTTACCTGGGCTCTTTGTGCCTCTGGGTTTGTGGTAGAGCTGCATTGCTTCAGTGAGAGAAAGTGCCACATAACCCCTGGGATGATTGGTGTCCCCTTTGTGACCGGTGACCTTGATTATGGTGGCAGAGTTTGGTGCAGGGTGGAGAACTGGTGTTGCAGTTCCAAGAGAGCCGCCTCCTTTTCCTGCGGTGGTTTTGACTTGACGAGGCTCTTTGGGATGTGTTGTGGGTGGAGGAGGCAAGACTGCTATGTGTGGCTCCACCCCTTCCCGTCACGGCTGTTGATGGCACTGCTGGCTGTTCACAGCTTCCCAGCCAGCTCCACCTGGTCCTGCCAGTGTAGGGAGGTGGTATGGGCGGTCACCTTTCCAGGAGTAAAACTGCTTCTGCTTCTCTTGTGGTCCAGGCTATAGAGTGGGGGCTGCAGCTCAACTTCCGTCACTACGGCCCGGGTAGTCTCCGAAGTGCATCTGTGGCTGCCATCCCTGTTCTCACCCCGCTTCTCTGCTTGTCCCAACAGGCCCTCTTTCAGACGTCCTGATGTGTGCATCTTCCCAACACGCTTGTGTGTTGGCTACGGGATCCTTTTTGAGTGATGGTTGTCTGACTTATTGTAAATGTAAGGGGAGAAACAGTGGAGTCTTCTCTGTCGGCCATGATGCTGAAGCCCCTTGTCATTATTTATGCGCTTTTTTCTCCTTATAGGAAACATCTTTGCTGTGAAGCAGTGTGCTGAGTTACGCTGGCTGTAGTCTCGTACATCTCCTGTGACTGTGTGTCTTGACTGCATCATTTTCTCTCGTGCCTGATTTAACCTTGTGTTGTTTTGTGTGGTGACGTGCTTTACGGACTCATAACCTCGAGCAGTAGCCCGGACCACACAGCCTAGGCGTGCAGTGGGCCGTGCCATCTGGGTTTGTGTAGTTCTCTCTGTGATAGCACAACAATAAAATCGCTTAACCACGCGTTTTTCAGAACATGTCCCTGTGGTTAAGTGGCACATGGCTGTAGTAGGATTGATCAGTTGCCCTAAGAGTTCTTTTAATAGTGGTTCCTGTCTTATGTTTTACATCATTGATTAGGCTGATATCTTCATTTCCTTTTCCCTGGGGTGTCTATCTTTCTCACCTTTTCTAACTGAAACATTTATATTATCGTCTAAAATGTTAGGACATTTAAAAAACACCTGTGAAACTGTGTTTGAAAGTTAATCAGGGGTAATTGGAATTCTAGTTTGGTGAATGATGATAGTTGGAATTGATACCAGGAAGTTTGTCATCTAATTTTTATCATTGTTTGATGTAGTTTGTAAAATGCCAGAGCAAATCATATTTAACATAATAATTTGTCTCCTTTTAAAATATGCCTTCTTGAAGAGGACGGTGGAGGTAAGTAACAGTAATTCCCCGCGGTGCCTTGTTTCACTCCAGCTGGTCCGTCACCAGCGGCAGCAGCGATAGGCCATTCTTTGTTCCTTCCGCGTGCTCGTGGTGCTGTGTGCACGTTTCCTGCTGGGACTCCGCGGGGCGTTCTCACCCTGGGGGGCCACACCGCCCAGCCAGCTGTGAGAGCGAGAATGTTCATAATACAGTGAAAAACCTGTCTAGAGTCTACGGTTTTTAAAAAAATATACCCATTGCAAACTTTGCTAACATTTATTTATTACTAGATACACTGCTGGGCAGTGCACTTAACAACTTCTTGCTGCACACCGTTGCGTTGTGTGGTGACGTCGTGGTTGAAACTGCTGTGTGTGACAGGGAGCCCCTTTCCATGTTAATTTAAAGTGAAGGAGTCCAATCATTTTTTTCAAAGAGGAAAGACTAGCAGTTCTATTTTAGAAAGTTGGGAACTTCTACTTTAGCCCTTTTTTTTTTTTTTTTGGTTTTCTAGCTTGTCCTAATAGTGTTTACTATTCCGCATGTCCAGCTAATTCAGATTTGTGGTGCTGCCTCTTCTGCTTTTCTTGTAGATCTCACTTTAATTTTTTCATGATTCCTTCTGTGAAGGAGGCTTTTCTTCTCCTCCTTCTATTGACCAAGGTACCGACCCTCCTCTGCAGGAGTCTGCAGTGCAGAGGCCAAGGCGAGGCCTTGGGGTCCTCCCACCAGTGAGCGGCAGGAGGGCTGCAGGTTCCCGTGCATCCTTCACCCCCATCCTGACCCCCTACAGTGGGCCTTGTCTCCACAGAAGAGCCTGGGGTGTTAAAATCAGCCTCTTGTAGAGTATAGAATGCCACCTGGAAGGGTAAGGCTAGCTGGACAGGAAATAAGGGCGTGACATGCTCCAAAAACTGGTGGCAGAAACCGTTCCCAAGAAGAAACCCTTTTCATGTGTCTTGCTTCCTCTTCATCTTTTCTCTCTTCATTTACCTTTATTTGTACAATGCGACCCTCCCCCAGGATTGTCCTTTTTTCTGGAGTCTCGCGACATTTTATCTGTATATTATTAATATCTCTATTATTTGAATTTTTATGTATTGTAGTTTGTCTGCTTATCCCTATCTGCCATCTTTGTAGATTCCAACATTTCCACACCTTTGGACACATAGAATATACTTAAACATTTGAGTGAATAAATGAACATTTTTTTTTGAAAAAGACCTAAGTAATAAATTATCTCTTCAGCATATGAATACAAACATTTTAGGGAGAGTTTTGTGCATCCAATACAAACTCTCTGAGACATCCTGTGGAACATTTTAGAGGCTCAAAACTAAGTTTCAAAGGTTATTCAATAGCTCTACACAACATCAAAGAAATGATTCACTTTAGTTTTCAAATTTATGGAGAACAAGAGCTAGATGTCCAGATATGAGTAGGGACTTGATTATTCTTGCCGTGTCTTTGGGAAATTGCATCCCTTATCTTTCTTTGAAAATATGAGTGGCCAAGAGAGTGAATGTAGGAATGATTTTTGAGAAAGGCAATTTGGGCACAGAAAATTCTGGAGAACAATATATGGATGGAGAGCTGGCAGAAGCTTTTTGTGCAAAAATTCTAAAAAGTATATTTGCATGCTGGCTGAAAGGATTGGAACCCAACTTTGCTCCAAAAAAAAAAAAAAAGATTTGAGCCACTTATAAATATCTAAGGTGTGGAAAGGATTACACATGAAAACAGATCAAATGGAAAGGAATTTCGGCTGGAACAATAAAAGGAAGCTGAGGTTAGCTAACATATTGAAATGCATTTCAGGAGGACCCACTGTTTTCAAAGGCAGTTGGAAACGTACCCCTCAGATTTAAAGAAGAAAGTGAAGTGGGAACCATTAATTCTGCATCATCTCCTGCATCCACGAGACAGAAAGCAACAGTCTCTCAGAGAAGCACTTTTGTGGCCTCTCCTATTGTAAAGAAGTGTTTCTAGTGGGCCCTAAGAAAAGGGATTCCGTGTGGTGTAGTGCAAACACAGTGTCATCGGCTCACGCCCAGAAGTCCAACTACTTTAACACTCATTCAGCTGAGACCACGCAGAAGTTGCAGGAGGGGCCGGGGTGAGCTCCAGAGTGTTCTGTGTCTGGACATCTCCCTTGACCGAGCGGTAAATGTACCAGAACAGCTTGACTGGGTGTCCTATACGTCATTCTCCATTTTCTTTTTTGTTTTTATTTTTTGGGAAATCTGCCTGCATTTCCCCCTTACATAGAAGAGGTAAGTGTGTGTGTAGATATTTTTGTTGGCGACGAAGGGCAGGTCTGCACTATGAAATAGTCCATACGCAGAGCAGAGCGCTGGGCCCCTTCGGGGAGATTACACGTTCAGCCCTGCCCTCACTTGTGGAAGGATCCGGTGCACTAGAAATAAGAACATCTACCATCCATTAGGCAGCTAAGCATAAGTCATGCTATTTAAATGAAGTTTAATGAATTATCTTTCAATTAAATTGACTACATTTAAGTAGAATTGATGTATACCATTAAAGAAGCTTTAATTTAATAAGCCTATAGATGAGTGCATTTTAACTGAAAATATGAGTGTTAGAAACTGCTTAATTCACTTTTGGAAGGACTATTTTGTGTATTTTAAAGGGTCTATTTGAGTTATTTTTCAGTCAAAGCAGAGGGACATAGCTTACTAATATTTTTGCTATCCTCTCTCTGCAAATGTAAAATTCCCCCAAGTGCATTTTGTTTTATGAGCCATAATCTTATTTTGTGATGACGGATCATTTCTGAAATGTATTTGGAATTCCAAGAAGACCAGATTTTAGGTTATGCTTAGATTTTGTGAGCTAACTTGAACGGAATGGAACCTTTAAAAATTTGTCAGGAGTGTTCTTTCCCTGACTGTGCTTCAAAGTAACGTTTTCTAAAAAACAGTCTGGTTTCTAATTCTTAAGAAGAGTGAGTGCAGTTGCCGGTTTTAAATGTACTCTTGAGAGAGTGCTCACCGGTTCCTCTGTAAGCACAAGCGCCCCAGTGGATGAATATTTCATGGGGATGGTCTGGCAGGCCCAGAGTAGAAGGCGGTTCCCCAATGCACCCTGGATCCTGCGAGAGCAGTGTTGGTGCTACGTGCCACCAAGTTTGGATGAGGAGCGATCATTCTAAGGAGGATGTTTGCACTGAGCGGATTTCTCAAGTACCAAGTGACACCTTCCAAGTGACCGTTTGACTGGAGCCAGCTCAGTAGCCAGCGATTCCTCCAAAAAGTACAACTAGAATACCATGTGATCCAGCAGTCCCACTTCTGGGTGTTTATCCAAGGAAACGAGACCACTTATTTGGAAAGATATACGTGCCCCTGTGCTCATTGCAGCATTATTTACTGTAGCCAACATACGGAAGCAAGTGAGGTGTTCACCACTGACAAATGGATACAGATGTGCTATGTGTTCAGAGTGGAATATTGTGCAGCAGTGAAAAAGAATGAAATCTTGCCATTTGCAACACCATGGATGGACCTAGAGGGTATCATACTAAATGAAATGTCAGACAGAGAAAGACAAATACCATATGGTTTCACTTACATGTGGAAAACAAAACAAAACAAAGTGAGAAGAGATTAATAGAAACAGAGACCAAGGGGGTGGTTACCGGAAGGGAGGGCGTGAAGAGATGGGTGGGAAGGGGAATTTAGTCCATAATATCGTGATGAACTTATGCAGCGACAGATGATTGCCAGAAATAGTGGGGTGATCACACCGTAAAACAGAAAAATGTTGGGTCACTCATATACCTAGCGTAAGGGTCTATACCAGCTACTCTTACATGAAAAAGTAAAAAGTTGTAAATACTGAAACAGCAAGAGAGAAAAGGAGAAGACAGAACAGAAGGCGGTTCACTTGCCCTGTGTTCCATGTGCTGTCTCTCTGTACACACTGTGCTCGCCTTCTCAGGCTCCTCCCTCCCCGGACTTTCCCCGGAGCCTGCCCTCTCTCGCTCCTTCTCACGTTTATTCTCTGTCATCTTCCTTCCTCACACTCCTGCCTCCTTCTGCTCCTCACTGTTCTCTGTCATCGTTCCATGGTTTTTAGTGCGGTTATTTTGTGCGTCTTGTTCATCTCCAATCCTGCACCCTCCACAACGTCTATAGCTCAGCTTGGGGGTTTGAAGAGAGTATTTTGATACATTTCTCGTAGATGTGGTAACACACTGATTCAAGGGGATAAAAAGCCTAGTGGAAGGGATCGGGATGGGAGAATTAATTCAATTCTGCTCGCCATTGAATGAACCGAGAGTTCAGGTGTAGTGTTCAGAATACTGGCTGATGCATCTTGGTAGCTAACTGTTTTGGTAAACGGCACACATTCTTATGTACTCTCAGAGCCCAGAAGTTTGCTTTTTGGGGCAGGCAGTCAGGTCTGGGACTATAGAAAAAAGCTAGGAAATGTATGTATTTGTAAAGTGAACAACAGATCATGTTCTACCAGTTCTATCTAAATAGCAAAAAGAGTAAGAGAATTTTCTCTGTCGACACAAAGCCCCAGGATCTCATCTTGGGTCTGCAGTCTTTGGGGAGTGGGGGGTTGGTGGTGCCTAAGGGCAGAAAACAAGAATGTTCCAGAGTTTGCTTTAATAGTAACTGTTGACTTGCTTTGTTGGTGAAGATATTCATTGGAAATTGGCTAACTGGGGTGTTAAGGTCAGAGTACAGATTTGTGAGCTAAGAGAGAAGAGGTCCGTTGGGATGAACTCAGTGGAATGTAGTATTGGGAAAATGGTTGTGTTTGAAGGCCACTTGTTGATACTCTATCACCACGGTGACATCCGTTGGTGATTAATTCATGCTATTCTCAATGATTTCTTCTGAACGACATACCCTTAGCCGAGGGGCAGGGAGCAGCTAATGGCAAGTGGTATCGGTGTTGCCTGTTACCAAATTCTCTCTCCTTCCTCCCCAAGTCACCCACTCTTCACTGTGGCACACACTTTCATGGTTGGGTCATTCTCTTGATCACTTCTTTTGTTCCCTCCTACAATACTCTTATTGTAAACACCTACTATGTGCCGGGTCCTATTCTAGAAGTGGGGGATACAAGGAGGAAGAAAGTGTCCTCTAGCTTAAAAAGGAAACCCTATCCCTTAGGTTTTCAACATGAAGTATTGGCAGTCTCATAAATCCCAGAGTGATGGGCCAAAGGATCAAAATCCCTTATTACTCAGTGCCTCTTGGTGACAGTGTTCATCATCCCTCACTGAAATCGGAAGGTAATTTGTCAATAATCATATAAGCCATCTGAGATCCCATCCCTCAAGATTGGTGAGCTGGGTTCCGTCATTGTGCAGACTCAAGCTAAATGAATAATCTGAAAGATGAATTTCTTAGCAAGTATTTTTCTGGCACAAAATAGAAACTAGCCATTGAGAAAAGTAATTATGATTATGTGTCAAGAAGGGCACAGGCCTATTCCAATTTTAAAAGTAACTAATGACATGAGTGTTGGTCACTATATACGAGTCTTGTCCAGAAGATGTCCAGTCATGTAATATGACAAATAGAGACATTTGTTGAAGAAGATACAAGATACAAAAAACACTGTACATAGGACAATGACACCTCCATCTCCTTCAAAGTAGGATCTCACACAGTTCTCCCAATCACCATCTAGCGCCCATTGTATTTTCCTGAATCTTTTTGACGGTCTGAAATCTCTTCCCTTTCAAAGGTGATTTTAGTTTTAGGAAAAGCCAGAATTTGCATGGCACCAAATTGGGGTGGTAGGGGGGCTGAGTCATCTGGGTGATTTGACCTTTCACCAAAAAACTCTGCACAAGATGTGATGCATGAGGAGCATCATGCGTGTTGTCGAGATGAAGCTGCCAATCACCAGTTGCCCACAGTTGGCAGCCTTCTGAATCATCTGAATAGTTTCTGTGGAGGAATGTTCAAGCTTAATGCAAAATTTGATGCAGATTTGTTGCTCTCCTTGCTCAGTCATTTTGAATGCAATGGCCACATGGTGCACATGCTCACTCTACAGTGTCTACCACCCCCACTGACTGGTACAGTGAAGTCATCATTGTTCACGCATGCGCATTCCAGTCCACTCCCCTTGGCTGCCAGGCTACATCAATGTCACCCAAACCGTTCTTGTTATTTTAACAATGGCCGGACTTTACCTGGACAGAATCTCATATGTGTTTCATATATTGAAAATTGGTCCTGTTCTCACTATACATACGAAAAGTACAATTGGAAGATAAACTGGGTGTTTTGGGTACTTATGGTTAAAGATTTTAGTTCATTTTGTTTTCTGATTGAAGAGAGCGGAAAATTTGTTCTTTAATATATTTACTGTCTTCTTCCTTTCCAACCCAGAATCCCAGTCTCCTGTTTCAGAAACTCTGAAAAACTGTTCAGACGCTGTTCAGCAGGTAAGAAGATCTTATTAGGATGTCAAATCCTTTTCTCTCTTGTTTGTTTTAAAATTGTGATGGGCCCTGGCTTCTTTTTATCTGTCCAGCTAGCCAGTCTGCACTCGCTGGGTTTACTTAGTCTGCCCGGGGATTCAGCCTGGCGTGAAGGGGTGTTTTCTTCATTTAGACTTTGCACAGAAAATTGGCCTTGAAGTGGAACTGAGAACAAGCTTTGCAGAAGCTGCATCGTTCTGTATCCAGCCAGAGCCAGGCCTCCAACAGCTGGCTCCCGCAGGACACGGTGGCCCCTCCAGGAACCGGCCTGTGGACATGGGCTTGACCTGACTCATAGTCACGTGGGTGTGACTTTTAAAAAAGTCTGTCAGAGGTTTTCTAAAATCAAGTAATATTCTTAAGTTGCTTTGGTAGATGAAACAGTAGCTAGTGTCTGCTTAATTTTCATGGTAACTTTTTTTTCTGTTACTAAAAAGACAAATTTTGTGTTTTTTTCCTTGTACCAAAAAGGACTTAGGACTGAAAAAAAAAACCTCCGAGAAAGGAAATGCTTATATAGAATGATAATTGTGGATAGCAATTGCTCTTTTGGACATAGAACCATTTAAAAATTTTTACTTATACATTCTCCAAAGTATGCTCTTGAAAATATCTTAGGGTTAGAAATTATAAAGTAATTACTAAGTAAGAAGAGTGTCTGTTCTCTTGAGTGGGAAACAAGAAAACTCATGCCTGAGTTCTAGTCTTAGTTCTGTGTGTAGTTAGGATGCGCAACATAACAGGCTCCTTGGGGAAAAGTGTTCTGCTCTGTAAAATTAAAGAATCTCACGAGTTTTGAGAATTTTCCAAGTATGAAATGATTTCCTTAAAAAAAAAAAAAAAAAGCAGTCCTGAATCATTCATGGAAGTAGTGCTCCCCCTGGAGGACAGCTAAGAGTATAACATCGGCCGGGAAGTTCATTTTGTAATTCACTGTTACTTTTCAAAAACTAGGTTAAACCATTATTGTAAGAGGAAAGATATCCTAAAGGGCAGTGTCATAAAACAGGTTTTCCAAGTTTTTTCCCCTTATTTGTTGTCATGTGGTGGACTCGGCTGATGGTTATTTAATTGGCCTTGTAGTGATTAGCCGATGTGAAGAAGATGACGAAAGATAAAAAGAGGTAAAGAGAAATAAAGTTTGAAATAATGAAGAAAAGTAGTGCCCTCAAAATATAATTGTTTTTCAGCTTAAAAAGTTTTTGGTGGGGGGGCCACAGCTAAGTTGTGATTTGAGATACTGTATTAGATGCTTCTAAATTCTTATTTCCAAGACATATATTACTAAATTCTTTGTTGCGTGAGGTTTGTCCAGAAAATATCCAACCATGCGCTCTGAGAAATAGAGACATTTATTGAAGAAGATACAAGATTCAAGAAACATTGTATATAGGACAATGATGCCCCAGTCCCCTTCAAAGTAGGCACCTTGGGACCTCACAGAGTTCTCCAAATTACCGTCAGCTGCCCGTCATATTTTCCCGAATCTCACTGATGGTCTGAAATCTCTTCCCTTTCAGAGGTGATTTTAGCTTTGGGAAAAGCCAGAAATCACAGGGCACCAAATCTGGACTGTAGACGGGCTGAGTCACCTGGGTGATTGGATGTTTCACCAAAAAAACTCTGCAGGAATCGTTATGCATGGGAGAACCTGTAGTAGTGATGAAGCTGCCAATCACCAGTTGCCCTTAGCTGTGGCCTTTTGAATCACTGAGTAAGTTCTGTGGAGGAATGTTCAAGCTTAATGCAAAATTGGATGCAGATCTGTGGCTCTACTCACTCAGTCACATTTTGAATGTGACGGCCACAAAGTACACATGCTCACTCAACAGCATCTACCACCCCCACTGACTAGTACAGTGAAGTCATCATTATTCACGCATGTGCATTCCAGTCCACTCTCCCTGGCTGCCAGGTCACATGGATGCTACGCAAACCGTTCTCATTATATTAACAATGGCTGGGCTTTTTCTGGACAGAATTCATTTATGATAGTGCCAAAGAAAACCTGGACAAGTAATCTGTACTATCAATAATGATGCAACATATACAACATTGCTCTATACATTAAGATTCCAGCTGTGATATACTTTTATATATATCTCCATGGGTATAAAATTGTAGTGACTTCCTGTTTTTGTTGAGCTGAGAACCATGGTCAAATATATTGTAATAAGCAGAAAACTCAAGGAGCTGAGTGACTTTAAAAGTTTGATGTTACAGCGTAGACACCAAAGGCTCAAATCTATTGATTTAAGCATCGTACCTCCTTTTCTTGTTGTCACCGAAGTGTCCAGAAGCCAGGAAATACAATGAGCGAATTGAGGGGTAAAATATTTGTAAGTAACTGAGGTTAAGCACTCAACAATGACATTATCTACTTTTGGAGTTATTGGCTCCTTGGTCATAAATTTATTTTATGGACCCGTTCTTTCTTAGGTGACGTGTGTTTTGTGAGAGTAACTGGCCACACAAGTGATACAGGAAATGAAAATCAATGACCAATCTACTGTACACCCCATCTTATTACATTTAGCAATTCTTATAACAATTCTTTAAGGTAACTATTATCGTTTATATTTACCCGATGAAGAAAATCATGTTTATAGAAGTTAACTTGCTTGATGTCTACAAAACAGATAAAGGGTAGGAGGGAGGATTTGAACATAGTTCTGTTTGGTTTTATATGTCATGTTCTCTCCACTATGATAACAACTACACTTTCACATGGGTAATTGGACAGTTACCCTCTTTAATCCTGTCTCATGCCGAACCTGCCAGGTGGATGAGATAAGTTTATTTTAAAAGTTATTATATTACATTTCACCTGTACCACTTATAAGAATCAGGTATCAAAATACATTTTAGAGGCAAATAGACTCATTAGTTCCCCTACACATTTTGAACTTTTACTATCCTTTGGTGTGCTTCACTACTGTTTTGAAAATAAAATCACGACTTTCTTTTCCATGCAATTCACCTTGCTATTTTTCTTCTTCGCCGCTAGATGGCAGGTCTGTATCTCTGTAAATCACCACCGCAGAGGGAAGGAGTGGCGTTCAGGCGCTCAGCTCGCGCTAGTGGTGAATACAGAGGTTTCCTGGTCCCTCGGAGGCTGCCTCGTTTCTCCGCGGCAGTGACGCTGATCCCTGGGTCTGCTTAGTCAGAGGCAGCGGCGGGGCTGGGAGGCGCCCTCTACGTTTTTCTTCAGCTGGGAGTGCAGGCACCTGTTCTCTCCATCTGAGCACACTGGAATGCATTGAATGAGTTTTGACTTGTACTCTCTCCCTGTAGTTAATAATTCTGAGAGCTCTGTATCCCTAGAAAAATCACATGACTCAGAAAGCCTTTTCTCTACTACGGGGAGTGGAAGCCCGCCTGTGGGGCTGCCAGACAGTCTGATGCTTAAAGCAAATGCAGCTGGCGGACCCGAAAGAAGGAACCGGCGCGGCCTGGGCCCCGGTTCCGGCCCCAGCCGGTCCCCCCCCCCCCCCCCCCGTGCTTCGTGGGCAGCCCTGTGGAATTAGGGAGTTGTAAAATGAAACCGCATTCTTTAGACCTCAATTGCTGATCATTGTCATTTCAAGTAATATGCTCTGAAAATCTTCTGTCTAAAGAATTATTTTATAAAACTGAAATAGGACGGTCCTTCCACTGACTTTTTTATTCTTTGGTATTCAAAATACTATTTATACTATATAGCATAGAAATACCTTTACATGCTATAAATATATAAATAGCCAAATATCATTTATATTTTTTCTAATAATACTTGCTTCTCATTAAAGATTAATATATGGTAGAAAAGCTGGTCACCACTCAGTTTTATAATTTATTTGCTTTTGAAATTATTTGTAATATGTATGCTTTGAAGTACTTTCCTAAGACTCTTGATATTTTTTTCTAATGTAAATGGACTAGTTGATAGGTAAATAGAATAAAATTTGATCTTTTAAAACACTAGCTTTGGGTAAGAAGTAATAATGTATCAGGCAGTTGAAAGTTGGCTCTCTAGACATGATGAAATATATTAATTGTGAATAGCCATGTACGTTACAAAGTACTGGATAATAAAAAGAAATACAGCAATATCAGTCCTCTTGCCCCATATGTTGTATAGTTTATATGCAAATAAATGATCAAACATCAGAAAAATGTTTAAGATTTGAGATAACTGGCAAACTCCTATCTCAGTCCAGTTTTAATTTCCTTTCAAGTTGGCTTAAAACTCTCCCCTTAGAGTCCTGCTCTGACTGGTCTTCCTAATGCCCCATTTACTTGCACACTTAGCTGAGAAATTGAATATTCCTTTCCGTTGGTTCTCCATAAATTATAGTGCTCTTTAAACAGTGATCACTCAATATGATGTACTATTAGTTTCAGAAACATCTTTATTTAGCGGCAGATCAAGGAAACAGGTGTGAATCGTGTGGTGTAACACAGCCGACAGTGAGCGTGAGGCAGGGCTGGGCGTGACGTTTGTTTGGAGGTTAAGATGCATTTTCAACTTAAGGAAAAAGTAGGGTGATTGATTCACAATGACAGATGTGAATTATACCTCAATTAAAAATGAAATAAAAATTTAGCGACGATAGCTAAGCAGTCCCAAAATGGAAGTGAGGTACTGAGGAGAGAGGAAAACTTGGAAATCGTTGGTGCAGAGATGAGAGATGGAAGACACAGAACTTGGTGGACTCTCTGAGTGTGTGGAAGAGAGGACAGTGGACCAGGGGCACCCTTGGCAGTCACTACAAGTTTGGTGCCCTATTCCCCACCCCCCCAAAAAAAAATCCAACAAGGGAACAGAAAAAGACATCGTCAGGAGAGGAGGTAAAACTAGAGAAGCTAGCCGGGGGTGGAGAGGATTTTGCGAAGGAAGGAGAGATGGCTGGCCTCCGAATCCTTGCGAAGACGGAGGTCGGAGCGAGGCGGGCGGTAAGGAGGGAATGACACGGGTGGTCCCCGCACGAGCAATTCCAGCCGAGCGAAGTGGGGTCGGAGGCAGCCGCTCTAGCCTTCGCGTTTGTTCCTCATGCATTCCACTTCATGTGTTCCCAGCCTTGTCCTTCATGACGTTTTTTACGGGGTTCGTGTTAGAGAAGAGTGGGGTGAAACACCCAGCTGCACCGTGTATCCATAGGCCACTAATGAAAGTAGAACTGTGATGAACTAGTGTTCCCCTTGCACGCACTGGGACAATTAAAGAATGTATTGCTTTAAGGTGCGGTACAGCATCTTGCCGTACTTTAGCCCAAATAACTAAGGGGAAAACGGAGAAGATATGAGGGAGGCACGAAGGCTGTTTATTTCCATTGTGGGAGCCTCTTTCCCCAGACACATCGTTTATTACTTCCATTGTTATTTGCTAATGGAGGCCGACTCGGACCATCGGTCAGATGATCAGTTACGATGTCAGAAAAGAGATGCTGGACGTGATACTGGCGATTATGATTTCTAACTTATCCTGCCGCCCTTCACTGCCCATTTCTCGTCTATGTGATGGAGGGAACAGGAGAGGGTTGTCATCTTCATTCCAGCTCAGAAATATTACCATTTCAATAATTCATCCTCTGTTTCATTGTAAGGATTCTGGAGATGCCATTGGTAGTCTCTCTGTGTGAAACGTTCCCCCCTCATAATAAGTTCTACTTTAAGGAATCCTAGGTAAGTTACTTAACACTTACCCATATTTTCCCATCGTCCCTTCTTTCTTGAAATTCCCTTTCAGACTTGAAGTTGATTGTGCTTTGTATTTGTATATGATCTTATTTATTTAAAATCTGGATTTCCTGTCCTTTAGGATCACATACAGCGTGTGCTGTTTTATCGAAAACTCTGGAATGCCATTGGTTCGTTCCAAAACCTTGGGATGTTTTAGAATTCAAAATACGACAAAGAGAGAATTCATACGCTTCTGTGAAGAGTAGGATTCATATTTTACAAACATCTAGAGGTATTCTAACTTGCCAGTAACGTGGCCTTAGACTTTGGCAGTATCTGACCATCTGAGTAGGGTAGAAAATTAATTACGTATCTCATTAGCATTTACAAAATCAATTCTCACAGCGTTAACTTGCCAATAAGCGGTTTCTTTATTCTAAGCTCTGAAAGTATCCTGCTTACGTAATATAATAAAGTCTCAAAGATGAACAAATTAACTTTTCAGCAAGAGCTTTGCCTGAGTGTATCTTGGCCTCCTTTCTGACCGTTAGCCTTAATGTTATGGTAATGTTTTCTTTTCGTAGGAATCAGATCATCTTGTGTTTAGAAAAATGGTTTGGGTGAACATTTTATTTTTGAATGGCAACTTGCATTTTGCGAAATGCAAATGTTCAAACAGTTTGTGAGAACTCGCCATCACCACCCACATATACGATTACCCAGGAATGGAGGAATTTTGGCTGACTTATTTAAGTGTGTGTCGTGCAGCCAAAGCAGATGGCAGCCTCTACCACTTACAACGATTTAGAGGTTTGGAGTAATACTTTCAAATACAAATAATATTAAAACTGGCAACGAATAAGGCATATTATGTCCCGTGTTGACTGACTATCCTACATTTACATCTCCTCCATATGTAAGGATGTGCCCGTTATATAAATTCTGTACCAAGTCACAAAGATCACTTTTTTCCTTTCGTTCTTTCAAAACCTCACTTATTTTTGTTTTTAATAGTGAGAATTACCAGCACGGGGTAAAACTCACACAATTACTGGAAATTCTGAGTCTCTTTGCAAACTGGAGAAAAAAACAAAAGCACATTTCTGTAATGTTAAGTCCTGAGAGAATCTGATAGGCATCTGCCTAGTTGTACCCTGAAGAGATGGAAGATTAAGTACCAGGCACAGGCCACAGGGGACCAGGCTCCCAACCTGAGGTCTTCCCGTGGACACCAGGGTGCCTGGCAGGCTCTTGGAGATTAAACCGGCTCCGTCTGTGGGTGGGCCCTGAGGGCATGATGTCGGCTGAAATGGCCTGAGAATAGACAGCCTTTTTTTCTTGATAATAACTAATATTTACCATGCACATTTTTTATAAACCTCTGGAAACAATGACATATAACCTGTGCAGAAATCAGCTCTTACCGCTGACATGCCACGCAGCTTTCTCCAGAGTGCTATGGAGATAAGGCCCCTGCGACTGTAAACTTGCCTCTTGGGGAGCCAGCCGGCTCTTGTCTGATGGCCCTGGATAAGGGAGGCCAGATAAGATTCTTTGAAGACTCTTAACTGCATTTAGGACCAAAAACCCTGCACACATTGGGCTATTCTGTAAGAATGGAGGGCCAGCCTTCCTTTCCAGGCTAGTCCGTTAAGATCTGAGACGAACTTAAATGCTGTTTGTCCCTGGAATGGAAGAAAAGGTGGATTGTCATGTTGACTGAGGGCTGTGATTTTGCAGGTAAAGATAGGGGCACCGAGAGGGATAGAGACTTGAGCAAATTGCATTTTTGTTGTCTGCGGTCGGAATGACATACGAAGCAAACAGCTTCACCTCAACTTTTTTTCCCTGTGTTTTCAGCATAGAATAATTATCTCTATAAAAACAATTTTTTATAAACACTCCAGCCTTTTGCTTTTGCAGTCGGCTTATTATCATCTTCATGAATTCTTTGACTTTACCAGCTCCTTGGTGTCCCAAGGCTAGCATTGCCGTCTTTGTTATAGATTCCGTTTGGGAATTTCATTTTCTTATCTATATCCTCTGCCATTTCTTAGTGCTAGTTCTTACTGCATATGGCAGGTGAAAACCTATGAAGCTTATGGAATATGTCAACTCTCTCAACTGTGTACTATCTAACTGCCCTCAATTATCACTTTATTCAAAAAGTGAGTAAAACACATAACAATATACTCTAACAAATCGACCACTTATAAAATTAGGTACAACTCCAAATTCCTGTCCATTTAGCACAGTCTGTCTGTTATTTCCCACCATGGTTTAGATGGGGCTGGGTCAGCTTATCAGTTATTTGTGGAAGTTTTAAACCACAATGAAGTGTAATGAAAGGTGAAATTGTTCATCTTGTGGAAGTTGTAGAATTACCTGAAGTCAGGGAGAACCTGAATCACATGGAAAGTGATGCATGAGTACCGGACAGAGTGAATTTCTTAAGGACAATGATATGGCAGATATGTTTAAAAATTAATTTGCATATCAAAGAATTGTCAGAGGACACTGGGGAAATTGATGAAGTTCTCAAATGCTACAAAAATTGACCATCTTTTCATAAAAGATGTCATATATCATGACATTACTTTATATAATTTTGTTGGAACATCTGCATCGATGAAAATTAATGAGTCATTTTAACTCTAACAATTTGTTCTTGTTTACCAGTATAATTAAATTTTTAGAATACAGTGTGATAGTTACTTAATTTTTAATATTCTTTTAGGGAAAAATAATCCTCCTCCCATAATTTTTAAGAAGTTCTCTGTGCATTTATTTTATGCTACACTTACTCCCAGGCTACAAGTTTTTGTTCCTCATTTAAAAAAAAGATTAAAAAAATTTTTTTAGAAAGAGGGCAAGGAAGGGAGAGGGAGAGAAACATCCATGGGTTGCCTCTTGTATGCGCCCCCAACCGGGGCCAAACCCTCAACCCAGGCACGTGCCCTAACTGGGAACTGAAGTGGAGACCTTTCACTTTGCAGGACGATGCCCAACCAACCAACTGAGCCACGCTGATCACGGCTGCTTCTCGTTTTTCTTGAGATATATTTTTCTTCTCTCCAGTCTCCTCTTCTGACTTAGAAACAGCCTGTTCTTTTACAGTAAGGATCACCTCAGCGTTGCAAGGGCAGCTCACGTGTGGGTCTAGCTGACCTCGAGTGCTGCCAGTCAGTCCGGCAGCTTTCACTCACCTGGATGTGCTCAGTGACCGCAGAATCTGCACGTCACTCCTTTGGTTCGGTGTTGCCCTCCGCAGTTGTAAGCACGTGCCGCAAAAACCTAGCACTCCCTCTGGGCGGTCGGCTCTGTGTGCAGCCTGCACGCACCTCCCAGCTCCAGCATTGCGACAAGGTGCCGGCACACACTGCTTCAATAAAGTGACATCTCTCAGAATCTTGGTGGCTTTTCCCATGTACATTCCCTCGATGGCAGTTTCGTGAATGTTCAAGTGAACGTGAATATTTGAACCTCTTGCTTTGCATGAGGGTAGCGGGTTTCCTGGGTCAAGTCAACTGTGAGTCGTATTTACAGCTCCCCACAGGCTGCTTGCAGAAAGAGCCCTTTTTCTCTATAATTGATTCTGAAACATCAGCTCGTGGCTCTACCAGTCAGTCTTTGTTGAAGGAACCAGAAACCATGGTAGATATAATCAACAGAAGGGTTTACTATATAAAATTTTTTTGCTCCGTGGAAAATTTAAAAGGTTTGAAAGATCTACTTCTAGGCTGAAGCCTTTCAAAAGAATCATATTCAACTAATATACTAGGAAGGCTAAAACCAATTAGTCTTCCACTTGGCGTTGGAGAGCCGACGCCGGAATGGTATTTCAGAGCAGTGTCAAGTTCAGCAGTGCTGGTCGCTCGCAGGACAGCAAAGGCACATGGGAATATTGCCCCAACCTATTTCCACTTCCAAAATCTCTGTGTGGCTGCATCTAATTGGATGAACTCCGCTACAGGGGAGTCTGTACGTGTAGTTTTTCTTGCCGCTTCTTTCCACAGAAGGAGAGGGAGCTGGCGGTTGGGATAGCCAACCCAAAGTAACTGCTCAATTGTCTTAAGTGGATTCCACTTAAGAAGCCTTTTTTTTGCCCTGGCCCGTCAGGTCAGCTCAGTTGGTTGGAGTGTCATCCTGTACACCAAAAGGTTGCGGGTTTGATCCCCTGTTGGGGTGCGTGTGGGAACATCCTAGTAGCAAACGTTACTAGGCAGGAAGGAGAGAGGTGATCCTAAGTGAGAAAATCCGTCCTCAGGATTTTCCTCCCAGTCTCAGTGGTCTGCTTGTCTTCAGGGATAGCATTTAAAGACTGGACAAGCACAGGCTTGTAGGATTTTTTGGTAATGTGTGTAAACCCCTTTGACATTCAAAGGTGGAGAGATATTTCCAGCCTTTACGGAAATTAACAAACAAATGTATTTCACTTCTTTCTTTTTTTTTTTTTTTGATATTTGGAGATGTCTTATTTTGTATTTTAACTATGTCTTTGCTGCCCTTCAGGAAGTTGTGGACATGAAGTCCGAGGGACAGGCGACCGTGATTCAGCAGCTGGAGCAGACCATCGAGGACCTGAGGACCAAAATCGCTGAACTGGAGAAGCAGTACCCTGCTGCGGACACGGGCGTGGCCAGCGGCCGGCCTGGTGTCCAGAACGGAGTGGCGCCCTCGGACGAGGTCTGCCTGGAAGCTCTCAGGTTAGGACACACGGATGTACAGCCTCAAAGGATTTTACGGGCACAGTCGATCCAGACGTCCCCGACGGAGGAAGGGGGGTTCGCGGCGCTGCCTTCTGTGACTGCGCTGCCAGAGCCTCCCTCCTGGCCACCAGGGGCTGAGAGCGGAGTCGCGGCCGTGCCACCCCCGCCTTCGGGACCTCAGACAAAATTCTGTTCGGAGATTTCTTTGATTGTGTCTCCAAGGCAAATATCAGTGCAACTCAACGCACCTCAGTCCACCCAGCCTCCGCCACCGCCACCCCTGCCGCGGCCGGACGGTCAGGCACAGGCCGCTCCCGGGCCTTCCCAGCCTTCTTTCCAGACTCAGCTTGACACCAGCCACGAACAGTCTGTGTCATCGCCCTTTGAGGACAGCCCAAACGTCCCACCCCCGCCGCCCCTGCCTTGCACTGGGTCTTCCAGCTCCATGCCTGGCCTGGGCGTGGTGCCTCCCCCGCCCCCTCCCCTCAGTACCGCAGTCCCTTCACCTCCGTTTATGCCCAGTACAGAGATGCTGCCACCCCCTCCCCCACCTTTGCCCGGTGAGGGGATACCTCCTCCCCCTCCTCTTCCCGGAGTGGGAATACCTCCTCCCCCTCCTCTTCCTGGAGTGGGGGTGCCCCCTCCCCCACCTTTGCCTGGTGAGGGGATACCTCCTCCCCCTCCCCTTCCCGGAATGGGGGTGCCCCCTCCCCCACCCCTTCCTGGAATGGGTGTACCTCCTCCCCCTCCTCTTCCCAGTGTGGGAATACCTCCTCCCCCACCTCTTCCCGGAATGGGGATACCCCCTCCTCCACCTCTTCCAGGAATGGGGATACCCCCTCCCCCTCCCCCTCCCCCTCTTCCCGGAATGGAGGTACCCCCTCCCCCTCCTCTTCCCAGTGTGGGAATACCTCCTCCCCCACCTCTTCCCGGAATGGGGATACCCCCTCCCCCTCCTCTTCCCAGTGTGGGAATACCCCCTCCCCCACCTCTTCCCAGTGTGGGAATACCTCCTCCCCCACCTCTTCCCGGAATGGGGATACCCCCTCCTCCTCCTCTTCCCAGTGTGGGAATACCCCCTCCCCCACCTCTTCCTGGAATGGGGATACCTCCTCCCCCACCTCTTCCCGGAATGGGGATACCCCCTCCCCCTCCTCTTCCCGGAGTGGGGATACCCCCACCTCCTCCTTTGCCAGGTGGGGGCATTCCACCTGCTCCGGCTCCTCCTCCCGGTCCTGGAACAGGCGTCCCTGCACCCCCACCCCCACCCCCACCCCCACCCGCTCTGCTTCCTGGATCCGGCCCCCCACTCCCCCCGCAAGTTGCGGGTGGCACTTTACCAGCACCACAGGTGTGTGGATTTCTTCCCCCTCCGATGCCGACGGGCTGGTTTGGCTTAGGGATGAACCAGGACAAAGGGAGCAGGAAGCAGCCCATTGAGCCTTGTCGGCCGATGAAGCCTCTGTACTGGACGAGAATTCAGCTGCACAGCAAAAGGTAACGCGAACAGGAGCTCACCTTGGCAAAGTCGGTCAGTGCAAGGGAAGCATTTTCCTTTACAACCTGGGAGAATTACAGTTTAATGTGTTTTTAAGTGCTGCTCTAAAATATTTAGTGAAACAAGCTGTTATTTAAAATTTCACTTTTCTATAGAAGAATCAAAAGGATAAAACAAGTGACATGTATGTATCAATGCGTAAGATGTTCAGATGTCTAAGTCTCACAGGTGGGCACAGGTAACCAGGTTCTTAGTGATGGGGACAAAGAATTGAACCGAACACCCGGAGTTCATAGAAGAGAACATGGGAGCAGGCCAACTCCAAGCAGAGATTGACCTCATGGGCTGGAGGGACTCTATTCTTATAGGGCGGACCCTTCCTGGCTAGTTTTGGTGGGCTTTTTCCTGCGCATGTGCAAGTAGTTGTATTACTTTAAAGCTACTGCGCTTGTGGCCTCCCATGATTTTCCCTGACTGGCCACCAGAGGGTCCCACAATGTTACTGAATTGGCCCCCCCCCTTCTCCTGGAGTCCCCCTGTACTAGGTTCACCTTTCCCTTCACTAGAGAATTATAGCTCTCCATGTTAGAGATTGGTGAAAAGGAAAGGAACTATTTATTCAAGTTACACAGTCTTAAGAGTAATGACTTAATGTCTTTGTCAAAATCCCAAAGTCCCTTAAAACACCCACAAACACACACAGTCCTTCCTTACCCTTTGCCCAGTCTGGGGTACCATATCTCAGGGAAAGAAATAGAAGTCGGGTCTCAGGCAGCTCCCGGTTCTTCCCAGTAATCTGTGCTTGGCTGGTAGGCCTTCCTCGGTTCCCGGCACCATTGGTGGTGTTGCCGGAATTTCCAGCTAAAGCCGCGTGGTGGTTCTCTGCTGAAGCCGAGTGGTGATTCCTCTCATGGCTGTGTGTGGGGGGGGTCCCCCTGTGCCAAAAGTGTGAGGTCCTCCTTACGTGGCTGCAGCCATGTGCTTCTCTCCACTGCCACAGCCAAGTGGCTCTCTCTTTACAGGCTGCAGAAGTCTCCACTCAGCCAAAACCACATGGTTCTCTCCTCAATGGCTGCCAAGTCTGGGTTTAAATATCCTCCCAGCTTTACTGGGCTCCATCATGAGTCTGCGCAGGGGTGGCCCCATGTTGTGGAGCCAATCACCTCCAAGCTCTCACACAGGTGCTGTAACCAGGGGGAGTTGCCTCCCAGCTACATCTTAGAGGGAAGTTCCTTCCATCTCCCTGGCTCAGAGCACTGGCCACAGCTATTTAACATATCTATGCAACCAGTTAAAGGTCATAGATATGTTAAATGACCACGCCAGAGGTTAGCTGCAAAGGTTAGTTGCTATGCAAAACAGCTTTCAGTGGCCCTGCTCCATGCATCTCTTCCCCCAACTCACACCTGTGGTAGAGGGTGAAGACATCCTATATATCTTTCTTATATTTCCTGGACACCTTGAGTCCTGAACCCCATTACAAATCCTTCTTTTGGGGACCCTCTGGCTGCACCCTCCTACATAAGTAGTTATCTTTTAAAGATAGAGGAAAATACAGGGTCCGGCAGAAGTAACACCTGCTTGAGTGTGGTTGGTAGGGTAATAATATGCGTGTAATAATTTATAGTTTTGAACATTTCACCTAACATGCCATGTGGTGTGCTTGAGTGTGATATTGCTGTGTTACAGAAATACATGCTTATGATTTTGTAATAAATGAGGGGTGTTATTTGTGCCGGACTCTGTAATTTTTATTTTTTATTTTTTTATTTTTAGCATGCATGCCTTACTGCCTAGTAGCAGAACCTCACACTGACAGTAGCTTATAAATGTAAATCAAATCCTTGGGCAAACGGAGTCTGGAGGGTGTTGTTTGCATTTTTTCAAAAGCACAGTCTCGTGTTACTATGGCATTTTGTTTGCAGGTGTCTTTCTCTGCACAGATGTGTTACACAAAAACACACATGTCCACACCCTAGATGTGAAATAGTTCTGCTCTGAGAATTCTATGCCACTTTTACAGAAGGTTGGCGGCACAGTGTGAAGTCTTACAATCGTAGTTGTGAATGGTATTTATGAAAGAATACGTCCCCCCGGGCGCCCTGGTGCCATAGTACTTAACCACGCATTGTCCGTGGGTCGCGTCCCCTGCTCCCTGGGGCAGTGCTCTGAGGAGTGGCTGTGGGATGTGCCGGTGAGACCAAAGAACATGCCCTGTTCATGGTTTTTTGAATTTTGTTCATGTAATGTGGCATGGATTTAGAAACAGGATATTCATCGGGCTTGCTCTCACTTCTCATATTAATATTTTCTTTTTAAAAGATTTTATTTATTTTCAGAGGGGAAGGGAGGAAGAAAGAGAGGGAGAGAAACGTCAGCCTGTGGCTGCCTCTCATGTGCCCCCTACTGGGGACCTGGCCCGCAACCCAGGCATGTGCCCTGACTGGGAATCGAACCAGCTACCCCTTCCTTCCCAGGCTGGCACTCAACCCACTGAGCCACACCAGTCAGGGCAATATGTTTTTCTCTTCACTGAATCATATTGGGGGGAAGAATCTATATATTTACTTCTAACTTTGGCGCTCATTTTCTGTGTGGTTACTGTTTACCTATGTGTGTTGATGCATCATTTTAAACCATGCCCCAAAATAAGTATGTCCAGATATATTATATGAAGTTGTATTGCTCCTGTTGTTGTTTCTGCACGGATCTCCCCTCTGTAGGTGGCATTGCCTGAACCTGTAGTTACTGTGAAGTCAGGTGACACCGGTGCGATGGGAAGTGTAGGAAGATGAAAGCTGCGTGATCATAAAATGATTTCTTTTTCACACATAAATCATGTACAGGGCTGATGAGTCCGGTTGGGATTGTGAGCTAGCAAACATTTCCTGCCTTCATCTTCCACACTGAGAGGTTTTTCTTTTTCTTTTATGCTTTTTTTAAAGATTTTATTTATTTATTTTTAGAGAGGGAAGGGAGGGAGAAAGAGAGAGAGAGAAACATCAATGTGTGGTTGCTGGGGGCCATGACCTGCAACCCAGGCATGTGCCCTGACTGGGAATCGAACCTGCAACACTTTAGTTTGCAGCCCACGCTCAATCCACTGAGCTACGCCAGCCAGGGCTTTCTTTTATATTTTTATACACTGCCTTGATAGTGGAGAATTCCTGGAAATGATTATTTCTGGACAAAGGTTTCATCCCATATTGATGTCATTTTAACTTCCTTGTCAAGCTGATAGAAGAAGTGGCGGTCTTAAAGGAAAGGGGTATCCTTTCCCTTTTCCCCTTCCTTCCCCCTGCTTGCCTCTCTGTTCCTCCCTCCAATGCTCCCTTCCTTCCCGACGTCTTCTCATCCTTTCTTTCTCCCCGCCCTCCTTCTCTCCCCTTCTTCCTTCGTGTTGATGCTGAACCGTGCTCTCTCATGGTTCTGTTTGATGGTTTTTTTTTTCACTTGGTGTTCTGCTTAACTTTAGAGACTCCAGTGCTTCGCTTATTTGGGAAAAAATTGAAGAGCCATCCATAGATTGTCACGAATTTGAGGAATTGTTTTCGAAAACTGCTGTGAAGGAAAGGAAGAAACCTATTTCCGACACCATCACGAAGACCAAGGCTAAACAAGTGAGTACGTGTGTGTTTCCTAAAATCCGACGATGTTTTGAGTACGAGTGTGAACTTTCACTAGAAAAAACTTTGAAATCATTTCCTGGGCTGGATGAAGTCCACAGCCCTTAGGCAGATAGGAGAGGTTGGAATTAGATACCATGGGGACAGAGGAGAGTATCCCAAATAGATCAACAAAGAATCATCACCAAGTGATAATCTCAGCGATTGCTTGTTTACAGAATTACTTGTCTAGAAATACGCTGTCAATTGATTGAAATCAGTCTGAGATGCACTATTATGGATGGAAAGAGTGGGCTGAGAGAAACAAGCCAGAAGGCCAGTAGTTTGTAACCGATGGTGGGTTTGGTATTTTGCTGTATCATAACTGCCTCGGATGCTCTGTGGAACCCAGCGACACAGCCCCACTATATTTGACACAGGGAAGAAAATCTTGTGTCCAGTTCCAGCCTCTCCATTCCACTCTGCCCAATCCTTTGATCTGTCCCGGGACACTTGAGTCATGAAAGGAAGGAGCGGTGCCTTGGGAGAAAAACATCCCCAAGCAGCATTTTCCTCGGGTCCACCCAGCGGACTCGATCATGGGATGATGTTGCAAATTTCTCAAGACAGGCAATCAGGGAAGTAGAGTAAAACCCTATAATAATGAGCCGCAGATAGAAAGTGTTGCTCTTGGTGCCTGTCTTTTACCCTAAATAGGGAGTGGCTACATTTCTTAACATTTTGCGGGGGGGGGGCAAGGAAATGCAGGGAGACAAGAGAATGGCAAGCAGCTCAGTCTTTGGGGGTCACCGAGGGAGAGACAGGAAACCCCAAGTGTCCCGTGTTGCCCTGGAGCAGTCTGTCCCGATGAATGGTACCTGACGGGATGATCCTTAAATGTTGGCCTCTGACCTGGAAGTTGCAGCTAGATGTGTGACCCAGAGTTGTTCCCCCTGACATGTATTTCTGAGCAGACAGCTCCCACCGGACAGACAGGAGTGGGTTGGATTGGAAAGGGACAGCAGGAGCCCTGGAACTTCTAGTGAGTGGGTGGGCAGGCTCTCCCCAGGCCTTCTGTTAACCTGATCATGGTGCAAACCCAAACGCTGGGCGGGTGAAATTTTCTGAGCCACTCGATTGCACTGCAGCTGGTGGCTGGTGACCCGAGGTCGGTGGCTCTGGTAAATTAGACAGCACCTGGCACATGGGAGGCACCGAATAAAGATTTGTTTAACAAACAAACCAGCTGACCCAGGGAGGAAGGCTTTATAAAAATCAGTGACTTTGCCCAGTGAAGATGAAAACCCAGAAAATCATTCATCTCCTAATAATCAGTTTGGCCGACGTGGCAGTGTGAAGGGGAGTAAAGGTAAATGGAAAACCTCATGTTCTCTGGCAGAGGTAAACATTTCAAAAGTCATTTCCGTGGTACGCTGGCATATAGCGCACTCAGGCTGCGTCATTCCTCTCTTCTCATGGATGGTATCAGGGATGGACACTCCGTCTGGAAAGGAGTTGGGGAGGAGGGCGTGGCAGCCATGGTTGGCACTCGATGAATGAGCAAAGGAGACATGGGATGTCTCTCGTCCAGGGACCAAATACTCAGAAAAGCAAGCCACACCCTTCCCACCTCCCATCACCACTTTATTCTTCTAAGTGAACACAGAAAAGGAAAATGCCTCCTGTTTTGCTCGAAACTCTAGGATTTCCTGATATGTTTGACATAGTATTCAGGTTTGAGCCGACTAAAATAAGATGCGGCCCTGGCTGGGTAGCTCAGGTGGTTGGCGTGCCCTCCCAACATGCTGAGGTCGCCGCAGGGTGGATCCTCACGCAGGGTGCATGGAAGAATCAACCAATGAATTAAAAAAAAAGTAGAATAGCGAATTGATGTTTCTCTGTCTCTCCCTCCCCTTCTTTCTCTCTATAAAAACCAATTAATAAATTTAAAAAAAATAAGGTTTATATCTAACCCATCAAAATTCAAATCCAGCTAGTTTGGCATGAGCTGGGCTCTTTGCCTGTGAACTCTGCCCCTGTACTTAACTTCCTTGGAACGCCATCACCTAACTCCTTCATTAAGACATTTCATAAATGGGCATCTCATGACCTGTGGGTCGGGGACTGGGCCAATGGGATCATTTACACTGTTGATGGCGATGCTGCTGTTTGCCCTCTGCGTCAGGCAGGGTTTAGGCACTGTCTGCACGGTGGCTCCAGATGAGCTTGTAAAGCAGCTTCTTGGCCTGGGTATTTGTGTTGAGCTCTGCGTTTCAGGCCTGTGTCTGGAGGGATAAAGTACGTTTCTCTGTATGCTGGAGAGGGAAGAAATCTACTTGCAAGTGATATAGTGCCGAAGAAACTGACTTTTATGGAACGTCGTTGTATTTGGAAGAAAACCCTGCCCCTTTCATCTACTTGAGACATTTAACATTTTGTTTCAGGAAAATGTATTCTCAGGATGCATGCAAATCGTTCCCCCTTTTATGGGAAACACATACTGATTGTATGTGCAGACATTTTGGTACCTCATGATTCATTTCCAGTGAAATGAATAGCCTTCAATGCTGTGGCATATGTTTAAGGAGGTATTTAAAGCAATTTTTAAATGCGCTGGAAGCTAGAAATTCTGTTTTTCTTTAAATGTCTAAAAATAGACAAATAGTTCTGTGATCTGTCTTCTTGAAAGTTAGGCAGTGGTCAATCAAACACAATGGTATTTGACGAGGTGCCTGTGCTGTTTTTATGCTATCAGAAAAGACTTTTCATTGTGATACTGGACGATTCCTTAGCTGTGCACTTTGCCCTCTGACCTAAAGAGAAAGAGGGTTATTCTGTAGCACCTAAACAAGTACTACTCATGAATATCTTATATTTCAAAGTGATTTTTCCTCCAAAAAACATATCATAAAGCATTTTACTCTTTTCACGAATCATGTATTTAAGTTCTGTGATGACTTCTCAGATTACCCTCCTTTATTTGGAATTACATTAAAAACACAAGGAGATTAGTGGAGAAGGTGAATGGGACTTTATCAGAATAGGATGCGTCCTAGTCCTCCTCGCCAAGTGAGTTTGACGCTTACACATCAGAATTAAATATCAACCTGATAACTTAACACAACAGCAACCACTCCATCTCTTAAGGAATCAAGAGGAAAATTGAAAACAGTCTCCTATGAGGTCAGTGTTTCAACATCAATTCCCATACAAACGTGCTCATTTTTAAGGAATACTCAAGAGCTAGCAAACACTCAGCCAGATCTGCCCTTTATTGCCAGGGTCACTGAGTGGTTATTAACACTGATAATGACTCTTTACCTGAGGATTTTTCTGTGTTCGAAGAAAGGCTAAGTTTACCCCAAGCAGTAGCAGCATCAGCAGCAATACTAGTTATAATCAGGGTAATTACAAAGACAATAGTAATAATAACCATGGAAGCCACAAGCCATACATTGTCTTTATTTATCATGTCACTCATTATTTTTGGTCCCTTATACTACCTTCTTTTTATGAAATTCTTTTCACATTTTTCTGTTTTTTAAAATTATTTTATTTTTAAAGATTTATTTATTTACTTATTTTTAGAGAGGGGAAGGGAGGGAGAAAGAGAGGGAGAGAAACATTGATGTGTGTGGTTGCTTCTCGTGCGCCCCCTGCTGGGGACCTGGCCTGCAATCCGGGCATGGGCCTTAGACTGAGACTCAAACTGGCGACCCCTTGATTCACAGGCTGGCACTCAGTCCACTGAGCCACAGCAGCCAGGGCCATTTTACTGTTCTGATTGATGATTTCCGCTATTCTGTTTCCCAGATCACTAATCCACTCTTCATATTAACAGATTTGCTGTCGATTCCTTGTAGTGTATTTTTCACTGTGGTGATTATATTCTTCACCTATGATTGGTTCTTAGTTATATTTTCCAACTCTCTATGGAAATGCTCTCTTGAGTTCTTCTATTCTCCTCTCCAGATTGTTGAACATCCTTATGATCCATTCTTTGAAACCTTTATCAGGCAAATTACTTCATCTTCATTTCATCAGAGTCATTTTCCTTCATTTGAGACATATTCGTCTGTCTCCCCATTTTGTTTGATTTCCTGTGTTTGCTCCTGTGAATGAAATGAAATGGTTCTCTCTCTCGAACTTGAAAAAGTAGTCTCATATAGAAGTGGCCTCTGTGTAGAAGGTGCCTGGTGGTTCGGCAGGTTGGCGGGAGTCAGGGTGGACACGGGCATTGCCAGTGGAGCATCCTTGCTCGCAGTGTCCTGGGGTGTCTTGGCCAGCGGGAGCTGGTTTGGGGCCAAACTGGTGTGCTAGTAGTTGTGGCAGCTGCCTGTTGTTCCGGCTGCCTACAGAATATGTATTTTCTGTAGAGGATTTGAATTTGCATTGATTTCCATATGCTTTCAGTAGTTACGTGACTGTAGTTATACTTAGGAAATTGTACGTGGAGACATTTTTAAAGGCTTTTCTGTATTCTAACAGATTTTTACAAGTATGTAAACGATGATGCCACAAACATGACACTTGCTCAGTTACACAAAACTTCATCTGAGTAATGTGAGCTGCAGATGTCTGAGTTACTGTGAGCAGCAACAATGAGGACCGTTGTTTTGTGTGGCAGGTAGATGGGGCTGGAGACGTACTGTCCCTGATATTAAACGCCCCCAAATGCCATGTGAGGGTAGTTTTGATTCACCCCAGGACAGAAAAGGAACCATCTTTGTAAAATATGCCTTAAGTGTATCGTGTCTAGTCATGTTTTAAAAATCGGTAGGGCAGCCTACTACCCACAGCATAAATCTGAACACAGAAGTTAACAAAAGAACATGAAGGAACTGTGTTTCTTTTTAAATACATACCTGATATTTGTGCCTCTATTTAATGCCACGCAAATGAACCTCTTCTTGGGTTCCTTCTGTTCCGTTGAAAGGCTTTACCCACAGGGTGGGGGAGAAAAACAATTCATGATAGTTAAAATATTTCTTGAGCTCCATTCAGCCTCTGGAAGTCTGATTAGGAAAATAGATATTTGAATCTGCTACTTATTATAAGGGGAGGTAATAAAAGGAATTCTGAGAATTCCCGTTTAGTCCAGATGCAATTGTTAAGGAATTAAGACATTTGTTATCCTGTTCAATCTTTCCACTGTGTTTGCTTAACCTGACCTGTAAAAAAGGCCCCTTTTTGCTGTTTTGTAAAAAGTCTTCCTAACAATGGGGAAAGAAGCATTTATGATTCCAATGTTCCTCTCAGGGCACGCATACATAATGCCTCCCAGTATTCGTACACGAAATAGTCACTGCCGCCCAAAGAATTCCCCCTGGTCTGTGGGGGCTTTGGGGCGACGTGCGTGCTGTGGTCCAAACAGTGTTTGCTTCAAGCAGTGATTGGCCCGAACAGGAAACACGGGGTGTGTGTTTTACTTGTGCTTCTCTGTTTTACTTTTCTTTATTGCAAATATTTATTTGTAAATTAAAAATGTTTTACCACAATTGATAGATAACCTAAGTTATAATCTGAGTAGCAGAAGTTTAATTTTTTCATATTGGTGTGAATTTTTCCAGTTGTTGCCGGCAAGGGTGAATGTCAGTTGATTTGGACAGTTATGTTCAGTCTTTTAGACAGAAGACAATAATGTCTGAAGCATCAAATATCTTATAATAATACAATTTAGATTTGTTTGGGGAATACACAATAAACATTTGGTGCTTTGTAACTTTTAGTATAACATCTGTTTCTAATAGACTACATTCCTATTGCAAGCCTTAAAAATATATTTACATAGAAAACCACATCAAAATACAAAGCTATAATTAGACAAACATAGGTTTTGCGGAATCTGGATTTGTTTTAGATGTTAAAAGATTTATTATTTTTTGAAGATGCTATTCCTATAACTATTTGTAGAACATACCCAATCAATTCAAATAATGCAACAATAATAACCTCTCTTTTAAAAATGTTTTCAGCCAGAATATTGTTTTTATACTTCTAAGTATATGGCTTAAAAATAAAACTTAATGGCATAATAAAAAGGAAGTATAATTACACTAATGATTTTTGACCTTGGTAGATTATATTAAGAAAATTATATTTGATTAATTGCACACTAGAATTGCACAAAATTCAGTCATGATGCTGAAGGTTAATTCTTTTGGACTTTATATTTATGTTTTGATGTTAAGATTCTGTTGGGCTATATATACAAAAAGGGGCAGTGATTTTTAATAGCTCTGATGTCCTGTTTATCATGACCCATAGACATCAAAGAAAGGGTTGTTTGGAAAGTTCCTTCAAGATTCATTACCTTATTCTGATCATCTTCATAAACTAAAACTTATTCTTGTAAAACCATAAGGAAAGGTTTTTGCTTGTTGATGGAATCTCAGTTCTTTAAAAAAAAAGATTTTATTTATTTATTTTTAGAAAGGGAAGGGAGGGAGAAAGAGAGAGAGAGAAAAACATCAATGTGCGGTTGCTGGGGGCCATGGCCTGCAACCCAGGCATGTGCCCTGACTGGGAATCGAACCTGCGACACTTTGGTTTGCAGCCCGCGCTCAATCCACTGACCCATGCCAGCCACAACTGGAATCTCAGTTCTATTTGGAGCAGAGGGTGAGAGCATGTTTTCTCAATTCTGCTGCTATGGATGGAGCAGCTAGCTGCTCAGAGAGCCCTGTGAGACTAAATGGGAGAGGGACCCCAATTACTTCCAGTGTCTCACCCCTTTCCTGGTCTGATGGGAGCTGGGGTATCTCTGTCAGCAGAGAGTACGGCAAAGAAAAGAAGCTCTATTCCAGGTATAGCATGGAGGTTTCTAGAGGGCGAATGATTACAGAACATCCTGCAACAGACACTATTTCAATAATTAATTCTGTCGGGGTAAGTGCTGTGGGTCATCGGGACTTGGGTAGAGCACATTGGCTGGACTCAGGGAGAGGCTGTATGGAGGAGATGATATTTAAACTGAACTTTGAGTAGTTTATTTTGTTTGCATATGTGGAGAGGATTAGGGAAGAATTTTGAAAATAACAGTGCATGCATCAATTCCCTTGCATCGATTCCCTTGCATCGCATTTAAAAGCACAATAAATCAGTCAGTGTCGTAGCCGGCTTCTCCAGTGTCCTGGAGGCTGCGGTCTGAGGTTTCAGGAATGTGAATACAGGTCGTTGATACTCATTCCCGGGGCTGAACGTGTTTCCTGCTCATCCTCCTAGAAAACCTCTCTACTTTGTTACTAGACAGAAGAGTAACAACTGAATTTAGATAAACTAGACCTGAAGTTGAGTTTGATGACTTGGTACTACATAGGGGCACGTATGTTTCTTTACCATGGACAGCAACAGGAGTTTGGTTTATCCCAGAGCACAGGGGAATTGTATTCCTTATGGGACTTGCGTGGTGAGCGAGCGCCTACCTCTTGTCTGCGGGAAGGGATGCCGGTGGCACTAGTCAGCGTGTTCACAGGGGACCTCTGTGTGACCTAAGCTGAAAAATGGCTCCAGTTATTTGAGAATGCACGTTTAAGACTTAGAAGAAAAATTAATGTTCTTAGGTATATAAGAACATTATATGTCTTATTATATGTCTCTAATTTTCTTTTCACTTTAAATGCTTTAAAGTTAAACCAAAATATAAGCTTTTTTCTTTTTCAAAGTCATGTTTATAATGGAAATTTTCTGACATTTTTGCTTAATTTTTGGTTAAATGTTAATACATGAACTTTTAAAAATTGTAGAATTTGTAACTTGAAACTGTCTGAAGTACTTGAACAAATTTGGAGGTGGGCCTTCTAGATCAACAGAACAAGCAACTGGGCATGTCCTCCTCCCAGGAAAGCAACAATGTAACTGGTAGAAATTATAATAAAAGTATTTATTTAAACAAATCTACTAGAACTCAGTGAGATCAGTGAGTCTATGGCATTTGAACCAGGACCCTCTCCAGTACCAACCGACCCGACTGTATGCGGTGGTAACTCTCCCCCAGGCCTGTGCCACCAAGAAGACCGGGGTCCCTCTCCTTGCAGCTCTATCTCTATGGCTATGGCTTTATCTTAGAAGAGGTGGATGCTGGCATTCCTAATTTCCCCAGTCCCTGACTGCAGAAGCTGTGTTTCAGGCAACCACGGAGAGCTAAGGACTAAAGATGCAGGCAGTGAAGGGCCCCCCACGGATCGCAGTCAACTCTGGGTGTCAGGAAGGCTGTGCACCTCGTACACTGCACACACCCGGGAACAATCAGAGCAAGACATGGGGCACCATGAAAACGTTCCCCAAACCTCACAGACTCATTAAAGTCAAGTGGAAGATTCACTGGCCCAAGAGTCTTCCACATACTTTTGTCCAGACTTTTACTGACCAGTATTCTACTTTGACCCAGGGACAACTCCTAAGCCAGGCTTAAAAATAGCATCAGTCTTTTCTGGCAGCCTGGAAGCTGTGTGCCTGCCAAGGCTAGACCCTCTTGGGAGAAATTAGGGAAAGTCTACGTTACTAGTTCTTGGCTAGATGTGGGAAAAAATTCTGTAAATTCCCTCTAAGGCATGACCTCCCTGCCCTCCCCACAATATGGTTAAGGGTAAAGCCCCAAGTAGTTAAGAGGACTGAGGCACAGTCTTTGACCGATAAGAGGCTCATGGCCACCCAGGGCTGACTCCTAAATTGCCAGACTAAGAGATAAGAACACAGTGGGAGAGTGCACGCAGGCGCATCACATTGCACTCCGTAGCAGTAACAGACTTCACTGGATCGGTCTAGCTGTCGCTAAGCACATCAGCAAACAATGAGAAGAGTAAGCTCTGGAGCAGGGGCGGGGGAATCCAGGTTAAGAGTTGGGACAATATGCTTTCTGCAATGTCTGCTTTTCCGTAAAATAAATGAGAGATAGAAAAGAAACATGTATGACTCATACAGGAAAGCAAATAAACAAAAACATTATTCAAGGAGCTCCTATATGGTATTTACAGACATACATTTCAAAGCACCCATTCTAAAGATCTCCAATGAATTAAAGAAAACCACTTCTTAGAAATAAAAGAAGGTCTGATGACAAGGTCATAGCACATTGATAATATCAGTAAAAAGATAAACTATCTAAAAATTATGGAGTTGGAAAGTAAAATAACCAAAATGAAAAAAAAAAATCTCTAGTTTTTTTGACAGTTCATTTTTGGTGGCAGAAAAAACAATCAACAAATTTGAAAATAAATCAGTAGAGACTTTGAGAAAAAAGGAAAAGGTTGAACTCAGAAAGATGTGGATACCATTAAGTGACCAGTGTATATGCAATGTGAATACCAAAAGAAGAGATATTGTTCAAAAGGTAGAAACATATTTGAAGTTAAAATTGCTGAAAACTTCACAAATTGGATGAAAAACATTAATATATACATTTAAGTTCAGTGAACTTTAAGTAGGTAAACATGAAGAGATCCACACTTATTTATAATTTCACCAAAATGTTGAAAGTCAAAGATAAAAGGAAAAAAATCTTGAAAGCAGTAAGAGAAAAACAACTCATTACATGAAAGGAAACCCCCCAAATATTAACAGCAGACTTAGAATTAACAGAGGCCAAGGGGCAACGGGATGTTATGTTCAAATGCTGAAAGTGAAAGTCATTCACTAAACACATGTAGCAAAACAGTGTTTCAGAAACGAAGGTGAAATACAGGCATTCTCAGAAAATCAAAAACTGAGAGAATTTGTTGCTAGGATACAGGTCTTCAAGAAATATTGGAGGAAGTTCTTCAGGCTGAAAATAAATGACATTCACACAGTGATACAAAATCACGTGCACAAAAAAGAGCTCCGATACACACATCATTTTATCTACAAAAAGATAATATAACTGAACGTTTCTTCTTTATGTGTTTGACTGACTTTAAAAGCAACTGCACAGAACAATTGTAATAATGTATTTGAGAGCAGCCAGGCAAAGGAGACTGGTGGAAACAAAGCTGTGTTAGAGGAAGGAAGTTACATCATGTGATGGTTTAGACCTGTAGGAAGAAATGAAGACAACCACAAAGGATAAATAAAAAAATAAACATAACAAACTAAAAATATATACTTTTCCCAGCCCTGGCTGGCGTAGCTCAGTGGATTGAGCGCGGGCTGTGAACCAAAGTGTCGCAGGTTCAATTCCCAGTCAGGCCACATACCTGGGTTGCAGGCCACGGCCCCCAGCAACCGCACATTGATGTTTCTCTCTCTCTCTCTCTCTCCCTCCCTTCCCTCTCTAAAAATAAGTAAAATCTTTAAAAATATATATACTTTTCCCCTCTGTCAACTTCTTTAAAAGACATAGGTTATATAAACAGATAATTATAGCACATTGCACCATATGTAGATGATACTCACACAGTGTGCTTAACAGTAATAGCACAGAAAGGTGGGAAGTGGATGGAGCTGTAGAGAAGTAAGGTTTCTATGTTTCTGGAATTAAGTCAGTATAAATCTGAAATAGATTCTGGTAAATTGACACACATTGTCATCCCTAGAGCAACCACAATAAAAACTCAACTATAAAATTAAATAAAAGGTAATTAAATATTCAGTTAATGCCTTTAATATCGTTTTGGTACAAAAGGCAGTTAAAGAGGAATAGGGGAACACAAAAAGACATAGCGTATACAGAAAACAAAGCGAAAAATAGCAGATGTAACTTCAACCATGTTAATAATAATATTAAATGTTATTCAAAAGGCAGACATTGTCAGATTAGGTTAAAAAAATCCAAGTATAGTATTATGAAACAAACTTTAGATTCAAGGATATAAATTAGTTGAAAGTAAAAAAAATTAAAATAGAACAACCTTAAACAACCATAAAAGAGCTGGAATAGCTATGCTATCAGACAAAATAAATTTTTAAAAATGTTAGTGGAGATGAAGAGTAACATTCCATGGTAACGAGAGTGTCAGTTCCCTGGGATGGACCATATAGTAGGCAACAAAACAAGCCTTAACAAATTTAAAACTGTTGAAAAACCAAGTATGGTTTCTCACCATAATGGAATTAAATGAGAAATAAATAACAAGGAAATTTGGAGAACTCACAGATTATTTCATATATATATGAAATAGCACATTTCTAAATAATATGATTTACAGAAGAAATCACAAGAAAAAATTAGAAAATAGTTTGAAATGAATATGAATGCAATGGAAACTTAGGGTATGCAACCAAATCAGTGCCCAAATTTATAACTGTAAATACTTGTATGAAAAGTTATAAAAATTCTGAAATCAGTAATCTAACCTTCCACCTTTGGAAATTAAAGAAACGGGGCAAATGAAACTGCAGGCAAGTAGAAAGAAAGAATTAGTGAACCCTAGAGTGGAAATAAATGAAATAGAATATGGAAAACCAATTGCGAAAATCAGAGAAACCAGAAGTTGGTTCTGTGAGAAGATGAGCAAAACTGACAAACCTTTAGACAGACCGACCGAGGGAAAAAGAATGGAAGATTTTCAAATGACTGAAGTCAGGAATGAAGGAAGGCGCACCACTCCTGATCTTAGAGAAATAAATGAAGGAATATGATGAAATATGGTATGCCAGCACATTAGATGACTTAGATGAAAGGGATAAATTCTTTAAAAAAAAAACTGACTTAAAAAGAGGTAGAAAATCTGAATAGGCTTATAGAAAGTAAAGAGACTTCCTTAGTAAAAAAAAAAAAAAAATCCAGCCAACTAACCAAATAAAACTACTCACAATAAAAAGCTCAGTCCCAGATGACTCCATTGGGAAATTCTACCAAAGATTCAGAGAAGAGTTACCACTGATCATTCATAAAGTCTTCCAAAAAAAAATAGGAGGGACCACATCCCATCTCATCCTGTGAGGCCACCTTGATACCACAACCAAACTCATCACAAGGACAGAAAGCTACAGACTAATGTCTTCTATGAATATAGACACAAAAATCCTCACCAAATACTATCAAAGTGAATCCAGCAACATACACAAAAGATTATACACTAGGGCCAATTGGGATTTATTCTAGGAATGCAATGTTTTAGATATGAAAATCAGTGAATGTTACATAGAATAAAATAAAGGACCAAAGCCATTTAGACATCTCAACAGCTGCAGAAAGAGCAGTTGACAAAACCCTACACCTTTACATGACAAAAAATGCCCAAAAGACTGGGGATAGAAGGGAACTTGTAAAATGGACAGAAGCGCCTGTGAAAACCCTGCAGCTCACATCAGAGACCGAATGCTTTTCCCCTAAGATCAGGAGGAAGACAAGGATGTCTCCTCACCGCTTCTTTTCAACAATACGCTGGAGGAGCTAGCCAGGGCAGCTAGGCAAGAAGAAGAATAAATGGCACCTAAATGGGAAGAAGTAAAAGTGTCTTGCATTTTGCAGATGATGTGGTCTTATATATTGAAATTTCTAGACACTAGCAATTAACATTGGGAAAATGTGATTAGAAAAACAATTCCCATTATAATAGCATCAGAAAAATAAAGACTACTTGGGTATAATTGAACAAAAGAAGTGCAAGACTTATACAATTGGAAGATGTTGAAGGAAACGAAAGAAGATCTAAATCCAGGTAACAACATGCCACGTGCATAGATTGAAAAACTTATTGTTAAGGTGGCCGTACTCACTAAACTGTCCTGCAGATTCAATCAGATTCTAGCAACATCCAAACTGCCTGTTTTCCCCCAGATATTGATAAGCTGTTGTTGAAAATTTGCATGAAAATACAAGAGACCTAGAATAATCAAAACAATCCCAACAAAATAGAGTTGGGGGACTCACAGTAATCAGGACAGTGTGGTACTGGCATATGGACAGATGTGATTGGTCAATGGAATGGAATTAAGAGTTTGGAATAAGTCTTTCCTTTTATAGTTTATTAATTTTTGACAATGGTGCAAAGACAGCTTAAGAGCAAAGGAAAAGTCGTTTCAATATATGGCTCGGAAACACTGTATACTCGCATGTAAAAAAAGTGAATTTGTACCTCTACCTCATACAGTGAACAAAAGTTAACATAGTCTTGAATGTAAGAGCTAAAATAATAACACTCAGAAGAAAACATAGGAGTAAGTCTTCCTGACCTTAGATTAAGCAGTGGTTTCTTAGCTATGACTCCAAAAACACATAGGACAAAAAAAAAAATAGGTAAGTTGGACAACATCAAGATGAACATTATTTGTGTTGCAAAAAAACACTATCAAAAACATAAAGACCCACAGGATTGGAGAAAATATATGCAAATCATATATCTGATTATGGGTTAATATTCTGAATATATAATGAACTCTTACAACTCAACAACGAAAGAGCCTGATTGAGAAATGAGCAAAGAATATGAGTAGACATTTGTCCAAATGCACCACTGGTTACTAAGCACATGAAGAGATGCCCAACATTGTTAGCATTAGGGAAGTGAAAACCGAAACCACAGTCTCACACCACTTCACATGTTGCCTGGAAACAGCGGCTCTTATGCAGTGGCTGGTGGGAGTGAAAAACATGGTACCACCATTGGGGTTTCACTAAGAGTTCCAGCTCTTAATCTACTCATTCACGCATTTACCAGTCAAAGTCTATTTTTCTTAAGAGGAAGCAAATATTTGTCTGGTAGCTTTAGTTACCCATAGAGAATAATCACGACGTCAGACTATAATATTCCAGAAAAATAGTTTTTCAAGCTTAATAACGTTTAAGATACACTTTTTCCCACCCTAAAAATATATTGTCAGCCCTGGCCGGCATAGCTCAGTGGTTTGAGTGCGGGCTGTGAACCAAAGTGTCACAGGTTCGATTCCCAGCCAGGGCACGTGCCTGGGTTGCAGGCCACAGCCCCCAGCAACCGCACATTGATGTTTCTCTCTCTCTCTCTTTCTCCCTCCCTTCCCTCTCTAAAAATAAATAAATAAATCTTAAAAAAAATATATTGTCAAAAGTGTAAGCTTTTTCAAAACCTACAGAACAATATAGTTTTATAGGCTTTAGGAGTTCCATTAACTTCTGAAGGAGAAATGTATATCTTTTATCTTTGCTTTTGATGAAAAGACTTAAGATATATGGACTGTGATTTTTCTCTTTAGGAGTACGGGCCCTGGAAATAGAACCAAACTCCTTTCAAAACCCCAGTCGACTGTTCTTGAACAGAGTCACCAGCATCCCCCAGAAAACAGATTTGCTGTTTATGAAGGTTATGTCCACTGTTGGTTTCACTTTCACTGTCAACTGGTTTATTGCCTTTTTCAGTGAAAGCTTCAAAGAATTTTTGCTCTCTCTCAAATCCTCATATATGAAAGAGAACTGAAAGCAAATCTAAGAGCCTCTGTGTTTTTTTAAATTTTATTTTAATCATTGTTCAAATACAGTCTTCTCCCTTTTACTTCCAATCCACCACCCCTCCCAACCCTCCCCACTTCCCTCCCATTACCACCCTCCCCCTCATTTTTGTCCATGTGTCCTTTAAGTTTGTTCCCGTGAACCTTCCCAATGTTTTAATGTACATACGAAACAGACGCACGTGGCCGAGGAGATTTGCATTATTGAACCTAAATGCAAGAGCACAAGTGAACAGTGGCCCATTCTGGCCCTCTCCAGCCCCTGGCTCTCTTCCTGTCTCAAATGTACCATTTCTCTTGGGAACTGACCTCACTCAGAGCGAAGACCAAAAACTGTGGATTTTTTGGTGGTGTAGTGAACGAAGCCCCCATAGAAGAAGCAAGACTGAATTGACTGCTAATTATAATACCATTGTGCTGTTTTTATGTATGTTTAGCCTCAAAAAAAAAATCAAAACCAACAACACCCCACACAAAAAAGAATCTTGAGTTTGATGGTCGTATTGAATTGTTTTATATGACATTGTGTCAGGATTAAAAATTAATGAATTGCCTGTCCTTCCAGGATGGATAAGTTTTAGCTAGGGTAGGAAAAGAGACATAAAAAAAATCACATTTTAGGATACATTTTAAGAAAATGTAGTAGAAACCTTGCTACCTAAAACTTATTGGGAAAGAAAATGTCAGGGGTATAAATGAACTTGACATGAGAGCAGAAAGAAACATGAGCAAGAAAGAGCTACTGCGGTCAGCTAAGGCTGGCCAGAGTATTTGGCATATTCATTCATTCATTCATTCATTCATTCATTCTCTCTCTCTCTCTCTCCCCCCCTCCCTCCCTCCCTCTACTTCTCTATTTTTCTGTGTAGCTACAAAAATCACTGTGTTCTGAGATGAATGTAAGCAGGATTGTAAGCAAGGTTGTTCTTCAACTGACCCATTTGGCAATCTTTATGTATAGTTTTGTGTGTTCTTCCACATGGATTCTGTCATTAAATGTTTTCATAAAGCATAAACAGGTCATTCTTTATAGTTTCTTAACTTGACGTATAATACAAAATAACTTATTTTTTTAGTACTTTTATATGTAATCTTTTACGTGAGGCCCTTTTTATTAAAGGTCTGTGTACTTTAATCAATTACTATTTTAAGTAAAGTTTTTCATAATTAGGATGGAATCTCTCCTGCTTTTTTCAAGCGCCAAGCAATTGACACTAGCATGTTCTTCAAGCGCCACTAGAAGCTAGAATTGGAGATGAGATCTCCCTGACGCTGCGTGCTTTTTAAATGATCGGCCTTTCTTTTACGACCTAGATCAGCGTGTAGGGCTCCATAAAAACTGGCTTTGAGCTGGTCTACGCCCTTGCATTGGCAAGAAAAGATAGAAGTCACATTTTGTTTTCTTTGAAAGTAGGGTTGCAGTGTTTCCCCGCTAAGGCCAGACAGATGCGGCTGGGTTTTTTGTAAGTAAACACTTCTGTAAAAACTTCCTTTTGAATATCACTGCACAGGAAACAGGTAGAGAACTGTCATCCTCAAAACAAAATAAAAATGCTCATTGAGACTGTCTTTTGGTGTTCTCTATTAAGCCTTTTTTTTTAAAGATTTTATTTATTTTTAGAGAGGGAAGGGAGGGAGATAGAGAGAGAGAGAGAAACATCAATGTGGGGTTGCTGGGGGCTGTGGCCTGCAACACAGGCATGTACCCTGGCTGGGAATCGAACCTGCGACACTTTGGTTCACAGCCCACGTTCAATCCACTGAGCTACGCCAGCCAGGGCCCTAGTAAGTCTTTTAAGAGCAAAAACAATATAAAACAGCCAAATAAAAGACCCAAACAAATTTCCCCTTCTGAAAATTAGAAATATTTCCCCACTTTTCTGTCAGGTATGGAAAAAGCACTGTTTTATTTCAAAAGCTCATCCTTATAAAACAGACATGAAGAAAATACGCCAACAGCAGGGTGCTTCGTTGATTCTGAATGTTTTGGTGATGCGGAAATTGAAACAGGAAGGGAACAGTTGCCAATGTGAAATATACAGCATTCATTAAAAAAAAATAAAATAAGCAACATGTACTCTCGGCTGAATTGGAATAGTCTGTATAATCAGGAGGCAAACACAGCTTCTGGATAGAAATGCAAAGGCAGAGAAGTTTGAGGCACCGAGCTGTTCAGTCCGGAGTGCCGTCGGAGGATCTCGGCGTGGTCATGGTGTTGACATGAAATAATAAGGGAACTGATGCGGTGGTTTGCATTTTCCGACTCAAGACGTTGTTTACTGAGAGATTTTCTACCTTAACGGAGTAAAGCCCTATGTGAGGGGATCCTCTCTGGTGTTATGTTAATTCACCGATGTCTTTGAGGACCAGAAATAGTGGTTAGCCATGGAGCCCTCCTGGAAATTTACCAGGTCTTCCTCATTCGTCTGAGTTTCTTCTTTTAAAAAAGTTTCTGTTCTCCAAAGCTTTTTTGGGTGCTTCTTGAATTCATTTGTATGCACTGCTTCGTTTTCTTCCTGGTAACGTGTTCCATATGTTTTCTTCCCTTTTGCAGGAAACACTGTTACCTGTATCTGGATTTTGCACAAGTATCCTAACATCTACATTACTGAGTCTCTCCCATTTGCTCATTGTCTTACTTAATCGGAACTCATGCCACACTTTGGAATGAAAGGCCTGCTTTTAAAAATCTTTTTCATATATTTATAAACTTTTTTTTTTAGCCAGGCCACTAAGATTTTAATGTTTCTAGAGGAATGAGTACAGCTCTTTTCACTGTACTTAAAATTTCACACTGCTCAATAATCTGTACTCCTTTCTACATTCCAGGTTGAGATACAAGTAGCGTTCCAAGGACTGCAACCAACATTGCACGCGGCATTATAGAATGGATGTTTAACACTTGGCTCATACCACACAGTAATTTGTTGTTTGTTCTTGGTCTGCCCTCTTTCTTCTTAATCCAACTTCACAAGTCATGCTTGCCATTCTTGGACATGATGACATGGCTTTAGAGATTTCACTGCCCTGTTTTAATAACCGTCCCGTTCCTTGCTCATAATAGCCTACTATAGGGTTTTCTGTTGGCTGGGCCACCCAGGACTGTATTGAATATGTTATTGTCATCATTGTGTGGTCTTGCTGTTCTGCTTATGTATGTACTGTATCTTTTCTGCATCTCCTTACACAAATATTGTAATTTTAAAGTGTGAGCATTATAAATTTGCAGTGGTTTAGGTATTGCCCATGTTTCTTTTACTCATTCAACTTGTACAGGCACTTCATAAACTCAAGTTCCTAGAAAAGTATTGAATATGGGTCTATCTTCTTTTTATGTTTCCTCTGCAAAACATGGGAAACCATGACTCCCGCTAAGATTATTCTCTTGATTTTTCTAACTACATGGAAGTCATTTGAAGGGATTAACGTAGCATCTTTACGAAGACTCATTCTATGTTTCACAGAAAGGCTGACATTTGAAAAGATGTTGCTTGTTCTGAAAAGCTCAATAAAGTAATATTAGGGGGAAATGGGACCCAGACCCACTTCCTACTGAGGGGTAATGCCACACTCTTGCATTTCTCTTCTTTCTGTATTTTCTTACAAAGAAGCAGAAGCAGGGAGCAGGTCTTCAACATCACACACCGGTCTCTCCCCACTCTGACAACCCAAGTAGGCTGTTCCGATGATCTGGAAAGTGGACACGGACTTCGGACGTTTACTGTGATACCTGTTAGTGGCAATCTGCATTGTTTGTAGTTCTTTTAAAGCCTGAGGCACGTGTGGGTCAGCCTTTCTCCTGGATGAAAGAGATGTGGGCAGGGGTAGAATCGCTACAGTGCATGAGTTCCTTCACCCCTGGATCCTTTTCATGAATAAGATATTTGAAACAAATTGGTAGCTGTGATTCATGATTTTTCATTCATTTCAGTCAGACTGTCCTTTAGCCCCTAGTGTCAGCTAGGCATTTTAGGGGGAAAGGGAGGGGAAAAAAGGCAGAAAAAATTCAAACGAGTGATTGAATTTTTTTTTGCATTGACGACCTCCCCCGGTGACACTCCTCTCTCCCCCCTCCCCTCGCCCCGGTCCTTACCTTCTTCCTGAGAACCCCTGAAAAGAGGAGCCAAAGGGGAGGGGGGCAAGAGAAATTTCACACGTTTCAATTTTACAGGGCAGAGCCTCTGTCGGAGAAGAGACCTTCCCGAAAAGGGCCAGCCAGTGTGGAGGACGGGGGGAGAGGCTCTGGAAGGGGCAGTGCGCCGAGCTGTATGCGAAGATGCCAACTGGTGTCTCTTTCAGCCCAGATCTGCTTTGAGTTTGCATGTCTGTTTTTTCCCCCTTACCACAAATAGACATGTGTCACGCTTGTCATAATTGTGCTGTTGGAGACTAATCGTATGACTTCTGCTTTCGGAGATGTATAACAACTTTCTCTTGTTTCCCAAAAGCTATGGGTGTATTGATCTCTCCACGGATTAGTTATAATTGGAAATGGTTGTTGAGTCAGATGAGTATAATACCTCTGTTCCCTGTGGTCCTTCGGAGGAAATAAGGGGTTATTCTATTCTTGACTAGCTGGCTTATTGCACAGTCCTGTTTCATCAAAGCAACTACGCAAACTCGAACCATTCTCTTTCCTGCCTCTACTTGAGTTGCCAGTTTTCTGGCTTCTAGTTCAAAAATTGGAAAGGGAGAAAAAGAGGATGCCTGAGATACTGCAATAAATCAGCCTGAGACATTGCAATAAATCAAGAATGACACCTTACTGTCCTGGGATAACCCCATAGACAGAGCCCGGATGTCATTCTTGCATGATTATAAATAGAGAGACTTCCAGGTCGTATCAATCTGAGATGAAGTTACAGAGTTTCAAAAAAAATTGCTGTGATAGGCATGTGCTTTTTCTTTGAAAAACATCTTTTCATTCAGATCAGTTACTGGCTTGTTAAAAATGTAATTGTGTGCCAGTGAACCCTCAAGATTTTCCAGTCTTCAGATGGTTGAAGTTAACCGATGCTTCTAAGAATAGGGATCCATTGGCACTTTCATCCCCTTTCCCCAGGTATCACAGTTGGGATGGCGAAAAGAATTGCACTCCAAAAGTCTGCTACCTTATTCATAGTCATTCCTGGTTATTCATATATTCTCTCTCTCTTTTTTAAGATTTTATTTATTTATTTTTAGACAGAGGGGAAAGGAGGGAGAAAGAGAGGGAGAGAAACACGAATGTGCGTCGCCTCTCACAAGCCCCCACTCAGGGGACCAGGCCCGTGACCCAGGCATGTGCCCTGACTGGGAATCGAACCAGAGGCCCTTTGGTTCACAGGCCGGTGCTCAATCCACTCAGCCACACCAGCCAGGGCCCATATATTCTCTTTTTAAAAAAATACTTTAGGGTATTTATTTCTACTATATATATTGTGTGTGCAGTCCCTCTCCTTCCTGCCTAGGAGATTGTTTTTGGTCTAGAATGAACTTGTTCTTGCTGTGGATGGCCATAAAGGAAGGGGGTTCGCCATGCACATCCAAGCAGATGTGGTCCACGAGTGATCTGCTACGAGAGGTGTGAGCTGCTGTTGAGAATTAAGGCTTTTTTGCACGGCCTCAGTTCTTGGCATTCTCCTAGTTCCATTAATAGAAGAGTTGATTTCCTTCCAGGTGGTTATCTGAAAATGGATTTTTGTCTCCCCTCACTAGCATTCACCATTCTCTTAGAATAGAAGCGTTAGCTTCAGAGAGTCTGGGAGATATTGAACTGTGTACTGCAGGCCCCTAACATAGTAAGGCATCCATGGTATGGGATCGTTACCAGTGTTAAAGGTGATGTTTTCTAATAATCAGACTTTTTGAAAATGCCATTGAGAAATTGAGCTGTTCTAGGGATTTCTCCCCTATCCAGGGGCTTTATTTTACATTTGTTTGCTACTTTGGAAGTACCTTTAGAAAGTTGAAAGGGACTCTTTCTTCCCATGCCTTCTAAAATTTAATATTGCTTCTACCAAGAGTAGCGGAGGGTAGGAAGGATGTGATCTTTCAGACAAATAGATCAGACAGGGAAGTGGTTAGGATTTGGATCTGAGGTCCTCAGGTTATATTATAAAACCTCTTATATCATAAAACAACAACAAGAAATGATTTGAAGGCCGGGGGTTTTTTTTTTTTATAAGAGTTAATGCATCTATTTTACTACTGATGATTTCTGTTGATGGATGCTTCTTGAGCGGATCATTAACAGGTATCGTTAGATGAGTTGCCACCAACTTCAGAACTGTTCAGAGATTTTCACAAGAGCCCTTCACTGTCGCTCAGTCTTGGCTCAGCTGTGCACATCAGCTGCTGGAGCCCTAGCCCACCCCTGTGACCGACCATGTAATTTCATGGATCTGATCCCGCCCATTATCAGTTTCCTGCCCTGGGCAATTGTTACCATGCATTTTGTTTATTGTTCTGCATTTCCAGTGTCTTTCCCTTCTTTGGAGTTTTAGAAATAGACCAATTCAGTCCTCCAGCTGGCCTTTTATCTTGGGATGGAATCACTTACAGACCGGGACACATGGCTTCCCCTCCTATTGAGTCATTGTGCAGAAACAAAAGGGAATTTCATAGAAGCAGTATGATAACCAGAGGTCCCATGTGGCATTCGTTCTCTCCCAGACCATTTGTTGACTGCTAAGTCTGTGGGAGGCACTGAGCTCAGTGCTTTGGCTTTGTGGGGTGGGGTAGGGAGATTGCGGAATGAGCCTGGGCCATGAGACAAGGTCAGCGTTCCGTTATCCATGTAGAATTCTGGAGGATGCTCGAGTCTCTTTGCTTTCTCGCTGCCCCAAATCAAAGAGAGTAGTGCTGAGCTGGGGGAAACCAACTTTCATGATCCCAAATAGCATCTGATTCTGAAATTGCTTTCGTTTGACTTGTGAATGAATCTTTTAGCAAAGATGATTTACTTTGCTATTATTTTGATCTGACTTAGTTTGTCTTCTGCGAAGGTATTACCCATGGATTCTAGGAGTGGTCCAGCATGAAGTGGCTGGGCAAATCCAACCCAGAAATAAACATTGGCCATAGTGCTTTCCAAGGATGCTCGTATTCTTATAGATCATTCAAAACTGTTTTTAATGGAACATCTTTATGCAGCGGACCATAGTTTTGACATGATTTAGCTACCTGTTGGAAATGTATTCAATAGTTATATACATTTAATAGTTATATTATTCAGTAGTCATGTTTTTTAAATAAACATCTTTATGCAACTGACTATAGTACTGACACGCTTTAGCTATCTGTTAGAACTTTCTTCAGTAGTTATATTTATGTCTAACACTGTGTGTTTCTGTACTCACTGCTTCTAAACTCTCAGCCTGTAGTCATGGATAAAGGGACTAAAACTCATTTGGTGAATATCAGATTTCATTAAATGTAGCCGTCCTTCCCGTGTCTGTTTCTGTAGACGTTGTATCAGAGACCATTGACGTGTGTAACACTTTCTAAAACACATGACTCATTTAGAGACTCCTGGGTGATTTTGCTCTGAGGTGTATAGTAATTTTATTCCAACTATGTTTGTAAATCTCTAAGAAAATGATTGAGAAGCATGAAGTTGTATTTGTTCATTTCCCTAGTGAGTACCAAAGTTTCACAGTTCTAGGAGTTTTGCTCACAGGTGTGTGTACATACGCAAGGGAAATCAGTTCATGTGTCTGGGAAAGTATGTGTGCGGGGCTGCTTGTCGTAGCACTGGTTGTTATAGGTCTAAACTGAAAACACTCCACATACTCATCATGATTAGAATGGCAGAATAAATTGTGTTATAACTAGACAGTGAAATAGTATACAGAAAGGAAAAATAATTATGTACACAAAGGCAAATATGAACAGCATGAACCCATTTACATGATGTTCAAGATCAAGCAACAGAATCTGTGGCAGTCAGAATGGGACTTTGAGGGGGGATAGGACAGAGGTATGAATGGGGCCTTGGAGAGTGCTAGTAATGTTACGTATGGGGACCTAAGTGATGGTTACAACCATATATACATGTGCAAAAATTAATTAAACTACTTACTTGCATTTGTTCACTTTACTATAGTTGTAATTCAGTAACAGTCTTTACAAATTGTTTTTAAAAGTAACCACTTTAGAAAAACTATGTGCTGGAAAGCAAAACACTAACTTTATGCTCTGGGACAAAAGACTTAAAGATGTCCTTAGGTATGCGAATAATGAATGATTGGACTCCTGTTGGATGAGAATGTGACCGAATTATTTGGTGCAGCGTAAGTTTCTTTAAATGCGATTGTTGAGGAAAGGAAAACGCGAGGCCCACAATCCTCGAAAATGGTGCCATGACAAGAAAAAGCTATTTGTCTTTTAAAGACTTAAAGTCACATATTGAAACTTTTATTCTCTAAAAATGAGCATCATAAATTAGATCACTGACAAGTCCATGTTTGTTTCTCTTTTATTTCCAAACTCTAGGAGGTCTGTGGAAAATCCACCAGTTGCTTAGTCAGTATGTCATTTCCAGAAATAGACTGGAGACTTGCAAGAAAGCTGGAATTGTGTTCCCCCAAGGGGTAGGATCAAAAGCAATTTTCACCCTTGTATCTCTTCACGGTGCTAAAGCACCACGCTCTTCAGTGGGGAGAGCCAGAAACCAAGCTTGTCGCTGGAGAAGGGCCCAAGAGAAACACCGTGCTGCGGGCCGCGGGGCAGGCAGGGCGGAGCGCCGGAACCGGCCTCACACTGGATAACTGAGTGATCAAAAGTGTTGTGCAATTCGGGTCAATAAACTTAGGCTAGGTGACCATTCATTTCCTGAATATTTAATTTCTTCCTTATAACATTGGCATTTTTGAAAATCTAAATTAACGCTGGTATTTCGTTGTATCATAACTACAAAGGATGGGAGCTATTTTGGATGTTGTTTATTTTTCGTATTTTCCCTGAAATTGTGTAATGACTAAGGCAGAATATTCAGACAGGGATTTCAATCTAAGGTTTGCTTTTTTAGCTAGCAATTTGAAGAATGAATGTGTTCTCCTTATGTTTCATCCGTCTTGAATTGTGTGTGATAACGCAGTATATGGAGGACTGGTGAGGAAACTGAGGCACAAGGTGTGAGGTTCCTGGAGACGTGTGCTGTTCATGTGGAAGGGTAGAGGTGGTGCCTGGGAGTGGCTCCGAGTGTGAACTCAGTGTGTATGTGGCCTTGAACAAGCCACGTTAGCTGTAAAATGTGGACGGTAATGCTCACTCCCTCATTTGCTTCTTTGCAGTGATTTACAAGAATCCATAGTATAAAGCCCCTCATTTTATGTGCCAAGTAACGTTCTCGCAAAACACACTTGTCATAGAATAATAATAATACAAGTGAAAATGGTCTCAATAAGAATCTTACTCATTTGAGATCGCCAGTAACCTTGTTTGTTTTATCTGTATTGCATCTTTTATTTGTGATCATTAACATTACTCATCAGAATATGCTGGCGTTTCTGTTCCATAGACACGTTTGATACCTCAATAATTTTAGCAATATTTTGAGACATTGCTTCTCGTCGTAGCCCATAAATGATCCCAGTGGATTTTAAATGCTGAAAACATAATGTTAAAGTTATAGTTAGGACACGTATCTAAACCCGGATTTTGAGAAGGAATGCTGAGGAGAGAAATACAGCAGAGAATGCTTGCATGCTAGCTGTCGGGCGGTTGAAGCGCTGTTTTCTGAGCACCGAGACATTCGAGATGGTGACAGACTGAATTATAGCTTGCATACATGTATCCTACATGACAAACCTGGCAACATGCTATGTCCCAAGACTATGAAAGAGAAGATTGTGTGTTGTTGTTTGGAATCCAAAGACTTTAAGCATCTCTGCGTGTTTTCTCTGTGCTTGTGAAGTGGAGAGAGATGGGTATTTATGATAGTTTGTTTTAATTAGAAAAACATTTTATTTTTAAGAGCTTAGTGGTGTTTATTTTCAAGTTTTTATTCCATGTTATTGTACAATTTTTGAAAATGAAATGTGAAATTTGGAAATTCAACCGATCAGAATAAAATTTTTATTGAAATATAACCTAATGTCATTTTTTTCTTCATCTGTTTATGATCACTTTACATTTTTTATTGGTTTTGTTTTGTTTTGTTAGTTCTGATCATCCTAACTGCTTCAGTGTAATCTGAGAAAGAAGCTCATATATTAAGTATAGAACTGAATTTCGAATTCTTTTTTTTAAAGATTTTATTTATTTATTTTTAGAGAAGGAAGGGAGGAAGATAGAAAGAGAGAGAGAGAAACATCAATGTGCGGTTGCTGGGGGTCATGGCCTGCAACCCAGGCATGTGCCCTGACTGGGAATTGAACCTGCGACACTTTGGTTCGCAGCCCGTGCTCAATCCACTGAGCTACACCAGCCAGGGCTTTGAATTTCTAATTCTTTTAAACTGATCCCTTTAAATAAAAATACCAACAAGCTCAGTATTTTTTCTTTTTTTTGTGAGTGGATTTTTTGTGTGTATTTGGTGCTCTGTTGTATAAAGGATGCTGGGAGATGTGTGGGGGGGGGTAGGGTGGGGTAGCTAAGGGGCTTGGAGCAGGGGGACAAGTGAGCCTTGGGGACAGGCAGAGAGGCGTGGAAATTCCAGCCTGCCCTCTGTGGTCACGTGTCTTTTGGCAATTGACCATTCTTAGCCTGGCTTTCTTCTGTGAATCAACACACAACAGTTGTTATTTTGGCAGGTGTGATTTGAGCACATTATGTACACCAAGCTAATAGGCTGGTTAATGACTTTCTTCAGCTTGAATTTATTGCAAACACACCTGTGACTTTGCTCCGCTTTGATAGCATGCATATTACTAAGGTACAGAAGAGTCAAACCATTGGCTGGGTGAATGGGTGAATGTGACTGATCCCCTAGGCGAGGTAGATAGCACCTTCTATCCGAGAGCGCCTTCCTGAAAATAAGGGACAGCACGTGTTTCTCAGAGTCATCACATCATCTTTATGTGCCACGTATCTGCTTTTTCTGAAGTGGCGTGTTTTGGGTCTGATTTGATTTCTGATGCAAGAATGAGGTATCATGGTGCGTCGAAGGGCAAAAGATGGGACAGGCAGGTATGATCAAGAAACCGTGGAGAGCCAGATGGACAGCTTTCATTTGGTGAGAAAATGTCCCGCAGACTTATTTGCACGCACTTGAAGTTCATGCTTCTAATTAGTTGGGACAGCCTGGGATAGGGAGCCAGGAAACCCGCGTCAAGATCTTGGGCTAAACAAGAATAAAAGTAGGAGTCACGAAGATGGTGCCAGGAGAGGTTCACCCATTCAGTCAAGAAATGGCACTCAGATCTGTTAGAACCAAGAGACACAGCTTTTTAAAGTGAAGTCAAAAATTCGTATTAAGACAACCAAGTGTGGGTGGGGGGGTTGACAGGCTGGGAGGGCACCCACGAACAGACTCGTCCCTAGTAACCTTACCAAATCCCACACCTGTCCGGCTCCTTCTGCAGCTGACTCAGACTCAAAGGCAGGTCTGGCCGAGCAAGGTGGCTCCTACCTTTGCCGAGAGGGGCTTTGGGGACCAAGTTAAGAAGCAGGCAGACCTTGTCAGGATAAACTGTGTTTTCTGTCCAGGGCCGACTTCTAGCTTCTTAATCAGTGAGAGATGTCAAGTATCTCCCCAATCAGCAAACTACCTGTTTTGTGTCCCAGACTGTGCTGAGGCTGCCCACGTAGACAGGATGGTCTGGTGCCACCCAGATGGTCTGGAGATAGCGCTCCTGGGTATGGTCAGTGTCAGTGCCTCCTCAGGCCTGCAGAGCCTGGGACTGCGGCGGGAGGGCTGTGAGGCGGCCGCCCTGCCCTGAGGCTTAACAGCCATCGGCTTGGGAGAAGGTGGTAGTGTAAATAAGACGCAGTCCCCTTGTCTTGTGTGGGTAGACGACAAAAAGCCCTGATAACCTCTTGCTCTGCAGAAACCCATACAAGCATTCTTGTACTTTTGAGTGTAGAGTAGTGGAGATTTAAGATGTTTGCTGTTTTCATGAACTAGGATCAGGCAGTACCAAGAAGGCTCTCGGTTCCCGGTTCTCATTGGATTAAAAATCTAGAGGTGACGCTATCTCTCCAAAGGAAAAATGTTTGAATCAAAATCAGAGCTGTGTGATGACCGACAGTGTGTATGTTTAAAGAGATCTGAGAGAAGCAGCAATTTGTAAATTCGTTGCATGGTGTGGATTGATCATTCTGTGGGTGGTTCTCTCTCACTCTAGAATTTACCAAACTTTACTGGGTTTATTTGTTAGCAGTTTTTTTATTGATTGTCTTCCTGTTGGTGGAATAAGCTCAGAGGCTTTTATAGCATTATAAAATACAAGTGCAGTTATTGGATTACTAAATTCACACCAACACCTTGCATTTGCAAGATGTTTTATACTTTAAAAGTATTTTATATTACATATGGGATTGTCTCAAGTTATGGGCATATTGCATGTGGATTATAATTATATTCTACAGATAGGGGAATTGAGATTCATTGGTTAAAGAACTTGTCTAAAGTTACGTAGCTGCTAAGTTAGGCAAAGGCACGGGCCAAAATACAGATCTCTTACCTCCCCGCAGGTCAGGTCATTGGAATTTCTGAGTCTGGGAATTATACCCCATCTGTATCCCCTTCCATCCTTAAGCCTCTTGTTTGGTTTGGTTTTACCATTTCATATTTGCTCATATTCTCCTGTTACTTTCTCATTAGAGTATCCTTGGCTGTTTTTTGCATCGGGTTCTCTTCAAGTGCATCGTACACCACTTGATACACTGCTCGTGCTCTACTATCTGTGCGAAAAACAGCGATTTTTACATGGTATAATTCTGCTTTGGAATGTACTTCGACCTAATCTCTGTAGTGACTCCTCTTACCTTACCCTGCTCAGAGGGGGATTTGCCTTATTGCGTCTGGCCACTTATCCCTCTGATCTAATATTCAGTTTCCAGCAAAGCTGCCTGCATGTGCCAAGCCATTTCAGAGGGAAGCAGTGTACTCTTCGTGCCTGGGAATTAGGAAACAAACCCTTGTTGTGATTCGGTATTTAGACCATGAACAGGTTATGTAGTGTCTTTCTTCAGTGTGTGCCTTTTCTCGATTGTAAGAAACCCTGAGTTCTCTGTTTACTGGCTACTTAATGTGAAGCCCTTTGATGCATTAGCTTAATTATCTAGTATTCCTCATGACAAATAAAATGCATTCGTTTTGAAAGTTCTGAATTAATAACAAGCATCATAGTTGACTGATTAAGTAATTAAGTGTGGTTTTGCTTCCTTATATTATACATATAGTTCACACCAGCTTTCTAAGTTTTGACATGACTGAGACAAGTTATATAAATTCTTATCTTTCTGTTCTCCACTTGAGTTTACTTGTGAGTATTACAGCTCAGTCATTGCTTGAACATTTCCTTGTCACTGATTCCCACGTCTGCATCAGCATTAGCTGTGGAGGGTTTTTTTTTTTTAAGCCTATTCCAGGACTCCACCCTAGAGAAAAATTACTTTTCAGAGTGGAGAGCAGGAAGGTGACTCTGATGTTTAACCAAGGGTGGGAATCGATTTTTGAAGCTTACATCGGGGAGGAAGGCTTCGGAGGTGAGCAGAGTGACTTAGACAGGGCCCACATATTCCGCAGACATCTGTTGAATGCCTGCAACGTCTCCATCATTGTGCTGGGGAGTGGGGTGAGCAAACAGCTAGTCTCTGTCTAGGGGCGCATGTGTTATACTTCAGTGAGAAGTACCCCAATGGTTGTTGTATAGTGTGCAAATTGCATTGGACCATGTAGAGTATTAGGAAGAGGTCCTAATTCAGCCCTTCTAAGACTCGTGTGGGAGGTGGGGGCAGTTTGTCCAGGAAAAGCATTTCAGAGGGGTGATACCTAAACCTTCTTGTCCAGTGAACAGTCAGAGTTTATCCTTTTGGCAATGGAAACTAGGGCAGAAAAACCATGGGTCATTAGATGTTTGTTAGAGAGGAGTGACTGGATGGAAGCGGCATTACAGGACGCTGACCGGAGAACAGGGCTGGGATCCTGGGGCCAGGAGGCCCCTGCCCACCAGCAGGTGATAAGAACTTGCCTCGGGTCCTGAAAGAGAAGCAGGGATAATAACGAGCTGTGAAAGGAACTCATGTGTGACTAGGTAGGGGAAGTGATGAGGAGGAATGACTCTCAGGCTTCCGTCCTGATGACAGAGGGCGGTGCTGTCCTTGACTGAGATATAGGGGTTGTGAATGGAGGCAGTTGGAGAGACGATGATGAGTTTCTTGTCTTTTTCATCTTTTGTGCATTTACCCCAATGCCTAGCAGAATGCCTGTGCTTAGTGGATGTTTTAGTTAAAATGTAGTTTGGCTGCCTCTACTGCGACTTATGGAAAATACAAAGTTAACATCCCCTTTCATGGCAGGGTCTGGGCAGGTAAGTATCCAGGGCTGTAGAGTGGCTGTCTTCCAGCAGGTTGTCCAGGGGTTAATTTCCTGGCTCTTTTGGGGCTTGGGCCACCAGGGTGTGGGATGGGGAGGACGGCTCACCTCCACGCTCTTGCCGTGGAGCCCGAGAGCAGAAGGAAAGAGGAGTGGAAGAGCTGCCTCCATTCCCCTGTCTGTCACTCGCCCACCGAGGTGTGAAGTCGGCAGTGAAAAATGTTGCTGTAGCTGGCCAACCACGTACCCGGCTAAAACTCTGAAGTTCTACGGCTAAAAGGATGAGCAGGACTTTGTGGCGTATGTTCTTAAACGTGGGTCCTGCTACAGAGTTCCTTAGTTCTGTGCTTAGAATTTGGTCACGTGGAGTGCAAGGAGGAGGAGGGGCTTCCACACACAAGTGCACAGGAGGTAACGAAAGACTCAGAATAGTGGCTCAGAACTGTGGGCCGGCCATACAATGTACATATGTGAGGGCCTTCGCACGGCTGTGGGTGTGCTTGTTAGACTGTAGAGAAAAGCAAGACATAAAAATAAAACAAACAAAACAACCGGGAGACAGTGCTTATGGGTTAGGCAGTTGGAAGTGGAGGAGAGAGAAACCAGGGAAGTAATTGGGAAAGTAATGACCTAAAGACGCTGGAAAATATTGTTTCCTGAGGCAGGAAGATAAATGGATGAAATAGTATTATAGAAAGGATGAAAGTTAAAGAGGACCAAAAAAAAGGATGTAGGAATATGTATGAGGAGAGAAAACTGACTGTTAAACAGGACAAAGAAATTTAGCTACAATTTATAGCTTGCCGACATCGGGCTGCATTCCGTGCGTCAGACCCAGTGGGACAGTCTGCAGAAGGCACCTGGTCTGCTGCAGGAGGAAGTTGTTAAGAAGACCATTTAAAGAGGAAGGGTTCTATTAACGGTGTGGCAGTAGGTCCACAAAACTCTTGGTGGTGGTGCATCTGAGGGATGATATTTTGATGGATTGTTTATTTTCTATTATTTTGATGCCAAAATAGACACTTATGGAAAGAAAGATCAGGAGTGATTTCCTTAAACAGTAAAAGGTGTTATTTTTATTTCTTAATAGCCTTTTTTTTTTTTGTTAATTTTATCATCGAGAAGTAGTGTGAACCCCATTTAGTTAATAGTAAAGTTCAAGTCCCTTCTGAAAGGAAAGGATTTTGAATATGGAGTATTTTAATTTTCCAGCGTATTGTGGTGTGATGGGAAGAAGAATCTTTCTAAAGTCACTCAGGACTTCAGTTTCTGGCACTGGCGTCACGTCATTTCTCTAAGCATACTTCTGACATGTTTTGCTTATGCTGCTAGGGGACAAATTTGGCATGTGGCATGTAAGTTTTTTTTTAATGACCTGGATCAACAGGTCATTAAAAGGCCTGATCAACAGCCAAGGAAGGGACTTTGACGCAGATGCCGTGTTGATCTTCCTTTATTTTTGAACTTCAAAACAAAAAGGAATTCTAGGCCTAAGCTCCATGGGTTCAGTAATTTGTCTGAAATTGTTAGATCTTCCTGTGATGCCAAACAGAAATATAATGAAAACTACATAGTAATTTTTAAATGTTTAGTAGCTCTATAGAAAGCATAAGGAAAGAGTTGAAATGAATATTAATAATATATTTAATATAGAATATCAAATAGAGTGTCATTGAAACACATACTCAGGATAAAAAAATCAATGAGCTATTTTGCATTCTTGAAGAAAACCCAAGTTTTTAAGTCTGTGCATATTTGAAAGGCCTGATTAGCCACATGTACTATGTCCAGTATTAGAAAGCTCAGTTTTAAAGTATCCATCAATTCTGTCTTTTGTTCTCTGCTTATTTTAATGTTGACACTAGTCTGTTGCTTACAAGCCTACGCTGGGGAGTTCATTCAGGATTTCTCCCTCATTTTAACTGTGCAAGTGGCACTGGGCATTACTGCTCATGGGGCACATTTAGTGAATTAGTTTTATATTGTTTTACTTGTTTTTGACTGTCAGGCAGTAAAACAAGTGACTGGGATCTCGTGGCCTTTCTTTCCTTTCCAAAGTACTTGGCTTTCCATCAGGACCTGAGATTTCTTGATTCTATTGAAAATCACTGGTGGGCAGATCAAAGCTTTTCGTACCCTTTACATTTTCTTTCAGTGAGCCGAGGCCGGCTGACAGCCACTGTGTACTGCGCTGCTTGCTTTCCAGGCTGTCACTGAGGGGAGGCTGGTCTTGGTGGAGGGGAGGATCCTCACTGTGCTCTCCCACTAGATTTAGGTGCGTCTTTGTAAAAAAAAAATACGTTTTTAATTGCATTTCATGGTGACGATTAGGTTGTTGTTCCTTGCTGTTATCATTCTGATAAATTATTAAATCTTTAAAAAAATTACAGATCTGAAGGAGTAAGGAATGATTGTTTCTTTTCATGTTTTTTACCACTTAGTTCTTTTTTTTTAAATATTAATTCAGAGGTAAAACAGGAAGAGTTTCCCTAAGATGCTAAAATCACTGCTGTTAATTTGTTTTTCTTTAAGGTAAAAAGCAGCTGATTTCTTTTTTCTGAATGTGTTGTTCTACATCCCCTTGCTTTCGTTTCCTCACATTAATTTTTTCCTTGACTTATTTTAGCGGGATAATCTATAATTTACAATGGCTTAAAGCAGCTCTAATACTGAATTTGAGGCTCCTCTTAGGATGCAGTAGGCCAGAGGCAGCAAAGCAGAACGACCTTTCACCCTTGACCCCTGGGATCCTCAGTCTCCCCGGGAGCCCGGGAGCCCGGGAGCCCTGAGGCTGTAGGGGAAGGCATGGGGAATGATGAGTGCATTTTTGGTTAAAGTCTCCTTTACCATTCTGGATTTGCTTTCCCAGTGCCTCGGTCTGTTCAGGGTGCTCTAGTAGAATATACCCTGGACTTGGTGGTTTATGAACAATTGAGATTTGTTTCTCATGGTAGGGTGGCTGAGAAGTCCAAGATCAAGGTGCTGGCAAACTCAGTGTCTGGCGAGGGCCTTCTACCTGGTTCGTAGACAGCTGCTTGTTTACTGTGTTCTGCAGTCTGCAAGGGGCGGGGGGCTCTTCGTGGCCTTTTTACAAGGGCACAAACCCCATTCATGCGGGTTCCACCCTTATGACAGTCACCAACAAAGGTGCCACCTCCAAATACCATTATGTCGAACATGGGGTTTCAACATATGCACTTTGGGTGACACAGACATTCGGTCTGGAACCCCTCAGGACTGTCCTCTGTGCCCGGAGGAGTGCTTTGCCCTAGTGCCCTCCAACTGTCCTAGTGAAGGACCGGTTTTCAAATCCCCAGTCCATTATTTTATGATACTTTTATAAAATGGAAGTATATTACTGGAAAAATGAAAATAGAGAACCCCCCCAAAAGACATACCAGTCTAGATTCAACAGATAAAACATTTGCCCGTCATTTTGCCGTGACATTTCTAACACTCTCAGTTTCTGCATGTATTTGTTGCTGAATGGGCGGGTAACACATAGGACGTGGCACGGGCCTGTGTGTGATTCACAGTTGGAGGTGGGGGCAGCCCTCTGCACCTGTGTAATTCTCCTAGCAACCCCTCCGTGGAGTGTGTCCTCCGTTTTATAGGTCAGCACCCAGAGATCAGAGCGGCTAAGTAGGGTGCCAAGGGCGTGCCCGTGCTGGAGCTGGAATTCCAACCGGAGCTGCAGCTCCTCTATGGGGGTCTTTGTTAGGATCGGGGAAGGGATCGCTCCCCCTGAACTGGCTGGCTTCCCACCTTCATTCTGTAGAACACGTCGTAGGATGAACTGCTCTGGGATGTGGCCCTGTTGCGACTTATCTGTGCTCTCTCAGCCGCCCTTTGCTAGAAGGGGAGGGGAGTGGGCAGAGGAAGGAAGGTACGTGAAGACTAAGAAAGCGGAACTCAGGTTAGTGAAGATGGCTAGTTTTCGGTATTTCTAAGGCAAGTTGCACTCAACCTTAAGCTTTTGGAGAATCTATTAATTTAGTTACTGTGTACTGTCCTGGGACTCCCATTATTAGAATTCCCATGCATAGTCGGTCATGTAAGAGAAGGCCAAGATAAATAGGAAAATAAATTAATATTTCATGATCTCCACAGATACTTTCAGTAGGTCCTCAAAATCCTTGCTGTTTTTATTGCCATACTTCTGCTGTGAGTTCCCAGTACTACCTTTATTCATAAATTAAATGAAGCAATGAAAACATATACAGTAGAAATAAGACCAAGGCTATCTCCCTGATGCAGTATTCTTTCGGACCATAACTTAGTTAATGTTAATTTTAACCCGATTTGTACTTATGCTGCACAATTATCTTAACTATATCAGGTTTCTGAAAGTTTTGACTGAGGCTGTATGTATGATTTTATTCTCTTCCATGGCCTAATACTGTATCTGTTCAAAGCAAATGGGTGTGATTGGCCAGGTAGGGTTCCAGGGAAGATCATGAAAAACCGTTTGCAATCACTAGATTATTATTCTGAACTATTAGGGGTCTGTGTTTCTTAGGATAATAACCACGGGAGGAAGGAAAAATAATTAATTCTCTTATAGAATTAAGCTCAGTGATGAAAAGTTGACAGGTATTTGACTTTTGAGAAAACATTTAAAATGCTTTTGTGAGTATTTTACTTTTTATAGCTATTATTATTGAAACCGATACACTATTTGCTAGGTGTATTTCTAAGAGTGACAAGTGCATTATCATGCTGAATATCTACGACAGCCTTTTGAAGTCAGTGCTGTTTTTTAATTTTTTTAGATGAGAAAACCTAGGCTCATTATTCTAAGTTTTGAGAGTCAAAACTTATGTATGTGTAATTTCCTTTGAGGAAGCCCTGCCTCCTGTAGGGTGTCGCCCCTTTTCCCAGGAGGCTTCCGGAGACAACTGGGAGTTCCTGTGGTTGGTCCTCGTGAAAGTATTTTGTGTTTTTCTCCACCCCATCCCTGCCGGGGAACCAAGAATGCCATTATTGCTGTTGGGAATATTGTTTCACGCTGTGAATTTGTGTGGCAGCTGGGCACAATTATTTTATTCGTTTCCCAATTGACCCGACTTAAACCAAGAACGAAGACAAGGTCCACATCTGTGATAGCTGTTAGAACAGCTGTCCCTTCTGGTAATTGAACCATAACCTTTTTCCCCCTTTCCACCAGGGTTTTTCTGAGTGGGTTTCTAACAAAACACTGAGGATAGATAGAAATTGTTGTCCTTCACAAGACTGGGATATGGGGTAATCGTCTCCTAAGCAGGACGTACCAGGGTATGTTAGTGTTTGGAAAATGCAGCTTTCATGTCTGTTTCCCAGCTGCATGCCCACCTCTGTTGTAGGAGAACATTTCGTGGTGCTGTGTGACTCTTCAAGACTCTCTGGAGAGCAGGGTGGAGACTGAGCCGACACAGTCCTTTGGAGCTGATGCTCACATCCCTCTATTAATTGGTTGGCATGTGGGCCAGACGCAGAGTGAGAGGGCCTGCCAGTGAACTAGTGAGCTTTCTAAACGACCTGAAGACAAGAACTTTCTTCCTGCGTGGTCGGCCTGGCCTGATCTGATCTAACAGGTTCTCTACGTGTGTAGCTCATTTTGCCCTGGTGGCCAGTTTTAATGCTCCACATTAAGAAAGGGAACTCTTTCTAAATTTCAGGCTGCAAGGTATCACACGTGTAGTCGTTATTTTACAGAGACCTTGCTGATTTCCTAAACTATTAGAAATTATGCTTGTTGGCAGATCAGGCTCCTAAAAGACCATTAAAGAGCACGACATTGAAGGCAGTGGTGTCTGCTGGGGAAAGACGGTGGGTTTTGAAATTTCGTGACATAAAACCCCAAAGCTCTTTGCAAACCATTTTTGAATACTTCAATTAATGATGTTATGTGTTCTTTATTTAAGATTCAGAATAACGTGTTATTAAACATATCCCTGGAGTTCAAATTAACATTTCCCCCCTTTCTTTCTCGAGCAGGTTGTCAAGTTATTAAGCAACAAAAGGTCACAAGCAGTTGGAATATTAATGTCTAGCCTCCATTTAGATATGAAAGACATACAACATGGTGAGTAGAAAAATCAAAGTTCAGCTTTTGAATACTAACATTTGGGCTGAAGAGTATGATGTTTGGTGGTAAAATTATTTCGGAGCTTGTGTGTGTGTTGAGGTTAGTGTATTTCCTGTAAGTGCTACCAAAGTTTCTTCCACAAAGGAAGACTTTTCTGTCATTTCTCTGTCTTGCTAAGAGCCTGGTTCTCATGTGACATATTTAGTCTGCATTAACAAATATTTAAATTTGAATTCTTTACAAGTAGTAGTCCCACTGTGCTCTGTTACTCGTTAGACTGGATCTAAAGTACTTGCTTCTGGATGCCAGGTTCGGGGAGTGACGGATGAGCAGTAAAAACGGGCGGGGGGAGGGGGGTTGTTGGGTGTATCTCGGCCACTGCAGACACCTGGAGAGGAGAGTCCACAGGAGAGAAAAAGATGGTGAGACTTGAGTCAAGGGTTCGATGAACTAACATAAAGAAGAAGAAGTAAACCTAAAATTTTCTAGTAGATCAGCTTCAACCAGTTGGCAGAGTTACAAGAGAGCTTGTTTTGTTTGTTGTTTCTGCTGACTAGAGATATCGAATAGAAGACAGAACTGCCATATTAAGTGATTAAATGAAAACTCAAAACTCTAAGCCCTGGCTGGCGTAGCTCAGTGGATTGAGCACGGGCTATGAACCAAAGTGTTGCAGGTTCAATTCCCAGTCAGGGTACATGCCTGGGCTGCAGGACATGACCCCCAACAACTGCACATTGATGTTTCTCTCTCTCTCTCTCTCTTTCTCCTTCCCTTCCCTCTCTAAAAATAAATAAATAAAATCTTAAAAAAAAAAAAAGAAAACTCAAAACTCTTCAGGAGACTGACTGAGCCTTTCTCTCAGATGTTTCTGAAGCATTGGATGGGGGGGGTGGGACATGCCGTCCTGGTCCCCCATGCCAAGATACTCTGAGATGCTGAAAGAATCACTGAAGCTGATTATTATGCATAACTTTTCAGGGTGAAGAACTGGTCTCTCTTCTTTCAGTTACTTGGGACAACTACAGTGTACACCACTGGCTTTTCTACACATAGATGGATTGAATTATTTTTTTTCTAATAACCATCAAAGATAGTTTCAAAGTATTCTTGCCTACTTATATTATTGTTCCTGGTCCAGACACATGGAAGCAGTAATATGCATGACCTCTTGTTATTTCTTTTATGTTGTTGCTTGCATTTATGTCTTCAGCCAGGCTTATGCAATCTTTTTTACATTTGGAATCAGGATGATTTTTAACGTTTTCTTAGTGGCTTCAGAGTCAGTATTTTAATACTTGAGTTCCACCCTACAATTGACAGACATTCCTTGGTCTTATCCTCTGATCACATTTTTACTGAGAGATATTGCCCAAAGGTGAATGGAGGAATTAAATTTATATTCGGAAGGTCTCCTGTAAGCTGTCCAGAGCCTTAGAATAGATTTAAAGCAGATTGAATTCTCCAATGGAATGCCAGTTTACCTATTAAAAAAACGTGGTTTCAAGTAGAACGCAGACCTTATAAATCACGAAAACCTTTAACTGGCTTTCTAGCTTACCCCTTTATGAATGTGGATTCTATTTGTTAGGCTTAAAATACTGTGTGGAATAATCCGTAAATAGCACATGCCTGGTATGCCTTGTCCATTGATGAGTAACTCTTCATCACGATTTAAGTTTTCATGAAACTGTTTTGATGGTGAGGAGACTTCCTCAGGCTGAGGAAGTATTCGGGGTGGCGGTCATCGAACAGGCGCCGAGAAGTTCTTGGCATTTCCAAAGCTGGCAGATGCGGCCCAGTGAAGTCACAGAGCGCAATCTGAAAATAATGATATGGTCCTTCCTTCGGTGAAATATTCAACCCCGGTCGAGTTAATAATGAGAACCGTATGAACAAAGGAGCCTGCCTAACATCTGTGTCTGTGGTCACGCCAGCAAGAGTTCATTGAAAAATTTGCAAGCTTAACATGGGACACTAACAATAACATAACATGGATGTCGGTAGTTGAGGGGTCACACAGCATTATGCAAAAACTTTATCCTATTAGGATGTAAAGGGATTGCTTGAGTCACTTTGAAGCCCTGCACAGGGTTTTGTAAAAAAGGGTTGCCTAAAAAGTTTGAAGGAGCAAGCAGCGTGGCTTTGAGTGGGTAGAGCCTCGTTCTGCCTCAGTATCTTGTCTGGAATCATGCCTTATGTGTGTGAATCTTTTGTGGCCTGGAGCATAAACTTGACTTCAGGATAGGCCTCCACTGAGAAATCCACAGAAGCATAAATGTCGTTGATTCTGGATGGTGAAGCAACCACAGAATGTATCCAGACCTCCAATGTCATCTTACTGAAGAGCGAACTAAGACCTTTCAGTGGTCAGGTTTCTTCGTCAAGGTCACAGCGCTCTTTAGTGGAACAGACTGAAGGGCCACCGGCCCGTCCTGTTCTTTGCGTTCAGATGAGATGCTTCTCTAAGACTGTGCCTTTCCTACAGCCAGCACTGGTACCTGTAAAACAAGATGTATGGAATATTGTCTTCAAAAAAGCAGGCCTTAGTTTCTCTCTGTCCCTTCTTCCCCATTAAAACTCTGGGAAACTTAGGGTTGAGCTGACTTCGTAATGTTTCTGTTTGAAAGTGCCCTGTGAGAGTCATTAGTGGGAAGGTTTGGATTATAGTTGCCAAAGGTCTAATTGTGGTCTTGCCACTACATCCACTGAGCACCAAGTCACACCCAGACTGGAAGGGACACACAGGTTATTTCCTGCCATAGCACATGTGGAGCCCTGGCTGGTGTGGCTGTGGCACTCAATTAGATGAGTGCCAGCCTGTGAACCAAAGGGTCGTTGGTTCGATTCCCAGCCTAGGGCACATGCTTGGGTTGCAGGCCGGGTCCCCAGGAGGCAGGGGTGTGAGAGGCAACCACACATTGATGTCTCCCTCCCATTCTTTCTCCCTCCCTTCCCCTCTCTAAAAATAAATGCATTTAAAAAAATAGCACATGTGAAGTCCTCAGTGTCACATATAGTGGAAGCATCGGTCTCTTGATTAAGTTTATTGCTTCAACAAATGCAAGCGAGGCAGCCCAGACTAATGAATTCTCTGTGTGTGTGTACATGCGCAAAGGTTACAATGAAGGCCTGAGCTGCTGGAATACAGTTGCAAATATGTCTGGTAACTTCTAGATTATTATGCAGGTTATGACAATTTGCAGTGGGAAGGGTGGAACTAGGGTGTACCACCTCTGAAAAACCCCACTCCAGTGGTTTAGAATAACCTAAAGCCTAGGATAAAAGTGCCTTTCAGAGAGGATTTGCACTAGTTTGTGCTGGAGCTTGGGGGCGCTGTGGGGTTTAGCGTCCTCTTAAATCAATCTCAGGAGGTCCCGCCAGGCGCTAATGGCTCGTCCACTGATGAGCTGGCATTCCTGAGTCCCAGCTTATTGTCAGGGCTGTCTGTTGGCCCTGAGCTTTAAGATTTGTCGCTGGCCCCATGAAGCTGTCAGTAGAAAGCTCAGATTTGTTGAGAGGGATAAATACTCCCCCGGCCAAAGCGGTTTCTCAGCTAGCTCATTTTTCCACTTTCTCTCCTCTCTTGTTTAACATGGTGATTGCCATCCTATGAGCTCTCTGATGCCTTTAAGACATTTTACAAATATATTTTTATCCAACATCTTGAACTGTTCTCAATGGGAAGGTTGAGTCAAATCATCTAGACCTATTCCTAGAAATAGGTATTATGAGAGTACCCTACTGCTTTGTAGTTCAGTTTTGTCAAAATAGGTTGAAACTTCTGCACAACATTTTGTCCATATTTCAGGGCTCAGTATGGTATTCACAACTTGGTAGAGATAGTAGCAGCGACCAAAGAATTTTAAATCTTGTAAGGCTCAGCTTTAACGCCCACAGTGTCCCTACTGTGTAGAATATCCACACAGTTTATCATCCACACTAGAATAATTCTGAGAGTAGAAGGTGCTGCTATGAATAATATTGCCAAAGGTCTAACAGTGCAACAGTGCCTCGGCAACAGTGCAAAGTGGGAATTTCACAGGCACGTGGGTAGTAGAGGGAGCGGATCCCACTTCTGGATCAAGTGGAAGTCACTTTCTAATTCTCCTTAATGAACAACTATTTATTAAAAATATCTGCTGGGCTCTGGCTGGTGTGGCTCAGTGGGTTGGAGTGTCATTCCATAACTGAAAGATTGAGGGTTCGATTCCTGGTCAGGGCATATGACTAAGTTGTAGGTTTGATCCCTGGTCTGGGCACGCACAGGAGGCAACCGATCAATGTTTCTCTTTTGCATCGATGTTTCTCTGTCCCTTCTCTTTCCAAAAGAGCAATGAAAAAGTGCCCCTAACTGATGATAAAAAAAATTTATTTTACATGTATTGGCCAGCAGGGACTAAACAGCATGAAAAGCCTGCTTTGTACACCTGAAGCTGTCTAGCTCTCTGGCTTTACAGGTACTCTCACCAGTGTCTTCTCTGAAAGGTTTGCTCCAGGCTGATGCAAACGCATCCTGGAGGAATCTCTTACCTTTATACTCTGCACCAGGCAACCAGAAGCCCAACTCAGCCAGTGGCTGTGCCCCAGGCAGCCTCCTTAAGTAACCTCGCTGTAGCCCTCACTAGATTCTCAGCCTCTGTGGAAGGGAGTGGGGTGGAGCTTCTTATAAGAGATTTTAACTAATCCACAGGTCTTACTGACTTTTATTTCACCAGCAAATGTCCGCTTCCGACGTTAGTACGCTAAGGAGAACAGCTTCAGCTACTGTTCTAGCCAGGACCAGCCTGGGAGCTTGCAGTAGCTGCTTCCCGAGTAAGGCCTTTCTTACACAGTCAGGCCACAGTGAGTTGGCTGGCCAACCACCCCGGGCGTGTGGATCGCCATTCTCAGGACAGCAGACTGCACCTCACGTTAAAGCTTGAACTGGCTTGTGTACACTATTATATTCCCTCTGTATACATATTTTAAAGTGGATTACAGATACTGTAACAAGGGATACCTACTGTGTGTTTCATGATCCCAGCGTGGAAATAGCTCTCTTGCCCTTCCAGGGTGGGCCAGTCCAGGGTATTAGTGGCCCTGTTACTGTTTCTTTTTACCTTTTGTTCCTGTCTAAACCCAGATGGTGTTGTGGGCCCATGGGCAACGGGTGCTAAATTATGTCCTTGTTGAAATATCTTGCTATTTAAACCTGGTTTATTAAAAGCATGTGCCTTGAAATGAAATGATATCATGACACAAAAACCTAGTATTCCATCAGCAATATAGTGGATAGGGTTAATAAAATTGTGGTTATTTTTCTTCATCTCTAGGCCTAATAATTGTTTCCTCACTTTTTATTTTTAAAAAATGTGGTTACGGCCCTGGCTGGCTGTAGCTCAGTGGATTGACATTGGGCTGTGAACCAAAGTGTCGGAGGTTCGATTCCCAGTCAGGGCACATGCCTGGGTTGCAGGCCATGACGCCCAGCAACTGCACATTGATGTTTCTCTCTCTCTTTCTCCCTCCCTTCCCTCTCTAAAAATAAGTAAATTTTAAAAATCTTTAAAAAAAAGGAAAAAAATAAAAAATGAGGTTACGGATATCTTATAAGGACTGTATGACATGCGTTCCGATTTACATCGGCGGGTCGGGAGGAGTCTGCCCATGCGTGGCTCCTCGCAGGCACCCGCTTTGCACTGCTGTTCTCTAGTCCCGGACTCCTCAGAGGGGCTCAGCGCCGGGGAGCCTCACCCGCCTTAGGGAGAGATCACCTACAGTGTCGGGTGCTTAAAGAGAGAGTTGCTTTTGGAAAGCTGGGTGCATATTCGAATATCTTTCTTAATAAAATTTTTCTATTAACCTCTCAAGAAATGGAATTGAGTATTTGTTAGTAGCGTGTGTAAACTGGTCCAGAGGAATAGTTGTGAATAGTGTGTGTGCAACGGTCCAGAAGAAGGGAGGTGATTTTCATTGCAGTGGGGAAAATTGAGGCTGGTGGATGTAGCCTGCCTGGGCTTTCCCTGGCTGGGAACAGACTGTGCGTGCAGCCCCTTGGATTCCCGGTTCAGCACTCTCCGCAGCGAGGCCGCCTGTCTCAGAAGGAGGCCCCGTGTTACCTCATAAAATGAGAGTATGCACCATGCGCAAAAACAGAACTGGCGAAAGGGCGTCATGCTTTCGGCCACGTCTTGTTTTGTTTTTATAGAGTTTTGAAAACATTAAAATACATAAATTGGTCAAAATTCATTTATCTTGCTTTGAGTGTCATTTAATACAAATCCCAAGTTGGCTCCCTGACTGACTCTGTTCCTTAGGGAAACGAAATGGATTTTGTTGTTACATCGGTGAATTAAATGAAGAAGGCTTTAAAATATATTGTGAAGCACTTTAAAACCAATTAATTGATGGAGTTGCCTGTTCTTGCTTGAACCAAACAAACGTGGACGCATTTTTTTTTAATGGGAAAAGCAGTCTGGGCTAAGCCTGCACCGAAGCAGGTCATGGTCACCCCTGAAAAGCTTGGGGCATGTGGAGGAACTTCCTGCATCCCTTATCTGGGTCACCAATTGCTCAGCCAGGATAGAGGGTAGCACTGAATGTCACCCTAGCACGGCCTTTGGGGCTGCTTGCTCTCACTTTGTATTCACTCCCCAAGCGGCGGAGGCTTTTCTTCCCCAGGTCTCTTTAGCATCTACACTGCCCTGGGTTTTCCCCCTCCTCCCAGGTGCGGGCTAGCAGAGATGAAGGGCGTGAGTTCCGGGGCCACGCTGCTTGCATTTGGTTATGGACTGAATGTTTATGCCGCCCTCCCAAATTCGTGTATCGAAGTCCTAAGCCCCAGTATGAGGGTACTGAGCAATGAAAGCTTTGGGGAGGTCATCAGGTTTATACATGGGGTCATGAAGGTGGGGTCCCCTGATGGGATTAGCATCCTTATAAGAAGAGGAAACAAGAGCCTTTACTGCCCCCATCTCCGGGGCTGGGAGAACTAAATTCCTCTTTGGTAAACCCCCTGACTGTGGTCCTTTGTTACGGCAGCTCAAAGGAACACGGTGTTTGAGTCCAGCTCTGCCGCTGGTTAGCTGAGTCGACCCGCGCAAATTTCTTCTATCCCTGTTCCTCAGTTTCCTCGTTAGTAAAAAGATTGTCAAGTGAGTCATTTCCTGAAAAGGGGTGTGCATGCACACGCATCCAGAGAAATACACACGGCATATTAAGTACTCAGTATCAGTCGTCCGAGTGTGTTCTTTGGAAGATGACTGTGTTAATTGCCTTTGGAGGGGTTTGAAGCTTTGAGCCTGGCCGACCAGTGAGGAGAGAGGACTTCAAGTTTTATTCCTCCTTTTCTTAGTCTGAACAGGTTCTCCTACAAAGCCTTTGCTGTGTGATAAGCGAAATAGTAGAATGCAGAAGCTGTTGGTTCCGATGGAGTTTAAGGGTAAGATGAGATGGGAGTATGGGAGTTTAAGTTCAAGGGGAACGTATCTGAGGCAGATGTTATTGCTTGGGTTTTCTGTCCGTGTTCCTGAAATGCTGAGTTAGTACAGGGCTGTGTCCATTTCTGTTTTCTGAATGGTGATAAATAGGTGAATTATTTATACTAGCCGCTCTTAGAAGTCGAGCCTGGCTACGTCTTTGGACTATGCTTTATCTGCAACGAGAACAATTTGTTTTGGAAACTTGAGAGGCCAGGGCCTCCCATAATTATGTGGTTTCTTAATCACTGTCCCTGTGCTGTGGGAGTCGGCCGCATTCCACATTCGTCACTCACTGTTGGCTCTGGGTGGCATGTGACAGTAGCGGCGAGGAGTTTGGCTTTGCTGGCCAAATGAATCTTGGTGAGAGACACGAGTAGAACATAAGCAGAGACGTGGACAGATGCTTGTGTGCCTTGCTTTGATGTGATTTTCCTGACGGTTAAACTGGCTTCTCGCTACGCATGTAAAGTGTAAGGATACTTCTCTAAGACTCGGTAAACAGCCTTTCTAGACTGGAGGAACTGTGAGTCTGTTTTATGGGAACTCTCCCCGGGGTAGTTTGACAGTCTGCACATGGAACAGTTCTGTCGGCCTGCCGCGCCGTCCCTGAGTCATGCTTTTCTGATGAAATCTACCAAAGGAGTTGTAGATGACAAACTTCAGGTCTTTGTCATAGGGTTTCCGGTTCCATTCTAGGAAACACAAGCTTTTTCACTCGCCTGTTAATTACCATAGGAACGTTTACCCACAACCATTTGTTTATTTTTATAATATCCTCAAACATTGGGATCAGTGTGGGCACTGTTGGTTTTTCCCCCCAGTTCCTGCTTTCTGTATGAAGCTCAAGTCTGCAAAGCTCACTTAGAAATTGCTTCATGTCCCCCTTATTTTACATGTGTTCTTCACGTGGGGTATGGAATTTTAAGACGGGTTTATTGTGTTTATTGAGACATTCAAAATGTAGTCAGTGCTGATGAGGGGGTAGTGAATTGTTCTCACTGAAATGCAAAGTCACTTAGAATTAGAAGAAAGCAGGCTCTGTGTGACCTTTTCATCCATTGCATCCTTGTCATGGAGAAACATGCATGTGATATGGGTACATTTCTGTTAAAGCCTACTCTCAGAAGTTTGCCCTGGCTGATATGGCTCAGTGGATTGAGTGCTGGCCTGCAAACCAAAGGGTCGCTGGTTCTGTTCCCAGTCAGAGCACATGCCTGGGTTGTGGGCCAGGTTCCAAGTAGGGGGCACGTGGGAGGCCACCACACACTGGTGTTTCCCTCCCTCTCTTCCTCCCTCCCTTCCCCTTTCGCTAAAAATAGATAAATAAAATCTTTTAAAAGAAAGAAAAATTGAACATCACAGTGTGTTTTAATTTAAAATATGAATTCGTGACTTAGAGTTTCTTATAAAAAAGGACCTCATAAATCATGTTTAGCCACACATAGATTATTAAATCAAAGTAAAATGAATTATAAGTTTTTCATTGCAGAGTCAGCAAAAAAACTTGGTTAAACTCAGCTTATATTTTTATGACGTGATTCCAAAGTTGGACTTTCTGATTATACTTTTACGGGAAAGAGAAACATAATACCTGAGGCTGATCTACAGCTGTGAGCTTTGGAAGAGGGTATTTTTGTTTCTTCATTGCACTTACCCTCTGAATTATGTATCAAGTATTCATTGCGTGTTTATTTTTGCCTCTCTCCCCAAATCCCCACTGGAAGGTAAGCTCTGTGAAGCCTGCACACACAGCCCCCTGCAGGTGGGCACCAGATACTCCTCCCTGTGATGCTGGGTCTGTCCTTTACAGTCACTGAGTGATTGTGAAAGGAATTGCCCAGGCCCCCTGGGGCATGCGTGGGGGCGGGCAGTCCACATTTCAATGCAGACACTTAGGTGAGCACATAGTCATATCAGCTTTGATCTTTGAATGACTGTGTGAAAAAGATATGATTTTTTAAAAGATTTTATTTATTTATCTTTTAGAGAAGGAAGGGAGGGAGAAAGAGAGAGAGAGAGAGAAACATCAATGTGCGGTTGCTGGGGGCCATGGCCTGCAACCCAGGCATGTGCCCTGACTGGGAATTGAACCTACGACACTTTGGTTCACAGCCCGCGCTCAATCCACTGAGCTGCGCCAGCCAGGGCTAAAGATATGATTTTTGTCAAAATATTCCTCTTGCATAATTACTGGGAGGAGTGGAAATTTGATACTTATTTTGTGGGAAAAACAAAGACCCTTCAATAACTAGAATCGTGATTGTATTTTGGAATTGAAGTCCTTATGCATTAAGTTGTCAGATAACTTCTTAATTGAGCACAGCATTCAAATAAATTATCTGCAAAGTTTAATTCTAAGATTTTATGATTTTAAGTTTAAGATGATCCAGTTGTTGATAATAACACTACTACTACTAATAATAACCGACTCATAGAGTCGTTACTATAGGACCTGCAATAACTCTAGGAGGTAGGCGATGTTATTGTCCCCGTCATAGGGATGAAAACACTGAGGCATGGAATAGCTAAAGCAAGTTAAGCAGCAAGTGGGGGGAGGGGCTGTGATTTGAACACAGGGCCTGGATGAGTCTGCTCTCCGTATTTCCCAAGCACACTCAGTGTTAATCATTGTAACAGTGACTTAAGCTCACACAAATGGTGCCTGATGTTTTTCCATCCATGGTTCATTACTCTAAGCCAGTCTCCTGGCTAGCCACTCTATTGGCTCTTCACAACACTGATCCCCAATGTTGTCCAATCAGCTTGAGTTCCCGTTTATGCTGTGTATGTTGGGGGTGGGGGGGGGCAGCCCAGACACAGAGAGAGAAAAGGACTCTGGTGAAAGAGGTTACTCGAGGGATACTGGAGAGTTTGCTTTAAAATTCCTTCTGGTGCACCCTCTCCTGTCTGCTGTCACTCCTGTGACTGGGGGGATGCTTGGATGTGCTTCACCAGACACAGCTGCAGAGGGGAGGGCTCCTCTTTGTGGCCGACTTCTGTGCCAGTTAGAGGGACAAGGAGGAGAATGCATTCAGAGACCTCGATCACCTTAGTAACATATTTTCGTGAGTGACGGAAGGTATTAGAGTAACCAGTTTTACTGTTGTAAAATTGGCCTATTTTTTGTTTTACTTACCACTCTGTAAACAGGCCTTGGGGATCCAGTTGTCGCTGGAGCAGGACACTGTGACCTGGCACCCAAAGGTCAGAGGCCATTGTCTTGGCCATAATCTCCGGAATGCAATATTCCTATCCTGTGCTGCACTGAGTGGAAGGCCTGGGTGTCACAAAGAATTGACATCAGTTTTCTAGCACCTGTGGCATTCCTGAGTAGTAACTTCAGAATACTTAGTGAAAGGCCTAAAGTGTTGAAGTAAGATGTAGTCTGGGGAGTTAACTTTAAGTCTCAGCCTTGAACTGCTCATTCTGTGCCAAAAAAGAATTCTGGAAGACAGCTCGCATCTTCCTCGGTTGTAGCCTGGCAAGTGAATCTACGTCCTATCCTCTCTCCTCAGGAGAAAGAGGGAAATAGGAAGGAGATGTGGGATTTTCTGGGAACTCTAGTAACAGGGAACCGCTTCTTGCTGAACAGTGAGCATCATGGTTTCAGTTGGGACTACCTTGCTAAGTGCTTTGGTGAAGTATTTCAGTCGTGAGCAGCCCTTTTCCCTACACAAGTACGTTCAGATGGACTTTGTACACCTTGGAAGAAAGGAGCAAACACAAATACTAATGGACCTTCATGTGTGGGAATTGTGAAACTTGAAGTATGTGTTGTTTTTAATGGTCGACTTTTTCATGGCGTTATTTATACAAAGGAGCAGCTAAGGAAAAGGCATTAAAATTTTTTTTTGTGATGACGGAAGGAGGTTCCTGCTCAGTCAAGGCAATAGACATGGGACTATGGAGAAAGTTCTTGAATTGTAGTTCATTTCTTTGGATGGGATATTTAAGAACCAGGTATTATTCATAAAACACCCTCAACTGGAACTGTAATTTCTATCCAGTGGTGGGGCGAGGGAGAGATGAGACTTGGAACTTACATGATGGAACAGATGTGCAGCAAAAATTCACGGTGTCCAAGGTAGGTCCCGAGCCCACCCACGCGTCCATGGAACGCTTTTCTAGGTCCTGCCCATCCCGTTTTACTATTTGTGCGTGTTGGCAGTGATACAAGGGTATCGGGAAGCTCCAACAGTAAAAATGGTTTTTCATTTAAAGGATGATAAGTCAGGAGAAGGATGAATGCATCTTACTCAACCAGACAAAACTCTGTGGTGTGTTGTAGCTGCACAAGAGCTGAAAGTCACTGGATACTTCAAGTAATGAAGGAGGAAGGGGGCTTGGGAGGAGCAAAGTCAAACGATCCTCTCCTTGTCAAGGCGGCGTGGAGCAGCGGGCGGGTACTGAACTCTGCGCAGTGGAGCCTGAGGACAGGACTGTGGGTGGAGGGAAAAGTCCCCCCCCCCCCAGGGGGCTTTCCATTCACCGGATAGCTCTCCACGTTTCATTAGGCTCAACAGCCTGAGTGGTTGAGTTAGAATAGGGGCCATTCTGTCTCGTCTTTGAAAAAAAACTTCTGCTGTATTTAGAAGCAACTTTTTCTTCATTAAAATGATGGCAGAGAAATCCTAATGTTTGAGACTCCTCCATGTGTTTAACCACTGACCCCTCATTCCTCTGGACAATGACACGTTAAACTAATCTCTGTCTACGTCTGTACATTGAAAGGAAACAGAGAAAAACCTCCATTAACTGAACAAATGACAAAGTGTGACTTAATATACACAGAAACCAGTGCATTGCATTTTTGCCCGTATTAACCACGTGTTGAGTTAAGTAAACCATAGAATTAGTCCAAGGGGATCATGATGATTACTGTGGTTGTTCTTCAGATTTGTCATATTTTCTAGAAATTTTGGAAAAGTAGTCAGTCACGAGGCAAGTCGTTAGTCAGCCGTCTCTGTAATGCAATGGAAAGAATCAGCCGTAACATGCCAAGGTTTTGCATGTAAGCTCTGATCTTCTTCTAAGTTCTTCCGTAAGAACTTTTATGTGACCAGTTCACAGCTTGGTTGTCTTTATTTCCGATGCATTTTTAGCTTCTTGGTTCCTTCCCCTCCTTCAGCCTGATTGCCAATATATAAATGCTAATGTAAAATATACTAAGGAAGCTATGTAAGTGCTTGTTTAGATGAAATATTTTAAAAGGGGAATTAAAAAAAACATAATTACAATCATGGTGTTTGAGTTTGTAAATTCAAGCTTTCTGTTTTGTGTTTCTTTCAAAGTCAGACATGTTTGTATAGAATTACACCAAAAAAAAAAAGTATGATTAGTATCTGTATGAAAGTTATTTTGGAACAAGGCATTTAAAAGTTCTGACAGGTTCTGTACTTATGAAGCGATATACATGCTTACATGAATAATAATATTTAATACTATTGCCCCTGTAAAATATGCATTAGAAAATAGTGGCAAGTGTGACCCCCCAAAGTTAGGGCACTACTTTTAGGGAGACTCACTGAGCTCTATTTTACAAGAGCGTAAATGTTTACCGAAGCAAGAAGGTAAAGTCCCTTATGCCCAATAAAGGACATTTTGCAGCGCTGGTTTACGGAAAACATTCAACAGACAGTGGATGTTTTATACAAAGTACAGTGCGTTGTTTGAAACTATTTGCCCATCTATACACTGTGCTTAAAATAAACACTATCTGGGAATATGCCAGTCGTTTTTCTCTGCCCCCTTTGTTCCACACCCTCGATTTTGTCACCTGCCAAAGTCAAATAAACTTTATCTAAACAGTTGAGATAAGCCCCGAGTTGTACCACTATGGTCAAATCAACAAAGCCCTCCAAAACCAGAAATGAAACACAATATCGCTAGATTAAACAGTCTACAATGGCAATCGTGTTTGCATTTGAAGATTTTCTTCCAAAAGGATTACAGCCTTGGTATCCATTTTCTTCCCCCTGCCTAGACAAGGAGGCGACACGCTGACTCAAACAAAATGCGTTTGTTCTCCAACAATTTAACTTGTACAGCTCTTATAAACAAGGCCCATAGGTGTATGCAGCCTCCCGACTTAATCAGTAACATGTCGTTAACCTTGTATAAGCAAGTACGCTTGAGATGTACCAGCGGCGGATTGGCTGGGAGATTTATTTTTTTTTCCAACGGGAAGGCCCTTTTTTATATATAGCCCAAGTACAAAATCTACGGAATCCTGGTATTTCAACGTCTGTCTCCACTTTATAACAAAACCCTGCCAGATGAAACTGCCTAAAAAGTGGAGGTAGTATAAATGAATGTGATTTCTAAATTGTAGGATATTATAAAAGTGCAATTATTATCTCTCTAGGATGCAGAGCATTTTAATTGTTTACTAATAAAGTGTAAACTCTACAAGGGCAGGAGGCGTGTCTGCCAGGTTTGCACTGTATCCTCAGGGCTGAGAAGATGAATGTCTGGGCCACTTAGAACTCTGAACATTCTTTCAATGAATGAATGGATGGATGGATGGGTGGATGACGTGTTCAGGAGTTACTCTGTTTTCTTTGTAGAGGCACACAAATGTTTTGTAGTTATTGCATCCACTGCTGATATTTAAAAGCGTGTTGATGAAGTGAATAGATTTTGACACACGGTTAAATGGTTCCCTTTCAACGTCGCACTGCTTAATTGGCAACTTTTTATTTGTATGTGATGACAAGTGTCATTATGTGTCTGAGTGTCACTTTTAAAAAAGAATACCTCTCAAGTAATACGGCATTTGTGCGTGTCTTGACCTTAGAGTGATTTGTCTACACTGCCTCTTGGTTGGAAAATAACCCATTTTTCCACTGCTGTTTAAGCACATTTTCATGTGCTTTTTAGTTTAGCCTCCGGTGCGGATGGGAATTAGCTAGTTTGACACTAATGTGCTGTCCCTTGTATTTTTTTAGGGGAAAACAATAATACGCAACATGCATATTTATTTTCTGATTTAAATGTTATAAAAGCAATTCAATCTATAAAGGCATGTATGATATTTAGACATTTAGAGAGAACTAAGAATCTTCTGTTTTTGAGCGCCTGCTCTGGCGAGGGTTTTAACGGAGGAATTACCTCTAATCCTGTCAGTAGTCGTTTGAGGGGGGTATTGACACTATCATTATATCCACGTTTCACATGCGAGCAAGCAGACTCAGAGGCGCCCTCGTCTCTCTGAGAGACGCGCACTAGATGGTTGCACACTCGTGTTTTAAATTCACGTCTGTGAATCCACAAGCACGAGGTCTAAAGTTTTAAATAATTTTGGAGAAAAGCAAGACTTCTGAGATATTCAGGTCAATTAAAACTTCTCAATAAAAATATTAATGTAAAAACTGGGAACTTGAATGAGCAGTAATAAAGAGCAGTAATAAAATTTAGAAGTCTTATGAACATAGGGAATGAAACGCCACGATTTTCATTGGGAATCAAGAGAAGAATACTATCGTGCACCTAGAACTAGTACAAAGTAATACTGAATGCAAATGGTAATTGGAAAAAAAAAGAATGTTATTGGTATATGTGCCATTTAATTCATTATGGTCTTCAGATCATTGAGAATGACTTAAAATATTATGCAAGAACGTGTGTGTTTCCCACGTATGTTAAAAGCATGTAGCAAGAGGTCTTCTGGCAGGTCCCCCACAGCGTGGGCATGTCTGTGTTGTGTGTGTGTTGTGTGTGTGTGTGTGTGTGTGTGTGTGACGAGCCACAGCCCCAGGTGCTCAAGCATGTTTGGTGGTAGGAGGTGCTGGGATTACCAGTGTATGCTTCCTTTCATCTTTTCATCACGTGTGAAACGTCCAGGTGGCTATGGTGGCAAGCGTCTTTCTCTCTCTGAGAAATGTTCCTTTTAAGACATTGTTGGAGCCCTAGCTGGCGTAGCTCAGTGGATTGAGCGCGGGCTGCGAACAAAAGCATCGCAGGTTCGATTCCCAGTCAGGGCACATGCCTGGGTTGCAGGCCACGGTCCCCAGCAACCGCACATTGATGTTTCTCTCTCTCTTTTTCTCCCTCCCTTCCCTGTCTAAAAATAAGTAAATAAAATCTTTAAAAAAAAAGACATTGTTGGATATATTCCGTTAAGCCAACCAAACAAACACAATTTTAAAAATTGGCCTTTAAAATTTGCTTTACCTCTAGAACATTTTGTTAAGTAACACATTTTGATGGTTTTTAAAGTAACTCCCGAGGTGTGCAGGGTTTCAGGTGGGGGCTGCCAAAGCAGTATGTCCTTACTAAGGAATGCTCTAGGTTTCTTGGCTCCATTGTCATCAAATTGCACAGGGCATGCACTTAGCAAAGGTTTCTGTGCTTTCCTGAGTTTCAAATAAAAATTGAGGGATGATCGTTCTAGGCATTTGTACTGAACTATTTTTTTTCTTTCTTTTACTTTTGTATATCTTCTCGGCAGGAGAACTAAGGCAGTACTAGGAACTCCTGAATGAGTAAGAACTAACCATTGGCATGGACCACAGGTTATAGATGTGCAGGAGAAAGAGGGACCATCTTTCTCTAGAAATATGTATTTTTTTACTCTTTCTTCCTCTGTTCTTGCCTTCATTATCATGCAGTGGTTATGCTAATGTAGTTCTGTTTGCAGAAGATCTTCTTGTCTCTGCCAGTCTTTGGCTTTTGCTTTCTCAGGTGTTGCTGCCTGCAGGGATGCATGGGGCCACTAATGCAAAGACGTCACTTGTAGTGTCTCTTTATTAAGGTTAGCTATTAATGGCTCCTCTCTGAAGGTTCAGTCACGACTTTTGTTTTTCACACTGTAAGCTTTTTTAGTTTTCTACTATAGGTGGTAGAACAGTCTGGTGTGGGCCGCTGATATTTAAGACAAGATCCCTGCTTATCACACTTTTAAAAATCTCCTTGGAGGGACAGAACACATGCTTATATACAAAAGAAGGAATGCCTGAACTGTGTCTGGTGACTTGTATTTATGTTAAAGGGTGGAATTGAGAAGCCAGCAAGGTCTGACTACCATGTGCCTTGGTAGGTAGGTAGGTAGGTAGGTAGGGAGTGTTTCAGTGATTACCTAGACCAGAGCTCGAAATTGCTATTTCATTAAAGATAGTAGTTTGTCCTCATTATTCACACTTTTCAGCGTCAGCTTCATTCTGGGTGACCATGGAAAACTGCTTTGGCCAGTGAGACAGAAGTAGATGTCTGCAAAGCACTAATAATTAAGAGTTATGGCACATACTTTCTTGTGGTTTTTTTATCCTCCTTCATTTTGCCTGGAATGTAGAAGTGATGGATGGAGCTGTGGCAGCTTTTTTTTGCTATATGAGTAAAAGACATTTAAAGACCATTAAGATTTTTTTTTGGCATTGACCTTTTATTTTAGCCCCTAAATTAATGCCAACCTACTTAGAGTTTCTTTGCCATTATGTACTCAGATATTCTTTTTGCAGCTGAAAACAATTTTCAACCAGTACAAATATATTTAACAGTTTTGCCATATTGTCAAGTGAGTCATTGTCAAGAATTGAGTCATGTATCAAATATTTGAACTGTGAACTATTTCACACTTCGAATAAACGGCTGACGTCACTCCCTACATTAGCCTAAAATGAGCCAACCTTTTAAGTTGTGGGGAGGACTAAGTTATAAACAAGCATGAATGGATAATTTTCCCGTGTTCCTGTGTCCTTCATTTCACTTCCTAATAAATGAGAGATTTTGGAAATCAGCTTATATTTATCTTCAATTCTACCAGAATATATTCTTTTCAGAAATCTCCCTCCATTCTCCAACTGTCCCCAATTTATGCTGAACACCCTTGCATTTCTTCATCTACCGATGTAGGTATTACTCAATATTTAATTGTTTTGTTTTTTAAAGTCTAGAGACAACGACAGTTTTACTTGGGTAAGAAGAGGGGAATGGTTCTATTGTTAGAGAAAGGCTTATAAGAGAAGATATGCTGAAAATGTTTCTAAGTTGTGATCTCCCTTCTAGTTTAAGAGTCCTTGAAGTGTTTAAGAGCCTTTTGTGGGGATTTGGCAAAAATATCATGAGTGAGTTCTGTGAACATAGGGACACCAGGGCCAGGGCTTTGGCTGGCTAGAGTGTGGGCCAGGTGCCTCGTGTCCAGCAGAAATGTGGTCAGAGGAACCATGTGGCTCTGGAATTTCTGTTGCTGAACTCACCAGCATCTATTTTCTCAGTAGCTGGTCAAATTTGATTCGTTTTTTTTTCCTCCTAGAACTTCTAATATTCGGAATTGGCCTTCCACAACTGGTCTCATTTTCTTAGCTTTTCTTCTTCTTTTTCTTTTTGATCTACTTTTGGGAAATTCCTTCACATCTATTTTTCATGTCTTCTATTCAGTTTCCCTATTTCTGTTACCGTGTTTTTGTGTTTGAAGACCGTTTTTTCCAGTCGGGGTGTTGTCACCATCCGGTAGTAGTTGGGAGCGTCTGGGAACCGGGTGGTGGCAATCAGTGGCGAGATGAAGTCATATCTGCCTGTATTGGGGCTGTAGAGCCAACAGTGTTGACAATGTATTGGGTGTGGAATGTGAGAGAAAGAATGGTCTTAAGGACGGCCTGGCTCAGCCCCTGATAGGTGGAGTCTTCACGTGAGATGGGAGAGTGGGTGCACAGTGGGTCTGCCTGGGAGGCTTCCAGGTGTGCATGCTGAGAGGGCTGCTGGTTCTACATGCTGCTGGTTTAGGAAGAAGGTTTTAGGCTGGAGAGGAAAATGTGGGAGGATTTCACGCCCCCCATGAGACTGGATGAAGTCACCAAGGGTGTGAGTGTGGACAGAGGTGAGAAGAGACGTAAGGATTCAGCCTGAGGACACTCCAGAAATGAGGTGGGGAGGGAAGGAGCTAGCAAAAGAGACTGAGGAGCGAGGAGCATTACAAGTAGGAGGAAAAGAAGAGTCATATCCTGGAAGCCCAATTAAACACGTGTCAAGAGGAAGGAACTATTAGCTGGGCCAGATGCTGCCAGGGACTGAGAACTGTGCATTTGGAAAGCACAGGATTGAGCTTGCTGGTGACTCAGGAATCACAGCAGAAGCTCCATGGGTGGGAATAAGGTGCAAAGGGCAGAGGAGATTGTGAGGCAGCAGGTGATGAAAACCCTTTGGAGGATATAGAGGAGTTTTACTGATTTTTTTTCCTTCTGATTTTTGGTCCGTGTTGGAGGCTTTCTGCAAAAGATTCGATGGTCGACTGTCTTGGCTTAAAAGTGGGAGAGGCAAAGGCCGATGAGAAACTAGGGGGCCCCTTGTCCGGTCTTTTAACTTTGAATTCAATGTAGCATTATATCTGGGTGCATTATCTGTTGGGCAGCCAGCAAAATCTTTATCTTTTGTTCTTGCCTCATAGTGATGGGGTTATTAGATTCCCTGAGACATCCCATTCCTGGGATGACCAGGATAGTAATGGTCATTCTGGCAGTATTCTGGTCCCCGGGGTGGCGAAGAGGGCTGGCTGGTGGTGGAGGTTCTATATTCAACAGTCCCACAGATGCTGCCCTCAGTTGGACAGGTACCTGGTGCTGCCCATCCTTGACTTCCGGTTGGTTCTCAGTGTTCCCACGGACAGCTGTGGCGTCATCATTTTGGGGCAGCTGAATCAGGTACAACCGGCTTCCAGATGTGGTTGCTATCATCGCCTCTTTTCTCTTTCAGTCTTTAGGAATTCTGTTTTGAACAAAATCTGTTTACTGTATAGTTTTAGTGGGACTTTAGGACAGAGCAGAGGCAGACCGCGTATTTAGTCTGCCGTCTTAACCAAAGATGCTTCCCATCAAAACACACACACCACAGTTCAAGTCAAGTGGAGCACTTTGAAAGTCAGGTGATGCTATGAGGATTTGGGCTATCAGCAGAGAGTCATTCTGCTCTGAGGATCTTTCCCACCCGCTGCTTCCACGCCCCTCCTGTTTGCACACTCTCTCCCTCATGTTCAGTTGTAATTATTTGTTGATGTCTTTCCATTCACGCTATTGGAGCTCCTCGTGGGCACATGTGCCGTATCCCGAAAGTGTTTTATACTGCATTTACAGAAGAGACAACAAATATTGTCAGATCAATTGAATAGCAATTATTTCCCCCCAGAAGGTGAAAATTTTTTTATCTCACTGAAGTATCGAGTACAATAGACATTAACTTTAAAAATATTCTTTCTCTCGACTTGAAGCTATAATGACAAGCTGCTTTCAATTCTTTCAAGAGATCTCTTAGGAAAGTTTCGTTCTTCGTGGCTCAGATATGATGACAAGCCTGGCACTGCATGAAACGAGAGATGTTTCTGATCTCTGTTACTTCAGATGAGTTTCTACTCAAACAAAGATCTTTGCTTCTCAGCAATTTGCAAGGTGAACTTCATGTTAGCGTCTCCTGCGGCTTCTGAATTGCAAGGCGGGTGAAGATGGTTTGGGAAGCCCTTGCACTCTTCCTTACCCCGCCGGCGAGGAGAGGGCATGAACTGTAAATACGGGCTGATTTGCACTCCTTTTGTGTCTAAGCTTCTGCAGACGGGACGCTGTTCCCTTCCCGTGTACCTTAACCAAAATTAGTGCTGACGGCTTCCCTGCGGCTCCCTGTTTAGTTTCCCACGTTGCTGTCAGTGCAGCCGAAACTGTCACTGTCCTTTTTACCAAGAATGTTTTCAGATGTGCTTTGTCTAAAAACTTCTCAATCAAGACACTGATTTGGAGAGATACTAGTGAAATGTTTTTCATATGTGAATGTTGAAGGTGGACTTAGTAACGGTAATGATGATGACCCATATTTCCAGTGTTTGCTGTGGGCCTGGCGCTCCTTCCAGGAGTTTGACTTGTACGATTTACTCTCCTGCTACCCCCCATTGGGCGGGTACTCTTCTTCTTAGGTGCATTTTGCAGGTGAGGAGGGCGAGACGCCCTAGGTTATACTGGTAACAAGCAGTGGAGACGTTCGACTTCAGAGCCCACTGTGTACCACTGCCTTCCCGGGCTATTGGCCAGAGGATGGTAGGATATCATGCATTTTTACGTCTGTGTTTTATGTTTTGAACTATGAAGTTAGCTAGAGTTGGTTGTTTACGAAAGGGTGATCTCAAGGAATGTGTAGTTTGTTTAGTAAAGGTGGTTAATTCGCAGGAATACTCACCTCAGCCTGTCTGAACCTTGACCATGGAACAAAGGTGTTTCATGTTTGTGAGATGTATAACGATGTGAGATGATACATGTGTGTTGTTTTAAGCCCCTAAGCTTTAGTATAATTTGCTCTGCAGAAATGGATAGCTCCTACTCTTGGTCATAAATACCATTGGGTCTTCTACCTTTGGGGATCTCCACCTCTAGTTTAGCAAGTGACACCAGAGAGAAGAGGGATTAAGGCAAGAGACCACAGTGCCTGGGTTGAGTGTTCAGGGCTGACGGAGGGAAGGGGCCCCAGGCTGCTCTGGTCCTGTCCCATCGTGGGAACCCCAGATTTAAAACAAATCAAGATTGGAGTAGGTCGGGCGCTAACAGAGAATGTTCCGTGACTTACAATGTTGCGTTCCACAAGAGTGACCGTATCATACTGAATCACACCAATAAACTGAACTACTTTTATGGCTACTCAAAGTATGTGAAACATTTACAACTTTGACTAATACTTTGTGAACTTTTGTTTTACACGAGTTTCTTTTAACACAAGCTCTTCAAGTATGGTCCTGGCCCTTCTGCCCCGTTCTTTAATGGGAACACAGGCGCGGGATTCTGTTTCTCAAGGAGACAGTGAGACATACGTTATGTGGCACTCTAGTCTGTGGGTGACTTAATGTTAGAATAAGAAGCATGACTGATACACCAAGGCTGTGGTTCGATCTCTGGTCAGGGCACTTGCAAGAATCAATCGATGAATACATAGCTAAGTGGAACAACAAATTGATGTATGTTTCTTTCCCTCTCTCTCCCCTTTCCTCTCTCTCTCTCTCAAATCAGTAAAAAATTAAGCAACATGTCCCACATTTCCGGTGTTAAGGAAGGTGGCTATGGAGACTACTGTAACCGCAAAGACCAAATGTCCAGGGAATGCGAGGGGGATGCATGCCTGTCGCCTGCTTATGGGCCTGTGTGCACACTGTCATGTGTGTGGCACACAGCTGTCGCCTGTGCGGGTCTCTAACCTCTGGTTGTTTTGGATTGCTCTTTGTGTAACTCTTTTTATGGAACGCAACATTTTAAAGTCAAAAGGAAATAGATTGGTTGGTTTGAATATTTTATTTTGAGATATTTTTTAATACCCTAGGTTAATTCGACTATTTGAGTGTTAGGTAGGCTATATCACTCTGTATTTTGTAACAATATGGTTTAATGAAAAAGGCATTGGATCTTAGTGAGTGCGTACCCATAGAGATCATGCAAAAAATGCTATTTATGTTTGCAAGTTTTGATGACTGAAGGCAAATGTTTAATTCTGAGCCTAATTTCAATCTAGCACATTCTCAGCTCTGCCTCTAGTTTCTAACTGATTTGCTCACAGATAATATACATTTTAAAATTAATTACCTAAATTATTCCAAGGCTTCTTCAATGATCCTTTTTACTGTAAAATGGCTTATTCTATCCACGTGATCAACTTATGCTAATGAAGTTATTATCCCACTTGATAAAGCCTGAGAGAAGCTCAGTGTCTTCATCAAAGACACTGAGGAAGCGTGTTGATCGAAAAGCCAGGAAGAGTACTATATTCTTCTTCCTTATCACATCCTTGGCTTCGTCAAAAACTTTTAGGCTAAAAAATATAAAATTGCTGTCTGTTTAATCCAGGAGTGAATATTAACACATGGTCATTCACAAGTTTTTAGAGAAAATATGAAAATCTCCATGGGTTTTAATCCTGGGAAGTTAGACTACTTTACAAATAAATGAATCATCTTTTTAATGTGCATTTAAAAAATCAAAGTTTTTGTCCTGGCTGGTGTAGCTCAGTGGATTGAGCGCGGGCTGAGAACCAAGGGATCACTGGTTCGATTCCCAGTGAGGGCACATGCCTGGGTTGTGGGCCAGGTCCCCAGTGGGGGCACGTGAGAGGCAACCATACATTGATGTTTCTCTCTCTCTCTCTTTCTCCCTCCCTTCCTTCTCTCTAAAAATAAATAAATAAATCTTAAAAAAATCAAAGTTTTCTATCAATACCTTCTTCGTCCTTGTACCCTTCCACATAAAACAGAACAGATACTCCTGGCTTAATTAAAACAGCTTTATAAGCCCTGGCTGGCATAGCTCAGTGGATTGAGTGCTGGCTATGAATCAAAGTGTTGCAGGTTCGATTCCCAGTCAGGGTACATGCCTGGGTTGCAGGCCACGGCCCCCAGCAACCGCACATTGATGTTTCTCTCTCTTTCTCTCTTTCTCCCTCCCTTCCCTCTCTAAAAATAAATAAATAAAATCTTTAAAAAAATAAATTATTAAAAAAAAACAGCTTTATATACCTGCAGGGGGATAGATGGGTGGGAATGTGCTGGATCCCAGACAGTGGTGGGTGTTCCTGAGTGTCTCAGAGCCAAGAGTGGGAAGTGAGTGTGAAATCTTTGGCCTCTCATCAAAAGCATAATCACATTAGCATGCACTTGACTATTAGAGAATAAACTAATATGAATGAAAGATTCATGACTGACTTTTGAATTTATTTATGTTCTGCAGTCGAAGTCTGATGCTTGGTAGTTTAAATTTTGAGTACAGAAGAAAGAGTATAATTAAACACCCCATGGCGGTTTATCAGGCTGTATGCTTAGTTCCGGTAGTTTTCCCCTCAGGTTAAGAGTGCCAGCCCTCGATAGATGCAGTTGGAATTTTTCGCTTTGGTATGTGAGGGCACTAAAATACAAACAGAAAAGAAAGAAAGTTTGTGAAGTTTGGGTTGGATAATAAGGTGCATGCAGGACTATTCACCAACCACCTGCCGGATCCTTTTACTTGCTACAGCCTTCGGTCCCCACAAAAATCAAAGCAGTGCCAGTGTTTTCTACTATTCCCTTCCCTGCCCTCCCCACAAAGAAACCAAAAACTTGTCAAGTTAAAGAACATGAAATAAAGTAGCAGCAAATAAAATGTGAATTTAAGCCCAGTTCACTTTGATCCCGTGGTCTACGTTTCTTCCACTTCAGCAAACTATTTCATGAAAATCGTATTCCCCTTTGAGGGGATAGAGGGACTCTCTCGTCTTGATAGAATCTCAATATCCAGGTGTCCCCTTAAAGAAAGTTGAAATATTGCAAACCTGAGATTTCTGAATATCTTTTTTCTTGAATCCCATGCCACCTGAAAAAATTTTACACACATACATATGTATATAAATCCCTTACCATGGCTGTAAGTAGAAATCTATGTTGGGCGGTCCCTACCCATAACCAGTTGTTTGCAGCTTTGCAGGGCTGGGTAACTGAGTGTGTCCACCTCCAATAGCTCCCTTTCCAAAGCATGGTACTCAATAACTGTCAACTAGTCTAGTGAGCTAGGAGGGTCGCAGAGTTGTAAGAAATATCTTATATTTGTTGATTGCATGAATGCATGCGTTATATTATTTCCTTGATTTTGGAATTTTAACAGTTAAAACTGTACTACCTACTTTATCACAGATTTTAAAGGAGGGAGGGCCAGGAAGACACCACTAAAAATTTAGTCACATGAATTTTAGTCTGAATCCTGATTCCTAAAATATTAAAATGTGCTTTTTATACTGAAGCAATATAGCACCTCAACACCCTTAACTTTTCCCAAATTACATCTTTTACCTTTACTTCCCATCTAGAACTCTATCACTGCTTCATTCATCTGCCAGCAGCTAATCTTCCTTATTTCCAGCTACTTAAACATGACTCTATTGTTTTGTCAATACCACTGATTCTCACTGAATTATGTCAGCATCTCTCAAGTGTAAAGCCAACTATAGGGAAATTGTATGGAGTTGCTTTCTATTGAGGTTTTCTGTGGATGATTAAAAAAAACGAGGTTTCATGGGTTAGAAACTTGTGGACTTGCTTAGGGCCATATATCATGGTTAGGACTGTATGACATTTATTAAGATATTCTTCGGTAGCTGGTACTGCCTGAGTTTAAAAGGTGAGAAGTCTTGGTAGATTCACAAGTAAGGTTGCATGTGGGGAAAACTTGTAGGATTAATATTATGTTTTAAAATGATGGATAAAGGCAGAAGACAAGTGTATCTTTTATAAGTTTTCACTTGAGTATGAATGATTTTATTGTGTTTCTTTTTCTTGTTCCGAGAATGAAATTATACGCTAAGTAGACTACTAGCATTTCTTGTATGGTTTTCCCCATCAATCTCTTTCTGTATCGCCAGAGGAATGCAGAAATACTGGATTATTAGCTAATGAATTTTGAAATAAGACCTTTGGGTTCACTCTAAGATTTTCTTTAAGGGGTAGACTCCGTTCAAATCGAAAGGGAGTAATTTCATACAGGAACTTGCTAATGGTATTTGGGTTTTAGGCATTTTGTTACATCATTTATAGCCACATGACTTCCAGTGAAAGTCATTTGTTAATCACTTTTATTTAATTTTTTGAAATACTGTTAAAGTTAGTTGGGCTGTGTTTTTACTACTTTGAAACATTAGTCGGTCATATGTTTGCCTTATGTGGTCTAAAGAGTGAAAAGATTTGTCTGCGAATCCTAATCAAATTCTTAGATTGATATTTGAGACCTAATTTTTTGGAAATGGAGATAGCGGAATATTATTAGGATCGAAGTATCATATTCCACTTGCTATAATATTTGTGGGTGAATCACGGGCTCAGTTCCCAGCTCCAAGCAGAAAAGCTAAATTAGCTTGGTTAGCATTCTCACCCATCGTATGTTTCAATTTCCCACTTGTCTTTCTTAATTCTTTCTTGGGAGTTTGCCCAAGTCAACTAGAACATGGCTCATGTACTTGAAACTTTGAGAGGTAAGACAATGTAAAATGCCCCAGTTACCAAAAAACACACAACCAAGTTGTGATGACTCACTTTGTGAGTTTTCTTCCGAAAATCTGTAATCCCACAAGAGCTTCACTGGCTACTCAGCACATACCTGATCATGGCGAATTCACCTCATGTCTAACTAACATGTATGTAGGTAACACAGAATGCTTTCACTTTACCTATGTCCAAACTCAGCTACAAAACACACTGACTCCAAAATCCCTTACAATTCTCAGGCCAAAGAATGCATTTAAGAACATACCCCCAATGTTTGATTTTTGATTCCGTTTCTTCCTTGTATAAGCATGGGTAGTTTGTATATTAAAAGTGGATTTTTAAGAATGCATCTCTGCTAATCTCAATACCACAAGCCAAGAATTACTTTTTTAGTATAACAATTTTAAAATTATAAACCCTGGCTGCCATAGCTCAGTGGATTGAGCATGGGCTGTGAGCCAAAGTGTCGCAAGTTCGATTCCCAGTCAGGGCACATGCCTGGGTTGCAGGCCATGACCCCCAGCAACCACACATTGATGTTTCTCTCTCTCTCTCTCTTTCTCCCTCCTTTCCATCTCTAAAAATAAAGAAATAAAATCTTTAAAAAAATTATAACAGGAAATACATTTCTCATTGTATAAAAAGTCCACCAGTTTAACTATTAGAATGAACCTTTGTTGTATGTCTTAGATAAATAGGCAGACGTGTGCCATGGAAAACTAGGACGGGAAAGTAGCAGGAGTGATTTGCCTGATTTTCTGTATTCAGCACAGTTTTCAAATTCAGGCAGTTGGTTCTTGGAAGACGCTCACATTTATCTTTGCCATTTGACTGGGCCATTTTGTGAGATTTTGTATTTGTGGAGCAAATGGCAGCTCTGACCCTTAACCTCTGCCCCCGCTAAAAGTCCTTGCGCATGGTCTTTGTAGGGGGCAAGTGAATGCATGGAAGTTAGAGCCCCACACCCACTGACCACTGGCCATGAACCCTGGCTGTTTTAGAGATGATCATTGCTGCTCAGGATAGCCAGACACCTTTTCACAGCTGGCTTGTGCTAATGAACTTATATTCTTTCATCTTCTTTTTTTTTTCACAGCTGTTGTGAACTTGGACAATTCTGTGGTTGATCTGGAGACTCTGCAAGCTCTCTATGAGAATGTGAGTAATAGAAGGAATTTTAAGTGTGAGTATATAATACATACGCAATACTTGTAACTGTACGCATCTAGGCTCATTGCTTTAAGAAGGAAATTTAATCTGAGTATACTGAATGTATGTAAGTATAGATTTGTTAGAACGTTTTCTAGGAACATATTGGACAAACGTGTGGTTCATAGTTTTAAAGATTGTGATTCAAAGCATGCTGCACGTGAGTTCATTCACATTCCCTCCATTTAGCTATAAAATAGGGAATACTTCTGTGGAGGTTCATTTGAGTTGAGTATTGTTCCATGCACTGATGTGTTTAACCTTCTCATAGAAACTGTAGGTAGGTACATTTATTTTCTCTGTTTTGCACAGAGGAAATCTAGGCATGGAGAGGCTAGATGACTCGCTCCAGGTCACATAGCTGGCATTGTGCCATAGTTGGGATTCAGTTCTCTTTGGCTCCCTCTCTCTAGACTCCCACAGTTTATTCCACTGAGTGGCAGGGCACTCTGGCTTCCTCGCTAACACGTGTTATTTGTTGAATTTTTAATGATAGTCATATTCAGACTGGTGTAAAATAGACTGCTATACATATATATGGGTATATATTAATCTCATGATAACCACAGAGCAAAACCTGTGTAAAACACAAAAATAAAGAGAAAGGAACCTAAACACAGAAGGAAACCAGCAAATCAAAAGTGATCAAGAGAAGAAAACAACCAAAAAATTAAGAAAATGGCAATAAGATCATACTGATCAAAAATAACTTTAAATGTAAACAGACTAGATGTTCCAATCAAAAGACATAAGGTAGCAGAATGAATTAAAAAAAGACCCATTTATGCTGTCTACAAGAGACTCATTTCACAGTGAAAGAAAGATACCACTGAAAGAAAAGGGGTGGAAAAAGATATTCCATGAAAATAGAAGTGAAAAGAAAGCTGGGGTAGCAATGGTTCTATCAGACAAAATAGACTTTAAAACACAGAATGTAAAAAGTGACAAAGAAGACGTTATAGAATGATAAAGAGATCCATCCAAGAAGAGGATATAACAATTATAAATACCAACATACCCAATATAGGAGCATTTACTTATGTAAAGCAAGTATTAATGCATATAGATTCAGGTATTAACAGCAGTACAGTAATAGTAGGGGACCACCTCAATGGAAAATCATCCACACAGATAACTAGTAAGGAAATGACAGCCTTAAAGGCCACATTAAACCAGATCAACTTAATAGACATTTTAAGAACATTTCATTCCCAAAATACAAGATACACAGTTTTCTCAATTGCACTTTGTTTTTGATGTCACATTTTGTATCTTTTTGCTTTGTGTGTCCCTTGTTTATTCTATAGCACTTATAGTTAAGATTACTATTGTTATGTTTTAACCTCCATATAAGCTTTTTAAGTGATTGATTCACTGTGTTTATTATATATTTTCCCTTACCAGTGAGCTTTCCCCCCTGTATTTTCTTATTTCTGGTTATAGCCTTTTCAATTCTTTATAAAGAAGACCTTTAAAATTTTTGTAAAATCTGTTTAGTGATGGTAAATTCCTTTAGTTTTTGCTAGTTTAAGAAACTCTTCATCTCTCTTTCAATTCCAAATGATAACATTTCCAGATATGGTATTATAGGGTGTAGGCTACTTTCTTTCAGCACTTTAAATGTTTCCTGGCACTCCTTTCTGGCCTATAAAGTTGCTGCTGAGAAATCAGGTGATAGCTTTAAGGGGTTGTCCTTGTATGTGACTTGCTGTTTCCTTCTTGTTGCCTTCAAGATTGTCTCTTTATCCTTAACCTTGGCCATTTTAATTAAAATATGTCTTGGTGTGGGCCCATTTGGGTTTATTTTGTTTGGAACTCTCTGTGTTTCTTGTACCTGGATGTCTGTTTTCTTTCCCAGATGAGGAAAATTTTTAGCTATTTCTTCAAATATGCTTTTTGGCTCATTGTCTCTCTCTCTTCTCCTTCTGGAATCTGTGCAATGCAAATATTAAGAGTGCTTGATGTTGTCACAGAGGTCTCTTATACAGCCCTAATTTTTAAAACTTTTTTTTTGCTGTCCTGACTATGTGATTTTCACTATTCTTACTTTCAGGTAACTAATTTATTCTTCTGTATTAATTGATCCACTGCTAATTTCTTCTAATATATTCTTCATTTTAGTTATCATAGTGTTTACTTTGATTGCTTTTTATTATATTTTCTAACTCTTTTTTGAAGTGGTCTCAGTTTCCCTATTCTACTCTCAAGTTTGTTGAGAATCCTTATGACCATTTCTTTGAATTCGTTATCAGGCATATTGTTTATTTCCATTTCATTAGAGTTTTTCTGCAGAGTTTTTTCTTGTTGTCATTTGGAACATGTTCTTCTGTTTCCCCATTTTATTTGACTGTCTGTATTTGTTCCTATGAGTTAGATGAATTAGCTCTCTCTTCCCATTTAGAAAAAGTAACCTCTGTAGACTGTGTGATGGATGGTTTGGGCAGACCAGTTGTAGTCAAGGTGGGTATGTGCATAGCCTGGGTTGCAGCCCAGCCAGAATGAGTGAATTTCCTGTGTGCCCTTCTGATCTGGGTGGGGCTGCTTGACATGCATGTGGTTTGCCCTATTTCTTAATTGTTGCAGGAGCCCAGTCTGGGCAAGGCTGTGCTGAGTGCAGGTGTTAATAGCTCCCTACTAGTTCTGTACTTTCTCAGCCTTGGGGTAGCCCTATGAATTTTAGATTTCTTTTTTTATTTTGTAAAAACAAAAACAAAAACAAACCCAGTGTGATTTTGGTAGAGATGGCAGTGAACCTGCAGATTGTTTTGGGTAGTATCAACATCCCAACAACATTAAATCTTTCCATTCATATACACAAAATGTCCTTCTATTTCTTTGTGTCATCTTTAATTTTGCATCAATATTTTACAATTTTTAGTATACAAGTCTTTCACTTCCTTAATTAAGCTTATGCCTAAGTATTTTTTATGTTATTGTAAATGGGATTGTCCTCAAACTTCACTGGATTAATTTATTAGTTCTAGCAGGTTTTTATATGATTGTTAGGTTTTTCTATGTGTAAAATCATACTATGATGAAGCAGATACAATTTTACTTTTTCTCTTTCTGATTTTTGTCCCTTCTCTCCCCTCTCCTCCCCTTTCTTCCTAATTATACACCTAGTACTGTATTGAACAGAAGTGTTAAGAGTGGGCATCATTACCTTGTTCCTGATCTTAGTGTAAAAGCTTCCAGTGCTTCACCATTGAGTCTATTTGCTGTGTACCTGTCATATATGGCCTTTGTTATGTTGACTAATTTCCCCCTGTTGCTAGTTTATTGAGAGTTTTTATCATGAAGGGGCATTGAATTTTATCAAAAGCTTGTGATGACACACAATTTTATCCTTCATTTTGTTAATGAAATACATCACATTAATTGATTTTTATATATTGATCCATCCTTGCATCCCAGATTTAAATCTCTTTGAAATCAGTTTGCTGGTATTTTGTTGAGGATTTTTACATCTAATGCTTATCAGGGATATTGGCCTGTAGGTTTCTTTACTTGTAGTGTCTTTGTCTGGCTTTGGTATTAAGGCAATGCTGGCCTCATGAAATGTGTTTGGAAGTACTTCTTCCTCTTCAGGTTTTTGGAAGAATTTGAGAAGGATTGGCATTAATTCTGTTTTAAATGTTTGGGAGAATTTTCCAGTAAAGCCATCTGGTCATGGGCTTTTATTTGTTGGGAGGTTTTTGATTACTCATTCATTTTTCTTAGTCATTACAGGAGTGTTCAGATTTTCTTTTTCTTTTTGATTTAGTCTTAGTAGGTTACATGTTCCTAAGAATTTATCCTTTTTAAATAAGTTATGCATTTTGTTGGCTTATAATTTTTTATAGTTGTCTCTTTTGATCTGTTTTATTTTGTGGCATTAGTTGTTATAACTCTTTCATTTCTGATTGTGTTTATTTGTACATTTTCTCTTCATTATTCTAAGGGTTGTCAATTTTATCTTTAAAAAACAACTCTTAGTTTTATTGATTTTTTCCTTTTGTTTTTCTATTCTATTTCATTTAATTATGTTCTAATTTTTGTTAGTATACTTCTGTTTGCTAAGTTCAGTTGTTTCCTAAAGATGTTTCCTAACTTCTGATTTCTTCTTTGACCCATTGGCTATTCAAAAGCGTGTTGCTTAATTCCCACCTCTTTGTGAAATGTTCAGTTTACCTTTAGCTATTGATTTCCAGTTTCATGTAATTTCATTAGCAGAGATACTTGGTAAGATTTTAGTTTTTTTCAATTTGTAAAAACTTATTTTGTGAACCCTAACATGTGATCTCTCCTGGAGAATAGTTTGCATGTGCTTGAGATGAATGTTTACTTTATTATTGTTGGGTTAAAGATTCTGTATTTATCTGTTTGGTCCATTTGATCTACAGCGTTAATCATGTCCATGGTTTCTTTGTTGATTTTATGTCTGCTCGTTCGATTTATTATTCAAAATGGGATGTTGAAGTCTCCTACTGTTATACTCATGTGCTGCACACTGGTGTTTTGGTCAACACCTGAGCTCGTATTACAGTGGTCCCGTAAGATTCTATTGGAGCTGAAAAATTTCTGTCACCTAGTGATGTCATAACTTTGTAGCACAGCACATTGCCCCATGTTCGTGGTGATGCTCATGTAAACAAACCTCTTGCGCTGCCAGTTGTACAGGCCAGTGCACTTGATAGTGACAATAAATGTCTATGTTAATGCTTTGTGTATTTACTGTATTTCCATTGTTCTCATAGAGTGTACCCTTTCTAACTTAAAAAAAAATTGCTGTAAAACAGCACATTGTGTTATCCCAACAACAGCCTCAAGTATCTTAGGTTCACCGTGTCTCTTGGTTGCATTGTTTTTCTTGTGCTGGACTTAGTAACATGCTGCACAGGCTTTTGTAGCCCAAGAGCAACAGGCTGGACCATACAGTCTAGGTGTGTGGTAGGCTGTACTACCTAGGGTTGTGTAAGGGCACTCGGCAATTACACAACGAGAAAATCACTTACTGATGTGTTTCTCAGAACATACCCCTACCATTTTGTTGGCACATGACAGTATTGCATTTCTGTCTTTCTTTCCCTGCAGAGCTATAAATGTTTGCTTTATATATTTAGGTGCTGTGATATTGGGTGCACATGTTATATCTTACTAATTGACCCCCTTTATCATTATCTGATGACCTTCTTTGTCTATTACCGATAGATTTGGACTTAAAGTCTGTTGTGTCTGATACAAGTGTAACTGCCTCTGCACACTGGGTTACTGTTTGCAGGGAACTGAATGCCTTTTTGCATTCACTTACTTTCAGTCCATGTGTATCGTTACATCTAAAGGCAAATCTCTCGTACACAGCATACAGGTAAATCTTGTGTGTTTTTCTTAAAGGCCATTTAGCTACTCTGTGCCTTTGGATTGGTGAGCTTGTTGTTTACTTAAAATAATTATAGGTAGGAAAGTGTTTATTGCCATGTATAAAACTCTTTTCAGTTTGTCCTGTAGTTGTTTCTTTTTCTCTCTGTCTCTTTTTATGTTTCGTTGTTTGTTTCTTAGGGGGTTGTGGAAGGTATTCACATACTATAATTATTTTTTCATTTTCTTTTGTGTATCATTAGTTATTATACTTTATATTTCTAATGCTTTGACTTTCACACTAGAATTAAAAGTGATTTTCCTACCACTGTTTCAGTACTGCAATATTCTCTATTTGCCTAGGTATTCATCTTTACCAGTGAGTTTTATACTTTCTTATGTAGTATGTTGTTGTTGGGTGTCTTTTCATTGGAAGTTGAAATGCCTTTAGTATTTCTGTAAGACATTTCAAGTGATGAAAAACTCACTCAGCTGTTGTCTGTCTAGGAAAGTTTTTATTGCGCCTTTATTTTTGAAGGACAGTTTGGTTGAGTATAGTTTTTGCTCTTACAGTTGAAACTGTTCAAGTTAAAAGTTAGCTCTCAGAGTGATCATATATGCTTAATTAAATGGTAATTATCAGGTGGGGTGGTGTTTTCAACTGAATTCTTTCTTTATTAAATTATTAGTGTAGTGACCGCAATAGTATAATATAGTTTGGAGAATGTTACCATTGGTGCAGTTCAAATAAACTCAGACTTTCAGAAAGATATGTATTATATAATGCCAAGGAAACTATCTATGATATACTTATAAATTAATTGTTACTGTTTTACTTTTTACACAATTATTGAATATATTGCTCTTTTATGTGTATTTTCCCACTTATAGTATTTAGCATAAGAATTATTACATGAAAATGTTATCCAAGTATTTTAGGGCACTTAGTATAATAATTATATATGAACTATTGTTATAGTAATTCATTATAAAGTCCTTACACAGCATTTTCTAGAACAGATACATTTACATATTTTAAACTATTCCGTGCTATACAAGAAAAAATCAATTTGAGGAAAATGGTGATTGGCCAATGTGATGATAGAATTTTTTAATATTACTTAAAACATGGCATTTTCATGACAAAGTGCAGGAAATGAGGACACAACTCCACGTGGACACCTCACCGACGACATCCTGCCTGGGGTGTGGGCAGGCCTGAGGTATCCGAGGGACAGCAGGAGGGCCCAGAGGAAGCGGCGCCAGGGAGGGGCATGTAATCGGACACGCAGGGAAGGGACCAGCCCTGCTGGAGCCTTCAAGCATCTGTAAGATTTTGACCAACTCAGAGTAAAATGGGAAGTTAACACAGGGCTTGGATCAGAAGGTTCATGTTTTAGAAGAACCACTTTGACTACTGAAGACTAGAGCATGGACAGGCAAGGTGGATGGAACGTCAGAGACTGCTAGGAGTGAGAAGTGACAATAGCTTGGGCCATCGTGGAAGCAGTGGAGCTGGAGAGAAGGTTTGGGAAATAGTCTGAACAATAGGTCCGTAGAATTTGCAAGTAGTTTGCATATGCACTGTGAGAAAACAACCGAGGGCGGTCCCAAGGACTTTGGCCAGAGTGATGGGAACAGCAGGGCGCCATGAACTGGTATGTGGAAGTGATGGGAAAAATCTTCCTTGGTCAAGTTCAGTTCCAGTTATCCACCCATTCAATCAATGTGTGGAGGTAGGAGCTTCGAGGCAGAAAGTGGGACGTGGGTCTCCGAGTGTTGTTAGGAGGCTCTGGTCTATCAATCTGGTTCCAATTAGGGTACGGGAACTACAGAATAATGTAAACAAGGATACAAGGATATAATGAGTGACTTCTCTGTGACAGGAGCACACAAGGATGTGAAGATAACTGACTGGTACCCTGAGGCTGAGGGAGACTCATCGAGGAAGGATAAACTTGGGACGGGGCTCCTAAGGGAAAGAGTCCCTGAGGCTGGTGCTGTGCAGCTCTTCCTGGAGAAGGTGTGGCTGCAGGCCCTTGGCTTGCTGGGGCCACAGCCCGTCCTCTGTCCTTTGGCATCTGCAAGCAAACTTCCGGGCAGCAGGTGTGCCGCCGCTGGCTTGCAGGGTTCATGGCGCTGCATGGAGCATGGAGCCCAGCACACAGAGTGACCATGGGGACAGGGACCAGAAAACAAGCCACAGGGTACAGATGAGCAATGGCTGGTACAGGTGTACAGCGCATGGTATCCATATAAGGAATGTGGGAGTCACTGCGCCTAGGCTAGGACTTCAAGGCTGCCGTGAGGTTCTGCACATTCTGGGGGTACTACTGTGGCTGTGGCTGTGACAGAGGACCCCCAGATGTCCTCACGCAGCCACACTTCTGAGTCACCGTGTAGCAGGAGGAAGAAGCAGCAAATAATTGCACACCACAATCAGGGAGCAGAGCCCCCTTGCTCCTTCAGTGTCCCTCCAGCACCTCCTCCTGGCAGAGCCTTACATTGCGTTCACTGTAAAGGAAGAAATTCAAGAGCCCGTCCATTACCTACCTGGTAGAGGGTTCAATGGGGCAAATTGGGCGCCGAGAGTCAGTAACTAGCCCAAGCCGCAGGGAAGAGAGAGGACTGGGGAAGTTTGCCTTTATTCGGCATGGAATTCACAGGTAACTTGTCATCCCATATCGTGTGAGTGTTGCCCCTGTGAAGGCACCTCCAGAAGGAAAAAAGTGACATGTACATGCTTGAACTTGGCTTGAGTTCTCTTTGGAAATGTTTCAAACTTGATTGTGTTGGCATAACTACAGTTACTCACTTCAGGTCTGAAACAGTGTTTGAAAGGTATAGGAATGGAATCTTAATTCTGCCTCCCTCATTTAATAATAGTATTTGAGGGAACATTTAAGTTGTTCTATCTAGAAAATTTTGTCTAGAAAAAAGAAACTGGAGTGTAATGTTTAAACTCAGTTCTTTGTTATGAAGTATATGAGGAATAATCTATTTAGCATTCCATTACTTCTCCTGGAGGACGGAACAACGTAACTAACCTGAAACCTTTCCCATAAATGCACGCTTTCTTTTTTGGCCAGATGCTTAAATATCATTGGGCTGTTTTAAAGTAGTTGTATTTGATCTCTGCGAAACAGATGGAAGTATTTGTTATACAAACCTTATTTAGAATATAATCTTTTTTTTTTCTCTCCTAATTGCATCTGTTTGGCAGGGAGCTTTCTCTTCTAGATGTGAATGAATTTTGGGCAGTCTCCAAATCTAAACACACCCTAATTTCAAAAAGCACAATCCTGAGGGCCCGATTCCTGTTTACTGAGGAATCAAACCCTAGTGAAACTACATAGTTACTAAATACAGTACAAACTTCTAAGTTTTCAAAACCCGAAATGTTATAGTTTATTCAGGGTTTGTTGACTACTATTGAGTTCAGATAGTAGAGGCTCTTTATAAGTAGTATATAACATATACAATAGTTAGTTAAATATATCTTTTGCTTCTGATTTTTAATATACATATAGTCTCTACATGTGGCACAGTGAGTTTGTAAGTGGGCGGGAAGTGATGGGCTGGGGAATGGGGGAGTAGTTGAGGTCAATTCCTATTTTTTCTAGTGTGTTGAATAATCAACATCAAGTCAGAAACATGTCTTTAAAAACGTCTATGTATAAATTAGTTGAGTTGTGTTTTTTAGATAATAGTCCAATTCTTCCTTTATTTCATATTCAAGAAACAAAAAAAAATCTTAAATATTAAAATAAAACTAAACCGTGGAAGTGAATCCTATTAGAAGTTCAGTTGAAGAAAAAAAAATTTTTTTTAAAGGATTGGAAGGGAAAAAAAATCCACACCCCTTTGGAATTAAACAGCTCTAATCCAGTTAGAAGGAGGAAAAAAACCAGGTAGGGTTGAAAGAATGAGAGGTTTAAATTTACACCTCCCAGGATTGGATTTCACAGGCATCTTTTATGGTTTTAGTAACCTTTACTTAGGATGTAGTTGAGGTACCATAAACCTTAATCCGGGAGAAGGATAGGACGCATGTCACATGATAGCACCCTCACAAGTGCACACCGTATTACATTAAGGAAAATGAATTGGATTAACCATCTGTGTCCCCGTAACTTCCTAGAGGTATTTCACTGATTCATATTTTAAGCAGCATTTAGTGATTAACCTCCTCAAGCAAATGTGAATGGAGTATTGACTTTTTTTCCAGATAGCTGTTTTAAAAGGATCATACTCTCCTGTCTCATTGTTCTATTGAGCTGGTTTGTGGAATCCCTGCAAATAAGCTTATTTGCAACTCTAAATGTGCTTAAGGTGAATTTCAGAATTAAAAATGAAAAGCTTTAGATCTTGAATCACTTGCAGATTGACTCCGTAGCCTTAATAAAAACCAGGAATTACATTTCTTTCTTGTACATCGAGGATATGATGGTGTCTGCCAGCAGAAGCACTGGCTGATTCTCACAGCTCTGCTCCTTTTAGATAAACCAGCTAGCTATCTGCAGTGCATTCCTGGAAAATGAAAGTTAAAAGGATTAACACTGCTGCACTGGAAATAGGAGGAAATAAATACCACATGATTGTTCGTGTACATTTTTCATCTTGTTTTAATATGAGATTGTAATTTGGTGATACTCAAAAGGTCGACTTATTGGAGAACCGTTAACGTTTCTATGTTCACCATTGGCTTGTGCAGTTGATGGCTATTTGCTCCACGCAGGTAGGTTCTCTGAGCACTCGTTTTTCACATGTGTTTTTCGTTTTGCATGGTCTGGCTGTGCGAAACTATGGACTCTTCGCTGCACCGTCTTGCGGCAAGCTCCCAGCCATGTGCCCTCCAGCCACCTGGCCTCTCTGCTTCTCAGAACTTCCCAGATCCCACCCCTGGAACGGGAGCACTGACAAAAGCTGTTCGTTCAGAGAGGAAATTTCCACTTACCATCTCCTCCTCCTGAACATTACTGAACCTCTAGTTCTCATTCCCTCCTTCCTTAGGAATTCTCTGTCCTGAATTCTCCTGTTACAGACTCTTAAAGACCTTACCTTCAGAGCATTCAGCCGAGATAGTCCATGCATACGCACTGTTCTTTATTCTTCTCCTTTCCAATATCACAAAAGTTCTTTTTTCCTCAGTGTTATATTGCCTTGGGACGTAGTAAGCAGTACAAAAATTATTGACCAAATGAATGCAAACCATTATTTATGGTATATAACACTAGCCTGCACAAGTTCTCTTGAGTAGAATACCTTTTAAAATATCAACGTTTTGATCATTATTTTTTTATTTATTGGGGTGACATTGGTTAATAAAATTATATAGGTTTCAGGTGTACAGTTCTATAATCCATCACCACCCCAAGTCAAGTCTCCTCCCATCACCATCACTTTAATGTTGGCATATGTTTTGAGGACAAAAGAGTAACTGTGATCAGATGTTCCACAAAGTTAAATCTGAGGACCAGTTTTTACTTTTACACTTGAACCAAGGACTCTGGCTTTCTCATCATCGCATCAGAAAGCTGAGTGTCTAACTGTATATTGGGGTAACAGAACCCGTTACCCCAAGCTAAGTTATTGAGCAGCTTGGGTTAACTTTTCCCCAGCGTTTACCTATTTGCACATCGAGATCACTGTCTTCCGTATCGGTGAGGGAAGGAGGCTTACAGGGAGATTGGATTGAAAACTCTACAGCACCTCTCCCAGCTCCTGACCCCCTTCCCCCAGCCAACTGTTCATTTTGTTTTAAATTACTAGATCCAATACAGAAATGAACCCCTGAAATTTACTATGTCATGTAACATTGCAACATTTACTTTTTAGGCTCTTTAGGCTTCCATTGTTACCACCTAACCTTTCCTTTTGGAATCCTCACTAAGTGAGCTGTCTACAGAAGGATGAGTCATCCTGGATGTGTACCCGTCAGACCAGGCCATTAATTTTCAGTCCTGTGCATCCAATGCTTCCTTATTCTAACAGATATTTATAAGGTTTTCTTTACCATCCTGAAAAGAAATTGATGGGTAATTCAATCTACATATATAACTTAAATCATATAATGTCTGCAGTATAAAATAAAGTAGAAATCACAAAGTAATATATAATATTATATTATCTATTTAGTTATGTAAATGCTTAGAAATGATTGAGCCAGACGATATAATGAAGTAGACAGGTATTTGTCCTTTTATTATAATCACCTTGAAATGCACTACAGTAGCTGAAAGTGGCTTAATAGAATTTTCCAAAATGGCAAACACTTGGTAAAGTTGAAACATGTTTTTTGAAAGAAATGTCTGATGATTCCATTTCTAAAAATCCCATGTGTATTCAGGTATAGTATTTAACATTTAACTAAATATTAAAAATAATGTATAAAATTACAGTCTATATTAATACCCTGCGAAATACTTCATGCTGATGTTTTCTTTTCCAACTTATGTTTTCGTACATAGTGCACATCTAGGAAACGTGCTGGTTCCCACCCCCTGCTCCCAGAAGGAGAAAATACTTTGGTTGGGCAGCTAACAGATGCATAAATATTTAATTATTGTATGAGAATTCAAGTGCTAACTTTTAACTGAACAACAATTGAACACAAAATCTAAGGGACTTTAAGTCCCATCCCCTAAAAAGACCATAAAGCTGAGGTGTTTGGGGGAGGGGAGATGTGGCATCCATCTGTAGCTGGCAAGGGGAGCACACATGTTCATGGACTGTGCAAACTGCAGGTTGTTACCACTGATCTATGCCAAAAGGAGTCCCCAGTTTGGGGTGTATGAGGGAAGAGAGACTTTATTCAGTACAAATAGCTCAACTGTGGAAGAGCTCAGCTGTAGAACAGCCTAACTGTGACACAGCATGGCTGGGAGACAGCTCGACAGTGAGCGCAATCATGAAACAGCACGGCTGTGGGAGAGCGCAGGCCAGGTGGCTCAGGTGAGGCCGTTTTGGTGTCACAGCCCAGCTTTGTCGAGGCAGCTCTGCGCTGCTCTGGTGTTCCAGCTCGGGCTGGGGAAGTGCAGTCTCCCGCAAAACTGAAACAGGGGTGAAACTGGGGATCAATAAGGAAGAGTTCTTGTCCCCAGTTCTTGATTGGTCTGTTTTCATGCAAATGAGGTCTCCAAGTCCTCTCAGTTTGATTGATCCAGAAAAACACTGTTCCTATTGGTCACAATGGAGCCACTCTGATTGGTCAGTGAAAATGCAAATGAGGATATAGCTACACAACTCCAGGTGGACAGGGTTAGTCTTAGTCCTGTCAGCTGATAAAAGATCCTAGGAACTCTCTTACAAGGGTTGACTCAGATGGGGGGGGCGGGGCGGGGCACGGCACATTACTGCTTTTCCCTGAAGCACAGACCCTGAGAGGCCCCTGTTTAGCAATGATGACTAGACTCTGTTTATAAGCTCGAGCCCAGTTAGCCTCCAGGAGCCTTTCTTAACAGGCCCATTCATTCTCAGGGTCCACACACGGAGAGGTGCCTGTGCCAGATTTCACACTTCCCTGAGAAATTCTGGTCCAGCTACGGACTTACTGAAAATCACAGGCCTGTCTTTAATACGCATTGACCTGAACCTAAGAGATATCCAAGTTTTCTACTGTTTGGAAAGGGAGGAGGGGAGAAAGAAAAAGATCGGCTGCTATTGTCCTCAAATTATTTATAAAGTAGGTGGAGAATAAAATCTTAATAGATGAAAATTGTTTTTGGAATGACTTTTATGTGGGCTTAACTCTAGCCTTGATCCCTGCTGCTATTTTTTCTTATATTTTTGTTCTAAATGTGAACTTTGTTTGATAATGAAAACACTTGTTTGCTTCTCCCTTCAATGTAGTTTCTTTTAGTCCCTGAGGAGGTCTCCCCTCAAAAGAACATGAATCGCACATCCTTGTGTGTGGTGTTGAATTGTGAATTAGCACCCAGTCTGTCCTTACGAGCCATTTGTTACATTAATTCTTCTGTGACCTGCCTCTTATTTCATTAACACGCCGTTTAGCTCGGTAGAGTACAGCGAGTATTTCTTGCCCATTTTCTCTTTAATAACTAACTAACTACTCAGCTCTCCTGGGAGGACAGCGTCTTCTGACGCATGCGTACTAAGTATTTCCCAGTAATTTTCCATGATGGCAGGCAAGCCCTAGAGAGATAGTGCAGTTGGCTAGCAACCATGATAAATTATTCCATCCTGACGCCATAAATGTTCACTCTACCTCCTTGAAATCCCTGTATTCTGCTGATGCTAGAGGAATGGACTTATGTCCTAGAAATATTATAGTTCATGTAGAAGACTTTCAGGTTTGGCCTGTGCGTGGTCATATCAGCTAGAGATTTTTCAGTGGTGCTAAATATTGATTGTTGTTATAAGTACATGCTAAGAGCCTTGGTTTTTACTAAAGGTGGGTCGTGACTTGAAATTATGCATGAAGAGTAAATAGCATTTGATGTGTTTAACATATTAGCTTGAGAGGGTCGTCACCTTCCCTCCTTGCTGCCCATGATCGCAGCAACTAAAATTTAATGTGCAATGAAATAATTAAAGGAATAGTCGATTCTTTTAAGGATGTAAAACTCCTATCAAACTTATTTAGGAAGTTGAATGATTCCAGATGGTATCTCATGTGTATTTGGCTCTGGTTTTTTGTTGTTTATTTGCATGTTTGCCAATATATGGTTAAGTACTCGAAATTTTAGGTCCCTGAAGAGCCGTTCAGTCCTTCGACACACAACTTCAGTTTGCTGTGTGTGTGCGGCCGCTATTTTGCAAATCCCCCTCAGCCCTTTGCATTTAAAGATAGCTCAGTTTATTGTACCTGGCAAAGGACAATCTGGGGGCTATGAGATCTGAATGTATGTGCCCCAAAAGTGGATCTCTTGAACAGCTAGTTTTCAAGATTAGAGGAAGTATGCATTCACAAATAGTTTACAGACCACCCATAAACTCTTGGATGTGTCATGTTCAGGAGAATCTTTTAAATTGTTTTTCACATAACGCAAAAGTATCTCCCCTTAAAATAGCTAAGAAATTCCCAGTCCAACATAGTAAGTGCTGTTTCACCCATAATGTACCTTACATACAGATTTCTCCCCCAATCAAATGATGGCCGTCAAGTATGTAACTAAATAATTGCACGTGATGAGTGCTAGGATAGAGTTCCGCGGAAAAAGCAGGATAGCTGCTGAAGAGCAAACAGGTCTTGGGGGAGCTGGGATAATCTCCATAGTTAGGCAATACTTAGAGTTGTTCTCCTGAGGTAGAAGGCGATGTGTTTGAGAGAAGAGTTGAGATGTTCCCAGAAGATGGAGCAGTTTGATCAAAGGTCTAGACGTGAAAAACTATCATGTATTTTGGGTGAGAGTTGCGGTCTCTGGAAATTAGTACATAGGGGAATTGGAGTTGATGCTGGGGCAGGGGGTGATCAGGATTTGTTGTCATTGCTATTGAGTTGTAGGAGTTCCTCATGTATTTTAAAATCAACCCCTATGAATATACAAAGGTGAGCAAAAGTAGGTTTACAGTTTATATGGAAAACAGTACAATAATTATTAAATAATATAAGAATAAACTCTGTTCTGTGTGCTCACAACTATAAACCTCCTTTTGCCTCACGCTGTACTGTCCCATTCACTTGGTTGCCTGTGAAGGCGTCTGCTCCAGGACTTTTGTTTGTGGGGAGTTTTTTGGTTACTGATTCAATTTTGTTAGTAGTTATCAGTCTGTTCAGATTTTCTCCTTCTTCCTGATTCACTCTTGGTTGTTTGGATATTTCTTTTTTTTTTAAGATTTTATTTATTTATTTCCAGAGAGGGAATGGAGGGAGAGAGAGAGAGAGAGACAGAGAGAGAGAGAGACAGAGAGAGAGAGAGACATCAATGTGCAGTTGCTGGGGGCCGTGGCCTGCAACGCAGGCATGTGCCCTGACTGGGAATCGAACCTGTGATGCTTTGGTTCACAGCCTAAGCTCAATCCACTGAGCTACACCAGCCAGGGCCTGTTTGGATATTTCTAAAAATCTATCCATTTCTTCCTGGTTGTCCTATTAGTTGGCATATAATTGCTTGTAGTGTTTTCTTATAATCCTTTGTATGTCTGTGGTATCAGTTGTCACTTTCACTTCTGATTTCATGTATTTGGGGCCTCTTGCTTTTTTCCTTAATGAATCTGGGTAAGCAATGATCAATTTTGTTTATCTTTTAAGGAACCAGCTCCTGCTTTAATCCCTTTAACAGGAGTCTTGTAATGCTGGTTTGGTGGTGAGGGATTCCTTTGACTTTTTCTTGTTTTAGAAATTCTGTCTTTCCTTTGATTCTAAGTAATAGCCTTGCTGGTTGGAGCAATCCTGGTTGTAGGTATTCGCTTTTCATGTTGAATATTTCACGTACTCCCTTCTGGAATGCAAAGTTTCCATTCAGAAACTAGCCGATAATCTAGCAGAAACTAGCTGTACAAGGCAGCTCCCTTGTACAGAGCTAATTGCTTTTCTTTTGCTGCTTTTGAGATTCTCTCTTTGTCTTTGACCTTTGGCATTTTAATTATGGTGCATCTTGCTGTGGGCCTCTTTGGGTTCATTTGACTTGGTGCTCTCTGTACTTCCTGGACTTGTATGTCTACCTCCTTTACCAGCTTAGGGAAATTTCCAGTCATTATTTCTTCAATCCCTCTCTGCCTCTCTTCTCCTTCTGGTACTCCTATGATGCAAATGTTGGTAGGACTGATGTTGTCCCAGAAGTTTCTTAAACTGTCATCACTTCTTAAAATTATTTTTTCTCTTTTTCTTTTTCTTTTTGCTGTTTTGTGTGGTGGAGCCTTTGGAAGAGGCTCGGACCCGGTGGGTGAGTTCATTGTGGCAGGGTCTCAGAAAATCACAACCCAGGAAGCAGCATCAGCCAGGGTAACAGAGAGCTCAGATTTGGCACCTGCCTCTGCTGTCCTGGCTGGGTGGAGGGGGACCTCCACAGAAGAACAGTGGCACCTGCCAGCACTTCTGTCCCTGGAGAGAGGTGATCTGACCCCTGTCCCTCTATCCCTTGCCCTTAAGTTACTCAAGTTAGTTCCCCCCATATGCCCTTGGTGCTCTTTGAGCTGCTGTCCTTTTGCCAGAGTTGAGAGCGAGTAGGTTTGTGAACAAGTGAATCTACGTGTGGCCTTGTAAGAGCGTAGCCTTCGCCTCCAGCAGCCCTCTTTCCTTCCTGGATGCAATCCCCACTGGCTTTCACAGCCGCATGTTGTGGGGTCTCCTGTTCCTGGCTCTGGTGCCCAGGTCTAGGGAGTCCAGGGTGGGGCCGGGCCCCTCACTCAACAGGAAGCATGCACAGTGGAGATGTCGCTCCCAATCTTAATTGCCACACCGTGGTCTTGGAACCCGTTCATCCTGCATCACTACCCAACCTACCAGCCTTGATGTGGCTTCTTCCTTAAATCCTTAGTTATAGGAGTTCTGCTCAGCTGGTCTTCAGTTCTAACTGGCGGTGGTTCGGTAAGTTAGTTGTAATTTTGATGTGGCCATAGGAAGACATGAACACAGCCTTTACCTACTCCACCATCTTGAGCAGAAGCCAAAAAAATCCTTGTATTACAAGAGACTGAAAGATTTAATCTTATAAGGGATGTTTGACTGGGAAGGATTTGAGACTGGGAGGGGGAAAGTTTATTATTTGAATGTTTGGAACTTGGAAATTTCTTTGTTTTATTAACTGATGTGTAAACATGTAGCTACTTTGCCCTTATCTTTGGCCATAGGAAGAATCAACCTATTTTAACAAATGACTCCCATCACCATGAATATGGTAGTGCAATCATCAGCATCCTCTTCATATATAGAGAGTTGCACATAGGTTTAAAAAGCCGTGGAAGAGGATGACTATACAAGAGTTATGCAAATAAGAGTGGTGTTGTGAACAACTTACTATGTTGTATGCTGGGTTGAAGTCTCACATGGATCTTTTTATCCCTGGTGTCTGGCGTAATGCCTAGTAAACAATAGACCTTTAAATGCGTGGATGAATGAATCCCTGAAATTCATCTTTTTAGAAGCCTGACCCTGTTGAGTACCTTAAACTTGTGGACCAGAGAAGAACAGTTGAGACTAAATTTACTTAGAAGGCCCAGCAGAGCAAACGTCATCCAGACGATTGCTGGAACAAGTTTGACATACAGTGTGTGGTTGCTGATAAGAATGAGAGTTTGTGTCCTTCGAAGGTGGCAAATAATTGACTTTTGCTTGATCCTTCATGTTTTGCAAGAAGAAAGTCAAGGTGATGGGATAGAAACAGTTGGTCATGGTGTATTAGTGAGTAGAGGAAACTTGCATATTTGGTTAATGTTGCTTAAAAAATCCTGTTATGCTTCAGGCCTACTTGTTGTATATACCATTATATTCTTAAGTATTCCTGCATATGACGGGAGTGATGGGTGCATGAGAGGGTTGTGGTGAATGAAGGCAAAGAAGAGTGAAAGTGGATGCACCTTTTCTGGGCACAGCTACTTCCTTCTTTACTTACCTCTTTGTGTCCTACCACGGAAAGGACTAACTTTACTATATGCATCCACAGCTATCTATCTTGGAGCTCAAATGAGCTCATAAGGACCTCCACGGTACTCTAAGCATGCTGCGAAACAGTTGGCATTATCTGCATATCATCATGTTCTCAGTATTTCTTATATTGTCCTGTTATTAGTATCCTGCCTCTTATCACCTCTGTCTTCTACCTTGATTTGGGAGGCCTTCTTTGTTGCTGTTTAATTACTGGTTTAGTTTTTTCTATGAAAAAATGACTATTAACTATACATCATAAATTATATTAATCTGGGGCTCATTCTTATGAGTGGTAACTATAAGTAAATGACGTGGTGTTTACTCTCCTACAATTTGTGGGCAAGGCCACAGGGAGGAAAAAAAGTAAGCTTACTGCCCTGGCCAGTGTGGCTCAGTTAGCTGGAGCTTCATCCCGTACACCCAAAGGCTGCGGGTTTGATCCCTGGACAGGGCATGTGTGGGAGGCGACCAATGGATGTTTCTCTTTCACAGCAATGTTTCTCTCCCTCCCCCTCCCTCCCTCTCCCTCCCTCTCCCTCCCTCCCTTCCTCTATCTCTAAAATCAATAAATGCACTTTTAAAGAATGTTTCAAAGAACCATGTAATTGCAATTCTAAATGAAGGGTCTAAATTTCTAAAGTTTTGGAGTAGCTTAACCTATTTACATTAAATGCACCCCCTTTATTTCTTTATATCCTTTTGTTCCGTCATATTCCCAAAGCAAAATTTATCAAGCCTGTGGAAGATTCACTGATCTGTCATCAAATCCTCTTCCCCTGTTAAAAAACGCTTCCTTTGAGGAACTTGTCTTCTTTAATCTCATCAGCCGAAAACCTCCATTTCGAAACCAGTGACTACAAAACAGAACGTAGCTTTGTTAGATGAAATAGAGAGAGTCTCTAGAAATCTCTCAGGTTCTGTCTTCTACAGCAGCTCTTGGTCAAACTACTTTTCTGTCGAAACAAAAAATAACGTTGAAAGGATCTTAAGTTCTGAGGACTGGACTGTAATTTAAGTTACGCTAGTTTCTTCACACCTGTCAATGCATTTAGAAAAGGTAGTATTTGATTGCTTTGCAACATGTTTGTGAATGATAAAAAAGGTAAGATTACAGATAAAAATCCTCCAAATCCTCCATAAAGAAGAATAGATTTGTGATTCTCCAAGTCTATTAAGTCTTCTACCTTCAGTTAAAAATGCAGAAGATCCTCTCTATAAAGAAACAAATTTAGAATGACACATTTTTAGCTTGATTTCATAAAGGGTTGAAAGAAAACACTTTTAGGAAGAGAAGAAGCCTCAGACCTTTTTTGTAGCAAAAAGAAAATTCAGCAAAAGGATCAAAACCTTTTATTTTTGTTCCATGACTTAATAATTCAATTGCATTTTTCTTTCCCCTAAGAAAAAAATATCCATAAACAATGATTGCAATAGTTAAATAAGTATTTTTTTCCTTTAACAATCTTATAACAACCTTAGAATCAACTCATTTCCAAATTTAATTGATTCCTTTATAAGAAATACTACTTTAAAATGAAATTCTTGCATTCTGGAGAGTATTATAAACAGCCAAAAAGCGAGAGAAGGCCATATTGTTTTAAAACATGCTTGAATAAGTAAATGTTTGGCCAGATCACTGATAGTCAATAACATTTTTTGGAAGATTTCGAGATGATCTGGTTTTCATTAAGCATATTTACACTTTAATGCCTCATGAGTGAAGTCAAGCTTTACTATAGAGAAATGCTAGGAAATATGAAAATGTGTATAGTTTCGCTGTATTACGATCACCATTATCTAAGAGATTCCATGGACCTGATTTTGAAAATCAGCTTGGCTTTTGATTTGCAGAGGGCACAGTCAGACGAACTGGAAAAAATTGAAAAGCATGGCCGGTCCTCCAAAGACAAGGAAAACGCCAAGTCTCTGGACAAGCCCGAACAGTAAGCACGCCTTACACCTCTGCAGGGGGGCGTCCAGGGGGCTAGGGGCGGGTTCCCTCCACTCGGGAAATTCCGTGTCTTCTGTTCATAGTTACGAATGATATGAGGTTGAACATCTGCTTATATGTTATGTTTTCCCTCTTAACTTGGCGTTATTTCCTTAGGTTTCTTTATGAGCTGTCCCTCATCCCCAACTTTTCCGAGCGAGTCTTTTGCATCCTGTTCCAGTCCACATTTTCAGAGAGCATTTGCTCAATTCGTCGCAAACTGGAGTTGCTGCAGAAGTTATGTGAGGTGGGTGGTGATGTGCAGAGGGCTGAAGCTTGGATTCTGATACGTAATTGGGTACAGGCATGTTCATATTTCAAAAAAGTTTTTATTTATTCTAAGTGCTCATACAATTTGAAGCGTAGCAGACCTACAGAAGAAACCACACTGTGTTTGAGGTTCCAGAACAAAGCAGGTATGCAGGCAGGCGCACTGGTCCGCAGGGGACCCCTGTGCCCGAATGTGGTCATTGCTGATGGACCTCTGGAGACTTTTGTCCCTTCTGCTTTTGTCAAAGCAGAACCTTCACTGTTCATGGTCCTCTCATACATCGTACTTCCAATTAAATGCAATTTCAGGGCATTCTCTTTCCTTTCCTTCGTATTTGGAAGGGTCCCTCAATAAAATGTGCATGATTCCAACCACATGATTTAGGAACAGCCGTGTGGTTCCACAGAAGATCAGTATTCTCCTGAAAACAAAGACTAAACTCTTGGCAGAAATTAGCAATATTGACATTTAAAACAGTTTGTCACAAATCAATAGAACCATTTCTTCTCATTCTGGCAAATTATTTTGAAAAGCTGTGAGTAGTTATCGAAGGCACATTTTCAGAGGAAGTGGCCTGCGAATTCAGGTTAAACTTTGTGTTTTGGAGAAGTAAGTATGAATTTTTCAGGGATAAATCTAAATTTGGACATTAATACTTATAACTGTGTTTTAGTTTACCACAACGATGCCAAAAATGCCTGTTGCCCAGGATGACAGCAATGACATTATTCTGTAGTAGTTGTCATTGTATAAATCTTACTTCTTTCTTAGAAATGGCCTAGACTTTTTTCCACTTTGGAAACATGACTCTTTAAATATAATAATGAACAATAATAAAGTTTGGATATGACCCAAAACAATTAGCATAACATGGGTATCAGCCATGAGCTTAACGATACATCAAATAAAACGCTGTATAACAGAGAAGTTGCTCTTCATTCTGTTTGACAGACCTTGAAAAATGGCCCCGGGGTGATGCAGGTTCTGGGCTTGGTATTGGCCTTTGGCAACTACATGAATGGTGGGAATAAGACTCGGGGGCAGGCGGACGGCTTCGGGTTGGACATTCTCCCGAAGCTCAAAGACGTCAAGAGCAGTGTAAGTATTTTGCACGAGTGAATGTGGGCGCGTGGAGGGTTTGTCGTCTTGTTTAGGAATAAGCCTGCCTATAACCCAGTTGCAATAAATATTTCTTTAAATCCCAAGTTCAAAAGTTTCTTTGTGTTCTGAACTAGGTAAAAGTCATGGCTATCATATATTTGTGATTTAGTGAATAATAATGTTTCCTAAAGTGAGTGGTTTTGAGTTCTATGTGTAATGAATAATTAAGTAGTCAATATTTTAAAATAAAAATAATTTTTTTCACTCTACCGTGGGTGCTAATATTTATCTTTTTGGACCCTGATGACTAATTAATTTCCATAAATTAGACAGTATATCCATTACTTTCTTTTTCCCCTCCATTTTAAGCAAAACAAAGATGAGGAAAAATAGTTTGTAAATAAAAGATGATTGTTTTTCTGCATATCATCTCCTTGATGCTGGCATGTATCAGAACACCTGAGTCTTTTTGCAGCCTAATTACTTTTTGGTCCCACTTTGATAGGTGTGTTTCCTTAAAATTAACATCTAAGAGACTATGAGAGTGTCAGTACAAATACAAGTTTAGGGAAACAACTGTGGTAGTAAGAGTTGAAGTCTGAGACTATGAACTTTGAAAATAGAAGAAATCTGTTTCTCTGATAAGAGAGTGTCCACACAGACCTGTTTAACGAAGGAAATTGTGAAGAGGTTTTTATACTATTGAACGTAAGTAAGCAATTGGCCTATAGAGATGAAAATACATCAACTTGTTCTTCCTAGATAATAAACTAAATCTCCCTCCTAAGAAAGAGGCGCTGCCTGTTTTTTTCCATTGGCCAACAATGTGTTTATTCAGTCACACGTCCATGCAGACACAGGCTGTGTGTTTCCAAAATTGAGGAAGACAAGAGTCCCTTCTTGGAACACCAACAACATATAAGATTTTTGATGTTCATTGGCTGCATGTGTTCAAATGCTATTTTATTTGTATGATGTGTACTTTCAGAGGGACCTTCAGTATGTCAACCTTCTGAAGCACATTTCTCAAAAACCAAAGCTCTCTGAACACGTGGTAGTTCCTGAATAGTTCTTAGCAACTGCTTGTTGGATTGAAACAGTAACTTTTGAAAATAACGTAGGAATATATGTGACATTGACCTAACGTTTAATTTATAAAAATGTATCTGGCCCTGACTGGTGTGGATCAGCTGGTTGGGCATCGACCCACAAACTGGAAGGTTGCTGGTTCAGTGCCCTTTCAAGGTATGTGGCACAGTTGCGGGTTTAGTCCCTGGTTGGGGCACATACAAGAATCAACCAATGACTGCATAAATAAGTGGAATGAAAAATCGTGTTTCTTTCTCACGTTGAAGTTTCTCTTCTTCCCTTTCTCCCTTGCCTCCCCCTCTCTCTAAAAATAAATAAATAAAACCTAAAACAAATGTATCTGAAGTGATTTTCATAATCATTTTATATATGAACAAAGGATTTATTTTATTTGGTTGACATATCTTATTCAATTCCCCAGTAAGTGAAATCTAATTCATTTAAATCATTGAGGAGTAATCTAGATAAAAATTAAACAATGATTCAGGGAGCAGGAGTTTTTACAAAAGAAATTCACTTGTGTTCTCACAAACGCTATGCAAACTCTTCCTGATGTGGTTCTTTTTCTGTAAAATGAATATACGTGTCCTCTTTAATACCATCTTTAAACCTGCCTGCTACTCAGGGCCCTTAGAGTTTTCGCTCAGCATGCTATTAGCAGGCATTCAATAAATGTCTTGTTAATTGTTTCAAATACTGCTAACCGTTTCACTGATTTATAGCTTAGAAAAGTAAAAGGAGGTCAAATAGCTTACATTATTTTGCAAGCAAATCTTGTTTCTAATAAGTATATTTTGTTAATATTAATGTTGCTATGTATTCCTGTGTAATAGATATTGCATTATTAGTAATCATTACTACCACTACTGCTACTACATATTACTATGAAGATCGTCTCTAATAGGTGTGTTACCATATCACGTCAAGCTCATTTATACAGGGATGTTATTCTTGCTATAAATATGGGGAAAGTTATAGTTAGGCTGAACATTCTAGGGAATGTAGTTAGTATCCTAGGGATTTTTTTTAATTTTAATTTTTTTAATTTATTTATTTTTAGAGAGGGAAGGGAGGGAGAAAGAGAGAGAGAAACATCAATGTACAGCTGCTGGGGGTCATGGCCTGCAGCCCAGGCATGAGCTGGGGGCCTGACTGGGAATCAAACCTGTGATGCTTTAGTTCGCAGCCCACGCTCAGTCCGCTAAGCTACGCTAGCCAGGGCTAATTTTAATTTTTTTTATTATTAACGTTCGAACACAGTTGTCTCCGTTTTCCCCCCACCACTTTCCCCCACCCTACCCACCCCCACCCTCCATCCTACCCGCTTTGGCTTTGTCCGTGGGTCCTTTATACATGTTCATTATATAAATACACGTTTGGTCTTCCACATTCAGATGATCTAGTACAGACTTGGAGCCATGCAAAAAAAATAATTAAAAAAAGAATGCTTCATAAAGACAGCAGTTTCACCTCTTAGTAACAAAAGATAAAGATCAGTAAACTGACTTCCTGATGGAAGGGAGGGAAAACTGGAAAGCGTTTGTAGCTGACACTCCGCCCTGCACCAGCTGCGCCGAGCTCTCGGAGCCGAGACGGGAGCCCTGGGGAAAACGGGGTCCTCGGGGCCATCCTTAGGTGCAGTCCCTCACGTCATTTGAAATAGACAATTTCACGTTCCATCCTAAGTGTTCTCATCTGTACACACTGAATTCTCAGAGTTTATTTTATTGAACACTGCATCTTTAATAATTTTCAAAAAATGCATTTTGACTTACTTTGGTTTTTCTGCCTAGGACAATAGCAGAAGCCTTTTGTCATACATTGTCTCCTATTATCTTCGGAATTTTGACGAGGTAAGACGAGTTTTGCGTATAGGTACGTTTTGGTATTCTTTATTGTTGAATGATTGGGCCTTGTTTGTTTTCATTGTTTTGCCATTATTGCTATTGTGTGATCCTTCTTCATATTAATGCTGATTTGTTGAAAAATTATGTGTTTCCTGCTGATCAGGATGCCGGAAAAGAACAGTGTGTTTTCCCGTTACCGGAACCCCAGGACCTTTTCCAGGCGTCCCAGATGAAGTTTGAAGATTTTCAAAAAGATCTCAGAAAACTAAAGAAAGACTTGAAAGGTAACTTACAACCTTAGAGAAACTCATGCTCGTTATTTGTGCTTTTTTTTTTTTTGGCCTTTAAACCCGAATGATATTTATTGAAAGGGAAAAGTTGCTCACAACATATTGGTGAACATGTGTGTAAAACTACATACGCAAGGGTCGATGTTTTTTTAAAGAGAGAAGACAAACTTTTCAGTGTTCTTGGATGGAATGCCTTTCACAGGCTTGTAGAATTAAAAATTACTTGGCGTGTCAAGGAAATCCTATTCCTTTGTTATGTAAAAAGTGATGTGTATTAGAAATTTAGTTTTGGAAAAATCTTGGTTATTTGAATCGCAGTCTTTTTCATCAGGAGGAAATTTGATTGTCTTGTTTTTCCTTTATAGCCAAGAACATTTGTACATTTATCTTGTCGTTGTGAAAGGATGATGAGTCCTTCCCAACCCTCCCTTCGTGTACTTGCCCAAGATTTTGAGGCTTGTAAACTTTCCTGGGAACAAAATATCTTCCTTCACATATTTCGTCAAAAAGCACATGCGTGTATGTTTTATTGTTAGTTGAGAAGATCTTATATCAAACCATTTTGAAGAGAGTCTAAAGTTCTTCAGATTTCTAAATTAGAAGTAACATTTACACAAAGGCAAATAGTTTACACTTTTAAAACTATTTCTGGCCCTGGCTAGTGTGGCTCAGTGGATTGAGGCCCGGCCTGCAAACCAAAAGGTCATGGGTTCAATTCCCAGTCAGGGCACATGACTAGTTTGTGAGCCGATATTTTTCTCCCTCTCTTCCCTTCTCTCTAAAAATAAATAAATAAAATCTTTAAAAAAATTATTTCTGTAAGTAAAATCCCTTTTATTCCCTGTTCACGAGGTTCCTTATTAGTATGGGGCCAAGAACACCTCAGCTATCAATGTAAACTTCTATGTATTGGGTTGGCCAAAAAGTTCATTCGTTTTTTTTCCATACAGTGGGCCTAGTAGTGCTTAGTTGTCTTTAACTTCATTTGAAACAGCTTTGTTAGATTGCATTGTGACAGCTGTCATATCAGCATGCTTTTTAAAAAAATCTTATCAAAATTGGTGAGTTTTTGTGCAACCATTTTAATATTGAAGATGGAAGAAGATACACAGCATTTTCAGTGTACTGTGCTTTATTGTTTCAAGAAAGTTCAAAATGCAGTTGAAATGCAAAAAAAGATGTGTGCAATATATGGAGAAGGTGCTGTGATCAGTCATCTGCGTCAAAAGTGGTTTGCAAAGTTTCTTGGTACTATTACCATTTTGGCCAAATAACTCTTTGCTGCAGAGCTGTCTGATCCATTGGAAGATGTTTAGCAGCACCCCTGGCCTGTACCCACTACAAGCCCGTTGCGGGAGATAGCCAACATACTCAAAATACCAACGTCAATACAATTATTGGTGAAAATGAAAAATGTGGCTTTTATTTTATGGAAAAAACTAAATGGACTTTTTGGCCAACCCAATAATTCTATTAAGCACAGACAGGGAGTGAATACATTTACATGAGATTTTCATTTGATGTGTTACTGCAGGAAAATTACTCCTGTCCAGAAACCAAAAAGATGATGTAACTTTTTAAGTGATTCCACCCCAGTTTTGAAATGCTGATCCATATTGATCTATATGGATCAGAATCAGCACAGTAACATTACATAGTTTGCTGGTAATGCCTAAACACTCAGCAACATTTGTAACGACCCTGAGCATACGGCCCATTTGCAGTGCTGGGGACACTCCCCAATGTGGGTGGTCATTTCCTGAACCCAAGGATGACTTCCTTGTTTTAAAAATAAATAAAATTATGTTATGTTTGTAGAACACTGTTACTATGTATTTAAGCATGATTCTTAAAAACAAGAAAAAACACACTATTCATATATACTGTTTATCATGGTTCAGAATTATAGCAGGTATATTGGCTTATTGGTTTGCTAGCATTTCTGGGGTATCGGAAATGGTTTACACTTTGATCAACGATTCAGTCTTGTAAAGCAGCATTTTATAGTTTACAGGCTGTTTCATAAAGGAGAGAATGGTCATCTTACTACTAGGAGATTTATGTTGGCCAAAGGTTGGAATGTTACCGCATTTATTTTCATACCTATATGCTTTCTTACAATCATTATTAAATATACATGTAGCCATGAAAACAGCACGTTCTCACAAGACTTAGATAGAGCTAAACAGAGAACTCACAGACCCCACGTGATGGGTTTGAAAAGGACCAGTAAACACTCCATTGTCCTATTTCCTATTGTACTTCGGTCTTCCCAAGCAATGTGGTGGCTACAGACGGTGTATCTTAGCAATGTTTGAGTGCTTCAGAGGGGTAAGACGGTAATGATTTTAACTTGAAGGGTTTACTCTTTATGTGTAATAAGGCAGACTTCTCTGAAAGGTCTACTTCCTCAACTAGCACCTAAGCATTTCCCTACCATAGTATTTTCTCGAGTGTGTGAACAGTTTGTGATGATTTGGTGTCCTAGAAACGGGGTGGTTTCATGACCGAGTAAACATAAAGAATTCACGGTGTTCTCTGAGAGAAGGGTTAGCAGTTCTCCAATGTATTTGACCAGGGAGCATTTGCTTTCCGCAGAACATCTGGTCGGTTCTCTAGTTGGTGGAGCACATTTCAAGAAGCGCAGGCCGCAGGCCTGGTTCCATGTTAGTAATGGAAGGGTGGCGCTTGTCTCTGACAAGCTTACAGCGAAGGTGGGGGAACGAAACTCCAGTTCATGATAATGCAGTTATATCCTGCTGTTCTCATGCAATGTGAACAGCTTGAGCTATTTACAAGGCTGAGGCATCCTTTAAACACTGACAAAAAGCATAATTTAATCATATCTCTTATTTTTTTTTTTGCTTTTCCAAAATTTGAGATTTTGTATAGAAAAGAAGATGTTTTGTAACACAAGGAAGGAAATCTCGCGAGCCAAAACTTAATTAAATTCAATTTCTGGGAAGGATTCAGCATGAATGTAGCATTTCCTACCTACAAGGCATAAAATAAAACTGCCTCATGTCCCTTTTTGGAATGAGATGGGTCTAAATAAATGTGATATGTGCAAACATTTGACTAAATGGGAGTCAAATGGGAGATGACTGTATTATGTTATTTTGTATAATTAGTTTAAAATAATGTGTATTTTGGTAAGTGTAGTCTAGTAAAAATGATTCCTTCTAAGTGATTACATTAGGTGATTCATTTAGGAGAGGTCGAGCCCTGGCTGGGTGTCTAAGTTGGTTGGAGTGTTATCCCGTACACTAAAAGGTTGTGGGTTTGATTCCTGTTCAGGGCACATACCTAGGTTGCAGGGATCAAAGATCCCTGGTCAGGGTGCTACAGGAGGCAACTGATTGATGTTTCTCTTTCACATCAGTGTTTTTCTCTCTGTCTTCCCTGCCCAGCCCCTCCTTCCCAGTTCCTCTCTCTCCAAAATCAGGGAATGTATCGTCAGGTGAGGACTGAAATCATTAGAAAAAGAATCAAATATCCTGTCCACATTTTTCAGAAGCAAGTTGTCTTAAGAAGGTTTAAAAAAAATGAGATGATACACGTAAAGAATTTATCGCCATACTTTCCATTTGATAAATATCCAGTAAACACTGCCTATTCATAATAAGGAAAAAATGGAATGACTAGTATGATTAGTTAGATAAAGAGATAAGAAAAGCCATTAAGACACTCATTTTCTGGCGGAATCATTTCATCTGCCTCAGTTTAGAGGCTTGCCTTACGTTTAAGGAAAGACTGAGAAGTGGTGTGTGATGGCCCAGACGTTTTCATGACAACTGAATCTCATGTTAACGCTGTAAGAGCAGAGCATCCACTGCGTTCGGTTTCTCTGCTTGTTCCCGAGATTTCCACAGGGTGCCCCTGGCTCTCGGGGCTCGGTGACATGTGGTTTGTTAAGCAACCTGATCTGCTTTTGATCTCTTCTGGCTGTCAGCAGCCTTGCATGATGAAGTCATGCCGAATGATGATTTCTGGTCCAGTGCCTTCCTTGGGTAGAAACTGTAGCACTTGCCACATGACTTAAATCAACTCAACACGTACTGAGCATTGGGTAATTAAGTTACCGGAACTGGGCGAGAATGCTTTCATGCAAATTCTTCCCTGTATCCTCTGTGCCTTCCGTCACCTCCAGTGCCTGGCTCAAAAATGTTTAAAATTAGTTAACTCTATCTTCAAGTTGAAGTAATTTCAGTATCCAGAGATAAGGGAAAACCGAGTCAAATTGTTAGTATTGATTTATTTGTGTTTACGCCAACTATTTTTACAATTGTAAATATCTGATATTTATTTTTTGTTTGAAGAAAGAAAAATGACGTTATAAACTCAGTTCAAGTGCAACCAATATCTTCTTTTAAAATAAGTTTTTACTGCAATTTAAAATGAATATCAGTTCAGCATGGAAGATTAGAGAATACTGAAAATCATTGTGTAGAAAATATATTTACTTATAATCCTACAGCCCAATGGTAAATAACCTTAATATTTTGGTATATTTTTATCTGGCGTGTGTGTGTTACACATGTATGAATTATACAATTTGAGCTATAATGCGTATAATTTTTGTAGTTTTTGTTCATTCATATATTCTTTGCCTTATAGTTGGATAATTTAATCTATCTACATGTGCATCATGTCTTCCTTTTTTTTTTATTGTCTTGACAAATTGTTCTGTGTTCTCTCCCTGGCTCTTCCAATATATTTGGGAAGCTATAGATAGTGTTTCTGTTATTGTGTTGGCTGGTCTTCCATGTTGACATATTTTTGGCAATTTATGTAATTTTATAACATGCTATACATTGATTCGTATATTTATCTTCCCAAATAAGATAATTGTTTTAGAACATTCTGACTAATAATTAAACTACTTTTCATCTTTCTTCTAGTGATTTTTCAGTTTTAGTCCTATTATTTTTCTTTTAAAAATTACTGATAGTTTGTATTCATTAGGTAATAATATTTGCCAGGGTATTTAATCAATCCTTATGCTAGCGTTATCACATCCTATTTGTACCCTTCTCATTTAGTTGTTGCCTCCATGAGGGCTGGGGCACGCTAAACTGTTAGTTCAAAAATGATGGAAAAAATTTCCTCCTCATTTTTGAATGATTATTTTGCTGAGTCAAGTAATCTAGGTCAACTTATTTTTTATTAATATTTTGAAGGGAACTTATTTTTCTTCTGCCATCTCTTATCACTGGTAAGTCTGTTTCCAATCTAATTGTTATTCTTTTATGAATAATCTGTCTTCTCCCTTTGGTGACTTTTATAATTTTTTAATTATTTTTCCCATCTTTGGCTTAGCTTTAATATGTTTCATATAGGTTTATTTAATTTATTTATTTGTTACTTTTCTATGTACTTAGTAAGAACTTCCAACCTGAAAATGAGTGTCTTTTAATATCTTAAGAATTCTCAGTAATTATCTATTCATGTATTCATTACTTTTCCCCTCTTTTTCTGAAACTCATTTTAGATGTACATGAAAGCTGCTTAGTCTAACCCTCATGTCTCCTAACTTCTCTTTCCTATTTAAAAATCCACCCCTTTTTGTATAATCTTCATGCATTCCTCAGCATTGCCTTCCAGTTCATTAATTCTTTCTTTGATTCTGTCCAACCTGGTGTTTATATTATCAATGCAGGTATTTCTAAATCACGACAATTGCTTTGTTTCCAGGATTTTTAGTATGTTTTTTACCATACTATTTTTACCATTAAATGAATTTTTGTTCTTTTTTGCATATTATTTTTCCTTTATCTTTTTGAAGTTTACAAAAATATATTAAAGTCCTTTTTGCATTTTCTATATTTTGTTTCCTCTGAAATGAATCCATCTTTTACTTGTTAATACTTATAAGATGTCATCCTACTCATTAATTTTCTTTGTGGTAGTAGAATGTTGATTAGAAACAGCTGTTAGAGAGCTGAATGAGGCCTCCTTTGTAAATAAAGCACAGTGGGAACATAGCCGTACATACCCAAGCATTTCTGCATCATCTGTGATTGCTTTTGTGTCAGCTTGAAGTCTTGTGATTGAAGACTTCAAGAGCTGTGACAGAAACTGTCTATCAATCTGCCTGTCTTTTGCTCTTTCCTTTCTCCCAACTCCCCAAATCCTGCACTTCCTTGGTTGTTCCATTGCATTGACTTGGCCTGCCTTTGGCCAGAACCAAACCTTCGATCAGCAGCCTGGGCTCCTGCCCTGTGGGCATAGTAGGTCCATTGCAGAGTCAGTCTCCAGGTTAGTGAAGGACTTGACTCAGATCATGCCTGGATATCCGTGTTTGCCTGCTCTTGCTGCCCCAGCTGCACAGGGGCTGTCACTGTTTCTACCCTCCTTTCCTGGCTTGGGGGAGCCCACATCAGCTCTGGGTTTTCAGCAGGGAGACCGGTTGGTTCCATTCCCTGCCTTGTGACTCTCCCATCAGCAGTCTCTGCGTAAGCCAAGACCTCTACCTCTCCTCCACACGCACACTCAGTCACCTCTCACTTGGGCACTGCTTATTAACTTGGGTTTCTCTCCCAGTTCTGGTCCAAGGAGATGGTATTTTTTTTTAAGTATATTGTGTCTGTTTGGTTTTCTTGTTTTATGTCCTTGTTCATTGCTATGTGTTTTCAACAGAAGGAAGTCTCAGCCTATTAATTAATTTATCATTTCGGTTGCCTGGACATCTGTATTCACTTTTATATATGTTTTTCCCACTGAAAATTTTAATAACATTTCTCAGGTTTCTTAATAGACTTTAAAAACATTTAAGATGGTTTCATAATAATCTCTTATAGTTGTGCCATAATTTAATGGATAATTTGATTCTTGTAAGAAATAACTTTCACCAGTTTTTCTGCTCTTCAGAAATATTGTGTTGAACATTCTTATTTATAACCTTTGTACTATATTTCTTATTACTTCCTTAATATAGATTTTTAGAATTATAATTACTGGATTAGAGGCAGTGAACTTTTTTTTTCAGATTCTTGATATTTCCTACCAAAATGCTTTCTCGAAAGGCAACTTAACTATTTAATGGGTTGGTTATCTCATAAAATTGGATAGAATAATAAAATTTATGAAATTTAGATCAGTAAGGAATCAGAGATATTATAGTCTAATAATGACCATTCAGCCAATATTTATCAAATCACTAGAAAATAAAAAATTAAAACATGGACTCCCCCCTTATAGCTCATAGACTAATGAGAAGACCAGTGGTTGTAGGTATGCATATATTTATGCATATGTATACTGCTATATGGTATAACAAGTATTTTTTAGTTATATAAATAAGATACTGTAGAAACACAGAGGAGGTAATGATTAGATATCCTTGGAAAGTTATACTTAAAATGGACTTTGAAAGATCAGGAAAGTTGTGTGCAGGAGAAAGAAAAGGGGGACTTCAAGCATGGGAAAGAACATGAGCAGTCACCAGTGTTGCTACTATTTGGACTTGGACCGTCTGTTGATCCACGAGGCCAGGGGTGTCTCAGGTTTAAATCTGAGGGATACAAAATATTCATACATGAGGTTTGGCTCATTACCACAGAATTCATAACTAAGGTCAGAATTGTACAGACGTGTGGTCTGGAAAAAAACCCATACCCATAATTTTGGTATGTCTTTTGCTATGCTTCACCCACTTACAGTGAGTTCCATGGTCCATTTTCTGTTAAATTGAGAATTACTATTCCCTACTGAAGGTCCAAGGTCATCCTTAGCATAAAAATGATGCAATAGGAAAATTCCTATTCTAAGATATATTGTATTTAGAAAATAGGTAAGAACAAGAATCTTTCAAATTACAGTGTGCTTTAGCATGGCTTATGAAAGAGTGGAAGGGGTACTAACAGAATCATTCTTGTTGAGCTCTATTTTTTCTTTTATATGGCATTTCTACATGAACCTGTCTTCTATTGCATTGTGTGTATCTGTCTAATGTAATGTATTTTAATTTTTTTAACTTATTCATTTTAGAGAGAGAAGAAGAAACATCAATTTGTTGTTCCACTTATTTATGCATTCATTGGTTGATTCTTGTGTGTGCCCTGACCAGGGATCAAACCCACAACCTTGGTGTATCACGATGATGGATGCTCTAAACAACTGAGCTACTTGGCCAGTGCTGTAATGTACATTTTTACAAGGAGTCTGTCAAATTTGCATTATCCTCATATTCTCATCTAAAACAGTGGAGCTGCCTTTTCAATGCATGTACTTCTTCTTGTTGGGATTTCTTTTCCATCAGGCATGTCTACAAAGTACTGCACCTGGTCTGTTTAAGTCAGCAAAGTTTAGCCAAATATGTGTTGTCCTTCAAGGTAGTGCAACTCAGAATTGACATTTACTGAGCACCTTTTATTGTCAAGATGTGTTGCTTGATGCTTGGAGGGAAAACATACAAACAAATAATTACACTAAAATATAGTAAGCCTGATGCTTTAGTTATGACATAAGAATACTGTACTGGTGAGAATGGAGTCATGACATATGAATACTTGACCGATGAGAAAATTTATTGAAAACAACTTTAGCAGAAGAATCATCCAGTTCAATGGCATAAGATGAGTGCATTCTTGGAATTGTGAGCAACCTTTTGTGACTCAGATACAGGCTGAGTGCAGGGCACTAGAAGGCACTAAAACCACAGGGACATGCACCAACCAGGTCCCGAAAGTCAACTTAGCCCTGCTGGGCAGGAAGACTACATGGATGAGGGGTGTGTGTGTGTGTGTGTGTGTGTGTGTGTGTGTGGAAAAGGTGGGAAGGAGAATGAAGGGTGGGAAGGGAGGCATCTCAGGCAGAACAAAAGTCTAAATGCTCCTGTATTCTTGGACATTTCAGTATGAAATGGGAGAGTTCACATAGTAAAGTTTATACACTATATAAGGACATTACATTTTATTCTAAATGCAACATCCAGCCACTAAAGAATTGTATTTAGGAAACTGGAGTGATAATGATTTATGTTTTGAAAATACTGCTCTGGTAAGCATAGAATGTGGGAGACTTAGGAAGTAACTTAAATAAAAGATAGTCATGATTTTGACACAAACGGAGGAAACAGGAGATGGAAGGAACTAAACATATGTTTCTAATTTTTAGGGGTGGTGAGGGTGGTATAAAGTCATTATTTAGATTTTTCTGTATACAAGGTAATATGTAAGTACTTATTTTTTTAAGATTTTATTTATTTATTTTTAGAGAGGGAAGGGAGGGAGAAAGAGAGAGAGAAACATCCATGTGCAGTTGCTGGGGGTCATGGCCTGCAACCCAGGCATGTACCCTGACTGGGAATCGAACTTGTGACACTGTAAGTACTTCTTTAAAAAATTGTATCATGTCATAAGTTCCATCTAGTCAATACTATGTTGGCTACTGTAATGTTTTTCTGTTTGAGATGCTTACATTTCTTTACATAAGCTTTGGGGAAAAAAAGTTTTCATTTAAGATATTTTCTTTCCAGAGTCAATAAGCTTCCAGTATCTTTCTTCTCATTGATCTTCCCTCCCACAGACAATATGTATGGTACATGTACTGGGTTCCAATGACCATTTCTCAGGACTCTTAGACTTTTCATTAATTTAGTAGTAACTTTGTCTTGTGGATGGGAGAGTTAATGAGAAGAAAATCATGCCATTAGTCATTTAATTCTAAGATTTGATGCCATTTGCTCCTTCTAGAAAAAAAATAGTAAAGTTGTACTTTCTCATTTTCACCAGTTGCATACTTTTCTGACGCAACTGCCTTGTAAAAACAATAGTCAATTAGAGATGATTAGATCTCTGACATTTCAATTCAAATTCATGATTGTGTTACAAAGTACATTGTGCAAAAATGTGTTTTTTTTAGTGCAATAGCCAACTTAGATTCATTCAAAGCCATAAGATACTATTTCTCACAGAGACCCAGTATAAGCAAATTATCACACGAAAGCATAGTTTTCAAATACATAGTACACAGTCACCATGGGATTAAAGCCATTTACAGTTCCTCTCTATGTGAATGTTTCATTCTCCATGACTGAGGTCCTGCAGCTACTTCATTTTTCATTTTCAATTGGGAAATGCCAACTGATCCTTCTATACCCAGCTAAAATGACTCATCTCCAGTGACACTGTCCGCATGAACTTGCTATGTAAGGGACGTTGGTAAAGGTGGACTATCTAAGTGGGGGTTTGCAGAGGTACATGCAAACATATTAAAAGTTGAAGTGTAAATGCCAATGACTTTTCAAATTACACCAAAAGTCAGAACCCATTTTCCAGTGGGAACACCTAAGAGACTTTTGTTCTTCCTATCCTCTAGCTAGAGTTTTTTTTTCATTGGGGGCCTAACTCATACTTTCCAACATCAGCTGTTGGACACAATACAGAATCTTTTTGGATTAGGAAGGTCTTTAAATTAAACAAAAGCCAGCATGATTGGAATTACTCAGTTATGCCAACAGCCTTTAACAGTATTTAAAAAAAATATTTGGATTTAACTGTAACACAATTTTCCAAGAACTCTATCTTATGTTATGTTTTTAATAATGTTGCTAAATGACCCTTCAAGTTTACAAGATTTCAGTATTTGGTATTTTTCAAAAAATAAAATTCACATAGTCACATACCAATTTTAAAGGTGATAAGTAATAGCCAGGAAGATGTTATGCACCAAGATGCACGACAGATAAGAGAAGAATGAGGTTCAATCTTATAAATTTCCTTATTCAACATATTTGTATACATTATTGAGTATGTAAGTGTATATGTAAGAAGTATACATATATAAGTACATGCAAACTCCAGGAATTTACCTTTTCTTTTTATAGTTATCCAAATAGGTGTTTCCTTCTGAATATAATGAATAAAGTAACAGCCATCCACAAATAATTGTACAGATTATGTATCACATTGAAGAGCTTTAGTAGTTTGTATTGGGATTTGGTGCTCTTGGCTTGAGGTTTACATGCGACCCACCACTGGACGCTTTATATCCACATTAAGGAGGGTCATGGTCATTAGCATAGTTGAAAGTACGTTTTCTTCCACACAAAGTCTTAGTGCTTCCTCTCTATTTCAAACACAAGGCACACAGAAGTGAACGCACGGTCCTTGACTTCAGGGAATACAAATTATAGTCAGAGATAAATATATGTAAACAAATAAATGCAATAAGAGAGTATCACTGACAGCTGTCATTTTTTTGAGAGCTTCTTAAAAGTTAGTTAGCTCAGTGCTCGATGCTCAGGTGTCCTGCCTTCATCACCCCAGTTTCTACTCAAGGAAGTTGGGGCTCAAATAATTTCAGGACTAGCTCAAGCTCATATAGCTATTAGTGGAACCAAACTTGAATCCAGATCTATTTTATTGAAATCTTTCCCTTTACTTTATTTCACTCGCACATGTTCTGTAGAATAGGGAGATACAAAGTCCAACAGATGATTGGCCCTTCTGGCTTAGGACGATAGTTGAACCTTGCTGCAATAGTTGTATGTGGATTGATAAGTCCAAGTTCAACGGTTGATCATAAATGGTAAAAATATTTCAGGTGGATGAATAGCATGTATAAAGCATGGGGAAATTGCAATATACATGGCATTTTCCAAATTAATAAGAAGTTCACATTGACAGGAGAAACCAACTGGGTTTTCCATTTATTCCACTGATAGTTGTTGAATGCCTGTTGCCTGCTAGGAAATGTTCTAAGTACTAGCAAAAAAAAAAAAAAAATGGAGTGAGTAAATAAAGATGAGTGTTCTTATCTGCCCTCAAAGAGAGTGGAATTTGGTGACTCACTAAAGATCCAAACTATCTGTGGTAGACTTAATTTTCTTTTACTTTTTAGTTATACAAGTAATTATGTGCATCTTTCTGAAATATTTTCAAAGCAAACTCCAGATATGTCATTCCACAAGGGTACACTGGAGAGAGAGAGAGGGAGAGAGAGAGAGGGAGGGAGACAGAGTGAGAGGGAGAGGGGTGGGGAGAGAGAGAAAGAGAGGGGGGGAGAGAGAGAGAGACCTGCTAGTTATACAGTTGAAAATTATAATAATTAGAGCAGCTTAGTAAGGAAAAAACTGCCTGGGAGAAGTATGAGTGTCCATCACTAGAAACAACCAGATACATGACCAGCACGTTGTGTGGCCTTCTGGAAGGAGGATGGAAATAAGGTGGCGTTGCCAGTAAATGACCTGAGAGTTTTTTTGGATTTAAATTCTACTTGGTTCCCTGTGAGTACAGGAAAATCTATATGGAAAAGGAAAATGATGGAAGAAATAGAAAAGAATAGTTTTTGCTTGCATTTGCATTAAGAATACAGTTTATGTGAATGGGCCAAGGACATTTATAAAATTAAGTGAAATTTAATTTAAAATATTATTTTTCCTCATTAAAATGTTTTATCCTAGATTTTTTTTTATCTGCTGTATATTTTTTGTTTAAAAGTTACTAAGTAAAAATGAAGACCTGGAGAAATGGTGGCCCATGTTGGGAGACTTTGTCATGCTTATTCTGCAATCCACCTCTGCTTCCCTAACCAGCGAAGTTGCCCTTTGCGGCACTGGATCTATTGGATTAACCTTTGCACGTGTCTAGTGGTGGGGTGGTCTTACAGCTTCATAGACCTCCAGGCATGGTGCGTCGTCACGAAGGGAAGGACAGTTTTTACTTCCGTTTTCTAATAAAAAGTGGCAAATTAAATTGTCCCTAATTGTCAAAATATTAATCTGTCTCGTCTCAGGCTTTTAAGGCTTTGGAAAGTCAGACCAGGTTAGAGACGGAATTCTGCCCCCTTCCCCATGCTGGCCTAAGCTACTAGACACTGGGCTACTGGTATTTTCCTTTTCTCATTGGGATTGAAAAGTCATGAAAAACTATGTGGAATAAGGCAAGCTCCCTGAGGGCAGGGTTTTTTTCACAGCAGCTCTGTTCCCGGCAGTTGTCACAGGGTCTAGAATAGGACCTTGAATGCAGTAGGGGGTCAGTCAATGTCTATCTCATACAGGAATAGATTGGAGAGCAGTTAGAAACTGCTCAGAGACCTTTGGGAATACCTCTTCATGTGATTTTGCCAGAAGGAACTCACTGAAGTGATAGAAGGGCTAAGAAATCTACCCTATCTCCTTTAATTGATGTACTTGTCCCCTTTTATATACTAATTTATATGCTTTTAGAAAACTCCCCAAATGAGAGTATTATTAGGTTTATCTTCACAACACATCGATAGACATCAATAAACGCGGTATTTCCAGCTACATGGGGCTGTCATTGTGACATGTGCCAAAGAAAGCTGACTGCTGGCGTCTTCTCATCAGTCCCTCTCTTCACCATGTTTCTGACAAGTAGCGCCCCCTTTTCCGAATAGTCCTGGTGAGGAAGTGCTCACCACCTCACAGGGCTGGTTACTCCACTGTGAGAATTCCCCCAAACAGTAGCCATTCCCTGTACTTAGAACGGAAATCTCTTCCTCTAACTTCTGCGGGTTTAGGCTCCGCCCTCCTTGGAATCAACATGGAGTGAGGTCCGCACCCTCTTGTCTCTGGGACCACACTTCAGCTCTTCGAAAGCAGCTCTGTGATGTCATCTCCATCTTCTCCAAGCTAGACTATACCTGGTTTCATGCAAACAATAGCATCAATAGTTATCATTTTTATGCTCCTACTTACATATATTTAAGTTTGGTTACAAGGATTTTCCACCTAGTTTAGCTGATCGTCACACTAATGTTAGAGATTTTATTAAACCTGTTAGATAAGAAAATGAAGATCCCAAGAGGTTTGACAATTTACCCCAAATCATGAGGGTCATTCAGTGGGTGAACAAACTGGAATTTAAACCATATCTGTTAGATTCCAAAACCTGAATGTTATTTCTACCTCACTGGCTATTTATCCAGCCACTAACCCATCCGACAACAAAAATTCAGGCACTAGGAATGCAAATGGGAATTAGACTGCCTCTCCCTAAGCTACTCGGCCTAGAGGGGCAGAAGACACAATTACACATGACTTTAATACAGTGTGGTCGTTGTTACTGAACCCCATCTCATCCACTTACATGCTGTGTCATTCACCAGTCTCTTTGTACTTCAGTTTCCTCTGATATAAAGCGAGAGCAGTGCTACTCACGTCCTTCAAAGGGTCTGTGGAGCAGTGTCTGGGCGAACACATGTAAAGTAGCCATAGCGAGGCCTTGGGGCATAAAAATAAGTGGTATCTTTAAGTCTGTGTGCTCACGATGCTGTGGGACCATGAAGGAGGGACAGCCAATCCTTCCGGGAGACAGGTGGCAGGGAATGGCAACAAGGGGGAATACTTTTCAGGGGCAGTTGTGACTGAGGTCAGGCGTGAGTGCCAGTGGGAATTGGTGAGTGAAAGGGTGGGAGGAAGGAGAGAAGCACTCCGGGAGAGGAGCCAGCACGAACGAGGGGGTGGCGATGACCCTGGGCACTGAGTCTGTGAAAACTATCAGTAGAGGCAGACGGTTTGAAAGCTTGGTGAGCCCTAGATTGTGGGAAGTGCTGTACTTCCTATGAAGGCTTTGAAATCGTTGCCCTATTCAGGATGTGGCATGCGGGCAGAGGTCATTGGACAGTTTTACACAATGGCTCCGATCCCTTCTGGTGGCATGTCAAGCTATGAGAAGGAGCAAGGGTCGGTGGAGGATGCGAGACAGGAAGCCCAGTTAAGAGGTTGTAACAATAGCCCCAGTAAAAACAGTGAGGACATTTGTATCCGAATAGAGCAGGGATGGAGAGGGGAGGTCTGCTTAAGAGGCATTTAGGAGGTGATACCCACAGGATGTTGGGAGGAAGAGAGGGAGACAAGAATAACGCTCTTGGTTTGGTTTGAGTTTTTAGGTTGGATGATGGTACCACCAACAGAGGGAGCATAGAGTCGTGGCGGTAGCAAGTCTAGAGGAGGCAGCGATGAGTTCTGTGTTGAAAGTGCTGAGTGCTTGGGATCTGCAGAAGTTTGACAGATGACTCTGAAGCCATGAAATTCCTGGGCTAGGGATGTGGACTGGACAGTCACCAGCAAGTGAGAGACTGCGCAGGAGCGGGGGAGTGCAGGGAAGATGGGTGGGGAGAGCCCTCGGCGTGCGTGCCCGGTTTTACATGTTCCTGCACCTAACTGGGTTTTCTGTTTGATGGGGGGAGTGTGTTAACAAAATCCAGCCCTCCTGTCTTCTCATGCTTAGAAAAGCTAATGACCCGGAGGAGAAAGAACAGGGAAATATGGTTTTATAAGATACAGAAAATATTTGAAAGAGTGCAGTGACAAAGTTCCCTTGAGGAACCAGCAGCCTTGCCTTAAGAGTTGCAGAGGGAGTGTTTCACTGAGTCAGACACGTATGCATCTGTCCTAAGCTGTGTCCTTCAAATACATGCTGTTCAATGTTGAATTATTTTTTTTCAGGCCGAGGGTGCTCACTATCACCAGAGTGGTTGAAAATTCATCAGACATGTTCTTAGAAACACTTTTTAATTAACCCCAGGGAGCTCTCTGGGCTACCAAGGCACTGACGATGGCACAGTCTGAGAAGAGTGTGCACTTGAGAGTCGGCTTGGGCCCTCGCCTGTGAGCCTGCTGCTTGGTGTCTGTGGCCCCGGGAGCAAAGTGGCCGCCCTCTCTGAGCCTTCATTTCTGCAGCCGTGACGAGCTCATAATGTCCCCTTTACTGACTTGTTCTAAACATTAACTTAAAGAATAGGTGAAAAGGAATGAGGCTCCATATGTATTGGTTGCTCTCCTGACATTAGCACCACAGTTATTGGTTCTTTTTCAGAAATGTGGACTTTCACTGGGCATAAACTTGTATTAGAAGTCAGATGATGATGGTGATGATGGTGGTGGTGGTGACGGGAAATAATAACTGTGTGCCAGGCGCTCTTTGAACACTTACCATCTATTAACTGATTGGATCCTCATAACAACCCTGAGAGGCGGGTGCCGGCGTCACGCCCACTCTCCAGATGAGACCGAGGCTCAGGGGTTAAGTGGACACGCTTTGGAAGTGACCGAACTGGAGTCACCGATTCTTAAGGATTTACCATCCCCTCGAATGAAGCCTTGATTACAGGCTTCTCATGTCAGTATTTGGACGCTTCCAACGTATATGTAGAACATAGGTCAATTACTGTGGGTAACAAGACACGCTGACATTAGCGAGTGAGGTTTCAACGTTGTTTTACTGCTCCGTCGCAGCGCTGTAAACAGTGTCTCTCTGATTGCAGCCTGCGAGGTGGAAGCGGGGAAGGTGTACCAGGTGTCCTCGACGGAGCACATCCAGCCCTTCAAGGAAAACATGGAGCGGTTTATTGTTCAAGGTAAATCCTGCGGCGATATTTCTCCTTTCCCTCCCATGTCAGTAGAGGGGGAAAGGCATTTCAAGACAAACATACACATTGGTTTAAAAGGGATGGGCATCCTAGAAAAATAAAGTATGTTTAATCATGAGTCATACCGTTGTGAGAGACTAGCAATTTGCTAAACATGCTATTTTGTGAATAATATTCATTATTACCATTTCTCTCTAATGACAGTAAATGTAATAGATATTGGTTAAAATGGCTCTGAAATATTCTTCTAGGTTTTATCTCTGCTTATGACTTTAGTTCAACCTGGTCCCAAAACAAACTACATTGATGTTTTTTCAGATCTTCAAAATGTTATATGCTGTTTTGTAAAGGATGTATACATTCCTCTCAATACTTTTTTAAAAAGATTTATTTATTTATTTATTTATTTATTTTTAGAGAGGGAAGGGAGGGAAAAAAAGAGAGAGAGAGAGAAACATCAATGTGCGGTTGCTGGGGGCCGTGGCCTGTAACCCAGGCATGTGCCCTGACTGGGAATCGAACCTGTGATACTTTGGTTTGCAGCCCGTGCTCAATCCACTGAGCTGCGCCAGCCAGGGTCAATACTTAGCACCATTTTTTCCCAAGGAGCCTAAGGGGGGATGAATAGTGGTGGGCAAAAATAAAATAAAAAAAAAAACCCTTTACCAATATTATCTCATTGGCTTTTCCTATCTTCCTTCGAGTTAAGCAAATATGAAAAACCTCAGAAGATATTAAAGAAACAGCTTGTGTAAAGAGAAAAAATTCTATTAAAATCTGGCTATTTGAAATCATTGAAACGTATTTTTTCCACGCATTCACTACTCAGATCATTTTGCTTTTGCAATGTTCCATCTCTTCTGTAGATCAGATCAGACTTGTGTCAGGCAATGCTTGGCGACAGCTCTTGCTGCTCGGGAATTCCCGTGGAGACTGGCACGGCCTGAGACCGAGGCCGAGTGCCACTCCGTCCCCTCTCAGGCTGTGGCTTTCCAGGTTGTCCAAGTGTCATTACTGATGTTTGAAACGAATGAGATGTGCTGGCATTTAATTAAACCTTAAGTACAGCTCTTTGTTTTAGGTGGGAAAACACTATTCCATCATTGAATATAATCATGAAGATTGAAACGGAACATGAAACATGAAATGCAATATGAAATAGATTCATAAATCAAAGCGCTTTGTCATTTCCAAATTTTCAGACCCTCGTGACTTCTAGTGGCAAATACATTCAGTGGTTCCCAAGTAGTCCCTTGACTGAACTCGCATTCCTGTAGTAACACGTTAGAGGGCCCTGTAAACTCACTCCACTCTTAACGGTGAATAAAAATGAGCCTTGCTTTTTCCACTCAGTGTGGTTTTAGGATTAAGAACGTGTAATTTTAGAAAACGATGTAGGTAAAAAAAATGGATTTTTTTTTGTTTGTGGGAAGAAAGGAACCCTTAATTCTGTATCTCATTAAAAAAAATTAAATAATTTGCTAGATTTCATATCTGAAATGTTGATGTGTGGCACCCATATAGTTGTTCATATGATGTCTGGTTTATTATATAATATTCTGCACCTATATTTTGGAAACAAGGCATTGAAATTTCCTTTATACCTTAGCTCATTTTTTGAATGAATACCAAAGTTATATTTTGAAACTCAGATGGAATTTCTGGATGTGGGATTAGACATCATATAAAAGACATCATTATTGTGTGGATGTGGTCACCTAGGAAGAGAAGAAAGATAGATCCAGGGGTGGAATTCTGGAGCGGGGGAACACTTCCATGATGGACACAGAAGCCCCACAGGGGACGTATTTAGATACGTCAGAAAAAACTAAGAGAGGCTGTTGGCGTAATGACAGCCAGAGTCAGGAAGAGTTTCAGAAAGGAGGGAATCATTCTAGCGGTACCTGTTTACAGGTGGAACATTCTGGGGGTTTGGCATGGGCAAAAGTCAATTTTGTGAGCTTTTAATATTGAAGAAAAGCAAGGAAGTGGAAGGACACCACTCTGCCACAACTTTAGAAGGTGTTGTGGGACAACTGTATCCGATGCGCAAGTGTTTCACTGTGTAATCAAAGTCACTGTAGTTTAGCTATCTCTACTTGTGCCAGCGTATATGATGATTTTAGTTTTGTGCGTGTGTTATGAAGAAACCTAACTGGTTATCTCTAGATGGTGATTTTTTATTTGTAGTGTTTGTTAGATTTTCTCTGTGCTTCTTTCTTTTTTGAAGTTGCTGATGAGAGGAGGTGAGGAAGATGAGACAAAGGAGACCACTAGGGAACATCTTGCTTTGCTAACGTTTCTCTCGAAACTGGGTACACTCCCTCCTCCTCTGCCTCTTTCCCTTGGAATCCAGGTTGCACTGTGGACAGAGTGTCCGTAGGAAAACCATCCCGCTGCGCTTTCAAGGGCCTCAGATGCAGCAGGCTGCCTCTGTGTGAGCGCCTGCACGCGCTGAGGTTGCCGGCACAGAAATAGGAGCTGGCTCTCTGTCCTTAGCCTTCGCAGCCTTTTTACTCAGAGGATGTATTTTGATAAGTGTATATTTTAAAACTTCTGCTTAAGCTTTTTTTTTTTTGGTTGAGTGGCAAATTTTTGAGAAAGGTAAAGGTAGCTTCACTCACGCTAGTTAATAAAGTCACTATTGTGATTTTATACAGCAGAAATGCCTAATGAGATATCATTAGCCTCGCTCCCCGAAAGTAACTTTAGCCCCTCTTTTTTTAAATATTTCTTCCTTGGACGAAGTATGGTAAATTGTAGCTGAACTAGAGAAATAGAACCAAGATAAAATGCATAAATATGTAATCACGTGCATATAATTAAAAAGGTGTTGAGACCTCTCTTAAATATACAACCTTTAGTATTGGTAATTCTGCACGTGAGCATGAAGAGACACCGTAAGCAGGGGTATGAACTGTACCAAAGATGAAGAAGTGTGCTGAAAGTATCTTCTCTCTGAAACGGTGCCCATGGAGCCCTGTAAGCCGTGATCCACGTTCAGAGGGAGCATGTCTGGTGCTTTATTTCTTCTTTTCTGAAAATATCGTGAGAACTTCTTTTAGGGATGATAAAAGATAAAATAAACTTGATTTTTCAAAGTAATCTTTCACGGACCATTTAACATCGAAAGAGGAACATACTTGTCTTTTAAACAAACAGTGGTTTCCTTGGTATCAGCACGATGGCAGCAGTGACAGTGTCAGGCATTCATGAAGAGTTAGCCGAAGCCCGTCTGTACTCCACAGGATGATAATTTCATGAGTCCTTAGGGCTCTGAGCAGCCCCGGTTGCCCTGCTTTACCATAAGGAAGCAGAGGCTCAGAGGGCTCAGTACTTGACTAAAATCACGTGATGGACAGCAAAGTCATGTTGGAACCAAGACGTTTTACAAGAGGTGGCAGCTACAGTTTATTTTTAAAGTTGTTAAAACATAGTTAGGGACTCCAAGAGGTGGTGAATAAGGCAGTGTGTGTGATGTCACATGATTGACACTATAGTGAAGATGAAACCCATGTAAGGTAGTCGATGAAACTCATGTCACCGATATCAGATCACGTCACCGATATCAGAACAAGAAAACGGGGAGACTTTTGTATTCTTGCAATACGCATGCTGACACCACGCACCAGACCGACGTACTGACACGTGGTGATTCTATTTCGGATTCCACCATACCCTTCCTGTCACTCCTAAGTAATCTTTCATGGACCATTTAAACACATTCAAGAAGCGTGTGTTTGAAGTCATTCTTTTGAAGTGATCACCCCTTCTATATCACCACTTCTGTTGGAGAGTTACATTTCCCACTGCTGTGGTCATTCCTTCCGCAAGGGCTGATGAGACATGGTCCACGGCCTCTGAGGGGTGATTGGAGTCAATTACACATGAGCACTGCTAACTGCCTCCTGCATATTTCTGCTGGGGTGTCCCCACTGACACCTCATACTGTACATCCCACGCCGGAGCCTCAGCACCCAGTCAGTACTCACAGACCTCAAATAAGTCCTCATTTCATAGAGGCATGAATGGAAGTTCTCCCACGTGGTCATCTAAGAAAGAAGCTTTGGCCTCTTTATTTTTTAGTGAATGAGTGAAAGAAATAATATTTGAATAATACATCTGTTATAAAATTCAGGTATATAATGGGATGTAAGTCTTTTGGCATTACTCTTTTCTATTTTAACTCCATTTATATTTCATTTCTATCCTTCCAGAGGTAACTTGTGCATATGAGCATATTAATATGCACATACAAATTTGTGTTTATGTATATTTTGCTGGTGAATATAGCCTCTATGTGTTGTTTTTGCCTGTTTCATTTTTATTATGAAATATTTTACATTTATGTGTTTTATAGTTTATATGTATACAACATATCAAATATTTGGTAAAATGTAAACTAGTATAAAGTTATTTTACATGTATACAACATATACATGTGTATGTACAGAACATATAAGTTTGTATGTTTTATAGTCATTTTATGTATAACACAAAAATAAATACATTTTGTTATTCTTTATATTCTCACTGTTCGCTGTAACTGTGTTCTATAAACTTGCCACAAACATTGAATTAGCGACATTGCTCCCAGGAGCAAATACAGGGTTAGGTTTCTTCAAGTCTCTGGTCATTTTCATCTCATTTTCATCATTCGATCAGTATACCACCTTGTTTTATGCATGGTCATGTTTGAAGATAACTTATTTGGTCTACATTGTTGATTCATTACCTTTAAATGCACAGCCAGCAGTGCTATACCCCACACCTGGATGGAGTTCACCTAATGCGTGTTTTTTCCATCAAGCACTCAGAGCCTTGTTCTTCCGAGCACCGGGCAGCACCGCAGCCATTTTAGAAACAGAAATTACGCACACAGAAAGCACAAAGGTGCTAAAACATGGGTCACCATAGACCCTGAAAGGGATGCCTGTTTACAATAGGAGAGCGGAAACAGGACCAGGAAGGGAGAGCCTGGTCTTGTTAGCTTCAGCTGGCAGAGTGTTTGTCAAGCGACTCAGATGTTCCACTGTCTGCACATGCTCACAACTGCAAAAGCGCTGTGAGTATTGATTTTGGAGTTCAAATACTTTTTAGTAAGTAGGCAAATTCAAAAGTGCAGATCCCATGAATAATGAGGGTGAACGGTACACTCGAAAGGCATATCTATGTTATATATAAAATCAGTATGGTTACATATGTGTATTCATATTTTAACCTAAATGAGAGCTAAAGAATTGTAACGAAGGGAACAGCCACACACACTCTGCTCACGGAGTAGAACTTGATCGGCACGTCCAGCTCTTCTGCCTCTCCTTCCTCCTTTGCATGCCCGCGTTCTCCCCAGGCGTGACCGCTGACCCGAATTGCCCATTTATCACTTTACACTGACTTTTGAAAAAATTATTTTATCCTTTCCTTGACCCCACCATTGTCCCTTTGGCAACCATCAGCTTGTGCTTGATACCTGTGGCTCGCTTTCTGTTTTGTTTATTTATTTGTTTTGTTGTTTTAGGTTCTATATATAAGTGAAATCATGTGGTTTTTGTCTTTGATTTATTTCACTCACCCCATGTTGTCACAGATGGCAAGATTTCATTCTTTTTTTTACTGCAGAACTAAATATAACTATAACTATAAATACAAATATAAATATAAATATAAACATTCCAATGTCTATATTCATATTCTTTTCATCTATTTATCTACTGATGGACACCTAGGTGGTTTCCATATCCTGGCTGTTGTAAATAATGCCGCAATAAATATAGGGGTGCAGATAGCTTTTCCAATTAGTGTTTTGCTTTCTTCCAATCAACACCCAAACTGAAATTTCTGGGCTGCATAGCAGCTCTATTTTGAATTTCTTGAGGAACTTCCACACTGTTTTCCACAGTGGCTGCACCAATTTACAGTCCCACCAATGGTGTAGGAGGGCTCCCTTTCCGTCACACCCTCACCAGCAGTTGTTATTTGTTGATTTATTGGTGACTGTCATTCTGACGGGTGTGAGGTGACTTCCCATTGTGGTTTTGATTTGCATTTCTCTGATGATTAGTGATGCAGAGCATCTTCTCCTATGCTTGCTGAATATCTGTATGTCCTCTGGAGAAATGTTTTTTTCAGGTCCTCTGCCCATTTTGTTCATTGGACCATTTGTTTTTTTCGTACTAAGTTGTATGAGTACCTTAAATATTTTGGATGTTAACCTTTTGCCAGGTATATTATTTGTGAATATCTTTTTCCATTCAGTAGGTTGTCTTTTTGTTTTGCTAGTGGTTTGCTTTGTTGTAAAACTTGAAAAGTATTTTAAGGTTTATATAGTCCCATTTGCTTATTTTTCTTTTGTTTCTCTTGCCCAAGGAAACATCCAAAAAATATTGCTAAGTGTGATGTTGAAAGGTTTACTGCATATGTTTACTTCTAGAAATGTTGTAGTCTGGGGTCTTACATTGAAGTCTTTAATTCATGTTGAGTTTATTCTTGTAGATGGTGGAAGAAAGTGATCTAGTTTCATGTTTTTTGTATCTGCGCAGTTTTCCCATCACTACTAATTGAAGAGTTTTTACCCCATTGTATACTCTAGCCTCCTTTGTTATAAATTGATTGACCATATAGGCGTGGGTTTATTTCTGGGCTCTCTATTCTGTTCCATTGCTCTAGATATGTTTTTATGCCAGGAAGATACTGTTTTGATTATTGTAGCTTTGTAATAGAGTTTGAAATTTGGGCATGTGATAACTCCTAGTTTATTCTTTCTTAAAATTCCTTTGCTATATTGCAGGGTCTGTTATGGTCCCATACAGATTTTAGGATTTGTGGTTTTAGTTCTGAGAAGAATGCCACTGGTCTTTTAATAGGGATTGTATTGAATCTGTATAATGCTTCAGGTAGCATGAATATTTTAACAATATCAATCCTTTCAAATCATGAACATTTTATAAACTTCCACTTATTTGTATCTTCTTCAATTTCTTTCTCTATTGTCATAGTTCTCAGAGTACAAATCTTTTACTTCCTTGGCTAAATTCATTACTAGGTATTTTGTGCTTTTGATGCAATTTTAAAGTGATTTCTTAATTCCTTCTTCTGATCATTCATTATTGATGTATAGAAATACAATATATTTCTGAATATTGATTTTCCATCCTTCAACTTTACTGACTTCATTTATTAGTTCTAATAGATGTTTGGTGGAGTCTCTGGGGTTTACTATACATAGTATCTGTCATTTGCAAATAGAGAGAGTTTACTTCCTTCTTTCTGGTTTGATGCCTTTTATTTCTTTTTCTTTTCTGATTGGTAAGACTTCCAAAACTATCTTGAATAGAAGTGGTGGAAGTAGGCATCCTTGTCTTGTTTCTTATCTGAGAGGAAAAGCTTTCAACTTTTCACCATTAAGCATGATACTAGCCGTGGGTTTGTGATATATAGACTTTCTTTTTCTTTGAGATATGTTTCTTCTATACCCGCTTTGTTCAGTGGTTTTAACATATTGTAAAAGGATGTTGACTTTTGTCAAATGCATTTTCTGTATCTATTAAGATGGTGATATGATTTTTGTCCTTTTTTTTGTTGTTGTTAATGTGGTAGATTTATGGATGTTGAAGTGTCCATGCATCCCTGGAATAAATCTCATTTGATCATTTAATGCATTGTTCTGGTTTGCTAATATTTTGTTGATGAATTTTACGTCAGTGTTCATTAAGGATATTAGCATTTAATTTTATTTTCTTGTACTGTTTTTGTCTGATCTTGGTATCAGGGTAAATACTGTCTTCATAGAGTTAGTTCAGAAGCATTTCCTTCTCTTTGATTTTTTTGAAATAGTTTAAGAACTCCAGGTACTAATTTTTTAAATGTTTGGTAGAATTCACTTGTTAAACTGTCTGGTCCTGGAGTTTTATTTGTTGGGAGTTTTTTTATTATTACTTTAATTTCCTTGCTAGTAATTTCTGTTTCTTCCTGGTTCAGACTTGGAAAGTTATAGGCTTTTCTAGGAATTTATCTGTTTCTTTTAGGTTGTCAAATGTGTTGTTATATTGTTCATAACAACATTTGTTGTTATAGTTGTTCATAGTATTCTTTAGTGATTCTTTGTGTTTCCGTAGTGTTGGTTCTAACCTCTCTTTTTTCATTTTACTTATTTGGGTTCCCTTTTCTTCTTGATGAGTTTGGCTAAAGGTTTGTCAATTTTGTTATCTTTTCAAAATACCAGGTCTTACTTCCATTGATCTATTTTTTTTTGTTTTTTGAATTTCTACTTTATCTATTTCCTCTCTGATCTTTATACTTTCTCTATAGTCTTGCCAAAAATATAAATTGTAAACATTTTATTAGTTTGCAAGTTTATGAACTTCATATAAGAGGAATTGTAACTGAACTCTTCTGTGACTTGCTTTTATCCCCACTGAACATTGTTCTTGAGATTCTTTCATGTTTATGCATATGTCTGTATTTTGTTAATATTGACTTCATTGTAGGTACTTACCACACCGCGATTTATTTCTCCTATTTTTCCCTTTTTTTAGCTAAAAGGAAAAATACTCCTAGTGTACATGCCTATTCTTCTTTTATAGTACAAACCTGGGAGAACAAAGATTTGCTGGGTCATAGGGTTTATGAATCTTTTGCCTGGCGGGAAAGACAAATTGTTTAATAGTGATTTGTTGCAATCTACACTTATACCAGTAGAATTTCAGTGCGTCGAATTCTTGACAGCATTTGGTTCTTAGATTGACTATATCTATTATGTAAAATGGTATTCCCCCCAAAACTCCAATAAACTGTGAGCATAAAAAAAACAATAGTATTCTATTATGGTTTTAATCTGCATTTTTCTGATTATTTATGGAAACTGGTATATTTGTATATGTTTATAGTTGTTTCCTCTTCTGTGAAGTACCTGTTGAGTCTTCTGACTCATTAATTTGTCTTTTAGTTACTGAAAAATTAGGAATTTTTATATATTCAGGGTATTAAAACATAGTTAAATTATTTTTTAAAAATCTGATTTAATTAATGTCAATATGTGTTTTTTTAAGATTTTATTTATTTATTTTTAGAGAAGGAAAGGAGGGAGAAAGAGAGAGAGAGATAGAAACATCAATGTGCAGTTGCTGGGGGCTGTGGCCTGCAACCCAGGCATGTGCCCTGACTGGGAATCGAACCTGCGATGCTTTGGTTTGCAGGCCACGCTCAATCCACTGAGCTACGCCAGTCAGGGATAAAACATAGTTAAATTATTACAAACACTTCTCCCACTTTGGACCTTGTCTTTTCATTTTTCTTACATTGACAATTGATAAACAGAAGTTCTGTATTTCTGTGTAGCAAATTTTATCAGCCTTTTTCTTGATGATAATAACTTTTGCCTTATTTAAGAAATCCTTTCCTACTATAGGTTTGTAAAGACACTGCCCTATATTTTCCTGTAAACATGTCTTGGTTTTGTTTTTACATTTAGTTCTTCAATATCTCTGATTTTATATATGCAAATATTTGATTTTTATATATAGTCTGCAAAAATGAAATTTATTTTTTTACATAAGGGTTGTTTTAGATGTTTAGTACCATGTAATGGATATGCCATCCTTTCTATTCTAAAATGCAGTGCCATTTCTATCATTTATAAATTTTTAATATATGTAAGTATGGTTTTTTCCTTTACTTCTGCTTCAGCCAATTTCCATTATTTATTCTCAGAACAAAACCTGTCACACTTTCTTATTTCATGTAGCCTCCTAGTAAGTTTTGAAATGTGGTGAGATTAAATTCTTGCCTCCTTTAGTAGAGTTATGCCTCTTCTTGGTGATTTATTTTTCTGTGTCTAATTAATTCTTCTATATTCTCATTTTGGAATCAAGTTATCAAGTCATACCAAAAAATATCTACTAGAAGTTGGACACCGTTACATAGCGTCTGTGGATCAGCTTGGGAATAACTGACATTTTTATGATAAAAACTGACATTTATTCATGCTTCCTTTAATGTCTGTCTAAATAATCTTACAAGTTTTATTAAGGTCCTCAGATAAGTTTTATAGTAATAGCCCTAAAGACCTTATTTCTTACCCTAATACATTTTGTGAATTACGTTTACTATTACTCTTTGAAGATGTATAAAATTCAAATAACCATTGTATAAATCTGTTATATCCTAGAAACTTGCTGAGCCCTCTTATTAATATAGTAGTCATTAGTGGATTTTTAAGAAGTTTTCTCTTTGGGCATCACTGCAGATACTGAATGCTTTATTTCTTAGGGTTTTTTTTTTCCTTCTATTTCTTTCTCTGGCTGCATTGCACTGACTGGTACCTTCAGGATAACGTAGACAGGCAGCGTGGGGATGTTTTATTGCAAATGAGCATGACTGGAAGAACGTAAAGAATTATTTTAGCCGTTTTTGTAAACAAATTACCACAGATTGATTTTTAGATTTTCTTCTTATTCAGTTTCCCCCCTGTACTATTTTTAAAATTATGTTCCATATCTTTATTCTTTTAACATATGTCTTTGATATCCTAACACAATTTTTTCACAATATAAGGTTTAAAGCACAAGAAGTCTTTAGAAGGCTTTAACTCTAACCTTACCTGTTTATATCCTATACTATTCTTTGCCAGTGTTTTAAAATTATCGTGCTTTGTTTTTTTAATAACCAATACCATTTTGTTTACTCACCATACCTTTATCTTATGCGGTCCTTCTGTGATGATTTTTTTTTTTCTTTCTGAAGTACATTCCTTAAAAGTTGCTTGGTGTGAAACTCTGGTTTGAAAATCTCTTTTTTTTTTCCTTCTGTGTGAAAATATACATCAGGCTTGTTCTGGGGAGATAGATTTGCTAATTATAAAACCCTGGGTTGCGAGTAAATTCCTTTCAGCAGTCTGGCTGCCTGGGGCCCTTCCTTACCTTCCTGCACCGCCTTGGCAGCCCTGCCGCGCTCCCATCTTTGTTTTGTTTCTAAACTAGATTTCTCTCAGACTGTTTTATGTTTTTCTATTGCTATTTCTATTATTTGTCTTGGCGCGACATCAGAGGGCACTGCCAACCAAGAACTATTTTAAAATCACTTCTTGCCTCGTGTTCTAGGGTCGCTGACTGCAGACTGGGGCTCCGTGCAGCGCTATCGCCCACCGGGGGTGACCGATTCCCACGGGAGAAGGGGTCCCCTTTCGTCCAGGGCCGCAGATGAGGAGGGCACGTCTCCTCAGTGCCTCTCCTAGTGGCCTGGGGCTTTTCAGTTTTCTTTTCATTGAGGCAGTGTCTCTGTGGGCACCCTGGGGGATCCTAGGCCTGTTCAGATTTTCCTGTATGGCTTTTCAAAGGACAGTTTTAGGATGCCCCCAAGGCAGCGCTGCCGACTCCTTCTGGAGTCTTGTTCCTGTTTCTTTTTACTGCTTCAGAGAATTTCCTTTATTTTCTAGCCAGCTCAGTCATGCATTAAGTTTTATTTTATCCAGTACCTTCATGCACTTTGTTGTGAAACTTTTTGATGTCTACCTCTTAGTATGCATGAAAATAGAGGCCTCTGTTAGATGTTTTCAGTGATGATAGTTTCAAGATAATTTTGTATCTTGATGCTTCTTCTTAATGACTTTGTAGTATTCCATTGTAAAAATGCACCAAAACTCACTTGCTTATTTACTTATAAACCGTCTGTCCTAAGTCAGATAATCAGAAAGCATCTTGACCTAGGAGAGAGGTGACCTGGCCAGTGGCAAATGGTCCCTTCTTGTGCCAGATCTGATAGGCGGAGAGTGGCTTCTTGGAGCCTTGTTGGAGCATGATTATTAGCACTCAACTGGATTCTTGAATTTTAAAGAGTGATTATTGATGTCTGCTATGGGATGGGGGAAGTTGAGTAGTAGCAAGTATTTTTCCTCCAATATTTCTTTTATTCCCTCCATGAGAAATAACTTATATCTTATATAAAAATATGATACCAGTACAAAATATGTATAAAATTTGAAGAATTTTATTCTATATTCAAGGAAAAGTCAATATAAAATAACTTTTATGGGAAAAATTCTACTTCTTTTGATGTCGCTTTGAAAGCTTTAGTAATAGGATGTTTCAGCTGGGACAAAAGGCTAACATCATGGCGTCACCAGGCTTCACTTCTTCTGCAGACTCGGGGGCAGATCCATTTCCTGGCCTTTCTCAGATTCTACAGGTTCTTCACAGTCCCTGACTTAGGGCCCCCCACAGCTTCAAGGTCAGCAATGACTGATAGGGTCTCGTATTCTATTATTTTCATACTGACTTTCTTGCCTCCCTCTTTCACTTACAAGAATCCTGTGATTACTTTGGGCCAATATAGATAATATATGATGAGCTCATTTCAAGGTCAGCTGCTTAGCAACATTAACTCAATATGTGGCCTTAATTTTTTACCATGTAGCAGATTCACAGATTCTGAGAATTAGGACATGAATGTCTTTGGAAGGCCATCATTCTGTCTAGCACAAAATCTTTGTTAATTTTTCTGTGTGCTCCTTGTTATAAAATGTGTTCCTCTTATATCTCTTTGGCTGTTTTTAAAATTTCTTGTTTATTGATGGTTTTTAATATTTTAATTATAATGTGCATGTGTACTGATCTTGTTTGAAATTACCTGATCTCTTAGACCTGGGAGTTTGTAGTTTTTGTCAGATTTGGAGAACTTTTGGCCATTTGTCCTTCATTTATTTTTCTGCCTTAACTCATTTTTTTTCTAATGCTCCAACTATACACACACTGGACCATTTACTATTGTTCAAGGTCATTAAGCTTTGATTAATTGTTTTGGTCTTTTCCTCTGTATTCTTCAGTCAGAATAGATCCTGTTGTTATCTTCAAGTTCATTCATTATTCTTAGTTTCTAAAATGTCTTGTCTTATGTTATTTTTATAATCATGCCAATTTTTATTTGCAATTCAAGTGCATTTTCGGGTCAGATACCATATTTTTTACCTCTACAAGTTCCACTGGGTTCTTAGTTTTTATATCTTCCATTTTCATCAACTGCATGTTTGTGTCCCCCTCAAATTTCTATGTTGAAACCCTGCCCCTCAATGTGGTGATAGTAAGAGGTGAGGCCTTTGGAATGTTAGTGAGGTCATTGGATGGATCCCTCACTGTGGGATTAGTGTTCTTCTGTAAGGAGACACAGGGGAGCTTGCCTCTCTCTTCACTCTACACGGTGTGAAAATACAATCAGAAGTTGGCCATCCGCCAGCGCAGAAGAAGGTCCGCCCCAGATTCCTGACCCCGCCGGCACTCTGACCAGGGACTTGCAGCCTCCAGAGCCATGAGAAATGAGTCTTTGTTACTTAAGCCAAACCATCTATGGTATTTTGTTACAGCGTCCTGAGCAGACTAAGACATACATTTTTCTCTTCATTATGTTCATTTTTAAAAAATATTTAAGCATGGTTCTATAAGAGCTGCTTTAGTTTCAATGGTCTTATTTGCTGGTTCATCTCTTGTCATTCCTGGGTCTGTTTTTATTGACTTACTCATCTTCTGGTAATGGATTACATTTTCCTGATACTAGGTTGGTCGATTTCCCATTAAATGCTAGGCGCTCTGATTGTTAGAGCACTATGTTGTTCAGTTGTGGATTTTATGTAGACTGATAAAGAATATTTGGCTTTGTTTGGGCAGACACTTTGAATTACTTGTGATTCAGTTGGATACTTTAAGACGTGTTTTAAACTTTTCTGGGACTAATCTGGAGTTCCCTTTATACCAATCCAGATCCTGCTAAAATGGCTCTTACCCTCCCCGCACTGGGGTGTCCGATAATTACCCTTTCCTCGGTGGTCCACAGCAGCTCTGCCCACTGGCTCTTCAGACTTCAGATTGCTCTTGGCCCTGTATGAACTTGGGGAGTTGTTCAGTTCATAGTTCCACGGTCGTTCTTGACTTTGACTTACAGAGTTTCATGCTGTACATGGGCTGGCTAATATTCAGCAAAAGGTCAGCGACCTCCAAAGCTGTTTTCTCCCTGGAGCTCTGCGTCCCACACTCAGCCCCCTCAGCATCCTTGAACTCCTCTCTTTCTTCTTCAGCTCAGTGGGACGAGTTGGCTGATTTGGGTTTCCCTCCTAGGCAGGGCCCAGGGTCGGGAAAGCGCCTTCAGCCAGAGATTCAGGAAGTCCGTAGGACTCAACCCGTTTGTGCACCTTCTTTCACAGATCAGGGTCCTGCGCTGCTCATTGTCCAGTATGTGACAACTGTTGTTTCATATATTTTATCCAGTTTCTGGTTGATTACAGCAGGAGGGAAGTTCGGTTTTTGTTCATAAAGTCTAACGGGGAAATCTCTTTCCATTGGTTTGCAGTTCAGTCTCCTCTGCTTTGCTTGTTATGAAGTCACACTGTGATGAGCCAGACCCGCCCCAGGCCGACTACTTCCCATTATATTGTCCGCCTGGGCTTCCTTATGTTTTTCCTTCTCGACATCCTGGGCTGAGGTGCTCTTTTGCCCCTGCACTGGTTTTCCTGCTGTTTGTTATTTAAATGCCCTCTTAAGTCTCTAGTTCTTTTTCCAATTGATTAAGACTTGTTCACATTTTAGTCCCAGCTCAGTACTTTCCTCTGTCCTTTTCTTACTAACTTCTCTCTCTTTAGGTAAATGTTTCTCTCGAGTGTGCTTACGACACATTTGGAAGTATGGCTTTGGAGTTGGACTGCATGAGTTTGAATCCTATCTCATTCTCCTAGTATTTTTGGAACCTTGGGCAAGTTATTTAATGGCTAATTTTCTCCTTGTAAAATGGGAATAATTGTAGTGCCTTTTTTATAGAGTTTTATTACTGTGGGTTATTAAATGTGAATGATTAGAATAGCAATATAAATATTTATATTAACATTCCCATTAAAATACAACAGGTCCTTGAATAATGTCATTTCATTCAATATCATTTTGTTAGAGTGCCGATGATAGGCCTTATGAATGGAACGTTTGTTTATATCAGACACGTAATGGTAACAATGGTTTCATTATATGCTATTTGACTTAAAGTTGATTACATCGAGTGAAGACTTACTATATCTCTCTAATGATTATTTCCACATCTCTCTCCTCAGTCTTAACATTGTCTTGGAGGGAAGACTATATAGTATTTATCTATCTGTAGGCCCTTAACAGAGTGCCAAAACATATGGAAACTCAATGTTTGGTTGAAATATTATCACATTAAATTATGTAGTTTTTGTTTCTAGGATTGGAATGCCCTAGCTTACCTGCTATAATTCAAGCATTGTTTTGGCAAGTAAAGTTAGGACAAGAAAGCACATGGGAAAAAAAGATCTTCTGGTTTTCAGATTTGTATTTCAAACAGTTTTGTGTTTGGATCATTTGAATCTACAATAGAGAATTAATTGGTATCACACTTAATATTGAAAGCTTGGTCTTAAAACATGTACTTGCATATTTCTAGTTCAAGGGACATAGAGATTTTTGTTTCATCTTAATTGAAGTTCAGCATGGAATTAGCAAGAAGGTGTGCTTGGTGTATCTTCTTCAGTAAGGAAGTTGTTACTTGGTAAAGAAAAAACAAAGCAATCGACCTGAATATCTCTTTGTTTTTATGCTGCAGTAATGAAAGTCCATGAGAGATTTTCTTAACCTGTAGGTGGCATAATGAATAGGTTTGGGGTATGATTGATATAAAAAATTAGGTGGACTAAATAATTTTCCATTTGAAAATCAGCACTTTTACTGGGTGATGTCTACAGAATGTAAAACTCATGCATACACACTGTGTTTTCTCATGTCTTCTCCACTTTGAGTTTAAAGTGATGATTTAAGAAGGAATGTTACTGCGGGCCACTTCAATATGTACATCACACTAGGTGATAATAGCACAAGGCTTTCTTGTATTTTACATTTAGCCAGAAGCCACATACAGCAAATTTTTGAGGGAAGCATCGTTGACATTGTTGTGTGTGTTTCTTGAGTTTTTTTTATAGCAAGCACCCATGTTTTATGTTTATATATACCTATATTTCCAAGGACACAGATGGTATATGATCTTATACACAAGGCTGAAGTAACTAACCCTTGGTCGTGAATTATTTGCAAAGAGTAAGTTGCAATGTTATCCTTGCAGATCTTGGCTTTCTTCCTGTACAGCATTTGTTTTATTATTCTGAGGACATTTGCAGCATCAAGAAAAGACTGCACTGAGACTTAGGGTCTTTCTTATTTTATTTTATTTTATTTTATTTTACTCTTTTGCTCTCTAAAGAAAGAAATCCTGATATTCATTCTCTGTCTGGCCATGTATAAAGTACCGACATTTACTGGACTTCAAGCTTATTGTCAAAGAAGCAGTGTGTCAAAGATCTCAAAACCAGAGCAATATATCTGCAGTGAAATGACAACCTCACATGACTCAGAAGAAAGGCACTGCTTATGTCTAAAAAATAACTCATACTGGCTGCACTTAAAAGCAACTGAGATGCACATTCATAGATAATTATAAACAAAAACTAGTTAACACTTTAAATAAAAAGATAAATAGCAAGAAGATTTAGAGCCTAGACAAGCAGATGAAAGGGTTCGCAGTTGCCTTCCATCTGATACTACTCAGAGGCGACTCTGTCTCCAATTACCTGGGAAGATGTGGTATTCCCTCTGGAAAGCTGGAGATCAGAAAGGGCGTCCGTTCCGTGCCTCTGCTTACTCACGGCAGTTTGGAGCCAGTTCAGCCGAAATGCTTCACGTCGCAAATGAGCCTGGAGCCAGACCAGTGACGGCAGACACTAATCATTGGGTCAAAATAGTAACTTAGTAGGACAGCAACCGCCAGAAAATATTTGTGGCGACAGAGATTTGGGGAGGAAGTGTTCATGCTGTTGGGGAAGACGTGCTGCATGCCAAAGAGCTGGAACGGAATCGTGAAATCACTATTTTTAACCAGTTGCTTGTTTAGGAGCCTGGGTGGGACTGTCCGTGCCAACAGCCACTGGCAGAACTGAGCCTGAAAGGTGATCTTCTGCCCTAACCCTAAAATAAATATGTAGATGAAAATAAAAATGAACCAAATAAGCAGTGGCAGCCTCCAAAAAGTTTCAGTGTCCCTTTTATTATATGGTTTTAACCACAGGCTTCCTCTGCCTCAAATTTCAGATCTCCATCTCCTAAGATTTTGGGGGAACAGGGGAACCATCCCTCTAGTCGTTGCAATATTCTGATTAATGTCTAAGACTCTCTTTGCCCCTGGGGTGCAGGAATTGATTGACTAGCTTCTTCAAGGTTCATTATTTCTACATGCCCATCAGTAAATGAATGGGTCAAAAAACTATGGTACATTTACACAATGGAATTCTATGCAGCAGAAAGAAAGAAGGAGCTCCTACCCTTTGCGACAGCATGGATGGAGCTGGAAAGCATTATGCTAAGCGAAATAAGCCAGGCAGTGAGAGAAAAATACCATATGATCTCACCTTTAACAGGAACCTAAACAACAAAACAAAGAAACAAGCAAAATATAACCAAAGACACTGAAATAAAGAACAGACTGACAGAGTTCAGAGGGGAGTGGAGAGGGAATTTCAGGGGAAAAGGGGAAGGATTTACAGGAATATAAAGGACGAGTATAAAGGACACATGGACAAAAACTAGGGGTGGGTGGAAATGGGAGGGAGGACGAGAGGGCTGAGTGGGTGGGTTGGGATGGGAGTAAACAATAGAAAATTGTACTGTAACAACAATTAAAATAAAATTTAAAGAAAAAGGTTCATTATTTCTTCAATTTTATATTTAATTTCTTTTCATGTGAGTTACTGATATTCTCTGGACTAGTCAGTACAAACCACTTTTTAACTTTACCCTTTTAAAAAATTTTATATTTTATTCTTCAAGTACAGTTTACATTCAGTATTGCTTTGTATTAGTTTCAGGGGAACAGCATAGTGTTAGTCAATCACATACTTTACAAAGTGGTCCCCCCCCAGTATTTCTAGTACCCACCCAGCACCGTACATAACTGTTACAATACATATTATTGACTACTTTTCCTGTGCTGTACTTAACCCCCCTGTGTCTTCTGAAAGCCGCATTATTCTTTCCTTCCCTCTAGAGCCAGTAGAAAATTGCTTTGTTTCACCATCTTGTTTTCTTTCTTGTCTCCTCCACCTCAAACTGTTGTCAGTATATCGAGTCTCAGAACATTCTCTTGCTGTTGAACCTCAAACATCAAGGTACGCATAGTTACCCACGTGTATGGCGTACAAATGGTATTCTGTAGAAAAACATTGCAGGCTCTTCAAAAGTCACTTTATCTTTTGGATTTCGGTGGTTTCTTCCTAAATTTACAGATGACACTGTTGTCACACAGCAATTTCATTTATTGCTGTGTCTCTCAAAAAAAAAATAAAGGACTAAGAAACTCTTACCCTCTGCTTCTACTGTAAGCTTTGGGAGTTCATTTAGACCTATGGAAACCACAACACACACAAATTAAGTAGATACTGAAAACAGAAAAGATATTCAATATAGTTTAGACTTACTCCTCAATTTGGTAAAGGTCTACTGTGCTATTTCTTGGCCTTTAATGTCATTGTGTTGTTGTAAGGAGGCAGCTTTGGAGCACTATGTAAACCCCATTCTGCATCTGGATTCTGTCTACGGTAGAATTAAGATACTTGTTACTCCTACGGTGAAAAACTTTTTTGCATGCAAAAGCAACACATACCAGTTCGTTTTTATAGTCACCGTAATGTGAAGAGGAGAGGAAAGACAGGAAGATTATTAGTAGGTGTCCACTGGTTTATGTAGGCACATCTCGGAGATACTGTGGGTTCAGTTCCCGACCACTGCAATATAGTCAGAATCACGGAAAAGCAAGCCGTAATCCTTCCGGTTTCCCAGTGCCTATAAAACTTATACCTGCTCTGTGCTGTAGTCTATTGTTCTATTGCGATAGTATTGTGTCTGAAAAACAGTGTGCATGCTGCAACTAAAACTATTTTATTGATAAATTAAAAAATGCTAACTCTCCTCTGAGCCTGCTGGAAGGTGGTACCGATAGACTGCTTGATGTGGGGTCGCCACAAGCCTTCAGTCTGTGACAAACACAGTGTTGGTGACATGCAGCAAAGCAAACCCAGTAAAACAAGATATGCCTGTACCTTATTTACTCTTCCTGAAAAAGTACTACCCTGCTTTAATGATCAAGAAAAGTTATTAAATAAAAATGATTATCAAAGCTATTAAAATCTGCCATGACTTACTGGCTGATCTAGAAGTCACACCGGGGTCTGTGTGACTTTGAGTCCCATGTTCTAACCCCAAACACGGGCCTTGGTGGGCTTGGAATCTGACGAGCGGAGTGTTAAGGGAGCCTCGCCGCAGAAGCGTAGCTTTCCCATCCGAGGGGTGGGAGAGACGGTTGTTCCTGGAGATCTGGGGCCAGGCAGACCCTTCCTTGTCACTGCGCTTCTCTGTTGAAGGTGGCCAGGCTTTCTGAGAGGCTGTGGCACCGAGAGCCTTTGCTGATGGGGTGACAACTTGAAAACCTCCACAAAGCAAGACTTGTGCCTCTTTGTCTATTTTAAATGCTGTTGAGCTTTCGGATCGTTACCAATATCAGGAAAAACAAAAGGCTGCCATCTGTGTTCTTGAAAGAATGAGAGAATAAGTGGAAAAGGAAAGGGAAGGGAAGGGAAGGGAAGGGAAGGGAAGGGAAGGGAAGGGAAGGGAAGGGAAGGGAAGGGAAGGGAAGGGAAGACTTGTGGTTAAAAAAACAGAGAATGGGAGAATGATCTTACTTGAAGAAGCAAATTAGAATCTTCTCTATCTTCTCATACAGTTTATTCAGACTACTTATAATACAGATGACTGATGGCAGATTATAACTACTAGGAAACTGTCACTAAATGTGGCACTGGCTTTCAAAACTGGTCACAAAGCTACATGTGCCATGAGAAATTAACTGAAAATACCCCTTATATTTCTTAAAATATAACTCAGAGAGTAAAATAATTAACAAAAGGATTTACATATAGAAAATAATCTTATTTTTTATGTCATCTGCAGTAAAATCTCGAGAAGCTGTGAATATCACACAGATGGCCTAAATTTCTTTCAAACTGAAAACCACAGTTGATCTAAGATTTCGGTCACTGCGTGCATTTTGCCTGGGGACCCCCTCAACAAATGGCAGAGTTAAGCCTATTGCATTCCTCAAATGTCTCAATTTTCACTAACTTATTTACATTTTATCTTGGTAAGTTTCATCCTCACTAACTGACAAAATCGGCTCCTGCCGTTTGTCACTCAGTTCATGTCGTAAGTGCATTTATAACAACTGTGATGGCAAAGTGTCGATGCTGCGTGAAGCTTTGTGCTCACACTTTACACTTGGAAAATGGTACCTCGCTCTCAGAAGCCTGGCTTGCACCCCAGCTTCTCAGGAAGTCTTTATTTCTAAGAGTGCCCTACAAAGAAAAATCTGTTCAGCTTCGTGATTTTTTGATTCTCCTCCAAGAGTTGAAATGTGCCCTCGAATGCACTTTCCTTGATCTAGCATTTGCCTATTTATCAGTTCATTACAGTTCGAATACACGTATCCCCTTAGCTTCAAAATCCTGTAAAAATCATGGATAATAGAACATTTTAAAGTGTTCTTTGCTATCCCGAGTTGGTTTTATGATGGTTCTATGGCTGTTAGGTTTGGGAAGGGGGTCTGTTTTTATGGTTTATTTCTCCGATAAAAAATCAGTCTCCAGAGGGAGGGGAAGGGTCATCAAGGAACATGGATAAAGGACCCGTGGACAAAAACAGTGGGGCAGGGGGAGGACTAACTGTGGGAGGTTGGGGTGCGTGGGGCAGGGGAGAATAATGGGGGGATGTGGGGACGACTGCAACTAAACAACAATAAAAACCTCAATCTTCTGCCACTTTGGATTAAAGGGTTTTTTTTCAGCTAAACGTGCTCATACAGTGAAACCATCTTCTTTATTACACATCAAAAGGAACCATTATGAGCAAGGAAAACTCATTTTATTCTATTCACCACATTTTAGGGGCTTATGTGTTTTGAAAAGCGGTAAGCATATACTTTCCTTATTTGCATATAATACTGTAATAAAATAGCAGCTGATATAATTATGTCTTGTATCACTTTAAGAATTTCAAGGGCTTGAAGTGCAACATTTGAAAGGACTTTTATTTAGTCCCTGCTAATTGCTGGGGACACTGTACCAAATATTTTATGCGTTAACAGATTAATCTGTGTGTCTAGTATTGCATAGTTAATTTGAGGGCCTCGAAGAGGATTAGAACACAGATCTCTGGCATTTCATTCCAGCGTGTTCTAAATTTCATTAATCATTCATTTGATTCTTTGAAAATAGTCCAGAAATGTTCTTTAATCTTAGTCTTAAATCTTTGTATTTTACAAAAGAAAAAAAAGACATGCAAAGACAATCAGAAGACTCGCCTTCCTAAAAATGGTATGCATTGTTGTGCCTTAAACAAATTTTATGTGGCTCCATAATTGCTTCTGGAAGCAAACCATTTGCATACGTCAGCCCAGAGCAGATTACATAAGACAATCTGTTCTGTTGGAGCTTTTTTAAAGTATAATCATGGAACATGTATTCTATTTTTTAGTATGGCTAATGATTGCCTGGTAAGTTTATGTCAACAATGTAAAGTACAAAAAGGGGAAGGGGGGCGGTACAAAAAAACAGCCCAGAGGATCCCTTTTAAATTCTTAGAGTCCTGGCGAAGAGGGACAGCGTGACACTCAATGATGGCTTTCCAGATCCTGCACAGACCTTTGAGCAAACACTGTCTTGAGATTGTAAACCATTAACCAGCCCAAGCTGCACGACTGTGTTTAAAGTAGTGATAGAGACGCTTTGACAATCCCCGAGTGACCATGGGTTTGCCTCTATGTGTAGGTCCAACTTTTTATAATTAATCTGCTCTGTTCTCCTTTGTCTTCTAATTTCTCCCGATGGCCACACGTGTGACTCAAAGGGACATGCTTATCAAAAGACAACTTCTGCTTTCACTAGTCCAGGGGTTTTTTTGTATTATTTTAACTTTTTGTCTAGAGCTCAAGTGATTTTCAAAATGTGTCACAAACCATCAGGGAAACACATCAGTGTGTGTAGGGGGTACAATTAACATTTTAAAATGTAATAGAGCAGACTAAAAATATTAGAGAGCATTGCATGAAGTAAGAGTATTTTTTAAACTTTTGGGTCAAAAATCCTTATGTGTACGTGTGTGGAGAAGTAACACATAAGTTTCCAGAATGCTTACTGGTCAAGAATGTGATAGTCACTGCCAGACTTACTAATGTGATGGAGTTTCTCTGTTGTTGTAAATAATCTGAAAACAGTGATGTAATCTCTTTTCCCAGTTTGCTCTGTGGGTTTGTGTCTGGTTACCATTCTTTATTTTGGGACAAAATAATAGTGAATGAATGGGTACACGATTGCCTTCCCACTTTCAGTTAACGGAAAATGTTAGTGTCTTAACTCGCACCTTTGTAGAAATAACTCCCCATCTGCTCCCCTGGGGTGTGGGAGCACTTCTGAAGAAGGTCACATACCATTTCTATTTCGTGTTTTTACCTTTGCTTGGAATAATTATTTTCAACTGATTTTTGGTATTTAATGTTTGACCAATGCAATAGATATGCTTATGAAATCAGCTAGTGCTTTATTTTCTCAGGGTGATGAGACTGACTTAAAGGAATCACTTAGAAAAAAGAAATTACTTAGAATCTAAAAATTGGAATGGGTGATATATTTCATTTTATCTGTGTCAATGTAATAGTATAAGCTTAACAAAAATTAAATATAATCTATTCAACTATATCCATTCATGTATTTAAAATAAGCTTCTGACTAGAGTACTTTGGAATTAATAACAAATGATAACATATTTTGTATTATTAGGACCATATTGCTTGAATGAGTATAACTATTTATAATTCATCTTTTTCCTTTCTTGTATTTTCAGCTAAAATTGACCAGGAGGCAGAGGAGAACTCACTAACAGAGACTCATAAATGGTGAGAAATTAAGTACTTTTCTTTAACATTCCTTTTCGGAATAGGCTCATAAAGCACTTAGTACGTTTTATCTCAGGGAACCAATCATTAACTCCATTTTTACTCTCAAGTGTAGAAGAAAAAAAAGTAATATAATGGACTTTAATTCCACATTGAATTTCTGGACTTCATTTTTGTGAGTCTCAATGATGTTTAATCCTGTTAAAGTCTCAAATGATTGTGAATAGTTTCGCACCTTCCCTTTTGAAGAGGATTTAGGACTGGGGAAGTACAAAAAAAAAAGGAGGCAGCAGGAATATGTTTTAAGAAAAAAAGGGGAAGAGTTTGGTTATAGGAAACAATCGCATTTCCACATTCAGAAGTAGAGCCAGCCCAGGTCAGAAGCTATGGGATTCGCTTGTCTATACCTCCGCTTCCAGAGCAAAGGTTTGCGATCACAGGGGAGCACAGAAAAGTATCTCGGGAATCTCCCTGCTTCTCTGCCTCAATTTTCTCCTCTTCTTTTTCTCTCTGTATCCGTTAGGGCTCACCAGAAAACAAAACCAATAGGATGTGTACGCATGCATACGTGTGTGTATGTTGGTGTGTGTGTACATGCGGGGGGTCGTAGGGAGAGAGATGTTAAGGAATGGCTCAGGGCAGCCTGAAGAGTATGGCTGGAGTGGATGTTATAATCTTCGGTCTGAGAGCATTATAGAGACAAAACTCCTTCCTACCCGGGGGAACCACAGGTTTTTTTTTTTTCTTAAGGCCCTCAACTGATTGAATGGGCCCATCAACACTATGGAGGGTAATCCGCTTTTCTCAAAGGCTACTAATGTACACATTAATCGCATCTAAAAAATGCCTTCACAACAACATCTAAACTGTGTTTGACCCAGAACTAGTTACCGTAGCCTAGCCAGGTTAACACATCAAATTAACCATCACATTCTCTCAACAAATATGGTTCCTCTCGAGGGAATATTTAGATTAGAGAAATTCTTTTCCATTACTTTTTAGGCCAGATCCTGTATAGCCTATGAACAAATATCACATAGACTGTAGTGGTTGATGTGCTATACAGATGTGCTCAACCAACTGGTAGAAGAATTAACCTGTTTCTATGAAAAGCAGAAACTGAGCTGAAGCCCTTGAATTATAGCAAACCGTTGCAGGAAAGAAATGCTAGCTAATAACCGAATTGTTAGTAAAAGAGCAATATTTTACAATACAAGAGTTACCTCTGACATTCAAACATAAAAATCAGGATAATGGGCCCTGTGACACATTCCCCGGAGACATCGGTCTCTGTGCCATCTTCGCAGCTGCCCTGCCCGACGGGCACAGCACAGTCAGCAGGCGCTGTGTGGAGTGGGGGCGCTGTGTGGGGCGGGGGCGCTGTGCGGGCCACCGCCTTTCCTGTCGGAGTCATGCCTCACGTGTGATAGCTCCGCAATTTCGGAGCAGAACCATAACCCCAGGATAACTTGGTAGGTCAGAACTAAGTACTTAGTCAGCGATCGATAGGTGTTAATTGCTATATTATTTTTACTTTAGCATCATAGCCGGAAATTACAAAATGTTTGATGGTAGGAGTAGAAACCAGTGTCTGATTGTGGACTCTGGCCATGTATTTATTTGTTCATTTCATGTTCTTTGCTGTCTGCGTTGAATGCGGTACTGGACAGTCTGGCTGGGTTGCGGGGCATAGATTTTGGTATCAGCCCTGTATTTCTGCACCTGCTCCAGACTGCTGGCATTGTTGCTCCAGGGAGTCACCGTGACGTTTTAAGTCTGTGTCCTTATATCTGTGTGCAATAAGAGAAACAACGCCCGTATTGTTAGTTAGTGGAGGTAAGTTCACAATAGTTAAATGTAAAAGTACATATGTAGAAACACCCACCTCATTTAGGCTGTTCAGAATCTGCTTCCATTGTATTTACCAAAATACTTGAGCTTGGGGGACCGACGTCCAGAATGAACTTGCTTCCCAAGAAGCAACCATTTAACTGGAGAAAATTATATATATACCACTCATTTGACATTTCTAGAAAATGCTCTAAGGGTTTCTAGCAAATGGAGAATCATTCATTCAAGAAAACCTGCTCAGTCTTAGTAAGAACCACGAGAGTCTGCAGCACGTGAACCCCAGCCCATCCTTTCCAGCACTTTCCTTACGGAAACAACCCCACCAGCCCCCATCCAAGCAAGGCGCGTTCTCCCGAGCTCCCAGTCTCCAGCCGTCATTCCTCCCTGAGTCAGCAGTCTGCTAGCTTCAGGCATCCCTGCAACTGCAGCCTATTTAGAAGTTCTATTCTAGACCAATGATGTAGAGTCGATGGGCTTCCTTCCTCAACCCAGCCCCCTCTTGCAGGGTGGAACTCCTCTCCAGGTGTGCCAGACCAAGAATATTGGACCCCAAAGCTTTCCCCTTTCAGCTGACTATTAAGGGCACATTGTCCATCAGGAAGGGTAAACCAAGAAGACTGGGTTCTGCCATCCTCAGCTCCTGCTTATGGAGCAGGTGTCTCAGTCTTGGAGAGGTGGGCCGCTTTGCCACATTTGGCTTTACCTCTGGGCACAGCGATTCTGCCCAGGGGTCTGCAGCTGTCTCTGAAGGGACTTTGGATTTATTTGGAACAGAGGAGAAGTCCACGCCAAAAGGCTTTGTGGACAGCAATGATGGTCTCGGTGAAGAGAAATGAAGAGGGTACTGTCAGCTCCAGGATACAAACAGCAAAGGCAAAATGGTCAAACAGAAGTTTAACAGAGATAACTAGGAAAGGAGAAAGCCAAGAAGCATCCTCCTGGGGTGACAGTTCACCCTAGGAGCTGGGAAGGCCATGCACTAGTGAACTAGGCTGCAATCAGGAACAGTCAGACCTGCGTGGAGCAGATTCAGAAACATTCCCCAAGCTGCATGCAGGTCCGTCAACGAAATGGCCTAGACCTCCTTGGTTCTGGGGGGGGCTTCTGTACAACCTTCACTGACCAATGGCTGAACAATAAGCTCTTCTGATGCAGGGGCAGCTCCTGGGAAGCTGGGCTTTAAAATAAAACCACATACATTTCTGGCTGCCGGGAAGACTGCGTCCCTACCCACAGTCTATCTGAGAGACACAGAATAGCGACATGGTAGCACCAGCAGCAGCTGAATGCACCGCTTCTCCTGGGATTCCGTGCTTGAGTAGACAAGAGCTCATTCCCGACCTGCGGGGCGGTTTCCCTCTGCCAGGCTGGCTGGCTCCTGTCAAGCAGTAGATGGAAAGGTGGATTCAACCCAGATTCCAGAAGTCAGGTCTCCTTCCCAGCTATGAGGCCTTGGCCGTTTATCTATCTATTTTTATTGATTGATTGGAGAAAAAGATGAAGGGGGAGAGAATGAAAGTGGGGGAGAGAGAGACATCGATTTGTTGTTCCACTTATTTATGCATTCATTGGTTGATTCTTATATGTTCCCTGACCAGGGATTGAACCAACAACTTTGGCGTGTTGTAATGAAGCTCTAACCAACTGAGCTACCCAGACGGGGTGAGGCCTTGACCATTTATAAACCACCCACCTCGACCCCCAGCAGCATGCCACCAAATGCTCTATCTTCATAAACGTCTATGGAACCCAAAGCCCTGGGCTTTTACAGAGTTCCTCTTTGTGCTCAGATTGGCCAAAAATTCCTCAACCCACCCCCCTCCAAACAAAAGCAAACTTAAAAGGAGGTGCACACACACTCTCACTCTCTATTTGATTTCCAAATATTTGAGTTGTCTCAGCTAGGCCCCGAGGGAGAGGAGAGCCAGGAACAGGCACCCAGGCCCATATCTTCTCAGTCTTTCATTCTGCGTTTGATTTGGACTTTATCGTAACTATTATTATGGTCTATGTATCATATTATTAAGTCAGCTGAAATCCATTTTGGAGGGAGGATGGTATGGAAGCCAACTGATTCTACTTGGTCTGCATGCTTAAGCACCCGCAGAGGGGACCTTCCCCAGTTTCCAACCTTTTGTCAGCCCTTTGACCTTGAGCTGGCAAGGACACAGGGCCATTTTAGTTGTTTGAATATACTAGAAGCACCCTAATCAAAAACATATTCTTGCGAGGTAGTTTTTATCTCAAGTGATGCTATTGCAACTCAAGACATTTTAGTTCTTATAAGACCCAGTTGATAAATTAGTGACAAATGTGTGTGCTTTAATTCTTAGACCTGGTGCAAAGACATTTACAAATAATTGTGATAGCTGTGGTGGGCTGTTAATGTCTTCAGGGTCATACAGGCACCGAACAACCTTTTCAAGACCGAAAGAGGTTCCCCAAAGGTTTTGAGGCAACTCAGTGTTCTGCGTGCTCACAGGGTTACTCGGAAGGAGATGGCTGGTGTGGCGGGCAGGGCCTGCGAATTCCAGGCCGGAGTTCGGTGGGGTGAACAGCATGGCGTGCCTGCGCCTCAGCCTCCTCGTTGGTAAATGGAATGTGACTCCGTCCTCCCTCCCATCTCCTAGGGCTGTGGGAACACCAGACTTCATTCTTTGCTGTCGGCAGAGCTTCCTCAGGGGCGGCTAGTTGAGGCCTTGCTAGAAAAGCACACTCACGCGGAGATGTTTGGGAAACTGCACACATTCGTGTTAGCCACTTTCTTGGAAAAGGAATGATAACCGTTTGTCTTTGTGATCGAGTCATTTCTTTAAAGCCTTGGTTCACTTCTTGGTCCATTTAAAATGGGTAGGGGTAGCCCTGGCCAGTTGTTTGGAGCGTCGTCGTGTACACTAGAAGGTCGGGGGTTCGATCCCCAGTCAAGGCGTGTACAGGAAGCAACCGATCAATGTCCCTCTCTCATCAGTAAACATATCCTCGGGTAAAGTTCAAGTGCACTTTCATCAAAAAACTAATGAGAACTTTTTAAAAAAGAATTCTTTTCTATAGTAGAATATTGTGTTTTTCAGGTTATTTCGTGATTTCCTAACTAAAGAACATACTCAAAAGAAACAATGGATAGCATATATGTATGTATTTTTTATTTAAATAATGCATTTTTAACCAAATATACATTTTAATCAAGTCAGATCTTTTCCCATATTCCACTTGTTAGCATAATAGTTTTATGTGCTAATTGTGTCTGTTTACTCACACATTTTTGCTATTAATCTGAGACGTGGGGCTTGGAGCTTGTTTGCCTAGCCAAAGAGATACAGCTGTGGATGACTACTTTGCGCTCTTTCATTCTCCCAGAAGGGAGGGTGACTGTGCAGACAGTCCCGAACCACACCCACAACCCAGAGCGAACTGGGGGGAATGTGTTCTCATATGCAGATGCTCTCGCCGGGCAGCCGACCCAGCATGTTGGAGCCCAAGGCAGATTCCTGCAGGTCTGGTTCAGCCTGGCTGCGCCCCCGCCGTCCGTGTGTATTTCAGCCTCGGCTTTTATTTTATGTTGAATTAGCATACGTACTTTCTTCAGTTGTGGAAGAGTATCATCAGACCAAATAGGACTGTTTTCATTTTCCCACAGAGTTGCTCAGAGTCTGTGTCAGCTCACAGGCAGAGAATGCAGAAATGTTGGATTTGTCTAGTAAATGGTCATTTCTTTATATCCACATTTAAAGAATAATGAGAGTGGGAGTTACAAAATTGACTTCTGACACCCAGAGGTTCTTATTTATAAATTGTGGCTAGGTTCACCTTTTTCTTAGAATTTCTTCTGTTTCTTTCTTTAAATTCCACAGGCAAAACCCACATTTTGTAGTGAAACTGACTTTTGAGATAGAAAAAGAACAGATTTCATTTTGATGTGAATAAAGCTGATAAAATGACTAAGTGTAAATTTTGGATGATCCAATGTAATAGTTATTTCATAGAAATATCTCTGTCAGTTAACTTAGGTGATGTTACAGATAAAGGAAATCAGGTTGACAAAGGTGTAACAGCTTGATACATTTTCTGTGAGTAATGGAAAACAACTTTTTTGTACCACTTCTATTATTTTAAAAGAACTTTAATTTTTCTAGGAAGTTTGTGGATTTTCCTACAGATTAAAACATTGGTTCAAACATGTTCGTGTATTTCAACAAGACATACACTCTTGAAATTTTTTTCCTTTATAAAACTTTGCTTTTAAAACATGTTTCAGAATGGGAGTCTTTTTAAAAAACTTTTTTCCAGAAGCTAAAGACAACTAAATGATTAGAATGTAACTAATCCTTTAATCATAAGACAATAATAAATTTGTTAAAGAGAGAAGCAATTACCACAATCATACTAACAGAATTAATAAAGTAATGTTATTTATTTGGGCATATGCTGTGATAAATGTTTGACTGTGTACTTTATTACAATATACTTAATGTACCTCATAGTATCAATTTTCTTTTAACTTTTAGAAAGAATACATTAATTCTCCCCTCTCTTCCATTTAATTAAAATAACAGCAGAAGCAACTTCAAACAACCACTAGTAAAAGGCAAGAACTAGTAATGGAAGAAAGCACATTTGTAAAAGAATTTTAAATCACACATTTTAAAAAATAAATGCTACTTCTGCGTGTAATATTGCTTGAGTGGTATTTAACCAAAGCCAAGACTGCATAACAAATGAGTTGAAATGGAAAATTTATCTTTCATGCAAAATGAAGGCAAAATCAAGGGAAGGAACAAAGGAATGTTGATTTCCAATTGTTTCACATAGTATGTAACTGTTCATTTGTCATGCGAGAGAAAATATTTAATCAGTCCTGAAATGATGCACACATACTTTATCATGTTTAGTGACTTTTAGAGTGTCAGTTTGTAAAGTGTTTATCCAAGGAATGGACTTCTGGAACATGGATAAAATGAAAAGTGAAATGTTTAGTTCATAATAGACATATTTTCCAGAGTCCCTCTGAGTAACTATCCGGAGATGAATACAAAGACGGCAGGTCTGTGTTTATCTGGCCGGTGCTGGCGGCCCAGGCCGGCTCCAGCCTGGTATTAAAACTGAAGTGACACGGAATGTCTCTGCAGAACCCCCAAACAATGACATCACTCTCTTCGCCATATTGATAAAGTAAAACAAAGTTGAAGTTTGTTATTTTCCCATTCAGATTTCTTGGTTAACTACTTTGACTCCCTCCCCAGAAGAGTGAGCACTGGGAGGCCTAAGGGAGGAGGGCCGGGGTGGGGAGCTGCGCTTCCCGCCTTCCGCTTCCACGCCGTGTGGTGAATCTGCGGGACAGCACTGGCAAAGGGATTCTCTTCTGCAGCTGCATCATTTAAATTTGTATGAAATCCGTGGACTTTCCACAGTGTGGGACCTACTGATACACCCTTTACAGAGTAGCTGGCCTTTGTCAGCTATAAAAAATCTTCTTAGATGGGGTCCCCTGAGATATTTCACACGTAGCTTCTGTGTATTCTGAATAGAAGGACTTCAGGACCTTCTGCTTCAGAGAATTTGGTGTGTTTCCTTTCAGTCTGAGTTGGTAATTGTAAAGGAAAAAGATGCATCCAAGAATTTCAGTGCTTCTGCAAAGTTTTGTTGTAAAAATGGAAACTTTTTTCTCTGTTGTATAGTTTTTAGGTGGCCCAAGGTTGTTCGCCCTCCTTCTCTTACTCCTCCCCCAAGTAACATCAGCCCATCTGGCTAAGACCAAGGTCACATTCCTACTCTTGCTCACAGAGTCCCCTAAGGAGAAACACTGGCATATTTGCAATGGAAATGTGTTTTAAGACCTTTGGTAATACCGTGGTGTGGAAATTGGTACCTATACTGATTTTTGAAGAAGGAAGAATCTGATTGGCTTACCCTAGAATAATGTGAGTAGATGCAAACAGAAAGCTTTTAAAAATTGTTAAACCATATTGTATATCATTTAGCCCACTAAAATTTCCCAAAGGGATTGGGGATTATTTTTAAATATCATGAAAATATATACTTACCAAGTAATTCATTCAGTCTTTTTTTGTTTGCTTCTGTTGGTAGTCTTTACACGTTTGGCAATAAAAGCATGAGTATCTGGGGGAAAATTTATGAATTGATCAAAATTCTTTGATTCGAAGATATTAAAATCAAGTTAAAGAGAATGAGCATATTTGACATAGTTTTCAACATTGAGCTACAAACTGTATGAGAAACTAGTCCGGAAGATTCTTGCCCTTGACTTCCAGTCAAGAATTCACCAGAAGAGCATGAAATAAACAAGACAGTAAGAAATCAGAAAATCATTTGTGTAAAAAGTGACCTAGAAATAGGATACGATAAAAACAGTACATGTATTTTTTGTTTTATCCTAGGATGTGGTAAGGTTGTATGATATTGCATATTCTTCTTGATGACCTGAAACTTAGACGACACCCTTTTGAAGCGGATGGTGATTTCAAGCATTCAGTGACTGTTGAGAAAGCGTAGTTGCTTTCACCGATAATACAGATACTCTGCAGTCACTTATTTAGGGGACTTAAAATGTAGGCTCATTAAAAGTAAGACCCAGAAAATTATTGCCTCCCATAGTCACTCCAGCTATAAGTCAGTGTGCTGGTTAACCAAAAGGAAAAAGATTAACGCCCCCCCTGCCCCTGAACCTCCAAATGCACCCCTGAACCTGAGCTGCTCTTGCTTCTCCTGGAGGCTGTCCGAGCCTGCAGTGATGTCTCAGGAGAAACGGTGTCTTGTAGGCTGACAGACATATTTTTTTAAGATTTTATTTATTTTTAGAGAGGGAAGGGAAGGAGAGAGAGAGAGAGAGAAACATCTGTGTGCGGTTGCTGGGGGCTGTGGCCTGCAACTCAGGCATGTGCCCTGACTGGAATCGAACCTGCGACACTTTGGTTCGCAGCCCGCGCTCAATCCACTGAGCTACACCAGCCAGGGCTTACAGACATATTTTTAAAGTCTGTATTAAGGACTTTTTCAATTTCTCCCCTTACCTATGAACATAAATTGTAGGTCTGCTTTTTTTCCAAACTCATGCAACTTATCTCTCCTTGTTGCTTTTAGTTATATGCCCTATGTTCCTGGTTAGATAAGGAGAAATTAAGATAATATTCCAAACCTCTCAACTTTATTTGAAATATGTGATTTATCAGCTCTGCTATTTAAGTGGCCTAGCCATGTTTCCAGATACAGGCTTACAGAATTTCAGCCTCCTTTTAAAAGCAACCTCTCTATATTTTCATAGGCTATTTTACATGTCCACACTGTCGAAAGTGCTGTTCATATGCAGCGCCTATAGAAAATATCAGCTTCTGTTTAAAAGGGTCACGAGAATGAAGTTCCTAATAACATGCACACGCAGTTATTCAGAATTGCAGTATTCACGTGAACTTCCTAAATTGTCTTTCATTGTAGTAGTTTAATGAAAATGCATAGATAAAAAGGAGGACTGGTAGCAAGAGGTTAAATAGTGATAAATGATCGGTTCATTAAATCTGCAGTTGTAAAGAGTGACTTCAGACAGTTCCAGTTTTTCATGACCTATTATATAGTTCAAGGTTCACATGTACTAGGAGTTAAGGAGCTCCATAGCTAAGTCACTTTTTATGTGAATATGTTTTTTAAAAACCAATATCCACAAATAAAATGTTTTTTTTTTAAATCAATAACCACAGATAACCACAAAATACTACTGTTTTGACAAAAAATAAAAAATCAAGTTTAAAAAGAAAACTAAATGTAAAAATCAAGAACTTGATAGCTCAAGTATAATGTTTAACATTTAATGTGAATAAATTCAGTGATTGTAATTACAAGGTTTCTAGGACAATGGGTGAAGATAGGCTATTCTGTTTCTCATATAACTGCATAAATTAGAAAACATAAGAGAAGGTTTGCAGCTAGCTGATATAAAAATAGAAGTATAGGTATAAAAGATATTGGCATTTAAAAATTACTAGTTCTTGCCCTGGCTGGCATAGCTCAGTGGATTGAGCCCAAGCTGCGAACCAAAGCATCGCAGGTTCGATTCCCAGTCAGGGCACATGCCTAGGTTGCAGGCCATAACCCCCAGCAACTGCACATTGATGTTTCTGTCTCTCTTTCTCCTTCCCTTTCCTCTCTAAAAAAATAAATAAATAAAATCTTTTAAAAAATTATTAGTTCTTTTGAAAAGTTTATCTTTTAATTACAGTTGACATCGTATTAGTTTCAAGTGAACAGCACAGTAGTTAGATAATTATATACAAATTTTTATCTTTTAATTCCATCCTTAAAAAGACATTCTGAGGTCCCAGCTCAGAAGTAAAAAATTACTGTTAACATTTTCTGTTCGGAGGTTCTCACTGGGTGAGTCTAGTAACCCAAACCATTGCCAGCCAATGACAGGCCAGCAAGTGAAGACATTTGGAAATAATGAAACCAGGTCTTCGAATCCAGAGGGGCAAATAAGCTTCAGGATGATGAGGTTCTGCTAGAGGAAGATCTAGATTTCAGCCTCAGGTTGTCATCCAAATAAACCACAAAAGGATTAGATAAATAAACACTAAAATTGAAACTTCAGAAGCAAATATTAAGACATATTTATAGGGTGTAGAATGGGAAGAAGCTTTGCAAGCACAAAGTGACAGAATATTAACGTTTATTTCTATTTTTGTTACTTATTTCTAAGTGATTCATTGTTGGTGTTCTAGTAATTAATCCCTTAGGGTACATAGTAGTCGAGTTAGTTTCGGGAAGTTTTCCGATTTTGCTGTTATCCTCGTATTGTTCCCCATGTATGTTGCCTCTGTAATTCATTTCACTTTTTAGTCATTTTAATTTCTCTCCAAGTTATAAATGTAGACATAGTTGAAAAAAGTCAGAACCATAAGGCTCGTAATAAAAACAGCAGCCTCTGGCCCCCTCCTTTCCGAATCCTATTTATGTGTCCTTTAGCCATTTCCTCTGACATTGTCTGCCGTGTCTGTCAACAGTGTCCTTCCTTGCATGAGACCACCCGAGGAGATCCTGTCCACAGATGATCAGCGGCCTAAGACTAAAACCATGAAAGATAACACGTCTGAGGTGCTACTAGAGAGAAAGGGACGTCATGGAACGGGAAGTCACCTCAGGGCAGTAAGAAGTGAAATGAGAGTATCGTGACAAATGGTCTAGGTGAAGCGAAGGCAACAGAAAATCCCCAAAATGATGATGATGTACAGCTAAGAACAAAATCTGTGTGTTTCAGTAATGGGAAAACAATTTGCAGCCTTATCAAAAACAGTTTTATCTTAGATTTGACCCAGTGTGAGTAAGTGGGTCAAAGGCAATATGGCAGTGGGCTGAAGGAGATAAAGACGCAGGAACTCAGAGGGTAGGCTGCTTTTTCTGGAAGGATAGACAGAGTGACCAGATGGAATATAGAGGGAAGTGTGTGGTCAGTGTTTCAAATCGCTTCTGATGGCTGCACCTGAAGATACAGCTGCAGTAAAAGCCAGAGCTGGAGAGAAAATCTTCATTTTAGGACAGGCAGCCATTCGTGATTACAGCCACGAAGCAGAAGAAAGCTGTGATCCATTGCTGGTGGCCATGAGGAAGTTAGAACCGTGGAAGGTGGGGAGTTGTGAGTGATGTCATGAACTTCAGAAAAGGTGCAGCTCCGTCATGGGGAAACCGTGGTCGGGAAGGGCATGGGAGGACAAAAAATAGTGAGACTCCCTTTCTGGACTCCCTGAATTTGGGAGGATAAGAGACAGGGAAATGTAATGATTCACTAAACAACATCATGGATGACAGGGTGTCATCTCGTGAAAGCCATGCTTTTATTAAGAAAAAATAACAACGAATCATATTGGAATAATAAAGTATGAGGTTATAAATATGTCTCTGCAACCCCCCACGCAGGCGGGAATTCAGAGGGCTTAAGAACAGAGTTTGTAGAGCCGACGGGGGCACGTAGGGCCAAGGTGAACAGCGGAGTTGAGTTGGGAGGGGCTTGTGCTTAGGAAGACGAGCGTGCCCCGGTGTGTAAGGAAGGGTAGTGTGGAGGCTCATCACAGTACCTGGGGAGATTGGTGGCCGGATTATTTTAATGGTGAATGCAAACAGGTCGCCATGGTTCATGCGTTCATCCTGCACTGCCATAGCTCATCACTGCAGCTTGGCCTCTTGGATTTGTTAGGCTTAAACGGCTGGTAGAGCTAAGTTCTGATTGGCATTATGTAGAGAAGAAGAACACATTTTCCTTGAGTGACAAAGACTTGGAGAACAGATTGTTGAAAAAAGAGGGCGTCTTCAGGCTGAATAACCCAACAGAGGAAGGCTGCCACAGTGGCCCAGGGGTGTATGTCACTTTACGAATGGTATCTCCTTGCTGGCATTTGTTCGCGTGTCCAAAAAGCATACAAGATAGGCTCTATAGATATGGACCAAAGATGCAATAATATTTATGTTTCAAACTGCATTAGCGTCTTCAAACATGTTAGGATGCTTAAGAATCTAATTAGTTTGCAGATAGGGTAGCTCTTGTATTCTACCTCAACAACTGGCGTGAGGCCCTTCACTCACTCTTATGAGAAAGGCATTCCACTCAGTGTGGCAATGCTATGCGGTGTGGACATGCCAGGAATATCTTACAAATAGTGTTGGGCTGGGGAAGCAGGGATTTATCCAGGCACCGAAAGTACATTTTTAAAATGCCAGATAATGTCGTTTTTCCAGCCTCTGATCTCTGAATGGACCTCACAGGGAAATTGAGGTTTCCATAGACGTGATTGTGGTGAGTCACTACCACACTCCTGCTGAAGAGAGCTCTGTAATGGTTCTCATTGCTGTTGAGTCACAAAAACGAAGAGCTGATCTTCCGTGCTTATTGTATCTGCATCTAAGATGAGGAATGGCAGGGCTTTGGGGACGATAGTCAGTCCTTACAATATTCCTATGAGGACGGGGTGGGGTAGTTTGTAGTGCCCATTATGCAGAGGAAGGCGTGGAGTGCATTTTATTTCTGCTAAATTACTTCCCCCGCCTCAGAGAGGGAGGCAGCTCCGAGCCAAGAATGGAATTCAAGCCACCTTAAATGTCGAACATCAGGTGTCTATTGTGCAACTGTAGGGTTCCATCATGAAATTTTAAAGTGAAATGAATGAAACACTGGTATTTGTGGGGATGCTCTTACTCCTGTTCTGCCAAATAATACTTTATAACTCATTCCTTATCATGTTTCTGCCGCTCGATAATCATTGTCAGGATAAAAGTAGCAATATAGGTTAAAATACTTTCTCAATGATCTGGTAATGGTGAGATATACATATTAATACGAGACATTTATGATGATTTTACAAGTGTATGTAGCGCAGGGAGAAATCAGACAAAAGTAACAGCACAGTGATTTTGTGCTCGTAGCAGCCTGGCATTTTGATTCTGTGCCAGGAGGGCCTTGCAACCCAAAGGGGAGCCCACGTGTCTGTTAGAGGTTTGTTGTTACTATGAGGCTCATATAGAACAATCTGTGCATACAGCGGTGTGTTTTAAGTTGGTGATCATTTAAATTTCAGTGCATTCTAAAAGCCCTGCATTTTCACTGTCCCAGCCAGTGTGTTATAATTTTGACATGTTACATAATTTTATTGTATCTATCCCTTTCCTAACTGTTGTAAATATAGATGATTTACTACTCTTGATTTTTAACCTTTATTCTAGCTTTATTATAAGTGGTTGTTCTACTACCTTTACTGTGTGTTTGCATTTACCTGGAAGAGTTTTTTCTTCACATATTTTCTTATTTCTACTTATGTTTTCTTCTTTATTGCTTAAAGAAGTCCCTTTAACATTTCCCATAAGGCTGGTTTGCTGGTCATATGTTCCTTTAGCTTTCGCTTTCTTGGGGAAACTATCTCCCTTCAATTCTGAATGGTAACCTTGTTGAACAGAGTATTCCAGATTGTTGGTTCTCCCCTTAATCAGTTTGAATGTATGAAGTCATTCTCTTCCGGCCTCCAAAGTTTCTACTGAAATGTCAGCTGATGGTGTTCTTGGGGGTTCCCTCCTGGATGACCTTGATCTTTCCTCTTGATGTTTTTAAGATCCCCTCTTTACCTTTAATTTTTGACATTTTAATTGTAATGTGTCTTGGTGTGAACCTGTTGGAGTGCATGTTTTTTGAGACTCTCTGCGCATCCTAAACCTGGATACCTGTTTTGGGTTTTTTTTCCCAGGTTAGGGAGGTTTTCAGCTATTATTCCTTCAACTATGTTTCATGCTCCTCTTTCTTCTCCACCTGGGACCCCTTGAATGCAAACACTAGTATGCTTGATGTTGTCACACTTTATCATCTCCATCATTTAAAAAAAAAATTTAATCCTTACCTGAGGGTTTGTTTATTGATTTTCGAGAGAGCAGAGGGGAGGAGAAAGGCAGAGAGAGAAAGAGAGAGAGAAACACCCTGTATACACGTATACACCCTGACTGGGGATTGAACCCACAACCTAGGTATGTGTCCTGACCGGGAATCGAACCTGCAACCTTTTCACATACAGGATGATGCTCCAATCAATTGAGCCGCCCAGCCTGGGCAGCAAATCTTATGTTTCGTACATACAAATTTAGAGTTGCTCTATCTTCCTAGTAAACTAAAATCTTGTTATCAATCCTATCCTTTTCCCTGATAATGTTTTCTGCCTAAATTTCTATTTTGTCTGATAATAATATGTGTCTATATCAGCTTTTTCTGATTATTATTTCTTCATTATGGCACTTCCACCATTTCGCTTTCAAACTTCCTACGTCTGTATGGGCAAAGAAACCAGTTTAGGGGTAATTCCTACTGCCGTGGTGTATCGCCATCCTGACTGTGCACGTGGAGAGTGGGTGACCAGCCACTGGGTGGGGCCATGGGCCCAGTAGGGTCGTTGTGAACTGTATATGAGTGTGTTAGCCTGGATTCCTTATTACCGCACCCTGTAAGCCCCCACCCTGGTGGAGGTGGCCGGGATGAAGCTGTGGGTGTCTGTGCAGACCCTGTGTCCTGCAGTCCCCTGAATGTGGCGACATTTCCCTTTGTCCATTCTGCAGTTGACAGTAATGGCTGCAGGCCCCTTGGGGATGGACCAAAGGAATCATTTCCATACACTTGCCACAGTGTTGCAGGGTTTTTTCTCACACAGACCCAACCACCCCTTTGGTAAGTGGGTTCTGGATCTGAACTTGGCTCGATCCTGGGAGCTGAGCAAGGGATCTTAACTTTTTATTAAAGCAACTACCTTTATCCTCCTGTTCCTCTCTCCTTGCCTTTTTCTTTGGTCATAGATATTAAGCAATTCCCTTGTTCTTTGCCCCTAAGGATGTCGTGATCTACTGACTTCTCCACGTTTCCTGTGGGCCAGGCCCCCTTGCCTTGTCAGTTACTATGGACATTATGGTCCCCAGGCTTCTGACTCCCAGACTCCTGCCACCACAGACAGTTCATCCTTGCAGCTCCTTGGATGTATACTCTGTTTTTACCCTTAACTGATCTAGCATTCCTGTAGCTGGGTTATGCTGGGATGGCACCTTAATCATCATCTTAGCAGCCTAGAGAGAAGCTGGGGCGGCTCCTGAGGGGCCATTTATTGCTTTATCCGGTGTCTTTCAGCCTGGGGGAAGCACCAGCCTTGCTAGAGAAGAGTGTGCTATTTCTACACATGCTCAAGAGTATCAGCACTCTGTAGGCGTGACGCTCGGATGTCTCCATCCATCCCTTGTTTCAGGATGCCAGGTTTTCCAGCCACGGCTGGGACTTTAGCTTAGCCCGCTTGTTTCCGCCGAGCATTCAAACGTCGCTGGAGCTCTGTGGTTCTGATTGGTGGAGCTCCTTTGTGTTGCTTAGCTGTTTCTGTCATTGCACCACAGGACATAGCGGCCTCTTTCCAAGCAACCAAGGAGGCCCTCGAGCAACGTTTAACTGCTTCTTCATGCCCTGGCTTTCTCATGATCCCTCAGCAGAGGGTCAGTCCAGCTTAGCAAGAGCCAGCCAGCCCCACTGTCTGCCTGGCATTGTCCTCAGTGTGTTTTCAGCAGTCACAATCATCACACTTGCAAGGACATCACCGTCCCCCAGGACACTTTGTCAGGCTAACTCTGGTGATGTCTCTAGCAGCTCCTGGCCTCCACTGTGCCCAGGGTCTGCCTGTGCCCCACATGCCACTGAGGACAGTGGTGTGATAAGTGAATGTGCCCAGAACCCCTTCTCACTGCTTGTCTTCTCAGGTCCCTTAGGGCCCTCCTTATGTTATTTCAGGTTTCCGAGTAGCAGGTGCCAATGCTGGATTTATTGGGGAAAAAATGGGAAGGGAGCCAGAAGCAGCTGGGACAGCTGTTAGCCCTGGATGCAGGTCCATCCACTATGGAGGAGAGGGCAGGGAGAAAAAGCCTCAGGCTGCAGGGAATTTACAAGAAGGTCTTGGCAAGACTGATGAGAAGTCGTTGAGACAACGTCGCCCTTTACGGGAGCTTTGTGCCTCCCAGACTTGCACCTGTGTCATTGTCCCTGTGGCGCTCACTTGCTAGCAGGGAGCAACCCCGGGACTTTCCGAAAGTGAAGGGGTTGACTCCAGAGCAAAGCAGCTGGAGCCCTTGGCCATTTCCGTGCTCTGCAGTTGGAAATCTGGGTGTTTGCAAAGACGCCTACTCATGGCTGCCACAGAAACGATCCACTGATTTCCCTTATTTTTAATACCTTTCATTAGCAAGTATTAATGTATTTACTATCTTTGCCCTTTCTGAAATAATATAACAACGTCAAATTATTCATGTTTTCTCACCACCATTCCACAAGTAGTCAATCAATGTTTTAGGGCTGCCTTTAGTTTTTTTCTTTTTCTTTTTTAAAGATGTGACAACTGTGCTTAGGTTTCTTTGTGTTTGTTTATTTTTTGCATATTGACATTCCATTGTTCCAGCACCATTTGTTCAGAAGATTGGCCTTTCTCCATTGAGTTGCCTTTGTTCCCTTGTCAAAAATCGGTCACCTATGTTTGTGTTGGTCTACCTCAGGGACCTAGGCTGTTTCTTGGATTTCTGTGTCTGCTCTTCCCCAACCCCGTGCTGTCCTGATTGCTGTAGCTTTACGGCAAGTTTGCAACTGGGTAATGTGAGGTTTCAGCTTTGTTTTGCTTCTTCAGTGTGGTGATGCCTGTTCCAGGTCCTTTGCCTCTGCGTATAAACTTCAAAATCAGTTTGTCAATATTCACAAAATAAGAGTTAGGAATTTGACTGGGATTACAAGGCTCAGATCAAGTTGGGAAGAATTGGCGTCTTTACGATATTGACTATTCCTAATGTACATGAATATCTCTCCATTTATTTACATCTTCTTTGACTTTTGTATCAGACTTTTGTTGGTTTTCTCACAAAGGTCATATATAATACCTAAGTATTTCATGATTTTGTGCTACAGTGATGCATATATGTATGTGTATATAATTTAATTTCAGACTTTAGTTGTTCAGTGCTGCTGTGTAGAACTGCAATTGTTTTGTATATTGACCTGTGTATTTCACCATGCTTTACTTGTTTATTAGTTCCAGGAGATATTTTGTAGATTCTTTGGCATTTTCTACATACACATATTCATCTGCAAATAAAGACAGGTTTGTATCTTCCTCTCCCATCTGTATACCTTTTATTTCCTGTTCTTGTCTTATTGCATTGGCTAAGACTCAGTACGATATTAAAAGGGGGTGGTGGAGAGGATTCCCTTCTTCGTCCATCCTAGGAGGACTGCACTCAGTCTGACATCATTTAAGTATCATGTTCGCTGTAGGTGCTTTCATAGATGGACCTTATTAAGTCAAGCCAGTTTTCTATTCCTAGTTTGCTTAGAGCTTTCGTCATGGTGTTAGATTTTGTCAAATGCTTTTTTTCCACATCAATTGATAACATCATATTACTTTTTTATTTAGCTTGTTTGTATGGTAGATTAAATTGTTTTATTTGAATATTAAACACATTTTGCATAACTAGAATAAACCACACTTGGTTGCTTTTTTTATTCATGTTGAATTCTATTTGGTAATATTTGGTTGGGAATTTTTGCATCTATGTTCAAGAGGCATCTATTGGCCTGAATATTTTCTTTCTTGTAACATCTTTACACTGTATTCGTGTAAGCTAATGCTGGTCTCATAGAATGAGTTAGAAACTGTTTCTTCTGCTTCTATTTTCTGGAAGAGATTGTGGAGAAATGTTCCCATTTCTCCTACAAAAGTTGAGTAAAATTTATGAGGGTAACCACCTAGGCCTGTTGGTTTCTTTTTTGGAAGGTTAATAATTATTGACTTAATTTCTTTAATAGATGTAGATGTCTTAGTTTATCTAATTCTCCTGTGACAGTTTTGGTAGTTTGTGTCTTTCAAAGAATTTAACTATTTTATCTAGATTATCACATCTGTGGGCATAGAATTATTTGTAATATATCTGTAAATGTCCATGGTATTAATAGTGATAATGCTGCTTTTATTTTTTATATTACTAATGTGTGTGTCCTGTTTCTCTCTCTCCCTCTCGTGCATGTATGACCACAGCTTCCACTTCTAAGATCTTAGTTATGTCTGTTTTTTTCTTCTCCCCTCTCTGTGTGTCTCTGTCCTAATCTGGTCTCATAAGGACATTAGTTATATTGGATTAGAGCCTATCCATATAGCCTCATTTTACCTCAGTCCCTCCCTCCCTCCCTCCCTTCCTTCCTCCCTTCCCACCTTCCTCCCTTCCTTCCTTCCTTCCTCTCTCCCTTTCTCCTTCCCTTCTTCCTTTCCTCCCTTCCTTCCTCCCTTCCTCCCTTCCTTCCATGTGAGCATACATTATTTTTTCATTTCTTTTTTTCCTATAGTTACCTTGGCTAGAAATTAATCAAAACTTTCTCAATCTCTAAAATAAAAAACACTTTTTGGTTTTGCTAATTTTCTCTAGTTTTTTTTTTTGTTTCCAGTTGCATTTATTTCTGCCCTAATTTGTATTATTTATTTTCTTCTGTTTGCTTTAGACTTAAGTTGAACTTTTTACATTAGTTCTCTAAGATGAACCTTGTGTTATTGATCTGAAAGAACTTTCTTTTTTTTCTAATATGAACACTGTATGCTATACATTTTCATCTAATTTCTGCCTTATCTGTATCCTTCAATGTTGATATATCACATTTGCAGCTCAAAAATTTTCTAATTTCCCTTGAGAGGTTCTCTTTAATCTATGAATTCTTTTAAAATGATTTGGACATTTTCCTGTTAATCTTTCTGTTATTGATTTCTAATTCAATTCCATTGTGGTCAGAGAGCGTGCTTTGCCTGATTTCATTTCCTTTCTCTCTTTCCCTGACCCCCACGTAATTGTGACATAGCGCAGGGCTTCTATATAAATTAAAACCGATGTCAGTGTGTCTGTCTCAGAGGGGACCGCAGGCGGGCCCCAGCGCGGGCTAACCACCCTTGCTGTTTCCCCCTCCTCGTCTGTGCGGTCTGCCTCACTTCACTGAAGAGCGCTGGCAGGCGCTCCTGCCAGAAGAATCCCTTCACCGCCGTGGTGTCGTGGTGTTGATGGGAAGTCCTTAGCTTCGATAACGTGCCGTGCTTGTGTAAGATGCTGGTGTTCCGAGAGGCTGGGTGAAAGCTGTATGGGAATTCTGTGTCTTATCTCTTCAACGTCTCCCTAAATCTAAAATGAATAGAAAGTGAAGCTCCGGAGTAGATAAACCAAAGATTCCATAGTTGGAACTTTTATGAAGGGTAAATCAAAATAACGTATTTCATTCCATTTATATCAGCTTGACCTAAAGGAATTAAAAAAACAACAACAATAACTCTGTTAATGATTTCTTATTTTCAAGTTCAGATAAGCAGCACAGTAATGGTTCCATTCTTTTTAAGGGCATAGGATGAAAATTACTACAGGTTATAGGTTTAGGTCAGGGATCCCTGACCTAAAAATAGTGGGAAAATAGTAGAAGGGTGGTCTGTGAAGCCAGTTTTCAAAATGAGTGAGGACACAGAAGCATTGAATAATAAACCAGCTCTCCATAAATAATGGCATCTTTCAGTGAGTCTGAATAGCTGAGAGGAATATTTTGAATGAAGCAATCTGTATATGCTTTTGTATCTGGAGAATAAGCCAATAATAAGAGATTTTAGATGCTGGAAGCAAGAGATGATGGATTTGATACTTTCCTAGAGAAAGTAGTTGTGGCTAGGATAATCCTGCTTAGGTAAATAGCTTAGTACCGATTTACAGGTGATGAATGGTTTTCCCCCCTTGGACATGAAGGTGAAATGATGAGGTTATATAGAGAGAATAAGTGTTAGAGTGGTGAAAAATTAAGGAAATTGGTAAAGTGAGATTTTGTCGTCTGGATCCTAATTTTAGGGATTGGCACAAGTCTCAATTTAGAGTGTTTCTTCAGGGCCACATCATGCCTGAAAATGTGTCATTCGGATTTTTAAGCTTTTCTGTTTTATATGAGCTAATGGTTGTTCTTATGCTGAATTACCTGCCCCCCCCGTCCCCTCCCCCCGCCTTAGAACAGTTGACTGTTTTGAGATCACAAGTACCCTGGAAGTGGAAACACATTTCTTCATTTTAAGAAAAGAAATGCCAGTTTGTGCTCTTCCCAATCTGAATTCCTGTGTTTTTCTGTTGTTCGGAGCAAAATGGTTGGCCTAACTGTTATTCTTTGTACTTTTTAGAAGATGTGGAAGACCCCCTCAAAGTCCTTTTAGTAATGAGCGAGAGGAGTTACTCTTCCTTGCTGGAGTAATAAAATGTGTTATACTTCATGTAAGTTTCTCCAGGGGTGTAGGAAGAAAGTGGAAATGAAGATGATGATTTAAGATACCAAAAACTTCAGTTATTTGTAGAAGGCTTTCACTGAAAATAGATCTTCCTCTTGAGACTTCAGTTTGTTCTGAAGAATAATATTACAAAACCCAACATTGCACAATAAAAATGGCAAACACAAGGGAAGATTTATGATGATGACCCTTGGCAGTTCATTGCAGCCTCTCTGCTCTCTGGGCCTCACATTCAATACTGCGATGCTTTATGTCCCCGGTGCTGATTATATGAGCTAAATGAACTCACACATAAGTAATTCTTGGTGTGTCTAAACTCTCATTTGGTACCTGCTTCTTTTCCCTAAACTCTAGTAGGATGATGATCCTGAGGGAAGAAAGGAGGGACAATCACAGAGGAAACAGGACAGAAGTCCCCCCAGCCTACTTAGAACAGCTGAAAGGCCCGTTGGGTTGTCGAGTGTGTCTAAGAAAGTACCTTCTCAGACCCTTCGCTTCCTCCCACCAAATATGGCAATATCTCAGAATAGCCGGAAACGCCCTTGGCAGTTGAGCCAGGGAGGGACGTCTTTGGTCCCAAGCCTCGTTGGTATTAGCATTAGAGAGAAATTAGCAATTGGCCTGAGCCTGTCTGCACAGAGCTTGGAGATGCACCAGAACATCAGAACAACTCAGATCTGAACTGTGGTATTAGCTGCCCTGATAACTACAGCTATAGTTGTGGTGGGAGGACGGGGAAGCGGAATTAAATGGATTTCCTTCTTTCAGCAGACCTCTTGGCTTAGCTGGTGCCGGTGATATGTGTGTTCAATAGGTGCCAGAAAGCTGCCTATGTGTGTGTGTCTGTCCCTGTGCACGAAGTACAGGTCCTGGGACATAAAACAGTCATGTGAAGTCGGGTCGAGAATAAAGGATGTATCTGTTGTCACCGTTCACCTCTTATGTGATACCAGGGGAAAAAGATATGTTTTTTTTCTTTGTACATAAATGAAGTGAGAGGAATTCTCTTGGCTGGAGTTACTGTAAACTTTCTTTTGAGCCAAGGGAGATAAGTAAGGAGGAGAGGGCGAGGGTGGTTAACCCGCTGTGGGGCTGGCCTGCTGTCCCCAAGGGGACTGACATGCTGACATCAGTTGTGTCATCTCGTAATACATGGGGGGATGGGGAAAAGAGAAAGGTGTTGCTTTCCTTAATTGTTTGCTATGGAGAGTGAGCCAGGTCTTTTTACTCTCTGGGAGCACACACAGAAGACTCAGGAGGAATCTTTCATGCCACTGTCACCAGTGATAAGTGATAAGAACCATTCCTTAGTGGTCTTATTATGTGCCTGGCAACTCCATAAACCATGTTACATACCTGGTCTCACTTAAGCCCCAGGATAATCTGATTAGGTAGGAAGCATTGTCATTCTCGTTTTAGAAATGAGGTAATGAGCCCTGGCTGGTGTGGCTTAGTGGATTGAGTGCCGGCCAGTGAACTCAAGGTCACGGTTTGATTCCCAGTCAGAACCCATGCCTGGGTTGCGGGCCAGGTCCCCACTTGGGGGTGTGGGAGAGACAACTGGTAGATGTATCTCTCACACATCAATGTTTTTCTCCCTCTCTTGCTCCCTCCCTTTCCATCTCTAAAAATAAATGAAGAAAATCTTTTTTACAAATTCAAAAAAAAAAGAAACGAGGTGATGAAACTTAACCAAAGTTATTTAGGCCACCATAGGTCCAGTGTGGGTGGAGCTAGAACGAAATCTTGTTGTTTCAGGTTCAAAGTCTTTGACCTTAAGACCTCAAACCTCAGGCTACGGAGAAGCTAAGTAAGAGAAGATTTCTCTTACTACAGTGTTCCCAGAAACTGAAATTTTTGTCCCCAGAATTGTCTAATGTAGTTATTCAGTGGAAATCATTTTTAAGCAAATATTTAGCCCACAATTCCTGTATGCCAGACACAGTTTGGGTGCTGGGAATAAAGCAGTGAACCTAAAAGATAAAAATACCTCATAAAGGACAAATTATAGCAGAGGAAGACAAACAATAAGCAGGTAGAAAAAAATCTCTAGTATTTCTGATGGCAGGGGGCGCTGTGGAGAAAAACCAAGCAGGAATATTAGGGGAATCTAGTGTTGCAACTTTATTCTGGCTTTTCGTGGAAAAACTTGCCAAGGAAATATCTGAGCAGAGATCGGAAGAGGTGGAGGCACCCACGTGGATTCCTGGGTGAAGAATATTCCAGGTGGATGAAGAACAAGGTACAGAACCAGAATGTCACCCCCTGTAAGGCCGGAATGATAGGAGCGAGAAGCCAGTGGGTCATGATAGGGGATGATGCCTCTAATTGATGCCAGAAGTCTCTTTGACATCAGTCGGTATAAAGGAAGGTAATAATACTGATGATCCTGAAGATCAGCCCGTGTTTATATCACTCACCCCAGATTGCTTCTGTGGGTACATCCTTTTTCCTATAACCAGGATCATTTCTGGAGCGACCTGCCACACATCAGAAAGTCCTGTCTTCTGTGGTTTCAGATGTGCTTTCAGGTCGTTGGAGAGCACCAGTCTGAGCCCTGTCATGCAGAGTTCACCGTTCTTGAGGCATGTACTCGAGAGCAGAGCAGTTACTTTTATGGGGATGCGGTTCTGAGCACAGCGGTCAGTGTCTGGCAGCCTGCAAACTGAGACATAGTAGCATAGTGAATTGCTTTGAATAGCAATTGTATTGTTTAATTACAGTGATTGGGGTGACATTGGTTACTAAGATTATATAGGTTTCCATTCTGTGGGACATCAGCTGTACATTGCATTGTGTGCCCATCGCCCAAAGTCAGATCCTCTTCCGTCACTGTATGTTTGAACCCCTCTCCCCTCCCCTCGGTGACCACCATACTGTTGTCTGCGTCTGAGTGTTTTTGTTTGTTTTTCTTGTTTGTTCACTTGTTGCTTTCCATTTTATATCCCACGTATGAGTGACATTGTGTGGTTCTTAGCTTTTTCTGTCTGAGTTATTTCGCTTAAGCATAGTATTCTCAAGATTGCATTTTTCTTTATCCGTGCCTTGCCCTTTGTGATGCCTGGCATATCTGCTCGCTGATGAAGTGCATGACGGTGGCAGTGTTCTCATCTGCGACTTCGACAGAGTAGGTGCCGACAGCAGGGCTAGGCTTAAATTTATGGTTTTCTATGGTGCTCGACCAAGGCTGAATCCTGTGCATAGACGGGAAATAATGGATAGTATTAACAGGCAGTGCAGTATTTGTAAAATATCTCATTTGCGGAGAACATGCTTCTCCCTACAGATCATTACTTGTGGCAAGAAAATTCTATTTTAGGATGATTACTAGGACCTTTTTGGTTGTAATAAAAACCAAGTTCTGAGTCATTATGTGTACCGTTTCCAAAGGCTGCCTTAAAAACAGATGAGAAGTTAAAAAGAATACAATTCTCATTGTGCGATGTGTCTACTTTTCAAATAAGGAGATCAAAGCTATTTTAATGATCTGTGTAACATAATTTGTAGTCAAACACAGTCTCCAGTAAAGATCTTTCAAGCAACGTTCTAGCCTTTAGAAAATATTTCTATAATGCCATTTTAAAAGATCATTATAGCCATTACTTTTTTGTACAAACCTTGTATGTGTGTATACTTGTAATTTAACACATTCTTTATTATGAAAATTTTAAACATGTGCAAAGGTAAAAAGAATATGCAGTGTGACCTTTGCAGATCACAATCTGGGTTATAGTATTGCTCATTTTTATTGAACTAGTATTGAAACTAGGCTTTTCAGTGGACAGAACTAGAATAAAAGAATACATTATTCTTTATACTGACACTTCCCATTCAGATGTAGGACAGAGTTAATGGTAAGATTTGACCTTCTATAGTTTTTTCCATGTTGAGAATCCTCATTTGCTAATGCATGCATCAGTGTCTCTTCTGCCATGTCGGTTTTGGGAATCTCATTCTGTAGTAGGACCTCAATAATTGACCATTAGAATAATATTCCTTGAATTATTTCATACTGAAAACAGTTTTCCATGTCCTTCTCGCTAGAAAGTCAGTTTGCTTGGCTATAAATACTTAGCTCATACTTTGTGTCTTCAGTATCTTAAATATGTTATTGTATTGTCTCCCCACATAGTGCATTATCTAAATGTTTGATAGTAAGACTTGTTCCTTTATAGGGACCTTTTTTTTTTGCATAATGACCAAAGTTTTTACTTATTATTTTTACATACAGTAGTTTTACTAGAATATGTTTCAGGTTTCATTATTGGAATGTACCTGCAACATGCAGTTTCAAATTCTTTTTTTTTTTTTTTTTCAGAAAAATGTTCTTCAGTTATATTATTAAATGTATTCTCTTTCATTGCTTTGGTTGGTTTTTGTAGGGACTTGTATAATACACATGGAATTTCTTGTGTCCTATGTTTGGAACTTTCTCTCAAATGTTTTTTAAAAATTTCTCTTTGATTTTCTTTCATTTTGTCTTCTATTTCTGTTAAGAAATTGTGTTGGTCTTGTTAGCTCTTCTGTTACTCAGTTTGGTCTTTATATGGGAAGTATTTTCAATTTTATGTTCTTTACTAAATTCTGTCACTTCGTTTCTGAGTTTTTTTTCTGATTTCAAATCGCATTTTGTTGCAGCCTCTTTCATTTTGTTAATTTCTTTTAGTGCATTTTAAATATCAGCCAACAGTTCCCATCCATTGCATAGACACACGTCTCTGGCACGCTCTCATTGGTCTGGAGAGCCGTGATGTTGTTCCTGTTTGTTTGCTTGTCTTTTATAATAATTTTGACTTCATCTTTCTTCCTTCTCATGTCTTTTTTGTCCCTTCTTTCTGGTTCTCTACTTATTCTCTCTTTGTTTTCCTTCTCTATTTGTTAGTGACTTTATGGGGGTGACACTGGTTAATAAAACCACGCAGGTGTCGAGTGCACAACTGTGTAGATATCAGTCTGCACACTGTGTTGTGCCCTCGCCACCCAACGGAGGCGTAACTCATGCAATAAAACGTACAATTAAGTTCTGTGAGCCCGCTGTTGCCACCTCCTGTACCGATGGTGCTACCCGTGGGTTTTTACGCTGCCTGGGGTTTGCGTCACCTGCTTGCATTTTGAGGTTTGTGGGGATGTTGAATACTGTGTTTTTGTGGCTGTTTTTCTATGAGCTTTGATTTTAGTATCTTAGTGGCTCTCTCTGTGGGTGGGGATTCGGGGAAGTCCCACACAGTCCTGCGCTGAAGCCGTGTTTTCGGAACTCCGTGGCTTCTCCTGCTGGCGTTGTGAGCAGCACGTGTGGACTGTTCAGTGTTTGTAGTGGAAAAGCGCGATGCTCATCTTTTACAGAAACGGGCTTTGGAGCGTCTAGATGAGAGGGTTCTCTGGCGTTGTCTCTTGCTGTGACGTCTGCATTTTCTTAGTGCTATAGCTGCGGCTCTTTTCACCACTGGCTCCTAGCGTCCTGGGGTTATTTCAAGGGAGCCTCACAGAAGAGCCTGTGTAGTGAGGAAAGTGTCAGGTAGGACATCTGTCCTTTTCAGTGATCTTGTTTTGCCATATGGTGGATGGTACCCGAAGGGGATAATTCGGAAAGGATGGCACCCCTCCCTACCCTCTGTCACCTAAGTGGGTACCTCTGATGTCACATAAATGACTCAGCTGAATGCTGATTAACGTAGAACTGAAAATGCCTCTGGAATTCAAAGTAGCTGGATAATTTGTAGAAATGACTGCCCTCTTATTTGCTTGGTTGTTTCTGAAAAGTGCTTATACTTTATTATGGGCATGAGGTGGCTGAACACAGTTAGGACAGCACTCTTCTGATAATTCTTTACTCTCCTGTTACCCTGCTGGGCGACACTTGGTCTTTTCCCACGGACACTTCCAAAGAAGTGGCTGTGGACTTAGGTTCTCTTCCGTGAGAATCACGCTCTTAGTCAGTTTCACACATTGACCCATTTGTCTTACAAATTCATCAAGTTTTTCACAAAGAGCACTTTCAGTGAAAACGGGCTTGCATCCTATGAAGTTAACACATGCACTGCTATTCCAGTTTGTAACTGGCAAGGTGCTCCTCATCCAGTCTTCATAACATCCTTCCGAGAGCAGGCGCATCTCCTCCTTTACAGGCAAAGACTCTAAAGCTCAAAAGTTGTTACTTCCATAAAACGACATGGGCATAAAACGAGGAAATTATTGATTAATTAGAATAATTATTACTACCTTAGGAAGCCTCTCTGCATGCCAATAACTCAAAAATATCTATAGGAAACATGATCACCTGTGTGTCTATTAATAAATCAGCCCCATTTAAATTAGTTACAACTCAGAGAAAACTTTTAGGAAAAAAATATTTATATTTTTGAGTGTGGAGTATATATATAGTATAAAGTAATATGCAATATTAAATAAATTTACCTGTGTTAAAATAGTCAACAAACACTGTGGAAATGTATTTATTTTTCCATTGAACTTCAGAACAATTGCTTATGATACTCTGGTGTATGGATGAAAAAGTTGAGTCACATTTAAATAAATTTACCTTGTGTTAAAACAGTCAACAAACACTGTGGAAATGTATTTATTTTTCCATCAAACTTCAGAACAATTGCTATGGTACCCTGGTGTACGGGTGAAAAAGCTGAGTCACAGTGGTGTTCAATGGTTTGCTCACACAGCTAGTCCAAGAGTCAGGATTCACTATCCTGTGTCTTCTTATTCTAGTCCTATATTCTTTCCTTTACACCTGCTACCTTGTGATGGGACCCTCAAAATGTTTTAAGGTGGCTGAATGAACCAGCTGTTACAATGTAGAGAACTGCCCACATTTGTAATAATCAATTTTATAAAGCATAATTGCTAGAGAAATGATGAAAAAGACCAAAAGGAGAGTCCAAAGATCTCAGACCTCAATTCAGCCATACGGGTCCTAAGTAGTCTTTGGGCATATAAGGGGAAAGACTGTGTTTCCCAGCAGTGAAGTGTGTGTATACTTTGTCAGTGTTTGTATATACGACCCAGATATGTGCTGAACTGTGTATGCTCTCTGCCATCCACTCTCCTGGCAGTCTTCCCGTCATCGACACATTCTGCGGACACATTCTAAGGTCGTTACCATGACTCGTGCCGGCCAAATTCTCACACACCATATCCGCTCCACGGTCCGACTCTTTCTCAGGATTCAAGGAGTCTACTGTGTCCTTCTCCTACGAGGCGAACTAGAAAGAAACATATGATTTCTGCAAGCCACATGTTTGATCGAATCGGCCCTGTCGCCTGTCCCCAGAATGGAAAGGCTGGTTCCCCTGGCCGCCTTGCTGCTCAGAGACAGCCACAAGGCAAAAGCAAAAATATGTAGAGCGAACCAGCCGCCCACGGTAACCCGCAGTCAGGGTGGCCGGGAGTTCTCATTCTGTGTGTGGTGCGCAGCCTCCGTTACCTGCTGAGCGAATCACCTTACACACCTCATTTTTTAAAATTAATTATTTTTATCTCACTTGAGGATTTTTTTTTCATTGCCGTTAGAGAGAGGAGATGGGGAGTGAGAGAGAGAGAGAGAGAGAGAGGAGAGAGAGAGAGAAACAGCATTGATTGGCTGCCTTTTCGTCCATGCCCCAAGATCGAACCCGCAACCTGGGTGTGTGCCCTGACCAGGAATCAAACCTGCGACCCTTCTATCCGCGGGACGATGCTCCAACCAACTGAGCTGCCTGACCCGGGCTACACATCATATTTTTCAGGCCCATCTCAGTGAGATACTTTTTCATGGCAGGGATCTGAAGTCGGCTACATGACAAGCTGAATACATGCATGGGTAGTGTCCCCGTGTGTACATATGTCTGCACTACAAACAAACAGCACCATATGGTGAAATCAAATTGCCTTAAGCATTTTTACTGCAGATTAAGTCAGACTTGAGTTTTCTGTGGCAGAAATAGTGCTGGCCTTAGGGCCAAGAGGGGAAAAATGGAGAAGGAGACCAGGGTTATCGGAGTGCCACTTCTTTTTGCAGCGACTCTGGCCACATGCAGCGCAGCTGCCATGACACTGTCAGCTTTACCGGCCCAGGCCCTTTCCAAGGCATGGTGCATGGGGGTGGAAGACTTTTGTTAAGTCGTAAACCTACCCTTTACCCCTGGTATGTTCTTTATCAAATACCCCTTTGAAACTCTTCTGAGCTTAATGCAGCTGTAATACGAAGTAGCCTCTGAGTGGCCTCTTCTGGACACCATGGGTCTGCTGTCACAGGCGGCGGCCACACCGTGGCCACTCACTGTCAGGAGACTTCGTTGGCATCTCCTGGGACTTTTGCTTTGTCCTCTAGCAACATAGGAAGCCAAATGGCATATAAATAACAAAATATAGGATACATATATTAGCTCGGGGGAAGTGGCCGATATTTTATTTGTTCAGAGTGGAGAAAGAAAGTATAGACCTCCCACTCCCAGTATGTCTCCACTTGACCACCAGTTCATTTCTGAACCATGTTGGACACACAGTGATTGCCAATAGAATTGGACCAGGGAGCGTTCTCAGTACGTGGAGGGTTTTGTCAGTTGCCACTACCTGTATCCAAAACCCTAACATGAAACCATCAGAGAACTACCGTTGGTGCCTGAAGAGTTTGTGTCCTCTTGGTAATAATAACCGTGCATGAATGAAATCAGCATTTGGATGGGGAAGGAATGTCCCATATTGGAAAGCAATCATCGTTTTTATACTCTGTGTGTATTTTGACAGCTTTCTGGAGACCACAGCCTATTTCTTCATGAAACCAAAAATTGGAGAGAAGGAGGTGTCCCCGAATGTTTTTTTCAGTATCTGGCATGAATTCAGCTCGGACTTTAAAGACTTTTGGAAGAAAGAGAACAAGCTCATTCTGCAAGAGAGGTAGGCTTTTTGCATTTGTACGATGGCATTTTGAAATGGGTGTTTTATTAGGTGTGATACCACAAGGGCTGCCAACTTTTATAGCCTGAACGAACAATTAGCTGGGCCCTGACCTGGGGTACCGGGTCTAAGAGGGTGCTGAGACTTGGCAGAACTCGGAGTTTGGGTAAGAGCATCGGCACAGAGGCTGTGGTGCTACCAAGAACGGCGGGGTGATGGTTTGCCAGGACAACCGTCTGGTAAAACAACTTTTCTGATGAGGAAACAAGACAAAAGCAGACCGTGTAACGGGAGTGGAGCAACCCTGGGGAGGTGATAAACCCACTCGCCTCCAGAGACCCACGGCGAAGAATAGAAAGGTAAGAAGAATCAGTTTGGTTTGGTTTTTGCTCAATTCGTGGGATAGTGTCAAAATTTCACTGTTTGTGTAAGAGTTTCTTCCAGATGTTACCGATAAACAGATGAACAATATATTTTTTTTAAAAGAGCTTTCAAGATTCTTGTCGAATTATATCACAGTTCCTAAAGCAATATCTTTTCAGGAACGAAGGGAAATGTCTCCTCTTAAGCATTGAGCTAGAGTCCCTGTCGCTGCGATTATGCAATTCCATAGAAGCATATTACATGTTTATTGGGGAAGGAAGCCCCCCCCCCCCCCGCTCCCAGGACAGCATTCCCAAATGGCTGGTTCTCGTAGGAGAATGAGAAGGAAACATAATCTACACTGTAAACCAAACACTGATATTGAAACCACTTAGTCTACTTTCCAGCATCCTCGCGTTGGCAATGACTTTGCCTTAGATCTTTAGAAAACATACATCCTAAGGGACTTTGCTCACCCTGCCACTGCATTCCACAGTTTTCTGCTGCTTATCTTCATTTTGGTCTTGCTTGCATGCAAAACCGGGATCATCCACTCCGTTTGCATTTGCCAGCCGATGCTGGTGTGTCCTTAAACCAGGTGGAATTAATTGCTAAGCTCTGTGGACCACGCACGCTCGGCCTGACTTGTGCTAACTGATGGAATTACTCAGATCCCACAACTTTATCATAGAAGAGGCTTTGCCTCCGTGGGTGTAGTTAGAAAAACAGAGCAGTTTGAAAAGGAGGAAAACATTGGAAGCATCCTCCCTAGAGATTATGAGCTTATTCTACTTGAAAATGCATCGTAGAGGTGAACGTGAAAGATCATCTCAGTTAAAAGTCAACCAAGGCAGGTAAGATAGAACAGAGAATTGCTTAAAAATAAGCACACTTGAATTGTTCATTTCCTTCAGACCTAGCTGTATGTTATCAGTTTTTTACCAAGCAAGGCTTACTCAGTTTAGAAAATTATAAGAAGGAAGCTTTTTTTTCTCGGCACATCCCATACGACTTTCATTCATGAACCTCACTGGATTCCCACCAGCCTCTCTTCCTCTCTAGCCTAAACTTGTCCTCCCATAAAAGGGCCTGAAAAGCAGTCACACGAAGGTACAAAACGGAAAGATTTGTATTTTCCCCTTACGCAGTCACAATATTTGGGATTAGAGTCTAACTGAGGGTGGAAGTGGTGAGAAATTAGGCATCAAGGGGAGGCAGATGAAGCTGTCGTTTGGGAGTGGCTGCTCTGATCAGGAGAGTGAATGCGCAGAAGGCTGGCATCCTACAGGAGAGACGCAAGGGGTCCTGGGACGGGAACACAGGTTGACACTCTAATCTCTTTTACTGCACATGCCAGCACATAGCAGCTGAGATGCCACCTTGCAGGCAATGTGGAAATTGACTAGTTCAGAGGCAGAGGCCCCGTGAGGCAGTTGTATTTGTGCGTAACACGAGCGATAACAATCTCACATTGATATTTTGTGCATTCGACATGACCAGAACTTGCTTTTCTTCACTCTCTAAGTATCTCATAACATCAAACAAACACCTCCCCCTTCTTTTGTACTTTACCCTGTGCTGTCATGTCCGAGAAATAAAATATACTGCGGGCCTTTTGAGTCACGCTTGCTGGCTTGCCTTGCATTCTGGCAGAGCCGTGCGCTGGCAGATTCCAAGCGCTCTCCACTGCAGACTTCTCGTTCTTCTAAATCAGTTCGTTTCAATAAAGGGCTAAGGAGGAACACGCGGAAGGTGAGAGTGCGCTCCTTTGCCCTTTGACGTCCGAAATATATCATGTCTCTGGGCAAATAGGCCGCTTGGAAAAGCAAGACCGCCGGTCGGAATTGTTTGTAGAAAACCACGGTCCCTTTCCTTCACGCAGGGCCAGCTGTACAGTTTCCAGGGAACGGCGCGAAGTGGAAATGCCGGGCCCCTTGGTAAAAAATTGTTAACAATTTCAACATGGCAAATCATTCAACCACGTGTAAAGCCCCTCTGAGAGTGGGGCCCTGTGTGATTGCACATGGAGTGAGCTTGCCTTAGTGCACGCCTTACATCAGACAGGAATGCATGAAGTGGCCTGGGACAGTGGTGGGGAGCATGGGTGTGGCCCGTTAAGGGTGTGGTCAGTGAGGAGGGTTAACCCTCTGGGATAGTCACTGTTTGTGTGAGTAGAACCAGAAGTAGAAATATAAGGATCCGGCACAAATATCACTGCTTTTTTGTTACAAAATCATAAGCATGCCATTCTGTAACCTAACAACATCACACTCAAGCACACCATATGACATTTCAGGTGAAGTGTTCAAACTGAAATTGTAAATGATTACATCCATGCCATTACCCTATCAGCCACGCTCAGGCAGGCCTTACTTCTGCCGGACCCTGCAGACACTGAAAATAGCATGGTGTTTCCCAGTGCGCTTGTCCCCTCCTCCATGTCCCTGCAGTACTTACTCTCTGCACACTGTGTTACTGGTTATTCCTGTATTGCCTAGTGACATGTCTTTTTTTATGTGATACTATAACTTAATATGTGGCATTTGCCTTGATCTTTATTTCCCAATGTCTTCACTTCTGGTACAGTTGTTACAGCGCTAAGCCACGGTGCCTCTCCCTTCTTAGTGTCTCCGTAAACATTTGCTGATTGGACTTGTTGCATCATTGTATTTAACAGATGTGGAAATTAGAACTCAGATTAGTAAAGTCATGAAGGTGAGATTTTGGGTTTTTTTGGCATAGCAAGTTTATTATTGAATTACTGTTGTACTAAATGATCATCCAATTATTATTAAATAATAAAATTATGATTATTTACTTGGAACCTGCCTGAGCACAGGCTCTGGCTGCAGGCTGTAAGGTTAGTCAGCTGCGTGTCTGCGCTTCTCCCTCACTGTCTGTCTTTTTGGATGTCCTCACTCCTCCTCCTCCTCCTTTCTCCCCTCTGCTCTTCCTCTCTCTCCTCCTCTCTCCCCCCTCCCTACTGTCCTCTGTAGTGTAGCTTAATTTCCAAGCCAGGCTGTTCCTTTTAAGGGTGGACCCTTGGCCATCGGTCACAGCCCTGGCTTCCACTCTCACAACCCAGAAGGAGAGAACACGCTTCACCATCTAGAAAATGCCAGGAAGTCACTTCAGATGAGTTGGCCCATCTGCGGATCCATGGCGACCTAAGGCACCATGATTAGCTGAGCAGCTGATAGTCCCGATTCTGCGCCAGAGGGGACAGTCATCCTGATTGACAGCTCCCTTCCCGGCAGAATCGTTGGAGTTAGGGAAAAGCACTTTTCTATAAAAAGTAAACAATAATCTACTACCCCTGACTTATTAAGCCTTTAAAAGTAACCCGATGGTTGAATGGTGTGGTTGAAATTTCCCTAATTAAGTTTTCCTTGCTCTAATTTGGAATTTTTCATTGAATAAGGTATTTAAAGTTTTAATATCGCATGCATTTTTCTTATCCCATTATTTCTAATTGGTGTCTGGTTATAAAATAGTAGTAATGTATTTTCTGGCTTTGTCCTGATGATCCATATGGTTTAGTAGATGTATTTCCGGAAATGGTGAATTTGCATACATCCATGTTGAAAAGGCAGGCTGTCTTTCTAATTGATGTGATTTGAAAAACATGAGGGTGGTTGAGTTACGTCTTCTACTTACTAGCTATAGTCATGAAAAGTCACACTTCCTACCCTGCAAAATGGAGCTAGGAATACCTGTCTTGCAGTGTTGTTGCTGGAGTAAAAGCACTGTCTACATGCTAGATGCTCACTGGCTGTTCCCCCATCATTGACATAAATGATACCCTGACCATGACTACCTGCCCCCAAGAAGACATAACATAGTGTGATCAGGCACGTTAAGTATCGTAGGAACATATTCTGGAAATACAAGGTATTGCGACTGAGTTTCTTTCTCGCTTAGGTAAAATGTCTTCATTCTGATTCTGAGGATAAACTTTTGTTGGAAAACGTTAAAGCAGGCTATCTCCCCCTCTTTTTTTTATTATACTCTATGAAGGAACTCCTGTTTTGGCGCTTTAGACAACTGACCCTTTGTTTTTTACACGAATCAGAAAAGATGTGTTTTTTTCCATATACTTGGAACGAGGCATTTTCAATTGTTAATAAGAAATCATACCAAAACAAATGCAGACTTGTTATCACTGAGCAGCACAAAACATAGGAAAAATAGTTTTTTTAAAAAGATTTTATTTATTTATTTTTAGAGAGGGAAGGGAGGGGGAGAGAGAGAGAGAGAGAGAGAGAGAGAGGGAGAGAGAGAGAGAAATATCAATGTGTGGTTGCTGGGCCTGGAACCCAGGCATGTGCCCTAACTGGGAATCGAACCTGCAACACTTTGGTTCGCAGCCCACAAACTACGCCACTGAGCTATGCCAGCCAGGGTGGAAGAATAATTTTTTAAACAAATTTCAGCTTGACTACCTCCAGAAGGCAGCAGAATAGACTAATATTTATTCTGCCAGCGTGGAAGGAAATGGATAGGCCTCATCTCTTCCTTTTAGGAAGACGTTGGCCACTAATGAGGCCCCTTGGAGCTAGGATAGCAAGAGCCATATCACTCAGAGGCAAAGAGCACAGATTGATTGAGAATACACGTGGTTTTTGATCCCATTGAAAGGATTATGGGCCCAGGAGAAGACAGTGGGAACCCAGAGCAGCTTCTCACTTTTGCTCTGTTGCAAGCTGAACTCGGTATTCAGGCAGAACCTTTGGCTATATAACTGCATAAAGTTATTTGTGATTATAGTCTCCTTCCATATGGGGTGTTTACTAGGCACAGGGGACACTCGAGTTTATTCGAGGAAGGTTGTGTCTCCTTAAACTAAGGCTCTAGCACTGATATGGTGTAATGTGCAGTGGGGGAAACTGGTGCTGGGGGATGACGGATCCCGCCCGGAGAAAGTCTGACAAGGAGCTCAGAGTTAGAAGAGGATTTTCACAAGCAGTCCTGAGAGGTAAGGGCATTCTAGACCAGAAAATCTGGCTCTGGCAACAGAGACTCAAGCCCCATCGTGTATAGTGTGGTCTACCACGATTTCATTTTTGTGTTGGCTGAAGACACTTGAATTTAATAGATCAATTGTGACATCCATAAGAGTTATGTTTAAAGTGGTGTCTAACTTAATTTGCTGGTTTGTTTTACTTTGAGACAGGTAGTCTTTGATGAACCAAGAGAAAGGATAGCTGCTCCTCTATTTAATTGCACAAACATGTGGCAATCAAGTCTGGTTTCAGCCCAGCTGAAATCTGTAATTAGAGGAAAAGAATCTGAATGCTTGGCGTCGGGAGGTTATGCATTAATTTGGAGATCACCACTTGTCACGGGAGCCTTTCTGTTTCCACAATTTGTATTCCACTGAGTTGGAAATTCAGATTTCACATGGTGTTGTCTGAGGAGGAGGAAGTAGAAGAAGTGGCCACTCTCAAAGCAACTGCAAATAAATCCGAAGAACAGAAATAAGGGAAGAAGCTTTATTATGTGACAATGTGTTTTTTGGGGCACCTAAGTGAGGGATTGCCTCGTGCCCCGTGACTTAGCTTTGTTGCATTGCATCAGGCAATTCACTTGGCCATCCACTTGCCTCTTTAATTCAGGCATCAATTTCTGGAGAAGTGACCCTGAAAAAAAATCCTTTTGCTAGTTCCAACTTCCGGTAGGGAAAGCTTCAGCAAGACGATTGGCAAACAAGATAGAATAGTGGCCACTGGAGTCTGAGAATGTGTAGGGAAAGTGACTGCATTTACTAAAGGTGTAATTAATATGAATTAAGGCATAACAGGTAATCATTTACTAGCTCATTGAACAGCTACTAATGTGCTAGTGTGACAGGCAAATTTCCTGGCCACGTGGATCTTACTCTCTACTGAGAGAAGCAGACAATAAAAAAGTAAACACAGTTTTAAATTATGAGTTGAAATTAGTACTATGACAAAAAGAAACACTGAGCCATGTTTTCAGGGGAAGAAAGCAGAAGAGGTTAATTTGCAGTGGGTGGTCAGAGGGTGGCTTTCTGAAGAGGTAACGACATTTACGTTGACACCTAAAGAATTCAGAGGAACAGGGTGGCGAGGGACCGAAGGGGTACAATGAGCCCAACAGGCAGAGACATAGGAAGTCCCAGACAACGTGGCAGAAAAGATTGCGTGCACGCAAGGAAGGTGATGGTCATGAGATGAGTTTGATGGAATAGGCAGGCCCCTGATCATTCAGGCCCTCGTAGGTCATGGTAAGAAACTGACTTTTATTGTGCATGCAGTTGAAAGTCATCAAAGGTTGTTTTTTAAGGGAATAACCTAATGTGATTCATGTAATGAAAAGATGGTTGGCCCAAGGGAGCCGTAGTGGTGTTGAGGAACGAGTTAGGAACCCACTGTGGTAGCCCCAGTGAGAGACAAGAGGCTTTGGACTGGGGCAGAGGCAGCAGAGAGGACCGGAAGTGGGTGTGTTGGGTGTATACGTTGGAGGCAGACCTACAGAAATGTGCTGTTCACTGGTCCTGGCTGGGCCAGTTCCGGAGGTCAGAAAATTCTAAGTCTCAACTCAGATCCCGAAAGCTCCTGTTAACCAGCACGTTAGATTAAGAACACAAACTTCCCCTTTCTTCGCCTAAAAAGCCAAGGTTAGGGAAAGATTGGAAACTCTGGATATCAGGAAATTCACTTTTCTACAACTTACGTTCTCCAAGAATTATATAATATCCTAAAGTTCAAATTAGGTGGAAAAGGTTCTTGCATTTATATCTCTATCTTGCCATGTTCCAAGAGATGTTCTTTAAACTCTGGAAAAATCCTTTCTCCAAAGCCTCATGTTTAAAATAAAAGAAACTCACCCTTACAGATTCTGGTTCAAGCTCCCCAGAAGAGAATCTGAACCAAGAGCCGAGAAAACAGCCAGTCCAAAGGTACTTTGACTTTGGAAAGGATTTAACCACTGTTGTACTTTCTAGTGAGTTTGCAGAGGCTTGTAGAGGCACCTGAGTAGCTATTAATGTCCCTTGAGCATTTGCAGAAAATGTTCTTTGGTACCTTAGGAAAGTTTGTAGCAAAACCATCTTGCATCAAAATAAACTCCACAGAGTGAAGATATTTAAAATTACCTCTTAAAACATAACAGTAGGTAGCTTATATGGGCTGGGAACAAACAAGTTCCTATACAAGCTGTCCCTTTGTAAGCAAAATGTTATTTTTAAGCAGTGAAGTTAGGTTTCTTTAGGATAAGATCAAATAGTGGAATGGTTATAATCAGCCAGAGGAGGAGGACCAGATCTGGCTAATTTGTATAATGTCAAATGAACAAATTCTTAGGTTTGCGTGGGCTTCCGCTGCAGCCTGGATTTTTAAGAGAGTAAAAAACGTACCGAGTCAGAGGCTCCCCACAGTTGATTTCCATCTCAGATTCTCCATGCCAACTCTAAGCCCTTGGGCGGAGGAATTCCACCAGCCGAGAATTCTTCCTCCCGCTCTGTTCGGGACTCCTCCCTCAGACAGCGCCCCTGCTGCCATCCGTGGGAGAGAAGCTTTAGAGAAACGAAAAATGTTTTTTCTGCACTTAAAAAAACTTGGGATCCCAGGTAATGGCAAACATTAGACAAAGACACGTCTGTAGTTATTGTATTTGACAAAGAACAATTAGCTCACTTGGTTTTGCCTGCTGAAGTCTTGTTAAGATTTAGAAGCCGCTGTGATAAGGCATCAAATTCATTTTTAGAAGGGATCGTTCGTGAAAGCTTGTGCTGAGCATGTATGTGCACTGGCAGCTGGGGGTATGAGGAGGGAACCAGGAAAGGAGAATGGTCCTGAGGCAGGTTAAGGATGTGCATTTCAATGTAGGATATAAAGAGAGAACAAGGTAGTGTTGGTGTGTCTTGGGGTGGGGGGTTAGAGTGTGGTCCTAAGAAAATAAGTAGAATGGCCAATAAGCACCTGAACTGATGCTCCACATCTTTAGCCACCAGGTAAATGCAAATCTAACCACAATGAGATACATTACACATTCACTAGGATGCCTGTATGTCATGCACCGCACCATGGAATGGTGGGTAATGTTCTGAGAAATGCATTGTTAGGTGATTTCGTCATTATGCCAACATCGCGAACACTACCACTTATACTTACAGATGGTGTAGCCTACAGCACATCTGTGCTACACGGTATAGCCCGTTGCTCCTAGGTTACAACCCTGCACAACATGTTAGTATACAAAACAACACGAGATTAAATCAAGCAGAGAGAAAACAATGTCATCCAGAGATGCAGTAAACAGGAGAGCATGCGGCTATTGTCCACATAGCACACACAGCATGATGTTTACTGCAAACTGCTCTTCTGTAGGTGGAGAGAGGACACTGTGAAATAGCAATAAAAGGTACAGTACAGTAAATGCATGAACCAGTGACGTAATTGTTTATCATTATCACTAAGTGCTTGGGACTGTACACATTGTATTATACCAAGGGGCCCAGCAATTCCCTTCTAGATACATACCAAAGAATCGGGAAAACACACGTCCGCACAAACACTTGTGCGCATGCGTTCACAGCGGCATTATTCATAATATCTGAAACACTGGAAACAGCTCAAATGTCCATCAAAGGATGGTGGATAAACGAAATAAGGCATATCCATACAATGGAAGAGTATTTGGTAATAAAAAGGAATATAGCTCTAATATATACTATAACATAGATGAACCTTGAAAATATTAGGCTAAGTGAAAGAAGACAGTCACAAAAGACTATATGTTGAATGATTTGATTTATATGAACGTCCAGAATTAGCAGATACACGGTGGGCAAAAGTAGGTTTATAGCTGTTCACATGGAAAAATACATAATACAAGAGTAAACTCCATGCTTCATGTACTCACCACTGTAAACCTACTTTTGCCCACCCCTATGTATAGGATCCAAAAGTAGATCCTTTGCCACCGCGTCAGTGCACATCTAACCCTTGTTAGGAGGTGGGGGGAGAGAGGTAACTACTAACGAAGCTTCTTTTGGGGAGAATGGCGTGTTCTCAAATTAGATGGTGGCACAACCCTGTGGCAATATTTTTTAAAACTGGAATCGTCCTCTTTCAATGGGCGTATTTTATAGTATGAGAACAACATCTCAATGGAGCTATTTAGAAAAAAAAAAGGAGAGTTCTCACATTAGGGTTCTGAGACCACAGAGGGCCACAGCTGGGTGTACTGACCCCATCTAGTGACCTGGTGAGACTGTCCATGGCTTCGAAGTCCTGCCCAGTTCCCTGTGCTCCTGCCTGGCACGGCCCCCGCTTGTCCCCTGTGCTCTGATAGCTTTGCTCAAGCATAGTGAATCTCTTCCCCACCAGCACGAATATTCGCTAAATCAAAACCTGAGAGAGAGATCTGCTGGCAAAAACTGTAAAAAAAAAGTAAAAGAAAGAAAAAGAAGAAGAAATTGCACTTCTTCCACAGTCAGAGAGACCCCCGTCGGTTTGGAGAGCTGGTCAATTCGAGTAGCCGGCTCTGCAGCGATGACACGAGTCAGCGCCTTCCCTGTGTGAACCCGTTTCAGGAAAGCGGAAGTCGTGTTACAAACACTATGGAACTTCATCTGTTGCAAAAAAAACATCTTTCAAACCTAATCGGATTGTCCAGGTTTTCTTAAGTTGTGTTTCTAATGGAGAAGAGATAAATGCTTAGAAGAGTGAATGTAATAATGATCAAAACAAAGGAAATGCAAGGGAAAGAAATTTGACCACGTTTGCTATGGGGTAAAGCCCCACGTTTTTCCTCTGTTGAATAAACCCCTCCATCCTCTCCCCAGAATGTCCCACCTGGCTTTGGGGTCCCCAGCCCTTCCTTGCCTTTCTGGGTGCTCGCTCGGGACCCTACTCTACAGGCTTCTGAGCTGCTACTTGGGAGTTTTCCTCTGCTGGTCATAAACTTAGTCAGACTTAGAAACTTGAAATATGGTCATGAGAGGAATTTTGAACCTATGGAAAGGAGACTTTGTTTTTTGAGGCAGACAGTAATAGAGATAAACTTTTTATGTGGTGCTTCCTAGTGTATAATAAGATTAGTTCAATGAAGATTAACCATGCTGAAGAATTACAATGTGGTCTTTGATACTGGATTCCAGTAAATGCCTGTCCATCAGTTGAATAACTATCAAGGCAACTTAGTTTCCTGGGGCGTGGGTTTTTTCGTTTATAGGGAAAACTACTGTTTACAATTTATTCCTCCTTGAAATGACCTTTAAATTATTGTCATCATCATTGTCATCATCATCATTTAAATTATGTATGCATAATATTTCTCATATGCATATTATAAAAATCGTTTGAAGTCTTAATACTCTTAGAGTGTTAGAAGCTGTGATTTTGCAAGTTTTAATAGTAAAGGCATGGCAGAGCCCCCAAAAGAAAATCACATTATACCTAATATAATTCCTAAAATGATGTAAGACTCTTTTTGCAATTCAGGCTTTCTAATTATAGCTATGACATTATTAATATGTAGATACACGAGAGGTTTGTCTGCTCACTCTTTTTGAATATTGCCTTATGTGAATCCTCTGAGCATTTTAATTTTATTTTATTGCATTGCATTTTGATTTATCATGCATTTGTTTTCTGAGTAAGAGACTGTAACAGAATACTTAGGATCCCTGATACCCTGAATATCTTTCTAAGTTTGAAAACTTTATTTACTCAACTTCATCTGTCATTTTATCTTGTTGTGCAATGTTAAACATTCTCTAAATAACCCATCAGCTTTGTCTCTATTTTGCCCCGCATGGCCCTGGCCATGCTCCACCTCCAATTGATTACAAAGTGTGCCCCTTAGACTGGCACCGAGTGTCACACTCCATATCTAGATCAAAGGCAGTGCTCCTGGCCAACTTGTCTCCACAGCTCATTGATCTCTCTCTGGAGAAAGGCTGGTATGTCTCCTTACAGATTCCTCCCTTGAATGATTTAAAACTTGATGCTGAGCTATATAAAGTCCTGTCTGGATAGCTGTGTCTTACAGAGTGAGGGTCACGCTGAAAGGCACCACCATGCCTGTGTTCGCAAAAAGGGCGTGCTGTCCTCTTCCTGCGAGAGCTACGTCCGCCATTGCCTCCTGCGTCGCACAGGATTAGCCAGCCCTGGCCACGTGAAAACCAAGGCTCAGAGGAGAAGGAAGGGTCCTTGTGCTAGCCTGCCCTCAGAAAGTAGGCTTGCCTTATCCTTTAGAGAATTAGGCAGGTCCAAGCTTTCTGGCTTTTAAAAAGGAAGTCCCTAGTCGTTTTCAGAAAGCACTAGTGTTGATGAGGGCAGAATTTTGGCAGTGTCGGTGGGGACTGTGATTGTTCGACTTTGAGCAGAATGAACCAAGGTCATGAAGTCACCACCATCATTTGATGGGCTTCATCAGCTTCTTCTGGCCCTGGAGTGGGTCTGGACATGATCTGGGGGATGAGGTGATTGAAAACTGGGAGAGGAAGGAAGCATTCGGCATTAGAGAGGTCTGCCAGTATGCTCACTGAGAGGGCCCCGACCCCCCGGTTCCATCAACCCAAAGACGACCCTCGTCTCCACCACATTGGGGCTCTGGGGCAGTAGAAGAAGAAAGGACACGTGATTTCATATTTCACCCTAAGCTTGTGTAGAGCCCAATAGGGAGACATGAGACAAGGGTCACGTTGTTGTTTTTTAATAAATAAAATAACCTATAGTCATATTAATGAATTAGCCTTTCATATTTAAGCCCTGTTAAAATTTCACTGTTGTTTTATGATAGGAGCATCTAAGGTGGTCTGCATGTACCATCACTTTGAAAAAGGATAAAACTTAAAGTTAGGTTAAATTATATAGACATTTGCTGTTTCTCAAAAGAATGTATTGATACTTATGCCATGTAGGCAGTGTGATAATGTGGTTTGTAATGAGAAAATAGACATTTGGTCTTCGATCTCACTCCCGTCACAGAGCTCCTAAAACCCTTCCTCAGTGAAAGAGCAGCAAAGGTGTCTTTGCTTATCTTAATGAGGGGACTGCAAAAAGCCTCTAGGCCACCTTACGTGGGACAGTGGGACCAACACTGTGATGAGGAGATGGGAACTTTTGGTCCCACTGTCCCGATCCCTGAGGAGGAGAGGGGTTCTGGGCCAAACCCCAGTGCCTGAAGATTTAATCGGCCTTGGCCATGTAGGGAAGCCTCCATAAAAAATAAAAATAAAAACAAAAAAAAGGGGTTCAAGGAACTTCCAGACTGTGGACACATGGAGATTCAGGGAGAGTGGTGCACTCAGAGGGCATGGGAGCCCCCCGCTCCCCTTCCCACTGACCTGGCCCTGTGCATCTCTTCCGGCTGTCTGTCCCTGGGTTATGTCCCCTTATAATAAACCAGTGACCCAGTAAGTAAGCTGCTGGAGTCCTGTGAGCCATTCTACCAAAGTAATCAAACTTGAGGAGGGTGTCATTGGAACCTCCTGTCTCTCGCCAGCTGGTCAGGTGACAAGCGAGGTGACAACCTGGGCTCGCAGCTGGAGTCTTAAGTGAGCCGGGGCATCGTGTGGGACAGAGCCCCGAGCCTGGGGGGTCTGATGCCGTGATGCCGTCTCCCACCAGCTGATGCCAGAATCAGGTTAATTGGTTGCTGGTGTGGGGAAAACACACATGGGAATTGGTGTCAGAATCAGAGACATTCATTTGGAATTTAAAATCGCCAGAAGTAGAAGTTTGCATGGGAGAATTGCCAGTCCTCTAAGCTTTAATTTGTCACAAAAGTGTATGGAGAGCCATCTCTAAGGTTTGTTGGATGAGGAAAAGGGGAGAAAGTAGAAGCGCTAACTCTCATCTTTAAAATATTCTAATTATGATTATAAATTTATATAATCCATAGTTTACAAAAATAAAGCACATCAGAAATAAAAGCATATTTAAAGTAGTTCTGAATTTTACGAGATGGAATTATTTTTTAAAAATTAACCTCTTTGATTCAAATTCCTACGGCCTAGGGGTGAACATTTTTGGAAAGTTTGATAAAATTCCACTTGGCCACTTTAAAGTGTTCCAAGTTTGTGGGGGAGGTAAATAAGATGAGAAATAGTTGGAAAAAGTGTATTTCATCAGTTAAGAGAATTTAAGATGCTCGCAGATAACTCAAGTAACTTCCACTATAAAAGTCAGTCTAGACGTGGGAATTCGTGTATTCTTAAACTCATGTTTTGTTTTTGAGAACAGAGGCACTCTTAATTCTGCACGGAGCTTGTCCATGGGTTTATTTCCTACAGCTTCTGACTTTCCTAAGTTTTTATTTTACGAAGGCAAGATGAAAGAACTAGGAAATAGAGTGCTGCAGCGAGAACTTGAGGCTAGATTGTTTTGATGGCAAATTAGAGAAGGTGCGACTGCATTTTTTTAATGTCATGAATGGATGGATGGATGGATGGGTGGGTGGGAGGGTGGATGGATGGACGGATGAAGAGTTATTCCAATCACACATAACCATTCAGAAAAAAATGCAAACACAAGTATAAGTGAGCATGACATTATTCAGAGGAAAGCTAATTATTTTTTTTTAAAGATTTTATTTATTTATTTTTAGAGAGGGAAGGGAGGGAGAGAGAGAGAGAGAGAGAGAAACATCAATGTGCGGTTGCTGGGGGTTATGGCCTGCAACCCAGGCATGTACCCTGGCTGGGAATCGAACCTGGGACACCTTGGTTCCCAGCCCGCGCTCCATCCACTGAGCTACGCCAGCCAGGGCGGAAAGCTAATTATTAATAAAGAAAGAGAAAAGGATCCACAACCACTTGCCCACGGATGACCTACCTCCATGTCCCAAACCTTCAGAAAGAACCGAGGACCAGGCACAGCCGCTCACCTTTGCGGAGGTGAGGACGTGATCACCAGAAAGCTGGTGGGTCACAGTGAAAAGGAGCAAAAACATCCTGACTTTCATAAAGTATAAATTGTACTATTCATGAGTAGTTATGCAAAACCAGTTTTCTAATCATGCTGATCAAAGAAAATCTAGCAATGGCTCACTTCCAAATTCCCAATTGTTCGTGGCCATTTTCTATTTTCTGCCTGAGGATTTCATGACTTCTGTAGTCCGAGAGTTGAATGGACTTCACAAACTTGGGGGAAAATGATTACAGTAGATGCAGTTTTATTTATATTTTTATAGTCCAGAGCCATAACCACGCGTCTACAGTTCGGTGATGCAAAAGCCTTTGAACCCAAAAGTGGTTCAGAGGTGTGTGGCAGCCTGAGCCCACTCGGGGCTGTCTGTGGTCTCTCCCTTCCCACTCAGTGTGACCGTCGTACGTTTACAACAGAAATTGTAACATGCTTGATTACTGCACGCTGTGTCTGACCCTACCGTAGTGCTAGATACCATTTTCTGTGTGCAGTGAGAACAGTTCTGATTTCCGAAATCCATTGGGCCCCCAGGGTTTTGGGTGAAGGGTTAGAGAATGAATGGATATCTGGCTGAGGGAACCCTATACTCACTGGCCCGAATTCTACCGTCCCTAGATCCACACAAATAAATCCGGTTCTTGTCTGGGTGTTCGGGTGTTTGAGGTTATCTGTGAAAATGCTATTGGGTTTTCCATTGCCAAGTCTTTTATTGTTCTAGAATCCCTTTGGAGTTCCTTGATTCCTTCAGCTTCCCACTCAGCCTGGACCGCACCCCTCGGAATTTCAGCTACGCCTTCCTTAAAACCACGTCAACACAGCAGATCACACTTTCCGTCCCTCCCAGTATCAGCAAGGCCATACCCTTCACCTTTGTTGCTCTGGGAGAAACTTTCCAAGCTGGGCTATTTAAAAAACCAGCTTTCATCCCTGGCTGACATAGCTCAGTGGATTGAGTGCAGGCTGAGAACCAGTGTTGCAGGTTTGATTCCCAATCAGGGCACATGCCTGGGTTGCAGGCCATGGCCCCCAGCAACCGCACATTCATGTTTCTCTCTCTCTCTCTCTCTATCTCCCTCCCTTCCCTCTCTAAAAATAACTAAACAAAATCTTTAAAAAACAAACAAACAAACAAAAAAAACCCCAGCTTTCTCCCACCTAAGGTAGACTGTCTAAGAAACGGCTGCTCTGAGAAAAATCCCGGGACATGTGAGAGGAATGGAAAATCAAGAATGCTTTCGTGCAACTTTTCCTTTTTATTTATAATCATTCCTCAGAGTGCCTTCTTCCACCCTCTTTCAACCCCGAACACCACCTCTGCATCCTTTGATGTGAATTTATCAAAGTATACACATGCTTTGCTGAGGCCACTCAGCAAGTATTAAGTAGCTACTATATAGCAAGAATCTCATTGACAAAACCCAATCCTTGCTTCTGCAGCTTACATTACAGTAAGGAGAAACTGATTAACAATAACCATCCACTGGGTGCTGGTGTGGGGCCCGACATAAAGATAAAGTGGGACCAAGGGAAGAGAGTTGTAGGAGGTGACGGTGTCGTCTATAAGCTCGCCAGGAAGCGTCTCTCGGAGAAGTGAGGTACAGCAGGGACCTAACGGAAGTCGGGGAATAAACCAACGGATGTGTAAAGGTGGAATGTTCCAGACAGGGGGCGGCGAGTGCAGAGCCTGAGGAAGGAGTGTTCAGCGGGGAGGTCCGAGTGGTTGGACCAGAGCGAGCCAGAGGAGAGAGGAAGAGGATAGTGCAGAGCGGGGGATGCTGGGGCCAGATGGGGTAGCCCGGCGGACCAGGTGGGGAAAGGGCTTCAGAGAGGCGGGCACAGAGGAAGAACCATGGGAAATGCTGCCCTGCCTGTGTGAAGGGGATGAGAGCTGAGAGCTGACCTTGGCATCAGGGGGCCTGGAGGACCCAGTGACATCCACCAGAGCAGTCTCTAGCCAATGCTCAGGGACAAACGCTGGATGGGGGAGGAGCAGAGAACGTGGGCACGGTGCCTATAGGCATGTCTTCTGAGGAGCTGGCACTTCTCAGGGGTCACAGGGCAAAGGCCTGGCTGGAGGGGAAAGCAGGCTAAGGAATTTTCCTGTTTCGGTGCTGGGATAAACAACATGTTTTCGTGCCATTAGGAATAACCCGGCAGAGGAAAAATTGTGACCCCTGTTCTCCCTTAATTGTGTGTTTGTCCTTGATCCCATTTCTGCCTCGTATCTCCCGCATCTCCCTCCTTAATTAAGCCGTTCTTCCTCTTACATAATTCTAAGCCCTTGTGCTCTAAATAGCTCTGTTTTACTCTTTTATGAGTTTTACAGGGAGGAAATATGATCAACTCTGTATAAACTAATTCCTACGTCTAAAAGCCCTTGAACTCCCCACCAAAAATATCTTTCTGAAAACATAGGATCTCAGCTATTCATCCATACTGTCTTTGCCGGAGAGGCGTCAAAATATAAACCGTAGTGTAAGTAACCAACGATGCTTAATTTGATATCTCACTAGCTATAATCAAAAACTTTTCTGACCCATATGTAAAATAAGAATTGCTGAGATTCAGAAAATATCTTAATGCAGGTGGAAATAGTAAATAGTAATAGTAAACAGTAAAATGTAGTGAAGGTAAATAAAAAAAGGACATTGGCATGAAAAATGTCCATTGTAGTAACCAGCACTATTTTCCTGTAATAATATATGAACTTTGCCGTCAAATGTGATTTTATAATGGTTTTGGCCATCGTGTATGAGAAGATCATCTGTACTGTCATAAGTCTGTGGAACCGAGGAGTGTCATTTCACCACTGTATTGAGAACAGCTAAAAATCCCCAGTGTGCACAGGAAGAACATAGCCGTTCTTACAGGGCTTTTTAAAAAAGGCAATTCAGCTGAGCTACTTCTGTAAATTCCACCTAAATCCGCATCTAATATTGAATAAAAACTGTCACTGCTACGTGATCTAGGAGAAAAACAAACATTTGTGCCCCCCCCATCAGAGATTTAAATTAGCAGTGAAAAAATATGTTGATCAGGAGCTTAAAATTTCTAACATGTATATGAGCATAAATATTCCTATTAAAGTGACTATTAAAGGCCTATCAACTAAGCAATTTTAAAAGTTCTAACCAGCACATTCTAGATTTTTCATCGTTTTCCTGCTACCACGTGAAATTCCTGTGGGAGATTATGAAAGAAGATTACTCTTGGTTTGACAGAATATAATTCAGGCTCTTTATTTACACAATGGAATGTGAACTCGGCTGTTTACTCATCCGGTCCGTGAAGCAGATTTTTTCCCCTCCCTCACCAGCTCGGAATCGCCAGTATTTCCAGCACTGGCCACCTACTCACTGCTGTTCTGTTGCGACCATTGTGATCTGAGATAATCGAGGGGATATGCCGACTGCCCTCGAGGTTTCAGAGTTGCACCCCTCTCTCCGATTAGACACTAAAAAGCCAATAGCACATCCTGCAAGTCCATGCTGACGTCCCTCTCCCCAGACATGCCTTCACCGAGTCCAAGTTTAAAAATCAATCTCAGCTTATATGGAGGACTTGTGTTTTTAAAAGAGGCCACTGGAGAAATGTCTCTGCCTTCTGTATTTTTAGATTTGTGCTGACTACGTTCCACGTTTCTTATTTAGAGAACTACATCAAAAAACTCCTCCGAGGAACTGGAGTCAAGACACTGTGGTGGTAGCTGTGTTTTCTCTGGACAGTCTGACCTGCTTTCCCTTTTCAGAGATGGTCGCTGCAACCCATTGTGTCCCCGGCACTGCTGTTCCCTGAACAGAGTTCCAAACTTGCCAATTATAGTTCTTCCCCCTGGCATCGGACAGGACACGTGACTGTTGTTTCTGAATAACTTCTTCTCCAAAACCATTTTAAACTGCCACAATTTATATGTTCTGAGTTTTAAAAGATTTAGAATCAAAAACTTCTAAATAAGTAGAAATAAAAATAATAAACACTATAATGTAATGAATGTATATATAAATATGAATATGTAATGAATATATAAATATGACCTAAGGCAAATGTAAATATATAAATGTAAATGGGTATATGAACATAAATAAATAGGGAGGGGAGGTATTGATGGTTGTCTATTTTGTCTTCCCCGGGCATTTGCACTGTGAGAGTCAGTGTGGTTGGAGCTGTGGAGGTCCAACGTCTGTGTTTACCTGGATTTGAACCCCAGACCTGCCACAAATTGGTGTGCGACCCCAAGCAAGTCATCTGAGCACTTCAAGTTTCTGTTTCCTCACTGGAAGAGTTGGGCAACAACACTACCTCCTGGGGTTTTCACAAGATCTAAGGAGAACAGAATCTGTAAACCCTCTCAGCCCAGTGCTCGGCACATAGGTCTCAGCGAGTGTTAGCTGCTGTGCTGATGCGCCGGGCACTCTGCTGGGCGTGGGGTGTGGAGAGGAAAGATGTCCCCTTCTCTGCCTTCAGGGAGCTAACACTATAGTGCCTTTTAGGGTTCTCATTTTGTGGAAGCTTTCAAAAGAGGAAGAGGTATCGAACCTGGGAAATAAATTTAAGATGATCTGTCCCATGATTTTGTACCTTTTCTAGTGGGAGGGGTTTGGAAAGGGTGCGGAGTCTGAAGTAAACCAGATACGGATTTTCTCCTTCATTCTTCTACTGTGTGACCTCAAGGACCTCTTTGAGTCTCAGGCTCCTCGGCCCTGAAATAGTGTCACGGTGTCTCCCACGCTCGACTGCCAGGTTTTGAATAAGATGGTGCCCGGGAAATGCCCACTGTGTAGGGGGCACCCCACTGGCTCACTGAAGATATTCATGTTCTTCAAATGGAAAAGCAGGCCAGTCAGTTTTTGAACATGTGTGATCGCTAGGACGGTTTTCTCTGGTCTCAAGTTAAAACAGCTTTTATAATAAATTCTACCCGTTGGTTGTGCTCTGAACCCCTTCCATGTGGCGCTTCTTAAAACAGGAGCATAACCACACTGAAGTCACCCTTTGTCTTCCTTAAGCGCATTTGATTGTCATGAATTCATCTGCACATCCTCTCGTGTAGCCACCCTTTCTCTACCTACTGTGTACACATCCAATTAGAGACTCTTTAACTGCTTTGTTGAAATGAAGACATATTACATCCATGTAATGTATCTTTTCCACTAACCTAGGAGTTAATAAAAGTTAGTGAAACAAGTCTGACACAATTTCACGGGGAATCCTACAGGCCACTCGTGTTTCATACAGTGTATGCAAAATTAGCTTTTCTGTAAGATGGAAGAAAGTGAATATGATAACCTAGAGTTTTCCATAACTTTATATTTTATGTGTAATTATCCAAACCAAATTGTTATTTATGGATGGAATTGCAACAGTAAATTGGTAAATTCAGTGTTCAAATCAAATCAGAGCCCACATAGTTTACTCAGAATGTGAATGGAACATCCAGATTTATTGCTGAAGAGTTCACCAGAAGAAGGGGGCAAGAAAAAAAAAAAGAATGAGAGATTTAGATCTCAGCTCTAGCTATTTACCCAAATTTATCCCTGCGATAGTTTAGCTTGATTTGGATGGCCCTATTCATCATGATTCATTCATCGAGTCAGTTATTTTGCAAACACCTGGTGAACACTTGTGTGAGGCTTATTATTCTTGGTAACATACAAGTGAATATACATGATCCCTACTCTCAAGGAGCTTCCGGTTCAACAAGGCAGAGAGACGGGGAGACGAGCGGCTGCGCCACTCACAGCAGCCTGGGTGATCTAGACCGTGTGATGCTAAGTGAAATGCACTGGGCAGAGAAAGGCAAACACCGTATGAAACCAACAAAACTGAAACAGACTCATGGAAACAGAGACCAAAGGGTTGGTTACTGGAAGGGAAGGGGGAGGAGAAAAAGGGGGAGGGGAATTTAATCAATAACATTGCGATAAGTTTACACAGTGACAGATGATACTGGAAGTAGTGGGGTGATCCCATTGTATGATATAAAAATGTCGAATCAGCCCTGGCTGGTGTAGTTCAGTGGATTGAGTATGGGCCTGCGAACCAAGTGTCACTGGTTCAATTCCCTATCAGGGCACATACCTGGGTTGCAGGCCAAGTCTCCAGTAGCGGGTGTGCGAGAGGCAACCACACATTGATGTTTCTCTCCCTTTCTTTTTCTCTCCCTTGCCTTCTGTCTAAAAATAAATAAATAAAATCTTAAAAAAAATGTCGAATCACCATACTGTACACCTGAAACTAATATAATCAATAGAAGATTATACCCTAACTATACTTGAATAAAATATACAATTGAAAATGTAAAATAAAAATTTGAACCAAATTACGCAAAAGCAAGTCTGCCATGGTCAAATGTACTCTCCGTAGAAAGGTAGTTGTGAGCTGAGCTTGAAGGACCTGTGGGATGAGGAGAAAAGGATGGGCAGACCCAGGGGAACAGATGCACAGAGGCCTCCCACGGGGTGGGGGACAGTGTTGTTCTGTTTGGTTCGGTCCAGGGAACACTGCAGACACCAAGGAGAAGTTAGGCTGGTTGGCAATGGCCTTGAATACCTCACTTACCTGCCTAAGGAACCTAAACAATTTTTTCTTGGCAAATGAACACATGCATCAGATGATTCCCATGTTGAGGGCATTTGTGAAGGGTGGATTAAAACCTATGCAGGATGCAGCAGTGGTCCAGGTGACAGGAGGAGGAGGTTTGAAAAGAAAAAAAATCAGGGACAATGGAATTACAGATGTTGCGACAGCTTTTAAAACCATTACAAAGGAATAATTAATCACAGAACTTGTTAACTATGTGCACATGCATGGGGGGGTGATAGAGAGGGAGGGAAGGCATTCAGAGGGTGAGTGGTTGTGTTCTGCACCAAGGCCTGGGTGAGTGAGAGGGTAGCAGTGTCCCCTAGGCCTGGGAACAGGAGGCGGGAGGAGGTCAGAGCCGCAAGGACGGATCTGAAAGTCTTCAGCATAGAAATGATAGGCAGCGTCGTCGAGTGGAGATTTTCCTACAAAATAGCAATCTAGATCAGAGTCAAGATTAGAGCCCTGGGAGGAAAAATAACATTTGAGGGGAAGCTTAATAATTAAGAAGCAGCAAAATAAATTAAGAAAGCATCTCCAGAAAGATAGTTGGAAAACTCAGACATTCTCTTGAGGACCAAAGGGTAAGAGAATTAAAAGACTAGTTAACCTTTCAGTGATGAGCATGGGGGACCTGGAAGCTGGTGGGTACGCCAGCCGGGGGAGTGCTGACAGCTCTTTGATTAGCAGAGAGGCTGATGGGAATGGGGTGTGTGTGTGTGTGTGTGTGTGCGCGCGCACGCGTGTGTGAGATGAGAGCCTAACATAACCCAGCTTTCCTCATTTATAGCCATTCCACAACTGTGGGGAAAGGTGGTTTTCTGAGATAGTTTATCCATGAATTATAATGTTCTACCTTTATAGAATCTTACACATTCACTCACGAGCTCGGACGATAGGGAATTAATTTGTTTGGTTGAGTTTACTTAAAATTCATCTCGTTTCACCCATGTATATGTCACCAAAAACCGTTTTCAGGAAATACTGAGGTCTATCATTTCTGCTTATTGGCTTTGTGTTTGATATCTATGTGGAGTTTTTAGGATATTAATATAGAATGTGTGTCTCTAACTGTCATGGAACCCTAGATTTTAGGCTAGGGCTATTCCTCAAAATTCAGCTCCTGCTGTTAACCACAGGGGCAGGCTTGCACCACACCTTATGGTGAAGTGCGTAGAATGTGAGGCCCTTGGGGCTTCCTGGCAAGTCCTTCCCCAGCTCTGAATGCCCATTTCGGAGCCACAGTCCCGTCACATCAAGCAGCTCAAAGCTCAAAGGTGTTATTTTTTTTTAAAGCCTCAGTTTCCTTGTGTCAGGGGCTGCTTTGTGTCCATCCCGATGGCCCCCGTGAGCGTGGGAGGTGCAGATCCACGGTTTGCTCTGAAAAAGTCAGAGACCGTCAGTGATGAAATTCACAAATTCAACTCAGACCCAGAAATAGGTGCCTGAGGACACTGAAGTTCTTTTCACTTGAGATAATAAGTGACATTTTTGAGTGTTTCCATGGTAGTTTCAGGGGTTTTGTGGTTTTGTGTATATATTTTAAATCATTGAGGTTAAGACAGGAGAAAAGACAGAGCCAGGAGTGAAGTCCCCCAAATCACCTTTAAATCCCCAGTTGCGTCGTAATGCCTACTCTGCCTTTACCTGGAGCGAGACCCACGGCTTCAAAGCCGGTGCTCCTACTCCTCACCAGCCTCTGTCTAGAATCTCTCTCCCCTCTCTCCGTCTCTCTCTTGGGTTAAAAAATGGTCAAGTTGTAGGCAAGCACGATGGTGTTGTGTTGCAGCAACGTCCATTGCGAACTGCTGATAATGATAGTTACGGCTACTCTTCGCTTCTTGTCAGAAGGACTGTCCCCCCACTGTGTGAGGACCTCAGACCCGAGACATCGCAGTGCTGGGCTGCACTTGAACCTCTCACGGCTGTAGACAGCAGTCATGCTCAGGCTTCTCCCGGCAAGCCGAGTTGGAGCCAGCAGGAAATGAATCCGTCTGCCACAGATACTTATTTAGACAAAATTATTAATGTTTTGTGGTGGAGAAGTGGCTCCGTTTCTCATTCGATTGACTGATGAGAGCGTATCTGTTTTCTTGATAAGATTGTGGCCAGCCTGCCTTTGCTCTAGAAAGGAGATAAAAATTATTCTGCCTGAAGGCTCCAGGGACATCTGGTTTCTTTTCTCTGTGTCTGTGCCAGAGAGTATCTCCCTGATTCATCTCAGAAACTGTCTTTAAACTTAATCACACTGAACTTTTTGTATATGTTTGCGGGACAATGAGTGGGTCTGGGGCCCCGGGAAGGAAAGTACCAAGAAAAATGCATCTTTATTAGGACAGAAATAAGAAGCCACACTCCTTGTTTAGAATAATCTTTAGTGCAAATTCACGTAGCTGTGCTAAGGACGACATTTGAGAAAGTTTTCATTTTGAAAAATACCAAAATTAAAATAGTCATTGGAATTTAAATTAGTCAACAAATTGAATGATAAAAAGTATTTTTCATTCTATCACCTACCTGTCTTCTCCATAATATAAACCTTAAATTAAAAATATTCTCAAGGAAAGTATTTTTCATTCGATCACCTACCTCTGTCTTCCCTACAATATTAGTCTTAATTTAAAAATATTCTTATTCTTTTAGACTCAAATTGTCCATGATTAATAACTTATTTCTAGGCTTAATATCTTAAAACCAAGTAAAGTTGTTACAACTTAGAATATCTGTATGTAAGGAATAAAAACTCTACAGTGACATGTTGATATTGAATTAGTTTCCTTTAGGTTACATATACAACTTCAGTTTTAAAGGGTACATTTAACATGAGAGTTTTTAAAAGCAAACTTAAGCTTTAATACTTAAAGGCGTTTTGTCTTCCTCTGGTCATTTCTGCCCTTTAAAACCATTGCCCCTAAGGGATGACCTCAGTCGTATTTCTCACAAAACGCTTCACTTCTTATCCTGAAGGTGGTTCCCTGTGGCATCACAGACTCTGTGTCATTGTCATTCAATGGTGCCACGCTCCTTTGCCTTGCTAAGCTTGAACTTCAGGTCTCACAGTCATCCCAGCATCACTTTCCACCTCTGTGGACACACTGCTGTGTGAGCAGGTTGGCTGGTGCAATCTGACTCAGGTATGCCTTGTCTTGGCATCTCACACCGCTAGATATGTAGAACAGTAAAGCCCCGTGTACCTGTCCATCAGACTGCTGGCCCCGCCCCTCCCACACAGCTGTGAACCCTGAAGTATGTGGGAACCGGGGAGAGAGGGGAAGCCCCGCGGCAGCTGAAATTACTTACTGCCTCCAAGTCCGGGAAGTCTGCTCCTTTAGTGCAGACTGAACTCAGAGTCGTGGCTCTAATTTGAGGCGCCTTTAGATCCTCGTTATCTGCTTTTCCCCTCTAAAGAAGATACAAATTACTAAAAGGAGATAGGGGCTGCTGCATGCTGGTGCTAGCCCGCTACCCAGGAACAAACAGAAAACTTAAACAGCAGAAACCGGGGGGAGCATAGCAAAGTACCAAGTGTCAGGTCAACGTGTGGGCGGCTGCTGTGTATATGATCCCAGGAGGCCTTTGGGTGGCCCTGTGTGAGCACATGACGACAGTGACGTGTCTAGGCAATCACTGGCTGTCAAGTATAAGTTAAATTGTTACATTTATTTAAGAAAGAGAAAAGTTCAAACTGAATCTAGTGTCACTAATGTAATGTATACTACCTATACTTCAATTTTCAAAAAGAAAAGAAAGTTTAATTTTTTTTTCAAAAAGACATCATTCAAAATTGGTTTTACAAAGAGGGGCCCATGCGGGGAGCAAGTGTCCACTTTCTGGGCATTGTCCATGTTTTTCTCAGCCACTGCCGGAGCACAACTTTGCGTATGACGAAAATTGTTTTGCTCACATTGGTCCCCTACTCTGTTTGCCAAATCTGATTCCATATGGCTTTTTTTTCCATTTCCCATAATTAAATTAGTCCCCAAGAGATAGTGCCTTGTATTCATTGATTACTGTTGGTCCTCCATTTATGAGACAAGTACATACTTTTGCACCTTATTCATGGTAGTTTTGTTTCTGAAGGTTCAGAGACAGTGAACGATATTACAGCGAAATTTACAGCCACGCTCTACCAGTTAGCACCCTCCCATCTGAAAGGCAATGCTGCGTTTCTGGTCGTCTAGTCTCCGCTTTCTGCGTTGCTGTCGTTTCTCCAAAATCATGAAAAGTGCTGACAGAAGGCTTTCCATTATCACGTGATTGGGTTTTGTTCGCATGTTCCTTCTGTTGTCTGGGTGGCTGATTGGAAGTGGCAGTGAGTCTATCAAAGATGCCATCCAAGACTCCTTACTTCCCTTTTTAGTTCTCAAAGAGGGTGAAGTGCCGACTAACACGTGCCCTGGCCGTCGCCTTTGCGTGAATGCAGCCACAATAAAAAGAATGCATCTTTGGGACTCGTGCCTGAGGGCCACGTCTGTCTCAGCACATCATCCATAGACCTCGCGCGATAGGGGTTAAAACTCAAGGACAGGCTACATGTGGAAGCCGCAGGCTGAGTTTTTCAAACCAACGATGTTTTCTTCCCCCTTCGCATAAACAGAACGTTGTATTTCTTTATAAATGACACATTGCCCCTCCTTTCCAAGCAGAACATATTGGTCACTTCTGTTTATTATTGGAAATGTCATCAACGCCATTCCTTTTCACTTAAAACCTTTGATGTCTAGTTGTGAGATGAACATCTTTTTCCTGCTGGGTTTCAGGAGCTGGAGGCAGCGGTGAATGAGGGATGAGGCGGGAAGGGGAGAGGACCGAACGCAGACAAGCCGTTACTCAATAGGCCTGAGCTCCCCTCGGACACCCTCAGCGCCAGCACCCAGATGGAGAGAGAGGCCGGGGAGGAGACGCTGGGGTGGACAGCCGGCCTGGGCCCTCCACCCCAGCTTCTCCCTCCTCATTTTCCTTAACTCCTGCCGCCGCTGGCAATGCGCCTCCCCTCCGGGGACCCATTCTTCTTTTCCTGCCTAAAGTATGGAAAAAATGTCTTGTCGTCAGAGTCCCGTTGAAATGAAATTGGCACATGGAAGGAGCAATGTTTGCGTGGGAGGGGCGGGACTCACTAAGTGCTGAAGTGAGCGGTTCTTCGTGGTGTGGGGCTGTGACCCCCGCATTCACAGTCTTTCTGTGAAGTGGAGAGGGGCGAGGAAATGTGGTTGTCCAGGTCCCAGAGTGGTCACCCAGTCCGGGATTCGGGGGCCATGCCCGGGTTCCAGAGAGCTGCCCCTCAAAATGTGCAACCCGCAGGCCGCCTCCAGCAGATTATTCTGGGTGCTGCTTAGAAATGCATTTCCAAGGGACTAAACCACAATATAGAAGAGTAGGCCTGGGGTACTGGATTTCATGGTTTTTTGATTGATTTCTTTCAGAGAGAGAGAGTGGGAGAGAGAGAAAAAGAAACATCAATGTGTTGTTCTAGTTAGTGCTGCATTCATTGGTTGATTCTTATACGTGTCCTGATCGGGGGATCGAACCAGCAACTTTGGGGCATTGGGATGACAATCTAACCAACTGAGGTAGCCAGCCGGGGCCCTGCAGAACTGCATTTTAATAAATTCCCAGTGACTCCTCTCCTAAATCTGAAGAGTAGCTGCTCCAGATTCTGATGGTCAGACTTCCCAGCTCCCCAGATCCCGTGTGTATCTGGAGGGGCTCTCGCTGCAGGCACTGCCCAGCCGTCCTGCACGTCAGGAACTGAGTCAGAAACTGGGAGGCCAGTGGGAACATCGGCCTGTGAGTCGTGTGGGGATCCTGTGACAGTTCTTCACGTGCTGGCCTTTGTATTTATTCCTCTGCATACAGTGCTCTACTTTCACCCTCAGTACCATTCCCGCTTTCAAGAAACATATGAAAAATTGGAATTTGTCTTTGAAACAAGGCTTGGCCATCCGCCTGCCCCAGAATGAGTCCCATAAGCCCCACCCACTACCCCCAGTTACCTGCTCTGGGACACAGCTGGACCTCTACAAACAGAGGCGGCTGTGGTCAGTGCACCATTGCAATCTACCCGCTTATGTGGGTGTGTCTCTCCTACTACACAGTGGGTTTAGTTGTCCCTGTAAAATCCATCTGGTCCCAGGGCCTGACCTGGAGTTACTTCTCCATAAGTGATCGTCACGTCAATGGATGAGCTCGAAGATCATGCGAGGGCTCGTCCCTGCGCATCCTTGCAAGTTGCCATCACCTGTGCTGGGAGGGGTGGCTGCATTTGTTTTTGTGTAAAATCAGTATGTGTGTATGAGCCTCGGCTTCCTGGGATCCTCACCAAAAAAAAAAAATGGGTTTTAAGAACGAGATAAATAAGATAGTGAGAAAATGAAGATGCTTTGGTGATCTAAATACTTGTGAAGTAGATGTTTATAAATGTCACACAAGGCTTTACAAGTGCTCTGAGTAAATTTAAGAGGAGATCTACTGGATTTGGGCTAAGTGCTAAAAAAAAAATAGTTTCCTTAATTCCCTGTCCAAATACCGCAACTTAAATTTACTGATAGTTGTTTCAGGGCAAATGGAGCCTCTGTAATCCTCGGTTTGTTATAAAGAAAATATTTTTGTCTTCAAATGTTTGGAGGGAGGATTAAAGGCAATTTATGATGGCCTGGGTAGAAAGTAATAAACGTGTTAACAATGGAGTGTCTTCTCAATTGTCATCATTTTCGGGAATTGCTAACAAAATCAATCAATCCTGTGGGCATTTTATGACCTAAAGGAGTTACTTTCATTTGTCATACTGGAAGGTTATAACATTGACCTTGTGGCTCCTCTACTGGATTAATTGTTCCATTGTATTGCTTAAAAACAGGGATTCACTCAGCTATGTAGGAAATGAATTTTCTCATTAGCTCTTTTGCTCCAGGGCTCAAGAAATGTATTTATAATTTATTTCTTTGAGGAAAGAGGCTTTCAAGATCTATATGTAAAGTCTTTTATTATTAAGATGTCCTGGCCCGTTTACATTCTTCAGAAATACTCTATTTTTACTTCCCAAGGAAAATCATCATAGCAAAATATAATTAACCCGAGAGGCCACTTTCCTTCTTAGGGGACCTCCTTTTATTCATAGAATTCCAGTTTGTAGATTTCTTATGACATCTTGAAAGTAATCGTGGTAACTGTTGATCATACTTGAAATTTTAGAAAGAAGTTCTTAAATCATGTTTATCTGGAAGAACTCTATGCAGTAATAACAGTAATACTATGGTATGTTATCGATCCCTCCTACCGCCCAAGGGGATACCAGGATCAGCGGTGTGAGGAGGGTAGCCAACACCTTGTAGCAAAGCCAGGACTCCACGCGGAACTTCATCTCCAAGTGCCACCCTCTTCTAGCCCTACCTTTGGCAGATTCAGTACGGTTTTCCTGGGAGTGCGTGTTTAAAAAGAAATCCTAGTAGTAGTAAAATGTTATGAACGCTTACTCTCTGTTTTCTGTTTTCAGTGAAATGATTGGTTCCCATGCTTGATGAAGTTTACGTTTTTAAAAACTGCCCAAGTAGTCATTGCAAATGACTGGCATGCATGAAGAGGTGTGATGTGGGGAGTGCATCTGAGGTCATTTTAAATAAACATTGGAGGGTTTTATCCCAAAAACTGGTGATTTAATTATTCCGATGCTTCTGATCTGCATTATAGTGCCCATCCTACTTATGTAGGAGAGCCCTACTGAGTAGGCTCACCTGCAAAGGGGGAATATTTCTTTACTTTCCTGTCTACAAGACTCCTCTAATACAGGACGAAATGTATGCATAAAAATGCATGTCTTTGGTCCACTATTCGCTTCTACGTCCTTTGATTTTAAGCTAAGAACTCCTGGGTGAATTTGCCTCTAGCTCTAACATTCTGTGTTCTAAAATCACATGTCAGATAACATTGCTGTGCATTCCTTTCTCCAGTACATCAAATCCGTAATGAGTTGAGCCTTGCTCACTGAGTATAAGGTGGGTTGACGCGATCTCTGCGGGTCTTTGTTCAAATGCGTGTGCTTTCTCCCCACCCAGAGTTAAAGAAGCCGAAGAGGTGTGCAGGCAGAAAAAGGGGAAATCACTGTATAAAATAAAGCCAAGGCATGACTCTGGAATTGTAAGTATCTGACTTTTCTGGCCTTTAGCCTGTGATTTTCTTTGGCTTTTCAATACTATGTGGGCAATCTATACAAAATACAACATTTTAATTATTTCCCTGTTACATTTGAATAAATATTGAGCCTCTCACTTAAAGAATTTCCTCTCCCTGGTGCCTCTAATTAGGCCCGAAAGGCTCAAAGAATCCCAGTCTTCAGCATTCCAAGCTTAAGAATTAAGATAAGTACTGAGTACTTATATGTGGATATGGATGTATAGGTGGGATTTGGGGGTAATCTTTCACTTTCTTCATTACATACAGTCGCAGCACGGGGCTGTGCTTGAACCCTGAGTTCTAACTGTATCAGTGCCATTGGGATCTGAAGCACAGTGGGGAATGCCCAGGGCAGAGCTGCCCCTTGGTGAGACCAGAGGGCTCAGACCCGGTTTGTACCCGTGCACGGCTGTGCACGGCTGGCGCCTCCTAGCTGTCAGTCAACAAGCAGAATTTAGCAAGCTCTCCTCCGTTTCCCCCTTGCCCACCTCTTCCTCACAAACGACATGCCGAGGTTTGCGCCCCGGGAGGGAAGCGCTTGGGCAAAATGACGAGATTTTTCACGTCCCGCTGTCAGTGTTTTGTGGCGTATTTTGAGGGATTCGCACTTGGTGCCAGAGTCAGTAAATGGTATTCTTTTAAGTGAAAAATTAGGTTAGGCTTGAAAATAGGAGGATTTTGAATTAGATTAGTCGAGCACAGTCTAAATGGGAAAAGAATGAAAACAGCCCCAGTTTTTATATGATTGCATAGCTGTCTTTAGAAAAAGTTATGGATTATGACTTCAGTTAAGAGCTGTTGTCCCTTCAAAAGTCCCCAACCGGATGGCTTCACAGGTGACTTTTACCAGACATTTGAAGAAGAACTCACTAACACCTCTCCTTCTCAAACTACTCCAAAAAATTCAAGAGGAGGAAAGGCTGGCAAGCTTATTTTATAAGGCCGCCATTATCCTGATTCCAAAACCACACAGACGTTACCAAAAAAAAAAATTATTGGCCAATAGCTCTGATGAACATAGATGTAAAAATCCTCAACTAAATCTGAGCAAATTGAATTCAGCAGTACATTAAACATGTCATACACCGTGATCTGATGGGATTTATTCCTAGGATGCAAGGTTGGTATGATATTCACAAATCAATTCACACGATACACAACATAAACAAAATGAAGGACTAAAATTCAGACACAAATAACATCTGATTTCACGTATATGTAGAATCTAAAGAACAGAACAAATGAACACACTTGTAGATACAGAGGACAAACTGCAGGTTGCCAGCTGGAGGAAGGGGTGGGGGGCTGGGTGAAAAAGCAGAGGGGATTAAGAAACACGAGTTGGCAGTTGTAAAATAGTCACGGGGATGTAAACCACAGCGTAGGAAATACAGGTAATAATACTGTAACAGCTATGTGTATTGCCCAGTGGGCGCTGGAAATACTAGAGGGATCACTTTGTAAGTTGTATGATGGCCTAACCGCTATACTGTGCACCTGAAACTAATACAAAATCATGTTGAATGTGAACTGTAATTGCAAAATAAAACTTTAAAAACACAGGATGGCATGACAATGAGTGCCTTGAACTATGAGCTCAGCACAATAACCAGCTAGCTGCCGAAGTAAATAAATAACCAAATGCAGAAAATTAAAAAAATAAAAGCCATTTCCCTATCAGTTTCTATGTGTCAAAATTATTCTTAACTCATGACAAGTAATATATTCTGGTTTACTTGATTTTCTGTCTTTCTGATTGAAGTACAAATTTAAAATGGATTGAATGAGGGGGAATAATTATTTAGTAGTTAACCTCAGTTCTGCTGTTAGAAGGATTGAAATGAAACAGCAATTCAGTTTTTATATTAACGTGTTTGTCCATAAAACTGAGAATGAGAAAGCTGAATTGGCACTCTTTTCCATCAATTAGAAACTTAAATTTTAAGAACTTTTTTTCATCAGAAATATTGACTGGTTTGTCTTGGTGAAAATTCTAAAAGATGAAAATATATTCTACTTATATGTTTTTTCTTTATGGGCTGGTTGATCTTTAACCTTTCCCAGCGAATTTGATCCAAACAAAAAGGTCTTGTTTGGGCTACTCTGAACTCCATACATTTTTTAACTTCTCGTTTCTAACTATAACTCTTACCTGGTGCATTTATTTTCAGAAAGCAAAGATAAGCATGAAAACGTGAACACAGAAAAGCAGACGAGAATGAGTCTCTCTCTAACCACTTACAACTTGTTCCGCTGACCTGGAGGCGGGAAGGAAACTACATCATTTGGATCATTTTTCTTCTTTACCTCTTGCATAGTCTTTGTGTTTTCTAGACAGTCCACCAATGGTTGAATTTTACTGTACATTCATATAAAAATGCAAAAGCAGTAGACCCGTGGAGAATTTGACACCTTTTCCTTTTTGTAAAAGTTTTTGGTATTCTGCCGATAGACCGAAACAGCATGTGTAAGAGGCGGTGTCTGCATTAATTCCAAACATGCTACACAGGTACCTAAAGTTGACCTTTGTGAGAATACTCCATATACAGCACAATTCTTTCCTTTCTACTGACAACCAGTACTCCACATCGCTGCATTTAGATTTATGGTTAAAATGTTATTTCTAGTGAATTCTGTCACTTTCACATCTACGTATACATTTTCGATTCTAAAACTTAAGTCCTATTTATGTGTCATAATTGAGGCTTTCCCAACTTTTAGAGTTGCTCTCCATAAATCTATATTTGTGAAAGAAAGATGATAATTTTTTAATTCATCAGATAATGGGTAGAAAAAAATAGCAGAAGGAAATCCCTTTCCTGTGAATCATTTAATATAGGCAGGAATCCGAGTTCTGTTTATCAAGGGCTTGTATCAGGCTGTCGTCGGAGACCCTGCACAAAACTAATCTGTAGCAGAAGGAAGTGAAACTAAAGGCGTGCGTCTCTGTACCTTTGCCATTGCTTTGCACAAAGAAAATAGGACTCAATATTTTGAAGGAATCTAACTAAATGATGCTTATAAAATTGCCAAACATGACTAATTTTTGGCCAGGGGGAAAAAAAAGTAACTTCTTGGAGAGATTGGCATCTACTTAGAGCTTGTTAGTTAAACACACCTGCCTGGACATTTTGACATCATGTGCTGGGGTTGTCTCTGTGTGTTACAGCAGGTGATTAAAAGCTGCAAAATGAGTATGCAGTGATTCATTATCTGAGGGAGCCTAGGAAAGAATTTATTGTATGTTGTGGGGGAAAAATTAAATCTCCTACTTTTCTGAGGATACTTATAGTCAGCTTATGACGCATTGTGATGGTTTTAGCTGACATTAATAGGTGTGGTTTTTAAAGATTAATGATATTTGTTGGGGGTTATGGTGGTTAAAGGGGAGAATTTATTGCAAACCAATTATGGAAAGCAACTCAAAAAGAGAATGTTCTGACTCATAACTATGTATTTATGTAAAGTACGGTCATTTACCATTTAGTTTGTCGTTTAAGTGCTAAGAAACAGCAGTGGGTTTTTTGGTTGTAGTTTTGTAGTCTTCCTGTCTTCTTCACTCCCTCCGATGTGTATATTAATATTCTTCAATGAAAATATAGGGCATTTAACAAAGATCGCTATGTGCAATACTGTATTTAGTGTTTCTATTTCAATTTTTTAGAATGTTAATTTATATGAAAATAAAATGAGTAATAAAAGAGTTCTGTGTCTCCTGTGTGTGTATCACCTAAAGATACTTGCAAAACGAAGCCATCAAATTTAAAACTGGGAGGATAATAAGTTAGACCATCTGTGTTTGAGTATTTTTAAACATTTTTATGTCAGGTTTAACAGTTGTTGGTAGTTAAATATTTGATGAATGCTTATTTTTAGAGATAAAATAATTCTTCTGCTCCATGAAAACATATATGGAGAAAGGTTGATGTTTTCCTAATGTAATTTTTGAGGCAAAAAGTATTTTGCACTTGTGAACAACGACCTATTAATGTTTGGGAAATCTTTTAGAAATTAGATGCAAACATTTATTTGAAACAGATTAAGTGGTGAAGCGCTATTCAAAGATAAAACACAGGAACAATTATGGGGCCAAGAGACAGGTCTGTATTCACAGCATACGCTGGAAACTAAGCATGAGGCTAACGGGGAAACATGAAAAGTTCTTTTTCCATAAAAAAGCTTTGTGTTTAGGCCTATTCTAATTTTAATATAATATAAAAAAGCACTCCTTTCACCACCTGCATATTGGCTTACCATCTACTTTATGCCAAGACACGGTGCTAGTAATTGCCTATTTAAACAAGAAAAGAACCGAATGTTATCAATGTTTGAGGGCATTTCCTCTCAAAGGTGCAATGTGAGACACTCGAGGAAGATTTATTGATTTAGTGAATAAAAAAAAAAATAAATGAGAGGAAGAGAAAGAAAAAGGCCAGGAGTTAAAGGGAATGAAAAATTGACAGTATATGCAGAACATCCAGTTGGATACTTTTGTCAAGCTGGGGATAAAAAGAGTGTAAAGCAATGGTTACAATTCATTGTAACACCCAGTTCAGAAAGCAGAAAGAGCTAGATCTTGAGGGGTTCGTAGGAGTCAGGCAAGTGAAGGGGGGAGAGAAACGACAAATGGGGACGCAGCCCTCAGATGCCCATAGAAAGCATCCTTTCATTTAGGAGCTGTGTGTGACTGGTTCAGGTGAGGCGGAGGAAGCAGAGCATCATGGGGAAAGGATGGAGGAAGACGGTGCTTGGAGACATGGAAAGGGAATTTGTGGTAGAAACTAATGTCATTTTACTTTAGTTTGGGGTCAAGAGCACCTCAAAGTCACTGTGGAACAGTGGCACGGACCACCAGCGAGTTCGTTTGGAGGGCAGTCTTTTTTTTTTAAGACTTTATTTATTTATTTATTTACTTATTAGAGGGGGAAGGAGGGAGAAAGAGGGAGAGAAACATCGATGTGTGGTTGCATCTTGTGCACCCCCTACTGGGCACCTCTCCCACAACCCAGACATTGTGCCGTGACTGGGAATCCAACCAGCGACCCTTTGGTTTGCAGGCCGGCCCTCAGTCCACTGAGCCACACCAGCCAGGGCATGAAGGGCAGGCTGAAAAGTTTCCAAATGGTGGTTCTCCAAATGTTTGGTGGGAAGGGGATGACGCCACGTTTCTAAGAGAGGCAGCAGGGTGAGAAAGAACACGGGAAACAGAGGCAAAATGGCCTGAACGCCTGCAGAAGAATGAACTCTACACACGTATGAGGAGGTGGGGTATGAGGTAGAGAGAGCGGTGAGGACAAACGACCAGGGACTCGGTCCGTGAAGACTTCATTACTAAGAAACTTCATGCGGTAGCTTGTGAAGGTGAGAAGGCATTTGGAATGTCACGTGACCTACTTTGTTTTCCTTAATGAAGCCCGCTCTGGTCCCATTGAGGAGGACAGACTGGAGGAGCATCAGCCTGGATGTCAGAGAGCTTTACACAGCCTATTGCAGTGTCGAACGCAGGAGTGGGAATTACGTGAGGTCTTACTAGCGGAGATGGAGACTTGGAGCCAAGGAAAAGATACGTTAAGGAGGTAAAACATGTAAGGGAAACATTTATATGTTTTCCCTTGAGGTTCCCTCAAGGGAAACCTCTTGAACCTTTAGATGCGAGAAACAAGAAAGCAGATTGAATTAAAGGTGACAGCTGGTTTCTTGATTAGGTTATTTGGGAAGAGTGACCCCCCCCCCCCATGCATTATTAACAAAAGCGACACAGGGAAAACGCTTGAGTCACATTTTGTATGTATAGCAATGCTTCAGAGAAACCTTTTCTGTTAAGCCTACCAAGAAGAGCAACCACAAAGTCTTCATCCCCTTAATCAGCTTCGTTTTCTTCACAGCACTTATCAGCATCTTATATAGTTATAAGGGTATTGGTCTATAGACTGTCGCCAACTCAGATGTAAATCCAGAAGGACATTTTTGCACCTAGGGTTCAATGGGTAACATTAGAAGCAATGTGGGACACTCAAAGAAGATTTACTAAATTTAGTGAATAAGTAAATGAGAGGAAGAGAGAGCAAAAGGTCAGGGGTTAAAGGGAATGAAAATCCACATGTGCTGAACATCCAGTTGGATATTTCTAGTAAATGGAGGATATTGATCAGGACTCCATGAAAGAGGTTTGATTCTGGAAATTTTGAAGTAAGAGCCATCTGCATGCAGGTGGTCATGGAAATCAAGTAGGTGGCCAGGCCGAAAGTTCTCAAGAAAGAAGGAATCAGCCCTGGCTGGCGTAGCTCAGTGGATTGAGCGTGGGCTGAGAACCAAAGTGTTGCAGGTTCGATTCCCAGTCAGGGTACATGCCTGGGTTGCAGGCCATGATCCCCAGCAACCGCACATTGATGGTTTCTCTCTCTCTCCCTCCCTTCCCTCTCTAAAAATAAATAAATAAAATCTTTAAAAAAAAATTTAAAAAAGTAAAAAGAAAGTAGGAATCAGGTTTTTTTTAAAACAAAACCAAAACACTAACTGCAGTTGGGTTGAAACCAATGTTTAAAGGAGAAACAGAAATAGAGAGGTCACAAAAGAAACCTCAGGAAGATGAACTGGCAAATTAAAAGCTGGTGCCCTGTCTGGTGTGGCTCAGGGGATTGAGTGCTGGCCTGCAAACCAAAGGGTCGCAGGTTTGATTCCCAGTCAGGGCACATACTTGGGCTGAGGGCCAGGTCCTCAGCAGGGGGCATGTGAGAGACAACCACACACTGATGTTTCTCTCCCTCTCTTTCTCCTTCCTTCCCCTCTCTCTCCCTCCCTGGCCCTCTCTCTAAAAATAAATAACCTTTTTTAAAAAGCTGGCAGCCACAAAGAACTAAGATGACAGAAGTTGAAATAAACAGCGCTTCAAAAAGAATCTCCACTAACATCCTCTAACTGCCCTTCAAATATATTATTATAAATAATAAGTTTATAAAATACATGTAATGACTTATTTAGTATTCTATTTAAAAGTCTGCTGAAGAGAAGCAGTGTAGAGAAGAAGTTAAAACATGGGTTCTGGAGTTGCACTCCTGGTGTGGCTGAGTAAGCTTGTAACAGAGCATCCTTCCCACAATTAATAACCGTAAACTATGAAAAATAAGAAGCAAGTACTTGGAGATTCTGGGGAGGGGCCGTGAGAAAAGTAGGCAGAATCTCAGGTGAGAGGGGGTTGCACAAGACAGGAACGGTCTAGGGGCCGAGGGCGGTCTTTAGCAATGGGACTGCATCAGACAGCTAAAATCCCCAAACCAGCGGTCTTCTTGGTCAGAAGGCAGAGAGACGACATCCTTTTATTTTTAAAGATTTTACTTATTTATTTTTAGAGAGGGAGAAAGAGAGAGAAAGAAACATCAATGTGCGGTTGCTGGGGGCCGTGGCCTGCAACACAGGCATGTGCCCTGAATGGGAATCGAACCTGCGATGCTTTGGTTTGCAGCCCGTGCTCAATCTACTGAGCTACACCAGCCAGGGCGGGACAACATCCTTAAAGTTGCAGGGAAAGGAGAGACCCTGTCAACCAGAATCCTATGCCCTATGAAAATATGCTTCAAGAATAAAAAAAGAACAGCCCTGGCTGGCGTAGCTCAGTGGATTGAGCGCGGGCTGCGAACCAAAGTGTCGCAGGTTTGATTCCCAGTCAGGGTACATGCCTGGGTTGCAGGCCACGACCCCCAGTAACCGCACATTGATGTTTCTCTCTCTCTCTCTTTCTCCTTCCCTTTCCTCTTTAGAAATAAATAAATAAAATCTTAAAAAATATATATTTAAAAAAATAAAAATAAAAAAAGAATAAAAAAAGAATAAAGACACCTGGATATATGAGAAGACTGTGAGTAATTGTCACCGGCAGACCTGTACTACCAGAATGTTAAAGTTTTTCAAGTTCAAGGGAAATGACACCAAAGGAAAACAGGTCTTCAGGAAGGAATAACAGGCATCGGAAATGAGAAATACCTAGGCAAATGTAAAAGACTAGTTCTTTTGCTTTTATTTTATTAAACACTAACAGTTTAAAGCAAAAAACATATGCCATCATCTTGAAGGGTTTATAATGGATGCAAAAGTAATGCATAAAACTACTATAACAATGGCATAGGGAGGGGGAAGAAATTGCAAAATATTTATATTTTCATGAAATGGCACCATATGAATTCCAAATAGACTGTGAGAAATTAAGGATGTATACCCTAACAGTATATAGTGTAACCCTTACTGCAATCTCTAAAAAGTTATGGGAAGGAGAATAGCTAAAAAGCTAATAGATAAGTAAAGTGGAATCCAGAAGATATTTGAATAATTCAAAAGAATATAGGAAAAGGAGGATCAGGGATAACACGATTAAACAAGACAAAGGACAAACAGCTGGATAAGCATAACCGTATGAATAATTACTTTAAATGTAAATGGACTGAACATTGTGTAAAAGGCAGAGATTATTAAATTATTTTTAATGTATATTCTGTATTTTATTTTTTAAAAATTTTTAAAGCTTGTTTTTATTTATTTATTTATTTATTTATTTATTTATTTATTTATTGTTTTGGAGAGGGAAGGGAGGGAGAAAGAGAGAGAAAAAGATCAATGTGCGGTTGCTGGGGGCCATGGCCTGCAACCCAGGCATGTGCCCTGACTGGGAATCGAACCTGTGATCCTTTGGTTCGCAACCCGCGCTCATAGACTTTTTTAAAAGGCAAGATTATGCTTTGTACAAAAACTCTTAAACACAAATTGACATACTCATAAATATATATGCACTAGTAGCAGCTTTAAAATAAATGAAATAAAAATGGACAGAATTAAGGAAGAAATAATTCCATAATCACAGCCGGTGCTTTGAACGCTCCTTTCTCATCCACTAGTAGAACAACTAGAGAACCAACCAGTATGGGAAGGGAGAAAGGAAGGAGGGAGAGAAGAATCTCTCTCCAGAGTAATGGGAGCCAGTCACACCCCATTTGTGGAGGGAAACCAAACCAAGTTCACTACCAGAGATGCAAGACTAGAGTGGGGCTTACCTACCTGTGAGAGTCACTCATAGAGAATAGCTTCATTGGCTGTCGTAGAAAATGCAAACAAGCAGCGTGTGCTGGCAGGAGAGGGCAGAGAAAGCTCAGCAGGGCAGACTGAGCCCATGTCTACACCTGCAGTATCTCCAATATCACTGCCACTTGGGAGTCTGGTGCCACCAAAAAACAGCCTGGTTCTGGACTGGGAATGGGTGGAAACCACAGAAAATGACTAGATACGGGGAGATCAGGTGAAAAAGAGCATGTCCACCCTCTCAAGACAAGTCCATAAAACACAATTCCCAAAGCACATGAGAGAAAAATGGTCAATAAGAAAAAATAAGTCAACTCAATAAGTGAAAATGAATTCACCTCTAAAAATGCACACAATAGGGCAAAATTTAGGTGACTTAATATTTAAACCCTGCCAAAAACTTAAAGTACAGAATTATTGAAATAGGAAAAAGTATATAAGCATGTAATTCCAGATGGACACATCAAGGGCCCATTCATGATTTGGAAGATATTGCTAAGGAATTCACTGAGATCACGTCCTAGAGAGAGAAAATGTTTTTAAATGTGTAAAAGAAGCTAAGAGACAAAACAAAGAAACAAGCAAAATATAGTCAAAGACACTGAAATAGGGGACAGGCTGACAGTGACCAGAGGGGAGAGAAGAGGGAATTTCAGGGGAGAATGGGAAGGGTTTACAGGAACAAATATAAAGGACACATGGACAAAAACTAGCGGGGATGGAAATGGGAGGGAGGTGGGAAGGGATGGGTGGGTGGGCTGGAATGGGACTAAAGGACAGAAAACTGTACTTGAACAATGATTACAATAAAATTTAAAAAAAAAAAGAAGCTAAAAAAAATGCAATGGACTGAGAAACTGCGATCTGAGAGGCATGTCCTACCAAAGAGGGACATGGAGGAGGAGGCACAGAAGTACTTGAAGAAAAAATGGCTGAGAATTCCTGGAATTAAAGAAAGCCATTCCAACCCACTGCCTGAAAATGTATAACCAGTTGCAGGCAGGATAAATACAAGTACGTTTGCACCTAGAAAAGTCAAAGGGAGTTTCTAGCCAGGGAAAAACAAAATTCCAAAATCCCAGAAGGGACACGCCCCCTGCAACGGAAGGACAATGATGGTGAAAGCAGATCGCCTTCAGCAGCAACACGTCAGCCAATCGTAAGTAGGAGCTTCAGGGTGAGAAAAAACAATAACTCGAGACCTTTATACCCAGTCGAAGTACCGTTGACATAGAAAGGGAGGTATGTGTGTTCAGACAGAACTAGAAGAGTTTACGACCCAGAACCCTCACTGAAAGATTTGCTAAATTGCATATCCCAGCATGGAAAACAAGATGGAGACAAAGACATAAAGAAGGGTGAGATGTAAGACATCCCAGAAGGCACAGAAATTTGTGACGGAGATTAACTCTAGTTTGTAAACAATAACAACTCTAACTTACATTGGTGTTTACAAAGGAGACTACAATTTTGATAATTACAAGTCAGAAAAATGCAGAGAATAATTCAAGCATGCTAAGAATTCATTTATTTAATTCAGGAAACATCTATAGCGTGGTTAGTATGGACCAGGGACTTTTGTAGCCTTTAGAAGTAATGGACGAACAGAAAAATGTCTTGTCCTCATGACAGACTTCCTAGTGGGGAAGACAAACAAAACTTTATGTCCAATAATGCCAGGTGCTCTGATAGTATAGGTAGGGTGACCAGTATCAGAGTCCCCTCGAGAGTGCAAGGCATACCGTCCCTCCAGGGAAACCTCCGTGAACCAATGCTGTCTACGTACAAACTCTCATCTCTCTACGCATATGTGTGCTCTGTAAGCTTTTAGTGTGATGATGAAAAAAAGATAGTGTTACTGAAGAAGTTGAGGCTTTGTTACAAAAATATGAAATTGACTATAAGTTCAAATGTTAAGGGTATTCTTTAAGAGAATGGAAATCATTAAAAGCAAAAAGGGAATTTAAAAAAATCAACTCAACTAAAGGCCAGAAAAATCGGGAAAAACAAAGTAAAAGCAAGTATGGTAAAGAAAGAAGTGACCGTGGCAGAGAGGTAGGAGGACTTGGGGAAGAAAAGGAATCCTTACTAACAAGCTCTGGAAATCCTGTGAGCCATTCTTTGTATTACACCAGCTTGTCATTAACATTTCCATTTGCCAGCCAATTAGCCAACTTAAACTTTTTGAAGGCTGTATTTTTGGGGTTTTGTTTCCCATGAAATACATCTTCAATTATATAATCAAAAGCAATAGGAAGAGGTTTAAGGTTTTAAAATGGTGTGATAAAAGGAGCTCTCACTGAGGCCTTCTCCTCTCAGAAACCATCCCAGAGCAACAAAGAGCGCAAATGCAAACTTGAACTTTGATTAAAATTAGAGGTATCAGTCGCTCAAACCACAAAATGTATGGAAGATCTTCCACGTGTGTGGGTCTGGGGGGAGGCAGGGGGAGGGTGTTCACGGAGGCGGATTTCAGAGAAAGCCACTTGGGGTCTGCTTCTCCGAAGTGGGGTCACACCCTTAGGTCCTACCATAAAACCCTGTGTTTGCAATAATGGATGGGCCTTAGTGCACCAATTGGTATCAGAAGCTTCTCCGTATGTGGTTATTTATTCATTGTTTTTACGTGCAGAAGAGGCCTAAATGCGGAATCAGACAGACGCATCAGATTTGCAGGACATCTCTCCATAAAACAAGGCTGAGGAAAGAGACTTTGAACTGGGGGAGTGAATGCTCTACAAGGCACGCTCTGCACCCTACCTCACCATGGAGTATTTGCTAGGTTGAAACACAGCCCTCTCCTCTCCCTAGCGCAGACCACCTGCAAATATCTGGTGAGTGGAACACTGCTACTGAACCAGCAAAGACTATTCTGCAGAGAATATGATAGACCAACTCATCTATGGATAGCGCTGCAGAAACACCGCGCAAAATATCAGCAAACACCAGAAGGACCATGACAAAGTGGGGCTTATTTCTGGAATGCAGGGGTGATCCTAGGTATATGGCCTTGCATATTTTAATGCGCTTACTTAAAAACAATACTCATAAGTGGAGAAAAATTATGTGATTTCCTCCAACTGCTAAAAACTCACTTAAACAATTCAATGTCAATTTGTTGAGAACGTCTGAATTATATGAGGGTGTCCTTAAATGTCCAACACCTCAAGGCAAAGTCAGCCTGGAGCATATGGGAGCATTAGAAATATTCCCATTAAAAATCAGGAACAAGACCAGAATGCCCAGTTTCACCATTGCTAGTGATCCCAGACCTGACAGCAAGAGGAAAATGGTATAAAATTGAAATGAGGATGTAAAATAATTTCTGTTTGCTGTTTATTAGACTATATACTCAGAAGACAGAAAATAATTAACTGAGGATTATTAGTGACAATAACAGAATGTGGTGAATCCACTATGCAAAAGAATAATAACCAGAAATTAAGAACCTTCATGTATACCATGTCCAGTTAGAAAACATAATTGGGAAAAGTTCCTACTTAAAATAGCAGTGAAAAATAGATGAATAGCACAAAATAAATGTGATAAGAAATGTGTAAAATCTATATGAAAACAACTGGGAGATACAAAATATAGAAAAGCCTGCCACTACCAATGCCACTAATCCCAAAGTGAATCTATACATTTAATGCAGTCGAGATGATACCCACAGAATATGGTTTTTGCGGGGGAGATGGGGAGCACAATGGAAAGATCAGGCATAGAAATGAAAACTTCCAGGATGGTCTCAAGGGAAAGCAGTGCACACAGGAACTGTTGCAGCTGTATGTTAAGTGCATTAGAAAGTGACAAATATCTGTGATAGCAAACTATTGGAAACGTCTACATAACGAGGTAACGTGCAGACTTTTAAAAAGAAAGAATGAAGGGCAGTTTATGTTCTGAAATAGAAGTTGTGCAAACTTTTAAGGAGAAAAAAATGCATGAAAAAGCTTTATCTTTGTCATTTTTGTGTTTTAAACAAAAAAGGGAAGTAGTACGTATAGCGCACCCCTCTTTATGTAGAAATGGGGACGCTTTGGCTCCTGAATCCAAATATGAACATGCAGGATGTCTCGGGAGGCATCACAAGGAGCCACTAGCACTACTTGCTTCTGGGGAAGAGAAGCTGGTAGCTGCGGGACAGATGAGAGGAAGGTTTTCATCACTTTGTCATTTCTTTTGGCCCTTTTGGATTTTGCAGACAGACTTTGGAAAAAACAAACAAAAGTAGATGTATTTTATAATTAACCTTTTGGAATGTACCTCATGGCACACATATCACAGGACGCCTATCTGATCGATCGTGTTGAATCAAGGAGACAATGTGCATGAAGGGGGTTGAGGATGCTTGCACATTGCTCTGGTGACTGTATCAGGAACCCTCCCCAAGGATGGCCAGGCAAGTTCTCACGCTAGACCGCTATGGGGATTTGTACGGGTGGGAGGCCATCCCTGCCTGTCTGTTACAGGGATGAAAAAAAAAAAAAGCCAGGGTGGTCTGTAGGCCACTGGACGCATTTTCTCCCATGGTGGTCTGATTGCTACAGTAACATCGGGCCTTTTATTTTACACTGGCCTATTTCGGTAATCCTTAGGCAAAACCCCCTCTCACCTCAATTTTCGAGTTATTTCATACTGCCCTCATTGACTTTATGTAAATGTTTCTCATTTATGGCTATAATTTTATCATATACTGTAAAGTTTTCCAGAAATTAACAACCATTTCTATTCCATGCAGTGGATCTCAGGACCAACCCATACCTCACAGGCTAATCCGCAATGCGATTTTTATGTCGGTTTTAGGCTTTTGGAGTGTGGAGCTGGCAACACATTTAAGCCATTCTATAGTAAGCGATATTATAATAAGATTCAATTGACCTAAGCTGGTCCCCACAATACTTTTTCATGCTCACAGATTTTAATTTGTAAATGCTAGCCCGTAACTTGTCAGTATATCCTTAAATGAGGGAGCTCATTTTTTTTTCAAGCAAAGTGAGAATCAAGAATTTCAATATTTAGCTTATGAAATTCCAGAACACATCCAGAAATTGACCCCATCAACAGAGCGCCTTCTAGCACATGGGAGAACAGACACGCAGTGCCTATGGTAACATGAGTTGTGCACCCTTTGGCTTCTCAACTAAAACAAAAATTTAAAATATACATATACCACCACAAAAACAGAAACAGAAAGCAAAAAAAAACCAAAAAACAAAAAACTATGAAGGTAAATATTTGGATAACTCTCAAACCTTTTTGCTAAACCATCAAACATGAAACTTTATGTTTCCAACCTTAATTAGACACCCAATTTATCATTTGGTATCCAGTACCCCTCTTCATACATTAGCAACGGTGCCCTTTATCAGAGCTATGGTCTTGTTAGGTACAGAATGTCCTTACAGCGGAATGTAAAAAAACAAAAATTTATTTCTCACCCAATGGCATTTTTCATTGTGTTTTAGAGAAAGAAAAAGGGAGAATGAGAGAGAGAAAAATATTGATGTGAGAGAGAAACATCCATTGGTTGCCTCTCAGGCTCCCTGACTAGGGATTGAACCTACAACCTAGGTATGTGCCCTGACCAGGAATCAAACCCGCAACTTTTGGTGCACAGGATGATGCTCTAACCAACTGAGCCACACTGGTCAGGGTGCTGTAGCAGAATTTTAAGGGTGGAGTTCACAGTTAGAAGACTTCACATGTGCCTGATTTACTAAATGTATTGTCCTTCCCTTCAGGAATTGGAGTCCGAGGTGGGGCTCAGGCCAGCGGTACTTCATCAGGAAGACACGGCACTGCTCAAAGAGCAGAGGGATGCCGGGAAGACAGGATGGGTTAGAAGCACTGTGTAGTTTCAGAGGGAGGGCCATCAGGCCCCATGTTCTCTGTCAGGCAGTGGGCAGACACTGGCTGAGAAATGTCACTCGTTTCCCCTTCCTCCTGTTCTTTCTGAGCCGAGTCTAAGGTTAGTCTGACTTCTATCCACTCATTCTCTGCATCTTTTAGAAATCTCATCTGTGTTCCTGGGTTTAGTCATGATCTTTTTGTTTCTCAACCAGTTTCTCCAGGACAGCTTCAAACTCCAGTTCCAGTCCTTTTTCTTCAAAGGAGACTTTTATTTAGATGACCTTGTCGTCACCGCAGACACATCTGTAAGAACCCACACCCTCACCTCCAGATACCAGACCCGACTTGTATTGGCCTCCCCATCTCTTTCACCAACACACTCCTCTTCGTCACCAGATTCTGCAACTGTTTCACATACTTGTCTCTTCCTTTCCACTCTTAATTCTACCACCTTGTCTGGCCCTCATTTTTCATCTAAATTCTTGCAAGAGTCATTGAGTTGGCCTGTTCCCCGCAGTCGTTTTGCATGTTGTGACTAGAATAATCCTAGGTGCAATTTGTCGGCATGGTTTTTTTTTGTTTGTTTTTTGTTTGTTTTTTTCAAATAAATGTGTGGTTGCCTCTCATGTGCCCCCTACTGGTGACCTGGTGTGCAACCCAGCCATGTGCCCTGACTGTAAATCGAACCTGTGACCTTTTGGTTCGCAGCCTGCGCTTAATCCATTGAGCCATACCAGCCAGGGTTTGTTGGCATGTTTTTATTTCTTCTTATCAAATGGAACTTGCTTTGCCTCTCTTTCATGGTGATCCATATTCTTTTTTTTAAATAATTTTTTAAAAGATTTTATTTATTTATTTTTAGAGAGGGAAGGGAGGGAGAAAGAAAGAGAGAGAGAAACATCGATGTGAGGTTGCTGGGGGCCGTGGCCTGCAACCCAGGCAAGTGTCCTGACTGGGAATTGAACCTGTGACACTTTGGTTCGCAGCCCGCGCTCAATCCACTGAGCTACCCCAGCCAGGCCGTGATCCATATTCTTCACTCTCCTCCTGGCCCCCAGTTCCACTGCTCCTGCCCCTAACACACATGCAAAGGTGAAAATGATGGTGCTCCACCCACAAACCCTCTTCAGAGCTGACGTGCCCATCTCATCTTGGCCACACACACCCGCCCCCTCAACTGACCCACTGAGAAGATTCGCTGCTGATGGCTCACGGCTGGTCCCGCACTAAGAGGAAAATGGCTGCCCCCTCCTGAGAGCTTCCTGGAGCCAGTGGCTAGATGATGTGCGATATGAGAGCCTATCCTCCTTGCTTCAGTTTGGGACACCTCTAACCTGCCATCCCAGCTTCAGAACTCCCCAAGGGATCAGATGCCTCAGTTGCCTCCTGCTTGCTTTTCCACCCCACAGCCCTCTTTGCCTGGCTTCCCACAGGTCTGTGTGCTCACGTCACTCCCCAGTCCATCTTCTGCCCACAAGTCGTTGTCCAGCCTAAGACAGGCAGCCCCAGGAGTGAGTGGTCCAGAGAAGTATTCCCTAAAAAAGGATTCCGAGATAGGGCTCTCACTGCCCCTCCCCAGTTGCCATGACGACCTCTAACTCTCTGTAGCAGGGCATGGCTAATGTTTTCCCAGGGATAAACTGAGACAGGATGCTGGTGCTGCAGAGTTAGGAAGGATAGTTATAAGGAGTTTGGAATTGGGTACCAACTTCCAAGGGGCATGGATTTGTTGGAGAGATTTTTAAAAAAGGACTCGGGGTGACTGATCATCAGTTCAGTCGAATGGGGAAGCCACAGGATCTCCGGCAGCATTTCATTCAGCCCTAGTCCCCGGCGGTCTGGCCGGCTCAGCTGCAGGAGCGCTGCTTCTGAAAAGCCTGCAGCACATCTCCTTTGCCAAGGTGAGCCCCTAATCGGGAAGGCCTGAGACTCCTCAAGTTGGGACCAGAATACCTGGGTAGATGCAGGTGAGACTGTCCATCTCCCCTATTGCCCTGAACCTGGGAGACCTGTTATGAGGCCCCCACCCCTCCTCTGAGAAGTGGAGAAAAGATGGCAAACCTACTAGGAACCTCAGGACTCAAGGAATGAGGTCACAGTGGCTTCGTTATTTTCCCTTATGGTGTCCAGAGTGAGCACCAGAGAAGCCAGCAATCCAAAAATGCCAATGGATACAAGCAATGAGAACAAAAACTGCGTGGATTCCCTCATTTCCCTTTAGATAAAGGGACTCCAATGCCTGCCCTGCTTCAGGAGAAGTGGGGGGGGGGGGCGTTGAAAGGGGTTCAGAAGATAACCTGATGATCTACAAGTTTTAATTACATTATTTGTGATTTGGTCTTACTGGTTATCTTCCATGCAGCTCTTAATTACCAGCAGTCATAGGTCCCTCATCAAATAAACTTGCTGGAAATTCGTACATTCCAAGTTCACTCAGTAGCAAAAAGCCCATTTTCATTGACTTTATTACTTAAAAATCAATCCTCCAACTTCAGAAGCAAGTCAATTGGAATATCTGAGTCTCACTGAAGTGGAGTGTTGGGTCCCACTGAATAAACTAAGATGGATTATTTATTATTCCTAAGTTCAATTAAACTCCTTTGAAGTCCAAACAGCAAATCAACCATAGGCAGTTTCATTCAAGTTTTCATTTTTCTTTTTATTGGTAGTTGAGTTTCTTGAGTGGCAGATAAGTCAATTCGTAGAAAAGAAAAATGGAGACACCGTGCAACGAAGAAGTATTTAAATTAAGAAATGCCGAAACTCGTGAAAAGTGAGTGTGCAAATGTACAAAACTCAGGGCAAGTTCCGGCTGGCGGAAGAGACGAGGGCGGTGCACGGGCTGCTAGCGGGAAGGCGAGGTTACAGCAGCTTCTGCCCGCAGCAGTGTCCCGGGACTTCCCCATGCCGGGTTCCTTCCTCAGACAACACAGCGAGAACGGGTTAAGGATTCTGTCTCCAGCTGCTGGGAATCTGTATGACTCTTGGAAACCCCCAAGACCAGGGTTGAGAGCTATCCCCACCACCTCTGCCCTTTCCTGGGATGCCTGCTGTTGATTCTCTTTGAGACGCCAGGCCCCAAAGGCGATCCATCGTGTCCTGTAGGCTAGGGGCTCAACTCACCATGTCTGGACAAACATCCTCCTCACGCACAGTGTTCCTGCGCTGCCCACTGGGTCAAGTTCAAATTCCACTTTCATGGCACATCACACCGGGATCACGTATAATCCTAGAGTAGCTTTATTTGTTCTATAATTTAATAGTACACCTATAAAATAATTACATTATACTTATAGCTTTTCTTCATTTATAAACACACACAAAAGACAATTAAATACAATTTGAGCCATTATAAGGTAAACGTACATACAAGGACCCCGGAAGGAGCTTCCCACTGCAGCATATCATCATATTGCTTCCGTCGCTCTACCCATGGCTGGGTTCACGGAGTGAGCTCGTGTCTGTATTCTGTAAGTTCATAGCGTCGTCCCTCCCCTATCGGGGTTCCGTGTTCATAGAATGAATGACAGGGGTTGGCTTTGCAGTCGGCCGGCCACTCCTCTCCCTTGGCCTCCCTCGCAATCACGTGGCCCTCCTTCGCTCACAGCCTTGCTGCTGCGAGTTCTGCCTGAGTCTGACTTGAGGTTTCCCACTAAATGCGAATTTCCTGACTTAGGGCTGTCGACGCCCACTTCTGACGCCGAGGCCTCCTTTACAACGGCACGTTCTGCTCAGGTCTCACGGCGCCACAGGTGCGACAGGAATGAAACCCGCAGAGCGAGGGTTGTAAATGGATCCCCCCACTCGCCACAACCCGCCTGCCTCCTTGCTCCCTCAGTGGGTGTCTCTAGATCCTCCATCACTGCCCAACGTCAGGAAGCCTCCGTTCCCAGAGAGGCTTGTAGAGGGTTTCTCACACGCCCGGACATCACGCCTTCCTGAGCCCCCGGGACAGAGAGCACTTAAGATTGAGTGCTTGGGAATTATCAGGGAAAACTTTGCCGCGTGGGCTTATTCCCACCGATCAGCTCGGACTCTCCTCCACATTCATCAGATGCCATAAGCATCCATCACAGCGAACCTTTCCGTGGGGCAATTTAGCAAAGTAAGAATAATTTTGCAGGATATTAAATTATGTCAGCTTCCTTCTATCAGGAGACCACAACATGAAAACCTCAACAATTCATTATAAAAATGAAAGCTGACCTAATGGTGCCCATCTTTTTTTTTTGTTAAAGTCCACTCCTTGAAAAGGAAGCTAGTGGCTTTCTGTAGGACAAGTTCAACTAGATTTCCATTTGATGTATGGTCTCCTTTATTTCCTCCTCTCCCACAAAGCGACCCGAATCCTTATAGTTTTAAATATTTCTCTCTTTTAACAGGAAATTGCTTTTGCTTAGTGCCATGGCCGTGAAATAGTATAGCTGCTCATCCCACATATGTATATTAAATATTATAGGGGCTTTCGAGTTGCAGGTTAAAATCTTCCCAATGGATCCACTTCATCCCTGTACCCATCCATCCCAACACAGTTCCTACATTGTGCTGCGATGCCTTCCCAGCTTCAGTGAAACACTATTCAATGTGAAATCACAACTCCTCCCATCCTCGCCCTTCCTAATCTAAGAATAGGCGCCTGGCCTCGGACTGCAGCCAGGCACTACTTCTGAGTCAAACACCTTCCGGGCAGGCCGTCCTCTGCTCTGGTCGGTACTCAGGATGCCCCTGCAAAGCCAGAGTCAAAACCCGTGACACAATACAAGGATAGGTGTATAATACTTTTTAAGAGCTCTTTACAATATAGGTCAATTATAAAACCAGCATTAATATGGAAACCTTTGTGTGTAATAATATTCTAATTGCAGCGATAATAGCATGCACACCAGAGTTCGTCTTTAGTCTGTAGAAGGGGGTGGGGGGAGTGAGGAAGAGGGTGGCGGCTGGGGGTGGGGAGAGCGTGGCCTGCTGTGAGCAAGGTCCCCAGGGAAGCCCGTTTTGCCACTCAAGTGGCTCAAGTCGTCTTCTTGGTACCAGGTTAAGAGAACCTCCCGTCTGTGGGCAGCTCCTTTGCCGCCCTTCTCCAGATCCACAGCTCAGCAGCAAGAAGACAGCCCTAGAATCGCTAAGGAAAGCTCCCAGCCAGGGGGACGGGGCGGAGGGGGACCAGCAGCAGAGGTTGGCGGGGCTGCTCCGCATCCTTCGCTTTAGGGAGGCAGTGGGCAGCTGGAGTGTAGGGCAAGGCCGGGGAAGTACTCCCCGTTCCACACGGTGGAAACGCCCATGCCTCTCCGACTGCTGGGTGGTGGTTTTCCAGCATCTGACCTCGGGCCTGAAACAGCCTGGTTGGCGAGGCGCACAGGAGGCCCGGGGTCGATGGGAGAACACATCAGCAAAGCTCCACTTGCGGCCCGCGCTTATGCCAAGGACACCATCAGCCCCAAGAAACGTGCTTGCTGCTGAGAGGGTCCACCAGGCAGCGTGAGTGAGTTCTGAGGACAGGGACAAAGGCGGCTGCGGCGCGACCCAGCGGACAGGCGCGCGGTGCGGGGCTGCGTCCGGCCCGGGGCGCTCAGTGCTTGTCTGAGTCGCTCAGGTTCACGGACATGCACCGGCACTGCTTGACCTTCTGGATTTTTTTGAGTCGGAAGGGAGGGTCCAGCCCAGGACACTCGAGCTCCACGAGGACCGAGGTGACACGCTGGGGCTTGCAGAAGGCGCAGGACTGGAAGGACTCCTCCTCCTTCCTCACGTGGCGCGGGATGTAGAAGGAGTTGCACTGGCCGTAGCAGAAGCGGTTGAGGACCGTGCGGCTGCGACAGCCCTCCTCGCTCACCGTCTGCCGCAGCGGCTGCGTCTTGCACCAGTCACTCTTCAGGTACTTGCGCTCGGTGACCACCAGGGCCTCCTGGCTGGAGGCCAGCACCTCCTTGATTTGGTGCTGCCATCGCTCGGAGTTGTTGCTGCTGCCGTCCTTGTACGGCGAGGGGATGGCTCCCGCCGGCCGGTTCTTCCTGGCGTCCCCGGCTTTTACCAGTGCGGCCACCAGGAACAAGGACAGGGAAAGCTTCCAGAACATCCTGCAAAGAGAAAAGAGTTAGACGGGTTGGTTGGGACAGCTGATAGCGTGAGGCACCGTTTTCCTTTTTTTTTTTTTTTTACTTTTTAATCCTCCCCAAAGGATATGTTTATTGATTTTAGAGAGACAGAGAAACATCCATCGGTCGCCTCCCACACGCGCCCCACCAGGCATCGGACCACAGCTTATGTACTGTTATATGCTCCAGCTGGGATGGAACCCACAGCCCTTTAGTATAACTGCTCCAACCAGCCAACCCAGCCCCCCACTGGACTGGTGCACGTCGTTTTCCTTTTCAATGTTTCATGGTTTTATTAGGAGGCGCTGCAGCCAGGTGGGGTGAGGCTGGCCGCTGGGTGCCCAGGGGCAGGCGGAGGTGGGAAGTGGTTGGTAGTACACACCGACAGCAACGAAGAGATCCGAGATACTGCTCGGAAGGCAAGGATGCGGACAAACTAGTACCACACTTGGAAAACACACACTCGTTGAACACCTACGGAGAACTGCAAAGCAAAGTCTGTCCAAATTAGCTCGAGCCAGTTTGCCCAAGGACCAGCGACAGTTCGTACCCAACATGCACTGCGTTTCAGAATGTCGTTCCAAATGCACTGCAGGCCTATCTCATCAAATCCTCAGAGCAGCCTTCCGTGGAAGGGGACGTTTTTTATCCCCATTTTACTGTGAAGGAAACAGACCCGTAGAAGTTGAGGACTTTGCCCAAGGTCGTACAATCACCTAAGTAATGGCCCAGGATTTGGAGCCAGGCATCCGCTTCCAGAGCCATCCACATTAACCGCTACACACGGATGTTTGCGTTTAATGAAATGCGAAGGCAAGGTAAGCATGGTTCACAAGTGCCTAAAAATGAGTATAAAAGTTACAAAGGACATAGCTTAGGGAAATTAATATTTGCACATTGGGGCTCTGTTATAAATAATTACAAATAATAAATAGCATTCAGCATCTGCAAAAAGATAGTTGGGCAACTCAAATGAGTCATGAATTAGATTCTTGCAGTGGAAACCGCCTCCCAGCTGGGAGGGAAGAAATGCCCACGGCTGTCTGAGCACTAACTTGGGCCCAGGCAGTGCGGACCCACGCGAGTGGATGATTCTTCGTCTGTGCATTTGGGGACCAGGACACAAGTTCGGCAAATACTTGACCGTGGGAACTAGAGCAAAACTATTCCTACTGTGAACCATGTCTTGTGGGAAGCAAACCAGTCTGACCGACACATGGACTTCAAAGTTTAATGAGCAGTTTTCATAGTTATACTATTTTCATTAATACCCTGAAGGGACCACAATACCCTCAGCAGACACAATTTCTGTCTCCTTTACAAGTAGATCTCTCATGTGCATCCTTGTAATCCTGGTCGCCATCATATTTGCATTCGGTCATTCCCTCTCTGTGTATTTTACCGCTCATGGGACTCTATGAGAACACATGGGACTCTAACCTGTACATGCGGAGTGGCATGTGAATATAATGTTACATGTGAAAAGCATTATATGGTTATAAAATGTAGATTAAGTATAATAGACATAGCAGGCATAAGCATATATAATGGCTAGAATTTAATATTGAATATATTAACCTCCTTACATTATTAGAGATGTCTTAAACACATTCATGCTAATGATCATAGTTAATGTGCACTGGTGCTTGACATGCATCAGACACTGTGGCAGTTTCCTTTCAAGAATAAAAATAATTATCAGTGTTTTATGGCATAGGTATTATTATTTCCTTTATTTTATGGGTGAAGAAACCAAGGGGGTGAGAAGCTACATAACGTTCTAAGATCACACAGCCAGTAAATCTGAGTCCATGCGTCCTGGTTCCAGGTGAGTATAGTTAGTTGCTCCTTGGTTAAAAATATTTGTCTTAAAATATCTAAGCTAGATAGATAGCCTGATAGATAGATGGCAAAAAGGTATACACTTCCAGTTGTAAGATAAGTAAGTTCTGGGGATGTAATGTGCATTGTAAGAACAGCTAAGCTAAAATATTTCCCTGTGTCACTGTTAGTCCTCTAAGACACAAGAGGCTTTTGCATGTCACCAGCAGATAATTCCTTCATCTAGTATTTGTTGATATTTAATCTAGAGCAAGCACTGTGATAAGCCTCATGAATTCCAGTACCTCCCTCAGAGGCAAAGTTCTTCCAGGGTCAGATGAGCCTTTCCAGGATCCGCCCTCCCCACCCTCCTCTCCTGGGGCCTTCTCACCCACTCCGCCTCCTTGCTCCCACTGAGGGTGCTCAGCATTCTTCTGCTCCAGAGCCTTTCGTTGCCTTTCCCCCAGAAGTGTGTGCCCCGCCCCCCAGGTATGGCCACCTCCCACACAGTCTTCAAGTCTCTGTTTAGTTATCACCCAGTAGGGAGGCCTGAGTGGGTAACCTCACCACGACCCTGACATTCACTGACTCCTTCCCTGCTTTTTTACCTTTTTTTTAATTTAACGATCTTTTATGTTTTTCTTTTTGTATTGTTTGACTTCCCCCACTTCCTGGAACCTAAGACCCAACAGAGAAGACAGCCTGTTTTATTCATTGCTGTAGCCCCTGCTTTTGGAACAGCCCTTGGTACATAGTAGGAACTCGGCAAATGCGAGTTGAATGAAATATGAATGCCACGTGTTCATGGCCTTCAACAAGCTTGCGATTAAGAACAGAGAGGAAGGCATGCAAGGGCAGTGTGACAGTTCTGATGGTGACCCCGGAACCAGTAACATCTGCCTCACTTGGGGTGTTTTAGAACGTAGATTCCTGAGCTCCGCCCCGCAACATTCTGAATCAAGAACGTTGGGATGAAGTTTGATGTCTATATTTTAAAGAAATGCTTCCGGTGATTTCCATGGGTACCAGTGGCTCCAGGGGTCAGTGAGGATACAGAGAAAGAGCATCAGCTCTTCCTGGAGAGGGAGGAGGAGATGCCTAAGAAGCATCTCTTGAAGTCCAAAGAGGAGTCCTGTAGGGGAAAGCTTAGGGGTTAGGTAAATGGAGGTGACGTGGCCAAGGGAAGCCAGACAACTGAGAGCAGTAGAGGAAAAAAAAAAGAAAAAACAAGGGAAGCTTTTCTTTTTCAGAAACATTTTGTCCAACACAATTATTGAAATGTTAAGGCTGAGTTTTTAAAGGGCTGTTCTCATGCCTCCTCAGTTCCACACATGAAGTGTCACATAAAAAATGGCCACGCTTCCAGCCGGCTCATGGCAAGCATCGGGTATTGGACCTGCTCGGTTTACATGGCTTATTATATTTGCAGAATGATTTGTGATCTCAATAGCCTCTTAAAAAGAAAGTATGTTGGTTCCATTTTAGTAATTTCCGAGATTATTAACGTCCTGAGTAAACACAACCAAAAAATTTGCAAGTCCCCGCCAGGAAAGATTTACAGAGTCAGGCTGTTCTTCAACTCCCAGTTCCAGTAACGGCTTCCCATGCATCTTTGATAGGTTCAAAAATGCATGCCTTCACTCAGCGGTCCCTAGGTGTTGTCAGGGAGAGCAGAGCTGAAACATGTTCGGATCGATTTGGGGCAAAAACTCTTGGAGTCAACCGTCTTAGATGTGGTGATTAACGACACGCATTCCCTGAACGCTTTAAAACAATTTCAAAACATCTGGCAATCACCCTTAGAAGTCATGCCTTGTAAGAACCTAAGAAGAAAAGTGAACTTCCTATTTTCAGGGCCCAGAAGGAGGCTCATGGAAACTAGATGAATGGGGACAAGGGAGGCTTTCTCTCTTTCCTTCCCTACCTCCTGTTTCTTCTCTCTCTCATACACAGCGACAGTAAGGTTGCCAAGGGTCAGGCATCTCAGTGTCAGGAAAGGTACGTAGGCAAGAGGTATTTCCCCGCGGTGACAGTTAGGGCGTATCCTCTTCCAGGACGCTAAGGCTATTGAGCCCTCAGTTGTGTGGGGTTCGCCTAAGGAGAGAAGGCCCACGCCTCTTTCTTCCATTCACCCATCACCCATACACACGTCAGCGGCCCCACAGGAATCACGCTGCTCCTCAGAGAAACAGATGACAGACAATGAACCCCTCACGGACACTGTCACCACTTCCAGTAATGACAGCAGATAGACGCTTCACGTTACCCTCCTATCTTGTGCTTGGGTTGTATCAGAAGAAACTTGTCAGTAAGTCCTGTTGGTTTTATTAAATATCTTTATGGCCTAACAATGTTGTGAATTTGTGAGGGCTGCCAGGGCTGTAAAAGCTGATGGGCTAAGCAGACGGGGTTGGTCAAAGTTGGACGTGCACAGAGAGAGGTAGTGGAAGCACTTTCCTCTTAACTGAACGCCCTATGCCTTTGTGGGTACCGGAGCAAGGGCTGCACGGGCCACAGAAGCCTAGTATTTAGGCAGCTATAGAATAACCCTCCTCTTCTGTCTCTTCTGAGAAGTGTCAAGGGGTGGGGTCTCATTTCTTGGAAAGGGTGTGGCAGTGCCGAACCACCCTGGCCAAAAGATCTATGTAGGCAAGCAAAGGCCAGGGGTACAGCCAAACTGATGGACTCGCTCCAGAGGGACCTTGTTGAGTTGTAGAGGTCAGGTCAAGGCAGTACTGGGCATGCATGAGTGGTGATTGGGAGGGGTGAAGGGTGATTGGGGCTCCAAGGTGTTCTGTGATCTGAGAATTGTAGGGCATCCTTGGAAGGCTGAAGGGAAACTCCCAGGGCTAATGATTGGCAGACACACCTGGGGTAACCGGTTCCCACAACCCAAGGGAAAACAGAGTCAAAATCGAGTAAAAATCCCCAAACAAAACCCCCAACAGTGTTAGAATTCAGAGATTATATATGTATTATAATTGTACTACTAGATCCTCAACAACTAGAGGTACTTCATTCATGACGGGGATTCTTGGAGGGTGGCAGGTTAGCTCCTGGTCAACATGTGAATGTTCCTGAGCCCCTGGATCACCCTTTTAGCCTAAGATTGCTTGTCTGCTGAAGCCACTTACCTTTAGCTACGGCAAACTATTGCAAACTATGACCCACAGGCTAACACCAACCCCAGGTCTGTTTTTGTAGATAACGTATTTAGCATAGACACGCCCACTCACTTACATTTTGTCTATACAGTGACTCGTGGGGACAGAGACCATATTGCATACCAAGTGAAAAATATGTAGTACCTGGCCTTTTACAGAAAAATTTTGCCAAATCCTGGTCCCAACTATTCCTATCCAATCTAGTCATGTTTCCAATCCAATCCCTTTCACTTTGAGCTCTTTTGCTCAAAAAGGAGCTTTGAGTTTTAACCTCTCTAACAATGAAACATTTCAAACATAGAGCAAGACAGAACATACAACAGACCCTATGTACCCACCACCAAGATTAAAAAATATATTATTATTTCACATCTTCATTTTGCAATCTCCTTCTGTTTTGAAAGAAATAGCACAATGCAGGTAAGGCTAAGGGTTTCATTCTCTTCCATCATTGCCCTAACCCTGAAGGGATGACCAGCATCCTGACATTGGTAAATGTCATGCCTGTGCATGCTTGTCCACTCTTGCTGCTTACATGTTGTGTGTGAGGATGTGTGTGTGAGCATATTTGCCCTTCAGATAAACAGTCCCATATTCTTCTTCTGCAGATTTTTAATTCAGTAATAGGTGTTTGAGGTTTTATACATGTGGATGTTTTTAGAAGTCTATTCATCTCCACTGCTGAACATTAAAGCACAGATTATGCATTTACCATACTGAGGGACCGTTGATTGCTTCTACATTTTCACTATTGCCAGTGGTACTGCACTGAAGTTTTATTTATGTTTATGCCCCTCTGTTAAGAGTTTTTCTAGAGGAGACCCAAAGAAGCGGAATGCTGAGTCATAGGGTATGTACAACTTGAGCCTGGCTAAGCTTCGCCAAGTTACTTTCCAAGTGTTTATACCAGTATCCTCTCCCCTGGGTGGTATCCGAGTGCCCACTGCTGCACATGCTCGCTCACAGTTGGTGTTACCCCCCCCACACACACACACAAACACACATATATATTGCCTATGTGAAACATTTTTAATGGCATCTTCTTATTATTTTAATTTGTAGCTCTTTGGCTACAAGGGAGTTGATCACCAAGCTCAAATGCAGGAGTTGTATGCTGAGAAGAAATGCTTGTAACATATTTGAAGTTAAAAAGAGAAATTAAAATATTAGGAAAGGGAAAATAAGAAGTACTAACCATAAATCTTCTGAACTGTCATGAGAAGGGTAGGAAGCAGCCTGCAACTTCAAAGCGGAATAATCAGGGCATTCCACGTGACTCAGAAGTTTGAAATGCAAAGGGATTCGTTTACTTTTCCAAGGGGCATGCCTGAGTGGAACATTGACTATCATTTTGTTCCAGAAGTTTATTTTCATCTGGAAAAATTATATTTTTCTAAAAAGGTTTTCAACCAAAGAAGACATGATGCTATCATTGCTTACTTCGACTTCTGGATAGCAAGTGTATCATTTGGAAATTTGTAGTCAGAGTTCTTGATCTTTGGAGAGATTGTTGGGATAAACTCAGTCTGGGAAATGTAACACTGAAGCAAGATGGCAGTGAAGCATTAAGTTAAATAAGAAAATCAGGGATGCAAGATAGTGGCAGAGTAGGTAGAAGCTACACTAACCTCTTCCCAGGACCAAACTGGAATTACAACTAAATTATAGAAAAAAAAATCACCCTGAATAATCAACTGAACAGTAGCTGGAGAGAAGCCTTATCACTGAGGTGTTATGGAAGAGACCACATCACCACAGCAAGACTGTTAGGAATTGCAGAGGTGTGAGAAGGCTGGCTGGGGTCCCATGGGTGGCAGCTGAAGTTCCAGAGGGATATTCCAGTGGCTGGGGTTGGAGTAGTTCCTTAGCCTGGGGAAAAGAACCCAAGGAACACCCAGCTGTGAGAAGCAGCGAAGTTTCTGTCCAGGGAAAGATAGCTAGAGATACAGAGGGACTCTTAAAGGGCCAACACAAAATTTCATTTGCAACCACTTACTCTGGGTTCCAGTAGAGGAAGCGCAGAGCAGACTAGAGATATGTGAGGAGAGTCTGGGGTTGCTGGCTCTGGAGAGAGAGCTGAAGGGTCAGCCGCCAGGATCCCTGTGCTCAGTCATTTCCCATAGTGGAGAAGCCATCTTACTCGAGCATTGCACTCCCCTCCATGCAGCATCACCCCCAGGAGAAGCAATAACCCCACCCACAGGAATGCCTCTCACTCAGCCCTGTGCAGCTCAGGTTTGCTGCTGAGGAACACAGCTAGGGCTATGTCAATGGTAAAGCCTGTAAGAGAAGGCGGATCTCTAGGAGCTTTGAGATTTTAGTTGACCCTCCCTTGGGCCCGGTGCTGGTAAAGCCAGTGTTGGTGCACAGCATTGTCCTTTCTGCACACACCCAGGCCCAGCAGAGGAAGCCAAAAGCTGTGGAACACTGATAGCTCCGAAGAGGTTGTTCAGGGCCAGTCACTGGCAGCATCTGACATGGGCCGCACCGGAGTCTTTGCATGTCTACCTGATACATAGAAACAAACGCAAAGAGGCAGCCAAAATGAGAAGACAAAGAAATAGGCCCCAAATATAAGAACAAGAGAATTGTCCAGAAGAACTAAATGAAATGGAGGCAAGCAATGTATCAGATATAGAGTTTAGAGTAACGATTATAAGGATGCTCAACAGCATGAAAAAAGCCACTGAAACCATAAAAAAGAACCTGTCAGAAATAAAGAATGCCATATCTGAAATAAATAATACACTGGAAAGAATAAACAGTGGGTTAGATGAAGCAGAGGATCAAACCAGTGATTTGGAAGACAAGGTAGAAAAAAACACCCAAGCAGAGCAGCAGAAAGAAAAAAAGAATAAAAAAAAATGAGGAGAGTTAAAAAAAAACTTTGTGACAACATGAAGCATACCAACATCCACATGATGGGAATACCAGAAGGAGGAGAGAGTGAGCAAGGAATTAAAAACATATTTGAAGAAACAATGACCAAAATCTTCCCTAACCTGAGGAAGGAAAAAGACGCAAGTCTGGGAGACACAGCGTCCCAAACTAGAAGGACACAAAGAGACCCAAACCAAAACACATCATAATTAAAATGGCAAAGCTTAAAGACAAGAAGAAAATCTTAAAAGCAGCAGGAGAAAAGCAGTTAGTTAATTACAAGGGAGCTCTTATTAGATTGTCATCTGATTTCTCAACAGAAACATTTCAGACCACACGGGATTGCTACGAAATACTCAAAGTGATGAAAAGCAAGGACCTACAACCAAAGCTACTTTACCCAGTAAGACTGGCATTTCCAGAAGGAAATGAAGGAAAAATAAAGAGCTTTCCAGACAAGGAAAAACTAAAGGAGTTTGTTACCACCAAATGAGTATTCCAGCAAATGTTAAAGAGCTTGCTTGAAGAAGAAGAAGGGTTAGAAGAAGAAGAAGGTGAAGGAAAAGGAGAAGGAGAAGAAACAGAGGAAAATAGTTAAAAATAAAATGGCAATAAATATGTATCTATCAATAATCATGGTAAGTGTAAATGGCTTAAATGCTTCAATCAAAAGACAAAGGGTAGCTGAATGGATAAGCAAACAAGTCCCATATACATGCGGTCTCCAAGACACCTACTTCAGAACAAAAGATACACACAGACTAAAACTAAAGGGATGGAAAAAGATATTGCATGCAAATGGAAAGGGAAAAAAAAGGCTGTTGCAGCAATACTTATATCAGACAAAATAGACTTTAAAACCAAGGCTATAAAAAGAGACAAAGAGGGATACTACATAATGATCAAAGATATAACCCTAGGACATAACAAGAGGATATAACCCTAGTAAATATTTGTGCACCCAAAATAGGAGTACCAGGATATGTAAAGCAAATCCTGATGGACATTAAGGAGGAGATCAACAGAAAGAGTCTTAGTAGGGGATATTAACACCCCATTTACTTCAATGAATAGATCATCCAGACAGAAAATCAACAAGGAGACAGTGACCTTAAATGACACACCAATCAAATGGATTTAATTGATATCTACAGAGCATTTTACCCCAAAGCAGCAGAGTATACATACCTTTCAAGTGTACATGGGATGTTTTCTAGTTCAGAACACACATTAACGTTAGGACACAAAACAAGTCTCAATAAATTGAAGAAGACTGAAATCATATCAAGCATCTTTTCTGTCCCAAATGTTATGAAACAAGAAATTAGTCACAAGAAGAAAACTGAAAAAGTACCCAAAGACATGGAAACCAAATAACATGTTATTAAGCAATAATAGATCAACAATGACATCTAGGAAGAAGTCAAAAGATACTTTGAAACAAATGAAAATGAAGACACAACAACCCCAAATCTGTGGGATGCAGGTAAAGCAATCCTAAGAGGGAAATTCATAGCATTACAAGTCTACCTCAAGAAACAAGAAAAAGCTCAAATAAATAATCTAACTTTACACTTAAAGGGACTTGAAAAAGAACAACGAACAAAGCCTAAAGTGAGTTGAAGGAAGGAAATAATGAAGATTAGAGCAGAAATAAAAAAGATAGAATTTTAAGAAATGACACAAAAGATCAATGAATGCACCCATGTTGGTGTGGCTCAGTGGATTGAATGCCAGACTGGGAACGAGTCACTGGTTTGATTCCCAGTTAGGGCACATTCCTGGGTTGCAGGCCTGATCCCCAGTAGGGGGCATGTGAGAGGCAACCACATATTGATATTTCTCTCCCTCTCTTTCTCTTTCCCTTTCCCACTCTCTAAAAATAAATAAATAAAAATTCTTAAAAAAAAAAAAAGATCAATGAATGCAAGAGCCGGTTCTTTGAAAAGACAAACAAGATTAACAAAGCTTTAACCAGACTCATCACAAAAAAAGAGAGAGATGACCCAAATAAATAAAATCAGAAATGAAAAAAGAGAAATATCCTTTATTATACAAAGGATTGTAAAATATTATGAACAACTATATGCTAATAAATTGGGCAACCTGAATGAAATGGATAAATTCCTAGAAACATACTATCTTCCAAAACTAAATCAGGAAGAATAAGAAAACCTGAATAGACAGATTATACCAGTGAAACAGAAGCAGTAATAAAAAAAAATCCCAACAAACAAAAACCCTGGACCGGATGCCTTCACAGGTGAATTTCACCAAACATTCCAAAAAGAATGAACACTTCTTCTTCTCCAGCTATTCCAAAAAATTCAAGAGGAGGGAAGACTCCCAGTCTCATTTTCCAGGGCCAGTATTATCCTAATTCCAAAACCAGATAAAGATGCTTCAAAAAAAAAAAAAAAAGAAAGAAAGAAAAGAAAATTATAGGCCAATATCCCTGATGAACATAGATGCTAAAATCCTCAACAAAACATTAGCAAACTGAATCATTAAACATAAAGACTTATACACCATGATCAAGTGGGATTTATTCTGGGAATGCAAGGGTGGCCCAACATTCACAAATACATAAATGTGATACTCCACATAAACAAAATGAGGGTTAAATACCAATGATCATATCAAGAGATGTGGAAAAAGCATTTGATAAAATCCAGCACCCATTTATGATAAAAACTTTCGGTAAAGTGGCAATGAAGGGAACATACCTAAACATAATAAAGGTCGTATGCGACAAACCCACTGCCAGGATCACACTCAATGGCCAAAAACTACCAGTGTTCCCCTTGAGATCATAAACAAGACAGCGATGTCTGCTTTCACTTGTTTTATTCAACACAATACTGGAAGTCCTAGCCATAACAATCAGACAAGAAGAAGAAATAAAAGGCATCCAAGTTGGAAAGGAAGAAGTAAAACTGTCTTTATTTGTGGATGACATGATACTGTACATAAGAACCCTAAAGATTCCACCAAGAAACTACTAGAACTGATAAATGAATTCAATAATGTAGCAGGATACAAAATTAATATCCAGAAATGAGTAGCATTTTTATATGTCAATAATGAACTACCGGAAACAGAAATTTAAAAAGCCATCCCATTCTTAATTACTTCAAAAAGAATACCGTACCTTGGAATAAATCTATCCACGCATGTAAAAGACCTGTACTCAGAAAATCATAAGTCACTGAAGAGAGAAACTGAAGAACATGCCTGTAAGTGGAAGCACATACTGTGTTCATGGACAGGAAGAATTAACATCATTAAAATGTCCATACTACCCAAAGCAATCTATAGATTCAATGCAATTCCTGTCAGGATACCAATGATGTACTTCAAAGAACTAGAACAAATATTTCAAAAATTTGTATGGAACCACAAAAGGCCCCAAATAACAACAGCAATCTTGAGAAAGAAGAACAAGGTTGGAAGAATCATGCTACCTGATATCAAAATATCCTATAAGACTGTAATAATCAAAACAGCATGGCACTGGCGTAAAATCAGACACATAAATCAATGGAACAGAATAGAGAGTTCAGAAGTAAACCCACACATTTTTAGTCAATTAATATTTGACAGAGGAAACAAGCACATACAATGAGCTAAAGATAGTTTATTCAGGAAGTACTGTAGGGAAAATTGGACAGATATGTGCAGAAAAAATTAAACTAGATCACCTTCTTATGCCACACCCAAGAGTAAATTCAAAACATATTAAAGACTTAAATGTTTGAACCAAAACCATAAAAATCCTGCAAAAAAACATAGGCAGTAAAATCTTGGTCATTGCTTGTAGCAATATTTTATTAGATATATCTTCCCAGGCAAGGGAAATAAAATAAAAAATAAACAAATGACACCACATCGAACTAGAAAGGTTTTGCAAAACAACAGAAATGATCAATAAAATAAAAAGACAGCCCACTAAATGGGAGAACATATTCTTCAATACATCTGATAAAAGGTTAACATCCAAAATTTATAAAGAACTTATAAAACTCAATGCCAAAAAACAAATCCAATTACAAAATGGGCAAAGGACCTAAATAGACACTTCTCCAAAGAGGACAGACAGATGGCCAGCAGACATATGAAAAGATGCTCAATGTCACTAATCATCAGAGAAATACAAATTAAAACCACAATGAGATTTCACCTCACAAATGTCAGAATGGCTGTCATCAATAAATCAACAAACAACAAGAGCTGGTGAGGGTGTGGAGAGAGGGGAGCCCTTTTGCACTGTCGGTGGGAACACAGATTGGTGCAGCCACTGTGGAAAGCAGTGTGGAAATACCTCAAAAATTAAAAATGGGTTTGCCTTATGACCCAGCGATTCCATTTCTAGGAATTTATCTGAAGAAACCCAAAACACTAATTTGAAAGATGATAGGCACTTCTGTGTTCATTGCAGCGTTATTTACAACCACCAAGATACGGAAGCAGCCCAAGTGTCTATCAGTAGGTGAGTGAATTAAACAACTATGGGGCATTTACACAATGGAATACTACTTGACCGTAAAAAAGAAGAAAATTTTACCCTTTGCAACGAAATGGATGAACCTGGAGACCATTATGCTTAGTGAAACAAGCCAGTCAGAGACAGGCAAATACCATATGTTTTCACTCATGTGTGGAATCTAATGAACAAACTACACAAATAAGCAGGTTAAGAGACAGACTCATGGATAGAGAGCAGGCTGACAGCTCTGGGGCGTGAGGGTTTAGGGGTGAAAGGATGGAACAAAAGGAAAAAGGACTCATGGGCATGGACAGCAGTGTGGTGATTGTGGGTGGGGGTTTAAGGGAGATAAATGGTAATGGAAAAAATACAATACAAATTAAAAAAAAAAAGAAAATGGACAGAAAAGCTCCTGGAAATCTGTAGGATTGTGCAGGGGTGGTTACTTTTCTAGAGCAGGGCCACTTAGGAGGAGGAGTGAGAACATGGTTTGCGGGCCCAGGGCTGCCCATCTCATACCCTCATGTGACTCACCTCCAGGTCCCGCCAGGTGCCCCCTCGGAAAGGTCGTTAAGGGCCCTTGCCACCCTCATCCCGCATTGCTATTACAAGGAGTGTAACTCTGAGATTAAGGCATCGTCTAAGGCGTCTCAGTGAAAAGGACCATGAGTTTTATTTGAAAGAAGGAAGAAATTATGAACGATCCATTAAGGATTTTATAGCCAGGGATGTTGTCTGCAGTCGTTAGGCAGAGCCTTTTGTTTAGTTTGCAAACAAGGACCTCGGGCTGTTGCTCAAGGATGTCCCCTTCTTCATCTTTTCCTGGGTCAGCCCTGTGTGTGCGGGGACAGCTGTCCTAAAACGACAGGCTCGCGCTTTGCAGAGTGCAGGGAATAGATTTCCCCCCTATGTATACATACAAATTAGAGAGGCTTGTCTAAAATGCTTTGAGTGAAATCAAAAACATCCTGCCCAAGCGCTCCATTTTCCTGTTCATTCTCTACTTCCGGCCGCTTGGTTTTGCTTGTCCAGTAGGCGTAGGAATGGGGACAGAGCTCTAGCAAAACCTGATGAAACTGTGTACCCCCTTGTTTCTTCCTCTGAAGTCCATGACAAAACTATTATTTTTCCTTTTTCTCTTTACTCTTTCCATTTCTTTTCCTGATTTTTCTTTTCCTGGCATTCTCCAAAAGATTGGTGTTCCCCAAGGGTTTTTCCTTGGGGAAACAAGAAAACCTTGTTTTCTCATTCCTCGCATTCCGACTAAGAATGTTATTTGTGCCTATGACTTCAGCCACCAGCTCTCTCTGCCCAGGACTCCAAGGCCCGGTACTTCACTGCCTACTAAACATTTCCTGGATGTCCTGTAGGCCCTCCAAAGTCACTATGCTCCAGTCTCACCCAGTTTTCTCACCCACCCCCTGTTCTGACAGTTTCTACCCCAATGAACATCACAGCCTTTATCTTTTCACCCAAACCAGAGGGCTGAGAGTTCAGGCAAATCCTGTTCATTTACTCCCTAAGAGCCAGTATCCTCATTACCCCTTGCTAAAGAAGCATGATTTTTCCTTCTTTTTTATGGCCAAGTAGCATTCCATTGTGTAAATGTACAACACACAGATGATATATTATAGAATTGTACACCTGAAACCTATATAATTTTATTTAATCAATGCCACCCCAGTAAACACAATAAAAAAAACTAAAAAAACCATAATTTTATTCAGGTATCTGAGTCCAATTTCTTCATCATCTCTTCTACATGTCATGCAGTAAAAAGCTGATTGGTCCAAGACAATTGGTTAACTCCACTCTTGGCAAGCGACTGATTTAGGTATGGGCAAGGGTGCACCGTGACCACTAAGATACAAGGGGCAGAAGAAGACATGCCAGGAGAAAGTATCGTTCTGGCTTTTGGTTGTGGTTATGCAAGGATTTGATGACGAAGGCTATGGCCACTGCCATGAGGGTATAAATGAGAGATGAAAGTAAAATCTTTGCCGTATAGAGCACAATATGAAAAGCAACTGAAGGCTTGATTGCGTTCTCAAGACATAACCATTGCATGAACCATATATTAAAGAAATACATTCACAGAAATAAAATTTAATGAAAATGCGTTTTTAATAGAAACAAATGTCTTCATTTTTTTTTAAATTCAGACTTACTAATGTGAAAAATCACATGGGGATCATCATAAAAATTATTTTTGGTCGTATATCAGCTGCTAGTTTAATTAGATCCTCTTTCAACTTAGATTTAAAGCAAATTCTGAAAAGCAATCCAATTTGAAAAGGGATTCGTTGATGAGTCATTTGCTTTTCAGTGAGAACAGCAATATTTAGGATTGTCTTTTTTTGGTGCCCTACAGCCTTTGTTACACCTCAGACAGTGCACCCCAGGGAGGGGAGACTGGGTGGGGCATCTTTTTCTCTTGTCCAGAGGAAGAAGGGAAACTGAAAGTGTCAGGAATGGAGAGACTTCCTAGTCCACGGTAGACACCTTCCCAGGCAGATTTTTTTTAAAGATTTTATTTATTTATTTTTAGAGAGGGAAGGGAGGGAGAAAGGGAGAGAGAGAGAGAAATCAATGTGCGGTTGCTGGGGGTCATGGCCTGCAGCCCAGGCATGTGTCCTGACTGGGAATCGAACCTGCGACACTTTGGTTCGCAGCCTGTGCTCAATCCACTGAGCTATGCCAGCCAGGGCTCCCAGGCAGATTTTTTTAGAAGAAAAGGAACAAATGGAGGCTGAGGATTTGAACATTGATTCCTCTAAAACTACCCTTGAAGATTTAATCCTTGGAAAGTTTTCTGTAAATAACAGGACTGCACCTATGCCAGTTTGAAGGCCATTTACCAAGAAGATTTGCTAGAGTACTTGAGGTGAGAAATGACAAAGAACATATTTCTTTACATATATACACATATATTACATATATACATATATATTACATACACACATATATTATATACCTATATACATGTGTATCTTTTATTTATACAGTAGAAAATTTCTGCTGAATCTTATCTCTTTCTGGCAACAAGTAGTATTCGTTTATGGAAACATAAACAAAAACCAAACTCTCTATGGGACATCTCTTCAAGAGAAGTCAATAATTGAAATTTACCTTTTTGTACTTAATAATTATTTTCTAAACTTGTGACATATTTATCGTATTTTGATCAAATACTATTTTCACTCTAATAGGCAGTCAATCCATAGGAGAAATTTAAATACTTAAAGGTTTATAGTGACAGAATTAAAAATAAAATTTATATACATACTTTTTGTCACAGCAAAGGGTCATAAATAAAGACTTTCAAGTGTGAATCCTATTATGTTAGGAAAAATTCTGTGGGAAGGATTATAGTGAAGTATGAATTGAAAGTAAAATAATCTGGTTTTTATTTAAAGAATTATTTCTACATGTATTGTTTAAAATGTGTAACAGTGACCATAAAATTTTAGGTATTGATATTATGGAATTTAGATTCCTCTGGCAACATTAAAGAGCATTGAAACCATTGTATTTCAAAATATCAGCATTGCGACATTCTTTGAATGGCATCTATGACCAACTTTAGATGTCAATTAAAAAGTTTTTGAGCAGTTATATAGATTTAGAACAAAAATGTTTAGAGAGTAGCACAGTAAAATATTGAAGTATGCTGTTATATTATTTCTAAGCACAACCACTTTGTATGTGATACTGGGCAAGGAGAATAATTCATCCTTGAATTCTTTTATTCATGAAAATTCTATGACCACAAGTAAATGTTATGAAATAATAACTTGGGTGTTCTTCTTTTCCTACTTACACACTCATGTCTCTCGAATTCTGCAGACTTTCTCTCCTGACAGTTTTTCAAAACACTGTTGGCTAATGGCTCCATAGAAATCTGGAAAGTTCCATATTAAGTAATTTAATTGGAACAAGGAGTCTGGTTCAGTGAATGTTAAATGTTATGTACTCTGGCTTTCTCAGGTTAGGTACTATTGACAATTGATGCTGAATTCAGACAAATTAGAGGGAAAATGGAAGACTCTTGACCAAAAAATCGAACATGACCAGAGTCAACCAGAAGACTTAGAACACGCCAACAGATGTAGAGTCACTTCAACGGAAGTGAAGATACTGTGCAATGAATCATATTCATGATGCTCTTATATTTTGCTGGTAAACCATCATTCAGCAGGCCTTCTCAATGAGTGAGGGTAAACCATCATTCAGCAGGCCTTCTCAATGAGTGAGGATTCACTCTGAGGAAGATAAATGGAGTAACTGCAGAGGGTACAAATTACTTTCTGAGCCACAACATCAGTAACCAAGCAACATCCCCCTGGGGAGCTCAACATGCGGCAAGTGGCAAGTGGATGCCTGGGTTTGAACTTCCCTATCCTTTTTTTCCTGAGATGTCCCTTGGGTTTCAAATAGTTCATCTGCCAAAATACTAACTGACCAGTCCTCTACAACAGGAAACTCTGAGTGGAGACCGAGTCTGTTCTGATCATCACCATGTCCCCGTGACTTTACTTAGATCCCTGCACGTAGTAGGTGACTAATACATATTTATTGAATAAATTCATGAATCTCTAATATTTTAAAAAGCATTGCAGATGTCGTAGTTGCTGGGATTTCAATAGCTAGAATACAACTGGTATTTGAGAAGGGAAAAGCCTAGGAGGTTAAAAATCATTCCTTTGCCTTTTATTTGGGAAACAGAGCAAATTTAAGTGTGCCATTCATGCAGCAAATATTTACTGAGAGCACATGTGCTCATGATATGTTTGGTGTCCATTCTGCTTTTTATAACTCTCTGTTTAGATCTTTCCTCGGATCAGCCTAATTATCAATAATGTAAATAAAAAGGACTTCCCCTGAACTTTTGAAGTATCTGTAGGGAATGTTTCTTGTTAACATCAAACAGAACTGGTTATACCTTAAGTCAAGCTTATCAAATATTTTCTGATATATTATTTCCAAACACAAGCACGGCACGTTTTTTTTTTTCTTCCATAGAGCAAGTTCTCTGCACAATATCTATTATTTGTATTCAAAACCAATTCCATACAGGACTCTTGCTCGTTAAGAAGTTACCCTCGAACTTCAGCAGAAATGAGGCACACCTGGAAGTGGGGTGAAACCGAAGATCCCAGGGCTGCGTGCTTCGGGAATTCTGATTTTGAGATCTGGGCAAAAAACCTGGGAGATGGCATTTTTTAATAAGCACTTCACATTCTCCAAAGCACAGCCTAAATTATTTGTGTAAAATAGAATAATCTGGGCTCTGGTCCACTGCCAAGGGCCAGCTCCGTTAATTACATCCTCATGAATAAGGGCCGGAGGAGACTCGACTCTTCTCTCTTGGAGCAATTTCCCCGTGTTTAGAAGAGAGGCTTCCTTGAACTGTTTGTGACAGTACGATGCGCGGAAGCTGATTGGCAAGGACTTGCAGTGCGTGTTTCCAGTTAGGATGCCTTTCTTCTCAGGCCCGCGTGCTGCGGCTCCTGCAGCTCAGAGGAGAGCAGTGTTGGGGTGGGGGGGAGCCCTACTTAGAGTCCAGGGGGACAGCGCTTGAACCCGGGGCGCTGGCGTAGACGCTCAGAAGCGAGATCCCAACCCCCTCTCTCCTTCCTCTTCACAGAGGGGTCGGGTCTCTTTCGGGAAACACACGTTCAGTGGCAGCTTACAAAGTTGAAGTCGATCCACAGAGGGTATCCGTTAGGATGAAAGGAGCCAGAAAAGGAATTCTGTATGTTTAATAAGAAGAAAAATCACAGGTGCTGGGCAAAGGCACTCAGTAGGAGTGGCGTGGTGTTCAGGGTTGCCGTGGAAGTCACAGGTAAGCCCCTGCTGGGCTACTCTGGAGCAGGCGGGAGCCGGGGAGCAGGTAGGCCAGGGCGAGGTACTATTCCTCACTACGTATTTAATACGAAGTGAATGGTATCTAGAATAAATACATCCCCAGAGCCAGGGCCAGACTGGAGGTTGCCAGAGGCTGGGCACCGCGCCGAGGGAGAAGCGGGGAACTACTCTTTCCCGAGTCCAGGACTTCCTGTTGGGGTAACAAAAATGTTTCGGAACTACATTGAGCTGGTGGTTGCACACTCTGTGAAATATGCCCATAAAAAATGGATAGTTTTATGTTAGGTGAATTTTGTGTCCATTAAAAAAAAAGCTGGCAGAGAGATTAATATAAAACTATTATGAACAAATTCAGTTTATGGTTAAGATCTACATATCAAGAAAAATCAAATATTTGTTCTGAAAAACAAAAAAAAAGTGTGTGGATTGACTCATAACACATTAAGTCCTTTTCAGAGGAGAAAATACATGAATGAAGGTTTTCTGATTATGCTTCAAGGATGTGGTTAAGATGACATCTGTCTTCGGTGGCAGGTGGCACTGTGTCCAAGTGAACTCGCTTTTCTTTTAAACATTTAACCTTTTTATCATTCAAATGATCATTTAATGATCCCTGGCTGGTGTAGCTCAGTGGACTGAGCGCGGGCTGCGAACCAAAGTGTCACAGGTTCGATTCCCAGCCAGGGTACATGCCTGGGTTGCAGGCCATGACCCCCAGCAACCGCACATTGATGTTTCTCTCTCTCTCTACCTCCCTCCCTTCCCTCTCTAAAAATAAAAAATAAAAAAAATTTCTGTTCGCTATTTGTCAAAAACTTGGAGATTCAGAAGGCATTAAAGAGAAACAGAAATGATTTTCAGTGACTATATAATCTTCTAACACCTATGTGTGTTCGCTGGATGTAAATATTCTTCCATCTAGGTTGTGACTAATTGTCAACTTTATAAGTAATACTGATATGAACATGTGTACGTTCATTGTGAAGTATAATATTAAAACAGAGCTCCAGAAATAACATTACTTTGTCACTAAGAGACCTTTGGGTCTGAGTATTTGTTTCAGAAATCAGGCGTCCTTGCTCCAAGGGAAGAGGGATGAGGTTCCTGCGGCAGCTGTGATGAGAATGAGCGAGACCGACCGCGCGGAGCTCCCGACCAGGGACTAGGCCTGGGAGCCCGCAGCGGAGACGAGGGTGGAGCAAAAGCAGCAGGAGGAAACTGATCAGCTTCACATCTTCTCAGTTCACTATGCGAAACTCTTCATTGTCATTTGTGTTTGCGCTGGTGAATGATTTTTAAATACAATGGACTTTTTGGAAGACGCAGTTACTGGTTCGATGCTTGGAAATAACGAGGGGCAAACACTAGTGAGGGAAGGTTCTTCTCTACACAAACACAGGAGACCAATTTTAGTGATGAATGAAGGAAATTTGTGACTACGGCATCAGTATGAAACATTTGTGTGTGCTTAATAGATACTCAGAAGTAAAGAGAAATTTTAATATCAAACAGAACAATAAACATATATTTATATAAAGTATAAAAGTGATTTTTCCAAATAACTTAGTATCAGGCTGGTGGAATAATTCTGGGGGTTATGATTGAAATTTTCTCCGATTTTTCTACTATTAAGGCCATTTCCCTCTATTCACAATCGATTGCTGATTAATTTTGATTGGAGATTCTTAAAATAGGGTTCCCTGACCAGCAGCATCAGTATCACTGGGGACTTTACTAGAAATGCAAATGTTCACACCCCTCTCCCACCCACAGATCTACCGAGTCAGAAACTCTTCACACTCTAAACGAGTCTGGTGTTTTGGTACCTGAGCTTTCTGTTAACATAATGTATAGGCAGAAAGTTTTAATGGCAAGAATTTTTAATAACTGAATGCAATTACTTTGCACCTTGCTAATTGCAATACAGCTCTCACTTCTCTGACACACTGATTTAAAGAGCAGTACCACATCTGAGCTCCTACACATTTTAAGCACTGGGTACAAAGAGATATCTTAAGAATCATCCCATGTGAAATTTTCACATAAAATACTCAGATTCATAGTTCATTTTATTGATATCACTTGTTATAAAATTTTTTCTATTTTTTTGTTTTAAGATATTATTTATTTTTTAGACAGAGGGGAAGAGAGGGAGAAAGGGAGAGAAAGAAGCACCAATCAGTTGCCTTTCACATGCTCCCAACCAGGGACCTGTCCCAAAACTCAGGCATGTGCCCTGGCCAGCAATTGAACCTGTGATCTTTGAGTTCACAAGCTGGCACTCAGTCCACTGAGCCACACCAGCCAGGGTGAATTTTTAAGTTATTATTTAAAAAGCTGCCCTGGCTGGCATAGCTCAGTGGATTGAGCACGGACTGTGAACCAAAGTGTCGCAGGTTCGATTCCCAGCCAGGGTACATGCCTGGGTTGCAGGCCATGACCCCCAGCAACCGCACATGGATGTTTCTCTCTCTCTCTATCTCCCTCCCTTCCCTCTCTAAAAATAAATAAATAAAATCTTAAAAAAAAAAGCTAAGGCCCTGATAGAATATTAATAAGATAGCATTAATATTAATAAGATATTAGTAACAATCTAATAGGCTTTATAACCCCAATTACTGTCCCTGAGATCTCCATTAAAGGGACGCCCTGCAGCATTTTCACCTGGACACACATTCGTTCCTTCTCAGCACTGACCCCCGAGAGCCTCCCCCATGTCAGGCACCGCTGCGGACACCGGGATCCACAGACCCATGAGACATGGTCCTGCTTTCCCAGGAAGTTACATTCCAGTGAGGGCACACAGATAATAAACTAATACGTGATTTAAAACTAAGATATTTTCAGATAGTAAGAACGTGTATGAAGGAGATAACAGGACGATGGAGGAGAGAGGGCTCTGGACTTGGGGGTCATTAGGTTGAGTGGTTCAGCTGGGCCTCTCTGTGGAGGATGTACAACCTGAGACGTGAATTACAAGGAGTGATACTCTGATTCCCGGGAAGAGGGAATAGGTAGGGTGCGAATGAACTGGGATGAAGACAGGTTGTCATGTTCTTAAAGGATAAAGTACCGTGTGGCTAGAGCTGAGTGAGCTCGAAGGACAGAATCAAGGAAAGGGCACGAAGTAGAGAGGGGCCAGATCATTATGACCTTACGAACTGTGATGCAGTATTTGGGCTTGACTGTATGTTCGTGAGAAACCAGCACATGGTTTAAAGTAGCTAAATGATATGATAGGATACTACGTCTTAAAAACTTAGAATTCTTACTGCTCTCTGCAGAAGGAGGCAATGTGGGGGAGAACGAGTGTGGAAGATTATATAGGACGTGATCGGAATAATCTAGATGACAAATGTAGCTATTTGGGCTAGTGTGGTCGTGGTGGAGAAGAAGGGAAGGAAATGACTTTAAGACGTGTTTTGAGGATTCAAACAGCATGGCATTTATCCCATTCAATGTGAGGGGGAAGCAACGTTTTTGAAATGAGAATTTCTAGACTAAGGCAAGAGCATTTGGGGGGCAGAACTCAAAGATTTGATTGTGGCATGTGAGAAGTCTGTTAGGTATCCAAGTGGAAAAGGTCAGTTGCTACTGTGAGCATACAGGTGAGAGGTGACAGGGAAATGCGCACACTGCGTGAAAGGCGGTGTTTAAGGCCAGGGGCATAAATGAGCGTATTTAGACAGACGCTAGAGAAGAGCAAGAACTAGGAAAACAGCTCTGGGGCCCTCCAGCCTTACAGAGTCACGCAGAGAAGGCGGAGCCAGCAGAGAAGATTGACAGCCAGAGGTGAATAAGGCAAGTAAGGAGGGACTGTTGTCACATAAATCAAGAGATGCGGTGTTGCAAGGATGGAGTCATCAACTCCTTGGAATGCTATTGAGACCAACCAGGTGATGGGGGAGAACAGGGGGTGCATAGATTTGGTAACATGGAAGCCACTGTCAGCTTAATAAGAGCCATTTCAATGGAGACATTTATAAAGGGAGCCCCATTCAGCAGCGACAAGGAGACAGTGAGAGGTGAGGAAGGAGAAACATTCTTGGAGACTGCTGTGCATGAATGCATAGGAAGCAGTTGGGAGCTGGAATAGGGCAGGGTGCAGACTGTGAATTTATAGGGGTTGTGGATAGTTTCCGTGGAAGCGATGTGCAGTTGTGCCATTCAGCCTGTTCTTCAGTGAAAAGGCAAAAATAAACGATCCCAGCAAATCCTCTAAAACGGGTGGCCAACCCATGGTCCACAGGCCGAGTGTGGTGTAGCCTGCCTATGAATGTGGCCCCACACAACATCGTAAATTTACTTAAGACCTTTTTTTTTGGCTTGTCAGTTTTCGTTAGTGTTTGTATATTTAATGTGTGGCCCAAGACAACTCTTCCTCTTCCAGTGTGGCCCAGAGATGCCAAACGGTTGGACAAGTCCCCCACGCATATCCCACTCTGATGAGTCCAATCAACTGAATTTTATCTTTTCCTCCACTCACTTCTGATTTATTAAATGTTTTTTTTTTGTTAAAGGGGTCTACTAGTCCCATTTCTTTCTCCTCATTTTCCTTCTCCGTAACTTAAAATATTAATCTCTGTTACTTCCCCCCTTTAATGAGGTCAGAATACATTAGAATTAGAAAATATCTCAGAAGTGCTTTAAGTTTCTTGGAGGTACTCTATATCAGCAAGGCTTTTATTATTTTTCCTCATTTACTCATTTCCTTTCTCTCTCTGGGAGGGCACTTCTGAGATTATATGAGGTTGGAATTTATGAGTTAAACAACAGAAATACTTAACAACACTAGTACTAGCACTTAAAGCAAAAGGGATAGGGGTCATTGCAAAATATTGTAAATGTTGGGACTAACAATTTTGTTTTGTGGGTTTTCTTCCTGAGGCTGTGTCCCAGAGAGGGCAATAAAGGGTAAAACTCATTAGTGCATCATTATCTTTTGTCTGAAGGAAACAATGTGTGGTTTCTAGGCAGCCCACTTGGTGTTTGCATTGGTCCTGGATGGATTTCAAACCAACTATATTGTTTGAACAATTCCCCCTAAACATGAAAAGAACCACACCACTAAACCGCAGAGTTGATGCTAAATTACTAGGTGATGACTCTTCTGGCTCCTAAAGGTTTCTAGATCTCAGTCACCGAAATCATGGATCTTTCTTCTAATAAGAAAGATCTAAGCCTTTCTGGTAGACCTCCCATGCAGCCTCCCCCTTTCCTGCCCCCAGTGTGCTCCGTGGACTTCTGAGAAGTTTGGTTTGGAATCAAGGTCACGGAGTTCTCTCCAACCCTGGATCTTAATAGCAGTCCTTTAGAAACTGCAAAGTATTCCCAGGTCAGATCTGCAATTATCAGCAACTGCAGGATCAATGAATAAGTTTGATCATGAAAATCCAGTCTGTTGCCTTTTTATCAAAACAAGGCATGAAATGGACACTGGTGATTTTATTATTATTCTGTTATTCCCTAAACTTACCTTCCTTGGGGATTTTGTTACTTTTTTTTTAATGGGTAATATCAGAACAGCATCTATAAGGAGAACTTAAAATACATTTTAAGGTTACCTGGGGAAAAATATCTTTCATAGGGTTTTCCATTAAGTGTGGTGCCATATACTACATCCCCACTATGTAACTCCCTCCCTTTCAAAAACCCAACTCTTATGTAGCATTAGTCAATGACAGTTCAAAGATGCCAAGTTAGTAAAAGTAGCATCTTAGGAAATAGCAGGTCTTGTCATTGAAGTTACTTCTATTCACGTTGACAGTAAGAACAGAATTTCATAATTCCTGCAAATCATGGTTATTAAATTCCTTTCATGGAATCCAAAGAGTTGATTTTCATATATATAAAGATGTCAGATTTTCTCAATTAATCCAGGCTGTAATTGACTAGCTTGTGCTTTGCAAAAAAATTTATGTTCTTGGAAGAGCAAGGGAACAGAGAGATGCTGGTACAGAAATGAAAACTAAAATTTTGAAATGCTATTATCTATGAAATCCACGATCAGTGGAGAGATGGGGCTAATTAAGTCATGTGTAAGAGGCAAAATCAATAATTTTCTTGCTAAATGTTCTTGCTTTTTGGGGCAAAAATCCTGAACAGAAAATATACCCTTAGTTTATATTATGTGGAGAGAAATGTGTTCTCTCCTTTTTTCACTTTTTTAACTACTAATTCTTCTGATGTCTGAAGGGCAGAGTTCACAATGGAAGAGTAAGAATTTCTGGATTTGCCATCTAGATGAACTCATTAGAAAAGATAACTCCATTTGAAAATGATGGCTTTTTAAAAGATTTTATTTTATTTAGTTTTAGAAAGATGGAAGGGAGGGAGAGAGAGAGCGAGAGAAACACTGATGTGTGAGAGAAACTTCAAATGGGTTGCCTCTCGTACATCCCCTAACTGGGGACCTGGCCCTCAACCCAGGCATGTGCCCTGACTGGGAATCGAACCAGCAACTTTTCAGTTCACAGGCTGGTATTCAATCCACCGAGCCACGCTAGCCTGGGCTGAAAATTATGTTTTGATCAAAGGATTAGATGTCATTCAGAAACATTCACCTTAGAAAGAGAAACGTGCTTCTCTAGAGCAACAAATTTCATGTCACCTCTGTCCCCAAATGTCTGCTTTTGGTCAAAAGAGGCTTTGGGTGAAGAGCTGCGTGCGTGGCTTGGCACTGCTGAGCTCCACCACTTGGGAAACAAAAACTCGGAAAGTACAGCCTGTCTTTCTGAAAGACAGCATGTTTTTATTTCTTGATGAATTTACTTCTTGACAGAATTTCAGTTAATTCTAAAGACCAGTGTTCCTGTAGGTTTTCAGCAGGCAATAAATCGTTGTTGATGTTGTGTTGCTTTTACAACCTTTCCTGAGTTTTGGAGAGGACAAGAGCTGATTGGCAGGTTCAAGAGATAATAGTGTTGATGGAAGCCAACTTTTAGGAATTGATTTATTTTCAATGTATTCGGCTAAAAGCTCATAACTATGTGAAGGAATCATGATGGATTCTTTTAAAAAGCAGTTATTTTTGGAAGCTGAAAAAAAAATCAACCCTTAAGTTTTCCAAATGTACATTTCACACACTAGTTTAAGGAAAACCAGAGGCTAGGGATATGGATAGAGCCGTTTCCTCATACACCAAATGAATTAGGAGGTATCCTTTTAATGGGTATTTTTCTCGCCTTGCCCATGATAATCGCTTTTTGCTAATGTCATTGTTTGGACTGATTTTTTCTATCACCAATTTCTTTTAGCTTCTTCATTTTTTCTTTTCTTTCTTCTTCTCTCTTACTTACCATCTGTACTTTCTCGTGCTTATTTTTTTCTGGTACCAGAACCTAGCTTTTATGACCATCATTTCCAAAAATAAAATTGCTTGATTCTCATCGGCAAACCTACCAATCATACTAAATTTCTGTATCTGTTTTTGAACTCTAGGTGAAAGTAAATTGGATATTAGTATATATGGTATTCACTTAATACTTATATATATATATTTTAAAGATTTTATTTATTTATTTTTTAAAGAGGGAAGGGAGGGAGAGAGAGAGAGAGAGAAACATCAATGTGCAGTTGCTGGGGGTCGTGGCCTGCAACCCAGGCATGTGCCCTGACTGGGAATCGAACCTGTGACACTTTGGTTCACAGCCGGTGCTCAATCCACTGAGCTATGCCAGCCAGGGCTAATATACTTATATTTTTAAAACATGAAGCCATACTTGGATTGATAAGAGATTAAGATTTTCCTCTGTCTTTTTCTCTTGGTCTCCAGAAATCAGTCCTAGGTGTTTGTTTAATATGTTCTGGGAGTAGAAAGACGCAATTCTTGTTCTCAATGGCATAGTCAAGTTAGGTCCATTTTTCACAAAATAAACTTAAAGCAACATGAATAACACTTAAAAATGGTGTGTGAAAAGGTCAGAACCATTCAGAACTTGTCAGAAGTTGCTCTCTACTTATGAAAGCCAGGAAGGGAAAGAGAGAGAGAAACATCAAAGTGAGAGAATAGCATTTGACTGGGGATTGAACCTGCAACCCAGGTGTGTGTCCTGACCAGGAATCGAACCCATAACCTTGTTGGTATACGCGACAATGCTCCAACCAACTAGGCCACTTGGCCAGGGCCAGGAAACATTTTTGGTGAACACCTCAAGCTTATGCTTCCTCCTCTTTCTCTTTATTGAGTAGGGGCAACTCATCACTCTTTCTGCATTTCCCTTAGACTCCATTGCCCTACCCACCTCTTAAAGTCTAAGTACAGGAATCATATCTCAGAGTGGGCAGGGGCCCCAGTGGTTCTCCTGCATTCTCCTTCAAACACAAGGACCCAAGCTGCAGGATACAGCAGATCAGATGCCCCCCTTGATCTTGACTCTGGTCTCACAGTGCCAGCCGGATGAGACCCCGGGGCAGTGGGGAGTGTGGACACTTGCAGCCAGGCTGCTCTCAGGAGCAGCCACAGAGCACACGTCCCGTGAGAGTGTTCCCCCACCCCAGCTAGATGATGAATGCACTCAGGACACAAATGATGGTTTTTCATATATGTTTATCTTTACATTTTTTTGTCTAATATTTTGTACTGGTGGACAAAAAAGTCTCTTTCTTTTAACCAAGTGGAACGTGGAACCAACAATCTGGTTCCGTATTGTCCTTCGTATCTTTTGGAAAGCAAAAAACGCAGAATAAGATACCAAAATCAACATCTAACACAACTGCATTTTGTGCAAATTTTGCTTTCAATCCCATTAAATTCCACCATTGAGTCCTCTACTCTCTTCTAATTCCTTTGCCCTAAGTTACAAACGCTTCATATTTTCCTGTCTGTCTTGGGAGTGATAGAAAAAGCTTATGAACGTTCACACATGGACACACTTGTATCCTCTTGCCTGTGATTTCTTGTTTTTTTTTTATATATTTTAAACAGTAAAAGGCAGTAAGTGTCCCAAAGGAAGTGCAACTGGTGGGATATCATGTATTAATGACATCTGTTAGAATATTATCTATTGATATTGGAGAGGTCCCTTCAGTTTTCTCATATCATGCTTACAATGGCTGACTGCTTCTACCGGGGAGGCCCCCAAATTTAGTACATGTTGATGCTCACATAGGTGATGTGTTTTTTCAGTAATGTGTGTTTTTAAATGTAATTTTTTAAAAAGATTTTATTTATTTATTTTTAGAGAGGGAAAGGAGGGGGAGAAAGAGAGAGAGAGAGAAACATCAATGTGTGGTTGCTGGGAGCTGTGGCCTGCAACCCAGGCATGTGCCCTGACTGGGAATCAAACCTGCGACACTTCGGTTCGCAGCCTGCGCTCAATCCACTGAGCTACGCCAGCCAGGACTAAATGTAATTTTAAATCTAAAACAATAACTTAAATGTCACAGAAAATTTTGAAATGGAGAGAGGGATTGAGAAAGGGTTGAAACTAAATTAAAAGAGTAAATACAGCAAAGATTCTTGAACACCTTCTCAGGGAAAACCATCACTAAGACGGGATAGAGTCTGGTCTTGTCCACAATGAACCTGGCTTTTATTCAAGGCTCTGCTGAATGCTTTCCCTTGGTCAAGTCACTTTGGAACCGTGGCAATCAAGAGGGAGGGTAGAGATTAAATGAGCAATATAGTTTTGCTACCTTTCTGCCAATAACCACTGGCAACATGGAACAGGCATTGCTAATCATGAAAATTTACAGTAGATTTATGATATGATTCCAGAGAGATCTTTAGAGGTCCTTAGACTTCTGAAGTCACCGCTGTCAGGAGTTCCAATCAAAAGGCACCTCTGTACTATCAGTTCCCTTTTATAGGGGTGTTTGTCCTTGCCTCCGGAAAACATTGACTTACATTATTTGTGACTGCTAGTAATTTAGGTGACCACTTTCTCTGGTGTTTGCTAACAGCAAAGCTAACAGGTCAGATAGAGCATATTGCAACTTCATTCTTCTATTTTACTCCATTGTTTGGACTACCTTTCCAGGAGGGAGCACTCTGTGTACATTGAAACAGTCAATATATATGCCCTTGACCTTTTCAAAAGGTCAAGGAGCCACAAGGAAAAAAAAAACAAAACGAACAGGTAAAATCAAAGATTTTTTTCCTCGCACCCACCAAAGACCTGTTTTTGGAAGATTAAAGAATGTTATTTTTAAAAAATAAATACAGGTACATAAATCCACAATTACTAAATAGGATACCTAACCCTGCAAAGTTCCTACCCATACCCATCCTGAGCCCAACAGGCATGTAATATAATTAGTTTCTGGTCACTAGTCTGGAGTTTCTCAGCCTTGGCACTGATGACATCCTAGACTTCAATAATTCTGTAGACAATGAGTGTGCGCGGGGTGGGGGGCTGTCCTGTACGTTATAGGGTGATTCGTAGCTCGCCTGGCTTCCACCCACTAGAGACCAGTAGCATCCCTTCTCCCCCTCCCAGATGTGACACCCAAAATGTTCCCCAGACATCCCCAAATGTTCTTTGGGGAGAGATTGAACAATAAATCTAGAAAAACGTCATACCGGTGCTTACAGAGAGTTCTCACTATTTGGGAGAGCTGCATCATAATTCACTGCATGGATTGTGAACATTTATTTAACCAATCCCTTATTGATGATCCTTGAGACTTTTTTCCTGTATTAGTTGCAGTTCCTGGCAGGGTGCCAATTAAAAATGACATATGAGACTATGCCATTTCAATACAAGTAATAATTTTCCCTTTAATGGAAATTCTTCATAGAAACGGCTGGGTCAAATGCTATGTGTGTGTGTAATTTTAATGGGCATTTGTAAACAGCCGCCTTTAGAGGCCGCACAAATTTATATTCTCAGTGACTATGCATTTGTGCCAACATAGTGGAAGCATTTGGCCATTAGCATTTGGATTTCTGCCAATCTCATGGGTTAAAAATGGTGTCTCACTGTTGTTTTTATTTCATTCCCACAGCGAGATAGAGGTTAAGTAACTTTTTATTTGTTTAAAGCCTATTTATATATCCCCTTTTAAGAAATGTCTGTTCATATCGTTTATTTATATTAATTGATTTTTAGGAGCTCTTTATATAGTATACTCTTTGTACTATGTGTTGCAACTACTGATTTTTTTTAAATCCAGTTCATTGTCTTTTGATTTGTTTATGGGACAGAATAGGAAGTTTGCAAAAAAAAGGCTCAAGTACAAGGTTTAACAAAGAGGGAAAAGTATCAGAACAAGTCACAGAGAAAGAATTTTCAATAGTCTAGGTTTGGAGAAAACCTTCCCAAGCACGGCAGAAAATAAAAAGACTAGGTTGAAACATGTTTCCTTTTTGATGACCTTCCTGGTGCCCTTGTTTATCCTACCATGAGGCTCTGAACTAGTTCTAAGATCAAAGGAGGCAGCCCAGCAGGGTCTCAGCTCCTTGAGCAGGAGGAGCCCAAGGAGCCCTTATCATGATCACGGTCACGGTCACGGTGTGAAGAGATGGGGGTTCACTCTACCCAGAGCAGCAGTGCAGGGAGGGCCCGGCTCTCACCCAGGGTCACAGCTACTAAGAGAGCCTATGACCTTGGGCAATTCACATGACCGCTCTGAGTCTTGGTTTTCTCCACTTTCTCAGGAATCTCAGTTAAATTAGATGTGAGGAACCTAGTGGGTGGGGTCTCTAAATGACTTGTGCCCACTTTCCTACTCTCCCTTCCCCCTGTAGGCTGGGCTCTCCACAAACTCCCTATTTCCCACGTCATCTCCAGTGATCTACTGACTGGGCAGGAAATGGCATGATTCCTCACCTCAGGCTTGCTGAGGTCAGGGATGGTGTGGCAGGTAGGACTACGGTTCCTTGCCTTCTCTCTGGAGTCCATCCTTTGGAGAGAAGAGCAGCAAGCCCCAGGATGGTTCTGAAGGCCCTCCACGCTCTCAGCCTGGGACTGTGAGAGACTTTTCTGGAATGAAGGGCCAGGGCGAGGGCCATGTACTCTTTCTCTAGTGCTGTCCTCGCAAATTGTGACCAATTTAGTGGCTTCAGTCAACACAGGTTTATTCTCTAGGTTCTGCAGAAGTGTGACATGGGCCTCACCGAGCTGGAACCAAGGTGTCTTCCAGAACACGTTCCCTTCTGGAGGCTCTGGGAGAGAGTCCATTTCCTTCTGCTTTCCAGATTCTAGAGGCCCCTCTCAGTCATGGCTCAGGGCGCCTTTTCTCCATCTTGCCGTCTTGAAAGCCAGCAATGTTGCATCTCCCTGACCGCAGCCAGGGAAGGTTCACCTTTAAGGACTCACGTATTGATATTTACGTTGGGCCCACCCGAATTATCCAGGATAATCTCCCCATCCCAAGGTCCTTCACTTATCACCACTGCCAAGTCCCTTTTGCCATTTCATTAGGTGAACACATTCACAAGTTCACAAGACATCCTCGGGAGGACATTATTTTGTCTACCACACCTCTTCAACGATGATTCCAAGATCCAGGTACTGAAGAGATCACCCTTGGGATGTTAGGAGTCCTATTTTATACATAGTACCATCAGAGCAAATGCATTGGGTAGGTGGTTTGGCGTGATTATTTTGTCAAAATTAAGGCCCTTGTTATAACCAGCACAGGAGTTCAATATGCTGGTTTCTGAAGAAACCAAAGCAACTCAATCTCCTCTCCGCCTCTATCACTAATCCAGCACGCATTTAAACCCGTGTTCTCCCCGGCTTGCTTGGCCATTCAGCCGAGCAACCCTAAGGGCCCTGGGTACAGCTGCTCGGGCTATCATCCTGCCGCGGCCCGGCTCAGGTTACCCAGGCCTTCTACTCTAACTTGGCTCTCTCCCAAGACCTACTTTGATTTAAATATTCTATTACTGATCTACCAGGCACTCCCTGACCCCTGTCTGTCTTTGGGGCAATTCCAAATCTCTGTGCTTACATGGAAGCCCCCGTAAGAGCATCTAATGGACAGATGCACATTGTTCTTCCCCTGCTTCAAGAAAAAAAATCTGAGCTCTAGTGAAAGTCTCTCTATATTGGCACAGAGCTTAAAAAAAAGATGTGGATGTTGCCAGGTTAAAAATTGCACTCCAAACCTGCTTTTCTGGGCATACGAAGAGATGGCCTCAGTGCCCGGGCTGGGGAGGAATTCGAGCCCCTAGAATGGGGTCAGTTATCTTGTTACCTCTTCACCCTGTTAGCTGATGTTCCACTAGGTAAGCAATACTAAGAGCAATCCTCCAAGCCCAGTCTAGTGGGACGGGGACAGGGTTGAGAAGTCAAGGCAGGAAAGCCGACGGGGAGCTGGGGAGCAGGACGCGGGAATGAAGTCCCCCTGGGGGAGAGGGTACGTCTTCAGCGTCTCTCATCTGCATCCACGTCATGCTGATTAATCTTCTTCCAAGTCTGTTGACATTTTCTTCAACTCATCTCCATAACCCAGATATGAAATGCCATTCATTTTTATGAAAGAAAGGGACATTTAATCTCGATAGGTTTAACAAGATGTACAGTTGTTTATCTTCATCTATCACTCTCTATGCGTAACTTGAAACCATTTATAGATCTCACGGAGAGTCTTTAAAATAATACCGCATACAGATAATTGGGGCAATTTTATATCATTAAAGAAGATTAGTATTGATTTAGTGTCTTTGCTTTTGGACCAGCTTCTTAAGGTACACTCAGATTTTACAGAAAATGCTTTGTTGAATACAACCAAAGAGAACAAGGGAGAAAATAAAAAATATTCCATAACGCCACTTCTCCTGTTCATGGTAGAGAGCATTTTGAATGGGCGTGTTGGTGGGTTGAGGAGATATGTTTAGAAGGAGAGAGGAAAGGGAGGAAGGTTCGGCAGTGGAGGGGGAGACGGAGGGATCCCCATCACCAAACTGTCATCTATTTAATGCCTGGGGCACAGCTGGAATAAAATGTCATCGTCTCTCACCCTGACCCTGCAAATGTGATACTGTTATTCCTGCCTCAGAGATAAGAAAACTCAGCTTTAAGCACTTGTCCAAGATTACACAGCCAGTAAGATGAGGAGACAAAAGTCAGGTCCAAAGGTGTCCAAATTCTAAGTCTTGGCTTATGCCACCGTGCAATGTGTACAATTGCTGAACCGCCCACAGACATTTTCTGGTTTCTCAGCACCAGAAGAATATGAAATTATAGAAGAAAAAAATGTTCCTGTAGAGAATCCTAAAAATAATTTTAAGAGATACAGGAAAAATTAGGTACTAGCTAATATAGCACTTGTAATAGCTGATTTTCTTTTTTCAAGTATGTTTTATGGACTATGCTCTTAAAAGTTGTCCAACTTATTTTCCCCTTTGCCCTTCTCCACCTGGTACCCCCTTCCCTCCTATAATCCCCTCCCTTAGTTCATGTCCATGGGTTGTGCATGGAAGTTCTTTGGCTTCTCCCTTTCCTATACTATTCATAATATCTCTCTGTCTATTTTGTACCTACTAATTATGCTTCTTATTCCCTGTACCTTTTTCCCCATTCTTCCCCTCCCCCTCCCCACTGATAACCCTCCATGTGATCCCCATTTCTGTGATTCTGTTTTTGTTCTGGTTGTTTGCTTAGTTTGTTTTTGTTTTTGGTTTTAGCTTCAGTTGTTCAGAGTTGTGAGTTTGTTGTCATTTCAATGTTCACAGTTCATAGTTCTTCTTTTTCTTAAATAAGTCCCTTTAACATTTCATGTAGTAATGGCTTGGTGATGATGAATTCTTTTATCTTCACCTTGTCTGGGAAGTGCTTTATCTGCCCTTCCATTCTAAATGATAGCTTTGCTGGATAGAGTAATCTTGATTGTAGGTCCTTGCTTTTCATCACTTTGAATACTTCCTGCCAGCCCCTTCTTGTCTGGAAAGTTTCTTTTGAGGAATCAGCTGACAGTCTTATGGGAACTCCTTTGTAAGTAACTCTTTGCTCTTCTCTTGCTGCTTATAAGATTGTCTCTTTATCTTTAAACTTTGTCACTTTAATTATGATGTGGCTTGGTGTGGGCCTTTTTAGGTCCAACTTGCTTGGGACTCTCTGTGCTTTCTGGACTTGCATGTCTATTTCTTTCACCAAAATAGGCAAGTTTTTTTTTCATTATTTTTCAAATAGATTCCAAATTTCTTGCTTTTTCTCTTCTCCTTCTGGTACCCCTATGATGCAAATATTGGACCTCTGGAAGTTGTCCCAGAAGTTCCTTATACTACCCTAATTTTTTTGGATTCTTTTTTCTTCTTGTTCTGATTGGTTGTTTTTTGCTTCCTTATGTTCCAAATCATTGATTTGATTCTTGGCTTCATCCACTCTATTGTTGTTTCTCTGTAAATTATTCTTTATTTCAATTGGTCAATCCTTCATTTCTGACTGGATCTTTTTTATGCTGCTGAGGTCCTCACTAAGTTCATAACCAGTGTTTTGAACTCTGCATCTGATAGATTTCTTATCTCCAGTTCGTTTAGCTTCTTTCCTGGAGTTTTGATCTGTTCTTTCATTAGGATCATGTTTCTTTGTCTCTTCATTTTGGCAGCCTCCCCATGTTTGTTTCTATGTATTAGGTAGAGCTGCTTTGATGCCGTGTCTTGGTAGTGTGGCCTAATGTAGTTGGTGTCCTGTGGGGTCCAGGGGTGCAGCCTCCCCTATTACCGAAGCTGGATATTTGAGGTGTACCCTTCCTGTGGGCTGAGTATGCACCCTCCTCTTGTAGTTGAGCCTTGATTGCTGTTGGCAGGTCAATGGGAGGAATTTACCTAGGCCAATCAACTACAAGGATTGGCTGTGACCACTGACCACTTTTCCCTCTGTGGAGGATCAGATGTTCAGGGGCAGGGTGGAGATGCTCCGAAATGGGCTGTAGCTATCCACTGGGTGTGCTGGCCCTAGGGTTTCCCAGGTGGTGTAAGTCAAGGTCAGCCCCCATCTGTGTTTTGTCCAGGGTACCCTGCCTGAGCTATAAAGCAATCTGAGAAGGCTGCTACGTGTGCCAGGCTTGGGGCTTCCCAGGTAAAGCCAAGTTGTGTAACTAATCTGGCTGCTGCTAGTGCCCAGCCTGGAGCTCACTAAGGCCAGCTATTGCTTGTTTGAGAGGATTTAGGAAGCTGTGAATTGTGAGCCAAGACCAGTTATTCATATGGAAAGGCAGCGTGGGTGGGCCCATAAATTGGGTGGGGCAGAGTCTCTGGGGATCTCCAGGGTGGGGCAAACAGTGCTATCCAGGTTGATGGAGTCTCAAATATGGCACCAGCCTGCTGGCTCTGTGGCTCTGTTGGATGAGAACTCAGAAAAGGGACAATGTCCAATGCTCGCCCTGATGCCAGGCACTTTGGCCTCACCCAGCATGCTACTGGTGCTCTTAAAGCTGGAGCTCAGAGGGAGTGAGTCTGAGTAGGTGAGTCTGTGTGTGTGTTTTTTAAGAGGAACTGCTTGGGGATCCAGAAGCTTCTTCCACCAACTCAATCCCCACTGGTTTTTGCAGCCAGAAATTGTGGGGACTTATCTTTCTGTCAGTGGAACGCTAGACTGGGGGGACTGGTGTGGGGCTGGGACTCCTCAGTCCCGAGATATCCCTCCTGAATTTTTATCCAGCACACTTGGGTGAAACCACCCAGTACCATGTCCATGCCCCTCCTACCAGTCTAGATTGATGTGGTTTCTTTAATCCCATAGTGTCAGACTTCCACTGAACTCAATTTCTGATGTTTCTGAGTGCCAGTTGTTCTATATTTTAGCTGTGATTTTGATGTGGTTGTGCGAAGAGGTGAGCCATGTCTGCCCATGCCGCCATCTTGACTGGAAACTCTACAACGCTTGCTAATTTTCAGTGCTCTGTGCCTGGTACAGTGCCAACACCTTTACAGAACATCATCTCATTTTGTCCCTACAGGGACCTTCGGAAGTACAGTCAGGGTCTTATTCCTGTGTTATATCCAAGGAAACAGAGCTCACGGAAGTTTGAACTCTAAATATCTGAATATCAAAGTTTTACTCAGAGGGATACAAAGGATACGATTATCTATTCAACAATGAGATTCCTTATGGAATTTTGAAATTTCTGGGATTGGATTTTACTATGTGAATTTAGTGGAAGTAGGTGCTCAAAGGTATTTGTTAAATTGTACATTCAAAACCCTACATGACCATGACTCTCACTAGCCACTCACTCTTTTCTTTATTCACCTGTCTCCAATCTCTGATATTTCCTGAACATCGTTGGCCACAAGGAGAAAAAGGAAATCTGGATTAAAAAGGAAATACATTTAAAATGGAATATACTGTTTTTTTCTGGATAACTCTAAGAGCCACAAAACCACTATGTCATTGTTGAAATAAATTAATTACATAATTAACACCAAGCCCATCCTCTTGGTTCAGTGAGCAGCTGGGACCAGTCTGAGTTGGAAGCATATCTCAGTCACCCCCTTCATGCATGTACATCCTCAGTGTCAGGCTGTCAGCTCCAGCAGGACCTGGGGCCTTGGTGGGGAAAGGACAAACAGCCTGCTTGGATTTTATGACTTTCTAGCCTTACAATAACCCTTTATCTTCAAGAAGAGCTTTGGATTTAGCACAAGCTTGACCAGAGCCACGTTAAGGAGAGTCCTTTCACCTGAATAGTCTTCCATTTCTGTCTCCTCCAGCCCCACGAATGGGCTCTTGGGCCTTTCTTAAAGGAAGCACTGGGGAATCCCCATGTTCATCAGCCAAAGTTGTGCTAAGGTGAACAGGGTCAGAATGGTCTGGATTCAGTTTCATTATCTGACCACTTCTGACAAGGACATGAAACGTGTAGCCTTAGTTCAGGAGGTCCGTGAGGGTGGTGGGGAAATTTTATTTCCGAAGGACTTGCTGTGAGGTGAGGGAGGTCAAACTGATGGGGTCTCACAGAGTCGTGATCCAGTGATGCCACAGACACCTGTCTTGTGCCTTCTTGACTGATTCACTTGAATTACTGGATAGACCTTTCTCTTATTAAAAATCACCTACATCTTTTCTTATAGTTTGTCAAGCTGCCAATTGTATATTTACATTGAAGAATTTAGGAAAAGGACAACAAGGCAAGGACATTCAGAACCAGAATAAATGCAGAAAATGATAGCTCATTTACCAAAATAGCAGATCCCTTCCTGTCCCCATACTCACGGCTCCCACTAAGGAATCCCCTCATTGTGAAATGACTTTTCAGCAGACTAACCTCCGAGGGCTTCTACTCTACAGCAAGATAGTATAAATACCCACCCGCTATATCTAAAGTACACAGCAGTGAATAAATGAATATATTAGGTACATAGAAAGTTAAACAGAAAAACAAAAACAACTTAAATCTGGTTGACACTCTGCTAATCACTAAATTACAGGATTATCAAAAAGCCCTACAAATATATTTAATGATTCAGCAAAAACAGCCCTGGAAAGAGCTCTGTATCAGTTCTGTGAATTTCTCTCAACTTGCAGAGTAGGCGCCTTCGTAATGCACTTCCTGTGTGGTGTCGCTGTCCTACCAATCCCTTCTAGGTTTGTCTCTCCCCGGTTTACTTGCCTCCCCTTGAAGACGCTGACATTACCAGGCTGATAAAAACAACTTAAAAGCAAACACAGAGTCAGCCCTTCCATTCACTACACGAGGACTTTGACAAGGTATTCTCAGGGCACAGCTTATCCCCAAATGCTGGTTCATGTTTCAATTCCAAGGTTCTAGCTTTAGATACTATTTGACCATTTGCCAACCTCAATGGGCCCCAAGTTTCTCAAGAAAAGGGCATAGCTCAGTGTTTCCTAAAACATGAACTTCTGAACATGAGTTCCATGGGATACTCGAGTTCTGTGACCAAATAAGTTACAACAAGCAGGGTTAAAGTAGCTATAGCACCCTCTTTTCTGATGACTTCACTGTGATTAATGTGATATGTGAGTCTCTAAAAGAGAGTTATAATGTGTGGGATTTCCTCACTTCTAGGATGACGGAAACTTCGGAGAAGTATCTCACTGGACTGGTGTTACAAGCAAGGGATATGTCTTGGGACCTTTCAGACAAAATGATTTCTAAGACTCTTCCTTGTCCTAAATTCTCTGATAATCTTTGGTTCACATGAAAAACCAAGCTATTCTCCAGATACTTCCTATACACCTAGCTCTCAACATTCCTTTATAAAATATATGACTCCTTTATGTGCGTAAGGATCACATGTGGCTTCCGGGGGGTGGGGGAGGTATCTTGAAATTGTGTTGCATAAAAAACATAAAATTCAAGAGGAATGTTATACACCATTTGAAATGATAGCTATCATCACTAATGACTCTGATGTGGAACAACAGTGAATAGAAGCACATAGGCAATGCAATGATAATCTCTATAGAGTGCAGCTACCACCAAAACGCCTAGAGATTCTTTCTGCAGTACCCATGCACAAAAGACTCCAAGTCCAGTGCTTTTCTTTCTGTCATACTTTCCCTTGAATATCAACAACAAAAAGTGGGCCCTGCAGTTGGAGAGAATCATTCATTTTGCCTAGCAATTGGATGCTTGTGAACAAGCATGCAGAGTGAACAAATGAACCACATGGATAAACACAATGCTTTCGAGAGCTAACTCTGCTCTTTTACAGAAATTTCAGAGCACAACCAGACGATCCTATAAGCTTTGAAATGATGACAGACATCCAGGAGCCTGTGTTATTAAGGGCTTTATTTCATTCTATTAAGTCTTCAATCAGATGTGGCGACAAATAATTGGGATAATTGAACTTATTACCGAGAAACTCATGAAATTAGGAAACTCCCTTAACCAAGGAAGATTCATTTAGAAGCTCCCTTTTGGATTCCTGTAAGAAGGAAAAATATTTTCAGTCATATAGCACTTTTTTTTCCTTTTTCTGGCACAAACTGGTTTTTTTTTTTTTTCATGTTCTCGTAGCTGTCTCCATGTCTATTGATGGAGGGTTTCTTTCTTTACCTTAGGACTCTACTGGAGTATCTAAAAAATTGGTAATATAATTAAAAATGGGATTTTCCTGGAAGATACCTTAGTAGGGAAAAGGCAACATAGCTAAAGCTAGACAGAAATGGTGGAATGAAACCCAATCAAAGCTTCATGAAAGCCCGGGGAAACATGTCCGTCTGAACTCAGAGCTTATAGTCATAGTACTCTTAATCAGGTTTATGTGTAGTACTAGTCCACAATTTTCCCAACAGTCAGTTCTCCTTCCTTTCCTTGGAAAAGAAAGGCCTCCCAAACAAATGAAATAATGGCACAGACCACAAGGCCACTTCTCCGCCCACTTGGCACCTTCCTTCTCCCTGCCATGGACTCAAGAGTCTCTAGGTGTTCTCCGTCTTCTTAAAATCTGATAGTCACGTGAGTTTCGGCAATCCAAGCAAGTGGAAAGAATAGGCTTTGATAGATACGTTGGTTCTAGTCCTAGATCTTCACTAACTAACCTCTAACAAGCTACCTGCACTAGATCTTAATCTTTTTAGACCATTTCCCAATATAAAAAATGAGGGTTTTGAACTACACGATCTTTATTACCTTGTCCATCTCTATACATTAATGAGGCTTCTAAGTAGAAGCCATATATATATATATATATACTGGCAATTTTCCAAAATTAACCAAAGTTATACAATTGATAGTCACACTAATTTTTTTAATTAAAAGACTAATAAGTAAAAAAGTACAATTTAAAAGAATCTGCCAAACACAAGGTAATAAAATAACAAGTGACCTTTACTGAGGGCCAATCTAGTGTGAAGTACTGTAATAACCATATTATGAAAGTTATATTAATTGATCCTTGCAAGAACCATCTCCAGTAATCATCATCATCATCATCATCATCATCCTTACCATTTTACAGATAAGGAAGAAATGCTCAGAGAAGTTAAGTACCTACCGAAATATAAATAACTAGTGAATACCCAAGGTAGAATTCAATCCACATTCTTTCTCCTCCAAACTTATGCTCCAAACCAATGCACTTTACTGTCTTCAGCATTATTCTTTGTCATGTACAGTGGTTTCCTCATACTTCTCAAGCCATTTAACTTTTTAAAACTTAATTTGTATTCATTCATTCATTCATTCATGAATTCACTTATTCAACCAGCAGCAATCAATTGCTTATGTATGGTAGATCCTATGATCAATATTATAACACAGAGTTGATGATGACATAGAACCTACCAGAAATAACTCACAGTTTTATTAAGGAGTTGGGCAAGAAAGATGGTACTTATAGTACAATACAGTAGGCATTGTAAGATATAGGAGACATGTTTGCATGATGCATAAGGGTAGCTGGGGGTAGAGGTCAGAGAAATAAAAATAGGTCCTCAGAGAACAATGAGAAATATCTGAATTGGTACTTCAAGAACCAGTAGGAATGAGCTAGTTGAAAAGGTGGGGAAAAGGAAAGGCATCCCAGGCAAAGAGCACAGGTGAGTCAGGGCATGTGAGGGTGCTGCATTTCCTGAGGACTGAGAGTAGACCCCAGAACTGGAGTACAAGGTGCATGATAAGCACTTGGAGATGAATCTGGAAATTTTGTAATTGGGAAGACTTTGGTATCTCATGCTAAAGGCATGGAACTATATCCTGAAGACACGGGGGAGCCCCTTCAGAATTTGAACCATATATTTGTGTATTAGGGAAGTCCTGTCGGAAGCTGTGAGAAGACACAGCTGTGACTCCCCTGTCCAGAGGAAGGCAGAAGAGATTGCAGTCTGCTGCAGTATACGCAGCCCCACATTTGACTCCTCAAAGTCAAAGAAAGCATCAGTGATTGCAATATAGAGAAGGAAATGGATCTGAGAAATGTTTGGGGAGGTTGGCGGGCAGACAAAGAATTTTGGTGGCTGAATAGATATTAGAGATAAGAGAGAAGGAGATAGTATCAGCTATGACTCCAGAGTTTCTGGCTTGGGTGGTAACTGGCTCCATTCTTGAGAATGTAAGCTACAGAAGGAGGAGACTCTTAAAGAGATACTCAGTTTGGTCTAGAGGATGTCACTCTTGAGTTGCTTATGAAGTTTCATTCAGGGAGATAAATGTCCCTGTTTTATGTCAAATAAGACACGGTGCTCCTCTTGGGTGATCTACATTGGTTGGGGTAACAGATTCATAAACAGATAACTTGAGCTAGGTGGAAAATCCATGAAAATAGTTCTCCATAGGTTAGTCCAAACACTGTGAGGAGCTTCAATGAATTCAACCGTGAGACGTTGCATTGGGGAAACAGGAGCAAACCTGAGCAAGATCTTGGAGAACGCACAGAAGGAAGAACACTCAGGAAGAGAGGACAGAGGCCTCTCAGCAGAGGGAGAGCATGAGCCAAGAGATTGGGGTCAGAGGAGAATAAAACTATTGGTCTTCACTGAAATACACAAAGGAAGACAGGGACCAGGTCATGGAGGAAGCCAAATACAGCATCAAGAGCTTGGACTGTCTGCAGATGCTGAGGAACTATGGAAGGGCTATGCTCTGAGAAGTGAGAGACACCCATCTGCAGCTAAGAGAGCAGCAGCAGTTTGAAACATGGACTGGAGTGGGGGAAACTCAAATTACAGACAGCAGTTAGGAGTCTATCGCAATCACCCAGATGGGAAAAAATGGGAAGAAATTGTGCTTAGAAAGGCAGGGACTTCGGGTATGGGGCCCTTGGGGAAGCCAGACATACAACTATCAACTGAGAAAGAGAAAGAATACAGCAGGTCAAGCGAGCCTTGAGATAAATGGGACAGTGATATGTCTGCTTCTCTATGTTGTGTCTTCGAGGTATATCTCAGTAGAGACGTCCAGTTGCTGTGAGATAAAACTGAACCCAGTGGAGAGCACCAGGCCAAAGGTGAGAGATTTTGAAGTCCATAACTATAGGCATTCTTAAAAATAATTACAACAGCAATACTATTAATACAAGTGTAATTTTAAGCACTTGCTATGTACAGGCGTTGAGTTATACTATACATACTTCACATTTGTACATACATTATCTCCATTAATACCCAGACACCAGTTTGATATGAACATTTCCCTTTTACAGAGGTTGTAACTAACAGCTTATGTCATTTACCCTGGGTTATGTTGTTAGTAAAAGTAAGTGTAAGAGCTGAGATTCAAACTCAAGTTTGTTTTAGTCTTCAAAACCAGTCTTCTGTCTATTTTTGTTTGTTAACCGCGATGCTTCTGAGAGTTTGTAAAGATGAATGATTGTAAAAAGGAGAGGTCATAAAAAAAGAACTCAGGGACAAGGACGCTCTTGGGAAATCAATGTTGAAGGGACAACTGTGCAAAAGAAGCATTTGTACAGGAGACTCAGGGTAAAATGAGAGAAAGCAAAGCTCAGCCAAGGATCTCACAGAATCCAAGGAAAATTTTGAGAAGTAGTGGGGGACCTACAGTGTCAGCTGTGGCCAGGAGGAGTAAGATGAGGACTCAAGTTAGTCCTTTGAGTTGGGATAATGAGTAATCCTTGTCAGAGTGGCAGGTGTCACAGAGGCCACATTTCAAGAGACTGAAGATTGAAAAGGATGTGAGGAATTGGCAATGAAGTCCAGGCTAGTCTTTCAAGAACGCGGATTAGGAATGGAAAGCAAAAACTCAGACCTGAGTTTGAGTGGTTGAAAGAAAGGCGGCTCTAAGGAAGATACTATATTACTCATCCATTTATTAATTTGAATGGGACTTATATACACATATATTTTTTTAAACCGTAAGGGGAAACTAGCAGAACACATGAGGTTTAAATCCTATAAGTGAGAAAATATAAGGAACTGAGCACATGCAAGGTTTGTAAAAAACAAGGATTTGTAAAGACGTGGGAAGGAGGGGCACGCAGCCAAGCGCACACAGGCGGGTGTGCTGTCCTTGGACTGGTCCATGGTTAATTTGCCTTTGACCCTAGAGAAAGTGTGTAAGGGTGGAAGAATACATTGGTACGCTGGTAGGAAGAGCAGGCAGAAGTTAACCGTTGTGTCTGAGCAATTCAGTGTTCAATCTAGTAGGGGCCATGGTGATTTCTCCCAGAATAGAGAGGTAACATATCGAAAAGATGGGTTTGGAGTTGAAGAGAAAGTCCCAGCTGGCGCTAGAGCTGGAAGCCGTCTGTAGTCATGTACACGAGGATAAAATCCCCAGGAGCAAAGTGGGTTTCAAAGACGCGAACATTGAACCTTGGAGAGAACTGGTGTCCGGGATGAGAAGACAAAATTCCCTCAAAGGAGACAGAGAAGTTTGGAAGGAGTGGTACCCGGAATCCAAGACAAGCAGAAGTACCAAGGAGCAGAGGGCTGAACAAACTATATTGCCACATGTTGAAGAAGACAGAATTGGCATGACCAGTCAATTCCTAACAAATTAGATACCTGAATGAAAGCAGTTTTGGTTATGCCGTGGGAGAAAAAACAAATACAGGTCCCCGCCTTCCCCCCAGACCAGGAATCTAGGACAGACCTTGGACATCACAGCCAGCCTCCCTTCCTCCTTCCTTCCTTTCTTTACCTCTTTCACATGGTAAAATTAAATGGAAGCTATTTGAATATATTTAAAATTGAGCCCTGGCTGGCGTAGCTCAGTGGATTGAGCTCGGGCTGCGAACCAAAGTATCGCAGATTCGATTCCCAGCCAGGGCATATGCCTGGGTTGCAGGCCACGGCCCCCAGCAACCGCACATTCATGTTTCTCTCTCTCTCTCTCTTTCTCCCTCCCTTCCTTCTCTAAAAATAAATAAATAAATCTTTAAAAATTTTAAAAAATAAAATTGAGAGCAAAAAATAGGGTAAGTATGAAACTAGAGGACGTCTCGGTTCTGAGGTGGGAAGTAAGGAGAATTGTTAGCTGTGGAGGGACACAAATTCTGAGCATGAGGGATTCCACGCCCGCCTGCTGCCCTGTCCTCCGGTGCTGTCAGTGAGAACACGGGTAGGGAGAGGAGTTGAAGGAGCCCCGTAAGCACAGGAAACAACGCTGTAGGAAAAGGAAAGGGATCTTATGTCCCAGGAAACAACAGAGTTCAGTAACCTCTACAAAAAGCGAGGGTGGACTATTCTATTATCAACATGGAAAAACATCAATAAAATAAATGCTGTCCCTGGCTGAGTGGCTCCGTTGGTTGGAGCGTCACACACGCCAAAAGGCTGTGGGTCCCTGTTGGGCATGTATGGGAGGCAACCAATAGATGTTTTTCACATCTCTCTCACTCTCTCTCTCTCTCTCTCTCTCTCTCTCTTTCTCTCCCTCTCTCTCTCTCTCTCTCTCTCTCTCTCTCTCTCTCTCTCTCCCCTCCACCCCCCCTCGTCAAAGCAATAACAACATATCCTCGGGTGACGATCAAAAGAAATAATATAAATTCTGTAGAATACACCTAGTTTATGCAATAACTATGTTTCTCTACAGAAGTTTGCTTCAGACATCAAATCCTGAAATGATGGACAGGCTGCATCACCCCAATGAAAAGACCGGGTTCTGCTTTATTAAACTAAGAAAACATTAAACCTCAACAGATTTCATGTGTTTGAAACAATGGAATTTTAAATTCAATAAGCAGAGAGAACAACAATTGGAAGGGGAATTGTCTAGAAAGTAAAATTCCCTGGCCACACTGAGCCTAAACTTAGTTACTCTTATTTCTAACCTAAAAAGGTCAGGAGTTCAGCTCAGATCTGCCCCCAATTACTAAGGTCTGTGGCTCTGTCTGGGCTCTCAAGCATTTTACTCTCTTGAGAACGCTTCTTCTTAGTTGTTTATTGATAGATTATTTCGTTAACAATGTCAACCTGTTTAAGTGGAACAAGGGTAGGTACCTTCCTTAGCCTCAGTACCTGGGAAATGTTTATGAGAACATGGGATCTTTGGTTTCCTGCCCCCCCTCCCCCCGCCAGCATCTGTACTGGAGACATGTAAAGACCTCTCAGAATGGAGTTAGGTAGGCAGCATGTACTCAACATTACCTTTTTAAAAAAGATATTAAATTGAGTGAAAGACTATGTGTATGTGTCTCTCCAAAACTGAATCTGAAACTTGGCAGCCCGGCCAAAAATGCTCTGAAACATCTCTCGAACGAACAATTTTTAGATATTGCATTTTAGAAATGAAATAACAGTATCAGATAATTGGCAGCAAAGTCATTTTCCCAAGTGCCGATGCCAAGCGCATGGCAGACATCCATGAGGAGTTGATGGAGATCAAAAGGGGCTGAGACACCATCTCATGCTTATAGAATTTCAGAATTAGAGACACTTGGAAGGGAAAAGTTAGCATCATTTGCCCTGTGAAAGCCAGAGCCTGCCTTTCCTCACTCGGGGCCCCAGTCATCCCATCCTCTTTACCACTCCCTCTGGGTTTCTTGCAATGCCACACTGGTCAAAACTGAACGCCTCAGCCCACTCACAAAGGCTGACTTGGGCTCTTTCTGTCACTGACAAGTCTCTTTTATACGTGCCTGACCCGCCAGGACTTCCTCCCCTTCTGCAGACCAGTTCTCTGAGCTTGCATGGGTGAGCCTTCTAAAATAACTCAGGAAAAAAAAAAGAAAAGAAGAAAAACGCATCTACCTACTACTTCTAGAAGAGAGAGTTGCCAAACACCTCTCTCCTTTCCCGGACCCCTACCCAAAGCCCTCCTGTCTTCTATTTTTAGATCTTATGTCATTCTCCGATCATCCAGAACACAGGCTCTTGAACAAAATGGATTTATGAATTGATGCATGGTTTCAAAATATGCGTAAGCACTTCTAGGACCTTGGAAGACCTTCCTGCAATAATCGAGTCAGACTCTCTGGAACGCAGAACTCACATGCACACGGCGAGGAATGCCTTGGAGCTAATAGCAGGCTTTGAGGACGGATGGAGGAAAAGGGCAATTGACTTGTCACATTAAACTCCGCGTAACATGAATGAAGTGGGGATTTTAAACTGCAGTGTTATTGTGAATTTTCCAGTAATCTAGATCTCCGAATTGCACATACTGGAAACTCCTTCTGCCTTCCTGCTTCACACTGACGGGGACACTTTGCCTGCCCACATCTGAGGTCCTGTGGCTTTTGATTCATTCTGTTGTGGATGCCTCCTCTTTTGTTTTCTCGAAATGTAAATATTTGCTCTGTCTGCATTCTAATTGCTAGTGCTGGGTGTCTTATTGAGTATGAAGGCTGTGGTCACTCCACTGCCTCAGGATCCCTTGCTATGTGCTGGGATTTCATGTCTTATGACAAGAGCCTGGCATGCTGTCAGCCACCCGGTTCTATGCCCCTGACTAAACTGCAGTTATGTCTCTAATTGAAACCCAGTATTATTTTATTCCTCGCTACAGAGAGGAAACCCAGAACTATCATTCTGTACACACACCAAACCACAGGAGCCTGGGCGAGGGTCTGTAATGACAAGGGCCTCCTACACAGCACATTTGCAAGCTTTCTACTAATTACATTAATTTTCTTTGTCTAGACTAACTTATTGCATTGAAGAGCTCCTTCTCTAAGGTGGGGGGGAGCGGGGGCACGGAGAGCAGGGCATTGTGAGTCCTTCAATTCCTGCCAAGTGGAAAGGAGAGAAAAACAAGAATAGAACCAAGAAAACAAACAAAACAGAACCAGGAGATTTGCCCTTGAACAGGCTGTTTCCTAGAGCACATGCTGGTGGCAGCTCATCTGGGGAGTCTGTGTTTTAGTGGGACTGGAATCGCTACCATTAATACAATAGCAGAGAATGCGTTCAACACATAAACCTAGAGACGAGAGGTACTAAGAGGAGACAGTTACTAAGGAGGAAAATGGCTCTGGTCAGTTTACTTCCTACATTACCAGCAAAAGTGAGACATCTCCTGTTTGGTGCAAATCTCCCCAGTGTGTCTTTTCAGAACGAAAGAAAATGGACTCATGTGGAATGTCCTGGCTTCTCGCTGGCTCGTGCTTGGGATGAATAGAAAGGGAAATTGAATACCTAAACCATGATCCGTTTTGAAAATTTTCCTTGGATAAAAGGGTGGGGTCAGCTGAAAGAACAGAAGGTTGCATTTTCACCATTCTTAAAAGCCTGCCGTTGATATCTCCCGATAGCACGGCCTGAAGGCTAGGGAGGCTAACCCAAAGGGCCCACGGATTGCCACCGTGGAGTGAAAGACCATAGGGTGAGGCTGGCCCCTCCCGGGCTGGAACTGCGCCCTTGGTGGCCAGCAAGCCACAGCCTTGAGGATGTCAGGTCCTGGCTGGGAGTCCCAGAAGCTCTCTCTTCCTGTGAGACATTCTCTTCGGCCAACTTCTCAAGTCCCTGCTGGTTAACTCCCTTCCCACTTCTTCTCTGCGTTTTCTTCCCCACCGGCCACGGTCAAAGACTTACTGTTTTCCTGGGATACGAGAGGGTGTTTCCCTTCACTGCCGCCTTTTGTCTCCATTACGTTTCCTTTGACGGATCTGACTTTAAGTTTGTTCAAACTGACTTCCGTGGGCCAAAGGCAGGAAGGTCCCGCCTCCCTCACCTCTTTATAAATTGTGCACAGTAAAGACAGTTTTCTCGAATTGGATATACTGACAAATCCTTCAACTGGGTGTGAATGAAAGAAGTGCCACTGTCTTCTTCCCAGCAGGACACGGAAACGACTTGAGTTTCTGTTTCTAACGATTCATTGAGATCAAGGTCATGAAGGGCTCACCATGTGTTTTGCGTCACTGGCCCTGGGCTGGGCGCAGATCTGACACTATCTTTGGTGCTCATTTCGCCATGTTCCTATTCTGGGCCCCATTTCTGGGAGAGGAAATTATGCATTGTTTAGATCAGTGGTTTTCGGCATGGCTTTGCTCCACAGGGGACATTTGGCAATATCTGAAGCCATTTCTTAGTTGTCACTGCTGGAAGTGCTGGTAGAATCGAGAGGGTCGAGTCCAGGGATGACACGAAACATGCACTAAACGGTCTGCCACAACAAAGGATTATCTTGTCCCTGACATTGGCAGCGTCGGGACTGAGAAACCATGGATTGAGTGGACTCATGGGCCTCTCACTCACATCTCTCCACATGCGTGGCATTCAGAGCTGTCCTGTCCACTCTGTAGCAATCCGTTCAGCATTTTGATTTCTCAGGAGTGCCTTTTTCTTGTAGTGATGGATGACTATGCGTTATTCTTACTCAGGTTTGTCGGAATTGGAATCATCTGAAGCTTTGGCATAAGAAGATTATGAACAAGTTAATCTGCAAGAACACTTTGTTTATGCTTTTGATTAGGGCCAAGGCATTGTAATTCGTGATGCTTTGTAAGTTCTTATCTTTATGTGCGCTCTAGCAAATTGAAGGTTCCTGCCAAATTATTCATCATCTCTGAGGAGAGAAAGAGCTCCCTCCACTCTTACAAATTCTACAAGGTCCAACCCAAAACCCGCCTTCTTTATGAAGACTCTTCTTTTCCGGCCTGTACGTTCTCCAGCTCACGGTAGAACATCAGTTCCTCTGGGGAGCCCCCCAAAATGTCCTAGACTGGTTTCTGCCAGGGGTTCAAGAGCCTTTTCTGGATGATTGTATCATGATTATTTGCAACTTACCTCCCCTACCAGACCAAAGAATTACTTGAGGCTGGAACAGGCTTGCTGTACCTCAAGGTGGCTCCACAGCCCAGGGGAGTGAGCGGAGAAAGTACACTGTGAGACATACTGGACAACCGGTCCAGCAATTACTGCACATAGTTCATGTCAGTTTTAGGGACAGAGTGCACTTTTCATAAAAACAATTATTTGACATAAACACAAGATATGTCATCAAGGGTAAATTGTATAATATTAAACCTACCTTGATATTGATCTTTCATAGGAATAACTAAGTAATTACATTTCAAGGGGGATTGATAAACACACCTAGCACTATTGTTGAAAATCGATATCTTAAGAGAAAAACCACGTACAATTAAGACTATTATAACTTTAGAAGAATGTTATATGCTTTTCTATGGAAACAACAGAACTAAAGGTGGTTTATATATTCAAACTTCTCCAACCATGACTTAGAAACCCTTTTATATCAATCAGTGCTATGTGGCTTCTAGAATTAGAAGGAAAATGATTGCATTCCTGTATTTTCAACCATTTTCAAGTTTGTCTATACCCCTTCCTACATCTCTTTCACTGTTTCGTGATCTTTGGAGTTTGAAAATATGTGTTTTTAACATCCTAAATGCTACTACTCTGTTCTTTTTCTTACCTAAATCGCCAGTGTTGCTTCATGGATGATCCCCGCATGTGTTGGAAAGAACAAAGCTGTCGGACATCTCTGGCTCTTCTACTCCTTCAGCCTTATAAAAAGTTATTCAATTCTCAAAGTTCAGAGCTAACATGACCCGTACTAATTCATTTCATAAAGAGAAAGTAAGATGGAATATTATTATGTTAAATGAAGCAAGTCAGGCAGAGAAAGACAAATACCATGATTTCACTTGTATGTGGAATCTGAAGAACAAAATAAACAAACCAACAAAATAGAAAAAGACATCTATACAGAGAACAGGCTGGTGATTGCTAGAGGTGGGATTTTAGGGGGCTCAGCAAACAAGGTAAAGGGACTCTGGAGTACAAATAGGTAGTTATAAAACAGTCACGGGGACATAAAGGACAGCACAGGGAATACAGTTCATAATATTGTAATAACTATTCATGGTGCTAAGTGGGTGCTTGAAATATCAGGGGATCACTTTGTAAAGGATATGACTATTTAACCACTGCACTGTACACCTGAAACTAATACAAAATAATACTGAATGTAAACTGTAATTACAAATAAGATGTACAATATATATTTAAAAATAAACTAAAATATAGTGCTTTCAGAACTTGCCTGTGCGGCATAAAACTAAACAGAGAACCATTGACAAAGTTGTTCAGGTAACCAAATAATACTTATTAATCAGTTATGATTTTAAGCCTCAAGAAATAATGTCTAAAACAGAACCCATTCATCAAAAACTGTTCATTTCCTCCCCGATACCTAGACAGATACCTTCAGTTTCTGTAAGTGGAATTTGTCACCGCATCACTCGCACTGCCCGCTGTGTGCGTGTCTGTCGTGACCGCTCATTGCCAGCTCCAGAAGGTACGAACATATACATGCGTCTTTCCGAGACTGTAGCTGCTTAAGGGCGGGGCTCTCATCTTTGTCTCACCCATCCCACAGTCCTCGCCAGAGACTTGTACACACAATTCACTAAATTCAGCACAGGTACAAACTATAGAGAAGCTCACAAATGATACAACTTGTATCCGTGTTTCGGAGCTGTACATCCTTAGTATAGATTTTAAAAACATAACGCAGTATGTTGGCACTGTCCATGGTATCTTTGGGGGGATGAAAAAGTAAATGAAGTCTTGATGTGATGGAAAGAAGTAGTTGTTAACACAGAATTACCAACCACCTGCCTTGTCTGATGAATGTTTTTAAGTACCGCCTTAGATGTTGGCGATACAACGAAGTACTCATCTTTTATGGGCTTATAATACGGGTAGGAGGAGAGGATGCACACGTACATGTGTAAAAATACCTTGCAGTACAGGACATTGTGTGGAAACTGCTGTTGGAGGAAGGGAATGGGTGATTAGTGCCACAAAAAGTCAGACGAGAAACAATACACTGAATACCGAGGTTATTGCAGACAGCCTAACGAGGCATGTGGGAAGTGGCCTGGCCTTGCGAGGAAGAGAGGGGTTAGAGGGAGGCTGCGGTGAAAGGTCTTCTTGGTGACAAGTGTGAAAGAATGCTTTGGAAGCTGAACTATGACGTGTAGCATGGTTACAGACCAAGGAGGAGATGGGCGAGGATTGTTTTAACGTAAAAGACTGAAGGTGCAAAAAGTTTACGTGGGGAGAGGGTAGGGGTGGAAGTGGGCATTCAGACTTTGGGGAACCTCAGATGCCAAACAAATGAAATCAGATTTGACCTTGAAAAATGAGAAGTTTTGTAACAGAGCCATGTGGGCATGAAGAGGTGTTTTAGGACTAATAAGGTATGGTCCTTAATGGAAAATTCTGGGAATGGAAACATCTTTGGGAGGAAACTGTAATCGCCTACTTATTATATAAGAAAACACCAAGGAGAATTCAGCATAGCAGATGCCAAATGACCAGTTATTGAATAAACGAGTAAACAGATCAGCAAATAATAAAAGTTATCTGACAAAAGAAAGAGAAGGAAAGTAAAAAATGCTAAATCATTGTAAAGAAAATCTCAACAGGATTTATTTAGTAATAAACTTGGTTTTTTTTAAGGGAAGGGATTATTTACACATTTTTATTTATGTTTATGTGAGAGACACCAGAAAAGATTTTGGCCCTTCAATCTTATAAAATATCTGAGATTTTCCTCTGAATCTCCTCAATTTTTCCTAATTGCTCATACTTAATTTATTACTCATAGTATTTTTAGACTGTTGTATGTAGTTTTCTTAAAGGTCCTATACTCTGGTCTATATTATTTTTGTACAAGGTGCTAAAGCTTTAGGCTTCAATGGATGGAAAAATGTCCTTTCCAATAACACATACACAAAGCATAAACTATTTTTGGCCAAAAATACACAAATCTAGTTTAAGATATTAAGCATTTGAAGTAATTGCAGGACTTTTAGTAAGATGTACCTAACTGATAAAGATGAAGAGTGAGTACAAGACTGAAAATTTGAGAGAGGTGTCATTTTAAGCCATGAGAATGGATAAGCTTCCCAAAAGAAAAGCAAAAAGTTTGGTTCAAAAAAAGGAATCTTGAAAGGGGAATGAGGGGAAGAAGTGAAGCTAGTACTTTTCATTTAAATGGAAACTTCAAAGGTAAAACAAAAACTCTCCACAGAGAGTCATCGAAACTAAATTTAAAATAGTGTTTTAGAAGAAGATACATAGAAATCTAGGAGAAAAAAAGTGACTGAAAGAAAGGCCTCTGAGCTTGGTATTTAAGAAGTCATTGGTAACCACTGGTAAGGGGAGGGGGGCAGCAGGGAGATCCAATCAAAGAAGCACCCAAAGTCAGATCAGACTATGAAGAAATAGAGCAAGGAGTGTACAGACAGAGATGGGAACCAGACTGAGGATAGTATGTGAACTACTCAGTCAAACTGAAAAAGAGATAAATCACAATAGGGTAAAAGTCAGTGTCTCTATGTGTGTGGCTTTTAGTAGGAAACTGGAGCAGACTCGCAAGGTGAAAAACCAGAGCAGTAAAAGGTTAAAGACACGACAAAAGCAGTGCGCATTCGAGCATCACAGAGTGTAGAATGCAAGAGCACGCGGAGATTTTTAGGGTTGAGATGACTAGGAAAGGGATTTGCCTTATGAAAGAGGGACTTGCTCCTTCTCTAAGATGGGATGCAAGAAGGAGAGGTCCAGGAAGCTCTGTATATATGGTTTTAGACCACAGGTGGCAAACACAAGGCCCACGGGCTGAATCTGGCCCTCCACCTTGTTTTATCCAGCCCAGCACCTTGTTTCTACCCTGTGGCAGCACCAAACTTTCACTTAACTGTTAAGGAGTAGTTACATTTATAGAGTCCTAAAATTACATTCGGCCCTTTGAAGGCAACCGTGAGGCTGATGTGGCCTCAAGTGAAAATGAGTTTGGCACCCCTGTTTTAGACCATGAGAAAGATGCGGCTCTGAGTCACACAGAGGAAGCAAAGTAAAAATGGTAGAGAGTTCCATGTACAGAAAGAAGTGAGGCCATTAGAGGAATAGAATTGTGAGAACACTCTGTAGGCAAGATAAAACATGACCAAGAGACAAAGTAAAACCATGGCAACTCAGGTGAGCTTACAAATTAAGTTGTAAAGAAACTCATGGCACAATTTCTTGTCTTCCTCCAGCAATGCTTGGAAGACTGAGTAGCAACAGGTCCAATGGCAAAAAGAATAAAATATCTAGAAGTAGGTTTAACCAAGGAGGTAAAATACCTGTTCTCTGAAAACTGTAAGACACTGAAGCAAGAAACTGAAGAGGACACAAATAAATGGAAGGATATAGTGTGTTCATTGATTGGAAAGATTACTAACATTAAAATGTCCATACTAACCCATGGCATTTACAGATTTGATGCATCCCTATCAAAATACCTGTGGCATTGTTCTCAGAACTAGAAACATAATCCTCAAATATATATGGAATCACAAAAGACTATAAATAGCCACAGCAATCTAGAGAAGGAAGAATGAAGTTAGAGGTATCATGCTCCCTGATTTCAAACTATATGACAAAGCTATCTGTAATAAAACAGTATGGTACTGGCACAAACATAGACCCATAGATCAGTGGAACAAAATAGAGAGGCCAGAAATAAACCCTTGCCTGCATGGTCAATTAATCTTCCATAAAGAAAGAAAGAATATACAATGGAGAGATGACAGTCTCTTTAACAAGTAGTGTTGGGACAATGGACTGATACATTAAAAAAAAGAGAGAGAAACTAGACCACTTTCTTATACCATATCTAAAATAAACTCAAACAATATTTTAAAAGCACTTAAATGTAAGATCTGAAATGATAAAAACTTGTAGAAGAAAACATGTGTAGGAACCACTTTGACATCAGTCTTAGTAATATCTTTTTAGATACATTTCCTTGAAGCAAGGGAAATAAAAGCAAAAATAAACAAATGAGATGTCATCAAACTAAAAAACTTCTGTACAGTGAGGGAAACTACCGACACAATGAAAAGGCAACCTATTAAATGGGAGATTATATTCACAAATGATATATCCAATACGAAGTTGATATCAAAAATATATAAAGAACTCATAAAGCTCAATAACAACAAAGAATCTGATTAAAGAAAGGGCAGAGGACACAAAGACATTTTTCTAAAGAACACATAGAGACGGCCAACAGACATGTGAAAAGACAATCATCAGGGAAATGTAAATCAAAACCACAATGAGCTACCACCTCACACCAGTCTGAACAACTATTAACAAATAGGCAAGAACTGGCAAGCATTGAAGAAGACGTGGAGAAAAGGGAACCCTGTGCACTGTTGGGGGGATTGTAAACTAGTGAAGCCACTGTGGAAAACAGCACAGAGACTCCTCAAAAAACTAAAGATAGAACTACCACATGACTCAACAGCCCCACTCTCATGGAAAATGAAAACCTTAATGTGAAAAGATATATACACCCCTGTGTTTATTGCAGCATAGTTTACAAGAGGCAAGCTGCAGGAACACCCTAGGTGTCCATCAATATATGAGTGGATAAAGAAGACGTGGCATGTATATGCAAAGGAATATTACTCATCAATAAAAAGAATGAAATCTTGGCACTTGCTACAGCATGGATGGGGCTAGAGGGCATTATTCTAAGTTAAATAAGTCAGACAGAGAAAGACAAATACCACATGGCTTCATTTATATGTGGAGTCTATAAAACAAAACAAATGAACAATCAAAGCAAAACAAAAACAGACTCATAGAAACAGAGATTAACTAATGGTTGCCAGAGGGGTGCGGGTGGGAGGAACGGGCGAGAAAGGCAAAGAGAGACACAGGGCAGACAAAAGTATGTTTACTGTTGTTAGTACATAAAACACAATGTTTACTATTATATTATTATTTATTAATTATTGTATTATTGTCCATATGGATGATGGTAAACCTACTTTTGCCCCATCCTGTATGGTCAGTAATAATAGAATGACAATTTGCACAGGGACAGATGGCCTCCAGAAGTAGCGTGGCGATCACATTGTAGGGCATAAGTGTCAAATCACTATTTGATATGCTTGACACTAATAGAACAGTATATACTAACTATACTTATATAAAGAAAAATAAAATTAATTTAAAAAAGAAATATGTATTTTTTTTAAAGATTTTATTTGTTTATTTTTGGAGAGGGAAAGGAGGGAGATAGAGAAAGAGAGAGAAACATCAATGTGCGGTTGCTGGGGGCCGTGGCCTGCAACCCAGGAATGTATTCTGGCTGGGAATCGAACCTGGGACACTTTGGTTTGCAAGTCCATGCTCAATCCACTGAGCTACGCCAGCCAGGGCAGAAATACGTATTCTAAAAAATGGGATTCTGCGATTTCTGATGATATAGATGGACCTAGAGGGTATTTTCACATTTTTCCTAAGTGAAATTAGAAAAAGACAAATGCATCTAATGGCTTCATTTATATGTAAAATTAAAAAAAATCAAAAGAAAACAAAAACAGACTTATCGAAACAAAGAACGGATGGTGGCCAGAGGGGCGGGGAGTGGAGCAATGGCTGAAAAAGGTGAGGGGAACACAGTTAATAGTAGAGTGATGGCTTTGCAGGAACAGTTAGCAGCCTTAGTGTGGCGATTATACTGTAAGATACATAAATGCTGAGTCACTTTGTTGTATACCTAAAACTTACTGTAGCTATTTTAAATAAATTAAAAATAAATACTTAGGAAAATACGGGGTCAATGCAGGTGTGACTCGGGACTGGGAACATGAGCAAAGGCCGAATGATGAGATGTGCTGTGCGTCTGCACAGGGGGTTGGTTTGCAGGGGTGTCCAACCCACGGCCCAGGGCGACTGTGAATGCAGCCCAACATAAAATCATAAATTACTTAAAACATTATGAGATTTTTTTTATGATTATATGCTGCAGTGTATTTAATATGTGGCCCAAAACAACTCTTCTTCTTCCAGTGTGGCTCAGAGACACCAAAAGCCTGGACACTCCTGAAAACTTGGGAGAGTAATGAGCATGAGACAAGAGATGTCACATCCAAAGCTAGAAAGGGCTGCTCGCTGTTAAAAATAAAGAAACAACATCAAAATCTTCAATATCCAGTTTCTACTGTTTGATTTCTTGCTTTCAATGACACTTTTTTTCATACTTACATTGTAGATCTATCTCTTTGATCATACCAAAAAGATTTTAATGATATTTTTGCTAATGCTTACTCATTCAAAATGGCTTTCGTTGTATGTTGCAATGCTTTGAATGATCAAAAGCAAATATTGCACTGACATATGCAATACGTGGACATGTCCAAATCATGTCCTTCATACATGTGGACATATTGCAATTATGATAGCAAGACCAGGAAAATCAATGAGAATGGAAACTTAAATTTTCAAAAGAATAATAATTTTGAAGAAAAATTACTTCCATGGCCAAAAGAACCTACTAAAAGTGTCCTATGATGGACTGAAAATTTCGAGATGTTCTTCCATTTGATTTACTCTGTGGCGTTCTGAAACTGGGCTGGTTTTCATCATCCGCCTGTGTCCAGCCATCGGGCTCATCCAAGCACAGAGCCGTCTTTCACACTGAGAGAGACTTTGCATTTGGGTCTTCTCCACAAGGGGTCACAGTTAGAAAAGCCTCGGTCTTGGGAATGAAATGATGGTGGATCTTAAATCCTCAACTTCTGAAGAAAAATCTGGTGGATTTGTGTTGAAATCTGAGTCCAGTGAAGAATGTATATTTTGAGTCGTGAGGTTTAATCATCACTAAACATATTTTTTAAATGAACGATTGAATGAGGTACACTTAAATTTTAAGCACAGGTAAATGTTTTAAAAACCCACAAAATAAGATCTGTTTCTTTCTTTTTCTCTCCTTAAATGCTGAATCTGGCATTAGGTAAAATACTGATAGCAAATATTCATTGAATAATGGAGAGAGGAGGAAAAATCACTCCTGGAAATCATACCTTCTTAACATCAGAAGGGCTCCTGAAGATTATGTCATCCTTCCCTACAAATTTTGTAAGTCAGGAAAATTGTGACGTCAAAAATTGCGTGATGTATCTAAGCTCCCACACCTAATTGGAGAATAATCAAAACATTAAGCCAGAGTGTGTGGTTTAGTCAGCACCTTCCACTGCACCAGGCTGCCTCTCATAAGTGTTTCTAAACCCACCTAACTAACCGAATGACTTTCCATAGAGAGCATAGATTTTGCCGGTAGCAATAGCATTAGAATCCTAGGGCAGCCATTTTCAACCTTTCTCATCTCATGGCACACGTACACTAATGACTAAAATGGTGCGGCACACCAAAAATATATATTTTGCCAATCTGACAAAAATAGATATAGTTTTAATTGATTTACCAAGAAAATAATAATAGTAATTGCCTAAGCTTTTGCTTCAAAGTGAGTTTTGCCTACGCTTGTGTATAAGGACTTCTGTTACCAAGGATTAACCAATCAGAGGCAACCTTATTATGTGACATGACCAATAAGATGCAGCTCTATTATGTGACCTATATATTTATGGTTCAAGACAGGGCATTCACACCAGAGGGCTATGGTTGTGTTGGTTGTTGTCATTTTTTAACCTGACAATCTAAGGGAGAGAAGGTCAGTGCCCCTAATTAAATATTCAGGTGTTGCATGTTTTTAAGATTCTTGTGGCACACCGGTTGAAAATCGCTGTTCAAGAGCATAAGGATCTGGGTGATATCTAATTTAGTTCCCTGACTTCAGGAATCAGCGGCATATGAGGTGCTCCACTGGATGAACTATATCTAATAGTTATCTTTGAAAGTGATTCTAGTTTTAGTAGCCTTCACTTTTTTTAAAGATTTTATTTACTTATTTTTAGAGAGAGGGGAAGGGAGGGAGAAAGGGAGAGAAACATTGTGTGGTCACCTGTTGTGTGCCTCCTACTGGAGACCTGGCCTACAACCCAGGCACGTGCCCTGCCTGGGAATTGAACCAGCTACCTTTTGGTTGGCAGGCTTGCACTCAGTCCACTGAGCTACCCCAGCCAGGGCAGTAGTCTTCACTTCTTTAAAGACATCTTTTTTTTTTTGAGCGGTTTTAGGTTTCCAACAAAATTGAGAGAAAAATGCAGAGTCCCATATATCCCCTGTCTCCATACTAGCACGGTCTCCCGCATCACCAATACCCCTCGCCAGAGTGATACTCCATTTTTAAACCAAGGATGAACCCACATTGACACATCACAATCACCCAGAGTCCATAGTTTAGCTTAGGGTTCATCCGTGGTGGTGTACTTTCTCTGTGTTTGGACCAAGTGTATAATAACGTGTATCCATCATGATAGTATCATACACAGTATTTTCACTACTGAAATACCTAAAAGTCCTCTGCGCTCTGCCTGTTCATCCACCCACCCCTGGAAACCAGTTCTCTTTTTTATTGTTTCCATAGTTTTGCTTTTTTCAGAATGTCATATGGTTGGAACCATACAGTATACAGCCGTTTCAGATGGGCTTCTTTCACTTCAGGATATGCATTGAAGGTTCCTCTATGTCTTTTCATGGCTTGATAGATCATTTCTTTTTCATGCTGAATAATATTCCATTGTCTGATGTATCCCAGTTTATCCACTCACCTATTGGAGGACATCTTGGTGGCTTCTGAGATTTTTGCAATTGTGAATAAAGCTGTTATAAACATTCTTGTACAGATTTTTGCGTAGATACAAAATTTCACATTCTTTGGTTAAATACCAAGGAATGTAATTGCTGGATTCCATGGTAAGAGTGTGTACTTAGTTTGGGAAGAAACTGTCAGACTGTCTTCCAAAGTGACCGCACCGTTTTGCATTCCCACCAGCAGTGAATGAGAGAGAGTTTCTGTCACCCCACACTCCCTCCAGCATTTGGTGTTGTCATTGTTTTAGGTGTTGGCTATTCTAATAGGTATGCAGTGGTATCTCACTGTTGTTTTAATTTGCATTTTCCTGATGACATATGAGGTGGAACATCTTTTTCGCTTGCTTATTTGCCATCTGTATATCTTTTTTGGTGGTGGCATCAGTTTTTTTTAATGTATTTCTCTATGTAGAAAGGCAGCTTGTGGTGGATCATCATGCGTTTTAGCGCTGGTATCAGTGGAGTAGGTCTTGTGGACCTACTGTATACAGGCCATAGGATTCAAGGCCAGGCCTCCGGAACCTCAGATCCACAGGCTGTAAATGCAGAATGACAAAGTCCTAGCCTACCTTGGTGTGGAGGTGCCTCTTATGAGATGTTGTATAGGCATGATCTCAAAAATTGCATATGCAAAATGCTATAACACACCCTTTCCTACTTATTAAGCTCTTCTTCACTTGTGTAGTGTCCCATGGCTATTAAGGGTACTTGGTGACCACATTCTCTATATTTGAATATTTTAAAGCTCATTTTAAATATTTCTTCCCTTTTTTGTATATCTTATCTTAAGTACCAGGACAGTATCTTTTAAGACAGATATTTAGTAGTATTTCTTTCAGATGCTAGGTATTAGAAATTATATACAGCATCCTGATCTCAGCATGCTTTGTTACCAAAGAGTACTATAAGTCTACAGAAAATCACAAAGTCTTTGAAGTGTGCCCTGACCACTGAATCAAAATCTTATCATTTGTGACAACGTAGATTGACCTTGAGGGCATTATGCTAAGTACAGTAAATCACACAAAGACAAATACTGTATGATAACACTTATATGTGAAGTATTTAAAAAAATCAAATTTATGGAAACATAAGATTTGCGGTTTCCACAGGTGGGGGAATTGGGTAAAAAAGGTCAAAAGGTACAAACTTCCAGTTATAAGATAATTAAATTCTGAGGATGTGACGTACAGCACAGTGACTACAGTTAACAATGTATTGTACATTTGAAAATTTCTAAGAGAGTAGATCTTAAAAGTTCTCATCACAAGGAGAAAAATGTAGCTCTGTGAAGTGATAGATGTTAACTAAATTTAGTGTGGTAATAATTTTGCAATATGTACATCAATCATTACGTTGAATACCTTACATTTATTATTTTTCCATTTTGTTAAATTTATTGGGTTGATACTAGTTAACAAAATTGTACAGACTTCGGGGGCACAATTCTACAACACATCATCTGTATACTGTACACAGCATCTGTATACTTAAGGTGTATTGCAAACACCTTAAATCTATATAATGTTATGTCAATTATTTCTCAATAATATTGAAAAAAAGAAGTGAGACAGGTGGCTTTTTCAGGAGTCATGTAAATCTAGACCAATTCAATGGGTCTTAGTCAGAGTATTGCACAGATAAAAGTAAAAATATTTTCTAACTTGACCATGCTATTGCTTCGAATGGGGGGCCAGCCTGAGTGTGGAAGGAAGGCTAAGCTATTCTCGAATTCTCTTGCAACTGGGATATGTGTGGCTCTCAAGATCTCAGGGCACATGACACGTGCCATTTTTATTGCCATTTTCCTACTCCCTGGGAGTTAAGTTATATGATTTTCTTTTGATGTCTTCACTGGGGCCCCCTACATCCTTGACAACTTGTCAGATGTCTAAAAATCTCATAAGCTCAACATGAAATACAGATGTTGACACAATCAGACAGGGCTCCATAGTCAGTCAAAAATTCCCATTTAGCCACCATAAGCACACTCACAGAATTTAGACAGTTACTACTTCAGGTTAAGGCAATGTGACGTCTCAGGCTAGCCACTGTTTACTTGCCCAGTGAACATTTCTGAGGCCTCTTGAAATAAACTGTATATGGAGAAACACAAAGAAATCCCTGTGCATGTGTCTATACATAACCTAAAGCTGAGTTCATATGCTTCAATGAATAACATCCGAACTCTTATGTTCTTCCTTCTCCTGAAACAATTCCATGGAAAACACCCCACTGATCTATAGAGAATGTGAACCTGGTTTAGAATACACTCACCTAGAAGAAAAAAGTGACCATAAAATCCAAATTCCAGATATAGATGGATGAACTCTTAGCCCAGACAATAACCGGCAGCATGAGTACCTGAATCATGAACTCGACTCGGATGCTTAAATGCATTAATATCTCCCTCTCTGCATCATTTCTTTTTTCTTGAGCCCAAAGAAAGCAATGACTTGTAATCTATCACTTTCTAGGTCTTTTGGGCCAGTAGCTAAGTCAGCACCTCTCCATCAAATACCACTGGTGGTTCCAGGAGGAAACATGTTTTTTGCAACTTGTTTGGAGTGGCTTCCAGAGCAGGGACGATGGCTGCCTTATGCAAAAAGAACTACTTTGAACCCGTGGCATTCTGTCCACAGATTCAGGGATGCCACCTAATGCCACAAAATGGAGTTGGAAGTTTTGAAATTCCTTTCTTCTGCTTCAAATTAAAGAGAGAAGGAATGTGTTCACCTGATCCTTATTTTGCAAATGGGGAAGTTAGGACACTTTTCCTTGTCAACTTGCTCTAAACTGAGGGTTCAAAGACACAATACATGAGTTACAGAACTGGGCGTAAACTCATACATGGGAACAATATAAAGTAAAATGACGTACTAAGAAAGCTATGTTGTAGGTGTTTTCCTGTTTCCCTTTGAAGTCCCTGTCTGGACTTCTCCTTTCCAAAAAGTGTAACTTACTGGACACTTAAACCTTTGATAAACAACAACAAACAAACCAACGGCTGAACTTCTATCTGATTCTGCTATTACCTATCCTTGTGCAAGTAAGCATGAACCAGCCCAGATCTATTGGGTTACATCCTTCCTCTCTGCTACGAGTGTCCTTAGATGAGTGTGTTTCCCCTTCCTGTTAACTCATTTAGATTTTAGAAATAACTCTGAGACAATAAGAAACAACTAACAAGGATTTAGTGACGCTGGAAGAGCAGTGGGGAAGATATAAAAGGTTGAATAAAATATTAAAAGAATGAATTTGTTCATTCAAAAAAATATTGATCACCTTCTCTGTACCAAAATTATGTCAGACACTGAAACTACCCAAAAGGAAAAAAACAGGCATGTATGGTTCATGCCTTCGTGAATATAGTCTATGAAAGACAAATAGTACCAGGACAGGCAAACAACTTCTCTGTCTGGACTAACCCAAAGACAGTGGAGTCAACTGCCTCCTTTGCCCAGTGACAGAGTGATTCTCTTGTGCTGTGCATCTCATTCAAAATTGATCACCTTTGCCTTTTATTATAATAATATATAGACATATTTTCTCCCTTGTCCGCCCAATCTTTCTTTCGTTTAATTTAAGCTTCATTTTAGAGCATAAACTGGATCTGATTGGTTTTTATATTTCTTAGAATTTTCAAAATGTTTTACAAATAGTTCCACAGGACCTTTTTTTTTTTTAATTTAATGTGCATTTTTCCCCTTTCTGGGTCAAGAACAAGAAGTAGAAGGCAGGAAAGCTTTTTTTATTGAATTGATTGGGATTACACTGGTAAATAAATTTGTATGGGTTTCAAGTGTACAATTCTATATTATCTGTGTATTATATTGAGTGTTCACCATCTCAAGTCTAGTCTCCTTCCATCACCATTTATACAATATTTACCTTCTTCTACTATCACCTCACACCTCTCAGATTGGCTATCATCAATAAACCCACAAATGACAAGTGTTGGCGAGGATGTAGAAAACAGGGAACTCTTACGCACTGTTGGTGGGAATGTAGATTGGTGCAGCCACTGCGGAAAAAAGTACAGAGTTTCCTCAAGAAATTAAAAATGGACTTGCTTTATGACACAGTGACTCCGATTCTGGGAATATATCCAAAGAAACCTGAAACACTGATTGGAAAGAATATATGCACCCTTATGTTCACTGCAGTGTTATTTACAGTCACCAAGATTTGGAAGCAGGCCAAGTGCCCATCCGTAGATGAGTGGATAAAAAAGCTGCGGTACATCTACACAATGAAATGCTACTAAGCCATAAAAAAAGAGAAGGCTTTTTAAAAAACAAAAAGAAAACCTTCTTTAGTTCTTTTTTAAAACTTTTGGTAAGAACACAAATTCTACTGTCAACAGATTTCACCTATACCTGACATCCCTGTCAACTAAGTCACCATGTCATACATGCGATCATCTTATAACTGAAAGTTTGATTCCTTTAACCAACTTCTTCCCATTTCCCCTACCACCCAGCTTTTTCTATGAGTTTCACTTTTTTTTAAAGATTCCACATATAAGTGACACCATGAAGTATTTGTTTTTCTCTGTCTGGTTTATTTCACTAGCATAATGCTTTTGGGGTTCATCTATATTGTCAGAAATAGCAGGATTTCCTTATTTTTTAAGGAAATTATATATTTTTTCTTTTTCTACTCCTCTGTTGAACAACATGTTGCTTCCCTCTACTACTGAGAATAATGCATCAGTGTACATGGGACTACAGAGACCCTTCAAGACAAAATGTCACTTTTTTTGGATACACACCCAGAAGTGGAATTGCTGTCTCATATGGTAGTTCTATTTTAATTTCTCGGGGAAACACCATATTGTTTTCCATAGTGGCTGTAGCAGTTTGCATGCCTATCTTTTTCTCTACATCCTCAAAAGCCTTGTTATTTTTTGTCTTTTTGATAATAGATGTCCTAACAGGTGTACAGTGATGTTGCATTGTGGTTTTAATTTACATTTTGCTGATGATTAGTGATGTTGAGCATCTTTTCATATACCTGTTGTTCATCTTTATGTCTCCTTTGATAAAAATGTTTTTTAGATCCTTTGTTCATTTTTTAATTGGTTTATTATTATTATTTATTATCATTATTATTTTGCCACTGAATTGTGTGAGTTTCTTATATACTTTAAATATTAACCTCTTACTAGATATGTGGTTTGCAAACATTTTCTCCCAATTCATGGGTTGCCTTTTCATTTTGTTGATGACTACCTTTCCTGTGAAGAAACTTTTTAATTTGATTTTAGCTTTTGTTGACCTTGCTTTTGGTGTCAAACCTAAGACATCATTCCCAAGACCAATGCCAATTGTGAAGGAACTCACCCTTTATGTTTCCTTCCAGGAGTTTTATAGTTGCAGGTCTTACATTCAAGTCTAACCCATTTTGATTTGATTTTTATATATGGTGTAAGAATGAGGTCCTGTTTCATTCCTTTTCATGTGGCTATGCAGTTTTACCAATGCCACTTATTGAAGAGACTGTCATTTCCCCACTGTATATTCTCATCTCCTTTTTGGAAAATTAATTGACCATATATGTGAGGGTTTATTTCTGGGCTCTCTATTCTGTTCCATTGATCTATATGCCTGTTTTTATTCAATATCATACTGTTTTTGATTGCTGTGCCTTTATAATATAGTTGGAAATAATTAAGTGTGATACCTCCAGCCTTCTTCTTTATCAATATTGTTTTGGCTATTTGGGGTATTTTGTGTTCTATACAAATTTTAAAATTGTTTTTCCTATTTCTATAAACAAATGCCATTGGAATTTTGATAAGGGTTGCACTGAATCTGTAGATTTCTTTGGATGATGTAGGTATTGTGACAATAGTGATTCTTCCAATCCACAAGCATGGGCTATCTTCCCATTTGTATGTGTCTCCCTCAGTTTTTTTCATCAATGTCTTATGTTGTCAGTGGACTGATTTTTGCCTTCTTAGTCAATTTTATTCTTAAATATTTTATTTTTTGATGCTGTTGTAAATAGCATTGTTTTCTTAATTTCTCTTTCTGATAGTTCAATGTTAGTATATACAAATGCAACTAAATTTTGTATATTGATTTTGTATCCTGAAATCTTAGTAAATTTGTTTTTTGGTTCTAAGTTTTTTGGTGGACTCTAGGGTTTTCTATATATAAAATCATGTCATCTGCAAATAGTGACACTTTCAATGATTTACATAGATTTTATTTCTATTTCTTACCTAATTGCTCTGGCTAAGACTTCTGGCACTGTGTTGAATGAGAGTGGTGAAAGTGGGCATCACTACACACAAGAATAAATTCAAAATGATCAGAGACTTAAATGTTAGACCCAGAACCATAAAAATTGTAGAAGAAAACATAGGCAGAAAAATCTCGGACATTGCTTGTAGCAATATTTTATTAGATGTATCTCCCCAGGCAAGGGAAATAAAAGAAAAAAAATAAATGGACCTACATTAAACTAAAAAGTTTTTGCACAGCAAACAAAATCATCAACAAAATAAAAAGACAACCCACAGAATGGGAGAACATGTTCACTGATACATCTGATAAGGAGTTAATATCCAAAATTTATAAAGAACTTATAAAACTCAATACCAAAAAAAAACAAACAACCCAATTAAAAAAATGGGCAAAGGACCGGAATAAACACTTCTCCAAAGAGGACATACAGATGACCAAAAGACATATGAAAAGATGCTCAACATCAATAATCATCAGGGAAATGCAAGTTACAACCACAATGAGATTTCATCTCACACTTGTCAGAATGGCTGCCATCAATAAATCAACAAACAACAAGTGCTGGAGAGGGTGTGGAGAAAGTAGATCCCATTTGCACTGTTGGTGGGAATGCAGATCGGTGCAGCCACTGTGGAAAGTAGTATGAATATACCTCAAAAAATTAAAAAATGGATCTATCTAATTTTCAACCCAGCTATCCCACTACTGGGAATATATCCGAAGGAACCCCAAAACACTAATTTGAAAGAACATAAGCACCCCTATGTTCATTGCAGCATTATTTACAATTGACAAGATATGAAAGCAGCCCAAGAGCCCATGAGTAGATAAGTGGATGAAACAACTATGGGACAATTACATAATGGAATACTACTTGGCCATAAAAAAGAAAATTTTACCCTTTGCAGTGGTATGGATGGATGTGGAGAAATATTATGCTGAGTGAAACAAGCCAGTCAGAGAGAAGCAAGTACCATGACTTCACTTCTATGTAGAATCTAATGAACAAACTGCACTAGTAAGGAAAATGGGACAGACTCAGAGATGGAGAGCAAGATGACAACTTGGGGGTGGTTAATGTGGTAGAAGGCCTGAGCAAAAAATGAAAAAGGACTCGTGGACATGGACAACAATGTGGTGATTTCTGGGGGGAGGGGGGATAAAGGGACTAAATGGTAATAGAAAAAAACACAATAAAGATTAAGTTTAAAAGAAAAGAAAGTGGGCATGTTTGTCTTGTTGCTGATCTAAAAGAAAAAGCTTTCAGCCTCTGAGTATGATGTTAGCAGTGGGCTCATTTTTTAATCATAAAATACGTTGTTTTGTTGTAAATGCTTTCTATGTGTCTATTCAGATGATATGATTTTTACCCTTCCTTTTGTTAACATGTTGTACCACATTTATTGATTTTTATGTGGTGAAATGAGTTCTACTTGATCATGGTACATAATCCTTTTAATATTCTGTTGAATTTGTTTTGCTAATATTTTGTCCAGGAGTTTTGCATTTATGGTCATCAGAACAATCATATTTTTAATTTGGAAGCTTTCAGTAGCTAAACTCAAAATTCAGATTTTGAAAATCCCTAGTTAACTTCAAAAGAAATGTAGGACTGTAGGTGATCACTGAATGAGCTTTTAAAAAGTTACCATGTTCTCTAATTTTCAGATATGACATAGTTTCTGAGTTTAATTCTGACAGTCCCTTCAGTCTATTCCTAAGAATTTTCAGATCTCAGCCCAGGAATCCTAGGCAGAAACGTTGTTAAACAGACAAATGTTGAATCAGTTCAAAGTAGAGAAGTTTATTTCAGAATGCTACCTCCAGAGACAGAGGTGCAGTATGCTAGGCTTTCTTTTTTGTAGAGTCTACAGTATTTGGTTGTAATAGTGGTAGCTCCCAACCCTGGCTGAACTTATCCAAGTAAGCAGTAATTTTCATGACTAAATGTTGGCAAAAACACATTTTCATAGGCAGAGTACCAGCCATCATTAAATTGTTATAAAACATGGAATTTTTATACACATACACATACACGAAAGGACTGGGAATTAAGTTTCACAATTTGCACAGGGGATTTCACATATTCTTAACAGTCATATCTCCTCCCAATAATCACAGGAAGGTTTTGTTTCATTTTGGAATTGAAGCTGGTCTATCTCGTCCCCCTTCCTCCCACACCCCACATGCGTTATGTTAATGATAAGAATCGATCATGGGCTAGCAATTATGATCCTATACTGGGAGCTCATATTTTGCAGTGTTAAAAACACAGAATTTCGGGGCAGAGCAGAACTGGGTTCAGGTCCTGGCTTCTTTCTGCCTCGGTTGCACATCTCCAACGTGGGTTGTTATAAAGGACTGGATATAACCGATGTATGCAAAACACTTACATGGGGGCCTGCCACAGAGTACAAGGCTAAGAAGTCTTAGAACTATCTATGGTCATTGACAGTGACGATGAGGAAGTGTTGGTTCATAAAGTGGTGTACATAATTTAAGTATTTGTAAAAAATAAATAGAGATGTTTAAGACCAAGATGAATCAGAGCTGAGTCATGTGAGAGGAAACTGTAGCCGTGGTTGGTGTGCCCCACCTACCACCTCGGAGGACGGAAACGAAGGTTGTCCACGAACGAGAGTTGAGTGTGTACCCCAGGGAACGTTGACCTTACCCATGTTTTGGATGCTGATGATATATTTAGAGGGAGTTTATCAATGGATCAGTAGATAGGTATAAAATAGCCCTTTAATGATTTGAGAGTTTCTAAAACTTGTACTGGGGAGATATTTAAAGTAGTTTATTCATTAACTACTTACCCCTATCTCTGGAGAAAAAAATGTTCAAAACAGATGCAAATAATTGCAGTTAATTCACAACTTCCACAGAGTAGATAGATTTTAGTTGCCGGGATACTTTAGTCACATTCAATTTAAGAGCCCTTGGCTTTTCTTTACCCTGTCAAATTTGTTCTTCTAGGTTGTGGTAAACATTAGCTTTGGGACACCTCCTTCTACTAGAGCATATCCTAATAGTGCATATCCAATAAAATCTTGTTATAAATAATGAAAGATTGACTTTGGCTATGATTTATTAATCAAGTTCATTTTTTTCCGTCTTTAGATGCCATTATCCATATGTAGCTTTATATAATGTATTCATTTAAATTATGTTTGAGCCCTGGCTGGGATAGCTCAGTGGATTGAGCACAGACCTGAAAACCAAAGGGTTGCCTGTTTGATTCCCATTCAGGGCACATGCCTGGGTTGTAGGCTAGGTCCCCATTTGTGGACACGTGAAGGGCAATCACACATTGATGTTTCTCTCCTTCTCTTTCTGCTTCCCTTCCCCTCTAATAATAAATACAATCTTAAGAAAAAAGTTATCTTGGATGCTTGAAAATTAAATAAGTATTCAGGTAATGTCAAAAATCAGGTCACATTTTAATAAAATCTTTAAAATTCTTCTTATTCTTTGTGAATGCTGGGATAGAAAATACTTGACACTTTCTGGAAATCTTGCAATAAAATTAAAGTGGGCCTTTATTGAAAGATGGCAAATTGAACGTGAGCAAAATCTGCCGCTGCTTCCCAGAAAGTCACTTAAATGACAGTTAAGATATTAAGAGAAGGAGAAATTTATTAGGTTAAAAAAAGAGATGTTAACCAAAATGGGTATACATCCAAACAGGAGAATAGATGATAGCAACAATATTTTGTAGGCTGCCAGGAACCAAGTTGGCAATTCTCTAAAGAGTGTAAGCCAGCAGGGAGGCAGCTACAGAGCAGCTGCATGCATAGGGAATCTTGCAAACAGGGGAGGATTTGGGCCTGAACATAGGAAGTTGATTGAGGGTCCGTTTAGGAAGGAAGCAGGCTTCCAGCACCCTTACATCTCCATATAGAGACAGTCCTACCCCAGAGTGTGATATGTATTTATGTTCTGAACATGCACACACACACACACACACACATACACACACATTCATTCTACAGAGAGGGTCAAAGCAGGGGGCCTTTGGATTACAGGACACCACTTAAAAGTGAGGACATGTGCTGTAAAGAGGGCTTTATGAGTGAACGTTTGAATACAGAAATCTCCAGGCCTCTTCCCCATTCCAGCAGCCCCCAGAACTGTGTGTGGCAGCCCGGGGCATTACTCCCCCAGCCAGGACGGAAGAGCCTTTCCTAGGGAATCTGCCAACTCACTGGGGATTTTAAAAAGGCCTAAAGATGCTGGTTTGGGGGTCTCCCCAAATAAAGAACTAAATTAGAGCACTCGGATGCATATTCTAGAATCAACAAGCCTACTGATGGGTATTGTGCTGCGAATCAATTTTTTAGTGCTTGATTTTAGTGCTTGTACCACTAACTGCCCAGCATTTGAGGAAAGCCTCTGACATTAAAGACTAAGTCCCAAACAAGCCGACTGATGGGCAAAACAATTCAGAGGAAAAAAAGAACCATTCAGGGAGCAAAAAACTTCAAAATCCTGACTTGGCTGGCATAGCTCAGTGGATTGAGCGCGGGCTGTGAACCAGGCATCACGGGTTTGATTCCCAGTCAGGGCACATGCCTAGGTTGCAGACCATGGCCCCCAGCAACCACATTGATATTTCTCTCTCTCTCTCTCTCTTCCCCCTCCTTCCCTTCCCTCTCTAAAAATAAATAAAAGATAATGAAATGAGGTATGATTGTCAAATCAAGTAAAGAACCGTCAGTAATAAAGATGTTAACATTAAAAAAAAAGTTCAAAATCCTCAGGTAAGAAAAGTTGCTCTCAGGTAAGAGTCTATGGGGGAGAACACTCCACCAAGAAAGGACTCTTTGGAAAATAGAAGAGAACTCTTGGAAATTAAAAGCACTATAGCAAAAAAAAAAGGAAAGGAGTAAAAATGGGAAGATAATTTTAAGGGAATCTTCACAAACTGAAAACAAAATAACAACAGATAGAAAACAAATGACAAATAATTAAGTAAATAAATAAATAAAAGGACCAACCCAAGAGGTCCAATAGCTGAAAAAAAGTCACAGAAAGAGTAGAAGGGGGGAAACCCTCTGAAGAAAACATTTACACACATTGGAATTCACCAATATTTAACATAATGAATGAAGAATACGTCCCTGAAGCACATTGTTAAGAATTTTTAAAAGTAGAAAGGGTGAAAAATGTCAAATTCTTACAGCAAGGAAACACAAAGAAACAAATAAGAATTGTTTTTACACCAAGAACCAAGGGTAAAGACAGTACTGGGACGTCTCAACAAACTCTACTGAAAGCAGAAGGTCATAGAGGAAGGGCTTCACAATCCTGAGGCGAAGTGATTTTCGAACTGAAATGCTCTTTCAAATCAATAAGTCTATTTATTAATTTATAATTTATTAATACACCTACTTTCAGACATAATCTAGGAAATTTAATCTCCCACGTGCTTCCTCTGGCGAAGCTACCAGAGTGTGCTGCATCAAACCAAGGAAGAAACCAGGAAAGCGAAAGACATGGGTGAGAAACAGAGGCAGTGTGTGGCGAGCTGTGCTTGGGAGAGAGATCCCGAAGATGGCTGCAGGGTAGTGGGGAGCTGGCCTGGGGAGCAGTCTCCCACCGCAGAGCAGGTCAGGGCGCTCAGAGACGCCGTGTCAGGGAGAGGAAAATCAGAGAATACCTAATGTGGTTAAAATAGCAACAGAAATTATGCAACTAATGGAAAGTTTTAAACTTGAAAGGCAGTGAATAGAAAGAAAATGAAAATGACATTAACACAGGAAATTTTTTAAAAATTGTGCAAGAAAGACAAATTAATAATAGTGTTCTATGTAGCTCAGTTATCAGATGCATTCTTATGCACCAATAACAAACCACCAGAAAAAGAAATTAAGAAAACAATCCCACTTAACAACTGCAACAAAAAGAATAAAATATCTAGGAATATATGTAACCAAAGAGGGAAAAGAACTATATTCAGAAACTGTAAGACATTGAAGACATAGAAGAGGACATAAGTAAATGGGAAAATATTGGAATAATTGATTGGAATAATTAACATCACTAAAATCTTCATATTACCCGAAGCAATCTACAGATTTAATGCAATCCCTATGAAAATTCCAACAGGACTTTTCACAGACCTAGAAAAAAATAATCATAAAATATATATGGAACCACAAAAAACTTTGAATAGCCAAAGTAATCTTGAGAAAAAAGAGGTATCAAGCTACCAGGTATAAGACTATAATGCAAAATAATAATAGTCAAAGCAGCATGGTACTAGCATAAAAACAGACACATTCATCAACAGACCAAAATAGAGGCCCAGAAATAAACCCATACCTATATGGTCAATTAGTCTATGAATAAGCAGGCAAGAACATACAATTGGGTAAAGACAGTTCCTTCGATAAACAGTTTGGGAATGCTGGACAGACACATGCAGAAAGTAAAACTAGACCACTTTCTTATGCCACATACAAAAACAAAATCAAAATAGATTAAAAACATAAATGTAAGACCTGAAGCCATAAACTCCCTAGAAAGAAAACATAGGCAGTCAACTCTTAATACTGCTCTTAGCAATATTTTTTCTATGATGTCTCCTTAGACTAGTAAAACAAAAGAAAAAAATAAACAAATGGGATGATATCACACTAAAAAGTTCTTGCACACTGAATAAAACCATCAACAAAATGAATAGGCACCCTACTAAATGGAAAAAGTTATTTGGCACTGATGCATCCAATAAGTGGTTACTATCCATAATACTTAAAGAACCCATATGACTTAATCCCAAAATAACAAACAATCCAAATAATAAACAAGAAGAAGACCTGAATAGACATTTCTCCAAAGAGGACATGCAGATGTCCAACAGATATATGAAAAGATGCTCATCATCACTAATCATCAGGATGTGCAAATTAAAACCACCATGACATATCACCTTACACTGGTCAGGATGGCTATCACCAATAAAAAGTGCTGGTGAGGATGTGGAGAAAAGGGAACCCTCGTGCACTGCTGGTGGGCATGCAGATTGGTGCATCCACTATGGAAAACAGTAGGTCATTTCCTCAAAAAATTAGAAACAGAACTACCTTATCGCCCAACAATCCCACTTCTGGGTAGATAGCTAAAGAAATCTAAAAGATTAATAAAAAAAGACATACACCCTATGTTCAATGCAATATTATTCACAATAACCAAGATACGGTAGCAACCTAAGTGTCTACTTTTAAACAAATGGATAAAAAAGAAATGGTGCATATATGCAATAGAATATCACTCAGTTATTAAAATAACAAAATCTTGCCAGTTGCTAGAACATAGATGGATCTAGAGGGTATTATGCTAAATGAAATAAGTCAGACAGAGAAAGACAAACACCATAAGATTTCACTTATATATGTAATCAGTAAATAAACAAACCAGAAACAAACAAATAAAGAGAACAACTGGGTGGTAGTCAGATGGGAAGGAGGCTCAGGAATGTGTGGAAATGATGAAGGGGATTAAGAAGTACAAATGTCCAGTTATTAAAAAAGTCACAGAGATGTAAAGTACAGCACAAAGAACATAGTCAATAATATTGTAACTAGTATGTATGGTGTCAGATGGACACTAGATTTACCAAGGTGATCACTTCATAGGTATATAAATGCATCATTTGTTGTACACCTGGATCTAATATAATATGGCATGTCAACTGTAATTTAAAAATAAAATTAAAATACAAATTTAAAAAATTCATTAGTCTACTATTACTTTGAATGATACCATTACTTTCACTCACATATGATTTTATGAATACCACACATTGGCACAGTAAATTGCTCAGATCTTCAAAATGTTGACACTTTTATTATACAATATGAAAGAAATCAGCCACTACATCACCACCAATCTCATTGGGAGAGGCTTTGAAACTCTGTCAAGGAACTGGTTGTAGATAGAATTTTCCAAAATTCTACTACTTGGTTGAAAGCTCAAATTTAATCCATTGGCAATAAATACTGTCAATTGCTTTCTTTGCAATAATAGGTGATTTTGTCAAACTTTGAAAAATTTCCTTCCAAACACTGGTGTTGGACTGACCCTCGCTTGCCTCACCATCTTGTATGAATGTGTTCCATGCACGTGGTGTTGAATGGCGCTCAGTGGCACAGCTGCACACGTGCTTTACCTTGAATCAGGAGTTTCAGTGCACAGCAGGAGTACTTCCTGTGACTGAGCTTCAATGAAATTAGTAATTGTACCACTGTATCAAGAATAGTCTTATGTGAAGTTGACTACTTTTTTCAGTGAGTGCATGGCAAAATACGATTCCCAATAGCTTGCAGCCACTGCCCCAGCTAACTGGAGAAGAGACACCAACAGTTTTACCCACCACTGCTCTGTACCATGAGTGCCAATGTCAGTACCATTGGTACTATGAGTGCCAATGTCAGTACGGTTGAAAAGACAAATAATGTCTTAGGGCGACCATGACCTTTTGGACTGCCAGGAACTGCCTCAGGAACTCCTTCTAGGTTAAACCATAAGCTCCCTGAGCGTGGTGACTGGCTCTTGCTTGACATTGTTTCTCTAGAACTGTGTTTAGCACATAATAGGTGGTCAGCAAATATAATGACTTGAACTGAAGTGAATGAAGAGGATAGTCAAATAAAATAGTTATTCATATAGAAAAATAGAAGGTAAGTTAATGGGAGAACGTTAAAGAGGTGGACCCTTGAAAAATAAAATTTCTATGATATTACCATGTTTACTATTCTTGAAACTCTTCTTCCAATTCACCCCCAGCCTCCTGCTGCTCCTCCCCATCCCTGCCCCCGCAAACTGGCACTCTATTGGCCTGTAAAACAAAATAAACTAAAGCCACGCTTTGCATTCAAGCCTTCTCCACCAAGCTAAAACCAATGTCTCTATTTGTAACTTCTCCTTGAACTCAAAATAATCATCTGGCTCTTCTCAAATAGCTGATGGTTCAGTCCCCTGTACGTAATAAACTTGTGCTGTTTCCCAGCCTCTATTTTTTTCTTTGTGTTTTTTTAACATTGAATTTATTGGGGTGACATGGGTTTGCAAAACCATACATGTTCCAAGTGTACAACTCAATAGGATGTCCTCTGCTCACTGCATGGCGCACAGTGCTCCAGGCGAAGGCTCTTTCCGTCTCCATCCCCCACTTTGCCTTTCTCCACCTACTCCCACCCCCTTTCCCTCTGGCGATCACCCCACTATTGTCTGCCTATCTAAAACCCAGACACTTCCATCATGTATTTCCTGGTGACCTGACCCTACTGCTGTATCCCATCCCTGTCCAACTACTTGGGAAAGTTTCAGTCACATGATTTATTTTACAAGTAGGTAATCACCAATTGCTTGCTAATTGTGTGTATAAACCTTAGCTCCCTAAATACCAAGTGCTTGAAGTGTAGAAAACATCTCTTTCAAGGTGAGACCAAGAAGGAGGAGACACGTTCTGTGTGTGGCTTGTGAACCAATAATTACCACATCATTTGCCATCATTTGTTTTTTACTTCCAGACCCCATACCATTTCCTACAGACCCCATATGGTAGGGGCTCACTGAGGTCTTCAGTAAACACTGTGGATTCACTGAAGGCAGAAAGCAAGGGCTGTTATTTGGGAGAACCATTACCCACAAGGGAGTTAAAAGACTTGAAAGCTTATATGTGGGGAGGCTGAACAAAGCCAAGCCAAGTAAAATGTGCACAATTCCAATTTTCCAATTGATTTCCATGACATTTTGTCACCTTAACAGGCCCGGGCAGGAATGGAAATGGGGAATGCAGTTATAAAAAGAATAAGACTTTTGGTTCCATATAGAAGTATTTCACATTACATTGCTCTTTTAATAATAATAAAATTAAATTTTCTCACAATCATTGTAAAGCCCTGATAAAGTCTTTTGCTGAAAGACTTCATTGAGGCACTTGGTGAAAATTCAGAGGATTTTTCTCATCAATCACATAAAATAATCCTGCACTTTAAAAAATTACTATAAGAAATATAAATATATATTATATACCTATTATTTATCAGATACATAGATTATGTCACCTATGTAGTCTTCCCAGCAAATCTTCAAAATAGGTTTTAGTATCTTCCTTTAGAGAAATAATAACCAATATTTAGAAAGAATAAGAAACTCATCCAACATCACAGACTGTCTAAGTTGTGGTCCCTCACTGGGAACGATTGTTGTCTAAACTCAGAAGTTATGTTCTTTCCTCTCCACCTTGTAAAGTGAGTTCTTGTTTTAATAAAATGTCAAATGAATGAAAAATAGACTAATTAAATATACGGCAAGCTACTTTGTGAATATTAAATGCAGTACTATGCTTCTTTTTGCTAATTCAAAGATTCTGTACAGAAAGGAGAAAAGCCAAAACTTTTTGGAGGGAGAGGGTATTTGGGGCTATTCTGGCTGTTGAGAGGGGAGGAGGTGCATCGTTCACATGTTGCTGACCCAGAGATGCAGAACGACGGTCAATATAAATGGATGGTCCCAAAGCCCTAACTTATTTTTTTTTTGTAAACTACATGACCCTAGCTCAACAAATCTACAGTTGTGGCGCTGGATGTCCTTTCACCTTGTCAACCTGATGAAGTGACTGAAACTGAAAAATGACAGGGCCACTTGTATGCTTTGGAAGCGGCCCCGCCTCTGAGATGCAGTCGGTCTGTGCTCCAGAGATCTGGATTCTTCCTCCAACAGGTGGTGTCGGAAAGCAAAACCTAATCCCCCAGGGGCTGCCTGGGTGTCCGGTTTCGCCTTTCACTGTAGGTGTAATCCATGCCATTAGTTTAATATTTCTCTGTGGGAAAGACACCAAGAGACAGGATACTGGAGAAATGTCCTGGGATTTCCAGTGTCTCTAGAGGAAGTTATTTATATCTGATGTAGGGCTTTCCCTTTAGGATTCCCTACATAGACATTTGGAGAGCGACGGGGTTGTAGTGTGTGTGTGTGAGTGTGTGCGTGTGCAGGCACGTTTCTTTTTAATTCAACATCTCTTTACACACCCATTTTTTAGCAGTGTGCTAAAAAAAATTCAAAGACCTGGGACTGGAGAACCCAGGGCTCCTTGGGCTAAATTCAGGGTGGATGGACTTCCGTCTGTTACTGCTTATTAAAGAGGAAGAAGTAGGTTAGCAAAAATTGCTGATGAATATATTCTGTGACATAATGGCGTAACAAATTGATTTAGACAAGAACAGAATAGCTGAGCATGGAAAAATGTTCTGTGCCCAGCCATTAATCCAAGTATGGGATAGGATTGCTACCTTTTGTCTGAGTTTCCCAGGACCCACGTTAGTCAAGGGGACTCATGGGAACCTTGGGCAGTCTCCATAGCAACTGCTGAGGAGCTCGGTGACTGAGTTAGTGGGCGGAGCTAGCATGACCAGGTAGACCTGGAGTCCCAGGTCATTCTGTAAATCTCTGTGCTCCAGGACCATATGTCTAAATGGCCTTGTCTAGCCTGCCTCCCCCCCTCACCCATGTGTTTCTTCTAATCTTTCCTTTTCTTGTTCCTGGTTAAATAAAAGATGTAGGCAGACTTGTCTCCAGTGGCCTTTAAACTTTCCCTGTTTAGGGACATATATAAAGGCAAGACCCCTATGAGTACCCAGCGTTGATGCTTCTCAGCTAACCTATGTGGAGAGAGGTGGAGGGGTGACAATTTTAAGCCATATTAGTCTGTACTTCTGCCCTTCCTTCCCATGGAGGGGAATTTAGAAAAAGCTAATTAAGTTTGACCTCAGGACTCTTTAGGGGCTAGCAATATTTTCACGTGGTCCAAAGACACTGTAACATTCGCCAAGCTGCAGTTGACTAGTACTGAACATCTTCCTATCGCAACTTGCCCTCTGCATGCTTTCCCTTGTGTCGGGTTGTGCTGTCCTGGCCATGGGCAGGCGCCTGTGTACTTCTCGTCTCTAGAGGAAGTGGAATTGGAGATGCATTCGGTTTGGGCTGGGTAGGCTATGTTGATGTGGTTCACACTCACTCTGGTACATGAGTGAATGGGCCTTCAATAATGCAATACGTTTAAGGAATCCTGTATTGATTTTTTTTTTAAGAGTTCCATATTCATAATTTTGAATTTTGTTCCTTAAAAAGTTCCCCAAATTAGATTTATAAGTTTTTAGGCCCCTGAGTCCCCTTTGGTGTGTGCCATATGTTAAGATTTTATTCTACATGGACAGAGGGTACCCTGTTGTTGAACATATAATTGTTAAATCCTTCTTCCGGAGTTATGTATAGTCTCTATATGTATTAATGTTAGATTACCATTTACTTATGAAACAGCAATGTCAAATTAGTAATATGAATCATCTAATCAGAGGTACCTTCTATTTGCCCAAATTTTCATTTGTATATTTTCATTGTACTTTATAAATTCATATAAGGGAGGCTTGAGAAGTAGGTGGTTCTATGAGCTATGTTTCTAGCAATTGCAAAAAGGCTCATTAATTAAAGCAATGCTTTAGGGAGTTCATTATTTTAACTGTTAGGTATAGTCACTTCAAATAAGTATACTAAGATGTTGTCCTTATTTATTGTTTCCTCTATAAACTTAATATCACTAAACTATTCTATAGTTTATAGTTATAGGAAATAGTCATCCTAGCCTAATAGAAGAGACTTCTGTATGCTCACATGGGATCTTTTTTTTGCAGTAGTTTGCATTAAAGCCACAGATGGACATGAAATCATTTAATCTTTTAGTTTTTGTGTTTTTTCTTGGAGCCGGGGATATTTTTCTTGATACTTTAGCATGAAGCTTTAAATTATTGGTTAAAGATGCTGAGAAATACAAATACATAATATCTTCTCAAAAAAACATAGGCTAGTTTAATAATAGGTTATACATTAAATTGAGGGTCTCTACTTCTGGCCAAAATAGAGGAGACAAAAGGACGGAATTAATAATGTTCCTGCCTGAACCTAAAACCTAAAACCTAAACCTAAACCTAAACCTAAACCTAAACCTAAACCTAAACCTAAACCAAAACTAAAACCAAACTGAAACAAGACAAAACTATTTGAAACATGGTTTTCAAAACATTGAGCACGAAGAAATAAAAGACTGTGATCGTTGAGACATGGAAAACAAACAATGTGAACCTCTGATCACTCCAGATCACCACTTTGAGAGTTCTAGGTTGCACCACAGGGAGAAGGAACACAGGTAGCACCCCAGGGACTTTACAATTTGAGGAAATAAAGCTGAGAGTCTGGGGAGATCAAGCCCAGAGCGCTCAAACCACAGCCCCTAAGAGGGGAGAGTATCGCAGAAAGAGAACTCCAGACATCTTCACAGGGTCACCTTCTAAGTGCTCAGCTGAGTACAGATCAGATAATTCGTGGAAAGGCTTTTCCTTTGCCTTACACAGGGCAAGGAAAAGAATTATCCAAATGGATTAGCTTCCATGTAACTTAACTGCTCCCCAAAACAAATCTCAAGAATTTTTACAGGCTTACAGAATGATCCAGAGCTCAACAGAGTAAAATTTACAGTCTGGCAACCAATCAATTGCTAGGCATGCAAAGGAGTGAGAAAATATGAACCACAATGAAGAAAAGCAGCAGTCAGTTGAAACCAACTAAGAGCTGACACGAATGATACAACTAATCGAGAACTACAGGATGAGAGCATATTTCTCTTTGGAAAGAACACAAATGACAAAATAGTGGAGCAGCATCTTTAAAGAACTGAAAGAAGAAAAACCCATCAACCTAGAATTCTATACCCAGCAAAATGGCTTTTCAGAACTAAAACAAAGTAAAGACTTCTTTAGATATACAATTGTATAGATGAAAGAATTCATCACCACAGACCCACACTATAAGAAATGTTAAAGAAAATTAAGGATTTTCTTTGAGAATTTTCAAGAAGGGAAATGATACTAAATGGGAATATGCACCTATACAAAAATGTACAGCACCAGAAATGGTAATGAAATGAATAAATACATGACTTTTTCTTATTATTTGAATCACTTTAAGAGATAAGGGATGATTTAAACAAGAATAGTGTCTGTGTAATGTATTATACATAATAGCATATTATAATTATAAGTACTAATAAGTATTATTACAAATATAATACTTATTATTACAAGCCACAGACTAGGAGGGAACATTTGCAGAGCACATGTCAGATAAAAGATTTATATCCAGACTATGTCCTAATAACTCACAAGTCATGAAGAAAACAACCCGACACATGGGTAAAAGATTTAAATCACCACTTCACTAAAAATATATAAAAATGGCAAAGAAGCCCATAAAAAGATTCTCAGCATCATTAGTCATCCGGGAAACAAATGAAAATCACAATGATACCACTTCATACCTATTAGAATGGCTAAAATTTCAAATGCTGACCATATCAAGTGTTGGCAAATATGTGTTGAAATAGGAACTATAATGGCTGCTGCAAATGTAAAATGGTACAGCCAGTTTGGAAAATGGTTTGGCAATTCAAAAATTAAAAAATAAAGGTAAATATGTGACCATTGTGTGATTCAGTCACTCCACTCCTGCTGTTTTCCTGGCTGTTACATCAACTTTTCTGATCTCAGTGTTCTTACGATTTCATTGAAAATCTCTTGTAGTCGTTGGATGCTTCAAGTCACAGATGGACAAGCAAAGATACTTATTAGATTTTCCTAGACTTTGAAATGCGTTCACTGGAAACCTTGGTGTTGTTATGTCCATTATATTGTCATTCTAAAACTAAATTAATTAATATATCAAGGTTTTGTGAACAAGTTTCAGAAAGTTGAAGAAACTCTGACAAAGGACAAATACACCTTGTTTGAATAAAGGTCCAAAACACATACTGGCCACCAACAACAAATATTCTGTTGACGGAACTGTGTTCTATACAGAGGATCTTTAAAGTGTCTTCCTGGAGAAGATGATTTGGTACTGACAATTCTGTTTCACACTTTCACTTCTTCATTCATTAACCCCAATACAGGCCCTCCAAAAATGAGGGTGTTAGGTGATCTGAGGAATCGTGTGTGTGTAGGTCATGTCACACACCCATTTGAATGAGCACATTAGTAAAATGTGCATTGATGTCATCACCTGCATACAAATATGATACTGAATTCCTGGCTCCCTTTCGATGTTAATCATCACTGTACTGAGCTCAGTGCTCCACACCCTGTAGGCATGAAATTAACCAAAGCTGACTCTGTGATTTAGGCAGGAAATGGTATGTACAGGAGAGACCTGGCATATATAGGCGAAATACCTATATATTACCAAGTTGAATCATGCCATATCTCAACATATGAAAACATTTTAAATCCATAAGTATGATTTTAATATAGAACCAGCATGTCTATAACAGAAATATTCAGACTCTCTTTATCGACAATCTATGCAAATATTCTTTCTACTTTGTGTGAAAAATATTCCATGATATTCTTATCTATATTCAGCTTAGCAAAGAGCATTCCCTATAAATAGGCAGAATTAAGTAGTAGAAAGAACACTGGAGAAAGTGGTCTATATATTGGAGTTCTATTCTAAGTGGTTGGCTGAACTGAAACAAGTTTCATTATCTGTACAATGCGAGCTGCTTGAATTGTCTGATTTCTAAGATTCTTCCCAATGCTAAAATGTCTGATTCAAACTAATCCACAGAGAAATATTCAGGTCCATTTACTACCTGGCCTATGTAGTAATTCCTGCCCTGTGACAATCTTTCAGAGGTGGGCCGGCCAATGGCGCTACCAATCACTTCTCAGTTTTCAAATCTAAGACTTAGTATTACTGATTTTGCTTGAGCACAGAGGAAATAATGAAGCCAAGTGCAAACGTTGAGTTCACCATCCACTCTCCAGTTCCCAAGACATTCTGACTGCCAGGACCAGGCACCTACGTCAGCATCACCACTCAGAATTGGCTTACTCCAGATAGGAGTCCTATTACACCCTCCGGGCCCCTGAGGACTTTGGCACCTCTCAATCCAAGATGTCACTGACCCTGAACTAATGAGAAATTAGCTTATCCTTTCCTTTCCCTTGTTGTCTTCTCTAGCTTTAATTATAGCTGGAATATTTCGATAGATGTATTAGGATCGAAGAAAACCCAGCAGTGTTTTTTAATGTTAATAAAAGACGAGCTTGTGTTCCAGTATACCCAGACACATCCTTTGCATCGCACACGGTTTGTAGAGGCATTGCCAGCAGTGACTAATGAGGGAACTGGGTTGGTCCCACGTGTGCATTCTGACCCCCAACCCCTGCCCCACTTTAACTGCCTGCGAAAATTGATGCGGTGGATCCACAGCACTAGAACGATCACGAAAATTAACTACTCCCACTATTGCTCATACTACTTGACAGATACAATATAGAAAGCCTTTTCTAGATCTGATTTTTCTGCATCCTGTGTCATTAGACCCACAACTGCTAACTAAATGACCTTAGAGACCACGCCTTCCCCCATCGGCTGGCAAACTGTCCCTTTGCCAACAAAGGAGAATCGTTCCCAGTATCTGGCCCAGGCTTTCTCCTGCTGGACTTTATGTCCCAACTAATGACTATGCGGAGTTAAAACTAAAACTATTTCTTCCAGTCACGAGGCTGTCATCGCTCCGAATTCTTGTGCTTCATAGATGAGATCCTGTTTTCCTTAGCGTGTCCATTGTATGGCAAACCATCATCAGCTCAACAATGCCGACTGAATAGCCTCAGAATTTTAGGCAAGCCATTGACTGAAGCGCTGAATTGGATAGAGTCACTGAATCAGGCATTTGTTTTACTCACACGTCTGGATGGGCATCCGTCTAGACTGGCACCCCACGGTGAGGCGTATGCAGAGAAACATTCACGAAAACAGGACTGGAACTAATCCTCAACTCGTTTCACAGGTGAAATAAAACGAGGTTTCTCTTACCTGAATCATCAACTTTGTTCTTCTATTAGAAGTGGCCACTGGCCTTTGGAAATGAATCTATCACCACAGTGCTCCAAGGAGTGCAGCGCTGGCCTAGGGTGAGGCAAGTAAGGCCATTTCCTAAACCCCAAATTGTAATGCAAGCAAAAACAACTAAGTAATTACGACACATAATACTCCAGTGAAATGCTAAAAGGAAATTTTTGAAACACCAAACAAAAACCCCACATCAGTGTGAAGAAAAATCCACAGTGGATAAAAACATCCAACATTTTAAGTAAAGATAAGATCATTATTTTCTGTGTCTCTGGAGTTTTTGTTTGGTTGTCTTGTTTGGTGATTTGTTGCTTTCAGTGTTATGCCATCTGTCCAGAAGGTATCTAGCCATGTATTATGAAAATTAGAGGCATTTATTGAAGAAGATATGGATACAAGAAACATTGTACAAAGGACAACGACTCCTCAGTCCCCTTCAAAGTAGGACCTCGGGACCTCCCACAGTTCTCCCAATCACCATCAGCTGTTTCAACATATTTTCCTGAATCTCATCGATGGTCTGAAATCCCCTCCCTTTCCAAGGTCATTTTAGAAAAGCCAGCAGTCGAAGGGCACCAAATCTGGGCTGTAGGCGGCTGAGTCACCTGGGTGATTTGATGTTTCACCAAAAAACTGCATGAGATGTGATGCACAAGAGTGCGCATTCTTGTGATGAAGCTGCCAATCACCAGTTGCCCATAGCTGCTGCCTTCTGAATCATCTGAATAGTTTCCAGAGGAATGTTCAAGCTTAATGCAAAATTTGATGCAGATTTGTTGCTCCACTTGCTCAGGCGTTCTGAATGTGATGGCCATACAGTGCACATGCTCACTCAAAGGCATGTACCACCCTCACTGACAAGTACAGTGAAGTTGTCATCATTGTTCACGCATGTGCATTCCAGTCCATTCTCCTTGGCTGCCAGGTTACACTGATGTCGCACAGACCCTTCTTGTTATAGTAACAATGGCTGGACACTTTCCAGACAGACCTCAATCCCACATATGAGTGAAATTATATGGTTCTTGACTTAACATGATATTCTCAAGATCCATTAAGGGAAGAAGATTTGACCTTGAGTGGTAGGCGAACAATGATGACACCATCTCTATTTCAATTTTGTATATTTTGTTCATCATGGGTTTCTGTGTTAATCTTGATTATTTAAAATATTGTGTTAAAATACTATTTTTCATGATTACTTAGATATTTGATGTTGTACCCTCTTAAATGTCCTACCAGCAGCATTCCCATCAGCTCCTCTTCCCAGCCCTGGCTTTCTTCAGTCTTGGTGCCAAAGGTAAGGTATCGAAGTTCACGGTCATACAGTCAATAAGTGGTGAAGTCTGGATTCAGTACCAGACCTCACCAGACCTTCCTTCAAGGACTGTACTTGTATGCTTCCTAGAGTGGCTGTGGAGTCTGGAAGAACCAGCTTTGTCTTTTTCAAGTCTGGGAACTCCCACTGGGTGAGCTGGGCATAGGAGATGGTGAATCCCGTGCTAGAGATCTTAGATCTGAGAATGAACTTTAACAGGAATCCAGGAATGAGCTAATCATCACAAATAGGAGAAATATTAAATTGTTTTATTGTTGGCTAGGGTTCAATGTTAAAGAGAGAGAAAAAGAAACTGGTAATGTCAAACACTGTCATCTAACCAGTAAGTGCTCAGAGAAGAGCCTGGTCCTATCTAACCTGACAACGGAACATAGTCACGGTGCTTTTCTGACATTACTTCACTTATTTATTGTTGTGATGCAATCAAGACTTTGGGGACACAGCTGGAGCCTTTTGAAGAGGAAGATGTACTTACTGTCTGAGACAGGACAGATGGAGGAGTTAATGGGTAAAAATAAGGGGAAATGTTTATGTGCAGAAAAGAAGAGGGCTATCAGGTTTATGGAAGTAGAGCTCATAACGATAAGGAGCTCATGGCAGTTAGCTTAGAACTTAGAGAAGTAGGACCCCGGAACTACTGGTGGCGGGGGGTGGGGGGGTGGTACAGGTGGTGAGGGTATGGAAAGAGAGGGCAAAGATGAGTGGACAGTTCTGGAATAATCTTTGTGGTATGTCCTATAGTCAACAAGATACAAATAGAGATGGGGGTTCTCTAAAATACAACAAGAGCTGTTGATATAAGAGTCCAAAATTAGCTCTGTCTGGCGTAGCTCAGTTGATTGAGCGCGGGCTGCAAACCAAAGTGTCGCAGGTTCGATTCCCAGTTAGGGTACATGCCTGGGTTGCAGGCCATGACCCCCAGCAACCACACATTGATGTTTCTCTCTCTCTTTCTCCCTCCCTTCCCTCTCTAAAAATTAAATAAATAAAATACAAAAAAGAGTCCAAAATTAAACTTCTGCTTTGATGATTATGCTGCAATTCAACTCTGTAACATGTTCCTTGACCTGTCTTCTTTGTTTTATTTAACTATACCAACATTCTCCCCTTTACTTAGCTAGCAGCCTCAGGGTAGATATTGGTTCTATTTCCTACTTTAATCTTTCACAGCTAAAGTTAGCCACAAGTTTAGTTCCTTTGGTTTCTAAAGTGGAGGTTGCAAAGCCAAATAGTCCCAACTCTCCGGAAGGTAAAGTTAGGCAGGTTGGGGGTCACTGTGATGAACTGGAAATCTGTTGGCCTAGTGAAAGCTGTCCACCAATGACCAGAAAATGGAGAAGAACAGACCTAATTTTTTTCAGATCTGCTGCTGGGTGGGGAATGTTTCTGTTGGCCAAAGTATAATGCTTAGAACCTCCTGTGTTTATTCTCTCCCTCTCTCTCTTTCCTTTCCCACAAAATCTAAATCTACAAGGTCATACCCAAATGGAAGCAAACCTGAGATTACACAGTAGAAGGGAATATGAACCTAAGGTTTACTTCATAACAACTTAGTATACAATAACTTTTGTTGGGAATTTCAAAAGGATAACTCTTGTCTCATGTTTACTGTGTTGTTTCAATCACAACATCTGAGCTTGGGTAATGTATGCTATGTTGAGGGGAAAAAGAAGCAAGGTCAAAATCATTTCTGTAAAACCACAGAACATTATCAGTGGTGAAACCCAAGAAAGAAAATATATCTGCCCGAAGTAAGAAGAAAGGTGAATCAAATTGCTAAGTGTCCAATGGAAGTAATATTTTAACGTTTTCCTATTTTTCCAATGGCAAACCACCACACAGCTTAGGAAGTGAATTCTCTGCAGAGCACAGGCAATAAAGAAAACATGTGAGTGCCCTGGCTGGAGTAGCTCAGTGGATTGAGCTCGGGCTGCAAACCAAAGTGTCGCAGGTTCAATTTCCAGTCAGGGCACATGCCTGGGTTGCAGGCCATGGCCCCCAGCAACTGCACATTGATGTTTCTCTTTCTCTCTCTCTCTTTCTCTCTCCTTTCCCTATCTAAAAAATAAATAAATAAAATCTTAAAAAAAAAGATTTTTTTTAAAAAAAAGAAAAAGAAAACACGTGAGCTCAATGATGTTCACCGGCTAATTCATCAAGGCGTCATGAAAGCTGAACCAGAGATTTAAATCCCTCGGTAACTCAGTTTGATTTACTGGGGACAACAACAGAATTGGCTAAGTTCTCACTGCATCTTAGTTTGCCCCTCCACCTCCTTCCTCCCAAATGCAGTCTCTTCCTAGACTCGCAAACGGATCTGTCTTCCCTTTCTCAAGGGAGCTTTCTGGTTCCTGTTGGTGGAGGTAATGAAGCCTTTAGGACGGCTGGTCACGTGACCGCCTCCCCAGTCCACATATCCTGTCCAGGTTTCAGGCAAGCCGCAAACCCTGGAGGACCACAGTTTTGATTTGGTTTGGTTTGCTTTGGTCACAAAACTTTTTTTTAAAGAAACCATGAAACCACACAATGAACCCATAGTCCCACAGGCTGCCAAACATCCCTGGTTGACCTAGTTCGTATTGTAGTGGGAACGGGAGTTGGGGATGGGGGGAGCCAAAGATAGAACTCGAATGAAAATATTCAGAAGCCTTTAAAATTTTTTTTAACTTAACTCTTTGAAGTATAAACAACTAAATATATGGACCCAAGGGACAATGTCTCAAAAATTATTACAATGTCTTCTTTAAATTTCAGGTACCCCATTTGGAATTAAGTTAGACTAAATGATTTTACACTCTGAGTTTAAATTAAACTTTATGAATTGGGGTTATTAAGCTCTGCCATTTCCTTTTACATTCATTTACAATATATTTTTATTTTTAAAACACACAGTATTGCTGAAAATAATACATAAATAAGAATTTACTTGGAAAGACTTTTTTTTTTGTTTCTGATGTATATTTCTTAGTGAAATGCCACATGGTTCTCTTTGCTCAGTTTCAGTACTTAACTAATAAGCAGACCAATGAGATTCATATTTGAAACATGTACACAAATTTTCCAGATGAATTATTCTTTTTCCATATTTACAGTAAGCACCACAAATAAGTCTTTAGTTTAGAGTAGATCTTTCTTATTTTCCTTTATAAAGTTATGCAAAGCCAAGATCTCTTCTTTAACTTCACTTTAATAACATTCAAGCCCTGGCTGGTGTGGCTCAGTGGATTAAGTGCCAGGCTGTAAACAAAAGGGTTGCCAGTTCAATTCCCAGTCAGGCCACAGGCCTGGGTTGTGGCCAGGTCCCCAGTAGGGGGTGCACAAGAGGCAACCACACACTGATGTTTCTCTCCCTCCTTTCTCCCTCCCTTCTGCTCTCTCTAAAAACAAATAAATAACATCTTAAAAAGAAAAAAAAAAGACATTCCTGGCAGTGTCAATATCAAAACCAATAGAATTTCCCTTCCAGAAAACGAACATGGAATTGAGTTGGCTATGAAAGTGATGTTGTCGCAACTTGTTTCAACAAAGAGAGGTTCTAAAATTAAAAACATGTTTCTTCTGTCATATGTCATACCAGAAAAAAAAGAAAAAAAAGAGGAAATCTTAGTGTGTTCCTAATTTAGATTCCTCCTCTTGACTATAAACACAACTTTCTCCAACAATGACACACACAAACATGTCGTGCCACCCTTGAGTAGCGAAGGCTTTTTTTTTTTTCAGCTTTGGTTCCCGCCACTTGGACACTGCATTTAAAAAACGGAGTTTTTATGTGAACAAACACAAGTGATGATGGGGAATGGGTCTACCATTTACCTGGATGATCTTGAATAGAGTTTTGGTCCTAACTTGAAAACCAGAGCGTCCAACATGTTTCTTGGAGAAATTACAGTTTGGGATATTAGTCTTAATGTCAAATTGGACCAATTCACAAATGGTGAAGTTGACTCATTAACAATATTAGCAGTTTTAAAATCATACACTTAGGGTTACCTATGTATATATTCTGTGTGACGTATTTTACAACGTTAGCCAGTAGATTTATGGGAATTCGCAATGACAATGAATCGGGCACAGACTAATTACATGTGAGCAAATTTACATTTTTAGAATAATCCAACTAAGTAAATCAGCTCCTTTCTAAAGAAAAAAAATATTCAAGAATTCAAGGGCAACATTCCTTCAGAGAAAATCAGTAAACTTTACAGGTATGGGGCATTAAATGCAAAGAGTAGGAAGCCAGAGGTGTTGTCTGAAGACTCGGGGTGAAGAAGACTGACTTACTCTTGTCTTTGAGGCTTCTACACCCCATGCCCGTTGGCAAGGGAATTCTCCTTCCTTAGTTTGCTCATCAAAAGCATGGGTATAAAAGCACCTGCTACTCCACGGCTCGGCCTCCTAGAAGCTTTCTGAACAATGCTTCTAATTAGTAGGTCAATTCTCAGTCAATTATTTTGTTTTGATTTGTTTCCAACCTGCCTCCACCCAGGCTCTGAGGCCTCAATGTCACTGATGATAAAATAAATGAAACTGGAATTCTTAACAGATGCTGCACCATAAATTCTGATGGGCCCCAGCCAAGCGCACGGCAGACTGGAAGGGCGCTGATGAGAGTTAATAAGCTCATCATCTATAAAAGGGTCTCGGGAGGAAACAGCAGGGTAGAAGGATCACACAAACAGCCCCCAGGCCAGACTCACAGAGGCACACTGTATCTCTTTTTGATTCAAACGGTGATCTATGAATCATTTTTATTAGAATCGCCTGTGAGTTTACTTAAAAAGCAGACTTCAAGACTCTTCTGTGGACCTGAATGAATCAGAAACCCCAGGGCAGAGATCCGGCATCTGTGTTTCCAAACCAGCTCAACATGAGGTGGGGCGGGGGTGGGGGCGGGGGTGTATTTCACGTGAGAACTTTCTGTATCCATCCGCCTGTATACTCTTCTCAGCTCCTTCCTGTCTTAGTTGGATAGCTAGTTAGTTTACAGTTCTCAGCTGAGATCCCCAAGTCCCATTATTTGAATGGAATGATTGGTCATTGATGACAGGGGTAATGACCTCCAGACTATAAAAAATAACGTATTTAGTATCATGAGAAGGACTGGGATTGGAAGGGGAAAATATTTACACGCAGTAGGGATTCACCTGCTATTTGGGACTTTCTAGACGAGAAGATTCTTGTCCTTTCCCTTCAGACACTTTTAGGGGAGTGGAGGTGAGCGGTCCAGGCCACAGGTGTAGATGCCACGTGGTGGCCGGGATCCCATACTCACTCCTCCTGTCACCACCGCTGTCTAGGAGCAGCTTGGAGATTTGTAGACAAGTCTAGAAAGTTGTGGAGAAGCAGTGGAAGGCCATAATGTCAACTTGGCAGTAGGGTCCCTGACTCCCTTGGAGATGGATTAATTTATTTTTGTAATTTGTCAATTTATTTGACAAAAGTTTTGAAGCCAGATGTGTCTCAGAAGGAGTACAGATTTGGAATCAGAAGACCCAGAACGACATCAAACAAAAACACTCTCTCGATCTTTCTCTCAAGTTCTTTATGTAGAACAAGAAAATAATTACGGCTACTTCACAGGGCAAGCATGAGGATGAAACGAGATTTATAGTGAAAGTAGGTTGTATACTGGAACGGGTGAGCGAGCATTCTTATTTTCACGTGCAAGACACTGTGACAGGTAGGGGAATGCAGAAATAGCTCAGACATGTCCCTCAAAGAAATCAAAGTGTCATAAGAGTGTAGACATCTCTACCTGAGCAACTATAAGATGCGTATCATATGCGTGGATGAAATGCGAAGGGCATTCCAAATCATTTTGTTTGGGCCAGCAAAAAACAGTCAGCACATAGCGTGATGGCATATCACGTGGACTTTAAAGTGTGGTTAGGCTCTCAATTGACAAGTAAAGCCAAGTGACAAGTAAACCCGAAGACCATTACTGGGGAAGGGGAGGACGTGAGCAATAACACAGAACTTCAAGGATGGGAGATGTGCTTGGGAAATGATACAGACGTCACTTGGCCCCCAAGTCCGTCTCCATCTTGAGACCACCCCCTCACCTGTGGCGGTGTGAGCGAGCAGCTGTAAGCGCAGTTGGCTAGAGGCAACCGCCCGTGTGCAATGCCCTCCGTGACACCCAAAGACAGCCCAGCGGAGCGCACCTCCGGAAATGCAGCGTTCTCTCCAGGACGCTGACAGCACCGCTACAGAAAGTCCACATCGATGTTAAAATATTTCGCAGTGATATGTCCACAAGAATGGAACATGAATAAATTATGATTTTGTTAATTTTTTGTTCTGAGTATACTGATACTAAAAAATGGTTTGAATTTATAAGTGATATTTATGTAATAAATAACAACTGTATTATTAATTTGTATTTTACCCCAAATACAATATTTTCTGGATTTAATTGCTTTAGAATTCAGGAAAACTTTTCTTAGTGTAAAGTATTCTTTCATCTAAAAATTAAACGTCCTCTGCTGTTGGAATTTAGCTCTGGTATTTCTATCAATTTAGATGTAAAAGTAGCTGTTTTCTGAATAAAGGTTCAAATTTTCAATACACAGCTTTCTCCCTTTGATTTGTAAAGAAATGGTTAATTGCAGAATACACTACTAAGAACAGATATTTGATGTTGGTGTTTCTCCAAAGCTAAAGTATTGATATTAATAATTTAGTACTCTTCAGCAGATTTCTATTTGGAGTTCACAAGGAGATTCTTTCGTGTGGTGGTTCTCAAGCTACAGAATCATCCGGAGTTCATGAAAGCACAGATCACTGCCCTGGCCAGTGTGGCTCAGTTGGTTGAGCACTATCCCGTACACCAAAAGGCTGCCGGTTCTATTCCAGGTCAAGGCACATATCTAGGCTGCAGGTTTGGTCCCTGGTTGGGAACCCACAAGAGGCAACCAATCAATGTTTCTCTTTCACATTCATGTCTCTCTCTCCCTCTCCCTTCTTCTCTTTCTAAAAAGCCATAAAACAAACGTCCTCTGGTAAGGATAAAAAAAATTTTTAAAGCACAGATTTCTGAGTCCCACCCACAGAATCTCTGATTCAACAGGTGGGGGCCAGAAGCCGAGAGTTTGCCTTTCTATTGTAACCAGTTTTCAGGAAGTGCTGATGATGCTGGTCAGGGAACCACACTTGAAAACCACTGGTATAATTCATCGCAACAATTAAAAATATTAGATTCTTACTGTCTGATTCGAATAAAACTTTATTAAGAAATCTGTTCTACACATTTTTCTTCTCTTTGATCCAAAGACCAAATACACACACACATGCGCATACATGCATATATATATATTTTTTTTTTTGCCCTGGAATTCAAGAACTATATACTTTAAAGTATGCAGGTCTTGAATTCCACAGGGCTAATAAAATCTAGGAAAATCTAATTCTCAGATAACTGTCTCTGGATTCCAGTGCTGATATTTTTTTCCCATTAGATTTGCTCCATTAAAACCTCTTGTATTTTATTTTTCCTCCTCACCACACCTTCTTATTTCGACAGTGATGACAATCTTCATTTATGGGATTTTAGGATTTCGTTTGCCTGGCTGAGCCCTAAAAAAATATAATTTCCTGTATCTACTTGCACACTGCCTCGTAATCTATAATTACTTTGAATAAGCGTCTGAAAGCACAATTTCTGGAATGCGAAACTTTGGAAATAATCCTTAATTGAAGAAAAAGTCGCTTATCTGGCATAGGATGTAGGATGTGTTCGTTCCTCTCATGCAGGAAATGAGGCAAAAGAAAAATAGGGATACGTTCAGCCGAAGTATCCGACCATATAACTATGCAGACATGATTCAGGAAAAAGCAAAAGATGTGACAAAGAATGAACGAGAAATTGCCAGTTTTCCTGTTTTGTCAAGCCTTGCTGCGACGGGCACTCGGGCGTGTGCTGGTCCCAGGTGCATCTGAAATCAGCGCCTTCGCTGAGGCAAGCACTCTGTTCGTACAATAGGGCTTGATTTGCCTTCTATATTTTTGCTCCGGTGGCCAAATAGGCTCTGCATCAAGTCTAGTTTCTAAACCACCTTCTTCCCTTCCTTTCCTTCCTCCTCCTCCCTCCCCCTTGCTCATCTCCGTTGGATTCTTCTGTGTCACGTCTCTTTCGGAAGCTGCTCTCTGCCAGTCGAGTGCTTTAGAGGCGTGGCTGTCCCCTGGCCACAGGGGACTGGAATGAGGATCAGTGCTAATTCCTGTGTGACTCCTCATGCCCGCCCTGCTCCTGTCTTTCCAACCCCTCCCGTTTTTGTAGCGTCCCTTCCATGGGGTAGAAAAAAAGAACATGGGTTAGTAGAGAGTATGGCATGAAAACAAGCTCGAGGCTGCAGTCCATCTATCACCTGCAAGACTTTTACCTGAAAATGCAGGTCCCTTACTACTTTGGGGCGAAGTCATCACACCTGCTTGAATTCCTACGGTTACAGTGAGAATGAAATCGGACTGTCTAGGTGAAAGGTCTTTGTCTGCTATGTCAACATGCTCTATGTCAGGGCCATGACTACGGTGAAGCAAGTGTGTTGCCTGGGTGCCAAGCTTAAGGGGGCACTCATTCCCCTTGCAGGGCGTGAGGTCCGCCTTCCGTGTTTCACCCTTAACTGTTGTTGTCATCTGCAACTCAGCTGTGAGCAAAGGGTTAAAATCTTAGGTGCGTGGCTGGCATTAGACAGACTAATACTCTTCTTTCAGCCAGGGGAAATGTACTTAACAGAGACTGCAGTTTAGGGATTAAAGAAAAAGAATGAAGTTCCTAGCTGGTGGAGGTCCCTTAAAAGTTTGCAACGGATACATGGTAACCTAATCTACCCATGAATAAGGCCAGTCCTTGGTCTGAAGAAGACTGAATCTGAGAGGGCTAGCAGGGAGGAAGCTTGCACTTTTGAAAAGAATTGCATATGGGGGATAAAGAAACGGAAAGCAACAAGTGAACACACAAGAAAAACAAACAACTCTAGACAGACAGCGGTATGGTGGTTAGCAGAAGGAAGGAAGTAGTCAAGGGTAAGGGAGGTCAAATACATAGGGTCAGGAGCTCTGACTTTGGGTGGTGAACACACAATGTACTATGCGGATGATGTATCGTAGAATTCTATGCTTGAAGCCTATATAATTTTATTAACCCATGTCACCACAATCCATTGAATTTTACAAAGTTTTTGCAGCTAATGAGCTCCTTCTCAGAACAGTTTTCCCACTTGGGCCCTAAAAATAAGCTTTGAAAGAATTTGACTATATTTAATTCAGAACCCACATTAAAAACAAAGAAACAAACAAACAAAACAAAAAAAAACCATGCACAGTTGGCGGAGAAAAGCCCTCTCTGTGGCTTCCCCTGGAAACGGTTCCACTTCATGAGCAGACTTCAGGAAAATTTCTGCCTGCCCCAACATAACACTAACACAAAGATGACTACATAGTGACAAAGCTAAGTCATCTCGGGAGGAGAGAGATCCCTGCTCGCTAATGATTATCATCTGCCAAGAACTGGTGTGCTATTAATACCCGTGAAGCTCTTTGGACTAGAAATCCATTACTAGCAAAAGTCCAAGTCCATTTTTATTTTAGGTCATTAATCTGAGGTTCTCCTGATCACTGCTGAACAGAAATGGATCCTGACTTCTTCTCTGTGAAGAATAGAGACTTCTTCACTGGCTGACTTAATTTTTTTTAAATCCTCACAAAGATATGTCCTTATTGATTTTGAGAGAGAGAGAGAGAGAGAGAGAGAGAGAGAGAGAGAGAGAGAGAGAGAGAGACATTGATAGGTCACCTCCCCACTGGGATCGAACCCATGACCTAGGTATATGCCCTGACCAGGGATCATACCCATGATCGAACCCTTTGGTATAGAGACAATGCTCCAACCTACTGAGCAACCTGGCCAGGACTCCCCAGCTGGCCTTAAAGCATAGTTCTCCCTCTTCAACAAGCCCTTTCTGTGTTCAGTGAATTCTCCGAGCGCAGGAATCGTCCAGGACTAGGCTTGTCAGCAGAGGTGATTCCCCGTGCAAATGGCTGGTGTGGAAGGAAGGAGGAGAAACATAGGAGCCAGGCTCCCAATCCCAAAAGACAACAACAAATACCCAGAGTCCACACACTCACGGCGACTTTCCAGAGGATGCAGAATTGGGGCCAGTCAGCTTTCACCCTGCTATTTCGCTTGTTCCCTTCAAAGAGATCTGAGGGAACATTGATCTCATGATAAATAAGATGTCTCTCGAAAGTGAAGCTTAACAGTGTTGATTTCAGGGCGTTACCCAACCTCCACATAAGATGCCTCTAGTAAAGATACTATGTTTCAAAGTAGAATTCTAACCTATCCTATTCTTGCAGTGAAAGCAGATTAAATTGGGAAATCAGAGAGCAAAGTGAAGAAAAGTCATAATATACCTCAATTACCAAAGCAATCAGTGGAGAATTCTGGAAATGTGTATGACCTGTATTATAGATATATCATGATTAAATTGCTTGTACTCTGTAGTCTGTTTAATTATTTGACTGATCCTTCTCTTGGGTCTGATTATTTTTCCCTATTCTGAAGTTAAGTCTTCCTAAGCCATACACATTAGAGAAAAATGAGAAAATAGAGATAATCAGAAATTAAAATCAATGAGAAACCCATCACCCAAAGATAACCACTGATAAAATTTACATAGTATATATAAATACTTCCTAATAGACTTCTCTGCATACTTATATATATATACTTTTTTCACAGTTTTTACACCTTGTGTTTTCACTTTCATGAGCATCTTTCCATAGAAATAAGTCAGCTTTAACACATTATTTTTAGCTGCAAAATGCTGCATTGCATAGATGTAATATAATTTATAGATGCTAAAGTTAGATTACATTGAAATATATTATAGTGAGTGGCATTTCATTATATTATATATGTTATATAATATAACAAATATAAAGAGTCTAGCTAGATGGCAAAATGCCTAATTTTCTTTTTTTATTGTGTAAAAAATACCTTACCTATGCTGGATATGATCTTCATTTTGAAACTACTTTGGTCGTATAATTCTTTTTTTTTTTTTAATTACTCTTCCCCATTAGTTCCATGTTTTACTCTTTTTTTAAAAGATTTTATTTATTCATTTTTTAGAGAGAGGGAAGGGAGGGAGAAAGAGAGAGAGAGAGAAACATCAATGTGCGGTTGCTGGGGGTCATGGCCTGCAACCCAGGCATGTGCCCTGACTGGGAATTGAACCTGCGATGCTTTGGTTCGCAGCCCGTGCTCAATCCCCTGAGCTATGCCAGCCAGGGCTATAATTCTAATCCTTAACCTGACACGGGGCCTGTTGCAGGAGCACCTGTCAGAGCTCCACCATATTCTCCCAGTCCCCCTAACATTTCCGTGCACCCCAGCTTGCTCTCAGGGGCAAGCACTTCCCTTTATAATGGAAGACTACTGTCCAACTGCCATGTGGACTTCACTACCCACAGGAATCCTTAACCAGTGACGGACAGGCGTGGGGGTATTAATACAAGATCTCAGCTCTTTCACTTATAGGCAGGGATGATTCTGAGGTGTGTGTATTACATCATTTTTCCACGTTGCCCTACTGGATTAAGAGCCGCTTGCCCATTGTGGTTTCTGGCTTAGAACACACCTTTTACTGACTGCCTTCTCTTCCCCATTACTTCAGTCACACCCTTGTTCCTTCCACTTCTCAAGACACGGGTTGCCCTTGAATCCTTGGCTCGGTGTCTGCATCTGGGGATACCCAAAGTTAAGCACCTGTTAGGGTCACCTCAACAGCAGAGCTTCTGAAGGCGTGGCCTATGTGTTGTTGCAGAGGTCATGTGAGGAATTCACCTGCTCACCAAATGAGAGTACTGTTCTCCCTTTGTATCCATATGGTGTTTTATGCATTCGCAGAAAAGCAGAACACTTGAAAGCAGAGCAGAAAAATAAGGCCACATTTATTTTTCATATAGAAAAATTGTAGACCCTTTGAGGTTAAGCCATTTTTGTACAAGGTCACACAACAAATCAGAAGAAGAACCTGACTCCCTGGCTGGCGAAGCTCAGTGGATTGAGTGCAGGCTGCGAACCAAAGTGTCGCAGGTTCGATTCCCAGTCAAGGCACATGCCTAGGTTGCAGGCCACAGCCCCCAGCAACTGCACATTGATCTTTCTCCCTTTCTCTCTTTCTCCCTCCCTTCCCTCTCTAAAAATAAATAAATAAAATCTTAAAAAAAAGAAGAACCAGTAGCAGACCTATGTTTTCATACCAGACAACTGCCCCTCTACAAAACAGCACTCATGTGTCAAACATGAGGTTGATATGGGATGAATACATTACCTGAATTGATTTTCGGAAACCCAAGTCATAACATATAGTATACTGGAAGTACTTTGAAAGAATAATTACTTAATAACTGTGTTTCTTTCTCAATCTTAGTCTCCACTTTTTGGCTTTGTGTCACTTGCCCAACATCTCTTCCACTTCCTTTGTCACCTAAGGGTGAATTGTCTCTACTAGGCACTACAAAGGGTCAACAACTTATAACTGGCATGCAGCTGCACTTTAGCAGGCTGGACTCGTGAGGAAGAGTGGCGCGCGTACACAGGGTCACGGCAGGGCGTAGTAAGCCCTCGAAGAGAGGGGGAAAAGTCCTCTGGGGGGATGGAGGGAGGAAAGATAAGTTCTGGCAGAGGGCAAAGGGAAGGCTTCGTGGAACAGGTGGCCCGTAAGCTGGGTCTGGAAGGATGGGTAGGATTTCAACAGGTGGATGTCAGGGCGGGAGTCGGGGGAGGAGGAAGGAGCAGCAGAGCGAAGAAGCATGCAACCCATGCTCAGGCCGTGCCGAGCGGAGCGGGGTGATTGGCTCTCAGGGCACACGGTGGGAGACGGAAGAGATGCGTTTGAAGTTGCACGAGGAAGGACCCTCCCCTTGACACCTGGGAGTTTCCATTTTAGAAGTGCTCTCAAATCAAAACTACTTATTTTTATTTGGTAATTTTTATTTACTTTTTACTACTTATTTGGTAGACAGTGGATCTGTGAGCAGGAACATGTCCAAACTGCATCAGTATTTTAAGAAAATTTATCTGAAGATACTTTCCTTTGTCATTAGGTACCCTTCATTGTGACAAAATCTGCCACTCTTTTAATACAGAATAAAACTCACATCGAATAACATCAGAGCTCTCACTAAGGTTATGGCACTGAACAGCATGTGGCCCCTGCCTGCTTTTACACCTTCAATTGTGCCACTGTCACTTTCATACTCAACTCTGAGCACAGGTGCCTCTAGAACTTTCTAGAAAACACTGGTCCTGCTCTTCCCTGCCCCAGAGATTTTGCTCTTCCTCTTCTCCCAGCCTCCTAGAACTGTCTTCTTCTTAACCCACATTTCCTCAAGGGAAATTGCCCTGCCCACCCAATCTAAAGCAACACTCATGCTAGTTCCCACCTGGAAACTAACACAGTTCTTTATTATTTATTTCTTTACTTTTCACTCTCTGCCCCTGGAAGTGAGGGCACAGTTCATATAGTCATGGTCCTTCAAGGTATACCCAGAGCCTGGCAGAGAGACTAGCACATGTAAGAAGCTCAGAAATACTTACTGAACGAGTAAGTTGAATGCAGTAGAATCAATGATGTTAGAAAACTGGATTAATGCTGGTAAAAGACACACCTAACTCCGTTACCCAGCATCCGAGCACGGGGGCGTGTACTGGGAACTCAGGAACCACTGGTTCAAGCGTGCGGAGTATCTTACAATTCGGCCGTTCCTTCCTCACTTCGGCTAGTTGGTGCATTGTTTCTAGGTGGAATTTCCTCTCGGGACATTTGTTCCTTCTTCCCCACATCTCCCACCTCCAGCAGTTTTCTGGCCATTATTTCAACTAAGTGCTAGGCTTGGTAATTTTCCTAATGATCTGGAAATGGATTGCTCTTTCACAGATGGCCATGGATTGAGTTGCCCAAGACCTGGCCATAAGTCATGACGTGCTGAAAAGAGAGGGAGTTTTTTGAAGTGGAAGGGGCCTTTGGAGGTCATCCAGCAGCTTTTGAAACAGCTCCAGCAGCCAAACTAGTAGGCCCAGGACCTTCCCTGGCAATCTGGTTTCCTGATTTACTACGAGGTATGGAGCTGTTTATGATGCTTTTGATAGAAAATAAATGACTCTTAATTCTACCGTATGGTAAAGTTCATATTTAAAAATGTTCGAATAGCTTTTTCAGACCACGGGTCTACAATTGGCTATAAAATGTTACAGGCTTGTTCCAAGGATATAAAAGTCTGTGTTTGGAGTCTCTACTCCAGGCAGAAAGTGCAAGAATTATAAAGGCTGGGGCTACAGCTGAGAGATACTCCTTTCTGGCTTTGGAACCAAAAGTACATGGAACTAAAGAGTTCATGTGTAAAACTAAGTAGTTTTGATTTGAAAGCACTTCTAAAGTTACGTTTCACATGGAAGGCAAATAAAAGAATGCCAATCAACACATCTCATGATCTCTAGAGTGAAACACAATTAGAACTGGGAGACACAGTGGATTCTTAAGCCCAGTTCATATTGGAAAGAAATTATTTGTCTTACAACCATTTTTATGGGGCCAGTAGACACAAAGAGATACCCAATGCAGCCTTTTGGATATACTTTTGGAAGTTCTATTTTTTTTACCATGTTGAACTTCAACCTCAAGCATCTTATTTGCTATCGTAGCTCCATAACATATTACAACTCATCCTCCCCACTTCAAAGTTAGAATAACCCAGAGAACATATCTAAATTAATTGTCCAGGGCTCTATAGACTATCGGCATACCAGGCTCTGAATGGACGTTAAAAGCCTGTATTTCTTGTACCATTAACGTAGCTCCTCATTTACCTAATCATCATTGATCTGACATGTTTGGACGCAGTCAAGAACTGCAAACCAAGCCACGAGGATCTCTGAATACCCCAAACAGGTGGTGCAAAGTCCATGCACAAAACCCCATGCATTTTTTTTCCAGAAGATCCTCCTCTACACCCTCCCCACAAACTTGTGTACTTGTTTTTATTTTGCACTTAATTTTCTTACCCTCAGTTATTTGGTTTGCCACTGCTCGTGAAGCAAGTTCCCCACGGCAAGGGCAAGGAGGGAGAAACAGCAGCCCGGCAGGGAAGAAGGGCATGGTGCCCTCACGGGACTGGACACAGAGCACGTGGGTGAGAGATGCCTCCCGAGGATGACGTAGTCCGTCGGGAAGTATCTGTAATAGGAGCTGGCCCAAGGCAAGCACTTCATGGACGTTTATTAAATAAATGTAAATAAGTTTGTGTCTCAATAAAAACACGAGAACTTAGAGGAAGGTAATTGATGTTCTTTGGGATAACTGATTTTACGAAGGAGAGCTTCAGTACCTTCAGTCCGCCGTGTTTCATAGGGCAGGAAAAGAAGTACTGCTTTTGGAAATTTTATTATCTTTTCCCCAAAGAACCAAAGTTGAAACTTAAAAAAAGTAGCAGTGAAAACAGCACATTTTCATTATTGCCAAAATTCACTTTGGGAGGACTTCAGACCTTGGATGTCATCTGACAGAGTCTGCTCAAGTCTTTCTGTTCTTGACTTAGTGCTGAACATGCAGAGTTTATCAAACTTCTCCTGTGTGGTACAAACTACTTCTTATGGACAGCACTGTCTTCAGAGTCAATTTACCACGTGAACAGAGGAGCCCAGGGCAGGGTGTAGGCTGAGGTTCTGCATCCAGGTCTGGCCGTGACCGTGAACCTAAAACAGCTCTGCGTGCAATCAGAGACTGAGGTGCCTCCCAAAGGCTGTGGCTTTGGGCCCTCTCCCGCCCTGCATGGCAGACACAAGCACTTTCACGGCACAGGTGCTGGCTGCCCTTTGCACACTGTTGTTTGCGGAGAAACTTGCTCCCTAGCCAAGCACTTTGCCCGAGAACTTTCCATCCCACCCCTCCGCTCCTTGATGAAATTCTAGTTATTCTTCCAGGCCCAGCTCAAGGGTCACCTCTTTCGTGAAGTCTCCCCTCCTTTTGTGCTCCCCATGCACCCCCGGAAAAGGTAAGCCGCTTCTTTGTGGCCCACCATCACTTGGCTGTGATCTCTACCATGACCTAAGTCTTAGCGTCCCGTGCCGGAAAGCAGGCAAGTATGGTGGCCGGGAGCTCAGGCTTGGAACTCGAACACACTGAGGCCTGAACCCTATTTCCACCCGTTATATATTGAGAGTTCTTGGACACGTTCACCTCGCTGAGTCTCCGTATCCTGATCTGAAAACCCAGCGTATTTATATGACCCAGTTCATAGGATTTGGAGACGGTTCAAGGAGATGATGAGCAAAAATCAAGCAGCAGTGTGTGTCGTATGGCAAGTTCTCAGTACATGTAGGTTAGCGTAGTTAGTACTACTGACATAAGTCATCTACGTTCTTTTTTCCCCCACTGGACTGTAAGAGTGAATCCTTAGTAGTGCCCAGCTTAGTCCTGGCACACAGTAGGTCCTCAATGCTTGGAAATAAATGGCTGTGGTTGTGCTCAGTGTCAGATGACATACGTGCTTCGCACAGGGCTGTGGTGTCCTAAAAGCTCAGCATACTCCCGTAGAGACCAGGACACTCTTTCTCAGGCCCTGTTTGTCGAGCAACGGCCGGCTTCCGCCTGTTGTCCAAGCATCCTTATTAACAGCACCCTCCTTCACTCTGAAAAACATCCTGTTTGGGACCATAAATTTTATGGCCATCTTAGCTTTTAGAGGAGTCTCATCAGCCGTATTCCCAGAAATGACATTGCTCATCCTGCAAGGCAATAATACCCCAGTCGACGTGACGTGGGGCCGTCAGTCCGCTGCTGCGTGGAGTCGGAAGCCGTTCACACACAGAACATGTGCAACTAATCACTGACAAAAGGGATTCAATGGGTGAAATTTGGGTCATTTCTTTGCTCTTTTATTTTCTTGAAATGAAGTAGGGGTACATATTAGATGTGAGCCTACGAGGACAGAAAAATGAAACCGAGAAACTTGCTGCTGTGTGGAATGACAGGTGGGACAAGCCCATGTGGGCAGAACATTGGAGAATGTATTAATAAACCCAACACAAAATTTAAGGACAAGACTTAAAAAAAAAACAACCCAAGTGAAGGGTATATAAGCTCTTTGACCTCGTATCTACTTACAAGTAATATTTTCAGGAAATCTTTTAGTGAAATTTAAAGAGAAACCCTAGTTCAGAGTCTTTTTCTTCCTTTTCTTGGTCCTCCCCTTCCCCCTCTCCTTCCAGTAGCAGACAATGCAGGGCACTGATCTAGCCCTTAGCAAAATGATAGAGTGCGTGTTTTCTTCATGAACCCTCAGGCTCCTTTTCTGAGCTTGTCTGGCTCTCCGGGACCCTGCCCCTGTCCCCACCCCCCCCATGTGCCCTCTCTTCTGGCGCCCCACGCCCTGTGCACCTGTGCGCCAGCCTCGGTACGGACCCAGGGCGCTTCGGGGAAGTCTTCAAGGATCCCATCAATATTTTTCTTTCCAACTCATATTCCAAATTGTGCAATAGGAGGTGTTACTCCCCACGAAGGGAATTTCAGGCACCAGAGAGCCCACTGGGAGGGAAGGCGACCTGGAGGCGAGGAGAGAGTCTTAGAGCACACACGTCCAGAGGCAACACGGCGCTGGATGGACAACACCGGCTCTGGAGCCAGGCCGAGCCGGGCAGGAACCCTGACTTCTCGCTTTGGCAGTGTGGCTCGGGGTGTCCGTTTGTACGAAAGGGATAATGGGACCTGACTCTTAAGTTGCTTTAAAAATCAAACATGATTGTTTTTGTCAAACACCTAACAACGCGCCTGGGTCACAGCTGAGCATGAAGATGATGAGTTAGGGCTTTGGCAGTGGATAGAAGGGCTAACCTGTGCTCAAGGGGCAATACCTTGACTCTCAGGCTTCTGCAGAACAGACATAGCAGAGCTTTCTCAGGACTGTGACTGAGGCTTGAAATGCACAGAAGAGACGCACTCCGGGATCTGGAATACAGGAAGTCCTCCATAAGGCGTGGCCACTAACGCAATAGATCCCCCTCCTCTGCGGCTTTGCTTTACGCAGTTTCAGTTATCTGTGGTCGGCCACAGTCTGAACATATCTCATGGAAAATTCCAGAAATAAACATTTCGTAAGTTTTAAATCATGTGTCATTCTGAGTAGCAAGATGACAGCTCAAACCATCCCCCCTCCGTCCCGCCTGGGGTGTGAATCATCCCTGTGACTGGCGTAGCCGTGCCCCGCAGTGCAGTCCAGTGAGGTATGTCGAGTGACAGAGAGATCATATTCACCCAACTTTTATTGCAGGGCAGTATCTTAATTATTGTATTTCATTATTAGTTGTTGCTAATCTCTTACTTTGCTTAGTTTATAAATTCAACTCTACCATAGGTATAAGTGTATAGGAAACAATAGTATACAGAGAGGTTCTGGTACTATCTGTGCTTTCAGGCATCCACTGGCGACCTTGCAACACAACCTCCCATGCATAACAGATATAATTAGGTTGTTCTGTCACGGTGTGGGCTTGGTGAGTGACAGACATTATTCTTGCTGTCATTCTGATTGTGACATTGACATGCTGATTTCATTTGGGAGAGGGAAAGCCTTTCTGTTCAAACATAAGGTAGAATCCTTATTATTATTATTATTATCCTTATTATTTTATATAATGATAGTTATTTCACAGGGAACACTCAGTCCACATTGGAGTGATCCATTCTATTTTTTCCAGGGGAAAGCCAAGGCAATACAAAGCTGTAGAAAAGTCACTTAGCCTTTTCTTTCCCCAATTACTGCTTAACACAGGTCATTGGTGTGCATGCACCTGATGTCACATGGTGACTGGGTCTATTTTTAATGTCATCTCAGCTGTGGAGAACAGTTGATGACAACACAGTCCAGGTAAGCCTCTGTTATGAAATGGGATTCCAGGTTAGCTGCCTCTAGTCACGTAGCTGTACCCAAACTTAGGATCCGATAGAAAAACAAACATTTGGTTATCTCCTTGTGCGTACTTGGGGGAGAAGAAAAAACAAAGAAAACAGAAAAATATCTGACCTTTTGATGTGCACTTTCTCCGTCCTGTGTTCTGGCCAGTGCACAAGTAAATACGGGCTGGAAGCTGCCAGCCTGTCTGCTGTTCCCGCTCACGCACTGACACTCAGCCAACGGCAGATAGGGAACCAGAAACAAAGAGGGTTACTACTCCGCTGGGGCCCACCGCCTTCTTCGGGCCATGTTTTTCCAAAGGGCTACACCTGACGGTGGCTTCCTCGGATTCCAGTAATCCTTGTTTTATGGTTATGGTTACGATCCTTTCGGAAAAAGCCAGGAATGAGACCACTGCCTCTGGTGTGCAGCAAAACCCAGAAGCCAGAGCATTCAGAGGGCAGCGTGCCAAAGGAGACTCCTGAACCACAGGCGGGAAAACCAGCTGGATAGTTCGGATGCCACAGACCCTATGCATTTATTCATACTTGAAGGAACCAGGAAAAAGGTGCACAGACGACTTATTGTATTGTCACAAGGGCAAAAAACAAAACAAAGCCAAAACCGCTACGCAGATGATGTGCGAAAGCTGCACTGTGCTGAGTATAACAAGCACCCCATCTCTTCCAGTCCAGTGCATGCCTAACAACCCCTCCTAAGCAAAACTAGTGATTCATGTAGCCCTGTTCCCACTTGACTTTGCTCAGAGGTAGCCCTTGCTGTTGAATTCTATTGCTCCTTCGAGTGGACTGGGAGCTAGCTGCTGGTGGACGGGACCATAACTTAGTCTTTATTCATATTTCCGATGTGGGCACAGTGTCCATGCTGAGTAAGTATCCGTTGAATATAGATAAATAAAAATTCTGACAAAATAAAGCTAAACATCCAAGCTGATGGCCAACTGGCTAGCATGATCTGTGACTTTGTTATATTTAAACAATTACAGATCCTTACTTTCAAATCCGCATGCCCTGAGTTCTTCTTTATTAATGCACTCCCAAAACATTTCACAGGCACTTCTTCTATGCCAGCTACTGGGAGGGTTTACGCTGATGGAAAAAAATTTTTTTTCTCCTCCTTTAGTGAGATTATTGAGCCTGTGTAATGAGCCACAGCCTATATATTCAGAAGCCTCCCTAATAAATATTTTTGGGTTTATTTGATAGTTCTGGCTGTCACTTGAAACAGCCAATCAGTTAAACACCATAGCAGTTCATATGGACTAAACAGCTCCAAACCTCAATTGGCCCATGTTTTAATCATATGGAGACAATTTGACTTTCACTGCCATCAAGAAGCAACAGGAAGATCTAATGCAAGGATCAGGGCCGCCTATCCATTTTCACAGTGCGGTTTGGTCGTCACGAACGTTCGATGTTTTGTCGCCAGTCAGGGGGCTTCCTGGCAGCCAAGCTATCGTTCTGCTGTGGGGAGCCTGAAGTCTCCACCGGCCTCTGTGCCTTTGATCTTTGTGAGTTTCCCAAGTTGTGGCATTTTACATGCTACACTGATAATCTGGGGAAATGTACCATCGCTATAAAAGGAAATTTTTCCATTAGCCTAAGAATAATCATCATCGCAAAACCACCCAACAGGAACATGTGTGTGCATAACACCTGTAGGAAGATCAAAGGTATTTTTTACCGTTGAGGATTATTTTCTCCCCGTTGTACAAATCCACATGATGCCTATTCAGATTTCAGTCCTCGGTAATGCCGTCTCATTTGACCCCAAGAACAGAGTTCACAAGCTTTGCTCCAAATTTGGATGAAAAGAACTTTTTTATTAGGGGTTAGCTGTTATATCTTCCGAAGTTCAATTACTCGAGGTCAATGGCACGTAAACTCAACTGGAGTAGGACGGCAAATGTAAGTGGGACACGCATGGGTCGTGGCTTTTCTGTCTTGGTCACACTCTGCTTGATCTCTGTCCTGCTCCCTGCTGCTGTCACTCCTGGAGACAAACGTCTGCTTGACTTTGCAAGGAACAATCCTTCCACCGCGACAACAGTCCATCTGTTGCTGACGCTCATTGTTGCACAGGAACACTATGCAGAAGAACTGCTGCACCTTACTCATTCATTCATTCATTCATTCATTCCATTCAGAGTGAGTGAGAGAGGCGCTTACTATTTATTGGCGAGTCTGCCCCACGTGGATGTCTGGGTGTGTGCATGTCTGGTTCCAGAAATAAAAGTGCATGAAGGCAGAGGAGCACAGAGCTAATGGGGCCTGGCTACAGAAGGGCGGGGAGTTTTCCCCTGATGGGTAGAAGGGTAACAATTCTGGACAGACTCCAACACAACCCCCCTTCCTTCACTGGCCTTGTCTAGAGGGTGCATTTGTTCATTAAAGTAATTCTAAGCATGACCAAATAAACCTGTGCAACGGGGGAATTTGGACTAGTAAAGGTACTAGTGTTGAGGATGGAGAAAAACCTAGAAAAATACAGTGATATATATATCACAAAGAAGATCCACCCTTAGTCCAAACAGAGGGAAGTTACTGTCCCTGCTGTTGCTTCAGGAAGACCAAATGCATAACAGCACTCGGGTACCTGGGAAGGAGCATCCAAGGCTACTTTTCCATTCCTCTGACTTCATGTCATTTTCCACTCATTCATCACTTGAGCTGAAGGCATTGCTGAACTTCTATAATGTTTGGGACTATTTTAATGGGTCTCAGCCCTGGGGAGCTGAGACTCTGGAGGTCAAATATTTAGTAGTGCAGAGAGCAGGAGAAAAATTCATTCAAATTGCACAACGATAACAAACTCAACTGCATTTCTACAAAATCCTTCCACTGTTGGTCCCCAAAGTGAAATGACTTCTCCCCAACCTTTGCTCATAGCCTGTAGGCTGTACCTTGGACTTTTGTGAAATCTGTCTTACAACACGTCGTGTACTGTTGACTCAGCCTAATTCTGGAGGGTCATTGGAGAACACGCTGCAGTAGAAAGAGGAACAGGCAGGAAACCAGGAAACCTGGGTTCCAGGTCCCCTTCCACAACCCACCAGCTTGTGGTCCCTAAAACTCTGTGAGTTAGGAGGCATTAAATATAAGACAGATGTCATGGGGTAGAGAAAACAGAAAGGATATGATGAAAGGTGACATGGTGTGGTTTGCCCAGGCCTCATTGGAATGTTGAGAATTCTTCATCAGAAGTGTCATCTCACTCCTCCAGCACCAATGGCAGCCCATTCGTCCAGATCTTTACCAGTTCTGCAAGGTTCTACCTTGTGTCCCTATTGTTGACATGCATGCCTTGTCTTCCCCAAGAGCTACGAGATCCTTGAAAATACAACCTATCTTTTGGTAGTCTGCCATTTCTAGCTCTAGCTCCATAAATATTTGTCAAAGGAATCAATGGCTCTGTCGAGTGTTCAGCTCTTCCTCCAAATAATTATTATTTTCTTTAAAAAAATAAAGTGAAAATCCAAACCCCTTCATTGATGTATCTCAGTTTGCACAATTGGATGTGAACTCCCAATTCCAAAGTATACACAATAATGAGCTGTTCCTTTACCAAACGTTCACAGATACTCATTCCAAAGACCTTTGTTTTTTTGCCCAAATCTGCTATCAAACTTCTGCAAAAAAGTAGTAATAATAATATTTTTGTGCCTGGGTTAAAAAGCATCATAGTATGTAATCCTTATCACAATATCATACAAATTTAGATTAGGACTGATGCGAAGTATAGTCCCACGTAGTTCAGAATGGAGCCAGACTTAATGGACTCCAGAGTTTATGCTCAAAACCTAGTGCACACCGCTTCTCTGTTTTATTATTCAACCAACACAGTCCACTTGCATTCTTATCTCTATGAGTCTCTGATATGAACCCTAAATCATGTGAGGCAATAGAATCAAACTTATTGAAGGAAAAGGCAGTGTTTTAGAACTCTGTGGTAGTGAAAAGGTAGGGAACTTTATTTTGCATTCTTAAACCCCAGGGTTAAGGCTTACTTAATTAATGATTTTGCGGCTCTGTGAACTTAGGAAATTCACTGAAGTTCAATGTGCCTTCGTTCTTGGTTGGTAAAAGGTGCACAACAGCACTCACCTCAAGAAGCTGTTGTAAGAACTCAGTGAAACCTTGGAGGTTCAGCTCTCCGGAAATGCACAGTAAGCACACACTAAATCCTTCAGGGTCCCCCTCCAAACTCTCCCTCCCAGCATGCGCAACACCCCCCAGAACAAGTTTCGTAACCAGAGGGGGGTGAAGCACACCCTTGCAGGAACCCTCGGCATCCTCTAACAAGGAGACCTTCACTCCTCCTCCGCTAAGCCCCAAATAAAACACGTTACCTCCCTAGAAACTACCAGAGCCTGCCAAGGTCCCCGAAATCCTGAAAGCTATTGGCTGTCAACACTTCCATGGAGTTGGGGAAGAGGTTGCTCGCTTTACCGTTAACAGGATTCTTTCTGAGGTTTTCGTTTGTTTCCTCTGTGGCCAAGGACTTAACTGTAGGACATAGGGTTAAGGTTCTCCCTGAGCCCATCCTGCAAAGGCGCTAACACAGAATACAATCGGAAGTATTTGTTCTCATTTTCTTCCTTAATTTATTTTAAAAATGCAACATCAGTTCTGCAGCAATAATGACTCTACAGCAGTATTTGTTCATTGGTTCATTCCTTTGCCCAACATGAAGCATCTGATACAAGAAACATGACGGAAATAATCGTGGCCCCTCGATTCTGTGAAGTACAGCAGAGGAAAAAAGAACAGGGGAAGAACACTCCAGTGCAGCATGCAACTATGATTAGGAACCCCATGAAGCTCTGAATTTTCAAGGTCCCAGACTCATCTCATCATCAACTCTGACCCTTGGCCATCCGATTTGTTCATCTAACAAGTAATCACTGGTGTCTGAGACCATCCCGGTTACAAACACAAAGATACGCAGCACGAATTACGCCCTTGGGAGCTCTTCCCTTTGGAAGGGAACCAGGTGCCTGAGACCCTAACATATTCAAGTTGAGGAAAGAGATGGACTTTTCCTCATCTCTTTGTCTCAACCGTGGTAAGCCTTGGCATTACGTGGTATCATCAAGGCCCGGCTCCACATCTGATGTACGACTCCCCTCGATTGAATTCTATCCAGCTCGCACACCCCCACCCCCGCCAGCTCAAGTTCTCTTGGCTCACACAGTGGGCAATTTCAGTTGAGGCAACTTCAGGTGATAGAAAGGTCACCATCTGATACGAGGTCTGTCCAGAAAGTACCCAGCTGTGTACTATAGAAAATAGAGGCATTTGTTGAAGAAGATACAAAAGACAAGAAACATGGTACACAGGACGATGACACCTCAGTCCCCTTCCAAGTAGGCACCTTAGGACCTCACACAGGTCTCTCAATTGCCATCAGCTGCCTCATCCACAGTCTGAAATCTCTTCCCTTTCAAAGGTGATTTTAGTTTTGGGAAAAGCCAGAAGTCGCAGGGCACCAAATCTGGGCCCTAGGGGGACTGGGTCACCTGGGTGATGTGATGTTTTACCAGAAAACTCTGCACAAAACACGATGCCTGGGCGGGCGCATTGTCCTGATGAAGCTGCCAATCACCAGTGGCCCACAGCTGCAGCCTTCTGAATTGTTTGGATAGTTTCCGTGGAGCAACGTTCAAGCTTAACACAAAATTTGACACAGATTCATTGTCCTACCGACTCAGTCATTTTGAATGCGACAGCCACACAGTACACATGCTCACTCAGGGATGTCTACCACCCCCACTGACTAGTACAGTGAAGTCGTCATTGTTCACGCATGTGTACTCCAGTCCACTATCCTTGGCTGCCAGGTTGCACCAATGTTGCACAAACCTGTCTAGTTATATTAACAATGGTTGGACTTTTTCTAGACGGACCTCATAAGCCAAATTTACAACTGTATAGAGTGCTTTTTTTCCACATTTTACATTTTTTGTTTTTTACATTCCCATATACCCCTTTGGGTCTAATGAAGCCAAAGATCTTATTCTCAGAAAAAATGTTTCTAAATTCAGTAATACATAACATTACATAGGAAACTACATACACTATGTGTGTATATATATATATATATATATATATATATTACACAGAAATAGGTAAATATATCAATACAGTTGAAAACAAAAGTATAATATGGCATTACATGGTCTTCTCTATAACATAATAATAGTAAGATCTAGAAGCAGGTATGACAACTACCATAAGTTTGGAGTAGTGATCCCTGTAAGGGATATGGTGAGACATCTGTATCTACTGTAATGGGATAGAGAAGTAGCTCTGGTTTCTATTGGTGACAAAGCCACAATTCTGCTAAGATTACCGTGGTTTGTTGCTCACATTCACAACTAAAGGGAATGTGATGTTTCCATTACAAAGTCATCAAAGTAAAGATGCAATTATTTTTCCCATATACATTGATAGATTCCTATGAATTCTCATAGACTCTTCCAAGGTTAAAAACAAACAAACAAGCAAAAACTTCCATTATAGAGATTGTTTTTAATCTGCTTTCTACAACCCATTGAGCTGTGATTTTCAACCTTTTTTCATCGCATGGCACACATAAACTAATTACTAAAATTCTGCAGCACACCAAGAAATATATTTTTGCCAATCTCACAAGAAAAATAGGTATAATTTTGATTCATGCACACCGGATGGCTATTGTGTTGGCTATTGTCATTTATTTTTAATTTGACAATCTAAGGGAAAAGAGGTCAATGATGATTATTATTATCGCCCTGACGGGTGTGGCTCAGTGAGTTGGGCACCCTCCCACAGACTGAAGGTCACCAGTTTGATTCCTGGTCGGGGCACATGCAGGTCCCCAGTTGGGGGGGAGCCAGTCGATGTATCCCTTGCACATTGATGTTTCTCCCCCCTCCTCCATTCTCCTCTCTCTATAAATAAATAATTTTTTAAAAAAGAGACAATTTATTTGATTTTTTAAAAATGACAGTTCGTTTTCTTACTGAAGTTGTTGTTTTAAACAGGGATGGGTAACACAAGGGATCAGTAATACAAGGCTAAGAGAAAAGCATTTTCCAGGACAAATGACTGAGCATCTCATCTAATTTACACAAGACACATGCCTTCCAGCAGGTAAGGATGGTGTCTGATCTTAGCTCTAAATTAGCTGTATCTAAATGAGATGTAGTTGGATCTCAATAGACCTGCCATTAATTAAGCACCAATTCTATGCTGGGAGTATTTTTTAGGTGAAAAAGAAATGGACTCGCCCTGACAGGTGTGGCTCAGTGGATTGAGTACTGGCCTGCAAACCAATAGTCAGGGCACATACCCGGTTGTGGGCCAGATTCCCAGTAGGGGGCGCACAAGAGGCAACCACCACTGATGTTTCTCTCCCTCTCTTTCTCCCTCCCTTCCCCTCTGTCTAAAAATAAATAAATAAAACCTTTAAAAAAAAAAGAAATGGACTCTTTCCTAAAGAGCTAAAATTTTGTGAAAGATATATTACAAAAATAATCATACAAGGAAAACTAAAACCATGCTACACTAGAGGGGAAAAATACCTGAAATGATGGAAAGAATGGATCTATGCTGTTGTCGTGACTTATATTGTGAAATGGCTCTGTCAACAAGACAAAAACAACACAGATTCCCAGGGCACCCTGTGTTATAACACTCAGCAAACACCCTTCTATTACTAAGGTACTCTTGATCCTTCTCACTAGTTTTGAGCTCTTCACTATTATACCCTATAACCTGGCACAGCGCCTTGAACACAGTATCTTCTCAATTCATATTTCTGAATAAGCGGATGAAGGCACCACATACTATGGGAAACGTGGAAGGAGGGTTTGAAACACCGTTCTACAGCTTGCTTGGCTGGGTGAAGTTTTGAAAGCTCTTAATCTCTCTAAGCCTTTGGTATCCCTCAAATGGGGATGATAATAGTAATATTAGGATTTTTATAAAATTAGATGATGCCTACAAAGTATTTAGCAAATAGTCATCCTTCAAGCCACGTCAGCTATCGCCACAGAAGGAAAGATGTAGGACCGATGGTTAAGGCTGGAATGAAATACAATGAGCTACTTCCGCCTGCTCATGGTAGACAGTGAACCCCAGGGATGGTAGCCTGTCCCTGAGGTCACGCTTCAAGTGTGAAAAACAGGAACAGGTGCAAGCCCAGATCCATTAACCTCTTAGGTTAGTAAGTTTTCGTTACACCAGATAACCCTAGGTCAAAAAAAGTCTGCTCCCTCCAAAGTTTACACTCTCTGAGTTCACAGAAGTGAGATTCTTAAGTATTTTTTCCATGTCACTTGTCAGTTCGAAGTCTTGGAGATGCATGTCTGGAGCTCCCCATTGCTGCATTGCTCCAAATAGTCCGTGAAGGGCGATGGAGGGGAGGGATGTCCCGCAGGCTAGACAACACGGCCCCGTGACGTGAGCGTGGCCTTAGCCCAGCACTGGACTGACACAGGTCTGCTCTCCTCGCAGGCAGTGGGCTTGGGGGTGAATGTTTTCCATCTGTGTATACCCTGCCAAGTGAGATATTCCTGTGCGTCTGAACCTAAGTCAAGCGATAACCAATCAAGATTATTTCCATACACGTGATCTCAATCATTCAGTGACAAGACAGTGCCATGGAAAGATGTTTTCTTTTTTTAATTTTTGCACGTGTAACTAACTTATAGGGGAGTTAAAAGCAACTATGTGCATGAAAATATGATATAAAGAGCCATACTAGTAATAACAACCATAATATATTATTGTTGTTGTTGCTGCTGTGGTTATAGGAAGAAGCCCACTAGGTATCTGCTGAATGCAGGCCCGAATGAATCAATTGATATAAGATGTTATGGGTACAACCAATTCTCTTAAACAGTAAAACTTGCAGAAGATAAACTCCCAGGATTGGGGTGAACTTTAAAGTAGATAATATGCATGCACACGTCTAGTATAACCTAGCACTTGTTGAGGATTCAAAAAATGTTAAATGAGTCTTAATTTTTAAAGTAATTAAAAAGGGAAAAATGAAATATTGCTTGAAAACCCGATGAAATTGCGATTCCCAGCGAAAGCACTTGGCAGGGAATCTTATTAGAGAGCTGCTTGATTTTTATTAACTGTAGGGACGATGTCGCCTATCTATCAACTTTCCCCAAATGCCGCTGCTATAATTAGCAAGTGTACTGCATTACCCAGGGTTTGTGATATTATTGCATAAAAGCAGAGCGAGGTGGCCTGTTTCCATAGATGATAAGATTAGCCTCCCCCAGCCTTTGGAGCCACGGCTGTAGGGCCAGGTTGAATAATATTTTTAATGCAGACAATGTTTGTACTAGACAAAGTCAACTCGGCATCGCACATGAGCTAGTCAAACGTGCCTCTGCTCAACGCATTCTTTTTTTTTTACCCTCTCCCACTGTTTAAATAAGTTATAGGAGAAAATAATTTTAGCACAGAACTGCTTCTAATCCATCAGATGAAAGTCATGTTTGGGAATATTTGTGTTCTTGGAGTCATAAATCATACATTTCCTTTGTTTCCAGTGCCCTTGTGTTCATAACTCAGAAAGGTTTTCTTAGTGTAACATCTCCTCAAGTATGTCTTCCTGGGAAGGTCATCATATCTGCTGAATACCGTGATTTACTTATTGTGCTTTGCCTCTCAACAGGTTAAGGCCTTCAAAGAGAATTCCCCATCGGCCATGAGATTTCTTTATTGGAAAGTAATCTAGAAAAGAGAGATGGGACCTAGAGCGCATCTGGGAAGTGCCACACTGAAATCTGAAACACAACGGTGGAGATTCTTGGTCTTAGACTTTGGGGATCAATCTTATTACCAGCCCCCCATCTCACCCTCCGGGATTTATTTCTCCCTTTCTTATTAGCGGACACCTTGCTACTGCAGTTAGTGACCCTGGATGAATCCTCCCCTTGCACCCAAGCTTCCCAGCCCCCCAGCACTACAAAGAGCCAGTCAACAGAGAGCAGCGGAGGCTAATCTGGCCGAGAATGGGGAAGACAACACAATAACCTCCCTTCTCTCCCAACACTAGGAAATATTTACTTTGTCCCTGAGAAAACTCTTCGCTTAGATTCAAGGACGTCACATCCCCTAGCAGAGTACAGTGGCACCGCAGAGCAGTGGCGATCCCAGTATCCTAGGCCTCACGCATGCGCGCAGACTCCTGAGCCCCTTGTGGGCAGGCCGGGGTCCTTCCAGGATCCACAGCTCCAGGAGCCCAGTCTTTCTTTCCTTTTTTTTTTAATTTAATTTATTTCTTTTTAGAGAGGGAAGGGAGGGAGATAGAGAGAGAGAGAGAAACATTGAAAGGAGTGAGATAGATAGAGAGAGAAACATCAATGTGCGGTTGCTGGGGGCTGTGGCCTGCAACCCAGGCATGTGCCCTGACTGGGAATCGAACCTGCGATGCTTTGGTTTGCAGCCCGCGCTCAATCCAGTGAGCTACGCCAGCCAGGTACAATCAGTCTTTCTTGACACAGCTGCCATGCCTCCCCCTCCCCAAGGCGCTTATCCCCAGACGGTATCCCTTCTGCTTCTTAGCTTGTCACCCAGGATGCTTTTAACTTCAGCACTCAGGCGTTTTCAAAGACGCTCTCTGAGCTTTCTCCTCGGGCCCTCCTGACTAGTAGTGACTTGTGTGACATTCAAATCAAAGGTGGCAAAGAGACAGGGTGTCCTCAAAGTAAAATTGCCAACCTAGCTAAATCAGGATTAGTCACACAGAAATACCACTGCCAGTCACAGCCCACTTCAAGAGTGATTATTTCTTTCCTCTAGTCACGTTTATAGTATGACTTTAGAATAGGATGGATCTGTAACAGTACCAGCAGTGCAAGGAGACACCTTATTCAAAAAAAGGTTGGGCTACGTTTATGATGGACTAGCTCTGACCACCTCTCAGCCTCTGGGAGGTAGACGTATAGTTCTTATTTGTGAGCGCATGTGTTAGGTCCTTGATACCACGAAGAGACGCTATCCCAGCTCTTCTGCTCGGATGCTGGAGGTCCTATTGACTGTCAGTGCTCCACATGTATCCGTGTGGCCCAGAACTTATGTTTAAGACATGCCAAAAATGAAAACTAGGTCTAGTCATGAAATAGCTCATAAACATTTTCCCTGGAGAACGAACTCAAGAAACCCCACTCTCTTTCCCTCTTTTCTCTGAATCCTGCTTCCCCTTCTCCCACCCAGTTCCTGACAGAGTAACGATGAAGATGGCTGAGGGGCCCTGCCCGGGTAGCTCAGTGGTTAGGAGCATCATCCCAATACACCAAGGCTGTGGGTTTAATTTCCAGTTGGGACACTCACAATAGTCAATCAATGAATGCGTAAATGAATGAACCAACAAACTGATGTTTCCGTCTGTCTCTCAGTCCCTCTGTCTCTCTCTCTCTCCCTTCCCCGTTCCTCTCCTCTGTAAAATACATTTAAAAATTTTTAAAAAAGACTGCTTGAGTAGCTTCAAAGAGTGAAGCTAAATTAAAGAAAGGGAAGTTGAGTTCTCGGTTAAAAAGACTGATTTCCTTATTTTGCCAGGCGAAACCACGTCTGGAGGTAGAAAATGAAAACAAACGTTTCTGAGTGGTGGATTCTTTAATAACTCCAGACTCTGCTTCCAGAGGGAGGAAGGCGCATACAGTTAGGGACGTATTTTTGTAGCCATTGGGAGACTGAAGTCTCCCGCTGGTCAGGAGGAGGCATGGTTTTTTCAGAGTCTGCATACTGCCCTCTCCTGGCCTGTGTATATATAGGACTGTTCCCTGCACGGCGAGCGAATTCATTTGCACCCCACACCTGCATGAGATACGTGTGTGCGCATGAGACTTGGTTTCCAATGCCAACTCTTACCGTAAATGCCAGTTCTCAGAAAATCCTACCGTAAGTTTATACTCGGACTTTATTTGAGGAAATAAACTTTTATCCCTTTGGCTCCTGGATGTATGTTAAAGGATGCTGATCTTTGTACCCTCTCACTTCATAGACCTGTCATTTTATCCTGTCACTGCTGATTTCCTCACTGTCACGTGGCTCTGGGGCTCTGCTCCGCAGCGCAGGGTGCTCCACCCCAGCCGGGCCCGCGGCTGAGCAGGCCAATCAAAGACGTTCTCCCAACTAGAAGTGGTATCGATAGGGAATACCTGCATTTAGGTTCATGGTTTGAGGACCCTGTTTGAGCCTGACACAGGATCATAATTGATTCTACCCACCATGGGTCAGCATGTCCAATTTATAAAAACAAACAAACAAACAAACAAGCAAGCAAACCCCAGAATGCTGTGGTGGAAATACCTACACAGCTACAGAAGCGGCCGGCACCAGAGGCTTAACTTATAATTGCACACTTTCCCCTTCAAACCAACACGTCTCTGTTATCAGTTCCTTGTGTGACTTGTTCCAAGTCCCATACTCGGCACGTTTCCCCAGGTTACAAGACCAGTGCTCTCACCCCTGAGCTATAGGGCCACATTTCCCCAGTTTAAATACTTTTCTCCTAAGTACTTAAAGGTCCCTGACACTGAGCAAACGCCTGCCACCTGGCATGCTAGCTGTGGCCACACCCAAGTCCAACAGGAGGCTGGTCTAACCTTTTCCTGTGCCTGCCTGTGTCTCTGCAGTTTCTCCCTGTGTGTCCTTGACGCAGGCAGGCCCGTCCTCTCCATATCAATGACAACTCAAAGTCTAATTCCATTCCTTTGCCTTAGAAGAAGAGGGCTAAGGGAGAGGCGCTTGCTTTAAAGAGACTTAAGAGCATGTACCTTGTTCAGACATTAGCAGACTTATAGCTTGAGGGTGTCCAAAGCTCTGGTTGGCTTATACCAGGATCACGGGGCAAGAATGTTTGATTTCCTCTCTCAGTGAAGAATGATAGCACAAAGCAATGAGTAATCAAAGCGTTGTTGGAATTTATCTTTAAGAATCCATTGATGGCTCTCAGTCCAGACAAAGTCTGTGTATTCAGCCTCTCATTCACTCAGTTGCTACCAACACGCCCAACATCGTTTTAGAGTTTGAACGGTAAGAGGAAAGTGGGTCTCCATTTACTTCAGGTATTATATTAATAGAAAACTGATGAATGATTACAGTGATACAAAGCTACCCTATTAACTACAAATAGATTTAGTTGGTTCAATTAATATGTACTTATGTGAATAGGTAAATTCTTTACCTAAAGTTCATTGTGGTGTAAAAAGAGAAAAATATTCATCTACAAAACCAAAATGCTCTCTCCTAAATATAGTATTTAGTTGCCATATCTACTCTTTGAGATGCTTCCTAAATCACCTTGTTAAATCATTCAAATCTGGGAACGGGCAAAAATGTAGTTTATACTGTGTATATTATTCCTCCACGGTATAGCTAAGCATGAATTCCCCTTAGTGATAGAAGAATGTGTTCATCGGATTAAAACCAGAGCAATGTAAATATTCCCCAGTGTGATATGGAAAACAAATACCTTTCTTAGAACTTCCTTATCTTTCCTGACGAGGCACGTGCCTTGGGATAAGCACCGCCCAGTAAACCGGCATGACTGCGGGACTAATTGTGAGTTATCGGGGATGGTTTGGATACCACCTACTACGAATCCACTGACAGGATGCTATTTAGACTTAAAATAACATATTCTATTGTGCCTGCACCTGCTGCGGTGTCGTGCTGTGGTTAACTGGAGTCCCGATCTGTGTCTGTTCTTCACTGCAGGGAAAGATCGTCCTATAGAAATTCGGAGCAGTTACACACCAGCACTTGAGGATGGCCCAAAGCAAGACTAATCTTTGAACGGAGCCTTCACTCAGTCCCCTCTGGCTTTTCCAAGGGAAAAACTGAACTCATTAAGCAATGTTAATTTAATCACAAGTAGTCAACGGGGGGAACAAAAAGTTATATAAGCATCTTCAAAATTCAAAACCAAACATGGTAAAATCTCAGGAGATAGATTAAAAAAATAATAAAAACAGTGTCTCAAAAATAAAAGGAATCAAGGAAGGAAAAGAAAGAAATGGCCAGATGTCTACCAAGTTTAGGATCAAACAAAAATCAACCCCCGAACTACCATTTCCTTACAGGTATATTTATGACAGGATTCCAATTCATGACTTTCCAGTGTAGTTACACATGAGGTCCTGAAACTCACCCAGCCTGCCGGTGCAGAATTACAACTGCATTTTCAGCTCCTAGGGCAATGTGAAAATAAACCAGGTACACAGCCAGGGTCCCTGACAATTACATTAAAAAAAATCTCTCTCTGTTTTTCCTCTTCTGCTTTAAGCATAGAGAGCATAGCAATACAGTGATATGTCACTCATAAGCCTCCTCCACCCTGGCCTTAAGCTTTAAAGATCAAAGCCATGCCCAAATCCCCCGTCGTTCCCATGCTTACGGGGAGGATATTCACCTGGTAGGTGGGTGGGAAATGTTCAAAGCTGCTTTCTAACAATCTCGTGGTGTTTGCCTTGCTGTAGGTCCTAACGATAAAAGAGGTCACCAGGAGGTATAAATGGAGAGCATGACAGCATGCAGGTACTGAGGTTATTTAAAAAAGAAAAAGGAAAACCAAAGAGGGCACGGTCAAGTTTGAAGGTCCTTGCTTTTCACCCACGGATAATTCAAAAGGTGAATAAACCTTGTAGTCTCAAAACGCAAGGCAAACAGCCTGAATTTTCGCACTCTGGCGACACATTCACTGAGCACTTCCCATTCGGACCGGCAAGGGAACAATGTCAATTACTTGTAAGTGTCTCGTGAAGGTAGAAATCAGCAGCCGTGCCCGTGTCAGATTAGCCGCGGCAAGCTCGTACCTGCAATGACGTGATGGAAGCCGCCTCCTCGGGTCCCTTCTCTCTGTCTCTCCCTGTCCCTCCTTCTCTGGGTGCTACAGTCCGCGACAGCCGGACCCCAGCAGAAGCGCAGAAGCGCCGCGCGCTGGCGTGTGCAGCCCCGGGCGGTCGGCGGCGGCAGCGCTTGCACAAGGAACCCAGCCGCAGACTCAGCTGTGACTCCTCTCTCGGCGCTGCACGGGGATATTATCACAGTCTGGGATTTCTATTGGCTCTGAACACCAAACAAATCACACCAGCCACCCCCCTTCTCCGTTTCACTCAGCGCTTGTTTCTCATCTAACCCACAAACATTGCAGCCACACACACTTCAGTCGCTTGCAATGTTTCTCTTTTCCTCCTTCCAGTCTGTGGATTTACAACCTTGTGGTCAGCTGTAACCTTTTTTTTTTTTAAGCAGACTTCCAATCCAAAGCTTCTTGTTTATGTAGAGAAATTCTCCATCCCCTCAATCCGCAAAAACCACTCATTTGCCTCAGATCTTCTTCCTTCTTTTGTTGATGGGTTTGCAATGTGAAGAATGCACCAAGCATGTGTGTGATAGTCTGCACTCTCTCTCTGTCTCCGTCTATCCCCCTCCCTCTGCTCCTATTGTTTTGAATAACTGAGGCCAGTGAAATTAAAAGCAAGCTGAGCCTTATAACCTAAGTTAGAGCTCAACTAATAAAAGCTTGAATGAATTCAGTGGAAAACACTCATTGCCTGAGTTTGTTTTCTGTTCCAAACAGCGCTTTGGTCGTCATATTCCTATTTTTGTTTATTGAATGCAGAGGTCTCTAATGCAATTCAGACTCCAGCATCCAGAGAACCGGGGAACAATGACGTCAGACCAATCCTTGGGCTGTGTGGGCTCAGGGTGTTAATATCAGAAGGCTCCCGCGGTGCCTGCGAGCTTCCTCTTTTCATCATTTTTTGGGGTCTTCTCCCCATTCGTAGTCTGAGCACTGAGACTCTCTTAGTGTGATTCACTAGCCAAAAAAGACTGATAAAGTTTCCTGGGTTAAAAATTTGAGTCTGTATATGTCAATAGAGACATATTGGCCCCTCAAAGAAAGAGCCCGAGAAAAATCTTTCATCCTACAAACTTGGCTGGGAAAATTGGGAATAAAATAACGTTTCCCCATGTTTTATAAAACGGACCCACCTTTAGTCATTCCCCCAAATCATTTTCACTGGTGCCTATGGAAATTTTAATGACAGTTATTCTCGACAAGAAGTCACTGCTTCTGAAATCACTGATCTCTACTTTGATTTTTGACTTGAAAAAAATGTCCCCAATATTATTCCATTTGTATGTTATTTGGTATTTGATATTCTGGTTCCAGTTCAACTCATCATATATTTTGTCTCCAAATCACAGGACAAAAAAGAATTCATTTTTGAAATGTATTATCACCCAACAGCCTACCTGCTTGTTTTTCTTCCTTCGGCACATTCCAGGAATTCTGAAATGAAACCTATTTTCAGAATGGGCCAACCTGAAAGCAACTGGAATTGACAAAAGAAATGCAAAACAAAACCACATTTGGCTGTTCGTTTCTGCCAACCAAAATCCCACTTCAAATGGCATATCCTTAGTATTTTAACAATTCCAATCCCTCCCCTCTTTTTAGGTAAGCAGTTAAAAAAAATAACATGCTCATAAATCCTTGAATGTGTGGAGTGCCTTTCCTTTAAAGGTCTCAACAGCCTTGGAAAGAAAGAAGACGTAGCTCTTCCAGGTAGAGAAACAGCGTTGGAGGGTGATTAAGTGACTTGCCTTAGGTTATGAAGGTAGACAGCAAACAGGGCTGGGGGGCTGGGTGACTGTTTCACTTCTTATCTTTTTGGGGGATTACCTTTCTATACAAACCATTCAACTAAAAAAAAAAGTGGTGTCAATACAAGCAGATTCAGAGAGACCTAAAATTCATGAACTCATCTGACCACAGTGATAAATATTCATTTTACACCTCATTCCAGGACAGGTTATATGTTCCATTAAAAGGTAATTTGTACTTTTCTTAGAATTGCCTTTCTAGGGAAAAAAAGTGATGAAAACAAGCAGGTGGATATATTTTCATCTGGTTGTTTTGGGGGACTCATTATAGCTCTTTCTGTCATTAGAGAGACAGTGTACCTAAAATCATGGATAATTTAAAGTCACAGATAAATCTTAAACTTCATTTAAAGCAATAATTCAAGCCCTCTTTCCTCCAGTTAATGAAGAGCAAAACTGGATGAATAAGGAATTACCTCGTCCTCAGTCAGTTGTGTGATTAAGGAGAAAAGGAACATTAGAACATCTTCTTCTACGGTTATCTTTTTGATTATTTTGTTACTTTTAAAAAGTTTTTTTTCCCCAAACACTGTCATTCAGTTAGCTCTTCACAATGCCGCCAATAGTGGTAGTAGGAAAAATGTTCACAGTGCAGCATGCCCAATCTCGGCCTGCCCTGCAAGTCAGTGGCAGAACAATCCTGGTTTTATCCCCACATTCGGCTACATCAGAATCATCCTGTCTCGTTCCGCGTGGTGCTTTTTACAGAAGACCTTTGTACAAGGGTGTGTGTCCGAAGGAGGAGATAAGACAATGATCCGGATACTGTCATTTATAAGAGATGGTGGAGAGAACTGGGCAGTTTGTCTTTCAGAAGGGACTTGGGGTGGAGATGATAACACTTTTCAAATGTTAAATGTGGAAGAGGAAATGTGTTTGCCATCCATGTATGCTTCAGTTGCATTGTCCTTTTCTAAGCTGCATCTTTAAACAACCCTAGGAAGAAGGTAGGGTAAATAATTTTATAGGTAAAGTTTGTGTAGTAAAGTGGCATGATTTAGTTATGGGTAGGGTGCTAAAGGACGGGGGAAGCTTGACATGAGTTCCAAACCCAGTGCTATTATTCCAGGGAGAGTTAAAGGAGGCGGACAAAACCGAGGACTGGGAGGACCTCCCGTAATTAGAACATTCGAGCAATTGAAGAGATTTCCCAGCAGACTGATGATGTCCCTGTCACTGAAGTGGTCACGAGAAGGGCTCACAATCACTTAAAGAGATTATTTAAGAGTTGCTAAAAATGCCAGACAAGATGATCCAGGGTTTGATTTTATTATAGGCCTTTATAACAGTATAAAAGAATTTGTAATTTAATTGAATGATTTTCATTTTAATAAAGAAATGAGTGAATCCTGAATAATTTTCAGTTTATTAATTAACAATTAAATCTATGTTTATGATATAAGTACTTTTCTGGGCTAAAGATGATTATAGATGGTCATTTAACTTTACCGTGACATATATCCATACATATGTTCTGTGATGAATATGTATTATTTATAATAAGGAAACCCTTTTCAAAATATGAAAGAAAAGTTTTAAAGGTCACAATATTTTCTACTATTCAAAGATACAAGATTTCCACAAAACTAGTATGCTGAAGACTGATTCCATTTCTAGTTCTATAAGTGTCACAGTCTTCATCTTTTCTGTAAGTATTTTTTTTCCAACGTAGGCTCATTGCCATTGTCATGCAGATATTCTTTCCCTGGTTATGTCCATATTTGTCTTAGTAGTATTTTTTTAGCCTATCAATTTATTGATAAATCCATTTATGCTTGTTTAGTTCTATTATAGCTGCAATCATTTTCCTTAGTTTATCACAGCAGTTTCCATTTCAAGCTATTAAAATGACTTCGACACATGAAATTTAAAAAATCAATTTAAATATATATAGCCTTCTGTCAGATAAAAATCTTTATCTTATAAAAAGCCAAAATAAGCTCTGTTTATTACTGCTGTATACTTGTATCAAAATCCCCAAATGATATATGTATTTATGGCTTACTGATACATATGAATCTATACTCTTCCTATCCACCAATTTCAACTGTTTACATGTATGAAATAGTATTTCTCTCTCTTGTGTCACAATATTCCTGCCCAAAATACATAACATTGATTTATAAGAGTTTCATAGGAAAAAATGTAGCCTCGCTGTGGCGGGGAGTAAACTCCTTGGCCACAAGAGTGCCATCTGTCATGTGTGTGTCATCCCGCTGGAGCAGACAGAGCATAACTCGCAGAGGAGCTGGGGAAATTAATAGGAAAGGGAATGACCGCATATTCAGCTCAAGCCCTATATTTTCCCTTAAGACCCGGGGATCAGGTGGCTTGGTTTTTTTGATTCATTAGTGCACGCTTATTAGATGCCAGCAAGACCTCTGCACTGTACTCTCAGGCCTGAGATATGGATGCGGAGAGGTGAAGAGGGCAGAATCAGAGTGAAGGGAAGATAGAACCCCCTTTGACCTAACTGCGGTTATGATATAGGGTAGGCAGTGAATACAGGATGTGGCTAAAATAAGATTTAATAGTGACAAATGGAGCTGAGATAATAGCCAGGGCACTCCCATTATGATGCCAGCCACTCCCTTAGCTCTTTCCCCAACCTGCTAAGGACGCAGACATAGACAGTTCCATAGATGAGTGTCTATGCATCATACGCATTTGCTCCCATGGCAACAGATATCAGACTAGACCGGGCTCAAAGTCATCCAGTCTCCCATCCATGCAGAGATCACGGAGGTTGATCTTGAGCAGATTTCCTCTTTTGAGTATCTTGACCTAGGATTGATTCTTTATCTATCTATCTATCTATCTGTCTATCTATCTATTATCTATCTATCTATCTATTGTCTATCTATCTATCTATCTATCTATCTATATTTCATAGCTGGCCATTGATAGCAATGGCATAAGCTTAAAGAGTCAGAAAATCAGAGAACAGCGAATATCCTGGTTGTGGTCATGCTTAGAATGGTCACCTATGAAGTTTTCATGCAAGAGAAGACGAGGTCCAGTCATTCAATCTTTCTTAGCTTCCGTGGGCTCTACTTGTTTTTCTCTTGTTCCTCCGTGCTTTCTTGCCCTGAATCTCCCAATGCTTTAGGGAAATTGTGTGAATTGCTCCTCCCTGGGAAGGAGACTGAATGAGGAGCAATGGAATATGGAAGCAGATCCCAGAACACGAGAAGTCTGGAGTTGAGCCTCAGGCTGAGTTCCAGGTGATGGGCACTACTGCCCTGTCATTTGGTACATGGCCTTCGATAGCAATGCCGGGTTTGAATCCTGAGCCACTTACTGTTTGGGAATTTCGGCTTTTCTTCCTATGTTTCAGGTTTTATATATATACAGGGTCCGGCACAAAGAGTACCCCGCTTTAATCACAAAATCTTTCATTACAAAGTCCTAAGTATATAATTCTGGAACAACACTATCACACTCAAGCACACCATATGACATTTTAGGTGAAACGTTCAAATTAAAACTATAACTTTATTACACCCATATTATTACCCTACCAACCACACTCAAGCAGGTGTTACTTCTGCCAGACTATATATATATATATATATACACATATATATATATTTATTATATATATATATAAAATTGAATGTACATATATATGGACTAAAACTACCTGCAATGTAGACTTATAGGAGGGTTACATTAGATTTTGCTTCAGAGGTATTTATTACCCAGTGCCTGGTCCCGAGAAAAGACTTAGTAAGTTGAGAGACCCAAACGCATTAGATCAGGCATTTACTATGCTGTGGCTGGCAGGGCCTGCTGAATTCACTAGTCATTATTCGATTAGGGAGGAAAAGTCTATGCTGGTCAAGACGGACTCACGAGTGTTCTCTGTGGCATTGCCCATTCAGCATCCACAGCGCGTAGTCATTCACAGCTACGGCCTGGGGAGAGGCCTGGCTGGTTCTTTTCATTTTAGAACAGATTAAGGCAATGTAAGATGATGAGACTCCCGACTTTACCCATTGCCTACCACTATACCTGGCGTATTGCTAGCTCTCAGCACAGGTTACTGGCACTCAGGATAGGCAAATTGAATGTTGTTTTATAAATACATTTATGAAAAAATAAATGATTGATTAATTAGCTTATTAATAGAAGGGTGACTTCCTTATGCAGATTATAAATTGGTTTGGAATATAATTCTAAAGAAGGAGTTCCAGTTTGTTTAGCACAATAGAAATTGTGCTTGAATTAAGTGGTTGATAGTGGCTGATTGTATTGTTCAAAATACTTCTTTCCCGGACTTTCCAGACCCATGCAGAAGAGGATGTTATATACATTCTCTCTCCTGACTAAGGTGTGGCAATTTGGCTCCTCAGGCTATTAGAATACGTCCAAAAGTTACGTGTGCACTTCCAAAACAGAACCTGAGAGCTATTCCATGATCTACCACTTTCTCTCTTTTTTATTTCCCAGAAGACAAGCAAGAGCCTTGGGTCCCGGAATAAGGATCGTATGAAGCAGAGACAGGCGTGAAGGTGAGGATAAACCTTGGTTGTCATAAACCACGGAGACTTTTTGTGGTCACTTAGGGACTGTCACATAACATAACACAGCCGACTAATAATAGACATTTCCAAGGTCACTTTTCACAGAACAGAACGCTTCTGAATTAGATACGACTCAGCATGTTTGTCAATAGACAAATGCCTGCTTGTTTCATTTTGACTGGATATTGTACTATTGTGAATGCTATGTAATAAATTCCCCACTAAAAAGCAATGCTTCAGGTTTGGTGCCTAGGTCCCCCTTCCACGCTCGATCTCTCTGGGTATAAGTCCCGTATGCACCCAGGAATCAGTCCCTTGGTGACTGCTGCTAAAGCTTATTTCCCAATGCATGGTCCCAGAGGACACATTAGGTTGACAAATATGGCGGCATGGAACAGTGGAAGAAGCCCAATCTTGCTTCACCCCTTTCTTTTAGACAAGTTCTCTAAATAGACCTATGACTCCCCCACCCCCCACCAGGAAGGGTTGTAGCGGAATCTTGCTCCAAATCTTGCCAACCTTAATGACTTATCAGCCTTCCTCCAGAAGTCAGTTTCCACACCTGTGAGGTAGAAATGCTAATGTTTATCACCCAACTTTGTGTAAGAATTAGCCAAATATAAGCAAAGATTTGGACAGCGGCACACATTGTTATGTGTCTACGCCTCCATAGTTTTCCAAAAGCAGTTTTTATTTCCTGAAGTAGTTTCCCACCTTGAAATCGCATGCAATTCCTTCTAGATTCAGCCTCATGCCATGTTCTCCTCCACCGCTCCCTGTCTGTATGGGTCAGGCACGCCCCCCTTTCCACAATCCACATCATAGCAATGGAAAGTCTCCCTTTTCTTCTGGGTTTCGGTGAGCATAGTCCCTTGCTTCCACTTGATCGGAGACTCGCTGGAAAACATCATCGGTACCACAGTGGATGATAGATTAGCTCCACAATGATGACAGGGTGTCTGGAAACCTCTTCTGTCTCAGTTTCCACATCTCCTTATTTTTAAGGATGTCAGTAATGCCTCCTCTTATGAATGAACAGGGCATTTTTGAAAGATGCCTATGGTGGTATCCAGCAGAGTTCCTGGAAGCAAATGTGCAAATAAACTTTCTCAAAGGAATGAAAGGTCGCTTGTGCCATCGTAGTAATACACGCAGTTCCTCCAGTATATTGTTTCGTAGACAAATCGCCCAACTGCTGAACAACGTCCACTGATTACGTCTCCCCGTCATTTCCGGAGAAGCAGGCGGAATATAAATACTCCGAGGAGACTATTTCCACCAGGTATGCTTATAAATAATGAAAAGTTTTCATTTTTAAGACACTTCCGTTAAGAATGGCACTATACAATAATATTATTTCTCAAACTCTGGTCCAGGCTATTTACAAAGTAGATCTGGGCACCCCTGTCTGGTCCGGAGCCAGGGAGAAAAGGAAAACAGTCTTCTCTGCTGCTTCTGTTCTCCCCCACACATTCCGGTTGGAAAGGACCTGAGTCGGGTGTCCCTGATATATTTGGGAGGGAACAAAAGTTAGTGCAGAACAGCATGCGACCTCTATCTTGTGTTTGTGTGAATCTTAGACTGCCCCACACAAACTTCCGACTGTGACATATCTCCCTGCGGGATCAGTGACACGGGGACAGCTGGCCAGCCTCAGAACGGACTCGGCCCCATAAGGACCGCAGGGCTGTCCTGCCCCTCCCCAGCTGGTGCTTTTGTGGGGACTCTCTCATCAACAGTTATTTCGTAGCCAGGGTCACGGAGTCACAGATCTATGGGGATTTGGTAACAATAGGATTATGTTCTGTTGGCCTCATGAATTCAGAAGTTCATGAATATTGAAGAAATACATGTGGCTGGCCATAAAAATGTATCAATTACACTTCAGTACCCAAGCGTCGGCATATTAGGAGTTAATAAAGTTAATCAGATTGATAAGTAACATTGACCTCTAACTTGGGCAACAGAAATCGACCTTGTGCAGGTAAAGAAATCAAAACTACTAGAAGCACCCTTTGCCCTTGTGAATAGCTTTGAAGTCAGGGTCTGTTCTTTGGTGTTACATTATCGAGAAGATTCTTCAGTTTAATTAAATTGTGTACGTGTGTGTGTGTGTGTGTGTGTGTGTGTGTGTGTTGGCAATCACCCCTAGAGAAGATGCAAGATAGGGCAGAGGTTAGTGCAAGACCCAAAAGCATTTATATAAATCCCATCATAGGCCCAAGGACCTTGGGCCTCTACTCTCTTCTTGAACAGCTGCATTATCAAATGACTCCTACTGGATCTTCACTTGCACTGGGATAAATTAAGAGCAAGAACCAGCAGCCCTCAATATTTCCTGTACCCTCCTAGCTGTACACCTGAAACTAATCAAAATAATGACAAAATAATATTGAATGTGAAAAGAAAAAAGAAAGTGTATCAGGCATATTTTGTGACCACAATGGCATGAAGCTAGAAATAAACTGCAGGATAAAAACTGGGAAAAGACACAAATACATGGAAAGATTAAACAGCATGCCACTAACAACCAATAGATCAACAAGGAAATCAAACAAGAAATCACAAACTACTTACAAGACAAATCAAAATGACAATGCAACTTTCCAAAATGTATGCAATGTAGCAAAAGCAGTTCTAAATGCCAAATTCGTAACTACAAAGGCTTACTTCAAGAAACACGACAAATCTCAATCTAAGTTTACATCTAAAGGAAATAGAGAAGAAAACCAAAGTAAGTAGAAGGATATAATAAAGATCAGAAACAAAATAGAAACTTAAAAATATAAAGAAATAAATCAATGAAACTAAGAGCTGGTTCTTCAAAAAGAGAAATAAAATGAACAAACCTAAAGCCAGACTCATTTTAAAAAGCCCAAATAAATAAAATCAGAAAACAAAGGATCATTAAAGAATACTATGAAGAACTATATGCCAACAAATTGGATAACTTAGAAGGAATGAATAGATTTCTAGAAATTTCTATACAATCTTCTAAGGCTAAACCAGAAAAAAACGGAAAATCTAAACAGACTGATTACTAGCAATGACATTGATGCAAGAGTCAGAAAACTCCCCAATGAGCATAAGCCAAGAACCAGACAGTTTCACAGGTGAATTCTACCAAGCATTTAAAGAACAATGAATACCGATCCTATCTGAAATATTCCCTAAAGTTGAAGAGGAAGAAATGCTTGCAAACTCATTTTATGAGGCCAGCATTACCCTGATACTGAAGCCAGGCAATGATGCTATCAAAAGGGGGGAGGGGGAGACAGAGAGAGAGAGACAGAGAGAGAGAGAGAGAGAGAGAGAGACTGATTTATAAGCCAATCCTTATTCCTGTTGAATAGAGATGCAAAAATTCTCAACAACATACTAGCAACTGAATTCAACAATACATTAAAAAGATTGTACATCATGATCAAGTGGAATTTATAACAGGGAAGCAGAGATAGTATGAAAGTCACAAAACAATGAATGTGATATGTAACATTAATAAAACTAAGGATAAAAATCATACGATTATCTCAGTAGATGCAAAAATAGCATTTGACAAAATTCAACATCCATTTCTGATGAAAACTCTCCATAAAATGCATATAAGTGAAAATTACTTCAACATGACAGAGGCTACATATGACAAGCCCACAAATAATAGCATAGTCAATGGCGGAAATCTGAAAGTTTTTCCTCTAAGATTAGGAAGAAGATAAGGATACCCACTCTCACCACTATTACTCAACCCGGTACTGGAAGTCCTAGGCACAGCAATCAGACATTAAAAAGAAATAAAAAGCATCCAAGTTTGAATGAAAGAAGTAAACTGTACCTATTTGCAGATGACATGATACAATTATAGAAAGCTCTAAAAAATCTGCCATAAATTAAAGTAACAATTTAATTTAGTAATGTATCAGAATAAAATTAATATGCAGTATCATCACATTTCTATACACTGATAATGAATGATCAGAGGAGAAAATTAAGAAAAAATTCCATTTACAATTGAATTGAGAAGGTTGAATTTAACCAAAGAAGTGAAATACCTGTACTAGTAAAACTATAAGATATTAAAAAAAAGAAATAAAAGAGGGAACAAATAAATTGAAGAATATATAATGCTCGTGGATTGGAAGAAATGTTCTTAAAATGTCTATACTACCCAAAGCAGTTTACAGATTCAATACTATCCCTATCAAATTACCAATAGCATTGTTCTCAGAACTAGAACAAATATTCCTAAAAATGTGTATGGAATCACAAAAGACCATGAATTGCCAAAACAGTATTTAGGAAGAAGAACAAATTTGGAGGTATCATTCTGCTGGACTTCAAACTATACTGCAAAGCTATAATAATCAAAACAGTATGGCACTGGCATAAAAACAGACACATAGATCAGTGAAATAGAATAGAGAGCCCAGAAATAAGCCCTCGATTAAATGTCCAATTAATCTATGACAAAGGAGCAAGAATATTCAATGGAGAAATAAATCTCTTAAACAAGGAGTGTTGGAAAAACTGAACAGATACATTTTAAAAAATGGATCCCTCTCTTAAGCTTTATACAAAACTTCAGTGGATTAAATACTTCAGTGTAAGACCTGAAACCATAAAGTCCTAGATGAAAATGTACATGATAAACTATTTAACATCAGTCTTAATAACATCTTTTTGGAAATGTCCCCTTGAAAAAGGGAAACAACAGCAAAAATAAACAAATGGGACTTCATCAAACTGAAAACCTTCCTCACAGCAAAGGAAACATCAACAAAATGAAAAGACAACCTACTGAATGGGAGGATACAATCACAAATGATATATTCGATAAGGGATTGATATCCAAAATATTAAAAAAAATCTCTCATGGAACTCAATAACAAAAAAACTTAACAATCTAATAAAAATGAATATGAAGAGACATTTCTCCAAAGAAGACATGTAGAAGTCCAACAGACATGTAAGAGATGCTCAACATCACTAGTCATCCAGGAAAACGCAAAGCAAAACCACAGTGAGGTACCACCTCACCCTAGTTAGAATGGCTGTTATGAAAAAGTCAACAAACAAGTGTTGGCCAGGATGTGGAGAAAAAGAAACCCTTAGGCACCATTGGTGGGACTGCAAATTGGTGCAGCCACTGTGGAAAATAGCATGGAGATTCCTCAACAAAACTAGAAACAGATCTACCATATGACCCATCATAACTGTTTCTGGGTATTTAACCAAAGAAAACAAAGAGGCTAATTCATAAAGATACATGCACCCCTATGTTCATTGCAGCATTATTTGCAATAGCCAAGATACAGAAGCAACCTAGGTGCCCGTTACTAGATGAATGAATAAAGAAGAAGAAATATACATATAATTGAATAATTACTCCATTATATAATTATTTAATTATATAATTAAACATATATTCAAGTATATAATTGGATATAATTGAATGGTAATGATTACTCAGTAACAAAAGAAATTAAATCCTGTCATCTGTGACAAAAATGATGGACCTAGAGAGTATTATGCTAAGTGAAACAATTTAGGCAGAGAATGACAAGTAATGGGTGATTTCAATTATTTATGGAATTTAAAAAATCAAAACCAATGAGCAAACAAAGCAGAACAAAAGCAGACTCATAGAAACAAAGAATAAACTGATGGCTGCCCGTGGGTAGAGCCGTGGATAAATGGGTAAAAATCGATGAAAGGCAATATAGTCAAGGACAGTCGGATAGCTTCGTATGGCGACAGATGTCACTAGACTTCATGTGGTGTTCACATCATAAGATATATAAATGTAAATTCACTATGTTGTACACCTGAAACTAACATAATACAGTATGCCAACCACACTTGAATGCGAAGTTAAGACATCCTAATTGTAAAGCACATTAGAATATAGAAATACACAGTTAAAAGAATGTGTATCTATTATAATCCCACCTCTCACTTTTTCGTATTCTCATTTCTACCTATTCATGGTTTGCTTGAGATCAAACTATGTATTAAATATATATGTTATTTTTCAATTTAATATTATATCTGAACATTTTAGCAAAATCATATTATGGTCATGTATTACTGTCACATAATACATAAGATTCTGGATACATTTAATCAACAGTTTTTATTGGACATTTAAATTATTTTCAGAGATTTGCTATTGTAAGTAAAGTTATTAAACATTTCACTCTTTTTACTCATTTCACTCATTTCATTCTTTTATAAAGATATAAAAATATCTTTATATTCTGACTATTTTAAAGATAAATTATGAGTGGTGGTCCTAGATTTTTGTGCATTCAAGTTTTTTTTAAACATTTGAATTTTAAAAATTATTTTTATTGTATTTTTCCATTTCCATTTACCCCCATACCGTCCTCCACCGCCACCTCCACCTCCAGCCACCGCCCCACAATCACCACACGGTCTTCCTTGCCCATGAGTTCTTTTCTCTTTGTTTTGTCTCTTTTCTGTTCGATTCCTCCACCCAACTTTTAAACAACACTAATTTCCTCCTGTTGACACCCTTAGCCTATTAAAAGCTAAATTTGGAATTTTATTACTGACAGATATTTTAAATTCTCCAGTTCTGGCAATATCTTCTTTAATTGAACACTTATTTATCTGTTTATTTGCTCACTTATTTATTGGAGGCCGACACCTCTCAGAAGAGATTTGGGACAGAGCCGCGCTGAGTGTGCAACCCCAAGGTACTCACGTAAAGCACCGGAGCCTGATGGATGCCTTCAGTCTCCACAGCCCTGAGCCCTGGCTCCGCCGCGCATCTCCTCGGCTCAGAAAAGAAATTTCAGGCATTTTCCAGGCCCCGGCACCTCTAATGGGAACTTTTGTCTCTGTGATAGGGAGTATGTGTAAATCATTGAAATATTTTATACGTATCCTGCTTATTTTACAAAAGAATGAAAAATGAAAAAAGTGAATTACTGACGCAGGAAGTAGAAAATGAAAATTCTTCAATGTAGCCAAAGTGACAAATTTTTGCCTTTCTTTCGACCCTCACTCATTATCCTCCAGCTTTTATCAGGTTGTGTGTTCAACAATGAAAACAAAAGATTAAGAGATGTGTGAGAAGCGAAAACCAAGTTGTGAAAGATGGTGTCTAAAAAGTGAGGTGAGATTGAGTGCGGGCTGTGAACCAAAGTGTCGCAGGTTCAATTCCCAGTCAGGGTACATGCCTGGGTTGTAGGCCATGACCCCCAGCAACCGCACATTGATGTTTCTCTCTCTCTGTCTCTATCTCCCTCCCTTGCCTCTCTAAAAATAAATAAATAAAATCTTTAAAAAAAAGTGAGGTGAAATCAGGGGTATTATAATGGGTTTAGAAATGTGGTAACAGAAACCTCCCCCTTAGAACTCTTTCTGCACGCGTGGCCTGAGCATTGCTCGCATCGGCGTGTCCTGAGGTGCTTTCAGGAATGCACATTCCTCTGCCTGGCCCAGGAGCACGGGCTGGATCCAGACACGGCGTTTAAAGAAATTCCTCAGGAGAATCTCAGCCACTTGAGAATCTGAGCACGACTGCCCTTAAAACGTATTTTCCTACTGGTCAGCTTCCACGCTTGGCATTCGAGTGGGTTTTCAGAAACATGTGATAAATTCAAGGAATGTCTATAGCACAGAATACTGCTGTCAAAGACTATTCATGCACCCCAAATGGCTTGGAAACTTCTTTCCACACACTGGTATTTCGTAATATGGGAGCCTGCCAGTTGCTTCTTAGCAGTATCGGCCATCGAAGCGACAGCTTTTCTCATCTGTCTGAATGGCGACTTGTTGTTACTTGTTTGTTGGTTGTCCTTTCCTGTTTGTAATGGCAATGACAGGACAATGAGGGGAGTGTTAGTGTTTTAAATGATCAAGTGTGTTACCCATTGATTTGCTTACAGTTGCATTGTGCCACTCACTCTCGCCCTCTGAAAGGGAGGGGAGCACGGTGGCCTCGCGAGAGTGTCGGGGAGAGGTGAGGCCACCGGGTTCAGAGTCACCCCCTGACACCCACCGATGGGAAGACCCCAGGGCAAACTGGCCCTAATGAGGTGCTTTCATTCGCGTTGCCCTTTCTCCAAAGCTTCTTACAGCCATCTGTGTTTGCTATTCTGGGAACTCTTTGTGGAAGTTCTCCTCCTTTCGCTTTTAAAATCTTAGCATTTCCCCCAAATCCGTTCCGTAGCTCATTATATAATAATGAAATGAATCCTTTGCCTGGTTTATCACAAGTACGGTTTCCCAGTATGTTGCTTCCCTGTATGTTTCCTAGGCTGTTTAGAGAATGTAGTACACGAGTCTGAAACTGTATGTCGTCACCACAGCATTATGTTTATTTGTTATTTCTCTCATCATTTTACAATTTGAAACCTATTTTCCATCCAGAGGTAAAGTCAATTTTGCTTGTATTTTCCTTTATTTATTACTTGAATCATGAAATTTAAAATTTAACATTTTGATTTGACAAGAGTAATTTATTATTGTATGTTAATTTTAAGTAATATTAAGGATACTTAATGTGGGTGAAATGCATTTCATTGCATAGTATAAAGTGATGATACTGTTAGTGAATAATACCAAACCTCTTATTTATATTTGATTAGGTTTTTGTGCACAAGTTAGGTATGTTTTGTATAGAAACCATATTTTATAAAAATTATCTCCTTATTTTCCTGCATTAATCAACCCATAACTAAAAAAGTACTGGTGCTCATCCTCTTGGCTGTGGGGACCAGTATAGTAACCTTGGTGTCAATCAACAGAGTTGATTGTTCCCTCTTGATTTTAATGGTAATGAGTAGAAGCTTTCGTGTTCCTCCATTAAGTACAGAGCGGGCTATTGGTGTAATATCACTACTGGGTAATGATGACGGGGAACTGTTCTTCTGCAACGAGAGCGTTTTGAAGATGTCGTCAGTGTGTTCTCCCGTGCAGACTCATTCTGCAAGAGCCGCCCCCTGCCTTCGGGCAGATTTGTAATAGGAGGAGAGAAAGAATGTATTCAGCGCTGAGCTTTCCAGTTTCCAAACAGACCTTCAATCTTCTAAAGCAGGACGCCTTCGATGGTGAAAGTAGGTGCCATGATTTACGCTAGCACAACAGGCAGAAACGTAAATTGTTCCCCATAAACCGAGAGACTTACGGTCAGGCCTAGCCACAAACAACACAGTTGGAATAATTCATACAGACTTAAGTTTCTCCAGCGGGAGCGGAGGGAAACATTCTCAGAGCCTGGGAGGCAGGACAGTGTAAGGAAAAGCAATGGAATTAGAAATGGCTCCGTGTCCCTCAGAATGGACCCTGAACAGACACCCCAACCCCGTTGCAGGGCTGCATCCACTGCGGGCGGAGGGAACCTGTGCTTACTCCTGGGTGGACTTCGGAAAACAGGCAAATTCCTGGAGTTATTCTTATTCTGCTGGTGTGAACCGGACGTGGCTGAGGGTGCGCGTAGGCACAGGCCTTAGCAGGCTCGGTAGGACCTCACTTGGGGAGGGGGGGGATGCGGAGGACCCCCGGGAGGGAGGTCCAGGCGTGGAGAACCTGGTGGGGGCCAGAGGGGTGAGGAAGCAGACGCCAGAGCAGATGTGAATGGCAGGATCACACTTGGCGTTCGGAAGGCGATTCTGACAAAGCTGCAGAGGCTGTATTGGGGGAGGGGATAGGAATGGCATCCCCACACATCCCGTCACCCAGACTGGAAGTCCTCACGCCACCTTTGCCTGCTCTGCCTCAGCCAGTCCTCTTGAGTAGCTGATGGTCAAGTCCTGTCGTGAAGCTCAGACCCTCTTTATCTCTTTCCTGAACTTTGGAAATGACTTTTTCTCCCTGCCACTCCTCTCTCCCATTTCAGTGTGTCAACAAAGGAATATCCAGCCCCAGAAAAAGTCTTACGAGAGATTCTTTGAGATAAACTGACAAGCACTGCCGGGCAGCACAATATCACTCAATGGAGAAAATGCTTCGGAAGACGACAGTTTTGCAACTTATTTTATACATCAGAATCAAAGGAGGCGACGTGAGGGGGGTTACATGAAATTCACTGGTGGTAGATGAGGGAGGCAGGAGGAAGCAAAGCGGGGGAATCTCTGAGGTTGGATAAAAAATAACTGGAGAGACACGCATGTCCTTCACAATGGGAGGTGCTGGCTAGTTCACATTTCCAGCACGTGGAGATGGTATGTGGAAAACAAGATAATGGTGCGGTCCCGTGCTCTGGCGCTGGCGGTTATGCCTTTGAGGGATCTGGACTAGATTACTCTGACATTTCAGGGGTACGTTATCTCAGATGCACAAAGCCAAAAGACTATTTCTAATTTAGAGATTGACCTATGTCAAGGAAGGTATAGGCCTGTGAGATGACTACCCACCATGATCTACTTTTTGTTGGGAATTTTTATGTTCAGACCTCCCTGGGTGGTCACTTTGGTCTCTGGGTTTGTAGGGCCTGCCATGCAGGCCTCCCCTGAGCTTGTCAGGTTTAGTATGTGGCCCCGTTGTTTGTTCACAGGTAGTTCTTCGTCTCCTGGTAGGCCATGGGCCACTCTGGGAATTGATTGAAATATAGAGACCTGTACTCTCCAATACGGTAACCACCGGCCACATGTGGTTATAGAGAGCACTTGAATTGTGGCTAGACCACGTAGGGATGTGCTATGCATTTAAGGTATACACCTGATTTCAAAGGCTTCATATCAGCCCCGGCTGGTGTAGCTCAGTGGATTGAGTACAGGGCTGTGAACCAAAGGGTTGTCAGTTCGAATCCCAGTCAGGACACATGCCTGGGTTGCGAGCCAGGGCCTCAGTAGGGGGTACTCGAGAGACAACCACACATTGATGTTTCTCTCCCTCTCTTTCTCCCTCCCTTCCCCTCTCTGTAAAAATAAATGAATACAATCTTTTAAAAAACCCAAATAACAAAGATTTCATGTTAAAAATGCAAATAATATCATTATTTATTTTTTACATTGATGATGTGGTGAATTGGTAATACTCTGGATATATTGGGTTCAATAAACTATTCAATTTTCATTAAATTAATTTCACCTGTTTTCTTTTTTACATGGCTACCAGAAAATTAAAATTATACGTGTGGCTCACATTGCATCTTATCGGGCAATGTCAGTATAGACCCTTTCTCCAGAAGAATGCATTTAGTCACATAGACAATGTAGACTTATCTTTAATTGTTGGCATTCATGACCTTATTTAGATAGAATCGGTGGGATTCAGGCAGAAAACCAGAGATGCTGTCTGTTCTCCGGAATACACTCTGACGGAGCTTTCAAAAAGGCAAGTATAAAAACGTCATGGCTGTGGCTTCACATGCTGCATGAATCCCTCCTTGCTGCGAGATGAGGTATGCATTCCATAATATTACGCTCCGAGTTCTTCCCAACATGACCCTAGTTTGCTTTTCCAGCTGCCTTTCCCGACTCATCCTGGCCACACGTACACCTTCTGTCCTCCACCTCCTCCAAGCAATTTCGCCTCCTCACAGACAGGCTCGCTCGTGGCTTCTGCCCTTTCTCCCCCTCTTCCCTTAGCCCAGGGGTGCCCTCCTTTCCATTTTTTCCCTGTCTAGATCCTCCTCATTCAACAAGGCCTGTGCAAGCATCACTTCCTCTGTTAATTCTTCTCTGTCATCACAGTCTGAGTTAGCCACTGCCCGGTCATCTGTCCCATTGGAGTGTGCTCTCGTCGATATGTCCATTTGCATCACGTTGCAGTTAAACAAACACATAAAAGCCGGTATTACACCTAGATGTGTGTATCTGTCTTCCCTACTGCGATATAAAGCATTTTAGCAATGACCTTATACAGTCAGTTTTTACCTCTCAAGTGCTTTGCGTATGCTGGGTCTTCATGTTTTACCCATTGTGGGTCTCTGTGTCCTGACCTCCTCTTCTTGTAAGGACACCTATCCGATTGGAGTAGGGCTGACCTACCTTAATGACCTGATTTTAACTTAATTACCTCTTTAAACACCCTATCCCTAAGCATACTCATATTCTCAAGTACTTGGGGCTAGGACTTCAACATACGAATTTGGGGGAAGGGGCACAGTGTGGTCCATAGTAGGTGCTTTTGATGGAAAAATTATATATTATCGTTTAGGGAGGCAAACTCTGAAGCATATTAAAGGACTAAGAGAAAATTTCCCATGAGAGGTTGAACACAGGAACTCAAGTCGTAAACTGGTTTATTCGAGTTTGCACTGTGAGTAGCAAAAAATTTCCAAGTTCTAACCCGATGTCCTCGTATATTGGATCCTCCGCTACTCCTCAGCCCCTCTTCTTTCTGTCATCTCAGTCTGAAAGCTTTTTCATGTATAGAAACATTCTTTACAGCCTCTGGTATTTGGCAATTGCATGAATTATGCTGTTATTTCAATTAGGGCAGGAAGGCAGAGGAGGAGGTGTTTTTACAATAGTAATTGAATAATAAAAACACGGAAGGGTGGGGGTGTCCCAAGAAGACAACTTACTGTTTGCCTGCACCAAATGTCCACCAAGTCCTTTCAAAGCCTGAAACGCAGTCCCTCCAGCTCAGCCCCCTGTGCTACACATGTGCCTGACCGATGGGGCAAATGCGGCCACATGTGGCTGGTTAAGAAACTATCTCTGTCTTGCCGATTGCCTAGAAGATGCCAGATTTCCCCAATGACTCTGTTTGCTGGCCTCCCCCTCAGCACGTCTTGAGTAGCTACAAGCCCAGCTATCTCTGTCCTACTTCTTAACGAATGGGGTGAAAGACTCTCCTGGTGTCACGTGCTCATTCGGAACAAGTGATCGATTCCACTCCGGGATTGTAGTCAACAGTACATCCCTGCTTTCACCGTTGTCTTCTGTGAAGCAGTAGACTTTGGGCGTGTGGGGAGTAGACTTGAATTTGATCCCTGGCTTGTCCTTTGTGGAGTTGCTGACTTGGTGCCAGTTCCCTGATCTTTCTAATCCTGTTTTTATTATCTGTAAAGAGGTGCTAGCAGCAGTGTCTTCCCTTTAAGGCTGTTGTGCGGATGAAGTAAGAAAACGCAGGTAACGCCAGCTGTATAGACTGCGGTGTATAATACGTACTCAATAAATACTAGCCACTCTCAATATTCCAAATCTTGGAAGAGGATGAGAATGAACATGGGAAGAGAATGAGAATGAAATAAGCTTCGGCTCACCTTATTTATTGAGCACCTATGATTTGCCAGGCACTACTCTAGAACCCTACTAAAAGAAAATAAAAGATAGAGGTAGAAAGAGCAAATTCAGAAGGAGAGGAAAGGGCAGAAGAAGGCTGTCTCGCCACCCGGGCCTTTCACTTCCTCGGGCTCCATGAGGGCGGAGTACTTCCTCCATCTGGAACGCCAGCCCCTGTGAGAGCCAAGCTGGACTCTCATTCGTCCTTGGGGTTTCCCATCCCTTCTGCAACCCAGTGACTTCAACGTAACATGCGCAAAGTAGGCATTTCACTACGCGTTTGGTTTTAAGGGGACCTGGGATTTATTTTGACCAGATACTGTAAGGCATGTAGACCCAGACATGACTGTCATGAAGAGGGAAATTATTTAAACTTGCTGATCTCTAGAAACAGGAGGCATGGGATGCCACGCATAGGGAGAAACGCTGAACAAGGTCGAGAGCGAGGGACGAACATGGGCCTTTACTGTACTTTCTTTGGGAAAGAATGGATGCAAGAAGCTAAGCATTTAGGATTGACTAGTTTGAATCATTTCAGTGGGCTCTGGGGCCCAGCTGTCTGCACCTGGCCATGGGTGAGTAGGGGACGCGTTCAGTAGCCTGATAGAGGAGCTGGTTGGGGTATAGGCTCTGGATTGGTTGGTTTGCATATAAAAGGCATGCTCAAGGGCAGAAGTGTTTCCTATCCCTAGGAATTGACTAGTCCTGGGAGGGCCAGTCAAGGCCTCAAGTGTCAAAGCCTCACAAATACAGAAAAGAAAGAGCTATGATTAATACAATTTGAGAAATGGGAGTAGAGCATCTGATTAATATAGTTATTCTGTAGTAGTTGTGTTTTGAGGCATAAAGCAAAACATACGCCTATAATTCTCTCTTTCTCCTATTTGCCTAGTTTGGTGCTTGATATAAAATCATCAATCAAATGTGGTCAATTTTCTTCCCTTTATGTTTAAATATAATAATTATAATTTTGGACTAGTAGATAGAAACTAGAGCAGTTTCTGTGTGCGAGTAGATTCATTGGAACATAACTCGTCTCCCAACCAAGAGCTGTGATATTAAGCGATTGTATCTGCGTGTATGGAATCTTGCTGTTTTGGCCTAATGAGGCAAACAAAGAGTGACAGCAGTATGTGTGTGTCTTATATTTGTTAGGGTTGCAGGTGAAATATGGAATGCCCAATTAAACTTAAATTTCACAAAAACAACAAACATGTTTAGTATATGTATGTCTCCAAAAATTATTTGTCATTTTCCTAAGATTCAAATTTAGGCAGATAGCGCATACTTTTTTTCCATCTGAGTCTGATACCTCCACGTGGTAGGCAGAATTATAAAGGGGCCTCCCTCCCTCTGCAACTCCACACGGTAATCCCGGGATCTGTGAATATGGTGAACTTCCACTCCCATGTTTATGCTTCTATATACCGTTCTGTGGAACAGAGCTGACCTTCGGGTGGGAAGGTTTTCCAGTGGGCCTGGTCTAAGGAAAGAAGGTTTTAAAAGCAGACGGCCGCCCTGGCTGGTATAGCTCAGTGGATTGAGCGCGAGCTGCGAACCAGAGTCACCAGTTCGATTCCCAGTCTGGGGCACATGCTTGGGTTGCAGGCCAGGTCCCCAGTGGGGGCATGTGAGATGCAACCACACATTGATGTTTCTCTTCCTCTCTTTCTCCCTCCCTTCCTCTCTCTCTAAAAAAATAAATAAAATCTTAAAAAATATATAAAGGCAGAGGGCCTTCTCTGGCTAATAGTGGAAAAGCAGAGCAGAAGAGGACGTCAGAGAATTTCAAAGTGTGGGAACCTGACCTCATGGTTGACCTAGAAGAGGGGAGAAGGTACAGGAGAAGGTACGTGGGCAGCTGCAGGGAACTAAGGATGGTCCTTGGCTGGCAGCCAGCCAGCGAGGACACAGGGACATCGGCATAAAAACTGCAAGGACCTGAATTCCACCAAAATCTGGAAGAGTTTGGCAATAGATTCTTTTCTAGTACCTCCAGATGAGTACTCAGCTCAACCAACGCCTTCATTCTAGCCTTGTGCACATAGTACCCAGACAAGCGCACTTGAACTTCAGACCCCCAGAGGGGAAAGCTAGTGTTATGGGCACTGTATTTAGCTGCTGTTTCTGGTACTTCTGCAGTATGAGAAATGAATACAGCTGGCATTTACATTCATTTCTTTTTCCAAATCACTTCCCACACATTTTGTAACTTGATTTTCCAATAGAGTAACAGGCTGAGTCTTATCGCAAACTTGTGTATAAATCCGTTGATATTCAGAAAAACTAAGTGAGTTCCTTAAAGTCCACTGCCTTTGGAGCCACAGATAGAAACCAGGTTTCAGTAAGGGTTTTTTGTTTGTTTGTTTTCATTTTTAAACAACAAATGTTGCAATAAAGTATCCGAAATGAGGCACGGGGCTTGTGAAAACCTCGATCTTTTTGCTATTTGTTTCCTTTATCTTTCCCTTCTATTTTCAAGTATGGAAACCATCATTTTGGAGAGGGTCTTTCTCTCTTAGTGCCATGAATGAGTTTTTAGAAGAAATGAGCTTTAATAGGAGATTGAAGGCTAAAGAGAGTCCATTTGGAGGCCTACAGTCAAAGAGATATTAGGGGTCAAGGGCCGATGTACAAAATACCGGGAGAATATATCCCAAATCCTCCTGTCACGTTGGTCGGAGCGGCAACCCAAGGCTTCACATGTGTGTTCTGTAGACTCCTATCTCAGTGTTAACTCGAGAGCAGGCCACTCCCCTTTCCGCAGCCTATCTGTGCGCTGCCGGCCGAGGAGCAGGATAGGGGGTGAGAGGGAGCCGTGGCCAATCCTCTGACCTGTGGGGCGTTCAGAGCACGATCTGTGTTTTCACAGCTGGAAGGCTGCCCACGGGAGGCCCGCCTGTGCTGGCCTACGGACTCGCGCCGCCTCCACACACTGTGTTCCGCCCACACCAGCCCCTTGTCACAAGGCTCCCCCGAGGTGGCTTCTCAGAAGGAGGGTCACGGCGATGATCCCACCCTGGCTTCCTCCGGTTCTGAGCAGATTCCTTCTGATTTCCAGGGTCTAGAAAGTCTATAGCTTTGTTTCTCCTGTGCTTCCTTTAACCTAGTCATTGGGATCACAAACCCTAGAGGCAGATGAACTTGGATTCAAATCCTGGATCTAGAATGAATGGTCTCTATGATGTTCAGCAAGTTGCTTCATTTCCTCAAGCCCCAGTTTTCACATCTGTAAAGTCAGGATAATAAATGAACTCATAGGGCGTTGTAAGAATCAAGTATTAGCCTTGGCTGGCATAGCTCAGTGGACTGAGCATGGGCTGTGAACCAAAGTGTCGCAGGTTCGATTCCCAGTCAGGGTACATGCCTGGGTTGCAGGCCATGACCCCCAGCAACCGCACATTGATGTCTCTTTCTCTCTTTCTCTCTCTCTCTCTCTCTCTCTCTCTCTCTCTCCCTCCCTCCCCTCTCTAAAAATAAATAAATAAAATCTTAAAAAAAAAAGAATCAAGTACTGTGTAAGTGAGGTGAACTCGATGCTTGGCACGTGTTATATTTTTAGTAATTGCTACCCTCTTTCTTTACTGATGTAATTATTCTTTTGTTACTTTGTAATTAACTGTTCATTTATATCCCTGGCCTTTCAGGCTGTGATCAAGTTTGGAGAGCAGTCATATCTTATTTGTATTCATTTCCCTGAGCATCAGTCCTGGTGTCTGGCACGTAACAGGTGCTCAGTGAGTATGTGCTGAATGAACAGACTGATGAATCAGCACTTGCTTTGAAGTGTCCCTGTTGGAAAATGTGTTTGGCTGCTTTTTTAAAAAATGGAAAGTATGCAATGGGTTTGGGGCAAGGCCAGGGGTTTTTCCTTACCGGGTCTGGGACAACACATTGTCAGCATCTTCGCAAACTTGGACAGAGAGAGCTGGACAGCGTACCTTCCAGATATAGCACATTAAGTGACAAAAGGCCAGCTTTGTCCAGTCTTATCCCCCATGGCCTTTTTTATTTAATTGACCAGCTGTGGCCACTGCCGTATCCAACGCTTTGCCTTCTCTCTGCCCACAGTCTGTTTCCTTAATTTTATCTCCACTGTCAAAGCAAGAAAACTGCTCCCGAACTCATGGCCATGTGGAGTTTGGTGTCAGTTCATATTTTGCATGAGGTGTTAGAACCATGTGGATGCACTTGAACACGAGGAAAAGCGAAACGATTCCCAAAGGGTTCCAGAAATCACTTTTGGAAGCACATTTTTAAAAATCCCTAAATGGATGTGCCCGGTGCAGGAACAAAAGCCATCTGCAAGCGTGTATGTCCACCTTCAAAGCTGAAGTCTCTGAGTCTCAGCTGCAAGCTTGTGGGTTCGCTGTTTCCAGGTGTCTGGTAAGATGCCTTAGACTGTGCATGTACTACCACACATGTCTATATGTTTAAGTGCAGTGTTCTATTTTAAAACATTCCACATTTCCCCATGGGAATGCTGCAGTTTGCCTATGTCCACATGTACTCGTTATCCCCAGAAAGGAAGTATATCTGTGCCCGCTGTGTTCGTGTGTGTGTGCACACGCGCATGTGTATAAGGTGGAATGGCAGTGCTATGGGTGAAATTTCAATACATCTCACTGACTTTTTAACCTCATTTCTAGAAGTATGTCATCTTTCATATATAGGTTCATGCTGAAAATTTCATCTGGCTCCAGAGAGACCAATCACTTATGCATGCCTTAGGGGTATTGATTTGTTCAAGAAAAATTCATTGAACACCTCTGTGCACAAAACCCTGATAAGAATTCTGAAAAAAAAAATGCAAAGGGATACTGCAGAGAATTCTGTATAATTCCCTAGCATACAAGCAAATGCAGAAATTATATAGGCTATGGAGTTCGACACAGAGTGCTTATTTCTGGCTCCGTTGAGCTGGGAAGGCTTCAGAGGGGGTGAAATTTGAACTCGCTCTTAAAGTGTGCGCAGGATTTGGGTTGGTGGCCGAGAAGAAGTGTGGCATAAGAACATTCCGGGAAGGTAGAACAACAAAGAACAGACAGAGCTGGCAGGCTACAAAGGTGCCCTGGGATCCATGCAGACCTGTTTACCCAAAGTGGAGCTTTCATGTTGGGAAGAAATAGGGCGAATACTTGCAAAGCGGGCGAGGGTCACTAGGAAAGTCAGGAATGGAATTAATCAGGATTCATTCATTTACAAGTGACTAAATAGAAAATAAATTAAGTGATGGCTTACAGCCCTTCAGGAAAACAGGAAACAATACAAAACAACAACCACAAAACTCCAAACTCACGGAAAATAAGGTGCGTGTGAGGGGAGCAGGGAAAGAAGAATCTTCATCTAGATTGGAAACAGCCTTCAGCACTTTAAAGAATCAAGAGAAGAATGCGGGAACCAGGAGAGGACAACATGGATTCAGTGGCTCTAGGACTCCAATTCCAATTTTTTTTACTTCTTTTGTTTTAATTGCATTTTCTTCTATAATACAAATTTTTGCAAATCAGGGTTGAAAGCAATGGCCGCCAGTAGCCCAAACTACACACTCCTCTTTTACTGCTCTTTTAGAGGCAAAGTTGCCTCTTCTCCTTCCTTAAATCAAGAAACAAAGGGTCCTGGCTGGTGTGGCTCAGTGGGTTGAGTGCCACCCTACGAAGGGGGCTGGCACTCAACCCAGAAGGGGTTGCTGGTTCAATTCCCAGTCAGGGCACATGCGTGGGTTGTGGCCAGGTTCCCCCCAATAGGGAGTGCATGAGAGGCAACCACGTGTTGATTTTCCTTTCCCTGTTTTTCTCCCTCCCTTGCCCTCTCTCTAAAAATAAATAAATATGTAGAATCTTAAAAAAAAAAAAAAGAAACAAACAAACAAAGGGACTGGGCTCTAATCTATGTGGCTTCAGTCACATGCCCTCCCTAGTCCAACCCACGTGATCCTGGGAGAAATCAAACAAGCTTCCTGGACTGGCCAGCGCAGCCACAGCCACAGTTTGCTGCACCAGGCTAAGAGTTTTATTCTTTCGTGAATGTATTCACTCATTCATGTATTCATTGATTTGATTTTCATCGTGCAGACAATGGGAAATTATTAAAGGTATTTTACTTAGTAAGTAACCCAATCAGAGCAAAAATCATAGTGATCTCCTGTCATACAAAAACCAATGAGACCCAAACCAGGATGCGGTCGTACAAAAGAAAAGGAAGAAAGCAACAAACTGGGTAATTAAGAGACAGATCACCATAGAAGAAATAAGAAAACTGAGATTGAAAATGTGAGAAATACAGGAATCAAAGATGGCTCTTTACTGGCCAGAAAAAGGAGGGATGATTAAGGCAGTATTAATTAAAGTCGGAAAGTCAAAATAAAAATTAGATTGAGAAAAATAACATTTCAGAAGAGTAATACTCTGGGAATGAGGGGTTTGAAGTGACCGTGAGTCGCCCAGGAGATACTTCTCACAGGTAGTTTACAAAGTGCTCGGGACGGAAGTTGAGCTGAGAACTCACGCTGATCACCTGAATCGAGGTGCACATTGATCAGAGGGGACTAAGTTCCATGCTTGCCTCTTTGCCTCTCCTGCACGTGGGGTTCCCACTCTCCCACGTATGTGGAGTTCCCATGTCTATGTATGTGTTACATTGGGTTCTTTCCTCTGGCTAACCTCTCTCACATCCACTTGACTGTTAGACCAGCCAGAAGAACCGGAGGGGAAAGTGTGTTCCTTCCGCAGCTGGCTGGACCCCTCTCTTCTGCACGAGGCTGCTGCCAATGAGGAGGCTGCTGACACAGGCTGGCCACAGGTGAAGATTTTTTCCCAAGTTAGCACATCCCAAGATCTCTGTTTGCGAAATCCAGTGGAAGCAAAAAGTGGTTAGAACCTTTTTCTCTGTCCTAAATTTAGATTGGCAGCAGGAAGTATTTGTGAAATGAGTTTCTTGGGCTAGTGATTCTTGGTTATGTGGGATGAGTGCTTGTGGGTTTTCATTTTTCTTTTTTCTGTGTCTGTCTGATTTCTTCCCTTTCATCTTGTTATGTGTCCCGAGAGCTCGGCCTCATGACCACTGAGAACATTTTCTCTTTGGCTTCCACCACCCAGAGCTTGCACCTGCCAAGGTGCGCCTTGCTCTCTATCCGCCATGACAAACTCTCAAAGGAGTTTTCTGTGTCTGCACTATTCTTCCCAGAGACGGTCTATTGTCTCCACCAGCTGGAGGATGCTTATGCATCTGCTGGGAAACCAAACCGGCTGTGGATCCAAACTTAGGGAATCTGAAATCTTACTCTGTTCGGGGGGCGGGGGGAAGCCCATGAGTCTGTGAGTTTTGGAACAGCTGTCTTATTTTCCTTAATCTTTAATGTTTTTCTATGTATTTTTTTTGAAATTACAGTTTACATTCCATATTCTTTTGTATTAGTTTCAGGTATACGGCGTAGTGGTTAGACAATCATGTGCTCTACAAAGTGATCCCCTTGATATTTCCAGCACCTACCTGACACCATACATAGTTATTACAATGTTATGGACTATATCCCCTCTGCCCTAATTTACATCCCCATGGAACAGCTGTTTTTAAAGGCAGATTCCCTATCTTTCTTAGGCTGACCGTGGGTTTTTTTTTTTCACTTTCCCTTGGGGATGCCTCTTGAGTCCATCGTATTGGCTTGAGTTGCTATAGCTTCTGCTGTCAAGGCCAGATAAAGGATCCTGTTCATTGGAAAAGCAATTTCTAAATTGGAAAGAAAGAAATTTTTTTAGATGGCTCACATATTGTCATAGTAGCTGGTCATTAAGATTCCCTTAATAAGATGGAAGAACAAGAATTATGCATAAACAAAAATCAAAGTCCACGCGGACCCCTTCCTATTTGCCTTCAGACGTTTGCAGGCATGTAAAAAAGAAAAAAAAATCAGAACATTGGATGTACAATCATCCTGCATTTCATTAAGAAGAAAAATGAAAAAAAAATAGCAAAATCTTACTTAAAGACAACCTAAAAGTTTATAATTTTATGTGCTAAGAATTTGGCTTGGCATAACTGTCAGCTTGGAAACCCAAGAACAAAGCCAACAGAAACGAGAGCTAACTTCATTTACGGCTAATTCAATTAGATAATAAAATATTAGAATAAATACGAAAGGACATCGAAGGGGTTAAAACAAAGGTTTTCGTACAGTGCTACCATAGGTTGAATGAGCGAAACTGGCCCTCTCTTGTTCTTTACCATGGAAAGGCAGGGCACTCCAGGCTATTGTAGTTACCCCAGTGTGAAGAAATTTAAAAGACTGGAAGGTCGAGATTACAATGAGGAACCTGACTTACAATCGTTGGGGGCAAGAGTCAGGCCTGTGAAATCAAGTCAAGACTGGTAACAGGACCAGGGTCCTTGGCTTGACCTCTTGCTGCGAACCCAAAGCTTTTTTTCTTAAATGGATAGAATGGTCAGGGGATAGAAAAAGAGACATTTCCAGAACTCCTGATATGGGCATTCATGAACCAAAAGTCTTTGGTGGATTTCTGACTCAGGCTACAATTGGATGAAAAGAACTCGGAAAAGTAACGAAAGCTGCAGCAATGATAAATACTAGGAAAAACAAATGCGTGCAGAGGAATAAGATAAGTCTTGGCTAAAAAAAGGTATGAGGTACACGGAGGTGTTTTTGTTGAGGGAAGGGAAGTGATTTTTGTCATGATCATTCCTGAATGAATGAGAGAACAAGTAGAGTGAGTTCTGAAAAAGACACGGAAAACTGTGGGAAGTTTATTTTAAAAAAGAAATTCTGAGAAAGGAAATTTTATGTGGGGTCGAGCTGCACCCCAATAAATTTCACCAAGTAAGTTTAAGGAGCAAAAGTAAGCTGATGCCAAATTCGAGTTTGGTTTTCTCTCTCTACTAAAGGGACTATATCCTGTCCCTGACAGTATGAAACGTTTCCTGACTAGAAAGCAAAGACTGTATTTTATCAGAATAATTTTCTGTGTTTTATGTTGTCTTAATCATGTCCTCGGTGACTTAAGAAGACTGATATCCTCCATATTAGGGACCAAGTTTTGCTAAAAATTATGTGAAGTTCTATATTTGTGTTTGAAATCCTCTATTGTCACTTTGGTTAACTAGATCATCAAGCGTTGTTTCATAGTGACTTATGATTCTATGTGGTTAAAAGTAAAAGCCTTTAATATATTTCAACCAACTTCCCAAAGCTGAAGTTATAAATAGAGTTTTGAGCTGGGAAAAACTTACTGGTATTCTGGAAGGGCCTCTGGAACATCTCAAATGGTTAGTTTCCCCTTCTTACAAAAGAGAAATATTAAGTTAATTAGGCTTCTTTGGGTGTGTGAAAATTACATGGAAAGTATTGTCAAAGAAAAAAGTAACACTGAGTCTTCTTTATGTTGTCTTTGTATAAGTGTATGTTGTATGAGTGTGTCTTCGCAGAACCAAAATTGTGTGAAATTCCCGAAAATCTGAGACGTCCTGGCATAAGATGTCTGTTGTCAAAACCTTGGCGTGTGTGGCTCAAGTTCATTCTGTTTTTGTACCAATGACCCCTATTGCCCGATTTTCGCCATTCCGACGTCCTTATAACATGGGAGCAGTCCGCTCCCGAATCACAGAAGTTAAGATGCGCACACAGTGGCTGTAAACTGCATGGCTAATCCGCGCTACAGGGAACCCAAGACCGCTGCTAGATTTCTCCCGCTCCCGGCCTATTTCCAGCTGCTGCATCCCTTCATCCACCGTAGCTCTTCTGAGCTGGACTTCACTCACCTGCCACTTAGTTTGGGTTCTCAGTATGTTCTTGCCGTTATCTATGTTTTCTGAGTGTAGGGAAGCTTTCTCCTGCCACAAGGCACTCCATGCCTTTCCAATGACAAAAAATATCTGTTACAACATGTGTTTCCTGCTTGGGGTATACCTTCCAAAATCTCCAGTGACTGGAGAACCCACTTCACTGAGCGAATGATGCAAATCTTGATAGACAACCTTGCAAACTTCTTCGAATTATCAGTGACCCTATACCCTGAATTAACAGGCAAGCTCTTGAGAACTCATAGAGAAACGGGATTTGAGCTGTCCCAGTTTAATTACACAGGACTAAAAGAACTGACGAGAAGGTCTACCATGCTGCAATCTGATGACTTTTAATTTGAAACGTTGCTGATTTGAAAATCTTTTTGTCTTTCGGATATAAGGAACTTTTCTTTCTCTTAAGTTATGACGTAGAGACATTTGGTGCATTGTACCTTTACAAGCAGAATGGAAACGTGTATTTTTCTCTCTACCTGATCCCTCCAGAATTTGGAGACTCACAAAGACTATTTTTATTTTTATAGCAATGTGTTTGTGTCCATGAGTTCAATAAAAATGGGTTCTTTTTATAACAGGGCATAAAATAGAACCTGGATTTTGACCAAGGCGTTGACTGGAATTCATATTTGGGAGAGACAGGCAGAGATGCAGGTATGGCCACAAAGCTTAAGGAATTAAGAACTAAGGAATTAAGCCAATAGCAGCCGCTTGGGGGCGTGGCCTGGTACCTCACTTCCTGGTTCCCAGCAGACTCCCTGTGTGAAGCGCGAAGGCTGCCTCCTGGGACATACAAAGGAGGAACCTCAGGATACATCGGGCACCTCAAGAAGAAAGGAGTCACCCCAGATCTAGAGGGGTTGCAGACGGAGCCTGATGGCAAGTGTGTGACTTGGTTTCTGAGCCCAGAGAGGCCTTTTTTAAGTTCAGTCTGACGGTTTTTTATGAAAAATTCCAGGAAAACACATGTAAAGGAGTTGATGTGGTTATTACTCTTGCTGGTCCTACACAAATCACCAAGCCAAGTTTGCCAGTCAAAACTAGACTTATTTTACAAATACATGAGCCTTAATTTGGCTATCTTTGGTAAAAATGGGGGTGCTTTTAGAGAGAAAAACTGTTTCCGTGAAAACCGTAATATACATTTGTGGATATTAGATTCTAGTGCTATTCATTGTATTTTAAGTATTTAATTTTTATTACCTGTAAACTAGATGCTGAATGTTCCTAGTTTTCTTAAATATTTGGCTGTAACACCTAGAAACCAACATGTTTGTTTCCCCATCCTTTGACATGGGATCACTGGGAACTAAATCTGCCCTTTTCCGAGACCAGGCAAGCTCCAGTGGGATGGCGTGATGCAGGCTTCAGATGAATCCCTGCAGTGCATCTACGGGCCGTCTTCGTGCCTGTTGCAGAAAGATCACCAGACAGAGACATTCAAACCGCAGACCAGGAGACTGTGGGACTGTAACAGCCCGCTCCCGCTCCACCTGGAGATAATTCCAGACTGACCTCTAGAACCCTTCTTGGCTGCCTGCCGTTCGAACTCAGAAACCGAGATCATAGTCTGCTCCATTCATTAACCTTTGTTCTTCTTTCGTTTCCTGTTAAATCAAATACCTAATTGCTTGCACCACGGACTTAACTTTGGGAGCCCACTGGCATCACTCGTCTTAAAATGAGACACAACCGGTAACTGAACTAAACTTTCAGCAAGACGGACTAGTTTAATGATACAATGATTAATGTGAAAATTCCAGGGAGGTTTCAGAGGAGAGGACTGTGGGGGTTCAGAATGGGCCACCCCAAGCTGTGCCTCAGTGGCATGCAGGTTACTTGGGACTAGAGGCAACTTTAGCTTCAGGATCAGGAGAAACTTTGGATCCTGCTTCAACTACTGTCTGTAGGGCAGGGCAAACTTCTGTTTACTAAATGTCTGTTCTTCTCATCATCCTGCAAGTACCCTCTGAAGTACTCCCCACCCCCGCCCCAGGCATATTATAATACCCGTCCCTAGCTCCGGGTGTCTTATGTACTTCAATCCCCGTATCTCTCTCTGAACCCCTCCTGTATGTGGGATCTCTGACTCCCTCATGTATGCGGGTCCCCACACATACGTGTGTATTAAATTTGGCTATTTCCTCTTGCTGATCTGTCCCATGTCTCTTCGATTATTAGACCAGCCACAGTAACCCCGAGGGTAGAGGAAAGAAAGGCTGTCCCTCGCCCCCAACCAGGAATAGGCTCACTCCAGCCTGCACCCAGGCTGAAAGCCACCACCTCCAGGACGACCAGGGTGGTTTACCTTGAAAGGGAGCCAATCTCAGGGTCAAATCAGGATGGTTCCTCTCAGATATATACATTTTCCTAATAAATGAAGAAATCCTTCTATAGGTCAAACCTCAGGAAACAGAATAGTCTCTTGGAAGTGTTTTCCTTAAGTTTCTACTCCAGAAGTTTAAGAATTTCATGATAGGAATGTGAAAGATTTCTTCAGACACCTCTGCAGAAAGGAAAGGTTACGCCACCATTTGGAGTGAAAACCATTGTTCGATTTGAGAAATGCCTGTTAAAGTACCGCCGCGTATATTAGCCGTGTGACTTTGGGCAAGTCTGTTCACTGCTCCTGGCCAGCTGTTACCCGTCCGTAAATTCCTGAGCAGGTCGATTGTACAATTTACTCTCTAGAGTAAAAGGGGAAATTACAGCAGGACCACAGGCATCGACAGGGGCTCTCCTGAGGGAGCCAGAACGTTGGTCCTGCCTTGCTAAGCAGTTTTGAAGCTTTATAACTGTACAGTTAGTTCTCAGGTTCACTGTCTGTACCCGAGTCTGACTGCTGGAATGGTCTTTACATTATAACATTCCTCTGGGCAATATATGTCCCCTTTCCTCTGGAGAACAGTTCCACTTAATGGAAGTGTTATCTGTTAAGGTGCTTGGTGACACGGACTGTGAAAGAATTCACAAAGAGGAGAAAGTGTGGAGAATAGAGCTTTTATTCTATTCCAGGCCCCTCTCCAAGAAAGGAAAAGGACATGTATGGAGCGATACAGCAGCTTTGAGGGGTGGGGGCTTTGAGATTTTATTGGATTATAACTGGATTTAAAAATGGGGGGGTTGCTGCTGTGTGGCCCCTGGGCTGTTAGGGTTGTCACTGAGGCTGCAGATGTGATCTTGCACCTGCAGCTGTAGGGAGAGGTGAGTTCTGTTCCTGCTTCCAGTCATTTCCAGTCCCGGGGACAAGCTCAGAAGAGGGAAACGGCAGTCATGTTTAACAAGGTCATAGGCCTGCTAGGCAAACGGTGCCACAGTAGCACATGGGGCTGACTTGGTCCTTGCATTACCTGTCTTTCAGGTACAGCAGAAATAAACGCTCAGATTTGGGTGTGGCTGGGGAATAGTCAGCTCTCTTATGTCTTACCTGAGCAAAGCCCAACTGTCTTGGGTGGAAATCCCAAGAGGGAATGTTCTTTTTCACAGCCTGGGAGCTGGGTAATTGTGAGCCAGTCCTAATACTTGGCTGTTCTGAGAGTGATGTTCCAAACTATCACAGTTGGGGTTGTGTGCATGTCATTGTTTTTAATTTGTGGTGAGGATAACGACTCTTGCTCTCTCTCATGTGCTTAGCATTAGAGGAAGCACTGGGGTGGAAAGGAATAAGGAACAGCTGTCTTGGTTTATCACCTGATGAATGGAGGCTGGAATTGTAAGTTTCAGCCAAGAACTACCCTACTTCACTCACCATTCATTCATTCATCCATCCATTCATTCATTCAGCACATCACACTTAATGAGCATAACTATACACCAAACATTGTACAGGAGACCCAGTATGGGCTGGGATGTAGGTCAGTGAAATAAGCGGTAAATCGGTGATTACAACATTATACTTGATGGGACAGAGATCTCAACAAAATGTCAAAAGACCGCATACTTTGTGAAGTGGTTTTTCTTTGTCCTTGATGTGCTTTTCCGGTCCGCATTATTTCAATTACCTCAGTTGATGCAGTTCTAGTGTCCTTTACAGTCCAGAGGAGTTTTGTTGAATTAAGAATGAACTCCTTGTTAGTGGCATTGAACTGACATTCAATGTGGTTACACTGAAGTGATGTCATGTGTATACTAATTCCCTCTTGCTGGGAAGAACCTTGATCTCATTCACATTTTTGCTCTCTTCTCATTTCTTTCACCTCTCTTCGTTCTCTGTTCTTTCACACAGACAACTGGTCACACATATGGTGCCGCTCTGGGACCTGACCCATAACCATCCTTGCCTTATTCACTCTCTCACACACTCACCGGCCTGGGCACACTCACGGCCTGGGCACACTCACATCCTCTTCTCTCATTCTGCCGAAGACTCTTTCCGCTGAGTTTCTCACTCACTTAAAACACACATGATCTCAAATTTGTAATTTCCCACAGATGCTCTCTCTCCCTGGAGACACATTCTCCCTCTTTCGAGTTCAAGGCCTGTGTCCAGCAGCCTAGCCCTCGGCGGCACACACCCACATCTGTAGGCGGTCAGGCTTTCGCCGCCGGCCTGTCCCTCCCACACCTCAGGCTGCTGCTCACTGGGGACCAGAGTGGGGACCAGAGACCGGAAGGGCGGAGGAGATACCAATGTCATCTGCCCTCCTCCCACATTTTCTAATTCATTTGCTTCCTTTGTTTTTCTGCCTTTCTGGTGGACAGAGAGAAAACGCTCTGAGTTGCATGGTACGGCTTTTCCCAAATGCAGCTGTGGTGCTGAGGATGGATGGGGGTGAAAAGGCATTTGAGAACCTCGCAGGGGTGTCCAACCCACTGCCCAGGATAGCCATGAATGCAGCCCAGCACAAAATTGTAAATTTACTTAAGACCTTTATTTCGCTCAGTTTTCATTAGTGTTTGTGTATTGGATGCGTGGCCCAAGACAACTCTTCTTCTTCCACTCTGGCCCAGAGATGCCAAGAGGTTGCACACCCCTGGTAGAGTGACGTCACCGGAGGGGCAGGGGACCATCTCCCCGTTCCCAAGGAGGGAGACCCGGCTCACTACACGGTCACTTTCCTAAGAGTTCTTATCTCTACAAAACAAATTGTAACTCTAGGAGAGGACTCATCCAATCATTCCAATTGTCAGAAGTCATTATTGAATATTGATCTATGTCAGGGGCTGGCAAATATTCTATGTAGTAAAGGACCAGAGAGGAAACATTTCCTGATTTTCAGCTGCAACTACTCAACTCTGCCGTCATGGGGTGAAAGCAGCCGTAGACAACACGTAAGTGAACATGCGTGGCTGCATTTCAGTGAACCTTGACTTATAAAACCGGCAGTGGGCCAGATTAGGACCACGGTCCATCGTCCGCAGGGCCCTGACCTATGTAAATAACATCCTGTAGAGCTCTATTTCCGCCTTTCTTTTCCTCTTTCTGTCTCTTTTTTCCTCCCTCCCTCCCTCTCCCCCTCCTTCCCTCCACTCCTTTCTTTCTTGTTACCATTTAATTTGAAAATGGCTAAAAGAAATTTTTAGCAAACTTGCAAGGTTTATTTAGATGGTCAGATATCAAAAAGCAGTACCTTTTTGAAAAACCCTCCGTCGGTGGTCCTAGGATCATGCTAAAGAGATCAGATCATTTGCTACAGTAGTGACTATATCATACAACCAGAAAAGATACGTAATTGGTTCACTATGACCCCAACTGGATTTTCATCCAGATCGGGCCGTTTCTCCTTATGCAGGCAACACGGTAGGATGCTCTGGTGTGTCAGGGAACACGGTATGGAAGGCGTGAGCCCCAGGATAGAGAAGCTGGACTTTGGGAGGGGGTGGCGTCGGGACTGCGCATGTCTAGGAGGGGCGCACCCCAGAGGTGGAGTTGGGAAGTACAGCAACATGAGGGACGCAGTGTATCGCGGTGGGAGTGTAAAGAGTGGGGTCACCAAAAGCCCGGTTGAGGCGCACCTCAGGGACTAGCTCTGACTCCAGAGATGGGTGGTCCAATTAAGGTCTTTACTATTTTTTTTTCTCCTCCTCCAGTAAAATCTCATCTGAAAGTGTCTGGTCCTTAAGCCAACTCGCTATTGAGTAGTTGCAGGTTTGCGTGTTGCTACACTATTTATTGGCTTTCTTTTGCTCTTGAAATGCTATTTAAATTTGGCAAACACTTGCGAATAATAGAAGACAGTGGAACAGTTGCAAAGAATTTGGTAGACATGTGCATGCTGACATGTTCCCACACTATATTGTCAAAGGAAGAGAAAAGCAGATTGAGGGGAAGGACTTGTGGGAAAATCTCACTTGTATGTGTGTACACACACACACACATTTGTCTAGGAAGAAGTTCATACAAGTATGAACAAACTTGAAACAATAGTAATTTCTGGGTGGCATGGGGCTACTCAAGTACTGTACTTTCTCCTTGTCCATTTCTCTGTCTGTCTGTCTCTGTTTCTCTCTCTTTCCCTCTACATAATCAAGGATTGGACATAAATCAAAAGGGCAATGAGGATACTTCCATTTAGAATATTGTTAAACGTTGAATAAGCATGACTTCAGTTCTAAAGGGAGGGATTATTTATAGGTGGAGAAGGGGAAGACAAAGCCTTGCTCCTCTTTGCCCCGCTAGTTCTGCGCTGCCCTCCCACGTGGGCTGTTGGAGCACAGCTCACTGCCAGTGAAGGGAGACCTGTCCACGCAGTTACCGTGGTCCGTGTTGACAGCTGCCCTGCCCGAGTCAGGGGGAAATAGATCTTGAAAGCAGTGCCCTGTGCGGTTTTAGGCAAATCGCTTCTCCAAAACGCTGTTTCTTCATTTCTGCAAGAGGATGAATAAACACACAGCTTACGAGCAGTTGAGCATTAAATGACAATAGAAGAAAACCACCCAAAAAAGGTTAACTTTTCCCCTTTTCTCACATTTGCTTTCCCTTCTTGCAATAGCTTTCCCGAATGCTATTGCAAGAGCGAGGTGATGCTGCCATCTTTAATACATCCCATTGTGTGTTCTTTCCCCAACCCCAGGCCAGTTATTTTCTCTGTGTCTTTCCTCTAAAAAGGCAAACACCCAGACAGCAGAGTCCCCTGGAGCAGAAAACAGACGGCGATCCAGTCTAGGCTTTGCGTGGCCAATATAATGTTATTTTAAAATGAAATTCTAGAAATAACATTCGAAACAATCCAATTAGGCTCGATAATATCATGTTTGGAAAAAAAAAGAAACTTGATTCAGGCAGGTTTTATTTTCAGTCACAGATTTGGCTCAGTACATGTAACACCATTCTCCCTCGTCCCCCAGTTCCCGCGCAATCACAGTCCCCAGGCCCCGCCCCCTCCCTCCCATACCCAGAGACCTGCAGAACTGGTATGGACCCAGTTTTTTTTACTAATGACAGACTGTCACTCAAATGTGTGTATGTTTTCCGATTTTTAGTGCTCTACACATCACTGCCTCCTGGTGTGAACTGGTATGTCACATGTCCTTATTGGGGGGGGGGGGAGTTTAACTGTACACAGAGATATTAATACGAATGATGGGATGCTTCATATAAAAGTGAAGCAGTTTCAATGTCAACATACCCCAAGCTGAACTCATACATTTCCCCTACAATCTCTCTCTTCTTCTGCATGTATTTCCTGTTTTGGTGATAGCACATTTCATCACATCACCCAGCATTGATTCTTTACTCCTTTGCTTTTCTCCAAGCCATCCTCCACCAGGGGTGTCCAACCTTTTTGCATCTCTGGGCCACACTGGAAGAAGAAGCGTTGTCTTGGGCCACACATTCAATATGCAAACACTAAAGAAAACTGATAAGCAAAAAAAAAGGTTTTAAGTAAATTTACGATTTTGTGTTGGGCCGCACTCATAGCCGTCCTGGGCCGCATGCGGCACGCAGGCCGGGGACTGGACACCCCTGCTGGTCCCCCTCTGCCTCCTGGCCACCAATGCCAAGTTCAGGCCCCTGTCAACTCTTATCCGACAACTGCAAGACCCGCTTCCCAACGAACGTCCTTGCTTCCAGCCCTTTGGTTCTCACATCCATCCTTCATCCATCCTGTTGCCAAGTGTAAATTTGATGACATTTTGGTTTTGTTTAAAACTTGTGTTTTGGAATACAAACACATTTGTGTTTATAAATGTTGGTCCTCAAGATCTGTCAGATAAACTGCAAGAACCCTCTGTAATCTTGTCTGCCCGTCCACTGGATACTTCGTGCCATTTTCTGCTTCCAAGGCTCCCCCCCAAGAGCATGGAACTGACCCCAACTCCCTGAAGACACCACGACCCCAAATCCCTGAACACACACGCTATCTCGTGAATTCCGCACTTGGCTCATTGCTGCTCCTTCTCTGGAATGCGTACTTTTTTCCCTGTTGGCTAACGTTTACTTGTTCTTTAAGACATTATTCAAGTATAACAATTCTGTGAAGCTGTACCAAACTCTGCTGGGTAAATGAAGTCTCTCTTTTTGCGTGCGTTCTTATGTAACTTTTCCATTGCACTCATCAACTTGAATTAAAACTATCTGCGCATCCACATTCCACAAGATTCTATTAGCTCCTCGAGGGCAGCTGCCTTGTTTTATTATGTCTCTGAAATGCCTATCACAGAGATTGAAAGACAGTGGATGTCAGCAGGTACGTGTTGAATCAATGAATCAAATCATGGGTGGCATGTTAATTACCTGTTGTTTTATGACAAATTACTTCAAAACTCAGAGGCTTCAAACAGCAGACATTTATCATATCCTATAGTTTCTGAGAGTCAGGAACCCACGAGTGGTTTAGCTGGATGGTTTGGGCTCAGGGTGTCCCATGAAGTTGTGGTCAAGGTGTCAGCTGGTGCTGCAGTAACCTGAGGGCTTGGGTGGCGCTGGGGCACCCAGTTCCAAACTCACCCATGTGGCTGTTGGCAGGAGGCCGTAGCGTGTCTCTGTGTGGGCCTCTCCATAGGGGCCCTCAGGACAAGACTTCTGGCCTCCCCACAGCGAGTGATCTGAAAGAGAGAGACAGCCCAATTGAGATGAAGTCTTGACCTTGTCTCATAACCTAATTTCAGAAGTGCCATACCATGCATGCTGTTGAACATAGACTGACCTCAGTACAACGCAGGAGGGAGCAACACAGGGTGTGAATATGAGGGGTCATCAGGTCATTTGGAAGCTGGTTACCACAGGCAGCAAATATTTGAAACGCTCCTAACATTTTCATTCATAGGACTGTGCTCTTTTGCCTACTTATAAGGTCATTTCTGGACATAGGTATCATTCCAAGTGTGAATCATACAATGTAAAGCTTCTGTAATTTCTAGAAACTTTATTTTGTAATTAGAGAGAGAGAGAGATTTGGGGAGAAAGAAACACTCCTATTGATAGTATTCATTCAGAAGCACTTTTTCAAGTTTATTAGCCCAACAATAAGGTATTTATTATTACTGGTTCTAAAGGCTCATGGTTGATATTTATGCATTTTTCTCTCAGTTTATGCTCATGAGACATATAATCCCAGAATGCCCTGAATGGCCGGACATTAAGGAATGGCCCAATGGATCTGGGTTGACTGCCGTAAGCACAAAATAGGACAAGCAATAGAAATGACAACAAAGATAGACTATTGGGGTTCCTAATTAAGGGATGCTCAGACCAGGGCTAAAGAGAGTTCAATCAAGAATATAGCAAAGGGCCCTGGCTGGTGTAGCTCACTGGATTAAGTGCTGGCCTATGAACCAAAGGGTCACTGGTTCGATTCCCAGTCAGGGCACATGCCTGGGTTGCAGGCCAGGTCCCTAGTAGGGAGCACGTGAGAGGCAACAACACATTGATGTTTCTCTCCTTCTCTTTCTCCCACCTTTCCCCTCTGTCTAAAAGTAAAATCTTAAAAATAAAAAGAATATAGCAAAGGATGCAGTTTATAACACATTCTGTAGATAACAGGTCAGCTAGCCAAGATGGAATCTGCTTGTTTCAAATATGAATGTATCTAAGTCACAGATAACCATAAGATGAAGGTTGAAATAGTTTCCTAAAGAAAGATACACTCGCCCTGGCTGGAGTAGCTCAGTGGATTGAGTGCAGGCTGCGAACCAGGCATCGCAGGTTCGATTCCCAGTCAGGGCACATGCCTGGGTTGCAGGCCATGGCCCCCAGCAACCACACATTGATTTCTCTCTCTCTCTCCCCCTTCCCTCTCTAAAAATAAATAAATAAAATCTTAAAATAAAAACAAAAACCTGAATTAAAAAAAAAAGAAAGATACACTCATTCTTGTTCTTGGGAAAAATTGTTTTTAAATAAAAAGGCAAGATGGCTCCTGGCCCTGCAGTGGGGACCATGGCTTGCTAAGTCTCAGTTCATGGCCCAAGCCTGCCTTTCTCCCCGAGACTTTCCTTCTCTAGTTCCATTTTCCCTTTCAGGTTTATCTTTATTTTTCCAATTCCTTCCTTAATCTCAATCGCATGACTGACCAAGCTTCTCCATACCATATTGTAGTAAAACAATAAATGCCTCTGATTAGATAAGGTTGAAAATATTTGGACATCTGAAAGTTTGTATGTCTTGAGTTGCTTTATTTTCCCAAACAATTTAGATTTGGGAAAACAAATCTCAGCTCTTGTCAAATAGTTTCCCCTTGAACTCAAAAATCTCTGGTTATTTTTTGGAAAAAATATGATTCATTTACTTGCCTAAATAATTTACATTTTTTTAAAGATTTCATTTATTTATTTTTAGAGAGAGAAGGGAGGAGGAGAGAGAGAGAAAGATAGATCGAGAGAGAGAGAGAGAGAGAGAGAGAGAGAGACATCAATGTGCGGTTGGTGGGGGCTGTGGCCTGCAACCCAGGCATGTGCCCTGACTGGGAATTGAACCTGCAATACTTTGGTTCGAAGCTCATGCTCAATCCACTGAGCTATGCCAGCCAGGGCTTATAATTTACATTTTTAAATCAGTGTTTGCTGGCAATGAGTAACTCAAATATAATATTGGAGAATATTTGATAATAAATGATTCTTTTTAGGATATACAAATAATTGCTCCTTTATGCCTTGTTCTCTTCAACCATACCTTACTTTACAAATACAATATCTACCAAGGCACAATTTCAGGTAGAACCTAAAAAACAACCAGATAAATGAGGCATGGTTTTTGTTTTTAATTATGGGATGGCTTTTTCCTTTTCTTTCTTTTTCCATGCCGCCTTTAAGTATACATTTCTCACCATTTACTCACAAGGTTTATCTGAAAATAATGTATCACAACACATTTCATTTAATAGAATTAGTTTTTAAACATAGCATGTTTCTGATGACCAGAAAGGGCCCAGTCTTCCCTCCACCCCCCCACCAGGTTAATTCTTCTGTATCTCCCAGGGGTCACCCCATTGGTTGCTATTTCCCTGGTGGATGCTGAGTTCCAAGCCTCCCATTTCTAACAAGGAGTGGAGCTCTCTTCCCGGAAGAAGTGGTATTTTCCATTTGTGTTCCTTCCTAGCTTCCCTCCTCAGGAGCAGCAACTTACCCGGCTGGAAACTCTGGGGAAGGGGTGGCCCAGCGCACAGCTCTCCATCTCTTTGGCTTTCTCCGGTGGTGCAGTGAATCGTGCCTTCAGTCACATTCCTTTAACATCAACCCAATAAATGAGCCACAGGGCTTTTTAGGTGATACCACTGAGGAGAGTGAGCTGTGCCATCCATTTGGCTGGAGGTCAAGATGATAGAGTTCAGAATCCCATCTTCTGTCTAGTGCGCTTCCACAAAGAAGTGAACTTCAAAGCAACCAGACAAAGGATTGCATGCATCATCTTAAAACCATCTCTCTTTTCTGCAAAGTATTTCTCTCTGCAATTGTTTCTAGATGTTGGGGGTCAGTAAGCTATGATGCAGTACCTAGTGGCTAGGGACAATAAACTGGTTTCTGTATCGTCCCTATGAGAACTCCCCGGCCACCGGCTCAGTTTAGACCCACCTGCTTGACTGCGTCGGCTTTCTCATTGGTCCCTCGGCCAACAAGCTGTCTTGTACATTCTCTCAGACTAATCTTTCAACACTTGCCTCTGATCACTCTACTCCCTGTTTATAAAGCTTAGGTAGCTTTCCTATTGCCTGAAGATTGGGGCTCATAAATCTCTCAGCAGGTAATACCTCTCCTAAACTCACCATTACAGACTTACTCATCGCATCCCTCTGCACAAAGGCTTGCACTGCCCGTGACTGTTCGCCATTGTGAAAAGTTTTCTTTTCTTGCACTGCAGTCTTATTCTCAGTCTCTTACACTCACCACCGAGCCCACAGAAAATGTATCATTTCTTCGAATTTCATTTTAAACAACAGCAGCTCGTCCATGGTATTTTCTAGCTCCTGCTTCCTCTCCTGTTCTCTCCATTCTCGTGTGGCTTGCACCTCTCACGAGGCCTCATATGGCTGCAGTTTGCCCTTTCACCTCGCTGCAGGTGGCCCTCCCCATCCGTGCCCGGCCACACTGGCTTTCCTGCAGTCCCCAGGACTATCGTGTTCTTTCCTGCCTTGGAGGCCTCCCCCCTCCTCCCCTGTCCGCTGGGATGTGTGGTTACTCATTCTGCACAGGGTGGGAGCGGCCCCTGTTCTCAAGGTATCCTTCCTATAGCCCTTCCTTAATAAGGCTCATATAAGTGAGGTCCCCCTTCATCATCCATTTTACTATATGATGCATTTCCCACTATGGAATTACAGCTATATATATATATATATTTGCCTATTAATTATCTTTCTTCTTCCACTAAGACTGTGAACTTTGAAGGACAGGTTTGTAATAAAGTTTTCTCCAGTGAATGAGTAACATATATCATGCATGCCATCCAGTAAATGAATAAGATATATCATGTATGCTATTATATTGAAATCTTGTTTTTATTAAATACCACAATGCCTCTGTGCCTAGCACAGTATTAAAAATAGAAGAATGATGAAGATACTCGTTGAATTCAGGTGAGTGTGTGATTTGTACTCCTTCATGGGTTATGAAAATTTTGAGGACAGCGCGTTATTCCTGTGTACCAAGACTTCCTATAAAAGGTTACACTTTATAGTGCTTATTATTTTTATTTGTCTGTTTTTGAAACAATAATCTTTAACTATTATAACTGTGATTTTTCGAAAGGATTTTTAAAATATATTTTATTGATTATGCTATTACAGTTGTCCCATTTTCCCCCCTTCACTCCCCTCCACCCTGTGCACCCTCTCCCACCCACATTCCCCCCCTTTAGTTCATGTCCATGTGTCATACATGCAAGTTCTTTGGCTTCTACATTTCCCATACTATTCTTACCCTCCCCCTGTCTATTTTCTACCTACCATCTTTTTTTATTTGTCAACTGGTGGTTATTAACTCCAATTCAACGCCAACAGGAACTTCCAATTTGGAATGTGATAAGGAAAGACACTTTATTCAGTGCAAACAGCTCGATTCTGATACAACAGGGCTGTGGAACAGCTCAGTGGTGTTATAGTTGAATAATAAAACAGCATGGCTGTGAGGTGGTCCTAGGGGGAGGTGGCCCTTGGGGGAGGTGGCCCTCAGGTGAGGCCTGCATCTCACTAGACAGCTCTGCTCTACTCTGGTTCAGCACACTTCCATCTCCCTGCTTTGATCTGTTCCACATACTCTGCTCCCACCGGGTCCGCTCTGGTCCTGAGACATCTTCAGTGTTGCAGCTCCAGCTGGGGAAATGCAGCCATCACTTTTCAGTGAAAAGGGAAAGTGTGCTCCCTGAGCCAGACAAGGACTCCGAATCCTCACAGTCTGATTGGTCCAAAATACACTGTCCTGATTGGTTGGACTGGAGCTGCTCTGATTGGTCAGTGAAGATTCTAATGGTGATAGAGCTGCACAGCTCTGATTGGGGCAGGGAAAGTCTCAGTCTTATTGGATGAAGTACAATTCTCCTTTATAAGGTTTGGCTCAGGCAGCAGGAACACAGTATAGGTAGGAGGTTCAGTGAAGACTTTTCCCTAAAGTGTGGGGCATCAGAGGCCTTTAGAAATGTCTGCTAGGCTCTGTTTTTAAATCTGAACCTGGTTAACCACCAGCAACCCTTCTTGGTGTCTTTTTTTCTTGGGGTTAACATGTAGAATCAATGGATAGAATGTTGGATAATACTTGGTAAAATGATGTAGTGGGAAGAGCTTTGGCTTGTACATATCTGAACTAATTGTAAATTGTGGCTTTAGCCCCTGGCTGGTGTGGCTTAGTAGATTGAGTGCTACCCTGAGAACAGAAAGGTTGCTGGTTCGATTCCCAGTCAGGGCACATGCCCAAGTTGTGGGCCTGGTCCCCGGTGTGAGAGGCAACCAACTGATGTATCTCTTGCACATCAATGTTTCTCTCTTTCTTTCTCCCTCCCTTCCCAATTTCTCCAAAATAAATACATTTAAAAAATTTATAAATTATGGTTTTATAGTAAACAAGTTTGATGCCCTAAAATAATGTCTCTTTTCAACCAGTATTCTTTGTTCCTCTGTCTTAGAATTGCATACAAAAGGGCATCTGCATATTGCCTATCACACAGTAAGCATTCATTAAGTATCATTTTCCTAGTAATAAATAGGAAAATGAATTATTTTTAATAATCAAACACTAGCCAATTTATAAGGCTCAAGACAAACCTCCATGTTATGTATGTCGATATTTTTAATCTAAAGATATATTATCTGTTTTGGGTTTTCTTCTCAAACTTTGTCTCTGGCAACACTCTTTAGCATAATTACTTCATTTCCTGGCAAATCATTAGAGAAATCTATCTATATCTATGTCTATGTCTATATCTATGTCTACATCTATATCTATGTTTATATCTATATCTATATCAGATATAGATATCTGTGTCTGTATCTATATCTATATCTATACCTATATCTGTATCTGTATCTATGTCTGTATCTATATCTATATCTGTGTCTGTATCTATATCTGTATCTGTATCTCTATCTGTATCTATATCTATGTCTATACATCTGTATCTATGTCTACATCTGTATCTGTATCTATATCTGTGTCTGTATCTATATCTATGTCTATATCTGTATCTATATCTATATCTATATCTAAATCTAAGAGTTATCAACACCTTTGGCATCACATCAGATGAAGTCCATTCTGAGCCCAGCAATTGCCCCTGGAGTAATGGTTTGATCTACAAACTGAAAAATCCACTCGATTTTTAAAAATATGTCTGCATGATGTGATCAATTATCCAGAATGACCTGAAAATGTCAGCTGTGTGGTCCCAGCTCCAGTCAAATGAAGTGAGTAATTTTCAGTCACTTGTCCCGTGGTTGAGCCAAGAAGATAGTAAATATTTATGGGCTTATTTTAGGGCCCTGGCTAGCGGAGGGCCTGGACTGCTTCTTAGAGCAAATAAACAAGATCCCCTGTGGTATTTAAGCTTGCCCAGTATTTCTCAGCCAGCTTCTCTCTTTCCTCTTCACAGTAATTATATACCACTCGTCTCCAGCCACATTCTAATTGTCCTGCTGCTGCATTATGACAAGTATTTGAGAGGAGATAGAGTTGTTTTTCTCATTTTTGACCACATATTTAGATTATCTGAGCCATGGTGTTTATCCAACTTTTTTAATCCTCAGTTTGCTTATTCCATCTCAATAGGCGACAACGATGTTTGCTTTTGCTCATTGAGCTTTTTGAACATCACACAAAGTATTACAACAGCAAAGTATTTAAACAGTAGACTATATAAACTTATCAAGTAACTTCATCTGAAATCAAATGTCTAACTTTTCCCTTGGCAACTTTCTAACTAAGAGACTGGAAATTGAGAAACAACTGATTTGATTAGATTCTAAGAACTCGCAGAGCCTAATCTCCTGTTTAAATAGTTAATTGATTATGTTAATAAAATCATTTTTGTCGCAAGGACTTTCTAACCATGTGATTTCTAACCATGTGATTTGTTTATTTATTTAAAAAGAGTTTGTATGTGAGTCTTCATGACTGGTCCTAAAATTTCATAGCTGGGAGAAATACTAGAATTCATGCATCTATTCCAAATTCCTCATTTTACAAATAAGGCTGCTGATGTCCCAGGAAGTTAGTAAGAGACAGAACTCCGGACCCAGACATTATTAGTGATAATATGGTATGTTTTTCCTAAGATGGGCCTCCTGGCCTTCCTGATGACAGTTTAATTATTGTTTTATCGGCATTACATTCATCATTTCAAAATTTAAAAACAGCTTGCTATCAAAATATTTTTTTAAAGCCCCTAAAAATGCCCTGGCTGGCGTAGCTCAGTGGATTGAGTGCGGGCTGCGAACCAAAGTGTCGCAGGTTCGATTCCCAGTCAGGGCACATGCCTGGGTTGCAGGCCATGATCCCCAGCAACCGCACATTGATGTTTCTCTCTCTGTCTCTCTTTCTCCCTCCCTTCCCTCTCTAAAAAAAAATAAATAAAATCTTTTAAAATTAAAAAAAAAAAAGCCCCTAAAAATGGGCCTGCCTGGTGTGGCTCAGTGAATTGAGCATCAGCCTGCGAACCAAAGGGCCGCCGGCTTGATTCCCAGTCAGGGCATACGCCTAGGTTGTGGGACAGGTCCCCAGTAGGGGGCGCTCCAGAGACAACCACACACTGATGTTTCTCTTCCCCCTTCCCCTCTTAAAAATAAATAAATAAAATCTTTTTTTAAGCCCCTAGAAATGGTTTGTAATTTACTTGTGTTCATGAATCCCTTTGAGAATCGGCTGAAAAGTCTGGACCTTCTGGATAGAAAAGCTCACATACACATAGAAATTCGCATCCCATTTTATGAAATTCATAGACTCCCAAACCTTAATTCTGCATTTATTTACTTATTAACAGATGTTTATCAGGACGATGGTGGCCTAATTATAGTCCTATATTTGAATCCATTTAGATACTAAATGCTATTTGAAATAGTGTGATGTTTATTCATTAAATGATAGTTATGACTACTAATAAGAGCAAATGAAGCCACTCAGCAAAAAAAAAATTGTTTTCTCTCCCTATGAACAAAGTCATAAATCATACAACTATTTCCTATCAGTTTCAACTCATTCAAGTACACAGGTATTGTTCGACACGGTGGGATGCTTTATATAATGGGTAACACATAATGAAGATTCTAGAGCTTCCCTAGAACTAAGGGAATCTTCTCTAGAAGATTCTAGAGCTTCCCTAGATATCTAAGAGCTATCAACAGCAAACACGACTGATCCACATTCAGGAACGGACAGGAGAGGAACTGTGCATCATAGCGGTCTGTGTTATCTGATATTCAAGGGCCAGCGTGTGAGGACGCTTGTTTTGAGTGGGAGGCTGGCCTGAATCTCTTACAGTGAGACTGGTCATATCATCTCCAGGGCTGTACCGCTCCGAGACGCATGCCTCAGAGCTGAGCCAGGGCCATGTCGGGGAAGCTCTGGGAAAGACATTCACACTTAAAGACTCAAAAAGACGCCCGAAGTTACAAGGGCATCCGGTTAGCAGCTGCTAATCCAGCCTCTCCTAATGAACCTGTCACCGAGATACCAAAGAAAACAAGAAAACCAGCCTGTGGAAAACACATAAATCTGCATGAAATTTCTGCTGCCTGAAAAATCTACTGATTTCAATTCATTTAAAAAATGCCTCATTAAAAATATGCAGGTGTCAGTGGTATTCCTGCACACCGAGCAAGACTGCTTGCCTGGACTTAGGTGGGGAAATGATTCATCTTGCCCCAACTGTTTTGCCCCTACTTTTTCTGTAAAAACTAGACAACTTGCTTGTATTTTGCTCTTTAAGGCAAGTTTGTCCTCACAGTGCCTTTCCTCTCTGTTCTTTTCCTGCACCCAGTCGGAGGCTAGCTCCGAACGGAAAAGGCAGGAGGAGGAATTGGGGGGGAGGGGGGAGGCAGTGGTATACTGTTGCCCTAGAGGGGGAGTACTCACAGCGAAGCACACAACACAGACAGAGGAAAGGGCAGACCGACAGGTGTGCTTGCTGAGAACTGAGTGGACCCTGTCAAGAGCTGGGTTGACTCCCAAGTGAGAGAGAAAACCCAGCCTCATGCCAGCTGAGTGCGACTAGATGGAGGAAAGCCTTGCAGACTTTCGCAACCGGTTTGAGGGGCTTTGCACATCAACCTGCTTTTGCTCAGCAGCTAGAAAGAGTGGATTCAACCCGAGTCGACACGAGCGGAACAAGCCAAGAGTAATCCAGGCAGGCTGTTGAGTGAGCAGTGGTGAGATTCGCTGTCATTCTGGGATGAAGGAGGAAGGGGGAACGTGATAAAATACTGCAGGGCAGGGGAACAGAACTCTCGGCCTCTCGAAGAATGCCAATAAAAGAGCAAACGGCTGAATATGATTTAACCCAGATACAGGAAACGTTTTTGGCAAACCGCTGAAAAGTTTGGCAAGAGGTTAGAAGACAGAGCCTTATATAATAGAAGGCGAAAGCCGTAGGGACAGAGGGATTTGAAATTAAAGGTGCTGGGCAGGATTAAAAAGTAGCCTTAGGTGAGGAGAAAGGAGGCAGGAGACTCCAGATCCCATTCTGACTTATAATTCACATTGGGCATGGAAAAACTGAAATGAGACGCCAGAGAAAAATGATGTGGAAGATAAATTCTTCCCTCTCCAGAAGGCAGAGGAAAACAAACTGTGCGAAAATAATGAGAATGAAGATACTATGAGGCAGCGAAGAGGGAGATAATCTGAGATTTTGTGTATCTCTGAAAAAAACAGCCCCCAAATTGCAAGCAGCACCCAAAAATGCATCTAAGGAAAGCATTTGACCTGATTAAAATCTGCATATGTATGTAGACTGTAAAGCTGACAACATTTCTAAGAAAAAATAAATAAATGGTAAGAGAAACACACTAGACAAAATGAGGCAAATTGTTTGCAAATGATCATGTTAAAGAAAAGTACTTCAAAGTATTGGAATAGAGAGAATAAATGTTTACCTTGAAATGTACATGTATCAGACTAACCTCAAACTTCTCTTTGCAGTGGAGAGACGTACAAATGGCGCATTAAAAACCGCTGTGATTTAGAATTTTATTTCAAGCCAAATTGACTTTTAGATGGGAAGGAACCAGAAATACATTTTCAAATATAGTACAGGTACGCTTGAAAAATACTTGAAAACAGTGAAGAAATTAAAACATAGAAACATCATGGCTTAAAAGATTTTGAAGTACGTATTAAAAATGATTTAAGTCCAAATAACTATTACATATGTAGTTATGAACCAAAATTATAAGTATTTCTGGAAGAAAATGCCTTGTTAAAATAATCATTTACAAAATAATCTACCCTTGGTGCCTTCAGGATTATTATGAACAGAATCTGTGGACAAGACAAAAAAAACCACAAAAATAAATGGTCTTTGTTACAAAAAAACACATACACATATAAATTAAACAGCAAAAAAGCATTAAAAAAGGAAATGTTAAATTACATTTTGTTAAATGTTAAATGTTTTCATGATATGATATGATATTAAGTGTAAAAATCAGGGCACAAATCTATATACACACTATAAGCTCTATTTCTTTTTAAAATTATATACACACAGCCCTGGCTGGCGTAGCTCAGTGGATTGAGCGCGGGCTGCAAACCAAAGCATCGCAGGTTTGATTCCCAGTCAGGGCACATGCCTGGGTTGCAGGCCACGGCCCCCAGCAACTGCACATTCATGTTTCTCTCTCTCTCTCTCTCTTTCTCCCTCCCTTCCCTCTCTAAAAATAAATAAATAAAAAATCTTTAAAAAATTAGCCTATTAAAAATTTTTAAAAGATTATATATACACCTATATACTCAAATATATACTCAGATATTACATGGTAAAATTGCAGGGTTTTTTTAGTTTTATTGTAGTTTCCTATATGTTTTTCTACAATAAACATGTATTATATTTATATCCCTCCCAAAATAAACCAGAATAGGTTTTTAAGAACATTGGCAATGGGGAATATTAAGAGTTGATTAAAGCAAAAAAAAAAGAGCTCTCCAACCCTGTTTCCACTCTCTGGTGTAAAGAGAGGGCAAGAAGACCATCCTGTGCTTGACGTTAGCCCTCGGCTGCAGTGAGTTCGGACCCCAGAGTGACTACATCGGGGCTTACTTCTTCCGAGTCCCCAGTAATAAAAGGTTAGAAATTCACTTTCAAAGCACTACTCATTATTCGTAACAAATATCTTTCAAACAAATTGGCAGTTTATTAAATGTGTTTAGTTGGTTCACACAATACTATGTGGGCCTGTGTTTCACTGTCTGAATATTTTTTTATGAAGTCCACTGTTGTAGGATTCCTGTGGCACGCTGTTTCGTGTTTTAAATTCCGTGCTTTGGCAAAAGCATCAGATACCATGGAGGAACATTGAGTCTATTGTCAGTAATAATCTTCCTCAGGGGTTCGTGATCGGCACACTTAGAGTTTGAGTGGAGATGGTTGTGATATTTGTGGTACCATTCAGTCTTTCCTATCCAAAGAACCTAGTAGTGATAATGTGACTTTTTCTTTCCTTACATAAACAGATCCAAGCTAATGGTGTACTGGGTTTCACTGGCTTATAGGCAGTTCAGCATTTGCACTTACTAGAAACAATAGAATATTTCCAGATAAGTCAGGGAATTCTCAGATGCAATGTGAGCTATGAGAATATATCCAAAATTTTTGTTTGCATTTTTCCAGACCCGTGGGCTTATGTTAACGTAACTAATCTCTGTGCATGCGAAATACCAGTTTTCATACCAGTTTAGAACAATGAGTCTTCTGATCAGATTTAAAAGTCGGCAGCACTGGAGTCTGTCCTGCTGACTTGTCCAACTCACTTGTTTTCCAACGGTTGTTTAGAACTAAAACAAAAAAACCCTTATACATTGAATCTCTTTCCTATTATTGAGGAAAAAAAACTAATTAAAAATTGAGAACAAATCTGTGTTAGCTTATATATATGTGAGATGTAAAAGCAACTAGTAAACTTGCAAACCAGAGATTAGAATGATGGTTACCAGGGCCAGGGGTGGGGGCAGGGGGAGATGTGGTTTAAGGGCACACACTTAAAACTAGCAGACGAGGTCTAGAGATCTAACGCACAGCATAGTGCTCACAGTCCACGTGCTGTATTATAAACTTCAAAGTCACTAAGAGACTAGACCTTCATTGCTCTCAACACACACAAGACAGATGAAGACGTGACATGGAAATGGTGGTAGCCGATGCTACTATAGTAGTCATATCGCAATATATACATGCACCAAACCAACACGCTGTACACCGGAAACTTACACACCATCATATGTCAATCATATCTCAATTTTTTAAAAAAGCCTGTTAGTTTGTATCTTCAAATTCTATTTGCAAAAAATAGATAATGCTTTTCAATGTAGATATATATAGAGAGGGAGACAGTGGGGGGATTATCAAATTGAATAGGGAGTTATCAAACTTCCATGGGCCCTTGGTCCCACTGTCCCACTTTCAAATGTGATAGCATGTTCACAGGAAGCTGATTCTGCTGTAGGTTAAGGGAATTATAAATTACTTAAATGAGAGTCAGTAATGCTACATACATTATCAATATCTGAACAACCACAATGATTTAATTTCAAGGGTGCTGGTTGGCTAGGGCTCCGCTGTTTGTGACTGAGCTGCTTCTTGAGTATGTAGCTGGGAATCTTTCCTTCTTCCACTCTCTCTTTCTCTCTTTCTTATTTTTCAATTTCAGTTTACTTTCAATATTATTCTATATCAGTTTCAGATGCACAGCAAAGCGGTTAGAAACTCACATACTTTACGGAGTCGTCCCCCTGATGCCTCAGGCACCCACCTGGCCCCCCGAAGAGTCATCACGATGTCATTGGCCCCATTCCCCTGCTGAGGTCTCCGTCTCTGTGACCCTTCTGTAGCTACCCATCTGCACTGCTTCATCCCTTCACCTTCCTCACCAGCCCCCCAAAGCCCCTCCCCTCTGTCAACTGTCAGTCTGTTCTCTGTGCCTATGTATTTTGTTTGCTTATTTTGTTCTTTAGATTCCACATATGAGTGAGATCATACGGTGTTGGTCTTTCTCTGATTGATTTATTTCACTGAGCATAACATCCGCTGGGTCCGGGGCACAGCAGGGCAGCTCTGCTTTTAACTGCAGGCCTGTGCGAGCTCAGGGGGCCAGCGAGGCGAGTTCTTCCTACTGCACAGAGAGGACCGAGAGGCCTTGCTGCATCGAGCAAATACATCTCCAGCCACTGCTTGCATCATGCCTGCCAATAGCCCAATAGCCCAATAGCCCAAGAGAATCACGAGGCCGAGGCCAAGCCCAAGGCCAGCCGGAGGAAGGGAAGCATATTTTTCCCAAAGCGGATAGCAGGGGAAGTAGAATGTTTCGAACAATATTAAAATCTATTGCACTTTGATAGAAAGAAACCTGTTTCTGGCCACAGCATAGTAGCTTCCATGAGACGAAGTCTCTCACTGGGAGTTACTATAAAACTAGATAAAATATAAAAACGGCTGATTGAAAATATTTATAAGCAGCTAAGGCAGCCAGGACTTGAAAGGCGTTAAGTCCCAGAGACCGGAGCAGCACACTGAGCAGAGCACCACGCTTACCACCGCCTGCTCTCCTGGGAGCGCATGCGCATGGGCAGCCCAGTGGAGAGCGGGGCGTGGGCTTACCTGGCTGCGGAGCCTGGGCGGGACGGACAGAGATCCCAGATCACTGCTTCCAAGGCCTCCGGTTCTTATGGAATCACATCTCAGCGAGAAGTAAATGGAGTGTCAGATACTTGAACTTGAAATTCTGTATGAATTTTTTCCTCGAGTTTTTTGTTGATGCTTACATGTGTATAGATGTGGAAAGAACTCCTGCAATGTTCAGGAGTTAAGCAAAGACCTTCTCAAATGTTGAGAAGATGGAAGTAAGGAGTGGGAGTTTAGGGTGTGCCGGGCGAAGGAGCTTCAGTAAATACTTAAAGTCTTGAGTCCTCTGGTGAAAAACAAACAAACAAACAAACAAACAAACAAAAACCCCTAGAAAATCCATAAATATTTGGAAATTAGGCAATACATTATAAATGACTCATGGCAGGAATTAGGAGATCAATGAGTAAGAAAATATTTGAAATGAATGGTAGGGAAAAATAATATATAACTTGTGCGATGTTGTTAAGCAGGGTCTAGATGAAAATATAAATGCTTATGTTAACAGAAAAAATGTTAAAGGGCATTAATCATTAATTCATCAAATAGGCAAGGACAAGGATAGCAAATCAAACCGAGAGAAAGGATAATTAAATAATAAAACTAATGGAAAACAGCGAAATAGCAAACCTAATTTAGAGAAAATCAATAAAGCCAAAAGTTGGTTCTTTGAACAACCCAATAAGATAAATAAACTACTAGAAAGATTGACACCATCAAATACCCCCACAAAAATACCAGCATAGCCATAGATCCCACAGACATTAAGGAGGATAATACAAAGATATATAATGAGCAACTTATGACAAAATTTGGAGAGTTGTGGTTAAATGGACAAAATCCCTCACACAAAAAGAACAATTTATTAAAACCAAAGCAGAAAAAAACCCGAAATTCTAAACTGTGTGTTACCTAATAAAAACTGAATCTGTAATTATAAACCTTTCTACACACACACACAAAAAACACAAACATAAACCACAAAAACAAATCTAGGCCCAGATGTCCTCCCGGTAAATTCTGCTGATATTTAAGGAAGAAATGATGCCGGTGCTTCAGAAACTCTTCCAGAGCATAGAAAACGTGGTCACACTTCCAAACTCATTTTCGGAGACCACTATAACCTCACTTACCAAGATAAGAAACAGGAAAGGAAAGTGAAAGCCAGTCTCTCCCATGTACAGACATGAAAATATTGTCACCAAAGTAGTGAGTTGATTCCAGTAACGTATCAACTGGATAATAGAGCATGACCGAGTTCACATGATTCCAGGACTAAAAGGCTGTTAAATATTTAGAAAATAATGTAATTCACCTCATTCATAGAATAAAAGGAAAAAGTCATCTCAAAGATTCAATAAAACACTTGGTAAATTTAACATTTCTTAGCAATTAGGACTACAATTAAATATAAATGAGTCTTCTACATGTAACTGACAGAAATTCTAAAAGGCCAAAGTAAATGGAGACATGAATCATGCCCATGTCAGAAAACCATAAATTGATCCCAAATTTGTTTATAGACTGAATATAATAATCTCTGCAAGATCCCTGTACTCTTTTTTTTTTTTTGGCATATATGGAAAGTGACAAACTGACTTTAAAGTTCATTCTCAAATGGAAAAGGCAAGGATAGTTAAGTCAGTTTTGAAGGAAAAAACACAATTGAAGGACGGGATGCATGCCAACAGATATCAAGAATTATTTTAAAGCTATAGTAATTAAAGTAGTGTGGTATTGGTAGAAACATAAAGAGACCGCTATAATAGTACAGAGAGTCCAGAAACAGATCTACTCATACACAATTAGCTAATTTGCAAAAAGTGCCATTGCAACGCTGTAGAGAAAAACTAGCCTTTCAAATAGGTGCTGCTGAATAAATCAGATGTATATTTTATTCCTAGCTCACATAATATAAAAGCCAAATCCAAGTGGATCAAAGATATAAACTTGGGTAAAAGACAAATACTTCTTAATACCAATAACTATAAAAATGATAACTAGAGTTTATTAAAATTAAAATCTTCTGTTCATCAACAGATATCAGTAAGAAAATGCTCAGGCAAGCCACAGAGTGGGGGACGATACGTGTAATACCTGTAAAGGACTCATACTCAGCCTATGTAATAAACTTCCACAAAGAAATAAGAGAAAAACAGTGGATGAATGGATGAGTGAATCTAATGGATGAATGGAGAAAAGATTTAAACAGCCACTTTACGAAAGAAGATACACACATGGACAATTTTGAAAATATTCTCTACATTATTATAGATAAGGGGGAAGCAAATGGAACCAAGAAGTTAATGAAACCCAGAGGCAATTCCACTACACACCTGTAAGAATGCTAAAATGAAACTACTGACACTGAGCATCGGCAAGGATATGGAGCAACTGAAAATACCACACCTGCTGAAGAGAATAGAGAGGTTCTAAACTGGTGTGATCACTTTGTATCTCCTAAGGCTGGATCTGTGGATATGCTATGACCCAATAATTCCCCACTAGGTACAAAAATGTTCATTGTGTCCTTACTTTGAATTGTTCAGAACTAGAACAAAAACAAGAACCCATAAATTGTGTTATACTCATACGATGGAATACTATACAGCAATGAAAATACATGTGTGTGTGCCATTCACAGACAAGATTGCCAAATTTACAGACAAATAATTAGCGAAAGAAGAATTCATTTACACAGAGTTTTAAAAAAGATAAAATTGATCTATGAAGGTAGAAATGAAATGTTTACTCTTTTTCGGTAAGACAATAATGTTGAAGTGACGTGGAGGAGGCACCAGGGTTGTTGTCAATATTCTGTGTTGATCTGGGCAGTCATTTCACAAGTGTATTCACTTTTTAAAATTCACTGAGATGAATTAATATTTGTGTGCTTTGTGTGTGTTACATTTCTACAACAACTTTCATCAAAATATGAGTGTGATATAATTTTATATATAGGAAAAACTATTCTTATAAGGAGTAGCCAATGACATTTTCTCTCTTACGCTACCGGTGTGATTTTTATTGCCTAGTATGACAGCATTTTTAATTAAGAGCCAGTGCCTTAATTAAAAACACAATTTTTCCTTCAATCGTTGTGTAATATGATTAATACCATGCCTTTATAGTAACAGATATTCTCTAGAAATATTTCTTAATTATAGTCTGAACATAAAAATTTGATCCTACCTTCCTAGAGATAACTGCAATCAGTGATGACTCTGAATATAATTTGCTCGTCCGTGTAAATGGTCCCGTATACAGATCGACCACGTGCTGGCAAAGCCTGCTGTGTGGAAATGAGCTTTGAGTCAGCGCCGGTAACAATCAAGCACGGGACGGACCAGGAAAACAAGTCGTTCACGCTTACAGCTTCACTGGAAGACAAAAGAATGACAGGAATTGCTTTTTCTTATCATCAAAAACATCAGTCCCCTTTGCAATCAAAGGCATCATTGGTTAGTACCTGCAGCGTTCATTCTCTTTTTTAAAGAAGCAGTCACAGTTTAACTGTCGTTTTGACAAGCCACCAAAGGACACTAAGTTTTGTAGGTGCTGATCACTTGTGCACTTTTGAAACAAGGCAGGGACAAGGAAGCCCCTCTCCCACAAGGGACATCCAGGGCTAAGATGACGTCCTTCTTGGACTTTGCAATGAGACAAAAAGGAAAAGCCCCCAGGGTCATGGTACAGGCCCTTGGACTTCAGACCAAGCGCCTTGCACCTGGACCCTTCATACCCCTCACGACAGACTGAATTTTGACAACCTCAAGCCTGTTACAACTTCTAGCTGGCACCAGGAGAAAAGACTGAGAAAGGCCCCAGCTGGCTGTCAGAACAGGTATTGGAAGTGGTCTGAAGGCCATGCTTCCTCCAGTTTCCAGCCAAATAAACGAGGTTTTTGGCTTTTGAATTTTGCAAGTCATTTCAGGTAACGGCTCTCCAGACCTAGGATGCTCCCCTGTACCTGGCCCTCATCCTTGGTTTTAACTCGACCAAGTACCAAGGAAACAGACACAATTCATCTGGCTGTAGTTTTCACATGAAATCTGTGCCCACAATTCTCATGTAAATCGCTGCTGCATGAGCTGTGCTGAATCTATTCGTCAATGCGCAAATGATAAGCGCTCAGGCCTCGTGTCCATTCTTGTGTCAAACAGCCCCACTTGGCCAGGGTGAGAAAAAGAGATGGTGCTGTTTCTATTCGACTGGTATTTAGCTATTTGGGGTCAAAAGCTTGGAGCATCGACACCCTGGTGTTAAATTGGTTAAGCAGATCATTTTAGCAGATTTCCCTCTGCTTCTGAGGAACCCAATATGTAAAGAAGAACTCTATTAATAACAGAGACGAGGCTCCAACTATTTTACATTTTCAAGGCTTTGGAGGTTGCTATTGAATGCACGGGCTGCAAAGTCAACCCCCCTTTGGTTCTGAGCTTTTGACTCATCTATATTTTTTTACCCTCACCTGAGGACATACTTATTGATTATTGATTTTAGAGAGGGGGAAGGGAGGGAGAGAAACTTTGATGGGAAAAACCTGAATCGGTTGCCTGTCATACAGGCCCCAACCAGGGATCGAACCTGCAACCCAGGTATGTGCCCTGACCAGGAATCAAACCTGCAACCTTTCAGTTGATGGGACCGTGCTCCAACCCACTGAGCTACACCAGCCGGAGCTCTGGCTTTATGTTCTGGCTTTAAATAGGGGGCATGGCACAGCAGGAAAACAGAAGAGTGATGCTGAGCAGTAAGGCAGTTACAAACCAAGAGGTTCTTGAGGCTGTTGCTGCTGTGGGTGAAATTTGCAACGAGGAAACCCTGGATCAGTGCCCCAGGCGCCACACGTGTTTCCTATTTGCTGAATAAACTTGCGATGCCTTTGCCTCTTGTTCACTGACTTCCTGCCTGTGATGCGCATCTCTTCCTTCTTCTCTGAACCACAGTGGTAAATGCTCCTGCTCTTTCCCCTGAGATTAGAATCTTAAAGTGACTGGAACTTGGTTTCCAAAGGGCTTTCTCCCTGCCTCCTGCCTCTGGAATGTGACCAGACACCTAGACCGCTCCCACTGGAAACTATGATTGAGAAAATAATGTCTTCATGCCTGGGAGATGCTGTTTTGTGAATGACAGGTTACTGCCTTAGGGACGAGACAAGAAGAGTGACGCCGCCATGCGATGCCTCTCAGAGATCCTGATGACTCAAACCAAAGCTACCAATAAGCAGAGATAGAAGGAAAGTGTCCACATGCTTAAGTGCCAGTTTGCATTGACGAGCATTGGAAATTCCCCACTTCTTGGCATGCGTGTCTTCTCTTACGTTATTTACCTAGTTTTCCTTTAAGGGAACACAAATGGTCCATCATTATTATTTCTGTAGGACACAGCTGATCGCTGTCTCTCACCAATAACCTTGCCTTGCCCTACCTTCTCAAGGATTTGCAAAACTCATTTTGAAAAAAAAAGACTCTGGTGCGTGCAGGAGTTATTAACCTGTATATGCAAGAGAATTGTATTGTCGGTGAAACTGCATGGACTGACATCAAAGTCAGGCATAGATGCGTACGTTTATATTCCTCTGAAGAGGATGCTCAGCTTTCTTCAGATTCTCCCACACGGTGAAGAACCTCTGCAGTTGGACTCGCTTCTGTCTCCAAGCACACCCAGTCTCTGGGTTTTATATAAAGTATTGAAGTTGTAGGCCCCTGCTTCTTGCCCAAGCCACCCGCATTTCTTTTTATTTTCTAAACGATTCAGAGTAAAGGGATCATACGGTTTCACATTGTGTGCTTTCTATTTCATTCTTGTCCATGTCTGGGTGACTTTCACAAAAGCAGAAATCCGTGCTGGCCTCTCATCTTGCTGTCTCAGGGCCAGCAGAATGGTGACTGCCCGCCCTGGTTGTCACAGGATTTATTTTTGTTATTGTTGTTATTAACTCTTATCTGTTTCTGGGAAGCTTTTAAACTCGTCCTATGTTCTCCTTTTCTCTCAAATACTATCAGCTTCCCTGACTCACAGGAATTCATATAAATTGTATGTTCTCTGGGGATTTTATGCTGATAGATTCTAGAAAGTTCTTATCTGTCTTCATCTCTCCGTTCACAGATACAGTGATTGTTTCAGGCTTATCTTAAGGGGTTTTCTGCTTCCATAATTCACTTCAGTGCAACTTCCAAATCTATAGAGGACGTGACGTCCAGCTCCGGGAGGTCAGAGAGTAAAACTGCTGCATTGCATTTAGTAAGGAAAGCTGCAGGCCCCTTCATCTCTCCTGACTCTGCTCAGATCACTGACCACAACGCCCACGGCCTGGCAATATTTCCCAAGTTCGTGCTTGATTTAGGCAAAGATACCAGCTCGGGGCCACCCATGGTTTCCACCAGATCCCCTGGGGCAACTGATTTGTTAATAGTGGGGCCAGAAGACAATGGACTGGGATACAATTCAAAGTTGGAAAATTAGATTCTTCAGAGTGCTTTTAAAACATTTTCAAAGACTGTCAGGGAATATCTTTTGCTGACTTGGATTTTTTTTTCCTTTTTGGTTACTAGGTTCACATTTTGAAGTGGCAAAATGGATATGAATATCATTTCATAATTAGTCCATGAGCGTCGATGAAAGTTGATTATTTAGCCAGCACCACCCACCTTCCTAGTCAGTTAATATTTCCTTGGAGGAAACCCAGACACTCAGCCAAATGGCTCATCCTGCTAACGAGGCAGGGCAGGCAAGTCGCTCCAAGGAACGTTCTTGCTCTCTCCCCACTTTTGCCAGCACTACAAGTGACTATGGACAACTTAACTTTGCTTCACTTGAAAATATCTTTGAGAGTGCTTTTCTTAAAACCTCTTTCTCTCTATTCGGGTTTCATTCTCTGAACCCAATATTTGGAAATGCATAGGCTCAGGTTTTGATAAAATGATTGCCCTTTTTCTGAACATGGAAAACCAAGGATGGTTCAGGCTAATTGCACACAAAAGTCTGAACTCGAAGTCAGGGACCCAGCTAGAAGCCATCCTACTCAGTAATGAATTCTTTTTTCAATAATCTTGAACTCAAGAAGTTAAAAGTGTTGGATCCATTAACCTATTTTCTTTACAAGCCTGATTGCATGAAAAAAATTTAGCCTAAAGTAACCCAGGTTTGAAATATCTGATCCCAAAACTGAATGATCAGGGTAAGTACACACTGGTGATTAAAAAGATAATAATAATAACCCAGGCTAGTGTTGGGTTAAATTACGAAAAGCATGAAACAACAGATTTACCTTCTAGAGTTTAGCACACGGAAGAAAGGATACAAGTTCTCTAACAAATCACCAAAGGTGAGAGCAACTACCCCATCTCACACACCGCACTCCTGTTGTTCACTTGAGATCCAAACGTAAACAGGTCCCCAAATGCCAAGGTCAATGACAAGGCTCATGACTCACTGGCTTCAACACAGATAAACGGGTCCATTAATGTCCAGGCAGTTCTGTTTGTCTTTCTACAGAATATACGTCTGTATTTTAAATTGCATCACGCAGTTTATCCAGGGGATAAGAGTTGTTTACCTTCACAAATTCCAGGCTTCTGAGCTGAACTAAACAGGGCAAGTTTAAAGGCAGGAGCTCAGAGCCGTTCTTAGCCTTGAGACAGCGGTCCCGTGGTCTGCCAGCGCCTAAGCAGTATCCAGGTTTCCCTCTTGGCTTCCGGGCTGAGCGCTGGGGGGCTCTCAGGTCTTTTCTACTACCTGCAGCTCCACTGAGCTCTTTGCAAAGCTGGTAGTTGCACAGTTGATGAAATACGTTCCCAAGCATTGCTCGGCTTGGGATTAGCCTTTATAGATGTGGGTCCAAGGAATTGCTCAACAGCTCGAGGACGCCAAGGAAGATCTGCCACGACGTCTCTTCCGTGCCTTGCTGGGTCAACTCAGGCTGGGGTCCCGTTCCTTCTCTTACTTCCAGTCGGCTGTGCCTCTGCAAAATGAAGTGTTTCTTTATCACTGAGAAGGGCGGGAAGGTGGAGGTGAACAAGGTCTCTAAAAAAAAAAAAAAAAAATCAATGCCTCCGTTCAGCCAGGCTCGGCAAGGAGCTGCAGACCAGTTTGCAAAGTGGAGCAGCTACTTGCTGCCATCTGCTGTACTCACTGTTGCTAGCAAGCCCGTACCGGGCTCACGGCAAGAGGGAAGGAATGGAAAAAAGAATGGAGCGCAGGCACGGGATAGGAAGCATCGTCACCACCCAGGAAATGCCCGCAACCCTGCAGCTGTGGGTTTACCTCCCAAACGCCTTTCCATTTGCACATGAAACACAGTGATTTTTCAGGCGTTAGAATACTTTTTTTTACACTAAAATGTGGTTATTTCTTCAATATTATAATGATGGAGGGAGAAAGAAAGGATATGTGCCAATAAATACAGGTTTGGTTCAATAAAATGTAAGGTGTCTTATATTTTTTAAAAAAGAATCAATGGACCATGATTAAAAGTCCTCCCATTTGAACTTCTCAATAAGCGTTGAATTAAAATATGGGGTAAAGAATTACTGCTGAGTGAGACACTGGGCGTAAATCTACAAGGTGCACATCTGAAGATGATCAACACTTTTGTTCCTGAGAAGGAATCGCTTCGTTCTCCCTCCCTTCCAACAGCGCCATGCTTCACTCTCTCTCTAAACCGGCATCCTTAAATGATTCCATTCATTTCCTGCTGGTGAATTGACTTCCAGATGCTCACTCTAATGTATCTCCCAGTCAACTCCCAAGCAAAATAGACACATTTTATCTGAATTCACTGATGGTCTGCTTAGTACTTCACACGTTAAATGCTCTCCTTGGCTTATTCCAAATTCGGTTTCCTAAACACAGTCTGCTGCTGGTCTTTGGATAACTCTGACCTCTCCCTATTTCCTGCGATGGTCTTTTCACTCCCCCTGCCCCCAGCTGTCTATTAATATTATAAATTCAAAGGGAAGACTCAGTTTCGCCTACTCTAACTGTAGGTAATAGGAATGTATCTGAGCTTGGACTTGAATAGGTTGGTTTTACAACTCTGAACTTTTTTTTTCTGTCCATTTATTGTTTCAATAATGATGCTTTTGCTAATTACATGTAAAAAATCTCAATATTGCCACCCTCAGCATTGGGTTTCTCACTTCCTAACACCGTTTCTTTGAGATAAAAAAGTCTTGTCTCATTAAGTTAATAGCATAAACCATACACATTCTATAATACAGATTGTAGAATTAATTAAAGAGAATTAGCAGGTACTGGTAATGTAACAGGGTGCAGCCAAGAGGGGGGACAAATAGGGATTTGGAATGGGGTCCAGAATTCAAGGTGTCCAGGAAATAGTAGAAAAATATATAGAATGTCCTCACCCCTCCCCTCCACAAGTCTGAGCTGGGGGATGGGACACATGGAACAGGGCCGTTGGGAGCTGTGTTGAATAGCAACAGCTTTGCAGCTAACCTCTGGCATGGTCATTTAACATATCTATAACCTTTAACTGGTCTCATAGATATGTTAAATAGCTGCGGTCATGCTTTGAGACAGGGGGATGGAAGTGACTTCCACCCAAGTTGTAACTGGGAGGCAACTCCCCCTGGTTACAGCACCTGCATGAGAGCTTGGAGATGATTGGCTCCATGCCATGGGGCCACACCTGCCCAGACTTACAATGGCAGCCCAGTAAAGCTGGAAGAATACGGGAATGCTGGCTGGTGTGACTGATTGTAGGAGGAGTCGGAAATGGAGCTACAGAGGAAGACTGGCGTGGGGTTTTAAACTCAGACACTGCAGCCATGCGAGGGGAGAACCACGGAGCTTTGGCAGACTGGGGACCCCACAGCTTTGGGGTGCTCCCTTTTGCCATGTGGCTTAAGAAGCAGGAAAGTGTTTGCCTGGAAGAAAAGAGGTGAAAGGACTCTTGCTGGTGGGCCATGAGAAGGTGCTACATGGCTTTGGATTATCTGGAGATCATGGCGGTGACACAGGTGATGCTGTTGGGAACCTGAATCATGGACTTCTACTTCTTCTCTTGAGATACAGTACCCCAGATTAGGGCAGAGGGAAAAGGAAGGACTGTGTGAGTCTGTGGGTATCCTAAAGGAATTTAATATCTTAATGAAGACATTAAGTCACCACTCTAAGTCTGTATAGCTTTAAATAAATATTTCTTTTCCTTTTCATAAATCTCTGGCATTGAGAGATATCTTTCCTCTGGCGGCAGGCATAGTGAACCTAGTGGGGTGTCCTTTCAATTATAGTATATCGTACACCCCCCTTGGCTCTGTTCTGTAACAGTAACACTTGGCTTTTGAGATATAATGATGTATAGGATTTTATTATCCAGTGTTCAGTATACACCTTACTGAAGTATCATCACTCTTTAAAGAAGTATACCATTTTTACATGTTCAACTGAGAATGAGGAAGATTTTTTCATTCTTATTCTTGCATAGGATGGCATAAAATATTTCTTTACCTGTATGTTGCTAACACAGATATGTCCTCTGATCATTTATTTGGTAGCTTGTCAACATCAGGCAAACTGAGGACCAGACGCCAGTAACTGGATGAGCAATTGGTCCTTTTGTGAACGGAACAGACAGCGGTATAGCAGGGAAATGAGCAAACTCTACTGTTATTGTAGAGCAGGCTGCTGTGACGTGTGATCTACAGACAAGAAGAGATTAAGCAAAGGAAAAGAAAAACTCACAGACACAGACAACAGCCTGGCGATTACCAGAGGGAAAGGGGGCGCTGGGAGAGGTAGAAGAGGGTCCTGGGGGAATAAATGGTGATGGAAGGAGACCTGACTTGAGGTGGTGAACACACAATACAACGTATAGATGCTGTATGATAGAATTGTGCACCTGAAACCTACATACCTTTTTTAACCAATGTGGCCCTAATACATTCAATTTTAAAAAACACACACACAAAAAAGAAAGCTTGGGTATGTGCAATGAACCACGTACCTAAATTACCCAGTAATGCATATGTTGAATACTTATTGGGTTTTTCACTTATAATCAGAGTGCCATTAATGTTCTTACCACAAAAAAAGTGATTATGTAATGCAGTGGAGGTGTTAGTTAGCTATGGTGATAATCATTTTGCAATATGTAAATGTATCTATATACCTTACACGTACACAATGTTTAGTCAATTACATCTCAATAAAGCTGGGGGGGTGTTAAATACTACAATAAGCACTGATGGGACTAGAATGATGAAATAAGCACAGCATTTACTTCCTTTGTGAACGTTGCCAGTGCTATCCCAAAGTGCAGTTTCATTCTTCTGTGCTTCAATTCTGTACTCCGTATAGACTTCTATTGTGCATCTGTACACTTGAACTTTTGTTTGTATGTGTCTCTCATATATTAGACTAACTTTATGGAAGAGTGAAATTGCTTTAATTGCAATCAACTTCCAGGTTCTGTTGCCTTGCTTATAGCAGGTGTTTCATAAATTCATTGACTAAATCAATGACCAGTTTCTTATCTCAAACTAAATGGTGGAAAAGTTTTAAGCACATGAATTGCGAAAGAGGAACACAAAGATATGTGTCAAATCCTCCTGTAGATGGCATGTGTCAAGATTAGAACTGGAAAACAATTACTATCATAGTTCTACCTTTTTTTCTTAGAGTTCTAGATTCTTTAAGAAAGGAGAATGTAGTCTAATATCTTTATTTTGCAAAGAGGAAAAGGAAGACCTATAAAGGTTAAGAGACTTATCTAAGGTAAACAGATGCTTTATCTGTTTAGAATTAGTACTTAAGTTTCCTTCTGCTTTGAAAATTCAACATATTTTTCATGTTACTAGGTATGTGTTTGCAATGGGGTATTTATTGGAGCTCTGCCTTGGTTCATCCTTGAAACATGCATTTCGGAGATGTGTGAATAGGTGTGATCATTTGTTTAAAATTGTAGCTTTTATTAAATCAAATTAAATTAAAAATAGTAATAATTAGTACTGTGTCATTCCTTGTCATTTATGAAGACCTAAAACTAATAATAGCAACTTACCTTTCTTGAGGGCTTGTATATTACTATGTACCATGCACCCTTCTAAATGTTACACATCTATTCATTTATTAATCCTGTTAACAACCCCTCAGGTACATGAAGGGGAGGGAACAGGAACAGAACAGTTATGTGCATTGGCCAATAACACAATTTAGTAAATGGCAAGAGCATTTGAACCCAATCAATTAACTTGCAGAATACACTCCCTCAAATCAGACAAGGTTCTCACCATTTAAATAGGCACGTAAACTTGTGAACATAGCAGAATCCGGAAGAAGGAATAAGTAGATAATACTCAGGAAGCTTTGCAATGTGGCCATAAACCAGTGTGGAGCTGCATACGCATCACCATCTGCACTCTTCTTAGGTGATAAGACTATTACGTGATAATCACCTATCACCTATTACTGTTACGTGATAAGACTTGACCCCCTTCTTTTGGAATCCCACATTACCCTCCTCGATCTCCTCTCCCATGCCACGGGTCTTCATGTTGAGTAACCACATGACGGGATCCTGAGGCAAATCAAACGTCACTCATCTGTGGGCTGTGCCCTTTACTAACTCTCTGTCGTAAAGAATCGTGTTCACTGGTGCGGAGTTCTGGCACTTGGAAACAAGGAAGAGGAAATTTGACTAGTTCCATTTCTTTCTGGGTGTCTCTCTTTATGAGTTCCTTTATCCTTTATCCTGCCCTTTTCAAATCTGCCAACATATCACATGTATTAAGAGGTCTTCTTGGCAGGAGATCAATATTTATAGAATTTTGATTTAGAGTTTAGTGAGTTTACCATCAAGACTGATGTAGTCAAACACATATCAGAATTGCTCTGTAATATAGTTGAGGTCCTGGTAACAGACTGACCATGAATTTGCTTTGAAATGCATCCCTGAATTTTCCCACCTGGCAATATCGTCAATTTCTTCTTTGTTTAAATTTGCCCATTGGAAATTATAATTTCCATGGAAACTTGTAATATATTATGGACAGACACTATTTTGTCTAACATTACTTCATCTGTTTATTATTTATCTATTTATTTATTTTTAGAGAGGGAAAGGGAGGGAGAAAGAGAGAGAAACACCAAGGTGCAGCTGCCTGTCTGGCGCCCCCCGCTGGGGACCTGGCCCACAACCCAGGCATGTGCCCAAACTGGGAATCGAACCCAGGTCTGCAGGCCAGCACTCAATCCACTGAGCCACACCAGCCAGGGCATACTTCATCTGTGTTTACACAGCAAAGCCATACCATGGGGAAAAAAGTATACTGTATTTATTTGCTTGTTCTTCTGCCGTTCTCTGTCCATCCCTGAGAGGAATAATGCCAGTCACAAGGCTGGAATAGAGATAACTGCGCTTGCAGAAATGGGGCTAAATGTGCCCCAGGGTAAGGAGCTGAATAGTTAAAAGGGATGTAAGCAATTGAGTCGGCCCATAGTAGACATGGTTTGCTGATTTTAAACTCAGTGTAGCACTTAACAAAACAATCAGAGGAATTTAATTGACACCTCGAATTCTGCATTTCATATTAAAATAGCATTATGACCCAGTGGAATGGCCATTTAAATCTTTCCTTACTCTGCCACTAAGAAGCAATATGACTGAATACATAGCTTAACCTGATTGCACATGATTCCTCTTCTGTAAACCAAAGGGACAGGTAGTAGTTGATTTCTGAAGACCTACTAGCTTTAAGATTCTGTATCAAGTGACAGGACGTATTTAATAAGAATCTTGAGGTGTAGATGTATTTTTCAAGACTACAGATCTGAGTCAAGCAAACCTGGTTTTAAGCCCGACTCAGCCACTACCTTACTCGGTGATCTTGGATAACTTGCTTCACATTTCTGAGTCACAGATTTCCCATCTGTAAAATAGTGAGCCCTTGCCCAACTCTGTTGCTGTGTATAATAATAAGGGAATATACATAAAGCCATTAACACAGGATCTAACATGTAATGAATTCCAAATCAGTGATGGTTTCTCCTTTCCCACAAATCCTAGGGCAACAAATTCCTCTTGAAAAATCTAGGGAATTATAGAGCCAAATGAACCAAGAGGCAATATAATTAAGTTTTATTTCTACAGACTAGAAAACACATTCTCTCAAGGTTTAGTCATCCATGAATTGGGTTAAACAATTAATTCCACGACATGTGAACCAGGCATAATCAGAAGAGGACTGAAAACTGCTGCTGATCATCAAGTACATCTTGTTAATTAGCTTGACTGGAATTCGCTTTTTGATATTATGAAAGATTAAAATAGAAATATTCAAATCACTGTGTGATTAATACTCATACCCACCACCAATACTTTACCTTCAATGTTTTCATCCACTTACTTTATCTAATTTCTTTCTTTCTTTTTTCTTTCTTGCTTTCTTTTTCTCCTCTCTCTCTTTCTTTTGAGAGATGAGAAGGGAAAAAGAGAGTGAGAGGGAAAGAAATATCAGTGTGAGTGAGAAGCATCCATCCATTGTCTCTCCTGTGTGGCCCAACCATGGATGGAACCCACAACCCAGGCATGTGCCCTGCCCAGGAATTGAACCCACAGCATTAGGCTTATGGAATGATGTTCCAACCAACTGAGCCACACCAGCTAGGCACTTTTATTTCATTTCTATACATGGATTTCTCTCTCTATCCACCTGATGGTATCTACTGCTAAATTAAAGTAAGTTACCTTCATTAAAATCCTGAGGATAAAAATAAGAACTAAAAAATGCTTCTCCTAGAACCAGAGCAAAACAAAAAGCAAAGTTTCAAAACTCTTAAAAATACTGTTTCATGTTTCATACAATTGGTTGATTAAATTTTTTTACCTCCAAAATGTTCATTTTAATTATTTTTAATAAGTGAGAATATTTAGAATTGTGGAACTGAAATCTACAGGGTGGGGCAAAGGTAGGTTTAAAGTTGTTCATATGGAAAATAATACAATGATTAATAAATAGTAACACAGGAATGAACTCTATGTGTTTCACATACTCACAACTGTAAACCTACTTTTGCCCAACCCTGTATTGTAAAAATAGAGTTTAGCCATCACAGCAGAAGACACATATGTGCCTTATTTTTCTAATTTGGGAGTGAAGCTAATTAATTACACATTCTGTATTCTATAAAAATTACCTCAAAAAAGTATTTTTGTATGCACTCAAAATACCACATTTCAAATGGCATATTTTGACAACTTGCCCCAAAGGATGCCTTTTATATGCAAACTACCAAATCCAGAACAAACCCCCTCCCCCCAGTCTGGCTCATACACTGCAGGCCACTATCCCCCTGTTCCAATCACCCCAGGACCAGGTACCAGACAACCCAGGGCAGTCCCTCCACCCCAGAGTTTAATCTAAACATTCCAACTTGCCTGTGTGCAGTCAGCTTACCCTGCCTGGCCTGTTCCTGCATATGGGAAAGCACAGTAAAAAAGTCATGCCATGTTTTCCTCCCACCTCCCTCTGCCTCCTGACCGACTCTGGGGCTTCCCATGTGCCCTCCCTCTCCACCCCTCCCTCCCCACCCCAACCTCCGCCATGACGTGCTCCTTCCTCTTAGGACCTACGAGTAACAAACTACCTTTTCAGTGGAAGTCATAGCCTGAACTGTTGGCCCCATCATCCTTGAATAATAATAAAATCTACATTTCAAAACAGCATGGGAGCAGAAATGGCCTCTTCTTGGGAAGGTCCCGGAGGAAGAAGCAGGGGTCTCGGGGGCAGTAAGGGTTTGGTTGGTGTAAGAAAGTGAAGAGGAGTCTGAGTTCATAGCAGAGTCTGGGGATATTGGGGAGTTTCCCGGGGGACAAAGGAAAGCTTTGGGAGACCAGAGAGGGTGGAAGATGGGATCGGATTAGTGACTGTTACCTACAGATGTGTATAGACTGATGGGGTGTCGATGTAACACTATATAGCCTGAGTCTGAGCCTTTTGATTGGACAGAGGAGAGAGGGGGCGAGGAGAGTGTGCTGGGGGGCACCGAGCCACTTGGATACAAAGGAATGACTCTTGCTCATGGGTTGCATCCTGAGCTTGAATCTTGGTTCTCCCACGGTCAAGGTGGTTGACTTTGGGAATGACATTTCAACTCAGTTTCCTCATTTATAAACTGTTTAATGATACTCATATTTTTACATGTCCAGGAAGGATCAGATATGATGTATATAAAAGGGACCAGCGCAGCTTAGGTGTTCCCACCAAATTAACTGTGATTTTGATGATGACGATGATGATGATGTAGACAAAGATGATGATAATGATAACGATGACAAATGATGATGTGATTTAAGACATAGTCTAAAAACCTTCAATATATACTCATTTTCGACCACATTTCTTTTTTTTAAAGATTTTATTTATTTATTTTCAGAGAGGGAAGGGAGGAAGATAGAGAGAGAGAAACATCAATGTGCAGTTGCTGGAGTCATGGCCTGCAACCCAGGCATGTGCCCCGAATGGGAATCAAACCTGCGATGCTTTGGTTCGCAGCCCGCGCTCAATCCACTGAGCTACGCCAGCCAGGGGCTCGACCACATTTCTTGCTGTTATGTCCAAGTTTGTGGAAGTACGCTGAGTTAAGAGTCAGAGACGTGGTGGCCTCGGGACACCTTTCAGGGGGAGAAGTGTAGTTCAGGTAAGCTGCAGGAGAGCAGGAACTCATAAATTCCACCTGAAAAGATGGTATGGCTGTTCTAAGGGATAGGGAGCCAAACGAATAGATCTAAGAAAGAACTGAGTCCAAAATAAGAGGGAACATTATCAAAAAGATAAAAACAGTGCATGTGCACCCAACACACAACTTCTGGCACATTATGCCTGCAGCCCTCACCTGCAGAGATGCCGAGAAGGCGGAACCAAAAGTTGCCCAGCACCGAGAGGAAGAGTTGCACTCCAAGGCCCCGGGGTCTTTCCTCTTCATTTCCTTTGGTGAATGAACATCGTGGAGACATGGACATAGGCCAGTGTGGGAAAGGACTCAGCCTCCCGCTTCTCTGATGCTCACCCACACATGTGTGCTTACTGTAATCAATTATAAGTCAAAAAATATTTTTAAGTAAGTATTGATATTATTGCTAGTATTTACATAGCATTTTTCACTTATAGAAAGCATTTCCTCATACGTTACCTGAATGACCACTGAGCATAACGCCAATGACAGTATAAGTAATAGTAACAGAGGGAGAAAGATACTTGGACTTCAAGGTAGAATAGCGTGGTATGAATTTTGGCTTCGTGACTTAAGACATTGTCACTTTTGGGAGCGTGTTTTAACCCCTCTGCTCTCTGTTTCCTGTAAGGAGCATGACTCAAAACCTCAAAGCCTGTTGTTTTAGCAGTACTAATGGATAAGAAGAAATCTATAAATTTCCCAGTACATCATGGGTGTGTGAAAAAGATTACTTATGCATAGATATGTATAGACCTATAAGTATATTCAATATTGAAATATAAACTGATGAATGTGATAATGGACCAGTAATCACTGGTCACCAAAGCACAATGATTTCTGAGCAGCCTTAATTGAGGGCAGATTTGGTATTTTCTCTTCCTGTGGTACAACTCTCAGTTTATTGGAACATATAAAGTAGCATATGGGACTGGGGTAAAAAATAGAAAAATACTTGTTTATGCCCCCAAAGTAAAAGCCAACAAGTGAGCTAGTATGAAGGCAATGCAGATGGAGAGCCAAAAATCCCAGAAAATAAGGAAAGAAATAATAAAGAAAAAAAAATCAGTATTGTTGGAAAATTCATTGAAAAAGCAGAATATTTATGGCAGACGAAAGGGAGACAATGCCTTCTGCATGAACACAGACCACAGAGCAGCCTGGCTGGAGGAGAGGACAAAGCGTGTCTAAGGAAAATGGAGCAAAGCCAGTGAAAAGGAACTCATGAAAGAAAAACCAGTGGACTAGAATAATTGGAGAGGAGAACGGAAACCAGTGAAAACCGGGTCAGAATAGGAATTAGAGATAAAAACTGTTCTTCAACATTTTTGTTACTAACATAATAAACTGCCTTAGAAGTCAAAATTCAAAGATTAGAAACAAAACCTTCGACTGTGAAATGTTCTCTTCCTTTCAGAAGTTACCTAGAGCCACTGGGGTACCCGGATGGAGAGTTGGCCATAGTGTTGTCACCAGCAAACGCCGTCACTCTTTGATGTTCGACTCTCTGGAGGTCAGAGTGTCGCCAATTTTGAAAGTTCAGTTTGATAATTGGGATGCCATTAGGGTATTGTGAATTGGTTTACATGCATGCTCTTATTTAACATAGTTGCCAATGATTTCAAAAGTCCTTGACTGCCAAGAGTCGTTGCCAGCACATTCTCCCTGACTAGCCTTTCCTGAGTTCATCCCTCTTCATAGACATAAAACTGGGAAAGAGCCAGCCATGCCAGCTCTTTGCATCCCTTTGTTCTGTCTATGCAATACTGAATCAACAGACTCAGTTAAACCTCTAGATGAGCTCATGGAAGCCGAGATGCAGAGATGGGTGGATGTTCCAAAGGACAAGTCTCTGAAACTGTTTCTTATGCGATGTCAGAAAGCACTTTGACAAATGGTAGATTTCTAGGAGGATATTCATTCCGGACTCTTTGTAGCTAGCCCTTTACCTAATTCTCACTCTTCTTTCAAGTCAAAGTTTAAATACTGTTTTATCCAGGTAGGCTTTTCTGCTGCCCCCCAGCTAAGTTAGAAGCACCTGTTTTATGCCTCCTTACCACCCTGATTCCTTAGTAATGCACATCATTCTTACAATGACTTACTCAGTGTGCAACTTCCCAGCCCACTTATAAGATCCTGGGACTCATTCAATGCTGAAATCCCAGCATCGAACACATCAGCCTGGAAGATGGTCATCCCTTAACAAGTATTATTGTGTGGTTTAGTGAATACATGGGTAAATCCAGGAATGAAACCCAAAGAAAAACTTGATAGTCTTATGAAACACAGGGAAAAATTTTCATATTCAAAAAGAATCATTGGATCTGTCTAGCAGTGCTTGGAAGCTGAGGTAGGCAATCTTATACATAAGGACATGGTTAAACTACCCCATTTTTTATGTGATCGCAGACTTCATACTTCTGGGGCAAGGAAAATGTGCATCTCACAGAATTCATGTTAGGCTGTTTGGACACGTTATGGCTGTGAAGCTACATATGTGCATTTTTATTTGACTTCCAACCTAAGCAAATTTCCTATCAGCTCCTCATATTTGGTTTATCACTTTCTAAATTTAGCTTGAGGTTCAGTCTGGTATGCTGTTCTCCAACCAGCCCACTGGAAAAGAGAAGGGCAAGCTTCCAGCAGTCCTGAGGAACTTCCACATTGATATAGAGGGCCGCGCTGAGACAGACCTGGATAGAACCAGAGTTCATTCAGCGAAGCTTCTTTGAACACGAATGGCAAGGAAAAGGACAGGATTGAGAAGAGGCGCTGTTGCTTCCCTAACTAAGCAGCCAATTGTATGGATTGCCTATAATTCTTGGCAGATGCTAGAATTTTCCGTCACAAAAAGTATTTGAAAGCTTGTGGAAATCATCTAATAGCTCCCTCATTACCTGTAGCATGAAGGTCTCGGCCCAGAATACGAGATCTTTCCCAGTCTCCCTAGAACTAACTTCTCTGTTCTCACAACCTGCCTCTCCCCTTCAGGTACTGCATTCTGCCCTCCGATCACACCAGGTCGAGATTACGTGCCCTTCTCCATTCTGGGTGTCTTCAAGAGCTCAGTGTTCTCTCTGCCTAGAAGTTTCTTCTTGCAACACTCTGCTGCTACTACTTTGCTCAGGCTGCTATATAGAATAATCACAGACCAGGTGACTTAAAAAAATAGAAATCTATTTTCCTACAGATCTGGAGACTAGAAGTCTAAGATCATGGTGCCATTGAGATTGATTTCTATTGAACTCTCTTATCTTGCAGAAGACACGTCTTCTCTCTGTGCACATGTGAAGAGAGTGTGATCTCTGGAATCCCAACGTCTTCTCATAAAACCTCCATTCCTACAGAATTGCCTTTGACCTCATTTAACTTCCTTAAGGACTCTGTGTCAAAATAAGATCACAGTGAGGGTTAGGGTTTCAAAATTTGAATTTTGAGAGGAACACCATACAGTTCATAACAACTCTTTTCCCGAAAAACTTTCATCCTGAAAGACAGACACTGAATATCCAGGGGCTCAGGAAATGATCATTTTAGGATTATTAGAGGGGAAACTTTTTACTTGGTTTATGAAGTCATGAAATAAGAGTCAGTGAGTGCCATGGAAGGAATGGGGAGAGACGGTGGCAGAGGGGTAGCAGTTGCGTGAGTGGTCAGTGCAAAGGCATTTTGGCTTTAGTAACCAGACTTCTTAACTGACAAAATGAAAGAGACTGACCTGCCAGGGAATAACATACCCCAAATATGGATCTCTCTTTGCCTTCTGAACATTGGTTATTAAACATCTTGAGAAACTCGAGATAGCGACACAGCCTCTGGACTTTTTCTGAAAAAATTCCTGACCTTATGCCCCAGAAAATCATTGCAACTTTCTAAGGTGGAGAAAATTACTACTAATAATGAACCACCAAGCACATACACATCTGTGGGTTTAAATCTAAAGATGCTTAGAAATCCATTACAAGTTCTGAGAACAGACACGTGAGACCTATACAACCCCATTCCTTCTCCTTGGCCAATTACACCAAAAAGATCCTATTTCATCCCCTCTGTGTGTTCAGGAGTCGCATTCAAGGTCAATTCTATGGGTTGAAAGTCATTGGTGAAGGCCTGGCTGAGAGAGGTTGACATCCGGCATGAACTGCTCATTGTCACTGCCGATACAAAGCAGATTCTTTATCTCCAAGGCTAAAGTGAATTATGTTCTCAGGATTAGAAAATTCCCTGAGTAAATGGTAAAGCAATTTCCAGAAAGAAGAAGTGATCTGGGAGAAGGTGTTTCTTCTTTTTTTGGAAGTTTCTCTGCCCCTAGAGCAGACATTCAAGAAAAGCTCCACTTGATGGTGTCTTGAATAAAAGGAACAAAAAGCAGAGATGACTTTCAAAAGACAAAATTTCCATTCCGTTTCTTTCCAGACAGGCTTTTACTAGAAACATTGATCATGAAGGCACCAGCCTTAGTTTTCTAAACTTCAGAATTTAAAATAAACACCCATCAGTCTCTTGTCTCTCTTTCTACCCTTCCTACTGTGGAAACTTAAATAGCACATTCTTTCCCACTAAATCAGAAGCAACATAACACAGACATTTTACTGACAGTTTTAAAATGAATTACTGGGTACAAAAATAACAAAAATAGTCCCACAGCTTAGTCAACTGGTCAAATGTTTTTTGCACGTATAAAATATGGGCCGGGCCAAATCCCAGATTTAAAAGAAATAATATTTAGATGCTATTAGAATTTCCATTTGGTCAAGTAAATCCACTGTACTGGCTGTTACCTTCAGCCACTACGGGTTTTCTCTCTAGCGGTTACTACCTGTCTGTGCAGGGCCAAACTCATCATTCCATGCTTAAATTATTGCCTTTTCACCCCATACTGAAGTCTTGCTTCCAACCTTTCTTCGCTCTCATTCTTAATTGGGTTAATCAATAGTGAACAATGACTTCCTGCTTCCAATGGCATGAACTTGGGAAGTGAAGATTCTTCATAGTCTACTCCATGCTGGCTAGCACCTTCTCTCCTCCCACTCAAGGCCCCAGACCGTGTCTCCTACACATCCCAGACACAGTCTCCCACACTCTCTGGTTGATGCCTTTCTCTGAACCTCCCAGGCTGTAAATAGCACTCAGCACTGCTCTGCCTCGGCTGGGAGCCCTTCCTGAGTTGGTTCTAGTGAACTTTCTCTCTTCTTCTGCAGTTGTTATTTAGCTTTTTCCCTTATATTTGACTCAGTGTCAATACTGTTTCCTCTCTTCCAGTCATTTTATGCTTCCGTGTTTGTCATCCTAGTTAGATTTTGAAGAGCTCTGTTGATTTCAAAATAGGTGTCCCCCTCCAGTCCTACACATATGGGGTGGGACCAAAGTAGGTTTACAGTTGTGAGTATGCAAAACACAGAGTTTGTTCTTGTATTATTTATTAATTAATGTATTGTTTCCTATAGGAATAACTGTAAACCCACTTTTGCCCCAACCCACATAGTGTACATTCCAAATTAACTCAGGTTCAGCCAAGAGTTCCAAAGCCCTTATTTTCTGCTGTTCTTAAACTTCACTGAGCAAATGATAGACACTGATTTTTACTCACCTCTTTATCTCTAGCATTCTCCAAAAAACTTCAATAGGACAAATCAGTTGACTAGAGAGTGCAAAAGTGCACAATGCGAACATTGAGGAGGAGATGAACTCCACTGTCCCAGCAGAAATGAAGCCAGGAATTCTGAGACGTAGCGAGAGATCTTAGCCTCTGAAACATTCCCCGCGTTGTCATCTTGGGGAGTAGAGATTCCACCTCCAACAGCTCTGAGGTGGTTTTATGATTACACACCCTCATTCCCCTCTCCCCCTGTCATGTTCCTCCCCCTCTGCTTCCCATGCTGAACCCCCTCCTCGTGTCCCCTGATCTGCAGACGTCATCCACGTGTGTCATTCCTCACTGCTTATTCAGGGGCTCTCCCCGGATGTGTAGAAGACATGGTATAGGGATTGGATGGAAAGAATAAAGATGCTTAACAACTTGGAAGTAGACGACAGAGAATCTTTACATCCAAATCTGATGCAATTCAAAGCAGGTAGTCATTCTCCAAACCCTTAGTGCTCTGGAGGAATCCCAGAAATGTCTTCTCACACAAGGGCAGGCACAGGGGATATTGAGGGACTGGGCCCATTGTATGATTGAAAGAAAGTCAAGTAGTTTGCCCACAGACTATAATAAACATCTCTACACAGCCGACTTGGATTGTTTTGATAAAGGAGAATTTATTGGATCTAAATTTTCCCAGCCCTCTCTGAATAAGCTGAATGATGACCATCTCTAGATGATGTCAGGAAATTGTGTCAGCATCAACTTGACTTTGACTGGGAGGCACAATGTTATCTTGGGTACAGAGACATTCTAGGCTAGTTGCAAATCTCACTGCACATCTCCAAATCATATCAATTGATCTGTCCACTCAAAGTCTATACCATTTACTGTCTCATCACAAAGTCATCGTGATTTCCCACCCTGTCCACTAGGTTCTTAGTTCTGAAATCTAAAGAAAGAGACAGCATCTTCTCTGAAAAAAACCCTCTCTTGGGTGTTCTCCTTCGCCCTCCCAAAACTAGCCATTCCAAGCTGCTTTGTCACTTCCTTTCACCTACCAAACAGCTTCTGAATCTAAACCTTCTTCAGGACATTTTCAGGTTAAAGGAAATATAAGTGGCTACTTACTCTCATGAAATCTGCCATAGAATGAATCGTTTGGGTCCCCCCAAATTTGTGCATTCAGTATGATGGTATTTGGATATGGGGTCTTTGAGAGATGAGGAGGGGCATGAGTGATGCTAATAGTGGCGTGAAAGAGACTCCAGAAAGCTCGCTCGTCCCAGGTGAACACACAGCGAGAAGACAGGTGTCTATGGATCAGGAAGTAGCCCCTCAGCAGACACTGAATGTGCCGATGCCACGCCCAGTCTTGGACTTCTCAGCCTCCAGAACAATGAGAAATTAATTTCTATTGTTTATAAGACACCCAGTCCCTCTCTTCTGTTATTGGAGCCTGAATAGACTAAAACACCATCTCATCTTGTCTCATTGTGGGTTATCCTTCTTTTTGTCCTTTCCGTGTTTTTTTTTTCTTGGATGTAACCTAAGTGTAGCATTTATTTATTTTGCAGGATAATCCGTTCAGAGTTTATAGTGATCTCATCTGTTTAAATGCCAGGGCCTTGTCTATGGATATCTCCATAGCAAGAAGGGCTGCTGTAACCTAGCTTGAAAAACTAAGCGCCAGGCACCACGCTAGCTGCTTGTACATGCATCATTTGCTTGGTTTCCATGAAATGAGACTACATTCATTTTTTGGCACATGGAGCATGTCCAGTGAATCACCATGGACTGGCTGATGGGTACACAGTCGTCTTGTGGAGGAGAAAGAAGGTGACGTAGTCGGAATGATGAAACATTTTATTAAAGCAAAACCACCAGTAACAGCAGCCAGAACCCAGCAACGGACAATATCTCCTCTCTCATAATAGGTCTCCCAGAAGGGAGAAGGCATCTCCCCAGAGAAACAGAAAAATTCTTTTAAGTCACGCAGGTCTGTGAGTGTCCTCAGGGCACACTGTTTCTCCAGGACTCCAAGTGGCCGACAGAGCCTTGAGCCCTCCCCTTCTGCACTCCTCCAGGCCTTGGGAAGAAGGCTGGAGGACGAGGAACAGGACCATAGGCCTGGATCCCGCAGGGGCCGGCCACCCTCTGAGCCCGGAGCCTCTGCGGTTCCAAGTTAACAAAGCAATAGCTTCCCCCAAAGCCTTTCTATAACAGAGTTATTTACGCCTTTTTTACCTCTCAATATGTCTTTCTTCTCCCTGCCTCTGCCCTCCCCCACCACCCTATTCACGTCTTTCTCCAAAGTTGGCTATAAAAGACTTTGCATCTTGGTTTAGGGTTGGAGTCACATCAATTGCAAACACAGCAGGCAGGCTCCGAGCCTGTCTATCTCCAAGGGGAGGCTGTCAGAAGCAAGGCTGCCTCTGTGTACCGGAGACCGGCGCACGAGGGGAAGCCACATATTTCAGGAGTGCAGGGGAAGAGACTGGCTCCGCTGTGGCGGATGACGAGATTCCAAAGCCTGCTAAACAACGCGGAGCTGTTTGACTGGACTTTGTTTCTCCCCCCGCTGCAGACACTGAAGCCAGTGATTAATGGTGGGATCCAGGGATCTGCAGGTTATGCAAATGTTCGGTGGTCTCCAGGGAAACGGGCGCCAATTCCATGAAAGACATTTCGTGAGATGGAGCCTCTATTAGGCACTTGCAACTGAGCTAGGTATTTGGGGGGAGAGAAGGCAAAAGAGGGAAACGATGTCATCTCTCATTTCTAGGATTGCTGTTCGGATCAGAGGTGGTAGTTTTAAATTTCTCGATAGCAGTCACGTTGTCAAAAAGAGCTTTGAGAATCTGAAAAGCATGTGTAAATCCTGTAGGCTGGGTAGAAATATGGCCACGTGCCTTACAGAGTGTGTAGGTAGAAAAAAAGAATGAAAGGGTAGAAAGCAAGTTTTGCTTCCAAAGCGTGGAGTGTGTGACCACACAGACCTTAAAGAAAAACTTACTCCCGATAACCCAATGGGGAGCTAACAGGTGTATCGGGGAGGAAGTGTGATAGGATTTCTTGCAGCCAGGTGGAACAGCGGGGGTAGTCAGTTTGGGGATTAAACAGAACTTGCTTCCAGATGTGTCTAAACCACATCACTTCTTCCGGCTCAGTTTCCCAGTCTGTGAAAGAAGAAATAACTACCTCGTAGTGCTGTGGCTAGCATTTAAATGAGAGAAAGGCGGCCAGGGTAGTACACTGCAATTATCCCGGCAGCAACAGTTCCCCTGGGGGGGGACTGTAAGGAAAGAGTAAGGCCAGTTGAAGATGCAGTAAGTACAGAAATACCCAGACCTGTGTTCAGCAGCTCAGCGGGCCACCCGTTCACTGGGTGATCTTCGACGACTGACGTCACCTCTCTGGTGTCAGCGTCTCCTGAGAATAATAGGGCCAGAGCACGTGGGAGCTGGTAGGGTTAGTGCCCCTGTCTTCAGCCCCAATGTTCTGGGAGTTTTTAAATTGTTGTTACGCTCCCTAGAATCCTCTCCTTTCCAACCAGGCACTGGAGGTGCTGCAAAAATAATTGGAAACGTTCAACTTTCACTCACTCCCTGACACTAACGAGGATTTAATTCCATTTTCCTGAGGTGAAACAAGGGCTAGAATCTCTCCTAATCTCACATTCTGCTGCGGGCCAGGCGTGTATTGTTACTGTTCTTTGCTGTCTCTGCAGATTATTAGACAGATGCCAAATTCAGCTTGGCATTTCCAAACAGGGACTTCAGAAATGGAGACTGCCTTGGGAGGTAAGATTTTTATGCAAATAGAACACATTAGTACATTTCAAAACTTCGAGCGCTTCAGTTTCCAGGAGAGAAATCTTAGTTTTGGTGCCCGGTTCAAGATTTTGTACTAAGTATTAAATAGCTATGAGGCAGATTCTTTAACCCCCAATAACCCCTTCCTTTCTGGGTAGCAGAAGTAAGACACCAGTTCTGCAATCATCTTCTTGAGACCTGGAGGGAGAATGCAGACAGACTTGGTGTTTCTGCCAAGGAGCCGTGAGGGGTGGGCTTGCAAGTTAAATGGCCCCAGGGCAGAAGTAATTACGGAAGGTGGAAGAAGAGGCCCCTCAGATCTGTGGGGCTACCTGTTACCATGGCAACTCTAGAGAGTCTTCTTTGCTCCTTCTTCCCCATCAACTCTATGGAAGAGTTTTTTGATTTATGTCACCCAACTAACTCCCAGGAATGTTGTAGCAATTTGCTTTCCCCAAGGTGAGTGAGTACAGAGTCCTCCAAATTGAGGAAAACCAATTTCATTTTTTCCTGGAGGTGAGAAGAGAAATGGACCAAAAATTAAATTAAGAAAAAAAAACCAAACAGGTAACTTCTTGTGCCTTTGAGACCCCCCCATCCAAAGATTGATGCTCTTCACTTGCACATGCAACTGGACCCTGTGTGTGTGTTGGGGGACGTTAGGGGCCAGGTTTGGGTTACAAATCAGAAAATATGGGTTTGGATTGCAACTAAGTCCAAATAAAAATGTACCTTGCAGGAACTGGTCATCAGGAACTCGTGTTCACATGTAACATGGATGATTTATTTCTAAGTAACATTTACTAATATATTTAACTGCTTTAAAAAAATATATATGCATTATAAAAAGTTTGGATAATATAGAGAAGAAAAAAGAAAAAGACACTGTAATCCCAACATCTTGAAATAACATTTTATGTTGACAGGTTTTTGATATAATGTATATATATATTTCAGATTATAGTTAAATAGAATGTGTATATTAATGTATATTATAATTTTCATGAGGCTTTTTTCTATTTTGTATTCTGCTTTAAATTTAATAATAAGTTACAAACATTTCTCTGGTCACCGAATATGCTACCATACATAGCAGCAAACGCTTTTATTTTATTTTATTGATTTGACAGAAAGAGAGAGACCGAGAGAGAGAGAGATTGAGTTGTGGTTCCACTTATTTATACATTCATTGGTTGATTCTTGTCTGTGCCCTGACTGGGGATCGAACCCACAACCCTGGTACACTGGGCCGATGCTCCAGCCAACTGAGCTACCTGGCCGTGGCAGTGAACCTTTTCTGAAGGGCACACACAGTAAATATTTTTGACTTTTGGGGCCACAAGTTCTCTGCCACAAGTAGTTAGCTTGGCTGTTGTTGAGAGAAAACAGCCACAGATGATATGTAAATGAGTGATCTTGGCTGTCTTCCAATAAAACTTTATTCACAAGAACAGGCAGCAGGCCAGGTTTAAACCCTGCTATTAGAGCATGATTGTCAGTGACAGCATAATTTATTCTATGAATGGGCTCAAATGAAAAGAAAATACATAATCCCCTATCGCTGAGCACCAGACTTTCTCGGCATAGTGGCAATGTGTATTTTTGTAAATAAATCTTTTTGTGGTTCTATAAGATTCTTTCCTTAAAAAGGGAGAATTTGGGGGCAAAAGCTACGTCAAATGTTGTGATACTCCCTGAAAGAACACCCTTCGGGAAGATTCTGACAATTCCTACTGGAAGAGAACAGAAGCTCAATAGAGTCCCATGAATGACAGCGTGTAAAGAATTTTCGGGATGAAAGAGATTCACTATGACTAGATCCTGGAGTTCACAGCCAGAAGTGGCAATGAGATTTACCAACTGTCATTCTTGCTGCAAATATTTATGTGTGGTGTTTCTTTTTTCTATATGGGAAGCTTGAAAAATTTATTTATCAATTCATCAATCTATTCCTTCATTGATTCATGTTAAGAAAGTTTTCCAGTCTCCAAATATTAAAAAGAAATTCTCTTATACTTCCAAAAATGCTCTTTAATTTTCATTTTTATGTTGAATGCTTTAATGCACTTGCAATTTACTTTGTGGTTGGGTATTTAAGTCAAACTATTTCTGTCTTCTTTCTTTTCCTCTCTTTCTTCTTTTTCTCTCCTTCCTTCCTTCTGATAGTCAACCAGTAATTGCACACTATTGAATAGTCCATATTTTTTTACTGATTAGAAATGCCATTTAACAATTTAAATATGCATGGTTTGTTTCTGAGATATCCAACATTGAGTGTTTTATAATTATGGCTTTCATATGTCTTTTAATACCAATGTTCCTTTCAAAAGTTGTCTTCATTGCCTTCAGTAATTTATTCTTTAAAAGCTCTGGGAAAATTAAGTTTAAAAAGCCAATCAGAATTTTACAGTAATTGTATTACTTTATAAACTGATTACAGAAAAATCAACACATTTCCAGTATCAACTTATCCCATCTAGTACCCAGTATGTTTCTTAATTTAATAAACCCATCTCTTAATTTAATAAACTCATCTCTTTTGGTAATATTTTATGTGTTATTTCTAAAAGTTTCACTTATTTTTATTAAATTTATTCAGAAGTATTTTGACATTTTCGTACTGTTGTGAATTGTGTCATTTTCTTTGATATATTCTATTTTTAAAGTTGTAGCAGATATAAAGAAAATATTGAGATTTTGTATATTTTTGTAGTTAGCCAGCTTACTGAACTATCTAATATTTGTTATAATACTTTTTCAACTAATTTTCTTGGGTGTTCTGTTACATTTCATCTCCTTTTATATATGAATGTTTTCACTTTTCTTATAGTATATTGTAGAGAGCTTTCAAAAAATGTTAAACTGGTAATACTAAAAATTATATTTTTCTCACACATTTAGATTGATACTATTGTTTTTGATTTTTAAGATGAGGTCGCCTATTATTTACACATACATGCTTTATCATGTTAAAAAAATATTCTTCTGTTCCTGACTTTCAAAGAGAAAGTTTTAAATTATAAATTGATGTTAAATGTTATCAAAAGAATTTTTACTATCTTTCAAGTGAGCATATAGCTTGTCTGCTTTGATATATTGATAATATATGAATGTATTCAATTTTTAAACTATCAATATTATAACCATCATTGCATTTTTATTAAATATTTGCACTATTCTTTTATTATAGTATTTAATTCAAGTGTTTGTATCTATGTTCATAGTAATGTATAATTCTTGAACATTAAAATAAGTTAAAATATCTTTTGCTTCCAGTTATTAAAGAAATGCAAGTTATAGAATTATATATATAATTACCTTATTTTAATTTTCAAATAGCCCTATACATGAATATATTTGCATCAATATAGAAAAGCATGGAAGGATGCATTTCAAACCACTGTTTTGCTTCCATGAGGGATAAGAGAGAAGAATTAGAAAGTAGAAAGGGGAGTCTCTTAGGTATAGTTTGTGTACTTCTATGTGGCTTGATTTGAAATGAATACGTGACATTGTGTATTAACTTACGTAGTAAATGAGCACGATATATTTCTCTTTTTTTAATGTTTCAGCAAACAGATCATCTGTGATTATTCTTTCTTTTTTTTAAAGATTTTATTTATTTATTTTTAGAGAGGGAAGGGAGGGAAAAAGAGAGAGAGAGAGAGAAACATCAATGTGCGGTTGCTGGGGGCTGTGGCCTGCAACCCAGTCATGTGCCCTGACTGGGAATCGAACCTGCGATGCTTTGGTTCATGCTCAATCCACTGAGCTACGCCATCCAAGGGCTGGATATATTTCTTTAACAATGAAATTAAATAAAATACTCATGACAACTTCCTTTCTCCCCAGTAAGCTCCCGGAAGCAGCTGTAAATTGGCACTTGTTGCCAAGTAAACATGTGCAATGGAACTTCTTCCTTTTCATCCAGACCTCAGAGACAGGAGGCGTTATCCTCATTTTACAAGCGAAAAATGTGAACTGTGCCCCGTGTTTCCCAAGTAGATGTTGTTGTAGGGTCTTTCCATTCCAAATCCACTTTCTGCCACCCCACGCCCCTCGGCAGTCCTGCTGGGATTCTCTGCAGTGTGTGAACCAGGGTATTTTTTCAGCTTCCTCCCTCTCTTTTGGGTCTTGCTGTTCTGTATATCTCTACGCTATGGTCTCGTAGTTTTCAATCAAGCAGGCGTGTCAGTTAAGCACTACTTGAGGAATTGGGGACAGAAAATTAGTCATTTTGCTTTCAGAACACATATAAAAGGATAGGTACTCACATAATAATGACTACATTATAAAGGTGTTGTTTTGTTGTTGTTGTTGTTTCAATTCCTTCTCCTTTACCTATTCCTCTTCTGAGACAGGAAGGGTAAATCTTGAATATGTGTGCTTCACGTTCTTTTCCCCCAAGCACCGTTCATGGTCTCCCTCCCCTGCAACTCCCTAACCTTTCACAGTGACCCTCATTAATTGTTCTGACCCCACAACAGCCCTCATTTGTTCCCCAGAGTCCCCCCTTAGATCTGTAGATCACTTTGATTACTTCCACATCTGGAATTCGTCACACGCTTGTGTTAACCACGGCCATGTGCAGAATTACCCAGCAGGATTTAGGAGACACTCAGTCAGAAAAATCATCCCTACTAAGAACAACATCTGGAGGAAATTAAGAGAAGAGCCCTTTCCCATTGAGAATCCTCTGGAAATGTATTCACGATGCAGAGACGGGCAGACACTCGCACACAGGCAGAACTGTGTGCTGCTCTCTCTCCGCCCGCCCCCCCAGCGCTAAGGAAGAGTGCTCTCTCTCTTCAGAAGATTTCTGAATTAGTAATGCAAATGCCTGGCCAGGCCACAAATAAACAAGGGATTTTCTCACCAAGTCTTGTTTAAAATCAAGGGTCGTCTCCATCAGAAATGTCTCCACGGACTTTTCTGATACCGTGTGTGTGAACAAATAAAGATTTTGTAAAAGCGAGCGGGGCAGTGGGCCACATTTCTCTGAGTTGGATCACTGAACATCTCCAACGATTTTTTTTTCCCCAAAGCTTTGGGGTTGGCAAAAGCCGAAATTTCCTTTGCCAAGCATTTTTCCCTTAATTTTTAAATCCATGTGCATTAAAGGAAATTTAATCCATATGTTTCTGATTCATTTACAGTTAACTCATCAAAATAGTGTTTTGTAAGAGTCGCTTGGCCCTCGACAGGACTTGAGAGCCTCTCAGCAGAACGCAAGCGTGCACTCGCCGCACGTGGGAGGGACGGCGGGCGCAGCCAGACACCCAGCCTCGGTTGCCTGCCCTCCAGAGTCATCGTGTCTCCCTGAGCCCATATCCAAATGGCTTTGTCCCGGCGAATCATGAGCATTGAATTCTATTTCAGGGGGCAGAAAGATTTACTCTTTACTCTTCCGAGAGTATTTGGAGTGAATTATTTCAGGAGTCCCTACTCTAGGTGTTCATCGGAGCTGCTTCTTAAAAGAGCTAATGGTGGGCGGGGTCTGGGAGAAGGGCGACGAAGGGGGCGGGGGGAGATGGGAGACAGCTGTAATGCTCAACAATAAAAAAAACTAAGAAGTCAGGACCCCTTGTGTATGTGCTGCTGCCACCTGGAAGCGTGTCCTTGACACCCATTCTGGAGATGGTGTAAGTAAAAAATAATAAAAAAATACTACTTTTTAATTGAAAACAAAAAGAGCTAATGCCCAGCGGCTTGGACTTTCCTATATTTCTTGAGTGTAAATTACAATAAAAATTGTGTTAATTTTTAAAAAGTGGATCACAATGAGTTCAGAGGAGATCAATGCTGGTGGGGAAGTTTAGGGAAAGATGGATACGAGTACCGCCATGGAGGCTGGGGACGAGGACAGCCAAGAAATGTACATGAGGGTGTAGAATTGGGGGGGGAATGTGCAAAGGTCTTGTTTTTATTTTCTCAATGCCTCAGCCTAAAGAAATGCTTTACCTGCAGCCCCAGTTTACGATAAGCAGTAGAGAAGCGTTGTTGATGTTAAGAGTTGGAAACTAACCCTTGCTGGTGTGGCTTCATTGATTGAGTTCCGGCCTGCGAACCAAAGAGTCGTGGGTTCGATTCCCAGTCAGGGCACATGCCTGGGTTGTGGGCCAGGTCCCCAGTAGGGGGTGTGTGAGAGGCAACCCCATATTGATGTTTCTTCTCTTTCTCCCTGCCTTCCCCTCTCTCTATAAGTAAATAAAATAAATAAATAAATAGAGTTGGAAACTGTTAGAAAGTTGTCTTACCAGAAATAATGAAATATGCCAGGCCACCTAACTACATCTCAATGCAGTGCAATGAGGCCCAGGGTATCTGCAAAGCCTCATCTGATACATTTGTACTAAGCCCCATTCAACTGTGGGGCAGGTGGGAATCTGGGGCGGTAGCTAAGAAGGCAGAAGAGGGCTCACCTGGTCTGCTAGGCTGGAGAATCACCTCCCTGCCTCGTCCCGAGGCAACCACGAGAGATTTGGTGAGCCCAGTTGCGTGTTTTGCAAACCTGCCCTGGAAGAAACAGGCTATTTGCAACAACACGTCTGCGACTGGCGACAGCATCTTTTCCAAAAGGATCTGTCTTTTCTGTTAATGACATGAAATCATTTGTTTTCCCTCACTTCTTCGCAACTGATGTTTTTCTCTTCTCGGGGAAATGACTATTGTTTAATTGTATTTTTCTAGTTTGACAGCCTGTAGTCTTTCTTCTGGGACCTGGCACTTTCCTGTGGACAATGTTGTAAGGCTCAAACAGATTTTACTTTTTTGATGTTTTGTAAGATTTTCTAAATATTTATTTCCAAATGAAATTATCCTTGTTTAATTTTGCTTAGGATTAAATACTATTTATATTACCCTTCCAAAGCTATGAAACAGAGTATCACATAATGGTCTTTGTAAAGGAAATACATTTAATAGCCAATTAGATTAACTATCAAATCTGTTTCAGGAAAAAAAAATGAATCTGGCAATGGTTGGATTTTACCAAACTGTGTTGTATATTTTTATTTTCAAAAAAATAAAATCTTATTTCCTGAAGCTTAAATTCTTCAAGTTTGTTTCCCTCGTTTAATTGAAACCACTATTTCCAAGGGAAACCGAATTAAAAAAAGATGACATTTTCTCACTCAGTAGAAACTTGTGTTATGTGAATAACACATTCTCCACTGATGTAATTTTACCTTTATTATTTCGTGTGAATTAAAAAAGAGAAACTATAGCAGTCCAGAAATCCTTCTTTTCTTGAAGCAAATACAATAAAAAATTCTGAACATTCAAGTTTTTTTTCTCTGATCTTCCATTTTTAGCCCCAAACCTGGGCCATTTTATTCCCTATGTTGCATACTTTGACGTCTTCAAGCAGTGTGGCTGGGGGCCCTGGAGCTACAATGCCTTCCTCTGCTTTCCCACCAGGAGACCTCTGCTTAGCCCGTGAAGACTGGGTCAAAGGCCGTACAAGGTGTTCTTTTCTCACCTTGCAGAACAAGCCACTTGTCTTCTGATCCTCAACAAGTAGAACATCAGCCACCATTTACTGAGTGCTCAGCACTGGCGGCATTTACTGCAGGTAAGGTTACTGTTCGCCCTCCCGTGGGCAAGCATTCCGTGTTAGCTGAATAAATTCAACACAGAATCATCTGAGATTGGGACTTCCTGAGATCAGGGATTGGCATGCTATCGTACATACCTGCCACATGTTAACTGAGTTACATACCAATGTAAAAGTTACAGCATGAAGCTTTGAGATATTATCCTTTTCAAGTGGGAGGATTCGGTCAGGGTCAGGACAGACCGATTCCATGTCACACATCTAAGGGATAAACATTGAGTCCACTGCTGTTCCATCGAAGAATTTATTCTCATTTTTCACGGCTCAGTCATTTATTCAGTACCTATTAGCTGAGCACCTACCAGGCACTGTTTAACATCCTAGAGATATATAGTAGCAAAAGGCACTGTTTAAGGTCCTGGAGATACATAGTGGCAGAAAAACTCTTCACCCTCCTGGGTCTTATGTTTCATTTGAAAGAGTCAGGCAATAGTAATGAATAACAAATAAATTCGATACCAGATCCTGTGGAGAAAAATATGGCAGTGCAAAAAGACAGAGCAAATGCAAGGAGTGGGTGGAGGTCAGAGGCTGGCTGCAGAGGGAAGAAGGAAGCCCCCACCATAAGGGGATATTTAAGCAGAAGCACAGAGGGAGTAGGGGCGCTGGCCACGCCCACACCTGGGGGTTAGTGTTCCAGGCACACAGCTGAGGAACAGGAAGCAGGGAAGAGGAGGTGCGGTATGGGAGGAGGGCAGAGGAGGAAGAGGACAGTGAGGGGGTCGGGCTGTGGTGGGAGCTGAGCTCAGAGAGAATGGAGGCTGGTCATGGCGAGATTTCAGGTGATGAGATGGGAAGCTGGGGGCTCTGGTTTATCGCTGAAAAGAAACCTCCTGGACGCCGTGCAGAGAAAAGGGTGAAGAGCACCAAGGAGTGAGCGTGGAGACCTCCTCATAGGAGGCTAACGCATTAGTCCTGGGGGTGAGAGAAGCTCGCTGGCTGTATTGCAGATGGTGAGAAACGGTCAGATTCTGGTATATTTTGCAACCTGAGTCAATAGGATCTAGGATATCAGCTCTCTAAGAGCAGGGGAGGAACCAAAAATGTCTCCAAACTTTGGGGCTTGGGAAACTTGAATTGCTGGTGTTGCAATTGATTGTGGTGGAGAAGATTGCGGAGGAAGGAAGCAGGCGGGTGGGGTGGGAATTGTCAATGTCACACACAAGATAAGCCAAGGCCAAGGCCTGGATCTGACTGACTCTACTGGGGAAAAGACACACAGATTTCGACATAGTTACATCGATGGGGAAAGAGCAAGTCGAAGGTGCCAGTTCCTCATCCCACACACCACAGCGATGACCTGGAACAGAAAGGGGCCGGAGGATGGCGGTGTGGGGGTGGGACAGCTCTGTGTCGGGAGGCCAAATCTTTACTGTAGCAAAGCGCGTTTAGAGCCTGCAGCTCTGTTCTCAGGGCGACTGGGCAGAATGTTCCAGAGCTGAGCAGAACCTGGGAGTCAATGAGACATGGTCTCATCAGCCTTCCAGGGGCAATGGAGCAGCCAGTGGGGGGGGCGGGGGGAGGGGCTCTCATCACCGTGTGTTCCGGGGGAATCACCAGGCATTCTGCTGAGACCCAATCAGCTGTGGTTCAAGCCTTTGCCTACGTGGCTTATTTGACTACGTGCCACGTCGCCAGGGTGTCCTGGCACAGCCCTTAATCTACGGGAATCAAGAGTTTGGGCTTTGAATAGGTTTGACATCCACATGAATGTTTGGGACTAGGGTTTGGATGGAGGGTGTGGGGCGGGGTGCTGCAGTTTGGTCAGGAGAGTATACGTTTGGGAGTATTGACACATATATTTTAAATGAAAGCCAGCTATCTCGGTGAGATCACCTAAAAATAAAATGAAGGCAAGAGAGGAGGTGAGTTCTAAATTCAGTATAAGCTTATGCACTAACTTACACTTATTCAATTACATGCTTGCTAGGAGAGGAAGTCTAAGTTCATTGTAAACTTACTCGTTAATTTGCATTTATTCAATTGTATGTTAATTTTTCACACCAAAGCAAATAAACAGAGTCAGGATTCAGGCTACTTCGCTTCTAATTTAAATAATCGTTAGCAAAAATAAGGAACTGAAAGGACTTGGAATTGGTCCAAGGAACCGCAAAGAACCAAAGGCGAAGTGAGCAAGGGTTAAGACCCCCTGCAGGAAAGCGGGGGAAACAGGGTGAAGCCGGAGGACGCAGATGAGCTTCTGCAAAGATGCAGGCGATCGCACGTGCAGTGCACTGCCGCTGCACATTCAAACAATATTGACTGCACAGCAGAGGTATTTTTCACTTCATCTTACTTTCTTCAAAGTATCTTTTCAATAGTTGTTTGAGGCACAGGCCGGGGTCACAGGTGCCTACTTCAAGAATGAAGGCATAGATCCCTGGTGCTTTGAAAGAATGAAAACCATTTTTTAAAAACGCCAAGGAAATACAAGTACTTCTCGAGAGATCTACTTGATGTTTCACCCTCCCTCCTGATAAATTTTTATCAGCGTGAAAGCCCTCAGGCTCTGGGGTTACATTCCTGCTGCCCCCAGAGCGGGATGGAGATGGTAATTAGAACTGAAAGCACCCGCCCCGGTTACCTGTAGCTCTGGTGAGTGAGCGCGTGAACACAGAAAGCTCAGACAGGTGGTCCGCACTCAAACTAAGTCGTGACTTTCAATGGGCGGAAAATGGGATTACGACCCTGCCTCCCCGGCTTTAGGCAAAACAGCATAATGTGAAACCACACCGACTTGCAGATTCAAATCGAATGTGTCTAGGCTGCTATGCTGCTGCTGTGCGAATGCCTTTTTCTCTCCGAAGAGCCCCACCTTGCTGTGCTCTTCTACAAAAGCCCGGGGGACATTTCTCAGCTAAAGGGGTCAGTCCGAGGTATTAGCTATTTCACTGGGCGATGCTGGTGTTCTTCCTGTTGCGGCTGTTGAAAGCATCTCTGACAGCCCGGTGCAGTCACTGGGCCCTGGGTCAGCCTGCAGGTGACCTATAATGCCGTCGACATGTGACATCCCAGTGGTCAGGCCGCAGCTGAAGCAAAGGCCCTGGACCACGAGTGTGGGCCAGCGGTAATTGCTCAGCAGGGAGGGGGATCAAGAAGCCCCTCCCTCTTAGCATTAAATGTAGACCCCACTGCACGCTGAGCACAAGCCTGGGCTTCCAGCCCCGGAGCTGAGCTTTCAGCCGCACGGCTCTGTGCACTGCAGAAAGGCTTCACGGTCGTGTAGGAGAGGCACGGTCCCGAAGTCAGGCGGCCGGCCCGCGCTCGCTCAGCCCCTCGCATGAAGCAACATCCTGGCCCGAGACAAAAGAGAAAGCTTCTCCCTGTCCGGATCCCAAGCCTGCTAATTTCCTGTGCTGGCTCGCTTCCCAGGGCAGGCGGCCCGTTCTTAAACAACCAATGGCCGCTGCTCGCAGTGCCCGTGCCACGGCCTAATGAGCTCTTGGCCCCCACCCCTGGGCTCCCCCCACGCGCCCCCCCCCCGCCCCGCCCCCGGCCCATCACCACCCACTTCTCCCTCGTTATCACACTCAGGAACACGCTTGGGACATCCAGTCAGTGTCGTTTTGGGTCCCGTTGCCCCTGGAAGCCGCACTCGAGCTAATTTGGACCCTGACTCAGAGGAGGGATCTGGCAGGGCCCTCTGGGACGTTCATAGACATCCTGGGGATTCAGTTCTTCCAGAAATTATGAGCTACAGACTGAACGGGGCCATAGGTCTTTTTAGAGTGACTGCAAACAGCCTGCAAAGCAGTTCAGGTCCAGCATGCTTGTGGCCTGGGGCACGGAATCTTCTTTTTTCTTGTTTATTTTATTTGATTTTATTTATTTTTTATTGAATGTGTTGGTGTGGCGTTGGTTAATAAAATCATATAGGTTTTAGGTGTACAATTCTGTAATACATTGTATGTACGCTGGTGCGTGCTCACCACCCCAAGTCACATCTCCTTCTGTCCCCATGTTTCCTCCCTTCACCGTCTTCTACCGCCTGCACCCCCTTACTCTTTGGTAAAATCACCGTACTGTTGTCTATGAGTTGTTTTTTTGTTTGTTTTTGCTTAACCCCATCCCCTTTGCCCCCCAGTTCCCCAAGCCCCATCCGCTCTGACAGCCGTCAGTCAGTTCTCTGTCTCTGTGGACCTGTTTCGATTTTGTTTCCTAGTTTATTAACTTAAAAATCTGAGAGCAGGTCACCGGGCTTCCCCAGGGCCGGACCCAGAGGAGAAGATCGCCGGGAGCCCCGTCGTAGTCCGTGAGCATCAGTGTGGAAGGAGCCGCCCAAAGGCTTCTGGGAGAGCGAAGGGTCACTGTGACTCCCGGTGACAAGTAATCTGAGTCTTGAAACTTGCCCTCTGGTCAGAAAAATTGGAATATGGAGGGAGTAAGGATGTCTTTGCTTGTCTTTTCTATTCTAATACATCTCTGTCATTTGCTCAAGGAGCAAAAACCAAACAGGATCCAAGAGAGATTCTCCTGTAATTCGTAATGGGTGCTAACTAAACTTACTGAGGCAATATATCAAAATATTATGTTGTACAGCTAAAACTAACCCAGTGCTATATGCCAATTATAGTGCAATAAAATGGGAGTAAATTAAAAGATTAAAAAAATAATTCAAGCCCTGGCTGGCGTAGCTCAGTGGATTGAGTGCGGGCTGGGAACCAAAGTGTCCCAGGTTCGATTCCCAGCCAGGGTACATTCCTGGGTTGCAGGTTATAACCCCAGCAACCGCACATTGATGTTTCTCTCTCTCTCTTTCTCTCTCTCTCTCTCTCTACCTCCCTCCCTTCCCTCTCTACAAATAAATAAATGAAATCTTAAAAAAAAATAATTCACACCCACTTGCCAATGAAACAGCAAATAAAATCAAGAGGTTCTTATAGTTGCCTTCTTCAACTTATAGATAACTATTTTTAATAATATTAGTTAACAATATTATTTGTGATTAATAATATAATTATCATTTATTATTACACCATAATTATGCCATAATCAGAGAGCAACAATTGCTCTTACTCCCTCCCTCTGCCTGTTATAGTGTGCTGGGCTATCATAGGCTAAGTACAAACTAAAGGATTTAGACCCTGGCTGGTGTGGCACAGTGGATTGAGTGCTAGCCTGCAAACCAAGGGGTTGCTGGTTCCATTCCCAGTCAGGGCACATGCCTAGGTTGCAGGCTGGGTCCCCTGTAGGGGGTGCTCAAGAGGCAACCACACATTGATGCTTCTCTCCCTCTTTTAAAAAAAGACAGAGTAAAGGATTTATGTTAGCAATTTGGATCTACTAACATTTGTTGTAAGAATTTGGGCGACTCATTAAGTCACAGGGCCTCTCAATTTCATCAGCTTTAAGTATACTTGTTTTTCACGGTTGCTGAGGAGACAGTGATGCTTGAAGCCATTAGTGCGAGAACTATGACACAGTATCACGTAAACTAGTTATCGTTGAGATTATCATTAGAAATGTGCATGTTCTCCTTTCTCAGTCCCCCTTTTCCTTGTGTAATTTAAAAAAAGATTTTAGTTATTTATTTTTAGAGAGAGGGGAAGAGAGGGAGAGAAACCTCAGCATGTGAGAGATACGTCAATTGGTTGCTTCTCACACCCCCCCAACTGGGGACCTGGCCTGCAACCCAGGCATGTCCCCTCACTGGGAATTGAACCAGTGACTTCTCAGTTCACAGGTGAGCACCCAACCCAGGGAGCCACACCAGCCAGGGCTGGGTTTTCCATGTCCTCACATTTCCAACACAGTTAAACTTGAACAAGTCTACTTTAGCTACCTTAGGAACTACCAATTGACCACTAGATGTCAGACTTGTTAAACAGTTAAAAACATGCTCCATTTTTTTTTTTTTCCTACCCTTAGGACTTGGAAACCATATTTATCTTTTTCTCCTTTTTAAGACATCTTCTGTGGTTTTGACAACTCTTTCATGAGGGTTATCTTTCTACCAGTTTAGAATGTTTGAATATTCAGAGCAGAAGCTCCCTCTAAAAGCAAACATCAGTATGATTAAAAATAAGTAACCAAACTATGTTTTAGACATCAAGGCTCTTGGACCGATGGGTCTCTTTTTTTCCTGTAATTGCACTGGGGCCCTGAAGCTGGGCAGTGGGCGTGGCAGTGCAGGATGGCGAAGGGGCTGGTTAAAGAGCCGGCTCAGAGGAGAGCCCAGGCAGGAGCCCTAGTTAGCAACTGCGCTGTCTCGTCCGAAATGTCACCTACACGTTGTCTGAACCCAGTGATGGAAATAAGCCATCACAGGATCGAGTAAAGAGTAACAGGAGGAGAACGAAGGACCAAAGAGAGACCTCTGGGGTGAGGATAAACTTGCCAAGGCACAAGAGTGGGCGAACATTATGGTTTTTAAAAATTATGCAAATACCTCTATTTGAACTAATGCATTGCTACCGGATTCCATCACTTCGGTTACCATGGCATTGTGATCTTGAAACGACAGCGAACAGCTTGACAAAGCAAGAGCACCGAGGTCTACGCACAGATTTTTATGTTTTAGTGACCACAGCTCCTTGTCTTGAGTGTAAAATGAGAAAACCTGTTGTACACTTAGCACACTTGTCCTGCTGTATCCTGCCTAAGTGCTGGGCACACTCGCGCCTCAAAAGGAGTGTCATATTCAACAGCATTTTGATGTTTTATAAATTATGTAAATTCCTAGGGTCTAAAAGCACATCGATCAAGAGAGCAAATAAACTTGATGAGAAAATTATTCATCTTCCTTTTTCCCTGCATATGTTTGTAAGCTGTGAATCAAAGATACAACTAACTCATATTTTTGGGACAGTCACGCCCACACTTCCAGTGTATTTCAGAGCCCGCAGCCAATCAGCACGCAGTGGAATCCCGCATAGTACATTTCAACGCAGCTGTCACACTTACTCTTAAAGGGCAACCGTACTCAGATGTACCAGCCCCATGTAATGTCTTCAGTCCTTGGAGCCAAAATCCACTCACACAGGCTGGGGCTTTAAATATTTAAGATGTGGTTTCCTCACTCCATAATCAGGGAGATCAGGTTTCAGGGGGGGTGAGTGGGGTAGGCTTTAAATCTCAGGCAAAAACTGCAAGAGAATGAAAGCGCTATAGATCATCCTCAGCTGACAGGGTATCCCTGAGACTAGGCTGCGTTTGGCTACACGGATGCCTAGTGAAGCCTGCGGGAAGCTCTGGTGATCCCACAGTTAGTTTGTCACTATTCTTTCAGAGCCGGAAGCCAAGAGCAAAACCGGCCTGCACTGCACAGAGATTCAGTGTATTAAGCACTCAAGTGCCAGCCACGCGCACACTGCAAACGGAGTAAAGAAACTTCAGGCCACAGCCTGCAGAGAAGACATTAAATAGATCATTGTCTCCATTCCCCTCTTCCGCATTCCCAGTCCTCAAAATGCTAAGGCTTTCTTTTTGCAATACACAACGAATTACATGTATTAGTAATAATAAAACATTTGCTTTTCTTTTTTTTAAAGCTTTATTTATTTATTTATTTTTAGAGAGGGAAGGGAGGGAGAAAGAGAGAGAGAGAAACATCAATGTGTGGTTGCTGGGGGTCATGGCCTGCAACCCAGGCATGTACCCTGACTGGGAATCGAACCTGCGACACTTTGGTTCACAGCCCGCACTCAATCCACTGAGCTACGCCAGCCAGGGCAAAAACATTTGCTTTTCAATTCTGATAACTCATCTGAAGTGCAACCTATTCAAACTCTTTAATATGCATGCTGAAATTGACCTTTAGTTGGAAGCAGGAAAGAAAGGTCCAAGGTAAATGGAAACTTTTGGTAATTCAGGCCTTTTATTACGGGCAGGACATAAAAAAGGTTTAAAAATCTGAAAGAATTCATAAAATTATTTGAAACCAAATAAATATTAGGAATTATGTATTTTCAGTCTGAGCAACCTCACTTTTACTGGAAATAAGAAAAAGAGACTATGTACATGCTGAAGGTGGACAAGAAAACTTGGTATTTCTGGCCATTGGAATTAGCTGAGGTTAACTCTCAGGCGTATTAGCTCTTGGTCTGTTTTCCTAGGTATGGAAAGCTTGACTCCTTGGGCGTCATTTGAGACGAAGATGCTGACAGGACGCTCATCACCCCCAAATATTTCAGTGTGTATTTCCTACAAACAGGAACATTCTACATATGGACAATCCTACCACAGACATTAGGAAACTGTCCCTGATTTGTTAGGAAAGTCTGCTTCACAAAGCCAGTCCGAGCGCGGCCAACGGCCCGTGAAGGGGCTTCAGGGCAGAAGGCCCCGGGCCAGAACCACGCCGCACGGCATCTAGTCGTGGTGCTGTAGTGGCCTTCCGTCTGGAACAGTTCCTTGGTCCTCCCTTGAGTTTTTGGACAACGTTATTATAAGTCAGGAGTTCATGGCATGTTCTTCATTTTGAGTTTGATGGCCCCACATGAATCGATTCGGGTTGTGTGGAACGATCACTGAAGTGATGCTGTGATCTCATTGAGTGCTAGAGAGTGGGGATCTGTGTACCTCGTTCAGGTGTCACCCCGCAGAACCAATTTAAACTCGGGGGTCTGAAGGCAACTGTCCTAGGTACACTTTCCGTCCATGCACCATACAATGCACTATACAATGCACCATAGGGAATGCACTATACAGCCTGACATTCCCTCAGTCTGTATAGCGCAACCTCACCTCCCAATGCCCAGCTACTACTTGAGGGACACCACCTCGCAGCCTGGACGGGATGGCTCACCTGGAAAATACCCCAGCTCTTGTATTATGGAATCAGGTTACAGAGCTCCCAAGATAAACCATTCATCTTCCTATTCTCCACCCCCCTTCCCCGTGTCATTCCAGGAGCTCTCTGGAAATTAGTGTGTTGGGGGAAGGAGAAGTTCCTATACTTGTGCTTTGGGGCCAAAGACACCTCTGGATGCCCTGAACTCTGAAAAATGTGTGATTTCACCCCTACAGTGTTTTCACAACATTCTCCCTTTATCTATAGCTGCAGGTATTTCTGTTCTATGCACAGGTGAAGCCACAAGTGCTCTTTTAAAAGCCCCATTTAGCCCCGGCTGGTGTGGCTCAGTGGATTGAGCACCAGCCCGTGAACCAAAGGGTCACAGATTTGATTCCCAGTCAGGGCACATGACTGGATTGTGGGCCAGGTCCCCAGTTGGGGGCGCACGAGAGGCAACCACACATTGGTGTTTCTCTCCCTCTCTTTCTTACTCCCAACCCTTCTGTCTAAAAATAAATAAAATCTTTTAAAAAAAGCCCCATTTATATATTCTGGAGTTACAGTTTCCAGAATCCACTTGTTCAGGATACAGTCTCCTCGACTTACCAGTTTCACTTTGTTGTCGGCCTTTTGGTCCGGATTCTTTATGGACTGTATCTGGTTGGTCCCCAACCCACCGTCAAACCTGACTGCTCTGCATGCGGATCCCTCCCCTGGTCTTTGGGGTCCTGACTGATGATCACTAGGCTGTGGCGGACTGAACTAAACCCCTGATTGTTGCCTGGCTAGGAGGGGTATTCAGGCCTGCCTTTGATCTATTCACAAAGATGACCTTTTGGAGGAAAAGACAGGGGGGAGGGGAAAGGTAAACATTCTCTCCTAACTGCTAATTGCGTTCCAAATCCCACGCTTGCTGGTTCAGTACACTGTCTTAATCATTTCAACCGATCCTGGAGTTAGATGTTATTAACCTTTAAAAAGACATAAAACACACTCCAATTAATTTGATTTCTAAACAAGTGTGAAATAATGAAGGCCCTATAACCTAATAAATCAAGATTTATTCATCAGTTTATTAATCAAGAGGTACTCATGTCTACCCAGGAACCAATAAGCTTTTTGGAAAGAAAGTTACAAATGGCTGTGTGTTTCAGCTCCAGGAAAACCTCCCAAGGCATTCAAGGGCATATACAACAGTTTGTTTTAATATTATTTAAAAATAAGGTTATCTTATGTTTGCTACATCATTTGGTGCCTTTTTAAAGGGTAATTTGGGTAACAAAGTTCTCAACAAGTACACAGTTGTACAACAAAATATATAAGATACCTGAGTGTGATACATGAGTTTAGTTCTTTCTCCCTCCTCTCTACTCATCAAATGAATATTCATCTTAACTATCTCCTAAAATGACTTAGAAGATGGGTTGGTACCTTTATTTATCTCATGCGAATATTTTAGAGGGTTTTACGGTGTGCAAAGAGACAGTCCTAGTGAAATCTGTGGATGTTTCGATGTGCTCTCTCAAGTGTGTATTTAAGGACACACAACCCCACGTGGACAGATAAGTCATGCAAGTCATGCATGTAGGCTGGACTAAATTTATGCAAGTAGCCAAGACTTACCTTTCCTCATACCCCAGTGCTATTCATGACCCATCACATGTCTTGAAAGAGAAGTGAGTACTGAACCAGGAGAATGGGAGATGAACCCGCCAGTCCTAAGTAGCAAGATAGACTCACACATGTGCCATAAAAAGGGGAGGATTCTGCCCTCATCTGTTTTCCTGCCGTGCGCCAGGAGACAGCGTGGGTGAGGCTGCTATGTCTCTGTACTGAATGAAGCATAAAACCCATTGTAGGAAACGTAACTGTGGCGCCATGAAGGAAAGCCGTGGGCTAATGCCATTCAGAGGATGAACTGAATAGTTTCACAATGTAAGCGTAGAAAAGTCCAGGCCACTACTTTGGTGGGTGACTTTTTAAATTGCTTTAAGTCTTCTTCTTAACCAGTTTGTTCATCAGAAATGTGCGAGATTTTTACCTGTGCTTTAGAGATCAAATCGTCCTGAGATGGGGTGAGAGAGAGTTGCTATGCTGGAGTTCACTGCCAAAAAAGTTTAACACCTAAACCTTGTTATGTGCTTCTCCGGAAATACTACTGTTTCGTAGCTGAGCTTTTGAACCCTGCAACTGACCCATACAATTGCTAGAAGCTCCTGGCTTGGAGATACCTGCCTGACGTTTCTCTTCTTTGTCCCCTGTGGCCTTCATTTCTGTATGAACCCCTCCCTGATTTGAAATAGTCTGTATGAACGGGCTTTTAAGGACTGACAACTTGTGAACAGTTGCCTTCAAATTAGCCAATCATATTTGTGCAAGGGTCATTGTTTATGCATCTTCTTCTTCAAATAGGGTTATTTTCTTCCAAGTAATGTTTCTATCAGCTAGGGTTTCAATCCTGCTTCAGTGCCAGCCCAAAGCCATCTTGAATTAGGTGTTCTTAAGGGAGGGCATGCATAAACTTCGATTTATTTGCATTTCATGCATTCCTTTTAAAAAGACCTATGGACATACAATGAAGTCTTTCTGAAACTATTCACAGTATACAAATTATAGCCTGTGTACAAACTTCTCCTACCAAGTTTCTCCCATTTTTGTGGCAGTTTTATAAACTAGCTAACAGACTCTACTATGATATCCCACCAATACTGGTACGCTTTTTATGAGTTTAAATTTACCTGGTCATTAATAGACATTAATAACAGACCTCTTTAAAGAAAAAAATAACCAGAGTCTGCAGTGCCTTGGTGGCTGCAAAAGCAAACCAGTAAGATCCACACCCCAGCTGGAAAACCTTGGGTGTCACCGACCCAACCTTAAAGGTAATCAGGTTCCCTATCTGGGGCCTATGGATGACTTTCAGAGGGTACTCTGCAAAATGTCCTCAAATTCAGTGCAAATGTGTCCAGTGGAACAGTGTACATGGATTTTCACCTGACTAACCAAAAGAAGCTGTGTGGTAGAAGTGGATTGGTGTGGTTTGGTGGCCTCTGGGATCAGAGAGCTTGGAATTTTACTCCAACCCCTTTCCCCCCTTGGCTGGGGGACTTGGAACAAGTCCTTTCTCTCTGCCTCAGTAGTTTCAAAATTACCGAAGTGCTCTTATAAGGGCGGCCGTGAGGATTAGGTGCGAGGATTTGATGGGCACTTGAAGACCGTAATCCAGGGGCAGGCACTTGGGAAGTACTCACTAAATGTTAGTAATTACCATCAAGTTCTAAAAGGGATTTGTTACCATCAAAGAGTTCACAGCCACCAGCCTAAGAGATTTTTAATTATACTTAAAAAAAATCTGCTCTTGAGTTGGGAAATCACACTAAAACCTAATTCTAATAGAATATTCATTAGCAAAACATAGAGATGCATATTCATAATGAGACAGGACGATCTGTAGATAATTCTGAAAATGTGGAAACCTGATTTGTGGGGTTTTTTCCCCCTAGGAGATAAAGGATGCACCTGGGCCTGTGTGAGCCCCCAAACTGGACGCTTTTGAACTGTTCCTGGTTGCTGTACCAGCCAAGTTTGTCTTGAAACCCTGAACTAAACCTCCAGGGCGATAGTCATTGTTTTTTTTAATTTAATTTAATTTTTATTGTTGTTCAAATACAGTAGTCTCCATTCCCCACCGCCCCCCCCCAACTATTTTCTCCCGCCCCCCATCCTCCCCGCACCAGGGCGACAGTTCAAACTGCAACTCTGCATTTGTTGATGCTCTCTGAGACTTTCCTTTTCCAGTTATGACAAAAGTCAAAAGTTACAAAAGCAACGAGATTTGGCATCTTTTAATGAAAGGTAAAACAACAATATAAACATACACAAATTTACAGAGAAGGAATCAACTTTAATCCATTTGGAGTAAAAGGTGTTTCTTATTTAAATACGGTATAAAAATAAATGCAAGAAACATTAACTGAGAATGTACAGACAACGGACAAAGATATGAGCTTGTTTATGACTCTGAATACACCGGTGAAGTGGACCTTCCTGTGCTAATTGATTGATTGGCAAATGTGAAGCCATATGTATACTTATTGATATACGCTTTTTTTTTTCCTTTCACAATTCTTCCAGTTTGTCACCGACTGAATTTTCGGTGAGCTGTGTGTTTAGCAGAAGCTTTAAGAGAAAGAGAGAGAAAGGGTGGGGGGAAAGTAAAAGGTTTACTTCACTTGAACTTGATAAAAAGGAAAAGACACAGATCCAGCTTAGTACAAGGAAGAAGTAAAGCAGACCACATCTTGAAATGGAGGCATTGAGATGGCGGAGTCCCTTGCAGAGGGCGATGCCTTACGGCACACAGAGGAAGAACAATTCAGGTCCTTTGCTCATGCAACATCTTGTTCTAAGGTCCTCTGTTCCAGGTGACAACACAGAGCTACAAAGTATATGCAACGACTCAGTCTGCTTCCATGCTACAGGGCGATCCTTTTAGTAAGACTGAACGAGACTTGTTAATCTCTTTGACGTGAGGGATTTCCCCTGAGGAAAAATATAAACAAGGGTAAAAAACAGGATGACGACTGCAAAACCTACTTATAAATCACGCCTATTTATTACAGCTTATTTTTGTGCAAGGGTGAACACCGAACCCTTTTGGTACATCTCAGTGCAAACTTCATGACCAGCTTCCCTCCCACCAACACGTCAAACAAAATGATCCTCCCTCTTCCCCCACCCCCCCACCCCCCTACCCACTGCCTCCCCACTGCAAACAGACTGATGGGTTCACAGCACAGATTAGCAACTCATAAAACAAGTCCATAAACGTTCCATTGAGGCTAAGCAATAATACAACGCTTGGGTTAGCAACTGGTAATAAACATGTTACAACAAAACTAGTAGGCTGCTCTGAAGGATAGCAGTGGGAATGCATTCTTGTTCAATTGCTGGAATTAGTGATACCTTTATATATACTTCGATATGCCTAGGGTGTGATTTAGTCAAATGAAATGCATTTTTGATGGTGCGATTGGTGAAAACTCAAGATTGATTCTGTCCCTTATCCTATAGAGTAATGGAGATAAAGGCGCCAATTATACACCTAAAGATAAACATCTCTTAGCTCCTTACTTCAAACTTGAGGCATCTCCCTGTGCTTTCCTACCTGATTTCCTCCAACCCCAGCCCCAGAGATATCCCATAAATCGTGATTCCACATATTGTGTTAATACCTAGGATGCATATTCATTTGGTGGGGAAACCTTGACAGCTAAAAGTGTCCCTGTTAATTACAAGTACTCTAGACAGGTAAGACATACAAAAATTCTGATCAGAAAGCAGGCTGTCAATTTCTGTTTCATCTCTTATTGTGTATATTCTAAAATAAAATTGATAGTCCACTGATTGAATGGAATGTGTACTTCTCAGAGGTTAAAATACTAAGAGAAAATAAGAAGACTTTTTTAAAGAAATATAATATTTTAGTAATAAATTAGTCAAAGCAATAGCACTGATTTGCTACCTGCTGGGGCTCCGAGTCTAATGAAGGGTTGAGGTGGTGTCGGGAGAGAAATCATCACAATGGCCACATTTTGGAAAAAGAACAATATGTTTAAGAAATGATTAAAGATTTGAAAATCAAACTTTCTCTACACCCTGTACAGAAACTCACAAGGGCCCTTTTGCTAATTTCACTAGTGAGTGTGCTTAGCTTTCAGCAAGTGACAGCAGAAGATGCTATTGATTTCAGGGAGGGTTGGGGAGGTGGGGAGAGAGAGGTGAGGGGAGAGAGAAACATCAATGTGAAAGAAAAACATCAATTGGTTGCCTCCTGCCTTGGCCCCTACTGGGGACTAAACATAAAACCCAGGCATATGCCCTGACTGCGAATCGAACCTGTGACCTTTTGGTTCACGGGACAATGCTCCAAGCAATGGGGCTCCAGGGGCCAGGGCTCTGGTTCTACCTTTATTCTCGCTCTCCTTCAGGGCTGATTGCCCCAGCTCTTCAGTAGGCAGGTCTTTTACTTAGGTCTTAACTCTTTTTCCTGCTTACTCTGCTGCTTGAAGAAACACCTGTATGATTGACATGAGCTAGTTCTGTTCATTAAACAGTTAGTTTTCAAGAGAAGAATGAGCTAACGTCGGTGTGCATGCTAGTGGCATCCCCAAATTAGTTATTACTGTTCACATCTATCCTCTTATAAACTACAAGCTTCCTAAGAGTAGCGGCTGTATGTCATGATCTATGTATTCTCAGTAAGGAGCGAAGTGCCTGACCCAGAGTAGGTGTTCAATGACTGTTTTTATTACGTTGGACCAAAGAATCCGGTGGTGCTTGGATACAGGGCAACTCTTGGGTTATCAACTTGTTACACAGAGCCCCCCAGGATGGATTCCAGCTACACGGGTAGTTGGGGTCTCATAGCCACTGGCATAAACGCATGGCCTCGAGTTGATCAGACCAGTACTTTGGGAAATGCTAAAGAAACTTCCACCTCTGGCATAGTAGCAGCGAAGGGGAAGTTTCCCACTGGGAGATGTCTCTTCCGCGACCTCCAAACATTCCTTAGGAACCCCTGGGTGGTATTGGATGCTCTCTGACCAAAACCCACTATGCAATCTGCAGCTTGTAGAACTTGAATGGCAATTTAAGAACTAACGATGGTGCTAGGGGAAAATGAAGATGTATTGTCCAAACTGAACAGGCCACATCGTCTGATCTATTTCATAACAACCGGTTCACAGCACACTGAGGGACCATAAAATTGCTTTCTCGGGCAAGTTATCACCACAAGCGGCTGCAGTTTCAATAAAACAAGATGGGTACCCATATATGTCAACAACAAAATGATAAATGAGAGGAGTTGCAGGTCCATAAGAGAAGAAAGAGGAGAAAGCAGTTCATCCTTGTCCAGACTCACATCTATGGTAGGGAAACCCAATGACAAGTTTATAAATTATATGGTTTATCTATATGAATATACCTGTAATCTCCAGTAATAAAATCGACAGCTCTCAACCAGAAAAGAAGATGCACAAAGTCCTCCCTAAATTGCACAGACACAGAAAATCAAAGCCTCCCTTTTCACTGTTCCCGATCTGCTTGTACATCACAATGGATGTTTACGTGAAGCCAATGATTTGCTTCATCATGAGTGATGTTTATGTAGATCAAGGATCTCACTAACTCCAGGGAGGTCTCACTACACTGCAGCTTCGCTGGGGTAAATACAGTCTATGAAACGACCTTTTGGAATACTCTCAGGTTTGTCTCTATTTCATCGTGGAAGAAAAGGACACCAAGGGACATGAAAGCACAGACAGGCTGGGCAAGACTGCGTAAGGACAGAGTGACAGTGACCGCCGTTCTCCACGGAGTGAAGACCAGTCGGTGAAGGAAGCCTGTTACTAATCTGTAACATTAATTCATAAAGCGATTCTGGAGATCAGAAACACAAAGTCTGATTCCTGCCTTCTACAAGAAGTTATTTTTCCCTCTGTTGGATTAGAGGAAAAAGGGAAGAGAGAGAAAAACAGGTAGACGTCTTTTATAATTCTGCATTCCATGGAACCAAGCAATTCAAGTGTTTATAAATATAAGGAAAAGTCAATATTTAGAACTGTAATGGCAATAAATAAACAACTAAATATCCATCAACAGAGGATTGAAGAAATGTACTCCAGGTATATCCTCAGAGGAATTTTCTGTAGTCAATGTTAGAGTGACGTAGAAGAATATGACATGACATGGAAGACAGTTACAAAGTAATTTAAGTCAAAAAGTATATTTCAAAAGCATAATTAAAGTATAACCCAATTCCTTTAATATTTATATACATTTGTACAAAGTGCTAATTGGAGCGATTTCTAGGTAGAGAGATTGCAGATGAAGGAACTGAAGTTCAGCAGATTAACTGATTTTTAAAAAATTTATATGGGGAGAAAGCGTGGGGCTAGGTTTCAATCCTAAATATTAACCCTTTGAGCTTACAGGCCTGGGCTCTTTTTCACACATTTTGGTGCTTCTATGAAATCTGCATAAACTGTATTAGTCAGCAACTCCATAATGAACTTAAAGAATTGAAGATTTGCCCTGGCTGGCATAGCTCAGTGGACTGAGCACGGGCTGCAAACCAAAGTGTCGCAGGTTCGATTCCCAGTCAGGGTACATGCCTAGGTTGCAGGCCATGACCCCCAGCAACCACACATTGATGTTTCTCTCTCTCTCTCTTTCTCCCTCCCTTCTCTCTCTAAAAATAAATAAATAAATAAAATATTTTAAAAAACCCAAAAAAACCTTTAAAAAAAAAGAATTGAAGATTTAACCAAAAAAAAATCTAAAAGAACTAAGTATTGTTTTCTTTTCACTTTTAATGCTCCAAACAAGTTACAGGACTTATATTTACACATGTTCTAAACAATGTGTACACCGATGAGTGACAGCGTTAAGTGCAGATTTGTCCCCCAAAGATCCACTGATTTCAGAGCCAGCCCAGTCCTTATGTTGAAATGCTTCCACAGAGGTTCCATAGTTGCTCTGGGTAACTCGATGCAGTCTCCAGAGCTTACCTTACAAGCCCAATGTGCCAGTGTAAGAACGCCAGAGCAGAGGTGGTGGCCTGCAGACTCTGTGGAAGGCTCTGCAGAGAGTAGTCCTTGCTGAGATAGGGTATGTTTTTTCCCCCCAGAAAGGTTCAGTTAGGTGAGTTCCTGTGAGTTCAACATGAACATTCTCTAATTCTCATTTCCACTGGTCTAGCGCAGAGCTAATCTAACTTAATTTCTACTTCACGCCAGCTAAGAAGAGGAGGTAAGACATTTGGTACTCGATTTATGGATTTTGATTGAAGGTGTGACTGATAAACCCTCCGGCCTGTTTTTATGCTTATTTCCTATCTGTTCTCCCTTAAGGTTTATGTGGGCAGACAGACGCTATTATAATTTAATGGCTGGAAAATTGATGTCAGATTTGATGATGGCAATGGAGGAAGAAAACAACTACTTTAATCAGTAAAGCATATGAACTTTGTCGAGAGAGAATGAAGTTGACTAAAGAAGAATAACATTTGAAGGCATGAGAGGACAGAGCCATCCTTGAAAGACCTTAAGAGACTTCTCTGAGGACAAGGAAAGTTTTAAAAACAGTAAATCACAGGAAAAGAGATTACTTGAGAAAACAAGCCAAGGTGAAGGTGTAACAAAAATGTGTTATTCTTATCCCTCCAGTGTTGGGCAGAGTGAAAAGAAAATGAGTCATCTACTGAGAAATGGATTTAAAATGAGAAAAATTCACTTCCAGTCCTGGTTCTAACATTCAAAAATTGTGATGTTGGTGAATTGATCTTATCTCATTATTCCACAATTTGCTCTTGGGTAATAGGGTGGTGGTGCTGGCCTAACCATCTCCCAGGGTTGCTGTGTATGTAAACAACAAAACACCAAAGCAAACAAAAAGGAACGAATATCCTCAGAACACTGAAAAGTGCTATGCAACTGTTAGTTGTTCATTATAATTATTTCCTAAAGTGACCAGGAGTTCATTACTCTCAGCAACCAACAGAAGTTCCAAGGGGACTTCCGGACAAGATGGAGGCATGGGTAGACACACTCTGCCTCCTCGAACAACCAAAAGAAGGACAATAACAATTTAAAAACAAAAAACAACCAGAACCGACAGAAAATCAAATTACATGAAAGTCTGACCACCAAGGAGTTAAAGAAAACACATTCACCCAGAGCTGTAGGAGGGGCGGAAACAGGCAGAGAGGACTTGCAGCAAGGCAGCAGTGGGAGGACCCGGAGAGGCAGCAGATTGTGGACCAGGGGGTCCCACATTTGCGCGCAGATAAATCGGGAGAAACAACTGGGGAGCGGGACAGACCTCGAAACCCAGGGCCCCAGAGTGGGGAAATAAAGCCTCAAATCACTGACTGAAAACACCTGTGGGGGTTGTGGCAGTGGCGGGAGAAACTCCCAGCCTCACAGAAGAGCTCGTTGGAGAGACCCACAGGGTCCCAGGACATACACAAACCCATCTACATGGGAATCAGCACCAGATGAGCCCAATTTGCTTGTGGGAAGAGGGGGAAGTGACTGAAATCCAGTAGAGAGCGGAGCAAGCACCATTGTTCCCTCTCAGACCCCTGCTGCACCTACAGCATCACAGGGTGGGTTGCCCCGCCCTGGTGAACACCTAAGGCTCTGCCCCTTACTACATAACAGGCGCGTCAAGACAAAAAAATGGCTCAAATGAAAGAACAGATCAAAGCTCCGGAAAAAATACAACTAAGCAACAAAGAGATAACCAACCTATCAGATGCACAGTTCAAAGCATTGGTAATCAGGATGCTCACAGAATTGGTTGAATTTGGTCGCAAATTAGATGGAAAAAATGAAGGCTATGCTAAATGAAATAAAGGAAAATGGACAGGGAATCGATAGTGATAGGAAGGAAACTAAGACTCAAATCAACCATTTGGAGAAGAAGGAAGAAAGAAACATCCAACCAGAAAAGAATGAAGAAATAAGAATTCAAAAAAATGAGGAGAGACTTAGGAACCTCCAGGACATCTTTAAACATTCCAACATCTGAATTATAGGAATGCCAGAAGGAGAAGAGGAAGAGCAACAAGTGGAAAACTTATTTGAACAAATAATAAAAGAGAACTTCCCCAATCCAGCAAAGGAAATAGACTTCCAGGAAGTCCAGGAAGCTCAGAGAGTCCCAAAGAAATTAGATCCAAGGAGGAACACACTAAGGTGCATCATAATTACATTACCCAAGATTAAAGATAAGGAAAGAATCTTAAAAGCAGCAAGACAAAATAAGAGTTACCTACAAAGGATTTCCCATAAGACTATCAGCTGATTTCTCAAAAGAGACCTCACAGGCAAGAAGGGGCTGGAAAGAAGTATTCCAACTCATGAAAGGCAAGGACCTACATCCAAGATTACTCTATCCGGCAAAGCTTTCATTTAGAATGGAAGGGCAGATAAAGTGCTTCTCAGATAAGGTCAAGTTAAAGGAGTTCATCATCACCAAGTCCTTATTATATGAAATGTTAAAGGGATTTATCTTAGAAAAGAAGATTAAAAAAACATGTACAGTAAAATGACAGAAAACTCACAATTATTAACAACCACACCTAAAACAAAAACAAAAGCAACTAAGCAAACAACTAGAACACTAACAGAACCACAGAAATGGAGATCACATGGAGGGTTATCAACAGGGGAGTGGGAGGGGGAGAGAGGGGAAAAGATACAGAGAATAAGTAGCATGGATGGTAGGTAGAAGATAGACAGGGGGAGGGTAAGAATACTACAGGAAATGTAGAAGCCAAAGAACTTGCATGTATGACACATGGACATGAACTAAAGGGGGGGAATGTGGGTGGGAGAGGGTGTGCAGGGTGGAGGAGAGTGAAGGGGGAAAATGGGACAACTGTAATAGCATAATCAATAAAATATATTAAAAAACATTTAAGTAAACACTAAAAAAAAGTTCCAAGGGTATTGGGAAGATTGTCCAGCAAAGCATTGTGACTCGAGTGTGAAACTCTTGTGATGCTATTTTTAGACTGGAGCTTGTAAACAAACTTCTGCAAATACACAGTAATCAAAAATGGACCAAGTAGGAATAGTTTACCATTCTCTTGTACATCATAGCATTTTGTTTATATTATTAGGTGCCCTAGCAATTAAGGTCTACACCTTCTACTTGTTCCCAAGATAAAGCACATGTTGGGAATATAGTTGACACTTGATGAATAAATTTTGACTGAAGACATAGATGACTAATCCTCTCTTCCCCTTATTTCTTATTCATCTTTTCTTAAACTTTGTGGTGTGTGACAGCGTGGTGCAATTCTTTAAAAAGTATAGTTGCCATGAAATAGTATAATGTTTCAGATGTACAACATCGTCATTCTGCATTTGTATACCTTACAGTACAATCACCACAATGATCAAGTAACCATCTGTCACCATGCAAAGTTATTATGGTATTATTGGCTATATTCCCTGTGATGTACATTATATCCCAGCAACTTATTTATTTTATAACTACAGGTTTGTACCTCTTATTCCCCTTCTTCTTTTCCACCCATCCCCCATGCACCAAAAATGGAAACACTAATTTGAAAACATATTTGCACCCCTATGCTCATTGCAGTAACATTTACAGTAGCCAAGATATGGCAGCGGTCTAGGTATCCAATGATAGATGAATGGATAAAGAAGAGGTGGAAGATATAGATACATAATATATAGTATTTACATAATATATAATACAATTTTTCTTGAAGATTTTATTTATTTATTTTTAGAGAGGGAAGGGAGGGAGAAAGAGAGAGAGAGAGAAACATCAATGTGCGGTTGCTGGGGGCCATGACCTGCAACCTAGGCATGTGCCCTGACTGGGAATCAAACCTGTGACACTTTGGTTCTCAGCCTGTGCTCAATCCACTGAGCTACGCCAGCCAGGGCTATATAGTACAATTTATAATAAAATATTATTCAGCAATAAAAGTAATGAAATCTTGTCATCTGTGACAACATGGATGAACCTAGGAGGTATTATGCTAAATAAAGTTAGACAGAGATGCACAAATACCTTATGATTTTACTTATATGTGGAATCTTAAAGAAACCAAACAAATAAGCAAACGTGGTGCTATTTTAAGAGCTGGGGAAGTGGGTCGGAATCAGGGATGGCGTTGGAGGAAAGGCAACCATTTTGCTTCCCCCTCCCATCTTCCTTAAGTTGTGTTATTATTTTTAATTATATCACACAAGCGTCCACTGGCGTCTCAAGAACAATATTCTGTCAGCATTACATTAGAAACAGATGAATTTGAAACAATTCTGAAACAATACACCAAGCCCAAGCGCTGTGCAACTTTCTCCACCAAAATCTTGAAGCATTTCTTTTACATTCTCTTCCCGTGGTGACTTACAAGGTATCTTTAGGAGAATTTTATGTTACAGGTCATAGATTCCAATAGAGCCAGCCAAAATTTTGTTACGTTTATCGCACGATTAATTCCCAGAGTCCTTCATTGTCCAGCCCTTTAATTTGCAATGCAATCACATAGAATGTTCAAAATAGATACTGCTTTTTCGTCACTTTAATTCTCTGTGAATGGCCACAACGGGCAATTCACGAATAGAACTGGTTCACATTCCCCACTACAAAAATCCTTGAAGGAAACTGAAAACAAAAACCGTATCTTTGTTGAATCCAATGGGCTTACATGTCAATACACACAACTCCACTTAACTAGCCATCAGAGCAAAAGCCACGACACACACACACGTACACACAGCAGTGGCATGGAGCTAACCACACAACTCAACAGACGATGCAGACAAACTGGAGTAGAAACCAAGATTGTTCTACCTCTTTTCATAACAGGTTAGTGCTGGCCCTCATTGTTGGTGTACAGTTTTTATGGCATGGGAAAATAGGGATGTTTCTGCCCTATAAAAATAAATGTGTTGAAGGCTTTAGTTTGCGCTTACACGATGTCAGAAAGTTCCAAAGGCACTGGTACAATACAAAGAAAAGAAAATAAGAAAGAATCCCACAAACAAATATATCACTGAAACACATGGCAAGATACTCGGAAAACAGTGGTATAAAAACTACTAATCTCCTGAGTGATTTAGGTAGTGATTTTCAACAGTTTCCTGAAAAATGAGGACTAAGAGGTGCATGGTGGTGGGTCTTTGGCAAAGCTCATCACCGACCACCATTCACACCCAATCTTTGGCTTTAAACTGCTAACTATTTCATTCTGTCTCCCAAGGGGTAGAAAGCAGATGCCCCTCCCTGTTCTCAATCTTTTAAGCTTTAGGAAGAGCCGAGGGAAACAAAAGCATGCACTACCTTTAATAAAGAAAAGGCTATAGTGAGTAAAAATAAAAAATATAAAAAGTCATTATTTCTTCATTTTATATATGTTAACATAAACTTCTTTCCAAACCTTAGCTAGATACATGTCGTTTTCCATGTACGACATCTTTATCTACTCTAGAAAGGGCTGGGCCAGTAGGGTTAGAGGAAAAGTTCTGGATTTGAACAAGGGAAATACGTTGGCTGTGATGTCTAAGGACACCAGGTGGGCAATGGGGTTAGAAATCGGGGAACTTTCTTAACTGGACTTAAGGACCTGGGATCCCTCCAGAAAGAAGACTTACCACATTCTGCGCAAATTTCTCAAAAGATGTTCTGCGATCCATTGAGCGTTCCGACTTACGTGTGGGGGGTGGGGAGGGGCAAAGGGCAACAGGGGACATAAACACACACAAAAAGAAAGCGAGGAAAGCAGAGCAGAAAAAGACAGGAAGATGAAATGATGCAACGGCAAACCATGCCCTAGATCAGAGGGCCCGAGGAGAGAGGAGAGCTCCCTCTTTTTACCGAGGATTTCATTGTAAACACCAAAATTCTTCTTCCGCAAACACGATGGTGTGATTTCGTGCAAAATTAAACTACATTAAAATGAAGTAGATATGGGAAGCTTTTATGCTGACATTTGCAAAGTCTAAATATTTGAAAATCTAGTGGCATTCCTAATCATTTTCTAGCAGGACCAGATTGCTGTTGATGACAGTATCCGTTTTATAAAGCATTGTTATCCAGCAGAAATTTCTGAAAGAATGGAAATTTCATTTTTGCTGTCCAGCATTTCAGCAGCCTTTAGCTGTTATCACTGAGTCCTTAATATTTGGCTAGAATTCTATGTAATCTTAATTAATTTTAATTTTAATTTGAACAATCCCATGTGGCCAGTGGTTGCTGTGCTGGGCAGCCTGAATACAGAGTATCTGTTTTCGGTTGTAAAGGCGCTGGCCTTTGAAAAATCCCATTGGCCTAAATGATGATCATGAAGTCCACAGAATTACAATTTCATTTCAGAATTTCAAGAAGTTATGAACTCTTTTAATATTAAAAAGTAACGACGGTGGGAATCCTTTCACATTGTAAACATATATGAAATCATCCCATTGTACACCTGAAATAATGTTAATTTTATTTGTCCCTTATACTTTAATAAAGCTGACATTTTCATCACCTCAAATATTTACCTTTTTTATAACCACACAAGTGCTACTCTCTTACCAAAATTCAGTTATACAGTGTAAAATATCATCAGCCATAGTCATCATGTCACACACGAGGTCCTCAGGCCTGTTCGTATCGTATACCTGAAAGTTTGTGCCTTTTTTCAGCCTCTCCCGCCTCCCCACCCCATGGCCCTGGCAACTGCTTTTCTACTCTGTTTCTGTGTTCAGCTTTGTTTTTTTAAGATTCTACATATAAGTGATTCCATGCAGTGTTTCCCTTTGTCTGTCTGGCTTGTTTCACTTCACATAAGGCCCTCGAAGTTCCTCCCTATTGTTGCAGATGGCAGACTTTTTTTCTATTTCCCGGGTGAATAATATTCCTGTGTATCTGTGTGTGTGTGTGTGTAAATTTCCCTTAGCTATTCACCTGTCAATGCTCGCTCAGGTGTCTGTACCTTGGATATTGTGATAATAATGCAATAGACATTGGAGTACAGATAAAAAAAAGAAATAATGAGTGATGTTGATGCTTTTATCCAGATTTCCCACACCCTGGTTTATGGATGATACAGGGTGCTAGCGACACAGGCTGCTGAGACTTTGATCATAGACTATGATTATAGACTCAGTATTGATAGAATACTGAGGCCTGCTGGAACTCTTCCAAAATGTGTGTGGCTACCACATTAGGTGTGTAAAATCCACTGTGGGGATCCCAAGTGATTCAGGCTAAACACCACGAGAAAGACACTTAGAAGCCAACATTACCACATTTTGACAGCTATCACCGAAAAAATGACATTTTTAGTGAATGACATTTTTAGTGATGGGGTATGTGGCTTTAAACACATATTCTACGATACTGAACAAAAAGACCCTGTTCAAGTTTTTTACCTAATGCCATGTGTCCTTTTCCTTTACTGAAATTTCTGATTTCCTGTTCTGAACTAGGCATATAGAAGACTAACACGAAACATAGAAACCGCTTCTAAAAAAACAGTGTAAAGCAAGAATATCTACAGAAAGAAACAAACAAAAAAGAAAAGAAGCACACAGAAACAAAAGTAACTTAAATGGCTCTTAAAAATGCAAAGGTCTGGGGGAGGGTATTGGGGTGCGTTCACTTACCGCTTGTCCAACACCTTGGGCCCAGGGGAGGTAACTACTCCAAATAATTACAACTGAGGACCAGAGCTGAAAAGGCCACAAAGAAGCAGTACCTTTTTCTTTGCCTGTAGAAGCTCCTGATAGGCACTGGATCTTATAAAACGTGGGTATGAATCGCTTTTCATCAACTTGTAAATGTGCTCCTAAAAAGAAATAATAGTTAAGGTGCTTCTGTATGTGATTTTTCCCAGGAAACATCACATGTGGTGATAAGAATACAACACTTAGTTCAAAAGCAAATCTGGGGGCAGCTAGAAATAATAACAAGGATGCTGACGGGAATCCCTTATGTTTAGAGAACATTCAGATTCTCAAATACGTTATTTTATTCATGAGTCAGTTTTAAAACTGGTGGAGGAGCTACAAAGAATAGTAGTCACATCCAGTCCTTTAAAAAATGGAATTTAGTTAATGGAATGTCATAAGTCCAAATCGAGTTGTCGATTTATAGAGATTATTCCAGAATATACCAGTCAATCAATTTCTCCCTTAAAATGACTCCAGGCCCAGCGTGAATGATGCGAAGTCAGCCTAGATACCTGTGGCATCGTGTGTATTTGGAGGGTGGGATGCTCAGATGAATCAGCTCTCTTTAGTGAAATAATACGGAAGACTGTCACCCACATCCACGCTGGGCCAGAGCACAAGGAAAAGAATGAATAGTGTAGTATTTGATGGCACTATGTCCCTATTTGTATGCTCTTTTTACTCATTCAGCGACAAGTTCAATAGATATTTAATACTTTAATTCTAATCAGTTTGTAATATTCTGCTTTAGCGATGAATAATGGTAGACAAGTGAAAAAAAATGTATTGACCCAATTCAGTGTTGCTGGCCCCGTTCCGGGAGACTGTGTTGTGGCCCTATTGCAGCTCAAGGGAGTGTGGAGGCCCCCTGGCCTTTCTAGTCCAGTGAAACGGCAGTTAGATGTAGAGTTCTGAAGCCTTTGAGAGTATCTGGAGGTCCCAATCTCTTGCTACTTGGAGAGCATATACGGTTTTAGAAATGACTCGGTTTCCCTAGTCTCAAACACAAAAAATTGTAGTTACTCGGCATCCACTTCAAAGCACTCAGGATTAAGCCTCAACTATTTAGTCTCAGGCTCCTCTCCAAGAGTAGGGTACATTTAAAACTGTATCAGTTTATTATCGTCAGAATGACATCACGTCGTTTTGGAGTCGAGCATTTTCGGATTCCAATACCATCTTGCTCAAGATCTATCAGTTGCAAAGTGCAAGCGTAACCAGTTTATTCATCTCTCTCAGCCTTACTTTTCTAAGGTTTAATACAAAGTTGTGGGAATGAAAGAAATGATAGATGTTCAGCAGAGTATGGGGCTGTGATTGAATACATACTCCTAAATGCTTGCCGAGGCTAGTTAATTTAATCCCCACACAACCTCAGGGAGGGTTAAGTGTGGAGAATCAGAGGCATGGGGAAGGGAAGTACCGAGGCAGGCGGGGTCCGGACTAGAACCCAGGCAATCTGGTTCTGGAACCTGCTTTCTTAACCATTGCATTGTGTCTCTTCTCAAACAAGGACAAGGAAATCCTATTACATTTTTGAAGATAGGGTTTAAAAACCCACAGAAAAACTGGAGTTAAACATCTCCACTTAATTCAAGGAGAAGCCTAGCGTCTGCTGGTAATGCTTCCTGTAGAAAACTATGCCTTTCCACATCAAGAACCCATTAAACAAAATATCTTTAAATGACACTGATAAATAAATATTCCTTTTAAGACTTCAGGAAGGTCATCTCAAACATTTTACACATTGCTGGTTCTAGAGAAATGTTTGAAATGCTATCTTGAACTGAAATGAAAATAAATGAACAGAGAAGGATGCAAGGCCAGAATTTTTATCCTGCTCTTGGTCATGTGTGTCTGTAGACTTTAATTATTTCCACTTAGAAAGACCACAGCACAGAGAGGAAGAATGGGTGTTTGGTGAGCTGTTTCAGTCTGGGTTAGTTTTTGTTTTTTAAGATTTTATTTATTTTTAGAGAAGGAAGGGAGGGAGATAGAGAGAGAGAGAAACATCAATGTGCGGTTGCTGGGGGCCATGGCCTGCAACCCAGGCATGTGCCCTGACTGGGAATCGAACCTGTGACACTTTGGTTCATAGCCCACACTCAATCTGGGTTAGTTTTATACAGAGTAGCTCATTTCCTTAAACCACAGCCAAGGAAAAATGTATTTTTTTTCTTTTCTTCTTTTTTTTTAAAGATTTTATTTATTTATTTTTAGAGAGGGGAAGGGAGAAAGAGAGGGAGAGAAATATCATTGCATGGTTGCCTTTCTCACGCCCCCTCCTGGCGACCCAACCAGCAACCCAGGCATGTGCCTTGACAGGGAATCGAACCTGCAACCCTTTAGTTCTCAGACCAGCACTCAATGTACTGAGACACACCAGCCCGGGCCAAGGAGAAATGTATTTTCTACTGAGAGTAAAATTAAGGAAGGACATTTGTGTATCTCGTTCTTCATCTTCTGTACTTTATTTTAGTAACACTGTTACTTAAAATACAATGTACTTTCTAGAGTTAATATCCTTTTCCAAAAATGGTTTAAGAACTTATAAAGTAGGCATGCTCTGATTAAAAGCCAATTTCAACACATTATTAGGAAATGACATTCAAATTGTTCTTAAGGAGACATTTATGTCCAGTTTGATTTTAAAAAACACTAAACACTTGTCTTCGGAAGTTAATGTCTTAATATCAATTTTCTTCTGCAGACCAAAAAATTAACTTGAAAGAGTAATGAGTGCCTGAACTTGTATGCCATTTTATCATTAGTGGCAAAACCGGTTTGAGTCTGACATAACTTTTAACTAATTCAGTTTAGCTCTGACCGTTTTAATCACGAATAACTAAGGAATGTCAGAATCCTAGAATCTTCACATTGATGACACCTTAAAGATGTCAAATACAAGCCCTGGCTGGCGTAGCTCAGTGGATTGAACGTGGGCTGTGAACCAAAGCATCGCAGGTTTGATTCCCAGTCAGGGCACATGCCTGGGTTGCAGGCCACGGCCCCCAGCAACCACACATTGATGTTTCTCTCTCTCTCTTTCTCCCTCCCTTCCCTCTCTAAAAATAAATAAATAAATAAATCTTGAAAAAAAAAAGAAAAAAAATGATGTCAAATACGTGTTCCTGAAGTTGGGCCACTTGGGGCAAATGCTTGCTTGCATATTGGATAACAAACAAAAGAGAAGAGGAAGTCAAAGTTTTCAAATACTTCCAATACTCCCGTTCAGAAACTGTGCATGTAAAACCGTACGCATTTCCAAGACATCACCAGGCTTTTAAAAACAGGCCACTCTAAAGCATCTCTGTTCTCTTCTAGATCGATGAAGAGTTATTTTACACACAGTGAGCTAATCTGGGCTATTAGGCATCGCGGCCAATTCTAATAAAATGAAATGAAAAGTATCTGAACAGTCAACTTCTCAGGAGCGCATCTGTGACGTACATGGGGCCCACCCACCCCTGCACCCACCTGAGCGTCTTCGAACGTGTACCGTCCAGGCTCCTTCACGTTCTGTGTGGTTTTGTCGTAGCTCTTAGAGTCCAAGTTAATGGCGCTGGGGGCTCCCGGAGCCAGAAACTCTTGCCATATCTCCTGAACTCGGGAGGGGACTTCTCGAATAGGCCTTTTCTTCAAGTCCTCCACTGCCAGCCAGAACCTACGCAGGATGTGACACCAAGCGTTTATTCCTCTGTCTCGTCATCTGAAAAGTCTTATAAAATCGAGTGACCTTACAATGTACAACGATGCATAATGATGAACTCACTTTCTGGAGGGCTTCCAATACCAGGACTTGACTGATTGTTTTTTAATCAATTGCATTCAAAGGTATATCATTTTTTGGAAGGAAATACTGAAAACAATTATGAGCTTGTTGTTAAAAGTGGATCTGCCAGAGCCCTGATTCTGTGCAAACTTCATTTTATTACAGCAAAGTGGCAGTGCTAGAGAACCGTTTATTGGAGAGGAAGAGGAGTTTGGAGGGTATCAAGGGTCAGTGACACACCGCATGCGACGCGGGGAGAAAGTCATGTATTATACGGCATTCTCTGGGTCTTTTGTCACTTGAGTGGTGAGGGTCCAGAGGAAGAGGATTTTCTGCTCTACCTGGCAAAGGGATTACAGCAAAGCTTTGCTGGAGTTAAGGGAAGTCTGGGCCCAGATCAAAAAAAGCCCTGGCTGGAGAAATCAGGGCAAGTAACTAATTTTAGGAGATTGAATTCAGAGAGTTATGGAATGACAGAAGCAGAAAGCTTTCCCATGCCGTGGTCTGAAAGGCTTTCATTTGCAGACATTATATCACTCAAGAAGCTCTGAAAAATTAATGCATACTGACTTCTAAATACATAAATGTATTTTCCATGCTTTTTTATAGAATATAGTGCTGAGAGGATAGGACGCCAGGACATGTTTTGGTTGATAAGAGTAAATGGAAAAGTCTAATAATAAGGGGGCGCATTGTATGAATGGATTCCACGTCTTTAAAGGCCGCTGTATGTTATATATAGAGCTCCACTATATAAGGTCGCTCCACTGCCTGTAATGCCTCCCTCAGAGCTCTTGATTGGACCTAGAAATAAAGTTAAAATGTGAACAATTGGTTAATATAAAACACGCCTAAAAGTGTAACTACTAGGTCTATGTTATCCTCCACAGGCACTGCTATGGCTCTCACGGTAGGTGGTACCACGACATGGACAAGGTGACCGCACGGACGGAGGCCACCGTGAGTTACAGCCCTAAGAGGGGGACAACGCGATCAGCGGTCCCTTCGTAACTGTTAAGTTTTAACTGGGGCCTTAAAGAGAGGTCAGAGATAAGCTTGCGTTGAGCTAGACTTAGAATATCAAGTACTGCTCCCTCTAGAGATGTTTCAGTTTCTAGGTATCTTTTTCCTACAGCTACACGTGACAGTAGATCATCCGAATTAGCCAACAGGAAACTACCACTATGGCTTTGCGAAGGGACACCGCAAGGCTATTTTCCTCCTAAAATACACATGTCAACACTGCAATCTCACAGGAATACCATCTGCATCTGAGGGACAATCAGTGTCATGGTTAGCGCTCGTTTAAGTTCATCCCAGCACACTTTGACACCTAAGTTAAATGAATCTGTCCTCGAAGAAGAAATAGAGGAAAAAACAACAGTTCATGCGGCCACAGGACGAGGAAGCCCATGCGGGACTCTCACGGAGCCGCACGAACTGGACGGTTTGGGAATACAGAGCAGAGAGGCCCTCCCGCTGGGGCGAGTGCTGGGCTGGACAAGGACGCTCCGGAAAGCTGTTATAGATGCAGTGACACCTTAAACGGACTTGGTCATAAGGCTGAATTATCAAAACAGTGGAGAAGATAACAATGACAATACCTACTTTGACACATGGGTGCAGGCACTATGCTAAGGGGTTAGCTATATTAACTCAGCAGCTCCTCCCATTTCCGGGAATAGGAGACTGAGGGTGCAGAGACAGGGTCACCTGTTTCAGGCTGTCCACTGTGAGGGTCCTAAGTGGGGCGTGCCCTGGGCTCACGTGCAACAGATGAGATGAGCCACTGCCTGTGATGCCTCATTGCCCTTTTTACCCTCGGCATAGTGTTGTCATCACTGTATTGATAACTTCACAGAGTGCAGAGGGCACTGGTTACAATCCCTCTCTCCCCTATTACACGGCAGCTGGAACAGGAGCAAGTATCCTAATGTCTTTGAGCCTCTGTTTCTTCGTCGGTAAAATGGGATGATAATGCCTATCTCACCAGGTTTCCATTAGATTAAATGACATAAATGATGGAAAGGGCACTTTGGAACTGCCTGACATATTTTTAGGTACTCAAAAATAAAACCCATATTACTAGTTAGTTAGTACTGATTCTATGCTAAGTATTTACTCGATGTGCTTCCCCTGCAACAGGGATGAGCAAAATAGAGACCCATGGAGAGTGCGGCTGCAGCTGAAGAATAAGTAGTTATTGATAAGCAGGATTTCTCGACTCTTCTCTTTTCTCCTGATACTTGCGGAAAACACTCATATGAGTACCACGCTTGCATAGACGGCAGGTGCTTAGAGGTGTGTGGCTTAGATACGAGGCACTGACTTATTTAAGTGCAATTAGCCCTGTAGGTTAACTGGATCATTTTTGCCTCTTTCACTTGTGACCCCAGATACTGACGTACAAGCCGTGTGGCTCCAATTTGGGGAGCAGTGGATAGTACGGGCTTATAGCAAGCCTAGGCTGCAATTATTAGCAATCTGACTTGGACAACTCACTTGACCTTCCCCAAACATATTTTGCTTACCTGTAAAATGGGGTGAGAATATTTACATTTTATTTTTGTTGTGATGATTAGGTGTATGATAATAAAGCATGGCATACTTATAAAAGTAGTGGGTAGGAAGCATATTGTGGTACAGAGTAGGTGTTCAAGATTTATATCTCTGTTTCTATCTGCATACCTACCTACCTACCTACCTGTCATCTACATGTTTAGCAAGGAAACATAATAGGCATAAGGTAGATATTCTAGAAATATACTCAACATATATTTCTCATATGTAATATTTTGTATGTAATTACTTAGCAGGGAAACCAGTGTGGCACAGAATTATTGAGAAAAGAAATGGTTAAAGTTTGAGTTAAGGGATCAGCAGTGATTCAATTCATTAATGAAAACAAAGCTCGCACATGCCCTCCCTTTGCCCAGAAGCTTCCTCCCTATTCCTTTTCTGTCTGGTTACATCCTCAGCAGCCAGATCGCAGTCTAGAAGCCACTTGCCCGAGGATGCCTTTGCTGCCCCCCAACTCTGGGTTAACCGTCCTTCCACACTTCTCTGATCTAAACACCCATCGGTTTGCGCTGTGGTCTGTCTTCTCTGTACCCATCAGCAGGCTGCAATGCTAATGAGCTCAAGAGCCACTTTTGTTTGGTTAGGTGATTCTGGTGAGGCTCATTGCCTGTTTACTTCTTCCTCATTATTTTCGTAACGTCAGCATTCCTTCAAAAACTCAAGAGACTTGGAGGAAACTGCACTTCCCCATCCATTGTCATGCTAAAACTATCCTTGATTTCTGCTTTATTTTTTACACATCCTTGTACTCCATAATTGATGATGCGACCTTAATATAGAGCATGTTATTTCGTAGGCTCAATAAACATCCTTAGCGACTGTAGATCTCACAAACTTGAGAAGGTTCTCGAGAGGTTGAAGGAGAGCAGAAAGCTGCAACCCAGCGATGCACGCCAGACACACGTCTGTGTGATTAAATTCCTCCAGGGCGTATCTATGGGCATCTTGCTTAATCCCTGGGACATCTGTGGAAGTCCTACATATTTCTGAACGTTTTGTTATTGGTATCTGTTAAATCCTCTGAAAACAATGTGACCATTCCTGGCACTACTTAGTTCCTATGAAAAAAATACGGCTGCTGAGATCCTTCCGTAAATAAATGTCACAGAACCGCATATGTCATGGGTAAGGAAACCAGGGGATCATGTTTCAAAAGAATAACGAATAAAAGAGCTCATGGAAAACCACTTTTACGGAGTGGAAAGATACCACTTACTTCAGTGGCGTGAAACAGAGCCATTAAAGTCTATTCAAGTGTCTCACATTTAAAAATGTCACTTGCAGGTGTCTTTCAAGTTAGAAAAGTTTCAAAAATATGTAAGGATGAGGTTTAAAACAGACAGGCAGAAGGTGTGCCCCTCTCTCACTAACAGCTTCACCTGGTGCTGTCCGCACCTGCTCCGAGGCTGTATTTAATGTGCAAAGCAAAGGAGCTGCCCCATAGTTTCATCTTAAGTTATCTGATACCAGTACCCAAGCTCTTTTTCTAGACCTTACTTGAGAAGCAATGTGCAAAGAAGATCAATGTTGATGAATAGTTGATATTTCAACTCAATGCATAGATATTATCAGCCATTTTCTACTTTGCCCGGCATTCAGTATCGCACTGCTTTATGGCATCCATTTCAAATGTACAAAATTTATATAGGAACAAGATCAAGAGACAGTGTAAAAATAAACCAATAAGAGGAACTGAGACTGTGGAGCAGGCTTTGCCTTGGTTCACCTTTTCCTCCCCTCCATGAAGTGGCAGAAATTCGACAGGTTCGCATCACCAAAGTGATGTTGGCTGGGAGAGTAACTGATTGGTTGTGTGACGTCCTAAACAACCAGACACATCACAGGTAGGTATCTCTGGCTCGTAGTGTAAGATCTAAAAAAGACGTGTCTTACCTTAAGTTTTCCGAGCTGAATTCTGACTCTAGAAATTTAAGAAACTGCTCTCTCCCAACGGGGTCTTTCAGGGCTTCGTCCATGCCAAACCCCCACCGCTTCACCCTCTGCTGGCTTGGCTCTTTGCTGTGGGAGATAAAACGAAACCAGACACTTTCCTTTCATTACAGGCCCTATTTCCTGCTGTTACATTCTCTCTCAGACTCATGTATGTCTTGTGCTCCCATCCTGAACTTCCCTTTCAGGAAACAAAACATCTCAGGTTGATGACTCCTCGCATGAAATTGTATCAAGGTGTAAGTGAGGAATTAATAATAAAGTCTAAGGTTTACTGAGCATCAAGTGCTAAGTGCGCTAGATGAATTCTTTTAGTTTTTTATTATAATTCTCATTATATAGATAATGAAATCACAGCACAAAGAGGGTTATGAGTTGCCAGTGTCGGCCAGGTAATAAGGGGGTACACTGCAGATATATGACCCTGCAGCCCAATTTCTTAGCCCGTACCCAATGCAGTCTCACGGTGGTCTGTTGTCCTGGGAGAAAATGCATTGGGAACCAAAGACCTAAGTCCCAGTTTAGGACTCCACTGTCAACTGAATGTGTGACCTAACCTTGGTGGAGTAGTAACATTCTGGGGTCCTGGCTTCCTCATGTATAACATCGAGAACCTACGGATGAAGAGTTTTGTATTTCTCAGGCCCTTCAGACCAACTGGATAAGTATACAAGCAAGAGAAGGCCCATAAATCCCATCTAGAGAAGTGCGGTAGAATACTAAATACCCCCTCCATAAAGTGATAGGCAATGATCTTTTTATCATTCTGTCAAGATCAATACTATCATTTTTCTCTAGCTCATGAAAGAAATCAGGGAGCTCTAAATTGTGCTTTGGTTTTCCTAAGAAGTCAGTGTCTTGTCAGTTTTTCTTACAGCATTTATGGCAAGGTCATTTGTTTTAAAATTGAATGTATAAAGGCATACTTACAATGGGCTTAATAAGTGTGGGTTTAGCATTTGTATTACTTGACTACATGGGCCTTTGTGACTATGTGGATTTTTAAGGAAGCTCAAACAACGAGGTAAATTTAAAGAACCAGAGATCCCCACTATGACTAGTCTACCTTAAAACCTGTATTCCTCTATTTTGTGACCGTCTTCCAGAAATGCATATATAAATCCAAATCCCAATATCTAAGGGTCAAAAACCATTACCTTTATAATAAGAACTTCACGTCATGGGCTAACATAGACACAGAGTGAAATTACCTTTACAATTACTCAGCTATAGGGCTCTTCCTGTTTAACTCAAACCCTGAAGTGAGTGAAATATTTCAAGGGAAGAGAAAACATCACTTACCTTGCTTCAAGTTCCCAGAAAGTAGTGTCATCAGACAGCCATGGGTTGGAAGGGTCAGGTGGCACAAAAAACGGGTCATATTCTAAATACTGTTCCGTGTAACTTAGCAGACTAGAGAGAAGAAACACGTCCAGTTGTCTGGCTGAGCTTACATCCAACCCAAAGTAATGGGCAATATAAAACTGCCTGCCAAGGAATCCTTGCTTGCATATAGAATGAATACAGTTTTCACATTTCAATAACTTACATGCATCAACTTATTTTGCTCCTGGGAAGGCAAACGTGCCTAAGGATTCCATCTCTGCCCATGCCTAAGCCACGTGGGCAATATCCCTCCATTACAACAAAGTAAAAGGGGAGAGGTCAATGTGTGAAGGGCAGTGCTAAGGGTCAGGTCCAATCCTGGGTCGACCAGTTCACCTGCTCCTGAACTGATTTTAGTCAACTTGGAAAAGAGGTTAAAAGGGATTTTTGTGTACAGTATTTATAGGAATTAGGTAAAAGGGAAATCACTGACCAAATTATTTTTAATCTGTATATAAAAATTTTAAAAAAGAGAGGAGAGGGAAAAAGTTGAAGAGTGGATTTGATAATGCCCCAAGGTGAAGAAAAGAAATGCCATTAAGAACAGATGTAAATGAAGAAATGGAAAATAGTTAAAATCTGAGTTTAATACAAAGTTTGAAGTCATATAATGACTCAGTGTGCATGTTAATATACATTTTCACAAAGGCCAAAGGTAACTTCATAAATGGAAAGTGTCATTGCTCCCAGCAGGAATGAAAAATTCAACACATTGGGATTATCTTCTGTATCTGATTCTGGTTGCCCAGGGATTAGGCCTCTAGAGATTTAAGACAATAATGATCATTCTGTCACTTAAACTACAACAAAACAGGTCCCTGGAAGTTTTCTATGTTAAAAAAGGAAAAAATAACATTTACTCCATGTTTCCAATTACTTAGCTCCCTTTCCGATAGTTTTTTAACCATTTTGATCAGATTTCATTGTCATCTAAAAATTTTAAATGTACACAGACATCTCAAGATACTTACCTATCAGCAACTTTTGACATTTTTAACCGGTGTCTATCTAACTGTATTTGCCAATAGTTTATCTGAAAAGAGAGTTAATGACTAGTTATAGAAGTGGTGACACTCTTATAATTTCTAGCTCTAATTTCTGAAAAACAGGGCAATTTCAAACAAGAGTATTTTCCAAATCAGTAAAATTCCAAAGCCCATTAAAAAAAATCAAATGACAGAGTTCTGAAAGAGTTAAAAAATTAAAATTCTGTTTGAATGTAAATATAACCAATATCGCTTGAGAGCAGCAATGAATCCGCACATTCGGCCTACTTTACCAAAATGCAACTTTCTTTTAAAAGTGTTATAGACGTTTTAAACATTTATTTGTGGCGAATAGCCAAATCAGAAGCACATGTACTCCCTGACTATTGAATTTAGAATATAAATGCATTTGTTATTTGTTATTCTAATTTCAATATGTACCCTGCTTCCTAATACTATCCCAACAAAGCATCAATGACATGTGTTTTGAGAATAATTTTATCAACGGTGCAGACAAACGCTCCCACGGACATAATAATGACACATGGAAAACTTTAATTTAAAATTCTCTGAATTACTTTCCCTTACTGATGATTATAAATATACTAGAAAATGTATTATATTATCGATAAATCATATTATAGTAAATTATAAGAAAAAATATTTTAAAAGGGAAAAAAGCCCCATGATGGAACCAACCTGGAGATTAATTATTATTTGTTATGAAACACTGGTGTTTGCTTTGCAATATTATTTGGAGACCAAACTATAGGTCAGTTGGTAAAACTTGGAGCGATATACACCTTGACCGTGCACATGACAGTGGAGATATGGGAAAACCCCAACAGGCGTGTAGATACAGAGATCAGAACTGTAGAAACAATAAGCACTCTTTTGTAAGGATCACGTCACATGACCGGATATGGGAAATGCATGACAATGGAGCCAACCCCCTGCCTTCTCATTCTGTAAGACAGAGCCATGAAGTGCAAAATAACTCTTGATAATGGAGGCACCTGTAAGTTACTGTACATGACTGTAAAAAATTGGTAGAGAGAAAAGGACTTGGGGAGTTAAATATTGAAGAGTTTTGACTATATATCTTAAAATTAGCCAATTTTGTTACTTTTAGCTGAATGTCTTCTATCTGAAACAGTCAACCAGACAAGTAACCTTTCAAAATGCCTGCTATTAACATTCCCCATCTGGCTTTCATAGCTACTACTCCGTGCATCAGTAACAGGCCGTTTTAGAGGTTGACCCACCTGCTGTTGCAACTCGTCTTCTGTTGGAGGTTTAGTTTCTGGCGTGGGTGTGTGGGTAGGGCTGTGACTTCTAATATCATTTTGTAAACCATAGACAGACTATATTAAATTAAAAAAGAAATATGTTAGGACAAAATATGTGCAGTCACAGGTTTTTCTAAAAGGTAATTTTGTGTTACATATTCAGTTAGGTAACTTTGATACATATTTGATTAAGCTTCTTATCAAAATTCAAATGGCCTTGCTACCACAAATATAGTATGAATATAAAAGAGATGCACAGATCTGAAAACAAAAGTAGTTAAATTATTAACTTCAATAGAATAACTGACTATAGGGAGAGAACAGGGGGAGGGGTGATAAAATTTGGGGGTGGCCTGCAAGAACTTTGTCTTTGATGAGGAGGACGGATGAGGACACCTAAAAACTGTGTGAGTCCCACCCACAAAATGAAAGTTGCCAGGGGACTTAAAGCAGAGACCTATTCAATCTGTCGCCTGAATGGATCGTTCCAGTTCTGAGCCAAATATGAGCTGAAGTAGCAGTGGTGATAATTCTCACCAGTGTCACCTCCATAAATTCAATAAAAAGGATGAAAACAACAAACCAGCTTGTGGCTTAGAGTGAAATCACATTGTGAAGATTCTAGCAAATTCAACATTTCTGACTGGGGGAAGCTATAAGTGTCAAGAGGTGAGAACATCGTCTTCTCCAGCTGTTAAAAGTGACGGCGCACATGCGATGGCTGTGGCATCCCTGGGAACGTCAGTCTTGCTCCGGTAATTCTAGCGCCACACAGCTCTGCCGCAGTCAGGCCCTGCAGCTCCGGCATTGTGGAGTCACGGGAAGTGAGCTGCAACCCAGGCAAATGCCGCTCAACGATGCCATGTGTTTGCCTATTTCACCTGGGAGGCCTCATGCTTTCCCATCATTAAACGAGGGCTGATGGGCAGTGCACAGAGCAACACCGTCAGCTATTGCTTTTCAAACTTTCAAAGTCACAGGGATGTGAAGGACAGAGTATGGAATACAGTCAATAATATCGCAATAATCTGTACGGTGTCAGGTGGGTCCTGGAAATATGGGGGGGGGGGGACTTTGTAATGTGTATGATTGTCTAACCACTCTGCTGTCTACCTGAAACTAAAGCAAACTAATATTGAATGCAAACTGTAACTGAAAAATAAAATTAAAAAAGAATGATGCTATGTGATGCTTTGGTAAAGTATCGATATTGATTATTGTGTTGAAAAGCAGCATACATGATGACATGAGTATCTTTAAGTTCTATCTCATTAATCCATCCCTTTTCTCTCCCAAGAAAGGGGTGAGAGGTGGCTTTGTGCACTTTTGGGGAGCTGCTTGCATCTTGAATCTCGTTCCATAAAGTGAGTCCCTGGGGCCCTCAAAACGGACAGTGAGCCGAGGATGAAAGGACCCAGGTGAGGCCGTCCACAGGGGCAGGGCACCCACAGGCCTGCTTGGGTCCCACTCTGCCTCCGTCCCTCAGAGGGTCTCAGGGACAAGAGCTTTTGAGTGCTGCGTCTGGGTGGTTTTTGTGGCAATTCTCCCGTGGCTTCTATATCCTCACATCAAGGCCGATTGCCTTATAAGACAGAAAAGGAACTTGAACCACATGAGGCCCTTGTGTCTGAGGCATGTGTTTCTAGGGAGAGAAGAAAAAGACAACAACAAATAAGACTACCAAAAAAATGTTGTGTGCTTACTTCAGGGGCACAGGCCCTGGAAAATGCTATGGCTACATAAGGAAAAAAACCACTGAAAAGAAGGCCTTGAACTTGTGGAGCGCTTTAATGTAGGGGCACCGTCCTTGGACCCGGTCTTCAGAGGGAGCGGTCCAGGCCAGAAATGCTTATGTGCATCAACCTTTTTCTTCTTGAATGGAATGAGGAAAAATGCCTTCTCTGTGTGCGTTACTTTAAAAAAAATACGTAGGTATTACTGCTATGTGTTTTCAAAAGATTATTTAAAGTCTTAAACTTTGGAGAATTGTTTTTTTGTATGTATTCTGTCACATACAGACACCACACAGTCATTGTTTTAGGTCGTCACAGAATTCTGATGTCAGACGGGGGTCTTCCTCATACAGTTTCTGTAGTTATGAATCTTTATAACGTCCCTTTCTCCCTCAGACTTTTTTCTAAAAATGCCCCTCCCCCATCAGTCCCACTTTCTCTCAGACAGTCCCTGGACTCTGAAAAAGATGTCTTTCCTTGCCGAGGACTCTTCCCGCTGAGGGAGAGAAGGGTCCCCAGCACCTCACCCCCGGTCCTGGCACAGGCACCTGCCTGCTTTGGGGAGGGGCTATTTCCTCCGGGGAGAGGGGCCGGCAGAGACACAGGCGGCGATGCCAAGATTAACTCTCAGCCAAGCAACAAGAAAGAGCAGCGGAGACACCCGCAGGTACCCTGCGAGGTGGGAGCGGAGACTTTGGCGACTGACATCCTCGAAGCTCCTTACTGCGATCAGCACAATAACCAGTGATTTTACCTTCCGTGTCTTGTGTGGATTTCTCATCCGGGACGACTTCTTGATGTCCACTTCAGTGGTGTTCACGCATCCAGGCTGGAAATGGAAAACAAGGAGAGACAGAGCGACCTGTGACTGGGAAGTTTTTGATCAGCGCGTCTGTGCCTGGCTCTGCGGAACCTGAGGGAAGGCTGTGACAATAGTCACTGACAGGTCCCCCCACGTGGCCACGGCCACTTCTACCCCCAGTGGCCGGTAATGAGATACGTTGCCCTCTTTTCCTCCTTGTGTGACCTTTAGGTGCCATCCTCAGTGAAGCCCCTGGAGAAGGAGGACAGAGAAATGTGTGGGCTGCGCCTGTGTGAGTGTGGTGACATCCGCTGCAAGCCGCACAGATGTCCCGGTGGCACAGCCACGGCGACAACCGCACCGCACTGCTGTACACAATGAAGAGGTGCATGGGAAATTGTTCTCGACTTGTTTCCTACATAAACTACATGTGAAATATATATGCCACACACACTCACACACACTGCACTAAAACACGAACTGCATTATAGATTTGGTTTGCATACCTAGGTAGGAACAGAAATATCAATAACTGGTTCAGCACAACAGTGTGCTCAGCAGTGGGGGAGGAAGGGAGAGCTCCCAGCGCAGTGGGGCGTATTTGCTGATTGACACCGAGCAATTTACTTAAACTCTCCCAGCATCGGATGGATCCATATCCCATGTTCTGATTTAATTTTTCTGTGGGGGCCTAGCAATGGTATTTTGTAAAAGACCTGCAGCGATTTTAATAACCAGCCAGGATTCACAACCATCGATCGCGATGGAACAGAGATAATGCTTTGAAAATATTAAAGCAACGTGTTTTCATTTCCTATTCAATTTCCATTCCCTTGCAGCCTTTCCCCTAAGTCTGAGTCCATTAGTGAGAGGAGGCATTGACATTCTTTAAGCTCTTATCAATATATCCAGAGCCAAGCGTGGCAAGGTAGATCATGGAGCTTTTCTTCTCTGTGCTAAGGGGTGGGAAAAATGAGGACATAAGATACCGAAAAGGGAAGGCATGCCCTCTCCTGACCTGGAGAAAAGGAGAAATACAAGTAAGAGGTAGAGTAGCAGGTGTCCCATTGTTCCCCTCTGAGGAAGAAACCCCCAGGGCAGTGGAGGGGGTGATAGAAACGCCCACAGGTAAGAGGGAGGCTGTGAATGGGGCCATGGGACAGCTGGTCCCATTCACACCTGGAGGATGGCCCATAGGCCATCATATCTGACACAAGTTGTTCCAGTCGGGCAGGTGTTGGCAAGAGAGAGGAGCCTGAGATCGTCTCTCCCAAAGCTCATGTGCAGCAGGCGAGGATGCACAGTTTGTTGCATGCCTCTGTCATGGGGGATACAGCTTCTGATAGGAGTAGGGGGTGGATGGGAGCCGAGAGTGGGACAAAGGCCGCGGTGGGCAAGGATTTTATGCTGGGAGCAGATGTCTGAACACACGCGAGCACACGCCAGCAGCTGAGTGCCAGAGGACGGGGCAACACCCCTGCTGCCCACACAGGGGCAGCAGTCTGGGGACAAGCTGTACCGTCCTGTCCAAAGCAGAAATCAGCAAGGAGCCAGGAGCCGCCCAGTGGATGCTTAGCCCTGAGCTGCCACTGCACAAGATCACATAAAAACAAAAGCTTTACACCCCAAACTCCTATCCCAAAACAATCTCGCAGAGCAGTAGGGAAGGTGGGAAGAAATCTGAGTGTGATCATTTATCCAAAAGCGACTCAGTTCCCTGACAGACGATTTATATGACTGCATCGTGCAGAGCGCACACCTCGAAGCCCATGGGCATCTGAGGAATACGGACTAATGATGCAAACTACAGAAAGTGAATTTTCCTCATACATCTGAGGACTAGGAACTAATTGAACTTGAAAGCTCCTTCTGTAATAAGCTGTAATTCTAAATCAATCTTCCTTCAGACCAGGCGGGCTCATTGACAAATGGCTCCAAAAATTATGCCAACCACTGAAAGCATGAAATGGAAAGAAATTTTTTTCTGCTCTTCTATACACATATCTAATTTCCCCAGAGAAAATGAGAATTTTCAACCTCCAAGTTCAAGGTTATGGCCATTAGCAGAGATCTAGCATTCTGTTTAAACCACTTATTATTAACATCCTTAAAGGGCAAATTAATAAGAAAGCATTGATTCTAAAAGTAAACATTATTAGAGATTGAAACCTGAGATAATGCTCCATAACTCTGCTCCCATCCCAGGCAAATGAAACCTGCCAGTTCAAAATTTGCTGCTAATGGCTAAGTCATTTAAATAATACGCTGGACCTGGGAGGCCTGTCTCAGTGGCCTGCCTGCCAGCTTTCGTATGCTTTTAAGAGCCCTATGTGACAGGTCATGGTTCAACGGACCCCCGATCTATCACTCAAATAGGGGATTCCTGAAGATTGAAAAGCTCAGATGCCCAAGGTTGTCTACTGTATTTCTGAATAGTTAAGGTCACGACCTAGTGTTCATAACCCATGAAAGAAGTGCTTTCAGAAAGCAGGCACTGTGGTGAATGAAATCTGACAATCCTCTTTTGATATGTTTATGTATTCAGGAAATATTTATGTCTGCATTGACTTGTCAGATTTTGTGAAAAATAGAGATACGGAAACGAAGCCCCGATCCACACTTCGGTAACCTCCTGCTCTGACCAAGAGGACAGACGGGAATCTCCTTGGGGGGGGCGGGGCGGAGGGGGGAGGAGCGAGGGGCGGGGGCAAGGGTTGGGCGGGGCTCGACACAGCGGACTGGCCCCTTCACCGTGTGTTCTCACACACGTCCTGCCGGCTCGCTCCAGCACAGCAGGCAGACATTTTTACAATAATTTGTTTTCAAGCACTTTTGACCTCAATGAGATCACGTCGTTATGGAAAGAGGCAGTTATCTTTGTGAAGCGTGTATATTAAGTATGACTAGCTGGCACCAGACCCCCATGGAATGTTCTGCATAAATCTGTTTTCTGCACTGATAAACATATCTTTCCAATAAGATATAAATAACATTCCCATAGCCAAGTAGGCACTTAATAAAATGCTCAAATATGTACTACTTGCCAGATATAAGTACAGAGTATTGGATTTAAGAAATAATAAAGTAAGTGGCATTTACATTGGCCTAGAAAAGAAGCATCTTGTTTCTAGTGATTTAGGAGTGAATTTATTTTCAACAGCATTAAGCTGCATCGTAATATTACTATAATACTATTTACTAAAAGGGAGAATTCAGTGACTTGGAATCCACTCCTGAAGAAGCAAAAAGGTGCATAGTATTGAGACATATGACTGCCACAGTGTTCGTGGAAGTAGTGTTTGTCTTAATGAGCTGCAAACACATGAGGGAGTTGTTGATGTTATTATTGGCACTTTATATAGAGGAATTTAAATGCCATTCATTTCCTCTGGCGGACTAGCACATTTTTGTTTGCCGTGCCCGGGGTAATGTGGGACAACGGGGACTCTTCCGTGAGGGGCGGCGCTGAGAGTCACACCTGGAGAGTCACCCTCTTTACGATCAGCCACTGTCGCTGACGTGTAACGGGGCAAAACAGTGTTCTCAGTGACGGCCAGATGGAGGTGTGGGAATGAGGTGGCAAACAGGGCTGATAGTGAGACACATGCGTGTCCCTAGGAATATTTTAAAAAGACACGATTCTGGGAAAATGAAGGTTTTGCACAAACATAATTATTGGTTCAATACAATTCAATTCCTGGAAAAGATTTTTTCTTTTGTAATACGGTGCATGTTTTCCAAAGTCACCTGGCGATGAATTCTACCTCAGTTAAAGAGATTCCTTACCCTCGTATAAAGTGATTATAGATTTTAAAGTGTTCAACCTCGGGATTTGTTAAAGGTCCAATCCAAGGTCTCTGTTCCTGAGCACTTGCCAGCTGATTTAGCCTCTGGGCCTTGGGAGTCCTGCTGACCCACCACCGACTAAGCGCTACACACACACACACACACACACACACACACTCTGAAGGAGGTCGTGTGAGGCGACTGCCCTGAAATCCCCTCCATCTACCCTCTTCTATACTATGGAGTCATTTGATTCCTACTCAGTCGTCTTTGCCAGCTACTTGGCCACCCGATCTTGATTACGTAACCACTCTCTGATGCAGGCTATGAATGAGTTGGGAATCTCAAGGGGCAGAGGGAAGGCTCAGGTGGCAGAGGGGAAGGAAATGCACCACACAGCCTGGAGCTGTGGGAAGGGATTAGGTAGAAATGGTAGACCAGGGTCAGGACTTTGGTTTCATCGGAAACGTGAGTGAAAAATCACTGGAGGGAAGTGACTTGTGTATTAAAAATACACTTGCTGTGTATTTTTAAAAACTCAGTATGCCCTTCACACACAAAAAATAACAAAATGGATCATAGAACTAAATGTAAAATGTTGTAATACAAAAGTCTTAGAGGATAACATAGGAGAAAATCTAGGTGATCTTTCAGTTTGGGGATGACTTTTTAGATACCACACCAAAGGCACAATCCATGAAAGAGAAGTCAGCGACAGCTTCTAGTTATTGTCCAGTTATTGTCCAGGCAATAACAAGGAGTTATTGGCAAACACAGAAGTTGGGGATTCCTGGTCCATGGGTTTGTTGACCACTACATGCCTTAAAATGTTTAGCTTTAACTCTTAAGGTGTTTGCTGAATGTGGGAAAATATAAATGAAATCTAGACCAGCTCCTTGATGGCAATGAAGATTTCCCCAGTGTAAAAAATTAGCACCCAAAGAAGGAAAATCAGTCAGTTACTGAACTGGTGAAATGAGCAAGCCTGAGAGAGAAATAAACGTAGACGAAGACAGGGACCGACTTTAGTACTTCCTGAGCTCTCCAACTGGAACGCAGCTCTTTGGGCAGCCGCTATCAAGATTCATGACTCAGAAAACTTCCGACAAAACGCCTGCACAATTGTCTGTCGCTGGCCCATCCTTCCGCATCATCATTGGCAATGTGACGCATGCCAACTGAGCGTGCAACATTAAGATCTGGTGGTCAATTACCAAAAGCCTGGCAGAGCAGGCTTTCTGGTCCTCAGAGTCTCTGCTCCACTTCCCTAATTCTTCTTCTGCTGTGGCTGGACTCAGATCACTTCTATTCTACATGTAGGAACTCTCTGTTCACCTGCCATGACATGATACTCCTTTTTAATAGGCAGGCCGGTGTCACGAGGGTATAAGTACAAAGAGACTGTCAGAGTTCTCAACAAGCTACCGAGAGGACTCTAACGAGCAAGTGGGCCCATAGCTTCTGTGTGCTGTCTGACATCGCTCATGTTTCGTGCTCACCTTTAACATACTTCAAGTCCTCCCAGCTAGAAGTACTTTGTATTAAAAATAATCACTTGGCCGAGGCTGAGTTGTCATGCTTTCCTCGAATAAGATATGAGATCCTTGAGGCAGGGACACGGACCTGAGACAGGTGTGCGCGAACGCTTCTTGTCTATGCCACCTGGCCTGCCATTCACAGGCGTGAATGATCTCCTTCCCCTTCTATGATTTGTTTTCCTTGCAAAATGCTGGTTGTAACTTGAGGACATGCAAAGATTTCTCACTGAAAGATGAAAAGACCATTCTTAGGTTTTGCACGCACACTCCGATTTGCCATGCCCCGGGAGGTCCTGGATCGGCCGGCATCCAGGACATTTTCACAGCCCTCAGCGGAGTGGCCTTTGATTCACATTACCTTGTCATTCCTCCTCAATCTCAATCGTGGGAGGCTGAAGAGTAACACAGAATTGGGGGTGTCCTGGTCCACAGGCTTGGTTACCATCAGATGCCTTACATTTTTTGACTTTAACTCTTACGTGTTTGTTGAATATGGGAATGAAGGAATGAAAGCTAGCCCAGCTCTCTGAGAGCAAAGAAGATTTCCTCAGTGTAAGAGTTTACAGCCAAAGCACAGTCAAGGATCAGTTACTGAACAGGTGAAAACAATTTTCAATTTTGCAGACGTTACTATTGTTTTAGCACAGGTAATTCAATGGTATGTTGTAAGGGTGAACAGAACCAAATACAATTCATGATAGTATAAATAACTCACAGTATATTAAAAAATAATTGTTACGATGGATAGCAATGAGACAGCTACATATGACAGGTAAGTTCATGGAAGTCATTAATCTATTGGAATTACTTTTGAGTTACAACAGCAGCCCTGAATTCAATAGCCTGGAATTACAAAGTACATAGGAGGCTGCTACGTCAGATGTTCTCAAATGGAAAGCAGGTTTCCTCCCGTTCACAGACCAGACACACAGGGAAAGGCTGCCTGTAACACACACCTGAGCTTAGCAAGACCTCTCCAAAGAAGATGCAATCCAAAGACATGCTCTGTTGCATTAAGCTTGATTTCCAAAAGCAGAAAAGTACAAGTACAGTACTTATCTAGTGGTGTCAGAAAAGAGGGTTCCCATAAAGGTATTGGTATTTTCTAGATTACCTATTTATCACTAAGAACCAAAACTTTATATTCACCATTTGGAAAAACATGCCTGAATTCTTACAAAATTATTTCCACAGCAATACAAACTTTTCTTGTTGATTCACGGTCATTATTGGGAACTACACGTATTTTTGCCTCACTTAAGACAGACAGCAGTGTCCTAGCTAGATGGTCCTAGCTCTTAGTGTTTTTCTGAGCTTTTATGTTATTTTATGTCATTTTTAGACTGCCTGTGCCTTCTTCCTATCAGCTGTCACTTTTGCTGCTCTCCACGTCCTTGCCTCTAGCACGGCCCCATCATTTGTCATTTGAGTTCTGCCAGCAGTCAGGAAAACAGACAAATACTCCTTTAACACAGTGTCTCACATTTTAGCAAAGGGACCAACCGAAGCACAGGAGTTAGAGTGTGGGAGTTTTGACATGTACTTTGCTTTAGACTTCAGAGATTATTTCTTGGCTGAGTTCTCAATAGAATGAGATTTTTGGATACGGGAGGTAGGAAGAATAAAAACTGTGATAAATGACGTGTAGGCAAGTTCTCATTATATCCTTTGGGAAACTTACCAGGACATAAATATTATCCTAGCTAATTAAGGAGAACTAGGGTAGATGACATCAAACATTTACGTGAAATTCCAGTTTAAACAGGGATCACATACAACAGGGGAATTGGAGATGCATTCCGTGTCATGAGAGGTGGGAAGGAAGCTAACTAAGGGGAGTGAGGGGGCCGCATTCCGAGGCTGCACCTCCCCCAGTGAGAGAAATGTACTCCTTTCACAGGAAATGCCGTCACCCCCATCCGGACAGTCAAGCACGGCCTGGGCGTCATCATTGACTCCTCTCCTTCCCCCACTTCCTGCCTCAGCAAATCTTATGAACTTGACCTTCCAACACATCCCAACTTTATCTGCTTCTCTCCCTCCTCACTGCTACCACTCAGGTCCCAGCTGCTAATGTCCTTTGGATGTGTCCCCATTGTCCCTTTCTTGCTTTGCCCACGTTGTCCCCAAGTTACTCTCTGCCCAGCAGCAGCCAGAGTGCTCTTTTAGAACGACAGCCATATCATCACTCTCCACACTTCAATACGCTTGTCACCCCACTTAGGCTAAAGGCAAGCCCTTTGCCGTGTTCTACAAGGTGCTACATAAGCAGCCTCTGCCCACCTTTCCATCCCCACTTGGTACCTCCTTGCCCACGTCACCGCAACCTCACTGGCCTTCTCTCTGCTTCTCGTCTGTGCCAGGCTCTCTCCTCTGCACCAGCAGCTCCCCTTCCTTCCCTCAGGTACGTTCGCTTAGCCCCTGGCCTTCGGGGCCTCGGAGAGTCCCTACTTGATGGCTTGGCCTCAAATAGTTCCCAGTCCCTCCCAACCCAATCACCTTGTTTTTGTTTTTATCATGGAACTTCCCCCCACCTGGAATGTTCTTATATATCTGTTCGTGTATTCCAACTTTTGACCACGGAAAGGTAAGCTCCGCACATATAGGAACCTTGGCTATCTTTTTAAATATTTGTGCCCGAAACTAAAATTTCCTCGTACCTAGTAGGTATTTAATGAATGTGTACTAAGTTAATAAGTAAATGAGAGGAAGTAGAGGTTTTACATAACAGTTCTTCCTGAGCCCTCATAAAAAATACAAAATGGTTTTATTTACTGTTTCTGGCGTGTGTGGTATGCACGCACACCTGAGAACACTGGTGCGTGTAACAGCCTCCTGGCCAACTGGGCGTCACCTGCCATTACCATTATACATTCCCTTAACATCAAACAAATGCTCTAGTTCCTCAGTTAGGTGTAAAGGAAACATTTCTGGCACATAACAATTTCACTCAAATATTTTTTACCTCGGAATATAATCAGTCCATTGGTTGATAAGTGTCAATGGCTGACAGCAGACAGCTGTCAGAGAGTACGTGAAGCACCCACCAGCCGCTGCCATTGCCAGCAGTGTAAGCTGACGTAAGAATAACAGTCACATAGCAAGGGATTGGGTCTTTCTCCCCATATTTTCAGATGTCAGTTTACCAGGATTGGAGGAAGCTGATCACTAAAAACAAACACGTTACGTGACACCGAATGAAAGAAAAACAACAAATAAACAAACTTTAGGAATTTAAGGCCAGATGTCATATTTAATAAATAAATAAGTACATTCTGGGGACGAACTATATGGTGGAGGTGCAGGCAGGAGCACAGAACTCAGCGCAGTTTAAAATTCTTCAGATCCATCAGATCAGGCTCTAGACTAATAATATATCCTCATTTCAAGCTTTTACTCCTCAGAGGGTTAACCGCTGACTTTTGAAAATACGTAATGACAAATGTCTTTACGTTGGAGTCTCCGATAATGAAACATAAACTGTTCAGGAAAAGCCAGTTTTTGCTTGTGTGGAGGCACATCAATGATGGTTGAGAGGGCACCAGCAGAGTGGGGGGAATTTTTTCTAGGACCTTCTGGGTCTGAGAGGTTTATTTTGTTCTTATTCACTTAGATGGTTTGAAATTTTAATTTTATCATTTTCTCAAGAAAGAGAAAGTTCTTTGGAAACAGATAAGAGAACACAGCATTGCTTTAAAAAAATACAATTTGTGTATCTGGGGAAAGGCAAATGAACAGGAAAAAAATCCCACATAATAAATGCTCCCTACGAAATCTCGCTGGTCCTGTGAGAATACTGGCAGAAGGAACCCGTTTGTCTCTGCTCCGCCATCTCCGCGTGTGCGTGTGCACCTTCTCACCTTTTTGCTTTGATCTGATCACAAACCCATAGAAAAAAATTGCAAGGATGTGTCTCAGGACTCCATAGACTCTTGTTCCAGATTCTTCAATTGGTAACATTTCCCGTCATTTACTCTCTTTCCCTATGTTTAAAAGATTATCTATGGACCCTTTGCATGGGCAAATAGAATTCTCCTTCGGCTGTAGGAGGAGTGGCCCAGGGCACTGCCTTCCCCGTCCCACACACCACAGCTGGAGCCTGCGCTTCCCTCCTGACTCCACCCCAGGCTGCAGAAGGTGCGAGACACCACCAGCACTTGAGATCAACAATCTTCTCTGCCCGCCTCCCTGAGACTTGGCTGTTGGCCTTCAGGGCCTCATCCTCAGCGCCACCCAGCCACTGCCCACATGCTCACTGCATCAGAAAAAACAGGGCAGACATCTGGGGGCACCAATGTAAACAGTTGCCAACCCATAGGCTATAGAAGCACCCCCATAATAACAGGGAAAGCAGTTTTACTCTCAGTCTTCCGCTGGCTCACATAAATAGCACTGGATATTACATAACAATAGGACACTATCTCCAAATCTATTCAAGGATGAAAAGAATGGGGGCGGATGAAAGATATAGCTAGAGAATGAGAACAATTTCACTGTCGAGGCTCCTGAGTGCCACGTTATATCAAAATATTTTCAATCTAAAGGAACAGATCAGAATGACAGACAGGAATGGTCCTCTTTCTTTCCATAACACAAAAGGAAGATTTAAATTTGGGTGAAGATTGGATTTTCTAGGACAGTTGAAGAGATAAGAAGCAAGATCATGGACAGTCCGCAGAGAAGGCGGTGCGGTAAGCACGGGCTGATAGTCTGTTAAAGACACAAACCCGCATCATTCCGATGGCCTTCAACACGGTTTCTTTCTTATGGACGCCACAAACCCAACAACTCCAGAATGTACAAAAGGAGTGTTACCCAGACTTTTCAAGGAAGGTGTTAGGAAATATATTAAAGTCCTGCTACTATTTACATTTGGTATCGATGACTGAGACCTTAATCTGGACGTGAGGATTTGGGACGGCATCTGGGAACAGCTAGGGCTCATGGGAGGAGTCCGGTGCTCTTTGTCATTTCGACAGCCCCACCGGGAAGATTCTGTGTCTACCACGGAGCTCGGGGTTGTAACAGCCTCTCCTGCAACTTCCTCTTCCCCTCTATAAGTTCGCCTCCCCTATCTTCCTCTGGTTCTGTGTGGGTACACTATCACGAATGGATTGCAATCCTTTCCTTTTCCTGAATAAATCCTTTTCAGTGATGGGATACCTAGTCAATTCTGTTTTTCTGGTCAACAAGCTCCACATAAAATCATGCATGCAAATTATACCTGCAGTATACAATTCAAGGCACCCCACCTTCCATCTATAGAAAACTATACCTAGTGATTCAACCAGGATCAGACCTGGGGACTTCTAGGTTCTATACCTGTGGCACGTACACAGCATATTCCACATGGGGACTCTTCCCCAGCAGCCTAGCAAGGCAGATAATAGTCGGCTCTCCGAGATGCTGTGACAATGGACATCTACTGCCTTTTGCTGGCCTCAGAGATCAAGCAGACGTGCAAGGCACTGCAGAGCACCTAGCAGGTGAATAGTTCAACTCACTGAGGGGGAGCAGAATAAGCTGCCCCCACACATACAACTTTGGCAGGTGGCTTATTCAGAGCTGATGACGGTCAGAGTCCAGCACACTCAGGAAGGGCTTCTTACCTCCTCCTGAACTTCCAAAAAAAACGTGGATCAGGAATCTGTAGCAGGAAGAAATTTATTACCCCAAATAACTTTTTATATGCAAAAGACACATGCATGGTGTGGCACGTATCTGCTTGTCAAACTTGTGCCCTTCTTAGCTCCCTGCAAACTCCCCCATCCCTTCTTCCCTTCTCCTTTGCTCCGAACAGTGTGCAAGCCCCAATGACCCGACTGCCAAAGAGCCTCATAGTTTTATGTAGCTCCCATATCTACAGACTTTGGTTTTTTTCCTATGAACCTCCTTATGTCAGTTTAATTATTAGGTCAGCCAAAGACCCTTAGAGGGGAAGAAGGGAAAAGTTTTCCACTCTACAGAATCATTTTACTAATTCAAAATTGAAAACAAAAATGGTGTGCCCAAGTCTGGCCCTGACGCACTGACATACCCTGATGTGCATTATAAATGGACAAAGAAAGATTGCACGCTGTGTAACGGACAGAGCATGAACTTGTGGAGCAAATGGCAGGTTTTCCGTCAAAAGTCAGAATTTGAGGACTCTTATCTGTACGATAGTCAACAAAACTCAACTCTTCGGAGCCCTGCTTCCTCCTGTTTCCAAACTAAGCACAGCCGTTACCCACCCTACAACGTCTCTGTAAAGAATCAGTGATCGGATGAACGTAAAAAAGTTTCTGTAACTAGAAACTGCAATAAAGGTTCTCATCAATGTTCCTATTGTCATCGATATCAACCACATGTCTTGTTCCCCTGTTTTTGTAGAAAGGACTCACATGGCATGCATTTCACGTATTTCACTGAAAAATGTACATCTGATCAGGGCCACAGCTTGAACAGCCAAGTGCCTGGAGTGTGGGCACAATGCCAGAAATTAATGAGCTTCGTGAGAGCTGACAAAGCTCTCTGGGCTTGGATCTGGTCACAGATGCTTGGCTGGTTCAAATATCACAGCCCTGTGACAGAAACACCTGTGTGCTTTTGTTTATCTTTACTGATTTTTTCCCATGACCATTTTTGTCCCCCTTATACCACCCCTGAACCAACCACACTGCTGTCCATGAGTCCTTTTTCCTTTTTGCTCCACCCCTCCACCCCCTAACCACCCCCCAGAGCTGTCAGCCTGCTCTCTATCAACGAGTGTGTCTCTATTTTGCTTGGTAGTTCAGCTTGTTCATTAGAGTCCACATATGAGTGAAATCATACAGTATTTGCCTTTCTCTGACTGGCTTATTTCACTTTGCATGAGAAACCCAAAACACTAATTCGAAAGAAGATAAGCACCTTTATGTTCATTGCAGCGTTATTTACAATGGCCAAGATACGGAAGCAGCCCAAGTGCCCATCAGTAGGTGAGTGGATACAACAACTATGGGACATTTACACAATGGAATACTACTCAACTGTAAAAAAGAAGAAAATTTTACCCTTTGGGACAGTATGGATGGACCTGGAGAACATTATGCAAGGTGAAATTAGCCAGTCAGAGAAAGACAGATATCATATGATTTCACTCATTTGCAGAATCTAACGGACAAGCTGAACTACCAAGGCAGATCCATGTTTAATATTTTGAAGTATCTGCGCACTGCTTTCCACAGTGGCTGCACCAGTCTGCACTCCCACCAACAGTGCAAAAGGGCTCCCCTCTCTCCACATCCTCTCCAGCTCTTGTAGTTTGTTGATTTATGGATGACAGCCATTCTGACATTTGTGAGGTGATATCTCATTGTGATTTTAACTTGCATTTCTCTGATGATTAGTGACATCGAGCATCTTTTCATATGTCTATTGGCCATCTGTCTGTTCTCTTTGGAGAAGCATCTATTCAGGTGCTTTGCCCATTCTTTAATTGCACTGGTTTTTTTTTTGGTGTTGAGTTTTGTAAGTTCTTTATAAATTCTGGATATTATACCCTTATCTGATGCATTGGAGAATATGTTCTCCCATTCAGTGGGTTGTCTTTTTATTTTGTTGATAGTTTCCTTTGCTGTGCAAAGCCTTTTTTAGTTTGCTATAGTCTTGTTTGTTTGTTTTTCTTTTGTTTCCCTGGCCTGAGGAGATACATCAGATAAAATATTGCTATGAGCAATGTCTGAGATGTTACTGCCTATGTCTCCTTCTAGGATTTTTATGGTTTCAGGTCTAACATTTAAGTCTTTAACCCATTTTGAATTTATTTTTGTGTGTGGCATAAGAAGGTGGTCTAGTTTCATTTTTCTACACATATCTGTCCAATTTCCCCTACAACATATACTCAATAAAATCCAAGTTAAGTATAATATTTATTTCTTTAAATTATATATATGCTTTATTGTTTTGTGGCTTATCTTAAATTTTGATTACATGTAGCTAACCATTTTTTTCTACCTGGATATTATACATAAAATAAGGGGACTGTTTTTGCATTTAGAGAATATAGCTGTAGTTTACTTTTTTTTAATTCACAGAACAAGTGAAAGCAAAATTTTGCCTTGATATAAATGGATAGATATACTTCCATTATCTTCTGAATGTAGCAGGATTTTGAAAATGGAAGTTTCAGAAAATCCAAAGACACATGAAACGATGTTCAATATCGCTAGCTATCAGAGAGATGCAAATTAAAACCACAATGAGATACCGCTTCACACCAGTCAGAATGGCCATCATAAACAAAGCAACAAACAACAAGTGTTGGAGAGGTTGTGGAGAAAAGGGGACCCTAGTGCACTGTTGGTGGGACTGCAGACTGGTACAACCACTATGGAAAGCAATATGGAACTTCCTCAGAAAACTAAAAATGGATCTTCCTTTTGACCCAACAATTCCACTGCTGGGACTATATCCTAAGAACACTAAAACACCAACCCAAAAGAACCTTTGCACCCCAATGTTCATAGCAGCACAATTTACAATAGGTAGGTGCTGGAAGCAACCTAGATGCCCATCAGTAAATGAATGGATCCAAAAACTATGGCACATTTACACAATGGAATTCTATGCAGCAGAAATAAAGAAGGAGCTCCTACCCTTTGCAACAGCTTGGGAGCTGGAAAGCATTATGCTAAGTGAAACAAGCCAGGCAGTGGAAGACAAATACCATATGATCTCACCTTTAACAGGAACCTAAACAACAAAACAAAAAAACAAGCAAAATGTAACCAAAGACACTGAAATAGAGGACAGGCTGACAGTGACCAGAGGGGAGAGAAGAGGGAATTTCAGGGGAGAATGGGAAGGGTTTACAGGAACAAATTTAAAGGACACATGGACAAAAACTAAGGGGAGGGTAGTAATGGGAGGGAAGTGGGGAGGTTTGGGTGGGTGGGCTGGAATGGGAGTAAAAGGGAGAAAACTGTACTTGAACAATGATTAAAATTAAAAAAAGAAAGAAAAAAGAAAATGGAAGTTTCAGCTAAGGCATATTTTAGGCAAAATGGTAGAAAATTTTAAATAGAAGTTCAAGAATCAGATCATTCTTAATCCTCTTACTCATCCATGACAAACCTGCAGCCAAGGTTATACGTAAGGGCAGAACAGTAAACTCTTTTCCCGCAAGGGCACGGATAATACCAGAATGTCTGCTCTCCCCAGTTCCGCCAACATGGCACTGGAGGAACACAATGGTGCAGGGGACAGTCCTTCAGTCCCTCCAGCCTTGGGGCTGAGTGGGCAGAACACATGCATCTGGGGTCAGAGTGTCGGAGGGGATGTGGGAGAGAGGTCTTCCGAGATCCCTGCCTCATCTCGGCCCAAGTCAGGAGAGAAGAGCTTTAAGGAGGCTCCTGGGGCTCCACCACGTGCCTCCTACAGTGTGAGGGACACAGTAGATCGGTGGCAGCACAACATTCAGGCAGCTAGCATGAGACACAGCTGAACTGGCCAGTGGCGGCGAAATGGAGGGTTGAAGTTTGAGTGCAGTCCTAGGGTTCTCTGGGACAGAGCACAGAGGCTTCCAGAGGGCCAGCTGTGGTCCAGAGGAGAGGTGCGGGGGGGTCTCTTCAGGCTCCTGTCCAGGAGGGCTTCCTGGAAGCATGATGAGACGGCAAAGAAAAACAGTAGACAGGCTGGGCCCCTAGGGGCTGAGGAAGAACCAGCCAATCAGAGACCCACACACCTTAATCTAAGTTAGCCGCCGGCAAGGAATCCCCAGAGACAGGGGTGTGGTCAGGAAAGGGCCGATGAAAGCACCCACAAGATACAGGGGCTTCACCCAAGGTCAAGCCCAGAGAGTACCAGCACTCAATTATCGGAGTGGGCAGTTCTGCTAAAAAGGCTGCTGCTCCCGCCTCATCCAGCCCCTTCCTCTCCATCCTTGGATGTGTCGGAAACCATGGTGAAAGAGGTGGGAATTAGGAGCAAAGACATTCGGTGGGGAAAGGCAGAAGAAACCAACAACTGCCTCCTTCCTGCCCTGCAGAACCAGGGAAAAGAAGCCCCGGTTTTACATTAGGTTTGCAGCTTGATCACGTCTTGGAACAGCGTATTTCATCACTATCGTGTGTGGGACTTACTGTACCTCTAGTCACCGAGGTGGGACCAGAGAAGTCAGGCCCCAAACCAGTTTTTGAACCACACAGGTTCAGGGGAACTGGCATCCCAGAGTGGGCTTAAGGGGGAAACGGAAGCCCGAAATATAAAGCTACTTTGTAATAAACTATGCCTATTCCACATCGTCTGCATTCAGCATGTTTAAGTTGACCCTCCCTACATTGGATAGCTTTTCATCTTTAAGAAGACCTCAGTTCCCTTAAGTCTTTTCTCTCCCACCTCAGGACAATTGTAACTAACCAACTACTCGAGCCGCTCCTGCACTTCCCAGAGCACTATGTGCATTGCTCTGTTACAGAGCTCATCATGGTGTCGGCCAAGCGATTACCCAGTCAAACCTCCATCCCGCTCACCCCGGGACTAGCAATTCTCAATCACAGGAATAGCGTTTTCCTCACTTTGGGTCTTTAGCCTGCAATGCATTAAACTTCTGTAAATGCTGCTTTAAAGATATACTAGTTAAGCCCTGGCTGGCGTAGCTCAATGGATTGAGCGCGGGCTGCGAACCAAAGTGTTGCAGGTTCGATTCCCAGTCAGGGTACATGCCTGGGTTGCAGGCCATGACACCCAGCAACCGCACATTGATGTTTCTCTCTCTCTCTCTCTCTTTCTCTCTCTATCTCCCTCCCTTCCCTCTCTAAAAATAAATAAATAAAATCTTAAAAAATGATATACTAGTTGAATGAATCAGTGAAAATAACCTTACTTTTACTTTTTTTTAGTGAAAATCAAAGAAATTTAATACTCTGACTTTATTCCCCTTTTTCATGCCCCAAATTCTCTATTGATTATATATTTAGAAAAATATTTTCCACAGAGCCAATGAAATCTTCTGATGTACTTGTTTGTTTAAGGTACACACTCAATTTACGGTCATGCCTCAAAATAACGTGTGGGGTATTCATATTGCAGTAGTACCACCAATCCTTAAGAAAAGGAATTTTGAATTTTTCTGATTTTCTGAGGATGTATTTATTCTCACCCAAGAGAAACCACTGGCAGGTTTTCCCAGCATAACACTCATGGGGAGAAAAATATTACTATTATGAAGTATAAGCTAGATTCTTTAAAGAAATAAAAAAACATTTCTGCAAGTCATTTTCATGGAACTCTACTTTTTACCACTCTGATTGTGTCAAAATGCATCCATTACATGTGGCAAAGAAAACTGAACTCAATGGATGACACAGAAAACCAATGAAGAGGCTTCATTATATTCTATTTCAAGGTCATGGCTATACAGTGTACGAAGACACTCAATGACAAAACCAGCAGATTTTCTGCAAGGATGGACCTGATGTTATGCAAATAAAATTCATTTTTATCTGCTGAAATTACCCTATGACACTGCTGTATCCTTGCGGAGATTTCATTGGGCTCATTACCCCTGTGACATGCCCTCTGTGTCACACTTAAAACAGTTTTATCTGAACTTTTCTAAAAAAAGATACTATTTTTGAGCAGTTTTACATTTCAGAAAAATTGAGCAATTGGCAGTGCAGGGGAGCCAGGCCAGCACGGGTGAGTCCTCCTGGGCTCCCAGGAGGATGCCGGCCATCAAAGCTGAACGAGGCCGGAGATGGGCCACCGGGGGTCCAGAGCGTAAAGTGGACAAACATGGAGACGGTGTGTGGACCAGCTTCTAGAGCTCGCTTAAAACAAACACTCACGCAAAATCCTGCTTCATATCCTCGCGATACGTATGCATGTGACCTCACAAGCCTTTTTCCCTGTTGGCAGTGAAACTCAAGCTGAATTTTGAGTGGGAAAGCAGGTTAAATCTCAGTTCTAAGCTGTTGTGAATTCAAAAGAAGAAAAAGTTAACAGATTTTAACAATTGCACTGCCATCTGAAATGGAAATACAGGCATATTAAAATGAATTTTTGGAAGACTGGCCAACCTTGGTCAGAACCCGAAGATATTGATAGTTGACAAGACAATTTTAAAGTATTCTCCATCTTGATTTGTCAGATGCTGTGAACCTGTTATTTATTCTAATAATGCTTATGTAAATATCGTTCCCTAATGCCGTCTCTGTATTTAAAGAACTATAGAGGTGACAAAGACACAGCATCAAAACAGAAATATATGAGATTAGACATGCTTTCTTACGAATGCTCATGAACATTGTTTAACTGCTTGCACAGAGTTTGCTGGTGCTACTCAAGGCCATTCGTTACCTGTTACACTAAAACACGTGCTTTCACATTATTGTGTAAGACAAACAGCCGAGTTCCTGTACGTAGGTCCAAGTTACATCCTTAACGTATGAGCTGATGTGAGTCAGCGTCCTGTAAGATGTCCATGAAATCCGACAACCAAAGCAGGTTATTAACAGGCTTTAAAAAATATTAGGGGAAGAACAAAATTTTGACTTATACCTTTATTACCAATCCAGAAAAATGTAAATAGTAAGCTGTGCTAAATGGCTTTGTGGCAGCCCTTTTTCCTCAAATGTTTAAAAGCATCAAGCAACTCGAATGCCGAGACTGAGTAAGTCAGTGATGTTACAGTGGAAAGAAAAATGTGTTTCTTAAATGAATTAAATACTACATAATTGAAGTCTGGTCACCTTACGCAGAAGTGGCAATCTTTCTAACTAACTCACACAGACTTTGGGAGAAATGAGGGGGTTAGCACGTTTCTCTTTCATTGTCCAAACGCTGTGATTATGAACGGGAAACCATGCTGGGGCCCATTTTCTTACCACAGGTCGGTGCACGTCCCAGAATGCTCTCTCTTGGCTATCAAGGATTTTCCTTTCAATCTTGTCTCGTTTCTTGTCCACTCTGTCAACATCGTAACAAAGAAGGAGGCACAGTGTTAAATGTTGTGCCTCTCCCTGCACAAACAGCCTCAACCTGAACCCATCTCCCGAAAGACTCACAAGGACTCACTTTGCCTGTGCCTCCGCCTGCATGAAAATGAACTCCCACTTCCGGGCAAACGCTCTCTGCAGCCGGGCCAGGCTCTCCTGCAAAACACGGCACAGGGGAAAACATCCCAGGGTTCACCTTCGCTACCCCCGTCTAGTTTACCTACCCTGTGTGTTTATCAAGAAAACAGACGCAGAATTCCTAAAGTAGGGCGCATCCTCTGGCCCGAAGGTGCCATGCCCACTGAAGACAGCTAATTCCTGCATTAACAGTCATAGAGAAAAAGGAGGAAACCTATGACAAATATTAGTTTTTATGAGTAATTGAATTTAAAGGCCGCAACTCAAAATCCGAAATACGACAATTCACTTGTGTAAAAACTGCTCCGGACTTTCCTGCGCTCACTTTGCTGTTTCTACTATGGATTCAATCAGCCTATCCGGTTCCTGACAACAGTGTAAGCTTGGCTGCCTACCGCCCATGTCTCCACAGTGTTTCAAATCCGCAAATCACAGCATAACAATGACCTGAACAGATTACATCGGGTTGATCGTACTCACTGACGGCGACCTGTCTGAAAGTTTTGCGGAAACCACTTTCCCATTATATACATGCTCTTTAATTCCCCACGTTGGCCTATCTTCAGTATGTGTGAGTATATATCTCAAGTTTTCACACTCACGTCAGTTTTGCAAGTAGAATACGCTTCCCCCTTCTACTCTGAGTCTGTGTATGAAGAATTACATTGTGTTCAATGAGAGTGAAAGCAAGCCGGCAAGTCAGAGATTTATTAAGTCTTGTGATGCGATGTGATCCCTCGGAAATCTGACCCTTGACACCCGCGAATGGAGAGAGTTAACCCACTGCCCCGAAATGGCCACGGGACTTCCTCCTGCTCATTTTATGATTTGTTTGCTGGAACGTCCTTAGTACTCACAGCTTCATAGTCTGCTAGCTCCAGCCTTGCCTTGTTCTGCATGGTTCTCTTGCAGAGGTAAACCGCTGAGAGGAAAAAAGAGAAAGAAATCCATCACTTCCTGTCTGCTTATTAACACTGAGGCGCTAAAAACAAAAATACAGCATTACAAATCAAGACACATTGGTCTTTGTCATTTTTCCCGAAAATTGGAATTTCCTTTTTTTACCTTTTTTAAATAAAAATAATAATTTGTAACCTTATCACTGAAATAAAAACATAGTGGTGTTTATGGTATTTGTAAGAAAATAAACAGATTTTACAACTTGGTAACCGTGTCTTTATTTTTATTCAATAGTTGCCACAATTTTCGCTTCCTCAAAAAATAAGGGGAGAAAGAGAAAGCCTTTCAAATACGACATTGGATGACCTTAAACATCTGGCTGGACAAATGACACCATTTTGTAGGAAGGAATGGGGAATGTACGAAGAGGAGACCATGGCTGACACATTCCATTATTTCCACGTTCTGCTAAAATGGAAACGGTCTATTCATGGCAACTGAAGGCCTCTCGGCATCTTCTTCACATCATTTCATAAGGGCCAAGCATCAATCAATCGTTTTGCCACTAGAAGAGGAAAGAGGACAACATCTTGCCGGACTACAATGCAACCACCTATGAATCCACTTCCCTGAGGACTGAGTCTCCTTGGCTGCCAGGGAAAGTCCACCCGGGTGGCAGACGTACGGAATGGATGACAGATGGAGAAAGGACGGAGACAGCAGCATGGCCACCACACAGTTATTTCAGGAGGAGTCAAATATTATTTGACTCTCAAAAATATCAAGACACCCAGAGCCCTCTGGTCCAGTTTCAACAACCAGAATATCTTTGTCATTTTCCCTCATAGAGGATATTGGAGTCTCACGAAATTCGATAGATGCTCTATCTGTTCCAGATGCTGAAGGAAGCCACGGGATGAGGACTATCGACGTTGATGTTTGGTTGGGCCAGCTCCGGGGGACGCCTTATAAAGAGCGGCTTTGTACGGAGCTGTACCACACACTGTTTTTGATGATGAAGTTTGGCTGGTGTCACCGAGGAAGTATCTTACACAGAAAATCGGAGACCACGGCAAACATTGGTGCTATTTGTTCAATGTCGTTCTAAGGTTTCCTGTCTGAAGGTCAAGGCAAAGGAGAGCCAGCCACGGAATGAGGCTAACATCACTGCAAACACTGGGAACCGAAGGTGGAATTTTAGAACGTATCTTTCTACAACTTACCATGGGAACTGTCTTTTCCTGCTACTATTGGTAGTTTTCAAACCACTGATTACCACAAGGACTAATTTTCCAAATTACTAAAAGCTAAATTTCAAAAACAAAAGTGACCTGAGGTGTTGGTATTCTGATCGTCTTAGTTTGTGCTCACGCTTGAAAAAAAAATTTTTTACGGTAGAGGCCATTTGTGATGGTAACGAATATCTAAAATATTTTCAGCAGTTGGTAAGAGAGATTGTAGTGCATACACACGGTCCCTGAGGGTATCTCTTCATGAGGAAAAGATTGAATCCACTTAAATATCTAATTAAATAATTGCAGCTTTCCTGTAGAATTACCTTTAATCAAATTTCCAGCCCCAACTAAGTGTTCCATCAGTCAGTCTTCCTTAGCTTCTGCTGCACCAGCGCCCACCTGCCTTATTGATGCTGGCCATTTAATCTAATCTTTGTTCTTTTCAATGTAAGATCCCCTTTGAACACTGTATTTCTGAACTCACTAGATACACTAATGAATAAAAGCAAAAGGAGGGTTGCTTTTTTTAGATGATTCTTCACAAGGAAGGCATGCATCTTTTACTACACCCATCTGTCCTATAACACCACTTTCTTTCATTCCTAGGAAACAGAATGCAGGTGTGGACAGGATGCACTAGGTACACAGTAGGTGTCTCCCATGTATGTGTGGAATGAGAGAATGAATAAATAAGCAGGATCTTTTCAGAAGGAGTTACTTAGAGGTCAAATTAACTCAAGTGATTCCTCCTAGTCTCTTTGGGAAGGAGACAGAAGCGAAAAGGCTGGGCCACTAGAGTGGGGAGCGTTCTGGATGCTGTTGACAGTAGAGCCAATGCGGCCACGAATGCACGGGCTCGCACCTCACCAAGCTCATCTAGACACAGCGCAGCACGCTGACAGATACAAATACACTTCCATTGTTTTTTAGTAGAGTACCGACATTGGGCAGGATGTGGGTAAGGAAGGAGGTCTAGGTGAGTGAAAGAGGTTTCATTTCCAGGAAACGTCCCAACTTATCAAAAATGGAAAAACATGAAGGTAGTTAGGCCTTGTCCAAAGTATGGCTCAGGCCAATTGTTTCTGTGCCGATCCCTAATTATTTAGGCACCAAAGATGCTCTACATGGTGTTATGTGTGGGCCTCAGCCGTGGTACAAAGTGGGAATCATTTATAATATGACCCTTGTTTTTAATTTTCTGTATTACCAAACACAGTAAAAATACCAGCTACTAAAAGCCATTCCTGGAGTTCTATGTAAGATCGTTTCTATTATCAAGGGTTTCATTTCAATTTCAAGTTTAAATATCTCTCTCTGCAGCAGGTTTCTGGGAGACTAACATGAGACCACTTTATGGACTTGGAGGGTCAAACGAACAGTAATTTAATAAGATTCTACATCCCTAAGGGGAAGAAAGTTCGAGAAGGCCTCATGTACTACTCTGCCTCTAAAGTAGCTGTGTAGAAAGGTCATCTAGAATTTGACTTTTTGACTTTTTAAAAAGAATTTATTTATTTATTTTTAGAGAGGGAAGGGAGGGAGAAAGAGAGAGAGAGAGAGAGAAACATCAATGTGCGGTTGCTGGGGGCTGTGGCCAGCAACCCAGGCATGTGCCCTGACTGGGAATCGAACTTGTGACACTTTGATTCGCAGCCTGCGCTCAATCCACTGAGCTACGCCAGCCAGGGCTTTAGAATTTGACTTTAATATGACTTTGAATTAGAGGTGGGAAGTCAAAGCTTCTGGACCACGTGTCTAATTAAACAGGAAGTGAATGCAGACATTGGTTTCTTCCCTTCAACTTCCTAAAACTCTGGGAGCTGCTCCGTTACCTGGACACTGATGCTCGGGACAAAGTTGTTTCACAGAGGCCACCAAAAAAAATCACTAAGATCCCAACATCCACATGTTTTGAGACCTGGGACTCCGGTGGCCTTTATTAACTGTGATTTTGGAGGGGTCACCTATCCTCTCTGAGACTCCAACTGCTCATTTATTTCTAGAAAGAAAATAAAAAAATCCTGGTGTCTCCGCTGCACAGACCGAGGTTGGCTCTGCAGGAGACGGGGCACTGGACAGGGCTGTGCTGACCATGATGGGGAAGTCATGCACGGAATTATGAGATCAATTGTCCATGACATTCACTGGGGGTGTTTCTGCTTAAAAGACCATGATAACACGTATTTTTATAAGTAAAAAGTCCCTTCACAAGCCTTGTTGGGTATAGAATTTTATATATAGTGATTGTTTTATTTCTTCAAGTAAGATACTACAGAGAGAGCCATTGTTTGAGCTTTTAAGTGCTCCGATTGTTTGGTGTCTCTTCCTCACAGAACCTCCATGAATTAGCAGCGATACGAATTTTAAATAATAAAAATGAAACACATACGGCTTATTCTGCAGTGCACTGCTTAATGACTTTGAAACCTTTTAAAATTTTACCTTAAATATATGTTTCATTTAAACACATGCCTAGTTTTGTGTATAACTGGCAACTTGATACTATTAAATTATATCTTTTATTTTCAATTTTGTTCTTTACTCATTATGTTCATTCTCATTATCTCTTATCCTCTCAGTACTGAACCCGTGCACACAACTAAGCAAATGACCAATATTTTCTGTGAATAGCTTTCAGGGAGAAAGAGATAGACAATTGTTAAAATTTGCTTATTCATTCATTTGTTCATTCAACAAATATTTACTAAATGCCTACTATGTTCCAGGCTGTGATGTTGGTGACAGTGTACAGCTGTGGACAAAACAGGTGAGAGCTCTGGCCTCCACGATGTTCCATTGCAGAGAAAGTTCAAGTAGAGATCGCCTGGAGAAGCCAAAGACAGGACTTCCCATTTTCCCTGCACAGGGGCATGGTCAGGAGCCTGAGGTGGGCCACTGTAATTCCGTCCTCCACCCGTAGAGGGCGCCATCGTACCAATTACTCTTTCAGCCTGGACTGCTAAAACTAAAAATGGTCCTGTTACAGAGGTTTTAATAATCCTAACGGGATGTGAGGATCTATGTAGAGTAATTGCATGAAGCTTCAACATATCCTAGTTCCTGTAGAAGGGCAGAATCTCTGCTTTTAAAAGGAGAAAATACAAGAAGAGGAAAAAGTGAGACAGGTGTGTATGGATAGTGGACGTATCCTCCAGTGTTCACTGAGAGCCTATTTTTTCACGTGCCAAGGTTTATCTGAGCCCCAGGAACACAGGGATGGACCCAGCAAACCATCACTGCTCTTGGCTTGCTTTTCACTGGTCTAGAGTGAGACCGACAATCAATAGTACTATATATTACAACATCCGACATTTACTGAATGCTTTGCATGTGTCAGGAATTATTTAAACATTCCATGCACACGTTACCTTGTTTAAACTGCATGGCCACACTAGCAAGCAGGGGCTTTTACTTTTCCCATTTTGTAGGTGAGGAAATGCAGGTTGAATGAGATTAGGTAATTCGTAGGCAAGAGTAAAAGTCAGGTATTTGACACTAAAACCCACACCGTCAAGCACCAGGCTGTGACAGAGAGGTAGGGGGAGGAGGGGAGAGGCAGAGGGGGTGGGGGAAGGGCAAGGCTGTCTTCAGAGGGTAGGATCCAAGAAGGCCTCTCTGCAGAGGTGACTTGAGTGGAGACCTAAAGTGGGAGAATGGACCAACTCCAGAAAGATCTGGGGGAGGAGTTCAGCAAGAATGACTACCCTGTGCAGGAAAGCAGCGAGGTACGTGGAAGGAAGAGGCCAGGACCGAGACCAGCAGGGCTGCCGGAGCCTGGGGAGGAGGGCTGGGTGAGGTTAGCGTGCTGGGCGCTGGCCCCAGGAGAACTGGGGGCTTTGGCAACGGGCTGGGGTGTGGTCCCTAGTGTCAGGGGAGCCACTGAGGGTTGGGAGAAGTGTGATATGATGTGACTTACATTTAAAACACGACTCAGGCTTACGCCAGGCGGATGGTAAAAAAGAGTGAGACTGGATAGCGTGAGTTTTAACAATAACTGTAATACAATAGAACACAACGCAACATAGTTGCTATCTGAATGATGGTGAATGCATTCTGGTTTGCTCCACAATAGCCCTCCTGGTTTCTGTTATTTATCTAAATAGAGGTCAATCTGATAGGACTCATGTGGTGATTTTGAACTTGAACACAAAACATCCCTCCTGGACAGCAAATGTGAAAATAACCCAGGGTCTGTCTGATGGTGACCCCAACAGCTAACGTCCACAGGAGGCTGGTGTTGGTGCTCAGCGAAGCAGCCAGCAGAGTGGGAAAAGCTGTTTTTTTTTTTAATTTATTTTTAATTACTTTATTGTTGTTCAATTACAGTTGTCTGCATTTTCTCTCCACCACTCCCCGCCCACCCCAGCCAAACCCACCTCCCTCCATTGCTTCTACCCTTCTCCTTGGTTTTGTCCATGTGTCCTCCATAGTGGCTCCTGGGAACCCTTCTCCCCACTGTCCCTTCCCCCTCCCCTCTGGCTATTGCTAGGTTGTTCTTCATTTCAATGTCTCTGGTTATATTTTGTTTGCTTGTGAAATAAGCCAGGTGGTGAGGGACAAATACCATATGATCTTACTTTTAACCGGAACATAATCAATAAAAGAAAAAAGCAAACAAAATATAACCAGAGACATTGAAATTAAGAAAAAGCTGATTTTAAAAATGCCTTGGCTAACGTGTGTACATTCCCTCTCAGAGTTTCCAACCCCGAGTCCTTCATTCCTCCCGTTCCCCCGGACAAAGCCTGGCCTGCAGAACCTTGGTTCCCCTGCCCCCTCTGCACGCCTGTCCTCTGCACGACACAAAGCAGATGTCATAAAACTAGAGTCTGTCTCCTGGTTGGCACAATGACCTCTGAGGTCTTTTCTCTTCTTGTTGGAAGATAATGATAACATTAATACTAGATTTAAGATAATAATAAGGATAATAAACATAACAAGAATAAAATAATAATAAGTGAATACTTACCTAGCACTTGCTAAGTGCCAGGCACTGTGTTAATGTTTTACAAACGAGCCAGTTAACCTTTTAAACAAGGCTATGAGGTGGATGGATGATTATCTGTCTTATAGGTGGGGAAACCCAGGCACAGAGTGTTTATAAAACTTTTCAAGGACATAGCCGCTGAGTTGCAATTTGAAGCCAGTTGGAGAAATATTCAGAACAAAATGAATCAAGAGTATATTCTAAAATGAGAAGTACCTTGGGAGCCATTTCATACAGCTCCCTGATGAAATAAAAGGCCTAGGACATTCCGGGCGGTACGAGAACAGAATATTAAAGTAGACTTACTGATGCAGGAAAAAAAAAAAAAAGGATTAGGGTGGGGCAGAACTTTGCAAAAACATGCAGGGATCTGTTTTGTTAACTTCTAAAAAGCCGACCTTCAATTTTTACCCTTCAACGACACTCGATTATTATATTCCACTCCTTTCCTTCGGAACTTCCCCAGAGGCCCAAGCACAATCTCTTGATTTCTTAAAGAATATTAGGGCAAGTGACCAGAGACCGAAGTGGCACTTCAAGTCTGTAAACAAGCTGAGAATCTGTCTGGTGAAGGTCATAAAGGAGGGTGGACCAAGTTTTTCCACAAACCCAGGAACAACATTCAGAGGAGGAAAGTCAGAACTGGCACAGACGAACACACGAGGAATCATTTTCTAGTCAGTAAACCAACGCCTGCTTCTAGTTGGGTGACTTCTAGCCGTCTGTCCTTGCGAGCCAGATTCCTGAGAAATGAGAATTTCAACGTAGTTTTTTCTAACATCGCAAGATGGTTGTGAAAATCAAAGGGAACAATGAGTGTAAAAGCCTTTTGGAAACTTATGATGTATTATGCAAATGCGAGATGAAACGTATCTGCAGTGGGACTGATTATCAGCTCTTTTGTCGAGACTAATTATAATGCTCAGTGTTACTCCAAATTCAAAAGACGTATGATTTTTAGAAATAGATTGGTATGTGGCTGTATAACCTTAGCATTAACTTCACTTTTGATAACAACATTTATGTTCTGAACAACAACTTACATTCAGGATCTCTCGGTAATGCATACATTTCTTTGGGCATGACTTAGCCAAAATATATTAGGGAAGAAATTAAAATGGAGTTTCTCAAATGTAGGATGTGATTTTATATTAAGTTAAAATGTATTCATTTGTTCATTAATTTGTTCAGTGTGCCAAGGAACATTCTAGGCACTAAATACAGAGGCAAACAACGCAGTTGATGTCCTTCGTCTTTTGGGTCCTTATGTTAAACTGGGAAGAGAAAAATACATTAGCAAATAATAATCATGTTTTAATAGTTTGCTCTACATTTCATAGATAAACGAATAGCCACAACTGATTATTTTTGCTAATATAGTCCCACAGATATCTAATTAGATATCTAATCTATATCTAATCTACACCTAATCTATATCTATCTATAGCAGTATCTATATCTAATCTTCTTTGGGCCTGACAGTAATGGATGAGTTAAGAAACATTTATTTTTTTTGTTAAATGTAAAATCTAAGGCTCAGAATGCAAACGAGTGTGGCTGACGTTCTCCAAGCCAGCCAACGAGAGAGCAAGGGCTCACCCAGCAGCTTTAGGACAAATGTTACCCCAGAAACTCAAAAGATCTACCACCATCCAACGAGGTGTTGTACCTGGGGGTGTTTTTTTTGTGGTGAAAACTCACACTAGTTCCTTATTTAGTGTTCAGTTAAGGTAATGACATCAGATTGTGTACAAAGCATCGTATAAATATATAGAAATAGTTCCCTAAACATATCCTCCCTTTCTCTCCTGTAGTTGGCCACCATTCTCTTTGGAGGCTGATAGCAATTAGGTGTCCATTTAAAATGGGAAATTAAAGCCACATTATTCTAAATCGCTTTCATCATCTGACACATTTTGATAGATTCATAACATCTTACAATTGTGTACCTTAAAAATCTCTCTAGAAGTTCTAGGACAAGGGCTACAATGATATGCCTGCTGGACTGTGATTTTAAGCTGTGGAAGTAAGTGATCAACACACTTTTTCAAGGCAAGAGCCCCACAGGGGAAGCACAAGGCTCCCCACTGCAATCCAGAAGTGGTCACCCCAGACGCTGCTGTTCCCAGCCCTGCATTGTCTTCTTGCCACCCATTTGAGCACAGGTGGCTGGCGTGCTTGGAACTAAGTATGATGCCGGTGAACCACACAGGAAATTCTAAGAATCAAGACTCCTCGTTTCTTCACTCATTCACTCAGTAAATCTTCACTGAACACCTACTGACGCAAAAGCATACTTTGCCCTAGGCACAGGCAATGCAAAGTTAGATAAGGTTTAGTCCTCCAAGTTTCCAGCGCCTCTGGATCCAGTGGAAGAGAGAGTTCATTGCCAGAGGGAAGGGGGTGGAGGGTGGTGAAGGGTGACGGGGGTCAAATACATGGTGACGGGCGAAGATTTGACTTTGGGAGGTGGCACACAACGCAATATACAGATGCCGACTCATGGGATTGGGCACTGGAAACCTATGTAATCTTAACAATGAAAGTCACACCAACCAGTTTAATTCAGAAAAGAAGAGAAGACAGCAGATGGACCTAGAGAACAGGACCACCCTCTAATCTGGGTGAAGTCAAGGTCAAGGAGGGGTTCCTCAACTGCTGATCTATTCGCTGAGTCTTCAAGGACAAGCTGTGTTCCTCTAGCCTTGAACTTTCTCCATGACTTGGTCTTTCTATGGTTCTTGAGTCTTTGCATTACGGGCATAAACCCATTATAATAAACAGTTACACATAAAGAAATCCTTAAGAAAAAAATCTAACTTCTAGGTAAAGCAGCAGGGAGATTTTTATATATAGAAGCTAGGAAAGACTCTGTTTCCTTTCTCTTCCTTTATTGATTTAGTTTATGTTAAGACCGTGTGTATTTCATTGTATTTAAAACAAATACTTAACCACACTTCTCCGGAAATTGTTTTGGAACAGATCTGGAAAGCCTTCCATCTGAAATGGGTAACCTCCACCCTGGCTGCAGGCCAGCCCTCCACAGCAGGGGGGCCGGAAGTGCTTTTGCCCATGTGCTGACCTCAGACTGTGATAGAAAATATAGTTGAAGTGGACTCTCAGAATTTTCAACATAAACATTGGCAAATCGTGCAGTTCTGGAGTGTTGTAGACAAATAAAAATAAAGAAAAACGAATCCACATTTTAAAATAAAGTTATTAAACCTCTCTTTCAATAGATCCAGTAGGCTGTAAATATCAAAGGAGCTATGTGAACAAGGTTCTCCATGGGAGAAATTGACATTATTGTTTCTTCTTCCTGAGTGCATGTGTCAATGACACTGTCCCAACAAAAATTATCCTAGAGATAACCCATTAGTCTTGCCTGCAACAGCAATCTATTTATAAATTAATTGAAATTTTAAAATTTAAGCTCATAAGGCTCTTATAAAAATTCCTTCTGATACCAGTTATCTTTACAGTTATTATTAATCTATAGCTTATGAAAATAATATATTTCAAACTATTCTAAATAACTTTTAAAAGTGGAATTTTATTGTGAAATCTTTTTCTTAATATGAGAGCTTTTTCTCCCCTGAACATCTTGCAAAGTCTACAAATACCTCCAGGGGAAAATGTAACACAGCTCTCATTGTTCTGTAATTTCCATTGTGATTTCTTCCCTGAGCCTGTTATTTCCAAACGTAATCTTCAATTACCAGACATGGGAGAAATGCAAGTTTTTTTATAACAGATATATTATTGTCTGTCACTTTAATGGCTCTTGGCTTGAACTCTAAAATGATCATTTAAAAATTATCGGTGCTTATTGAGGCATTTATCAATTTCTTTTCTCGTCACTGCTTCTTCTATCTCCTTCCTTCTTTCTTGGTCTAATTCCCAAGCTATAAACATAGCGGAGAGTCAGGGTGGAGGAGAGAGAGGAATCCACTGAATTTTTGTTAGCAAAGTAAGTCACTCGTGAACTAAAAGTGAGCAATCACAACCTTCTCCCCCAAAATATCAGGCTTGTTGATGGCACAAAGTTTTGGCATTCCATAGAGCATGCTTTGCGGCATTTTTGGTGTGGGCTATGCCTAACAGTTCCTCCTCAATACACAGACATACATCCACATGGGAATGAGAAGTGGGTATAAGACACACTGATTCTGTAATTTTGGAGCAAGTCTAACTCTTTAGTCACAGCCTGATTATTTTTATTGAAATATAGGCTTGTCACCTGTGGCTTCACAGAAGAATATTTATTCTGTCTCCACCTGTCTCCGTCTCTCTCCAAATCTGTCACTTCCAAATTACCCAGAGAGGAGAAGCAATCAGAACTGAAATTGTATAAAATTCGCTTTAAAAGAAAATGTTTTTCCTCTATTACAGGTTAGTTAGGTAAGTGAGATTGTTCTTTCTCTTGGGATTGGGCGAAGAAGGTTCTGGAAAAGTATATGTTCATTGCCCACTGCAAAATATTGATCATTAGTCAATGAAACTGGATAATGTGAGATATTGGACTTAGAACATTCTTAAAAACACTGAATAAGATGTAATTCAGATTCTTTCCAACTTCAGTTCACAATGCAGATTATTTGAAACGTTTTACACATTGCTAAACATACAAACATCATGAATAATACTAAAACATGGCAGTGGGCCTATTGTTAAAGACGACCAGCAGTTAATACTTTTCCTGGTTCAGAGGGGAGAAGAACTACATACAGACCAGGAGGTGCTACTGTGACCCAGGTCATTACGGTTATGAACCTTGACACTTAGAGTGCACACCTTAAAATCAATTTAAAATTCCCAAGGAAACCAATCAAAATATGTCAAGACAAGAACAATATAATTTTCAAAACAAAATCCATTTAAGACTGTTGCTGCAGCATTGTGTTAATTGGTGCTTGCCACGTCTTCTAAGCCAGAAAAAAACTTATGTTCACCAACGTAGCAATAACCGAGACCAAAACCCTCATTTTTCTCCCTGTCTGCTCCTTTAACGTGATGTACGTCAAATGTAATGCAGAATATGTACAAGTGCTTTGTGACAGATGAAGATTTCACAAATCTTCAGAAAAGAATAAAACCATCAAAAAGAGGATGAAATTTAGTGGAGTGAAGGGAAAGAGGAAGAGTAACTCTGGCTTGAGTAACCATTTATAATTGATGTTCTGCTGGGTAGAAAATGGAACTTGAATTTAAGACCCCATTTTATTGATGAGGAAACTAAAGCTCAAAAACGTTAAGTCATTGACACAAGGTCACAAGTATTAAACGCTGAGTCAGGAAACGAAGCAACTGGTCTCCGGAGCTCCTGCTTCCCCCAGTGCCTGGCGCACAAAGAATAACAAGCAAAAGGCAGCGCATCCAGGGTAGCGGGCAGACGTGCTAAGGTGCGGAGTTTACGTCCTGGGCCCACGCATGTCTGAGCAGAGAGCTGGAGCTCAGGGAACCATCGTGCTGGAGCCGTGTGGGAGTGAGAGGTTCACCTTCAGTCCTTGACCGTTCCCTCTCTTTGACCGGAAACTGACATGAACCAGGGAACATCTCTTGTTTTAAAAAAATATTAAATGTATTGGGGGTGTGATGTTGGTTAATAAAAGTATATGGGTTTGAAGCATACGATTCCATAACACATCCCCTGTACATGGCGTTGTGTGTCCGACATGCAAAGTCCAGTCACCTTCTGTCCCCATTCATTTGACTCCCTTTACCCATCAGTTCCTCCCCCGCCTTCCCTCTGGTAACCGCCATACAGTCATCTGCACGTATGAGTTTTGTTTGGTTTGTTCATGTGTTGCTTTCACTTTTATCGCCCACATATGAGTGAGACCACGTGGTTCTTCCCTTCCCCCGTCCGACCTGGTCTCTGGCGTACCCGTGATCCTGCTACTGCGTGCGCACAACGCTTTGCCTACGTAGACGCTCAGTACGTATCTGGGGAAGGGCACCGAAGGAATCGGTTGTGTCAGGTGCGAAGTAATATTAGCGAAATGTCAGCTGGGGCTTTGAATCTTGAGCTACTAATTCTCCAGTGTCCTGACACTTGTCACAGTCCTGCTACCCACACTGTGACACAGGGCTCAGGAGGAATGGCCTCTGTGCTTAGCTCATGACAGTGGGCTGAGGGACAGAAATGCTAGATGGGGACCAGGACCCCTAAGTGGATGTCTACCTTGTTCACCCCAAGGCCTTGCTGGTCACTTTGCAAAGAGGCTGTGGAAACAGTCAGTTTGAGAACTCCTCCCAATAGTGTGTCTGTGCTTTGGGTGGGCTGCCGGGGACTTACTGATTGCACGCCCTCGGAGGGACCTGCCCCAGTTTAGGAACAGGATTAGTTTTGAACAGAACTTAATCTCTCAAGTGTCCCCAACAATTGCTAAATAGTGTCCCGGTGATTCCACTCCCACAAGTCACTCTTGGCATATTGTAGCTACAATGTCTTTCATCTGGTGGCTCGAACTGAGAATTGAAACAGTCAGCTGAGCCTAGGAATTCCAGACGCCCCCATAACCTAGGCGAGAGACATTGTTCTGCAGCTGGCACAATGCGTCTAAAACAGAAATGTGTTTAAGAAGGCTTTGCAAGCTTTGCCCTTTGCTTCCCCCTCCAGCGAATCAGCTCGAGGTACAACGCTGAAACTTGACAAACAGCACAGTGACCCAGGAGTACAATGTGTTATCACTGTAGCTCTTAGTGTAACAGCTGGGAGCTGGCCAAGGCTTTACAAAGAAACCAGAAAGCAACAGCAGGAGACTCCATGGGCTTAGAAACATATTTGTTGGCTTAAAGAGAAACGTCTTGAACAAGAGCCTGACACCTCAAGCTTAACATGAAAGCACAGCCCAGGTCCATCGTAGAATGTACACCTTGCCAGCATCTGTTCTTAGCAATGACAGAAATATAATAGCATAGCACCTTTGATTTCCTTAATAGCTGGTGAAAAAGTGCAATCATTTAATAATAAGTTATTGAAAGGTTTTTTTTGGAATATTCTGCAAAGTAGGGATTCAAGCATCTTCCTGCTTCTCTAACTTTTCAGTGTGGCCTAAACTTGGCCAGTAATGAGAGTTGTGACCTTGCTCTAGTAAGTCTCCTGAGGACAGGTGTCAGATGGACATTGGAACTTGATTGACTGGTTGTTGGCTGACTAATAATTTAGAGCTGAATGTCAAACACTCTGATTATGGCACATTTAGGTAAGGAAAAAGACTATTTCTCCATTACCTTACCCTGAGTAAGTTCTAGGTAGAAAAAAAAAAGTGGCACATTATAGACAAAATTGTGTGATAGGAGTGGAAATATATAAAGGAAACATATATCTGTTTCAGAAAAAAAAGTGTGGACATGTCATATGTGAACTATGTGATGATTATAATCGGCATATAATTGACTAATCTCTAAGGTTCCTTTTTGGCGCTGAAGTTCCATGAGTGGAGGAAGTGGTGGTTTAGCATTGACATTGACACTCTGGGGCACAGGAGACTTTTAGCACGTGCAACTGCCGTGCTTACAGAAAGTTCGGAACCTGGCCAGGGTCCTCAAGTTTATTCTCTTGCTTGACTTTCCCCAGGGTCCTCAACAGGGATTTTGTCTCATGTGATTTAAAGCAGCATAAATCTCCCTTCTATTAAGAGAAGGTAGAAGCCAACGACTAAAGTCTCCACATCCCTTCTTTGCTCGAGAAAAATATGAATCAGATATGCCTATCTTCCTTGAAGCAGATTTTAATTAAAGGAATTTTTTGGTAAATCAGTTGGGCTTAGAAGCAGTTTTGTTTCAGATCTATGGCACACAAAAAAAAGCTTCTGTCACTCAACAGGAGAATCACACGTGCAATGTTTACCATCCAGGGTGTCTCTAAGTTCCCGGATTGAGAAAATCTCCAAGTAAGACCCAAAATCTTGTCCTTTAATAAGTGAGCAATAGTCTTTTCCCCCCCGCCACTCAGCGCTGAAACCATGAAAAAATAATAGCCCTCTTGCTGGTACATTTATTAACCAACACAGCGCATCAGCTTTAATTGCCAGACTTGAGCAAATTGAGTCTTCATGACATAGTATTGCTAATTCACAAAATGCATGCCAACTGGTGTTTCTTTAAATTATAAATGATCTCCCTGATGCTCTTTTTTTATGTTTTAATTTTCTCTTTCCTCTTCAAAAAGTCTCCAGAAAGAGTCAGAACATTCTTTGGTTTTTAACCACCATGGTTTTTCTTTAGTAAACTTGAAAATGAGAAAAAATGCCCTTCCTAAAGGCATTCCTACTCAGCCTAAACCTACACGCAAATTTGGAATACTTCGGAATGCGTAAACTAAAATTACCCTGTTAATAGAGTTTACTGAGGCTTCTGGTTCAGAATTTGCTAGGAGGTGTGACCCTCACACACTACTTGGCCAGGTGACCGAGTGTTGAATGCCCATATCCACGAATAACTGGGATTTTCAGGGGGATAGTCTGTCATTTTTCCAGGAGGATATTTTGTGATTACTGCATCCTCAGTGTTGTTCTGAATTGGCCATGATTTTCCGTGACTGGTATTCATGAGTTTAAATGAAAAATTAACATTGATTTTATGTCCCCACCATCAATTTGGTTTGTTAAGAATTGCTTAACACCATGATATCTATGAAGCATGTAGGTATCAACGCATTCCCAGACTACACACTTCCAATGATTTCACAGGTGAACAGCATGCATACCTCAAAGTTCATATATGACGTATCCACACTCCTTCTTCTGAAACAGGTATATGGTTCCTTTATGTATTTCCACTCCTATCACATGATTTTGTCTATAATGCGCCACTTTATTTTTTTTCTACCTAGAACTTATTCGGGGTAAGGTAATGGGGAAATAGAGTCTTTCTCCTTACCTAAATGTGCCATAACCAGAGTGTTCCACCTTCAGCCCTAAATGACAGCACAGAGGGGTGGGAGAACAGTATCCCCAATAGGAAATGGCAGGAAACCCACACTGAAGTGGGTAGGAGAGCTTAGGACACAGTCTAGCCACAAACCCACAGTGACCCACGATGGAAAGGGAACTCAAAACCTGGAACTCCCCATGAGGAGTCGGGAGTCTGAACCCAACATTAGGCACCCCACCTTTTAAGACCTGCACCTGAGAAACAAACCCCCAAAGATTTCGCTTTGCAAACCGCTGGGGCTCTCACCCACGAGACCACAAGTCTGCAGCAATTTGACCAATGGTTCGTAAAGAGCCCGTGCACTCGGACTCACCGGTCCCAAGGCCCAGCCCCCAGGTCCCAAACTTTAGGTGCAAGGGGCTCATTTGCATGCATTCCATCACTGTCCTAAGGGGGCAGGCATCTAATGTCACACACATACACACACACACACACACACACACACACACACACCCCTCTGTTGGAATGCTCTCTGTGGACAGCACTGGGGGTGCCCTCTTCAGGCTCTCCCTTTGCCTTTTGTTCTCTGGCGCCCTCTAGCGGCAGGCCCCGTCAGCCCCCTTTGTCTCTGCTTTGTTCTAGCCAGGGGTCACCTTCTCTCTCCTTTTCTTTTTCCCCGTGGGCGCCATCTTCATGCTCCCCCCCTGCCGTGTTCTGGAGCACCAGAAACATCTCCCCGAGGGGAGCTTTCGCATGTGTCCGGTACCCTGAGTTTTGCCTCTACTGCCAGGATGAAAGACAGTTCTTGCCAGGCCCCCACCTCCAGGGCACCACACAGGCAGCAGATGAAACATATCCCTGGTTTTTCTGGGCAAGAGGCCCTTTTTCCTGCTCCCAGGGTTTTGGCCCAAGAGGCAAGCTCCTTGTTTGACACAAATCTAGTGGCCCAAGACCCTGCTCTCAGGAACAGAGGCCGGTGGTTGCAATTTTTGCACCTTCCTTCTTCTGGGCTCCAGCGCACTGGTATCTCCCAGAAAAACGCAGACTCTTCTCTGCAACCCTGATTACTGCAGCTGCTGCCAGCGAGCACGCCTACGAGACCTGACTCTGGTGGCCACGGTGGCTCATATTCCCAGATCCCACAGATCTGTACCCAACAGAAAAAGGGTCATTAAACAGCTGTCACCCTCAGGAGTGCCGTCTATCTGTGAAAGAGGCCTATTACCCAGTCATCAAGACCATCATGCCTGCAGCCTGAGGGGCAAACTTCTAATTAAACCCACAACTAAGGGCCGACTGGAGTCCTTCCCACAGGCCTCAGCGGGTGGGTGTACCTCTGTGCTCCCCTTCCGCCGTAATCCAGAGCAACAGCACCCCCAGAGGGAAGCTCCTACACGTGTCTCTGCCCTGGTTTTGACAGCTGGTGCCCTGGATTTTGCAGCTACAGCTCAGGGGATGCCCCGTCACTGCCTGCCTCTGGTGGCACTGGGTGGTGTGTTCCTGGGCCCCCAGGACTGTGACGATCAGTGACAGTTCTTGGCAGACTACCAAGACTACCATCTCCAGGGCACTGCAGACAACAGTCTGAAACACACTGCAGGGCCTTCTGTAAAAGGGGTCCTACTTGCTTGTTCTGGAGATTAAACAACATACTACTGAACAATCAGTGAATCCAAGAATAAATCAAAGGAAAAATCAAAAACCATGTTAAGATAAATGAAAGTAGAAATAAACATGCCAAAATTTATGAGATGTAGCAGTGTAGTCCCTAGAGGAAAATACATAGTGATGAATGCCTATCTCAAAATATGAGAAAAACTTCAAATAAACAACCAAACTGTATACTTCAAGGAACTAAAATAGGAAGGACAAATGAAGCCCAAAGTTAGTAGGAAAAATACCAAAGTAAGAGGAGAAATAAATAAAATAGAAACTAAAATGACAGTATAAATGATCAATGAAACTAAGACCTGGTTCTGTGGAAAGATTAGCAAAATCGACAAGCCTTTAGCTAGACTCCCCAAGAAAAAAAGAGAAGACAAATAAAATCAGAAATGAAGAAATATTACAACTGATACCACACAACTACAAAAGATCCTAAGAAACTATTATGAACAATTACATGCCAACAGACTTGACAACCAAAAAAATGGACAACTTCCTGGAAACATACACCCTACCGAGAGTGAATCATGAAGATGCAGACAGTCTGAGCAGACCAATGACTAACGTAAACCCTCCTGACAAACGAAAGTCCAGGATCAGATGGCTCCACTGGTGAATTCTACCAAACTCTCAACTAGAACGCTTATTTTTTGTTGCTTGTGTATCCCTATGAAAAATGTATTAATTTTATATGCCCTTTTAAATATTATTTTAGCATGGTTTTAACAAGTGGAGCTTAGTGTTGTCTAGTTCCTTTGGAGCCACCAAGCACCATCTCTCTCCACAGGCCTGAAGGCCTGGAGAAAAGACAAGCCTACAGCTGAATATTCTGAGGCACAAATCACCATCCGACAAGACAGTGCAAAGTTCCGGGCGATTTTCATGATGCAAAAGGCTTTATGTGAAGACCACGTCTCTCTGTGGGAAGGTCTCAGGTGCATTATCACTGGGGTGAGACCCGTGAGGCCCTTGCCCAGCTGTCAAAGGTTAAGAGAGGGCTCCAAAACTTAGAAATCAAGGCAATAATATTTTAATGCAATATTGAAAAAATTAAAATTCATGCCCCAAATGGACAAAATATAAAAGTATTAAATGAAGATGTTCCACCAGGGGTAGTAGGATCTGGGGGAGGTGCGTGAGGTAGGTCACATGGGCCTAGGGCCCGCTCCTGTCTTTATTGGATATGTCCGTTTCTTGTCGTTAAGGTCCTGTTAGGACACTGAATACTCAGCTCTCAAAAGGAGTCTATCTAAGGGCACTGGTCAGTGTGTACTCATTAATAGGAACCTCGATGCTCAATGTATACGCCTGGAGATATCGGTAAACATCCTGTCTCTGGCTTCCATTTCAGTCTGTTACCACTTTTACTGTCTGTATTTTTTTTTAATTTTACAGGTGAGAGAGGAAGAGAGAGAAGAAGAGAGAAAGAGAGAGAGACATCGCTTTGCTGTTCTACTTTTTTACTTGTGTATCCATTGGTTGATTCTTGCATAGGCCCTAACCAGGCATCAAAACTGCAATCCTGGCGTATCGGGTCCACGCTGCAACCCGCTGAGCTAGCCAGCCAGGGCCCGCTGTCTGTCCTTCTCGCCACAGTTCTCTTGAGCTTCCTGTGTCTTGGCTTCCAGCCCTCAGTACAGGCCCTTTGCTTCTACATCACCACTGACGCAAATGCGCCCGGGAAAGTCCATTCCTGACTCCATTTCAAGTGGCTTGAAGTGGAATGTTTTTTGTACTTGGGTGAAAAAATACCAACATCTTCACCCAACTTAATTTTCAAAGAACGGTGTTCATAGAGATATAGCCCTATAGTTCATACAGGATTGTCCTTGTTTGAACATGATCCACACACTCTATTTTTCTATAAGACTAACCGTGAAAAGCATTTCTCCATATAAACTGACCTGTAGAGGTTTAGGTTCTGCAGAACCTGCCTAGTAAGTTCTAGCTGGTGATGAACACAGAGGTCAGGATGCTCAAAGAGGAAAAGAAACCATTTCTTTTTTTTAAGGTTTTATTTATTTAGTTTTAGACAGAGGGGGTAGGAGGGAGAAAGAGAGGGAGAGAAACATCAATGTGTGGTTGCCTCTCATGTGGCCCCTACTGGCAACCTGGTCTGCAACCCAGGCACGTGCCCTGACTGGGAATAGAACCAGCGACCCTTTGGTCACAGGCTGGTGCTGAATCCACTGAGCCACACCAGCCAGGGCAAGGAAACCATTTCTTTAACAGGCTTTAGGTGATAAACTCTGCCTTAAAGTTGTCTTAGAAAAAAAAATAGCCTGAGTAGTCACTGTGCTTTGGGTCTCGCAGCATACCTACATTATGCCATCAACATTTTTTTTATAAGCAGGGGTATGCTGTCGCCAAATAGTGGTAGGACATTCAAGCTCGGATAATGCGGATTGCGGCTGTGATTTATTTGTCTCTGAAACGAAAAAGCACAGATGAAGCTCATTGGCTGGAGAAGCGGTGGGGTGTCTGAGATCATTGCCACTTTTACTCCTCTCCTTTTTTTCATAACCTCTTATTGCATAAGTATTTTATTCTTCACTTGTATATAATCTAAGTGAGCTAGACACAAACAGGGCTACATTTCTTCAAGGAGAAAACGGAAATGTAATACAGACTATGTCTGTAGTGACTTAACACACTGCAGACACTCCAGGTCTGGGGAGAAAGTTCAGACGCTGACCCCCTCTAGGATGGACATTGGGAAGAGTTCATGGAAAACGGAAGGACGTTAATAATCTGAGATGACCCACTTCGACGGACATTCTGCAAATGATTACACCACTCCCTCAGGCTCCCGCTCAAACATAGATCTCCTGTGAAGTGATGACTCAGGAGCTGTCATGGTGAACGCTAACGTATTTATGAAACACACAAAAGGTGGACAGAGAGAAACACGGAGAGGAAGCTTGCTTTTCTACCAGAAACAGAGAAAGTGTATCTATCTGTCAGGCAAAAATGACGGTGAGCACAAAACAATTCTGACTTGTCGAGTGTCAGAGGAACAATACCAGTCCCCTGAGGCATATTAGTTTGGATTGCGTCAACGACTTGGGAAAGTCAATATTATTATTTGTACTTAGAGAGCGAGCACACAGGCTCACGGACACGGCCTGCCCTGTTTAGAGTCACACAGCTGGCGTGTGGTTGAGACAGTATTTTAGGTCGGGTCTGCCTGTGCCTCACATCTGGGGCGTTTCCCGTGAGCTCCGTCTCCGCCAGCCAAGTGTGCGCGCCACTAGGATCTTATATTCTTGGGTGAGACAATCCCCAGACATCACTGCAAGTTGGACGAAGTGCTCCAGAAAGTTCTCCAACTCGGATCCACACATCGACAGTTGCTTTTTAAGGACTCCGTTCTCCAAGTGCCTCGGTTTTGAGGAATCTGTGGTTCTGGACAAGGAAAGGGGCACGCGCATGACTGCGAAGAAACTGCCTGTTGTCTCTATTAGTTTGTCAGCATTCTGGGTTCTTAGGTTGTTTTCTTTTTATTTAAAATATTTTATTTATTTATTTTTAGAGAGGGAAGGGAAGGAGAAAGAGAGAGAGAAACATCAATGTGTGGTTGCTGGGGGCCATGGCCTGCAACACAGGCATGTACCCTGACTGGGAATCGAACCTGCGACACTTTGGTTGGAACCCCTGCTCAATCCACTGAGCTACGCCAGCCAGGGCTTTAGGTTGTTTTCCATGAGGTGTATCACTTTGAATCTCTGACTGGCACTGACCATTCTTAGGTGAACTACACACTCCAGTTTCTGAAATGGAAGACGCAAGTATACAATCCATTGGTCTTCGATGGATTTTCCTGTAGTTTTCTTACAAATTGTCTCTCCAGGAGCAAGAGCTAAGAAAGCCAGATGGCTGTGAAACTTCCCACCGCCTTTCATATGCTAACCCCAGGCCTCCGACACTCTCTTTGTTTTTTCTCTTGAAAAAAATCTTCCCTTCTCCTTTATTTTTTAAAACTGTATATGAAATGTGTTGGGTGACATTGGTTAATAGGATCATGCAGGTCTGACGTACACATTTCGATGATATGCGATCTGTGCATTGCACCGGGTGCCCACAGCTTCAAATGATTTCGGTTCTTCTATGAAACCATGCTGGAATCCCCCAGCTAAAGTTCATCTCTTATTCTTTAAACTTCTGTATGGTTGTGCACATATCACTGTTATATTAACTCTACGGCAACTCCTTCTGCATATTTCCCTTTTTCATTTAACCTACAAGATACCAACCATGTAGATGAAGTCTCGGTCACCTTTGGCATCCCAGCACCTACTGTGGCCCTTGGCATAGGAAAAGAATCCTCAGTACATATTTGTGGAAATGAGATTTTAAGACCATCCAATCTCATCTTTGAACACGGTAGCCTTCAGGGAGGTAGAGGAAGATGAATACTTTGGAGAAGTCTATTTCTTTGAAGAGCTTAACTGAAATCATGATGGTTGAATTGGTTTCATTCTAAGTTCATGGGAATTGATTCATTACTGTTCAGTTGTCTATTGTACTGTTTCTTTGCTTGTAGTTGGCTTCTCCACGTGTATCACAACCTTCCACGTATAGAAACATAAACTACCTGATATAATAGTGAGAAAAATGAAGCTTCAGAAACTCAGTGGACTTGCCACAATTCATAGCCACGTGGGAAAGGTGAGCTAACTCTCTGGTCCTCTGAGCCTCTTTGTAACTCCTTCTAGTAGACCAATGTGCCATGAAAGGATAGTAATAGTCTTTTTTTTTTTTTAAAAAAAAAGCTTGTTTATAGCTCTTTAACTGTTTCAGAAGAAAACACATTTTTCTTTAACACTCTCGGTGGACGCTACACCATGAAAAGAGTTGCCACCACACTTGATAACTTTCCTGAAAAAGGCCATTCATAAATGCAGTGTTAGAAATATTAGCCCCATACAGAGAACTATAGTTCCTTTTCTCAATGACAAAGCAATAAAATGCAAGCACACGTTCATCCAGCCATACTGGCTGCGGAAAATAAGGTGAGATATTGCACTGACCGTAGTCTGTGTTTTCTGGCTCCCAACAATTTGATGGCCAAAAATAGGGCGTCTGTGGAATGAAAAGAAGCGGAACGAAGGTTAGACACAAACAGTGAAGGGTTTATGAGCTGTGCTTCTTTGTAGCAATCTGTAGCAATATGTGCTTATATGTAGACTAGTTCACCAAAGGTACGTTTGAAATCCAGAAGAGGAACCCAGAGAGGCATGCAAGGGTGTTTTCTCTACATTTACTTTTCTGAGCAATATGTGTTCTGAGCAATATGTTCAGCCCCTAAATATCTGCAGCACCAGCAGGTACCTCAAATGCCCTACATTTGCGGCAATTTGATGTGCACTGCCATTTAAAGGTTAAAAGTCTGATTGCATTATTCCAGCAACATTTTGAATCCACAAAGGCTGCGAGCAGAATATTATTTTCAGTAAGATTCAGGATAAGACATGTTTAAATATAACAAGTTGTTTTCGATGGTTAGTGTATCTCGACATGGCTGTGAATAGGTCCAAAAGCTCATCCCTGAGTCAAGTTCTTTCCCTGAGGTCTAGCAATCATTTGCCTGGCTCTATTAATGATATACCGCAGCTCTTAAGTTTACCCAACTGGAATAAAACAAATTCCCCCTCTCACTTTAAAAATATTTCTCAGTAAAGGCACTTCTTGCCCTACGTTTTTAAACTGCACAAACCAGAGATTACTTTTTAAACTAATAGTGTCTTGGTCGATTGGTGTGATTGGTAACAGACAGAAACAGGATCCTGTGAAATTTCAGAAACTGACGGACGAAAGTACAAAGGAAGTGTCTGATCGGGAAAATGCTATTGTCATCGTGAACATTTTGTATTTTCTATCTCCGCTGGCTGGACACGCTGGGCTCCGGGCCTTGAGAGCGTTCAAGGACCGTCGTCTGTCTATGCAACTTCTGTTTTCTCAGAGGGCAGTGACTCTAGGACCCAAAGGGACAATGACTGTAGCCATCAGCCCTGTGGAGTCACATTTTTTTTAGTCAGTTATATTAACTATCCATGTGTCATGAGCACATGTGGGTAATCTCTGATTACCTATTCGATAATTCTACTTTCTAGAAGAGGGGTTCTCGAGAAGGGACCAAGGATCATGGGGAGAATGGCCTGTTTTGGGGGAGCATGCCAAGCTGGTCAGGACTCCCAGGGATGTCCTCTCCACTCTTTGGTTCTTGGCAGTTGCTGCAGGATTACGGAGAAAGCTATGAATATTAGTTTTGTATACGTGAAACAAATAGCAGCACAAATTTAGGAGGAAAAGGGCTGAACCATTAGACACGAGGATATGGAGGCTTTACATGGGCCCCCTCCTCACCCGAGTCCCGTTTGACTCTGTGGGAGACGAATCTTTGAGGATCTGATTTCTTAGAAATAAATTTGGGTAAAGATTCTAGGGGAGCCATTGGGGAGCAAAGTAATTAGAACCTTGCTCTCATGGGGACTGCTAGTTTTTCCGGTACTTCTCGTAGAGTACATTATTCCCTTTGGGTTGCTTGTTTATTTTGGGAGGGGGTGTGTGTACACACACATACCTATTTATCTAGCTTTAAAAATATCCATTCTACCCCTGGCTGGCGTAGCTCAGTGGATTGAGCGCGGGCTGTGAACCAAAGTGTCGCAGGTTCGATACCCAATCAGGGTACATGCCTGGGTTGCAGGCCATGACCCCCAGCAACCACACATTGATGTTTCTCTCTCTCTCTTTCTCCCTCCCTTCCCTCTCTAAAAAATAAGTGAATAAAATCTTTAAAAAAATACCCATTCCAGTCACATTGGTCAGATATACACTTTTTTCCCTTCAAACCACAAGACATTCTTGCTGCATTCTTATTATTTTTCTTTATTATTTTATTATTTAGTGAGAATTTCCTGAATTTAAAAAGAAAAGAATGAAAGCACTGTACTCTGTACTAGTATGTGGAAATGGCATAACATGAACATTTTTCACTAAGATTGTACAATTTTTTTCTAGGGAAAACTATTTTTATTTATAGTGAAAAGCAATTTAATAGATAGCAAACCCTTGTAGTTTGCTGGAATTTAAAAACATATTTTACCGTTTGCTTAGACTTTGGGACATTTTAATGTATGAGTGTTGGCTTCTTCAACAGCAATAAAACTGATCCAAAACTGTGCAGCCGTTTCTTAATCATCTTTGGCACATATATGAACATGATAAAAGTTATAAAAGGGACGTGGAAAATCATGTCAGGTCTCAGTTCCAATTAGCTAAGAAAGGATAATTGCAAGTTTACACTAATACAAAATCACATGATTAAAAATGAACTGAACATTGAGATAAATTTACATACTGCTGCATGCCGATGAAATTAAATTAAGAGTTCTGTTTGTTTCAGACTCATGCCCTGAAGCTTTTTCAGATTCCTAATGAGGGTTAGAATCTCAATCATCCACTGCAAGGGTTGTAAACACGTTACAAGTTTTCCATTCTAATTCATGATTTTTAAAATCCTTCCAAGGAGTTGAATTCCAGTTCAATGTAATAATAATAAAAAAAACTTTCTGCTTCTTGGAACCAACCAAAAATTGAAGTAAACACCTTAAACAATAACGTGCGTTCTGTTATTAGAGCTGTTTAAATATAGACTGATGAACGCCTTGGTGGATATTTTAGCAAGAATTCAGCATTTCCTGAGTTTTCTGTCTGTTTTGTTTTTTAAATCTTGGTTTTAAGAGTCTATTAGTATTAGACTTACAAATATGTAATATTTAGATCCCATTTCAAGTGTGGGTGGGTCATTCAAATAGTTACCACTTAATATTTAACATAATTAGTGTAATTGAAGAGATTATCTGTTATCTGTGTAGACACACTAAACTTGGCGACCTGCCTATACCTAGCAGTAATGTAATTCATTTATCAATTGTACCCATTCCTTTGTTTAGTTTTAAAGTCCCTTAAAAATAGTCTCTCTTTTTCTCCAGAAAGAATGATGATTCATTACCACCTTTGCTCATTTTCAATCCAAGAGACCAAGACATTTAAACTTTGCCCACTAATTTTAGGCTGAGAAATTAGTAATTTATGCTCAAGTTTGTAGTTAAAATCTGCAAGTTATGCTAAGTAAAGCCATCATCACTAGCTTTGGGCCATGTCTGAACTAGTTTGTTTTAAAAATGAGTTTTGAATTAGATAACTCTCAAGAGAAAGACTATATTCAATGCTTCCCTCATAGATATGTTCTTTCACACGTGTATGATTTTACTTGTAACATTGTGAAGATAGAGAAGAGTTTATATGTTTACTAAAAATACAAACTCAGAACCCTTTCATTCAGAATTGTGAGAGTTTTATTAGGAAGTTCAGTAAAGTTTACTTAAAGTAAAACTTTATAAGAAAATAATATATAGAAAATGCCATCTTGCAATAAAAAATAACTCCTTTAAAAATCTAAAAGTGTTAATAACACAAGAATAATTGGCTAATCACCAATAATTTTTCTTGATTAAAATGTTAACCTTAGGAACCCAAGTTGCTCTAACTTAATAAGCTGTTTTAAGCTACCATGACTTTAACTATATAAAAGATAAAACTCCATAATTGTAAAGACTTTTACAATTAAGTAATTTAACTAACTTACATTGATTGAATACACAAGTCAATATCACAATTTTAGGAGATTGCTTTACCTCCTAATAGCTCAGGGCAAGTGTCCCGTGGTGACTTGCCTAGGATAAAAGAGTCAGAGGAAGGGGTAGGAGTTCTAACGTGGACGATGATCTCAGAGAACAATTTTTGAAAACATCTTCTCTCTTTGTTCTCAGTTTTCCCAAGCAAGTTCTTAGGCACCCAAACGACTATTTAGCTGTTGTTTTCGATGCAGAACATCTAATAATATTCAGAACAAGTGAGAAGAATACTCTAATGTCTGGACAGTGGGGGGAATCCTCTAAAAACACCTCTAAGAATTAAGCTAGAGTTTGAATACAGCTGCTCTAATTTTAATAGGCTAGAATTTACCAGTCAGTCATTCGTGAATCATAATGTCTAACGAAATGTAGCATACACTCCAGATAAATCATTGCAAACTCAAGATCAAAAGCATGCTCAGTGACTGAAATCAGAGTCCACAATCATTTCCTGACACAATGGCAGCCAGTCTGTCTCATTAGAAAAATGACCTGGAAGGACTCTTGTCCATTTCACCAATTATCTGTGGTGTCCTCTTATCTCAGATGAGTGTAGTAGACACGTAAAGCATCATGCAGATGAGTCTTCACAGACCCGCAGAAGGGCCTCAGGCACCCACACGTGGATGGTTTGTGTGATTAGCTAAATCCTATCCTGGAGCTTCAAACATGCTATGAATGTTGGCTTGGACTGAAGGTGATTCTGGACCACACACAGGGGCAAAAATTGAGTAGCTCAAATGTAACTTAAAGGTAACTCTCCTAGCTTCCTGAATTGCATTAAGTGATTCAAGCCTTTTTTCTATACAGTATAACTTGAGTCATCATAGAATTCAGCTCCCACACGTGGTCTTAACTAAGCACTCTCCGTCTTCCTTTGTTTATTGTCCTTACGTCTTAAATTTAACCACTAGTTTTTAACCAGCCTAAATGAAACACTGCAATTTTCAAATTTTCTGGAAAAAGAACTCACCAACAAAATACAGATGCCTATTTTACTGTTAAAGAATATTTCCACTAAACTTACTTGGAACCGGTAAAAGGTGCCGTCGTCCTTGAGTGTGAGGACGTGGTCGGAGATGGGAAAGAAGTAGCCGTGAGCAGCCATCAGGGTCCCCAGGTGGAGCGCCTCCACTGTTTCAGGAGAACAAACAAGAAAACAGGAAAACCTTTTTTAAATGATCGATTTACCAAAGTGTCGGGTCGTTCACATGTTGCCTTTGGAGCACGTTATCGCACCCCCAAAGACCATGCATTGTTCTTATTCTTCTTTGTTCAGCTTTTACACAAGGGTCTAAGACGGCTCAGGCTGCTGGTAGTGGTAGTGCAGGGACCAACTGCCCCCTGTGATGACCAGCCCAGAAAACGTAAAGCTATGGGACACCGAAACTAAAAGATTATTTATCATTCTGAAATCACAGAACCTGACCCCTTTCACTTTCTAGATGGGACATATTTTGCTGTATGTTCATGTTTGTCCACACCTTCATAAACAATTCCATCTGGCATTTACACAGCACAGTGAACTTTAAAAGCCTTCCCCTTCCCATCACTCCCTGGCCTGTATCATAAATATCAAATGTTGTCAGTGGTTCTTCTCCTGGATCATTACTATGGGGTGCTCACGGGGACTGTAAAGGCATCGAGAACCATTTATGCTTCAATAAGTGAGCCTTACAGTCCTGAGACTGCCCAAACGTTTTAGCTTTTACTGTTCTGTATACAGTATTCAAGAAGTAGACTAGGAGGAGGCTTATTTGACAATAAAACATTATATTTCCCCAAAAGGCCGGGCAGTAGCTACAACACAATAGTCTAACTGTCATACTCCGTCAGCAGCGGCCAACAATTTCTCCCAACAAAGGATTAATAAAGTTTGATTAAAAGAGTCACCTCTGCACTTGGGCAGTGACAATACACGTTCACTAACTTGAAGTTTAGAAAATACAAAACTGTGCAAAATTGTTTTTTATTCTAATGTAAGCATATACACATATAAAACTAGTCATATTTCTTTATGTTGGTGTTGTCTGTATATACAACTTATTTACAGATTATTTTGTTTCTTAGACAAGTAGCTAAAATTGTTCTTTAGGATTTTCATAGTCATTTCAGAACTAAGAGAATCTATCTGTGTCTCCAGTCATCGAGGATGGGAGCTTAGCCCTCCAGCAGAATTAAACCACCAAGCCACTAAGCTAAGCATAAGAATCCCCTTCTATCCCTCCCCCTCCACGCTCATATTGGCTAATAAAAAATTATTAAATTTTATCTGTTATGGGTAATTGTGATGTTCCCTTTCATAGTTATCTAATGTCTTGCAAACATCTGCATTGGTAACTTCTACCTCCAGCCTTTCACGGCTTTGTTCTTGTCAGTAACAAAGGACAACTGTCCACCATCCTCATCCCCATGTCCCTGGAAGACGTTATGAGGCAACCACCCCGTCACCTTCTCCACACTCTCCCTCAAGCCCCTCCCGGCACAGAATGGTCTTTTTCTACAGAGGAGCATTTTTCATTGTGTGTGTGTGTGTGTGTGTGTGTGTGTGTGTGTGTGTAAGTATAAAAAATTGTATATAGTGAATATATATTCACTATTTCCACACCCTTCTAATTCAAAGTCAATGCCTTCTCACAACTTGTGTTGCCTACAACGACATACTAACATATGCTATGAATCTTATTAAGACTCTAGAGCTAGTATGATGCTGTGGGAAGAACAAAACCACCTGGGTCTGAGAAACCCACTAACTTTAGTTACTTCAACTTTCCATGCCTCTCCCATCTGTGAAAGGTTCACAAAGCTGCCCTGCAGGGTTGGTATGAGAATCAAGTAAGAATCTGTGTGAAGAAGTTGGAATGGGGCCTTGTACGTAGTGGGTGCTCAACAGATGGTAGCTCCTGTGCTTCATATTTACATACGGAATGACTTTTGCTGTTTGCCAAAGTTCTTTCAGGGAATCCACTTCCATAAATTTGCCTTCAGTCGGGCTGAGTGAGGGAAGCTGGCCGTCCTAAAGAGCAACAGCCTTTGGCATCTCTTTTCTATAGGATTATCTATAAAATTAAAATGGCAAGAGGATCTTTGAGGATTGCTGGCCCATAGGGGTGAGCAGGTACTTGTAGCCTTGAACTTGGTCAGAGACCCTGGACGCTTCTGTCAGGGAGCCATGGGCAAAACAATGCATTCTATCCACTTCAGGAATTCAAAATCAGGTGGCCCACCTAGCTTGTCTCAGCCATCTTTATTTGTTTTTTATTCCCAGAAGTCTGCAGCCTAGGAAAACATTGCTATCACTATTTTCCAGGGAGAAAAATGGAGCTCCAGCACATGAGGAAGTTTGCAGAGCACACGTGTGAGAAAGGAAAAGTGAGATGCTGAGAAAGGTGCGCGGTGACTAATGCACAGGGAAGAGTGTGGCTAAAAGCCAAAAGTAACAAAACACAGTTGAATGACAAAGTGCTGATGAAGATTAGAAAAAGGTAGTGAAAGTAAATGTAGAGAAGCAAAGACAAATATTACCTGGGCATCTGTGAGATACTGACTACGGTCGATCACACCTGTCCTCCAGGGCGAGGTGCATGATGGGGGTTCTCTGCAGGTGGCCCTACCATAACTAGACCTGCATACATGTCTGCTGTTAAGAATAATAACGCACCACTAGTAACGTCTGCCTCCATTTTTTTGAATAGGCAACATTCTATTTTTGTTTCATGTAATGACATAAATTCTCACTTCACTGCCCCACCAAGACACATTCATGCTCCACTGTTTTATTAATAAAAAAAATTGATTTTGATCAATGTGCAAAATGCCTAGAACTCAGTAGATATATATTTGTGGGGGTATCAATAGCACCAAAATTTAGTTTCTACATGGCTCACATATATTTCAGAGGCAGAGTTCAAATCAAACCATTTAACTCAGAATGTCACAGGACTGAACTTCTAACGGAGACTAGAAAATGATACCGAGGCCATTGATTAAACAGTAGCCCAAAGAGACTGAGATTATTGAAGTTACATGTTGTCACAGGGACTCTAGGGACAGATAAATTCTGAGATGAAAACTCAGGGAGTTACAGTAAATTTTCTGCTCCATTTACGACTATAAGCTTAGCATAGCCATAGCAAAAGTAGCTAATGAATCCGTATTTGCTGAATGGGTGACTAAGTAAACTTATGAATAAATGACACGGAAAGAATATAAAACATATAGCACTGCGTGAAAAATACTAAGAGAGTTATTTTAGGTATAATCGTGAGGAGCTTGCTCAGCTCTTCCAAGATGATGCAAATATTTAAAATCTTGTTTTCAAAGTAATTGTAGAAGCTTTTGAGGTGGAGCCATTATAGGTATTTGATTATGGGAAAGGTAGTAGTAATGTAAACGGCATAAATGCCACTGGGGGGAATTGTGGTGGGCCCCAGGCAGAGCTCTGAAGGTTGACTTGTTTGTGGTCTATGACACATGTGAAGAAGCTACATTTCCCCACGGTCCAGCTACTCCGGAGTCTCAGCACAGTCTCAATCTAATAAGAATCTGGAGGGCCACTGGCAGTCTTGGAACACAATGTTGAAAGTTTAATGAGTAATCCTTCGAGATCTCCCTCCCAATAACGGCACGCCAGATGGCTCCTCGACATTATGCTTCTCGGCAAAATGATCACTAATTAATCTTCCTGTACTTGTGTCATTCACGTCACCCGCACAGCTAAATAAACTTCAGTGACAACCCTATCAGAGGACTTCAGTTTATTTTTCATTTGGATAGTCCGGCCGCAAAGCAGCTGAGAAATAAAAGTCCATTTCCAAACAATTGCTACGGTGTGACTAACGTAGGTTTGTTAAGTCTGATGTGTTCATCATGTTGCTTTAACCCTAAAGCAATAGGATTATCAAAATCCTTTAAAAGCAAAAAAAAAAAATCTATGTAACATAATTTGTCTTTGGACCACTGCTTCAGAAAGTTAAAAGGATTAAAACCATGTTATGAAAGAGGCCTATGTTATTCAGTTCTATATTTCCACACACACAAGTACACATTTATATATTCAGTTCTATATTTACAAAATATTTTCAAAACTCAGTGATATTTTTCTTGTTCTGAGGTCCCGCCCTGGCACCTTCTGTCCCTTCCAAAGACAGGTCATAAATTTGAAGGGATGGAAAAATGCTTTGGAGTCAAGAAGCTGGGATTTTTAAAATATCACTAAATCCTATGTTTTTATTCCTGTAATGAGTTCCTTACTCTTATTTTATGTGTTTGTATGAACAAATGTGACTGTTTCATTATCAGCATGCAGCATATTGTATGGTGGGAAGTATTTCAGGAGGAAATCGACTCAAAATGGGAAAAAATGGTAGCTAAGAATAAGGTACCAAGGAAAGAGAAAAGCTGAAAAGTAGACAGAGGTAAGTTATGACATAGGGAAATAGGCATTCATCATGAGGATTCTGAGTCATAAAGGAGAGACTCGTTGAACTTGTTATTTTCAGTTTAAGAAGATGGGAAAGCGGTCATTTTAGAAATACTTGAGATATGCTTTCTTAAGAACTGGCATTTAAAAAGGTAAGTCGTGTGGAAAAATCACACACGCAGAACATTTTATTCTCCAACAAGGCCAAATTGAAATTGAAATATTACTATATTTAGAAATTTCTGAGGTAAGCCTCTTTTCCCTTTTCTCTTATTTTTAGCATCATTTCCACACAGAAAAATCAAGTACCACCTGCTTTTCAGCTATCACAAGTCAGGATACAGAGGTGAACAGTTTGGTGATATAAAAATAGATAATATATAATAGATTGTATTAGCAAGGAATTAGAACATAATTTAAACCAACTTTGAGGACTGCCCTAGGTAATGAATACAAGTCAGGAATATTTCCAAATGAAGGAGCAGAGCAGGGAGGTAAGGCAGCTAGGTGGTGGGAGGCCACAGCTGGGGTTCGAGTCCTGACTCCCTCATTTGCTAGCTGTGTGGCCTGGGCCTGTGTCCTCAGCTGTGAAACAGGGAGAATAAAATATTGATGCCAAAGGCTTGCTGTGAGGATCTATTGAGATAATATGGGCAGGGCACTTCAAGTAAGGCCCGCCACGTGAAAATGCCCTAGCGATGAGTTATCATCAGCCAGCCGATACATGGGAAAGAGCATGCTCAGTGGCACTCAGTCTAGTAGCAAAGGCAAAGGGTAAAGTACTAGCTGGCGTCGACCTGAGCTTCCAGGTCACGCAAAACACTTCCACCTCCACGCTACTTAACATCTTCCAGGGGCTCAGACGGGGGTCCCTGGTGTGCAGATCCTGAATCTGCTCCGGAATACAGAAACACCCAAATCAATCAAATTCCTGGGGAAAAGGAAAAATGTGTCTTTTATGTTATGGAAAAAACCACACCGACTTTTTGGCCAGCCCCATACATCTGGAATAGAAAATGGCTGAGACATCAATTTATTTTTCTTCCAAACATCTTGGAAGCTGACTTAAAAATGTCAAGTGAAAAGCTCAGCGAATTAATGGCACTTGAGATAAGACTCATGGAGGGTGACAGAAATGAACCAACGCGCAGTCCCTTAACTTCGTCCAGGGGAAGCAACGCTGCATTTCCGAGCAGCGAGATGGAACTTGCCCAGCAGTTTTAGAGGAGACGAACCGAACCAAATTCTGAATGGACCTGCCTAGGCCGAAACAAGGCAAGCAGCTTTCATTCACGTGAAAAACATGTTGCCAATGAATTTTAGTTTAAGCGCAAACATCTCTGACCGAAATGGCATAGGAAGTGCAGTTATGAAATCAAGGTCTGTTGAATAAGAGAACCCATTTTAATTATATTAATATTTTAGCATGTCCAGAATATAAATTTCACTGTTAACAGAAATTTTGAAATTGGGCTAAAAAACTCAAAAGCTATGAATGACAATGGACTGACTCCATACATTTTTATTCAAATAACTAATTTTTTAAATTATCCAATTTTTGTTGACTAGTGGTAACAGTAAAGATGATATGTAAAGTAGGATATGTAAATGTAGCAATTTGAATGAAAAGAGAGCAGCGTTCCTAGGAAAATATTATTATGAAGGAATTTTAAAAGCCATTATTTCTTTTAGTGCCCTATCATGCAATGGTTGGGGAGCGTACTATATCAGAGAAATGGAAGTTTCACATCAATATGTTGCTTCCTTTTTCCATCGCCTCTGCCACCTCCTCCTTCCCTTCCTTTGGATACAGCGGTGGTATCAGTACGCAGGTGCCAGGATGGACGCACCGTATGGGTGAATAACATGCTAAAAAAAATCTATGACAGATCAGGAGTTAATTTCATCTTTAAGTGGGGCCTTTACAAATTTAATATTATTATGCCAATGTGTATCTTCACTTATAATAAAAACTGTTCAAACTGCTGGGGTGCCAGTACATTTATTTTTGTTACTTTTCCGAGTACTACTACCCTATTACAATTTTCTCCCCTTCTGTGGGAGATCAATCCTCATAAAAAGTCGTATTATTCATGAGTGTCCCCCACTTCTTACTTCCAACCCCTTCCTTACCCACCTGGACTCTGTCTCCTGCACCACAACCCCTACTGAATATGCTGTTAAGGGGTTGCAGCGGCTTCTGTGCACAAAAGTCCTGCAGCTCCCTGCTCCCCCCACACACACTCCTTCACTCTTCCTCCCTTAACAAGCTACTGAGGGGTCTCTCCTCTGGAACTCTCTCTGTCTTTCCCGCTGGCTCCCGAACTCTCCTCCCCTGCCTCTCCCCCCCATCTCTACTTCCGGGAAGTCTCCTGAATCTGTCTTTGCTATGACTCCCGTTTTTCCTTTACCCTTTCTATAGCCTTTCTTCTTTGTCAGGCTCGTAGAATATCAAAGCTTTTATTACCAAATGCACAACTCATTCATTCCCTTAATCAGCACACTGGGAAAAGTACTAAGCAAGAAGCCAGCCCTGTCCTTAGGAAGTACCTGCTCTGTTTAATAATAGTCCAATTAGGCAAAGCAATGGTCACTCTGCCACACCGTGTAATGAGAGAATTTCAGTGGGGTCAGCAGAGTGTATTCTGGGACACATTAAATGGACGTCCAGTCTCATCTTGGGAACTCAGAAACCTTCCCTGGAGGAGTTGGTGTGTAATTCAAGCCCTAAATAGAAAACAGGAGCTATGAAGCAAAAAGGAGGTTCCAAGAAAAGAAAGCAGCTCTTGAGAATGCTTGAGTTCCGGAATGCAATGTCACTTAACACACAGGCGGCAGGCCGGTGGCTGGAAGAACAGTGTGGGATAAACATGTGTGATCCGAGCAACAGATGCCATGATAAAATGGCTACATCGAGGTTTTGCACTCAAGCTAATAAGTTTGAATTTTATCCCAAGTACAATGGGGGAATCTATTAAAGTTCTTGAAAGTTAGAAGGTACGTGCTTAGATCTGATTTTTGGATAGATCATCCTAGATGCAGTGAAATGGATATTCGGTTGTGGGACGAGGGAAGAAGCACAGCTCTGAGTTGCAAGACCCTGGTAGTTCCTGGAGAGATGCGGCTGCACCCAGTAGGAGGAGACAGCAACAGGGGTGGAGATGAGTGGGCGGATCTGATAGACATTTAGGAGGGAAAGTCTTTAGAGACTTGGGGATAAAGCAAGAAAGGACAGTTATGGGTTCGTTGAATATATGAGATGCCTGTGGAAAATGCAAGTGGGGATCTCCACTAGACAGTCCTATTTATAGGTCAGGAGCTCAGAAGGGATTCAGGACGTGTACTTGTCAGCAGTTGCCACACCACTGGTGAAGAGAATAAAGCAAGCAGTACATGAACTTCATAAGGTCAGTAAATAAGAAAGCCCATGTTTCGGTCTCAAAACCCTGACAGTTAAGAGGCAATAAAGAGAGCTCTGTGAAGGGTACTAAGTTGAAATTATGGTGCAAATCAGGGAGTGGAGCAGTCGAAGACAAGAAGAGATGAAAAATGCTGCAATGAAGTCGAATTAAGGTCTGAGCAGTGACAGCCGAATTCAGCAACGAGCAGAATATTACTGACCAGAGTAAATACAGTTTCAGTTTACAATGGGTGGAGACAAGCACGATTCCAGTGAACTGAGAAATAAATGAGAAGAGAGGGAAATCAGAGACAGGATGTACAGCTGAGTTTGTAAACACAGAGATGCAAGAAAACGGAGTGGGCCAGGGATGGACATTGAATTGTTTTATGACGGGAGATCATTGTGGTGAAAAAAAAAACCAATGCAGATACGGTAGGTCGTGACAGAAAAAATATACAAAGGGCAACGAGAACCCTGCAGCTGTGTGACGAGGGGGGATAATGAACATCAGCAAGCCTGACACAGGTGGAAGGGAGGCAGGAATGAGTGTAGGTACTGCTGTATTTTGGGGAGGCAAAAAAATTAAGCAAATTGAGAAATTTCCTCTTTGATTGATCGGTTTATTTTTTTTGGAAAAGCTGTGGCCTGCTGCTGAGGATGGTAGAGAAAGAGCCTGATGTAAGACTTGATGGAAACGAAGAAGGCTTTGAATAATCACTCCCACTGAATACGTGAATAAGGAATATGACTGTGAATAAGAGGAAAACATCGCCAGACACTCTTGAAGGCCTGATGGGGATTAGACATCATGACATGTTTATTTGTTTTTTTAATTTGTCAATTACAGTGAACACTCAACAGGATTTTACATTAGTTTGAGGTGCACAGCATAGTGCTTGGACTACTTTCCAAAGTGGTCCCCCAATATTTCAAGTGCCCACCTGGCACCCTGCATAGTTGTTACAACATTATTGACAATATTTCTTATGCTGTACTCTATGTTCCCATGGCTATTTTGTAACTCCCTGTGGCTATTTTGTAGTTGCCCATTTGTACTTCTTAATCCCTTTTCCTTTTACACCCAGCCCCCACCCCTCCCCTCTCACAGCCATCAGTATATGGCAGCATTATTTACAGCAGCCAAGATATAGAAGCAACCCAAATGCCCATCAACAGCTGAACAGATAAGACAACGTGGTACATATATACACACAATGAAATATTACTCCACCGTAAAAAAGAATTGAGTCCTGCCATTTGCGACAGTGTGGATGGACCTAGGGGGTATTACGCTAAGTGAAATAAGTCAGACAGAGAAAGAGAAACACCGTATGTTTTGTGTGCATGTAGAATCTAAAGATCAAAACAAACAAATGAAATAGAAACAGACTCACAGAGGTTGAAATCATGGCCTGTTGGTGGCGATAGTCTACGGCACCGAGTGATTTCCAGGAGCACATTTGCAACCTCAGGTTGAGACAGAAACACAGTGAGACTGCCCAAGGCAGACCATGCTCTCCTGGTGGATCCATTGGAAAGACAAGTGGAGAGGAGCTGAGCACATGTCTGAGTTGGAGCGGCTGAGGGTTCTGCTGTGGATGTAACGATTTCTTCCATGTCTGTGTCGCCTGAGAGCAGGGGGGCCGTGAGTACATCAGTCACCACCGCGCCCCTGAGGTTGGAGCGGGCACGCCTTGTGCGCACATTAAACGTGTACTAAATGCATGAATGGCCCTGCCTGCAAACTTGGTTTCTCTTGTTACTATTTCATTAGCTCATCACATGGCAGGGAGAGTGTTCAGACAATTTACAATGGACCATAGAGGGCATTTCACTTTAACCCAAGACAAAAAGATCTCTTTATTTACCACTTGATCCTCAGAGATGAGGAAACATTGAACCTGTTTCTAAAGAGTTCTCAGAAAAAAGACAGCCCTTTGCATTCCCTGACACCCCACTGACTTTCAACAACGTTCCCGTGGCCTTGTGTCTCGGGTGTGGTCTAAAACGTGGCTGTGTCCTCCCCCTGAACGTCCAGGGACTCACCCTCAGATAATATACTGCGGGGCTGAACATGCTAACGCATTACATTATTCCCTCACCTTTGCATCTCTGAAAAACTGGGTCAGCCCTGTTTTATTATTCTCACATGTTTATTTCCTAACTCTTTCAGAATGTCTGTGCTTCTCAATGAACTCTCTCCCAGGCCCCTGCTGCCACTGCTCACAGAACACCCCATCCCACGGAGGTCTTCTTTAAGGCGCCGAGAGAATTCTGCATCGTTTGTACGGCACAGTCTGAGCAATAACTGCATTTCTGTGCTGTCGTTTATTTTGAAACTGTTCACAGCACTGCCTGTGTGCTTGCGCCTTTTCCCTGTGATACCGGGCGTCTGAGACCCACTGTTTGCTGACAGGTGCCTCACTTCTGCCCCACCAGCAAACACAGCCCCTGCCAGCCACGTTCCGAAAATGTCCTCTGAGTGAGTGAGCACGAGACAGAGGGGCAGGAGGCGCAGGTGGATAATGATCACAGGCACGGCAAGCACGCAGCGGCCAGGCACTGATGATCGACTGCTTGCCCCCGTTTCTCTGGTAGAGGGCTTGGTGGGACAGTGTGGGCATGATAAAGGCAAGTTAAGGTATTGGATTAAAAAGTCTTCCTGCACTGGCCAGTGTGGCTCAGTTGGTTGGACACTGCCTTGCAAACCAAAAGGTTTTGGGTTCGATTCCCAGTCAGGGCACCATACCTAGGTTGCGGGTACGGTTCCTGGAGGGGGCACATACAAGAGGCAACCAACTGATGCTTTTCTCCCCCTCTCTTTCCCATTTCTCTAGAAATCAATAAGCATGTCCTCAGGTGAGGATAAAACAAAAAAGTCATACTTTCAACAGTTTTGTCCTGTTTATGGTACTGCATCAGTGACCAACCATGCATTAGGCTGCCATAGCACATCTGTTAGTAAATGACACATATTCGTCAAATTTGGAAGCCTGGTTGAGAGCTGGCAGGCATTAAGTTCATAAAAAGGCAAGGCACCACAAACTGACCTACTGCGGCAGAACAAGACGGTCTCCTTCTATCATGGCTGTTCACTGCACTCCAGACCACGTGGGGCTTTGCGTGAGCCAGACATCCACCATCTTGGTCTTACCTCCCACAGTTCACCCACACAAACCTGTCATTCTGGAAAAGCTGACCTATTCACTTTCTTTAAACTTTAAGAAATGTCTACAACTTCTACTTCGCTGAGCTGGAAGTAAGTGGGCTGGCCTGGACTCACGTGAGAAAAGATAGCATGTCTACAGGGTATCCGGATGCTTTTAAAATTGTTAAAAATCTCTCTCTCAAAAAAAAGCATAACCTCAAGCTGTTATTTCACTTAATGTGATATTATTTTGGGCATAGAGATAAATTTCCAAATGATGAATTTGTCTCTTTATGGTGTTTATGAGATTCTTGTTATGCCCTTGCTATGCCTTTGCTAGTTTTCCAGAGCGCTGCAATATTTCAACCAATAAATCATGTTTTGTTCCTAACAGGAGCTTCTGTTTGCTCATAAACTCATTTTTCCATGGAACCAAAGTAAATTTCTTAGGCTGTTTCAGAACATTTGGGGCATTTTTTTTCTGCAGCTGAATAACATCTATTATTGCCTTTACTTAGAGAAAAATAAATTAATTGAAACCTATGGATTAGCAACCCTGGAAAGTTTCACCTTCTGTCCTACGACGGAACACACTCTGTGTCATGGAAGGTCATGGGGACCTGGGTGGGACTTCTCACCTGTGGAGGTGTACCTTATATAACATTAAGTGAAACGGCAAAGATGCAGACAGTCTATTTTAAGTGAATATTTTCCATGTTAAGTATATTCAATTCAATAATATTCATTGCACACCTATATATACCAGGCACACGAAAGAAGCCATAGACCAAGCGAAGGCCACGACCAAGTCCTCCTGCTTACAAAGCTTACGTTCCAATAAATATGTGCCTCAGGACTCTGGGAAAGTCCTGAGGTCAGACCACCATGTGACAGTGGAGGGACGGTCTACACCCTGTCAACAGGGATGGTGTTAGGTCAACAAGTCCCTGGCAGAGGTCGATCCTAAAAGAGTCAGATATAAGAATTCGGAAACAGTGAAGAAGAGTAGGAAGAAGGAAAATGTTACCCTTTTCTCCATGAGTGAGCTGAGCCCACACTCTGAACACACCTGGAGGAATCCCGGTGTTGGGGATGTGGGCCCCTGACCCAAATGACAGGAAACAGGAAAGCGGAGGCCAAAGGACTCGAGAACAGATCTGGATTGTGAAGGGGGTGACCGTTACCCTCTGTGAAGTGTTCTCCCACCACTGTCCCTGAGGCTCAAAACTGTGCTGTGAACAGTTACTGTGGGAGATGAAAGGGGAAGCCGATGGGAAGGTTCAGGCTTGGCACCCTCCCAGAATGAGTGGTGCCCTGGGCTACAGCCACAGCGGTGGGTGGTAGCACAGGGTCATCTCGCTGGTGCATCTTAAAGAGACAGTGGAGGCTGTGTCGAGGATTGGGCACCACAGACAGGCAGGGATGGAGGAGCACATGGGACTGTTCATGAGAGGCCCAGAAAAACTACCTGGTAGGAGGAGGGGAAGATATTAAGTGGGCCACAAGCCAATAATAATAAAGCCGAGAGCTCACACCTTCACACAAGATTGGGCGGACATGCTGCTGTTTCGGCTGGGACGACCTGACAGCGGTTTCTAGGAGTGCTTGTTATTACTCTCCTCATCGTCGATCCCATACTTCCCCAATGAGCTATGGTGCATTTACACTGATTTTTTAATCATTCAAAATGTTTTAAGAAAAAGAAAGTACATTTCAAGGTACTTCACGTGACATCTGACATCTACGCTCAAGCAAGGTCTACTGAACCCCGCCAAGCTGCAGGGGACATCTGAGGAAATACCCAAGGAAGACCTGGAAGGTCATTCTGGGAAGGCCTTGAACGGGTCACCTGTGAAGCCGCGGACACAGAAAAAGTGGCAGCAGGCCCACCAGAGCACACAGGGAAGCCCACAGCCCCCCAGACCATGGATGTTTCAGTGGGTGAACCCAGAGGAGAAAGAATCACATGCATGTTTGTGGACCCTGGCCAGGTTGGTTACAGCACCATTCTGATACAAACACCGAAGCTGTGCATTCGGTACCCACTCAGGACGCACACAAAGAATGGACCAATGAATGCATCAGTAAGTGGAACCATAAACTGATGCCCCCCCCTCTTTCTTTCTCAAATCAATAAATACAATTTTTTTAAATGTCACATTTGTTGAAATACACAAGTAACCCTGGATGGTCTGAACCTGAAACTTCCTCTTTCCATGGACATTCAGTAGGAATCAAAGTATTAGTGACACCCGGCAGATCCACTTCCAAAAATGTGGTTTAGATCAAAAGAGCAGTTATTTACAGAAAACGACACAGACCTTGATCTGAGCATGAGCCTCATGTGACATGAGTTCGTCAGAGCTCCACATGGCCCACGTAATGTACTCTAATGGGCCTCGGAGCGCAGGCATTAGTGAACACAGCGGGAGGAGGCATTCTGGGTAATTCAAGAGGCCCCAGTCACTTGAATGACAATATAAAGCTGCAAACTTGAACACCCATTTTTGTTTTATTAGACACGAAGACCTCCTCGCTTATGGGAGCCTTTGAAAAATTTACAAGTCAAGTTACATGTTGCATTGAGTTTCTTAGACTCACTATTTTTAAAAGGGTGATCTTTTTGCTGGGAAAGCGTTCATCTTTTTCACTGGGAGAGCAGTAATCCTTATTTGTGGTTTGCAAGCAAACGATAAGGGAAGCCATGGGCGCATTTGTGTCATAGCAGGGCCGCATTCAGCTCACAAAGCTTCTATCCGCACTCGCATCGTGTCTTTTGAGCTATTGTAGCTGGCATTCCCAATCATTCTTAGTTGTAATGAAAGGGAAAGCTTCATGAAAAGTAACAGAAATAGAACAAATAGCACTCTTTTCAACTCAGATATAGAGGGGGAAAATCCTAACCCATGCTTTCGATGGGAAATAGAAAACGTTACGTTATCTTTGATAAGAGAGAAGGAGGCCTGGCGTCTTGGAAGGCTCTTCCCCGCCTTTCTGTGGCTCCCGGTGGAGAAGAGACATAATCACTTCCGCTTTCCCAGCCTCTGCTAAGTGGCTAGTACTAATGAATGGGCCTATTTTTACATGATACCCTGTACTCTCAGCCTTATTGGCCTCACCAAAATACTCTCTACTTTTCTTTCCTCCTTTCTAGCTTCTGCTTCCTCCCTCCTTCCCTCCCTCCCTTCCTTCCTTCCCCCCAAAACTCAAGTCGGCTTATAAAAGGAACATGTTTGCACACAAAAAAAGAGTAATAATACAGAAAATGAAGACCTAAAAAGGAGAAAAAAAGCAAATAGGTCAACTAGCTACAAAAGATTTAGACAATTCTTCGGGGCAATTGTGCTTTTCCATTCGGTCTGAGGAGAGGCTTTATTTTTGGTTTTTCTAGTGGATTGTATAGAAAGAGCAGCAAACTCTGCTATGGCAGGAAATGGTCCTAACTGGAGTTAAAGCACTATTAAAAATATATTGGGCTCTGGCATCCTTTTGCTATCTGTTTTATAATAGAAGAGACAACAATTCCAATTGGATTCCCAGCTGCTTGCCACACTTTCCTTAATGGCTGGCAACGGTAATAGGTAATATACAGAAATGCAGCCAATCAGACAAAAGTCAGAGGGATCCTAAAACTATGGACCTGGTATTTAAGAGAGGCACGTGCTGGCTGGTGCAAACCAAGAGAGGAAACTGGCATTACCAGGGGGCACCCGCTGCCTCCCTAACAAGCACCCAGTGTCAGCTTCCCAGCTGACACATTGGCATGAACCCCAGCTCCGTGTCTCCGCCCTGCTCTCACCTGCCATCTGCACGGAGAGATTCACGGAGAGAGTCCTTGAATTCGTCTGAAAGTTTTCTTATTTTGATAGCAAATGTGTCTGGGTTTGCATGCTGGTTTTGTCTCGTAGTTTTCTGATCTACCATCTACTGCATGAAGCCCCCGTCTTTTTTCTTTAAGATCGAATAATAACACATATCAAGTTCTCAGCATCCTGCCTGATGCGTAATCAGTGTCAGGTACAGGTGAGCTTTCTCATCTCCTTCCTGTTTACAGGAATTAAATGGGAAGAAACAAATCCAGCATGACACCTGGGGGTACCCAGTTAATTAATGTTCCTGTATTATAGTTCCTTTCTATTGTTATTAATAATATAGCACTGGGGGTGGCAGATGAAGGCAGCCAGAAGCCAGACCAGAGGAAGCCTCCATCAGCAGGAAAGATGGCTTGTCTGTGGCGGAACCCACAACAGACAGGCGGGGTGTGACAACCTTATGCCGGCAACCAAAATTCTGATTCATGCACTTCTTGAGGACTTTTCAGAACATTCTGGGTTTTGAGTTTTAATTGTGGAAAGTGACGGCATAATTATATTAGTCAAATGGCAACGGCAGTCACCTGCCCGATAATGAAGTGTGGTACTTAAATGCAAATGCAAAACCTAAACAAAGAAACAAATAAATCAACCAAAGAGAAAGCTATATAGCCAGATAATAAGTTAAATGAGACAGTTGATCCCAACAGGCGGGGTGTATTGTGTTTGATGGCGTTGATTACTTTGAATAAGAGATATCTAGTTTAAATATTTGTAACTTTTCACTTGACACTTTGCCAGAGTCTTCCCAGGGGTCAAGGACCACCACCAAAGAGAGGTTCCCGATGATAGCCCATGCACAAGTCACCGTGATTTTTACAAAACTGGGATACAAATGTAACATATGCAAAGCAGTGACTTCTCTCTCCGGAGGAGGAGCTAATAATGCCCTGAAATCAACACAGGAAGAAAACAATGGCTCTTGCTCATCTCCCAGAAAAATAACAAGAACAACACATACTATTCCCTGTGGACATAACTGTAGCTCTGGCTGTGGCAGCAGGAAAATGAGTTAGGAGCAGTTGCCCAAAGACATGTGGAATTTATTGGTTTTCTCTTCCTGTAGGCATTATTTATAGCAGAAAATGCACATTTGCAAGATGTATGCTTGGGTAATACCTATTCTCTCAAACTAGGTCAAACTAATCAATCTCGTTAGAGCTTACGTGATGGCTGCAATCTGATTTCTCGACTATTGTCCTCAGAGTGTTAATGATGCCTTAGAAACCCAGAAAGTTTTCATAGAATGGTCCCCTAGCCTTGGAGCAGCAAATAATAAAGGGGTCACTTTTATTTACTTCATACTGATATGACAGCTTGCAGAACGGACGATAATAATGTGTTTTTATGGGCTCAGAAGGCTTCTACGCTCTCTCCACACAAGTGAGGCTGTTGTTTTAAGTAACTTCAATAGCATACATGTTAAAGATCTCTCTCTTTTAACCTATAATACCTAGGAGTTGAAATACATACAAAACAGCACTAATACAGGATACATCCAGGGTGATGGAGGTAAATATAACACCAAATCCAAGCAGATGAATTACTTCACTCCAAAGGGCACTAAGCAGTAGACCATCTGGCCCGGGGGACGCAGCCACCTCTCCTCGTTGCCAACCCTTTGTGGAAAAGCAGACTCTGGGCCCGAAATAATTGTGGGAAAAGGGACAGACACGCAGGGTAGAGATGGGGAGACCAAGGTTTTATCTCGCTGGACAGGTTTGGTTATGACTTTGGGCATTCATAAATCCTCTCTGTTGACAGTTCATGTAAAATGCACAAAATGTCTGCCTGGCTACTCGTGCTATTGTGAAGGTCACCAGAGGAAATAACCTACTTAAACGTGCTTTGGAAAAACACCCAATGCTTTGCAACTCCAAAGCATTGTCAAGGACAAGGAGACATTCTCGGTTTTCTCTATTCTGATACATCTCATGGTCCCCAGGCTGTGAATTCTCTCACGGGTACACCAAGGCGGGGAAACAAAGGTAGTTTGTAGCAACGCTGTTATTTATCCATGAACAGAATTTAGACCACTTTCTCCACGGGCTTTGTGGCAGGACTGTGAGGCAGGCGACAGAATCTGTATAGTGGTGAGCACAATGGATTGATTTAATTAATTCAGGGACAATTAAGGTATTCAGTTCAGTTTGATGATGTGTAAGCAAAACATCTGGTTGACTTGTCTGAATCTAAATCTTCACAGGTATTTTTAAAAGTGTTTTTGCTACTATTCAAAATTAATTTTTTAGCTTGGGTCCACATTTATCCCTAATCTTATTCTTCTGTTTTGATTTTAGGCTATTTCTTTTACAATGGGTTCAGTTTAAAGGCAGAACAGATCATTTAAAAAAGTAAAAAAAAAATTGGACAATTCATTTAGAATTTCTTTCTCCTCACTTTTCCCCATCTATTCAGGGTAATACATACTTAATCACTGGTTATCATAACTTGTCCCTTCAGTGAATTCCCATATTAAAAAAATAATCAAGTTATTATTGAAAACCAATTGATCTTGTCATTTCAGTCAATTTATGGTGCAGATGTGTGTCCTCTACCATTATGTTGTTCAGATTCCACTAACATAATAAATAGACCAGCACCATTGTCTAAATAAAAAAGAAAATAATAAAATTAAGCATCAAATTGAATAGTATTAGGTATAAATATTCTTGGTAACTATTTAGGGTAGAGAAAAGCCAATAGGAGCTGAATTATGGAGAGAACGCTTCCTGAAATAGGTTGAGCTTGAATGCTAATATAAAAATTGCACACATTAGCCCTGGCTGGCATAGCTCAGTGGATTGAGCGTGGGCTGCGAACCAAAGTGTCGCAGGTTCGATTCCCAGTCCAGGTACACGCCTGGGTTGCAGGCCATGGCCCCCAGCAACTGGACATTGAGGTTTCTCTCTCTCTCTCTCTTTCTTCCCCCCTTCCCTCTCTAAGAAAAAAATAAATAAAATCTAAAAAAAGCAACTTTAAAAAAATTGCACGCATTCATAAAGAATTTAATTGAGTTAAATGTGCTTGCAAATGTTCAGAGTTTGAAAAGAGCTTGACCTGATTACAATAACATCAAGATTTGGCTACACCTGCATTTGGCACTCACTTGTGCTTCACAAAACACAGCATTAAAAGCCTTTTACTAATGAAGAAAAAAATAGTAGAGAAATCAAGTAACTTGCCCAATTCCCCACAGTCAGCAAGTACTTGAACCAGGATCTGAGCTCCAGTCTGTCTGCAGAGCCCATGAGTTGTCTCCCACGCCAGGACGCCTCTCAAAGAACACTGGGATCTGGAGAAGTGCGGGCTGATGGAAAGAAGGAAGGCGGAGAAAGCAGGCTGCCACTCAGGGACCACAGAAATGCATTCTCTGATATCCAGCGGTCCAGGTGAGACTCATTTCAAATCGCAGCTATGAGGAAGACTGAGAGGGTCTTAAGGTGCCTCTCACCTGGGTTAGCATCGCTTCAAGAGCTTGGCAAGGGTGACCCCTTCCGTGAATGGCAGCAGGGATTACAAATGAGCAGGATGAGGTCAAGAACTTACTGATGTCTTTTGATCATTTTGTAAAGAATGCAAACTTTATTAAAGCTTTCAAATTTACCCAAAATATCATCCATAATTAACATGGCATGGTGTCAGACATAAAGCATGCTCTACTAAGGAAAAAAAAATCAGCATGTTCTGGAGGACAAAGTTTGCAAACCCAAGCCAAAAGGTAGTAGGATATGGTATGGGTGGGAAGCTTTGAAAAGCAGAAATATGGGTGTATATGTAAGATTGTTGCAGTAGTGACCCCAATTCGTCCTCACCCCTCTGCATCCACGGTCTTAGACAGTCCTTCCCTAGAGTGGCTCTGAACTTGGCCATGGTACTTGCCTTTGCAGATAAAATAACCAGTAACTGTGAGACAAGCAGAAACTTGTGTTGTGCTTGGAAGCCCGAACACAGCGCAGTAAGAAGCCAGGGCTCGGAGGAGGAGAGGGTGGGGTGTGCTTAGCCGACAGCCTACCGGGTACCACATGCGCCCCACGTCCTAGATTGTGCACCCGCCGGCGGAGAGCCCAGCACGAATCAGCCAAGAAGCCCCAAGCCAGGAAGTGACCAGCTGAGCAGCAGAATCAGCAGCCAAATAAAATGGTTGTTTATTTGAAGCCACTGTGTTGAGGGTGGCTTGTTATAAAAAATAATAACTAAATATAACAACAAAAATGGATTTAAAACTATAATTATTAATATTTTCTGAGCAATTATTATGTAATAGGTACATTGATAACTGCTCTATATATTATATCTATAAATTCTCTAATTTTCAGGAAAGCATGAAGCAATAGGTGCAATTATTATATCTACTTTAGAAAATGAGGCTTCAGTAACAGAATAGGACATTTTTCCTTCAACTTAAGCAAACCTGAATCAACAGACTTCAATGACTGAACAGATCATATAAGCACACCAAAAAAAGGAAAAAAGGAAAGAAACGTATAAATCCTTTGCAATTGTGTATCTATATTTTGAATTCAAAGAGAGGGAAGACATAGGAATCTAGGCAGGGGGAAAAGATGTATACGAAAAACTATACACATAAAACTTTCACATATATATGCCATATATGCCCATGTATGGAATGCATGCGAGCAGCGACCTCATAACTGCAGTGTTTTAGAGACGCAAGTTCATTTGTCCCACTCCGTAACTCGCCAAACTGTCAACAAACACGCAGGCAACAAAAGTTACTGTCAGGTATGCCAGGGCTCAGGAACCGAACCACGTACAATCCTCACAAGCTGCTGGAGGAAGTAGTCCAGCTTTACAATACGTTAGCTAAAAATACCAACAAGAATTAAATTTCTTAAAGTAGTAATGTATACAACTAGCATATATAAATCAGTAATTTTCATATATGCAGACAATAACAATTAGCTATACTAGAAAGGTAAACCCACAGTAACATAAAGTAAAATGACTAGGAATATGTTTAATAAGAAACGCACAAAACCTACACGAGGAAACTTGAAAAGACTCCTAAAAGACCGCAAAGCGAGCTGGAACACGTGGGAAGACACAGCATGTTCTTGGGTGGGAGATCGACCCTGTCACTGATCTGGGCTACACAAGAAGGGGCAGTGTCGAGAAGGAGCAAATCAGGGTTCTTCTCGGGGCGTGTTGAGTGTGGCCCTTCAGAAGGGAGGTGACAAAGGCATCAGACAGACGAGTCTGGAGCACCAAGGAGAGGTCAGCATGAAAGCTACCGATCTGGGAGACCTCAGCATATGTCACTTAGCAGCATGCACATGTGGAGAAATGAAAGGCGCCGAGGACAGAAATCGGGACATGCCAACACTGAGTGGTTAGCTGGGGGCGGAGAGCCGCTGCAGTGGCCTGAGGGCCAGCTGCGTGGGCAGTGAGAAGGAAGAGAAGCCGAGAGTGGGCCACCCAGGAAGCCACACGGTGATATCATCCTGTGTCCCCAGTGCCCAGCCTGGGGTAAAGATCCAGAAAGCATGTGTTAAGTGAACAAAAGCATCAATAAGCAATGAAGAAATTATTTTTGTAGAAAAATATAAAATGTAAAAATGGACTCGAGGTAGAAATATACAATAATTTTAGACTATGAATATGTGAACTATATGTGTGTGTAAACATAGCTAAAAGTCATTCTAAATTCTAACAGAAGGCCCACCTATAGTTTTATTTTAAATGAATAGTGCAATACGACCAATTGTCTAACAGTACCAAAATCTCTAAGGAATATTCAGCCACATGTGCACTGATTTGCTGTCCTAGCAATGAAAATGTGTTAGCTACTCATTAATGAAATATTGAACGTTAAATGTACAAGTCATCTGGACTTACTGGTCTTGGATAAGACCCTGAAGATCATGGCACCCTCTCCCCATTTCCAAATGGGGCATCAGAACCTGCTCCGATGGCCAGGCGTAGCCTCTTCTCCCAACTGGCCCCAAAGTCCTCTTTCAAGAAGCTACTGATATGATATGTAGCACTTCAGATAATCTCCAGAGGTCTTCAAACACCCACCTGACCACCAGATAAAACAGCAGAAGTCTGGCATGGGTTTCTCTCTTATTTTTAAATATTTTCAGATGGTTTATAGGATCAAAATTGGACCTGGCATTACCACAACTATTCAGTCTCTCTTCACGAGCAGTTCTAAATGGTATGATTGATTTTATCCATGAGACCAGGAAAGTAACTTTCACGATATCACCTACGCTCCTGAACTTAATCAATTTGAACCATGCTGCCAGATTGATTCATTCTCGATGTGCAAAATCTGTTTTACTTTCAGGACAATCACCGATGCTTTTTACACATCTTCAAATCTAGATAGAGCTTTTGTAGAGGATAAATCAGCTCATTAGAAAAAATTAAACAACCAACAAAAACCCTAACTTTTCATCTGTCATAAATATGACTAAAGGATACACATGGTCCTTCCCAGACACAATTCATTTGATCTTTTTATATATCTTCAAATGAAGCTTTGAAACACCTTTAAACAGTTCAACAAGCAAATACAACCAGTTTTCATATACATTATAGCTATAATCATATCTCATGTATGAATTGGAAGCAATAATTGTGTCTTACTAGCGTATTACATCTGTATGTTTTCCCTGCTGCTCATGCTGTCACTGAAATACACTTTTAATCTTAACTTACAAAAAGTATTCTTTCGAATCAGCTTCATCATTTGAGCAATAATACTCTTTGCAAATCAGTAGTTCCCTCATCACCAGGGATTGTGCCAATCTGTGTTTTTTGGGGGGGGTTGGGGTGGGGTGTCATTCATCTGGTGCTACAGTTTATAAAGTCAGACATGCCCCTAAATGAGGCTATAACATAAACTTGGTAAGACGGTGGCTTCCTTTCCCAAGAAGTATCACCTCTTTTCACTTTGTAATAGTAGGATGCCGACAATAGCTGCTTCATCTTGACTGAATTGTTTTTATCCTGTTTAACCTGCTCGGATACCTGTTTTAAAAGCTCATGTACCAAAGGAACAGGGGTTGTATACAGGCATTTAGGTCTAGAGCTATATTTTATGATAGTATGGCTTTATAAGGTTAGCTCAAAATGAGGAAGAACAGTGACTTTGCATCCCCATGTGCTGGTAATCGGAGGTGGGAGCAGGGCCACACGGAATTCTTTCCTAATCAGAGGTGGGGGGCATTGCGCAGTTAGAGGTTTGCCCTCTTTCTCTGCCAGGTCATGCTCAGCCTTTATAACCCATTTGTTTTCTTTTCTCAGCATCTTCTCTAAACCAGTGCATCGTATCTTCATTTCAGTAAGGTAAGTTGTTTGCCACACGTGAAGGCTCTCACAAGGTATTTTCTAGAAGTCCTTAAGTAGACCTCACGCATGTAGGGATTTGTTCTCCGCAGCGCAACACCGTCCCCAGCCTCTGGGGGTGAGGTCGGGGCTGCGAGCAGACATAGTGCCCACCGCAGGGAGGGGGCTGCGACTAAAATAACAGCGTTAAAACAATCACATGGGCATGACGGGAAATAATGTTGTTTGCAAAAAACCTCATGCAAAAATGGAAATAAGGCAAAATTATAAATTCATGAGATTTACGTGTTTTATGAAGGGAAATTTCATTACTTCATGATCACTTGCTATAAATTATTTGTTCACTTATTCATGACCATGTATATACAGTTCATCCATTCTAACAATCACCGATCAACTGAATCAAAAAATATAAAATGGAATATCAAACATGTGAAAAATTATAAACATATATGAAATAAAATTTTAGAGAAATATATGTGGACTACATAACATTTGTATAAATGCTAAAAGCAAAGTTCAGTGTAATTATAATTTTTCAGGTTCATATGGGCCCCGAGAAACATACTTCTTAAAATCACACACAAAAATAAATCGATCAATGGGAAAATGATTTATTTACCTGGATCTTCTATAGTTAAGTTCTTTATTAACCATTGAACAATGTCTGACCCTAGAAAAAGAAAAAAGAAAAACACAAATAGATGTGAACATTTGTCTACATATTAATTTTCAGAACTCTCGACTTTTGGCGCTCATTAGTAAGAAGGTTTCTAATGCTGACAGTCAGAGATTAAAGATCAGCCGTATATGGAGTACAGAAAAGGAGTGTGAGCATATCACTTTCCCTCAGCAAGCCAACGTGCCAACTAGTAACTTATTAAATATGCAATATTTAAACATGAAGATTTCATCTGCCGGCAGTGGGTAAAGTGATTCATTCGCTTGTTGGCTGAATAAATGTTTACTGAGTACGAAATTTGTTTCAAGCACAGTTCTTAGCATGGCATGACCAATGCCTTATGGTCCCTGCCTCATTTCCGGTTGTCCACCTCCCATCCCGTCTCCGTTCCTCAGCCGAGCAAACTGGTTGTCAGTTTGGAACACTGTTCTCAACCCTCTGTGTCTTCATAGAACTTTTCCCTTTGACCGAAAGGTCTTTCCACTCTTTTCAGGACACTCAAGATTCAATGACACAGCCACACTTTTCTTGACCGTCACCTTCATCCACTGAGTTGACAACACCCTCACTGGGATCCGTGTAGTTTTATATCGCAGTTCTGACCACACAATGTTTGTACAACTATTTTCATGCATATTGTTGTCACTTTACATAGAAACAAGATGCCCAAATAGAAATGAATACCCCAGGCACATCGCTCCTCTTTCTTTCGCTCCCACTTCTGCTCCTGCTTTCGCCCTTCAGCTGATGTATGATGCTGCTGGACTGGGAACCCTGAGTTCTCACTGAGTTCTCCTACAGACCGAAGGGCTGAAACAAGTCTCCAATTTTGTTTCCAACTACCTGCACACTGAACCAGTCCACGACCTTTTCCTTTCAATCCTGGATCACACCCAGGAGAAATGTGGGACACCCTGCCTTTTTCTGCTGTCTACAGACACTGCCAACTAGAGTTATCCACACCCGGAACCTGACTGTGAGGGTCACACACACACACACACACACACACACACATACAGAGTATATATTTATATATATATATATATATATATAAATAACATAAAATCTTTGTAAATATGATATATGAGGACTTTGTAAGCAATGGAAATGTTACAATATACATTTGTGTCTTTTACAAAAATAAACCTTTTTTTGCAATTTCTGTTAAAGTCATTAATGAAAACTTTAGTTCTTAATTACAATGGAAGGGGCCCAAGTATTCCTGAGGCAAGTCATTAACCTTTACAATATCTCCCTTCCAGGGAATGAGCAGACTCCTTGCACTGCCCAAGTACATTTGCTAAACCCTCAGAACCGCACAGACACGGTGCCAGCATTATGAATATATTTTATTTAATGACTACCATAATCCAGGTTTTTTTAAGAGGATGACTGTTCTCAAGATCTCTTGCTAAATATTCTACTCTCTATCTACATATCTGGACAATATTTCTTCCCAATGTTATTCTTAGTTCCTTGAAATAGGCAAACGATGGTGTTTATCATCATCATTGAGTGGTAATAATGGACAATGAACATTTATTGACTTTCTAAGGAGATCTGTCTGCAGACTTGTGATTTTAGGGACAAGAAGGAAAAATTAGGAAAAAAGCAAATCATATATCCAGTAAAGGGTTAATATCCAAAATATATGAGGAACTCATACAATTCAATAGCAAAAAAATGAACAATCTATCCAAAGGACCTGAATAGGCATTTTTCTAAAGAAGACACACAAATGGCCAACAAGCATGTGAGAAAGTGCTTAACATCACTAATCATCAGGAAAATGCAAATCAAGACCACAATAAAACTGTCACCTCACAGCTTGTAGAATGGCTATTACAAGAAAGTGTTTATGAGGATGTGAAGAAAGGGGAACCTCGTACACTATTGGTGGGGATGTAAATTGGTATAGCCAGTAAGAAAGGCAGTATGGAAATTTCTGAAAAAAAATTACCATATGATCCATAAATTCCTTTTCTGGGCATACACCCAAAGGAAATGAAATCAGCACTTCAAAGACATATCTACACTGTCATGTTCACTGTGGCACCAATCACAACAGCCAAGACATGGAAACAACCTCAGTGTCCACGACAGACGAATGGATCAAGAAGATGTGACATCCAGAGAGTAATATCATTCAGCCCTAAAAAAGAAGGAAATTCTGCCATTTGTGACAACATGGAAGAACCGAATGACATTATGCTAAAGTGAAATAAGCCAGGCACAAAAAGACAAATACCCCATGATCTCACTTACAATGTGAAATCTAAAAAGGTCAAATTCATGAGAGAATAGAATAGTGATTGCCTGGGACTGGGGGTTGGGGGTAGGGATGGAGGTCAAAGGATCCACAGTTTTGGTACCCAGGGTGAACAAATTCTGGAGCTCTAGTGGACGGCCTGGTGACTGCAGTTAATAACCACATTGTTTTACTGAAATTTGCTAAGACAGTATGTGAGATGACAAACACATTGGTTAGCTTGCTTGTGGCGATCATATCACAATGTATAAGTATATTCAAAGATCATGTTGTACACCTTGAATATACGCAATGTTCATTTGTTGGTTATAACCCAATAAAGCTGAGGGGGGAAAGGAAATGCAAGAACAGGTCAGAGAACGCTTCGGCCCTCTTCCTCCACGTGAAGTCATCAGTCTGCAGCCTGGAAGGGGGTCCCGACCAGACCCCAACCATGCTGGCACACTGCTTGCAGACCTCCAGCCCCCAGAACCGTGAGAAATAAACTTCAGTTGCTTATAAAACACCCACCGCATGGTGACGAAGCCCAGGCTGGCTAAGAGCAAGGACATCTTCGTGGCTTCCAAGTTTGGCAGTTATGAATAAAGCTGCTATAAACATCCATGTGCAGGTTTTTGTGTGGACCGTTTTGAACTCCCTTGAGCAAATGCCAAGGAGTATAATTATTTGATTATAGGGTAAGAGTGAGTTTAGTTTGGTAAAAAACAACCAAACTGTCTTCCGAAGTGGCCGTACCACCTTGCGTCCCTATCAGCATCACAGCCTCGCTGGCATTTGGTTGGTGGTGTCAGTGTTCCGGATTTTGGCCATTCTAACAGGTGTGTCATGGTATCTTGTTGTTTTAAGTAGCATTTCTCTGATGACGTATGATGTGGAGCATCTTTTCACACGTTCATTTGCCCTCTGTGCATCTCCCTTGGTGATGTACGTGACGAGGCCTTTGGCTCATTTTTAATCAGGTTGTTTGTTGAATTTTAAGAAATCTTTGTATATTTTGGATAACAGTCCTTTTCCTGATGTGTCTTTTGCAGTTATTGCCTCCTAGTCTGTGGCTTATCTTCTCATTCTCTTGACACTGTCTTTCATAGAATGGAAAGTTTTCATTTTAATGATGTCTGCCTATCAATTGTCTCTTCAACTGATGGCAGCCTTGGTGCTGTGTCTAAAACATCGTTGCCATCCATACCAGTGGTCACACAGGTTTTCTCCTATGTTTCGTTTGGGTCTGTGATTCATTCTGAGCTAATTTTTGTGAGGTATGTAAGGTCTGTGTCTAGATTTATTATTATTTTGGCATGTGGATGCCCAGTTGTCCCGGCACCATCTGTTGAAAGGACGGTCTTTGCTCCATTGTATTGCCTTTGGCAAAGATCTGTTACCTACATTTATATGGGTCTATGATGTTCCCAGTAAATTTTCTGCTTTCTCTGACACTGCTCCTTCAAGGGGAGAAGGGGTTGCTGTTTCATTATGGTCACATGCGAGTAAAATCTGACAGTGCGGTGGAGTGGCCTGGTTACCCCCGGGTGATGGTGAAAGCCCTGGCTCCCCACGGGGCCCCCATGGGGAGTGGTAGGGTGCCACATTACTGCCAGATGCATATGACTATTCACGGACATTGTCCATGGAGGAAAGGACCTCGTTACTGGCCATTGGGGGGGCGGGCGCGAATCACCTGAGGAGTGTAGATCAATGCTGAATGACTCAGTGGGGGGCTTTGTGTGGGAGAGTCTGGGAATATCAGAGAAAGAGCAAAAGAAACGCAGAAGGTCCTTTGAGCTCCATGGTGAAACTGTGACCTGACCTGAAGCACTGACTGGAATTTCAAGACTGCTCAATAGCTTCGGAGGTTGTGGCTCCAACAGAAGATGTCACCCCCAGATTTCTCAAGTCATTATTGAGCTGAGAACTGGCAGCATCAGCCAGCACTCTGGGGGTGGACTGACATGTGACAGTATACCCAGAGATGGGAACTGGATAGCTCTGTCACCTTTGTCACTGAACAGGCATGCTGGGAGGCACACTGCACATGGCCGCGAGCAGAGCCAGCAATGGAGAATGACTGGGAAGCGGGAGGGTTGAGTCAAGCGAAAGTAAAACACTGAAGAGTTAAGTGAATATTACAGGCTGAATTGTGTCTCCCAATTCCTATGTTGAAGACCTAACTTTTAGTACCTGAGAATGTGACTGTATTTGGGGACGGGTATTTAAAAACGTAACTAAGCTTAAACAAGATCAGAGAGCTTGGCCCTAATCTAATATGACTGGTGTCCTTATAAGAAGAGAAAAGGAGAGCCCTGGCTGGCCTAGCTCAGTGGATTGAGCACGGGCTGCGAACCAAAGTGTGACAGGTTCGATTCCCAGTCAGGGCACATGCCTGGGTTGCAGGCCATGGCCCCCAACAACCGCACATTGATGTTTCTCTCTCTCTCTCTCTCTTTCTCCCTCCCTTCCCTCTCTAAAAATAAATAAATAAAATCTTAAAAAAAATAAATACACACATGCAAATCAATTTACAAGAAAAAAAGAAGAGAAAAGGAGGACGCAGATATATGCAGAGGGAAGACCTCGAGAAGACACGGGGAGGTGCCCATCGCCAAGCCAAGGGGGGAGTCCTCACCTGAGATGAACCCTGCTGCCACCGTAGTCTCAGACACTCAGCCTCCAGGACTGCGAGACAACACTATCCTACTGTTTGAGCCCCTCTGTCTGTGGTCCTTTGTGATGATGGCAGTCCTAGCCAGTGCGTAGAGTGAATGAGATGGCATTTGGGTCGCAGCTAGAATAATGAAATGAGAGCTTGGGTGTGACTCCCTGGGCTTGGGCACCTGGAGGGAACTCTGCTCTCAAGTGATTGCTCTGTTGGTGCTGTGATTCCCTGTGACACGCCAAGGCTGTGACTGCATTTTAGGAGATTTTATTCTGCTCTCCTCCCTCGAGGAGAAGGCCAAGAGGCAGAAATTCAATTAAAACTCACAGGCCAAAGGCCTGACTTCTCTTCTAGAAATGCATTCCAACGTTAGTTAACGTTCATGAGACCGGCCCGGTGTGGTTATGTGACTTCCGATTACTGGCTTCCTCGGCCACTGCTCCAGTTTCCTGCTGAGCACATTAGCGGGGCCCCTCTGGGCCCTCAGCATCCAGATGTCCTAACAGGAACCAGGCGGAGAGGCTCCCGTGGAGAGCTGGAGAGCCCCATCAAAGGCAGGGTCCTTGCATCACAAACACTGCCTGACCTTTCTTCCCACACAACGTGGCTCCTGTGCCTGGGAAATCTGTGTAATGAGACAGTGCTCGTGAATCATGTGTAATCAACACACAGATTGCTTTGGCGTCTAACCAGAACTATGCATGATTTTAACCAACACTGAATACGCAGCTCTAGTGACATAAAAGGCAAATTGGTTTCGTTCCAAGCAAAGCCTGTGAAAGAACACTGAGGGGGGATGCCCCCTTGGAGACCTACGCCTTTCAGGTTAGTCTCAAAAACAGGAAAGGGTTTTGTTGATTTTTATCTTTTGAGTTCTCAGATTGTGATATTCAGCAGAAAGTACTGGTTGACTGCCACAGAGGGACAGAGGCCATCATTCCAGAATAATCCACATGATCTGGGGCTTCAAAGGCAGAAGGATGCCTGTGCCGCTTCCCTCCCAGCGCCAGGGCGGGGCCCAGTGTCACAGAATGGCCAGCAGCAGCAAGTGGCGCAGCCTCAGTAGAGAAGCAGTGAATTCGACCATGGCGGCCTGAGAGAGGTGAAAGAGAGCCCAAGGGTTCCCGAGGACCCTCAGCCCTGGGCACGGTCACCAGGTGAGAATTACGGGCTAGGTTGCCTAGGAGGGATCTCTGCAGTGTGGAATGGGGGGCCTGTAAGGAGGGTGTGCAGTTCCAGACACAGTGACGGCAGTAGGGGGGGGAATGTGTTGTTAGGATGGCCGTGCCCAGAGAACAGACCACAGGCTCCACCAACGCTGGAAAACTGAGGGTGTGGCGAGGGCACTGGGTGCGAACCACAGACAGAGGAGGGCAAGACCCCTCGGTGAAGGCCAGTGGGAGCCTGAGGGGCGCACAAAGACAGGGAGTGGTCCAGGGTCCCTCTAAGAACGATGTGATGCCATATAACCTACACGCCAACGCCAGAATGCCGGCTGGGAAGAGGAAAGAAGGGCAGGGGACCTGGGAAGCAATTCCATCCGAGTTACACCAAGTCAGCAGGAGGTGACAGAGTGAGAAAGAAGAGATTTAGTGACATGTAACAGGCAAGATTAAGCCACATATCCAGTCTCCCCCTTCCTGGCTCCTCATTCATCAACAGAAACAGTCTACAGAAATAAAAAGATGTATACTCTGCCCACTCTTCTTGTTTCGTGGTGGTTATTTTAAAAGCTGCCATAGGAATTTGAAAGGAAAATTCCTCTGCCTTTCACAGCTCGGAAGGCTTGACTGACAACTGGCTACTCCCTGCTGGTGAGACAATCCAGCTCCAAAAAATGAGCCTCTTCCCACTCACGCAGAGCACAGAGAAATGACCCTGGTCCATAAGTTTCAGAAGCTGTTACCTTACAATGGAACAATGAAGATGTCACCTAGTGTTATGGTTGCTCAGTGTTACGCTGTAATTAAAACGTCTTCACCACGTCATTTTAGTGAAAGGCATGGCAGGCGCGACAAAGCAAGGTAATGTCACTTCTGAGAGTCAGCATATTCATGGGGACTTTCAGCCTGATAATTTAACTATCCTTCTGAAGTCCTACTGTCAGTGAAATCCCAAGGAGTGAGAGACAGAAAGAGAATGTCCTTCTCAGGTCCCCTCGCTAGGATCCGGGCATTAACCCGAGAGATGGTCGTGGTGGTCATGGTCAGCTCTAGAAAAGGCTTTAAAACACGGGTCCTCACAAAAGTCTTAGCTCTCAAATGTCGGATTCACATCACCAGGCCTACATGTTCTGCTTCTTTTCTTTGTGAAATAAGTTCTCTTTTCTTTCACAATCTGATATTTTCTACATGTACTGAGTTTTAAGTCTTTAAGTGTGAAATCAAGACCATGCAATAGTACCAAAGACAGCAAAGCAAAATTATTTCATTCAGTGCACACGCTGTGTCTACATCCACCCCTCAATCTATGAAACTTGAGACTGTGCAATAATTAGAAAGCATTGTCTAGATGGTATCTAACTGTGTTTTCGATGTTAGCCTTGTATACAATGTTATCTAAATATCAAATTTTAAACATGAGTGGGTCACAGGGCACTTTATCAATTTTAAATTCACCAGGCTCTCTATTCGATGCATTCTCTGTTATTTGTCTACAGTTATTTACAGAACTAAATTTTGGTAAGCTCACTCTAGTCACTTTGGCTGTGGCCCAAATGATGTCACAGAAGACAGCATCACTCGTCCAACCATGTGACTGTACAGTCATTTCCTAAACATGGAAGCCACTCATTCATTGGTTGATTCATTAAATTCTTTGCATATTTATGATGCTCCAGGAAGTGCCGTGATATTAAGATGCTAAGATCATATGTTTTGATTCCTTCCTCGTGGGTATGGATTTGAGTGGGAGCAAAATCCACGGAAATCTTGAGAAGAAGTAAATCATTCCTGGCCCTAGTGATTAGGAAAGGCATTTCAAATGGCCTTGAAGAATGAGTAGGTTTTCACCAGACAGAAATATTAGCTCCCACGTGGAGAAAAGCAGGCTCCAGAGCTTGTACAAAAGGCACGCTTTGTAATGGGAGTGACGTGCAGTCCAGTCCACCTGGGGTACAGGTGTGCAATCCAGTCCACGTGGGATACAGGTGCTACACGGAGCCAACCTACCCATTTAGTCAAAGGATCAGTCTTAAAGTTCTGTGTCAAGTTCTAGATTATTCTAGAAAAACAGAGGGAAGTGTTCTTATTCTTCCATCCAATATAATAGATCCCCTGATACAATCATCGAGGCGAGACACTCAAGGACACATGACCAACCGTATCTACTTACTGTTTTCCCCAGAGTGGATCACACTATTGTAGCCTAAGAGGCAATTTTGGATCACTCCTTTGAGTACAGAGGAAGCAAAGAAGGGTTCTGACGCTACAGATGGGGCACTGGGACAGAAGGGCGATCCGGTGGGTGTTTGCGGTCTAATCAGAAACGCTCATGGGAAGACCTGCGGAGTTGGAAGAGCCCCTTACTGGTGCTGGCAACAGAGCCGCCACTTCATCGTCCCACTTTCTTCCTCCGACTTCAGGCTGCATTTCAGAAGCTCTACTTCGCCTGCATTGGTAGCAACAAGGGGTTTACACTCAGATGTCCTCCTCGGTGGCATCGCAGCTGCTGCTTGGGAGCCCTCGTCTGAAGGTTTTCTGTTTTACCCCTCACTGGGCCAGGGCCCGTGCTAAGGGTGTGGTGCAGAGCTGGGGAGCCAGGAGAGCAAGGAGACAACGCCATTCCCTCTCTAAATGAGCAGAAGGTGGTTTCCGATTCCAGCGGCAATTTCCAAGGTCCTTGATTCGTTTTCAGAATAATTTCTTGGACATGATACTTTGGCTTCTCTTCTGCACATGGGCGTGGCATTGGAGCGGAAAGCATGCCTCTGGCTGCCGATTACAACCTAAGATGCTCATTTCTACCCACTTTAACTTTTGATAAACTGTTACAAAGAGCCACTGATTTTGGAAACTTTCAAGTGCTATGAGAGCTTTGACTCACTTGTGTCCCGGGAATTTGCCTCAGGAGCCCAATGGTTTCAGGCTCTGTTATGGGAGGCTTAAAATGCCGCAAGAAAAGAGAGAATGCCTTGTCCTGGTAGCAAAAATATATTACAACTACTGGAAGGCAAAGTACTTGAGGTCACATAATGTCCACCAAGAGTCAAGGATGTCAGCTTTCAAGGAAAGTGGAACTGCGCCATGGTGGGAGAGGGTATCCCAGTGGTTAGCAGGCAGCAGTAGAAACCACACGGCACTTTGCAACCTTGACTGAAGGCTTACTAAGCGTCTGCGAATTATTCAGAGGCCTTACATCTCTTAGGCATTTTAACACCCACATGATCCTTTACATACTACCATAGTTATCCCTGGTTTACAGCCCCCCCAAAAATTAAAACAGAGAAGCGCAGTCATCAGTCTAAAGTCAGATGGTGAGGAAGCTAAGATTCGAACCCACGGTCTAATCCCAGGTTCGTGTTTTAGTCACGTGCGGTGCCCTGGGCTCCTGGGGTTGTGGCATGGAGCTTTTCTGATTCTGTGCCACTAAAAATCACTTCCGCCAAATTTGTGGGAAGGAAGATTGTCCCTTTCCTGCATCTGTGCCTGGAGGACCAGAGAGAAAAAGCGTGCCTAAAAATGGGAAATTGTAAGGGCTTTTCCTTGAATGCAGGACACTAGTGTTCCTAATAAGACAATGATTATCACGGGGATCATTTCCAATTAACTCAGTTACCCGGAGGAGCTACTGGAGAGAAATACACATCCCCAATGCCCACATGTCGACTAGATAATTAACAAAATCAATCCTATAAATATAATTGATAGTGCACGGACTTTCTGGAAGGGACGGCAGGCTTGTGTTAAGACTGAATCACAATGGGATGGCAAATCCCTCAGGTGAAATGCAGCTTAAATTTTTCCTGCTGTCTGCTCAGCATATAGTATAAACCTGATGTGTTGATGATGTAGCCATATATTCTAAATATGGCGGTACTACATGAATATTGGCAAGTTGTGTCTTGAATACAACAAATATTTTTTTAAAGATTTTATTTATTTTTAGAGAGGGAAGGGAGGGAGATAGAAAGAGGGAGGGAGATAGAAAGAGAGAGAGAGAAACATCAATGTGAGGTTGCTGGGGGTCATGGCCTGCAACCCAGGCATGTGCCCTGACTGGGAATCGAACCTGCGATGCTTTGGTTCGCAGCCCGCCCTCAATCCACTGAGCTATGCCAGCCAGGGCGAATACAACAAATATTTTTAACTTTATCCCAGCATTTAGCAATTTGTAAATAATTAAAAGAGCAATGACTTGTTCTGTGTCTGCTTCCACCTTTTGAATAGTAAGCTAGGCGGGGGTGCCAGCCAGACAAGCAAGGAGGAACATACAGTGAGGGAGACAGACAACTGCAACTTTGCTTACATGGAATTATCTCAGATATTCACTAGTGTGAAGAAAATTTAAAAAATCCTGTGAGTGAGAGGGATTTTTAGGCAAGGGGGGTATATATGTTCATAATCTTCCCTTTGATCAAGAAATCACCTTATTGAATTAAAAAGCCTCTGTTGTTTGCTAGGAGATGGGTTGGAACTCATACTCTGTAGAAATACATATGATTTACGCATCTTAGAAAGCTTTGTGTTGCAATATGTACGCCTGCGATACAGCCAGAGAGGATGTGCAGTTAGAGAATAAAAAGTACAGCAGAGTCCACAGCCTGGTGCCTCTAGAGTCGCTTCAGTATCAGACTTGGAGCTAGGAATGGAGACTGGGGATGTGAGTGAGGCGGTCCATGAGACCCTGGTACCGCAAATCCAGCCAAACATTTGGCCAAAAGATGCTTGAAAGTCAGATAACATGAAGGTGAAGAAGGCAGAGACCAGTGAGAACCTAGACAGACACGGTTGGTTTTGTGGAGGATAACAACACCTTTGGACAGGTAATATAGGAAGGAACAAGTAAAAGCACACTAAAGACTCAACATTTTTGTCTTTGAGGGGCAGGCAATTTGGGTAGTGAGACAGGGCACATTCTTCACAAGGTATATCATAAAATGACCATTGGAGTTAAGCGCCATCTGATTATGACCAAGATGAGCTGGGGCAGCCAAGCACAGCCTCAAAGGATACAAGACTTGATCTGTACTGTAAAGCAAGTAGGAATCGGACAAGTGGGGAGAGGGAGAAAGAATGTCCCGGGCAAGGGGACTGACCCACAGGGGCAGGTGGGAGAAATCTGTTGCTGGATTGGGCTGCAACAGTAGAGCTATCTTTAGAATAATGGAGAATAACATTGAAGAGGCACAGAGAGGTCAAAGGGATGAGATTTCTGGCGGTGGCTCAGTAAGGCTGAAGGGCAAGGTTTCCCAGAGGGGGATGAACATTGAAGCAGCAGCGTGGCACCAAGCCACCATTTTCTCACTGACACAAAATCCCCAGGCAAAGAAGTAACAAGCCAGCAAAATAGATTGCACCCAATTCCTTTTAGCTTCAGGCACTGACAGCAATACTTATTTTCAGTGCAAACTTTTAAAAACCCATGTAATTATTTTCATTCCTTTGAAATATAACCCCCGAAGCTAGCTTTTTATTTAAAAAAAAAAACATAAAAAAATCTAACACAGGGTTTGAGACAATCGTGATGTAAGACAATTTTGAGGCAAGTCAAACATTTTGGAAATGAGTTTCCACAATCTACTCTTGAGCCTGTTGTGGCCATTTGAGTAGGACATTCCGAGTGCAGTGGGGTGTACAAGACAAGAAATTTGATATCTCAGGCCTTTAAGATGAATGTTACAACATCTGAACAAGAAGAAATGCCATGATGATTCAATTAACTTGCATCCCAAGGTCTTATTTACCATCGGTTTCCCAGCATGCTGATCTATTTACTGCTGTATTGAATAATTCTACCTAAAGGGGATAATGGACTCTTCCTGACGGATTGTCCCTAAACTCCGCGGTGTCACAGCACGGAGACCCAAATGCACTTACAGAAACAATTGCCCACGTGCATCAGGTCTGATGCAAACAGCAGCTGCCAAAAAGACTCCATTAGCCTAATCTTATTTCACTTCTCAAAGGTGGTCTTCAACCTTTCTAAATGTAACTGGCTGTGGCAATATGTGAAATTAAGAGGCACAAATAACAGAAACTTCCATTATGCTGGCGATGGTTCTGCCACTGCCTCCTGAAGGCTTTCTCGAATGATGTACAGCACATTACAGCTTTCAGGTTTTGCCTGAGAGCATTTGATGAAGCTATCGTGCCGGGCGTAAAGGTTGTCACTTTCTCACGGATGTTGGGTGATTTATTTAAAGGAATGAGCTAGGTGCCGTGTTTTACCTCCTCCTCCATCACAGCAGCGGGGAAACTGAGTGGGCTGTGAGGCTCAGAGGGAGTTCCTTTTCTCTTTCACATCAGCCGCGGTCTGCTGAGACAGCAGGTGCATTCGATATGGATGGACAGATGTCCCCATGAGCATCAGAATAAATTCATTTTAAGTCGGTCTCGTTTTCCACAAGCTAGGTGATTTATTAAAAATGCACACACACATGTACACACGCACACACAACTCAGTAGACAGCACACCTTTCGTCCTGCTGTGAAAATGCAAACCTAGAGGCGGTCTGACCTCCCCCTTTCCCCACGGCTCCCAGCGTCAAAGCCCATTGGCTGTGCCAGTAAAAGAATCTCAAAACCTGACTCATTCTCCTCTCCTTTGTGCAAACCTCATGACATCACCGCTCTCCTGGAATGCACCCTGAACCCCTTCCAGGGTCTCTTGGTCCCCACCCTTTCTCCTAAAGCTGGTCTCCCCACAGCAGCCACAGCGACCTTTCGGAAGTGTTTCTGATTGAAAATCAAACTAAAAACGGACTAAAGATGGACGCTGACATCTCAGGTTGTGATCTGGGACAGTGGGCTCCCGTGGGGCAGCCCAAGTCACACCCTCCCCTCTGACCACGGAGCACACTGAGCCCCCCACAACACCCCCAGACAAACCACACTGAATGAATTCTCCTTACAGAAAAGTGGGGGTTCTGATACCTAAGAAAGAGGCAGGAAAGCTCCATAGGCAGATACAATGGCTGTGCAGTATATGTTCCTGATGAAATATTCTCATCGGTTCAGAATGGAGTGAGGAAAATACAAATGATATATTGACATTGTTATGAAGTTAAGTATATTTAATTTGTTTAAGTTCCATGATTTTCTACTGCCCTTTCTAAACTTGTGGCAAAAACGCCCTTCCTTTTAACAAATTAGAATAATATCAGATTAGTTTTCTTTTTATGTCTTTATGTGGCAAAATAAGGTCAGCCACTCTATGACAGTCCCTTAATATATGACTTAATCTCGCTTGTTCAGAATAGCCAAACCTCTGTGAACCCTTCATCTAGAGCATGCATTTCAAAAGTGTATTTGAAACTGCAGCTGAGGTTACCTGCAAAAAAAAAAAGATGAGGAGTCTATTGTCAAATACACTCAGAAGTGCTGGGTTAAGAAATATGAAAAAGATAATCCTTACCACAGAACTTCTCAAAACCTTAAAAAGACGCATGTGTGCTGTGAACTCTAAAAAAGAAGCTGCAGTACCCAGCACATCCCATAATTACTTGGCCAAGGAATTATCTCATGAGGAGTCATCTTAACAGGCTTGTCCTGGGAACTGTTCATCGAGAGACGCAATGGAACACTTCGCCATGCCCCTGATGTTTGCCCATAGGGATAAATGTATCATTACCCCATTTATAGAGAGAGAAAGAAAAGGGACACAAATGCAATTGAGATTTGAATTCAAACACTGCATCATGTTCCCCTCGGCTACAACTTCAGTATTTTCAAAATGTCACTTCCTTAGCTCGGCCTGAACATTTCTGAAAAATAATCCTGATTCACACGCTTATATTTCCCCAAATGACTTTAAAATGTCAACCCATTGTATACATTTAAAAAGCATCTTTAGATCTTCATTGAAGTTGCCGGAGTAACTATCAAGTATCACCGGGCAGGGGAGCGCAGAGAATTATCTGTTCAGGTATCAGGCACCGAATAGAGCAAAAGGCTCAGGAACGTGCGCTGGAACAGGATGTGCCAGAGCTATTGTGTCTGTACCTGCAAAGGAGAGCTAACAAGGTCCCTTTGGTGACAGAGAGCCATGAGACAGTGACAGCTCCTCTCAGAAAAGCAATAAATAATTTTTAAAGTACCACGTTACAATATCCTTCTTGCTGTAAAATTATGCCAGTTATATAACGGAATACAAGTCGTTTCATGATTAGCACTCGTTTGTAGATATCTTATGCCGTGCCGTGCATGGAGTAGTAGCAAAATGAGTTCTCATTTACTCAGTCCGATAGAATTTATTGAAGCCACACGGAGGAGTGAGGGAGCCAACACACTCAAGTTAAATAGACTGCACGAGGGGCACGTGATTGAAACCAGGACAATGGCGGATCAATTCATAAATATCTACATTACTCATAGAAAATGATTTAGAAAGCATGGAGCAATGCTCATTTAGGAGGTTAGGGACATCTTTCCTATTACCTTCTTTAAACATCCGGTTCTTCCTGAGTTTAATATGAACAGATACTCAAGGTTAGAATGGACCCTCTTGTAAGAGAGAAACACTGAACAGTAGGGGCTGAGGGAGGAGTTAATTCTGTGGACTCAGGATACAAGAGAGGCTGTGGGTCTTACGATACAACCAGGAAAGGTGTCATCTCTTTTCAGGTCATGTTTGGTGGCAGGGAGCCAGAAGGGCAAGAACGGGTCACAGCACATAGGCATCAGGCAGTGGGTTGCTCTGAAATCAAGTGAGGTGACGTACAGGGAATGTCTAAGTTCACCCCCAGAATTTCCAGATAATTCATGAAAATGTGGGAGAAAACTGGGAAACAGAACTTCTTCATGTATGTCCACAGTGCAATATGCATCTTTAAGTGCCTCATAAGATAGATACTATTTTTAAAAAACAACAAAACAAACAACAAAAAAATATACTCTAAGATTATTTCAAAGAGGATCTAGAAAAGAGAATATCACTTCTGGTTGAGATGACTAGGGAAGATTTTAGAACTGGGGTACAGCTCAACATGCACCCAAAATAATGATGTAGGGTGCTTTCTCATAACATTTCCTCAGGGTCTACTAAAATTTTTTCCTAAGCATTTGAGCCAAATCAAGACTCCCATCACCACGAGTTCCAGGACCACCGTTGCCACCAACACCAAGGCCATCACCACAACACCTGCACCTTCTTTAGCACCACCAGCACCATTACCATCACAACAATCATCACCGGCACCTACGACCCCATCATCATCATCAATAGCATCATCATCATCATCACTGTAATCATCTTATAACTAATGTTCCCTGAATACTTACTGTACATCACTATTCTAAACCCTTTACATGAATTATTTCAATGTAAACTTCAAAATTCCAGCTGAAATGACATTTCCCTCTGAATATGTCCCTGATTATCCTGTTCTCCTTCCCTTCAATGAGATGTTTATCTTCCTCTGTAAGCTCAATTCTTCAGTGGAAAAGTACATTATTCCACATTGTGATATAGATGTCAGTTACTTATTTCTCTTTTCAAGGGACATGTTGTGACTGGTTTCCTATTAAGCCTCTCAAACTACCCAGCCCACTGCCTTACTAGTAATTGTGTAATAATTGATTTTTGGTAAGTGAATGAATAAAAAATTAATGCCCAAAAATACAATGTTTTAAAAACTAACCCTCATTTTGGTGATACAAACTAGTCTTTTAAGATATCATTCAAAGAGGTCAATTAATTAGCTTCATCTATGTCAAACTGCATGTCTTTGAAATTCTTAGAAAATAAAGGACAAATTACATATAAGTCTTTTTTTTTAAAGATTTTATTTATTTATTTTTAGAGAGGGAAGGGAGGGAGAAAGAGAGAGAGAGAGAAACATCAATGTGTGGTTGCTGGGGGCTGTGGCCTGCAACCCAGGCATGTGCTCTGACTGGGAATCGAACCTGCGATGCTTTGGTTCACAGCCAGTGCTCAATGCACTGAGCTACGCCAGCCAGGGCAAATTACATATAAGTCTTATGTAAGTTGTCATGTCAAAGGAAGAGCTGATCATTAGCATTTGAAAGAAACACAAGTATGGAGCAGTAAGCAAAAGTACAGAGCACATTAAAAGAAAAAGAAGTGTATTATAGAAGTGTATGCCTGAAAACTATATAATTTTATTAACCAATATAACCCCAATAAATTCAATAAAATTAAAAAAAATTAAAACAAAAAGAAACAGAAAAATTGTACTATTGGACATTTATACAATAAATTCTTGATTTGCAAGACTTTTAATAGTAAGTTATGCCACTGAAGTTGTACAGGGCAAAGACGTGTCATTTACAAAATAGCTTGGCTATATTTCTGGGGTGTTTGCTGTGGTGGTGGTTGTTTTTAGCAATATTCATGATATCAAAATTATATCTCTAAAGCCCTGATAACTAACTGTGCACTTTTTATTCCAAAAAATGCCTTTGCCCAGCTCAATCTGAGCCACCAACCGAGTTTCGCTAAGAAGCCTGTTATGTGATAAGTGATTTACTGCTTCATTTTACAATTTGGATAATGGGGAACAGGAGTCCAATGATTAGCCTAAATACACTGTAGCTGAGACAAGCTAACTAAATCATTCCGGACACATAGCCCATGGGTGCTCAGCTTCTGTGACAGTGGTGGCCACGTGGTCAAGACCTAGCCAATGGCAGGTAAGCAGAACTTTTCAGGTCTGGATTATAAAATCCTTCCTTGTAAGGACCTCTGGGCATTTTTTTCTGTTTCAGTCCATGGACAGGCATGGTGATAATGGAGCCACGTACTCAAGTTAAAGAAAACCACATGATAAAAAAAAGCGAGTCCCCAAAGTACAACCTAAAAAGAAAGCTGACTAGGGACAGCTGTGTTGGATAGATATTCTATGGATTGCTATTATGTTGAATCAACTAATGAACTAAGATTGGAGGGTTTACCTATTAGAGCAGCTACGGTTACCTTACACTAACACAGAAATTGGTACCTGGAAATGGGATGTTACTATAACAGAAGCCTTGCATTGGTTTAGGGGTCATGCAGTACATGGCGAGAAGACATGTGTCAGAAGCTAAAATAGATGAAGATCTGTGTTGTTAGGTAAGTCTGTCATCTGCAGTAAGTTAGAAGACCAACTAAATGCTCAATTAGCCTGCAACTCTGGGGAAGTGAATGGAGAAAACTAGAATCTTACTGGCTGCTATTGGCAAATGTTCACCCTCCTCCCCTCCAAAAGGTGGTCTCAGGCAAGAATTGGCCAATTCTCATGCAGAGTGAGATGAAACTAGAATTTAAGTGCCTGGTTGGAAAATGCAGACTGTTTATACATAGAAAATAGCAAAAGATGAGACTGAAAAATATATTTGAGTGAAAAAGGGTATTTCTGTTGAAAAATATATTTGAGTGAAAAAGGGTAATTCTGATTCAGCCCAGCGGCCAAGTTCGGATGAAAGATGCCCCCTTCCCACTCAGACTTGAACTTTGACAGAACTGCAACATGTCCACAGTTGGGCTGAGGCGGGCAGTGGGCCAAGGAAGCAAGAAAGCAGATGTACACATACATTTAGTAAAAAGTCTAGGTATGAAGGCTGGCATGTGGAACTCACTGGAAGAACAACTCTCAGAAACTCCTAAATTCTTGAGGAAGTTATGTTGTCAGAAATTTTGAGCCTCGATCTTAAAGCACCTGATTGCTAGAACCTTAAGACAACGCTCAGGTCCCCAAATCTGTGCAAGTAGGAAGTGGGCAATAAAAGGCAGGCAGCGTGTAACGGGGGAATATTCCACAATGCCCACTTCCGATGGGACCACACTGAGTAACAGACACAGGAGTCTACCTGAAGATCAGGAGGGAGCTCGTCAACAAGCTCCACCTACTTCTAAGGCTGGACTCTCCCGGTACCCACCCAGTGAGGATGGCTAGGTACTTGCTCCTGTGCAGGGAATACTGCGTGCCTCCCATTCTCCACCTCTCCAAGCGTGCGTGTGCAGTATGCTTATCCTTTCCTCACTGTTGAACATCGGGTTGAGACGGTGGTCGGTGAGGGTGGGATAACGAACAGGCCTTTCTGTTCACAGATAGACCACATGAGAGCTGCACCCAGGTCTGATGGAAGGCTGTGCAGCATTAGAGGAACTCTGGGCTTTGAATTAGACATGGTGGCAGAATGGGATTTTTTCAAATTTTTATTTATTTAATTTTAGAGAGGGAATGGAGGGAGAAAGAGAGAGAGAGAGAAACATCAATGTGCAGTTTCTGGGAGTCATAGCCTGCAACCCAGGCATGTACCCTGACTGGGAATCGAACCTGCGACACTTTGGTTCACAGCCTGAGCTCAATCCACTGAGGCAGAATGGGATTTGAGGTTACTTTATATATGAATGGGTTGTAAGTGTGTTCCACGTGTAAGAAGAAAGAAGAACAGATATCTGGAAATGAGAAAGTGGACTGTGGGAGACATTGGTTGGTTAGCTCATCGAGGAGCTTACTTCTTCTTTTTGCCTCGAGTGTGGTTAGACAGGGTTTCTCATGATCCTTTGCCATTAAGTGTGGTGCACGACTGAGTTTCATCTGCTGCAAATGAGTGAAGTGATGGGTGTTGCTTTCAAGGCAGGGCCGGAAAAATCTCCTACACGTAAAACTCCATGTCTGTTCCCCTTTGTGCTCCATGAAAACAAGCCAGAAAGATACCTGGTGACAACAGCAGAGTGAGGGATGGAGAACGCGGGATCCCAAATCACCCCTTGATATGGGGTGACTGACAAATCCTTGACAAATATGAATAAGAGATGTCAATGCCCTTGAAAAACCTTATTGTTTTTAAGAAAAAAAATGGAAAAACTAAAAAATAAACTGTTAAGTGCCAGGATAGAAGTATGTGTGGTATATTATGGAAGCCTAATGGAAGGGCGCTCAACCAGGAATTCTGAGAAGGAGAAAAGGAACAGGGTCATGGTGGTGGTGGAGGGGGGAGGTGTTCAAGAGTCCAGGTGAAGAAAAACTTGAGATGGATCTTCAGGAATGAGTCCAAATTAGCCAGGTGTGGAAGGCAGGGGAGCTGTCTCTAGTCTGGGACAGCAGCAGCAGGGCATCAGGGCCCAACAGTATGGGGAGGACAGTCTACACACAGAGCCACATGAGACTCCGCCCCACTCCGAACCCTTTGTCATATACACTGTGGACACCCACAGGTCTTAACTCAACTTTCCCTATTTAGATAATACATAAGAAGTTTCCCTATTTAAATGATAAATTTGCTCCTCCCTCTGATGCCTCATGCCAAGTTTGGAAAACCACTTACTTTATTTCAAAACTGGCCAAGTTGACTTAGCCTTAGGAATCCCACAATAATCCAGATCGAATTATTTTTTTAAGTTTTTTTCTTGAATTTATTGGGGAGAGACTGGTTAAAAAATTATACAGTTTCAGGTGTACAATTCTGTAATGTACCACCTATATATATTTTGTGTGTTCACCACCCCGAGTCAGGTCTCCTTCCATCCCCATTTATCCTCCCCACCCCCTTCCTTCCCCTCCGGTAAGCCTGATCTCATTCTTAGAAATTCCCCAGAAAACCTATTAAATTCATGGCTCTCCCCCGATGCGAAGCAATTCTCTCAGGAGAATTGGTTCTAAAACATTGAGTTTTACTGTACAGTGTAAATGCTTTTTTTTTTTGATAGAACACTAATTTCTGAAATTGAGTAGAAAGCAGAGGCACAGCTGAGCTTAAACAGAGCCTGATAATGTCATCAATCAGCCGAAACAAAGTCTTTTCTCTCTAATTCTCACTGTCCTCCGCTTGATTGGAAAGACACCAACATTTATTTGACTAAGTTTCAGGCGTTGCAAAATGTATACTGCGCCTTCCCAAAGGCACGTGAACTTGGAAAGAGACATCCCTCACCATAAAACAATCATGCAAAATCCCTCTGGACAGACATGTGGACTCTCAGCAATGAAGGAAAGATTGATGTTTCACAGTGAAGCAGTTAAGAGAACTCAGAAAATGGACCAAATATACTGACCAACCCAAAGGAGTATCTCTTCCTTGTTCTTAGACCTCCCTTCTCATTTCTTGGTCCCACAAAATGAAGTCTCAACTGGTACCTTGAATATCTCCCGCGGGGCTATTCTGGACAGACAGACAGACACCCTATAAGACAAGCAGACCTCTGCTTAGTTACCTACAGGATACCCCCCAGGGGCCCTCGTAGACACCTGCTTCATGTGCTTTAATGAATATTGCCCGAACTGACCCCCAAAAAGGGACACTTTCCCAGGGTTTTCCTTGGGGAGTAAGAAAAGTTATCAAGCTAATTTTAGGAATTTAAAAACAAAATTTCCGTTCTTCTTTGTCTCAAAAAACCATAGCAAATTCCAGTTATATTATAATGTACCCTTTGGCCACCTATTAATTCAAGATTGACTGTGAATATATTTAAATAATTTTACCTTCAGGTAAGATTACCTAACAATCAGGAGCTCACTGTAATTATGCTTTTTTTTTTGATGCAAAATGTATATATTAAGCAGCTGCTCTTCTGGGCTCAGAACTGATCCCTATGACCTACAGCTTTCATGCTCGGTAAATATGTCTTCAATCCATGGACATGACAGAAATAAAAAGAGGTAGAAGAGAATCTCTGATCTCATTAGACTTCCAATAGTGGTAGGAAGAGAATATGTAAAGCCGAGGATTCCTAAATGCTCTCTGAATGATATTAAGTGCCACTAAGTGCTAACCTGTGGTTTGGTTATGACAGTTTGGCAAATGGAGAGATCAGGGTGCCACAGAAGAGACAGAGGGAGTTACATTGAGGGGAACTTTGTCCAAAATGCCAAGTCTCGAATGCACAAGTGGCTGAACTCCTTTCTTCTCTCAGAATGGAAATGTTGGAATTTCCCAGGGTTTCATCTTCATCCCTCTTCCCACCTCCACCTGCATGGTCTCCTTAGGGGAAAACATCCGGTTCCATGGAGCATGTGATGGTTGTCACCACTGTCTCCAACACCAACCCTCCCGTGGGGCACCTGCTTTGAAGATCCAGCCACCTACTTGGCTCCCCTTCCATGTCTAACAGGCAGTTCAGATGCATCACATACACACACCATGTCAAAAAGCAGAACTTCCGAACTGCAGTCCCTGGCCTGCTACTTTCCCAATATCCCACAGACTCATTAACAATGCCACCATCCAACTCGTGGCTTGGCCTGAAACCTAGCAGTCATTCTTGATTCTTCTCTTTTCTCGATTGCCCACATCCCAATAATCACCTGTATCAAACTCGCCCAAACCCTCTCACCCTCTCTGCTGTTCCGCTTTGCCTAAGTCATCCTCCTCCTCTTCTTAGCGGGTCTCCCCGCATCAGCTTTCGCAGGCCTACGGTCCAGCAAGCACAGCTGTCTTTTTAACAACTTCAATCTGTACTCCCCTTAACACGTTCTAGCAGCTGTCCGTTACTAATGAAATAAAATTCAAACCTTCCTACTATGTTCTTGAAGGGCGTACTCTAGTAAATCATGAACCATTAATCATAATAGCAGCTTCGCAGATCATGACCTACAGTTAAAAAAATAGAGAGAGCAGAACACAAATACCATAGTGCATCGTATGTACCAGTGGGAATGTTTGATGAGATACCTTTCACTGTATATATGTAGGTTAAGTATTTGCTTGAAAGCCAAAACATTCTATGAGCTGTATCGGAACAATGTTTCCAAGCCCCCGACCTACATAATATGGCTTGCGCCCACCTCTGCAACCCGTTCTCACACCACTGTCTAACTGGGTCACTCCTACAGCCTCACCGAGTTCCATTCCAATCTTCAATCACACAGGCACGCATGGCTTCTTGAAGACCTTTGCACACACCCCGCTGTTTGGAATGACTTATCTTTAGAATTTTATGGGGCCGGTTCTTTCTTATTTGTCATCTCAATTCAAGTGTCACCTCCACAGAGGCGTCCTCCCTCAAGTAGGGGCTTCCTGCCTGCGCGGCCCACCATGGCCACCCCCTCACTCTGATTAAGCTTCCCCTTAACATCGTTGTCCGCACACCTCATTTTCTCACTTGACTGTATCTTTATTTTCTGCATCTCTGTATTATAATAGAATGGAACCCCCCACGAATTCAGGGATCACAGCTGCCAGCTTGACTACTTTATCTGCAGAGCAGAGAATATTGTTTATCATACAACAGATGCTCAATGAGTATTGGTTGAACAGCTAAATGGAACGGAAGACAGTTCTCTGTGGAGGCAGTGCTGGGGACACCTGTAGTCTCTCCTGGGCTTCCCGGGGCTTTGTTTAGAGAAGACAAAGCAGCGGGATTAGTATTCAAAACTTCTCCCTCTTGGCTTTGTATCCTGTCCAAGAGGCCATTCCGCTTAGCATGTTAAACGGTTCCATTGTGGGGTCCTGTCTCTCCTTCCTTTGTGTGGAAAGGACAAATAGTTATTATTAAATAGTTACTTAAAAGGCAGTGGCTTCTTTTAAGGCAATCATTATTAAAATTGCACAAACATGTGCATAAAGCCATTTATTTAAAATTAGGACAAACCGATTTAATAGCGTCCACTTTTCTTTTATGCACTCTCATATGTACTACCTGCTCAGAATAAGAAGATTCCTTTTGGATCCTGTCCCCCCATTGATTTCCTAGCTCACCCCAATATGCGCACCACAGCTATGATCAAAGGAACCCTTCAATCTAGTTAGAGCAATTTATTTCCAAGACAGTGAAATTGTTTTTCTGGCATTACCGATTTAGTTAACATCATTTTAGACACTAAGTGATTTTTAAGCTCGTTGTGAAGAATCAGCCAAATGGATAATTTCAAATAACATACAGTGTATAAATATTGCTTTCTATGAACTTCCATTGCAGTAGATGGGACACGGTTCCCTGGGAGTGGGGAAGACCAGGAAACATGAAGCCAGTTATTTCCTGTCCTGGTCCCGGCTTGAATCTGAACCAGCTGGAAGACTTAGGGACGCCACTTCAATTCCTCCAGCTTCAGTTTTCTCATTTATAACCACAGGACCGACTTAGGTAAAAAGTCCTACTGCTTATGGATATGTGTTATACTCCAAATGCTATTTTAAATTAATCCCCAGCAAATTCTTACAAAAACCTTCTGAAGTACTTTGCACCTTTTCTCCCACTGACATGTGACGAAAGGCGGCAGACTGGGAAGGAATCACACGGATAGTGCAGTGGTGAAGGCAGCCTGAATTTCATAGTCTGACTCCACAACTCACAGTCCTCTTGCCCTGTCTCTCTGGAGACCTACGTTCTGTCCACGTATTAGAGTTAAATTCACAAGTTCTACATCTTTAGGGCTGATGTGAGCTTCTCCGTAGACTTATCTCAGTCTTCCAGGAAATTGTAAGCTACTCAAGTGTAGGAACTATGCCCATCTTTGAATCATCGTGGGCAGTTAGTAGTTCATAGTGACTTTAAAAATTGTCAGAAGTGGACATGGATTCCTGTGACACTTTAGAGACGAGGAAATAGAACCTAAGGGTCCTTTTGGAGACTCCCTGACCCAGGGAGTGAGCACTCTTCCCGAAGGAGATGGAATCCCAGCTACGCCTGCCCAGGTTCATCTTCGGCTCACTCCTCATCCCACTGCGACCCCCTGGTTTTCACCCCGTCCATGCCACGGAAACGGCTCTTGCCAAAGTTCAAGGGCACGTCTCACCATAATTCACTGCACCTGTTGAGGACAGTTCATTGTTGACCAGTCCCATTTCCTTAAAGCGCTCACCTGGCTTGGGCTGCGTGACCTAGTGTCTCCCAGCCTCGCTCCCACCTCTCAGGGTGCTGTGCGTGGTCTTCCCTTCAGGACCTGCGTCCCCTGCCTATACGCACAACATGGTCCTCTCCCGGGGCTCGGTCACAGGTCCTGCTCTCACTTTGCACACTGTCCTCTGAACATTGTATTCACTTCCTGGGCTTGGCTTTGCCATTTATTATCCACTACTGGTTTTAGTTTTATTCCTCCAGCTTAGATTTTGCTCATGATTTTTAGACTCCGTGTCATCATGAAAAGGGATAACTATAAAAATAACTCAATACAGTTCGTGTAGTGTGATGCTATGTTGTGAGTGGGTCAGTTAGCATTGGCGGCATCCAAATGAGAACTCCATGCTCCAGGGGTGGACAGCTAACACTTGGGGCTAATCAGGGACCCATATTCCAGAGGGGGCTTCATAACGGCCTCACATTATATTATCACAGGGTTTCTCAGAGCGCTGAATGAGACGGCAATGTCACAAATAAGTTTTTGTTTGCGAAATGAGTGATGCCCAAATGGTATGTGTGGTTATATAAAAGAGGCGTTAAGATCCAGCAATCCCTGGACCCCACACATTTGAAGTCTCACTCAAGGACTAGCCTCGATGGCCCTGCCGCTCCACTTCATAAATAACTGTCACCTGACTCTACCCTATGGTTTTCTGGTCCCACCACCCGAAGTTCGAGATAAGTCTCATCTATCTTAAACATCTATTGGGCAGCCCTTTGTACTTTGTTGGTCTTTAAGTATTCTTATAGGTAAAATTAGTATATGCCATTATGTAAGTTATGTAGTATATGGCATTACAATTTGGCATCTGTATTTGCTGCAAAGGAATTGCCACCAAAAGTCTAGCTGCCATCCTGCACGGTGCAATTGATTCCTCTCACCCGTTCCACCCACGCGCCCCCCTTCCCCATGGTAACCACCAGTCTGTTCTCTGCACCTATGGTTTTTGTTTTGTTTTGTTGTAGAGTCCACACACGAATTAAATCATACAGTACTTTCTTCTCTGACTTATTTCACTCAGCATAATACCTTCAAGGTCCATCTATGTTCTCACAAATGGCAAGATTTCTTTCTTTTTTTTACAGTTGCGTAGTTGCCTTTTACAACATATCACATCCTCTCTAGCCATTCATCCATCAGTGGACACTTGGGCTGGTTCCATACTTTGGCTGTTATAAATTATACAGCAATGGACATAGGGCACATGTACCTTGTTGAATTAGTGTTTTCGTATTCTTCTAGTAAAGACCCAGAAGTGGAATAGCTGGATCAATGGGTAGTACTATTCTTAATCTTTTGAGGAATAGTTTATGCTCTACACATCAGCTAGAGCGACCCATATAAAACGGAAATCTGTCTTGCCATTATGTTATAACTATTTATTGTAAAATAAGGTTAATAATTCAAAATAGCTAACACTGTTAATAATGTAAGTGCCAGCCAGTCAAAGCAAGTGACAACCTCTTTACAGCGAGGGATGGTTGTAAACATCACCAGGCTGTTTGTGCGATTCCATCCCCCAGCAGTCTGTAAACTCCGGTGTGACACAGATTGTGTATGTCAGTGTTAACCTTTGTATCCTTAGCACTTAGCTTGACATCTAGTAGGACGTTGTTACACAAATGAAAAAATACGATTGAGAAAACAGTTCAGTCCATCAATACGTCAATATTTTCAACCTAATTTCCAGCATCCTGGTTCATAGCACTGACACTGAACCTAATTTGGGGGTGGAGAGTAGTATGAATTTCGGGGACACTGTTCTAACACGTTAAGGCTCAGCATCAAATCACACTTGCTGCTTTCCTAGCCCTGGTATTGAATCCCTTACTTACACCTGACTATTTGCCTAGTTCTCTTTTATCTTTAGTTTGACAGGTATTTATTGACAAACTCTAGAAACACTATGATGAATGAGTCATAATCTCTTTTCTTGTAGGAGTTCACTGTATGTTGGTTTAAATAAACATTCGAATGAATCGTTTAAGTAAAAAAGCATTATCCAAAAGGAACACTAAATTCATAGTTACAATATCAGAATAGCAGGATACTAAGGGCACTGAGAAAAAAAATTTAAGTGTTTGATATAGTTGTATAACAGAGAAACAATGCAAGCACCAATGGAAAAATTCAGAGCTTTGTGGTCTTTCTTAAACTCACATTACCATTTAATATTACTTCTACTTTGATCACATGTAGGATTATGCAATAGCTTTGTCCCCCCAGTACAAAGGGCCTTTAAAGGTCTTAATCCACCCTAACAAGCACTAATGCACAGACATAAATAGGATGCTTTGGGAATATACAGGAAAGCAATTAAATCAGATACGGCTGGGCAGGGTAGGAGACAGCAGAGGAAAAGGCATTTCAGAGCAAGCTATGCCCGAGCTACGTGCTGAGTGACAAACTAGGCAAGTGAAGGCTTGGGAGTCTGGGGAGGCAGAGAATCTCTGCGGTGGGATCACGCCATCTCCCTGAATTAGACCTCTGCATCCTCCCCACTTGCCTAGACCATCACCCGCGGTCCCTCTGTTATTATTATAAAGCCGCCACATCAAGCCTTCCCTCTCTGTCTAAGGCTGAGTGTGTCCTACCTGTGAGGTGTATCTTGTTCCAAACCCCATGGCTGGCTGTGACTGGACATTCAAGAATCAGAGACCATTTGCCCATCCTAAGAAGGCCAGTTTGCTCAGTTTCTATTTTTGATTTTCTTTTCAATATCAGCAGCCCTCCTCGTGGTCATTAAACAAATGTCAGCCTGTGTCGTCACTGTCTTCCACAACCCCACTTAAAGTTACCTTCTCTAAGACATCTTTCACGGTGGATAAAAGCATGTGTATAAGGGGCTTCCTCTCTTCTGATGAAAACAGTGATGAATTCATGTGTTTAGAACTGTGTCCTCTTCAACACATAGCCAAAGAACATCAACATGTGTATAGTCATAACTAATGTTATTTAACCAGGACTGTCTGTCCCCTTAGCTGAATGCACGTCTCGTTGTTGCGCATTGTCCTGACCCCATCTCAAGCACCCAGTAGGACCGCACGGTCGAGTCACAAAGGTTCCTCGATCCTTCACCTAGTTTTGACTTAGCCTTATTCCCTCGCAGTTCTCACCATCATTAGATTACTGTTAAAAATTTGATCCGAGTGAGGTAGAAGAGGCGCAAATTACTTAAATCTCTTGATGGAATTTAATAGTTTTGGAGAATTAGAGCATTTCATATGGGAGCCATATCAAAATAGATGACCTAAAACCAAAGCTGTTTTCCCCAGAATCTGCAGTTACTGAACTGTGTCCTGAGGCTGGTAATATTTTTTTCAGCAGTTTCTTAAAAGCAAAATAAACAAACGCTGTCTACTTTGTCCTCAATCACTCTTTGCTCCCCTCTGAAGACAAAGGCAATATTTCATAGAGGATGCACCTTAGACAGCTAAGGCTGTGAGTGCTGTGGAACAGGGCATTGTTTGGCGATATATATGGAAAACACTGCATTATGTAGCCCTGGCTCGGAGACTTGCAATGAACACTATTATGCTAAAGACTAACATTCTCATTAATGTCTGATTTTACTTTGTGAAAACCCTGCATGCCACAAGTACATTTGAGGACAGAATTTTTCTCCCCACAATGTCCATATCAGGACTACTACAGGGGACACAGGACTGAGAAATGCAATAGCATCCCCTCCATTGAGCCCTCATACGGACAGATGAGCACTGTGGAGTTGGGGCATTTATTTCTACTTTATGTAGGAACATTTTTTAAAGATTTTATTTATTTATTTTTAGAGAGGGAAGGGAGGGAGAAAGAGAGAGAGAGAGAGAGAAACATCAATGTGTGGTTGCCGGGGGCCGTGGCCTGCAACCCAGGCATGTGCCCTGACTGGGAATCAAACCTGCGACGCTTTGGTTCGCAGCCTGTGCTCAATCCACTGAGCTACACCAGCCAGGGCTTTATGTAGGAATTTAAAGTAGCACATATTTTTTTAGTGGTGTTGTTTAGTTGCATGAAATGAGCACAAAGTAGGCATTTCTTCGACTGCAGGTCTTGTATAAATCTTCTTTGAAAATCACTGAAGTGTAACATCACTAGAAAGTCATACGCATGAGACTTGATCCATAACTTGACCCTCTCATGCTATTTTAAACATAGCCTTGAAGAGAAAGCATGGATTTTGGAATAAGAAAGATATACACCCATCATTTACTAGTATTGTAAGCTTCCCAAGCTAATTAATCTGTGTCAGTGTTTTTCTTTTTAATCTATAAAACTGGGGCAATAGCAGGAACTAATAATAAGGTGGTTGTTAAGATTAAAATATTTACAGATAGACCCCTAGCAAAAAAAGGTGGCTCACTCTGAACAAATGTACACTTTGGCCATAAAGTCGGGTGCATGCAGCAAGTACATGTTGAGCACATGTTCCCCACCAGGAACCTCGACAGTGGATACAACGACAAATACAACCCAACTCTTACATGTTGTGGTCCATAAGGTGGCAGAACTCCTTCGGAAAGACATGACTATGAAAAACTACAGCGAGAACAAGAGTATGCGTTACCCAGGCTCGTTCTCAGTGTTTCTAGCACCTGGGAGGAAGAAAAGGCCACAGAAACCTAATTACAGTCAGATAATTAAGAAGTTAATGGACAGCCCCTTGTGGAGTTCATTCACCCTTCAACATCCTTTCTAGATGCCCTCTTTCTTCTGAGAATCTCTGCAACAGTGGCAAACAAGTCAGTCCACGTGATAGGCCTCAGTGACAAAAATAGAAGATTAACTGCCTTTGTATCTTAGCTTCTTTTCATTTTAGAGAAAAAAAATGATTCTTTATTTTGCTTTTGCAAGCCAAAGAAATAAACGTATGCAACTTTGAAAGGAAATTTTCATTCAAAAAGGGAAAAAAACAAAATAACCAGATTTGGTGTCAGATGCAAAGAATGCCTTAGAAGTAGATGAGGACTGGGGGTCATGAAAAGAAATGCATATGTCAGAACTCATTGCCAGAAGCCTTGGTTAAATGAACAAATGGGGATTTATCGTCTCAGTAGTTGAAAACCTTCAGGCACAGCGGGATCCAGGTGCCCAAAGGTTGTTTTGAGGACCGACTTTCACTTCACTTTATGGCTCTCTCTCTCCTGCACTAGTGTCACTTAGAGAATTTTTTCCTTCACATTTATACTGACCAGCTGAACACAATACAGAAAGAGCAAGTCCTTCCCCAATGGTTCTAACAGAAGTACCAGCTACAACTCTCTGATTTTCCAAGCTCCGGTCGTGTTCCTCCCCCACGGCCTCGATCCAGGGAACAGGCTGCCCCGCTGAAACCACCAGGACTGGGCGTAGGATGCGGTGGTTGCCCCCCTACAATTCAGGTAGCTGGTGCCAAGAAAAGGCCATCAAATGTGACAGCTACTAACTGGTGGAAGGTAATATTGGCCTTGGGGTTTTGGCTGCACCACCATTTTCAACAACTCTGTAAGACCTGACACCAGCCAGACTCCTCAGTGCTGAGGGGTAGTTTCAAGGGCCACTATTTCTGAACTATTTAATGATTCCCCCCCCTGCACGGGCACCCAGCAACTGTTAACATCCGTCTCTTGCCAAAAGGCCACCTGATCAGAAAGGTTAAGAGAAACATTCAATGACCTCCAGAGAAAGGTTAGAATACTTATTTTTAGCTTTCTGGTATTTGGTCATAAGTGTTTTTAGCCTGGAATGACTTCAATGAGATTCGCACATCCGAATGCTGCCAAAAAGAGAGAGTGGGGAGGGAGAAGTCAAACATCTAAGGAAACCTCTTGCTCTCATCCAAAATAAGATTCTTTACATTGTTAAAGAAAATGTTGTATTTTTTTTTTTACTCCCTTTGTGGATTCTCTAAGGCTGAGGGTAAGGGGAACACAGGTCTGGTATCAAAAAGCTTTAAAGACCAAACATGTCCCACCTGTAATTCATTAACCCCTTAGTGACAAATCCCTGATAAGAGGAACAAAGAGAAACCGTGGCTGGCGTAGCTCAGTGGATTTGAGCGTGGGCTGCGAACCAAAGTGTCGCAGGTTCGATTCCCAGTCAGGGTACATGCCTGGGTTGCAGGCCATGACCCCCAGCAACCGCACATTGATGTCTCTCTCTCTCTCTCTATCTCCCTCCCTTCCCTCTCTAGAGATAAAAAAATAAAATCTTAAAAAAAAGAGGAACAAAGAGAGAACACGGGCCTTCTACGTGCCATCCAGTCCTCTGTGATCCTCTATAATCTCAGTCCCTTCCCCAGCCGGGTCCTAGAGGATCTCTACAATAGAATCTGTTCTGAGAGACACAGGTCACCAGAAGCACGTGGTCTCATGAAGATGTACGGGCCAGGAACACTGCTCTTCCAGAAAGCTACGAGGTTAGTTTGTAATCTTGAGATACCGCTATCTGTGGGGTGGAAGGGACCAGCGGCCGATGATTCTTCACATCAAGCTTTGCTGTCCAATCATTTTAAGTCGTCAGTGCAACTCCTTTCAATGGGCCTCTGGGCTGATTCTTGGATTGAGTCATCCATCACCAAAGTCTGCTCCACAGCCACTGGAAGTCGCTGATGTTCCGGTTTCAACTTGCAACGGCTTACCACTCAAAATCGTCCTAATATGATGCTGAGCACGAGGCAGCCAATCTGGAGGACACCACGGGGAGGGCCTTGAGCTGTGAGAGGGAGCTGGGCCCGCCCCAGTGTGTGGAGAAGAGGACTCTGTTTGCCTCAGGTTTCACGTTTCGCAGATGGAGCTTCTGCTAGGGAGCCCTTCACAGCTCCCTCCTTCTCCTTGATGAGTCCTTCCCTGACCTCCCCCGCTCTCCTTCGTGGCTTCCCTCCACCTTGAACCCCCCAGACACGAACAATTCAGCATTTAGCACTAGGCCGTCTTACCTCCTTCCTTAATTCTATCAAAGGTGAAACTCTGCTCTCATACTTGGAGATGTTACTATGGCTATAATACTTGTTGCTGTGAAACCTTACTGAGCAAATGCTGAACAATCTGAAATTTGATATAAAGGCATTCTCGCTATGTATGTAGGTTGGGATGATTATTAAAATTCAAATTTCCAGGAGTGGACCTCAAATAAGATTAGAGTGATCCTTGGATTTAGTGCCTACTTATTTAGATACAGTTTGGGTATACAGCGTCTGTTTAAAGGAACAACATTTTGCCCCGCACTGAATAGTTGGTTATTTATATTTTGATAATTCTTTGCACATTAGGTTCTTCCATGAGAATTAAGTGCTCTGAAGTAAATGTCGGGGAGAATTTTGCTCCGTGAGGATCACCAATGCTGGAAATGAAAGGGTGAAGCTTTCAAAATTGTCATTTTTTTTGTTCATGTGGTAAAATCCGACCTTGTGTAAATAATGCCCCAAATCTCCAGCTGAAGAGAGAAGTTATGCTCTATGTTTATTCCACGTCACAGACTAGAGACAAAACTGAAAATTCAGCCTCATGCCCTGGCTGGCGTAGTTCAGTGGATTGAGCGCGGGCTGCAAACCAAAGTGTTGCAGGTTCGATTCCCAGTCAGGGCACATGCCTGGGTTGCAGGCCACGGCCCCCAGCAACCACACATTGATGTTTCTCTCTCTCTCTTTCTCCCTCCCTTCCCTCTCTAAAAATTAAAAAAAAATCCAGCCTCATAACTTTCCTTTCTGACTCATCCTGGCCCAAGGGGGTAAACCATCCTACCATCCTTTCTCTATAGAGTACTGTTTGGGGGTAGGGAATGGGATTGGCTCAGAAAAATAATTTCGTGCATGATTTCCATAAGAAAATGTTTCAGGGAAGAAATTAAAAACAACCACCGAATTATTTCTTTTTAACAAAATGTGACAAAGGGGAGTTAGGACAAAAATCTCATATTTACACAGAAAGCACAACTGTTTCCCTGGAAACAGGCTGAGAAGTTATGCAAATAATAAGAGTTGGGAGAAATCTGACCCAAAGAATATAGGAAAGGGGAAAAATGGCTAACCGGGATGCAGCTGTGTCCTGAGGTGACCAACGCCACGAACGTATGAAAATCGTGGGATGCTACAGACACGGTATTTGGAGAGAAGGAGAGGTCGTACTGCTGTGGGGCTGTGGACATGCCCAGGCTCTGGGGACCTTCGGTGGTTTGTTCCTATGTCTGCTGCTCCGAGTCCTCGGAAGGGAGGGAAGGAAAAATGGGAGAGCGATGCAACGCAGGTGGGGCCGTGATGAGTCCCCGGGGAAGATTACACAAGCATAGGCAGACCTTGTTTTACTGCGCTTTGCTCTGCTCTGCTTCGTGGATGTTGCTTTTTTCTTTTCTTTTCTTTTCCACAAATTGCAGGTAAGACCCTTTGCCAACAGAAAGATCACAACTCGCTTGGCTGCGGTGGTTCGGGACGGAGCCCGCTGCATCTCTGCGGTCTGCCCGCGCGGGGCTTTCTTCAGCCCGTTAGCCCTTGTGCTCTCTCTAGTTTTGTGCTGATTTTGGTCTGTCTCCTTCCACCACATCGGTCTCCTTCCGCGCAGGCCAGCACGCTGTTTCTCTTCTCTTCTTTGTCTGCTGCTACCTCCTAAATACACAGGAGGACACTTGCCCCCTGGCCACGGCAGCAGCGCGCTCAGGTGAGTGCACTGAGGCCTATAAAGTAATAGAGTCTCAAAAACAAAAAACGCCGCTTGATTACTAAGTGTGTCACCTTAACTTGAGAACTTTCTTCCTAGACTGATTTCTCTGTAAAGAAAGAGGTATTTTCCAAGCCAAATGCAGGATGAAACAAGAGGATAAAGAACTCAAATTATCTCGTGGAATCGTATTATGTTATGTTATATTGTACATATGCACCTATATGTTACATAACATATATCATATGTACAATATTTCAGTGTTCTGTGCTTTCTCATGATTTTACAAAATCAGATTATGGAATCTAGATTATTCTAGCTTCAAATGTCAGCTCTATCACTAACTAACAGTATCACATAGGGTAAGTTATTTAACTTCTCTGAGCTTTCCTTTGCATCTCTTTGTAAGGACAGTAATATATAAAACAATAAACCTAAAGGGCTAACATTTGTCGAATGCCCAGCACGTTGCAAGCATTGAACACATGCCAGTAGTTGCTGTAGCTGTTATGACCCAAACGCACTCACATTCACTTATGCACCAGGACACGGGCTGCCATTTAACATCTGCCGTTTTCCTTTGCAACATGAGACATTGGATGAAAACCCAGGGTTTTTCTATGACCTGTATATACTCTCTTCACTATCTCAGATAGGCTTTGAAAACTGTTTACATGTGAATATGAGAATGCCCAACATTCTAGAAATCAACTTCTAAAAATTTAAATCGACTAGGGTAACCTGGTTAACAAGATCATACAGGTTTCGAGCGTACATTTCTATGATCCGTGCTCTGTGTATTCCATTGTGCGCCCGCCACCCAAAGCCCAATCATGTCCTATCAGCATATACTTGGCCCCCCCGGGCTCCTCCCCCACCCCGCTGCCCTCCAGTGACCCCCATGCTGTTGCCTGTGTCTGTGAGTTTCAGGTTCATATCACACACATGAGTGAGATCATATAGGTCTCAGCTTTTTCTCTCTGACTTATTTAACGTAGCACGATACTCTCCAGGTCTATTCATGTTGTCGCCATTGGCAGGATCTCGTCTTTTCTTATGGCGGAGTAGTATTCCATAGTATATGTGTACCACATCTCCTTGACCCAATCCTTTACTGAAGGACACTTCTGTTGTTTCCATGTCTTGGCCACTGCGAATAATGCTGCAATGAACATAGGGGTGCATATATCTTTGTGAACAAATGTTTAAAGTAAATAATAAAACTAAAATGAGAGTGTTTTTGGACTCTGGAGAAATGTGAACATTATGTTCAATTTCCTGCTCCTCCACCGTGAAACCCAGCTAAGCTAGTGATAGACAGCAAAGCAGAGTTGCCGTCTTTCTGGTACTGCCCGCTGAGATAAAAGCATCTCACAGCGCTGGATGCCAACAGAGCAAATGACGAGATGTGCGTTCTTTCCTCGGCCAGTAAACTGAGCGGGGGGAGGGGCGGGGGGAAGGGCCGGGACATCCGCTGTCCTATGAGAAGTCATGAACATTTCCTGAGTGTCTGTTATGTGCCGGACACTGTGTACTACAGAGGACACAAATTGAAATGAGAGATTTCTCTTGGTGTCCAGGTGTGTACAGCCTTTATTGAGGACAGAATGTCAGGGAAAAAAATCCATGCAGAAGAACACAGTGCTAGGAAAATCCAAAGAAGGGATCATGAATACAAGCTGGCCTGGGATGAGGATGGGACAGAAGTAAGGTTGGGACCCTGCTCTGTCCTAAAATCACTGGGTGGGGGGTGGACACTGGAAGTCCTTCTACAAGTGTTCCGAGAGAGAGAGGTAGGAAGAGAAAAACCGGATGGTGCCGTCGGACACAAAGGCAGTGCAGAATGATAGATTATACGTGTGTCTCAAACGTGTCATGCACTAATTCATTATCTCACTATTATTCATTATCTCATTATTCATAAAAACACGTCTGGACTAGCATGTGAGTCACCAAGATTCATTCATTCCTGGGGATAATGAAGACTTCAGTGCCATCCTAAGTCAGTATCTCTCTAGGGTTAATTTTGACTTCTCAAAAGAAACCTGTGTTAATGTTTTCATTCAAAGAAGCATAGCTTCCCTTCGAGAGGTTTTACTTTAGCGACCTCTCAATGCTAGGCTTCTAGACTCACCAACAGACAGTAACTCACCAACGGACACAGTTTTCCAAGTCCATTGCTTTAAAGAGAAGTCAACAATTGTGAGAAACAATTTCCATAGCAGATTACTACAAACATGAAAACTTAATATGTTTGCAGCAGTTAAATCTCCCAGGATAAATTTGCAATATTGCCTCTGACTTTCATTATTTTCCTCTTTCAGCAATTGTCCTGATGGCACAACCCACTGAGTATTGACGTTACAGCAATACAGAAATTATTAAGAAAGTCAAAATGGGATTTATTCAAGAAAAATAATCAATGCCAACGGGAAATGGTCTTACGTTCCCATGGGAAGACATGAAAGGAGCAATGAACAAGTCTTAACCTCCCTGGGAGATTTCAGTTTCATCCGTTTAGTTCTTTGTGGCAAGGAATAAAAGTGAGGGCCTAATAAAGAGTGTTAAAAGCTGTGAGGCACCTTGAAAATGTGGGGAATGATGATTGTTTGATGGACATGACAGAGATTCAACAAATACCTTTTGAGAACTTATTACCAAAACCAGATGTCAGATGCTACAGAACCTCCAACGCAGTTAATTCCTTGGCCTTGCTGATCAACTGATCAACTAGTAGGGAAGGGAAGCTCAGATCTGTGCCTAAGCTGAGCCTCCTCAGGTGCTAACAAAAGTCATACTATTCACTGTAATAACTATAATAATGTTTCATTTATTTCTCATTTTCTTGGCACCACACATAGAAATGTTGAATTGCCCAGTGACGTCAACATCAAAAATATGAATAGAGCCCAAATACTTCATTATTTTCTTGTTTCCTCTCCTGTGCATTTCTTATTTATAGTTACATAAGCCTGTTTTTGGCTAGTATTTATATTTCTAACACATGACCAGTAATGAGTTCTACCTTTTAATTAGTTAGATTATACAAATCACTAATGTCTTTTTTTTTAAGATTTTATTTATTTATTTTTAGAGAGGGAAGGGAAGGAGATAGAGAGAGAGAGAGAGAGAGAGAGAGAGAGAGAGAGAGAAACATCAATGAGTGGTTGCTGGTGGTCATGGCCTGCAACCCAGGCATGTACCCTGACTGGGAATCAAACCTGCGATGCTTTGGTTCGCAGCCCACGCTCAATCTACTGAGCTACGCCAGCCAGGGCTACTAATGTCTTTTTTATGTCCCAAAGCTGCTTTGGCAAGGGCTGCCCCATGACTGAACATTTTCAAATTCTGCTGACCGTGACTTTGGCCAAAAAAAAAAAGAACAAGAAGGCATGAGATGGTTCTAATTCTGATAAGTTTATTTTCATTTGGCTTTAAATAAGGGTAGGTCAGTTTTCTATTTCTAATCCAATTCCCTCCCATGTAATACTTCACACGTTACTCGACACCTCGTGTGGTCTCGGTTGACGAGCACGACAGTGCAGTGACTTCAGGGACAAGACCACTGGGAACTCTCTGGTTCCTTTCATGGCTCTTAACCATTAGTGCTGAACCCGGACTCCCAAAACCCAATTTTGTGTACTTTTTTTATAAATCTATTATTTGGTACATGGCTAAATTTATCTTTCTTAATAACATATCCTGTTTTCATCTTTGAAGTTTTTTTTTTCTTTCTTGGCTTCAATTTTCCCTTTTTAATACAATTTGGCATCATCTGTATATCTCAGGAGTCCAGATGTCTATAAAAATATCACTGAAATGCTAAGATAAAATTCAGCACCAGCTGAGACTTCCCAGACTTCCAGAAAGTTGTTTGTTTATGACCACACTGTCTTCTGCCTTTTATATTATTGTTGCTTAACCAGGCCAAACTAGTCCCAACTCCCAATACGGCCATCAACCGTCATTGTGCAGAAATACAGTAATGGTTTGGGGAAATTCTAAATGAAATACGTGGCTGGCCCCTTTTCCCAAAGTCCGAAAAAGAAGTTACAATGTTAGTGAAGCCCAACATGTCTTCATAAAACTTTGACGATATATTATTTATGCATCCGCCTTGCATTTCACTGTGGATGCTGTCGGATTCCCAGACAGGAAGGAGAGAATTTGAAGTTCATCCTCAAGGCTTTTCAAGTCTCTCCCAGAGAGCTCCTTGGAGATAGAAGGCCAGTATTCTGGAGGTACAGAGACATGTGTCCAGTTAATTATGTATTCCGGCCCACTGTTTATGACTGACTCTTGAGTTCGGTTCATATTCTTAAGGAGAACAAATCGCCTTCAGAGATTTATTTACAGCTGTCGGTCCTAAGACAGTGAAACAACCCAGCTGTGTTGAGAGGAGTCTCTCCTCCAGCAGAGATGCCCCTACCAGGAGCTGCCGTGTTCTGAGTGGAACGTAGGGTGACCGGACCATTCCGAAGACTCCGACCCAGTCGGCAGTCAAAGAGGACTCTTACCTGCAGGCTTTCATAGGAATATTCATGTGTTCGGACAGAACTTTCCCTCTCGGGAATACAGTCATTGGGAGGACAGAAATCAGCTCCAATCCAAATCATATTTACTTAACATAGAAAACAGCAAATTCGGACGCTTGGAAAGCACGACAGGAAGCGGCCCCACCATCGACAGTTGCCCCGACAGAGGGGACAGCGCCTGGGCCTACGGCCCGCGTGGCTGTAAAGAAAGCTAGGGCTAAAATCAAAGCATTACACCCTGGCTGGTGTAGCTCAGTGGATTGAGCGCGAGCTGCGAACCAAAGTGTTGCAGGTTCGATTCCCAGTCAGGGCACATGCCTGGGTTGCAGGCCACGGCCCCCAGCAACAGCACATTGATGTTTCTCTCTCTTTCTCCCTCCCTTCCCTCTCTAAAAATAAATAAATAAAATCTTAAAATCAAAGCATTAGGATATTCCTGAGTTTGTACTGTGTCTTCTAACTTTCTGGTGAAGACACAATGAGTGGGAGCTTGCTCTTCATCTGGGTCCTACCGAAGTGCTCCAACCGCATTTTAAAATGCACGGTTGCTCTGTACATACAGTGAGTGCCCAATAAACAGCCAAGCTTATCACTCCTCATTTACCTGTTAGAAAAGATAATTGTCTAGAACCTAGGCCAGACGGTCCAAGTGGCCGAGGTTAGAATTCGTTCCTAGCATTTCTCAACACTCGACGCCGCTATTTTATAAGAAGGAAAGAATGACAGCTGAGAGGGGGTGAAGAGTCTTTCACAGAAAGACAATTTAAATAGCTCTTTGATTAGGTGACAGTTCAGTGCCTGCTCGTGTTCCTCAGCTTTGTTGACTGTGTAGTCAACAAAGTTTACCTGTCACTTGATCAGAGAGGTATGTCAGGAAGATGACAGAGAAAAAGGTCTTTTTTTTTTTTGGTTGTTGTTTTTGGCAAACATTTATGTCTCTTGCAGATCTAGTGAACAGTTCTTGTTTTCTCCAAGAATTTATTTTTTTCAGACTTGAACTTTAGAAACTGCCAATATATTTAAGATACTTTTTTTTCCTAGTTACGGCTCATAAATTTCCCTTTTGCATTCTTGAATTTTCTTTGGGGTATCATAAAAACAAAATATAAACATAATTTCTGCCAAAATAGTTTAGAATTCTTTTCAAAAGCAATTTATGTCACTTTGAATTTCTGTAAAATCCATGATAGCCATTCCAATGGGAGATGGAGAATATTTCACAGTAAGATATTGGCTTCAGAAAGAAGAATCTTAGAAGAATCTTAGACTCATAGAAAGCATCTGAGAATTACCTAGTTTTAGAGTCTCCAAGTAGGGAAAAAAGTTCCACTTTACATATCCTTATTGTCTTAAAATTGACTCTAAATATAATCAGGTTTGAGTCACATAAGGCCTCTTGAAAGCTGCTCTGAAAAACATTTGGATGCAAAATATGAACCCATTAAAGCTTGCATCGGCCCAGTGCACCGCACCAAGCTCGCTCCTGTCCCCTTATCTGTGCAGCCACGCTGAGGATAAGCTCCAGTCTGCATACAGATCATCCCTTAGAGGAAGCAGGGACGAGAGGGAGGGCCCATTTAATACAATTTGCATGAAGGGCAACTTGAGTTTTAAGCTCCCATACACCGCTCCCTTTTCATATTCAGGACTAAGAACAAAGCATCCCAGAGTCCACCAACTCTGCTCTTCCTACCTGGGGACCAATGCAGGTGAGGAATACTTTGAAGTTGCAAAAGCAAAGCAGCAAACAGATTCAACTCTTTCATCACCAACATTCTTGTGATGGAGAACCGTCTCGAGGTAATAAAAGAAAACAGAAACCAAGGAAACCCAGGAATGGCTGACGAGAACTCCCTACTAATTTCTGTTCCTCCCCTGTTAACGGTGCCCAGTGATTTGGAGCGGGCTCCAGCCTGTTAGGATCCTGAGAGTCGGTGACCTAAGTTCAATCTTCAAACCCGCTAAACAACCCATTTGATTTGAGAGCTGCCACAGGCAGCCCTTTTCTGATCTCAGCGGGCTGCTTCGCAAGTACGGTACAATTCAATTTTAATGAAAACCTACACCATTTACAGGGAACCGAAAAGAGAATTCTGGTTTATTTCCTGCTGTGGCTTACATTGGAAACACAGTCATTTCCCAGTCAGTCCATTGAAGGAAATGAAACTCACCCACTGGGCAAAGGCTATTTTTCACCATGATCTAGAATAATGGAAACACTGGATGTCCAGAATAAGAGAACATCCAAGTGCCTCGAAGAACCACGGAGTGTCGTGCCAGTAAACTTGTTTCCTTTTCAGTTAATTGGCAGGGAGTGGGGCTGTGGGGGTGGGTATTTCTGGAGACACTGCCTGAGGTCTGGGGGAGCACTGGTTTTAGGCTCCTCCGTAATGAGCAGAGTGAGGGCTTCCCCTTCACACTGGCCTGTAGTGCTCAGGTCACGATCCAGTCTCAATAACGCAGATCGGTGAAGAGTTTAGACTTCCTGTGCTGATTGGTTCTGTTTGTCGTGATTCACAGAAAACCACTGGAGTCTTTCCCCATGGAGCACTAGCTCTCCAGACACAGAACAATGTGATTTCCAGCCACTTACATGAGGCCTTTGTGCTTGCCCTTGAACTTATCTCCCTTGCTGCTCCAAGTGACCTTGGCCAACAAGCCTGCTGACCAAGACCGAAGAGCAAGCAGGCCAGAAGCACGTATTTATCTTTTCCCCGCTAAAGGCTCTGTTCCCCAGAGGTCCGTCTCTGGTCCCCTGAGCTTGTCGCTGCCCACACGACTCCAAAAGACATCCCATCTCCTTGGTTTCTAATCAACAAACTGCCAAAAGTAGGTCATATGGGACATGTATTATGAATACTGTCATCAAGTGTTATTAAAAAGAGAATTTTTTTACTTGAACACAATTTACAGGGCAAACATGTTTTTGACAAAGCATTTATAAAGATCCATATATTTGTGGACGTTGACAAAGCTGTGTAATCACAATAGTTCACTACTCCCACGGTCCACAGGAGTGCCAATGTTGCCTCTAAAACTGCAATTATTATTTACTCATTGAATAAATACAAATGAACACCTCCTGTACTAGACACTGTTTTTAGTGCTGGGGCTACAAAAGTCTTGCAGTTTATAGTACTGCCTGGAAGAGATGGACATTCACCAATTATCACATTAGTCCGTTTATAACTACAAAAGGGAATAAAGTACTTTGAAAGAAAGAAAATGCAGTCTGATGAGTGTATTTAAGAAAGGAAACTGGGCCCTAGCTGGTGTGGCTCAGTGGATTGAGCGCTGGACTGCGAAGCAGAGGGTTGCTGGTTCGATTCCCAGTCAGGGCACATGCCTGGGTTGCAGGCCAGGTTCCCGATGTGGGGAGTGCAAGAGGCAACTACACATTGATGTTTCTCTCCCTCTCTTTCTCCCTCCCTTCCCCTGTCTAAAAATAAATAAAATCTTAAAAATAAAGAAAGAAAGGAAACTGGGGTAGACCTGAGATGAGTGGGCCTAAGCCGAGCAAAGGGGAAAAGAGGAGGAAGCATCGAGAGCAGAGGGGGCAGCACAGTGGTGGAAAGCGCCTGCAGCACAGAGACAGGGGCACCGTGAAGTGTCAGAAGGGGAAGCGGCTGCTGGGGCTGCAACCGAGGAAGCAAGAGCGCAGGTGCTATGGGGCTGGGGTGAGAGTCAAGCAGGGAGTCTCGTTAAAGATTTCAGCCTTAATGCTCAATTGAGAAAATATTTTTAATGGACCAGATTTGCAACTTGAAAACACCGTGCGGCTGGCTGCCCTGTGGGGGAACCGAGAGCTGAGGGGATGCGGAGACCAGCTGGGAGTGGATGCAGCAGTTCGGGTCAGTGGAGCTGATGGTGTGGGCGGGAGCAGTGTGGGAGCAGGTGGTCGAAAGCCAAATGATTGCATGGCGGCTTCAGAGAAAACACTGCTGAGATGTGTAGATGAAACTGCCGTGAGAAGAAAGGGCTATGGGAAGAGAGGTCACGGTGACTCTGGCATTTCTGTCATGGGCCGTCTTTCCCAAGACAGAGAACAGGGAAGGGACTGGGAAAAGGGCTGTGAATTTAATTTTAGGCATGTGGAGTTGGAGGTGCCAATTGGAAACATCACATCAGGAGTTTACTACACTGGCGTTCAGAGAAAAGATCCGGACCGGAGATACCCCTGTGGAAGGGCGCGGAGAGTTTGTGACTGAGGCTGTAGGCACAGATGGAATTAGCTAAAGGAAGAAAACACAGTAGGATTTCCACTGATGCTACATCATTCTAGCCATCGTGTGACTAGTCCAGCCTACTGTGTTCTCTTCCAGTAATCCTTTCCCACACTTCCCTCTTCTGAGTCCTCGGAAGTATAGAGCTGTCATGGAAAGGAAACTTGGGGATCGTCAGGTGTAACCTCCAGACACTGGAGGTGAAGAAACTGCAGCTGTTTTCTCAAGGCCACGCAAGTCCTCGGAGGAAAGACGGAGACAACAGCTCAGGTCTTCCTGGAGGGTGCTCCAGAGCTCCACCGCCAGGGGGAGATGTTGAGAGACAAACATAAGCGTCCCCAGTACTGAGTCCCACAGATTGTGGTAGACACTCATCTGTCCCGCTGAGCCAACACAGGCACGTGCGAAGACGCACTTAAGGAGGAACCTGGGGGGGGCGCAGATTCTTTTTTTTTAAGATTTTATGTATTTATTTTCAGAGGGCGGGGAGGGGAGGGAGAAAGAGGCGGAGAAGAACATCTACGTGAGAGAGGAACATCAGTTGGCTGCCTCTCACACACCCGCAGTCAGGGACCTGGCCTGCAACCCAGGCATGCGCCCTGACGGGGAGTGGAACTGGCCACCCTCCAGTTCGCGGACCGGTGCTCAACCCACTGAGCCATACCAGCCAGGGCAAGATTCTTGAATGAACTGATTTGGTTTGATGTTAGTAAGCTGTGTAACATTGGGCAAAAAGATTGAACTCTCTGACCCTACAGTTCCTTCCCTGTGATAGAGAGATAAACAATAATGACCTTGAAGTACAGTAAGAAATAAAACAAATATATTAAAACTCAATGACTATGTAGCAGGCTCCCAAATTACTAATATTCTCCTCCAAAGTAAAGTATATTTATCATATATAATATCAAAGTAATTGTCATATATAATAAATAATGATATTTTAATATATAACATCAAAATAATAAATCTTTATTAAAATACTTTTATTATTTAAAAAATCCCAATGGCTGATTCAAACAAACTCTTAAAACATTCAATATTGAAAAAGCAATTTTTTCTGCCACCAGGTTTTAAAGCCTATTTATTTTATGTTCATACACTTAAACTTCATAAAGCATCCATTACTGTGAATCAACAAAAAATCCACTCCCAAATAATATTCAATATTTTTATAGTGTATTATATTTTCTAGAAAGAAAGTGCCCCCCAATGTCAACATCTTGTTAAGCAACTGAAAACCTCTGTGGCCCATTTTAATTAATTCAAATATGCACGTAGCCAAGGTAGATGTTACAACTGTAAAATACTATCAAAGCTAGATCAAATGCCATAAAATATGTAAAATTAGTCATTTTCTCCTTTATTCACAAAATTTTGTGTTCCGTCTGAACCTGGATCTCCTATTTAGTGTTTAAATACAATACAAAGGCTTTCCAGCTGATATGAGAGTCATAATTTGGCTTCTCCAAAGATTTTCAGATGAAGGATGAATAAATATTGTAAGTTACAGGATATGAATTCTAGGGCCACAGCTATCATGTGGGTTTCATTCAGGGAAAATCCTCAGCAAAATCTTCAAATATTTTATTTTTAGCTTTATAGTTATTTTTCCAATTTGAGGCCACAATTGCATACAAATAGCATGAACACTTTTGTAAAAACATCATGCAGTAATGTTTGAACTTCATCTTTCATTTTACTTTGTGATGGAGCGCTTCCGTTCAAAGGCAAGATATAGCTCCACTTGAAAGGTGAGGATTCTGGGCAACACAGTTCCTCAACACACAGCAGGTACTTCTCAGATGCTTCTTCAGATTTATTCCTTATCTGCTCTAAAACATGGCTTGAAGCAATTTATAATATTAATCTCCCCTCCAACCACACACACACACACACACACACACAATTAAAACTAGAGCAATGAAAGGCTGACAAACAACCAATTAGAAGAAAAAGGAAGGTAGATATGTCAGTGATGAGCCAGGGGAGAAATATGAATGAAATGTCAAATTTAGTGATGAATTTCCCAGAAATTAGAAAAAAAAACAGGAAAAAGAAAATATAAGTTATATATTTCTTATTGTTTTTTAAAAGGAAAAAGTCAAGTTTATCTGCAAAGATAGTTTCCTTAGCATTTTATGATAGAACAAATGGGTTTCATGGGTCCCCTCATAGGCAACTGAGAGAACTCATGAAGTAAATATGTTTGATTATAATTTTGCAAAGGTTAAAAACAGCGGGTAAGTAATCATGTCTCTGCCTACTCTAAGGGCCTCTATATCATCATACCCAATCGTCATAGAGGTATTCCTTTCGGGAGATAAATACATGTAAGGAGGGTTCTTGGTTGACAATCTGATTATCGAGTGAAAGTGTATAAACAGCTCTGCTCCCACAACAGACATTTTTAACCTCTGGGAACAGAACTCGTCTCAGTCGGTCATACCAGTGGAACATTAGGTGCCAACATATAATAATTTATTTCCCCGCTAAAATGGAAATAGCAGTCCTCGAAACCCGTATAGTAATTGGAACACAGTGGGTGTCTGATCAGTGTTCACTGAACTGACTAAAAAATCTAAAGGAGACTCCAGCCAGCATGCCTGTAAGACCAGCAGGTGCCGATCCTCTCTATTTTTTTATCAGCTTAAAAATGGCTGCATCCCGGTCCTCGTGAATTAAAATCTCATGGTTAGGCTTTCCAAATGGGCATTCCTAAGACCCAGCACTGAATCTGTTGCAGATGTAGGAGAAGTCGGACATAGAAAAGGGAAGTGGAGAATACAGCAGACCAGAGGGTAGAAGTTCCACAGTGGAGATGAGGAGCCCCAAGGGACGTTTTTGCAGGTTGCATCACTGGGCCCCGGGACACAGGGACAGGGGCTGCAAAGCTACCAGGGACGCTGAGCTCTCTGCCTTATTATGTCTGCTTCTCTTTCCTCGTGTGTTTCATTTCTCTCCATCTGAAGACCGGCCTCCTTGGCTTGTCTCTGCACACGGCCAATTGTCCAGGCCCCAGGTTGTCATCCCTCAGTGCCACACACACACACACACACACGCTTAAGTGATGCTCAGGAAACTCAGCAGAATCTCAGGGGAAAGAGAGTTGATGGGCCAGGCTCCAACCAGCACCACTGAGGTTCTCAAACCCTAACATCTGGGCTGCTGATTTGCACTTGGTCCTAATTATTACCCTCATGCCAAGGCCACTGTCCACTGGTCTTTCAATCCTGTTCCTCAGGAAACATCCCAACTCGTGTTCCTGAATCCCATCAAGCACCATCCTCTCCACGTGCTCAGCAGCAGACTCCTTACCCTTGCCACGTGTCACTCATGACAAGGCTTTGGTTGGTCTTGCCTCACCTGTTCTCTTAGCCTCGCTGGCCCAGGCCCCAGCCCGCCTGAGTGCCCACAGGACGAGCCTCCGCCACCTCATGGAGCCAGAGAGAGCCCAGATTTCTAACTTAGCACTACCCATTTCCTCTAGTCACTTCCAATCAAATGTGTGGGCTTGCCCTTGTTCTGATAATGAACCCTTTATCTCAAAGTCACCCAATTAAAAAACAAACACCAAAAAGAGGGTCCTATCCTCTTTGATCTTGTATGTCCAGTCCTTTGCCAAATCTGCATGCTTGTTCCTCTCTATTCTTCCCCCTACAAACCAGAATCCTGGCCCCCTAACTCTCCTTGCAAGAGCCTTGTACCTATGACAGAGACAACGCACTTTACTGAATGCCAACCCAGCTAGAACACTGCATTCTCTGCAAAAAATTTCAGTGTCTCCCTATTTCCCCATACATAAGAACTAGATTCCATGGGTCAGCTTTCCAAGACCTTCATACTCAGACTCAACTCTGTTTGTTCCTGTCTACCTACCTGGCTTTCTGTAATGAAGCCCCTCCCAGCTCCGCTCTTGAAGCTAATATGACCCCGCAGTTTTGGAACTCAGCTCATTCACTGATCTTCAGGAAGCTTTCCCTGCCTCCTCGTGGATTTTTTTTACCCTCCTAACTTCTATATAGAATTGACCTCACATTTGTCCCATACATCTTTACTTAATATTGCTTCCTCCTATTTCACGCACGTTCATTCTGTCTTTGTAAGTAAGAGTAGGGTCATGACTTTTGCTTTTTGGTTTTCTTTCATTATTATGTCAAGTGTCACACATGATCACTATGGCATTAGCATTTTATAAGTAGTTTACCGAATAATGACTTAGAGAGTTTCAGTAGTGAGCAGTTAGAACAGATTTTAAATTGTTCTGTGGAAGATGCCGGACAACATAGAGCGCTACTGGATGCGAACTTACCAGAGAAGACGCTAGGTATCTTGGAAAGAAAGCTCTTGACAGTTCGAATAGGAATTCCATTTTTTTCATCTTGCATGCGTGCTATGACGTCCTCCATCTAAACGACAATAACGAGATAATTAAAGCCTTTCACAAGTGGAGTCTTTCAGAAAAATCAGTTCTCATAACAATTCTGTAGACCGGTTTTGCCCAACTAAGACTAATGCGATTCTTACCTTGCTAGATTTTATCACATCAATATGTTCAGTTCAGTTAAAACGGGAGAGAGAAAACAGCAAGAAAAGTGGCCATTTTAGGCTCCATTAACTACTAAGAAGAGCTCTGTGCTTTGAATAGTGCTTCTCTTCTGGCTTCACGTTCTTTGGTTGGAAAGGTGTAGATAAAAGAATGCTTACTTTTGAAGCTGTCAGAAATCCCTGTCATAGTAAAAGTCACACTTCGGTAATGTTATCTCTACTGAACTTACTGCGAAAGACAAGAGAAGCCCTACAAGCGACTGTTTGGATTTCCTCTTCAAGCAAGGGAGTTCTGTGTTTGGGTTTAGGATAAACTTCTGAAACCTGCCTAGAGACACAAGACTGGTTGCCAGCAATTGCTGCTTCCCTTCCTCGGGCATTTACTGAGGTGTGACACAAAATGCACACACACACACAACATGCATGAACACACACTCTCACACACTCATGTGCATATACCTGCATATGTACACGAAACATGTATGCACATGCAAACACAGGCACAGTGCACACATGTGCACACACACATAAATATAAATGTAACAGCACAGCCTTCTGCCCATTGAGTGATTTCCACTGGATCTTCCTTTCAATCCAGTTAGTACATTCGCGTTTGCTTGTGAAAAACTGGCACAGTTTCAAGGGCTCTGCCCCACAAAGTCCAATGCGGAACTTAGTTCTGAATAACATTCATTCAAGACATGGCCTCACACTTTACTTATGTGCTTCTAACCCTGTGCCACTCATATACAAACACACACACACACACATGTTTTAGTATGGAACTCAACATCCATTCATTCGCTTACTTATTTCCAAACAGTTACCAATCACCAGCTTGAGGCCAGATTCACCACGGGGCATTGTGGATATGAAAATAAGTATAATACAGTTCCTGTGCTCAAAAACTCAGTTAATATTGAAAACAATGGCAAAACTTGAATAAGGTTTGTAGTTTAGTTAACAATGTTAGAGCAATGTCAATTTTCCATTTTTGATAATTATGCTATAGTTATGGAAGATGTTAACATTAAGGAAAGCTGTGTGTTAAAGGCATATGGAATTCTCTATGCTATCTTTGCATCTTTTCTAAAAGTCCAAAAATTATTTCAAAATAAAAAGTTAAAAAATCACAGCCTACTTCATCAAGATGGCAATGTCGGCAGACATGGCTCGCCTCTTCGCTCAACCACAGCAAAATCACAAGTAAAATATAAGTCAACTGTCACTCAGAACCACCAGAAATCAAGTTGAATGGAAGCCTGACAACTATGTCGTTAAAGAAACCACATCCTTATAGGAGGGGTACAGATGCAGAACAGGCTGGTTCCAACCCACTTGCGGTAAATAAAAATTCAGGGGGGATATATTGGGAGCGAGGAGTCCCAGACACATACCAGGCCCCCCAGCCCAGGGTTCCAGTGCCAGGAAGATAACTCCCCACCACTTCTGGCAGCAAAAACCAGCGGGGATTGAGTCAGTGGAAGAAACTTCTGGAGCCCCAAGCAGTTCCTCTTAGAGAACCCACACACAGACTCGGCTACTCAGACTCACTCCCTCTGAGCTCCAGTACTGGGGTAGCAGCTTAAAAAGCCTAATGGCATAAAGGGAGAAACTGAAGTGTCTGGCATCAAGGTGAGCAGAGGCCATTGTCCCTTTTCTAAACCCTCCCCCAACAGAGCCACGGGCCAGCAGGCTGGTGCCATATCTCAGACTCCATCAACCTGGCTAACACTGTTTGACCTGCCTTGGAAATCCCCAGAGACTCAGCCTCACCCAACTTAGGGGCCCACCCAAGCTGCTTTTCCGTATGGATGGCCAGCCTTGGCTCATGCTTCACACTTCCTAAATCCTCAAACATGCAACAGCTGGCCTCAGTGAGCCCCAGTCCCAGCACTAGCAGCAGCCAGCCTAGATTCACAGCTTGGCTTCATCTGGGAATCTCTAAACCCAGCACAAGTAGCAGCCATCCCAGCTTGCTTTATAGCTCAGGCAGGGTGCTCTGGGAAAAACACAGGTGGGAGCTGACCTGGGTCTGTACCACCGGGAAACCCCAGGTCCAGTGCACCCAGTGGACAGCTACAGACCACATCAGAGCACCGCCACCCTGCTCCTGCACAGCTGATCCTCCATGAAGGGCAATGGTTGATGGCAGTGGTCACAGCCAGTCCTTGCAGCAGACTAGCCTGGGTAAATCCCTCCCATTGATATGCCAACAGCAACCGAGGATCAACTACAAGAGGAGGGTGTATACTCAGCCTACACAAAGGGCACACCTTGAGTACCCAGTTTGGGTGATAGGGGAGGGTGTGCCCCTGGACCCTACAGGAGATCTACTACATTAGGCCACACTATGAAGACATGGAGTCAAAGCAGCTCTATCTAATACATAGAACCAAACACAGGGAGGCTGCCAAAACAGAGAGTCAAAGAAACAGGGCCCAACTGAAATAACAGATCAAAACTCCAGAAAAAGAGCTAAACAAAATGGAGATATGCAATGTATCAGATGCAGAATTCAAAACATGTTTTGTAAGGATGCTGAAGAAGCTTGGTGAGAACCTTGGTAGCACAAAAAAGATCCAGTCAGAAATGAAGGATATGCTAATTGAAACAAAGAACAATTGATAGCCTTGGCTGGTGTAGCTCAGTGGATTGAGCGCAGGCTGGCGAACCAGTGATGGTTTGGTTCCCAGTCAGGGCATATGCCTGGGCTGTAGACCAGGTCTCCCAGTAGTGGGTGCGTGAGAGGCAACCACACACTTATATTTCTCTCCCTCTCATTCTCCTTCCCCTCCCCTCTCTCTAAAAATAAAATAAATAAAGTCTTAAAAAACAACAACAACAGGGAAACAACAGTAGAGTGGATGAAGCCGAGAATCAAATCCATGATTTGGAACATAAGAAAGAAAAAAACAATCACTCAGAACAACAAGAAGAAAAAAGAATGAAAAAAATGAGGGTAGTATAGCAGCCTCTTTGACAACTTCAAGAGGTCCAACATTCACATCATAGTGGTGTCACAAACATAAGAGAAAGGGCAAAAAATTAGAAATCTATTTAAAAAAATAATGGAAGAAAACTTCCCTAATTTGGTGAAGGAAATAGACATGCAAATCCAGGAAGCACAGAGAGTCTCAAACAAGATGGATGCAAAAAGGCCCACTCCAAGACAGATCAGAATTAAAATGCCAAAGATTAAACATAAAGAGAGACTCTTGAAAGCAGAAAGAAAAAAGAAGTTAGTTACCTACAGGGGAGCTCTCATAAGACTTCCAGGTGATTTTTCAAAAGAAACTTTGCAGGCTAGAGGGGATCAGCAAGAAATATTCAAAGTCATGAAAAGTGAGGTCTTACAGCCAAGGTTGCTCATCAGCAAAACTATCAATTAGAATTAAAGGACAGATAAACAACTTCCCAGACAAGAAAAAAAACGAAAGAAATTCATCATCACCAAGCTATTATTATATGAAATATTAAAGGGACTTATTTAAGAAAAATAAGATCAAATCTATGAACAATAAAATGGCAAAAAATACATATCTGGCAACAATTGAATCTAAGCAAACAACTGAAACAAAGCAAACAAGAAAGACAGAGACAGAGTCATGGATACTGAGAGTTTTGTTGTTGTTGTTGGTGGTGGTGGTGGTGGTGGTGGTGTTGCCAGATAAGGGTGGGGCATGGGGGGGAATGGGTGAAGCGGTGAGGGGATTAAGAAGAGCGAATAGGCAGTTACAGAATAGCCAAGGGGAAATAAAGTACAATATAGGAAACGGAGTAGCCAAAGAACTCACAGACACGACCCATGGACATGAACAAGGTTGTAGGGATTGCCTGAGGGAGTGGGGGGTGCTGGGTGGAGAGCGCAAAGGGGGAAAATCAGGACAACTGTAATAGCATAACCAATAAAATATAATTTAAAAACAAATCACAGTCTAACATGTACATCAATTAATTACCCATCACATTCCTATCAGCACAGCTTCAGAGTGGTGTTCCATTAGGCAATCCTATTTGCCTGGGTAACTCCTGTCATATTTACTAGCACGAGACATAACCAGGGATGTGGGAAGAATGATTTTACAGAACCACAGGGTTGCATTAGACTCTCAGCTCTTCTCGTTATCATCCATGTTACTTTGAGCAAGTTAAGTAAGCTCACTCAGGCTGTTTCCTCATCTGTCCAATGGTGATAATAATATTTGTGCTAATTCCTTCGCAAAGTTTATGAGGTTGGGTTGGGGCTGGGATGTGCTAAACTATTTTAAGGTTAAACAAACAGTGTACATAAAGCACAGTCCATAGCTGAGCACTGAACTTCAGCTGTGCACGCATACCCCTGACACTCAGGGAGGCTTACTGTCCATTCTTCGAGTTGTTTTTCCATGTGCACGAAGACTGTTAGCTGCCTTCCCCCGCCCCTTCCTGCCTCTCCAGGGGAGCCAGGCTGACTTCTCAGGTGGAAGAGCTGGGAGTGAGGAGCTGGCCTGCCCGCGGGGCCCATCCCTTCTCCATCAGAAGCCCACAGCAACTCTGCCGATAAGGAGAAGCGTGCTCTAGTGAGTGAGTGAGTCAGTTCAGAATTGGGCTTCAGGATTAGAGCTTAGTGAACACTCTTCAGTAATAGCTTTATCCGAGATCAAGGTGAAACTGTAGCCTCCATTTGCTTGACAGTTGGTTGTGATTCTCCAATGATTCAGAATTCAGGTAGAAAGGAAAGGTTGGTGTGTGTGTGTGTGTGTGTGTGTGTGTGTGTGTGTGTGTTTCAATCAAGCCAGTGCAAGACCCCAACAGTAACCAAATACCATACTTTTTCTCATGTCATAAAGATATGTCATCTAAGTATAGAAATATGAAAGACACGTTCTTAGGCCTTTTTCTTTTTGCCACTGTTTGCCCTTCATTCATGTGACACAGTGTTTAGAAGGGAAGAATAAGCTTCTCTCCCTTGCCCACCATCAGCCTGTAAACCCTTGTATTATCAGCTTAACTGTGTAAACCAGGCTGCATTAGAGAGACACGGAAACCTCTCCAGCTCCCACTTGAACCACCTGAGCACCCAGGGCGGAGCCGCCATCACCCCCCGGGCAGGGGCTGCATTAAGATGCATCATCATTATGGGGAGAGGCGTTTGCTCTGAGAAGTCACGCCACGTCTCCATTCACTGAGTCCCAGAGAAGCGAGATCGGGGATCTGGGAATTGAAAGTGACCTCTGTGGCTGTTTTTAAAATCTTCCTTTTTTTTTCAGAAGCATAATTTTCATAATAGTAAAAATAATAAACCCCATGTAAAAATAGGATTTGTGTTCTAGGCAGAAAATGGGATCATAAAAGTGCATTCAACTGTTTTTAATCTTTACTCAGATGTAATTTATCCATGAACCGTACCATGGCCTAAAATGAGCAAAACAACAAGCAAAATAACACAAAGACAAAGGAAGACAAAAATATCTAGTTTCTAAAAGCTAAAATCGCTCACAAAATCCACATATAAAAATACATCTACCGTATTGACCAAAGTTTCCTTAATCATTTCCTTACTCTATTTTTCTATTAAGCATGGTTTTTATGCTCTTGCTGACCTGCTTTCTCATGATGAGCAGTAGAAAATTAGGTAAGTTGTTAAAGCAGACAAACTAACAGAGCAAGCTATACAGCAAGAGGGATGGATGAGAGGCTACAGAAAGTAACTCTAAGGAATGTTAAAAGTCTTTGGGACAATTTAATTTAAGGCCAAACGACTCAGTATCTCAAGCATTTCAAAAGAAGATGTATATAAATTATATTTTGATAGATAGATCTACCCAGGTACCTGCCTATGTATCTATCTGTCATCCATGTTGATAAGGGTGCATTGAGTTGAAAAGGGTTATTAGCATGTGGTTTGGCTCTCCCAAGCCTGTTTCTGACGGAGGGCGAGGAAGGTCCGAGCCGGAAATAACAGAGCGTGGGGCTGTGCACAGGAAGCTGGGCGTGCCCATGGCGACCGAGGCTTTCCCTGAGTCTGATCTTTTTTACCCTTCACATCAGAAGCACATGATCCGTAAGATTTCTTCTAGCTACAAAATTATTTGAGTCTGAAAATAATCATCAGTGTTTACCACTGGGTAAGTCTCATCACTTAGCTCAACGAACCAATTTCCCAATCAGAGACAAGGAGATGAGCCGATGAAATTGAACAGGACCTTTTTACAAACGTATTTGCTTCCAACTGTTGGCACATTAATGTCAGTGCAAATTAATGTCAGTGCACATAGCAGAGTAAAGTTACTTTATTACTCTAAGGCTAAGTTTTTTCACCTGTATGATAAAGATACTATTCTTAACCTCCCCTGTCTATTTTGTGTCTACCACTTACGCTTCTTACAGTCTGCACCTTCTGGATGACCCATGGACATGAACTAAGGGGGGTGGGGAATGCAGGTGCGAGAGAGGTGCAGGGTGGAGGGGAATAAAGGGGGGGAATGGGACAACTGTAATAGCATAATCAAAAATATATTTTAAAAACGATAGATATAATAGTGCACATCTTACTACAGGTGATAATGAAACAATGCTAATTAAATGTTACCATAATGCTGCCATCATCACTGTCATCAACATCATCATCGTCAACCTAAGTCTCTTCCTTCATCACTGTATTAAAAACCCACAGACGCTTCCTTTCTTTCACAACCCAGTTGGCAAAGGCAGCTGTGGTCAGATGCCAAGTATTATTGAAGCAATAAAGTATCAATAACAAAGTAGACAAAGGTACCTATGAGCAAGCTCTCTCCTGGACTTCCTGTAGAAGACCTAGTCTTCCTCTGATAGGGGATTTGATTACAGGAAATGTCAGGAAGAACCATTTTTGCATATTAGTCAGGACTAGGCAAACTATGACAAAATAGTATTTCAAAGAAAAGGGGCAATGAGATTGTATCCGCTTCTGACAAAATAAAAATGTCTCTGCTCTCTTATTTTCTTGATGAATTTGCCACTGGCAGTTCATTAACAGTTCAAAACACTGCATTGAATTGAGATTAAATACTTCTTTGCCAAAGCAATCTTTTATCTATGCAAACTAATTCTCTATTTCCTGGCAAGCGTAAAACAATCATCTCTTACAATGCAATTTTTGAGAATATCTATGGCTCAATTTGTTTTCAACATTTTTATACCTCTCTGACGGAATCCTGCACACTGCCGTGACTGTCACCACCTTAGAACTATCTGTTGTCCCTTAGATGTGAACTCCTTGAGGGAAGGAACCTCACCCGACCCATTTTTGCACTGCTAATATAGAAAATGCTGACCCTGCAAACCAAAGCATCTCAGGTTCGATTCCCAGTCAGGGCACATGCCTGGGTTGCAGGCCACGGCCCCCAGCAACCGCACATTGATGTTTCTCTCTCTCTATCTCTATCTCCCTCCCTTCCCTCTCTAAAAACAAATTAATTAATTAAAAAAAAAAAGAAAGAAAGTGCTGGCCCATAAGGGAGGCTCAAGAAAAAAGAGGGAGAAACACTGACTTTTAATTCATGGCACACATTTTATGTTTTGGAGATATCCAAAGCAAACATTCAAGTTAAATTGATTTCAGTTGTCATCTGCAGATGTTTGAAATTCTTTTTATCTTTCTATCTAACATTTGGTTAACAAATAGGCTCTGTCACAAAGGGTGGCCCAGAAGAGCTTAAGGTACTCTAAGCAAGAACATTCTTTTGGTTTCTTTTTCATTTAATGCGAAGATTCCTCTGCTTGTTTATGAGAGGATTTTTTTTTCTTTCAAAACATGGGAGTAAACCAGTGGCTGTTTACAAGGCTGTCTTTCTGCTTGTAGATGAGATGCTCAAGCTCACGGTCACGTGTGAGCTCTCAAGATGAAAGATGCGATTGAACTCCCAACACGCTGCTCTTTTCCCAGGAGTTCCTAATTAGCCTTTTCATGGAAAGAGTTTCGATGTCATTTCAGTGCTTGTGATGTGTTTCAAATACGCCTCAGGTTAAGCAGGCTCCACCCGCACACTCAGCGGAATGGAAGAGGGAGCATATGACACAGCTCCATCTTTGAGGATTACCAATTATTCAAGAGGGGCCGCCAGACAGGGAACTCCCACGTGCTGATGAAAGCAGAATCACCGTCTTGAACTCTATCTAGTTCCCTAGTGTTCTTAAGAGTGATGTGAGTTTAATGAAATTTACTTGTTTGCCAGAACGGTATCAAAATAGCAGTAATATTGAACTCGTTAAGCCAATAACTTCAGAGAGACGCCCTGACTGGAACTGAACCATTGGTAGGAAGTTCATAGTTCCGTACTCCGTAGGTGTGAAAGAGAAATGAATCAATCAAAACTTCCAAGGAAGTTTTCCAACTTTTTATTGCAATCTACCACTGAAGCTCAGATGTTTAGCCACCAAACTGAGAGACTGTGTGGGTATATTGAATGAATTTTTTTCCCTCTGGGCATAGACGTTCAAATGATTGTGTCCAACCACTATTTAATGTTCTTTTTATTGAATGTATGGGGGTGGCACTGGTTAATAAAATTGTGTTGGTTTCAGGTGTACAAGTCTATGATCCATCATCTATGTGTATATTGTACTGGGTGCTCCTTCCATCACCATTTCTTCCCCCCTTCACTCTCTTCTCCCTCCCCCTTCCCCTCTGGTGATCACCACCCTGACTGCTGTGCGTCTCCACGAGGTTTTTTCCCTTGACCCCTTCACCCTTCCCACCCAGCCCTGCACGGCCCCGCCCCCTGACCGCTGTCAGTCTGTTCTCTATGAGTCTTTTTCTATTTTGCTTGTCTGTTTATTTTGTTCACTAGATTCCACCTAGGAGTGAAATCCTATTTGTGTAACCATCATTTGAAGTGCTCCGAGCACTTTCTCCCAAGCAAAAAAAATGGGAGAAATGATCACTCAAGTGCTTCTTGAATATCTTAGACAATTAGGTGGTGGCATGTATTACATAATTTAACACCTGCCTGAAGAGAAAAAAAAAACTATTTTTTTCTCTTCAAGAAGCCTTTATAAGGAACACAGTTTGCACTTCTGAACTCATTAGTAAAAATGGAGAAGGTAGAGTTGGCCTCTAATGAAGGTTAAGTAAGAATAATGAGATTCAAATTTGCAACCCAAACTGTTTTCTGCTGCAGTAATTTAATTAGAGCTGCTTCCAATTTATGCAATTTTCCTCCATGTTACAGTTGATGACATTATCTTAACTCAGAAGTACTCTTTTCCTGTGAAAAACTGACTGTTTTGATAAATAGTGACGACCCAAAAACATAAACTTGTAGAATCTGGTTGCATGTTCATCTGCCCTAGTTCATCTTGAATACAGATTTATCTTTTCCAAAGCAACAACTAACTTGGAAACATGGAGATTTTACGCTTTGGGAGTTTGAGAGAAGGCAGAAACCATTTTTTTCTGATTTATGGGTGTTTTTGTTTGTTTTTAAATAAAGCATTTTTCTCATCCATCTCAAGCAATGTAACCTGTTCTTTAAATGAACAGATACTTGGAAAACTGTGCTTACTGTACTGGTTAGAATTGCGCGGGTTACAAGTGACAGAACCCCGGCTTGAACTGACACAGACAAGAAAATGTGTAGAGAGCACGGCAGGAGGTTTTGTTAACTCGGAGATTAAAACAGGAGGGGTCCCCCACAGCTGCCCCTGGGCATTCCCTCGGCCTTTCCTCTTGGCTCCCGTCCACGTGTCCGCCTCACCTCTCTCCCTGGCCCTGCGCTTGTCTCGGCTCTCCACAGCACGGGGCAGGAAGCACAGCTGCCCTCACCTCCTGAGCTTTCTAGTTCACAGTCCAGGGCCCCAAGGAGAAATGGCTCCTCCCTCCCATTCCTACACCTGAATTTTGGGCCAAAACTCTGCTTTATGATGTTGGGTGGGGAGGGGGAGGGGGTACTGGCAGACAGAACAGTGCTGTTCACCGTAGCTTTATTCAAGATGAAAAGCCTTTTGAAAGGAGGAGAAATTGAGTTGTATAATATGAAAAGATGTAAGAGAAGCTGTGTAGAGAGAAAAAGAGAGAGAGAGAGAGAGAGAGAGAGAGAGAGAGGGAGAGAGAGAGAGAGAGAGAGAGGCTGCTGAATAATGAGAGAGAGCCCCAGGAAGACAGAAAGGGATTCGGAGGAGGAGGAGCATGGGACAGACAGGTGAACCCACTGGACGGGGGATTTTCACAGACACTAAGAGAAAAGAAAATGCCATCCCTAAACAAGCTACTTTGCTCATTGACATGTAGTTTTTGACCATGGTAGAATTTGCCCACAAAGTGGAAAACGCCAAGGGTGTGAAATATTGGCTAATATCTATCACAGTCAGAGTTCAAGTTGGGCATCTGTCGATGTCTCCTAATTGGTGGTGGGGGGCTTTTATTTTTCAGTTTTTATATTTCGATGTTGTTTTTATGTGTGTGCGTATGTGCTTATCCATGAGTATGATTTACTTTTCTAATTACTTTTTTTACTAAAATGTTGGATTATGTGAGAATTCTCACTTCAAGGGGATTACAGTCTTATACTTTAAGTCCTTTATTCAAATATCTGTCGCCACACATTTTGGGGTGAAATGGCCCCCACTGTCGGTTATAATGTAATGTATGTAAACATTCTCTGCAATTGCCAGCAGCCTTCAGTAACTAAACTGGTCCGCCTAGAAATTACCATTTTTTCCTTCATTTTTTAAAATCCAGAGCTAATAAAATATACTGTTTATATTATTTTATGTGAGTATACCTCATTATAACCCTAGTAGGCATAAGCAACAGTGTTATCACGAGCCCTCTCTCAGGATTCCTGGTAAGCGGAAAGTCTCTCTGGCGAACTTTCTAACGGATGCAGGTGCATGACTTCCGATGCGATCTTCTATTTTGGCTTCCAAAAGGAACTTGAAATTCAATAACCTCCAGGGTTTAGCAAAGACACACAAGTCGTTGTCTTAAAATACGATTGCCAATGAATACTCAGAAAACAAAGTATCTAAAGACAGCCAACGCTTTGGTGAGGAAAAATTAGACAACGCAGCCCATGCCCAGACGAATTTACTCATCGTCTGGGACTGAGCCGGCAGGACCACCCGGAGCCGCCAGGGGGCGCCTGCCTGCTAAAAGGGCCCTTTTTAACGGAGGGAGGGGGGGCAGCAGAACAGTATCACAGAGCAAAACAGCTTCACAGTAGCTTGGGAATCTGTGAATTACCATTTCAGTTCTTTTATTTCGATCTTAGCTTCTTTTTGTAGCCATTTAGGCATTTCTTGGTCACAGATTCATCCAAATGTGTGCGGAGGCCTCATAGAATCTCTGGCACCCACATGAACCGGCTATGACCGACTTCGCCACTGGCGGACAGAAAGCGCTCACATCCCGGTTGTTCTTCCCACTTTGCGGTTTTGGGGTTCAGAAACGGCCACGTGTACTGAAGGCCTGGAACACTCTCGTGATTCTGCACGTACCCTACGAATTCCATTCCTGAGAGCTTTTGAAACAAAAAAAAATGCATATATTACCTTTCTTTGACTTTGCCCTCCACCCTTTCCTGTCAGCTCATGAATCTTCACCTCTCACTACATGTGTCCCTCTTTGCTCTCAGGGATGATTGCATTTGAAAATCTCCCATTAGAGTTGAAGAGCATTCATATCTACTGCCCGCAAAGGGGTCACCTTTGAAATATATTTGCACTCTTAGGAAAAAAAAAACTGTATCAAAATGATCAGTCATTAAATTCATCATTCGATTCCAGAAAATCTGAATGGCTTCAAAAATATTTGGATAAATCTATGAACGACGGAGACATAAATGACAACAAAGAGAAAACAGAATTTAATCAGGAGATGTTAGTCGATTATGGCTGTTACATTTCAAAGTTATTCAACACATAATTGGGTTTTATCACAGTGACCTGCAAGCTATAAAATGCACTTAAGTCCCCCATCCACATATTCAGAAACACCCATGTGTGTGACCAAGAGAGTCATTTTAATAACCATACTGAAGATAGACATTCATGCTGAAGCAGCAAGAAAGGCAATAAAAACCTGGATTTATTTTACGCCCTCCCGGCCTAATTAAGATGTTCTCAAATCATCGAGCCGATGTAAGTCATGTCTTTGGCTAGGGACGAGGTGGGAAGCAGTATAGAAATGAACATAATGAGAGTGTCATGAACCTGACAATGAGTGCCGCGTTTCATCTTTCAGGGAAAGGGATCGTCATCCACCCTCTATTTGCACGGTAAGAATCTACAGAGATTCTTAGAGAAGGGTTTACAAGTTCTTATTACAAGGTCTCGCATCATTACAAAACTTCCACAACAATTCTTGGCATAATGTGGAAACAATATTGAGAAGACTGGTAGGCACAAAGTCAGGCAAAACCGTCTACCGGTTTATCTGAACACATACAGCCCCGGAGTTGGAAACATGTCTAAAGACAATACAAGTGACTTGGCGTGAACTGCATTCACTCCAGGAATGAAATAGTGAAATGAAGCTAAGTTTAAGACTCAAAATTAGATGGCATATTAGTTAAATTCTCTTGGGGAAGTCATCCACTTTAAGCCTCTGTGACTTCATTCCTTAAATGGAGATATCACTTAACTCTGTTCGATGAAGAGCAAATGGCATCAATGTACACGACAGCCTCCCCAAAACTACTATTATTATGAATATTCCCTTTATGTCACTGAGCATGTGTCCCAGGGTCTTCTTAAGTGGAACTGAGCCCTGATTTCAAAAGATCAAGCACTCAGTGGTCAAGTAAAATGTAGGGAAGACAACAAGGAGCTGGCCCTTTGGATCTCATACTGGTTTAGTTTTATTTAGTTTTCTGTCCTTTCTGCCTCCTTAGCCTGCTTAAAGCTGTAAATGTAAAGTTAGACTCTCTGAGCCCAATCACTGTAAGGGGGTTTCAGATACAAAAAAAATAGTCAAGACCAGAAGGGAAGGTGTGTTGAGCAAGGAAACGGAAGAGACAAGGTTCTCATCAAATCAGGAATGACCCCCTATCTAAGTGCGGGAGACAAGATGTGTGTGTTCACGCTGTGATGCTCTATTTCCAACCTGGAAGCGCCAGGCCGCCCTCGGCCCACCAGCATGCTCGAGGACCTAGAATCTGAACGCCCTTGGCAGGGCCCAGGAGACGGAGGCGGCACGTCCTCCGTAGAGAACTAAGCCCTCCAGAGTGTGATGCTAGCGATTCTCTTCTCAGCTCTCTCCGGGTTGGTAGAGGACCAGTGGCACTCCTAATACATAAAAGAGAGGTTGTTTTATCACATACAGTGAGTCTCTCCAGCAGTTAGGGCTTATTATTCTCAGAAAACCCAGGTGGAGAGCGCTGTTCTGGACGTGACCTTGCTGGCGGGGCATGGGGTGCCATTTTTAGAGGCCTGAGGGGTGGCTACCCTCTCCTTCCGCTGAAAGGAGCCAGGAGGGCTCGCTTCAATGCAGGCAGGAGGGCCACAAAGACATTCGTGATGAGGGGCCACCAAGACAAATTACCTAAGTCATTTACTTTATGATAAGTTCTTTTGTTCATGGAGGCTCCGACTTGTCTCTGAGATGATGTTAGTGTGGTTTTACCAGGAGTGGTCGAAAGGATGACCTTCAGTCATCGCCTTTAGTGACAAGGCTCAGCCTCGGTTCACCCAGCCAGCCTCGTCTAAGAGTGAACACCATGTCTGGGACTCTCATTTAAAATCTTTCCCCAAAAGGATTATAACCTGAAGGTAAGGCACACGCACTTTAAAAGGACGAATGCATTCTCATCCCCATGATGAAGGCTTGTCCGGCTCAGATACATATGCTAAGAAGGTTCAGATATGTATGCTAAGAATCTGCATGTGTTTGGAGAGCTGACTACTGGCCTCGTGTTTCACACTTTGCAAAGTTTCAAATTGGTTTTCACTGCTGCTAAGCCTGACCTTTCTCTCTGCGTGAGGTTCCATGGTTTGCGTCCATAGATTGATTTTTAAATTTCAATTTGCTAGAATTCTTTCGAGATCGATGAGTGAATTTTAGAAAGACACAAGGAAAAGAACGTCCCCTTCCACTGTACCTTCGCTGGTGCTGGCAACCCAAGGCAGCACAGAGTCAGAAGGGATTTATTTTTCAGAAGCATTGGAACGGCTGTATTGATGGTTCCAGCCCACTGAACAGTTAACTGGAAAGAGAGGGAAATTCAATGTGACTTTCCTGTGCCAAACCACCACCTTCTTGCTGACCGGTCTATGAAAGAAAGAGCTCTGCACAGGACGTGGTGCGACTGTCCATCCGTATTCTTTCTGCTCTACTCTCAAGAGAAAATTAGGATGCCTGGTGCACTGGTTTATACAAAATCCCTAAGCAAAGCAGGTCCAGGCCTAGACATGCAAACGTACAACTTCTAGTCCAATAACTGTTCCTTTGATATCCCCTGTGATTTTTTTCTTATGAAAACAAAATTCCCATGCCCAGGAAATCAGAACTCTGGCTGCCATCTTCCTGATAACAGTTTTCATCCATTTCAGGAGAAAATGAAAGAAAAAAGGAATTTGCATTACTTACTGCTGGATAGCCTGTGTCTACTCTCTTGCAGTTAAAACATAGACGTCAGAAGTCATGACAGACTCAGCAGCATACACGACCCATGGTTGGCTTGGAAGGGTTCGGCCACACTAAGGGGAAATCCCGATCTAAAATCCTAATTATGTTCTGCTGCTGCCGGGAGCACATTCGCTGCCCTAAAAATGTTTCAGACACAGTCAGGTCATAGCAATATGCTACTACTGCATTATTATTATGTATGTGTGTCTAACATAGTTAAGGGATAGGATCACTTTTTAACCAGTTTGAAGGAATAGTCCCTGTATCAACTATATTTCTCACTCTCCAAATTCCACAAGATGCATGAGGTTTACAACTGTGAGACCTCAGAGGTCTAATTTGACCTGAAATGCATGAAATTATGTGCAGGAAGGGGCAGCATTATAGCAGTGTCTCACAGGCAAAAACTATCTATTTTCTATAATCTATGAAGTACTTTCTTGAATGTTACGTATATGTGTAACACCATCTGATGATGAAAATCAAGTTGTATCCCTAGGAAAACATAATAGGATTGATGGAATACATATACAACATTTGTCATTGTTGTTTTTTCATTCATGTCTACTCACTTAGGTCCCTAATGCATTCCATTTCTTCCAGTGATGAGACTAAAGTGTAGATGGAAAAGACTGAGGAAACAGACAAGTACTAACAGCATCCAATCACCTAAAAGGCTGGGAAATGATGCGGACCCCATGAGCTGGGGTCCGCATCATTATGGGTGAAATGAGACATTCACATGAACTACCAGGTCCAGTGGAGGAAAAGGGACAGCATGGCTTTTCTCCCAAGGGGAGCAAAAGCCACCGCCTCCACTATGACAGGCCTTGATTGGATTTCTCCGCCCATTACATGATGGTCCTCATTTACTATGCACAGGTTCGCTCTAGGTGGTTACCTTTTACAGAAAACAAAGGAGCCAATGCTACTAATCACATCACAGAAGAGAGATATTTGCAAATGAAAAGGGAAAAGCAGTTGAATCAGGTTACACTCATCCTTGGAAGGTTTAGCATGGTTTTTAGGAAGTTGCTTTGCAGGAAATGTCTTCAATTCAGGGTGAGGGAGTTTTAGCAAAAGCAAGACTCATAGCGGCCTAGGTACATTGCAGGCCTGATTCCCTACGGGATAACCTATCTGTGGGTGTGAGTCCTGTGCATCTCCCAGTGGGAGCTGAGCCCATGCCACGCACAGCAGCCTCCCACAGGGAAAGACCTCAGTGTCCCTCATGCATGTTTAAACCCTGGACGGGACGCATCTTTGGTCACACAGCACTCACTCCTGTAAGCCACCATTCCTTATCTCAAAGCACGTATCACGTGCTCATGCACAGGCTGCCAAGGCAACCACGAAGATGTATGCCAAGAAGGGAACTAGATGTTAATCTCAGACAATCACCTACCATTACACTAAGGAAGGTACAATATGACGTAGCATAAATTAATTAACATATGGCTGTCTGAATGGAAGGAAAGATTCCAGGTGATGGGAATCTGGAACTATCGTTCCAGAGGAGAAAAAATCCAACGTCACATTTTATACATATATGGGCTTGTATATGGATCCTTTGGGGAGGGTGACTGTTAATGGCATGTCCAGCGTGCTTTTAAAATGTAGGTGTGAAATAATGGAAAATATTATGCATATAGGTCTCTGACCCTCGTTCCTGATGCAGGGCTCCTAAGTTGCTTGGAATTTCCTGGGTCATAGAGTGTCTTTTATTCTAATGGGGTGGCTCTTGGTGGGTTTCTACCTCAGGGCTGGTTACAAGAAAGACCACGCCATGGCTAGAAGCTTGGAAGTTTTAGCCCCACCCCTTCTGATTTTCCAGAGAGGGGAGAGGGGCTGAGAATGGAGTCTATTATCAGTCATGACTGGGCGATGAAGCCGCCATAAAAATGCCAGCAGAGTTGGGTTCGGGGAGCTCCTAGGCTGTGAACAGATCCACATCCCAAGTCCACGGAGGCAGAAGCTCCCGTTCTCCAAACCTTTCCAGACCTCGCCCTGTGTATCTCTTCATCTGGCTGTTCAGCTGCATCTTTGATCACATCATATCCTTTTTCGTATAATAAACCACGAGGCATAACTGTTCTCCTGGGTTCTGTGGGCTGTTCTAGCACATAGTCAAGTCCAAGGAGGAGAGGGGGCCTGGGAACCTCTGATTTGCAGCCACGTTGGACGAAGTCGTGGGTAACCTGGGGACCGGCTATCTGTGACCCGCAGTGGGAGGCGGTCTCGCGGGACTGGGCTCTCAGTGTGTGGTGTCTTCACGAACTCCGGTTAGTGCCAGGGTTCAAGTGTACGACACTCAACTGGCGTCCCGGAGATTTGCTTGGTGTGAGAAACACACACATACACACACACACACACACATCTGGTTTCAAAAGTGCTGTGAATGTTGTGAGTGTGGCGGCCGTGTGAAAGTAAAGGAGAGATACACAGCAGTGTGCAAGTCTTCTGTACAACACACCATCCTACATCCCAGGGGTGACTTAAAAATGTACCTTGTGATGTGTGCGCACACACGTATATGTGCATTCACATGTATATATACACATTTATGGGCATGTATGTGTTTACATGTATACATATATGTGTGTGTGAATGTGCGTGTATCTGTACAATATGTAACACCTCTGAGAAACTTCTGTTGGATTTCTACCCAAACACATGAGACGGGATGACCCCCTGCTCAGGGGAGGACAACTGCTGGGGAGGGGGCGCAAGATACACAACGGAAGGAGAACGAGGCCTTCAGAACGGGGTCTGGGACCAAGCTATGACATGACTGGGGGTCACTCTTCTGCATGAAAGCACTTTTTAAGCTCACAAAGGCGAAGAGATGCAAAGTAGTACTCTCACCCCACCCACACCCTTTGTGTATTTTATCAGTAGAAAGTCTTGTGGTGACTTACTCGGAAAATCTGCAAAGTTTACTTGATATTACAGCTGCAGCTTTTGGAAAAGAATACTATAACTTGCCATAAACCCACAGATAATATTATCTGGCTTGATTCTCACAGTGAAAGCTATGGTATAAGTATTATTATTATTTTATAAATGAGTAAAAACATACAAGGAAGTAAGACCCACACAGACAGAAGTGTGATTCAAAGTTAAACTTATGTCACACTATGACTATAATAGTGATACTGTTCACCCACATGAATCAATGGAAAACATGACATTCTAGGCTCAGCGGATCAAGCACCGGCCTGTGAACCGAAACTACGACACTTGAGTGTGGAAACCGAAGCACGTGTCTTCCATTCTTTCTTTAATGGGGAAGTTAATTAGGGATTTGGTGTGAGTGGTCCCTTTGTATGGAGACGGACTCTATGAATGACACACAAAGGACCAAAAATTTCACTTTTTAAGAGGAGAGAGCTCTCTATCTGCTCATAAGTACTGAGAAAAAGCCCTTGAAGATTTTAAAGCCCTAATTTATCTCTTCATCTCCTCACTCTCTCTTCTTGCTCTCCCTCCCTCTCCTCTCCCCCCTCTCCATACACACTATTTCTGTTTAGTCTTTTCATTATGTCCTTGTTTGGCTAATCATATTTCTATCGAACAAACAGTAAGATCCTTAGTGGAGATTATAACTAAAGGAATGCCAATAAAAACCACTTATAAAGTATACTCGAGAGCAGCAACCCTGAGGTTATTGAGAGCCCTGGATATTAAGAATTCTCAAATAGAGAGTCGCTCACAGGGACAATGGACTCAGGCCCCCGTGGGGGAAAGTGACTGTCTCCCACAGCGTGTTGGCATTGTGCGGCTTAGCATGGCTTCCTTTCTTCCTGCCTGGTCACTTGTTTTGGATCAGTTTCCTTTGGGAAGTATAAATATTCTTTACTCTGCATTCTCAAGGGCCACACTGAGTCTTTCTGTTGGTGTTACGGATTGACTAGCATGGAAAGCCACGAATTTGTCCCATCGAGGAAATCTGTGCTCTTAAAAAGGGGCATCATACGAAACCAAATCTTACGTGATCAACACTTAAACTAGCCTCAAATCTGCATTATACAGGTAGTTTTTGAAACTTGTGCTGTAGAGAAAGTTAAATAGACACAGATAAACAGAATACATCGGGCCCCCTTCAGCTGTGGAGACCATTAGTTATTATGCCAACCCATTTTTTGAAAGGAACGTGAGCTTCCTCTCCAAAAGATATTCTTCAGAAACACATATGCTGATTTTTTTTTAATGAATGTGAATTTTCCACAGAAGAAGTTACGGGGCTCATGTTTCATTCAGGGTTTGGTTGCTGGCCTCCTGTTGCTGTGGACACTCTGTGCGCCAGATCTGACTTTCTTTACAGAGCAACAAAGAATGGTCCCTAGACTACTGAGTAAAATTTACACACTTTTATGTACATTCTTTAGTTTGCTTTTAACCACCATGTAGCACAGATAATGGAATTATTAGAACTGAGGACCTGAAAACTGAAGCAACAGACTCAAGTTCCCACAGCTGTTAAGAAGCAAACCGTCCAGCGAGGCACGTTTCGGAGCATGGCAGTGGGAAGTGATATTTCAATGAAATATACTACTAAAAGAAAGCAATGTCAATGTTCTCTTCACACATAATATAAATGTCCCTGGGAGATAGCCTTCTCTCAGGGAAACGTGGGGGAAAGACTTATCCCACCCCGAGAAATCTCCACCTGACGGCATGCAGTGAGAGCAGTCCTCTTTGCTCCATCCATGACTTTGAAATGCCCTCACGTCAAGTTCTGGTTGTCCTCATGCATTTGCTGGGAACTGCTCCTAGAATTTACAGAATGTTTGCAAGTGTACGGAACCTGCATCTTTGATCCATACGGTGGTGGTTGAAACAAATGTTAAATGACTCTCTCTCAACGTCTCACTCACTAAAGCAGCCAGTATTTACTGTGACCCTACATGTCACAATGGTCAGTGCCCGTTGTGGCCTGCAGGCTGTGACAGGAAGGATGACTTCCCAGAGACAGGATCCTCCCAACTGTGCCTCAAACCCCGATCCCAAATCAGAACCACTGAGTGGAGGGACACAAGTGAAGCTGCAGCAGTGGGAAAGCTCCGGATTCACTGGGCCCGAAGACACAGCGTGTGGAGCGCTACTCCTCAAGGTCAAGTTGAAGAGTGTTATACACAGGCTTGAGTGGGAACAGGACAGGGGTGACAGGGGAAAGAACCATGGGGGGGGGGCATGGAATAGCTGCAATATAATTCAAATCAGATTAATCTAAGGTCATAATGGAGAAGCCAACAAAGACGAAAAGGACCTTGGGTAAGAAGTCTGGGAATGTCTTGGGAACAATAGCCAGTGCTAGGAGGACTCAGACGGCGTGAGTTCGAACCCAGGTAGAGCACGGGCTACTACAACCTCTTCCCACTGGGGAGGGCAACAGAAGATTCTCTCCTGCAAAGGCGTTCAAACTTTTTACAGCAATCTACAGTAAGAAAAACATTTTTCATTTTGACTCAGTATAAATATGCATATTCCTACATACACCGATTTAATGGAAACAACAGTTTTATGAAACAATATTTATATTACTATGGGTCATAAAGTCTGGCATTTTCTATCTTATTCCATTACCTTAAAATTAAAAAAATATGTAAGGGACAACCTTCTCAATGGGTTTCACAGCCTACTAACGGAACACAGTGCAACTGGCAGTTCGTAATGCACTCCTCTACTGGGTACATTCCACGAGGAAATAAATGTAAGCAAGTAGTTTCTATCCTTAAGATCCACACAATCAAATAATTAAACTAACAGAAAAAACTCCCTGTCTTGCTCTGGTCACTATCTTATTTCATGCCATGTAATGCCAAATCTCTTGTCTTCTGGAAAGAGTTTTCCAACCCAGTAGTCTTCCAACATTTTGATCTCAGGAACCCTTCACACTCTTAAAAATGATTGAGAACCCTAAAAACTTTTCCATCAAATGGGTTACATCCATTATTGCTTACCACTTTTTAACTTAAAACTGAGCAATCTAATATATGTGTGTGTGTGTACATGTTTCATTAAATTATAATAAATCTACTACATGTTAACATAAATGTTTATCACAAAAATAACTATATTCCCCAAAATGTATTTATTGAGAGCAGTGGCATGATTTTACATTTTTGCAAATCTCTGCGATGTGTGACTGAAAAGAAAACAGTTAGATTCTCCTATTTATTCTGCATTCAATCTGTTGCATTATGTCTTGTGGTTGAAGAAAATCTGGCCTCACACAGAAAATACTTTGAAAAGAAAGAGATTTTAATGGCCTTTTCAGACAATCGAGGATATTCTTCTTTGATACTACACCAAAATGCTACGGGTTTCTTAATGGTTAGTTGAGCTGCAGAATATGAGACCCAATCAATCAACTCTCCATCCCCGGTGACATTAACATCAGTTGGTCTGCCTGGCACTTTGAATGGAATACAGTTCTTTGGTCATTTAGGAAATAGTGGTTCATTGTGTGATGGAGATCTCTCAAACGCCGGCACAGTTCATGACACAATATAAAAAATGACATTTGTTAACATCACCTCCAATCTCATGAGAAAAGTCTCTAATTACCAGGAAGCTGCCATATTCACCCTCATAAGTTTTACAAAACTGTTGGGAACCGCCCTGACTGGTATCAGAAGCTGAAACCCCCGCCTAGGCTAAGGCTAAGGGAACGCCCTTGGAACCGTGAGCCAGCAAGGAGACAAAAGCTTGTCTTCCTGGCAGGAATGCTGCTTCTGCTGCTTTATTCATAACTGAACCCCAAAAAGCTTGGTCGGTTAGCCAAAGACGGGTAAGATTCCCCATGGGGGGAATGACCTAAGACAGGCACGATCACTTTGGGAGGCCCCCCCCCCAAAAGAAGGACTTGGGGGGCTGCAGCAAAAGGGGGGTGATGGACCCTCGCTCCTCGACTTTGACATAGCCTGAGTTCTCAGCATCTGGGGAAAAAAAACCTCCTTGTCTCCCAGTTGCCTTAGTTCCCTTGCTCCACCTAAGCCTGAAACAATGACAGGGTGGTGCAGCTCGGTACTGAGAAGTGCGGATTCCCCAGGGTGATCAGGCCTAAGAAAGAACATGTAAATTACTGTGAAACCTTCTTTGTTTAGAATGCTCTCAGTTGAATGAGAAGGGTCTTAGGAGGAAGTTATTTTGTTTCTCAGTCTTACAGCTCTTTGACCCCCAACTCAATAGACCTGCAGAGTTCTTTGTTTTCTATGATTCCTTACTTCCCCCTAATGAGTACTGTACTTTACCTGAATTATTATGCAGAATGAGCCCAATAAAAGCAGGTATGGACGGTAAATCAGCGCGCTCCCCGCAAGGGGGGGTGGCCATTTCGTCCCTACTGCCCCACAGAAACTAGTTTGTCTCTGTGCATGTGTGTTTTTTCTCGCGTGTTTATCGTCGAGCCATCCACAGCGTTCCGTGGTCACTGCTGGCCGGTGACCCACGCGCAACACAAAACTCCAACTTTCACTAAAAGCCTGAACTATGTCACTGGCAATTAATATTGTCAGTTGTTTTCCTTGAGGCAGCAGGGAATTCTGTTCATTTTGGGAAACGGGACACGAGGGATTAGGAGGCACGGTGCGTAAGTTAGGCACATTGTCAATGGAGTAAATCATCATGTTTCACGCCACAGCTTAGATTTGGGGAGAAGATTAGGGGCAGGGACTCTATGTACATGCTTAGATCCCAGAAGGAGGCTTTAATCCCAGGAAAGTGTGTCTGCATGAACAGTGCTCTGAAGATTATCATCCCATGCTAGATAACATTTTGTATTTCATTAAACATCCTTGCCTAGGCTCTGAAGGATACCCAGGGAGCGGAACATAGTACACAGGTGGTGTCAGGAAAAGGGATTCAGTGGTCAAATGTTTGTGTAATACTGGGGGAGAAAGGGTACTGAACAGATGTCTCCAATGGAAGGCTTCCGGACGTCTGTGCTAACTGGCATGCAAGATCTGTAAGAGAGGATGATGGTATGCCAGGCTTCTGAAAGAGTGAAGCTCTAGATCCTTATTTTGCAGGAGAATTTCAACAGCTAATGCTCAGTAGAAGAAATGTGCAAAGACACTGAGGGATGTATGGGTCTCAGGCTAAGGAAAGAACAAAAGAAAAAGGAACTAAAACAGGTCCCTAAGAAAGAGAACGGTAAAACTGTCATTTGAAAACTTGTCAGAAAGCAAACCCTATAAATGGTACAGCCACCCATCAAGTGTGACAAACTAGGGTCTGACTTCCTAACATAAAAATCTGGGGTGAAAAAAGTTGTTTGGAACCTTCTAGAAGACCACGTTACTATAAATGTCTAACGATGATCAACTTGCAACGTTTGAGGTTTAGGGGGAAAAGATTAAATGCTGGCTTCCCTGTGCTGCTGTAACTGCTAATTATTTTTCTGAGGGTAATTACAGAGTTCTGTTGAGGACTCCTGTATCACTTTTTAAAACTCACTCACGGCCTCGTGTTTGGCAAACTCTGTGTTATGCAAATACAGTTGTCAACTTCAAGGAAGCTGTTCAGTGGGTTCATACTAAATCCAGCCACTTGGCATTTCATCTCCTCGGCAAGTTGAACAAATAAAGAGTAAAATGTTGAATGAATGCGTGATCTTTAGTTAGTACCGTACCTCTCACTTGGCATTCTGAGTGCTCTCTGCAACCCACATGCCTCGCATCTAGTACACATTACGTGCTTGATAAAGGATTGTTAAATGAATGAATAAAAAATAAGGCTGTTGCATTTGCATGATCGCCGAGGCTAAGGCCTCTTGGGACTCAGGATGGCTACTCTCACGAGTGCCCATGAAGCCCAAAGGACATAAACTCGTGGGGCCTCCACGGTGACTTACCCGATGGCCTGTCCTGCTGTGACCTTCGGCACTTAACCTCAGCAACACCCTTAGATCTGAGACCTTAAGTCTAGTCTGGATCAAGAGTGCCCTCTTCTTTCCCACTCCTCCGTGTCTACTCAGCCTCCACATGTGATTGATTCTACTGGTCAATGGCTCTCAGAAAAAGCTGCTCCTTCCTGTCTATAAAGTAACTGCCTCAGTTCAGTTAGTTACAGCTGGACTCAGTAGGGGGGACACACCCTACACTCCACAGTAATAATCCCCAACTCCCTGGCAAGTGCACTCTCCCCAAAATCAATCACTCAAAGGCTTAGGGGCCAGATGAGAGAACGTGGCTTTAGGTTTCAACACTAAATTGACTTGATGATACTTCATCCCAGAATGATGCATATTTACCCCCTCCAGCCATGACAGCTCTGATCAGGACACCCCCAGCCTCCCTGCCCCACCCCACCCCTCAAGAACAGGTTTGCCCCTGCAGAAGAAGATTTGTGTCTCTGTCAGAAGAACCTTGATGCCAAGAAGAAGACTAAAGGGGGAGCTGGAGCTGAGATGCTCAGCTATTCTTCCTAAAGTTACTGACTGAATGAAGCACATGAATTCATCAGGTCCAGGCTCAATGTGGGGGAGGCGACAGCAAAGCGTGTACTTAGAGGACAGTCCCAGAAGTGGTGAAAGGGCACCTTTCCCTACCAAGCTTTATGAAAGCGTGAGTCAACTTATAGGAAGAGAGGTTTTGAGGAAAGCTAGTCCTCTCTTTAAATTTGTGTCTTATTGTTATGGAAGGCCGAGGTAGGGGGCTGGAGGTGGCACGCAAAGAACATAATAACAATGAAAAGCTGTCTCATTAAACCTGTAACATTAAGTGGGAACCGGCAGTAATTATTTGAAACAAATCTCAACTCCCTGTAGGGCAGTGTCAGAGAACTGTGGGGTCCAGACTGTGGCAGGAGATGCTCAGTGGGTGGGTCAGGGCCATTGGGTTCTGGACCATGAAGGACAGAACCACGAAAGGCCACTGGAAGCCGATATAATCATGCGGATACACAAAACACACGCCCAGGGCCTCCCACAGCAGCTTGAGAAGAACTGATGGGGAACTGATGGGAAACTGCAGGGAGTGGCAGGTAGAAGCAAGAGCAGGAAAAACTAGAGATCATCACTGATCAGTTGCTTTTCTCTGGACCACTCATCGGATGGGTGAGGCCTGCAGAAACCTGGTGTTCTAAAGAGGAGGGCTGCCTTCCTCAAAAGCGAAAGCACTGGCCTTCTCCCGAGAGATTACACAGAGCATGTCAGGTCTTGGGATCTTGAGTGTGTTTGCTACGGTCTTGCCGTTTTGCTCCACGAACCATAACCTAGACGTCAGCTAGGATTCTATGCCCTTGAAGTTTCCGTAGGGTTGCTCTGACCCTTCATCTGAGGAAGTCTCAAGACATTGTCAGGTTTCTTTTAACTCCTCGCCTGGCTCAGGTCGATCCACGCACAGGGTCATACCCTGCAACCACATCTCGCTGAGCTCAAACTCAGCTCTTCTGCAGGTTTCCACAAGAACCATACTCACTTCCCTTCAAGGTTTTCCAGAATTCAGATAATATTTGAGGGGATAATGGAGGCGGCTGCATCGCACGGTGGCGGTCCAGTGTCCCCAGGTCTGTGCCCCTGCTCCCAGTCCCGCAGACACCCCAGGTGCACACACCCATTCGCCGGCCCAGGAGAAACCACGGGCTCTGCCTCCGCGTCCTTTCGGACTGCGCCCCCACGGGCCGCCTCGGGCTTCTTCTGCGCATGCGCACTCCACCAGGCATCTTCCCAACAGACTCGGTTCTCTATTTAAGGAAACTTTCGTGCCAGCTCTTAAAAGACAAAGTGGTCTGCCTGTGTTTCAAAACTGCTTTAGACACATGGGAGATGCTTAGAATATACTAGGTACATACATCCTATGTATTGCTCTGAGTAGGGTCCTCCTCCTCGGGGACCTGGCACCGATGGAGCCTGGGACCGAGGGGTTTCGTACTCCTCACCTTGTCTGTCAAGGACTAGGATGGACACACGTTAAATCGCCTTTACTACATAGATCTTATTCCCTCTTAGGAACCTAAAATGCTCTCACACGTCATCTCGCGAGTTCTCACAGCCTCCCTTGAACGTAAGGGGAAGATGCCCCTATGTCCGATGTGCAGATGCGGCTGAGTTACACCAGTGGGTGAAGGACCCCAAAACTCGCCCACAGGCAGCACGGGGCAGAACCACCGCTGGGGCCAGAGGCCCAGAAACTTCACTCTGGGGTTACAGAAAATATTGCCTTCCAAAGGGTTTCCAGTTTTGCACCTTCTCTGCTCAAAAATGCCGGAACGTGAGCTTTCCCTGTTTGTACGTATTGAGGCAGTATATACAGCACAAGGTGCCGACCACAAGCTCTAGAACGAGGCTTTGTAGGCAAAAACCTCAGTGTGGCTCCTCTCTAGCTTCCAAACTTGGGGAACTAGTCAACAGTTTAAGTGCCTCAATCTCAGCGTCTGAAAAATAGAAATGATAAATAATAGTATCCACCTCCCAGCGCTATTTTGAAGACTGAATGCGTTTACACCCTCCCACCCCCAGCCCCCCGTACACCGACTATGGAGCTTGGGAAAATGCCTGGGACAGAGAAACACCGCATAAGTGTTAGCTATAATTATTTCTTCTTTTCACATTGTATGCTCTTTATTTAGCAACCCGGGGTTGATTTTTGTCTGGTGACAGCATTGTCTAACTATGGAAACCAACATTGCAAAAATCCTACGATGTGATTAAATGCAATGTATATCCATGCTATTGTCCCCTTCCTTCCTTTTTTCCTTCTTTCTTCTTCTCTTCCCCTCCCCTTCGCTCCCTCCTCCCCTCCCTTCCCCTCTTCTCTCTCCTTCCTTCCTTCCTTCCTTCCTTCTTTCCTTCCTTCCTTCCTTCCCTCCCTCCCTCCCTCCCTCTCTCCAGAAATATCTCCTGAGTGCCTACTATATGATATCATATCATATAGTTAGAATAGAATAGTTATAGTTAGAATAGGTACAGTAATAAAAATAAATTAGAAGGTAATTTTGACTTTAGGATCCTATGGTCTCAGATGAATATGCACATAAATGCACACATTTCAATTCAAAGTAATATTACAGCAGGAACCCAGATGGAAGAGCATCAAATTCTGCCTGAAACTACCAAAAGAGCCCCTCTGAGGAAGAAACACTACAGGTGAACCTTGATGGATAAATGCAGGTTTACCAAATAAAGAATATTTGGGGAGGGTGGAATTCTGGAGTAAATATATTTTTTAAAGTTCACAGGCAGCAACTGTAAATACAACAACAACCATTTACTAGATCATGGGGCCTGCCCCAATGCATCAAGGACTGAAACAATGCAAAAAATATAATTCTATTAATCTAGAAATCAGTACCTAAAATGGTTAACAATTCACACAAGATGGCCATTTACAAAATAAGAAATTTCCGTGTTATTTTATCAAGTAAAATAAAAATAGAAGTATTTAAATATTGTAGACTACAAATAATAGTAACACTGTGAATCTAGGGATATAGATTTAGATGTAAAAACAGTTTCAGAGATTGTTCTCTGCAAATGATTTAACATACTTTATAAATACATAAGAATGAAAAACTTCAACTGAAAGTAACAAAACTACGGAGCTTTTAAAAGCGCAGCTGAATAGATTTCAGGGGGAAATAGATTCGAGAAAGAAATGTTACAAGGAAGTTCAGAAAAGATTTCACAACATCAAAAAACATAACCAATGGAATACGTGTATATGTGAATAAATTACCTCTTTATGACATACTTCGGAATTAGTTCGTAAAGTGATTTCTCAGAACCTGACTACCTAAAAGCTATCTGAACATTCAGAATAAGGAGGAAAAAAACTTTAGCTCCTCTGAGGAGTAAGTAGAGCATTTTATAGAAAGGGGCAGTAGCTCTTTTATGATTTCTCAGCCGTGGATACAGTTCTCATTTTCCTGCCATATGGATATGCCTTCCTGGTGCCAAAAAGAAGGCAAATAAACAACAGTTAAACAAGTAAATAATGATATTTATGTTCCTACCCAGAAATATTAACAGAAGAACAGCTACTATTTATATGCCAATTAGCACTGTGGAGAGGGGCAAACACCTCTTTAAAGAACTTCTCAAAACAACAACTTTCAAAACAGAAGTGACATGAAACGAGGTGAGTTTCTACTCTCCCTCCTGACTCTGAAATAATACCCACATGCACCACAAGTTTTATTTGCTAAGTGTCATAAGTGACTTTGTGTGTTCAAGTGTGCCTTTGACTCCACTCACCAGTAATGCACAAATAAACAAAAAGGTGCACTCACAAGCAATTAGCGAGTTTTTGTTTGTTTTGAAATCCCACGAAATGAGAAGTCCCGAGGCAGGTGCTTTCAGATTTCCTGGAACCAGATTCCTTCCCTATTTCTATTCTACATCACCAGTACGTGGCCTTTGCAGGCACTGGACAGATTCAGCAGCTCCGTGCACTGCATTTTCACATTTTCTTCAGTCCAGAAACCAAAAAAAAAAAAAAGAGGGGAGAGGGCATCCACTTTTTACATTTGCTTCTTTAAATAGCAAAAAAAAAAAAAAGTGTTCCCAGCAGCTGCACAGAAGAAATCCCTTTCGGTCAAATGAGCAAGAACTGGGCTGTGTGTGCAGTGTGAGGCATAAGCCAATCACCGGCGAAGAGATTGGCTTAGATATAATCAACCCCCAGAGGAGCAGGGTTCTCAAACTTGAGTGCGCACCACAGATACTTAGAGAGCTTATTCAGCGCCCAGAAACCAGTAGGCCTAGGCTGGGGCTCATGGAACCCAGGTGACGGTGGTCCTTCCCAGCATGCCTTGCACTGCTCCATCAAACCGTCAGGGAGAAGAACTCCAGAAATCAACCACAGTTTATCCTAGATCTCTTAATATTACTTCAAGATTGCCTCTCAAGATTTATCATTATATCAAATTAGTGATGTCACCAAGTTTTTTGTGGTATTTCAGAATCACAAGTGTTTCATGTGTATCAGCACGAATCACTTCTGCGAACCTAGGACAAGAATACAGTCAGAAAGTTGCTACCACTGCTCAGCTCAGCAACTGTAGTCTTCGGGGTGTCAGTGTTATTATGGATGGAGCTATTAAAGTTCTATTTAGAAATGAGCATCATTTGACTGACTTTAAAAAGGAAGAACTAAGGATAGGGAGGTTAAAGTTTTCCTAGCGCATCAAGTAACCACTTGGTAATCACTTTTATATAAAAAGTCCAAATAATGCGCTGCACCAGATGTTCCTTTCATTTTCCAGGGATTAATTTGAGCGTTAATTCCATTTTAAGTCACTAACAACAAGGACAACAGAAAAGCATTAAGTTCTGTCCCGATGCTTTTAATTGTACTGTGGACCATTGCTCATTTCCATTTTTAAGAACTGCAATCATTTTCGACACGCAAAAGAAAAAAAAAGTCCTGGAATGGATTTGCTATTCTGCTTGGCAACATCTGAGCAAGTAATTACTTCTGCAAATCACGCAGGAAGCTTTCAATTGTCCACGTCTGTTATTAAGAAAGGAGAAGATAAAAATGCAAAGATGAAATTCAGTAACGATTTCATGCCAAAACAATAAATTTCTTAGGAACTCTAAAATCTTCTTTTTCTAATTATGTCAAAGAAATGCTAACCACAAACAATGGAAAACGTGCTCAGCTAAGTCCCGGGAGAGCTGAATGTTGTAAGCCACTTAACTTCCGTGAGCACTTTTGGCTTGAAATAGGTGTTTTTGTTTCTTATTGTCTCTTCCAGATATAATGGAAAGGTGACCACTTGTTTCTCAGTCCCATCTTTGGAGGTAGGTGTTGACAGCAGTGAAGTGCAAAATAATAGAGAATAGATTTCATTCCAAAGTGGAAGGAAGCAGGAGGCCAGGATAATGCCGCTCTGAAAGGAGCGCTGACCCTGATGGCGACAATTTAGGAGGCAGCGTCACTTGAATGGCAATTTACCTAATGCCAGTTTGAAGAATGACGTCTTTTTTTTAAAAGATTTTATTTTTTTATTTATTTTTAGAGAGGGAAGGGAGGGAGAGAGAGAGAGAGAGAGAGAGAGAGAGAGAGAGAAACATCAATGTGCGGTTGCTGGGGGTCATGGCCTGCAACCCAGGCATGTACCCTGACTGGGAATTGAACCTGCGACACTTTGGTTCGCAGCCTGCGCTCAATCCACTGAGCTACGCCAGCCAGGGTGAAGAATGACATCTTTATGCCAATGACATAATTCGCTTTCTTAACACATGGAGCAAGGTAGGACTTTCTCATTTAGATTTTACTCTTCGGACCTTAAAAAATAAAAACTCCTCTCCAGAGTCACGCATGAGTCATAGAGATTCTCAGATGAAGTAAAGCCTGAACACGGGGGAAAGAGCCAATCGGTTATCTGGAAATATAAGTGAATTTGAATCTCTGCTCATTCACTGGCATCTAATCATCAAAATAAGAATGTTATTTTATTCTTCCCAGAACATAGCTCTCAAACTTAAGCCTGTACCAGAATCACTCTGGAGGGCTTGTTAAACCAGATGCTGCAAGTCAGTGCACCTGGAGTACGGCCTGAAAATCTACACATCCAGGTGCCCTGGCCAGGTGGTTCAGTGGGTCGGAGCATCATCCTGACATGCCAAGGTCGTGGGTTTGGTCCCCAGTCAGGGCATATACAAGGAGCAACCAATGAATTCATGAATAAGTGGAACAATAACTCAGTATTTCTCTCTCTTTCTTCTTCTAGCTCCTTTCCTATCTCTCTCTCTCTCAAAAAAAAAAATCAATACATAAAACTTTATTTAAAAATAAGAGTTTTTCAGGCTAGGCTGGCTGCTGTTGCCTGGGGACCACACTTTCAAAACTACTATTCTAGAAGACAGATAAAACTTGGTGATAGTGAGGAATAGACTGTCTTTTTAGATTTCTGTGTGAAACTGGAGACACAGTAGACAAACATTTTAAAAGAAACAAGAAAAGGCACCTAAACTGTTACAGATCTACCAGGATTTTCTCTCATAATATCACAGCCTTCATTGTTTCCTCTTCATTATTCCCTTTTCATTATTCCAACTCTAAGCAGTAAAAAGTATACAAACTAGAGCTGATAAGTATCCAATATCCAGTGTTACTCCACTGATTTTTCTTAAAGAAAAAAAAAACTACAACAAAAACCGTTGGCCCCCCTTTGCTAGCTTGCCCGTAATAAAATTCAGAGAAAATGTTTATTCACCAAGCAAAGAATGAAGGGCATTTCGCTAATGGTCTGGCTCGTGGCATCAGCTTGAATCACATTACACAGCCTGGTAAGAGTAGATGGCGCTTAAAGATACAGCAACCTAGTGCGGAACCATCGTCCCTCCACCCGTGATGGACTGGCTTTAATAAAAGGACAGGAAGGACGGCAGTCCACTTAGTGATGTTTACCTCTCAAAGGACCGTCACCGTTCACGAGCCAGGGATTCTATTCCCTTTTTCATTATGAGAAACGACCGTGAACATAACATAAACTATCTGGAAAGCCTGAAGATAATATGTAGCATTGTACTTATTTGTACGTGTCATACACAGAGATGATTAAAAGCAGGAGAATTTGCGGGCGGGGGAGGGCTAACATTTTTTTCACTCACAGTAGAAAAATAACTCCTCCGCCTTCATGCTAAACTGCAGAGAAATGGAAAAGCCACGTGTCACCGGTTTTCCTAAGGTCGCCTGAGCAGTTTTCTCCAACCCAAAGGAGTAAAACTGCCTGAAAGGCCAGTGGACTTCTACAGGAGGTGTTCTCTCCCCACAAACCAGAACTCCGGGTTATGGACTGTTGGCCTTCCCTCCTGATGGGGAGCGAGAGGAAGCGGGGAGGAGAGGCCGCCGGGAGGAGCAGCTATGAGGCTTTAAGACGTACCAAGCTACCTCCCGGCTGAGCCCCGGACCAGAGGCTGAGAATCCCCGGTGCAGAAGCTGCCTCCCATGCTAAGTGCAAATGCAGATTCCTGGACTCCTAGACCCGCTGAGCTGGAATCCCTGGGGGCGAGACTGGAAATCTGCATTTCTGCAAGGCCTTGGGGAGATAGATGACTGGGCCCTTCCGAGGTATGAACCACTGCCCCCGCACAAGGAGCTCTGAATGGCATCCTCAGGGAAAGCAAGGGAGGGACACAACACCATGGAACGAACCCATTCTTTTAGCTGAAATATTATACTGTACAGACATTGCTGACTTCCCAAGTTTGTCCTTACAATGTACAGAACAATAAAAGCATGTTTCCCATAGACGGCTGCTGGAAGACAGGCTACAACACTGCCATTAAAAGATTCGAATTCTCATTCAAACTGACATGCGTGCGCTGGTACACATGCTGTTTAATGCTCTTGTCGTGACACCAGCCCTTTCCTACAAATGTGCCCCCCCCCATGCACGCACTACAGGCAGGACCCGGTACCCGTTCTTCAACGTCACAGCAACGTCTGGCAACAGGCATCCTGGTAAGAATCTCTAGATGCTGCTATGATTCACTGAGGCACAGAGGGCTAATCACAGAGGCAGCTTTGTGAACCTACGTACAGCTCCACCCTCCTTGGGAAGCCATGAACCCAATGTTTCACTGATTCTCACCCGGGCAGGGTGTTCACCCCCCGGGCGACCCTCAGCAGAAAGCTAGTCATCTCTGCCTTGTGCTAGCCTGGGCCTGTCTACACAAGCGCTGTTTATGCGGTTATATTTGTGCGACGCCGGCAGCGGGATGCCAAGCGTGGTTTCTGAAATTTGCTGTCCCCGCGGTGCCAGGCACCTGCAGCGCAGAGCTGACACAGGCGGCCAGCCGTGGCCGGGCTGCCTGCTGGGCGCGGAGCCCTCGAACCCACCGTGGTCCCAGAACAACACAGCGGTGACCGTCATTTCTCCTCCTTCCAGGTTATTTGTGAGGGATAAACTGTTTTTATCTGAAGATCAAGAGCCAACCCCAGCTCTGCTCTGTAAGGAGGGATGGCGGCAGCTGCCCCCTCGGCCTTCCTCAGTAACGTGCCAGCATTTGGAGAAGCGTATGTAAAAGCAGACCCTGTCACCATAGGTGACCCCTGCCCATAAATAACTTCGGGACAAGAGTCCCAACCTACACTCTATGCCAAAGCAAGAAAATAAGAAATTCTCCTGTTCCTCCCCGGAGATCTCTCATGGCCTTTCCCAAGAAGGTAATGACTTTCTTTTGCCTCACTGACAGCGAAGTCTTGCCACTCTGCTGGCATCTTTATTTCACACGTGAAGCACCCCTGACCTTGATGACCACCACCTCCGCCTGCCACATGGAACCACTAACACAGACTCACAAGGTTCTGTTGTCCAATGCGGTCTCCTCCAGAGATAACCTGCTCCTGGCTAGCCAGTGAAAGGTCCAGAGGTTATTACAAAACCCAGGCGAGGAATGAACAATGCAAACAAACTCAGTGTCCCCAGCTCTTTTCCTCCTCCGCTCATTTGAATCTGAATATGATCATTCGTTATGCACCAAAACTATGTAACCTATGTTAACTTATATCTGACGTCAGGTTAGACCACCCTTACCATCTGCTGAGGTTAACAAACCTTAAACTACAAGCAGAACTATTTTTTGTTTTGGATGATTGTGCTTGTCCTATGACCTCGGGTAAATCAGTTACCTTTCCCTGTTTTGACCATTGAATACAACACTTTCCCTGAGCCTGTGGAACTCTCTAGATGCTTCTAGCCACAGTGCAATAGTAAGCTTCCATTTCTCTGACTCAGGGCAGCCAGTAATGTTCACATAATCCCTAATGCTCTCACCAAATACTTCTGGCTCTCCGCTATCTGGGGAAATGTTGGATGCCAGCTGGAGCCCTGTGCTGAGTTGAACTAAGTCATGTGGCCAGCTCTGGCCAATGAGATGTGAGTGGGAGAGGTGTGCCCTTCTGCTGAGCATTCGATGTATTTGCTGGAGGGGACCACGCTTCCTCCCAGCACGGCAGCCAGCGGTGTTCCGTGCGAGTGTCGGACATGGAGTAAGAGTGACGAAGACAACTTCAAGCTGCTGAGACTGGGAGGTTATCTGTCTCCGTACGTTGCACTGTTATGATGGAAACAACTGTCTTAGTGCTTGTCTCTTCACTGATATTTGCTGATCAGTTCACTTGTTCAGTATGTGTGGACTGCAAGTCGGTGCGTAGTTCTCTTTGTAAAGATCTATGAGTTTTATCATGAAGCTCAGAGTAATAGAGATGCTTCCCACGGAAGTGCCACTCAAGATCAAAGCGCCTGATCATGAGCAGTCACCGTGGATTCACACGAAAACCCACACGTGGACTGTGTTTGGGCTACATGACAGGAGCGGAACAAATCGGGCTGGTGACTGAGAGTAGCAGTGCTGGAGAGCACAGTGTCAGCAGTGTGACAGTCGCAATGACGGCATAGCATTCCTGCAGCAACCGTGAGACCCAATCCCTGCCTTCAAGCTGTGTGCCGTTTGGCTCAACCCACTTTGAAATTAAAGATAATAACTGAGTGTTTACGAGGAGCGTCACATTAGAACACGCATGCTGAAGTACTATTGTACAGGTTGGTAAGGAGCAGTTGTAGAACTTACATGTATAGGATCAGATGATTTGGAAACCAAGGGGTGGCTAGATTCACAAAAGGGTTTAAGGGAAAATGCATTATGGAAATGTTCTGAGCCGCTCCTCCCTCCAGAAGGGCAGACTTTCCCATGCAAGGAGGGGCCTGGCACTGGGGGGCTGTTGTCTGTGGCCACGCAGCTGCGTGATTCTGATTAGGGTGCTCAGCAAGGGCGAAGGGGCGGGGCGGGGGGCGGGGTACATTTGCCTGCAGCTCTAAACCATGCCCCCCAGGGTAGCCTTTATCAATAACAATGGTGGCCGTCTGATCTACTTGGCCTTACTGCTCTTCTCTGTGTCTCCATTTGCCTAGATTCTGAGCAGAGAAGCAGGTACTACTTACTGACCTCAAATACAGCCACAGAAAGGTTTCATGGAGAAGCCCAGTCTTAAGCTGAATTTGGAAGGAAGGAGAAACGTGATTTGGAAGTGAGAAGGATGGGAAGTATTTCAGGGTGCATTCCTGATGCACGAAGCTAAGGACAGATGTTGTTATCTGAATATATTTTAAATTCTCCAAAATGCTGCCACATGTGTGATAAAAATGTTTAATTCTGTTAACGTGTCTAATTTCTCAGGAGGTCAGCATAAGGGCCCACGTGCTCCTCTAGGGACATGGGATAATCAGTAAAGCAGACAGATGCAGGATCTGCTTTTGTACTTGACATCATCTTGGGGAAGACAAACCAAAATAAGTGCAAAGTGTATAACATATTCTCAGCTACTAGTGAGCACCACGGATAAAAATAAAGGAGGGCCAGAGGCACAGAGCGTCACAGGGCTGGGCCTTCGGACAGGTGGCCAGGGAGCTCTGCTCTGCAAACAGGTTATCTGAGCAGAGTCCAAGGGCAGAGAGGGACAGCCCCAGGCAGACGTGGGTGGAGGGGAATCTCAGAGGAAAGAGCAGCTGCGGGACCCTGAGAGGAAACTCACCTGGCTCCCCAGGAGACCCTCACTGCAGGAAGAGGAGGGGCGTGCCCAGGCCATCAGCGATAAGAGGCTGGCAGGAAGTGACCTTCGGAACAAAAGCCAGTGGGAAACAGAACAGCTCCCAGAGATGGGGAAATGATTAGACTGCTCTTGAAAATGAGCCTGCTGCTCTTGAAAATGAGCCTGCTGCTCAGTGCAGGGTATTTCCAGGAAGGCCAGGAGAAGTGGCCAGAGGCCGTTGAGATATTTCAGGTGTAAGGCAATTAGCAGCTAGCCTTAGGCAGTGATTGCAGCTGCCAAAATCCAAAAACTCATACTAAGGTAACTATGGCAGAGCTTAGAGACATATTGGATGCCAAGGGCAAAGAGGAGAGGAAATGACAGAGTCGCCCTCAGTGATGGCAGCAATCTATCCAGGGGAGAGGCAGTCAACAATGGCAGTAACTTGCAAAAAAAAAAAAAGTATTGTAAAAGACAGCCATGTCTTTTTAAAGGAGAGGTGTCCAGATACAAAAAAAAAAAACCAATCAAAATAAAGACAATAAAAAAATACATTAGCACAAACTCGCTAGCCTCAAAATAAACTACTCAAAGACAAATTTCATGCTTAGTAACAAAACCAAAATAAATACTTTTAAGGAATTGATATCGCAGTGTAATGATTTTGATTCTCTGTTTCCAAGCAATGAAATGAAGATTAACATAGATTAACTTCTTAGAAGGAAAAACATGGCATCTTTTTTGAGAGGCCAAGAAATCTGAGAACTTTCAGAAAGCCCCAAGAAGCACACTATCCAAAATTTATGCCCGTTTGAGGAAAAATAAGGCAAGTGGCTCACACTGCCCAGTCAACTAAGAAATCAAGTGCATTAAAAATAAACTTGTTTAAAATGTGGATGTTTAAAGTAAAATTGTTTCCTCGGCCTCCAAATGAGATCCCCAATAGCCTTCTCTTTTAAAAGTAGGAAAAACAAGTGTTGCAGGTTCGATTCCCAGTCAAGGCACATGCCTGGGTTGTAGGCCACGGCTCCAGCAACCGCACACTGATGTTTCTCTCTCTTTCTCTCTTTCTCCCTCCCTTCCCTCTCTAAAAATAAATAAATAAAATCTTTTAAAAGTAGGAAAAACAAACACAAAGACACTTCATCTTACAACTGAATGCCACAGTTCATGTAGAATGATTCTTCCGATCTAATAGGTATTGTCTGGTTCTTAGAAAAGGCCAAATGGATGACGGGCTAAGAATCAGAAATTCTTCTTTTTAGTCTCTTCTTTTCTCTAAGCCTCAATTACTTTGTGGTCCTTCCTATATCACTACATAAAATTAAAGTAACTACTGTAGGCTTACTGATGCCTACTCAGACGTCAATTATAGTTCATCCTTCCAGACAAGTATTTCAAGTGCTAGGCACTGTGTTAGGATCTATATTAGAATTCCTAGGTTGACACATGCACTCACACCAGATTGACTGATGCACAGATGGATGGGTGGGCGTATGGATGGACGGATGGACGGATGGACAGAAAGACAGGTAAACGGACAGACAGATAGATCCCTTCATTGAAGGACTGGGAGCCTGGGTCTGAGAGAGCAGTCAGAAGACAGATTGCAGCTGCCAGCCGCTCCAGAGACTGCCCTGGCTACTGAGACACCCTCACACCAGGTCAAACCCTTTTCCACAATCTGACAGCACCATCAAGGACAGGCCCCGCGGACCTGCCTGGCTTAGCCCAGCTCTGCACAACTCTGAAGGCCGTTCTACTTGCAGAGCTCCCCGTGATGTCTCTGACACTGGGCGTGTGTTGCAGCCCCAACTGTCCCCCTCGTCCCTCTGCCTTCCTTCTTCTCCCCTCCAGAGGCTGCTCCCAAGGATACTCCTTCGCAAGCATCTCTTATCCCAGACCCTGACAACAGTCTGCTTCTGGCACACACACCCATAGACACCTAAGTACATATGTGTGTGCACATATGTATTTTGTAAATCCCCACCTAGGGTTAGCAGTCACTCAGCAGGTAGGACTGGCACTTCCATCAGGACAACTTGAATCCCTATGTCCCTGGCAGGTCTTGCCAAAAAAAAAAAAAAAAAAAGACAGCCAACATGGAACCTGGAAAGAAATGCCACTCTGTTCCTACTGAATGTTCCTCTCCATTGCCTCTCTCTACCTCCAGGAGTCCTGGCTGGCATCAGCTCCTGAAAAACCTGACATGAGTCAGTAAACGGGAAGAGGAGCTGAAGCTGGGGAGGCTTTGAAGGTAGGCACGGGACTTCCCACACAGCCTTCCCTCCATGGCTCGCCATCTGGTCCTTGCTTTGCTCCATATTGCAAACCACCTGCTGTAAAAACTGGTTGATAGCTGGCGTGAGAATCATTCTCATCGATACTGAGGTAAAAGCTGGTTTCCAAGGGGGGGATGTTTTGCATCCGTGCAGCCTGAAATGGATCCATCAGGCAGATCCAGACGGTCATTCGAGAAGCAGAGACGACCATCTTTGGGTCAGTAAACACTGCCCGTGGGCCAAACCCAACTTGCCATCTGCGTCTGTATGACTCCTGAGCTAGAGACATGTTTTGGTGTTTCAATGGTTGAAAGGCATAAACAGCATAATATTTCATGACATGTAAAAATTATATAAAATTCGAATTTCAGCACCATTAATAAAGTTTTATTAGAAGGCAGCCATGCTCACTCCATTACATATTGTCTACGGTGGCTTTTGGCCTACCATGGCACAGGTAAGACATTGTGATAGACATCATAAGGCTCACACAGCCAGGTAGTCTGGCTCTTCAGAGAAAATAGTACCTGACCACCGAGCCATGTGATTTAAGGTTCCACGCACAAAATAGCACATTTCTGCTTATGGGTAAATGCCCTGATTTGGGTATTCACGCAGACAGACTTGCTACATATACATGGTCATAAGTGTCTAGCTTCTCGCAAAACACCCAACATCTTGCACAGGAGAGCTGGATAATTTCTAAATCCCAGCTCAGACGCAAACCTAAAGGCTCTCTTTCTCCACATCTTTCCAGGTCAAAATGTGTTCACTAAGTATAAAGCTGGAAAATAATATTTGTCAAAGAAATGACAGTCATGTTGATGCTGAATAGGTGTATGAATGGAAGCGTCTTCTAACAATGAGAAGTATGCTGGCCACACAGATGCCTGTTTGAGGGAAAGGGGCATGTTGCATCTACCTCCCACAATGAGGCAGAAAATGTTTTCTCTGGGCTTTTCCCTAACAGTTCCAGAATTCTAATTCATTCCTGGGAGTTGATGGCTTTGAAAATATAGCACTTACTCCTCAGATATCTGAAATTACATGATGAAGGGTCTTGGAAGGTTAGAAATGATCTTTTCAATCCCAAAGGCCAACTTAAAAGTTAATTAAGTACAAAAATGTCTGAGATTCCCATATGCGCTGCAAATCATAAAAATCAATTTTCTTACAAATCTACCTATGAAACCATTCATGTGTCTCCACCCATCAATTTATAATGCAGTATTTCTCAAAAGAACACCCAAGTTTATGCTTATTCCTACTTTCCAAGGTATGTTGAACTTTATGGAATCAGAGCTCACAAAGGAATGAGACATTTTTTATCTTCTATATTGTTTGTGAACACATAATCCATTTTGATTCCATCAGTTGCTTACCTACGAAGTTACAATGCTTTCTTCTCTGCCTACTCTAGCTTTAAAAGCCTTCCCTAATTTAATCTCTCTTGGCCTGTCCAACATTGTGTGCTTACCCGCCTGATTCCACTGGAGGATTCCACTGGATTCCACTGGATCTCGTATACTCGCCTCACTGAACACCAAAGCATTAACTCCTCCCCTGCCCACCACGTGTCTGCAGAAACTCCTCATCCTTGGCGTGCACTGCTCTATCTGCCAAGAATCCCCTTCCCTTTCTTCCTTTGCTGACAAACATCTAACCGTCCTTCCACAGTGATCCAAACGTAAGAACTTTCCAACTACCCCAGGCAGAAATAAAATTCTTTGCACCTATCAATTCATTTATTCCGTATTCAACAAACATTGGACATCTATTGGGTTGGCCAAAAAGTTCATTTGGGTTTTTTCCATATGATGGCTCTAGTAGTGCTTAGTTGTCTTTAGCTTAATTTGAAACAATTTTGTTAGACTGTATTGTGACAGCTGTCATATCAGTGTGCATTTAAAGAAAACATCAAAACTAGTGAATTTCTGTGTACCCATTTTACTACTGAAGATGGAAGAAAATAAGCAACATTTTTGGCATGTTATCTCTTATTATTTCAAGAAAGATAAAACTGCAACTGAAATGCAAAACAAGATTTGTGTAGCATATGGAGAAGGTACTGCGATTTGCCAAGTTTCATGCTGGAGATTTCTTGCTGGACGATGCTTCATGGTCAGGTAGACCAGGTGAGGTTGATAGTGATCAAATCAAGACATTCATTGAGAGCAATCAACATCATACTATGTGGGGGATAGTCAACATACTCAAAATATCCAAATCAACAAAGTTATTGGTGAAAATGAAAAATGTGTCTTTTATTTTATGGAACAAACTATATGGACTTTTTGGCCAACGCAATGCTATGCATTCAAAAATGACAAGAAAACGATATATTTTTGCTTGGTTAATAGTAGCATTGAAGTAGGAGCAAAGTATTATGGGATTGAAGAAGAAACACATAGAAAGACACCTAAGTCGGACTGAAAGGCCGGCACAGAAAGGCCAGTCCCTGCAGGACGAGGGTCAAGCAGCCAGCTGGATGCAGGATGGGAGGGGAGAAGCTGCTCTGGGCCACCAGCACAGCAGGGGAGCAACCGGGGCACTTGCAGAAAAAGTTAAGTCAATATGGCAGGAAGAAAAGCTCTTCCCAGGACCATTTTGTCATACTTTCGATAGACCACTTAGAACTTCATGTGATCATTAAGTAATACGGATCCCAGATTCCGAGTTCGGCTCTTCTGCATCGTCCTGGGAGGGACTTTGGAATAGCAATGTTCCATCACCCTTGCCTTAGCGTCTCCTGATGTTTACAAACCATGACTCAGCTCTCAAGATCAATGAGATACCTTTACTCTAAAGAGTCCAAAGAGCTCTGGGTAAGATCTTAACCTTTTTATAAAATTCATGTCACCTGGCTAGTGTAGCTCAGTGGACTGAGCATGGGCCTGTGAATCAAACGGTCACTGGTTCGATTCCCAGTCAGGGCACATCCCAGTGTGGGGTACATGAGAGGCAACCACACACTGATGTTTCCCTCTCCTTTCCTTCCCCTCTCTCTAACAATAAATAAATAAAATATTTTTAAAAATTCATGCCAGGTGATGACAGATATTACCATGTTCTTCTTTGAAGCAAGGGACAGTCAGTGGTCCATTACCTGAATGGTACTCAGAACAGGTGAAATACACAGCAACCGAGAACTGGGGTATAGAATGTGTGTTTGAATTTAAAACAGTGTCATTATAACTTTCCTGCTCACAAAATCAATGTGGGTTTTTTTGGATAGGCTCTGTATATGTGTCATCAATGAACAGATCCATAAAATAAGAGCTGTTGCATAATGGCAATGAATCAGTTCAGAATTAAAATGGTGATTAATCAACTTGATATCTAAACTGTCCAGGAATTGTAAGAAAAGTTGCATATTTTATTGCGGTTCCAGCTTACTGTCTCTTCTAATGGAAATTTGATTTCTCTTTTCCTGACCCTATCCAACCATCCAGGCCTCGCCGTGCACAGCAGGACCTTTCACGGTGAACACATGTCATTTGCTGCACTTCACTGGTTTGATGTTGGAAGGAATACGGTAGATCAGGGGTGTCGAACTCATTTTCACCAGGAGCCACATTAGCCTCGCAGTTGCCTTCAAAGGGCCGACTGTAATTTCAACTCCTTAACCATTAAGGAGTAGTTACATTGACACAGTCCTAAAATTATTGAAGAGGATGCATTTGACTTTGGTTAGAAAGGGATTAATGCCACACAAACAGTCCGTAGAAATGATGAGGGAATGTTGGCAACATAGAACACCCTCTTTCAGGAGAAGTTTCAAAATAGAAACTGCATCACTCCACGGTTGGGTCTTCATAGGCAGATGAATCAGAACAACTCAAAGGTAACTTCTGATGGCACTCAGCCACAAGAAGGGATGACAGCTATCAGCGTATCCATAAGCATGAATCAGAAGGATCCCAGAAGTTCTTCTACTGACGCAGGGAGCCACCTGCACTGATAGAACCGAAATCCCCATTCAGATCCGGCCAGGTCCCTCCATCTGAACAGTGTTTGTAAGACACGGTCAAAAATGTTTATACAAATGGCATGCATTATAATATGAATAGTAATAATAACACCATTCAATGCAATGCTTATTTTACTAAATGCCAGGAAATTTGCTTAACATTGTATACGGATCATCTCATGGAATCATAACTATCCTACTAAGCAGGCATTATCATTATTCCCATTTTACAGATGGAAAAACTGAGACTCACAGCTGAAAGTAGCTTCACCATGTTGACACAGCCAGTAGATAGCACAGCAGTTCTTTGAATCAAGGCAGTCTGAAACTGCTTTTAAACCATAGACTCTGATCCTTCGAAAATTGTTGCCTTCCTAAAAGTCTATCTTATATTTAGAATGTGGACCTAAAGCTGGCATATGGAAACGAGAATATATTGGAAATTCCAAAAACTCGCATAAGATGGGAGCTAGGTTGTCTTGCGATTGTACGATCAGAAGAGATACGTGCAAAGTCTTTAAAGAGAGACCGGCTCCTTGGCTGGGAAAGCACAGCCGCTGCGGCTTGAGCACAGCCAGTGGGATAGCAGCGGCTCAGTCACAGAAAGCCAAGGAGAGAAAAGGGCCTGAGGCAAGGCTTCGTAGTGAACGTCCAACCCTTTCAGTAGACAAAGGGTGATGTAGCCCAACTCATTCAGTCCAAGGGCTAAATGTGGCTTGGGGGAGGTAACTGAGGAACACCCCTCTTTGCAAATATAGGGTCCCCAATCAGCTTTCCATTTGTTATTTGGCTTCTCAGCGTTTTGTCTGTAGAGAGTGTTTGGATTGACGGGAGCACACAAGTTTGCCACACTCTTGCCAATTTCCACTGCAAATTAATAAATTCTGCTCTGCTCTATGGGGAGCTGGCAACAGGTCTTTGCATGCTGAGGGGTGAGGTAAATTGGCTGTGCTAACAGAGTCAGCTCTCTGGCTCTGCAGGGCCAGGCCAGCCCCCGGGTACAGTGAGTTGACCTCGCTGAAATCATACTCAGCACCTTCCTGGGGACAGGACAAAGGCAGGCCCTGGCAACTGCAAGAGCTTCCCTCGTGGCTCCTCTTCAAAACTCCTACACCCGACCCTGGCTGATGTGGTTCAGTGGGTTGAGTGGCAACCTCTGAATGAAAGGGTCGCCAGTTCGATTCCCAGGCAGGACACATACTTGGGTTGCGGGTGAGGTCCCCAGTAGGGGGCCCATGAGAGGCAACCACACATTGATATTTCTCTCCCTCTCTTTCTCCTTCCTTTCTCCTCTCTCTAAAAATAAATAAGTAAATAATCTTAAAAAAAAAAACCCTCCTACACCCACATGAAATCAAATTGCAAATTTTACTCCCATCCACTAGAACAATTGTTTTGAAGGTAAACCATTTTCACCAATACTTTCTATTATCCTAGTAGATTTTGCCCAAGGTTTCTAACTAAAATGTCGTTTATAAATAAAATGTCATTTTGGAGCATGTACAAGTAACATGTGGACTGGCGGGCAGAAAATCAAACAACACTGACACAGCTGGACCTTTGAACACGTTGGTCAATTCTAGTCACAACAATTCCTCCCGTGTGCTGACACCAGAGACCAAGGCCCCGGGAAAGGAAAAGTACCAGAAAGCACAGGGGGGCTTTAGTAACATGCTCAGATTTTCCTACCACATTGACACATTGCAGGTTCTCACGCGCACCAGATGACACTGACTTTTAAAGAGGTATTTCACCCGAATTGAATTCACACCTCCCTGAACATGCTAAGCACAAAATAATGCTCGGTACCCTTCAGTTTTCAAGTGCCTGACTTTCAAGAAACATCTGCCCTATTTTTGTGAAATTTTAAGATGACCTTTGTTTGGTTGCAACAACCTGATAATAATATATATTTCCTTCCTTTCTGACCTTTATCAGATTAAATTTTATCCCTACCTCCTTACACACCAGACAAAGGAATATTTATTTGTATGGAGAAAAAAGAGGTATAAAGTATTATTCTCTTTAGTAAGAGAATGCACCGGAAGAAAGTCGAAATACTGACCAGGACAGCAGAGACATAAAGAGGACGACATTAGTGCAGGGAGAATGGAGCACATGTAGCCAAGACAGGAGAAACACACACGTCCAGCAGTCGGCGCTGGGAGTCACTTTAAGAAGACCCTGAAATTCCTGGACCAAGTAATTGTGCTTAATATCTTGCGTCCACGTTCCTGAAAGAGCTTTGTTGGTGGACCTCACCATATTGTTCAAGATACTCTCTCGAACAAAAATTGATGGGCTTTAAACCTAAGAACCTCTTCTCTCTAGGTGGTGGCCCTGAAACTATGCTCTTTCCCGCCAGGAGTTAACAGAGATAACCAGGGGCATATTCTCAGGAGGTATGAAAATTCTTTAGGGCAGAGGTGACAAGCAGAAACAAGCATACACACCATCAAAAATTACAGGGAGGCATTTTTCCAAGTGTGTCTATGGGGGGTGTCCAACCTGCAGCCCACGGCCTGCATGCAGCTCAGGATGGCTAAGAATGCAGCCCAACACAAACTCGTAAATTTACTTAAAATACTATGAGATTTTCTTTGTGATTACACGTCGCAATGTATTTGATGTATGGCCCAAGATGACTCTTCTTCCAGTGTGGCCCAGAGATGCCAAAAGTTTGGACACCCCTGCAAAATCCTACATGGAATAATACTTCTGTCATCATTACCCATGCAATTGTGATGCTTCATGCATCCGGGTTTAAAATGATGATTCTGACAGAAAGTAGAATAAGTTGTTGATGAACAACAGTGTCTTGTAGGCCAGAGTCGGCTAAAACCAAAACAGAGTTGGCCGAATGCAAAGCACACGGGTGGGCGGCGGTGCTGGTGGGAACACCTTGTTTATTTGGTTATTTTTTTCTGCTGACACTGAAAAACCAGTCATCTTCAACGAAATACTTTACCATGTGCTCGATACCGTGAAGGAAAATAAAACAAAGCGGATAGCCTTGTTATCCTATTGCTATCAGTGATGGAGATGAGAGGAGCTCGGAATCAATGGTTTCCATAAACAAAGCAGTTACACGTGAGAAGGGAGAAACCGACAATGGAGCAAAAGCCCAGGGGAAAGCATGCACTTGGCTGAGAATCACTCTGCATTATTTTTATCTTCCCCACACCTATGACATCATCTGAGAAAGAACAAAAATACCTTCGTTTTCCTCCCTTGATTTTTTGCAACGACTAGCGGTGAAACTCCCGTATTCCTTGACGCTGCGTCCATGAGGGCACTTGCACCGGTGCAATATTTGCTTCGGTGACTGTCTCCCCCACTAGACCGTGTATGGGTGGAGGGCCAGGGCTGTCTTAGTCATCTCTTCATATCCAGTTTCAGGTCCTGATACAGAGCTCCTGCTCACTGATGACTGTTAGATGGCAGAACTACAGGCTGAACCCTGGGTCGTCTGCAAGAGGGCCGTGCAAGCAATGTAAGTGAATGAGCGCCAGGTAGTAGATGAGCAGTCCGGGGTGACTGCCACTCTGAGGAGCCCCTGACCCATCCACAAGGAGCAGCAGCTCACTGCATCTAGCAGTCTGTTGCCAAAGGCTTTTCTCGAGAAGCCAGATAGCAGAAGTTTGTGGAGTTTGCCACATTTAAAAAATACTGCACAGACCCAACAAGACACATTCACTAGGCAGATTTTGCACCTAGGCCACCAGTTTGTAACTAGCATATGCAAATAGGTACTGGGAATTGATACATTCTAGTACTGGGGACACTTTCTTTTTCTCAATAGGCTGCATATACAGAACTATTCTCGAAGTTGCCCACAGGGTCTTCTATCATCTTCACATCACTGCAAAACAGCTAACTCAAATTACTAAAACCACAACCATAGCACTGAACTTGGCCCTTCCACGCCCTCATATTAGTCTAATCATCATCACATCCATGTAAAGAGCATGCCCCTTCTGTATGCAAACTCTCATCACTTGATGGCCTTATTTTGGTGAAGAGCTAGGAGACCTAGCTATGAACACCACAGTAGGCGGCAGGCACCAAATTTGGGTATGACTTGATTTTTGAGCACAGCAGTTTCCATTTTTAACCAGCACCCATTCTGGGAGCAGAATAAGTTAGACGGGTAACAAACACACATGATTTTCTTAACTTTCCAAGTTAATAACCCACTCAGCAAATATTTGATGATTGTTCGCCGTGTGTCAGACTCCAGGCTGGGGTTTGAGCGCACAATGTGGAAAAACACAGTCTGCCCCCATCCTCAAAAGCGTGCATCCCAGGGCAGTGGTTCTCAAAGTGTGACACCCTCCTCCCCACGCCCAGAAGCATCGGCATCAGCTGAGAAATGGCTGAAGAAGACTACTCTTCTTCTACCAGTGTGGCCCAGAGATGTCAAAGGTTAGACACCCTTGGCCTAAAGGATAAGCTCAACAAGAGAAATGTCTACTGCCAGGGAAGGAAATCTTTGTTACTCCTGAAGGGTCACATTTCATACCATATTTTTCAGACCATAAGATGCACCTAGATTTTAGAGGAGGAAAATAGGAAAAAAAATTTTGAAGCAAAAAATGTGGTCAAATATTTAATGACATAAATAACATAGGCCACCACCCCCCTCCCACAGTGAGCCAGGAAATCTACATTCAGACTATAAGACACCCCCCTTCTCCCCAAATTTTTGGGATGTATCTTATAGTTCAAAAAATACGGTAATTACTCTGGAACAGCACCTGACCTTTGCTTCCCTTCTGATCTCCGCTTTTCTGAATGAGAGTTTTTTATGAGGCTTTCCTGTGCCACTCCTCCTCTGAGTACAAGCTGAGTTGGGAAGCAGCAGGGCAGACAACTTGTTGTTGGGAACCCCCCTGCCTGGATTCAGAAGCTATACCCCCCACCAAGGCTAAGGCTGAGGGAGTGGCCTTGGACCGTTAGCCAGCAAGGAGACAGAAGCTTATCTCCCTGTCAGGAGCTCTGCTTCTGCTGCTTCATTCATAACTGAACCCCAATGCTTGGTCGGTTAGCCAATGACAGGTAAGATTCCCCATGGGGGGGAACGACCTAAGACAGGACGATCACGTGGGAGGCCCCCAAAAAAGGACTTTGGGGGCTACAGCAAAAGGGGGTGATGGACCCTCGCTCCTCGGCTTTGACCTAGCCTGAGTTCTCATTGTCTGCGCGAAAATCTCCTTATCTCTTGGCTGCCTTACTTCCCTTGCTCCACCTAAGCCTGAAACAATGACAGGGTGGTGCAGCTCAGTGCTGAAAAGGGGGGGTTCCCTGGGTGATCAGGCCTAAGAAAGAATATGTAAAATCCTGTGAAACCTGCTTTGTTTAGAATGCTCTCAGTTGAATGAGAAGGGTCCAAGGAAGAAGTAAGTTTGTTCTTTCAAGTTTTACAGCTCTTTGACCCTGACTCAAAATAGGCCCTCAGACTTCCTTGTTATCTATTGTTTGATCCTTACTTCCTAGCAATGAGCAATGAGTAATGAGCTTTTACCTGAATTCTTATTCAAACAAAACCAATAAAAAGCCTCTGGGGGGTGGGGGGACGAGGCGCTCTCCCCACCAGAGAGAGGGTGGCCAAGGCGCTCCCCTGGTGAGGAGTGGCCCTGCTGTTCCTTTTCCCCCACAGGACCTGGTTGTCTCTGTGTAAGTTTTTAGCATGTTTCGACAAGCATCTGCAGCCGAGATGGATACTGCTGGCCGGTATCCTCCACAACTTGTCTTTTAGTTTGTACATCACCAAAATAAGGAAAATACTACAGACCTGGAGAAGAGCGTGAGACACGACCCAGAGATCTTAGACTTCGGTTCAGATGCAGTAACTGGTTAGGACTTCGGGTTTGCCCCCTTTGGGGAGGGAGGGAGGGAGTGATGTTTGCAGAGTGAAAAACCCCACACAGACATGTGAGTAGCCAGGGGCACACTGAAGCAAAGGCCTTTCTACTTCCTCCAGTATCTGCCCTCCCCACCTTCCCAGGTTATAAAGACATCAACTCTCAGCTGAGCGTATGGCCGCCCAGTATAAACACCACACTGTCTTGCGTTCTCTGGTTATGTGGGGTCAGGTGATCAAGTTCTGTCCAATGTGACATAACAGCAGTGTCGTATGATATTATCCAGGAACTATCCACAGAGATAACAGAGGTCACGTGTTTAGACTCTCCATCTGTCCTGTGCCTGCCTGGATTCTATGACAGGAACGTGGCCTCGGATGAAGAGAAGCAGAGCCCCACCCTACGGTGGTGCAGCAGTGCCCGTGGACAACTGAATATAATCTTGGGACAGAGTCTGCAGACAGGAGGCCTCGGGATTGTTGGAAAAGAAATAAAATACATCAATGAACACGGGGTTTCTGTGATCATCTAGTACCAACCAAAACAGACTTCTGTTCATTATACGGAGTCCAGATTTTACTCGGATTCTAGACAACTTTGCAATCAGCCTGGAAAGATATCCAGATGCCCTGTTTGGAGAGGTAGAGACAAAGAAAGCTGACAAATTTCTTATGCATTTATTTCTACAAACACTCATTATAAGTTTATTGCATAGGTGAGGCACCATGGTAGGAGGTATACAGTTTACGATTTTGGCTCAAGCTTACCACTCCGTCAAGGAAGCGGCAGGCTGGTTCAGCAATTACGCAATTATACACGTGGGCTGACGAGCAAAGAGCAGACGCAGATGAGAGCAGAAGAGAAGCGAGCAGAAAGGGCCTTTGACCGCGCAGGAGGGAAGTTTCCACCCCACTACTGTAGCAAAGACCACCGCCCCAGTTCCAGGGGTAGACATTATAAATAATGGGCTTAGATTCCTGTGTTCTCCTGTAAACCTTATCCCAGCCTACTAGAGAGTACTGAAGATCGGAAGCAACAATATCATCTTTTTAGCACAGTGGGAAGGGATGGGTAGTAGAAATAACCTAATTAGATAAGAAGAGCACTCTGGAGCCATTTAATGTAGGAGCATCAGTCCTGCAAGTTTTAATAATCGAGAGAGAATGATTGCTTTGCAGCTCACTTTGCAATAACAGCCATGAGTCATTAAAGCAAGGTGAAATTGTGTTCATTATTTTCTATTTAACAGAGGAAAGAGACAGGTACCATGTTTGAGAACTATTTCTCTCAAATTAGCTATTTTTAAATGCTACCTAAATAGGTGAATGCCTTGAAATCTCATTCATCAAATATGTCATGATGTTGGAAAAATCAAATGTTACCATACTAAATAAAGCATCAGATTGCATTAGTGGTTTCCAGAGGTGGTTTTTTTTTTCTTGTTTCTCACCATTACTTCGTCAGCCAGACATTATTGTCATTTTGCTGATGGCACAGCTAAGACATAGCCACTTGATGTTAGTCATGCCGATGACTCAGCCCTTTTAACTCCTGTAAGTGTTCTTTGACGGATCCAGCGAGTCATTCACTGAACACAAGTTTATGGAGCATTAATATGGCCCACTAGTCTATGAAATAAATGTCAGGACGTTTAAATATGGATGTAACTCTACAATAATAGTAGAACATGATTCAGCAATTCTCTAGCACTCAGTTTTACAGTAATAAGTTCCAAAGGTGCTAATACCTCTGCCATTGAGTTACAAGTGGAAATACCTTGGCTGTTTGGAGAAATGGATTCTTTCTATACCTAATCCCTGAGTGTCAGAGGTATATGAGATGGGAAGGATTCCAGCTTTCTCGGTATGTTCATCAGCTGGTTGGTTAATTTAAACAACTTTGCCATGTTTTGTTAATCATTCAGTTGAGCAGGTGAAAAAAAAATCAGTCAAAGGCAATGCACATGCAGCAGACGGATCAACCAGACGTCTCTTTTCTCAGTGGGTTTCTCTTGATGCTGGGTAGAGTTGGAGTTTGCACTCCTACGGAAGTATCCCACTTAACTCAGAAAAAAAAGAACAAAAGTGGAAAATTATGGGACAGAAAGCTGGTCAACTGAGCTGATTTTGTTCAGAGGAGCCCTTAGCAAACTAGGGTTTGACCGCCAGGACTCAGCAGGTACTAGAAACTGCTACTCCTGTTGTTTATACGATCACACCTGTGCTGTCAAGATACTTACTGGTGTTTTCTTCTATGTCTGGCTCTGCCAAGTTACCGTATTTCTCAGACTATAAGATGCACTTCCCCCACACACACACATTTGGGAGGAATAATGGCTGTTAATGCTGCTGTTGAGTTCTGTTTACATTTACATTGGTGAAATATTATGTTATTTATGTTATTCAGTATTTGACCACATTTTTTGCTTCAAAAATTTTTTTCCCTATTTTTTTCCTCTAAAACCTAGAAGCTTCTTATGGTCTGAAAAATACGGTATTTTTAAAAAGAAGCAAACAAACAAAAAGCACAGCTTGGGGGCAAATCTAGAGTCCAAGGCTTTCCCTGCCATGACTGATGATGCTTTTGGAAGAATGAACACACGACTGCAGATGAGGAAATACAAAATATAAAGATAAACTGGTAAAATAAGGTGTTATAGTCAGGATTTGAAATAACTGCATTCACTCACAGGAAAAAGAAACAGTCTTAAGATCCAATACTTATGAAGAAGAGAGCAAAGACTGGAACACGGTGATTGGAATTGTACCTTTTCTAAACTCATTGACTAAAATTAAGGTACTACTTATAGTCTCATGCTTTGTGGACAGCAAGCTGGGCTCACATTAGACAAGAATGCTCCAGATTTTGAATTGGCAACCCAAGGACAAAGCAAATCTGGTTGCATGTCTAAACCTAGCCTTGATTTTGATAAGTCAGTTGGTTTGCTGGGACTTTGCAAACTTTAAATCATGGCCATCCTCCAACCTTGAGTCACCTGTTTCTTCAACTAGAAAAGAATAAAACCAGCAGGCAAGTAAACCTTATTTTCAAAGACCAGAGTGAGTGCAGTAAGCAGTGGAGATTATTTACCAGAAACCGACTATTATTATTTTTTTCCAGAATTCACAATATTCCTTTAAAGAACACAAGAGGTAAGCAATTTTAAGGATAGATGTAGCAATTAGACCCTTTTTCTGTTAATTTTTTTGTATTACAAAAGGCTCCCCTTTATTACAAAAGGGGAGCCAAGAAATTTGCTTGGCATAACAATTCAGCCTGAAAAAGAAAAGCATAAAGAAGCCACGGCAAATGTTTTCCTGAGAGGTTAGTAGACCATTTTGGTATCTTAAATATAACTTCCAGATTATGTTCCTTGTAACAACTCATATATGGTGACTACTATTATTTTCATTTTTCAGATTTATAAGCTCAAATTCAGACGTTTAACTCCCTTGGCAAAGTCACCATTCACACGGGACAGGTCTAGCATTTAAAACTCCACCCTGAGGATCCTACTCTAGCTTAATTCTCCCAATAAATCCTGATACTTTGATGACCTGACTCTCCGTTTCCTTTCCCGTGCAAATAAATAAAGGTGCCTGCCTTACCCAGGTCACGGGCTTTTATAGATGTCGAATATCATTATGTATATGAACATATTTTAGAAAGTTAATAGCCAAAAGTTTTTACTTCAAAGCATATAAAAATATGGTCGTTGTTCTAAGAAAAAGTAGCCATTTGGCTTTAAACTAGCTACTTTATGAGTAATGTGAACATGATCAGTTTTTGGCCCTTCTCTCACCAATCAAACTGAAGAATCCCATAGTTGTCCAGTAAGACATACAGGTGGAGACAGTGCTGACCATAGAGGTCCCCCTCCCTTCCTTCCAGAACACACTCCGCCACAACACCTGCTCCATTTACCTTGGAGAAAGGATGAATCATAAGATACACTCACTTTTCTGGATCACTGTGAACCAAACACCCACAGTATACTGAGTTTGACCATTTAAGGATGCAAACCACCCCCAAGTGCATGAACTTCATATGTGCAATGGGAGTGACAGCACTTGCCACCCAGCTTGAGGGCTGCTCAGAGGAAACTCAAGGAAAGCACGAGCTCACGGTTTTCATGAATATATAGAGGAGTTTCCCAACATTTTTAATGATCTTGAGAACTTAGTAAGACAGGATCCATCTTTAAATGAAATGGTGAACTTGGGGCATTGCTTGAGGTACCATGTTAATGACATTGAAAAATCTGACCCGGAAGCACTCCACAGCTTTAACTGTGCCCCACAAAAGCACTTTCTGTGTGTCGCACTCGGAGTCAGAAGGCAAGGCACGTTTAGAATGAAAAATCTTTACTTTGCCTAACGTGCAAATTTGTCAGAGGTTGACTCTTCAATACCCAACACCAGCTAAGATATCGATTTGTTTGGCTCCACGGGGCTAGAGTGAGCCTCTAACACCAATGAGGAGTCAGTGCTGTGCACGGCACACCCATGGGACACTTTCATGTCCAAGATCTCAGCCCACCCATTCTCTGTGCCAGGAACTGGGCCAAGAGCTTGGTGTGAAGTGTTTTAACTAATCCCTAAAACGCTATTAGGAGGGGCTGTTACTAAGTCTCATTTTAGACATCAGAAAACATCTAGTTAGAGGTGGGCCCAAAGCTGGAGCATGTCACAATCTTGAGCTATTTTCAAAAAGTAAGAAAAAAAGTTGTCATTTGGGGGCAACCTCTTTCTTCTCCTTCACACCCTTGGGGCCAATAGGAAGAGTTCTGCTACCAGCGTGCATCTGTGATCCCGGGAAAATGGAAAAGCAAATCATGGAGTGCTTTTTCAGTGTATTTGAAGGGAAAAATGTCACCCATGTGTTTCTAGACTGCAAGTCACAGAAAATATTGGAAGAAAGATGCATACGAAGTGATTCTTGTCTCCTGGTACACAGGAGCAGCGTGAAAGTTTCTTTAGTATTTTTATACCGTCACTCCGAGCAAAATATAGAAGAGAGGAGTGGGAGGCTGCTTGTTACAACAGAGTCACTTCGGTCGTCGCCAGTTTGAGTGCCAGCTTCCTCGCTCGCTGCTCCCTGAATAAACTTATCGCAGGACCGCACACGTGTGGAAGAAGCCCTCTCCAGAGGGAGGGCCAGGCATTGGTCCAAGGTTTATGAGTCTTCACAGGCCCTGAGGTGCTTGCAGACTAGGCAGGAAAGTGGACACCTGCGTCCATGCCAGAGCACTAGACAAAGGGGCATAAGTACCAGCAGAGAACAACAAAGAAAGGGGGGAATTCAAAAAAAGGAGTGTGCCAAGCCACGGGGTGGCAGAAATCCATGGCAGAGTTAAGAGAGGGCCTTACACTGTCAATGAATTTAAACATGGAGAGATCAGCTGGTAGGGGTGATAGTTAAGAAAGAAGAAAAAACAGGGCATTGCAGGGAAAAAGAACAGCCATAAACAAACACAGGAACGGAAGCAGGAACCTGTGTGTCAAATCCAGAGACCCATTTAGCTCAGAGGAATAGATGAGTGAGAACAATGAACACTTAAAGAGCAGTGAGTCCTTACCAGGAGTTATAGTTAGTGATGTACATGCAATATCTGATTTAGTCCATTGCCTTAAAGGGGGTACTATTGATTAAGGCAAGAACTGCCTCAACAGCTCCCTTATAAATGGGATCTGAGACTCCCTGTCATTAACTGGCCGAGGTGTCTAGAAAGCAGCAGAGCTGAGACCCGACCCCAGCCTCTCTCTTGTTCTGCTATTCTTTGCAGTGAAGATGATGAGGCATGAGGTTGTGAAAGGCAGTCCTGGGCTGACATCTGTAGCCCTTGAGCAGTGTCCTGAGAGAGGACCCTTAGGCAATAGAAAGCCTTGAAGGTTGTCATGACGGGGTCGATGGTATCAGAACTGAGCTTTGGAAACACTAAAGCTGCCCAGGACACTGTTGAAACACTTGAGTTATTAGTCTGTTTACTTCTTCACACACTCATTTCAAGGATGGAGGAAAAAGTGCTTGGTTATTTCTGAGTTCAATTCTGTCCTCCAATCCAGTCTTCCCATATGTTGCCGTCTGGATTCTAATAAGGGAGTGAGAAAGAGAGGCTGGTTGTGGGGGTGTGGGTCGGGGAAACATGGAAAAACATAGGAGCACCCCCTGGGAGGCATGTGGAAAAGTAGGACACTACTGGCAGAGGAGCATTCTCCCTACTACTGTATGACCTTGGCATATGAAAGACATCACAGCACCTAGCATCCTGTATGCCTCTTTGGACCAAAGCGCATCGGTGGCCTCATTGTCAGGATGGAGCCAGCAGTAGTTAAAAGAAGTGACAGTGTTGCCTACTGGAAGCAGATGGATGGAGCCGAAGAAAGTGGACGTGGGGACCCACCCATGGACCCTAGCCCACCTACAGGTGCTACCAGGGAGGGTGCGGCACCTCCAAACAAGTTCATATCAATCAACAGGAAAAGGGGGTTGTACTGCAAGAAAAACTAAGAAATGATGGATGTGATTTAGTAACTGACTAGATTATCCGGGCACCCAAAGATCATAAACAGCTCTGGTTAATTATTTAGCAGGAAAGGTATTCAGAGAAGTATTCTGCTAGGGACCCTGACTCCACAATTATTAAGTGAGGTCACAAGCCAAGGAAAACATAAATTACCTGGCCCCTTTGTTTAAGGTAACAGAAAATTCATATGCATTTATTCATCTATTTATTTTTTAAAAACCCTAAGGACAGCCCCGGCTGGCATAGCTCAGTGGATTGAGTGCGGGCTGCGAACCAAAGTGTCGCAGGTTCGATTCCCAGTCAGGGTACATGCCTGGATTGCAGGCCATGACCCCCAGCAACCACATATTGATGTTTCTCTCTCTCTCTCTTTCTCCCTCCATTCCCTTTCTAAAAATAAATAAATAAAATCTTAAAAAAAAAACAAACCCTAAGGACCGGACTACATGTCAGGTTGCTATAACAAGCAATGGAGAAACGGATGGCGAAGTTCTTCTTGGAAAGCAGCTCATAGATATATCAAGTATCATAGAGTTCCAGGTGCCGTGATAGAGACATGATCGAAAAGATAAGGATGCTCGGATTAATCTACTGAGGAAAAGAGAAGTTCATGGAAGTTTGCTGAGAAAAGCGACCTTCGATTTGGATATTCCCAAGTAGAATACAGGAGAAGGAAAACGATGTGGAGGTGCATTTTTATAGGAAGCTGGGCTCGAAAATAAGTACATAAGAAACACATTCGGATGGGTTCACACTTAACGTTGCCTACTTCTGAAAACCACCCACGCAGCGCACATGGAGTACCACAGTCTACAGCCCCGCAGGACTTTGCACTGGGCGGGTGGAGAGCCACCACGCTCGTCTACGGGAACGGACGCAAGAAGCTCTGCCCATGTGGTCTGTGTGCGAAGATGATTCACTTTTTGGTTGTTTTAAGGCTGTAATTTTATTTACTTTTAGGCAGAGTCGTTCTTTTTTATTTACTCATTTCTAGCTTGTTTCCACTAAAGTCAGAAAATATACTCTAGAATGCAAAAATCTGAAACAATATTTGGCCCACAATATGTTTCATTTTGGTAAATTATATTCTTGGAAATATTATATAGTTACTGATTGACAAGTTGTACAGTGTCAACAAAATCAAATTTGTAAGCATGTTTTTTCTTATCTTTTCTTTCTTTACAGATTGTTTTCATCTTCCTTGTCTATCATTTACTGAGATATGGGTACTGAAACCTCCCACTATAATTATGAATATCTATATTTATATATATACACACACACCTCTCCTTTTATTTCTGAAAACTTTTTGTATAACTTGAGGCTATTTATGAACTGTGTACAAATATTAAAATATTTTATCTTTCTCATGGATTAACTTTCTTATCATTGTGAAAAGCCATCTTTATCTGTAATGGTCCTTCTCGCATTGTCTATCTTGAAATTAATGTAATTACTTTGATGATGAGTTTTACGGCATATATATTTCCCATTTTTAACTGTACTCTTGTATCTAAGGTGAATCTCTTAAAAGCCATATATTATATATGTTAATTACACCAATATATTAAATTGTATTTATATATTATGTTAATATTAATATATTATAATATAATTAATATAATATATTGATATATTAATATTTGACTTTTTGAATTCAAAAATTTTAGGCTGGAAATTTTTATATATGTGTGTATGTATATGTATCTATATAGGTATATATAATTTCCAACCTGACATTTTTTAATTCAAGCCTAGAATATTTACTTTTCTTGTACTTTAATAATATCATGCTTTTGTTCCTAACTTTCTGTTTTCCCTTCTACTCACTGAAACAGTATGTCTCCGTCAAGGCAAGTGGCAATTCCTTCGTGATCCTCACAGAATAAATCACTCCTTCATTTCAGAAGCCACAGGTTAAAAATACACATTAGAACTTAAAAGTAAAACTATATACTTTGTGCCAGGCATTCAAATAGGCACTTTCCACACTATACTTCATTCACTGGCCGTTCTCGTAGCAACCCTGTGTACTACGAGAGGTGAGGAACGTGGGCTCCTTCTGGCTCAATGATTCTCCCCCGATCACCACTGCAGCACACAGAACACATGGAGGAGCCAGAAGCAGAATTCAGGGCTTTGTGACTCCAAGCTCAACTGTCTTTGTACTTTGCAGAATAATTTATACAGTTGGTTTTGTATACATATCGCCCTGAGATTTCAAGCTCATAGAGAGCTGAGATTGTGAATTATTTATTTTGGTCCATTCCCTCAACTCTGCAAACACACACACACACACACACACACACACACAAACCCTGGTTGGGTTTCTTTCATAACAATTTGACTCAGTTCTTATGACAAATGTTAATAATAAAAGAAGTATATCTGTCCCTGTGAAACTCACAGAGAATAACAACAGCAAAATAACATTAGTTGGCATAGTTTATCATTCCAAAAGTAGCTCACCTATAAGCAAACAGATTTTTTTTTTGTTTTCTTAAATCGGGATTTATTATTCCAAAAGTGTTGTTAATAACTAGTCAAAAAGAAAAGAAAACGTTATATATAAGTACTAGAAAGGAAGAAACACACATACCTATTTCATAGATGTCATGATTGCAGGCCTAGAAATGCAAATAAATCAACTAAAAATTACTGAAAGTAATGAGTTTGGCTGCAGGGCTGACAAAAAATTGTATATATGTATATATGATACATGTATACATTATACACATATGTATTGTTTTATACACTGACATACAATGAGGAAATTCTATACAAGTTAATTCATTGCTGCCATTACAACAAAGGCAGATTAAATACATGGAGACTGGATTACCTAGTGGCAAGGTTTATTCAGAGAAATTAGAGAGGATAGTTAATATACTGAGCGCTCTACCACACCTGCTCCTGACTGGGGAAGTAAACATATTACCATTTCCAAGGTTCATATGTAGATTTGTCAAAGCCTCAGCAGGTGTACTTTTTCCCCTAATAAGAAAATAAGCCCGTCTATGAGGATAATAAGGACAACTAATTTGAGCCGCAGCACCAGAAAGAGAAGGCAACTAGCCAAGACAGGGGTCCATCCCGAAATGCTTTGTTCCAAACCCTTAGCATGTAATCTCCCTGCTTGGCAGAGCCCTTACCTTCTTCTCCGTGTATTTTTCTCATTCTAAGCCCTGCCGTGGTTTCCTTCTGCAATACCTTCCTCTCTGCAGGGGGCTTCTGCATTTCTGGCAGCCACGGCCATTTCATCGTACCTTGATTTCTGCCTCTTTTCAAGCCTCCAGTTTCCCACTGATTAAGGACGTTGTCCCCCTGAACGACATCCTTCCGACAAGCTTCTTCCTGCTGAAACCAATCCAACTGAGACCCTGTGGCTTGAAGTCCAGAACCTTGCCTGATAGAATCCCAGTCTTCTCATTGACACACACACAGAGCACTCACCAAACTAGTACGATAACCCCCAGAACTGTATTTTTTTTTCTGTTGAAATACAATACTATTGTATTTTTATTTTTATTCACTATTTTTATTTATTCACTCACTCCTGGCAGGTACATTTCTAAATAATAAAGAGGCAGTAGGTTCAGGATAAACATAATCCTAAACATCATGGAATTTAAAGTTCTTGTGACATTTTGTTGTTGGAAGCTGAAGGATACAACATAAACAGTACAGACAAGTACGTTCATTGAAAACAGAGTGTCTTCCTAAAGCCCCAATCTAAGGGTCACACCTCATGGGAACTGCTGTTGCCATTTCAAATAGCCTAGAATCTAGACATAGAGCCCAAATGTCAAATATCACCAAAAGTAAAGGAGTTAAGGGGAGAAGTTAAATAGATCGGAGTTCAAGAAAAATGATAATATAGAAAGAATAAGCCTGAAATGGAGGTAAGAACTTAGATGTGTGCAGATAGGGGGGGATGGAACCATACAGGGTGAAATATTCTTAGAAAAACCACAAAGAAGGGAGCTCTAGAATCAAAATCGACACACAATGAAGAGGGTAATTGGTTGAAATGAAAAGGGTCCCAGCAAAGAGAAGGCGGAGCACAGTAGGCCAAACAGCTGTGTCTGCCTGCCAAGCTCTGGAATAATCTTTCTTCCCGCGGGCTGTACGGAGGGATCGGGGATGTGCAAGCTTTTAAAGAAGACAGCTCCTACCACAAACCTCAGGGACGTACTGTACAATTTTCTTAGTGAATGGAGGAGAAAGTCACTCAGCAAAAAAAAAAAATTTTAATTAAATTAAGGTAACTATAGCATGCTTTTGCTTTCTCTCTGAAAAGGTACAAATTGTGGTGTCTGCCAATTCAGAATAGAAATGTTTGGAAACAAAATAATCAATTTAGAGAACTCTCTTTAAAAGTCAGCTATATGCCCTGGCTGGCATAGCTCAGTGGATTGAGCACGGGCTGCGAACCAAAGTGTCGCAGGTTCGATTCCCAGCCAGGGTACATTCCTGGGTTGCAGGCCATAACCCCCAGCAACTGCACATGGATGTTTCTCTCTCTCTCTCTCTCCCTCCCTTCCCTCTCTAAAAATGGATAAATAAAATCTTAAAAAAAAAAAGAAAAGTCAGCTATACTTATCAACAGGAGAAAAGAAAACTAGTGGCTCAACTGTCTTTTTCTTGCTTTATTCTTTTTCCTTCCAAAAAATAAGAAACATGTTTGTTTGTGTGTTTGTTTTTTCCACCACTGTGATGGAAACAGATCATTACTTAAAATATGAGCAGAGTTTACAGTTTGATGTCGCAGAGAGGGCTACAAAATCTGATGTTTACTTCAGTGTCAGTTAAACACATTTATAGTCCAGGCATTGGAATATGAGGCAGACAAGGTCCCTGTATTCAGACAGCCACATTTTGAGGGAGGAGACAGACACCAACCAAGCCAATGAGCAAGCAAGAAAAGATTAGGTTATGGTAACTGCTGGGAATGAAATTAAAATGGTAGTAACAAAGAGAGTTATACGATGGACTTATTCAAAAGGATTCATTAGCCAAACCCACCAAAACCATCAAATGTAATGTTCTCAAGTGACAAATGTTCTCCTAGAGATCTTCAACGCCTACGGAAGTCGTTCATTGTCCATAAACTACACTCAATGGGAGGCTCACTGAACTGCTCCCACCTGAAAAAAAATAACAATGGCTTGATGTTCAAGATTACAACGCAGACTGATTCTTTTTGCTTTCCTTGTTTCAGGGTTTTGAGTCAAACCCCTAATATCTTTGCCTTCTGCTTGTTTCTGTACAATAAGACTAGTAACAATTCTTGCATTGAACTTAGAACGTAGTCCTTCAGACTTGGCCTTTGGCCCGCACCTTGCATCTCATGCCCATGTCTGAGGCCATCACCGGTCACTGAAGTGATGACTGTGACCGGCTTAGTGATGTCCACAGACCTGGAGGCATTCTTGAACCTCACCAGGATTTGTCTGGTGGGAGACAGAAGGGAACCAATTCTGCCTACTAAGCCGTGTGTGTGTGCACGCGTGTGCGCGCGTGTGTGTCTTCTACCTGGTAGACTGAATTCCTTCCCCACACCTGCCTCCGGGTCGCCACCTTAGTGACAGCGAGCACCTCAATGAGCCGACCCAATGTGAATCCTCCACCCTTCCCGGGTGGCCCTGCCCCTTTGCAGTTCCCTCTGCCATGTTGAAGGGGAACATCCCAGGGGGGAAGCATCCCGCAGTTTCCCTGTTCCACCTGTCTGTCCCTCCACACCCCAGCCCGGAATCACAAACGAGATCCCAAAGATCCTCTCAACACTGCGGGAGCCGTGCGTCTGACTAGTTCCCTGGTCCTTTCCAAACTGCCCGTGCGGTCTCGCCAACGAGGGGAGGAAACCTGGAGAGATTGGAAAGCACTATGAACAGACAGATACTCTGGTGAGGTAAGAAGAGTCTCGATTGTTCTGACTCCATTACCAGGCACCGAAAGAACTTGCTGGAGAAACCTCGGAGCCACAGCGGGAAACCTGTGAGTACTCCAGCAGCACACAAGCCCCTTCGAAGGCAGGGACCCCCCCTTCATCAACACCACGTGACCGGATGCAGAATCAACTTCTCATGAAATAAGGTTGAATGATAATACATTCCGGTGGGTTTTTCACTGGGTTACCATTCATCCCCAGTGTGAACCAATGATTAAATCAGTGTCATCCTGGAGCGACGTCTCCAGTGGTCCAAAGCAGGACACGGTCCCATCTGACACTTTTAACAGTCACTTGACAGCCTGGGGCAGACAGATGACACGCTTCTCATATGTGAAATAACACACAGCCTAGAGGAACACAGCACTGAATGGAGGAGAGCATCTTGGTCCAGAGAGTGTGGCACAGTGGACTTTTAATAAGATGATATTTAGTAAACCCAAAACTAACCTTAAAAATGAAAAACAAAAACCCCACATATATGGATGGAGAGAATGTGACTGAACAGCAATGCATTTAAGACTTAGGAGTTTTCATTGAACATTAATAACAGTAATAGTAATAGTCGTGGTGGCAGCAGCTAACATCTATCAAGGGCTCCCCATGTACTGGGCACTGCCCTGATCACGGAAAATGTATCACTAACTCATTCAAGCTCTACAAGACCTCTGACGTAAATTATTGGCATCCTCATTCAACAGGTGAAGAAATGAGGCACAAAGATACAAAGTAGCTTAAAACGAATCCATGATGCAATCCGATGGTCAAAAATATCCGTGGGATGTTAGGTGTGGTTTGAGAACAGTGCTCAGAACGAGAGGATTCATAATGCTCCCCCAGGGTGCCGCATCACACTGCACTAAATCACCGTCTCCCCTTCTGGGAAAAAGGGAACTGCGAAGAGGGAAGCTAGGAGGAATGCAACCATTTTGAAAGACGATGAATACATTTAAAAAGCTGGTGAATTTAGACCTAAACAACGGGAAGAGGCGAGGACGAGGACAGCTGACGGGGCTCCCCAAACCTGCGGCTACCCCAAGACTTGGCGCCGCGCTGTCGCAGAGACTGCTCGTGGACACAATGGCGAGCACACTTTGCAGGGAATTTACTCTGTGTTTCCCAGATGATAATGGACAAGGAACAGACGTGAAAGAGAGTAATTATGGGCTTCGTAAAAAATCTTTCCAGTGGGACTGCTTTGTCAGACAGGGGTCACGCCTCACGGAGGGTGTGCAGGCAGTGGGCGCTGGACGCCATCGAACAGGCGGCTGCCAAGGGCCTTCTCTCTGTAATTCTAACAGCAATAGGCTACAGACACTATTTTGGTAACAGAGCTACATACGTAAATTCAAGGCTAGAGTTAAATTATGTAACCAAACTACAAGTCCTCTGAGAAGACCTCTACCTGTTACCTCTGTGTATTTCAATTAAATGTAATAAATACATATTGACTTTCATATGCCTGACTTCCCAGAGGTAGGGAGCATGCCTTATTTATAAGCTTACAGCTCATTGTCCATGAATAAAAATAAATATTAAAAAACACTGCGCCCTATTCTTTTGGAACATGCTACAAATAGATATTCTAAGAGTACGCTGACATAAAGCAAAACCAGAACCATCTGAATTTGAACTTGGCCACAGATCACATTAACTGTATTTGTTTCAGCACTTTCTAAACCCATTTTGTATGTGTCCCAGTTGGAGTGCTGCTTACTCTATTCTACCCCCCGTTCCTGGGGTATGTCATGAACGTGCCAACAAATCACTCTCAAAACATTTTTTGATCAACTCGTCACTTTACCCCTCCTAAAAATATTAATTATTAGTGTCTACTTTTTAGGGAGAAAACTATGGGGTTTAAGTTTCTTTTAGTCAGAACAATGATCTTTTTTAGTAATTGCAAACATTTCCCAATATTTTAGTGGCACAGAGAAGTTAAGAAACTTGCCCAAGGTCACACAGTTAGTAAGTGATAGAACTAGACCTGGAACTCCCAACCCTGTGGATTAACCCACCAGGCCGCCGTGCCCTAACCATCTAACCCCCACCATGAACAGGCACAGGGTAGAATCAAGCAGAAAATAGTTCCAAGATTATTTGGAAACCGTGCCATCTCATTCTTAAAATAGCAACTTCTTTTTAGGTTTAGAAACCCCTGAACCTCATAACTAAGGACCCGTCATTCTCACTCAATAGCAGGAAACACAAAGTGATGATGACCAAAGCCATTCACAGGTTAAATCTTCCCTGGACTCGATAAAAGAAGTCACAAAAGACCTTGCATTCAAGGCTAGGCTAGCGCATGGCTGGTGCTCAGAAAGCTTTGTTGAATGGAGGCTACATTCCTAGCCGCTGTACCAGGTCTGTTTATACACAACTGTCAAATCAAACTTCCACAAGGAAGTGCCCTTTCTAAAGGAACTTTAAACTTTCTAACTGGAAGTGTCTTTATGGTCCATCAAGCTTTTAGTTCTGGGAGGTCATGCAATAAGGATGTCATAGTCTCAAAGAAAGAAAACTGGACCAAAGGTTTAAAAATACAGCTTTGAATTATTGTTCTTTCTCTCAGTGCCTCACTTTCTTAATCTGGAAAAGAACTATATTTGTCACAGGATTCTAATATAACAGGGCTTGGTGAAGACCATTCTGTGTATGGTAACACGCTAAACAAGGATAAAAGCTCCATTGTCAGTATAAAACCCCTAGGATATGACAAAGGAGAAAATCTAGATGACCTTTGGTCTGGCCATGACTTTTTAGATAAAACGCCAAAAGCAAATCCATGAATGAGAAAACTGATAAACTGAATGTCATTAAAATTTTCCACTCTGTGCCAAACAACATCAAGATAATGACAAGAGAAGCCATAGACAAGGAGAAAATATTTGCAAAAGAAATATCTGATAAAGGACTACGATCCCAAATAAAGAAAGAAGTCCTAAAACTCAACAACAAGAAAATAACTCAGTTTTAAAAAAAAACAAAAGAGCCCAGGACCTGAACAAACATGTCACCAAAGAAGACACGCAGGTGGCAAATAAGCATATGAGAAAATGTTCCCCAATATATGTCATCAGAGAAACACAAATTAAAACAACAACGAGATACCACTGCACACTTATTACAATAAGCGAAATCAAGGGAATGGACCACAGCACGTGCTGGCAGGGCTGTGGATCAGCCAGAACTCTCACTCACTGCAGACAAATGCAAAGTGACACGGACACTTTGGAAGACAGCCAGGTGGTTTCTTAAAAAATTAAACATACTCTTACCATACAACCCAGCAATCAAATTCCTTGGTATTTACCCAGAAGGATTTCAAACTTATGTCTGTACCATAACCTGAACGCTGATCTGTATCATTTTAATTGTCAAAGCTTGAAAGCAACCAAGATGTCCTTCCGCGAGTGACTGGGTAGATAACACTCTGGTGCATCCAGACAATGAGATACTATTCAGGACTGAAAAAGAAATGAGCTATCCAGTCATGAGAAGACATGCAAGATGCTTACATGCATATCAGCAGGTGAAGAAAGCCAACCTGAAAAGGTGCATACTGCGTGACGACAGCCAAGTGACGCCCTGGGAAAGACTACACAGCCATGCAGACAGTACGCAGCCGTGGCTGCCGGGGAATCTGAAAGGAGGGACCAATGTGTGCAGCACAGGGCATTTTTGGTCACTGGAACTGCTCTATCTGATTCTGTAATGGTGGATACATGTCCTAAACTTGCCTAAACCCACTAAAACATACAACACCAAGAGTAAAGCCTAATGTAACGATGACGATGGGTCAATGTCACATCACAACGTCACATGTGGGCTCACCAGCTGTAATAAATGTCCCACTCTGGGGGGCGGGTGGTGTTGATCATGGGTAAGGCTTTGTGTGTGGGGTTGACGGATGTATGGGAACCTCTGTATCTTCCATGCAATTTTGCTATGTATCAAAAACTGTCCTTAAAAATAAAGTCTATTAGAAAATCAGTATTATTACTAGTAATTAAGTTAACTCAGTTGATGCAAATTATGGTGAACCATTATCACCATATCCCTAACATGTCAGATATCAAATTTGTGCTATAAACAGGTAGGTATATGCAATTATGGTTTATAAATATCCCAACATCATGTACGCAGTATTTGCATATTTTCCATTTGGGAAAATCTGTATCCCTGCTACATGTTTGTATGCAAAGTCCAGGGGGCAGAGGTGGCTTCGTGGACATGTGACCTGGGCCGTCACAGGGGACCCCATGCTTGGAAGGGCCCTGTGCTTGGTTCAATACTCTACTGATTCTGTCTTGAAATTCTAATTAGCATTTCAACAAGGGGCCTTGCATTTTTTTGGTACTAGATTTCAAAAATTATGCAGCCAGTTCCGCCAGTGAGGATATAAGCTGAATTTGAAGCTCCCAAGCATGGGGGAGTTTGAGACAAAGGTGGGCTTAGAGAAGCGACCTCCTGGTGGTCCACTCAAGTGGGGTGGGGGGTTCCGTGGTAGCTGACTGCTGCACTGAGTCAGGATCTTAGAAGCCTTGAGTACCATTCAGACCTACTCCTTCATTTCACTACAAGCAACCGAGGCCTCCATAGTCTCTGCACCTTGCCAAGGCCCCCCGCCCACCAGCAGCATGCTCAATCTCTGCATTCTTTGGAATGAATGGCTTGCGCTGGAATGTAAGCAGATGTGGCAGAACTGGCTTTGTGGTCTGCACCCCAGATGTCTCTCTCATCACAAACTCCTACTGGTCCGCGCGTGGGTCGCGGCTCCGTTTATTTGGTCTTTTACCTTTCCGCAAAGCCCCTGAAATCAGCAACTGAGAAAATGAGCTGAACTTCATATTCATCTGAGTGTTACTGGGGTTTTTCTTCCTGCTTATCCTCGCTTTATTGTCAGCCTGCTGGTGAAACACAGCTGAGAATAAACTTCAGGCGGACGCTGTGGGCTCTGCACCAATGCTGCCAATTTGGAACACACTCTGGGTGCTGTGTTGTTTATCTACTAAAGCGATTTGGAGGAAGAGGTCTCATTGATAGATAATGTCTTGTTTACAAGCATGTCCTTGGACATCAGATGCTCCAATGTCATCACTGACCGAAAATCTCCCTTGCAGTGGTGAAGCACTGAAATGCCTTCTGCTGCATTCATTACTCTGGCTCGGTGCATACAAATCAGAATGGATCCTGAATGAGAACAGAGCTGTGTGAACCAGGCTATTGAGATTCATGTCAAAATGAACACATATGGCGGGCAGTGCGAGTGAGCCACAGAAATGGAAGTAGGACAACTGAAGTCTGTACGAGAACTAGCCAGCTTCCACCTCCCTTCTCATGGTCAAGCTCAACATCACTGTTGGATTTTTTGGCACTCCCCTTTTACTAGGCTTTTAGTTTCTGCCATCATGAACAGAGTATGTATTCTTGACTTATTGTCGTTTACTTGGAATTAATATTAGACCAATTGATATATAATTGTAAGAACCTCTCGAAAGTGTAACTCCATTTAAAGTCCTCCTAACCCTCTCACTCTTGTCTGAAGAATATTTATCCATTTCATACATGACAAGGCATTGCCATTAATTTAAGCGTGCACATTCAGTTGACTTTACATAACTTTTCTAAAAAATCCAATAGAATATATTTATCTACATATCAACAATGTTCTAGTAGTTTTTGAATGTATAGTGATATTGTGAATGTTTCGTGTTAAAATTTTACAATCTGTTCTATTGCTCTTTTGTTCATTTCTGAAATTATAAATGTTTAATTCATTTCAGTATAATAAAAACAGTAAGCAGCAATGAACTTGTCACTTCACACAATAATTTTAACACAAAAGGTTTAATCTTATTTTGCTCCCATTTTTTATTGCATGTAGCCTAAAAAAAAGACATTAGAAATTCATGAGATATATTTTTAAGTAAACGAGGTAAGAACATAAACACTTAAAGTCTGGCAGAGGAGTTAATTCTGCATTAAAGGGGCTCAAGTTATTAGCAATAAAACAGAAACTAAAAATGTCCTTGATAAGAGGTAAGACAATAAGATTTTTTTAGGCTGAAAATATACAGACTGCAATCTCTCATTTCTTCTTCCAGACACACAAGTAATGTGTCTAAATACTTACTAGAGCCAAATCTATCTCAAAAGTAGAGGACATTATTTTTTTCTCCTTTTTGTTAATAATGAATAAGAAACAACACTTAGAGTAAAACTTTTTCCATGAAGAAGTGATAGTAATATTCACCCTCAGTTGGAGTTAGCTCCAAACTCAATCCACTCCAGGTAACAGATTAAGAAGCTCACTATTGGAATTATCTGGCATCAACGTAAGCCGTGTTAAAAGCATACATGACTAACAGCATGTCCTGCCTTAAGTCCACCATTCAGGAGACACCTTCATCTATGTAGTTGATTTGGGAATGGCCGTGTGGTCCAAGTAAACGGAGAGAGACACAAGCCTGGGAATCGGAACAAAACAACGGGTAAGGCGAAGCCTCCTCTCACTGAGACGGTGGGATGCGAACTCACAGCGGGTGGTGGCCATTCTGCTGCCTCTGGGGGAGACTCTGCCTGAGGGAGGGAATCAACGCTGAGAAACAGGTCAGGGCAGAATCCCATAACTCCGATAGACATCTAAACTCTCAGTGATCTGAACCTTTTGACCGCCCTTCAGTTGAGTTGGTGTTACAGACTGGATGTTTGGGTTCCCCTAAATTCGTAGGTTGAAGCCCTAACCCCCAGTGTGGCTCTGTTTGGACACAGAGCCTGGAAGGAAGTCATTAAGGTTAAAAGGTCATATAATTGGAACTCTGATCCAAGAGGACTGGTGTCCTTAAAAGAACAGACACCAGAAAACGCTGTCTCACTCTCCCTCACCCTTTTCTATTTTCCCCCTCCCACTTGGGAGCACACACCAAGGAAAGACCATTCCAGACACGCTGAAAAGACAGCCGTCTCCAAGCCTGGCAGTTGTCACGAAAACTGAACGTGCTGTCACCTTCACCAGGGACTTGTGATTTAAGCCACCCAGTCTTCTCCACGACAAGCTTCCCCAGACAGGCCCACTACAACTTGAGGTCCCCCACTGGGTAAAGCAGAGTGACTGTGTTTCAGTCAGATTTCGGTTTTGAAAAGGACCTAGACCACCCCAGCTGGTGTGGCTCAGTGGACTGGGTGCCAGCCTGGACCTGCAAACCAAAAGGTCGCTGGTCAGATTCCTGGTCGGGACACACGCCCATGTTGTAGGCCAGGTCCCTAGTTGAGGGTGCATGCAATCAATCAATGTTTCTTTCACACATTGGTACTTCTCTCCCTCTTCCTCCTCCCTCCCCCCTCTCTAAAAATAATTAAAACAGTTTTTTAAAAAGAAGGAAATGACCTAGGCCAAAGTGGGGGTGGGAAAGATGTTTATTGTCCTGAAGTCAGAGCTCAGTGGAGAACAGAGGAACATGTACAAGTTTGGGAAAAATACATTTTAGACGGGTCTCTATAAGTTCAGGAAAAATAAAAGACTTGGGCTTCAATTACCTAAGTAATTCATGCAGTTCTCCAAAATGACATAGGCAGAAAATGTAACAACTGTATAATACCTCTGACTTTATTGCTGGCATCCTACTACTAAGGCTTTGACAGATCTTCAAATTCCATGCCTGGCTGCCTCTCCCATGCAGTGGGGCAGGCTACCTGAAGGAGGGAGGCTTCCTCTCACGTTCAATGCTGTATCCCCAGCACCCACCACACTGAGCCTGCTCCACAAACCCTGGCTGAGGGAACAAATGAATGAAGGAAGGAAGGAGCAGGCTTTGGATGTGAGATGTTTGACGTGCCTTTTAGAGAGATATTACAGACCTTCAAGTGACTGTGACATTTCTACCAAGCTTCCCTTTGAGCATATGACTTATTTAGCATCTTAAAGTTCATGTTGACGGAGAGGGTGAACGTATGAATTCTTTCTTGGGCTCAGTTATTTCTGACTTGTTAGGTACAGATATCAACAGTGATAACAGTCCAGCCTGAGCAAGATATAAACAGGAACTGTGTGCCAACTTCCCCATTGCAGTTTCCATGTTAAGTCGGCTCTGTTTTCTGGCACTGAGAAAAGAATGCCATTTAACGAGGGGAAGAGTAGGGAAGAGTTGATGCGTTGGGCTAGATATTTGAAGCCTCCTTGGAGGTGCTGACATTTGCAACAGCACCTGAAACTTGGGCGCCGGGAGGTAACAGCAAGTTTGCGAGTGACCCAGTGGCTGCTGTTTCGTCCACAAGGGCCACCCAGTGGCCTAGGTGTCAGACCAAGAGTGATGGAAGGGAGAGCAAGCCAAGTCCCTTAAAACTGGCTAACAGACTCATTTGTCAAAGAAGAGAATGGACTGGATACAGATGTGGTACACATACACAGTAGAACATTACTCAGCCACCAGAAAAGACCAAATACTGCCATTTGGAATAACATGCATGGATCTGGAGAATATCGTGCCAAGAGAAATAAGTCAGACAGAGAAAGCTAACAACCCTATGATTTCACTCACATGTGGGATATAAAGCTGAACGCAACAAATAAACAAGACAAACGAATAAACACAAACTCGTAGCCACAGACAAGAGTACGGTGGCGGCCAGAGGGAAGGGTTGGGGGAGGGACAGGTAGTCAAGGGTAACGGGGGTCAGATATATGGTGGCGGAAGGAGATTTGACTTGGGGTGGTGACCACCCAGTGCAATATACACACGATGTATTATGGAATTGGACACCTCAAATCTGTATAGTTTTAGCAACCAATGTCACCCCAATCCGTTTAATTAAAAATTTGAAAAATGAACACGTTATACCATAAAAAAGAAGCAAGTGGCACTAGCCAAATAAAGAAGCTCCCTCTGAAAAAGGAAGACAAAACAAGAAAATCCATTTTCTACGCTTGGTGAGAAACGCAAATAAAATGCTTTGCAGGGATTCTAAATGCTCCTCCAAAATGTGTGAAACAATAAGCCTGCTGCCATCCCAGGGTGCAGGCGCCCTTGCAGGGGGCGGGGCGCCGGAGGAGACTGGCATCCTTGTCTGTGGGCACCAGGCTCGGGAGAAGGCAGGTCGCACGGAGTCTGGTGGTTCGGCTAACCCCATGATCACGCTGCCTCAATCCAAGAGCGTGAGGATGCTTCCCCTTCTATATTCCCACAGTGCACCTTTCCCGAACGCCTCTTAGCGGCCAGCCAGCTAGCGTGCTGGGGATTAGACCACCACGGAGCTGATACAGAAGTAAAAGATAATCAGCCACACAAGTTATTCAATTACAACTGTGGCAAATGTTAGGAAAGATAAGAAAAGGGTACCAAAAACTTATATAACGGGGAAATTTGACCTACCTTCATGAGAAGGTAACGTTTGAGTTAACTGAAGAATAAGCAGGAATTGATCAGAAAAAGCCATCATTACCACCCTGAATAAAAGAGCAAATAATTCTTTTTCAAAATTCCTTACATTAACAATTTATTCTGCAGGTAGTGTTCGATTTTTTTTTAAATCCTGAGGTTTGGAAAGTTTTAGAAAACACACTGTCATTAAAATAGGTTTTATTTGCCCAGGTGACTTTATAAAAAGTTGTCACCTGCTTTTGTCACTTGTGCGAACCCTCCAATGCATAAGGACCTGTGTGGCCTTTGCTTCGAGAAGGCAGACCGCACTCTGAGGGCGGCAGTGACTGTGAACGGACCACACAGGGGTCAGCTCTGGGGAGGAATTCCAAGGGTGTCAAAATTCACTTACATCGGCTGGGAAAAGTCGTCTCCGGATGGGTCTGCCACAGCAAAACCCACAGGTGGGGATGCAGCCGTGAACACATTTGCAATGACAGGCGATGAGAGCTGTAGGGCCCTGTAGGGACCATCGACCCTGAACTCCTCTCCCACCAGAGGCGGGTTGCAGAGGTGAAGCAGACTGCTCAGGCTGCCCAGCCAGTGTGGGGGACGGCACTGAGAGTGCTGAACACTGGAAGTCCGGGGCAAAGACTGTCGGCAGAGGGACAAGGTCAAGTCTGCCAGGTAGCGGGACATGGGTGTGGAGTCTTGAGATCCCAGGACAAAGTTTCATTTCATTGTGCAAAAGGCCAGGTTTCGGGGTCACTAAAAGACCCACGCCACAGTACAGCTACAGGCCATTCTTAGCTCTTTAACAAGTAATGGTGCTTTGATCAACCAGGTACCCCAAGGGAATCTTACACTTAGTTTAGAACCCTTGGTTATTATTATTTCATTCAATGTGGTGGCAGACTGTATTTTCAGAAGATGTCTCCCACAGCATCTCCCAGCCCACACGGTCTTCTGTGACGGGACCTTCCTACTCCCCCATCAGGAGGGGAAGTCTAATTACCCACCCCTTGAACCTGGGCTTCCTTATGACTCGCTAGTAGCCAACAGAATCTGGTGGACAGGACACGGATCAACTCCCACCTGGTTCTCTCGGGGCCCTTGCTCTGAAGGGGCCCGTCCATCGTGGGAGTGACCAGAGTACCTTCAAACAGCACACTAGAGAGGTTTCATGTAGACACTGGCCAGTCAGCCTTCCCAGGTGAGCCCAGCCTCCCATCCATCTCTGCCAAGGTGCCCAAAAATGAGAATGAAGGAACCATTTTAGAAGTGATCCTCAGGCAGTCGGACTTGGCACCTGGAATATCAGGAAGCAGAAAAAAGACAGCCCAGCGTGCCCTGACTCACAGAAACCATGAGCATAATACAAGTGCAAATGTAAATAAAAGCCACAAGTCGTAGAGGCGTATGCTGCCCAGAAAGAAACTGCTGGAACAAACGTTCTGTTTTCTGTCTATAAGGGTTATGATTGGCATTGAGCCCATTGAACAGATGAGACTCCCAAGGTGCAGGGAGATTAAGCCAATTAGATCATAGAATCATAAATAGAATTGTACAGTCATAGCAATCAAATGATTATCCAAAGCTCTTTTGAGGACACTGAGACCCGGGGGGGGGGGGGCGGGGGGAATGAGTTGAATCAAGATACATAGTTACAGGCAGAGCCAGGAACAGAGTTGGGATTTCCGAAAGATTCCCAGAGTCCGCAGCTCATTCTGAAAAAGTAGACCAAGCATGATGTACTAAAACGATCACAGGTGGTTGCATCAGACCTGGGTGGATTAGATCCTTAGGTAAACTTACTTAACGCCTCAATGTCCTCATATTTAAAATAGGAAAAATACACAGAGAAAGGAAAAACCACTGTGACCTGAGAGAGGCCAAACAGAACTGTACTAATGTTAATTTCCTGGTCTTCACCATTAAACTGTGAGTATATACAAGATGCTGGTATCAGGGGAAGCTGTGTGAGGGGTAAATGGGGATTTTCTGTCCTATATTTGCAATATTTGGGTTAAGTCTAAAATTGGACCTGAATAAAAGTTTCAAAGGGTAAAAAGATGAAAGGAATACAAAGTTGAAAAAGATAACAAGAAAAGCTACTTAGTAAGGATTTCTAAGAAGACAGTGTTTGGAAAACACCGTGCTTGCTGATTGCGAAGCATTTAAGCACCATTTCCCTTTGCTACTCGCATTTCAACGTGCTGAGAAAGCCAGAGCAGATGGTCCGTGTTGTCCCCATCCAGGCCCTGCTCTCCGAAGCTCTGTGCTCACATCCTGCAGCCAGAGCGTTTTGGAGAAAATTAACTTAAGCAGACGACGGGAAGCTTCCCACAGTAGTGACATCTCTCGACCTCTTCTCTGACCTTTGAATTCCTGGCAGCCGCGAGCTCTGTTCCAGCCAAGAGTCCTCACGCAGGCGGCTTCCATGTCTACCCAACCCTCATTTAGAGGACAGGCACCCGCCGCACCACAGCCATCCGAAGCCATCTGTCCGTGGCCATGAGCTAGCTTGAAAGCTCTCAGAAACTGCCTTCCAAAGCTAATTGAGCTGCTCTAAATATTTGAAGAGACAGAAATGGGATTCTGCTAAAGATGGTTTAATAAAATATTTAAAGAGCTTTTTTTTCTAACAGTGTAGTAGGCCGCTTCCTTCTTTCCTACTCCACTGGGGAACGTGCATCTTACCAGTTTATGATCAGAATGGGCCCTGGCTGGCCTCTGAACCCTGCCATTATGGTAACAGGGCGAAGGTGGGGGAAATTTCCGGAAAAGCATCCCAATCGCTTAAAAACAATTTTGCCAATGCAAATCTTCAAATCCTGGGTATAGTCATAAAATTTGTGTGGGAAGATACAGATAACAAACAAACACAACAGCAGTGGGTTTGGACTCCTATCCAGAAACTCTAGGCATTAATTGTTCTGGAATGTATTGTGGGTCTGTAACCAGAAACAGAGAACTTCTACAGTTCAGTGTGAAGGGCTGCTGCTCAGGACTCAGCATTTTGGCTACAGGATGATCAGTCTTCGTCAGCTGACAAAACCAGTGACTTCCAGGCATCCACTGGCAGGGTTCTTTCCACTGTACTAGACTCTCTCTCTAGTGTTAGGCTGAATTTCTACCCAGAATCCTTGCCTTACCAGTATTCAAAATTCCTACCTGATGTGAGTCCAAATAGCGAGAAAACACACCTACTTTGGGGGCACAGAAGCTCATTTTTCTAGAAAAATTTCTGGGCATGTCACTGAGCCAGCACAAACTATGGGCCCACCTTTGACCCTCGCCCTGTACTCCGAGCGAGCAGTGATGACCTTAGTCCATTCCAGGCCTGTGCATGTTCTGAATCCTTAAGTCAAGCTAAATTATGTTTCATAAAGCTGTAGGGTCAAATGTCATCTGTTTTATTCTGTTCCTTGAAAATTAGCTGTCCTTGGGTTGAAATGGAAATCAAAGTCACATATAATTAGGATTCACTGTGTTCCAACCATCCTATATCAAATAGCTTGTGACATAAATATTATCTCTTCTTGCTAACTTTCACTTCTTTAAATTATGGGCAGAATCATTTCTCCTTTCTTCAATCACTTTATTATTTGTGAAATTAGATCCCATTTAATTGTTTCCCTAAGATGGCCCCTCCTTGGTCCACTCCTGTCGCCTGGACAGGCTGCTCTGTTCTTGTCCCCAGCCATGTCCCAGAGTCAGTGTGCAACAAAATGTGACTCTGTCGCTGGAGTTCTAGAAAATCCTTCAGAGAAAGATGCTGCGTATCGATACAGGTATTGTGAGAGTAAGTGAACTTTATCAGAGCTAAACGGAGCACTGTTCATGTTCATCGAAAACATAACAACTTATGTCGTCAAAAGGGATAAACACATGGACGCTCTTTTGCTTTGTAAAATGCAAACACACTGGCAGAGTCTTCTCTGTCTGGCCTCGAGGGCTAGAAAGATGAATAAGTTATTAGAATAATAAGTTATTAGAATAATTAATAAAATAGAAGGCATTTCAGATTGAGTTCCATCCAAGACAACTTGAGAAAGTTTTGACCCTTCAAGGACAAAGAGAAAAATGTAGAAAATTTAACGAGTAGTGACTTCTAGACCAGTCACTAAGGAAAACAGGAGAGAGTACTAAAAATAAGCAGAAGCATTGAAGATCAGAGGTAAAATTTGAAAATATAAGGAAATTAGAAGTTATTTATTGCTCAGTGGTCACCACTATGATCCTCTGGGACCCCAAACTTCCTATCTCCTTCCAAGAGGGCAGCGAGGTGACCAGACCAATGTGGGGAGAGCTAAGGGGCCTGCTTCTGTCATCAGACGCCCCTTCCTCCCCACTTACAAGCACACCTACCGCTACACCCAAACTAGCGTTGCTATGGTGACCACGGCCGAGGCGTGCCCAGTCCCACCCTTCTGCCTGCCCACGTCTCTCCTGTGTCCTCTTGATTCCTCGTCCTTCTGAATATCCCTTCACTCTGACAAAGTCCTAATTACCACTTTCACCTGATCATCCGAATCTACATTTCTGCTCCTTGGCATTTCCCAAGCTGCTGCTAAGAATAAATAATCAAAATAATAATTGCAAATATTTACACAGGGCTCCGTGCCAAGAGCGGTTCGAAGCACATTACATAACCTCGTTTAATCCTCACGACATTACCAGTGCTAGCAACAACTCTGTGAAGTAAGGTCTAATAAAGTGTCCGATTATTCTCATTTTTTTATATAAGAAAACAGGCACATTAGTTCCTCCCAATGTGAGTCCGTATCATTCTCTTTTTCCTAAACAAGTGAAGCTTCTAACACGTCTCTGCCTTGCCGTCAAATCATCTTCAAATTCACCACTCATTAAATTGCCATAGTTCCATATCTAAAACATAATGTAACCCTGGCCCTCGCCTGACTAAAAGTCCTATATTAGCACCGAACATGCGCATCAGAATCACCTGGGAGCATTTGCACAAGACAAATGCCTACAACCCCACTCCAGAGAATCAGAACCACGGTGGTGGGGGAAGGGGGTGAGCCAGTACATGCACATTCGTAAACCTTCCCGGGGTTGCGGACTCACGTCTCTAACTCAGACTGCAGACCGCTGTAACTCAGATCATTGTGTTTTGTTTGCACGGTGGTACTCAGGTATAATTTCACATATCATAAAATTTACCTATTTGAAGTGTTCACATCAATGATCTTTAGTAAATTTACAAAGTTGGACAACCCTAACCACCATCCACTTTTAGAACATTTCTCTAACCCCTAAAAAGTTCTTTGTGTCCACGTTCGGTGAAGTCTGCTCCCAACCCCCAGCCCCGGGAAACCTCTCTGCTTTCTAGTGGGTTGGCCAAAAACAACCGTATGGTTCTTTCTGTAAAATAAAAGACGCATTTTTCATTTTCACCAATAACTTTACAATTTAGATATTTTGAGTAGTTTGGCTATGTCCTGCTATTAGCTGCTAGTGGATAAAGGCCGAGGGTGCTGCTAAACACCTTCCAATGCATAAGACAGCCCCGCGGTAAAGAATTGTTTGGCCAAAATGTCAATAGTACCAAAAAACTTCACAAGCCACATTTCACACGTTCAGTCAATTACAGCACCAATACACTGCACAAATCTTGTTTTTGCATTTCAGTTGCATTTTTACTTTTCTTGAAATAATGAAGCATAATGTGCTGAAAATGTAGCATATCCAGCTTCACTATTAAAGTGGTTGCACAAAAATTCACCAATTTTGATAAGGTTTTTTAAATGCACACTGATATGACCGCTGTCACAGTACAATCTAACAAAATTGTTTCAGATGAAGTTAAAGACAACTAGGCACTACTAGAGCCATCTTATGGAAAAACTAAACAAACTTTTTGGCCAACCCAGTATCTCCATAGATTTTGCCTGTTCTGGACATTGTACATAAATATAATCTATTTAGCCTGGCTTTTTTACCTTAAATTATGTTTCTGAGGTTCCTATAGGTTATAACTTATACAGGTAGTTTTGTCCATGTTACTGCTATAAATTTCCTACTGTATGCATATACCCCATTGTGGTTAGTCATTCACCATTTGATAACTATTGGGATTGTTTATACCTTTGGCTACTATGAATCATTCTGCTGTGAGCATGTGGGTACACATGTTCGTGTGGACATACATTTTCCATTCACTTGGGTGAATAAGTGTAAAATGGATTAGTTGCATTGAGGCTCATATTTAACTTTTCAGGAAAATGCTGAACTTTCCCAAAGTGGTTGCATTATTTGACATCCGCACTAGGAATGCATGAGGTTTTCATTTTCTCCGCCTCCTCACTAACACTGGTAGTTGCCTGTCTTTTTGGCAATGGCCACCCTAGTGGGTGAGAAGTGGTACCCCACTGGGGCTTTAGTTTACAGCTCCCTGACAACGAATGATGTTGAGCATCTTTCCATGTCCTTAATGGTTATTCATGTCATGTGTGGTCTTTTGTGAAATTTCTGTTCAGCTCTTTTCCCGCTTTTTAAATGAAGTCCCTTATTACTGACCTGCAGGACTTCTCTGTACATTCTGAATACATGTCTTTATCAGACAAATGCTTTGCAAATTGTTTCTCTTGGACTGTCGCTTGCCTTTTCAGTGTCTTAACAGTGTCCTTTGAAGAAGAAAAGTTTTCAATTTTTACAAAAGCCAATGTATCAATTTCTCTTTCAGGGATTGTGCTTTTGGTGTTATAGCTAAGTACTCACTGCCAAACCCAAGATCCCAAAGACTTTTTGCTGTTTTCCCTAGAGGTTTTATAATTCCAGCTCTTATATTTAGTTCTACGGTCCATTTGATGTTCATTTTTATGTGATGGAGGGCAAAGATGTGGACCCACCACTTTACAGGTGGATATCCAATTGTCTCAGCACTATTTGTAACAAACTATAGAAATGATCCCTGAAAGTATAGTCTTAACTCTTTGTTTTAAAAACATCCCTCTCCCCCTTTAACTGCCTTGACATCTTTGTTGAAAAAACCCGTTGACCACAACTATAAGGATTTATTTTCAGATCTCTTAATTATGTTCCATTGACCTATATGTGTATTCTTAAATGGACACCAAATTATCTAATCAATATAGGCTTATACTAAGTTTTAAACTGAGTCGTATAAGTCCTCCAACCTTCTTTCAAAATTGTTTTAAATGTTCTGGGTCCTTTGAATTTCCATAGGCATTTTTGGATTACCTCATCAGCTTCTAAAAAAAGCTTGTGGGAACTTAGATGGAGATTGTGTCGAATCTAGAGACCAACTGGAAAATTACCATCTTGACTACACTGAGTCTTCTACTCACTGAACATAATTTCTTTCCATTTACTTAGATTTTCAATATCCCTTGCCCATGTTTTCTAGTTTTTACTATACTTATTTTGTACTTTTTCTGTTACATGTACTCCTAGGTGTTTTGGTTTTTTTGACACTATTGTGAATGAAATTGAATTATTTTCATGGTTGAAGTGTCCTTTGCTAGTATACAGAAACACAATCAGTTTGGTAGACCATGGGCTTTTTTTTTAAAGATTGTATTTATTTATTTTTAGAGAGGGAAGGGGGGGAGATAGAGAGAGAGAGAGAAACATCAATGTGCGGTTGCTGGGGGTTATGGCCTGCAACCCAGGCACGTACCCTGGCTGGGAATCGAACCTGCGACACTTTGGTTCGCAGCCCGCGCTCAATCCACTGAGCTACGCCAGCCAGGGCTAGACCACAGGCTTTTATAAAATGAAGTCTTAGGATCTTTCTGCAGGATTCATATGATGCTATGACAAGATTCCCGTGACAGAATCTCTCCTGCTACTGACCATCATTTCCCATCATCCAACACGCAGTGTTTGTTTCTTTAGCACTAAACTTTTAATAGCACCCCTCAACCCTATGATGTTTCTGACTTAAATTTCACTTATATCTCAAGTTTACTTTATATATTACCCTATCCTAGAAACCCTTTCAGATTGTTCTTTACCTGCCCTGCCACTCTAAAATTCTAAAAGTAAGGTCTAGTATTGTTTTTTCTATATTGTACTTCAATAAAACACTTACATGCACATCTTGAGAAACTGAGTCACTATATAGTGAAGTCTGGTAGTTGTTCATCAATATTCATCTTCCCCTCCCACAGTCCCAGCACCCCTACCTTTTGAGAAGGCGCACAGCAAAAAAATCCAAGGCTCTACCTCCCAGCCTCCCTTGCAGTTCGATGTAGCAGTGTGACGATGTTGTGGCCAGCGAACAGCATGTCACGAGGCAGCTTCTAGAAATCTTCCCTAAAACACAGCCAGCGTGCATCTTATCTCATTTTCTTATTTATCTCTTTCTTCTTGTGGTTAACTAGAATCACAGTGATGGTCGAAACTCTTCTGGAGCAGCCCCCCTGACCGTCAGGTGGCCTTGGGAACGGAGACCCCCACACACAGCAAAGCAGAGCCGAGGCCTCCATATGCCAGTGGGGTTGCTGACCTCTGAGCTCCCCATGAAAAAGACATACAGTCCTCCCCCGATTTAGCTGTTCCTTCTCTGGGTCTCTGTTACTTATTGCCAAACTGAATCCAAACATATACACCACAGTTCACTGTATCCTCAGGAACTGGTGCAGTGCCTGGCGTTTGCTGAGTTGCTGCAAAAGAGTAGCTAAAATGGAAAGGAAAAAATACTTCATGGGATTTCAATTTCTAATTCCATGCTGCACCATATAGTTACCAGATCTATTCCCAGGTACTGAAATATGAATATTTTAGGTATACAATTTGGCCTTCAGAAGCCTCTCAGATTTTTAAATCTAATTTCTATTCTAATTTATTCATCATGATACTAATAAGCTGTTTGTTTTTTTCATGTAGCAGAAGTAAGCAAATGTATTCAATGATTTCATGGATATTCAAGAGACAGAAGGCCCATAATTGAATATAATAATAGATCTCACAAAATCAGAACTGTTGGTGACAATAGCATGCAAGCTGTTAAACAATCTGACTCCGCAGATGAAAAGCTAGGGTTCAGCGAGGCAGCGTGACTAATTCCAAGCCACACAAACCCTGAGTGACAGAGCTGATGTCAGAGCCCAGACACTCTGACTTCAAACTCGGTGTCCTTTGAATCCGCAAGAGTCCCTTCGATGATTAAGTGCGAACTGGCTAACATAAGCAAAAAGGGAAGTATATTTGAAACCTGGGAGTTTGCAAGATCACAAAACCCGGAATAGACAGGAGCCAGGCAGCTCTATAAGGTTTCCATGGCGATGTCTGCTACAGGGCTCACGATGACGTGACCAATGGAATGAATGAGTCAACTCCAGCAATGTTTACTGCTCTTTATTCTCCTCATTGTGGATGATCATATAGATATTTTGCCTATTGCTCTCTTCCTTGCTGACTGAATCTGCTTCCCCGGATAGCGGCCAGGGACACCAGATATCCACCGTCCCCGTCTCTCTTAAACCGGTGCAGGAAAATAAGACATGATGAGGAGTCTCATGGGTGCTCTGAAGTACTTGTTCTCCGAGAGAGTTTTCTGGCTTCCCGGCTCACCCTCACTTTCTGTGTTTACGTGCTGCTGTGCACCTGTGTGAATGTATAGTGATAATGTATAGTGTGCCATTAGGGGCCCCGAGATGACAACCTGGAGAACAGAGAGCCAGCCCTCTGAGGCCAGCTGAAGGGAAATGAGAAGTGTCCTCTATGATACCACGAAGCAAACGAGCCCTCCCACCATGCCACTGTCTCCCTCCCGATCTCTCATTGTGTGAGACCGTATATTCACCACTTAAACAGCTGTACACTGGCTCATTTCTTGCTTTCGGCCCCAAAACATCCAAACTCATGCATCACTCAGGACTTTAAGTCCGTGGACAAAGGGTCTAGTGGGCCAGCCGTGGCCTTGTGCCCACCTCTGAGTGGCAGTGAGGGGAATAGCACAGTGGCAGGAGTCTCTGGGATCCACCAGCTTCTTTAGCATGAGGCCAAGCACCTTGATTTGCCTTCCCATTGAAAGGCTGTGCGAAAGGGGAGAAGGAGGCAGAACACCCCAAAACCACGAACGTCCCTAACTTATATATCTTATACTGATGGTATTTCAGAAACATAACTGAAAAACTGAATGCACGACTACCACAAAGCCTATTGGCTGGAGTGGGAATAGATGCACATAAACACTTAAGGGGAAATCAGTCACCTCGTCTTTTCATGTGGAAACGAATAAAAAGTGAAATGTATTCAGAAATCTTACATAACATGCAATTTCACAGTTCAAGGTTTTTATTGTTCCTCTGTGTGCAGAGTTAGCCATGAAGCAAATTTATGGATCCCAAATGACTTAGTTCAGCCTCTCACTCAATTTCTCTTGTGAATAGCTTGTCATTTGACCCTGAGTAAGGACACCCATCACCTTATAAAGCAGGATGTTTATTCTTTTGATTTTCTATTTCTAGTTTATAAACACACTGGTGATGAACAAGAGAGACCTTCCATCTTATTAAACTATGCATATTGTCTGCCACGAAGTCACAAGCTAAGTCAAACTTGGTCTGAGAGCATGGTTTGATTTGACAGAATGTCAACAAATGCGGGTGGAAGTTTCCAGCATTGTTATCATGCCCAAGTTCCCCTCACTGAAGAAGTGATATGATTTTGGTTTGAATTTAAAGCTCATACAGGCGAACACTTAAAAATAGGGCTGAGCTACAGAAACGCTACGGGAAGGAAATTTTCCACTTACATCCAGGGCTAAACATAATTCTGGGATCTAGAAACACATGTACCTTGTCTTCAATGCATACACATTCTGGGAGTCAGACCTGTGCCCTGTTAATATTACAAAGAAAAACTCTCTTCTTTCTTTCTAAAAGCCCGGCTTTGCCCCATTTAGTCCATTGCGGAGCACGTCCCATGCAGAGCGGGACAAGGGCATCGGCACTTACTGATGGGCTTTTGAGAAAGAGATTTAAGAACACAGACAAGTGCTGGGTCCAAGCTGATGGTGCAAACCAGGAAGAACATAAAATATGCAAAAAAGTTAGCCAATAAGCCCTGGCTGGAGTAGCTCAGTGGATTGAGTGCAGGCTGCGAACCAAAGCATCGCAGGTTCGATTCCCAGTCAAGGCACATGCCTGGTTTGCAGGCCACGGCCCCCAGCAACCACACATTGATGTTTTTCTCTCTCTCGCTCTCTTTCTCTCTCCCTTCCCTCTCTAAAAAATAAATAAATAAAATCTTTAAAAAAACGTTAGCCAATAACCCGACTACAATGACAACAAAATTGAAAAAGATATTGTTGCCACATTCCTAAAACATTCAAGAATTAACAGTACTTCTAGGCCCCAGAATTCTTAATCCAGGTCAGAATATTTCATTTAAAAGTAATTTATATTCAGAGAGTATAATTCAGGAAAACAATTAAACTGGAGGTTTCACCAGGAGAACCACGGGGAGCAGGAGCATGGAGGGGTGGCCAGCTCAGCTCACCAGGGCAGCTCTCCTTGTATCTGGTTTACTTATTGTTTCTAAAGATTTTTCTCTGAGTGAAGAATAATGTAGAATGAAGCCCACGGACTTCAATGTTCAAGTACAATCTGGGCTAAGAAATATGTCATGCAGCTTTTTATTCTGTTCTAGAATCCCTTGGAAAAGAAAGGTTTTTCTTGGGCCCCTCTGAGAATTCCAACCAGCTTGGGCAAGACCAGGCACTTCAATCAAGTGCTCTGAGGCTATCCTGCAACAGACAATCTCTCTGCCTGAGCTTAAAACTCCAGCCACCAAGACAGTCCCCAGAACTAAGCCTGGAAGGCACGGGTAATTCACTTCCTCTGTTCTCCTCTCGGAACAGTTCCTTCCCCGGAGGGCCTCACATGCCGTGCATACAAAGAACAACAGTGTGGGGTGAAGCAAGTGCCCAGATAGAAATGGGGTGCAGGGTGCTGAGGGAGCCGGTGGGGGGCCACCTGGAGCCAGCCAGCCTAGTCAGTCTTTTACACTGTGTGAGCATCAATGTGTTGCATGTTATGTATCTGTCTGTAGTGTGTGTGTGTGTGTGTGTGTGTGTGTGAGAGAGAGAGAGAGAGAGAGAGGGAGAAAGGAAAGGAAGCAGAGGCTACAACCTCTATCTGAAGATACTATGCCCTTGTCTCTAGCACAGGATTTTGTGTATATCATGAAGTCTTGCTTTGAACATAGCATTTGGGACCAGGTACTTCGAGACCAGCTATTTTGTGCCATGGTAAGAGACCTCACTGATAGATTTATTACATATCTGTTGCCCCAAGATTTGGAATAAATACTATTTTTTCCTCATGGCAACTTTACTAGCCCTCTCTTTAAGAAATAGTATGAGAAAGGAAAATTAAGAATTTCATAAAGTGAATATATACATCATGTCTAGAAATGTTAAAGGTAGAAAGATAAAGAGATAATGTACTAAAGAACCTGAATTTTTTGAGATTTGTTGCAAAACACTTGTTAACCTATTTTCCATCTTTAATTGGTCACTAAGTCTTCAAATAGCTCTTAAATCTCTGTCACTCCTATTCTTCCTTCACTGGCACGAGGTTGGTTCTGTGACATTAACCTCTCCTACTCTCATCTAGACAACGGCACCTGCTGGCTGGCCTCCTTGCTTCTCGGTGGACCCCATGCATTATGTACTCCACCCAGCAGGTGGAGTGGTCTCTGGTAATTACACAGCTGATAGTGTCCCCCACCTGTGTAAAACCCTTCACTATCGTCTCCCAACAGCCTTCCAGGAAAAAGTCCACACTTTTTAGTCCCTTCTTGATGGCCCTCCATAACCCGACTGTTGTTACTTGCTCCAGACAAATGAACCACCCATCATCCCCCACACATGCCATAGACTTGGATGTCAACATTTCCTTTTACGGCCACTCCTATCGCCAAGTATGAAATGCCCTGGTCTTAGTCTAGATCGGTGGTTTCCAAGGGAGTATCAGCCCAATCAACATGGGAAACTTGCAAGAAATGCAAAAATATCAGGCTTCACACATGAATTAGAAATTCTGGGAGTACGGCCAGCAATCTGTAGAGAAGCGCTGTACTCTTACACCTGCAGCTGTTGTGCTTCCATCAGAGAAGACAGAGGGTGTAAAAGTGTGCAAAGAACCAGCAGTGAGCCATCACTTAGTACACTGCAACTTAGCACCCGTGTGGCACAAGTGAAGACCACAAGGTCCCTTGTTCAAGCTGAAAGAGGCTTGAGGAGAGCAAACAGATCATGAGCCCGAGGCCTGAAGCATCAGATAAACATTACAGAAACGGAGATTCTCAGCGTCCCAAGGGTATTGGGAGGTCAAATTGTCCAATCGCATTTCACAGATGAGCCCGAGGCCCAGGAAGGTGAGCTGGCTCACTCGGGGGCGTCAGACAGATGGTCAGGGGAAACGGAACTGAAGTGTCCTGGGAGGAAAGCTGCGTGGCCAGACCCTGGAGTCATTTCATGGCCACTGACACAGGCAGGTGCCCTGGGTGGACACGGGGGCAGAATGACCAGCACAACAAGCGCTGCTCTTAATAATTCAGTGAACTGATCCTGCGGTTTAGACTCCCTGCTACCAGGCGGAAGTGAGGCCCCAGTGAGGTGAATGTCATTCCAAGCAGTGCCAGACGCGAGCCACTGAAGGGTGTGAGGGAGCCACGGGGTCTGTTCTTTACACACAGTCACAAACGTCACACGTATAAAGGTGTACGTGTGAACATTGCTTGTGAGAACACAGACCCGGTTCCACTCAAATCAGGTTGCTGCTTCTAAGGTACTGACATGTACAAGAGAAAACCTCAAAGAAACATGGGTCTGCTACACGGGTGTCATTTATACATGCGTGTCACATAAAAACGGGTGTCATCTTGATATGTATTATAAATAAAAATAAATATAAATATATAAATAAATATAAATATAAATTTATATTTATATAAATATAAAAATTATAAAGAATAAAAGTGTATAATAAGAACATATAAATATATGTAACTATATAATACATAACTAAATATTATATGTAGGTGGGAATTGTATGTCATATTTAATATAGTATATATTATATTCCTATTATGTATTTAGGAATTATATATGTTTGGGAATATAATTGTAACATTGAAATATAATAAAATTATAACACGATTATATAATAAAAGTATAACAAAATTCTAATGTGTTACTGACATTGCAATTTTAAATAACATGAAAATATAGATGAATGTTGGTATCTGGGGGCAGATATTAAGGTAGAGAGATCATCGCTCTGCTCCCGGCCCTTTCTGCCGGCCTTGCGCTCTCTTCTGAGGACGGGCTCAGGCTGGGCTCGTGGCCGCAGGAAAACCTCACGTCAAAATGCCTTTGGGTTCCTTCTGACAGGTGCCACTGCTTCTTCGTCTTCATCAGACAGGTGGTCCATCTGCCCTCCCCGGGATGCGGGTAGGATGGATGTACCCATTCACTTTGTGGAGTGGTAGAGGCGATAGTTTCACCTACAACAACTACATTTACATTTACAGCTGTGTTTTAGCATGGGATGTGCCTTCCTAAACTATATGTCTGTGTTTTGAAAGCTAAATCACAATCTACTGTATTCTATTTACATTAGGGAAATATCTGATATACTAGTAGTCTGTATGTACTGACCACTGAAATGTATAAAGCTTTTCACATATTATTGTATGTGACACTCACAATAATCTTATTAAATAAAGTAAGCCTGCTCTGATGTGTATGTGCACACGCACAAGAATAAGTGTGTGGAGGATGGTTAGATGGAGGGATAAAAATGGGAGAAACTGGTCAACCATAACTTTTGCCTACATCTTCCACAGTATGCATGCATGGATCATAATTTATTCACTGCTTCCCAACCAATGGACCTTTAGGTTGTATCTAAAACTTTACTAATGTAAATAATACCATGGTAAATATATTTCGATTAATGCGTAATTATTTTCTAAATGTAACGCTGTCAGGTCCAAAATATGGAGTTAGGATACACATTTAGCACTCTGCCCTCCCCAAAGGTTCTGAAATACACACCACTGAAAGTACTTAAGATTGCTGTTTTGTTTTCCACAGAACGTGGTGAGACTTTTTGATTTTTGAAAACCTGGATGGAGAATGAAATATATTGAGCCACTTTTATTTGCATCTGTAGTTATTAATAGGGTCAGATATGGATATATTCATTTAATGCCCATTTTGTATTTTTGTTGTAGTTAACTGTGCATTCACATTTGTATATTATGGTATTCTTTTTTTTCCAAAGGTTTTATTTATTTATTTTTAGACAGGGAAGGGAGGCAGAAAGAGAGAGAGAGAGAAACATCAATGTGCGGTTTGCTGGGGGCCGTGGCCTGCAACCCAGGCAGGTGCCCTGACTGGGAATCGAACCTGCGATGATTTGGTTCACAGTTCGTGCTCAATCCACTGAGCTACGCCAGCCAGGGCTTATATTATGGTATTCTTTCTTTACTACTGAGTCATAAGCATTCTTCTTTTAGAAATATATTAAAATTGGACTGTTAAAAACAGGGCAAACTTTTTCTCTAGCTTTAATATAGTCCAGGTACAAGAGCTTTGTGCACATGTCCTTTGAGACATGTTTTTCCCAGTGTGTAGCTAATCTCTTCCTCCGCTTCACAGGATCTTTCACAGAGCAAACAGTTTTACCTTTAACAAAATCTAATTTAGTGACTTGTGTTTTTTGTGTTGTATGCAAGACAACTTTTTCAAACTTAAGGATGTTTAGATGTTCTTCTACTAAATTTTAAATTTTGGTTTTTTAGTATATGATGCTTTCTAGCCAATTTTTATAGATGGTACAAAGAGTCAAGTTTCACTTTTTTGTTGTTTTGTTTTGCATATGACTACCTAACTGTTGGAGCACAGATTTGTTGGAAAAGATTACCCCTTCCCCATTAACTTGGCCTCCATTTTTGTCAAAAATCATTGACTCTGTGAGTGGTTGGTCTATTTCTAAACTCCTTTTCTGAAACCCTTTTCTAATTGTTCTGGAGATTCTCAGCCTTTTGCACGTCCGTATAAACGTTAGTATCAATGTGTGACTTTCTGCCTAAAAAGTTTCCTAGGATTTTTATTGAGATTACATTAAATCTATAGATCTTGGTAGAGAATTAAGATATGAAAAATATCGTGTCTTCTAAATACATGTATATCTTATGATCCAGCAACACCTTCCATGGTACATATGTTAAAAACTCCCAGACAAATGCACCAGGAGACACACACAAGGATGTTCCTAGTACCGCTGCTTATAATAGAAAGACAATAAAAAATATTTTCATGAGTTGAGAAGATAAATAAATGGTGATGTATCTGTACATAAATACATTATGAGACATTGTATGGTAGCTATCTATGGGTTCATTCATAAACATAATGCTAAATTTTGTAAAGAATAGATACAGTGTGATTCTATCAATACTACATTAAGAGATGTGCAAAGCCGATGACATTGTTTCACAATGCAAATATATGTGGTAACATTGTAAAGAAGTGCTGGAGAACGACAGATGCAAAAATGAGGATAAGGTAGCTTTTCAATAAACAGGAAAGTGATAAGCTTAGAAGGGCTTCACAGATTTTTTCTTAATCTTGATTGCAAGTTCATGAGTATTTATTGAAATGCTATTCTATGCAACATATGTATATTTTACACTATCCTTTTCTAGTTCATATTTAATAAAAATTCACTTTTTAAAGAAAAGAGTGAACAATTTTGTTGGAGGAGGAAATAAGAGTAAATGAAATCTTAGCACTAGGACAATGGGCCAAAGTCTCGTCGTGGTTTGTTTGGGTTGCTGTAACAGAACACCATGGACTCATAAACAATGGATATTTATTTCTCACAGTTCTGGATGCTGGGAAGTCCAAGATCAAGGCACCAGCAGATTCAATGTCAACTGAAAACCTCTTCTTGGTTCTCTCCTCCCTGTATCCTCACCCGGTAGAAAAGGTGAGGGAACTTTGTGTGGTCTCCTTTCTAAGGGCACAAATCCCATTCAGGAGGCCTCCACTCCCATGACCTAATCACCCAAAGGTTTAACCCTTGTGACCTAATCACCCAAAGGTTTCAACTCCCAGCACCATCACCTTGGGGGTTAGGATTCCAACGTTTGAACTTGGGAGGCAAACAAACCTTCAGTCCATAACAAACACGTCCAGTCCTTCCTTTAAAATTGTGTAATTTATTCTTTATTCATGCCTTTCGACTTTGATCTAGTAGAAAGGTATGATCTACTTTGATCTGCAAAACAATGACCTAAATAATACCTGAACCCTTCCCAGTAGTAAACATTTTAGTAATTTCTGACACCCACCGCCTACACAGTAACAGAAGCACTTTAAAATGCGAGAGGAGCTGTAGTTTGGAAAAACACACCGTGGAAGACGAAGCAGGCAGGGCCCGTGGGAACGGTCTCCGCCTCGGAGGAAGCCCTGGGCCTTTAGAGAAACAGTCACTTTGACAAATGGCCCTTCCACAGTGTTTGCACACCTGTCAGATGGTGTCTGTCATTTGTCAAGTCAGAAATAGAAAACTCTATAACTCAAGAGGAAAAATAACTTGTCCGCACCAAGAAATACTGGGAGCATGAGAAAGTTCAGCGATGAGGAGGCTGAGCCTGCGGCGATCCGGAAGGCCCTTTGAATAATGAGCAATGCTGCTGTTTTTGTCATTTTCACGTCTGTCTCCTCTGTTCTTCTCAAAGGCAGGGCCTAGCCTCGCTCATCTTCGAATCCCTAACACTGAGCAATAGCTCTCAGTGTATCCTTGATTGCTACTCTAATACCCATGTACCAACCTTTCTTTAACATAATAACGTTAAATAAATACAAATAACATCAGAACCATCTTTTATGGTCCCTTTTCAAACCTGATTTTTGTGCCAAATCGTGAATCCTTTGACAGTTTTACAACATTTTGGAGGTATTATTCAAATAACTATTTGATACTAAGAATATACTACCCGTAGCACAGATAAAAATCAATCCCTGGCTGCTCTGAATTAATTTTTACAATGGATGCTAATGAAAAAGTACTTGAAGCAAGAGGCTTTTATCATTGTCCTTCAGCAAGACAAGGGCCTCTGCCAAAATGTTTTACTACGAAGCCCTGACTGCTGAGAACACGTGACTGTGAGGACAAAAGGAAAGAAACGAAGTAGTTTGAGGACGAAGTCGGACCAAAGGTAGGGGGCCTTCCCAGGCAAGGGATTCTCAAGTCAGCAGGAGACCCTTAATTTTTCAAGAACGTATACTCAAGGTTCACACATTTAGATCCTCTGGAGACAACACTTTTGCCCCTTGAAGAGGTAAATTACTGGGGGGCTCTGTGAAGAACAGAAGACCCTCGCCAGGCACACCCAGACTTGCATGACGAGCCTACAGAGCACAGGCCGAGAACAGACCTTTAATCTTTTTTTAATTTTTATTTTTCTTTATTTTTATTGTTGACACTATTATAGATGTCCCAGTTGCCCACCTCCCCCCAGCCCCTGCCCTCCCTCCCCCTCGCCATCCCCACACTGTTGCCTGAATCCATGGATTATGCATCTGTGTTCTCTGGCTAATCCCTTCACCGTCTTTCATTTGGAATAGACCTTGCTTCCTGGCGATGGTGGAAGCAACTGGAACAGGAGATGGCAAGCTTACGACCAGGAGGCAGGGCCCCCACTTCTCAGGACCCCAACTCGCCCTGAGCCAACACCCCCCTGAGCAACGCGCTGTGGTTTTCTTTCTTTGAGAAACATCACTTTGTGATGTTTCCATACTTGGGCAACATGTTACACATGGTGTATTTGCACTTCATTTAGAAGCGCTTTCCCAGAAACCTGTAAAGAAATTCTGCGACATGCTCTGGCTGCTGTGGTTCAGTTAGCTGGGCATCATCCCACAAGCTGAAAGGTCACGGGCTCAAATTCCAGTGCATGCCTGGGTTGTGGGTTCAGTCCCAGGTCGGGGTGCCTACAAAAAGGCAACCAATCGATGTTTCTCATGTTGATGTTTCTCTCCCTCTCCTTCTTCCTCCCTTCCCTTCTCTCTCTATCCCTCTCAAAAAAAAAAAAAAAAGCATGTCCTCAGGTGAGGATAACAAAATTTAAAAACTAAAAAGTAAATTTAGAAGAAATTCTGAGATATGATGCCCCTTTCCATGAGGAAGAGAGAATTCAGAGGGAGAGGAGGCTTTGCGGCTGTAGCTAACTGTCTTTCGCCTAATTTTGACTAAGCCTAACCCCCACCCCCCCCCGAGGACACACATCCACAGTTAGTTCCACAGATAAACTGTCCACCCCCGACGGTGCGCAGGGAGGCAGTTTCACCCTCTCTGGACAGGAGCCCGGAGTGCACATGCTTAGGGAAGACGGAGGTTACCCTGCGTGGGGCTCGGGGCAGGAGGTCAAATGGGCTGTGCCACCCCCAGAGCACCACCCGTCTTACCCTCAGGATTTACTGCCGGGATGAGAAATGACAGCAGTGCTCGCTCTCTGAAACTCTAGACTTTCCAGAAACTCGGGGAAAACCTCTGTGGTATCATCCCCCATCAGCAATAAGCCTTGAGACAGATTCTACAGCGACTAACTTTTCTTCCTAGTCTGAGCCTCCGATCGGTCTCTACCTAGTCTTGTCTCTATTTTTTAATGCGGTTTAACTGCAGAATGTATGGAGACAAGCAACACCAGGTAACAACTCCGGCTGAGAACCAACTCTGTGCTGAAACCCCCACAGCACAGCGGCCTGGCATTCCCGGGCTGGGAAGTCCTCTGCCCACTGATCCCACCGCCCACTGATCCCACCGAGCACTGATCCCACTGATTCCTGCCGAAGGGAAAGAAACGAGGCTGCAGGAGGACAGAAGGTGACTGTTCAATCCTGTCGGAGCCTCAGGGTGTAGAATCTCAAACCCCGTTGGTGACAGGTCTCGCTGTTCTTCTAAATGAGTGATCAACGGCTTCCCTCGACCCTTTCTGTACAATGATCAGCCTGCGACTCTTCTCCAGTTCATGTGGGTGACAAGTGTGAGACACAGCAAGCCGAGAGGTGCTGGTCTGCACCAGTCGTGCCCAGATTTACGAGGCATCAATACGTGCATCCGGAGCGTTGCCTGGGAATGAGAATGTATCTCTGCTGTTTCGCCCCAGAATTCTCCCACAGGTCACAAACAGGTGCATTTTGTGGTGCCCACGACTTCTGCACCATGGCGGCCACCCCGAACGCGGCCGAGTTCCAGGACCTAACTGTCACAGACAGGAAACGCTGACACAAGAGGCACTCTCGGGCAGACAGAAACACCAGCAGGTGCTGCCAGTGAGGCAACTACAGCGTGGCAAGAATCCCAGGCTCACACGGAATGCAGAGAGTGGCGAGAAACTGCCCCCAGCCCTTGGGGGCCGGATGTCCAAACGGGAAGGTTGAGGGACACAGTCAGTCAGTCTACAGCAAGGCCGTTCTCACACTCCCCCACAGGCTGAGACCCCCATTACGTTTAAACTGCTACTAGAATGACCCGCGTGTACATGGCTGTTGTAAGACTCCAGTCTCCCGAGGAAAACTCTGAAATTCCTTCCAAAAAAGCTAAAATCACCAACTGAGACGGTGCCAAAATAAATATTGTTAAAATTAAAATTTGCCCTTTTTAAGGCTGCCCCATACGGTCTCGGGGGAAGGTACAAGTTCCTGTCTTCGAAGTACTTACAATCCAGTTAAAGGGAAGAAAGCGCACGTCCCCCTGGGAAATGAAGGTCTGTCCAAAGTGCAAGTAAAACACGCGTTTTGAACTCAGGCCAACGGCAAGGAAGCCCCGCCCACCCCGCGCTCCCCCTCCCCCCCCCCCCGCGCTCCCCCTCCCCGAGCAGAGCTGCGCGTCGCCAAGGGAAGAAAAGTCGCCCCACCCTGGAGCCAGGTGAGCTACCAGAGGCTCAGAGAGCAGAAATGTCTCAGCGGATCTCACGCAGCAAGTGTTTGCCAGGATGAGAGGCAGCTTTTACTTTACGAGGCTGATCATTAAACACGTAGAGAGAGCCCATTTCTTTTGCTGTCGTTGACAATTCAGTCCTTAAAGACAGCACGCAGGTAGAGTGACTTAACTAGTATATTTAAAGGCGTTACGATTATGGATCCCAGCCTCCTAAAACATGTGGCTCTGCCGAAAATTTCCAATGCAACTACAGAAAAATCTACTGACTGTCTCTGAGAATTCTCATGCCCTGGGCCGGCCAGAGGTGTCTTCCTTGTTTCCATGCCGTCCCAGGCATTCTGATTGGCGGACGCCGGAAAGGACGCCCCTTTCTTCTGGGGGGTGGAGGTGGTCGCAGCATTTCGATCATCTGAGCAAACAAGCCGGAAAAGCCTTCGACACACAGTGGGGAAAACGAATTGACAGGGAATGTGGGTGCAGGAAAAGTGAGAACACTCTTCTGCAACAAAAAGTCTTCCACGTTTCAGATGCAAGGAGTCACAGGAAGAATTCAGGGGCAGAATTTAGATTCATCGAATATCATCATCTGTAATGTTTAAAGCATCTAGTGACCTTTTCCAAGGCAATTAATTTCCTTGAATACTGCGTGAGAGCTGCAGCAGGCCGCGTGTCTTCGGGGACAGAATTAAGTAGATAAAACGAGGCAGTCACAAAGTGGAGCACTCTCTCCCAGGCACTCGCCCACGCCCACATTAGCAATGACCCAGGTCACATAAGTCAGACCACCTACCTACACTCCTAACGAGGAAGAGACAGCGCGGGGCAGGTTCTCATCTGACCTGGGCTGCACACTGTGAACATCACAGAAGCCTGAGTGTTAACTAACCAAAATTTGGTGGGATGGAATGGGGGGGGGGGTGGCAACTCAACTGATCCATGGCGGGCAAGATACAAGGCAAATTTCCATATCGATAACTCAGCCTAGCAGCACGGCAACTCCCATCCCACAGTGCTGTCCTACAGGGTTTCAAGGAAAAGAATTTGTGTAAATCTACTCCATTGTTCCTTTAGTTCCGAGTGTAAATAGGGACAGCGATTCTCCAAGGCCATAGGCAATGTCACTTCCAGCAGGGGACCATGTCACAGAGCAGAAAATGATAGAGACGTAGAAATATGAACCCCAGTTCTTCCCTTTTGGGGGTCCCCATAACTAGGTCACTTCCCCCTTCTTTACTCCCTCTCCCTCCTCTGGATTTCTAGCATTGATTCTAAGAACTGCTGCACCTTTTCTTGTGTCTCAAAAAGTTGAAAAGCATTTTAAATACTCCGTGTTGTCCTACATGGTAAGTAATTACCACGCAGCAACCACGTGGCAGGCACCACCGCAGGCGAGTATGCACCAGACGCGGCCCTGGCAGCCAGGGGCTCACCCGGAAGTTGGCCTGCAAGGGCGAAGTGTGAAAGTGCGATTGACATAAGGACTAAAAAGAAACCACAGAGAATCAAGTTGGTAACAAATTACGTATCACTCACTACCAACCTCAAAGCGACAGCGATCGTTTTTTGGTGCCCAAGAGTGAAAGCGTCTGAGACACAGCAGGTAGGGCACCGGGTCCTTGTGCCACTCCCACCTGTCTGCTCGTTGCACCCCATAACCCAGGGGCCCAGCCCCGAATGATGCCCCTCTGCAACTGGGCAAGTTTAAAATGGTAAAGCATTAGCCCTGGAAGGAACCTTGGGGATCATCTAGTCTCACTCCCTCATTTTAGGACTTAGCCCAGAGATTAGTGTTGGTTCACAAGCCCGGGATTAACTTGTTGAATAGTGAAGACCGGTGGATGCAAGTCATCTGCTCCCAGTCCTCTGCTCTTTCGGCTCCACCTGTGCCGTCTCCCTTTCCTGGGGGACTCGTCCTATGCCTCCCCAAGTTCTCACTGTTGGGCTCACGGAAAGCCCACCTTCACCGTGAGTCCTTCTGACCAGCACGGCCCTGTGGTCCCACTCTTCTCTGAGTTCCTTCAACACTCAGTCGGTTGTCCCATCACACACTCTAAGCCACACAGCTGTCCCATCAAACATTCTATTGTCTCTTGTAGGAAACTCCTGCAAGACCACCGTGGGTTACTGGAGGGCAGGGAATGACGACTTGGTACCATTCCTGCTTTCTGCTGGGCGCAGACAAGGTGGTTCTAAATGCCAACCAATGGCTGGGTCATCATTTAACGTAGCCTCACGGTTCCTGTCCCTGCAGGTTGGGCACATCAGTGACCTGTGTTGCCTAAAAAGCCATACCTCTCTTCAAGGTGTCACCCCTCCTTTCCCACAGGGCACCCAGTCCGAGTATCTGTGTCTCAAAATTCAAAGGACATTCAATGCAGGTTTAGATAAGGCAAAAGTGTAAAAGTGTAAAGTGTTACAGAGTTTATTTTGGGGGGATTTGTAGGTTTTGCTCCATGTATGTGCAGATCTTGGATAAAATACTTAACCCCTCTGATTATTCTGCGTGTCTCTAATACGGAGATAACAGTGTCTGCCTTAAAGGTAAATAATATCAATGGGATTAGAGACAGTTCCAAAAGTCAGCAACAGACCATTCTAATGCCATTCCTTCATCCTGCTGCTCCCTTTCCCCTAAAACCAGCTTTATTCAATGCCTCATTCTGCTAATTCCTCATACACCCCATTCTGCTAATTCCTTACCTGACTTTAGCAAATATATCAACAGTTGGCTAACACAGGCTGAAGATGGGACTCCTCCCTAAGACATCTGTTTCAGCGGAAGACTTCTCCTGCAAAACTTCCGCAAGCCTCCAAAGGCTGACGTTCTCAGGAAGAGGGCAGGCAGTGGAGTTGGTGCTGGGGAAGAACTCCCGCCTGGCCCTCCTCACGTCTACGCCACGTGGGCAGCAGCCTCAGTGTGTCTTGGGAAGTGCACAGGACTGGGGCTCCCGACTCTATGTCCTCCTTTCAGTTCCTGTCACTCGTCTCGGACATGAGGACAGCAGCTGAGACGGTCACGGAAGCCTTGCCCAGCTCTAGAGTTCGATTCCATTCCTTTCTACCTGAGAGACGGATGCTAAGCGAGGACCAGGAGTTGTGATGTTAATTGGAATCAGGGAGAATGCCCTCCTGGTGGTACTAGATGTGTAGGGAAGTACTTTGATCAGGAAAGCAGGGAATCAAACATGCCACTTCTCCTGCTTCTTTATGGTGTGGGAAGATGAGTGTAACTTCCTGATGGAAATGAAAATAATAAATGTGAACCATATCTGTATATATATATATATACACACACACACTAGGTGGTAAGCCAGAGATGATAACAATAATAAAAAAAAAACAGCTGGAAACAGGATTTTTCAAGTGAAATAGGATTACTTATCAACATTAGGATATATTCTATAGATCCTCAAAGTCTGAATTTCAGACCCTCACACACAAGGTTAGAGACCCCCACCCTCCCCAACTCTTCATCCCCCCTTGCAATGTGTGGGTGATTCACAGTAGGTCTGGCAGGAAAGAGGAAAGGAGGTCTCTCTGGATGGGTCCCGAGTTCAGGTGAGGCTCCCTGGGAGATACCTGTGTCTCCAGCTGATGACATTGTTCTAATTCTTAAAATATTTAGAATCTTTTTTCAGGTGGCGGGGACACCGGCATTCTCTGGCCGCTGGATGAAAATCCCAAAGTAAGCTCTCTGTCAATCAAATGAGTACTTTATCTTAATAATAACACACCCAAGGCAACAAACAACACTGTTCAACGACGACAAAAAAAAGCTGCTGGAAGTTCATGGGCACTATCCATCACCTCCCTGAGCCTCATGATGGAGGTTGCTTTACCAGTCTTTAGTGCACAGCCCTGTGGGAACGGAATTCTTATGTCAGCTCTGAAGCAAAACAGCACTGAACAGAACAGAAAACGAGCTTCATCTCTGAATCCACAGCTCAGAATTGTGGCCACATTTTACATTGTTACTGCTGTTACAACAGAATTGTTACAAAACCATGGAGTGCGGAGTGCTACCTCCCTGAGTCTTTATGTTTCCATTTCTGAACAGAAGCTATACTTCTTCAAGAGAATCGTGACTGCAGGGAGCCTCCGCTTTTGGTGTTTATGTTCCCATCTCACGAAGAAAACCAGTACATCACATTATTTATCTCATTTATTTAAAGTACCAACATCTGGTAATGAGGACCCTTCCTGCGATTCCTCCAACCTGCTTCTAGTCAACATCCTGTGTCTGGGAGACACTTGGAGACCAAGCGTGAACGTCTGATTTGCCCTGGAATGGCTCCAGAGAAGACGGGCAGATCAGAGAGGGCACAGCCACCGCGGCTGGTCCCTGGCACTGCTCTGTCTCGTTTTGTAAGAGCACAGGCGGGCATCACCGGCCATCTGTCAGCGTTGTTCAAGGGCACGATGGACGGATGAGACCACACAGATCTGAACCAGGTGGGCGGTACCCTCCTTAGCCCGGGTGGTAACTTGTGGGAGCAGGCAGATCTGTGTAGGAACCACTGGTCAGTTCACTCAATACTCAGCACGCCTTGACATGGTGCCTGGCGTGTGCCGAGGGACTGAGCACGTGGCAAAAAAAGTAAGAGTCCAAAATGCCTGCATCTGGAGCTTATTGAAATGTTGCAAATGTTGACATTGCAAACTCTGGGGTCAGAAAGAGGGAAACAGGATTGGAAGTTCGAATGTCCATGAAATATGCAGCGGGTATAAGAGAGAAGTCCCTGGGGTTTGAGTCAGGGACTCAAACAAGTGCTGTGTCTGTGCTTTTAAATAGGGAATAGGAAAATCACTGTTTTTTTCCAAATTCTAGGAAATAACAGATAACCCTAAAGTTGAACATGTTACTTATTGATAGCCATTGTACCGCCCCCTAAATCTGCAAAGGTCTTGGAGTTTATCTAATAGCATTGTTGACTTAGCTATTACCACTTTCACTTGTATTTGAGTATTTTTTAAATGCCCGTAGACGATAGACAGTTTCTCACAAGCACGTGTCCTTTTACAATATTATGACATTGATTCTATTTATTGATGGAGAAACTTGAAGATTTCTCAGTGGCCTTTTGAGAATATCCTGGACATAACTAGCATGCATGACTGTAGTCACAGCATGCCACCGCCTCCATTCCCTTGGCAATGACAGGAAGTGATTCCAGTAGATGATGCTGACGTCTCCATTGAGCTGTAGTGCCTGACAGTCTCAGGTAGCTCAGCGCAGCGAGTGTGGATTGACTTTCCCCCATGATGCCACAGGAGATGGAAATGCAGTGACGGGGGCAGGAAAGCATGGAGCAGACATAAGCACACGAATGGAGGAAGGATGTGAAAATTAAGACCCCACATTATGTGTGTGTGTGTGGACAGCTGAGGAAAACAAGGGTCTGGAATGGCCACGCTGCAGCTCCCTCCCTGCGGTGCTGCCTCAGATAAGGTCCCCTAGCTAGAGCCCTCCCTGTGGAGGGGGACAGGCATGGTTATTCTTGCTTATCCCTAAGTGTAGCGGGCCTCCGTCCCCTGCCAGACCATGGAATTATCCCAACCAGCCAATCTCATCCTCCCATAAGAACCCGGGGTCGCCTTAAACTCTCGCTACAACAAAGGCTGCCTCCCCGGCCCCTCCTCCTTTACTCTGTTCCCCAGCACAGCCTGCACCTGGATCTGTGTGGTTCCGCATTTTCCCCCAGGCTGTGAGTGCGTGTGCTTGATAAACTGCTTTGGACCTCATCGATCCAGTGTCACGTGCTGGGTGTTCTGACATCCCTATAACCTAAGACGGGACTCTCTCCCTCACCAGTGGAGTGAAAAGAGAGCAACCCAAACAGATCCCTGATGGGCAAAGTTAAAGCACACAGCTGATTCCGCGTACCCAGAAGGTGGTATCTGAACTACAGGGCATCCAGGAGGGTGGAAGGAGGCAGAAGACACAGAGAGGTTTCCAGTGGGCAGGAGGACAGCTGCCATGGGAGGTGTAGGCAGAGGCGGCCCTGTGAGATCCACATCTATTCTCAGGGTACAGGCAGTGCAGGAGGGCTCCAGGGCGGGGTTGTGTGGGTTGGATGAGCAAAAGAAAGAATGGACTTGAACCAGTTACAAGACAAGAACGGAGGCGCAGGGAAGCAAGCAGAAACAGGTCGATGGTAGAGTTGGGATGGACACTTAGTCTCAGGAAAATAAACCAGAACTCCCATTACTTGGATTGAATCGTGAGATAAAATACTAGCATCCAGGTCACCCTGATCCCCAGTTTTCCGGGTAGTAACCCCAAGCATTATGTATTTATTCGGCTCCCTCTTTTCCCTGCCCGCCCTGTAATGCACAAGACAGGCTGGTTTGAACACACACGCGAAGACAGACGGATTCGAGTCTGAAATAGAGTCAATCTGTAGGAGAGCTTGCAGAGAGCTCAAGAAGCATCGTGAGTCGTGACAAACTTCAGGATTCCCTACTTGGGATTCGAGAGCCTTGGCCCGCTTGCCATCCTTCTGCCCCTCCCTCATTTTAATCGTGCTGTTGTTCTGGGGCTTGACACCACATTTTCAGGGTAGTTATTCGCCTGTTTTAAAAATTATTTTGCAGCTTCAGAGCACCAGGATGATCTCAGGTCTCCGTGACTTTCAAAGAGCTGGAAGTAGCTCATTAAGTCTGTTTGCCAAACCCCTAGGACTGGGGAACTGGGTTTTGCCATACGCTGACTCCATTCTCTGATCTTTGCATGTGGCTTTTACAGGGGCTGCTGTGGCTCCATGATTGCGTGAATCTTCCCATTCCCTTCACTTTAATTTAAAAGCTCTCTGCGGTACTTCGTCACTGCTGAACTCTCATTCATTTCTTGAGCTTTCTCATACGGAGTCATGGTTTCATGCTTATTTTGCTATTGTACCTGCAAGGGATCTTCCCTCAGTACAGAATAAGGAGCTTCTCTGCGGTCTTCTGTATTCTTCCGCACTTTGTGGGCTAAAGTCCACCTGTGCATCATTCATTCATTCAACTCGGGAATGACTGATTCGTTGAAATCATTCATTCATTCACTCATTCATCTCACCTCATGTTTTTGAAGTACTCGGGAGTAACTTCAGAAGCGTAGCGAGGAATACGGTTTTGTTTTAAAGCATGTAAGCATGCCATTTGGACATAAAAATCTGACAACAAAACCAAGACAAATACTCATTCTTCCTTTCCCTGAAACCTTCTCAAATCCTGGATCTGAGATTGTACCTATGAGAACAGTCTGGTCATTCAGACCCTTGCTGTCTGCATCGGCCACAATTAAGCAAGTCACATCTGAGCCAGCCTGAATTAAAACCCGCGCGTCACTAATCCAACAAATCAGGAAGTCATTTGGTTCCATTTTTTCCCCCTAGAAACCTGCATCCGGGAGCCTTTGCCTCCGTCCCCAGGCTAGCCTGGGGATTCGCCCGCACGGCTGTTCCGCACCTGTCCCAGGCACTCCCAGAGGCTGAGACCTGGATTCCGGGGTCCCATGTCCATCTCTCAGTCCCCCGCTTTTCCAGTATCTTCCTCAAAAAAAAAAAAAGAATACATAGATGGTAGATTGGGGGGCCCCTCCCTATCTGAAAATATCTTTATCCCTTCCTCACCTGTCATGGAGGGTCTGACTGGGTCTCAAATTCTGGTTTACATGACCGTAACCCGATCAAGCCATCGTTCTTCAGGGCCCTGACGGATAGTCCCACTAACTCCCAGAGAAGCAGGGAGCTGCTGAGAAGCCCGGCCCCACGCCTAACCCGAATCCTCTGTTTGGACCCATACATCTCTCTTTGGTGTTCTAAAAGCTCACGAGGATCTGCTCTGATTTTTGTTTTTCAATTTTCGGCACTATCTGCCTGGCAAGCCTTTCCCTCTGGAGACCCGTATTCCTTGGTTTGGGGGATTATTCTCACATTGCTGTTTTCACTCATTTGTCTGCCCTTAGTATTTCCCCTCTGGAGTTACAGCGCTTCCCGCAGTCACGTGTCGGAGTCCCCAGTCTCTGTGCCCTCGCTCTCCTGCCGCCAATTTCCCCGCCTCCCCAGCAGCATTCTCCATCACGCAACTCCCTTCTCAGCACACACACTCCTTACTGCAAAAAGCTCTGTCCAGTTCTCTGGTTTCTCTTCCTAGCGCAAAATACACCGAATCCTCTATTACTTGTCTGAGGATGTTAGTTGTAGTATTTTTGAAGGGTTTTTTTTTCCTGGACTCTCTTAGTTTCCTGTTTCCACTTTTTAAAAATTCAATTTCAGTGTACGATCCTGTTGCCTTTCCTTTGAGAGCTCGTCCACACTGCCAGCTTCGGCGATGCTCCTCCAACTGCTTCCTGGCACTCGCATGTGCAGCTGGGGTGCTAACAAGCTGATCGGACCTTTGCGTGCCCTGGTGGTCTCACCAGTTGGTGGGCCTCAATGTTGGGTAATTGACAGTGGCAGGCTTTTACACTGGCATGTCCCCAAAGCCGCTGTCTGGTGGCCTCTCCTTCTGTCTTGGGAAAATGAATCAGCAGAACTCCCGCCTGCCATTCGCCGGCGCTGGGACTCCCAGTGTCCAATATGCAGACTCCAGCTCACGTCCCTGCACTCAGCCCTGCGCCCCTCACTCATGACTGACAGCCTCTCACTAGTGACAGCGCCCCGCTAGTGACATCGTCAGCCAGGTAATGCTCCGCTGTGGGAGCCCATCCCGTGCCCTGTAGGATGTTTACATATTGCTGGCCTCTCACCACTAGGGGCCAGAAGCATCCCCGAGTCGAGGAAGAAACAAAATCTCCCCAGACATGGACACATATTCCCTGGGTGCAGATGGAGCGCAAAATAGTCCCTGCTTGAGAACCACAGGCCTGCAGTGCCCCTGGGCCCCCTGAGGCCACAGCCTCTCCACTTACAGAAGCGAGGGGAGTGGTGGGTGCCTGGCGCCCCGGGGGATGGGCGGGAAAGTGGAAGTGCACAGGCTGCACGTGTGGATTCTCCTACAACCCTGCCTCACGCTCTCTCCCCTCAGTCTGCTGTGCCTGATCCTCACGGCCATCCCTGTGCGGTGCTGCTGAAGGGCACCTGTCTAGGCTGCCTACGTTACAGCGTCTTCCCGCCTAAATCACTCTTCCCATACTCAGAAGATGTGTGGGCACCTCTGGCCACTCGCGACCCCTGCCTCTTTGCTGATGACCTTGTCCTTTCTGCCTTTTACTGGTGTTTCCATGGGCGTTTTGGAAGGGAACTGAGATGAGCCACTTGTTCAATGCACCGTGTTCAGCTAGAACCCTGGACCATTATCGTACAAAGTTGCTTCGTGCTTTGTGTGTTTCGCTCATTATATAAGGAATTTCTTCAGTAATTATGCTAGAAATTGTGCTAAGTAAACAGAGGAATGCCAACCTTTCATGCCATTATTCCCCAACCCAAATCAACTATCTCATGTTCTCGGAAGATTCCTTTTAAGAGTTTAAGGAGAATGGAAGAGTTGATGAAAAGACTCTTCTTTGGAACTGGCCCAGTACCGCTGGGTGACTGCAGCAGGACTGCGGCGGTGATGCCGACGCTCTAGCCCGATGCTGCCTTCTACGGAGACGGGGGAGACACACCAGGGGGCGCACACAACGGTGTTGGTGGAAGCTGGCAAGTAAAACGAAACCCGCAGGAGGCCTGGGGTCCACTGCGCGTCCATGGCAGGGGACCCTCCAGCAAGGCCTTCCGCCAAACTGCATGTTCTTATCATGCTGGATGTTGCCAGCTAGTAAGAGCAGTAACACAATTATCTCATTGTTTTCCAAACCTTTTTTTTTTTTCAAGAACTGCCAGAAATGTGACTTTAGCTCAGGTGCCCATGTGCTTCTGGTCAGATTTAGAAAAGAAAAGAAAAAGAAAGAGGAAAGAATAGAGATGAAGTCAGGAAAATCGAAAAGCAATGGGAAAAGATAGAAAAGTGATTCTGAGGACAGGAAGGGCATGTGCTAGTCTTGGAACCACAAATACATTCCTTCTCTCTGGGTGCATCATAGGGACCCCAAATTAGACCTGCCATGCTTTCAAAACTTCCTCTACAGGTTTTCCCGTGGAATTTTACTGCCTGAACAATAAATACAAGTTCAAATCCTGCTTTACACATCATCATCCTAGCCATGTAGGGCTCTGGACTAGAAATCGGTGGACAAACTTAGGGCATTATGAAGCTGACTTAAATATAGCTCATGCTTTCTGAACATCACTACTTTCAACAGTACTTTTCAGCAAGTGAAACGAGTTGGGTAACACACAGGAGCAGACACGTGTTTTTAAAGCGAACTCAGGGACCTTGAGTAATACGAAATCTTAGTGAATGCCCCTCACTTCCTGTGGGGGGGCGCTGCTGAGCCAGGCCTGCCCGTTTCCACCGGCTCCCCTGACGGATGCCTGCCGCCACCTCCCCGCCTCCTCCCACCAATCCTAGCTTCGCAGTGGTGCTCCCTCTCCCGTGGGCCCAGTTCCCATTGAACTGCCCCACGTTGCGGGGCAGGGTAGAGTGGGGTTAACGGGGGCCTACGCTACAAGCACACCCACGTTCTCGGAACAGCGGGCACCACATCTTCAACTGGACACACGGAGCCACAGAAACGCTACCCTTCCCCCCATCCCAGGTGCAGAAATGCTCCTCTTTCCACGATCCTGGAGTCATTTTGGTGTTGGCATGGCCAAGTCGACTACGATAAAACTTCGCCTAAACTTACTTCAAACTTATTTTTTAACAGGCCAAATTTAAGCCCTACCCCTGTGGCTTACAGAAAAACGCAGGCAATTTTTTTCCATTCTGATGGCCTTGAAAATCATGCTTATCACTCAGATATGAAGTGTCTGTCTTAGTTTAAAGGAAATGAGCACCAACGGGTGCTCTCGCGTGTCTTACTTTTTCTATTTTCAGGGGAGGTCACTGCTCTAGGTCAGGAAAATACAGAGAACGTAACATTCATGGAAGTAAAACTCGCTGCTTGAACATAAAACATCTCTTCTAATTTCCTCCTGGTTCCTATTTTAAATGTCACCACCATGGTTGAAACCTTCCTCATCTTACCGCTGACCTATGTAGAAAGCGAACCTGTGTATTTTCTGCTGGTGGGAACTTACCTGACTAAAAATATCTCTTTTATGATATTAATTAAAAAGGTCAAAATCATACAAAGATTCCATAACCTTTCAAAGCATTATGAGCCTCACCCAAGGACGACCTCACAGCTTCCTGATGCACTTGACTTAGACCAGCAAAGAATCTTTCCTGAATAATTTTCTGTCTCACAAAGGAAATCAGATGGGAAATCTGTCTCCCTGTTCCCATAGTTCAAACTATTCCCATACAGCCCATTAAGGCTCGCCAGCGACTTCCCATCGCAGGATGTGACCAGCACTTCTTGCAACGGCTTACTCGGGGTCACACGTGACCTTACCCCTGATGACTTTAACACATTGTTTCTTATAGCCCCCGGCCCCTGGGTTCCTGCTGTCCTCAAACACAACAACAGGATGACTACCCATCTGTGAATTTGGAAATTGTTTTTTTCACTCTCGACTGCTTTCAACGATATTGTACTGTGGCTTATCATTTCCACCCAGTCTGAAAGGTTCTTAACCCCACCCACAGCCCAGCCTTTTTCTAGTTCTTTTTCCCAGGCGAGAGTCTTGGATCGATTCCAAAAAATTCTGTGCCACTGTCTCATCATACACATCTCTTTCCCTCTCCTCTCCTCCCCCTCTCCTTCCACAGGCTCCAATTACTTAGGATTAGACCGTTTGATCTTTTCCCCAGGTTTCAGGTAGGCTGTTTCGGTTTTTCAATCTTTTTCTCTTTATTTCAACTTTGGATAATTTCTATTCACTCGTTCAAGTTCACTGACCCTTTTCTCTACCGTGTCTTGTCTGCTATGAAGCTCATCAAATGAAGTCTTTTTGATTTTGTAGTTTGCATTTTCTAGCATGGTCATTGGGTTCCATCTTACAGTTTCTAGCTCTCTGCTGAGATGTCCTGTATGTTTGCATACGTGGTCCACTTTCCCACTGATCCTTTAACATGCACATCTCAGAGGCGTGTCACAGGTCATCTGATTAATTTCATCCTCCGGTCTAGCCCTTGGTCTACTTCTATTGACTATGTTCTCTCTTGACTTGGAGTCATATTTCCTAATTCTCTGCACACTTCATGATTTTTTTATTGTGGTTCAGACACTGTAGGTAAAATAATATTAGACACTAAAGTAAACAGTAGTGATTTCCATAAAAGAATACACTCTCTGTCAGGGCTGCGTTAGGCTGATCCGCAGTTGAGATGAGTTTCAGCTGACCTTACCTTTCGCTAGATTCAGTCACCCACTGGCTTTGAAAGTTTAAACACGTGACCAGGACTTCACCTTCAGTGAGAAGGGGCCACTGTCAAGTTTAAGTCTCTGGAAGTATTATTCCACCTTGCAGCACAGCCACAGCTGTGCTTGCTTTCTACTGTTCATTCAATCTTCTAGCTTTTTTTGTCTTTAAGGAGTTCTCTTTTTTTCTTCCAGTTCCACTTCAAGCTTGTGCTCTCCAAGATCTCTCTCTCAGCACTCCTGCCTGACCCACCCACCCCCAGCCTCTGGGAGGCCTGTAAGTACATTCTGTGAAGCCCCAGCTTTCCTGCCCACCCCCCAGCCTTAGGGGGGCTTCTGCTGTGTCCCTGGTAAAGGCCTAAAGTGCCTGAGAGAGATTTGTCTCTTTACGTTTTCAGCATCTGGCCTGACGTTGGTACTTGGTAGCAGCTCCATCAAATATTTGTGAAATGTGTACAAAGAGAAGAGTGGTTTCCCTGGCCAGTGTGGCTCAGTTGGTTGGGTGTCGTCCCATACACCCAGTTTGATTCCTGGTAAGGGCATGTGGCTGGGTTATGAGGTTCGGTCCCTGGGTACGGTGCATGTGGGAGGCAACTGATTGATATTTCTCTCTCACATTGATGTTTCTCTTCCTCTCTTTTTCCCTCCCTTCCCCCCATAAACATGAATAAATAAAATCTTATTTTAAAAAAAGGAGTGGTATTAATTAGGTATCAAATGGTTGGGTTATCCAGACACATAAATGAACAAGACTGATTAAACTAAACTTGCCCTCTTTTTTTTTTAAGGGGAAAAAGCTACACAAATAATGAAACTATGTAAGTCATTTTTAGAAATTCTGACATACTAAGGCAACTTTGTATTTGAAACTAACATTATGATTGTAACATGGATATCTGCATAGATTTTTGCAGATAAAGAAAAACTAATGTAATCTATGCTGATATGATTATGACATTCATCGAGAAGGGAAAGGTCAACTCTAATGTATTTAAATGGAAAATATAGACATGAAGTTAGAATTTTTTAATGGATGGGTTGAACTAGTTTATGACTCATAACTCTTCCCGGGTGAAAATGAACACAGTCCTATTGCTAGCAAAACCCTATTATTGCCCACAGAAATATCCTGTGGTTACCCTCAGTATTTCCTCCCAGGCTCATGACTGACTATGGAAAACTATGGCTTCCCCTAGTTCATATGAAGCTGAGAAATTATACTGAATTACCTGTATCATCCTCCTTATAAATGGGTGCCTCCAGGTCATATTCCAACCAGGGCAATGAGAAGACATTTCCTTATACAGGAGGGATTGATTATTCAAATAATGTTGGCAGATCAGATATGCTCTTGTATTATCTGGATCACTGCCTGGTTCTACTGACAGAAATGGCAGACGAGGGTCAGAACCGGCTGTGGTACTATGAGTGTGTTTATGGCATTAAATACCCTAGACAAGCCAGGGTTGTTTCAGCAGAACAGTTTTCCATGGAGACTGCATACAGCTGACCCCCTTTCAGCTCCTTTGGGGAACCAGTGGGTTATTAGGAAAACACGTTGGATGTGGTCACAGCCACACACTAATGGCCACAGTTCAGCAATGATGCTTTGACACAGGACCAACGAGAGACATTTCTCAGTACCTACCAATTCAGACTATGAGGAAAGCTGTCTCATGGTTCAAAGCGAGGAAAGGTAATATTTAGTAAGAACAGTTTGTGGCATGAGTCATTTACTTCTGTAAAAATGCGTGTTATGACACACCCCTAACAGGATACTTGTGTAGACATTTTTAGACTTGCTTGCCCCGGGAGTAAGCTGACGTTCTACCTGCATCCCACGGCAGTTTAAGATGTTGACTTGTTTCGCCAAAACCTTCTCTTGGGGCAAACGTTGGCCACCCTGGAGAGCATCGTTATGGTCAAGTGGTAGATCGTTACTAATGACCCGGATGGAGAAACACAGTTGAGAACAGGCAGGATATTTATCCATCAAAGCTTGGCAGGGAACTCCTTCCATGATCTCACAGAGCCCTTCGAGACAACACCTGGAGAAGAGCAGGCATGCACACCTTTACCTGGCCACCGCCCCAGCACTGCCCTTCCAGGAGGCATTTTTTAACAATTTTATTTATTTATTTTCAGAGAGGGAAGGGAGGGAGGAAGAGAGAGAGAGAAACATCAATGCGCGGTTGCTGGGGGTCATGGCCTGCAACCCAGGCATGTACCCTGACTGGGAATCGAACCTGCGACACTTTGGTGCACAGCCTGCACTCAATCCACTGAGCTACGCCAACCAGGGCTCTTTTTTAGCTGCTACTTGTCACTCAGTTCTAACGATCACTTTCTCAAAGAATTACAGTAGAAAGCAAAATCAAATCAGTAGAGCAGACACCTGATTGTTTAGTAGAAGTACCAATAATTCAAATGGAGACCATCATTTGAAACTTGTGATGAATCTAGGTAAGTGCTTTATATAGGCTGGTGTGGGTCAAATTATGACCCAACTATGCCGTGCTCATGGCTGAGAAATAGTGATGAGAGTGCAAGTGAGATGCTGAGAGGGTCCAATGACATTTATAGTTTTCCCCCACTCAGAGCCTTTTGTTGTATCATAATTTTGTGTTGGTAGTAGGAACACAGAGGTTACAGTGTGATTTCTCTTAGGAACCTGGAAATGATTGAAGTAAGTGACTTTAAGATCATCTCAGAATGAATCAGAGCACAGAAGACTCTGGGGACCTAAAAATATTCGATGAAAAGGTTCAGTCTAAACACAATTAACTTGGGGTAACTCTTGCCATCAGTACATTTAGCGCTTGACAAAGCCTGAAAGGTTAATAGGAGTCTATTCACAAGCACAGATACATCTTTCTGGCCAAAATGAAAAAATACAGCTCTTAAAATAGAGTAAGAAATGGCTTGCAAGTGCTAATTTTATTTCCAGTTCTCAATTCCCTGTTCCATTGGGCTAAGTGGGTTTGCGGAGCAATTCTGATAATTAGGTAAGATCTGCATACTCAAAGCAACAGTATAAATCATCTTCAGCATTATCTTTTGTTGCTTCGTTTTAGCATATCAAAGGTCCAGACAAGCAGCGTTTAGTGAGCATCTTCTCTGATAAAACTATTTTGAAGAAAAACAAATTGCAATAGTACCTTGGCCCAAGGGACTCACAAGGGACTCCTACCTAGCCTATGAATATTTGCATCTTAAAATGGAAGGCAGTGATAGAAATGGTGAATGTTCAGGCTCCAGCAGAAAAGTCATTTGAATAAACAAGTCTATTTCCCTTTCAGTTCCTTATCTGAATAGTTTATGCATGCAGTAAGAGAGAGACAGAGAAAGAGAGAGAGAGATCTCTTACCTCTGCTCAGGGACAATCTCTATTATCAGTTTTTAAAAGTATATCCTAGCCCTGGCTGGCGTAGTTCAATGGATTGAACTCGGACTGCAAACCAAAGTGTCGCGGGTTCGATTCCCAGTCACGGTACATGCCTGGGTTGCAGGCCATGACCCCCAGCAACCGCACATTGGTGTTTCTCTCTCTCTCTCTTTCTCCCTCCCTTCCCTCTCTAAAAAAATAAATTAAAATAAAATCTTTAAAAAAAAAGAATATTAGGGAAAATAAATGTTACACTTCACAATATAACACATGTATATTTAAAAAAAAAGTATAACCTAAAATGCACAGACAATGTAGGAGCTCACTGGTTTTTTGTTTTTTGTTTTTGTTTTTTGCTTAAAATATATCATAGAAGTCACTGCATATTATTACTGTTAGAGTTGCTGTATTAGTAGCTATGTAATATCAGATTGTATGCATAGACTATAATTTTTTTAAGATTTTATTTATCTATTTTCAGAGCGGGAAGTGAGGGATAGAGAGAGAGAGAGAGAGAGAGAAACATCAATGTGCAGTTGTTGGGGGCCATGGTCTGCAACCCAGGCATGTACCCTGACTGGGAATGGAACCTGCGACACTTTGGTTCGCAGCCTGCACTCAATCCACTGAGCTACGCCAGCCAGGGTGTGATAGACTATAATTTAATATTATAACTTATTTAAATAGTTCCCTGTTGATAGACAGGTAGATCATTTTTGACAGCATAGGCAGGGCATTGCTCCAATTTCTCCTATTGCTTCTGTGGGTAACTTTGTCAAAGCTCCTAAAGCTGAGCTCAGCTTTTTCATCTTGTTGCATCCAAAGAGTTACTTTTTTAAATTTGAAGGTCTGGCAAATTCACCAGGCTATAGATCCACTTCGACTGCTCTGCGTCAGCATTTCTTGGCACTTAAATACTGGTAATAAAATCTTGGGTTATAAAAAGTTTTCTTGACTTGCATCTTTAGGTAAGTTTTCCATTTAACTTTGATTCTCTTCTTCAGGAACAGCAACTGTGTTTAAGTTAATTCACTGCATTTGTCTTCCATATTTATTTTTGTAAAAATCATTGTAACCCTTTTCTCATGTCTTCATTTTGCTCACCTTTCTCAAGGCTGCCACACTTACATTTCTAACTGTATTTTTAAACCACCGCATTAAGGTATGACTGGGGTACAAATAGCTGTACACATGTCATCTACACAGCCTGTGAGTTCAGAGATAAGGATATACTCATGAAAGCACCAGTGCAATCTATCTATAAACATACCCATCACCTCCGAAAGTTTCCTACTGCCCTCTTTTTATAATATCATATTTCATAATAAAAAGCACTTAAGACCTACTCTCTTAGCAAAGTTTTCCCCACAGTATTATGAACTACAGACGCTATGCCGTACAGACCTCTAAGACCTATTCATCTAGTACCTACCATATGTTCAGTAGTCTCTAATTTTCTTTGTGTTACTTCCAAGCGGGACTTTGTATGTGATGATTTTACTTTTTCTTCTTTTACTTATTTCCTGACTTTGACCTACTCATGTTTCACTTTGTTCCACTGCCTCCCTACATCTTCCCTGACCCTTTATACCCGCTATAGACATGGTTTAATTCCTTATTTTATAGAAGCTATTGCTTTCTTTTTAAATTAAATGTATTAGGGTGGCATTGGTTTATGAGATTATACAGGTTCCATGTGTACAAACCTAACGATATGCCATCTGTACATTGCATATTGGTTTCTTGAAAAAATAAAAACAGCCCTGGCTGGCATAGTTCAGTGGCTTGACCGCGGGCTGTGAGCCAGGCATCACAGGTTCGATTCCCAGTCAGGGCATGTGCCTGGGTTGCAGGCCACGGCCCCCAGCAACCACACATCGATGTTTCTCTCTCTCCCTTTCTCCCTCCCTTCCCTCTCTAAAAATAAATAAATAAAATCTTTTAAAAAATTTTTTAAAAACCCACAAACATCATTCAGTTTAGGGGACGTTGCTTGGGCATCCCTTCTCCATCTGCCATTTGCATTTGTTTTTCCCCAGTGTAGTAGATGCCTTCTGCTTCTGTTGACAATGGATCTTATGTTTCCTCACTGCCATCTCCTTATTTTCTGAAAAAAGTGGGAGCAGTACTCCCTTTACTCCACCAGAAAGGAGGCACATACCCACCACTGTTCACCTGGTGGCCTCCACCAACATACACACCTTCCTGATGGAGGGGACACCTGCTCTAGGGGGTCCTTCCCCAGTGCAGCCCACAGGACCCACGGGCACCCTGGCAGACAGCAGGACCCCAGAACTTCCCTACTAGAGAGCTGAGCACAGAAATACACTGGAGAACATGGAAGAGAATTAAGACAAAGATGTTACTTCCTTCAGTACATGGGGAAGCTCAGAGAGCCCCACTTAGGGCTCAGGAGGGAAGGCAGGGCCCAGTCACAGTGAAGAACGGTGTTGGTTCCCATTGATTTTCTTCCTATTTCTATATTCGTTCTGCATAAACACCAAATGCATTCTGTGTGAATGCACTCGGTGAAACTAGGACTAGAACCCAGACTCCCCAACCAGCCCACTTCTCCCGCGTCACCCTGACTGCCTTTGTCAGTCCTCATAAAGAAGGGTGACACTATTTCCTATTATTTCATATGTGTCTCTTCCTGTCCTTCCATCCAAACCTAACTCAGAAACACCAGCAAGACGGATAGAAGGTAAGTTCAAATCACTATGCTGTACACTTGAAACTAACACAATATCGCATGCCAACTCTACCTTAATAAAAATTTTTAAAAATCACCACCACCGAGAAGAACTCTCACTGTAATAAAAATTAAACGAGGCGAGGGGTGGGTTATGGTGTCGTGCCAAGTGTAAGCACACAGACCCTCAGCTGGTCCCAACATGGAGAGATATCAAACCTGCCTCACCCGGAATCAGACCGATGCCGCCTCTGAGCTGCTTCTCCTTCTCTCCATCCAGCCAACACGGAGAGCTGCTCTCAGGTCTTTCCAGCTTCCCGAGGAAGAAGAGCTGGTGCCCTGTGGCTTGCTGTCACCAGCCTGACTACCGTAAATTTCCAGATGTCTCTAGTCACTCCGCATTGCTCAAGGAAGAGCAATGACACTAACGTGACTTTGCAGTCCCATAAACATGCCCTTGCACTTCTTCATTCGGTTTCATGCCCTACGCCACCCACCACCACCACGAACAAGGAACATCCAGAGGTCGGTGCCGAAGCCCTGCCAAGACTCCAAACACCCAAACACCCTTTTCTGAAAGTCTGAACAATCCAGATTTCTGTACGACGTGATACAAGAGACTGGCTTAAAGCTCACGGTACAACTGATGACAATTTTTTTTAAAGCCAGTGGACGCTGACACTGGTCGACATCACGAAATGATTCTAAACTGATCAGTCCTGAGAAAAGTCAGGATGTGTCCAGGAGTCTCCGCACGTACAGAGTGGTCTCTGCCCATGAACGCGATGGATTACCCTGAAGGTAGTGCCCTCCTCTCAGGGCACAGAGGCCAACAGTACAGCGCACAGCCGGTAAGTCCCCGGCTCCGGTGCCCCCAGTTTTATTTCTCTGTGACCCAGGAGGGTTCTGCCTCATCTCATGAACTTAAGAATGGGAACATACAGCCCTGGCTGGCGTAGCTCAGTGGATTGAGCGCGGGCTGCGAACCAGGCATCACAGGTTCGATGCCCAGTCAGGGCACATGCCTGAGTTGTAGGCCATGGCCCCCAGCAGCTGCACATTGATGTCTCTCTCTCTCTCTCTCTCTCCCTTTCCCTCTCTAAAAATAAATGAATAAAATCTTTTAAAAAATGAATGGGAAGATACTTCTGGTTACCCTTATTTCCATGGATGCCTACTGCATACACACACAACAGATCAATGTCTCCTATGTAAATATCATACATTGCCAGTAATTAGTGTCCAGCCCTGTTCTAAAGAAAAATAGTTGACCTTCCTCTGAATAGCCTGTCCATGCTTCTATCATAATACCTGTCACATTTTACAGTGACACTAATGAATTTACCTACCCTTCGCAGTAACTAGATTCTATGAAACTTGGAGTTTTCTCATTCCACATTATAGTTTCATATTGTCTAACACATTAGTAGTTAAGTAAGTGCTTAATGAAAAGGTACACCCAAGTCACTCACCCACTGAACCAGTGTTAATGGAGAAACCACAAGGCATATTGACAAAGCACCTGGGTTCCTGAGCACAGGTTATAAGGTAAGGAAGTCTGCATCTCCTTTCTCCCTTCCTCGGGTGCAGGAGGGCGAACAGCGGGGAAGAGGACCGAGCACAGATATGAGTGTGCCCGCTGCTACCTAAGTGGACGAGGAGTGATGGAGGTGAGGTGGAGCAGAGGGGTGTTTTCCCAGCACCCCCCAGTGCACTCACCTTGAAGAAGCCCCAACCCAGTCTGTTATTCCAGCTCAGCGGGACTCTTCTGTTGAGGAACTTCTCATCTCGCCAGGGGAGATACCCTTAGAATCTAAACATTTCCCATCTCAGTGCTATTACAGTCTAGTCAGTCATATAGATGCATGCAATTTTTCATAATTTTTTAAATTTTATTATTTATTTATTTTTAGAGAGGGAAGGGAGGGAGATAGAGAGAGAGAGAGAAACATCAATGTGCAGTTGCTGAGGGCCGTGGCCTGCAACCCAGGCATGTACCCTGACTGGGAATCGAACCTGCGACACTTTGGTTCACAGCCCGCACTCAATCCACTGAGCTATGCCAGCCAGGGATGCATGCAATTTTAACTTCGAATGCTGGATTAGAACATAGGGCTCCTATGTACACGTGTTTGCAAATGCAAAGTGTGTACTGTAAGGAGTGCATACAAAACGTCCCACCCAGCACCGCTCCCGGCAAAATCCCCAAGGGGGAAAGAGCAGTAGCTGCTGCCAAATGCATGAGTCAGAGGACTTGAACGCGGAGGAGCATTCCAAAGAACGTGTGCAGACTTCTCGCAGACACTAGCTAACACTTTGAATTTTTAAGAGGTGGGAATAACTTCTCTGACAAAAGCTTACCAGATTATGGCGCTGCCTTAGAAAATCGGCCTGGTGACGTGAGGTCCAAATCTCTCTCTCCTCATCCCAGGAGGTCAGAGTGCACAATCAGAATCATCTGCTTCACTTGTACTGGTGCTAAGAAGGAAGGGCTTCCTGGCCTGGCCTCTCCCAAGCTAGGTTGCTTGATTGATTTAAAAAGAGAATGAACTCCCCTTGAATAACAAACACTCCGCTCAATTGTACATTAACTGAATGTCTCAGCATAAGTTTCCAAAAAAGCAGGGGTGTGGGAGGATGGCAAAGAGGCTTTACAATGGGTGAGATCTGAATCTGAATACCAGCTTTGTCCCTTTTAGCTGTGTGAATCTGGGCGAATTACGAAAGCTCCACAAAGCTCCGCTTTCCCAGGGGTCAGTGGGGATGATGACAGTGGGCACGCATCGACTGGCAAGACAGGTTATGAACTTGGCATTGACAAACATTGGTATATGTAAATTCTACTTTTTTAAATGTGTTATCAGAACTGTAAAAGAGAGTTGCATGCATGTAGCAATGGACCAGAGTATAATGGTAGAATAAAACGGCACAGAGTATCATGCCCATGACCTAGTGCACAGTGGACACTCATGTTTTTGTTTCCACTTGCCCCACCTTTCCAGAGTTTTCTACCGGGAAACTTACCCTGGCAAAGGGGAATGCTACACAGATGATGCCAAATGGGCTATGCACATTGAGAGCAGAGCAATCCGAATGCCATAAGGACACCAGGGAGAAAGGCGCCATGCCACGTTGCGTGGGCCTCAGCATCGGCTTCAAGAATAAGCTTTTTTACACGGGCCTCGTGGAGTTGGAGGAACCTTCTTGACGTGATTACAGTTCACACGTGTTTGTAGTTTTGGATTAAGTCTCATGACTGCAACATACACGTTCACACAGAAACAGATAGAGGTTAAGGGAGACTTCCTCTGAAAAAGAGCCCTGGAGGAATTTCCACGGTCCCCGATTTGTGAGGCTGAACTGAGGGTCACCACGGGGCAGCGCTGCCACCGAGGGGGAGGTCAGGGCACGCTGTGTTCTCTCCTGACTCAGGGGTCCCCACATTCCCACCGAAGCATATGGAGCTGCCCCTTGGCAGTACAACCACTAAGAGTGATGGAAAGTTGGTGTCTACTTCCCACAACTTCCCACAGAAACTAACTCCCCAAAAACAGAAAAGGAGGATGTAAAGAGGGTCATCTAGGAAATAATCTACTCTTGGGAAGAGGGCAGGGTCCCGCAAAGCAAAAGGCAATAGGGCGGCTCGTGGAGCGGACTTCGGAGCAGAGCCCTCTAGCAGCCACAGATGCAGATGTTCATGAACTTGGCCCATTGAGTTCACCAGAGAGACTGATGCGGGGAACTGAGGAGGGTCCCATCAATCTAACAGAGCAGAGCAGGGTTAGGGTGAGAGCTGCTCCCGGCTCCACCAGCCCCGGCTGTGGCTCTGAGGAGACACCATCGGAACTCAAGCCAAGAGGGGATTAATCCATGGGCACGCCATCCACCCTGCTACCAAACAGTAACTATACTAGTAACCCTCCTCTCCCCAAAGGAAACCACAAGAAAGACAGGGAAGGAAGGAAGATGGGAGGGAAGGAGGGAGGGACTATGTGTCCTTAAAAAAGACAGTACAGGGATAATCATTCCAAAAACTCAGAGAAAGAAATATACCTCTCTAAAATAATTTACTACACAAACCAGCAGATTTTGAATAAATCACAATACATCCATCTGCTACAATATTTTCGCAGATATTAGCACACATGTTCTCAAGAAACATTTAATGCTTCAGAAATATATACAATGTATATATTGTAGCTGGCTGGCGTAGCTCAGTGGATTGAGCACGGGCTGCGAACCAAAGTGTCGCAGGTTCAATTCCCAGTCAGGGCACATGCCTGGGTTAAAGGCCATGACCCCTGATGTTTCTCTCTCTCTCTCTTTCTGCCTCCCTTCCCTCTCTAAAAATAAATAAATAAAATCTTTAAAAAAAAGAAATACATACAATGTAATATTATTCAGTGAGAAGAGCTGACATAAAACCTGTCTATACAGTGTTCATCGAGATTACAAAATTTGCATAGGTCGTGCATATATGTCAGTTAAAATAAACTTAAATGATGTACCATATTTTGCCGTGTATAATGAGCACCCACAGTTTTATGTGTATTATACATGGGATTATCATACCCATTATCATACCCATGGTATGTAATCATGATACCCATGTATAATGCGCACCCTTATCTTTCCCTCAAATATTTGGGCAAAGAAGTGCACATTATACAGGGCAAAATACGGTAATAGTTCTTACATCTGAGTGATAATATTGTCGATGTTGTTAGGCAAAAATTTTTGTTCCTTCCTAATATTTATCTACCATCTTCCAACATTTCAGTGAGAAGGCTCTTCGCATGATTTAAAACTTGCTCTGTGTTCAGAAAAACAGACGAGTTTACAAGTTCGAAGAAAACAGAAGTTGAAAGAGTCTTCAAGGCAAAGAGGACATGCCAGCAAAGACCAGCGAGTAAGAAACGCAACCATGGCCTCAGGGTCGCTGGAGCTGGGTGTGAGCACAGACAGAGGCGGTGAGGCGGGAGGGAAAGACAGGAGTCTTACCACACAGGGCCTTGAATGCCACACTTAGGAACAGAGATTTTCTTCTGCACATGGCACGTGTTTTGAACATCAGGAAGCACTGTGTCAAAGCTGTGTTTGTAGAGATTACTCCAGCAACTAGTGTCTTAAACTGATGAGAAACGAGAGACCATTCCAAAGGCCCAAGTGCCAGGCAGCAACGGCTGGACCGAGCGGCCGCCGTGGCAGAGGGGCGGGTGTGGTGAATATGAGCGGCAGTCACAAAACTCAACCGATGGCTCGGTGCAGACGACCTGGGGGAGGGGAGGAGTGACGACGGTACTGAGGACTCGATTCTGGGGGACCAGTCCGAGGTCTGTGTTATTCCCGGAAGTCGAGGGAGGAAGATGAGTTGATTTGGAACATGTTGGGCCTAAAGCATTCATGGAGTATCTTAAGGAGAGTCTAACCGGGAGTCAGAGAGGCGAACTGGCACCCTGAGAGAGAAGCCTGGCCCAGAGATGTGGCTTTGGGAACCACCTCTGCAGACATGGGAGCTGGTCAGGTAATAGTGGGAGATAAAGAGTATGAAGAGCGGGAGGAGAGTGGGGGGAGCGGGTGAGGGGGACCAGGAGAAGTCTCAAAGGGGAGATAAGGACAGTACGCAAGGACCACATTTCGGAAGAGAAGATGAAAAGCCGGCGCTGGCAGAGCCAGAAGAAGCAATCCGAAAGGCGAGCCCTTATTTCAGCCCCACAGAAAAGCAGTTGAGAAAGTCGGTCACCTTCAGTGGTAAATGCTGCACGAAGTTCAAAGATGCCACACACTGAGAAATACCTGTTGGAAAGGGTGCTTACATCAAGCGACAGAAACACTTTTTAAAGTAAAAACTAAAATCCACTCATCTTATGTAACCGCAATAGACCTTTCTCTGCAGACACCACCATGCTGAAAAGCCACCTGGAGTCCCACACCCCGGGCGTCCCACCAGCTGTGCCCCATCCCAATGCGCCGGAGAGGTTCTCGCTGGAGCGCTGCCAGTCTGAGGTCGTCGCCACAGCCACCAACAAGCTGACTGTTGCATTTCCACTCTGCCCCTCACTGACTACTTCCCAGCCCGCGGCCTGCATGGAAACGAGGCGCATCCTGCAGACACTGCTGCCTGAAACTTGGCCCGGCTGCAGGTGTCGCCGAACGCCGCCTAATTTGGGGTATTTCCTATAATTACTGGAATGCTGGAATCTGTCATGCAAGATTAGGTAGCAGGCAAGAAGAGGAAAATTAATTCTTAGCTTCCTAGGTTTGGAAATATGTATATTTATCAAGTCCTATTGGATTTATTTTAATTCGTTGTTTTTTAAGTCATGGTTTGAACAATGTTTCCATCAGAGGGACTCTTTACTTTAATATTAAGGAAGAGGTTCTCACACCTAAAATATCCCTGCCAAAGCACACCAGCTCGGTCCCCTCGGTCTCATCCGGCCCCCGAGGGCCCGCTTGGGATGCGGACAAGAATCCGCTGTTCGGTCCATTCTCTTTTTCATATAAATCGATTCTTTTATTCATTTCTGTGAGCCAAAGTTGATAATATTTAAAATTGTCTGAGTCTGTGCTACCAACAAACTAATATTTGTTACTAATGATACTAAAACAACACAGAAAACCTGCTTGAGAAGATTCATGTATTATGTTCCTTGCAATTATTAGAAAGATTCAGTAGAACGCACCATCGATGCACTGCAGAACTCTCCTAAATCCCAGCTGTCTGAGCATGACCTCGTGGTATGCTGAACCTCCGGTGCTCAACGCACACGTGACGGACTAGACAACCACCAGACAGAGATACAGAAGAACATGCCCAAGTATTAGCCGTGTGTTTAAATTAAAGTCGTGTTCCCCAAACTTACATGCACATCCCAACCTTAACCATTTTTGCTATTCCCCTCTTGAACTAATTTTTGCTGTAATCCCCTTGTACTATTGTTTATTTAAATTTTCCTTAAATCAACATTTTTAGTGGAGGTTCCCTCAGAGTAATAGCAATCGACCTTATAGTATAAACTGAGTAACCTCTACCAGATGAAAGGGAGTTTACCAACATGCTAATACCTCTAAGAGCTCTGAATCTTAGAGATTTATTCCATCCACAGCTTGAAGATCTCGTACCACCGTATTTCCTTGTTATCACTCAAACAGCTCATGCACCCGCATCCCATGAACCCCTTCCTCACGAAGCCCAATCTCAACATGGCATGCATATGTGAAGGGAACTGAATTACAAATGGCAGGATGCTCTGTTATAGCCAGAAAAGGCTTTAAGGCAGAAGTCCTGTCACAGAATCTGCGCCCCATTCATTCAGCAAATTCGGCAGGTGCTTTTCTTGGTACTAAGGGTGCAGCGGAGAGCAAGCACATAAGGCCCCCACCCTGCTGGCCTGGGAGCAAGACATAAAACCAGGCAGAAGGGGTCCCAGAGGTTAGGGACAGCATAAGGGAATTAAGAAAGGTGAATCCTCGGAGGAGAGACTTCTACTTTGAGATCTCAACTCTGACATACCTATCCACACACCAGAACAGCTACGGCTCAAGTTTTTTATTTCATTCCCTGTGATATTAGATTACTTTAAAATGAAGCATACATTGTTATAGGATGTACATTTTTCTCCAAGTCTCTGACCCTCCAGGACTTCATCTGAAATTCAAAGTTTAAAAATGCAGCTCTCACCCTGGCTGGTGTGGCTCAGTGGACTGAGTGCCGGCCTGTGAACCAAAAGGTTGCCGGTTCGATTCCCAGTCAGGGTACAGGCCTGGGTTGCAGGCCAGGCCCTCAGTGTGGGGCACTCGAGAGGCAACCACACACTGATGTCTCTCTCCTTCTCTTTCTCCCTCCTTCCCCTTCTCTCTAAAATTAAATAAATAAAATATTTAAAGAAAAAAATGCAGCTCTCTTTCTACATGAATCCTCACTCCTCCCCCAGCTCCTATGTCCGGTACTGAATGAGACTCTAGCTACCAGGAACCTGCCAGCTCCTTTCAGCAGGGAATGAGGCAGCGTGTCCGTGCGTCTGTGTCCGTACGTCTGTGTCTGTGTTCGGGAACGCCTGAGAACAGCCTTGGTTGTCGACAGAGGGAGGAATAAGGAAGCCTGTGTCTCGGACCTCCGATCTGCTGCCAAACCCGCCCTCCCCCAGTCTTCCCCACCTCTCTTTACACGTCCAGCCGTTGGGCCCAAAACTCTGGGTCGTCCTTGACTTGTTGCTTTCTTTCACATCCAGCGCCCAATTTATCAACAAGTTCTATTAGATCTGCCTTCCAAATGCACCCAGAGCCCCTGTCCCCCTCACCGCCTCCACTCCGATCCAAACCACACCCCACCTCGCGTGGATTACCACCACAGCCCGCCCCCCACAGGTCTCCCTGCTGCCAACCACACCCCTTGCAGTCTACGCGCCACACAAGAGCCAGGGTAACTCTGCTCCTGTAAATGGGGTCCTGCCGTTCCCCTCCTCACAACCCCAGGGGCACTCCCTCTCCCTCACAGTCAAAGTCAAAGTGTCCTCAGGCAGCCCCCAGAGCCCTGCATGGCCCTGGCACAGATTTGACCTTGCCCTCTTTTCCTCTGCCTGCTGGTCCTTCCACTTAGGGCCCTCTGGTGTCTTTGTCCCCTGATATATCAAGTATCCCTTCTAATCTGGATGGTTCCCTCTTGTTGCTCTTGCTGCGTGGACACTTTCCCCGGTGACAGTGCCTTCTTGCCTCCTTGACCCTGCACTCAAAGGTTAGCCCCTCAGTAGCTCTGTCCCTGCCCGCCTGATTTAAAATCTCCATTTGCCCGCCAATACTCCATTTTTTGCCTTCATATTCCCCTGTGGCACTCATTATGTTTTACTTACATCTCCTATCCATTGTCTTGCCCTTTGGAAGGTGAACTCCATCAAGAAAGGGATTGCTGCCTCCTTAACTGACTGCTGCATGCTCAGAACCTAATTCAGTGTCTGGCACATAGAATGTGCTCAGTGCATGCTTGTGGATTCATTCGTAAGGGAGGGATGGAGAGGACACAGAATTTATGAGATGTAATCTTCAGAAGGATCGCAGCACCGCTTTAGACCTAAATTAAAGTGAGTAGATTAAATTCAGAGGTGATATAAGCATGCCTTACCAACGTAGAGAGAAAATGTGAATCATTTTAATGAGGTAAAGGCATACATAACCAATCAGCTTTCTTAAAATCTAGCTTTGATTATGCAATACGACTGGGAGAACAATCAATAACGAACTCTGCGATCCTAAAAACCTCATTTCAGAAAGTTAGGAATTCGTTAGCAAATGAGTGTCGGGGGCATTCCTGACAGGTGAAACTCCAGACTGGCCAGTAGCAGGAAAGACTACATGATAAGCCTGAGCAGCCGTGAGGTGTACGAGGGGCGTGGCTGAATTCCTGATCCAGAAACAATGGCATCTCTGAACTATCAGTCGCTTGACGTCATAAATCTTCGAGTCCCCCAGTAATCTGGACGTCAGCAACCAGCTGACTTAAGGAGTTAGTTACAGCACGTTAAAAGCGCCCTGATCCTGAGAGGTCAGTGTACAAGGCAGTGGCCGTCTCTTTGAATGAACAGTGCCAAAGAAAGTAAGATCACGGGCCAGAAGGGGCACCTAACGCAGTTCGAGGTGCCCAACGAAATGGCAAAGAAACAGCGCGAACACATTGCCGCGCTGAATGACCACTAGACCCAAACCGAACAGTGGCTGTGCGACCACTGTAAATGGCAAAGCGAGATATTAATCGTTCTTGAAAAAGGTCAAGGAGAAACCCACCAGAATCATTTATGAAAGGGCACTCGAGCAGCCTAGAAGAATTTCCAAGTCAAGTCTCACTGGTTTCCCGCTGGATCTGCTAGCAGCGTGTTAAGTCTCTCCCCTCAAAGGAGGAGTTGGCCGGACGGTCTCCAATGGGACAGAGGAGAGCGATCACAAAAATAACTCAAAATTATGCAAATCCAGGTGAAAAAAATCTAACCTCTGATTGTGGATCACTAGGGAAGGCTGATACTGTTGTAAATATCTAATCACAAGAAGAATTAATTACAACCTCGGAGAGGGTCAGCATGCCAAGCCACGTGGGCTTCGTGAAAACCTCCACCAGGGAATTCACATTCCACTCACAACGTCAAAATAAGGTCAGTGAGTCCAACAAGGGTCTGTCTGATGGACACCTGCTAGTTCTGGGTGGCTCCAGCTTAAAGGTCACTACTGCAGGGACACCACCCCTACCTCATTCCTCCAACTAAATCAGGTTTTTTCATACATTCCCCAGTGGAATCTTCTACTGTTTCTTCATAGCACTCAGCACAGTGGTCCGTGCCCATGTGTATTATTAAAGAAAGGCTTAGCTTAAGTGGAAACCAAGACCCAACTTTAAAGAAAACTCTGGAGCCTACAGGGAGTAGACCAGAGAAGCATCTCACAAAGAATTCTCTGAAAATAAGGCTTAGTCCTTTCCATGCATGTCAAACGTTAGGCACACACTCGGGCAGCGCCAGCCCACAGGGGACCATGTTATTGGCGGTAGCAATGTCATAATGATAGAGCTCTTTCAAGGTCTCCAGGACGCTCGCTATTGAATCTTCCAAGATAATCATATACTCGAGTTCAGTGCCCACTGTTTTGATGCCTTTTACGGTTGTGAGTACACGAAGCAGAGTTTATTCTCATATTATTATTTATAAATTATTATGCTATTTTCCATGCAAACACCTGTAAATCTACTTTTGCCCCACCCTGTGTTTTGGTGACCTTAGGATAATCTTTTGGAAAATATAAAAACAAATGTAATAAGGTCAACTGAGCTGTGTCCAAGTCTGGGGACATGTCTGCCACCACGTAACACAGCAGACGAAGGACAAAGGCTGCCAGACCTCATCTGCAGGGGAGTCCAGGGCAGGCACAGTGATCTCTGCAGACAGGAAGGCAGGTCTCTCTCACCCACGTTCACTTAACACCACTGAGTGCCGGCCTAAATACAGGATCAGTCCACGAGAAATAATAACATGTTTACGGAGAAACCAAGGGTCGCTACCCTGAGCTAACACAGTTCTAAAGACTCCTGAGCTTCCCCTTCTAACCTCTGATGCTTCCAGACCTGTTAATACTTTCCGTATTTCCCAAGAGTCAGTGCTTCCATTCTTCTCTCCAGTTGCCACTGTGACTATATCCTGTGTGTCACTTAAGTGATGAGTTCATATTTTTAGCTCAGAAAATACTACCATCTTAGCTACTAAGATAAATGCACATCACTTATAAGCACAGAAAATTCTGAAGGGGAGCTATGAAAAAGCCAACTCTCCAAAGACTTCCCAGCAAATCTCTTTTCTGAGAGCTTTGTATATAAATTCCATCATCAGCTCTTGCTGCCATGGCAACTGGAATATCTCGGAAATGATCTGAAGTGAGTATCACTACACACCCAGCATCTTTTTTTTTTTGCAGGAAACAGAAGAGATTACGAGAGCTAATCCACTCTAAACTTCAAAATACAGCTTCCATTTTCATTCCTGAAATCCACGGATGCTCACTGTCGCAAATCAATAGACAGTAGCCCGGGAGGATGACACATTAGCACCTGGGAGGTGCCTTTCCCCTCATTCCTTAACTCGTCACAGGAAGGCCTCACGTACACACTCACCTCCCAGCTTTATTAAGCCTTTACTTCTTTTTTGATAAAGTTGCTTCTACAGCAGTTTCAGGTCCACAGCAAGAAGCAGCTGAAAGCACAGAGAGTTCCCACATCCCTCTGCCTCCTGCACAAACGGCCTTCCATTGGCAACACCCCCACCCGAGGGGCGTATTTGTTCCAACGGAAGAGCCTACACTGACACATCGTAGCCCAAGTCCCTAGCCGACGTCCGAGTTCATGTTGGCGTGGTACATTCTACGGGTCCGGGTAAGTGTAGAATGACGTCTCCATCAGTGTAGCATCACGCAGAGTAGGTTCGCTGCCTGAGCATCCTCTGTGCTCCATCCATTCACCCCTGCCTCCCTGAGCTCCTAGCAACCACTGATCTTCTCACTGTCTCCATCATTTTACCGTTGCAATCGTACAGGGGGTGACCTTTTCAGATTGACTTCTAACACTTAGTCATAGGCATTAAGCTTTTTCCATGTCTTTTCATGGCTGGAGAGCTCATTTCTTTTTAGTGCTGAGTAATATTCCATGGCCTGGATAGGCCGCCGTTTATCCATCCTCCTGCAGAGAGACATTCTGGCTGCCTCCAAGTGTTGGCTATTATACACAAAGCTGCTATAGGTACCTGCACACAAGTTTCTGTGTGGACAGAAGTTCTCCCCAATTTGGTATTACTGTTTCAGATTTTGACCAAAATCCAAACAGGTGTGCAATCGTACCTTGATGTTTTCATTTGCATTTCCCTAAGGACATATGATATTGAGCATCTTTTCTTCACATTATTCTTTTCTAAGCCTTTCTCTTTGGTCATTTCACAGGCCAAGGCCTGAGTACCCATCGAATGTCATGCCACAGAATGAAAACATGCAGTTCGGTGACCGGTCAGCTGTGAAGCTGTAAGCAAAGAACCAACCACGATGCTCCTGTGACTGCGTCACTGAAACAGCTCATCGTGTTTCCTTCAGCACAGAAGGCTGTGCGGACATTAAAAATAAAGCGAGGGCAACACAGTTTACTACAGCATTTAGGCCCATGTGTCCTGCCAACATTTGTGGGAAAAAATGTCAAGTTCTCGAACTGGCTGCTTAGGTTGTGACATTAAGGAGTTCCTTTAGAATTGTCAGTGTTTGTTTAAAAGTCCAAAAGGAAGGATTTTTGTTCTTTGAAGTTCTCACAGGGCATTGCCCTGAATATTAGGATGATGATTAGGGGGTGTGAAATGTAACCTACTCACATGAACTCGTAGAGAAAGAAGCATGTTATGTTATCTATGTATATGCCACAGGATAAATGGGGGAAGGCAGGGCCATTCTGATGTAAGAAATATGCTAGAAAAAGGGACCAACATCCTATCTAAAATAGGTGAGCTGAAAATAATGACTAAGACATTTTGGAAGTAACCTAATCTGTCGCTCTTTTTCCTCTTCAAATTTATGGATTTTATTTTTAACATACTTATGATATTATAACCTCTTACAAGGTTTCTACCTCTGCACCTCTGGTGTAGAAACAAGCTTCTGCTGACATTTTAAAGAGAACCTGGCACAATTCACACTATTTTTATCAATATCAAAAAGCGTCTCCAGCAACTCAGTCTTTCACAATTCCACTTTATAACTTGAAGTCAGTGAGGGGAATCTATGAGAAGCAGAGGAGAAGAAAAATGCTGTGATCTCCATGGATCTCACTTCCTTCGATGTATTCATTCCATAAAAAAACTGTTTTGAGTCATCATAGCATGGCAGGCATTGTTTTAAGTACAAAAACATGTAGTTTATGTTGACTTAAACATGTAAATCATAGGAAATGCTAGGAGGTGGTAAGAACTGAGGACCAGGAGTGCTGGGCGGGGCTGAGGCAGAACGGAGCATTGAATGGACCCCTTATTGGGACGATCCTCAGAGCAAAGGCCGGAAGCAAGTGCGGGAGTGATCTCTGAGGGCATCAGGGGAAGTATTCCAGGCAAAGAGGTAGCAGCCAGGGCAGAGGCTGCAAGGAGGGCGCATATGTAGCCCACGGAGAGACCAGCAAAGATGCCAAAGTAAGTGGCACAGAATGAGGGGAGGGGTCAGGTGTAGGTCTTTTCGGTTACAGTCAGGACTTTTGGTTTCTACCCAAGATAGGAGGCCACTGGAAAACTTTCGGTAGAAGAAATAAATTGCTTTGTAAAATCTTTTCTACTTTATAAAACTTAAAACATGTGAAATAGAAGAAAATGTCTAAGAAACCCCAGTATATCTATGACACGGTCTAAAATACTATTTCGTTTTACTCCCTACCTCACCCGACCCCAGATAAATTCAAAGAAAACATCATCAGACCATAAACATTCTAGTGGGGATCTCCAAAAGACAGACGCCATGTTTTTGAACATCAGTGCAATATCATTATCACCCCACCCTGGAGCAGCCCACACTGGCGTGGCCTGCAAACACCTGTGTGTGCGTGTCTTCCCACTCAGGGGTCCCTGCCTTCAAGTTGACAACCCAAAATTGGCCTTGGGTAGGGGTTGGGGAAGGATCACCACAGAATACGTGAGCATCAACAAACACGAAACTCGGAGTGTTTATTCCTGAAGATCCAATGATCAAACATTTCCCATCACACCTCTGATTCATGATTGAAAAACTAACAATGCTTCGTAAATATCATCAGATGTCTAGTCAGTGGTCATGGTTTCTTGCTAAAGTTATAATTTTTTAGCTTGTAAGCTTGTATAGGAATCAAAATAAGATCTAGACTTTGTGACCCGCTGCTACGTCTTTAGTTTCCTTTAATCCACAAGGTCTCGAATCTCTCTCTCTTTTTCCCTTGCATCCGTTTTTCTTGTTATTGAAAAAATGGAATTGTCTGCCCTGTGGAGTTCTCCAGTGTCTGGATTTTGCTGATGGCATGCCTGCGGTTTCACCTAAATGTCCTTCTGTCTCCTAGAAACTGGCAGTGAGATCAAGTGGTCTGCTCAGATTTAGGGTCAGTTTTTTTGGATAAAAGTCCTTCACAGATGTGAGAAGAGTATTTTCATGAGTAGAATAATAATGCAGGCGAGGTTTTATTTGGGGGTGGTGACAGACTTTCGATGATCATTTGAAAATGATAACATTTTGCATTCTATCACTTACTCTCTTATTATTATTTGGAATACACCAATAAGAGAAATTTCCATTCATCAGCCATTCAGTGAATTTACATTTTAATAGGATCACTCTGATTGCTATGCAGAAAAAAAGACTGCAGAGGCCAGTGTGGAAGGTGAGAGATGAGTTAGATGTTTCACAGACCGAGGAGAGCCACGGTCACAGGGAAGACCAGGGCATCCTCCCGAAAGTGATGAGAAGCATCAGATCCTAGATCTGTCTCACAGTACATCCAAAAAAAGCTCTCAGTGGATTGAAGTTGTGGGTGTGGCTGCTTGCAAGTGGTCCAGGAGGTGCCTAGTGGTTAAAGTCTGTAAGGTGGCTGAGGCAGGAATTTGAGTTCTGGGCGCTACTAGCTGGGTATGAAAGCAAATCAGTCAGCAGGATGGCGAGGTCGGGCTGGGAGCGAGGTGTGTGGGGACAACTGACCATCCAGGTTTCCTATTCTAACAAAGCTCTGAGCTGTATACTTACCATTAGATGTGCGGTTAGTATAACAATACAGTTATTTACTTTTGAAAGTTGGTAGAGAACGTTAAAGAAAGTGTGGCGGCCTGACAATAAAGAAGTGAAGTCTAAGAAAACCGTCTATTTGCAAATATGTGAGGTTGGATGAGGTCTTGGGAATGCGGTGTCAAAGATTTACCCCGTAACTGCACACTTTGTTATTATCTACAATTAGGTATGTCATGAATTAAAACACAATGACTAATTGTAGTAATTATAGTCTGTTGTAATGCTCTTGATCTGTCAAAAAGAGTTGTTCCATTATCTAACAGCCAAATTTTACAATAAGCCTCATCTATTATATTAGATAAAGGTTTTAAAATTTTCAAACCTTCTGTTTATAAGTGATAAAATTGCCCGATCTCTCTGAAGACATTTCATGTTTCCTCCAGTTGATTCTATTATGAGTTTTTGACGGTTTTCACTGGAAGGTTTCCTTCTCCAAGTTACAACGAAATCATTTACAAATGTATATGTTTTTTTCCAGCATTTCTAACCCCACTGACTACCTTTTGCTTATTATTTTTTAGAAAAACATATAATGGGAGAAACAAGCATTACTGTAAAACTGACACTCAGCTGCGTTATTTTCCGTCTTGGGCTTCTAGGTACGGCTCCATCACGGCCACGCACCTGCCCTCACAGGCTGAGGCAGGGCCGGCGGCATGAGCCAGCACGTTCGGAGGTTGGAGGGCACGTGTGGCGAACTTGGAGTGGACGTTTTCCCCGAGGCCCTTGAAAAAAGGGTAACATAGACTTATGACTGGGTGGGCTTCAAAGGTCTTCTGTCTGTCCATTCTTTTTTATAAAAGGAGAAACACATAAAGAGGTAACTAATCTGTGCAAATAAGGTGGAAGATGGTTTATGGGTCTTGGAGCATGGAATTCAGAACAGGAAAATGAGAAGATCGATTGATATATTTTCCAAGTAACTACAATAAAACATGATATATTCCCTCCCTCCCTCCCTCCCTCCCTCTCTCTCTCTCTCTCTCTCTCCCTTGCTCCTTCCCTCCCTCCTTCTCCCTCACACATACCTAGACACCTAGTTTGGAACAGAAGAGGTTAACCAGCAAAAGAGGTATTCAGTGACCAGTCATCCCACATACCCTTTTAAAGCACATTAACAACAAGGTAATGAAATGCTTTATAAAGGAGAATGGCCAGAAAAATGAAATCAAAGCCCTTGGCAGGGAAATCAGTATTTGTTCACCTGTTGAGTGTGGTGTTTTGCTTGAATAGGTTTTTATTGAAACGTTCTATTGTGTTGCTCGTGGCTTAGACAGGGTTTTTTAAGCTTTGTTGTAAATGTGACCATAGAAAATGTTCTTGTGCCTATCCAATCTCTCTGTGCAATTTCCTGAATAAGTCATTTGGAGAGGATCCTGAGAACATCCAAAATGCTATGAGTGGACCCTAAAAGTGCACTCTCTCTACTCCCTCCTAATGAATTTAAAAGTGGTTAAAGGAAAACTTATTAAATTCATTGACCTATTAATAATGCCACACCAAAGAAGATTCTAATGGAAATTCAGTGTAACCAACTGCCAAGGGAGATAAATAACAAATGCACACTGTCTAAAAATAAGCATCAGCCTGTTTTGAGTGCATCAATTATCTTGATACTTCCTACTGAGCAAAGGCAGGGAAGAGGCCTTTCAAATATATTTCTATTAACTCACCAATAGGTCTCAACAAATTGCTAAAAGGGCTTTAGTTATTTATTCAAACCGACTAAGAGACGTAGGTGTCCTTCGGGAAATAAACTCTAGAAAAGGAGACAATAAGAACAGAAGAAGAACGAGTCATTCAACAGCCATTCCACAACAGGCTTGTTGCTAGGCCCACTCATGAGTTGTGTCCAGCCATGAATGTCTCTACGATGGAACAGAAATTTCTCCAGAGGCAGAATCCTGACTCTTTTTGTGTCTGCCATGTCTCCCAGGACCTGCGCTGTCTGACACTCACCAGTGCCCGGTCAATATTCTTGAATGAGCTACTGAATGACCCGGATGGCCTTCCAGAAGACAGGCTGATGATCTCCAGCCCCAGGGCCTTCAGTTGGCATCCTGGGCGGAAGTCACACTGGCCCTGGGCCTCAGGGTGCAGAAACAGGAAGCAGTGGGGAAATGTGTTCAGTGAGCATTTCAGCTGTGCCTTTAGACTCAACTTTCCACCTCATGCCAACCATTGACTTCATACATCCTTACCTGAGGGAAATTAGGAAGAACTTAGAACACAATGAACTCGATTCTTTTTCAAGGTCTGTTTCAGACAATGCTGCCAGTAGAAACAGTGTGACTGCAGTTGCCAGGGAGATGCAGAGAAAGGGTGCGGAGGCGCTGGGTGCTTTCTTTAGCCCGCAGCCCAGGGCGGAGTGACCAGAATGAGGAAACAAAGCCAGCCCGGCCTCCCCATCCAACCACTCACAGTCCACTGAGGACAGAAGTAGCTGTGATTCCATTTTGGTACTTAAAATAGAACCATCAGTCCTGGCTGGTGTGGCTCAGTGGACTGAGTGCTGGCCTACGAACCAAAGGGTCGCGGGTTTGGTTCCCAGTCAGGGCACATGTCTGGGTTGCAGGCCAGGTCTCCAGTAGGAGGCGCGTGAGAGGCAACCACACGTTGATGGTTCTCTCCCTCTCTTTCTCCCTCCCTTCTCCTCTAAAAATAAACAAAATCTTTAAAAAAATAAAATAAAATAGAACCATCAAAATATCAGCTTAAACCTCAGCTATATTCTGATATTTCAGTTTTGTCTAACTTGCCAATTGCTAAGGAAAATGGGGATGGGCAAAGCAGCTTTTTTTTTTTTAACACTAAGGTGTATTAAGCACCCGGATGAAGTAGACATCTGCCCTGTGTGATGACAGAAGCAAGCCCGAAAGAGGGACAGAGCCAGTTGCCTCCACCAGCTGCTCTATTTCCTGGGAGCCCCAGAACAGATGCGCCCAGTTGTGTGAGTACTTCTGAGGGCTCGGGCTAGACACTTGCTAAGTATTCCTTAACATGGCCTGGATGCAAGTATCCCTAATCTAGCAGGTTTGGTCATGACTCTGGGCTGCTTTATACAACATGCTCCCCAGGCCTGTTCGTGGGTTCACACCACAGACACTCACAGCGAGTCCACTGTGTGCGGGTCCTCCGAGCCCAATGCACACGGGAGAAAACGGTCCATTCTAGCAAGGGGGACGAGAGAACGATTTATTCAGGGAAAGCTAGCTAATGCTGATTTGGAATTATTTAAGTCGCACAGACTGGTTCTCATAAGGTCAGGCCTCCTTTGACCTTTTAGCCTCCACTGGCCTCTCGAAACCGAGACCACCTACGTCACCACCTACGTCACCACCTACGTCAGCACTACGTCAGCGTGGCATTAATGGTGAGTGAGCACATGGACAAACACGGGGCTCAGCAAGTGTGCATTGGACTTCGTTTGCTTATCTTTCCGCAGCCTCTCCTGTACCACTCAGGGTGTGCAAGCACTCGACAGAAAACGACAAGAGTCAACCACCCAAGGAGTCCCCGTGGAACGGAAATCATTCCATCAACCCTGGTCACACCGTCGGCTAGAGCAAAGAAACGTCTGTGAGCAAAAGAAATTATTTAAGTGCCATGGAATCTGGCATTAAAATCGTAGGCCCCTGACAGTCGCCTCTGGACACGGATGATTCAGACAATAAATTCACCCTTTAACAACTTACTAGAATGTGACACGTGCTCAAGTCAGTAGCATACCAAAGATCTGAGGAGTACGGTCATAATGTTATGCTTGACAGAGCCTTTCCCCATAAAGGAGGAATGGTTCTGTGGAAATTTAGGAAGAAGACACATATTGTGACATTTTGTTTTCTGGCACAGGTGGCAAAGCAAAATGCAAATGTTCGAATTAACCTCCTATTACAACAGTGCACTGAACGTGGGGATTTAAATAGCACAGATTCAGGATCACCATGGTTGCCTCTGTTTAACAGCTCAGATTTGTAGGAACTTAAAAAAATCCATTTGCCATGCTGGCAGAAGTATCCTTAAGAACTTCAGTGAGTGCGGTGGTAACACAATGGTTGATGGAAGTTACACACAAAAATGTGTTCGCATTCCAAAGCAACATAAGAGATGTATCAGCCCGAAAGTGGCATTAATGCTGATGTGTGAGTAATGCCAGTTAATAAAGCCAAGCCAGGCAACATGCTCTCTTCATCCTGGTGTCTAAAAGGTAGATAATTTTCAAACCAAGGAGTAACTTTCGTTCTAATGAGAACAAGAAACCAACACTTGAGATCATTCTTCCCTTTATGAAAAAAGTCAAGAACTTGAGAAATTGGCTCCTGGTAGCAAAGCCATCTTATAATCCAATCAAGTTAATCATTTTCCATTAAGTATATTTATCTTTGGAAACAGTGTAAGTTAAGACCTGGATGAAGATGGGGTGTGTGTGTGTGTGTGTGTGTGTGTGTGTGTGTAATGTGAAAGAAAGAGCCACACAACACAGGAAGCCAAAAATATGTCCTTTTTTACCACTACAGTCAAGGTTACCCAAATCCAGGACAAAATCAACACATTATAAAATTCCCGGGGAGCCAACGGCTGCCCATGAAAAAGAGCTCATAGGAGCGGCTGACAAGTGATTCACCCTCCCTTAGCCTGTACACGCTTCCCTCGCCCAACTCAAATTGTCCTCTCTCCTACTCAACCTGTTGTTAAAGCTGCAATTTACATATCCTTCATCGAAGATACTTCTGTGGCTTCTTTAAATTGACTGCCTAATCAAAGGTGCTCATTTGGCTGTCAGAAATAATTTTCCCACAGAGAAATACAGCGTACACTGTAGCAAGGCGGTGATCAGGGAAATGAGCCGGCACCCTCCCGTATGGCTTCTTGGAGTCTGTGGGGCACAAGAACCGGATGGGGAGGCAGAGGCCTGCGTGTGACCCCAGCGCTGACAATGACCGATCATTGACCCCCAACAAGATTCTTCCGGGTTCTTAACCTTCTGTTAAGTTTTGATCCTCCACTTTTGATTATCTTCCTTGAGGAATAGTTATAAAAGATTTTTAAATAAGAAAAATGTAAATTACAGGTTGCAAAGCGTAAGACAATTATAAGGTACCATTTATAAGTAGATATTTTGCTGGTCCCTTTTGAAAACACAGCTCGTTCTGCTATAACATAATTTAGGTATTCCTAAAAATTATGCACTAGGTAAAATTGTGCAGTAAGAATCACAGAATTTATGGGGGAAAGACATAGACAGCACTCAAGAACTTCATCTGTAAAACATGAGAAACAAAGATACGAACCTAATAAAAACAACAACAGAAGTTTGTCTCATGTCCATGTCTTAAGAAATACATGATCTCCACCTTTTAAAAAATCTGCTGTTGGCTAATAAAGGTGGGCACGGTATGGGCTACAACTTGTGAGTCACTGGGAAGTGGCGGAAAGAGGGTTTTTGAAACCGGAGAGACATTGACACTGGACGGAGGTGGGTGTGGCTTGTGACACCCGCCTGCGCCGTGAGGGAGACGGTAAAGGTCGGGAAGCGTGCATCCTGTGTATTTCTGTGTGGCTCAGTTCCGCTTGGCACAGTGCTCTTCATGCCCTCACAGGTAAGCTCCTGCACAAATGAATGTGAAATCTGCACCACATATAAAATTCCTCCCTAATATGTCAATTCTGTTGAAACACATGTGTGACTTCCAATGCGTACTATAGCAGAATTTTCATGAAATGCGTCCCCAAAATGGAATATAAAACCCCAGAATACCTGAGAGAAAGCCAGCTGCCTCTCTTTGCCCCGACAATTGTGAGGAGCAGATATACAGCAGCAGCAAACTGGTCGCTGCTCTGAGCCTTCTCTTCTCATCGGCAAATAGATGAACATTGGATACTTCGAAAAATTAAAGGTTTCAGTCGTGAACTTCACCACAACCAGGACTTTCTTATATTATTAACTCTAAGCCTCACAAAGAACATTTGATCAGGGCATTAAGATCCCTAGATTACTGACTATAGGGAGATTTTCCTTTCATTCTCTGATCACTCAACAAATTTTCCTTCTTGATCTTAATTCATTCAAAAACTATTCAGCGAGTACCTGCAGTGAGCCATTCTAGGCACTGGGGATACACGCATGAATAATCCAGACAAAGGTATCTGCCCTCGTGGGGGAAAGAGAATGGGAGTAGCAGTCTAGATAGTTAATGAAACAATCAGGCAAGCACTGATCTGTACAGCTTGCAGAATTCCACGGTGTAAATACTTCCCGCATGACTGATTTCAAGCTTCTGATGGAGGATATGGAGCCCAGAATTGAGAAGAAATGAGTTTATTTACAAGACGTAAATAACCTTAAGGGCCCAGATAAAAAGTGAAATGTAGAAAAATAACTACAAAACAGTGAGTTTTGAGTATTTGTTATCTACTTTTAGTATAAATGACTGAACTGTAAGCTTATATTGTGTAATATTTAATAGTGGCTGTGTTTAACAATCAACACAGCAGCTTTCTGAGAACTGACCAATTGTCTGTTGTGAAAGGACCCGTCAGCTCCAGAACACCACTGCGGCTTGGTCTCCTGGCCAGATGTCAGGGGACGACCTGCTTTCTGTGTCTCCAATTGTGCCTGAGGGAAGCTGCCATCAACCCCTCAGCTGAATCAGACCCCAGAACCTGAGAACTTGCCACGCCAAGAGCCACACTCCCAGCCACCCAGATTCCAACGACGGGTTTGGGGGGCGGGGCGGGGGGGGGTGGACAGACCGCCACTGGCTAGCCACACACCAAAGTACACACCCTCTATAAAATACTGTGGAATCAATATCTCGGTTGTTGACATTATCGATGTACCTTCTTGCATCATCAAGGTTGCAGACTTTTGCATCTCGCTGCAGTTGTTGGATTATTTTTAGGTTCCGAGTGCAACTTACAAGGACAATAATATCATCATATCCTTTGCCAGACAGTATTTGGCAGTAAACATTGATTCAGATGCCATCCCAGTGCTTCTGAGATTCCCTTTCAAGGCCTCAGCTTCCTGATGTAAATTAAATCCTTTTCTGTGTATTCCACATAAAAACCATCTCCTGCCTTCAGGATTCGTGAGCCCATTTCCCCTTCTCAACTGACAGCCTGAGCATGGTGTTTATTCCTTGCATAATACGTTCGCCTATGTATTATAAACATACATCTTGTCACTAAGAGTTTATAACCAAAGAGTAATAATTCTGATAGAAAAGGGCAAATAAAGACATATACATATATAGAGACAGTATGTTACAATTATTAAGTCGATATTAGAATCTAAATGTCACACCCAAATGGTAGTATCTCAGTTTTGACAATAAAATTATGATCAAACACATCTATAACCTTTCACATTTAAGTATAAACTAAGACTTGGTTGGGATGTATCACATGGCTGGCCTCAAAGAGCTCTCTGCCTTAAAAAGTCAGGTCTTATATTTGATGGCATTTCAAAGTGTTTTTACTTCATAAAAATGTAACCATTTGCCAAGATTTATGTGTTTCTCTCATGAGGACTTTCAGTATGGGAGTGTTGTTTTAAAAGCAAAAAGAGCCCTGGCTGGCGTGGCTCAGTGGCGTAGCTCAGATTGAGCGTGGGCTGCGAACCAAAGTGTCGCAGGTTCTATTCCCAGCCAGGGTACATGCCTGGGTTGCAGGCCATGGCCCCCAGCAACTGCACATTGATGTTTCTCTCTCTCTCTATCTTCCTCCCTTCCTTCTCTAAAAAATAAATAAATAAAATCTTTAAAAAAATAAAAATAAATAAAATCTTTTAAAAAAGCAAAAATAATCAAAATTTGTATTATTTTTAAATGATTATAAAGCAATGAGTAGTTGGTTATTCAATTATCTGCCTGCTTTATAAAAGACTGCACAGGCTTAACCCTTTAAAAATGTATGGCACTTGACTTTTTAACACAGAAACAGAAACAGGTGATCAAAGGAAGGGCATTTGGTCGTCTATGATTTTTTCTGAATGACTCATCCAATCGTTAAAGTGATTAAGTGAACAGCCAAAGCTGCAACAAGAAACTTATATGGACACGACAGCACCCGTAGGCGTTTTTATCCTCTAGAGGTTGTAGTCCGAATCCCTCCAGCAACTTTAGCTTAGCTGACTGATAACATTTGACATGAAAAATCTAGTGCGTTGTCAATACATGTTAACGTTCTTCTCCCTTTCTAAAATGAGAGGAACCTGATGAACAAGACAATCACAGGAGCAAAACAGAACCTAAGGCATGGGAAAGAGGAACAGACTGACAGTTACCTGGGAGGGGGGATAAGGGGGGGAAAAGGGGCAAGGGTCTAGTCAAGGGGCAGGTATAAATATCCCGTGGACATGGAGAACAGGGTGGGCACTGACTGTGGGAGTGGGGGTTGGGTGGGGTGGGGGAGAGCAACTGGGGGAAAACTGGGACAACTGTAATAGAACAACAATATAAATAGATAAATAGATAGATAAAATATTTAAAATTCCTTTAAAAAGCTGTCTAATGATGATTTATTACTTTTGCTATTTGACTTGGATTTTTTTCTATGTTCTACATCCATAAAATGTAGATATGTGATAGATATGTGATACTGACATAAAAGAAAAAACACACAAGAAGACATGAAACTATGGCTATTAATGGAATCTGTTAAATGTTGATATTTTTAAAAATCTATAAGAAAATACACCAAAATATTAATGTCAGTAGCACCTCTAAATGGAGGGATTATAAGTGGTGTTTTGTTTGATTTTGTCTATGTTGTCCAGGTTCCCATAATGACCCTGTATTACTACTGGGTTGGAGAAAGAAAGTGTTACGTTTAATTAGGATAAGTGAAAAGAGACAAAAGCAATCATATCTTCTTTCACTAATTAAATAGCTTTAAAAACATTTTGTAATTTAATTTCTGTACATCACTGAAGCATCGTGCTGACTCCAACTCTGTGCCCTTATAGGTGCCTGTCCTGATATCTTAAGAATCCTTCCTTATGTTCTTCAAGGAACTAATGCCTCGCTTCCTTCAAAACTCAGCATCAGCTTCTCCAGGAAGACTTCTGGGGCTTCCCAGCACAGTAGGAATGTTCGTTTTGGGGGCAAAGTCCTCTGCATTAACAGTAAGCACTTGTCGCCCTGGCTGGCGAAGCTCAGTGGATTGAGTGCGGGCTGCGAACCAAAGTGTCGCGGGTTCGATTCCCAGTCAGGGTACATGCCTGGGTTGCAGGCCATGACCCCCAGCAACCGCATGTTGATGTTTCTCTCTCTCTCTCTTTCTCTCTCCCTTCCCTCTCTAAAAGTGGATAAATAAAATCTTTAAAAACAAACAAAAAAAAAAAAACAGTAAGCACATGTCGTACTGTAATAACTGGAGAAAGTGTGTCATTCCCAAGTGACTTCAACACTTACTGAATAAAGAGGTAAAGGCAGTGATAAGCATCTTGGACATTTCCATAATTTAGACAAATAGTTGACTTTTGTTCTTTCTTTCACTTCAGTGATTGGCTCTTTCACTGGAGTAGTTAAACCAAGGAGATGTTTTTGACATTTTAAAAAGGGTCACAGTTATTTACATAAACTCAACCCATTAATTTATTAATAATACTTAATTGACAAACATTCATTGATGGCACAGTAAGCTCCAGGTTCAGTGTTAGGTGCAGGAACGTAGAACGGAGAGATAGTTCTCTTCTCTCAATAAACGTAGAGACCAAAGGAAATGCGGGTGAATGTACACACACAGTGGAGGGTTCTGGGTGTGGTACTGAGACACCAGCCCCTGGGGTGGTGTGGCTGTGGGGACAAGCTTTCTTTTTTCCATCAATGGATAAGATTAAACAGCACCTGTGTCTACAACACAAAGGAAAACAGAGACTGGGCTGGACAATTACCTGAGTAACACAATCAGTGTCAACACCCAATGTCACATCCCTGTAACAGAGAGAGGAAACCAAAGCCGTGATTATTAATGAGCGCCGGCTCACAGTGGAGGATGGGGAGACTGCATTGCAGAAGTCTGGATCTGGAAAAAGAAATTTTATGCAGATTTTATAGACATTTAAACCCGGCGTCAACTTATTATTTCCCAAATCCAATCCCTAGGCCTAATATTGGAGAGAGGGGGAGGATAATACATTTCTCCTTAACTTGTACCACCATAGGCAAAAACTCTTTGGGACCAAATTGTTGCTGAATAATAGAGTCACTTTTTTCACTCTCAACTTTGGACATCACCGCCCTTCCTGTCTCCCAAAGGATCCAATTGGTCTTTGCATTAAAAGCCTGGTAAGTGTGAGGTGAACAGCTTTCCACTTCCAAGCAGTTCAGAGCCCCCAGATGAGTCTGATCTCAGTCACTCTTTCACCGCAGCCAAGCACTCTATCCACCGCTGCGCCCCCCACGACATGAAGCTGGTGACACAGCAGATTCTCTTTCCAAAGGCACGATGAAAAATCAAAGTCCTGCTTCAGAATCCCAAGTTAGTTTTAACTGCTTCAACTTCAGACCCTTTCCAACTTTTCTTCCTAAAATCGTTACCTCAAACCAAAGAATATTGGAATGGATACATAACAACATGAACATGGGAGGCTGTGGTTGCTTCATTTCTAAGAATTACCACATATATCAGACATTCACCGCCAATCTTAAAGAATAAAGTATGCCTAGAACGAATACCCTAAACCTAAATAATCTTCTCGAGTATAATCCACACATTGGAGCCAGATTAGACATCTTAAAACATAGCTCAAAAATGTGTCCCCAGTTGAAAGTGTACAATTCGCTCTCACTGTTGGTGGAATAAAGTTCCAGCCTCTGGAACTGGCTCCAATCTGCCTCGTTCATGGATGAGCCTCGTGTCCCTTGCAAGCTCTGTCCTCCATCTCCATGAGCCCGTGTGTTGCTCTCTGAGCATTCAGGGCACCCTCCCAGCTCTGCATTGTGGTTTCACTGTTGTTTCAGCTGGACTGACCTTCCTCCCATTTCACCTATTGAAACCCAACTCATTCAAAACCCCCCACGATGGAGCCTGCCCAGCTTATTGCCACCAGAGGGTGATGTGTCTGTCCTCTGTGTTCTCGCTCTTCCGGTTTCTCTCTCTCTGGCGACCTCTACCACACGTTACTTGTTTGAAAGCCTCTCACAGCAGTTAGCACATAGTAGGTGTACAACTAAAGAACAGTGAGTGACAGAACCTTTGAAAATAATTATTCAGATGACATTTGAGCATTATTTGATTTCTCCACATAATCACACATGCCTGCTACCATCATGTGATAGTTTCAGATGTTGTGTAAGATGATGGTTGACTCTATAGTCACCCTATAAGTAGTATCAGGAGTTGTTTTAGGCACATAGAGAGAGCTTAATCTGCCACTTATTTTTTGTATAAAAAATAATAGTGAAAGAAATTCCAACGTGTGAATATCCTACTTGTATAAATCCAAGTTCAACAGTTTACGATTATCGGCCACCCTGAGTGTGATCCTCAGCTGCAACCCTCGCCCTTGATGGGTGAGCTGAGCCGCGGTGCTAGGCAACACCTCAGATGCTCTTCCCGTTCCAACCACAAAGAGACATAAGGCCCTCATGGCATTAAATGGTGACCCCAACATGATTACTGTTGAAGGTGCTGGGCTGTTACATCATAGAGCAGTTAAGTATCAGGGCTGTATGGACATATTATCAATAGTTTTCCTTTATTCTGGCTAAATATTCTATAAGATGTAAGAAAAAGGTATAACCCATGAATTCCCAAAGGAGGACAAATAAATACCGAATCACAAACATTGTGCAGACTTTACATTCTTATGCTACCTATAATCTTAGAATACTCTGAAAGATAGAAATCAATTTGGTAGGGCTGGGAAATAAAATAATTTCTAAATTCTTCTGACAGCAAGGAAAATATATGTGGATCTTATCAAATTAGCAAATAAAGCCTTGGGAGTTTGGATAATTTCATCATTTAAATATCATATTCATCCTCATGTAGTATTGTACAAACCTCAAACTATTCTGATATTTTACTTGGACATAAAAGCCACTCAAAAAGTAAAGCATCTCATTCTGTGATGAAATTTCTTGATGTTTCTGTGGCTATATTAGTGCCAATGAATGCACTGGGTTCTGGCTAAAGCACAATATTTTAAATACCAACTGATACCGTGATAATTTCTTTCCTTTAAGTAGCCATGCATTTGCAAAATGCAAATCATCTACCTCCTCTCAACCAAAAAGGCACCTGTCAGACCCGCGTCCTCCCCCACCCTTGCCGAAGGGGCAGGCCCGGGGGATCAGGTTCAATGCCACAATCTTCTCCTTCTCCTTCAGCCCAGCTGTAAGAGTGAAACCTGGGCTCTCACTCAAGGACGGCCAATGCACATACTAGGCAGGACAGGGAGAAGACCAATCCGTTGAGACACACACACGCACACACACACACACACACACACACACGCACACACACACACACAGAGGGAGAGAGAGAGGAAGAGAGAGAGGGAGAGGCAGGAGCGCAAGCACGCAAGCGCCCTGACTTTACGCAGAGAGCAGGGTTGAGAGCTGTCCAGCGTCCTGATACCCTGAGATTCTCACTACTTGCAACTCTCCTGAAACAGAACTGAAACTCCAATACAACAATCATAACATGCTCAAACAATTTGGGCAGATTCCCGGAGTTCATAATAACATAACTTAAACTATTCTTGATAGGCTCCTGTAGCAAAGACGCATAGGCAAACAGTATGACATTAAAAGCCCAGGCTGCCTGAGTCCCAAGCCCAGCTCTTCCATTTACTACTTATGTGGCCTTAAGCAACCCATTAACCTCTCTAGGCCTCATACATCTCGGTGTAAAATGGGTAAACAAGAGAGCCTCAAAGGGTTATTATGAGCAACAAGTGAGATGATGATTGCACAGTGGTTAGCACAGAGAACCTTTAGTGTTGTTCCATGATGAACGTAATCTTGATGGTGATGATGATGATGATGGCCCAATAATGATGTTGTTATCCACGCTGGCATAATGGCTCAATTGAGGGATAAATGAGCTTTAAATTTAAACTAACACTCTAGCTATTTATCACCAGCTTGTTCACTTGAAATAGGTAGATTATTATTGTTAATGTTTTAAACATAGACTGCATTGCTTTGGAGACAACTTGTTATGGAAAAAAATAAATATGGAAGCAGAAAACCAGAACACTTTCTTCTCCTTGTAACTTAGATTCTTCTGTTGCCTTTTGGACACATTGATTCTAACTGTCTTCTGGATTCCATACTCATTTTCCCATTTTTCTCTGCAAATACTGTAACTCATGCACTCATTACCCTCGTGGGGATTTCAGGGGGGCCTCATCATTAAACCTCCTGCCTTCTCACATACACACCCTCTGATTGCTTCAGAAAATCCTCTTAAATCATAGTCATTTCAAATTGAAAACCCTTCATGAGAAAAGCATCGTCGTATGGAGGGAGGCTAACTTCTGTTACAATGATCATTACAACCACTCACCACATGATATCAGTTCCTGGCATCGACCCCCCTGTTGCCCACCAACTGTCTATGACCCTTCCCTGGACCCATGCATTCTCTCAGGCTATTCTCCCCTGCCTCAAACCCTCTTCTAACAAATATATCTAGATCAAAATAGGACCTACTGAGGTTCAGCTCAAAATCTCTTTATGAAATATATCTTATCCCTATATTCATAATTAATAATTTCCTGTGGCCACAGAGTAATTTTATTTCTCCTATAATACATCACATTCCACTATAAAGCCATGGCTATATGTTTAAAGCTACAGCTACATTTTAAATAGACAGGAATTGAAAACTGATCATAAAGTTCATAAACAAGGTACCTCTGATGTGGGAAAAATATTGGTAAACATATCTGAAATTATTCTGCATCATATACTTTAATGTCAAATGTCTCATCAATAACCTGACCCTAAAGAGATGAAAAGGGTTCTAGCAACTAAGAAAAAAATCATTTACACAACAAGCATTTTCTCTATTTCAATGTGACACACTTTCCTAACGAGTGCGTCATTTCTACTCACTCCAATGCCAGAAAGCACACCAAGGTGAAAGTGGATGGGAGGGGGAAATGAGGCCTTTTTTCATTAATTCTTAGTGAGTGATCATGGCTATTGTAACTAGCAGGGGACCCTCGTACCTGCTACTCGCATAGAAGCTATACCATACTGGCTGGGCATATTTTGCACAGAAGATATTCCGGTGGCCAGCAGGTAAATGGAAGGGGGTTTGGTGTTGCTGGTTATTAGGATGGTGTAGATCGAGGCCACAGTGAGATGTTACCTGTTGGAATGGCTGTCATCAGTGGGGTGCAAGGTGTTGAGTGCTGATGAGGATGCAGGAGTGTTTGTGCACGATGGGTGAAAAGGTGGGTTGACGTGACCACTGTGGGGTGTTCTTAGAGAACTTCTTATTATAAGATAAATTCTGGGGATGTCACGTACAATAGAATGCCAGTTAACACTACTGACATTTATATTTGAAGTTGCTAAGAAAGCAGATCTTAAACGTTCTCATTGCAAGGAAGAAAAACATGTAACTCCATGAGGTGATGCACGTTATCTAAATTTAACATGGTGATCGTGTTGCAACATATACAGCGTACCCAATCCTTACGTTGTACACCTTAAACTTATACAGTGTTATGTGTCAATTATGTCTCAGTAAGACTGACAGAAAAGGGAAAGAATTGATACAGTAAGTACTGTTTTGCTGATTAAAGCCCACAGCATGTCTCTCCACAGCTACTCACACAGGGCTGCAAATACAAAATTGCAAAATGACCATGGCAGGGAAAGGGGGTCATTTATATTGTTCCTATGAAAGCTGGAAGCAGGAGAAAATGAAAGAACCTGGACAGCATCAGGGCATCTTCCACGTACACACAGGCCGCTGCCAGACTTGGTGCACACCCTCGAATCCGCTTCCAAAGGAATCCTCTTCGGCGCCCACTTCCTTGCTAAGGGAAGGTACCAAGAGGACCCCTTTACATTTAGGTCACTGGCAACCTTTAAACAGAGACTGTTTTGCAGATGCCGAGCACCAGGCACGGATTTTAGATTTGATATTTTTTATGCACGTGTCTCTTGTGTTGTAGGACGGCATCCTGCTCACAAGCTATTACCTTTTCCCCCAGAATTAGCACACGCATTGAGAGAAACACACACACACACACACAGAGAGTGAGAATATATAATATATAAAAGTCAATCATCACAGGAAATATAAATTCTCTCATTTGTCTGGGAAAATAGGTTGACTTGAAGCAACCATTCCATTGTTTGTTTGTTTTTTGTTAGTGTTCTGTGTGCCCTCTACTCTAGAGGTCACATTGTTAACTACCCAAAGGACAGGATAACAAGGATGCTGATACAACAAGGTACTTCCTTTGCCTCCTCCACCAGCCAAGGTCAGCTTCCCCAAGACCTACTAGCTGCTTCAGTTTCCCCCTCAAGATTTGCACCCAGACAGAGGGTTCTAGAACACTCCCGTCTTCAGTTTCACTGCCAGTCGGAAAAGACAGAGGGAGAGAAGATACCCCTCAGTGACGTTATTACATCAGCTCCTCAGGGAGGAGCAAAGAAAAACCATTTGAGTGTGCCTTCTCCTCAGGACCTTCCAGAAAGAATCAGAAAAAAGCACAGTCTGCCTTCCAGGCATATCTGGTTCTTCCTCGCTGGTACACGAGTTTCTCAACCGCACAGCCTCCTCTGGCTGGCTGCACCCTCCTCTCTGCATTTCGCTGTCAGAGTGTTTCTCCACATCTGCCTGCAGCAGCCCGACCAAAGTCTGCATGCGTTTATTGTCTGTATCCATTCCATCGTGGTCTTTAAAAACATGCATTTGAAGTATATGGAAATGACCCATATGTTTTACTTTTAAAAAAACATAAGGTCACTTACAGAGATACATCAAATGTTAATAATTACGAATTCCCAGGGAAGCAAAAACAACAGCTTGGATCAATCCGTGGGTATAGTCAGGTCTTTGTAGTACCTGCCAGGCAGTCCCTTACCCTCTGTGCAAGGCAGGCCAGAGACACAGCTGCCAGACATCCTAGGGTGTGAGGGGAAAGGCAATGTAACATTCTAGGGCATGCAACATCAGAAATAAATGCCCTAAGACTTGATCTTCTTGTATATTTGTATTACAGGGATGGAGGAGACGGACAGAGGAGCCTGAGGAGCAAAAACATATTTGTTGTCGAGTCCCTTATTAAATAATACATAATAGGCAAGAAGCAAACACGACAGCCTCCGTTTTCAAAATTAAACCAAGTAGACGGACAGCAATTGTGACATGAGTTCCATTATGTTAGTCATTATGGTAATGACAGAGCGCGCGGGATCACGAGCCGGATCCCCAAAGCACATCTGCCTGAGCGGCTGTCAGTCAGGGGCGAACACGACGAGAATGCGCAAATCGGCCGTGCTGTTGGCGGAGAGCATGAAAGGACGCTGTTCTGGAGCGGAAGTTCAAAGTAATCCCGGATAAACTTGCTTACATGTGTCCGGGTTCCACGGCTACACATTTACAGGTGTTTTTACAGCTTTAACGATTAAAATTACAACAGGAAAAGTGGCTGCGCAGTAGGGATCTGGAATTCTTCAGTATCATTTTTCCTGTGACTCATTACTTTCCTAATTCAGGTTTTTGATAGAAAAGGGTGTCTTCGGGTACAGTTATCACATTATAGCACAGACTGTCAAGCTAAAGTGACCGTATTTTTCCAATCAGAAATAAGAACATATGGCTTGAAAAATTATATTTGAATTTGGAGATGTGTTCATATAAAAGATTACAACTTGCATATGTATTTAATTTGATATTGCACTGATGGCTCTTTTGAAAATGTTTCTGAAGCCAGGACTGCTACGGAAAGCGTAACGTGTGTGTTTGGCTAAAAGTGGACTCACTTACAGGCCATTAAAAGTAAATACGAGAGCCCACCCTCGTTTTTCATAGCAATCTATTCGTGTTCACATCTTTTGCTACGTGGTGGGTGCCCATGCTCAGAGCCTTGGCTTTGCAACTAGCTGGCAACCTTGGACTCGCCACGTAGCATCTAGGAAGTTTTATCTCCTCACATGTAAAGTAAAAGGATTGCACTGCAGGTCCACTGTATCCCCAACTGTGCAGGCTTCTAAAAAAACCACTATTCACTGATCAGCTCCAAGCCAGAGTGCATGTGCTTAACTACCAGGAAATACAAGCCCGGGGCCTTTCTCACTGGTCAACTTTGGGGCTGTCGTTTAGCCCCTAATGCTTTCAGGGCTTGACCGCGACCTGTATCTACATCGAAACCCTTCATGCCCGCAGTCCACTAGTGAGTTAGTTACACATGCAATCAACAGCTATCCAGGGGACCACAGAATCATTTCCAAATTGACCTTGACAGGATACAAAGGTAATATCATTAGAAAAAAAGAGAAAAGCATGTTTGAGAGGGAAGACAGAATTCTGTCAATGAAGACGGGAAGCTGTGCAAAGCGCACTTGGTTACAAAAGGGGCTTTAAGCCTCCAAAGGCTTCAGAGCCCAGGTGCAGCTGCTTGCACGTACGGGATGCCCGCCATGAATGGCAGAAGACCTGTCTCCTTCAGTATCACCACGCACATCACTCAACAGGGGCCTCAAAAGTTGTGATAATGCAACGAAGTGTTAATCTTCTACTCCGGGCCTGGTAATGCCAGCACACCATATGTTCCCTTTAAGGTCATTCCATCTGAGCACAAAGGAGCTAACAATCATCAATAACCACTCAGAAAGCTGGTCCCCATGGGACCTCAATTGCTGGACAATGTGGCGCTGTCCTTGGTGTTAGATAAATGAAAGACGCTCTTCAGGTCTAGGAACTTCAGGGAAATCTTGGAATGCATCTGACCCAGTCTCCTGTGTGTTCCTGATGAATGAGATGTAGATACAAATGATATGTGGCATTTTAAAATTTCACAGTCGTACACCAGAAAATACTGGTTATGAAGTCACTGAAAACTCGGTGACATGTTTCTGACTAAAGTGAGCCCTCAGGCCTCATGGCTCTGTCCTCCAGTGTGAAGAGCTTTAAGTCACACCCGCAGACCTGAGAGGGAGAAGGGAAACCCGTAAGGTTAGCACTAGGGAGCCCCACACACTACAAAGCAAAATGAAAGCCTGTTTCTATTCATATGCGAACATCGTTTTCATTGGTTCATCGTTTCATCTTTGACTCATTTGGCTTTTTCGGGATTCCTGTATTAAACATGCTCTTTCTCAGCAGATTTTCCTTTGTATTCTTTAAACTGTTTTCCCCTGCAGAGAAAAAAAGGTGACTACAGCGGCATTATAAACTATAAATATTTTTTGTTGCCAACTTCACACATTCTCTATTTAAAATTAGAGGAAAATGCCTAAATTAAGAAAGAGGGCAGTATCCTGGGCTCCCATGCACTCACCCATTGTGAATCTGTTGACTGAACTGAAAGTCATCACTAAGATTGCAAAACCTCTTAGCTTTATTTTGAGGGTGAAAAAAAATGCTAATGAAACTTTATTGAGAATCTATTGGATACACAGCATTATAATAAAGTGTTTGAGAGAACAGGCTTAAAAAAGACCCAGGTTTAAAATCCTGGCACTGCCACATGCAGCTTAGCCTTAGCATGCTCCTTGAATTCCCCAAATCTGTAACAGTTTAAAGATTTAACTATACAGTATGCGTAAAGTGCTCAGTGCAAATGCCTCCCATATGGTAGACACAAGACAGTTTTACTATTATGGTATTGTTATTAACATTCCAATTACTGCCATTATTATTCCTCTTACCTACTCACTTTTACATATTGTAAGACTAAGTTTAAAATCTTTGATCTAGCAATGATTTTTGCTATTTTAAGTCTGCATTTACTCTTTAGTTTTGCTTAATCCATAGTCTTTCTAAGAGGAGAAGACATAAATGATTCATGGGTAGAGCCCCGGGCGATGTTAGTAGCCAGCTGGAAGCCTGACCAGCAACGCTTTACAGAGACACAAAATGAGCGGTGCAGCTCCCATCCAGATATCTGAAGTGAAGGAGACATAAAGTGCTTATCTGTTCATCACACACAGCACAGAGATGTATGGTAACGCACAGAGCAAAAGGATCAGTGTCCCAGAGAAACACCAGTAAAATGCAGGGAGTTCCGAGGATGGAGGAGGACCTTTGTTGGCCCAGGAACGCCCAGGAACTAACGGGCTGAGATTACAGCCTTGTTTCTGCAGTTGTGCGTGGGTTACTTTCACGCTGATCCTCCCTCCCACCCACTGCACCCCCAGCCTGCACTCCAGGCCTTACATTTTTGTGGGACTGACTTCTCCACAGTTATAGAGTACCCTGCAGTTTTAAAAAGTACTAATATGAGGCATTAGTGATGGAAATTGTGAAGCACGAGGCTGAAGTTAAGTGAGGCATCAGCCTGTTAAGAGTTTGTCCAGAGAGGGCTGACAAGCAGGAAGATGAATCTTCCGGCCACATCATGTGAGACAGAGCTAAATGAAATAGGGACATTAGTCCTGGAAAGAGAAAGCTCGGGGAGACCGTGATTGATGTTTTCGTGTAGGTGAAGTGTTCTTCTGTAAAAGAGGGTTTCGACATACTCTGTGTAAATCTACAGATATGAATTAGAACCACTGGAAAGAGAGCCAGAAAAATAGATTACATACAAATGTAAGGAACTAACTTATCGTGCTTTGAGGTGTCTGACCATAATGCCTCCTGAGGACGAGAGCTCCTTCCAGCTAAGACAGGTCACACAGCAGAGAAAATTCTGGCGCTAGCTGGGGAGGGAGATGTGAATTAGGCAATTTCCACAGCCCCTTCACACTCTGCTTATGAAGTATCTGAAACAATGAAACCCTTCCCTTTCAGAGAAAACCTAATGAATTGTGCAAACTGTTTTGAAAACTTAATAGTGGTGTACATCTCTTACTTCCCAATCCGTAAGCAAACAGGAAGCAGAAACGTATTGTTGGCTTGCCTTCTTTGAAGCGTTTATTGTAATGCAAACAAAACAAAGCCTCTGAATCCTCCCCACAAACTGACATAAACAGGAGTAAGAAAAAAAAAAAAGAGTTCAACTTCTGAACCCTGTAGTGGCATGTCTAACATTACAGGGACTCGATCGATAGCTCCATTTCCCCTCCAGCCTTTGCTTTCACTGCTTCCTGCCAGGGGCAGAGAGGGTTATTCCCAGACAGGGAACAAAGATGTCTGAGGCTGTGCCCTCCCGTCTGTCTCAATTCACTTCATGCCCGGAGGCAGAAAGAATAACAAATAGCAAGGTTTTGTTTTTGAAGGGTCTTTCTCAGAGAGGAAGTTCAGTGGTTGAAGTTTGGCAAGAATCTCAGGCGCAGATGAACAAAGAGGCAGACCCAGGGGCTCCATAAAGGCATCAACTAACTACACTATTGTCATCATCCTCATCATCGGCCTCTCTTGGCTGTTGCCAACCCTTGCCTCGGGAGGCCTGCCAGACTAGGGTTTGGAGAGAAAAGCCCCGCGTTGGCGAGACGAGGTTACTGAGGTGAGAGTGACTTCACCACATCTGTTTCTTCACGTGTGAAAAGTCGCTGTTGGTCATCTAGTGGTAACTGGAGGAGTCTCCTCTGGGCTGTCAGCTGTGGTCAGAATGACATCCATGAGGCCGGGGTATGAGAGGAGACAGGGGTTGGGAGAATGGGAATTGCTCTTCGAGTTAGAAAACCTCGGTTCACGTGTCCCCATCCATAACCTCGGCTGAGTCTAAGACTGAGGTTTCTCCTCCGCCTCGCACAGTAAAGATAGCATCTCCCACGGGATAATGCCAAGGACTAAAAGGAAATAATGTCTGCAAAGGTGGTTTTCCAAATTTGCAAACACCGCCTAAATGTTAGACTGTGGCAATCTTTTACTATGCCTAATAGTCACGATTCGACTCCTTAAATCTTGACACTGTAACAATTATTTAAAGCATGCACCATATTTTCTTATTTTTTAAAGAATATCTAAACCACAAGAGACCCTTGGACACTGCAAGGGTTGGGTGACCCACACTGCACAGTTCCAAATCCCTATATGACTTCTGACTCCCCCAAAACTTAACTGCAATTCTCCCTCAGTATCTGAGGAGCACTGGTCCAGCACCCCTTCCTACCAAACCCATGGAATCTCACGTTCCTTATATAAAGAGGACATAGAACAATTCATATGTTGGTCCTTCCCATTCCCAGTTGGCTGCATCGGTGGATGCAAAGCCCAGGCATATGGAGACCAACTGCATATTCTTTTTAAAAATCCACATATAAATGGACTTGCACAGTTCAGACCCTGTTGTTGAAGGGTCAACTGTATTTGCATCAAAGTATAACCTATTAGCAAGATTATTAAAAGGTTATTTTGAGACCTGGCTGGTGTAGCTCACTGGATTGAGCTCGGGCTGCGAACCAAAGTGTCTCAGGTTCGATTCCCAGTCACGGTACATGCCTGGGTTGCAGGCCATGACCCCCAGCAACCGCACATTGATGTTTCTCTCTCTCTCTCTCCCTCTCTCTCTCTCTCTCTCTCTCTCTCTCTTTCTCTCTCTTTCTCCCTCCATTCCCTCTCTAAAAATAAATAAAATCTTTTTTTAAAAAAAAAGGTTATTTTGAGTTTTAGATTCATTTGTTCATACAAAACTTTTTATTTATTTTGCATCTTAGTTTTCTCATCTTTCAGTAGAAAAATAATAGTCCATGGTATTTCCCTGTTTTAGCAGGTATCTGTGTAGGTTCTACATAAATAGCGATCATAAAATTATGGTTTCATGAACACTGTTTGTTTCTATGATATTTCAGCAAAGCAAAAGCCATAACCACAAAGGACCTTGCTCAGAAATTTGATATCTGTGGAACAAATCAGTGAAATAAATTAAAGTATACACACACGATGAAAAGTATTTTATTCTCCTCAAAAACAAAGAAGTCAAGGTAGAGATCACATCCCTACCTAGAATACCCAGGTGACGGTTGGGAAGAGTAAACAAACACCTTTCAGAACTTTCAGCTTCTAGGTATTATGAAGATCATGGTTCATTAAAGAGTCAAAAGTCTCTTCTCCTTAAAGAGTAGTTACAAGGGCAACAGTCAAAAGAGGGGATTCATCCTCAGTCACAGGGTTTGGCTGTGTTACAAAGATCATTTCAGATGGAACGCTTTCATAACCTCCAAGGCACTCCTGGCCCACCGGAGGCACCAGCCTCACTGAACGGAAGCCCGACTGAGGAGAGGAGCCCTCCCCTCCTGGAAACTCTCACTCTACAGTCCAACGGCTTTTCCAGCAAGAACGCTCTGTTGTGGACTGCAGGGCGGTCTTGTAAGGGGGCCGTGACTGAGCGCTCCTCCCAGACCACAGTGCCCATGCGACGGATAGAGTTCTCTCTTCTACACTGTAGTTTTTAAAAAGAAGTATAAGAAAGTCCATGGGTTTTCAGTTTGCTCTGAAGGCTATGACCATTCTGTATTTTTTGTAAAAAGAGCAAACTGCAATCAAAGAGGCCGTGCCTTGGCAAAAGGCCCTACCAGTAGTTCTCAAGTCATTTCTAGTCATGAGTTGAGTTCCACAAAGCCTCTGTAATATATACACAAACAGAACAGAAAGCAAATTTTTATTGCCACAAACATTATTAAATCATGACATATTAGGAGTAATTTCCAATCAGCAGACGGGGTGCTGGGTTCGGCCACTCTGATGCTCCGAACAATCAAAAATAATATCCATGGGGCAATTAATTGCCTGCACATTGATGATCTGAATCTCTAAACTAATAAGCAGGGCTACACCAAGTAAAATTAAAGAGCACAGCGAGCTACTAAAGACAGCCCACCTGCAAGGGAGGCTCTGCTGTGCTGAGAGATGAATAACATCTCTCAGGTTACTGGGGGAGGAGGAGGAGGGTTATTCCAGCAACCCAAGCCATACTTTAAAAACTTAGCTATGCTGGGAAATCAGCTTTCTGTCAGCTGCACCACCTCCTACAGGTGTAAACACATGCCTATGCATGGTTCACACTGAGAAATTAATGGGAACTCAAACAGGTTACCCAAGCCCACCAGCTAGTACTAATGAGCGAAGTCAGAACCAGAGACTTTGGCTTAGTCCAGAGCACTTTCTACTCTGTGGGGCTGACGTGGCTGTTGAACACTCTGAGAATTGCAGCAAACAAGGCTGGTGTGAATTCAACAAGTTATACAGCAAACTGCAAAGCTGCCATTTTTTGTCTTAGTTTGCAGAAATACTTATTAATACAACATCAGTCAACAAATGTATTGTCTGTTGTAAAAACTTTAACCACGATGTTAACCCTTCCTTCCTTCATATAGTCCTTAATCTGTCAGATGTTTATTAAATACCCAATGAATAACCTGCCAGACAATATGTTAAGTTTTACGGGGGGGTGAGGCGAAGAAGGAAAATTAGACCCAAATCCTGTTCTTAAAGAGCTCAAAAGATTAAAAAGATAAGCTCACACATATATATGTGTGATGCACTGATACATGCTTAACGATCAGTTTTCTGGGGGAAAGAGGGAGACAGGGGTCAGATTTATAGCATCTGCCCGTTCCTGTGGTATAAATACTCCTGCAATAGCTGACTCCAATCTGACAACAGGCTGTTACTGAACCTGGCATTGGGAACAGATGTACAAGCCTATCTGAGCTGGCTTATGTTTATATATTTATTTATATTGATACACATGTATGTAAAATAACTAACCACATATTTTATATCTGTTATTCCAGAGTGGTGGAAGTATGGTTGATTTTTTTTTCTTCTTTGCATTTTTTTTTAGCATCCCATCTTTTTTATAAACAGAAAAATACTTCGCTAGTACAACGTATCCCAGACCAGTTTTTCTAGGTAGTCTTGGCATTTCCAGAATGATCAGAGGAGCAAAGAGACCAAAACATTTTGAAGGCACAATACATTAGCTTTCAAGTCACTTGTCCTCGTAGAACTAAGAAAGGAAATGCCATAGAATGTGCCTAACTTCTCAGTGAACCTTCTGGAGCCCCACCTTTATAACCGTATGACTCTCTGAGGTTTGTCCAGAGTAAGTCCAGCCATTGTTAATGTTGCAAGAACGGTTTACCCGACATTGATGTACCCTGACAGTCTAGAACAGTGGCCTAGAATGCACATACATAAACAATGACAACTTCACTGTACTCATGGGGGCAACAGATGTCGTTGAGTGAGCATGTGTACTGGGAGGCCGTCACATTCAAAATGACTGAGTGAGTAGGGCAATGAACCTGCATCAAATTTCGCATTAAGCTTGAACATTCCTCCATGGAAACTATTTGGTTGATTCAGAAGGCCGCAGCTGTGGAAAACTGGTGATTGGCAGCTTCACCTCAACAACACGCCACTCCTGCATCACATCTTATGCAGAGTTTCTTGGTGAAACATCAAATCACCCTGGTGACTCAGCCCCTCTACAGCCCAGATTTGGTGCCCTGAGACTTCTGGCTTTTTGCAAAACTAAAATCACCTCTGAAAGGGAAGAGATTTCAGACCATTGATAAGATTCAGGAAAATATGACAGGGCAGCTGATAGCAATTGGGAGAATTGTGTGAGGTCCCGAGGTGCCTACTTTGGAGGGGACTGAGACGTCACTGCCCCAGGTACAATGTTTCTTGCATCTTGTAATTTCTTCAATAAATGTTCCTATTTCTCACAGTGCATGGAGGGATACTTTCTGGACAGACTTCAAATCTTATAAAAAACATACATTAACAGACCCTGCTTCCACCCCTCAGTCTCAATTATTTTAAATATGTACTCCTAGAAAGTCTCTCCGTGGGAGAAGAGGGGGAACTCGGGAACAAAGAGAAAGCTGGTCTGGAGTGCAGGAGTCCCTGCAAGAACATTAATGCCTCTGCCAAACCCCTGGGACAGGGGTCAACGCGATGCCAGCTGGGTGGTTCTGCAGTCCCAGTTCCCAGTCTCTGCAGCTGGACCCAATGGCTCCTCCTTCTGCTTTCTGAACATACAGATGCGTTTGGCTTTGAAACCAAACAGCTTTGCCTCAACCAGAAACCCTCTTCTTTTTCTTTTTGTACTGTATATTTCTTTTTGTACTGTATGACTGTATAAACTATGAAGCTTGTAATCTTAAAAAAAAGTTGATACTTATCATCATTTTTGATGTAAAGAGCTAGACGTCTCGTGGTAAGAAAAATAAAACGCCTTGTTGCTTGCCTAACGTTTTTGACATTTGCAATGCATTTCCCCATGTTATCATATATAATTGTCACAATAATCCCCTGAAGTCGCTGTTCCTAGCTCCTCTCTATGTCAGAATAAAGAGCTTCAGGGAGCTGAAGACACCCTCGAGTTTGCAAAGCAACAGAGAGGGGCCCGCTGCCTACAACACGTGGGCTTCAGGTTCAGTATTCTAATCCAGGAGTGAGGTCTACTGGCATGGTTTGAAAAACAAGAGCTTGGAGTTAAACAGACTTGACCTCAAATCCTGACACCACCCATTTTCCATCGGTGTGGTCTTAGGCAAGATTCTCTTCCTCTCTGGGCCTCATTTTCCTCATGCACGGAATGGAGGCCCAGTACTCACCTTGTAGAACATTATGAAAATTAATTTGGCATAAAGTGCGTTCTCAAAACCCACCTACATCCCCTTTTCTGGGTTCTCTAGTCCATTCTTTATTTCCTCTGCTTCCTCTCCTTGTACCACTCTTGTTCCACACGAATTTTGTTTCTTGCCCTAAGTTGTAGGCCTCCTCAATTCATCAATGAGAAGTTTAATAGCTATTTGATGAACAGTGTATTATACGCAGTGTGTTTATGTAGCAAGAATCAGCCACAGGGAACGGGTAAGTCAGGGAATTATGCCAGTCCAATATGGAAGCTCCACTGGTTCACGCACCATTTTTCTTAGTACATTACATGTTGTGGCATCACGATGCAACAACCAAACACAAAGTACACACACATATAGGTGCAGCAAGCCGTGCAGGAATGTAGCATTGACCTTGTGGCCCATTCTTCCTCTTGGCTCAGTCTGACTAAATGCTAGGTTTCAAAAGGGACTATATATACTAGAAATTACTTGTGGATCTGTCGCTCCTCCGTTCTTGGGATTATAAAGTGCACTGATAAAGAGCAGAGTATGACCATTGCCGATTCTTTATCGCCTGACATTTCTAACAAACTACCTTGTACATAAGAATTGTTCGATACAAATATTAAAATTAAGTTGAACTACATGCAGAATTCATCTAAGCCATAATTTCATAAGTTGTTTACAAGAAACCAGAATTATTCCTAGAGAGCAAATAGGTTGTGTTGAAAACAAAATGAGAAACATTTTAAATAAAACTTGAGAACTCTTACAATTTTACCCCAGAAAAATAAAAGGCATTGGATATAGTGGTTAAACTGGTTAGAATGCGATTTAGTTGTAAGTGACAGAAAGCCCAAATTTCAATATCTTAAAGGCACATGTAGGGCAGTGAAAATGCCCGGGATGATACAATGATGGATATGTGTCATTATATATGTGTACAAACCCATAGTATATACAACACTAAGAGTGGACCCTAAAGTAAACTATGGGCTTAGGTGACTGTATGTGTCAATATAGGTTCCTCCTTGGTAAAAGTATACCTCTCTGAGGAGCAATGTTGATAATGGGGGTGCCTATGTGGAACTAGGAAGTGTATGGAAAATCTCTGTCCCTTCCTCTCCATCTGGTTATAAACCTAAAACTGCTCTGAAAGATAAAATTCAAAGAAATAAATAAATGAGGCAATTCTTCTCGAACATAAAACTCTCTGCAGGCAGGCCAGGCTGGAATGCTGACTCTGTCACCATCGGGACCTGGGATCTCTCTCTTCGGTGGAAACTCTCAGCTTCCAGCACCCGGCCCAGGCAGGTGCAATCCAGCCAACGAGAATGAGAAAAGGAAAGAAGGAAAGGGTGGGTCCCTCTTTCTTAGAGGGTACTTCCCAGATATTATCCATACCCCTTCCGTGTCTGCATCTCTTTGGCCAGAATATATCACATGGTCATGCCCGGGAGCCTGGGTGATGGCATCTTTATCCTGGGGGCCCTGTGCCTTGCTGAAAACACAGAATGCCATTATCACAAAAAATGGGGAAAAGAAATAGCAAGGACAGAGAGGTTTACCGTAGTTTTACAAAGTGGCAATGAGCTTTGAGTCCAACAAGTCAATATGCTACCAGGAAATTAGTTTGTTTGTGATAAACCTGCGGAGTAAGAACAGCACACAAGTTCAAGGCTGTGACAATGCCAGTCAATGAGGAGAGCGCGCCTCCATTCCCAACAGGCGCACTGCTTCCGACTGAAGCCGTCAACGCTTCCGTCGCACTTGTTCTTAACGCTAAGGCATCTTCACATCGGTTGAAAGAAATATAAAAAGAATAAGTTACTGCATAAAACCAAGACTTAAGAGGGAAGCAGAGATTGGTTTGAAAGTATCTTTCTACACTCATCTAAATGAATAGTAACTTTTCTGGTTCTAATCAAATATATCTCCTTTTTTGCATTCAGGATAGAGTGGACACTCTATATTCACTGATATTGTCCAAAATTAAGCACATTGGGAATAAAAAAGAGGAAACTAAATAAAAGTCAAAGAGGACAATAAATATTCAAATTTGGAAAGCCTGGGATTTTTTTTAAGAATTTACAAGATTCTTTAAGAGCTGTAGGATCACCTATCCTACCCCAACAGCTCCAAAAACAGCATTTTCATAAAATCAAAACAATAAAACTGAATTTATTTTTAAATGTGCTATTATTTTAAAGTTTTTATTAATAAGCTTCAGCACTATCATCACCCAAAAGAGTCAATTATTGAAATTTCAGTCGAACTAAAAACCTGAATGCTAAGAATAGAAAGGACTTTAATAATCTCCCATTATTAAGAAGCTAGCTCAGAAGCCCAAACAATAATAACAGAATTTTGGTTAGACAGAAATGTCAGTGGTCATACCATCCACAGGCCAAAACCAGTCCTGAGAAAAATCTAATCTGCATTTAAAAGCTCTGGATTCTCCAAAGAAAATATGTAAATAAGTACATGAGAAGATACTCAATCATTAGAGAAATGAAAATTGAAACCATGTAAGACACTAATGACTATAAACAAAAATAACAACTGTCAGTGAGCGTATGAACCTTTGTGTACTGCTGGTGGGAATGTAAAATGGGATAGCCACCGTGGAGAATGGTATAGAGTTCCCTCTAATAATTAAAAATACAATTATCACATGGTTCAATAATTCCAATTCCAGAAGTTGAAAGTAAGGACTTAAACAGATATTTGAACACCCGTGTGTATAGTAGCTTTGTTCACAACAGTCAAAGGATGAAGGGCCCAAGTGCCCATTAATGGATGGATAGATAAACAAATGTGGTCTCTACATACAATGGAATATTACTCAGCCTTCAAAAGGGGGAAATTCTGACTCTCGCAATAACACGGATGAACCTTGAGGAGATTACTGTAAATGAAATAAGCCAATCACAAAAGGGCAAAGGTGGTATGATCCCACTTACAGGAGGTACCCGGGGGAGTGAAATTTATAGAGACAAAGTGGAATGTTGGTTGCCAGGGGAGGTGGGAAGAAGAATGGGGACTTGTTGGATGGATACAGAGTTTCAGTCTGGGAAGACAGGAAAGGTCTGGAAAGTTCTGGTGATAGTTGCACAACAATGTAAATGTACTGTATGCCATTAAACTGTACACCTAAAAAATGGGTAAAATGGCAAATTTTATGTTATCTGTGGTTTTTTTAATCTAAACCTGGGATATGTTTATTGATTTGAAGCGGGGGGGACATCGATCGGTCTCCTCCTGTACATGCCCCAACTGGGGATCAAACCTGCAACCTCCATATGTGCCCTGACTGGGAATCAAATCTGCAATCTATTGGTGTCTGGGATGATGCTCCAACCAACCGAGCCACCTGGCCAGGGCTGTGTTATCTATGTCTTAGCACAACAGAAAGAATGATACACCAATCACTTGAGCAAATATGAAAAAAATTAAAAAGCTCGTGGGGGATAATGTGCCATTATTTTAAGGACCCAAGACAAATAATAGAGAATCATCATTTCATCTACCTTTATCTTCATAAAAGAACCCTATCTACTGAATACATACTAAAGAATTTATATCTCTGTGATATATTTTCTGATATTTGCTTCAAAATAATTACCTGGAATATAGCAGAAGCGGGGCATATAAATGAAATAATATTTATCCACAGTTAATAACTGTTGACACTATGTGATGGGTAGAGGAGATCTTTTATATTTTCTCTGCTCTTCTATTTGTTTGTATTGTGCCATAATTGAACATTTCTAAGTACTACTTATTGTACATTACCATGTGAAATGGTTTGAAACAAAATTATTGAGAGCCAAAATTATCGAGAACAGTAAATTCTAGAGAACAGTATAGGAAATGGGGAAGCCAACGAACTTACAGGCATGATTATTCTCATCCCCATTTTACAGGTGAAGAAAGTAAGACTGAAAGAGGCAAAATAATTTGCCCCAAGTTCACATGCTTTGTGTCGACCGTAGTGAAGGAACCTGACAGCAAAGCCTTGACTTTAACAAGTACTTTTCTCTAACTGCAGACGCATCTCTTTCCCTCGCCTGCTAACCAAGGCTCTTCAGTCCCGAGTTGCTAGAACTGGGGGTGCCTGCTTGAGAGCCTAGGGAAGGAGATACTTGCTTTTCTCAGGGACAAGATCAGCACCTCTGCCTCGTCCGTCTCAGTGAAGCCTGAGGATTTTCGACATCAGCTTTTCTCCACTTAGTCCCTTCACTGAGCACTGACTAAGGATCGGCAACTGTTAAGACTTTGGGCACCGAGCTAGGCATTCAGAACTGCAAATGGAAGACACACATCAACATAATGTCTATTTTAGAAACCAGGTGACCCCAGAATAAATACATTTTCCTACCAGCCAGGTCTTCCCCTGTCATGGCATTAGCCGCCCTATGATGAGTTGCTTGGCGCCTGTCTGCCGCTGTGAAATTAGCTCAGGGAGGGCTCAGACCCTGCCTGTCTTGTCTACAGCTCTCCCCACAGTCCCCACCACAGAGCTCGGTCAGAGCCAAGCACACGTCGTAAGCAGAATCGAAATCGGAGTGACTCAACCACTCACTAATTTCACTGGAAGCAACACAGTGAAGAGGCAAGAGTGGGGACTAAACTTTCATTCATTCGTTTGTTCACTCGCTAATTCATTCGTTCACTTGTACCTTTCTGCAGTCACTATTCCGGGACACCTACTATGTGCTAGGAACACAGAAGTGAGGGAGAGGTGTCTCCCCATTTATGGAGTTCACCAGTTCCGCCACTCATTCCCAAACAGCCTTAGGCAGTCACTCCCTCGGCCTGAGTCATGGGTTTCAGGTTTCTTATTATAGGAACAGGGCACTAATAACTGACGTGCAACATTATTTTAAGAAAAATGTGCAAAATGTGAAAAGGACCTGATGCAGGGTAAGCATGCAATAAATGGCAACTATTCTAATGAATAAGAAACCAGAAGTCAAAACACAAAATATTAAGTATAAAAGTCACAGCAACTGCCGAAAGGCATTAGTATCCAGAGGAAATGCGTGTAGAAAAGTTCAGCAAGAGAAGATATTAAGAATGTATTCTCTACCCTGGCTGGAGTAGCTCAGTGGATTGAGCACGGGCTGTGAACCAAAGCATCGCAGGTTCGATTACCAGTCAGGGCACATGCCTGGGTTGCAGGCCACGGCCCCCAGCAACCGCACATTGATGTTTCTCTCTCTCTCTCTTTCTCCCTCCCTTCCCTCTCTAAAAATAAATAAATAAAATCTTTAAAAAAATGTATTCTCTCTATGTGATATTTAATTGTCTTCAAAATGTTTGCTTAAACATCATCTTAAATACTGAGGGTGAAAATTGTCTCAGGTTTCTGTACTAGAGAAACACATTCTAGTACACCAGTTTGCCCAACATCCAAAAGCTTAGTGTGGTTAAAAAAAAAATCATATAGGTTTAGATTGTTCTTGACATCTCCCAGGAATAACCAACCAGGAAATAATGCCACCTGAACTTCTGAATGGCCCACAGCACCGAGAATGCGCAACAAAAGCAGGGGAAGACTTCTCAGGAAGACTGTTGCAAAGCTTATTCTTGCAGGGAGTCTTGGCTGTGTCCACAATTCCAAAAAAAGACTCTGTAAGTATTATCTGCCAGTCTCTCTGAGTTGGGCATTTTCCCTTGGGTTTCACCGTCTTTTCTGCGAGTCTGTAAAGCAGGCTCTAAGAGAAATGAAGAACACTGCCCAAGAACACTGCCACAACACATCAGGCGAGGTCGGAATCCACATCCGGCCCTTCTTGCTCCCACACCCTGCCCTCCCATCCCTACCACTTCCCTGTGGGCTTTGTTCCTCCCTTGTAACACGCTGAGACACAAGAAAGAGAAATGAGCTTTTTTTTAAAAAAATGGATTCCTTTATACCCCAATTTTAAATTCTCAACAAGGATTCCAACCACTTTAAATCTTTTTTACCGAGAAGCTTCTGGTTTTCCTTCAGTCTTCTTGGGAAATGGAATAATAGCTAAGCTCCATCTCTACGACGCCACAAGGCAGAGACGAACTGAAATGCTTTCACCACCAGGTGGCAATTTTAATGGAGCTGGAATCAAGTTCATGATTGCCTATTAGAGTTCCAATGTCCTGGGCCCTTTGTTAATTGAATACGATGCAAGGCTAAAGGGAATTTAAAAAGAATAAGTTAAATTTGTCTATTGCCTTGGCCAAATGGCAGCGGGTAGCAGGATTTTTTCTCCTGAGGATCTGGGTACCCCCTTTATCATTTACAATTATCTTACAATTAGATTGATATTTTGCAAGATAGAAGTCTCTGTAACCCTGACATTTAAATGCCTGCTTTATGCTGCCATAAAAGAAGGAGCAAAGACCAATTATTTGTGTTGCTTGTTTTTCCAAAATCCTGTTTTCAAGGAGATAACATTTATTAAGTCACTAACCCATCCAGATCCAAAATGTTTCCCTGTTCTCCGCCGTGATCACATTCTATCACCCACTCTGCCTAAAAATATCCGGATTTCCATCACTCAGCAGAACCACAAAGGCTATTAGAAGGCCATAAAATCCCTAGATGGCTTCTCTTGCGGACACCCGCACTTTCCTCTGATCAATTAGACTTGGGAAGGTTGAAGGTGAAAAATGAAGGAAACGGAAATCGGGCCGGAGACCCCTCAGCTTTCCCACAGACAGCGCTGACAAGCAGCAACCAGGCAGCAAGAAGTTCAACCACGGAAGGCTCTTCTGCTCTGAACTCAAGTTAATGATTACCCCAAATTCATCATTAAACTCCTGCTCATAAAATGTCTCTGCGTGCTTCTCAGTGGAAATATCGCAGATGACGGTCCTATTCCAGCTCAAAACACATGTCAGTTGTTCCTGTCACGGAGGGGAAAACAGGTCTGCCCTTGACTGGGATTAAGATCAGATTTCCAGCAGACCATGTCCCTCAGCCCAGAAAGGTGCTTTATTGTTTTTAACAGTTTATTTCTGATTTTCTTTTGTATTGGCTTCAGGAGTAGAGCTTCGTGGTTAGACAGTCATATACTGTACATAGTGTTCCCCTCGATATTTCCAGTACCCCAACTGGCAGAGAGGGGTGCTTTTAACTAGTCTAACTGATGCAAGGTACTCCATTTTGGAATTCTTCAGACGTGCTAAGACATTTCTCCTTCTCCCATTGCCTGCCTTCCAGCCCAGACCCTAATTCTGAAATCTGAAGGTAGTGGCTCAGGCCCTTGAGATAGTCTATTTGCATACACCCCTCCCTTGTCTGATGGGACTCCCTCTTGCTACCAACTATAAATATTGTTCACTCTGCTAACACCGTAAACCCAGACAGATCAAAATACTAAGGCTCAAAATGTCAAAGGTTGTTTTTATAGTGGTGTTTTAATGGGACGACTATGGCCCCTGTCAAGGCTGACCAGACTGGACGATCCCGAAGAAACCAATGCGCTGAATTCACGCAGAAAACGTCAGCTAACGCACCTCTCACAGATCAGTACTGTCTGCCTCACCTGCCACTCAGTCTCTCCCAAAAAAGAAACAAGTCACTCCCCTTTCTTGCAGGTGTGTCTATTTTTACAGAACACACTGAGTTCAGAAATAGCCTGCGGACACAATGTCCAGTTCAAGCCAGGCAGCGTAGGTGATCTTCTTACTGGGGTGAGAGCTCCCACGGGGCCTCCTAGCCAGAAAGGCCAGCGGCCCCCTCTTGCTCTTCAAGAACAGAGCAGTGTTAATCTCTAAAGATGAACCTTGGCCACTACCTCATGTACGGCAACATACTGGACCCCACGGCCCCCAGGACGGCAAGTTTAAAGGCACTGGTCAGTGACCGTACATAACAGATGCTCAAACAAGGCCGGTATCCGCTCTCTTCCCCAAAAGACATTGTTTTTTTTTCTTTTACAACTAAAATGAGAGGCATCTTAGGGGAAAATCATACTTCACTCTTGGGCCTCTTTCTTTTTTTAATCCTCCCATGAGTATATGCTTATTGGTTTTAGACAGAGGGCGAGGGAGGGAAAGAAAGAGGGAGAGAAACATTGATCGCTTGGTTGACTTGTACATGACCTGACCAGGGACCGAACTCGTTACCTAGGTATGTGCCCTGACTGGGAATCGAACCTGAGACCTTCCAGTCTATAGGACGACACTCCAACCAACTGAGCCACATGGGCCAGGGCCACTCTTGAGTCTGTTTTGATAAGAAAGAAAAAGGAAGAAACAAATGGGAGGAGAGTGACTCAATGAAAGATGAAAGAGGAGACTGAAATGAAAGGAGAATGTCCTGGGGGAGGGGAGGGGAGGGGAGAGCGGGGAGGGGAGGGGAGGGGAGGGGAGAGGAGGGGAGGGCACGGTGAACATCACAGGTTTGCTGTTCCCACACACACGTTCATTCCACTCACACGCACAGCAAGGAAAACATTTTCATTTTCTTTTCTGTCAGCCGGAGCATAAGCGATTGCTGCAATAATACCAGAAGTTATTGGTCACTGTGAGCATCCTTGCTAGTAAGAAGCCAGCACGCCAGCCAGTGTAAAATATTGGCCTCAAGGCGCTCTAGAAATTTTGCTTTTCAGATGCAGGAATGTCAGCTTCTGGACAAAAAGTGATGTATACCGTCTGGTGGGCCGCATGGGGGCCTGACACCGAATCCGGAATGTGTCTCCCCTAGAGCAGAGGCCAGCCCCGGAAGTGAGGGGTTTGCCCAAAGCAGGTCAGGAATGAGGGCAGTGTTTGCACCCATAACCTCAAACAGATCTTAGTTCTGAACTGTCACTTCTACAAATGTTTCAGGAAGCTAGTCTGAATCTAAGACAAGTCAGGGCCAGGTGTGCCTCTGATTAAGAAAGTTAATTACATCTAATGGCATTCCCATCAAGGCCCCTCTGAAGGGACCGTGGAAGCCCCAGGAATAAATGTGGTCAAGCCTCATATTTTATGAGCTTTTAAATAAGGTGTTCTCAAGTACATAAAATGGTGTAACTACTCTGACTTGATCACTTGCTTATGAGAAAAGTAGCATTATAAATTTTTAAAAAATGGGTAAGGCAAATATTTGGTCCATATGGATTTTTTAAAATGCCCCTTTGACATCAAATGAAGCCCACAGAGATTCTTCACGCAAAGTCAAAAAGCTACTGGCAAGCCCCTGAGACCGCCCCGCAGGTACCAGCCCTGATCATGCAGTAGCATCACTACTGCCCGTATCTGTCATTCACTCTGGGGGCAGGACCACAGAGCTCAGCCAATTGTCCATTTTACTCCGTAACGTGACTAAGGAATTCTTCATGAAAAAAAAAAATCCCTGGAATTTTCCTGTTACTTGGAGGAATTCCTGTAATACAGATGATGATCACCAACATAGCGAGGGACAGCAGAGGAACAAAACAAAATCAAGCATCCAAAGCTCTTCCCTCTGAATTCCACTTTGGTAACCACGTGCTCAGGGTTTCCTCCCCCTCACAGGGATATGCTTAAGAGTCCTTCGCAGCCTACCTGGATAAGATGGAAACGGCATTTACTTATCTTCAGTGTGTAAGTAAGTCATCGGAATCTGGCAGTAAACAAGAGGTTCCTGGGGGGGTGGGGGTGGAGTTAGTTCAGAATCCACTTGCAAGAGCTGTTCCGACAGTGACACAGAGGTGGGAAATGGGCATGAATCAATAAAACAACACTCTCTCTATCCATCCCCTCCACTGTGGTTGCGCAATGTACTGTGGGACTGAAGCTCTTTCCTAAACCTCTGATGGGTTTCATGATTAATAAGCATTTGTAACACAGTGCTTGTTCTTTCATTCAGACGGAGCAGGCGAACTATCCCAATACACCTGTTCGACCTATGCCCCTCTCCAAATTAAAATGTGGCCTCTACAGAGAACATATTAAGTGTAAAGACCCCATAAGATAGAAAGAAAAAAAACAGAGACAAAACGGTCACAAGCACTCCATGATGTCATATTCCATGTACACACAGACAGGGACCATTTGACTTGGTAACTAGCAAATGCCAACCAAGGACACTGTGTTTCTGTATATAAATTATCTGGCATTTCTTTATACTGAACTAAGATATTTTTTCTAATACCTGCTTATCAGGGAAATCTTTTCTACAAATAAACTATCTGTGGCATTCACCCTCAACATACAGCTAATAAAAGGAGGTCACAATAAAGAGCACAAACAGGCCTCAGCTTAGCCAGCAAAATGATAACACTTAAAAGAACAAGGTGGTGTATCCTCTCCCCAAAGTCATCAGAGTCTATGCATTCACAAGCAGCGCTAATGCCACACAATGTATACAGTACATTCAGAATTAGTAACATGAGGCTCAGATACACTAAACAACCCAATCACTACTCCTAAACCTCATAGCCTCGTTTCAATGTATTTTCATGATAACTGACTAAATAAGACACATGGATTGATGTCATATTATGTCTATTTCTAATCACGATGACTTAACTGTCTACTCCATTCAGCCCCAGTCCTTTATGAGGAAACAGAGAGAAAATGTAGTGTTTGACCCAGCTACATACAGTCATTTCACATCCAAAAATCCAACTCTCTACACAGCACACACTTATAAGGTAGAATTAATGATTCTCATACCTTGTATGCTATAAAATACAAACTCACACCAAACAATAAAACTATTATAAATCATCTTAAAACACAAAACTGCCCCCAGATAGTTCTCAGAACCAATTCTATATAGAATAGGCGAAGATCCAGTTATTTCGATCATCATAGAAATAAGATACTAATAATTTAGGTTCAAGTTTATTATTTTCTTGCTTTATCCAGATGGGATGCTTTAGGCTAAATAGACAACTAATCTCTATGTTTTTCTTTCTTATCATACTATATTGTCCCAGACACATAAACCTGTATTCACAGGTATACAATATAGGACTGTGCATAAGGCTAGAGAAGAAAAAAAAACAGCTGGCATTCGGTCCATATGCCTATGCATCCTCACACTAGCAATAATAACATTCCCTCAAACACATATTCATCATCACCTTTGACTGACCCTGGGCTGCATGGAAAGAAAGTTTTGACCTCCTACCAGTCAAGGAAGCGCATAGCCTTTCATCTGAATTCACGACTAGTCCTGATCCTGTAGCCGAAAGATCAATGCAAATGCATCCTGACTTTTCAATGAGCTCATGCCTATCAGAGTCTTTAAAATTTTCTCAGTTCCAAGGTATGGTTTCCTTTTAACCATTGCTAATGTTAACTAAAGAAATCCTTGCCAGTAAGCACTACGGCTAATATGCTAAAGAAAATAGCAATCCCAGCATAAACTGCAATAGAAATGCCTGGTACCAAAGTTGAATAAAAACTACTGCCTCCTTATTTTCAGTAATATTGTTGATTCACACCAGAGCAAAGTTACCTAAGCAACCACTCTGCATCATGAGCCATATTCAAATACATCTTCATTGTAGTGGCTCAATATCTACAATTTAGTTGCAGATAGCATCCTCATCAAATGCATAAAACCATCAGATCTGTTTGTGGCAACAAGAAAAACCCACACAACCTCTAGAATATAAAGATTTATGTATTGGGCATAGGGCAGTATCCATACGCAAAATTATAAAAGCAACATAAAGTGCAAACTAATTTAGGCTATAACAAAGAAAAAATTACAACCAGAATTGTTTTGTTAGGAGTAAAACCATTAAACCATCCACACACTCAGACACATGGGCACTTGCAGCGGAACCGCAAAGTTGGTCTATTTTCATGTCTAACGTTAAACATTTCTATTACCATTATAACCCAAATGCTTAGCAGATAGTATAAGGGAAAGCTTCTCAAAGTTATTGAGGATGCTGTGAAATCATGTGTGGGGTGCTCCAATTTTCTGTTATTGCTGCCCCCTGATTAAACTCTTCAGGAGCAGCCAGAAGTGTGAGGGCAGAGGTGACTGTACCTCTACACACCTGAGAACATCAGATCATCCTCAAGTGCAGTCCTTTGTGATCTGGAAATCCATCAGGCCAGAAAGTTGACATCCGAGGAAACATGTCAAGGGAGCCAGAAGTTCCCCGCTACGTCCAAGAAAGTGAAGAAATTCTTACCTTTCTGTACACCAGCATGTTGGGTGATTCGTCCGCCACCCCGTTGCTGGTCTGCCCGTAACTATTCCCTTGGGCCATGTCACCCACACTCGGCTCGCGCTGGGATAACGGGAATTATCGGTCCGCGCTGCAAAGGGTTAGAGGGACTTCAGTGAGATCTGAATGGCGGGGCTCCAGGGGGCCGACGCTCTGGATTCATCATCTTCACCATCCAGAGCCCCCACCCCACAGGGAGCACGCTCACACGCTGCGGCTGGACGGAGGAAGTAGCACATGAGCAGTTGTTTGGGTTTTGTGTGGGTGTTGTTTTTTTTTTTAACTGAATCTGTACCTACAGTAACCCCAAGGAACTGCAAGAAATGACCGACTTTCAGCTCAAGTCGTCATTTGGCTATGGCTTTACACTGAAGTGATATTCTGGATACTTATTTTTAAAAGGATTTGGCGCTCACCTGAAAAAAAATCCCCACGGTCACCATTTCCAGACTACAGAGAGTTTTCTCTCCCAATACCTGCACGTCCACTTAATATTTTCCCAAAAGAGCGGAAAGGCGACACCGGCTGCAGCACATTGTGTCCCGGGTGTGTGTCTGGTTCCCCCACATGCAGGCGCGTGGCGATGCCCTTCCCGGGTACCGTGTTTCCTCTCCGTTCCCCCCGCGTCTCCCACCCACAGCCTGGGCAGCCTCTGCTACTTTCACCTGCCTGCGCTGCCAGCCACTGGTTCCTCTCCTCTCACCTCGCTGTGCTTAGGCAGTCAGGACGTAATCGTGCCCAGTCTCTGCAAGAAGGCATCAGGATCGACCCGGCAACAAGAACTGGTGGGAGTTCAACCCCACTTGAGGGCAATTAGCGCGCTCCCCAAGGGAAGCGACCTAACCGAGAAGCCTCAGAGTAACCATCCAGCAGGAGCCAAGAAGCAAGCCCCAGCTCCCGGGCTCGGCTCTCACGGCAGCACAAATGGCAGGCGAGCCTGTGCCCCGCGCCAGCCGCGGCCGCAGGAACCGGGCGGCAGTTTCAGCACCGGGGACCTAGGCGAGCGCGGGGGCCCCTGGAGGCGGCCGCTGCGCAGAGCGTGAGGTGGGTGCGGGGCGGGGCGGGGGCCTGGATGGCTTGGGTGGCGCCGCCACCTCCCCTCCCAGGTCCCCTATTTACCTCCTCGGCCAAGGTCACGGCCCCACCGCTTCTCCCTCCCCGGGCAGGCTCGAGTGCAGGCGGTGTCAGCTGGCGGCAAGCAGAGCAGCGAAGCAGGGCAGCTTCATCACACTGGGCGGCTGCAGAATCCGCGCCGTCCTGGCTCCCGCCGCTTAGGCGACCGCCAACCTCGCCGCCGCTGTTGCACAGGCGGTCCAGCAGCCGCCGCTCGCGTCCGCTCCCTGCGGCCGCCGGGCTGGCTGCCTCCCTCCTCCGCTTCTCCGCCTGGGCGCTGGGACCAGCAGAGCGCGCGCGGGAGCCGAGCCGAGACGCCCGGCCCGTGCGCGCGCGACTGGAAGGCCGGGGGAGGGGCGGTCACGTGGGCCCCAGCGTCTGATGGTGCGGGCTCCGAGGGGCTCTGCTCCGCCAGGCCACACCGCCGGGGGCACCCCGGCCTCCCAGGCCTCCCCGGCCTCCCCACCTTCTCCCCTGGGAATATCAGCTCGCGTTCTCGCACACCCCGCCCGCCCGGGTGTACACGCCGCTGAAGGCCTGGACATCCACGCTTAATGCCCAGTGGCAGCCGGGAGGGAGAAAAGGCGATGGGTGGGTGGGTGGATGGATAGATGGGTGGATGGATGGAGTCCCATGCAGCCAGCTGGCTGCGTTCATCACGTGCCAGGTGACTCTGCTGACAGTATGAGGGAAGCAGTTGACCTAGTATCCTTATAGTTAAATAACCAGAATGGACAGATAGTGGCAAGTCCTAGGAGTGAAAGACGTGGTCCCAGGACCAAACGAGTCGTTCAGCCCATTTGCCCACGGCTTCCACAGTTTCCTCCCAAACTGGAGAAGTGGGCTGCCAGCTTCAGGTGAAAATCTTGCCACCTGCGAAACTGAAGGACCGCCCCCAATGCCTAGTTTCTCCCTTTGGCAGAAGGAGCTCAGAGGAATGTCCTCACACCCACTACTTTCACCCACTGGCAGTTTCAAAGAGGGCCTGGGCGCTGACGCCCCGAATTATCCTCCAGGTTGCTGCCACTAACTCTTCCGTAAGGATTGGAACGACCTGAAGGAGAAACACACGTTTTGCCCCGATTATAGTAAAGAAGCTTGGGTCTGGCTTTCAGTGTTCCTTCCTCAGCTGCGGGGCCAGGAGACACAGAAGGTAATCAAGCCAGCCCCTTCCTAACTGCCTGGGTCTAAGCGGAAGGGAACTTACCCACAGGCAGGTCATCCGTTGCCACCACACACGCCAGCCCTGGACCAGTGCATTTCCCCAGCCCCGCCCAGGCCTTGCCGGGGTTCACTCATGGAACAAATATTTGTCCCACCATCTTCTGTTCTGAATACCACGGCGAAAAGATTTCTGCCCCAAACTACGGTACATTCACCCTACTCTGACCCGTCCCCCTGTCTTCCCCAGGTCCCAAAGTGTTTCAGTGCCCTCTCAGGAAATATTGATCATTTTCAGCAAAATTACCATTTTTTCCAACTTCTCTGAATATTTCCTTAACATTCTTGCTCTAGCTAAAACCTACCTCTTCCCCTTCAGCCCCTCTCTCCTCCCCCTTGCCCAGTCTCCTCCTGGGGAGCTGATGGGAATGGGACTAAGAAATTTGGAAAAAATAACTGGGCATGCTCGCGCAGTTTCACTACTTCCTCTTTAAGAGGAACTGTGAAAGGAAGCAGGCTTTCTTCTTCGCATCTCTGGGTCAAGGTTCTGCCCTGCAGGGGGCCTACCGCAGCTCAGCACTGAGAGATCATTCCCATCAATAAGCAAAAATAAATAAATAAATAAATAAATAAATAAGAATAAAACTAACTTTGTATATTTTTAGGCATGGCATGGAAGGAAATGCCCTGCCCCGTCCACCTATCATATAAATATATTATATCTATGTATAGATATATATATAATTTCACTTATATGTGGACTCTACAGAATCGAATAAACAAGTAATACAGAAACAGACTCATGGATACAGAGAACAGACGGATGGTTGCCAGAGGGGAGGGGGGATGGGAGACTGAGGGGAAAGAAAGGGGAAGGGATTGAGAAGTTCAGATGGGCAGTTACAGAACGTCACAGGGATGCAGAGCACAGCATGGGGAAATAGTAATATTGTCGTGACTGCCCACGATGCCAGGTGGATGCTGGGGGTATTGTGTGCGGCAGGGGTGACACTTTGTCAAGTATGCGACTGTGCAGCCACGATGCTGTACACCTAAAGCTAATACTAAATAATATTGAATATAAACTGTGACTGAAAAATAAAATGTAACATCCTCTAAAGATACCCTGTCCCTCAAAGTAAAAGACACCTTCGAAACGCCTGAGGCCCTCAGCACCGGGCACGGCGCTACCTCCCCTGCGCCGCTCTCCCTCTCACTCTCGCCCTTCCAGCCGCTCTGCTCTCCTTACTCACCGACACACCCCAGACGGGCTGCCACCGCGGGGCATTTGCACGGGCTGTTCCCCCCGCCAGGATGCTCTCCCCTCAGATTTCACTCCTGTTCTTTCTTCCATTTTTTACTCACATGGCACCCTCTCAAGGTGGCCTTCTCTATACCATGTTTAAAATTACGTCACCCTCCCCTCACTCCTGTTCCGCCGTCCTTCCTCTGATTTAGCTGCTCATCGGAGCATATATTGTCTTCGAACATACCAAACAACGGGCTTATTGACTGTGTACATCGTCTGCCTCCTCTGGGAGAAATTAAGTTCTGGGAGCTCAGTGTTACTTTCTCCCCTGTTCACTGCGCTATCCCCAGGGTCTAAAACAGGGTCTGACATATAGTTGGCACCCCATCAGTGTTTGCTGATTTCCTGAGTAAGTCCATGAACATGACTCTGTTTGAAAAACTGGGTGGAAGAGAATAATGCAGTCAACAACTTTGAACAAAACTGAATTAACATCAAGTTTCACTGTGGATGAAAATGATCCACTCTTGCTCGGGCTGGTGTGGCTCCGTGGATTGCGTGCCTGCCTGCAAACAGTAGTAGGGTCACCAGATTAATTCCCAGTCAGGGCACATGCCTGGGTTGTGAGCCAGGTCCCCAGTAGGGGGCGCATGAGAGGCAACCACACATGGATGTTCCTCTCCCTCCCTTCTCCTCTCTAAAATAAATAAATAAAATATTTTTTAAAAAGAAAAAGAAAACGATCTACTCTTCATATCTGCTTCCTATGTGTCATAAAGGGGAAGAATAATTCCTTTTCCCACCACACGCCCACTCCGCACAGAAATGCTTTGAGAATTAATTAAATGGTAACATGGAGAAAGCATTCTGAATTTCAAAGAGAAAGCATTTTATTAATTTGAGGCTTTTATTGTGTGAAAGAATTGTAAGTGATACAGGGGCAAGTACAAAGACGAGAACAATTTAAAGGAATTGCACTGTTCACAATACCACGTTGGCATTTTATGACATAATTGATTTGAGATTGATAAAAGCAGAGTGAAAAAAACACCCAAAGGTGGCTTGAGAAACCTTACCCTGAATGAGAGATTTTTAAGAAATACTCAATTCTCAATTATTTCTAGTGCAATGCGCTCCTCATTAATGAATTACTTTCCACTTCTACCATCCTTTTGTCCATTTTATGACCATTTTCCTGCTAATTAGAACTCCCATAACAATGTCAGAGGCCCACCAAAAAAAATAGGAAAAACTAAAATTCTCCTCACCAGGGGTTTATTCATTTCTTTTTCCTGTTGAAACATTTAAATTCTGATCTAGATTATTCCCAAACTGACACAATTTTTCAATGGTACACACTTTTCGATTAACTGGAGAGTTGGTTGAGCAGATTATGAGTGAGATGCTGTATAATGTGGGGAAGGAATGCAGAAGGCGTTGGGACTGTTCCTGTCCTTTTGGCACGGTGGAACAGGACGAGAGAAAGCACCACAGCCTCTGAGTGTTAGCCCTGACTCCACTGCTTAAAATCTAAGTCACGCTGTGCAGTGACTTGGCCATTCTAAGCCTCGGTTTCCTTACTATAAAACAAAACTCATATGATCTGCTTCATCTTGCTCTACAGGGCACATCTTTTCATTTTAAAGCAAATGACGTGTTAAGAAAAACAGAGTAGGGGCACTCATACTGACCACATCAGGAGAAGAAGCAGTACCCCTGCTGGTCAGGTACCAGCAGCAGCGACAGCTCCAGTAATAGAAACAGCCTCTCCAGCAGGCAGTGCGTGGCGTCTGGAATGTAGTCGACACACCAGGTGACAGAGTCAGAAGGGCGCGACAAGAGATGAAAGGTGGCTCCCCTGCAGGAGGGCTACGCGTTGCAACAACAGGTCAAATCAGGACCTTTCAGCAGATGGCAGAACTGATGTCAGGGTGGATGCAGGCGGAGTTCCAGCAGCTGGACAGGCGTCGATTTGGTCATGACCTCAGACAGTGGAAAAACACAAGCAACTCACTTTTTACTTGGTTTCTAAATTACTAGCCACAAATAGTCTTCAGACTGGACATGAGAGAAGGCATGATGACAAGAGTAAAGTAAAAAAAAAGTGGAAGAAATAACCCTCAAAATAACAAGTGAAGAAACTGGGCTTCAATGAAATAAACTTATTTTCTCAGGTTCACACAGCTTGGCAGAGTTAGAGCCAGGAGCCTTCCCCTCCCCCACCCCCCCACCCCAGTCTTTAGATCCCAGATCTGATGCTTCTCACATTATGTGATGGCGCCTTTAAGAGCCAGCCGAGACTCAGGATAAGGGAAGAGGGAGTGAAAGGGCACTCAATTGTGTTAAAGAGTTTACCTCCAGAGTAAGAGCACTTCCAGTCACTGGCACTGAATTTGGCAATGAAATGATCAGGAACATTTAAAGCACCATAGAGGAAAAAATGGCGGCAGAATAGAGCCAGTCCGTGAAAACAAGGGAGGAGATGGATGCAAAAGCTGAATTGGTACCCGGAGCCCGTCCATGGGGAAGTTCTGCAATAGTTCAACACATGTTTACTGAGCTCGTGCAAGCATACCAGGCCTCGTGCCAGTCTCTGAGGAATGGACCTTTCCCAGGACAGGGTCTGGTAGAAGAGAGATTCGGGGAACTCACTGCAGTGTCCTGTGATCAGTGCATGTAAATACAGCCTGTTAGGACAGCACAGAGATGAGAGTCAAGGACATTTTATCAGGGTCTTTGAAACTCCGAACACTCTCCCAGATGGACGCAGAGGAGGCACAGCCCAGCAGCGTCTCAGGTGGGTGGAAGAACATGTACTGAATGAACCACAGAAACATGCATGAAGTCAGATGTCTGATGAACAGCCAACAGTTTGTTGTGGCTGGTTTCCACGAGGAGTGACTTTGGTGGAAAGGAAGCTGGTATATAAATACATTGGGGTCAGACTGTGAAGAACCTACAGTTCCTGCTGGGAAGTTTGGGCTTTAAGCAATCAGAAAGTGAATGGTTTTTGAAAACTTAAAGAGAAATGTGGTTTTTTGCTTGTTTAAGGGAATTTATTGGGGTGACACTGGTTTGCAAAACCGTATGGATTTCTAGTGTACAACTCAACGAAATGTCATTGGCACACTGCACCATGTGCCCCTTGCCCCAAGCAAATTCTCCCTCCATCCCCTTTCCCCCCTCTGCCCACCTCCAGCCACCCCTACCCTCCTTTCCCGCACCCCCGCTGCCATCACCACACTGTTGTCTGTGTGTCACGTATACATGTTTTCTGGTAATCCTGTCACCTTCCTTCATCCAGTTCCCCAGACTCCCTCCCCTGGGGCAGCCATCAGTCTTCGATCGCAAGAAGCCACCCACATGTCACACCAGTCTTAGCCTCATTTCCTCTGGGAACACGGTCTCTATAACGCCAAGTGAGGGCTGTATGAAGGCGGTATCTATTACTCAACGAGGCATCGACAGTTTCTTTTGTGGCAGCTTTATAGACAAGGTGGTAAGGTAGGGGTTCGAATTGGATTCAAAACAGACTAAAGAAGGTCAGAAAAAAGAGAGCCCTGATCCGTTGGCCAGGGCTCACCAGAAAGGAGGACCACAGAGGGAACAGGCAGAGTTCTGACCTTGGAACCTCCCCCGGTCTAACTGAGCTCGCGCACACAGAGCCCACTTCTCCAACTCACCAATGGCCCAAACCATGGGAAATAGCTAACACCCAGGACAGCAGCAGGGGGGCCCACGGAGACCGTGGCAGGCTGAAAAGGCGGACCAAACCAAGTAAGGTGAACTTGAGCAAGGACAAAAGTTGCGCCTTATATCTCAGTGAGAAGGTTGGATTAGCACTAAGTACAGGATGAATAAAATACGACCGAACATCAGTTCAAATAAGAGACATTTGGGTTTTGTTTTATTTGCGGATGAAAGCAAACTCAGTATCGTTCAAAAAAAGCACGCCTCTGCGGAAAAAGGGTGATGCAATCGCAAGTTGCTTTGCTGGATGGACGGTGGTGAAGAACGTGGATCAAACGGATGAGAGTGCAGAAGCTGGGCCTGTCACAGCGCTGCTCTGTGCAGACACTTCTAGAATGTTCTGGATGCTCCCATAGACTTCCAGAATCAACCCTTTCTTTATGTTCTGCTCTAAGGTCCATGAGCACAGGGACCTTGTCCTGTTTCCACTCCTTCCCGCACTCCTCACCCTGTCGTACGCCCAGTGCCTAGGAGAGTGCCGAGCACTGAAATGTTCTCTGAAGGACTAAATAAACCTGAAGGAAAGCAGGAAGGGTTAGAAAGCCATTCAAAGCCACTCTGATGCCTGGAAGAAACAGTCATTTTGACAATGAAAGAAAAGGCTTGGGTGCTTTGTGATAATTACCTTAAAATGTTAAATGACTCTCAGGTGGAAAAGGAATCAAACATACTCTTTCAAGCCCCAGACAAATTGAAATTTAATAGGTAGAAGTTGCAGGAAGATAGATTTTGGCTCAGTCCAAGGACATGCTTTCTCACAGTCCGGGCTTCTCAGAACAACCGTAATGAGAAGGTGAGCGCTTATCTGTGGCCGTGTCTAAGGCCATGCCAATGACCCTGGTCTGAAAGGGTATTGAAGAGACTGTTGTTACATCGAGGATGCGGGTCAAGGTGACAAAAGTTACTGCCCATCCATGTTTTTTTAAAGATTTTATTTATTTATTTTTTAGAGAGGGAAGGGAGGGAGAAAGAGAGAGAGAGAGAGAAACATCAATGTGCGGTTGCTGGGGGTCATGGCCTGCAACCCAGGCATGTGCCCTGACTGGGAATCGAACCTGCGACACTTTGGTTTGCAGCCCGTGCTCAATCCACTGAGCTATGCCAGCCAGGGCCCCATCCATGTTTTTTGACTCCAAAATTAGATAGCCTAGCAGGAAGTGCTTTGAAAACTGAAGGCTACTATTCGCCTGTGAAGATTTAAAATGATTTTAATCTAAATGGAGACAAGATGGACATGAAATAATAAAAAAGACAGATGAGTAAATACCGATGACAAGTTCTTTTGTGGAGTTCATTTGGGGAGACTGGGGTGCCAGGTGCGACCCAGTGCAGGAGAGAGGTCTCCCTCAGCTTTGAACCTCGGGCAGAGAAAAAGCAGGCAGGCTGCTTGTTGCCGAAGTGTAACTATGGGGAGAGCGGAACACCCAGAAATATTTATTATCTCTAGTCATGAGGCTGATCTTCACCAAACAGTTGTCCTAAATGCAGCTGCCAGCCAGCAGCTTTTAGGTCCCGGGGAGACGCTAATTTTACCCTGTGCAGGGAAAGAAGGCACCTGCTCAGCCCGAGTCAGGATCTCACTTCGTGATTCTCTTGTCCTCCTTTTCTTTCCTTCTTCGCCATCTCTACTTACACATATTTTCTAGCTTTTCTGACAAGCCAAGCATTAGCACTGCTGAATTTCTACCAATCCGACTTGTTTTATAAAAGAAAGAAATGGTCAAACAAAAACAGAAGTTGAAGAAACTAGAAGTCTTACTTAAATTATTTAATGCACTTTTGTAATTTGTCGGAAAACATTTCGGAACTTGACCTTACGACAGTTATGTCCACCAGCTCCAAATACTATAGAAGGAGTGGAATGCTGCCATTGAAGGACTACACAGCAGGCTCCAGTGAGAACTCAGCCCCCCGGATTACGTTTTCCTCTGAGTCGTGAAGCTCTCCTCCTCCGGTCATTTAACCACTGCCTCTGCAGCTGTTAATTCCCTTGGCACAGGGTGTTTCCAATTCTCCTTCAACATTAAAGTCTTAGAAAGAATTCTTCTTCTTTCTTATCATGGCGTATTTTCCAGGGATCACTTCTCAAGGTATGAAAATGAATGTTAGCCCTGGCTGGCGTAGCTCAGTGGATTGGGCGTGGGCTGTGAACCAAAGTGTCGCAGGTTTGATTCCCAGTCAGGGTACATGCCTGGGTTGCAGGCCATGACCCCCAGCAACCGCACATTGATGTTTCTCTCTCTCTCTTTTTCTCTCTCCCTCCCCTCTCTAAAAATAAATAAATAAAATCTTAAAAAAAAGAGAATGAATGTTATTTACCTTTGAGAAGTAGAACCTATTAACTAGATATTTGGAAAACAAGGGTTTTCCGAGTTTCTCAGTGTAGCCTTGGCCACCCAGGAGCCCCACCCCGCCACCCAGAACCGCAGGCCAAGGCACCCAAGCCGTCTCAGATTCCGATCCTTTTCGGTTCCCCAAACACCATCGCTCTCATCATATATTTTTGCAAAACCCTCTGGGGTTCCTGCCCTCTGTCATGAGATGAGTATGCCCAGAGAGCTCCAGCCCCCTTGGTGAGGGGCCCAGAATAAGAGACACGGGTGGGGCACACCTGGTTCAAACCCAGCCACGTCCAGGTGGACCCCGCAGAGCTGCAAGTGACCCACAGACCCGTGGGCAAAACTTTCTTGGTATGAACCACTGCCATCTGGGAGCTGTTTGTGGTCACAATAGAAGCTGCTACCAAAAACAAAAAGGAGGTAAAAAGTATAAAGTGTATTTCCTTGCGTATACATAAAATATATTTGCAACGTGATACAAGAATCTAATAACACAGGTTGACCACGGGGAGGTGACTTGCGTGGCTGAGTGAGGAGGCAGTGTGGAGGACAGCAGTCTGTCCATTTTTTATTGTAAACTAGGAGAATGAATTGCATATTCAGAACATTACATTAAAAACAGTCATTTTCAGGAATTCTGCTGAGTAAAATAGGTTTTATCCATTTGAATTACGCACAGCATATGGCAGAATTAGTCCAAGAAGCTAACATAAGGAAAAAGCAATTGGCTAGTATGGTAAGTGGAGATTTATGTGGTGATCGTATGAGAAGCCTGTAACAGAGGTCTTCTGATGGGGTAGAAAGATACTGGAGTAGCTCCCTCTTTTGTTTCCAACCTCTCCACCAATCACAAGCTGGCTAATGTATCTTTTGTTAAGCCATTTAACTGCTTTGGGACTAGTATCTTTATTTGCTAAATGAACAAGATTTTTAGATGACTCCTAAATCAGTAATTGGGCAGCTTTTTCAAATTATTCTATTGATGACTAAATGTTCGGGAGAAAATTATCACAAAATCCATTTTAAATGAGGAGCTTAAGTCAATGTGTAAAAAATTTTAAATATTTATCCTATTGTCTAGTTTCAGGAAGAAACTTGCACACGATAAAAATGTTGTGTTTTCCTTAGATTAGGAATTGATTTGTGTCACATTTTTTCCTGCAAACTTCTCAGAACTAATTATCTCAAAATCATTAGCAAACCAATGGAAATTATGCATTTGATATACCACATAACAGCTGATAATGAATTTTATACACGCAGGTTGTTTCTAAGTAACTTTTAGCTTTAGACATTTAGCAACAACAAAAAGGTTAAAATCACAAAGGGACCACAATCTTTCTGTGTTTTTCTTTGCTTTTCCAGGAGCTTTCACACTTATTTGTAGACTCCCATAACTCCAAAGCTGAAAACTCTTTTCTCACAGCAATAGTGTTACAACCAGACATTAACCTTAAGCCAAGAGCTGTTTCCGTCTCTTAGAAGTCTGCTTTTTCCTAATGAAAGAAACCAGAGAAGAGAGTTTCCATGGGTTAAATCAGTGGCAAAGGGATGGAAGCGAAGCAAGGAACAGTAAATTCACTTCTTTTTACTCAGGGGAAGTCAAATGGGGTCTTGTGCAAGGCATTGTACTAGACCCATCCCCCCAGATCAAGGAGCAGAGCTAGCTTTACCTGTACTTAGAGAAATGTGAAGAACTACAGAGTGCCAGGAATATTGTCATTGCAGCGCTTTTCCTTTGCATCACTCACCTTCACAAGCTTCTATAAGATAAATACCTCTAGGAGAAGTTACCTATGGAGAAACAGGAGACCTTGCTGAGCTCTCTAACAGAAGCCTTGCTTCTCCAGGTTGAGTCTGGTCCCTTCTCCAAAGTACCATTTTACTGCTACCTTCAAAGTCCCCCCAAATTCCCTAAGATCAGGTCATTAGGATTTACCGCTAATCCTTGACACCTTATCTTCTGGTACCCATCCTAGATCCAGACCAAAGCAACTCTATATATATATTCAAACAACATTACTATTATAGTTTAAGGGTATTTCACAACATAAGCAGAAAGAATGGGGTATCATACCTTTTACGGTCTGCCATTCATTTTGTGTGATGAAATTTTAAGTTATTTTAATATCTATTTCATGCTTTCACTATTTCATCCTTTTTTCATTCATGACAGTTTTTCTTAAACTCAATTTGGGATTGGTTTCTCTTCTGTTTAAGTCAGCTATTTCAACATTCATGCTAAGTTAAAATACCCCTTTGCTGTCTGCTTCTTAGGAAAAGCAGAGGTCTTCTGGAAGACATCCCTCATCAATCTTTTCCATGTCAAGAAAAGGCAGCTCACATGTGTGTTGCCAGGTGGAGTAGACTGGCTTGCAGCAGACCAACAGTGCCTATGAAAATGACTAGAAAAATACAATAATTAAAAAAAAAATTTTTAACAGCACAATAATACAAATATAGTTGCCAAAAGACAAAGGATTAAAGGAGCCAAAATTCTGGAAAGAGTGAAAAACTGCAGAAAGAAAAGCTGATGTTTGGTCCTTTGTAACTGAGGGCATGTGTCAATTCTAGTTGCAAGCCAAGAGGCTAATAATGCGGGCTTTTCCCAAGCAAATGGCCACAGTCGGAGGACAGAATCGGGAATAAATGAGGTAAGTCTCACAGGACCAGAGAGACAACACTGGAAAGCTGAGGAGGCAACACTTCAGTGAGTAGCAAAGAGTGGAAACCGAATCTGGTGAAGAGACACTTTTCCCTCTAGGAACCTGCTGATGTCTGAAGCTGATGTCTCAGGAGGCTACCAACTTGAGCAGAAATTTCCTGAAATTCAGAGCAGTGTGTTTTGTCTTACTGCGATGTTAACATAAGAATTAGAGCTCAACATTTACTAGGGGGAAAGCCCCCAAGAATGTATCAGCATCTCTGAAGGAAGCGCTGAAAATCTATATCTTAGGACTTGGGATGAGCCAGAAGTAAACAGAGCCCAAGATAAAACAGAGACTTGGTTCTGCACACCCTCTAATTGGAGTAAAGTTACAGGCCCCTTCTCTATCAGCCCAGCAGAGGAAACATAAAGGCTCCCTGGAAAAATATTAATCGGAACCTCTCAATTTTGTATATGCAATGTCTACCATTTAATTAAAAAATTATTAAATATGCCAAGATAGAGAAACATATTTTTGTGAGCCAAGAGATAAAAAAAGACAATAAACAGACCCAAGGTGATCAAGAGAGTGAGTTGGTAATTAAGGATTTCAAAGTAATTATGATGAGCATGTTTAAGAACATGAAGTCAAAAATGAAGAAAAAGGTTCAACGATAGAGACCTTTATCAGGGTTGTAATTCATTTCAAATATAAATTCTATAGTATAAAAATATAACTGAATTTAAAAATCAAATACCCATTTTAGCAGCAGTTCTGACAAAGCAGAAGACAGGATCGGTGAACTGGAAGATATGTTAGCAAGAAATAATTTAAAAGAAGCATTTGAATGAATAAACATGAATAGAAAATACAGAAAAGAGTGAAAGATATCATGGGGTAAAATGAAGAGTTGCAATGTACGAATAAAAGAAGGATAAAAAGTGGAAGCAATATTTACATTTAAAATGGTATGAGAACTTTCCAAAATCAATCAAAGACGTCAACCACAGATCAACCACTAACCTAGAATTCTGTCTCCAACAAAGTTGCTTTTTCATGTGAAGGAGAAATACAGACTTTCTCATATAAACAATAATTGCAGAAATTTCTCATCAGTAGCCTCGTCTTACAAGAAATGCTCAATGAAGTTCTCCAGAGAGAGGAAAAATTATATTAAAGAAGCACTGCAGACCACAGGCTAAATAAATCAAATAAGATATAAGCACATAAGATTAATGTTCAGTATGAAAGATAAAGAAAAAAACTTAAAATCCACAAAAAAATGACACATCACTTTAAAATGACAACTGAATTCGCAACAAAAATGATGGACCCAGCAGGTAACAAAATGATACTTTTAAGGTGCTAAAGAAAATAACTGCCAACTTAGAATTCTTGAACCACTGGAAATATTCATTAAAAATATTAAAGATGCCCTGGCTGGCGTAGCTCAGTGGATTGAGCGCGGGCTGTGAACCAAAGTATTGCAGGTTCAATTCCCAATCAGGGAACATGCCTGGGTTGCAGGCCATGGGCCCCAGCAACCGCACATTGATGTTTCTCTCTCTCTCTCTCTCTTTCTCCCTCCCTTCTCTCTCTAAAAATAAATAAAATCTTCAAAAAAAGGGTTTGCCTTAAAAAAAATATTAAAGACATTTCCAGAAAAAAAAAAGCAACCTAAAGAATTTGTTGCCAGGAAAGTTGCAAATGAAAGAAGAGCATTAAAAAGGACAAAGATGTGTCTAAAAATACATATTTACTTTAAAAAATATTTTCTGATATTTAAAATATATGTAGAATTAAAATGCCTGCCAAAAGTAACAAAATGGTGAATGGGAGTTATGATATTCTGAAGGTCTAACATTCCTGGGTAAGTGGTAAAAACAATCATTTTTATTGGACTATGATAAATCAAGGATATATGAGATAATGCAATTAATTAACCAATTAATTAATAATTGGTAATTGATAAATGAGTGAAGAAACTCAGCCACACTTGTGGTCAGATCCTGGCCTGCTATTTCAGCAGAGCAGCCCCTGAGGCTGCAGAGGACAGGGATCTTTAAACGGCCACAGAGGGTCCCTGACTTGCACAGTGTTCCTTATTATATAAACAATAATGTTTATACATTTTTGGCAAGATCTGCAGTCCTCTCAAAATTACTTCGTAGCACAACTTGTGTAATTACTCCTACCCTTGTGGCACTCTCGCGCAGCATCTATTTGATCCCCTTTCTCCTTTTTTTCCCACGTGCACCTTGTGCAAATTAAATGCACGTGAAATAGTTGGCATTTGTTATGTTCCACATGCCAAAGAGGTTTGCCCATCACACTTCCTCCAGGGGGGAAAACCATGGTCAAAACTGCACGTTGAGCATCTGATTTCCGGACCCACTCCCTGTACCAATTGTTACAACCAAACCCAACAGGAAAAGGGAACCAAAGGTGGAGCTGACAAGCCAGCGCTTTATTCAGGTAGGCAGCACAGCCAGGAAATCAAGAATGAGGGGGAAAGAAAAAGAGGGAAAACGGACACGAAGTGGTACGTGGTCAGGTTGCTACACCCCCGAGAAAACTCCGGCCTTTCGCTTGTCCACGTGAGGCATCCACAGATAGGATGCTGGAACCGCGGTGCTGTGGAGTAGTCGGTTGAAGAAAAGAAGGAAGAGTAAGGTATCTGCTGGCTCTCTCCATTTTCTGTCTCATATTAGTCAAATTCCGCCACATGGAATGTTGACTCACTGTCATTCCAGGCTATGGGAAGCTATGGGGGAATCCACCCTCCCAGTATTGCATTTCATCTGCATCCAAAGTGGTGGGAGAAGCCAGCATCTCTGGATCCATTCAGGCCAGGCTTGGAGGCCAGAGAAGCACTGGGGACCGTGGAGGCTGCCAGAGCTTTGGTTGTCCCCAGCAGTGTCTGATACTGCCAGCAGTGTTGATGGCCATGGTGACAGCAGTGTGGGTTTTCCATTAAGCGAGTGGCCAAGTGCTTGGGAGAGGCCAAGCAAATCTGGGGAGATGTAAAAATCGGGACCAACACCTGTACCAGTTAGACAACTGTCTACTAAACATCTCATAGGTTTGGCATGCCCAACACTGAAGTCATTCTCTGTTATCGAGCTGATCTCTTTTCCTTCTCTGCTCACCACCTGAGTGAATAACACCACCATTCACTCACTCACCAAGATGCAGACCTAGTTGTCATCGATGACACTTTCTCTCCCGAAAATCAATCCTCAAGTCTATCCAACTTCCGCCTTTTTGATATTGCAATGGGCTCTCTCTATCATATCACTCCTACCTTAATTCAAGTGTGTATCCTGTCTTGCCTGGAAAATTGTAACAGTCTCTTAACTGGCCTCACTGTCTTCAATCTAATCCATTCCCCAAACCATGCTATGAGGTGGTGAACGTACGGTGTGGATTCAGAACACACAGTCCAGAATCTGGCTGCGTTAAGTTTGAAACTAGCTCAGTCTCTTGTTGCTTTTAGTTCAGCCTTGTGCACTGAAGCAAGATCTCTAAAGTGAAGGAGTACTTTCCATGTCTAGATATAGTTGGGGGACTACTGAGGAGTGAAGAGTTTTACAAGTAGAAATCTTTCATGTTATTTGAGTTTCGTTGCCTCCAAGACTAGGAGGTGTTGGTCACAGTCCTTCCTTGCAAATGTTTAAAACACACCATTCATGCAGACATTATTTGTACTATAAAAAGTCCTACCTTTCACAGCCTTCAGCTTTTCTTTTTAGGTCACTGACGTGGCCGCCTGTCTCTTACTCAGGCTCTGTCTAGGACCTAGAGATTGCTGACAGCCCATTGAAAGGTGACAAACTCAGGCAAATTCAAATGCTTGCAATAACTTAAGCTGCTGTCCTTTGTGCTATAAGTGCCCAGCTTAGGAGGTGAAGAGATGGCGAGAACAAATACAGTATTTCCAAAACTTGATGTCATTTCTAGATTGCATTTTATTTAAGAGATTCATAGGAGAAAAGCTGGTTGAAAGTCACGTTGGAGGAGCCGAGTGAGCATGCCTGGGCGCTGGACCTGACCGATGCGGCAGGGAGGACAGCTGGCACAAAGGGCTGGTAAGGTAAGAACATGACTTAGGATCATACAGAGACAAGGATGAAAGGGGTCCAGAAGTCACTTAAACAAAACTCCTCACTTTATAGAATACATTAGCCCAGAGAACAAGAAGCTGGGGCCGATGGTTCCCAGGTTAGCCCTGTTTTGGTGACACCATGCGCGAGTTCCCTGGGCCACCATAACAAATTAGCACGAATTTGCTGGATGAAGATCACAAACATGTATTCTTGTGCACAGAAGCCTAAAATCAAACTCTCAGCAGGGCCACACTTTCTCTGAAGACTTTAAAGAAGAATCCTTCTTTGCTTCTTCCAGCTCGTGGTAGTCCCAGGCACGCCACGGCCTGTAGCCACATCAATCCAGTCTCTGCCTCTGTCTTCCCACAGCCTTTCCTCCTGTGTGTCCCTCTGTGTCCCCTACTCATCTTCTAGTGACACCAGTCATTGCATTTGGGACTCAGCCCAAATCCAGGATGAGTTCACCTGAAGCTCCTTAACTAACTAGCACGACCTCAGGATGGGAAGTTCCCGTCACACATTAATTTTGGTGGAAACACTCCTCCACCCACTCTACACCAGAGCTCCTCCATGATACAAAGGGTCATCTGTGGATCTGAGGGAGCAAGTTCTGGACCCTGCACCTCTCCCCATGCCTTAGGATACAACTTCTGCTTAGATGTTAAGAGTCAGTCTGCTTAGGTTCAGAGTGCATTGACCCTGGACAAGCACATTCTTTCTAAGCCTTAGTGTCCTCAGGTGCAAAGTGGAGAAACCAATGCTGCCCTCCTTAAGGGAACGTCACGGGGTTGCAGTGAGGATTACATGAGAAAGTCCCCACGGAGCACTCAGCCCGGTATGTGACCCCATAACTAGGGCTCAATAAATATTAGGTGTCATTCATCAAACTCAGTCCTGATGCTTTGGAAGATGTCTCATAATACACAGAATAATACTCAACAGCCCCTGCAGTCGTGTGCGGAGTGCCATCTGGCAGCTTGCTTGTTCTCCCCCACCAGGCCGTTCATCCTTCTGACCCCATTATGGAGAAAGGCCTGACCTCCATGCAAATATTTTCAATGGGCTTGTTCGTTGACTCCCACCTGATTATCTGGATAGTGTCTGGCTTTTGGCAGTTTTCTGTGCTAGATACACCCTTGCACTAGATTCACGTTCGGACATTAAGCTCTATTACCTGGATCAAAACAGAGTTGAGCATAAATGTGCAAAGACCCTTGAGGCAAACAGCCCCAGGGCCTGGGCTTGACATGCTGATAGCTCTTAGGAACCTCTCAGAAATAATCCCTGAATTGAGTGGCTGGGTATTGCCAGAGGCATGCATTCTGTAACCTTGGGAAATGACGTCAGGGAAGGAACCTGGGACTGGGGCCAGGAAGACAGAGGAACCCTAGAGTGGACCCCAATGGTGGCAGATGTCCAGTGTCTTAAGCAAAAACATGGCGAGTCTCTGGGAAGAGGAGTCGAGGTGAAGAGCACTTACTGGATCACGGCATTGTGGCTGAACCCACTCTGGTCGATACTGCCAGACAATATTGCTTCCTCCTTCACAAGTGAAGTACTCGTTCCAGCCCTTGGGTGGATGGGCTCTCAGGGAATCTGCTGAAGCTGCAGAGCCACCCAGCCCAGGTCATGTGCCCTCCCTGGAAACAACCGATGCCCAATGTCTGCTCCTCCGGGAAGAGGTAAAAAGGCCAGGCCCTTTGCAGCAGGCAGGACAACTCTGGAGGGCCATCCTGGCTCCAGAGGTCCTACAAGATCTGCTGAGGTTTCCATAGCAACTGCACAGCAGGTCTGCTTCTTGCTCAGCCCAATCTTGCTTCCTTCCCTCCTCCACAGTGGTGTTCATGAGAACAGCCCAATAAAACTCTTGCATGCAAATTAACATTTTATCGTGTTTGCCAAGGAACCAATTTCAGACACTTGCCTTCACAAAATCCCAGAAAAGCAGGTTTTGTCAGCCTCATTTTACAGATGAGAAAATTAAGCCTGAGAGATCAAGCAACTGCCCCAAAGTTGGTAAGTGGCAAAGTCCCAGTACTATACCCAAGTATGTGCAGCCCCAAAGCCTATGGTCCTTCCTCTCCAATCTCTGTCTTCAGTGAGTCACAGTCATAAATCAGAGATAAAAAATTCCCCGGGGTGGGCTAATAGGAAGCTAACCATGCTGTTACATGGGTAAGATGCTCTTCCTGGCTTGCCTGAAGTCCTATTATTATGGCTGCGGTTCTTTTCCTTATCTCATTCAACGTTGGTTAGTAAATGTTTGTTTTCTTTTATTAGCCCACTGTGTGCTTAGGAACAGGCTCCAGTTTCCTGGCTGTGTTTGCCTAGCTTCTTACAAGCTTCAGCCATCTGTTCCTCTTGAGGTACATGACTCGTTTCTCCAGAGATTTCCCTACTTTTTATTTTATAAGGAAAGCCAGACAAGGTGATTCATTGTCAGCACCCTCATCTTCATCCTCTTCCCCCTCCTTATCGATATGAAAACACAGAGACGTCTTAACAAACAACTGTGTGTCGCCGTCTTCATGTGCTTGAAATTTCGTCACGTGATATCAGCAGCAAATTTATCATGTTTGAATTTAGAGCTACAATCAAAGTGAAGCAGTGATTGCAATTAATCAAACAGGAGTTTGAACCAAAAAGATCTGGCTTTGATTGTCTGTTTCAGCATACATTAGCAATGCCATCTTGATTAAGGTGCTACACTGCTATACACAATCTTCTCATCTGTAATACAGAGCTAATAGTGGCAATGTGTGTGTGTGTGTGTGTGTGTGTGTGTGTGTATTTGCTTAGCACAGTGTTGTAAATATAGCAAATGCACGCTCACACCTACGTGTTGATGGGTGGAGTTTAGAAGTGAATAAATTTGGGCTGTTCATAAAAATATCATATGTTATTCAGAGAGATCCAAAACAGAGGTAAGCTGACTTTGAGGGGAAAACAGCTCTACGAAAGTCTTGGAAGAGTGCTGTTAATTGTAGAGTTTAAGGAGGAATTACTGAGTTGGCCTCTGATATGAAAAACTGGTTGTTCAATTCAATGGGACTGGCTGAATAAACATATAATCTGCTTTCAGGATGTTGGCCCGATATGAAGCAAACAGGAAAAACATTGATGGATCAACTCTTGTCCTCAGCGGTCAAAATTTTACCCTAAAAGATGGCAGTTCCGGGTTGCACATGCGTGGGCACTTCGTAGTCATGAGGCAAGTTCTGGGTCTGGGTGCATGGACAGAACACATGAAGAACCACCATTGAGCACGCCAACGTCAAAGGACTCTACAGAAAACTGCGTGAAATCGATGGTCAGTAAACTCACGAAAAGTGTTCAGAATTGCCAGTCATCATGGAAATGGAAATTTGAAAAAGCACAGAGAGATACGACGACACAGCCACCAGAATGACCAACAGTAAAAAGACTGGAAAACCTGGTCTGTGTGGATGCAGGGAACTGGAGTTCCCCTAGACTGGCGGTAGGAGTATAAACTGGTCAAGTGCATTTGGAAAACTGGTTGGTTGGATATTCTAAAGCTGAACATATGTCTCCTCTATCATCCGAGAATTCCATTTCTGAGTATTTACCAAGAGAAACGTACATATAAAGTCACCAAAAGACACACACAACGGAGTTTGTACTTGTATTCCTACAATTACTCCAATCCAGGCTTTCTCTGCCTCAGCGATGTCGACAGACTGGATTAAATCATTCTTTGTTGAGGGGGCTGCTCTGTGCTTTGTAGAATGGTTGGCAGCATCTTTGGCCCATGTCACTCCCCGCACCCAGTTGTATCAACCAATGTAAATGATTCCTTACATCGCCAAATGCCCCCTGGTGCGGTATGTGTCCAAAGTTACCTCCTGCTGAAAACCACTGTCCTAAGATTAAGGCAACCTAAATTTCTATCAAAAGTGGTACAAATAAGTAATTGGGAACATACCAGTTTATTAAAACATTTCACATCAGTGAAAATAGATAACTACCATTACACTTAGCAGCATGGATGAAATCACAGAGAATATTGGACAGAAGGATCCAGGCACAGTAAGTTTCACATCACAACATTCTCTGTGTATAAAGTTCAAGTAGAGATAAAACTAACGTATATTTATAGAAATCAGAATAATGTGAACTTTGGGGGCAGTAAGACAGGCTTCTAAGATGCTGATGATGCTCTTGATCGCATTGGTATTACATTCAATATGCCAGTTATAAAAATTGCAGAGCTACAGATTTATGATTTTTGTACTTTTTGATATATATATTATTTCAATACAAATCTTTCCCTAAAATAGATGCTTTACATACTTTTACTGGTTTGCTATTAGAATTTTTTAAAAGGTATTTATCCCTGACTGGTGTAGCTCAGTGGGTTGGGTATCATCCTGCAAACCAAAAGGTCACTGGTTCAATTCCCAGTCAGGGCACATGCCAGGTCCCTGGCTGGGGTGTGCGAAAGGCAACCAATCGATGTTTCTCTCCTTCTCTTACTCCCTCCCATCCTCTGTCTCTAAATAAATAAATAAACTCTTAAAAATATATATAAAGGTATTTAGTCTAATACAGTGTCTTAAGTGAGAAACCTACAGACACTTTTTTAATAAAAATATATATTGCAGGCCCTGGCTGGCGTAGCTCAGTGGATTGAGCATGGGCGGTGAACCAAAGTGTCACAGGTTCGATTCCTAGCCAGGGTACCTGCCTGGGTTGCAGGCCATGACCCCCAGCAACCGCACATTGATGTTTCTCTCTCTCTATATATATATCCCTCCCTTCCCTCTCTAAAAATAAATAAATAAAATATTTTTAAAAAATATATATATATATTGCTTTGTCCACTCTCCAAAATAGTGTCTTGCATCTTTCACTGAATCTGATCTCAGTCTTAGGCCCCGAGTGTTACAGGAATTTAGAGCATCGTGGCATTCTATTACAGGATTCCACTCTACAGTTTTCTCTGCTGAAAAGTACCTACCCCACAGTCTATACTTTTCAAGTTAAAATGTGTATTTTGGTGAAATTTACACTTTGAAGTAATTAGTACCTTCCTCAGTTGCCAGTCCCCACACTAAAGTAACCATTAAATTATCTCAATTAAGTCAAGCAAGGGTTGAATTGCACTTGATATCCTAGGACTTTATATAAATCTGGTTACTTAGAACATAGTTCCCATATTTCGATCAACTTACACATAGTTAATTATAAATGCTGTGTGATCTTAGGCCCACCAAATGCCTTGTCCTCTCAAAAACATATTCTTCACAAAGCATCATTCTTGAAAATGGAGCTATTCAAGCAACTCTTTTCAGTCCTGAAAGCCCTCCTTAAATAAAAACATTTTTCTTGGGAGAAACAATATAGTTGCAGCTTCACAGAATGAGTTAAACATTAGTTAACTTATCAGTTTAGTGAGGAATGGAGAACAAAGGAAAAAGATTATGGAATGCCAATGAGGAGGTAAGGGGAGGGAGGAAGGCATCAAACTGAACGGGAAAGGTCATGTGGCAGTTTCAAACTTGTCCATGAATTCATTAACATTCCTCCCATTGAAAGGCAGAGCCTGTCTATTCTTACCTTGAATCTGGAATGGCCTTAATAACTTAATTGCAGAAACCAAATAAAGCAGAAGTGACTCCCCAGGCTGTGTGACTTCCAGTGTTAGGTTAGAAGAGGCCATGTAGTTTCCAGCTGGTTCTATTGGTACACCAGCTTGGCAGAAACCCGCCCTGATGGATGAAGGCTGACTACCTTGAGTTCAGCAGGCTGGAGAAGAGGAGGCAGTCAGCTGGCAGTCATAGCTGAGCTCCCATCCATTCTACATCCGGAATCAGCACCAGCCACCTGGGAGCACCATCTTGGATCGCTGGCCCCGTCAAACCATCACGCAACTATAGCCAACATCCTACTACAACTACATAAGAGACCCCAAGCAAGACTAACCTAGGCAAACTCCTCCAGAATTAGTAACCCACAGCAGAAGGAAAAAGGAATGGCTGTTTTAAGTTCCTACCTTAGGGGACAATTTGTTATATAGCAATTGTAATCAGAATGACACTCTCATCATTTCCTTCTGAAAACAGTGGTTCCGTTCAGTTGAGCTCAATAAGCAAGCACTGAATTCCCACTATGTATCATGCACTATACCAGGATCTGGAGATTCCCAGACTAAAGTCACAGTCTCGGCCAAATGGGAGAGTCAGCCACGCTGTTAACAATTACAGCCAAGTGCCCTAATTGAGGTAGGAAGAGCAGAACGTGCAAGAACAGAGGTGCACAATTGAGGAAGTGGTTAGCTATTCCCTAGAGGCATCAGGGTGTGGTGTGATGTTGGAGCTGTTCAGCCAGGTTCAAGTTCCCGTATTAATACTTAATGCTGTGATCCTGGACACATTATTTATCCCCTCGGAGCCTATTGTCTCCTCCCCTGTGGAAAGCATTCCCTACGTGCAACATACATTCCTCCCCGGATGAGGAGAAGTCATTTAACCCAACTGGTGAGTCTGGGACACAAAGCAGGCGTGCGTGCCAGCCCCTCCCTCTCTCTTGGTTCCTCAGTTCTGGCTTCTTGCAGGCCTCACAATGTGCTCTTTACCCTGCCACATGCTGGTAGGGATCTGCCCTTTTAAGTTCAAGGATGGGGGCTGCCATGGACCAGCATGGCCCACATATCTTAGAAAACACATATTACAAATGTATGCCATATTATAATGATAGCTTTATCCATAACGAAACTGGTATGTGTTTCCCATATGCCCTGCCTTAGTCCCTTTGGGTGGCTCTAATAGGACACCACAGAGTGGGGGGCTTGTAAACAACAACAAAAATATCGTTCTCACAGTTGCAAGGCTGAGAAGTCCAACGTCAAGGTGTCGGCAGAATTCCGAGTCTGGTAAGAGCTGCTTCTTGATTTGTAGATTGATAGGCTGTCTTCTCTTTGTGTCCTCAGTCAGCAGAATGAGCAAGGAGACCCCTGGGCTCTCTTTTACAATAGAAGGGCACTAATCCCATCATAAAGCCCACCCTCCTGACCTGATCCACTCCCCAAGGCCCCACCTCCTACTATCATCACATTGGGAGCTAGGTTTCAACATACGGGTTTTGGGGGAACATGAAGAGTCTATAGCGTGCCCCATTTTTCTTTTTTCCAAATTGATTTAATATTTGGGTGGGGGGAGGGGCCACACACTGTGTACAACATCTATTGTGTGGGCCAGAAATCTGAGAACTAGACCCAAATAACAACAGGTGGTGAGACTCGAGTTGAGGTCAGGGCAGAAGCATTTAGGTGCAGAACTTGGTGAGCACACAGCTGTGACCCTGGCAATCCTGAGAGGTGGTTCTGAGCTGTGTAGCAGCTTCTTATAACTATGCATGTATCTGGGTTGTTACCAGGGCATGCGGCTTCAGGCCTGAGGCACAGCCATATGGGATTCTTCGCCTTAGTGGTCCACAGGAGCTTACGGCTACTCTCTCTACAGAGAGAACTTCACGCACTAGAGCTTTGGAGAACAGTGTAAAAGCCTCAGCAAAGGGACAGTGGACAGTGGCGTGCCAGTCTCTGTAGCTTGACCTTGAACCAGAAGGCATCATTTTTCTAAGGAGTGGTAGCTGAGGTAAACATATAACTTTACATCAAAGAGAATCTCTCCAAATACAGGTTTTTAAGGCTTGGCTGGACAGAAAAAAAATGTTACTTTTAATTTCAGGACAGCTACATTTCAGGTATGCTAAAGACACTAGGGAGGATTTCAGTTTAAATTATTAATGCCAAGCTTAGCTGGAAAGAGCTAGATCTGTCGCCCAAATTCCATTATGCTTTCCAGGGGGAGGGAGCAGATAGTGAATGGATAGCCTTGAATACATTGCAGTTTGTCCAAAACGTGAAAGTTTTTTTTTCCCACATACTTCAAGGGTAACTGAAAAAACTTCAAGTAGGAGTTACCTATGCTAAGAGGGGCCCCACCGTTTCAGAGGAAAAAAAAAATGGGTAAAAGCAGCAAGAGAAAGGCTTATAAACAGGGCTGAGTGGTTCTAAGAAGAAGGAAAAGAGCGAAGTGTATCGGACTCCTGCAGAGAAAGGCGGGGCTGGGGCGAAGGAAATGTACTGAGTCCGGAATGTTTCTGCAACAGCAGACGATTTGCTTCTCACCGGGCTCCCAATCTTCACCAACATCCACAGAAGCCGCTGAGTGGAATCTCCAGCTGAGACCAAATGGCAATGAGGAAATACTATGCCACGGGCGGTTCCACAGGTTGAGACAAGTTCACGGGGAGAGGAGTGGCAGGAGTCACGTGACATGCCACCGAGGGACACCCCGAAGAGACAGGGAAGGTCTGGGCAGAGCCCACTCTCAGGTCAACACTCAGGTCCAGAACCGGGGGCTCCCAAAAGGAAGTTACAATGAAGACAGATGGAGTAGGCTGAATAGGATAAAAGCACCACAGATAAGACCTGTCACTTGGAGGTCACCCAGGCAAATGGCTCAACTTTGCATGATGTAGCAATGCCTCAAATGCTGCTCTCTCTCTGAGAGAAAACCGTGGTATGCCTGGGGCGGGGGTGGGGAGGGTCTTCTTTCCCCAGCCCCAGTCACGGTGAATACATTGTGCCACAATTAACCATTGGATGACTAATTTCTCCCCACTAGGTTGAGGTTCACAAAGTTGAGTTCTAACTAACCCTATACCTGTTTTTCAAAAAAGACTAAGTCTAAAATTATCTCCTTCGCATACCTTCTTTCCCTTAGACATCACTGAGTTTTAAAACCCCCCAGGTCTTTGGCAAAATTGCAAAAGGGGCCGCCAGAAAATAGCATTGCCTGGATTGACTCTTCTCCAAGCTGGAAATTGGTTTGTTTCTCAATGTGATAGACGGCAGGCAGAATAATGACGTTTTAAGCAATTTGGGATGTGACTTCCAGCGGGAACCATGTCTTCGTCCCTGTGTTTTGCCCAAACACAGTGGAAAGGACAATTCCGGTGGTTTGACCAGTGCCTGTGTTTGGGCAGAGAAGCCCCCTGGGGCCCCGGCCATGACACCACATTGCAGGCCGGACCCAAGAAAGCGCTGCACGCATGAACAGCAACCCCATGGCCTCGCCAGGCCCTTCTCTGACGGCCTGGGGACTGTCTTCTCTTCTCACTCTTGTGGAGAGCGCTTTCATGCTGGAAAAAGCAAAAGAAGAGGCAGGACTGGTGGCTATCACTTCTCTTCCTCAGACCAGAGGGAGTATCCTTTGTACTCTGAAGCAAGGCAATTGAAGTGAAAATAGGTTTAAAGAAGAGAGTGTTCACCAGGGCTCACCGAGGCAGTGAACAGTCACCAGCAAGTCTGTGAACGCGTGGGTGGGTGAGTGTGAGTGGGTGGGCGGCTGGCCCAGCAGGCTGAAAGCTTGTCTCATCCCGAGAGAGACCACTGGGGAAGGTCTGACGTCCTCTCGGTTCGCAACTGTGCAAGGGAAGAAGCTGTCACCTCAAAAAGTACATTGGTTTTCCCAGGGTCCTGCGATGAATACTAGCTACTTAAGACTAAACACTGATTTACGAAACAGAATTACCATGTTCAATAAAAGCCACCTGTTTAGATGACCAAGTATGTGTTGTACCTGTTGCCTGATGCTTTTGAGGTTGGAAGGTTTACCCTGCAGATTAAATGCTTACATGATCGTTTTGTGAAACAGAGCAAACATCTTATCTCGATGGTGTTGTCATCTGGATATTTTTTGCTGTTTTACTTATATTTGTGACAGAAACTCTTATATCTCTAGACATAGCATCTTTTTTCTTTTTATTTTTTTGCTTTCTAAAATTATTTTAACATACTTTATTGAATTTATTAGGATTATATTGGTTAATAAAATTATACAGTTTTCAAATGTACAATTCCAAAAGACATCATCTATATACTGTATAGTGTGTTCATCTTTTTTCTAAATCACAATGTATATATATGTAAAGAAACTTAAAAAGTATATATATTTTATTTGAGTATATATATTTTATTTGAGTATATATACTCCTATACTATATATAAAAATGTATCTATAAATTTTCTTTAATTATGCACATGTGTGTATATATTCAATGTTAAAAAATATGTGTTTTGTATTTTCCTTGTCCTTCAGCATGCTTACCACAATGTTTATATACTATTATCTCTTGAGGCATCACATCATTAATTGGTTTTCTTTTCTTTTTTAAAGATTTTATTTATTTATTTTTTTTTAGAGAGGGAAGGGGGTGGAGAGAGACAGAGAGAGGGAGAAACATCAATGTGTGGCTGCTGGGGGCCATGGCCTGCAACCCAGGCATGTGCCCTGACTGGGAATCAAACCTGCGACACTTTGGTTCGAAGCCCGTGCTCAATCCACTGAGCTACTCCAGCCAGGGCTCATTAATTGGTGTTCAATTTATCTTCCATTAGTCATTGTTAATGCTGATAAATAACATTCGATTCAATTAATTTTTTTCCTGAGCTCCTGTTCTTTGACTGACACAGTAAGAAGGGTGGAAGTTTCAGGAGACTTCAGTGTTTTTTGCTTTTTTTATAAATGTGTCAGAGATTTTTTTCCTGCCTTTGGTGAGTTTTTGAAAGCGTTCCTAATCTTTGTGTTTGGCTGTTACTACAGAGCGATCTGTTTCATTTATGTTAATTTTGCAGACATTGTATCCAAAGAGTAGATGTTAAGACTGTTCGGGGCTTCGGGATGTACAGGGATTGTCAAGACAAAGAAACCAATCGGCCTTTGGCTCTAACCATTGTCCCAAAATAAGTATCTTAAGAAGGCCTGTGCATGCACTATCTCAAAGGTCCCATTACAGGTAATTTTATTTCCATAGGATGCGGGGAATACAAAATATTTTAAAACTGTTGATTATTCTCTCTATTCCTTATGAGAGTTCAAATAGGTGAAGCTAGAATTATCACTGGCTCCTTCCACTGAGTGCATTACCTTTGACAGGAGGAATTCACCCCGTCTTCTCTGGACAGAGTACGTCAGATTCACAGCGTGAGCCCTTGTTGCAGCTCTGAGCACAGCATCGCATTCTGTCTCTGCTGGCCCTCACCTGAGGGGGTAATTACTTCTTCCGGAACCCAATTATCTTACCACATTGCAAAGCATTCTGCTTTAGCAATTAGATGTTTTAAATTGTGGGGGTAAAAACTCCATTGTCAATAAGAAACCTCTAGCATCTAGAGATAAAATATGGGAAAGGAAGTTCTCTGGAGGGAGATAGAGAATAGAATGTTTCCAAGTGTATACTCTTGACAATAGTAAAAGTTGAGTTGTGGGAACTAAAAACATCACATTTAAAAGCAATGACATAACAAAGCATCAAAACAAAACCCTGCATACAGTTGATGTTCAGTTACAATTGCTTCAATTAAATTGACTTGAGTCAAGTAATGATGAAATTCTCTGAGCACCTTCTCCCCGGCCCCACACGCCAGGACCCAAAACAGATTTCACTGGGTTGACCCTGGAAGAGACCTCTGTCCTAACTTAGCAGATGGGACAGACTGCCAAAGTCATGGGTAGGTCCATTGAGAGAGCCACGAAGTTAACGAGCCAAAAGAAAATGAGGTTTGGAGAATTTATTTGCAGGGGGCAGCTGCTGTTTTGGTTTGGTTTTTAAACCGCTAGAAGTTGCTCACACAGGGCTGCCATTTTGGGTGTGGAGGACCCAGAAGCCTCGTAAAGAGATGCATGAGCTACCACACGTGTCCCGACGTGCTCCTGGGCCCCCCTTGTCACTGAGCATCTTATTCATTTCCTATCACTTTTTATTGGCCATCCTCCTAGGGGAATTTCCAGAGCAAATGAGTGTGGCCTTGACTTTAAAATCAGTGGGTACCAAACCATGTGATAGACACCATGTTGGGCATTTAACAGACATTGCTTCATTTAATCCTCACTATACCCCAAGTCCCCTAAAGCTGATGCTCTTCCCCTGTGCACAAGAGTTTGCCCAAAGGCACCAGGGAGCCAATGACCAGGAGCACCCAACCTCAGATCTGCGTAAGCCCAAAGCCTGCAGTGAGGACAAAGCAGTGAGCTAAGGGGAGGACTGTCTAGCCAGTGCCCCTGAATGCATCCAGTGCTCTGCCTTTCCACGTCCAATTCCAGCCTTACACATGCACCTCAGGCTTAGTTGTTTTTGCTTTTGAATTAGGTTTCTGCACAATCAGGTCTTTTGCAGGGCTGCCCTCTTGTTGGAGACTTACTCTACAGATCCTGAATGCCCTAACAGTCTGTGCTGGGTCCTGGAAGTTCTCGCCAGCTACTGGAATCAGCCACGACAACCTGGTTTAACATGTAATCCATCCCTCCCAGATAATCTCTTTGTCCTTTGAGAGGAGCCTTTACTAACAGTCCCAAAGAATGAGTTTTGAAAGCATAGCACTGCCCGAAGTCCGTGCAATACAAACAAGGTGTGTGCTACCAACGCAGACTTTTCCACTTTCCATGACTTCTCCTGTCTTACTCAGGGCGTCCCGTCCCCTCTGACAGCAGATGGGGAGGAAGCTGGAAGAGGGCTGCATAAGGTAACTTTATTTTTTATGGTTAGAAGCTATTTCATATCTAACAACTTAATGTACAATTTCCTAACCATGATGTCTCTTTCTTCCAGAATGTGCTTTCTTCCTCCTCTTTCTTCACAGGCATGAGGGCACATGGGAGTGTGTGAGAAACCCTGGACACTGGCGGGCGGACCTGGCTGCGGCTCGCTGGCCCCAGCTCTCCTCAGTTTGGGCTGTACCTCCCGAGGGCAGGGGGTCCTGAGGGGTGCAGGTAGCATCCTACCCCTGGGGTCATTACCTCTGGGTGTTTTCTTTCTGCCATATAACCCTGTCTTAGAGGAACATCCCCAGTCACCTCTCCTCTCCTGTCCTACAGACTTGGGCTGCACTCACCGCCTTTCACCGGGACAATAAATCTCACTAATTTGCTTTAATGGTAGAAAAAGCTCCAAAGTAAAATAAAGAAAATGAAGAAAGGAAGAAAAGAAGGAAGGAGAGGAAGGAAGGAAGGAAGAAGGAAGGAAGGAAAGAAGGAAGGAAGGAAGATTGCATTAATAAGAGAGAAAATACATCCAGAGTGAGTTTCAAAAAATAGTGTATTCAGCCCTGGCTGGCGTAGCTCAGTGGATTGAGTGTAGGCTGCAAACCAAAGTGTTGCAGGTTCGATTCCCATTCAGGCCACATACCTGGGTTGCAGGCCATGGCCCCCAGCAACTGCACTTGATGTTTCTTCTCTCTCTCTTTCTCCCTCCCTTCCCTCTCTAAAAATAAATAAATAAAACCTTTAAAAAAATAGTGTATTCAATACAGGAGCAAAATTCGAGCTTAGGGCCTCATACTAGGTAAGGGAAGAGGCTTTGCCAGGTTTTTATCACCTCGTGTACAAGGCCAATGGGTGGTTCAGCTACATTGATGTTTCAATTATTTAGCATCTTCTCAGCCCTGTTTCTAGCTCAGTCCTCATCAGAGGCTAAAGGGACTAACCAGCCGTACGCTACAAAGAGCTGGATTCCAATTCAAGTCCCAGTGTTCCCCGCAGCATGGCCCCTGACAAGTGACTGAGTCTCTTTGGGTCCCAGGTAAATTTTGTAAAATGGCATCTACATTATCAGTGTTACCATATGCCATAAAGTATTTCATATGACGCATGTCCCCCAGAGTGGGAGCACAGCAAGTCTCAATATACGTTTGTTTCTTTTCTGCACCATTCCCCTTTATTAGGATGAAGTAAGAAGTTAGATGGCCTCCTGCAAATGGCTGTCTGCCAAGCCTAGAGGTGTTCCACTTTCTGGATATACCGCCTTCCGCCTGGTAAACTATACTGATTAAAAGCGCCAACAGAGGAAGAAAAAAATGCATTTCGAAGGGGTAATCAAGAGTCTTCACAGTCCCAAAGGGATGATTTCCCAGCTGTGCAGAGAGCCAATAAACCTCCATCCTGAGGACACAAGGAATCTGATGAAACTGCGGGGCTTCTCCGGAGAGAAAGATCACACGTAGCCCGGTGACCGTGGCCGTGCCCGGAGCCACACCACCTTGGCTCTGGCCCATCAAAGAGGAGAACTGCGGGATTTTCTGCTAAAGAAACATCATACTATGTACGCTCTTAAAATATGTATGTACTAAACACCCATAGACCCTAAAGTCACTGCAGGTGATTTGAACCAGACAATGGCTCCCTCCTCCTATCACATCATCTAAAATTTGGGAACCTTGCCTTCTTCCGCTTTGCTCACTTCTTTACTGCAGCCATCTTCCACCTGAGCACTGCAAGAATTCTTAAAACATACAATACTTGATTATTTAGTCAGGCGCACTGACCTCTTTGCCCTTAGACTGTTAAAAAAAAAAATGACAACAGCCAACACAACAATAGCTGCCTGATGTGCATGAATCAAAACTAAACCTACTTTTTTTATGAGATTGGTAAAAAATATTGTTTTGGAGTGCTACAGAATTGCAGTAATGAGTTTATGTGTGCCATGAGATGAAAAAGGTTGAAAATCGCTATGTTACTAGGTCTCATGTCCTCTTGTTTTGTCCCAGTATTTTACTAGGTGCTTCCCCCCCACACACTTTTCATTCTTTTCTCTACCTTCATCAGCAAATTTTCTTTCCTTGTGAATATTATACTCGTTGTTCCCCCTCCCTGTGACAATGTTGCTGTTACCACCAGAACAGTGAATACTTTTCCCAAATGGGCTTGTGTTCAGCTCCCCACTCCTTGGGGTGTCCTTCTGTCCCCAGTGCCTTAAGTCACGAGATGGCTCCTCAAGGTTCTGAGTGTACCCAGGTATTTGAGAGCCAAGTCGGATTTCTTTCTCTGTGAGAAATTGGGTAGCTTGTCTGAGGTTCCAATTATAATTGCCAATTTGAGAGTCACAGTAGGAGACAGATAAACAAGTAGGCATGTGTATGTGTCAGAAATATTTGCTGGCACACAGCCACTAAGAGAAGCCACCCCAAACACCATCCCCACCACAGAGCAGACCCCAGCACAATGCATAGGACAGAGGACCCAGCTTTACCCCTGGTGGGTGCACAGGCTGGACCAAATTGGGCACTTCACCCATTGGCAGCAAGGAAAGCTGGTCAAAAATAGTCTTTCTCCAATGATTTGAATGAAGAAATGGAAAATCAGGCAGGTAACTGTAACAGTGGGGAATTGTAACCCACCCACCATTCTTTTAACACTGTTTCTTCTGTAAGTGCTGACTCTGACCAGTAAGGAGCTTAGAGGTAAACTGCATGTTTGTATAAGAATTCTAGGAACTAACTTCAAAAGATGCAGAGTTTGACCTTCAATAATCCCAGCTCTGGAAGATTTGCTGACCTTCAATTCAAAAGCCAGGATGATGCAAAACCAGGATGACAAAAACCAAGATGACAAAACCCAGATCATTACTTGGCCAATTCTGAGGTCCTCATTGGAATGGACGGTGCTCATCTGCATGTAGAGAACTTTTCAACCCCCTCCCTTGATCTCTTTGTTCTGTTCTCCTCCCCCTCCTTATGAAAACCTCTGCCTGTACTGAGATGTTAAGATGGGCTTTGAGATACAAGTCATTCTTCTTCTCAGGTGACTGGTACTTGAGTAATCTACTTTCCTGTTCACCAGCACCTGTCTCTTAAGTTTGGCTTTCATTGTGGAAGCAGCCAGACCTTCATTCAGTTACATAACCACAGGAGGTAAAAATGAAAGGAGTTGTGAAAATATAAGTAAAAACAAAATCTCCCATCCCAGAAATTCTGTTCACAAAGATAGTAGAAAAAGAAAACACTTTTGTTATTGAATAAGCATTAAGCCAGAATGTGATACACACCATAGGCAATTGGTTCAGAGACTGAAAACACAGAAACCTTACCCTCTCACGCAGCCAAGCAGATACAACCTGTTCCATACATGTTCCTAAGATAAACTATAACTAGTCTTCATCTGTCACCTGTGCTTCCTCCTGCCTTTTCTTGGTCGTAGGGTGAGCATCTTTATGGCAGGGATAGTTTTGCAACTTGGAGTGAGAAACTCACTGCAGTTAGACACCTGCCCTGCCACGGACACTAGGGGACAGGGGCAGCAGCTCCTCTGATGTTTGCATTCCAAAGAGATGGCTCCCAGGTCCTTGAGAAAGATGCTGCTGGTCAGACAAGGCTTATCTAGTCTTCAAAATGATGTCTATATATTTCAGAGAAGAGAGAGTACTTACAATTAGAAGCTTTCTAAAGTACATGCTCAGAGAAAAAGGAGTTGGAGGGAAACCTCTTTCCTTATCTTCAATAGGAAGAATCAAGCTTTTATTTTAATTTGTGAGGACCCTTCCGAGTTCCTGATGTAGAGAGAAGCTGGGGGAGGGGTCACGACGAGACTGTGTGAGCTGACATGATGCAGGAGCAGAAACTGATGAGTAAGCAGATGCTGCAAGGTAGACAGAAGACATCTATCCCAATATTCACATTTTATTGATGTCTGTAATTAACAGTTAGTAGAGATAAGAGAGAGACACATGTCTGCAGCAGGTAGCTGCACAACCTGCAGGAATCCACCATTTTTGGCTGTTACAGTTGTCTTCCTTCTAGAAGCACCATTTTTTAAGGGTTAGCATCCAGATCCCACTGCATGCCCTGTGTATATGTCCTTATAGCCCTTCTTCCATATACCCACCATTAGCTAAAGTAGCACAAGGGAGTTGGTGTTTCTTGGCTAAAAAGTACACTTACTTAAAACATGATCAAAGGACTTCTTTCCTGAGGGGCTCTCAGAAAATGGGGACCCTAGTGCCCACAACCCCCTGGATAAAATGGAGGCCCCTTGGGAAGCCTTGACATGTGGAATATGTGAGTCATTCTACAAATTCTGAGTCACTCAGACAACTCTAGTTAAGGGTCCACATCACTTTATGGACATGAAAATTAATGTCCTCAAATGAATGAAGAATTGCCAATATGGGAGCTCTCGTTTGTGAGAGGCAATCTTTGGTTTTCTTAAATATCTCAGCTTACTTCTTGGTAAGAAGTTAAAAGAATTAGCCTCTCTGCAAGGTAGTCACAGAGTAAAATAGTCGTCTGTTTGTTTGTTCCTTTGCCCATTCATTCAGCCAGCCAACCAACAGTATTGGGCGAGACAGGGTTCTGTGCCCTAGGGGCACAGTGGATGAACCAGGCCAAGGCCCTGTTGTGGAGGCAGCTACACCCTCGCGGGGGAGTCAGACCACAGCACTGAAGGACATAAAGATATCATACGTCACCAGCATAGATGAGGGAGAAATAAGGAGTGGAGGGTGGGTGCTAGATTAGATAGGTGGTCAGGGGAATCACAGAGTTTATGTCTCTTATCTCTCTGGTGTGGTTTAAGCTCACAGAATGAGCTAAAATATGGCAAATCACATTTCCCAAGGGTCAATGAGAAAGAACTGTAAATGACTCGAGCTAGATGCTCTAAAGGAATAAATATTAAAATTCCCCAGACACAGAACAGTATGGTAGGACCAGAAGGAAGTGGGGTGAGGGGTAGCAAAGGGTAAAGGGCATCAAATAGATGGTGATAGAAGGACACGTTAAGTGGTGGGCACATGATGTAATATACAGAGTACATGTCATAGAAAATGTATACTTGAAACCTATATGATCTCATTAACCAATGCAACCCTGATAAATTTAATAAAAAATAATAAAATAAATAAGTTGAACAATTTTTAGACACTTTATTCATTTATTTTTAGACAGAGGGGAAGGGAGGGAGAAAGAAAGGGAGAGAAACATCAATATGTGGTTGCCTCCTGAGCGCCCCCTACTGGGGACCTGGCTCATAACCCAGGCATGTGCCCTGACTGGAAATTGAACCAGCAACCCTTTGGTTAGCAGGCCGGTGCTCAATGCACTGAGCCACACCAGCCAGGGCTAGATAAATAAGATGTAAAAGGAATTTTTAATTTCCTCTCTGGGCGATGAAGGTGAGCCAGGTCTTAAAGGCCTCCCCTTAGAAAGCACTTAAAGAAGCCAAGAGAGGGGTCTAGTCATTGTCATTGCTATTGGGTAAGGGACCCATGACTGCAGCACCCTGACCCATTTTTCACCAGTGACATAAGAAAAGAAGTCTGTAGGAGGGCAGTGTGCAAACTGGGCAGGTACCAGTCTGGTTACCCAGACATCCCAGTCTTAACCCAGAGTGCCCACAGGAATGTATCGTTACCCTGGGAGGGAGCGTCTAGCCGACCGGAAATCTCAGTAGCATAGAAATGAATGAGATAAAGGGAGTTAAACAAATTATGTGCTTTGTATGAACAACCACAGAGTATCACCTGAGCCACCCCCTCCCCAGTACACGTCCTCACTTGTCACATTGTCATGCAGCTTGCCATGTGCTCGCCTTCTCTCCTTTTCCAGGCCACAGGCTCCTGGAGGACAGGGACCCGGTCTGCTCCTTGTTTTGTACCCTCCGGCAAACGGCATGGCACTGGGCCTACAGCGGAAACTTAACCCACGTTTGCGGAACAGATGCTATCAAATCAAATCGAATGATTCGCAGATGGACTGACTCGCTTGCCCTTGATAAACTACTCTTTGAAGCAAATGGAAAGCAAAAACATCATGATATCATTTCTGTTGCTATCTGCCTGGTACTCTATTTGGTAAGAATAAACGGTTTGTAAGCCATAAATGGCTAGAGCCGGGGAGTCTTGAAATGATTCTTAGAGGTCAAGGCTTGGAGTCCTTTGTGTGAGAAGCGTGATAAAGCACTTGCTCCCCTTGGTGGCTTTCTGAGTCCTGACCCTCAGGATCCCTCTCCTGGCTCCTGTGTTGGAACAGCAGTCCCTTGTCGGCTCTTGTCGGGAAGACTTGGTGACAAGCCACAGCTGGTTCGGACTCATCCTCCCTCCTGGGGCACCGATGATGCCGGGTCTGCATCTTGATGCCCGGCGTGCCTGGGGCTGACGCACACTCCGGCCCCTCCTCTGGGGCCCCACAGAACAAACCCTGTACAGTGCCCAGCACACCTGCAGTGCCAGCACTGGGACGTGGTTTCGAACGTGTAAATAGTTAGAGTGACCGTTTCTGTGGTTCATGGTCAAGTGAACTCAGGGTCCCTGGAAGTGAGGAAAAACAGCTCAATGTGAGGACTACTACATTGGGAGTGCTCAGCCCCCCAATAACAATACAGTCTAATACAAACTCTACTCCCCCAAATAAAGAAGTAAATCTGTATTGAGCCGGGCTCAACAGGAAGTCCTCTATAGGATCAATAGTGGGGAGAGCTTAGCAATTACCCAGTAAAAGCAGGCGACATTCTCTGTTGAGAGAAATTGGGCTTGAAGTGGATTTGGGGCTGACTCATTCACCCAACTATAATAGCTAGAGAACTGAAGTCTCCTGCACTCCAGACAGCCCGGGGATAATGGAACCCAGAGAGAAGAGGTTGTTTGCGTCCAGGGAGGGGACTGTGGGCCTCCGGATGAGCACAGGACTCAATGTCAGGGACAGAGGCAGTCCAAGGGGCGGAGGGATGGACAGGGAAAGAACCTGAAGTTCGAAGAGGAATGTTGAGGGTGACGTTGAATCTTTTACTGAGTGTGTGATTGTGCACAAGTTATTAGGATCCAATGGGGGTGGGTGGGGGGGTGGAGATCCAGTGTGTTTGGTTTGCTAATCATGGTCAAGTTTATGAGGTGTACAAGGTAATCTATCAGGGCATTAGCAGGAACTATTAGAACTGCTATCTGCATTTATTTTTTTTTTACCATATTCTCTTTTCAAATTTCTATTTTGTGTATGTTCTAATGCACATGCTGGTACAATAGTACACAGACAATTTAAAAAATTATGGAGTCAAAATGCATGAAGATCCCAGGTTTAGAGCACCGTGACTTAGAAGAACACAGCGTTCAAAAAGGGAGCTCAGATCTCCACTCTTCCATGTACTCATTGCCTGACCCTAGACAGATTCCTTCGTTTTCTGAGTGTAACTCTCACTCTGAGGGCCCGGATAATAATAGGCCACGCATCATAAGACGGTTGTGAGGACTGAATGAGCACTTAGCATGGGGCCTGGTAGGAACTAAGTGTGAAATAGATAATAGCTCTTATTTTCTTACTCATCAACAGAATGGAGACATCATTTCTTCCTTGCCAAATTGTTGTGAAATTTAATGACATGGTGTTTTTCAAAGCACTTTGAAAAGTATGAATTCCAGACAAGTGTAAAGCACCTCTGTTTTTCTCACTGCTTGTTGAAAAAGTAATTCTTCTCAAGTGCCAGTTCAGCAGGCCATTTCAGTTCAGCACTTTCTGGCACCACCTGACTTTCCTCCGCATCTTAGGTTTCTCGTGGGTGGCCGGGGAGAAGATGCTCACGGACCTGGTACCCAGAGACTTGCCTCTGTCCACAGAGAATTTGGACGGCACCTGGGGGCTGGGCAGGGTCTCTCTAAGGCCATTCTCCCACATCCATGCTCCAAATATTATGTCCTAGTCAAGGCCAACATAGTCTCAGTACTCCTAAGAGTTCTTATTCTTTCAAGTTTCCAGTAGGAACTTGAGGTGGTTTGTTCATATAAATTGGTGCTTTAGAAAACACAAGATTTGTGTATCTAATAAGATTTACAGCATCCTGGGAGTCGGTGCAAAGCTAAGTACAGGAAACAGGGCCGGCTCCCTGAGCAAGCTCTTCAAGTGGAAGAAAACGTAACCAACTTCGTTCCAACTTTCTTTTGAGACAGAAACTGACACCTGAGTTGTTTTACCTGCAGCACTGTTATTACTAGAATGAAATAAGATATATATTCTGCCTTTCCCCATCGAATCATCATTGTGAGGGAGGGGCAAAAAAACTCCAGAATTATCATCTGGAGGGCGGGCCCCTTGTAGTACAGGCTTCTCCTGCTAGGTAAGTGTTCTAGGAATCCATCTGGATCAGCGTACCAGCTGGTGTTGTTGTGAGAGGCTGTGTTTGATATTGAGCAAAATACAAAGAAATTACCTTTGAGCAAGAAGGTGGCATGAGGAAAGACATTTGTATTTTTCTTCCCAAATTCCTATTTCAATAACCAGTAAAATATACAAATATATCTTTCAAGCTGCTGAAAACTAGAGATGAATATTATTTACACCCTACACATTTCACTTTGGTGGGAAGCTATCATGATTGCCTACTTTTGAGAAATCGGACATGGAAGAAAGAAATAAGAAATCCTAGAAAGTTTTCTCTGACAAGCTGTCAAGTTCAAGAACTGGAGGCATAACAGGCCCTGGGGCTTTAAGTCCCCCTGGCTTTTCCCACAAGCAGGACTTGGGTGCCACTAATAAACTCAGGGGTCCCCACATTCATTCCTTTTTCATGGGCCCCAGAAAGCAGAGCAACAGATACGGCTAAATTGTGCTTCTTACGCTTGTGAGTGTGCGGGAAAAATGGCAGGGGCTTCTCTCTCGGGAAATGGTGGTTATCTATGATTTATGTTCCCTGTCCATGCCCCAGGCTGTTGGGTCATAAAAATGGTTTGTATTTGTAGGCTTTTCTGGAGAAGCTGTAGACCGGGACCAAAAGTGTTCATCCTAATTCTTGTTTGACTCAAAACTTCACCATGAAGGAAAACATATTTGCCAATGATACCTCAGACAAGGGTTTGATCTCCAAAATATATAAAAAACTCACACAACTCCACTCCAGGAAGACAAACAACCCAATTAAAAAGTTTGCAAAAGACTCGAACAGACACTTCTCCAAGGAGGATATACAGAGGGCCCAGAGATGCATGAAAAGATGCTCAGCATCACTAGCCATCAGAGGGATGCAGATTAAAACCACAGTGAGATACCACTGCACACAGGTAAGAATGGCCAACATAAACAAAGCAACAAACAAGTGTTAGAGAGGTTTTAGAGAAAAGGGGTCCCTAGTGCACTGTTGGTGGGACTGCAGACTTGTGCAGCCACCGTGGAAAACAATATGGAATTTCCTCAGAAAACTTAAAATGAACTGCCTTTTGACCCAGCAATTCTACTGCTGGGATTATACCATGAGAACCCTGAAACACCAACCCAAAAGAATGTGTGCACCCCAATGCTCATAGAAGCACAATTTACAATAGCCAAATGCTGGAAGCAACCCAAGTGCCCATCAGTAAATGAATGGATCAAAAAACTGTGGTACATTTACATGATAGAATACTATGCAGCGGAAAGAAAGAAGGAGCTCCTACCCTTTGTGACAGCATGGGTGGAACTGGAGAGCATTATGCTAAGTGAAATAAGCCAGGCGGTAAGGGACAAATACCATATGATCTCATCTTCAACTGGAACCTAATCAACAAAAGAAACAAGCAAGCAAAATATGACCAGAGACACTGAAATTAAGAACAATCTGGGAGGGGACAGTGGGAGGAAGGGGGAAAGGGTGTTCAAGAACTACTACTATAAACGACACATGGACAAAACCAACGGCGGGGGCAGGGACGGTAGAAGAAAGGGAGGGAGGTGGGGATGGCTCAGGAGGCGGGGGGAGGAGTGTGGGGGTAAATGCAGATAACTGTGATTAAACAACAATAAAATAATTAAAAAAAAAAAAAAAAACTTCACCATGGGATGAGTAAACTGAAATACTGTAGGATCTATGACGTTATACTGCAGTTCACACAAAGTAGGTCACTGGAAAATAGTTAGAAATATTGCCTCTTCTGGAATAGACTTTCTGCCCGATAAGAAGAAAATTTTATCTCCTATCAAAATGATGAGTCCATTGCATGATTTTACAATAGGTGTTTGTGAAAACAATTTTAGGACAGGAAGTTTACATGGAGATTAAAAAAAAAGCATTGGAACCAAAGCATCACAGGTTCGGTTCCCAGTCAGGGCACATGCCAGGGCTGCAGGCCACAGCCCCCAGCAACCGCACATTGATGTTTCTCTCTCTCTCTCTCTCTCTCTCTCTCTCTCTCTCTTTCTCCCTCCCTTCCTTCTCTAAAAATAAATAAATAAAATATTTTTAAAAATTTAAAAAAGCATTGAAGACCAAATGATAGCTAGGTCAGGACAGAGGGGAAGTAAAAGCAAAATACTGATTTATTAATTGTAAATCACTGCAGGGAGAAATCAAGTTGGTCTTCCATCCCTGATATGAGAATTAAAGAAAACTACAGAATACCTGAGAGAAATGTACTTTTCCAAAGAGAGAGAGAGAGAGAGAGAGAGAGAGAGAGAGAGAGAGAGAGAAGCCTGATAAAGTTTAATGAGTTCTGTTAGCAACAGTTTTCCAGACGCTCAGTGGAGACCCACAGTTCGGCTAACCCCCGACGAGACAGAGGCTGAGAATTTGGCAGGTCTGTGTCCGGTCTTGTCACGGGTGCAGGAGAAGGCCATCTTTGTAGTCCTGTCGCGGTCACACAGGGCAAGGGAGCCACTTCCCTGTAGCCAGCCATTGCCCAGAATGTGGAGGGTGGGCACTTCTTGCCTGTGACTGCTTTCAGGGTGCAGGGCGCTGGGGTCAAGTTCCACCCGGGGAACCCGCAGGAACTCGGTCACGGCAAGGTTGATTCCCAAGTTCATGACTGGAGGAGCTCCACTGGGGCAGCCCCTTCTTCCAACACACGTGGGGCCCGTGAGGGACTTGATAGAGAGAAGTCATCCCTGCCGGCCGCTGCCCATGCTAAGTGGCCACTGTCTCCGTCGGCCATCCAGCACACAGACGCTTGAATCTCACTTTGCCACCCCCCTCCTCAGTCATTGAGAGAGGTCATAAGAGGGGACCCCACAACCCAGATTTATTTTATAGATAAAATTTTTATTTATAAAAATTGTGCATTTGTTCTTACAGGTTTAAACTTCAGTCACCTTCAAAGTACTCTCCATTGGATGCAATACACCTATCGAGGCATTTTTTCCACTGCTCACAACAGTTTTTAAACTCATCCATTTTGATCCTTCTAGTGCTTCTGCTGTTTTTTGTTTCACCTCTCTTCCACATTGGCAAAACATTTTCCTTTGAGGACTTCTTTCATCCAGGGAGACAAAAAAGTCACTCAGGGTGAGACAGGGTGAATAGCGGGGTGAGGCACAGGGGTCATGCCGTTTGTTGGTCAAAAACTGCTGAACGCTCAGCGCGGTGTAGGCAGATGCACTCGTACATAATGGGCAAATGCCTTCAGAGAATCTTCCAATAAAAATTCTCTGAAGCAGTGGCCTACATATGGTGTGACTGAAAAACTAATACATGATTTTAAACTCTGGAGACAGAAAACCTACCCCTTGCTTTCTTATCAGCCCTTGAGAACAGATACACAGATTTGCCTTCTTCTTCAGCTTATTATTATTTATTATAAATCTCATGTATATTAGCATCTAGCTTGGTGTTGCGAGGATAATGGATATTGAGGAAAGACGTTGTTTCTACCCTCAGATCTCACACCTTCCCAGCTCTTGACAGTTTAAGCTAGATTAAAATGATCACTCCACCCTGGCTGGCGTAGCTCAGTGGATTGAGTGCGGGCTGCGAACCAAAGTGTCGCAGGTTCAATTTCCAGTCAGGGTACATGCCTGGGTTGCAGGCCACGGCCCCCAGCAACTGCACATTGATGTTTCTCTCTCTCTCTCTTTCTCCCTCCCTTCCCTCTCTAAAAATAAATAAATAAAATCTTTAAAAAAACACAGGAAAAAAATGATCACTCCCTTCTTCCTACCTTTCCTCTTTCTTCTCTGTCACCTGGTCCAGATCAGTAATTACTCCCTTGGACTTAGATAGTTATAGAGATTGCATGATGCACATGACATGGTATTTATAAGTTCACAACAATCAAGATTGATTTCATAACAGCACTCAACAAATAAGCTGAGCACCAATTAGTAAACTGGCTCCCAGAATCATTTCTCAGATTTGTCCTGAAATGCTCGCTATTTTATATGGATACCTCTGGCCATTTAATAAAAAGAATTAGACAAGACTAAAGGCTGGACTAATGCCCTCGCGGAGTTAATTGGAAAGAATTTGAAATAATTTGAAACAATAATAGTTCATCGCCATAATAAAGCCCATGATTATCATGAACAAATAATACAAGTATGTTATTATCAGCATGGCCATTAAGCAAGTAGAAAAGATTAGCAGCTTTTCTAGGTTTGTTCATTTGCTCGCAATTCACAACCATAAGACACAGAATCCAGGGTTTTGCACTGGACTCTGCTGGTTTGTGATGTTAAAGATACTGGAGAACTGTTCACGCGCCTGCTGCGGGGAGGGTTGGAGGGGATGGGGCTCCCACCCCAACAGGACTTTAGGCGGCGATGGTAGTTTGCAGAGTGAAGACTTGTGTGCAGAAACAGGAGCTTTGGGGGAATGCCCGGAGGAGGGGCCGTGGGAACAGCGAGGGCGAGGAAGGGGGAAGGCGTTGGGAAAGCGGGGGTGGGGGAGGACCAGCAGGCAGACGGAGAGTTGGAGGCTGTCTTAGAGGCTGAGCTAGCTCCCCCTTCTCTCTCAGGGTAATTCACAGGCAAATCAGATGAAACATTTGATTTTCAAAAACGAAGAAGCCTTTCATTTCTATTCACATGGAAGTCCGAGGTGGCGCCAAATACATAAAATGTGTCATTGCATGTACCCTGAGTCCTGCGATTCTGCTGCTATTTCCTCGCTGAGCTTGGCTAGGACATTCGTTGCTCGCAATTACTAAGCCGCAATTTCTATTTGGAAACAGCTCAGACGCTTCAGGGGGAGAGAAGAGAGCAATTTAATTGTACTTGTATTGCCCTGGCAGCCCCCCTGCCCTGTTCTGCAAAGCGGCCTAGATTCCAATGTTGAGCTAGCAGGAACCTTAAGGATCTTTTAACATCTGCCACTTTACAGGCGATGAAGCCAGGGATCAGAAATATTAATGAGTGTGATTAAAACCGACACCTTGCTAATGATAAAGACCAGGACCCGGGTCTCCATGACCTTGGAATAGCTCTCTGGAAGTTAGGGAAGCAAGTCCTCCTTTCGGAGACAACAAAGAAGTAGCTACGATATTTCTTTGACTTTCAAGGTAACATAAATTTTATGTACCACCAGGAAAAAGAGAGGTTGCTAGTGATAAAATGCCACTCATTGTCAGATGCATCCAGTTTCAGAGATGCCAACGTACATATGTTTATTTAGCTTCTCTAATATAATATGTGTTATAATTGATGGAATATGACAATAGAAATCCCCAGTGTTCCCAAGCAAATTGGAAGCTCGTGCAGGCAGGAGATTTCCTTCTTTCTTCCAGGGGAAACCAGGCACAGTGCCACCTCGTCCACAGCATCCACCACCCGTCCACTTTAGCTTGTTGCTCATTCTACAATCAGCTCAACCTACATTTGGTGACTCAATAGTATTTGCTTTCTGAGAGTCCATTCATATAAACTATTTATATCCTGTGCCCCTTGTGCATATTTTCAATTTTAATTAATAGACTTTTTAGAGCAGTTTTAGGTTAACAGAAAGGACAAAGAGTCCCCATATCATCCCTCTCTCCCTGGCCCTCAGTTTCTCCTATTATCGTTGTCCCCCCCACCCTTATCTGGGGTTTCAAGTCCTGTGGTTTTGGGTGCCCGCAGCAAAACAAGGTCCAAAGTCAGTAAGTGGAAAATTTCAGAAATATACATTCATAAGATTTCAATTAGGCACCATTTGGAGTAAGACGGTTTTGATATTTTTCAAGCACTGACAAAAACTTCTTACCATGTTAACTCACTAATGATTAAGACAATTTTCCTCTTTCCAACTTCAAATAAGTCAAAGATGAACTGATTAACAGTCAGAACCAAGTGAACTAATGTTTGCTCAATGAACAATTTCCATACACAAAAAGAAAGAATTTAGGGAAGTGTGTATGGATAACCAGGTAGAAAGCCTCATCTCATGTATCATCATTATTGCTACAAAAGGCTTAAGCAATGGGCAGCAGGTTCAGTAAATTTCTTGAAAACCAATTACAATGGACTTGCCAGAACCGAATAGTCATTTAAGTGGATTAAATGGCCGGCTCTTTCTAGATGACCTGTCTTTGGGTTCTTTTCAGTCTCTCCATGTGCAATTTATGTAAAACAGGACTAACAGTAGTTTTTATGGAGCTTCTATGAGAACTTCCTTTGTTTCTAAAGCTCTTTAGTAATTAAAAATGTTAGTTAATTATGATGAAATAGAAAGTCCTAAGTTAGTCCATTCTGGAAGAATAGAAGCTATACTTCTTTTTTTTAATTAATTAATTTATTTTTAGAGAGGGAAGGGAGGGAGAAAGAGAGAGAGAGAGAGAAAGAGAAACATCAATGTGCAGTTGCTGGGGGCTGTCGCCTGCAACCCAGGCACGTACCCTGACTGGGAATCAAACCTGCGATGCTTTGGTTCGCAGCCTGCGCTCAATCCACTGAGCTACGCCAGCCAGGGCTAGAAGCTATACTTCTTAATCCACTTAAAACGAAAATGTTTTGACAAAATAATACAAAAGTAAGACTATCTCAAAGCTCAAAGTAATACCCGCCTAGCCACCCAGCCCAACCAGCCTGCAGACAGGAGGACAGGAAAGCGGGCCTCCTGTCTTACACAGAGAGTGAAGCCCCACCACGCGCCCCTTCTCCTTCCCGCCCCCGCACACACGAAGGTCCGGGTGAAAAGTGAGGTTGAGCTTCAAACGTATTTCTTGGTTATAAAATAAGACTAAAGGCTTATGATTTATTCCCCAGGCTGCTTCATGTGCCCATGCAACAAATTGTTATGTGTCCAATATACATTCATATTAGCAATTCTGTTTGATAGAACAATGACAACAGTTTTTAATGAACTAAGAGTGATTTAGGCATTTGGTGAGAGGTGAGAGAACAGGAATTATACTAGGTCTTTTGCTGTTTAACCTTCTTTTTAAAATAGATTTGCCTTTTCACAAGAGTTTTAGGTTCACAGCAACATTGAGAGGAAGGTACAGAAATGTCCCGTATGTCCCTGACCTTACACATGGAGAGCCTCCCCCAGTAGCACCTCCCACCAGAGGTGGGAAATTGATGAATTACACTGATACATCATCATCAACCAAAGTCCATAGTTATATTGGGGATCTCTAGCCTTATTTTTTTTAGTGAAGTTCAAGAAAATGATGGCAGACGCTGGCCTTTAGCCCATAACAACTCCCTGGTGCTCCTCTCCGCTCTCCTGCCCATATGGACAAGAGATTTGCCAGAGATATTTTCCCATCACTGTGGTTGTCTCCCGTGATGCCCCGAGACATTCTGTATTTCCCAGTTGGAGACTGTGTTAGTTTAGCCTGAGGCCTCATGAAGAACCAATGACATAGTATTAAACGCATCGTTGTGAGAATGTCTGTTAAATAGCATAGATACTCGTCACTAGTTTCTCGGCGTTTGATTTTTGTCTGTTAGTAAAGGTGACAGGTTTGTGGCATTCACCCTTCAGGTCATCCTCCTAGGTCATTACCAAATCCTTCACCATGCCAGCTCTGAGATGCAGTGAAAAGCAGTCAATTCTTCTTACTGTTCCACTTGAAATTCATTTTCCCGTCGAGAAACGAAAGTCACAATATTGTGTTATGTTTTGATGTGTTACAACATAACTAGGGAAGCTGTCCCTTTTAATTCTCAGCGAATTATTCGAGCTATTTATTATGTTTGAAAACAGCTCTTCTGATTAGATTTTTCAACAGTATGCAATGATTTACTGATGCAAACGATTTACTTACTAGTCAACCGACATTTGGTGTCCATCCATCTCCCTCCTGTGAAAGGAGAGCCTCTCACCGTGCGTTTCGTCTTTCACAACGGGATACATTCCATCAGGTGAGCTGTAGCTGTGTTCCAGCCCTGTGCTTCTGTGGTGTAAGAGTGCCTCTCGGGGCCCACAGCCAATGACTAGACTTAGTCTCTCTGGAGGATAACCCTCCCAAACCCCATTCATCACGCTGGGGAAAAACACATTGAAATATATAAAGTTATAGCATCTAAGCTGCATACCCCTGAAAGCTAAGGTTTTGTGCATCTGGGGGTAGCACGCTAACAGGGCAGCTGAGCCTTGGTAGGTTTGGAAATCTACTTTAAAATCAACTTGCTTTTAACTGGTGGGTAATAATTCAACTTTGAGTTTCATCCAGATGCTTCTCATTGTTTAGATTTCTTCCCATATCCTGCTCCCCGCTCCCTGCCACAGTAATGGTTTTGTGACTAAGTCTGGTGTCACCAGAATGTTTTTGGGACAGAAATGATAGTCCTATGACTCATCAGGCACTAGAAGGGAAAAATATTCAAGAAATTTAACATCATTGACATTTGAAGTATTTCAATGCTGTGAGTCTTCTCCTAAAAATAAGGACAACAACTTTGTTCACTGATAAAAGCCACAAATCAAAAGAATGGTGACAGAGTACAGAACAAATTATAATTACTTAGAGACTCATCATGATTATTCACAAAAAACGCTAACATTCACCAACCAATGTTTTTTGTTAAAATGCAGTTTCTTCTGGGGTTCATTTTGCCCAACTGTTGCCTAACTATTCTCCCTAAAGTTCCCTTTGGTGGTGAGACACGCAGCAGTGTTTAGAACCTAGACTTCTTTCTGTAGGAACACCATTTGGGAAACAGCATCTTTCAAAGGCAATCGTAGTTGAGACTGTGGGTGAAAATGATAGGGAAAAAAAGCCACCTGAGGACTCGGGCCTTTGCCAAGAGATCACTGAGGAGTGCAGGTCTACACACAGCCCAGGTAACCACGGCACGCAGCTCTCAGCAAACTTAGCCTCCCCTTTTCCTTCCCTCTCCCTGCCTGATTTTAGCCTGCGTTTCCTTCCCTTCACTGGACCCATGTGCCCGGAACTTCTTTCCCCCACTCCTTCCCTCCTCTGTCCCCCTTTTCCTGTGCTTCTCCGCACACACTGGCCCTCTGAGGTCTATACCTGAGAAAACTGGCTTGTGGGACCTGTGAAAATTGACGTCTATCTCTTTATGACTCTACCTCAAAGAAATACTATCCATGCTCCAGGTATGTTTATTTTCATTGTATCTTATCCCCAGTAAGATAAAGACTCAAGAACATTCAAAGTTGTTATAGGCACAGAACTTATCCCCTGGAAGTTTGATGATGGGGTGATTTTAATCTAATTCTTCAGTCCAGGGGGTGGGGGAGAGAGAGAGAAGTTCCATGATTTAACCAAAGCAACCTAGACAAAGATCCTGGTTTTCGGACGGTTTAACTATCACTATGCTATGCCAAGGAGAGTTATATACTTCGGGAAAATATTCTGTGATATTTACTGTGTTGTGGTTTTTGTACCTGTAAAGTTAGGATGATTTTCTGAAATGCATGGTCATTTCTGATTAGGGAGTATTGAAAGGGATAGTTATAGTGTCACAGGTTTGATTCCCAGTCAGGGTACATGCCTGGGTTGCAGGCCATGACCCCCAGCAACCGCACATTGATGTCTCTCTCTCTCTCTCTCTCTCAACCTCTCCCCCTCCCTCCCTTCCCTCTCTAAAAATAATAAAATCTTTAAAAAAAGAAAGGGATAGTTATGAAATTCCATCTAACAATTATGGAAATATAAAGTCAAATATTGCTTAAGTTAAAATTATAATACCAATAAACAATACATGCCAAGTGCATGTGTGTGTGGGCATGCTTCAATTGGTGAAAATACCACACGATTCCAAGAAAACTATTACAGGATGATGTACCACAAGGCGATTAGTAATTTTGCCATTTTTACCATTCTTACCACAAGGCTATTAGTAATGCAGAAAAATTGCTTTTAAAAAATGTTTGACAGAACAAATGGAACAAAATTTGCTTTAAAAGAAACTAATTCATTTCAGTTTACTGGTTTTAATCTTGTCTTCATAATCCTTTATAAAAGTACAAAGCTCGTCTCTCCAAAATTTCTTGCTGCTGTAGCTACAGACCAAAAGGACAGTTGAAGAAGAGACAGAACACAGTCATCTTCAAGAACACGACTTTAACATGTTTGAGTGTGAAATGGTCTCATAAATTTGTGTGAAAACACCGTTTTTCCATCAACCCAACTCAACAGCCCAATGAGCAGTTTCGGCCCAGGGCTCTCCACCAACTTCCCTGTCGCTTCTGTACGCCGAGCTGGGGTGGCTTGGGACGGACACCCCTCCTCTGACGTCTGTTTGCTCCAGAAGGCCCCTCGTCACTCCGCATGTTTGCTCATAGGTCCTGTCTCCATCCTCAGTGTATTTGCCTGACATTGTTGCAAATCCTTGACCCCCATCATGTTTATCATCAATCACAACGCTTGGGACACATTGTCGGAAGTATGTCATTCCAAGGCAGGAGCACTGTGATTGGTTAATGTCCCTTTCCTGTTCACGCTCACATCTAAGACACCTCAAGCTTTCAGTGAATCAAGTCGCGGCACGCCCAGGACACACACATACACACACACACACACACACACACACACACACAAAGCAGAAAAGCCTAACTAAATGGTGAGCATCCCCAGAGATGCTTTTTGGGTGGAAGCTCCTTAGTCTCGTTACTATTGACATCTTGGGCTGGGAAATTAGCTGCCGTGGGGGCTGTCACGAGCCCAACAGGCTGTTTGGTGGCGTCTCTGGCCTCCACCCACTAGAGACCAGGCCCACTTCTCCCCCCGTTGTCATAGCCAAAAGCGTCTCCACACACTGCCAAATGTCCCATGCGAGACAACATTGCTCTCAGTGCATAAACCCTGCAGGTGACCTTCAGCCCACCTACCCACAGGGAACTCTAAAACCCTGCTTAGGAAGGCATCAAAAAGCAGTTTCCTTCACCCACGTGGCGCAGAGACAGCTGTCAGCTCACAGGATTCAATGACGGCTGAGAATGTGCTAGGTCGTAGACAGTCCCCATCTATGGAGCCTCAGATTTTGTGCAAACTCTGACGCTGGGCACTCGATCTCCATTATCTTTCCTGCATGAACAGTTTTGGCCCTAGTCGAGCCCTCGAGTAACAGCCTGTTTAGACTGAGGATGGAGGCTAAGGCCAAACAGCCAATGTCAAGTTCTACAACAACAGAACAGTTGCCAGTTTGGTTGAGGAGTTCCAGACACTGATAAGCTGATTTTATAATCTTTTTCCAATAAAAATTAAAAAAAAAACACACACAAAATAGACTAAGGGAAAGCATGCTTTGCTTTAAAGCAAACTGCACAAACATCACATCATCACCAAGAGGAAAACGCTGGCAAAAAGAATATTATGTGAGCTGAAAAGTCAACCCTGTGACCTCCACAGTCCCTTAAAAAGGGCTCGAAAGACTATGACAGTAAAAAGAATGTCCACTCAGACTCAAGAGATTAGTTGTAAGAACACGGTTCCCTCTTTCATCATGATGTTTCTAGAACTCTTTAAAAATGGAGGTATAATTGAGATATTATATTAGGGTTTTTGTTTTAATTATGCTTTTAAACTCTATATGTGCTACCTTCTCAGGACCACAGGGGAGTGGGTGCTGATGTGACTACCTTTCCAAGAACATTAGGGGTGAGAAGTCTGTTTTTTGGGTTTTTTTTAAATACACTTCCTAGAGCACTGCTTACAGGTGAGACGCTTTAGTCGGTGGGAATCACTCTCTTCATAATCCTGTTAGTTGCTGGGTTGGCCGAAAGTTCTGCCCTATCTACGTATGCCCATGTGGGCGTACACACTCGCACGCCCACACACACACTCACACCCCCACCCAGAAGGGCAAACGCTGGTCAGCTTTTGCTCCCAAATGACGGAAAATAAAAGATGTGTGAAGGCAAGATTTGGGAATGAGATAACATGTAGTTTTTCACTACCAGGGGAGTATCTTTAAAACACCAGTAACAAAAAAAAAAATTAAAACTCCCTAAAAATTGATGTGGCTCTTTTATAAAACATGTGAAGTGATAAACACACACAAATATCAGATTCAACTATAATACCCAAGGCATTTAAAATAAAAGAGGCTGTTTTCTTCCTGATTTTATACAATTATTTTATTTTACCCTTTTATCTTCACTTTGGACCTTGCAGATCCTCGAGTTTTACGTACTGTCCGAACTGCTCCGCTAGAGACGGTCAAGTTCAGTAGCGGTTTCCTCCCGCATTTACCCATCTTTGTTTAAAAACAGGAGTCTGTTTCACGTTACCGTTCACCCGGCACGTTTTTTAGTACGAAGGCACTGCAATCACTTCGGGCCCAGCATGTCCTGGGGCTTCACCCACTCGTCAAACTGCTCCGCTGTGAGGTAGCCCAGCTCCACGGCCGTGGCCTTCAGGGTCGACCCCTTCTTGTGCGCGGTCTTAGCGATCTTCGCTGCCTTGTCGTAGCCTGAAGGAACGGGGGAAGGTGACAGAGGAGTGAGTAGTGAACGCTGGCTCTCTGAAGGAAAAGGTAGTCATTATTTACTTGATAGTGAAGTTCCGGAGCTCTTTGGCAACATTTTTCCATCTTAAAAATACTTAACAGTGATGATGTTATTGTCATTTCTAACGGTGGTTATCTTTATAGTTGCCATTTCTTATATAGAGAATAAAATCTTTATTTTTCTTATGTAACACAGACGTAAACACACTCTACAACAGATTTGTTCCTAAATTAAAATTGCCCACTCACTCGGTTATCTTCAGAGGAAAAAAAAAACCAATAAAGCAACGAGACACAAAAATACACATCTGAGTAGTATAACTGTGTTGTTTCAAGCATGTTTGATCAGAAACGATCCTCTTCATAAGGCAGCATCAAGGGGCTAACCACTGCGGCACTGTGGGCCCAGGCCTGTGGGGACCGCTCTGCCAGCAGAGATGGAGCCGCAGCTGTAGCCACAGCCGCAGCCTGGGCCCGCAGGAGATGCCCCTCAGAGCCGCCTCCCACAGCTCTTCTCTGCTGGGCACCCCACACCCGGCCTCTCCCCACGCTAGAGGGATGGGGGGGCAGTAGGTTTCAGCTAAATATATTCTTCTACTGTTCACTGCGGGCTTACTAGCTTTTAAAATTAACAAAGGCAGGGGCAGGAGAATTCTACAAGTTGTTCTGATTTAACATAATTTTAAAAAGTCAGAAGGCAAAAGTAAGAAAGAACAGAAAAAATGAAAATGAAACCAAGAAAGCACAAAGGAAAAAAACCACCAAGGTCAGAGAACTATGACCAATGAGAAGCCTGCTGAGACATCCGACCATCAACCAGGCGACATGTTATGTGTCTGTACACAATTACTCGCTGTCGATACGACGTATTGTGGGCACGGTTAATTTCACTGGGTAACTGAGTTTGTGAAGGCTAACCACGCTGGAAAGGGCATTTACCAATCAGAGTAATTTGGACAAAGAATTCTCCTGTCAAACGTTAGGGGGAAATATTTGCTCTTCTGTACCTTCCAGCGACTACTGACACAGAAGTCCAAGTGGTGTGCTCACCACCCTGAGCTCTCTGCCATCCCATGGAACACATGCACACAGAGCCCATGCACACAGAGCCCATGCACATGGAGCACACACACACAGAGCCCATGCACACAGAACCCATGCACACAGAGCACATGTACACAGAATACATGCACACAAAACACATGTTCACAGAACCCATGCACACAGAGCACACACACACAGAGGACACACACAGAGCCCATGCACACAGAACCCACGCACACAGAACCCATGCACACAGAATACATGCACACAGAGCACGCACACACAGAGCCCACGCACAGAGCACACATACAGAGCCCATGCACACAGAGCACGCACACAGAGCACATGAACACAGAACACACAGAACATACGCACACAGAACATATGCACACAGAGCACACACAACACAGAATCCATGCACAGAGCACACAGAGCACATGAACACAGAACACACACACAGAGCACATGCACACAGAACCCATGTACACAATACATGCAAACACACGCACACAGAGCCCACACACAGAGAACACACAGAGCACATACACAGAGCACATGCACTCAGAGCACATGCACACAGAGCACACGCACACAGAGCCCACAATGCAGAGGCAGAAGGCTCCTGCTTTGCTGCCAGTCATGCGTGGCTTGCCCACTTTTCCTTGTATGGCCTTGACCTCCCAGTATGCTGATTCCCGGGAAGACCCCTCAATGACACAGCTTTCGGAGCACCTCGAATGTAAATGTGCTGGCAGCATGTTCCGAAGTGCAGACGTAGTAAAGCACTTCTCACGGATGCCTCTGAGCACCCGTGTCTGCCACCAGCTGAATGCTGAGGTGCAATAATTTCAAAAGGATCAAAATGTCACTACGACGCTGGGCTCAGAGCCACCTGTCGCAGTCAGATGAGCTCCCCCTTCGTAAGACCGCAAGTGAAGCTTGACGTGAGGCCAAGAATACAGAGTCAGTCCCGAAAGGTCGGGGTTACAGGAGAACGTTTTAAAGCGGCAACCATGTGTCAATTGACTTCATCATAACCTGTTCTGAAACAGAAAACCGGGGGCTGCGCTCCCCCCAGCTCAGCAGTGAGGGGAAGGTGGGAAAAGGCTGCTAGCCCGCCGTCACATAAAGCAGTGCATGCCTCAAAACCCGAGAGTCGGTGATTTAATGGGGTCGCTATGGTCCGTCCCTAATAAAGTCTACGCTGAACGCACAGAATGAAATGTTGACCGTTCTGAAAAAGGCTTGCAATACAAAAGCCATGGTTCTAGACAAAATATTTGCATTTCTCCCTTTCCCTATAATGAATTATTACCCTGCTTATTTGAATTGAACAGAATGGAAAACAGCGCGGCCGAGCATCCAGAGCAGGTAGAACAATGAATCCGTTCCCCGTTGCTAATCAGCCAGTGCCACCTAGTGACACTCCCAACGGACAGGGTCCTCCCCAGCGTCTCGGAATATAAGGCACCTGAATTCCAGTAAGATTCCAATACGTTTGAACTACTACTTCTGATTTTACCACATTTTCAAATAAAACGAAGCCTAATCGATCAAGTTTTTGAAATAACTATGACATTCATAAGTTACATATAGTGTGTTACAGCTCAATTTCAAACATTTTTATAAAGATTTTACTTCGACAATGTCCAAAAGGAAACTGTCGTCTCTGACCACGGATCCGCGGTCTCTCCGGCTTTTTAGCTCTGCGCGCGCGAGCGCACGGCGCCCCTCCCCCGCTCACCGCCCCTTCCGCGCTCACCTATGTGCGGGTTGAGCGCCGTCACCAGCATCAGCGACTCGTTCATCAGCTTGTCGATCCTCTCCTTGTTGGCCTGGATGCCCACCACGCAGTTTTCCGTGAACGAGACGGCCGCGTCGCCCAGCAGCCTGGCCGAGTGCAGCACGTTTTTAATCTACGAGACGGGGAGAGACTTATCAAGCCTAACCTTTTTGTTTTGGTCCAATAACACACAGTATTACTTACTGGTTCATAAATAAATATATGAGTCAATACACATCCAGCACTCCTACAACTTTGGAGGCACCGGACTCAAGACAACAAATATGAAAAAACTTATAAGCATGTGAGGGCACGGAAATCTAAGAGGAATAGATAATAAGCATAAATAACTAACACACAAGACAGCCTGCGGCATCACAAAACACAGGAATGAAACGTGAGAGCGCAGAGAAAGGGAGGCGACCCTCGTGATGGGAAGTGGTGAAGCCCCCGGAAGGGGAGGAGTTAGATGGCTGGGGCTGGGGCTGGGGGTGGGGGGACCCAGTCTTCCCTGCAGGAGGCAGAGGTGCCCAGACGCAGAGGTCAGGCAGTGGAAACCGGTGGGGTTGGGGCTTCCCAGTTTCTAACGATCACCACACTTTCTTATATTTAAGGAAACACATAATCCGCAGTCACTTCAAAATAGCCTTTCACTCGATTTACGAACAGTATAAAATCAGTTAGTTTTAGCGTTTTCTTTCTTTTTGGTAACATTTCAACATGGCTTAAGACAAATATCCACATCCTAAACTCTTTTGGTCTAAAACCCCAGAGCCTGAAAACTATACTCCCAACAATGAACTCGAGTAGAATTCACAGAACTTCAAGATGACTATTATTACCAATGTTGATTATCTACATTTATTTTCTATTAAAGACAAAAGAGGTTTTTTTAAAAGATTAGCAGACATTTATTGTTACGCACTGACATTTGCTAGACAGCGGTGTAACTGTTTGCAAAGTGACCTGAGAGCAGAAGCTTCTAGGTCTGAGTTCTGCTTCAGCCTGTGTTCTGTTTTCCACTGGAATGTGCAATCCAGAGGGGCAAACAATCTGTTCTGTTCACTGTTCTGACATCAGCAACCAGTACAGTGCCTGATACAGACTAGTACTCAATAAACATTTCATGAATACACCGAATGAATAGACTTAATTTTGTCATTTGTGTGTTATCAAATTAAAATCAGACTTTACACCAGATACAAACTGGAAGTCGGCTTCTCTATTTTAGACATAACATTTTACACAAATACAGGACTCTTACGGTGACAGCTTCATTATCTGGAGCTGGGGACACGGATGATAGGATGATACCATCTTATTCCAGCTTCATAAAGAGGAAGGAGAAGCCCTGGCTGGCATAGCTCAATGGATTGAGCTCAGGCTGCGAGCCAAAGTGTCGCAGGTTTGATTCCCAGTCAGGGCACATGCCTGGGTTGCAGGCCATGACCCCCAGCAACTGCACATTGATGTTTCTCTCTCTCTATCTCCCTCCCTTCCCTCTCTAAAAAAATAAATAAATAAAATCTTTAAAAAAAATAAAAAATTTTAAAAATTTAAAAAGGAAGGAGGAAGAAGTTTTAGTGAACCCAACAATGTTTTCGCAGTATGTGGAAGAGGTAGAACCAGTGAGAGAAAGCCTGAGAGACAGGAAAGGAAAGTGGGGAGACATGCTGAAGAAACCAAGGGCAAAGAGTATTTCACAAAAGCAAGAGTCAAGGCCGGATGTTGCTAGGCGAGCGGTGGCACGCCTACTGGACCGAGGTCACGAGTGACCGCAACAACAATTCAAGCACAAGCAGTGAGCACAGCGTGGATGACTGAGTATGGGTTACTCTCTTTTTTCTTCCTGTTTTAATTTTTGTTTTTATCCTCACCTGAGAACTTTTTTTTTTCATTGCTTTTTTAGAGAGAGGGCGGGGGAGAGAGAGAGCAACATCAATTGGTTGCCTTCTCATATGTACCCTGACCAGGGATTGAACCCACAACTGGGGTATGTGCCCTGACGGGGAATCAAACCCGTGACCTCTGTGACCTTCTGGTCAATGGGTGATGCTCCAATCAACTGAGTCACGCCTGCCAGGACCCGTTTCTCTTTTAAGATTGAATTTGAGGGGAAGAAGGAAGGAGCAGCGTAAGGAGACAGGATTGAGGCAGGGCTCTTTTTCTTTCTTTCTTTTTTTAACTGAGGCGGCTTACACTGATTTATACTCGCTAGTATCTCCACTGGTGAAGGGCAAGGAAGAAACCTGTACCCTACCTTCCAGAAGTTTTCTTCCTATTAAAGCAAACAATCAAATTACTTGAGTTAAAAGTCACCTAACTGAATATTGGGATGAATCCTCTAACATTAATATATGCTTGACTTCCAACTGCTGATTATATATATCATCGCGTACCTAATGTAAGATCTACAGAAACCTTTATGAAAGGCAAAAACCGAGACTATCAGCCTTCAGTCAAAAACGTTAAGAATCAAAGGTAAAGCTTACCATCATCGGCTTGAACACATTCAACTCAAAATGTCCATTGCTGCCCCCGACGGTGACAGCGACGTGATTCCCCATGACCTGGGCGGCAACCATGGTCATCGCTTCACACTGCGTAGGGTTCACCTTGCCTTCAAGAAAACCACCGGGGAGAGACTCCACGTCAAACACGCTCATAACTCCTTAGCATCAGTTAAGATTGGGTTTCATGTCAAATAATGGAGAATGGGAGGGAATCTAACTTCATTAAATAAAGATATATAATAAAGCTGGGCCCCAACCACCAGTGCTGAATTTAATGAAACAAACTGACCAAAGAAAGGGAGACGGGTAGCCACAAACTGTGAATCATTCCATGGCTAATAAATAATGAGCAGTGAGTACCCGCAGCCACCTGTTAAATAGAGTTCTCTCCATCTTCGTGGCTTTCATTCATTCCAGCAACATTGGCAGAGCCAGGCACTGGCCGCACCCCGTGAGTAAGAAGCCGAGCTTGGAGGCCAGGGAGAGTGTGCTGGCAACTACACCGGGTAGGGGGTAAAGGCAGAGAGGCAGACTGCTACGGGAGTGCTTATAGAAGAGGGACCTGACCCACACTTGGGACGCGTCTCAGGGGACGGTGACATTAAACTGGAATTTTCCTATCCATCGTATGAGTCTCCAGAACCCCACCATTCTGGTAACCCGCTCAAGTCTGGCACGCTCAGGTCTGAACCAAACACCCCAGATTCCTCTGACCAGTACAAAGCAACACAGTGGGAAGATTATTTGCTTTTCTGCAACTCTGCATTACTCTTTTTCAGGCAATCACCTTGAATCTTCAATCAACTAAACGCAGGTCATTTTTCAACACGAAATACTTTAAAACCAGATCTATTCTCCTTCTTTGCATGCATAGAGTTAAAAGAATCTATAGTCAGGTCTCTCTTTTTCACTATCAAAAGTCACTTTGTCGGTTTCAGTCCAACCTACAGAGGACACTGTGAACCGGATTCTGTCACCTGATGACCTGCTATCTCAGCTAAGTAAGTCATCTGCTAGTATGATCAGCACCTCCTTCGGCTCACCAGTCAGCGTGCTACCAAGGCCTTCCTCCAGTCTGAAGTCAACTTCTTAGTCCCTCCTGCAATGTCACTGTGTGCCCAGCTACATTCACCTGACGGCACTGCCCACGCCCCTCCACTGGCCTCAGTGGACATCACGTGAGCCAGCCCAGTGACTTGCTGGAGTCTAGGTGTCCACTGCCCGTGTCACTTCCCAAAGCAAAAACTGAACGGAGAGGTGTTTGGTATCATTCATTTTTACTCAACCCATGCTGGTCACTTCAATAGCCTGTTCTAAAACTCTCTTGGCTTTGCACCATGAACGACAGAACTATGATACATTTTCCAGTGTGGGAATCAAAACGCACACTACGAACAAAAAGTCTTTCCTCCTATATTGTTGGGTGAGGCTCCTGAAGTCCGGATCAAAGGGGGCTCAAAAGGACCTTCTGAAACAAGGGTGCCAAATGTGTTCCCACCCTTCTTTAGGACCATGGATCCCGAGCCAAAGGAGACATGCTAGTTAGGCAAGATGCCTGGGTTTTGTCGAGTACCAGGTCTAACATCTACCAGCTCTGCAATTAATTACCTGGCATGATACTGCTTCCCGGTTCGTTTTCAGGCAAAATCAGTTCCCCCAGACCCGAGCGAGGACCAGAACCCAGAAAACGAATATCATTTGCTATCTTCATCAGACTGCAAGCGGTAGTGTTCATGGCTCCGCTGAGTTCAACCAAAGCATCGTGGGCAGCCAGAGCTTCAAATTTATTTGGAGCTGTAACAAAAGGTAAGCCTGAAAAAAAGATAATAATAACCTATATGAGTTAGCAGGTAAAATTAAATGGTTTTTTAACAATTAGCAAGTTAAACAGAAAGTTCAGTGTGTGAAAACCAAAAACAACAGGGAAAAAATTTACTTTAGGAAACAAAAGTCTATTTCAAGACTAAAGTCTGTCCACATATCTTTAGAAAGCCCCAAAGGAGTAGAAAGAATCAATAACGCCAGCACATGTAACGGATGAGACAACAAGTGCCACAAACACTTGGAGACAGGGAGGCACCTCCCTGCTACAGACCCCGGTGAGCAGAGCCCGACTTCTCGAATAAAGACGAAAAGTAGGTCAAAGTCCCTTCCCACCTTTCCCAGGACAGTCCTTCCTCCAGCCTAGGCTGCTCCCCTGTCTCCTCCCTCCAGGGGCCACAAATCCCTGGGACACTCAGGAGTCAAAACGAGCAAGACCGTCTCCATCAGCCTCTCCCACGGTCAAAATTTTGAAGAGCCACATATTTTAAACCCTCCCATAAATTTCTTCTTGATTAAAAAGCAGACTTCTCAGTCAAAGCGTGCTGACACCAAAAGACATCAAAACACACAGAAAGCCAGCAGGGTAAGAAACAAAGAACAGCGAATCCACAAAATAACAGAAAGCAAGTCACAGATGGCAATGGTAAAGTCCTTACCTATCAATAATTACTTTAAATGTAAATGGATTACATTCTCTAATTAAAAGACACAGAATGGCTGGATGGATAAAAAAAACACGATCCAACAATATGCGATCTACAAGAGACTCACTTTACCCCAAAAGACAACAGTGACGGGATGGAAAAAAGCCATTTCTAAGAAATGGCCAAACAAAAAAAGCAGAGGTAAGGTAGATCTTAACTAAAAATGGTGAAAAGAGACAAATGGAGGTCATTATATAATGATACAGGGTCAAGAAGATATAACAATTATAAATGTTTATGCACCCAACACTGAAGCACCTAGATGCATAAAGCAAAAACTAACAGAGCTAAAAGGAAAAATGAACGATACTACAATAATAGCTGAGGACTTTCAAATCCAACTTTCAGCAAGGGGCGCAGACCACCCAGACAGGATCGGTAAGGAGGAGTGGACTCGAACACCGCCCTATGCCCAGGGGCAGCAGGTTCCTCTCAAGCGCACAGGGAACATTTTCTAGGACAGACCACGTGTTAGGCCCCAAAGCGACTCAGCAAATTCAAGAAGACTGAGAGCATACCAAGTAGCTTTTCGAACCACAATGGTAGGAAATAGAAAAAACACCCCTAAAATAAAACACATGTTTGATGGCAAAATATCACTTTTAACTTTAAACTCACAAAAAGTCTAAAGCAGAAACACCCAGAAAATACATAAACTAGTGTAATAAAGTGAGTTGTAATTCATTTCGTCACTGACCTGTGAGCGCGGCCACTTTGGCGGCAACCTTTTCTGCAAAGCCGATTCTGGTGTTCAAGCCGGTGCCGACCGCAGTGCCGCCGGCCGCGAGCTCGTAGATCCGCGGCATGGCGGCCTTCACTCGCGTCATTGCGTATTTCAGCTGCTGGACGTACCCACTGAACTCCTGAACAGAGAAGGCAGCCAAGGTGAGAAGACAGAATTGCCTAATGACTTAGGAGTGCGTCTAACTGCATTAAATAGAAGTTTCTTCTCTACGTTTCAGACACTAAATTTTAAGTTACTCAGGAGGTATTTAGGCCACTTTAATTCACACAACGCACCAAGTATAGGAAAGAATGAGACTTTATAATCCTATGAGATAAGACAACACCACTGATAACATGCCACCTGCTTATAATCTAGTCTTAATAGAAAGCAAAGAACATAGGAAACAAACTTTAAAAAGGAACGACTTTATTACATTACATTATTTGTTATTTGCAAGTTATTTCTAATATTTTGGTGTATCCCAGATAACTCTGAGAAAGCAAAAAAAAAAAAAAAACCACACGGAATCCTTTCAAGAAAAATATAAACAAAGAAATACTCTCCCTACAATTTCAGTTTAAAATCCTGAAAATTTACATAAAATATGAGGATGAGGGGAAAATATGAGAATGTTTCACCTCTGCTACTAATGTCACACTGCTTTCTAAAATACGACACATTTACACAAGGCAACAACAGAATTTACTGTGTTCTGAACACAGCAAGGGTCCGTCCATGAGGAAACATACGGGGGCGGGGGTGGGGGTGGGGCACGAGGCATACACTGGAACTCACGTGAACGAGCCCGGATATACGGTTACACTGAATCAATCTCTTTTTTCCTGTCTAAAAACACTGAAAAACCACAAATACTCTTGACTAGTTAGAAGATGTCACTCCTCTTGATTAGTTTTAGAAGACGTAACTCCTTTCCAGTAGACCTGACCCATCTGACCTGACATCACCCATACACGCACCTACTGCATTCACTCAAGAAATGTATTTTTATTCAGGGAAAAAACTACACAAACTAAAAAGGCAATTCCAATAAAATCAAGTGTAAAGGCTTCTAATAAGATGAAGCCAAACTGTCCAACAGAACTTTCTGTCACAACAGGGGGAATGACGATTTGCACAGGAGGGTGCGTCGTGGCCCAGGTGGACTTGAGCACAGTGACTTTCCAACATGAGACTCACACACACACAAGAGGGAAAATCTGGAAAAGAGGGGGTGCTGAGAAGTTTCAAAGACTTATATTACACCTCCTTAGCAATTCAGCATGGCACTGGGACCAGTGATGCCAAGAGTCAGACGCAGCTGTAAAAGGTAACTGCACTGAGTGGGCTCAGTTCAGTCATACCATCTGTGTTCCAGTTCACCATTTCACGTTTTCCTCGTTCCTTCAGTGATAAAATTAAGCCCAATAATCAAGCTTTTTTCAGTGTTCGCTATCACCTGAACAAGACTGTAAATGGTAGGAAGTCGGCAGCAGCCACACTCGCACCCTCACCTCAATTTCTGCAAAACCATCATTTGACACCTGGCATGTATAACCATTTCTTGACGTATAATTTGTGTATGTCCTAGCTCCCAAACTGGACTGAGCTCACTAAGACAAAAAAACCCTGTTCCAGGTACTTCCTACATCCCTTTGTGATACACACCATCAGACAGTGTTAAGGTACAGATAAAACATACAATACTTCCCAGTAATTTGGAGAAGAGAGTAATACCACTTTCAAATGTGGCCAAAACAATTTTAGAGTAAGATACGCCTCATTTAAACACTTCAATATTAGCATTTAAAGAGCGCACTAATTTAATTAGAGTAAGAGAGACAAGGAAGGATGAAGATGATGATGATGATAGCTAACACCAGTACACACTCTCATCAGGCATGCTTCCAAACACTCTCCATTGATCAGCTCACTGACCCTCACAACTATCCTACGAAAAAGATGTTACGTTCCTCATTTTACAGCTGAGAAAACTGAGGCACAGAAAGGCTAAATAATTTTCCTAAGGCCCACCAGCTTGTGCACAGCAGAGCTAAGACGTGAACCTGCGCAGGCTGCCTTGCAGTCTGGCCCATGGCCCGTATGCTCTGCCCCGCCCCTAAGCGGATGTCAATAAAAAGTGCTCACAGATGAATGTAGAACAATCTCTTGTCACTGAACTGAGCTGTTATCAACTTGCCTTTCTAAACCAGTGTGATTTAGCAGGTAATACACTGGCCATTTGTACCGACCCCGAACTCGAATCAAATCGGATTCCTCCCGTATACCTGCCCCAGAGTGAGCGGGACCGCATCCTGTGTGTGAGTTCGCCCAATTTTGATGACGTGGGCAAACTCTTTGGATTTCGCCTCGAGCGCATCGTGTAGCTTCTGCAGCCCTGGCAGCAGCACCTCGTGAACTTCCGTCGCAGCAGCTATGTGCATTGCCGTGGGGAACGTATCATTTGAGCTCTGTTGGAGAATTTTCAAAAGAAATGTAAAATGTTAAATCAGAGGCAACAAAAAATAAACTTAAATGTCTCAATGAAAAACCTCACTAAACGACTACTAAACACTCAGCATCATTTTAGTGCTCAATCACATTTGGGTGTGGCAAGTCTGAGGTCTCTTAGGATCAAATGGGAAGCAACCTGCTTTCCTTTGCGGAATGTCCTTATTGTATGGTATGGTGTATTGTACATACCACCTACAATGATCGTGTTCATGATTATTCCACCTGCCTGCTAATACATGACAGCCAGGAAGAGAGAAGCAGTTAACACGTGCCTGCGAGGACAGCAATAACACCTTACAGTTACGCAGTGCACACCGTCCCTCATAAACATTTCTCCGCTGATGGACCCGAAGGAAAATGCTGAGGTGGGTTAGCACTTGAAAAACAGGAAAGCCAAGCTGCCATTTTTGACTTGCTTAAAATATTTAGGACGAGCACGCTGGGCCCTGACGAGGAAGTCAAAGGAGCGCTCCATGCTCTCTCCTCACCCGTAACTCCATGCTTCTAAGTTATGATGCCATATAAAAAGGTGTACCTGCTATATATGTTTTCACTTGTTATTATGGAAAATACCAAACTGCTTACAAGAGCAGGATGGATGATACAACAGACACTCACATACCTATCACCTAAATTCAAATAACTACCAGCACAGAGTGAGCCGTATTTCATCTACCACACCACCTCAGTTCCTCCCCCAACCACATACACTGGGTCATTCGAAGCAGATCTCAGATTTCAGTGTATATAAAAGGTAAATTCATATTTCAAGGCAAGCCCTGGGTCTGAAAATCCTTCACACAATGAATTTATGTAACAAAACTTCCCCCGTTATTGAGCAGTACCCTGGAGACCTGTATGATTTTGTGAGCAAGTGTCACCCCATTAAATTCAATAAAAAGAGAAAGACTTCCCCCTTTATACTTAAATATCTCTATATTTAGTCACACCTAGCACCCAGATCTTAGTTTCCAAATATCGTACTCCAGCAAGGCCCTCTGAGAGGTCCCTGGAAAAACGGGTGCGAATGGGGCCAGGCCAGGGGAAATACAAGATGATGAGCCAGGAGCACCTTTTAGTCCCAAAAAGGGAACCAGTGGGTTTTCCAAAAGGATGCTGGCCTGCCCAAAGTGCACAAGAGCCAACTGAGTAGACTCCCAAAGCTGGGGCAATCGGAGCAACAACATAAATAACAAAAGTATTAGGGGGAAAAGCATTAGATTATACCTCTAAGAATAAAATACATATTCATGAAACCATACTGAATACATTAACGACTGAATACATAAATTAATGTGGGGAGAACAAAGATGACAAATCTTTACAGCAAAATTTTAATTAATAAATGTAGAAGCATAGGTAACCTCATCCAAAATACCGTAACAGTAATTGCTATAGGCAAGGTCCACTGACGAATGCTGGAATTCATGGGCAAAAGTTTAAGGAGGCAGAGGATATCCGCAGAGTCTCAAGTTCTGTGTTAATTCCATGGCAATTTCAGCACATGTCCAAAACTTTCCTGAAACTCCTTCCTTTTGGGAGTGAGGCTTACGTGCAGTTCCTGGGGTGCAGGCAGGATGTGGTTGGTGGCTCCCCGCTAACAGGGAGTGGAAAGGGACAGACCTGGCAGACGCTGTCCCAACCAAGCGATGCCTGTTACCCTCGCCAGGACAGACAGCCATGTGGCTGTCACGCACCGCTGACATGATGTAATGAGAAGAGCCCTCATTTCTCTAACACTCATTGCAAAATCCAGTCTCGGTCCGATCACGGGAAGACATCAGACAGAGGCAAACCGAGGGACAAAATGCCTGACCACTACTTTGGAAAGTGACAGAAGACACACTGTCACAGTGGGGGGACTACAGGGGTATGGTGACTAAATGCAATGTGCAGTCTGGACTGGATCCTGAAGACACACGGGACATCAGCAGAAAACTAGAGAAATCCTGACACAGTGGGTTCAGTTAAGAGCATTGAACCAATGTTCATTTTTCAGAGAGGTAAGTGTACCCGGTTTATATAAAATGTTTAACATTAAGGGAAGCTGGGTAGAGGGTATGCAGAAGCTCTTTGAAGTATCTTTGCAATTCTTTTATAAAATTAAGCTATTTCGAAATAGTTTTTAAAAATCCAAAACAATAAAAATATACACATATACTAAATTCAGGTGTCCTAAAAGTCATTTTTCCCTAAAAGTGATTTTTCTGAAGTTAGACCCAAGATTCCTGAAAGAAATAGCTTCTAAGAAGTCCTTTCCATGAAAAAATATAAGCAGAATGACTCTCCTTGCCAAAAAGCCAATGCCTGCCTGATAAGACCGACCTCGGGTATTCTTTACAACTTCCAGTGGAGGACAGAGATAGAAACGCTGACCTGGCTTTTATTAACGTGGTCGTTGGGATGCACTGGTTTCTTGCTGCCGAGTTCGCCTCCCAGCATTTCGATGGCTCTGTTGCTGATGACTTCATTCACGTTCATGTTTGTCTGGGTTCCTGACCCAGTCTGCCACACCACGAGGGGAAAATGGTCATTTAGTTTCCCTTCGGCTACCTGCAGAACAGAGGGTTAGACACGAGATTTCTTTTAAATAAGAAAGGCAACGTTCATTTGGCTATTTTAATCAACTACGATTAAGCAGGTACCATGCACCACACAGTCTTAGAGGTGTGTTTTACTGCTGGTGCCACACAGTCAGTGGCTGGCCAGCAAGCCAGGCTTCCGCAGCATCCCTCGTCCCAAGCGCGGCCACTTTGACAAGTGAGTGATGAACTACCGTGAGTCAACAGAACTGAACCAAAGCCTGTTTCTCCAGCTGCCTCCCCTGCTAATATGCAGATAGGGCCACATGTTAGGGCTGCCAAACTGTTGGGTCTTTAGCTACATTCACTGCTGGTGCTCAGCAGGGTCATCCAACAGATGCGACAGTTGGAGTCAGTATGAGAATGAACTGGTGACATGAAAATGAATACATTAATAGCTGCTTCCTCGCACAGATGCCCAGTGAGTAGCAACTGCCAAGTGCAGACACACAGTCCAAATTTCTTCCTATTTTTGTCATATTTTTTTGGTTTTGTTTTTTTGTCATATTTTTATACTTCCAATTGCTATGCTAGTTTTTGGACTGTACGCTTTCTAAGACAGTGGGTGCTTAACCACCTACTGGAATAATTTTAGTTTAAAAAAATCAGCATGCACTTTGGAAATATATTACCTTTAATAATTGGTTCACTTTAAAACTTGTTTCCTAGTTAGTAGAAATACTAGGTGATCGGTGTGGAAAATTTGGAGAACTAAGAAAAGTCCACTGGCACCACAGCGCCAGTGGACCTCAGGAACAGCGGCAGCTGGTACTTCAGCGTCTCTTTCCAGTTTCCGCGCCACGCAGCGGGAGTGCGTGTGCACATACGAGAAAGCTTCCGTTCATTTTTTCTCAACAAAATTGGGATCATAAAATACACATATTTGGCTACCTTCCCCCCAACTGCCTCTTATATGGTAGGCTTTGTTCCGTGACATTCTTTAGAAAACTAATTTTCTATGGCATCACAATATAACTTATACATGTAGCTGTTACGGATGGATACTTTCTAATCTGTTGTTATTATAAATGGCACTGCAGTGAACAACATTATGTATAGAGTTTTTATTTTTTTTAGAAAATTTATTTATTTATTTATTTTTAGATTTTATTTATTTATTTTCAGAGAGGGAGTGGAGGGAGAAAGAGAGAGAGAAACATCAGTGTGCGGTTGCTGGGGGCCGTGGCCTGCAACCCAGGCATGTGCCCTGAGTGGGAATCAAACCTGTGACACTTTGGTTCACAGCCCGCGCTCAATCCACTGAGCTACGCCAGCCAGGGCTATGTACAGAGTTTTTAAACTGTCATGTTTGATTGCTTCCTTCACATTATGATATTAGAGAATTAACGAAATACCTTTCCCTATACATACTATCAAATAACCAACTAGTTTTTAAATGAATCATTTACATATAAAATAAGAAATAAAATATAGAGTGTTTCATCATAGAGTTCTTCTGTATACAACTATATAAATTAAAGGAACAGTCAAGAAAATCAGTAAGAGTGTATACAACCATCCACAAATTTTGCCACAGTATTTGAAGCCCCAAATCGATAACCTCATTCGCCAATAACGCTGCCACCCTGCTGCTGGGGACCGCTCTGTGTGGTGCCGGGGACTGCAGCCCCGCACGAGCAAGGCCTTGGAAGAGGCCTGTAAGTCCCCACCGCAACGCTGGGAGTGCAGGTGGGAGCGTGGCCCGATGCTCACATCGAGGGTTCCCGTGGGAAGTCGGGCCTGAAGTATACACTGTGCCCTTTGAAGCTTGTTTTGCTGTGTATGGCACTGTTGACATAAACCGGATGTTTAAGTTCAAGGCATAAGGAGTGAACTCCTTATCTCACGAAACACGTCTTCAAGGCCATCGGGCGTCAGCATGTCTAACAGACCCTGACCTGAGGCAGACGTCTGTGTTCCTTCGATTATTATCTATAGGTAATACCTGTTTTCTATGACTACAGCCTTTTGACACTGATTGATGAGCCACGTGTGCTTGCTGTCTACCCCCAAACACACCAATCCCAATAAAAGCCGTTTCCGAGGAGGGCCCGGGGCATTCTCCACTGGAGGGAATCGCCACCCCCTTTCCCGCCGGAACAAAGATTGTGTCCAGGAGGACTCATTTCATCCGTGACCCAGAGAACTCCACGGAACGGGCTTCCCCCCACCCTGCCTTGAACTTCATTAACTCCAAAATTCCCAGTGCCTGCTTTCTCCTGCAGGAACCTGCTATCACCCAGCGGGTGACACGCGGCTGCTGCCACTAGGAATGAGCCTGCTTGTCGCTCCCACCTCGTCTGCGGCCTTCATGATGGCACTGGCGATCTTCGGGTCCAGACCATAGTCCTGGTTCACTTCAGCGGCTGCTCGCTTCAAAATGCCAAAAGCTTTGATAACTGGGATCTAGAATCAATCAGAGAAATATCTCAGATTTGCAATTTCAGGTAAGTATGGAAATTTTAAGATTAATACTTCATGCAGATGCAAAAGTTGTACATAACATAACTCAAGTAACACTGTGATCCTAAAATGTTTAGGATATAGAGAAAGGTTATAGATAGGTACCTAATGGACCAAGAATCATCATGTGTCTCTTTGCTTAGAGAACCAAACAAAAGCCAGTGCACTGACCTTTCACATAGGTACAAATTCACACACAGACGATGCGCCATTTATCCTGTTTTCACAATGTAATATACACACGCTTCTTTCAGACATGTGCTCGATCATATTGCCAGCAGTCACCATGATTTTCTCCCACTAGATCCCAAGCTACATTGTAATTTTTCCTTTCCTTCTCCATCAACAAAATAAAAAGGCAAACTACCGAATGGAAAAAAATATTGACAAACCTTTTTAGTTTATAGATCTTTTCACATTCTCCTGCAAATCACCTTACCAAATTTAAAAGGATGAACTGAGTAACTTCTGACGAAGTTGCAATGAAACGATATCTCGTTTTCAAAAGATAAGAAAATGAGTGTTCTTGCCAAAATTAGTAACACAGACTGTGGTATACTTCCCCTACCAGGCTGGGGTGGGAGGAGAGCAGAGGGAGACAGGAAGGCTGAGGAAGACAGTGGTGAATTCGTAAAGGAGATGCTACGATCCTCACGGGGACTGAGAGTGGAAAAACAAAACAATAAAGAATAAGACACATTAAACCCGGGCCAAAGAGGATAAACCAAGGGGCAAGCCAAAAAGGAAATAAAAAACAGAAGATTTTCATTTTGAATTTTAAGAAAATGAAGTAAAACATCGTGAGCGTTTTACCCAAACGGTAGGGACACAAATGGCACCTGGGGTTAGAAACGTAAGACCATGAAGACGGACACAAATGGGAACTTCAGTTTCGACAGCAAGTCGGTGGGTCGTGAGCACGTGCCAGTGGTGTCTGGCCGTCTGCCTGGAGTGACTGACCCACGCGTGTGTGGACTCATATGAAGGAAAAAATGTCACAGCAGAGAGTTTCACTGACCACTATTAAAGTGAAATGTATCACTGGAGAGAAAAGAAGGGTCTGGTTCTTCTCACCTTATTCACATTAGAAATTCACAACTGTTTTTAATGTTGTTTTCCTTTGGACTTCAGGTACAAAGGGTTGGGTTTCATCATACTGTTCAGCTAAATAGACAGACAGTAGACTTCATATTTAATAAAGTTCAGGAAATTACTGCAGACGAAGGCAAATGTGGCAAAACTGGTATCCCTGCGCCCATCTGGCTCAGCTGTACAACCCAAACAGCGGCCCTGTGTCTGGAGCAGCAGCCGCAGCAATCCTGCAAAGCGCCCAGAACCATGCACCTCGCCAGTGGCAGAGGGAACATCGAACCTTGACCTGTGCTCACTCCTGTCATATGGGTTAGGACTGACCTCATTAATCCCAAGAGTTGAGCTATCTGAGACTGTTTCAGGATCAGTTGCTGCCCTTTGTCACCCAACTGTGTCATCTGACCCTGTGTGGTCGACCTCACCAAGCTGGCTGCAGGTAGCAATAACAAAGATTTTGTTCCAAGAAGATTCAGCTGCCTATTATATAATTGAATGAACAGTCTGAAAGACTTAGGCTAAAATATGGAAGCTAAAATTATTGTAAAATAAAAAGCATAGTTAGAAGATAACTGTTAAACATTACTTCACCAGATGAACCTTGGCTACTTCAAGGCTACGAGGCTATCCTGCATTCCTAAAGCAACTATTTTTCACACTCCAGGTGGGCTCCAGAGGGATGGGTAATATACTTAACCGATTCTCTTCACACTTTGACATCTGTGAAATCAAGATGCATCTTACAATTGATGACATGCACAACTCTAATTGGCATCCCTTTTCTTTCCTAGTGGTGCATATCAGTGCATCTTCTAACTGACGTCACCTTAGCTTTAATGAAATATGACAGAAAGTGTTCTAATCACTAAGCCATTCGTGTGGTGTTGAACAAACACGTACATATTATCTACTATATGCCAGACATGGTAAAGAATAATATTATTAGGTTTTGTGTATACTTCTCTAGAAACTGATACCAAGGTAGATAGAAAGTATAATATTAAAGAAAACTCTGTCTCTTTTAAATCAGTTTTCTGAAACTCAGTGCTAATTGGTAAAAATACATAAAGAAAATTTAAGTATTGAAATTAAGAATGCTCACCAACTATTAAATCCTAGTAAAAATCTGAAAAATCCCAGCAAAAATAAAAAGACAAATCACTTAGTTCTATCAAATACAAATTCAAAATATTCCAAGTCACAGCTCAAAATAAGAGTATTTAAAAAGTCTTTCACATTTTAATGAAAGAAACATCTTATTACTCACAAAAATCTGTGATAACTACATTTTAGCCCTGTAAAATTTTATTTATAAAGTAAAATGGCTCACGGGAATGAACCTCAGTTCACCCGAAAGGAGCCCCTACTCACAGGCATGCGTTCGGTCACACCGCCAATCTTGAAGTTCATCGTAGACCTCACCGTCTGGGCGCCATAGTACTTGTCACTTGGGACCTTGAGTTCACCGAAAGTGTCATATTCTATCCGAAAGGAATTCTGGCTGGCCTGAAGGCAGACACAAGACACAGTTATGACTTGAACAGAAATCAAGTATCAAAAGCACATCACCTGTAGGGGAAGAGAAACTTTAGAAAGTACCATGAAGACAAAATATTGCATTTTCACTCTCATTCCACTCTCCTCTTCCAGCTCTTTGAGAGATGACCGTCACACACACTTATTAATATAGATGTTAAAACCAGATTGCAGACGTCACACGCTACACAGACGTAAACACAAAGGCAGGTTCTGAAGTAGAAATAATCTTTTCCAATTCAGGAGTGTGCCTGTTACCGGCCAAGCTCTGGCCAAGTCAGTGTACTTAGGGCAATGCTTCTCTGCCTGGGAACTTGAGAAAGTGGTGTAAGAACGACACTTTAAAATGTGAAAATATTAGATACTTAAACAGAGCTGGACTGTGGTCTACAAACACCATGCATGAGAGACAGCTTAGTGCAGATCACCCAGACTCCGTGGTCACCTTCCGCCTGTCAGCTTTTCTCCTCTCCAAACGGAAGGAGATGTGCAGACGAAGGGAGATGGACCAGGTCGGTTCTTAGCCTTTTCGGGGTGACAGAACCCTTTGGGAAGATGGGGAAAGCTATGGATCCTCTCTCTAGAAAAACTAAAATCAATACATATATATAAAATCTCCCTACCATTTATTTATATATATATAAACTCCCTACCATTTTAGGGAGTTTATATCTTGAAGCCAATCTACCATCCAGAATAAGAACCCATGACCCAAAGTCCCTTTTATGGAGAAACCAAGTACATCAAGTATACCAAGTACATCAACTTATACTAGTAAAAAAAATGAACAACTGCTCAAAAAAACATTTTGGCACTAAAAAAATTTACTGTAAACCACTAGAAATTTGGAATTTACACATGATACTTTATATTAAGGAAACTTCACAGGGATACTCAGAGTTTTAATGCATGGTCACCTAGCATGAATTATGAAATAAGCATAGTCAAAGAATTCAAAAGATTTTAAAATCCCTAGCCAAGTAATTGGCTTGTACATAAGGACACCTCGGATGTACATAACGCCATCCTACCGAGGCTGGGAGACACGGCAGATGTAACCAATATACAGAAACAAATATAGAGATGAAACCAAAATGAGGTACCAAAGAAACATGCCCCAAATGAAAGAACAGAAGAAATCCCCAGAAAAAGAACTAAATGAAATGGAGGCAAACAATCTACCAGGTAGAGTGTTCAGAACAATGGTTATAAAGATTCTGAAGAAACTTAGGGCAAGAATGGACAAACTCAGTGAGAACTTAAAGATTTTGTTAAGCATAAAAGAGGCCATAGAAAACAGTAGGGAAAAAAAAGTGAAAAATAAAGAACACACCATATGAAATAAAGAATGCACTAAAAGGAATCAAAAGGAGATTAAATGAAGCAAAGGATTAAATCAGCAATTTGAAAGAAAAGGTGGCAGAAAACACCCAATCAGAGCAGGAAAAAAAAAATGAGAAGTTTAAGGGACCTCTGGAACAACATAAAGCATAATGACATCTGTAGTGTAGGGATACCAGAAGGAGAGAGATAGTAAGGGATTAAGGATCTATTTTAAGAAATGGCTGAAGACTTCTTGAATGTGGTATAGCAAAAAGGCACATACATCCAGGAAGCACCGAGTCCCAAAGAAGAAGAATCTAAAGAGGCCCACACCAAGACACATAATTAACATGGCAATGGTTAAAGGCAGAGACGATCTGAAAAGCAGCAAGAAGACAGTTGCCTACAAGAGAGCTCCCATAAGACTGTGAGCTGATTTCTCAACAGAAACATTTCAGGCCAGAAGGGATAGGAATGGAATATTCAAAGTGATGAAAAGCAAGGACCTGCAACCAAGACTATTCTATCCAGCAAAGCTATCACTTAAAATTGAAGAAGAAATAAAAAATTTCCCAGACCAAAAAAAAAAAAGCTAAAGCTAAATCAGTACTGCAAAAGATGTTAAATGGACTTCCTTGACATGAAGAAAAAAAAGAGGAACATTGTTATAAAAAATAAAATGGCCATATACATACTTACCTATCAATAATCACTTTAAAAGTAAATGTATTAAATGTTCCAATCAAAAGACAAAAGATAGTTGAATGGATAAGAAAACGAGACCCACCTATGTGCTGTCTTCAGGAGACCCACCTCAGAATGAAAGATACACACAGACTAAAAGTAAAAAATGGAAAAAGATTTTTCATGCAAACAAAATGAAAAAAAAAAAGCTGGGGTAGCAATACTTATACCAAAGAAAGCAGACTTTAAAACAAAGGCTATAGTAAGAGACAAAGGAGGACATTGCATAAAGATAAAGGGATAGATTCAAAAAAATATAAACCCTGTAAACAATTATGCACCCAACACAGGAGCACCTAAATCTGTAAAGCAAATCTCGATGGACATAAAGGGGGAGATCGACAGTAATACAATCATAATATGGGATCTTAACACCCACTGACATCAATGGACAGAGCTTCTAGACAGGAAATCAACAAGAAAACAGAGGCCTTGAATGACACACTAAACCAGATGAATTTTATGGATATTTTTCAGAGCATTTCATCCCAAGGCAGCAGAATATACATTCTTTTCAACTGACAGTTCCCGCCCCCGTACAGCCCAGATTTGGCACACTGTGACTTTTGGCCTTTCCCAAAACTACAATCTCCTTTGAAGGGGAAGAGATTTCAGACCATCGATGAGATTCAGGAAAATATGACAGGGCAGCTGATGGTGATTGGGAGAACTATGTGAGTTCCCAAGGTGCTGACTTTAAAGGGGACTGAGGCATCATTGTCCTATGTATGATGTTTCTTGTAACCTCTGTCTTCTTCAATAAATGTCTCTATTTTTCATAGTACATGGCTGGATGCTTTCTGGACAGACCTCATTTCTTATGTTTCAGAAAGTCAGATATAATAGAAACAATAAGCCATCTAAACATATCACCCATGAGAGTAAATTCTCAATTACTGAGAGTCACTGAAGAATTGAACTAGTATTATATGAATAAATTATTAGTTCTATTCTAAAATTTATTCATATTTCCTCTAATTCTAGATAATTCACTGAGTTCCTCTATGACTTTGATGCCTGTATCTGCAATAGTCTTTGGTTTAAAGTTAACTTCATATGTCATAGTTGCTTCTAAATTTTCTTTCAGGATTTAGAAGAACGCTATTTATTTGTGGACAGTTCTAATATTTCCTTTCTGTGGTATTATAGAGTTATGTAGGAGTTAATGCAATATTGAATGCAAAGGTTATTCATACTTTTTAAGAGTATTCAGTTTAGGTTCTAATTAACAAAATTCACAAATGGATGATCTATATTACTGTTTCCATATAAGCCTTCATTCACCAATCAAGATATCCTCAGCTATACTTCAAACTTATATTGAAGAACAAGCAAAAACAACAGCAATGACTATTTGAACATATACTGCTTTCACTTTATGTAAATTGTCTCTCAATTTGTCATAATAACCACACAAATGTAAGTATTACTATCTTTATTTTACAAATGTGAAAATGTAAGCTTGGGTAGATTAAATAATTTGGACAAAAATACACAGCCACTAAAAGATAGCACTGGGATTTGACTCTGTTTTTTCAGACCACAAGGCTCATTTATTTCTGTTAGCTACATTGTATTCCAAAAAAACTCTCTGTCCTGGATAGCTCTTCAAATCCACTGTAACATGAGAGTGAGCGAATATAACTAAGAAAGGGAAACTGGTACAAGGAAAAATAATGAACTGCATTATCAAATCATTCAATAAGTTAAAAAAAATCAATACATCAGAATATCTTTTGGTATCATGGTCAAGACCACCTGAACCCGAAAGCAGTTCAGGTGGCGTGGTGATTCTAGAAGCCAGAGTTCAGAGGCGACCAGATTAGCACTCGGCCAATGTCTGGCCAGCCAGGCCCTATTTGAGGGGCAGGGACGGGAGCTTTCCCTTTCCCCACACTCCCTCCCACCCTGATCTGCCCCCAGAGCTGGGGGGTCCCGCACCCGCGGAAGCGCAGCAAGCGCGGCCGAGGAGGGCTACTCCAAAACGCAGAGGCCCAGCCCGCTCACGGAGAGTCCCGCCAGCGGGACTCTCGCAGCCAGCTGCCGCCCCCGTCCAAGCGGTCACCCAGGGGTGGAGACTCCAACCCCACTCTGGATGCGGAGCCCCCGGCAGAGAAGGCCGCCACGCTGCGCGGGAGCACAGCATAGTGCCGGACTTGGGGGACCCCCGGGTAATTCTTCCCCGCGGCCCGCGGGCGCCCTGCCCGCGAGCCCTAGGGCTGAAGGTCACGGCGGGGACGCGGGAGGACCGGAGCCCGCGCTCACCATTCCAGCGGCGTTCGGAGGCCGGAATGGGAGGGTGGCCGCGCCACCAGGGCCTGGAGCCAAGGCTGAGGCTGAGGGTGGAACTCGCACGAGGCGACACGACCGCGCGAGGAGCCGGAGTGCGTGGTACATGGTGCAGCAGGAGCCTGTGTAAAATTACTGAGGCCGAGGCCACGCCTCCTCGCTTGCGTCAGTGCCCGTCCAGCCCACAGGACTGCTCTTATCCAATCAACATCCGGAAACTGACCGCGGGGGGCGGAACCAACCGTGAATGGCCAGTAAAGAGCGAGGGGGTAAACTTCCTTGTAGAGTGGATACTTGAAGCCCTCAGATTCACGGGAAACTAATTAGAAGGGAATTATGGGAAAGGGAGTTCTAGTTGCTCTTTCAACCACGTTGATTGATGTGTGTGGCTGCTGGAGAGCGAGAGTATCAGCTAATGAACCTTCTGTTAGTGTTTAGTTGGAGGAACATCCTGGAAAGAAATATTGATGGATTCATTTAGTTATCATGTAATCTCTCGTTAGCTATTCTTTGTATAGGATTTTTTAAAAATTTCTTCCAGATTACAGATTCCATGTAGAAATTTGGGGGAAACCCAGCAAAGTATAGAGAATGAAATAATAATTATCCATGTTGCCAACACTTAAGATAATGAATGACTCATGTCTTTTAACTTGTCATTTTGAAGTCTAATGTGTGCTGTCAGAACTCTGTTAAAGTGTAGTGTGGATGTTAATTGTTATAGGTGATTTGGGAATTTACTATTTGCATGTAGAGTTTCTAAGTTTTTGCATTGAAAGTCTTATTGTTTGAATGTAATAGGTGATAAAATGCAGGAACTGATATAAAACTGCATCTAAACCACAATTTTATCTTTTTGTCTCGTCTTTCTGTTGCTTGGAAGGAGATGACAGTTGATCAAGAAGAACCACTGGATTATGTCCCGAAATCAAAGTCCAGTCAAATCAAGCTTTTAACAGTTGGTCTCTGTAAAAGCTCTTGATAACTCTTTTTATGTAATTTTGTGGCATATGAATTTGACTCATATGTATTTAAAATATGGAAGTTCCAGGGATATCCAACCTGCAGCCCAGGATAGTTGTGAATGCGGCCCAACACAAAATCATAAATTTACTTCAAATATTATGTGATTTTTTTGTGTGATTATGTGTCACAGTGTACTTAACGTGTGGTCCAAGACCATTCTTCCAGTGTGGCACAGAGATGCCAGAAGTTTGGACACCCCTGGATAATAGAACATCATAATTGAACTACAATCAAAACGTTCCATAAAATCCACCTGAATTCTTTATGCCTCATTATTTCCTCCCTTTGTCAACTGATGAGTCAGAAATCACTAAAATATTTGATGAAAAAGTGAAACCAAGGATTAGTTAGAAGTTAAAGTTTCGGAATAAAAGAGAAACAAGAATTGAAAGATAATGCAACGGTTTAAGAAAACAATGAACCATCTCTCCCGTTTACATTTACATTTACATTTATTTACATTTATTAGTTCCACCAATAAAAGGCAAACAATGTTAACCCTAAAGCTTAATGTGAACATAATGTTGCTCGCGTCATCACTGGTTTGACAGAAAACTACAGAAACGGACATTCACTAACAATTGCTATCATTTCCTAGGAAATGCCAAAATTTTGAGGTATTTGCTTAATACGCTTTAAAAATAAAAGAAAGAAATTACTAATAATGAAGTGGCATTTTCTTCCCCTTTATTGATTAGAATGATTTCCCATATGCAAAAGCAATACATAGTTTCAATTTTATTTCAGTGAAATGTATATTCATTTGAAACAATATTATCAGTATGTGGTTATGGGGCTAGACAAATGATTGGAATTTGGCAAATATTGGCTTAGTTCATTATTTCCATTACTTAATAAGGAAAATGTAATGTGTCTTAATAATGAAATAATTACTGTTAAAATAAATTTCTAAGCCCAATATGAAGCCACTCCTGGCCAGGGTGTTGTGTCAACACAGAAACTGGGATGACTTTTGTGTCCTTGTAAGTGGACTTGACCAGAAATGCAATATATTCAGTTGGCCAGTCTCCAAACTCCAAAACAATTCTGGGCATCTCACACCCTATAAAGATGACTACATGGCCCTAGCCAATCAGATGTTTTCTATTTCTCTCTTCCTAGTTTTTTATTGTTTATCCTCTAAAAGTTTCCTGCCTTCTTCCCCCATTTGGCAGTTCTCTAAAAGAATGCAGTCAGCCCTGGCTGGTGTAGCTCAGTGGATTGAGCGCGGGCTGCAAACCAAAGTGTCGCAGGTTCGATTCCCAGTCAGGGCACATGCCTGGGTTGCAGGCCATGACCCCCAGCAACCGCACATTGATGTTTCTCTCTCTCTCTCTCTCTCTCTCTCTCTTTCTCCCTCCCTTCCCTCTCTAAAAATAAATAAATAAAATCTTTTTTAAAAAAAAGAATGCAGTCCATGTCATGAACTGTTACATAAAGTTTGCTTGTATCACCTAAACTGTTCTCCATTCATCATTTTTAAATAATCATTATTTCATAGTGAATATGTAATGTAAATGCTTTTAAATCCATGGTTGACACTGGCCATCTTCATTTTGAGATGCAACATCTCGCTATGGAAAATAACGTTTGTATTTTGCTTAGAGGTTTGTAGGGGTTTTCTACTTCGAACTTTGCATCACAACAGTATTGGCCTGCTTTCTTCTTGCTGATTTTTACGTGGTGTGTCCACGTGTCTTCCTGTCCACATTGTAGGACTTGATGTCCTGCCGTAAGGACCAATGAACACTGCAATGATTTCTCTTTCCTTCGTTCTTAATCTCAATACCTTGTTGACAAAATTGGCAGTAAGTTTCAATTCTTATCAGTCAAAATATTCTCATTATTCTAAAGACTTTGAAGAGTCCAATTTAGGATACCTGTGGGTCTGGGAGATTACTAGAGGAGTTCTTAGAGGAAATTATATTAATAAGATATTTAGATAATTGGGGGAGAGTTTGGGACTGAATTTATGATGTTTAGATAATTCAGCAATAAAAAGGGCAATTATTAAATTGAGAAATTAAAATAGTTGTATTTTGGCCCTGGCTGGTGTAGCTCAGTGAATTGAGTGCCAGCCTACAAACCAAAGGATTGTTGGTTCAAGTCCCAGTCAGGGCACAGGCCTGGGTTGTGGGCCGGGTCCCCAGTAGGGGGCGTGTGAGAGGCAACCACACATTGGTCTTTCTCTCCCTCTCTTTCTCCCTTCCTTTCCCTCTCTCCAGAAACAAATAAATATAAGCTTTTTTAAAAAAAGTTGTATTTTGCAAGAAAGGGAGAAAGCGTCATTAAATTTGGCCATAGTTATACTAAATCAAATATGAAATTTAGTTCTAACTGAAATTATGATATAATTATATTAAAAGATGGAGAGATTAAAAGACATGAATCCCCAGTTTCAGTAATGAGAAGTCATAACTTCAACCCACAAACTAAAATCAAGCAAGGAGTACTCATGTTGGCATGGTAATTGGGGATTTGGGACATGTACACCCTGCAGTTGGGAATGATGGTTCTGCTCAGGGACAGATGGCAGGGAGGTAGAGAGAGCAATTACTGTTTATGTTGAATGTCTCACAGAACTGTGTGACTCTTATAAACACATACAATGTACAAAAACTTTTAAAAACACCAAAATTAACAGCCACACGAAAGCTGACCAACTCTCCATTCCTCTGAAAGGGAAGAAACAAATCAAATCTTCTAGTCATATGCTGGATTCCATATTTTCTCAAGCTCGTGGCCCCTGTAATTCTCCACCCTTTTTCCTTCATTATCAGTTTACTTCTCTTTATTGGACTATTGCCTGAAGTCATTCTGTAGCTTTGCTGTATTACCTCCCATGTTGAAAACAAAATCAAACAGATAAACAACCGCCATGACTTTGGGGACCACTTGAACTACCTCTGCATTTCCGCGACAGATCAGCTCACCACCTTCACCTCCCTCTCCTCGAACTTGCTGCCACCTGTTTCCACTGATGACTCCACTGATACTGCTCATCACATTCACCAATGACCTCCCAGATGCAAATCCAACAGACAGTTCTCCACATCTTGGGCCACACAGATATAACCCACACTTCTTGCCCTTGGCAAAATCTCCTTCTTGATCTTTGCAAACTGAGCTCTCTCTCCCGCTTGTTCTTGGCTGTTCCTCGACAGTCTTCTTTTCCAGCTCCTCGCTTGTGAATGAGGAAGAGCCCAGGGCTCAGTCCTAAATCATCTTTTCTTACTCTTCACTAAACTAAAAACAAGCTTTTTAGGGAACCTCAGGTTTGAGTTAACCAGAATCCTAACTTTATGCCACGTGGCACGTTAAAAGAGCCATTCTTATTTTATTTAAATATTTACTTCTTTTTCTATTCATCCCCTATACCTGTTCTCCTTTCAGGCCCCCAGGAAACTATTACAGTATGTTTATTTTGTATCATTTTATTCATGTGTATTCTTATAAAGTATATACAGTTTTCTGTGTCCTTGTAAAATTTCATGTAAATAATATTAAAATACACATGCTATTCTCTTTCTCATCCTCTATCCATTTTCTAGGTCAATTTCCTCTCCCCTTGTGAGTTATTCATTCATAGTTTTTGAGAACATTTTTATTCTGAGGTACTGATGACTCCAGACTTATTTTTCCAGCCCTGACTTCTCCTCTGTGTTTCAAATTCAAATATCCAAATGTATGTTTAACATTTATATTTTAATTATCTATCTCAATACTCACATCTCAAACTTAACATATCCAAAGGATAAGACTCAATTACCACTCCCATACCATTATTTAATATGCAGCAGATGGTACCATCAGTTACTCAAGCTAGAAACGTGGGAGCCCTTGATTCTTGAATTCTGCCCTTGCTCCCCAACACGTGCATACACTACGCCCAATTTCCCAGCCAATCCTGGCCATTCTACGTCAAAATTATATCTTGAGTCCATCTACTTTTCTCCCCTTCACTTCCACAAATATTTATTTGTTTGTCAAATAAGTAAATAAGTAAGCCAGTTTTCATAAGAGTAAATTTCATATGATGGCAAGTGCAGTAAAAAATAAACAGGACCATATTTAGAGAATAATGGGATAAGTACGTCTTTTCAATAGAGTGAGCAAAGCAAGGACTGTGTGTCTGACCAGAGATCCAAACGCCGAGCGATAAGACGGGAGGAGAATACTCAGGCAGTGAGCAAAGAGCCTACTGGAATAAGTAAACATTTATTGAGCAGACTGAGTTCATTGAACAGAGTGAGGCAATATTCTCTTAATGCCAAAAGAAAAAGAATGACAAAAACCACTGAACAAATATTGCATCCATTAACCTCTGCTACTAACGCTGATTTGTTAAATTTATAAATGCGTAGAGAGAAGTGGAAATATTCAGTGTCAGATGCTCCTCTTGCATTTTTAAACTATTCAGCTGAACATTTGAAAAAGCCACATTTAACATTTAAGCATACAAGACAGTTGAAATCAAATGGTTGAAAAAATATAATATGTAAATGCTAACTAAATTGATATCAGACAGTTAAACTTCAAGGCAAAAATCACTCCTTGTGATAAAGAGATTGCTTCATAATAATAAAAGCTTTATTTTGCCAGTAACATAGCAATTTTAAATGTGGTTTGGTCCATATGGAGAGAAACTCAAGGAAATAAGTACCAATCACACTATAGATTTTTTTACACACATAGCATATTCCTGACTACAACGAAATTTTTCTAGAAATCAATACCAATTGTATATCTATTGGATATCCCATCTATTTGGAACTTGAATACATTTCTCTTCTACGCTGTCCTGAAATTACTGGCCAGAACACTAAGGCAATCATTTAATCAATAGGAAAGAAAGATAAAAAACTATCGTTATAATTATAGTAAAAAGAAATAAAAGAATCTAAAGATTATTACAATTAGTGAGAGAGTTCTGCAGTTTTACTGCATATAAACTCAACAACCAAAAATAAATTGTATTTCTACATACTATCAACAGCAGAAAATGAAATTAAAGATACAATTTACAATAAAATAAAACTATTAATACACTAGAAATACATCTAAAAGGAGCATATATAAAACTTTGAGAGAACTTGGAGAAGATCTAAACAAATGGAGAGATAAAACATTTTTAAGGATTGAAAAACTCAACATTCTAAATATGTTATTCTTTCTCGAAATGGTCATAACTTCAAAGCAATCCCACTAAGAAATCTCAACAGAGCATTTTTGTTTTTATTTTTTCTTGGTGGAATGAACAAAGCTATTCTAAAACTGAGATGAGAATGCAAAACACTACAACAATGGTCAAGAAAATTATGAAGAAGCACAAAGCAGGCAGAGTTGCTCAAGCTGTGAGGGCTCATTGTAGACACAGCAATTTGGCTGTGGAATCGGCACTGGAACAAGCAAGTGCAGAGCAGATGAAATAGAACGGAAGCCTAGAACCAGACCCACACACATGGGAGCCTGGACCTAAGACAAAGGCAGTCGTGGGAAGAAAAAAGTCTTTTTGTTCAGGAGTACTGGGGAAAATTGGGTATTCACTTGGAAAAGAAAATTTTGGCTGCTATGTGTAAAAATGAACTCCATGTTGATTACAGACTTAAAAATAAAAAGTAAAAAGGGTGGCTTGGTAAGCATCTGCTTGTATATTATTCCTGTTGGTGGCGTTATACAACTATCATTATCCTTGATGATTATTATGACTCACTTGTACGAATCATTCATTTTCCTCTGAAAACTTTTCTAATGTTTAAATAGATGTATTTACAGTATGTCATAAGTTTTAATGTGCTCTCATGATAAATTATAAATCTTTTAGAAGACAACACAGAATTAATAAATAAAATATCTACCAGCAAGACAACAGCAAGACAACACGGAATGAATAAATAAAATATCTACCAGCAAAAAAGTTTTCTAGCAACTCTATACTTATCCACAAGGGGTCACTATTGAATGATATTTAACTGGAGCTTTTGATCAGGGAAAAACTGTTCTGAATTCTCCCTATTCTCACTAGGAAGTGAAGAAGCACCATCTTTTGTTTATTTAACACCAGCCACATCATCTTAAAAAAATAATAAGATATATTTAAAATAAGATGAAAGAAAACAAAGAAATGGAAAGATAATATGCAGCCAGGAATGAGTTTACAAGAAACATATTAATCATCTGCCCTAGTGATAATGCACAAGTAAGAGTCTCAAACTCCTAGCGTCCAATGCTAGTGGAGGGTGGGGTGCGGGAAGGAGATATGATCAGTTTACACAATTCAAAATATTTCTGGGAGAATACTAAGAATAGGCAATTTTTTCCCTGATAGACTCTGTTAAAGACAATCTGTGAGAATACTTTCATTGAACTTCCTGATAGGTCTTAATAACAAAAATAACAATTCACTTATGAAATCATGACATCTCACTCTCAAAAGGAACTTTAAGATCCTTTGGGATGTCAGACAAGGGAAATTTCATTCATGGCTAGTTATGAATGAAAATGAAAGTAAGAGAGTAAGAAAATACATGCAGTAGAAAAAGGAGAAGAAAAGCCCTAAGACTGCGCTTCAAAAATGTGGTGTCTACACGTAAGATAAAGAGTGCTTCCATTTGGGTGCATTTTTCAAAATGCGGTTAATGTAATGCACTTGCTTTTTTTTCTTGAAGCAGAGCTGATTGTGCTTTGGGCTGACAAGGGGTTAACTGCTACTTCTTAGCTCAAGAGGAATTAGCCCAAGCACTGTGGCTGGCTGGGCTTCCGCAGTATAAAAGCTGGGGCAGACCTGTGTGTAGGAGCTAAGGGTTCCTCTGTGACAGACACTTCGGCAGTCATGGATTCATCTGACATCCAAAGGAAAAAGGTCGCTATCATTGGGGGTGGCTTGGTAAGCATCTATTTGTATATTATTCCTGTTGGTGGCATTATACAACTATCATTATCCTTGATGATTATTATGACTCACTTGTACGAATCATTCATTTTCCTCTGAAAACTTTCCTAATGTTTAAATAGACGTATTTACAGTATGTCATAAGTTTTAATGTGCTCTCATCCAGGGAAGGTATTTTATTTCCATTAAACACAAAGGTGTCTGTTTTCCCTTGTCATTTCGATTTAGCATTTTTGGAAAAACAGAAAACTGAATTTATCAATTGCCAAGTTGATTGGTTTTTTAAAAATGTTTTTTAAAGATTTTTATCTATCCATTTTTAGAGAGGGAAGGGAGGGAGAAAGAGAGAGAGAGAAATATCAATGTGCAGTTGCTGGGGGCCATGGCCTGCAACGTAGACATGTGCCCTGACTGGGAATCGAACCTGTGATGCCTGGTTTGCAGCCCGGGCTCAATCCACTGAGCTATGCCAGCCAGGGCAAGTTGATTGTTTTTTTAAAAAAAATTACTGTAAATAGTCATTTTGATGAAAATATTCACCACACTTTGGTTAATAACTCATACTGTCTAATAAGAATAAAAGTGTTAAGAAATAGGAAGCTAATGCAAACCTAATCATGTTGGGTGCTCGCTCGTTATTTGAGTGGTTGGAATTGATACCTAGTTGGTCTCCCCGGCACAGCAGTGCAGCACCCCCTTACTGAGCAGGTGAGATGACGTCCAGGGGACATGCCCGCTATGTAGCAGGACACAGTAGGAGGTCTCTCTGCTTCCATTGTCATCATACCAAAGCCAGCTCTCTTTAACACGGGACTGCCTCTGTGAACTGTATTTTTTTCCTTTTCAACAGAATATCCCCCTGGGTTAAAGTTTAATCTTTTGTTTTCTCCTTTGGGCTAACCATTTGTAGGCTGTTAACTCATAGGTATTCATTCACTCATTTATTTACTCAACAAGCATGTATTGAAGTCCTAGTATGTGCCAGATAATGTTCTAGGCAGATAAGGATTAGCGTATTTAATACCCCTATGTTTACATAGTGTATGCTAATACTGTCTTTGGTTCTGCCTTCCTTATTTTTCCCCCCAAGTACTATGTGACAGTTCCTCTAACATTTCTGGTTCTAAATTTCAAATGCTAAGAAATGTCATGGTGTGCCATGTTAGTCCATGCATGTGACATATGTTGTCATTTCTTCCTATGGGGCTTCAGTCCAATTCTTTCCTAGCAAGATTTTGCACAAAATGAGAATGCGTGTATGATACAGCACCTTACTGAGCACCTGCTATGTGCCAACATTGCTTTAGATACTGGAGGTTCAATGGTGAAATAATTTCACTGAGAGCGCTTGGAAAGAAAGGCAAAGCAGGTACTCCTGCAGAGTATCTTAAAGAGTATCTGGTGAGCATGTGGTCAGGGACAACCTCTTCTGAGGAAGGGACAGATGACAAGAGACCTGAAGAATGAGAAAGAAGCCACCCTGTGAAGGGCTACAGGAAGATCACTTCAGGCAGGTGGAACAGCACGAAGAGAACCATGAAGTGATACCGTGCGGGACACATTCAAGGAGCAGACAAAAGGGCAGAAATCACGGGGCTGCAGAGACTGAGAGAGCTGTACCTCCTGCATCTCAGAGGGCGAGGCAGGATGGTTGAATCTTATTCCAGGCACAGTGGAAAGTCATTGGAGGGCTTTAGATAGGAAAGTGAGCTGTGGTTTTTAAAGATTTCTCAGCCTATTAGGCGGACAAAGCCTGGGAAAATTATAACAAGACAGGATAGACCAGTTTATTCCCCACAGAAGGTTTTTAATTTCATGAGTCTAATAATTGTCTTATTTTGGGGTCCTGCTGCCTTTTCTTTTATAAAGGCTACTGATATGGACCCCGGCTCCTGGGGTCTGCCACATTGTGGATGAGGCACGAGAAATTCACACAGACTACCAGGTCCTGTGGAGGAAAAGGGACAACATGGCTTTTCTCTCAAGAGGAGAAAAAAAGCTTTGGCCCTTGCCATGACAGGCCTTTATTTCTTTTCCGGGAACATGACATGATGGTCCTCATTTACTATGCACAGGTTCACTTTAGGTAGAAAACAAAGGAGCTGATGCCACTAGTTACATCACAGAAGAAGGATATTTGCAAATGAAAAGGGACAAGTGGTTGAACCAGTTACACTTCATACTGGGGAGGTTTAGCACAGACTTTAGGAAGTTACAGTAAGCACTTGCTGCCTCAATTCAGGGTGAGGGAGTTTCAGCAAAAGCAAGTCTCATAGCAGCCTAGCTACAATGCAGGCCTGGTTCCCCATGGGAGAACCTGTCCATGGACGTGGGTCCTGTCTGGGCTCACGCCACGCAGAACAGTCTCCTATAGGCTACCCTGATGCCTTCTGTAATCAAACGCACTAAAATATTCTGTGTGCATGAATTTGCTTTCCAAACAAAGTGGGGAATCACATTCTTAGGAGCTATGGAGATTAGAAGCAAGACAAAGCTGTGCCTCAGAATGCTGTTGTAAGGAATGCAGTCCTTTGAAGGACCTAACTTTAAAAAGGATTTGAAAAACCATCTCTTCTTTTCCGGCGAGAAGGAGTTGGTGTAGCTTTCCAAATTTAACAAGTCAGTCTAGGGAGAAAGGGCTGCCCTTCAAGCTGTCTTCCTTTGCGTTGAACTGATACGTCTCTTTGCTTCACAAAGTGACAAGCCCGAGAAGTCAGAGAAGCAAGGCTCTCCAGCCTGAACATCTTTCCTTAAGCTCTGTCCCTACTCAGGTCCTTGGTATTGAGAAACACTGCCCCTGATGACTCTTTCCAGCATTTGCAGGTGGGATGGAATGATCAGAGCCAAAGAGAGCTCTTCCAGGGACAGCTTCAGCCGCTGGAACCCTCATTTTTTTAGTCGAAGCCTAGAACTTTCGCTAAAAGGCCTGCTGAACACGCCTGGTCAGCTGTCGCCTCCTGTTGCCAGTCCGCCCACTGTTTTGGCACATGCTCTGAAGGTGTATTTTAGGGTACTGTTACAGGGTTTCTTCTGTCTCCCCTGCTGACAAGCAACCCCACTACAGTGTGTTGTGATTCATTCTTCCTATAATTGGCCCATCCCAATTCTCCATTAAAAGGTACTTAAAGGGGACATCGGGCTGGGGCAACCCCTGCATTTCATGATGCAGTATGCATCACTGTGCCCTGCCCCAGGGGTTCCAGTTGAGTGAGTGGCCTCTGCTGATAAAATTGCCTTTGAGGCAGCTTGACCTTGATGTTGAGAGTTTGTGTGTCTCACAGCTGTCGATGTTAGATTCTGTCTTGGATGAAGAATCAGCCCCAGGTGGTGCTCCTGCCCCGTCTCCTTAGGATCTTTCCATTTCACTGCTCACTCTCTACCCAGTTTCATGGGATAGAAACCTCATTAGACAGGGAGGGGACCGAGCATACAGGGGCCTGCGATCAGCTAGAAGCCCAGGAAATCTTACTCTCTCTGGGTCTCAGTTTCCTCATTTGGGCTAAAACTAGGTCACTAACTCTTTTAACTCTAAAATCTCACTGTTTTCCTTCATACTTCCTTACTCATAGATCTCCAGCTTTATTTTAAATATAGTCCTTATAAATGCAGGAATCGGGGGTCACCAGAATTTTAATTCCCTACAGGGTAAGTCTTAGACACATATAGACTGTTAAATGTTTTAGAGTCTTGGGTCATCTCTGAGTCCACTTCATTTATTGCCTAGTGAGCAGTATCTGGAATAGATGCCATTACTTTAGACAGTTCAAGCTTTTTTAACTCTCTGCAGAGAATGTGTTTTTCTTTTCTTTTTATCCTAAAATATTCCCAGAAGATTTGTCTATCTGTTGATACATATTCATCCATCCACCTATTTGTATATATGTTCACAGTGTTGATGGTAATCTAAATTGGTACTTTTTCTGTAGGATAATGTGAATGTGTGTGTGTGTATATATATATATATATATATATATATATATATATATATATACATTTAAGATATATGTATGTGATCTTAAAAATATGAGGGAATTGCAGAAGACAGCAGCAGCTACTCCTCCCATACAGTTGGCCTCAGGATGGCATTGCATTTTGAGAAACAATTGTCCTTTAACCAAAAAGACATAAAAAACAATTAGGATAGATAATGCATTCTCTTAAAAAAAAACAAACATGGAGTATCTTCAAAACCTTCTAAAACTAATCTTGCCCCATTCCTTTTCGATCTCTTTCATGTGCTTTGCAGCTAAACTCCATCTCCTACATTCTAAGTTGTCCAAATCCTCTCCCCAAGTCATTGCAGACTCTCCCTTTCTCCCTTCTCCCCTCTCTCCTGCATCCTTGCTACTAAAGGCCCAAGAGCCAGTGGGGCAGAAAGATGGTGTGGATCTTTGGAGTTTCTGTGGATTTGGTCCCTTTCACTAGAATTTGCCCTTTGGCAGACCATTTCCTTATGGTGATTTTATCAGAAGAAACAAATGTGCAACACACAGTTGTTTATAATTCTAAAAAATTAAAAAACCCAAATCTCCAAATATGAGGTCACTGAATACATTGAAATGTAGCTCAACTATTAAATATTTTGATTTAAAATATTTTCGGACATGGAAATATATTCACAGTATACTATTCGTTTTTTAAAGAAATCATAACATATAGAGCTTACTACCCTTTTTAAAAGAAATATCATGTGGTCCTGGCTGAATAGCTCAGTTGGTTAGAATGTTTTCCTGGTGCACCAAGGTTGTGGGTTTGATCCCTGGTCAGGGCACATAAAAGAATTAACCAATGAATACATGAATAAGCAGAACAACAAATCTCAATCTCTCTCTCTCTCTCTTTCTCTCTCTCTCCAAGATCAATTAAAAAAACAACTTAAAAAAGAAATATTATGTGTTTCATATACATAGAAAATGTTAACACTGGTTCTCTCTGGTTGTAAGATTGTGGGTGATTACTTTTTCCTTTTTGTTTATCTGTATTTTTAAGTCTTTATTAAAAAGCACTGAGTTCTTACTAAGTATTAGGTACTGTGGTTTGTATCACAAATAGACTGGTAAAATACTGGTAATACAAACATTACTCTCTGGGCATGTACAACCTGCTGAGGAAATCAGAAAGGATGTAAATAAATAATTCAATTCACTTCGAGAGATGTTAACATGCATATATACATATACACATTCATAGAATTACAAAAGAAAAGGCAAATAAGTCTTTTGGAGGAAAGAAGTGTAAAAATTGCACTGGAAGAAATAAAACTATTTACAGATGAAATTATACATAAAGATCCTACAGACTCCATCAAAAAAACTGTTAGAACTAATAAACGAATTTAGTAAAGTTGTAGGATACAAAAATCAATGCAAAAAATCTTTTGCATTTCTATACACTAGTAGCAAATAATCAGAAAAAAAATAAGAAAACGATCCCATTTAAAATTGCATGAAAAAGAATAAAATGTAAGAAAAATTTAACCAAGAAGGTGAAAGACCTGTATATTGAAAACTAGAAGACATTTATGAAAGAAATTAAAAGCAAACACCAGAATAAGAAAGAAATGAAGGGAGGGAGGGAGATAAAAAGGGAGGTGGGAGGAAGGAAGGAAGGAAGGACTAAAGATATCAAATTTGAAGGAAGGGTAAACATTTTTCAGATATATTTAATATAAGGCAGGAAAGGACAGTTTGGACAAAAGGAACATTATATTTAGATGCATGTACATATAAAAATGCATGGTGTATTAAGGAAATATATACTGATTTCGGTATGTACACTTCTTACAGATAGTACATGGGAATAGCAAGAAATGAGCTGGAGAGAGAAACTGGGGTCACGTGTGAGAATCCTTTGTGTCATATCGAAAACTTGAGACTTTTCTGAAGACTTCTGAGAGCCAATAAAGGATGTAACACAGAAAAGGCCTCATCCAATTTCCATTTTAGACAATGCCTAGGGAGGAGTTTGGCTTGAACAGGTAGAGACTGAGGGACAGGAGGGATATTGGAAAACTTGCAGTGGTCCTAGTAGAGGGTAATGAGGGCCCCGTGAAAGGAGGTATGGGAGGGAGATCAATGCTGAGAAAGACTCAAGAGGAACAACCAGTAGCACCTGTTGCCTAGTTCAATGTGGATTGGTGGGTAGAGAGGGCTGGTAATGTTCTCCGAGGTATCCTGGTTGGCTGAAACGGTGGGCAAGCTGCCACTCTCTGAGAGACAGAATACGACAGGAGAAGCTTTTGAAGGCTGAAGGATGGGAATGAGTTGGATCTGACACACGGGATATGGAGATGTCCCTAAGGCACCCAGGCAGAGAAGGCGGAAGTCAGAATTCAGAGAGAGACAGAGGACAGAGAAAAAGTCCTCAGCCAGGTTTCCCAACACCCCCGCAGCAAGCGTGTGGGACACCCACCTTATCATCATCAAAGGAGAAAACAATCAAGACTACTTAGCCTTAGGGACGAAATCCAGATGCGACATGTCAGCGAGTCCAGGCTAAGAGTTAAATAATAAAACAATATTTGGCTCACCATATACCGTTGTAGCTAATGTCACAGTTGCTAACTGAGGATGAAGACATTTTTCTGCGCTTATGCCATAGTAAGTGCAGTTAACAGTCCAGTTCTTCTCCTTCCACTGATAGGTCCTAAGATCCAACCCTTGATCCACAGGCTGGTGCTCAGAGCCGTGTCAGCCAGGGCCAGAGGTCAAATTCTTGAGACCAAAGTCTAATTCTGTGAGTAGGAAGTACAAACAGGCTTTTTAAAAAGTCATCTGGTGACAGACTCAGATGAAACCTTAGGAAGAGTTCTATATGCTTTATTAAGTCAAAAGTAGTTGACAAGTTGACACATTTTTAACACTACATTATCAGACTAATTTCAAACACATTACAATAAAGAGGTATAAAATGCATAAAATTTTAATCATCTTGATGCCCTTCCTGTCAGGGTCAGCATTTATGAATAATCACAGCTGGAGAGGTCACCTGGGAACCAGCAGGAATTTAGTGAATCCTAATATTATACAAAACCATGGCAGCTGAACACCCAGGGAGGATATCTAATCATTGTCATTACAAAAAAGTTGTCATGTAATGTTTTTAATTGGCAACCTGGGCATCAGTCATGGGCAGGGTGGGGCCAAAAGACATGACCTACAAAGAAGGAAGTAAGAGAAGACAGGGAAAAACTGGGAAAGGAGAAGAACTGAAAACTGGGTAAATCCATAGTTATGTAACCAAGGAATCTCCTCAGAGCTCTGCTTACTCACCAAAAGGCTAGACCACTTGTTAATAAAACTTGGATTTTACAAATTTATTTTATGGCCAAACGAGTTTCCTATTCTGGACTTTGGTGCTTCAGACCAAATTGAGAGACTTTCCAGAATTGCTCATGTCCTAAGAGAACTGTCCTATCTTTACCAAGGCTTACTTCCAAGAACTGGCACCTTGAATGTTTTTACTGCTCCCAGGAGTCTCCCCGACCCAGTGTCTTCAGTTCCGCCTACTCTCTCTTCCCTATTCATTCTCAGAACCAGCTGTGCCTTCTGTGAGAGTTTGTGGCGGGTTCCGAGTGGCGTACACACATTTTCCCTCCCATTTATATCTTTATAGTAGTTTAATGGGGGTTTTTTTTTACCAGTGTAACAGCAAAGAAGTTACCGACAGTTATTCCTGATTAAACACCCTTTACAGAAAGTGAGAAGAGGAAATAAATTACTCTGTCTAAATGTACTCTTTTAGCCACATGACTAATCCTCCTAGCTAAAATTCTGTCACATCCACCCATATGTTTCTTGTCTTTTAGTTTTATTTAAATCTCAGTTACATAGAACTGGAATTATCACAGGCTTGATCATGAATGTCTTGGTTGGCCTTCTAAAATATTAAATAAGTGTATTGCTTTGAAAACAATTAAGTCTGGAAATTTTTCATACATTTCCTGGTTTAAATAAGGATTGGCTTATGTTTATTTTTAATTGCCATCACAAGTCTATAGAGATTGAATAATATGAAGAAAGTTAGGTGGTCACAGTATCACTGAATGGTAAGAGGAGATGCAAGAACTGAACCATAGGAATATTTTTTAAAAGCACACATAGGTTCTTAGATACTAAGGTACCTTCAAGGAGAGGAGTAAAAACAGGTGTGAACTAAATAGACGAAGCCTTGGGCTCTTCCGTGTCTGCTCCTGGCCTGCCTAATAGGTGCATAGAGGGAAGACCACGTGAAGAGACATCAGGAGAAAAGGACCCTCTACAAGCCAAGGAGACAGGCCTGGAGCAGATCCTGCCCCCCCCCCGCCAGCCCTCAGAAGGAACGAACCCTGCTGACACCTTGATTTCAGACTTCCAGCCTCCAAAACTGAGACAGCAAGTGTCTGCCCTTTAAGCCAGCTGGCTCGTGGTACTTTGTGAAAACAGCACTAGGAACCAAACACAAAGAGCTTATCACGGTTGCAAGTTATATCCTTGGGTGATTTGCTGGTCACTACATCACGACTGGTTTTGCATGAGCTCAAAAAAGAGATCTGGGTAGGAGATGGGAGTTTTTGCATCTCCATTGATGGAGAAGATGGACTAGGATGCAGGTCTGAGATTCTCCAACATCGGGTTGTCTTTCTTTGAAAGGGGAAAAGAGGGAAAGCCCAGAGGTGCATGGGGAAAAAAAAGCAGAAAATGAAAAACAGTGTTGGTGTTTCAAGAAGAGAGGCTTATTAATAGCATTGATTGAATGCTGCTGAACATTCAGGTGTGATCATTGAATATGGGTGATCTCACCCAATTTATATTGCTAGTGATGAGAAGCAGATAAATCATGGCAACCTATATAAAGCTTGAAGGAAGGCAACACTATAAAGTTTTGAGAAGACAATAGACAAAATATTCTTCATAATGTCAGAGAGGGGAAAGACTTTAAAAGATACCAAATGCATTAATAATAATGTAAAACATTGATGAATGTGACTACCTGAACTAAAGAGTTTCTCATCTTTAGAACGTGCTATAGAGTTTAAAAAGCAAGCCACACAATAGAAGAAGATATTTGCAACATTTAAAATGGCAAAGACTCTGTACTCAGATCTATAACTAACTGTTTGAATCAATAGAAAAAAGAAGTCACCAACCCAATAGAAAATGGGAAAAGACTCTGCAGATATTTTATAAACAAGTAGATCAAAACGGTCAATCGATATATGACAAAGTATTCAACCTCTTTAGTTACCAGACATACGCAAATTCAAACACTCCACCCCAGCTTACCCTCCAATTGCAATGTTTAAAAGTTTGAACACACTAAGTGCTGGCAAAGATGAACTCCCAGAAGCTGCTGGTTGAAAAACACATTATTGCAAAATGTTGGAACACATGGCATAATATGGGTGAAGAAACACAAGCCTTTGTACAAGGATTCCATTTCTGAGTATAAACCTCTAGAGAAAAATCATGCACATGTGTATACAGGATTCATGCACAAAAATGTTCTTTGCAGCATTGTTAATAACATCCCCCAACCAGGAAACACTCAAACGCCTTCCACTAGTAGAATGGCTGGGCCCTCTGTGAGGTTTCATACAATGATGAATCAAATAGTAATGAACTTGGATAACCTGGGGTTTACATGCAACCACATGGATGAATCTCCTAAGCATATTATTGTGTTAAAGAAGCAAAATGCAGCCCTGGCTGGCGTAGCTCAGTGGATTGAGCGCGGGCTGCGAACCAAAGTGTCACAGGTTGGATTCCCAGTCAGGGTACATGTCTGGGTTGCAGGCCATGACCCCCAGCAACTGCACATTGATGTTTCTCTCTCTCTCTCTCTATCTCCTTCCCTTCCCTCTCTAAAAATAAATAAATAAAATCTTTAAAAAAGAAGCAAGATGCAAAAAAATACACAAGTGTGATTCTAATTATATGATTCAAAAACAAGCCAAATTAACCTATATGGCCTAGGAATATATACCTAAGCGGTAACACTGTAAAGAAGCAAGGATGGGTTATCGCAAAAGTCAGCATACTGTTTACCGGCTGGTGAAAGGTTGGGGATTGTGGTTGGGGAGGCGGTGGGGGAATCTTCAGGAGCATAGCAATGCTCTGCTTTTTGACCAAAGTGATGGTGATACGGGTGTTCACTTTCTAAGTATTCTGTATACTATATACATGTTTTATGATCTTTCTGTAGGAAAGTTACACGTGACAATAAAGAAGTAAAAATTCTATCTCTAAAATTATACAATTTAATCTTGAATTATCCCATAATTTTTGCAAATGGTGCTTTCTTGTAGTGACTGAGTAAATCAGTGTGATAACTAAGTCACACTTGAGGCTTCATTTTGCCAGTAAAAATTCCCTGTACTGGTGGAATCAGATAAAAATATGAAAAAAATTTGCTTTGAATTTTAGGTTGGATCGTTAAATGCATGCTTCCTTGCAAAGAGGAATTTCCAAGTTGATGTATATGAAGCTAGAGAAGGTAAGACAATACTAAAAATGGTGAGATGTGGTTTTCATTCTCTGAGCTCTGTCTCTTTAGATTCTAAAAAGATATTTTTAAAAAATGAACTGTTCAAATTTTTAAACCTCAACTATCTCAATTAATTTAACACAAATGTACTATTATTCATATTTTCTTTTCTTCTTTTTAAAAGATTTTATTTATTTTATCTTTTAGAGAGAGGAAGGGAGGGAGAGAGGGAAAGAAACATCAATGTGTGGTTGCCTCTCGTATACACCCCCTACTGGGGACCTGGCTTGCAACCCAGGCATGTGCCCTAGACTGGGAATTGAACCGGCAACCCTTTGATTCACAGGCCAGCACTCAACCACTGAGCCACACCAGCCAGAGCAGTATTTTCTTTAAAAGAGTTAACAAGGCCTTTTAATCTGGTTCTGACTGCACCAGTTGTTCATCCTGCCCTAGGATATAAGGAAATATGTGTAACATGGAGTCTACTTCCAATGTCTTAGATATCCGAATGGCCAAATCTGCACGTGGAAGAAGCATTAACTTGGCCCTTTCTTATAGAGGACGACAAGCCTTGAAAGCCATTGGCCTAGAAGATCAGGTACCTTGCTAATGCATTTTCCTTACAGAAGATAACACCTGCTGTTTTCCAGCAATCGCATGGTCTAGCTTTCATCCTGGTGCAAAGGACTATTGAATGCCAAAAACCTCTTCATGCAGACTCATTCTACAGAGGTTTTCAAACTTCTAAATGGGCAAAAGGGTGAATATTTGATGCTTGAAGCACCTGGGGATCCAGAGCCTGATGCATGACCTGGGGCAGGGGACGTTGCAGCCCCACCTGATAATTCCTTCTGATGTGAGCTCTCAACAGGATGGCAGATCGCTGCGTACAGAGAAGTGAGCTCTGGCTGGCATGGGGATGGTGGGAGGCAGGAAAACTCCATTCTCTTGGCTCTACAGAGCCATACTCTCTTACCCACAGTCCTATGGTGCAAAAAGCTCTGAAAACAGAAAGTTTTTCATCATCTATCCAGCAGAAAATTTGACCTGATATAAGACTTTTTACAGCCATACCCGTTTTTTTCATTTGGTGTCACTACGTTTTACTGCAGAAATATTTTGTTTCACTATGGGCTGGTGCCCCAGGCTCTGCTGGCTGGATGGCAGCCACATATGCCCTGAACTACCTCTCAAAAATCTGAAAACTTCTGAATTCTTAAACCAATGGGCCCCAAGATCGTGGATAAGGATTGTGGGCCTGTAGTAGATTTTTCTAACACGGCCTCAATATCTCTGAACTTCTCCCTGTGCACCATGCAGCTGGAAAATGTGAACAGAAATCATGGATTTTTCCCAATAGGACTTTTGCTGACAAATGGGTCTTCAACATGATAACATAAGTCAATATAAGTTCTGTTTGCATTTCTACACTTTTCTTAGGTCCACGTGTAGGAAAACACCGCACTGGGTTCAGGCGTCCTGGGTGTTACTCCCCATGTGCTGCTCTCTTGGGTGATCCTGGGAAAATCACTTAACCTTCCTGACAATGTAACACTTTCCCAAGTGTCATATCAGATTTAGACCCAATAAACTTGAAGGGAATTCCGAAATCCGAAGATTCAAAAGAAAGCAAAAACTAACATTTGCAAGAACTCAGATTAACTTTCCACCATTCTATGCTTCCATGATTCTTTATACTATTCTTCATATTTTGAAAATATTTACAAAGCATACTTTAAAATTCATATCTATTTTACTTGCATAATGCCATGCTACAGAAATTGAAATCGCTATTTCCGGTTTTATTTCAGGTTGTAGCTCAGGGTGTTCCGATGAGAGCAAGAATGATTCACTCTCTCACAGGAAAAAAGTCTGCAATTCCCTACGGGACAAAATCCCAGGTAGGTTGACGCTGCGGGTACTTGTTTGGTTAGAGCTGAGTCTAAAGTCTATAACTTGCAACTCAGACCCATCTCTGACATTTCCTGCATCAGCCTAGAATTCAGGAACACAAACCAGCTAAGAAGTTAATTTATAACAGGTGCTAAAAATAGGGCCCCATCCCTCCTAAACACCCAAGAAGAGTTAGCTATTATTGTCATCACAGTAGGCTTTTTTTTTGCCTCTATGCTTTGCTCTACTGGACAAATTTTCCCTCCCATCTCCTTTCAGTTGCACAGAGAAAATTGCCCTGTATTTATTGTCAAACACAATATGCAAAAACAACTTTACAGGGTTTTATGATGTTGCCTTCCCTGACTCTCCAACCCAAAATTGAATTATAATGGAATTTATAGAATAAATCTGAAATGCCTTCAGTGTTCATAATTTCTAAAACATCAGAGTCCAGAATGTGAAGTAGCATTTGTTAAAACAAATATATTTTCTTGCTCTGTCACGTTTCTACTTGTCTTTCATGCAGTAACACACATAATTGTACGAAGCATATATTTTTATCTAGTTACACCATCTAAATTTGTTTCTTTGAGAGAATGAATGTACCAAACATCTATCAATAAGAGAAAAACTCCAACTTGCTTTGCCCAGCAACACCGCATTTTAAGCGGGGAATCCCAGTGAAGTTCATATTCTTCTGGGTCTCTGACCCTCCACAGACCTGCCATTGCAAGTATCCTGATGATGGTCAGACTCTCCTGGGATCTTGTTAAAAAGGAGTCTGATTCTGCATGGCTGGAATGGAGGCTGAAGTTCTGCACCCCCCAATTCCACAGGTGGTGCCCACGCTGCTAGCCCGTGGACCACGCTTGGGGTAGATAGCAGGAGACACGCACATGCTCACGGGACCAAGGTCTTCCCAGAGCTCATGATGATAAGGTAGCTAATGCAGCCCATGTCAATTGCAATGGCTACTATGAGAAGTGAAAACAAAATAAAGACGTGAAGAAAAAGAAATGAATCCTGGTGCATTGTTGGTGGGAACATACAATGGTACAGCCATATGAAAAATAGTGTGGCCGCTCCTCAAACACTTAAAAAATAGAGGTACCATATACTCTAGCAATTTCATTCTTGGTATATATCCCAAAGGACCAAAAACAGATATTTGAATACCTATGTTCATAGCAGTGTTTCAATAGTCAAAAGATGGAAGCAACCCAAATGTCCATTGATGGGCGGACAGATAAGCAAAACATGGTATAAGCCTATGTGAGATAACAGAATATGTATATCTTTGCCCTGGGATCCTAGAACAGAGCTCCTACAACCCCTGTCATTTCCTAAGTGATAAGGGCACCAGAAGCATCTTTTGTTCCAGTGCTTGGTCTTTGACTGCAGTTCCTGACACAGGGTACCTGAATCCCTTGGAATTTTCTGGGTAGCATGAGTGTCTTGTTCTAATGAGGTGACTCTTGGCGGGCTCCGGGATGAAAGGCCAGGTCATGATTAGAAGCTTGGCATTTTCAGCTCTACCCCCCATTCTATGGAGAGGAGAGAAGGTCTGAAAATGGATTAAATGACCCATCAAACCAATGTGAGGAAGCTCCAGAAACACCCCCAACAATGGGGTTCACAGGCCTTCCAGGTCGGCAACCCTGAGCAGGTTCTGGGAGAGTGGCACTCGGGAGAAGGCACAGAGGCTCTGCCCGCCTCTCACACGCCTCGCCCTGCACAGCTCTTCCATCCGGTGCTCCTCTGCATGCCCGTATGCTTTCTCATTTCCTTTTGTGATAAACTGGTCAATGGTAAACTGTTTTCCTGAGTTCTGTGAGCCCCTCTAGCAGATAATTCAAACCTGAAGAGGGGTTCTGGGGAACTTTCAGTTTATAGCCAATCAGTCAGAGGTGCAGCTGACAAACCGAACACAAGAGCGACATCTGAAGTGGGGGCGGTCTTGTGGGACCGAGCCCTTAACCCTGGGATGGACGCTGACTCCAGACAGCTGGTGCAGAATCGAGTTCAATTAAGGGACACCCAGTTGGGGCTGGTCATGTGAGGGTTAGAGAGACACCAGGACAAGTGTAAGTTTTCTGCACAACAGACACTAGATACCACTCGGCCTTTAAAGGGAACGGACACATGCTACTGCATGGATGAGCGCTGAGGACTTTATTCTCAGCAAAGGAAGCCAGTCACAAGAGGACAAACACTGTATGTACCCACTTCCATGAGTTCCCTGGAACAGTTAGGTTCACAGAGACAGCAGATAGCATGGCGGTTGCCAGGGGCTGGAGGAAGGTGGGATGGGGAGTTAGTGTCTAATGAGGACAGAGTTTCAATTTCAAAAGGTGAAGAGTTCTATAAAGGGACTAAATGGTAATGGAAAAAAAGATACCATAAAGATTAAATTTTAAAAAAGAGCTCTGGGAGTGGATGCTGGTGATGGTTGTAACAACACTGTGAATGCACTTAACGCCACTGAACTGTATGTTTAAAAATTGTTAACATGGTCAAGTTTATATCATAGGCATTTTGGCCCAATTAAAATTTGTTTAAAAAGTGGGTCCAAAGTAAAGCATTCCAAGAATTAAGGGCTTTGGGGAAAGAGGTGGCAGGGAGGAATGCAAATTTTCTGTTTATTTACTTTTTATACATAATAACCTGCTTATGTTGGCGTTATAAAGGTGTAGGTACAGAGTGTTCACTCCTGAGCCCGGCAGGGGGGTGAAGGGGAAGAAAGTCCACTGACCATCACAGTCAGATAGACATTCTCAGATAATTAATATATTCTGTTCAGGTGGCCCCAAATTGTGCTTGGTGTTACAGGAAAGAAAAGAATCATGTCTTCTAAATAGGCAAGTGAAATTTACATGCTCAAGTCAAGTATAAGCTGTTGTTAGCTGTGGGAGCTAAGCAAATATTACTGCTTTTTCTCGCACCTTCCAGATTCTCCTGGCCGGGCCAATAACCAAATTAACAGAGGTAGATTAGCCAAAGTGAATCACAGTTTAATACATGTCGTGGGGAATTTGCATAGACACAAAAACTCCATGAAGATTCCAATGACAGTGAAGCAACGTTGGGTATATAAGGCATTATTTTTGGACAATGAAGAAAGGGGTGAGAATGGGGGACTTGCAGGTAGTTGAGAAAGAGTTGGAATACCCCTGGCAGTAGAATCCTTGCTAGGAGTCTCAGAAAAGCCTTGCTAGGGTAAGGGTAGCTAGCAATCAAGTTCATTGTGGAAAGAGCTCAGCTGAGGAATGGTCAGCCATGGGGTCCAGAGAGGGAGGAAAGCTTTGACTTCTAGAAAAGTCTTCACAGAGAAAGTGAACTTTGAGATAGTTCGCTGAAATCTTAACTCAGCAGTGAGATGGTGTTGTCCCAATCCAGCGAGGGTCTATCAATGGAAGCAAGTTGGGTGAGAACAGGTTTCAAAAACATACAGATTTTTCAAGTGCCAAGTGTGCATTGGCTGAGAAAACGTGTAAATGCCCTTTGACATAACAGACTCTGACAGTGATCAGCAACCTTATTAAATTCACTGACTCTACCCACCTTGCTTTACAGGTGCAGAAAGAAGCTGCATGATTACAAGAGGTCAGGGTCAAAGGGAAATGAGGCAGGTTTCCTCTGAGACAACAGCCAGCAGAGCGTGGTGTTGGGGGTCCTTCTGGGAGAGCGGGGCAGTACTGCTTCACCTCCCTATATCTCTTACTAAATTGAGAGTGATTTGTGATCATCAATCCACCTTCTTCTTGGATTAACGTGGGATGTGCTGAGGAAGGCCAATGCATCATATCCATCCCCTTGGCAAAGAGTGAGCCAGTAAAGTATAAATAGACCAAGGAGTGAGGTATCCCTCAAAGTTGTGCCAGGAAAGCTGGATGAGGAGAGTGACTGGGACCCGAGACTAACGTTGGCTTCCTTACCTGTACCGCCGGAGAGGGACAGACAGAAGTAGTTTCATCACCAGTGATTTCCCAACAGGGAGACAGTGCCCATGGGGGTTTCCATTTGGGGGCCTTGCATGCGTGAAAAGAAGGAGGAAATGACTCCTCCCCTGCCAATCCTGCCATTTCTCAATTCTTAAGAATTGAGTTAATGCTAAATGTATAGCCACCCCTCTTTCTTTGGCTTGCATCATTGTTTTCATGTCTGAGTCAAACATGGGAGCCTCCTTATCCTTTAAGATTGCTTTGAATTGCTGAACTCCACACCTGCCGCAGTCCAAAGCCCTCCCCAGGACCCCGGGATTTCTATGGACCCCCTGGGAGCCTACCTTCAATTGGCCTCCAGTGGCTCTAGGTGAACACCCCCTCTCCTCTGGTGTTGACCATGTACCTTGATGGTCCAGACAGGAAGTTCACCTCTTCCGCCAATTACTGCAAACAACGTTCACTCAAATGACACATGAGATCCTGAAGACCTGTGGATCCGCCAGGGCTCACACTGCCTGCAGAACAGCAAATAAACTTCAGGTCCCCAAGGGGCACAGTTTAATCTCCAATATCTGTTTTGAAACCCTTCTCTGGGCTGAGCCTCCCTCCCCTGGCTGTTTTCTTGGCCCTTTTCTCCCCGAAGCATCCAGGTTCTTCTGGTCTTGCTGGTTCCTCCCATCTCCCTCCCAGAGGGCCCTGGGAACTATCAAATTGTTCCCTAATACACAGAGCAGGCCAGAGCTCCCCAGTTTTTACTTCTAATCTGCCGAGTCAATATAATGGTGCTCCCTTACTACAAAACATTCTCTTTTGAAGGCATTCAGCGCAAAGAATGTGAACAATTTTTTTCCAATATATCTGGAAAAGTTAGCACTGTAAACTTTGTCTTAGAAGTCTCCAAAGGAGATAATCCAACTTCCTTTAGATTATTTTTATTATTATTATCATTAGTATTAGTATTATTATTTTGGTTATAAGAGCCATTTCATAGCTCAACTTATTTACATTATTTTATATGTTATTGATTATGCTAATACAGTTGTCCCATTACCCCCCCTTCATTCCCCTCCACCCTGCACACCCTCTCCCACCCACATTCCCCCCCTTTAGTTCATGTCCGTGTGTCATAAGTTCTTTAGCTTCTACATTTCCCATACTATTCTTGCCCTCCCCCTGTCTATTTTCTACCTACCATCTCTATGCTACTTTCTCTCTGTACCTTTCATAAGATCAATATTTTAGAACAGGTAAAGGCTTGATAGTGGTGACTCTATCTTTTGATTATGAAAAAATACCAAAGATATAGAGCCGACCAGACAGGGACCCTCCCCGCAGCCTGGTTATTGTCATGGAAAGAATATTTTCCCCATGTAAATACGCCTTTATAATGAAAATGTTTCCTAACGTACTTTGAATAGCAAGCACGGTTTCCACAGAAATGACGTGTTCAGTGACGTGGAAGACTGCAGAACAGAACTAGGAGACAATTAATCGGTCACTGTTAATTTCGGCTTATAGCAAAGACACAGGAAGCTCTTCCTCAGTCATCGCCTCTGTAGCATGAACAAACTATTTTTATACCAAGTTCAGATTGAGCTGTTAATTTTAAATGTCTCTACATTTGGATGAGGTAAAGAGTCCTAAATTAGTATATTTGTGTTAAATGTGACATATGCCACAATATGGAAAGTGACATGGTTAAAATTTTTAACGCAGTAGACTCACCGTGTGTTGCAAGGCTGCAGCCGTGCCCTGGTGGGCCCAAGGTGGGCACTCCAGCCTCTGGGAGCCCCTTCCTCTGTAAAACATTAAGTAGTAAAAATTAGATTTTGTGAGTGCATTGGTATAAATAGGAATATAATAAAGGCTGGGTTCATTCTTATATACTCACTATACTAATTTTTCTTGTTCTGATTTCAAAATAGACTAAAATGAAAATTAAATAGACTAAAATTAGGGGTACATGGAAATGTACCCCTAAAAGTATGGTGGGCCCTATGTACCTTGCTGGACATGCCTCAACGAACAGTCAACCCACTGAATTGTCCTATAAAGTCACAAACAACCAACACCTGACCCAGGGAGGCTTGATCCCCTCATACCAGCCCCCCTCTGGCTACCACCGCCACCAACCACACACACACACACACACACACACACACACACACACCCTTTCACTCTGAAATGAAGGCCTTTGGGAAATAGTACATTTATTCTGGTTACGCTGTCATTTCTAAAGTTCTTTTAAACAGCTTCCTTTGGGGCCCTAAGACAAAAATATGAAATTTACCATTTGCTGTTAAAATAAAACTATCTTAGTGAAACTATTTTCCTACAAGAGAAGGGTTTGGTTTTCATAGTATCAAACTTTGAAAAAGCCTAAGTTTAAAGTTAAGTATCATCTTATATGTGTTTCATTAAAGTGCTTATTTTTTAAAAGGCTACGTAGCTAAATGGTCACCAAATTAAGATTGCAACCTTCTGCTAAATATTAAATTTTTCCCATTTTTGAGTGAGCAACATAGAGTTATATTTTCCCGTTCTCCAGAAACAAACAGTATCTCCTATCTTTTTCTTGCAGTATATTCTTTCTATAAGCAGAGAAAAGCTCAACAAGGATCTATTAACTGGTAAGTCCGACGCTTTATTCACCAGTTGTCATTTTCAGTATAACACATGAGACTAGTCTTGTCACGTGACTTACTGGGATTTGTTTACTATTTATTTTTATAATTATTAAGAGCAGGACAATATACAATACCAAGTCCTTCTTGAAAAGCAGTAGTGGTACATCCTCTGGCTGCCCTTTTTCATCTTTTCAATGATCTGAATGTGAATCATTTGTTCGATGTGTACTGAGTTCCTACTGCCTTGAGGCACCAGAGTGCTCTCCCTGACGAATAATGCACAGTCCAGTGGAACAACACATATACTCTCACGATTTGCAAAGTGACACAGTTAGACCTGCATTTCAGAAAAACAAAAAGCTGTGGTGTGGAGGCTAAGAGAGGGCCTCAAGAGTGTTGGGAGAGTCTCTGTGTCCAAAAAAAAATGAGGCGCTGGAGTAAAGCTATAGCAACGTGGTTGGAGGGAAGCGTGTAGATTCGTGGTATTTCTAGGAGACCTGGTAGATGGAGGGCGAAGGAGGTTGAGAAAGAAGAAGGCCTAAAATATAACCCTGAGGTTTCTAATGTAACTGAAAAGGCCTAGTCATTCATGGAAAAGCCCCTGGATTGGCAATTAAATCGGTAGCTTGGCAGATCGATCCAATCACATCCCATGTCGCCCTTGCTCATAGTAGTTCTTTCTCCTCTTCAGCATTTGCACTGAACATATTCACTCCCTGCAAAGCATCCCCCTAAAGTAATTCTCCTGGCTCCTAAATCTGTCCTGAGCAGTCCAGCTCAAGACAGCTCAGGTGATTTAGCTGCTTCTCCACAATTCCCCCTCCAAAGCCGGCTTGCAATATGTCTGTTGAATTGAATTCAACTGGAAAGAGGAATGATGGGGAAAGCCAATCTAGTTGATTCAGCAGGGACCTAAGAAATAGGGCTTAGTATCCTTAAGTCAATTTCTTTGCCTGCATTTTCAGGACTGTCTTTTGGATGGGCAGATGGGAGCAGTGGGGCTAGGTGACTAGATGGCTTAATAGGTTCATGTTGTTCTTTTTTTTAATACTTTATTTATTTATTTTTAGAGAGGAAAGGGAGGGAGGGAGATAGAGAGAGAGAAACATCAATGTGCAGTTGCTGGGGGTCATGGCCTGCAACCCAGGCATGTACCCTGACTGGAAATCGAACCTGCGACACTTTGGTTCACAGCCCGCGCTCAATCCACTGAGCTACACCAGCCAGGGCTAGGTTCATGTTGTTCTTAAGAAAATAAATAAACCAAAGAACACCTTTTAAAAATGTAGCATAGGTCACCTAGGACAATCTCTTTATAGTGTCCTCTGAATTTATTAGGATAAAAATAACAGCAAACATTCATTAAGGCACCAGGCACTATGTTAAGTGCTAAATATGCATCGATTTGTATGACCCTCCCAATAACTACGAGAGGTGGGAATTATCTTTCTCTAACCTGTACAGATGGTGAAGGAGGCTTAGAGGGCTGCTCAGCGTAACAAGTTGCACTGCTAATAAGTGGTAGAATCTGGACTTAAACTTGAGTCTGTTTACTCCAAAGTCCATGCTTTTAACTACTACCATCACTGCCCCCAATATTATATATGAAACGTCTGCTAATACTGAGGAGCGAACACACATAGGGAAGAAGCAGCCTCAGTGCACTTCAATGTGCTGCACTGCATGCAGCTTCTGAAACGCTGTAAATCCATTAGTAAAATGAACACTGAACCTCTTCTCTCCTAAACTTTGTTCAGAAAGTATGAGCCGCCCATTCCACAGGTCCAATCACTTGTCACTGTTCATTTCTCCTTGGCCAAACAGTCTCTGCTCTGAGCCATTCTGAGTAAAGCATTTTCCTGCATCAGCATTTCATGAGGGGTTCTATCCCACTGTGGTTCACTGCTCTGTGGGATGTTAGTAACTGTTCTGCAAGACGACCAGCAAAAGGACATGTGGTCAAGTGAGCCTGTAAGTCCTGCATCAAACAAGCTCTAAGTCTTTCTTCCCACAGGGATTCTCAGAGCTTGGTTCTACTGGTCTGCACGGCAGGCCTTCTAGGGCCGTCCGAGATGTAGTCTCAACGCCAGTCACATGTGTAATTTTAAATATTACGTTAGCCATATTAAAAAAAACTAAAAAGATGCAGGTGAACTTAACAATGTATTTTAATCTAATATATCCAAGTATTCCCATTTTAATGTGCAATCAATGTGACAGTTATTTATGAGATATTTTCATTCTCTCTCGCTCGCTCTCTCTCAGTACTAAGTTGTAAAAATTCAATGCATACAACACATCTGCATTCCGACCAGCCACACATTTCAAACTCAAGAGTCACAGGTAGCTAGAGACCTGGCGGTATGTCCAGGATGGCCAGAGAGTTAGCATTTCTCCAAAGGATTTGACCACACAACAGTTTCTTGTCTTGGAGGGACCACATCCCAGGACTATTGTCCTGTGGAAAATTCTTTGGGATGTATTAGGATACATTTAAGAAAAAAAATAAAATAGACTACAAAGATACATTTTGTGTTTGTGAAATATAGCCTTAGTCGTTCAGGGAAATTTTGATTTCCCTAAAATTATTTGCCAAAAGAGTTCTTACACATGAATAAGTCTTTGATTTATGGTCGCTCAGATTTCAATATTCTAAAATCTCCACTCTCGCATTCCAGAATCTTAAAGTCTTCAAACCCCAAATCACATTTAGTCAGAATGGAACAGAAGAGTCCAACACTTAGACAAAAAGGAGATAATCACGGGCAGGAATACTGAGTTGAAAGTCTGACTTTATTTTCTGTGATCTCAGGCATCTTCTTTTTCCTTCCAGGATCTTGGTTACTCCATTTATATGGTGTGGGCTCATTTCTACATCCTGATTTGTAGCTTTGGAAGCAATAAATAGCCTTCTAGAAGTAATTATAGCTTCCCTATCCTTAAGAATTCATAGGGGCAAAAATCATATTTTACTACTATGACAAGAACATGATTATTAGTTCAGAAGATGAAAATCACTAAATTCTATTGCTAGCTAGCTGGTGAATTAATAAAACACTAACATAACCTGATTCTATTTTTTGAGAAATTTCAAGTATTATTACTCATTTCCCCCCTTGGTGTTCCAGAGTGTGATTATAAAAAGAATGAGTGTCAATAATCTATATTTGTCACAACTTGGATTAGAAGTTCAAGTTGTAGAGACTTTGGTTGAGCATTTTCAACCACAAATGAAACCTTAAATTACAGGCAATTTTTAAAAATATGCAATGCCTGTTTCCTTTCCAGGGTGTCAATAATTACAGCAATGTAAGACTTTGCATAGTGGAGTTAGGTGGATTTTTTTTTTTAGATGAGAGTAGTTGATTTTTATTCATGCCTTTTACTATCAAATTATCCTACAGCATTTGCCAAATGTCAAATTCAGATTCAAATGTCAAATGTCAGATTCAAATGTCAAATTACCACTTCAATCATGTTTACATTGGTAAGAATAAATAGTTCTGTTGTCAGAAAATAATTAATATTTGAATTTGAATAAGTGAAGCAAGAATTGGAATTTTATTTTTGTTTGCTTTTTTTTGTTTCCTCAGCTATCGAGAAATATCCCAACGCAAAGGTGTACTTTGGCCACAGGCTGTTGAAATGTAATCCCGAGGAGAGAACCATCACGGTGCTCGGGTAATGAATGCCCCACAGCCTGTTGACTTCAGAGGGGAAAGGGAAGGGTTGGCGTGAACCGTCTCCGTAAACTTTGTTCTTTGGCTCTTTTGAAAGAGTTGAATTACTAAAAGGCTAATTCAGCTAGTTCCTAGATTTGCTGAGTTTTACATTGAAAAGAGACCTTAGATTCCTTCTGCCTAGGATGCCAGTGGTCCTCCTGCTCGCTCAGCCTCCCACATTCTCCCATAGTGGGGACCCCACACTGCGGACCCCACTCTGCTTCATGCTCTCTCCTTGCTGGAAATAGATGACCCTCCACAGCCCTGTTTCTCCTCTCTGTGTGGATGCTATTTGTCTGCTCTATTGCCTCCTAAGTTCCAAGTCTCCCATCCCACTCTGGCGATGGGTGTGTCATGGACTCCCAGTCCATCCAACATTTATAACCTCACATCTCTAAAAGGAACCTCTCTAGCCCAGGCCTGCACCTGCATTCTCAGTCCTAAATTCAGTCCTAACCAGTGTTAATTTCTCATGAATCATCTTCATGGGTACCTCTTGCCATACCTCCAACACATCTGAAACCTCGATCACCTGTTTTTCTCCGAGCGTGCCCCACTCCTGACTAGTTCTATCATCCAGGGAATCTGAATCACTGTCATGGGCCCCTTTCCCTATGTTCTCCTCATTTTTCTGCCGGCCTCAGAGTCTGTGTCTTCTTCCTGAGCACCACAGTCCTTGGCTGTCAGCCCTGCTTTAGGTAGGCTGCTGCGGTCACCTGGTGCCCATTTCCCTTCTCTTCCACATCCTGCGTCCACTTCAATCCATCTAGTGCAAGTGAGATTAAGTGACCACTTCTCATACATCAATCACCCAATTGAAAAAAATTACTTTTTCCCCTTTTGCCAGGAAAATATACTTAAACCTTTTGTCATAGCATCCAACATAATCTTCTCCCTTTTTCCCCTCCCAAACTATATTCTTTTCTTAAGCTTATCTCCCGCTACCCTCTGCTCAAGACAAATGTGTTCATTAAAAATCCTGGTCCTATCACTTCGGTGGTTCATACATTCCCTCCACGTGGAATGCTTTGCCTTCTTTTCAAGATTCTTTTCCTTCATGCAGGGAATTCAACTCTCAGACACACTTCCATGGCCTGGCGTGTGTTTATTAATCACTGTGGGTGTGTGTTATTCTCAGTCTCAGAAGAAAACCCGTGATAGAGGGTGTTACCATCTTTCTAGCTTGTCAAATGAAATCTGTAAGTCAGATTTGTAAAAGGGAGTAGTAGCCCTATTGACTTGCTACTTTTTATACACCCAGGTGGAAGTACATTATCATTTTGACCACTAGACTTTTTTGAAAAAAAAAATTGGATGGTTCATTTTATTTTTCAGATCGGATGAAGTTCCCAAAGATGTCACCTGTGACCTCATTGTAGGGTGTGATGGTGCCTATTCAACCGTCAGAGCTCACCTCATGAAGAAACCCCGCTTTGATTACAGTCAACAGTACATTCCTCATGGGTACATGGAGTTGACCATTCCCTCTAAGGATGGAGATGTAAGTCCTTTCCTTTCTTATCCCCTTTACACACGCCTGGCATCATAGTAGGGTGGAGGCATATTCTAGTGCGGTTGTTCCCAGTCTCATGTCTTAGTTTGGAGGATTGGCAAAGGATTTTGTCATTAGTAATAAATTGGGCTAGAGGTCCCTTTAATAATATCACTCTCTCTCCATCACCTTTGAGATACTTTCCTAAGAAGTAAAGAAAGAGAGGAATTATAACTATCCTACTGGAAACACACAGGGAATTTGTCTCAGATTATAATATCATTTCTCTGTTTTCTCTTGGGAGGAAAAAAGTGGGCTGGGAATCAATTCTGCACACTGACAATTGGGAGGTCTTATTCTCATGATTAAATTAATAATGGTTATTAAATAAAGTGAACAGCAAGTTGTTGCAAAGAGATTTCCAAGGAGTTTTTAGATTGAATTTATTGGGGTGACATTGGTTAATACAATTGCATAGGTTTCAGGTGTATTAGTCTATAAAATATCATGTGTATATTGTATTGCGTGTTCACCACCCCAAGTCAAGTCTCCTTCCGTCACCATTTCCCCCGTATACCCTCTTCAACCTCCCCCACCCCCCTTTTCCTCTTTAATCACCATACTGTTGTCTGTGTCTATGAGGCATTTGTGACTTAATCCCTTCACCTTTTTCACCCACCCCTCAACCCACTCTCCCTCTGAGAGCTGTCAGTATGTTCTCTATCTGTGCTTCTGTTTCTATTTCGCTTGTTTGTTTATTTTGTTCATTAGATTCATGAGTGAAATCATATGGTACTTGTCTTTCTCTAACTAACTTATTTCACTTAGCATAATGTTCTCCAGGTCCTTCCATGCCCTGGCAAAGGATAAGATTTCCTTCTTTTTACAGCCAAGTGATATTGCATTGTGTCTATGTATACAGCTTTTCTATCCACTCATCTACTGATGGGCACTTGGGCTGCTTCCAAATATTGCCTATTATAAATAACGCTACAATGAACATAGTGGGGCATATATTCTTTCAAATCAGTGTTTCAGGTTTCTTTGGATAAATACCCAGAAGTGCAATCACTGGGTCACAAAGCAGTTCCATTTTTAATTTTTTAAGGTATCTCCATACCACTTTCTACAGTGGCTGCACCAGTCTGCATTCCCACCAGCAATGTGAATGGGTTCCCCTTTCTCCACATCCTCACCAGCACTTGTTATTTGTTGATTTATTGATGACAGCCATTCTGACAGGTGTAAGGTGGTATCTCACTGTAGTTTTAATTTGCATTTCTCTAGTGATTAGTGACACTGAGCATCTTTTCATATGTCTATTGGCCATCTGTATGTCCTCTTTGGAGAAGTGTCTATTAAGGTCTTTTGTCCATTTTTAAGCTGGATTCTTTGTTTTTTGGTGTTGAGTTTTATAAGCCCACTATAAATTTTGGATATTAACACCTTATCAGATGTATCATTGGCAAACACATTCTCCAAGGAGCTTTCTGGTTCCCTTGTTGCCATGTTAAACCATATACAGCCTGAGAAAAATATTGCAGGAAATAATAAATCAGTCAGCTGTCATTCTGATGCGGACCCCAGCTCATGGGGTCTGCCACATTGTGGATGAGACACAAGACATTCACACAGACTACCGAGTCCTGTGGAAGAAAAGGGTAAGCATGGCTTCTCTCTCAAGGGGAGCAAAAGCCGTAGCCTCCGCCATGACAGGGCCTTTACTGGGTTTCTCGGGCCATTACATGATGGTCCTCATTTACTATGCACAGGTTGGCTTTAGGTGGTTACCTTTTACAGAAAACAAAGGAGCTGCTGCTGCTAATCACATCACAGAAGAGGGATATTTGCAAATGAAAAGGGAAAAGTAGTTGAACTGGTTATACTTGTCCTTGGAAGGTTTAGCATGGATTTTAGGAAGTTACAGTAAGCATTTGCTGTCTCAATTCAGGGTGAGAGAGTTTTAGCAAAAGCAAGTCTCAAAGAGGCCTAGGTATATTGCAGGCCTGACTCCCCACGAGAGAACCTATCCGTGGGCATGTGTCCTGTGCATCTCCGAGTGGGAGCTGGGTCCATGCCATGCAGAACGGCCTCCTACATCATTCCTCTGCTCTTTCTTATCTTTTGGAGCTCTAAGACATTGTAGGGGTTGTCAGAAGATGGCAAGAGAGGAAAGCAAGGGCATCGGCCTGCCCCAGGCTTCTCTCCTTACTGCCCATCTCTGTACTGCGCACTCATGCAGCCCTACTTCGCCCAGCAGCTCACCCTCCCCCTGGAGCCCCTTCCCTTTGCCCCCGTAGAATCCCTAAGTCCCCTGTTTTAACCACTCCCACCCCACAAATTTCTTTCTTTTCTAAATTATTTTTAAAACTTATTTATTTGTGTGTGTTTTTTGTATTTTTAATTGTTTTTTTCCCATTATCATTTATCCCCCTGCTCAACTCTTACTTCCTCTATTTCTAATTCAGCACCAAATCACCTACTGTCTCTCTATCACTTGAATTGTTGTTAAAGGCAAATTATTTGGCTTTCCTTATGGATACACGTTGCCAATTCAACTGCTCTGTAAGATCTTCAAGGTCAAAGAGTTACATATATGTTCACTCCTATGTCTATGTACTGGGCTTCCTTTGGGTCCCTGGGGATTAAAAAGCCAGGAAGGAATTGTCTCTTCCCCTAAGACACAAATAACTGTAACAAAGTATGAAAATGTCAGCCAGGAAGCTGTTCCGTGCTTCCTGAGTTCTTCTTTCTATGTAAAATATACACATGGTAGCCCTGGCTATTGTGGCTCGGTGAATTGAGCATGGGATGGGAATCAAAATGTCACAGGTTCAATTCCCAGTCAGGGCACATGCCTGGGTTGCAGGCGAGGTCCCCAGTGGGGGCCATGTGAAAGGCAACCACACACTGATGTTTCTCTCCCTCCTTGTCTCCCTCCCTCCCCCTCTCTCTAAAAATAAATTAATTTTAAACACACATACACACACATAGTAAGTACTTTCTAAGCATTTGTAAAAAGTAATGCAAACTTGAAATAGTTGGGAAATAGATTGGATATTCTTGTATATATAAAATATCCTTGGGAACATTTAAGGTTTGGGTCAGTTGGGTCTTGGGTTCATTGATCTACCCAAGTAATCAATACTTACTCAGGTTGCTATTGTGTTATAGAAGGGTCACTAAGGAGACCAGACTGCTCCACTATTTATTTTGTGAGAAACGAGATAAGAGGCTTACTTGCAAAATTTGGTTTTGCCCATAAAAATTAAATTAGGACCTTGCCGTCATAGAAATGTGTCCCCAAATAAGATGAAAAGTATAAAAATATTATACACACATATAATATATGTATATCCATACATGTGTATATGTGTGTATATATGGAAACAAAGAGAAGGAAGAGAGAGAGAGCATCTTATAGCCTGTTCTCAAATCTTCAGTTGTACCTAGTGTCAAAAACTCATCACTGGCATACAGAAAACAGAGTATTGATTTTAAACTTTTTGAAGTCAAGTGATCAAGTACATTTGTAATAAAAGGCAATCAATGGTTCTATTTTGAAAACCTCACCTAAGTGTGAGTTTATAAAGACAGAACACAAAGTGTTTTCTAAGACTGGTTCTTTCTAATATGGAAATAGACATGCATATCACTATGAATATGATTCAGATCTAAACTGGTGTGGAAACAATGATAAAACAAGCAGAGTGCGTTAACATGCTAATCAGGTATATGTACATGTCTTCCGCAGTATGCCATGGAGCCTAATTATCTGCACATTTGGCCTAGAAACACCTTCATGATGATCGCACTTCCTAACAAGGTAGTGTAGAGTCTCGCATCAACGGTACTTTTGTATCTATAGTTCGTGTTTTTTACTGTTTACTTCTGCACTTAGTATGTGTAAACCTAAGTAAGCTCATCACTGTTTGGTCTATTGAGTGATTACATCCTGAAACTTCAGGATGCCTGAGGAAAATCCTGAAGCCGCTCCAATGATTTACTTTGCAAAGAAGATTTGACATCCACTAGTGGGGGGTTGGTGTGTGGGGCCTGCCATCTTTCCCGAGATGCTGTAGGAAGTAATGTCCCCCAAATAAAGCCAAAGAGACTTAGGTCATATATTAGAAAGTACTTTAAGCCTTTAAGATTTATAAAACATTGGAATATAGATTATAAATAAAGAGGATGGCAGTTCGTTCATTAGACCCTACACTTTTTTGATACATAAGTATATAAAATACATACAGTGTCCGGCAGAAGTAACGCCTGCTTGAGTGAGGATGGTAGGGTAATAATATGGGTGTAATAATTTATAGTTTTAATTTGAACATTTCACCCAAAATGTCATATGGTGTGCTTGAGTGTGATATTGTTATGTTACAGAATTTCATGCTTATGATTTTGTAATAAAAGATTTTATAATAAAAATGGGGCATTATTTGTGCAGGACCCTGTATATTCCCATTCTTATTTTATTATTGTTATTATTATTATGTAATATAGATAGATATAGCTATCTGTTTCTCTGGTTGGTCCTTTTCTTTCTCCCTCTTGTTATCAGTCCTGAGGTCTGATGCTTATTCATACTGTCATAAAAGGAGCAGTAGAAGAAAAAAAGGAGGAGAAATTAAATCCAACCAACCTATTAGCAATCTAAGGTTTAGTATTTACTTAGTGGAAATTTCTGGAGTTTACAGGGTAGAAACTCTCCTAGTAACCAAGAAGCTGGGGAGTGGCCCTGAGGCTGGGCAGAGCTTTTCTTTGGAAGTCAAGGGAAAAGGCCAGGGTGCTTTCCTGTGTGCTGGGACATTCCTCCCAGGTGCCTGTCACCAGCCACAGCAAGACCCCTGCTGTCTAGGGACCCACCTTTGCGCCCACACCACGGCCTCCTCTTCCCTCTCACACCGTTCTTTTTTCTCACAGGACAAATCTTTCACGTGCACTTTGTTCATGCCCTTTGAGGAGTTTGAAAAACTTCAAACTAGTCGAGATGTGCTGGCTTTCTTTCACAAGTGCTTTCCAGATGCCATTCCTCTAATTGGAGAGTAAGTTTCAAGATGTGCTGTTTGCTCCATTGGTTTGAGTCATTCAAAATTCGAATGCAGGTGATGTGCCTTATTTCCATTTAGCTTAAGCAAAGCCGGCTGCACAGCAACCTAGCCATGAAGGCTCTATTAGCAAAAGTGGACTCTGTGCTATGAGCAGCTAGCCAAACAAGCCCGGGCCCTGGCCAGTTTCTCTGGGAGACAAGTCACTGATGTCCCTTGGCCTTCCTATATATCCTGTGCAGGCTCTCCAGCCCCTGATAGACAAGCAAATCTGTGACATATAGGGTACCAGCAGCCTCAAGTTCAGGTTTACCACTCAATAGCCATTTAAGCTTCCCAACAGCTCCGCCCCTCCCAGTAAAATGACGATAATACTAGTACTGCTCCTGCCCCAAAGGGTTACAGTGAGGACTAAAGGACACCATGCCAACAAATCATTCAGCCCAGGGCCTGGCTCACATCAAGTTCAAGGTTGACAGTTAATTGTATCAGCTGTCTGGTTTAGATCCCCCGGCTGCCCGGGCCCATGTCAGCATCACCTACCACGTGAGCTGCTGTCATCCGGTCTCACTCAGTACCTGTGTCCTCACCATCCCTCCCTCCCGGAACCCAGCTCAGTTGCCCCCTCCGGCAGTGTCTTCCTGGAGACAGCATAAGGCTGCAGAAAGAGCACGATTTTAATAGTTCTCTGTCCTTTACTTCCCTGAGTCTCAGGTTTTTCACCTTTAAAATGGGCACCAGGATACCTACTTTTTAGAGCAGTTGTGAAAACTCAATGAGCCAACTGTGGTGAAGGGATCGCCACTGCCAGCCTGTAGTGGGTCCTTGAAAAATTGTCAGTTTTCATCCCTTCCTGCTGATTAATTCCGTCTGTACTCCTCTCTCTCTCTCCGACCTTGATGGAAATCTGTCTGGCACCAAAATGTAACTCATACGTCCCTTGGCTATTTCTTGCCTTTCCAACCAGATTTAAGACCCAGATTTATATACTGTTTCTCCAAGTATGCTTCCACAAACCTCTGTGGATGCTTTTCACACACTAGCTATGATTTACAGCTGTCCACTTTCAAATACATATATATTCACATTAATTTTCATTTTGGTGTGTTGGGGTTTAATCCAATGCATGGCAACATCTTGATGTGTCCATAACCTAAAACATACCAATATACTGAAAATTGCATGACCCACATACAAGACATTCTTATGACATAAAAATGCTGACATATTTCAGATTACCGACATGCAACCAAATGTGCTCTTTTCAAATGCAATGAACACCGTGGCAAACCAAGAAGGTCATTAGGACGATGGAATTTGGGGACTAGAAGACACGCCAGTTCCTCCCTTTCCTGTTTTCTTCCTGGTGTTCTTGCGTATCCGTCAGTAAAATCCTAGTGATAAAGCCAGTAAATGTGACAGAAGTGAGCACTACTTTCTACCCCATTTAACATCTTTACACTCTATTTTTCTCTGAAGGCAAAACCTGACGCGAGATTTCTTTCTGTTGCCCGCCCAGCCCATGATCTCCGTGAAGTGCTCGCCTTTCCACTTCAAGTCACACTGTCTGCTGATGGGAGACGCGGCTCACGCCATCGTGCCCTTCTTCGGGCAAGGGATGAATGCGGTAAGTTCTTTTCCCCGGGAAAATCCCAACCAAAAGCTCTTAAATTAAAATAATAATAATAATAATAATAATAATAATAATAATAACAATAATAATAATAATAATAAAATCATGTCTAGGCCCTGGCCAAGTAGCTTAGTTGGTTAGAGTGTCTATCCTGATAGGCCAAGATTGTGGGTTTGATCCCTGGTCAGGGCGCATACAAGAAGTAAGCAATGAATGCATAATAAGTGGAACAACAAGTCCATGTTTCTCTCTCTCTCTCTCTCTCTCTCTCTCTCTCTTCACCTTCCTCTCTCTCCAAAAATCAATACCTTATCCTTGGGTAAGAATTAAAAAATAATGTCTCAAACTATCCCCACAGAATCTCTGAGAACACAATCAATTCAACAATCATAGCGGCTGTTTAGCTAGATTCGGCACTAATTATGGGTGTCTTGAATTGCTTAATCTAGTACTTGAATGTAGAAAAAAAGCATAAAGCCTAAAATGATTATCTGTGCAGTTAGAAAATGTATCGGTTGCCTAAGATTTGGAGACTTGCCTATCAGCAGTTCAAGACTTGATTCTTAAAATATTTTTTCTAGATATTATGCATAGCTATGTAAATGTTAGACTCAGAGAAAGAAAATATCTCAAATTATTCTTTTTCCATCACTTTTTCTTTCCAAAAGAAAGGAAAACACACTTGACAGGGTTAAATTAAACTATAAAACAGATTACATGTTGAACGCTACTGCTTTCCTGGAAATTTTATCTTTCTGGCTAGAACACCATTTCAGAAAAGAAATAGTGATCAGATACAATGTGTATGTTTGATAACTAAGAGTTTTATAATTATAGTCTTTTTTATTGTTTTGGTGATTGGGATATATTCCAAGTACAAACAGGTTGTGAATCTAATCAATTATACATTCTACAAAGCAGTGGCTAACACTATGTTTTATAAAAACATAAATACACACTAACTTTACTGGATAAAAGCCCAGGCTCTGGATTCAAAAGGCCTGGGGTCAAACCCTAACTCCACAAATTGTTCAAATATGTTATTGCACAACTAAGTTATCTTCATTTCCTTATCTGTAAAAGTGGGATTTTAATAGTACCTACTTCCTAGAGATTCTTGGGGAATAAATGAGTTAATTAAGTAGAGAATTTTAAAAGTGTTATCTCAGCTCTATATGGCATCTCTTGCATCTAAATTAAGTCTATATAATCGACAAGTAAATTTATTTGCTTCAGATATAACCTCTGTATTTGATGTGAAAATTACTTTATTTTTTAACTTTGACATGCTTTATATTGTCTCCAAAACTGTAGCCTGAATTCCTAGAAAGCAGGAAACAGATTTGATTTCCTTCTTCCCCACTGTATTTTGCATAGTACCTTACTGATTTTGTAGAGCTCTTAATACTGGAAGCTTGCTTTACTTTTGGCCCATAGGAACTAAATTAATATGAGAGTTCTATCCTGTCATTAAATTGCTCAAAATATGAATCTTAGAGACCTGAACAGTTTAAATATAATTCTAATACTCAGGGTAAAGCAATATAATTATTCTTGCTTCTTGAAGAAGCAATGGGATCCATCAAAATTATAAGAGTAATTTAAATTTTGATCAAATTCCAAATCACTATAAATAACACATATGAACCAGACAAAGGCAAAACCATCAATAATGCAGTTGGTGGTCTTGAGAAATCCTCATTCAATGCCAGGTGCGACTGACTATTCAGCTGGTGTGACCTTGCGGAGGGTAAACATCCTATGAACTATTGGTGGAAGGTCTATTCAAAACTGCCAAGAAGCTTTTATTCTTTCCAGTTTATTTTTTCCCATTTTTCTTATTTCAGGGCTTTGAAGACTGCTTGGTATTTGATGAGTTATTGGATAAATTCAATAATGACCTGAGTAAGTAAAATTTCTCAGATGGACATGGACCGGTCCTGCTGATCGACTGTGGACCTCTTTCTGATCCTGGATGATCACACACCCACTGTGCCTACTTCCCGTTCAGCATTATACATGTTTCTATCAATAGCCTCTGCTACTGTTGTTGTCCATATCAGACGAGCACCTAGAGAGGGAGACATTCCAGTCCTCCAGCCTCGATTTCAGTCCTGACTCACCAACTTACAAGCTGTGTGACCTTGAGCGAGTCACGTCACCTTTTTAAAGTCTCGAGTGTGCTTTTTTCCATCTATAAAGTTGTGATAATAATACCTTCAGAGTATTGCTTCAGAGAGTCGTTGTGAATTAAATAATTTGTGTAATGCTTTAAAAAAAAAAAGCTGGCACAAAGTAAGTTCCCGGCGATGTTGTAGGGAGTCATTGGCACTGTGGTGTCTGGATCAGCAGAGATCACAGCTTCCGGGGCAAATTGCTGGTGGTTTTCTTCCTTTCTTTCCCAGTCGTTTTATTCAGACGCTGGGCATCCAGAGGTGTATTGTTTCCTCCCTTCTTTGCCCTCAGTGATTGGTCTCATCTGCTAACAACAATGGAGGTGGATGGAGGGTTCATGTGGCAGAACATACTGTCAGTAGTGGCTTTGGGTACTAGGCAACAAAGATCAATAATAATGCGACAATAGTAATCGTAACTAACATCACTGAATAGTTCATATGAGTTGGGTAACTTGATGTTCTTTTAATGCATTGTTTCATGGGGTCCTCAATGGAAATCATGGGGCATGCACACTCTTGTTGTCTTAATTTACAACTGAGGAAACTTAAGCTGAGAAACTGTTGCCCAAGTCATGCAGCTGAGAAGTGGTGATTTGTACCCAGGTTCTCTGACTTTAGAAACAACTCCCTAAGTAACTAGACTTGTCTGGCCATCCAAAAACTGTATTAGTTAGTTATTAATGTACCAAGTACTTATTTGGTATTTAAGATATACCAGGTTAAGATTTCAAACAGGAATGTAGCACAGGGCCTGCTTCTGGGAGATCACAGCCTGATGGGGGGCCTGCAGTTTAAGCTAATAGGGTGTCTCAGGTGCAGTGAAAGTTGGCACATCGGGTAGCAAGGGGGGACATATAGAAGGGGGTGGGGGTCGTGCACACTCATGTATATGAACTGCTTCCCGTTCGTGACATAAGGAAGATAATGCCTTACTAAACAACCAGTATACATTATATGAACTTTATCATAAGTTTTACTTAATCACAATAGGAAATACTTATGTGTCACTGCTCAGTATTCCTTGGTTGCTGGTCATGCAGCCAGCCTGGTTACCCATAGTTGTAAAAGGTTAGAAAGAATACACTATTTAATTTTACCTCGGTGGAGTCCAGCAAAGTTTTTACAGACTGTCTTAGAAACATTGCATTATTTTACTTGGCTTCCAGGTATGTGTCTTCCTGAATTCTCAAGACTTAGAATTCCAGATGACCATGCGATTTCGGACCTATCCATGTACAATTACATAGAGGTGAGCGAGAGGGCGTGGCTCTACTCCCTGTGGTCTTCACTGAAACTCTGACAAGTGCTCTTTTAAAAAATTTAAAAAATAGGTACAAAAGAACACACACACACACACACACACACACACACACACACACAGCATTCCTTACACACAGGTGGATCGTGACCATGTACACAGTGACAATGACCTGTGCACGTCACCTCTATCTATACTTCAGTGACATGTGGGAGGTAACAGAGATGACACAGTGTCTGATTCAGTCTCTGATCATTCACAAGCTCAAACCTTAGACATTGAGTAGTTCGTAATATGCTGTTTTAATGAAAATATACCTTGAATAGGGGTTCGTTAATACATTGGAAAAGTCTGAGAAATGTCAAATGGACTTTCCACTCTTATCATTATAAACTGCACCCTTAGAGTCACATTGAACTTCCTTTGGGGTATTACATATTGAAAAAGAAAAAAGTAATGCTAAAAAAATCATGGTCAGAAGCCCTGGCTGGTGTGGCTCAGTGCATTGAGTGCCGGCCTGTGAACCAGAGGGTCACTGATTTGATTCCCAGTCAGGGCACGGGCCTGGGTTATGGGCCAGGTAGCAAGTAGAGGACGTGAGAGGCAACCACACATTGATGTTTCTCTCTCTCTCTTTCTCCCTCCTTTCCCTGCTCTCCAAAAATAAATAAATAAAATCTTGGAAAAAAGAAATCATGGACAGAAAATTAATTACATGAAGAAAACCATAATTCCATTTGAGCCAGTCACATGAAGAGGTCACAATAGATTGTGGTTATAGTTTTAAATGTTTAGTTTAAATGCATAGTTCATGTTTAGCCTAAATGTATATTTAAAAGATTTTTATCAGATAAATTTAAAGAAGAGAGTGTTGCCGTTTTCCTTCTTTTTAAAGCCAGAAAGTAATAAAGGGGACTTCCATTTGAGCAGAGTAGTTTCATATGTGGTAAAGGAAGTTCTATAACATACTAAACGGCTCATTAATGTGTCTTTCCCGTGTCATTAAAAGCAAGACAGCTACAACCCAATATTTGTTCTGAAGATGGAGTACCTTTAAACAGATACTTCCCTGCCATAAACAGTATTCCAAACCAACCAGGAAGCAACAGAAATTAGTTAAATCTCTGGGCTCACTGAGTACTCACAGATCCAGCTGAAGAAACTGCAGTTCCCATATACACCTCTGAGCAAAACAGAGTTTTCCAACAGGTTTGGTATAATTGCTCTACCTTTTCATGATAATGACCTCTACTGCTGAGAATTACCAAAAGGGATTGGGAATGGAGATTTTGGAAATAAGAACTTACCTGACTACTTTGTGTCTGGCTTTATGATGAATAAGAATAAAAAAGCATTCATAAGTTATTGTAAAGAAAGAAAGGTATTTTGTCCAAGGTGTTCCTGAAACCTCTTGCATTATTGCAGATGCGAGCACACGTCACCTCAAGATGGTTCATCTTCCAGAAAAATGTGGAGAGATTTCTTCATACTATCATGCCCTCCACCTTTATTCCCCTCTACACCATGGTAAGGTCCTCCACCTTCATCCCCATCTATACCATGGGAAGGTCCTCCACCTTCATCCCCATCTATACCATGGGAAGGTCCTCCACCTTCATCCCTGTCTATACCATGGGAAGGTCCTCCACCTTCATTCCCCTCTACACCATGGGAAGGTCCTCCACCTTCATCCCCATCTATACCATGGGAAGGTCCTCCACCTTCATCCCTGTCTATACCATGGGAAGGTCCTCCACCTTCATTCCCCTCTACACCATGGGAAGGTCCTCCACCTTCATTCCCCTCTACACCATGGGAAGGTCCTCCACCTTCATCATTCCTCTCTACACCATGGGAAGGTCTGAACTTAAGCCTTTACCTTATTTTAATTTTCTGACTAGCCATTAAAGAATGCACTGAGTACTGGTACTCTTTAAACTTTCTTACAGGTCACATTTTCCAGAATAAGGTACCATGAAGCAGTGCTGCGCTGGCATTGGCAAAAAAAGGTTGGGACAGACTCAATTTTTTTGCTTGTTTTAAATCTGATGTGTCGAGATACATAGCATTTTGGTTATGTGTGCTTCAGGCATGTAAAGAAATGAAGTGACTCACACGGAATGTTTGCCTTCCAAATGAAAAATGCCCTGGGTACACAGAAGGCAGTGTGCTTCACAAAAGAGGCAAAGGGAGTGAGTGAGAGCTTTGGAAAGGAAGATATTTTAAAAAAACCCAAATTGGTGCTAATTCTAACCTTTTTACTTTTTTTTATCAAAGTGACTTTTTACTTTTATGTATCAATTGACTTTTGCTCCATGCAATACTCGTAGGGGTTTAATTTGTAAAACTGGACAAAAATAAATCACTTATAAAAAACATTCAAGTTCTAATATAATGCTATCCCATATTCATTTTGGGCAGTTGGCCTAAAGAAGCCAGTAAATAGACATTCAGATTTCTGATCTTCCATTTTGGAAATTTTACAACTTCACGCACTCAACAAATAGTTGTATTTAGTGTAGAGACTGGGCTGGGCATGGTAGTGAACAAGAAATAGTCCCTATACTTCTCATAGCTCAGAGACTAGGGGGAGAATGGACAAGTGCAGTGGAAATATACAAACTGCCCATGGAGGAGAGTGGGAACAGGCCAGAACACCAGAAGCTGAAGAAACCTCTCATGTGTTCAGAGTGAAAATGGTAAGTATTTCAGGGGAGCTGGAAGGTACCACATACATGTGAAAATGGCTAAAGCAAGAGCTGGAATCGTAAGAAAGCCTTAAACACCATTTTTTAAAAAGTTATTAAGGTATAATTGACATAACATTATATTAGTTTCAGGTATACCATGTAATGATTCAATATTTGTATATATTGCAAAAGGATCACCACAATAAGTCTAGTTAACACCCATCACCACACATGATTAACAAAATTATTTTTTCTTGTGATAAGAACTTTTAAGATCTACTCTCTGAGCAACTTACCAGGACTTACTTGCTCTGAGCTCTGTGCTGGGGCAGCAGCTCTATAGGTGCCAGGGACATATGGAGAGGCAGAGAGCTGGAGGGGCAGCTATTTCTCAAACAGAAGTGCTGGCAGAAGCCATTGTTTCCTTGCTGAGCCCTCTCCCAATTGAGCTGGCAGAGATAGGTGAGCACCTTATCTGAGTTTTTATCAACCTGGCTACACCTTTCACACCATTAGCACTGTTTGTCCCACCCAGGTGAGTCCCTGAGACCCCACCCTACCCAAATTGAGGGTCCACCCAAGCCATTTCCAGTGGCTTTCCCATGCAAATGGCCTGTCTTGGCTTATGCTGCAAACATTTCTAAAATCTCCCAAAGGTTCACAAACCCCAGCAGCTGGTCTCAGCATGTATCTTTTATCTTGCTAAGTGGCCCTGGGCCCAGCACTAGTAGCAGCCAGCCTTGGTTTGCAGCTTGGCCTCTCCCAGGCACTTCCAAGGCCATCCTAAGTAGAGCCATCTACAGATTGCTTTGTAGCTCAGGTGGCCCCAGGCAGGGCACAGGTGGTGGCTGACCTCAGCCTGCACCTCCTAGGAGGCCCCAGAGCCAACATGCCCAGTGGCCAGCTTCAGACTATGCCAGAGCACCGCACAACCGGCTCCACCAGTGACACATCAAGGGGAAGACTGGTAGGGCACAAGAACCCCACGGAAGCAAGTCTTGCTCTGTGGAATAGGCCCCTGCACAGCAGATTCTCCACTACAGTTGTAGCTGGTCCTTGCAACAAAAGGATCTGGGGGTAAATCCTTCCCAGTGATGTTCCACTTAATGAAACAATCAAGTTTCAACTACAGCAGAAGGGTACACACAGCCAACACATGAGCCAACGCCTGGAGCTCTCAGCTTGGGTGACTAGGGAGGCTGGGCCTCTGGGCCTTACAGGACATCTGTTACATAAGGTCACTCTACTAAGCCTGGGAGACACAGCAGCTCTACCTAATATACAGAAGCAAACAGGGAGGCTGCCAAAATGAGAAGACAAAGAAACATGACCCAAATGAAAGAACAGAACAAAACACTAGAAAAAGAACTAAGCAAAATGAAGGCAAGCAATCTACCAAATGCAGAGTTCAAAACACTGGTTATAATGATGCCCAATGAACTCAGGAAAAGAGTAGTGAAAACTCTTAGTGAAAACTCTTTCACTCTTAGTGAAAACTTCAACAAAGAGATAGGAAACACAAAAATGGAGGTAGAAAACATTTAAAAATAGTGAAAAATGCAGAATACAAGCACTGAAATGAAGAATACGTTATAGGGAATCAACAGTAGAATAGATGAAGCAGAAGATGAAATCAGCAATTTGGGAAACAAAGAAGCAGAAAACACCCAATCAGGACAGCAAAAAAAAAAAAAAAAAAGAATCCAAAACAAAATGAGACTAACCAATGTCACCCCAATAAACTTAGTAAAAAGTAAATGGCAAAAATAATGACAATAGCTTAAGGGGCATCTGGGACTACATAAAGTGTACCAACATTTGCATCATGGAGCTGCCTAAAGCAGAAGAGAGAGAGCAAGAAATTGAAAACCTATTAGAAAAAATAATGACAGAAAATTTCCCTAACCTAGTGAAGGAAATAGACATACAAGTCCAGGAAGCTCAGAGAATCCAAAACAAGATTAACCCATAGAGGCCCACCCCAAGACACATCATAATTAAAATTCCAGTGTTTAAAGACAAATAGAGAATTTTAAAAGTAGCAAGATGAATGGATAAAGAAGAAGTGGTGTATATATACAATGGACTATGACTCAGCCACAAAAAAAATGAAATTTTGCCATCTGCATCAACATGGATGGACCTAGAGGGTATTGTACTGAGTGAAATAAGTGAGACAGAGAAAGACAAATGCCATATAATTTCATTTTTTTGTGGAATCTTCAAAAAACAAAACAAAATAAATGAACAAGCAGAACAGAAACAGACTCATAGATACGGAGAACAGACTGATGGCTGCCAGAGGGGAGGGGGGTTTAGAGGGGTGAGTAAAAAAGGAAAAGGGATCAAGAAGTGCAAATTGGTCGTTACAGAACAGTCATGGGGATGTGAAGTGCAGCATGGGGAATATAGTTAATATTGACCATATTCCCCATGCTGTAATAACTGTGTGGTGTCAGAGGGTTATTAGATTTATCAGGTGATCACTTTGTCATTTACATATATATCTAATCACTGGGTTGTACACCTGAAACTAATATAATGTTATACATTAACTATAATTAAATGTTTAAAATAATTAAAAAATGGGTAGAAGACCTCAATAGACATTTTTCCAAAGAAGACACACAGATGGCCAACAGGTACATAAAAAAGTGCTCTGCATCACTGATCATCAGGGAAATGCAAATCAAAGCCACAATGAGCTGTCACCTCACACCTGTCAGAATGGCTTTCATAAACATCTTGAATATTAACTTGAGGGAAGCAGGGAGACCGAAGGAAGCTAATAAACTCAGGTGCAGATTGTAGAAAGATTACTTTGCTGTGTGGAGAATGGATTGGAAGGAACTGAGTTTACTCATCCAGAGTTGAATAAAACAGGGCCCCCGCCCTCAAGGAGCTCACAGTGTAATAGGGGAGAGAAATGGTGACAGGCGGTTAGAATACAGGACAATAAGTACAGTGACAGAGGCCAGGATGATATGAGAGTGTACCTCACCGATGCAGTTGATATGCTGCAGGTGGTAAAGACACTGCATTTAAACTCTTTGGGTGTGTGTCTTCTGAGTCATCGAGGCCACCAGGTGCATCACTCTTCTCATGGACACCTAGTGCAGGGTCTGAGCAATGGATTGTTTGTGGCTCCAGCACAGTACTCTCCTAAGAGTTCATAGCTCTTTTTCTAAACTGGATTTCTTAATGACCATACAAAAGTTCGCTGCTAAGAATCCCTTGTACAGAACACATGGATTCAGGTGTCTCTGGAAAGAGAGAAAGGAAGGAAGCTCCAAATTCTTGACGTTCCCAGCCATTGCAAGACTACCTAGTCGTCATGAAATTAAATTGCTGTTTCAGGTTCAAGAACAAAGGGGGAATTGTATACTCCTTGGTCATTTAAGAATAAAGTTTATCTCAAGATTTTAATCTCTGCACAAATAATGTGAGTTCTTGCTGTCCCTACAGGTGATAAACAAAGGATTCTATCTCTTTGGAGCACTGACAGTCATGGGGACTACCTATCTGCTTATGAGCTCCGTGTCACCGAGACTCCAGGACTACTTGAGAAGACCATGGGACTGGGTCACTAACTTTCAGAATACAGGACATGTTGTCCTGCCAACTCCATGGAGTCACTAGAACAAATCTCCAATGTCACTAGGAGGTGATAGAGGTGCTACAGTAGCAAATATACTTGATTTCTCTGTAATCGAATTGAAGGATCAAAACCATGTCTCCCGTCATCAAATTTAATTCACTAATGGAAGACATCTGTCATCCTGGCATTAAATTCAGTGTAGAATTACTTTATGTGTTCATTGAAACTATATATTTTTTAAAGCTGCCACTTGAAGGTGCAATGAGCAGCTTCCCAAAACACTATGCTTATGTCTAAATATAAAAGTGCAGTAACTAATACGGCTTTCACTTCTCAAAAAGTGAGGCCCTAGAGACGTCGAGGAAGACACGGATCACACACGTTCTTGAATGGAGGTAACAGAGATCATGACAGGATTTGACTCGATACCTGGGACTAAGTATTCCAGTGTGCCTTACAATGTTAATGACACTTTTGATCACGCGGATGGAACTTATCAAAGCACAGGGCTCGGGTTCACTTGATGAAACTAGAAATGTAAATGAAAAATGGGGGACTTTCTAGAGAGTTCACAATGAGTTGATATTATTTCCCAGTCTTCAAAGGCCAGTGGTATCTTCTGAAGACTAGAAAAGTCTATGAATGCCATGCTAAGCGAAGGAGAGAAAGGATTGTATTTATGAAGGAAATACCTACATAGACAAGAGAAGACAGAGGAAACAGAGGGAGATGGTATTTGTATAAATAGGAAGGCATATTTTATTCCATTTCAGACTTTTGGAAGCAGGTACTACTAACTTGAACTACATGCTGTTGCACAACCAGATATAAAGTGATTTTGTCCAGTGAAAAATGTATTCTGTGTTTCTTCCTTCTTCAAAAGTCCAACTGAATCATTTAGGAGTCTTTCAAACATGATTGACTATGAAAATGCAACACTAGTAGGACAGTCATCTAAGAAATAAATAGGAGGCAATAAAATAAATACAACCATTTATCACTGTTTCTTCTATATAGTGTCAAAGAAATCCTTCAGTTCTAATAATCCATGGTTAATCTAAACAAGGACTCATGGGAAAATGGCCTCTACACTATTAGTTATCCAGTAGCTTGACTGAACAGTAATAAAGATTAAAGAATATATTTTATTAGCACAGTTCTACATTTACTTTCGTCCCCCTACAAAAGTAAGCTTGTTTGTTTTTTTGGAACTCTATCTTTAAATTAAATCCAGAACTCTTGGCAAAAGGGTGGAAAATTATTAAAAAGAGAGGTACTCTTGCCATGTTCATGTTTGAAATGATATAGATTCAAGGGTGTCCAACCCGTGGCCTGCGGGCCACATGAACCTCAGGTTGGCTATGAATGTGGCCCAACACAAAATCGTACATTTACTTCAAACCTTTTTTTCTTTGCTCATCAGTTTTTATTAGTGCTTGTGTATTTAACGTGTGGTCCAAGACAACTCTTCTTCCAGTGTGGCCTGGAGACACCAGAAGGTTGGACACCCGTGATGGAGATAGCTGTCTTCCAACAACACGATCCTTACCACGTACCTCCTCTGCTCACGTGTGACTGCCTACACACCACGATGACCTTGAGACCCACCACCTATTTTCCTGGCTATGTTGCTTTTCGGTAGCATCTCCTAGAGCCCGCTCAGCAGCACATTTGTGTGAAGCTCCTCTTTACCATACTAACATACAGCAAGTCTTTGGTTTCAGATAGAGTTAGGGGTTTGATTTTTGTTTCATCCTAGAAGGGTCTCTGATCAATGTAATTGGTCAAACATTGGACGTGACACCAAATATAGCCCAACACTCCAGAAAATTCCTGCTTTTCTAGCTATTTCATACTTGTGTATGAGACAAAGTTATTTTTGCACTATGCATTTTTTTGGAACAATGTATTGTGCGCCTTGGAAATACAGTCGTTTAAAAACTGTATCTGAAATGAAAGTTCCCAATGTGTTAGAAGTCGATGGTGCCCCCATCAACCTGTCTTGTGCCCCCATGAGGTTTTTCACTGTATAAAGCACCCATTGAACGGGAAGGACTGGCCGTGCTCAGTTGCTCCCAGAGGCTGGAGAGTACACGAACAATCTGAATTTCCTTTTGGGCCACAGAAGCTCAGTTGATATTACATAGAATGGGGATTCCAAAATGGTCCTCATAACAGGAGTCTCACCGTGGTGTTCAGTTAAGTACCCATCTCGTCTTACCATTGTTTATTCTTACAAAGGTCGTACTTGGATTGCATCACCCTTGCAGACATTAGTCTTGTCACTGTCATCAATTGATACTGATTCATCACTGGTGATGATAAAAACGATGGAAGAAGGACTGAAAGTCACCTTCTTCTTTGGCCTGTTGCCATCTTTCTGGGACGTCACAATGGGCCTGATCTGCATCTCACTGCCAGCTGCTGGCAGGTCCGTAGCAGGCCTCTGGCACCTCAGCAGCTGGACACACAGCAGTTGCAAAAGGGACCTTCGAAACTGAGCAGAGAGAAAATAAGGTCAGATAGCAAGAAAAACGTGGCCCTTAATCCGGATTAGCATTCAAGACAATTCCTTAAATGCAATTCAGGTTGTTCTCTGATAGGGGTGGGGGGTTAAGGTGGCCACACTCAGATCTCCCTAAGTAACCCTGCAGTTTTGCCTTTTATTGGCTATAATTCCATTAAGTAGGCTGCGTAGGAATGTGTGACACCTTAGCATCTCTGTAGATTTGAGTTGCACGAACTGTCTGCGAGGGAAGCCACATTTGTTTCTTTAAGGGATCTGAACAAAAACTCACCCCACAAATCATCGGTGAGCACTGCACTCTCCAGGTGACAGTCACGGTGCTACAGTCCGCAGATGCTGGGGGCGCCAAGGGCAGGCGAGGCCCTTCCTGGCAGAGGAAAGAGACTGTGTGGTGGGCCCACTAGTGGTCCTTTCATTAGGGGAAGAGTTTTTTTTCCACCAAGATTGTGCATCAGTTGGAGCAAAAACCGCTGCAGCGGAGAGGGCTGGTGTCCACCAACACCCGTGTTTCTTCTCTGTCCTGGGTTCAACGCTGTTTCTCAGCTCCCTTTCAGGGGCTCCTCCTCGACCTTCCCTGTCCCTGAGACCTGAGCGCTCAAGGGGTGCAGCTGGTCTCAACCCACTTTCCTAAGTGACTGAACGGAACCGACCCCATCTTCTCCATCAGAGACACCGGACTGTGGACTCTGACCTGAATGAGCGATAACCTTTTTCTTGTGAATCCACTAAGATCTCGGGGTTTTTGTTGTAATTGTCCATCGTGACCAATAAAGCATATAAATAAAAATTTACTTAATTTCATTTTCACCCCCTTTGTTTAGAGTAATATGTAGGCTTTTCCAGATTGGGAAATATCAATAAAAAAGTATAATAGCTACATTGATATCTATCTTCTTTGAAGTCCATTTATATATGTTATCATTTAATTTATACTTACCTTCAAAATATTTACTTGTTTGAGACTCTTTTGATGCCCCAATCTACCATTTGGTATGTCGGGTTAACTGCTAAAGACACTTTATTTTAAGTGCTAAATAGACTTTTCATGCCAAAGAAAGTGTTTTCCAACTTAAATGGTAAGCTCCTTAAGGATAAGGACCATTGTTTCATTTATTTATTTGTTTGTTTTTGTTTGTTTGTTGCATCCTTTGTACTTCCTGTTCAAAGGGTGCTCTCGGACACCAGAAACATCAGGACCGTGTGGGGCTGGTTAGACATGCAGGATCTTGGACACCGAAACATACTAAATCAGAATGTGCCTTTTTCACAGTCTCTCCAGGTGTGGTGCCTACATACTAAAGTTTTAAAAGCACTGATTGATAGCCCAGCGGCCCAGATAAAGGACTCAAACAGTAATTTAGTTAAAAATGTACTTATTTGCCTGCGGAGGTGGTCGTCCTTAAAATAAGGTCTTCTATTCCTTCAGAAAATTAAAGTTATAATCCACCTCACTAGAGAAATTCACATGTGCAAATTTTCAAAGAGTTTTAGAAACACTGTCAGGGGTCCTGATGGTTCTCCTGTGGCCAGTGCAAGAAATCCTGAGGTTCTAACGCACGCCCAGGTTAAAGGTCACGAGCTTTCGGGAAGCAGATGAATGGAAGGCAACGTGCAAGGGAGGGAAAATCATCAGTGAAAGGGGACTGAGCCCTATGAGACCAGGCTCACAGGGAGGGCAAACCAACAACATCCAAGGAAAAGGGAAGGTGTAAGAAGAGCATTGGGAGTGAGCATTAGAAGGCTAGTATACAAGTGCCCCCTTGTTCCCAACCCTTGAAACATCAGAAGTCGGAGTAGTCATTTTGCCTATTATTAATGTGATCTGTTGCTTTAAAATCCCAACAGTGTCATTAACCCTTGTGCATAACAGTTACATTCTCTGATCTTTCCATTTTGTAACTTAGAGGGTCAGCTGCGCGTCAATCATAATGAGGCTTCTCACAGTCTGACGGAACACCGTTGAGTCAAAGCCGCAGTGGCGTGTGCATACTGACGCTTTCTACTACAGAAACAGGCACAACAGATCTAGGGGAAGTTTCTTGAGCCAAATCAGTCTTAGGTACACATTGGCCATGGCATCATAATAACCCAACCAATTGCTAATGGTACTTGGAACCCCAAGTAAAGAGTTTGGACTATGAACTTTTAGGATTCAAGCAAACGAGGTCAAAATCCAGCCATCCACACCTCCTAGATCAGGCAAATTATGTAACTTCTCTGAAGGTATGTGATAGTCCATAAATGAAATAAAAAAAATAATAACAGTGACTATTTCATGGAGTTTTGTGATGATAACAGGTGTAACCTGCATAATGTGGTAAGAATTTCATTTTATTTTTTTAAAGGTTTTATTTATTTATTTTTAGAGATAGGGGAAGGGAGAGAGAAAAAAGAGGGAGGAACCATCGATGTGCTAAAGATACATTGATTGGTTGCTTCTTGCACACCCCCAACTGGGGACCTGGCCAGCAACCTAAGCATGTGTCATGACTGGGAATCGAACCAGAAACCTTAGGTTGGCAGGCCTGTACTCAATCCACTGAGCCACACCAGCCAGGGCATATATAGTGAGAATATTAAATGTAATACTCATTATATTTGCTGTGGTCTGAAACCGACCCTGCAATATCTCCCCAGCATATCCGTATTATTATTATTAACATCTGGTGTGGCTGTTAATATCACTAGACACGAAATGGTCTCTGTTAAATGCTAATTTTAATAGAATTCTACCTAACAAGCACGAACCTCCAGGGGTAGAATTGTTATCATTTTGGGGTGGAATATTCTATTTTTCTTCTTGAAGCCTTTGCTTTCCTGTAAAATTTTCTATTTGGGTTTTTGTCGTGGGAGCTTCTCGGAATTATTTCCATAAATGCATTCTAGCTTTCCACAACCCCACCCCCCAGGCTGGAAGCAAGCATTTCATTCCAAAGCTTACCTTTCTGATCATGAAGACGTAGATCAGCGGGTTATGGACAGTGCTTGATTTAGCGGACAGGTAGGAAACCACAGACACCGTTGGACTGACCAGGTGTCCGTAACCATTAACCACCAAGAGACAGACCACGATATAAGGCATCCAAAACACCAGGAAGGTGAATATCATGACAAAGCACATTTTGGCCACTTTCTTTTCATATCTTAAAATCTTGATCACCTGGGTTGTCTGAAGATCTTCAACACAATGAAGCTGCAGAAAGGAAGGAAGGAAAGGGTTGGAAAGGGTAGAATTATTTTTGTTGTTTTTGTAATCGAGACTCGGGCACCAATCTTGGCCCCACCTTCATGGAAAGAGAACCGAGCAGGAACTTGGGAGGCGGAGTTCTGACCCGGAACCTGCCCTTAATCTCTCCGGGTCTCGGTCTCCTCATCTTTGACATAATACATTGAACTATAGTGTCTCTTAGATCCATTAGTGGTTTTTAACGTTTTCTAGTTAAAGAAGTATAAAATGAACAATTTTATTGATACTCAGTTTCTCCCTGATCCTGGAAACCCTTGTGGAGAGTACAACCCTCAGATTCTCAGAGCAAACGCGTGACATCCAGAGTTCTGAGTGGTTAAGCCTACAGCTGGTCATGGTGGGAACTGAATTCACGCATGACCTCTTGCCGGAAGCTACCGTGACTTCCAGTTCACAGCTAATGGCTATCAGGTGGGATTTGATGAGGAATCTGTGGTTGGTTTCATCAGGGGCTCGGTTGCAGAGATGAGCACTTGGCAAAACCTACACGGTCCCTTTCCTTAAACACCAGCATCTCCTCCTCCTACTGTGTTCCCCTTAGATTTTGTTCAGTTCTTCCGTCTTTAAAGTTCTTGGACAAACTTTCTCAAGATAAAGTATCCTTTAGATGGTCCTCCTGTCATTATTATAAATGTGTTATTAAGGCGAGGGGGGGAATATTCCTGTACACCAAAAGTATGTTCTTAAATAAAATGGTCATTTCTGACTAGTCCAAGCTCGTTATGTTACAAAAATACAAATGCTTTAAATGTTGATTTTGAAAAAGGTATCCAGCCTACTGTTGATATTTAATATGTAATTTTAAGCTGGGGTACTGATTGCATTTCAACAAACTCTAAGTGTTCTTTTTCTTTTATAAAATTAAGGAAAAGTTCCAAATAAGTTAGCTCATTTGCTTATAGTACTTAAAAATGTATTTGAACTAATACATCTAACCTATTAATATTATCTAGAGTTGTAATTAAGAAACAAGATTCTCATTAGAATCATGTATTCATGTGGACACAAATAGAAGATAACACAGATCATTTAAATGTTTGATTCTTTTCTAGAGCAGAAGGACCAAACACAGATACAAATAATTCTTCTTGGGATTTTTTTTTCTTCTCCTTTGAGTTTGCGAAATCTAAAAAATGAAAAATAATCACGTAAACAACCGTAACCTAAACACACACACTTCTCACCGTTTCTCATGTATGACTTCCCCAAACATTCGCAGACCCTGACTCCATAAAGCAAAGTGACCAGAGATTTCTTGCCCATTAACCAAAACCTTTTCAAGACCCAGATGACTCCTCTCAGTCTAGCATTAGGAACCGTCTCCAAACTCTGGATATCGCGCTCAAACTCGGTTTCCAAGCTTTGCCAACACCCTGAGCTCGGCTGAAGGGCACAGAACCCCCGGTGCTGGGACGCAGCTGAGACTCTGAACCCACTGACCACAGAAACCCCTCCAGAGATGGGCTGTCTGCACCCATTCACCACTTCCCCTTCCCACGCCATCTGTGTCTCGCTCCAGAAATAGTCACTGATCACCTGTCACATGTGTGTACTGTTCCAGCCATAAGACTGGGTGTCTGTGCTTGAGGAATTAACCCACTGCTTGGTGAGGGTGGCAAACGCACTTCTGCTTCTGTAAGCGATACATGCTGTGGGTGGGGGGAGGGGGGGAGTGAGCAGGGAGGACTATGGGAATGCACAGGGTGGGTACTCAGTTCAGGGGTGGGGTAGAGCCGGAAGATCCACATCTTAGCCTTCAGAGGTGGGTAGGCGTTAGCCAAGTAAGGAGGAGAGACAGAAGAATGTTCCAGGGAAAGGAAGAACATTAAGGCAAAGAGGTAAAAGAACACATGTCAAGTTCTAGAAATAAGAAAGGTTGCAATTGGCTGAACCCTAAGGTGGCAAAAGGGAGGGCATGTCAAGAAATAATGTAGAACAGGCAGCCAGATGATGGCCTTGCCGGACCTGGTGGCCACACTCAGGGACTTTGTGCTCATCACCAAGGCAATGGAACCGCTACAGGATGTTAAGCTGGGCAGTGGCATGAGAATATTTGCGTTTGAGAACAATCACTCTGGTGGTAGTGTGAAGAGAATGGACTAGAGGAAAGCAAGAATGAAGGAAGAAAAACTAAGGCCCATTAGGATTGAGTCTGTGGCAGTGGGAAAGGGGGAAAATGATACATGAAAAAATAGTTGAGGTTGAATAGATAAAAATTGATAATTGGTTGGATGTGGGGGAAAACAAGGATGAAGAATAGTCAAAGATCACTCTTTAATGTCTGGGTAGCTAGGAATGTGATGGTTCACTGAGAAAGGGAACGGATGAGTAGCAGGTTTGTAGGGGAAAGGTGACAAATCCATCTTCAGGCATGTTGAGTTTCACTAGTCTGTGGACCACCCACATGGAGATATTCAATAGGCAATCGACTGTGCAGATATAATCGAGGTCAGAAGAACAACCTGGATCAGAAGTAGAGATTTCAAAGTCACCAAGCTGTTGCTGGGAGGAGAAATCCTGGCAGGATGTGAGATTGTCTGGAGCTAGTGTCTAGCATGAGATGAGAGGTAATGCAAGGGAGGCACAGGGAAAAGAAGCCCTTGAAAGAGACTTGAGAAGGTGGGCCAGTCAGCACTGAAGATATGAAGTGAGTGGATAAAAACAATGTAGTATGCTTACATAGTGGAATACTATGCAGCTGTGAAAAAGGAGGGCCTCTTACCCTTTGCCTCTGTGGAATATGGAGTGCACCCTACACTGCTATTTCACATGTCATTCCTGCTAGTACCCAACAGGAAATCTGCTGGTAGTCAGGTCTTGTCCTTTATGGCTCAAAATTGATCTCCCGTCAAAATACCTGTACAAGTCTTTATGTGACCCTTGAATTAATACAATTATAGGGAGTGTAGAATTCCCTTTATTAGAATTCTTAAATTCTACATGTGCTGGAAGACAAAGGGGTTTGAGGGAGTCGTTGTTGATTTTTTCTGTCCAGAACCCCTTTCCTTCCTTCTTCCAGTTTAGACTGGTGGCATAGAAAGAATGTTATTTATTCCTCATTGATCTTTTCAGAGAGTGATTCATGGTGCAGAATTCTATGAAATGGGAAGAGCTGCTCGGCTGTGGGTAGCTACCGATCATTTAGGACGAGTTTAGTTGTCTTTGATTTCACACAAAATGTCCTAGCCCGGACCCTGTTGGGGGAGGGGCATTCACAGTCTCCAACTCACCATTCGAACGGAATACAGAATGTGGCCATAGCAATGGGCTATGACGCCCACGGGCACCACCAGGCAGCCAAGAAACAAGAAAAGCACAAAGGAGGAATCGTTGGCATCCTTGGATTTCCAGTCCACAGCGCAGCCTAGTCCGTGTATATCCAGGGTGTACCTGTTCCAGCCCAGGAGAGGGGCTCCTGACCACGCCAGCGAGTACAGCCAGATGTAGGTAATGGCCCTCCAGGCCCAGGAAAAACTGACCACTCTGGCATGGACCATGCGAATATAACGTTCATAGGCCAGCGCTGTTAGGGTGGCGATGGAAACAATCCCTGCAGGAAGAGAAAGGGCGACAGTATAGCACAGCACAGGGGGAGACAGCCACCCCAGTGAGCTACCTTCCTACACTCCACCGGAGACACCCGGCAGTGTCTGCAGCCAACGACGTGCTCCAAATGCTGCACTGTGTAAGAGGAATAGTGCCTCGCAATCCCCAGGAAATTCGATCGGAAATGTCTTTGCCCATAAAAGAAAACGTGGAATAGAAAACGGCATGTAGATTGCAGCGGGACAAAAATAACAGCCCTACCATCAGCCGCCCCCAGGGTGCCCCTATTTTGTTAAATGTCCTGCAGAGAAAAGCTCTGGAGCACGTCAGGGTGGATCACTAAAGCGGCTCTCACGTGGTTTTTCCTCCCGTCAGCTGTGTCTGACTCAGCCCTTAGAAACAAAGTCAGAGCGGGCTCCGCAAGTGCGCAGGGACCAAAGCCATGGGCCGCCCATGCAGAAGGCCACTCCACCTGCCAGGTAGGAACTGCTCCCCTGCGAGGACTGCTGACAAGCGAGTGAAGTCTGCTCTGCCCCCACGGTCCTCATTGATACCTCTATTTGCAGTAAACATACTTCACAATGTTACTTGCTTACTTCTCCACCTGTCCCCAGAGTGACTTATTCACTCAACACGCTGACACAGCAGGTGCAATGAGGACAGAGACGCAGCACAGACGCGACCTGTCCAGAGGCGATGCAGATGTGTGAACAGCTGGGGCACTGCACAAGCTGGAAGGGCTACCATGCCGACACAGTGTGTTGGGGGACCCACAGAGAAGGGGGACTTTGTGGACAAGGTGGGGGGGCATGGGAGAATTGTGCACCAGAGCATGGAGGCCATTGAAGGAAGGGTCTTGGAGGACATGAAGGAGAAAGTTAGAAAGAGCAGATGAGACCATCCTGAGAAAGACTTTTAACTTCTTAAGGCTTTTTGTTTGTTTGTTTTGTTGTTTTTCTTAAAAAAAAACCTTTTTCCTGTATAAAATAGTAAATTAGAAGATGATACTCCATCATGTTTTTTAAGCATGGAAGTGACAATGGTTGCATTCTCCTTTATATCTCCTCCATTCCCCTCGGAAAGGACTTATTCTAGTAGTAGCAGAAGCTGAAACTCCGTCCAGGGCATGGGGACCAGCTTGCAGGCTACTGCAATGGTCCAGGCAGGATATGATGGGGTCTGAAGTAGGGTACCTTGAAAGGTAAGAAAACAATGAAGTCTGAATTTTAGAGACATCTAACAATATCAACCGAAGTGCAGCTCTTGGGAAGAGTGGAGGAAAAGAGAAGAGTAAAGAATGACTTAGGACTACAGCATAGGGAATACCGTCTATGATGCTGTAATAACTATGCATGTATGGTGTCTATGTATGGGTACTAGACTTACCAGGGTGATCAGTTTATGTAAGATCTGTAAAGGGCTAGTCACTGTGTTGTAACCCAAAACTAACATAATATTGTATGTCAAGCATAATTAGTTGGTGGAAATGCAGACTGGTGCAGCCACTCTGGAAAACAGTCTGGAATTTCCTCCAAAAATTAAAAATGGAACTGCCTTATGACAGCAATTCCACGGCTGGGAATGTACGCTAAGAACCCTGAAACCCCAATTCAAAAGAACTTATGCACCCCTATGTTCATAGCAGTGCTATTTACAAAAGCTAAGTGTTGGAAATAGCCCAGGTGCCCCTCAGTAGGCGAGTGGATTAAAAAATCGCGAAACATTTACGCAGTGGAATACTACGCAGCGGAAAGAAAGAAGGAAGTCCTACCTTTTGCCACAGTGTGGATGGAACTGGAGACAATTACGCTAACTGAAATGAGCCAGTCAGATACCACATAACCTCACTTATAACTGGAACCTAATGAACAAAGTAAGCTAACGAGAAAACCAGAACCAGAGACAGGGAAACAGGGGACAGACTGAGAGCTGCAGGAGGGAGGAGGGAGGGGGGGATGGTGGGAGGAAGAGGAAGGCATTAGTCAGAGCACACACTGAGTGACTCACGGACACGGGCAGCAGAGAGGGGAGTGACTGTGGGCACGAGGCGTGGGCTGGGTGGGGGGCAAAAGGGAAAAAAAGGGACAACGGTGATAGATAAACATCCAAAAATTAATTAGTTAATTAAACAAAGAATAACCTGGGGATTTCTAACCTGTGTGATGAGCAGAGTGATTACATTGACAGACATAAAAACTACAGGGTGGGTGAGCAGATGTGAAGGAGGAAATGAAACTGTGAGTTTCCTCCAACACATTAGCATGAATGGGCCAAAACAGGTTGTAAAGGTGGTTCTAATGGAAAATGAAAATACAGCTGGCCCCATGAGAAGTAGGGTAGGGGTGTGGAGGGTAGGTTCCCAAGAGTCCTGGGAGTGAGTCCCAGCTCCCCACTAAATGCCCCTGTGAATGCAATCTCTTTAGACTTTAGTTTTATTTTTGTTTACATAAAAGCGCTATTCACATTATAAAATTTTGTGGTAATTACAAACATGTGAAATGAAGAGATCCTAGACTCAGAAAGGAATTGATGGAACATAGTTAATATTCATTTATACCACGATAGGCTTTTGGGTTTTTCAGGGGGGTTGGGGGGAGCAGTACTATCCCCAGGGTCTGAGACTTGTGGCCATCAGTCAATGCTCATTGAATAAAGAGTGAATGTCCAGGAAACACATGAGTGACTGGAAGAAGACTGGGTTTTGAAATATGTTAGAGGAAATACTTCAGAAAGTACTGATATGGTTAAAGCAGTAAGTTGGTGTAATTTTATCTTTCATTCATTTAGTTATTTATTAAATATTTATTGCTTATCTGCATGTATCAATCATTGTACTAGAAAACAGGTGGGAAGAAGTGAGTGAAATAAGTGTCTCATGGAACTTACAATGCAGTGTGTACAAGAGAAAACAATGATAAAAAAAAAAAAAACGGAGCCCCGTGGCAGAGTGAGAAACCCCTTTGTATCTCCCTGTAAACCCACAGCTAGTCAGATGGCTGTAACCCGGCAAAGGCTCCTCTGCTCAACACGCAGGATGCCGGAGAGGTCCCTGATCGGCACCTGGAGGTGGGTGCTAGAGTGCCTGGGGGGACAGGGCAGGGCGGGGGAAGGACAGGGACGCTGCCGCCCATGGCCCCAGGTAATGCAGCAGCCATGAAGCAGCTGGGGTGAGGCCCCCACACATCTGTTGGAGGGTAAGAGGGGCAGGCACAGACCCCTCACCACAGCCCAGCAGCAGCAGCAGCAGAGACACACCTATGGCCTCCGACAGCACATGGGGCCATAGGGAGTCAGGCGGCATTGCAGACACTGGCTGGCTCTTACCCACCCACCACATCCCCCCACCACGGTGGTGGTACCTCTAGAACCAGGCGATTCGGCACAGTAGGGGTGTCTACCACACCCCGCCCCCCGGTCACCCAGGCAGTGATGCCCACGACCACAGTGACACCCCCCACAGTGACCCTGGAGGCACAGAGAACAGACTGACAGTTGGCAGAGGGGAGGGGCTTTGGGGGGCTGGTGACGAAGGTGAAGGGATGAAGCAGTGCAGATGGGTAGCTACAGAATGGTCACGGAGACGGAGACCTAAGCAGGGGAATGTGGCCAATGACGTCGTGATGACTCTGCATGGGGTCAGGTGGGTGCCTGAGGCATCAGGGGGACGACTCCGTAAAGTATGTGAGTTTCTAACCGCTTTGCTGTGCATCTGAAACTGATACAGAATAGTATTGAATGTAAGCTCATTGAACAAGAAATTTTTAAAGAAAACAAAAACTTGCCTTATACCGCCATCTACTGGAAAGCAAAAGAAAAACATCTAATCAAACCGCTGAATAATCAAAATCAAAAGGGCACCTAAACAAGAAAAGTGTTCACTACTTCCCAGCAGAGGAACAACACCTCAAGCACTATGACCAACCAAAACAACACGGTAACACAGAAAGGAAGTGACGAGCCTCCAGAAACCCAGCTCAAAATCCTGGAAGACTGACCTAAGAGACAGAGAACTCAAAATAGCCATCATGAAGACTTTTCATGGGATGTAAGAAAACCCAGAAAGGCAATCCTATGAGCTCAGGTCTAAAATTGATCAACAGAAGGAGTACTTTGCCAGAGAGATTTAAACGATTAAAAAAAAAGGACTAAGCAGAAATTCTGGAGCTGAAGAAATCAGTAAATGAGATGAACAATTCAGTAGAAAGCACTGGAAATAGAGAAGACCGCATGGAAGAGACAATGAATGAGCGCAAAGATAGAAATCGAGAAACGATGCAGGCAGAAAAAAAGAAGGAACCCAGAATTTTTTTTAAATGAAAACGTTCTATGAGAAATAGCTCCTTTAGAAAGGGCAGCAAGGAAAATGGGTGTCCCGGAAGGAAAGCGGATGAAGAAGGGAATAGCGAGCCTGTTCCAAGAAACAACTGAATTCGTCTGAGTTAACTAACGCCTCACAAAGCGGGATTCCACAGGACGCCGGAGTCTGTGTCACACACGAAGCTTCAGCTCCAGGAAGGGGGACCTTGTCTCATGTATATCGAAAGCTCTAATTTTCAAAATATTTCACTCACCTCTAGCTTTTACTCCTATCTACCTATTCCCATGTCTGCTGCTTTTATAGTCCCCAAAGCTATCTTAAAGCTGTGTTTCATAGAACCAGAGGCAGCCTATCAGAAAAGGGCTGAAGGTGATGTCTTTGAAAAGGACCTGTTATAAATCTAAGCAAAGAGCCTGGACGTGTGAGGCTCTCCCTGATCTAGGTAGATACCAAGACTCCAGAACCCATTAGCAAGTGAGGATCTTGGTGGGGAGACAGTGGCCCGTCCATTATGAAAAGAGATGCAGAGCAAAGACCAAGGCCACTTTCTAGGGAATTTTCTCATATTTGTGGCGAGCAGGGTGAGGCCTGGCTGCACGAGAAACTGAGGCATATCCTCGGTAAATAAGATGAAGCTGTTCCAGGACCAATCACAGCTTAAAAGCAGAGTGTCTGCACCAGGAGTGTCTAAACCTTCTGTAAGTATGTACGTGGCTCTGACATGCAGGGCCCTGAGCTTAGCGTTGAGGAAGCGAAGTCATAATGTCCCTGATGGGAAGGGGGAAAGCATCATAAAAAGACTAAGCAAAATACAAAATTCCTATCTGAAGTGCCATCCAAGACATAGAAACCTCAGTGCCATAGGAGCTCAGTGAGAGGAAAGATGACCAAGGACTTGGAAAATGGAAGGGCTTTATCTAAAGTGGCAGGACTGAAGGGTATTGAAAAAATTAAAAATTGGCAAATTTACACAGCATTTACAACACCCAGCAACTCCAGGTTTTCTTAGGCGCCCTAGAGCACTGCTATCCACTGGAAATAAAACGTGAGCCGCGTGAGAGTGGGAGTTCCATGCTGCAATCTCACTCCGGGCAAGTGGTGATGGAGCCAAGTCTTCCAGCAGAACGAGGCCTATGCCTGAGAAGCAGCAGGGAAATGAATGGGTCCCCTACTCAACCACCCAGCCCTGGAGCATGTAGAGGAAGAGAGGTTAGCCCAGCAACTCCGTCTTCTTTGACCAAGAGGCCTGCAGGGATTTTTGCCACTAGCATTTCATGCAAGAACATGCGCTAGGTAGCAGCCAGAAGACTCACAAACACACCTAAGCCCCTAGTGTCACTTCCCCAGCAGCCCTTGTGTTCCACAGTCCCCCCTGCTTCCCAGGACCTTCCCCTGATGCAGGCTTACATTAGACCCTTGTAGAACTTCTCACAACCCTGCTCCTGGTTTGAATTGCCTGATCTGGCCTTCACCTGGGAACCCCAAAGCATGCACCCCATAGACCCTAATAAAGGCATGTGCCCCAGGTCCTGCCCCTCTGTGTGCACTCTGCCGTGACCTTCCCGTGTGACCCTCAGAGCATGCCCCGGACTTCCGCCAGGACTCGCAGTGATGAAGTCTATTTCAGTGTCTCTGGTGCTGTGGTGTTGAACCAAGATTCACCATCAGGCACCCCGCACTCCACATAAATGTTATTTTGATGAAGTCATAAAAGGGTTTTAGGAAAATAAAAAAACACTACTGCTTGAGGTCCTGGGGGGCAGCCAGGGTTACAAGGAAGGTGGGCGAGGAGACACTCAGAGCAGATGCTGAAGATACAGGGGAGCTGGCTGGTCATGAAGGGAGGCTCTGAGCGCGCACGGTGGGAGACCAGCATCAGCCCCGACTGGGAAGCAGCCTGCACCGTGATGAGGTGGGCGTCCAGCCAGGGCCGACTGGAGAGGCTTGCCCAGTTGGCAACACCTGACCTCAACAGGAATGTGAGCCACAGTGGGCCTCATCCTGATCACCTTTTATTGTTTTTGGGGGGTGGGAGGTACAGTGTTTCCAGGGGCTGAGTCCTGAACGACTTGCTTGGCAGTATGTTGATTTCAGAAACCAGTGTTCTCTCAGATTACATCCGTTTGTCACTGTTCTAACATGCTGTGAGGAGGGACAGTATAACATAGTCATCGAAGTTCCATAGCTTCCATTCTTTTATGTGACCTTGAACAAATTAATCTCCTGGTGGTTTAATTTCTTTATGTACAAAAGGGGGTAACTGTAGCACCTAACTACCTCACCAAGTTGTGATGAAGATTAAGAGTTAGGAACTTAATGTGCATAAAGCACTTATAACAGTACCTGGCACACCTACAAAGTGACAGCCATGGACGTTGTAATCCATGAACTATATATTTACATACATCTGTGATGACCTCCTTAGGAATCCTTGGTAACAATTGTTGGGTGAGTAGGTGCAGAGATTTTTAATGCTTTCAATACAACGTTAAAATACCCACCGGAAGATAAATTAAATCCCCACCACCAGACCACCAGACACTTGTGTTTACTGCCTCTTACTTATGTCACGAAGCATGACAACCAAGCTCCACTCAGCGACCACTTACAAGCGCCCTGTTTGCTCACTGACCCAGACTGTAGGAGTGGCACCTGGTAATCTGTACTTTAAAGACACTCCCATTTGATTTGATCGATAAATCAATCAATTGCTAAAACTTTAGTTTACCCAGCCTCTTTGCAACAGCAACACTGTAGACCAGGTTTTCTTGAAATTCCCCTGAACTTCTAAAACCTCTCTCCTACCTCATTTCCTATTTCTGTACCAGCTTGTTTTTTTTAAAAAACAGATTATCTTATGTCACTGGAAGCCCCAAGTGGCAGTGGCTCTGAGCATGGGGACCAATGAAATGTAACGAGAGCCCCATAAGCTAGGGGCCTGCAAGAGTATCAGGGACCGGTCTCTCCTCCCTTCCTCGGCTTGGTTGCTCTCCACTTGGCCTAAGTCTCAGACAGACTGGTAACCAAGGTGCGTATTCGCAGCTCTGACTCACATGCTTGAAGCTTAACGAGCTCAGGAGGCGGGGGCGATTGTATACCTAGGAATCCCAGAAAAGACGCTTTCCGAGCCCGTGACTAATCCAGGGGCAGGAGTTACGAAGATGCAGCCCGGGCACCACGTTCTCATTCCCAGTAGGTCCGTACCTACCAGCTCTCGCTCAACTGTCGCCCGATTTCCCTTCCTTCCTAACAGCCCTGACGTCCGGTCACGGAGTCGCGCCCATTTCATCTCAGCAGCTCTCAGATCTGTCCTTCTGTCCTGACCGCTATCGCCCCGAGTCAGAGCCGCAGCATCTCTTGCTCAACTATTTCAGTTGCCTCCTGTCTGGTCCCCTGGCCCGCCTTGGACCCACCCTCCCAGGGACACCAGGGTGATTGCTCCAACTGTAGTAACCCGCCCCCATGTTTCGTAGCGCTAAGCGCTGCTCCACGAGGAGAGTCACGATTCCTCAGCCCTCAGAGACCTTCCAGAACCATCTCCCGATCACCTTGTGTGACCAAAACCAAACCCGTTTTGCTTTTCTTCCAAACCCTAACCCAATCTCGGTGACATGTATGACACGCATTTAAGTACCGCAGCTGAGATTTTGGTCACTTTCAATTCCTTTCTTTCTACCTTATCTGTAACATACAGCCATTTTCCGGCTCCTGCGGCTCTAGCTCCAAATGAGTCTCTGCCTGTTTCACTCCCATCATCCGGCCTTACCCAGGCCTCTTCGTAGTCTTCCTCCTTCCGGTCACGTGCATGTAATGCCTGCCCCTTCCTTCCGGTCCCGCCTCACACTGCCGCCTGGCTAACCTTTCTTAGGCCTTCTCTAGAAAAACCTTCAGTGGCTCCCCATAGTCCGCTGGAAGCCGCCCTGTGGTCTTCAAGACCACTGAGAGCGTGGAGCCCGTCCCACGTGGCCTGCCACAGGTCCCACGGCCCCACACCCTGCACTGCCCTGGATGCCCCCCTGCCTCCGCTTCTGCTATTGTCCCTACACACAGCGAGTTCTTTGTATCTGCCTGAAGAAGCCCTTCTCAGCCCGGGGGGCCCAGGCCTCTTCCTTCATGATGCCTTCCTAGATTTCCCTAGCCAGACTTAAAATAACTTTGTGCACCCGTTCAAGTTTATCCCTCTATCACAGAGATGATCTGGGCCTGGTTACTGAGCCTGAAAGTGACTAATTGTTCAGCAACATCAGTACCAATGCATGGGAAGTGCCACTCCTTACCCACTCAGGAATGTTGGGAAAGTTACTGAGCCTACTTCGCATTGACACAAAACATTAATGCCTATCTCTCAGGGTTATTTTATATATAACCCTGTATATATATATATATATATATATATATATATATATATATATATATACACACACAGTTTCTGGTGCACAGCAGTTACTTGCTCCTGGAGTTAATCTGACACCTCTCTGAAGACATCACATCACTCTGTGAGCTGTCTTCTCTCTCTTCCAACATAAGTCAGCCCACTTTAATAACCTTAATCTTACTTTATAGGATTCTTGTATTTGTTGAAAAAATAAATGTACTCTAAAATCCTAGACACCCCCACTTCCGGAATAGTGATTTATGGGATATGCATTCTTTTATGTGATGAAGGCACAGCAGAAGTTACAGTTCAATTCTCATGAATGGATCTGAAAGCTTACCAGAAGTCCAGGCCAGTCACGTGACCCCTGCACGTCTTATCAGTGAAATGGACAGAAATACCTGCCCTTTCTTACCTTACAGAGTTGTCCTGAGGTGCACATGGAAAATGTAGCTGTCGGGAGAAAGGGCAGCATTCCTACAGACGCTGCAGAACAGCTGTCCTAATATTCATGTTAGAGTCGATTCTTTCAAATGAATCTCTCAGTTTCTTTTGTTCAAGTCCTACAGAAAGCTGGAGGTAGTGCGCCCCCTGCTGCTGAACGGTGAATACATTTGGTTGTTGGTTAAAGGGATAAGATACTGGAAACAATGCCTCATTACAATAAAGGTAAAGTACTAAAATTAAAACATGTTAAATCTTCGAAAAGGAAGCAACTACTTCAATGTAGTAAGAGTGTGACTTCCATTCATCCTGCCAGGAGGAAGGTGAGTAAAAGTAATCCTAATCAGAGTTCTCCGTCCTGAAACTTTCTTACAGGCACCTCTCCTTGGGGGTCCTTCACACACCCCGCTCCCTGAGCTCTCTGCGCAGGGGGTTCTGGGGCCCTGAGTTACACACATTCTCCTCACCCCTGCCCCAGGCAAGACCGGAAATTCCGGTTAATGTCATAAACTTCTTAATTCACTGGATGTTAGCTGACATAGATCTCACAAAGCATTAACCTACCAACCATTTAACTTATAAGCTACTTGTCTCCAGTTGCTTAATAAAAGGTTTTGGCGGCCTTTTAAAGGAACGCCATCGCAGATGAGTTTTTTTCTTTCCTTCTTTTCTTTTGGGGAAGGAGGTGGTGGTAGTTATAATGGGCAGTATAATGGATAGAAAACATCTTAGTTCTCACTAAGGTATAAGGTATGCATGTCCTCCAAGAGAATCGTTCTCAGGTATAGAAAACCTGTCTTACTTATTTTTCTATTTGTAATCCTCAGAGAAATGACAATTGATCACTCACGGTTGATGTGCAACTGACGTTTGTAGAATTAATTCAGCTTGATTTGCCTCTCTCAGGCTGACAAGAAAGGTCAGCTCAGCATGCCCCTCCAGAGAGCGATCCTCAGCATGGGTCCCCCGAAAACACTCCTCAGACCCAGGCGTGGCCCTCAGCATTCCTTCTAGGGTTCCCAGGATTTCTTCTAGGAATCCAAATCGAACCTTCATTTCCCAGACCTCCAAGGCTCCCAAATGAAGTACATTCTTGGATTTGGAAATGTACTTTAACTAGGTCGCAATGTCTTCATACTGATGTCCTGGAATGCATTAATACTATTTCTATTATTTCCACCTCTGGCTCTGAGGCTTCCATTAAAAAAAAAAAGTATCACCACAGTATGCCTTTTCATTTCTTAATGATGGGTAACTGAGAAAATATACAGAATCCAGTAGGACCAAGAATGCTTCCCATCAAGAGTTGTAAAACTTCGTATCAACATTTTTGGAGATTATCTTTCAAATTTAACATTTAAAAATATATATACTTTTCAATCTAAAGGAGAATTTGCAAAGTTTTCAAAGAATCAACTTCTCACCAATTCAGTAAACCATTATACCATTAATCTTTTATTTTTCATTGCATATATCAGTATTTTACAGAAAAAAAGAACCCCATAATGTTAAATTCCAATTAATAACATTCTCTCCAGATTCTTTTCCGTGTACATAAATATAAACAGTAAATATAATAACTTATGTTCCAACACTTTGAGTCTCATTAACATTCTTCTAAATAATTTTCCATATATGAATATTATTTAATGGCTACATAACAGTTTTTGACAGCAATAGCAATACACAAAATGTTATTTATACATTTGTCAATTATTGGTCTTTTTAAAAAAAACTGGAATGAATGGAATTACTAGAAATATCATCATAAAAGTAGTTTTTTTCTTTTATCTTCCTGGATATATGCTTCTCAAAGTGAGTTAGACCTATCAAAAGATAGATTGGTTTTAGAGCTCTTATTATAATTTTCTAAATAGTTCTTTAAAAAACACTACTAATATGACAATGCCACTGGAATGAGGAAAGATGTAGTTGAAAAATTTTTGGTATTAGCATGAACTAGGTCGAAGTTGTTTCAAATTGCATTTTTAATATTAGGAAATCTGAATATCATTTAAGAATTTATTTTTATGTGTATTTTCTCATTTGCCCTTATCCTTTTAATAAATTTGCCTAGTGGAAAGGAGAAAATTTTATGGATTTGCATCTCCCTTTTAAAAAATATTAAATACTTAATCCATATATAATGTAAGTAGCTTTTTTAAATCCACTCTCATGTTTTTAGTATTTATATTTTTAATTTTTCTCTTTTAACCTTACCTACCTACCTAATGATTTCCATTGCCATAACGTTTCCTTTGTATCCTTATTGGAATGAGAATGGTAGTGTTTTTATTTCTAACTCGATACTTAACATTTTAATTCATGTGGAATGAATTGTTATGATATAATTTGGGTCTAAAATTTCTTTTTTCATACTGACATCCAGCTAGTCTTTCCACTGGCAGTTATTATGTATTTATTTCTTTCCAGCTGCCTTATTAGTCTTAGTTTAAACTTTCAACTTAGTACATTTAGAAATTTGCTTAATAGCACATTTTGAGGATTTGAGGTATGACTCCCATTTCCCCCCTAAGTTAAAAAGACATATCTTTCCTTGCTTATGTTCCTAAATAATTTATCACAATTCCCACAAATTATCTTCTAAAAACATCTAGCTGGAATGTTAAGTGGCAGTATAGTAAATTTCCATGCTGACATCACCCATTCCCATTCCTTTGGACATTTCATGCACATTAATTTCATCCTCAGAATAATGCTGCCAAGTATTATTTGTATTTTACAGATGATGCAATAGAAGCTAGGAGTGACTCTCCCAAGACTATACAACTGGTAAGGTGTGAAGTGATGACTCTGATTGTGGTTTTCCGACCGCCCATTTCCTTCTTTTCCATATATGAGGATGGAGTTCCTTCAGCCGACTTCTGCATAAGCATCTTTCTTAATTTACCCCAATGTTGCTGTAGAACACTTTTTAAATTTGAGCTTGTCACTGAGGCAATCTAGAAATGAAATTAATTTTTTAAAGACTGTATATTCTGCAACTTCCTGAGTTAGTCTTCTACTGTATGTTTCTATAGCATAGGTTTCACTAGTTACAAAACCATGTTATAGAAAACATTTGTGCCGCTTTCTTCCCGCATCTTCCCCACTTTGTGAATGCTCGTTAAGATTTTATTCCAACGAGCTCCTTCAAGCATATATAAATAAAAGTGGTGTCAAGGTTGTTTGATTTCTGATTGGGAAATGTTTTCTATATATGTGCCTAATCGGATGATGTTAGTTCTTGGTTTTAAGAAGTTATTTATCACACTATGAGGAACCAGTAAAATCCTTACCAGAGATAATTAAATCAAGATGAATGATGTTATTCAGATTTTTAAAGTTATCTGTAGTTTGAATTTTTTGCTATTTTGCTCTGTTGAACATTGGCTTTATAATCCTGAGTCGTAGGAAATAATTACAGGCATACCTCAGAAATATTGTGGGTCCAGTTACACAATAAAGCGAATATTCCAGTAAAGTGAAGTCACACGCATGTTTTGGTTTCCCGGTGCATATAAAAGTTATGTTTACCCTATACTGCAGTCCATTAAGCATGCACATTATGTCTAAAAAAGCATTTAATTGCTAAAAAATGCAAGTCCTCATCTTTTTGCTGATGGAGGGTCTTCCTTTCAATTTGTGAAAAAAAGTAGATCTACAAAGTGCCTAAAGCAAAGTGCAATAAAATGAGGTCTGCCTGCATTTTATTTGTATATTATTTGACTGTGTGTTCCATTCTGCATCTGTTCAGAATGAGACCCTTTTCAAAATGTATGACTTCTAGTATTAAGGCCATATTTACCTCAAGGATTGGCATATCATACTTAATGACATATAAATGTGTTATTTATCCCTTGAATATTTGAAAAAATACAATAAGCTCATTAAGGTAAGATTCTAACTCATCAGAAAATTATACTAGCTTACAATATCCCCTAATTTTTAAGGCTTTTATTGGTTATAACTTTTCTCATTTGATTTATTTGCATTCAAGTAGTTTTTTAAACCACCCTTATTTTGGACTAGTTTAACACTTTATTTTGTTTCTATTATGCCCAGCTCTAGCATTTTTGCAGCTTCTCATGGCTTCTTTTCTCAATTCTTATAATATTCATACTGAAAATTGTTTCAGTGGGTCTGGGTTACTTTCACCTACATTTTGTCATCTTAAGTTCTTCTTCATTTTAATGACTAATTTTTAGGTCTATTTCAGGCATTTTGGCTGAAGCTTAAACTTTAGGATCCACCCAATAACCCCACTTTGTTATATTTTTAAAAACATATAAAATATTAATACTAAAGTATGGCTTCTCTACTTCCGATAAGGTGTAAATTACTTAAGTCTTTATTTAATTTTCCTCATATACAGAAGAGCAGCAAGACTATTTAGAGCATATTTTGGCTTAGTACATCTATATTTTTTATGCTACCGTGTTCAGATCAAAAGATACATTAAGAAGCATTATTTTGTTACAACTTAGCCAAATTGTTTCAATTTAGGTACTCAGCTCTAAGCTACATTTTAAATTTCTTTTTAAAAACTATGTTTATTGATTTTAGAGAGGAAGCGAGAGAGAGAAACATCAATCAGTTGCTTCTTATATGCGCCGCAACCTGGATAGAACCCTCAGCCTTTTGGGTTGCAGACGCTCCAACCAACTGAGCCGCACCGGCCAGGGCTTCCTCAATCTTCACCTTTCTCTGCTTCAGTAACAAGCTGAGAGACCAATTTCTACCAGCCTCTCTTCACCAGCAACACTAGACTGACGTCATGGGCATTTTCCCACCACAGTGCTGCACTCCTCTGACAGGTGACGTTAGGCGGAAGACTGAGATCATGAAAGCATGGATTCCGATGCTGGCTCTTCCCCACGCCAGACTCTGAGCAAATTATGAATTAAGTCTTTATTTCGTCTTTGAAAATGTATTCAGTAACTTCTGCCTCTCGGGGTTGAGACACGTTAATGGGAGAGCGGGGTCAGTGCCCAGGTCATAGGGAAAGCCCACATGCAGAACAAAAAACCGGGACTGTGGGCCCTACCCCTAGAGGACCACCACTCTCCCACGGAGGGATGCAAACGGGACTAACAGGGAAGGACCTCTACCTCCCCCGACAGCTCGGGGCTTTCACCGCTGCAGTAACATCACCTTTATCACTGCCGGCGGTTCTGGAAAAGTTATATATTTCCTTCCTCTGCACAGATAACAGCCAAGAGGCAGAAACGATTATGGGGTGTGTGGGATGGGGCACATCAGAAGGGATATGGTAAGCAGGTCCTTCTTAGATTCACTTCTGTCAGTTGTAGTTGGTGCCGCTCACTGCAGAGGCAGAGCCAGCAAGGAGGAAGGTTCGCCCTCACTGAGAAAGCTCAGAGTCAACTACAGATTAAACCGGACTCCCTTGGTTTCTCCTTGGGAATCTCAGAACAGCCATGCTGAAGTATCTTTTTCCTGGGGCAATTTATTTCTTCTTTTGGCCTCAGTTACTGTTTAGACATTCTTTTCTTTTAGGTGCCAGAGCAGGGTTCTGCAGAAATTTTCTGAAGTATTAAAGCAGAACTAATCTTATCCCCTAGACTGTCTTTGGACCGAACCTCCCACGGGTGAGCTCTTCAGCAAGTGACCGCTGGGGCACTTTTTCAGATGTAGAAGAGTGTGGTGGCGATGCTGCCACATGGGGTACAAAGGTCAAGTAGGAGAATTCAACAGTAAGACAGATTGTAAACATGAGACCTTCACAAATACAGGATCATGCAAAGCTAACTTTTTAATTAGACAAATGTATTTTATATTGGCACTTGCATTAGTTGCTATTGCTACTGTGTATATATTTATATTATATATAAGAGACCCCATAATCTACTGTATATGAGTTTTACTCAGAGGTGGTAGCAACCGTAATAGCTGCAAAGTAAAATATTCCTTAGACACTGTCATTGTAGACAATAACACCTGGAGATCATTAGCATATACAATACCACCTTCCTTTAAGCACAGTTGCTAATATGGAACCCTCACATTAACACCCAATACTAAAATAAAGCTAACTCTGTTTAGGATTCTGGATCATGGAGTACACTCTGAAACGAACAGTGCAATAACCAGTAAATCAGTTACTGATAGGTTAACAAAGACACCCAATGGCTGAAACGTCTCAAAGAGAATTAAAGTCTACATCTGCCTAGCATCCATCACATAACCAGTTCTAATTACTCATGTAAGAAACTGTCCTTTAAATGAGAATATTCTGATGCTAGGACAAAGGTCCAAAGTAGCATTTCCAGTTTCCCTTCTTCTAATTTTGAAGACTTTCTATGTTCTTGCTTCCTTCAGAGAGCTCTGGTTTGGCCATGAATACATTATTGGCTCCGGAAGCCTCTGGTTGCTTATCATCACCATCATACACAATGTCTTCTGGATTGGGAGGTGGCGGGCAGAAGTCTTTACCCGGAAAGATCTCCCGGAAAAGGGTTTCGGCTTGCTCGACCGCGTGCTCGCTTCCCAGCCCCCAGTCAGGCCCAGAGCAGACATACACATTGGAAGGTAAGCCATTATAGGAGCTCCTGCGGATTCCCGAGGAGTCTCTCATGTTAAAATAAAGGGCCCACAAGAGCCTTGGCTTTGTAAGTTCTTCCTCGTCTACTTCCGTTTCAACCCATGGGGTGAACAACTTCTTCACCACTGGTTCCAGGTCTTCTCTTGCTGTTTTAGAAGACGAACAGGTCAGATGTACCAGATAGGTGTCTTTCATGCACGTCATAGTTGAAGAACACAATTCAGTGACCCGGACGGCACACGTCCCTGGTTCCGCTGGAGGCACCATCAAGACGGAAATCTGCTGATCTGAATCTGTCTTCAGTACAGATCGATCCGTAATGAGCACTGCCCTGGAGATCTGCTTATACTGCACATTCGCGCATGTGTCCTCAGAAAGGGAGCTATCCTCCACAATGAAATGCTCAGCATTTATTCTTTGGCCAAAGTGATCGATAATTGCTTTGCACCTTCTGGATTCTTTGTCCACCACAAGGCACTGCACTTGATGGCGAAGACAGTAGATTCCACCGAACACTGCACACATTCTGCAGAAACACTGGGGAATTTCCCCTTGGCCGTACAAGGGAAATAAAAACGGAGTGTTGCCAAACCGCCCAAGACACTGAAGGAACTTTTTTGTTGCTTTAAGGCCGTCTAGTGTGGTGCAGGATGGCTCTGTCATTGCGATGGAGTGCAGTATAAAATGCTGGAGGTTGGGGGTTAGTTTTTTAGTGTGCAAGTACTCTGCGAAAGAGCACTGGATGGAATCCTGGTATTCATCAGGATGCCGGTCATAGTCTAAACAAAATGTAAGAAACTTCATTAGCATCCTCTTTTCCACCATAGTGAGTTCTTTGCTATTGAAGACATCTGCTCTGGAGCAAGGCACCTGTTCCACTTTTCCTTCTCGAAAAGCAAGAATCCTAGTGACATTTTTAAATTCGGCATAGCGACTGACATTTGATTTGATTAAAAGATCAATCAGCAATCCTCGCGAATACAGCAACTTTGACACCAAGTCAATATTAAACCTCCTGCCTTCTTGAACTATTTGAGAGTAAGTAATCCTGTTTCCCTTTGGTGGATCAGTGTTGCCTTCTACTACAGGTTTGTTTTCGTCTTTATCTCTGTCTGAAACCGTGTGTACACAAGTTTCATCTCCATGGTATTTTTTCTCTTTCACCTGAGTTTCCTTTGTATCAGTTACTTCCAGTAAGGCTTCCCCATCGTTGTTTGGAGTATCTTTGGCAGGCATTTCGAAGCTGGTAACGTATGAGTGTGTTTCTTCAGCCAGGCATGCAGCATCCAAAGGTTTAGTGAGGGTACCAGATGCTGCAAAGGAAGGACTTTTCTGCAAATCCTCAGTCTCTTCAGTACTGTTGTCACCCACATCCTGACCGGCGTAACAAAACACTTCTGCGTGCTGAATGGTTTCGTCCCTCCTCCGAAGGGAGATTGCTCCTTCTGTTTCCCGGATCAGGTCTTGCCACGCAGCAGTGCTCCCGTCCCCGACGTCACTGCTTTGCTGATTCTCCTTCAACCAGGAAAGCAACCCAGAAAAGGTGAAACTGGCCCAGTTTCCTCCATAGTAACTTCTCGCATCGAGATGGAGGACCCTCTGACCACTTCTTGAACAAGCGGCGGCAAGGATGGATTCAGGCAAACCTGTCCCTATAACGACCACATCAAACTCCGCAGGGAGACTGTTCGCCATCCTGGAAGGGCGAGTGTCTGGTGACAACGGCCAGTGAAGGAAATGTGTATGAACCCAGGCTGAGGGCTCAGAGGAGGAGTGAATATGCTGCAATAATACGCTGCAATAAAATCTCTGTTTGTGAGGGTCCAGATCACCCCAGAAGTCCCGAGGGTGCAGGTCCTAGCTGTGCTGTTGCCCTTCTTTAGTGTTTTTTTTATTTTATTTTTTACAGGTCAGTAGCATAAAAACCTGATAAAGGACATCTAATCACATCTGAGACTAATAAAATGGATGGGTGGTTTTCGTTTCTGCATTTCATCTTAGCAGTAAATGTCAAAATGCATCACGTATGCATTTGTGACTGGAACTTTTCTGTGAAAGAAAATTCAAGAATACAGTTGTAAACAATATTAGGAGAAAAGTACGTTCATGCAATAGCAACTACAAAAGCCTCTACTAAAGCAAGTCAGGAAATGCTTTCCCACATATTTTCTAACTTTTTGGAAATGAACAATAGCGATATACTCCCCCAAAGCAGGCAATTCAGTAATGGAGAATGGGTATAATAATATCCCAGAATAATAAAGAACTAATGTAATTCTGTAACTCTTGCTTTTAAGAAAACTAGTATTTGAATAAAACGATACACAACTGTGACCTTAGGCTGTAAGAAGTGTGTGGCTCCGCGGTGTTGATGGAAACAGTGCGTGGCACGTGCGCGCTGCCGTCACTAGGAACATCCCCGGAAACAAACTACGCAGCAGGTGCACGCTGCCGGGACTAGGAACATCCCCGGGCCCAACGCAGTCTGTGGGGCATTGTAGGGCAGCTGGATGGGAGACTTCTACTCCCTGCCACCCTTAGGATCTCATGGTAGAAACATGAGACTATCTCAGCAGCATTAACTAGATTGTTACAAAACCAATGATTCAGTAGAACAGCTGGCATTTTAAAATATTTAAGTGCGTAAAAGAATAGGCCCACTGAATGGAAAATGTATTTATGACAAATCTTTACATAATATGAATGTACATATGCATGTGTATGTTTTTAGGTGCAAGTTAAAAAGAAACCCCTGGGTTCACATGTTCAAACATCTTCACATAAATAACACCTACTTCTGCCATTGGAATAGGGTGACTTGCGTTTTTCCAGACTCGGGCTCTGAGACCCAGCATCTCTGTCTCATGAGATAAAGGTCTAAATATCTTCTGCCTACGTTAACCTGTTGTTTGGGGTTCTTGTCTTTGAAGGGGCAAAGGCTCTCCTGTTCACTTCGGGCACAACACCGGTTACGTTCCACGTGTAGAACACCTGTGTGGCGCTGGGGGTGGGGGATGGGCGGCCAAAGGGGTGGAAACCACACTCACCTAGAAGAAGTCTTCAGGCCAAAGAATGCGCGTGCTAGGGGGCCTGCGATCACTCATCATTGCCCAGTAAGAGTGAGAGCTCTTTGAGTGCTGATTTTCTCCAGTATTAAACTTACTAGCCTACACCAGTACAATCTGGGCCTGCCTGGGCTAAGATGACTAGTTACCTTGGATATCTGTAAAACAAATCATTCAATCGGAACTGAAATCAACTAGCTCGCTGAACTGACCAGTTTCAGAGACGTGACTATCTTCATAGTCCTGTCTAGTCACAGCCTCTGCCCCAAGAACATCAGGAAATCCACTTGTTTCCAGCGTTCCCTGAGAACCCAGGAACTGAGCACAGAACAAAGTGGCTGCCTGACCCTCTCGTGTATATACATATATATACATATATCTGTCTCAATTACTGAGACTGCCTTCTTCCAGTAGAGGGTGCGGAAGAAGACAAAACCCACAGGGGTCTATGAAGTATAAGCACAGTGTGTGCTTATCCTTGAATAAGAAGATATAGCTGAAATAAGAGGGAGTATCGCTCAGGGGTAGAGCATTTGACTGCAGATCAAGAAGATATAGCTGAGGGTGGGAGTAAGACACGAGGATACAAGACCTAAGTGCTAAAATCGGGGACCTTCCAACCTACAACTATCAAAGGAGTTCTCAAAACACACAGCAAGTAAGACAAGACAACCTTAAAGAACATTTAGCTCGGTTATCCCGTAATAGAGATGGTGCGAGGGCTGAAGGGATGAAGTGATGGCAAAGTTCACACAACGGCTTGGCCCCGGGGTCAGGAGGACCCACTCAGGCTGGTGGTCTTTCCAGGTGATAGGGCAGCCTCTGCAGAGGCCTCAGAAGCAAGCAGCCACTTTCAGCATTTTTAACACGGCCCCCCTCCCCCGCATTGCTCCAGGATTGGTTAGTTCTTGCTCAGAGATGACAAAGGGAAAACCACCCTCCCTTTCCCCACCCTTAACTCATATCTAGAAGCACAACCCTTAGTACTGACTCCAGGCAAAGAAATTAATCTTTGCTAACAATTTTTTAAGCTCCATCCTAACCTGCTGTTGACTTATCTCCCAGCGTTTAAACAAGCCTCTTAATCGCTACCCCCGAGTCTTCACCTCTAATTCACAAGCAGTGATGGCCACCGTTGAAAACACTAACTAGGCATCCAGAGAAATCAAGTAGTCATCGGAAAAATGCCGTGTGGTGAATGTTTCTAGCAGCCTGGGAATACCTATTCCTTCTGATGGGGGTGGGGTCTGAGTCGGGATGCCCAGAGTGAAAAGGGACAGCAGAGGCCCGGAGACTCTGCAGGGAGGGGCTCCCCCAGGAGGATGAGGAAGAGACAGAATGCTGGTACTAACAAAAGAACTCCATAAGCCCTTGTTTCTGAACTCCCAGCACAGAGCTGGGCTAGAAATAGAATTTCCTAGCCCAGAAAAGGCACTCCTTGTAAACGAGAAATTTTGTGTCTGTGACTAAATACTGATTCCTCATCCTACGAAGCGTCACTGATGACACTTTCGGCTGCAGCTTGAGTCACCCTCTCTAAAGCCTAGCCCTTAAATGGTAATGGAAAAAATATATAACAAAGACTAAATTTAAAAAAATAAACTTCACCCTGCCTAAAAAATTTCCTGATAGGTATTTTAAATTAATATAAAGAGGGTAATCACATAGCCATCTATACTACCACCTACATACACTTACAGCTCCTCCCAAGTTTCAAAGCTCTGTACAGGTGAAATTCTCAGATTAGTGCTTACTGGGGAGAGAAAAGATAGTATCAGAATAATAGCATCACTGAAGAAATCAAATAGATGGAATCATCATTTCTATGACTGTTTCCTTTGAAATATCAAAAATGAAACATAACAAATACAATATTTCAGTTTCTCAAAATAAGAGATTGGTGAATAAGAAAATTTTGATAACACTACAAAGATTTTGTTCTCAAAAAACCCCTGCCAACTTCACCCAGCCTTTCAGAAAAGCCAGCCCTGGCGGTGGGACTCTCAGAGCCTGGCATATTCCAGGGTGGTGAGGCTGGGTGGACGCAAGGGACACAGTTAGGGACGAAGACACTGAACGTGAAGTTGGTTCAGATGTTCAAGAGCTTCCTCCTGTCTGTCCCACTGAAGGCAACAAAATCCTGGGCAGAGTACCTAGAGAAGCTGGCAGCAGGACAATCGGAGAAGGAAACCAGAACTTTTAGTACCACTGAACCTGTGGCCATAAAACAAATCTTAATAGATTTAGAACATTAGTGTGTTCTAATTATAATGAGATTAAGTTACAAATCAATAAAAAATAATAGGACAACCTCCTAACACTTGAAAATGAAAGAACATGCTTCCTGATGGGTCAGGAAAGAAATCTCAAGGGAAAATGGATCTACTTTGAATAGAACAACAATTAAAATATGAAATTGCCTACTTAGAAGAGAACAATGAAAAATCAATCTCAGCTTCCATTTTAAGAAATGAGAAAGCAATAAAGAAATAACACCAATTCTACACAAACTTCCCAGAAAACTAGGAGGAATGAACATTTGCATTTGTTATTCCAGCATTACCCTGCTGACAAAACCAGAAAAGGACATTCAAAGAAAATGAAGGCCAATATCCCTCATGAACGTAGAAGCAAAAATTCTTAGCCAAATTTCTGCAAATAGATTCCAACAACATATAGAGAGAAAAATACATCGCAACTACGTAGAGTTTATCCCAAGAATTCAAGATTTGTTTAATATTCAAAGCTAAATGTAATTCACCAAGAGATCATCTCCAAAGATGCAGGAAATACTTTTGACAAAATCTCATTGTAAAAACTCTCAGCCAGCTAGGAAGGGAAGGGAACTCCTCACCCTGACAATGGACATCTATGGAAACCTACACATAAGCCAAAACTATCTTGAAAAAGAACAAAGAGGACTCACACTTTCTGATATCAAAACTTACTACAAAACTACAGTAAACAAAACAGTGTGGTACCTTCATAAGGATGGTTGTATAGATCGAAAGAAGAGAATACAAAATCCAGAAATAAACACTCACATGTCTCATCAATTGATTTCTGACAAGGCTGCCCAAAGCATTCAACGTTGAGATGATAGTCTTTTCAATAAATGGTGCTGGGAAAACTGGATATCCACGTATAAAAGAATGATGTTGGCCCCTTACTTTTCACCATATATAAAAATTAATTCAAAATGGATTAAACCTATGTTACAAACAATGGATCTGTTTTTATCAAAGCATACCAATATGTTCCTGGAGTAAAAAACCTCTATAAAATTACTAGGGCAAAGAATTTATGATATTTGTAATTGAGCTAAGCAATTATCTTCAAAAGAAAAAACAAAAAACCTCACGTTGTATTAAATTGTATTCTTACTAACAGAACTCTAGAGAACTTCTATTTTCCCTTATCTCTTCACAATTTTCCCAGCCTGACAGATACAATACAGCATCTGGCAAAAATATATATATATATATATATATAGCTCACTGCTATTCTACCTTTCATTTTCTGAATCCCCCTGAGCTTTTTTCATATTTATTAGCTACTGGTATTTCTTATTCTCTGAATAACCTGTCATATAATTTGCTCAGTTTCCCACTGGACTGGTTTGCTTTACTTGTCGGTCTATAGAGGCTGTGCATGTGTACCACACATTACGGCTCTGTTACGCATGTATTATGAATACTTATCCCAATCTGTCATTTGTCTTTTAACTGTCTCTCATCCTGCAGAAGCTTTTACTTCTAGGTACTCAAATCTGTCATATGCATTCCTTTTTAAAAATTACTTTTGAGTTTTTTCAATTTTTAGAACTTTATATATTAAAATTTTTAATCCATCTTGTGTTCATTTTTGTGTTCAGTGTGAGATAAATTACATTATTCCAAATAAGCTAAAATGTCCAAAAGCTACATCTTTAATAATTCTGTCTTTCCTCCAACTAATTTGAAATATCATCTTTATAACATATCAAATCCTCATTTATGCATGGGTGTGCCTCATAATACTTCTGCCAGAATCATACCATTTTGGTTGCTATAGATTTGTAATATATTTTGCTGTGTGATAATGCAAGTATTTTCTCCTCATTCTTTAACATTTTTTCTCAACTATTCTTTTTATTTTTCAATTTTACCAATAAACTTAAGAATGAATTTTCCACGAAAAAAAAACCCTGCCAAGATAAAACAGTAATAAAGTATCAGTGGAATTCAGGATTTTTTTAAAAGAAACTTTAACACCTGAGGAATACATATTTCTATTTCAAATAATACACATGAAAACCTAGAGCACACACAAAAAGATCATTTCTTTCTTAAGCTTAGAAAATCATATCTTCAATGATATGCTGGGTGGATCACCCTTCAAAATGTCAAGTCCCAGTGAGACTTAAATCTTCTCTAAGGATTAGATGTATTGTTGAAATAAATCTTCAATTAACAATCAAGTTCGACTTTAATGAGATCGACTGGCTGCACAGCTAAATTTTTGTTCATTTGAATTGGGATTCTCTGTGCTTTTTAAATCTCACCTTAGATTTTGGTGCACTGGATCTTATGAGGAGAAAAATATAGCACAAACAGCTTACAGGGCACGTGCCTATTTGCATCCTGAGGATCTGAATGAAAGATCTCACTTCCTAGGAAGCAGTCGAATTGTTTACAATTGCTAGTAAACAAAAAAAAAAATTTAATTGCACACTGCTGTGAGGTTTCTGCCTTCTCATTTTCAGAAACAAAAATAGTATGAATTAAACTTTCACCAACTTTCCAACTTTCACCATTTCATCACTTTTGTTCTTAAATACCTGACTCTATCCCTCATTCCTTTCCTCAAATTATACAAGGAGGTGAAAACCGAAATGGGATGAGCTGGACAGCGGCTGGACAGACCTGTGGAGGAGCTGGAGCTGATGATGGGTTGGGGTGTCGGGCCGGCCTAGAGGGAGATGAGCACCACAGGGACAGAGTCGAGGTCGGCGTGGGGCACGAATAGGTGAAGGAAGCAGGAAGGAACACCAAGCAGCCTGGGGCCCGGGGCAACTCCAGGGCAGAGCGGGGACGGGCAGGGCGAGTAGGAACCATGAGGCCAAGCGGCGATGGGGCGAGGGTGGGCGAGGGTGCGTGGCAAGAGGAGGCACAGACGGGATGGCAATGCAGGGAAGGGTAAGTTTGCAGAGGAGAAGCGTGTGCTTTCTCCCCCGAGCCCAACTCACCGAAGAGGCTGCTGCTAAACCCGTCCCACATGCAGCCCGCGCTGTCCCAGACCCAGCGGTTCCTCAGGCAGGACACGAAGTTAAAGGTGACCCCGAAGATGGACACCAGCAGGTCGCTGAGGCTGATGTTGACCAGGAAGAGGTGGGTGGGAGTGCGGAGCCGCTGGAACTTGTAGTAGAGGATGAGCACCAGCAGGTTGTTGCAGACGCCCAGCAGAGCGATGGAACCCAGCAGCAGTGCCAGGCGCTCGTAGGTGCTCGGGGTGAACAGTGGCGCGGGGCTCTGCGTCCCCGCTGGCCCCGGCCCCTCCGCGCCCGCCGCTCCGCCGGCCTCCCAGAAACCTTGGCCGCCACTGCGGTTCCCCGAGTACATGGCCCGGCGATGGCACGCTTGGCGGGTGGAGGTGCTCAGCGTCCCGCTTGGCCCGCGGCGCGATCGCTGCCGGATGGGACGCGGGACCTGCCACCTACTTTGCCTGTTTGCCCACTGGACCGCCTCTTCCGCCAGGCGCGCCCCGTAGCCACGCCTCCTCCTCTGGCCGCTTTCCCAGAGCTTAGCGCGCTCTTGTAGCCACGCCCCCAGAACGCCCTCATAGCCACGCCCCTTCCTTGAGGGAGCCTTCCCGCTCATCTTGCATCCTGTTGAATCTACTGTCCAGTCCTGGTTCCCACGCTTTCCCTGTCCCTCGTGTCCTCAGGTCCCCTCCACCTCCTATTTCAGCGTGCTCCCGGGAGGATAAAGCAGCAGGGAGACAAATCGACCGCATGGCATCTCACACCCTGTCTCCCCTCACCCAGCTTGCAAGCATCAAGTCCATTCACTCACTCACGCATTCACTCACTCGCGCATTTCCTCGTTCGTAAATGTCTCCTGGCGCGTGCACCTACTCTGAGCTAAGGAGAGGGCTGGATGAGGGACTCCATGGTCGGCTTCTCCCTTTTCCAGGCAGATGGCCGACAACGCCGCTCCCGCGTGACGCATCATGGAAGCCCCAGGCTGGAACTCGGGCTGCCAGCGTTGTCCTTCGGCCCTCTGGCCCCGCAGCCGCGGTAGAGACATCCTGTTAGTGAGCACTGCCACAGCCCACGCTGGTGGCGACTGCCAGGAGGTGCCCTCCAAGCTTCAGCCTAAATCTAGCAGCTGCGGAGAGGCAGGTGCTATATTTAAAGCAGCACGAATTTTCCACTTGGCCTTTTCCCGGTAGCCATGAGGATATAGTCCAAGTCAAATATAGATTGTGGACGTGAGCACACCGCAAGGGCAGCTCCTCAGTCTCTGCACGGTCAGTCCCTAACAAGGCCGCGCAGGAGGACCGCACTCCTGAGCCACACCTCCGGGCTGTCCTGGGCATTGGTGACTAGCACCGTGTGTGTGGAAGGGCAAAGGAAGTGCCCTCCAGGAGGGGTTTACCCTCCCAGCTCTGTTTACAAGACTAGTAAAGGATGACTAGTTTCCACGAACTGTCATTCCGAATTCCCATGAATAGAATCTAATCTTCTAGGAAGTCAGCTCTCCACCCTGGTGCTCAGAGCAAGAGCTGAGGAGCAGTGCGCTCTACACCCAAAACCTTCATTTTAATCTTCCCAGCCTGGATTTGTCATCTATGAGACTATCTAACACACCCACCTCTTTAAAAACCTCATTTAATTTTATATTTTAGATTTATACAGCCATTTAACAAGTCTGCTGTGTTTTCAACATTGTGTCAAGTCTACAGTAAGTTCTCAATAATTATCAGTTGAATGAATAAATTAAAAAGGAGCCGCTATATTTTTTCCTAAAATATTCACTCATTCATTCATTTGTCCATTCATCATTTTTGGTGCTGAATTCCTGCCTTCCTGAAGCTTAAATTCTGGTGGTGCTGGGAGAGCACAGGGAGTTGTTACTTTGTGCTGGGTGGTCTGGAATAACCTCACAGTAGACACGGGGTACCTGTTACTGCGGTGGGACTGCCCTTGGCATGTTGGAGGAGAAACAAGGAGGCCAATGTGGCTGGAGTGGAATGAGAATTAAGAAATGAGAACGGAGAAGTGGGTGACTAGTGATTGGCCAGATCATATGGGGCCTCAGCCATTTTAACAAAAGGACTTTGGCTTTTTCTCTATCAGAGTAAAAGTCCAGGACAACCACCATATGAGAGGAATAGTAACAGTGAAGGAAAAGAGGAAAGAGATACTTTTGGGAAACATGTAAGAATTTCAATATCATCATCTTTACAATACTGTTAAGGATATTTATTGTACTAGAGAGAAATAAACAATGTTACCACAAATATGACTTATTTGGTCAATAATGACATATGTTTTTATATATTTTCAGAATTACATAAAGATAGGACGATGGCAAATACTACAGCCTAAAAAGCAAGCGCAATACTGGCATAAGGAAAGACATACAGACCAATGGAACTGAATAGAGTCAAGAGAGAAGCCTTCACATGTATATACAGGCAGTTGATTTTCTCTCTTTATTTTTTTATATGTTAATCCTCACCCAATGACAGCTTTTATTGATTTTAGGGAGAGAGGAAGGGAGAGAAAGAGAGGAGAGAGAGAGGGAGGCTGGTGCCAGAAACATCAATTGGTTGCCTCCCACACCTGCCCCAACTGGGGATCAAAGCCACGAACAGCCCAGGTGTGCACTCCAACCAGGCCCGCCACCTTTTGGTGTACAGACAACACTTAACCAACTGAGCCACACCAGCCAAGGCTCAGTTGGTTTTCAATAGGATGCCAAAACTATTCCATGAGGAAAAGACAATCTTTTCAACAAATAGTGCCAGGAAAACTATATATCTGCATGTAAAATAATGAAGCTGGACCCTAATCCTACATCACATATAAAAATTAACTCAAAGAGATAAAAAAGCTAAACTTAAACACTAGAATTATGGATCTCAGAAGAAAACATAGGAGAAAAAATCTTCATGACATTGGATTTGGTGATGATTTCTTGTATATGACACCAAAGACACAGGCAATAAAAGAAAAAATAAATAAATTGGACTTCCTTAAAATTAAAGCTTTTGTGCATCAAAAAAATACTCTCAGGAGAATGAAAAGACAACCCATAAAATGGGAGAAAATATTTGCAAATCATGTATCTGGTAAGGGATTCATATCCAAACTATATAAAGAATGCCCACAACTCATCAACATAAACAACCCAATTCAAAAATGGTCAAAGGACTTAAATAAACATCTTTATAAAAAGGTACAAATGGCTAATAGTCACATGAAAAGATGTTCAATATTATTTGTCATTAGGGAAATGCAAATCAAAACTATAATTAAATACTACTTCATAACTGCTAGGATGGCTATTATCAAAAATTAAAAAAAATAAAAACAAAACAGAAAATAACAAGTGCTAATGAGGATGTGGCTAAAGTAGAACCCTGGCATACTGCTGGTGGGAATGTAAAATGTTTCCACTGTAGAAAACAGCTTAGCAGTTCCTCAAAAAGTTAAGCTTAGAATTTCATATGATCCAGCAATTCTGCTACTAGCTATATACCAAGAAACAATTGTGATTTTTCAGTCTGCTTGAGCCAGGATCTGAATAAAGTCCACTCATGATTAGTCAGTGTGTCTTTAGAGCTCTTTTAAATCTGTAGGTCCCTGCTCCTTCTTTTTCCTCTGCATTTTTTAATTGAATAAACAGAATGGTCCCCCCAATACCCCCTTTCTTTTCAAAACACATTTCTTGGTTTCTGAGATACAACTTTCTCTTGGCTCCTCCCACCTCACTAGCCACGCCCCTTGGTCTTTGTCCCTGGGACTTCCACATCATCCTGACCTGAACACTGGTAAGTTCAGGGTTCAGTCCTCAGCTTTCTTTCTTCCTCACCTACACGGATCCCAAGTAATCTCATCCAGGCCAATGGCCTTAAATATCATCCAAATGGTGATGATTCTCAAGCACTCTTACCATCTGGGTGTTTCACATCTACAATGACTTATCTAATAGACATCGCCAACCTAACATCTCCCAAATTGGACTCTTCATGGTCCCTCTCACCCATATCTGCTCCTCCCACCACCTTTCACCCCCAAAGTAAGTGAATGACGACTCAATGTTTTCAATTTCTTGAGGCCACAATCATGGTTCTCCTTAAGCCTTCTCTTATTCTCACACTCCCTTCTATTCCATCAGCAAATCTCGTCACCTTCACACAAGCTGACCACCAAGCCCTACTTCCATCACTAGGATCTGAATTACTCTCATCTCCCGCTTGGATTATTGAAACTGCCACCTAATTGGTTTCCCTGGTTCTACCCCTCCTCCCAGTCAGTTTATTCTACTCAAAAACTCGCCATCTTCTTCAGGGTAAAAGCCAAAGTCCTTACAACTCCTCTAAGTTCTTCCAGGACCTGGCCTCACCCCCTGACCTTTGACCCTACCTTCCTGCCTTTTCTCAGCCACATCACCTCATCACGCAGCCTCACTACTGTTTCTCGGATGTGTCACGCATACTTTGACCTCAGGAATGTATGTTTTCTGTTCTCTGAAACACCCTTCCACCATTTACACACATGGCTTAGTATCTCCCTTTCCTCTGGTTTGGTCTAAATGTCTATTAAATGATGCTCTCTCTAAGCTCCCTAACCCTTTTACTCTTATTTATCTTCCAACACACACCGTTACTCTTTTTCTTCATGGTTTATTTGTCTATTAGACTGGAAGCTCAAGAAGCTGTTTTGTTATTGCTGTATCCTCAGTGCCTGAAACAACACCTAACATGAGGCAGTTGTCCAAAGACTATTTGCCAGACGAAGGGATAAATATAAGAATGCACGTGTTAGAACTACAGGAAAAGTGGCCCTTCAGTTGTCACTACTGAGTACTTTGAACACTTTGGAGGGAAGAAGAAGAAACAAAAGGAGTTAGGGGATTTTTTCCATAAAAATCTTACCTTGCTCTCCCCCTGACAGTAGTCAGAGGTGGGCAACAAGAAACAGCACCAGACCTGGCGGTGCCGTCTGCCTCACCTCTGAATTCAAGGTCCTGCAAATGTCTCTAAAGATGGACTTCGTGTATCTCATCTAAACCATAGGGTTTTAACTAGAGTGGATAAAACATCAGACAGCTTCTCCTTCCCATAACGTGTTGAAGTTTGGAAAACTCAGTTCAATAGCAATTGGATTAAATGGTATTGGAGTATTGGAGTCTGTGATGGGAGGAAAGGGGATATGCAGACAATTCTCCTCCCATTTAGTGAATAAACCCTTGGAGAACTTACTTCTCATTGAGAAACTCACTCTTCTCCATTTCTGGCTCACTTGACTATTTTAACTGAAAGACAATGCCTACAGGAATAAGCAGCAGTTTTATTCTTTATGGCTTCTAAAAGTATCTTCATTTGTGATAGAAATGGCCGATGCTGAAATACGTTTTCATTGCTAGAAGTTCCCGCTTTGGTATCCCGTAGAGCTGCAAGAATGAATGGGAATGTTCTTCTCCACAGAATCTTGAGAAAGAAGGCAAAAGGTTTGAGGTAGATATAGAAAGGAGAAAGCCACGTCCGGGTTCCTTTCTTGGTCTTTACCCATTCTTCTTCCCTGTCTGGCAGTGTGAGCACACACACACACACACACACACACACACACACACACACATACAAGCACAATCTGAGGGAAAAGCAATCTCAGCCTCCTCCTTCTAAAGGGAGGAGGCTGTTGCGGAGGCATTATGATGCAATGGGCGCCATATAAAGCGCGCTGGTATCATTATGAGGTCAGAATTGCACTGAAACACTCACCCACGTTACATGCACTAAACCTCAGTCAGGCTCCTCCCTGCCCAGCAGCCTAGCTGCACCTCAGACCCCTCCCCGCAGGATGGGTTTTGAAGATCAAAGGAATGAGACCTAGGGTGACACCGGAGACAGCAGGAAGGCAGTGTGACAACCTGGAGGGTTTCCGAGTTGACAGATTTGCATTGTTTTGCCCTGTGCGGAAACAAAAATTCCCGGCATCCCAATGGATATCGGGGAGGAAAAGGGTCTCGATGTTGCAGTTCAGATGAAAAGTTTCAAGATATCCCTATACGGGTTTGAAAAACTGGTGGAACGTGTAGCAGCCCAGAAGAGAGATGAAAGAGCGGGCTTGTTTGTCCCCAAAGAAGGTAAGAGCAGCGGTGAAGGGCAGTCCAGTTGGGTCCGCTGATTAGAACGGGGAGATGTTTTAAGCCGTGAGAGAGAAGTGACACAGCTTAAAAGCAAAGACACTTAATAGGGGGGCCCGAGTCCTCATTCTAACTCAAAACAGCGAAGTGGTCTTGGGGAAGTTGGTCTCCCCTCCACTTGTCTGAACGTTAACGGTCTCAAGGGTAACATCAGGGGCTTGGATTAAATGACATCTAAGGGTTCTTCTGCAGGACCTATCCTTTCATGGCTCACTGGCTGATCTGGGACTCGGTGGTCCATGAGGGCCACCCTGCCATCTCCTTACTTCACGGAGTTGTGAGACCATGGTGACTTCCTGCCTGGGCCTCTCCCTGTGTCTCTAGGCTGGAATGATTTTGAACATGCCGAGTGAGGGGGACAGGGCGCGCAGTGGCCTGCCGGGACAATTTGGCAGCAGAGATCCCAACACAGAACTGAAAGTACGCCACCTGGTCAGGGCTACAGGGGAGTGGTGTGGTGTGCAGGCTCAGGGCCCTGGGGAAGCCGAGGAGGGGAAGGCTTAGCCAGCAAAGTGCTGGGCCGGCAGAAGAAACCTTTCTATTGCAAGGAAAGAAGAAGGGTTCCCGTAACTGGTAAGGAAGGGGTCAGCATGCCCAGTCTCCTACTGAGCCGGGCTGTGCAGCCATAAGCGAGTGAAAATGTTGACTTTAGGTGTTCAAGCCCAATCTAATATTATTTGAATAGTATTTAAAAATTGATATGTCACTTCAATAAATATAATTTAATTGGTTCTCATGTAGATTTTAATGGACAGATATTACTATTGCTGATAGCATCCCAATTTTATTTGTTAAAAAATGAGAAGTACAGATAAATCATCTGCCCAAGTCCCTCAACTGCTAAGTGTTCGAGCTGACTCAGATTTAGATGATTGTGAACTTGGCTGGGCTTTCTACCTACTCAACAAAACTTTCATTTTCTTAGTCAATTTCTTTTACCTCTCTCTGCACCATTTTTCAAACCCTGGCCATTTTTTCTGAATCCTGGCAGGGGTGTCCAACCCACAGCCCATGGACCACATGCATCCCAGACTGGCTAGGAATGCGGCCCAACACAAAATCGTAAATTTCTTTAAAACCTTTTTTTCCTTACCAGTTTTTGTTAGTGTTTGTGTATTTAAGGTGTGACCCAAGACAACTCTTCTTCTCCCAGTGTGGCCCAGAGACACCAAAAGTTTGGACACTCTGCTGGGATTTCAGCCCCTCTCCACCAAGCTTCCAACGTCAAACCAGAAAACAAGACCCAAAGACAAGAATTCTCTTCCACTCTCTTTCCCCCCAGACTCCCCAAGGCACACCCTGCTCTTTCTTCCATTCCTCTTCTCCTTCCTGGCTATCACTTCGCTGAAACAATGTCAACATCTCCTATTTCACTGGCTAGGTCCTCTCCAACTAAAAACATACCCAACCCCCAACCTTGACTTTCTCTTCTCTTTAAGCTACCACCACTCTGTCTTTCCTTTGTTTTTCCACCAAATTTCTCCACAACATCACCTCTGCTCATGCCTGGCTTTCCTCATGAGTTTGCTGAAAGTGTTCTTACCAAGGTATTTGATAAGCCAATCTGGCTGCCAAATTCAATAAATGGTTTTCCTTGTCCAGCTTACTGGCCATGTTGCCGCATTAACAGCTAGTTGCCTCTGCTTCCAGAAACTGTCTCCTGTGTCTCTCATAATACCGCTCTCTTCTTTTTCCCCCTTTCTCATCCTGCCTTTTCCTCTCTTCTCTTGAGCTTTGCCTGTGTTTCTCTCAGTCTTATTGCATAGGCACAATCTACCTGGTCTCCTAAGCCAGGTATCTTGGGAAAACCTTTGACTCTTTCATTGTATCTCAGGTTATTACAACTGCCTCTTAATATAACAGTCTCCTTGCTAAGAGTTATTTTCATCGTCTACATTTTGGCTGAGAGTTTTCCTTTTAAAAAAATTATAAATGGCCACATTGCTGGCCTCTAAGCTCCCTTCTAAAAAATCCATATACATTAACTTAGCATCCAGGGCTCTTTAGTTGTGCCTCAACCTGCCTTTCCAGCCTCGGCTCCTGGAACTTCCTTTCATGCATCTTCTGCCCTCCCATGAACTGTTCAGCATCTCCAAGCATGTCCTATTCTTTTTTTTTTAATTTTTAAGATTTTATTTATTCATTTTTAGAAAGAGAAGGGAGGGAGAAAGAGAGAGAGAGAGAAACATCAATGTGCAGTTGCTCAGGGTCATGGCCTGCAACCCCGGCATGTGCCCTGACTGGGAATCGAACCTGCGACACTTTGGTTTGCAGCCCCCACTCAATCCACTGAGCTATGCCAGCCAGGGCTACATGTCCTATTCTTAATGACTCTGATTTTGCAAAGGTCATTGCCACCGTGTGGGGTGCCTGTCCTCCCCCGTTTGTATCTGTCACCTCTCGCTCCTCTTTCAAGACCTACGTCAAATGTCCCCCCTTTTTAAAACTTTCAAACTTTCCCCAAGCAAAGCCATCTTTGGCACTCAAGGCACCATATGTCATCTTGAGAAAACCTGCTGCACTTAACCTGCTGAGATTTCTACCTGCACATGTGTCCTGCCCCTCCTGCCGTATATATGCACACACACACACACATTCCTTTATAGTGTGTGTGTATAGTATATGCATATATACATATATAGACAGAATATATAGTATATATTTTATACAAACTTTACTAGTGTATAGTATATATTTTGTAGAGAACATGGATTTGGTAAGGACTAAGTATTACTGGATCAGTTACCTTCCATGACCTGAAGGACTGAGAAGGGAGAAGTGCAGTCTCAGCGTCCTCGGACTGCTAATGCTGGCACACACTCCCATTCACTGTTAGTGCTGGGACACAGGCTCTAGCTCTCACTATGGGCAAGAAGCGGAGAGCTACAGAGAAAGCTTTCAATGAAACAGTGCCCACCTCAAAGATGGTATGAAGTCCACTGCAGGAACTCCTCCACGCACCTCAGCTCTTAAACTTTCTTGTCCTGATAGAATTAAATCCTCTTACCCTCTTAGAATTAAAACAACCCAGGAAAAAAAACCATCCGTGACATGTACAATGAGACACATACCTCGAATCTTATCCTAGTTGGTATGTGTTTAAAATACCTAAGGCATTTGAATATCTCATAGGAATTTCAAACTTCATATGACCAAGATGGAAAGTCTATTTGCTCTAAGAACCATGACCCTTCCTCTGTGTTGGTGAGTAGTGCCAACATCTGCTGGGTTTTAAAACCAGACACCTGAGAGTTTTCCTTTTAAAAAAATTATAAATGGCCACATTGCTGGCCTCTAAGCTCCCTTCTAAAAAATCCATATACATTAACTTAGCATCCAGGGCTCTTTAGTCGTGCCTCAACCTGCCACATTCTAGTAAGGGGTTTCTCAACCTTGGCACAGCTCACGTTTGGGCTGGTCAAGTCTTTGGTCTGTGTGTATGTGTATACATAGGTGTACGTGTGTGTGTGTGTATGTGGGTGTGGGGGAGGTCCTGTCACTGCAGGATGTTTAGCAGCATCTCTGCCCTATGCCCCTAGATGCCAGTAGCACCCCCAGCCCTAGTTGTAGCAATCAAAAATGTCGCAGACGTCGCCGATGTCCCTGTGGGAGAGGGAGGGCACGACCTCCCCGCATGTGGACCGCCACTCTAGATTCCTGTCTTTCCTGCATGCACCACCTCCGGCCCCAGCCACCCCTTCTCCACTAGCAAGTCTTTGTGGTTCCACGTCCCATCATATCCCAGCACCGTGCTCTTTCTTTTTTGCCTCTATCACTTATCATCCAGTCGAGGGCACTTTCAAGAGTGAAAGGGGGTGTTATTAATAATTAAGTTGAGAAAATAGGCATCAGGGAGACTGTCCGTGGCAACCCAGGCAGTATGACCACCCCCTGGATTGCCCTGGCCCGAGCCTCCATCATCCGGGGCCCCAGGGAATGCACCAGCCCCGGGGGCTTTGAGAGCTTTCACTCTCATCTCCTCATAGCAACCACTGTGCTTTCAAAACACGTGAAGTCCACTCATGTCATTCCCCTGCATGAAACACTCCAGAGGTAGCTTACCATCATGCCCAGAATCAAGTGCAAACTTCTGACTCCAGCTCTGCCCTCCACTGATCTCACCTCACTGGGTTCTCCTCAATCCTCGCCTTACCCCACGCTCTCTGACCTCCCAGTACACACCTCGCTCTTCCCAGCTAGCAGCCTTGTGTTCATCGGCCTCTGCCTGAACGCTCTTGTCTCACATTACACATGGTGATTGGTTTCTGCTTCTCAGGTCTCAGTGTAATCTTTTCCCCATGCTTTTAGGGAGAGCTTCCCGGAGGCCCAGCCCACCCACCAACACTTTCTAATGCACTCACTGCTCCATTTCACAGATCCCTCCTGGTCTCCTTCCTGCCACTTATCACACTACACGTAATGAGTTTTACTTCGTTGCTAGGGTACAACGTACGTACAGTGAAGCCCATGACATGCACTAATCGGAAGTATATAGCTCAATAAATTTGGACCTTGGTTGGTAAACAAACCTGTAGCTACCCACCAGATTGAGACAAAGAGCGTCTCTACCATCCCAGAAAGCTTCCTCATGTGCTTTTCAACTTAACACAGAGAGCCGCTCATCTAATATCTATTGCCAGTAGTCTTCCTGTCGCAATCTGCAGTTATTTATTCGGTTGTTCCCATTCATTGTGTTTCTCCCACTAGAATGTGAATTTCCTGAAAATGGCATCTATCTAGTTCTCCTTTCCCAGTCTGGCATCTAGCTCCGTTCTGACACATTACAAGTGCTTAACACGTTTTTGTGTCTAACGTGTTCTTGTCCTTGACTCAGTAGCCATACCTCAGTGAGTCATCAAGTTAGGCAAAAGCTACATTCCAGAAATGGTGTGTTTGTGGGTTTTGTGTGTGTTTGTGCACTTACAATGTTGAAGAACCAATCAAGAATCGCTCTTTGCTCACTCAGGATGAACTCTAGCAGAGACTCCTGATGGGTAGAACTTTTAACAATAAGAAAGAAGTAACTCACTTTTTTATCCTTGTATTCCTGAACAAAACTCCTAAAATAGCTGCAACAAAAACTACAGAGGAGGTATTAAACACCAACGTAAACTATTTTCTTCTGACTTTAGCCAAGTTTCTAGTTATATTTCCAATGGGAAAAAAATCTCTAAAATGCAGAAGGGTCTGGCTTTTGTAAATTAAAGTGACATAAGATAGCAAATAGAAAAGACAGCTGGCTCTGGCCAGTATGGCTCAGTTGGTTGGAGCATCATCCTGTGGACCAAAATGTTTTCGATTTGACCCCAGTTGATGCATACACAGGCAGCAGCCAATCGATGTTTCTCTCTCACATTGATTTTTCTCTCTCCCTTCCCCCCCCTCAAATCAATAAACGTATTTTCAAAATTCTTTTCATGAAAAAAGAATGAAAAGATAGCTGTCAAATGCAATATAGTTCTGGGGATTTTATGACAATGTTCTTGCACTTTGTTATAACACAGATATGATCGATTATGAGAAGTTCTATGGAGCAGTGCAAGAGCTCTTTGGTTCCGAAGTGAAGAACCAAGATGTGAAATACTTTTACCGGAAACTCTGCCACAACCCTGATGCACCTACAGATTGGTGTGAGGTAGTCACTTTTTATGTTTATAGGAATGCATGCTTTTTCTTTGTTTAGAATAAACAATTAAAACAAAGTGTTACTACTACAGGCGGACATGCACAATGTGGTGGTGTGTTTAAATGCCCACACCGTCCAGAGGTGTCCACTGCCCATCATTGAGAGTGGGTAAAGCAGATGGATGTTTAACTGTATTATTAATGAGTAACTCCTCATACATCTAGACCAAGTTGCCAATTGAAAGAACTATACAGGCTATTAACCACAACCAAGATCTTAATGGTCTTCTTTACATCGTAAAGGAAATATTCCTTTTCAATAATACCAATGTATACAAATTCCAGTGTATCCAAATTCTCAGTATAAGAGAACAAAAGGGTGATGATTGATCACCTCTTCCATTTTCTGAATAATATTCTCACGGACACGGTATTGATATGATTCTGGTGTTCCTGGAAGAACATGCAGAAGAAGCATGTTTGGTTGTTAAGTGGACGATGGAAGTGGGACAAAGTGGCTCTGACCCTTGTTTAAACTCACAGAAGAGACATTCTATAGATTTAGTTATAAACCAGGTTCATATTCTAAAAGGATTCGCAGTAGTTTACAATTTAAACAATTGCACACATGCATACATAATAGTTAAAATGATTTTTAAATTATCTGACTCTCTCAAAAATTAGTAGTGTAGTAGGCAAAAAAGCAAGGATTCAAGAGATTTGACTCTAACACTTAATAAGTTGGTAGATATGTGTATATAGAACTTTGAACCCAAGATATAGGACAAATCCATCTCAGTTACATATAGAGACCATCATAAAATTGGCCACATATAAGGCTAAAAAGAACATTTCAATAAATTCCAATATAATAAAAGTAGACACCAAAAACAGAAGATAGTCCAAACCCCCCAAACCAACCAAATAAAAACGATTAATTTTATAAAACAATTGCAAACAAAAACAGCTTCTATGAAGCCTTTAAATTTTTTCTAGACCTTGGGAAAGTTGAAAAGATATCCAATTCATTTAAAAAGGCTAAATAACACTGAGTTGAATGAAGATAAAATGTGAAGGAATTATAGGCCACTATTACTTATGAATATAAATACTTAAGTTTTAAATAAAAATTTAACAAGTTGAACCCAGCAGTGCATCACAAAGTCAATTCTGGAGTATCAGGTTCATGCACCAAAAGTCTGATTGCCAAGCTGACTAATTTTTTTGTTCTTTTCTTTCCTTCTTCCTTTCATGACACGATCCTGTTAGATTTCATGGGTCCCCATAAATCAAATTCAAGTTTAATAGAAAACCTTGGGCTGACAGCCAGACATAATGTATGTATTTGAAGTATAACTTGAAGCTTGAAAAACATAGTGCAGAAAGGTCCCTTTTTTACTTTTCTATCACTTTCCTCACAAACTATCTGTGCCGAGGCTCCTAAGGGGCATATCTATTTCCAGCTGGGTGACCTAACCTTTCTGGGCCTCAGACCTGTCGTCAGTAAAACGGAAATGCATCACTGGAAGACTAAGTTCATTTTAGTTCAAATTCACTGCTACTTTTTATCAGCCAATAGTAATCTTATCAGGTAATAAAAACTAGGTTGACTCTTTTAAAGTCAGGCACAAAGGTACAAACCTGATTCTGAGTATAAATCTCTTTATCTAGCAATGCCACAAAAAGGTGCACCTTCTTTTTCTAGATTTTAGGTACAAATCCACTTGGGAAAATTGATATTTATAGAATAAGGCAACCTGAGAACTCAACTACAACATCACCTAGACCTGCCCCTTTCCTTTATAATGAGGAAAACCAGATGTAAAGAGATCCAAAGACATGTGACTGTCTCAAATTTATGAAGCTAGTTAGTGGACAGTTCTGGTACAGATACAATATACTATTGCTACAAATCCATGTTAGTCTAGTTTGCAGTGGGAAACTCATGAAAACATTCATATTCATTCAAAGAAGGCCTCTTTGGCATACACCACCAGGTGGGATGCCTATAACTGTGTGCCCCAAAAGTGAATTTCAAGTGAATTAGCATAACTCTAGAACTATTATTTGCTCCAGGGTTAAAAACAAGATGCATAAGGTTTAGGTTCCCTTCTATCTGCTTTTCATTTTCTCATAGCGTTCTACATTGAACATGTGTTGCTTATATAATCCCCCCAAAAAGTGTACTAAAAAAATGAACCACATAATAGTCATAAAATTTGACTATTAATAGTTAAATCATGAATAGTCATAAAATGCTCCAAGCATGTCACAAGTGCAATTACTAGACTGAAATTTTAACTGTTGAAAGAGAAATTTGAGATCCTTGAGGTTATAGACCACCACAGGAAATGTTTAAAAACATTGTTTGAAACATTTTCTTTCAGGGTAAAACTTTAGCTGTCTCTTAGGAAGGAGTATATCCGGTATAATATCCCTTAAATTTTTCCTCAAGACATTTGAGCAATTTGATGTTTTCTAGTGTCCTTTGGAAATTATTTCTGGTAAGCATTGTAACTTTGTGTTATTGCAAGTAGAAGTAGCAAAATCTATTATTTTCATCAGTGCAGATGCCCCACAGGATGGCACCTACTTACACGTAGACGTGACTATAAAATGCACAGGTGACAGATTGCATGGCTGATGGGCCACCTGGTCAGGCAGCAGAGGTGCCCAGTGGGCAGCTGACACCTGAGCTCCATTTCCTGTAGTATCCCTACAACACTGGGAATTACATTCACTCAAATGCTGACGCTGTTTGAGCTCCAACCTGGCACTTGGTACAACCTAAGTACTTCCTAATCTTCCTAATTACTAAATAATCTAATGGTGCACTTCCTCATTCAATTCTTACACCAAGGCATATAGTTCTGGTTATTATTGAATATCCTTACTTTACAAATGGGGAGAACTCAGGCACAGAGAAATGAAGGACCGTGCCTGAGGTCAGGTGACTTGCAGGCAGTAGGACCAGTGTTGGACTCAGACCCAAGTTAAAGTCTCCCAATGTTGCCTCGAACAAGACAGTGCTCCTAGATTTCTTCCCACATCTGTTCTGAACACTTAACAGATACTACATCACCATCTTCATAAAAATTACACCAAAGTACAAATCAAATAGAATGACAGTCAGTAACATGCTTTTTTTAAAATATAGGTACTGTAGACACATAGAGAACAGTATTTCCAACTAGGGACAACTTGTGTGGTGCGGAGTTCTCCCATCCTTGAGAAACATGCGTATTCAGTAGCGCAAAAATAATCATCATTCTCGTCATCATTTCCCAATCTTTTTAAAACTTATCATCTGTGGATACATTGGTTGCTCACATTGGTCAAAGTTTGGCTGTATTTTGCTCAAGTCATTTAAATTGTACTGAATTGCATTTATAAAATGAAGACGTGATAGGCAGAATTTTAAAGGTGCACCCTTCCAAGTACCAATCAAGGTACTGCTAAGAAGGGACTTGTGCAGATGTCATTAAGGCCTAATCAGCTGACCTTAAAGTAGAGAGATCATCCTGGGTTATCTGAGTGGACTCTATGTGGCCATGTGAGTCCTCAACATCACAAGAGGAAGGCGGAAGTGAGGTTTCAAGTAGGATGAGGATTTGCAGCACCATTGGCTGGTACCCAGATGGAGGGCCCATGTGTTAGAGCTGATGGCCAGCCAGAAAGCAGAGATCTCCGGCCAATGACCAGAATGACCTTCGAAGCAGATTTTCCCCAAGTTTTGGTAAAAAACACATCTCTACCAACAGCTTGATTTTGGCCCAATGAGACCCATTTTGGACTTGTAACCTGTGGAACTGGTGAGCTATTGTAGTAAATGGGTGTTGTTTTAAGCCACTGTGTGATCATTTGTTTTAGAGGCAATAGAAAACTAATACAGAGGGAAAAGTGTCAAAGTTCAGAAAGACTGTCTGCTGTAACAAGCAGTGGAAACCAAAATGTAGCTAAGAAAGGAATCCAAATTCCATAGCAATGGAAAGAGGAACAACGCTTGCAGAAGGAGGTGGGTTTCTCCTCCTCCAGCAGGAGAAAAAGCAAGGATTATCTGTGCTGCTGGAAGGTTTGCTGTATTGTTGTTTTTGAGACAGGAGAGATTTGAATATGCTGAAGGCAAAAGTCAGTAGAAGGGAGAGACAGAAGAAAAGGTAGAATCCCGTATTCCATGAGAGGAGGGGGTTGACCTTGTTTCTGTGGGCAATGGATGCAGTCACCTAGGGAAGCAAGGGATGATGGCCAGATGGCAGTCACAGTAGCGTGGGTCGAGGCACACAGGCAGTTGTATTTCCCCAGCAGTGGGGCGTCTTTACAGGCCCGTGCAGTGGTGTAAAGGGATGGAGGATTGCGGAAATCAGTGATCGAGGTGGCTGACCACCATTCTAACCCGGGTAAGAAAGGAAACAAAAGCCATAGGGACCTCATAGATTGGAAGGAGCAGGGGCTGGTTTCCCTCTTGGTTCTGATTGGCTGGGGAAGTCATACAGATCCTTCCCAAGGAAGGTTCACACACCATCAGCCTATCACAGTACCCGCCTGATTTTACATGCATTATCTCACTGAGAAATCATTTGTAAAATTCAGGGCTTTGTCCTCTTATTCTTCCAATAAAGAAGTTGAGACTTACAGAGGTGAAGGAATTTGTCCAAGATCTGAGTACTGACTAGTTAGTTACACAGCCTGAACTGATTCCACAGTGCATATCCTTTGCCATGAGGCTATCCTGTACACAGAGTTAAGGTGCCGATCAATACTTGATAATGCATCGGTGATTGATGATGAGGACGGACTCAACAGTGACCAAAGCTTCCTGTCCACTCCAACATAGATTTATTGGAAGCACCCCTTTTCTCTTTTTTCTCAATCCGTCAAAGGAATTAGATGCTAAATCCAGAAGTTTGGTACCCACGGAAAATGAGCAGTGATTACTAAAAAGATGGTAATGGTAAGGTTTTATTGAGTGCTGTTTTCCCCGAATGATGCTGGCCTTCCCAGCAAATGAAATCTAAGTGTGGGAAATGCCTAGGGCAGTCATGGTGTGTTGTGAGGCTTGGAAGCCTGGGGGTGTAGAGGAGGAAGTAATAACGTGTGTGAAGTGACATTGCAGGCACATGTTAACATAGTACGAAGCCATCAAGCATCGAAGTAAACATTACTAAAACAAACTGACCTGTAGCTCATTTTGATTTATGTTCAGTTGAGTCACTTTGTGAGTAGATCCTTTCTGCCCCAAGTGTGGTCTGTCCTGGGAGCTTGCTAGAAATGCAGACTCCCAGGCCCCACCCCAGATGTTCCAAATCAGAACCTGCATTTTCACAGGCTTCCCACTGATTCGTGTTTATACTACTGTTACAGAAAAACTCTGCAGTTCATTCTGTCTACTCATTAACAAGCACCAACCAGTCTCAAGTTTATGAGAAGTACTGTCATTAATTTATAAGAATTTTATTTCTGCTTATTCATAAGACAATTGAACATCTATCTTAAGCTGTATACAGCCTCTTGAATTCCAAAACTCATCCTAAGAGGGATGAAAAATCTTGCCCAGGAAGATTTGTGGAAAATGGGTAGGAAAAGTCATTTGAGAGGGACCAAATTCAAGGTCAAGAGTCTCAGCGGGGACCCTGTCCGATGAAGGCTGATCTGATTTCCAACCAAGTGCCTGCTCCCAATAGCACTCTCAGTCTGAGTGAGGATACCAGCCCCGCCCATCCACCGGAAAGCAAAATTAGAGTCCGCTTAAAAATCACGCATCAGCCCTGGCTGGCGTAGCTCAGTGGATTGAGCACGGGCTGCGAACCAAAGTATCGCAGGTTCAATTCCCAGTCAGGGCACATGCCTGGGTTGCAGGCCACAGCCCCCAGCAACCGCACATTGATGTTTCTCCCTCTCTGTTTCTCCCTCTCTCTCTGTCTATCTCTCTCTTTCTCCCTCTCTTCCCTCTCGAAAAATAAATAAATAAAATCTTTTAAAAAATCACGCATCATCAACACCCAGTGTGTTAAACGCATCACACGGCCTTGTCCTCGTAAGGGGACCCCTGACACTTATGAGACAAACTTTGACTGTTCATTCAAGACTTTAACTCCAAACAATATCCAATCTGTTCCTCCCCAGACAATTCTGAAATATCGCTCATGTTTCTATGTGCTGTTTGGGATTTTAGATCTTCGGATATTTCTCCTCTGAAGATTCTCTCGCTTCCCAGATGAATGAAGAAAATCTGGTTTTCCTTGTTTCTCGAAAACAGCGAGTTGTCATTTCAGGTGATGTTGTTCATTTCCCTTCCAAACTAACGGAGATTTTAGTATTTTCTCAAAAATCAATATTGGGAATATAACATTTCCATAGAATCACTTTTCATTTCGTTTGCTTTATCAGTGACAGTTTTATATGCACTCTCAGAAGAAACAGTGCCTGCAGATGAGTTTGATATTCTGTCATTGCTCTAAAGGACACCGTATACAGGGTACGGGGGTGGGGGATCACATTTTACTGAGTAGACACCGATCTGAAGTTAAAATTCTCCACCACGGCACCTCAGTAATGCATCTTCCGGTACCAAGCGGAACCACATCTCTTTTACTATATTCTTATAATTGAATGTTCAAGTTTTCACTAATTAGAACTCGTTTCCAAAATCTCATCCTCGATGATCTCACGGAGGTTTAACCCTAGATGTGACACTAGGCCTGTGGGCCAGTCCACAGAGGGGTGGTGTCTCACGTTAAGAAGTCTCCAGCTGGCTTGCCAGTCATTTTAAAATCCGAGCCTGGGACAGCAAGCCCCGTCCATCTGCATTGCTGGCCCTGCGGGTTTTCTTCCCTTTCCCCCTCCAGCAAGAGGGAGGCCCAGGAAGAGGAAAGGCAAGCCGTGGACTCTGCCCTTGTTCTCTAGCACTTCATTCCACATTCTGAAACAAAGTGCTACTGCTCTTTGTTTCAGTCTGCTCTTCCTTTAAAAAGCACCTGAACTTATTTCAGCCCTTCGTGACCCAAACCCACCCATCCCTTGGACCCTTCCTTAGCCCAGCCGAGGGCCTGACCAGAGCCCAAGCTCTGGCCGTGGAACTCTCACCACAGAACAGAAGCAAGGGGGCTATTCCTGCTGCCCCTGCGTCCGTGCCAAGGAAGGGCTCCAGCATGAGCAGGGGCACATGCCACTGGCATCCTAAGTTAGAACCTTGAAAACATCTTTCTACATGGCAATGAAGTTCTGTAGTTCATTTATTCACTCAACAAACATGTGTTAAGGTCTACCATGGGAGCCAGGTAGACTTCTAAGTGCTGGGGACACAGCAGGGAGAAAACAATCATAAATCATAAATCATAAATCCGGGCCTCATGAAACTTACTTCTAATGAAAAGATACAGATAATTTAAAAATAGCAACTAAGTAATATATATAATAGGTCAGATGGTGTTAAGTGGTACAGAAAAAAAAATAAATGGGCAGGTTGTGGAAAAAGAAGTCAGCTTGGAAACAGGAACATGGTGTGGGGTGTTAAGTAAGGTGGTCAGGGGAAACCACGCTGGGGAGGTGATAATGGCTGGGAAGGTGAGTGAAAGAGCAAACCACACACTTCAGGTAGGAGTGGAGGAGGGGGAGATGCCAGGGAGTGTGGGCACACATGTCTGGGGCCTTGCAGCCACGCTGAAAACCTCGGAGGAGCTACAGGAGGGCTACAGACAGAAGGAGGCGGGATCCGAGTTCTATTCCAAATGCTCATTCTGGCTTCTGTGTCGAAAGTAGCCTATAGTGCGGAAAGGCCAGACCCAGAGAGGCTGGAAGTGGGTTGGCCTGAGAATATGTTCTCAGCCTTTTTCCCATGCTTGATCCCCTAAGAAGCCTTGTAGACCTTTTTCTCATTGGGGGCCCTTCTCACCCCAAGCCCCTCCAGCCCCTCCCCCCACCCCATGGCATTCTAAGACCTCAGACGTACCGCCTGCCTGTTTTTGTGCTGCATGGATACCGGTGTGTTACGTACAAAAAGACTGAGATTCATTCACACGCACCGCAGCACCAACCTGCACCTTCTTGGGGACAGTATCTTCTCTGTTGAAAAATTGGCGGTTGCTCTTTTTACACAAACCTAACAAATGACTCTTCAGATCTTTCCCGCTGAGAGCCAGACTGAATGCTATGCCCTTACCAGGTAGTAGGAGACGGGATGTGATTAAGTGCATTGTCAAGATCCCACAGCTGGACTTACTGATAGCAGCTTCTCAGAGAGGATTAATAACCGTCTTCAACAACCAGGTAATTTCAAATCTGGGACTCCTCCTGCCCTCTCCCTTCCGCCCTTCCTTCTTTCCTCCCTTCCCTTCCTCTCTTTTTTTTTTTTACCTACACATTCTACACATGTCTCGGGCACAGCAGGAACCACAAACCCCATTTCAGAGTTACTCCAAAACATCAAACTAAAAAATGACCAGAATAAAGGGATCGCAGAACCCCGGAGCGATTGTGGAAATGTAGTGACTGCGTTTAGCATTGCCATTTGTGTAGCGTAGGACCCACGTGGCATCCGCACAGTTAAAGGATGACCCTGATAACTTCTCAGATGCAATCAGAAAAGTGCACAGCCGAGTGCTTTTGTCATACCCCCACCCAAGAATGCAAGGGTTCTGAACAAGAACCCTAGAGTAAAGAGAAAAAAAAAAGGCTCGAATTCCAGTCCTTTTATTTTACCAGCTATGATGGTTAAGTAGGGAACTTATGGAGACGACATACCTTTTCACGTCTCTCTTTTTTTTTTTTTTTTTGCTTCTGTAAAATGAGGACAATGGGGCAGCCCTCACTCCCTCAGAGGGTTGCGGCGAAGGGCAGATGAGATAATGAACGTGAAAGCAGTTTACGAACGACAAATTCCCATGCAAACGTCACGCGTTGCTCTCATTAACGCCATTCTAAATTTATACCCTCGGACGTCTATTTTTAAAATATGAGAGATTTTAATGGAGATATAGTCTACATCACACTGCACTATGAATACCCAAGGTGAACGTCTGGTGGGACCTAGCAAAGCATTATTCTAGTTACTAGTTTATTTCCAGTGAACGGTAAGCTTTAGAACGGGGTCTGGAATAAATAACGCTCCCCTTTTTATTACAAAGTCTTTTATCACAAAATCATAAACATGGAATTCTGTAACAGAACAATATCACACTCGAGCACACCATAGGACATTGTGGGTGAAATGTTCAAATGAAAACTATAAATTATTACACCCCTAGTATTACCCTACCAACCACACTGAAGCAGGCCTTACTTCAGCCGGACGCTGTGTATCAAAATAATCATCAGATGATTAAAATGTTAGCAATAATTTTCAGTTCCTCAGTGATCTCCAGTACAGCAGCCAGATTCGGTAAGGAGGGGGCCGGGGCGCCCAGGGGCCGTGCAGTGGGAGACTGAATGTGGGTGCGGGGCCTGGGACCCGCCCAGCTGTGCCTGTTACTAATTTCTGCCCAAGCCCTGGTTCTTCCTCATTCAGAACCAGACAACTTCCCTTCCTGGGTAGCTCTCTTGATCCAGTAAGTTAAGACACATAAAGTGCTCCGCATCATTGTAAGTACTCAGAGCATGTGGGCGATTAGGGTCATGAACAAATGATGTGGAAGCAAAATAAGAACGTCTTTCCTGATATCTTTCTTCAGTGCATCATTTTTCTTCTGATTTTTACCTTTATGTCCTAAAAAAATAGAACTGGGATGGTATCTACATAAAAATGTGAGAAGGAAAATAATGAACTTCTTAAGGAAGTAGTTCAGGACTATGTGAAGTAAGTGAGGTGGCATTATCATATTTGCAGAAATACATCTCTTTCACACACAGACACGCTTACAGGTGAACACATATACTCACGAGCACACAGACACATTTCTCTCTTATAAGATACTGTAACAGGGGAGAAAAGATGGCTTAAACACTTATTTTTAGACTTAACACACCAGGGATAAACAGCATTTTGACTGTTGCATGCCTCATGAATAGGATGACACATTCTATGAGAATACACATTTGGTAGGACAGGTCACAGGAAAAATGTATTAAAAGGTAGTCAAGAATGCTAACTATCTTTTAACAGCTTATTCCACAATTTAGGCTCTATCTGAAGTTGAGTAAATACTTTTAAGAATTTTCTTGGTGCTCTCTAGGGGGCTTCATAATCTAGAGTTTAAATGTCATTAATGAAAATTCCTGCCCAGAAGGCTAGATTTTAAAACTTCAGAAGATCAACTTTTAAGAAGAGAACTTTCGTGACTGCTGCTGAAGATGAAGTTCGAGAAATTGAAGAGGAGAAAACCACAAGTGTTCTTTTTTTTCTGCTCACCAATTTCCTTAGAAATTTGTCCACCTATAAACAGGTCCCTGGTTTATTAAAAAAGAAAAAAAGAAAAAAAAAAGCTTTTGTGAACTCTTCAGATGAAAGACACATTGTGATGACCGTGACTAGCAATTTTAGTCACTGCCCTGATTTAATGATTTAATTTTTCTCCTTCTCACACAACCCATTCCTTCTGGGCAGCCATTTCCTACATACCTGAGCATCCAAAAGAAACCAGGTCATGAATATACTTCAACCAAACAATTAACTAACATGCCTTAAGGGCATAAGAGGCTGCTTGTGTATATCCTAAGTCTGTAGGGAACCAGTCTATGATCCTCCAGTGCCAGGGTGTGATATTCAATACTTCCTGAATACAATAGGAAGCCCACTGGGCAGAATGTTCTTAAGTGTCTCCGTGACTTGAGAGCTAAATCTCAAATAAAGCCATGTTTTTTCTGCATCAGTCTGTACTTACAGCAACCTCTTCAGTATTCTTTTAACGACTCTTGCCATTGCTGCTAGAATTACCTTGCATTCCCATTTTCTGCTTTGCTCTCAATCACTAACAAATGTGAGGCAGTTGGCAAATGGAAGGGACAAAATAACTAGTAAGCGTAAGACTGAAAGCGGTGTCGCCAGGCTTTAAGACAAGCCACCGAAGCAGAGGCCTCAGCCACAGCAAGCAGAGCATTCCCCACAGAGCTGGGAGCTTCACAGGGAACAGGGGGGAGCGCGGTGGGAGTGGAAATGACAGGTGGGGTTACACTGAGGAGACGCTGTGTCATCTAAGAGCCAGCATGCGCACCTTTAGTGTAGAGCCGACTGGGTTTCACTGTTCTCTTCCTTTGTTTACAGATGAGAGTGCAGACCAGCACCAACGTCACGGTAAGGACGAATTCCTAATTAAGCCAAAAGTAGGACTATGGGGCTGGTTCCCCCATAACGAATCCCACTCTCAGCAAAATGCTCTGAGAATCAGATGTCCTAGGTTGTAGATTTAGGTTTATCGACTAGAACTAAACCTTGGGCAACAGCAAAGGGGACCCAGGTCTTGCTTTGTGGAGTTAAACACATTGCAGAGAACCGCTTGGAAGATGATTACTCTGGGAAGCTTCCATTGAAAAGCTTCACCTAGGTTCTTCCAAGCACCCACTGCTCAGGAATGTAAAAAACATGTGCAGCCCAAGTGTGAGAACAGCGAGGAAACAGCCAATAGAAATAATGTTAAAACATTTTATTTAAAACTTGAAAAGAGCATTGCAATCGGAGTGCAATCTTGGAATTTATCTAATATACATTGTTCATTGGAAAAGTAACCCAGTGCAGATGCCCAGTGACGGGGGCTTGCTCTCAGAATCCCGCCCTGACTTTATGACGTGGGGAAGTGTTTGACTTTTCCAAAACCCTGCTTGCGGACATCCAGTCCCCTGACCTGCAGAGGACGGGTCTGGGTTCTCTCTAAGCCTCTGAGCCTTCATTTCTTAGGGCTGGAAAAAACTGTTGCTTCCCAGTGTGTTTTCCAGAAGGTTCAGAAGCATGCCTGAAACGCACATAGCAGTTTCTGGCACTCACGAAGGGGAGCTCTTCTCCTTGATCAGTGGTCGGGTGTCCTGGGTATTCCGGGTCCTACCCGTGCCACCTTGGAGACTTTAGGCAAGACTCAAACTCATTGGCCTCAACTTGATCACTGACAGGTGATCACGAGGTCATTTCTAGCTAAAAAATGCTAAGCGTGGCTACAGGGCCAAAGACCGTGATTCATCCGGTCTCCCTGTGTCCCTATGAAGAAGCGACCTCACCTAAGCGAACAGGGCACAAAGATGGCCGCTCCTCTGGCTGCTGCGTGGGCCCAGAGCTGCCCCAGGCTCCAGCTCCACTGCTCTCCAGCTGGTGGTCTGAGAAACTCAGGGTTAGGGAGAGAGGTTACAGCCCCTTACAAAGCCTCAAAGAAGAGCTATCGGGAGCCTCCTCTTCAAGTAAGGGGGCAAAATGGGACCTTTAACGTAACTAACCTATTTGTTACTCACCATCACTATATCATAGGACAAAACACAATCTACATCCCCCCTCCAAGTCTGTGCTTTTCTGTCAGGATACCTCCTGGATTACAGGATGTGATTACCTGCCACAGCTGAAACGAATCGTTGCCACTACGGAAAGAACCATTATTGTCTGGGATTATAAATCTCAAGGGTCCAGCCAGGTACTGTATCAGGAGAAATACTCCAAGAAGGGAGATCTTCTTTTCCATGCTGGTATGATATGAGCACCACCCTTTGTCTACTTAACACAGTTTCCCCATCTGTAAAACGAGGGGTTTAAGTAGATAATCAAGTCCAGCCTTAATATTACTATTAATATTACTAATATTATTATTACTATTACTAAATATTCATTAATATTACTATTAATATTTTCCACTGAGTGTGTATTTCATTGGGGCATATTTGTTTGTTTCTTTTTAGTAGAGGCTAAATCCTTCCCTCCTTTCATACCCTTCTCAAAATGCAAATATTAGCTTTTTGCCTATGCTCATGTTATCAAGTTCAAAGATTTTCTTTCCAGTTCAGCTTTGTGTGGCAAGAAAAATATTCAAATCAAATGCTTAATTCTGGCAAAAAAAAAAATCTGCTGCGGCAGAAGTATAATCATTCATCACTCCTTCTAATCTCCTTCCTCTTAAACTCTTCTGAATCTTTCTCTCGACCCATTCAGGTCCCAGATCGAAGGTCACCTTCCCCGCCCATGGGACTCAGAGTAGCCTCTTTGGTCACTCTTCAGTTCGGCACTGTGGTGTATTTCCTTAACTGACTTCTGTTATGTGTGATGACCTGTTTTATTCTTCTGTCTTCCCCCACCGGAATGGTAGCTCCACAGGGACAGAAACGTGCCTTGCCCATCCCTGTCCAGCCAAGTGCCTACAGTAGTTCTCGGCATGCCACCGATGCTCCAAAAATGTTTGTTGAGTGACTGAAAGAAACTCTCAATATGCTCGAGTCTCACTCATTCTAACAGGAACAAAATGAATTAAAATTTTTTAATATTTATTTTTTCTATCCCAGGTAGGGACTGAGTTCCAAGACAGTGATAGCTGTACAGTTCAGGGAGCCCGGTTCAGCAGTACTGTCAACTGGGCAAACACTTGCTGAATATTTCTGAATAAACTTAAGTGTGAGGACAGTTTTCTCCTGATAGGTCCTTGTGAAATATTTGGGGCTTGAATACTCGAGTTTCCTGTTTACCATCCAATTTTATGTCAGTACCATTTGAACACCTGCACCTTTTGATACTTCCTGTTAGTATGGTCTTATAAATCCAAGAAAGGGACATTCATAATATTCCACCAGAAAATCTCATCACTACTGATCAGAGGTTGGTACCTCACCCTTTTCCCCACAAAACAGCCCAAAACACAATGTAGAGCTCACCGTGAGTGTTCATTAACTTCTACTTGATTAACTTTATTTTTTTCTTCCCTCAAGCCTTTTTAACACTGTGGGAAGACCTAAAATATGAAATATCAAAAGTAAAACATGTATCAAATAATAGGGACAGCCCCAGCTGGTGTGGTTTAGTGGGTTGAGTGTTGTCCCGCAAACTAAAAAGTCACCGGTTCAATTCCCAGTCAGGACACATGCCTGGGTGGTGGACCAGGTCCCCCAGTCAGGGCACCTGCAAGAGGCAACCACACATTGATGTTTCTCTCCCTGCCTCCCTCCCTTCCTCTCCTCACCTCTAAAAACAACTAAATAAAAGCTTTAAAAAATTAATAGGGACAATATTGAAATTCAATATTGAGATCAATTCAATATTGATAGATAGACAATATTGAAATTCAATATTGAGATCTTTGGAGCAATGTAATAACTTATTAAACGTGCCCCTTGGTTTCTAGGAGAACTACTTCGTCATAAAGCCCATGGACCACTGCCTCCTCTGCGTGTGTGTCGTGTCCCTGCCCGACCAGCTCTGCCGAGATGACATCCTCCTGGGGGACGATGGCGGCTTTGTGAACAAATACACGGTCCAAAGCGATGACTTTGGATTGAAGCAGGCAAAATCCAAAAAGAAATTACAGAGTCAGGTCATAGACTCAAAGAACTTTAAAAGGTAAGTGGGTAGGTACCTGGGGAGTCCAATTGTCTTAACACGGACACCACTCGAGTAATTACCGAGTAGAAACAATGAGGGGGACCCCATGGGGAAGGTTTGAAACATAAAACTGAACAAGAAAGGTCTCTCACCTCAAAGCACTTCCAATAGAAGGGGAAAACACCCAGGAAAATGAGTAACTAAAATTCCTATTCTAAGTGCTATTGACAATTAAAATGTATAGGCACTTGAATAGATTAAGGGGCAAAATAAAAAATGAAATTATGAACAACTGTACAAGGTGTATGTGTCTATTTACTAGCACTTGAATATGAAAGCAGAGTCTGACCAACAGCAATAGATATGAAATTTAAAGAAAAAGTTTGATAGATTTGACTCTACGTGATATAAAACTGCTGGGCATCAAAAGAGAACATTTTTTTTAAAGAAGTCATGTACTTTTCTTTTATTTTTTTTTAATATTTTATTTATTTATTTTTAAAGAGGGAAGGGAGGGCGATAGAGAGAGAGAGAGAGAGAGAAACATCGATGTGCGGTTGCTGGGGTTTATGGCCTGCAACCCAGGAATGTACCCTGGCTGGGAATCGAACCTGGGACACTTTGGTTCCCGGCCCGCGCTCAATCCACTGAGCTACGCCAGCCAGGGCGAGAACATTTTTAAAGTAAATAAACTGGAATAAATATAACAGATATGACAGACAATGGACTAATTGTCTACTTAATAGGTGTTAGAATGCAGTTAAAGAAACAATAGTTCCCCCCAGAGGAAAATGGGGAAATGTCGTAAACAGATCATTCACACACCTGCACACACAATACAAATTGTTAATATTTTCAAATGCTCATCGGGCAGAAATGCTAATAACAGTTATCTCCAACTGATAAGGTTATGAATATTTTCATTGTCTTCCTTTTTAAAAAAAATTTTATTTATTTTTAGAGAGGGGAAGGGAGGGAGAAAGACAGGGAGAGGAACATCAGTGTATGGTTGCCTCTCATGAGCCCCCTACCAGGGACCTGGCCTGCAACCCAGGCATGTGCCCTGACTGGGAATCGAACTGGCAACCCTTTGGTTCTCAGGCCCACGCTCAATCCACTGAGCTACACCAGCTGGGACTCATTGTCTTCTTTATACTTGTAGTGTCTCTGAAGATTTTAGAGTAAGACATATATTTCTTTTATTAGCAGAAAAACAAATTTTGCATTAACTGTGTCTTCTCTATTAATCAAAGAAATAAAATCAGACATAATTTCTCACTTAGAAAATTGGAAAAGATTAAAATATGCACTGGGACCCGAGCTCCCCATGTGTTGAAAGATACTAGTATAGCTATCACAGTGTTATTTCTAATAGTAAAATATCTAGTGTCCAACTAGATAGGGGAATGACTGATTCAAATGATCAGTATTCACTGGAAAATATAAAAATGAATTGACTCACATAAGAGAAAAACAATACTAAACAAAGTTTTTCATTTGGATGGCCAGAATTTTTTCAGTAAAGGAGACAGTACCAATATTGGACTGAGATTCTCTTATATAATTTTTAATTCTGAGTCTCAGAATTTGGTGATAACCTTTTATTTTTCCATTTTAAATAAATAAGTTATGAAAATTTGGTTAACACACTTGAAAGTGGTATAATGCACAGGATGGGATTATATATCTCAGTTCAGAGTTGCGGTTTGGTCAAAGTCAAGTTCAATGCCAGAGAGACACTCAACATTACGTGTTTGTGCCTGACATTCTAACATACCCCCCCCCTTTCCTCTTAATTCCCAGTGTTAAAAGGAAGCTGCACAACGACTGGGTTATGAAAATTAGATACATTCCAACCCTAAACTGCTTCGGATCCTGTTCCTTAGATAGCGTTCACTCGCTCGTCTTGGAATCCTTGAAGAGACTTGAGGATAATTCGTAAGTACGATAGTTTATATACGTGAATATTCTGTGACTTTCGGGCTTTCTATTTTTTTTCAAACGGTAAGACAAAGTTTATTTAGAAAGTTACAGATGCAGTAGAAGTGAGCCAGCTGGGCTGCGCAGGCTCGGGACACAAGTCCCAGAGGCGGCAGAAGGGCCCTGGGGGGCTGGGAGAGAGAAGGGCTGCGGCAACAGGCCAGGGGCAGGGGGAGGGGAAGGGAAAGGCTAGCACGCTCCCGAGAGGGAGTGCGCCCCCTGCTTTTCACAACTCACAAACCCGTGGCTGCCTTGGAGTTTTCAACCTGGGTTTTAGAAAAATGACATGTTAAGTGTTCCATCTGCTTGACAAGATTAGAGTTTCAGGGAAAAAAATGAAGTTATTCATGCAAACCTTGACGTGATGGGTCCTCCTGGCAACAACCTGTTGTTTGCTGCTATAATCTGTCGGAATAAATAAACACGGGTGCATGCATGACGTCGTTGCCCAAATACAGTTTTATTATTGGTAGAGCTGAGTAGTTTTCAAACCTGTGCACTTTTAATATCCTTCTCGCAAGTCAATAGGCCTGTGAGGGCATGCAGCACAATCGTCACGTTCCACGTGCACTACATGCACAAGGGGCTTTCGTACACGCGGGAGAATTTGAGTAGCATGGTTAAGTATCTGTTAATACTTATTAATGTGTAGCAACTACATATTTATAGCTATACTAATATGTGGTAATAGTATATTATTGTAATATATAGTAACTATCAGTTATTGTACATTAATTCTCAGTTTTAAAAATGCATTGAGATATATGCTACAATGTGGATAAACCTCAAAAACCTATGTTCATGATTTCATTTACATAAATTGTCCAGAAAAGGCAAATGCACAGAGACAGGAAGTAGATCAGGAAGAGACGCCACTAGGCATGGTGAGGGTGAGGGCAGGGGGCCCATGAGGGCAAAGCGAACTTTCTGGGGTGATGGCAATGTTCTGAAACTTATTGGGGTGGCTGTTCTACAACCCTGTAAGTTTACTAGAAATAATTGAATCGTATGCTCACAATGTTGTACAGTGGCCATTGGCAGGGTTCCTGCGAAGCCAGAAGCCAGCTGGTTTCTGTCCTCGCCCTCACTAGCTCTGTGACCTTGACCATGAGCTCTCCTTCTTAGTCTCAATTTTTCCATCTCCAAGTGGGAATGAACATGCTTCACTCTAATCTCATAAAAGGCGCCTGAGTTAACTCACAGGAAGCGTCTGACTTCACGTCTGGCACACGGTGCTCTGCAAGTGTAAGCTCCTCTTTCTGCTTCCTGAATGAAACACTGAAAAGCATCTGAAGAAAGAATGTGAATCCTGAGGCGAGCAGGTGGAGCTGTCATAGGCCTGTGCTGTTTTGGGCCTTGTGTTCCCACTTCTAGAGTAGCAGTTAGGAAAGCTGGGGGGGGGGGGGGGTCAAGTCCAGGGGGCCGTGTGTTTTTGTAACACCTTCTAACAAAGAGTAGTTGTTATCGTTTTAAATGGTTTCGAAAATTAAAGAAAAATAACATACCATGATCGATGAAAATTACATGAAATTCAAATTTTATCACTAATAAAGTTGTATGGGGACACAGCCATGCTTTCTTGTGTATGTATTATTTGTGGCTGTTTTTCTGCTACAACGGCAGAGTTGGGTAGTTATGAAAACTGTATGGCTAAGTCTGAAGCATTCACTGTCTGGTTCCTTCAAGAAAAAGTTTGCCGACTCCTGATCTACAGTTTTCTATGACTCCCTCCCTTGGGAATGGACCAATTTAGCTCAACGACGGCTGATAATCCAGATTAAGGACCACTCAAGAAAATACCTTTACCCGAGGCACCCTGAAATTTCTTCTTTACAATGACAAGGAGGCAATAGCAATGCCTTCCTCCTTATCCTCTGCCCTCACTCCCGCCAACCACCCCCCATGACCAAAGCGAGAAAAGATAGGAGGACACGCTGCTTGCTCAGTGGCCTGGTTCTTAGCACAGGATCCGCCTGGAACGCCTTCCTGCCAGGCGTCATCGCGCACGCACTAAACAACCCAATCACGCACCACGTGCCCTTGGGGAGTCACCTCCTTACCTTTCAGCGGCTGACCCGCTCCCCTCTCCAGGTCGGAGCTCACCCACACTCACAGCAGCAGGGAGAACTGAGACGAAGCATGCTGTTATCCAGGCAGGGTCTTCTGAGAGCCATGTGCTCTGGGGTTTTTCCCCCCATTTTGAAAAAAATTGTTGCAAAATATTTGCAACATTTTGCAAAATTGTTGCAAAAAGTGCTGTTATATCAAATTTTCACAGGGAAAAATTCAAAGGGAACTTTCCAATTTTTTTTTAAATTTGAAGGGAAAGGGGTATCGTTAACTAGGTATTTGTCCCTTACAGATATTCAAATACATATTTATTGGGAGCTTTTCATGTTCAAGGCCCATGGTCGCTACGACCTGTTTTGTTACAGGATAGGCAACATGGGCCCACATCTACACTAAGGTTGTGTGAAAGATGCCATATGCCTTAAGGGGAAAGAACATGGTACTAAGAGAGACAATAAACACAACACACATTATTTAGGCAGTGGGAGTGGGAGGGTGGAGTTCAGGATGGCCTTTCCGAGAAAATAACACCTGCAGGAGGGTGGTTTTAACATGGCTCGGATCCGGGAGGAAGAACATCTTTGACCTGCGCAGAAGCTCTTGAGGAGGGAAAAGCTCAGTGCAGCCAGAAAAGAGGTGGGTGAGAGCAGCGGATCCGGGAGGAAGAACATCTTTGACCTGCGCAGAAGCTCTTGAGGAGGGAAAAGCTCAGTGCAGCCAGAAAAGAGGTGGGTGAGAGCAGTGTGGCTGGATCATAAAGTGCAGGGAAGGGGAGGGCATGGGGTGAACCCAGAAAGGTGACAGAGACCGCCTGGGGCGGGTGAGCCAGCTGAAGGAACAGGGCTCTCCTTAGAGCTCAGGGAAGCCACTGGGGAGAAGGGGTGAAGTCGAATCCGCGTTTTGCTCAGCACTCTGGCTGCAGCATGAGAAGGCTGGGGGTGGGGTGGGGTGGGGAAAGCAGAACAGACCATTGTGGGAGCTGAGAAATTAGCACTGCCTTGCAGTAGATCTGGTAACTGTTGTATTCAGCAAATGCAAGAACAAATATCGGAGACTTTCAGGGTATCAAAGATGTTGCTTTACTGGCCAAGTTTAAACTGCGCAGGGGCGAACTCTCAAAGTGTCCGGAGACACGGTACCCACAAGGGCTGCAGGCGAGAGTTGTGCTGAGCGCTTACAACTAGGTCCTTGTATAGGGGTTTTGGTGCTAGCAAGCAAGCGTTTCACAGAAGCTGATGTGGCAGTTAGCTATTTGCTTACAGAGACCGTGCATGGGAACAGGGTAAAATTCAAATTTTTAAAACTAAACAAAGCATTGCTTATCTAGCATACCCAGGGGAGAACATCTGCATGACACAGGACGTTTGCTCAACTACATCCTGCACTCTGTCTCCCTTGTTAGTTCCTTTTAGCTACAATGTGGTTCCTGTTTACTAAGGTCACATTTAGTTCTTAATATTTTCTTGTTCCCAACAGTAACAGGGGATTGAACCAAGATATTGCGGTGGGAATGGGAGGAAATGGTGAGAGTTCAGGTATATTTTAGAGGCAAAGTCAACAGGACTTGATAGCAGGCTGGAGTGGGTAGCGAGAGGGGAGAGAGTGTCCAAATGCGTTCCTGGCATACGCGCTACCGACGCACACGCTCAGCCGCCCCGTGTCCTGTGCGGATTAAGGCATGCTGTGTCTCTGCCCGGCCTCACCACCAGGACAACCACCTCTCCAAGCTGAAGGGCTGGGTTCCTTTTTAGATGGCTTCTCCCTTACATTTTATTTTTTAATTATGGTTTCTATTCAATATTATTTTGTTTTAGTTTCAAGTGTACAGCATAGTGGTTAGACAATCACGTACTTGGCAAAGTGATCCTCCTGATATTTCCGGTCCCCACCTGGCACCTTATATAGTCATCACAGTATCACTGACTGCATTCCCTATGCTGTTCTTTACATCCCCGAGACTATTTTGTAACTACCAATTTGTATTCCTCAATCCCCTCGTCTTTTTCTTTTTTAAAAAAGTTTTAAATTGTTCATTCTACTACCCCCTTACCTTTTTCATTCAGTTCCCTAAACCCCCTTCCCCCTGGCTATCTTTTATTAAGTAGAAACAATACAAAATGTTGTGCTAGTATCACCACATTATGGAGTAAGGAAACTCTGTGAGTCCGTAAGGATTTAATAATTACTTACAACATTGTCTGAGGGTAAATGGATTTATAACCAACAGAGGCAGGAACCTATTGAACATAATCTGTTTATAAACTGGAATCAGCTCCATACAGGAAAACAGTATGTTTTACCTTGGATTTGTGTGTCCCAGGCCTGTCAGAGAGTTTTCCATGCCAAGAGGAGCGAACAGCTTTTGTTACTGTGTAAAAGCGAATGTCATTGTCACTGGAGGTAAGAGAATAGTTCACGTTGCGGAGATTGTCTACTTAAGTAACATAGTTCTAGAGTTCCCATAAAGTTATGGGCATGTGATGAGCTTGAAAAAACAACAGAAGCATTTGCTGGAAAAAAAGAAAAGAGCAAGAAGCCAAACTGGAGGAAGGGATCTAAGAAAAAAAAAAGCCAATTTCCTGAGCATTATTTTGGTGACCACCGAGAATTCTTTATTCATTAGTTGTATATATTGGCCATCTTAGAACTTGAACTCCTAGTTTGGAAGGTCAAGTGTATAAAAACAATTCTCTGCCAATGCAAGATTCCTTGGGGTCTCTGCATACGTTTGTGAATGTTTCATTCAAGACATACTGTTTGCACAGCTGGCAGGGACTAAGCATTATTTACAAAGCTCATAAAGATCAAGTTGTATTTCTAACCTTAAGAATTCAAAATCTAATAGTACAAATAAGACATGCTTCTAAATGGCTCACACAAAGTGGAGCATGAGTCAACAGATCATCATCATCATCACTGTCATAATCACAGACAGAATACTGTAGGCATTTAGAGCTTAGTATCACATTCCTTTCCGCCTATTCTGGCTGCAGAAGGCCACCACACAGACTGTGCATGCATTCTCTTACTATCGACAGAAAGCAAGCAGAGCTGGAGGACCACTGGCAGTAGGTAGCAGGAAACCTCTAGAAGATTGGGTTTCCTTTGCAATGCACGCTGGACATAGATAGTTCGCAGGTTAAGAGTCCTGGGCATTTTTGAGGTGGCAATCCACAACCGATTCCTTCTTCATGAGACGGGCACGTAAGTCAGGTTCTCTCCTGGGGATAGCCTGGGCTCGTGCTGCAGGAGTGATCTTGCCCATGGCAGAGGTGCTTCGGCCAACATTATCTAGAACTGTTTGTGGGCCTGAGCCTTGGGATTCTGAACCTACCTGCGTACTGTCTTGTGACACTTTTTGGCCTCTGCCAGTGAAATGCAAAGGCAGATACTGCATCATGGGAATTATTCCATCTGAATCGTGTAACTGCCAATCTGGAGTGTTTCTCATGACCTCAACCAATTTCCAATTGGTATCTACTCTCACAATCATAAAACTTTAGGGCTAGAAGGAGTCTTGGGGATCAAAACTTTACAGAGAAGGAAATGAGGTCCCGATAAGGAAAGTGATTTGCCAAACTCACACAGCTGGTTAGCTGGAAAATTGAGCTTGATGCAGTTCTCTTTGCTCCAGCCCCCGTCCTCTCTGGAAACAGTAGTCTAGTTCGCCCCGGGCTCTCCCTCCCTCGCTTTTCTCTCTCAATGGAGGCCACTCATCTCACCAAGAGTGATGCGTTTTGGCCAAGTGACTCGCTAACAGAAATAAGAGCTCACTAAAGGAAAGAAATCCTATCTTGTATGTGAGGCCTTATTAAAATCCTGGTTTAACAACAAAATAAAAGAAAGTGAATGGAAAATGACAAAGATACAAGAAATCAACCCTTCATGAACCATAATATAGTATTTATAGTACAATGTCTTATCTTCAGATTTGATATCTTTTCTATGAATTTTTACTTTACCTGTATGTCTTTAATCCTTGTTGCACTACTACCAGATTACAAACTTTCAAGAGCAGGGACCGTGTTTCATTTATTTGTGTCTCAATTCCCCTTCTATCCCCCACCCCAAACATTTTTAAATGAATTGTACATGGCAGGGACCTAGAACAATAGTAGTAGTAGTAGTAGTAGTAATAGCCCATTCACTGTCCAGAAACTGTTCAGAATTACACAAGTCTGGCCCTGGCTGGGTTGCTCAGTTGGTTAGTGTGTTATCCCAGTAGCCAAGGTTGCAGGTTCAACTCCCAGTCAGGGCACATACAAGAATCAACCAATGAATGCATCAATAAGTGGAACAACAAATCATTGTTTTTCTCTCTTTCCTCCTCTTTTTCTGAAATCAACTTTAAAAATTAAAGAAGTTACACTTGTACAATCTACTTAATCTTCACAACAAAACTATGACATACAGTTCTATGTATCCGCTTTACACCGATAAGGAAACTTAGACACAGGATAGTGAAGCCACTTACTCTAAGTCATAAAGCCAGTAAGTGAGAAAGCCGGGTTTGAAACTGAGGCAGACTTACTTAAAATATATATTCTTAACCACTTCATAGGTGACTCTACTAGCCAACTAATTTATTAAACAATCATGTATCAAACACTCACTATTTGTCAAACACTGCTATACATGAGAAATACCAGATAATGGGCAAAATATATGGAAGCAAACAACTAAAATTGAATAGTCTTTGTGCTTTAAAAAAAAAATCTCAAGAAAACACCCTAACAAGGAAGAAATCTTAACTCCATCTGAGGCTGGGGAAAGTAATCAGAAGAGGCTTTCAGGGAGGTTTCTGAAAAAGTAGACTTTTGATAGAGTCAATATATAGAATTTTATGGTATGCTCTACAGTTAGCAAAGTGTCAAACATAACAGTAATTTCTCAAGACATTTTTTCTTCTTGCTGTTAATAAGGTTACTGTGGAAGTTTTCAATTTAATAAAATATCCCACTTACACTGGACAGTAGCCCTTAAAATATCCTGGCTGCTGCCTTGGGCAGCCCTGGCTGCCGTAACAAAACAACACGGACTGGAGTGAGTGGCTCAAACAACAGAATTTTATTTTCTTGCACTTATGCTATGTTATATGCCAATTATATCTCCATAAAGCTGGAAAGAAAAAGAAAGCAATCTTCCCTTCAATCTATACAAAATAACAAAATGACAAATCTACTCTACAAAAGTTTAATTTGGTCTGTGTCTTGGTGCATTCAATACCACTTGCTGTAATTTCTTGGTAAAAATTCATATTAAAACAGTGATTTTGCATTTCATCAACATCTATGACACATTTTTAGGTGTGCAACAAAGATAAAAATTAGTGACAGTGATTTTTTGTTGTTGTTGAGAAATTATAATCTTCCTAATTTAAAGCATTTAAATATGAATGGAAAAGTGTTATTCTTAACTCTAAAAACAGTCTATTTGTAAGAGAGAAAAAAATAACACTGGGTTTCTATTGGGAGTAAAACTAGAAATTATGGGAAGAAAGGAAGGGTTTTTTTAGTAAAAAATTATGCTCTTCCATACTGTATAAGTCTTTTACTATGTACCTGCATGGTTTTAACAATTAGGAAACAGTATCTACGCTATGATAGTACCTACATATAAATTATATTTTCTTATGGATATATATGTTAGGAAGGAAGATGGAAATATGAAAACAGTTGACTTGATATAATGCTATAAATTATGTGCAATTTCCCTCTTCCTTTGATTTCCTCTCTTATTATAATGTTTGCATAATGTAAGAATGTGAAAACAAAAGAACAGCTGCCTTAAATGCTTTGGGGAAGTAATTATAGAAAATAATACATTAATGCATGAATAGGGTAGGAAAGTACTGAATCAAGAAAAGGGCTCATCAAATATTTATGGGAATTCACATTTGTGTGTGTAAATACAATTATTACAAAACAATTCTGATGCGAGGAAGCAGATCCAAACAAGGCCAACAGCCTCTTAGCAAGTCCCGGGCTGCATCCTGGAAGAAACAGAAATTTTTCAGTAAAAAATTATGCGACTTGCTGTGACTTGCTGTTAGAAGGGAGATAAGGATGTGACTGAGCGAGAGACACTTTGTTTTCCATCTTTACTGACACAGGATTGGCATATAACATATCAGTTTAAGTTGTACAGCTTATTGATTTGCTATACTTTTTTAAAAAAATATTTGTTCCGCTTCCTTTTCTTTGTAAAGATTTTATTTATTTATTTTTAGAGAGGGAAGGGAGGGAGGGAGAGAGAGAGGGAGAGAGAGAAACATCAATGTGCGGTTGCTGGGGGCCATGGCCTGCAACCCAGGCATGTACCCTGGCGGGGAATCGAATCTGCGATGCTTTGGTTCGCAGCCCACACTCAATCCACTGAGCTACGCCAGCCAGGGCTTCCACTTCCTTTTCTTTTTAAAGATTTTATTTATTTATTTTTAGAGAGGGAAGGGAGGGAGAAAGAGAGAGAGAGAGAAACATCCATGTGCAGTTGCTGGGGGCCATGGCCTGCAACCCAGGCATGTACCCTGACTGGGAATCGAATCTGTGATGCTTTGGTTCGCAGCCTGCGGTCAATCCTCTGAGCTACGCCAGCCAGGGCAATTTGCTACACTTTTATATTGCACAGTGACTACCACCAAGGGTTAGCTAACACCTCCATCATGTCACATGATTACCATTCTCTTTATGGTGAAAATATTTAAGATCAACTCTCTCGGCCACTTTGAAGTACATAATACAGTATGATTAACTATAATCACCATTCTGTACATTAGATGCCCAGAACTTATTTGCCTTATAACTGCAAGTTTGTACCCTCTGACCAACATCTCCAAGAGACACCTGCACCCCATGTTCAGTGCAGCACTATCCACAACCACCACGGCATGGAAACAACCTACGTGTCTGTCAATAGATGAATAGAGAAGGTGTGGTCGTATATGACATACAATGGAAAGTTACCCAGCCACGAGAAAGAAGGAAATCTTTCCCTCTGTGACAGCATGGGTGGACTTCGAGGGCATTATGCTGAGTGCCATAAGTCATACAGGGAAGGACTAACACTGTATGCTTATACATATAAACTGAACTTATAGAATCAGGGCTGGGAGCGGGGAACATGGGGAGACACAGACTCTTTACACTGTCACCACCTGTATCCCTGAGATAATAAGCAACCGTTTGTGTCCTTTTCAGGAGACGATAAAGTGCTCCGGTTGTGGCACCCCAATATCAGCACCAAGCCCGTGGGAAAGCTCGTGGGGCACATGTTCAGCATCACTGAGATCGTAACCAACGAGAAAGATCAACTGGTCATCAGCCTTTCCTCTGCCAAGGTAATGAAAGAAAAAAACGACCACACACACACACAGAAAAAAAAAAAAACGATGTGTTTCCCTTGAGACCAACTATTGGATGATCTAGAATACAGGCAATTTTTGACTGAAATAGCAACAGTCACTGAGAAAAATATCAGTATGGAGAGGGAAATGGCGAGCCACTGTTGTTTCTGCTGAATGAATGCGGCACAAGGAAGGTCGTGTTTGAGGAGTCAAAATAGTACGACTCTGGGAAGAGAGCCCACAATATCCTCAGTCACACAAAAGGCCTTCCCATAACAGACAGGAGCAGCATCATTAAATGCAGGAAAAACAAGGGTTTCTGTCATTGCTGCTGTCATCAAACACTGTTTTAAAGCTTCTAACCAATGCGATAACACAAGAAAAAATAAGTTATAAATATATTATCAATGAGACTAAATTGTTATATTTTCAAATGATGGGATTGCTTGAAAATTTTAATACAATCAGCTCAAAATGTTAGGACAAGTTTAATAAGGCAGTTGGTTATAATGGCAATTTATAAAAACAAATTTCTATGTAAGAGCAATAACCAGTTGGGGAAAAAATGATCAAATGGATAGTATTTACAAGGGCAAAAAGTTATGAAGTACTTCCTTAACAAGAAATATTCACTAGAAATGTAAGATAACTCTGAAGTTTTCTCTGAGGCACTTGTATTTAAGAACATGAGCAGAGGGACAGTCTACATTTCTGCATGGGAATATTGTACTGTAAGACAAGGGTCCCCAGCCCCCAGGCCACAGCCCCATACCAGTTCGTGGCCTATTAAGAACCAGGCTGCACAGCAGAAGGTGAGCTTGAATGTAATGCTCTTGAGTCACTCTGAAGCCAACCTCCCCACCCCCACTCTGTAGAAAAATTGTCTTCCACAAAACTGGTCCCTGATGCATTTAATGCTACTCAGGATTATTTGAATACCAATTTTCCAAGTTTCACGTTTGCTAGATATGGAGCAGGGTGTTGGGAGGAAAGTGGAGATGATACAAAGAATGTGTATGGATGCACAGAGACAAGAAAGAGAGAGTCTGCAAACCTGGAATCAGTTTGATATGACAGTAACCCAGAGGACATGAGGGAGAGGGCGGCAGAAAAATCTAGAGCACAGATGCAGCCCAAGGACCAAGACCTCTGTGCCTCTGCCCACCCAGCAGTCCCACCGCCCTGAAGTTACATGGAAGACCAATGGGACTGAACACTGACGAAGAGACAGATATGAAAAATTAGAATTACTCTATGGGGAATTACTCTACATATTCACATCAATTCAATAAGGAGAGCGTGTTGGTATTACTGAATCCATTTTAGACAAAAGAAAACTGAGGTTCAGGGAATTTCAAAGGTAGGTTAGAACTGGAACCCTAATCTTTTGCCTCATCCTTTGTTCTCTCCACCAGCCATAGCTCAGCGTGTACACACAGGAGTTAGAAAGACCACCAACCATGAACGGATCCCAGCTAGAGCAATAAAGTTAGGAACAATTTGAACAGAGACCAATTTCTCTGGCACTCCTCGGTGCCAGTGTCCGTTCGTCTCCTGCTTGCCTCTCACTCTGGGCTCTGCACCAAAATTCATAAATGGTCCATCGTACTTGTTTACGATACAAAAGACTGAAAAGGTTCAGTGTTCTAGCTACTCTCTCCAAATCTGCACGTTCGGTAGAACAAAGGAAGTACAAGTTCTGAGTAACCCTGGCCTGCAGGGAGTATACATATGACTCAAAGCTCCTCAGCAGCGTTCCCAAATGATGTCACTTAGACATCTTTCTGCTCCTACACATAAGGACCACCCTGCACCTGCAATAGTGACGTTTTTAACTCAGTTAACTATACTATAAGTGTAGTGTCTCTGCTAGCAGAAGTACTTATTAAAGCTTTCTATGTAGTTTCACCCTTTGCAACAGCATGGGTGGACCTGGAGAACATTATGCTAAGTGAAATAAGCCAGTCAGAGAAAGACAAGTACCATATGATTTCACGCATAAGGGAATCTAATAGCAAACTGAACTAACAAGCAAAATAGAGACTGACTCATAGATGGAGAGCAGGCTGGCAGCCCTGGGTGGGAGCAGGTTGGGGGGCTGAGCAAAAAGGAGAAAGGACTCATGGACATGGACAGAACAGTGTGGTGATTGTGGGGAGGGCGGGCAGAGGGGTATAATGGGACTAAATGGCAATGATGGTAATGGAAAAATTTTAAAAATAAAAAGATCACTTATATACTCAACAAAGATTCTAATTTAATCATTTAATAATAAAGATTATAATACAAAAATATTAAGGCTGATGATGCCTTAATCCTTGATGAAATCACACTTATTTCTGAAATTCAATCACACTGTAACTTGCTTAAAAAAACAAACAGAAAATAAAGAAAACAAAGACCAGTTATTTCGAGTGACGAAGAGTAAACTTGATCTAGTTTGCTGAATTAATTCATTCTACCCACTTTTATCAACCCAAGCTGTAGTTGAGTATTACATAGTTCTCTCTCCTTCCTCACAGGAGGGTTCTGATAACCTATTTCCTCATACTCTTACTATATTGATACCACCCCCCCAAAATCTGCTTTCTCTAATTCTTGTATGCCTGGGCAGCAGGAAGGGGAGGTTCTTGAAACCCTCATTTAGTAAGATGTTCCCATTTGTCTTAAGTCGTGAAAGAGCAACTTGAAACATTCCACCTAAAATTTGTCTTCCCTCTGTTTTCTAATCTATGGTAAAAAGAGAAACATGACTTTCGTTGCACTGTTAAGTTATAACAGTCTTTTATTATTTCTCCAAAGTCCTTTATTTAAAATTTTTATCTATTGATTTTAGAGAGAGAGCAAAAAGGAGAGGGAGAGAAACATCAATTTGTTGTTCCACTTATTAAAGTATCTATTGGTTGCTTCTTGTATGTGTCCTGACCAGTTATCAAACCTGAAACCTTGGTATATCAGGATGATGCTGTAACCAACTGAGCTACCTGGCCAGGGCTCCAAATTCTTAAAGAATAATAAATACTCTGTTTTCCCCTCCCTTCTGTAATGATACAAAAATGTAGCTCCTTTAAGCAAACATGTAATCACTGCTGTTTCCCTCTGATATTAATGACTGATAACTGAACCAAGAGCCCAATCACAGTTTAGCAAATATGTGCTCATCATAAAAGTCACACACTCCTGCAAGTTCTTAGGAGCATATTACGGACTCTGAAAATGCTTCACATAAACGGCTTTGAGGGGGAAGGGGGGCGTGTCAAAGTGGTGAACTGTGCTCCCTGCTCCGCCAGGTTTTCAGGGTGTGGGACATCCAGACTCTGTCACTCCTGCAAGTCTTCCATGACACCCAGGGAGGACCCGGAGACATGCAAATTTATTCCATGATCTACGACACCAATCACGGCATGCTTATTGCAGGTAAGCTCCCCCAACTAATGGCAAAAAATAACAACTCATACCTTGACTTTTAACTGTTTTTTTTTTAACTAGCACCTGAGCACAAACTAGAAGAAAAACAAAACTAGAAGGGAAATGTGTAAACCTTGATTCATCACAGCAGATATTTCATCTAATTCCATTCCCTCCTATATTTCCATGGCTGGGTGGATACAAGGTATGGCTGGTGTTCTCTGAAAATACCACGCACCCTGGCTAGCATAGCTCAGTGGATTGAGCGCAGACTGCGAACCAAAGTGTTGCAGGTTCAATTCCCAGTCAGGGTACATGCCTGGGTTGCAGGCCATGACCCCCAGCAACCGCACATTGATGTTTCTCTCTCTCTCACTCTCTCTCTATCTCCCTTCCGTCCCTCTCTAAAAACAAATAAATAAAATCTTAAAAAAAAAGAAAAGAAAGAAAATACCACACCAGGGCTCCAAGTTCCTGAACCTAGGGAGATGTGCTGTGGGTTTGGCAGAAACACGGGGTGTACCCTGCTGCTGAGGCAAGGTAAATTCAGCTGTGTTTTCACTCTTGGGAGCAGGAATATGGTCCATCTTAGAACGGACGCACCACTTTTTTTCAGTGAGGCAGTTTGGCCACAGGCACTGACCCTGGGACTCCAGTTACTAGGTAGGAAGGGTGCTGAGCTTCCTACCTGCCTTTGCTTCTAGACCAAGAACAGCAGGGAGAGAGAAGAAAGGCCCAAATTCCGGATGCCCAGAGCTGGTGCCAACAGATTTGTTTCCTCCTTTTCTCGTTGCCTCTTAGAAACACACGCTTACTAAAGGCACAAATGCTAAGCATTTGCTTACCCTCAGGCTTTAGGAGAAAAATGACCCACATGAATAATTCATTTTCCTCCTGCCACACCAACCCAGAATGCATTTCCTAAGCATTTTCCCAGTGACCACCTGCTCTGACCTTCCATGGGATTAATTAGGGCAGGGAGGTGGTTGGTGCTTTTGCTGGTGGAGAACATCATTATTTTTAAATTCTGAGGTTTTTTCTGGGTTATGAGTGAATTAGCACTTCATGCTTAATAGATAATTTTCCATTTTGGCAAGTAGAACTTAATTCTGGTTGTAAGCATCCCTCTTCTAAAAACAACATCCTAAAAGTTGCAAGCAAATTGTCTCCCTTAGTGCGCCAACCTGCATGTTTGATTACTGGGCTCCTGATTTCCACCCCATTTATCAGAATAACTGAGGACTCGAGTGTTAAGACCAAAAAAGGGACAGGAAATCAAATTTTCTTCCTAATTTTATGTCATCGCAATAGTATTTTGCCTGTAGAAATATAGAGCTCTGGCCCTGGCCAGGTAGGTCAGTTGGTTAGAGTGTCGTCCGGGTATAACAAGTTTGTGGGTTTGATCCCCAGTCAGGGCACGTGCAAGAATCAACCAATGGAAGCATAAATAAGTGGAACAACAAACTGATCTCTCTCTCTCTCTCTTTCCCCCTTTCCTCCTCTCTCTCTCAAATCAATAAATAAAAACTAAAAACATACAGACCTCTGAATATTGCTTAATCACCAGCACTGCATACATTGGCTGCAACTGTCAGTTGACACAAGAACGACGGGAAGTCTATCGCGCCAATTTTCATTCATGCTTTGATTCAAGCGACGCAGCCAATATAATCCTCTAAACCCCAGTGACAGCAGCCACGTCCTGGAACTGCTATGGAGAATGTGCTGCGGCCCTATCACTGTCATTGTCACCACTCTTAAAGCACAACCATCTGTATAGTTCTCTCACAAGGCACTTTCATGTACTTCATTTCCTGTGGCCTGCACAATCACCACATGAGGCTGGAATTATTATTTATCCTGTTTTATAAATGACAGAAGTGAATATCCCAGTGTTGAACTGACTAGTAGAAAGATACAAGGAGGAAATGTAGGGCTGGGATTGGATCCCAAAGCCTCGGACCCTGAATCCACATAACTTCTCAGTAAAGCATTGTTTCCCTAGCAACAGTATAATGAGCCAAAAAGGGAGGGGATTGCACTTGTCCTGCTTATCTAGCTTTGCCCATGTCACTGGTCACTGTCAATATAATGTTAAAGGATCTACCAAGAAGCTTCAAGTGCTGTTTGACTAGCTGGTCACCCCATTCCTCCTATTTCCATATTGAGGAATTTGAATGAAAAACATTCCCAGGAGAGCCGTTGAAGTCTTTCACACGTGAATACATTTTTACCTTAAAATTTAAACACCCAAGGAAAGTGTTTAGCAGTGTGTAACTCCCGCTGAAACCTTTCCTAGAGTTGAGATTTCCTTGGAGAGACCTGAGAAAGTCCGTGCAAAGAAAAAAATCCACATCAACGTAGGAAAGAGACTTTGTTTTCGTTGGAGTTACGGGATGCTTTGCGGTTCTTACTTATATTTCCAGACATTACACTCCACCAGGACGCACAGTTTGTCGATTTTGAGCTAAATCATACTTGCAGATTACCACATGATGGTAAAGCCAAAGGAAATACCCTTAGAAGAATTCAAGTAAGGGATACCTGCTTTCCATCTACCTCACCATGGTGATGTGGAAAATAATCTTATTTAATATTAGTGTTACCAGCACTGGCTTGCAATCATTCTCATTGGTTACATTTAACAAGGCGATGTTTACAGTGTTTTGTTTTTAACATTTGTTGGTTGAAAAGGGCTCTCTAACACTAAGTTCCAATCACTAAATGGCCGCTTACCTGCCAATTCCTTCTCCCTTATTACTCTCCACCAGATGGAGAGGTGCGCTGCAGCCACTCTAAAGAGGAAAAAAAGGAGACTATAAAACTAGAAAAATAGAGGCTGCTGGAAAGAGGATATTAGCGAAATCCAAACGGCCTGCACTTGAAAATAATGAAGCTGAAAATGAATGCTTTTCTCTGGCTAAGTCATATTCGTTTTATTATCAAAATTGTAAACGAACATCTTTGCACTTCATTAGCTTTCCTAAGCATTCACACTGCTAATCTCACTGATTGGCTCTTTACAAACACAACCGGTTGGATGAAATCCTTTGTGATGCAGAACTTCTACTGTTGAGTGTTTATGAGACTCTTCTTTCTGTTTCAGGATCTAGTGTTATTGACATGTACCCTTTGACTAGGATGATTCAGGATACAAAACAGGTCCCCCACACTCACGAACGGGAAATCAATGTCATGCTTTACAACAAGTATTTTCACCAAGTACTTACTATCTGCTCCGAATCCATAATTAAGGTAAGTACATACTGACTCTTCAGAAAAAAAAAAAAGAGAGGCAAAACACATAGAATTTTCTGTTCTTACTGGTAAATCTTTGAATCATTAAGTAAATGTAGTGGCATATGGTAAGACCCTACATTCGATCTACTTTTAAGCTTTCACAAACCCATAAAAAAACAACTGTTTTAAGCCAGCTTAGGCTGCGTGGTATTGTCACATGCTCAATTAAATAAATAAAGCTAGTTGTCACTATGCAAATAGTATATACTATATTTTACCATGTGTAATGCACACTTTTTTGTCCAAAGTTTTGAGGGGAAAAATAAAGATGCACATTATATATGGGTAGTACAAATTCTGAATTTATATAAATGTTTTTGTCTTGTATGTATGCTTGTGCATTAAAAGTGTAGCTTTAGAAAGCAAAAATGATATCTGTATGCAAAATTCAATAATACAAAAACAAGTATCAAAATATAAATAAATAAATAAATAATTGGATTTAAAAATTTAAACAAAAGATTTTTTTCCCTGAAAGTCTAGGCCAAAAACGTGGGTACACATTATACATGGCAAAATATGATAGATATACTATATATATGCAATTTTTTAAAAAATCTGAGCTAGGGGAAGATGGTATATTAAAAGGAAAGGGAAAGAAACTGGTAGGTGTTTCCTAGAATCCCTATAGGTGCAGGCTATGTGCCAAGCGCCTTAAACCCATGACCTTGGCGAATCCTCACAGTCATTCTCTGTGGACAGACAGAATTCCATTTGAAAGGAAGGAAACCGGAGCTCAGCAAGGTCAGGCCCCAGACCCCGGATACGAACCCAGGTTCCTCCAATGTGAATGCCCACGCCCTTTCCTCTGCGTTCCTCTGGCCCTGCCATTCCCGTGCTCCCTAGAGGCCGGGGTACGCGGCCGTGTGATCACGTCCACGGCAGGCCCCTAGCCGTGGCGGCTGGGTGTGTTTGCTTCGGGTGTTCATCCTTTCATCTGTGCATGCCCTCCAAGAGGAGACGGTACCACCAGAGAGCCTTCCTTTGAAGTCCCTTCGGTCCCCCTCCGGTCTCTGACCTTCTCTGCACACCTGCTGGGGAGTTTCTCAGGTCCAACTCTCATGACTATCCCTCAACCCTGGTGACACCTAGAGAGTAGGTAGAGGGAAATTAAAAGGAAAACCTACCCCGCTTTCAGAAAATACAACTCTCAGTTGTGGGGGGGTGTGTCCCCTGGAGGAGGAAGACCTCTAGGTGAGTTTCCATATCTGACAGGTTAGAGACGGATGTGCTTCGGGCCAGGAGATCGGTCACCTCTGAAACCCACTCGTGCAGTGACGCATGTTCCTCTTTCTCCCTGAAGGACCCCTCTGTACCCAGGGGCACACAAAGATGGAGAGCGTGGCCTCCGGGGCCAGACTGGCTCGGTTCAGATCTTGGCGCCACCACTTCCCAGGTGGCGCTGTTTGTTTTCCACCTCCCAGGCCCTTTCCTCGGCTCCTCCCCCTTCCCTCCTCCGCCCCAGCTGCAGCAGCCCTCCCTGGTTGGAGGAGCCGTCAATGCTGCTTTCCACCCCGGCCCTTTGCTTATGCTGCCCCTGCCCCCAAACAGCTTGAATGCAGACAAATTCATCCTGTGCTGCCCCTTCAGTTTTGTTACATGTGAACCCAGACCATCCAGGAGGAGGGGAAATTCCCACCGAAGGGCTGCGGGAATAGGAAGCCTCTATGTGTTTCCAAAGAGTCCTGACATTTCTGGGCTTTCTGGTTACACCCAGCCTAGTTCCAAGGACAGCCTTCTCTGAAGTCTCAGCCTTTCCCCTACTCACTCACTCTCTCTCTCTCTCTCTCTCTCTCTCTCTCTCTCTCTCTTACCAAAGCCATCTCCCTAATCCCAGCACTCCCTGGAAAGGTCAGTGAGCTCCTTCCTCAGGGTTCTCATAGATTCTGTGCTGATAACCACAGATTCTGTGCAGTGACCCCGAGCTAATTTGGGTGAGTGTCAACAAAGAAAACAAAAAACCCAGTTTGGTATGTTGTCTGCTGGACTCATAACTGTTACATTTCTGTCTTGCTTTATACTTACAATAGCGATTGAGTGCCTCCCCCCAGCCAGGGGCTCCCTGGAATAGAGTCACTGCCTGCCTCTGCCACGGGCACGTGCAGCAGACACCCTCCAGGACAGCCCAGATGCTGCTGGATAGCATCGCATCTTTCAGCCTTTCCTCTGATCAAACCAGCGTTTGTGGCAGAATGCTGCGAAAGGTGTTAGATGGGAACCACGCCACTCTTGAGGCTGTTTTGAATATTGTAAAATTTTAATAAGCACTGAAGGGCAGGTGGGTTATTTGATTTTTTTTATTGCTGTTGTTCTTACCTACAGGTATGGGAACTTGAGACTGGCCTCCAAATCTACCAGATTTTAGACCCTCACGGCTTCAATGTTGAACTGACTTCTGCATCTATCAATGAAAGTGGATTCCTGTTTGCCACAGGAGCGTATAACGGTCAGACTAGTATTCATTTACGGCCTCCCTGCGTTAGTGCTCTGAGAATTATTAGTCCTGAGAACTCACCAGCTGTTTGGGTTATGGGGAGAGCAGGAACCAGGCTGACGTGTATAACCACGCATGTGAGGTCGCAGTGCCCGACTGGGGAGTGATGGGCTCTTCTTGAATGGGCCTTCACGTCCGGATACTGATGCTCAAAATAATCAATACCAGCCCTGGCTGGCGTAGCTCAGTGGATGGAGCACGGGCTGCGAACCAAAGTGTCGCAGGTTCGATTCCCAGTCAGGGCACATGCCTGGGTTGCAGACCACGGCCCCCGGCAACCGCACATTGATGTTTCTCTCTCTCTCTCTCTCTCTCTCTATCTATCTATCTATCTATCTATCTATCTCCCTCCCTTTCCTCTCTAAAAATAAATAAATAAAATCTTTAAAAAAATAATCAGTACCTTACATAACACTTATCTCATTGCCTTACAGTTTGCAAAAGCCTTTCACACCTACAATCTCACTCCATCCTTGGTCTGATTTCATCTGTGTTGCATTGACTCATTCTGTCTGCTTTTGGGTACCATCAGCTAAGAGATAGACAGTAGATTCAGTACTTGCTGATAATGTTTTTATTGACAGTCGATTTGGGGGCCAGACAAAATACCCAGACAGCCTTGTGACATAACTCCCAGAATTCTCCTTTGGACTTGCTCACACATGCGGGCGCCTCGGGGGCATGTGCCAAGTACACGTGGAGGGCGTCCAACTCAGGATGCGCTGTGGTGTTTGCTGTGCCTCATGCTGGGGAGCATCCCATGGGACTTCTGGGAACTAGGGACCTACAGTCTGCCTCCCTTCTCACCTCATCGCGTCCTTAACTCTGGGAAACCCCTGCTTTATCTCGACCGTAGAACTGCTTTATGCAGGCACTACGCAGAATACACTTACTTACTAAAGAGAGATATTTACTAACTAAATGCTGGCTGGTGGGGCAGCCCATGCCTTGAGAGAACACCCTAATGTAAGGTCTGAGTTTGGAAAGTGTGAGCAGGTAACACTGCCCGCGAAGTGAAATCGGGACCGCTGAGTTGACGGCGAGTGAATGCGCGTAGCTGCCCTCCACGTGGGACTCTTCCTAAGAAAGCGGTCCGCTGTTCTTACCAGCACACCCCGCACAGTGTGGAAACTAGTCACAACGGACACCCTGAGCAATGTACACAACTGTCGTCAGACATAAGCATTAAGCAACTCAACGTGACTGAGATGGTACTATTTTCATGCAAGCACATCTTGTTAGTGCTGGAGTCGAGGGTCCTTTTAAATACTGACAGTTAAGGGATTGGAGGCAAAGGGTTGGTGAGGGGCATCCTGCTGGGTCTAACCTTGAGGTGGCCACTGTAAAGGCCCGTGTCAGAGCCCGATTCTTGACATTGAGTATTGACCTTGAACTAGGCATCCAACAACTACACTGCTTATCACCATTCCTGGCCCCTTTATCAAGATTACTTAGTTAAATGAGTGACGTTAACTCAAGTTGTAATTTCAAATGTAAGAAGAAACTGAACACTCCTTTGTATTTTCCCCCATGTAGCCGACAAAACAATTCAAAGCTTGACAGTTTATCTGCTAGGATTCTCTTAAGCCTTTTGTTACCCAATGAGAACTAAAGTCCTAAGACATGTCGGCACCTTCAAAACTGTGACCTTATTGCAGTGATGATATTTACTATTAATAACAACTGGGAGATTAACAATTTACTATTAATAACTACTGGGGGTTGTTTAGCAAACTGGAAAGCACTGGGAGAATGAAAACAGAAAAGATCCATTTAAGACAGAAAGCTCAGACAAGAGAGTCTGAAAAACTGTCCCAGTTTCAAGGTATTTGCTCAGTCCTATTTAGTTTTTATCATCCTGTGACAAATCAAGGCATACAGAAATAATATTTTGTGTACAGCAAGGTCAGGGATATTCACATGTCGGTAGGAAATAAATAGGGGATAAATTGTTGGCAGGAAGCGTTCAACTAGATCCATTTTCACTGAGATGAAAGCCAAGCTTTCTATAAATTCGTTTTAACCACCAAGTCTTTCCCGTGTGTGCACAGGAACAGTTAAAGTCTGGGACTTCGACAGCGGGCAGGAGATGAAAGCACTGCCCAAAGGGAAGGACTGGGCGGAGGAGGAGCACTACGTGAAACGCCTGATTTTTCTGAAAGCACCGGAAAAACAACAGTCCTTCCTCCTCGCCTTGGAGCGCAGTGGGAAGATCAAATTGATCCAGGTTTGCAATCCCGCATTGACCTTGGTACTCTCCCTGCTCTTCTGGGGAAAATCAGCTCAGTCAGTGGATAATTCCCTCACGGAACTCCTCTCTTGCCAGCCAGCTAAGGATGGCATTTCCCCACCACCTTCCTAGGATGCTGCTAAGTAACCTTGCCCAGGTCCAAGCACAGAGCACGAAAGAAAGGGGAGTGGCCGTTCCTTTCTGTGCCTTAGAGTCCCTGTTGCATTCAGGGATGCTCAAGCCACTTTTTTAGATTGTTACCAAAATTGCTTTGTTTATATTAAAATTGGTGATTCAGTCTGCTCCGGGCTGTGCTGGGATGTTTGAGGTAGGCTAATTTATTTTTCCTGTGAGTCTGTTGCAACCTAAGAATGCCTTCTTCATGTTTCAAATGAAGGCTAGATCAGCTATTCTGATTACTGAGTGAATCTGTCCTTGCCTAGTTCTCTCAAGGACTCATTATTACTACTTATCATCATCATCATCATCATCATTCCCCTTCTGAAAGCTAAGATCAGAGGGAAAAAAGTCTGGGATAGATGAAGATGATTATTGATGGCCCTCCTGCTGGAGAAAAGAAGTGAAAAACTTCCTTGATGGAGCACATGCTTCCCATAAAGAAACAAAAAATCTCTTGTAAGGTACACAGCAGTAAATGCATGTGGCAGGAACGTAGTTCATTCCCAGAGTCGGAGCTGGGAGTGGAGCCAAGGGAAGAAGCACCAGACCTCTCTCTTTCCAGACCCTCAGCCTCACTAAGCAAACCGACAAACAAGTAAACATGGCCTCCGTCATCACAGTTAGTCACCCGGGACAACGGCTAGTGTGCATCGTGCCCTGAGGCCCATGCCCATGCGTGTTATGTACTTCTTTTTAGTGACTACACACCAGTCCGTAATGGCTGGAAAGGTAACGTCTCCTCTGCACTTAACATTCTTGACTTTATTTTCTCAAGTCTCAGAAACGAGCTTGTGCAACTGCCTGGTCTTTTCACAAGCAGCTGAAGTCCTCATTTTACAAACAAGGAAAATAAGGCGCCCCAAAACATACGCTTTCCTCAGTCTGTCACTAGATCCGAGGCTAGAAATGTGTTGTCTTCACACTTAGCCTGATATCCTCTCCACTTGACCATGGCTGCATTCAGCCTTAAAAATGTGGCTTTAGCCCTGGCTGGCGTAGCTCAGTGGATTGAGCGTGGGCTGCAAACCAAAGTGTTGCAGGTTCGATTCCCAGTCAGGGCACATGCCTGGGTTGCAGGCTATGACCCTCAGCAACCACACATTAATGTTTCTCTCTCTCTCTTTCTCCCTCCCTTCCCTCTCTAAAAATAAATAAATAAAATATTTTAGAAAAGAAGTCGAACACCTTTCATTAAAAAAAAATGTGGCTTTATCCCCATCTAAAAACTTACAATTCAAAAATCAATGGCATGGCATCGATAATAACCAACTAGAAGGTAGAATAAGTGATAATATTATAATAGCAGAGAAAAATATGAGGCATCTAAAATGAATTCAATAAAAATATGCAAGAGTCTTGTGGGGGGAAAAAGTAAAGGACATTAAAAAAGCAACAATATGAAAATATGGAGAGCTATGACATTTTCATGCACGGGATACCACAAAATATCTTTGCTATGTTCACATTAAAAATAATCACTTTTCTTTTTAAAAAAGTAAAAACAAATCACATGGTATGAAAAGACTACTCACTGTACCCCCAGGTAACTGAGAAAAGATTAGGAACAAGAGTAGCTTAAGAAATCCCACAAATGCAAAATTAAAACAAGTAACCCCAGGTTAAAATGGACACGGGACAGGTAAGAAAACCCAAATGTCTCACAAACACACACGCAAAAAGTTCAGCTCCCTAATTCAGAAAATGTGATTAATATAATTAACTTTAAAATCAATTTTGAAATGTCCCACTTCAAACCCGTCAGATAGGCTGAAAAATTACATTAAGTAAAACCAAGTGTTGGCAAGAATGTGAAGAAAGAACTGTTCTCTAGTCCGGGTGGGAGTGGAAGTAGGAAGTAGGTAACATTCCCTGGAAGAGTCACTTGGTAATATCTAGTAAAGTTGATGATGCGCATACCTTACAACTTGATCATTCTCCCCAAGGCATTGTTCTAAAAGAAACTATAGCAATTGTCCTTAAAAGCAACAGCAAAAGCCCTGGATGGTGTAACTCAGCTGGTTGGAGCATCATCCCCTTAACCAAAAGACTGCAGGTTTGATTCCTGGTCAGGGCTCATACCCAGGTTGTGGGTTCGGTCCCCAGTTGGGGCACATATGAGAGGCAACTGATCAATGTTTCTCTTTCATATCAATGTTTCTCTCCCTCTCTCCCTCCCTCCCTTCTCCTCTCTCCAAGATCAATGAGCATGTCCTGGGGTGACAATAAAAACAATTTAAAAAAATTTTAAAAGCAGCAAAAAATTGAAAACAACCTGAACATCCATCACTAAGAGAAAAAATAAATTGTAGTATATTTATGCAATACTACAAAGCAGTTTAAATGAACTAGAGCTCCGTGTAATAACTTGTATAAATCTCAAAAAATATAAGTTTAAGAAGCAAGGAAGTTGAAGAAGAATCTGTACAATTTGATAGCATTTATAAAAAAGTTAAAAGCCTGGAAGCAGTGTGTATGTATACCATACATGTTTATGTAGAATATATGTATTTGTTTATATAAAAATATTAAAACTTTCATAACTAACACCATATTTAGATTACTAGTTACCTCTGGAGAGGGAAGAAGAAAGAGGAATTATGTTAGGGAAGGATGGATAGAGCTTAAGACTGGATAAAAATGGGTGGTAGATACATTGTGATATGCTCTATTTTTCTCTATATCCTTACAACAGCTCAAAAGAAAATAGTTGAGTTTGTCAGGTACTCACTGGATTTCTGTGACAGGGCAAAGACGGTGATATCTGTCTCATGGTGGTGTGGGAGCTGCCTGACGTCACACCTGTCCTACAAGGGGTTAATCACGTTGTGCATCTGAAGTCATCTGGGAAAGAGAGGAATGTGGCCATTCCTTTCCCGGATGTGACGTTGGCAGCCACGGAAACCTCTTCTCCACGTGCTAATGTAAGTTCTGTTTCTGGATTTTCTTCCTTTCTAGTGTGGAACATTGTAGATAAACACAAAAATACAGAAAATATCATGATGAACTGCGCTGGACTATATCACTTAGCTTCAGCTACAAAACAAGGGAGCCGTGGGGATGTCACACACAGCACAGGGAATGTCGTCAATAACCCCATAATAACTTTGCACAGCAGATGGTTTTCAGACTTGTAGGGATCACGTGGTAAGCATATACATTTTGAATCACTGTGTTGTACTACTGAAATAAATATACTACTGTATGCCAATTACACTTCAATACATTTTTTTGAAAAGTCATAGTAAGACCCTTTAGGTTAATTCTTGAGTAACCAAGTGCACACATAGCGTCTATGCGACGCTGTGTCCAGGACAGTGTGTGAGTCAGCTTCCTTCCTTCTTCAGAGCCCTGCGGCTTGTACCCAAGTGAACTGCATTGACTTATTGCAAACAGAAGGATATAATTTGATAGCTGCTGGAACCTTAAATGGTGTGATCATCTTATGGAATTTTGTGACATCCACTGTCAAAGAACTGTAAGTTGCATCTTTCCCTGAAATAATGTAAGTTGAACTACAGAAGAGCCCAAGTAACATTCAATGCTAAAACAGACAAACGAGCAAAAGAATTAAATGAAAATGGTCAAGAGTCTCAAGGCAGGTTCCCTGGAGTTATGAGCATGGGGAGAGTATGTTTTAAGTGTCTAAATCCCAGAATCGTATAAATAAGGTCAGCCTTTGGGCTTTGTCTTCTTAAGCAGTCAAACTTTCACCCCTCTCACTTTAGTGTCTGCTTTCACATGTGATCTTGTCCAAATTTATAACCTCAACAAACACTTAAAATGCATACTCATCGTAAAAGCGAATCTCCCCAGAGCTTCACACATACATATCTGGCAACTACCAGGACCCTTAAAGCCTGGCATGCCCCAAACATTGCCCCAGTCCGCTCCTCTCCCCAAAACTCCCCTTCCTATATATTCCCAGTGACACCACCGTCTACCAAGTCACCATAGTTGGATGGCGAGAGGCATTCTAGATGGATTTTCCTTCTCATTCATCACCCCAACACATCTAACTCATTACAGATCTGTGCTAACAAGGGCGTGGCTTATGCAATTCTAAATCCCAACCAATCAGATTTTCTCTGTACTATGGCCAGAAATTTTATCATCCTCTCCCTGCCATCCATTTCTAAATGTTCTGCCATTGGTTGTAAAGGATATAATGTAACATTGTATTATTTGCTGTGGATGGATTGCAAATAATAAGCAATCCACTGTTGTGCAGTTGGGCTAGAAAGCAGGGGCCATGTGTGAACACCCTATGTCAAAGGAGTTTGTAATATTGTACTCTGAGGTACAAGGTGGGCAGGAACCTTGAGGAGTAATGAAACCAAGTATGTGAATAGTAATAAATAGTAATAAACCAAGTGTATGAATAGTAATGAATAGTAGTAAAACCAAGTATATCTAAGCAATTGGAGGCAGGGAACAGGTGTAAAGGAGGGGAAAAGAGTGGGAGAGGACAAGGGAAAAGAAGAAAATGCAAAGGAAATCTCTGCTCTCTGTGTACAGCATGTTACATACTACTGGTCTACCTGGTCTCCATGCCCCTTCCAATCTAAGTCTGAGTCTATACTTTTCACCAACTTTTGACAGGACATGCATCTTCCTTGTTTAGACCCTGGATTTATTCTCCGTGGAACCTTTTAGTTGAAGTAGTTGTTTCTGCAGACCCTTTGTCTGGACCACAGCCCATGTTCTCTTGGCCCCTGCCCCTCGGGCTCCAGCCATCCTCCTGTTCCTGCCCTTCTGCCCTCACAGTTGGGATTTTCTCACAGACTCTGTGCTTGTCACTCGAATATGTTCTGCACAGTGTCTCACCCTTTTATTAATGCCATTCTCACACTGTAAGCGTCGGCTGTGTATGACTCACCACCAAGGGAGATCAGATGGACCAACAAGGCAGAGACTGCGGTCCTGATGCCACAGCCTAAAGAGGGGGAGCTGCCCTGAGGGCATGTCCAATTTAAAGGCAGGGATCCCCCTCGATGGAGCACTGGGCATTTTGCCCAGGGATGCGTGCAAAGTCAACACCTAGTCAGGGAAGATAACTGGCCTTAGAGGGTCACACAGAGTGTCCCCTTCTGAGAAAAAGATGATTGTATAAAACCAATTGATTTAGAATCTTTGGAGTATTTTGCAAAACACATAATTTAGCACAGAAATGACTAATGTCATTTAGACCCAGCTTAAAAGGCTCAAACATGAAAGAGGGCGTCAGCATTCATGGTGGAGACCATCTACCTCAAACTTTGCCTAAGATCCTTCATCAGTCAGGAGAAATAGCTCTTCCTGATCAAAACTCTTTGGGGACAAAACTAGAAATTGTTCCTGCTAATTAATAGTCCACTTCACCATTCAGCTAATCTGCAGAGCTGGAAAATGTACAAAGTTTGAGCTCAGCAAGTCATCAAGCCCACAAGCTCCTCAAAAGGGAGGAAGAAAGGAAGAAAAACATCAATGAGTGGTTGCCTCTTACACACCCCCCACTGGGGACCTGGTCTCTAATCCATGCATGTGCTCTGACTGGGAATCGAACTGGTGACTCTTTGGTTCACAGGCCAGTACTCAGTCCACTGAGCCACATTGGCCAGGGCCCACAAGTTCCTCTTTGGTTCTCCCCCAAGAGACTCCTTCATCATTCATCAGGTCTAATTAGCAGACGCAACTTCCACTAAAGGAAAAGGAACACTTTGCTACAAGTTCTGTTTGCTGTAAAGAACACTAAGTGTGGCTTTAAGAGCTCAGCATGAAGCACCAGTGCAGGCAATTAGGGATTATCGCTCTCCTCCCAGGAAACTGCCTAGGAAGGTGTTTGGTGCTTTGGAATCTGGGTCAGCGGGAGGCTCACGTAACAAGGATAGCACGATCCCCGAATCACCTGCTTGTCTTCTCCCCTCAATTCTAAGGTTCTTGATGGCATTAACCATACTTGATCCCAATTTGTCACTCTACTTATTCCAAGAGTACAATTCTATTCTTGAAACTGTATGAAACTTCTGGGAGTTTATATAAGTCCTCTCTCTTACCTGCATAACTAGGAAGACTAGACTAGTTGAGTTAAAAGACATTTGAATACTAAATGATCACGTTGTTATACACAGCCTTATTAAGAAAGATATGTTCACATTCTGCACCTTTAGGGTTTCCCTGCATGTTCAATGCCATCGGCATTTTAGGAGTTCGTTAGCTCTGCCTGGGATATGCAATGTAAGTAATGTACATTACCTGATGTGTAAGTATCTATCATGTATGCTTTTCCCAGATACAGACCTGAAGATTGCCTCACAGTAGATCCTGACATGGACCCCAAACGCTTTCGAGTTAATGACATACTGTTCCTCTTCCGGACCCCTGAATGTGCAAGGTAACTTTGTGCTTACCAATCAAGAGATACAATTAAGGAGAGACAAATTGAGTAGACTATTTCATTTTAGCCTTCTTCGCTGGCACTGACTCTTGGAGTGGGTGGTCCCCAAGGGTCTAGCTTGCTGTGTGGAGATGCCATTTCCCTCACTCTGTCCATCCCACAGCCCCCTGTCCCAGCAGTAGGGAAACGCTGCTCCCTTGGCCACACTTGCAGCCAACATCAAACTCTGTGAGCACAGACGTGAAGCAGATGCAACTTGCAAGGCCAACAGGACAAATCATACGGCAGCAGGTTTCGTTAGATGTCCCCTGAAACTGAGCAATCATCACCCATGTCTGAGAGAGCAGGCCATTATTTATATATCTAAGAAAAAGCATTTTTTTCTCTTCGTATTTGCATGAGAGCTCTGATTTTCTGCCAAGAGGCTGTGATAAACACACTTCTGTGCTAGTTTTGGGTCACCCAGTCGTGAACCAGGATATAGCACCTTCTCTGCTCCTTGGCTGGAAATGTCCTTATTTTGAGAATATTTTGAGGACTCGTTCTGGATCTGCCTGCACCAGAACCCCAATGCACATCTCAGCCCATCCGAGCAGAGCTCGGCACCGTCTGGGCGAGGCCAGAACTGGACGCTGCAGGGCAGAAGTCGCCGGGGTACTCGGAACCCCCGCCAACACCACCAGCACACTCCCGCCACGTTGGTGTCAGAGCCCCCTGGACCACATTCAGCCTCAGCCTCGAGACGGGACCAACTTTTAGTTCCCAGACCAGGCAGCAGCGAACCTTAGCTCCTGAGGCTCCCCAACCATCTCCACTAACACCAGACAGATAAGCACTCGTTACACAAGATACAGGGTGTGCTTTGTTTGTGAGTGAGTGAGTGAGTGAGTGGTTCAGTGTCTGCAGAGGACGAAAGAAAGAATCCATTGAAGGGAATGCGGAGCAGAGCACGCTCTGAGTACGACAGACTGTCTCAGCCTCTCCTCACTGGGCTTCCTCCCTCTTCGTGTAGGCGACTGAGTCAGGATTCCCTGTGCTCCTCGTCCCAGCGCGGTTCCAGTAAGGGGCCCCAGAGCAGCAAGGTAAGCAAGGGACAGGGAGAGTACGTCTTCATGTTGCACCCCATGTCGTTGGCCCCAAACAGCAATTTGTTGCATTTGAGCCCTTCCTTTGAGGGAAGGTAAAGGTGAAGAATCCTGTGTGTAAGTGATTATGTAAAAACTTCAGTTTCAGTTTCCTTAGGAAGCAATGCCTAAACTGTTTTCACCTTTTTTTTTCCTGCTTCTGAAGGCTTTCCTATCTGCAAAGAATCGATACCTAATCATGAATAAAATAAATTACATATTCTACTTTTATGTTTGTGCAATAACTCTACACCAACCCTTTTGCTCAAAAGTATTACACGCTTTCTACGTCAGGGAAGAGACTACACAATGTAATGCGGGTTTTTCAAGTTGGGTTTTCAGTTCCACCTTTACGTATTTTTACACATTATGCTTTGAGTTAGGATTTTGTTTGAGGGGATGTTTTCACGGCGAACGTGGTTTTAAAACCACTAGCATGGTGGGAAGAATAAACTTATAAGGATGTAAGAGTTGGGCTTGAACTTGAATCCAAATGTTTTGTTTATCTGATTAGCTTTACAGAAAATACTTCCTCTCCGACTTTCCATTTCTTCATCAGGAAGAAGTACATAATAAGCCTAACTTGCATGGCTGTTAATAGAACTCAAAATAATATGCCCCAAGAACGTGGCAGGCATCACGCCTTTAATGACTCCTACAATGCTATATCCAAGCCACTAGGAAAATGTCTTGCAGATGCCCAATTTGTGCACATGGAAAACTCTGCAATACAGTTTTCAAAGAATGACTCCAAAAATAACTTGCGTGCTTTAGAGATGTGTGAAGTACCTGAAGAATCTGCTGATCCAGTACTTCATTTGCGTACAATGTTATAGAAATATCTCCTTTCTCTCCCACGATTCAGGGAAGCAAGCAGAGCATACATGACAGTGAGTCTAAAGGTCAGTGTAAAATCTCCTGTTTTTCTTATAGCAAAATGATTCCTTGGCAATAGGGAGTTTAGGTGATAGAATATGCTTAATGAATATATATTCTTCCCGTGACTAAATGTTGAGGAGCTTTAGGATTCAGCCCTTAGGAGGTAGCATTTTCATTATGATGGTACCTTTTTAAATACTAATTCTAGATTTTAGAGATCCAAAATATTACTGAGCCTCTTAATCTCCCGCCATTTTCCTAAATCTTATACTAGATACTAAGACTTAAACTGGTTGTTTACGTAGTTTCAGCTGTTACGTACAATAAAGAGGCTTTCAATAGGACCAAAAATTAGCTCTTTAGGTTTTTCTGGTGGGATAGGATTCCACTTGTTAGTGCTTGTGCTGTTCTCTGCCCTGACTGAAATTCTCCAGGGTGGAGAAAGAAAAAATTCCAGGGAAAGAATGTGTCTTTTTTGGTAGTTCCTACCTGCCTCCTCTGTCACAGTCTATAGAATTTGAAATTCCGAGTACTGCACACCAGGGTAGCTCAGTCATTTCCCAACAGGTGAGCAAACAGATGTCACTGTGGGAGAGCAAAAGCCAGCGGACAAAAGACATCCTGGAGGCACCTGTGTCCCAGAGTCTAAGCCGCCACTCCTGGTCACCGCTCACCAGGATGGGCACCTGCGCTTGTGGACGATGGAGGTGAGGAGGCCCATCACTTACCTGGGATAGCAGAGGGTGGGGGAGATGAGGAGGATCATTAAGTGGACCTTAGCCGTCTAGGGTTCCACAGAGCATCTAATTTTAGGGTTGTTTAACCTTCTAGTCAAACTGCTGGTTCTGCAGATGGCTCCCTGAAAATGCCACTCAAACTTTAAAATAGGCCAGTTTTGTAACTCAAGAGATCAAATTGTCAACACTGCAAAGTTAACTATTTTGCATCTTTCTTTTCTTTAGATTGAACTAGGAGTACATGCTGCTAAATATTTTACTGTGTATTTAATTTCAATGCTGTAAAATTTCAATTGTTGTAAAAGAAGAATACTGAAATGTAGAGTATCCATAAATTTACAAACTATTAGTTATCCAATAGTTTGCAAACTATTAGCAGTTATTACACTGTAGTTGCTGTCCTTAGACATTTTACAGTGGAAGACATAACTTCCATTGTACTAGAAGCTTTTGTTACAAGTGGCCGGGGGTGGAAGGCAGGCGGAGTTTGAGCTGGCCACAGAAGCTGATGGAAGGGGGGATGCTGAGCAGGTGGGTCACGATAACAGGGAAGACAGAGAGGCAAGAGCGAAGGTACCACTCATAAGGCTCCTCTCAAGAGGGAAGCCCCGAAAATCAGCTACCGTTCTGTGTGGCATATAGCAGAATCCAACCACACAGGGCAGTCTCGCGCTGCTGGATAAAACCTCCAAGGCCATGGATCCCAGCTTGTTAGGGGGAACTCCTGGTGTGAAAACACAAACTAGCGTACCGATAACTTTGCCCAAGAACATCTTAGTATTGGAGCGATGCCCTTTTTTTTTCTGATAGAGAAATAAGTGAGTGAGAGAGTTAGGAGGAAAAATGATTATATCCAAGCAAATCTCAGGAAACGAGTGGCAGATCAAATTCTGTTTTCTCAAGTTTGGACGTTTATTCCCTAAGGCAATGAGTGTGGGAGTTCTTCCCGATGTTGACATGCTAAGCGCTGAAAACTGACCTTCTGAATTCGAATCTCCTACAGTCTGTAATCTTGCACCAACATTCAAAAGTAGGTATTTCTAAAAAAGCAAATACAATATCCCTGTTTAACACAAGTGAGATACACTCAAACCTGAAAAGAATGTTTAAGAGAATATACAGCTGGTCAGAGGAACTGCATGAAAGGGTCATGCAGTCCAAGAAACACTCCCCAAACATAGAAATGACCTGTAAGAGAGTGTAGATGCTTGTCATTCATAGGCGTCTACACCTTTGTGAATATCTAATTTCAAAAAAGTAAGTTCCTACGAATAGTTTCAGATTACTTCATTATGACTAGAACCACGCTTCAGTAGTCGAGAAAATTTGTTGGACAGAGGAACTCACCTGCAGTAGCTGGTATGGATATTTTATAGAATTTATTACTCTGCCTCATGCAGGGAAGACTGCTGAAGGACGTGCTGCCCTTGACCAGACACTCGGCCGTTTCTCTGACGTCACTGTGCACTGATTCCTGCACCCGGGTTCTACTGACGAGCAACGTCGGTAAGTTGTTGCCCTCACGTGGTCGGCCGAGGGGCTCTTAGCCTACAAGATATAACAAGGGGCATAGGAAAATGGGAGACACATGTTGATACAAAAGAATAAGAGGGTTGTTCGAACGTGAGAGAGTGTTGCGAGGGCGGTGGCTGGCTTGCTGAATAAATAGAACAAGGAATGATGTGAAAAGGAAGCCTATTTTCCTTGTTTTATCTTCTACTTCCTAGATTCAGCTTGGTAATATTTATTACAGTTACTAATATTTAACTCTGTACATTGATTTTGTTTTAATGCGGAGGCATATCTTTTCACATGCTTACATTTTAATTCCCAGAATCTTAGTTACTATTCGTTGCTTTTTTTCCCCAAACCACCCTCTGTTCCCACGAAAAGAACCTATTTTCTTCCTAGCTCTTTCCTTGCAGCGAGACATTCTCTTTCTTCCATCTTTAAGTTGCATATAGGACTCCCCTTACCTTACATTTTGAGAGGAATGTAAAGTTTTCATTTTTAACCTTGAAAGGGTAGAGTTGTGTTAATCTTCATTGTTAAAGGGAGCAGTGGCATGACCAGAGAGGAGAAGAATTACTGTTTTCAAAGGAGGACTTTCTTGTATACTTATTATTATAACTAATACACTTGGCCTTAATTCTTTCATGTATACTGTTCTTTTTTATGCTTCCTTTCTATTTCCTTTCTTCTGTTATTTGCATTAATTGTAAATTTCTCTCATTTCTTCTCTCCCATGCGTTTATAGATTGTGTCAGTGAATGTACATGAATCCATAAATACAGTTTTTAAGTTTACTAGTGCTTACCTTTAAGTTTTTCCTAAAAAAAATTAACCAATTTTTTAGAATTTAGACTGAAATAGCATCTGTGCAGTTAAACAGAAAGCTTAGTCCACTTTGCCTTTGTCTTTTTTTCTGCACGCCCCCCACTTACTTGCTAATGTAATCTGGAGATTTGCATTCAGACAGGGCTATTACATCAATATTTAAATTTTACATCTTCTCTTTTAGGAATTTTTTTATTTCAAAAGTTTTTTTATGAAAGTCACAACAAACCATTTTGTGCCAACAATTATTTAAGTCTTCTGGAAATTACAGAAAATAATTATTTGTATTTGTATTCAATAATATCAGTAGATTTACAGCACTTATTTAAGTTTGCCTTTATTTTATCTGGTTTTATTGCCCACCACCAATCCTTTTCTACTCTGATATTCTTATTCTTGACATCATACATTTATTTATCTGCCAGCCTCCATAGTTTATATACCATTTCTGGTTGTAGCAGAGTAGTAGAGAAATCTGAGATCAGGAAAATGTTGTTCCTTTGTTAAAACAGCTTCCACATTTTTATACCAACTTTACCTGCTATGTCATAAGTCTATTAAAAAAATACGAGATGGATCTTTTCAAAGAACCTACTTTTGGTTCATTGATTTTATCTATCAATGTCCTACTTTTGGTTCATTGATTTCTACTCTGATTTTTATTATTTCTTTTCTTTTGCTTACTTTAAATTTAATTTGCTCTTCCTTTTCTAGTTTTCCAAGGTACAGCTTAGATGATTAGTTTAAGATCCTTCTTTAACATACATCCAATGCTATAAATGTTTCTGTAAGCGCTGCCTCCACTGCTTCCCACAAAAATTGTATTTTCATTTTCATTTAGTTCAAAATATGTAAAACTTCTATTGAGATTTCTTCTTCAACTATTATTTAGAAGTATGTTGTTTAATCTCTAAGTATTGGGGAATTTTCAAGCTAAGTTTGTGTTACTGATTTCTAATTGAATTCCATTATATAATTTTATACATTGAGGGCATACATTTCAATTTCTATTCTTTTAAATTTGTTACTGTTTGACTTATGGCCCAGAGTGTGGCCTCTCTTGGTGAATGTTCCAGGAAAGCTTGAAAAGGTGTGTTTTCTCCTCTTGTTGGATGAAGTAGTCTATAGATGTCCATTATATCCAGGTAATTGACGGAGCTGTTGAATTCAACTTTGTCCTTGCTGATTTTCTTCCTGCCAATCTGCCCATTTCTGATGGAGGGGATTGAAGTCTCCAACTACAAGAGTAGATTCATCTATTTCTACTAACGGTCTTTCAGTTTTTACATCAGGCATTCTGATGGCCTGATTTTAGGCACATGTATATTGAGGAGTATTATGTCTTCTTGGAGAACTGACCTCTGTGACATCAGTAATGCCCCTGCTTATCCCTGATCATTTTCCTTGCTCTGCCGTCTTCTCTGCTTGAAATTAATATACCTACTCCTGCCTCCTTTTGATTGCTGTTAGCATGTAAACCTTTACCACTTTACTTTTAGTCCATCTATTTCTTTATATTTAAAATGGATTTCTTACAGACAACATATAGTTAAGTATTGTTTTTTTATTTTTTTCTAACAGTCTCTGTCTTTTAATTGGTTTATCTATACTCTGAAGAGATTATTGACATAGTTGAATCAATATCTACCATACTTCTTACTATTTTCCATTTGTTGACCTGGTTTTTTGTTTGTTTCTATTTTTGTCTTTCACCCATTTTCTGCCTTTTGTGGTTTTGAGTGAGCATTTGATATGATTCTATTTTCTATCTATTCTTAGCATATTAATTACACATTTTTAAAAAAAAGAAAATTAGTGACTTCCCCAGAGTTTGCTATGTATACGTACATCAGATTCACGTCTACTTTTTTTTAAGATGTTATTTATTTATTTTTAGAGAGGGAAGGGAGGGAGAAAGAGAGAGAGAGAAACATCAATGTGTGGTTGCTGGGGGCCATGGCCTGCAACCCAGGCATGTGCCCTGACTGGGAATCGAACCTGCGACACTTTGGTTCGCAGCCCATGCTCAATTCACTGAGCTACACCAGCCAGGGCAGATTCATGTCTACTTTCAAATAACACTATACCACTTCACAGGTAGTTAAATACCTCAGAATAACAAAGTATTCCTAATTTCTCCTTCCCATTCCTTATGTCACTACTGTGATTCATTTCAGGTATTCATAAATCATAATAATCAAAAACCTTGTAACTGCTCTTATGTTAAATAAACTATTATCTGTTTATTTTTATTTTTATTTTGTCTTTACTCATTTCTTCTCCTATATTCTTCCTTTATGTCAATCTGCGTTTCTCATCTGTCATTTTCCTTCCTTCTCAAGAACTTTTAAAAATATTACTTGAAAGGTGGGTGTACTTGCAACTAATTATCTTGATTATTATTTAATAAAATCTTTATTTCTCCTTCACTTTTGAAGGATCATTTTTAAAGATACAGAATTCTAGTTTGGTGGGGGTATTTTTTGCTCAACACTTAAATATTTCACTCCATTCTCTTCTTGCATACACAGTTTCTTAGAATACGTCAGACATAATTCTTCTCTTTGCTTCTATTTAAATAACGTTCCCCCTGCACCAGCTTCTTTCAAGACTTTATCTTTGGCTTTGAAGTTTGAATATGACAGGCCTAGGTGTAGTCATTGTTGCTTTTTAAAAATCTAGCTGTCATAACTACCATTTGATTTATAGGCTGATTATCTCTATAATGGCCCAGGCTCCATTTGGTCACGGTGTACTCATTTCCATTTCATCTACCCTGATGTCTTGAACAACTTTGACTTTGAGTGTATAAGGCAACCTCATTATGACTTACTTACCCAGAGACAGAAAAGAATCACCATATATAAAAGTTGACAGGAAATTTCTTCTTTAATTTCTGGTTTCTCGGAGTCTATGTTGTTTACCCTTACAAATGCCTGAATCACAATATCTTGGCAGTCTGGGTAGTATTCACTTAGACAACAGAACGCCCAACTAAATGTTCCAATGTTTACATTTTATACAGAAGGACATGTTATCCTTTGCAGTATTGGTTCCTTCCTGGATCCACCTCATGAGGAAAAGGTAAGAACTTCCATTGCAGTTTAATTAGTGAATCTGCACGTGTTCATTGAGCATTGTTCTGTGCTAGACATCACAACAAAAGACAGAAATACAGGTCAAGACCTCCTGTCTCTAGTCACATGTGCTGTTACTGATGTCATACACACCATTGCTAAAGCTGTGTGACAGGCAACAGAGGTCTCCTGGTGAGAAGAGGGATGAGAGAGTGAGTGGGCCAGCCACTGGTCACCGCATCGACTTCACGCTTTGACATATCTGTGAGAATCTACATGGAAACCGGAGCTTCAAAGAATGCACACATTGTCTAGTCCTCCACAGTCAGATGTTACATGCTCTGTATCTTCACGGAAGAAAACTGGATAACCTTTTCTTGCAAGCCGAACCTCGTGTTCAACTATTATTATTTTCAAGAAACTCCTTCTCACATCTAGTCTCAATCCTTCTTATAATTTAAACATACGTATTCTATTTTTAGTGTTAATATGATGTAAATGTCAACACCTCCTTATTTTATAACCATATAAATATGCACTTCTTGTGTGTATGTGGATATACAAATATATACATATATTATAAAGACTCACTCAACTCTAATTAAAGAGTACAGCAAGGAAGCACTGTTTTTGCATAGCTTTATTTTCCTTTAAGCTAATATTTCAAATCCAAAAGCTAAACATTAGCTTAAATAATGTTTTATTTTTGAATTATAATATAAACATATGCCGACATAGAGTAGGACTGGATTTTTTGCAGAGCCTTTTAGAATGGTTATTGTTTCAAATATTATTTCATTTTATCCGTGGAGGGCTTTGTTGTTGTTTCCAAGAATCCATGATAGTCTTTATGAAGTTCGGGTATTTAGCTTTCTGGGGATTATCTTTACTTTGCAGAGGAAAAGTCGGAGAGTGGCTTTCCTAGGATGGCGTGGGCAGCTAACGATGAATCAGGGTCAGAGCCAGGGCCCTGGTGCTCTAATCCAATGCTCTTTCCATGTATGCTCGTAGCTCATACTGGGATTGAATGGAAAAGAATAAGCTTCAACTTATGAAGCAATGGCATTCATTCATCAACAGCGACAGGTGTCCTACAATCAAGGCATGCTATGAGCCCAACAAAACCATCATAGTCCTGCCCCATGCGCAGGGGGAGCATTATTTCATTGTTTTCTCCTGCTTATGATGATGATCAACATTCTGTTACTAATGTTAACAGGAAAATATGATTTTGACTAAAGGATTTTCTACCAACTGACCACGACGCTTCAAAAATTCAGACAAAACATTTAAAACAAAGTTATATGCTAATATTAAATTAGAAGGATAGTGCAATTGATTTTAAAGCATTTCCACCAACTTAAAAGGAGTCTATTTTAATAACTTATTCTTTTCCCCCCATTCAACCTCATTTCAACCTTCTCTGTATGTGAACAATGTGATTTTCCAATTTTTACGTGGCTGCCTGTTTATGAATATACAACAGAATCTGGTTATAAGATGCCACATTGCTACAAAGACTAATCCATGCCACACATTAAACCACACTCAGTTCTAAATTAGAACTCTAATGGAAACTTAGTACGTGGGTCTGTAAATCAGAGGTTAGTCTGGCCCTCCTGAACCAGCACTGTTACAGAGATGCTCCATGGGGCACCAACAGTCTAAGAGAGAGAAGGGTCAGAGCCTGTCCACAGAGAGAAAGCCACACATGTGCTGTATAAACAAGCATACAAGTAAGTCTCAGAGCAGTGTCTTTCCAATTATGAGTTATAATGCACTGGGGGATTATACAATCAATTTAATGAGTGGCAAGCAGTAGTAGCTTCATAAAAACAGAAAAGAATAAAGTAGAATTAAATGCAATAGAATAGGATAGACAACATCAGTGTGAATTATACACAATAAGTATATCTTCAGCATCTTTTGTGAGAGATACTGAAACTCATTTCAGATGCATATATAGGTATGTGTCTCCTGTGTCTTGAAGTAAAATGTATTTCTTACCATAGATGCAGCTCATATTAGAGAAACTCTGGCCTTAAAAAGTCCCCATCAAGGCAGGAAAGGGGTCCTTGAATGAGCAGATGTTCTTAAACAGCTTGCAGACAATAAGAAGGGGGAAAACACAGATGTCACCCTGGATCTCTAAGGAGAACCACAGGGAATTAAGTCAAAAGGCCAAGTAATTGCAGAGGAAGTGTGCCCAACCTTTCTTAACATTTAAACGAATAGGAGCCTCATAGGAGGCCTCTACAGTGCCAGAACTCTACACAAATACTCCTAAGTAGAGGACCCAGGGAGAAGTCAGATCTTAGTCTGTGTCCATCAATGACAGAAGGAACACACTCTGAAAATGTACCTGCAGAGCAAGCATCTCAGTTGACACTCTGGTTCACACGCTTTAGAAATATCTTTGCTGGCCCCTTCGGGAGCTCTCAACTTGAGCTCCATCCTGAAGGAATGTACCAATCAAGCATCAGGATGTCTTTGAAAGAGAATGTTCTGGGCCCATTGCTTTTGTTAATTCCTTGTGGTATGTAGCTATTATATATACCCCACCCCCCACCACCCCCCTAAGAAAAGAAAAAAAAAGAACAAAATAGGCAGGGCTATATCTGGATAAAATTTGAAAATAGTAAAAGTCTTTTTTTGCCAATCTCTTCTTTAGTCTCCACCTTTCACCTTTGCTTGCTCCACCTCCTGATTATACCCACTCTGGGTTCCCCCACAACCTTTATCCTAAGGCTGTTCTATTCCTTCATCTGGTCATCCAGTAATTTTCAACTAAATGAATTGCTAATCTTCAATTAAATAAACTGCTAAAGGCATAAGGTACTTTTTCTTCCAGGGAACTGTGTAGATTAACAATAACTAAAAATGGAATTTTGAGGCCCTGATTTGTGTGGCTCAGTTGGTTGGTGCGTCATCTCATAACCAATAGGCTGTGGGTTCAATTCCAACCAGGGCACATAACTAGGTTGCAGGTTTGATCCCTGGTCTCAGCACATACAATCCCTGATCTGGGCATGTACTGAAGGCAACCAATCAATGTTTCTCTCTGTGTCCCTTCCTTTCTTTCTAAAAACAATGAAAAAAATGTCCTCAGGAGAGGATAGAAAAATAATAATAATAAAAGAAGAGTGTTGGGTGCCTTAAAAGCAAGAGAGAGCTATTTGGTGTGGGAGCGTCATCACCTTCCACATATCCCCACACCATTCACTCATGAGGTGGGCTCTTTAATGATCGATAATTTTGATTAAGATTGAATTTTGATCAGCATATACTTATTCCACGATATATGCTTTATTTTTGCCATCTAGAAATTCAAGCAGCTGCTTGCCTGGCGTGCTCATTCTTTAGAAATTGTTCAGGTAATCTATGTAGAAGACAGACAAGTGGTGCTTACTGCCTCCACCGATGGCTCCATAAGGTAGGAACTTCCACACTGGGCGTTCAGGGTTTTGAGTCTGAGAGGAAAAGCTATTGAGCTACAGTTTAAGTACTTAAAATGCAATCTTGACAAACTGACTGGCATAGATAAAGAAATAAAGGGAGCACAAAACGGCTTTGAGAGGATGGCCATTGACCTGGAGTTCTTTTCGGTGTCCAAGGAAGTGAGATGCCACACTCATCCATGTTAGAAAGTAGACTAAATGCCTTCAGCAAGTGTTTTTGCAGACTTGCTTCAGAGGGTTCAGCATGGTGGATAGCTCAGAGAGATAAGCCCAAGCTCAGGGAAGCTAATGACAGTGTCAGCCATCATTAAGAAGTCATAGGAAAGGAAAACTAATATTGAGAAAAGTGGAAGTGAGCTAATGTTTTGGTGATGGTGTGATGGAGTTTGCAAAGCCTACTCTTTTTTTTTTCATGGCTGCCGCACCTGATTCAGAAGGGTTAGCACAGGGCTGCAAATGGAGCAAATGGGGGTGACTTACACTAGGACTGTGGTCAATTATGTTCTCTGGAGAGCATCCCTTCAGGGTTAGCTTTCTCTTTTCATTAAGGTGCAATTTACAGAAAACATTAATTGTAGGAGTACATATAATAATTTTATATTTGTCTATGCTGTGAAATGGTAGTTAATATCAGGTGTAGAAGACACCCATCACCATACAGTTATTTCTTGTGTTGAAGACTTTGAAGACCTAGTCTCTTAGCAACTTTCAAATATGCAATATAGGACTTCCAGCCAAGATGGCAATGTAGGTAGACACACTGTGCCTCCTTACACAACTGAAAGAAGGAAAACAACAAATTTCAAAACAAAAAAAATAACCAGAACTGCCCAAAAAAGGCCCAAAACAAAGAACAGATCAAAGCTCCAGAAAAAATACAAATAAACAACAAAGAGATAGCCAACCTATCAAATGCATAGTTCAAAACACTGGTAATCAAGATGCTCACAAAAATAGTTGAGTATGGTCGCAAAATAGAGGAAAAAGTGAAGGCTATGAAAAGTGAAATAAAGGAAAATGTACAAGGAATTAACAATGAGGGGAAGAAACCAGGACTCAAATCAACGATCTGAAGAAGGAAGAAATAAACATTCAACCAGAACAGAATGAAGAAACAAGAATTCAAAAAAATGAGGAGAGGCTTAGGAAGCTCTCAGACAACTTTAAACATTCCAACATCTGAATCATAGGGGTGCCAGAAGGAGAACAGCAAGAAATTGAAAACTTATTTGAAAAATTAATGAAGAAGATCTTCCCCAATCTGGCAAAAGAAATAGACTTCCAGGAAGCTCAGAAAGTCCCAAAGAAGTTGGACCCAAGGAAGTATACACCAAGGCACATCATAACTACGTTAGCCAAGATTAAAGATAAGGAGAGAATCTTAAAAGCTGAAAGAGAAAAGGTGACAGTTACCTATTAAGGAGTTCCAATAAGAATATCAGCTGACTTCTCAAAGGAAACCTTGCAGGCAAGAAGGAGCTGGAGAGAAGTATTCAAAGTCATGAAAGGCAAGGACCTACATCCAAGATGACTCTATCTAGCAAAGCTATCATTTAGACTGGGAGGGCAGATAAAGTGCTTCTCAAATAAAGTCAAGTTAAATGAGTTCATCATCACCAAGCCCTTATTATATGAAATGTTAGAGGGACTTATCTAAGGAAAAGGAGATTAAAAATATGAACAATAAAATGACAACAAACTCTCAACTACCGACAACTGAACCTAAAAAATCAAAAACAAACTAAGCAAACAACTAGAACAGGAACAGAATCACAGAAATGGAGATCACATGGAGGTTATCAGAGGGGAGGGAGAGGGGGGCAGAATAGGAGAAAAGGTACAGGGAATAAGTAGCATAGATGGTAGGTACAAAATAGACAGGGGGAGGTTAAGAATAGTATAGGAAATGTAGAAGCCAAAGAACTTATATGTATAACCCATGGACATGAACTAAGGGGGGGGGGGGCTGGGAGGGGATGTGCAGGGTGGATGGGAATACAGTGGAGGAAATGGGACAACTGCAATAGCATAATCAATAAAATATATTTAAAAATAAAAAAATGATAAGTTAAAAAAACAAATATGCAATATAATATTATTAACTATAGTCACCATGATGCACAAAGCCTACTTGTTCTTAATTGCCTAGATAATTATAAATATACTTACACAAAGTGCTAAAAATACAAATATAGAAATATGAATAGAAAACAAATGTCATGACATTTATTGAGACAAATTGGGTATATATTAAAATGTCTTAAAATTGTGGTAATGAATTATTCTCTTATGGGAATATAATTAGGTAATATCAAAAGAAGTAGACAGGCTTCAAAGTACACTAGAGAGTTTAAAATAAATTAAAGAATTTACAACTATTACCACTCTTTCCCTTGACTTGAAGTCAAGGGAAAGTAAACAAATAGGACTACACCAATCTACACAATACAATATACAGATGATGTATTATAGAATTGTATGCCTAAAACCTATATAATTTTGTTAACCAATGTCACCTTAATTTATTCAATAAAAAATAAAATTAAAAATAGCCCTGGCTGGCGTAGCTCAGTGGATTGAGCGCGGGCTGCGAACCAAAGTGTCGCAGGTTTGATTCCCAGTCAGGGTACATGCCTAGGTTGCAGGTCATGACCCCCAGCAACTGCACATTGATTGATATCTCTCTCTCTCTCTGTCTCTCTCTCCCTCCCTTTCCTCTGTAAAAATAAATAAATAAAGTCTTTTTAAAAATTAAATTAAATTAAAAATAAATAAGCTTCTACACAACAAAGAAAACTATCAACAAAACAAAAAGGTAACTAACTGAATGGGTCAGATATTGAACTATAATGTTGTACACCTGAATTTTATATAATGTTGTTAAAAATAAAGAATTTAACCAAAAATATGTGGGAAAAGGATTTCAGCCCAGCGAAGGTGGGCGTGCAGAGGCCAGTAAGATGTCTGTGGTGAGGAGCTTGGCTTGGGCTAGGGGAGAGGCAGCAGCACCAGAGATGAACATTTTGGGTTGGAGAACTATCTGAAATGCAAAATCCCGATGTGAACTTTAACTGAAAGAGCAGGTAAGCGATGGATGTCAAGAATGGTCCCTGGCACATACATCTAGCCATTCGCTGAGAGAGGAGTCACTAAAAGAGGAAAGTGTTTAGAATGTGAAAGGCTGAAGGAGAGCTTTTAGAAATGTTGAGTTCACGGTCAATCTGTGGAGCAAGGTCCTATTTGGGAGCAAACAGAGCTGCTTCCTCTGTAAGAATGAAGGAAAATTCAGAACATGACATTGCATCATTAGAGATGCTTTTTATAACTCTCTCCCTTGGGTGCCTGCTCCAGCTTGTTTTCAGCTGCCTGGGATCAGAAGTATTCATTGGACCCTGGCTGGTGTGGCCTAGTAGACTGAGCGCTGGCCTGAGAACCAAAGGATCGCCAGTTCCGTTCCCAGTCAGGGTACATGCCTGGGCTGTGGGCCAGGTGCCCAGTAGGGGGCGCATGAGAGGCAACCACACATTGATATTTCTCTCCCTCTTCCCCTCTGTCTACAAATAAATAAATAAAATCTTTAAAAAAAAAGAAGTGTTGATTGTAATACACACACATGCACACACATACATCACATGCGTGCATACCTCTGTTGTTACGAGCAGCCCCTGCTCAAACCAGTTATCCTTTACATGGAGAGACTACTTTTAGGATTCCTGCAAGTGAAGATCTTCCAAAATAAAACCGAGCTCTATTAGTAGCTACCTCAGAATCCACTGCCCTTCAGAACCAAGCCACGCCTTTTTGCTAACACGAGCTGCCACTTTCTAAAGGAGTAAGCTGTTCTAACACTCCGAATTTGTTTGTCAAAAAGATTATAATTTTATAACAGGAAAGGGCATGATAAGGCCTAGCTCTGGGACACAGGGGAAAGGGGACTGAGGACCCATAGCCGAGGCCCAGGACGCCAGGCTGAGTGGTAGGATCCGTCCCCCGGGAGAGTCCTACATGGAACAGCAAATGCCACCAAACAGGAGACCAAAAGTTACTCCCATCCTTGCCTAGACGGCAAAAATTTAGAGTCGTCCTAAGTCAGTCCCTCATCCATGTAAATCCTGTGTTGGAAGGGCTGGTGCATGTCACCCTAGTAACGGCTCTGGCAGGGCCTTGACATTTTCGCGGTGTTGGGGCAGGCGAATGTTTAAGGGGTGCACGGCAGTCCTGTCCCCTTCTCAGAATGCTGTCAGGTGTGAGGAGTCCCGACTGGGCACCTCTCCCCCACCTCCTCCGCAGTGCCTTCTGCCGGAACCTGGGCTGCCGCTTGGTCTCGGCGGGATCTCCTGCTGGTCCGTGCAGCTTCCCCTTTTCTTGGGTTGTTGCCGAGCGCAGATGGGGATTGTTCCTATCATTTGCTGCTCTGAGCTTGAAGTCAGCATAAAAGGACGACCTTCCAAATGCTGTTTGACCTTTCCATTAGACAGAGGGCACCTGGTCCCGCTAATGACATCCTGTATACTTTAAGCCAGCCGTTTTCAACCTTTTTCATCTCATGGCACACATAAACTAATTCCTACATTCTGCGGCACACCAAAAAAAACATATGTTTACTAACCTGACAAAAAGTAGGTACAATTTTGATTTATTTATACCAGGTGGCTATTGTTGCATTAGCTGTTTTATTACTTTTTTGACAATCCAAGGGGAAAGAGATCAGTGCCCCTAACTAAATAATCAGATAGTGCATGTTTTAAAAATTCTTGCAGCACAGTGATTGAAAATCACTGCTTTAAACCATGTGAACTGTTGAGAGGGACCTTGTGGAGTGAACTGGTAGTAAAATAGTGTGTATGAATGAATGAAGAACCAGTTCTTTTGCCATCCTGTTTCATAGCTCATTTGTAAAAATTAGCGTGGTGTTTCCACAATGGCGGGAATTGTGGGTGGAACCTGAGAGGATTTTGGTAATAGTAAAAGCATCAGTGGGCGTACGTTCTGTTGATGCTGATACAGAAAGCAGACAGCTGAGATATAGACCAGTCTAAGACCTAATTTAATGAACACACTGTCACTCATTGTGAGTTCCAATTAGCTTAAATGAAGAGTCTTATTTGGGGGAACATCTGGTCCTTATTTTCTGGCTTTAATGAATGGATATCAGTACAGGTTCAAATGGACATTTCCCCAAATTGTTGTAGATTAGAATTCTGAGAAAAATGTATGTGGTATGATTAGCTCAATATCGTTACTAGGGAGAGTCCTAGACTCAAGTTTAAAATCCCCGATGGACTAATAAAAATCTGATTATTAACAGAATTCCAATGACTACATTTCTCCTACCTTTGCCTTTCCCCAGGCTCTGGCATGCCCTCAGTGGTCATTACTATGGGTATTTTGGACAACGAAGGCCCTTTGACCTGTCACAGACAAGCGATTTCATTTTGCCTTGTGATGTTAATGAGTACCCCATAGAAATAAAAGAAGAAAGCAAGTTAACAGACAATAGACAAAAATATATATACCCTCTGGTATTTGACCAGCAAAGGTAAGGCCATTGGGTTTCCTTTATAGAGCAGACAATTAAACTAATACGATATTGTAACACTGGGCTGGCATGGAGAATTCAAAGGTGAAAAACTCAAAACTTTTCAATAATTTTGCAATCCAGTGGAAGGATGCACAAAAATCTGTAATCCAGCAAAATAGTACAGCCAAGAACATTCTTTTATTTTTATTTATTTTTATTTTATTTTAATTGTTTTTCAAGTACAGTTTTCTGTCTTTTACTCCCATCCCAGCCCTCCCCCTCCCTCCCATTTCCACCCCCCACTAGTTTTTGTCCGTATGTCCTTTATACTTGTTCCTACAAACCCCTCCCCTTTTCCCCTGAAATTGCCTCCCCTCTCCCCCAAGAACATTAACTCTTAAGAGAATCGCAGAGGTAACAAGACTTACCCAAACAAAGAAGACCAAAGAGGCAATGGCCCAAACAAAGGCAGGAAACAGTGAGTGAGTCGGGAGGACATGGTAGAAGACAAAGCCAGGAAAGTCTATAGAGACTAAAGCAAACTGAGCTTTTTTTATGGGCCAACATAAAGATCTTAAACATTACTGAAATCAGCCCTGACTGGTGTGGCTCAATGGACTGAGCACTGGCCTGCAAACCAAAAGGTCACAGGTTTGATTCCCAGTCAGGGCACATGCCTGGGATGCATGCCAGGTCCCCAGTAGGGGGCACATTCATTAGAGGCAACCGATGAGTGTATCTCTCACACATCAGTGTTTCTCTCCCTCTCCTTCTCCCTCCCGTCCCCTCTCTCTAAAAATAAATTAATTAAATTAAAAATAGATAAGTAAACATTACTGACATCACTGTGACAGAAGGCACACGAGGAAAAGCAGGTCTGAAGACAACAGCTGTGTACGTGATTGTCCAACCACTCAGCTGTATACCTGCAACCACATACAGAAGAAAATTGAAAGGCAAAAGAAAAAGATGGGGAGTTTGGTTTGGGGCAGGTTCAAATATGAGATGCTCGTGGGGATATTTATCATTTTTAAATGTTTTTAATGCTTGGTTGTGGCTTTTAAATATGCATAAGTAAGTTTTAACATCAGCAGGAGCTGCCCCGAGCCACAGAAATAGCAAGAATTGGTTTTGTACCCTCACCCTTACCATATGGTATTTTTTTTAATGGCTATTCATGAATTTAGCTACATGAAAATTTCAGGCCTAGTAGAAATCTCTCATTTACCAGGAGGGAAACCTGGGAAACCAAGTGGAATAAGACTTAAGTGCAGAGGTAGTAGCATCATTAGGGCCACGAGAGCCAAAGAATTGGGGGGCCCAGAGAAAAAAGGATAGAACGAGTGTTTGTTTAGTAGAGGATGCAAGGCATGGGTAGGTGCCTCACTGTTTTTCTTGCATCTTCACATGCAGATGGCAGAAAATGAGCTCCATGTCTTTGCTTTTCAAACGGACACCTCCCAAGCCCTTTGAAGTGGAGAGTGATTTTAAGTTTTTCAAGTCTCTTTCTTCCTCCAAGGTAACTTTTCAAAGCACCAACACACAAAAACACTTTACTTTTATTTTCCTGAATTTAGATATGTACAGTGTATTCGTTTTCGGTGGCTGCTGTTGCAAATTCCCACACACTAAGTGGTCTGAACAGCATGAATGAATTATTTCACTCTTCTGTGGGTCAAAAGTCTGACCTGGGTCCCCCTGGACTAAAATTCAGACATTGCCAGGGCTGTGTTCCTTTTCTGGAGACTCTAGGAGAGACCATCACATTTCTTAGTGTGAGGCCCCCTTCCTTCATCTTCAAAGCCATAAATGATGCATCTCTCTGACCAGCCTTCTGGGGTCCCCTGACTCAGGAAAGGTTCTCCGCTTTCATGGAATCCTGTGATGAGACTGGCCCCCCCTGGAGAATCCATCTCGAAGTTCTTAACCTTAATCACATCTGCAAAGTCCCTTTTGCCAGATGAAGCAATATATTCCCAAGTTGGGGGTGGGGAAGAGAGGGCACAGACATCATTGGTTGCCATTATTCTGCTCACCGAAGGTAAAAAGAAATATTTTTTAAAGTCATTTAGCGGAAACAAATAAATTTGGGGAAATCTCTAGAAAGGGTTTAAAGTCCTTAAAACAATTAAATGCCCCTAAAGATCACAAGACTTATCCTCTTCTTACCACACTTGCATTTTCTCAATTGTTTGGTACAATAACGAAGGTTTAATGCCAATGTTGAGTTAAAATACCTTCCACTTAGAAATCTCTGATTTTTACCAGCAATCTTGTTTGCCCATTCCTTTTCATGATCAGTTATGTATTATTTCTTTACTCAGTTTCCTGCTTCATCTCTGACATATTACTGGTAATAATACAATGATAGTAAGTCTTACATTTAAGTAGTGCCTTAAGTAGGGAATATTGCTTCATCTGGCAAAGGGACTTTGCAGATGTGATTGAGGTTAAGAACTTCGAGATGGATTCTCCGGGGGGTGCCAAGACTCATCACAGGATTCCATGAAAGCAGAGAACTTTTCCTGAGTCGGGGGACCCCAGAAGGCTGTCTTACTATACACATTATCTTATTTGATCCTGACAGATACCGAACAGGACAAAAACTTGCCTAAGGTCATGAAACTAGTAAGGGACAGAGTCAGAATCTGAACCCAGGGAATTGGCCACTTACGGAACGTTCCCTTTCCCTGAACAGTCACTCCTGTTTTGCAGAATCGAAAACATAACTTGGAAGGTTTCATGGCTGAAAACAAAGAGGCCGGGATTGTTTTTGGTTCTCTGCCTATATACAGGGTGAGTCGACCATTTCCAGGACTAGCGTGGTTACAGAACAGTAGGGAACTTGACGCCTCAGTCCCATTCCCAGCCCTGGGCTACGAGCCAGGTGGGAGAAAACCGCAGAACCGAGCTCACCGATGCTTCCATAAACACGCATGCGCGACTGGACCTCCCTCCCCACCGGCCCGGAGAAGTCTTCCTTCGTCCCTCTTGCTGTCGGCCTCTATCACTTGCCGCTGGCATTCCGCATGAACAGCACTGCGGGAAACTGTTTTGAACTTCACCCTGGCTCTTCCTTACCTACAGGACAAAATCCGAATGCTTTTCACCTGGCCTACGAACCTTTCATGGCCTTGCCTCTCTGCCTGAACTGTGTGATGAATAGTGGGCAACTGTGAAAGGGGCGGGGTGTGTTTTAAGTCAGTCGATGCTTCTCACTCCGTATGCCCCGCCCCGGCCTTCACAGTACAGAAGCAGCCACTCGAGTATGTCTTATTCTTTGTTTATCGCTAACAGGTGCAGAGCCCCACTAGTCTAAGATTCCTTCCACTCATCGGCTCAGAGGCGCTAAAGGAGGCTCCGGATGGATTTCCAGGAAAGAAAAAGGGAGGTCATGTTCCACATGAAAGAGTGAGTTAGTAGTATTTAGAATTCCACGGTATACCCCACTCATGTTTGGGTTGTTACTGCCTGCACTGAAAGGGGTAACAGATGACAAACGCGACGACAGCAACAACAAAAAGCTGCTTTATTTCATTAATATACAAAATGTGACCATAATTTTGTTCATTTAAGCCCTTAATGAGAATATGAATGAATCCTGTTCATTATTCTACAATTATTTGAATAAGAACTTTTGGCGACAGAAGAGTATTTTGATAAACATACTATCATTTAATTTGTTAAGTAACCGATGAAACACAGTGGTATAAATTATCCAAAACTAACAGTTAAGCAAAAGAGTATTTGTTTTGGGTTTTATCATTCATATATTTTTATGCCTCATATTTATGTTTTCTTACTTCATCTGGTATTAAATTTTCTACTTAGAAAACGTAAAGTATATCATATGTTACTGTGCAAAAGAAACAACAGACCCAAAATGGAGTCACTTAGGCTAAGCTCCACCGAGACTCACTACCTAACCTAACTGCAGTCACTGCCTTTCCCAGGACTGGAATTTTAAACTGATCAGTTTGGGATTTTCTGATCAACACTAGTGAGAAAACCCCTTGCCTTCCCCTAAAGGGAAGTGACTTGGCCTGAAATAATTCAATTTTTTAAGCTCCTTGCCCCACCCTCCTCCTGCCTATAAAAACCTCCCTTTTCTACCGCTCCTCAGAGCACCTTTCTGTTTACTAGAGGGGATGCTGCCTGATTCATGGACCACTTAGTACAGTCAGTTACATCCTCTGATTTCCTCAGTTGAGTATTCTTATTTAAAAGTACAAACTAAGGGACAGGGGAAAAAAGTGGCCAAATATATCTTAATTACCAGTGGGAAAGCAAAAATAGAGTTAAGAATTATTCATGGTTAATCTACATAATGAATAATGGTTACTCAGCCAGAAACTGACTCTATGATGATGAATTTATCAGAGATCATTAAATACGACAAATTGTCCAGACATTAAGGAATTTTTAACATGCCTGTTATGTTGATAGATGCTTTGTTTTCTCTTAATTGCTCTGATAGGTCATTAATCACACAGAAACAATCAAAGGGATGAAATGTCTCCATTTACTTACAAAAAAGGAGCCAGAAAAATCATGATTAAAAATTCCCTTTGTAGCCCTGGCTGGCGTAGCTCAGTGGATTGAGCGCGGGCTGCGAACCAAAGCATCGCAGGTTCGATTCCCAGCCAGGGCACATGCCTGGGTTGCAGGCCATCACCCCCAGCAACTGCACATTGATGTTTCCCTCTCTCTCTCCCTCCCTTACCTCTCTAAAAACAAATAAATAAATCTAAAAAAATAAATAAAATAAAAATTCCTGGTTTCATGAAGAAAAGAGTTAAGGGTAGCCACAGGGCTAAAATGAGTTTCCAAAATAAAATCAGGTCCCTCTCAGGGCAAGATGGCAGAGTAAGTCTGGAGACTGGCATAGACTGACGCACCACTACCTGTCTATGCAGACTGTGTGCAGAAACCCAAACAGCTGTGAGTTGGGACATAGTGGATGAAGCCAAATCCATAAATACACATCAAAGGCCTAATTTTGTAAAGAGCACTCCCAGGAGGGCTGACACAAAATTGCCTCAGAAAGTCAAGTGTTCAGATTTCAGTTTTGTGAAACGAACGTTTACGGAATCCCTGAAAATGTCACTGTGCGCTCTGCACTGTGCGGGGCACCGAGAAACTGGCCACAGACCCTGCGCCCATGGGAGCGTTGTAGGGAGAAACTTCTCTGAGCCGAGTTCAAAAGCAGGCATCCGTTCTCTTGGACTTATTCCTTTTTATTTATTAAGAGGATAGTTAAGTAAGTCAATCTACTTTCTTTCTAGGAGGACTAAATTTTGGTAAAAATTAGCAGTGCCACTTGACTCTAGAAATTGGTGTTTGTCTTGTAAGGCCAACTAATCGCTGATACATCCTTTATTTCACAGATGCAACGGAGGAAAAGTCTGAAAAGAAATCTCGTCCCGCAAATAAATCTGGCTCCCGCCTTCTTCCCAGGCATCTCCAAATAAGAGAGGAAAAATCAGAACTGGCTGCCATGGCCTGAGCTGCATGTGAAACGGCAAGGCCTCAATAATACGCTGGTCTTTATTTCAGGGTGCAAGCGAGGGTCCACCAGACACTGGCCCCCTCCCAGTAACCTCAGGCCAGCTACTCGATGGTTGCTCGGGGAGTTCAGGAGGTCTCAGCTCTGAACACCAGGCAAGCAGCAAGCAGCCACATGGCCAACTTCTCCCATACGTTGTAATCTACTGAAGGAATAGGCGATGCTTCTTGTCTACTGTCAGCAAAATAACAAAGGAAACAAAGAAAATCAATAGTATCAGTGGATCTAAACAATATGGTCATCAACAAATAGCTTCCCCCTTCCCCACTGTTCACCCTAATTCATAACCAGAATTATCAAAATGTAAGCATTAAGAGGCAAATTACTTGTATGTCATGCTATGTAGTATACAAAAGAATTATTATTAAAAAGAAAAATGTGCCAGTCAAGCTTCTAGCTATTTATCTTCTTTATTTAGAGAAGTGACAAATGGAAGGAAATGTTCAGAGTTTCTTAGATAAAGTCAGAAGTTACTTACATTTAATCTAGAAGTAACTCCACATAAATAGAACTAGAATGATTATCTGAACTTCCTAGGGTCTATTGCTTACTCATGCTTTTATTCATTGATTTTGTTGTTTTGGCCAAATAATTTATGTTGCCAATGGGAACTCCTGTAAAAAATAAAAGCATCTAAGTTTGATCAATAATAAATGAGATTTTAAATAAGTCAAAGGCATGAGGAAAATACCAGAACCAAAGCCTGCTGACAGGCTGACCTAGGCCTTTCTGGGAAATGACTCAGAGCTCTGAGTGATGAAAACATTCCTGTGTCAAAAAGTAAGTCTACTTTCACCAAAGCACCAGGCCACTTGGCTAAAACAAACAAATAAACAAACAAACAAAAACTGTGGTCCCTGAATTTAATTCTGCCTTTCCATTCTGGGAAGGATTCTGTAGTTCTTAAAATTCCCAACAACTTCAGAGAACTAAAGAAATTTTTATTCATAGGAACTTTATTCACACACTTCTGTTTATTTCTAGGCAGGTAGTAATATGTAATGTGATTTCCCCTACTAATTTTCTTTTAACTTTTTTCTTCAAGTATTTTAACTATACAAGAAACTAAAGTCCCAAAAGAAAATAGTGAACATTAAGGTTTTTTAAACTTTTTAAAAGTAATTTGTATAATTCACTCAAGTGAAAGAAGAGACTTTAGAAAAACACAGCATAGTCATGGAAAATCAGCACTATCAATACCTAAGTAAGCCATAGATTTTTTTTAATTGAGGTATAATTGACATATAAAATTATGTTACTTTCAGGTATAAAACATAATGATTTGATATTAATATATACCAAGAAATGATCACCACTGGAAGTCTAGTTACCATCCATTACCATATAATGACAAATTTTTTTCTTGTGATGAAGACTTCGTAGATCTACTTGCTGAGCGACTTTCAGATACACGATATGGTGCTATTAGCTCCAGTCACCTTGCTGTACGTTACATCTGTGACTAACAGATGTTCTAAATGAAATTTGTACCTTTTGACCTCCTTTACCCATGTCACCCCAGAAGATTCTTTTAAAAAAAAAATTCTAAAAGTGAAAACAAAATGTCCAAGGAGTTTATGAAAATGATTCTCTTTCCTCCCTTTTAATCTCAGTTGTAACAGAAGGTAATTTCACCCCTAGGGATGGATTTCCTGAAACAAGATGATGTTAAATACCTTCCCGTGTAGGCAACCCCTGTAATATGGCGTCTGAGATTCTCAATTATCTCTCACTCCCCATTTTGACTGAGCAACTCTCTCAAACTTCTTTTAACAGAAATATGCAATTTCTTGATACGTAAAGATTTAAAATTTTCTTCAGTATTTTTGTACATTATACAACAAGAGATTTTATATCAGTCAGCATACTGGTAAGAATGGCAGTATAACTAATTATGTAATTATAATTTGTTAGGATTCGTAAAACATAGAAAATTTTGCCTTTTCTGTCATTTGTCAATTGACAGGCTGATGAAAGAAACCATTTAAGAAAAAGCCTAGACTTGACAAATTAAGAATATTTTATTTATTTATTTTTTTAAAAGATTTTATTTATTTATTTTTAGAGAGGGAAGGGAAAGAGATAGAGAGAGAGAAACATCAATGTGCGGTTGCTGGGGATCATGGCCTGCAACCCAGGCATGTGCCCTGACTGGGAACTGAACCTGCGACACTTTGGCTCACAGCCCGCACTCAATCCACTGAGCTACGCCAGCCAGGACTAAGAATATTTTATTCCATCATGTTTGGTGTGGTATAAAAATGTTTACTAAAATAGAGAGCACGGACTTCTGTCTCAGGTAACAGTAGTCTAGGTAAATCGGACCAGTCGCTCCCACTGAGGACAACTTGCACAGACAGACAACGCACAGAACACATCCCTATGAAGGCATCTGCACACAAACAAGATGGTGAACCAAGGACGTGCCGCATTCTGGGGGAGGCATGAGGCTCAAGTAGGTGGGCCCAATTTTGAAGTCCATTTCCTCCTGCAAGAGAAGGGGCAGATTTCAGAAGGGGTGCTGGAGAAGCTCAGAAGCTGAGGTGGTAATTAGGGCAGAGGAGGCAGGGAATGGAGTCCAGGCCTCATCAAGGGGTAGGCTCCTCTCACTTCCAGTCCACACACCCTAGAAACATGGCTGATACCGAAGTAGACAGATCCTCAACTGCGGACTGTGGTTCACTCCCACCTCTTTCAATCCCTGAAATTGCTGGAGCCTCAGGAGCCTGCAGAAGCAAGGGTAAATACTGTGGAGAAAGATGACATCATTTAGGCCTTAAATTATACATGTCTTTAGTGTTCCAGATATATGCCTGACCCACTATAAGAAATGACCAGGTACATGAGGAGAAAGGAGAGAAGAATGGACACAAAAAAGGAGGTAATAGAAAAAAATACCCAGGGGTTCCAGATACTGGACTTTCAAACAAGTATAGATTGTGGAGGATACCAGACAGCAGTATCCATCTCGGCTGCAGATGTTCATCAAAACATGCTAAAAACATACACAGAGACTACGAGGTCCTGTGGGGGAATAGGAACCTAAGGGCCACTCCTCACGTGGGGAGCACGCCTCGTTCCCCCTCCGGAGAGGCTTTTTATTGGTTTCATTTGAATGAGAATTCAGGTAAAAGCTCATTACTCATTGCTAGGAAGTAAGGATCAAACAATAGATAACAAGGAAGTCTGAGGGCCTATTTTGAGTCAGGGTCAAAGAGCTGTAAAACTTTAAAGAACAAACTTCTTCCTTGGACCCTTATCATTCAATTGAGAGCACTCTAAACAAAGCAGGTTTCACAGGGTTTTACATATTCTTTCTTAGGCCTGATCACCCAGGGAACCCGCCCTTTCCAGCACAAGGCTGCACCACCCTCTGCCATTGTTTCAGGCTTAGGTGGAGCAAGGGAACTAAGGCAACCAAGAGATAAGGAGATTTTCTCCCAGAGGATGAGGACTCAGGCTATATCAAAGCCAAGGAGCGAGGGTCTATCACCCCCTTTTGCTGTAGCCAAGGGGGTGATAGGCCCCCAAAGTCCTTTCTTGCGGGCCTCCCACATGATCATGCCTGTCTTAGATTGTTCCCCCCCTTGGGGAATCTTACCTGTCATTGGCTAACCAACCAAGCATTGGGGTTCAGTTATGAATGAAGCAGCAGAAGCAGTGCTCCTGCCAGGGAGGGTAAGCTTTTGTCTCCTTTCTGGCTTATGGCCCAAGGCCACTCCCTCAGCCTTAGCCTTGGCAGGGGTTACAGCTTCTGATACCAGGCAGGGGGGTTCCCAACAATAGATTTTAAAACAACTGTGCTTGCTCTACTGGAGAAGATAAAATACAGCATTTAGAATTTCAGCAGAGAACTAGGATTGTTGAATAAGAACCAAATGGAAATTCTAGAATCAAAAAGCACAATGTCCTCATCCTCTTGAAATCTTGAGACCATCAGGAATTCTCGCTGAGCTTCTTTGGGGACAAGAGACCAAACAGAGAGGTCCCAGAATGGGCGGCTTTAAACACAAGGCATGTGACGCAGGCCATCCTAGATCATCCAGCCACTCACTGTGGTGACAACAGGTGGGACCAGGAGTGCCAACCCAAGCCCAGCCCAAACCACCCACCCGCAAAATCGTAAACAAATAAAGTCATCAGTGATTTAAGCCACTCGATATTTTGGTGGTTCGTTTTCAATAACCTAGAGAGAATTTGCGTCTTTATAAAGTTAAGTCTTCAAAACCATGAATATAAATACACCTTTGCCTTTATACAGAGATTCTTTCAATTTTCTCTAAAATGTTTTACTGATTTCCTCATTAGACTTCTTTCTCCTCCGTCATTTTATTGTTGGAAAAAATTGTAACCTTCAGAGAATTTGAAAGAACTCTGTAATGATGACCTATATACCTACCACCTAGATTCTACAATCAACATGTTATTTGATTTGCTTCATCACATATCCATCCATGAGCCCATCGATCCATCTTATGTTTTATGCATATCGAAATTAAAGACATTGACCTTTCAGTCAAAATGCCTTCAGTCAAAATCTCCACATTTAAAACAGTTTAAGTTGACAAATGGATTCAAAACTTTAAGAATATAAGCCCTGGCTGGCATAGCTCAGTGGACTGAGTGCGGGCTGCGAACCAAAGTGTCGCAGGTTCGATTCCCAGTCAGGGTATGTGCCTGGGCTGCAGGCCATGGCCCCCAGCAACTGCACATTGATGTTTCTCTCTCTCCCTATCTCTCTCTCTCTCTCTCTCTCTCCCTCCATTCCCTCTCTAAAAATAAATAAATAAAATCTTAAAAAAAAGAATGTTAAAAAGGCCAAGAATAACCAGGATCCTTTTGAAGAATGGTAAGAGAGCATAGAACTGCTTGACTATGTATTGAGACCTATTAAAGAGCTGCAGTAGTTAAGCCTGAGTGGTGTGGGCCCAAGAATAGGCACACAGACCAGGGCGATGGCATGAAGAGCACAGAGAGCAATCCTTACATATCTGGGTGTTTGATTTGGGCATTGGCAGTACTTCACAGAGTATACACAGACTTAACTTTTCAATAAGTGATCCTGGTGGAATTCGATATCTATATTGAAAATATATATATATATAAATGACTTCCACCTCCCACTGTGCATAGAAATTAATAGCATGTGATTGTAATTCTAAGAATGAAAGAGAAAACACAAAGCAATCTTAGAATAAAAGAAGAATGTCTTAAAGAGCTGGGGACACAGGAAAAATTGTTCAGTAGTGTACAGAAAGCACTGACACCAAGGGAAACATTGGCAAATTGAACTGTATTCAAATTTAAAATGCTTGTTCGCCAAAGACACTGTTAAGAAGGTGATAAAATGAGCCACAGAACGGCAGAGATTCGTACCACACATAACAAAAAGAAAAAAGGGGTTTGTATCCAGAATATGTGAAGATCCCCAACAAATCAGTAAGAAAATCACATTAGAGTAAAAGAGACACGGGCCAGGAAGCGACACCGCAGAGAAGAGGACGTCGGAACAGCCAGCGCCTGCATGAACACGTGCTCAGTCTCCCGAGTCACTAGCGTAACGCTCATCAAAACCACGTGCGATACCCCTACACAAACCCCAGAATGGCTAGAATTCAACGGACCAACAATGCCAGGTGCTGGCAAAGATGTGGTGCAGCAGGAACCCATGTGCTTCTGGTAGACATGGAGACGGGTTCAACCACTTTGGAAAGCGATCTGGTCTTACCCGTGGACACGGCACAAATGCAATTGCGTGACAGCAGTCCCTCCCCTAGGTCTGTACGCCTACCAGAAACGTGTGTACATGTATTCCAAAAGACACCTAGAAGAACGTCCACAGCCTTGTGATTCTCGATAGTCCCAAATGATAGCCACCTGACTGGCTTTCAGCGGCTCACATTGTGGGGTTCGAGCTGTGCCTGGTTTTTATGGTTGTAGGGGGATCAAATGAACTAATACAAGGAAGAGGCTCAGTGCCCTGCCTCTTGGGAGCACAGCATGGTATAGCTGCCAGTGAGATCTGACCTGTCTCATATTTTTGTCCGATAACCATTGCATTCTAATTGGGGAAAAAAAAAATCATTTGTCCTTCATGGATAGGCCTATGTGCATTTCACTGGCCGTGAGTGAAGGCCATGAAATCGAAGGAGCGAGACACCACGTGGACTGCTAATGACAACTTTCCTTCGACAGCAGAGCCTCCCCTAGAACCAAGGCCTCCAGAACCCCCCGCCTCTCTGGAGCCTCTTGAAAGATTAGCAAAAACTCTATATGCCTACCAGTCATCACTTCAAAGATCCATGTTATTAGCAGCCAAATCGATCAGCAAATATTGGTAACGCATAGAAAAATGGAAAATGTTGGGTCTTGGACTTCAGAGCCCACGGGTAGCTCTCTGTTATGGAGGTCAGCCTCACAAACCACCTTCTCAGTAGCTTTACTGTCTTTCCTGGTGCCAGGAGGACTAACAGAAAGCTATCGTTTTGTGCAGAATGAAAGAAGTTATTCGTTCCATTTCTTAAGTTCCTCCTCTGTAGACTTCCTATTGTAATATGATTCTTCTCGTTTCATTCCTTAAGGAATTATTCAATATATGTGAAAAGCAGTTTAATACATGTTTGTCTCTTGTATCATATTATTCTGTTCCAAAGCTGCCTAAGTGGAGTACCTTATTGTGATAAGTCACTGATAGCTTTCACTGAATTTCCATGAATGGGACTCACTGAGTTGTATCAGTATTTTGGCTTTGTTGGACCTAAATTGAGGAACATCGTGATGCACAGCCAAGCAGAAGCTGTCATAGTGGTTATGACAGGGATCCAGAGATGATGGCATCATTCCTAGATCACACGGGGTCACTCTCACAAGGAGTCGAGAGACAAGTCTATGTCTCAGGGCAGGAAGGGCTGAGCCTTGTCTGGAGAACGAAACTGCCTGGATCTTGTGGACACCGTAAGTCCGGTAAGTGGATGTCATTTCTCACAGCTTAGGAAGTTCAGAACCAAATTTATATCCTCCTCTTAGCAACTGTTCCAGAGCGTGACCACATCATATATTCTTGTACAAGGAGTCCTCTGGCCCAGGTTGCCCAAGTAATTTATTTTAACTTTTTGTATGGTATGTATTTCTGTACATTAATTTGGCCTTTTTGTAGGAGAACATCTCATGTGGATGGACAATTACATACATATGCATGCACATATTTTTTATAGTTCAGGCTTTAAAGAATAAAAAAGCAGCCAAAATTTGTTTTCAGTTTTGTTCTCTGTCCCCAGTTCTCTTTGAAGAACGATCTTGTCTGTTCTATGCTGCTCCTCTGGTGAGTAGTAAGTTTCTTCTCTCAAAGCCAACCTGTTTTTCATGATGCACTGCCAAAGTTAAGCAGTCTACTTGTAAATCCAAATTTCAGTAGCCAATGTTTGCATGAATGAGCTCCTCCTCCCCACATGGGACTCAGGAAACCTCTGGATTGTAGAGAATAAACTTAAATCCTTCAACGGAAGGAGGCATCCAGGGTAAAGAGGAAAAGGAGTCAGAATTCAAAATCCAAGATATGTAATCACCATGGAAACTATGTTACCATTAAGTCTTTTATGTTACCACCGGGCATTTAGATGCCCTGCAAGAAATATACAATCATTAGAAAAAATATTTTTATTATGTCCTAAGGTAAACGTTTCCTTTAGATTTATTTGTTACTATATTACATAGGAATTTTCAGGAATTTGGGCTGCTATATTGAAAAATCTAACCATATAGTAATTTACTCTGTAGAAATATAGGAAAGGTTGTCTAACTTTTAAATTGCTCTCAGCTGAAATTTCAGAACTATCTTTTGGTTCGTACTGAAGAGGAAGGGGGCTAAACCTGCCTTCAAACACTTACAGTACCGTGTATTGATCTGACCCCCTTCCAACCCCTCCTCCTCCCTGTCTGTGCCCGCCCCCCAACCCCAATCCATCTACTTTAAAGAAAACCATCCCTTTCAAGAATTTAGAACATCAGTATACCATGCCACTGTGGATTTCAAATACCTTTTTTTCTTTCCTTCCTTCCTTAAAGACTTCCCCCATTTTCTCACACACCTGACTGCTACCAAAAACCTCAATTATAGCTCTTCTTTCTCTTCCCCTCCCCCACACCTTATTCTCTGCCAAAGGAGTCATTTAATTATTGCTTCTGGGCCAGTTGTCCTGGGTCAGGAACCTGTGATACTCTTCCAATTCCTTTACTCTCCCTCCCTCTATGTTCTTCTAACGGCCTTGAAAGTTAGTAAACTGACCTCCCTGAGCATTAGAAACTAGTGAGTAACCTGCTGAATGCATGCAACATGAGAAGATCTTAGAAGTTCATTTTGATTAATATTTAAAATATAAAATGAGTAACACCAGCATCAACGGCATTAACTCCAACACTACAGAATTTAATTATATTTGCCCTTGATTGGCTCAAAGGGATTATTAAAATAATCCCCCTGATATTGTTTCTATTTATAAATCACTGCTACTTATTATTTCCCTTAGTCTGACTTGACGTAGTAGCTCACTTCCTCGATTCTTAGACTGTTTTCTGGTTATGTGTACACTACTCCTGGCACAGAGCAGGCGCTTGGTACTATTTCTCGTTTGAGTTGGGTTTCATGATTGCCAAGACTAATGTTATCCCAATATGCCAGATGCTCTTCCCATCAGCACTCGGGAGCGAAGCTGAGTCACGAACCATGGCAGTGTGACAAGTGAGTTTTACGTAGCTCAACATACGACAAAAGGCAAACATTTCATCTTATTTTTTAAGTTTATTTTTATTGTTTACGCTATTACAGCTGCCCCCATTTTCCCCTCTGCCCACCTCCTCCCAGTCCTTGCCCACCCCCCGAGAAAACATATGCACTTACATTTTTCTTTTCTCTGAGCTTTCACTTTACAAAATTATAAAACTGAAAATTTTCCTAAATTTCTGAAAGTTGTCTAACAATGGAAAGATAAACTAACACAACTCTTCGTTATTTCTCTGTCTAGACATTTCAATTGATTTTTCCTTGGGTGAAATATAGACTGGTGATTTCCAAAGGCTAGCCCAATCAGTTGAAAGGTAGGGTTTTTTTTTTTTTAACACAATGCAGATTCCCAGGTCAACCCTCTAAAAACGCTAACGCAGCTGGGTCTGGTATGGAGACAAGGCCTCCCGATTATTTTAGATACCGAAATGATTGTGATGCGCAGGCAGCTTTAGGTCATTAAGACTGACTCCAGTCGTTACATAATACTTGTGATCAATTTCTAAATGAGGCAGCATACAGACAGACAACTTTAAAAAGCGAAACCGGCCCTGGCCGGTGTGGCTCTGTGGTTGATCACTAGCCTGCAAATCAAAGGGTCCTTGGTTCGATTTCCAGTCTTGGGCACATGCCTGGGTTATGGGCCAGCAGGGGGCGCACAAGAGGCAATCACAGAATGATGTTCCTCTCCCTCTCTTTCTCCCTCCCTTCCCTTCTCTAAAGGGTAAATAAAATCTTGAAAAAGCAACAGCAGAAGTCACTTTTTTCTTCATTGCTCACTCTGGGTGATATAATGCCTTGCTCACTGTAAGAGCTTCGTCAGCGCTCATTGACTGGCTACAGCCAGAAATACCTGCTCCACCATATCCGATTCAGTCTTAGTCGGCACTGAGCTAAGAAAAACATCTGAGTATCCAGTTTTTTTTAAGTGTAAGAGAAAATCGGGAAGCACAACGAAAATTGAATCCAAAATCATTTTCTGGCAGAGAGGAGGCGCGCTGCCTGGCCACGGGGCAGCGCCACTGCAAGTCGGCCAGCTCAGCGAGGAAGTGCACCTAATGAGGGAAGAGAAGGTGACTTCTCACGAGGGATGACGTTCAGAGCTCCCGATCCTGGCGCCAGCAAAGGGCTGTCGGCGTGTGCCAACCGTCCCTCCGTCCCAGAGCCGTGCTCCATTGGCCCCAGAGGGCCTCTGAGGCCCCTTGTCTCTCTCTGCCGGTTACTGGGTCAGGGACAGTGCTTTCATCTCTGGCTGAGGAAAGTCAGAAATGGGGGAGGATGGCCACTGCCCTTAGGGACAGCTTTTGCTGGCAGGAAAGGGGACAGAGGTCCTCTTTTCCTTAGCTGCGGCTACAACAGGCTCCAAGGACATGTCACAGGACTGTGTAGTCACAATTTTAGGGACAATGTAGCCCCAAGTTCAGTGTAGGTGCCATAGAATAAGAGATTTAACAAATGCTAGTGTCCATAATGTCCCTGTTCATGACACATAATGGTTGTTAACCAGGTTTCCTAATTTTCTTTTTTGTTTATTTCTATGTATTCATTATGTATTGGTTTGAGGTGTGCAGCTTAGTGGTCAGACAATCAATCATGTACTTTACGTAGTGTTCGCCTCGATATTTTCAGCACCCCAACTGGCACTATAGACTTTCTAACTTTCTTAATGACATCCAAGAGCTCACTTATTTTTTCTGGTAGAATATCCCTCCCCTCCCCTCCCCTCCCCTCCCTCCCCTCCCCCTCCCCCTCCCCTCCCCTCCCCTCCCCTCCCCCTTCCCTCCCTCCCCCCTCCCTCCCCCCTCCCTTCCCTTCCCTTCCCTTCCCTTCTCTCTCTCTCTCCCCTTCTCTCTGATTATTGTAAAATATACCTAACCCTTACTCTGTATTCAAGATGCTTATTATAAGCAATGCAACTTTAATTTTTTTAATGTATTCTTATTTTTCTCATTAAAAATGGAGATGGAAAAAGTTTTATGTCTGTACACCTGGAAACCTTAAGAAAATTAACCCCAAAGCCTTTATAAACAAGAAAAAAATTCAATAAGTTAGCTATATGCAAAATTAATGCAAAAAAAATTAGGTAGCTTCCCAATATAAAAACAATTAAATAATAGACATATGGAAAAAGATATAGCAAAAATTAAATCATTACCTTCTTAGGAATACATTTAACAACCAACATGTAAGATCTACATTGAACAATTTTAACCTTGTATTATAATTTTTCATTTAAACTGAACAATATAAAACACTTAAACAGAATAGTATTTGTTGTGGCTCAGAAACCTAAGTATTAACAATGATGAATCTCCCCCCATGCCCAACTAAGTGATGACTGACTGAAAATAAAGTTTTTAAAAGCAAACTTCGAATATTCATAGGAGAACATAAAGATCTTTATGTTTCACGAAAAAATTTAAAAAGAAAAGACTAGCCCTTCCAGATTTTTTTTAGCTTTACGGAGGTGTAATTGACATAGGAAGTGTTACATGCATTTACTATTTAGATCTCGATAAGTGTGGACACACGGACATGCCTGTGACACCATCACCACCACCAAGACACTGCCCCTATTCATCACCTCCGAAGTGTCCTTGTGCTCTTTTGTGGGTGTCTGCCTTTCTGAGAGTTTTTTTAATATGAACACGAAGGTCTATGTTCTTAACATACTTTGAAGTACAAAATACTGTTTTGTTACCTATAGGTATTACGTCGTATGGTAGGTCGCTGGCACTTACTCATCCTGTACAACAGAAACTCTATACCCATTAAAAAGTAATTTTCCATGTTCCTCTCCCTCAGATCCCTATAACCACAATTCCACTTTCCGTCTCTGTGAACATGATGATTCTGGAAGCCTCATATATAAGTGGAAACATATGGTATTTGTCCTTCTGTGACTGGCTGATTTCACTTAGCATAATGGCCCCCAGGTCTATCCAAGTTGTTGCAAATGACAGGACTTGCTTCTTTTCTAAGGCTAATGTTCTGTTGTAAGTCCACACCATGTTTGCTTTACCCATTCCTCTGCTGATGCACCTTTGGGTGGTCTCCCCATCGAGGCTGTCGTGAATGCTGCTGCAACTGACACAGGGAGGCAGATCGCCCTTTGAGACCCTGATTTAATTTTTTTTTGGATATGCACACAGGAGTGCAATTGCTGGGTCACATGGTTGCCCTGCCTTTCATTGGCTGAGGAAGGTCCACACTGTTTTTCCTCGTGGCTGCACTCTTCTGCCTTCCCACCAGCAGCGCACAAGGGTTCCAGTTTTTTCACATCTGGCAAACACAGGCCCCGCCCACAATGGCATATGCACCCTGGTAATAATAACTGTGCCTTGCTTTTCATAGCGCTTTGCACGGATGACCATTTGATCTGGACTGTTTTTCCCAGGTCTAAATATAAGCAGTTATATGTAAAGAACTGTTTTAGCTAAAACGGTTTAGCTAAAAGCTGTCCTTTTGTGTTTTCATAGACTAGAATTGGTCTTGCTAGTTGACCCACCCTTCCTTCCTTCCTTCCTTCCTTCCTTCCTTCCCTCCTCCTCTTTCCTTCCCTCCTTCTCTTCCTCCTTCTCTCCCTTTGTGGATTTGTCTGCTTTTGTGTGCTAAGCATGATTTTACTAAGAACACTCCAGACACTCAAAGAGGAAGCACAATTCCATGGCTGTGTTTGGACCAGCTTGGTCTTTTTTTTACCAATCACCTCATTTGAATTAAAACAACAGGGTGTTTGCTTTGGTTTGGTTTTTAGTTTGGAAACTGTTTTCCACGTAGTCACCTGTGTAGGGGCCCTGGAGAAAAATGGGAGACAGGTGAGCCCCACCTCCTGGCCTTTCACAGCAAAAAAGGGGAACAGGAGACAAAGCCACTGTTGCTATTTCTTTTTACCCACTTCTTTTTTACTGATGTCTGATGCAGATCTGGAGTAGAAGCTGGACCACCGTTATTTTTATTTTAAAATTAAAACTATCTCCTAAGTCAAGAAAATTTTAACTGCTTTATTTCTGTTCTTTCTTTAATTTTTCCACTAAAAACACAACTTTGAATCTTTATTATATAACTTATCTTTAAAAATACCCTTTTCAGCCCTGACTGGTGTGGCTCAGTGGATTGAGCACTGGCCTGCAAACCGAAATGTCGGTGGTTCGATTCCCAGCTAGGGCATATGCCTGGGTTTCAGGCCAGGTCCCTAGTTGGGCCTATGTATCTATCTCTTGCATATCAACGTTGCTTACCCTTTCTTTCTCTGTCCCTTCCCATCCCTCTAGAACTAAATAAATAAAATCTTTAAAAATAGCCTTTTCAGTTTGTCCAGGTAATTTCCAGTCATGGAATTTAAATGCAAATTACTTATTTTCATTAAGACTTGGAGAGAGAAAAGAAAACCAGTTTTAGAGAGAACTTCAGGTTTTTCCTAAGTAAGTGCTTCCCTCTAGTGGACCAAAAGTGACAATACACCTTTTGGGCAACTGGCTGACCTATGAAGAATATATTTTGGGAAAGCAATAAAGAAGAGATATTGCCAACACAGAGGGAAACAAAGAAAAACATAATTAATTTTGCCAAATATCATAAGTGCATCTGGATTAAATCAAATAATAATATAAGTAGAATTGACTACTTAATGCATTTAAAACTTAGAAATGTATAAAACATCATAAACGAAATTAAAAGTAAGTAAACTAGAGAAAACACTTGTACCAAATAGCATTAAAACAGAGCAAAGTGTACAAGAGATTTGGAAATCTATAGGAAAAAAAACAGGAAAAATATAGAAAAACGGGTAAAGGCCATGATTAGGCGATATACACAAGAGAAAACCTAAAAAGCAACACTCGAAGTCATTATCAATCAGGGAAAGGCAAAACAAAACAGTAATTACGTATCACTCTTATGCGTTAGAGGGCCCGGGAGTGCAGTGAACAGGACTGCAGGAACGCGCATGCGCTGCTGGTGGGAATTCACACCACAACACCGATCTGAAAGGCACTTGGCAGGGTAGTCCAAAGTAGGCATGACCCGGCAATTCCACTCGTGTGTGCACGTGTGTGTTCCCAAAACTCCTCACAAGCTTGAACGGGGTATGTAGGTGGACCCCTGTTGCAGCATTGTTTACGGTGGTGCGGGGGCGGGAAACCGGGAGGCCTCGGTTCCGCTCCGGTGGAGGCACACACCTAGGTTGTGGTCCAACGTCTGGGCAGGTACCGGAGTCAACCAATGAATACAGCTCTCTCTCATCATGTTTTTCTTTCTCCCTCCCTCTCTCTCTCTAAAAGCAATGAAAAAAAAATGTCCTCGGGCAAGGATAAAAAATGTTGTTTAAGAGAAAAGAGCCAAAGAACATATATGCATAACCCATAGACACACACAGACAACAGTGTGGTGATGACCAGAGGGAAGGGGGGCGGGGCTGGGAGGAGGTGGGCGGGGTGGGGCGGGGCAAAGGGGACATCTGTAATAGTGTCAACAAAAAAACTAAAGTTCCCATTTAAAAAAAGAATGAAATGTAATATGCAATACCACTTGATTTATGTAAATATAAAATACATGCTTACCATAGACACAGTTTACAACTCCCATAAATGGAGGACATTCGCTGAACACACGAGGATGCTGGACTGTGTGTGTTGGGGGGAGGAGAGGCAGTGCAGGGGGTTATGAATCAGGAGACCAAGGAGCAAGGCTGATATTGTCCATGAGAGGAGGAGTATCATCAACTCAACTCTCTACAACATCAAAACAGAAAAGATAAAGGGAAACTTTAACAACCTAGTAGGAAAAAAATGGGCCAAGGGCACAAAGAGTGAATGTGCAAAATAAATGCAGATAAGGAAAAAAACACATGAGAAGCAATGTTCAATTCTCAGTATCCAAAGAAATAAAATTAAGAGTGTGGTGGCATCCTTCATCTATCTTCCAGTGAAAAAAGGTAATAAAACACTCTATATTATCAAAGGAATATTTAAAGAGGCAGTCCTGATGAGCTAGTAGCTTAGATTGCTAATCCTTTGCTGAAGAGCAATCTAGCAATATATATGAAGAACATTAAAGATAAAGATAAACAAACCCTTTAATTCTGCCATTCCCCTTCAAGGAACTTATCCTAAGTAGATCATTAGATAAGAAAATAAAGATATAAATATGGCCAAAATTTACAAGAAAGGATAAAAACAAACTAAACATCCAACAACAAAGAGCTAAACCATTATGACACATGCATAATAAAGGAATATATAGTATGCTGTGTTCAAAGAATATTTACTGCACAGGAAAATGCTCATAAAATAATATCTGAAAAAATACAGGATTATATATATAATGCAAGAAAATACATAAATTGTGAAGAGTAGTTATCTCTGAATAGCAGTTTTACAATATTACTGGGTCCCCCCCCCTTCTCCATGTATTTCTATGTTTCCCTAAGGTCACTACAAAAATGTACATTCTCACTGTGGTTGGAAAATAGGCATTGATTTAGGGGGACCGGGGGCACCTTGACTTGCGAAGAACAGGTCATCTGAGAAGGAAGGGCGTGACCTCCGGTCTAAGCAGAAACAGTACCTGAGGATGACAAAGGAATCGCCGGGAGCGTTTTTGTAGTTGCCCTTCTCCAGAGGCCGGAGCTTCACAAAATGCACAGAGGACAAACCGGTGGGCGGGGCTTGCGGACCATCAGCACAGGCGCGGCCTAGGCCAGAGCACTCAGAGAGCGAGGACGTGCAGAATACGATAGGCAGGCGCAGTAGACTATCAGCGTCCCACGCACTTTCAACGGCAGAAGGTCACTGGGAATGATGGATGTCTAGAACAGTGTCCTTAGCAGACACGGAGGTGCTCCGTCTCCCTGCAGTTCCCACCCAGAAGGCATTTCTAGGTCATTTTGATCATTTCGAGGAACCTATATGGAGGCATCTCACCAGTATCAGAGAGAAACCTGGAAATCCAAAATTTCAGAAAAAAGCAATTATCATGTGAAGAGCTACTGAAGACAGGTTTGTAAAGATAAAATGGCGTGGAAATTAGGATAATTATATCTGGATTACACAAACCGAGAAATGCTTTCTTAAAACTACGTACAGCCCTAGCTGGCGTAGCTCAGTGGATTGAGCGCGGGCTGGGAACCAAAGTGTCCCAGGTTCAATTCCCAGCCAGGCTACATTCCTGGGTTGCAGGCCATAACCCCCAGCAACCGCACATTGATGTCTCTCTCTCTCTCTCTCTCTCTCTCTCTCTCTCTCTCTCTCTCTTTCTCTCTCCCCCCTTCCCTCTCTAAAAAATAAATAAATAAATAAAATCTTAAAAAAAAAAAAACTACGTACAGATTCCGCACTGCCTTACAGGAGCTTGGGTGCAGAAATCCTCCGCGGAGGCCTAAGGGAGACAGACTCGTGGTAGAATGGGGCGGGTTCACCGTGACAGAGACACTTGTGAGCCGAGCCTCAGTAGCGACTGATGCTGAAATACCTCAGCCTGAAGACCACCTAGCGGGGTGTGTACAAAAAAGGAATCCAACTCCTAAGTACCTTTGAGGGCCAATGAACTCAAACTTGAATTCTGGGAAGGCAACTGGGACTCTCGGCAGTGGGCAGTGGCGGAGGGCCAGGGCCCTGCCGAGAAGGACGCTGGGTTTCATGCGGGTACCGCTGAGCAGTGGGGCTTCAGGGGAGGGAGACACCCTCCCAGGAAGGAGGGGTGGGAGAACAAGGCGGCTTGGAAGGCCACGGTGTGGGGACAGGTCACCTGCTTTGTTGTGAAACGGGACCGTGAAAGATCAGTAGAACACAAATGAAATCCGTGTGTTACCTTCTTACGAACTGACACCCAAAGGTTTATGGAAGACTGCGTGTGTTATAAAATCACCACGGGTGTCATTTCTGAAAACCAATCAAGCCCCCCCCCCCCCGTAGTGTGAGCTGTGTATGACCTGGTGAGGCCTTTTCGAAAGCTGAATAAAACAAATGTTTGGAAAACAAGTTTATGTTGATATGGAGAGATGATTCATAGTGAAATAGCTAAAAAGAACAGCAGAAGAAAATTGTTCAAAATTCAGAGCAAAAGACAGTGTGACCTAAGAGCTAGGAGTCCCCCATTTGAAGTCGGACAGACCTGAGCAAGAGGCAACCTTGGGATGGATGAGGGACCTGGTGACGCACCAGAGCCACTAGGAACCTGCAAAACCAGACCAGGTCCTACTGACTTTCAGCATCTTCCCATGCGTGCGACCTCCATTTGTCTCTTCCGATCCCTCACCCACAAATACTCAACAAGTAATTTCCGTGTAGTAGGTTCACTGTAAGATTTGACAGCATCGCTTCCCAGCGCTCTGATGTGGTAATTTGTTGAAGTGTAACAAAGGTGTTTTTAAAGGGTGGGAAAAGAACTGTTTCAGCTCCCCATCCATACTGGGCACTCCCCCCACTTTCTGCCAATGCAAGTTTAAGTTTGTAGCACTATGCTTCTATTTCGGGGCCTGTTTATTTCATAGCAAGCTGCGTATTGTTTGGGTCTCATCTCCCCACTGGTCTTCAGAGACCCTGGGCACAAGGACAACTTTCATTCTTCTATCTGTAGCCCTTAGAGAATTTCTAACACACTGTGAGCACTCTGTAACTATTTGGTAGTACTCAGGTCCATCAACAGGTGTACGACTCATGGAGCCTCGGTTTCCTGACCAGGGAAACAGAAAGGGCCATTAAGCAGGAGTCACGTGACAGTGCCTGGCACAGGCCGGTATCCGTGGTGGCATGAGCCTTTTGAGCACTCACCCCCTTTCTCCTGGTAACAGTATTTTGTTTCCCTTTTACTGGAGGAGGAGATGGAGAGGATGTGACTCCCTGTTGTCCCGAAAGCTAGACCAGGGCAAGGGAAAGCTCAGCTGTTTTGAAGACACCGACTGGGGAGAGTAAAGAGTTGGTGAGACATCCAGATTGAATACATGTCTGAACCCGGTTAAGGCCTCTACACACACGTCTAAGATTCTGATGGGCAGGTGCAGAGGCCTACTCATCTTCAGCCCCAAGACGAGCCACAAATACAAGTTCCCTTGTGTATTAAACTGCCGCCTACCAATCGGAAGTGGTCTGCCTCTTTCTTGGGTCTCTTCTTGCCTTCCACGGATGGGGCCAGTTTCCAGTTGTACCTGGGGAATTCCCAAGGTTATGAACTAATTCCTTTGGGGAACCACCCCTTTATTACTCACAGGTCATGTGATTTCAAGGGTGCTGCATCTACTAGCCCCTTCCACCAGCCCTGCTTTCTTGGCTTGAGTATAAACAGAGGCACAGGGGTCAGGGAGCCTAGGCCATTTGCTGCAACAGTTAGGAAAGGCGCCTTTGTTCCATGGTGGTTGCTAGGTGACTTAGATAGCAAGCTCTGAGCTGCCAAGATTGCCCCCTGGCACAGCCTGACTGCAAACACTCCACTTCTAATGGGCTCTAAGATGCCATTGATCACAAAGCATGCCATTATTGTATGTACCCCTAAGAAGGAAGAAATATAAGAAGAAGTTGTATATTGCTCATTGATTTCAGTCATGTGGAAATGCAAGGAAAAATATGCACTTTAGAATGGATGAAATATGTAAAAGCAGCACTGAGGAAAAGGAGATGCACAGATACATCAAGTCCTAATGATAACATTTGAACCATTAGATTCGCCCGTGCCTAAACCCTAAACTTCTCCCAAACTTCTCAGGTGCATGAAGGTGTGTTACTTTGCTAAGGTTGCTATAACAAAGTACCACGAATTGAGTGGCCAAAACAATAGAAATTTATTGTCTCAGCTCTGCAGGAGAGAAGTCCAAAATTCAGATGTCGGCACAGTCGGTTCCTTCTCAGGGGGGATCTGTTCCAGGCCTCTCTCCTCGGCTTGCGGGCGGCTGTCTTCACCCTCACACAGCGCCCTCCCCATGTGAATATCTGTCTCCAAATATTCCCTTTTTATAAGGACGCCAGGCGCCTGGGAGTAGGGCTCACCCTCCTAACCTCCTGTTACTTTAATTGTCTCTGTCACAATCCTATCTCCCGATAAGGTCACATGCTGAGGTTCTGGGGGTTAAGCCTTCAACATATGTTTCTTAAAGAAGCCACAATTCCACCATTACAGGAGCTAATGTGAGTTGGGTTTCTGTCATTTACAACCAAAAGACTTCTTCTGCTCAGTAAATTTCGGTTTCCCCACCTTGGGTAACTACATTTTCTTTGAAGTACAGCGAGTTTCCAGGAAGGGGCCATAATGTGCGCAGGCACAGCTCTTACTTGACTAAATCCGTTTCTTCAGAGCAGCTCCAGTGTGAAACCAGAGCTCGGGACGGGGCAGGCAGGAGACAGGGCTCAGCGCCTGCCGGGAGTGAAGCTGGCAAGACAGCTACAAAAGGAATGGCAGTTGTGTCTTAAAGGGAAGCAGCATAAAGTTGGAAAAAGGACATTAATCTTAGGATGAAAACACTTTTTTGGATAAAATATTCTGCCCTGGCTGGTGTGGCTCAGTGGATTGAGCACTGGCTTGAGAACCAAAAGGTTGCTGGTTCGATTCCTTATCAGGGCACAAGAGGCAACCAATTGATGTTTCTCTAGCACATCGATAATTCTCTCCCTTGCTCTCTAAAAATAAATTGAAAACAATATTCTGACTCCAGCATTTTCTCTGTGATACTGGGTGAGCTCCCACACAGAGCTGGAGGCCCCCTAGCCTGGTTTGGAGTATTAACGCACAAACCTAGCCTGTCTCCTGAGGTGACGTGAAGACCCCATGAGAACTGTGTGGGGAAGCTCCTGGTCACTACACGCAAACTCAGGTCGCTACACACAGTTCAGTACTGCGGACTTGCCTCCCACTTAACTGACCCGGAGACCCAGCACACACTCTACACACATTGTCTCATTCGCTCTCCACAATCCCAGGAAGCAGTGAGGGTAGATTTATTATTCACCCCAGCTTTCAGATAAAGAAATTTAAAAATAGAGACCAAGACGCGTTTCCAAAGTCAGCTAATAACATCAAGTAAGTTGTGTAGTCCAGAGATGAATCCAAGTAAGGTATCTGCAGAGCTGAAGCTCTTAATCCAGTGGGGCGGCAGGGAGGGGAGAACAGGGGGCATCTACAGAGATACAGATGTGTACACAGATACGCAAAATTGCATGGGAAAGTGCGGCCACAGATGGTTGATGGAAGTGTGTACTCTATTTTAAATGGTGAGATTAAAGCAGGTGTTTGTGCTCGGCTCCTGGAAATAGAACTGCTGGCTCAGCCCCTGGAGGTGGAACGACCAATGAGAGGCCCAGACTTCGTTACTGTATCATTCTGAGAGCAGCTGCTCCGTGCAGAGTTGCAGAATCCAGCTGTCGCCGTGCGAGGACCGCCTTTCGATCAATGCGACGCCTTTGTTCAGGCTGAGCCTCTCCATCTTGTATTTCTCCTCACTAAGCAGTCTGTCCCTGGTTGCTTCTCTCACTCTGCCGATGTATTGGTGTCTGTTTCGTTGTTTCAGGTTGTATTTCACTGAGTGTCTCCATAGAAAAGTGTCCCTCCGAGTCATCTGGTCAACGGGATGTCCTCCATCAGAGGACCACCTTGGTACCGTTATCGCGCTATCCGACTGCAAGTCACACCCTCCCCCTGAAGTCAAAAACGCCATACCAATTTTGCACTTCTGGTATGGCCGATCCCATGCCCACCAGGACAGTGAGTAGCATTCTCTGAACTCTTATGTATTTTAAATTTTTTCTGACATAATAAAGAGTGGAAGCACTGAGATGAGGCAATAACCTTGGACCGTGAAAATATGGTGGTCACACTGAGAATCGTAGCCAAGGCTATTGCTGCTCCGAGAGCAGGTGGAGAGGCTCCCTCAGTCTGAACGTCTGGGCCCGGGCTGTGTGGTTTATTAATGATCTCACACAAGGATGAAGAGTTAGCCTGGTTGTGATCGCAGAGGCCCTGCCCACTCACTCACTGACACTGCCCTGAGAATGCAGCTTTGAAGGACACGGTTAGAAGAAGGTGTCTGTGGACCCAGAAGTTCTCCTGGGAATGGTATCTACCATCTTCCCGATTCCACAGCCCCGCCACAGCCTGCTCCCAGCTGGCACTGTGGGCCCTCCTCCTCTCCTGGGTCTCCACGGTTCACTGGGTCACACCAGTTCCCCCGTGTGTCGTCGTGAAGAACAGGGGCTTTTGGCGTGAGGCAGAGTAGCTTTAGGACGTGATAAGTTTATCTGCTTCTCTGTGCTTCAGTTTTCTCTACTACAAGCGGGGTGATAATCGTTACTTCCAGAGTATTTTGAGCATTGAATGTGAACACGTGCACCCTCACCAGCGTGGCTCGGTTGGTTGAGTGTTGTTCCACAAAGTGAAAGGTCACCAGTTCGATTCCTGGTCACGGCACATGCCTTGGTCATGGGCCCCTTCCCCAGCAGGGTTGAGTGTGAGAGGCAACTGACTGATGTTTCTCCAGAATGTTGGTGTTTCTCTCCTTCTCTTTCTCCCTTCCTTCCCCTCTCCAAAAATAAATAAATCTTTTTAAAAAATGTGAATGCAAACAAAATACACTGGATTCTAAGTAAAAGTTGTTCCTTTTCCTTTTTCTTCCAAAATTATCTCAAAACGGAACAAGTAATTCTGAAGGGGATCAGTAAATGCTAACTTTGAAAGGCTAACATGATGTCTCTCTGTCTCTCTAAAGATAAATCCATGTAGTGGCCATCGAAATGCAGACTCAGGAGCCAAACTACCTTGGGTTTAGATCCCTTTGTAGTGTGCCTGTTTATTTGAAAATGAGGATAACAAATTCGCAAACCTCACAGTCTCATTATGAGTATTAATGAGTTAAGCAGATAAAAATATACAACAAACTTGAAATGTAACTAAGTGCTTTCTAAGTGTTATAATAATTCAGGAATCTCGTAGTGAAACTTATTATTTAGACAGAGGTTGAATGCTTATCTTAATATATCAGTCCCCTAAAAGAGGGCTTTCCCAAACATCTAGGCCAATTTCTCTAAAAAAATGTATATTGGGGGGCCAGCTTTATTATTTTTTAGAACTATCATTTGTGTCAATGAGTTACAATTTTTTTCCAAAGGAAAAAAAAGAGGCTTGTTTAAAATAATAGTTCTTCTATAGTAGGGAATGAGAACCAACATTCATTCTTTCTGCAACCTGTATGTCCTGTATTACTCAAATAACACTCATGTGGATAACTGTTTAATGTGACTGTCAAACAGCTTTGCAACAGCTACATGGGGCCCAGCAGAAGGAAGGCTTTCTTGAGTGTGGTTGGTAGGTAGTAATATGGCTGTAATAATTTATTGTTTTAATTTGAACATTTCACCTAAAGTGTCATATGGTGTGCTTGAGTGTGATATGGTTATGTGACAGAATTACAGGCTTGTGATTTTGTAATAAAAAAGGGGGGGCGTTATTTGTGCCAGAGCCCGTATCACCCAAGTCTCACTGAGAGAGAAACCATCAGCAAAGGCCTGAGAGCGGGAAGGAGTGAGTCATGGACATCTGGTGGAAGAGCATTCTAGGAAGAAGGAACAGCATGTGCAAAGACTTAGAATGTTCAAGGAATGGCAAGGAAGCCAGTGTGGCTAATGCGGAGGAAGCAAGAGCAAGAGCAGCAAGGGTTTAAAGAAACAGTCTCAGAAAGTTATAAGGGCTTAATGAAGTTTTGTTAACAATGGCCAAAACCTGGAGACACCAGGGTATCTATCGATAGCAGAATGGATAAGTTATGATATAGTTGGTAATATAATTCTTCATGGACACAAAAAGGAAGAAAGACTACAGGCTTTCTCAATAACATGGGTAAATCTTACAAACACACTGTGAGGCAAAGAGGCCAAACGCTATCTAATAAAAACTGCATGAGCCCTGGCTAGTATGGCTTACTGGGTTGGAGCATAGTTCCATAGCTGAAAAGTTGCAGGTTTGGTTTCCAGTCAGGGCGCATCCCTAGACTGTAGGTTCGATCCCCAGTCTAGGTGCGTGTGTCCTGGGCACATATGGGGGGAGGGGCAACCAATCAATGTTTCTCACATTGATGTTTCCCTCTCTCTCTCTCCCTCTCCCTTCCTCTCTCTCTAAAAGCGATGGAAAAAAAAATGTGTCCTCTGGCAAAGAAAAAATACAATAATAATAAAATTTTTAAAACTGTATGATTCCATTTATATAAACTTACAGACAAGGAGAAGCTAACATATGCAACTAGAAGACAGATTCTAGTTACCTTTGACAAGGAAATAGATATTTTTTTACTGGAAAGAGGGCCCAAGGGTCTTCTGGGAGGGCTGAGAGGAGCTGTGTGTTGTTTCATTTTGTGATCATTCACTTCACATTTGTGCACCTTTCTGCACATGTTATATACCAATTTTTTAAATAAAAAATACACAACAGTGAATGGAAGAATTTGAGATAGCAAATACAGACAATTCTTTCAAGAAATTTTACCACAAGAGGAGCCGAGAAATAGTGTAATAGCCAAAGGGTTATTTTCTTTTTTCTAGTTGTTTATTTTTTTCCTTTTTTTTCTTTTTTTCTTCTTTTTTTCAAGGGTTATTTGCAGACGAGAGAAATGACTGTTTTGGAAAGTCCACTTAGTCATATTTGCCGTGAAAGAGAAACACCTGTCCTATTATTTACTGAATAGTTTTTCTTAAATCGGATAATTTTTAACTTATTTAAAAGCAAACTCCATAGTCACACTATAGGCATCACTTGCCATAATACGAGTAGTTATAGAAATACAAGGAAAACAAGTCACTCAAGGAAAATAATTTAAAAATGCAAAAAAACAATGCCATGTCAATAAAAATCAGTCTGATCGAGCTATATAACCTAACAGCTAAAAGCAAGTTCCTCAGTTAGACAACCAGAGCTGTTCATGACCAGTCAGGGGGGAAGGGCATTCTGTTCCATGTCTGTCTCTCATGACCACCGCTCACCTTTCCACCATCACCTTCCCCTTTGTCCTCGAAGCGTGTCGTTTTTAACATTATTCCCAATGAATGCAGCAGAGGAACAAAATGAAAGCACAGTCTCACAACTCTCCTGCGAAAGGATGCTGACCCACCCAGCACCTGAGTTCATCCTCAATTTCATGCGTCCCTAGCATGGAGGGAAATTCCTGCCCATCTCTAGACGCACGGCATATTTGGCAGTCTGGCCTAACTAAGGTTCTTACCGATTTTTTTTTTCCTTTATACCAATACCCTAAGAACAGAGGTCTAGAGCGTTATGAGGACTGGAAGCCTGGTCCCAAGTGGCCACCAAAGTCCAAAATGGCTTTAAAGTCTGTGCACCGTAAGAACCACGTTTGTTTGTAAGATTTCCCCCGACTTATCTCAAAGATACCTCAAAGATGAACAAAGCTGGACACTACTTGGAGCGGTGAGGGCAGATTTTAATCGTAATACTGTTGCAACAGGAAAAGGGTCCAACGCGAACCGAACTCAACTCCATTGGTAAAGAGATGATTGGTGGGGGGGTGGCAGGGGGCGGGATGTTAAAGAGAGAATGAGGGAATGGGGCTCAGTAGGTCCCCAAAGCGAAAAGCTCCCAACATTGGGAGGGAAGAGTGACACCCAGCTGGTATTGCTAAGCAGCCTTAATGGGACTTAGGCTCCTACCCTCCTACGGGGAGACAGACGCCCTTATTATCTTAGGGTGTTGGCTAGAGCAAGCAGTGAATTCTTTTGGCAGCCTTGAGTTTTCTCGCCGAGGCACTTTATGGGGGGCCAGAGTCATCCCAGGGATGTGACCTTGAGCTGTTAGAAACTATGTTAGTGTGTTTTCAAGTCTTTCTAGTCCAAGGTTGAGGCCTGGTTGAGAAAGAGGGTTTAAAGGAGCCTGGCTATAATTTGGATAAGGAGAGAATCTTTGTCACTTCTCAGTGAAATTATTTACCAAGCGCCAACTCTCTCCCTTCCCAAATTCTACAGGCAGGGTCCAAAGACTGTTATAGCCCTAGATGTATCTTCTGCTTCCCTGGAATCCTTTCTTAGGCTTTAAAAATCAACGTAGACATGAGGCGCAGCCCTGAATTTAGAAGCCGGCAACTGAGGCTGCAGTTGGGATGGAACTACAATTCCCAGCAGCCCTGGCGACAGAAAAAAGTTCAACTTCCCGACAGCCGTTCCCTATTGGCCATCAGCTCAGCTCCTCCCGCCCCTTCAAAACGCTGCCTGCCCTTCCGGCGGGCAGCGCTACCGGAGTCTCGGGGCTGCGGCCCCCGGTCCGGGAGGAGGAGCCGGCGTGGCAGCATTTCGCGGACGTCACTTCCGCTGGGCGGGCCTCTGGCTCTCCCGCGCAAATTGAAAGATCTGTCTCTTCCAGCGAGGTTGCCTCCGGTGCTGTGGCCGCAGTGAGTCAGAGGCTTGGCGGACGGGTTACTGGGCACCCACCCAGCTGCCCTCGAGCGGACGGGGAGAGCCCTTCCCGGGAAGTGAGCGGAGCAGGCTGTGCGGAGGCTTCGGGTGGGTTCTTGCTGGTCCCCGCGGGGTCCGTCTGCGCGTCCCCCGTTCCGGTCTCGGGATTCCGGCCCTGCGTGGTCCTCCGGATCCTAGAGCGCGGGGCTGGCGCTGCCCGAGGGCAGTTCGTGGTGCGGGAGGGTGTTTGATCCCGAGGGAACGCGCTTGGTCAGGCTAGCGCTGCAGCTTGCGAATCGAGGGGCCGTCCGTGCTCCCCGCGGACCCTTGCCTGCAGAACCGGGCACCGGTCGTCGGACTCAAACTTTCTGAGGAAGCTACCAGTTCCGTTTTTATGTGCGATCTCCTGACTTTTAAATGTTGACAGGTAGATTTTTTCCTTAATGCAAGCCACGGAAAACGTGTCTTCTGGAATGGGCTGGCGAGCCACTCCTGTACATCTCTGCGCGGCACAGGAGTGAAGGGTGATGTCGCTGCTGTCCCTGTTCCCTCTTGTGGTCTGCTTGACTGATTTGAGTCTCGCGGCACACTGTCAGTCTCATTATGCTGAAGAGGAATTACGTGTTCGAGGATATTCACCTCGCTTAGAAGAAACTATGTTTCATGAAATGTAGACTGCGTCAGTTTTCCTCCGAGTGCAAGAAAAGTCTTCAGGGACATTATCTGAGAGGTGGGAGATAAATTGTTACTCTCCAACTGTGGCTTGAGGACCACCTGCATCCAAGTTACCTGCTGAGATTAAAATTCAGAACTCCCCACCTCACTCACTAATTAAGTGAATCGCAGCCACCAGGAGTGGAGTTGAGAGTCTGCGAACTGCTGAAATTTGACTGAAATTTGACAACCGTTGCACTAGAGCATCAGCTTCAATACAGTATCAACAGGGTAAGGCTGACTTCTGATCCTGCGCTCCTCCCTTCCTCCCAAACCTAATGTTTGGCGGGAGAGATTTATGTTACGAAATGCCAAGCAACTACTCTATGCTCATTGCTGTCTCTTCTCATCCTGGGGACTTGCGGGGAATAGTTTCTAAGGGAAGGAATGTGGCAGCTCCACAATTTCCGTACAGAAAGGGTGTGGGGGTTGCAATCTGGATGGAAGGGTAGGAAGTTAACACTTGTGTCCCGAAGCATTTATTATATTTTTCAGTTGAAATGCTTACCTTCCTACGAACTGTTTTGACTTTCCCCTCCTATGCTGATGTGCATATTGGCTCTTATAATGCATGTGTAGAGGGAATTTGATGCTGTAGCAAGAACAGTTTTACTGATTTTAGCAGCCTTTTTAGAGGGAAGAAAGCCTCGTACTTTCTTAGTCCCTCCATGTGTCTAATGCTGTGTTAAGTAAGGGCTTAGAGTGCATATGATTCCAAATGGGAAAGCACTTTGGAAAGAATAAACTTTAAGGAACCATCAAATGACATTAGAGATGGTATTAGGGTTTGGTGTAAAAATTCTAGACTATGGAAATTGTTTGACAGGGAGGCACCCAGGTAAACTAGTTGAGAACATTGATTCTCAAATATCTGAACAGTAACAGGTGCTTATCAGCTGCCAGCATCTTTTTTTCCTCCCTAAAACTTTCGGGTAAATATATATTTGCTTTAAATATTGCCGTTTTCCCTTTCTCCTTTCATATCGTATAGTTAACTTGGCACAATGGGAATACACGGGTTACTGCAGTTTATCAAAGAAGCTTCCGAACCCATCCACGTGAGGAAGTATAAAGGGCAGGCAGTCGCCGTGGACACGTACTGCTGGCTTCACAAAGGAGCCATTCCATGTGCCGAAAAGCTGGCCAAAGGTGAACCTACCGATAAGTAAGTTTGGACCTCGTGTTAATTCGTTGCCAAGTAAGAGTGAGATTATAATGCCTGATTTTCAGAAAAGGATCGTTTTCATTCCGTGCCAGGTTTCTCGAGAAGTGAAAGTGTGTGTGCACTAGAACTGTGCCAAACGGGGAATGACTTCCTTCTGTGACACAGGTCTGGTTTTTATTTGGAATAAGCCAGACTGTCAGCACACTGGTGGACAAAGACTGGAGAGCGAGCATCTCCTTGATTCTTTGTGTAAGGCAAACGCATGAACAATATTCTGAAAACCCGTTGTGATTTCAGACTTCTACTCTTTGAGTTCAGACAACACTGCTAAGCCCTGTCACCAAAGCAAGGCATTTGCTTCAAAGGAGCGAGGTGTTCTGGCTCCCTTTTGCTTCGCTTGGGACCGCACATGGTGGGCCATGTAGACATCCGTTTGACCCCGTTTGAGGCAGGACTGTGTCCTCTCTATTTTTTTAAATAGAAACGTTAGAAAAACAAGCACAATTTCTGGACAGATTTTTCCCCAGGGAAAAATTTGGGCACTAATGATGTCTTTTCTTTTTTGCAATGTATTATATCATTTGTTTCCCAGAGGAAAGGCTCGCAGATCTTAATGTGACTTCCTTACACACAGTGGACTGTAGGGAAAATGGGTTAATTAATCCTGTTTGTTCCTTAGAAGAAAGGGGAAAAGTCGTTATTGAACGTGAGAATTTAGGGCCTTCAGCCTGTCCAGTCACGTTGACCACGTGACCTGTAACAGTGGGTGAGGTCGAAGGATCGTCACTCAGCTGCCACTCTGACTACTAGGATCAGTCTTTCAAGCCAATTTCTTTTTCACCATTACATTTGAGCAGTTGCAATTGTACTTGAAGACTACAAGTTTTTTATTGTTTTTTCATTGTCTCTTTGACTATTTCTTCATGGGGGGAGAACTTCGTTTCTAGTTTTTGTAATTCCCGAGGATTCTGAGGTTGTTGACTAGTTGGAAGAGCTGCCCACAACACAAGGAATGAATACCCTTTACAGTGGGAGGTGTCGGAGCTGAGCCCCAGCGGACCTGCCCTGTGGGAAAGGTCCAGTAAACGTGTAGTGAGCTAAAAAGTATCAGGACTTTCAACAAAGTATTGTGTGTTTTAATTTTCTTTCCCAAAGCAGCTAATAAATCACATCTCATAGAGTTTATGATCCTTTTTTGGTCCATCCTTGGATGGGAATATTAACCAGATGGGGACAGAAAAGTCAGTGAGCCTGTGATAAACTTTTGTGACCTTTATAAAGAATAAAATAAATCTGTATGTGCTGGAAGTGCATAAAATGAGGGCACCAGTAGCTGATGTTTGTATTCTGTCTGGTTAAAATTTTTTTAATTACAATTTTATATGGCTTTCCCCTATTTTTGCATGACATGTAATCAGATCACAGCGATCGCTGCGTAAATCAGTGCAGGTCTGTTTTCAGTAGTTTACAGGAAAAAAATCAGGACAACATAGTAAATCTTTCATTAAGATGAATGTGTTTGATTTGAACGATTACTTTTTAAGATTATGCCTTTCTATTTCTATTTTGAGTTACAGTATCCTTTTTTAATGAAATAATGGGTGTTGTAGACGTAGTTATTTTTGTAAGTTGCCTTGCCAGAATAAAAAACTAAACGCAGTACGTGATCCTTGTCTGCATCCCGGGCTGGGGGTACAGTCTGCAGCAGAGTTGCAGTGGAGAGAATTCACACGAGGTTCCTGCATGCCCTCTCCCAGTTCGGGGACCCCACGCTGGTAGTTTGCCCCTCGCTGCAGAACGTGCCCGTCGGGGAAACTGACATGCCACACCTCAGGCGGTCCTTACCCCAGACTGGTGGTTGAATGTTTACTGGGACACCCCTGATTATAAAAACGTCATTGGGACAGTGGGACCAATTTTAATGTAGACTGTATAATAGATGATAGTTTATTGCTGTTAAATTTCTTGTGTGTAATAATGGGACAGTTGGATGATCCTTTCAACTTTTCAATAGATGTGAAATTTTTCCAAGCCAAAAAAATCAAAATGGGAGAAAAGGCAAGATGTAGAACAACACAATGTTAGAATTGGAAAGATACCAAAGCCTTTTCCTCTACAGGTGAAGAAAGCAAGGCTTGGAGGGTAAAGTAACTGTTGACTGACACTTAGTTTATCAGGATCCAGGGCAGGATTTGAACCCACGTCTAAATTAGTTTCCATTTCCTATGAAAACATTTTTTAAAAATAAATAAATAAAAACCTCTTTTCATAATTCATGTCATTGGTTTTAAAAAGCAAAGGTGTTACCTTACAAGATGCAAAATACTTAACTGCATTTCCTTTATTTTTAATAGGTATGTAGGATTTTGTATGAAATTTGTAAATATGTTACTGTGTCATGGGATCAAGCCCATCCTTGTATTTGATGGATGCACTTTACCTTCTAAGAAAGAAGTGGAGGTGTCCAGAAGAGAGTAAGTGGAGTCTCTATTTAATCTCTGACTTACTTGCATTGAGGTCTGATGCTGTGGTTTTTAATTTGCTGAGGCTTGTTTTAAAGCCTCCCAGAAAGTATTCCTCGAGTTCCTTGTATGTTGATAAAATTCTGTCCTTTATACTTGGAGGTTAGTTTTGATATGAAAGTGTTGACTCACAGTTTCTTCTTAAGTGCCTTAGTTAATTCATCTTCTTCTGATGTAAAGCCTTGCTGTGGGCAGGCCTGGGGAGCTGGTGTGACTGTGCATTATAAATCACTCCTTCCTGTTGCCCAGAAGCCCAAGGGATCTGGGTTAACAGGCTCAAGGACCTGGTGTGCACTTTCGTATGAGTCCAACTTCTTTCTGTTCTAGGAACATTTCTTGAATTAGAGTTTTATTAGAGTTTCTTGATTCGGCCTCTTAACTTTTTTCCCCTTGCAGAAGACGACAAGCCAACCTTCTTAAGGGAAAGCAGCTTCTCCGAGAGGGGAAGGTCTCGGAGGCCAGAGAGTGTTTCACCCGCTGCGTCAACATCACACACGCGATGGCCCACAAAGTGATTAAAGTAAGCCAAGGGGAGGTGATGTTGGAGTAACAAAGGGTGGAGTTTACTGAAGCGGGTCACAAGTTGTGTGTTAGTGGGAGAGTAGACAGGAAGGGAGGGACATTATTGTGGGCCTGATCTGGAGAGGGCTGATGGTGGAGGAAGAAGGGAACAGTGTGTTTAGATAGAGGGACCCAGCAGTTTCCAAGGGAGAAAGCCTCCCTTTTCAGGTAAGTCACTTCAACTCCACAACCCGCCCTGCGGAGATGGAAGGGGTACATTCCCGGAGGAGCAGCCCCACCCCACCCTCATGGAGTCTTCACCACTTACTGACCCCTCACTCCCGTGACTGTTAGAGGCCTCGGACCAGCCTGGCTGACTTGGGAACTCTGTGGGCTTCCAGGCTGCCTAACCCACTCTGCTTAGAAGCGTCTTTTTGTTACTGCAAATACTAGCACCCACGTGCCCACCATCACAGCCCTCACTTCCCCTTTGCAGGCCTGTGCTCAAACTGCTTGATAAACAAGCAGGAAAATAAATGTAGTGATTAGATTCTGCAGTTCATCGTTGTCAGACTTTTGCAGTCTGACGAGAGAACTCGTCATCTGAGCATATATATTCAGATGTCTAAAGATGCCTCGTATACTTTTGGAGCATAACCATTCTGAAGACAGAAGCTTTCTATAATTTGAAATAATTCAGTTTTGTGGCTTATCAGTTATTGCCCCCCTCACTTCCTCAGTGTATGGCAGTGTTTTCTGCAAATGTATAAATTGATTTTTAAAAGACTTAGTGGCAATATGAGCGGTTAAATATGCATATGCCAGGATTAAAAGTAGAAAAAGCACACATCAAAGGAGATGACTTTTGAAGCAGTACTCTGCATGTGGAGGCTGCCCATGGAGTGGACTTGGAGCAGGAAGTTGTGTAGCTATGTCCAGGTGCTGCCCCGCACACTGATGGGTCCTCTGTCACAGGCTGCTCGGGCCCAGGGCGTCGACTGCCTCGTGGCGCCGTATGAAGCGGACGCGCAGCTGGCCTATCTCAACAAAGCCGGCATTGTCCAAGCCATAATTACGGAGGACTCGGACCTGCTCGCGTTCGGCTGCAAAAAGGTACGTAGAGAGTATAGATCAAGGAGCTGAAGCTTTCCCTCTCCGGTAATATCTTATTTAATACCTGACATTAATTTCTACTTACGGTGTTAACAATTATGTAAAATGAAAAGTGTTTTGCTGTTTGACATTTGTATCATCTGTGTGCTTTTTCAGAATAAGCCCTAAAGTTAGAGCGTTATGTTGTGTTTTGTCCAAATTCTTTAGTAGAATATAGACTTACTAGTCTTTTTTAGTAATGATAACTTAGGCGCTTTATATTCTTCAATTAGATTCAGTTAAAAACTAATTTATCCATTAATGGGATTGTGAATAAAACTGTTTAATGGAAATTTTTATGGTATATTAAGGGGGGAAATTAAGATACAAAAGTGTAGGCTGGCCTCATTTTTGTTGGTGCCATGTTATTTATATTATCTATGTTTCGTAGATGACTAGAAGGATCTATGTCAGAAGGTCAATGTGCTGGGTAACAGTGATAGATGGGAGGTTTAGGGCAACTTCTGTATTCCTCCTGAATTCTCTGTTTTCCACATTTTTTCTGTAACGAGCATGCCTCACTTTAAAGATAAGAAAAAGGGTTACTTAAAGTAACAGTGGAAGTCAAGTGCTTTCTGTACGAATTGCCATCTGACAACTGTGGAATGTAAGTAGGCACCAGTAGGTGCCGAAAGGGCATTCCTTGGGTCACGGTCACAGCCGCTTATTTATTTGCAGATATGACAGCAGTTAATGGGCCTGTCTATCTCGCTCTCTCCCATCGTCACGATGAACAGCAAGAAAGATCTCAGAAATATTGCAATGGATTGCGGCCTTATAGGTATTAACAGCTTCCCTTCCTTTCGAAGGTGATTTTAAAGATGGACCAGGTAGGAAACGGACTGGAAATCGACCAGGCCCGGCTGGGCATGTGCAGACAGCTGGGCGGGGTGTTCACAGAGGAGAAGTTCCGCTACATGTGCATCCTGTCGGGCTGCGACTACCTCTCCTCGCTGCGTGGGATTGGGCTGGCCAAGGCCTGCCGAGTGCTGCGGCTGGCCAACAACCCGGACATTGTGAAGGTGAGGGGGGCTAGCAAGCAGCTTGCTTGATGTCCGAAGCGTTTCTTAAACCATAGGTGGAACACCCAGAATGTGGATTTTAAATACGCTGTTAATAGCCAACTGAGTGTCACTGAAATAAGAGAATGACCTGACACTCTGGAACTTTGCTTTTTGGCAACTGACGAGCCACGGCTTCAGCAACGGACAAAAGAGCAGTAGCGACTTTTTAAATGGAGAGAAATATAAAGAGACTCGAGGGCTATTTACAATATTCCAGTAGAAATAACGTTAACACATACTGCTTTTGATTTCTGTCCTATTGCTCAGTAGTGGTCCTCAGACTGTTGGTCTCAGGATCCCTTTATGCTCTTAAAAGCTCCTTTTGCAGGTACTTTTTGTTTATATGGGTTATAGCTCTTGGCATTTACCAAATCGGAAATTAAAACAAAAGTTGAAAAGTTTATTAATTCACTTAAAATTAATGATAATAAATTCTTTTTATGAAAAGTAGCCCTGTCTCCTAAAACCAGTGAAAACTGTGAGAATTGCACATTTATATGAATCTCTTTAATGTGGCTTAACAGGAGACAGCGGGGTTCTCCTCTCCACTTGCCCACATAACCTGATGCGGTGTCCTGTGTCTTGGAGCCGGGAACTCTGGGAAATTCTGAGTTACCGCGCGTCACTGCTCCGTAATTTCTCTGACAGGAGTGCGTTTTCTCCCCACTGGGTGGTTCTCTAAATCCCTCAGAGTGTGCAGGGCAGAGTGCCCGTGTTCTGTTTCCCAGGGGACACAGAGTGCGTCCTCAGAGCTGAGGGCGGCGCAGTTTGAGGGGGAGACCTCTGGACTGGGAGGCGGTGGCGGAGCTGGGGAGAGAGCTGTGTGTCCTCGCCGGTCTGCGACTCGGGGTCACTCTGGTTCTTGGGCCTTCCCCGCTCCACCCAGGAGTTCGACGTAAAATGTTTAAAACCACTTCCAGCTTTAACCATCCATGACTCTGTTGGTAGGAGCTAGAATGCCAACTTCGCTTTGAAAATACGATCTGGGGATACTTGGGGTTTTTCAGTTCTTGGGTTTTATATGTTGGGTTTTGCCTTCTGAATGAAAGAGACTTTGAGGGTAAAGAGAATCTTAAACTTATAACTGGGCATATAAACTTGATGTGTAACTGAATTTTTCAGTCTTTGGATTAGTAATAGAAAAAGCAAACAAAATACTATTACAGAGATTCAGAGTTTTGGTGATATTACATGCTTGTGTTTGATGGTAGAGGCTTTTATTGGAGGTGAAAGCAATTAGTTTTTCTGTTTCTCCTCACCCTCCTTTCATGTAAACTGATTGGTCTTGGGGCTAATACACTCTCTATTCTTCGTTTGCAGATAACTCATAAATATTTTTGCATCCATTATTAGGTTATCAAGAAAATCGGATATTATCTCAAGATGAATATAACAGTACCAGAAGATTACATCAAAGGATTTATTCGGGCCAACAACACCTTCCTCTATCAGCTAGTTTTCGATCCTATCAGAAGAAAACTCATCCCTCTGAACGACTATGGAGATGACATTGACCCTGGAACCCTAAGCTATGCTGGGCGGTATCCTTTCTGAGCCAGGGCGGCAGAAGTTTTCAATTCCTCCGTGTGCTTTTGGTGACATTTTTAGTGAGACATTCAGTGAAAAGCTTACAAATTGTCTTTTGCTTTCTTTTTTATAGTGAAATCTGTATTTTGTTGATTTTAATTACCATTCTAGTGAAAATGTAGAGCAACTTCTTGTTTATAAATCTGAGGCTCATTCGTTATAACTTGCTAATTACTTAGGTTGCCTTGATAGTAACATGTCCAGAGTTGGTCACTTAAGGAGCATGTTCCAAGGGTGGCTTTTAAGAGAAACACTCATGGCAGGCCAGCTCCAGGTATCAGGAGAAGCAGGTGGGGACTCCCTCGGATATGCCCCTCCCACAGCCACTGGCCACGCCCTCGGGCCCTGCGAGCCCCCAGCCACTCAGGTGGGGGCTCGGACTTTGCGGTGTTTCTTGAAAGGGAGTCAGTGATGACTGGGGACTTTGCTCCAGAAAACAGCCACCTTCTGCAGCGATGGCTAGAGATAAGAAAATCTGCTGGCGGTTTTGGCAATGCTGAGTGTACAAGTAGGGCCCACTGCAGTAATGAAACTGAAGATTTTCTGTGATGGCGGAATGTGCTTTTTAATCTTAACTGCGGTGGCTTTTGTTTGCTTGCTGACGAACACATCTTTCCTTAATCTTACCAACCCAGGTATATTGATGATTCTATAGCTCTTCAGATAGCACTTGGAAACAAAGATATAAATACTTTTGAACAGATTGATGACTACAATCCAGACACTGCTATGGTAACATTTTAATGGCTTCTTTCTAAAAGCACATTTTACTTATATTTCAGTTATGTCTCAGAACTGTGACTAAAGGCAGATCTCCATTTGGTAAACATATTTTAAGCGTTTTAATATCCGGGCACACTGCAGAGAATAGGTTGAAAAGACCTTGATGCTAGAGAAATTGCATCTCTTAGAATGTAGGTATATCGGTTAATGTCCTTAAATTAAAAAGCGACCACATTATGTGGTATCCAACCTTTAGACTTGAACATTTCACGCAAATATACCAGGATTCCATGCCCCTCACCTCATCCTGCCCAGCCTTGTCGTTTGGTGTTGCGGAAGGCTGAAACCCAGAAGCACACTGCTCTCGGGAGCCCGAGCTGGTTTTCACTCGTTCACGGTTTAGCAAATATATTTAGTTGGCACCTGCTGTGTTCTTTAAGCTCCTTCCTGTTTTCTTCTACTTGTTCCTGGTTGTATACACCCCTTATAGTGCACTCTCCCACCTTCCTCCTTTCTGTTCATATTTTCATTCAGACTGTTTTCTTTTCATTCATATGTGTTCTAACCCAGTCTTTGGCCTGTTTACCAGGCCCATAATTCTAAATGTCTTGAATCTACGTAAATGACTTCTGTAACCTTAAATCTATCTGCAGTCAAAAAACAAACTCTACATTCCACATTGGCTTTCCCTAATTACATTTCTCTCTTTTTCTCCTTTTTAGCACTTTCTGCTACATAATTTATGTGTGTCTATGGTTTGTTTTCTGATTCTTCCCAAAAGAATGCAATCTCCATAAACATGGGGTTTTATGATCTTTCATTGCTAAGTCCTTACAAGCAAGGATTACATTTTCTTTGTACTCCAGAATATTAGCTAACCTAACTATGTTTAATGTGCTTAATAAAAGCTTAGTAAAGAACTGAATTAATGAGCAAGGGTAAAAAACACCTGGATTAGACTGGAAACTATGAGAAAGCAGAAACAATCAGCCAGCAAGGCAACTGAAAGAAGCAAAGGGACTTAGCAATGAAAGCAGGCCAGCCTGTTTCCAAGTTTTTTGGACTGAGAGGATGAAAGAGATCATGTAACTGACATTCATTCATTCAACAAGTAAAGTAGGTAGATAATACCCATACTAACTGTCAGTAAGGCCTTTTACAGGGGAAGTTTCATGTAAGTCTCAACGTAGCTATTTCTTCCTACTGTCCACTGAAGGGGTTCCAAGTGTGGGCTCAGTGGGAACTAGTGTTTTGTAAAGTAGGTTGTTCTGGTTTGACTCAACCAGTTTCTAGAGGGGGGATAGTTGATTACTTTAAATACATAATTTTGTGGTTTGAACTTTCAGGTGCTTTGTGAAGGGCATGTAAATGATTATTTAGACATTTATTGCCAGGTGATGGTTAAACTAATTAATGTGTATTGAAATAATACCAAATTTTAAAAGTCCTTTTTTTGGTCTACACTTCTTCGATTGCAATCTCACATCTTGTACTATTCGTCTTAGGAAGTTTTCTTTTTCATTTCTGAGAAATGAGCTAACAAGGTCACTTGACCCTCGTTAGAAGAGAAACAAACCTAGGAATACAAGGCACATTTAGAAAAGTATAGGACCAGAAAAGTAGGAAATGTTATTACAGAACAGATATTTCATCAAAAAGCTGTTCTTTTTAAGGGTAATTTAATTATTTGCTTATCATGTATGTTGATGCAGAGGGAGATAAATTGACTGTTTTTCTTCAAGTAGCCGTTTTCCTTTTCCTGCTGTAGCCTGCCCAAGCAAGAAGCCGTAGCTGGGACGACAGAACGTGTCAGAAGCCATCCAACACCGGAAGCATCTGGCACAGGAATTACTGCCCCCGACTGGAGCCGGATGTTGTTCCAGACGCTGCAAGACCGAAGGGAAACCCAGGCACTGTGGGCATCGAACAGGTGATCAGCACCAAAGGCTTAAATCTCCCCAGGAAGCCGTCCTCTGTGAAGAGACCAAGAGGTGGTACGTAGTTCATTTTTGTGAAGTACTAGTGTGTATCAGTCACACTGAGGAAATCTTTGCTAAACCCAAGGCCACTAAGATTTTTCTCCTGTTTTTTTTTTTTAGACGTTTTATAGCTTTAACCCTTATATTTAGGCCTATGATTAATTTTGAATGGGTTTTTTAAATGCAGTGTGAGGTGAGGGTCAAAGTTCGCATTTTCGTGTATATGGCGGGTCAGTTGCCCCAGCACCGCTTGCTAAGAAGGTGACCCTTTTCCTGTTGAACTGTCTTGGCACATCTGTCTGCGGTCGGTAGACCGTGTGTGTGCGGGGGGGGTCTGTTTCCGGGCCCTGGCTCTGTCTACACTGTTGGTCTCTCTCCCTGCCCCAGGCCAGACACACTGTCTTCACCGCTGTAGCCTTACAGTCAGCTTCCAAGTCCAGTGGTTTAAGTTCTTTTGAAAAGTTGTTTTGGTTAACTCTGTGTTTTCCACATTTCCATTTAAATCTTAAAATCAACTGTCAGTTTATTTATTTAAAAAAAAAAAGCGTGCTGTGATTTTGATTGGGATTTAGTTGAATGTATAGATCAATTTGGGGGAAATTGACATCTGGACAACACTGAGTTTCCTGATTCATTTGTGTACATCTAATTTAAGTCTTTAGCAGTGCTCTATAGTTCACACTGCACGGGACGTGCACATCCATTGTCAAGTTTTTCCCTATATTTCAGACTCCTTATGCTATTGTAAATGATACTTTAGTTTCGATTTCTAGTTGGTCATTGCTACTATAGAGAAAGATAACTGATTTTGTATACCAGTCTTGTATTCTGCAACCTCGCGGAATTCGCTTTCGAGGACTCTAGGACTCTCCATATAAACAGTCGTACTGTGGTCAAGTAAAGACAGTCTTGCTTCTCCTTTTCCAGTCTGGGTGCCTTTTATTTCTTTCTTGCCAGGAATATTCCCACTAATATTTTGTTTTTGAATCTTTGTATAATATATGGGTATTATCTGCATCGGCTAAAACTTTGAGAGGTGTGGCTTCCTGCATCCTAAAGTTCTGGTTAAAACGTGGCTGCTTTGTCCTGTCTCAGTGAACCAGAGCAAGCACGGAAATCTAAGGCATGAGGTAGAGTGGGACCTGCTTTCAGACTCAGGATCGTCACTAGTCCTTCAGGGCCGTGCGGCTGCTGCCAATCCAGTAACTAATGTGCAGTAGGTTCTGCTCCGTCTTGTCCTCCTGGATAAGAGGAGAGACACTGAGTGTCTTAAACCTCTGCCCTTCCCCTGGGTGGCGAGTGTAAAGCTTGTTGCAGGAGGGAATGAGCTTAGCCTGGCGTGGCTTCTTGGGAAGCCTTGTTGTGGCCCCTATAATATTTGTTTTTCATCTTTTGTAAGGGCTCATAATTCTCTTCCTAGTTAACAGATTTGGGCTTTTGCCAGGAGTCAAAATCAAATTTACTGATCTTTTTAAAAATCTGTGCATTTTAAAATTTGAGTATTGTCTCCTTGTCTCTAGTGTGTTGGTGCCCTCAACTGTCTTATGGGTGTTCTGGAGTGATGAGTACTTACTCCTATGTGGGTGGACACTGTTCCGACCGGGGACTGGTTGGGCTGACTTAAAACTTCTTACTGCTGTCTGTGTGTCCTTGCCTGTCTCAGGCTGGGACTTTTTTTTTTAAAGATTTTATTTATTTATTTTTAGAGAGGGGAAAGCAGGAAGAAAGAGAGAAAGAGAAACGTCAATGTGTGGTTGCTTCTCATGCGCCCCCCCAATGAGGGCGTGGCCCACAACCCAGGCGTGTGCCCCGACTCGGGAATCAGACCGCAGCCCCCTGGTTCACAGGCCAGCCCTCAATCCACTGAGCCACCCCAGCCGGGGCTGGAACACTTTTTAAATCAAACATTAATTATGTATTTACATGTAAAGTCTGTTAAAAAAATTTTTTTTTACATTCAAAATTAGGCCCTTAGTATATGGAGCATATTGCCTTACAGAATTGATTGCCTCCTGAAATTTTGGTTTGGGTAATTTCACATAAAATTATACAAATGACATTAAATTGAAACTAACTTGTGAAATCATAAAACACAGCTAAGGAACTTACTTATTTTAGTTATCCTTGGTTTCCTTTTCTGGTGCATAGTTTAAAAAAAAAAAAGACTTCATTCGTAGGACAAAGGACGCGGACAGCGAGGTTGCAAGGCGACAGCCAGATGTCTAACTGCACGTGAACACAGGTCGTTGCTTTGTTTTCCCTCAGAGGGGCTGTCGGAGGACGATCTGCTGGGTCAGTATTCCCCTTCGTTTCCGAAGAAGACCAAGAGAAACAGCTGCGACAGTGGTAAGCCACTGAACTCGTCCAGAGTGTGCATGCCCGACCTGCTGGACGCAACTGCTGTTAAGAAGAGCTTAAGTGCACCACCCACGGCCAGGAATAAGTTCGCAGCGTTTTTACAGAGAAAAAATGAGGAGAGCGGCGCAGTCGTGGTTCCAGGGACCAGAAGCAGGTATGGCTGCACCTCTGGACTGCGGGCTGTCTGCTGTACCATACACTCTGTGGGTGCGGGTGTAACCGCTGTAAATAAACGTGGAGTCCAGCCAGTGGGGGGGAGGGGGTGCAGGATCAGATTTAATACAGTCACAGTTTTTATCACGTATTGCCTCAGTTAACGAGGAATGTAACAAAATACACAAGCTCCAAATACGTGTGTGTATATATATATATATAGAGAGAGAGAGAGGGGGCTGCTTTTAGAAAACCCTAAAAATTGATTGTAGAAATTTTTAAATGTGTGCTTGTTGGCATAATCAAGAACTCTATTTTGCCTTTTCTTTTTAATGAAGTTATGTATTTATGAGACTTTGTTTTAAAAACAAACTGGGCCATACTCTGAATCTTACAACCTTGTGAGAAAACTAAAATACTTACACAGTCTTTCTGTTATTTTTTTCTGTTAGGTTTTTTTGTAATTCTCTGGATTCTATGGACTGTCTGTCAAAGAAAGCAAGCAGCCAGCCTCTAGGTGAAACTGCTGTCGCAGACAAAAAGACCAGTCTAAGGGAATCGGATTGTCTGGAGGGCACGAAACTGGGTGATCTAAGTGAATCAGATAGTCTGGAGGGCAAGAAGCTGGGTGATCTAAATGAATCAGATTGTCTGGAGGGAAAAAAGCTGGGTGATCTAAATGAATCGGGTAGTCCGGAGGACAAGAAGCTGGTCAATCTAAATGAATCGGATAGTCTGGAGGACAAGAAGCTGGGTGATCTAAGTGAATCAGATTGTCTCGAGGGCAAGAAGCTGGGTGATCTAAATGAATCCAGTTGTCTGGAGGGCACGAAGCTGGGTGATAGGAATGTTGCACATAACTCAAATGATCAGACTCCAGGTAATGTGACTGTGGTTGCTGATGAAGAGTCTCAGTACTTTAAGACCAACAAATTCACAAGGACCATTTCACCACCCACCCTGGGGACACTAAGAAGTTGTTTTAGTTGGTCTGGAAGTCTTAGAGATTTTGCGAGAACCCCGAGCCCCTCTCCAAGCACCATGTCGCAACGGTTCCAGAGAAAGGATGGCTCCCCCGGCTCCCAGCCTGAGCCCAAGACGCCCGATGTGTCATCTCAGGTGAAGAGCGGCGAGTCGGGGGGTGACGCGCATCCCTCGCGGGACGTCGGGCGGCTGTCACAGTCCCCGGAGAGTGTGGAGTTGTCACCGCTCAGCCTGAGTGCATCGGAACTTTCTCAGCCTTCGAGTAAGGACTTCGATTCAGAGGTAGGTCACATTACGAGACCTCTGTCTTTAAAAGTATTTGTAAAACAAAGTAGGGTATGTATCGTGGAACTGAGAAAAGTTTGCCTACATTGTGGAAATAATTGGCTGTCTTCATTTTTCATTCTAGACATTACTGTGTAGAAAATTTACACTTTTTTCGTCTGAAGGACTTCTCTGTGTCTTTCATATTTTAAATTCATACTCATTTAATGTAACTGTGCTGTTTGAATCACTGTCTCAAGTCGTGGAACAGGGAGGACCTAAGCAGAATGATAAGCTATGAAATGAAAAGTTGTTATAAATGTAATATTTATTCCTTAATATGCTCTTGAATTCAAGAGAGCATTTAAAGCCTTGTAAGGAGTTGGCCCTACTAATGCAATGGTGTCCATCCTAAGTTTTAGCACTTGGAAATTTATTTTCATTTACTCTTATAACTTCCCCTGTATAACAAAACAAAAACAAGTGACTTTATATTATTTTGTTTTAAATGCATAAAAGCATCCTTACCATTTTTTATTTATAAAATACCTTTTAATCTGACTTACAATCAAAACCCTCAATCAGTACTGTTCATAAGCCCCAGTGACGTTGTATTTTTAAAGTGACATGATAACATAATAGCTTTATCAAATCTGAGTTACCTCAACAGACTCCACTACCACAATTTGTGGTATCTCAAATAACGTATGTCAGTGTAACACACTTCATTGTGTATCTACTGACTCTGATTACCAAGGTGTAAGAACAGCCACAGCCTCGGTGGAGTTGGGTGTCTGGTAGTGCTGAGTGAGGAACAGCGTCTAACCAATCATGTAGCTTATATCTGTCAAAAAGAGAATGTTTAAGTTCAGAAGGAAACTTGACTTGTATCGGGCTCAAATTGCATAAACGAACCAAGTTAAAACATGGAAATGAACTGTTTCCACTTGGAGAAAACTGAACTCAGTTTACAAATTCAGACCCCAGATCTGTTGCATGTGGTTGTTTCTAATTTTTAGAGGAAGCCAACCACGTGCGGGGCTGTCTCGCGGCCCTTTGCTGCTTTCTCTCTCGCTCGCTCGCTGGGCCTGTGGCCCGTCCCCACCGGTCTGACGCGCGCCTCCACGTGAACGCTGTCTTCTCCACGATTCCCTCTGCCCCGCAGGCTCTCCTGGCACCACGTGGGTGCCCACCCCCCCCTGCACACTGCCCCCATGGCCAGCTGTCGACCATCTTTGGTGGAAACATCCCCATGTATTGAGAGGGCACTTTTTTTTTAAGATTTTATTTTATTTATTTTTTAGAGAGGGAAGGGAGGGAGAAAGAGAGAGAGAGAAACATCAATGTGTGGTTGCTGGGGGTCATGCCTGCAACCCAGGCATGTGCCCTGACTGGGAATCGAACCTGTGATGCTTTGGTTTGCAGCCCGCACTCAATCCACTGAGCTACGCCAGCCAGGGCGAGAGGGCACTTGTAAGTCTGTGGAGCCCCTTGGAGCGATTGTTTTCCTCCTTCCGGCAGGCGTCCTGTGTGTCGCTCACTCTGTGAGCTCTTAGCCTCATGTCACCCGGGTGCCTGGCCCGCTCGCAGGCTGTGGGCCCACCGCTCGTTGTGCTGATTAGTTACAGAAATGTGAACCAGAAAGACACTAGACTACAAAGTATGCTGTAGGTCATCATCTTTGCTTCCAGAGGTCGTGCATCCCTCCTAGGATAAACAAATTGCTGATAAAAACTGTGTAATCTGTCTTTGATTCAGCAAGTGTTTCAGAAAGCCCCGAGCCACCGGGGCTCGGCCTGAGTATCGGTGCTCGCTGTGCGGCTCCGCGGAGAACGCTCCTCTTTTGGAGACTCCGCCGGTGGCTCCCCGAAATGCAGCACCCCTGCCAGTGCGGCGACCCCGTCTGCGGGAGTCGTCTTAGGGTCCCGCTCGAGGTCTTCTTCGAAGACATGGTTTAGTCCCGAGCCACCACTACTGTTGGCTGCGAGTGGGGAGTATTCGAGTTCCCATGAGTTGCAACCCAAGTTAATGGAGTGTTCCTCGCTTGTTTTTTAAGTACAATATATAATACTGTGTGGAATCCCAAGATAAATATTAAAAGAAACCCTTCATGAAAAATGCAGAAATGTGAAGTCTTCTAAATGTCCATTCACTGTCCTTTTTATTTGACCTTAGTGGGCCTGCAGATTATTCTGTCTGTGGACAAACCATCCTGAAGGGGTTGGGGTGTAGGAGATGGGTCTTCAAGTCCTTCCTCCGGGTAACGGTGCATTTGGTGTCTCTTTTCTCCCCTCTGTTGGGCGTGTGACACAGCGAAGAGATGTCGAACTAACCCCAGCTGGGTAGTTTGGTGGGTGAGAGTGCGGCCCATCTCTGATCGGGGCCCACAGAGGACAGCACCGTCTGTCTGTCTGTCTGTCTCCCTCTCTCAGATCATTAAAAAAGAGAGAGGGAGTGAGCTGTGGACCTACGCTGGCTCAGCATTCAGTGCTTAGTGTCTATGAAAGCAGTTCACCAGCCCCGCACAGGAGACTTGTCTCACCTGAGTTTCGGCGTTCTGGCTGGTTGCTGCCGAAACAGCTCAGAAAAGTCTTCAGTTTTCCATGTGTGCTTTTTTCTGTAGAATTTATTCTCCAGCATAACATCTTTCTGGATTCTTTAATGCAACTTGAAATAGCACCAGCAAACCTCATTCTGCCCACGTTCGTTTCCTTTCATTCTCTCCCAAGCTTCTTTTTCTTTCTTCTCTGAGTTATTACATTTTATTTATACTGATTTTTCTCATTTACTTGTTTTGTGTTTTGTTGAGTTTTGATTATGTGTCATAAAAATTCCAAGTAAAAATCTAATTTTTTTATTTTTTGATTTGGGGGATCTAGGAATCTGATTGCAATTTTAAGTTACTCGATAATCAAGGTAATCAGAAATCCAAGCTACATTTATCTCACATTTCAAAAAAAGACACTCTTCTAAGGAACAAGGTAAAACATCTAATTTTTTTTAAATTTCAGAAGCAGTGCCTGATTATTTAATTGTAGAAATTATATATCCACAATTAAAAATTAGAATCCCTACATTGTATTTACATACAAATGTCTACTTTCAAACCTAGGGCTGTGTTTGTGCTTGATGGTTGTTGTTCTTCATTTTCTCGTGTTTTTCTATGGTGAATGTATATTTCTTTTTTTAAAGCATAAAAACTTAAAAAATTTAAATAGTATGCATATCCATGTAAAAGAAGATTCTCATCTCATACTATGTAAATGTAAATCCCAAATCTATTAAAAATATTAATGTAAAATAGTAAATATAAGACTTTTTAACGTCTTTGAATGAGAAAGACTTGTCCAAACATATCCTGTGTTGGAAAGATGTCCATATTATTTTTGAATGAAAGGGAAAAATGTGATTAGCATGGCATTTTTGTTCGCTGTAATACTTAAAAGTGTTCCTGTGCATGTGTGTGTATTTGTGTAACGATAGTAAAAAGTCTGGAAATAAATACCAAAACTGTTTGCAGTAAGAGAGAGGACTAGAGATGGAGGAGGCACCTTCCCGAAAGGAGTTACGTCCAGAAGTTACAGCGGTTACACCGTCATCTTGCCCTTGTTACTCTCACTGTCGGGCTTTGCTCTGTCGGGGCTTCACCGGCACTTCCGATCCAGTGAAAACTCCCAATGCACCTTCCCCTCCGCGCCCAGCACCCCTCACCCTCTTCACCTCTAACCTCTGCGTCTCAGAGCATTTTTATCTGTATCCCTCATACAACATTACATTACTCTCTCTCTCGTTTAGTTTCAAAATCCTATGGTTGTCCTTTTTCTTTGGAACTAACTGCTGTCCCAATCCCCCTCCTGCAGAAGCAAAGAAAAGCAACCACCTACCTCCACCTGTCCAGCTTCTGGTGTCTCTCTGTTTGTCTTGTTCCTGGCTCGCTCCCTTGTTCCCGCCACCAACACCCTAACCTAAGATTTTACCTTTCTTGTGTGAATCTTTTTTTATTTAATTTACTAGGGAAACATTGATTAATAAAATGAATAGATTTCAGGGTTCATTTCTGGAACACATCATCTGTGCACTGTATTGTGTGTTCACCAGCCCAAGTCCGGTCTCCTTCTGTCCCCAGTTACCCCCTTGCACTCTCTTCTGCCTCCCCACCCCGTTTCCTTCAGGTAACCGCCGCGCTGTTGTCTGTGAGCTTTTTTTTTTGCTTAATCCTTTTCATTCTTCATACACTGTCCACCAGTTTCATTCATTTTAAAACCTTGTTTTATATGCCTCATTGTTACTATCCCCCAAAACACCAGCATTTTAATGACCCCATATTTCACCCAATAAGAATCAGCCCTTTGGTGGAAATAACCTAAGCGGCATATTTATGCACTGGGAAAACAGGGGACCTATTCAAAACAAAATTTAGTTCTTTGTGTAAAATGGAAAAATCTCCAGGATACATCATTCATTAAGTAGAATCAAGATACATTAAGTAAGAACAACAAAGCATACAACAGTGTGTAGCGTGCTGCTGTGGGTGTGTGTACACAGCAGCCCCCCCAACCCACAGTTTCAGCCGCCCTTGGTTAGCTGTGGTCTGAAAATCCTAAGTGGAAAATTCCAGAAATCAATAGTTCATAAGTTTCAAATGGCATGTCATGGTCTGAGTGGCGTGATGAAATTTCGTGTCCCGCCCGTGCTGCCTGGGACGTGAATCCTCCCTGTGTTCAGTGTATTCACACCGTATACACTGCCCACCCGGTTGTCACTTAGTAGCCATCTCGGCAGTCAGGTCAACTGTCACGTTGTCTCAGGGCCTGTGTGCAAGTCACCCTCAATAATGGCCCTGAAGCACAAGGGTAGTGATGATGCCACTACTACAATTCAGATATGCTAATGCGAACCACTTTTTTCTCATTGCTTATAAGTTCTTTTTCTGTGCAGAATATAAAGAATAGTTTGAAAAGTATTAAAGATAGCTGCTTTAAGACAACAGTACTAAAATGAGCATTTAATCTCCAGGTTCCCGGGCTGTATAAATCCAGCTCTCTGGACAGTCTTTCTACAACCAAGATCAAACCTCTGGCACCCGCCAGAGCCAGTGGGCTGAGCAGGAAGCCAGCCAGCATCCAGAAGAGGAAGCACCACAATGCGGAGAACAGGCCTGGATTACAGATAAAAATCAACGAGCTCTGGAAGAACTTCGGATTTAAAAAGTGAGTTGTCTTGTTACTTACTTTAAAACAGGATACGTTACTCTTTTCTGTAATTTCAGTCCTTCTCCCAACTCTATTTTAATATGAACCCATTTCTTTTCCTCTCACCTAAGAGAAGTCTGTTTCCTCATTTCCTTTAGCTGCCTCTCTATAAGTATATTTAACTTCAGTGTCTGTACCTGTTTAGTGGACAGATAGATGCCCAACTAAAAAACCTCAGTTCTCAGCCTGGCGCCGGGGGTCTCTGATGTTAAGCAAATTGCTTGTCCTAGCCTGTGTGTCCCAGCTCTCTCCTTCTTACCTCTCAGCAATGTAATGAGGGTCAAGTTGTTCAAGATGCAGGGGCCGGGAAGGTAATGGTGCTTCCTGGGCGTAAAGCAGTTTGTTTCCCTAGGTTGTCACGTCTGAAATGGGGGGAGTCATTGTGTTTATATGAGGAATTGGCCAGACTTCTGGTGTGTGTGGCAGGCACTGTCTGAAATGATTTGACCCTGTGCATAGCTACATTTTTTGAACCACAATACTTCCTTCTGTTGGAGTACGAAATTAGTGAGAATAACACTGATTTGTAATTCACTTATTTTCTTGTCCTTAATAAGGCAAATGTGCTAAGATTAAAAGTAAAGAACAGAAAAATTACATAGGTGTGGTAGGATTAAACCTTAGCTAATAGAAATGTCACAATCAGATGAAATGGTGTGAGTGGAAACATTTTATAAGTAAGTTAATGCTGGACTACTTTTTTTTCTTATTTTACATTGTGTAAAGTCTGGGATTAAACCATACAGCCACGGCTCTCAAATTTTTTGCCTTCAGGAACCCTTTATACTCTTAAAAGTCACTGAAGGTCCCAAAATACACTGATCTCTGTGTTATATCTGTCAACATTTAACCATTTTAGAAGTTAAAATCGCCCTGGCCCGTCAGCTCTGGGATCCAGCATCGTCCCAATACACCCAAGTTGTGGGTTCGTTCACCCTCTGGTCAGGGCACACAGAAGCAGCAGCCAGTGACGGCGTAAATAAGTGGAACAACAAATCCATGTATGTCTCTCTCTCCTCCTCTTTCTTCCTCTCTCTCTAAAATCAATAAATGAAAATATTTTTAAAAAGAAATTAAAATGGACACTTTAAAAATATGTATTTATATTTAAATAACCATAAGTTCATTAAATATTAAAATCAATGGTATATTTTTTCCTAAAAATATACAGCTATTTTCCAAAACCAAAATGTTAGAAGAGTGACATTGTTTTTCCATTTTTGCAGATCTTTACTTATCTGGTTTAATAGAACTAAACTCGATCTTTATATCTGCTGCTACATTTGATCTGTTACAGTATGTTGTTTTGGTTAAAGTGTATGAAGAAAATCTGGCCCCGCATGTATTTGTAGTTTGAAACTGTATATTTTCATGGCTTTTTCATTGAATTGTAAATTTTCTATTTGATGTTACATCAAAATTCAACGAGCAGTAGCTTTTAAGTTGTTGCGCCGCAGACTATGAAACTCCGACACCGGACTTGGTGTGCGGCCCCGGCCCCTGGGTCTGCATGGGGTCTGTGTGCGTCTGTTACCCCCGCGTGATTTCACAGCATCGTGAATCGGCCACTTGGAAAGTGTTGTGCTTGTTTTTCAAATATTGACACATTTTAATATCCAGTATTGAAACACACACACACACAATCTTATCCTTCAAAGTCTTTGAGCACTTGGAAGGTGTCAGGTGGCAAATTCGAGCTTTCCAAAATTTGTATTTTCACTTGAAAGCTTAAATGTTAGCATTGGTAACAAATACTTCTGTTGCTTTCTTTGAAGTAAATTACAGGTTCTCTTTGTTCATTTTAGAGCAGCCCTCTGCCAAGTACCTACATCCGAATAGCAGTAGTGTTACAGGTGCTTTTACGTGAGACGATGACCGTATTTCGGTGTCCAGCACAGAAGTCAGTGTCCAACAAAGGGCATGAAGTGTGTTTCCCTTTCTGTCACAGGCCAGTAAAAGTTGAGGGGGTTGAGATTTAATGAACTTAATGATTTTTACTACTTTGTCAAGAATGTTCTTAAGTCAGACTGGCTTTTTTGTTTTTTTTAACCCTGAGTACGTGGAGGTGGAGACGGCAAATACCCTCTTCCAGCAAAACACACACAACCGGGGAGTAGAAGATCGGCCGAAACGGTCGTGTGTGCCTCTTGCACTGGTTCTTAGCAAGACTTGAGGGGAGTGCTAAGTAGAAAGAAACTAGTTTCTCCATGGGAATCATGCTGCCTTAGCTGGTCTGTAGTTGTGAGGGACTTAGCACCTGCTTTGAATGAAAGGTTGCTGAAAAGCAGGAAGGGACACTGTCTGGGAGGCAGGCTTCATTGGACGGACTCAGAACCTGGCTGTGCATGTGATGTGCTGAGACAAACCACACAATCAAGGGTCTCGTCCTCTTCACCTGCCGCTGTCCTGTCCAGTCGGGCCATTCTCTGAACAGTCACTGCCTAGCAGCACCAGATCCATTTTACTCTGTTATGTTTTGCAGGGATTCTGAAAAGCTTCCTTCATGTAAGAAGCCAGATCCTCTGTCTCCAGTCAAGGATAATATCCAGCTAACTCCGGAAACAGAAGAAGAAATATTTAACAAACCGGAGGGCACGCGCGTTCAGAGAGCAATATTCCAGTGAGCACGGGCAGCTGCGAGGCTACCGCCTACGAGAGACTGTCTGTCGACTTGAAGTCCTGCTCGAAAGCGAGGCAGCCACCAGTCTGAAAGATGTGCTCTTAGAGTCACACCGTTTTTGTAATAGAATACGTTTTGTACATGAACTACGTGTTTCTTTTTTGTTCAGCTTTTTATATTTTCATAAGAAGCTAATGAGAAAATACTTGATCTTTGACAATTTTTGGAAGTTTTAATATTAAATGGGCAAGTCCACTGGAATTTGTAAAAGTTTACTGTCTTTCTTTTTATTACTTGATTTCTGTTATATTGTCACACATAAGGGTGGTGAATGGAAAACCGCAGTCTGTAGTTATTTTCTCCTAGAGGAAATCACTGTACTTCTCCGGACGTTAAATTTTTCCACCTGCCTCACCTGTCTTTCAGGGTTGAATTGAAAATAAAGTTGCTGGGATGGGAGGGGCGCTGGAAGGCCGAGGGACCGCTGCCCAGATGGGACAGTGCTTTATCCTCCCCGAGGACTCTGGTTGGGTTACAGATGTGACGGTGGGTGGAAATTGCTTTTAGCACTTTGTAAAAGGAACTACCTATATCATTAATATTCTCAAACTTCAATATAGCCTATATTTTTTCAATGTCTTTTTCTTAAGTACAGGCTAGAAATTCCTTAACATGTTTAAAACTGGCATCTTAGGTGTGATGTAAGATAATAGAATTGCAACATCTATAATACATACATGCTACAGAGAAATAGACAGAAACCTGGACAGAGAAGCAGCTGTACAAGGGAAGGTCTGACATGAAGCAAAGAAGTTATCACAGGAGTGTCCGAGACATAGAAGGTAAAGGATGGGGACCCGGAGTGTTTCCATTTTCAAATGAGACTGAGTACAGGCTGAAGAGGTCAGAATGGAACAATAAACATAACATTGTAAGAAACGACATAAAACTTAAAAATAATAATAAAATAAAAACCAATCTGGAAGAAACAAAATCTAAAGAACAGAAGCAAGTCTCAGTTTTCCATCACTATTTCCTGCTGTAGAACAAAGTGAGAGTGTGAATCAAACATTGCCTACTAACGTTTATCTTCTCGCCCATTTAAAATGCCACGTAAATGACAGAAAAGGAGCAAAGCATACTACAGACTCACAAAGGTTCATAGCAGAAGAGACAGACGAGGAAACATATATGAGTGAAAAGGGATTTATGAGATCATTTCTCCGGGGGTAGGAGCCAACGAGAGGTTGAGATGGTTCAGTAAGTGGAGCTGTCAGGCAGGTTCCTATAAAGTGTGGGCTTGACGTAGGGCTGAAGGTGGAACTGGCTGAAAGCATTTAAAATCACTTGGAGAAGGGGAAACAGTGGCAACACCATGGTTTTTCAGTCCTCAAGTCCCCACAACTGGGTAGCAAATAAAAACCTACAAACATTACAACAAATTTACGCGATGTCCCAAAATACAACAGCCATGGAAACCACATAAAGATACTGGCATGTGTTCAGGGGTGGAGGAAAGGAGTCCTAGAGGGACGTCGAGTGGCCCGAGAAGAGAGCTGGAGAGCCGTTGGAACGCACAGCAGGCCAAGTTGGAAAGTGCCTTTCAAACAAAGGCTCTGCCCTGTCTGGGCTGCATGAGAGCGAGGAGGCTGCAGGGATGTCTGAAGGACGGAAGCAGTCTAGTCTGAGTGAGCTATTGCAGCTGGTTTGCCCCGGGTCCCTTCTAGGGCGGGGTCCCCCCAGAAGAGAAACTGAAGTTAAACCAACATTGAGCAGGACAGAGTGGGAGGAACAGTTGACCAGGACGGCTCGGCAGAAGACTGTTTTGAACAATTAAAAAAAAAAAACAAAAAACTTCTGGCCAAGATGGAGGCATAGATAGATACACTGTGCCTCCTTTGCACAACCAAAACGACAACAACAAATTTTACAACAAAAAACAACTGGAAACTGCCAGGAAACCGAACTGTATGGAAGTCTGATACCCAAGGAGTTAAAGAAGAAACATTCATCCAGACCGGTAGGAAGGGTGGAGATGGGCAGCCGGGCAGAGAGGACTAGTGGCAAGGCGGTGACTGGCAGAGCAGGTGGTCCCACATTCACACACAGGTAAACCAGGAGGAACAACTGGCGAGCAAGATAGACCACGCAACCCAGGGTTCCAGAGCGAGGAAATAAAGCCTCAAAGCCTCTGACTGAAAAAACCTGTGGGGGTTGCAGCAGCGGGAGAAATTCCCAGCCTCACAGGAGAGTTTGTTGGAGAGACCCACAGGGTTCTAGAATGTACACAAAAACACCCACCTGGGAATCAGCACCAGAAGGGTCCAATTTGCTTGCAGGTAGTGGGGGAAGTGACCGAGGGCCAGAGCAGAGCAAGTAGCACTGTTCCCTCTTGGATCCCTCCCCCACATACAGCAACCAATGAAGCCACGTGGGTTGCCTGACCAGGCTGATACCTAAAGGTTCTGCCCATTACTACGTAACAGGTGCGCCGAGAAAAAAAAAAAAAAGGCCCAAATGAAAAAATAGATCAAAGCTCCAGAAAAAATACAGTTAGGCCATGATGAGATAGCCAGCCTATCAGATGCATAGTTCAAAACACTGGTTGATAATCAGGATGCTCACAGAAATGGTTGAGTATGGTCACAAAATACAGGGAAAAGTGAAGGTTATGCAAAGTGAAATAAAGGAAAATGTACAGGGAACCAACGTGACAGGAAGGGAACTGGGACTCAAATCAGTGGTTTGGACCCGAAGCAAGAAATAAACATTCAACCAGAACAGAATGAAGAAAGAAGAATTCAGAAAAAATGAGGAGAGGTTTAGGAACCTCCGGGACAACTTGAAATGTTCCAACATCTGAATCATAGAGGTGCCAGAAGGAGAACAGGAAGAGCAAGAAATTGAAAACTTATTTGAACAAATAATGAAGGAGAACTTCCCCAATCTGGCAAAGGAAATAGACTTCCAGGAGGTCCAGGAAGCTCAGACAGTCCCAAAGAAGTTGGACCCAAGGAAGCACACACCAAGGCACATCATAATTACATTATCCACAATTAAAGATGAGAATCAAAAGCAGCAAGAGAAAACGAGTTACCTACAAAGGAGTTCCCACAAGACTGTCAGCTGATTTCTCAAAAGAAACCTTGCAGGCAACAAGGGGCTGGAAAGAAGTATTCCAAGTCATGAATGTCAAGGACCTACATCCAAGATCACTGTATCCAGCAAAGCTATCATTTAGAATGAAAGGGCAGATAAAGTGCTTCCCAAATAAAGTTAAATGAGTTAATCATCACCAAGCCCTTATTACATGCAATGTTAGAGGGACTTATCTAAGAAAAAGAAAATAAAAAACATGAACAGTAAAATGACAACAAACTCACAACTATCAACAACCGAACGTAAAAAATCAAAAACAAACTAAGCAAGCAACTAGAACAGGAGCAGAACCAGAGAAATGAAGATCACATGGAGGGTTATCAGCAGGGAGGGGGAGAGGGGAGAATGGGTGAAAAGGTACAGGGAATAAGAAGCATAAATGGTACGTACAAAATAGACAAGAGGGTAAGAATAGTATGGGAAATGGAGAAGCCAAAGAACTTATTTGTACAACCCATAGACATGGACTAAGGGGGGGTGGGTAAGGTGGGGGGGTATGGGGCAGAGAGGAATAAAGTAGGGGGAATGGGACAACTGTAATAGCATAATCAATAAAATGCATGAAAAAGAAAAAAGTTCTATAAACTCCTATGAACCATATTTCTCAAAGTTTAAGAAAACTAATTTTATTTCCAAAGAAACTGCAGTGAAGTCTAGATCAATCCATGGTATTGACACATGAACATCAAGGCATGCTTTTTGAAAACTGTTACGATGTGTACCTCAGAACAGACGAGGTGCAGCAACTAGCCACCGCAAATCTGTCCCTCATGCACAGAATACGGTGTCCCCATGTCCCAGAGACGGGAAGTTGCCTCTGGCCAGTGGGCACCAGCCAGGTCGGGTCATGTCGATGGACCCATTTTCAAGTCTACCAGTTTCTTCATTAACTCCGTCTCTGTTACCATGTTTTTGGGTTTTGTTTTTATTTCAAGCATTTCAATTCTAATCTCATTCCCATTCCTCTACTTACATCCCCCCATCTGCTCATGCATAATATTATCCCCCTTTCCCACGAGGACATATCCACCCTCGTTATTTTAAATTCCTCTTCTGAGATTTCCAGTATGTGGCTCACCTCTGAGTTTGGTCCTGTATCTTGTGTCTGTGACACTTTGCTTTTTCCTTGTTTTTGTGCGTCGTGTTGTTTTCTGATTGGGTGCTACCCACGCTGACGGAGAGCGGTGGTGACCGGAGGAAGTCATACCTCCGCCTGCAGCAGGCGTGCCTCCGCCAGCACCAGGTGGTTAGAGGGGGGCCTGTTAAACGCTGGTCCGGAGCTGAGCGCGCAGGGTTCGCTGCAGCTGCTGCGGCATCGCACGTGCACCTCCGACCTCAGATTCCGCCGGTGTGACCCTGCTGCTGGCCACGGGCTGTGGTGTCCCGGTCACGGTGGTGGTTCTTTTCGCTGTTGTTTTCTTCAATGTTCCTGCTCTAATCCTCCGTCTTCGGTCTTCCTCACGCAGCTGGGGCTCCAAAAGGGTCTCCACGCCCTTGACCCTCTCCAGCAGTAGTAGGCTGCTGTTGCTTGCAATTTGGTGCTTAATGGCCAGAAGCAGCCTTGAGGATGATGCTATTAGTAAATGCGTCAATTGTATTAAATTTTACAACCCACAACACAGTAAAAACATGTTCTTCCTGTTTCTCGACTCACGGCAACGCTGGCGACGCATTCAGCATTCCACGCTGTTCGCATTAGAGGGTTCCAGCTCCCAGGCTATCGGACCTCATAACGCGCACCTGAAGTCTTTCTAAACACGGTTTTTTGTGTGATGCTTGTTCACTCGTGGTTTAGGGGAGGCAGGAAAGTAATGGAAAGAACTGCAGTTACGCATCGGAAGACTTGACCTGCACGTAGTTCTGACTTACCTAAAACTCTAAGTGACTTTGGTCAACCACTGCAATTTTGTTGTGTGTGTGTGTTTTTTCTCACAAGACAGACATGAGGAGTTGACCTATAAGTGCAACCTCAGAAATTGCAACTTCCAAATTCTGTGAACCAAACACAGCCAACTCTTTGACTTGTAGCCACTGAAAGACTACTTCACAAGCTCCACAAGAGGGCAGCCCTTCCACATCACCTAATGTCTGAGGAGACATTCCACCGCCCTCTCTTTTCCTCTTCATGTTGGTTTTTCTTTTACAGATATACTTTTTAATTTTTATTGAACCTATTGGTGTGACATTAGTTAACAAAATTATATAGGTTTCACATTTACAGTTCATGTACGGTTCTACAATACATCACCTGTACATCGTGTTGTGGGTTCACCACCCCAAAGCAAGTCTCTTTCTGTCACCAAACTCCCGAAACCAAGAGTGGACTGGTGGTCACCAAGGTGGGGGAAGTGGGAACAGGCAGTTAAAGGTACACACTGGAGTTAACGTACTGTATCGTATACTTGGAAGTTGGCAGGAGAACGGACCTTGAAAGTCCTTACCACACACACCAGAAGATGGTAACTGCGTGGAGATGGATGTTAATTAGCCGTATTATTGGGGTGATCCTTTTACAATGTATATGTATGTCAGAGCATCACATCGCCCGCCTTCCACTTACACAACATCAGTTATATCAATAATGCCGGGGCGGGGGGCAGACAGTGTGGCTTCCACCTTCTCTTTCTAGATCAACTCATCACGGGGAAGCCAGCTGCCGTGTTGTGAGGACATTCAAACAGCACTGATGAAGAGGTCCACGGGACACACAAAAGGGGTGAGGGGCTCCCGCCAACAGCCAGCACCGACTCCCCCGCCACGCGAGTGAGCCACTTTGGAGGCAGACCCTTCCGAGGAGGCTGCTGGGATCCGGGCGAAGTCCCCGACGAGGTCCTGGTCCTGGAGAGTCTCCACTCCACTTCCTTGGGGGCCTGGGTTTCCCGTTCTTTGAAACATGACAAAAACCAACTGATGACCACATTCCCTCTGTTCCAAGTTCCTAGGACACAGAGAACTGAGGTGCTTTTTCAGACACCTGTCTCAGAGAACACCCACGCTGTGCCTCTTGACCGGTGACAGTGGACCACCCCCTGCCCGCTGGACAAGCCCAAGTTCCTGGTCCCCCAGGAGCTGACCGTGACCCCATTCCTCAGCATCAGCTGGTAGGGGACAAGGCACATGCAGGGGTGGGGCGCCATGTGGACCTGGAGTTCAGGAAACATAGGATCCAGGAGCATGAGAAAGAGAAGAATTTATGCTTCTTCATCTCGTCCCTTCAACTGTGCTCTTAAAAAGGATGCTCTCACGAATAATCAATTTTTAAAAGATTTTATTTATTTATTTGTAGACAGAGGAGAAGGGAGGAAGACAGAGGGAGAGAAACATTGACGTGAGAGAAAAGCATCCACTGGTTGCCTCTCGTACATGCCTGGACCAGGGACGGAAGCCCCAACCCAGGCATGTGCCGGGACCACGAATCAAACCAGTGACCGAGGCCTCACTCTGGGGGATGGCAGCCAACCACCTGAGCCTCACTGGTCGGAGCACGAATCGCCAGTGTTTGACAGGTGGCAATACCTTGCTAGCAAACCTAGAGAAAGTGCCAGCTCCCAATGTTGATGCGACAGTTGTTTTCTCCTTAATTTCAACACCTTACTGGTGTTGTATTTTAATTTCTGGCTTCAGATTTCTCTATGAATTTTCCAAAAGAAACTTTGGAAACTAGGCCAACCCCGCCCCTACCCCCGGTTCCAGGTGCTTGGAAAGTCCAAAGACAGCATCTGGCCTCTGACCAGTCTCCCCTGCCTGCGTGACCGGGAGGGCCTTCTCGGGTGGAAAATACTCCGTCCACCTGCTGGACTCCCTGGGCAGAGGGACCAGGCCTTCCCCACCGCCAGGGGCCTCCCACCCAGAACAAAGAAAGGCAAAGCAAAGCAAATGTCGCTGACTTTGAAAAACAAAGCTTGAAGGATGAAAGTTGTCACCTGCCAGCTAGACTCCATACAAAATGACATGAAACCCAAAGCAGCTGACGGTGGGGGGTGGGGGGTGGGCACATGAAACAGGGCCGGTGTGTGTGTCTCCTGGTGCTGGAAACGACCTCTCCAGGCTTCTGGCTGATGCAGACAGTTTCTTCAGAGCGCTCCCGATAATTTTTTCATGAGCTCTGCAAGAACATGCCGCAGCCTCCTCCAACCTGCTGCGGGTTCGGTGAATCCAGGGGGAACTGAAGGGATCAAAGGCTGGCTTAGATCCTCTCAGGCGACAGCGTGCTGGGGGCCTCGGTGGCTTCACCAAAAAGTGACTTTTGACAGCCTTTCCCGCTTCTTTCTGTAGAGGCGCCCCTCTGATTTTCACGGACTTCCCATTCTCCACCCCAGCAATTTTGAATCTCTGCATCAGTGCATTGAGCACATTGCTATTGGGCCCCCGTTACATCTCAGGCACTGTTCTGGGCTCCGCACAAAGGACGACGAACAAAGCAGATGAGAATTCCTGCCCTAAACATCGTCCAAGCCACAGAGTTCTCACTCCTGGGGACTCCTCGACCGTAATAAGACAAAGCCGGGCAGCAGAAGAAAAGAGATGAGGTACAAGTTCTGGCCACGAAAGCCCAGAGCAACAGCTGCACCTCAGCGCCACTGTCTGCCTTGCAGATCAGGCATTTGCTCACCATGGGAGGGCGGGGGAGGCTCGGGCTCAGAGCTGATGGTAACAGCGGCAGCACGTGCTCACCCTGCTCCCCAGGTCCTCCGGGGAGTGTCCGGGTGAGGAAAGGCAGCGGGTGTGGCAGCCCCCTGCTGCCCCCCGCCCCCCAGAGCTCATATCTCAGAGCTCTCCTGCACCCCTTTGCAGCACTGTGCGATCCTTATTGCTGAATTCGTAGCAAACACTGATTATCGGTGTAGCAGCTGATCCATCGTCTAGTCAATTGCGGGGTGACTTTGGCCCACTAGGCAGATTCTGGGGGATACTGAGTTGCCTAAACATGGAGCCCCTGCCGCATCCCAGGGAGCCCGCAGGAAGGCTTCCGGCACCCACCGGCCCCCACCGCCAGGGTGGGCGTGGCTGGCGAGCTGCCTCCTGCTGGGCCCGCGGACAGACGGGCCCTGTGTGGCTTTCCACCTCTTGTGGTGGTCGAGGCATTGGGGCCTTCTGAGTCTGCTTGTTTTTTTTTCTGTGTTTCTTTTATGCTCTGCTCCACCAGGTCAGTAAGTTAAAAGCTCATAGGCTTCTGCTTTAGAGCAAGTATCTCTGGCTTGTTAGTGAGCTGAACTGGATCAAGGTTGATAGTTGGAGGTCAAGGTCTTGGTAAAGTCTTTGGTTAGTTTGTTTTCTGTTATGCAAATGCTTGGCATATTAATCTTGTTATCTGAGCTTCTGGTTGACCTAACGGCATGATGTACACCTCCAAACTACTCATTTGATTTGATTTGTTCATTAAACAAAAACCTTTTCCATGTATTCCCATTACGTGACCACGTGGTAAAGAATGGCGACAGAGCAGGGAGTCTGTATTTGGTGATCCGGGAAGGCTTCCTGGAGGAAATGACATCTAACCCAGGCCTGAAGGATGGGTAGGAGCTATCCAGGCAAGGAAGGGGAGGAAGAGTGCTCTAGTCAGAGGGGACGACAGGATGTGTTGGAAGAATTGAAATGCACTTAGTTTTCAGGAACTCAGAGGAGCCCTCGGGTGAGGGTGGCAGGAAGTGGGGACAGAAGAAGCTGGAAACACGGCCGGAGGCCTTGGTCTCAGGTTAAGATGCTCAGACTTTATCTGAAGGTTAGATAAGGGCATTCAACATATTAAGGAGGGAGGTGCCATGATCGGGTTTTAGTTTGAGAAAGATTACCCTTCAGACATGCCCGGAAGGCGTTAAAGGCAAGTGAGATGATCAGATTTGCCTCTGAGAAGACCCACCTACCTAAAATGGCTAAAGGAGGTCCGCAGGTATGTAAGGAGGGTACCCTGGTAAGATCTGAAGGGGGAGGGTGACGGGTGACGTGCATCTTAAAAGAATCCCTCCTCTAAAGAAGCTTTAAAAGCCTAAAGGAAGAGGTAACCGGAGAGCAAGCAGAAACCTAAGAGTCGTAAGTTGTGATTCAAGACCGCCACCCATGTCCTTGCTGCGCTTCTTTTGCCAGCGCTGCTACCAGCCCTTGAGGCTGACTCAGTCCGGCAAGGCCTTGGGCCTTGACACCAGCCAAGAACCTGCAGCTTCGAAGCTCCCCTCAGCTCACCAGGAGCGGGGAGACGCTCCAGAGGAAGGCTCCACCCCCGCCGCCGTGGAGGCAGATGTTGAAGAGCTACAAAACGGTGCCTCTGGCAGGGCCCACCCTGGCGACGGTGGGGTGTCCGGGCCCTGTTCCAGCATCTTCACCCTGCTTGGGAGGTTGAGCTCCGGGAGAACTCTCCACAGCATCCAGCTGTCCGTTCAGGGCACCTTCGACATCATTTCTGGCGAAGGAGATCGGGACCAGCCCCTGTGTCAGGACTGTACTGACAATCTCCTGGAGCACCTGGACACCCAGCTCATGACCTCCGAATCGGATGTTCAGGCCTACAAACGCCGGTTGGAGGGAGTTGACGAGGACCGGAGGGAAGCACTGCAGGAGGAGCTGAAGGACGCGGAGCTGGAGGAAGCGCGCCTGGCCCGGGAGCTGGAGGAGACGGAGAAGAACCGAGAGAGAGCAGCTGCGGCTCTGGAGGCCGCGGAGGCAGAGACCGAGCTGCTGGAGCAGCAGGAAAGGCAGTACCAGCGTGACTACAGTCGGCTGCTGTGGCAACAGCTGGACCTGTCTGACGAGCTCCAGAGCGTGGAGAACCAGCTGCGGTATGCCCAAGCCCAGCTAGCCTGGCTGGAGAAAACCAACGCCTGGAGGGCCACGTTTGAGATCCGGGATGACGGCCCCTTGGCCAGTATCAATAACTTCAGGCTGGGCTGCCTGCCCGCTGTCCCCGTGGGCTGGGGTGAGATCAGCGCGGCCTGGGGGCAGGCCGCCTTGCTGCTCCTGGCCCTGTCTCGCAAGGCCGGTCTGCAGTTCCGGAGGTTCCGGCTCGTCCCCTGCGGGACCCGTTCCCGTCTGCAGCATTTAAGCAAGGACTCCGTCGAGCTGCCCCTGTTCTTCCACCAGGGGCGGGGCGGTCCCTCGTATGGCGAGTTCGACCGCGCCATGCTGGCTTTCCTGGACTGCATGCAGCAGTTCAAGGAAGAAGCCGAGCGAGGTGAGGAGCCCGGCGTCTGCATGCCCTGCCGGATGCACGCGAGGAGAGGCCTGATCGCGGAGCCCGGGGCCAGCGGGGAAGGCTACTCCATCAGAAGCGAGTCCAACACGGAGGAGCGGTGGAGCGAGGCCCTCAGGCTCGTGCTGACAAATCTCAAGTGCAGTCTCGACTGGGTCTGCTCAAGGTATTGTCAGAAATAACGCGTATTTCCTCTGTGGGAGAGGGGGCTCTTGTCTTGCTGTAGAATATTTTATGTGTGAAAGTCTTAGATCAGTTGTGAGACCGAAGAATATAACAGGTCTATCCCTGTGAGTCATAAACGGCTACACAGATGGCAATCTAAGAGGAAGGAAAGGATTGCCCCGAGCAGACCAAAGCCACTGCCGTCTTCCCCACCTGGACAAATTCATGGGGCGGCCAGGACTAAATCACAAAGCGATGGGGTGAGGGGGTGCAGGCGGAGGTGAGAGGGAAGGGTGGCAGAGAGAGAGGTGGAGGTCTTCGATGCTTTTATGAGAAAACGAACTTGGGCCATTGGGGCTTGTGGTGGAGCTTTGGGAGGGGGCTGTTCACAGATGTTTTCATTGAATGCACTGGGGTGACATCTGTTAATAAAGGTAGAGACTTCACACGTACAAATCTGCCTGTTGCATTGTGTTCACCAGCCCAAGTGTCTGTTTACCCCATTTACCCGCCCTTTGTCCTCTGCTACCGCCCCCACCCCTCTTGGCCTCCAGAAATCACCATGCTCTTGTCTGCCAGTTGGGGTTTTGTTGTTGTTGTTTGTTTGTTTGTTTGTTTGTTTTTTGCTTAGTCCCTTCACCTTTTTTACCCAGCGTTCCCCAACCCCTGCTCTCTAACAGCTGCCAGTCTGTTCTCTGTATCTGTGAGAAATTTTTAATTTTTTGCTGCCAATGCCCTGTGAAGGGTCATGAGGTGAGCCCCTAGGGAGAGCTAAAGATTTTTTAAAAAGTTAGCAAGAGGACTTTAAAATGCAAATTGTGTCAAGGCAGGCATGTGCGTCTCCTGTGCTCTCAGAACAACACCCGAATCCCTGCCACGACTGCAGGGAGGTGAAGTTCAAGGGTATGGCTGGAAGGGCTTGCTGGGCTAGTCCACTCAAACTCCGAAAAACCGCACTCTCAATGTCTTTACCTGGAGCCAAGAAGGAGAAAAATCGGGCCCATGAAAAACGTGGCGGACTGGAAAGCACACGAACTACCATCGAATGGGGTCAAGGGCTTTGCAGCGGCAGCCGGTTCCAGCCTGCCACCCCAGCTCCCTGCGTCCAGCTTCTCAGGAGAACCTGTAGGTCCGGGTGTTGTAGGCAATTCCTTGTTTTTTAAATCGCAGCAACCAATTACACTATTTTAAAACATTTTGAGTCAAAAACCATTCTGGGCCCACGTTGGCCCTTGGGCCAATTATTTGAAACCTGGCTGATTTCACGTGCCTGAAAACCAAATGAGATAATGCCAAGGAAAGCATTTTATCAGAAGATCCTATAAGAACAATGTTATTTTTTTTTCTCGAATAAGTGTAAGGAGGAGAGGTCTCTGCTCTCTTGGGTGGGGCACTGGGAAAGCTAATCTTCAGTGAGGTTTGGCCCTGGATCAGCAACTTGCAATAAGCAAGATACCACACAACTCCATGATCTCACTGAATTTCTTTCTCGTGATGACAACCTTTAAGATATACTCTCTTAGCAACTTTCAAATACACAGTTCAGAGCTAACTGTGGTCGCCGTGCTGTGCCTTACGCCCCCCAGGACTTAGTTTATCTTATTGCTGGAAATGTGACCTTCAACCAGCTTCTCCCACTTCTCTCGCCCCCCGCCCCCAAGGCCTCTGGCAACCATCGACCTGTGCCCGGTATCATTTAGCTCGGGTTTTGTTTTGTTTTTGTTTTTGTTTTTTAGTTTTCACACGCAGGTGAAAAAAGCAATAGTACAGTAGACACATATGTACAGACTTTACATTTGAAAAATGTATCTGAAAGTTAAGAAAAACAAAATCCCAGCTCTCCGGCTGTCACTTATAAGCCAGATTCATGGGAACTAGGGATTTTCTTTAACTTCCTCTTCTGTCACATGGAGGTGATAGCACTGATCTCACCTAGTTGTGGGGATTCAGTGAGAGTATTTCAGTGCTCAGTGAAGTACTGGGCACAGTTTGCTGCCATTACTGTCACCGTAAGCATGAAGATACTGTAATCATCCTTGTCCTGAAAACTGTGTATACTTATATGACTTATGTGAATGTGTTTATGTTGTAAATTTCTGCATAGGGAATTTCTGAGTGAGTGATTAGGAATACTTTTTCTAATTTAATCTTCACTGTGTTTTTTCCATTACCACTTAGTCCCCTTACATCCCCCTCCCCCCATTTTTTAAATTATACAAAGTTTACCATGCATCGTCCTACACTGATTGCAGCTAAACCCAGCTGAACAACCTGAAGCCAGGAGCCCGAGTGCAGGCCTTGTACCGTATGTGTAATTACCTAAAATAAATCAAGCTACAAATTGTTCAATAAAATATGTCCTATCCGCCTGCCATGACCAATGTACCTTCTTCTTTACCTGGAAGGCCAGGTTCAAGTTCAGAGTTCTTGAACGCCTTGAAGTTGCAGACTTTCCGTGTGGGTTGCAACGCGGCCCGTGGGCCATGTCCCTTTCTCTCCCCACCCCGGCCCCACTCCACAAAGAGCCTCTCATGATTCCGTGTGGACACATAGGTTTCAAGCTGCACCCGGAGCCCCGCCGTCAGCCTGCAGCTGGCCGCCCCTCCAGGCCGAGGTTGCACCCCTGCACCTGATCCGCACTCTCTGGGGACCAAGGGAAGCAGGCTCTGCAGTTCCCGACGAGAGCAGTGAGCCACTAGCACAAAGAAGACAGGGTCCCCGATTGCTGCGTGCTCTAGAAGCGGAGAGGGGCACGGCTTCTATGTGAGCCTGTCTTCCTAACCTCGAGCTCTAAAATGTTTACTAATCTACTGCATGAAAAAAACTTCACTGTTGTTTCTACTGGAATTTCTAGAACCATTATTAAACCTTTGGCATTTACAGCCCATTTAGATTTCCTCTCTTGTGAACTCAGACCATTTTTACCTATTCTCAGGGTTCAGAAATGCCCAAGAAGTAGTTGTCCAATACACATCGCAAGCCCTCAGGGATTTTAAAGTCCTAAGCAAGTAAGTGGGAATCGTCCAAAAGCTCCTGCCAGTAGGAGGGCAGAGTGGCGTTTGATTGGACCACACACCTCCAGGGGGCTCCACTTCCACTGACTACACGGGGAATGGAAACCCCTGGAAGTGTGCAGCTTGGCAGCTCTGGATTAAAGTGTTGGGTGAAAAGTTGCTAGGAACAATAGAAGAGTCTTACTTGACGTGAACAATAACGAAAGGACATCTGAATAGTCAATCAGCTCAGAATGCTTAGCAGCTGAGGTGAGGAATGCAAAACGATCTTCACAAAGGGAAACACACCCTTCAAAGCCTTCCTGCCGCCATGGCAACCGGAGCTCACAAATGATGCAATCGTAAAGGCAGCTGAGTGTGCGAACAGGCACTGTTCCTATGGAGCTGGGCTGGGTGGGGGGCGGTGAGGGCAAGACTTCGCCAGGAGGGAAATGGAAACCGGGCGAGGGAAAATGTTCGCTAATCTTGGTAACAAAAATAAGTTCAGTCACAGCTGTTCGCTGTGAGAGGAGCGAAAGGGGAATAGCGTGATTTTACTTGTGCATGATGTCTTCCCCCAGCAGTTATTAAAACACACTTCTCCGTTGTTCCTTGAGCACCACACTGAGGGTGCAGTCACCTGCTTTATGGGCACTGCGGTCAGCTGGGTGACTCATGAGTAGGAGCGAGAGGAAGAAAACATTCCCCAGCAACTAACTGGACGTCGCACTAAATATCGCAAACTTGTGTGAACCCCAAATCCTCCTGTACCAAAATTTCTCTAACTTTATTCAATGAAATGTAACAACTAGAGAAAAGTTTTCTCTCAACACGGGTGCAATGACATCGATGGGTCCATCTTGGTGAAGGGTGTGGGGAGTTCTGTGGCCTACTTTTGCAACGTGTCTGTACATTTGAATTCGATCCAAACACAAAGTTGCAACAAAATAATCAGAGCCCCTGGTGATTTATGAGGCCAGGGCTTTCTGGCTGTTGTGTCCATTGCTCTGACTCAGTGCCAAGTCCAGGGCTTTGCCCACAGTAGGTGCTCAGTCAGTGCTTGTTGAGTGACTAGTAGGCTCTCAGTGAATGGTACCAAGTGTTAGCGAGTGAGGCCAGCCATTGCCTCTCACTAACAGGACCGGCTGAGCAGCTCCAATAGGTCCTGTATAATGGCACATTCTGCTACCTTTCACAGACCACCTGAGGTCCTGCAGCCCAAGTTAGGGACTTGGGCAGCGGAAACCTGAAGGATCCCAGAGAGGGGAGTCACCAAAATGGACGAGCACTGTTTAAAGGTCTCTCAGCTGTTCCCAAAGCCCAAGTTCTTTTGTCCACTGAGTCTTAGTGCCAGACTCTAAAGCTGGAATTTTTTTAGAAGTACCAGAACACAGAATGTCAACTATAATTGAAAAATAAGAAAAGAAAGTAAAATGTTAAATTATAAATATAAAAATGAAATGTTTGCGGTAGTTTTTTAAAAATTTCAAAATACTGCTGAGAGAAATTAAAGAAGATGCAAAGCCCTGGTTGGCATAGCTCAGTGGACTGAGCGCGGGCTGAGAACCAAAGTGTCACAGGTTCGATTCCCAGTCAGGGCACATGCCTGGGTTGCAGGCCACGGCCCCCAGCAACTGCACATTGATGATTCTCTCTCTCTCTCTCTTTCTCCCTCCCTTCTCTAAAAATAAATAAATAAAATCTTTTTAAAAAAAGAAGATGCAAATAAATAGAGAGATTTGTTTTTTAAACAAAATCCTCCCAGAAAATAAATGTGGCCTCCATTGGAGACTGTCCCGTGCAGGGAAGCCCAGCAGGCCGCTGCCTGACAGTAGTAGGTAGTGTTTGCTTACTGCTTAATCTGTCTTTATTAGGCATTATTGAAGCTCATTACACACACTGACTTGTTAAATTTCCATTAAGTCTGCGAAGTAGGTGCTATTTTTATCTCCACTTTTACAGACCAGGGCTCTGAGGCGTAGAGACTTTTCAGGAACTTGACCAAGTCATGGAGTGGGTGGGGAAACATCATCATTCACCTCCCAGCAGGGCGGCTCCCAAGTCCGTGATAAGGCAGGACACGTCCCCAAATACAGCAGGGGTATATGCATTGGTATGCGCGTTATTTTGAGCTGAAGGCAACTGAGAATTGACAGACACAGAAACAGCTCTCTGTGCTTCTTTACCTGCCTAAAAGCAGGGAAAAAATGTCCCTTTGGGAAGGGATCCCCTGGGCGCCCACGAGGAGAGCAACTCCGATTGCCCGAGGCGGGGAGACGAGTCTGCACAAACAGACCTCACGAACATCACCCTGGCTCTCACGAGTTTCCCCAGGTGCAGGGTGGGGCGAAAGCAGGTGTGCAGTGCCTTGTCTGGAAAATATGACAGGAATGAATCAATAATAACACGAGAATAAACTCTGTTTCACATACTCACAGCTGTAAACCTGCTTCTGCCCCACCCCGCATTTCCCAGTCATTCAGGAGTTGTCGCCCCCTGGAGCCTAAGCGCCTTTCCTGTGTGACGACCCCACGTGTGACCACGTCTTTGAGTTTCACGACTGTTCTGTGAACAGCCCCCTGCGTGTCAATATGAATAAAAATTGTGTGCCTTTTCTCTTGTTTAATCTGTTTTTATTTTTATTGTATTTTAAAGGTTTTACTATTTTTAAACTTTTTATTCATTGATTTCAGAGAGAGAGAGAGACATTGATTTGTTGTTCCACTTATTTATGCATTCACTGGTTAATTCCTGACTGGGGATTGAACCCATAACCTTGGTGTATCAGGACAACACTAACCAGCTGAGCTACCTGACCCGGGCCTGTTTGTCTTTGGTTAGTTCAGTTCAAAGGCTCCCAGGACCTGGACCTAAGAGAGCAGAGGAAAAGCTTTCCTTCCTTGCAGCAGTAACGGGAGCCTACATCACAGAGGGACTGGGCAGCTCACCCGACCACCTGCTGGTCCAGGAGTCAGACACCCAGTTCCCGGGTGCCAAACCAGCATGAAAGCGCTTTGGTGGTAGATAGAAAACAACCACAAATGAAAACATACATCAAACACAGTTTAAAAACAGCCCCCTCCCCCTTGGATTCTGTTTTCACAGCCCTGGGTTTTCTTGTCACTGGGAAGAAAGTTCCTGCAGAAATCAAGGTGGGGTTCAGTCACTGGCCCCACACACCCCCCTCAGACTGGCCTCCTTGGTGTGGGGGGAGGAGTCTGCTCCCCGCTCCTCCCACCTGCTGGGGCTGGGCTGCCCAGGACACAAGCCCCACACCAGGTTCAGGTGGTCCCTTCCCAGGCACTCCTAGGGGCCTCAGGCTCTCCCAGATTCTGCATGCTCTCTACCAGCTGCCCAGCTGGATGGGAATCTTTCCCGCCCTCTAGCCCGAGGCATGTCCGACAGAGGCCTGCCCTGGGACTTCCTGGGCCACAGTCACAGCTAACTCAGAATGTAGGTGACACCTGTAAGCCCTCACACACCAGTGACGGCCAGCAGGGCTGCAACCGGAACACTCTTGGATAAAGCAAGACAGGGGCCATTCTAGGCTTCCGGGCCAGGGGATCTCCAAGCATGCGGTCACCTGACCTGCGCAACAGGTCACCTGGGGACCTGTTAGAAGTAGTCAGGCCACTCCCTGAGTTTTCTGAATCAGAAACTCTCAGGATGAGGCCTGGGAATCTTGTTTAATAAACCCTTCCAGGGAGGTTAAGGAATGCTTAAGGAGTGCCACTAATCCACTTAGGTCCCTCCTCCAACTGTGGCCCCGTGGGCAAAATCCAGCCTGTCACCTGGCTTTGTGCATACAGCTCACACACTAACAATGGCTTTTACATTTTCCAGTGGTTGGGGGGAACCTATAAATAAACATGATATCTCAAGATATGTGAAATGTTATTTTAAACTCGAACATTGGTGTCCATGAACGAGGTTGTATTGGAAGACAGCTACGCCTGTTCATGTACTCGCCGCCGCTGGCTGCTTGGAGCTGGAAGGGCAGAGCCGTGTCAGAGAGTGTGGGACCCAAAGTATTTACCATCAGCCCCCTTTGGAGAAAAAGCTTGCTGACCCCACGTGCTGGGCGATGAAACCCACAATGTCTGCTGGGGTGCGGCAGCTGCCAGCTGCTCCCCAAACCCGGGCCCTTTTCCCCAGGGAAATCGGCACCCCAGACATCATGCGTGGAATCCATTTCTGTGCCACGCAGTTACATTAGCTATGTCTCTAAAAGATGCTAAAAAAGGCACTGGGATTTTTAAAAAGTTTCCCAAGGCCCATCCAGTCCCACATCCAAATAAGTAAGTCTGGTTGTCACAGCCCCCAAACTTCTGCCTTCCTCGCTGGAAATGGTTGCCAGCTACACCCAGCTGGTGCTGACCTATGTCTCTGCAGGGCAGGCAGGGGGCCGGGAGGCTGCTCTTCTCGGGCTGACTAGGAGCCTCCACAGAAGGAGACAAGCGCAGGTCCGAGGAATGCAAAGCCGGGCTGGAGCTGGGACCCACCTCAACTCCGCTTACAATGAAGGGGAAGCCAGGAGGAGAAGCACCATTGGCTGAAACGCACTGGATACCCCGGGCTCCGGGCACAGGTGTGAAAACTCCATGAAACGTAAATAAAGTATCTGCCTGCAGCTTTCTGTCTAAGGAGTAGCCGCCCAAGAAACGAGGCCAGGCGGGGAATTTGATCCCGGAGGGCTGAAGGTGACATGCCGTGGAAGTGAGGGTGTATCCGGCGTCCATCTGGGCATCATGGCCGGGCTGGGCTGTGAGAATGAGAGGACACAGTGCTTTTCTTTTTCAAAATGAAATAAATCATTTTTTAAGTTTTATTTTACTTTTCATTAAGAACCAGGAGCCAACGGGGTGTTGCAAGCCCGAGGGGGGCGCATTTCTGCAGTGGCAGGCTGTGGGCGGCTCCAGGGACACAGAATAACGTTCTTGCCCGTCCACGAACTGTGGTCTCCTGGGAGACACACCTGTGTAAATGAAACGTTTTAGAAATTTAAATTTGATATTAAGATTTTTAAAATGAGTAAACTCAAGAGCAAGGTGCCTCAAATTTGGACATGCAGGTCCCCAAGTAAACCACCCCCAGCCTTCCAGACACGTGGACCCAGCCTGGGTTACAGGGAGTCTGGGCCACCATGGGGTGGGGTGGGGTAGGGTGCAGTGTGGGGACAGCGTCCCCCAGATGAGGGCAGCTCAGACAGAAAGGTCAGCTGTCCCAAGGCCAGTGGGCAGGACAGTCGTGTCTGTTCGGGGTCCTGAGTGAACGTAGGACTCCTGCAGGTGATGCCTGAGAAGAAGACTGGGTTCTGGAGTCTGACCCAGCAGTGCTGAATTCCAAACATTCTCCTTCCCGGTCTGGTGACCTTCCTTAACCTCCCACTGTAACCGGAAAAGACACTGGCGTTCGGGCTGCCTGTCACTACCAAATCCAATAAGCAATGACAGCGACTGAATCTTTTATAGGTGCTTTATTCAGATGGCCAGCGATCCTGAGAAGATGGCGGGTTCATACCCTAACAAACCATCTTCCCCTTTTCTTTCCTGGCCAGATCTTTTATAAGGGGGTTGGGGGAAGACAAACGGGTTGGCGAAAGCCTTGAAATTCCAAGGGGGAGGGGTAGTTGCCTGGTACGGATGTCTCCAGGAGGTAATCTCTAGCCAGCACCCCAGAAGGTCAGCTGCTTTTTCTCAGGTGCCAGATGGGTCTTATCTGTAGTTTCTGAAATAAAAACTTAACATACATGTTACTTGCTAGATTTATGGCTATTTACCTTAAGCTAAAATTTTCCAAGTCTGAAGCCCCCTATCACCATCTCTCAATTTCTCATCTCTAAAACAGGGATTATGACTGTGCCTACTTTGTAGGATTATTGTGAGGTTCACCTAAAACCTTTCATGGAAAGAGCTTACCTTGTTGCTGTCAGGAAGCATTCAGTATTAGAACTTGTGGGAGAGGAAGAAACTGCCGCTACCCTCCAAGTTCTTCCAGCTGACCTGGAAATTAAATCTACAGGAGACAGATTAACAAGAGAAGATAACCACAGTTACACATATATGCATGAGACCCCCAGTACTGAGAACGTTGGAGAGCCCACGTGCAGGAGAGGTTCAGGACAGGAAGGGGACTCGTCTGTAAGATAATCTCAGCTGAAGATGAGGCCAGGCGCCTGGGGGGCTTCTAAGTGCCATTGCAGGACCCTAAGGAGCCCGGATGTTTAGTAAATAGAAGCTTGCCCTGCCTTATGGGTGGGTCGAGAGAGGTTATCTCTGATCGCCTCTTACTGTGGGACAGGCTCCAACTCAGGTTCCCATAGGTCCTGAAGGGAGGGGCAGAAGCTTCCCCTGAGCCCAGGGCCAATGTCGCCTTTGGCTCAGAATGATCTGCGGACCACTGAGGCACCTCTTGGGTGTGTCCAGAGCTACTCAGAAACCCAGTTTTTAGGTGGTTCCTCCTGAAGAATGAAGGGAGGGGCAACTCTGCTCCTTTGGTTCCACCCCCACCCACACCCACCCTCCCACCCACGGACCCACACCCTTCCCCCAAGCCTCATCTGGTAATTCCTTCAGGGGGAAATCGGAAAATCACTTTTTCTCAAGTCTTCGGAACTGCCTGAAAATCTAAGCGTATACAATCACCAAAAACACTGTAGTTGTTCATTCCTCTTCCCCTTTATTGATCTGATCTCATGATCTGAACATCTGGGGTTTGTTAGTATTTGTGCGAAGGTGTTTCGGACACCGAAGTCCTGGCCCATTAATTACGCCACCCACCACCCCCCTTGTTTCCCAGTGTCTTTGCTTCTGCTCTCCTGTTCCAGCAACTTCCCCGTCATCCTCAAGCCAACAGGAATCTGTTCGAACAAGTAGATTCAAAAAAGATGTTCGCTGTCTTGTTAAAGATAAACTGAGGCGTGTGAAACATTTTAAGGGTTTATTTGAGGAAAAATCAATTTATATGGAAATGCTTAGGAATGTTCCACCAACAGGGGCTCAGGAAGATGCTTTTATAGAGAAAAGGGGGAAACAAAGTAAGAAAATTGTTGATGGGCTATAGTTTAAAGCCTTAGCATTTTGATTTTGTAATCCTGAGACATTTCCAGGCTTAGATTTTGGGATTGTTTGCATGGGTCTCTAGGATATCAGAGCCACCTCAGGCGAATGGTCTCCTTGTTTAATTTAAACAGTCTTCATAATGCTTTCTTCATTCATACATTTGTTAATTCACACATGCAATTTTAACTCATATTGATTCTGCCAGGCAAGGTACTAACTGCAATCACTGACACTGTGGCGTGTGCAATAAAAAGGTATGAACAAAGTGTATACGCAGGAAACGGGGCTGGGGGGTGACAGCCACCCATGCCCGGGGTGGTAGGAGCCAGCTGGCCTTGGTTTTGAAGATAAGCTGGCAAAGTTTGGGACCCCAAAGCTGGGCGAAGTGATATCTGTTCAAACACACTGTGCAAGACTTAGCATCTGCAGCCCATGTCTGAGCCACACATGGGGTTACCAGATTTAGAAAATAAAAAGAAAAAAAGGGGGGGATAAAGTAAAGGACATGAGTTAAATTAGATTTCAGATGGATGACTTTTTTTTTTTTTTTTACTCTAAGTATGTTGGGTGCAACGTCTGGGACCCAGCGTAATCCAAACCTGAGGCTGGTGTGCAGGTTCCCGGGCTCGGTGCCTCCAGGAACGTTATTTCATGTTCCTTTCTCTTGGCTTCTTCATCCTTAAAGTAGGAATAACAATTTTAAAAAATAAGAAATCTTTCACGAGCTTAGTGAATACTGACTAAAAGCTCTAAAATCACTGTTAATCCCAAATAAATGAGTGAAACGGATTAAAACGGAAGGAGCCCAGAACCAAGTCAAGGGGTCGCCTTGAACCTTGAAGGACGAGGAGTTGGTCCCTAGAGGGAGGGACACTCCAGGAGTGAAAAAAACATGAGCAACGACACTGAAAGGTTGAAAAAAAAAAAAAAAAAGAGTCAAACTGGAAAGAATGAGCCAGTGTTTGAAGTTATTTTTTAATATATTTTATTGATTATGCTATTACAGTTGTCCCATATCCCCCCTTCACTCCCCTCCCCCCTGCACACACCCTCCCACCCACATTTCCCCCCTTTAGTTCATGTCCATGTGTCATAGGTTCTTTAGCTTCTACATTTCCCATACTATTCTTGCCCTCCCTCCATCTATTTTCTGCCTACCGTCTATGCTACTTATCTCTGTACCTTTTCCCCTCTCTCCTCCTCCCACTCCCCTGTTGCTAACCCTCCATGGGATCTCCATTCTGTGGTTCTGTTCCTGTTCTAGTTGTCTGCTTAGTTTGCTTTTGTTTTAGGTATGGTTGTTAATAACTGTGAGTTTGCTGTCTCTTTACTGTTCATATTTTTTATCTTCTTTTTCTTAGAGAAGTCCCTTTAACATTTCATAAAATAAGGACTTGGTGATGATGAACTTCTTTAACTTGACCTTATCTGAGAAGCGCCTTATCTGCCCTTCCATTCTGAACAATAGCTTTGCTGGATAGAGCAGTTGTTTGAAGTTTTTGACAGGAAGTGACAAAGAGGCGGAATGAGGAGACAAGGCGACATCTTTGGAGGCCGACACAAGGGGTTGCTCCCAGGAAAGATGTGGCCTTTAGAGGAAACCATGCCACTTAGATTCACAAGACACCGTCCGTGTTGTGCTTAGCATCGGGGCTGACCGTTTTCGCCAGCTGAACATCTTCCACCCCCCATCCAGGGCGCCCTGTTTTTCCTATCGTTAGTTTGGAAGCTGAGTCAGTTCTCGGGAGAGTCTGGGCCACAGGCCCCCACCCTCATTCAGATTCCCGTTGCCCCTTTATCCACGAGTCCATGCCGTCAGTGCCCACGTGACAATACCACTCCGGGAACTGAAAAGCCATTCTAATACCATACATAGCTCAGTGTGTGAGAGGCACAGTGGTGGCTAAGCTTTCTGAATAAAGTGATTGTTAAAAGACATCATCTAAGGATAAAATAACATTAACATCCGGGACTTGTTATTAGAAATTCTCTACTTTTATCCGTTTCCCGACTTCCTTTCCCACAGGGTGGTCTGGGGTGCCCACCCACCAACCCTGTTTCCCGAATCCACCTGGGCCGCTTGCACCTTTATGTCTGCTCACCCTTTTGGCTAGAGCTAGCCTCTCAGAGGTTTCTGATACACCCATTAGGAACTTTGCATTTGGGGTATTTATGTTTACAGGCAACAAACTGCTTGGCCATCTGTACCTAATGAAGCGGTGTTGGCGCCTCCTGGTGGAACTTTTCAGGTCTGCCCTCAAGGTCAGCGGAGACAGGTTTGGGCCGGTGGGAGTTTCCGGGGCAGAGGAAGCAATTCAGGTATAGTCCTGTTAGACGGAAACGTGTTGCCTTTGTGATTTTATCACTGTGTTGAAACTCACACAAAATAAATGATTGGAAAATCTTGAAACTAAAGGTGTGCTGACCTTTCGACAACAACCTGCTCAGAAGGTCTTCCTGTTCTGAAGCACAAACCGGCGATTCTTCAAATGGGGGCCCCAGGCCACAGGGGAAGCCCCTGCTTTGGAACCCAAGCCTGTCTGATGACAAAGCCCGGCTCTTCCCAGGACACCGCACTGCCCTGGGTCAGCGATGGGCTCCAAAAGCTGACACAAGCTGGGTCAGATGAAGGACAATGACCACTCTTTCCCAGGGCAGCGAGGCGAATGCAGCCGCGGTGCAGGTGCCGCCTCCCCAAAGGCCTGGACCAGTGCGTCTCAAAGACCAATGTGCTTGTGAGTCAGCCGGGGGATCTCGGTAAATTCCAGGTTCAGATCCACTAGTTTTCAGAAGGAGCCTGAGCTTCTGCACTTTTAACAAGGCCCCAGGTGAGGCTGCTGCTGGCCTGCAGACCCCATGTGGAGTCTAGAGTAGTCTCCAGACCTCCAGACCCGCGGTTCTGAGATGGAGGTAATTTCAGCCCCTGGGGGACTGTTGGCGATGTCTGGAGACATCCCTGGTATCACTGCTGGGGGTTGGGGGCAGTGCCACTCGCATCCAGTGGGCGGAGACCAGGTACACTGCTAAACATCCCACAGTGCACGTGGCAGCCTCCCTCCACAAAGAATTATTTGCCCAAAGTCAACTGCATGGAAATTGGGAAACCCCACCCTAGACCTAGTCTTCTGTGACTTGGACCCGTCTGCTGTAGGAAGCAGCAGATGCTGCTTCTGCTGTAGGAAGTCCTCTAACCTGGAGAGAGTTTCCTGGGAAATAGGTACGAACACACAACACACACTTCGAAATCATCTGCACGTATTTTCTTCACACAAAAGGTAAGTAGCATGGGGAAGACCAGTACCAATGGAGCTGTGACCTTGAACACCAACACGGACACCTGTAGGGAACTTTGTGTTAAACTCCTCCAGCCGAGGACTTGGCAATGCAAAGTCAGTGACTCCAGCAGACTTGGTAACATTTTTCTTCATATCCCATGTAGGACCAAAACACGAAGAAGATGAAGACAAAGAAGAAGAAGGAGAAGGAGAAGGAGAAGAAGAAACTTCTTTCCACTGTGATTTATCTTCCACAATATCGTATGGTAAAGTTACAACTGTTAACCTACAGTTGGGGGTCAGCAAACTTCTGTACAGGGTCAGATGGTAAACACAGGGGTGGGCAAAGGTGGGCTTCCAGCTGTGAGTATGTAGAACAATTTATTCTTATATTATTTATTTTTGTATTGTTTGTATTTATTTTCTTATTAGTATGCTTATTTATTTGTATTATTTGTCCTCTTATTATTATTATCTCATATCCTTACTTATGGCTTATCTTATAGGTAATAATGGCTGGTAATTTGACTTACTTTTGCCGCCCCCCCCCACCCGATCAGGCCTTGCAGGTATAAAGCCTGTCATCACAATTATTCAACTGAGCCACTGTAGCCCCACAGCAGCCGGAGATGATAATAGTAACCAATGGATGGGGCTGCATTCCACTAATTCTTCACTTACAAAAACGGGCCCCCGGTGGGGCGCCCCCAGGCAGTGGTTTGCTGACCTCCGGTCTAGGCAGCTAAGGAAATCTGGGGTCAGCTGTAAGCCCTGTGTAAGCTGGGACATAAGCAGCCACACTTTTTATCTGCCCCCTTTGGTTTTCTGGGGTGAGGAGAGGATGACGAATGCATCGCAACAGGCACCGGGGACAAAAGGTTCCCCTGCCTGACCTCGTCCCTATGCAAACAACTGCGGACGCAGTCCACTCATTCCATTGTCTCCCTCTGAAGTCCACGCCGGGGCTCGCTGATTTATCGCCCCGCATTCGTCGGCCACCTGAGATGTGCTCAGCATTGCTGGAAACCACACGGAATCCAAGAGACACAGTCTCTGTTCTTACGGAAGTGGGGGTTATTATGGTGAGAAGACAGACAATCACAGCAAGTTCAATGTCCATGGATGCATTATTTACTTATTTATTTATTTATATCGAATTTTTATTGCATTTTCATTGCCATGTAGTACCCTTATGCCCCTCCCCCACATGACATTATTTATTAAAGGCACATGTGACAATTGGTTAGGCATGTGGAAAAAGTGGAACCTGGGTACTTCTGTTTTCAAAATAAATTCCAATTGGTTCAAACACTTACATGTAAACATAAATGAAATCATAGTGCTGGAAGTAAACACAGGGAGGGTTTATGTATTTTTTTATAATTTGGGGGTTGGGAGAGCCTTTCTGTTAAGACCATGAACCTCATAATCCACAAAGGAAAAGGTCATATAAGAATAAAAGGCATTTCCATGAGAAAGTCTGCCATAAACAAGATCAAAAGGAGCTGTGTAACTATTTTTAATACACACAGCAAACAAAGCGTTAATGACTGAATTGTACAGACTTGTAAGAATCAATAGGAAATGAGGAATTGCCTACAAGAAAAGTGGTCCTAATTTACTGTGCCCCAAATTGCCAATTAATTCTAACCACTCGAGCAGAGGCTAAGAAAATAAAGCGAAAAATCTGGACCAAAACCGATTGAAATTCATCACTGTCACATGGGTCAGCTTCGGACTCGGCTCCTTGGATCACATGCTCCCCAGCTGCTCCTTCGGGGGTGCTCCCTGCTGGAACCCTCGCAGACACGGGCCACGTGGAGCCACTCCAGTGCCCCCCGCCCCCCTGCTTCAGCTGTGGAGGCCGTGAGTCAGCCCAGCCGGAGTCAGACAAGAGCATTAAGAAGCCTTCAGATGATTTCAGCTCCCAGCTGTTCGGGTCACTCCCAGCCTTTCAGTTCTTCCAGGCTGAGTCCCTGCAGTGCAGGGCAGAGACCAGCTGCAGACACGGTGTATTTGTGTGTGTGTGTGGGTCTGTGTGTGTATGTACACATGTGTGGACTCTAAAACCCTTACCCAAGGACCCCACAAAAACATAATGAAGTCGTGAGGATGTGACGCAATGAGTTTCAGCGGGTTGGTCATAGTTGAGCAGAAAAGCGAACACTGCCCATCACCACCAAGGCTGCGGGTGCCACTGGTCTCCAGCCAGAGGCTGACGTAGGAGGGAAGCTACTCAGGAAGGATCTTGGACGCCACACAGAACACAACAGCTCACCCAGCTACCACCCAGGGCAGGACCCCTGCACTTGCAGTGAGATGACAGTCTTAGATGCCCGGTTCGAGGAGGACCAAAGACATAGGGAAGGCTGGGGGGAGGGCCAGCGCTGGGCACCGCTGTCAGGTGCATGTCTGTACCACTGCTGCCAGCCCAGAGGCCCCACGGCGATTGCTGCCACCGCGCCGCGCTGCGCTCTGTCTGCCCCGTGGGCCCCGCTCCCTACCCTGGGCTCCGGGGCTCTCGGCTGAGCCTGCAGAGTCACTTCATCTAACTCGGGGAGCCCAGCAGAGGGCTAGGAGCGTGGCTTCAGATCCCAGCAGACTGTGTGGTGTGACGCATACAAACGTTTCTGACTGTTTAGGCCTCAGTTTGCTCATCTGTAAAATGATATTAACCGCCCAGAGCTGTGACGGGGCGGGAGGGGAAGTACAGTGATGGCAAAAATGCCTGGCACACAGCCAACACTCACATGGGTTCAATTACTTTGTATTGAATAGTTACAACTTCGGCACAAATCTGCGAGACACAGACAAAAGAATACAAGGGAAATAACCGAGACCAGTGGATGCTGTAGAATATAACAATTTCTGTAATGACTCAGATAAGGACCCCCCCACCCCCCTGCCACCCCCACCCCCACGCCCAGGCTCACGCCGGCTCCTCGGTTCCAGACCCCACCCCAGGCCCCGTTCTCTGGGACCGAACTCACGGGACTCCGGCCACACAGGACACACCCCACGCCAGGGCCTGCGGCCTCCGGCACCGCAGACTCCGCGGTGGCACAAAGCCACGCCCCGTAAGCGCCTGCGCCCCAGAACAGACCCATTAGCTGCAGAACTCGCAGGAGCCGCCGCGGTTTTCTGCGGGGAACAGCGCGTGCGCACCGGAGGGAGCAGGGCTGCCGGCACCTCGGGTCAGGTTGGCGCTGTTCCTGCGGGGAGGCCCAGCTGTCTGTCTGTCCATCGTGTCAATGAGGGACCTGGTTGGCCCTGCTGGCATCGGCCCCTGGGTGGGAGGGCTAGTCCCAAGGGGGGCCTGCCCCCCGGGCCGCTCCACCCCTGGGACCACGGGCCGCGCGCCTCCGAACATCTCCTGGGAGGTGTAGGTCATGTACAGGAAGCCGTCCTCGTCCCTGTAGTCCCGGTAGATCTCCGCCATGGTCACGCTCATGCTGACGGCGCTCTTGTTGTTCACCAGCAAGTAAAAGGCCTCGGTGGCCCCGAGGACCATGCGGCTCCTGGCACGGGGCAAAGGGCAAGGGCAGGAAGGGAGAAGGTTAACCCAAAACTCACTCCAGCCTGCCATCCTCAAACTGGAGCATCCGCCAGGCGAGGCCTGTTGAAAATGCAGGTGCCTGGGCCCCACCGCAGAGATTTCGGTTTAGCAGATCTGGGAAGCAGCAGCCCCGGAATCTGCATTAGTGTGACGCTGGAGGAGGCTGAGCTGCTCCGGATGCCTCCCGTGGACATTGAGCTGCCACAAGGCCTCCTAGCGGGGCCAAAAGGGGGCAGCCTTCCCATTGGTAACCAAGAGACATACCAGCACAAAAGTGCTAAGTGAGTGAGCCTCTCTTTGCTCTGAGGTTGAAGGTATTTCCCCACAGGTACAAAGGGCATCCCACTCTCTTCCAGCATCTCGTGTTAAACAGCCTGCCTGACCTTTGGAAGGGATCTCCTGCCTCCCAGCGTGCCCTCTCCTCCCCTGCCCCTTCACCCTCGCATCAACGAGACAGGGAAGCAGCAAAGTTCAACCGGACATGCTTTACATGTCAACCTGAGTTTGGATTCATCCCGGAGTAGAGGGCAGACAGCCTGGTGGTGGAACACAGACAAAGGCTCAGTCTCGCCCGCAGCTCACATCCATTTGCTCTACTTGGCCAGGCAGGTGCAGCCCACCCACTCAGGCCTCAGGGCTTTGAACTTGCAGGGGAGCGTGGTCCGTGCATCCGTGGGAGACTGGTGGCTGCAGCCCTGGTTCATTGTATAACCAGATCACCCCTCCCGGCATAACCCCAAAGGTTTTCACTCTGACAACCGCATGGCTGAATCTGGGCGTGAAAGAGCTGCCCTGCCGTGGGAATGGGTGGCGCGGCCGTGGATCCTGGAGGAAGCTCTGTTCCCAGCACCCGCGCCTCCAGCTCCTCCTGGCTTGGCCAGGCTCTGAGGAGAGGCGTCGGGATGCTTGCAAGCAGCTCATTACAACAAATACAACAGGAACGAATATATATTCACAATGAATTCTTGAAAAAGCAAGCTTCCAAGGGCCGGCCTCTCCAGACTGCAGCCCCGTGAAGAATTACCCACCGGGTCACGTGAGTGCACGGTACGCACAGTCATTTGTATTGAAGGCATGGGTCTGACGACACCACGTAGTAACACTCTGAGGCTTTAAAAGTAGCTACATCTTCTCTGCTGGGCCCTGTCCCTGGGAGGAGTGTGTTTTGGGGACACTATCCTTGTCCCTCTTCTCTGAACAGGGAAGGCTGCCTTTACCTTTTGAAGAGGTCCCCCCCCCCCCCACCCCAGGCACACATGCCCTGAAAAGGCGCTGTGTCTCCCTGGGAAAATGCTGACTGGGTGATCCACACTCTCAGGAAGAAAAGATACTCAGGACTAGTTCACAGCTGAGACAATTTTAGAAAATTCTTAGAAATATGGGCAGCTCTCCATTCTTTGGATTTGTTATCTGAGGGGTTCTCCCACCTGTTTAAAATCGGAGGCACTCTCAGAACATCTTTTCCAGTCGCTACAGAATTTAAAAGGTGAGTCGCAGAGGAAACCTTTTCCCTCTATTCTCCTGCAACGCCCCATCCTCACAACCAAACAAAGTAACAAAGCCAACAGGGGGACACAAAGGCCAAGGAGGCACCCCACGACCCCTTCCCATGCACCTCGCCACCTACCGGATGATGCTGAGGAACTGGGTCATGGTCAGCTCCTGAGGCACCAGGAACTTGGTCTTGTCCAGCAGGGGCAGGAACTTCTCCTTGGAGTAGCGTTCCACCACCACCTGTCGAGAGTTTTCAGCCCCTGAGGATGCGACTCGGAGCTCTCAGTATCTGAGAATCTCAGAGCAGGGAGAGATAGTGGGGTTTTTTTTTTTTTTCTTGTTCTTGTTTCCCAGGAACAGAGGAGTGTGCACCCTTTTCAAAAAGTACAATGGAGACTTACCGGGATCTTGTTTGGGAACTTTGCCCGGATTCCAGCAACTTCCTCTTGTCTGGTTGCTGCGAACATTTCAAGAACAAAAGAGTCAGTAAATAGCAAGAGAAGCCTGCCTCCTCTCTGTCTGCTGACCCAGACACTTTAACCCGAGAACTTTATACCTAAGCTCTTCCTCTGCTTGAAGGGTCTGAGGCTTGGGCTTTTCTGTGGAGTTTGCATTTTGCTCAACAGCTGTGTCTGTGCCTGACTTTAAAAAAAAAAAATTCCCACAGCCAGGATCTAACTCATTCCTCCATCTGCTTCCAATCCGCCTGCAGGAGCCTAAAGGAGGCCCTTATGTAGGGCTGTGTGACATCAGGCCCCTCCAGCCCTCCCCTCCCCTCCCCCACGCCCCCTCCCTGGGCACGAGGAGGTCAAGTCTGCGGGTGGAAATGGGATAGCCACCTGCTTATTGGTCAGAAAACGTCACTCTGTTCATGACCGGTGCCAGATAGATATTTTTTTTTGCTGGAGAAATTAGGGTGCATCATAAAATCAGAGACTGTGTCATCAAACAGCCCAGGTTGGGGCGGAGGACTCCGGAGAGGGGAAACTGCTGTGCGCGAAGGACATTTTTGTGCATCTTGAAGGGAGGCCAAGATGGATCCACCTGATGCTGAGACGGGAGGCGGAGCTCTCGCAACAGTCCTCGCCGCCGCTTTTCCCAGAGAGAAACCGAGGATCAGAAACATTAAGGCACTTGCCCAAGGTCACACAGCGGGCAAGAGAGGCGGTCGGGGTTCAAGTCCAGATTAGGTACAAGGGGGGGCTACACGCCGGCATATTCTGCCATCTTGTCTTCTCTGCAACCAAGGAGGCAAGGAAGCACATCTACCCCCAAGATCTCTGTTTGCGAGGTGGGAAGCAGAGGCCCATTGGCCTGGGACCAAACCGCCGGTAAGAGGCAGACACAGCTCTGTCAAGCCCCGGAGTCCAGGGCCTGCCTTCAAAGCATACGGCACCCCAGCAGACCTTCAACTCCAGGTGAGCAGGTTTTCGTGACCTCCCCTGATCTCCCTGCGAGGGCATTCAACATCCACGAGGCTTTGGATGAACACAGGGCCGTAAAGGACGGTGACGGTGTGTCCCCACGTTTGCCGGGTGAATCAAAGGGAGCGGATCTCAGGGTTAGTGATCGGGGATGGGTGTCAAGTGATTAAGTGCGGACATCACTGAAGAGACAAATGGCCTCATTTCCGCCCTCCCCACCCACCGCCCTGGACCCCAAGGAGCAGGTGTGTAGTGCACTTCCGGAGTCCAGTGGCTTTCAAGTCTATGGCATCACCAAAACTGCCACTGTCCTGCAGGTGGAGGGGTAGGAAGGGCAGGTGGGAGGAACACTGCAGATCCACCTCTACCCAGAATGCACTGAGGTGGGGCCAGCCCAGACGGTCCAATCCCCAGGAGCGGGTCCAGCCTCCCAGGCCAGGAAGAGCTAATTCCAGGTCTGGCCCTCCCTTACTAGCACCTCAATGTCTGATCTGGGATAAATTACTTCACTTTACTAATTATGGTTTTCCTTTTTGCAAAATGATTATTTTTAGTTAGTTTAAAGTGGTCAGTTTGACTTAATTCCAGATAGGTATGTTTGACTTAAGTGAACTGATTTGTGTCCAGCAGAGTTCGGTGGCCTGGTACCAAATCTGATGCTCAGGGTATGCCCCTTCCACCTCCCCCCCCCCACACACACACCTCTCCCAAAGCCCCCACAGCCCCTGGAGAGTTTACATGCACTCAGGTTTGCAGACGGAAGGGAATAGCACTGGGTTGGGGGGCATTTGCAGTGTTTGGTCATTCATTTTTGGGGATCTGAGAGGTCTCCTAACTGTGCCGTGTTTTGGTTTCTGGGCTGGCACATGGGATTAGCTCAGCCCAGTCCACCTCCTGGGGTGTAATGGGGGTGAAGAGGCAATAGAATAAAGGACTTGGGGAAATACTGAGATGCAGCCATACTCATAGAATGCATCATCAGTCAGCAGAGGAATGGGCTAGATCAGTTTTCTTTTGTTGAATAGTTTCTTTTTTGGGAAGAGCAGGGTGTCTGCGGGTGCTTGGGGACCCATCAGTGTCCTCAGAACCTTGTCAGTCAGTGGGTGACCAGAGTCACATGCCGTCAATGCCACCTGCACTGGGGGGAAGGGGGGAAGAACAGCACTGTGGAAAATGGCTGGAGTAGGAGTGCTCAGTCTCCATCCAGAGCCCTTTACTGATATTTTAATTAAAAAAAAAACCCAAAACCAACATTGCTCATGATACGCTGTGGGAAACAGGGTGCTTCTTAGAACTTTGCCTGTCCTGCAGACCAAGCAACCCGTGCCGGCCCAGGTCATGGGGTTCCCATTACCCCGCACTCCCACCCCACTCTCATCCCTCTGTGGGCATGGGGCTGGTGATGGGACGCTTGAGTCCTGGTACTAAAGAGAGTGAGCTGGGCCCTGGCCGGGTAGCTCAGTGGGTTAGAGCATTGTCCCGATAAGCCAAGGTTGCCGGTTCGATCCCCAGTCAGGGCACATGCAAGAATCAACCGATGAACGCATAAATAAAGTGGAACATGAAATTGCTTGTTTCTGTCTCTCTTTAAAAATAAATAAATACATAAAAAGGAGAGTGAGCTGGGAATGTAAGAGGCAGAGAGTGGGACACTCGCTGTTGGGGTGGGGGGGTTTTATGCCTTTCCCTACGTGAGCATGCTTATAGTGAACCGCCCCCCGCCCCTTAAAAATAATGACCAGTTAGCCTTCCCCTGACTCCACCAGACGTGTGACTGACATGGAAAGAAGGACTCCGAAAATAGACTCGGGTTCTCAGTCTTGCTTACTTTACAAAGAAGTTACTCCTCTGAGCCGCGTGTTGCTCATTAGCAAGATGAACATGCTGTCACTCATCCCGCAGCGCTGTGTGAAGCTTGCATGTGGGAACCTAGGGGACGCGCACACACATATGGGGTGACAGTAGGCACTCAGTGAATATGAGCTCTTTTGATGGCGGGGGCCTGGGGCGCCAGGGGCCCAGCCCACTCTGCTCACGCTGCCCGGACCTCGTGTGAGAGTCGGCCGAGCTCACTCTTTCCACTTAGCTCACTGCCCGTCCAGTGCTCAGACTCCTGCGTCTGGCGTCTGTCCCGGCACTAATGCATGCCCCTGGGAGGTCAGCAATGACACACAAGCACCTTTTTTTTAAGCTGTCACCTTATTTGATGTTTGATCCTTCAGTGCGTGGAATGGTGCATTCCCTCCTTCCCGAAACTCTCACCTTTTTGGTTTCTAGGATACCGCTTTCGTGGGGCCCTGCTCCCCCTCTTACTCCCTCCTCGAGCTGCTGCTCCCTTGTTTGCAGAGCCAGTTCTGCAAGGAGATAAATACAATATCCATTTATCCATAATATGTTCACACTTATGATATGAATAAAAAATTTCACAAAACTTTTGTTTCTTTTTTATAATTAATGTTTTTTATTTTTTTAAAGATTTTATTTATTTTTAGAGAGGGATGGGGGGAGAAAGAGAGAGAGAGAGAGAAACATCAATGTGCAGTTACTGGGGGTCATGGCCTGCAACCCAGGCATGTATGTACTCTGACTGGGAATCGAACCTGTGACACTTTGGTTCGCAGCCCAAGCTCAATCCACTGAGCTACGCCAGCCAGGGCTACTTTTCTGTTTTTTGACCTGCCACATGCTGGCTTATCTAACAGGTGCACACACACGAGCTTTCAGATGAGCCTCCTGGGATCACCCTCCTTCAGACCCCACCGACGCCCAAGCCCTTGCTCTGTACAAAGCTTAAAGCCCCCGGTGCTGCTTCTCCTGCCCCTTGATCTTGGCATTGCCCCGGGGCCGTCCACCCAGCCATCTCCTTGCTCTCTGTGCTTTTCTGGGGTGATTTTAACCATTCCCGAGGGAGTTTCCCCAGCGTGATAAAAATAGGTCCGCCCCTTGGCAAATGTGGATGTTGGGGCTTAAGGAATGGCTAGGACGAACCGGTCTCATTTCTGTCCTGTCCTACTGTGGCTGCTGTCCTTCACCCTTCCTGGCCACCAGCTCTGGTTCCAGTGGGAAACGGGTTGGAAAGTTATCACGACACGGGAGTGGAATGTGTGCTTCTCAAACAAGAGGCCACCGCAGGTGGGAGGGCCGAGCGGAAGGAAGTCTTCGTCAGTGTGTCCATTTCCGAGGGGAGAGGGCTTCTCGGGGCCCTCAGAATGTCGCCTGACGCCTCCAGCAAACTTGGACTGGGCTTTGCGCCTCCGCAGGGGCAGACGGGGAGATGGGAGACATGCGACACTGGAGCCATCCCTCACTGGGGATGGGAAGATGACGTTCATGGTCTCAAAGCAGAAAGCTGCAATTCAAACGGTGTTTCATTCCATTTTACTTTTTGCTTTTTAACACCATCAAGTACCCTTTAAGGGTACAAAGGACTTATTTCATTGACACGGGATGAAAACATTTTCTTTTGAGTCAGACTATCAACAAAAATGAACAGCTCTAGTGTCCAGGCCCAAATTAGCCACCGAATTATAAAGCTACTTGGACTTACCATTTGCCACTTGAATTATAAAGCCACCTGAACCATCTCACCCATGAAATGCTTTTAATGGTGCCAGTTCTGCTGTCCTGTCCCAAGAACAAAAGAAACCTGTGATAGCTATTAAATGACCGAAGGCAAGACCTCACATGTTCCTGCATTCTCAGGAGCTACCCAGAGCCTGGCATCTAGCTCACGTTCTATAAAAGTTCAATAGACACTGGCTGGGTAGCTCAGCTGGTTAGAACATTGTCCCGATACACCAAGGCTATAGGTTCGATCCCAGTCAGGGCACATACGAGAGTCAACCAAGGGATGAACAAGTAAGTGGAACAACAAATCTCTCTCTCAAATCAATAAAAAAAATAAAAGAGTTAATAGAGTTACTGGTATGCAAGTTGCTAACACAGGACTGTGCCCAGCCCCACGGTGGTGTGGCCCGAAGCCCTGCAAGCGGAAAAGGCAAGCTCATCTATGGACTGTGTGTGTTGATTGCAGTCAGGGTGAATCACGGCTCCCTCTAGCAGTGACATGGGGCCAGGGCTGCCCCCTGCCACCGACTGATGGGTCTGCTGGAGAACTCTGTTATGTTGGGGCTTCAGCATGGGTCTCTTTGCTGGGCAGTTCGGCAACAGCGCCGTGGTATCTGGACCTGGTGAATTGGAGTGCCCGCCGCCGGGCCCATGCATAGCCCCCGTCCCTGCCACCATGCATTCACTGCTCTGGCCCAGGGGGAAGGGGGCGGCTCCAATGCTTCCCCGCCAGGGCATCGACCTTGGCACAGCGAACGTGCCTGGGTTGAGAAGTCGAGGTTTCCTGGAGCCTTATTACTCCTGCACGTAGGCTCAGCCCTGATCCTCAGCTCCCTTGGCTCTGTAGCTGCAGGAGGTGAGAGTCTCTGCCAAAGAGACCCTCTGGATGTCACACTTCGCTTTTAATTGGTGATTCATCCATGTCACCCGTTCATTTGCTCTCTGGAAAGCACCACACCCCCTCAGCAATCTCTAGGCACTTCCAGAGTCCTTATAATTACCTTCCTTCCACTGTTGTTTGCCTTCCCAGGCCGTTAGCGCCCCCACAGCTGGGGGCTGAGTGCTTCAGCCTGTACAGCGGGCCTGGGTTTTGTCACTCAACAACCACTGCAGTCTTCAATGTTGTTGTCACTGTCCCCCCTCCCGGAATATGGCACGCACAAGTCATGGAGCTGGGGCGGAAACCAACATGACATATACATGTTAGTCACTGGGCTGGTGAATCCATTTTCTGACTTCATGCTTTAAATAAAAAGACCTCTGATGTTCAGAAAGTTTAACAAATTTGGTCAGGATCAGGCAGCTGGTGAGGTTTGAGCCTATGACTGTATTCTGCAGATTATGCATTATGATATAATGCTCTTCACTCTAGACTTTAAAAAGTCAGCCGAAAACGACCGTTGCGGCCATGGGGAAAACGCTTCTCGAGACATTCCCCTAACAGCTCCAGAGCGAGGCTTCTCTCTATGCCTTCTGTTTCTGAGGTCCCCAAGCTCTTTTTTTTGTCTTTTAACTGAGATACAGTTGACATATAACAGGATATTACTTTCAGGTGTATGCAAAACCATTCAGCATTTGTAGATACTGCAAAATGATCACCTCAGTAATTCTAGTGAACATCCGTCACCTTATAAGGTTTTGAAAAATGCTTTTTCTTGTGATGAGGACTTTCAAGATCTCCATCTCTTAGCAACTTAAACAAATACAAGCCTCACCCAAGGACATTTTTATTGATTTTTTAAGAGAGAGAGGATGGGAGAGAGAGAGAGAGAGAGAGAGAGAGAGAGAAACACACGGATGTGAGAGAGAAACACTGATTGGCTGCCTCCCGTACTCGCCCCGCCCAGCAACCTTTGGGAGGTCGGGCAATGCTCCGACCAACTGGGCCACCCGGCCAGGGCTCTCCTAGCACATTTGAACCATAGAGCGCAGTATTGTTAACAATTGCCGCCACGCTGCACACGAGGTCCCCAGGACTAGTTCATTTTATAACTGGAAGTTTGTACCTTTGACCTCCTTCACCCATTCCACTTACCCCACCCTGCCCCCATCTCTGGTAAACACCATTCTGTTCTTTGTCCCTGTACGTTTGGGGATTTTGTTGCTTGTTAGCCGTTTGTTTAAACGTCCCATATGAGTGAGATCATACAGCACAGTCTCTGCCTTCCTCTGTTTGAGTTATTTCACTTCCCGTAATGCCCACAAGGTAAGGAATCCCTAGGTTCTGATGAAAAGAGACCACGTGCTAGAGATCTCCCCAGATTTAGATACCCCAGCTCCCCACCACTGCTCACACCTGTGCAGCCGCAGGAAGTGAAGGCGGACCAGCTCAGACTGACGGAGCAGGATGCTTCACGTACTTCGGTGCGCCGTGGCCCCGCACCCCGGCACAGTGCCTGGCCAGCCAGCTCGGTTCTCCCGCCTTCCTGAGGCTGCCTTGAAGGTGTTTGTGTTCACCGCCCACCTCCGGCTCCACCAGGGATGAAAAAGGGTTTTGCGTTACCGGGGGTGGGGGGCGGGGGGCTTCCAGGGTTGCCTAATCCGCTGGACACAGGAGATCAGAAAGAGGGAAAAATCGGAGGCGTAAGAGGGAGGAGGCTGGGAGCTGTCCGGGCGCGGACTGCAGGCCTCCGCGGACGCAGCCAAAGAGGAGTGGAGCTCCTGTCGACCCAAGTCAGCGTCGTTTCTTGTTTTCCGCATCTGCTGCGCTCTGGGCCTGCCTGGCGCAAAGGACGCTGGGCCTGAGTCCGGGGGTCTACCAGAAGCCCCGCTTTGAGCATCGCAGAGGTTGGAGGGCACGCCAATCCCCTCCCCCCCCGCCCGCCCCCGGGAAGGTCTGCGGCTGAGAAGCCCTGGCAATTTGCCCGGCCCGACTCCTCACTCGCACAGGATAACCTGACTCAGCTGCGTCCTGGCTCCCGGGTTCGGGGAGGTTACTTGTCATTGAACTTCAGTGTTTCATCTTTAAAAGTGGTGATAATTTTTGTGGCTTCACAACCACATATTCACTCCATAACTCAAAACATATTTATTGGGTACCTACCACGCGATAGGCACCCTCCACTCCCCAGGAGGTCCTGGGATGTAAGAGAAAATAAAAACCAACAGGTCTCTTGCACAGCGGGATGCAGGGAGGCCACGGGCTGGGAGGGTCTGGCTCAGTACATGCAGGGGCTGGTCGGGGAAGGTTTCCTGGAGACGTGATCCTGGAGCTCCTACTTGGAGAGTGAGGAGGCACGAACCAGGCAGAGGAGGCAGGGGCAGAGGGTGGGGGCTGGGCAAGGGGGATCTGAGGCAGAGGGAACAGCATCCACGGGCTCAGTAAGTATCAGCGGATTTGGCTTATTCCCAGCCAACACTGTGTGAGATACTCAAATGCACCTGATGCGTCTTCCCTTGTTGTTGGGAAGGTAAGGGTGGACCTTCTTTGTGTCAACGGCACACCAGCTGGCCTGCTTATGTCCGAGTCTCGGGAACGTCGCTGAAGCCAGAGCACAGCCGGCGTGGGTACTTACGTGCTCCCCTAGCAGGTGGGGAGAACCACAGAAGGACGCAGGTCATGGAACAGGGTGGGCCCAGAACTGTCTACCCAAGGGCTGCCAGCCCACCTTTCCTTCCTTTCCCGTTTTAAAGCCTTAGCTTTGCTTTATATATTTTTTAGCAAGTGAAATTACTAAGACAATTCACTTTGAAATGGTATCTTAGATTGGAGATTTGGATTATATTGAAATTACATGGGACATTCATCTACACACAAACACAAAAAACACGGCACTGAAGTGAGTGTGCAACTGCTCGGGCACCTGCGCACAGCCAATAAAATGGGGCCTCGCTGAGGATGTTGATTCTTTGTCGCCCTCTGCTGTTCGCCCTGTTAACCGCATCCAGTTACCTTGAATCAGTTGGGTGTCCCTTCACCAAGTTCAGTAAATGACAAACCACGAAAACATTGGCCAAATCTCCTGACGGGTTTTAACAGTTTTAAAACTGTGGTTGTAACAGCACTTGCACGAATCTTCCATTTTTTGGTTTCTAAAAATGAAATTCTGAATATTAAGGAAACCAGTTAATACACTTAAAAACTGCCAGGAAAAAAATGGTAAAAATGCTAAGCAAAAACCAGTATGAACTTAAACATTCCCAGGACATTTTCCAACCTAAAATTTGGCAGTCCATGTCATAACTTTAGTCTCAGACACTTCTGATTTCATTTGAAATTTTTAAATGTTATTTCTATTTTTTTCAGAACACAAACATTTTTTATATTATTTTGCCATTTTCTCAAATGGAATGTTAGACTTGTTCTCTTTCAGTTTCCAGAAGGACCAAGTTTAAAAGAAAATACTTTTTAATTAATAATATATTCAAGCAAAAATTTAAAGTATATTATCCAAGTAAACTATTTAAATGCATTTTAATCCTTTTAAGTAGATTTAATTTAAATGAATCAAACTTTATACTTTCATTCAAAAGCATCCTAAAAAAATCAGAATTTAAAAATTGAAATTTAAAGAAGGTGAAGGGAGCGCTGGCTGGCGTAGCTCAGTGGATTGAGCGCGGGCTGTGAACCAAAGTGTCGCAGTTTCGATTCCCAGTCAGGGCACATGCCTGGGTTGCAGGCTATGACCCTCAGCAACCGCACATTGATGTTTCTCTCTCTCTCTTTCTCTCTCCCTTAAAATAAAAAATAAATAAATAAATAAATAAATAAAACCTTAAAAAATAAATAAAGAGGGTGAAGGAATTAACCAAAGAACACACACGTGTAACCCGTGGACTCAGACAGAAGTGCGGCGGCGGCCAGAGGGGCAGCGGGAGCGGGGGCTGAGAGCAGGGTAGAGTGGGGGTGGGAGGGGGAGAATGATGACAGCCGCAACAGTGTCAACAATAAAAATGAAGGAAAAAGAGTCAACTTTCCACTCTTAATAAAAATAAAAATAAAATTGAATTTCAACTTCGATTAAGTTCAAGTTAAATGTAAAATCATTGAAAAATCAGGGATTACCAAAACTCACTGTTTACAAGATGCCGAAACCTGATTTTGAACAAGAAGTGTGACAAATAGTCCAGCCTGGCCAGTTTGCACAAAGATTTTTCTAATGAACTGGTGAAAGCACTCACCTCTGAGCGGTGAGCACACAATCCAGGGTGGGCCCAAGGGAGGGTTACAGTTGTTTCGTGGAAAACAGCACAATAATCAAGAAACAATAACACAAAAAATAAACTCTGTGTTTCATGTACTCACAACTGTACACCTCCTTTTGCCCCATCCTGTATCATATACAGATGATGTACTGTACATAGCATTGTACTCTTGAAGTCTATATAATTTTGTTAACCAGTATTACCCTAATAAATATAATTTAAAAATATATAGTTAAAAAAGTATTCAGGCCTGGCCAGGTAGCACAGCTGGTTAGAGCATCATCCCAATACAACAAGGTTGCAGGTTCGATCCCCGGTCAGGGCACATACAGGAAGCAACCAACAAAGGCATAAATAAGTGGAACACCAAAGCGATGTTTCTCTCTCTCCTTTCCTTTCCTTCTCTAAAATTAATAAATAAAAAATGTTTAAAGTATTCAAAGAAGCAGAATGGGAGTAATTATAGTAAACTTAATGAATGGTAACCCAAATTTGAAAAACAGTTAAGTATAAACATATAATTGTAAGAAGGACCCCCAAATTAAATGACTAAAGCTGACACCTGCCTCAATATTGGCAAATCAGAAATTAACTTAAGGAAGAATTCATGACAAAATAGAAAGTTCCCATGTGAAATACTAAATTTCCAAACTATAATAAAAATTCAGGAAGAAATACCTGTCTCTAGCTGTCACCAAAACCGACAACAGTCGAAGACGTTTTTGGTAAATTGACCCATTTGGCAAGTTGACCTTGACGATCCTTTGGCACTGCGGCTGTGATTTGAGGCATTAAACATTTCCCTTGTACGGTTGACCTCCTGGCTGCTCACTTAATGAACACATTTTGCGAGTGTAGTATTTTGTGGGTTAAAAATCTCTTTCACACACATTATCTCAGTTGCTCTCCAGAGCAGATGAGTAATTTCCCCAGAGGCACCCGATTTATAGCCCTGTTAGAAACACCCAAAGCTTACGTTTCAGCCAGAACAAGATGTGTATTGGTTTCTGTGATTTAACACTTAATGATTTAATCCAACCCACGAATTCTTGTTCAGTAGTAGCTGGAACTGTCCTCATCCTCATCTTGCTATAACAGTGTTTGGCCTCCCCCCACCCCCCGCTTTTTTTTTGCATTTGGCATTTTTGATTAACTAGTCTTTTACAGTAGTAAATATTTGTTGAACAACTACTTTGTACCAGTGGTAGTGCAGTGTTTCTGCTAATCACCCACACTCCAGTGTCAGCAATCACCTGCTCCCTGATGGGTCCCAAGGATATGTCCCCAGCAGGTCCCCAGCCCGTCCCCAGCCCAGGTCTCGCTCATTTCCACCTGATTGCCGAACACCCGCTTAAAGATGGGATAGCAACGCAGCTCCAGCAATCCTGTATTTAGATATCTAGGTACTTGTCTTTTCTCCCCACTTTTTAACTGAGTCTGCCAACTCCAAGGAGAGGAGAGGCGGCACATTTTTATCTTTAAATCCCCCTTCACTCCTTAGTTTCGCATTTTACACGCAGTAGTTGCTCGATGGGTAATGGCTTCAGTGGACGTTTTATCCCTAGTGCGTCTAAATCGCGCCAGGAAGGAAGAAACGGAAATTGGTAACTCTGGCCACTAGGTGTCACACCACACTTAACAGTCAACAGAAAATTCCTGTTATTCCAAATTTCATTGCGATCGTAGGTAAAATCGAATCTCGTGTTACTGTAGCCTGCAGTCTCAACCGTTTAAAAACAAAGTATGGACTGGGCTTTTCTTGCTATAAGTTTCAGCTTTTAATTTCTCACTTACATGGGAGGAGAGGGTGTCCGGGGGTGTTGCACAAATAATTTGTAGTCGACTTTGGAGTTTAGCCTGGTGATGAGTCTGCGTCGCCCATCAGCCTCGGAACACCCACATGCTCTCGGTTAGTAAGGAGCTCAAGGGTCCCCGGCTGGGTCCATCTCCTAGGGCCAGTGCTGTGGTTGCTATCCCACCCGCTAAGCCCCGGCTCTCCCATGCACCATCCAACATCCTCCCTGACCACCTGCCTTGACTTCTGTGCCTGGTTGATGTTAATCTGCACTCCTAAGTACTAACTAAGTCAGACAACGTAGGTGGAGGAAGGTGGGAGACTAATCAGAGATGAACGACGTGTTAAATAAGTCTGACAGTGCCCACTTGGGGGCTTACACACGTCAGCGGATCTGAGTTGATTCAGAAGGACCAGCATGCCGAACCCCACCCTGCTGTCCCTGAGTGCTGGGACACCTGCTGCGTTCATCCTCCCAGGGACCCCCTGACTCGCCTCCCCTTGCTGCTCTAGCCTCACCTGCCCTTCCTGGGTGGACTCTTCCCCTCTACCTGTTCACGCACGTGGTCTCTGAGATTCCTTCAGATCTCAGTTCAAGAGGCACCACCCAACGGAAGCCATTTGTGACTTCCCACTGTGTTAGTTTCCTGTGGCTGCTGTAACGAACTACCCTGCGTAAGTGGCTTAGAGCCACACATTCATTCTCCTACAGTTCCGGAGGGCAAAGGTCAGAAAGGAGGCTCCACTGGGCTAAACTTCAGGCCCTGGCCCATTCCTTTCAGAGGCTCCAGGACAGAATCTGTTTTCTTAACTCTCCCATCCCATCACTCAGACCTGCTGCCTCTGCTTTGCTGGTCTCCTTCCCCTTCCCCTTTGAAGGCCGTGGCGGTGACCTTGGACCCACCCAGATAATCCAGTATCATCGCCTTGTTTTAGGGCTGGCCGACTGGTGTCCCTAACTCCCGCTAAACCCTCAGTTCCCCCTTGCCGTATAACACATGCCCCGTGTGGGGCGATTAGGACGTGAAGGTCTTTGGAGGTCATTACTCTGTCTGCCACAGCCAGCCAAGTTAAACCCTCCATTTTTAGCTCTTATACCACTTGTTGCAGTCAATTTTTCATATATGTATTTTTTGTTGTTTTTGAGTAACTGCCCTCTCCCTGCTCTGCCTGTGGGCTGCAGAGTCTAGTTTGGCCTGGCATTGTAACTCCACCTTCCAGCACTCTGTTCAAATAAATGCCAAACAGGAGGCTGGCCAGGGTGGGGGTGGAGGGTGGGGGAGGGGGATACACGGCGACGGTGCCAGCGTTTCTTTAGAAAGTTAATCCAGTTCACACCGTTTGACGTCCCCGTCCCTGTTTGTCCCTTCAGCGAGCTCCTGAAACTCCTTGAGTTCTTCGGCGTCTTGCCTTCCCAGTTCCTTGCTGCGTGAATCAGTGTCCTCAGCGTCGCACACAGGTCAGAGGGCCTGTCGGCGGAAATGGGTCCTCGGTCTTGTCCACATCAACCTGAGCAGTAACTTAATCTCCGTAAGCCTCTGTTTTCTCACCCGTGATGTGAAAAAAAGAAAAAAAGAAAAAAAACACACATGTCATAGTATTATCAAGAGGACCAAACGAGATATTAATATGGAAATTGCATAACACCACACCAGGCACCTATCAGTGCAATGTCCTTCCTCTGGGTCACCCATTACTCATCCTTGGGTTCTCAGGCTCCAGAAGCGCTCCTGGCGTTGAAGAAGTCTCCAGCACGGTAGTCGGGAGCACCCAGGGAGTTAAGAGTTAAGTGTGACCAGCTCGGTGCGCAGGGTGCTGGGACCCAGAGGGAGGAGTGACTGCAGTCACCGAGCACTGGGAGGGACTGATGCCCCCAGAGGAGCACTGAGTCACCCGTCTCGCCTCCGAACACCGACACACTCTCAGTCAATAAGGAGCTTCAGCCTCCCGGCTGTGTCCATTCCTGAGAGTCAGTGAGGCAGATGCAGCCAACCGCTAAGCCGGGGCTCTCAGGGCCCATTAGCAGGAGATGCACAGGCCGCCTTTCATTTCCGGCTGAAGAAAGCACTCGCCCCCCCCCCACCCCGCCCCCGGGAGCTGAGCAGGGCTACGAGGGGGCGGGCTTTTCGTCCAAAGCATGTGCGCAGACCCTTCCGCTCTGGCCCAGCTGTTCCCCAGGTCGTACGGCGTTTTCTACGGGAAACTGATACAGCGAAGCCCACGCTGCTCATCCTTTGGCCGTGAAGGGAGGTTGCTCACCCACGTTTCATCAGCTGTTTACTTCATTGTATGGCGTGACGGCTTGCAGGCGGCCGCTGGTGGCATCGACAGAGAAGACCAGACCAGTGTCACTTACCACTTATTGGATGTGAAATGATCCCCTCATTTCAGGTGGCAAAGATTTCCAAATAATTTCAGCGATCTTTCTTTACAGAAGCAATGCACATTTAACATAACAACCCTAGAAATTATCTCTAAATCTAATACTTAGAATAACAAACATTAGCATTTCCCCCAGCTTTAATGAGGTATAACTGACAAATAAATATCATATTTATTCAAGGTGTACCATGTGATTTTTACAAATATGTTTATTGATTTTAGAGAGAGAGGAAAAGGAGAGGAAAGAGAGAGAGGGAAAGAGAGAAAAACATTGATTGGTTGCGTTCCATACGGGGATTGAACCCGCAACCTAGGTGTATGCCCTGACTGGGAATCGAACCCACAGCCTTTTGGTGTCTGGGATGATGCTCCAACCAACTGAGCCACATGGGCCGGGGTTGGCAATGTGATTTTTGATATTCATATATATTGTGAAATGATTACACAATCAAGCTAATGAGCGTATTTATCACCTCACATGGTTACTATTATTTTTTGTGTGTGAAGATACTCTACTGTTAGCCAATAACTACACCACGCAATGTTATTAACTGGAGTTACAGTGGCCTCCAGAAGTTCGTCACCCTGCATAGCTAGACTTCACACCTCTGACCAACATCTCTCCAGTTCCCCTGGCCCCCACAGTCCCTGGAGCCCCCCCCCCCCTTTACGTTTTGCTTTTGTGGGCTCAACTTTTTCATATCCTACATATAAGTGAGTTCATGTGGGATTTGTCTTTCCATTTCTGGCTTATTTCACTTATAGCATCCTCTGGGTTCCTCCACGTTGTCTCAATGATCGGATCCCCTGCTTTCTAAAGACTGAGTAATATTCCATTATGTCTATGTATATACACACTACATTTTCTTTCCTTGTTCATTCGCTGACAGACACTGACTTACACACTGAAAATCAAAACGCATGGAGGGAAATGAAACAAGACACAGATGAATGGAAAGTCATTGCATGTCCATGAATTAGAATAATCAATGTGAAAATGTCCATGCAGCCCAAATGATCGGCAGAATCAATGCAGTATCTATCAAAACTCGGTTGGCATTCTTTACAGAAACAGAAATAAATCTTAAACCAGATGGAACCACAAAGGACCCCAAACAGTCCAAGCCATCTTTTCGTTCTTGGTGTGTTAATTTTATGCTGGTTCCTGTCCTCTATTTTCCACTGGGTGCAAGACACATGGGTATGGGGAGTCAGGAAGGCTGGAAACACAGCACCCACAGAACACAGTTTATTCCTGTCGTATTATTTATTAACTATTGCACTGCTTACCATATGAGCAACTATAAACTACTTTCGCTCACTCCTGTATTATAGAAAACAGTATGGAATTTCCAAAAAAAATTAAAGTGGTAATCATCTGCTTAGAGTAACTTCTGGTTGGGGATATATATATATATGAATGAAATAAAAATCAGTCTCTCTAGTGGATACCCATGTTTATCGCAGCATTCATTATTTATGTGCACTTCACACCCACTCTGTGGGACCTTGAACCTGGTAATGGAGCTATGAGGAGGAGCAAGACACATTTTATGGGAAGAGACTGGGGTAGGTGAAAAGAGATGGGAGAGGTTGTACAGGCCAGACCTGGAATGGCCTTCAGAGCCACGTATCACATCTAAAATTTATCTCTAGAGCAGCCTGGGGTGCCATCAAAGGCTTAAGCAGAAGAGTAACAGTTTTGTTTCAAAAAGATCATTCTGGCTGCAGTATGAAGGGGTAATCCCTAATCTAGCGGGACAAGACTAGGAGCAGGGGGACAGTTAAGTTGCTGCAATGACCTTGGTGAGGGGCGACGGAGGCATGAACTGTGGCTGTGGACGGAGGGAAGAAGAGAAGTGAGCAGATCAGGGAGATGCAGAGGAGGCTGAGTCAGTGAGACTTGGTGGCTGGCTACAGTTTGGGGGAGGGAGGAGAAGGGCTAAGGAGCTGGGGAGGAACTGAGGATCTGCAGCTGCCACAGCAGGGTGGAGGGGGGGAGGGGGCCTGGAAGAAGAGGTCGCGATGGGAGGGGATTCACTTCGGGAGGTGGGAAGGGAAGGCGGGACATCCGAGCATTCATGCTCAACAGGAAGGGCAGTAGGAAGATCTGGAAAAATATCCGAAGCCGGGGAGTGGGTGAAATCGCCTGGAGAGAGCAGGTAAGGTGCAGAGAGCCGGAGAGAGGAGAGGAGAGAGCCCAGGGGAGAACCCTGAGAAGCACGTCTTGGAGACTTAGAGTACATTCACCTCGCAAAGGAGCCTGAGACGGAGTAGCCACAGACTTGGGAACATATCCAGCAGCTGGTAGCATGGTGGAAACCAAGGAAAACCAAGAGAATACACGCTTCAAGTGAGGGAGTAGTGCATTTTGTCAAATGCCATCCATAATTTAAGAGAGAGCCCTTAAAGGAAGCTGTGTAATGAAGCTGGCTCAGCGAAGGCGGGGAGTGGCTGAGATCCGAAAGCCAGGCCTCGGTGGCTGAGGAGCACGTGGAAGGAGAGGAAGCGTGTGTTGAGAAGTTGGCTGTGCCGTGAAGGGCGAGAGCCGCGGCTGGAGAGGAGGCGGTGCTGGGAAGTGGGATGAGCCTGTGCGTGCGTTTCCGTGCCCAGCGAGGAGCCAGTGGGGAGGGAGAGGATGGAGACGGCGGAGAGAGGGGGATGCTACGTAAGCCTCACCTGGGGGCAGGAGTGGACAGAGTTGGGAGCACGGGGGCCGGGGCTGCCTTCTGCCAGAGTGAGATGAAGAGGTGGGATCAGGGGAGAGTGGAAGGTGATCGACGTGTCACTGTGGACTAACGCAATCTCTCGGGGATGCATCACTGCTCCTAGCCCCACGTAGCTGCTTTGAGCTAAATCTTGGTTTGGGTCCACTTTTTTTTTTTTTTCCCTCTCTCTTTCTCTCTTTTGGCTCCGATGATATTTTCTTGGTTTTGCTCAGCGCATTTCAAAGTCTTCCTTCGTGCTAAGTGAAGCGAGTCAGAAAGAGAAAGACATACACAGTATAATTAACAAACGGACAAATCAGAAACAAACGCACAGATACAGAGAACAAACCGATGGTTGCCAGATGGGAGGGGGGTGGAGGGATGGGCAGGAAAGGTGAGGTGATTAAGAAGCACAAATTGGCAGTTGCAAGGATAATCACGGGAACGTAAATTATAGCACGGGGGTGGGTGGGAATCGTCCGCATTATTGTGATAACGGCATGCGGTGCCAGATGGGAGCTAGACTTGGCGGGGTGACCGCTTTGTAGGGTACATACACGTCTAATCACTAGGTTGTGCACCTGAAGCTAGTATAATACTGCATGTCAACTATCATTAGAAAATAAATGAAAAAAGAAGTCTCCCCGAGGGAGCGCCTGGAGAGAGGAGGATGGGGCGGCTCGGGAGCTGCTGGGGTCCCTTTGGCACAGCTGGCGCGGCCCCATCGGTGCTGCGGACTCCCACGGGCTCTCGCTCGCCCGGCCACCTCTGGCTTCAGGCTCCTGCTCTTCCGGAATCCGACGGTCTCAGCACGTTCACTTGCGAGTGCAGACGATTTGCTGCAAACTGGGGGCAGCACGGACCATTGTGACAGCACTGCTAGCTCTTCCTCTTCAAAACCCCTTCAGTCTCTCCTGCCCTTGTGGCCCTGGCTGGTCTCTGCAGGGTCAGGGCTCAGAGCCCTTCCTCCCAGACAAACCCCCGCTTCTATCCCGCCTGTGGGGGCGGGGGAGGGGCTAGTGGTCATAGGGTTAGCGCTCTCTTCTGCTGCCTGAACTCCTGCTGATGTATCACAGGAGGGACACGTGTTACCTCCAGCCTGCTGATGAAGTTATTTTCCTAAACAAAAATCCCTAAGAGAAATTCTGATTTCAATTGCTAATATAATACTTCAAAAAAAATCCTGATGCATAATTTTAGAGAAGACTAAACATCTCTTGTTGACTCAGCGTCAGTATCTGCCCTGGCCTTATCCACTTAAAGGTCTGATCCAAAGTGAGAATCTGCCCTGGCCGGGTGGCTCAGTTGGTTGGAATGTCGTCCCATATACCAAAAGGTTGCAGGTTCGATTCCCCTGTTGGGGCACATGTGGAAGGCAACTGATAGATGCTTCTCTCTCTCTTTCTCTCTCTCCCTCTAAAAAAATCAATAGAAATACCCTTGGGTGAGGATTTTAATAAAACTGAAAGTCACGTGCACCATCTATCTGGAGAATGTGGCTCTTCTGCCCCCTGAGGCCCTGTGTGACGCAGGCTGCCTTGTTTGCCTTTAATAATAAATACTGTTTGTGTAGGGTTTCAGGTGCATTTTCTCACTTCATTTTCAGAAGAAGTCCACGCTGAGGCACTGCAGGCATTGTTCCCTCTCTACCAATGAAGAAGTAAGTGGGGCTCAGAAAGAAGTCATTGACTTGCGCGTTGGCAGCACGGGGCAGAGCGGGAAGGCCAAGGTCCTGGGCTCCCCTGGCCCCTCCTCTTTCCACTGCAGTGCGATGCCTGCCTGGTTTCAGCGCGCCCGTTTCACAACACTTTCCCAAAACTGTGGCTCCGCTCTAAGGATCCCACGGGATCTGTTCTTTATAACCACAGTGTGATGCCGGACTCCCACATACAGGGGGCGCATAATAATGCTTGCCTCCAGGAGCCATTTGGTCTCACGTTTCGGCTTTTCTAAAGGTCCCACCTAAAATTCACACAAAAAAAGCTCCTGAATCCTGCAGCCTCTGCTTTAAGCTCGTAGGGGTAATTCTGGGGGGAGGAGAGAGGAGGGTCTTTTCCTCACTGCCCGTTTCCTAAATGATGGGTTTTCAAAGACAGCCACGATCAGTGCTGGGGAGCTCGGGGTCTGCGTTTCACCAAGCACAGGGTTGCTTTGCGGACACCCTCTCAGACGGCATCCCAGGAGCCTGGAGAATTCTCTTCCACCCACGGAGCAGCGGCTGCGAGTCCAGGAGCCAAGCGTGTTGAAACCGGCGTCTGCCGGCCTAATGCGCTGGCCTCCCTCTCATCCATCTTTGTTAGGGATCAGGCGAGACTTCATAAACTGTTTGTTCTCTAATATCTCTCTCTCTAAACAACATAATGAATATTGATGCAGCCAAGGATTTAGCGAGTAGGTAGGATGGATGGTTATTAGGAGGAGGAAAAGAAATCAGTGTAATATTACCTCGAGACTCAACCGGAATTCCAGTTGGGGAGGCTGTTCTGTGGTTTGGAGAAAATGGATTTCACACGGGCTGTTGGCGACGTGGCAGGAAAAAGATCCGACAGTCTGTTCAGAGGCTGGGGTCTCAGACAATGGAGGGTGGGAGTGACACCCGGATGGAGATGGGACAGCGCTGGGGACCGATGTTTCCTCCTGCCCGGCCAGATTTTCCCAGCAGCCCTGGGGTCTGTGGTGAGAAACGGTGTCATCAGGGACAACAACACGCGGTCTTGGAAGTTAAAGCTGGGTTGGAATCCAGCCTTGAAAATGGTAGCCCTGGGCACAGTGTTTGATCCCTCTGACCCTCCCTCTGTCGCTAACGTGGGGGTACTAAGGCCTGCTTTGCAGGTGACAATGAACAACTACGCATGTGCACAGTCTGGCATTCATACTTGCTTCATAGAGGATAGCAATTATTCCTAAACTTCATGTTAGAGGATTGCTTTGTAGAGAAATACATTGTAACATCATCCTTTCGTTGTTTCACAAATGAATATTGGAAATATGATTTCAAGAGCACAGAGTGGTACGGAAAAACCCTCCCATTCTTTTTCTGAACTAACCACTCTGAGACCCCTTTGTCTACAAAACTGTCCTGATAATGCTAATCACAACGGCTGTAGTTAAGTATGTATCAAACAACTTTAAAACAGTATGTGTCACAGATTTGTGTGAGGGCAATTGAAGTATAATACATGAACATACATTTGCAGGATGTAAAATGCAGAACGATGATTTTTTAGGCTTCTTCTTCTAACATTGGCTGTCAGTACTTTTAGGAGAAGAAACCCTCTGAAGAAATGGTAACAAAGCGGATGTGCCTTTTTCTATGTGCTTGTCCCAAACTGGCGCAGGCGATGGCCAGAAAAAGGTGTTTCCTGCAGGAATTTGTCCTGTCTGACATCCAGGCCCCCTTCCCTCATTTGTCTCCTAGTCACTCTGCTGCAAGTTCACAGCTGTTAAACACCAGTAGAGAGTAACAGTGGAGATAACATCGTCCGGCAGAAAAGCTGATCATAACTTCAGTGGCTGGGGATGGAGAATGTTAAGCAAAAGGCAGCGAGAACATAGTGGGGCCTTCCTTCTCTCTACTCACTGCCTTACAGAGTTGAGGCTTTTGTTTTTGAGTCCTTATGGTTGTCATGGGGACGGGTGAGCATACATACTTGTTATAATAAGCCAAATAACACAGGTGTACAAGAAAAAATAGTTTCCTAATCCCGACTTGCAGAGGTACACACTGTCGACTGTCTGGTGTGGGTTTTCCCAGATGTGAATGAGTTTGTCAGCCACGGATAACGAGAGCTATCAGTGGAGTGACCTTGAATGTTGAACTAGGGAGTCACTACCAATTTCCTTGAGAAACAGAGCTTCCTGCTGTCCAGCCTTCCAGACAATCACAAGCAGATTACCTGGAAGAGAAATAAAGTCTTGGAAACTGTTTGTAAAAAATGCAAATAACTCTTTTGTCAATGAGATGCTTCCACTGTCCACATGGATGGAAAATAATTTAGAATTTGATCACGGCCCATTCCCTTGCCACAAACATAAGTTCAAACTTCCTTTCCCAGATGCCTAAAGAAGTCCTTAGTCCTCCTTTGCATTGAGTTCAAGGTTGTTATGACTTAATTCCAATCTCTTTTTCCAGTTTCATTTCCCACCACGCACAAAATCGAGGCTTTGGGGCTTTGAAGGTGATCATTCCGCAGCCATGTTTCTCACACTGCGAGGTGCGCCCAGACCCCCCGGGGCCGCTGTTTACCCCCAGGCTCTGCCTCAGAGGCCTGGAGTGGGTCCCGAGAGCCTGCACTTCTACCAAGTCCTAGGTCTGCACCCCACACATCGGGTAACAGGGATCTCCTGTGCCGATGTCTCCATCAGCTGCCTGCCACATCTGTGTCCAGCCTACAGCTAAAAATCTCTGAGGACCGTGCTTTGTAAATTCCGAATTTCCTCGGGCAGTTCTGCTGTTGGAAAGCACTTCCTTTATTTGGCTAAGATCTGTCTCCCTGTAGCTCCTCTCCGTTGATCCCAGTTCCAGACGTATTGAGGTTGAATTCCTTTTCCCTAAAAGATCTGTAAACACTGAAGACCGTTATGGGGCCTGTCTAAGTGAACACTGCCCTCTGCCTCTAACCCCACCCCACCCCTGCCCCATACAACAGGTCCTTATTTGCCCACCTCAGTGATAGCAGCCATTCGGAGTATTCTGGGTCAAAGACCTTCTTCATCTTGTTCGCCAACATCCTGTACACTGTCTTTTCCCCCCTCCCCCACGTTTCTCTCTACTGCCACCCTCCTCCTTCTCCTGTCCTGCCCAGGGTCATTAACACTGCTGCCCTCTGACTCCTGTTGTGTGTTTATCTCCCCGAACCGACCTTGAGTAATGGGCTAGAGTTGAATCACTGACGACGGTTAGCAGCTGAGCCTTGGTGACAGCCCAGCTACAGCAGCCCCCTGTCTTTCTAGTCCCCAAACCCAGGTGGTGACAAACAACATCCATGAGGCCAGGCCAGGGGACCAGGACGCGCTGCAGATGCCACATACTGTTGAGAAACCCACCTGCATGCTGCCAGGAGATTTCATCTGGAAGAGCCATGCCAATCCTTAACAAGAGCACTCCTGCCCAGCACCTGGCTGCACGGTTTTTAAACCTTAGCTGGTAGGAATGTGCAGCCTCCTGAAAGGCCCTCTCCTAGTGTGTACAGATGGGTTAACCAAAAATGTATCGTGGCCTCAAAGACCACTTTACTAATGAACAATTCACACAGAGAGGCGTGTCCCTTTAATTCGCACACAAGAAAATGGTCTTGAAAGCAATGCCACTCATCCATCAGCTCACTCACTCACTCAGCAACTGCTTATTCAGTTCCACTTCTGGGTATTTGTCTGCAGAAATCCAAAACACTGAGCTGAAAAGATATATGAGCCCCTGGGTTCATTGCAGTGTTATTTACAGCAGTCGAGGTATGGAAATAACCCAAGTGGTCATCGACAGACAAGTGGATAAGGAAGATATGAAACATACATACCATGGAATATTTCTCAGCCATAAAATGAATGAAGCCTTGTCACGTATGACAGCACGGGTAGACCTAGAGGGCATTGTGCTAAGTGAGATAAGTCAGACAGAGAAAGACAAGCACCATGTAGTTTCACTCATGCGTGGCATCTAAAAGCAAAATAAATGAACAAACAGAACGGAGACACTGTGCAGGCTTCCGGAGGGGAGGGGGCTGGGGGCTGAGTGGAAAAAGGGGCAAGGCATTAAGATCTACAAGGTGGCAGCTATAAAAACAGTCTCAGGGACGTACAGGACAGCACAGGGAATACAGTCAATAATACTGTAATGTAATAATGCTGTGAGGTCATAATACATACGGTGTCAAATGCATACTAGACTGATGGCGATAAGCACTTCGTAAGTTATACAAATGTCTCATCGCTGTGTTGCACACCTGGAACTTATGTAATATTGTATATATGCTGTAACTGAATTATAAAATAAAAAAACCCCTGCTTACTCTCCACCTACTATGAGCTACCTGTGTGCTGAGTGCTGGGGACACAGGGATCTACTAGAGTGACGTCTCTGCAGGATGGAGACTCACCATCCCCACTGAGGGCAGGGTCAGGTTTCCAGCTGGCAGGCTGCTCGGGGGCTGGGGGGCATCCGCAGGCACCCCTCTACCCAGGATAGATGGGAAAGAAGGTGACAGTGCAACCTCATTACTGATTGTTCTGAAGTCTGGCCCTACAGTTTCCCCTCAGAAAGCTATTTTCCTGTAAATGTCATCCTAGGAACCGGATGCTGAAGCTCAAGATCCCCCTGCTGGCCTCATGGACCTTTCCCTGCTCTTTGCATCTGTTTTTAAACATGTCAGTTCAAGTCTACGTTTAAACTGCATCCATGTAAGTGCCACTGGGAACTGCTTCTTTCAGCTACTTAAATTAAAAGTGTCAGGCAAGGCCCTGGCTGGCATAGCTCAGTGGATTGAGGGCGGGCTGCGAACCAAAGTGTCACAGGTTCGATTCCCAGTCAGGGTACATGCCTGGGTTGCAGGCCATGACCCCCAGCAACCGCACATTGATGTTTCTCTCTCTCTCTCTTTCTCCCTCCATTCCCTCTCTAAAAATAAATAAATAAAATCTTTAAAAAAAGCGTCAGGCAAGAGAGGGGATATTCACTAGGTAAAAATAATATTCCAAACCCAGTGTCTAGTTTACATGCTGATTTTTAAGTGTAAGGCTTTGTGTTAAATATTGCAAAAGGGTAAAGGGAGCAGTCCAGGCATCATGTCTACTTTTATTTAAAGACAAGCATCGCAGGGTTGAAAACCAGCTCACAACTGGACGGAGAAAGTGTGACCTCAGATCAGGCTCAGCTGCACGCGTCACACCCTCTCCTGCAGCGTGCATGCCCCTCACCCGTTTTTCCTTTGCAAAATGCTTCTATTTCATTTCTTTAAAATGTTTTTAATTTATTGATTTGAGAGAGAGAGAGGAAGTGGGAGTGGAAAGAGAGAGAGAGAGAGAGAGAGAGAGAGAGAGAGAGAGAGAGGGATTTATGGCAAGAGACTGGCTTATCTGGTGTGGGGCTGGCTAGGCAAGTCTGAAACTCGTACAGTGGGCCATCAGGAAGGGCAGGCCAGGCCTCTCCAGCAGGAGGCGATCCTGCCGTCCACAGTTGAAATTTCTTCCTCTGCGGGGCTGCTTCAGTTCTGCTTTTAAGACTTCCCATCCAAATGAAACCAACAGACAAACAAGCAAACAAAACTCGAAACCCAAAACACACACACAAAGAATTAAAAAAAAAACAAGACTTCCCATCTGATTGAATCCGATTTACCCAGAGTACCTAGAGTCATCTTCCTTACTTAAAGGAAACTGGCCCTGGCTGGCATAGCTCAGTGGACTGAGTGCGGGCTGCGAACCAAAGTGTCGCAGGTTCGATTCCCAGCCAGGGCACATGCCTGGGTTGCAGGCCATGACCCCCAGCAACCGTACATTGATGTTTCTCTCTCTCTCTATCTCCCTCCCTTCCCTCTCTAAAAATAAATAAAAACAAAATATTAAAAAAAAAAAAGGAAACTGATCATAGATTTTAACCACATCCCACAAAACACCTTCGCTGCATTTCCTAAGTTATTGTTTCACTGACTAACTGGGGACCACCTCCCAGGCAACTGGACACGCAGGACGGAACGTCGCATGCGGGTGCAGCATCATCAGGCTGCCGTGATCACATGACCATACCAATTTAACAGTGTTCGACTGTCAGCAACCCTTGGACTTAAATGGTCTGTCTCATGCATCCTTTTTATATAAACTACAAACTGACTGGCTAAGTGACGAACTTCAAAAAAAGAAGAATTTGTTTCCAAGCCCTGAATTAAATGGTAGTTTTGTGGCATTCTTTCCATTTTTGAATGAATGCCCATAATGGGCTACCTGTGATGCAGAACACATAACTACAGACCGTCTTCTGATATCACTCACCCCCACCTAAACTCAGTAGGAAGAGACGCCAGGCTGACCCCCTCCCCCGCTCCCCCCCACTCCCTCCTATGGCATCTTCAAGACCCATCTGACTTTGTCAGACCTCTTAGGGGTATTTTCACTTCCAGCTTTTACATATCCCTGTACACTAACCATTCGCCCCGAACGCTTAGCATATTGTGAGCAACTTTTGCATGTATTAAGTCAATCATCAGAATATTTTTTACCAACAATTTCTAAATTTAGACCGCATCTGCCTCTACTTAACTCAGTGTGCATTCTACGCCTCATTTTCCTCATATTAAAAAAAAATGATGGGTTTGGACTTCACAAGTGTTCATGTTTTTTCCAGCTCTAACCAACTGTGTCTGTCACGTAGTCATCTCCTAAATGGCTTTTTAATTTCTATCTTCAAGGCTTCTAATATATCTTTAGAATCTAGGATACTTGGTCACCACTGGTTGGATGTTTAACCCTTACAGACTGGATTCGGGTGATTTGCCATGAAGATTTCCAATGCAAGTCCTTGTTTAATCAAAGCATGGTATATACTGCAGTGCTTCCTCGACTTTTTCATTTGCTTCCAAGCTACTTAGAAACGAGGATAGCTTTAACTTAGGGTGTTAGTTAGGTCCTTCAGGATTGCCAAGAACAGACATGCAGTCAGGTTATCTCAATTAATGGGAGTTTATTTGCGTGGATACATAAGAAAGTAAAGAAGATAAGAAAGCAACCCAGCAATCACAAAGTCCAGCCTCACTGTTCAGGAATCAATCACGATTACTCCAGCAGCCCAGGAGCACAAACAGTGAATCAACCAGAACTCTGTTACCTTCACTGCTGGAGCCGCTGCCGTTACTGCTCCAGGTCACACCATTAGGGTGATCTAGCTCCTCTCTTCCTTTTGGATGCTGTTTGCGACATTCACCTTCCGTGTGTCCTGCTCAGGCTCCCTAAAGGAGGGTGCTGGTGCGTTGGGCCAGGTGCCACCAACAAGAATACCCGTGCTGGGCACGTCTCCTTCCCTAGGCCACCGCTTGACCTGTAAATGGCTTCTTTGGGTCATGTATGAACCGTGGTGCAATGAACTGTGGCCAGTGTGGCAAGTTCCCGTGACAGAACACAGGATTCGGATCACACAGCAGCTATGGGTGGGGCTTGTCCAGGGCTCCAGGACAACTATAGACCAACCCCCAAAATACAGAAAACATGCAGCTTTACTGCCGGGCACAAAAGCCTTTGTTTCTCAATGACCTCTTCTCATGGAAGATTTCCAGAGCACTCTACCAATACTGTAGCCTCTCTGAAACTGTGGTGCTGCCTTTCTTTTCTTACATTTTAGAGGGGGATGTTGCCTTTAACAACATGCGCTTTCTAAAGAAGCAGATAATCTCTACATAGAAGTAAAAGTATGTGAAATGATACATTAAACTTTGATTTGCATACATATGATTGGAACATATTTTCTGAGTTGTCTTTAAAGATCTTGTTCCCCGCCCTGGCTGGTGTGGCTCAGTGGACTGAGTGCCAACCTGTGAATCAAAGGGTTGCCAGTTCGATTCCCAGTCAGGGCACACGCCTGGGTTGCGGGCCAGGTCCCCAGTGGGGGACGTGCAAGAGGCAACCACACATTGATGTTTCTCTCCTTCTTTCTCCCTCCCTTCTCCTCTGTCTAAAAATAAATAACATTTAAAAAAAATCTTCTTCCCCCATTCATATTGGAGAGTCACATATAATTTTAATATTTTTAGACCTAGAACTTGAGGTCATACTCCCAAGATCTGTTATATACCTATGTGGGGACACCCCAAATTAGAAACTAGGTGTGTCCATGTTTGTGTCTTATAAGCTCAAGATTTCTCAACTGTTCCTGAGAACTGTCCACCCCTGGACGACAGTAGAGTCCATAAGGGAATTCACAATTTTCCAGTGTGTCTTGAGCTAACAGGAATGGGTTTGAGAGCCAGGTATCCCTTTTGTAAACATAAAATAGTTTCCTTACTAATTTCTGCCCCACCTGACATAAAAATGAATCCTCAATAACCTTCCCCCTCGCTGCGATTTAACTGGGCTCCTTGCACAGACTGTTCTCGTGCCAGACTGAGTCCAACTGAAAACAAAGCCCACAAACCGAAGGATTCGGAACCTGCTGATCAAATCAAATTCTGATTGACTGTGGCGGATTCCGAAAGCTGGCTTTATTCAGCCTTCGCTAAACCCCCAAACGACAGCTTTAGAAAAGCATGTCTCTTCAGATTTCTTTATAAAAAGGTCACCTACAGTGTGCACATAGAATACACATTTTTTTTATGGATAAGGCTTTGCCTCACATCTAATTTCCTTCAGCGAATCAACGCAATTGTATTCTGTGTGGGTCTTATGAAAGGCATCGTACCAAGAGCTCAGACATGTTTGGCTGGAGTAAACTTTCAACTTCTGGTTTTGCCAAATGGGAAGGAAACTTGTGCATCTGGAGGGGTTGGTTTGGGCGGTTTTCAGGGTCTTCTCTAAACCTGTGATTCAGTATGGGTTTATTGTGTAGCGAGCAGGAGTTTTTGATTGTGGGTTTAAGCCTGGAAAGAAGCATGTGGTGGGGAAGTAGCGGAGGCAGCTGAAATCGTATCCACACATGCCTTTTCTGTCCCTGGGCCAGGACATACGGCCTGGTCTCTCCAATGGTTTCTTCACTACAAAATCCAATTGTACTGACTCAAAACCAAGACATGTTGGACACACACTTATTTTTTAGAGAGACAGGAATGTTGTTGCAAAGATGCCTCCCTGGGCAAATATACCACATGGGCAGGACATAGCCCATTGATGCAGCTGCAGGTACGTATTCATCACTTGGAGAACAGCTGGGATACTCAGCGGGACTGGCTTGTTTCCGAAGTCAAGGTGAAGAAAAACATTAATGCCTCATCTCACGGAATAAAAAATATATATAATACTTATCCAAAAAAAGTGAGCACTTGGCTGTACAAAAGGTTTCAGAATTTTAATGATGTTCCCAAATTCAGCCCTTTATCACACCAATTTATTTAGGTATCTTAAGGTTAATAATATAGATATGTCCTGGTACAACTTTATCCTATTTACATAAAGAGACATTAAAAATTCAAGATGTCCTTCGTAAGAGAATTAGAAGTTTAGTAGTTAAACATAGTAAAGGAAAATGCATCATGGTCTATTCAATCTCACATTTCATCAAATTGCCAGAAGGCACGCAAGCCATCAGTGACCTTTTGTAGAACTCTGTAAATACAAGACAGCTAATGGGTCAAAAATAAGAAAATCCAGCTTTTACAATTTTGAAAAACTTCTGGAGGATACCTAAGCAGTCACCATAAAAAGTAGTGTCTTCATGATTCGGCCAAAGATGGAAATTCTCTCAAGTGGGAAGGGCAGGCTAGGAACGGAGGTTGGCCTCAGGGCTGCTGGAAGGCTCCCACGAATGTAAAGGAATAAGGTAAAAACAATAAATACCCACTTGGTTACCAGCATACACAAGGAAAAGATGCTATATCTTAGCCGATGGAACAATGGTAAATATGAATTCATCCAACCTACCTTAGGCCAAACGGACATTATGTGAATTTCTCCTTCAAAAAGGCTGATAGGAAGCCTTCTGCACTGTTGGTGGGACTGCAAACTGGGACAGCCACTATGGGAAACAATATGGATAGTCTTCAAAAAACGAAAGCTAGATAGATACCATATGACCCAGCAATTCCACTGCTGGGTATTAATCCAAAGGAAATAAGAACACTAATTTGAAAAGGTATGTGTACCCTTATATTCATTGCAGCCCTACCTACAACAGCCAAGACACGGAAGCAACCTAGGTGTGTGTTGATAGAAGAAATGATAAAGAAGATGTCCATATATGCAATGGAATATTATGCAGAAATAAAAAAGAATAAAATCTTGTCATGTGCAACAACATGGATGGATCCAGAAGGGATTATGCTAAACTGCAATGAGTTAGGTAGAGAAAGGCAAATACCACATGGTTTCGCTTATACGTGGAATCTAAAAACAAAAACCAAACAACAAACAAAATAAAAAGAGACAGAAACAGACCAAAGGGACAGTTGCCAGAAGGAAAGGGGAGGGACGGGGGCGGGGTGAAAAGGAGCAGGGGGATTCAGTCAACAATACTGTGTTCAGTTCAGACGGTGACAGATGAGTGCTAGAATTAGTGGGCTGATCGCATTGTCAGATATAACAATGTCGAATCACTATATTGTACACCTGCAACTAAAATAACCAATACGAGATTGTATACCACCTATACTCAAATAAAAATAAATTTAAAAAATGCTTATAATAAAGTGTACCAGCTCACTGAGACTAAGTGCAGAAAACTGAAGAATCGTACATTTGTCCACAATAGATGGTGCTGTTATATAGAGAAGGGACTGAGTCTGAAAAACCCACACCAAAGTACCTTTCACGACAGACAATCATTGTTCTGTTGCATGTGAAGGCAGCTTTTTGCACTCCTTAAATGTTAATCATAATGGAATGGATTTTGGACAAAGAAACTCACACAAGTGGTCACACGTGATAAAAAGGCAGATTCTGAGATAGAATTCCTGAGACAGCCGGACCCTGGGTCTGATCTTATCGAGAAATTCTTACAGTCTTTTCATTTTTTCCCTTAGAACTGAGTTCAATAAAAGTTCTTAAACCCAAACAGAAAACTCAGAATGAATCAAAGTCACTTGAGAATGGCCACAGGCTGGGGAGAGGCGCTGCCGCCAATCCCAGGTTCTGTGAGGCACTTTGAACTGCAGCGACAGAACAGTTTTCAAAGGGGATGATCAACCAGAACGGTGATCGGGCTCATCCGCCCCAGGACCAGATCAGAAGCGAGACAAGCAAGAGCACAGGCACAGCCCCACGGGAAAAGGGGTGCCCAGCGCTACACAGACGCCAAGTTCATCCTCAGCCCTTTCATTTCTTTTACTGGCTCTGCTTTGACTTTTTTAAAGACACTGGTTTTCCTTCCACGTCCCATGAGACTTCAGAAGTCCTTGAAGTATCCCTTCACAGGGTCTTTTAAAGACAGTGGGGACATTTTCAGTGTGCCTTGCTTCTGTCATTTTCAGGTTCTCAAAGTGTGCTGTCTCCAGAGCATGGATATAATCCAGAATGTTCTGTGTCCTCTATGGTGGTTTGATTAGCTGTGATGCAATGATTTGATATGCTAGTGGCCTGTGGCAATGCAGTGGGGACCCACAGAATTGATATTTGAGTGTGTGTCAACCATTTGATCTGTGTGGCTGGGGAAGAGCAGGCTGCATGGAATGTGCAGACACTCGTATACAAGTTTTCACCTGGAAGGCCCATCAGACGTTTCTCATGTAGTGAATCACTGTTCAAAAGCAATGCTTGGGGTTACGTAAGGCACTAGGTTAATGGAAGTGGCACAGAAATCTAAAATACAGTCTCAGATTTGTGTTTGCTTTCCCTCCCCCACCCCCGGGAGGTCACCCCTGGGACGTTTGTGGGGGAAATGGAAGTCGGTAGTCTGTACAGCACAGACACAGTCTAAAAGCGGGGAAGACCTTTCCTGGAGGGGTAGACAAAGCGTCCAAATGAAAAAGAAAGTTCTGCAGGATGAAATGTCTTGGGAGACGTGGAGCCAGTTACAACACTGTGCACCGGGGCTGTTTCCCGGGCTGCCACAGAAGGCCAGCGTCACCTCTTGGGGGCGGCGGCCTGGGCCACCTTGAACAGGGGGGCTGCTGGGCCAAGCGGGGCTCTGATGCTGCTGGAGTGTGGCAGAAAGTCCCGGGGCACAGGTCCTGGGGCTACCTTCTGATGGGACTTAGAGGGAAATGGCTCTGATGGTCAGTTCATAGAGGACAAGATTCTCTTGTCCCATGACTTGTGAAAGATAGTGACAACAAAGGGGCCCCTTCCACCAAGCTGGCACTCCTCCTGTGTCTGTCACAAACCCCTCAGGAGACAAAACTAGCCAGGGAGCAGCCATCTGTCCTCCATTCATATGTCCTTTTCAAACGCAGCCCAGGTTGGCTTTCTTTGCCCAGGACGGAACGTGGTGTCTGTCTCCACGCCTGCCCTTCACTTGCTTGCTCTGGTTTTCCATCACCAACCAAACCACCTTTACTTTACCGAGCTGCTTGTCTGGACAACTTCCCATTCAAACAGGGATTGGGTATATGGTGAATATTTGGAGCCTTGTGGGCCGGCTATTACTGATGAAGAATTTCATTAAGAATCCTCCAATCATTCATAAAAAACATGCTATCCTTAAAAATATAGCTCTCTTCACTGTCTGTTAAATATTCAATAAAGCAATACTTGGAAACAACAAGGAAAGGAGCTATGTGGTTGCTAGATACCTAACAATAGGCTTTCTACACCAAGCAAACCTACTGGATAAGACTCACGGGTTCCTCCACCACTTGGTGGCATATTTAGAAATCAGATCTCTAGAATTAGAAGAAAATGTCGTGAAGACTCCAATTCTTTGCTCTCAAAGCACAAGGACACACCAGTCCCAAAGAACAGCCCTTCGCACAATGTCGAGTTTTATGTTTTGCTGTTATTTATGCCAAAGTGACCCAACACAAGGGTGACGGTCGCGATGTCCAGCAGGGCATTTGCACTGCTGTGTTCCTCCACCTTTGCAACCAGAAGCTGTGAATTTGTTTCCCCTTGTCGGTTCTCTGGGAGAACCTGGTAGACGGATTCTATCAGGATACCACAAAGATTATTTCAAGGAAAAGATTCTACATCATAATGCTTAGCATTTATATAGGTTCTTTTGATTTCAAAACAAGTTATAAATATTTCCTACCGTAACAACATCTTCGCGAGGTAGGTGAGTATTTCCTGTCCCTACATTACCCATAGAAACCCGAGGCCAAGGAGAGAGTCAGGAGCAACATGGACACTGGACATCCCGAGGCCGCCTGGGCTCTGAAGAGGCCACGCCTCTCTCTGCTGTGGCAACAGTCTCTGTTAATATAGGGTTATACATCGTATAGATAGATATAAAACAACACACAAGGACATTATAGAACAATAATCCAATATTTTTGTCTCTTAGTAAAATATGTTAAGCAGAGTATTTAAATCGCATTTGGTATATTAAATAGCAGAAGGTATATTAAATAGCTCTATAAACGTTTGCTGGCATACTCTTAACAGCGTAATGATTCTAAAGAAATTCAAACCCGCTAACGCATAGAGATCTTTCTTTTCTAATACCATAAACTAAACAAAAATGTAAAAAACTACTTTATTCTCTATAATGCAGGCTTCATAGCTAGCTGGATATTAGCAGGTGGCTATATAATTTTTCTGAGCTTGAGAGAAAGGGTACATATTGCTGGCTGTGATTTTAAAATATCAACTTGGTAGAGAAAAAAATGCAGCTGAAAGGTGAAACTTAAAGGCTGCTATTTCCATTTGGTATCCATTTTGAGGAATTCATACACTTTCAAAAAATATTGACGTACTTGGGGACCTCATGTTGAGGTGAATATAAGACGCTATTTCATAAGAACATTTTGTGAGAAGAGAAAATGATATGAAACAAATTTATGGTACCAGGAGAAAATGAACAAGGAGGAGGCAAAAAAAAGTATTTTTCAAGAGTATTAAAGGGTGGCATGAGAACTTCATGCTAAGATGACTGTATAGGTCTCAGAAATAGTTTACAGGGATAAATTCTTGTTTTGGTTTCTTGTTTAAGGTGAATTCCTCATTCTTCCCTAAGTTGGTAGTTCTCAGAATAGTAAGGAGCTTACCTCATGCTAAGTTTCCTAAGAACTGACCACGTGAGTCAGCAGAAAAAGTTCTAAAACTAGAAAGAGGCGTCAAAGTCTTAAAATTGGTATGCAAACATAAAAACTAACTTCCAAGCTGGAATGACATTCTCTGTCAGAAGTAACAAATACAAAAGTCTTAAATTGCATGTACACGCCGCTAAGATCCGGGTAGATATTACATGGCGTATCAGAGATTATTTTCCATAAGTGTGCTTTTTCCCTAAAAAAAGACATATTAAATTGTTTTTCTCTCCTCAAGTCCTTTAGGTATAAATATGAAACACCAGCAGTCCCACCAGCGTGTTCATTCACGTGTTAGACACTCGCGGGGTCCTTCCCACTCGCGTTGTAGGTGACAGTTTTGTCGGAGGTGGGGTTGAATCTGGACAGGCTGGAGCAGTTCGGCTGTTTGGTTGGCTGTAAGCTTCGGGCGTAGGGCGAGTACCAGTCCCTCTCGAACACGTCTTTCAGCTGCTTGATGATGCTTGTGTCATTTGTCACGTCTGCTTGGTTGATCACAAGGCCCGTGCCCGCATTCTGGGTAAAATCATTCCCCACCCAGTCGAAATTCCCTGCAAACAAACAAAGGAAATAATGGTGAGTCCCCACTGGAGACTATTCCCCATATAGTGAAATACGCAGCAGCTTCTGTTAAAAAAAAACAAAACATAATAAACACCCGGGGATAGCGTCAGGGAGGCTAAATTGTGTTGACAACTCAGAAAAAAAAATTTCAAGAAGCCTTACATATGGCAGATTAATAGTTGCATGTTATTTTGGCATTTTCCTCAGCTTTGCTCATCTTGAAACTGAAAACAAGGAATCTGCTGTTCTTTTCTGTCAATGTTATTTCTTATTGACATTCACAAGGCACAGTAAACACAGCAACATTTAAAATATTCAGGAATCCACTGAAAACTCCTATGGATGATTACTACCTTTGCGGGGACAACATCTTAATCCATTGGGACAAAGGAGGGGTTCTAATTATCATGCTCGGATGCTTTCGTATCAAAGAAAAAGCCACAGAAGGAGAAGCAGTTCCACTCTAAATATGCAAGTATACACCTTGCTCGGGCTTCAGCCAATCTGGTTTCTGGGTCCCTCTCCTCAGACCAGGGGCTCCCCGCTCTGAGTGCCTGGTGATAGAAAGCGCATCCATGTGCTGAGGCAGCTGTAAGGACATACCGCAGACGGGGCGGCTTGAACGACAGAAGCGTGCTGTTTCACGGTTCTGGAGGCTAAAAGTCCAGAATCGAGGTGTGGGCAGGGCTGGTTCCCTGGGAGGGCCGTGCGGGAAGGGTCTGTCCAGGCCTCTCTCCCTGGTTTATGGATGGCCGGCGCTTCACACTGTCTGCCCTCTGGGCGTGTCTGTGTCCAAATGTCCCCTTTTCCTAGAGGACACCCATCAATTTGGATCAGGGCCCTCCCGAATGCCCTCACTGTAACTTGGGTACCTCTGTGTGGACCCTATCTCCAAATAAGGTCGTATTCTGAGGGACTGGGGATTAGAACTTCATGACATGGTTTTGGGGAGACACGGTTGGGCCTGTAACAGATGCTAAGGCTGGGATGTGTCCCAGGAGGGGCTAAGCACGTCGGAGTTGCTCCCACGTGGTCAGTCTTCAGGGCAGGAGTAGATCCGAGGGCTGAGCCACCCAAAACTCCCACTCAAAAATCGCGCCTGGTATCCAACCGGGAGAGGCCCCAGCGGGACACAGTTCTCCTTGGGAGGCAACAGCTCCATGTCTGTCTTTGTTCTCTGCCCTTCATTTAACATTCATGTGCTGAGCATCTAATTAATGTCAACCAGGTCCTGTGTTAGGGGCCACGATACAGACCCAGAAACGACCATCCTTGCCTTGGGGGAGCCCAGGAGGGAATCAAAATAATTATAATACAAGGTGCACGAGATAGCACACCTGATGTGTGCAGACGATGCCATGAGAGCAAGAAATTTCTCTTTTTTCCCCTCGCAAGGTGATTTTTCATTGATGAAAACTTTACCAAAATTCTAATAGATGTTTTTCTGTTCATTTACAATAAAATGAATCTTCTAAAAATCAGTTTCTATAAACCTTTTTTGGGAATGCCTTCTATAATTAAAAATAAGGTTTTGACATCAAACTGATTGTATTAATGCCTTTTTTCCTCCCATATTTTGGAGTCGGAAGGAGAAAGAAATATCTAACTCTAGCTGGACAAGTCAAGAAGGGGGCATTTTATGGAGCAATGGGAGACTCATAGACATTTATTAATTAGGAAATTAGGGAGCCATACCCCCAAAAGGACGTGATAAAAATATGATTCGGATCTTGGAGCATGGCAGGGAGGGGCTAGGGATGAAGACAGGACAAGGGACTTGGAGGGTGGAGGAGCTGTCATTTATTAAATGCCTCTTATGAGGGGGACACTGGGCCTATTATTTACATTTTCTCACGTGGCAGCAGGATTCAAATCCACTTCACAGATGAGGAGGGTGAGACTCAAAGTGGTGAATAAAGTTGCCCATCACATGGCTAATCAAGGGTGGACCCGATCGGCCAGTTCCATAAACGATCCACAATGCCATACACGAAAAATGATTCTCCCTAAAAAAGATTTAGCTGCGTCCAGACTAACAAGGTTATTTCCTAAATTACCACCAACCTGGGTCTGGCCTAAGCTCTCAGCTGTGCTCCCCTCTTTGGTCCTGAGCTGGTTCCATGGGAGAGCGGGAGGCGTGTGAAGTGTGAACTTGACTTTGCATCACCGCAGCAGCGTCTCAGGCACCGCTGCAGGAGAGTTTGCTGAATGAGATGACCTCAGGCCTATCGACACCCTCTTCCATACGGCACCCCTGGGATACGGGAAGGAGATTCCCTTGTCTCTCCCACTTGACTCAGGTTTGTTCCTCGGGGCCTACTGCCAGGTGCCTAAGTCAGATGTGATCAGCCGACAGAAGGAACTCTTCTCCTTACCTCTCTCCTCCATCTCGCCCCTACCCCACCCCCCAAAACACTACAAGATGCTGTCCGTAGCTTCACGATAGACATAATTTTGGATGAATTTTATTCCTATACATGGGTGAGATGTCTACTACATGGTTCATATACCACGTTGGGGTCTCCTTGCACAGACCCCCTTTGCTGGTGCTGTGTTCCCCACAATGTGCTCCCAGACGCACGGCCACCCTCAGAGGCCGCGGCTCTGAGCAGAGGCCCAGTGCCAGGCGAGCAAGGGCTGGGACCTCAACCGGGGGAGCGGCTACCGCAGGCTGAGAGTTACTCTGAAGTCTGCTCATTGCTGGCATCATTTATTCGTTACAGAAACAAAAGGCTCCTCCTTTCAAGAACTAAAATCCCACCCCTACAGTTAAGGGCCAGGCATAGGAGCAAAGGCAGTACATTTTTTTCTCATCAACACTATCTCATTCAATCTTCACTGCAGCCCTCCTAGGTGATAATGTGAACTCCATTACACTGATGAGGAAATTAAGGCCCAGAAAGACTAGGTCGTTTGTCCAAGGTGGGAGTGAAAAAGCATCGGGGCGAGGTGCGAAGCCAGATCTGACTCCGGGGTCCGCATTTCACTTCTGTTCCCTGTGCCCTCTGATCCTACAGACATATGTTGTGCTAACTATGCACGTCACCGTGGACTTGAACGTCAGCCCAGGGTTGGTGCTTCAGCCACACTGGGAGCTCTGCTCCATTCACCTGCCAAACACACTCTCTAAAGGGAAAACCCACAGAAATGTGCTTCGGGGTAGCATGAGGGAGGGAGCTGAGGGGGGAGAAGGGGTGAGATTTTGAAGCCTTTGTGTGTGTGTGTGAGATTCAGCTTTTTCCTTCAATACAATAGATGAAGGCAAAACCCTGTATATCTATTGGTTCTCAAAAGGTTGAATTGTCTTCTCAGGAATTCTAGCTGCAGGCCATTTTCAAAGCTGCACAGAGAGTTCCTGTATCTGGCGTTTTCGTCCCTTCCTGAGGGCTTGGCTCCGCCTCCACATCACAGTCCATGCTTCAGTGTGTTTTCCAGCTGGGAGGGTTTTGCCAGCTCTTTTGGGGACAGCCATTTCAGCTTCCAGAACGCAGGTGTAGGCCCCATCTGCCAGAACCGTGGTGCCCCCTCAGGAACACCACGCTGATGGTGCAGGTGAACTCGCTGGGCAGGTACATGGGCCTTGATGAGCCTCCTCAGTGCCTCCGATCAACCCACCACCCCCTTGTCAGTCCTCTCTTAATGCAAACCCTCTTCCAGATGAGTTTGCCAACCTTAACTCAAATATTCTCTGGAGAATTAAACAGTAGAGAGATGACACTGTTTGGGGATTCTTCTGCAAGTCTTATGGAAATTTAATAGAGCTATAATTCTAGGCAAGGTCTAGTGTGGATTTTTCTTCATTCAGAATTCTCAGCTGGTGTCTGAGTGTTGACTTAACAGCTCTCCAGAACATGCTGCTAATTATTTAAATTATCAATGGATTTTTCCTCTTGGTGCCCTTTCGATATTTTTATACTAGACCTATGCTTCACTCTGGGGAATTGATGTTTTGCTCAAATGCTACGTGCAAAATAAACACAATTAAAAATGCATTAAAACACAGAGCCCAGGAATAGACCCACAGAAATACGGCGAATTGATGCTGACAAAGGAGCAAAGGCGATACAATGGACCAACGACAGTCTTTGCAATAAGTGCTGGTGCCAGGACAGCAGGGTCCCTACATGCAAACATGAATCTCGACACAGACCTCGCACCCGTCACAAAAATTAGGCCCATAGACCTAAATGTGAAATGCAAAAGTATAAGACTCCTAGGAGAACATGTAGGTGAAGCAGGGGTTGGTGAAGAATTATTAGATACAGCACCAAAGCACAATCCATGAAAGAAATAATCAATCAGCTGAACTTCGTTAAAACTAAAAATTTCTGCTCTGTGAAACACGCGGCCAAGAAAAGAACAAGATAAGCCACACACTGGAAGAAAATATTTGCAAAATGCATGTCTGATGAAGGACTGTTATCCCAAATTGCCAAGAACACGTAAAACTGAGCAATAAGGAAATGAAGAGCCCAATCACGAAAGGGGCCAAAGACCTTGACCGACTCCTCAGCAAAGCAGATATACGGTCATCAAACGAGTCCATGAAAAGATGCTGCACACCGTCTGTCGCCATGGAGATGCAGAGTAAAACAATACAGGACACCACGGCACACCCATTAGAACAGCCTGAGGCCAGAGCCCTGGCGACACCGTACAGGGGAGGGCGCGGAGCCACAGACATTCTCACTCATTGCTGGTGGGAATGCGAAACGGTGCAGCTGCTTCGGCACGCAGCTCGGTGGTGTGTTTCAGAACTAAACACACTCTTACCATACGATTCAGCAACCATGCTCCTCAGTATAAAACTCGCACACGATGTTTATAGCGGTTTAGTCATAAATGCCAAAACTTGAAAGCAAACAAGATGTCCCTTCAGTAGGTGAATGGATACAATATGGTAGATGCAGACAATAGAATAGTATTGAACAACGTGGAGGAAACTTAAGTGCATATTACTAAGTGAAAGAAGCCAGTCTGAAAAGCCTACACACTATATGATTCCAAATATTTGATACTTTGGAAAAGGCAGAAGTATGGAGACAGTGACAAGGTCAGCGATTGCCAGGAGCTGGGGGGAGGGAGGGGCGAACAGGAAGAGCACAGAGGGTTGTAGGGTCAGTGAAAACACTCTGCATGTCGCTATAACGACAAATGACGTCATACTCATCAAAGAATGTTGTGGTTACACATTTGCCCAAAACCGGAGAATGTACGGCACCGAGAGCGAACCCTAATGCAAGCTGTGGACTTGGGGTGATTACAATGTGTCACTGTGTAGGTTCATCAGCTGGGACAAATGTGCCCCTTTGCTGGAGGAGGCTGGGGAGGGTTAGGGTTAGGGTTAGGGGGCATGTTTGGGGGCAGAGGGCGTATGGGAAGCCTCTGTACTTTGTGCTCAGTTTTGCTGCAAACCTAACACGTCTCTAGAAAAATACAGCCTATTTTAAGAGTGCATTATAAGGGAAGAAGGGACACAGCCAGGCAGGAATATTTACTAAGGATCTCCATAGATACAGCCGAGACAGTGTTAGGGGCTTTTCATATATTATCTCATTTATTCCTTGTGTCACCGCCAAAGGGTGGGAGTGGGATAAAACCATCCCAGCTATAAATAAGGAGTCCGCAGAGAGAGGATACGTGACTCTCCACTGTCTTCTGGCTTGCGAGTGTCGGTGTTTAAATTCCAAGTAGGTTCGTCTGACTCCAAAACACTTACTCAATTCATTAAAAGCACTTTTGGCCCTGGCTGGCGTAGCTCAGTGGATTGAGCATGGGCTGCGAACCAAAGTGTCACAGGTTCGATTCCCAGTCAGGCCACATACCTGGGTTGCAGGCCACAGCCCCCAGCAACCTCACATTGATGTTTCTCTCTTTCTCTTTCTCCCTCCCTTCCCTCCCTAAAATAAATAAATAAAATCTTTAAAAAGAAAAGCACTTTTGGATACAGGCACGAGTCACTGCTGAGTATACACACAACGCCTTACTTTTAGTAAACCCTGCAGGCGAAATGTGCAGACCGGAGTCCCCACATCCGACTGTTTCCCAATGCCTGAGCCAAAAGTTCTCACTTTCGATTAAGCGATTTTGAGTTGTTTTTTTCAGTTGCTTACAAAGTAGCTGACTTCATTCTACTCTCCATAAGTTGATGAATATGAGAAAGTTCAGATGACCACCTCTTGGGGCACTGCGAGGGGCAACATGAACAAAATAATAGGCCCATATTCTAGAACAACCCACACGACACACATTTAAAAAATTCCAGTGCTCTGTTTTACTGATGCGCACCGTGACGAGTCCAAATGGAACACGGCAGGACATCTTCAAGCTGAGCCGGGAGGTCGCCACTCCCCAACGGCCGGCGACAGTGTCTCCGTTGTCCATTTTTAACTTGTTTTACGATTCTCTAACACATCACCTGTATATCATGTTGTGTGTTCACCATCCGAGGGAGGTCTACCTCTGTCACTATTTACCCCACCCCCAACCCTCTTCTACCTCCCCCACCCCCTTTCCCTCTGGTCATCGCCATACTGTTGTCTGTCTGCGAGGTTTTTATCTTTGTTTTGGATTTTTCAGAGTCTTCTGAAGGGCTGAGGAGGGCGGGGGGGTCTGGGCACCCCGATTCCAGACCCCGCTCCTTTCCCTTTACATCTGCACGTGGGAGTCCTTTTGTACCTGACGGCTCACGTCTCCTCGTTTCTAAACTGCAGGTAAGAAAAACCACCTTGCCACTGGCAACGTTGCCAGAAGAAAAAAATAAGACAAAGCACTTTACAAAGTTAAAATGGCATATTTTTTCCTCACTCGCTGAATCTGGAAAACAAATACAGTTTCCACAGTCCTTCCTGCTATCCGCATGTTTTTCCTCTCTGCTTTAACCCTGCCGTGTTATCTACTCAACATAATAACCATGTTGCTGCTTTGAGATGTACGCAGCCTGGCTTTACAGATAATTTCCATTCTGCCTGTGATGGTACCAGCCGAACGGTTACCCTGGACATACACACACAGTGGCAAAGTAGAGCAGATTTGATACGTTTGTTAGTAATTCTACCAGAAAGTGGGATTTCTGCACCTGGAGCTTTACTACCTCAATAAGAAGAGCTAACATGAATCGGGATGATCCATGTGCCGGGTGATTTGCATGTATATTTGCATAATCTTCATCCAATGGGGTAGAAGCTTACAGATGAGAAGACTGAGGTTTAGGGAGCTTCAGTAAAATGTCTAAAGTTAGACTATTAAAAAGAGGCTGGGGAGGGATAGCGGCCCAGGCAGCAGCAACTCCGACGGCCTCTGCAGTCACTCACAGCGGGCTGGCCGCGGTACTGTGAGCGGGGGGGCCGGGGGGGCGGGGGCGGCGCGGCGCTGTGCTCGCCCGAGTGCTGGGACTCACCTCTGATGGGTCAGTCACCTCCCCACCCATACAACGAGGCAAAGGGACCATAGACTTTCTGCAAAACATTCATGAAAAAACATCTCCCGTGGTCTCTGAGTAGGTGAGTCAGCTGTAGACATGTCCCTCCTGCTTCCTGACCTCCAGGGCCGCCCTGTCCCCCTCCCTGGTGGGGCCTCCAGGGTCTCTGCTTCTTCGCCACGGGGTGCGCAGCGCAGCTCCCCCACCATGAACCTGCATGGTGCCCCAGGAAGGCTCACGGCCCCACACCTACCAATGTAAGCCGCTCCGTCCGTCACCATGTACTTGTTACGGTTCAGCTTAGGAAAGGTGTGATCCCTTTGTTCTTTCGTGGCGCAGGCATTCTCTCTTTCCAGATCAAAAAATCTCTGGAAGACAAAAAATACGTAAATAAGTGAAGCAGGTGAAGAGAGAACATTTTCGGTCTCGTTGAAGAGCACAGAAACGTTTCATTATCCAAATATCAACAACAGACCTCATGTTGGGTTATTAAAACCACAATCTTGTCACTTTGCATAGAGGAAGCTATTTTCGTTCTCAAAGCTCTATAGGCAGCAGGAGAGAAAATGAGCATGCTCGACGATAATTAACATTTTAAGGTACAAAATGAACCCAAAATTTGTTCCTTCAATAGGGCAAGGGCCAGGAGGTTGTTAAGTCCTCCTTGTCTTACTCATCAGGGTGCACGGGCATTGAAGTGGGCCCGAGGGTGCTTTCTGCCAAGCGTGCCAATGACCTGAATGGGTATTCCCACGTGCCGCATCCATTAGACGCAGCGGCAGGCCCCTGTCAAGGACTAGCTGATTAACTGGGTGTTTGCAAAGGTCAAAAGAGATTTTGCCAAAGGAACAAATACTCTGCATTTAAACACCCAGGTCTAAAGCTCTTTTAATAGGCAGATAAAAATAAAATCACGACTGCAAATCATGAATCCTGAATTTCAACTATGTGACCCAAAACACAGCATTCCGGATCACCTCCTGCCGGGGATGCGGAAGTTCTGGGGGGGCAGGGGGAGGACTGACAGCAAGAGTGGGTGAGCTGGTGCCTCGGGAATCTCTCAGAAATGGAAATGCTTGGATGAGCCTTCAGTGGCGGCTGAGCTCACAGGAAGAGCCACCGAAGACCAGGGCTCAAGGCTCTGGCACACTGGGAAACATTGCACCTTTTCAGAACCACACGGAACCTTCCTGGAACGCCTTCTAGTGGTGGCGGGGCCATGTGTGTTTGAGAGAAAAACAGAATGATACCTAGGAATGGAAATGTCATTTACAGCTTTAAAACTTAGGTGTTCCCATTGGGTGTGAGGAAATGACGACCTGTCTTCCCCTTCCCCGGGGTGAAAAAGGGGCTGATGACCTAGATGATCACTAGGGTCTTCTCCAGCCCTGCTAATTTTGTTCTGATTTTTTACAGAACCTTAAAATCATGGTGCACAGGCCAAAATCTACCACCTAAGAATGGGGTATTGCTCCTCATTGGGGAACCTTCTTCCAGGGCCATATTGTCATGGTTACAGCTGCCGGGGTCACCTTACTTCCTCGGTGCCTGTCTTCTGCAAAATCTGCGTCATTGGAGGGTTCACACAGAGTCTTGGGGACTCTCCAACCTGGTTTACTACCCCGTGAATGCGCTCAAGTCAAAGGTGAGGCCGTGTCGGCATTGAGGCTTCCCACCACTCCGTGACAGCTGGCAGTGACCTTGCTCGGACACTCTGTCCCAACACGTGCCTGCACACACACCTTTTTCCCTTTGAGGAAGCTATTGTAGCATTGAGAGAGATTCAAAAGAGAACAAAATATACATCCTAATTTAAGTCAGGGACAACATCACAGCTTGCAGCTTTACCGAGAGCCCATTTGCTCTAGAAAGTCAAAAACGGTCCAAAAGAGGGGAAACAGCTTTATCTGGGAGACAAACATGACAGTAGAAATTATATTGTATTCCCCGACAAAATGTCAGGCACTGAATATGCTGTGACAGCAAAGACATTTTAAAAGTGATCTGTGAGTGAATTAAAAAATGAAAACCCAGCTCACGTGGACACCTTGGTGAGCTGCAATGTCTTCCCATGAGCCCCCTCGTGGGTAAGACCCACTAAGTGAGGGGTGGGTGCCTCCTCCTCAAAGGACACGGGTGCTCTGCCCTGACCCCAGCCCATCTGCTTCGTCAGTGCCCCCCGACTCCTGCAGCCACGCCTCACGCAAAGTTCCGATACCCACCCTGCTTAGAAAAGCTCCTCACCCATCCGTGCCCTAGATGTGGGGGCCGCAAGCTCCTTCTCTACCTCGTCTTTGTGGGATGCTTAGAAGGGCATGGCCTGGCTTCAGCAGAGCTTGGGGTCTCTGTTTTGTAAAATGTCCAACAGTGAGCTGCGGACATGTGGTTTGCTCAAACGATACGGCCGTCAGCATTGGACGGATGAAACCGGCTAAGCTCTGTGGAGGTTAAAGTGGTGGATCCCACTTTCCTGGTCATTTATTACGAGTGTTATAGGAGAGCCCTTGACCTTTCACACCAGAGGTTCGAGCGGACAGGGCCTCAGTGGCAGGTAGGGGTCAGGAAGTGGGAGTGTTGACGGTCCCTGTCCTGTCCTGGTTGTGTGGGAAGAAAGTAACTTCAATCTGGATTTGGAGGTTTAGGGGTTGCTGTCGTTGTTGTTAGTTTCTGTGTCACTGGGACAGGAGGCATCACGCCCAGACTGGCTGTCGAGGAGGCCACACCCCTGGGGAGCTACACAGGGAGCATGAGGGGCCCACCAGCTTCCATGTGGGAAAAGTGTAAAACGGGCACTGGGTGCCCCAACTTTCAGACCGTGACCACTTACAAAGCTGTCCCTTTGTGTCCTTGGGAATACAGCCACCTTTCTGACCACACTCCCAGGCCTCCCTCACAGTCGTGTGCGGCTGGCTGGGTCATACTTGGGCGGAGGATGGAGTCTATGGGCACGTTCACCCCCTAACGCATACAGGCCTGCAGTCTCTCTCTCCTTCCGGTTAGCTCTGTGACATTGAGGCTCAGGAATCTTGGAAGCCGTGTGTCAGAGCTGACAGAAGAGCCCCTGTCATCCTGGGCCCCTAAGGGGAGGGCCTGGCACAGTAGGCTCTCAAGGCACACACTTGTTGAATGGCTGCAGTCGAGTCTGGGCTAAAAGATTAGCGGGCGTGGGTCAGCTGGAGCATGGAGAAGAAGGGTGTTGCAGGAAGAGGGAACAGCATGTGGGGAGGAAGGGAATGCCCATGTGAGGACCAGAGGAGGGTCCAAGTTGCGCCAGAGACTCAGCATGTCCAGAGTATAACAATTTCCAGTCTTGCCTCCTTCGGGGCAGGGAGCGTTGGGTTAGCATGAGGCCCAAGAGACCTGGAGCGAGGGCAGGAAGCCAGACTAAGGGGACTCCAAGGCTGGGCGAGTCTGCGCTGGTGCGAGGCCCAGTGCTCTGTTGGGCATGTCTTACCCAGAAGACTAGCGGGTGAAGGAGGCCGTTCACAGGAAATGGAAAGGGCACAACAGGAAGTGTGTGCAAGGGGGGCTAGACTCTTGAGTGTGCCAGGAAAGTTGCGTTCTAGTCTCCTTTTGGGGGCTGTGACTGTTTTGAGAAATTGCCTACCCTACCTTTTCCAGAGTCTTTCACTATCAAAGACTGTTATTCTAGTTCTTATTGAGAGTGTATATGTATGTGTGTGCTTATAGCTTTCACAGGTGTGCAAAGGGAAGAAACTAGTTTTCATGAATAACCAAGTCAACACAGTACTTACAACTTTCAGGCTGCAGTTGGCTATTTCAGTGCAAATAGCTTTAAGAGACGAAATGAAGTTAAATGTAAGGGGATCGGTTTCCTTCCAGAAGCTTATGAGGAGTCGAACTTTAACGCTTCGCAAAACTAACGCTTCTCTTATTTTCCCATCCAAGTCTGGCCAGTAAGTCCTGTGGAAATAATATTCACATGGATAAAAATAAAGAAAGCAAGTCAGTTTTGGAAAGTAAATGAACTAGACTTTCGAGAACACTGATGTGAATCTGATCATTACTTTGTCCTGCGATATGTACATGACCTTGTAGGATACGTTGAAAAAATGCAAGCCTGTTGGGTTAGGGCACCGAGGGACGATATAGACCTGTCCCTGGACAAAAGAGTCCCCCCACAAGGCTTTGGGCTACGTGGGCAGAGGGCACAGATAGACTGACCACTGCCGTGTGCCACCCTCTCTGCACCTCCAAACCTACCTTTGTGCCAAGAATCGACTTCCCGACAGAGCTCGTGAGGAGCCGTGAGTGACTGCTCTCTCCCCAAACCCTGCTCAACCCGCCCTTCTCTTGCTAACTGTCCCCAGCATGAGCTTCTGCTCTATGCGTCTTTAGAGCTAAAGTAAAAAAAAATGTTTCCAGGATGATTTAAAGACAGGTAACCAGCCTGACTTTAAAAGTATTTTTTATTCATAGAATTTAATTATAACCTGGATGTTTGAACTACTTCTTAGGTCTCTGATGACTTTTCATTTTGAATGCTGGAGGCATTAGAAGTTTTGAAATACCAAAGTATGATGAAAATGCTCATGGACTAAGAGCTGAAATGGTCGATTAATAATGAAAATGCAAAATTTCAGGTTACGTTCTCAGTTCTTTAACATTCTTTTAGTTTTCTCTAACTTTTATATTTCCAAAATATTTTATAATCACTAATCCTTCTCCTTGGCCATGAAGGGATCTTAATTTTGTTTGTGGAACTTTGTGGAATGAAGATTTTGTCAGTCATGAGGAATCATCATCCAACCCTAACCAAACCTTGACAATGTTCTTCTGAATGATAAAATCAGGTGAAACCTATCTGTTATGTTTCAAAATCTTCCCCAAGTGAAGCTGAAGTACAGAACTAAATCTAAAACCAAGTAAACAATGAATTAAAAAATACTAAAACAGGCCCTGGCTGGCGTAGCTCAGTGGATTGAGCACGGGCTGCGAACCAAAGTGTCGCAGGTTCAATTCCCAGTCAGGGTACATGTCTGGGTTGCAGGCCATGACCCCCAGTAACCACACATTGATGTTTCTCTCTCTCTCTCTCCCTCCCTTCCTTCTCTAAAAATAAATAAATAAAATCTTAAAAAAAACATTAAAACATGAAAAAGAGGGTTTAAAAAGATGTGAAAAAAAAACCATGAATGTTCAAAAGATACCCAATATTTAAAAGTAGATGTGTTTTAATAATGTGCACTTTAAAATGCTTTTCAACGGTCATTAGGAATAATCCCTTTCTGGGGAAATACGCCTTTTGTAATCCTATAGTCATTAGCACAAATAAGCTGCATATTATGCATATGTGCAGTTGGAAACGTGGAAAATACTCAAGCCATGTAGGGCACTCTTAATCACCTAACCTCAATAAATGGTTATTTTGAAATTGCAATTTTCCAAATTAAAAAAGGTCTCAGGTTGTACTCCCAGAAATGTGTACTTGGAACACTTTTCCTGGATTGAGTGTATTATTCAAAAACATCCCAAGGCACCCGAATCTCTGCATTCCCAGCAAGAAAGCCAGAGTGAGAAATATTGGGGGCGCAGCCACGAATTCCCGCACTCAGTGGTGTAGGAGCGTGCAGTCTGCCCCTAGGTTTATCCAGTGTATTTCCACACTGAAACAATGAGGAATCGTTGAAAAACCTCTCCACTTTTAAGATGCTCCCTTCCTCATGCAGAGGGATGGATTGACAGACAACATACGTATTTTAAGTTTCCTTGCCCTTTAAGTGGAAAGGTATTATGACAGTTCAGCGTTTGATGAAGACTGACATGCATACAACAGGGTGGGACGCCCTTTAAGGAAACTCTTGCCAGACCTATTCCATTGTAGTAAGTCATTTAGGCACATCCCAACTAATATTCTTCAATTTTTTTTAAAAAATGCTATTTTATTTCCCACTTATTTTAGTTTTCAAATAATTTTCAAGTTGAAAACAACCCGCTCTTCATTCTGAAGTTGTTCTTATGCCTCTAATGTAAACTACTGTGGTACTTGTGTAGGGTGAGACCCTGAGTCCTCACAATGGACTGAGGGAAGGGATGCATCCTGGGTAACCTGCACATGCACACTCAGCCGATTTGAATGATGAGCAAGCCAACATCATCTGATAGCATTGCAGCGTCCGGGCTGGTTTCTCCAGAAGTCCCCTGTTTAGTGTCTGGCCCTGGGGACAGGTTCTAAGTCAAGGTCACGCACGCCCTGACCTTTTGGTGCTTGTGCTGGAGATAGGCAGGTAGTCCGTGACGGCGATGTACACGTATTGCTTGGCGTCGTCTATCACGCTGTAGATGGCGTCGATGTCAAAGCTTCTGTTTTTAGGACAAAAGAGTTTGGGAGAATTCTGTGAAGACACAAAAACCAAACTTTTAGAGTATTAACTTTTGTCATCTGGGAGTTTCTCTTTTTGTTGTTGTTTTTTTAAAAAGTCTGTTTTAATGGATCTTGACTTTCACTAAATGTTTGTAAACCTATTTTCCAGTTCTCTATGAGAAAAGACACATGTGTTTTCAATCTAATCAGAGTTGAGGTGTGTAGAGGTTGGAGTGTGGCAGAATCGGTCTCAAATCTGTCCTTTAAGTCTATTTTGGGGGGAATTCTTGCTTTCCATACACACATCTCTGATTTTTGGAGAAATGCCCCAACTCTGCACTTATGTGACCCTGGAGTTCATAGCTGTAAATTTCCTCAGGCATTACCATATAATACATATAGCGAGCACTTTACCCTAGAAGTTGTTTCATCGGAAAGGTAATGTGGCCATAAAAACATTCAGTACAATCTAAAAAGCTTGTTTCCTTCCGCCTAATCTTTCATTAGGTCAGGAAGAGGAGTGTTGGTAGTTGAGAAAGGATCATCAATAATTCCAGAGGAAAACCTGAGAGATCTATTAAGATGCCCAAATTCGTCAGGAGAGACAGTGGAAAAGAAGATACTCTGAAAGACTTGAAAACAAAATGAAAAAGAGGCAAATTATACTTGAGGTATATTTTACTCTTGTTCAAAGTAGTTTTTCCATCTTTAAAAAAGCGAATGGTGTTTTTAGACCAAGTTGCTATAGAAAGGGAAAGATGTACTTTGAGTGTCTCATTGTTTTTCTACTGAAAATGGTGTTTCTGTAGCCTGTGTCTTCCTCTGACAAGCAATAGGCTGTGGCGAGTGCTAAGTGCAAAAAATGTAAGAGGCGCCTAACATCTAAAGGCCCAATAAACAGCTTCCGGAACTGCCCGGAAAGCCCGTACTGGGCCGCTCATCAAATGCTCCCCTGCGATGGCGGTGAGGGTTCCTCTTCAGATGCTGGGGGCCAACAGCCACACGGTGCTGGCGGGGACCCCATCCCAGCTCGGACAGAGGGAAGATGGAGCTGTTGGCCTGGTGTCCGGACGAGGAGGACAGGGGGAAGAAAGGAGAGGGCTGAGGGTCACACACCCTCCCGGTGTCCTTGCCCAGAGAGCCACCTTGACAGGTGAGTATCAGAATGGGATTCTGATCATTTACGATATTTTTCTTTTGGAATGAAGATGAGCTCCAAAGTTTAAAAAAGAATAAAAAATAAGCAATCCTCCACCCCAAGAAACAACAAGAAAATAAAAAATAAAAACCAACCAAACAGAAACCAATGCTGGGTCCACACTCTCCCCAGCACAGACACAGATACTCCATCTGTCACCAAGACAGAAGGCCGGTGTTCCTATAGTGTCTCCTGCATTGTCCCCCCTGCTCCTGATGGCCGGTTCCCTCATTTGGGCACCAGTGCTGCTCGTGGGGGCTCCTGCATGTCCCCCTAACTCACTTTCTGGTTTCTATGATGTGGAAAAACAAACACGTGTCACTCTCAGGGCTCCTGGTCCCTGAGCCCAGTCTGGTCTCGTTGGCAGGGACGTATCCACAGCCTCGTCTCTTTCTCTGCCTCCCTCCTTAGCCGGCTACCACGCCATCTGCACCCCAAGTGGAAAGAACTGCCACCCCACAGCCGTCTCCCACCTCGTCTGGCTCTGCGTCTCTGCACCAGTAGCCCTCTGGCTGATGTGCTTCTGTATTTTTGCCTATGAGACTCCTGTACATTCTCTGAGTTCCTGTTCAAATGCTATCTCCCCCATGAAACTTTCTTACACCCCCACCCAGGGGCCATGTCTCCCTCTGCTTTCCTTCCATCATAGGATGCTCTTGTTAAACTGTTCAGCATATTCCAACTTATAAACTTGCCCTTGCCTCATCTCCCTGCCTAGACTGTTCCTAGCTTGATTTTAGGGATTTTGTCTTACTCATTTTTACCTCTATTCATAAATTAAGCAATCACGCTATTTTATTCCCTCAGCCTGCTGGCTCTGCCTGGAATGTCCATCAGGTTAGCGTGTGGAAGAAGAGGATGTAAACTCTGGAGGGGATCCTAAAGCATCCCTGAAAGGTGTCCAAATGCCCAATTTCTGTTTCAGCTAGGAATTTCCTGAGCTCCTTGCACATCCCAGAAGGCGGGTTTGTTTTCCAGGAGGAACTCACTCAGGTACAGAGTGGCTGGTCTCTACATTTGCTATTGCCTTGCCGAGGTAGCCATGTTTCATCATCATGGTCAGAAACCAAACGCTGATGCTGCAGCACGGCCCCATGAGAAAGAACCTGGCGTTTGCCCCTCTTTTCAGCATTACTGATGCTCTTGAGAGCATCAGCCAGGACCTCCACGTGCACCATTATGTTGGCACGGAAAGATGGTGGAAAAGCGTGCTTTCATTGTAACAGGCTAAAAGGACACAAATCACTCTTCAATGAAATGCCCTTCAGTGATGTAAAAGTCGTTGGCACAAAAGCACTGATATCAATCAATGGAGAAACAGCCACGTTAAAACTTAGAAGTTTCTCTAAGCATCAGATCTACTCAGGAGCTGGATGCAACTCAAAACTCCCAGGTCTCACCCAAGGTGCCATGATTGGGTCCTGGGTAAGGACGGGGAGGCTGTAAGTCTGTGTTTTAAACGGGGTCCCCAGCTGGTTCTGGAACACTTTAAAGTCTGACGACAGGGCTGTAGGCCACAGCCAGTAACACGGTGGAGATAGCTGGGGCCTGTAGGCAGCAGGGCGGTGAGTGGGTGGAGGGGTGGCAGGCGAGGTGGGCGAAGGTGGGTGGGGTGGTGGTTTTTCAGGGAGGTCAGAGGCCTGAGACCTTTGCTAGGGGTCTTCCCCTCTGGGTGGGTCTCTTGCCCTCCAGCTTCCAGTAAGTATTGTACAATAGCTCCGCTTTCGTCTGCTTTACACACTGGGGCTTTCTCAGATTCGTTCCATCAGAGGGTCCGATTGCTAAAAACAAGTCTGGGCATCAGTGATGCAGGGCATCAAAGAGAGGAACTGGTGTGGAAGCCCTGGGAGCTGGTGGCTCTCCATCCTGGGTCTCCCTTCAGGGACAGTGGTGAGGGTCAAGTCAGTTAGTGCAAAGTATCTGGAATGGTTATTAAATATTTATTATTGTCATCATCACAGGATGGTCAACATCACCGAGATAGCATGCGACTGAGCATAAGAGCAGACACACGGGAACTCTTCAAGGAATGCAGCACAACGGATCTGCCGAGTTCATTTTTGCCCAGCATAAGGTCACACTCAAATATTCCAACTTAATACAGGGCCCGTGGAGGGGGAGAGGCGGGGGAGAAGGGGGGCAACTCACCGACACAAACGCTTGAGATTTGGTTTCGTTCAACTGAAGCTGCAGTTTCTTTTCATTGTCATAGACTCCGTAGAGCCGCTTGGACCAGGTCTGAGGTACTCTGCTCTTGAATTTTAATGAACTATATAACGCGAATATCCTTTGTAAGTCTAGGACCAGGCAGCTGCAGTTGTAGAAGATGACACCGAGTTCTTTCATCTGTGAAATTAAAATCGGAAGCATCAATGCCACGTGCGTCTGATGGCGTTAGATTCCGAGAAAAAAAATGCACAAGAATAAAGTAGTAGTGAGGCTTTTTTTTGTACTCTTATACAGAAGTATGTCACAATGTGGTATAAGAAAATGACACCTCATAAAGACAGTTAAAATGTAAAATTTTGCTTTCCTTTTGCAGTTGGGCTCTTACAAGTAATTTTCCCACATTCACGTACACTTTTCACATCAGCTCTTCAGACTCGTTTCCTTAACACTAATTTCTGGTGTGAATACTTAAATCATTAGGCATACAAAGGCTGACTTTTAACTGCAGCACAACCCAGTGATTTAGATCACGGAGTCTGGAGTCAGACTGGTTGGGATGAAGTTCCAGCTCCACGACGTTCTAGCTGTGTAACTTTGGACAAGAAACTTAAGTCTCTGGGCTTCATTTTCTTCTTCCACAAAACAGACGTGATAGTATCTATTCTGAAGAGTTGCTATAATTCTCCAGGCCTGCATGTAGAGGGCTGAGAAGAGTGCCCATCTTACAGTATTCACTAAAAAGTATTGCAATTAATATTCCTACCAATGCTGCCCAAGCCTCAAGAGGAACAGACCTGGAACCATACAAAAAAGGGACCATTGCCCTGGCTGGCGTAGCTCAGTGGATTGAGCACGGGCTGCGAACCAAAGCATCGCAGGTTCGATTCCCAGTCAGGGCACATGCTTGGGTTGCAGGCCACGGCCCCCAGCAACCGCACATTGATGTTTCTCTCTCTCTCTTTCTCCCTCCCTTCCCTCTCTAAAATCTTTAAAAAAAAAGGGACCATAGAGCTTATTTTGCCCACCTCCTAAGATTCACAATCAAGAAAAATAAAGGTCTCACAGACAAGAAAAATACTAGAGATCTAGTGAGCAGTAGATGACGAATTTGAGTGCAGGTTTTCTTACCTTGACCAAATACACCCAGGATCACAGCAGCCCTGGCTTCATTTGGGTCCAGTGCTGCCTTGTAAAAATTACACATGACTTCTGCTTCCGTCAATAAAAGTGACAAAGCGAAGTTTTGGTCATGAGAGGACAGTGCAAATACACATGGTTTATGATCTGAACACCCAGTAAGGGCTCTGGTAGGGATGCCTTCACCCTTTAGGGAGCTGGGGTTCACCGATGCTAAACTCCCCTCCTATCTCGTCCTCCAGCCCCCTACTCGAGACTCTGCTCAGGATTGCAGGAGAGGTCACCCACCGTGTGACCTTGGCCCCTAAGCCTCCCCAGTAGTGTGTCATGGAGATCTTCCACATTCATCTGTACCCGTCTGGTGTCCTCTTATCAGCTCCGTACTAACAGCAGAATAGATAGTCACAGCAAGTTACCTGACCTGCCCATGGACTTGTCCCTATTTTATTTCCTAACTCGAAAATAAAGCAATGAGCATCCTTGTGCATATGTCTTTGTGCACCTGGCAAGTAATTCTTTGCTCGAGATTCCTAGACTTGGATGGACAAACACACCCAGGACAATCAGAGGTTAAGGAAGCGGGAGAAGGCAGAGCATGTCAGGCACAGCAGGCGTGTGCTAAGGCACTGAGGCTGACGGGGATGCGATCGGAGCTGAGCAGGACAGGGGTGCAAGCGTATGAATATGGGGGGGCTAGACCAAGGCCCACCTTCCCTCTGCCTTCTGAGGATGTTTCTTACTACACCCTTGCCCTAAAGGGTTAAAGAGTCATTCAAATCAAGGAACAGATGTGGCGGGAGTCTTTATCCATGAACAATATTACTTTAACAGATTCCGGACACTCTGTCACAAGTGTGAGGACATAGAATTCATTCTTTAGAACCCATTCGTGGCTAGTTGAGTGGTCACAGCAGTCAGGCTATCTTAGATGTATGATTCAGAACATTCCCACTTGCTTCTCCAGGTCTGTTTTTACTGCTCATGAACTTGAACCTTTAGCAGGTGATGGCAGGGAGGTGTAAGCAGAGCACAGCAGCTGCGCACAAACAGTGATGCTCAAACAGTGACGTGTCACTCTACGCAGCCAGAGCAGTGCATGTATATGCAGGCGTTACGGGGAAAGAATAGGAAGAGGTGAGATCACAGGGTGCCTTAAATGGCTGGCGAGGGGTCCCCACGGGGCAGGAGAGTAACCAGAGGTTTGGGGCAGTGTAGTGTCAAGAGCAGAATGATTGTGCCACCTTTAAACTTCCTCTCTGGATCTGCAGAGTGTTCGTGAAAAGGCTCCACGGGAAGGGAGGCCCCGTGGAAGGAACAGCGACCCTCCTCCTACCTCCTCCATGTTTCCACAGGCCCTTCCACCAAACGAGGGTGCTGGAGCCGGAAGCCTGGAAAGCGCTGACTAGAGGTGTTTGTAGCATGGATGTGACACCTGAACACAATCTGACTTCTGACACAGGAGTGCGACGCGGAGGACGAGAGGCTGCCCTTGAAACAGAGTGGGCTTAGGTCCTATCAGGCTTGGGTTCTCACTGAGGTCAGTGGCCAATGTTGTTCTTAAGATTCAATGCAATTCTGCGCACAGAAGATGCCAGGATACTTGGTTGGATTTCCTTGAGAAATCCAGGGAGATGAAAACAGAAGTTTCATGAAAGCAAAATGAGATCAAATCGTTGTTAAGAGTTTGGGCTTTGAGACCAGATAGAGTTGTATTAACATTCCGCATCTTCAGCTCATGGGCTGTATGAGTTTGGACAAGTGCCTCACCTTATTTACACCACTAAGAGAGAGACAGGTAGTCCCTATTGTCCAGAAGCTGGCATGCGACCGTCAGCTTGGCCATGACATTTCCAGGAACAGGCCTGGCATTGCGGCTGAGCCCAGGCGATCTGTTAAACATAAGCCATTTCCAGGACGCGGACATCAGACGGGGCCACCCGTGACCGTCCGGGGTGGATCAAAACAAAAACAAGACCGCTCCGTGCAAGGCGAACCCGGACAAAACGTGAGCATCGTCCGAGCCCCAGAAGTGAGCAGACAGCCCCAGCATGGCTGGTGTGAGGGCTGCTTTGCTACCGAGTACAGCCTCAGCATCACTTCGTTCCCCTCCCACGTAAAACAGGCTGGTGAAGATCCCTAGTCACAGAGCTGCTCCTCCTTCCCGATAGCACCCAACCCCGCGCAAAGCTCTGCCCCCTTAAACCCTCCGCCCCAGTACCTAGCACGAGCCCAGTTCCCACGGCAAGTCCTTTGTAAGTCCCGCCCACGGCGGCTTGCCGGAATGGCAACCTTTCCTTCCGCGTGCTTCCTGCGTTTTGCTGGGGGGCAGTGACACCACCCTGTGCCCCCAGCACCTACGCGGCGGTGTTGTGAGGACAACAAGCCAGTGCAGCAGAGAACAGTGACCCGCACTCCGTATGCTGTTGCTCTCTGCTAAGTCTCACTGTAGGGGGCAGGACCGGGTAGGTATTCAATACTGTGGTTGGGGCAGGAAGTTCCCAGGCGGCAGAGCAGGGGTGTGTAGGGGGAAGGAGCGAATGAAGGCAACAAAGGCCTAAAGAAGGGCTGCGCTTTGGGAGGCAGCTTTGCCCATTAAGAGTCCAGGGCGCAAGGATGCCCCTAGACAGTCAGTGTTGCTCTGTCTTCCGGTCTCTGTTGTGCATCTTGTTTGGGAATGTCTACCTTCACACATTTGAATCTGGAAATCTGGTGAACCAATTCCTTAAGAGCAAATGGAAAAACTGGAAGCATAAAATAAAAAGTCTTATTTAACGGCACCATGATTACAAGTGAGTGATGTTTGTCCCTGATGCACGATCGGATCTTCATCTGAAGCATATTTACGAACATCGCAGAATCTATCATCCCCGGGACCTTCCTCCTGCACCATTTGCCACCATCAGGATGCCAGGGGTCACTGTCGGTGCCACCGGTATTGCTGACAATCCCATCCTGAGCAAAGGCTTAGCCTTCCCTTCCCTCGGTTGTGTAAGCTGCTTTCTGCAGGCCTGGCGGCATTCTGTTCGGTGACTTCATGCAGCGGTAGAAGCTGAAGGCGACGGAAGAAGCCACGCCTGGCCCTCTGGAGATGTAAGGACAATGACACCGCCTACGAGCATCCTCCTCTCAACCTCACAATGACTCATGCCCATTTCTAATTATTCCTGCCTGGTTCAGGCTGGTGTTGACCGAAGATGAGAAAAAGGCACTGGCCTCATTTTGCAGATTTTTTCAGCCAGAACAAAAGAATTCAGGACTAGTATAGGAACAAACCTTCTTAAAATGCTGGTAGTGGGAAAAATGACACAGATTTGGGATTCTGAAGGGCTTCTACATCTGTATTTCCCAAGGAACAAAAAGCTAAATCGATCGACTGATGCATGAGCTGAGTCACTGTTAAAGTTGCCTGATCAATAGTACAGAACTTACCTGCCAGGATCAGCCCTCTGCCTGCTGGTGGGTCCCTGAGCACAGCCCGGCCACACACCAGCAGTATGCCAGCCATACATCAGCAACATGTCAGCCACACGCCAGTCACATGTCAGCATCACACCAGCCTCATGTCAGCAACACACCAGCCATACGCCAGCCACATGCCCACCGAGCATGCTGACGGGTTCTCTTGGCTTTTAGGCTCAATCACACGGTTGACTGAGTGGTTCAACTGTTTGAATACAATAATCTTGAAAAGGCTGGAGTTTCGCCAGCTGATGATTCTTTGGAAGGGAATTATTCTTAGGAAAACACTGATGGTCTTTTTGACAAAATGGATGTAGCATTAGTGATCACTAAGAGAGGCTTAGGACCTCAAACACCTGCGTGCCCTGCCAAGAGGCTGTTCTAAGAGTGATGACTTTAATAAAGTCGAGTTACATCAATGGTTCCATTCTGTCCCTTGCACTTGGACATAAAGGGAGACCTTGTGGAATATGTGGGTTTAATACGATCATCCTACTGCATAGGGAGAAATAACCACAGGTACTGATTCAATATAGCGCTGACCGTGCACCAGGTACTGTCCTAAACGCTTTACAACTCTGCAGTTATTTGAACCTCACAACAACCCATTTTACAGGGAAGGAAACTGAGGTGCAGAGAGATCAACAGACTGGCTCAAATGTCCAGCCAGAGAGCAGGGAGGCTGCGAGTATGATACAGACTGGCTTAGTATTTCATTTTCAGGAAGAATTATTTATAAAGTGGAACACCCACAAAATCACAGCATCCTGTGGGCAAGAGGCAAGTCCTACTGTCTGTGTGTGTGTCCTCTTCCACACTGCCCTGGAATTCCTATTTACGTTAGTGGTCCCGGGATTCAAAGCAGAACGACAGGAGAGGCATCAGCACTGTTCTTCGCTGTAACGCACAATGACTAATACTAATTAGCCTAACCACAGCTCAATTTATCATTTACAAATGTCCGGTGTGCTGTTTTCATCATTTTATAAAAATGCGAACAAGCATGTCTTTGATTTTCTTGACAGAGACAAAAGAACCCTCAAATGTGATCAACTAACGTGGTTCCAGTTGGTTGCTGATTTATATTCTGAGTTACTGCAGGAAATGTAATTACTAGGAGCTGTAACTTGATTTTGCTTCTGCCCTCCAGGTGAAATTTTTTGTTCCTGGGAACAGAAAGGAAGAATTGAATCTCAGCTCAGAGGCTGCCTGTAGCTCAGGGATGTCCTCTCCGGCCCCTTTCCTGCCACAGCGGGTGGTCCGTACCCCTTAACTTCTTGCTGTCTTTGGGAGATAGGAACAGTAACGCGTGCCAGAAGGAACAAGAGAGAGAAGAATAGAAGAACCTTGGAGAACAGCTAGTTCAACTTTATTTCGAAATCGAGCAAACGGAGGACCCCAAAGGGAAAGTGACTTGGAAGATCACAGAATAATGTCCTTAAGTTCCGGTCCTGGACCCCTTTGCCCAATAAAGCGGGGCCTTATTGATCAAGTCACCCCACACAGGGGGGTCATTTGTAGGATGAAAGAGGGGTGTTGTTATTTTCCCGTCCTTCATGCGCCACTTCCTGACGGGGACGTGTTCTGAGAAACGCTTTGTTCAGTAATTCTACTGTTGAGCGAACATCAGAGAGTGCGTCGCCCAGGCGGCCCAGCCTCCCACACACCTAGGCTCGAAGGGTAGTCTACTGCTCCGAGGCTACAAGCCTATCCAGCATGTTACTGCACAAAACAACATGAGATTAAACCAAGCACACGACGAAATGAAGTAATCCAGGGAGGGGGTACACACGAGATGTATGAGGCTGCTGCTTCAGAGCAAACTTTTTTTATAAGTAGAAAGAATATACTCTAATGATAAAACATAGAGTACATGCATAAACCAGAAACAGTCGTTTATTGTCATTATTGGGTATTATGTACTGGGCATGGCTGTCTGTGCTGTACTTTTGTAGGTCTGGCGGAGTGTTAGGTTTGTTTGCACCAGCGTCAGCACACACATGTGAGGCATTAGTTGCATTACCACCTTACAAATGGCTGCGATGTCACTAGGCGGTAGGAAATTTTCTGCTCAAGAGATCTCAAGACAGTAGAGATTACACATTTCTAGCAAGGCCTATTAGAAATATATTTGAGGCCTTGATAATCTCTCAGTCCAGGTGAAGAACACTCAGGTACAACCACGGGGCAAGTCAGAGCTGCCACACGCGGGGACAGAGAGAGTCCCACTCAGGTTCACGCCCTGGGCTTGCAAACAGAACGTCTCAAGGCAGGAGACACAGCTGCTCAGCCCTGGCGTGGAGCAAATACCACCATCTCCTGTATCTTTCACAGACTGTTTCTGGCCTAGCTGGCAAGAAATAATTATTTGGCATCATTTAAAAAATATATACAAGATGAATTCAATCACAAAGATGGGGCAACATTAATTCCACTAACAAGCTGGGATTGGAAGTTCAATTCTCCTCTGAGTCTTACCCCAAATTAAATTTCCAATTAAAATTCCCAAAGGCTGACATCACTGATGAAAGGGCAGGGAACACAGAAGTGGGGCCCTTTGTTTGCCACTAATAGGAAGGAGCGCTTCTTTCTGCTCTGAACATACCGGAGGCTTTGGGCCGAGTGTCGTCACTGCTGAAGTGCTTTTTCATTGTTCCACTCCCTCAATTGTTTTCCCTTGGCAGGGCACTCATTTATTAGTTTAAAAGCTGCTGTGCAATGACTTCAGCCATTACCTGGGAAGCAGGTCAATATGATTTCCGTCACTGTGTAACTGAGAGAGCTAAAGCGCAGAGAAAATTGTCTAGCGGTAAATTCTCAGGAATCTAATATGTGTTTACTTCTCAGGCTGCTGTGTTTTTTTTTCTCACTCCTGTAGGCAATTTTAATGTAGTAAAAGAATTGCCCAAAGAGGAGACCCCAGCGATGAATGATAATGGAAAGTTCCTCTGAATATTTCTAATAAACATTTCATTTCCAGCTTCTCTTTCGGGCTCAAGGCTGTGGTACTAAGAAGCTATGAGGAGCCCTGCTCCGCCTCGCTTAAAATAATAAACCTGTCAACATAGGTTCTGCTCAATTAGAAAGAATAAGCAGCTTAAGTCATACCGCAATCACGAAGCACATGCTTTATTTTTAGGTTATAAATATTTGCAGGGAGGAGATGCGAGCTGGCAGCAAAAGGATCCTCCAGCCTGGCAAGATGAAGAGGGGTATCCGAGTCTCCCATTTTTGTTCTGACCACAAAAGAAGAAAGAGTAATACATGAAAAAAAAATCATGTTACCAATAATCAACATCATCCTTCCAAAAAATAGTCGTCAGAGACCCTGCAGCTTTCCGACCCAGTCCATCCTCATCTTTGTGTCTCCTGATCTTCATCAGATGGTTCTACATGCCATAAACACCTTAGGACTATAAAAATAATGAAAGAATCCATGGAAACATAAACAAAGAGAAGGAGAGAAGGAACTATTTTCCTTAATTATTGTCATTGAGAGAGCAAAGATTCTGTGGGGATTTGTTAAAAAAATTCAATTAGAATTCAAAGAACCAAAATATGGACATCAAGGGGAAGGATGCTTGATCAACAAATCAGAAAAGTAAGGGAATTCTTTCTCATAAATTTGAACTTAGACAGTGACTTCACTTACTCCTTAAGTACATTATATAAAACCTGCTCCTGTTCTTTCTCTTTCCCAGAATTTTTCCTGCCTTTTTGTGTCTCAATACTTGGGCTGGGCTAAATGTGCATTCCCAACCACCCAGAAGAAGGAGGAGAGGAAGGAAAAGGTGAAAGAAAATGAAGAGAAAAAGAGGGAGAGAAAAGAATTTGTAGAAGAGAAGATGAGTAAAGAGGAGGAGGAACAGGGAGAGAGGAAGGACAGCAGAGAACAGCTGCCTTCATCTCAGAAAATAAATAGGATCTTTTACTTCTTTTGGGAACCTGCTAAAGAATAATGCATGTATATATATATGCATTATACTTATTATTATATATGCATTATTATATATTATATATACACATATATAATATTTTCTAGTAATTGTAAATAAGCCTCCAGGTATCTATTGATAATTTCATCATTCAATTCCTGATGATGGCAAAGTTTTAGGCTTTTTAGGGAGTGAATTTAGAAAATCCTATACATGCAAGGGATAAATAATTTTCTGTAAAAGCCATTACCTTTCTTTAAGAAAAGAGGTATTTGGGTAAAGAAGGTAAAACCCTCAATACCCATATGTTGGTTATGCATTTGAAAGTAACAAAATGAAATTCATGCAATTTGTGTGCACTTTTGGAAAGTACAGAAAAATCACCTCTTATTCTTGGAAATCAAATTTCCTTCAACCCCAGTGATATAAACAGCCCAAGTGAATGTGTGGGAAGTAGTGTTAAGTCTAATTTTGTACGTGAAAAAATGTCTGTAGTTTACTGCAAGCGAAACTGTGTCTACCCCTGGAAAGTTCTATCAAGTTTATCCGGTGAGTCGCCCAATGTTTTAGAAAGGTAACAAGGCTCTCCAGCATCGTCCGTGAGGCGCATCTACTCCACAGACGCGCTGACATCTTGCTGACATAGACGTGAGTCATGCCAATGACCCTATTTCCGTTGCAAATGGAATTCAAGGCCACAGAAAGACACTAGAAGGTAAGGGTGTTTTAGAAACGGCTTTCTGGAGAACTCAACTTCACATGCAGTTGTCTGCTTTTATATGGAAGCAATATCAAGCATTCAGTGAGCTAGTTAATCTCCTTGACAGATGTGATGAGTTTATATGGATGTGGCGGAAATGGTACCGCCTCTACATTCCTTCCGTCTCCTCTTTCGCAGCCTTCTCGTTACTTCTGGGAAGCCCTGCCTACGTTATCTCTGGTCTCTGGTTTCTCCTGCAACTCATCATACAGCTGCTTAGTGCTTCTGTGCTTGGGTTACACATGATTAATTTGAAGTACTTGGATGTTGACTTGTACATCTTTGAAGGCACTTTTCTGTTATGGATTTCATGCTGCTCTGACTAAAATGCAAATTCTTTCTATGTTCTTCCACAGACCAAATGCCTGTGTTTTGGTTTCTTTTTAAAAATATTTTACGTATTTATTTTTTAGAGAGGGCAAAGGGGGGAGAAAGAGAGGGAGAGAAGCATCAGTGTATGTTTGCCTCATGCACACTCCCCACTGGGGACCTGGCCTGCAACACAGGCATGTGCCCTGACTGGGAATCGAACCAGCAACCCTTTCATTCACAGACTGGTGCTCAATCCACTGAGCCACACCAGCCAGGGCCAAATATCTGTCTTCTCACCTGCCAGTATCAACCTACAAAGACTTTTCCCTCAGGAGGAGGAGAAACCCTGTGGGGTATATACTTGGGGCTGGAGGATTTTCCCAGTGGAAATAACTCCTCGTCACCTCCTCCTTTGTTTCTTTAAAATTTTTCCTATATTTTTAATGAGAGAGAGAGAGAGAGAGAGAGAGAGAGAGAGAGAGAGAGAGAGAGAGAGAGAGAGAGATGTGCTGTTCCACTAATTCCCTGGCTGCTTCTTGTAAGAGCCCGGATCGGGGATCCAACCCACACCTGGGCATATCAGGACAATGCCTTAACCACTGAGCTCCCCAGCCAGAGTCTTCCTTCTCTTTCATTCTTCTCTTTACTTATATGCCTTTCACACATACAAAACGTTTGTTTTTGAGAGGGAGCAAGAACAGGCCTCGGTATTTTACTTACACAACGGAGAACAGAGTGACGGCAGGCTGCACCGGTGTTTATTTCTGTAGCCGTGTTTCTAGGACAAGCAGCTTTCACTGTTGGGAGGTTCCAGTGCCCTTTCGTAAGAGGCATGTTCTCCAGGACAAGGAGTTGCTTTTATTTATGGAAAATTAATTGAAGCCTTTTCGCATTCTTAGTCTGATACAAAGGTGTGTGTGGCCTTAAGGAAAACAAATGCCCAGCAACCAGCTGGAGATGAAATATGGACGAAGCCAAAAAAGCGTGTTTCATCTTTACCACGGTAAACACTCGGAAGCCACGAGAAGCCCTCATGTCCTTACCTGAGTGATGTGTGTAATTAAGGAAAAACCATACGCTCAAGCTATTCTAAAGCCCACTTGCCTGTGTTCACGCACATGTGCACACGCTCCCACACGCAGGCGCTGACGGGAACTGAACACCACCAGGCTTTTCTCCTGGGCACAGAGCAGCATTAAACCCACACTTCTCCAAAGAGGACGTGCCGATGGCCAACAGACATATGAAAAGATGCTTAAGGGCACTAATCATCAGAGACATTTGAATTTAAACCACGGTGGAAGGTCACCTCACACCTGTCAGAATGGCCATCATCAATAAACCAACAAATAACAAGCGCTGGAGAGAATGTGGAGAAAAGGGAACTCTCGTGCACTGTTGGTGGGAATGCAGACTGGTGCAGCCACGGTGGAAAACATTATGGAGACCCCTCAAAAAATTAAAAATGGAGCCACCTTATCACCCAGCAATTTCACTTCTTGGCATGTATCCAGAGAAATCCAAAACACTAATTCAAAAAGACACGTGCACCCCTAGGTTCACTGCAGCTTCACAGACAGCATCCAAGATCTGAAAGCAAACCAAGTGCCAATCAACAGACGAGTGGATAAAAACACGGTGGCACATATATGCAATGGAATACTACTTGGCCACAAAAAAGGAATGAAAGGTTACCATGTGTAACAACAGGAATGGACCTAGAGGGTATTGTGCTAAGTGAAATAGGTCAGACAGAAAAAGACAAACACTGTATGATTTCATTTACATGTAGAATCTAAAGAGCAAAATAAATGAATAAAACAAAATATTAACAGACTCTTAGGTACAGAGAACAAACTGAGGGCTGCCAGATGGGAGGGGGGTTGAGGAGCTGGGGAAAAAGGGGAAGGGATTAAGAAGCACACATTGGAAGGTACAGAATGGTCACGGGGATGTGAAATACAGCACAGGGAATACAGTTAGTAACACTGTAATAACTACGTACGGTGTCAGGTGGGTGCTAGACTCACTGGGGGGATCGCTCTGTAATTATATAAAGGCACTAATTGTCCAACCACTCTGTGTATACCTTAAAATAATATAAAATAATACTGAATGACAAGTGTAATTGAAAAAAGAATATATCTACCCCCTTTACCTCCACAAATTCCAAGATCTATTAAAATCGGAGGGCACGTCAGGAGAGACACTGATTTTATTCAGCAAATGATCTTCCACCTCTTCAGTTACTGACAGTTTCTTGAAATCCTTCCCCATTTTGTCCTCCAATGGAGAGAGGAAATCTAAAAAGTCCTCCTCAAGGAACTGACTAACTGTTATTTGAAAGCACTGACTGAACAGGTGCTGGCTGGCAGCAGTGACGCCGGACGGCAGCCGGCTTGGGGAAAACCGAAGTGTCCCTGGCTTCACCGTTCACAGGCAGATGACACGCCTCGCAGGCTGCCGTGGCCAGTGCTGGGGTGTGCTTACCCGCGTTGCTGAGCTGTGAGTGGTACATAAAACTCGGTTACTGACCAAAGGAAGGAACCAAAGACTGAAGCCTATGTTGGCCCAATAGAGTCGATTTCAGACTGTCCTTATTGTAAAGTCACCGTCACTCACTTGCTTGCTGGCAGCCTTTTTGGGGTGGGATGTAAAAGAAGGTGTCGTTATGGGATCCGGTACAGCAGTGACAGTGACAGCACCGCTCACAGTGATGGTGACGACGGTAATGACTAACATTTACGCAATCTTTCACTTCCCAAGAAACTTCTCAGTTTAATGGCATTGAATCTCACAGCAACACTCCGAAGTCAGCGCTGTGTTTTTAATCCCCATTTTACAGATGAGTCACCCAAGGCCAAAGAGTCGCAGGGACTGACACTGTGGGCATGTGTGGCCATGTGAAAGCAGCCTGTGAAGCACATTGTGGCCGAGATGAAAACAAACAAAATAATCTGGCATGTGTGAGATGGCCATTGGTGCTGAGACTCAGGGCGGAATCGGGCTGGTGCTTTCTGATTGACCTGCAGTCTGCCTTTAAAACGTTTCAATAATTGTTTACTCAATTGCCGCTGAGGCTAAAGACGTGAAAACCACATCAGTGTATGTTGCTACATATAAACATCAGGGAATGTTTCCCTGAGGGGATGCTTCTTCACCAAGCTACACGACAGAATATACTGGAAAGGCATTTTCAGAATGCGCATACTAGGGCAATAGCACAAACCTAGGGAAACAGAACATCCAGCATTTACAGAACAATCCAACCAACAAACCAAAGTCAAGTGATAAAGATCAATCCTTAATTAAGATCAACAGATCTTTTAATAAGCTTATCGATGTTTATTCATTCTTATATCATGGATAACTGAAAAATAACCTTAAAGAAAGCCTTTGGTTGAACACAAAGAATATATTAATTGGGCCAACCAATAAAAGGTGCATGTCTTTTATAATACCAGAGTAATATAAACATGTCAATTAAAAAATTTCCAGATATTTTGTTTTGACTTAATGGTATTTTGGTTTTTTTTTTTTTTTGCTGATAATGTAGTCTGGTTTTTTTTCTGAGAATAAATGTTTTTTTTTCTGAGAATAAATGTTTTTCTGCTGAGACTATAGTCTTAAAACTGTCAATGTATCACAGATAACAGAAAAAGATGTGCTTTGAAGCTGTAACAACCCCACTGCTGTTTGGTCAGAAAGCTGGTGATAAACATAATTGGTCTTTTCTCAAATCCAAGTTTATAGGAGAAGTAGAATATATACAGTAATTCCTTATTAACTTAAACAACACAAGTTTAAGATGATAATTGGACTGAAAGTACAGTATACTTTTGCCTTGTTTCTGAGATTCTGGAGGTTTTTAGGAATGCATCCTTTGACCTATTTTAAAGGACCAGCTTATTTTGAGTACCTGATCGAACCACACTAATTAAAAATAAGTTATCTGCTCATTAAAGCAACAACTGCTGCTTAATGTCCACTTGGAAATTGCAGCTCTAGCTGGTTTGGTGTGTTACATTATATATGCACTTAAAAGTAATAAAATATCACTTCTTTAAATGAGACTTCACTCATTCGCACTTTCTACCTGAAACCGTTTGACTTAATGACGTTTTCTAGAATGAACTTTTGGGCCTGTACCACTCATTACAAAGCCAAAGGGAAGAGAGGAGGGAAGAGGCTCTAATCAGTTGAGGCCACTGTGTCAGGAACGAAGAATTCCAGCCCGCCCCAGACGCTGCGAGAGCCTGGGTTCCCTCGGACACAATGCAGGTTAACACTGGAAGGGCTCCGCTAACACACGTGAGGGATCTCCTCCTTGTTCCAACGATTAGCTCCCAAAGCACAGGAAACCATTCCAGCTAAGTGGTTTTCAACTACAGCAGGGTCAGCCTCATTGGTTTCTTCTTTTCAGTCGGGGAACCGTGGAGAGCCTCACAATTTTCCATGAAATCTCTGAATAAAAACATCCACCTTTCAAGAACAGGCCACACCCCCACTGCTGGGTTCACGGTGCCAGTTGCTCACATGCCCGTGAGACAGAGGATTCCAGTGAAAGACCAATAGATAGGTTTCCACTCACCCCTTTTCACCACTGAGCCGAGGAGTGCTTGGGTGGCGGGTCACCACACAACCTAGCAAGGGGTCTACCTTCAGAAGAAGTGACAGGGATGAACAGGGGAATGTCTGGTTCAAATGAGGATTCGGGCTCCAGCCCTGAGGACCCAGACAGGATGGAACCAACCAGCCCTCTACCACTGAGCCTGTGCTCACAGCTTGAAATAGGTGTTAACCTGGGGCCTGCCTCTAGATGATGCCGTTAACTGCGGGCAAACGTAGCTGGGCGCTGTCCTTGGTGCTGACCAATGCTATGAACCAGCTTTCCAGGTTTAAGTGTATCCAGCTTCTAGAACCAACTCTTTGACCAGTGTCTACGTACTATACATGCTGTTGTGATTGTCCACATCATAGACCTGCCACATGTATTCATTACAAACCCCAGCTACTCTACTTTTGGGTAAATATTATTGGTGCCCTAGCCTAGCCTGCGGCCAACTTCCAATGCCCAGCACCGGTCAGAGAGAACCCCTCTCCATTCACCGCAGCTCTGGGAGTCCTAATGCAATGCAACCAAGCAGTTTAGTTAAAAATAAACACTCCACTTGCTTTTTTCTTATCTACGGGGTCCGTCACTCTGTCCTGGAGAAAAATGAACCTAGTAAAATGGGAATTTTTCTTCATGAGTCCATCTTAGGACTCCCTTTTTTTCTTCCTACTTTCCTAGATAATGCTGAATTTCCCAGGTGGTTCACAAGTACAGGCTTTTGAGCGAGACAAGATGCCACTTCAATTATTCTCTCTGCCTATAGAGCAGGATGTTCAAAATATGCTGCCAGCTACGAACGCATTAATTAACACTCAAATCACAATGTAATCTCCACAGAATTACAAGCTGCTGCCATGCTGTAGAGTCTGTACTATAGAATGAAACAAAAATGGTAATGGACTAGAAAATACGTACTAAGACTACCCTTATCCAGAAGCCACCGGCCTCACCATATATGCAGAGAGGACATAAACTTTTCATAACTCAGGAAAATACTGTGCTTTCTTGGTGGGACCACTACACACACAAAAAACTAAAACAAACTCTTGCAGGTGGACCAAGAAATCAGTCTAATAATCTAATCTGAAAGTAAGAAAGAGAATCCTGATGATGAAATATCTGGAGGATTTTATTTACAGATAACTCAAAGATTCAAAATAAAGGAAAGTAAAAAAAAATAGTGCACTTAGAGTCTACCACATTCTACTCCAACACGAAGATACTTTGCTGCAGGACTGAGAACTTGAGGCTGATTGTTAGTGTCCTCCTCAGAGAAAGAGGTTCCCGTACAGTGGTTTTCAGACTCAAACGTGTATCAGAATCATTTGGAGAGCCTGGGAGAACTCAGACTTCTGGCTGCAGTTTAATTCAATAGGTCTGTGTTGGCGCCCCCAAATTTCCCAGGTGGTGCCAATACTGCTGGTTCTGGCCCCACAAACCACATGTTGAGAAGCGTTGTTCTAGAAGACAGTGATTCCCAACTTTCACAAGCACACAAATCGCATAGGTCTTCTTATTAACATGTAGGGTTTGCTTCAGTAGGTTGGGGGTGCAACACGAGAACTGTGCAGAAACGGGGCAGAAACTGCCACGCTCCAACGATGTCGATATTGCGGGTCTGCAGACCACGGGTGGAGGAGCAAGGCCCTCGAGCCGCTTTGCCCAATAAAGTAGTGGATGGCTGTGTGGGGCTACCGAGCAGTTAAAAATGTGGCTAGTCTGAATCGAGAAGTGCTCAGGAGTGCAAATGACATGCTGAATTTAAAAGATTCAGTATGAAAAATGTAAAATATCTCCATTTTTCATATCAATGACATATTGAAATGCTAACATTTTAGACATATTGGGTTACATTAAATTGTGATTATTTTGACCTTTAAAAAATTTTTTTTAATGTGTAGAAAATTTAAAATAGCATGCATGCAGCTCTTTCCAATTTTATTGGAGTCCTGCTGTAGAGAACAATCAATTCTTGTGCCCCTGAGCCCGGCATTGGAGGACTTTAGAGCACTACTAACTGCTGTATAAATGTCTCCTTCCTGCTGTTTTTATCTGCATCTCTCTGAAACACTTCTTTGATTAGGTCAAGGTCAAATATCATCAATGGCTCTTCACTCTTTCAAAGATCCACCTCCAACTTTTAAATTTAGCATTCCAGGTCATCCACAGTCTATCCAATCTCCTTTCCCAAATCATATATAATTGCTTCCCTAAGAACAAGGCTCAGAAGTATCTGCTGAATGTTTGATTAATGATGATTTTGGTCAGTATCAAAAAAGTGAATTTCTAAATTGGCCCTTTGGTGTCAATTCTTTCATTTCTACTTGGTGGTAAAAGTCAGAGTGATCATTTCTACCTTCAAGGGCAGAAATTTTGGGGATAATCTTTAATGAGGTTCTATAGGCTAATGAGTTTCCACCCCTTCCCTGTGATATCAGTGAAGATGAATGCAGGACAAATGTTTACACATAAGATGCTCGAAGTGCTACCCGGTCTGCCTCGCTTCCCCAAAGGCAGAAAACCCTACAGTTCAGGGAACTAAGGAAGCCTCCCCAGTGGCCCAGAGCTCTCAGTAGCCCTGTCGCGCAGGTTAAACTCCGCAGGCTGTGCTCTGACACTGAGGATGGGGTGTCCCTGAGGTTCCAGGGAGCTCACAGAGGTTCTTCAAGGGTACCAAAATGGATGTAAGTTTTAAGTGTTTCTGTAAAATCACTGACTTTTAAAATATGCTGTATCTATATCTCTCTTCATCTCCATGACTTGTTCCTACGTTTCTTCACACCATTGATTACATGTCATTTCACTTTGCGATGGTCTTTGTTCCTGAATTCTGACACACAATCAGTGTTATCAGGAAGCCACCACAGCATCATCTAAATAACGGGAAGAGGTAGTACAGGTTTTATTTTACTTTGTCTTAACTTAGATAAGAAAAGTAGTAAAAGGAAAGTTGAACACTAATACAATGTCAATGGACTCCATCCCTAACTTGAGTATTTATTACTGAACATAACTTGTAATTTCCTTTAATGACAGCAGCTGGTTATAAACTATAACATGTTTTGCTTTATTATAATTTAAGTATTTTATTAAAATATCATTCCTTATTCTGTATTTTAATGCCATCAAATAGGCAGCTAGACTAGCTGGACTAGCTGGACTTGAAGGCAGAGGTTCCCAAACTTCCTCAGATCACAGGACCCTTAACGTCTCATTAATTGTTGTACAGGATTTTTAAGTCAAAAGAAACACCTAAGACTTTGATTTATTTAGTAGTTAGAACCAAACGGGTTCATTTTTATTGAGGTACTAACAACTTAACAGTTTTTTAAAAGCAGTACCAATACATTTTAAATATATTTTTTCACACCCAGATAACCACAACTATTTATGAATGGATGTGAGCGTCTGTTTGGCACAACTCAGAACTTGGAATGACGCTGGGCACCACCTTGTGTCCTGCTCCTCAAAGACTCTTATCCAGTACTGCTTTTTATCAGAGCCACTGCCAACCCCCTAGCTTCACGAGGACGGCTGAAATTATGAACTCCTTGGAGCTAGTAACTTTTGTGGTAACCAGACCAATAGATTTGTTGTACTTTCCTCGAACATGTAAACCCAGGGTGCCTCAGTGCACAGTTTGGGAACCCCAGCTCTGAGGTATTTTCTGGCTCAGAGAAGTTATGACTCAAAAGGTTTTCAACTGCAAGTTTGAAACTACTTACTCTCTACTGTTGGAACTCAAATCCCACTGCATTGTCCAAAAAAAAAAAAAAAGGCCAGAATGACAGAAAAGAGCGAGACTGTGCACAGGAGGTCAGGAAGCATTTAAGTTTGTGAACAAAAGGGGGGTCACGTGGCAACTCTGACAAGTCCAGGGGCCCTGTGACAGGCCTGACAAGCTCAGTGACCCAAAGTAACCTCACAGGGTGATCTGATCATAGATTCCTAAGTCAGCAGGTCACAGCAAGTAGTCACAACCCAGCCCTAAAACTACTTTAGTAAAGGGTTAATTTTTGCCCTAAGCCAGTCCTGCCATAGTTCTCGTGCATTTATGAAATGCCAGGGTACCCCTCTTTCCCACACCCCTCAGAGGCATAACCACCCTCGAGAGAACACACGACCTGTAGCCTGGATACCACCCCTGTTCACTATAAATGTTAAATATTAACTCCCCTGTACCCACCGCCAATGTAAAAGGCGTATGCCTGTCTCCATTTTACTTTTTACCTGATCACAGAGATTTTTCTGCCTTGCTTTGTCCAGACCCCTTCCCCTAGCACCAATGGATTTCATGTAACCTCCCCTACATATCCTACTTTGATTCCAAATGCATGAAAAGAACTGCCAAACTGTTACTCTCTGGGGTATTTTATCATTTGTTGAGATTATGCTTCTGGGCGCATCCTCAGTTTGACTCAAATAAATTCTAATAAACGCATTCAATTTTTTTCATAGGTTTGAATGTTCTTACATCAACATGTACTTTGCTATTTTTCACAGGGGATAGCAGAAGTGGATTCTTGAGACGAAAGGCAATCATCAATAGATGTGATTCAAAACTTAAGAGCCTGGAATGGGCGCAAGAACTTCCCTTCCAAGTCCTAGGACCCCCTCTCTCAACTCTGACTTCTTCTTCTCTGACTTGTGGCAGACTTCTGAAGCAAAGGAGCTTAACTGACTTCCTCAGGACCCCACTGCATGAAACAAGGGTAATGTGTGGAGACAGCCGGCTGCCCATGTTTATGTTATTTGGAATCCACCTGGGAAACATGTACATTCATCACAGTGTGTCCCTGAAATGAATGACCTGGCCCCATAAAATCAGAGCAGCCCCGCCCCACACCGCTACCATGAACAATAATCCTTCATTTGCCAAAGGCAAGGGACCTATCGCACGCTGGGTGCGTCTAAAAATGAGGAACTAAAGAGGGAAAGGGAGGAAGGCCGGGTAACAGCAACGATCAGCACATCAGTCTGGAAGCTTCTAAAACAGGATAATCAGATGTATATGTTATTTAGGAGAATTCTGACCAAGAACATTGATACAATAAACTGTGACTTCCTCATGTTCTTTTCATCATTTCAGTGGAGGGCAGGAGGGCAAATACATGCCTGCAACTCTTTTCTAGATGGTCGTAAGCAAGAGTTTGCTTTATTTCCAGGTGAAACAGAACAATGAAATGGTGAGGCTGCTCTGCAAGGCTTGCCTGGGGCAGAGAGATAGCACAGAAGGGAAACTGTTTATTTGTCAGAAACTCATTTTCAGGGGCTCCTTAAGGGTCTCTCAACTCCCCCAATTAGACCTTTCATGGCTATCTTACTGAAATGAATTGGAAAGAAAAAGCTCTCTGCCTTTCACTTTTTTTAAGGATGGCATTTTAAACCTGAGATTCTTTTACTCCTTCATTTTTCTTGGAAAGAATGGAAAACCTTCACAGCTTCGGATGTTGACAGGATTCCAGAAGTTTCGAGACCCCTGTGGCTTCCTGATGACAACTGTGGAGCCAGCATCTGTCAGCACAACTCAGAGTGATTACTCATAAATAGGTGCCTGGCGACAGTTCCAATTCATTAGTCACATCAGAACCCAGAGTGTGGAGGAAAAGGCAATATGATCAATTTGGCGGGGGCGGAGTGGGGAGGGAGTTACCCTGTGATGTATAACTCAAGTGTTTTTCAAACCCTCACCTGAGGATATGTTTATTGAATTTAGAGAGGAAGGAAGGGAGGGAAGGGGAGAGAAAGAGAGAAACATCGATGGTTGCTTTCTGCATGTGCCCTGACCGCGGATCAAACCCACAATTTAGGCATGTGCCCCAACTGGGATTTGAACCAGAAACCTTTCTGGTGCACAGGACAATGTTCTAACCAACTGAGCCACCTGGCCAGGGCTCAAGTGTTTTTAATAAAATATGAATTCACTGTTAATATGTGGGGGCTGAGATGTTATGTGCTAGGTGCTATTCTATATTCTGCATGGAATGAAACAAAAATGAGGGGTACCTGTGCTTCATAAGGAAAAGCTGGAAAATGTAAAACAAACAGCTAAAACAGAAGGCGAAATGCGGCAACATGAGGAAGATAAGGCATTTTGTGAATTTTCAGAAGGAGAAAGATAATTAGTTACTGAAAAGCTACTTAGTCATTTCTCTATTTTCTCATCTAATTTCATGCAACCCTAGCAAAACCCCCATAAATTATATAATCACCATTTTACTGAGGCTTTTAAAAATTACACAGTTTTGTCCTGGACACACGAGCAATTTGAACTCACGATCTACCAAGTCTAATGGCATCTTCCTTCAGGGAAGAAGACAAACACATAAGCACATCATCTGCTTATTAAAACAAAGGCTTAAAAGAGGAGGTGACATTTGTGATGAAGTATGAGGGTTAGATAGTTTCTTATTAAAAATTCAAATTTTCACTAATATCCAAGTAACGTGTATTATTCTAGTCAAAGGAGGATAAAATCAATGTTTATGTTAATCCTCCACCAGATCCACTATGGTCTGCACTGTCTGTTGGTTATCCCAGCACCCAGCACCCAGCCTCAGCCCTTCCTCCACAGCTAGTGATGGCCACGTGGCAACCAAGGAGATGCAGAAGTGCCTGGGGCACCTCCCTTCCCAAAGGAAGAGCCTGTCCGCAGTGGGAGAAGCCCCTCTGTCCTCTGCCTGAAGTGCCGTTGTCCTTCCCACTTGTTTCCTGGAACACGGAGGAGGCCACTACAGGTTATCATCTACCCTTCGACCCTGCTGCAAGTGACAGGAGTAGAGAGGCAGAAAGATAGACTCAGGGTCCTCGGTGGCATCATTGAGCCGCCAGGTCATTTTGTTGTGCAAAACCACCCAACTCTGATCTGCATAAGCCAGTGTGGGTTTTTACCCACTGGCATCTGGACATATTCATAACTGACAAAGACACTATTAACACCAGGTACATGTATATGTGCATACACCGTATTTTGCCGTGTATAACGTGCTCCAGTGTGTAATGCGCATCCATTCTTTTGGCCCAGACTTTCAGGGGAAAAAATCTTTTGTTTTAATTTGTTCATTCAATTATTTATTTGTTTGTTTATTTTTAGATATTTGTTCTTTGTATTATAAAGGAATTTTAGCATTTATTTTTAACATATTATGGTGCAAGAAATTTTATGTGACAAATAATTATAAAACACAAGAACACATACAAGGTACTTCAGGCACAACCCATGTATAATGCACATGTTTATTTTTCCCTCAAAAATTTGGGCAAAGAGGTGGGCATTATACACAGCAAAATATGGTATCTATCCTGCATATAGAATTTTGAAACTTGCTTTCTTCATTAACTATTTCTTGTTTTTAAAACGTAAAAAAGGATTTTATTTATTTATTTTTAGAGAGGGAGGAGGGAGGAAGGGAGAGAAACATCAATTGATTGCCCCCCCATTTCTCCCCAACTAGGGACCCAGCGTGCAACCCAGGCATGTGCCCTTACCAGGAACTGAACTGGCGACCTTTTGGCCCAAAATTTGCATATATATATTTCTTGGGTGTACTCTAGTTAGAGACGCCTCTCCAATATCCGGTTTCTAGATCTCTGGGATCTCACCGTAAATGTGGGATGTTGCTATACATGGGACGGGGCAAAAGTAAGTTTACAGTTGTTTGTGTGGAAAGCATACAATGATGAATAAATAATCATACAAGAATGAGTTCTGTGTCTTGTGTACCCGCAACTGTAAACCCACTTTGCCCCACCTGTATCTGGACCACTGGTTCAGTCAAATACATGCATTTAATCCTCACCTGAGGACATACTCACTGATGCTAGAGAGAGAGGCAGGAAGGGAGAAACATTGACGTGAGAGAGAACCACCCATGGGCTGCCTTCTGTACCCACCCCAACCAAGGATCAAACCTGCCCCGTAGGTGTAGAGGCTGATGGTCCAACCAACTGAGCCGCCGGGCCAGGGCCAAGCAGATTATTGAGAGAAAGCATGGGACCCAGGCCAAGGACTGTTAAATAAATTAGAAGTTCAGGCCCCAGTCCTAACTCTGATGCTAGCTGATGGGATAATTCTGGGACATTCTCCCACTGGCCTCTTGGACACCACTGCCTGATCTGCAAGATGCAGCATCTACAGCCTGTCCTGGGCATCACAGGGCTGCTGTGAGGACCACACAAATCAATGTGCATGGGAAACTCCCGAAGAGTATAGAGCTCTTATTCAAAACAACGAAATCTACTAACATTTGTACCTATGTGTTTGTCTGTCTGAATCTTGCTTTATCATGAAGCATGCCCTCTCCCACAGGATTCTGAGGATGAAATTCAGAACCACCGTTTCTAGAACAGACATACCCAGCCACACAGGCAATTCAGAACCGAAGAGTATTTTTCCCAGTTTGTGGGTGTGGGGGGGGGGGGCGGTGAGATGGCCACGTCACAATGGAACCAGGCCCTGGAGCTAATTTTTCACATGAGGTTGCTGAGGGAATTCAATTCCAGAAAATGTCTTAAGATATATGACAGCTATGTTTTGGTGAGTTCAACAACAAAGGGCCGAAGTGACAGCTAATTACAATAGGTGCTTGAGCTGTAACATTTGAAGTATGCAGAATGATTTATGGGTGTAAGAGTAGTATTTTTGCAAGTCATTGTATCAAGATAACACATTCCGGTTTTTTCCAATTAAAATGCAAAAGCCATAGAGAAAAACGGGGCAGTAAAAATCACTTAAGTGAATCTTTTTAAATAAAGCGGTTAAGATGAATGCATTTCTTAGTCTGACTCAACTCTCAAAGAAATCCAGTGGAACATTTTTAATAAACTTGTGTGGAAGAAAATAAAATCTGTATGTATGTCTTCAGTGAGCTTTGCCACTTAGAGTTCTACCTCAATATTAAAAAATGAAACAAAACTCCATGGTTTAAAGTGGCATTTTTCTGCATATATAAACTTATTTTCATGATGAATAATATGTTCTCAACCATCCTGAGGCCAGCGTCAGGAATGTTACTAAATTGGTGTGGACCAGCTTTGCGGGTAGGTCCCTCCTCTCTCACCAAGCCCAACATAGAGAGTGGGTGTGGCCAGGCCCTTGGGCATAGACACAGCTGTAATTTGGTCCCTAAGGCAAGGATGGGAGGCAGAGGTGTCCTGCATCTTCCCTGCTGTGTGTAGCAAGTTGTGTAAAGTACTGATAATGATGATGATGACGACGATGGTGTCAGCTCACATTTATTGAGCTCAATATGGTTAAGCTCCGATGAAGAGACCAGAGCTCCTCGCCCTCTCTTGCTGGTCCCGTCACCGAAATGTTTCTTCCTCTGCAGCCCAGGGAGGTCTCACTCCTCTCCTGCCGGGGACAGGGAGCGGACTCCCTCACCAGTGTGGCCCGTCCATCGCTGGACGACTTTAGGGTTAGAACGTCCTTGCTTACACGGATACAAATCCTTCCTCCTGCAACTTCCAAGCTCCAATTCCCGTTGTTGTAGATGGCTTTAAGATGGACATGCTTAGCCCTGGCCAGTGTGGCTCAGTTGTTTGAGGCACCATCTTGTGTATCAAAAGGTGGTAGGTTCGATTCCTGGTCAGGGCATGTGCTGTGTAGGTTGTGAGTTCGGCCCCTGGCCGGGATGATGGATGTTTCTCTCTCTCCCCCTCCCTTTCCCTCTCTGTAGAATCAGTGCTTTTGCTTCTTCTCGTTTGGATGGACATCATTTATTTCACACCCTCATTCAATATCCTCTTGTGGGCATTCGTCTGACTCACTTGCTAAAATCTCGTTAAGTCATGTTTCTGAAAACCGAGTTTTAAGCTCTGACCCTCAGATTTTGTAAGTTTGGTCAATTGCTTTCTACATATCAGTGATGATAACTTGCAACAGCAAGTACCTGATGCAGATTATAGTTCAATGGCGAGACATCAGAGACCTCCCTTCAGAGGGACACAGCCCGTGGTCCGTGCCCCTTGGGCGTCGCTGCCCACCTTACTCTGCAGGTAACTAGGCCACATGATTTTGGACAAACCTAGGGAGGAGATTTATGTAGTCTTCGCCCAGGACAATAAATAGACACTAGAGCCTCCGGCATTCCCCTGATCCATTCATCCAGATACCTGAGCAAGGAAGGAAAAAACAGTTTTCTAGACGTCCACTCTAAGGCTGCGAGTCATTGAGCAGTGACCCTGCTGCAGACACAGGGCTAGGGGGTGCCAGGACACCCCATTTCATCCCCGGCAATTGTAGGAGGTTGGTATTGTTAGTTCGACTGTAGATTCAAGTTCACAGAAATGAAAAAAAAAAACTTGCCCAAAGTCATATAATTATTAAAGGCAGAAAAAAGTTCAGGTTCAGTCCTCCTGGACTCCAACCACTACCTTATATTGCCAAGCAGTGAGCTTAGTAACAACCAACAGAAATAACTCGGGGAGCTGAACGGTGGCTCTCCCCTTAGCCTGTGTTCCCAGAAATGAACTGCTCACGTGACTACAAGCCGAAGTCCACCTGGGGAGGCTACATTTGAGCTACTGTTGAATTTTAAGCGTCCCATTTTAAGAGGGACATTAACCAAATGATTATATCTAGGGGAAAAAAAGTAGCTGAGATAAGAGATCTCAAGACATGTCACATAAGGAGCCTTAATGGACATCTAAGATTATGATGCCATTTACAGTAAGGGTCGGAGGTTCCCATGAGGGAAGATTTGGGAAGTAAGTGGGACCTATTGACTGAATCTCGTCGTAGGGAATGCAAGCAGAGGGTGGCTAATGGTGCTCTTATTTCTTCACTTAATTGCACAACTTGAGACTATTTTATAACAGACATAAACTAACTTTGCGAGAATGTCTCCCACGGGAGACCGGGAAACAGGATTTCCTACATAGGCTCTTTTGAACAAGATTATCTACCAAGCTGTTACTTTAGAAATTGCAGAAAAGAAGCAGAACTTTGTTATTGAAGATGCAGTTTGCTCATATGTTTCTTTTGTAAGAAACAGCGCCTACCATCTCCTCATCTTCTTTAAGACATGTGTGCCTTCCGTCACCATCCATCCCTCTACCCTCTCCTACTTCCTCTACCCCTGAAACCTATGTGACTTTATGACCCGATGCCATCCCAATAAATTCCATTTAAAAGAACTTCATTCAACCAAGAAAAAAATAAAGTGAAATGCATATGCCAACAAAAATAACCTTTTCTGTGCAGCCTCGTTAATCTTTTAAATCAATACTGGGAGAATTCACCCTCTGTTTTCCTGCATTACACGTTGCCTAAGAAATATTAATCATTCTCTGTCGTATTTGCAGTCGAATTGCCTTTCACCGTGGCTCATCCTCACGTTGGTTCCGGTACCCAGTGATCTGCATTAGCTGCGCACCAAGTCCCGAAGAGCTAAGACCTGTCTCTAGAAGCCCAAAAATTCTGATAAAAACGTCAACGTAGAGCCAGCAGATGTGCGGTACAAACAGTGACCTCCTCCTGCCCACCGGCACGCCCACGGGGTCTTCAAAACTGTTCCTCAGTTCTGTGTTCTTTTCATTGAAATTTTTAAAAGAGGCAAGAAGAGGGAATCGAAGACGCCTCAAGTCTTAGCACCTTTTCCCGTCGCTAATGTGAGGCTCTGGCTGCAACCCCCCGGGAGAGTTGAAAGACATCCGGGCTGGGCGAGGCCGGAGGGGCGCAGCCCTGCTCAATACCCCCCAGACGGTCATCGTCAGAAAGAGCAGCTACCGGGAAATCGACAGCTTCAGAGTCAGTCAAGAACCACCCCTCTTTGGTGCTCAAGCTATTAGATGAAAAGCACAGCACCAGCCAGTCTCTAGGCTGTTTCGTCAGCTGCCCACTGGACATCGATCGGGACTGCCCCTCCCCCCAACACTCCCCAAGTCTGTGGACAAGACGGTCCTTCCCCCAGTGCGCCCCTCTCCAGAGGCTGGAAGTAATAATGGCCACGGCTTCGTGTAGCTCGTTCCTCACAGTCAGTCAGTCACTATGAGGCAGCTTTGCCATGTTTGTCCTGTGTCATTTCCTTCCAAGTCTCATTGTCACCGTCTGCATTAATCAGGATTCTCCAGAGAAACAGAATCAATTGTGTATATATATGGAGAGAGAGAGAGAGAGAGAGAGAGAGATTGATTTTTTTCTTTTTCTTTTTCTTCTTCTTTTGGTACACTGTTCCCAGAAGCACTGCAGCACTGGGCTGATGCGAGGAGCAAGCTCCTATTCCATCTCCCAGCTCCAAAACTCCATTTAGTGTAAAGTCTTTGGATAGAGGACATATCAGATATTAAAGTGATAAGGACAGATACTACACTAGATCTTAGCCAAAGGTCGAGAAGCAATGAGAGGGATTTATTTTAAGGAACTAGCTCACGTGATTGTGAGCTAGTCTGAAATTCAATGGGCAACCTGGCAGGCTGCAAACTCGGGTGGGATTTTTACACCATGGTCTTGAGACCAAATTCCTTATTTTAGAAACCTCGATCTTTGTGCTTAAGACCTTCAACTGATTCCACGAGGCCCACCACAAGATGCAGGACAATCTGCTTTCCTCAAGTCTACTAGTTTAAATGTCAATCACATCTAAAAAATGCCTTCCCAGCAACTTCTAGACTGGTGTTTGACTACACAGTTGGGCATCATAGCCTTGCCAAGTGGACACAGAAAATTCATTTTCATAGCATCCTAATTCAGATGGAGCCCTGTCACTGCCCTCTTTAATTACAGCTACCAGCTGTCTGTCTCCACGCTGCCCTCATTCCTCTGCCCGTGCGCTCCAGATCTGTTCCAGTGTCGTCAGGTCCCAGCTCTGACCACAGGGGGTCAGTGGTTCCGTGGCAGCCTGCAGGTCTGAATCCGCATTCAATGCTCAGTCCTTCCCAAGCCTGCCCTTGTCCTTCCCAGCCTTACATTCCAAGATTCCCGACCTGGAACACCTGGGACACTCCTGGGACACCTGCAGGAAAGTGCTCATGCCTCTTCTAACACACCACATGCACGTCCAACCTTGCATCTTCACTCACTCTTGGAATCCCTTTCTTAAGTCTCAGCTCAAAATCCATCTCCTCACTGGGGCCCTTCACTGTTTAGTCTGCAGGGATGCTCTTCTTCCCACACCTCCAAAACACTGACTGACGACTCCCCTCTGCACGGTTCACACACATGGGACCCGAGACACACAGGGCCCCAAACTCAGGTGGACCCTGACTTAGAAGGACCCCATTCTTGGCTTAAGGCTCTGCTCTTGACATCTTGAAATTCTTGATAAATTTTTTACAGGTGTCCTCAAATTTTCATTTTGCACTGGTCCCACAGATTATGTTGCTGGCCCTGCTTGGCAGATCTCCTGGGTGGCTGTGTTTCAAGAGTGCTTAAATACGTTGTTTTTCAAAGGGAATTTGAAATGTTTTGTGGGTTTATGTTTTTTTTTTTCAAACATGCAGTTGCCTGAGTACAGTACACATGCAATGACTATCTGTTGGTTTTCTTTAACACGTAAGTGGTGGCGTGCCAGTGGTCCAGTTCTTTTGTTGCTAAGGAGACAGACCCTACCTATGGTTCACAGCTTTGGAATCACATATTTTTCTTAAGGTAGCACATTGTAGTGAAATGACTGTTTGCCTGAGAGTCCTAAAGTTTGCCACGAAGCTATGTCACTGACCTGGTATCCACCCACCCCACCTCTCCAAACCCATGCCTCAGTGTTCTCATCTGTAAAAGGGGGGTGGGTGGGCTTAGACCACCATTGGTGGACATAGGTAGGCTTCAAGGAATATTTGGTCCGGAAAGCTAGCTAGGAAAACTAACTCACAGCCAAACAGGTTTAATGAATGTTGGAGACTCTGAACCCCCTTAGAGAGTCACAAAGGTTATTAGCATTGTGAACAGCTCACAGGAATCTGACAGTGAAGAAGCATATTTAAATTAAACCCGGAGTTTCTCAGTCTTAGGGTGCAGAGAGCCGTTCTCTCAGGGAGTGACCCGCCACGTCACTGAAATAGCGTTTCACAGAGCACGCCTTGGAAAACACTACGCTGATTGTCCTCTGAGGTAAATTCCAACATGAAAAGATGATCTAGTCGGTGAGACTAGATACCAAGTCACATCAGAGCTGGTCCGTTTTCTCTCCCCGTCCAGGCTACAGGACAAGGTCTGGGCAGCTGGCTAAGCCGCTGTGACGCCCCATCCCGGGGGCTGCGAGGTCCCATCAGCAGCTCAGGGACGGGCAGTGGCTGGAAGAACTCCTCCTGCTTCCCTGGAGCTTGTGCGCCCCAACAGCCATTCCGGTCTTTTTGGACTAAAAGGGACTAAGATGAAAATACACGTGAACAGAGTTTAAATAGCATGTTCCTGCTAGTGCCATTATTTGTTAAAATATTACTTATTGAAAAATCTCCCCTATTCCAGAATTGCCATTCCTGGGATCAGTGAAACTATGTAATCCCACCTTCAACTCCAGGCTAGCAGTTCATTTAAGAGGGGATGCTAAAAAAAATTACAAAAGCAATTTTGTCTCAAAACATAGGTTTTCACGTTTTCTTCCTTAGCTTCTCCTATTTGAGAACTGCGTCTCCAGAGTCCTGTGGTCTTAGGACTGCTGTGCCCTTTTCTTCCTGCTTCACACACTAGCCAGTCTTTCGTTTGCTTTATCAGTGCTGTTGCTGGTTTCTTTGATGGTGTTTTTAGGGGCTCCTGAGATTCACAAATCCAGGCCCCTGTTTGGAAAAGCCTGTGGAGGCTGTTTTTCCTCCCTCAGGACTCCCTGCGGTCACACCACGGAGTCTAGGGGATGACCCTGAACCCCTGGAGGTCGGGGAGGGAGAAGCTCAAACACAAACGTACTGACTTCCTAGTCTTTGAAATTCAACCCGGAGGCATCCTATCCTATTCTGGCTATCACGTCATCCTGGGTTTGGCATCTGAAAGACGTAAATGAGCGAAGGGTCTTTTTGATAAATAGCATTAGCTCTACTTAAAGAAAAGTGTGTGAGAGGAAATCTATAGCTTAGCATGCAGCAACATCATGGAAGAAAATGATTTTTTTTTAATGTAACTAATCTTAAAAAATTATTAGCAGTGAAATAAGAGCGAGGGGTTTGGAGCTGGATTTCCTGAGTATGAATTCTAGCTTTGCCTTTCCTGGAAGGTGACCTTGGGTAAGTTGCTTATTTGTGTCTTAGCCTCTGTCTTTTGTAAAATAAAGGGATGAGAGTAGTATTTACAACAAAAGCTTATTATAAAAATGAAATGAGTTCATACTCTTTAATTGCTTAGAAGAATGCCTCATATACAGCAATCCCTTAATACCCTGAAGCCGTTGGTGATATTTTTTACTATTTCTCCTATTTACCATAGACTGAAGGCAATAACCTGATTCCCCTAGAAAACGTCACCAAATACATACGGCTGATGGCTTAGGTTGAATTTGACACTTGGGGAATGCATTAGAATGCTTCATGTAATTGTTAGCTTCACACACAACTTTGCTCAAATTAAAATCTGTTCTAACGCAAGGTTCCTGCCGTGCACTCTTCTGTCATACTGAGGTCGACCAAGAAAAATCCCACGGAGTCGAGCGCTGTTGAAAGGGAGGCTGATTTAAGGGAAATGACTAAGTGTAATAACACGATCCCAACTATGGAGCACTGCGGGAAAGGGGTGGACAAGGTAGGAGACGGCATTTGTGCTCAGCGTGGAGGAGGAGAAGGGGTGGGTGTTGATGGGAGAGGAGTCTCCAGGAGCTGACTCACAGATGCAGGGGAGCTCATGGGATGTTAAATGACCATGCCAAGTGTCTCTTTCCCTCAGCCACAGCGGAGGTGACTGAGTGCCGTATGGCTGTGGCAGGTTCCACGCCCACAGAACTCTTGAGTTTATAGAACACGGAAAGATTACCTGTCCCAGGGAGCGCCAGTCCAAGCCAGCACTGCCGATGTAAACGTGCTGTTTGTCCACAATCCAGAAGGAGGACTGCAGCCGGCCCTTGTTGTAGGCGGTCATGTTCATGTAGGTCACCTCGGCTCCTAGGAGTTCAAGGACATCCCGTCAAGGCCCTGAGCTAGCAATCAGTCACCTACCAGCCCCGATACTCATGGTTTGCCATGATCACAATTCAGGGAAGGCGAATGTTTACATTAGGTTTGGTGCACAGAGGAACCTCGAGGAGTTACTGGTTCTCGGAAAGAGGAACATGAAGGGAAAAAAGAATAAGGAGCATTTTCCTCCAGGTAGGACAAGGGGGCTCTGCTGAGCGACAAGGGTCGGATCTGACTCACGTCCAGATGGGAGACGGGTGTACCGCGCTCCTTCTGTGTCTCCTGGGATAATTTTCATAGGATTTTGCAATCGACAAAATGACCAGTCTTGTTTGGTGTTACAGCTCTCCTCAACATGAAAATGACCACCTTATACCTTCTACATATTTTCACCTTTTACTTGCTTTTGCTTCATTTTTCCTCTTCATTATTTAATTTTGATGTGGTCTCATCCTCACCTTTTTTTACTGGGTAGTTCTTAATTTAAGCAATAATGATTCAAGTCTTAACATACAGCCTAGAAGGGTTAACTAGGTCACTCAGACTATTGTAAAATTCTTTTAAAAAAGCATTTTAAGAGCTGAATGTAACCAACTGTTCTACATACAATGTATCATGATCAATTGTCAAGCCTCAGGGCTACATACTTATAACTTCTGTCCTCTTTTCTCTTTAAAAAATTTTTCAACTTAAATTTATTGGGGTGACATTTTGATGACATAGGTTTCAAGTGTACAATTCTATGGTCCATTGAACACACAGCCATTTAGACATAAATTTCTGCTAAAGGTCGATTTCTTTAAAATTAGAGACGCACATGCACCCATTTAATGAGCCAAGCTTACACATTCTGTCCTACACACTCATCACTGATGAAGAGGATGTGCACAGGGGCCACTTTACTGTCAGAATCTTCCTGACCAGGGGAAGACACTGTCCGCATGAGGACACACTCTGGGATACCGGCAAGGAGGAGTGATTTACACTGTACACTTAACCTGGGCCCTTGAGAAAATGTGAAGTACCCGTCTGCACTCCTGGGGCAGGAGGACGCAAAGAGCCTACGGCGTCGGGCGAGGACTGAGGGCCAGCCAGCGAGCACCGGGCAGATTTTCTCATGGGTGGAGCGGGGGTTCTTTATTCTAGAAGGGAAGGGGCATGGCCCTCAGCCTCCAGCCATCCTAGATAGTAACACTCAGAGAACAGGTACAGGCCCCAGGTAACCCCCATTGCTAAACGTCTCTGTGTGTTCCATGCCGAGATATCTATGTTACAATAACCCCCGCCATATGTTTTATTCTCCCATCTTAGCCTCTAACTACCTACTGGATGCGGTAAAATAATCAACTGAAATTATCTCATGGTACATCTGGAAAGGTATTTTCCTGCCGATGGATTGTATAATATCACTTCCCATTTAAGAATGATCTATTTGTTTATTTTTATTTATTCTCTGGCTATCTCTAAAGACATATGCTTTTATCTTAATTTGTACCTGGATAGATATGCATTTAGTCATATTCAACATGTCCGTCAGGTTATTACAAGCATATTATTCAATATTTTACTTAAAATAGTTTATTTTAAAATATCTTTGCTGGTTAGTTACAGAAGTTATCCTCATTCTACTGTGTCTTTTCAGATGGTTTATAAAGAGATGGTTAAATCTAAAATCTAATGTTTCTGACTATACAACGTAACTACAAAAAGCCTTTCATGCACCTTTTTTTAAATGCACTTCTTATTGCAGTTGTAGTAGTATCTGCACAAACTGAATTTCAGTTTACTTCCTAGTGTTATGCTAGAATTCTAATTGGCAAAGAGAGTCCCATATATTTTTATATAAACAGTAAATATTATTGACTTATACAGTTACAAAATATCTTTTAAAAAGAGCTTAGTTCAAAATAAATACATTTTTCAATGCTGTTGAAAAATGTATTTATTTAAGTCTGATTAACCAGTTTTCATTTTCTTAGACTTCATTTTTTCACAGAAAATAATCTTGTGCCAGCCTCTTTGTCTGCAGCCTGGAACCCAGGGCGCAGAGGCCCCAGGATGCCGGGGGGGCGGGGATGGAGGAGGCACACATCACAGCAACGGGGACACACCGGGACCCCCGGCTGGCGGCTGCACGGGACTGGCGGTGGTAGGGGGTCTGGTCCCTGCAGATGCTCCTGGTTCAGTCTGATCATCTATTTGATTAGCAACGGTTAATAGGACTATTAACAATTCAAACTAATGTTTTCAGATGCCAAAAGGGAAAAATGAAAGTATGTACTTGTCTCTATGATTGCTTTACAAAATAAGTTCATGATGTCTAGGAAAGTCCTAATTAAATCTTTTAGAAAGCTACAGATGTGTTGCTATGGTGGTGGGTAGTCAGGTCTCCGTCAGTTGCTAATCAAGATAAAGTGCTTCCCAGATAAGGTCAAGTTAAAGGGGTTCATCATCACCAAGCCCTTATTACATGAAATGTTAAAGGGACTTATGTAAGAAAAAGATAAAAAATATAAACACTTGGATGACAACAAACTTACAACTATCACATTGAACCTTAAGACAAAAACTGAGCAAACAACTAAAACAGGAACAGAATCACAGAAATGGGGATCACATGGAAGGTTATCAGTGGGGAGGAGGAGCGGAGAGAATGGGGGAAAAGATACAGGGAATAAGTAGCATAAATGATAGGTACAAAATGGACAGGGGGAGGTTAAGAATAGTATGGGAAATGGAGAAGTAAAAGAACTTATATGTACGGCACATGGACATGAACTGGGGGGGGAATGCTGGTGGGAGGGGGGTGCAGGGTGGAGGGGAATAAAGGGGAGGGAAGAAATGAGACAACTGTAATAGCATACTCAATAAAATATACTTTAAACAAAGATAAAGTGTGTGTGGGTAATCCCCAAGTTTACACCCTTCTTGGGAAGTAAAACATTAAAAATCAGGAACTCCCAATCACTGTGACGACTCCTTTGAGCTTTAACAGAGATGCTCTGTTGAAAATTAATGAAAAATGCTCCCGGTTTCAGAGAGATTATTTTCCTTTTCTAAGTTACTCTTACAGTATTAACCAGGTAACATCGTGCTTTGTTTCATACACACATGATTTCAATGAAGAGCCTACCCCATTGAAATTTCATAGGGAAAATGAAAATGGTCGCTAAAAACTTATTTATGAATTAAAAATTATTTTTAAAAAATGCATAACGTGACAATGATTGGAGATTCATGTTACAACATTGGAGAATCAAGTCGCCCGCGTATTCTGTGGAACCTTCCTCTAGGAACACTCGCCAGCATCAAACTGGTGTAGCATAGCATGGGATGTGTCCCGTGTCCCATTTAGTGGAATTAACAACGGTCTCACCTACAGCCGTATTTCTTGCAGGAACACTAACGTTTGCTTTCCAGGCTGATTTCAGGGTTGTCCCTCGTGTGTGATGCAGACAGGGACGACAGGACACGCGTGCAGCTCAAAGCCACGCCCACTTTCCTGCAACGCGGACCCAGGGCCCGTCCTTCCATCCGTGACTACTACGCTGATTTTAGGATGGGGTTGTGTTTGTGACTCTTCTTCTTTACCATCAACTTAAAAATACAAAACTAATACAAAATAAAAAGGACAGTAGTTACTTCATTATTTATCGTTTCCATTGTGAAGCTCCAGAAATGCCGTCCTCTCTAGATGAACATGAAAGCAGTGTCAGCAGATGGGGTGAATGGTAGCGACTCTGAAGACGAACATCAGGATGTTTACATATTCTTACCCATAAGGAGGCTAACTCAGGGGGAAATAAGCAACTCAGAAGACATTTGGTTGAAGAATTTATTTTTTAATTCCAATGTAGATGAGAAGAGCTTAATTCTACCTCTGAAATCCAGATGTATTTCCCATATATATAGCAGTTCTCATTTTTTCCGTCTCTGTCAGGAGGGAAACAAAATCTTCATGGGATATCTTTGTTAGCGAATGCTACATATCGTTTAGATGTTCGCCATTTCTTCCTGGTCAACACCCTCTTCTTGGAGTGCGAGCTGCACCCACGTGAGCAGAGGGGGGCGATCTAGGTATAAAGTCAATCTATGTAGTCTCTATTTGGCCACAGCTGATGAACTAAATGTAGACACATGACCTAAGCTAAACCAATAAAATTTCCCCTTTGGGGGATTTAAATATTGGGTCACAAGGTAAGTTAATTACGGAAGCTGTGCTGAAGCACCTGTATGAACACGACTGTCCAAGTCCGTAGGAGTAAAGGGTTAAAGGGGCTTTGAGAATTCTCCCTGTTTATGCCTGAGCTGTGACCTTCAGTGGAAAAGCAAAATATCGTGCCGTCTCCCTGGGAGAACTGGCCCTTCTTCCCGGGAGATTAGTGCCTTTTGATCTCTAGCTGTTTCCTGGGGAGAACTGGCCCTTCTCCCACAGGGACCGGTTAGTCGAAATCACACTAGGCCCTTGGCACGTAGCCACTTTTGTCTAAAATATATTTAATCATAGCCCCCAAAGTGAGACTTTGGAGTCCCACCCGAGGGAAGGACACTTCCCCTGGAACTGTTCCCAGACAAATCCCGACCACTGCTGCCTCTGGGGATTCCCCAGTGTCTGTGTTCAGGTGTTGGTGATTTCCCGTCTCCTGATGTACGCTCTTGATTCTTGCCTTTCTTTTTGCTCTCGTTTAATAAAGCGCTTAACTATTCACCTTTGACTTTGGGTCTTTCTCGTCTGCAAATCCGAACTTCCAAATTAAGTGGCCACAGTCTCATATGTGCCCCTTTAACGGCACAAGGAGAAGGCAAGCTTGAGAGAAAGGGCAAGAGCAAGCGAGAGAGAGAACCAGGTATGTAAAGAGAAGAGACAGAAGACGTTGTCCTCCTAAGAGAGTGGATGGAGAACGAGGCAGTGGCGGGGTAGGGTCCGTGGCTGTCCATCCCCTTAGACGAATTCACTTGGGACCTTGACCTCCTCTAAATCTTTGCAAGAACTTTCTTGTTTTTTAAACTGCTTTCAGAGGGGTTCTGTTTTTTCACTGTTACTTTTACGGTACTAATCAGATAATTTTTGACTTTATTTTGTGCACACATAATTCTAGAAGTCCCACAATCTTTATATATACATATGTTTTCAATATTTGACTGAAAATATTCAGTGCTAGCCTGAAAAGCTCTGCAATTCAGCAAGTTGAACAAATTGCACACTTGAATGTTTCAAAATTTGAAGATTTAAAATAAACATCCTGTCAAAATACTCATCATAATGACACAAAAAGAAACACGCCAGAACGTGGTGGTTAAAAAGTGAAAAATAAAGCTCCACCATCCCTGTGGATCATCATGATGGAAAACAAACAAATTCCACCTCCAAGTTTATTTCTAGAAGGTTACCTGTTGGAAGCATATTATCAGCAGCTTTAATGTATTTTATGATCTGACATTTATAGATTCAAGAGAATATATGTAAATAACAAGTGAATTAGGAAGCGCCATCTACACACAGATATCTGTGAACCTTCCATGTTACTACAAACTAGAACCTTCACCGTCTTACTAAAGTGGTGCTCCCCAACCTTGCAGCTCTGTCCCCTTCTCCCCAGGGGACATGGGGTCATATCTGGAAACATCTTTGGTTGACAGGAATGCTATTGACATTCAGTGGGTCGAGGTCGAAGATGCTGCCAATACAAAGAACGGCTCCCACAACAAAGACTAAGCCTGCCCAAATGCCGACAGGCAGCCCCAAGAGTTTGAAATCCTGCAATCGAGTCTCATGTGAGTTTATGCTTGACCCCATACCCCCACCACTTCGCTCCGATGTAACCATTGTCTTGTTTTTAAATATTTTATCCCATGTGCATGTGTTTTTAAGAGTATTATACGAAAGAGTTGATCACCAGCTTTTAAACAGAGTATTAATGAGTCTCAGGTGTGTATGGAATGGAACTGCATCAGCATCAATAATTATAGATTTCTGGAAAGGCTTTCAGATCTTTCCTGAAAGCAAAGTTTGCAGCAGGAATCTGTCTCATCAATCAAATGCTTCTTTTCTGAATATATTGATTGGTGTAAGCAACGAAAAAGGTCAGAGTTAGCCTGTTCTCAGGGGCTTTAATAAAACCAGTACAGTTGAATCAATTTAATTAGCAACATTTTTGGAATCCGTTGGCTTGAAGGTGAAAGGGGATACCAAAGGGTAAAAATCACTCATCATGACACAGCTCTGCTTTCAAATTGTTCAGGGAGTGGTATTCAGAACAATTTTAAGATAATCAATTACATGTTCCAGTTTTGGGGGGGGAATGAATCTTAGGGCACATGTCAGTTTTAGTTTTAACATATCTATTTGAACATTGTCAAAACTGTTGTGAATTTCTCACAGGTTGCCTTTGACAATCCACTTCCAGCCTCTGGGTTTAGGCTCACAACCGTAGTTGTGAGGAGTTGTCTCCTGTCTCCCACATATTTTTATTAGAATTAGAATATTCTGCTTCTCGGGAAATACTACGCTTTGGTTATTGCCTCAGAGTCCAACGGTTCAGCTATTTATAGGAATGGTTGATTTAAGAAACCACTAGGCTTTAAAAAAATCCAAAATTTGCATAAATCATACTGCATCAATTACACATAAAAGAGAAAATTACACACTCAAAACACAGAAGCAAAAACATGATCTACAGCAGCTCATCAGTTACACTAAAATGTAGGGTCTGGGAGGCTGGCAGCCACAGCACATGCTACGACTTCCTGTCTCCTGCCCATCACCGCTGAGGCGTCACCACCATGCATACAGCCACCACGATGGGGAGCGGGCACTGAGGAGCACTCTGGAGGCTTCCGCTTTGGTTCCAGTGCTCAGTGGACGGAGGTGACCTGTCAGAGCCCAGCGCTGCGGCAGGGACATGTAGGATGGGGACCCAGCATCTTTGGAGGAGTTTGCTTTCTTGCCAAAACCCACATTACTCTGTTTACCCCAAGTCCCCCACCCCAGTCTGTCTTTCTCTCCGTGAATAACTAACCGGGGGTGTCCAGCTGGCAGCCCATGGGCCACAGGTAGCCCAGGATGGCTATGAATGCAGCCCAGCACAAAATCCTAAGTTTACTGAAAACACGATGAGATTGTTTTGCATGTGATTACGTCTCACCATGTATTTAATGTGTGGCCCAAGGCAAGCCTTCTCCTTCCAGTGTGGCCCAGAGACACCAGAAGGTTGGACACCCCTGGGTAACAGAATGTAATAGTTGAACTACAATCAAAACGCTGCAGAAAAGCCCCCCAAATTCTTTGTATCTCAGTATTTCCTCCCTTTGGCAGCTGATGAGTCAGAAATCACTAAAATAGTTGATGAAAAAGTGAAACCAAGGATTATTTCGAAGTTAGAAGTTTGGAGTAAAAGAGAAAAAATTAAGACTCGAAAGAAAATGCAATGGTTTAAGAAAACAAGGAGCCATTCGTCCCATGATCTACCCCCCTCAAAGGAAATCCGTGGAGTCTCCAGCACAAATTCTGAGTAGACACATTAGGTCCCTGAAGGACCCAGCCACACAAAGGAAATAAGCTAGAGGAAAAACTCTCTTTGTAGGTGGGAGGTAAGGTTATATAAAGCTGAAACTCTGGTTCCATTCCAAGCGGAAGTCACAACAGAGGGAAATTCGGGCACGTTGACAGGACCTACCAACATGCCTTACACAAACGCCCAGCACTGCCGTTGTTTTGAGAACCAACAGTTTCAACACTTTTTCTTCCTCTTCGAGAAAAAAGTCACCATGTCGTCATCCGTTCCAAATGGGATAATAATTAATTTCCCTATATCTCAAATTATCACAGAAATCAGAGAGTTTCTTTTTACTGTTTTTTACAGCCAACCCTGTCTTCACCTGAGTTCCCGCGAGTTCACCTGCTAGGCATGCCAGTATCTCGGTTGATTTCTATGTTACATCGGAGTCGGGAGACCTTATGAAACAGGTAAATAAAGACATTTTCTGTGGCTGGCAGGGGAGAGAAGGTGTCAGGTGCTGGTTATCAGTTGGCTGCCTCACTTTCACGTTCACCCTCAAATGCCTGCCCCGTGACTGCAGGGGGGAGGCCCTATAAACCTTTCTCCTGCCCGGTGCGCGGAGCAGCTGGAGCCACAGGGCAGGAGGCGGGGTCCGTCTGCTGTTTCCAGCTGCTGTGGGCTGTGGGAACAGGTGCTCGGCCCCAGCTACACACCTAGGACACGAGGTCCCTGGGCAACCTTGCCACCCTGCTTAGCCACGTGATAACTGTCCCACGGCGCCCTTTTGATGTGGACTCCATGCCCCAGAATGCCTGCGTGTGCCACAGCTCTGTTGCAGCATCTGTTAAGACAAAGTATTTTATTTTCTAACCACCATCACAATGACTCGAAGCAGCTGACCCAGTCTTTGAAGACTTTTCCTTCACTTACGTGGCCAGGGAGATGGCTGTAACACTTATGACTACTCTGGTTATCATCAACATTTTTACATAAGACCGAACACAAAGTGTGTAGCAGAACCACAATCTCACAACAGGCACCTGACGCCGCCTGAGTCAGCAGCAGCAGGTGCCGCTGAGATGCAGGGTCTTTTTCGGCCGGACAATCCGCACATCTGCCCCTCACTAACTTGTCACCTCGAACAAGTCACTTCACCTCTCAGAGCCACACCTGCAAGATGTTAACGATAATAGTTTCCTTAAAGCTGTTGACAAAAACAGCGGAGATAATAACTGGCACTTAATACTCCATAAATACTCATCATTATTATTACTACTAGTGTCAGAGTCAGGGGATTATTAACAACTGCCAACGTCTTCAGGGTTTTCCCAGTTGACTATGAAGCTTTTATCTTACACTGCACATGGCAAGTGGCCAGAACGCTCATGTCCTTAGAAATGTTTCCACTGCCCTGACTCCCAGATTCCTCCACTGGCCACCACCTATTGGCAGCACACCCCGGACAAACCTGGGAATACCTGCCGTCTTCCCCCCGCACCACGGCAGCCTCCATACCCCATCGCCTCCTCCCGCTCATCACTCTATGGCTGGGTTCAATTCCCACCCCCACTGGTTCCTCAAACATTGTTAATGATTTCTAGTATTTGTCTCCTTCAACAGCTGTACTTGAAAGCCATAGTCTTCCTGGGAAGTTAATGACCTGTGGATCATTTAAAAGTAAATGTAACGAGCTTGGGATTGCATTGGTGTTTTGATACACAATTTAGATGGTCTCTTTCTAGTTGTGGTAAGGGGGACTGGTGGCTGTTCTCTCCTCCCTAATAGACACGGCTTTTCAGAGGCTGAAGATAAGTATATAATGAAGGCTGGGGAGTTTTAGGCCCACAGGCAGAGAGAATGGAACATCTCTGGCTTAAGGAGAGCAAGAAAGTGTTACCCAAATAAACTAAAGAATTTCCAGAGTGAAGGTGAAGGTCATGGGGCAGAAAGGACTAGCTGATGAAACAGAAGGAGGTGGAAGAGAATGTAGGAAGAAGAATAAGAATCATCGGTGGCAAAGAAGGAACCTCAGGGAAAAATCTTGAATTTTCTTCCCTTAATCTATCAATAGATGTTGACTTTCTTTCTGGAGTGGCTCACTGCCTGTGTTAAGTTCGATCTCAGCTCGATCAAAGACTCAAGGATCAGAGCTGGGAAGGGGACTTGTTATCATTATAAAAAGTGTAATCATAATATGGTAAGTGCCAGACAGAAGACAAATTCAGGTAAGTATGATTTGCACTGATGTATTTTAATAATGAATTTGCAGTCAGTTTCATTAGAAAGGGAAGGAAAAAGGATGGGAGAGGGCACTACTTTAGACCAAGGCAGGAACTAGAGGGTGGCCTCCCAAAATGTAAATTTTACCAAACCTCACACAAAGGTTTGGGTTTTCTTCTGACGCTGCTGGGCTGACACATCAATAGCGCTGGTGGCAGTCACGGGATGTCGGGAAAGCAGCCCACGGAAAGGTAGAAAGAAATCTGAGGTTACGTTTTTGTCGTATTGAAAAATATTACATTTTAAGCCCTGGCTGGCGTAGCTCAGTGGATTGAGTGCGGGCTGCGAACCAAAGTGTCCCAGGTTCGATTCCCAGTCAGGGTACATGTCTGGGTTGCAGGCCACGGCCCCCAGCAACCGCACATTGATGTTTCTCTCTCTCTCTATCTCCCTCCCTTCCCTCTCTAAAAATAAATAAATAAAATCTTAAAAAAAGAAAAATATTACATTTTAAACCCTGGTGATTACCTCTTTAGAGTCCCAGAAGTTGTGAAATCTTAAAGAGTCCCTAGACTTCTATTCAATCCAAAAACCTACAAATGAAAGACCACTAGCAAAATACCAGAACACAATGTTCTTGTCTTGCACCAACTGTTATTTCCAACTGACAAATGATCTGTTTTTCAAATCTTATTAGAGAGAAGCTCACAGGTAACTTCCCGGACTTGACAGCATGGTTATTTGGGTGTGCTGAAATGACAAACGTGGTGACAGACTAAAAGCTGTCACTGTCTTGCCTGTGGTGAGTAAACTGTGGAATTAAGCTTTTTGGGAAAAAGAATTCCAAGCAGGGCCTGGCTGTCCCAAGGGCGCACTTGCTCGTAAGTATGCCAGGGGGCTTTCGGTGCCGGCCTCCCCGGCTACTGCCAGTCCACTAACTCATTCACATACCTAGTCACACATGCCCACAATTCATTTATTCCCTGTGATTTATCTCTAGGCCCTCTGCAAGTGTTAGGGATATTAGGGAGGGCCTTGAGGGAGAAATCAGTGCTGTGCAAACATTACATCACCCCCATTACATCCCGTGAAGTGTTTATCATCTCTCTGTCTGTCTTTCCATCCAGCTTTCTGTTCTATCTTTCTCTCTAGCCGTATATACATATTATCAATGAGGAAATAAAAGCACAGAGGGGTAAGTTGCCCCAAATGCAGTAAATTCAAATCTGACAGGTAAAAAAGTGTATCTGTTTGTTAATGTGTCCTTCTTGAAATGTGACTACAGTTGAGGGTTGAGAACCTTGTTTTATATGTGCTTTACATTGATACGTTATAATTATTTTTGCCTGGGAGTTCTCTCTTCATGTCCTGATCTCATTTTTAAGCGTTTAATTGTTCTTCTTTTGTAGCGAGTAGGAAAAGGTCTTTGTAAAGAACATAAGCCTTTCATACCCTGCACACTTTTTAAACTCAAGGAAAAGGTGCCTTTGAGACATCAGAATATTTTTAAGCTCTGAATGAAGGTAGCTATGTATTAATTTCTAAAGTTATTATAAGAACAAATGAATAGGTTTTCATGTTAGAACTATAATATAAATGTCATACAAAGCCTTCCTTTATATTTATCCCATTCATTCCAAGACTGTTTCTGGTATATTTTTCATGTCGGTGTGACATTCTTAATGGACAGAGAACGTGGTAACTGACCCTGCCTGTGACATTCTTATTTGTCACTGCCCGGCACCAACCCTGCCACCTCCTCCCCCCATTTCTAATCTGTGCAGGGGGCTCTGTTTTGACCTATAAATTCCACACGGCTGGTTCTTACCCCATCTCCCCGATACGCACAGAAGGATGCCAGTGGGCTGCGACTCTACCGCACTGTTAATCATTTCCCTACCAGCATCCTGTGACCTTGTTCCTACCATCTATGATGATTCTAATCATAATAGTCATTCATCAAGAGCTGAATATATGTCAGGACCAATGCTAAGGGCTTTACATAAATTATCCCCTAATTTCTACAACTACTCCATGAGAGTGATCTGTTTTCCTGTACTTCCTATGTCAGTTTATTAGGTCGTTTTCAAGGTATTCATCTATTTCACGTAAGTTTTCAAATTGCCTGGGACACAGTTGCTTGTAACACCCTCTTATGATGGCTCTGATGTCTCTACTATCTGCAGGATGATTTTTTTATTCCCAATATCACTAGGTTTTGTTTTCACCCTTTTTCTCTTGACCACTTTCCTCAGTAATTTACGACATTATTAATCTTCTCAAAAATCAAACTTTTGGTTTTGTTGAGTTTCTCTGTGTTGTGTTTTTCATTTCACTAAGTGTTGCTCTTATGTTTAATATTTTGTCCTTTTTACTTGCTTGGGGTTAAACATTTTTAACTCACCATGAAAAACTTCATTCATATTCACCTGGTGTGAAAATTGCACCAAAAAACCCCTTCAAATTAATTACCCTTTTTTAAAAAACAAAGCAGTTGAATTTTATCACAGATAGAAAGGGAAGTTATTCACATGCCATAAAACTTCTGGAACAACAGTCCTGGAACATGATTTCAGTGGCCCAGGCCCTACAAGGGGATTTTCTTCAAATGGAGACTTAAGTGATTGCTTTTCAGCTTTTCTTCTTTTCTAAAACATGCATTTAAGGCTATAATTTCCCTTCTACTTTATCTGCATTCTACATATTTTGATATGTTATTATGATAGAATTTTTAAAGTTATTATCTTCACTGTAATTTTTTGTTGACCCATCATTAGTTGGAATAAGTCATAAATGCTTCTTTCCCAGCCATGGAGATTTTCTAGTTAGTTTTTGTTACTCATTTCTAACTTAATTTCACTGTAGCCAAAGAACGCAGTCTGTATGATTCAAATGCTCTGAAATGTGTTAAAAGATTTACCCTGTGACTCAGCATATACTCTCTTTAGACAAAAATCCCATTCCATTTCACTTGAAAAGAATGCATATTCTGCATTTGTAAGTTGTCGTGCTCTACACATGTTATGTGGGTCAAATTTATTAACTGTTCAAATCCCCCGTCTGTATTGATTATTTTTTAATTTTTTTTATACAGTTGTGCAATTTGTTACTTACAGGTTATGTTCAGATCTTCATGATTACAAACTTGTCTCCTTTTCCTTGCGCCAGTTTTTGGTTTTTATCATTTGAGGATGCTTTTAGGTCTATATAAAAATTAGCATAGTTATATCTTCCCATTGTATTGACTTCTTGATCATTATGAAATGGCCATCGTTATCTGTGATCACTCTTCTTGTATGAAAAGTCCATTTTGTAATTAGTAGAGTTTTATTAATTTTCCTTTGGTTAATATTACATGTAAGATATTTTCCATTCCTTTTGCTGCCATACTCTCTGTGTCTTAATATGCAAAGTAGGTGTCTTATAAGCAGCATATATAAATATATATATTATATATTTATATATATAATATATAATATAATATAACAATATATAATATAATATAATATATAATTATGTAATTATATAATTATATAATTATATATATATTTATATATATAGCCTGATGAGTTTTGTCTTTTAGTAGAATTTAGACAATTTACATTTAATATAATTATTAACAAATTTGGATTTAAAACATCATCTTGCAATTAGTTTTCAATTTATCCAAGCTGCTCTGTTAGTGACCAAAGTAAATTATTTCCTTGATACCCTAGAGATCACTTTAAATTGATAATTTTGCAACATCCTGGACCATGCAAAGACCTGCATGTTTTAACTCCATTCTCTCCCTCTTCCTATTTGTGCTGTTAATTCTACATGTACTTTAATCCCCAGAAGACATTACTATTATTTTGTACGGTCAACATCCGCTTATGCTCGCCCACATATTTATCCTTTCCGATGTTTTTCATTCCTCCCTCCTCCCTTTGCTTACATCTGGAATAATTTTCCTTTTAACTAAAAAATTGACCCTATTTTTTTAAGTCTTCTGCAAATAAATTCTTTGAATTTCTGCTTGTATAAAATATCTCTATTCTGCCTTTGGTTTTGAAGGTCATGGTTGCAGGGTATGGAACTGAAGGGTAGCAATTGTTTTCTTCCAGGTGTCGCTACACTGTCTTCAGGCCCTGTGAGCTGTGTGGAAAAGACACTTACCAGTTTCACTGTTGTTTCTTTGGATGTCATATGTCCTTTTTCACCCAGTGTTTAGAAAAGCTTTTTCTCTTTATCTTTGGCTTCCATCAGTTTTTCCATAACATGGCTGGGTATGTTTATCTTTGTATTTATCTTTCTTGGTATTTGTAGAATGCCTTGGTGTCGTTTGTCAGTTTTGAAAGTTATGGGAGGTATCTCTTCAAATATTCATTTCATTCCCCCTTTCCTCTAGTCCTTGAATGCCCAAGATCCTGGTGTTAGGCTCCCTAACCATGTTCCATATCTTTCTTTTGCTCTTTTCTGTGTTTTTCATCTTTTTTTCCTCTGTGATACACCTCTGTGGATATGTTCTACTGGCCAACGACTCACTAATCCCCTCTTCTGTCGTGTCTAATTGCAATAAACCCTACGATGAAATTTTAAATTGTGGCTTTCGTATTTCTCAGTCCCAGGTTTTCCATTTGATTTTTTAAAAACTCTAGGTCTCTGGTGAGATTCTCCATCCCGTTAGCCTGTTTCCCTAAACACACTAACAAGAGCGGTGTCAAAGTCTCTCTCCAGTGTCTGGGTCTCTGCCGCTTTGCTTCTCATGTCCTCTTTTTTTGCTTTGCTCTCAGTCAGTTGTTGCTGTGCCTGCACATGCCTGGTAATTTCCGATAGAACAATAGACTTTGTATTTAAAAGATTCCAATTTTTGTCTCCTCAGTCCAGTGATGATACTTAGGCAAAGGTCAGGATTCTGCTTTCTGTTTGACCTCTGTTCCCTGAGATGTTATTGACAAATGACTCACGAGAAACATTGGTCTCGAATATAGGGCTCATCCTAATGAATTTTCCTCCTCTCAGATCTCGGCCCCACAAGGACCTGCTGGTTTAATTGCTCCTGATCCAGTCAAACAGCTCTCTTTCGTGTGACTGTATTTTCTCCGCAGGAGGGTTAGTCTGAAACAAGCTATTCTATCAAAGTCCTTCTCAGTGATTCTAAGGTCCTTAATTCATTTGCAATTCCCTTATTGGGAGGCTGTTTTATGTCTTACACTTCCAGTACCTCAGGGCTAGAAAGTAGAGTAGGAGTTCTCTCTAATCTCTTTTGTCACTTCCCAACTCTGTTTCCTTAATCTTTCAAAATCCCAAACTACATTAAAATTCATGCCTTCTGGCTGTATTCCCCATTGCTACCCCTTGCTCAACCTTCTGGTTCTCTATCATTCAAGACTCTAGTTAATAGCTCTCTCTATTGCTCATCACCACCCCTGTAGGATTGTCACTGATAAAATCAACCACATGGGTAACAACACCCTAGCTCCTTAGCTGCTTTGTCTTTACGCCTCAACTGATCATTTTCTCCTTTTCTCTTTAGTAGTCCATTCCCATAGCATCCTAGACTTTTTTATTACCAGTAAATGTACATTTAAAATGTCGATTTTAAGGCTCATAGTTTCTTTCTTTTTTATTTTATTATTTATTTGTTTTTAGAGAGGGGAGAAAGAGAGGGGGAGAAATATCAATGTGTGGTTGCCTCTCATGCCTCCCCTACTGGGGACCTGGCCTGCAACCCAGGCACATGTCCTGACAGGGAATCGAAGCAGCGATCCCTTGGTTTGCAGGCTGGTGCTCAATCCATTGAGCCACACCAGCCAGGGCTTAGGCTCACAGTTTCTGACCTCTGCTTTCTCTCCTCCCAGCTCACTTGCATTAGGGTCCCACTGGGACATTGCTAAGGTTTGCAAATCACTGACCTTACCACTTCTTCAATGTCCGTCACACAACTCTCCTGGCTCCTTCCCTCCTGATCAACTTTGCATTCCATGGTCATTGCTCTGTAACATTTTCCTAGGAAAATCTTAAACTCTGCTGAATTCAACCTTTCGCCTCCCCTATGCTTCCTGCAGAATAGCTAAAGGTTGCTGGAGAAACATCTCACAATCGTGGTGCTGCATTTTGATTTAAAATTATGATCACAAACCTCTAATGGACAATCCACACTGTGAGACAATCCTTTTCATTTCCCTACTAAGTTTGATTTCTCTCTCCCACTCTTGCTACCTCTCCCCTTTGGTTCTCTTCATAGCAAAAAGCCTGCAATGAGTTATCCATGCTTGTCTCTGATTGTTCACCTAACCAATCATTTTTCAATGCCCGTCAACCTGGCTGATGATGCCCTTGTTGAATTCACCAAAGAACATTACGCTGCCAAATCCAATGGCCCCTCCTCTACTCTTAGCCTTACTTCTCAGGAAAGTAAGACAAACCTTTCTCTCCTCCTCCTGCCTCACTGTTCCTCCTCTCGGTCTCTCTCGCCAGCTCCTCCATTTCTATAAAGCCTTGAAATGTTAGACAGCCCCTGAGCTTGGTCCTGGGCCTCTTTCTACAGCTGTACTCGCTCCTGGGAGAATCTCATTCAGCTCAGTGGCTATACATCCCATCTCTACACTGACAGTTCCCCAAATCATATCTGAGGGCTTGACTCTTCTTGGAGCTTGGCTCATAGGAGGGGGTCAGACCTACATGAATCTCTCTACGTGCATCATTAATAGGCACAAATCAGAGTTTACTATGCTCAAAATAGAGCTCTTTATTTTCCCTACATGCCAGCCCATTTATCCTGTTATCTTTCTTGTCTCAGTAAATGATAGCATCTTCTAATCAATCAGTTGCTCGGACTAAAACCCTGGGGTCATTCTAGATTTCCTTCTTTCTCTTGACCCCATCCCCACAGCCAATACCTTATCAAAGTCTGCCAGTTCTCTCTCTAAAATCTACTTATATTTTCTACCTTCCCTTGCCCAAGCCACCTTTATCGCTTACCTGGGGGTAACTCAACAGCCCACTACCTGGTTTCCCTGCCTCAATTCCCCTCCAATCCATTCTCCACACAATAACTAAAAAAGTCTTTTGAAAGTCCAAATCAGATCAAGTTATTTCCATCAGTGTCTCGTCAGTGGTATATTGTAAGGACACAATAAACATTTGCTAAAAGACAGAATGAATGAATAGATGGATGATTGAAAATGATAGAGCCACACCTGATTTGACACCTGAGTCTCTTATTTCATCACGAACGACACCTTTACCTAGGACCAGGCGTGACGCCAGCCCTTACTCTTCAGTAGGTGTTGCTGAGAACCAGCAACCATGCTTTGCCACATTTCAAAATAGATCTTATAAAATAACTACATCTTGTGCATAGCGGTACCACAATCAAATTTCTTACATTTTTTTTCATTTCATTTCATTCTGAAGGCAAAGGAGCTACACTGAAGAGGGTGAATGTTTTTACACTTTTCTAAGTTCCCTGCTAAATGTATAATTTACAAAGATCCAATAATTTTGGCCAAAATCAGATGCATGGGGCGCTCTGCCAAGAATTAGCATAACAGACATCTTTTATCCCCCACTAACCACGGGACCTTCATTCGGCACAGGATTCTACCTTTTTATGACTCAGTTAATCTGGAAAGTGGAACTAATAATGGCATTTACCTGCTAGGGATGAGAGAAGGTTAAAAGCAAATACAGGTAAAGTATATACAACAACACCCTTAGTGTTACTATTATTAACTATAATTATATTGCAAATGTACGTAGATTATCTTTTTTTGTGGTGAATGTTTTGATAAAAAAAGAGACTTTTAGTAAACCCTGTTATTACCCTTAAGCTGGAGGCTTTCTAGCAAGTCACAGTTGAATGTGTATCTCACCCCTTGGTGATTGTGGGCCGAGTCTGTGCCTCACCTCTCTCTTTCACCACTTGAAAAGCTTGCACCTAGCAAGGAGCCAACATACACGTGATTTAAAAAAAGAATGGCTTCTCCGGCATTGTTATGTCAGTGACTGAACAGACCCCTAACACAGTGAAAACGAGGAAAGGAGGCATCTGGGGCTGCCAAGCGGACAGCTTGCTGAGCCACGGCGGGGGACTGGCACATACTGAACGCATATGCCAGGTGCCTGCTGGGGACTTACGCGGCCCTGAGCACTGGGCTGGAGCGGGGAGCAGGCTCAGGCGGGAAGAGGTAGCTTAAGGGGAGTCTGTAATCCAAGTGGTCAGAGAAGAAGGGGTCTAGAGCCTGTAGGACTTCTATCTGGAATCTAGAAGTGAATGACATTCTCAGTTTCCCCTGAGGTGCCAATAGAATGAGGTGGCTTTTCCTTGCTGCCACGGGGACGGAGGGAACATACACACTGGGCGATAAACCAGAGGACAAAGAAAGGCAGGATTCAGGAAGAGATGTTTATTATCACAAGAGCCTACTCTCGGTTTTGGAGAGCCACATTTCCATCTGGTCTTGAGATCTGAGTCAGTAAATACATATTGAGCACTGGTGGTTGTACATACACAGCAGGAATCCAATTCAATGCGACCAACCGCGTGCCTTCTAGGTCAGGGCATTGTGCAAGGGAGGCGAGGAGAGACGGGGAGTTCTGGGAACTCCTCCTGAGTCAGCTCTTGTCCGTTCCAGATCTTCTGCAGACGGTGGCCTCTCTGTGCCCACAAAATCAGAAGTCAGGTGCACGTAGGGCTTCTTTCTGTGCCCGAAGCTACATAAACCATCTTAGCCTGTCTCACCACTATTCTGTTAATGACTCAATAGAGCTTTTGCGTTTTCATCTGAAACACCGCGATATCACACGTCTTCACATCCCAGCTCCTTCTTGGACGGTGTTTTTGAACAGCAACTGACATTTCCATTTCCTGGTTTTAATGCGATGGAGGAGGCACAGGAGCAGCTCTTCCGTGTCCCTCAAAGCTCCCAAATCTTCCAGACTATTTTCCAAGTCCCACAAGGCATGGAGAACGGATGTGTTCTCCACTGGAGGTGAAATATATGCATATTTGACCTGCGATGGAGTGACCAGTCGATGGCTGGGTAGGGAATGACTCGGGACAGAGAAAACGCTCACCAAAGCCATCACGCACGACAGTGTGGGAAATCGGGACTGTGCTCCTCTATCTACCCTGTAGTTTCATGTAATGGTGGAGCCTTCAGCAGGTTCTAAAGCTGCCCTGAAAGGACTTATAACGTGGCAGAGGTGATCCCTGATCATGGGGACGGGAGACAGGCATGGAGACAACTAGGAGGCAAAACGAAGTGGCATCTAGTGAAGCTACAGAATGTGTGACGTGGATTAGGTACTGATAGGAATTCATACGTGGGAAAAACTCACTGTGGACTTAAGCTAAAAACAGAGTCACCCAGCCGAGGGTCAGCTTTGAATGAGTGTGGCTGCACCTAAGTCTCTTACAGAATTGTGGGTTTGGAGACCACTGAGGGGGACGAGTATAAACGGGGAGTGATTTCCACCTGTTATTAGGGAGGAAGGTGTTGGAAGGGATTGCCATCTCTTTTTGGAGAATGGGCTCCTGAAAACTCGGTATAGCTCGCCATTTTTTTTCTGAGATTTCAAAGGTCGAGACCTCAGGTTCTTGCGAGGCCTTGGTAGGTTGTCCCCCACTGCCTGTTGAACTCATAGAAACTTCTGAGCCACGAGCAGTCCCTGACCAAAACATCTTTTCTCAGGTGTGGTCTCAATAACAACCAATGAGAATATAAACTTAGAGCTGAATTTCCAAATCAGAATGAGATGACTGCCAACCTTAGAAATTCAAATGGGACTTCAGAACTTTAATTAAACTTCCAAATGTTATTGCGTTATTTTACAAACATAAGTTAATCATGTAAAACTACTCAGCTTATGAATGTTTTATCATTACTGATTATACTAGAAGCCTCAAAAATTGTTCCAAGTAAATTTCCATGTTTAAAAAATATGTTTATAAATTTTAGAGATAGAGGAAGGAAGAGAGAGAGAGAAACATCAGTTGGTTGCTTTGCACCCTGACTGGGGATCAAACCTGTAGCCTAGGTATGTGCCCTGACCGGGAATTGAACCCCCAGACTTTTAGTGTACAGGATGACACTCCAACCAACTGAGCCACTCAGCCAGGGCTCCATGTGGTTGGTTTTTTTAAATGGTATGCCCTATTCAATTGTGTTTTTGAAAGATTTTATTTATTTATCTTTAGAGAGGGAAGGGAGGGAGAAAGAGAGAGAAACATCAATGTGCAGTTGCTGGGGGTCATGGCCTGCAACCCAGGCATGTACCCTGACTGGGAATCGAACCTGCGACACTTTGGTTCACAGCCTGTGCTCAATCCACTGAGCTATGCCAGCCAGGCATGTGGTTGTTTTTTAACAGCACATAGGACACTCCTGTTTTTCAAACTTGAACCACTGTAACATTGATTTGTATCAATTAAGAAAAGAAAAAAATAAGAAGCCTTAAGGAGAAGGTTAATTTCAAAGATAAGCATACTTTGCACTTGGTGATAAATAAAAGCAGCGTAAAGGTGAATCAGAAACTGTCTCAGTAGTGTGGTCCCAAACTGAGTACGAACAGTCTTCACTTACGCATCGTTATAGAAAATCCACTTAAGGGATCCATAGTGGGGTATAGATGCGTCAGTTCGCAGGTTGGCAGGTGGGTGGCTGCCTTTCATCAGCTTTGCTTTGTGAATAATTAAATTCACTCCCCAGCCCTTTGTTGAATGTAACAGCCTCAGATCAAGGGCCTCCTGCTCAGCAGAGTGGGTGTGTGGGGGCTGAGCAGGGCGGGTTCCCTGGGGAAGGCACGAGTCTGGCTTCACAGGGAAGCGCAGACCGGTCCTCAAGCTGGTCCGGATGAGCAACGGATTCCTGCCTCTGCACCCTCTGCACCCTCCGACTCAGAACCACAGGGAGGGCTTCGCCCGCCCCCGCTAGATTAAACTCACCCAGTATTTGTAAGTGTTCGCATTTTCAGCTGAGAAGCCCTTTAAATGAGAATTTCCCTGGGAGACTAGGGGTAGAGATGGGGGTAGTTTTTAGGCCACACGCCCCAAGTGGAGACTTGCTGAGCAGGAGAGCCCATTCCAGCCCTAGTCGGGGCCCAGCACTGCACTGTGGCTCCCCCATCACATAAGCCCCGCTGTGGCTGGTACCCTCAGGCCGCATCCACAGAGTGAACTCTCTCCCCTCACCCCCAGCTCCCTGCTCTCCTTCCTTTCCTTTCTCAACAGCATGCTCCCATCCATAAAATATACTCATTTTTGGAAAAATGTTTAAAAATTCCTATCATGTGCCAGGTACTATATTAAATACTTTATATGGATTGTCGATAGGGGACTCAAGACTTGGAAAATTTTAGCTTAAGGTAAAAAGTTATGAGTCTAGCAAATGATGTGTATGTTAAAGCTTTTGTTTCAGAAACTATAGATAAGGCCCATCCTGGCTCCTGGGAAAAACAGCCAACCTCCTGGGGCACTGATAGAAGATTACTGCCTGGGGACATTGGAACCTTTGTTCCAGGGAGAGCAGACGACCACCCCTCCCCCTTGAGATCAGCTAACTGCCCAGGACAGGAATGTTGCAGCTTCTGAATCTCAAAACCCTCACGGCACCTTGTTTGTCCTCCCCCAGCCCCTGATAAAAGATCTGGCCAGGAAAGAGAAGGAAAGACGGTTTGTTAGGGTATGAGCCCACCATCTTTTCGGATCGCTGGCCATCTGAATAAACCTCCCATAAAAGATTCAATCGGTGTCATTGCTTATTGGATTTGGTAGTGACAGGCAGGCTGAACGCCGGTGTCATTTCCTGTTACATTATCTCATTTGTCTTTCGAACAACACTACACAGTAGCTAGTATTATCATCCCAGTGTAGAAATCAGGAGATGGAGACATTGAGAGGTCAAGTAACTCACAGAAGTCACCCAAGTGGCAGAGCCAAGAACACATTCCTACTCTAAAATCCGATTTTAGCCTGCGCCTTATGCTTATGTTGAAAAGACAACACACACACACACACACACACACACACCCAACCTGTAATCTCATCATTTAAAGGTAAGCCCTATTAAAACTTACAGTAGATCTTTTCACATACATGAAACTAGATTATCCTTGAACAAAAGTGAAATACTACGGTAGTTCTCTGCTGCCTTTCACTTAGCCATGTCATCCGAATGTTTCTTCCATGTCAGTGACTATTCCCCCTGAACTTGATTTCTGGAGGGTGACTGGTGTTCCATCACGAGGATGTCCCAGTGTTCACACACCCAAGCTCTCTCTACACTTAGGAAGTGTGCTGCATGTACACGCATGTACACGATCTTTGCCAACCTAACTCTGAGCGGCCACAGGAGGAAAAGGCCTGAAGATGGGGGGTTGGCTGCAGCAGGACCCCACCCCATGTGAATCCTGTCTCAGTGGAGACTAGGGTCTCCCAACGGCACAAATCCCACGGCGACACACAGTGCCTCTGGCCTTGCCGCCTCTTATCTGCGTGCTATAGCTATGAATGAAGCTTACTTTATTCATAGTAACGGAACATAGTTACTGAACTATGCCTGTCTGCCTGTCTTTGTTTCTATACAGTTATGTGTTTATTATGCAGTTACTTTATATTTATTCATTATTTACATTTTGCTGTGTTTTGCATGTAGACTTTCGTCAGGAGGAAACGTACAGAGTTTATGAATTTCCTTAATAATTCTACAAAAGCACGTACTTCCATACTCCCTCAAACCCTTATCCAAGGAGAGCTGAAAACAGTCAGCCAAAGCGATGATCAGGGTAGTCAAATGGGAGTACCTAACTTTCGGTGGAGAAGGAATCATTTAATTAATGCCTTTGCCTAAGTCTGGGCTAATCAGCCTTCAGAATGAATGGAGCAGCCGGAACACCTCAAACCACACACACTTTTCTAATTTCTGGTCCGGACTCCATCCTCCAACGGGGCAAATGGCCACAAGAAAAAACGACATTCAAAATAATGTTCCCATCTCCGATTTCCACGGGAGCTTATTAAAGAAACAGAAATGCAAACCCAAGTTGTTTAAATCTTGTCAACCTTTCAAAGGCCATTTTTACTATTTTCCATCAGAAGAAAGGTGGTATGTAAATTTCTATGAAAATCAGCATTTACATAACATTTACATTTTCAAAGGCCTGTAGCATCATTTCCCGATTAGCATAACATTTGAGAACCATCATAACCTTTAAGTAAGGGCAATTCCTTTCTGGTATAGTTTCTTGGTACCGAGAAAGTTACCCCTCGTTACCATCCAGGACTTAATCATGTCGGACCAAACTCGTTAGCTCTTCTAAATCTTCTGATTCTAAATGTGGCAACTTGCCACCTGCCTAAGTCCCTTCCATAGAAATACAGAATGCCCAGTGTTACAAAAAATGAAGACTCAAGCTAAGAGGGGAAAAATCTGAGAGCTGTTCTCTGAGATTCCTCACACACCCGAAGCGCTCGGGCTGTTTATTCAACAGACATTAATTTGCTGCCTGCGTGAGCCAGCCATCAAGTCTCCACCTTGCCCTCACTGAGCTTAAAGCCTGGAAGTAGAACTGTGCGCTCAGGGTGGATGCTGTGAAAGAGGGAAGCCCCGGGGGCTGATGGGAGGGGATGAGACTCAGCTTGGAGGGGTGTGGGAGAGAGAGGCTTCCTGGGAAACCCTGACGAGGGCTTTGGAATATCTTTTTTCCCCCCCAAATTGCCAACAGCACTCTATTTCCTTCTTAATTTCATTATTGCTCTAAAAAAATCAATGTGTCTGCACAGTGGCCATTTCCCCCCAGACTTACTTCAAGATTTCATCTTTCTGCTGTTTTCTTAACAAAAGCCTTGGTGTCAGTTATGATGAGTGATCTACCTATGAGTCACTACATACAACACAGTGATTGTGGTTTTGTGAGCACTGAAGATATTTAATATAAAACTTCTTCCTTCCAACTGTTTGCACTCCTCCGAAATGAAGGGTCAAAATAGTTAGGTTTTTAAAATTTATTTTTAGAGTGAGGGGAAGGGAGGGAGAAACAGAGGGAGAGAAACATCGATTGGTTGCTTCTCGTAAGCGCCGTGACTGGGGATGGGACCTGCCAACTGAGGACAACCAACTGAGCCTCACTGGTCAGGGTGAAATATTTAGATTCCATAGTTAGAAAAAAAATCTATCTTCCAAGCTGAAGTTTTTCATTTCCGTTTCGGCCAAAAAGGAGATTTTGCTCCTGTTACAAACCCTTGAAGGGCTTGCTCTAGAGACGCTGGAAGACCCTTGATCATAGAGGCGCTATAGCTGGCACCACTGTAATTCACAACCAGCTAGTACTTCATGGCTTATACTAAAGAGGTGGTTCATGCTCATTTTCTTCCTTTAAAACATACTCTTTGGAAACCATTATTACTCCTGTAGACACATACTCTAGTTACATCTCTTCCTGTAAAAATTACGTATAATCACGATTATCTCTATTTCTTTGCTAAATTCAACTACCAATATACATTAGTCTCATCACTTTACCAGCTAACGCTTGACCTTGCAGTATTATACTGTCCAGAGTCAATTCTCAGTAGAGAGAAGTAGGGGCAAGTCTTACAAGTGAGAACAGTCACATGGGCATTATGTCAATGTCATCTTGAATGTGTTCATTACACATGACAACTAAAATACAAGAATTTACTTCCAGAACTAAGGAGAAGGTAAAACTTTCAAAGCTAAAGGCTGAGTCTTGGTTTTGGTAACATAAAGCCTACTTCTGTCATGTACATTATGAACCTACTCAGTGATTGCCCATCAAGACTTAAAATTAGTCCAAGAGAGTAAGTAACAAAGGGAAACAAAGCCATTTCTTGTTTGATTCTTTCGAATTCATCAGATAGTATTTATCGTGTGCCCGGGGGGCATACGTTACTCCTCTGACATTCCTATCCGTAACAACAGCACTTTCTAGAACTCTGAACTGCCTCAAGTATCTGCCCCAACCAGATTTCAACAACCTGTGAAATAGAAACTATTGGTCATGTATTCTAAGTGCATACATTCAAAGTTATCTTTTTCAAGTAAATTGGAAAGTAAGGAAACCTAAAAAAATACATTCCGTTATCACACTCTCACATGAACATTCTAAGTGTGGGGGGGGGAATATATAGAGAGAACAGATAACCAAAATTTAAATAAGAAGGTAAAAAAAATCAGGAAATGTGGATTTTTACCAAAGAAGCTACAATAACAGTCCCAGCTGTGACTATAAACAGGTTCACTGATAGGGTAATTTGCCTTGGTTTCAGAAAAAAAACAACAACAAAATAAACCCACAATAAAACCCACCCAAACCCAGAGTATGTGGCAATCATTAATATATTTCTATGGAAATTGCGTCATGCCTTATAAACTCCTGGGCTATCTTTTCTAAGCTGTCATTTAAGTCCCAGAGTTGCCTTTTATTATTTTTAAAACCCAAGTCTGTCTCTCATCTGTACTACATTTACTTAAATTACATTTAAATCATATTTTAATTGAGCAATTTTTTTACTTAGCTTTGCCCTAAGTATTACTATTCATAACATAATGAGTCTGACATCTAGTTACTTTAGCCTAACAAACACATATTAAAAGAATACATTTTAAAAATCCAGGAAGACCTGAAATCATCTAACATGCCATCAGTGAGATGAGAGCCCTATGTGGGAACATATTACTCAAGGTCATGGCCAGCCACTCATGTCAAGGAAGGGGCAGGGGAAATTTGCTGATTTGGGGGAGCATTCTTTTAATTTAATGACACAAGGCGGCCACAGACTGAAGTGGCTCTGATGCTCTGGTGGCCTGGTAAGCAAACCCGAGGGCATCTTTCTGACTTCTCAGTCTGGCCCAGAGGTGTGGAAAGGGCAGTGGGAGGAACCAGGAATGGCCCAGGGTCTCACCCCACCCGTGGAGGGTGCTGTGGCTTTTGGGGGAGGGGATGCCCCACCTTGCCAGCCTGCCTGGCTCTCACTGGGCCCACACCTGCGCTCAACTTCGCCATTTCCGGGGAAGCCTCACTCTTATTTTTGCCCCAGGATGTCTGACTAGCGTCACATGCAGTGACTTGCCCACAGCGGAAGCTGCTCGTGGCTGCCCGGTGCTTATCTGTCTTTGTGGACTATTTCTGGACAACCTTTCCTGGAACTTCACCAAAAGACCAGGCTTTCTGTCTAAAAATATTAAAAGATAACCTCCAAGCAAGGTCTTCAAACACAGATTTAAAATTATTTCATAAAAATTATTTCTAGCCCTGGCTGGTGTAGCTCAGTGGATTGAGCGCAGGCTGTGAACCACAGTGTCTCAGGTTCGATTCCCAGTCAGGGTACATGCCTGGGTTGCAGGCCATGACCCCCAGCAACTGCACATTGATGTTTCTCTCTCTCTATCTCCCTCCCTTCCCTCTCTAAAAATAAATAAATAAAAATCTTAAAAAATTATTTCTAAAATCATTGTTATTATTTAAAATGTCTCTGTCAGGGGATGAGGTAGAAAAATACAACCATGTATATATATGTATACACATATGTACATTATGTATATTAATATATAAATATGTATATTAATAAAAGCCAGATAGGCCTGCCATCAGTACCTGGGAAACAGCTGTGAGAAATTAGGGCCTTGTGTATTGCTCCACAATTTAAAGGAAATCATTTGTTGTCTTATTTTGATAAGAACTTGAGCCTAAGTTGTAGTAATATACACATAAGCTTGTGATAGTCAAACACTTCCTTTTTGTGAGAAGCAATGACTGTAATGGAGTTTTAATTCATAGTTCACAGCAGAAATGTAAACCATGCCTTTACCATAAATTCATTAACAGCAACATCCTGTCTACAGCAGCCAAATCTTCCGCAGCACCTAGGAAAGGCTGTTACGGCCCCTCGCATTCCCTAGTTTTAACTGTGATTGAGTTAATAAGCTTGAGGATAAGTTATGGCAAAGAGGCACAGAACAGATTTGCGGGTGGACAGTCAGGAAGTCATAGAACTCTTCTGCTCCCCCACCCCCTTCCGAACTCCTGGGGCCTTGATAATCAAACCCAAAGGGCACACGAATAGTTTCCACAAGAACACTTATCTGCAAATTCCGGTACTCAGAGTTAACCAAAAGGAATCCATTTTCGGAAACATGTCAGATAACAAAGTTCCAGAGGTTGGGAACCCCATTTCATATTTTTTAAACAGGAAAAGTAATAACACATTTCTGATCCAGGTAAATCGTATCTGCTAATGCACTAAACGGGGTGTTTTCTAGTTTTTCAAAAATAGCACGCTGCACTCCAGTCACGGAGTAAAGCTTTTCAGATCTAGCTGTTTCTCGTAAGTTTTCTTTATTGTCCTGTGCATAGAGAAATAATATGTGTGGTGATAAGTACATGTGCCTGTAATAATATAAATATAATATTAACATTATATAATTAATGTGTAGGGGAAATGACGCACAAAATGCTCCGCGTGTTTAAAGTGCACCGGGATGAAGTGTAAGGATGTCAGATGAGAGGTCACCACTGAGGCCAATGCCTTGTCCTCCCCTGGGGATGCCCCGCCTCTTGAAAACTTCTCATTGGCTCACACAGGCCAATTCCTTTCAGAGGCTTACTGTTTGCATTATAAATCGGTAAAAATGTTTGGAAATGAGACTTTTGTTAGCGAAGATTACAGCAACATCTAGAAAGTCATTTTAGCGTTACTCTCCGTTTTCACAGCCGTACTGCAAAGTGGCTGATACAGGGTGTTCTCCTGTGAAATTATCTTAAAAGTTGTGAATCAGGAAGTTTCCCAGACTCAAACCTTTTTGATTTCTATGCAGCAGGACAGTTTCCATTTGATGAGCAAGAGAGAAACAGAATGCCAGCGTTTGTTCTGACCAGCAAAGTCTCTTTTCTCTAACCACATCATTGGGGTGCTCAAAAAGGGCAACATTCTTCTGTCTAGTTACTTATTGTCTAACGGCTGGGAGATTATTTTACATAGACTCATATGCGACACTATTAAAAATCCTAGTAGTATTGATTGATTAGTGATTGACTGAGTCATTGATTGATCAGACTTTCATCTACAGGCTTTACTCAGACTATTTTTCAAAGGAGAAATAAGGAATATATTAAGTGAAATGCATTCATTATCAAGAAACTCTATATTAAATGAATGAAAGGTATCCTAACGGAATACCCGGTGGTAGAGTAGCATATCAACCTTGGTCTTACCCTTTAATTTCAAGGCTTCTAATACCTTTGAATCAGCGGTCACATCACTCACTAGCTTGATTTCAATATTTTGCGATGTCAGTTGGAGCAACTTTTCGAAAAGACGTTGACCCTAGAAAAAATAGTCAGAGACAAAGAAAGTCAGAAAACCAAAATGGATGCCGCTTTAAACAGGCATACATAAATGTATGGAAAACTGAACTATTCATTCACATTTTAAAAGGAAAGCACTTCAGCAATTGGTATTCTTGAAAATTCTATCAGAGAATTTATATGGAATAGTAACACGAACACAGATTACAGTCTGTTATCTTTTTTGAGTACTGCATTGCGCAATTCGGTAATTACTGTAATAATAAGTTCAATGCTGCAGTGCAAATTCCCCTTTGTTTTACTGTTTCAAGAACTTCTGAGGTTTTCTACCCAAAAAAAGACAGCAGAGAGTATTAAACAGTCGTGTTTGGGCCCCAAGAGACTGGATTCCAGCGAGTTTTCCAGTTTACAAATGGTTTTCTTAATCGCACTAATCTCCAGGTTCTCCCCTAAGTAAAATGCAGGCATTTGTACCCACTGTAAAAGGTTTTTGTGAGAATTAAAGACATCAGTAGTAGGTAAGTATCCTTTCAGTGCCAGCTCTTAAGGGAGAACCACCGCTACTTATTAGTGATTTGCCTGAATTTACCGTGTTGTTTAAAACTTGTTTCATTGAATTCAATTAACGTTCTGCCTAGAAATCTATCATTAGCACAGCCTAAAAATAACTGAAATAAAACAAAGTAAAAACGATCGTTGAAAGAGCATTTTAACCAGCATATAAATATCATGGTACGTTTTAGTCTCGGGGAACCTGGGTAGTGATAGTGCTCAGTCATTACCTGACCTCAGGTGGGTGGACTGCGACATTATCCCGTTCATTTTCCCTTGTGTGTTTATATGGACTCCCTCTCTGGATCACAAAAGGGAACTGGTTTTCTTTTATTGATTTCTCAGTATTTTTGTTTTTTGGCCATAAACTCAAAAGCCTTCAGGGGCCAGGCAGGCAAAGAAGGCTTTGGTCTTAATGCTCCCTAAGTGGCAAAGTGTTATCTTACTTTGATAAGAAGGGACTGTTGATAGGGATTATACACAAAAGGATCTGAAGACTGAGAAGAAGGAATGGAGGAATGAGGAGGAAGGGTAGTGATTCCTGCAATTCAGTCTCAGCAGAGAGAGAAGCCCAAGACGAAAACCCTAAAGCTCTGGAGCGTGCAGGAAAACGTAAGGGTGATAAAACTTCAGGATGACGGGTAAACTGAAGAGTGAGAACACAAGACTAACAGATGCATTGGAAGAGAAAAAGAGGCGAAAGGAATAAGGATGCAAATAACAGAAGAGTAATTGTTTCACTGAGGAAAGCCCTGCATCTACCTGTTGTAAAGATAATTGAAGAGAGAGGCAAATGGAATGCAGAATGACACATTTAGGCACATTCTGTAAAAGGACTCAACAACAGGGAGACAAAGAAATTCTTACAAACGTCTGGCCAAATACAAAACGAAACAAAACAATTACCTATCAAGGCAAGTGGAGCCAACTGGCACGGAGCCTACCATCTGTAACACGAAGTCAATTCAGGCTATGGAAGAAAAAGACTGACGCTCAGTCAAGGATTTTACTTGCTAGCTTGAAAGAAATATTTGCAAATATATACAGATTTAGAGACTAGATTACCTACATTACCTGTATGAGGAATCTTTTCAAGGATGGACTGTGACCAAACAGTAAACAACACCAAGCACCATCAAGGGGGATGAAGGGGAGAAGACACAAGCGATGAGCAATACGGTATGGAGATGTGATTGGCGCACCTGCTAAGGAAAGATTCTGGAAACAGAAGAGACACATCACGGGGGAGTCTGCTGAGAATCCATTACGTGCATTCTAGTGGGGGTGTTCTCACCCAGAAGAAGCTGAGAATTGGTTCTTTTGTGTGTGTGTGTGTGTGTTGTGTGTTTGCATGTGTGTGTGAATCACTACTTTTATGACTAAAACACCCATATACATCCAGTGAATGTGCAATATATCTGTAGTATTAAAATTTCATAGGGGGCAAGTTTAGGGGAAAAATTGTAATAAAACTCCTTTGTAAGGTGATAATGAAAAGAAAGTTGAGAAGCATTCATCTATAACCAACGGGATGAAGAATCTCAGTAAACATTAGGATAAGAGGTGGGAGGACTTGAATATACTTCATGGGGAAAGGCAGGCCATCATTACGTAATGGCACAATTTACGGAGCTACGACAGTTATAAAGTAGCGCGCCCCAGACAGCACACCAGCTAAACACATAAAGCAAAAGTTAGCAGAAACATAATCCAAACACTAGCACGATATAGTCATTTTAAATATCTCTCAAACTTGGGCCAATTTAATGGAAAATAAATGAGGATATATGACAATTAAATCATACTCTCAATAAACTTGATTTTAATGTATATATTTCTATAGATTCTATAGCTCAAACCCCTCAAAACAATCTTTGGCTGTCTGTGGAACATGTACAAAAATTCTTCAATGCCATCGGAAAACCTGAACAGAAGTTAAAATGAGGTATTCCACAGCGCTGTTCTCTGCCCATAAGCTAACAAAATGAGAAGCAGACCATTAATATGTAGCTCACAAAACAAATCTTAGCTACTTGAGGAATGAAAAACTCACTCTTGTATTGTCCTAAAATCAATGGGAAAAAGGTGAATTTTTGTATTCTCTAGAAACCTATGAATAAGCGAACACTTCATTGCAAAGCCATGAAATGAAGCAATATCTTGTGTCAGAGAGGAGCTTGCAGCTGTAAATGATTTCAGCAGTATAAAAAAAGTGCCATAAAGTCACCATCACCACATTAATCTGGCAGAGGCATAGGAATGGAGAAATAAAAGTAAGACTTAATAGAGAATCCAGAAATGGTGTAAATGTGACGTTTATCAACAACAAAAATGCTATTTTAATTTAGTCTGGGAAAATATAAAGTGGTTGAATCGGGCCCAAGTGGAAGGACCCCTCTATCATACCACATAAAAAATATATGTTCTCAGCAGAGTAAAGCTATACCAATACCTTAGAGAAAATCTAGGCAAATCCGTGTACAGTCCTAGGGTAGGGAAAACCTTATCAGCTGTAGAAGGTTAAATGACGACCTCCAAAGATGCAGGACCTAACCTGAAGCAGGTAAAAGATACCTTATGGGAACAGGATCTTTGCAGATGTGGTTAAAGAGTTTGAGATGAGGAGATTATCCTGGATCACCTGTCCGGGTGGACCCTGAACGCAGTCACTGTGAACTTGAACGAGAGGCAGAGGCAATGTGACAGAGAGCAGAGCAGTGAAGGTGCTGGCCTTGAAGACTGGAGTGACACAGCCGCAAGCCAGGGGGTGCCGGCCGCCCCCAGAGGCGGGAAGGAGCAAGACTTGCACCCTCCCCTGGAGCCTCCGGAGGGAACAGGTCAGCCTCCAGGTCAGCGGCCTGGCTGACCACTTCGTCTCGGTCAGTGAACCGGACCTCAGACTCCTGCCCCCTAGGACTGCGAAAGAATAAACTTCTGTGTTGTAAGCCACAGTCTGTATGGACTTGTTACAGTGGCCACCGGAATTGAATACACAAGCTAGCTATGCTGTAGCAATAAAAGATAACACAGAACTATGGAATTATAAAAATTTAAAGAAATATATAGCAACAAATACTACAAGTTAATGGAAACCAGCAAAATTTGGAATATTTGTTGTGCAAATGAGAAATAGGTTAATAACTGGACTCTGTGGAAATATATCAGAAATTCAAAAGAAAAGGTCAATAACCCAGTCAAATGTGGGCAAAGTATGAGACGAGGCATGCCGAAGAAAAGCAAGCCTCTGTGGCTGAGACGTAAAGAGATGCTTTACGTAGTCAAGTGAGGCTCAGAGCAAAGCAATAAACAGGTTTCTTTTGTGCTCGGAGAGACTGGAAAAAATTTATGAGTGGCAACATTTGTTCTCGTCAGTAATTTGGGGGAAGGGTACCCTGACATATCCCACTCGGAATCCACACCTAGAAATCAATCCTGAAGAAACACAGGCACCCAAATGTGTGTGCGTATGTATTTACGATTACATGATCATGGGAAAATGCAGAATATACCTCGGGTGTACCATTATTCTACATATAGATCCTTACATATATTTGTATATGTGTGTGTAAAATTTCAGTGATAAAAAGGACACGTGGCTGATTAATCATATTAAATATTTAATGATAGAGTCACAAGAAAACAAGGATTTGTTTTAAGCCATTGGGGTCCTTTTGAAGCAATACATTTGCTGTGACTTTTGTTTTTACATTGATGACTTAGGAGACAAGACCATACATGCATAAATCACCTCTTGTCTTAGTTTGCTAGTTTATTTATTTAACCAACTAGTTGAATTATCTGTAAGATTGGTCTCTTACTTGCTTACATGTACTAAAAGTTCTGTTCATAGGATGTACAGAGTTTCCCAGGGATATAAACATCAATGTATTATTTCCTTGTGTATCTGTCAGTGTCAACTTCTATTCATACACACAAGACAGTATCTTTTAAACAAATTCATTCAAGATGTTTGTTTTGTAAGCCAATTCACTCAACACACTCACTGGATGCCTGCTGTGTGCCGGAGATAAGCGACAATTTGGCAAATACAGCCCAATATGTCAGATGCCAGGGTGGAGGAAGTACCGGGCTAGGGAAGCGTGACGAGGGCACCATGACTGAGTCCAAGGCACGTGAGGCAAGTTCCCCGAGGGAAGGGAGGAAAGAAAAAGGATGCTCCAGGTGGAGACCCGCAACGGAGAGGTGAGCGGGCTCTCGCGAGCCAGGGCAAGGAGTTTGGACCTCATCCGGAAAGCAGCGTGGACTTCCTCAGGATGTTGGACAGGGAAGGACACAAGCGAATTTCTGCTCTAGAAAGAAAACGAAACCCTCCAACTGCAGACTGGAGAAGACACGACACAGAGCAAGACTGGAGGCTGAATGAGAAGGTTGGCGCGTGGTTCAGTGAGAGGCGGGGCCTGAGAGTAGTGTCAACGGCAATCCAGTCATCGGAAGGATCTTGGGCGTGTAGGAGATGGCACGGTGATGGACTTGATGGGCAGGCTTGGGCTTGAGAGAGACCGTGGAGTTGGGGGTGGTGGCCCGAGTCCCAGCAGCTCTCGAGGACATGTCTGTGCAATATGGGATTTCTCAGCTGAAGCCAGAAGACGGTGGCCGTTACACCAGTTCACGAATGTCCTGAGTTCGTGGACCAGTCACAGCTCAGGAACCTGGTAGGGCACACCCACTTTGGGGGCATGAGCAACAAGGACTGCCTGCTGGATGCCAGCAGAGACCGTCTGCTGTGTGGGGCGCGGGCTGCCAGGTTCCACCCCATGAAGGGGTTTAATTATTCTGAACCGGTGATCATCAAGGTCTTGCCTAATGATGGTGACCACAATTATGCTCCCCGTAGGTGTGAGCATAACCATCCCTGGCGGGGGCAGATGAAGAGAGATGAGTAAGCTCATCATGGCAATAATGACCCAGGACATAGCAAGGAATTCCTATCAGGAGCAGTGTGTTTGTCCAATCACAGGGCCCTCAGCAGCTGGTTTCCCACAGTAGCTAGAAAGTAGCTCTTGGTCTGCTCCAGTGCTTCCCCTGGCTGCAAAATGCAGGCCCTTTGCAGAAACTTGGTCTTGGCGGGGCCACTCAGCAGCGTCTGGAGGCATGTGGATGGCACAGCCAATCAGCACTCCTGCTGCAGAGGAAGGGGATGTGACTGGGCAAGGGAGGGACACCAGCACGTGTCAAACCCTCAGCTCTTCCGTGGTCACTGTTTCAAGTGGGCAGGGGGCCCCTCACAGAGCGGAGGCAGAATTCCTTCACACCCTGTCTCCCCACGATGACCCAGCTTCCCTAGGGAGCCACCATGAGAATTGGGGCTCCCCATTCTCCCTGGAAGTCCCACCGTCTTAAGAAAGCAGCTCAGACTCCTTAGTCGTCTACTCCTGAGAATTAACCCTGGGCAAATGAGCCAGAAGAAAACAATGCTTTGCACAGAGATATTTCATGCAGCAGAGTTTATTGAGAAACATAAAAAATGAAATAGCATTAATGTTTAATAATAGAGAAATTTAATGTAGTGCATCCGCTATTTTGTACATTATGCAGCCAGGTTAAATAATGAACCAGTGTTTCTAATAACACTGAAAGGTGCTTAAGGTGTAGCATAACATTCAAAATTTAGATATACCTTTATCGAATATAAGCATGGGTATGTAATTCTACATAAAATATCAAACTATTAAAACAGTTTGTTGATAGTCATATAGATGATTGTTTCTCTCTTGCATTTCTCTGCACTTTCCAAATTTTCTATAGTAAGCAACTATTACCATTATAATGAGGAAAGAAATCCAACCCATTCTTTTAAAAAGAAAGTTCCAAAAACGTAAGTTGACCTTAGAGAAAGGAAGATCTAGAGAAGCAGGGAGATCTAAAGAGACAACAATCAACCATACAGGCAAACAACTTTAAAGAAAAGTCATCGTTCGAGCCAGCTAACTGGGGAGACTGTCTGGGCTCATCATTCATTCATGTCTCTGTGATTGGATTTCAGAGAATTAAAGAGGTTAAACTCCTGCTAATCAGAGTGCTTATGAGTTTATATCAGACTGATGATTTCCCCTGGAAATACACTGGGAAGTGAGCAAGAACATAATTAGAGTTACTCAACAGATGGGGGAATGGAAGCGTGGAGGTGCGGCAGTGATGCACCAAGAAAGAACAGCATGGAGGGAGGGCTGGAGTTCACAGGCGCGGAGCTCCGCCGAGCAGCCCAGCCAGAGGCCGCCCGCGGCCTCCGCATCCGGCAGGCCCCGCCCTCCCGCTGTGCTCTGACCCGGGCTTTCTCCGCCCTCCCCCACGACACTCCGAGCAGAGGAGGGTGGGGACCACGCTGATTTGATTTTGTCTCCCCAGCAACAGCCCAGTACCTTCATAAATATTTATTCAACACAGGCACGTTCAAAATGACTCCGTAGCCACATTTCAAAAGGGAGAATGCTAATTTATAAGCATTTGCTGAGTGTTGATTTTGTGGAACAGGGGGAAAGATGCTATTTTAAAAGAAGGGGACAGTCTTTCCACGAGGTTATGTAATTTTCATGCTGACACTGCACCAGTTTTACTGAAATAATATTTATCCCGGGCAGGAGAAGGCCGAAGAGAAATCTGTTTCAAATCCACAAGCCGACCCTTGTCTTCCTGGCCAGGGGCCAGACAATAAACTACAAGAATTAATAGGACACGGGCCCTCAGTCCAGGAATATGCGGAACATGCAAATCCTAGCTGCTGCCCTTTCACACCATGGCTGAGAGGACAGTAGGAATAGACAGGATTAAACTGAGACAGGTAAAATTAGGTTGGCAAGCTGGATGGGGGAGGGGGTTAACTTGGCCCTTTGTCTTGAAATCTATAAAAATCAAACAACGTCTATTAGACGGGAGTGGTGTAGGCAGTGAGTCCCAATCCTGGCTGCCCCATGGATCCCCCAAGGCCTCTTTTAAAAAGTATCAAAGCCTGAGCCCTTCTCCAAATATTCTGCTATAACTGGTCTGGGGTGGGGCTGGCATCAGTATGTTTCGGTAGCTCCCAGGAGGTTGGCAGCCATGGTTGAAAACTGCCCAGCTGAGAGAGAAAGGTAAGAATCTACCTAAAAAATAGGCCCACTTTTCTCTCTCTTTTTTTTTAAACCTAAACCCTGTAAAAGAACTTGAATTAATACTCTGAGTAGAATTATCTTAACCTCCTATAATAAAAGTTGAGATCTTTTAATGGATAGCTGAAAGTTATTCCCACTCGGAGTGCCTAGAAAAACACAATGCAAAGAGCAACCTTCTTTTACGAGCTCCACAATTTGTTGTTTTATAAACATGAACCGATCAGATTTTTACAAAGCAGTCAAACAAGACAGGCATTATCATGCCCGTTTTCTCGATGGGGAAACTGAGGATCAGCAGGGCTGTGACATTTGCCTAAAGTTGGCCACAACTGCTAAACTGTTGGTGCCGTTTAGCAGAGGTGCAGCCCTACACGCTGCACTGCGATGCATGCCTCCTGAATAATGCTGCCTGTTGGCTTTCTCGGCAAAACCAAGCTCTGCGCCCTGAAAATAAACAGCATAACCTACTCTAAACCGATTCAAACCACAGCAGAGCACAAGTATGTATCCTAATTAGGTTTCCATTCATTTCCTCTTCTCTGTGCCCTGTAAAAAAATGTAAAATATCCTGCTTCCTCTGCTGCTTCCCTACAACCTACTAATTATAATAGGCTCAAAAAATGTCAGTTATTGAAAAGATCCAGTCTCTGTCAACTGTGTTCATCTTTTCATTTTGCCAGGCAAAATGAAAAGCAGGAACTGCTGTAATTTTATTTTTTCTGGATTACAAAAAAAATCAGTAACAAAACGCATTCTAATGAAATAGTTCATGATCAGGCTACAATTGGATTTTTCTGGATTCCAGAAGTACCCCCGTGTTACACAGTAGACACCGGTCGTTTGCATGAAGTCTCTCTTTCAGGAGCCTTGGAGAGGGAGTAGAGACGCTCTGTTCCCATCTTGGGGCCGCAGGGATGGGAGAGAAGGAACAGTGGGCTCAGGGGAACATCGAAGGCGGAGAAATAACAAAATGATGGGGGACGGGGAGTGAGCGGTGCCGAGGGTGTGGGGCCGTGGCCGACTCCAGACTGCGGGCTTCCTGAGGATGGGTAAGAGGCCTCATTGGTCGAAATATAAAGTGATCAGAATAGAAACTGTCCATTTAGGAACAAACCATAGAGATGGCCATGAACCAGACACAACAAAGAAAAGGTTTATCATGTAGGTGACACAAAAGTTCTCGTCTGTTGGTGAACCTATAGTGCTGGGGTCGGGTAGGAAGAAGATGGCCAGTCGGGAATGAGTGGTCTGCCAGACAGAGCCTGGAGACCCGAGTCACACGTGGAGGCGGGGCGCGTCGCACCAACGTCAAAGTGAGATCGCTGAATGTGGTCTGGTCAGAGGGATCTTCAACTGAAAAAAACAGCAAACTGACCAGCCAACCAACCACCCAAGTCCGTAGTGGCTGTAGGTTCAAGAACACCATGTTGCTTCTGATGTAGTCAAGTTTCAAGACACCAGTTGTTCAGAGGGGTCTTCAACTCATGGGCATCAAATTCAGATCCTCATCAAGTACACACTGGTGTTGCAGCAGGGTTTTTTTTTTTTTTTAATTAAATTATACTGTTCGAAGAGCAAACATGTCATAATCTTGCCAATCTGGCCATAATGTGATGGTCAACTGTATGTGTCAACCTGACTGGGCTCAGATGCCCACGCAGCTGGTCACCCGTCTCTGGGTGTGTCTGTGAGGGTGTCTGTTGGAGAGACTGGCATCTGAGTCTGAGGACCAGAGTACAGAAGATGCCCTCACCGATGCGAGCGGGCATCACCCAGCCTGAGAGACCAAATAGAACAAAAGGCGGAACGGCGAATTTGCTCTCTGTGTGAGCTGGGTCATCCATCTTCCTCCGCCCTTGGATGAATGCTCCTGGTTCTCGGCATTCAGGTTCAGACCTGGGCTTTCAGCATCAGCTCTCTGGTCCTCAGGCCTTCAGGCTCAGGCTGAATGACACCGATGGCTTTCCCCGACCTCCAGCTTACAGATGGCCGGCTGCCAGTGGGAATTCTCAGCCTCCATAAGTAAACCAATTCTTATAATCAATCTCCACATACGTATATGGAGATATACGTATCTCTGTATCTATCTGATTGGCAAGCATGGCTCACTGCAGTCCAATAGCTAATTGACTTAGTGTGAATACCTCTCTTTAAGATTCATTTGTTGCAGCTCATTTGTCATTTTATTTATTTGGTTCCCACAGCGAACTCAACGAGAATGGGGCTTTCTATTTACCTAGTGAATTAGGTAACTGCACTAATAAGTCTTCATCGAGTGGTATTTTCTGGCTTTTCCTGAGCAGTCCTGACTTTAGAAATTCGCGTCATTTTATTCCATAAATTAACAATCAAGTTGTCTTAGAAATTTCAGTATTTCAGGGTCTAAACTCATCATCAGACAGAAAGAAACAAAACGTATTGCCTGACCGCGTGGTTTGATGAAATTTGAGAATATGGTTCCTGTGGAACTACCTGGATGCCTCACTGGCCCTTAACCTGGCTGTGATACCGAGGGAAGCTCCTGCCCTCTTTCTTTCTGCACAGCAAGAAACAAACACAGAGAGATGACCCAGGGACAGGAGGAAAGACGAGCTGAGGTTTTCAAGGTGGGAGTTACAACAGGAACTCTTGCTCTGACGGGTGTGGCTCAGCTGGTGGGAGTGTCATCCCATAAACCAAAAGGTCGTGGGTTTGATCCCCAATCAGGGCACATGCCCAGGTTGCGGGTTTAGTTCCTTGTCGGGGCAGTTGGGGGTGCGTACAAGAGGCAACTGATCAGTGTTTCTCTCTCACGTCAATGTTTCTCTCCCTCTCTCTTTCTCCTCTGACCTCTCTCTAAAATCAATTAAGCATGCCCTTGGGTGAGGATAAAAAAATACCCAGTATCTCTTTTTTGGAGACACAGATTACAAATGCATTTTTAATGTATGTGTCTGTTTCCCTGGAAATGAAAAAAGAAAAAGCAGGCATTCATCACTCTGTTAATAACGACCATCGCTCACTCTTATGAAATCGTTTCTTGTCTAGGGAAGACAGAGATGTCATGTGCCATGTTTATTTGTATCTGTTTTCTGCTGAGCTGGGGCCTGCGTGTAACCAGCGGCGCTGTTCCCCGGTGCATTTTGCTTACAGCGGCATTATAATAAGTGGAAGGGCCCTTTTTGGGTTCCAGTTCCTATTTATTTATGTGCCACTTATGGTTTCCATCTAGGACTTTTCAGGTTCTGCTGATTTAGAAGTAAATGCCGTGTTCGACTATTCTAGTGTCCCAAATAAAAATATTTCCTTCAAAAATATCTGTGAACCCGAGCCAATTTTCATGACACCAGAACATCTTGAAGAAAATTTAAATGAGCTCACTTGAATAATTAGGGTGTGAATTTTTTTCCTGGCATTTTTTTTTTTTTGAGCCTGACAAGCCAGCCCATGACTGTCTGCCGATATTTACAAGTGGAAATAACAATGTGCTCAGAGGCCCAAATAGTGGGTACCCCAAATTTAACATTTTGAGTAGTGTCCTGAATTTCCTATTCCAGTTGAAAGATAATATCAGGAAAAAATTTAGATCAAAGAAGCTTTCGTCAAGTACCTTCTTCTTTAGAAGTGGTAAAACTTGGTGGCTTGGAGAACAGGATGTGGGGTTCTTAAACTGCCCCCACAGAGAAAAGGTCGGCAGCAGGGCCTGTTTTCCTTTCTCCGTATTTGCACAACTAACACCCCCTCCCCACACACACACACTGTCATGGTGAGAGGGAGCAGGGAGAGGAATCAGACTCTTTAAAAGTAATCTTTAAAAACACAAGACATGTGGTATTTAGACGAGTGACCCCCGGGCCCTTTAAATTAGAAGCCCTGTTTTGAACAGCGCTCTCGGGGTTGAGGGGCAGACGAGGGGAGAGGCACAGTGGAGCAAACCGGGCACTAAGCACTCTCTCCTCCACATGCTTGCTCTCCCTTTAAGGACCACCGTCACACCTAGGGAGGCATTTGGATCCATGAGGACCAAATGCCTGGGATTCCCCAGTAACAGTCCCATGGCTCCCAAAGGACTAGAGGAAGAAGAGGACATTCACTATCTTGCTGAGCTACAAACCCTCCAAACATTGCTGTAAACCTCATTCTTTCTTATCGTTTGCCTTTCCCATGGGCCATGCTAGTGGGGACCAAGAACAGGTGGGGGGTGGGGTCCCGCGGCCTGCTTGAATCCGTTTAATTTCCAGAGCAGGCAGAGCCCCTCTATTCTCATGTCTGCAAATGCAGCTCTCTCCTTGTGAAGAGTCGAAGAGAAATTAGGCTCAAGACTCCACAGAAAACCCACTAGATTTAAACAGTAAAGGAGTCAAGTCTAGAAACGTTCCCTGTTTCCAGAGTTTGGAAGAACTGATTTGTGCTGGGCTGGATTTCAAAACTGCTATGGACTCGTGACTGACACGTGCTCTCATTTCTCCTCTTTGGAACAGAAGTATCTAGTATAGTCACGTTACCCTGTTCCACCATTGGATGGTGGCAGTATGGAACTTGTCTTGCATGGGTTCACAGGTTTCCAAACCAAGAGACACCTGCAGGAGAAGCCTCCTCCAGATCCGAACCTGATGCAGACGAAGAGATCCCAGACCCACAGCCTTTGCTGTCATGGGATGAAAGCGTAGGGGGAGATGAGTGCCGTGGTGGAAGAGCTATGGATTGCTATGGCCACAGCGCGCTGCAGCACCTAATTTCTAAGGTTCCTGCCAACCATTCTCCTCATTCCCTTCTTGGACTTGAGACTTGCTGTGATGCACAGAATAGTGTAAAAGTAAATAGGATTCCAGAGTGTAGGCCTTAAGGATCCTCAGAGTTTCTGCTTTTGCCATTTTAAGGTATACCTATTCTATAAAGAATTGCGAGTTTGTTTGCTGAATGATGAGAGACACGGGCAGAGAAAGGTCCAGCCAGCCACTGGACATCCCAGCCACCCTAGGTAAGATGCTGGATAAGGGAAGAAAGCCACCCTGGGTCCTCCAGCCCCAGGCAAGCCACTTCAGCCATCAACACTGTGGTTCAGAGACAACTTCTCTCTGCCAAACCCTGCCCAGAATCATGAACAAATACGTGACTGTTGCTTTTTAAATCACTAAGTTTGGGGATAATATATGCAGCAATAAATACCTGAAACACCTGCTTAAACAGTAGACATAGAAAAGTGCAGAACACAGTTACAGACTATACCCGACCAATGATGGGTGGACTTAATAATTTTTTGACTTTACGGCAGTGGGAAAATAATTCCCATACAACCATTCTGCTTTTCCACTTTCAGCATAGTATTTAACAAATTGCATGAGAAATTCGATACTTTATTATAAAATAGGCTTTGGGTTAGATGATCTCACCCAACGGAAGGCTAAAGTGTTCTTTGCTTGCTTAAGGTAAGCTAGGCTGAACTATGACATTTGATATGTGTTATGTGAATTTTCAACCGACAATATTTTCAATTTATAGTGAGTTTTTTGGAATGTAACCCCATCCTAAGTCAAGGAACATCTATAGTAAATTTATTCAATTCTCTAGTATAGCCTTTGTGGGTGTTTGTCTGTTTTTGCCTGTTTTCTAATATATTTTTACTTTAAAATAGTACAGTTGAATAACAGATTTCAAAGCACCAATGAGATCCCTATTACAGGAATACCTTGGAGATACTGCAAGCTTGGTCCCAGACCACTGCTATTGATGAGTATCTCAATAAAGCAGGTCCTAATCTTTTTGCTGGTGGAGGGTCTTGACTTTAATTTGTAAAAATGCAACATCTGTAAAGTGCAATAAAGCGAAGTGTGATAAAAATGAGGTATGCCTAGATAGGTTTAAAGACACCATATTTTGTGTATAAAGAGACAAAACATTTCATCCTTGACCTGTCGAGGACCTTGAATTATAGGTCCTCTGCCTGGCTAGAATGGCCTGGATAGCTCAGGGCTATCACGGTCACACCGGTATAAAGGGAAACACCCTAAAGATGACCAGAAGAATTTCCTTATCTCTAGGACGTGTCAGTTAGAAAGTATTTAGATCATTTAGTCAGTTTCCTAAAGGTTGTTCTTGTAATTAGAACTAGCACTTTTCTTTCTTTTTCCTATTCACCAAATATGACCGAGTCAAGAACATACAACTAATTAAAAAGCATACATGGCCAGTTATAAAAATAGTCACAGGGACATCCAGTACAGCAGAGGGAATACAGTCAATAATAATGTAAAGCTGTGTGTGGGGCCACAAGGGAAAGTAGACCTAATGGTGTGATCACTTCATGAGTTATATAAATGTCTAATTACTACACTGTTCACATGAAACCAAAATAATGTTGCATGTCAACATAAATGGAAAAATAAAAAATCAAAGAGGAAGAATATACAACTATACTGGAAAGTTTGACTCTACTATTAAAAAAACCAGGCTCCAGATCCGAACGGCAAATTACAACACCAATTAATCAACCAAATGCCTCAACAAGCAGTGAACGGAATTAGAACTGTCAACACGCACGGTGTGCATAGAAGAGTTGTGGGGCATGCTGTCAACAGGTACCGTGATGTAAATGGTGTCCCCCAAAGCTGCCCAACACAGCAATGCTATGTAGAGAGCCTATGGTACGCAAAGATGAAACATGGCTTTGCCCCTGAAAGCCAAGCATTCTAGCAGGAGCTTAGCAACCCGGGATTAACAACAGCACATACATATAAATGTAGTGATGTACATGTACTACCGGTAATGGCAGACTAAAGAAATGAGCTTGAACTTGGGAAGCGGAGGCAAGAATACTGAGGAGTGTGCCAGGCACATCAGCAAAACCATCACACGCACAGAGGACGCGGCTTACCTGGCACGCCGACGGGTGACTGTGGTTGAGGTCCCAATGGGAAGACACGATGTCAACAGACTTTTGGGCCATGTTGAGTAGATTCATCCAGCCTTGGAAAAGCGACAAGTGAAATGGTGCATTTTCTGAATAGTTAAGGCCTTCAGGAATATTTTCCACCAGGGCGATTCTTAGAAAAGATTTTGAAAAACAAACAAACAACATCTAGTCAAATTGGAAGCCACGGATCTTTATACATGCATGCAGTCACATCTGAAAAATATTCTTTATTCCTTCTGGGTGTATACATTTCTCATAATTTACAGTTGCCACTGAAGTCTTTTTAAGCATTTTCCCTATACTAATCTACCGTGTTCTAAGAGTTTATGCTGTGTTTTTCCCAGTTAATATTCTTAGTTCATAAAACCATGGTATTTGTCCCTAATGTCCAGTTTTAAATTAGCCTTGAAAAAATTCAGAGCTTCCTACACAAGCATCTTCCTCTAATAATATATTTCTAATAATACGTTATTAGAAGAATATGTTATTCCTCTAATATTAATATTTCTTTTTCCCTCTAGTAATGCATCTCTTATGTAAGATACTACTTCTGTGAGCGACTTGAGACCATAAAGTAAGTTACGTACATTTCCAGCTTCTAACGCAATGTTGGGCATATATTAGAACTAGCTCATAAGCTACACTATTGTTAGTTTCATTACTATTAGAAAATACAAACAACAAATGTTATGTTTACTGCTTAACATCTCTATTGATGTTTTCCAGCCTAAGGCATACAATGATACTGAGAAGGAAATTTTAAAACCTGCCTGTTGCAGGACTTTATTAAACATGGAGATAAGGAATGTAGAAAATGCCAGCAATAATCAGGCCCTAAATAAACTACAGTGAGTGATACCCTAATAAATATGTGTTCTCTTTTTCCATGTGCCTGGCTCTCCGTGGTGTAGCAACTGAGGCTGTATGGTTTTTACTTCTGACTTAGCCAGGGAACACCTGTGACATTTTAATAAAGAAACGAACTATGTTTTCAAGTTTAAGAGATGTAAATTCTCCCAAACTCTTGAGGGAGAACTCCAATCTTTCAGAAAGACACCTGTGAGTATTCCCAGAACAGAGACCTGTTTTACTCATGGCTGGGCATCCTCTGTGCCAGGAACATAATGAGAGCTCAAGAAATATAGAGAATGACTTCTGGGTTCCAACATGGAATCTTGCACTTCTTGATAAACCTGTTAACTGTTTCTCTTAATGAGGCAAGTTCCATTTTGCCAGTTTCAGAAACAAAAAACAATGTTCTTAGTCAAATGTCCTTGTGCGCGTCACAGCCAGAATGGGGTTTGGGCACGTGACCCAGACACAGTCACGATTTCGGGGGCCAGTCATCCCTTTCCCCCCGCCCCCCCACCACCAGCAGCAGTTGAATTTAACACTGGTTGAGCACTGACAAGCACAGAACGGGCAAACCATTGTACGGAACACAGAAATGACGATGACAGATCTCCCTAGCAGTCTGGAATTTACAGTCTAGTGAAACAGCCTGCTTCAGATATAAAGATTCAAATTGGAGGCAGACTCTATGAGATGGTGAAACAAAAGCAGGAAGTTTAACTCGAGGGGTATTGCGTCATTCATCTAAAGCGCCACTGGGGCGTGGGCACATAGGAAAAATTAATTCTGCTTGGGACATCTAGAGTTGGAGGAAGTGGGTCTTGCAATGAATCTTCAGGGATGTAATTTTTAGGCTGAGCTGGAAGAGAAAGGTATTCTAGGCAGAGGGGACTGCTTGTAATACACAGCGCATTCAGACATTTGTGAACTGGCGAGCCCAGAGGAGGGTGAGGTAGGGGAGTTAGAGCAGGAGCTCACAATGGCCAAGATCACTGGCGCACCGTAGGGACCGCGCTGTGGAGGTTGTGAGCCGGGAAGAGAGGTCTGGGCTTCATTTCGGTGCCTTTGGGAGCATCCTAGTACATTTTGGGGACCCAAGGCTGACAGCACCCCCGGGCGCTAGTGGAAAGATGAAGGAGACTAGAAGATGACAAGCCAGTGGAGAGCAAAGGCTGTTGCCAGAGCTCCGAAATAAAAACGGGGATTTTCAATGAGATCAACAGGAGTGAAAAGAGGCATGCGCGTCATGAAGATTTGAGAAAGCAAATCTTAAAAGAATGCACGCTTGCTGGGTACGGGAAGCAGGTAACGTAGAAACAGATAAAAGTCAACAATAAGCGAGGTGTTCTTGCAGGGCCGCCGTGTTTTCTCGTAACAGCGCTGCTACAGTCACCTCCAGCGGTATGCTCACATGGCTTCTTGCCCCTCCAAACCATTTTTCCTTACTACAGTTCAGTTAATCGCTTAAAAATGTAAATGTAAGCATTCTGCTGCCTGATTAAAATTTCCTAAGGGATTCTCCACTGTTCTTAGGGTGATGCCCTCTACTACTCCCGACATGGTGGACAGCGTTTACCAGTCTGGCCCTGCCTCTTCACAGCCTCACCGGACTCAAGCACCCTCTTTGACTTCTACATCAAAGCCACGCTAGACCTCTTTCTTCTTCTCCTTCCCTGCTATTTTCTCCAGACTTTGGCATTGCATGTGAATTTTTCTAATCTCCATTCCTACACTGCTCATTGAGCTCTCTCTCAATTAACTTTCGAAGTCCTAATTTAAACATCACTTCCCACAGACTTCCCTACACCCCCAAACTAGGCTAGATCGCCTTATTATCAACCCCCACAGTGCCCTGTTACTCCCCGTCATCCTACTCACCACTCGTGAAATTACTCGGTTGTGATTACCAGCCCGTAGGGTGTATGAACGCAAGGAGCTGCTCCGCAGCTTCAGCAGTGGAGCCCCAGTGCCTAACGTATTGCTCAGGGCCCCGTCAGTATCCAAAGAATATCTGCTCAGTTTCATTAAACTCTGAACAACTGGGAAGACCGAGGCAGTGAGGTGCGTTAAAAATGGCAAGGAGCATGGGAAAGGAAGGAGAGTGAGGATTGGGAGAGATTATTAAAAAAAACGATTCCGAAGTCTAATGTGAGGGGAATGCCTGCGTTTTCTGGGTTGGTAGAGAAATGGGAAGATTCAGATGAGACCGTTTGGGAGTTGGGAGGACAAGAGAGGTCCAAGAGAATGCAGTGTTCGGGGTGCCAAGGGGAGGCAGGGTCAAAAAGGTAGCAAGAGGAGATTTTTTTTTTATCTGCTTCAAAACCTTTGAAGGCAACAGACAGAGGTTGAAGTTGGATTTTTAATTCTACCCCATTTTAAGTCCAGTTTCCTATGTTAATAGAAGCTATACACAGAGTGAAGAAATGACCCCAGGTAACCAGCAACTTCAGCATCGCCTACAACTAATGAATATATGTAACAATCAAACAAAAAAGAATCTCCCCAAACAACCAAAACCAAAACACAACAGCTGCTAGGAAATAGAACTGACTAGTTTCAATTTTCCTTCGATATCAAAGGCATGCAGAGAAAGACAGGAGGAAGCCAATGAAACTCAGTGAGACCAAACGCAGGAAATAAGGGAGGCAGAGCAACTGTGCAATTGTAGACAGATCTGCACCATCATCCCCTGTGGCTTCTGATAGGCATGTAAATAAGGATTCTCTCTTAGAAGGCTTTAAACCAGGAGTCCTTAACCTGTGACCCATGGAATTCAGGGGGGATCTGGAAGCCTGATCTTTATTTTCCCTCATCTCTAGCTGAAATTTAACATCCCTCCAGTTACCAATGTAGGTCACCAAAATCAGAATAGTAGTCATACACATTCTTATAAAAAATTCTCCCCCTTATCGAAGCCTTGGGAGTGGGTAAGATCACCAAGAGAGAGTTTCAAAAGAAGGAAACTGGGTCAAAGCCAAGTACAGGAAACATCTAATCCCTTCTGGGTGGTAGAGAAAGCGGGGCAGGCGGAGAAGATGAGAAGAAAATACTGAAAAGACGGGAGGCAAAGGAGAGTGAAATTCCCCGGGAGCCAAGGAAGACCAAGTTCCTGACTGTTTGGTTTTTACTAAATGTCAGTGTAAATCACGCATTGTAATAAAAATAAAAACAGAGGCCCCGCTCTGAGGAGGAGCACACTTAGGTCTGGGTAATGACTGCTCAGGACGAAGACCCTGCTCGCCCCCTCACTGGCCACCCTCTCCAAGGGCCGGGGGAGCTTGACCGCCCCTCTGTGCCACGGAGCCTGTTTCCTAAGCCCCACTAGGAAAAGCCTCTCGAAATCAGCTTTGAAAAGCCTGGACAACACGTATTTCCATGACCTATCATTTCACTGCCTTTAACAACCTTAACAGCCCGCTTCTCTCCAGGGCAGATCGAATTAGCATCCACGTGGGACTCATTCCCACAGGAGAGCAGCTGGTACGGAAAGGAGTAGGCAGCGCTCATTAAAATTCACCTTCGGGCAAATCCCTGGAATGCCGGAAACCATCTCCGAGAGAACCGTATCCAAAGGCTGTAGCACCATTTCTCATGCCTAATAACAAGGGGGAAAGCTGTATAGAGAGAGACACAATAGAGCAGAACTATTTTCATGCTTTTCATGGTACTTTGAGCAAAACTACAAATGATTCGAACTGTGAGTCCAGGGAGCGTAAGTGGAATAAATAGAAGGAAAAGCATTTTACGTTGCTAGTAGATTTTAAAATAGAATTCTGTTTTTATTAAGTGTATGTATCTATTCTCCAAACTTAATGTGATCATCAACATTTCTCTTTCAATTCAGGGACTATATGCCACCTTTTTTTAAAGATTTTATTTATTTATTTTTAGAGAGGGAAGGGAGGGAGATAGAGAGAGAGAAACATCAATGTGCGGTTGCTAGGGGTCATGGCCTGCAACCCAGGCATGTACCCTGACTGGGAATCAAACCTGTAACACTTTGGTTCACAGCCCACGCTCAATCCACTGAACTACGCCAGCCGGGGCTATATTCCACCTTTTTAAGGAAATACCTGTAGCCTTGGCAGGGTGGCTCAGCTAGTGGGAGTGTCATTCTCTCTATACCAATAGGTCGTGGTCAGGGTGTGTACAGAGGCAACCAATTGCTGTTTCTCTCTCACATTGATGTCTGTCTCTCTCTCAACAACAACAACAGCAAAGCAGAAAACAACAACAACAAATAAAAACAAAAAAAGAGCCCCATATCCTCAGGTGAGGATTTAAAAAAAGAGAAATATCTGTAGTTCCCCTTAAATATGCTACTGAATAGCGCAGTCTCAGCATTTGCTAGCTTTAAAACATACGTGCATGTGTTCAACATAAGAATCTGTATCAAGTACTAGGTTGTCACACCTCACGTCGGTAATATTGCAGAGAGAAGTGCTTAAGAGGAAAGGATTTGCAAGGAGGCAGACAAAACCCAGCTCTGCCAGTTAGTTATTAGCTGTGAAACCCTGGACATTTGACTAACCTCTTTAAATCTGTTTCCACTTCCGAGAAAAAAAAGAAGCTATTACAAAGATTAGAGGACATAATCTATGTGAAGTTCTTTGCTCAGTGCCTGTTTCACAGCCAGCACTCAAGACAGAATTTTTCAGAAGTAACTTACAGGCTAAAAACTTACAATAAAAAAAAATGTCTTCAAGTTCTCAAACTGATATAGCACAGTTGCTAAAAAGAATCTACATACGTTGGCTGAAAGGAGTGTCTTATAAGCCGGGACCTACATGATATTTTCAGTATGGATGTGAGCATGTTAGAATCGTTGCCTAGCACAATGAATGGGTCTGTTACGGGATTTGATGCTCTACCTGGGCTGCCAGGAAGTCAGTGCATGGACTTCCGCTCCCGAAACCTTGGCCGTCTGATGGCATTTGTTGGTGCAGCTGACCAGCGGCCCTTCGTCCATCGGTACAGTTAGATTTGCACTCAAAGGGGAATGGTGCACATTCGCGGCCTCGCTGTGGGTCAGCTGGCTGCCATGGCGGCTCAGCATGGACAAGGCACAAAGTTTACCTTCCCAAAGAGAAACCGGAGTCTCTGACACTGAAGTAGATGATCACTCACCACCCAGGGGGCGGATTCAGCTTCCCTGTGAGGAATCAGAGGGCCTGGGGAAGCCCGAGAGCTGAGCCCTCGGGTCCCCCAGAGCTGAGCCTGCAGCTGAGACACGGGTGTAAGACCTTCGTCGGGGAAGGGTCCCCCACAAAGCAGGAATGAGGGAGCAGAGTCAGTGGAGGGAGGAAGCCCTGAATGAGCAGGTCACAGCCACAGCCCCCAGAGGGGCTGTGTGGAACCCTCCTTGGAAAACCCAGCCCACACAAGTTGAGAGCTGCCCCCAGGCTGTCCGACACCCCAGACTTCCTGGCTGTCCAGTGACGGCCCAGCCAGCTCCCAGGGACCAGAGACAGCTTTTATTTTTTTTAAGATTTTATTTGGCTGAACAATTTTTATTTTATTGATTTTTTTTAAAAGATTTTATTTATTTATGTTTAGAGAGGGAAGGGAGGGAGAAAGAGAGAGAGAGAGAGAAACATCAATGTGTGGTTGCTGGGGGCCATGGCCTACAACCCAGGCATGTGCCCTGACTGGGAATCGAATCTGCGATGCTTTGGTTCGCAGCCCACGTTCAATCCACTGAGCTATGCCAGCCAGGGCTCAGAGACAGCTTTTTACTGCGGGCACAGTTCACCACAGCTACAGGGGAACGTAGAGGTGAGCCAGGGCGCTGGGCAGTTCCACAGCGTCTGCTTCAGGTCTAATGGGGACCTCCTCAGTGAAACATGGAGGCATCAATGTGTCCCTAAAGATATAAGCTGTTCTGGGAGAACTAGACCAAACCTCAGCTTCTCTCTGGGCCTCGGTTACCCTGCCCCCAGACAGGGGTCTCCAAACCACATTCCAAGAAGCATCTCCGGGACTTCCGACTGAGGATGGAGGGTGGACCTGGTGCCCCTCACTAGGTCTCCCCTTGGTTCTGGGCACCAGCCAAGTCGTTTCTTGGAGGGGAGGCTTCCCGCTATGTGACGCTGGGAACCTCTGGAAAAGGTATTTGCCCGCCACAGGTCAGGCCCACAGAGCAGCAGTTATCTGCCCAGCGACTCTCCACGAAGGCAGACAGACGCAGTCCGCCCTTTATTCCCCACCCATCGGCCCTATAGGCAGAGGCAACTCTAAGCACTGCCACGGCCAGGCAGGGCCAGGGACAGCTCGGCCAACCTGCCCAATGACAATGAAGACTGATGGTCATCCCAGGGCAACCAGAAACCCAGGATCTGCTGTTCAAACTTTGGAACCTTGGATACTGGCAACTAATTTAACTTTTAAAATGTCCTGCAGCCGAGGACAGTCAGAAAGTCCTTCCTGCCCTGGCCGGTGTGACTCAGTAGATTGAGTGCTGGCCTGAGCACTAAAAGGTCACTGGTTCGATTCCCAGTCAGGGCACATGCCTGGGTTTCAGGCCGGGTCCCTGGCCAGGCCCCAGGTTCCGTGGTCAGGGGCACATGAGAGGCAACCACACATTGATGTTTCTCTCCCTTTCTTTCCCTTCCCCTCTGTCTAAAAATAAATAAATAAAAATCTTATTTTATTTTTTTAAAGATTTTATTTATTTACTTCTAGAGAGGGAAGGGAAGGAGAAAGAGAAAGAGAGAAACATCAATGTGTGGTTGCTGGGGGCCATGGCCTGCAACCCAGGCATGTGCCCTGACTGGGAATCGAACCTGTGACACTTTGGTTCCCAGCCCGCGCTCAATCCACTGAACTACGCCAGCCAGGGAAAATCTTTTTAAAAATAAAAAAAAGGAAGTCCTTCCTGAACTTGCTGTTTCTCAGTTCCTCTAGGTTAGGATACTCAGATGCCAAGGTGCCCTATTTTGGGGTAGCATGTACTAAATTCCATTAATTACACAGGGCTTGTGTATACACCATCGCAGTTTGCACTGCATGTGATGGGAAGACACGGAACCGATTGGGTAGGGGTGGAACATGCTCTGATTTGCCCTTACAGGGGTGTCCAACCTGCGGCCCACAGGCCACCTGCAGCCCAGGATGGCTGTGAATGCGGCCCAGCACAAAATCGTACATTTACTTAAAACCTTATGAGATTTGTGTGTGTGTGTGTGTGTGTGTGTGTGTGTGTGTGTGTGTGTGTGATTATGTGTCACAACGTATTTCACGTGTGGCCCAAGACGACTCTTTTTCCAGTGTGGCCCAGAGACGCCAAAAGGTTGGACACCCCTGCTGAGTTTACACGGATGAGTCTGACTTCTGTGGTTTCCCCACAAGAACCACGGGGTCGCAGGGGGATGAGAGGTGACACAAGGGTGAATGGAAGACCACTGCCATTGTCCAGGGCCTATGTGAAGATGGTGGTGGCTTCCATTAGGAGAGTCCTGCGGATGGAGAGAAGGAGGGAGATGCAGACCCTATTTGGAAGGTAAAGCAGATAGGAATACAGGTACTATGGAGGGAAATGCTTCTGCTCCATTTCCGACGCCACGTCCAGGTTCAAGGTCGCTCTGGGGCGTGATACAACTTCGCCTTTCTCCAGACCTTTGCTCACCCTGCCCCAGAGAAGAGGCGTGAATTGCCAGATCGGGAGACAGAGTATTCAGCTTCCTCCTCCTCCTGGGACAGGCATCCCCACCCCAGCCCCACAAACTGTGCCTGGACAAGCCCCACAGTCCCAACTGGCCCTAGTCCAGGGCTGACCGTGGCTGGGCGCTGAGCCTGGAAAGTTCTGTGTTTCCGTTAGGAAGACCATGTGATCTCACATTAAGGCGCTTCTCCCAGTGTAGCCTCCACCTGCTGCTCTTGTCAGAACTGCCCACTTGCTCAGGAGAAGGGTGACACTGACTGAGCCCCACCGGGGAATCTAAAATCGGCAGGAGCTGGGGGCCTGATAGAGTACATTCTCCTAGATATTTTGATGGAATGAGGAACCACAGGTCAGAATCTAGAATGAACAATTGCACTGGAGAGATTAGATTGAGAAAATGATGATGGGGAAGGCACCGTTGTTAGGCAATGCCTGATTTATTAGCTTAAGAATCCTAATTCTATTCCTGACTTGATAGAAAAACGATGGCTAGTATGACAAACATGTGCTTCCCCTCCCACTCTTAAAGCAACATAGGCCTGACATCAGTCATGATAGTCTTTCCTGAGCCTGGCCTTGGCCTTCAAACCTCTCCCGCGCTCAGGCTCCAGGGCGCTGCTACCAGCTAGGATTGCAGATACCGTGTAACTGAAGCTAATGAACATTTTCTGGTTAGCCCAAACTTGTCCAGAAAATCATTTCTGTTTCAAACTTCGTGAGAAATATCTCTAAAATAGATAAATACTATTTTGTAAAATTGACATAAACCATGACATTTCTTTTTTATGATGTCCAATTTTGCCTTCGGACTTCTGAACGCTACTTGGTGGAAGACAGAGGAGGCTGGCCCAACTCAGTGGAGTTCAGGAGTTATCACTGGATTTATTTTAAAATAAGTTCCTGGCTCGAACACTTTTTGATTCACGTTGTCTCTTTCCTTGAAAGAATAGTGAAATTTTTAGCAATTGAAGACTTGCCATCAATGATTTCTCATACTCGCTTTCAAAGAAAGGACAAAGACGAAGATAGGAGAGCCGTTCAAGACCTTAATACTAGATCTTACCTAGTAACTAGCTACCCAGCAACGGAGCTTTGCTCTATCACTGGCCAGGGCTGGGGTGTACGGGCTGTTCCCTGAGAGAGAGATTGTATGCATTCCTGTCCCCCTCTTTCCTTCCTCCTCTATCTTGAATCTCAGCAATTCTCAGACTCTGAGGTTTCCTTAATAAATCCCATCATTTGACAAATGCTTTTTTGCTCATCACGGGCCAGATCACACTGACACCAGCTAAACGACAAGCTGCCCGGTGGCCGATGAAGAGCGGGACAGTTTGTTTTGGGTAAATTCTCTATGCCTCAATGAGCTCCCTCCAAACCTAGAAAGAAAGTAGACCGGGCGGAGGACTCCTCAGAGGAACATAGCCGCTTCTTATTTAGGAAAGTTGTATATAGCTGATGCTACTTCTAGAACCAAAGAAGGGCTCCTGAAAGGCAGGGACGTGCCAACGGAGTGGCCCCCTTGGGGTGCAGTGATCGTGAATCACGAGGTTAAATCAAGAGGTCTGTACAGGGGGCCCAGGTGGCTGGAGTGTAGCCACTCAGCACAGGGGACCATTTTGGCTGCTGTATTTCCAGCCCACCGAGGGCAGCTAGCATCATCTGGCAGAACACGTGCCATTTCCAGAGACTTAAAATAGTTTTTCTAAAAGTGTCTTTTCACAGTCCAAATATGCCTTAAGTTTCTTCTGAGTTGAGATGTTAGAGGGGATGGGACAGTTTTGTAGTGACTTTTGTGGGGAAAGGGCTACAGGGGACGAGAGTCACAGTGGCAGACAGATCAGAAGACCACTACGATAATAGCCTAGGACCTTGTGGAAAGATGGAAACGTCTTCATTTTTTAAAAAAGCACTACACGTATATATTAGATATATACGTCACACACTACAGGTGATCCCCAGTGAAAAAGTAAGACTCCGCCCCTACTCCTGGTCACTCTGTTTTTCAGTTCTCAGCCCCATCAGCCAACTACGGTCACCAGTTGCTATTTTTTTCAACTAAGATATTTCCTGCATACATATTCATTAACTTACCTACTTCCTATGTTCGGACCTTTCAAAGCATGCCGGGTAATTGATTTAGACATGCATTTCCTTCATGGATCCATCCGGAGGAAGTCAAGACCTCAGGAGAGGATTAGTTCAAGGCCAAGGGCAGAGGCTGTCCCCAGGCCACTTCCCTTCCTCTATTACGGTGTCCAAAATCCTGAGGTGTTGAAGAGATGACACTGTGTACCCCTCAGTGGAAGGGACAGGAGAGTGACTCTGAGAAGCACCAATGCAGAGAGGACAGAGTCCCATGACTGGATAGGGCGGTTTTGCGAGCAGCCCAGGACCCAGCACCTGGCCCGGGTCCTGCCGGGAAGGTGGCCAGCTCCCAGCGGTCGGAGTCCTGTGTTGCACTCAGGGAGGCTGGCCCCTAGGCCCTGGGGCTCCACCGTTACAGCCCCCAGGAATGGAAGGAGCATCAGACGGATGGTGCTGATGGCTTCTGGGTAACCAGCGCGGGTCCTGTGCAGTGCCACGGGCCTCCGGGTGAGCTGCTGCTGGGGAAGACTCTGGGAGCTGGTACTGCCTCGGGCAGTCGGCGCTGAGACTGAATTCCCGCCAGCCAACAGCCTGGCAGTTCAGTGACGATTTGGGATCTGATGTAATGACATAAGTGGAATTTCTTTTAAATCTGAGTTTTGGGAACTGAGATTTGTTCTCATCACACAAATGTGGCACTTGATCTTACAATGGGCCGGACGGACACCTCGATCCTAAACCACACCCCAGCCCGCAAAGCTTACATTCAAAGAATTCCCGTGGTCCATACCGAACATCCTTTGGCCACAGCTGGCGCATTCTGGCAGGGGCCAGAGGCCTCATTATGAAATGTTCTCCAAGCAAGAAGTGGTGGTCTCTAACCAGTGGCAGTTTGAACATAACCCATACCTGTCTTCCCACACAAACAAGCCTTTGTTCCTCTCTTAAGTCAGAGTTAGAACATACAAAATTAAAATTCAAAAACACTCCCAAAACAAACTCACCCACCATGCAACAAAGAGAAAACCCCAATCATACACCAGAGGAAATATAAGTTTGTTAAAATGCACACATACTTATATACACGAACACTTAGGTATGGATGAAAAACAAGAATTTCGGGTAAAACTTAGCCCACCCCACAAGACCCTTTACATGACATCCATGCAGTTCCCATCAATTTTTGACACAGAAGTCCCAGAGGAGGCGCGGAGGAGCTGAGAGATGTGGGCTCTGGGCTAAGCTGTCATTTGCTCTTTCCTTGTTATCAGTTTGGAGGGCAAAGTTGCGGTCAACGGCTTATTCACTCCTGGCGAGGGATTGAAAATGTCACCGGAAAGGAAGCCCCAGCTGCTCACGGCGCATGTGGTCTGCACACGGAATGTCAAGCCAAATCCTCCCGTGTTTTAACTGTGTAGCAACCTGCCCGCGCTACGTGGAGCTGGGGCTCCCTTTTCAATGACACTTTCAAGCCCTCGCCAGGAATGAATAAGTTCACAAGCAGAATGTAACTTCTGGGTTGGATAACTGATCACTGTCTGTCAAAAGAACACGACTGCTCAACTTAGAAAAATGCACATTAATACCCATATAGCCACTGTGAAATAATTGAAAGTTTTACATTGCTCTTTGTCCTCAATTCCTGACACAGGGCTCCTGAAACCCTTGAACTTCCTGGGTGGGACGAGTGTCTTTGTTCTAAGGAGGTGACTCTGGGTGTCCTCCTGGGTGGTGGCCGGTCACCAGAGAGACCAAGTCATGAGTAGACTGCTTGGAATTTCCCAGCCTGCCCCCACCATTGTCTTGCGAAGTAAGGAGGGCTAACACGGAGTTAGTGATCGATTGTGTCTATGTGACGAAGCCTCCATGAAGACAGTATGGGGTTCGGAGAGCTTCCAGGTGGGTGAACCCACCCGTGAGTGTGACCCAACCCAATGCCACCGGGACAAAGGCTCCTGCATTCAGGATCCTCTCCGACCCGCCGAGTCTTTTCACCTGGCTGTCCATGTGCCTCTTTCATGCCCTTCACTACACCGAGGACCACAGGTGTTTCCTGAGCTCTGTAAGCTGCTCCCACAAGTAAATGAACCTAAGAGGGAAGGGGTTGCGGAAATGTCTGATTTATAGCTCAGTCAGGCAGACGTTTGGGGTGACCTGGGGACCTAGTCCTTCTGATTGGCATCTGAAGTCGGGGGGCAGTCTCGTGGGACTGAGGTGAAGGAACCTGTGGGGTGTGAAGCTATCTCTACAAAGACAGTGTCAGAACTGAGTTAAATTGCAGGACATCTAGCTCGCTCTGCATAGTTGCTCAGTATGGGAAAGCCCCATGCCTTCAGTGACCAGCAGTCAAGGAGACACACAGGAGAGAAAAACTGGTTTTTTCCCCTAATACATCCATATCTTGAAAAATAGCGATGATGATGATGATGATGATGATGATGAGTAATAGCTGCCATTTACTGAGCATGCCTACGTGCCAAGTACTTTGCGGGCGCGATCACATCACCTTGTGACACAGGTACCTGTACTCCCATTTTTGAGATGAAGACAATGAGGTTTGGGGAAATAGCGTCATGTAGGAGGCCCAACATCAGCAGCAGAATCCGTTTTCGAGCCTTGCTCTGGCTGGCACCCAAACCTGCCCCGCACCATCCCTTCGGAAGCCTCCCTCCCGAGCGTGCACAGGATGGCGCCAGGGTGACCGTGACAACGCCAGCCAGCCGCTGCCTGGGTGAGGACCACGTGGCGAACACTGACACTAATAAATGGCAGCGTGTGGGGCTTCTCCTTTGTTCTCTTTTTGCGAGATAATAAGACGTATTTGTTCCCCCTGCCCATAGGTGTCTATAACCCACACTGCTGGGTTTCTAATCCTTAAAGGACCACGCTCATTAGCCAAATGTGGCCCCACTTTCCTCCAGCAGCTGTTGTCTGTCCTTTAAAAGAGTGTTCAGTGCTCCGAGGGCTGTAATTTCTCACCTTGAACTCTAGATGGATGTAGGTGTATTTTAAAACTTATGAACCCTATTATAAAGTATAATAGTTAGTAGGTATTACAGACACGAGAAAAATGAACGCTGAAGTGTTCGATGAAGTTTCTTATAAATATGTAAATATTTTAAAGAATGAGCAATAAACCTTTCATTCGTATTCACAGTATAATTAACTTTTTAATTTAAGTAGCATCCCAGAAGCTATCAATTTAGGCCCCAGATTCACTTCCAAATCACCTTCTAATTTATATTTGCTCTCATTACAACCAGTCTATGAAAAGCTTCAATCTTGCAATTCTCTAATCTGGGAAGTTTAAAAATTCATAAGATATAATTAGAGCTGCACAGGAGACGTGAGGGCTGAGGACGAGGAACATTGAACTAGGTCGTCGGAACTTGGTTCTAGGGCAAAGTCTGTCTCCTGCTCGAGTTATTTCTTTTTTATTTCTTTTTATTTTTTTAATTTTTTTAAAGATTTAATTTATTTATTTTTAGAGAGGGAAGGGAGGGAGAGAGAGAGAGAGAGAGAGAAACATCAACCTGCGGTTGCTGGGGGTCATGGCCTGCAACCCATGGGGGAACCATGTGCCCTGACTGGTAATCAAACCTGTGACACTTCAGTTCGCAGCCCGCGCTCAATCCACTGAGCTACGCCAGCCAGGGCGAGTTATTTCTTTGAAAACAACTTTACCTACAGAACAATGAGGGTCCCAGAGAGACCTTTCAAGGTCCCTTCCAGAGTTAAGAATTCTAACTTACAGATTTCTAAACTCAGAAAACTATTTAAAGTCATTAAAAATATTACTAGTTGTATATATCTATACATATATAGCATTATAGATATCTATATATCTATGTGTATATAGATAGCATTATATATAATAGCCACCCTCAAGTTTGAACATGCCATGAGCCCTCTTCTGCATTTTATTATTGTGGGATCTTTTTTTGTGGGGTGGGGGTGAGGGAGAAAAGAAGGGAGGGAATGAGAAGATGGAAGGAAAGGGTAGGGATAAAATTAAACCCTAAGGCAAAAACAGAAAAGGGAGAAAAACGTATAAGCTATCAAGGGAACACTGGTGTCCTGGCATTTCCACGAGAGAGAAAGGTGACATTTAGCAAATGGGAACTTCAACCAAGAGACAGGATATACTCACGAAGTAGAGGCTACAGAGACCATGTAGACTGTTTTTCTACAATTCAAACTTTATTACAGGAAATTACTTCCCTAATTTTATCCCCTCCGTGATTCTCTAATTGGAATTCAATCAGTCACTTCTGATCAAGTTTAAGGATGAAAATTTCCAAGGCTTTGATTATTGGTCAATATGGGTATTTTCAGCCACATCCTATCTGAGTGGAATTGCTAACTTATTGGATTCTTTTTTTGTTCTTAGAGTATGGAAGAATATTTTACCCAGAGAAGGTCACAGAGAACATCTTTTCATGATAAAAGGCAAACGCGCCATATAAATTTGAATCAGGATACTCCACAGTTCTTTTATTGTCCACACTTAAATGCCAGCGCTTGCTTGGCTGTAGGATGGATTGTTCTCAGCAAAAAGTCATCCTCAACAGGGGCTCTACACTTCCTTGTGTTGCCTGCTGGGCCTAAGTCAGCAACGCCGGTTATAACAGGATGTCATCAAGCATTAGAGATGGCAGGCAGCGTGGGCAGAGTTTCAGCCTGGTCTCATGTTCCCTAAACACACATGCTGGGAGCGGACAGTACATAATTTGGGCACCTGTCTCACTCCCTTCCTTCCACAAGTGATGGGCAGATGGACGTGACTCCTGTCTCTTGGGTGCATCCCCAGAGCCATCAGTGAAATTCTTCTACTTCTCTTCCATCCAGCATACTTAATAGAACCAAATCCTCCTGAATTCAGTTAGCTTCCCCTAGACTACAAAGACTACTGACTGATCTATAGTTTCTTTTCTTCTACTCATATGAATCAATGTGGGCAGAACACTTAGCTTCTGTGTACCGAGACAGGAGAGGCAGATACATAGGATGTTAGTATCAAGGGAAGCGTTCTCTGAAACTGAAATACAAGGATCAAGAAAATACCCTAAATGTGTGCTCCAGGCACAGCCTGCACTAATCGTTAGTGATTGAAGAGATCGTAAGATCTGCTACTTCAATCCTTGGTTCAATAGGGAAGAAACCAAGGCAAAGAGACGGGCCATTGCTTTCCGAGGCAGCAGGGCCAGCCAGTGACGGGGCTGGGGCTGGTTTCAACTGGGGCTGCCGGAACTGCTGTCTGGTGCTCTTATTCACCAAACGATCCATGCTCTTTTATGTGACACTCCTGGGGTCACGTGTGCTTACGATTCTTTACTGTCAACAAAGCACACTGTTAGCTAAATACATTCGTATCTCTTCACACTAAGCAAGATGAAGAACCTAAGCAGCCAACTGTTATTTAGGTAAGATTTTGCCACCACAGATTATTAGGAAAATTCCTTGGCAAGTAACTGAACTCCTCTATGTCTATTTCCTTCTGTGTCCACAGGGGAATCAGTCAGTTTTCATAACATTGATGTAAGAAATAAATGAGATAACGGATATAAAGTGCTTACTTGGCACAGTGTCTAACACATAGTAATCACACAATAGGTGTCAGTTATCATTCTTATTTGATCATTAAATGGTTTACTACATTTTAAGCATTTAGCACACTTAAAAGCAGTGCCTGTTTTGGGGGCAGCAAGTTCAAGGTCACCATGTCGTTTTCAGTGTCATTTCTAACAGTGGCGTCCAGCAGTGGAGCCGCTGTCTCGGGACCCAGTGCACTCTGTCCCCAGAGATGGCCAGACAGGCATTCTGGCTTTTTGTCACGACTGGGGACAAGGGTCTCTTGTACTGGGCAGATGGATGAGATGACTTTTTTTTTTTAAGATTTTATTATTTTATTTTTTAGAGAGGGAAGGGAGGGAGAAAGAGAGAGGAAGAGAGAAAGAGAGAGAAACATCAATGTGTGGTTGCTGGGGATCATGGCCTGCAACCCAGGCACGTACCGTGACTGGGAATCGAACCTGCGACATTTTGGTTCGCAGCCCGCACTCAATCCACTGAACTACGCCAGCCAGGGCGGATGAGATGACTTTTTAAGCTTTTTCTCACATTTAGCATTCTTCATTCTATGCCATATTTATCTACTTAGAAATGCTACTATTGTTAACATTCAGGTAACATACCTTAATCTATTTTTACAAAGAATCTGTAGTTAGGAAATAGTCAAGAGTATGTGCAATCTTTGCCTCCAGAAAAATATAAGCCCATCCTATTTCTCTTATTCTAACAATCGTAAAAAGAAGCTCAAAGTGAAGTCAGCTATCTCCTCTCAGAATGAACTGTGATTTTCTTTTAAGATCTTTATGACTTGTCTATAAAGCAAGAACCGGGTTCTCCATTAGCTCTGCTTCTGGGGATATTACGAACTAGGTCAGAGGTAGTTAAAAAAACAAATAGGTCCACGGCTAAGAATCTCATTTCAAAAAAAAAAACTTGGCCGTGTTCCGTGTTCAAAATAAACTCCTTTCTCTATTCTGGGGCAATCATGCGACGCTGCCGAGAAAAGTCGCCCTCGGGAATACTGGCCAAGGAAATGCGCCCGGACAGCCACGAGGGCGGGAGCCTGCCCGCCGGCTCTCATGCCATCCCCTTTGATGGCGGACCAGCGGCAAACCGCTCTCCTCTTGTTTCTCAATGCCTCTGAATAAGGCTGCGCAGTGGGAATGAGGTCCTCGGCAGCCGGTCAAAACAATATTTCAAGGCTTGCTTTTACTGGTGCTTTTTATCCGCAGTTTGCAAGGGGGGCGTTTAGGATGGGCTGTCAAGAACATTCGTGAAAAGCAGCTCGCCTAAGAACAAACCATCCAAAGGGACAGCAGGGACAAGTGACACTAAGTAGGACAAAAGGATGTGCCCGGGGCTGTAAAGGAAAATGCGAGCAAAGAAACGGTAGTGAGCAGACACACTGTGTTTCTGCGCACTCCTTCTCCCAGCTGACGGAGAGGTCAGGGGAGGCGACCCCCAGGGAGCGAGCTCTCTGTGAGGCTGGGACCTGCAGTGCCGTGCGGCTTCCTAGGAGGGAGATGCAGCCTGCTTTTCCCAGACTCCTCTGCTGTCACACCTGCCCAGTGTGGCCGGCGAGCACTGCCAAGACCTGGACCCGCCTGGGTCAGTTCCCAAACGAGTGTGCTGAGGGGCAGAAAGAAAGAGAGCTCCGTGACCAGCTGGGCCTCTGCTTTGCTGGCAAGTTATCTTTGATCATTTTAGTCCGCCTGGAGCTATGCTTGTACATCGGGACAGCCCAGGTGGGCCTGGGGGAGACCAGCCTTGGGCAAGTGGGAGGTGGCACAGAAAAAGGGGCCGTCATTTTTTTTAACAGTGGGAATATGGGTTTTAATTAGAAAATAGAAAAACGAGCATCAAGAAAAGGGAAGGGAAGAATAGAGAAAAGCAATGTTTTCTAGCACAGAGTTAGAGGAGATTAAAAGGTGGAATTACACCAAGTCCTTGGCCAGGAGTGGAGCTGAGTCCCATGGGTGGCTCTAAGTCCCAAGGAGGGCCAGGTGGGGCTGTGGAGAAACCCACCCAGACTACAGGAGTTTCCAGCCTTAACATGGAGTCACCAGGTTTTTTAATACCAAACACCAGTAAAATTAAGTAAAAATCACCTTGAGATAATACTGAATTGCCCACTTTTATTTTACCAAGGAAAAGAACCTTGGTAATCCTACAACTTAATTATATCCTCATTTTACATCCTCACCAATAATAAGAACACAATCCCAGGAAAAAAAATAGCCTTTTTTCAAGAAAGGTCAGCTGACCCTCAGATTATATGTAATTCAGATTATATGTAATCACTACAAATCTATAGTGATACAAAGAAATGCATATACATAAGGGTGTATATTTTTGTGTGTACCTGTATATATAATTATATGCATACACACTGATGCGTATGGTTATATTTGTTAAAGTATAAGTACAAAAAACTTAACATACCCTTTATTTATGATACCGCACTGTAAATGATCATTATTTTAATTTAAGTGAGTCAACTGGGGGTTCACGTTGAACAGTGCGACAAGAAGTTGAGCTCTAATGTCTAACTTGTGAACAATTGTTTGAGCACATCTCAGATATATCCGTGCACACAGGCCTGTTCATGAAAACAGAAGCACCACGGTTCATGGACGCGGAGAAAGCGGTGGCGGCAACCCGACCCAGCTGGTAGAAACCTCAGGAATGAGGGTGCCGCCTGGCCCGCTGCACTGCGGGAGCCCTTCACACCAACATCTGAAGAGTCGCCGTCCAGTCTGAGCATCTGACCAGGACGCCGCGGACAGACGAGGGCTTGGTCATCAACCATCTCTGGCTCTGAACCTGAAGTCTGTGAACCGATCTAAATGAGGCTGGGATGAGAAGCCCCAGAAGAGCAGCGGACAGAAAGTTTTCAAGGTCTGCTGACCCTGGAGGCAGGGTCATATCGAGAGGGAGAAGCCAACGTATCGTAAGACAAAAAGGAACATCCTTGGTGCCAACCTACAGGGGCCCGGTGATCATTTTAGGACAGATCACCTGAGCAGGAGTTCTGGCCCGTGGCGGCTCGGTAGAACCAGCTGGGTAGCTGAAGCTAAGATACCTGGGGCTGAATGTGTGTGGGGCGGAGCCTGGACAACAGTATTTTCTTTCTTTCTTTTTCTTTTTTTATGTTCTCCAGATGATTCTAGCACGTAGCTCAGTTGAGAACCACTGCTTAACAGGCAGACAGAGGCGGCAGGAAAATTTCCCTCCCAGCAGAGATTCTCAGACTGAGTTATCTGCAGTCCATGTGGAGTAAGACAAACGGTGCACAGTCAACCAGGAGGGAGTTCTGTTTCGCTATAAAACTGTGCGGTGGTGGCAGGAGAAAGCCACTCTGCTCCTCGATGGGACACCTGTCCGATGTGAGGTAATGCGATCGGGGCCACAGGACACAGGTATCTGGATTACCTGAGAAAGTGCCCATGCTTGTACCCGCTGGGAGCAGTGAAAGCCGACCGGAGGCAGACCGGAGTTTTCAAAGGTTTGGAACCACAGCTCTGATTAGGTGCCGGCCACTGCCTCACCCACGATCGCGGTGAGTGGACACACGTGTTCACTCGGCGTGGCCGCCGTCCCGCTGCTGCTCCTCAAACAGGCCAAGCAGTTCCCGCCCTCTCCTCCCACCGGGAACGCTCTTCTGCAGATACACACCCACCGCCTTCGTCTCTGACCGCCTTCCCCTCCTCTGTCTAGGAGCGCTGCCTTGGGCCACACGCCACCGGCCCCTCCCTCACCTGCTTCCCTGTGGCTTTCCCCCTGCTCCATCCTCTTCTTTCCACAGCACCACTTGTGGCTTTCTAATATCTATCTACCCATTATCTATCTATCCATCTATCTATCTATCTATCTATCTTATCTATCCATTTCTCATCTACGTATCTAGATAATAATTTGTTATCTGTCTTCCCTCTAGAATCTAAGTTCCACAAGGTCAGAAATCAACCTCAATCTCTCTCTCTCTCCCCCCCACACCCCCCCACAATGCCTAACTAGGTTTGACATTTAGTTGGTACTCAAGCAATAACTGTTGAATATATAAAAGTTTTGGAAATACTACAGTAAGTTATTATTGCCATTATTGTTATTCTGGTTAACCAAATCTATTATTCTGAAAAACAGAAAGTTAAAAATGCTTAATTTTGTTAGATAAAAAAACAGGTAAAGGAAAAAACTGTATAGAGGAAGAAAGAAACATATCTTAATTGGCCGTTAATGACATTGCTACCATGGGTTTTTTACTTCGTGACATACAAACATGAAGGTCGCCTACTTGGCCTGCAAAGGTGAGGATGGCCGATTCAGCCCTTGGTTATCTCCATCGCCCTCCCTTTAACTAAAGGTTCTTTTGAAACCTTCAAATGGGGTGCCTAACAGTCATCTCTCTCAATTTAGCGACAGGAGTCTGACAGCCCAACCTGCGATGGCAGGTCCTTCAAACAGGAGCCCACCCTGCACTCGCCACAGCAGTTTGGGCAGGGCAGCCCGCGCGCCTTCCTCACTGTCGCCACCAGTCACGTGGGTAAGGAAGGGGACACCCAGGTCGCTCTAGTCCCTTGGCTGACGTTACCTGGAGCCTTTCTCTGACTCCTCCAGGTGTGCTGGTGCCCTTTCAGAATTCTGCCCATGAGCTGGTGAACTCTAAACCCTTCCTCAACAGGAAAGTGCATGAAGACGTGCCTTTTAGCCTCCCAGTGTAAAAGTAGCAAAAACAATTTACAGTTTCATGTGTAAGTTCTTGGAGCACGAAAACATTTCAGTGGACTCTGAGCATAGGGTCAGAGGCTTCCCAGATGGTCCGAGGTGGATTATGACAGGTGAGGAGGAAATAGAAAAGCCAGAGAAGACTTAAAAAACAAAAAAAAGGAAGGTAACAAATGCAGTGTGTTGGAGGCTGATCCTGTGAAATCTTTGCACGTTCAACAGAGTAAGTAAATCCCTGCAGAGGCAGATCCTTTAGCATTCAAATCTTTATCTTCGCCAGATGTGTACAATGAAAAATAAAATTTGACAGAGAGAAAGGAACCTGATCAATTTCAATTCAGTTCCACCCTCCCCTCCTCAAGCAACCAACCCTTTGAAGGCGCATTTGCAGAGGCAGCTCTCAACATTACCATTAGGTAAATGAGAGCCAACTGCAAGACAAGGGGATAAATCTAGATAATGTGAGATCAGGTAGCAAGATGCTTTCGTTCCAACAATCAAAGGCAGTGCCACATTTCCATTAAAAAGCTAATTTGCATGCCAAGCAAAAGTGACTCAAATTACCCTTTGCTAAAAACAAAGTAAATTTGTGGAGTACATATTTAGTGGTGATGAAACACTTACAGAACATAAAGCTAGAAAACACCCTACAGGTCCAAAAGGTCCTCCTGAATCCTCCGTGAAACAAGCACATACCCTAGTTTATCATCTTCCAACCTTCTCCACGTTCTGAGCTAACTTCTGTTGCACCCACATGCTCTAACGGGAAAGCAGGGATCCAAGTTATGGCCTGTGGCTGACTCCATACAGGAGGATGGTTCAGCCTGCATGGGGTTAAAAATAATAATACACTTGAATCCTTGTCTGTCGGCATCATGGATGCTGGTTCTCCGCAGAGCTATAACTTACTATAACTTACACGTTTCCTTACACCAGACCAAAGGCTTGTGTACCCTGGCATAACCGAAGTAACAGAGAGGAACTGGCAGAATTCACACACACCCCTCCACTTGGGGAGCTGCACCCCTTCCCTGGCAATCCTGCAGCTCTCAGAAGTTCCTGGGAACTCCTGAAAATTACCTTGGGAGCCAAATATAAGCCAGGAGATCTTATTATGTTATAGTCACTTATTATTTCTGATCGGGAATCAGATTACCCATTTCTGGGCCAACTGAAAATAAAATGAGTCAATCACTTGAATTTTGGCAGATAATCCTAAAAGCTTGAAACTTCTATGGATATATGTGGGTATTTCATACAGATTGAAAAAATATATGATCAACTATTGCAATCTTTTGGCATTTCTAGAACTCATGAAATTACTGAAGGAGAGGATTTTGGTCCTGTTAGGTGGTCTCTTCATGCTGCAGACCCGGAAGAATTAGAAAACCTGGAAGAATTAAGTGACCTTCCCAAGCTTATTCCGCAGGTGCACAGAAAACCAAAAGCTTTTCTTTCCCTGGTCTAGTTTCCCTTTCTCTACCCCTTGTTGCTTATTTTTTGTTCTTTTTCTTCCTTTATTCTAATGTACCAGGAATGAATGCTAATCTGAGCACCACGCTGTCTGACACACTGGCCCCCACGTCTCCCCAGCCTTGCGTTTCTTCATTCCATCCATCACCAGCACTTGGGCATTGGTACCCACTAGCTCTGTGCCAGCTGCCAACTATGTGAATATTCTTATGACCGAGTTCCCTACCCTACAAGCTTACAGTCTAGACGAGAAGACAGAAAAAGGTGCAGAGATGACAACGTGGTGCCCCAAATGTGCCATTACCAGCCTCACCGAACGGGCGGTCCATGACATCCTTGGGGCCAACCACGGGATGCAAACTTGGGGACCCCGTATACAAAGGACGAATGTCACTGCTCCCTTCTGAACCAAAGGTGTGATGAGGATACATTGAAAAGTCCCATCCTAATCCATATGTCATGAAATTTCCTCCCCCGAAACTGCCCGCTCGCTGAAGGTGGCCTGTCAATCATCCTGAGACTCCCAGGAGAGAATGGAATCTGGACCTTCTGAGACGTCATTATTCATGCCTACACCTGAAAACAGACCCAGCAGTCAGGAAGCAACGCAATCACCCTTTAATATCACACTTCCAGGCTGGATTGGATTACACATAAATTGAGAGAGTCTTAGATTTTTAAAAATACCCCTTGACTGAACTTTCATTAATTCTCTGTCTTGAACCAAGACCGAACTCAATACTCATGCACCTAAGGAGATTTAGAGAGATACAAAACATTTGGTGTTAACACTTTCGGAACTCCAGAAACTCTCTCTCTGACCTATGGCTTCTAACCATTTTTCTAAAATAATAATACAGAAGGAAAGACAATGAGTTCTCACAGGAGCTTTTATATAAAGTGGTTTAGCTCAACATTACAGACTCAGTTAAACTGAGATGTGTTTGTAGTGCACATATTTAACGGGAATTTTCAGTGACTCCAAGATGTTAATTTTGTAAAATTAGCCTCCTTGTGGCGATTGGTTACATTGCTGGAAAAAACTACTTGGTGTTCACAGCAGATGACAAGTTCTACAGGAGTGTCGGCTCCGAGTGCTGTTGTGGCGCCCAGAACGGTAACGTCAAAGGGACCCAGGTGACCGGAGCAAACCTCCTGCAAGGGTCGGGGATGTGGCCTCAGGTGAAGCCGAGAGATGGCTTCCCTAGGAGGGAAGAGGAAAAGCCGTGCTCAGGGAAGGAAGCAATGGCTAACAAAGCACGGAGGCCAGGGCCAGCGTGGCACTTTCAGGGCCCAGAGTCACCTCTGACCGACCAGAGCACAGCCTGGAACGGGAGAAAGGAGGGAATGTCAGACACAGCTGGCAGGGTACTTGGCTTTCGTGTGCTCAGAACTTCAAGCAGAAAAAAGCAAAGGAACTCCCTCAGGTTCAAAGGAAGTCTCTACTTCATGTGGAAAAACAACCTCCAGATGCAAGCCTTTAGATGAATTTTAGGTTAAAAAATGCAGTGCAAGCATTTACCTCTTAACGCTTTGCAACGTGCAAAAACAGATGAATTCTTTTGAGGAGTAACATCAATAGGGAGGTGTCAACAGTCAGCAACTTGTCCACTGGAAAGAGTCCCCTTCCTCTGGGAGATGCCCGTGGTGGGTCCCGAGGGAAGCACACTGAGACCTCGGGACGAGGGTCTCCCAAGGAGGAAGGGGAGAGGGTTGGACCAGGGTCTGGTTAAGGGTTTAAGTCGGGGAAATCCAGAGAGGAGCCCAGAGCTCTGGACCAGGACACAGCACTACGTGAGCAGGTTCTGTGAGGGGCTGCGGTGATTCAGAACATTCACGTCTTCCGGGGCCATGACTGGACACAGGCCAGTCTATTGTCATCAGTCTTAATCCACACATTTCCAGCCCGTCCCAGCAGGACATGACGGGGGTCTGCACTGGCAGCTGAAGCCTAGCGGTGGGTGGCAGATGCTCCTGTGGTTGGATGAAACGGGGCAAAGCCAGGAGGCGGAGACTGACGGCAAGCTGAGCCCAGAGGAAATGGCGACGCAAGCGCCCTGTCCCATGGTGGGGGCACAGGGTGTTGGACAATGTGCAAATGTCACACACTGCCCCCCCTTTCAGTGGGCAGCCCTCGTCACAGCAGCCCTGACTTGGCTCTCAGAGCATAAAAATAAGAAAAGAGTCAGTGAGATCTGGATTCAAACCCAGCTTGAGCCCTCAGTAGGTGTGCAGATTATTTAATAACTTTGAATGTATCCTTTAGTTTGTAGAATAAAAATATCTGCTTGATTGTAAGAAGCAGCAAGGTAACATTAGCTACCTTATACAGTAGCTGGCATATGATATGGTAGGTATATGAGAAGTGATAGACGTAATAACAAAACCAAATAATACCTACAAATGTTCCCTTGTGATGGGTCACAGCCCACCACCATCTGGAAATCCAGTTCCAAGTGCCCTGAGCGATAAGAACTGGCTACCAGGGTAATGTGATAATGAAATGACAATATAACAGCTGACTTTTCTTGCTTGTAAATAGCATCACTGAGAATTATACTAGAGGCAAGAAAACATCTGCATAATAGTAGGACCACTAAATATCCCGGCTTGCAGCATTTCCAAAAGAGTGCTCAGAATCACGTCCTTCACTTATAATACGGGATGAGCTTGGCTCATCTTACGCAATAAATGTCCCAATTATTGAAGCAAAGAGATGGCAGTGGAGGTTCTCCTTACAGATGCACAAAACATCAATTGCCCATGTTCTATAAAAGTAAAGCGCATTAGTAACTACCTGTGAATATCTCTGCAGGCTGGTATTTCTAGTCTAATGGAGAAGAAAGGCTCAGAAATCTCAGTATACTGCTCTGATAAAACAGACTTGCTCTGTGTGATGTCATTTACTGAGTTACAGTCACTATTATCGTAATGATTATTTTACCGCTCTCAGATACCTTGCAGTGTTTTCCTAGCTCTCTTGCAGGCCACGCCTTTCCTAACTGTGTTACACAAAGGACCCGAACAGCCAAGTCACAGGTGGAAAAGCAGGCATGGCTCACAAACATGGGTAAAGATTTTCAACCTTACTCATAATTTTTTTAAAAACCCACTTTTTTCATTATCAAGTTGGCAAAGGTACAGAATTTGATAATATGCAAAGTTGGCAAGAGTGGAGAAAACAAGTAAAATGACATCTTAATGGTACAGCTGCTTTGGAATAAAATTTGTACTACCTATCCAAACTTAAAATGCATACACCTTTTAACCTACTAATTCCATTTCTAGGAATCACAAAAGGTTTCCATTTGTAGCCTGTGACACCGCCCCCAAACAAGACTATGGCCCTGCCCTTAAAGCCTGGGACCTGGCATTGACTCGATCTGCTTATGGATGAAAGTCCTTCCAGGAGTCCGCTTCCAGAACAGGGGGCTTTCATCCACACTGAGTATTTTCTCCGGCAGGTGATCTTCCTCCCCAGTCCGCGCACCCGGAGTCTCCGAACATCCTCGGCTGCCTTCACGCCGGCGCTCACAGCCTCGCTGCTCACGCTCGCCTCAGGAAGGAACGTGGGTTCTTGAATCCTTCCCACCGCCCAGAGCCGGCGGTACAGTCAGCATCACCGTCGGGGCAGCCTTTTCTTTCCGCATCGCCAGCAAACTTTCTGCTTTGACCACGACCTTCACGGTGCTGAGAGGGACACACTTCTGTCTGGTCTCCAGTGTGTTCACGAGCAGTCTCTCCCTGTCTGAGTCCGGCCCTCCCCAAGTCTGTGTCGGCCTCGTGGCTCCAGTGGGGCAGACGCTCTTGTTCTCCAGGATCGTAGCTGCAGCGGGGGGGGACCTGCCTGAGTGGCGACCACCAACCACCCCTGGTTTCTACCTTCATGGTCCTTAATCACTTTTCCTTTCCTTTCCGGGTCAATCCCTCCATGTGGCCTCTCACTGCAACAATTAGCTATGGATTCTGTATGTTTAGGGGCCATGATGAATGAAACAATGTGAGATTGATTCAGCACAAGAGAAAATGTCGCCATCGAGAGACATGGTGAACACGAGAGGCGTGAGGCTGCTGCTGCTGCCAGCAACACAGTGTTCTGCTTACAGCAAACTATTTTTCTAATAAGTAGAAAGAGTACAATCTACAATAGCAATTAAAAGCATAATATAGTTAATACATAAACTGGTTGCGCAGTTGTTTACTATCATTATCAATTATAGTGTCCTGTACCTGATCGTATATGCTACACTTTTATAGGGCAGGCAGCACAGGAGGTTTATGGACACCGGCCTCACCTCAGACAGGTGAGGCATGCGTTGTCCGGTGACGTTAGGGCATCACTAGGTGACAGGAACATCTCAGCTCCATTATCATCTTATGGGACCACCCCTGTAATATGTGGTCCGGTGTTGACAGAAATGTCACTATGTGATATGCGACTGTATATACATTCATCTTTCAACAGCATGGATGGAAGGACAAGTATCACCAACCTTTACATGGCAATACTGAGGATTCGTTTAGTTGTCTAATTCAGCTCGAAGGGACAGAAACGGGACCACACCCAGGTCGTCTGAGCCCAAGTTCAGTGCACTACGTGCACCGACCGCTGCCTGACGTGGGAGCGACAGCTGAAAACCAGACCCGGATTTGCGCCTGAGGCTTCATCGCAGAATACTTCATCGCTCGCAGCTGGGGCTTTTAGGCTCCAAGTTCTTCTTCTGAAACACGACCCCGTCTTTAAATGCTGTGTGTCCCGAATCTGCAAGCCTGTCTACACTCCAAAGGTTCTCCACCTTCAGAAGCTGAGTTCCTGTGAATTCTGTAAAAAGCTTTGTTTTTCTCATTATAGTCTTCGTAGTGAGGGCAGCGACTTTAACTGGAAGTTCTGATTACAAACTATAGGCCTATGGGCAAAATACAAGAATATCCACCAGGCTCACCCGCCTGGGTTTTGTTGAGCCTCTTCACTCCCTCGGTCAGTGTTCTTCCTGCCCGAGGTTAAGGGCCGGCTCTTCCCGGTCACTGCGAAAGGCCCCTTCTGCAAAGGCAGCCGAAACAGGCCATCCCTGGAAGAGACGCCTGCGCTTTCTGTCCCCAACACTGTCTGAGATGATCAGATACGGCTGTGCCTATGAGACAGGGTGCAGTGAACTTTTTGACAAATATAAACCACATTCCAATAACCTCCTTAGAGAACAAATCTGGCGACAGGAAATGTCAACACCGATAATCATAGAAATTTCTTTGAAATTAATAGTTCGGAGTAATTAGCGTCTGCTGCTTCCTACGGCGGTAATTACAGACCATCAGGGACGTCGTGATCTCTCGGATTTCCTGCTTTAAACATTCGATGCTAAGGATAAAAGATTATTTTAAAAATAATCTTTGAGATCTTAGCTATGGGAATATAAACACTACTTTCAGGACACTAAGCTAATGACATCTCTCATAATTCAGGAAATTTAAATTTTACTTGACTTGCTAGTGAAATATGCTAATAGGTGCCATTTCACATGAGAATTGAGTTCAGAAGTATAGACATATCCACATTTAAATGCCTGAGGGCTTCTTTTCCCCCTTCATTTAAAATTAAACATTTACCTCCCATTCCGAATTATTAGTAAAAGTTATTCATTGCATGCTAGTTAGAAAAAAAATCCATGTTAGGTTATACTATTTCGTTGTAGCAACTCCTCAGCAGCTTTCTTTTTCAGACTAATTTCCATATGGTAGTCTTTAGATAAATAATCTGTTGACTTCGGTTTTCCCTCTCATAACCCCCAGTCGTTCCCCTACAGTGAATCCCCTATGAAGGACTAATATGCTGATCTGGATAATACATATTATCTCAATGAACAACCGTATTGCTGTATTTGATACTTGTTTTTACACGGAAATGATTGCCCATTAAAAGAGTAGCTGCTCAGCTCCGATGTGTGAGCTACTCTGTAAGACGCAAAAGAGGAAAACAGACGAGGCCTCTCATTCTCAGGGAGTTTCTGATCTTGTTGAGGAGACGATGGGAAGATGGAAACGCTGATAAAACCAACAGAAGGCCTAAGCTTCCGCTACAGAAACAAGATGGCCTTGTGTTATTGGAAACGGGACAAAGGAGTGAGAAGTCAAAGCAGGTGGGTACCTGTGCCCAGGTCCCTGGGGGATGCGGACGCCCGGACAAGGACTAGAAGCTCCGCACAGAAAGAAAACAACACGTGGTGAGCGCCTCACCGATACTGAGCGGGGGTTCCGGGGGCTCCACACTGACACTGCATTGGGAGAGAAGCTAGACCTCGGGGCACAAGGGGAGGAGAGGAGACAAGGGAGGAGCCATGGCCGGAGCTGGGAAGGTGGCATCCCTTTACGAGAGGCAGAGGTGGGGTCATAGGAATGGGGTAGAAACTGCCAAAGCAGAGAGTGGGAAAAGAGAAATAAGATGATCTGAATAACCAGTACTAATTGTCTGTCTGTATAAGTGGGCAGTGGAAAGGCCAAGAGAGACTGAATAACAAATGGACAATGGATCTATATACACATATCATATATATCACTCATGGATATAATATATATATATATCTGGTCAGACCCACAGTCTGCAGCACCCTGCTCAGAACACCAGCCCATCATCTTCCATAACCAGCCCAGAAAGCCCATCTGCCGTAAGTCAGACCTGTACAAAGACTTGTAACTACCTCTAGTAACAATCCAGAAATCCAAACAATAACTTTTATAACCAAAGTGGCCAGGACTCGGTTCATCACAGCTAGCTTTCCTAATTTTTGTCCCTGCTTCCACCTTAAGACCAACCAGAGACAGTGAAATATGCTTCTGAGGCCACTCATGTAAGGTGCCAGTTTCCAGCTCCCCCAGCCCAACGGCCCCCTAAGAGCACACCTGAGGGCTTCCTTCTCCCCTCCCTAAAGCACTCCCACCCCTCTGCCTGCCTCTGCGTCTCTACTGCATGCACGTGACAGGGGCTGCCCCTCTTGCTATAGCACGCCCTGGATGAATGGCCTTTGTGTTCTCACTTGGTGGTCTCCATTTCTGCAGGGTCACGTGCACAGACAGAGGCTGGCTTTGAGAAAGCAGGAGAAACCGCTTCCTGTGAATAGCACGGGAGGAGGGAAGGATGAGTGAGGACACACGGGGATGCCGCGCCGGAAGGGAAGCTGAAGGAGCTGTCTCGGGGGGACGCCACCTTCTGAATTAATGTCACCTCTGAAGAGGGACGCAGATGTCAAGGTCAGAGCTTTAGCAAAGCGAAAGGAGTTTAGAAATAGAAAGACAAGGGGGAGTCAATAAGAAACGGATAAAACAGCTCGCTTCTGTTTAATATAGTGGTTTGAGCCTAAGTGCTTATTGCCTCTCTTTCTTGAGATTCTAGAAGATTCTGTAAAAAAAAATAGAAATGGTATAAAAGAAAAACACACTAAGACAATTACAAAGGAAACGGGTTCATTGTGTTTTCAAATGGGGACCGTGGGCGAGGATGTCAGACGCAAGCGCTGGGTCTTTGTTCTCCCTTTCATCTCCATCACCATGTCGTTATGTGGGAAATCCATCAGCTGTGCCAGGTGCGCTGGGCTTTTTCCGTCTGCGGTGTTCCCCTGGGGTGTGCAGGTGTGGAGGAAAGCTTCTCTTTCTCTCCAGACGGTGCTCAAAGCGCTCGGATATCACACAGGAAGCCCAAACCAAATGGAGTCTCCAACATGTGGGGGCGCCGGGTAAAGACACCACTGGGGTGATGGATACAAAGCTCGGCAGATCAAAGTCAATGTGGATAAAAGGAATCTCACAAGGAAAGCCCATCATTTTAGAAAAGGATAAAACATGCATTGTAAGCTCTTCCTCATTGTCCCTTTTATCCACAAAGTAAGACGAAACTTAGAAGGGGGCGGTGAACACCTGCAGTGAACTCTTGTCCCTTAATGAAAAGAGTAACAGCCGACATTGCTTGATCATCTATTGAAGGGGCTTGCATATTCAGTCCTTACGGAAACCTTTCCAGTACGGCACCGCAACTGTCTGCATTCGACAGATTAAAAGCATGTGGCACAGACAAGTAGGAAACTTACCCAAGACCTTCAATCTCCTACCCGGTGCAGCCAGAGTCAGAACCGGGTAATTGGGGCTCTCAGAACATGGTCTCCTGTCTATACTATGAAAAGAAGGAAGGGGAAGTGGTGGGGGGAGGGCAGTATTGCTCAGTCACAAAAGTAATTAAAAGAGGTTTTGCTCTGGTGTCATTGTACTTTTTCCCCAGTATCCTTGGGGGCAATCTAAGTTCCAACAGGGCCACCTTTGGAACCTGGGTCTTTAGTAGAATTCTCCATGAAAGGAACCAGGGAGTAGATAATACCATGTCTCAGAGCAAAAACAAAAAGAAAAAAAAATCAGAATGGGGCGAGACCAGCTTGCTGTCGCCAGAAAGCAAGGTTGATCTCAAACAGGTGGAATAGTGTCAAAGAAGTACAAAAGACAGCCCTGTCTAGCTAAATAAAAACAACTTGGGCATTGAAGGAAAAAACAATGATCAAACTCTGTCGCAGCCTGTTGAGTCTGTTTGGACGGCTCTAAGGTCACGACACACTAGATGAGAAAGCACAGAACACGAGCAGGCGACTGGCAGTGCGTGCGGGGGCCTCAGTGCTGTCTTCTACAAGCGTTACCCTGAGGAGCCAAATCACGCATGTCCTACAGCAGAGGTACAGCTCTGTTCTCGATGTAGATATGGGCACTGATAAAGATCATTATTTTAAGTAAGAAAATAATGGATCAGAGGAAGAAATCCAGAACACAAAGTATGTGAAAATAGAACTTAGAGAAGTCAGCTTTTTTTTTTCATTGCTTTTTAGAGAGGAAGGGAGAGAGAGAGAGAAAGAGAGAGAAGCATCGATTGACTGTCTTCTCGTATGCACCCTGAACAGGGATCAAACCTGTAAACTGGGTATGTGCCCTGACCAGGCATCGAACCTCTGACCCCTCAGTCTACGGGATAGTGTTCCAACCAACTGAGCCACACCGGCTAGGGCAAAAAGTCAGCTTTTTAATAGAGAAATTAAACAATTTAGAAAGTATATGTAAAAAGTGTGTTTGTGTCTGATGCCTGCTATACGTTCTGTGGCCAAACCCTGGCACTCTAGGCCACCCCTTACTGAAGGATGACTTGGTAACTTAAACACTGGGGACTCAGCCTAAGATACTCCCTGGGTCCTGTCTTTTGTAGACCCAAGTCCATTCACTTGAGGATGAAAAAGGTTTCTTGGGTTCAGGAACAGTGGATATCACACATGCACACAGAGCTGGTCCATTCCCTTCCTGCTTCAGAACAAGTAGGAATAAGAGAAAATACATCCACAGATTTGCGGGCAAGAGTGAGCAGAAATAAGCCAGTGACCTCCCAGGCATGGGGCTGATTCAAGAGGACGAAGGGCGAGTGTGAGGATGCCCAGGAGCAGGGGCCTCCATAAATACCTGGACAGAAGAGGTGGCAGGCATCCCCCAAAGGCAGTGATAACCCACCCCAAATTTTATGTTTACTCAGCTTGTCTAGCGAGTTTGCAGAAATGAACTCCCATGTTGGTATGGGAACTGGGCCTGCGGTGGGCAGGGGCAGGGTGCAGACTAGTTCTGGGTGGATTTATCAGGGAGGTGTGGTCAAGAAAGGTCCTTTTCTCGTGAGTGTCTAGTCCAATAAATGAGTGAGTAAAAACCTAAAACAACTAGAGTAGGATCGCTCCAGGAGAGGTGAGACAGATGTAGGTGCAAAGTTCAAAACAGAAGCCTGGCCTCTGTAAGAGTGGGCGTTCCGCTGAGAGCAGGTGTTCTGCACCTGAGTAGCACCTGGAGGTAAGTTCCCTCATCTCTGCGGGTCCCTGGGGGTGTGATGTGTAGGAACTTTTCAGGGCACAGTTAACTCTTACAAGAATGACCTAGTGTGATAAATAGGGGCTCTAGTAAATCATAAAATAGCCAAGCCACAGCACACATGCAATCTAAACTGGCAGAATAAGCCACTCTCTTTTTTTTTAATTGCTTTGAGAAAGAAACATTGATGCGCTGCTCCGCCCATCTGTGCATTCATTGGTTGATTCCAGCACGTGCTCTGACTGGGGACGGAACCTGCAACCTTGGCTTATCCAGATGACACTCTAACCTACCGAGACACTCGGTCAGGGCCAAATAAGCCTTTCTTAATTCTCCAGTGAGGCTCCAGAGCCCACCGAGATGTAATTCCCTAGCTGAAACGAGAGATTTACATTTCACCCCCTTAAGTAGTCAAGGGCCATGGAGGCGTATATTTAAAGGGACTGAATCAGCAATGACAAACACCCTGGGAAATGGTGAAAAGTACACAGACATTCAGCACGGAGAAACAAAAGAATAAGTCAAAGTCATTTACTGAGTCAGAAGATCTTGTTTCTGAGCATAACAACTGAGCTTTTAACCAAAAGCACTTTGGAGGATAAGTTTAGAGCAGTTTTTATTTTATAGATTCCTGTGGAAATTATGATCACTGAGGGCATCATTATTCTACTACTAGTGCAGTATTACAGCAGCAGAGTAATAAAAGGGGAAAGAGAAATACGGCAGACAGAAGAATTACAAATAGGATATTTTCTATAGGGAGATACTTTTTTTTAGAAAGACATATAAAAGTGAGCGGTGTGACTCGGAGTAGCAGAGATGAGAAGAAGTAAATAATACATGTAGGAAAGAGTGCACTGGGAGAGGAGAACTTGGGAAGAAGTAGTCGAAACAGCGAGAAGCTGCGGACAGAGTTGATATTCTTTCAACTCTCCGGAGTGAGAAGAGGTAGGAAGGTAAAGGGAGTTTAATTACAAAGTAAGAGGACCTCACCAAAGAACTGAGCAAGCAGTCCCCTTTGCCATAGCGATGCCCAAGGAGAAAAGCATGAAGAGGCAACCGTGGCAGTATGGAAAAGGGAACTGGAGGCTGAGCAGCCTGTGCTCTCACTACCGCCACCTAGAGGTCTGTCAGCCAGGCACAAAAGAAGGTGGGAGAGAGTCCTGGACGTGGGAACTGGAGGTTGTCTATAATGACGAGGGAGCGGGTGATGTAAGAAAATGCCACACAATTAAAATGAGAAGCATGGAGACAAGACGGCGGGACAATGGACCGTGTCCCACCAGAGGTCGGAAGCACACTGGGGTACCAGGACTCGCAGTTGCCCAGCAAGCAGAAGATCCAAGGGACACACACACAGAATGTGCCTATTACATGGCTGAGAACGTAGAACAGAAGCAGAGGACACAGGGGGAGAGGCTGTAGAAAACCGGAAGACCTGGAGGGGCTGCAGATTCCAGAAAAGACAGCCGCGTGCAGGGATGGCACCCAGTAACCAGGCCGTGACTCCAACAGACCAGGGGAGTGGTTGGTCATTGACGAATACGTTCTGGAAGGAGGGGCAAGCTGTGTTGACTCATCAGCTGAGTGGCTGATTAAGATGGAAGAAAGAACCAGACCCACGTTCCAATCGTATGAATTCAAAGTCAAATTTAGATTCAATTATAGCTTCCCCCAAGTGAAAGAGACATAATTTTAAGGTTCCCTTTTGTTGTTGTTGTTGGAAACTACCTCCTACAGGTGGCAATGTGTGTTAAAAGGTACGGGGTGTTTTGTCTTAAGGCAGTTGTTACAGTTTGGCCTTTATAAAGTTGCTTTCTAGGTGCTGGGGTTTGCCCTTCAAAGCACCCAGCAGTCTTCCTTATAGGGTGAGGCCAGGGAGGAGCAGCCAGCCCAATGAGGAGTCCCTGGCCCCTCGTCCACAGAGAGTTCGGAGCTTTCAGCGAGAAGAGGCGAATGATCACTGTTGTTCTATTGCCTTCCTTGTGCTCCCAATACACGTTTTCTCCCAAATTCAGTCTGGGAAGTAAATGCATTTAGAAACACCTTTTGAACATGAAGGAATACATCTAAAATGTATACTGATGTCTCTCCTGCATCCTTTGTTCTGTATATAATGCAGTTGCCTGGTAACCAGACTCTAATATGTCGTGGGCTAAAAAGAAAACAAACTTCAATTGCCCTTTTCAGATTTTCTTTTTGTGCCATTCAACCCTCAAGACAAAATACCCAGGATAAAAACTCACATCCACCTTACCAGGTGGTTGATTTTAAGGTAGAAAGGAGGACATTTAGACTAATGTTTCTTCCCACAAGGGAAAATTACAATTAAAATGCATTAGAAGCGCTGATTCATAAAAACTGTTGTGATTTTGTGGGCTGACTTCAGTTTCGCAGCAGCAGGAATGTAAAAATAGACCTCTTATCTCTCTGTCCCCCTCTCGGTGCTTTGCTACACCCTCCTGGTGACCACCATCCTCCTCCTCCTCTCGGGGATGAGTAGGAAGAGGAGGCCCAGGGAGGCACTGTTTAATGTGAATGCAGAGACATTCTTCAGAAACATAAAGGCAAAGCTGCTGTCATTTCGAGATGGATACACTGTGCGCCACGTTGGGTCAGACTGAGCAGGCCTGTGCATCCTCAAAGACACGTTCATCTATTTGACCCCTCACTTCAAGTTGGTGTTTTTCAAACTGCCATTTGATGGCACAACTACCATGGTGTCCTCTGTCCCTTTGGGACCCTCGTGTTTAGCCATCCCCCAAAGAGGCCAAATCCTCACACACAGAATCCTCCAGAAATGCAGACTTGTACAAAATGTCATTCTGTCCACCACCCCTCTGCACAGAATCTGCCCAAATGGCAAAGGGAGTTGAATCTCTACTCATTTTTAGTTTCCCGACCTCAAAGTGCACAGGTCAGCGGACCCAGAATCAGGCCCCTGCTTGAAGCCCGAGGCGAGTTCGGATGAACACGTGTGGTTAGGGCTGCTTCCTCTCCCCAGCCCAGGGCCCTCTGGCTTTCTCGCCCACCCCCTAAAAGAGAATTTTTGTTTGTTACCTCTTACCGACATTTATTTTGACAATTCTTTTCGGACAGCCCGTCCTCATCCTCTCCCATGATGTCCACAGCCGAGAAGATCAAGGCGACGAGAATGGCAAAGCAGCACACCAGGGCGAAGATCACGATGCACTTCTGTTGGGACTGCAGGGGGGACAGGAGATGAAGAAAGAAACAGTCAGAGAAGCAGCTTCCGCGGAGGAAACTCGAGATTCGGTGGGTTTTTCACGATTCCCTGCGCATCCGCTGGGAAAGAGTTCCCGCCCTCACAGCCAGAGAAGGGCAGCTCTCCGGGTGAACACGCCCGAGACCTTCGCTCTTATCCTTAACACCGACTTCACACCCCCACTCTGTTAGAGCCTGTTCCACAATTCACCCGCCGTGTCAGGACTTCCAGAGGAGTCTGCTTTTCTTCTTTCTCCTCAAAAGCAGCCAAGTTCACTCCATGACCCATTCCTGCAAGTTAACAATGAAACAGCAGCTCGGTAATGTTTTCCAGCCCCTGTTGCGACCGTCACCTTCCAAACTCTAGGTTATCAACCTCCTTTCCCAAAGACTCAGGCGAAAGCCCATGACTAGCCATGTGTACAGCTGTTTCCACATGCTGCTTTGTGCCCTGGCCGGGCGGCTCAGTGGGTTGGAGCGTTGTCCCGTGCGCCTAAACATCGCAGGTTCCATCCTAAGTCAGGGAGTATACAGGGGGCAACTTATCAGTGTTTCTCTCTCTTCCCCTTTCTCTCTCTCTCCAAAATCAATAAAAGCATACCCTTGGGGGAGGATAAAATAAAAAATAAAAAAAGAACACTGCTTCGTGGAGCTGAGCGGAGTACAAGAACATCTGTACACGGCACCGCCCTGAGTCGGAGGTCAGCCGCCTCCTGCAGGGAGACAGCAGGTGGCTGTGCTCTTGGGCTGAAGGCAAGCAGAGCCGAGTCGCTGTCGGGCTGTTCATAAATCTTCCCCTGGCTTAGCCATTCACAGCGCTTGCTCTTCAAGCCTTCACACCTTCCTAGCAGATCTGTTTATCACTCCCTCAGAAGCGAAGTCAACTACTTCACCAACTCCGGAGCCACAAAATAAGTTATTAGGAAATGGTCAAACCAGGAAGAGAAAAAGAGTAAGCATTGATTCTTTAAAAAATTGAACTTACTGGGATGACATTGGTAAACAAAATCACGTAGGTTTCAGGGGTACAATTCTGTAACACATCATCCGTGCATTGCATTGTGTGTTCCCCACACCAAGTCACGTCTCCTTCCGTCACCGTTTGTCCCCTATCCTCTCATACCTCCCCCCACCCCCCTTTCCCTCCAGTAATCACCATGCTCTTGTCTATGAGGTTTTTATTTATGTACCTATTTTTGCTTAACCCCTTACAACAAAAAGATTTTAACAAGAGAAAACCCAGTAACGACAAACACTGTTGACTTTGGACTTGACTCGTTTTTCCTCCCTACCCCGGTCTCTCCCTCCATAGTCCAACGCCTTCCTCTTGGCCCTGGCCCACTCTCACCTCACTCCTGGGACTTCACACTTCAGAACTTTCCTTCCACGTTCCCAGAAGTCCACGAGTGCTGATTATAGATGGCACTCTTTGCTTTTCCTGCCTGGCTCAGTGTGCCACAGCTGTACACCTAGCTTCGCCCACCCCTGGATTGTAAGGGAGTACATGAGGCTACTGGGAGATTTTTCACTTCCACTGAGTATGCCCGTAAGCCCCTGAGAGTAGTGAGTGCTTTTTTCTGCCTTTGGAGTGTTTCCCTGGAAAGGCTTACTCTTTTCAACAATGCTGCATGGTCATTGTCATCCGTACAGGTTAGGGGATTAACAAGATGAGTCATCTGCCAGGGCTAGCATCTGGCGAGTGGTAGAACTTGAATGCAAACTCACTGAACTACAACCGAGCAGCAGTGTCAGCAGTTAACATTTCAAGGGCCCCGATGACTTTCCTTCATCCTAAATTCCCTTCCTGGAAACTTCTCTCTCTTTCTTTGCTTTGTCCCAGCACACCAGAGTCCCAGATCAGCCTAGGCATTCTTCATCCAAGTTCTAAATTGCTCATTAATACCCAGCTGTTGAACAATCTTGATGTCTACTAATCAATTCCAAACTTTATCACAGCTGTATTCAAAATACCTTGGGAACCATCCCCTGGGAAATCTTTTAAATCAATTCATCCACAACATGTTTCAGAGATTTCAATCCAGACCTTTGTGAAAATCCACTTTCATCATCATGTTCAGGGCCTGCTCTGGAGAAGGAGGTACATCCCATAGCTCTATGATTTCGCTTTATTTCTCAACACAATTATGTGCTATTATTACCTTGTGATATGAGTCAAGTGCTTGCTCATGTGCAAAGGACTACCTTCATTGTTGAACTTCAAATACGTGTGAACTGAAGAATAAGCATTTCTCTGGAGGTTACAGTACAACAAAATCCTCCTCCAGCCAAAACTCATGGCAACAGATAATGGCACAAAAAGATTGAGAAAAAGAACTAAATAGAATGAGACAGAAAGAGAAAGTTTGTGTCTGCTACCAAAGGTGTCAAACAATCAGATAGGATGTCCTTGGAGATTCTGAAGAAGAGATGAAAAGTACATTTTTTTCCTGTGCTGTGCAATTGTTTTGAAATGTACCCTAGGTTTACTTTAATCAGATATGGTAGGTTGACAGACAAAGAGCCAATTGCCTTGAAAGAAAAGTTTATTACTCAAGAGTTCCCAAGAAGAGGAGAGGGTGTGTTGCACCACAGAAGGCCTCATGGGGGCGCACCAGAGTCGGTCAGCAGGGACAGCCTGGGCCCGAGGCTTTGCTGCGGTTTCCATGGGAAGGCACAGACGAGGCCGAGTAGGCAAGTGTGAGCAAGGTCAGGATTGGATTGCATGAATAATTTTGGTGGGTTCTGACTTACGGGATGGTCTCCAGATGTCTGGTAACTTTAGGGCAGGAGAAAGGTGGCTTGGTGTGTGAAAATAAGATAAAGGAGGTGGCTGGGGGTTTGGACTTTGGATGGACTGGTTTCCATACGTAAGGCTTGCGCATAAGGAAGTTGATTGCTATCTCCAGAAATTAGCCAGCCCTGGGAGGGATGGTCTCTCCAGAATCAGCAAGGCCCCTAATATGTTACAGCATCATCAGATCCAGAAAAAAGAAAACACCATAATATACATTACAGTGCAATAGCCTATCAACCAATCTTAACTCAGAAGCAGTAAAAAACAAAAGAAAATCTGGAAGCTAATTAATTCCAGTGAGCCCACACTCCCATTATTTGCAGCCTGTGAACCCACCTCCTGCTAAGGATACTATATCTTAATAAGCCAAATCTGTGTTACATTGACATAAAAAAATCACACTGGGGTTAGAATTCAATTGGTAGAGAATGATGTAATTCTCTATGCCATTCTTATGATGAAATGGCTAAGCCAGGTGTGATATTTATTAAATGAGATTATATGTATATGTATAATCTCATAACATATATGAGATTATATGTTATTTATTATTATTATATATTATATATAATCTCATTTAATAGCAGAACATTGTATGTTGTCTTATATCTATTTGTAACATCGAGTGATATACTCATCAATAAAAGGCAAGATTTTCCATAATGATATTAAATTGAAAAGTATTTAAATGAAAGGTTCATCTTAAGACATTCAAACTATCAGTCTCTTTTTGGACAGTGGGAAAAGACTGGCTTGCAGAAGCTACAGACGGGCTCACTAATAGGTAGGAACTTCCCCATAGCCAAGGTCCAGTGGAAGCTTCCAGCAGTGGAAGCCAGGGCTTTTAATGACATTATCTCTCATTTCATAACAAGCACGGAGGCCCTTAAATAAGAACTTGTCTCAGCAGAAAGAAACAATAAAATTATAAACAAAATCTCATTTGGGTATACTTCAGTTCTCCAAGCCAGAAATAAATTAAGTCACACGTAATGGGATATCTGACATAGATATATTTGGGCATGAAGGGTTTGCATTTGCCTGACTGCCTAATGATTAAAATGCAGGGCCAAACAAAAATTAATTCGTGAACCAATATTTGTTCAGAGCCTATCTCAACACTATGCCGGACCCTGGAGATTTAGCAGCAAAGAAGACAGACATGGCTTCTCCCCTTGGAGCCTCCATTCCAATTGGAGAGGCAAGTAATAAACGGGTAGACAGGTAAGTAAGCAAAATAACGTCCAATGTTGACAAATGTCGTGTAGACAATGAGTAGGCTGACATGCTGGTGACTGGCGGTGGTAGTTAGGTGAGGCCTCCTTGAAGAAGAGACACTTCTTTTTCTTTATTTTTAAAATATTTTATTTATTTTTTTCTAGAAAGAGGGAAACGGGGGAAGAAAGAGACACAGAAAAACATTGATGTGAGAGAGAAACATCAATAGGTTGCCTTCCGTATGCCCCCAACCAGGGACCTGGCCTGCAACCCAGTATGTGTCCTGACCGGGAACCGAACCTGCTACCTTAGGTTTGCAACATGATGCCTAACCCACTGAGCCACACCAGTCAGCGAAGAAGGGATATTTCGTCCGAGAACTGAAGCTGCGAACCCAGTGAAGTCAGAGGGCAAGAATGGAATCGGGGGAACAGTTAGGAGGCCACCTATTCACCACGTCAGTCGACAGACAAATGACTTAAGAAGAGAAAAATAAGTGAAATAATTCAAATCTTGTTTTGGGGTTAGAGCTGGAGAAGTGACTCTGGGGTTGGTGGAGTGGGTGGGGTGAGCGGGAAAAGGAGGATGGCGGGTGGTTCTCAGGGTTGGACCTCAGCAGCCTATGGTGGGACGTTCACGGAGGTAAGAAAACACAAGGACGGAAGGTTCGCAGTGAGGTGCAAGTTACCAAGCGCTGTACTTGGGAATGTTAATGGGAGATTCCTGGTCATAACCAAGGGCTTGTGCCCAGTAAACAGCTGACTCTATGACTCTTAGCTCAGGGATGGGGTCCGGACTGAAGATGCACAGACTGACATCATTATCGGCACTGACGGTGGCATTTCATATCACCGGGACTAAAAGACACGGCCAAAGAAAAGAATAAAGATCAAAATGAAAAGACAGGCAGAGGCCAAGCCCTGAAGCGCCGTACCACTGGGACAGGGAGAGCAGGACGAGTCTGCGAGGGAAAGGTACAGGGGAGCAGGGAGGCGGGAATGGGGTCAGACTGTGGTGCCCGGGGAGCCCGCACAGAGAGTTTCAGGGGGGAGGGGACATTTGAGCACGTCAAGAGCGGCTGACATGCCTGTAAGTCAAGAGAGAAGTCCCGTGGAAATCACCGGTAGACTTGGCTAAAAACACTTCTGCTGTCATGGAAAGAATGGTTGGAGGAAAATGAAAAGTGAATGAATGAACATCTTTACGGCAACACAGAGACCTAGTTATCTGGCGACACCTTCCCGATGGAAAACATAAAATGGCTAATAAAATATTTATTGATTGACTAACTGATTACATGCAAGTGCCCCTATATTAAAAAAACTGATATAATTCAGCCACAGGAAAATAAGATCTTTAATTATATGTTTCATCAGAAGAAATGTTGACAGTTATTAATTCCATTCAAATAGATGTTATGTCTCTTCCATTAAATTTCTTCAAGGACTGGTATATGGGAAGTGATAGCTTTCCAGGCAGAAGTAGCTCCTTCAAGGAGGCTTGGGTTTCCCCAGGGAAGCCAGTGTGAGCTGTCCACCAGGCCCCCCCGGTCCAGCCTTTTCCTTTCTCTCACTCGGAGCAGGACTGCTGCAGCTGACTCAGCACTAGACTGCTCAAGCTGACTCAGCAATTCTCCCTCTTCCTGCCGGTCCACGTCTTCCGTGTCGGATTTTCTCCTGTCACTTTTTAGCATGCTCATCTCAATTTTTCTCCTCACTGATTCTATTCCTTTCTTAACTTTCAGGACTTTCATGTCGTCAAGAAGTTATTCCACGCCCTGATCTTATCTTTCATGTCTTTTTACCCCCTCCTTGTTTTTGCTTATTTCTCCCCTCAGCTTTTCCTTTTTGAGGGGATTCCCTTTGGACCAAGTTTATAGTTTTTAAGCATTTCTTTCTGCCTTTATGTTCTGTTTATTTTTTCTTTACTGCTCCAGAAGCTTCTGCCTCTCCTTTTGTTCAATTATATCTTTGAACGGAAACTGTCGATTTTCATACACACAAAACCTGCTAATTACTTTCCTGTTAGTTCTAGCATTTTGCGCACCATTAGGAGGACAAACTCTCGCCAAGACTAGAAAATCCAGTACCTCTTCTTCCATCCTTTTTTATGGCCGAGTATTATTCCACTGTGTGTAGGTACCACGTCTTTATCCAATCATCTGTCGAAGGACACGTAGGATGTTTCCAAGTCTTGGCCATTGTGCACAGCACTTTAATTTGAAGAGGAGGCTACATTCAAAAGTGGTTAGAAGTGGAGTCTACACGTTGTCTGCAATGTATTTTCCAATGTGTTCGGTTAAACTGATGTGTCATCACTGAAAGACATGGCCACACCAGTTCCTTACTCTGAGAATCGATACGTGAAGGGAGAAAAGTACGCATTTACCTGACTTTCCAGGAAGGACAGTTATCGTCACAGTAGATGTAGCAGACCTTAACAATTATCGAAGGTCGGTGGTGAATACGAGTGAAAATGTACCATTTTGGAAACATTTCACAATTTTTTTAATTTAAAATTTTTATTTTGATTTTTTCAATTACAGTTGCCATCCAATATTATTTTTTGTTAGTTTCAGGTGTACAGTGTAGAAGTTAAACATTTATACAGTTTACAAGGGGATCCCCCATAAATCTAGTGCCCACCTGGCACTGTACGTAGTTATCACAATACCACTCACTATTTTCCCTGTGCTGTACTTGACGTCCCCGTGACTGTTTTATAACTGCCAACCTGTACTCCTCACTCCCTTCACGGTTTACACCTAGTCTCTCAACCCACCTCCCATCTGGCAGCCATTAAGTTTATTTTCTGTGCCTTAGAGTCTGTTTCTGTTTTGTTTGTTTGTTTTATAGATCCCACAGAGAAGTGAAGTCACGTGGTATTTGTCTTTCTCTGTCTGGCTAATTTCACTTAGCATAATACCCCCTAGATCCATCCACGTTTTTGCAAATGATAAGATTTCATCCTTTTTTTTTAATGGTCAAGTAGTATTTCCTTGTATATAAAAAATAAAAGGCCTAATTAAACAGAGATGCACGCATGCACGGACAAAAGGGCCTACGTACTGAATACCATACACTCACGCTGTACGTGAGCTGAAAGCAGAGCAGATACAGTGCGGGGTATGGGAGGTGGTGCTGTCCTGCTAGTAACTTCACCGAAGGTGTAATCATGGCAGCGGATGAATGACACGGCGTGCAAGCGACGACAATGAAAAGTCATGGAGGAGCCGGGGTGTTGGGTGAGTCCTCCGAGTCGATGGGGGAGGGTTAACGACACGAGTCTTCGAGAAGAGGAAAGTCTGCCAAACGGCAAGCCACTTTTCAATCTGTAGCCACTTTTCATTAGTAGTAACTGATGGCCTCCTCTCGTAAGTTAATGAATACTTTGTAATGTAGGAAAATACGATTATTCTCAAATTTTAAATTCTTGGCCTTGGCATACATATTCCTTGGAGGCCCATTTCCTAATTAATAAAAAGAGCATTTGCATTTTAATGTACAGCTTATAATTGCTTGCACTCTCAACATGCTGTAATTACCCATGCCAACAGCTTTCATAAACCGGGTCATCAGTATGATGTCTGCTTGTCTCTTCCAAAGGACCCTGTTTAGATGGTATTTATGATATTAGTGTGATAATATGTAGCATCTAAAACAATGTCTAATACAATCCCCAAAAAGTAATGACTATCTCACTGTGCTAGAATTTATAAATCCCTCAAACACCCTAGAGGGGAAAAAAATCTGTTTAAGATTTTCAGAGCAGCATGCAAGCAGCAGACTGAGAAATAGATATGCCACTCTGACTTTTTACACCCTTCCTTTTTTTAAAAAAAGATTTTATTTATTTATTTATTTATTTATTTATTTATTTTTAGAGAGGGAAGGGAGAGAGAGAAAGAGAAAGAGAGAAACATCAATGTGCGGTTGCTGGGGGTCATGGCCTGCAACCTAGGCATGTGCCCTGACCGGGAATTGAACCCGCGATGCCTGGTTCGCAGCCTGCGCTCAATCCACTGAGCTACACCAGCCAGGGCTACACCCTTCCTTTTTAATAATATAAAATGACACAAGACTCCAGCCAAACTGGTTTGAATAATAGACATCCATTCCAGCTCTCTCCCCACAGCGGCCAGAGTCATGTTTCATGGGAGATGAAGATAAACAGGGGCCCGCTAACACCCATCAGCATCCCTTTCACAGCTCTGTGGATTTATGGGAACCCAATAACCCAGAATGGCAGCTACCCTTCCATTTTATGAGCTCAGAGAGCCATAATCCTATCTGCAGCACAAGTTTGGTGTTCTTCAGAATGCTCTTAGACTCTGCTCCATACCATTGTTAGAGCATTTAAAAGGTCTGATGCAGTTCACTAGGAAAAATAAGATAAATTATTCAAGTTCCTGCTGAGAGTAACCTGCCCAGATTACGCGACAGACACCAGCCAACTAACAAAAAACTTCACAGTGGGGATACTTAAGTTGCAGTTAGACAGAGAGAAACAAGGAGAGATACACTAAAAAAACGATCTCTTGTTCTTTGCTTGAACTGTTTAACACTCGCTCTCATCTTAGGTCCAATCTTTATATCCCCTTCCTTCTGTTGGCAAATAAAAAAATATATATACTTCGAAAACATTTCCATGATCAAAATCTTGCAAAGCATCGATTATTTGATGCCAAGATCAAAATGGGTTTGGTGTGGTTGTTTATTCCAATTACTGAGAGGTTGAAAATAATGAGATGCTGTGTTCGCAGCTGAGGGAGGAAGTAACCGATTAGAAGTATCTGATTCCATGTCGGCGTCATCACAGTGAAATATCAAAAGGCTCTACCTTTGAACGTGCTGTGTGCCACCACCAGATCAGTCCCCAGTCAGGCCAGCCAGAATTATCCCCGACTTAGCCTGGGGTAAGACTGTGTTCTTCCGAACAACAAGCGATCCTCAGTGTTTTATGTAGAAGACCCAGAGAAATGGCAGGAAAGTGGGACAGTACCTCGGACGAGGGCCAAAGGATTAAATGTCTATGGTGGTTAAAAGTTATGGCTTTCGCTGTGTATTATTTGTGCCTGATTATAGGAGTCACTTCAGAGAAAAAAGGGCTTGGCAGCAGATTTTTCTTACAGCTCAGTACCGTACCGGGGTTTGCTATAATAAAGCGGTCATTATTTCAGTGTTACAACAATGCAGTAAGGTAACAGAAATGGGAACGGAAAAACAAGTGGGGAATTTTAGAAATTGATCTTGAAGAATAAGGTGTGGGAGATATTAAAGTTGGGGGCACGATGAAAGGAAAGTATTGTTTAAGGAGGGAGTTTGGGTTACGAGAGCAGGGTAGACATCAAGAAGCGAATTGTATTCTTTTCACCCCATGAGTGAAGTTAACCAAGAAGAAATCTTACAAAAAAAAAAAAAAGGTTTCCATAGGGTTTCGCAGAACCTACTCCACATTTGGTTGTCCTAGAAATCAGACATGCACCTTACAAAAACAGAATATTAATGAGAATAAAGCAAATGGTAATCAGAGGCAGGGCATGTAATCAAAGAAGAAAGATTCCAGAATTTTGACTGCAAGTTTTAAGTTTGGTTATGCTGGCTGTGTGATCTTGAGCTTAGGCACCTGACTCTAAGATCCATTTTCCTCACCTCCGAAATGGGAGGTCATGACGCCTACCTCTCATGATTACAGGGAGGAGAAACACATGGGAAAGCCCTTTTCCTGCCAACTTCCAGTACAGCATAAATCCAGGTTATTAAAATGCAAGGCCCTTTAGAGATCTTCAAATTTTTGTCGGCCTGGCATGTGACAGAAAGATCACAGGGAAAGCACAGAGAAAATCCTTATACAATATCAGCACGTAATTTTAAAACTCCAGCAGGAGACCCAAGAAGGTGGTGAGCCCCTTCGCTAGTAGGGATCAACGGAGGGAGACGACACCATGGGGTGGGGGGAGCCATAGACGAGTCACGTGCACTAAGCGACAGGGGAGGCGGCGGCATCCTAAGGCTCCTCCCGCTATTAAATTTCTAGCAATTTCCTTTCTCACAAAGGTAAACCTTCCCCCACAATTAACTCCCAAGCTAGGGGACAAGACGGAGCATGATTCTGATTCGTACTCCGCACATGCTTAGTGTCGTGTTCTACACATAGTAGGGGCTCAATAACTATTGGCGGCTTGATTGAGAGAAGTTATAATAAGTGTCACTGTTCTGGAGGTTTTCTCAGCATGAGCAGAGAGAATTCATGTGAAAAAGAAATAACTAAATTGCATGCATCCAGTGTAAACGTGATCAAATCCAATTTGTGTTTGAAAAAGAGGTCGGCCCTCACTTTTGACACAGCTTGGGAATGCTTCCAAATTAAATGCATTATGGACAAAAACGTATGGCACAACAAGAAAACGCCAGATATGTAAAATGAGCTCAGCCTATTCGTTCTTTCCTAGAAGGAAAAGCTATATGACTAGAGAATAAAGCCATATTGTCTCAAAAAAAAGTCTGAATAACCACAAAACACAAAACAATTCTTAGTTAGTTTTAACTGTTGCCTCCGGGCCTGATGGGTGGGGTGGGCAATGGAGGCTAAAATGTAAAAACAACAACAACAACAACAAAAACACTAGTTGATAATCCTAGCTTGTTCAATATAACTAAATGCCCAAATATTGAGGCTTAATGAAGGACAAAATAAAGAAACACAGGACTTGCCTCTGACAAAAAACAAGCTTGTTTAAATACCTCAGGTGTAGGAAGAATAAATATGTAAGTTCCTGTTCTGCAGGACCCTACACTTTAGATAAGATTCAAATTCAGTTTTAACTACATTTATGAAGCACTTCCTATATCCAAATCTCTTTATAGCTATATGACTACATACACAAAGGCTCACGGCATCACGTGAGTTGAAATCGATCACTACCCCTGTTTTTCAGAGAAGGAACTGGAAGCTCAAGACGAGAGTGGTTCACCATGGACCTACAGCCAATCTTCTCCGAAAGTCTCGGGATCTTTCTCCAGGACCAGGCTGCCGTGGCAGCCTCCTGGAATCTCCTGTCAAACACGTTTCCAGGGGCATAAGCCCCTTCCACATGTAGCCCTGGGGAGGAAGGGAGACCCAGCCAGAGCGGAAGGAAATCCTGAAGTTAGCAAAAGCCACAAAGAGGACAGAGGACAGAACCGATCCTGGAGCTTTAACTATCGCCTACATAATGGTACTGCCCACGTTTTTATCTCTAGCCCTGCCCCCTCCCCTGAGATCCACACTGTTATCTTTCACTGCTCACCCAATATCATCCTAGTAAGCTACTCGAATACAAGACCTGGGGAAGGCACAGTTCCTGATACCCCTGCTGCCCCCAAAGCCTGCTCCTCTCCCCACAGTCCCCAACCCAGTGAATGGTGCCAGCGCCGACCACCTGGGTGTCATCCTCAATTCTCCTCTGGCTCTTGTACCCACGTGGATTGCCATCACTGAACCTCATCAACAATACCTCCAAAACGTATTCCAAAATGTGGTCCCTGCCTCTGCCTCCCACCACAGGATTGCCCCCTACAGTCCATTGTCCACCCAGAAGCCAGAGAGGTCTTCTGAAAGCAGAAACAGGACCATATTGATGCCTCCCCCCACCCCCACCCACCACAGACTTCCCATTTCACTCAGGACAAAGGCCAGACTCTGCTCTGTGGCTCGTGAAGGCCACCACTGCCCAGCCTCTGCGGTCTCTTCATCCCCACGTCCTGTCACGTTTCTCCCCCTAAGGACTTTCCAGCCACGTGGGTCGTGATGTTACATTACATTCTCCCATCACCCACGCTTCCTGTTCTCTGTGTCTACAATGCTCTCCCTTTGTTTAGATCCCTGTTCTGGCATTGCCTCTTCAGAGAAGCCACGCCTGACAGTCCTGTCCCACAAGGAGTGTCCCCTGCACTCTGTGTCCCTGACCTGATTCCCTTCCTCAAAATACAGTCACTGAGCTGAAAGCCTGTTACTGCCTCACCCCGTCCACCCTCCTGCTCATCCGCCCCATGAGGGCAGGGCCCCTGTCTGTCATGTTCATCGCTGTATCCCCAATGGATAGAGCGGTTCTAACTGTGTTTAGTAAACGTTTGTTAAATGAATGAATTGCTTAATGAATGAGATTACAGTCATGGAAAAGAATGTGTTTGTCCCCTCGTCTATGGATGGGTACTTGGGTTCCTCCCACAGCTTGGCTATTGTAGATAACGCTGCAATCAACGCTGCAATGTGCAGGAGTATGTACATTGTTTTGAATCAGTGTTTTCATTTTCTCTGGATGTATACCCGGAAGTGGAATTGCTGGGTCATAAGGAAGTCCCATTTTTATGTTTTTGAGGTAACGCCATGCTGGCTTCCGCAGGGGCTGCACCAATCTGCGTTCCCACCAATAGTGCACGAGGGTTCCCATTTCTTTGCAGCCTCCCCAACACTTGTTGCTTATTGCTTGATTTTAAAAAGTGAAGGGATTGAGAAGTAAGTAGATTGATGGTTCCAAAATAGTCACGGGGATGTAAAGTACAGCATAGGAAATATAGTCAATAATAAGGTAATAACTATGTATGGTGCCTGGTGGGTACTGGCAATAGTAGGAGAAACACCTTATAAAGTATTGATATATGACTGTTTAACCACTGTGCTGCATACCTGAAACTAATACAAAATAATATTCAGTGTAAACTGCAAGTGAAAATGAAAAAAATTCAAATATATTTTAAAAACGGCACATTTGTTTTCCACATAGAATATTCCCTGACAGTCCTGGCACATGTGGCTCAGTGGATTGAGTGCCGGCCTGCGAACCAAAGGGTCGCTGGTTCAATTCCCAGTCAGGGCACATGCCTGGGTTGCAGGCCAGATACTTTGTGGGGGGTGCATGGCAGGCAAGCACACATTGATGTTTTCCTCTCCCCCTCCTTTCTTCTCTCTAAAAATAAATAAATCAATCTTAAAAAAAAGAATATTCTCTGGCAACAGTCTCAGCCTGTCCCATTTCTGTTCTTTTCCAGTGCTTTGGAGCTCCCCCTGCCATCACCTGGCTGAGAAAATGACTGAGGGATTTCAAGCCCATTCATGCTGAGAGAAGGGTATGAACTATATTTCAGGAGCAAGGTTAGTCAGTTGCGTTTGTGGCAGGATAACTGTAAGATACAATTTACATCAACTTGAGAATAAAAGGAACAGAATTATTCATAATTTTACAGTTACCACCACAAAAATAGAATAATAGAAATAAGACCTTTTTCTGCACAAACCTTCACCACGTTGACCTTCCCTGTATTAATCAAAAGTTTTCCGAAGAGCTGTTTTTTAAAACATGTAAGATGTCTTGTGCATTGTAGAAAGATGAAAAATAAAGAGTGATGAGGAAAGTGATGATAGGGGTAAAGGTCGCTTTATCTATAGACAAAAAACAATTTAAAATGTGAATAATTAGACAAATTATATGGTTGCCTATTTTATACAACACTCATTTATTGGAAGCTTATAGTATTCATTTACTATTTAGCTAGCTGTAAAGAAAAAACTATTTTTATTGGTATTTTTCTAGAAAAATACAGGTTTAACCAGGGATGTCCAACTTTGGTCCCTGAGCCACACCCAGCCCAGGGCGGCTGTGAATGCGGCCCAACACCACATCGTAAATTTACTTAAAATACTATGAGACTTTTGTGATTACATGTCGCAATGTATTTAATGGGTGGCCCACGACAACTCTTCTTCTTCCAGTGTGGCGCACAGATGCCAGAAGGTTGGACACCCCAGAAGATTTATTTGTATTTACCATGTCCACCATGAGAAAAATTTCCCCACAAACCAGTGTATTTTCTTCTTAAATATTCAAGCTCATTTTTTCCCTCTAAAATATGAACACGTACCAGAGGACGTTTCTCTCAAAAGTGACAAACAGCACCGCATGTAGTAATCAGCGACTACGGGGAGACTGGGAATTGTGGGGGCGAACATAACTGCCAATATGCAAACTAATAAAATTACACTGTGCCTAGCGGGTGGGGGTGGAGTCCTTCAAGATCCAGAAACGATGGCAAGAGGTGCCAGCGAATTACGAGGGTGATAAATTTATACACAGTGAGTACCCGTTGCAGGAGAGAACGGCAAAGCCTCCGTTTTGCAGGGCTTCTGCAGCGGGGTCTGGGAGAAACCCTTTCCTCTTACCTACCCTAGGCTGCTCACGCCAGACTCAGACACACAACACAGGTGGAGCCAGGGTTCTCTTCCCTGAAGATGTTCAGTCTGCCCTTTAGGGAAAACACAGAAAGCACTTTTGGCACAGCGCCCTAGCTGATGGTTCCCAGGTCAGAGGGCCATTTGCCAGGGTGGGTAGAGGGTGGCTCACCGCAGCCTCCAGAGCCCTGGCTTACCCACTCCCTGTCTCTGCTTCTGGCTGTGGCTGTGGAGGTCAGGGGTGTGTCGGTGTGTTGACTGCCTCCCACCGACAGCATCTGCTCTCAAGCACACCGGGGGTCTTGTACCCTCTGCCCTGGAGGATCTGCCCTCCAGCACACAGGCACAGGCTGGAGGTGCGGGGGGTGCACACTGCAGGGGCAGCTCTGCACCCGCGGGGGCAGGAGGCCGTGGGTTCATGCTTCTCCCCGGGGTCCTTGAGTGGGCAGGTCTGAGAGGCGCGCTATGTTTGGAAGCCCGTGGGTGGGAAGGAGATCTCAGTGACTTACTCTTAGATGGGCTTCTCCTCCTCTGTCCTTCTCTTACTCAGCGGGAGTCTGAGTCACAGGAAGTTGATGACTCCCAGACCAGAACAGGCACTTCGCAGAAGGTCCGGGTACTGAGCTCGGTTGTTGGGTTTTGCTGCCGGTGGCTTGTTTTGTGTGGTGTGGGCCTACTTTTTGCTCCTTCTGTGATATTTGCAAATTTCTCAAGCAATATATCACACATTTCTGTTTTCAGACTGAAATACCACCTAGCATAGTTCATACCACCCACCCCCATCGCTACGGCTCTCTCCAGAGGTGACCACAGCGGACGCTGTGCTGTATTTCTGTAGTGTCCTCTGTGCAGTTTTGTAAAGGTATGGTCCTACGTAAATATACAGTTTGGCTTGGTTTTGTTTTTTTATCAGACAAAACAGAATCAAGCAATACACCTTTTTTTGCTACTTGCTTTTTGTATGCCTAAGTCTTCGAGATTCTTTTCATAGCTGAACAGTGTTTTGGATATAATGGATCTCCACAATTTCTTTTAAAAGGTCAACAACTTAAAAATAAGCATCCTTTATGACTAGCTTCTCTTGTACATTTATTTCAAACCATAAATCACGTGGAAAGTAAAAATCCCGCTGTTCTTACTAGAGGAGGATTCATGTGTCTTGGTGAAGGATGGTGAAGCAGAATTGTGGAGTGAAGGAGGGATTAGGTTCTAAGTGGAGAAGGGTTTCCTGACAGAGAAAGGTTAGTCACTATGGACACTAGTCAGCTGAACAGTAGCTGCTCTCTTTTGAAAAGCCGGGGTTACATGGAGGGAAGTTCCGGCAGTGGGTTCTAGACCCAGCGTCGCCACGATTAGCGTTTTGGCCTGGGGTAAACAACCCGTCAAAGTCTGTTCATTCACATTAGTTACCCTAGCAGTTTTCTACCTATCAAGTGCAATAAACACTTTAAAGAAATATGAGTCCTTCCCAGTCAGGGCACATGCCTGGGTTGCAGGCCACGGCCCCCAGCAACTGCACATTGATGTTTCTCTCTCTCTCTTTCTCCCTCCCTTCCCTTTCTAAAAATAAATACATAAAATCTTAAAAAAATAAGGAATATGAGTCCCAATTCAAGTTGAAAAGTGGGGGAGGGGCAGGAGATTGAACTAGATGATTCTTGAGGTCTACTTCACTTACGACGAGGGTGAATGCCAACGGTCATGAAACAGGAAGACCGTTCTCCTATTCTCACTCATCACAGAAGGGGGAGACGCGTCTCGCTGCAGGCAGAAGCCGCACCAGGCTGAAACACAGAGCATCTCCAGCTCCCACCTGAGGAACCAAGGCAGGACGGGGGAGCTGAGGTCCACAGGAAATCATCACTGTGCAAGAACCATCACAAACTCAGCAACCCAAGGGGTCTGTGACTATAGGAAAAGGTCTGCTTGGACAGGCCCCCATAAAAAAAAATTCGCTTTCTGATATATGTGATCTGTTATAGTATGTCTTCATCTCCAAATTTCTCAAGATTGCTCTGTGCCTCACTCTATATTTCAAAGGGGGGGGGGGGGAAGTAAGTGACATGCTGGAAGAAAAGGAGTTCAGAAAACTGTTGTTTCGAGTTTTTAAATGTTATTTTAGAATAATTTTGTTTCACTCAGGAACTAAGGGGAGCCCAGTGAATCCCATTAAACACTGATAGGTAAATTATGAAAACCTAATTCAGATGCTTGGTGGGCTGCAGACATTCTATGAGGCTGTATGCACGGTATGCACGGACTAAGAACGTCCTCCTAGTGCTGAGATCCTATGGCCCCATGCCGCGTGTCTCCAGGACAAACACTGCGTAAGAGGCTACATAAGAGGTAGCTTCTCCTGCCTGACCACCTGAGCTGGGGCATTGGTCCTTTCCTGTCTCGGGCCCTGAGATGAAGTAACTGCCGCATCAGGTCTTCCTGGGTCTGGAGCCTAGGACTTCCTGACAGGAGATCCACCTCCTGCAACCCTGGGCCTCCAGCTCGCCCACTTTGGGTCTTCAAACTTCCCAGCTGCCTAACGGCACAAAGGAATTTCTTACAACAAATCTCTCGTATTGATTCTGCTTCTCTGGAAAACTTGGACTAATACAAATAGTATGGATGTACCATAATTTGTTTAACCATTCACCTGTTTGGGGCTGCTATAAATCCTTACCTACAGGTTTCTGTATAAACACTAGTCTTCATTTCTTTCTGGGGTAAATGCCCAAGTGTGCAGGTGCCAGTCATGAGGTAAAGGCACGTTTTGTATTATGAGAAACTGTCAAACCGTTTCCCCGAGGCGTACCGTCTAACATCCCCACCATTCCCACCAGCAACGCAGGAGCGGCCCAGTTTCCCTGCATCTCACCAGCATTTTGTGCTGCTGCTATTTGTTATGTTAGCCATTCGGGTGGGTGTGTAGTGATTTCTCGTTGGGGTTTTGGCCCAGTCTTTTCTGAAAGCCCCAGGGATAGCAGGCTCATGAGCCCCCCCAGAGCCTCCTGCTTACTGTACATGAAGCTGAGATGTGCTTCTACGTCACTTCCCTGCTCTGGCCCCAGTTCTGCTTTTTGGACCCCCACAGCTTCTCTCTGTGCCCACCCCCGTCCTCCCTGTCTCGGAAATGCTCTTTTTTTCTGATTTCTGAGGTGGACACTCTCGGTTATTTCGACCACTTCTCCAAAATCATGTTTAACAGGCCCTTTGCCATTATGATCTCCCTATTTCTTTTATCCCCAAACATGTACCCGTTGAGTTCTTATTTCCTGTAATGGATTCTATCCTTGGCTTAGGAATACACGGACAAATAAAATTCCCTCTCTCAAGATGTTTGTCATCTATAGAGGAACAAACATATAAGCAACTACGCACACTACACAACACACTAAATGGTATTATAGAGATGTGTGCCAAGAACAATGAACATTTTCACTACTGTTCATTGCAGGCCAGTGCCACCATTCACGAAGCTATAGTTCTCACTCCAAGACTTAGAGTAACATAAAGGATAAAGGCATCAATACAATTTCAGTGCGAGAGCCTGGGGGTAAGGCTAGAGCTGGGGCAGGGCAGGGCAGGCCGTGTGGAAGAAGTGAGGTCTCAGAATGGAGATGCAGGAACAGGTGGGTATTCCAGGCAGGGACTGGCCTTGGCCAAGGAGGGAGGTTGGAACCCATCTGAAGCATCTGGAGCGTCCGATAACTTGCAAGTGGCGTGGGATTGCTGAAGCCTGATTACGTGAGACAGAGGGCAGGGGGTGAGGAAGGAGAGGGGGCAGGGAGGCCTGGAAGGACTTGTCAAGGAAACGGGACTCTGCCCTGCGGATAACGGGTATGAAGTGAGGACGAGCCGGTCACATGACTGTTGGAAACAGATCCCTCTGGCAGCTGGGGGAAGGCGCATCCAAGAGGGACAAGCAGATAGGCCACGTGCAAAGCTGTTAACACTGTCCCAATGTGATGTGTCTAAGGTGGAAACTACATACAACACTGGAAATAAGAATGGAAAGGATAGGAAAGCATGGAGAAATAACTAGGAGGCAAAAATTGCGATCATGTGCTGTTTAAATGTGAGCGACTGAGGAAAAGCAGGTTAAGATTAACGAGAGTATGACTTGGGAAATGCAAAAGGATTAAAAGTTCACTTGCTTGAAGGTTGCGGCAAGGGAGGAGAGATTTGAGAAGGAAAGGTCACATGTTGAGATTATTAAATCTAAAGGGCAATTTGACTGTGACCTTCACTCCTATGGAGTGATTTCAGCTTAAGAATTATAGCCACAGCTTCCTCCACTTTTCCCAGAGGAAAGGGCTTGTGTGGAATCATAAAAATATAAGTCAAGTATGTGAATAATTTTTGAATTAATTAAGCAGTAGACGAGACAACTAAATTACAAATGCAAATTTTGAAAGCAATAAAGGCTGCATCTCAGATCAGTTTGGGGACAAGGAAAGACTTTATAATTAGTTGTACTGGGAAATTGGGAGAGCTGTATAGAAAAATTTAAAAATTGGTTCCTTTTCTTACTGGATACACCAAGATAAATTCCAAACAGATCAAAGATTTTGATGTAAATAACTTAAACCGAAGAAGAACTAGAATAAAGTATGTGTAACTCCCTTTACAATAGGGGAGTAGAAACAACTTTTCCAAGAGCTATTCAAAATACAGAAGAAATAGGAAAACAATAGATGACTATAATTACATCAAAAAGTAATAATAAACTATTGTTGGCAAAAGTCATCATAAATCAAGTAAGCAAACAAATGCCAAACTGGCCTATCTTAATAATACCCCCCAAAAGTTAACCTCTGTGCTCATTTCTTATGATGCAAGTGAGTGGAAATGTTAATGCTTTTTAGAATCCCTTCTCCTGCGTGGACATAACTATTTCAGCATTGGAAGGATATATACACACGAAGGCCTCCAGCTCCCCTGTCTTTCTTCTGCTTTCCCGTCCTGTTCATTACCCTGCCTTCATCTCGGACTTACTTACACCTCCAAGTCCATGCTTCCCAGATTTCCTACTGAAATGGTCATAATGCTGTGTGTGTGCCTCTGTGGCTTGTCAACTTGGACCATCAGAACCATAAACGTCCTTAAGACGCTAGTATTTTATCATTTAAAAAAACACATGTCCCTTTCACATTCTAGACTTAATTCACAGTTCCTTTAGTGTTAAAATGTTTTTTATTATTTAATGTTAAGCTGAATGTGAATAAGGACCGTTTTTTTGCTCCTCACTGTATCCCTAGTGCCTAGACGTCTTCTAAAGATTTGCTGAATAAATAAATAAGTAACTGGCGTTCCAGGGCGCAGGGCAGGTTGGGGTCTGTTATAGCCATCTTCTTTTTTGGAAGTTAAGACTGAAAGAGCAGCTCCCATCTGGATAGACCAAATCACATAAAAAAACAGGGGATCGCAGGATGCCAACCTAAACTTTGCAATCACAGTGCATGTTTCTACTAAACAGTGATTTGAGGTACACACCACTGAGGTTCGATTTGCCAAAGCAAATCACATGGCATGCCTGAGCTTGGGGTGTGGGAGGTCATAGGTCAGGCAGTGAGGAAATGTGAACAACCACGGAGTCCCCTGCATACTACAGAAGCACAAGCTGGGACAACTCCAGGAAACTTCCAGGGAATCTTCTAGAAGGCAATGGTCTGGAGGATTTAGTGTCACTCCATTGCAAATTTCCTCAAAGGTCATTTGTATATAATTTTGTTGATGATGTTGCTTTCTCTAAATCTAAGCATACTTTGAATGTATTAAAGAAGCTCAGCTTTGAAGAAAATAAGATAGATTGAATGAAATAAGGAATCCTTATGAAATGCAAAATTTTCTTCAGTGTTATAATAGTTTGGATTCGGGGGTGCCTCATCCTGCCTTTAAAAACGCAGTAAAATTCAACCGAAGAGAAGGGAAGCAATATGATGGAAAGGACTCGCCGTCCATCAATTCTCATACTGTATTCTAATTTAGGCTGGTTCTGGAAAGTCCTCATTTGCAGCCTGCTTCCTAGGCACTCTTATGGGCAGGTCTGCCCCTTCTTGCTAAGGCACTTGGTTTTCAAGCACCACACTGGTCTTGTCCCAGATAAATGGAAAGCACTCAATATATCATAAGGAAGAGAATCGGAGAGAAAGAGCACGCACAGAAAGGGAACACCTGCTACAGCGCAAACTGCCAAGTTCACGGCCAAAAGTGTTTGCTGGTGCATTCCGTTTGTCAGAGAGCTGCCTCACACACCATGCTGGCAGGTTCCTCTTCCTGGGATACAACAGAGAAGGGGCAGCTCACAACTAGATAATTTGAAAAATATTTTTATGAAAAGTGAATGAGCACTGAAAATGATTATGACATAAGTTTCCACAGTATTGGCAGTACACTGCCCATATATACATGTATATATATATCTATGTGTGTGTGTGTATATACATGTATGCATATATATATATATGTATGCGTATATATATATGATGCCTTTAAATTGCAACTACAGTACTTCATTAGGCAATAGTGGGATTTATTTAGGAAAAATGGAGTTCAATTCCCCCCTTACCTCGCACTCCTGTAAACCTTTTTGCAATGACACGTAACAGTAGACTGTGGACACCTGGCATATACAGAACAGGATTGCAAACCCCATTTTGGGGTACAACGTTGGCTACAGAAAATCTAAACATTACAGATCACCCCAGTTTCTGCCTTCCTTTACTCAGCACTGTGAGAACAAACAGGCAAAAGCTGAAGTTTCTGCCCACAACACGGGACAACCCATGCAGGCAGATAAAGCGTATTTCACAGCAATTAGAAACCAAGAGTATCTGTGAAAGGCTAAATGTCGCATGGACCACAAGCCAAGACTAAGAAAGGAGAAAAATAGAGGGTGCTGTGCATGGCAGACAATAAATGCCAATGCAGCGGAAAATGGGAGATGAAAGAGGTGTTCCCACGGGGGAGCGCCTTGTGCTGAGCTGGAAGGTGAGGCGGGCATGTGGCTAAAGTGGGGTGGGCTGGAAGGGCATGTGGCAGCACACCTAGGAGGACAGGATAGCGGGGCAAAATATCTGAATGATTAAATGCCCATGACATCACTTTTATACTGAGACACCAGCAGACACTAACGGGAGACCTCTGACAAATCATTTAGGCTATTTGGTCCTCAGTTTCTCCATCTATAAAATGGGAATCAACCCAACAGCTGTCTCATAATACATAATTATAAACTAGAATTGTTTTTGTCTAGCACATAACGTCATTCGTTTTGGGGATCAAAAGTCTCAAGGACACTATGGAAAGTTTCCAGGGTTTAACTCCAGGGGATATTGTCAACATTGATAATAGTGTTACTAATAACACAATTACTGACATTACCAAGCAATACTGTCACCTGGGTGCCTTTCTTCCTGCCCTCTACACTATCCCCACTGTCATGTGTCACATGTATCAACAAGGATAGAGATCTTGAAAAGCTTCATTCTGCCACAATTAAATAACGACTTCATAGCACGTAACTTCAAGAAGAGTAAAAGCACTGTCATGGCAGATGGAGATGCGAAAGGCTTTCTAGTTATTCTTCATAATTTGGAATCCAGTGGGTCTCACATTCCTGGAAATTGGACAAAGCAGAAACCGCACCGTCGCCTATGGAAAACGAACTGCTTTCCTTGTTCACGTATGTATTCTTAGACCATCCGCGCATCACTTTGAGCACAGTGACGGTGAGCTGACAAACTGGTTTCCCCTCGCCCGCTGGAACCCTAAACTCATGAGAGCCCCCGGAAGCTGATGCTGACACCCCTCCACACCAGGAGCAGATGTGCGCTGCAAAAAAACAGATGGTTTTTCCCTGACTGATGTGGCTCGGTGGGTTGAGCATCGTCTCACAAAGTGAAAGATCGCCGGTTCGATTCCCAGTCAGGGCACATGCCTGGGTTAGGAACCGGTCCCAGGTTGGGATGTGTGTGAGAGGCAAGTGATCAATGTTTCTCTCTCATATCGGTGTTTCTCTCTTCCTTCCTTCCCTTCCCCTCTACCTGAATAAATAAATAAAATCTTTAAAAATAGTTGTGTTTCCCCTCATTCTTTCCCCCTATTTTAAGGAACAAATCTGATGAACAGATCTTCCTCAGTGGTCTTGATAGTTTTTCCCTCGTGTAAATAACCAAAGTCTGAGCTGCAAAGGGGGAGGGGCCAGGGAGGAAAATAACTGTGATCAGAATGAAACAGAGCCGACTCCCTCTCCATTCTAGAAAAGGAACTCCTCTAGAGCTAATACGGCGGATGTTTGGTCCTAGAACAATTTCAGAAACTTCCAAGTACTCTTCTTCTTCCCGTCTCCATGTTAAGCAGACGCACCAAATTTCAACAGACTTCAGGGGAGAGGAGGTGCCACCGAAACCTTCCCTAAGAAACACCTATTTTGACTGACGCACCGAGCATTTAAAATTAAATGAGGTCTGGTGGGTCACAGAAACAAAAGCCAAACTCACTTCCCATTTCGTCAGCTGCCTTGGCTGGTGCACGAATTGCGGTCTCACAGTTTTGTCCTCCATGAGGGAGTATTTACTCTCTGGCTAGAAGAACAGGCTGATCACTATTCCGATATTTATCCTCAAGCAAGCATGAGTTTGGTAGGTACAGTTACCAGCGAACTGTGGTTAGAAAAAAGGGATGAGAGGGGCTTATCAGTCCTTGTCTAGAAACTCCTGCAAATGGCTGATCGGGCCAGCCTCCTGTCTGTGCAAAATACCAGGTTGCCATTAAAATCCGGAAGCACACCACGTGGCCTGATGAGCTGGGCTCTTCGGCGGCAGTTGTGTGCTCATGGGATGTCACATGGAACCCCAGCAGCTGCCCCCATGACCCAAGCCCTCTGTCCTCTCCCTTCCCAGTACTTTATAATCTCACATTGTAGCTCTACACTCGAAAACAAATTTGTGGGACAAACTTTCAGCTGTACAGACCTTTAAATTGTACTAATTTTAATTAATTTATTTGTTTGAGAGAGAGAGAGGAAGAAAGAGAAATAGAGAGAGAGAACCATCGATTTGTTCTTCCACTCATCTACGCACTCATTGGTTGATTCCTGTATGTGCCCTGACTGGGGATCGAACCCACAACTTTGGTGTATTGGGAGGATGCTCTAAACAACTGAGCTACCTAGCCAGGGCCTCACTGTAGAAGAGGAGGTGGAGGAAAGGATCTGAGAAGAAGGCATGATGATAAGAATGTGAGTGAGTAAAACAGGCGGAGGAATGTTGAAGGACGACTCAGAAATGACAAAACTGTCCCTGGGGCTGCGGTCAGCAGCCACACTCCTCTGTGATGGATGTTGAGGCATCCAGGCCAAGGTTCTCACCAATCTGCAGCACAAGCGGCCAGCCTCCCCTGAAGATGGATGTGGTCCTGCCAGGCTGGGTGACATTTCACGGCCCCTTTACGCCTTGGCTTGGAGCCAGGGCTCTGTGAATAACACGCTACAGGTCAGAGGTGAATGACCACGAGAAAGTCATCCAATGAGAAACAAGATGTCACAAATGATATTAACACGAACAGGGAAACTTGATCTCGAGAAAGTTCAAATAACCCTCAAAGCCAAACAGAATTTCCTTTGAGGCAGATCCAACTTTGACGTCGGCCAAAAACAGTTTAACTTCAGTTCAGCGGAAGATGTTTGCATTTAACTCAGGAGCGAGAAGACACTTTCTGGAAAGATTTAACCCTCAAAAAAAAAAAAACACCACAAATCAGCAGCCAAAGTGTAACTGTGGGTTCTGTAAACAAGAATAGAAATATTCTTCCAATATTTATCCACAGAGCTCCAGGAATAACCCAGGAAAATCGTACAACATGTGTCTGCCGTTTTTCTGACGGATCACCACTTTTGCTTTTTATCTCAGTGACGTCTACATCACCGTGTCTTTTCTTTTTCTTTTTAGATTTGCCAACATGCATTTAATCACCAAACAACTGGAGATGTCGGGCTTTGATTCTGTAATGTTTTTAAGACTGTGTCCATTCAACACAAACAGAAAAGAAAGAAGTCTTGGCAGAACAGCAGAAGCGATGCACACTTGATGATCGGATCGATGTAAATATTCATGGCACACGGCCTAGCCCGTGCTCCAGCTGTTTCTGTGGCTTGGGCTTCGTTGGTCTCCCACTGCTCTGCGGCGTCACGTGCTAACAGATCGTCTGGATTGGGAGCACTTCACAAAGCCTGGCCTGACAGCAGAACTGTGTGGATCTGCAGTGCCGGGGACCACTTCCCTTTCAAAATATCTAAACACATTCTTCCCACCTCGTCTATATGAGGATGATCCATTTTGGTCATGAAATGCACTCTGGGTGCTGCCATTGGGTATTCTTCTGGAAGAAATAGTTCACGTTGACAGCCCCTCCCTCAAAGGGGGAGTTTGGGGGGCTAGCCATGACCACATGAAAATAACAGGTGTTGCTCTCATGTGGTTCTGCTTTAATGCCGGGAACCGGTTCTGCCAGCAAATGCTGGGTTTCCTTGGTAATCCGGCGGGGGGGGGGCACCCCGGCCACCTTGTCAGATCCCAAGTTCAGCCTCCGGTCTAGTCCCCGGCTCCACTCAGCTCACCTGCTTCTTTTTCATGTTCAGGATTAATCACTACTTCTGCACCTTTAAATCATCATGAAGATTTGTTCATAAAGTAAAATTTATTTTCTCATAATTCTGGGGGCTGGAAGTCCAAGATCAAGGTGATGGCTAATTCGCTTCCTAGTGAGGGCTCTCTTCCTGGCTTGCTGGTGGCCGGCCACTTGTCCTGTGTCCTCCCATGGCAGAGAGAGAGGGGGCTCTGGTCTCTTCGTACAGGGACACTAACGCCATCCTGCAGGCCCACCTTCACGAGCTCACCTGAATCTAATTACCTCCAAAACGTCCCACCTCCAAATCCAGCAAAGCGCTTCACAAGCACATTGGGGATCAGGACTTCAATGTATGAATCTGGGGAGACACAGACATTCAGCCCATCACCCCCAGAAATGACCACTAGTCATCTGTGTGCTCGACATACACCCCCACTTGCTTCCTGCTCCTAGTGGCTGGCTGCTTTCTCCGTGTAGACTCTCTGTCCCTTGCTATGATCGGGTCTCTGTCCTAAACAGCCCAGGCCCCAAAGCCTGGTGGTGGCAGTCACGTCTGACCTTCTTGTTGGAGTCTGCTGCTGAGTGCCCATCACTGTGCTTTAACTGTTGTTGGTTTTGGGTGAACTCTGAAAAAGGCATTGCACCCCTCACCCCTGCTTGCTTTATAGCTCTTCCAGAGGGCCCCTCTGACATTGGGCCTCTGTGCTCGTTTCTGGGCAGGTCATCTTGTCCATGGACTCAGCACGTCCTCTGGCCCTGCCTCCCCCATGTTCCCACAAGCTGACCACAAGCCTCATACCCAAGGCCTGAGCAATTCAACGCATCTCCAAAGAAATGCGGGTTTGATTTAAGTGTTGCTCCATAAAACAGGTCTGGGCCATCCCATGAACACTGAAGTCCACGCACATTTGTTAAAGGTTTGTGTGGTCATGATTCCTTTTTTAAAAGATTTTATTTATTAAATTTAGAGAGAGGGGAAGGGAGGGAGAGAGAGAGGGAGCAAAACATCAACATGTGAGAGAAACACCAATTGGCTGCCCCTAACCCGGGACCTGGCCCGCAGCCCAGGTATGTGCCCTGACGGGGATCGAACCGGTGACCTTTCACTTTGCAGGATGATGCCCAACCCACTGATTAAATCTTTCATCCACGTCACCCACCAAGGTCTTCATAGTTCATTCTCACTAGGACCTCAAACAATGATCCACGTGGCCTGTGTCCCTGGTGTGCCTGTTACAGTTCACATCCATGGCTGATTTTTACACATTTTCCTTTGTTTTAGCTGTTTTAGGGGGAAATAAACACAAGAAGAAGGGCTGTGACACTGACCAACACTGGCTGTCACTGGCCTAACAGATGGATTTAACTTTGACGACAGAGTAACAGAAATTTAGGTCACAAACATCTGAAGAGACAAGCATCCGATTAACCTGTAGGTTTCCTTCATCCTTGCAGCCACACTAACCCCGGTTCCAAGACCCCTGGACAGCCACATGTCCCGGGTACTCCGTTTGCACCGAGTGCCAGTGAAAACCAGACCCCTACCCACAGCTACGTTAGAAGATAATAAAGGGGGAGGGTTCAAGTCAGAAGGCTCAGGGATGCTCGCTGCACCATTGGCTGCTCAGAACCACTTACGTACCCTAACCCCACCTTGGGAGCTACATCAGAGGCCCCGATGGCCAGAGGAACCCCGCAAGCAGATCCGAGAAAGCGCCTGCTCTGCTCGCCGTGAGCTGAAGAGAAGTGGCCCCGGCTCCCCAGCGATGTGAAGGGAGCAGACAGACGTGAGAAACGGGATTCGTGGACTGGCGAAGGCGACGGAACTCCATGTGTAATGACTACGGCCTCACGGCCGAGAAACATTGATGGAGCAGCCACTTAGCGTGGGTGGGAAACTAGGGTGGCTACTTTATCTCATGTTATCTTTTGGGCCTTAAAAATATTTTTTCTCAGTCCACCTACTATACAAGGTGGCACAAAAGTAGGTTTACAGTTGTTCTTTTGAAAAATAGTACAAGAATTAATAAATGATAATACAGAAGTAAACTCGGTGTTGCATGTACTTACAGCTGCGAACCTACTTTTGTCCCACCCTGTATATACGAGTCCGAAGACCGCAGAGACTCCTGGGCAGGACAGGAGGGGCGAAATAGAGTAACCTTAATGGGACATACTGACACTACCAAGGATGACTATTAGAAGTCACTGATTCCTGTTGGAAAGTTCAAGGAGCAAATTGGCTTCTTATAAGACAGGGTCACAGGGGAAGCTGCCAATTTAGGGGACTCCTCAGGAAGTCTAGGGGACCACGGGATAACAGAGGCAGGGCCTTCACCCGGTCTCTGTGTGGCCGGTGCCCGTGCTCATCGGGCAGAGGGTAAGTCCTTATAAATCTGCCATCCAAAGCTGAAACTTAAGACCACCAACGTGTCCCTGAAACGTCACCAACCAGTCATGAGGGTTTAAGTACGACCACAGAGGAGCAAATGATATTCTCATTTCCCAACACGACCCTAGGACAGCCCCCCTGGCACAAAGCCCAGCAGGCTGCTGAGTGTGTGAGGCTGGCCCAGGGTTGGAGCTCACGGGAGAGCCGCCGCAAAGCAGGGTGGGTGCTGATGGAGGCCACGCTCCTGGGCGCTTTTGTCTACTTTTCCCCAGTTAGGTTTGTGGCACAGAAAACCCAAATGGAAAAACGATAGGGGAAAAGCCACAGGGGTTAAGAGAAAAAAAAAAGACAAAAAGACAAAAGGCAGAGTTTACAGAAAAATGTGGCCATTGAAAATGAGACTGAGATACAGACTTTGAATTTTTCGGATTGAAAAAAAAAATCACACTCTAAACATTGCCAACTTGACATCGCGCCCATAGCATCCCCGTGTCAAAGTTTTCGTGACAGATGGCAAGGAGTAAAATGACCCCAAAATGTCAATTCTTGTTCCCTATAATAAACAGAAGCTTTCAAAAATACACAGAGGATACCAAGAGCCCATATCCCGTAGGAATCCAGCAATAGTACCCGCGAGTCCCCTGGAGTTCTAATTCTTCCATAAAATACAGAGGGTTTTTAAGTAAGATATTCTTTTTAACCTTTTCAGTTGTTCTGGGGGGGATGGTACAGGCAGCCTTGAGAGAGTTCTCTGTCTCAGAAGCAACCACTCTTACCAGGTTGGGAGTGCCGCAGAATTTATATTTCAACCTAATATAGGGCTATATTCGCATTTGTGTTGCCCCCTTTCATGCAAATAGGCAATCCACATCCATATTCTGCACCTTACCTTGTCCCTTTAATGCACTGAGTCTATTTTTCTGCATTTGCTGTTTCACTTATTCATTCCACAAATATCTACCGAACACCCACTATTTGCAAGGCACAAACCCAGGTCCTCTGTACATAATGTCCTTGCTCCCAGGGGGCCTATATTTAGTAAAGAGAATCATATAAAAAAAAATCAATGTCTTTTTATACACCAATACTGGGTTATCAGAAAGGGAAGCTAAGAAAAACAATCCCATTTACAACTACATAAAAAAATAAAATGCCTGGCTGTGTGAATCAGTTGGTTAGAGCACTGTCCTGTACACCAACAGGTTGTGGGTTCGATCCCCAGTCGGGGTGTGTGTGGGAGGCAGATGATCAGTGTTTCTTTGTCTCTCCCCCCGCCCATTCTTTCCCCCCCTTCTCTCTCCCTAAAATCAATAAACATATCCTTGGGTGAGGATTAAAAAGTAATAATAAAACATAATAAAAATAAAATAAAATACCTGGGAATAAATTTAACCAAAGAAGTAAAAGACTTGCATTTGAGAGATTATAAGATACCAAAGAAAGACATTAAAGAAGATACAAATAAATAGAAGCACATATCATGTTTGAGGAAAGGAAGAGTTAGCATTGTTAATATGTCAATACTACCTAAAGCAATCTCTATATTCGGTGCAATTCCTATTAAGATACCAATGGTGTATTTCAGAGAACTAGAACAAATATTCCAAAATTTATACAGAACCACACCCCAAACAGCAACAGCAATCTTAAGAAAGAAGAACAAAGTTAGAAGAATCAGGCTACCTGAAATAAAAGTACACTACAAGGCCACAGTAATCAAAACAGCATGGTACTGGCCCCAAAACAGATGGATAGCTCCATGGAATGCGATGGAGAGACCAGAAATAAACCCATGCCTTTATGGTCAACTAATATTTGACAGAGGAGGCAAGCACATACAACAGCATAAAGAGAGTCTATTCAGTAAATGGTGTTGGGAAAATGGAACTGACACATGCAAAACATGGAACTAGACCACTTCTTATACCACGCCCAAGAATAAATACAAAATGGATTAAAGGTTTAAATGTTAGACTTGAAGCCATAAAAATCCTAGAAGAAAACATAGGCAGTAAAATCTTGGGCATTTCTCATAGTTAATATTTTTTTCTGACATAGCTCCTCAGGCAAGGAAACAAAAGAAAAAGTAAATAAATGGGACTACATCAAACTAAACAGTATTTGCACAGCAAAGGAAACTATCAACAAAATGTAAAGACAACTCACTGAATGGGAGAATATATTTGCCAATGATACATCTGATAAGGGGTTAATGTGCAAAATGTATAAAGAATTTATATAACTTAGCACCAAAAAAACAAAAAATCCAACTGAAAAATGAGCAAAGGACCTGAATAAACACTTCTCCAAAGTGTTATAAGAAACATAAAAATCAGATATCTAAAGCATAACAGCTAGTATAAAAGTGAGATTTGTTTAACGGGTGTGTTCCCCCCCTTTCTCTTTACCAGAGATTTTATCCATTTCTTAAAACATTTCTATACATGTTTTACTATATTTCAATTTCACTATTGGAACTAAACTAAACACAGTAATTAAATAAATGAGGACATTAACCCAAGCTACAATGATTTTGGCAATTACAACAATCAGTCTTCAAATTTCCCAGCTATTCCCAGTTCTTTTGTAGCAAAAGCTTTAAATCCCCAGCAAACTTCAAAATCCCAACACCAAAGTTCTTCACATAGATGCACCTGCCCTTCTACAGCGGGGCCACAAGAGAGGGCCACCTAGGGTGCCATGCTCTGGGCAGCCTGGGCCCCTCAGAGAGCCGAGAAACAGATGCCCACGGCCAAGAACGTCTGGGCAGAGTATCCACGTACTGGGTGGCTAAATGCCAAAAGCAAGATGGGACGAGCTGATGGGCAGAGACAAACATTGATAGATAGGTACCTGGGAACGCCCATGAATGTGAACTGTTGAAGCAGGAAAATGAAAGGCAGAGGAGAGTGAACTTGGACTATTATAAGCTCAAGTTGAAAGACCTAAGGAGGATTCTGGTGTGACTCCCATGTCCACGTCAGCAGGAGGGCATTTAAAGTTAAGTTGGGGAAGGGTTTACAGGAACGAGTATAAAGGACACATGGATAAAAACTAGGGGCGGGTGGAAATGGGAGGGAGGAGGGGAGGGCTGGGTGGGTGGGTTGCGATTGGAATAAAAGATAGAAAATTGTACTGCAACAACAATTTAAATAAAATTTTTAAAAAATAAAAAATAAAGTTATAGTTAAAGCTAACAACCTGAACTACACCGTTTCTCTCCACTCCTCTCAGCATCTCTCTGGAGACTTCATCCATCTTGAACCTATTTAATTTCTGGGTTATCTGACTGATTAGTTTTTTATTCTAGGTCTTTCATCGAGCACATTGATTTTACAATCAACATTATGCTCCATCAGCAGCAACGTCAAAGGATGCCTCTCTCCATCATCCCATGTATACTTGTTCCGGGTCTTCTCGCCAAATGGGATTGGTCCAGCATCCATCACGGATCACCTGTACCAACGAGGCTGACCAATGGGATAAACGTTTAAACCAAGTCCATATTTGCTTATTTTCAGCTTTGTGCTTCCTTTAGCCTATCGAGTGCAGTTCCTTCACAGGAGACCACAGAAAAATGAATGAGAGAGACTGTTCTTCTACGTTATGTTGTTGATGAGAGCAAGTTATCATTTCTAATGCTCTTGACACCATATTCAAGGAGAAACTCAAAGACACCAACACATTCCATTCCCTAAAATTGTCACCACGATATCCCCTTTCTTGACAATCAGTATTTTCCCCACCGTAATCAGTACAGTTACTCACCCCTTCACTCTATGTGGTTTCATTTTTGAGAAGAGCGGGTTTCCTATCCACTCACCGTCCTCCATGTCTTCCCATTCGTCTTATCCATGTGGCTACGGGTGATCAATTATTAAGAAAACTGCCCTGCAGCTATTAGTAATGTCCCAGCTATAACTATTTGTCCTCTACATGTCACCTTGAACCTTCCAAAACCTGTGGACAAATGGCTGTAGGTGCGTGTAACCTCCACCTTCTCAGGGACATAGTCAAAAAACTACTTTTTACCTTAAGCCTCTCCATCCTTCCCAGACACACCACGTTGCCACTCACTTCTAAATACCCTATTGGAGTTTGGATCACAAGCTATAGAAGTCGTCCGTTATACATTCTGACTGCCAGACTTTTCTTCCTTGACGTACGTCATTTTTTTACTCCCTTTGCGACGCACAGACCCTGCCTCGCTATGAGGCGCCCCGCCAGGGAATGTAGGAATTGCAATCGGGACCTGTGTCCACTTCTCTTGAGCTACTTGCTTTAAGGGTCAGAGTCTTCCCTTTTCTTTTGCATGTTTCACAGCCCATCGGTGGCCACTGCAGATGAATTTTAGATTCACGTCATCTCCTACTTTGATTTCTTTTCCCATTTTTGCCCCACTGTCCTCATTTAAATCCTTACCATCTCGTACCTGGATAATTTCAAAAGCTTCTTTCCCATTGCCCTGTCTGCCTTGGTCTCCAGCATCATCAGACATCCTCCTTTAGACAGACATTAACGTGATTATCACAATGACCCAACGGAGGCAAGACCATTATTCCCACTTTGCAGGGAAGAACAGTAGCTGTTAAAGAATTAGAACAAATACTGTCTAAAAATCCCACAATAACAGGTGGGCAGCACAGTGATTTCACTCTCATTCCATAACCTAAAAAAGGGGAGGTGGCCAGAGTGGGAACATAAGGTATGAATTACGGTGCTGGTATGTAAATTAGATTCCAATTTCCACATGGGGGTGGGGTGGGGAGGGGGCTTCCTCCCATACATACACACAACACCAAGTAGCCCTCTGACGCTACCTGGGGGTCAGGAATTCAACTCAGTTCTGACACTGTCCACCCAGAGAGGGCATCAGGTTCCACAGGCTAAGGGTTCATCCAACAAGACTGCCCCACGCATGAACTTCAGATGCCAGCCACAAGCCCAGGTTATCACCAGTACCCCTGACCAATGGCCTATAAATCACAGTTTGCTGCCCTGAGTTCAATTAAGTTGCCAGAACGGCTCACAGAACTCAGAGAAACAGGTCCCTTGCTAGATAGCTGATTTATTGTGAAAGGGTGTTAGCTCAGGAGCAGCCAGGAGGAAGAGGTGCAGAGGGTGAGGTAGGTGGGGAGCAGCTAGGACCTTCCACGCCCTCTCCACGGGCACCACTGTCCCCACATCTGCATGTGGTCCCCAACCCCAAAGCTCTCTAACCCCATCTTCCTGGGTTTCTCATGAAGGCTTCATTACATAGGCACAGTTGATTAGGTCATTGCCCACTGGGGATTGGGATTGGTCCAACCTCCAGCCCTCTCCCCTCCCCGGAGGCCAGTGGGTGGGACTGAACGTTCCCGTCTTCTAATCACACAGATGGTTCCCTTGGCACTCGGTCCCCATCCTTAGGTGCAGTCCAAAAGTCACCTCACTCACAAAACCAAAGACATTTCTACTGCTCTTATCACTGAGGAAATTCCCAAGGGTTTGAGGAGCTCTGTGCCAGGAACAGGACAAAGGCCAAATGCATACATCCTATTATAAATGCCAGGACCCCAGAACAGGTGGCGTCAAGAAGGAAGAATAGACCCTGGGAACAGGTTGGACGTGAGGAAGAAAGAGACGTGTTGGAGACTGGAAGTTTTGGAGGCTGCGTCACTGCAGACTGCCCTGGCTTCCCTTCACTCTGCGAAGGCTGTCTGTGTGATGAGGGAGTTTAAGAAGTTAGGGTCCTGCATCTGTTCCCACCCTGGCACTACCTCTGACTAGCTGTGTGTCCTTAGGAAATTGCTTCACTTCTCTGAGCCGCACCTCAGTGCAATCAGGATGATGATGATGATGATGATGATGATGATGATGATAATGAAACTAATGACATCATCTGTCTAAAAGGAAAGATGAAGATTACTAATGTGGTTAAAACACTCGGTATATAGCACAATGTCCTACATATGTATAAAATATTATTTGAAAACATCTAGACACTTCATTTGCTTTGGAATAGAGCTGTTTGTAATAACGTAGTACGGATTTCATTATTTGCATGCCTTTAAAATTTGTACTTAAGGCCAAAAAAGCCACCAGAAGCTGTTTGGTAGGACACCCAGCAAGTGCTGACGGGCTCGGGACTTGAATGAGGTGTCGGCGAGAGGGCTGCACGCACAGTGAGCTCTTTCCTCCGGGATGAGAAAACCGACCACATCGGGAAACACGCCGGTTTCCTCCGCATCGGGGAAGCGACTGAACGAAAGTCTAATCTGCAGACTCGCTCCCCTTACAACCAGAGACTAGTTTATGAGCCTACTGCTTTCTGGACAGAGTTCTCCCCAGAGGGAAAGCTGGCTGGTCCTACACAAGTGCTATCATTTCAGTGTTTGTAGTTAGAAGAGCTCATGCAGACCAAAGCTTCCGTACAATTGGGTCATCCCACCCCGCCCCTCCACCCCGCCCACTCTCTAAACAGTAATTAGTCAAAATAACCAGGGGATGGTGGGGATGCAAGCAGCTTGCAGTGACACGCGCCCCCCTTTTTGGCCACCCTCCTAGCTCCCAGGGCCCCTGCCCCGGACTCAGAAGGAGAGTGGGCTCCCTCTCCTTCGGAGGTCAGCGCACTTTCCCAGCAGGCTGTGCTGCTGCGTCCCAGCGAAGCCAGGCCCCCCCCCCCCCCCGCGGCTCCTGGCACGTCTCCCGACAACTGCACGGGACTGTCACTGCGCTCCCGCTGTGCCCGCGCTGGCGCGCGCTGGCAGGGGACTCCATGGGCACTTCAGCCCCGCGCTTTTTAATCCTCCAAGGAATGTTCTCAGGCTGCTCAAGAGGAGAACGATTACGTTTCAAGAAACCAGGCAAAACATTCCCGAGCACTGAGGAGCCCCGTGTAATCCTCAGGATGGAGGGGTCGGTTTTCACCCATCCCGCTGGTTCAGGAGAAGTGCCTGTCGTGTGACCACTTCCGCTCAGGCCACAGGGGTTTCTACAGTGGAGGGAATGGCAAATGGTGCGGGATTTCGGGGAGAAAGAGAATCTGACCCTCATCTTTGCAGCTTTATTCCTGGGGTCTGTTCGCCTATGACTGACCACCCAGGGTGGGTGCCAGGGGCGGGAAGTGAACTGAAATGGTCTCATAAATCCGGCTCCACTGCCCCCTTTTCTGGGGTGCTGGAAAGGCAGGCTGACTTCTATAAATTCCCCCGCCCCCCCACCCCGCCCTGCCACCCAGAGCTCCCTTCATTCATCTGGATTATGAACGGAATAATCATTTCCCACACATCAGCTGTGCAGTCAAATAAGTGTATTTCAGGCATTCTCTCTATATAGTAATAGGTTTTATTTTCTCCTAAACGTTATGTAATATTATTACCAATGTCCTTCATCCTGAATTCCTTAAAGGAAACGTGTAGGGACTTCACTGTTAGACCAGGTCACCGCCACCTCCCTTTCTCCTGAGTGATGAAGAGAAGTCACACAGGGAGCAGAGGCGATGAACTAAGCCCACAGTCATTTCCAAGGCCAAGTCCACCCTCCTGTCTCCACGGAGGTGTACCTGACTCTGGCACTGTTTGCCTTGCCCCATGCATCCAACAAACTTCCCCCCCAAAAAGTCACACCACACTTTCTGATACGGTGTGGGCTCTTGGCATCCCTGCCTGCATAAAGGGGGAAAAAAAACCACTTAGAAGTTTGCTGTATAACACTGAATGCCTCCAATCAGCAGTGCAGCTCACAGACTGTGACAATTCACTCGTTAGAACAGAAAGCGGCTTCAGTACGAACAGGCTTGTACCCACACACGCAAATACCAAGAGAGCAGGCAGGCACTTCTCTGGAGAAGTCTCCTGAGAACGACAATGACATCCGGACGAGAGCGTGCACTTCAGAGACAGCCCTCAGCAGGGCTCACATTGGCGGTCCCCATAGGACGGTCCCTTCCCTGGCAGAGCCCAGCAAACGGCTCTCTCAATTACGAGGCAGCATTACCCTGACATGAAGGGGATCGTTTTTCCCAAATTCAGTGTGCTGGCTACAAAGGCATTCCTGCCCTTCTAATGCAAAGCTGACAGTGCTCCAGAGCTCAGGTGACTGTCAGTTTCATGCCACCAACAGCCATCAGCAGCAGCACCTGCTAAGTATCTGTCTCTCGCAACAAAGTCAGTCTGGGGAAAGTCTCATCAACACCTGCTAAGTACTCTGCCTCCGGGAACAAAGTAGGTCTGGGAAAGTCAGAGGTTCTTACCATGGTGACACGACCTTCCCTCCCCGTGGAGCCGGGCAGCCTGGGGCTGCTGCTGGTCTGCTGTTCCCAAAGCCACCGGAGCCTTTGGCGGCAGAGGCGGTTTTGTGTGGTGCAAAGGGATCGCCACCGGTTGTATTTCCGTCCCTCAGTGGCTGGCCTGGATGCCTTGGCAATCAGCCAAGCCGAGCAAGAAGGCTGCAGCTTGCATTTCAGAATTTCCCCGGGGAACCTGCTCTTCAAAAGGTGGGCCCCTCATTAAGCATTTTAGTGAACAGCGAGGGCGGCTCCATTCAGTTACCTTTCTCTCTCTTTTCCTTTTCAACCGAGGTGGGTTTTGCTGCTCGGAGAGTGAAATTATGGCCAGAGCTCCTGCTGACCCAGGGGAGGCAGGCAGGCACTGAGCCGACCTCCAACCTAACCAGACTTGGCTGCTATTCCTGAGAAGAGAATCCTTTCTAGAAGGAGTGGAAGGAAGAGGGGAAGGCTGCGGAGAGCTCCGGGTTCCAGCAGCTCCGTTGTTGCTGGGAGTCTGCAAAGCGCGCTGGGGAGCACACATCGGACCTATATTTGAACCCTGCGGAGCCGACTTCCAGCAGAGGCGAGAAGAGTTCTCTGCTCATCCAAGGATCCAGTGGTGCACGGCCTGATCTTGAAGGACAAACGAAGTTCAAGTGTGGCAACCCCACCTGCTAGGACTCTTAGAATCCAGCTGGGTTGTATCAAACAGTTAATTAGACTGTATCAAACTGTTGCGCTCTTTGTTTTCCCTATGTTTTGTCAACATTTTAGTGCTTAAAAATTTTATCTCAAAGGTTTTGTTCACACAACTTACACGTGGCCTAGGGGGGATCTCAGGCGAAGCTCAGGCCAGGACTTTTTGAAATAATAGTACACAGTCCTGGCTGGGTGGCTCAGTGGGTTGGAGTGTCATCCCGCACACCAAAAGGTTGCAGGCTCGATCCCCGTCAGGGCACCTACCTAGGTTGTGGGTTCAATCCCTGGTCAGGGCACATACAGGAGGCAACCAACTGATGTTTCTTTCTCTCCCCCTTCCCTCGAGAATCAATAAACCATACCTCCAGGTGAGGACTAAAAAATAACAACAAAAAAGCAAAGTAAAATGACAGTATACAAAAGTAAAACATCTACCAGTTGCCATCTGTCCACCCGCCTTCGCTTCTCCACTTACTGAAAATTCCAGCAGGACGGCCCCAAGTGTATTTTGGTCACTTCTCCACACCAAGCACAGCATCCACGCCCCTGCAGGGTAGGGATCGGCTCAACTAATTATTTCCCGCAACGGCCGGAAATATTGCCAGAGCCCCACAAACTGGTAGAATTCCTTTCACTGCTGTGTTCCAGGCTTCAGATGCATTTTTTTCATCACTGCTTTTTCTCTTATCAAAAAGGGAAGGTTCGTGTCCCCCAAAAGGGTGGGGCCCAGAAAGGGCAGGAATAGCCTCCAGCAAAGGTAAATACCAGTCCCAGAGCAAATGCAACCCCATGGTCAAAGTCCGTGTTCGGGTTGCCGAACAGGGGTTCTCTGCCCCACGTGCAGAGAAGCCAATACCGCAGCCCTGGCTTTGGAGAGAAGGAAAGGCGTCGATTTGAGAATGGACTAGAGAGGAGACGAGATATTAGACGCAGATCTGTCTCCCTGGCCCAGGGCTCGAGGCAGGCTGGTGCGGGGTGGTGGTTAAGGGTTCCCAGGCTTACTCGTGACTGGTGTTTCACAAGTGTTCCTCCCAAGCGGCGTATCCAAGGTTCCAACTTTGGTTCCTGGTCTTGTCAGAAACAGGACAGGAGCAGTTTGAGCTGGTTGTGTGGTTACACTTATGGCCAAGACTCTGGTTTCTAAGAAGAGTCCGAGGCATGGTTCAGGCCCAATGGCATCAAGCAGTAGCTGTGAATCAACAGAGACCCAGAAAACTGCTCACGTTTTCCTCCCCATAGGCCGTGGTCTTCCGGAACAGAGAAGCAGAGCTGGTAGGCAGATCTGGTGCCCAGGTGAGGCAACAGAGCCCACTTTTGTGGCCAAGAGGTACCTCGGTGCGTGCACATAGTAGGATCTGGGTACTGACTGAGTTCATATAAAGCTTCACAGGGCTGCCTGCAACTCCAGAAGGTCGGACACTGGTCCTCAAGCTGGGAGGGGCCAACACTGCCTGGTGTGGGGTGTCAGCTGATGACCCCATCTCCCGGACACTTGCCCACTTTGCTGCAGCTGTTCTCACCCTTGGACTCACGTGGAATGAGGTGGCGACATCGATTCTGGGGTGGCCAGGAAAAGAGCCTCTCCCCCGCTGTCCACCAGCCTTTGTCTTCGTCAGCCATGGAGACACCCCCCCACCCCTGCTGCCGCCCTCGATGAAGCTCCTCCCATCTCTGCTGCTTGCTCTTTGGGGTGCGACGTCCTTTGTTCTCCCGTCGAGGATACGCCCCTGACCCACAGCCACCCACAACCCACAGCGACCTCTCTGCTCCGCGACTGGCGCGCAACCACTTCACATTCCATCACGTCCTGCCTTCGTCGGACGCCCATCAGATGCCACTGCTTTCATTTTCTTTTTGACTTTCTGACTTTTAGTTCTCTCTTACCATCTAACCGAAGGGTAAGCATGTTATTCCTGTGTAAAATGTATAAATGGCATCCTGCTGACTCCAAGATGGAAAGTTAAGACGACCCACTACGGGGCCTTGACTGGGTAGCTCAGTTAGAGCACCATCCCGATACGCCAAAGTTGCAGGTTCAATCCTGGGTCAGGGCACACGCAAGAATCGACCAATGAATGCATGGAACGACAAAATGATACCACTTCTCCCTCCCTCCCTCCCTCCCTCCCTCTCTCTCTCCCTCTCTCTCTCTCTCTCTCTCTCTCTCCCTCCCTCCCTCTCTCTCCCTCTACAACCAATCAACAAAAATTTCTGTTTTAAAACAGACGATTCAGACAATTCATCATAGAAGTTATAAGTAGTGTCTCCAAGTTTCCCCTCCCCCCAGGCCCCCGCCAGTACCTCTGCTTTAGTGACGAAGACTTCGCAGTCCCCCCAAGTCTCTGTGCTCCCACGGCTCCCAGGCCTTTGCGCATGCTCCCATTGGGGTGCCCCGCCTCCTCCTGCAGCGCTCACTCTCCGGGCCGCTCGCCAGGTCCTCCGCGGGGACCCAGAGGCCGGGGGCCCTCCACAGCGGTGCCAGAGCCCTGCACACAGACCTAGTAGGTTTCTGCTCAGTTCTTTTTCTGCAATGAGCAATGCTCACACAGGGTATTGGCCTTATTCTTCCCCAAGAAAAACAGACTTTTTTTTTTCAAATAAGTTACCATTGGGCATAACCCACAAGGGACTCCGAAGAAGGATTTCCGAATGCTCGTCTGTCTATTGACTGAATCCGGATGCCACTGACGCTAAGGATCGTTTGGACACTTGTGTTCATCACCAATGTTGGGCTTCTCAGCCCGACTTGGCCAGACCACACTGAATCAGTGAGTCACAGCCACTGCACAGAAACCCAGCTGCAGACCCACCAGCAAGAAAGCTAAAAACCTGTGGGAGGTGAGAAGCAGAAAAAAAAGGAAATATTCTACAAAACAGTAGATTGCATATTTTCATTAAAAATGTGGACATCCAAAAAGCCAGTCCTTTCCTCTTGAATCGCCCAGGCCCTACACACCCCCACACACACACCCTAACAGCGGGGCTGCGGGTGCCACACTGAAGAATCGCAGATCCACAGCAAAAGGCCCAGTGGAGGTGTGCCCTGCCCGACCTTGAGCCTGGAAGGGTACAAGAGAAATTCTTTCACAAACGTGTACAGATAGCACCTATTTCATATTTTCTTATAGAACAAGTCCACTTTACCTTTTCAGCAAAGTCTTTATCGCTCCTTTAAACGATATTTAAAATGCATCTGAGGAAGCCAACAAGACACGATTTCCTCCCTCCAAAGAGCGCTGATTGTTCATCAACTTACGGTTTTACTATTCATTTTTTTAATTTGGTTTGAATTCCTTGGGGTGACATTGGTTAATAAAATTACATAGTGTGCAGTTCTGTAATAATCATCTGTCTATTATATGGTGGGTTCGCCACCGAAGTCCAGTCTTCTTCTGTTACTGCGTATCCCCCCTTCACCTTCTCCTACCCGCCCCCCCCTTTCCCTCTGGCAATCACTGCACTGTTCTTTGTGTCTATGAGTTTTTTTTCTTTTTTTCTTAATCCCTTCCTTTTTCCACCCTACTCAGTATTTTAAAATGTTTGTCCTGCATTAGTAAAATGCTTATGCGGCATCCCCAAAAAGTAGCCAACCAAGACTGGAAGCTCCGTGTGGCCATTGTGACACCCAGCCCTTCCGCCACCACCCAGGGCCCCCTGTGAGCAAGAATCCAGAGGAGATGAAGACTACAGACTCCTTGAATCCCATGGTGGCAGAATGAGGCCCAACCACCCCTTCAAAATAAGAGAGTCCTGCTGGGAACTGTGTCCCATTCCCTGCTTCTCCCAGCTCCAGCGTGAACCCCACACTCCACCTTCCATGTCGCCTGGATGCTTTGCTCTGTTATTGGTTGAGGGTGGCCTCACCCGCTCACCTTGAACGGCCCCGTGGTTGCAGCCCCTTCAGAGAGAGGGCTCAGAGAGCTCGGCATGGACCAGCGGTTACACAATCCCTTAGAAATAACTGCACCGGCCAGATGGTGCTTTCAAGTTTAATCTCAAGCAAAGTCACTCAGTCTAAGAATCACAAAGCATGTAGCGATGCCCTTCAATTCCTAATAATATTTCAAAAGTCTCTGTTTCGGTAGATGGAAATTGATGTTGGCACAGCAGAAATTAGGTCAAGGTACTGAGAAAAAGAAACCGTCACATCCTAAAACCACCCCAAGATCGCCAAATATTTATATTACGAACACAGTTACACAAGGGAAAGCGTATTTCGGCAGTAAAATATTTACATTAATTCCCATCATGGTAGCATTTGTGAGGTAGGAAATCATGCAAGGTCGTTTCTAACCATGAAAAGTGGGTCCAGTAGGGAGAAAACTCAGGAGAAATGAGAGGTGACTGCCCTGGGCAGGGGTGCCAGCAGTCGCAGAAGAGAGTCCTTTGCGGGGTCTCGACAGTCTTGCAGAACACAGGCAACCTGTTCCAGAGCATCCTGAATTACAGGGACCGCTGACTAGTAGCCCCAAGTCTTGGCAGACCACCTCCGTTTACCCTTTCCGGTCCTCTGCGGGACCACCTGCTTCTTCTCAACTGTCTCGGCCGCGCTCCTGTTCTTCCTTTTCACCACAAGAGGGAGCTGCAGCACAATCAGGGTGGAGCTCCCCAGCCTTCAGAGCCGGGAACGAGGACCCCCATCCCCAGTTAAACCCAGGGGCGGAAGTGCCCCCAACCAGAAAACGAGGTGATCCGTCCATTGCTTAAAATAAGCTTTGGAAGCTGCCCTCCAACTGAAAACTGCTCCAGTGCCACACATACACACCGGCGCGCATTTCCTGCAACTAATCTTTTCACCTTTTATCTACCTTAATAGCAGGTTTTGTAATATAAATCATCTGGAAGATGTCATTGACATGATAATCCGTTTACCCATCCTAAGCATTCAGACACTTGATTTTTTAATCACATGGAACTCAATGGACTGAGTTACACGTGGATTATAAGCAATGGGCAACTTATCCTCCACTCCCCAGTCCTTTCGGCATCAATGATTGCCACAGACAATTGAGTGGTGGCAAGCAAGCCGTTTAATGAAGGGAACTCTCCTTGCTAACCTTTGGCCAAAGTCACACCTGTACCCATTCCTTGTCTCAGTTTTTAAACGCTCTTTCAAAGCAGGAGCCAAGTTCAGTTCTAATTTGCCTCTGAAGACTTCAGCACAAGACCACTTACAAAAGCAATTATCCCTCCATTTCCAGGCAGTGAGTGGGCGGGGCCCCAAAAGGCATCCGCTGAATGAATGACGATGCGGCCGGGGAGGCCCACGGTCCCTGCCAGATCGATACAGGAACTCATTTTCTATGACGCTTCTACAAAGCTGTGCACAGTGTCTCAAAGTCAAATTCAGCTACAGCCAAGAGGCAGGGGGCCAGGGGCCGGGGGGAGGGTATGCGGTACACGTCATAGGAACAGGAGAATTGTCCCACAGATGGCCCTTGGGGTCCTAGAGTTCCGCTCTGTCCAGGGCATCTGTGCCACAGGATGGAGCTGGGGTGGGGACAAAGGGCCCCGCTCTCCCTGAGCACTGTGCTCCAGGGCAGAAGCCCTAGGAGTCCAGGCATCTAAATTTGAACTTGGCCTTGAATGTGGGAGGAAAAAGCACGTTAAGAGTGTGTCCGCTTGCCTTGGCTGGCATAGCTCAGTGGATTGAGCGCGGGCTGCAAACCAAAGCATCGCAGGTTCAATTCCCAGTCAGGGCACATGCCTGGGTTGCAGGCCATGGCCCCCAGCAACCGCACATGGATGTTTCTCTCTCTCTCTCTTTCTCCCTCCCTTCCCTCTCTAAAAATAAATAAATAAAATCTAAAAAAAAAGTGTGTCCGCTTGATTTACCAGCTCCATATATGTGGATGCATTAAGTTTTGCCTTGGCCCCCGCCGATACTGGGGTGAGTTTGCTCCCCTCTCTCCTCATTCCGATTCACAAATCAAAGGTGTGGTATCTCGGTTTGGTCCAGTTCGGTAGCTCCTGGTCCAGTTTCTATGCAAGTGATAAGGCTCTGCAGCTACTGGCCACACGTGGCTATTTCAATTGAAGTTCAAACAAATCTAAAATGCAATTCCTTACTCACACTAGCCCTGTTCCCAGCGCTCAGTAGTCCCCTGGGGCTCATGGCTCCGGGATCCGACAACAGACACACAGAACATCTCCATCACCACACAGTGTTCTGGAGGACGAATCCACAGGTGAGTCTGCTCATTCGGAATTACAGTCCGCAGGGACCCTGGCTGTTGTCAGACACGATAACTGGCAGCATTGCTTTGGTGAGGACGGTCTGTATCAGAAATACAGGCTGGCCACCTGTGGAATGAATCGTTTTGGGGGTTTCTGTCATGTTGTAAACACGGGGGGAATAGTCTCCAACCTTTAAAAATCTAGTATTCTGATTTCTTTTTAAACATAGAAGACCCGGCCCTGCTGGGCCTGCGTTCCCCACCCTGGAGCACAGCCCCGGAGTCAAGGAGCTGCTGTCCCTCAAAAGCACGTGCCTCCATTCAGCGCCCAATCCCCACCTGCGCTGCGTTGGGGGGGCAGGGGGCGGGGCTTTCCTCCAATTCCTGCTGCATGTGCATCGGAATGGAACCAAAATAATATACCTAGTGTTGAAAAATGTGTGGCTGTAATGCAATATCATAAAAGATACCTAGAATGCTCTTACTTATTCCCTCCATATCTTTAAATAGATAAATTCCATTCACTTACCCAAATGGTACTCTTTGATCTATAACAATAGGATTAGTGGACTACGAAATAAGCTTAAACGTCCTATTTTCCAATAATTCTGTACTCCACACTCTAGAGTTTCAAATTTGATGAAAGGAAGGGAGGCAAGGGAGGGGAGAAGTGACAGAGAGGTGTACCCTTTCCCCTCTTGTCTCCTGCCCCCCTGCTCTTCCACACACACCACACACCACACCCACTCACACACAGACACTCACACGGGAGCCTGGGACCCTCAGGGACAGCGGAGCTGATACAAGTGCAGTCATGCATAAATAAAAATGAGCCCACCGTGAGTACGGTGGTAAATAAATGCAAAAACAGCTCAACCACACAAGGCTCTTCATTCACAAATCTAATCTTATGCTCATGCCTTGCAGCAATCTAAACGCATCCCCACTGAAATGGGGACTCTCTGGGTCCCGTTGGAAGCCGGACCGGAGCGGGCACTCAGTTCTCAGTAAGCGTGTGCGACCCCGAACAACGGAGCCTGCAGCGGAACAGAACACTTGCTGAGAAACGCTAAGCCTCCGCCGCAGCCCCCTCGATGGCGGCCTGTCGGCATGATGTTTGTATTAATTTATTCAACAAAGCCTTCCATGCGCCGGGCTCTGCTGGGGAAACGCGTTAGCATGCAGGTCCGACGCTCGGAGTCGTGAGTCAAATGTGTAGGGAAGGAACGGCGGTCTTGCAAGAAGAATGTGATTTTGAACAACTCATGGCCTTTTTAAAAAACCTGCACCCACACAACACAATACTATAATTTGTGCATTCTATTATCTTACATAACATATCTATTATATGATTAATAACATCTCTCATGTGACCTACATCTATTGTACTATTATTACATCACCTACTCCTCGACCTCCCCCTCCCCACCTTGCCCCAAGAGGAGCTTGGCTGACCGACCCCCAGGCACCCTTCTCCCTGCAGCCGCCTCAGGGGGCTGTCCCCTCTCCCTCAGTCCTCGTACCCCTGGATGAGGAGGTGCGGGTGGGTGTCCTCCCTGCTCCTCCCGGCCACTTTGAGACCATTCAGTCTCCCTCCCTTGTCCCCCCAAAGCCCCACCTTGGGGTCTCGTGCCATCAGACTAGATCATCAAATACAAAGTGTCCTTGTCCCCATCATCTGCTGGTCCCCAGGCCGGTCTCGTCTGTTTTCTTCTCACTGTGACAGAACGTCTCCACCACTACTTCTGTCTTAATCCCGAGGACGTCTGTATGTAACGGCCTTTCCAGCTCTCTGGCATCTCCATTACCCTGAACCACCCCTTTCATGAACCTCCCCTCGGCCTCCGCCACGCTCCCCCAGGTCATCACCCCTAGCTAAACACCCCGCAGTCTCCACGCGATGCACCCCGCTCTCTGCCCTCGAGCCCCTGTCTTCCCTTGCACTCTCTCTGCTACGCTGACCTCAGCGACGTTTGCCCCCACCAAGGCTGGCGACCCACTGATCACAGCAGCACAGCACTCTGTACCTGGGCCCTGGCTGTCTTCTCTTCTCCCCCTGGCCCAGCTGAAACTCAAAGCCAGCCAGGGCGGCCACAACCAGCCCACACCGTCCCTTGCACATCCCCTGCTTTGTGTGCTTGCTGGACCCCGCCCTCCCCTACTCTCCGCTCCTGCACCTGCGCGGCCAGGCGAGGCTAGAGAGAAGCAAACTCACTTTCATGCTGGCACCACAGGTGGGGCCATCGGCCACTCTCCTCTCTGGCCCGGCCGTTCATCTCCTCTCCCGAAGGGCTAGTCCACATTTTCTTATCTCACCCCAAACCTCCAATGCTTCCCTCTCCATCCTCACTCTCAGCTTCTGACCTTTGTTCTTACTTCGCTCCCTGCCTCCTGGGACCCGGATACCCAGGACCTGCCTTCCCGCCCCTGAGCAAGGATGCTCCCCACGGAAGGCGGTCCCTCTGTTGTACGGTACACCCCACCCCTCGTGTCTTCTCAAGGACGTCTTCTCAAGGACGTCTCCTCAGTACTTAGGCCCTTTTCTACAATAATAATAATTATTATTATTATTATTATTTTGTTCTATACAGATCACGCCTACCAGCACACCCGTGCTATTATTTCTCCCACCTGCAACAATGTCTTTTGTTGACCGAGTATAGTCATTTCCATCTCTTATCACTGGAGAAAGGAATGATCAGAGTTATGATACAGAAATACGACCTTCATTCATTTGACCTCCACGCTGCGGGATGACAAGTTGCAACAGGGGCTGGCGTTGGTGTCACACCCACTGCCGTTACCTCCAGAGCCCACCAGGTGGCGTGCGTGCGTGGGCACCAGGACTACCCAGAGAGGCCTCCCAAGCACCCCCAAGCACCCTTGTCAAATGTCCTGGCGTGTAGTTTTAAAGCTGTGACCGCAGGCCTGGGATTTAGGGGCTCAAGCTGAAAGCTAGAGCCCCGAAGGAGGCGCATCTCCCCGACCTGCTCTGCAAACCCCCTTCCAAGAGATACCATGATATTGCAGCATCTTTCAATCCCCTAGACAAAAATTTTAAATGTATCTATTTTAGAAGATAAGATTCAGTATGTTACACTTTTCAAACCTTTCACAGTACAACAAAGGTTGTATTGCCAAGAGTTATAAAATTAGAGAGGAAATGGAAATCTGTTATTTTCATAATAAAGTCTTTTAATGTAGCCAAAGTATTTGGAGTTCCAAAACAACTCACATCCCCAAATGGTTGAGTTTTCATAGCGATTTACTGACTTAGGCATTCGTAATGAAATGCCTCACTTAACAAAATTTTAAACAATGCAGTTTTTAGGCTGTGCCTGAACTTCTAGTGTTTCTCATAATCAGATCAATATAATCAGATCCATATCCAATAAACAAGGGCAGAAAACTGTACTTGAATAATAATTAAAATTTAAAAAATCCAATAACCATACAAGCATATGTAATATGCTCATAATACACTGGCCAGAGAGGTGTGATATTCTTATTTTTTCACTGTGAACGTGATACAAGCTTGCAGTAGATAGAAGTACTTTCGAGACATATAAAATAAAGTAGCTCCGTTTACCTTCGCCCACTCTTTGTCCCACTCCTCAAATTATTAAAACTACTGTCAGCAGCTTTATGCATGCATTTGCGGATTTTAAAAACCTCACTTTATGTTTTACTTTTCTAAGTGGGATTTTACCACGTATGTTGTTCTGAAACATTCTTCTAGTCACATACCATCTTTTTGCTGGAATAGTCCAGGTCGGACGCTTCGTTCTCTTAATGATCCAATAGCATCTCCCAGGAGAATAAAAACAACAGTAGAAACACTTCTATCCTGCGTACTACGTGCTGGCTTCTAAGAGTTTCACATGGTTAAACTCAGTCTCGAGTGACAACCCTGTGAGTTCGGTGCTACTCATCACTGTCTTTACAGATGAGAAAGCTGAGTCACAGAAGTGACAAAGAACTCGCTGAAGGTCACGGAGCTGCTAAGAGGTGGCGCTGAGATTCAAACTCAGACAAGCTGGTTCTGAAGTTCATGGTTTCAAAGCTCACTCCAGACTGACGATGCTCTCCACAATCTCTCGGGAAGTGGACATTTAGATTGTTTACTATTTTAAGCAATGCCACAGGAGATACCCTAAACGTGTGTATCAATGGTTCCTGATGATTCATTTCTAGGAGTGAGATGGCTTGTGCAGGCATCAACAATTTAGGGAGGTCATGCCTCGCTGACCTCCAGGAAAGCCTGGCCAGGTGACATTTCCTGCAAACGATGCTGTTTGCTTGCCCCTTGCTGACCCCAGGTGTCACCAGATGCGCTGGCGAACACAAAACGGCATTGTGGTTTCACTTTAATTCGCAGGCCCCTGGTCATTCACGAGCTGGAGCAGCATCTCAGGCATTTACTGTCCTTCTGTACTGATTGGTCTTGGAACTTAGTCTTCTCATATTCTGGCCCATCATGCTACTGAGCTCTTGTGGAGTTGTAAAAGCTCTTCACCCCACACACTTTGGCCCCCTTGAACACCCACCTGGGGGGAGACCCTACCAGCACTTGGAACAGCTGCTGTGTAAGGCCCAGGCGCAAAGAGCTGAGACCAGCACGCATGACGTTACAGGTGCTTCCTCCAGATCAGAATCACCAGCACAACAGGGAGATAAAGAAGCTGATGATGTTATAGCTCATGATCTGCCCTCGGAAAATAATTTGCCTTCAGTCAATGTGATGTGCTGGCAAAAGCAAACAAGATGGCGGCCAAGAGCATGCGGGAGGGGCCAGAGGATGGGACTGGCCTGCGCTTGAATTCTGGAGCTTTCCCTTATCTAGTTGGGTGGCTTTGGGCTCATTGGTTAATTGCTTCGAGTGTCCAAGTCTCCATGGAACAAGAATCATAAAATTTGCCATGCAAAGTTATAAGAATTAAGGAACAAGGTCTGTAAGTCTCTATTATAGAATCTGGCCACACAATAGGTATCTAATTGTTAATACTGGGTAATCATATTTACATTATGGTTAACAACACAGTTGACTCTTGAACAACACAGGTTTGAACTGCGCAGGTCCAATTATACTTGGACAATGTTCCGTAAGTATACATCAGCCCTCCCAATCCATGGGTTTTGCATCTGTGAATTCAACTGGGATGCAAAGCCATGGTGGGGAATCCACCGATGCAGGGCCATTTTATATGAGCGACTAGTGCATCCACAGTTTTGGCCCTGGAACCAATCCTCCGTAGATACAACGGGACTATAATAAGTTTTGGGGGAGTCGAAAATTATATGTGGATTTCCAACTGCACAGGGGTCAGCACCCTACTAATCCCTGCGTGGCTCAAGGGTCAACTGTACTAATATTTTTGATGGTGATTAAGGAGAAACCAATGTCCTGATTCACCAAATGTAATGGACATGACCAGCTTTGCTAGCTGAGCAATGGATAAAACTAGGTGATGATCTTTACTTTTGAAATTAAAACTCACCTCTAGCTCCGTTAACCCAGTGAGTAGGAAGTCTGACTCCCTCATCTGCCCTGCTCTTCGCTCTCCTTGTCCAGGAGTCTGGCTGTGCCCAGGGCACCCGTCCCTCCGCTCCTGCGTGGCGCGCTGGCTCCAGACTTGGACGGTCTCCTCTGAGGTTAGCGGGCTTCTCTGCCACTAGTCTTTGTCCAAGACAGTGTGGCCGGGCCTCTGGCACCCGCATGAGGGCAGATCCCCTTCCAAACCACAGTGGTTCTTGGGGCATCCGCTCGCCAACCTACATAAGACAGAGCACGTTCAAGGGCTCCCTGGTGGAGCCGGCCTGGGCTCTCAACTTTCCCTCTCCTTGGGCTCACCCAGAGGCCCTTTGCCCAGACAGCTGGCCTCCCCCAGGGGGGCTGCCTGCCACCTCACCACTGCAGGGGTATTTAGCTTCTACACCTCCCAGTTCTTCCCTTACTCCGAAGTCCCTCCCCTCTGCCCATGTCCTTTAACTGATGCAGAAAGCAAGGCAACTATTTCAGTAAAAACAATGCTGGTCACTCAAGGATAGCTTACTCTTACCACATTACAAGGGACCCTCCTCCCATGTAGGTAGTTCCTGCAGATTCCAGCCCATTCTAGCTGCGTACGGGCAACACGAAGTCAAGGTACATGTGCAGCCTGTGGCAGGCCTCCGAGCTCAGGAAGCTCATTCCTGAACCAAGTGGATACAGCATCTGCCCCCAGCCTGCCGGAACTGCCAGGGTCAGCCATTCTCCTCCATCCGATACCGTAAATGCCACCCCCACACAATAAGCAACGGCACTGGCTGTACTTCTGAAACAGAGCCTTATGTGAGCTATGACTGTCTTGGTGGCAGCATTCATTAGGGGAAATAAAATGTGTCCTTTCGTGAACTTTGAAGCCAATCAAGCTTGTTTCATAATGGGCTAGAAAAAAAACCAAGATGATAATTTTGCCTCCTGTTCCTACCCTCAGCCACCCCAGTGTGTTTTGTCCTGTACTTGAAAGCAATTTGCTTTAATTAAGTCATTGAAGTGGTGGAAACTTGTTGAACTCATTTACTGAATGGCTTTCGCAGATCCTGGATTTGAAATTAAAAGGCTCCGAAAGGCCTTTCCACTCCCTGGGTTTCAACAGCCCACGAGGTCGGGTCCTTTCCTCGGTGCTGCAAAAGCATCTCGGCGTGTTGAACCTAAAAGTCATGGAGGAAGGAAGGTAAGCCCTGCCGATTCGCTCACGGAAGGGCAGGGGTTTCCCTGTACATGCGGCGTGGTCACAGAGCAGAAAATGGAATGTGGAGACTGTGTTTGTCTCCCACTGCTGAGCTGCTCGGGCTGAGTGGAATCGTGGAATTTGAAAAACTAAAGATGTACAGGCTTCGTGACCACAGAGTTTCCAAAGTTATTCCCAAAGGACTGATGCACACGGAGCCCACTTTGCTTGGACCGGTCTAAGGGACCCGGCATCTGGTTCAATGTCAAGGTGGGCTGATCGAGCAGAAAGTGACTCCTGGTCTTCATCCCTGTGAAGAACTGTCCTGCAAAGTCCGGCTCGGTGGCCAAATGCAGGGCAAGGTCTGGGTACCGCTGGTTGTGCAAAAATAAACTGTGTTGAGGGGGGAGCGGGGAAGGGATTTCAGGAACAGCTATGAAGGATGAATAGACATAACTGAGGAGAGGCAGAATCAGGAGAGGGGGTGGGGATGGCTGGGGGGGCAGTGGTAGTGGGGGGGGATGCAGACAACTATACTTCAACAATAATAAACTTTTTAAAAAATCCAATTAAAAAATGGGCAAAGGACCTGAACAGACACTTCTCCAAGGAGGGCATACAGAGGGCCCAGAGACATATGAAAAGATACTCAGCATCACTTAGCCATCAGAGAGATGCAAATTAAAACCACAATGAGATACCACTGCATACCGGTCAGAGTGGCCATCATAAACAAATCAACAAACAATAAGTGCTGGTGAGATTGTGGAGAAAAGGGGACCCTAGTGCACTGTTGGTGGGACTGCAGACTTGTCCAGCCACTGCGGAAAACAGTATGGGATTTCCTCACAAAACTAAAAATGGAACTGCCTTTTGACCCAGCGATTCCACTGCTGGGATTATACCCTAAGAATCCTGAAACACTAATTCAAAGGAACCAAAGCACCCCAATGTTCGTAGTGGCACAATTTACAGTAGCCAAGTGTTAGAAGCAACCAAGCTGCCCATCAGTAAATAAGTGGATCAAAAAACTGTGGTACATTCACACAATGGAATTCTATGCAGCAGAAAGAAAAAAGGAGCTCCTACCCTTTGTGACATCATGGATAGAACTGGAAAGCATTATGCTGAGTAAAATAAGCCAGGCAGTGAAAGACAAATACCGTATGATCTCACCTATAAGTAGAACCTAATCAACAAAACAAACAAGCAAGCAAAATATAACCAGAGACACTGAAATAAAGAACAAACTGACAGTGACCAGAGGGGTGGGGGAGGGGAGACAACGGGGAAAGAAGGAGAAGGGTCGTCAAGGAACATGGATAAAGAACTCACGGACAAAGCCAGAGGGGGTTAGGATTGAGGCTGGGGTGGAGGAAAGTGGCGGTGGGAAGTTGGAGACAACTGTATTTGAACAACAATTAAAAGAAAAGAAAAGAAAAGAAAAGAAAAAAAAGAAAAGAAAAGAAAAGAAGAAAGAAAGAAAGAAAGAAAGAAAGAAAGAAAGAAAGAAAGAAAGAAAGTTTTTGTTTTATCAAAGGAAAAAAAAAACTGTGTTCACAAGGCTGCCAGGATTACAATAATGGAGTGCTGCTTTCAGCCGTGGAATCCTGGAGTCCAAATGTGAAGCCCTCTAGTTGGTATTCTCAGTGAGAGGCTGGTTCCATTCTGCTAAATGCAGCAGTCTCTGGCTTGAATATAATCTAACAGTGTTTTTATTGCAGCAGATGACTAAACCTATAACTATTGTTTTGCAAAAAATAAAATTAAATAAACTATACACATAATTTTATTTCATCAAGCAACTAAACCTAGAACTATTTTTGACAAAAGTAAAGTTAAATAAGCATATATATATATAATGTATATATTTTTTTCTTTACAAGTCTCCACTCTGAATTTCGTGTGTTACAAACATATATGGGTTTCAGATTACAAAGCCTATGAAACAAATAATTTTAGATGCATCCCAAATAAACTTTCAGGTTTGACTACTTTTTAATCAAAAGAGTAGAATTGTTTGAATTTCAAAGAACATTTTAAAAAAGAAATCCAGAGAAGAGAATGTTTCATTTCATTTTCTTAATCTCCAAATGCCTTGAGATCTTATTTTAAAGTGAGTAAAAATGTTCAAGGATAAGCTAAGACATTGGTCTGAGATTGCATGACAGCTTTCAGGAATCCATGATGTTTAATAAGTGCCCCCAGAGAATATTTCCTTTGTGTGTGTGTGATTTTCCTCTCATGTTTTCAGTTTTTAATATAAGTTATACCTTTATCAATATGTGCCATACTGTAATACAATCCTTTTTGTTGGAATTCCAAAGTTGTTCTGTTTCCCTAACATGATGGAGCTCAAAGCACCAAGGACAGAGCTCTGGAGCGCTGTTCATATAATACGTTGATGAGCCAGGCGAAGCAGTTCCTTCCTTTCATTGTATCCAATCTGAATGACTTCATTCCTATGAGCGGTGATTCTTCTTTACATCTTAGAGAAATGCGTCGTTGATGCTGAGCAAATGTGAGAACAACCGACACCTCGGTTCCTACACACACACATACACTTCTGTGTGCTGGAACACACACAGCTGCCCACGTATAGTAACATATTCCCTTGGTCCAAATGAAGTCTCGATTCTCATACTTACGGTTTGTACTGTGCAGGAGACGTGTCTGACACTACCAGTTAAATTAGCAAGGACATCCAAAAGGAACTCAGTTAGCAGTAGACTTCCATGCTGTAAGAGTTCCCAAGTCTAGAGTTAAAGAGTCAGTGAGGCTTCATTCTTTCAGTCAAAAAAAAGAGTGGAATTTAAAACAAGCAAATAGATAGAAACAGAGTTGGGAAGACAGAGAAACAGTGTTCTGGGCTCTGTTTCAATACAAATTTGCGGTATGTCTTTGAATAAAACACAACCGCTCCACGGTGGTTCAATTTCCAAGTAGGAATGACACGTACTCCTTTACACAGGGCCAGCGTGACGATAAATAAGACAATACACTGTACGCACAAAGAATGTAAAAGGCTGACATCATCCTGGCTAGCTGTAACACTCACGCTGTCAGGAAAATTAAGAACTTGGCTTGTGTTTCCAGTATTACGGAAGAAGAGGATAAGTATGTTCTATAACATAGCATGGGGTCTATTAAACAAGAGAAACAAAAATCATATAAAAATTTTTCTCCCTAGAGGGAGACCCATAGATTAGCTCTGGAATTAGATACAAGCATGAACATCCATCATCTCTCGGGGAACACCGAGGGAAGAAAACGGAAGGTGGCTCGTGCACATTCAAAGACACGACAGCTAGGGTTCTATCACAGAGCTAGGAAACATCTCCATAAAACAGTGAGAACTTGAAAGAGGCACCTATACAAACCGATGAGAGCTCTTTGGTTTCTTTTTCTTTAAATGAGTTGCAACTACCAGGGAACATTCCGTTTCCTGAAACAGTAAGTTTGTGGAGTGTATTTACTTCTCAGTCTCTGGAGTCACAGGTACCAGAAAACCCAGCACCAAACAAACTGGTAACCCACGTGATGACAGTTTTATTAGTTAGGCATCACGGAATTAATTCTAAGGAGACACTCACGTGGAATTATCGTCTTCTGGAAAGTAAGCGTGAGCTGAGAGATCAATGAGGGACAAGCCTCACACCCTCCCTCAGCTGCCAGTGGCCACGTCCAGATGGATTCCCCCAAGTCCTTCAGGTCAACACGTGCACGACAGAATTCCTCATCACCCCCAAAGCTGCAGCTCTTCTATTTCCTATGACCAGCCGGAAGTACCTCCACACTCCCAGGACTCGAGTCAGAAGTCGGGCTGCTCCCCATCCCTGCCCCGTATTCGGTGCTCCCAAGCCCCTCCAGAATGACTTCTTACATAGGCTTCCATTGTGTCCCTTCCTTCCCATTTCCACCGCCACGGTTTTCATTTAGCTTCCTATTATACCTTATCTAAGATATTGCGGTGGAGTCTCCGCCAGCCTCCTGGCTGTTTTCCTCTACTTCACTGGCATGGCCCACATCCCAGTCTGCCTCGTTCCTTTCTCGGTGGCATCCTCACTTCTGCCACCCCTCACATTTCTTTTATAGCCATAAATACTGCTGTGGTCAAAATGCACCCTCGAGTTCCCACTTCACCCAGCAGACAAATCCTAATCGTCGTTCAAAACCCAAACATGAAGTCGCCTGCTCCCTAAAGTCTTCTCCGCCTGCCCCAGGTTCACTGCTACCTTCTCTCTGCTACCTCTGCAGTTGGCTCGTAGTTCTGTTACCGCGCTTGACACGCTGCATTATAAATACACGTGTGTATATTCGCTGTCCCGTCATTTACGAGCTCCCAGCAGGCAGAGCTCTTGCTTAGTCACCCCTATGTCTCTCATGTCTACCACGGTGCCTGGTGACAACAGTGCTCCAGGGATGAATGCTGAATTGAAAAGTTACAGCCCCTTCACTGTCTTCCCTGGGTGTCAAATAAGAGAGACCTCCTGTTAAGTGCCAGTAACAATTGGGAAAGCAGAGAGAGAGAAAGAGAGGGAAAGGAGCGGGGAGAGGGACATCAAGAAAGCCATAAGAGGCTTCACTCTGAGAGCAAATGTAAGTAGCTAACAGCAATTTTTCAGATGACACCTATAACCAGGTAACTGTCCTTGTTCACCAAGGTGTTCAAGTTTCCTGCAGTATCTTCAGTGGAGCAAACCAAAGCAGCAAAAACACCACTACGATACTGTTATGAGCTGAACTGTGTCCCCAAAATTCCTGCTTTGTAGTCCCCACCCTAGTATCTCAGAATGTGACCATATTTGCAGATGAAGTCTTTGAAAAGGTGATTAAGTTAGAGTTCAGAGAGGAGAGGAGAGGGAATTTCAGGGGAAAAGGGGAACGGTTTACAGGAACGAGTATAAGGACACATGGATAAAAACTATGGGTGGGTGGAAATGGGAGGGAGGAGGGGAGGGTTGGGTGGGTGGGTTGGGATGGGAGTAAAAGATAGAAAATTGTACTGCAACAACAATTTAAATAAAATTTTAAAAAAATTAAAAGAAAAAAAGAATGACAAAAAATAGAAAATAATAAAACAATAGAGGAAATCAATTTTTTTAAAAAAAGGAGGCCTTTCACATGGGCCCTAATCCAACGTGGCGAGTGTCCTTACCGGAAGAGGAAGACACGCCGGGGACAAGTGCGTGCATCCCAGAGGGACAACATGTAAAGGGGCAGTAGGAGGGCAGCCGTCTGCAGGCCAAGGACGGAGGCCAGGGACAGAGCCTTCCCTCGCAGCCCTCCAAGAGAACTGACCCTGCCAGCACCTTGATCTTGGGCTTCCAGGCTCCAGAACTGTGAGAAATTGAATTTTATTATTCAAGTGACTCAGACTATGGCATGTTGCTACAGCAGCCCTAGAAAACTAACAGGTGCTCTCTATATGGGGGGGGGGGTTAGGTTAGTAAGGAAAAGAGCAAATGTGTGAGGCATGAGGAATGTCTTCAAGTATTTGAAAGGCTGGCAGGCAGAAAAAAATCCCAGTCGTTTTTTTTCCTAGAATGACTGTATTTCAGTTCAAAATAAGGAAGGTTCATCTCAGAATTCGTTAACTTTAAAGATACCCTCTGGTCTTGATATCCATGATCATTAAAAAAGATATTCCTCTTTAAAATGTTTAATTACAGACAGGACTAAGATTTGCCTTGTAGGAACTCAAAACACCTCCACAAGTGGATATAGTATTATAGGTGATGCCTTATGGGAAGTATCACCGTATGACAGACCAAGGTCAGACCCTGGAATTCAGACACTTCCGTTACATACCTCCTGGTCCCTGCCCATCTGCTTCTTCCTCCTCCACTGACTGACATGCAGGTTGGAGGACTTCCCAGGAAAAGAATCCAAACTTGTCCACTATTGGGGTTCACACATATACAGGCCAGGTGTGTGGGGGACAAGCAAGAGAAGACGCATCTCTAAGAAGAGAAAGACATTGTAGCCAGGGCCAAAGAGAGATGGGAAATGCTGGTCCCGATGGTTGTTGACCAAACCGAAGCAACACAGTGCCACTCACTGACCACGTGTGTGTCATGAGGAGAGGAAAAGTCATGTCACATCAGGAAAGCCGCCCTCCGGGACTCTGCGCAACTGGATCTGACGACAAAGTACTAGACCACTCTCAAAGAAGAAGGAGTATAGCAAAGGAACTATGCCATGCACCAATGTCACCCCTGAAGTGCTGGGTTACACTCGCAGATGAGCAGCAGTGTGTAATGGCATCTGGAGAGGACCAGCAGCAGCTCAGAGGTGAGGCTTGGCCCTGGAGGCAGAGGTCACACAACAGAGTGTTACGGACGGTGCAGGCTAAGCGACCACACCATTCACTGGTGGACGAGAGAATGGCGAGTGGCAGAGTGAGCCAATGCTCAAGGTCATTAGGCTTGGGACAAGCAAAGAACGGGGCTGGTGCGGTAGGGGCCCGGGTGGAACACGATGAACAGCACGGAGCAAAGGGTCAGAGACATGAATCCAACCTTGAAAGAATCCATAACAGCATAGGAGTTGTACCCCGAGTGCACGACTGTACTAAAAGGTTCAGGGGATGGCCCTGGCCAGTGTAGCTCAGTTGGCTGGAGTGTCATCCAAAAGGCTGCAGGTTCAAGCCCCGGTCAGGGCATGTATGTAGGTTGTGGTCTGATCCCGAGTAGGGGCATGTGGGAGAGGCAACTGATTGATCTCTCTCCCCGCCCCCACTCCTCTCTCTCCCAAATCAATAAGCATATCCTCAGGTGAGCATTAAAAAAGATATGGGGGATGTTAAAATGTGCCCACACAAATGGACAGCATGGAGCTCTGATTATGGAGTTTTAAATGTAACGTGTCCTTGCGTTGGTGTCCACAGCTGGTGAGGTCTGGGGACGCTGACTGTGTAAAAGCGCTACACGAGAACACGTTCTCTAAAGCATGTTTCAAAGCACACACTTGTAAAGCAACCCTGTAGACCACCATTAAGTCTGGGCACACTGCCAAATGGAACATGACAGAACAGCGGGGTCGAGATACATTCAAGGTCAGCCAGAGCATCTCCGCTCATCACCACTGATGGGCTCCCGGGAAAGCTCTGGCCCCGAAACCCGGATTCCCAGAGGAAAACTTGGTCTTCAAAGGCCTTCAGAAGCTCACAGCACCAGCTGTTATTGGGAAAAGAATGCACAGAAGAGGGGCCCCGAAATTCAGAGGGCCTCTGGAAGGCTGGCTTGGTTCAGAGGATTCAGGGCAAGCTGGGAGGAAAGGTACAGGTGCGGGGGGCAGGGGGCTGAGACCCTGGTCTCCTTCGGCCAGCAACTAACTCAGCGGCCCTACTCTCCACCCCTCTGTGTCTCGGCTTCTTCATTTCCAACGTACTGACGCCCAGGAATGTGAGGGTCCAATGAGAGAGTAGGTGTTTCTTGGAAAGGTCCAAGCTTACAGAAATAAAAGGTAGTATTTCTCAGGTGTGACGATCGGGGAGTACCAAGTCCCATCTGTTCATGGGACATTTACAGAGTGTTGACGCTCCATGGGTGGCTAGGCACTGGGGCAGATGGAGAAACCGTAATCCTTTGTAATCTCCTCACAGAGACTCTCATGAAAGAAACCGTAGTACAAAGAGAGAGTTCCTGTACCAGAAATAAGTATAATGGATGAGAAATACAAAAAGGCGACATACAAAGGTTTGCTATAGCAATACGGAAACCAATGTAAACAACGTAATAGTCCAATAATAAAGGGCTACTTGAATAAATTATAGAACATTTATATGATAGAAAACTGAACAGCCACTGAATGTTTTTATGAAGAAATTTTAATGCTATGAAGATGTGTTCATGACAATGCTAAATGAAAACGTGGTATATTGAACAGGATACGTGGAATAAGATCAATTCTGCTAAAGTAAAACTCACAAAACTCCCTCTTCTGGGCCTGATAATTACTGTACCGCACAAGCCTTGCCCTTGTTAATAATTAGGAAACCGAACAAAACATAAAAAATTCAGACATTGGCCTAGAGACAACACAGGAAATGAGGCAGGAAATGCAATGAGCCCAATATAAAAAGTGAATTGTATTTTTATACACAATTGACAATGAACCTTGATCTACATTGCGTATACAGAGCAATGAAAAATTGACAAATGCAATGAAAAATTGATGACTGCAATTAAAAATACAGCTGCCAGGAGCATAGAGGCACGCGTGACTTAGGATCAATCTAACAAGCTACGCACTAAACACATATCATGAGTGACACACTGGCTGCAACGGCGAATACACTGGCAGAAACGCATCCAGCTGCGCCCGACAACTTGACTTCCGCAGACGTGCATGTGGAGAAGGCAGAAAGGCGCTTCCTGAAGACAGAATACTGACGCTGTCATTTAGAGGACAAGGCTTCTTTGTCCTCAAATTCTTGACTGAAACACTCAGAAAGGGTCCACTCCAGCCTGGGATTTCAGTGCATCACTAATGGAGGGACATCTGATTAAGAACTTTCCAAAGGACCCACTTGGAGTGGCTGAGCTCACCTCTGCCCATGGCCACTGTCACGTTGGTGAGCTCTGAAGCCCGCCGTGGACAAACAGTAATAACCCTTGGCCAGCAGCACGGCTCCAGAAGCAGTCTCTGGCTGGGTGCTGGGTCTCACTGGTGACTCCATACCACCTGTTTTCCCAGAATCACGCCTCGCCTCAAGGCTTTCATGCATTCATTAGTAATAAACGCATGCAGCCAAAATCAGCAAGCTGTGTCCTGCCTCTTAGGGACCACGGCTTTGCTAAAATAAACCAAATACCGTTTTTGCTTATATTGCAATTGTCTGTATACATAGAAGTTTTCTTTCAGCCTTTCCTTTGAACATAACATTTCAAGGCTATAACTTGAATATAAGATTTCTAGTCTTGGACCCTTTTCCGTTTTGTACAGTTACACATTTTCTTCATACTATGTGTTTTTCTTTTAACAGCCTGGGTTCCTCATTGGCTGGCTCTAACAGCTCCTCTACTGTATTAACTTTATTCCTAAACCATCTAATATTGGGATGACATAGCAACGCCCCGGTTTGCAGTAACCCTTTGCCTAGAACCCACATCTACTTTACAGAATTTTTTCACGACTCATCTCTTTAATCCCGAGAAAGTCAATATCCTCCAAAAACTCTCCACCAAACCTACTGTTATTTAGTCCCCATAAAAACAGTGCTTCTCAAACTGCAATGGGCTCCTGAATCACCCCGTAATCTTGGTAACCGATTCAGTAAACCGGAAGGGAGGCATCTTAGGTTCGAGAGCTCCCGAGATGCTCAGGCTGCCACTCTGGACCGCACTTGGTGTAGCGAGGCTTAACAAGAGCTTCTAGACTTGGGCTTCCGTCTTTCCTCACCTATACACCTTCGGGGCACAGCCGTCTCTTCCCTTCAGAACCATTTTATTCCCTTGACCGTAACTAAGAGATTCCTCAGGCTAAACTGATCTAAATTACATTCTTAATTCTCACTAGTAAGCTGGCATGCTCAAACCTTCTTTGCATCTTCCTTATCTTTCATAGTCTTTCACGGTCCTATTCCTAGTGTAGTATGCTTTCACATAGCACCTTCTTTTTCTGTGTTAGAGCTCCCAAATCCACGCCCATTCATCTACTGGGTCTTTTTTTTTTAAGGTAAAATTTTCCTCTCTGAGTTCCTAATTATGGTTCCAGATGAGAAAATCCAATTACCCTCCTCTCTTCCATATTATTTATAGATAGACAGATAAATAGATTGAGAGACAGAGATACATGGGTATAGATATATGCACGTATACACACTGACCAGCTTAAGAAAAATAAAACTCCAAAGGCCACCAAACCTTCAGAAGGCAAACACATCAGATACAGTTCTACTGAGCTGAAAACCCAATGGCACAAAACAGTAGAAAAATTAAAAAGTAGTTATCGTGTTATGTCTAAATGCTCTCACTATTTCAATCGTTCTGTGAACCGGGCTCTGTTCCACAAAGAAAATCTTCCAGGGAGCCCACTGTCTTACACCAACCTCAACCCCTTCGCTCTCCTTCATCAGTTTGCCGTCGCCTCCTTGTTCCTCCTGGAGCTCTGCCTGCAGGGCTTTGCATGACCACAGGGTCACCCTGAGGTGCCCTGTTTGCTATTTTGGAAATTAACTCCAGGCCACACGTGGCTTCCCTTTGATGTTACCCGACTTTGTCTCCAAGAAACAGTTGGAGTGAATTTCCATATGCACTCCTAAAACTTGGTATGTTTATACCTCCCCTTTCCACTTCCACTCACATGGAGCAGCCATTACCCAAATTCTATGAACTTTGCAGCTCAAGATCTCTACGTATCATAGGCTTGAAACTCACAATTCGTCTCTTCCCTAGTCCCCATCATTTTTATCTGTGTAAGCAACGTATCAAGCTCTACCCCTATAATTGTTTCTTATTATCTCACAGTCCACTGATTTTCAACATGTCCAGTCATTTTGAATGAGGATGTCTACTATCCAGGCACGTAGCTGAGAATTCCATGAGTACCCCCACTCTCCTCTGATGCGCTGTCTCTCCTACCCAGCCACCAATGGAAGCACACGGTATATATGGTAATAGTATGCATAGTGTTGCCACAGTATGCCCTGGTATAGAAATCCCATCTCTCTGATGAAATTGCAAAACAACCTACATGGTTACTATGTGTCTGTCCGTTTGGGCTGCTTTATCAGAATACTGTAGATTGGGTCATCTCTCCCCTGTTTCTTCTTGTGAAGGGCACTAATCCCATCCACAAGGACTCCACCCTCATGACCCTAAAGGCCCCGTTTCCTAACACGATCACATGGGGGGTTAGGATTTCAACATATGAATTTTGGGAATGACACAAACATTCAGTCCATAACACTATGTTTTAAACACATGACAAAAAAAAAGAAAAAAAGAATAAGAAACAAACCTGATAGACAGAGATATAAATTTCTAGTTCAAGCGCACTACAACAAGAAGGTAGAAATATTTCAATCCATACTGTTTTAGAATACTCCATTATTACCTTTAGGATTAAAAAAAAAAGTCAGCAATTTTCCTAAATTGTATTCCGAATGTCTCACTTGGCCAATCACCGTGACTGTCATGCACGTCTTCACCCTGGTCACATCCCACACTCTTCCTGCAATGAGACAAAAGAGCAACCCCTGGACTTGACCAGGAAGAAGCTGGGAAACCCCACAGAGATAAAGGGGTTGGTGCCACCCTTTTCCTGAGACTCAAGTCCAAGGTCCCAAGTGCAGAGGACACACAGCAAATGCAAGTTTGCTCAAACATCAATACACAAGGGCCCGAGTAGAAGGAGGAAGAGAGAAGTGAGCAGAGGCATACTGCATCCCGGGCAGTGCCCGCGCGCAGGCTCAAAGGGAAATTTCCAGGTGGCGGGCTGAGCGGGCCCAGAACAAATGAGAAACCTCATGGGCAGAAAGGACAAGCAGAAGCCGGGCAAGAGAAGCCAGACTCCCCTCCGCTTCCGAAGCCCGAGGCAGCCAAACAGCCTGTGGGGGCAGGTGGAGAGAGGGCGGGCCTGTCTGAGCCAGCGCCCGGACCCCCTGGCTGGGCCACGAGGGAGCCCAGGGACCCCGGAACTGCGGCTCTCACCCACACCCCTCCCTGTCGGGCTCCAGCAGAGGACGGCGGCGGACTATTCACTCTCAGCCCGCCCCGATGGCAGGCAGGGAGGCTGTCACCTCCTTGGGACCTGTTCTGGAGCAGGGCTCCAGCAGCGAGGGACCTACATGGCTAAGGATTTTACGTAATATTCCCCATGGCGTCTTTCTCAGCATTCCCGACTGCAAGTCTTTTCTTATAGGTAAGCTCTGCCCCAAGGGACTTAAGCCACGAGCCACTCTACCTTACAATGCAGTCCTTAGGAGTGAGCCCACAGGTCACAGAAAACTCCTTTTATCTCTCATCCCACCTGATAGATTTGCCCAGGCGTTTGGGGTGCCTCCTGTCTCTCTCTCTGGTTCTTAAGGTTAGGTGTCCCTCCCACTGGCCAGCCAAGGGCACTCACATACCCTTCTCACCAGTGGTGCCGTATGCCTGTTTCTGCCCATGACCCCCAGAACCCCTGTTCTGTACACCAGGCACCCTTAGGCATGCGACAGCCCAACCGAAGGGCCCCACAGATCTGCTCTCGGCCGCACAGCCTCCCTGGACCACCAGAGTCCGTCCGATCACCAGAGTCACACAAGCCAAGCCCAGGCCGACCACACACGTGCACAACTGTGCATGGGGTTTACGTAACAGAAACGGCTGGGACTTAAGAGCTGTCTGCCTCGCGCCACCCCAAGCCCGAGCCAAGGTTTATTTTATATTCCAAAATGACCGTAAACTCTCTCAAACTCATTTCTGGCTCTCTCATCCATGGAATCTCAATAACAGAAAGAGAACATCGCTCCATCATCACCGATTATTTCTTTATGGGGGCTCTTACATAATAATCGCAGCCTATTTTTTTTTTTTGCTGCAAACCTTCCTTTTATAAGACTATTAAAAAATCAGCTAACATTACCATAAATGTACTTAATTTTTTTGCCTTTATGGGTTAATAAATCAGGAGGCCCACTGATTTTTTTACCAGTCATAGGAAAAGACATGTTTTGGTGGAGCTGGATTCCAACCAGTTCACAAATGAAAACAGCAGTGAAGATATAAGCTCTAGCCCTGGCTGGGTAGCTCAGTTGGTTAGAGCATCGTCCCAATATGCCAAGGTTGTGGGTTCAATCCCCAGTCAGGATCCACAGGAGAATCAACCAATGAACGCATAAATAAGTGGAACAACAAATTGATGTTTCTCTCTCTCTCCCCCCCCTCCCTCCTTTCCTTTACTCCTCTAAAGTGAATAAATAAAAATTTTTAAAAAGGTATAGCTCTAAGCAACATCCCAGGCAGAAACACAGCAAAGCTATAACAGGCCTTCTAAAATTAGAAGAGAAATAATATCTTTAATATTGCTGAGATGTCGTTGCCATTCTGCAGACATATTGGTGCTGAATGAGTAAGGGAGTCAAGACGAAGAATGGGGAAGAAGTGAAGACGTCAACAAGAAGAGAGGGGCCTAAAAGGCCGCATGTGAGTAGCAAGATCTCCAAGCCTGACAATCACTGGTCTCAAACCAAACACAGCCTCATCTGGGGTCCAGACTCACAACATAAAGAACACCGATTTAAATCAACAAAGTTTTGATTATTCGAGTGGTGAAAACTACCAAAGTAAACACACGTGGCATTTATAATCAGGCCCCATGGTAACTTACGGGCTACAGACGTAATGTTAACCTTCCACGTGTTGTCACGTTTGACATTTAATGACATCATCTTACTCCTCCCATTAATGCTGGCATCATGGTGGTTTAACATAAATTGAAGAAGAAATCACCATCAGCACTTACACCCAAATGTTCCATTTTGCTTTTCGAAGGAAGAACAGGCGTTTCTTTAATGTTCTGTGGTGCAGCCACGGATACTCCTCAGGCTACAATAATACCTCAGAACACCGGGTTACACTCCAACCAGAAAGTTTTTGCAATGGGCAAAAATAGTCAGAGAGCTAAAATAGGCTTAATTCTTTTTTAAAAAACGCATAAAGAAGATAAAGCCGTGGGGTGGGGGGTGGCAAAAACCCTCCCTTGCTTGAATTTTGCTCTTCTGAGGTGGAAGGCAGCTCGGAAGAAAATAATACTCCTTACAACGACTCTTGAAAAAGTCAGTTAAACTGCTGCAGGCACAGACGGACATGGCTTTCAATAATTTTTCAATATGCAGTTCTTTGCTATTTAATGTCATATAAGGTAAGGATTTGATAGCTCCTACTTCAGCTTTACTGAACATCCCTGGGTTATCTTCCCACTGGCAGGTTTGTAAGAAGCATTTCAGATACGGTCCCTCTCTTTCACTTCATCACATGTTCAGAGATCGCCCCTATGAGAGCACCGAGTGAAGTGGCAGTTTAAAAGTCACCGACAGTGCCCTGACTGGTGAGGCTCAGTGGGCTGGGCATCATCCTGCACACCGAAAGGGCACCAGTTCGACTCCCGTTCAGGGCCCATGCCCGGGTTCGGCCTGAAGATTTGGGCAGAGGCACACTCGGAGAGCATGGGTCGCCCACGGCCTTCCCACCTGCCCTGTGGGTCTCTTCCGGAGTTACATCCTCTCATAAGAAACCGGTGATCTGGTAGGTGACACGTTTTTCTGAGTTCTGAGAGCTGCTGCAGCAAGTTTAATGGAACCCAAGGAGGGAGGAAGGCTCTGGCTACAGACAGTGCCGCAGAAGCAGAGGTTGTACTTTCAATGGGTGTCTGAAGGGGGAGCCAGTCTCGTGGAGCCGCGCCCTCAGGCTGCGGGATCTGACATTAATTACCTCCAAGCAGACCTCGTGGGAGCGGAGCTGAATCTCGCAACACCCAACTGTGGTCGAAGAAGAGCTTAAAGCGCCGAAAGAACCCACACATCAGAATTGGTGTTAGAATCATAATGCCAATAAATATTTATCTTTCTTTATTTTATCTTTGCCAATAACTTTTTTGACCAAATAAATGAAAGAATGAATGGTGTGATGAACACCCTTGAAGAATATTTGTATGCATGTCTATCCATTTCCTTCAAATAAATTTATGAAAGAAGACAATTCCAGGCGAAAGTGTATTAACAGTACTAATTCTTTAGATGTAGGTTGCCAAATTATTAGAGAAAGGGGTTTTTACCATTTACAAGTTTTACTCTTGATGTGCATCTACTTGATTGTTAGTTAAATGAGCCGTTTTTGTGTGTTTATGGCACATTAATATCTCAGAGGAGATAATTAGGGAAAAGTTGGGACCACATTTGCTCCTTTCCTCAGGCTCTAATGTGCTACAAAAGTAGATTCCATTAAGAAACAAAAATTAGCAGAAAGGATACCAAATGTAGCAAAGGGCTTCATTAACTAAGTGAACTGGGTATTACCAAGAATTTGGAAGCAAAGTCTAATAACAAACAGTTATGCTAATAATGAACCTGAGCCTTTATCTATGTCTATCTGTATAGTTATCTGTATCTACATCTGTTGCTTTTTCTACCTTTTTTCTTTCTTCTACGATTTTCTCCTCTTCTTACTTTGTACTTCGGTTTGCTTATTTGTTCTACTGTAATGCAACCGGCAGTAGGATGGGCCACATAAGGGCTAAACTCTGAAGACTACAATCTCCTTTTTTTTTTTTTAGGAAACGTTCCAACTATCTACAGCTATGAAATCCACTACTCCTAAACTTCGCGGCATTAAGCAGTAAAGCTCTCTCTCTTTCTCCCTCTCTTCCTCTATCTAAAAATAAATAATTTTTTTAAAGAGCTCTGGCTGGTGTAGCTCAGTGGCTTGAGCATGAGTCTGCAAACCAAAGGGTTGCCAGTTTGATTCCCAGTCAGGGCATATGCCTGGGTTGCAAGCCAGGTCCCCAGTAGGGGGCGCATGAGAGACAACCACACAGTCTTCTTTCTCTCCCTCTATTTCTCCTTCCCTTCCGCTCTTTCCAAAAACCCATAAATAAAATCTTTACTAAAAGAAAAAAGGATGTTTAAAAGAAGAAAAAGAAAAAGAAACCAAAGACTCAGAAACCTGTGACCCTCTCCATTTACCTGCCTAAAGGAATTCGAATAGAAAAACCTGCTTAAAGAGGAAGAATCACTGCCTGGCTGGTGTAGCTCAGTGGATTGAGCGCCGGCTGTGAACCAAAGTGTCGCAGGTTCGATTCCCAGTCAGGGCACATGCCTGGGTTGCAGGCCACAGCCCCCAGCAACTGCACATTGATGTTTCTCTCTCTCTTTCTTTCTCCCTTCCTTCCCTCTCTAAAAATAAATAAAAATAAAGTCTTTTAAAAAAAAGAGGGAGCATCACCTTAGCATCATAATATGAACTCAACATGGCAGCCATGAACAATCTAGCATAGCCTGTTCATCGACCTTCCCTCAGTGCTCACAGTTTCTGAGTGGCCAGGAAAGAATTTGATTCCCATACATTTACTCCTTCTCATCCACCTCTGGTGTCTCAGACCCTTTCTCCTTTGTCCAAAATGGCATAAGCCTGCACTGCCCCATAAGTCTTTGGTTCTCATATTCTTACGGCACCACTGCGTCTGTCCCGTGTTAATTTGACTATAAGCTCAGACAGAAGAACTTAGAAAGGTGGGAGGAAATAATGATGTTTTGTGCCTCCACAGGTACCTCTCAGAATGTATTACTTAAATCACCAGTCTTTAAAATAAAGCTCTGTCAAAAGCAACTGGTTTCTCTTCAACTGATTTATTTTAGGAGCTTATCTTGGGAAAAAAAATGGACATATAAGGGTGTCAACCCTGGCTGGCGTAGCTCAGTGGATTGAGCTCGGGCTGCGAACCAAAGGGTTGCAGGTTCGATTCCCAGTCAGGGTACATGCTTGGGTTGCAGGCCATGACCCCCAGCAACCCCACATTGATGTTTCTCTCTCTCTCTCTCTTTCTCCATCCCTTCCCTCTCTAAAAATAAATAAAATAAAATCTTTTTTTAAAAAAAGGGTGTCAACAAGTGAGTACCCTTCAAGAGCCTGTTAAACTGCAACATGCATGAGGAGCCCCGTCCTGGACTCTGCGACTCACAGGCCCACTTAGGAGTCCTCATTCCAGAACAGAGCCAGAATGTTCAGCACCTTTGCAGGGCAGACAGACTAGCTCCCAGCGTTCACGAGGTGGGGGGGGTTCCTGTCAAATCCCCGCCCCCACCTGTGGAAGCACTCCTTGTACTGTAACATCTAGAACTAAACTCCAAGCTCGCCCCAGAGTGATCTCGTAGCTCGAGTTCACTTTTAAGCATCCATGTTTATTCATCTCTGCTTTAGAAATTTACATCTCTAAAACATACCATTTGACTACTTGGGGAAAAGGCGGTTTCCCCCTAGAAAAAAATAATGTTCTTTAGGTTTTCATTTTTCACACAGACTTTTTTAAAAACTTCGTTTTTATAATTAATCTGAATTTTAAAAATTTTTTACTGCTAAAATGCAAAGTAAAATGTGATTTGAAATTTGAAAAATTAACATTTAATATGAAATTAAACTGATATTTTAAAGCTATTCCCCTTAAAAAAAAACTACAGAGTCTGTGCTTTTTATTCTGTTCTAAGGAGGCCAGAACAATGGGGAAATGGGTTTATTTGTAACAAGAAAATTTAATTAGGCATCAGGAGGGCTTTTCTAAATAAAGATGTATTTCTAAGAGCAGCTGTGAGGGGCATATATTTTTAATACGTTTGTGACTTTATTGTATTCCACCGACACCACGGGAAGGTTCTGGGCATCACCTCTGGATCCTGTGATTTCACGTAATGGACCAGAGAAAGAGAGACTTACCATCTGAGCTGGCAACTGCAAATGCCATCGTCTGACCTGGAGATGACAGACAAGGTGAAGGCCACTGTCTCTCAGCTTGCACAGTTCAAGCACCTCCACGTCCAAACGCCAATCAGTCTGCCGAGAAACTGCTACCCTTCCCCCTCGGAGCCCAGCGCATCCAAGCAGAGTGACGGCATCATAAAAGACCCGCAAACACAACCATAGGCGTCGAAAATGTACGAGGCTTTAAAAAAAAACACCCACAATAGTGGAGAAACAAATATGTAGCACCTGCTTGAGACAGTACAAATGTTCTCGTTTTTCTTCTCGGGAACCCAAGGGAAGGGTGGTTACCACGCTTCTGAAAGAGTAAAGCGCTGGTGGGCAGCGGGAAGCGGCACCCTCGGCAAGCGCCCGTTTCCCAGAAGGAGCAGCCTGCCCCTCCAGTCCATGCTTCTCCCCTGACAACCGAGCTCCTGAGAAGAGCTGGTGTCTAGAAATTCTTGTGATCCCTCCTCACTTACAGATCTTAAAACTCAAAATTTTGTTTCTGGTTCAGAAACGCTCTGAGGACAGCAGACCACTGCCGTTTAGCGATTTCATAGACTGGGTCTAAATTTTGACAAGCAACCCTGAAACTCAATCAAGTGTGATGGCTGTAAACTTTGAGACACAAATCGGAATCAGGGGTGCTGGGCAGGAGTGAGCAAGGCTAGCGGGCCAGCTGGCCTCTACACTTCAGGGCGCCTTTGCTATGACCCCCAACTCTTTTTAGGAAGGTGCTGCGCTAGAAAGATCCTTCCTTGTGAGAATGACAGTCCTTTCACTGTGGAGATAATGACAGTCAATAAAATACTAAATCACCCATGTGGACTTCCACCCCTTGTTGGTAACTATCCCAAGCTACAGACATAAATATTCATGTAATGATCAGTCCATTCACCTAATATCCTACTTGGCTTGGACAAGTAATCTTGGAATTACATTCAGGCAAAGATCATATGATGTCTCTTTCTCCTTCAAAGAAGCCCATTGGCTGAAACAACACAAGTCTCAATGTAATCATCAGTCTACTCTGCTCATACAAAAAAGGAAATGTCTTTCTAGATTAATAGCACAAACAACCTCCCAAAAGTTTTACCCTGAAGTCCATTTACCTTCTTATGTTTAGTGTGAAACAGGTAAGCGAGAGATTCAGAATAGGTGTGGGGCGAGGTAGTGGCCTGTTTATTTTAGCGGGAATCAAAGCTAATGTACGGAAATAAGAAGTCACTGTTCTCGACCCATGAAAGACATTGAACTTCGCTTTTAAGTAATTTTATCAATGAAAAAAAAATTTAATCCATTTTTATTGTTGACCAGCAGCTCTACAGAAATAGTTTGTCAAGTTCCTAAGTAAAGGAAATGCATGTTCATTCTCACCAGCCTTTCCCTATGTGAGCAAACAAAAATAGCCAAGTGTATTATGTGTCAAGGTCTTAATCAAAAATCCAGAGACCCTAAAAGTTGCCACACTGGCAAGTTTCTCATCTTGCTCTGTGCACGAGAAGCACACCCTCCAGTGCTGCCTGTAAACACGGGAAAGAGATAAAAGACTAAACTCAGGTGAACACTCCCCCATCCCCAGTAGTGCGTCTGGACCTCCAAGCCTTGTTGCCTGCCTATCTCCTCAACGCTCAGATTCTCCCCACCTCTCGACTTCCTTTCCTTGACCTCAGCACCAAGGCTTGGATAGTTATTCTAAACCCAGTATAAGACCGGGGGAAGTGACGTATCCAAATAGAAAAAAAGGGATCCTAAAAAATCAGAAAGGCAACTTTATGCAAGCCGTAGAAAGCAAGGCCTGCCTTTCAAATGCTCCCTGTGTGTGTGGGGTTCATGGCTGATGCTCCAACAGTACTAACGCCAATCCATCAGCTTTATTGTATCCAACCCACATGGCCCCTGGTCATCTCCTTTTCTTTCATCTTTCTTTACACTCAGAGGATATATAAGCACCCTATCCATCTTTGGTTGTGTTCAAGAAAACAGGTAGAATGATAGTAAAACATTTCTTTCACAAGCCACTTAAGCAAAGCCCTAGGAATGGTTATCTGGCCATCACTCTGTTTTTTGTAACATTTCCTAGAGTGAAAAGAGCTACAATTATAATGATGATTCATTTTCTTGGTTTACAGGATACCCCTATGAATAAGTGCCCACTAGGCCTACGTTCATGGTCTAAGTAGGGAGTTAGAAGGACGAGAAAGCCAGAAGTGCCTGGCTTCTTGCTGGGAGCCCAGCAGGCATTCAGGCTGACCGTACTTGGGAAGAAGCATCTTGAAATGAGGGCTGGGAGACGCCAGAGACAAATGCACACTCTCCCCACTTTCACACAGCTGAAATGCCACCCCAGAAGTGTGTCCCCCTTAGAGTGCTTCACGCCCTCAAGCATCTCAATGTCTATCTCACCATAGTTCCTTCTCTTTTCACCCAGCTCTTTTGGTTCTGCTTGGAGATGTTTCGTTAGCACACATAGGCTGGTGATCTCTGGTGGGGGAGGGAGGTCTTTAACCACTAACAATATTTTATAATACTTATGGAACAGCATGGAGCAGACCAATATCCACGTTCTAGGGTCCCAGAAGGAGACGAGAGAGAGAGGAGGCAGAGACAGAAGAGAACAGACAAAGAAAGGAGCAGAAAGCTCATCTAAATAAGTAATAGCCAAAAAACTCCCCTAACGTAGGAAAAGGAATAGTCATCCAGATCCAGGAAGCCCTGAGAGTTCTAAATAAAATGTGTCAAAAGAGATCCACCCCAAGACACACTGTAATTGTCAAAAGTTCTCACAAGGAAAGAGTTTTAAAAGCAGCAAGAAACAAGCAACATAGTATATGTAAGGAACCCACCCTAAGACTAACAGCAGACTTTTCAGCAGAAACTTGATGGACAAGAAGTGAGTGGCACCATATATTCAAAGTGCTAAAATACAGGGTGGAGAAAAAGTGGGTTTACAGTTGTTCATACGGAAAAAAAATAAAATAATTAATAATGCAAGAATAAATTGTTTCATGTACTCACAACTGTAAGCCTACTTTTGCCTTACCCTGTAAACAAATGAGAAAAAAAAAAACCCCTGCCAATCAAGAACACTCTACCCAGCGAAGTTGTCCTTCAGAACTGGAGGAGACATGAAGAGTTTTCCAGACAAGCAAAAGCTAAAGGAATTCATTACCATTAAACCAGCCCTCCAACAAATGTTGAAGGGGCTCTTCAAGCTCCAATAAAAGGATGCTAACTAATAACAGGAAGACCTATGAACGTGTAAAACTTACAGGTAAAAGTAAATACACAGTTAAATGCAGAATATTCTAATGTTGCAGTAGTGGAGGGCAAATTAGTTATTAGTCTAGCATGAAGATTAAAAGGCAAAAGAAATAAAAATAACCATAACTACAATAATTTATTAATGATACATAAAGTGAAAATGTAAATAGTCACATCAAAAACATAAAACGCTGCAGGGGAAATAAAAATATACAACTTTAGTACAAGTTCAAACTTAAGTTGATATTAGCTTAAAATACACTGTTATAAATATAACATATTTTGCCCTGGCTGGTGCAGCTGAGTGGATTGACTGCTGGACTGCAAAGCAAAGGGTCGTTGTTTTGATTCCCAGTCAGGGCACACGCCTGGGCTGCGGGCCGATCCCCAGTGTGGGGCACACAGGGAGCAACCATGCATTGGTGTTTCCCTCCTTCTCTTTCTCCCTCCCTTCCCCTCTCTCTAAAAATAAATAAATAAAATCTTATATATATATATATATATATATATATATATATATATATATAACATTTTTATTTGCCTCATGGTAACCACAAAGCAAAAACATGTAATATATGCACAAAAGATTAAGAGAAAGGAATCTAAACAGACCGCCACAAAAAGAATGAAGTCACAAGTGAGGAAGCAAAAGAAAGAGAAGCAAATTAATCTCAAAAAAGTCTGAAAACAATGAACAAAATTGAAATAGTAAGTCCACATCTAACAATAATTATCACTCTGAATGTGAATGGACTGTATTCTCTAATCAATGGATACAGAGTGGATGGTGGATTAAAAAAGAGATAGAGATATGGTCCACAAGAGACTCGCTGCAGATTCAAGCACACAGAGTGACAGTAAAGGAATGGAAAAACACACTCCATGCAAATGGAAACCAGAAGAAAACAGAGGCAGCTATACTTACATCAGACAACATAGACATTAAGTCAAAGACTGCAGTAAGTGGCAAAGAAGGTCATTATACAATGATAAAGAGGTCAACACATATGACCCCCTAATGATAAAGGAGGATAGAACACATGTGGCCCCCAACTCAGGAGCACCTAAATATATAGAGCAAATATTAACAGACCTAAAGGAAGAAATATACAGCCATACAATAATATTAGGGGACGTCCATATCCCATTTTCAATAATGACTAGATCATCCAGACAGAAAATCAATAAGGAATTCTTCAACTAAAACTATATATAAGACTAGATGGATTTAGATATTTACAGAACATTCAATGAATGGATTTGTAATATTATAAAATGAATTTTCTTCATCTATTGAGATAGATGATCATAGGATTATTTGCCTTCATTTTGTTTATGAGGTGTAGCACATTAATTAGTTTGTGGAAGTTGAACCATCCTTGCATCCTGGAATAAGTCCCACTTGATCATGGGGTCTGACTCTTTTAACGCACTCTTGAAATTGGTTTGCTGAGACTTTGTTGAAGATTTTTGCATCTATGTTCATCAGTGATACTGGCCTGTAATTTTCTTTCCTTGTAATATCCTCATTTAGGTTTGGGTAATGCTGGACTCATAAGTTTGGAAGAGCTCCTTCATGTTCTATTTTTTGAAAAATTTGGGAAGAATTGGTATTAATTCTTCTTTAAATGTTCGGTAGAATTTACCAGTAAAGCCATCTGGTCCTGAACTTTTGTTTGTTAGAAGGTTTTCAACAACAGATTCAATCTCCTTACTAGTAACTGGTCTGTTAAAATTTTCTATTTCTTCATGATTCTGCCTTGGTCTTCTGCGTTGTTCATGGTTTGGTGTCTAACTGTTCGTAGTGGTCTCATGATCCTCTGTATTTGTTTGGTATCCATGGTAGTTATCTCCCCTTTTATTTCTAATTTTATTTGAGTTATCCCCTATTTTCTTCTTGGAAATCTAGCTAAAGGCTTGCCTATTTTGTTTATCTTTTAAAAAACAGTTTTTACTTTTGTTGATCTTTTCTATTTTCTTTTAGTCTTTATTTCATTTATTTCCATCCTGATCTTTGCTGTTGACTTCCTTCTGTTAACTTTCAGTTTAGTTTTTTTCTTCATTTTCTAGTGTCTTGAGGAGTAAAGTAGGTTGCCTGTTTGAGCTTTTTCTTTTCCCTTAATGGAGGCATTTATCACTACGAACTTCCCTCCTAAAACTGCTTTTGGTGCATCCATATGCTTTGATGTGCTGTATTTCCCTTTCATTTGTCTTCAGTTTTCTTTCCGATTTCTTTTTTGACCCATTTGTTGTTTGGTGCCTTTTTAAAAAAATCTTTATATGAGTTTTTGCTAAAAGGCGAAACTCCTGTACACTGAAAACCATAAGACACTGATGAAAGAAGTTGAAGAAGACATGAATAAATGGGAAGATATTCCACATTCATGAATCAGAAGAATTAATGGTCATACTACCCAAAGAAATCTACACATTTAATGCAATCCCCATTCAAATTCCAATGGCATTTTTCACACACATAGGACAAACAATTCTAAAATGTGTATGAAACCATAAAAGGTTTCAAATACCCAATGCGATCTTGAGAAAGAAGAATAAGGCCGGAGACATCATGCTCCCTGATTTCAAACTGTATGACAACACTATGGTAATAAAGAGTGTCATAATGACATGGAAACAGACACAGAGACCAACAGAACAGAAAAAAGAGCCCCAAATTAAACTCATGTATAATATGGTCAATTGACAACTGGTTTATAATAAGGGAGCCAACAATATACAAAAGGAAAAGAACGGTCTCTTCAATAAGTGATGCTGGGAAAACTGGACAGCCACGTGCAAAAGAGTAAGACTGGAGCCCTGTCCTACACCAGACCCCAAAATTAATTCAAACTGGATTAAATACTTGAGTGTAAGGCCTGAAACCGTAACATTCCTAGAAGAAAACACAGGCAGTAAACCACATATCAATCTTGGTGATTTTTTTTGGATTTGACACCAAAGCAGAGACAACAAAAGCAAAAATAAATAAGTGGGATTACATCGGACTAAAAAGCTTCTGTACAGCAAAAGAAACCATTATTAAAATATTTTAAAAAAGCAGTGTACCAAATGGAAAAAATACTTGCAAATCCCATATATGACAAGGAATTAATATCCAAAATATAGAAATAACTAATGTAACTCTACAGCAAAATACAATCCAATAAATAAATAGGCAGAGAATCTGAATAGATATTTTTCTAAAGAAGACATGCAAATGGCCAACAGGCACATGAAAAGATGCTCAGCATCCCTAATCATCAGGGAAATGAAAATCAAAACTACGATGAGATGTCACCTCACACCTGTCAGAATGCCATCATCAAAAAACCCCCCCAGAAATATGTGTTGGCAAGGATGTGGAGAAAAGGGGACCCTGTGCACCATTCCTGGGAGTGTAAGTTGGTGCCACCGCTATGGGAAGCAGTGTGCACTGCACAGGTTCCTCGGACAATTAAAAATAGGACCACTGTGTGATCCAACAATTCTACTCTGGGTGTTGTCCAAAGGAAAGGAAGACCCCAGCATTCCCAATAGCCAAGACAGGAACACAACTTAAGTGTCCATCAGCAGATGACTTGAGAGAGAGAGAGAGGGAGAGATAAAGTATTATTCAGTCACGAGAAAGAAGGAAATGCTGTCATTTGCAACAACATGGAGGAACTTGAAGGCATTATGTAAGTGAAATAAGCTGGATGGAGAAGGACTAATACTGCATGGTATCACTAATATGTAAAATCTAAATTAAAAAGTCTAACTCAGGCTGCGAACCAGAGTGTCACAGGTTCGATTCCCAGTCAGGGTACATGCCTGGGTTGCAGGCCATGACCCCCAGCAACTGCACATTGATGTCTTTCTCTCTCTCTCCCTTCCCTCTCTAAAAAAATAAATAAATAAAATCTTAAAAAAAAGTCTAACTCATAGAACTAGAGGAGAACCACTGGGGAGCTGGAGGCAATGGGGAGAGTCTGGTAAAGGGGACAAACTTGCAGTTTTAAGATGAAGAACTTCTGAGGATCTCAGAGATACATGGTGATTATAGTCGATAACTCTGTTATATAATGGAAATTTGCTGAGAGCAGAACTTACATCTTCTCACACCCTCCCCCAAAAAAGATAAATATGTGAGATGATGGATGTTTTCCGTGATATGATGATGGGACTCTTTCACAATAGGTGCATAATACATTAAATCACCCCAATGTTCACTAATATAATCTTACAATTACATTAGTCAATTATACCTCAATAAAGCTGGAAAAAAACCATCAAGGTCATGAAAGATGATAAATTTTCCCAGACCAGAGGTTGGCTAAGGACACACAACAACTAAATGGAATGTGGTACCTGGATTGGGTTGTGGTACATTAAAGGACATTAATTTTAAAGCTGCTGAAATTCTAATAAAGCCTAGAGTTTGGAATTTAATAGGAAACTGAAATAGGTGAGGAATGTACAGGAAACACCCTTCCTATCTTTGCAGGTTTTCCATAACTCTAAATGTATTCCAAAACGAAAGTTTATTTTTAAAAAAGATACATTAGGACCCTTACAGGGCAGGTTTTAAGCAATGTGTGCATCAGTCATGGATTAGAGCAAGAAGATCTTAGGGAATGGAAAACGTTTAGAAACAGACAAGCCCGGAAATCATAGTGGGAGATTCTTAAGGATCAAGCCTGGTAGGTCTTTAAGGGGATTTGGGCCATTTTGACACACTCCCTGCTGCGGAGTGTCTGTCTTACAATCTCAAATCAAGTGCACTCAGCCAGAGCCGGCCATATGCTAAATAATGAATGAGCAGATTTAGAAATGACAACAAGCCGTACCAGAGCATACTTGGGAGAAGTTAAAAAGTTAATGTTCACCTCTTGACTCATAAAAATAAAGATATATAGCAATTAAAACCAAAAAAATTCACTCTAAGTAATAGCATTAGACATTCGAATAGGCCACTACAGTGGCCATGAATCCCCCACTTCCCAAGGCTAAAACAAATTTAATGCATCTCAACCTGTGGATGGTTTAGATGCAGCCTAATGCATTCTTTTCTCCAGCTGACATTTGATCATAACCCTTTTCAGTAGTTTCTCATGGAGCTTCTGATGTTTCTTTCTACTCAATTCTTGTTGCATTTAATGTCTGTAGCATGTCTTTGGCAAGCAGTATGTGGCACTTTGTTCTTTTCCACTTGTAAGTCCTGCCTCCCTAAGCACATATTCACTCATTCAACCATTCATTCATTCATTCAATCAACCATTCATTCATTCATTTATTCACCCACTATTTCAGTAAAAGTCAAGTCAATCAATGCTGGATGTCTACCAGCCACCACATTGGGCATTAAGGGTACATTGTGAATAAGACAACATTGCTGTCTTCACATTTTCCACTGAAGGTAAAAGATAGACCATGAATTAGGCAATTAAAGAAATAGTGCATTAAGTGCTATGAAAGATGCCTGCACTTGATGTTAGGGAACCACACAGGAGGGGCACCTAACCAGGCTTTAGGTTTAAAAGTGAAAGCTAAGCTGAGTTCTGAAGGGCTCGATCATAAGCAACTGAGGCCAAAGGCCCAATTGTAGACATGGGAATCTTCTCAAGCCTGAAGCTCAGTTCCTTGCAGGGAGCAGGAATCGGAATCTTCATTAATTATAATCATCAAAATGTTGGTATTATGGATCAGGAGAGTAGCAGTGGCTTGGGTCCAAGACACAAAGATGAATAGGGCAGAATTCCAACTCTCAAGGAGTTTTTGGAATTTTCCCTGTTCATCCTTGTACTTGTCTCCAGCCTGCCAGTTACAATGTCTGGGACATCCCCGGCCCAGTAATGTCTGCTGAATGGCTGAGCTTTCTCAGACTCCCCTCACCCAGCAAAGCACCGAGTCCCATGAACTCTGAGTTCACAATAGTTCTTGCATCTGCCCCCGCCTCCACTTTTCTACTTCTGCCACACATTTTTGTGCCTTCCCATCTCTACCACTAAAAGAACCTTGACAGTGCACACCCCCCCGATTCCAGCTCTCATTCTTAAACACCTCATGCCACCAGCAGATTTTCTGAAGCCTGAACTCTCCAGAGTGCCTCTTTCTTTAAATATTTCTCCTTTGTTATAGAATACAGCCCAACACCTTCAGCTTACCATTCAAATCCTCAAACCCTCTAAGGTCTCATCCTGATCTACCTTGTGTTTTCACAGCCAATGTCCCCTTAAGCAAACCCTGGTCATGCTAGTTAACTCACTGATCTTCCAAACATGCTTTTTGCTGCCAAGATTCCACTCAAAGCCTTGGCTCATGCCAGTCCTCCACCCAGCAGTGCTTTGTCTTGGGCACCTAAGGCCCAATGCAAATGTTTGCCCAGGGCAAAGCCTCCTTTGAACACCTTCTCTGGACAGGAGCAATTCAAGGTTTCTCAGCCCCAGGAGTTACAATTCACTAAACAACTGCTCCTGAAGGGAGCTCATTAAGGATTTATTAAAGAATGAACGGTCCAGTGGAAAAGACAAATAAACACACCATCAGAACACAGAGTGAAATATTTATCAGGGAGGACATGGAAGGCTGCTGCAAGCTAGTGGTCGGGGAGAGGAGAAGCAAGGATGCAGGATGCCACATGCGGGGAGGTGACAAGTAAGAGTCACCCATGTGGAAACAACAATGACAGAAGGCGTCACAACCCCAGGTCTATGCGCTGGAGACAGTAGGCTGGAGGCACAGAGTCTGAAGGGTATAGCCAGAGACAAGCAGGAAGCAAGGGAAGGATGCTATCTACATTTTACTTATTTTTACTAAGCCATCACTGAAGTATAGCAGACATAAAGTGCACAAATCTTCAGGGTACAGCTTGATAAATGTTGCTTTGTAACCACTTCCTAAAAAAAGAGGTAAAACACTATTGGTCCTCCAGAAGCTTCCCTTGTATCCATTTGACCCTCAAAGGTAGTCATTAATACTGATTTTTATATCCATAATCTAGCTTTGCCTGTTTTTTCCACATAAATTGAATCCTATGGTCTTCTCATGTATCTGTCTTCATTTCAATCAAGCCTGAAAGTCATCCACATTAATGCATATATATAGAGAGAGATGTATGGTTATAATTAAACTCTTTTCATTGCTTAATGTATTACATTGTATGAATAAATTAGAGTTCATTATCCATTCAACTATATTGGGTATTAGGATATTAGATATTAGAAAATGGAATATTCAACTATACTGGATATTATGGATGCATCCTATTGAGAACTACTAAAACAAAGCTTCAATAAACATTCAGGTACGTGTCTTTGGTGCACATGAACACATATTTGTTTGATATATATACACTTAAAACTGCTGAGTCATAGGTATACCTGTATTCAAATTACTAGATACTGCTAACACTATTCTAAAGTGGCCCTATGAATTACAGCCCTGCCAGAACTCATGAAAGCCAGAGATGTTCCTCGTTTTCATCAAAACTTGTTACCGTCAATCATTTAAATTTCTGCCATTTTGATGACTGTATAATGGTGTATGACTTTAACTATTTAGTTCCATGATGACTGATGACATCAAGCACACTTTCTTGTTTAAACATCTTGCTCACTTTTCTGTTGGGTTGTCTATGTTCTTCCTATTGATTTGTAGGTGCTCTTTATATATTCTAGCTAAAACTCTCAATCAGAATGTGTGTTGAAAAAAATATATATATATACCCTTCTGCTTTGTGGCATGCCTTTTTATTCTCTTAATGGACTCTTTTATAGGCAAAATTACTGAAGTTGATGTAGCTCAGTTTACTGATCTTAACAAATTGGGATTATTAAACTTCTTTTGAATATTTTCCTAATCCAACTTGATGAAGGTTTTTTATTATATTATTTTCTAGAAGTTTCATTGTTTCACTTTCTAATTTAGTTCTATAACCCATATCTACCTGACTTTTGTGTGTGCCAAAAAGAGAAGTCAAGGTCCATTTTTTCAAAAATATTTCATTTATTTTTAGAGAGAGGGTAAGGGAGAAAGAGAGGGAGAGGAACATTAATCAGTGGTTGTCTTTCACATGCCCCACACTGGGGACCTGGCCTGCAACCCAGGCATGGGCCCTGACCAGGAATCAAACCACTGACTCTTTGGTTCACAGGCCAGTACTCAACCCACTGAGCCACACCAGCCAGGGCTCAAGGTCCATTTTTAATGTAGTTACATAACTGACTCAACATCATTCTTTAAAAGCCCATCTCTTTCCCAGAGCACTTCTGTGCCTGCCACTTTTGTCATCAATCAAGTACCTGTCAACAATAAAATATACACAAGTCTGTTCTGTACTCTCCATTCTGTCTACTGATCTGGTCCCTTATCCTGGCACCAAACCACCCTGCTCTAATTAACCTAGCTTTAGAATAAGTTTTGCTATCTGCAGGAGCCATCTACTGTTCTTCATCAAGATTGTCTTGGCTATTCTTGGCCTTTTGCAACTCCACATAAATTGTATATCCATTTTTCAACACACACAAACTTGTTGGGATTTTCATTGAAAATGTATTTATAGATCAATCTGGGAGAGAATTAAAGAGACCTTACCAGTCTCATTAAGGATTTGAAACTTTTATGCTAGAATTATTCCTAAGTATTCGATGTCTTCATGCTAGTGTGAACGCTAATGGTTTTCAGTTTTATTTTGGAATTGATTTTTCCTAATTTAATTTTGTGTATTGACTTTGTATCCAGTGTCTGTGATAAACCCAAAGATATTATCATTAATTCATTAACTGTATCTGTAGTTTACTTTGGATTTCCAAATGTACACAATTATGTCATCTGCTAATAATAACAATTTTATTGCTTCCTTTTAATTCCTATATTTTTATTTCTATTTCTTGCCTTATTGCATTGGCTACAACCCTCCTGTACAATGCTGCACAGACATCATGGGAGTGGACATCCCTGTCTCACAATCTACACAATTTTTCAATATTTTACCATTAACTCTGATCTTTTTAAAGAAATCCTTATCAGAAAATTTAAGTTTCTTTTGACTTCCAGGTCATTTAGAATTTTATCAATCACAGGTAGAGAATTTCATCAAATGCTTTTACTTCATCTCTTGGGATAATCACATGGGTTTACCTCTGTTCTGTTAATGTGACACATTACTTTAATTGATTTCCCAATTTTATGTCAACTTTGCATCATGGGATAAATACAACTTTGGTATATGCTATCATTATATGTGACAGGATTCATTTCTTATTTTTTAGCTGTATATTATCCTTGTCTAAACAACACCTTTGAAGGCAGGGTCTTATACTGTTTTGCACTTTTCTGTATTATTCACAGCACTGTAATTATATTATAACTGTATTTATAAAACTTAAACATCCTCAGGGAGGGACCCTGCTCTATCATTGAATGTTCCATCCCATTGGGAACACTGCATGTCATATAAATGCTTGTTCAATGAAGTACTCACGCTCTCCTAATGAAGTGTCTTTCACACACAAGATACTCTCAGTAAATGCCTGTTAATAATGAGCTTGCCAGTTAGTGCTTTTTAAATTATTGTCTCTATTAGACCCATCTTCTCAGCTTACCTCCTCATGTTATCAAAGAATCAGACCACAGGGCTTACTGGCAGGAGCACAATGATGCCTCCGTGCAGAGGAACCGTGTGTTCACAAGGCTCGCTGTCTCCTTAGAGGGTGATGGACCGTATTTATCACCCAGTGACCATGGCAGCCAGTCTCACGATACCTGGTCAGGTGGCTCCCCTTCACGTGTGACACAGCGGTGAGGTCTTCCAATGCACGTGAATAAGTCTGCCTGGGAAGTTTGCCAAGCTCAAGGGCTTGGTATGTGAGTTCAGAAACTGGGCCCATCTTTCTGTGTTTCTGAGAAAGCAGAAGCGTACTTTTTTGGCAACAAAAGGTCTGTCTCTCAACAACCACGGTTTTGCATTTTCACTGCTCTCAACATTTATGCCGTCCTCTAAACGCACACAGCACAATCTGTGCAGGTGTGACTCTTAGGCGATTCAGTGGCTTTAAATGTCCCCAATACACACACTGAAAGCAAAGTTTCTGGGCCAAGAGTTCACCACAAAGTCTACCTCTGCCTATCTAGCCCCCCATCAGCCAATTTAGCACGAACACATAACACAACAGCCTTAACTCAGGAGTTCAAACGATTCATCAGATTTCTCAATCTTTGGAGCTAAAAATAGAAGAATGAAAAACTGTCACATAGGTTTAAACCTGAGATAAATAATACAGAAGTCTGTAAAGAGAAGGAAAAACTTTTTAGAGGAACTAGCCAGAAGGTGGTATGTGGCTAGGATACGTAGGTAAGAAGGAAGGAAAGAAATCTTAAATACAGTAACTTGGACGGCTCCAGTTAAATATATTAAACATGATACCACAGACTGTGATGTTGAAATAAATCAGTAAGCCACACCCAGCTGAGTTCAAAGAAGTCAAAGGTTCTTCAAAACAAACTGAAATGTCAGCCCAGGTGAGAGAAGCCCATGAATGGGGTAAATATGCTACTTACAAGAGTAACTAACACGACAATGGACACAACAGTGAGATCCATCAGAACCCACTCAACAGTTCAACTTTTATCTCTTAACCAAAGAGAGAGGCAGCGAGTCCTGCCTCGGCCCGGGCTCTGTCTGTTCTGTTTCTCTAAAATCACACAGCAAATAATCCTGGTAAATGTTAATGTTTGTAAATGTTTGCCCGACTAAAATTATCCGGTCAGGCCAATAATACATAAACATAGAAAGGGATATTTGCTGCTTGTTTGTTTGATTGATTTTTAATGGAACACTTCAAAGACTCATTCCCTTAGGTTGAACTTTATCTTCTGGTGCTTTACCGATCTGCTCTGCGGGGTATAATACTTTCATGAATCTGCTCTGTGGGACATAAATAGCCTTACATAACGACAGCCCAGACCACAGCGACCAAGTTTGCTCCCATCCATTTATTCCTTGCTCATCATGTGAATAATTTATTCCAGGAGGCATGTGTGCACTTGGCATTTATTTACTATTCACTGGCAACATAAACTCTATTTAAGCAGGTGCAAATTCGCACATAGAGGAGATGTTTCTTTTAAGCGAGGCACTTACTAAACCAAGCATGAAAGTAAGGCTGCGTACAAATGCGAACATCTAAGACTCTAAGTTCCACTCTTTACAAATGATCTCTTCTGCTCTCTCTCTTAATTTTAAATAGGCCTTCTGAGTCACTGTGCGCAGAGCTGGAAAGGAAAGCAGGGGTTGGGGACCGAGCGAGGAGCTGGTCTCGGCTAGCAGAGCCTGCAGAGAGAGAGAAAGAGAAGAGTCGGCAGCCACAGAATGGCCAGGCAGGGAGCCAGCAGGGGCCCACTGCCCAGGAGAGAGTTGGGACCCCAGGGGACAGACTGGAGGCCAGGCAAGGAGGCAGCCTAACAGGCTCCAGGTGGTGAGTTGGCTTTGCTGGCCGAAGGACCCGCACACCCTGTGTCCAGAACTATTATGCAGACAGGCTGATCTCCAGTTGGAAGAGTGGAAGATCTCTGCATATAGTGTGAGGGCTCCGCCAGCCAGACAGGCAGGCAGTGTCTGAGAAGAAATTACATTTGTGGGTCCCATGTGGTGAGATTGAACACGGGCCATGCCCTGTGCTGGGTGCCTATGTGTTGTAGTCATTCTAATGAGCAAGTCCTGCATGTTCTCTCTCTCTTTCTTCTGGGTGTTGGCTGACTCTGCCTTCCTTTCTTCCTCTCCCCGCCCTTGAAGGAAAGAATATGTATATTCCTGACTCAAGGACATTTTTTCATTGCTTCTAGAGAGAGAGGAAGAGAAAGAGGTAGGGAGAAAGAATCATCGATGCCAGAGAGAGACATCAATTGGCTGCCTCCTACACACACCCGTGCCGGGGACGTCCGCACCAGGACTGGGGATTGAATCTGCAGCCTAGGCATGTGCCCCAACCAGGAATCGAACCTACAACCTTTTGGCCACAGACGATGTTCCAACTAACTGAGCCATACCAGTGAGGGCCCTTCACCCTCTTTGAAGCAGCCTTAGCCATGAGGCTTTCTTTGGCCAATAAAAAGGGACCAAAGGATGTATCACTTCTGGACGGAAACAGTGAGAGGCATGGCACGATTCGCCAGCATCCCATTAACTAACCTTGACAATCATGAAAACAATGAGCAGGAGGAAGCTTCCATTGGCTCAGACAACTAAAATGAGGTTTTCCTGTTGCTACAGACTGGATGTTTGTATTTCCCCAGAATCAGATGCCTCTACTCCCCCATTTCGGATGTTGAATCCTAACACCCAGCATGCTGGCATTCGGGGGTGGGGCCTTTGGAAGGTGACTAGGTCATGAGGGTGGGGCCCTTGTGAGTAGGATTCGTGCCCTTTTAAAACAGTCTCCGGGGAGCTCTCTCACCCTTTCCACCATGTGCGGACTCCACGAAAAGGGCTGCCTATGAACCCAGACACCAAATCTGCCCACACCTTGATCTTGAACTTCCCAGCCTCCAGAACTGTAGACATAAAATGTTTGTGGGGTATCAGCTGCGCAGTCCAAGGTACTCTGTTATAGCAGCCCGAATGAACCAAGCCACCTGTCAACCTGCACAGGCGTGAAGCATGAGGGGAACATATACTTTTGTCGTGTTGAGTCCCCGACATTAGACTGCGCGTCACCCCAGGATCTCCTTGGATCATCCCAGCAAACCTGCAAGTCCTTTACAGAGGACTGAGCATGTACATCCATCCTGGTGACTGTGAGTACTTTGCCTAAGACCACAGAGCTGATAAGAGGTAGAATCAGAGTCTAAACCCAGGTCTGTCCACGCTGAGCCCCGCTCTTATCCACACTTCAGCAAAGCAAACCGAATATGCACGAGAGAAAACAAGGCATCTGGGAACCTCTACATGCGCACAACTAACATAAAACCAGGTGTCTAAGCAGAGTAGCCTCTCCCACTCTGCAGGAAAAAAAGAGAGGTTCAAACAGGCCATGTACCACCAACAGACAGTAGTCTAATGTCATGCTGGTCTCTGGATGGTGAAACCACACGGTGACTCTCAAGTGACCCAGGGAGGGACGGCTGAGCAGAGGGGGGCTGGGGCATTGAAGAGGTGTCCGTGTGCTCCTCTGGCTTTGCTAGAACACATACCTCACTTTCACATTATACCTAAAGTAAATACAGATCCCACAGAGAATAGACTTCTGTTGTTTCCCACACCTAACCCTTCTATAGCCACAGGCATTATGATGCAGAACTGGGAGGAAAACAATCAAAGAACCACAAATGCTGTTTGTAGGTAGTACGACAACATTCTACGTATGGCCAGCAATTTTACTTGTCCCTGAAATTCCCAAGTGGAGTTCAATGTCCAGAATCCATGGTATAAACTGGTCTTCCTAGTAGCTTCTAATCGTGACTTACGAAGAGAAGAATTCCCTCACAGACATTTATTTCTGCATGGGTGTTCATCTTAATTATCAGCAGACCACTGACGGACAGGAATCAAATTTACAGAAGTGTTCCAACCCTGCACCAGCTCATGTCACTTTTCTCTTGTCCAGCCTGGGGACACAGTCCTTACACTAGAACAGGAGAAAGAAGCTACGCATCCTCACTTTCAGCGAAGTGGGCGGAAATCTATTCTTTAGTTGTCAGCTTTCCCTGTGTTACTGACTTGCAGAGGAAGCAACGCCTCTGGAGTCTGGACAGAGCCCACGCACGGCCCAACGTTTCATTTCAGGGAATCCCGTCACTGCAGTGACCCGGTGCCAGCGTCATCTGAAGCCCTAATTTATTTTTGCCCTTAATACTACATTGGCTCTTAAAGCACCAGCAAGGTAACAGTGGGTTGTTTTCATGCACATGATCTCCATAACAACTATTAATTCACTTTTAACATAATGAAAATCATTGGTCATCCAGCTGATTAGACAGAACAAAGGGTGGTTTTTCTAAGCTACCGTCACCTTTGAACTTCACACGACACACTCATCCTAATATCTGCAACACCCAGATCTGAAGATGCCACGTATGTCCAGAACGTCATCTACAATACAGTCAGCATTCCATTTTCACTCTTTGTGTGGCCATGATACACTAAGCAGCATTTGTTATGGGCTTTTAAATTTCTACTATCTAATTTGAAACGAACACCAAACTACCTGAAACATCCTAATACACACACAACATTTGATATATACTCTGAACACTCAGAAGTGGAATTCAAAGAAATTTACATTTTTATGCTAATTTAACTTCTTCATCACGCTTTCATAAATATTATTTTATTTAACGGTTTGCACATGTTTCAAAGGAGCAAAACAACATCACGAAAACTTTCTTTTAAGCAAAACCCCCTTTCTAATTAAAAGCAAGTATAGAGGAAAACAGAATACGTTTCAGGAAATGTATTTGAGAAAGCAAACAAACACACTATATATTAATTTAAATAACAAATGAGGTGATTCATATATGTGTATATATGTATATACATACATATATACATATTGTACATGTACATATACATATATACATGTACGTGTGTGTGTATTTGTTTAATGAACACAATGCTCTCTTCTGGAGCACCTGAGTGAAGAAGAAAGCACAGATCCCCGCATGCTTCCAGACCACCAGAGTCCCCTTTCCTTGGTCTGCAGCTCTCAGGAGTGGCTGAGCATCCCCTACTTGTCCAGAAAGGTGACGCTGCCGCGGCCCACCTGGTACCAGTGTGTCTTCGTACTTTCAGTGAAAATCTAAATGGGGGGAACCATTTAAATATGATGCATGCAGTCATGACTCAAGGGGACACACTCATAGGAGACTGCACTATTGATGACTGCACTATTGATTTTCAGTAAGAGAATAATGGAAATAGATCAGCTAAAAGCACAAGCTGCAAATGAACACACATTCCGAGGGAAGCTGAAATGAAGATGCATCACCGTCCTAAGGCCAGACCATTCTCCCTGGTACCAAAACCAGGTAACATCGAGTGCCAAATTACATGAGGATGCTATCTGCTCCTCTTTAAACTAATAACGCCACCTTTGCTAATTCTAGAGCTTGCGTTTTTAAGTGGATACAGTTCCCTCTCCAACAACTCGCCATCCTAGAAATCTTCAATGAGGTACTTTCCTGGTCTTAAGGATGAGACATGCTTTTGATGTTAAGGAAACGGTTCTCTACCCACAAGACAGAAGCCATCCCCCAAATCAAAGCTTTAAATTTGAGCTTTCAGTGACTTTATCAGGCCCTTGGAGAAACGGTAGAGACCTTCCTTTCAGAGTGTAAGAGAAATACCTTTGTGCGGGCTCCCTCCTCGTGTCTCAGCAAAGCTCAGGGAAAGGAGAAGGGTGGGGGGAGGGTGCAAATGGGACTCAGGTGGTGCAGCGGTGGGAGACGTGCGAGTTCCAGAAGTTCTCCTTCCTACCTTTCTAGCAGAACTGGCGTTGTGACCCAAATACAAGGGAACCTCCACATTCCAGGAGCAGACTCAATTCAGATTATGCAGCTCCGCGGGAAGAAACACCATCCTCTCCTTAGCGGGTTGTGCTGTACTCGATATAACCCTCTTTATTTCACTTTAATATTTGGTTTAAGGAGATGCTGATGGGTCAGGTTTGAAGTTGTGGATCCGCTAAACGCCTCTTTGGAGGGACCTGCCTTCCGGAATGACGACCCTCAGGGGCTCAGCCCAGAGCCCGTGTATATGCTTGGCGGGAAGCCTGCACTGAATGGGAGTGGAGGTCCCCGCCCTTCAGCCCCCCCCCGCCCCCACAGTGGTGGGTTCCTGGGGCGCTGGGCGACCGGCTCTTTCTTTTTTCTTGCTCCTGGCAACCCGCCAAACTCACCCGAGTTGGGCTCAGCTAGAGAGGGTCGCCGATTGCTCCTCCCAGAGGTCACTCTACAGAAAACTCTGATGGTACGAGGCCCCAGGGTGAGTCGCCAGCGGCGACAACTTTACGCATTTTTTAATTTGTTAGTTTGTGGACGGAGTTAAATAGCCTCCAAAGATGCGCCCAAATCCCCTTCTAAAGTCCACTACCGCGCAACGCCGGGTTCCTCCGACCACGCTTGTGGCAGTTCCACTTCTTGTCACCCCGCACCCCCAGGCACAGTGCAAACGAGCCCTACAGCGAGGAAGTCTGAGGGGAGGTCGAGGTGGGCGGCGGCCAGGCAGTCCCGGGAAAGGTATCTCCCCTTCCCTCCCCACCGCCCGGTCCTTAGGGCAAGGAAGTGCAGGAGAAGACGCCCGGGATCGGAAGGAGGACTCGGTCGCCCGGCCTCGGAGTCAGGCCACCGGCCGAGGTCCCAGAGCGCCGCGCGCTCCAGCGGCCAACGGGGTAGGTGGGTGCGCGCGCGGCAGGTGCGGGCCGAGGCCCCAGGGAGCGAGGCGCCCTTACGTGCTCCAGCTTGTCTTTCCTCCGGAGCCAGACGCTGGCGCTGTAGTCCTGCTGCTTGACGCTGCTGTAGAAGTTCGCGCCCACTCGGGTCAGGCTCGGCGAGGGATCCTTGGGGCGGCTTTTGAGCCTCATCTGCTCGAAGCCCTCGTGCGGGGAGGCCGAGAGCCACTCGTGCTGCCGGATCTCCATCCTGACATGACCAGGCTGCGGGCGGAGCGCAGCGGGCTTGGGATGGTCGCGGAGAGCGGGGCACCGAGGGCGAGCAGGAGGCTGGGTGGGAGCGGGAGACGGAATGGGCGGGCGCGCGGGGAGCGCGGGGAGCGCACGGCCGGGAGGGAGGGGCAGCTCCGGAGGAGAGGGGCGGGGGGTGTGGGCCGGGCGAGGTCGGGGGAGGAGAGGGGTGTAGGAAACAGGGGGAGGATGGGCGGGTACGACAGGGAGTCAGGGACCGAAGGGAGCTTTCTCCGGGAGGCAGAAGTGCGGTGCGCGCGGTGTGGCCGCACTGTCACCCGCGGCGTCCCGAGCGGGCGCTCCGCAAGCCGGCTTCTTGCGGCACCGACTGGGACCCAGGGTCCGGCCGGGCGGGAGCTGGGGGAGGCGGCGGTGCGGTGGGAGGGGCCGCCGCGGCGGAGCCCGCCGGAGCCCGCAGGTTGGTGCAGTGTGGAGCCGCCGCCGCCCCTCCAGCCGCGCCCTGGCCGAGCGGCCGACTTGGGCTGCGGGCCCGCCTGTCCTCCACTGGCTACAGCGCTCCCTCCCGCATTTTCACTTGAAGGCGAGCAGCCCCCTGGAGGAGTGAGCGCGCTCTCCGCGCCTCCTCCCGCCTGCGGCCGGGCGCTGGGATGGATCTGGAGAAGCTCCGGAGCCACCTCCGCCCTTCCCCCACTGCCAGCCTGCAGCGCCCCCGCAGCCCGCCCTGACTCCTCGGGCTCCCTGCCCCCTGACTCTGAAAGTTCAATAACTTGCCACCTCGGGGTCCTTAGAGCATTGGGGGTGCCTAGCAACCCCCCGCAAATGGCCACGAGGACGTCTGTTTTGTAGAGCTTTGCACGCTACTTTCCTGCGAGGGTCTGGCGGTGCAGGAGCTGGGCGGCCAGGCTTGCGAGGCTCGCTCACCATCCTGCGTCCACTTCGAACAAAGCTCCCAGCGGCGCCACCCCGCCGGCTCCTAGTCGAGCGACACCTGGGCCCTGTCCGCTAGCGCTCTGCCTTCACTCTGCTCGCAGGTCCCCAGGACCAGCCTTTCCTCCCCGATGGTTTTTGCACCAGCTTTCCCTCCCAGGCCCAGTCTTAAAACAGCCAGGCACGATGACTTTAGAAAGGAGATGGCATGTCAATGACTGCATCTTAAATCTTTATCTTTTGCTGGCTTTGGCGTCAGCACCTCAAAGCATGTTGTGGTTTGATGGAAACGCTATATATAATAACTAGTGGTAAGGGTCCCTCGGGTCCATTTAAAAGCTTGGGAAATGTATGAAAGATGGGGAAGTATTCTGGAAATGTTAAAGAGAGACAGCTGCAAAGGGTAACTAATCTCTCTCTCCAGCCCCGGAGGGGGCGGGGGGGGGGCGGGCGGCAGCTGTCACTTAGCTCTGTCCAACGCGCCTGATGGGTTCAAAGAAGAAATTCCGCCGGAGAATTTGAAGTTTTCTGAGGGCAAGCATTGTGTCTCATACCTTTTTAGAGCATCCACAGTAGAAGGTGTTATTGTAATACCAGTAGTTGAAATAAAATCCTATTTCAATTTGGGGATGGAACAACTAAATACAAATAACACATCATTTTTTGTTATTCTAGATTGGCTTTCTTAGGAGTGAAACCCCGCTGGTGGGTTATGTCTGAGCTTCACAGCTATTCTGCAAGGTAAATGTCATTAACCCCATTGTCAAGGTGAGGGAACTGAGGCTGAAGCAGAAATTACGCGTCAAAGCAAGGATCTGAACCAGGATTAAAGGGCTGCGAATGCCACACACCCCATCGCCTTGTCTTCCATTTTTTGCTACTAACAATTTAGTCTTCACTGATTTTGCTTTTTCTCTGAGTATAAACGCACAATTTAAATGCCTACAATTATATATATACCCAATTATATAAATGACAGCTATATATAGATATATAGATATCTTTGATAATACCAGTGTTGGAAAATCCTGACTGCCTTTCTGCAAAGGATACTTCCGATTTTTGCTTTATAGGATTATATATACCATAGGTTCGATGACGTCTCCAAACCTGGACAGGTGACAGATATCCAATTCAGAGTAATAACGAAGTGTCCCCTTTAAACAAATGGTGTCCATACCAAATCGGGTTTTCACATCAAAGTTGTTTTTAAAAAAACTATGCCTTTATAGGGAAACCACTCTAATGGTTGCCACCATCTCTGTTTTTTTGGAAGGAGTATCCTGGTAGCACATATGTTACAGGCAAAATACTGAAGAGGGCATTATTGTCAATTTAGAGATAATGTTTGTTAGGATTAAAAACATCAGGAAAAGCACAAACTTTTACTGTCTCTACTCAGTCTGCCTGGGTATAAAACCCAAGGCGGAAAGTATCAAGAAGTACCTGGGAGTATTTTATGAAGCCTTTTATAGCGATCGTGACCATTTCCATAATATTTCATACCTTTTCACATGTTTGCACACCCTTTATCACATTTACTTAATGGGAAAACTATCCCAAAGTCTTCTTGGGTGTTGCTACCATCTCCATTTTTTTTTGAAAAAAAGGAATCCATAGTTTATGGAGATTAAATGACCTACTCAAAGCTAGGCGTCTGCAGAATCTGGCTGGCGAATCAGATTCACTGACTCTGAATAAATGATTTTATTTTTTTTTACTGAGTCAGATCAAAAAATCACAAATACTTCTTAGTACTTCGATGGTTTATTTTTTTGTGTGTGTTTTTGCTGCGTCTGACCAACTTTTATTAAAGGTTTATTACTGATGAATAAAACATTTCAATTACGAGACCTTCCTTGGTAGTCTGCATTGTGACTTCCCTAATCACCCTCCCATTATGCAAGGCCGCATTAAAACACTGACCCCAGTAATTGTTCTTTGTCGCCAAGAAATAAGTCTGGCAGTTTTAGACAGCATCACTTTCTTTTTAAGACTTTATTTTCTAGAGCAGTTTTAGGTTCACAGGAAAATTCAGACGCAAGTACAGAGATTTCTTTTTAGCTCTGCATAATGTTCTGCTACCTGGAGGTACCAGCTATTCATCCATTCACTTACTGAAGGGCATCTCAGTTGCTTCCAAGCCAAGGTGATGATGAATAAAGATGCTGTGAACATCACATGCAGGTTTCTCTGTGGATGTAAGCTCTCTGCTCCTTTGGGCAAGCACTGAGGAGTATTAGACAGCATTATTTTTAAAAAATACATATGTTAATGATAAGACTATCCCTGGAGAACATTGGAATAATAAAATACCATTAGAACAAAACTAAAGTAGTCCTCGATTTAGCATGTTTCTGAAAACGTGAATGTAGCACATTATTCTCTGAGAAGGATCTTTTATTCTATATGTAGTATTTTCATTAGCCATGTAGATATTGTTGATCAATTATAAAACGATCATGTGGATTTTTAAACTGTTTTGTTAAATTGTTAACAAAGTAAATCCATCTATACACAAACTTATTTTAGACTACCAACTCGTTTTTTGAGTGCTTGCTGTGTTCTGTTTACTGTGTTGGTCCATTATCAATGGCGTTATGTCATTTGTTTCTCATAAAAACCCTGCAAAGCAAACATCACCCACCTCTGTGTTCCGGATGAGGAAACGAAGACCCAGAAAGTCTCATATGCCCCAGAGACACACTAGCAGGAGGCAGCATTATGGCTGAAGCCCGGGGTGGCTCAACTCTCATTGCCTTCACACAGCACAAGCCTGCCTGGCCTTGCGGGGCCCCTTGCATTTCGGCTGAGCTGCAGCTCCAGCGTGACCCGGAGATGAGCTGCAGAGTAGCGAGAGAGTCAGCTAGCCCCCAGCATGAGGGAAGCCCTTGCAGACTGAGTTTACACCTTCACACGGAGGCTCCCCTTTTATTCACCCGAGAAGAAGAACCAAATCAGACTGGGATGTTTCTGAGAGTTAGGATCCTTGCTTCCAAGGCCAGCTCACTTGCTAACCAGCCACCAGCAGGGACTTACCCTGCTCTGCCTCACTGAACCTGTCACGTGGCTAAGGGGTAAACACAAAGTTGGGGCTCACGGGGAGCCCCAGGCAGATCCACCATATCAACACGTCTGATGTTGTTGTCGCAAAAAATTATGCAACGTCTATGCTGAAAAAAAATAAAATAGTTAAAATGATTAACTGGACGCTTAGCACAACTAAAATCTTCTGGTAGGAAAAAAAACCCCTGAACTATTTTAACTTCTAGTGCGGATTGGTTAAGATGATGAGGTCATTGCTCAAATCATTACTTCCTTCGGCCTGCGTGCCCAACACCTTGGAAATGTGAATTCTTCAAAGTCAGCCTGATAGTTTCAATTCTACTATGACTACCTGGGACTGTCTTTTATGTATCTGTCACGGTATTCAATATTAAGCATGTCCAACTCAACAGTAAAAAAGGAACTATCTGATGATGAGGTAAGCCACCCCATAATTCTCACCCGTCCCTCAATTCTGAAAACTGAAATCTAACATTAAGTCAAGTGATGTGAGAATGAGGTATATTTCCGGTGTTTGGGTGCCTATGAAAAACAGATGTTGACAGTGTGGTTTCTTACATTTTTACTCCCCCCTGGTAGTGCTCATGGCTTTCTTTCACTTTTTTTTTGAGCCTATTGCTGTTATTGAGACCAACAAAAAGGAATTAGTATATGTCATAAAACTATTTGGACACCTCTGACATCCCCCACCTGTTCACCTGTGCTAAAGAGGAATGTACTGATTCCATAGATTTTTAGTATTCTTGGCAATTAAGAGTACTTTTTTTTTTCTGCTGCAAATCACTTAAACAAATATAGGCTGATATGTATTATCTCCATGCTTGTCCAAGTTCAGTGTTGATAGCTTCTGCACATTACAGAAATCTTTTGAAGGTAGGATGTAATAGATTCAGTTCCCAGCAATGAAATTCAAAAACCTCAAAGCTAATTTTTATGCTCAGTTGCTAGAATCTCCATTGGTCTTAGGTTTTCTAGGCCTCGGCCAACAAGATCCTTCTTCTCCTTATTACGTTGTTCTAGTTCTTTGCCCTTGTCTTAATTCTTGACAATGCTTTTCTTTTCTTGCTAATGGCTCTGTTAAATATAGGCAGAGTATAAATAATAGATGAAGAATTAGTTAATCTATTCATCTGTCATGAACCAAGACTGCCTGTCAATACGTCAACCTAACGGATTAGTTTCAGGTTATAAAACTATTAAATTGATATACAAGTAGAGACAGGGCACATCAAATACCGTCCATTTCCTCCTTTTAACATTTCCATTCTAATTATGCTCGGCCACTCCTGTTCTTTCTGAAAGCATTCATTTCGGTAATTGATGTGTGCTAGGCCACGGAGACACAAGATAAATAAAACACAAGAAGATTAAACACTATTTAAGCCTGATGTGGTTGGGGAGGCACGCGAGTGAGTGTTGTCGCAGAACACACCCACGGGGGAGGAGGAGACCACTGGGGGTGGGGGGTGAGCTGATGGAACTGTGCCCGAGAAAAGGACCCGAATGGGGATGAGATTCTGAAATGAAAATGTAGTTACACATGTAGAAGATCTTAGCAAAAACAGAGAGTTGGGCTGTGCTAAATTGAACTCATAATTTCAACTTGACAAGCATGTATTGAGTTTCCAGTGTGTATTTAGAGCTTAATAAGCACAACGGATTCACAATTCTGAGAAATCATAAACCCTGATATGAATGAATGCACAATCTTAAAGCTAGACAAATCCTCATGAAACGATAAATAACGGTAGATAGGGTCAAATGTTAAGAAATGATCACTCGTTCCCAAATGAGGCAGCCTTTTATGCTGTGGAGAAATGCACATTTCCAGAGTTTGGCGTACATGACCTGGTCCGGGAAGGCAGGTCCAAGTGGTTGGAAAAAGCCAGTAGGTTATAGGCAGGAAGCTCACTCTCAGAGTTGTTGAACAGAGGCAAACAAAAAATAAAATGGCTTTTTTTTAGAAGGGAGACACGGATTTGTTTGATGTAGCTCAGGCATCACTGTGAAATCGGGTGCGTGCCAAGGGCATCTCCTGAATCTGCTATCACCTGGGCCTGGGGTTATAGGTGGCGGTATTCCCAGCTACGGAAGGATAGTGCCGACTCTGCAGACTTCAGTGTCCTTGTTGGGAATGGACACGTGGGGCATAATTTAAATTTAACAATGTAGTAACAGGTACATGCAGTTGCCTCCCTTTCAATCCTGTTAGCAAATTGCCCACTTACTTATTTCACTAGTACAGATTTAAAAACTAGAATTCTAATATATTAAACCAATAGTGCACTTGGATTATTCCAAGTGATTGCGTGGCTACAATTTTATTGACAGAAAAAGTTAAATTATTGTAAGCTATTTGTTAAATCTGTGGTTACCTCTGAATCCGTGCAATTCCTAAAATTTGGACGGAGAGAATCTCACAGCCAAGGTCTACACTATGAGGGAAAGGCAATCGAAACTTCTGGGTTCTCCAAGAAGGAAGCTCCCTGACTTATACCCAAAGATCACAGTGTTCACATACCTGCAAGCAATGGCTGAGGGAGGCTGTAAGTGCCAGCAGAGGAACCATAGTACCTGGAGGACAGGTAAACCAAGGTGTCCCTTAGTATGCAGGAGACACAAAAGGACTCACATCTAAAGACCAGGGTCTCAGAGGGAATGGGAGAAGATGGAAAACAGGTTAACAAAATCAGGTATCCGCAACTAGGTAAGAACCCACCTAGCAAATGCAGGTGAAAAACTGGTTTTGCTGATAAGTGTGTCTCGTAAATTGCATGTAAATTGCTACACGAATCCATGTAGCAAAAGATATGATTGCAACCAGCCAATTGAAGTTGCAAAGAACCGATGCTTCCAGTTACAGTCTTATCAGGGGAAGTAAATTGGTACGTGATTGATGTAAACTCTTTACAATTCACCTGGTCACGCTCCTCGTCTGTGAGAAGAGACGGAGCCCAGCCCGAGAAGTCGTTTTCTGCATCCTCCCTTTCCTGGGAGATCCTTGCCTGGGCTAAGAGCGCAGAAGCTGTTCAGTAGAGCAGCAAGTCCGAACACTCGCCCCCTGCCCGGAGCTGTGCTGAGAGCTTTGCATACGGCTCCCTTCAGTCCTCACAGCAAACTACTATCATCTCCAGTTCACAGGCTAGAAACCGTGGCTTCAAGGGTTAGGTGGGCTGCTCCAGGTCACACAAGAGTGAGTGACAGAAATGGAATCCAACCCAGGACTGATTCCAAAGCCCAAGTTCTCCACACGAGGTCTGCTGTAACCAGGTCAGGAAGTGGGCAGAAAGCCTCTGGGGGTTCTCTGCCTGTTGAACTTGGACTGTGGACCTGTTCTCTCCTTGCTCCTGGTGGGCACTGATGGCATGTTTCACAGTTTATTTTTGTCATTTTTTGCACTTTGAGAAGATTCGATCTCAGAATCACAAACTCCAAATCTGCTTGCCGTTGGAAGGTCCTCCCCTCTCTCTGGGAACCTGCAGCGGGGGAGGGATGTCCTGTGGACACCGCAGTTCACTGCCTGCGGCTTGGAGCCCCTCCAGGTCGGGGGCAGAACGTGGAGACCTGCAGGCGGGTCCCCCCAGGAGCACTCTAATGCGGAGAGTAAGCCTGGGAGTGCGCTGGGGACCAACCCCTGTGGAAGAGAGGGGCCCGAGGGAGAAGCAGGTTAATCCCAGCAAAGGCGTCAGATGACTCCAGGGGGTGCTCTGGAGATGGGGCGGCCTGAGAGGGAGCAAGGGGCTGGGAGTTTATTTGCATCCCCCATTAATGACATCGGATGGGCTGTTGCCCTGGGAAGGGTCGTGACCTTGACCGAGGGGGTTTTCTTCAGCTGAGGTAATCCACAAAGGAAGCTGATAGCTGAGGACCATCTTCGGGCAACCCTTATGAAACCTAGAGACAAGCCTTTCTCTTCTGAAAACGGATCTCCGTGGCACGCCATGGCCGCCGCCACAGGGAGGAAGGGCAAGGGGGGAGAACCCCGCTTCCTGACAGGAGTCACCAGGCCCTGATGCTCTTTGAGTAGACTGAATGCTGATTGCTTTCTTCTTCTCGGTTCTTTGGAGGTTTTCTCGGCGCCAAGCTCCTCACTGCTGTGGTTCTGATGCTGCGGAGGTGTTCTCAGGCTAAGCGCGTAGAGCACCTCTCTCAGCCCCCGTTCATTCTGACTTCCTCCGGTCCACCCATCCTCTGGGCCACGTCACCTTCCAAGTAGGCTTCTTGGGTGGAGCTTTCAAAGACGGTCAAGGCTGGAAAAGCCTCTACTGTAGCCCGGAAGGTCAGGCATCCCTGCTCCTGAACTCCAGATGGTCAGACCTTTCCAGAGTAGCCTTGACTTTGCATGCTTCAAGGGGAAGACTTGAACTTCCATCTCTAGACTTCCCCAGGAAAGGGCTGGGTCCTAAGTCTAGTGTCCCCACGAACTCCCGGGTTCACCCCTCAAGTTCCCAAACTGGTTCTCTGGAAGACCCCTCCCTTGGCTTGAGGTGACCGGAGAAAACACCCCTTCCCCTGATAAATCCTCATCACCTAGCTTCTTCACCTGTCAGTGAATTCTCTTCCTTTTCTGGTCTGGCTTAGAAGCAGATGATGGGGTTGATCTGGAAGCATGAGTTTTGAAGTAGGCTGTTGCCAGGCTGGTCTCGCACCTCAGAAATACTTGGCATCTGTAGCATTATTCCCAACCAATGTCTTTGTTGCCGATCTGGGACATCAAGTCCGCTTTCCATGAGGTCTTACTACACGGCCTTTCACTTATCTGCCCACAGGGGCCCGAAAGCCCTCTGTGGTTCTAATGCAAGGAAGAGTGCTTGTAGGTCGCCCCTGGGAAGGAAGGAAGATGGGCACACACAGTGAGTAGGTCAGAGAAATAGAGCAACAGGCAGATCTGCTCCCAGCTGCTATTCCTGCCAAGGCTGACGTTACGCCATGGCCGGCAGGATCTTGCCAAAGTAGGGACCCATAAAGCATGACCCCAGTGCTCCACGCTGAATGTATCCCATCCATACCACGTCATCACTTACTTGATTTAGAATGGACCTCGGCTGTCAAAACCTGTTCCAAATTGCTGGTGTGCTTAAAGGACAGGGCGGACAGAAGTTCTTGCAAACATCACACTTCAGCCAACTACTGGCCTTGAGTATTGGATTTGGACATTAATCCCCACCTAATCTTTATTTTATGTATCTCAAATGGTTTAACATTACTATGACCCATCATTCAATCCAAAAAAAAAATGTATTAGGCCCAGCTGGTGTAGCTCAGTGGATTGGGCGCAGGCCTGTGAACCAAAGGGTCGCTGGTTTGATTCCCAGCTGGGGCACATGCCTGGGTTGTGGACCAGGTCCCCAGTAAGGAGCACACAGGAGGCACCCACACATTGATTTTTCTCTCCCTCTCTTTCTCCCTCCCTTCCTCTCTCTCTAAAAATAAATTTAAAAATCCTTAAAAATGTATTCGTGTCTGTTTTGCTAATAAACTACATTCAAATGTTCTGACAATGAAATTTTCAGCTTAGTAAAAGGAGGATCTTGGACTTTGTGTTGTGCAAATATGCATGCTACCGTGTAAACCCAGCTCCATCCTCCCCCATTTTCTCCTTTCGAATGGCCCAGGTTGTGTTCTCATTTTGCATTTGAATCCACTAAGGAATGCTCTCGTTTTCTGGCCAGGAACTGCTGGATCCTGGAAGTCTGTGGGAAGCCAGGTGGAGGGCACAGCCCTACGAGGATCCCTTATAGAGGGGCAGAGACAGAGCCCATCTCCTCTGCGATAAGACCATGCAACCTGTATGCTAAACACTTCGACTGCCCTGTAATAACACTGCCTCTATTTTCACATGTCACACTGTGAAGACAGGAGCCTGAGCAATCTCCCTGCCCAAAGATATTTATGTTTTCTTGTCACCTGATGGCGTGCCCCAGCCACCTGGGCCATGCCTTCACACGTGCATTTTGAGAACGTCGAGATTTTTACTTTCCCCTGCGGTGACAGGCAATTTTCACAAGGTTACGCAGTCTGTACAATCAACACCAGAGCCCTGGTCAGATACATAAATTTTAAAATGTGCCGGCGGGAGGGTCAACCCACTAACTGGTTAAGAGCAAAAATGACTTCGAATCCCAAGTACCTGTTACTGTTGCCAAGGAGCATAGCCTCGGCTTCTGGTAATCTCTGTTCAATTCTCGTGAGGCCTCTGGGGCTTAGCAGAGGCTCGGTGCAATTCTCACCCTGTGAATCAGTGTGTTCAGAACACCTGCACTGTTGGCTCCCATCTTCTGGCTTAGGCGGGTACAAAGTCTAGGAGGATATAGGGCAACATCCTCTGTGTATCAGTCCTTAGTGAAGCACAAGACATAGGGTGTTATAGTCAGTAGAAATAGCATGGACAACAATACCGTACATTAGAATAGTGCTGGATTTTAAAATGGCTTTTACAGATCAGTCCACAATGCACAAGTGGGCAGCTTCATAAGATGTGCTAGAAGCTCCCTTCCCCATAATAGTACATGAATAATTGGGCAGAGCATGTAGGGGCAACTAGCCCCCCAGGTGCCCCTGGACGTGACTGAGCCTAATCCCATCCCACCGAGAGTTCCAAAGCCTCAAGCCTGAGTGGGAAAACCCAGTCTCTATCCCACTGTGGCTTTTCTCTCATTCACTGGCAGGAAACATTCAATGTCTTGAGCAGAGCTTCCTTACAGGCACACAGATATTTTTTATCGATCTATTTATTTCCTTGGCCAGCAGGAAACAGCAACTGGCAAAGTAAGGGGAAGGTTCACACAGCCAACCCAGGCTGACATATCGGTAGGGTCAAGAGACAATGAGGTGGTTTGCGCTTGCAAAATGCCCCTAGTCCTTAAGAAATAAACCCAAAGAGCCATCAGTGATGGTCACAGGCACTGACCACATTCAAGTAATAACCACCATCTGGGAGTCACAGAAAGGATGCCCCCGCCCCTCACCTCTCCCTGTCCCTCTTGGGTCGGGATGCAGCAGCGGCGACCTCTCTGTGTGATGCCTAATGGATTGATTCCAGGTGGTCAAGCTGGAATGCTCTGTCTCTCACGTGCCATTTATTTAGGAAGTACTTTTTACTGAGTAGCTGTTCTGTGCAAGACCCCAGGGATCTGATGGAGCTTTAAGGCACAGGAAAGCATTGGCAAAAAAAGTTTGGGAATTCTCTCCCCTGCCTCTATCTCAAAATGATCCATGTCCAATTATATTTCCAAGTATGAATTGGCTAGGAAGAGAGAAAATAGTGCACATCGCCTTCTGTGCTTTTCGAAGGGAAGGATTTTTACTGTTCCCAGGGGGTGCACTAAAACGATCTAAATCAAGAAAGCGCCCAAAACCTCGTAGGCAAAGTGGCCATTCCATTTCTCTGCTGCTAGTGGTGGCACGGGGCGATTCAAGATCATGAATGTCCCTGTCTCAAAGTGTGATTAGGAATCAAGGCATGTAATGACATTTCTGTCTTACAAAGACATTGAGACCCTTCCGAAGTGCTGGCGCTGCTTCACTGCCCTGGCACCTCGTTTATCTCCGGAAGCAGAGCGCGCTGGGCAGAGGGTGCGTTCTCTGTACACCCCACACTGCACCCCCTGTGCTCTTAGAGCCCAGAGGTGAGAACACGCTCCTTGTGAGAGCTGACAGGCCAAAACCGAGGACAAGGGGAAGTTCGTAGCCGGTGGGATTGACGACAGGGCAATACCTCTGTTTTAAACAGGTGCAGAAATCATGACTTGAAGGGAAGGGAAGGGAAGGGAAGGGAAGGGAAGGGAAGGGAAGGGAAGTTACTGCGGCAGACCCTAGTCCCCAGAGAAGGTACGAGCTGCAGGAGGAGGTGGAAGAGAGCCATGAGGGGAGAACACAGAATTCCATGATTAATATCACCTAATGTTTCACATGATGTCATGTTGACGGAAGGGATATATTCTGTTTCCACTTCCTGGAAATAGTTCAGGGGGTTAGGATGGAGACCTCAGGCTCCAAGAGAAAAGCGTCAAGGACCCTATGCCTGGTACGAGCTTATCACTTGAAAGGTACTGTCTTTGCTTTTGTTTTTCTGCCTTCCAACCCCTCCCTCTCTCTCTCTCCGTCTTCTTTACTTCCTCCCTTTCCTCTCCCTCCCCATCCCCCCATTCTTCTCTCTCTCTCTTTCTCTCTCTCTTTCTTCTGTATTATTAGGACTTATCCAGGGATCTGTGGATTTTAAACCTCAACACTTTTCATTATTTCCTTCAATCCCTAAGCTTAGAACGTAGAATAATTTCCAAAGATCTTCTTTCCTTTCATTTAAAAAGTCATTTCTTTTTATTTGCCTCTGCCTGTCTTCTCAATGGGAAGAGTTTCTTTTTCTTCAATTTTGCAGCAATTTGAACTCCATGGGCAGACTATCTGGAGAAAAGAGAATGGAGTTATTTTAAGAGACTCAACAAGAATCCTCTGGTTAAAAAAAAAAATTCAAAAGAAATTCCCTATGAGGTTATGTGACTTTCTTCCCAGAATTCCCCTGGGAATACAAATGCCACCTAAGAAATTGCCATCATTTACCAAAAGAGCATCTAATGTTATGATTGCCAGGAAAGCACAGAGCAATGTGTGAATACAGGCAATGTGAAGTCAGCTTTAAGAGGAGGACTTATTGTTAGAGTCAATTGGAGTGTTACAGTACACTTGGACAGGAAATATACATCAAAAATTCAATACTCACTGTGATGATATCACAGTAAATAACTCATTCATCTTAGTTTGAAGGTAATAGCTTGCCAAGTCAGGACTCAATCATGAAGAATATTAGAGTTCTCACCGTAGGATTGTTTGCCTGTAGAATATTAATCACTTAGCTGTGTCTGTCGGCCGTGTCGGGGCAGAGCCGCCCCCTATAGGCTGCCGAGGGCCAGGGTGCGCTGTTCTTCTCAAGTCCATGCTCAGCGACTTCGGGTTGGTGACTGGAACTCAGCAATGATGGGAGTACTTATGCCATGGAAGTCAGCGAACACTACATATCGGCACCCCCCACCCCCATCACCAAGAGCTGGTTGTTAAACATCCGCCAGACACCACTACACACAGAAGGAAGGAAGAAGAGAGAAACGTGGCTTGTGTTCCTGCTTCATTACAACGCAACAGTCTTATTTCATTAAAGTGTCAGTTCATTGGAGAGCATTATGCTAAGTGAAATAAGCCAGGCGGTGAGGGACAAATACCATATGATCTCACCTTTAAGTGGAACCTAATCAACAAAACAAACAAGCAAGCAAAATATAAATAGAGACATTGAAATTAAGAACAATCTGACAGTAACCAGAGGGGAGGTGGGAGGGGACAATGGGGGGGAGGGAAAGGGTTTTTAGGAACCACTATAAAGGACACGTGGACAAAACCAAGGGCGGGTGGAATCAGGGGAAGGAGGTGGGGATAGCTGCGGGGGGGGAGGTAAAGAAAATAAAAATAAACTAAAATATTAGTTCGCGGTTTGCATAGATGCGTCTGAAAAGCAGCATGCTGTTTATCTGGCTGCAACACTGGCTCCTGATGAGAGTGAACAAGAGAACAGACTCCCTGGGACATTATCCTATTGGTTAGTGTATTAAGCAGTTATTGTGTTTATTTTGTCTGTCCCTTCACAGCAGAATCGGTAAAAGAGGAGGCAATATAACTGTTGCAACTAGTGTCGCCTTTGGTCCTGAGGGCTGGAGTTGGGGACCACAAGTGGGCGTCCTGGACCCGTGAGCACAGGAAGCCTGTTCGGGGTCCCACAACACTCCTTTGCTCGCTTACCTCCGTACGATTTACATCTTGGTTTTTGTGACTCACTCTTGTTTTCTTCAAAAACAAACTCAGAGACTCACAGACATCGCCTCTATCCCGTTAGCGTATAGCACACGCACAGGCTTCTGCGAAGCCCCTGGACGCCAATCTTTCAGCTTTCGTGCGCACAAATCTGAAGGCATTCGGAAATAAGAGAGACAAACGATCAGAATCTTGGGAAGGAATGGCCAAAATAGATCACTCAGAATCACCAGTGCTTTCAGGACTATCTGTTAAAAAAACAAAGAAAAATATACAACTGTGTTTGGCTTCCAAGGGGTAAACACATTGCCCCTAGAGGGAGAAACGGAAATGGCCCAGGGCAGGGATGGTGTGGAGGCCCCGCCCCCCTCCCCGCCCCGCAATGGGCGTTCAGTTGACCGGGGCGGCAGTCTGCAGGAAAGGAGAACCTGATCTGAAGCTCAGCGAGCAGCCCCCTCCCTGTAATTCCCGCTGGAAACCAGCGCAGGCAGTGTGTCTTCACAGACGGCTCCCAAAGCGCGGCCCTGGCGCAGTCATCATTAGTCATTGTAGTGGGTAGTTGGGGACTTGTTTTATGTGCGAGAACAAAAGGGTTTCTTTTTCCAATTTTGCAGAGCTGAGCCTTGAAATTCAAGGACAGGGAAAAGGCTCTTGTCTCTCTCCCCCTCCTACGTAAAACCTGCACCTCTCCTCTTTCCTGTCACTTGTCTAGTCGTGTGTGAGACTTAGCATGTAACGTCTTGTCTGGCATGTGTCTGTGAGGGGAGGGGGCTGTGTCACCTTCCTCTCATGTCCCCAGTGTCACTTGCATAGAATCCTGTTGGTGCTCATAAACAGTGCTGACTTAATCTTAGCTTTACCTTTTTTGGAGATTTTTGTGCACCTGTTATTAATTCAATAAATGCATTAAGCGCATGGTATTAGAGTGAGGCCTCTGTAGGCCTTGAATTCAATAACATTCCTCTGTTAGAGATCCTCTTTGGGGAAATTTTTAGTTTTCAAGACAGAGTTTATTTATTATTTAGTTTATTAGATCCATTATATGTTAGAATTATCTTAAATTCCTAGCACTCTGCTTGGCTTATGCTGATTCTCAACAAATGCTCATCTCTCTCCATTCCTCTCCTAGACTCCGAGTACTCAGTTGAGTTTGGTCTCTGATTGCAGACGTTCTCTGGGCCCCCGGAGCGGCACATGTCCACAGGCGGGCTGGGCCGAGGACAGTGGGCAGAGACACACTCCGTCCCTGCGGCCACCACCCCACCACCACTCGTCCACGGCTACACAGTGCTCCAGCAGTGTGGCATGAAGCTGGGCTCATTGGCTCTGGGGTCAAATGACTTTGTTTACAGCCTGGTTTTGTAACTCACTTGTTCTACCTTCACATATTCCGTATCTCTCTCGGCCTCAGTTTTCTCAGCTGTAATGTGAGGATAACTCAAGAGGGTTGGCTGCAAACTGGGTTATTAGAGAGGATAGAGATAAAGACCTCAGCACTTCATTAACAATGGCAGCTGTTGTTAGCATTATTTTAGGTGGTTCCCTGAGGGGGCCAGCTCACTGAGGGTGGCCCACTGCCCCGTCCCCTCCCCTTGCTGCTCCGGAGTCTCTGGGATGAGTGTGGCTATAGGGTTGGCGATCCAGTGGAAATTCTAGGATGTTCAAATTTGAATCAAAATCCTGTTCATGTTTGTGCTCTGTGCCTCCTCTCCGGGTCCCAGAGGACCATCTCCTTTGGAATTTACTTCCTTCTCTGTCCTCTGACCAATTCCCCGCCATCTTTCCATTAAAAATTTGCTTTATCTCCCTCTGACAATCTCCGGATGTGTGTCTTCCACCCCCTTAGCTAAGTACCTGAGTCTTCTGGGCGTGGGGGCATAGGCGGACCTGGAGGGGTAGGAAGCAAGCCCCACTTCAAGGGAACATTAATGGGGGACCAGTGAGCAGAAGGTGCGGGGAGACAGTCTTCAGAAATTTCTGCATTCAGAGATGGATTTGCAGGTGGGCAGTAGGAAATTCCCCAACACTGAAAACATTCAAGCACAGGCTGGGAGACCACAGCTACACACACTTAAATACCGAGAGGAGGAATGGATAAGACGACCAAATGACAGATACGATGAGTCTATCAAAATTTCACATTATTTTGGCATTACAATCATTATGCAACCACACAGAAACTTCATTTCTTTAATCTGACCTTGTATCTTTTCGTTTCAAACTGGCCTCAGCCAGCACCCTGACCCACCTGCCTCTTCCACCCCTGCAGGCCATTCCCTGCATCATTAGGCCCTCAGGACAATGAGGTTCTGATCCACATCCAGTAACCTCAGGAACAGAGCCTCAGGTCTGTGGACCCCAGAGACAGAGTTTCAGTCGAACCCGAGATAACACATCTAGGCCTCCGTTGTGTTCTAGCTCCAGGTTCAGAAATGCCAAATGTCCCCACCAACCACACCCTTGTGAAACCAGACAGACCGATGCCAGGGCTGACCTCAGCACCAGGTGGAATGATCACACTACCCCTTGTCCTAGCACCCTCCAACCAATAGAGACCATGACCTGACCCTATCCAGGAGCCTAACTCCCTCAGTCCCCTGTAAGACCCATCCCCTAGAGGCCGTCAAGGAGCCAGATTTGGCGCTGTTTCCTTAAATAAGCTTTTACTTTCTCTGCTGCAAACTCCCGCGTGTGTCTTTTGGGCTTTGATGCACACAGGCAAATGCACCCCTTTAGCTCAATAACAATGATATTTTAAAGTAAAAAAATCTTGGACAGAAGTGTGACAGTCTGTCACACACACGAGTGCGTGCACAAGCACACTTCGCCCACCATTGCAACTCCTTTTGCAGGCTGAACTAGGGTGCAATGAAAAAGAAAGCCGGTGAGATCAAGACCTCCCAGTTTTCAAAAAGAGCACCCCAGAACAGCCAGGGCAAACTCTCAGATTAGCTGGAGTTCTTCATTTAGTTAATCCTTTTTATTATGCAAAAAGCAGTTCCGGCACTTTCTTCAGAGACTGAACAGGGGCATTTGTTAATAAAAATCCACTTTGCATGTTCCACTTGCATAAGTCCATTGCTCTAGGCCAACTTGATTTGAATGACAGGAATCTGTCCCCAGTTATGAATGGACCCAATGAACTGGAACGCTTACCTGGGAGAAAATGGAAATCTCAGTGTTCAGTGCACATCTGGAACCAGGCTGGTCTCCTGGGAAGAGCCTGGCTGCTTTATTACTGTGTCTTCAGTTTAAAACCCATCTTTCATTTGACACTTGAATCTTTAGTCCCAGGGCCTTTTATGTCTTCTACAATTTTCAGCAAAATATGAGTCAGCAAGACTCCCTGCGTACTTGCTGGGTACCAGGTACTGTGGTAGGCCTTGGCGGGGGGCGGGAGAGAAATATCGGGAATGGAAGAAGACATGGTTCCTGTCTAAAGGAATTTAAAATCTCCTGGGAGAAGTAATGGCTAGTACTGTCAGTTAGATGATTGAGTTATTGTATTTATTTAAAATACTTTAACCAAGAGGTGTACAGAAAAGACTATTTTTTAAAAGATTTTATTTATTTATTTTTAGAGAGGGAAGGGAGAGAGAGAGAGAAATATCAATGTGCAGTTGCTGGGGGCCATGGCCTGCAACCCAGGCATGTGCCCTGACTGGGAATCAAAACTTCGATGCCTGGTTCACAGCCCACACTCAATCCACTGAGCTACGCCAGCCAGGGTAGAGAAGACTATCACAGAGAAAATTCCTTCAGGAAGGAGGCTGGGCAGAACGACATGAAAATGCTAATGGGCATTTTGCTGTGGTACCAAGATTCGGCCAATCATTTCTCTTTTGCTATTTTTATGTTTTATTCAATAAGTAAGACTATAATTCATTAGCATGAATGAAAATATATAAATGATAACATTCTTCTAGAGTATGTTCTTTCTCCTTAAAACCATAGCTATGATGTCTTTAATATAAGAACTTTCTTTGAGGGACAAGCAAAAACCAAGTCCATTGAAATCAATGTCCATATGAATAGAACTGATAAAACTTGCAGTCTGTATATGGTTCTGTAGGTATATACATACATGTATACATACTAAATGGATATATCTATGCATATGAAACACACACAGATGTGCACCCACATATTTCACATATATCTCATACACATGTATGTGTATCCATATGCATACATATATACATAACATATTCATTGCCAACTCTAGAATGTTCTAGAACTAACGATGGTTGTTTAGGTTTCTGTTTCTCGGCTTTTTCATTATGCTAGTGATTAGAAACACAGAATTTCACCTTTTAATTTTATTAACACTAGTATCTGTGGTGGAGAGTAACGACCGCCTGACTGGTCAGCCTCAGCTCTGGGTTCAGACCCCAACTCCACCACTCAGCGCTGCTTCGTGTGTGTGTGTGTGTGTGTGTGTGTGTGTGTGTGTGTGTGTGTGTGTAATTTTCTCAGCCGCTGCCTGAATAAGTCTCTGGAGGAATGGAGAAGTCAGTCAGGCCCTTGCTGGTGCCAGGAAGGCCACTGAGTCACCTGGGTTAGGACTAGAAGGAAAAATTGAGAAGAAGCACTTCCACCTGCATCAACCTTAGAGGAAGTGTTTGGAAATCTAGTCAACCCCCTCTGCAAGCCTGTCAGGCACATACTTTCACTCTAAACATGGCACTTGTTCACCACCTTCGGGCCCTCCACTGCCCATCAACTTGCTCTACCTACTGCATAAGGGTGTTTCCATTGCGCAGAGATAGCAAACTTTGGGTAGAGACCAATAATAGCTACTGCAAATAGCTATTTGTCAAAGGTCCTCGTTTAAGTTAATACCCATGAGAATCCTCCCAACTGGCTATTTTTCTTTTTATTTTGCAGATGTGGAAATGCAGTTCAGAGAGCCAAGTAACCAGCTCAGGGAGGGCTAGCTAATGAGGGAAGGGACAGCACATTGATCTGACATGTGCAGCATCCCAGAAGAACCAAGGGCAGAGCAACACCATGGATAAAAGACGATGCAGAATGGGCCAGTCGTAGGCCTCAAGGAGGACTCAGCAGGAGTTTGATCTGATTTTCCCTTTGCCCAAAGAGCTCTATTTACTTCAAGGACAAGAGATAAATCTTCTGCTGTAGCAGCGCTGGACCTTGCTCATCAGCACACAGACAGGAGGGAAGGAGGCAGAGAGGAAGCAGACGGAAAACTTTTAGCCGTTAGATGACGAGAACCAAAACGTCAGTTGTGGAATCCGGATCTCTTCATGAAGCCGTCTGAGAGCCATGCTCAGCCGTACACTGGAACTGCTCTCTGCGCCAGAGGCTCTTAATCCAAGTCCTGCGGCTTTGCTACACCCTGGTCCTTCTCTTCCATTTGCATGGGAACCTACGGAGGCCAAGGTTGTTGTGAATGTCAAAGTAGGGCATTAAGTGATATAAAATTACTTTGAACAATAAAAAGAGTCGAGAAGGGCATAGGAGAATGAAAATGGAGAAATCTTTTTTTTAAAGAGGTCAGCACCTCTGATTCTCTGCTTAACACAGGCACATGAAGTGCTGGGCCCGGTCAGTTGCCTTTTCTCAGTGTTAAGGGGGGCTACCAGGAGTCCAGAAGCCAAGACTGCATAAAGCCCTTAGGGAAACTGGTTGCGGAGAGCCACAGGGACCCCACAGTGATGGCTGCCACACCCCGTGCTAAGGCAGTGAGCAGATGCGGGGTGGGAGAGGCTGTCCCTCCAGGCACTAATCATCGCCAGGTGATGGGCGGGGCTTCTGTGCCTAATACTCGTGGTGCAATAGATCCCCACAAGTTCAGGGGTCACCAACCCCAGACGATCACATTACCATTTAAGTCAAATCACACTGGGTTCTGGGTCCCTCTTGCAGCTAATCTATCAACGTAAGTACTCAAACTGTCTCGGGCGTGGCCTGCAGGGAATCAAGTCTCTGGGATAGGTTGCATTGTAGACAGAAGGGACTGAGCATGACCATCACATCCCGGCGCTGTAAAGATGATCGATTGCTTACCGTTTGTGGAGCAGCTCTCAGTTTCTTTCCATTAAAATGAATTTGTTAGCCTATAAATTGCAATGACCAAAGGAGGAGTCCTTTTTTTCTTTTCTTATCTTTCCACCCCTTCTTGGGAATAATTGGCGGAAATAATGAGATGAGCCAGGTCCTAAATGTCACAGTGAGAAATGTGCAGCCTTAGCTAACGCTCTGACTATTCCCTTCATCCCACAGCCGAGGAGGACCCGGGCCTCATTATCTTCCCAGAGTCCAACACGGAGATGTAAATAAACTTTTCATTTCCCTTCTTGCCAATTTCATATTGGCAATTGTGAGCTTCACACCGGACCAGGGAGTTAATAGTCAGTAAGCATAATTTATAAAGGTAATCACATGGGAAAGACTATAAAACACTATCTTCTGAAGTTTACTTTTTAGAAAAAAAAATCTATGTTTTTTAGTCAAAATGCTGTATTTGGACTATAATTTTTTGAACTTGTAAATATGTTGTACATAGAGAGGTCTAAGTAACATGTATATGTGTACTTGAAGCATGAAAAATTAAGCAAACTTCCAGATAACCAAACAGAACATCGCCCACCTGACTGCATCCCGACACTGCATCCCTGACTTCTGTGATGGCCATTCCTCTGCTTTATGCTGCATTTTATTGTGTATCTATGTTCTCTCAAACAAACGTTTAGTTCTTCTGGCTTGTGACCTTGCTTCTTCTTCATTATCATGGTTGTGAGGCTCATCCACACTTGCTTGTCTTGAAGCAGTCTTATCATTTGCACTCTTTGTAGCATTCCACGGCGTGAGTCTACCACAGTTTTTTCCTCTGTCCTCTGTACTGGACCCTGGCTCCTTTGCAGTTTGTTCTGCACAATACGGTGAAAGGAAACACAGACAGACAGACCGGAAGTGGTGAAATTAGTTACCTGCGGCGGGAGGGCGGGCGGGGAGTGGCTACAAGGAGAAGAAAGAAGATTTTTCTCAGTATACCTTTTTAAACACATGTTGTGCCTTGGAACCATGTTAATATCCTTCATATGCAAGAAATAAAAATAATTCAATAAGAAATAAACATAATTTTGAAACACACTGAAAGTTCCTCTCAACAGAAACAACTGGTCTTAACTGTGTCAGTTTTTACCACTCAGAAGAAAACTACCGACGCAGACAACTTTTACACTTTTACACCAGTACATTCACTGTAGGCTTGCGGACTGAGAAACACGGAGGGAGAGGGAGCGTCTTTAGCTTTAACTCTGAATGAGAGAAGTCACCAGAGAGTTCCCAGCAGAGCGGTCAGATGACCGGCCTCCGAGATGGCCGGGACTTCTTCACTGCTGTTTTGAGGACAGAAGGAAGCAGGCGTTGGGAAGCGGCAGCAGCTGGGTCCTAGAGCAGAGAAGCTGGTTAGGAAGCTATTGCAGTGACGCAGGGAAGGGAGGATAGTGGCTTGAAGCAGGGTGGCTCCAGTGAAGTCAGTGTGAGAATTCTGGCAGCAGCCCTGGCTGGTGTGGCTCAGTGGATTGAGTGCCAGACTGCAAAATAAAGGTCACCAGTTCGATTCCCAGTCAGGGCATGGGGATGTCCGATCAATGTCTCTCTCCTTCTTTCTCCCTCCTCCGCTCTCTCTCCCTCTCTCTAAAATAAATAAATAAATAAATCTTTAAAACCCTTAAGAGGATTTTTTAAAACAGGGAACCGAAGTTCACCACTTCGAATGATTAGCTTGAGACAGGCTTAGAGGAAGAAAATCTTCCTCAGTTTTTTGACTTCATTAACGCAATACTTCTCATCAAATGCTCAGTATGTGGGAGTGTTACCAGGGTTTGGCAATCATGAGGTCTTAGTTCTACTCTGTTCAAAGCACGTGACCTTGATTTCTACATCTAATTCAAATAGACGCCTCTCTTGATATCAGATGAAATCTAGGTTTTCAGGACCTTGCTTACCAGATTCAAACAATCGGTAACCTCATCCCTACTCCTCTACCAGCATTAGGGTGTCTGAGCGTTTAATTCTGATTTTCCCCGTGGGCAGGTGACCATTTGTGAATAGGCAGGTGAGAGGCTCTAAAAGGCTCCAAGCCACACAGACACGTAAAGTTTTCCAAGATTTATGGCACTCGCTACTTTCTGCGCTACTGAGGATCACTTGTGTATAAATCTGGTAAAGAAATTTCCTTCTCTGTTGACAAACGCGTCCCTCGGGGAAGGGCCGACTGCAAAAGCAATCTTCTACTCCCCGGGCCCCAGGTAGTGCTCATCCATTCCGAGGCCGGTCCTGGCGCCTGGAGCCCCGCAACAGCCATTCATTCCACCATGAGAGTGCGGAGAAGAAATACGGGCTAACATTAATCAAAACGCGACCCGGGTTTCAATCAGGCAGCCCAGGACTTGACACGAAGCATGCAAATGTTATTGCAAATCGCATCAAACCTGTCAGTGGACGAAGTCTGAACCCAGAAACTGCCTGCTGTCGGAGACGAGGGAGGCTGGGTGCGGGGTGGGGGGGGGGGGGGGCTGGCTGAGGCGGATGATGCTCAGAAAGGTCAGCCTTCTCTCACCTCCGCTAAGATTTTTCAGTGAGAATAAAACCCGAACCCTTAAATGGGTGAGTACTTTTTAAAATTCTTATAAATATATAATGTTGTAAGCTTTCAAGCTTACTTTAAGAGGGATTGGTCTTTGGGGTCCATCACACCCCAGGGGAGACATGGTGGCCAGCGCAGAAAGTACATCGTATCCGTTTTGAGGGCAGGAAGTACAGCGTCTCCATCACCCTTGCACGTAGGAGGCACTTGATGCATGACTGTGAAGTAAATGAACGGGTTCAAGGACTCCGTAAATCACAAGAAGTTCCTCAAGCACAGAACATTTTGTTAGGTTCTGCAGATAAGCTGTCACCTCATTAGAATAACACACCACTCAAGCCGATGAAAAATATTAAGCTTGAGAATGAAAGCTCCTGGTTAAAATAAGGATAAATAGAGCTGAAAACACAGGCCTACAGATGTAGCCCAGTCTTAACAACTGGATTACATCAATACCCAATGCAAGATAGTTTTGCTGCTTGTTTCCTAGTCCACCCCCTGCTCAGGTGTGGCTCATTTCCTATTCAACCTCCTGCTCAGGTGTGGCTCATTTCCTATTCAACCCCTTGTTCAGGTGTGGCTCATTTCCTGTCCATCCTCCAGTTTACCTGTGGCTTGTTTTCTGTTTGTCCTCCTGCTCAGGTGTGACAGCCAGGAAAATGCACCTCACAGCCCTCAGTTGAACAAGTGGCGCTCGGACATCGCCAGAAGCCCCACCAACTGTGCCCAGCCAGCGCCCTAAGGCCTCAGAACTGAGCTCAGAGGAAGAAACCCCCGACTAAGGAGAAGGGACTCCTTGGATGGCTGACTTTGGATTGGCTGTTTCCAGAAGCTGTTGCTAAACCTACCTATGACAGCAGGGCGACAGTCTAGGGCACTTCTCCCTGCCTTGTGTCCCTCTCTCCTTTACTTGGGACCAACCTGACAATTAATTCTCCAGCTTCTCTGACACCCTTACTATTTTTCCTCCCACAGGCATTTCCCCTAATAACATCTCTAAACATTTACCCCAATCTCGGCATCTGGGCTAACACACCAAGATGAAGGGAAGACTTTTGTGGGGAGCACAGCAGGCAGAGCACATGAGCTTTTTCTCTGACCCCCCCAAAAGTAAGACACCCAGCTCTGCAGCCCTCTGTACCCTCTGCCATGCCTGCAAAGAGAGAGCTGCTTTGGGATAAAGGAAGATCTGTTGCTTTTAGGTAAACACAATAACAATATGATAATGAACAAATAACTATATGTATAATGCACATAGATAAAGCACAAATTAGTTAAATTTAAAGTAGAAAATCTGAGCATGAAAACGAAAGAAAACACATTTTATATTTTAAAAGGTGATGAAGTTAACATTTATTGCACTTTCTCTCTGTGCTGAGTCATCAACATACTTGAAACCACCTTGCTTACTTCTTCCGTCACCTATGATTTACCGTCATCGTCAAGTTGAGAGATGATGAAACTGAGGCACAGACAGGCTCTGTGTCGTGCCCAGGGCCATACATGACCTGTCGCTTGGGATTCCACAGTTCTGAGCTGTTTTGCACTCTGAGCTGTGTTTGCATCAAGGCTGGTCCGTGCTTAGCTGAGTAACTTTCCAGTCCCCAACCTTGGCTTGCTTATCCAGTCCCAGTGTCCCGATTGGCCTGGCCACCTAGGGCTTAGGTTCTATGTCTCGACTTATTTCAGTTGATAAATTTGGAAAGAATACATCCTGGTGGGATTCTGCTTCTAGGGATACAGCCGAACCTGACGCACAGCCAATCTCCCACGTAACAGCTGGCGGGGGTAGGGGGGTGACTTTTAAATACTCTGTTGGGCTTAAAGAATGTAAGGACACACTCCAGTGCCAATTCCCGAATAAAAAGAGAGGGTAGAATGGACCTTCATTCGCGACATGAACAATTTTGCAATCAGTTCCTAAAAAAAAACAAAACAAAACAGGGTGGGGGTGGATTCGAGATGCTGATGTGTGGAGGAGGAGCATTCAGCAGGAGAAGCTGCGGGGACAGAGGCCCGGGGTGGGGATGGGGCAGCGAGGGCGCACCTTTGTCTGTCCACACTCCATGCTCAACATCGCAGCCAGAGATCCAGATAACTGGTCATTCAGATCCCCTCTTCCCTCTGTTCTAAACATCCCCCTGGCTGTGCATCTCATCCACAGTAAACTCTGCAGTTCTTCCGGTGGCCTACAAGACGCAGCACGATCTAGCTCCAGGCCCCGCCCGCGCCCCGCCCCCCGGAGTCTGCCCCTCCCCCTCTGTCTTTGGCTGCAGGTGCCAGGGCGGCAGGTTCTCCCGTCCCCTTGAATACTGTCCGGCTGACTGCAGTCCTTTCAAGGGCCCTCCCTCCCTTGCTGAGGGACTCAGTGGCCCACCCCATTGCGGCCAAAAGAGGCCAGGCGGAATGAATCAGATTCAAACCGAGAGTGCATATTTTCACGATCTAACTTCTCTCTTTTAGACATCCTGCATATTCTCTTAAGGGAACTCCCATGAATTCCACTGAATTGGGATGAAAAATTTTTTAATTATAGAAATATAAATTATTAACGATTTTGGAGGACTTCATTTCCATCTTTTCCCCGTATTTACATTCCAGAGCCACAGGGTAACATCATGCTGACTAATAGAGGTGATTAGAACACAAGTTCAGAGGGAAAAGACAGTCTTTCCCATTTACCCACATGTTTATGAATTCAGTACTCTTTTTTTGTAATTTTATTTTTTAATCCTCACCTGAGGACACGCTTTTGAATTTTAGAGAGAGGGGGAGGGAGGGAGAAAAGGAGAGGAAATATCAAACAGCTGCTTCCTGCACAGGCCCTGACCCAGGGACCAAACCAGCAGCCCAGGCATGTGTCCCAGCCAGGAATCGATCCCACGACCTTTCAGTTTATGGGATGATGGTCTGACCACCTGAGCTATACTGGCCAGGGCAAATTCTACATCTCTTTATTCCTTCCAAAAGGTTTGTTTCTATTTGGTGCCATTTCCATTCAGTCTGAGAAACTTCAGCGTTTCTTTAATTTTAAACCGTCTTATTTCACCTTCATTATGTTTTTAAATGAAGAGATTTGAATTTTCAGAGCAGTTTTAGGTCTGCAAAAGAAAATAGAGCAGAAAGTACTAGGAGTTCCCACAAACCCCCTCCTGCCTCCCCTCTGTCTCCCTGTTATTGCATCTTACATTAGTTCGATGTAGCTGTTACAGCCAATGAGCCAATCCGGGTACAGTATTGTTAAGTAAAGTCCACCGCTTACGTGACTGTTCACTCTTCGTGCTGTGCATTCTATGGGCTTTGACGAATGTGCGAGGACATGTATCCAGCACCATAGCAACTCATGGCACGGATTCACTGCCCTATAACCCCCTGCCCTAAACCCCCTGCTGTCCACCTGTTCATCTTTCTCTTCTTCCCCGGAATCCCCGGCAACCACTGATATTTTTAAATCTCCATAGTTTTGCCTTTTACAGAACGTCATCTAGCAGGAATCACACAGGGCGATGGTTAATTGTATGTGTCAACGTGACTGGGCCATAGGGTGCCCAGATATTTGGTTTAACATTATCCTGGGTGTGTCTGTGAGGGTGTTTCTGGATGAGATTAATAATTAAATTGAGCGACTAGTAAAGCAGATTGCTCTCTTTAATGTAGAAGGCCTAAATAGGACACAAAGGCAGGATACGGGAGAATTGGCTTTCCTTGTCTCACTGTCTTGGAGCTGGGACACTGATCTTCTCCTGCCTGAAGAATGGGACTCAGCCCAGAACCTCCATCACTAGCCCTCTGGAGTCTCCTGCTTGCTGACCGCAGACCTGGGGACTTGTTAGCCTTCACAATTCCTTAGAATAAAGCTTTATATCCTGCATATAGATAGATATAGATTTATGTAGGTCTATCTTTATTTATAAATGTATCTCCTATTGGTTCTGTCTCTCTAGAGAACATGACTGACATGCATAGCCTATGGCCCCCTTCAGACTGGCTCCTTTCACTTAGCAATATGCCTTTGAGATGATTCCATGTCTTTCTGTGGTTTGATAGTTCATTTTGTATCATTAAGTAATATCCCACTGTGTGGATGTACCACGGTTTATTTTTTAATTCACCTACAGAAGGACATCTTGCTTCCTTCCAAGTGTTGGCTATAAAGAGCAAAATTTTTGTGTGAAATAGCTTTCAACTCGTGTGGGTATTTACCAACAAGGGAGATTGCTGGGTCATATAGTAAAGCGTGCTTAGTTTTGTAAGACATTGCCAAACTGCTTCCCGGAGTGGCTGCGCCAGCCTGCATTCTCGCCAGCAATGTCTCCTTTGTTTCTGAGAGATCTCGTGCTGGATATAGAATTCTGGGTTGGCAACTTCTTGCTTTTCGTGGAAAGGTTTTACCCCCCTGTCTCCTGTGCTCCATTTGCTTGTGATCACAAGTATCAGCCATTCAGATTGTTGTTTCCGTGGGTGATTTCAAGATGTCTTCTCAATCTTTCACTTTCGCCTCTTTGGCTGTGGTGCGCCTCCATGTGAGTTTCTCTTTACTTACCTCATCCAGCTGCATTTCTCCTGTAATTAAATGGCTAGATGAGAATGTTTGAAAATCATCAAGTCAATTATTTTTAGGTAAGTGAATTCATATAAAGCATTTAGAAGCATGCTTGTCATATAGTACCAGCTATTATTAGTTACCTGTGAAAAATATGTTTTTAAAAATAGCTATTTTATTTACATATCTGAAACTATAACTAGGTAATATTTATCATGTAATTATGTTTTTAAGGAAAAAAATTGTTTTTCATAGATGGAGGGAGCTAAAGTAAACCGTGGCTAAGCATTACTCATGATTATTACAGAGTCCAGATTAAATAAATATAAATTAGCATGGATTTCTCTGTGCACTAGTTACCCAAAGTGAGAGATGCAAATATTGGTTTAATAAAGACTTTCATCGTCTTGGAAAGAGAGGCAAGTGCGAAGGAGAAAAAGGCAAAATTGCTTCTGCTGAGGAAAAGGCTGCTCGGGTTCTTTGAAGGGGAAAGTCCAGCACCCTGAACTGTAGATCACCGACATTAGGTCGTGGAACGCACCCATGAGAATTCATGTTTGTTTTCTCCCATGGGGGATGGCCCTTCTCAGGGCTCCTCCTGCGATCATGCCCTTTTCTTCACAAGAATGGTTTATTCCGAGAATAATAGCTAATTTATGTGTGGTGCTTCCCTAGTTTAAAAAGAACTTTTAACACATTTTATCTCATTTCAACCTCATACGAGTTAATAGGATGATAATCTCTGTTCTATTTGCAGACTCAGACTCAGGCAGGCTAAGCAAGCAACTTTTCTAGGGGCTGATGCACCCAGTTAGTAGCGGACTCTGACGTGGAAACCATACATTTCAAAGCCAAACCCCCGTGCCACTGAACACCCCACCATGTTACCAGTGCAAATAGAGGCTAATTAAATGGCCCCTCACGTGGTGAAGTGAGTCCATGATAACTAAAACCACAACACCAGAATTCAGTAGGTTGGACTTCAGCCCAGGTCTGAAGCACTACACGGTGTTCTAGAATCATAGGAGAGAGTTGCAGGGCCACAGCAGACTTCAGCAGCCCCATCAGGAAAGAAAGGAAGCACAGCTTTGTGCAAGCACCTGGGGATGCATTCCCAAGAGTAGGAAAGGAAACGGGATGCCGTGCAGACCACAGAATGCAGACGCAGGGAGGGCGGTGGAGAGAAATGACAGGAGAAATGACAAGAGGATGAGGAGTCCTCTGGAAGAGAAAGCACCATACAGAAGATAAAAGCATGGAAGCTGCTGGCACCCTCGCAGCAACACAGAACCATTTGGCCCTGGTCTGTCACATGCACTGTTTCCTGATAACAGAAGGACAGAGTAAAGAACAAGCCCCAGACGCCCCGCTTATAAGATATGATGCAAAATTTGGAACAGGTCTGATGGACTGTCTTAAGGACTCTGAGAATTCAGAACTGAGTGTAACAGCGCCCTCGTGGTGGGCACTGAGTACATCACAGAGCGCGGCTGTCAGTCCAGGAGTGGGTGCAAGAGGAGAGAAGATGAGATCTGGGGGGAAGGGAGGGTGGACACAGCAGGGACGAGGAACCAGCGGGGGCACACTTCACCCCCCGACCAAAGCTATCAGTTGGGAGAAGCAGGGAGTAAAAAAAGTCATTTCAAACCTGAAATTACCAAGACATCTTCAGTAGGGATGTTTCTAAGTTGGCCCAGAGTGTGGCCGCTCCTCTCAAGCAACACCCTTTTCATTTAAATTTGCGGTGGAAAAACCTGCTGAGGTAGTATCTGAAGCAGTAGTAACATTTGGTGGTTGTGCATTCCTTTTACAGTTTTTAGAGCGTGTTTGCACATGTATCATTTGGTCCTGAAAAAATCTGTGACGATGTTATTGATGTTTCAAGGTGTTTTGAGAAGAAACAGTCATCTCGGTAAGGCACAGACTGGTAGAAAAGGCATGAACCAGGCATTGGCTGTCTGGGGTTCACACCTGGCGCCGCTTATTAGCTTGTAGCACTGGGTGAGTAACTTTTTGAACATTAGTTTCCTATATGCAAAATAAGGATCACAGCTCCCATTTGCAATATTTTTTGTTACTATATGTAAGATAATAGGTATATGTAAAATACCCAGCCATGCCTGAGATAAAGTGGGCGCTCAATAAATAGCAGATCTTACTTTAATTCGTCAGGATTCTGGGCTTTGAGTGACCAGATTCCGATCCAAATTACTTATGCATTGTCCTAACTGAACTGTGGGAACAGCAGGGAGGCAGCTGGCCCGTGAGAACCATAATCAGCAACAGGAGAGCAGCTGGGATATTGCCCCAGGTTCTCGCCCAGCACTCGTCTGGGTGTGCACCACGAGCTGCAATAACACGGCTCTTTGGAAGGTCTTGTTTTGTCTTAAGGGATTTGATACAAGTGACTACACTATTAAAATTCCATTCACATGGCCCTGGATGGGTGGTTTAGTTGGGTGAGCATCATCCTGTACCTCAGAATGTTATGGTTTTGATTCCGGGTCAGGACACATACCTAGGGTGTGGGTTCCAACCCTGGTTGGGGTGCATACAGGAGACAACCGATCAATGTTTCTCTTTCACACCAATGATTTTCTTTCTCTCTGTCTCAAATCAATAAATGTATCCTCAGGTGAAGATTTAAAAAATTCTGTGTCCATCATACGTTGGAATTTGGAGTTAGTACGTTTTGTGTGTCCAAAGGGAAGGGAAGTAGAGCTTTAACGAAATAGGATTCGTTGATGTAACTGATTTACTATTAGCTCTTTATTCACAAGAACATAATGATCTTTTCCTTTCAGAATTTACTGGAGCTCCGCATGAAACCTGATGCACTGGGTACGGTCCCGCTGTCCCTCCTGTATCATGCCCCCACCCCCACCGCAGGTTCCATCTGCGTGCCACACAGCGCCCCCTAGGCGGCGATGCAGGCATTGTACCTCGTATACACGTGTGTCCCTGTAACCTGACTTTCTAAAAAAACAAACACGTTGGAGACCTGTCCTTGCTCTGCCCCCCATCCCTCAAAAACCCCTATCTACTGAAAGTAGCAGTCCGTGACCACGGACTGTTCCGGAGTTCCGAGGAGCTAACTCTGTGAGATGAGCCGATCACGGGCTGCAGCAGCATGACGCCAATGACAAGTCACCCCTGCGGTGTGTGGTGCCCACAGCCAGCATCAGGGGCTCTGAGAGAAGTCAACCCCGGTTGGCACTCTGGGCTCTACACTTCAGGTGATGCGACTTTGAGCAACAGCCACTTTCGGAGCCGATGCTTCCTTATTTGTGAACGAGGAAAAGCAGCAGAAGCCGTGGGGCAGGGCTCCCGCGAGGGCGGATGAGCACAGTGCGCCTGAACTGCGGGCACAGGCCGGAGGGGAGAGCGCACCGCATGCACAGTCCACGCGCCCGTCCTGCCAGAGAGGGTGGGAACTGGCTGCCTCGCCTTTCGGGTCCTGGCTGATAATCAATTCAGGATACAGCCTTTGACAGCCTACTGTGTACAAGATCCGAGCTGTATTTTGCTCTCCCGAATCCAGCCCCACGGGGATACCGGAAGGAGGAGAAAAAATAGATCCTAAATGGACTCTCCGCATCTCAGGAAGTTCTAGGGAGAACACAAGACAATTATTACCTTGTTTTCCCTGATTAGAAGGTTGAGGAGTAAATTCTACCTGGATGATTTTTTTTTTTATGCTCACAGGGACCATTTTTTTAAGGCAATGTGCTGGTGAATCGCATTGTTCCCAGCTCTTGGGAATTCAAGAAATAGATTTGTTCTAGGAAAATTTCCAGTGCACTGCTTAGAATTCCTCGAAGAAATAGTGGGGGTTCTGGTGGTGGTGTGTGTGGCCTATTTACTTATCTAGTTGATTTGTCTCATCCTTGGCAATAAGTGTGAAACCTTATCAGCCACTTTTTGCTCTCTTTGTTTAAGCCAACTTGCCTTGCGTGCCAGGAGTTTCCAAGAGGTAAACACATAGCATGAGCATTTGGGACACATCTGGCACATACAACTATTTAACTTCAACAAAAGAAAAAAGTGTTTGTTTGCAATAAGAAAGGTGCAGTTCTGTGTCCTATGTCTTACTAAGGAATATTCTAGAAAAAGACGTGTCTGCCGTGTTGTGTTCACCTTCGGTCAAGCACCTGTAGCTCTGGCTCTTGCAGAGAGCATTTCCCAAGCAACAATGGCAGTTAGAACAATAGACATTGTTTTGGCGGCAGTCACGATGAGAAGTGTGTAAACTACTTCGTTCCAATGAATTTTAGTAAACGAAGAGTTGAGGTTCCATTGGTACTATTCATGAGTCAGTGCTAAAACGAGAGGCCGCTCGAAGTAGAAAGAGATTCTGTCTAGGGAAGTAGGTGCTAACGAAATTCATGGAAGGAGCTGATTCCATCTGGGCCCTCCGCACATTCTAGAACAGCTCACAGCTGTCCCACTGGGGAGAATGGCACCTCGGAGGGCATCCCCGGAGCTGCGCTGGCAGTCATCAGCTGCCACTGCCTGAGCTGGTCCTCAATGCCTCGGCAGAGAGCGCCGGAAACCTAACTGTAAGCCAGGGATCGAGGAGCCAGCTCCTGGACCTGTGGCCGCCTCCACAGCTTCTTGACACCCAGGAAACCCGGGAGTGCCCCCAGGACCCGCCGCAGGGGAGCCTTCCACTTCCTTGATCTCACACACCTGCAGAAAGGGCCAGTCATTGTCAAGGACGGCCCCACCCAGTCCTGCACATCTCATGTGTGCATGTAGTTGAGAGTCTGATGGACATTCAGAATCCTTGTGGCAAGGGAGTCTAGAGATGCGGTTGTTAGCTGGTCAATGTCTTTCTTTGACTAGTGCAAGTCTGGCGTCGAGGTAGAGTGAGTGCATTCAGAGTCTCCAGCACATCACTTACCTACCGGGTGGATCACAGCTACTTCCTTCCCTCATCACATTCTTCCAGCACAGCATTTGCAGTCACATGTGTTTACTTATGTGTGCCTTTTCAGAATTAAAGGTATTTTCCTTGGAAACGTTACTTATATCTTTGGTACCTGACACATCATAGAGACCAAGCAAATGTTGATTAGGTAAACAACTGAGTAATCAAATTTTCTTCTTGGCTAAACTTTGGCTTCAAAGAAAAAGACTATGTTTCATTTACTTTGTCTTAACTGGCCCCTGCCACTGGGCCTGGTCTGTATTTGAGAAGGAAAAAAAGTGGCTTCAATTATATAAAATGTGCTTTATTATTGTCATATCCAATCGGAGTACCATTCTAACTCCCTTATACCAAGATTACCATTTCTTTGAATAGATTCCAGTTCAAAGTCCTATTTTATACTGCCACCCACCACTCTGTGCTCATTTTTAATCAGTGATTACTCCAAGTTATGCTTCAAAGAGCTTTTCATGTATGATTTATCCTCATCCTGGGCAGTAGAGACTATGATTGACTGCAACCCCTTAGATACAAGTATCTGAAAACTAAATATCCAGCATAATGAAAAACAAACACCTGTGCAGCCACCACCAAGGTCAAGAAGTAGACCCTTGTCCGCACCACAGAAGCACAGGCGCCCCCCCACCATTGTGGACTCCTGATCACACCCCCTTTCCCCTCTGAATTCAGCGGCTCCCCCAGTATCCACGGTTATCACTTCCTTACTTTCCTGCAAATGTTTATCTTCTTATTTGGCATTTCTACAGACTATAGTTCAGCTTTCATTGATTTTGAACTTAAATGGAATCTACTGTAGAAATACTTTTCTTGTGTGTGACTTCTCACTGGTGTTCAAGAGCATGCTTGGGAGAGTTATCCACGTGGCTGGGTGCACCTCCAGTTTGTTCATTGCATTGCATATGGTATTCTATTGTGTTCATAGTTACGAATTAATTACCCATGCTATCCTTAAACAACATCTGTATGGCTCCTGTTATGGTATATTATATGTAATGCTTCTTATACATAAGAACATTATGTTGATTCTCCGGAAGCCAGTGGTATGTTGCCAAATACTTAACAACTGGCTTTCCAGGGAGAAAAGCCCTGATTTGTAGCATCTGGCTATTTCCACAGTGTAAATACTTCCACCACGGCTGGTTTCAAGCTGTCTATGGGAAGTCCCCGAGCGTGGCATTGGGAAGAGATGTGCACTAAGATCTCTCCTGAGCTGGTGCAAGCTGGTCCCAGCACATTGCCATCTGGAGTATATGGGCATCTTTGTTTTTTGGGTGTATACCTCAGAGTGAACTACTGAGTCGAGTGCATATTTAACTCTAGTTAAATAAATGTACCAATTTACTCTCCTTCTGGCAACACGAGATGGTTTCAGTTACTCTACATCTTTGCCAACAATGTGGTGTATTCAGTCATTTTCTTACCATCATTTCTGGTATTTCATGGTGGTTTTAATTCACATTTTCCTGATATTAATAAAGTTAACAGTTATTATAAAAGGTGGCCATTTGAAGATCCAATTTTAGGAATGTCTATTCAAATCTCTTGCCAAATTTTCCATTGGGATGTCTGATTTTCTAATTGATTTATAGTTAGTTCTATGCTCAGGATATCAGCACATTGGTTGGTTATAGATGTTCCAAATATTTTCTTCTCTTTCAGGGGGCTTGCCATTTCTCTCTCTTAGTGACTACTTTTGATGAATAGAAATATTGGCTTTTAAATGTATGCAATTAATTTTTTAATTGTGTTTAGTTTTGGGGGGCTTTTTTTTGCTTAAAAAGTATCCCCTGATCTTGATATTCTAAACAATTTTTCCTAGAGTATTCTCCAAAAATTTTGTTTTGCTTCTTACACTTGGGCCTGGAAGTGATTTTTGGAGTGAGGTAGAGTTCTCTTGACTCCAAAAATGTGTTCCAGCATCCCCAAAGAAGGCTCTTCTCTCCTGACTCCTCTGCCATGCTGCGTTTGCCATAAATCATGCCAACATATGTGACTCTGTGTTTGAGCCTTCTTTTTCATTGTTTTGCCTATTGCTACAACAACAATAGATTGGCCCACTTTTTAAGACATATTACTATCAGGTAGAACAATTTTTTTCCTATTATTTTTCTTCAGTTGTGTTTTGGATTATTCTTGGCTGCATATTTCTCTGTATACTTTCAAATTAGCTGATCGAGGTATGTAAACTTGGGAATTTATAAATCCACTTGTGGATAAAGAACATCTTTAAAATCCTGAGTTTTCAATCCAGGAAGGTGATCTACCTCTCAATTTATTCAGATCATTTTATATTTTTCTTAAAAATACGTATAGTTTTCTACATAGAAATTTGTCCAGTTTTGTGAAATTTATCTGGTTAGATAGTATTTTTCATGTTATTTAAATTGATATTTTCAAAGTTTAAATTTGAAAAATGGCAGGAGAATAATAACTAATTGTTCACATAGGCACAATCTGTGGTCCTCTAAATTCTGACCCTTTGCTGCCCGACAGGTTCATGTGACAAATTCTGGTAGACGTCATCTATGTCACTTTGTGGACAAAGCCTAGAAAACAGGCTGAGTTCTCCGTGAGCTCTTCCCGACCTGGTGACGTTTGAGTGTTGAGACGGTGGCAGGACAAAGCTCGAAGCCCCCATCAGCCTGGGTCCCTGAGCTGGTCACTGCGACTGCACAGCTCAGCATGCCCGCCTCTTGCTCCTCTGTTTTGAAACTGAAGCTTGAACCACAAAAGAAAAGTGTCTTTATGTTAAGTCACGACGCATTGAGTTTAGTTACTGCACACAATGTTTATTTATGGGAATTAGGCAATATCCAGCAAAAATTACACCCATTTGCTCTTCAACTCAGTGATCTCATTTCTAGGAATACTCCCCAGTCACACTGGCAAAAAGAAAAAGAAAAGAAAAAAATAATGTATGTACGAGGCTATTCATTGCAAAGGAAATGAAGCCCTGGCTGGGATAGCTCAGTGGATTGAGCGTGGGCTGCGAACCAAAGTGTTGCAGGTTCGATTCCCAGTCAGGGTACATGCCTGGGTTGCAGGCCATGACCCCCAGCAACCCCACATTGATGTTTCTCTCTCTCTCTTTCTCCCTCCCTTCCCTCTCTAAAAATAAATAAATAAAATCTTTTTAAAAAATTGCAAAGGAAATGACTTTTAAATAATTTTGAGCAAACATTCAGGAAGAATATGACCTTATCTTTTATATCTGCTTTTTAGGGATTTCCTTGTTCTCCACTTAAAGAATGAAAATTAAATCTATTCACTTTAGAGTTATAGTCTTCTGATATAGTGTTTCCTTACCTCGTCTTTTTGCACATTCAAGTATGTATCTTCCTAATTCTGAGGTAGGTCAAAGCAGTGTCCTGCACCCATGCATTGATTGCCAGAAGACATCGAGGCTGGATGCACCGGAAGTCCATTGTATTCCGAGTTATCTGTGTGAAATGAAGTTTTTCTCATTAGGAAACCCAGGTGCCTGATAGTGTGAAGATAAAAGGTGTCAGAGAGCATTTGTCCAAAGTGCTTTTACGGGACTTCTCAGTTACTGGCGAAGGGAGCTGTCTGAGGCAACTTCAAATATCTCAGAGGACAGGAGAGATGGTGGAGAACCGTGGGTTTCGGTTGTGAACACAAGGTGAGCTCATTTTAGTTTTTATATACAGAGCAGGTAGTTCCTTAATTTCCCCGAGGGATTTCACTTCATTTGCATTTGAGACAGTGCCATTTTGCAAAATTTCTTCTTTCCCCTTTGGATAAACATTCCGTGCCAGTGCATTTCTTGCATAAGATGAAGGGCTTTCCATGTTTTCTCTCAAGGTCTCACTAAATGGAGCGTCTGAGCAAACGGCAACCTATAATGACAGCCCCCTCCTAACACTCGTGTGTGTCTGCGAACATTTGTCACAAACCACCGCTTTCAGGAGCTGTCCCCACATCAGCGCCCACGCCCTGGCCTTGGACCACATTCGGAAGGGATGTGTGATTGCACAGAGACTTGGAAACATCGCCGGTGTGATGAGAACACCTAATGCACCGAGAGCAGCCAGATGCTGCAAAAGCAGCCCTGATGATGAAACAGTACCCTGCGGAGCACAGTGACACGGGGCACTGTGAAGGGGGAATCTCTGTGCTACGTACATACGCAGCCCCTGGCCAAGGTGTGACCACAACGCATAATGAGCCCGCAGCACTGAGCAGAGGCCAGGCCAGCTGCTGCATGTTCCTACCATTGTTCATCTTTTCCTGGGTAAAGCTGGTCGCTGAACTGGCACCCACAGAGCCAGCACAATGCGTAACATACACAGTGGGATGCTATACACATTTGTAGTAAATGTGCATTGCACTATCCCAAGTGGTGTAGAAATGGGGATGTACAAAGAGGCAAACTGCTCATCGGGAAATGTCTGCAGAAAGTGAGGCAAGAGAGATTCCCAAAGAGAAGCTGTGTCAATCGCCTCCCAGGGATCATATTTCTAGTGGAGATAGAAAGGGTGTTGGGAACAGTGGTGCCCCCAAGCCCCTGCTATACTTCTGGCCAACATAAAGATTTATATATAAGGAGGCCACCCAGCTAGCGCCAATTGACACAGGCCCTGGTCCTGGACTGTTCCCAGGTTTGAAGCTTAATAAATAGGAGCGTCATCCACAGTGGTGGGGAAAATAAATGGAATTGGTAATGGATGTCAGCTTTGAACTTGTAGGGGGACATTCCAATGAAAATGTTTGTTAAAGGTATAGGATTAAAGAGGGGGAGAGGTTTAAGCAGGAGGTACCTCAGGGAGCTCCGTAGGATTTGGAACTGCACCTACTGGGTGGTTCCTGAGTACAGAAAAGCAGTAATCTTCCAAAGGAAGAAAGTCAGAGAAAGGAAGGAAGTATAGAGGGGGAGAGATTGTTGGTGGGTTTGTGGCAGCAGAAAGGGCTGAATTTGGAAGCAGTATAGCCTCATGGTCAGAGCACAGGCTTTGGAGACGGACAACCTGGAGTCCAATCTTCTGCTCATTCTCACTGTCCTAGTTTCCTCATTTGTCAAATGGGTTATACTAATACCTACATCATAGAGTTTGGGGAAAGAAATTGAGTTGATACATGAATAAACATAGCACAGTGTGTGGAATATAGAGTCCTTGATGAATAGTAGCTATTCATTTATTAGAACATAAAAAATGGAAGTAAAACAGTAGCTAAGGATATTCTACTAGAACACAGAGGGAAGATTAAGTATGAAAAGAAGAATTGTGGAGGAGGGTAAATCCATGGTCTAAGATAGAGGAATACAGTAATAGACTCTGGAGGGAGCCAGGGAATGAATATATATATATATATATATATATATATATATATATATATATCCTCTAGTTCTTCATGTATATGCATCATAAAACCCCTTGAAAACATTCCATCATCCATTAGAGAAATGTTGTTGTATGCCTGTTCTATATGCAGGCACCCAACAGAGTTTAACTGGAGAGATTAAGTTTTCTGCACAGTTGACGCTCTGCACACTGCACATTTTGCATTCCTAATGACTTCTAGACTGCTTTACTGTTGAGGAAGAGGAGCGCTGGGATAGATGTATTTTGACAATATTCCAAGGTAAATGTGTTTTTTTTTCCCCACATCCATGGGTGGATTCCTGAGCCCTGTTCTGTTCTTGTCTCTGCCCGAGAATCAGGTCCTGACCCAACACAATGCCACTCCCTTATGCTCTGGGGTACCCCTCCCTCACTTAACTCACAGATGATGTCTCTCTTTTGGTTTCTGTGGGCTGGGCTGGGCTGTGCTTAGTTGGGGGTTAGTGTCACCTACTAAAATATTGCAGCTGACATGAAAAGAAACAGGTCTTTGTGCTGGAACTACAGTTTATTAGCTTTCTGACCTAAACTTTCATTTCCCCACTCTCATATGGGCTTAATTCACAGAGTTGTGAAAATAAAATTACAGGACATGAAAGCTCTTTATAAATTGTAAAATACCATGCAAGTGCATGGTGGCATTGTTAAAATTTCTACCTTTAACAAGTTAATTCTTTCTTAGTTGCTAGGCAGTTGTTACTCCATGAGCTACTGAAGAAGTGACAGCATCAACAATCGAATGCAGCAACAAATTCTGATCCAATAGCTATTGAGGGGAAGCAGAGTTTGCAACCCAAAAATATGCCTATGGGGAAAATTATTTTGCCTCCTCCTCATTGGCTCATGAAAACTGGAGGAGAGGAAAAACAATTTTCTTTAAAAAAAAGATTTTATTTATTTATTTTTAGAGAGGAAAGGGAGGGAGATAGAGAGAGAGAGAGAAACATCAATGTGCGGTTGCTGGGGGTTATAGGCTGCAACCCAGGCATGTACCCTGGCTGGGAATCGAATCTGTGACACTTTGGTTCGCAGCCCGCACTCAATCCACTGAGCTATGCCCGCCAGGGCTAGGAAAAACAATTTTCTTACTGCCCCTTTAAGTTCTTCTGGCTGGCCTAAGAGTGAAATTGACATGGAATGGATTACCAGAAGAAAATCAAATTTTATTACGTATGCACGTATGGGGGTTCCCTACGAATATGAGATCTTAGGAGGCATCAAGCAGTTGAGGTTTACATGGCATTCTGGGCTAAGGAGAGGGGGCAGGGGTCTGGGATTTCAAAGGGAAAGTAGGCAATTCACAGGTAGATGACAAAGAGTGAATAACACAAAGTAAATTCTTGCTGGTCCATGGGGCCACCTAGACACAATGGGACCCAGAGGAGAGTATCAAACAGACTTTTGCTTGGATCCTCCCTGTCTGCCACACTTGCATCCTATTATGCTAAGATGATAGCTCCTTTCCTTTAAGCAGGTTTTTCTACCCAAATCCACTTCAGGTAAAAGGGGAAGTTCAAAGGTGCTTTCTGAGCCTTTTGTTTCTTAAAAAATAATCAGCTTAAAATAATCAATATCCCCAAAAGGCATATTTTGGGGTAGCAAACTCTGCTTCCCCTCACTATTCATTCCTAAGCTTATTAAACTCTCATTCTTCAAAAGCAGCAAGCACCTGTGTGTCTTAGATAATGAATACACTTACCTCCCCAAACACACACACACACATTTACCCAACACATTTGTTAGACGACTAGTCAAACCAAGTCCGTTCATTCAATACCTACATGTTGAAAGTTAAAAAAATGAGGGAACAGAGAAATATAACAAGGTCTGAGTTTTTTTTTCTCACCAATAACCAATTCTCTCATCCTTTGCCACCAACTGGGCATCCGACAATCGAATGTGATTCTGACACTATGAACCTAAAGCTAGTGTTAGATTCTCCCAGTTAAGGGCTCCAGTCCCACAAGCCTGCCCCTACATCAGAGACTCCCATAGATTAGCCCAAGAAAGGAAGGGGGTGGAGAGAGGAGAAGGCATATTGTAGATCGAGGATGGGAGAGGTGCTTAGGGAGCCAATGACAGGACCCAAATTTTGATGCAGCCTAAGAAAGAAGATGCTTTGGGGAAGTCAGTAGCAAAATATTATGGGCCTTCTTTTAAGCATATCACCATTAAAGGAACTCAGATACTGTCAACTGTTCCTTCTAGTCTCTTCTTGCTGGCCCTCTTTGGCTTCTATTTTGTATATCTTTTCTCATGATCAGAGCTTTTGCTTATTCATAATTACTCATAATTTAAATTTGTCATGCTCCCTCATGGTCTAGACCGTATCTCATTATCTCTCCTAGTTTTGTTATTCCACTGCACACAGTTAATTTCCTTCCTATTTTCTCAAATAAAGTTTCCCAAAGCAAGCATTTGATGGTTCCAACTCATCTTTCTTAGGCATGTTTCTTCTTACACCAAGTTAACTTGCGGGTACTTTAACTCAGGTGCTGCTCAAGTCCCACGAGCCACAGCTGATAGGGACCTTGCTATAAGATGTATATAACTATAAGACCAATGCATCTAAAGAGACAATGAGAGGAACCATTTCCATAGCCAATCAGGAACCACGATTGATTGAATTTAAGTATCCAGCTAGGGAACTTGCATGTATTAGCTCACTTAATCCTTCCAACAAACATATAGAGTAGATATTGTCCCCACATTGTAGAAAAAGAACTGTAGGCTTCATAAGATGAAACCCAAAAATCATGCAGCAGAACATGTACTCTAGTAGACATCATTATGCTTTAAATGTCCCCGAAGCCCACAGTTGAATAGCACAATTTTTTTGTTGTTTTTGGAATTTTTGTTTTGAGGGTAAAGATCTGGACGCTCTAAAACAGCAGAAACGAGGTGTTCCTCCAGCCTCTGCGAGCACCCCGGGAGCAGTACCTTCTATAACACCAGATAATGCTGCTGAGTGTGTGCTGTGCACCAGGTACTGTTCCAAGCATTTTAAATGGATAATCTCCTTGGAGCCTCGTAATGACACTATGAAAGAGGTACAATTATCAGCCTCATTTTATAGATGAAAACGAGGACACAAAAGAGAAGAGAGGCTCAGACAAAGAGGGTAGCCATTGTTAATGGCGCACCTATGCCTCAAACCCAGGTGGACTGAACTCAAACCCTATAGACTTACTAGAGGCCACAGGGTTGGAGAAGGGCCTCTCAAATCCCTTCTCCACTGAAGGCAGGGTAGTGGTAGAATGTGTTGATTAAGGGAGAGCAATTTGGACTACACATTAAAGATAACTTCATGGTTATAAGATCTGGGCTAACTAGAATTATCCAAGAAGTTTGAAAATCACTTTTCTGCATATTTTTTCCTCCACCTTCTTTTCTCCCTACATCCAAAAGCCCTCACCCCCCAAAGAGTAGCTAATTATTTTTTAAAAGGTTTTGATGTGCTTTCATAGGGCTCAGGGCTGCTTCTGAAATGATAGGAAAATTCTGCTGCCCGGGGAGTGCAGGTAGTGAGCGGGGATCAGGAGTGGTTACAGTCCTGGGGGCGGGGGCAGAACCTGTGTGAGGCTTTGGTAGGAAGGGACTCCCCTTGTCTCCCTGTCCACCACAGTCCCCATGGTTGATCACTCTCTCCCAATGTCATCTTTAATAAAAGATGACCATCAGTCCATTCAGTCTTGAGTGATCACTTAATGCGCTGCTTGGCAATAACTACAGAAAGACAAAGGCCAGTGACCAGAGTTCCAGAGAAGAGATTTCATTCCAGAAAATCCAGCAGGTGAGGGGGACAGGCTGTCCTGTCCCAGACAGGGGAAAGGAAAAGGCTTTGCTGAGCAATCTCCCTTTCCTCTGGCTCCAGCACTTTGCCCTGCCTCTACCGTGGCTCTTGTTGCTTTAGTGCATCTGTCACCCGTGCTGGAGTGTGAGCTACTTAAGGCCAGGGTCTATGTGCCTAGAACATGTGCCTAGCCAGAGAAGATATTCGATAAATATTTTTAATAGACTTTTTGTATTGTCCCTTGATGTGTAGGTGGCAAGCCAAGATGTTGAGAAAGGTCTTATCCATGGTTATTCAGAGAGTTGATGAAATTCCAGTCTGCTCGCAACCCAAGACCCCACCCATCGCTGTCTTGGAAGCCCGTTTTCTCTCCCTGGGGAGCTGAGTTCCGTGGCTTCAGCATTTGCTGGGTTCTTTCTCCGTTGGTTCCTTCCTCCTGCCCTTCTCCCTCTCCGGACTGTGACAGTACATTATGCACAACATGGGACAGCTCTCTGGGGTTCCCTTTCTCCACTTCACACACTGCACACAGGAGGGCATCTGGTGGTGGGGCGGGAATGACCTTCTGCCCTTGACACTTTTCTCTGTGTTTCCCATAGATCTGAATGCGACCCAGGGCAAGAGGGCACAAGGAATGAGGGCAAGCCAGCTGCTGTCCCCATTTTTATTGCTGATTTTAAACCAGTGTAGTCTTCATTTCACGTCCCATTTCTTTTCCCCAATCCCTTCACGGTCTTCCCGTCTCTAAGATGTAATGAGGCGGGGTCAAAGAGCAGGTGCCCCGTGGATGGGGTCAACCTCAGCAACGTTTAGAGGGCATCGTGTCTCTAGCACAAATAACAATGGGAGAGTTGTGGAGTCGAATAATCTTATTTTACAAATAAGATTGCTGAAGCTCAGGAAGTTCAAATGACCTGCCTGTGACCATTCCAATGGAGAGAATCGGTGGCAGACAGAGAGGTAAGTCCGTTGTCTTTCATTGCCTTATCGCTACTGCACACATGTTGAGGGAAATAACATGAGCAGTAACTACATCTGTTCTGTTGCCATTTCAAGATCTACCACAGAATTTCAGATGAGCAGAGATCAAAAACACTTCACTTGCCCTGGCTGGCATTGCTCAGTGGATTGAGCATGGGCTGCGAACCGAAGTATCACAGGTTCGATTCCCAGTCAGTGCACATGCCTGGGTTGCAGGCCACGGCTCCCAGCAACCTCACATTGATGTTTCTCTCTCTCTCTCTTTGTCCCTCCCTTCCTCTCTAAAAATAAATAATAAAATCTTTTTAAAAATTAAAAAAAAACCACTTCACTTGCATTAAGACAGTAAGTATCACTGGCACAGTTGGCGTTTTAGCAAGGACTGAGGTTTATTTGTCATCTCCATGTTTTGCTATTTTGCTTCTCAGTCCCCTAAAGAGTAGAACACAGCAGGTTAATTTTCCTGCATGGGAATAGATGCTTCAACTCTCATACACAAAACTAATTGGTCAGTGTTTTGCTTCGCAGTGTGACTGCTTCTGTTTTTCAGCTTTTGCCACCTTGGGTTCAATAAGCACAGTCACAAGTAGTCCCCGTGACTTTGCAGACTTACCTACATGTTCCCAAAGCTGTGCTCAGAGAAAGGAGTTTGGTCATTATACATTTAAGTAATGGACAGCTAAGCCATAAAACCAAATCTTGAGCCATGAAGGGCGTCATCTAGTGTCACTGAGAGAGGTGACGTTAGTAGACATATGGGACCAATAAAGCTTTAGTAAGTTGTGTTGGCTTTGGCATGTTAGATGGGCATTTTATTCACAGGTACTTAGGGCCTCTAGCGGTAGTAGACAGAGGAAAAGGCATTTTTCACTTCTAGTCTTTCCAGCACTTTAGATTGAGAAAAACCTAATAGAAATGAAATATTCAGGCACAATTCAAATGGCTGTGTTGCTCTCTTCCTATATTCTAACATTTGCTCCTGAACTGGAGAGCTGCTCTGAAAAAATAGTTTTTTTTTTTTATCTTCATCAGAAGATATGTGGATATGTTCTTGGTTGAGAGACAGACAGATAGACATTGATGTAAGAAACAAACATCTATCGGTTGCTTTCCGTATGTGCCCAGACAGGGATGGAGCCCACAACCTAGGTATTTGCCCTGACTGGGAATGGCACCTGCAGCCTTTCGGTGTTCGGGATGATGCTCCAACCAACTGGACCACCCAGCCAGGGCAACAGCAGTTTTCAAACTGTGCACCATTCAGTCTCGGAGGTTGTTGGAATGGCCCTCAGAGGTGGGAGTTAGGAGTGGAGGGGGACTCAGGGGAGCTGAATGGGCAGGGCTTTGGGGATCCAATCTGTGCTTCAAGCTATGGTTGATTTTCCTTCCTTTCCCCCCGCTTCCTCCTCCCTTCTCCCTCCTTCTCACCTTCCTTCCTCCTTCTTTCCCACATGCCCACCTTCCTTCATGTCTTCATTTTTCTAATTTCTGAGTAAAGAGGTTTCATTTTTAAAAATAGAGTTCTATAGGGTACACACATGTTGGAGATTATATATCCAGTATCTTAAAACCAGGTTTGCTGAAATATAATTTACAAACAACAGGTCACATGAGTGTATAGTCTAATGAGTTTTGATGAGTGCATAGAATTGTCTAGCCAACACTATCAAGATATAAAACCCTCCCATCGCCACAAAACAATTCCTCATAATCAATACCCCCTTGCTAGCCTCAGTCCCAGGCAACCATTGTTCTGATTTCTGTCATGATAATTTCACTTTTTTTCAGAATGTCATAGACATGGAATCTGATAATATGTTGGCTTTTGTGTCTGGCTTCTTTCACTCAGCAGGGTACGCTTCTGAGATCCATCCATGTCCTCAGGCACGGTCCCAGTTCCCTCTCTTCTCACTGCCGAATACCACTCCGTTACAACAATAGACCTCGGTCTTTGTCCATCCAGTCATTTTTCTACTTTTTTCTGCATTTTTTAATTTAAATTTCTGAATTTTATTTTTTTAATTTTATTAGATTTACTTGTATTAAATAAATCGTTTTTCATTAAAGGGTAGTTAGGCTCTTTCCAGAATCTTTGTTTATTGCTAATGAAGTTACTCTGGTCATTTCTATGCACATCTTTGTGTGGACGTGTTTTCATTTTGGGGAGGGGGGTAAATAGCTAGGAGTAGAATTTCTGCATCATAATGATAAGTGTGTGTTTCACTTTTTAAGAAACTGCTTAACTGTTTTTCAGAGTGGCTGTTTGTATCTTGCTGTGGTTTTAATTTGCATTTTCATGTTGATTCATGATGTTGAACATCTCTTCACGTGCCCATTTGCTTTTCGGAAGTACCCATTCATACATTTTTGCCATTTTTTAAAAGATTTTATTTATTTATTTTTTAGAGAGGGAAGGGAGGGAGAAAGAGAAAGAGAAAGAGAAACATCAATGTGCAGTTGCTGGGGGTCATGGCCTGCAACCCAGGCATGTACCCTGACTGGGAATCGAACCTGTGACACTTTGGTTCACAGCCCGTGCTCAATCCACTGAGCTATGCCAGCCGGAGCCATTTTTGCCATTTTTAAGTTGGATTATTATTTAGTTGGAAGAGACATTCCACTAACCACCTGAACCTCCAGAAGGCCGGCACGAGCAAGTGGGTGGACGTTATGGAGAGAGAGGCTGGATAAAGCAATAATTGTAACCACGGCTGGTTGAGTTGAGCCCTCTGTCAGCACTGTGCCAAGCACTCAGCAAGTATCATTTCCTTCACTCCGTGGAACAACCCCATGAACTAGGAACCCCTCATGTACTTTCTTCCCCTTGCTCTGGGTGTATGCCTACAGGGTCAACTGAGACTTCGAGGAAGAGATTTATTGCATTATACAAGATGACTGTAAGTGACAATAACAGACATTATCATCATTTTTCTGTCTGGTGTTATCACTTCCTGGAAATTTTATATCTGCAGAAAGGTCATCATGCTTTTCAAAGAGGATGCCCTTGCATTTCTGGGAGTTCACACCAACCTGATATTAGGTCACGTGGACTTCAGTGGGTTTTAAAACTCACTTGGAACTTACAACTTAAAAAGCGAGGTCTAATTGCATTATGTCTTCAGAATCAAAGATTTGTTGTCTTCTACTTGGAATAGATTGGAATGCAAGAAATTTATACCTGTGTATTTTATTATATAACAAAACATTAAACCTACTTTTTAGAAATTACACAGAAAGACTGGGGGGCGGGTTTGGATGAGGTGAACCAAGAAGCATCATGACCAGGGAAGATAAGGAGGTAGTGTCTGGTTTGTGTACTTGCAGATTTAAGACACTGTGGGTGCATGCAGAAAAATGCAGAAGACCTTGAACCAAGCATGGGACAGTGAAGGAAGAGAAGCTTCCCCACTTCACTGCCACCAGAACAAACCGTGGACCAGAAGCCACAATGGGAGTGGTGGAGGCTGCTTCTGGAAGTTTCTCAGCCATGGGTGTTGGGACTTGAGTCTCTCTGTGTTGAGCAAGGCATCCTGATGGTATTATTGAAATAGACAGAAATGGCAGCATGCAAGAGACAGGTGTGTGTGCCTGTGACTGTAGAGGGTGGGGTGGGGGACACATGTTCCAAATAAATCGTATGGGTAATGTGAATAACAGAATGTGAGTGTAAAGAACATGTGTTGGCAAGTGGAGAAAATGCAGGCATTCACCACTAGTCCAGTGAACTCAGAATTTAAATCACTTATGTAAGGGTAAAGGTTAACATTATTTTATTAACATGATATTTATATTGCACTGCATTTTTTAAGTGCACTGTATTTTAAAAGTGCATGGCTGTTATCACTGGGCATCTATGGTCCTTCATAAAGATCTTAGAATACAAGGCCGCGTTTGCCCTGGGAGCCCTCGGAGGCAGTGCCCGCTGGCAAGGCCAGCTCGCCCTACTAGAAGCAGGAGATGCCTGAGTGGGTGGAGCAATGGGTACAAGCACATCTGGGGACCTTCAGAAACACCTGCTGCTTCACCCACACTGCAAGGGCCATGCAAAGATCTATTGTCTCTGCTGTGAACTGAGAACAATAAGTACCTCAATGAAACAATTTGAAATATGTCCTGTTCATTCTGAAATCTAGCAGAAGTCCTTCTTTATAGGGCAGAGATTATTTTCATGAGGCTTAGCTGAAGCAAGGGCTAGCAAGCTGAATACTTTTCAATTGCCTAGTCTACTGACAGTTCATGTATTAAAACACACTGTTTTCCGCTGTGTAGAGCAATAGAGGAGACCGAGGTTGAGGTACTGTCCTGTGGTGCTGTCCTGTTCAGACCATGGTAAACAAGGATGCAGAGGGGGCCTGATCTGCTTTTCCGGAATGATCCAGGGAGCACTAACAATAGCATCTGTTCCGTCCGCTGTCCTTCCATCCTCCCTGCATCCCTCCCAGTGCCTTCTTCCCCCTGACTGATGCTTTGCTCTGCTTCTATCTCCTGCCAAATTAAGTCAGCCCGGCCCTACGCCATGCCTGGTGCCCAAGACATCACAGTGGGGTGAGGCAGGGGCATGGTGAGTCCCTGCCCTTCCATTCACTAAGGGCTTTAGATTTAGACACTGACCATTATGTTTCAAAGAAAACCTACAACAACCTTGCAAGTATCACATACACGGCATTAATTTCTTGTTAAAATATTAGTTTGGTAAATATAATCATTTAAAATATGTCATTATTTCATAACCTGTATTAGCTATTCTTTTTGTTCTTTTCTATATCGAAGAATTTATTTTCTTTTCCAACTACACTTTACATTCAGTATCATTCTGTATTGGTTTCAGGTGCACAGCACAGTGGTCAGGTCATTGTATACAAAGTGGTCCCTCGGCTAGTTCTAGGACCCAGCTGGCACCAGACACAGTCATTCCGATATTATTGACTACATTCCGGTGCTGTGCTTTACATCCCCGTGACCATCTTGTAACTACCAATTTGCACTCCTCAATCCCTTTACTTTTTTTCAGCCAGTTCCCTAACACCCCTCCCTTCTGGCTACCGTCAGTCTGATCGCTCTCTGAGTCTTCTCCTGTCTTATTTATGTCCTTTGTACTTTATCGGGAGCCTCACACAATGGAAACCGCCCCGGGCTCTCCCCACATCTGGGAGGCTCTGCGGTGCCCACTTGGAACGCATCCCAGGCCCAGCCTCCTTCTGGGGAACGTCCACCCTCCTTGCGTCTCATCTGCCTTTGTTCTGGGCTCCATCCCCTGCTCCCTAGGGCCCCGGTGCTGGATTTGCTTTCATCCCCTGCTCCCAGGTCCACCCTATCCCTGCGGCCAGGCTTTCTGCTCTGACTCTCGGGTGCCCCTTCCGCCAGGGACTGACCTAATCCTTAGATCTTTCTGCCTCTCCCACCGGCGCAGTCCGGATGCCCTGGAAACCTCTGCAGGTTGCTCCAGCCCTCTCCTCCACCCACCTCAGATGTAGTGGGACACTCTTACTTCGAATCTAGTAACCAAACGTGCCCGTTACTATGGCAACACAGATGCTCTAGCGCAGCGATTTTCAACGGTGTGCTGCAACAGGGTATAAAACAGGCAGTAAGGGACTTGACTGAGGGGCACTGACCTCTTTTCCTTTAGACTGTCAAATTAAAACAACAACAACAGCCAACACAACAATAGCCACTTGGTGTGAAAGAGTCGAAATTATACCTATTTTTTTTGTCACGTCAGCCAACAGTACATTTTTTGGTGCGCCGCAGAACCTGAGTCATTCGCTTCTGTGCGCCATGAGATGCGCAAAGGCTGGAAATGGCTGCCCTGGGGGCGCACCGCAGTGGCTGCCCCCGGAGACCAGTGCTGCGGAAGAAGAGGCCGGTTTGCACACACAGAGGGCACTGGTGCGGCAGAGGGACTTAGTCACTCCTCCCCCGTGGCCCAGCCGCCACAGTCCCCGTGAGCCCTCTGGGACGTTTCTGTTCCTGCCCGCGGTGCATACGAGAAAATCCAGTACAAGGTCAGGACTCTGTGGTGCGGCTTTGAGTGGATATGGAATCTGAGAGCCTGAAATGGGCTAAGAAGTTGGAAAAGTGTCCGGTTGACCTTCGCATTAGGTAACTACTGACGTGCGTCCTCTGGGCAGCCGGGAGGTCAGCCTCACCGGGCCACACCCGAGTCTGGGTACCGCAAGGAGGGAGGTGAAAGAGGGGTCACACAGGGTTTTCTGGATGAAACACGGGACACGAACTGTTGGTAACCTGTGACTGCAGCCTTGCATAAAGCCCTGGACCCTCCCACCCTGAAAGCCCCCAAGAATCCTCTCTGCCTCAGTTTCCCAACTGTGCCATGCGCTCTGGCCGCTGGTCAATTAGTTAGAGGTGCTCTGAGGTCCTGATCTCCCCTCATGGGGAAAGCGAGCAAGGTGTGAGGCAGACGGAACAACTGAGCAAACATTGTTATTTTCTGTGTTCTGTGACTATATGCAAACTATACATGCTTACTATATAAAAAATATCTGCCTTTGATTAATGGGAAAGTTCCCTATTCAGGGTGCCAAAAAGAGCTTTAGGTTCCCATTCTGTGCACAGGGCAATGTCTACCGCATTGAGTCGGTGTGTCAATAGCGCTGTTCAAATATTCTCTAAATCTGTGAGCTGTTGTCTGCCCATGCTGCTAAGTGTCAGGATTGTGTACTTTAACTTTCTACTATGATTATAGATTTAGCTACTTCTTATTTCCAGTTGTCAGTTTTTTTTCTTTCTATATTTTGAAGCTGTTACCTATCATATCTTCATGGTAAATGAAAATTTTTACACTTATGAAGTGACCCCCTTTTTTTAAAAGATTTTACTTATTTATTTTAGAGAGAGAGGAAAGGAGGGAGAAAGAGAGGGAGAGAAACATTAATGTGTGATTGCCTCTCATGCACCCCCAACTGGTGACCTGGCCCACAACCCAGGCATGTGCCCTGACTGGGAATCGAGCCCATAACCCTTTGGTTCACAGGCCAGAACTCAGTCCACTGAGCCACACCAGCCAGGGCTGAAGTGAACTTTATCAGTAGGGATATTATGTCACTTCAAGTTTCGTTTCATTGATTCTTTATTAGTATTTATGTTATTCATGCTTGTCTGAACAATCAACCTTTCTGAATGTATCTGTTTAGAATTGTCTTTTGCAAATAGCATATTGTTAGATTTGATTGTGCTTTGTTTTAAAATACTGTCTGATAATGATTGTCTTTTAATTTACATAACATTAATCACAAATCTGGATTCATTTGGTCATATTTTATATTTTCCATTCATTTCCTATGCTTAGTGGTTCTTTAACTGTTCTTTCCTACCTTTTTAGAATGACTAAGCATATTTTATTATTTTATTTTTACTTCTACCAGTTTGAAAGTTTCATTCTGCTTCTATTATTTTAGTGATTACCATAGAAATGATAATGTTCTTACTTAACTTATCCAAACCTAAAATTAATCTAGATTTTATCCTCTTCTAAGATAATGTGTGACCATTAGAACATTTTAATTCCTTTTATATTCTTTGAAACTTGTATGTTACTCATATCTGGTATTCTTTACCTTATTTTTATTCCTTTAAAGTCATTATACATTATCACTTGGTTTTATATAACCCCAAGAGGGCAGGGGACTGAAGACACATAATTTCCTGGAAATGTTCCATTTTTTCCTTTCTTCGACTTTGCTCAGCCCCAGCAGGGCCTTCTCGGCAGCCCTCTGGGGCAGGGGGCGGGGGTCAGGTGGTCTAGCCCTCTGCCCTTACCCCGAGGGGGTCTAGTCCCTCTCTGATGGTGATGTCTTCTGCCCTGGCCCGCACAGCCCAGCAGCCAGGTCCCGCGTCTGCAGCGTCAGCAAAGGAACTCAGGGCCTGCACAGCTCCGGGACTCCAGTGCTCTGCGTACCTTGTTATAGGCATTCATCCAAAAACTTAACCACGCTGAACTTCTCTGTGTTTCAAACTCTCCAAAGCTTCTAAGCACTTTAAACTGTTGATGTTTGTGTTTGTCCTATGAGTTTACACATAATCATTTTTAAAAGAAGTAGTAATTAAAATAATCATTGTTATTCCATCTGAAACCTCAGTAAAAATTACATTTGATTTCAAAGTGCACAAGGTAATAGTAAGTGCTGAGATTGCTTTTAATAACACTAATACCTTAATAATAATAGTTAATACAGTGAGCATTTACACATGCCAGGCAGGGCCAGGAGTATCTTATATGTATTCATTTATCTAGCCCTAATAATTTAAAACAATACCTAGTAGATGTTATTCATTCACTACATGTTAATTCTCAGTTATTTTTACACTCGCTTCCCAGCTGAACATTGATTCACGTCTGCCCCTCAGTATCATAAAGCTGCTGTCCAAGTTCCTGTTCTCCCAGAATTTGCTAGAGTTCTTTATTAGATTACTTAGGTCAATAAAATATGCTACAACATTATAACATAGTTGCTTGATATGCTGCTTCCTAAATAAGGTGACATTTTTTATAAGTTTTTTAAAAAGATTTTATTTATTTATTAATTTTTAGAGAGGGAAGGGAGAAAGAAAGAGAGAGAGAGAAAAAAATCAATGTGCAATTGCTGGGGGCCATGGCCTGCAACCTAGGCATGTGCCCTGACTGGGAATCGAACCTGTGATGCCTGATTTGCAGCCCATGCTCAATCCACTGAGCTACACCAGCCAGGGCAATAAGGTGCTATTTTTATAGGAGTCTTTAAGTGTGATATTGGACTTGGTGAACCCTCAAATCACACCATGTGCTCCTGACTCACAGAAAGTCACCTTTCCTGTGCCTCCTCAAAGAAGTCTCCTCTCGGGCATCAGTGTCCTCTCTTCTTCGTGTACAGATTGCATCAGAAAGTATCATTGGGTTAGAATTTGGAATTCCTCATTGCCATTCCTACTACAGATCTTTGTAGGCATCTTAAGATTTCATTACAACAGGTGCAACCAACAGCATGAAGAAAACATACCCTTGACTTCGGTTCTGTTTGTTTAAGCTAAATCTCAATGTCATTTCAACAGACGTGGACTGTAAATAGTTCAAGTTCTGGTGCCAAGAATCAATTATTTGCAGCGAGCAAAAACCAGATGATTTTATGCAGAATGAATTATGCGAGGAGCTTTTATTCTCAGTAGGCAAATTGGCTCGGATGAGATGTAATGCTATTGCTTTATTAGCGATGAAGCAGCCAACTTAGGATGGCTGTTTGCAGGAGCCGACAGGGGTACAAATTAAATATTTATGTAGAGTTTCCCAAGTTTCACCATGAAGCAGGGATTCTAGGTACTTCTCTAATTTGGGCCTAAGTGATGATTTTATTCAAAAACACTTATTTTTACTTGCCACTCTATTTTTAATAGTCTTTCTAATTATTCACCACTATTTCTGGTGTAGTAACTAACATTATCTGGGACTAAAGAATGAAAATTATATTCCCAAAGAAACAAGAGATATTTCTTCTGAATTTATGACTCCAATTCAATAAATTAGGAAACTCCACTGGTCCTTTGTTGTCATTAACTCTAGACTTACATACCAAAAACATCCATATAGTATGGCTTTTAAACTTATTGAATTGTATATATTTTTTTGGAAACTGATGGAAACTATGACCCTTTTCCTTGAAAATTCTCTCACATCACATCATACAAATCTACACACTTGCACACAATTTTGCACAGACTTTTAGGGGATTCTCAGCTCTCTAGGAAGCTCAGTTAGACTTAAAAAGGACCTAAATCTGAGATTGCCATAAATCTCCTCCAAGACCTTAGGGACTGTCGGTGTCAGGACCTAGAACATGGGCATGCCAGGTTTCAAATAAAACATATTTACCTGAGATAAGAAGCTCCAAACAGAGCAGCCACTTTTTACATATGCATGTACTGGCTTTTCCTCTGCAGTTTTTGTTTTGTTTTTGTTCTATGTCTGCTTCACATTGACTCCTGAAGCTGAAACCTGACCAGCCAAGCCAGTTGAAAATAGCAAGGGAAACACCGCTCTCAACACAGTCCTTAAAAGTGCTCCAGAATCCTATTCCCAGCTAATTAAGATGCTTCTAAATTTAGTGCATCAATACCCATGATTGAAAGACATTTTAATGACTTTGATCAGTTTGTTAGTTCTATATTTATGTTCAGTTTCATTCTTTGCAACAAATATTTTACAGTTCTGACTTTCGGCAAAGAATATTTCTGGTTCCGCAAATCTCAGTCACGTCACTGAAGTTTTCTTCTCAAGAAAAGAACTTGAACATGGGAGATAGCGCTCCTGTGTTTCCGTCCTGTGGAATGGCTCGTAGACACGGCTGTGGTCTGTTCCCATGCAGAGCAACATAGCTCTGGGTGTCATCTTGCAGCTGGTTATAAACTTACCATAGTGTCATGGGGGTTTTCTACTGAAGTCTTGCCAAGGAGCAAAAGGTCATCCATGTGGCTGCTGGGATTGCCTGACGCAACGCCTGGGAACGGTTTGGGGCTATCTAACTCACTAGATTTATTGTCACTTAAACCCATTTACACTGAGAAAAAAAAAAGCACCTTCCTTTTTCATTTCTTTTTAAGCTCCCTTAGTGGGAAATTAGACAAACCGATGGGCTTTTACTGTCACTTTAAAAAAAAAATGAACACATTCCATTACCCAGAAGACATTGGTTCATAAAAGTGAAATGCCCTCACTGTTAATTCTGCACTGTTTCCAAAGTAGGCTCTGCACTGGGAGCCCCAGTGGTTGGGAGGGTGACCGAGAGACGCTGCCCGCCTGGGAAGCTGTCCACCACCGTCGCCTGAAGAAGCAAACATCTAAACGCACGGAAGAAAACCTAGAAAGCAAGGCAGATGCCTATTATCTCCGATTATCTACAGCTCTCCTCTGGTCCTCGTGGCACTAATCCTTGGCTCCTGTTGTTAATACTTAATGATTTGGGATTTCCTTAAGCGGTCTTGGCTAAAGGACGAAGACGAAACTTATTTTTCATTGGCCACGGCTTTCGGCGGAAGAAAAGTGCCTTATCACACATGTGCTTTGAAGTTGAACTGATGAGGGTCTAATTTTCATCCTGCTCTTTACAAGCTACGTGACTTAGGGCACATCACTCAACACCCGAGCCTTCATCTCTCATCTGTGAAAATTCACTCATAAGATTTCCGTGAGGACAACACAAGATAATGCATATGAACCCAGGCACAATGGCTGGCCCAGGGGGTGCGCAGTGACAGGCTTTCCTATGGGAGGGTTAAAATATTTTGGCCAAAGTATAGATGAGATCGGTGGGTGGATCTAGACTGACAAAATCCTTAAACTTAGAACCCAAGAACTCTGGGAATCCTTCTAATGCCCAGGAACATGCCATTTATACCCAAGACATACTCACACTTAGTGCCACTTAATCCATTTTTACACCTAAAGAAGGTTCAGGGGGCAGAGGAAAATTCTCCACTATAGGACAGTGCAGTGTTTATTATATCTTTACTTCCCACTTGAGGAGCTTAAGATGGAGTTCTCAGGGCTCCATCCTGGGTGTGTGGCGATAAGAGAAGAAATGATTTCTTCCTCTTCAATATCTTGATGGAAGAGAGGGGTTAGTAGCAAGTGAGTTGAACCTCATGGAACAATTAATCTCATGGCCAATTAATATCTCCGAGCACCCCGTGGTTTGATTTACATATGAAAAGTGAACTGGAATCATCATTAAGATAACTTTAATCACAGAATTTCTTCAGCTCAATTAAGAGAGCATTTCTGTACCTGTGATTAATCTGACAGTGACTTTCACATGCCTCCCCTAATTTAATCAGTGTCTTCCCAACACTATTTCAGTCGCTTTGAAAAGCCTGCCTTGACCCTGGAAGAACATGAGAGGTTCATTAGTGAATGTTTACACAGTCGCATGCATAGTTACACAGATACACACTGCCATTAACAATCGGAAATAATAATTAGCAAGCTTACCATTCAGGGTCCGGTCTATACATGTGATATGAAGGCAAATCATTTTGCTTGTTGTTACTAAAAGTAAATAACGCTGTGGTTGGGGTTTTTCCCAATCCTGCTTCTATGGTAAAACACTTAGCAGTATTGTCACCAGTCACTGAGGCCACAGGTATGTTTGCTTTCTAGGACCAAATGCGATCTGGGTGGTAGAAATACCTTCCTCATTCTGGAAAGATAAACACAGGTTTAAAATAAGGCAATGGACACTCTGCCCATTTTTCTTGGAGCATTCATCTTAGAAAGCTTGTCCTGGTTAATGTTTTTCTCTTCTCTTGAAAATGTATGTAAACCCTTGTGACAACTAGACATGTTTTTTTTGTGAGCTTTAAGACCCAGAACTGCCTTTCTCAGGAACCTGGGAGCTGGCCTCCCCTCGCCCCAGTTTCTGTGAGAGGATACGAGCCTCGTCGGGGGGCTGTGAGAAGTTGGGTGTATCCTCCTGATAAAGCCAATGTGATGGCACAGATGGTCACCCCAACTACCAGGCAAAGTCAGGATGAAGGCTGGGCAACACACGGCATTGTCAAGTTCTCATACTTGAGGACGAGTTATTGCTTCTTGGGAACATGCATGTAGCGGATTGTGTGTGTTTGGCTGCATAACAGGGTGAGATTTCTCTCTATCTTTGGGGATTATGGATCTCTCTGGGGATTGCCCAGGTGAGTTATCGCATTCTGATTGAATGCCTGTGCAACAATCAAAGTCTCCTCTTTCTTCACTTCCTTTGTGGAAAGACTTTGTTTTTAATAATATTTACCCAACAGTTTAACAAATATTCAGTGGGTGTCTATTCTTGCTGGGCAGGCTTTTAGACCCAGGGAAGTGGTCAGTAACCAACATAGACCAAATCCCTGCTCTTATGAAGCTTACATTCCAGTGTTATATTACTCACAAATTAGTATTTTAAAAAATGATATGATTTTATTCTGCAGCATATATATATATATCTGGAATGTGAGTTTACTTTTATCTTTTGCTTTCTGAATAACTGCAATCTGTCACTATTTCTGACAGTCATGATGTGGGATCGAAACCATCAGGGAACTAGAACACAGTGCCTATCTAAGCGGACATTGCCACTTTATGCTGTAGGTTCTGGTGACCTGGAATGCCAGCGTAGAGGCTGAGAACAAATCATCTCAACGTGGGCCACTGTGGTAGGCAGATTCTTTCAAGCCGGAACAATCAAGGCCCCAGGGACTCCAGAAGAAGCTTTGACCTTCTCCCCAGCTGTCTGAAAGGATCTGGATAGAAGGGCTGTGTCACCAGAGGCCGCTAAGGTTCAGTATGAACCAGGTGTGATGGACAGGGAGGCATTCAGCAGGACCCATTTGATCCAAGTCCTTGCTGGCACCCAGCATTTCTGAATGGTCCAGCAAACATTTGTTTACCAAACATGAACTCTCTCCATCTTCCCGTGAACGGCCTCCCTTCCCTTTGGAGCCCTAGGCCTCTTCCTCCTTCTTCTCAGTCCGGGGTGACATCTGTACCCCATTGTGCCTGACTGTCTTTGGAATTCCTCATGTAGATATGAGTTCACTGTAGGATTAAATTTAATATCCCTCTGTTAAATCAGTCTTATGTCCTTTTAGTTATTGGACTAGCCAAAAAAACCCCCAACAAAACAAAATAGAACAACAGAAGAAACAATAATTTTCCCCTCCCCGACAATAGATGAGTTTACAATTTTCAATGCTCTTCAGTACTCCATCGTTTATATAGCTCAAGATTTACACAGCTCAAAGTGTTTTATTAAAGAGTTTTTATAGTTCTGAAAAATTGAAAACCTAGATTGTATTTTCAGGAAAAGCATTTGTAAATAATTTACGGCTACATATAGAATGGCCACCGAATACTGGTATAAAAACAGACATATAAATGAATGGAGCAGCATAGAGAGCCCAGAAATAAACCCACACCTACAGGGGCAATTAATATTTGGAAAAGGACACAAGGACATACAGTGGGGTACAGTGTCTATTCAATAAGTAGCGTTGGGAAAATTGGACAGGTATATGCAAAAAAAAAAATGAAACTAGACCACCTTCTTACACCATATACGAAAATAAACTTAAAATGAATTAAAGACTTGAGTTGAAACCATAAAACTATTATCAAAAAGTCAACAACTAACGTGTTGACAAACAACAGGTTGGTGAGGACGTGGGAAGAAAGGGGACCCTTGTGCACGACTGTCGGTTGGGCTGTAAACTGCTGTGGCTCTTTGAGAACAGCATGTACATTCCTCAAAAGCTAAAAGCAGGTATACCAGATGACCATGCTTTGGGGTATTTATCAAAAAATACCAAACAAACCTGAAAACACTAATTTGAAAAGGTATATGCATTCCTACATCCATTGCAGCATTATTTACAATAGCCAAGACATGGAAGCAACCTAGGTGTCTATGAATAGATGAATGGATAAAGAAGTTGTGGAGTGTATATACAATGGAATATTCCCAGCAATAAAAAGAATGGGATCGTGACATTTGTAGCAACATGGATGGATCTAGAGGATATTCTACTAACTGCAATAAGTGAGGCAGAGAAACACAAATACTATATGGATCCACTTACATGTGGAATCTAAAACAACACAAAACAGACTGCCCTGGCTGGCGTAGCTCAGTGGATTGAGCACGGGCTGTGAACCAAAGTGTCGCAGGTTCGATTCCCAGTCAGGGCACATGCCTGGGTTGCTGGCCATGACCCCCAGCAACTGCACATTGATGTTTCTCTCTCTCTCTCTCTCTTTCTCCCTCCCTTCCCTCTCTAAAGATAAATAAATAAAATCTTTAAAAAACAAACAAAAAAACAAAACAGACTTGTAGAAACAAAGACAGAAGGGATGGTTACCCGGCGGGAGGGGTGAGGGGATGGGTGGGAAGAGGAAGGGAGATCTGGTCAATGATGCTGTGATAGGTTTACACGGTGACAGATGATTACTAGAATTAGGAGGACGATCACATCATAAGGTATAAAAATGTCAAATCACAATATATACCAATACTAATACCAAAACTAATACAACCAATAAAAGCTTGTATACCAACACTATTTATTTACTTGTTTATTCTTAGAGGGGAAGGGAGAGAGAAGGGGAGAGAAACATCAATGCGAGAAACATGGAAATAAATGTAAACTAAAAAAAATTCTTAATTTATCTCAGCCATGGTTCCAACATTTGTTTGTTTTTATGAACGTAATTCCCACTCTTTGTTTTAAGCATCAGTGCTTGGGAGCTTTAGGTTGATATTTTGGATTTAAATTGAACTCAAATGGAATTATCCCGGTACCAGGACAGAGGTACAGACTGGGAAGTTCATTGCCAGGGTGGCTTCTTTTTACATTTGTAGGGCAGAAGATTCCTGCTAACTCCATCTCTGTGACTTTATCTTTCTCCAAACTTGAAAATATTTACTTGCTTATTATATTCTAGATACTGCATATCCAGGATATGAACATCAAGAGTTAGTCAAATATTAACACAGAGGGATCCCCTGGATTTTCTGAATCCAGTTGTTTTCCTTCGATATCAGTAGTTAGGTCTGAAAGTCATCTAAAACTCTTCCATCCCCTGTTAACTCCATGTTGATTAGCTAGTGTGATGGTGGGTAGCGGTGGGCAGCGGGGATGGAAAGTCACACTCCAGTGACATTCGAGGACTTTAAACGGTGTGTATGTGTCCCTGAGACAGACGGAGAGCCAGAAAAAGACTCAGGACACAGCAGCACCTGCAATCAGGCTACTTGGGATGGCACCGACATACCCATGTCAGTGAGAATTGCTCTGTGTACTTTGACATTGTACAGCAGCCAGGTTCCCAATAGAAAAATCATCAGTCTAAGGTTAGGAAGGAAGAGAGACACAGGGAGGGAGGAAGAAAGGAAAAGGACCAAGAAAAATCAATGAGATGAACGGAGGGAATAGAATGGTCAGGAAGGAAGAGAAAGGGGGGGGATCCGTGTACCTGTGAACACTGGGTTTTAGGACTTAAATGATTGTGGCGGGTATTTCATGCCCCGCAAGAAAAAAAAAGAGAGTTCTGATAGCTGCAGGAGTGTGACCCCTCAGAAGGCTCCAAATTTTTTGCATCCAATTTCCTGTCCTTACCTCCCTGGACCCTCAGGGCCAGTGGCATCTTTCCCTTTATCTGCTGTAAACTCCTGGGGCCCTCCCTATTGTCTTGGTTCCAAGTTCTTGGAGAAAAGACTTACAGAGGGGCTGCTAGCTTGCAAAGGGAGCCTCAGGAAACGTGAAACGCTCCTGGCAACCAGGCTAAACAAACATCCGCAACTTGCTCTTTAGTCTGACCAGTTGACAGGGCACACTCCATCTGTACCGCCTGCACTACTGGGGCAAAACAGGCAGTCCTGGAATTGTCTTTGCTTGACATTCCCACGTGTCTCTCTTTGTCTGGAACTGTTATTTGTGTTATACCCAATCAGATGCGAGTGGAGCTATTATAAAGCCTTGGACACCAGCTTCGTGCGGGCTGTTGTTACTCTGGCAATCTTTTTATAGTCCCCCATTCAGCTCCAACTTCCAATTCTGCAGCAAGTGTCCAAGCCTCACCACTCTGCACCCCGCTCCCGCATCAACCCTGCCACGCACCGCTGGCCGAACTCTCGCCCTTTTCTCCTAAGTCTTAGAGGCCTCTCAGATTCTCCAGTGTGAATACTCCTGACCTTCCGCCTCAATACTGCTGGGGAGGAAGCCTTCCTTCTACCCTTCCAGGTTCTTTGGCTGGACTAATAATCAAGTGAACCCAAGACAGAGTAATAGGATGGAAAAAAAAACAAATTTAATTTCCCGTGTGTGAGAGCTCCAGGCAGTCAGGCGAGTGCAGCGTGCATGCCATTCATAAAGGAACGCAGCAGCAGTCTGGGACCTCAAGGGGAGGACAGCCTTTCATGAAAAGACGAGAAACAAATGTTTGGTGAACAAAAAGTGGCTACGCCACGCAGGCAATGGGACACAAGAGGACTTTGGTCTCCACCCCGCTGAGTTCCCCCGACCACACCTAGCCTGTGTTCTTTGTAGACAACTCCAGTGATCTCATTGCTCTCTCTGGCCCTTCATCTAACTTCTTCTAGGCCATCGAAAGGGCAGCAAAAAGCTTTTCCTGAGTTTTTGGGGTCTCAATTGTCTTCAGCTCAAAACAACCCCCCTACTAAAGAGACACACTCGGGAGAGGCAAATCCCGCTTCCCTGTACAACGTAGGGACTTCGCAGGGCCGCCCACCCTGTTGTTTGAAACCACGGGCCTGTGCCCATCCCAGCCCAACGAAGGCACAGAATTCCTCTGTCTTCCTCTGGCTGAAGAACCCCCACTCACTCTCGAAAAACCACTCAGCGATGCGTCTTCCAGCAGCTGAGCAGCAAGGATCTCCCACGGAGGAGACCCCGCACACAGAATCGGCTATGCCATCGTGGAGAGTTACTCCTCCTGCGAGTCAGTTGTTCTGTACCTTTGAACACGGAGGTTGTCCTCACTGAAAAACAGTGAAGCAAAGTCACGGCCAAGTTGTTCTGCAGCCTCTTGGTTATTTATTAGCAGTTCAAGCATCTCTCTGCTGCTGTTGCCCTTGCTTTTAAATTTTTTTTTTTTCACAAAAGGTCCATGGTTGACTCTTATCCTGGGTTTTGGTTCATCTGAATCTTGACACTTCAGACGTGTGTGTCATTTTGGGGGTCACATATTCTTCCAGAGCTGTCCTTTCTCATCAGGATGCTCTTGCATATCGCTACTCTGAGTTCTTTTGATGTCTCTTGGGTGGTCAGAGGTACATTTTATTAATGACGCTCCACCTTTTGTGAGCTATATGCCCTATCCCAAATTTTGGCATTCGAATAAAAACTTTAATTCTTCCGAGTAGTTCTGATGTTTATCTTCCTGAAGTCTAGATACATGTTTCATTATTTGTGTCCAGTGTTTACAACCTGTTGTAGAGTGAACTTCAGGAATGCTTTGCCTAAGATTTTTTTAAATTTCTAAATGACTAATGATTTTGATGAATGAAAAAGAAACAAGTATGGGATGCCAGCTTTTCTACCATCTCCTATAAACTGAGAGATGAAATGTGACCAGGGCCCGTCAGGAATTTACAGTAAGATGCTCTGTCTTTTGCACAACAGATGCCGACTTAGTTGACAAAGCCTAATGCTTCTAGACCTTACCTCTTTCTAGATCTTTACATTTACATGCTTGTCCATTGTCCACTTTCTCTTACTGTTTGGGTGTTTAACTCACATGGTCTCTGTCTTTATCTGTTCATTAATTCAACACATGCAATTGGACAGAATACAACACGCACCACTCAGCAACCGCCCCCCAGCAGGCAGGCACCGACCCTGGCGCCGTCTTTAGGAGGCCGATGCCGTATCCATTAGGAGACTGGGGCTTCTCCCTGGGCCAGCTTTAATTACATGAATTTCTCTGACACTCAGTGAAGAGCATACTTTCTCCACATAAAGAAATCATTCATTCAACCAACACGGAGAATGCCTACTAGGTGCCGGGAAATTTTCTAGATTTTGAAGTATTCCTCTTTTTCCTTTCCATATGTATATAATGTACTCAGAAAAAAAAGCCTATCTATTTATATGTTTCAGGCATGTATTCTATCTCGCCACCACTCTGGGATACTTATGAGATCATTTTATTTCATTCTATTCCTTTTCCTCTGCAGGTTGCAACACAAGCATTTGCGATCATACACACTGACGAGCAATTAAGTGATTCTTTAAGTCTCTCCACATTAAGGCTTCCCTGAAATGCGTGACACTGGTGTATTTTCTCATCTCGTGCTTTGGTCTCAGCCTTTTCCTTCTTCTCCCTGAAAATTCTCTCCAAGGGTTGGTTTGTTTTTCTAAATACTGGGCTTCCTCTTCTCAGTATTTGTTACTTAGATGTGTCACGGTCATTAGTGATGTTCAACAAGTGTTTCTGGCTCTCTACTTGGAGAGCACAGGTGTGGATGCACCTTTTGGCCCCCTTAGGGTTGGGTGGGGTCACGTGACTGACCTGGCCAATAAGCTACAAGTGGGAGTGGGGAGCACTGCGGTTAGAACAGAGCATCTCATTGCCGGTGTGAGGTCTCCAGGAACCTCTCCCTTTGTCAAAACAATAATATTTGAGGGGAAGCCTGCTCTGACAGCATCACCCCTGGAAGGAGGAGACAGGGAGCAGAGCTCCCCACAAATCTGCAGTGCCCCTGAAGCATGAGACAAAAATAACCCACCAGCGTTTGGAGATTGGTTGTTACTACAGCATAAGTTAGTTAGTCTAAGTGATACCATGAGAATCTGCCATTCTAGCATGCAGTTATGAACTTGGAAATAAAATTCTGGCATGTGGCCCTGGCTGGCGTAGCTCAGTGGATTGAGCACGGGCTGCGAACCAAAGTGTTGCAGGTTCGATTCCCAGTCAGGGTACATGTCTGGGTTGCAGGCCATGACCCCCAGCAACCGCACATTGATGTTTCTCTCTCTCTCTCTCTATCTCCCTTCCTTCCCTCTCTAGAAATAAATGAATAAAATCTTTAAAAAAAAGAAATATGCTTATATCATAAAAAAAAGAAATAAAATTCTGGCATGTGGCTCTGGCTTGTGTGGCTCAGTGGATTGACTGCAGGCCTGTGAACCAAAGGGTCTCTGGTTCGATTCCCAGTCAGCACATGCCTGTGCTGCGGGCCAGATCACCAGGAACCAGTGAGTAAAAGGCAACCACACACTGATATTTCCCTCTCTCCTTCCCTTTTAAAATCTTTAAAAAAAATTCTGGCATGTGTACAGGCAAATAAACACAGGCTCTGTCCTGTCTCTATTATAATGAAAGTCATTAGTTAGAATAAATGGAAAAAGAAACCCTTTGGGTTTTATATCTCGAGTTTCCAACCCAACACTTCGAGGTCACCCAAGGTACCTCCTGAGTTTCATCCATCATTGTTTTCTTACCAAATAAACACCGGAGGTAATTCGGGGTGCTAATGAATCTTGGCAGAATTTCTCTAACATCTTAAACTTTAATTGCATTCCAATTACTTAATGGCATTTTGCAGGGTAGATTGGAGGCCGTGCTTTATGTAACGCGTTACCAAATCCGATGACGTTTGCACCAAAATGCTTAACTTGGGAACGTCACTGAGACACATGCACTGACAGCAGCCCTCCGAAATTTCAGAAGGAAACACCATTCTTTCTCATACTTTTTCATTTATTTGTCTATGAAGCCAAACACACATTGTATTTGTTGGGTTTGAAATTCCAGTTTTGGAAGTTTCCTTTCACTTCCTAGCCTTGTGTTGGCAAGGCCAGAGTGCAAGAAGCAACCTTATTTTCCCTCACTTCCCACATGTAAAACTTGGATAAAATGCAGTCTCCGTGTTACAGTTACGTGCTCTATAAAGTCCATCTCCCACAGGCGTGGGTAATTTAGGAAATGTCTTACCCAGGTGCATGTCAGTATGATTTTTCTGTAAATTAAAACTTCCTCTTCAGCAGTTAATAAATCATTGATGAGATCTAATTAAAAATATTTAATAACACAACTCACACCAACATTTAAAGACAAAACAAGTAATAAAAGTAAGCTCTAAGTACCTGTTTAGTATACATATATATTTTCTAAGCATAAGGATCTTACCATCCCTAATTCTCTATCTTAAAGATGGAATCTTGGTTAAACTTATCCATGGCTCACGCTTTTCTGTGCAAAAGCCTTTGTGGATAGTATCCTGAAGCATTTCCTCTCTTTCTAGAAGAGGTAGTTGCTGCTACCTGCCCCCTCCCCCCGATTTTAAGAAAATGTTGCTTTTAAGGCACGTTGAATGATTTCCTTGAACGATCTTTTTGACCATCCTGCATAGTCCTGTTCTTCTAGAAAGAGCAAGGAAATTTAGGGGGATGCTCCTGATGTGTTCTGGATCTTAAGGCAATTTAGTTCCTGCTGGTTGGAGTCATGGGGTCATCTCCAGAGTCCTTGCTCCCCAAAGAGGGGCTCAGAGGGCTCTCTTGTTGGAAAAGATGGCACCCTAGGTCTCAGCCAGATGTCGGACGAGTTCCATACACTGTATGGCAAAGGAGGGCATGGGGCTTCCTACCCAGTCACTGCTTTCCACATGGGGGATCAGAAGCCCCTTGAAGGTGTGATAGCCGAGTCACTGAGTTTCAGCCCTGGTATTCCATCTCTGGCCTCTGTCTAAGCCACACGGGTAAAATTGACTTTTGGTTGTAAAAGACCAGCCTTCTGCTGGACAGAGAGGTACATATCAGAGAAGACACGTTGTACGGGGGGTGTGGAGAAAGGTGGGAGCTCTCTCTATGGAATGGGTAGGTGGTCCATTGATTGGTAGCTTATATCTGCGGCAAAGCTTTCTGGGATCCGACCTGCTCGGTCTGGGTGTGTGGCCACACGCTTTTAGAGCTGTTCCTGGCAGGAACCCCACCAGCCAAGGACCTTTAGGAGAAGGTCTGCTTCGGGCAGTTGAAAGACAAGGATTTCCTGACTCCCTGAGAAGAAATGACCCTAGATGTCCAGAGGTTTGGAAGAGGCTCTGCTCGAGGCACCCAGATAAATGGACTCGGGTGTATCTACCTCTCCATCACGGAGTGCTCCTTTGGAAGCCCCTCATGTTTAAACATTTTCTGCAGAGGGAGAGTGGGAAAAGAAAGGCATGTGTTTGCTCCTCTGAACGGTCTGTGACTACATTTTCCAATCAGTGATTTCGCTGACAGTTTTTAAATTGCTTCAGCTTCTCTCCTTCCATTTATTTCTAGCTGATAGATATTTACTGATTAAGTGGTGTTGCCTATAATTTGTCTTAAGTGTCCTGAGGCAAAAGAAAAACTGCAGGCGCTGGAGCTTCCCAGTCACGGGTGGAGCCACGCAAGGCAAGTGACTGAAACACCTTCAGTTTCAGTCTTCTCACCTGGAAAATGGGGGTAATCAGGGCTGTCTGTTCAATGCCATTCAATAGTTTGATCAAAAACCTTTAAACAGGCCCTGGCTGGCATAGCTCTGTGGATTGAGCTCGAGCTGCAAACCAAAGTGTCGCAGGTTCGATTCCCAGCCAGGGCACATGCCTGGGTTGCAGGCCACAGCCCCCAGCAACCACACATTGATGTTTCTCTCTCTCTCTTTCTCCCTCCCTTCCCTCTCTAAAAATAAATAAATAAAATCTTAAAAAGAACCTTTAAAAAGGATGCCACAATATCTTAGGAAGAATATAGAAACTAGTTTCCTTGCAGAACAAGGAAAAGTAATTTTACAAAAGCTAATATAGGCACGAGTTAGGCAAATTCGTTGACCTGTCAGAAGTTAGTGTTTTGGTCGCTTTAAGTACTTATGAACAAGTATTACTTGAGTGTCCACCATGTATCAGACCATGGCTTCAGTGCATAAGGAGAGTGAAGTTGTGCAAGACAAGCTTTTGCTCAGAAGAGAAAAATAATTTCGAAAATGTCTACAAGACAAGGTAATACCAGGCTCTTGTGCAAGAATCACTTCGATTCAGAAAGTTGGGAGGAGACAGAGAACTATCCAGAACACTAGCAAACCTGCAGTGTGGGTGGGCAACGCTAGCCACAGCTGCTGTGCCTAATTGAGCTGTATTTGCATTTCAAAAACCAACACCTGAGGCCCCATTCAAAGGATTCCTCCAGAGGTTACCCTAGGGAGTGTGAACTTTGGTAGATAATTTACAATATAATTTTGTAATCACTTTATCCACAGGGGAGATTCCTCTTACAGCGAATGAAGTAATAATATTTAAAATTAGATGTGAGTGGGCTGGGTAATCATTCCCCATCTAAACCTGCTTTTGCTATTTTAGGAAGGAAGTTTGAACCTCTGACTGTGGGAAGAACCCCACTAAATAGATATCTTATTAAAACTCAAATCGATATTGTCTTAAAAATTAGGCTTTAAAATGTGATTTCAGTTTCCAATAGTCTGTGAGACACATACACGGAAGTACAGCTGGCCCACGTGCATGGAAGGTGTTGGTTCACGCCGGAGTCGTGTCCGTGAATGGTGTCCAAGCACATCCAATAATCTGCTAGTCAGCCACCCAGAGCGATTTTGCACTAAGAACTTCTAAGGTCCCTAAAGAAAGAAAGAAAAAATCCTCATGGAATAGCAGCACTAATGTAGCTGCTTCACGTGCCAGCTCTATAAGGGGGAATCCAAAAACCACCAGAATTTATTTATAAAAATTGTGCGTTTATTCTTACGTGTTTTAACTTCCGTTGCTTTGAAAGCACTCTCCACTTGAGGCAATATACCCATCGAGACATCTTTTCCCACCACTCAGAACAGTTTCTGAACTTGTCGACTTCGATGCCTTTTAGTGCTTCTGCTGGTTTTTGTCTTACCTCTTCCACACTGGCAAAATGTTTCCCTTTGAGGACTTTGTTCATCCGAGGAAACAAACAGAAAAAAAAGTCGCTCAGAGTGAGATCGAATGAATAGGGAGAATGAGGCACCAGGGTCATGCCATTTTTAGTCAAAAATACCCAGTGCAGTGCGGGCAGGTGCACTTGCAAATCACCCATCATGAAATGGGGAAATATATTGAAAGAGTCTTCAGAAAAAATTCACTGGAGCAGAATGCAGCCTCTCACAACACCGCCAGCTGGTTCACTGATACAGTTGGGTCCCTAGAACTCTCACCTAGCGGGGAAGCCTGTACTACAAGGCCCCGCCCTCCAGCAGATAATTCCGTTTTGGGGGGTTCCCCCCGTATTCTAAGCACAACAACTCCACAAGGTGGGTACCATCATGATCCCCACTTTACAGATAGGAAGCTGAGTTTCTGAAAGGTTAATTAAGTGGCGTGACATCCCACAGCTGATAAGGACAGGGACCAGGATCCAACCCTGGCAGCCTGGCGGCAGCCTTGCTCACAAACCACCAGACTCTAAGGTGCTGAGCTTGACTCAGTAACAAAGCCTGAACCACCAGAAGAAAGAGGGACTCCCCAGGGTGGAAGGAAGCTCCACAAAGGGCAAGAACTCCTGTCCGAGTGAACACATAGGATTAGACTGGGGATTCAGACTGGTGTGAACTCTAAGAATGTATCCAATACCAAGATTTGCTAATTATTTCAAAGACACAGTCAACCAACAAGTGCAGACAAAGCGAGGGGGATCAGAAACACCCACGGGACTCCCTGGGCCCTCATTTCTCACACTACACACCAGGTCTCCGGCCCGGAAGGATAGATGAGGTCTTCAGGTGGGGTTTTGCTGATCCCCACACACAGCAGGTAGCGGAGTGTGGATGACATTGTCCAGGAAGCCCTGTTTCCTAGATTTTGGGTTCACACACTGGAACTAACCCTTTAGCCAGGGACATCCTGCTAAGGTCGCCCAGGTCCCTTTTCCCAGCAACATCATCGGAGTGTGAACTCGGGTGAGCAGGGCATCTCTGGGGAGGGAGGCCCCAGACGTGCAGTCGAGGCTGGGCCGAGAGTCACACTGAGGCTTTCACAGAGAACTCTCACCACCCCTTCCTGTAAACGCACACTCCGCACCCTTGCTGAGCAGCATGGAGTCCAGTCCCTAAGGTAAGGGCCCGTTTAAACCCTCTGTGTGGTTTTCTATGTATTTTTGCTGCCTGGTAAGCAGGAGAGGAGTGAACGGTGCTCAACTCTGAGAGATGTATGTCTGTACCACCCCCGCCAGCAGCAGGTGCTGGAGACGATGTGAGCGACTCAGGGTCATGTGACTCCAGCACAGGGAGCCTCTGACTAATGAGTCAGGAGGACTGATTTTTCTGGCTTCCTGTTTCTTGTCTCCGAAAGCACCTGTGCACCACAGATGACGTTTCTGGTGGGCGAGGTGATTGCCCACCGTTTGCCCCAGTCCTGGCAGGCTCCCAGACGGAGTGAAGAGACGTTCTAATTCACCCATCACACTTTTAGGCCTGGCTCAAATGTCTCCTCTACGAAGCTTTCTGAAAGAACGTTCCACGTTTAGGCAGAATTTCTAGGCAGAATTCCATCTCCTCCTCCCATGGTATTTATTTATGCTTCGTATTACAATATTTCTCTCCGAACAACATGGCCAATGAACAATGATCCTTTAGAAAGCAGATAGCAGCATCTGCTGGGTCTATTTCTATGTTATTTCAAATAACTCTCTAAAAATAATTTTAAGGAGATATCTGAAACCCTAATCATAAGCTTTGCAAAGTGACAGGTAACAGAGACCTACGTATTGCATGGATCGATTCGGCATTGTGTGGGTGAACAGCTACGTTAAAGAGATTACGCAGTCAGTTCCGCTCCTGTATTTGCACATTCCACTGGTCTTGGGGGCTCCTCTCCCCACCTTGCCTTCCACCTACCCGTCATTAAATCCCAGTTCAAGCTTTACCTGCCAGTCGGCACTGACTCCCCACTTCTTTCCCGACACCCCATTCCCAGGCACAGCTAGCGCCTGCATCGTATACGATATCACAGCATTTGCTACCGACGTCTGATCATTCATTTCTGGGGTGCATTCACTCCCAGGGGTACCTGGCAGTGAGCCCAACCTGCAGAACGCTCAGAATACCTCCCTTCTACATCCATTGTACTTGAAGACTTGGGAAACATTTTTTTATTGTATATATTTTTCCGTTACCATTTAGTTCCCTTATAACCCTCCCCCCAGCATTCAACACACTGTTGTCCATGTCCCTGAGTCCTTTTTCCTTTTTGCTCAATCCCTCCACCCCCTGCTTGCCTCCCCCCCCCCCTTAGCTGGCATCTTGCTCTCTGTCTATAAGTAACCTCAAACAGTTTCAATGCACCTCTAATCAAGTACAGATCTGTAGAATTCCACTTTTCCCGTGTTGCTTTTCCTCACTTTGCGTGTCTGCATTTGTCTGATATGAATGTAAGTGTAGCTGACTGCAAAGGTGGCTACAAATTCTATCCACACCCTTGAGATGTGACTTTGTAGCCCTGCCCAGAAGGAGGTAGAGTCTTCTCCCCTCCCTGGAGTCTGGGAGGATCCTGACAGCTGTGAAATGTGACGCTAACAAGATTTAGAGAGCACTGAACATTGGGCTTGCTGCTCTCAGAACACTGCTGGCTGGTGCAGAGCCTGGGCTGGCCTGTGGAAGAACCAGGGCCCCCAGCTGTCCGTCAGCCAGCCCCCAAAAGGTCTGCCAGCTCACTAGGACACTCAAGTGAGCAGCAGAAGAGATCAGCCTCGTCCAAATCAGAAAACATGGCCCAGAGGGCCCAGCCCCAAACTGCTTACCCCTAGAATTGTGTGCTAAATTGATGGCCTTGGCTTTAAACCTCTGCATGTGGGGGTGACTTGTCACACAGCAAAAATTAACTGACGCAACGATAGGGAAGGCAGGGGGAAGCCCCAGAAGTAAACAATGCTTCTTGGTTAGAAATGACGAGAAAGTTTGGTTCTTCGGGGTCATGAGAAAGGCCACAGTTGATGTTTGCCCGACCTGCGCTTCCATTCTCAAACACCCCAGTGACTGTCGCGTGAAACTACCACTACCGTGGAGATATTTTCAAACCGACATGTGGAAATTTAAAGAGAATCTCAAGAAGGTTGGCAAGGGAAGTGAGCGAGTCTTGACCAAGAAGAAAACAGTAAAATGCAATTGAAGGAGCACATGTGAAATTACCTGAGACCTTCTTTGAAGTCAGTTTCAGACGCACTTTGCAAGACAAGTCCAGTTGACCCCTGCACAGCATGGGTGTGAGCTGCACGGGTCCACTTACATGGGGATTTGTTTCAATAGCTACTGTAAATGTGTTTCCTCCTCCTGTGATTTTCTTAATAACATTCTCTTTTCTCTAGCTTGCTTTCGTGAAGAATACAGTATATAATACACATAACATATAAAATATGCATTACTTGACTGCTTATAGAATTGGTAAGGCTCTCCGTCAACAATAGGCTCTTTGTAGTTAAGTTTTGGGGGAGTCAAAAGTTATCAGCGGATTGTCGACTGTGGGGGTGGCAGCGGGCAAGGCTGGTGCCTCTGATCCCTTTTTACTCAAGGGTCAATTCAGAACGTGCACCTGTGGCGCGGGCTAAAGCTGTTTCAGGCTCAAAAAGTAGTAATAAAGTATAACAGATACCCCTGTACTGTCAAATGACCTATTTGGTTGTTACCCACAGACATATGTAAGTAGTTGGCTGGAAAACAAATTTAACGCAGTTGTTGACATTACATTTGAATGAGCGCCGGGTCGCTGCGAGCTTTTCCCGAGGTTCATAAAGATGATGTTTGTTAAGTGTTCGTGCATGTTCAATGAGGTGATCGAAATGATACATTTTATAAAGGAAAGAGCGCACTAAACAATCATCTTGTAGACAAAAAACAACACAACGGGAAGTGACTAGAAGAAGCCTTGCCCGTATAATATAGCAGTGACTTTTTAAATTAAGCCGTGGGACCCATCTGCCCCGGGGACAGGCAGTAAAGAGATACATTGTCTGCGGGAAATTGAAAAACAATGGCAAAGCCCATAAAAGGAGGTCTGCTTGTTATCATCACCACGTGTTGCATGTCTCGGCAACTGCAGATAATTTCAGCGATCATGTATCTGTTTCTCCCAGAGCCCCGCCCACAGCCCTCCTGCACCGGCCTCGGCGCTCTGCACCGCGCGCCCCGCCGTTTCAGGCCTGAACCCCGCCTTAGCAGGAGGAGGTGCTACACACGGCTCACACACCGAGGCTTTCCTGGTTGTGTTTCTCCTCGAGAAAAGATTGTCACAAAGAAGGAAAACCTGAATTAGGTGAAGAGTTCATTGTTAATCGTAAGAATCGAGCGTAAATCACAAAGTTATAATGCTCTCAAAATCCTGAGAAAAGTTGCCATTCATAAACATATGTCTAGGTGGGCCTAGATTTTAGAAATATTCTGAGCCAGACAGAGGAAAGAACTTCCTCATCCAGCGTCACCCCTTTTCGGTTCAGTCCTGTTTTCTGATAACGATGGCTTCGATGTAACGCTATCTCTGCCCACGCACCAAAAAGATAAATAACATTTTTTTTTACAATGGCAAGTGACTTAGAACAAAACATATATAAATTTGTAATTAACAAATATAAAATAGACCACAAAATTCACATGAATTTTAAAGATAAAATGGGAGATAACACATAATTTCATTTTTTACAGGGGCCCTTGTAAGCCACACCCCCATCCTTTCTTTGTCTGTAGATCAATAATATTTTGATGAAAAATTTAAAGCTGTATTTTTGCAGGATAAAATGTACCCTGTTGTCTTATAATTATTTACATTTCCCTCTTATATGAATTCCTTCAAGGACATGGGCCAAACTGTTTGTGTAATTAGCACCTGGCCCAGAGCCTCATAAGTTCCTGTTCACTTCTAGTCATTCTAAAGGCTTTGGTCCTCACCTTAATGCCTGCGCCAGAGCATCATGGTCAAAGAAAATAATAAAGCATCGTAGTTAGCCACGTCTGGTACCAGATGACCCTGCTCCCTAGATTAGTGCCCCCTATAAACTTATTGTATATACATATTTTAAATATATATTGTATATGTACAAATACCCATATACACACATATGCACACTCAGACACACATAAAAATATCAAAGAGTAAAAATTTTATCACACCTAAGCCATTCACATATCTCTTGTAATTTCTTCTCACAGTTTTGTGACAGGTGATTTGATCCTTGAAAAGAAGTGTGTGATAAGGTTATTAGATTTCTCTGCATTGGCACTCAATACATGTTTCAAGTCCTTTCCAGCATTACTTCCCGTGGTGTTGATGCTGGGAAGTTAGAACTACAGCTCCCAGGCTCCCCTGAATTTAGAACTACAGTTCCCAGGATGCCTTGAAGCTAGGTTCAGCATGTGACAGATTCCACTCCTCTGTTGCATGGGACTTGTATGGAGGGAAACATGCAGCATGGGGACATGACTTCAGTTGTCGTGGGTTGTGCTGGGGACAGTGTGGTTTGCAGTCTGCAGTGGCAGAAACTGCTTTCCTCCCTTTTTGTGGCCACGAGCACAGTAGCTCCAGGAGCTGAGAGCTGTTCTGGGAAGCTCAGCCAGACCACCGTGTCTTCAGGGCCTCTCACTGGTTCTGTAAACCATCTGTGAGTCTGCAGTGCCTTCCTCGCTGGGTAGACCAGCTAGAGTGGACATTGTCCTTCGCAATTCAACTATGAACAAAGCAGTGTAATAGCATGTGAGTGTTAAGATGAACTTTGCTGTCAAGTTTATACAATTCCAATGGTAACAATCCAGCACGATACTTGACTTCAAATAACTTCCTCTCAAATGCAGCTTAACATAAAAATAAATGTCGAAAGTCTGAGTGTGAGTAATGACAGTCCAATACCATGTGCCATTCACTGCAGCCTATCAGCTGTAAGTGTGGGTTTTCCAAGTTCATTTTTTTTCCAGGGCAACAAAATCTTTTATTACAAAACCATAAGCAAGTAATTCTGTAATATAACAATAGATACTCAAGCACACCCCATGACATTTTAGGTGAAATGTTTACATTGTCGTCCATCTCCTGGGAGATGTTCATGGCCCCTGACAACCCCACTCCGGTAGATATCACTTCCAGCAGACTCTGTAGCATGACGGATCCAGTGAAGTTTCGGTCCTCCCTTGCTATGTTATATGCGGTTCCCTGCTTGCGGGTTCACTGTGTCGCACGGTGAGGCTGCAAGCAGGGAACCGCCATATGGCTCCAAGTTCATTTTTTATGCATGTCTAAAAACTGGTTTCACTGGGGTCATTTGCCCAGAACAAATTAGAAGAGAATGTGGCTGATAAAGAGCAGACCTACAGCCAGATGCATTATCTGACTTTCAGGCAGTGAAGGATGAGCCCGGAAATTAAGAGAAAAGAGGAAGACGGAGAAAGCTCGGCAGGCTGGCCCCTGAGGGTGGGCGGAGGGGAACTGTGTTCCACAACAGCCTCAAGGATGTGTGTAGCTCCCCGTACCACAAATACAATGACGACACTAAATCGAGGGGAACGTTTTCAATTATGGTGCCTATTCTCACGTTAGAAACAAGGAAGTCTGATGTCTAGTGCCGATGGGTTCTACCTTCCCAAGAAACTAGCTTCTTAGCCCCCAAGTTCAGGTCAAGGCCAGCAGCAGGGACCAAGAGGAAGCCTACTCCATGAGGGAGCCTCACCTACAGGATCAATGGCTTGCTGTGTCCCACGGCACACAAAGGGGTCAAGAGGTGCCGTAGAGACTTCCGTGAGGCCCCTGAGCTCTGTCTGGCGGTGGGACCAGGGCAGTTTGGTTTTACGTTTTATCTGTCACCTTGGCGTTTTCATCCAGGGCACTGGCACAATGGGACACAAGGGACAGAAGAAAGGGAGCAATGTGAACAATTTGAGTGATTCATTTGGTCTTCTTACTTGGTGGCCTGGTTGGGTCTTGCACAAGGACAGAATGCAAGATGCAAATCAGGTATCTCTGGAGAGGATGAGAGAAGAGGTCGAGGAAAAGAGGCAAATGAGTTTGACTCCAGCATTTTGCTATTAAGGCAAAATAACTGTAAAAAATGTTTATTTCTTTTCCTATTAAAAGAGGTGCTTTGTTTCCAACCTCCTTTCCTAATGGAAGAGCTTAAACCAGAGACCCTCAGGAAAAAGATGGAAATCACCAGTTCTGGGAAGACTTAGGGTGAGGTGTTTGTGGAATTCTCTGGCAAGTTACAAAATAACCACCCCCCTCAAAAAAAACTCCACAGAAATTATATGCCATGAAAGGAGAAAAGGTCCAATAGGAATCACTAGAATTTTTCCAGGCAGTGACCCAGAAGTCTGCCATGAGAAACACGTGTTCTCCATCTTCTAAAGAACCACATCACCCAGGAAGTCCTCGGAGATTTTTCCAGAGGCTTTCCCCAACACCACGGTGTTGAGGGGCAGGAGACACGGTATAAACCTTGGCCTCATTACTTGCTACAACAAGAGGAGTCCAGACCCTCCATTTGGATGAGGCTGTGCTTTGCGTTAGAGGACCTGAGGTTATTGTTACATCGGGAAATTCCTGTATAATTTAGTCCAGAGTTAAACCATTCCTTCCCTCTGAAAACAGTTGCAGACCATAAAGCGTCTTTTGAGCTCTTTAGCTGTTAGTACGTGTTGCAATTTTCTGTTGGAAGCTGTACAAGAAGTGCTGAGCAGAGGTCCTTTAGTGATGTGGTGTGAAGGGGTGTGTGTGTGTGTGTTGGAGGGGGAACACACTCTATGTACACACCTGAGACTGGGTTCCAGCATTTTAGAGAGCCTGTGCCCTGGGCTGTGACCTTCCAGGGGGCTTCTCCTGCGTCCCCTCCCCCGTAGGCAGGTGAGGGCGAGGAGAGAAGGCTGGAGCTGGGTACTCTCCTCCCCTCACGTCGGTTCGGTTCTGATAAAACCTAACTGATTAGGTTCCGGTCACTTAGGTTTTGTTTCTGATAAAATAGTTTCTCTTGAGGGAAGGAAGTTCTTGCCAGGAAAAACAGGATCCTCTGGTGTGTTTCGAAGAGGTTATTTTCCCTTCCCCGAACCAGAAGCACGAGGGATTGTCTCCAGTCACGGTTGGGACAGCCTGGTGGGGCTCCTGGGGACGGCACTCCCGAGAGTGTAAGGCTTCCCTCCACGAGGCGGGACCTGCCACCCCTGGAAGCTTGCCTCTCGGCTGGTCCACGCTGAACCCGCAGGAATTCCTCGTCAGGGTTCAGCGCTGGTGCCTGTGGGGGGTTCTGCGCTGGGGTCCCCGTGGCAGGAGGTTTCTGATTCTCTGTGTGTTTGCCTCTCTCTCCAGTTTGGGGAATCGGTGGCAGCTGACCCTGTGGCTCAGTTCTCTGATGGACCCAAGGCAAGTTGATTTTCAGTTTATTCAGGTTTTTAGTACTAGTTAGATCGAAGTGGGAACTTCCAAGAGTCTCATGCGCCAGATCCAAAATCGAAGTCCTTTTTCTTTTTTGCAGAAGACATAATTATATAACCTTATATAGGAAATCTAAAGGAATCAATGAAAAAGCTACTAGAAGAAGCTACTTGAATTTAACAAGATCACAGGATATAAGGTCATATAGGAAAATAAGTTGTATTTCCATATACTACTAGCAAGAAACATTAAAAAAATTAATAACATCATTTACAAATATTAAAAACACAAAATACTTATGTTTAATAAAATACATGCAAGGCATGTACACTGAAAACTATAAAATATTGCTAGAAAAATTTAAAAAGAACTAATGCCAGATAATCCAGAATTTCTATATAATTTAATGTAATCCCAATCACAATCTTAGCAGGCTATTATTACTGAAACTTGATAAGCTGCTTCTAAAATGTACATGGAAATGCAAATGACCTAAATTGGCAAAACAGTTTTGAAATTTTTTTTAAGAAAATGAGGACTTTGCTACCTGATTTCAATATATATTATAAAGCCACAGTCATTAGAACAGTTTAGCATTGGTGCAAGGATATCAATCAATGGAATGAAAGAGATTCCAGAACCTCTTAAATATAGGAGATGTGCTGTTAAATATAGTAGCTTCTAGACATGTGTGGCTATTTAAATATAAATTCAAATTAATGAAACTTACATAAAGTTAAAAATTTGGTTCCAGCTGTACTTCAAGTGCCCACGGTTCATGTGGCTATTAGCACCCTATCGGCGAGCACCAAAACAGAGAACTTCTACCCACACGGGACCTTCTATTGGAGACTGCTGCTCTAGAAGGTGAGTTTCGACAAAGATGCTAATGAAGCTGAGTAGGGAGAGAGGACTGGCTCTTCAACAAATGGTGCTGAAATAATTGGACATTTATAGGCAAGAAGAAGCAATAAATCTTTGCCCATACCTCACAACATAAACATAAATGTCTTTTAAATAAATAAGACAAATCTAAAGGCTAATGTCATAATCCCTCTGGAATTAAAAATCTTTTAAAAAAATTTTTTAAAGATTTTATTTATTTATTTTAAGAGAGAGAAGGGAGGGAGAAAGAGAGAGAGAGAGAGAGAGAGAGAAACTTCAATGTGTGGTTGCTGGGGGCCATGGCCTGCAACCCAGGCATGTGCCCTGACTGGGAATCGAACCTGCGACACTTTGGTTTGCAGCCCATGCTCAATCCACTGAGCTATGCCAGCCAGGGCTAAAAATCTTTATGATCTTAGCAAAAGTTCAAAATATATGGTCTAGACCTTTTGTATAGGGTTCTGGTTTAGGATGGCAACATAAGAGGCTCCCGAGTCCCCTCCTCCTGTGAACACCCCAAATGTCCAGCTACACACAGAGCAATTCCCCTGGAAAGAAATCCAGAAACTAGCCGAGTGACTCCCGCACATTAGGGGCACGAGAAAACACCTACAGTAAGTTGGTAGGAAAAGCTGAGACACACGCTCACCATAAACCCAGCCCCAGTGCAGTCCCATCCTGGGCGGCAGGGGGAGCTCCCAACTCCCAGATTCTCCCTGGGGAGTAAAGGCTTTGGAACTCAAAGCTAGTGTCCCGACTTTTAAGACACCCACCTGAAGGGTGGGCCACCCAGATGCCTAGCTCTAAAGGTCAGTGGGACTTGTGTCTACAATACCCACAAGACAATAGCAAACAAAGAAACACTTCTGCCAGAGCCTAAGAAGCGATCATGCTAGCTGCTGTTATAATTCTGTGCACTGCAATACCAATTTGTAACTATTAAATGTCATATAAATGATAGGCAAGGTCAATGACAATGGGTGTGAAATCATTTAAATGGCACGCAGCACAAGATACACATAGATCAATCCCATTTCAAACCTGAGAATGAATGAAAGTAGTTGAGAGTATATAATGAAAGAAGATCATAGGTTTCCGAAGCTCTCCAACAGATATTTTCAGCAGTTGTAACAATGAACTTAGGATGAAGCACCAACCTTTATATTGAGAATACAGGGGAGCTGGTCCAGACATTCAGGGTAAATATGAATTGGTACATCTTTTAGGGAGAATCAGAAAACTTAGAAAGATTCCCAGAGATAGAGGAGACCTTTGAAATATAGTTGAATCTTCTTCACAGACGAAGAAACTCACAGAATCATATGCCTTCTGCTTCGGGTTAGTAATGAACTTTAAGGCTAGCCTCATGAAGCCGACGGCTTTTGAAAAGCATTGAGATTTGAGAATCTGTCAAAAGCAGCGGGGGCTGGGGGATGAACGCGAGAGAGAGTGGTAGGCAGGTGAGAAGCCAGTGACCTTACGCAGATGGGGATTTGGGGGTTCCGTGACGGACTGGTGGCAGAAACACAGGTTGGAGAGGGGAGACGGAGTATCCACCATCTTCTGCAACATACTTTACTCAACGAAGCATGAAGACAGGCCCAGAATCTCCCCTCTGCATGTCGGGCCATCGGTAGCAATGTCCTGGCTTCCTAACAGGTGGGGAAAGCTGCCCTCTCCTCCACGATTGGAGCAGCGGCTCCAGCGTGGGGGGGCACACAACCCCCATGATTCCTTGGGGCACAGCAAGGACTGACGGAACTTTTATGTAGAGAGAACACCCCAGAATTATAGAAAATTAAGCCTTGCAAATATTTTATCTGTGACTTGACACTGGCAATGATGAGTGACACATTCTCCTTGAATAAAAACACAAATGTCTCAAGTGTTCAGCCATTCTGTGATGACAAGTTTGTGGTATGCTTCTTCACAAAACAAATACAGTTACTTGGTCCCTTCACTATGAAGGTGGCTTCTGAGAAATGAGTGCGAAGAACTAATTTTCAAGAGAAAAAACTTGCGTGATGATGAGAACGGTTGAAAAACTCACGATTGGAAATATTTTTGTAGTTTCAAAATGTTGTGACCTGACACAGTGCATGTCACTTACTCAGCCTCCCTTTTCTGCACACTTCAACTTGGAATCCGAATGTCCCAACTTGTTAAAACATCCTTTCAAATGAAGCATTTTAGTGAGTTTTAAGTTGTATTTGTTGGAAATACAAGACAGCACCTTTCAATGAGTTGGCTTGAGTACTGACTGACATGTGGGAAAATGGAAATGGACTAAAAGAATTTCAAGACAAAAAGGGACCTAGAGAATTTGATTTAAAATAAATACTATGATGTAGTGCACTCATTCAGCCATGCCCAGTTGCCAGTTAAATCTAGGAATCGGTGACATATCTCTCCTAGCTAGTAGGACTGACCAATGAAATAAAGTGAACTAAGGATAATATCTTCAGATTTTTATGTAACAAATGTTTAATACAAGATTTTATAGTGAATCAAAATCACATTGTACTCCTTAAAAGGGCAATTAATAATAAATAAAACCATTAATAAGTTAATTAAATTTTACGTATTTTATTTCTCTCATCTCCAAGCACTTTGAGACAGATCGCTTCTTTTTAATCTCATTACTATTCATGAGAAAGAGAGACTGGGTACTTTTCAGCCCATTTTACAGATGATAAGCAGCACATTGGAAAAATCAAACGCTAATAATTATTAGAGCCAAGACTTAAATTCTAATCTTCCGACATCTTGTGAAACACATTTTTCTCTGTATTTCCCCCCAAACCAAGTCTATCTAATAGCTCAAAGTATTTTTCTGAATTACCTTGAATCCCAGGTTTATCTTGCAGGGAATGCAAATGGCTCTGACATTATTCAACATTGCCAAAGATAGTCAAATCACAAGGCGAAAGAGACCTCACCTTTACTAGAAAAGTATGTCCTGGAACCAATCCAGCACACGCCTTCCACGCTGTCAGCCACTCAAACTGTGGGCCTCCAGAGGCCGTGGATGGGGAGACCAAAGTCGTAGGTCTGCTCATCACATGGCGAGTTCAGGCTTGTTGTGTGACTCCCGGAGTGCGTGCACAGCCCCCTCCCTCTGCCCCACCTTTCTCTCCTCCCTCTGGCTCGTTTCTTCCAGCTCCAGGCCACAGGGCACACTGTCTGGGAAGCCTTTTCTGGAACCCAGCTTGGACTGAAGTCTCTTCCTCTGCACTTGAGGTAGGCCCTTGGCTTACCCCATCATAGCACTGGTCGTCCCCTTCCACAATTCTACTCCTTTTTTGTTCTCAGCCCAGCACTAGAATGTTCCAGCCGTGCTCAGTGTCCTCGCAGAGTGAATACCTGGGCCCATTCATTTGTATGGCCCTTGGGGTTAAGCTGCCCACTCCTGCGGCAGCAAAGCATGTCTGTCTTGTCAAACCGAAGCTAGGATGTTCTCAGAGCCCAGTGTGAGGAGGAGGTACTGTATGGTACCATGTATAATGTGCACTTTTTTGCCCAAATTTTTGAGGAAAAAATAAGGAGGCGCATCATACATGGGTATAGTGATTACATACCATGGGTATAATAACCCCACATATAAAGCGCACGACAATGTGGTGTGTTTTACACGTGGGAGCGCATCATGCACCCCAAATACGGTAATTATGGGAGTGAAACCTTATTCAGGAATAACAGCTGCGTGCCCAGTCACTCCGTTTGGACTCTCCAGGCTCAGGTGAACTCCCTAAAATAGTCTCCACGTCTTCTTCCAAGCCTGAGACAAGCAGAATTTTTCCCCTTCAGTTACAGAAAGCCAAACTGGCCCAGCACAAAGCCCAGCAGGTCAGACCTTGGTAGGTCCACGCCAACAGCTGCTAAGCTCCTCACCTCAGCGTCTGACAGAGAGGTCCTGGCACCAGGCGTGTGGAGCGTAAAACAGGGCTGACGCAGGCGCTGGGCTCGGTCCTTTAGAACCCGCCATCTGGATTGTCTCCACCTCAGAGGAAAACACCAAGCTCAGGACTTTCTCGGGAAGGAGGGGGCTCCAGGTGCATTTTGGAGCAGCATAGAGAGTATTTTATACTCATTGGGCCACAGCAGTAGCACGTAATCAGAAACCATCCACCTGCCGCAGATGCCTTAGCTGGGCAGAGAACGACATGGGTTGGTATCAGTCTGCAAGGGGCAGTGTGAAAGCTGCTAGAGTCCCGGGTAGGAGTCCGAGCTCAAGGTCAAGGTCAGAAGATTCAAAGCAAGCACCATAGTGCTCATCTCCCCAATACACCTGCCAAAGGCTACAACCCTGCTCTCCTCCCCCGTGGAAAGGCCTCTCTGCTGAGTTCACTTAAAAATAAATAAAGAACATCAACTCGTGGGCAAAGGGTAAGCATCGAACAGGAGCAACAGAAGGAAGACATTACTGAATGAATGGAAATTTTTAAGTGGGAAGGAAAGCTTTCTTTACCTCAAGCCATATACACAGAGAATTATTTATGTTTTTTCTTCAATCAATGCATCCGTAAGTGAGCTTTCACTTTGCAAACAAAAGTGTTTGCTTCTTCTGAATCTAATTGCCAAGCTACATTGGCTCTCGTACAAAATCAGTTGCTTTTGCCTCAACTGATCTTATTTCAGACTTTACATGGTTGGCTACTGAGTGGATGTCATCTTAACAACAGCTCCACCTGACTTGTATGATACCTTCATTTCTAAAGTTCCGCTGAATATTATCTTTGCTACACCTCTCTGAGGTCAGGAGATCGTTATAGACAAAAGCTGTGGAGAAGTTCAGTTCCGTTTCCTACCGGACATGGTAGCCTGGAGTCAGGCCAGGAGCTGGGCTCAGAGCCTCCCCTCCTCCCGCCCCTGGGCGTGCGTGCAGCTCACTGACTGACCGCTCCCAAGGCAGGAGCTGATTTTAGTTCATCCCTGAACTCCCCCTGTGAGACCCCAGCTGTGACTCGGGACACAAACAACACACTGTCAGGCCTTCATCTTTGCATTTCCCCCTGTACTTGGTGCTTAAAAAATAGCCAGAATGTGATCATTAGTGGTTTTACATAATCATATGTGTTGCTATATTAAGCTTAGCTAATAGGAAAGAAGAAACATCGTGCTAATTAATATACTCTGTACGATAGCCCTGGCAACTAATTGTCCAGGATGCTGCCCTGATTCGTTTATTATATGATTCACTTCCTCAAAGGGGTGAGAGTTTCTCTTGACGCAGGGGCAGGGGCCGGTGCAAATCTTCCGTTATCACTGCTCTGCAGCCTCCCTGCACCCACGTCTCCTGCTTCATCTCAGCGCTGTGTCCAAAATGCCTTTCATTCAAAACCACGTCCCTTGCCAGCTTTTCATTGTCCACCTCCGAGGGTGAGCCAGGCACACATCTGGAGCACGCACAGAGGACCAGCCAAGGCTCGCTGCCTCTTTCACAGCCTCCCGAGCGGCAGTTAAGTCACTGGATCTGTTCCTTATTACCAGGCATCATCTTCCTCCTTTATTTTGAGATGCTGCCTCTCTCTCCTCAGTAATATGGAGAGGCAGAAAGAATACAGTGGTAATTAAGTGGTATTTATAGCAGTTCTCTGTGCTCTCAGATTGTCCTTTCCTCGAGCGATACAATTACTGAATGGGGCTGATAGAGCAAACTGGTGGGGAGATGAATAAAATCCTCTGTTGGGCAAAGCTGCAGCGAGAACAACGCACACACAGGAGGGTGTGGAGGTGGTGGTCTGGCAAAGGCTTCTGGGAAAACTCAGAAGAATCTGAGCTGTCCTGGTGGGAGATACACAACCCACAAGATGGAAAAAGCCAGGAGTCAAAGGTAACCCTCCCATGACATAACCCAAGAGGCACAGCCATGGACCAAGGTTTGGGATTGACTTTTATCCCAGTTCCCACCCTAATCTGAGGCTTTCCTTGTCTGGCCTACTCATCATCAAGAATCCTACCTCTCCTCCTTCAAGGCCCAGCAGCGACTCTAATTCCTTTCGCCGAGCTTCTTAGAGCACCCAGCCTTCAGCATCACTGCCTCCACCTGCACCCGCAGCGTCTGCTGTTCTGAAATACACGTTTGATTCCCCTCCTAGTGCTATGTGTTCTTGATGTGCGTATGTGTGTATATGTACATGTACGCGCCCATACGCACATACATATTTCTATTCGTGCATGTGTTTTATCCACAAATATTTCTTGAATATCTACTACGTGCAATACTAAAGACAAAATAGAAAGTAAGAATCAATATTTGGCCTCGCCCTGACTCATGTGGCTCAGTGGGTTGGGTGCCATCCTGCAAAGCAAAAGGCTGATGGTTCAATCCCCAGTCCAGGCACATTGCCTGGGTTGAGGGTTCAGTCCCTGGTTGGGGCATGTACCAGAGGCAACCGATCAATGTTTCTCTCCCTCATCCATGTTTCTCTCCCTCTCTTTCTCCCTCTTTTCCCCTCTCTCTAAAGGTAAATGAATAAAATTGTTTAAAAAAATTTGGCCTCAATAGGACAACCAGAAAAGAAAATATATGATGTCAATACAGTAGGGTCAAGGATCTGAAGAGAGAAAGACAAAATTCTATTGGAAACACAAGTTTCTACAAGGACCTAGCGTAAAAAGGATCGGAAACCATTTTCAGGGGAAGGTGAGTTTTGTGCTGAAACATACATTATCCAGAGGGAGAGAACTTCACACTGACCTGACAGGTGACCTTGACCCCTGGGGGCTCTGACTGCCACGGAACAAGCATCTTCTCTATATGCAGCTGTTCCCTGCCCGAGCCCAGCCCTTGACACAGAGTCAGAAAGTTCTACCTAAATGACAGATCACTTCGAGGAAACGCCAGTATACCAGCACATTTAATTCTCCACTGCCGGTTCGTTACATTACAGCGTTTAGCCATAAAACCCTCTTCCTGTGCACTCAGCATGTTTTTAAATTACCCGTTTTTGCTTTTGTCCATGTTTATTAAGATGAAAGCTCCGGTTTTACCACCCTCTATTTGCTTCCTATGGTTTTAAAATCAAGATTCTGAAACATAATAAGTGAAACCCGATCAATAGGCTCTTAGCTTCAGTCCAAAAAAAAAAGGGTGGGGGGGACTTCCCACAGTCCCTCCTACCATAGAGGCTCACAGTGACAGGACAAGCGCGATCACCAGGATCTTTAGATTTTGTTTCCAGATTCGTCCATTTAACATTGACCCCAAATATACAATCTCTGACGTTTTAAAATGTATTCACTTCTCCCACATTCGATCTCTGAATAAAACCCTGGTGCAAATAGACGGTGACGTCACATGGATGAATCAAGGACATACCACGTTTGGCTCCCCCAGAAAGGCACCCATGGGCTGTCATCAAACCCAAGCGGGAAATTTCTGACAGTCAGTAAACACCTTTATTTCTGGAAACTCCTGCAGCTCAGTCACATGCTCGTTAATCCTTGGCAAGTCCCCTAAGCATGGAGTTAGCCCAGAAACTTGTCTCTTGAACCTCTGTCTACCGTGGGGTCCCATTCATGAGCACACATGTGCTACATCATGTGCGCTTTGATTCTCCCTCTAGAAATGGGTTTCGAGAATCAATGGTCATTTGCAAAGAACAACAGGATAACACACTGTGCACAGATCCACCTGATTATATGTGTTTTTAAAAAGCCACATACCAGGTTCTGCAGCTCAGGGCACATGAATGAGTCTATCTGTCAGCACTGAGGCCTACAAGCCAGAAAACTTCAGTCAGCCTGGGCAGGGCCATTGTGCAGCTCTGTGACCTAAGCAGAGGACTTACCCGCTCTGAGCCTCGGATTATTTGCCTCTAGTAGAAGCTTTGGAATGAGAACTCATTCCATAAGACAAGCTCTTTGGGCCGAAACCAAGCTATTGTGTTGTGGCCCTTCTCTCTTACCAAACTCACTAGTTTTTTCATCCATTTCTTTTATAATAGGAGGAACAAATGACATAGTATATGAAGAGATCACTAATGTTGAAATTTAACAGCAATACTATCGCAGGTGTTACTTGTCATCCAGCCCTTTGTCCTGAATGAACAAATGAGGTCCAATGTTAGAGCCTTTCAGGCTGCTACGTGCTCACGGAGAGGCGGAGGGACTTGGGACTTTCACTCCACAAATATTTATTGTATGTCCACATAGAGTCTGGATCAGACTTTGTTCTAGAAGGGAACAAAGCAGGCCAAAACTACTCCTCTCATGAAATGAATGTTCTGACAGAGGAAAAAATGATAACAGTAGTAAGTAGGTAAAATACAGAGAATGTTAGACAGTCGTAAGTGACGGGAGAACCAGGTAATGGGTCCAATGGGAGACAAGAGGAAAGGGGAGCAATAAAAGGTGATTCCCTTTGTTTGTTTGATTTGTACGTGTGTTTGCTTTGGGCCTGAGCGATTGGACCGATGATAATGCTAGTTACTGAGAGAGGAAAAAATAGGTGGGAAGAGTGGAAATACAAATTAATGGAGGGCAGGGTCAATTATCCTGTTTTGGAACTATTAAGTTTGAAGTGTCTGTTAAATACCTACATATTACGTTAAACAGGCACCCAGACAAACGAGTCTAGAGCTTTAGAGGAGTCAGGGACGAGCCCTCCCCTTTGGACTCCTCGTCGCTGCAGGCAGGTGTTGAAGCGTGGAGCCTGGACGGTGGGTGCAGGTCGCCAAGAGAATCCAGGACGGAGCCATGAGGGAACCTGGCATTTAGAGGTCAGAGAGGAGCTGGAGTCAGCCTAGCAGACTGAGAGCGATCGGCCAGGAATGTCAGAGGAGATTTAAGACAGTGTGGTGACTCAGCGCCGAGAGAGGAAAGAGTCTCCCAAAGAGGTAAGCGTGCGGCTGTGTAAACCACCACCGACAGGGTGCAGGGAGACGAGGAAAGACCGGCGTCCACTGGACTTGGCAACGTCAGACTCACTGCAGACTTTCCAAAGCACCGTTTTTGTTAAATGGTGGCATCCACAACCAAACTAGAATAGGCGACATTCCAAACTTTGGAGTAAGTGGAGTAAAAGAGGAAAGGAGCTAAAAAGAGAGATGGACAGGTCACAAAATGGAGATCCTCTCAAAGGTGACATGACTATGTGAGCGCGCCCCTCATAGGAGTTTGCCAACCTTAAATTCAAGTTCAAGTTCATGGTTCTAATATGTACTTCTACGAAAACAACATCATCTTACCTGGATTCTGTTTAATGATACACAGAAAAATACGGATTCCCTTACACCAGAGGCATCGGCAAGCAACTGATTTATAAAAGGCAGAATGAAGAGAAGTATTTAGATGAGAACATGACTCTTAGCTCAGCTTTAAACTGGTAAGAGGGAGGTGAGAAGTGTGGCTGGTTCAGAGGGCGTTGGGATGTGACTCACCGTCGCATTTGCACAGGGCTGCTTGCCATAGTCACCGTTAGTCTTCGGTCTATGACTTCGTGTTCTCATGAACTGGGCTGCGGGGTGGGGAGGGAGCTGAACGAGGGATCACAACTGCTCACCAGCTAGAGAGAAGGAAGGAAGAGCGGAGGACAAGGACAGGTGTTTGACCTGGACATTTTCCCGTAAATCCCAATCCGGTAAAAAGGGATTTGATGGTTCAAATTAAAAATCATTTTAAATTTGATTATTCACATTCAAACGGAATGAATGATTTCTGTTCTAGCATTCTCTATGTATAATGCTAAACAGAGAGTGTAAGTGTGCATCGTGTCTGAAACAGTTAGGATGTGGGTCTACGCCCATCAATACTGGTGCACTTATGAGGAAGGAAATGTCACTGAGTTCCAGTTTTATTTTCTGTAAAATTAGTAGGAAGAAGTAGGTATCATTAAAACTTCTAAGATCCACCTGTAGCTGCTTCTTCTGTATAACAAACTGAGATAATAAGACCTGCCCTGACAACCTCACTAAGCTGTGTGGTCAAAAGAGACAACATACGAGAAATTATACACTGCAAACGATTAGTCTAGTGCAAATGTCTGTTACTGCTCTACCTGAGCCCCATAAAGGTTAAGTGAACTGCCTAAGATAACACCACTGATCCCTGGGATGTCTTCACTTCCCAGAACACAACTGAACTCATAATAGGAAACTAAAAATTGCTTTTTAATGAACAAACTTACGAGCTGGGGTTTGAACCCAGTCTGACCCAGAACCTGGAAGCTTAACCACTGTACTAGGCAGTGTTATGTTTGCCACCAAAGTTACATTAAAGTTAGCCATGGAGGTAAGATAGAGTGATTCTAAGGGGTTAGTGCCAATTTGATTTAAGAATAATGGAAGCAGAAAGCACTGCACTAAATAAGCCACGAGACACAGTCCTACCAGAGAAATACTGGGGAATGAGAATAATTTTCATGGGTCGAAAACTTCTGAGACCTGGGCAAATTCCAAAAAGTTACCATGCTTCAGATACTGTGGTACAACAATGTTCCTCCTTTCTGTTAGAAAAGGGGAAAAATACCCAGATTAAACTGCATTTATTGCCCTGGCTGGAGTAGCTCAGTGGATTGAGCGTGGGCTGCGAACCAAAGTGTCACAGGTTCGATTCCCAGTCAGGACACATGCATGGGTTGCAGGCCATGACCCCCAGGAACCGCACATTGATGTTTCTCTCTCTCTCTCTCTCTCTCTTTCTCCCTCCCTTCCCTCTCTAAAGATAAATAAATAAAATCTTTTAAAAACCTGCATTTATTTCCCCCAATACACTGAGTCATCCTTGAGGGGATAGTACTTTAAAGGATGGGCATAACGCCAGGCGCTGGGCCCAGACGGGGGAGGCCACGGTAACGGCAGAGCTCAATAAAGGAAGTTCCATTTCATCTGACTCCCGAAGCGCACGCGAAACTTGCTGAAAAGACCAATATGATCCTGCCGTCCTCCCACACTGCTTACGCGTACAGTCTGCTCCCGGGCCAGTGAAAGCTGACCTTCCCCCAAGAGTCACCCGGTCCGAATGAAACCTTCTCCGGCCGCAGGGCTCCTTCCAAAAGTAAAGTGCCTAGCAGCTTCGCTTTTGATGAGCCTCTTACATACACTTTGCTAAAGCAATTCTTTATAAAATAACAGGCCTTTTTCCTACTGCTGAAGTAGAGTGTTGCAGAAAACTTGGAAGATGTTGAAAAGCATGTTAATATCATTACTCAGGATCAATCACTATAGTTTATTTCTTTCCTGATTTTATTATATATGTATAATAAATATATATTTTATATAAATAATATTTATTGTTATATACATTTTATATGAATAATATTTATTATTATATACATTTTATGTAAGTAATATGTATTATATATAAGGTCTTTATTATTTATTTAGGATATTTTAAAAAATTGTGACTACCTTTTAAAATGCAACATTTTTTAAATTCAATATTATGCTGTGAGCATATTCCTATATGATAAAACATTTTTTTAAAACATGGAATTGTAGGGGTTTCTTGTAATGGAGTAGGTTATTTCAGATCAACCTTCTGCAGAATGCAGTTACACAAGCTGGGTAACGTATCAGAAATACACCCACCATACACTGCGTGAGGGTACTGGAGGGCAGCAGGCCTGCCAGGCCTAAGGCCCATTACCCAGGGAGGAAGGAAAGGCACTGTTGTCAGATCAATATTCCCCCGCAGCTCCTCTTGAGTCGTTTATCCGTTCATAAGAACTTCTGTGCGCACAGGCGATCAGAAAGCCAAGAGGCAAAAAATGACTGTGCTCCAGGACTTCAGGAGTCAAGCAGAAAATACAGATAAAACAAAACTGCAGAAAGATAAAACAAAATGGCAGAGGTAAAACAAAACAAATATGCAAAAGCAAAACTCTCCGCGCTGCTTTTCCCCTCAAAGCACATGACGCTTCCTACGTCATGAGGAGTGAGACGCCGCAAAGCCAATCGGGAAGTGGCTAAGGAAAACACGAAGGGTTAAGTACGTTTGAGTTTTCAGTGTTCTTACCGTGCTGGGGGGGGGGGTAAAAATTGGGGTTCAGAACCCCCTATGGAGGAAGGATCCCCATAAACAACGTAGGCCTTCAGTGGAGACCCAGGATCAGCGACATCTTAGGAAACGAGCAAACCAGGGAAGGACCAGCCATCACAAAGGGTATGAGCCCGTCTCACCCTCCAAATGTCTGCTGACGTCAAGGTGATCTCGCCCTACTCCAGCTGCCTTCCAGGAGAAAATGAATACTTATTTCAAGAAGAGAGTAGGGAGGATCTGTATAATTATTCATATGCAAAATCACAACATTTAAAAATGACCAGATAAATGATTAAAAAGTTCATGTTTTAAATACCTATCTCAAGAAACTAGTAAAAATCAATTCATTAAACTTCAAGCATGTAGAAGGAAGGACAGTGTGATACTGGCCATATGCTAGACATGGGACTGTGATGGAGATGAGAGTCAGGAATGGCCCCACCCATCTGAGGGCACCGGACACATGAGAAGCTGCAGCCCATGCCGTAGAGGAAGAACGGTCTTTCCAATAACTGGTGCTTGGTCAATTGGAGACACGAGTTTTTAATGGTTCTTTGTCTCTACTTCAGATTACTTACAAATATCAATCACAGGGAGATTGTAGCTACAGCTATATAAGATACAACAAGACTTACAGAAAATAAGAGAATGTCTTCATTACCTAGAGTGGGTCAATATTAAACAGGAAAAGTACATTCACCATAAAATATTGAGAAACTGGACTACATTAAAATGAAGAACTTCTGTTTATCAAAAGACACAAGTCGGCGAAAAGACAAGCCAACAAATTGGAGGAGACACGCACAACACGATAGAACAGTCATTTCCAGAATGAACGCAGAACACTTATAATCCAGTAATATAAAGAAGTCAACCTAATGAAAATGGGTAAGAAACCTTGACAGGAAATTCACAAAAAAATTGTAAAATGACCAGTGAATATTTACTGATCATTTGCTTCACCTTATCAATCATCAATAAATATAAAGTAAAACTATATGAGATGCTACCGCATATTCACCAGAATGGCTATAATTGGAAAGGCTGACAATACGAAGAGTTGACAAGGATATAATACAAATGGAATTCTCGAACATTGTCAGAGGAAGTCCAATGTTAGGTAATTTGACACTGTCAGATAAAGCAATTTTACTCCTAGGTACGCACCAACAGACATAAGTATATAGAGCCTCCAAAGACAGATGTGAAAATGTTAATAGCACCATCCTTTGCAATCATTGAAAAACTGGAAACCACCCAAATGTCTATCAGCAATATAATGTATAAATATATTTGGATGTATTTACAGAACAGAATACAACACAACAATGAATTGTCCTGATGCTACAACATCGGGAAGTCTTGTTTCTTTGATTAAAAGAAGACATGCACTAGGGTATATACTGTTAATTCCACGTATAGGGTTGAAGATACGCAATACTGATCTATGCTGATAGGGCTCCGGATGGTGATCACCTCTGGAGGGTTCATGATTGGGGGGTGCACGAGAGAAACTCTGGGTGCTGCCGTGTTATTTCTTGACGTGCATGGAGGGTCCGCAGTGTGCTCACTCTAAAAATCCACGAAAAGGATTGCTGCACTCTCCTGCATGAATGTTACATTTCTGTCTCAAAATTTTACTCAAAAACACAGTTTTTCAGGACTCTAAAGTTTTTGACCATAGGGATAGTCACTGTTTAACCCACTTCCCATGGTTGTTTAACTATATCTGTGTTATATTTTACTCTTACAGACAATACTTACTTTTTACAATTGTCTTGTTTTAACTTCCTAATTCAAATCTTTGCCTCTTTTCTAAAGACACATTCCTGGAAGTAGAAGTGCTGAGTCAAAGAATATAAATATTTTAGACTCACTGAATACACACAGCCAAACTGCCGACCCAGAAGACCGTCTCACTGTGAAAATACTAAAGGTCAACCTAATGAAGGCAGATTTAAATGTTCGCAGCCCGTATCCCGCCTGACCTTTAGAATACTGGACGCCGGTGGCCACCCCATCTCCCACAGGATCCATTTCGCTCTGGTTTTCTCGGTGCCGCGTTGCCAAGTCCACGCTCCTCCTCCTCTTCCTGGTGCTCAGTTATGCTGGTACCCACAGGTTCGGTGTCTGGCTTTCCCCCCTCTCCTCTCCTGTAGAGAAATTGTCTCTTGAATTTTTACTTTCTCTGCAACATCCATCGCTTTCTATTCTGTAGCTGAATTTCGTCTCGCCGGCCTCGGGATCTCTCACCTGTAAAAGGAGGAACTGCCCCGAGTCACATGGCAGAGCCTGGACTAGAAGCCTCGTCTTCTGACTCTCAGTCTGCTTGGCTGGTTTTCCCAGGAGCCGGTTCAGGAGCGGGGAGGCAGAGGAAAGCAGCAGCAAAAGCAGATGGATTTGGGGCCCGCTGTGACTCAGCACTCAGACGAGATGGGGAGTGTGATGTTAGCGGGGACCATGTGGTGTAGACGGGGACCAGTCCCGCAAAGAAAACTCTGAGAGAGGAGAAATCTGTCTTTGGGCATTGACTTCCCTCTTCCGTTTCCGCTTTTCTTTTGGATTCACCCTCTTCTTCGGTCTCTCCCTGCTCCTATCTGGTGTCTACAGGCTGGTTGCCTCAAGGTCCGCCTTCCCATGAGAGCTACTGGAACAGCTTCCTGCAGGGTCCTCTCCCTCCGGCCTGTGAGTGAAATCTCTGCTGAGCTGAGACTCTCCTCCAAGTCCCTCTGCTCCGGCCACTCGGGACTCCGTGCCGGGTTCCTGGATTACAGCCGGCCTTCCTCCCAGCACGAGGCCTCGGCACTCCCAGGTCTGCCAGCTCAGATTGCTGCCTGTCTCCCTCCCTCACTGCTTTTCAGTCTCTGTTCAAATGCTACCTGATCTAAAAAAAGAAGAAGAAACATCTGTTTCCTGAGGGTCCCCTGTAAAATCAGTCGTGCTCCCCTCACCCCTCTCCCCTGACTTACTTCTCACTATGGGACACAATGTGTAAGTATTTTAGTTTGTTTCTCTCTCCCTCCTCTCACCAGGAAGTCCATTTCTGAGAGCAGGAAACGAATGTCTGTTTTATTCAAACAGTGCCCGACACATAGTAAACATTAGAGAAATAACCGAGCAAACGAGTCACCCACAGATGAAAGAATGCAGCTCCCGCTCTATGGGAAAACAGCTCTGAGTTCTGCTAACACAGGTAAGAGTTAACACCTTACTCTTTTCCGGATAACACATTTGCATTTCATAAGGATTTTCAGGAGAAAATCTTCATTTGCATTTCACACGGATTTTCAGGAGAAAATGCCCTAGCGCTAAGAACTGTCTCAAAAGTAGCTTGGTGCGGCATTTGTATCCGACCACTGGTGATGACAGGTCCATGCTCAGCCACCCTGTAATTACTACATCGTCACTATTCATCACTGTGAACCCAGCCCTCTGCGCGGCGCCTGGCACGTGGTCCTTGTTCAGGGACTGCTTGTTGAACTTGATGGTGTGAGAGGCTGTTTGCCCACACAGAAGGCCTGCTTGGTGTCTAATTCAATCATCGCTTCCACGAACTTTCTAGTTTACTGCTATCACCCCTTCTGCTTACAAACTGTGACCTCACAGCCAGCCTGACAAACACAAATTCAGGTCTCGCTTCTCCCTTTGCGGTTCACCTTGACGTTGGGGATTGCCCTTTGGCTGCACGTGACTTACAGACAGCACAGAGTGGTCGCACAGAGAACCCAGATTTTCCTCAGGGAGCAAACCATTGCCTGCGTTGGCGGGCAAGTTTAAGAAGCTTGAGATCCAATGGTAGGGTTTGCATCCCGCTTTCCTCGTAAGCCATTTCCCCAAGCGGGAGACAAATCAGTTGTGCTCAGTCAGCAACTGCACCTTAACCCATCCTACAGCTCAAGGATTTCGTTATTCAGCCAGTGCTAAGTGTATCAGATCCGGCTTGGATTTGCAATGGCAGGACTGCGAGGTTATCTGTGAAGGAACAAAACTCAGCGACGTTCAGCTAGAACCAGCAGAGTTGGGGGGGTTAGGGGGGGTGCGGGAGGAGCATCCCCGGGAGTGATCACAAAGGGAATCCACATCCTGAGGCTTTGGCAAACCCGCACGCCTGTCCGTGAGCTATATTTCATCCGTAGTAAAAGCATTTCCCTCCACACAAAGGAGCCAACACAGGGAATCCATTTTTAAATGCATCTGAAGTCGGAGTCATGCTTCACTCGCCACTGCCTGTAAGTTTCACCCACTACAAAGGCTTGTTTTTCAAGATCGTGCTCATTTGACCCTTGACCTCATTGAATTAATATAATTCAATACCTTCTGATTTAACAGTATCTTTCTTTATTCCATCCAAGGTTGGTTTCCCCCACCCCAAAATTAGTTAGAATATCCTAGTTCTCACCTGAGTGAGGGACTTCGTTGACCCTATTTAAATGGTTAAACTCCTCCAATATTCTCTATCTTTTTTTTTCATGTTACTGTCCTTCAGAGCAGTTATCACTACCTGACATGCTGTTTCTTACTGATTTTATTTACTGCCTGCCTCGTACCCACCCAGCCTTGCCAACTGAACTGTATTCTCCACACGGGCAGCAATTTGTTTGTTTTGCATGCACAGAGCATGCCTGACCGGGAGACTATGATCCACAAATGCTTGCTGAGTGAATGAACTAGTGAGTGATGGTTGGGAGTATGGGCTTCAGAGTCGGCCCATCTAGAGAGAAGCCCGGGCCCTACCATTTGAGGAAGAGGTTTAGCTGTTTAAGCCTCAGTTCCTTCTTCTGCAGAACGGCACTGAAAATCATAGTAATACTACAACTGCCCTGGCTGGCGTAGCTCAGTGGATTGAGCACGGGCCGCGAACCGAAGTGTCGCAGGTTCGATTCCCAGCCAGGGTACATTCCTGGGTTGCAGGCCATAACCCCCAGCAACCACACATTGATATTTCTCTCTCTCTCTCTGTCTCTCTCTCTCTCCCTCTCTCCCTCCCTCCCTTCCCTCTCTAAAAAATAAATAAAAATAAAATCTTTAAAAAAAAAGAAAAAGAAAATCATAGTAATACTACAGCTAATAATAATGATGAATCGCATGTGTTATGAACAGCCCATAAATGACACACGTGAACAGTTAGCAGCACTCTGGACAGAGGATCCCCTCGGCACAGGGGCGGATGCTGCTGGTTGCTCTGTGCCGCAGGTCACGACTGATAGGATTTGGGGCTCTCCTCCCTTCCCCAGTGGTTACACAGGTAAAATCAGATTATCGTGAGACTTCAGGGCAAACTTGATCTCCTGGATTTTCGGAGGACAAACGTTAGGGATGGTAACGTTTAGGGAGATGCACGCAGCAGTATTGCCTCGAAGCTTGCTCAGAGGTGGCCTGATTTTGGTCAGCAGGGAATGCCCTTGAGCTTTCAAAGAGCCTCCCCCCGAACAGGCTGCACCCAGCGAACTCATCGCCTCTGCTCCCCGCCTTGCCTCACAGCCGGAGATGCCAGTCTGCGGTCTGTCCACTGGATTCCACTTGCTGTCCTCATTTTACGGGTGAGGAAATTACGGAAGATGAAGTGTGTGTTAAAAGGCCCATGACAGATAATGGCTCAAAGACCGAGTCTCCAGATGCCTGGCGCGGAGCCTTCCCAGGAGGCATCGTAGTATTTCATATTTTGTAAAATTCTACAGAACAGCTAATCTTGGAGGAGCTATTCCATTTCTTCTGGGTCAACAAAGAATGAGTACAGTACCACTTGAAAAGCGGATATGTGGGGGGAAAAACCACATGTGACCACAACGGACACATAATTCTGCCAGGCTTTGAACATTTTAAAAAGAGGTTATATGCATGAAAGACCTCTTCCGTATCTTCCAGAGCCTTCGGGAAACTGGCACGGTCAATGGAGATTCAGGGCCATTCTTACTTTGGTGACCTGGTAGTGAAGTGGAGAGAGGACTCCATGCTCAGACAGAGCTGGGTTCAAGTCCAAGACTGTCTGTTTCCTACCTGGAGGCCTTTGGGCAAGACATTCTAGGAAAAGGTGGGGTATGTATAAAAATACTTATACCCTGGCTGGTGTAGCTCAGTGGATTGAGCGCGGGCTTCGAACCAAAGTGTCGCAGGTTCAATTCCCAGCCAGGGTACATGCCTGGGTTGCAGGCCATAACCCCCAGCAACCGCACTTTGATGTTTCTCTCTCTCTCTCTCTCTATCTCCCTCCCTTCCCTCTCTAAAAATAAATAAATAAAATCTTTAAAAAAATACTTATGGGCAAATTTATCAGAAAGAAAGTAACAATATAGATTGTTTTTCCCACCCTGACAAAAACTTACCGATTTATCATCAGCATCTTCTGTGAATAATCAAATATGAAAGCAAATCTATTCTACGTTAAATGGTGACACAAAAGCATCTGTAATACACCAGGAGCAGTGTTACTATGAACAATAAAGAGTCCCTGCCTCTCCCTCTTTCCTTCCCCACGGCTATTATATACATTTATGTTATTTTTCACCTTGCCTAAAGCACTGGTTTATCCCATGGTCTCGCAGTTCTTAATTAGAAGCATCAAATGCACCGTGTGGGTTGCAAGAGAATAAAAACTTTGCAACCTTAATGTTGTAACTACAGTTCGGAACTACCTACGCAACAGGATCTCCTGAATGTCTTTCATTTAAATTATAAAATGAAAGTGCATTCTGTTTCTGAGCAATGCCTGGTCTCTCCAAGGCAGAGCCCGGACTGTGCTTTTTGTTGATCCAAATGGGAAGAAACTGCTGGCAAAATTGTCATGGCCAGTGGGCTGCGCCTCTGCAGAGCACTGTGTGCGCACAAAGCCATTTGCAGGCGTACTCATAACTCCTTTTCTCTCCGAAAGTGGTATCAGGGCCATCTAAGAAGGTTATGTCCATGGCATGCCAATGACCCTGAGTCCTTTATGGACCTCTGCAAAGCCGGAGGACCCAGCCAGCCTTAATGACAACTTCCAGCTTGCTGCAGCTCCTAAAATAAAAAAAAATAAAACAAAATAAAATCTTCAGGTCTTAAAGGGCAAGACTGAGGAGAACAAACATCTTGAGTGTTTTCAATGCACATTTAAAGTGACAGTTACTGCATTACTCATTATCACTGCAGATCGAGTCTTGTTTCATTTTCTGGCCCTCATTACACCCTTCTCGCTCTGTTCAAATATTTCCACTTATCGTGCAGGCTTCTTTCTCCAACACGTTTAGAGTTTTCTGTCATTTCTGAGACATGAATAGGCTCTTTGCTTTTTTTCCTTTGCAGTTACTGTTTGAAATAAACAAATAAAACCAATGCATTATTTATCTTCGGGATGGATCGACAGGAGACCAAAGAACAGGGTGCTTGTGGCTCCAGCCTTCACCTTGAAAGGGACGGAAATGAGGGAGGGAGCCCAAGGGTGCCATCTGTCCCTCCTTGTCACCCACCCCAGATATAATTACAGGAAGACTTCCATCCAAGTTTTCCAGAGATATCTACCTTCCATAGACTTCCCTTCAATATAGAAAATTCAACCCACAAAAGCAAAAACATTTAACTGCTTCTAAGTGGCTGGTTTATTTTTTTTTTTCAGAATTTTTGAGCTTACTGTTGAGGTCTGCATGAAAGTAGATTCAATATTTCCAACTCATTAAAATCTTCATGCAGCCCTAGCTGGTGTGGCTCAGTGGACTGAGTGCTGGCCTGCAAACCAAAAGGTCACCGGTTCAATTCCCAGCCAGGGCACATGCCCAGGTTGCTGGCCAGGTCCCCAGATGGGGGTGTGCGAAAAGCAACCTATTGATGTGTCTCTCGCACATTGATGTTTTTCTCCCTCTCTGTCTCCCTCCCTTCCTCTCTCACTAAAAATAAGTAAATAAAATTTAAAAAAAAATCTTCAGACCGACTAGCAGATTGTTAAAGGAGGACTATTCTACTACAGCTGTCCTCAGGCTCCCAGGTACCCATCTGTTAACGATGTACAGAGACACAGATGTAAAGCAACTCCCACTTCACTGTGGCTGAGGTCCCCCTGACTGCCCGTAATGTCAGTCCCTGAATTGAAAGAAGAGTACCAACAGCATCCGTGGTAACGGGGCTGGCTTTTCCTGTGAAAACTATAAGGAGCTCACTTCTGGGCGGTCAGAGGGTCAGAGGAGGCCAACTTCTACAAGGCAAAGAGGAGCTTCCTCAGTGCTTGCCTGCTGCACTAAGAACCTGTGACCTTCTCGAACGGGTTATTCAGAACTTCAATACAGGAGGTGTGGGAACGTGCAACCGCTCTAGTGAGGAGGAACAAATTGGTGGCAGGGGGCGGGGGACACGGAGCTGGGGCTCAATCACAACCCCGCCCATTCCACCTCCACCTTGAACAGAGGTGAAAATGTCAGGTATTCCAAGAAGAATCCATCACTATACTGATCAGAAACTAGAATGGCATGGGATTTCAACACTCCTTCCCGTAATTTTTTTTAAGCACCAGAACTCTTTTTCCAAATAATTTATGTGGCTTCTGTGTTCAGTGCTCACTCCGCAGTCTAGCACTGGGGACTGTTGGGGGAGTTTCCAGCTGTCTCTGGTCCAGTCTTCTAGGCTCTGGCTTCATCCCGGTGTTAGTTTAGTTTTCTTCCCCAGTTCCTTTTCCTAGGGCAGGACTAGGAGGCCCCAGAGGCACTCCTGAACTCTGTTTCCCGTGGAAGAGCCCTAGGAAGACAGGTGAAGGCCTAGAAACCTGCTGCTCCTGCCGCCCAGAGAGGGAGAGCGTCGGGGGCCCTTTAACCCGGCTGGGCGTGGAGGGGAATTTCAGTACAGCAGGTAGGAAGGGGGTGGGGGAGGGGCACAGTTACAGGTGCTCTCAACTACAGGTGTCAGATTTAGCAGGAAGGACAGAAGGGAAGTAAGGAGGGAAGAAAAGAGGGAGGTAAGAAAGAAAAGTAGAAAAGGAGAAGGATACCATGGGACATACTTATACTAAAAAAATTAGTCATTGTTTCCCTGAAATTCTAATTTAAGATAAACCCTGTGTCTCACCTAGAAACCCCGTCTCTAACTCCCCCTTTTCTCTTTCTCCCCACTAAAGCAGCCCCACCACAAAACTGCTTTAAAGGGGAGTTATGACACTTTAAAAAATAATAAAATGAGGCCATTGTTGAATGCCGCCCCTACACTATAGCAAAAAGATTTCATCTCTGGGAATGTAACAGAAGAAATGGGTGTGTACATGTTGTAACTTCATGGTGAGAATTTGAAAAATGTCTTTTATTATAATTTGACGTACTCCAGGAAAAGCTTCATGCGGTAGATTGACTCAAATTCTTCATCGTCTCCTCTATCCACACTTGTTGCCCTGTGTTTTTGCTGTTCTTTCCATTAGAGGCAGAATACATTTCCCTGGCCCTTGGGTCGGGCTGGGTAACATGTCTGCTCTGGCGAGTGGGGTATGATCCATTGTACCTGCACGACCAAGCTGATGCTCCTGGACTTTCCCATCCCTGTGAGAAGAGCATGCTTCAGGGGTGCATCAACTTGTCCTAGAACAATGAAATACCTGGGCCAGATTTAAATCAAACCTGGCCTACAGTCAAACCCAGCTGAATCCAGACAAGTTCACTCATATATGAGCTAGAAATAATGGGGTTTAGTTGTATTTTCAGGAGACTTGTTATGCAGCATTACCACAGCAAAACTGACTGATACAGTCTACGTCATCACTTTCAGAGTATCTATCCAGGCTGCCCATTTCCTCAGGAGCCCATATTCACAACAGCATGCATCACACGGGCTTTTCTGTGTAGGTAAGATATTTTTTTAGCTGAAAGTTTAGGGGCATTGATGTCCCAGGATTTTCCACAATTCACAGAGAAGCCACTTAGTAAAGGAAAACTATTATCAAGTTTGCTAATAAGATGATCACTCATCTGCTCAATTAAAAAGCCAAACGTTCTTCTCAAGGTTTTTGAAAAACATTTTGAAGATGGGAATGAGGACTAACCACCATGACAAATTATGAAGCAGAACATCTGTGCAGGCAAGTCATTTATTAGAGTAAACACGCAGATGAGCAGAAGTTGGTGATTGTCATTCTGTCTTCAATGTGTTTTACATTCAGGATGTGTGTTTCATTAAACTCGGTATCTGCAAGAGAAAGCCAGTACGTAGCAGATGGAAAGTTGGAGAATGATTTTTGACTGCAGTCAGCGGTGCTCTCCAGAGATGTTGCCGAGTGTCCTCCCTCTAGCTCCCTCTAGCTCCCTCCTTGAAAAATATGTCAAAACGCCACTTCAACTGCTATGCTGTTTGCCTCCCGCAGCCACACCTTTCAATGCGATCAAGCCAAACATTTGTACTAGTATTTCTAAACACTGCTAGAGGGATTGGAACTCTTAGAAAGTCATGCTGTTAACTGCATCATGCGACTTGCCCTCATTTGGAAGCCAACAGGAACCCTTCGAGGGGGCACAGCAACGTCAGCACAAAGGCTTTGATTCCCAAAGTACAGCGTGGCCGTCAGGGGTCGGTGCACAGGAGTTTAAAACCTTACTTAAACATGGTAACACTCAGCCTCAGCTACAGTGTCGAGTAAAGCATGGTAGGTTACTGAACTAGAGCTGTGTTTCTCAAACATTTCTACCCAAAATACTACTTTTGGCAGAGGGGCAAGGACCTTATTTATGGATCTGATATTGGTTTAGACTGAAGTGTTTTACTGCAAGTTAAGTGTTTCGTCTTGAACATCCATCATTTTTGCAAGCTATTTTTCATAATATACTCATGTGGTTTACCATAAAAATAACATTTTCACTTGTTATCAGGGAAAATGATTTTCTTCAAAGCTCATTGGTTAGGCAAAAGGATGCCATAGTAGTGAATCTATCGAGCTTGGGAAATCGGGCTGCATTCAAGGGTGAAAATAAATGGAAATAAACTAAACAGAGGCTGAGATTCCCATGGGAATATAACAGAAAACCTCCCTGGTCATGTCAGCAGTGCCGAGGAAAAGAGAAGAAAGAGGGGCAGGACCAAAAAAGTAATCAAAGAAGTAATGATCATATACTTTCCAATGGAGCAAAAATAAACAAACATATAAATAGACTCATTGAAATCCAACCGAGATGTTTTGTAGCTATAACAAGGTTATTCCAAAATGTATAGGCAAAGGTAAGGGAACTAAGGTAGCTGAAATAGTCCTTAAAAAGAAGTGGGAAGAAGCAAATACCTCGCTTCAAGAATTGTCTTTACAGAGCTACATTCATTAAGGCTGTGGCGTTGGCAGAGCGGGAGATGCGTGTCAGTGACGCGGAGTACAGAGCCCAGAAATTAGCCTTTCAGGGGAAGGAGCAACATCCTCAACAAACAGTTGGATATCCTTAAGAAAAAAAGAAAATGTTTCCCTAAAGCTCAAAACTAATATGAAAGGTAACTCAAAAGGGATCATAGACTTAGATGTAAAAATGTGAAACTTTTAGAAAAAAATCATGAGACAGTTTCAAGCTCTAGGGCTAGGCAAAGGGTCCGCAGACTTCACACCAAAACCATGATCCGTAAAAGAAAACATTGATAAACCGGCCTTCATAAAAACCCATACTTCTGCAAAACTTTTGATCTGCAAAGAGGCCAGTTAAAATGATAAAAAGACATCTACATGCCAGGAGGAAATATTTCCAAATCACAAATCCAACAAATGACTAAGATTTAGAAAACATAATGAACTCTCAACACAACACGAAGAACAGAAACTAATTAAGAAATGGGCAAAAAACAAATAGACATTTCACTGAAGAGAAAGTCCAGATGGCAAGTCATCACATAAAAAGATATTTTACATTAGTAACCATTGGCACAAGGCAAATTAAAACCACCATGAAATACGGCTGCGCACCTACCGCAGCGACCGAAACAAGCAGTAGTGACAACAGAAAATTCTGTCAAGACTGCAGAGACACCATATCATTCATTCCTTGCTCACAATGATGCAAAACAATACAGCCACTCTGAACAAAAATTTAGCACGTTTTGAAGGTATTATGCAACTACCATCCCACCCAGCAACTGCACTCCTGGGTATTTATCCCAGGGAAATGAAAACGTATGTTCCCACGAGAGCCAGCACACACATTTTTATAGCAGCTTTATTCATAATAGCAAAAGACCGAAAACAACCCAGATGTCTCCCAGTGGGTGAGTGGTTAAATGAACTGTGTTAAATACACCATGCTGCGGAATATTGCTCGGTGAGAAAAAAAACAAACTATTGAAATATGCAACAACTTGGATGACTCCCCAGAGAACTAAGTGCAAAAAAGTATCCAATTTTAAAAGGTCACATACTACATGATTCAATATATATGGTGCTCTTGAAATGACAAAAATCATATACACGGAGGACAGATCAGTGGGAGCCAGAGGTTAGGGCGGGGGAAGATGTCGGAAGAAGAGGGCGTGGCTATAAGAAGGGAACATGGGGAATCCCTTTGGTAATGGCAGTGTTCTGTATTTTACTGTAGTGACATCAGTATCTTGGTTGTAATATTTGCTTCAGTTTTTCAAAATGTTACTATTGAGGGAAACCGGATAAAAAATACGTGAAATCCATCCGTGTTTCTAATAACTTCATGTGAATTTACAGTGATCTCAAAACAAAAGGTTTTATTAAAAAAAAAAAAAAAGAGGAAACTTCCCTGGCTGGCATAGCTCAGTGGATTGAGAGCGGGCTGCGAACCAAAGCATCGCAGGTTCGATTCCCAGCCAGGGCACATGCCTGGGTTGTAGGCCACGGTCCCCAGCAACCGCACATTGATGTTTCTCTTTCTCCCTCCCTTCCCCCTCTAAAATTAAATAAATAAAATATTTTAAAAACCTTTAAAAAAGAGGAAACTTTTTAACTCATTACAATAGGCTAACTCATTCCATTAGGCCATTTTAATTTTGACATCAAAATTGGATAGGGAGAGCCTACAAAGGAAAATCACCGCCACAGTAAACACATGACTAGATAGGAACAAACCAAATTCAGTAGTCAATAAAGAAGACATTACATTCCGAATAAATCAGATTTATCTTATCTGGTATGTTCGTACAATAAAATATTATACCATAGTGAAAATGAACAAAACCACCTACAACACAATCAAAGTGTCTTAGTAAAATCAGTGAAAAACCAAGTACCCAGAAGACTACATACAGCATAAAAAACTTTTATAATTGTTACAATCAACCAAAACCAACAACGTACTCCATACATGCATATTTATCTATTTTTTTAACCAAGGAATCAATAACCGCAAAATTCAAGATGTTGATGAGGAGGTGGGGCAATGGGACCAGGAGAAGTTCATTGGTCGATGTAAATCATTGTCAGTGTTCTAGTTCTGGGGTTGGGTGGAGAGGTTATAAGCATTCATCATATTCTTAAAATATATTTCCACGTAAATAATATAAAGTGACGGAGGGGTAAATTAAAGATGACAGTCTGACTTGAACAGACCGATGACTCACCAGTATTGTACTCCTGAAGTCCACTTAGGAAAAATAGATTCTGACAAACGCTTCCCCTTGGCCAAGCCAGCTGACTCTGTCAGTGCAATACAGACAGCTTTCAAAAATATCTGTGGTTTCCTGATAAGTTCATTTAAGTATGAGATTTTTAAGCCATTGTTTTTTTTAGAAGAGTCCTAATTTTCCACCCCATGGAACCAACCAAGGAAGGGCACGCTTTCTGAGCTGAGGAACCTTGGGGAAAGACCCTGTGGGTCCTGGTCTTGTCCTGGGTGTGCTAACCCCCTTGGCTGGTCTCTCTTCTCTGCTTGGCCTTTCCAGGTTTATGCCCATCTGGGCACACAGCCATGAGATTTTTTGGTAATGGATACAGTGTTTGCTACATACCTCATGCATCTTGCAAGAATGTCTTTACCAGTTATGTTGACAAAAGTCCTTCCTAAGTTAGCATCTTCACAGACAACATCATTACACATGTGCGAACCTGAGACCAGCGAAACAGGCATATCATTCATGCCCGTGCCTTCCGCCATCTGTAACGGAAGGAGCCAGGTCAACCCCGGTCTCTCAGCCAGCTGTTTAAGTGTGTTTGCTGAGCACATTAAAATGTATCACATAATAGTGTCTCCTAATAAGTGCCTTCTTTAAGCTTGGCAGTCATTTTAGACCCAAAATAGATTCCAGGTTTCCTCCAATGGTCTCCTTGTAGATGACTGGAACCTAGAGCGCAACACCGCAATTGACTTGATTGGAGGCATCAAAACACTTAAAAATTGTTTATTTAAGGGTATTTCTCCCTATGACCTAACCAAGATGTGTGTTGTTTAGGTACAGGTGTTTCATTGTAAATGAACCTACTAATTTTGAAACTACGGGTTGCGTGCTGTTGGTGTGATAGTTTCTCACATGGCTTGGTATTCTTTGCATCCCCCTGAAAATGAAAAACTTTTTGGCTCAGCTGCTCCCATGACCATTGATTGTCTGGGGAGGGGTGTTGAGGGGTGTCCCCACTATACCAGGTGGATGGCAGAGAGCTCCTGGGATGACATCTGATGCGGTATGCCCTTGAGACTTCCCTTTGGCTTCAAGTTAAGGCCTCTAACTTCTTGTTGTTAGCTATAATTTTATGTCCCCATCTCAAAATGAAATTTTGGAAGTTATTTCTCTTTTAGAAGATAAATACTGACATTAATTTATGAAAGAATAACATTTGGCAAAAAAAACAATATTGGCAAAATCAGTGAATAGGAAGTAGATTAAAGTGCAGTTGCAAGCTGATCAAGAAATGGTTTATTGTGATCAAGGCGAGGGAGTTAGACTGATTTATGATAGCTAATGGCTTTTTGGTCTAATTAGATGTTTTAAAAAAAATCACTTGTTTATAGTGAAATGTGCATTAAGACAAACAAGCAAAACCCGAACCCTCCCTCGCCAGCCAGCCAGCCCCGCATCTCTGGGCACGCTAACAGGGCAGCCCTCCCTCTCTGCGCCAGCCCAACGCGATTGCCCTCTGAGCTCTCTTGTTACCAGCAGGGCTCAGAGCATCATACTGCCTAACAATTCAAAACAACTCATGTTTCAGTCTCTTGCTCCTCATAGATAGTCCCATACGTGTACGCTGATCTGCTGAATTTCTTGGCGCATGTATGTTACAAAATATTGTAATGTCATAAGAATTTGTCTTCATTTGCCTGAATTTTCAGGTAAAATTAATTCTCTGGCATGAACTAGCATGTCCATCTGGATGTTTCGAGCTTCCCTTGACTGAACCCACATGAGAAGATGCCAGACGAAAGAACCAGGCTTAGAGAAGTGCACACTCTTTCCAAAAAGAACCTTGAAAACATGAATAAAATAGAAATTTCCAAAGGAAAAAAATACTTCAAAAGCTCTGCAAATCCTAAAGTGGAGATCTTAATACAAGTCTACCTCACTTGACAGCTTACATGTTATTCTGATAAATTTTACATTTAATTTTGATAAGTCATATTTTGAATGTACTAAAGAGATCCCTATTTAAAACAATGAAATACTCTGGCAATCAAGCCAATCAGAGCAGACTCTTCCTGTATTAGTTACCTATTGCTATGTAACAGAAGCGCCACAAACTTGGCAGGTGAAAAAACCACAATTTATTATTTCACAGTTTTGGTGGGTCAGAGGTCTGGGCACGGGTCTCTCTCTCCTGCTGCAGAGTTCCACAGGGAACCAACATGTCACCAGGGTCACAGTCTCATTGGAGATGTGGATGGGGCCGGAGCATGTATGTAGTTATGTGTCTTGAAATAACATAGTTGAAATTCAACTTCTGCTCTCAGTAAACTGCTCTTTCTGCATCTTCATCATCATGGTTAATGGCAACTGCATTCCTCCAATTACTCTGACCAAAGTGGTGGAGTCATCCTTGACTCCTCCCTTTCTCTCATACCCCTCCTCCAGTCTGTCCCCAAATCTGGATGACTCCACCTTCAAAATGTACCCAGCATCTGACCCCTTCTCACCCCCTCCACTGCTCCTGGCCTGATCCAAACTTCTAGCACCTCTCGGGGGAATTGATGCAACAATTTTCTAATGGATCTTCCCAAATCTGACCTCGGCCCCTTGCATCTATTCTTAACATAGAGACCCCACAGTATTAAAATGTTAGTCATTTCTGCAGCTCCAAAGCTTCTAGTAGCTCCCCATCTTGCTCAGATTAAAAGCTGGTGTTCTCAGCCCTGGCTGGCGTAGCTCAGTGGATTGAGCGTGGGCTGCAAATCAAAGCATCGCAGGTTTGATTCCCAGCCAGGGTACATGCCTGGGTTGCAGGCCATGGCCCCCAGCAACCACACATTGATGTTTCTCTCTCTCTCTATCTCCCTCCCTTCCCTCTCTAAAAATAAATAAATAAAATCTTTAAAAAAAAAGCCGATGTTCTCAACATAACCAACAATGTTCTACAGTTTCTACCTCTGACCCCTCCCCTGCTAGGTTTACGCTTTAACTTGTCCCTCCTGCTGCCGCCTTGCACATGCCCCGTTGCTGGAGAACACCGCCTCCTGGCCTTTCTTGCGCCCTCCACAAGCCCGCTCCCGCAACAGGACCCTCCCATTGAAGGCTCCTTGGTCTGGAGCTCCCTTCCCCTCAGACAGCCCATTGACTTCCCTCTCTCTTCCCCTGGGTCCCTTTCAGGTGCATCCTCCACCTTCTCGGGGATGTCTTTGTCCATCACCTTATTGCCAGAGAGAAAGGAGGGTGGGGGCAGGCAGGACAGGGTGAAGGGGGGATAAATGGGGATAGAAGGAGATTGACTTGAGGTGGTAAACACACAATATGATATACAGGTGATGTATTATAGAACTGTACACCTGCAACCAATTTAGCTTTAGTAACCAATATCACCCCAATAAACTCAATAAAACTAAATAAAAACAAAAAACAAAGAAGTAAAATTGCACAAAAAGTATGCCCCTAAAGTCCCTCCCTCACGTCCTGCTTTCTTTCTTTCCAGAGCACTTATCTAATAACCCATATTAATATTTTATTACCTGCCTTCCCCCTTTAAAATGTAAGCCTCATAAGAAAAGATGTTAATTTTGTTGAGTAACCCTGTCCCAGTACCCAAAACAGTATCTGGCTCATAGATACTCAATACATTTTCTTGAGTGGTGAGTAAGCGTAGGGCCCCGTGGAACATGGTAAGATGTTTGCATTCTTAAATAATTAAAATAGGAAGCCAGAGAAGAATTTTAACTAGATGGGGAAATGATGGCATTAGATTCATGCTTTAGCAATGTTACTGTGCTTGCTTTGTGGAGATCGATTTCAAGGGGTCAAGACTAGAAAGAAGTAGAGGAAACGGGTCTCCTTCAGTCGTCTAAGTGAGAGATGGGAGTGGCTTGACCTAGAACTGTGGCAATACGAAAGCTGAGAAGCTGTGTTCAGGATGTATATTGAGGTAATGCTGACCAAACTTGCTTGTAGATCATGCATTGGGTATGAAGGCTCAAGTACAGACCCAAACATGACTCCTAGGTTTTTGACAAAGAAGATTAATGAGGAGAAACATGTGGCAGAAGGAAAACCAGACAACTATGCAGCCTAATAAAGAAGATATTTGTTAAAAGATAAGCATGATCAAATATATCAGCCAAATCAAATTAGATATAGAATAAGGGAAAGAACAGGGATTTGGCAGTGGGTTCTGTTAAGACAGAACTCATTAGGGATCTCGTGAACTGATATTTCAGTGATGTGGTTGTTAGGGCAAATGGTGCTTTCAGAATCGAAAGAGACAGGAGCATGTAAAACAAGAGTCAGTTCACAGTCAAATGTCACAAAAAGGTTTGCTGTCACATGAGCAGAAAAATGGGTAGTAAGTAGAGAAATACATGGGATCAAAGAGGTATTTTTAATATAAACAGTGATGGCACGTTTATCTACTGATTGAAATGACCAAGAGGAGAGAAAAAGCATAATGATGCCAAAGGCAACTGTGAGGAAACTGTAGAAATAAAGTCCTTGAGAAATGGAAGGTAAGTGGGACCCAAAGGACAAGGGGGCAGGTTGGCTTTAGTTGGAAGCAGGAAGCACCTCGCAGCACAGCAGGTGTGCGAGGAAACCACCTGAGATGTGGGTGGGCTGCCAGACTAGTTGGTGGCAAGATAAAGGGTTTCTCCTCAGAGTTTCTATTCTTAGAGTTGGAGGAGAGACTTAGAGACTTAAGGAGAGAAGAAAAACAAGGTCTGAAATAGTGGAGTGGGGGAGGGATCTTAGGATACTCTGGCAGCCTTGAATAGTCATATGGAAATTTATGGTAATACATTAAAATTTGACCAGCCAACCTAGTTTCGTGCTTTTCTTCTGCAATAGTGAGCTGCTCAGGCATAGACACGTGGTAGGAAGATGGTTAGACAAAAATCAGAATTAGAGAATTAGAGTTTTTTCTAATTCTAATCAGAGGGAACAAAAGACAAAAGAATGAGAACAGGTATCAGGAACTGAGGTTGCTGAGTTGTGGTGTCTGACAGGACTCGAAGGAATAGTTTTAGGGGAAAAGCAGTGGAACCAATGGACTGGAGGTCCTTGTGCTTAAAGGTGTCTGGGGAAGAGATTCTAGAGGACTGGAGCAGAATGGTTAAACGGTAGCAATGCTTGACGTTCAAACACCTCACCTGAAGAGCCCATTAAAAATATAAATTCTTGAGCCAAATCTTAGAGAATCTGACTCTGTAGATCTGGGATGTGACCTGATAATCTACAGCTTTCCTAAGTGACCAAAGTGGCACAGTCTGTCCAGAGAAAGGTATTTGGGAACCATTGACAGGAAGCAAGGATGATAGTGCCTATAAAAGGATATGATCACTTCGGGCTCAGGTCATGAAGAGGGGACATTGTCATGCTTGCTTACTGGCTCATGTATTCCATGGAAAATGCTAGTTGGCCATTTTCTCTGGAAATAAGAGTTTTAGTTATTGGAGCACACAGGTTTCTTCAAGACTGGAGAGGGAAAAAACATCAGAACCATAACTAGAAAGCTAAAGCAGTTGACCCATCTCTAAAGGACTCATTTTTGGGTGTGTCTTTCCAGTTATCTAACCCCTCTAGAATTCATACACCCATTCACAATAGCCTGGAGTAGCCAGGGTTACTCCTCCCTGGTGAATGCATTCCTATCTTACCATCTCATTACATTTCCATAGATGAGAAAATATTAACGCATTCACCCAGACACCCTGGTAAAGAAGACACAAACCACCAGAAAGCCATTTAAAAGACATTGAGCTGGAGCTAAAATATCTCAGTGGACCCAGGTCCAGCCTGAGTTCTGTTGACAGAGACAGAGACTTTCTTCTCAGTGAGGCAATTTGCTCCTTCCACGCTGAGATGTCACGAAACCTTGACCAGACCTTTGTAGCTCTTCTGTCTCACCCTGGGCTCACTGCTGGTGGGGAAGGCCATTGAGGGAACCAAAGAGAAGCAGCTTTTCACTCTCTTTTTCTGGCCCTCAGTACTCACTGCAGAGGAACTGCCAGGTTTATCTAAAGGGCCAGGTCAAGTTGAGAGAGTTGTTCGGTGCAGAGTTCTGACTTAATAGTGTCTAAAAGAGGAGTGGCATGCCAGCAGGGTATGAGAGGCATAAACAGGTTTTGCCATGGAAGTTATGGAAGGTATGCACCCTGGAGGAACACCACCATCGGCTTCGGGCTATTGGGAATGGGTGTACACAAGTCTACAGGAATTACGTAATATGTGAGACACACCACATGGGTCTTTTTCCAGATTTTGATAAGTATACCTAATACACGATTTTGAAGTGATCATAAGGGCAGGTTATAACAAGGACAGTAGTATAGTGGACTGAAAAACTGTCTTCCGAGTTCAATGTCACTCATTAGTTTTATAGCTCTGGTTAAACGATCTAACCATTGCTCTGTTTCAGTTTCTTCATCTAAAAAAAGGTTGACAGTAGAGTACTTAGTTTATACAATTGTTTTCAGAATAAAATGATCTGAGAAAAGCAGTGTAGACAAATTGTTTATGTCAAACTTTATGAAAAATGTTTTGTTTTTGTTTGTTTTTTTTGTTTTTTTTTTTTTGAGCTGGAAGACAGCAGGCCTGAAATGAATGAATAAATAACATCCATGTAGAAAAGAGAAGGGTTTTTTGAGAGATGAAATTAGAACAAAATATACTCCAGGCCTTTTGGTCCAGCACATGCCCTTATCATCAATCTTATCATCAACTCAATTCAGCAAGCACCTTCCTCCTCCGTCTCAGCTATTGTGCCAACAATTACACAGAACATCTCAACAAAGAAGGAGGTGTGGATAGAAATAAAATAATGCAGCAAAATATAAGAGCCTATAAGAGGCGTTCTAGTTCATAAAGAAATTGGCCAACTTAACCTCTCTAAGTCCCCATTTTCTCATCTGCAAAAATGGGGATAATAATAGTAATTAGCTCGGTGTCATCGTTGCAGCAATTAAGCGAGGTGATGAATATAATGCGTCTGATACAGTGGTGGTTCTTATTGTTAATAATCATACATGCACATTGCTAGCCCACACGTTAGGGCGAGTGTAACTGGAAGGTTAATAATGGCAAAGAGACCGAGCACTCAGGTAGCTACGGCATTTTTTCATTCAGCAATCATCACATATTGTTCCAGGAGCTGACGGTATGATGCTAAATGAAACAACTCCTGAGACAGCTGCAAGTCCAGCGGGAAAGACAGAGAAATGAAGAGGATGACGTGAAGAGATAGGAGCTGGCATGGGGGTGGGGGGCGATCAGAGGAATCCCTAACCAAATATCAGGTAAATCTGAATAAGGTCCCAGTTCGAGCTGGAAAGCAGGGGGAGGAGGAATCACCCATTGGGCTCTGAAAGACTAAAATTAAAGCTTTAAAACAAGGAAAGAAAAAGCTTGTATGCAATATTCAGAAATGAATGGACATTCGACAATCATTTCTAGTGCAGCATTTTAATAAACTGGCCATAGGGTGATACTACCACTGGACAAGGAGTATCTATTTCCAACCAAGAGATAACAGAGATATCATCATAATTAGCAATAGAAAATTGAGAGGGATGCCTATTGAAATAAGAAAGAAAGATGCCTACCATCATCTTGCTGTAGAAGTTTTCTCCAAGGAAACAAGATGTGAAACAGAACAGAGAAAATAGTAAATGGTTATTGTATGCAGAAGTGACACATTTTTTCATCTGGAAACCCAGAAGCAGCCCTGATAAATGACCCGATTTGATGAGATCAGTACAGTGGCTGGATGGAAGACAAGAAATCTGTGCTTAATAGAAATCCCCTTTCCCCATCTCCAGGGGGACCAGTTCACACAGGTTCCTTTCTCCTCGCGCCTCCAGGCCCCTTCCCCTCCCTTCCTCTTAACTTGTCACTTCAGACTTCTTCGAGAGCACAGTGGGGATCACACGACCGCCTCGTGTTCTCAACAGACCCAGAAACCCGCCTTGTCTGTAGCTGCCAACTCTGTCTTTGCTCTGGTCCCAGAGAAGTAGACGTCCCACCTGCTCCAGGCCCGTGCCCCAGCGCGTGCCGGGCCCACGTACTTTGCATCTGCCCCACGACGATGGTCTCACAAATCCCCCCTCTCTCCTGCCACCGTCAATGTCTTCTCATCCCCTGAATCGTCCCCACGAGCCTGTGAACGTGCCTTCACATCACCCCCTCTAGCTGCCACTCCATTTCCCCATGCTCTTTTGGAAGAAAACCACTTGAGGTTGTTGACGACACTCGTGTTCCCATTTACCATTGTCTCCTCAACCCACCCAAAGTCTCTGATCGAACTTCCTGAGTCCCCACTTGGTCCCAGCCCCGCCCTGCTGAAACAGCATTACCCAAAGTCACCCACCGGCTCCATCCAAACCCAGGTCTTGGTCAGGCGGGTCCATGGGGTCGTCTCAGCCCTGCCGTCCTCAGCATCAGACAAGGCGGACCGCTCTGCTCCTCGCTGAACGCTTTCTTCTCCGGCCTCCTAGGACTCCCTCCTCCCTACTTTCTTCTCAGCCTCCCAGCTCCTTTCCTGGGCATTCCCTTCCTGATCCTACCTGGAATGTCTGTCCCCTCATGTCCCCAGGGCTCGCCTACCACTCATCCAGTTCTCCGGGGAGGTGCCTTGTCCTAGGACGAGCCTCCTTGCATCTTCCCTTTTTAAAAAGATTTTACTTATTTATTTTTAGAAAGGGAAGGAAGGGAGAAAGAGAGAGAGAGAGAAACATCAATGTGCGGTTGCTGGGGGCCGTGGCCTGCAACCCAGGCATGTGCCCTGACTGGGAATCGAACCTGTGATGCTTTGAGCCCGCGCTCAATCCACTGAGCTAAGCCAGCCAGGGCTTTCCTCTTCCCTTTTAAAATAGCAGCCCTGCCTCCCCACCTCTTCGTTCTCTCTTCCCTCCCATAGCACTATTACTATCAGCGACACGTTCGCTTGTGTATTTGGTAACTTTCTAGGTCCGGGTTAAGTGTCTGAGGACAGAGACAAAGCTGTGTTCATGACTGTAGCTCCAGGGCACAGAATAGGAACCGCCACATACACCAGGACCAACGACGGATTAACAATTCAATGTGCATGAGAGCTATGGCAACCACATAAAATTAAAAACACCGCAAAAGTTTGGTTAAACCTCAGGCTTTGCCTAAATGGGATAAATATTCAAAAATATAAATTAGTAGACATAGCCCTACACTCCTTAAGTATTTTAAAAGTTTAAACTAGATGAAAAGCCACTGTTAACTGTGACTATTTCTGAGGAAGGAGATTAAAGGTTTAATTTTATCTTATTTTCATTTTCATGTATTTTTCATTTTTCTGTAGTACTGTTAGGTTTTCTTCAGTAAGTAATTTATCATTTTAAGTCTTTAGAACAGGAAAGTGTTTCTGTTAATGAATAATATTAGTAAAATTTTGAAAGTATAATCATTTATGCATGACTGAGTAAAACTAGCTTGGTAATTCTGAAATAAATCTATAATTTATAATCACCCATGATATGTGTTTTTAATCAAAACAGAAGAATGAATTAGGCTAGTGATGGAAGCAGGTGACAGTGTAGAAGACACGACACACTTCCCTCAAGGCCATCCTTGTCCTACTCTGTGAGGAAAAACATTTAAATTATCTACCCGTGAAAACATACCAAATTTGACATAAGCTTCATTTTTAATATTTTAATCTGTGTGTCTCCTGAGGAATAGTTACCTAAACTTGACCTCAAATCTCCCATCCATACTAAACCTGAACTGCATAATTTCCATAATTTTACTGGTTAGCTGAAAAAATAGGCCATAACCCAAGCAACGTGACAGACACAAGACTTCAGTGAATGACCAACGTGGAGGGGCTGGGCAGCTACTGGAGGGCATGCAGTGTCCAGAACCCGTGGGAAGGAAGAGTGTGTTATTCATTCATCTAGTGAAACGTTTGTTCTCGTATAATAATAGACTCTGCATATGTACAAGGTCTGGCACAAATAAAACCCCTATTTTGTTACAAACTCTTTTGTTTCAAAATCGTTAAGCATATAATTCTATAACATAACAATATCACATTCAAGCACACCAGATGACATTTTAGGTGAAATGTTCAAATTAAAACTATAGATCATTATGCTCATATCATTATCCTACCAACCACACTCAAGCAGCAGGTACTTCTGCCGGACTCTGTATATAAAATAAGCCCGTCCAACCCTGGAAGTTTTTTATCACAGAGAAGATATCTTTGTCCAAATGCCGCAGAATGAAGCCTGTCTCCATCTCCTTGGAATGCTGGAATGGGGGCAGAGTTGGGAGCTTTTCACACTGTTAAGTTAGAGAATTGTTCTATATAGCATCTTCCTATGAAACTAAGCAATTCCATATGTTTCAGTCACGATGTAAAAATACCTTGAGTTCAACCTCCTATTTTCTTGTATTCTCCAAGTCATGTAGAGAACTGCTTTTTCCACAGCGCATGCTTAATACATATCTTGTTGATCCCTTAGGAGGCTGCAGCTGTGGCAGATGACTGCTGAGGGGTGAAGCTGTGATCCCATCTTGTCTTGTGTCAGGCATTTTATACTCCTTGCCCTTAACCCACACACATGTAATAGATGATGGGGTTATCCCATTTGCCACCATTGTCGCCTCTGGCTGTTGCTCTTGAGTAGAAGATGTTCAAAGAAGTGAAGTTCATTATTTGAGGCCACACTCCCACTAAATTGACAGATTTCAACCACAAATTTCTGGCTCCAAACCTCATGTTTTTGTTTTGTTTTATTCTGCTGAAATATTTGCCAGTTTGTTGTTTATTTATATCATAGAGTCTGCGTCAGACAACTAAACTCTAATTCTCCTCTGGTTTTGCCTGGATAGATTAAGAGTGGGACATGGGGTCATTTTATAGGTGGGTTTTAGGATTTCTATATCATGACAAAGTCCTGCACATTCAACCGTGAATAAGGACTTTACTACGCAGCCCCAAACAGCCAGGGTGTGTGGGCTTGACCACAAAGACTGCTCTTGTCTGGGAGGGAAATCCCAGGAGGAAAGTGCCTGGACTTTGGACGGAGTTCAGTTCCCGGATGAGGAGTTTTGCTAAGACATTGAGAACAACCATCAAGACAGAGGACTAATTTTATCTGCCTCTTTGCCACTGAGGTTGAAGATGATGGTTGATCATTATCGCACGAGTGGAAGCAGGGAAAAGACGTGAGCCCGGGATCAACAAAATCTACCCAGGAGAGAGGGTCTGCTCAGTGCGGCATCCGGATTAAGTGCCGTCTTCAGCGTGTCAGAAAGGGCTTGGAAGTAGTGGATGGTCTAAAGAATTTACTCAAAGTTCAAGTTCAAGAGCAAAACCAGCCTGAGGCAGGTCACACAGTCTCTCTACTTCAAAACAGAAGACTTGCCAGAAGCCTGCCCCTGCTTTCCTAACCCGATGCATGAAATCACAGCATTAGCAGTTCAGTTCTTCATGATGGAGTCCATCTTCTCCCATTAGGACTATTTTAAAATATAATCATCTTTGGAGAGGCTGTGCACTAATTCCTTACAACATCACGAGGATGCATTTGTCAAACCATTTTCCCAATTGGAGGGACAGTTCTCTATCCCAGATTGTGGGGTGGGGCGATGGGGAGGAGGGTCTGGGGGTGGGATAAGGGATTTCCCTGACTTGCTAATTTTATTTAGGGCATGGCCAGATAGTAGGTCCTTGGTTGTCTGCCAATGAAGTTCATGGCCTGAGAGAGCAGTCCCCCCTGGAATGGAGACTAGCCATGCTGTACTGAAGGGGTACAGGAGCAGCCTGGCGGAGGGATGGGAGGAAATGTGTTCAGCCAAGCAGACCTTCCTGCGGTCTCCCTGTCACCCTGGGGGCCAGGTGTAGCTGACTTCATTGGCACTCCCGCTACCACGCAGCAGATCTGCACCCAGGTACCTTTTGTGAAAAATAAATGATGGCCACTCCTCAGGCTCCTATTTCCCCTGCCCCCGTGTCTGCTGCTCTTCTGCAGAGGGTAATATGTTCGATGACATCACTTGGAAAATCTAAAGATCATCAAGGTCACCACAAATGAAATGAACCTTGGACATGCTTTCTGAAAATCGCATTTTTCAATAGCAGAATCACAGAGTTTCAGAGCAGAAGAGAACCTCAGCGATCACCCGATCCAACTGTTCTTACTTTGCAAATGAGAGAGCCAGCAAAATGCCTCAGACCTGTACCTGCTTCCCCATCTTTCGGCGGAAACACACACAGAGATGTTTGTCCTATTTTTAAACCTCTTCTGGAGAAAACGGGAGAGAAATGAAAAGGTCTTTCGTATTCTAAGGAAAACTTCATTAGAAAGATTTTATTTTGCCTTGGGAAGTATTAATAAAATAACTGTAATGCTCAGCATTTACTCTTATCCTTAGACATTTCAGAGCCCACTGACATGGGGAGCAAATGCCTGCGAGGCTTTGTATGGGTGGAGTTGTCTCCTAAATCATGCTGATTCAATGAATGGCATGACTTGCATTTTGCTTAAGGAACCAGGGGCCCCACTGATAACAGTGGAAGAATCTGGTATATTATCTTGCTCTGATTTTTGAATCATTGCTTCCAAGAAAGGATGCAGATAAGATCTATATCTATACCTATGTGTATGTGTATTTACATCTATTCTCTATAGCACATATGTGTGTACCCACACTCACACACATGTAAATTCATAGTGTAGAGATGGAGATTTCTAGGTTAATGGGGTAGCAAATAAATAACACATGATAGGGACGCTCATGGCTCTCTATTTAAACACAAAAAAGACCATGTTAAATAGAAAAAGTCAGTGTGAAACTATATGAAGACTATGAGTCTAAGTACATCATAAAAGATAACCAGGCATCTATCCATCAGTGTTTCAGTCTTAATCATGGTAGACTAGGTTACATATGATAACAATAACTTCAAAATCTCAGTGATTTACTACAATGAAATTTCACTTCTCACTCGTAGAAGGAATGTGCAGGCTGCTCAGCCTTCTTCTGCAGCTGCATCACCTTGGACACAGGACCTCCGCGATTTCGGTGGTGGGGAAAGAAAACAGAGAAAGAGGCACACGGCTCTGAACTGCCTTGGCTCAGCAGTAACCCCTGTCACTCCCTCACACTGACCAATAGCTAGAACTCATCACACAGGACAGACCTGATTGCAAGAAAACTCCAAAAGAAAGGAGAGCTCATGATTTAAGGCGTGCTTTACTATTTCTGCCACCAACCTCTTAACCACAAACCTAGAAGCTCAGAGGTTTTGATTCACTCCAGTGACTAACCTTAATTCATGAGCCCTACTAACCAAAAACCAAACAAAATCTAGTTATTCTGTGATTCATCTTGATATTGCGTGACTTAAGCACTAAATTATAAAGAAATTCAGCTCAGCATACCCGTTGTTTAAAAAGTGGGTGATGGAATAGTAACATTAATTTAAAATCTAGAATATACACAAGTTGCAACAAGAGATAAAATATATAAGGATGTCAACATTATATCCCTAATTCTGCAGCTGTTCATAAGGCTGCAGTTGGTTTAATGATTTCCTTTCTCTATGCCCTATTCTCAGTTCCCGCATCCTCAGCCAGCTCCGAGGAGGGTCAGGTTTCTACACCTGGCAGGGAGAGCCAACGCTTCATTCCCAGAATTTCCACGGTCCTGTCTGGATGTGGCTATTGATTTGAATCAACTTTTCCTCCAGGCCTGGCGACACCGAGAACGGCCACCAGAGGATCACCTCTTCTCCTGGCCTGTTCTCCTTGCTGCCATGATGAAGAGACAGACATTGGTGCATGGTAACCCTCTCTGCTTCATATTCATGGTGTGGCCTCAGGAGCCCTAATGAACAGGTGGCGGTCTTCAGCATTGAACTTGTGGAATATTGGTGACAACCCATAGTGAGAGCATGTATTCCTTAGAAACTAATATCCAAGTGGCAGAGGAAAAGGCAGTACGTTTTTCAAAAATAGTATGAGGTGCTTCTACAGTTTATTTTTACCTTTTGGTCGAGTGACCTTTGTATTCTGACTAAGGGAGAAATTGGACAATATATGGGCCAGTGAAACTGGCCGCAGGCCGCAGCCTGGAGGTGAGCTCCCCAACCAGCCAGTGCTTACAGAGATTTCCGTGAGTCACTCCATCTGCACCAGGGCCAGTGGCTCACAGGGAATCGGTACGTGGTAAGATTCACGAAACCTGTTTGCATCAGCTCACTGCATTATGTGTTTCTCTGCAAAGTTAGTTTATGAATTTGGGGATTTATCAGTTCCGCTTGGGGTGCAGAGATCAAGAAAGACTGTTGCTCCTATCCTTACAACAAAACCAAGAGCCTGATAAACTGCAGCTTCATGACTTCTTAAATCCATCCTCAGGAACCCGAGGTTACAGTAAGGCAGCCAAATAGCCTGAACTATAGGGAGAGATGGGCACCGTTCGGGAGAAAAGGAACCTGCGCCCTTGCTTACCTGGGGCGGACGCAGCTGGGATTGTTGACAAAGCTGCAAATAACAACAGACACCAAACCACAGGGTCCAGAAGCTCAGACCACACCAAAGTAAGTATATGTTCTTTAAAAGAAAAACACCTACACATCAAATTCAAAATGCTCCACACCAAAGATAAAGAGAAAATCTTTTTTTAAAAAGATTTATTTATTTATTTTTAGAGAGGGAAGGGAGGGAGAAAGAGAGAGAGAGAGAGAAACATCAATGTGCGGTTGCTGGGGGCCGTGGCCTGCAACCCAGGCATGTGCCCTGGCTGGGAATCGAACCTGCGATACTTTGGTTCACAGCCCATGCTCAATCCACTGACCTACGCCCGCAAGGGCCCCCCCCCTTTTTTTTAAGAGAAAATCTTGAAGGCAAGCAAAGAAAGACAGACATTTACATGAAAAGGAATGAGGTAAAGATTACAACAGAATGTGTCTGAAACCATGCAAACAAGAAGATGGTGGAGTAGCATCCCTTCAAAGTGCTAAAAAGAAAAGAACTAACCTATCAACCCAGAATTCCATACTGAGGAAAAATATCTTCCACAAATAAAGCAGAAATAATTATTTTTCCCCACCTCAGGCAAAAGCAAATTGAGAGAATCCATTGCCAGCAGACCTGCACCACAAAAATGTTAAAAGAAATCTTCAGGCAGATGATACCGGATAGAAACTGGCATTTACACAGAGAAATAGATGATTGCAAATGAAATAAATTAACTTAAAATTTTTATTTTTTTATATATTTTTAAAGATTTTATTTATTTATTTTTAGAGAGGGAAGGGAGGGAGAAAGAGAGAAAGAGAAACATCAATGTGCGGTCACTGGGGGCCATGGCCTGCACCCCAGGCATGTACCCTGACGGGGAATTGAACCTGCGACACTTTGGTTCGCAGCCCACACTCAATCCACTGAGCTACACCAGCCAGGGCTTTGTTTTTTTATATTTTTAATTGTTCCAAAAGATAACGGTCTCAAGCAATAATAGTAGCAATATACTATGTTTTTACACCACATCTATATACAAAATGTATGAAAAATAGCACAAAGAATGGAAGAGATAAATTGGGAATATGCTGAGGAAAGGTCCTTAAACCACTGAACACGGGGAACAGCCACTTGGACAGACTTGGTGCCAACTCTCTTAAAAAGGTCACTTCTCTTGAAGGTCACTTCCAGGGCCCGCACATGCCCCAGAGAAGCTTTCACTCCTCAGAAAGCATCCAACACAAGTCATTTTTTCTCAAACCTGGCAATAAAACCATCAGCAAATAGAGAATGTTGGCATTTTGGTTGGCGTCCCACTGGGTTTCAATTCCTTTCTACCATCTTTCCTGGCCGAGACCGTAATTTTGTGTGAGCCGACCTGGGAGGTTTGCTGATAATGAAAATGACCAACTGTCAGCTCTGGTCTACTTTCCGACAAAGGCCTTTCCTGGGCCCTGGGCCCGGGCACCATCCAGATTTATAAAGTGACAGCAAGCACCACAGCCTCCTGATGGTATGGGGACATGGTACAAGGTGTTGTTTCTTAGATCATCTACGCGTTCAGCTTCAGTGGGATTTTGGCAGGACAAAATTGGCTAGGATCGAAGAAGTTCAGTTTATCAATAAAAATAACCACCAGTTAGACTAATGGCTATGCAACTCTTAGCTCAGTTTTCTTTTTGAGGTTAAGAAGGAAGTGTTCATGGACACACTCAGGGAAACAGACGAAATGAGCAACTTTGAACATCTTTACTCCTCACATTTGTGAGTTTTCACATGTCACGTCTCGTGTGTGGAGATCATGCACCAATTTCACCTAATTCGTAAATCCTCCTCCAGGATCAGCCCCACGTCTCCTTCCAAGGAACCCTCCCCTTTCCCTGCACAGTAAGTCACCCTGCCTTCAGCCCTCATAGGACCTGATTCTTGTCTTCATGACACACAGACTATTTGTCACAAAACACTTAATCTGTAAATGTGATGCTTGTCTGACTCGGACAGAATGTGATTCTAGGAAGGTAGGGACACTATGTCTCATACCACTGAATCCAAATGTTTTGCACATAATAGACACTCAATAAATATTTAGTAAAATCTTGAGTGCAAATTCAAACTCTTAGTGAAATGAAATAGTGTGAGTAAAGCATTGAGCCCACATACTGGAATACAGTGAATCCTTGATAAATGTTAATTTATTGCATTTTTGAGTCTTGTGTCAACCTTGACAACGAGGTAGGCAGGTGGCATGTAAAATTCTTGATTTTTGAGTAAGGAAATATACTCAAAAGGCATGTGACTTGCCCAAGACATATCACTGGTAATAAATGGAGGACAAACAGAGGCCAAAGTCTTTTTGATCCCTGTCCCATGCTTTTTCTAATGAACTAAACCCTAAAGAGAATGTCTGGGGTGCTGAAGGGGCCCAGGCCTCTTCTGCATCTGCTAAACTGGGGAGATGCACCCCATGTGTCTTCCATGTTCAGACAGAAGAAGCTATCTATTCAGCTTCTTTTCTTCACCATTGTATCAGGGGCAGCTGTCTCCCATCCAACATCCCTTCTTCCTGTCTTCAGGATAGGTTGACACTTTTTACTCAGATAGCAGTGCATTCTAATAGAAACTATACTCATCCCAGCCTCCCTTGCATCGAGGTGAAGTCATTTCATTAAGTTCTAATAATGAGTATATAAATGATGTGTTTGTAGTCTAGGAAGGTTACTTAAAAAGACGGACGTACCTAGAAAGAATGCTTTTTGTCACAAGATGCAGGCATGATGCCTGGCGCTCCAGCAGCCATTTTGAACAATGAGGTGATCTAGAGGTGATTCTAGATGTGCTCACAATGATGTGATCAGGATGATAAAACAGCACTAGAGGTGAGAATTGAATAGTCCTCCCTGACTGTGGAGCCATCATACCAGACTGAACTAGCTCCATCAGGATTGATTATATGAGAGAGAAATATACTTCTAACTCACTTACGCTCCAGTTATTGTGTTTTTATGCAGCCAAATATAATCCTAATTGTTGCAATCATTTACAAAGCTGTGGGAAAAAGTGGCGGTTGAGCTCATTCTTTTTTGGTCCTCCAAATGAGAGCCTGAGAAAAGGTATGCTTACAAGAAATGAATTCTGCCAGCTTTCTTGGGGTCTCTGATTGACAAAGTCGTGAGATGTCTGAGGTGCACCTCAGGATGATTTGATATACATGTGCACTGTAAAAGGATTCCTGCTGGCTGGTGAGTTACTGCATTCATCACTTCATATATTTGTCTCATTTTGGTATTTTTTTGGTAAGAATATTTAAATTCTACTCTTTCATTAAATGTAATTATATAATACAGTGTCATCAACTATAGTGACCATGTTATACATTAGATTCTCAGATCTTGTTCATCTTTTAGCTGACAGTTTGTATCCTTTTACCAACCTCACCCTATTTACCTGACACCCAAGCCCCTGGGAAACACTTTTCTGTTCTCTATTTCTATGAGTTTGATATATTTTTTTATTTTTTTAAGATTTTATTTATTTTTAGAGAGGGAAGGGAGGGAGAAAAAGAGAGACAGAGAGAGAGAAACATCAATGTGTGGTTGCTGGGGGCCATGGCCTGCAACCCATGCATGTGTCCTGACTGGGAATCGAACCTGTGACACTTTGGTTCACAGCCCACACTCAGTCCATTGAGCTACGCCAGCCAGGGGTGATATATATTTTTAAGATTCCATATATAAGTAATGTTCTGTTGTTTTGTTCCTGATCTTTCCGCTTTTCCTGTTGAGTATGATGTTAGCTATGGGTGTGTCATAATGTCCTTTATTACACTGAGGTACTATCCTTCTAGGCCCACTTTATTGAAATTGTTATCATAAATGGATGCTGTATCTTGTCCAATGCTTTTTCTGCACCTATTGAGATGATCACATGATTTTTATCCTTTATTATGTTGGTATGTTGTACCATGTTGGTTGATTTGTGGATGTTGAACTGTCCTTTAATGTCTTGTTGAATTTGGTCTGCTAATATTTTCTTGAGGGTTTTTGCATATATGTACATCTGGAATATTGGCCTGTTATTTTCTTTACTTGTGGTATCTTTGTCTGGCTTTGGCTTCAGGTTAATGCTGGCCTCATAAAATGAGATCGGAAGTGTTCCCTCCTCTTCTATTTTTTAGAAGGCTTTGAGAAAAAATTGGCATTAATTGTTTGATAGTGTTTGGTAGGATTCACCAAGGAAGCTATCTGGGACTGGACTTTGTTGGGAGATTTTTATTTACTGATTTATCTCCTCACTAGGCTTTTAATTAATTTGTTCAGACTTTCTATGTCTTCATGATTCAGTCTTTAAGCATGTTGTATGTTTTTAGGAATTTATCCATTTCTTCTTGGTTGTTCAAGTTATGGGTGTATAATAGTTCACAGTGGTCGCTTATGATTCTTTGTGTCTGTGTAGTATCTGTTGTAATGCCTCCTCTTTCATTTCTAATTTTATTTGTTTGAGTCCTCTCTTTGTTCTTGGTATGTCTAACTAAAGTCTATTTTGCTTATTTTTTTAAAAGCCAGCTCTTAGTTTCATCGATCTTCTCAATTGTCTTTTTAGCCTCTGTTTTATTTATTTCTACTCTGATCTTTATTACTGCTTTCCTTCTGCTAATTTTGGGCTTAGTTTCTTCTTCTTTTTCTAGATCCTTGAGGTATAAATTTAAGTTGGGTTTTTTGAGATTTTTTTCTTAACATAGGCACTTAATCACCATAAACTGATCCTTTTATCCACTTGATCTAGTCTGCTGTTGAAACCCTCTGTTAATTTTTCTTCAGTGCATTTACTGTATTTTTCAGCTCTATAGTTTCTCTTAGGTACTTCTCTTTTGGAACATCAAAAATATTTTCCATCTTATTGTTGAAATTCTCACTTTGTTCAGGCATTGTTCTCCTGACCTTTGTAAGCATCCTTCTAATCACTGTTTTGAACTCCTTATGAAGTACATACTTATCTCTGTGCACCAAGCTGTATTTCTGAAGTTTATCTTACTTCTTCATTTGGGACATATTCCCTTGTTTCTTCATTTTCCTTGACTCTCTGTGTGAGTTTTAGATAAACCAGCCACCTCTCCCAGACTCGTGCAGGGGATAGGCTTTATCCACAAACTGGGCCAAGCTCTTGGTTGACTCTTAAACCTTTGTGATTGTCCAAGACAACTTCTTTGTTCCTAGTGGCCCCCAGGAGTTGAGGATGTGACAAGACCTGTCAGAGGGCAAAGGGGAGAATCACAGTCAGCACGTAGGTGCAGGATGGTTAGAAGCTGGGCACTCAGGCAGCTGGCAGAACAGTGCAGTGAGGGCCCTCCCAGGGAGAAACTGGGAGGTGGGTGGACCAGGGTCGATAGCCATGGAAGGGGGTGTTGTTGTGCCTGATAAGATAATTCTTTGTTTGCTAAAGTTCTGTGGCTCCCATGGGCTCCCAGAGCCAGACAATGCAGGGACCCACGCCTCAGGTAGTAGCTGCAAATGCTGAGATGGCAGATGTGTGTACCAGCTCCATCCAGAGACAGACACTGGTAATCTGCTGTGACCTGGAAGGAAAAGGCCGAGGTGGTATCTGCTGGCTTCCCCTGACTCCGGGGAGGATCACAGCAGTCCTTAGATGTGTGCTAAGTCAGAAGCTTGACTTAGGCAGCAACACTTAAAGTATGCAAATGGGCACCTTTCAGGGAAAGACTGGGAGATTGGCATTTTTGGCCTGCTTCCTCTCTGCTGAGTTCTGGGACATGGCAATGGGGAGTCCTCACAAGCTAGTTAAGAACTATTTCTTTGATTGAACGTGGGCTGCGAACCAAAGTTTCACAGGTTCGATTCCCAGTCAGGGTACATGCCTGGGTTGCAGGTCATGGCCCCCAGCAACCACACATTGATGTTTCTCTCCCTCTCTCTCCCTTTCTCCCCCCCTTCCCTCTCTAAAAATAAATAAATAAAATCTTTAAAAAAAAGAACTATTTCTTTGTTTGCAATCATTAGATGGGTCTTGTGGATACAAGCTTGATTGGCTTTCAGAGATAAGTGTTTTGGGGGCTCACTCCTCAAATGGAAGTCTTAAAAGTGGGGTACTAGTTGTGGGTCCAAATCCTTTCCTCCTCAGGAGGCAGCTGGGAGCAGAAATTCCCTCTTGGGTGCATGGCGCTCTGCCCAGGATGGGGTTCATGGAGAGTGTGTCTCAGTCCTTCCTACCCACTTCTCTGTGGGTATTTTCTCATTTGCCCAATGTGTAGGAGTTGATGTGTATCTTCTTGGATTGCCTGCAGAGGAAATTGCTCTGGGTACGGTGTAAATTCAGTGTGTCCACGGGAGGAAGCTGGGCATAGACCCATCAGTGCTACCATCTTGGACTGGAACCATGAACTGTATTTTAAATCAAAATCTTGAGATTTTGAATTGCAAATATTTCAACATGTCAGTATCACTAAGTCTGTGTGAAGTACGCTATTTTAGAACTCATTAGAGTAAGATTTATGAGATAATTTGGGGTCACATTTGTCTGTTTCAAGCTTTTAATCAGCTGCATTTCTGGAAAAGATTCTTAGCAGAATAGTAAGAGATAGACTTTGAAGTCGTCTGTTCAAGTTATAAATATAGAATTTTCAAGCAAGAAGCTTCCTTAGAAGTTATATAGTCTACCTTTATTTTATAGCTAACACAACTGGGCAATGAGGTTATAGACCTTCCTACTACTTTCTCCCTGCTTTACTTTGCACCACCCCCCCAACCCCCTGCCCCATCTCTGAACCGAACACCCGACCCTGACTTCCTGATCCCACCGCCGCATCACGATGACCCAGAACACAATCAAGCTGTTACAGATGAACAGGGATCCGACACCCACACGGCCCTAACAAAGTCATGTTCAGGTCATCTCATGAACTTCTAAGAACCAGGGTGAAATTTTAAGAACTGTTTCATGAACTTCCAAGAACCAGGGTGAAAAGAACCAATCTTTTGGATGGTTATCTTCTTTGTAAACAGTGGTGTTAAAAATAAGAAAGGCGGCCTGGCTGGCGTAGCTCAGTGGATTGAGCGTGGGCTGCGAACCAAAGTTTTGCAGGTTCGATTCCCAGTCAGGCCACATAACTGGGTTGCAAGCCACGGCCCCCAGCAATCACACATTGATGCTTCTCTCTCTCTCTCTTTCTCCCTCCCTTCCCTCTCTAAAAATAAATGAATAAAATCTTAAAAAAAACATAGGCAGTAAAATCTAAAAAAAATAAATAAAAAAAATAAGAAAGGCAAGTGATATGGGAACACATACAAACCTCACACTGCCTATGTTAAATCTACGAATGCTAAGATTCTGCTTTCTTTGAGTATAACTGATCGAGTTCTGGGGCGGCAGATGTGAGGTCAGATCAATATAGAGAAGTGATTATAAGGGTCGTACGAAGGCAGGGAGAGAGGGTGCACACAATGGCTGAAGGGATGGAAAGGTACAAATTTCCAGTCATAAAATTAGTTAGTCAGGGGGATGTAATGTACAGCATGGTGACTAAACCTAATAATACTCCTTGTATAGGTGAAAATTATTAAAAGAGCAAAACTTTAAAGTTCTCATCCCAAGGAATAAAATCTGTAACCATATACAACGATGGACGTGAGCTAGACTCACTGCACTGACCAAATGCTCACCGCGGGGCGTTCAAATATCAGATCACTATGTTGTATATCTAAAATTAATGTCATGGTATATGTCAATTGTACCTCAATTTTCATAAAAAGAAAGGATTCAATAATACTTGGCTTTCTAACATGCAAATAGGATTAGTGCTCTTAACTGCTTTTTAACCTACAGTTGAGAGAAATGTACCCAGCTTCTTTAAACCCACGGTAGCGCCATGAAAAACACAGACCACCAAGGCAGAGAAATCCATTTCCTTCCCAGCCTATCTGAAGACGCCGGTGTTCTTATGCTTATAGTTTTATAGGTATGGTAACTCCAGGAGGAAATGATTTACAACGTTTTAGTTTGAAACACACACAGACTTACAGGGTGCCGTGAGAGTGGTCCACACTGTCCCAAGTCGTGTTCACCGAGCTCACCCCACTGGTGACATTGCCAACAACTGCAGTCGAATGAGGATGGCCCTATGAAATATAAGCTCTTCGGTTAAATTTGAACTTCAGATAAATAGCAAGTAATTTTTCACATAAGTATGTCCCAATATCATATTTGGCTAGACGAAATTCAAATTCAACTCAATGTCCTATATTTTTATTCCCAAAATCTGGCAACGCTAATTATAATACCCAAACTAAGAAACTGGCATCAGTACAATATTGAAAACTGGACTACAAACCTTATTCCATTTTCAGCATTTTTATATGCATGACTTTGTATACATATACATAGTTTGCTCTTTTTTTTTTTTTAATTTCAAAAGCAAGAACCAAAAGACTCTGAGGATTTTGCAATGCAGAGCTCACCGCAGTCGCATCTAGTCACTGCCTGGTCTGCCCTGCGCCCGGTGGCTCACCCAAGAGCCTGTTTGGAGTACCAGGCTGCATGCAGCAGAACTGGTGGAAACCAATTAGTTCAGATTTTGCTCTTGTCTAGAGAACTCAGTTAGCTGTCCACCTGCCCAGGCAAGGTCTTCCATTTGATTTTCTTTTCTTGTTACTTTCCCTAGACCACGATTTTCTGTGTGAATAGCCACTTCCGTGCTTTGTAACAAGAAGAAGAGCCAAATTCCTTCCCTTGAGCTGTAATTTGTATTCTGCAGCCAGCACTTCAATAGTCAATCTTTTGGATGGTTATTTTCTTTGTAAACAGTGGTGCTAAAAATAAGAAAGGCAAGCGATGTGGGGGAAAAAACACACAAACCTCACACTGCCTAGGAAATGCTGATCAGGCGGTTCTCACAGAGGACCACTAGTCAGAGACTCAATGGGTGTTGGCAGCCAGAAACACCCAATGGAGCAAGGACACTATTTGCTCCATGTAAGGACACACACATGCCCCCTTGAGGGACCCCCATTAGGCTGAGGCTGTCTCAGCACACGCCAGCCTCTAAAGAACAGCATACTTTAAATACAAAGGCCGTGGCTCGCCCTTTGAAGAGTTTTTTTTTAAGAAAGGAGATTTTTATGAAAGATACATCACACCCAAATCATGCCCTGTTATACAAGCAAAGAAATAAGCAGAAACTCTGACTCATATTTGGGAGCAGTGGCTCGGAGCTCAGGGAGCTGTCCTGGGGGACCTGTGCCCAGACTCTTGTCCTAGATGAAGACTCCTTCCAGCTGCCCCCAGACGGCTACGAGCCTCTGATGACATTTTCATGGGCCCCCACAAAAAACGAGGAAGATGGGAATTCTGCAACGTGTTTTTCATAGCGTTAAATATTTCCATTTAAAGGACTGTCCTTCCTTCTAAGTTATGTTCTTCCTGGTTTTTAGTTAAAAGATGTTCTGCCTATTGTGAAGTGATGGCAATAACAAAGAGAATTTTTGTCTTGTGTTGCTCTTGTTTGGCAAATAAAATAAGCTGCTGAGCAGATCTGTCAGTGACAGCCACAATAATTCTGTGTAACTCACTGCCCCCAAGTCCAGCAGCATAGAAAAGTAAGCATTTATGTCTTGGTTGCTCATCCTCAAACTGGCTGGGGAAGCTCCGCTCCCTGTGCCTCATTCCCCTGGGGCTGCTGGGTAATCAGGGCCAGGTTCCTTCCATGTCAATGGCAGAGCAACGAGAGAACGAACCCAAACATTCTTTTGGCCAAAGTGAATCACATGGTCGAGCCCAAACTAAGGGTGGATGAGTCCTCGCCACTCTCCGTGGGGCCAAGGTTGTGAAAGAAGAACCATAATGCAGAGGAAAATAAACTAAGACCAATAGTTTAGTCTGCCACACGATGACGATTATATTAGCCCCTCCCCCTTTTTTTGATATTTGCTGACCTGAGAAAGATACAAAACACGCCTTTGACCAGAAAAAGAATACTATCGTAATTAACGGTAGTTTAGAAAATGCAAAAGTTAGAGGCGTGGCCTTAGAACTTCTCACCACAAAACTATGGGTCCTCGTTAGGCTATGGAAGTTCAGTCCACACATCTGTCACTTCATGAAATATAACACTAATCTGGGGCAATTTGCAATGACCATATTGTGCTGGTCACACTTCTAAGGCATCTTCGATAGCGTATTTAGGAGTTTCGTTTTGCTAGGACTATTGGAAAGAAACTTCCTAATCAGAATTCTGCGTGAGATCATAGGTAATTGATTCATTCACCTTGTCCCGCTCTCGCCATTCACATGCAACGCATCCAATTTCCACCCCGGACTTGCTATATGAGTTCATTATTAATTCATCATTCAAGCTGTCCCTCATGACAGATTACGCTCTTTCAAGTCTGAACAGGTTCAGCTTTGCCCATGAAATCTTTAGTGCCTTTTTAACTGTTTTTATTTTTTAATAAAAACAAAAATCCTGGAAATCCATCACCATGGCCTCGGGTCAGAAAGTTTAATAAACATTGGAAATTCCAAGGAATGGTTACAGCATTTTAAAAAGTATCTGCTCGCTCTGGCTGGTGTGGTTTCATGGATTGATTGCTGGCCTGCGAAGCAAGGGGTCACCAGTTTGATTCCTAGTCAGGGGACATGCCTGGGTTGTGGGCCAGGTCCCCAGTAGGGGGCGCATGAGAGGCAACCACACATTGATGTTTCTCTCTCTCTCTGCCTTTCTTCTCCTCTCTCTAAAAATAAATAAATAAAATCTTTAAAAATTAAAATAAAAAGTATCTGCTTATCTTCCTGGCAAAACTAGGGTCTCTGGGAAAGCCAGCTAAGACAAATGGTCCTGAACTTTGCTCCAAACCCTGCCTCCAGCTTGCAGAGTATGGGGGGCATGCTGTTTAATGTCCGTTCCCCTGGTTCTATATTTACAACCGGGAGATTGGATGGAATTTAAATATGTGCTTGCCCATATTTGGATGGCATATTTGGATTTGGATGCATTTCAAACCCCTTTAGAAGACAGACAATAAAAACCTGAAAATCATCTCCTAATCCACAGCAGGACGTAAAGCTTTAGCACAGTCCTGGAAGGTCCTAGCAGGGACCCAAATATCGAGCTTCTCCCTTCTCAAAAGAAAGCACTGAACATGCCGCCACCGGCCTCCCAGTCAGAAGGCTGGGTGCAGTCACATGCATGGGAGACAAAGGCCTTTTGCTTCTAACCAGCTGCACTGGCCCACTGGCCTGCTGGAGAGTTCTGCCAAGCGGTGTGTGCCTGCAGCTTCTGGGCATAGCTGGGCCCCCAGTTTCTCCACTGTACAGCGTTGGGGGTTAGCCCACAGCCCTAACATTCTCCACTGCCTCCGAGGCTCAGTCCAGAGAGGAGTTTGCTCCGTGTGCATCAGGTGAAAGCACTTCTGTGGCGTCAGGGACTAAAAGGAGGCAGAGCCAAAGGGAGTGGGGACCCCTGTGCCTGGTAAGTTTCTGGGGCATTCGGTGTTTTGTTCTGTTTTTCATCCCCTGCAGGTGAGTGGAGTTACTCTCATGTGAGCAGGTGGCATTTCACACGAACAGCAGGTCGCTCGGGCCCCGGCTGAGAAAGTCAGTGGAACCTCAGCCCTGCGGCAGATCGTTGAGCGAGGCAGAAACGGCTCTTCCCCAAGAACAATGAACAGTGGGGACTGGAACTCTGTGGCCCCACAAAAAGACAGGGCGAAGGAGAAGAAAGGAGTGGACCACACCCTTGAAAGCTGTGTGTGAATGACATCTTAGAAGCCATGAGAAAACAGGTCCAGCCTGAGAAGGAACAAGCCAAGAAGACACAGGAATGTACTTTCTCAGCTCTCGGGGGTGTCGGGAATCCACAGCTCTGGCTGCAGGGCTGCAAGGAGAGAACTTGAGTCTGGAAAGAAGTGTGACACGTACCCTCTGACCGTGTAAAATGGAGATTGTCTGTCAACTTCTATCACACACATTTTCACTCTTAAACGATGCATATTGGAATCTGAGGGAGAGCGTGTGTTGTTGGCTTTCCCTCCACATTTTGAAACATTCCAAATTTAACAGGTTTAGAAAGAAAGTCATAACCCTTCCCCTTGAACTTTCCTCTGTCTTCGAGGTCTCGCCAGGCTACCCATCTAGTTGCTCAGACGGCCTTATTTTAGTCATTTATGACTCCTCTCTTTCTCTTGTAATACATATCCAATCTATCAGTAAATCCCATTGGTTCCACCTTCAAAATATACTCAAAATCCGACTACCTCTTATCTCTGCTCCTTTCATCCAGGTTCAAGCCACTGCCATCTGCCATCGTAATGATTGAAAGATCCATAGAGCTGTATCCTCGGTTTTGTCCTTGACCTTCCTCCACCCGCAGTCTATTCCCAACATAGAAACCAGAGTGGTTATTTGAAAATCCACATCAAATCATATTATTCTCCTTCAAGCTCAGGCAGAGTAAGAATCTGCAGGGCACGGCATGCTGTGGACAGCCCCCCAATGCACACACGATTGTGCAGGATTTCCCTCCTACAGGCTCCCCTGTGTCCACCCCTCTCCAGCCATCTGCTTTCACGAACAGGCCAGAGCTCTTTGCCCATGCTGCGTGTCCTCTTCCCGTGAGGCTCTTTTCCTTAATCGTCTCTTCCCAGATGGCTGGCTCTCCATCACCTCCTCCACTTCTCAAATGCCACCTTATTGGCAAACCCTTCCTCACCACTCTCTTTCAAACAGCACAGTGATTGGCCGAGGGAAGGGGGTGCGGGAGGTAGAAGAAAGTACAGGGGGGAACCAATGGCGATGGAAGGAGACTTGACTGGGGTGGTGAATATACAATACAATGCACAGATGGCATATTGTAGAATCGCACCCCTGAAACCCTATATAATTTTATTCACCCATGTCACCCCAGTGGATTCAATTTAAAAAGGGGGGAAATGACATTCGGTCCCCACCAGCACACCTTATCTCCCTTTCCTGTTTCATTCTTCTCTATAACACTCATCACATTCTGCTGTGTCTTTTCATTGTTTGTTCATTGTTTAGCTTCATTCACTGACATGTGATTTCCTTGAAGGCAAGAGCTTTAGTCTGTATGGTTCACTGTTCTATGCCCGGCAATACCTGGAACATACTAAGTCTCCATAAATATGTATTAAATGACTGGGTGAATGAATAAGTGAATGAATTCATATAAACAAGCTTCTCACTTCCCTCACTTTTTTTTAAGATTTTATTCATTTATTTTTAGAGGGGGAAGGGAAGAAGAGAGAGAGAGAGAAACATCAATGTGCGGTGGCTGGGGGTCATGGCCTGCAACCCAGGCATGTATCCTGACTGGGAATCGAACCTGCGACACTTTGGTTCGCAGCCCGAGCTCAATCCACTGAGCTACGCCAGCCAGGGCTACACTTCCCTCACTTTTACCAGCTACCAACAGACCTTCGCTAACCCTGTATACCCTTGCCTTTTACTGACCCCTAGCCAAATTCCAGGCCAAGTCAAAGTGGTGTTAGCTCCTGGCCCAGTGATTTAGAAATGGTAATTACAGGTTCTCTCTCGGCCTCCTCTCCAAGTCCCAGGAGATGTGGCCCACAATTTTTGTCCCTTTCTCTCTCAGCATCCCTACAGGCCGTCACAGCACAGGAAGCTTGAAAATGTGTTTCTCCCCAACTGAAGCCATCACCTACTCGTCCTCCATCACCGACATAGCCCATTGTCGATTTTAAGGATATTGAAGCTTAAAGCCTAAAGGCCTTTGAGTGAAATATCCAATTTTTCAGTTTTAAGAGCCTGTGTGGCAGTCTTGGGTTTAATGTGACACTTAGAAAAATAAAAGGAACAAAAAAATAGAGTCGGTGTACTCCCCATCCTTCCTCTTTTTTGGGGAATCTTACATCAGATCAGAAAAACCTAAATTTCATTTAGTTTACAAAATGCGTTGCCTCCTGAATAAATGGATTTATTATTCAAGAGGCCAGGGAGTACATTTTATTATTCAATATCCTTGGAACAAAATATTTGAAATGTGGGATGAAATATTTTCCAGCTGCTTCACTAAAATCAGGCAGACCGAGAAGACCATTTGCACAAGAACGTAAATCATTCATCAGGCGGTCCTGCCACACGCGGAGGGAAGCGGATGCGTCTTTTATTGCTAATAAGTCTTATTCACTGTGTGGTTTGTGCCCACTCTCTGTACTTATTCTGGAACTTTCCTAAGATCATGGAGGCTCTAGCCAAAGACCTTATAAACGCTCCACTCCAAGAAACTAGAATCTTTCAGAAGCGCTCGTAATGATTAAAAAACTATGAGTCACCCATCAGCCTAAACGTCAGCTGGTTTCATTACATGGTTCGCTTAAGAGTTGGAGTTCACTATGTCCATAACCCAGGAGCTTTAAACAAATATAGCAGGCAAGAAAAACTGTTTTCAGTGTTTAATTATCTTGCTCAATTCAAATTTCCTGACTTATCTCCGAGTTCCCCTCATCTCCTCCCCAAGTTTATGATACATGGGTTTGTCAAGGTCAAATTCCAAAGGGGAGTCATGTGTCTCACTATTTGCCTCATAACATTTTCAATAAATGTTGAACCCTCAGGGTCTTAAAGGCAATGCAAGATATATTTTTCTGAGTTTACTTTTGAGAAAAAGTCCAGGGGTTTCATGACTCACTGCTTTCAGAACTAAGTATGATGAAGGGGGAATAAAAGCTTGGAATAATAGAATCTTCCAGCTGGAAGAAACATTGCATTTCCCAGTTAACCCCTTCCTGTGATAAATAAACCCAGGAGAGGAAGTGGTTTTCCCAGTGCCCAGTAGCCAATTAGTCACAGCACTGGAACTGGAACTGAAGTCCCCGATTCCAGCCTTGTTTTGTTTTGTTTTGTTTTGTTTAATTGATTTTAGAGGGAGAGAAATAGAGAGAGAGAAAAAGAGAAACATTGATTTGTCATTCCACTTATTTATGCATAAGTGACTCTTATATATGCCCTGACTAGGGATCGAACCCACAACCCTGCTGTATCGGGGACAATGCTCTAACCAACTGAACCACTGGCCACGGCAGCCCTGGTTTTTATCAGCACCTCTGTAAGCCATTATATTCATGACTTACCTGTAGCTGCCACATGCCTGCAGCCTGCAGCCCGTGGGCCATCAGATCCCAGCCTTCAGCCTTAGAGACATCTTTATTTCCTAGCCCCGCCCCCGCACATCTGTTGTCACTGCCTCCTTCCAGCCCCTCGCTGTCCTGCCTGGACCCTTTCTGGGTCCTTCTGTCCATCTGTCCTGCTAAGAGACTCCCTTCACACCAGCTTGTCCTCTGTGAGACTGCAAAACCACCCTGTGCAGAAGCCACTTGGATCACACCCAGCTGTTGTTTAAAAACTTGATTGGCAAGAGATAAATAAACAAACAAACAAACAAAAAGAAAGAGACTCATAGATAGAGAACAGACTAATGGTTGCCAAAGGGAGAGGGTTGGGGACTGGGTGAAGGGATTAAGAAGTACAAATTGGCGGTTAAAGAATAGTCTCCAGGATGTAAATCACAGCACAGGGAATACAGTCAATAATACTGTAGTAACCATGTATGGAGCCAGTGGGCACTAGAAATATCGGGGGACCACTGTGTGAAGTATGTGATGGTCTAAACACCACACTGTTCACCTGAAACTAATACAAAATAATAATAAAATTCCAATTGGAAAAAAAACTTTCATTGTCTTCCTGTTGTCTCGGAAATCAAATCTGAGCTCAGACACAAAGCTGCCCCCATTGTCTGGGGCCCCAGCTCCCCTCACTGCCTTCCCCGTGGACTCTCCATGAGTCCGCGGGAATATTCCCCACCCTTCTTCTCGCCAAAGGAGCCGTTGGCAAGTCCCACCCACTGGCAATAAATTTTGTTTGCCTGAATGATCTATAGCAATAAAAATGAATGAATTACAGAGAAGAGATCAACAGGGATGAAAGTTAAAAACATAAGTTTAAGAAGTCATAGAAGAATACATAGGCATGATTCCAATTCTATCATATAGTCAGAATTAATCCATATGTTGTATGAAGATATGAAAATGTCTAGGTAACAGCAGTGGAGCAAAACCAGGGAACAAAATTCGGCTGAGTGATGCTTCTGGCAGGTGTAGCATAGAAGGTGATTGGAGAAGGCGCACAGAGAGCTCCTGGGGTCTGAGAATTCACTTTCTGTTGTGGTGGCCGGAACATCCCGGTTTTTTATTATTAGTCTTTAAACTCTACACACGTGTCTCCATGTACCCTCTTTATAATCTATGTTTCACAACTTTTTGAAAGTCTTGTGTAAAAACTGAATCTTGGGCATGGATGATAGAAGTAATGGTTATTTTTTTCTGCAAAATAAACAATTTTCTTGTGTGAATAGTAATTCTCTCCTTTGTAATTCTCTGCGTCTCTTGGCTTTATTAAAGAATGGTTGTCCTTTCACTGCAAAACTTTTTGTCCCTTTCTCCTTGTGGGATTAAAAAGAAATAATAGGAAATCACACAAGTCCATAAAAGCTTCTTTTGCAGGAGACTTTTCATCCCATGGAAGTGAAAATGAACGACTACTCTCTCAGCATCCCTTTGTGTGTGCTGTATTAGTGGGTTTCCAAAAAAATTAAACATTCCCCTTAACAGTGTTCCCAGAACAATGACTTTAGGGCCTTTTAACTCTCATTATCTTCCCTGCTTAATTTTAATTCTCATACCCTACCTGCTCTTTTTAAGAACTATTTGGTTCACTCCCTTTTTAAACCTCAAAAATTAAAGATAGATAATTTAAAAAATGTACTTTGTAAATACAATGTTAATATAGATTTACTTACATTTAATTGTTTTTTTGCTCCCATACCTCTTGCATCTCAGAAAAATCTTCCCAGCATCCTTTGATTTCCTGAAGTATCACTTGTAGTATCAATTCTTTGATACCCCTGAAGTATCAATTCTTTGAGAGTCTCTTGGTGGTAAATGCAACTCATCATTCTTCTATTGAAAATGTCTTTATTTTATACCAGTTTGTGAAAGAGATTTTCCGGGCACACAATTCTAAGTTAATAGATATTTTCTCTTAGCATGGTGAAGATATTAATCCACTCTTTTCAAGAACCCATTGTTGCTGTGCAGAACTGTTCTGTTGGCCTACTTTCACTGTATATTTAGGTCATCTGCCTTTTCTCCCCAGGCACTTTTGTGCTCTTCTCTTTGTCTTTAGTGTTTCACACTAAATTATGGGTTCTTTTCATTGATTCTTCTGTGTCTACATTGTTCTACAATTTCTTCAGCTGTTCCTTTTTCAGATATTGCCCCTCCACCATTCTCCTTATTTTCTTCTTCTGGAACATTCATTAGCTGTTGGTTAGATATTTCCACTGTGTCTTCCATAGCTCTTACCCTCTGGTTTATATTTTTGACTTCTTTTTATCTCCTTGCTGCATTCTGGGTAAGCTCTTTCAGGTCGTCTTCCATCCTACTGATTTTTTTAAGTGGTATCTAGTCTAATAATTGAACTTCTTACTTCAACAACTATATTTTCATTTTTTTAAACTCTGGTTTGTTATTTTATAGAGTGCCTAGGCATTTTGTCTTTTGTTTCTTGTTTATTTTTGTAATCCTATCTCTTATTTCTTTGAATATTTTATACATGATTATCTTATTTCCCGTGTTTGTTAGTTCTATTATCCAAAGTATTTGGGTTCTAAGTGTTTTATGTTCTTTTTACTCTGTTTTCTTGTGCATTTGCTGATGGATGCTTGTGAGATAATATTTGATTGATTGCTATCCATGGGAATCTTGGAAGACTTTCCTCCAGAAAGATTTGTTTTCTTCTCCCCAAGCTCCAGAGGAACACCACCAACCTATGACCATTCCAGGCCCCTCCCAGAATTAACACGGGATCCTCTGGCCAAGTTCTCCTATTTCGCTGCTGGCCCACAGACTAGTCTTTTAATCATAGGGCTGATACTCAGCTTTGCCCTCAAAAACGTCCCCATTTGTGTTTGATTACTGCTTGTCCCTCCCTTCTCTGGTTAACTAATTTTTTGGTGAAGAAAGTGAGGAAATTTAAAATTTCTTTAATTTCTTGGAATCCTTGCAATGCATTAAAAAGTATGGGTCTGTTTTGTTTTATTCTGTTTTATTTTGTTGTGGTCGTTGTTTTAGCTTAACGATTTTCTATGCCATAGTTTATTCCACTGTGCTGCTCTCTAAATATGTTCCATTTGGCCTTCTTTTTTATCTCTGTAAAATCAAAGGGAAAGCTAGTTTATTCTGCTTCATTTGGGAGTGTGAGAATGACTCATAAATTTATTGGATTTTACCCACGTGGCTCAGTCCAGCACGGCTGGATCGTTCACCTGGATGACTCATGCCCTTTGACTACGCACTAGGATCATCTTCGTGCTGGACATGTTTCCTAGGAGCGCAGCATTGACAGCAACCTGAGACCCAGGCTGGATAAATATAGCACAATAATATGGTTTAAAGCAATAGCTATTTTAAACATTATGACTACCCATTTTTCTGTTATAACCCACAGATATTCAAGCCTTAACCAATAAAATGTACAAAACTTTCTTGCCTACCCTCCCTGCTTTAATTTTCCTCTCCTACATCATCTAACAAACACAAGTTGCAACTATAAAGCAAAATCTTAAGAGCTCAAACATTGCCTTTGGCTTGAGGTTCAGGGGAGTCTTCTAAGGAAAAATGACAAGGGTTCTCAGATTGCCCATGTATGCTGGACTTATTTAACCAGCCATTAGTCCTCTGGGTCCTTCCCATACAGCCCAACCTTGAATAATACAAAGACTGAGGTCTGCTGTTCCTCTGAGTTGAGTTTGAGTGAATTTTCTGGAATGTTTTGGTTCTGGCAATAGTACCCACCCTGTCCACCTCACATTTTCAGAGCCACTCACCCTGTCCTTGTTCCCCAAGTTTAGAATCTTCCTTATTCTTCATATCTGCTTCAAAACACACTAGTTTTGTAGCATCTCTGGATGGCTTTAGCTGCTATTATATCAGGGGCAGAAAAAGACTCCAGAGATTTAATAGTGGCATGTTCAGGGCTGACCCTAAGAAAGTTTTGGAGCAGTTCGGGTTTGTATTTTAAATTTCCCTTCCTTCCCTGGTATTTCTCTCCTCTTTACCCTACTAAGCCCCAATAATGTAAGAATTTGAGTTCATCCATGATATTAAAGGCTCTTCCTGGGTAGTGGACATGCTCCAAAAATGTTTCTTCTTCCTCTCAACCAAACCTTCAGTCTCTCAATGATGCTATCCTTGAACAAACAGGGAAAGAAACTCACTTAGCAGTGCATTCATAGCAATGTGGGAATCACGGGTAGCTTTTAGGTTCCCAGAAGTTTTCTCATTTTAAAACTGAGTGTCCTAACCCTAACAAACTCTATTATTTTCAGAAGATGTAGGGAAATTTTTGTTTGCTTTCCCCCCAATTCTTTACACCCTTCTCCATTACCCTGTTACACAAAATTGGATGGTGGATGGATGGGTGGATGGATGATAGATGGATACATAAACAGATAGATAGATGATAGAGGATAGATATGGAGGGATGAAAAAAGGAAAGGAATAGTGAAAATGCTATGACTAGGTAATGCAACAATACTATAATTTACAACAAAGCTAAGAAAATGAGAAAGAATCAGAAGACACTCAGGGGTAAATTTTGCGGTAGGGATTGGGAGATAGTTGATGGGGTTTTTCTAAGTCACCAAGACAGCAGGGCAGGCTAAAATGTGAATACTAGGTTATAAATAACTTTAGGTCCATTTCCTTCCCCTCATTTAAAGGCTATTTGATCAGAAATCCAAAAATTGTATTTCTGCACTCCATCCTCTATGACCTTTAGAATCATAATGCTATATCAGAGGTCCCCGTGGGGAAGGTACTAGAATAAAAGCACATTATTTACTAAACAGGGAGAGGTAAAAGTGAAATAAACTCATTCTCTAGAAATCACCGCCTACCAGAGGAGCAAGTTCAATGTGGAATAATGTACTTTTGTTATGACACACACAAAACTTGAAGTCAGTGGAAATGTCCCTTGGTAGAAATTGATTAAATAACTTATAGCGTATCTTGTGAATGAATCACTATGCTTCCATTAAAAAGGATAATTTAGAATCATGTGCACCAACATGGGAGATATTAAGGTAAAATAGATTCTAGAAATAGGTAAATCAAAACTTAAAAAGAAGTTACAGAGAGAGTGAAAGGACAGAATACAATTCATTTTATGATACAGTATATATCCTTAATACCTGATTACAACAAGATTTGTTCATAAAAGGAAAGTTGTAGGCCAGTAATATCCATGTAAAACATGCAAAATTCTAGCATAAAATAAAAGATAATACATGATGAGTGATCAAGTGTAGTGTTTTTTTTATCAGAATGAAAGGTGGGATTAACATTTGAAAATATAGTATAATTCATCACATTAATAGATTAAAAGAGGAAAATGGCAAGATTATCTTGATAGCTGCAAGAAATATGTATATATTATATACTATAAATAAAAATTGCCCGTGTATTTGTGCATGAAAGAAATAGAAGAAAATAAAACTCTTATAAAATTAAGAATTTACAGGAATTCCTAAATCTAATAAAGGATATCTACCAAAAAAATAACAGAGGTCAACTCAATGGTAAATATTCAAAGGAATTCTGTTGATTAAAAAAGATAACACAGAAAATCTAAAAACAAAGATCCCCTTTTCCACAATATGCTAAAGGTCTTAAGAGCACTGTAAGAAAAGAAATTAAATTTAAAGAAATGTATTAACTTCCCACAAATATATTCAACTAATTTTTGGCAAGGGCACCAAAACCACACAATTTGGAAAGAATACTGTCCTCAACAACTGGTACCAGGAAAACTGGATACGCACACATGCAAAAGAATGAAACGGGACCTCTCCCTTACACCACTCACAACATTTACTCCAAATGGACCAAAGTTTTAAATATAAGACCCGAAACAGTAACACTCCTAGAATAAAACTAGGGACAAAGATCCCTGACATTGGTCTAGGCAGTGATTCCTTGGATAAGTCACCAAAGGCAAAGGCAACAAAACCCGAAATAAACACACGGGGCTACACTTACAAGCTCCGCACAGCAAAGAAAGCAACCAAGACGTGGAACAGGCAGCTTACAGAATGAAAGAAAATATTCACCAGCCATGTATCTGGTGAGGAACTAATATCCACCACATATAAAGGACTCACACAACTTGACAGCAAAAAAGAAAGTAACCCAGTTAAAAAATGGGCAAAGGACCTCAATGGACATTTTTCCAAAGGAGACATATGAATGGCCGACGGGCATATACAAAGGTGCTCAGCGTCACCAATCATAAGGGAAATGCAAATCAAAACCCCATTGAAATATCACCTTGCTCCTGTTTGGATGGCTTTTATTTAAAAAGAAAAAATAACAAGAGATCACAAATGTCGGTGAGGATGTGGAGAAAAGGGAACCCTGTGACACTATCGGTATAAGTGTAAATGACGGCAGTCATCACGGAAAACAGTGTGGCAGTTCTTAAAAAAATGAAAAATGGAGCTACCGTATGATTTAGCGATGGCAGTCCCAGGGGTGTATCTGAAGGAACTGAAATCAGTCTCTCAAAGGGATTCCGGCACAGCCACGTTCATTGCAGCACTATTCACAACAGCCAAGATAAGGGAACGACCTAAGTGCCCATCAGCACTGAATGGATGCAGAAGATGCGATTACACACACACACACACACACAGGAATATTATTCAGCCACGTGAAAAAAGAAAATCCTGCCATGTGTGAGAAACAGATGAAACTTGAAGACTTCAGGATAAGTGAGATAAGTCAGACTGAGGACAAATATGTATGGTATCATTTATATGTGAAATGTTAAAACCAAAACACAACCTGGACTTATAAGAACAGAGTACAATGGTGGTTAGTGGGGGCTGAGGGTGGGGGAACCAGGAAGATGTGCTTTAAACGTACAAACTTGTAACTAGTAGATAAGTTCTAGAGGTCTAACGCACAGCACAGTGATTATACTCAACAATGCTGTGTTATAAACTTCAGAGTAACTAGGAGACTAAAACTGAACTGTTCTTAACACAGAAAAGAAAGGATAGATACGTCGCATGATAAAGATGCTAACCTACTAATGCTACCGTACTAATCCAAAATTGATTGACTTATCATTTAATTTTAATTGTAAAATGTGCTCCTTATAACACATATAGGTCAAAAAGTATACAGAAAAAATTGAAGTACAGTAGCTAATGCTACCGTAGTGTAATCACATTGCAAATGTACCAAACGACCACCTCACACAGGTTAAGTTTGCAAACGTTATATGCAAATTATTTCTCCATTGAAAAAATAATGAAGAAGAACTAAAATGGGTCCTTATGGACATTTCCACTTAGAAAGACAATGAAGTAACAAAAGAAATTTTTTAAAGGTATTTAGATAAGAAAACAATACAATTGTAATTAGGTACCGATCAGATGATGTTTTACACAGCAAACCCTAAAACCCAATAATTAATAACAGAATTTAGTAAGGACCTGGGCTATAAGAGAAATACAAAAAAACATATTGCATTTCTGCTCCACATTAATAATCAGTTAAAAAATATAACTTTCAGTACTATTTTAGTACAATAGCAACACAAAAGTAAATTGGAATAAATCTTACCAAATGTGGGTAGGGCATTTATGGAAAAATATTTAAGCTTTGTCATATTATTTTATTCTTTACCTATGCATTTTTTAAGTTCTAAAGAAATATTTTATAATACAAACTAAAGAGAAAAAATGTTTTTAAATTATTATAAAATTAGCATGGGTAAAATTTGTATATAGAAACCCACCAAACATACAGATAACGAAATCTTATTTGGAAATTAGCTTATTCACTTAAAAATGGGTTTGTGTAAATTATATCTGTGTGTAGATAGAAAAAAAAGTCTGAAATTACATAAAAATTTTAATGCTTATTTATTGCATTTATTTAATGAAATATGTTATTTACTACGTGGAAGACACTAACTCACCTAACAGCTCTCTGAGATAAGCCCATTACCCTCATTCTCGCGGGGGCCATGGGGCCATGGGGCACGTGGTTACACAGAGTCGGTGCTGAGGGCGCAAGGGTTTGAAGCCAGGCAGTTCGACACCAGAGTCTGGGCTCTTAACAACAGTATTAGGCTAGGGTCTGGGCCATTTTTAATTTTTTCTGTATACTTTTTGACCTATATGTGTTATAATGAGCACATTTTATAATTAAAATTAAATGATAAGTCAATCCATTTTTGAAAAGAAAAGTAAGGCATGTTTGGCTTTGCGGTGGGATGTGAAATTCACATAAACAGCGTTAAGACAAAGAACAAAAGTGCCAATATACCCCATGCTGCTTTATATAATTTACACTTTACTATTAGGTTCTGCATATTTAAATGCTTCAAATAGTGCTGCTTCACAGGGGGAAAATATACGCTGATGTTATCTCTTAATCTTGTAATTCCACCTTGGTTCTTCCTGAGAAGACAGTTGGTTCAAGGAACCTGTTTAAACTTCTTATGGGCGTAATATGTTTTCTTCCTTGCTCATGTGGGTAACTTTCAGCAAAACCATCAGATTTTTTGACAAGGTAGAAGGAAATTGAGTACAGCACGAAAAACCTTCAGTTCATTCAACTCTTCCAAGGTCATCTTAATGCCGAATAGGAGAATTGGTCATTTTAAAGTTTTCATTAAACACCTCTGCAGACCAATATGACAGGCCAAAATTTTGACCTTGAACCAATGCTTTTTAGAGAGAAGGATGCTTTCTGTTGTCCATGTTAGCTCACTTTTGGATTTAATACATATTTTAATGAGCATGTTAATGATGTGCCGAAGACGGTGCTAGACATCATGAATATGGCAGCAAATGACCATGGTCCCTTGACTGTCCCCAGTGGAGGGGGTGACTCAGTGCTCTGACTCTGGGATCATCAACACCAATGCCCAGGGGGCCATGCAGAGAGCATGGGCCAGGGTGCTGGGGAACAGGAGAGAGGGTGGGGAGAGAGTGATGCAGGAGGGAACTGTGTGAAGGACTGCCATTACTCACTTCCACCAGAGTGCTTCTACGCCGGAATGTGATATCAGTGTTTCCGTCTCTCTAATTTTTCAAAGGGAGCCATGCATTCATATTTTAAAAGAAATATCTCCATTCTTAAAAATACAACAAGCTACTCAAAGATTATTTATTTACAGTAGTGTACGACTCAACACAATGAATTTTGGGGACAGCGAGGCCCTGCAGGCCAGAAATTTGTAACTTTTGCTCTACTTGGTTTTGTGGTCTTTCCCCAGACAACGCGTGCTATGTCTTTCCATGTTAAATCTACATGATCTCTCCAAAGTAAGTCGGGTTCAAGTTCCTGGACTCTGGGCCTGCAGGCAGAGTTCCCAGAGGCAAGAGGTTCATGTTGCTACCTCTTCCTCATTTCAAACTGCCAAGTGTGCACGCACGCACACACACGTGCACACACAGAGTCCTTCCCTTGTTGACAAGGTCCTGTGAGATCCAGCCAGTGCACTGGCCTGGACTTTTGACCCTCCGTCTATTTGCACTTTGCCCTGCAGGCAAAGAAGCCACAGTACTTCTCAGCTCATAGTTTTGCATGAGATAATTTTCTGTCTGGAAGCTTTCCTCTCTCTTGAACCTCATTAATTCCTACCCATCCTTCAGTCTGCAGTTCAAATGTCCACTCATTAAGAAAGCCTTTCCCAGCTCCCAGCAATCTCAGCAGCACAGCAGGGGTTCTCTGGGTCAGAGGGCAGTGGCAGCTTGGTACTCTCTCTTATCAATGGGCAGCAGATGCTGCATGAGGTTTCATGGGGTATGCAAATAGGCAATCTGTAAGCATCGGAAAATCTGCTCACTTGGGCTGTTTCTAAAACAACTGGTTGTATAAACCTTTGAGTTTAGCACCAGCAAGCTTTTGAGCTAATGTGTTTCTGCCTGCAGCAAAGAAATAAACAACAGAGGGGCATCAGCGGGTCATTTATATGTAACACTAGGCAGGGACCTCCATCTATTGATGGGCTTCTTAATGTTTGCTGGGGTTAAAGGGTTCAAACATACTTCTGTGTAAATGATACGGAGAGAGTCCAGAGTCCTGACAATCACTATGTTGAGTCCCCTCACCCCATGACAACCAAAGGCAGTCAGATGGATAAGGTAACAGAAAGATGTGAGATTCCAAAGCCAAAGGCCATTCAGACCACCTTGCAAAACAGCTTTATCTCATCTAGTCCAAACCCTTTGCTTTATAGCTCGTTCCAGACAGATACCCAGAGGAGATTCTACTTATAGTAGAAGTGGTTCCAAAAAGAAGGGGCAGCTTTGGAACGTTCCAGACAGATCATGGAGGAAACTGCTAGCCTTTTCAGGTCTTTAAAGTAAAGCAGACTAGAAAAAGTCTAGCCCTAATACTAGAGAGAAAAAGCGAAGAGAATCATAAACGCTGAGGCCTAGGCTGCCTTAAGAACTAAAACGAAATGGAGTGGTGGAGTTTTCCAACTACAAGGAAATAATTCAGAGAGATAGGATGGACAGGTGGGTGGGCAGACAGACACAGACAGACAGACACAGGCACACCCACATACCAAGGACATGTCCCCCTTTTGCATTCGCCCCGTTTTGCTGTTTACTTACTCTCTCAGCTCAGACTGCTAGAACAAAACACCAGAGATCGAGTGGCTTAAATAATAAAAATTGATTTTTCACAGTTCTGGAGGCTGGGAGGTTGAGGATCGGGGTTCTAGCCTGGGTGAGGCCTGCAGGGAGCTCTCTTCCTGCTTTGCTGATGACTGTGTTCTGTGTCCTTTTACAAGAAGAGGAGCACTAATTTCATCATGCAGGCTCCGCCCTCAGGACCTCATTACCTCCCAAAGACCCTACCTGCAAATACCCTCACAGTAAGAATTAGGGCTTCAGAAGCCCTGGCTGGCGTAGCTCCAAGGAATGAGCTCGGGCTGCGAACCAAAGTGTCGCAGGTTCGATTCCCAGTCAGGGTACATGTCTGGGTTGCAGGCCATAACCTCCAGTAACCGCACATTGATGTTTCTCATTCTCTCTCTTTCTCCCTCCCTTCCCTCTCTGAAAATAAATAAATAAATTTAAAAAAAAGAATTAAGGCTTCAGTATATGAATGTGGGGGGGAAACACAAACATTCAGCCCACAGCACTAATCCAAAACCTAAGCCCAAACGCTGCCCCTACGGGAATCCCCAAAAGAACAACAACATGGAATCACCGGGAAGCAGTGACTAGAGTTTGCAGTTTGGCGGAGGAGCAGCTGAGGCCCACAGTCTGAAACACTCTTTCTGGAGGTGGTCCCCGATCCTGGATCATGGGTGATCCCTGGTGTTTCCGGAAGCAGCAGTTCTCAAAATTTAATACAAGCCAGGGTCCTGCAGGGAGCTTGTTCAACTTGTTATTCCCAAGGTTCGCGACTCTGCTGCAGCGGGTTTGAGAACCCAACCCCGAGAAGCACTGCCCAGAAGCATAACTCAGACAGCCCCGCCCTTAGCCATCGTGTGGTCACGTGGTCAGACTCAGGAGCCCGCGCTGGTCCTCTCTAAAGGAAGAATCGGTAGGAGTGAAACCAAGTCCGCTCCCAGGGTGAAGTGTGCTATGAGAGGAAAATGTGGCACCCAACCGCAAGCTGCGTGGCAGTGGGTGCAAGAGCCCGGCCTTTTATTCTACGTCACCAGAGCGCCACTGGCTGAGCTCTACTCATCCATCACCTTGTGCCCATGGGATGCTTACGAGTCACTGCTGATCTAGAAGTGTCTGAACTCTCTCTTCTGTGATGAGATAATAAAGAAGAGTATTTTACTTTTTACTTTGAAACTGTCCATTCAAGTTCTTTAAGATGAAGAGAGAGAAATAATTCAGTAAAAAGACACGTCAAAGACCATGCTGCACGTGGTCCATATATCCTACCTGTTACACAAGTGTTGATTGTCCCCTATCCTATTCCACTCTCTGTGAGGTGATGATACTTTAAGGGCATTTTGATGGCAATTATAACAATAAGAAGAATGCATTACTAATTGCCAAATGATGTTTCTCTTATGCATCAAACTAAGCCATGCAGTCATGCATTTCCTACAGACACCTGTATAAATGGAGGGGGAAGGTACTTTGTATGCAGGCGAGGTGTCCATAACTCTATTTCATAACCCTATTTGTGGACTCTTCTTGCATTCTTCTGCCCTAAGCTAGGTCTTTCGGCCCCTGGCTTCATTTAAAACTGTGAATCTGAGCCCTGGACAGGTAGCTCAATTGGGTAGACATCATCCTTATACGCCAAGGTTGAGTGTTCAATCCCCCGTCAAGGCACATATAAGAATCAACCAATGAATGTATAAATAAGTGGAATAACAAACCACTGCTTCTCTCTCTTCTTTCTTCTCTCTCTTTAAAATCAGTAAATTAAAAAAATTTCAAAATAAAACTTTAAATCTGGCACTCCTTTCCTTCCATTGAGGACATGCAATCATTAAAAAATGGTGATACCACACTTGATCTTAGCCAAAAGGCCGAGAAGCAATATGAATGGATCAAAAAACTATGGCACATTTACACAATGGAATTCTATGCAGCAGAAAGAAAGAAGGAGCTCCTACCCTTTGCAACAGCTTGGATGGAGCTGGAGAGCATTATGCTAAGTGAAACAAGCCAGGCAGTGAAAGACAAATACCATATGATCTCACCTTTAACAAAAACCTAAACAACAAAACAAAGAAACAAGCAAAATGTAACCAAAGACACTGAAATAGAGGACAGGCTGACAGTGACCACAGGGGAGAGAAGAGGGAATTTCAGGGGAGAATGGGAAGGGTTTACAGGAACAAATTTAAAGGACACATGGACAAAAACTAGGGGGAGGGTGGTAATGGGAGGGAAGTGGGGAGGGTTGGGAGGGTGGGCTGGATTGGGAGTAAAAGGGAGAAAACTGTACTTGAACAATGATTAAAATAAAATTTAAAAAAATGGTGATACCAAATACTTGCTTTCTTGACTAATTTATTACAAGCTTTTCTTTAAACCAGGAGAATAAAATTAAACAGTGGCGGCACACAAGAGAAACCAGGCAGGCATGTATTAAATGTGCTAAGGAACACTTCGGGTGCAAGACAAACAGACCTGTGTTTAGAGTTGGTTCGCCAGATCATAGAAGGAAAAGTAAGAATCGAATGGTTCTTTGATCATCTGATGTTGGTTTGTGTTTCACTACAGTCTTCATTCAACACCTCTTTTCTAAGGTGCAATTCACGAAATAATGTGATATTAATTAGGCCCAAGTGGTGGACCAGAGGGTGAATTTCCATTTCCTCATTATCTCTGGTGGGCAGTGAGTCATCAACCCCAACATATCATTAGCTTCATCCTTCCAGCAAATCTGTCCTGGCTGACAGCTGATAATTGGTTAAATGGGATGTCCTCTGACATGCAGCCTTGGGAGTGACAAGAAAATAACGGGTCTCTTCTTTTGGCAGAAGAATAATTAGCAATAAGGAGTTGCCCCAGTTCAATTATTTAATGATTTGCCAACACAGGGAGTGACACATGAGAATGGAGAGCCTAGGTGAGGATTGATCTGAATAGAATGAATCAGCCAACCCAAACAAAAGACACTCGTTAGCTATTTCTTCCTCCCTTTCACACCATCTCAAGGCATTTCTTAATTTAAAAAAAATGAAAACAAAAACCACTGACCTACCTGAGAGAGCAGTAATGACACATTTTTTCTGTTTGGAGATCTGGGTCTTTAGGCAACATCTCAGAACTTTATAATAAAGTTTGAGAATTTCATGGATTTATTACTAATCCCCAAAATATTGTGTCAGTAATGTCTACTGTATAAATACTGCAGCAAGGGGCATAAGAACTAATCCGGAGTAGCTGGAAAGTTTTAGGTGTGCATTAATCAGTGAAGAAACTTATTTTCATATGTGTTTCCCCAGCTAAGAGTGCTCCCTCCACCAAGACCAAGAGAAGCAACTTAGTGGGATGCAAGAACTGACCCGAGAAACGTGACCCCACTGACATACCAAGGTCTCTCCAAGTTTCTAATCACTGACCAGCTTTAAATTCCTAGAACCAGTTGTAGCACTTGGTTTGATATCTCTTAAGCAAGGGCTTCTGAGTCAAGTTCTGCTTTTATATTTGTAATAGGAAAAAAATGGAGATCAAATATAGGACCATCAATAAAGGCATAGATAAGTTATCATATACCCACATAACAAAATACTCTGTTAAACTGAATTTGATTCACATGTATCAGCATGAAACAACATCTGAGAGAGAATGTTTGGGAAAGAAATAAATCTGAAAAATATTACATGTAGCCTATTATATGTGTAATTGTTAAAAATAGTAATGTATTGTGTTTATATATATGTACGTGTGTATTTGTGTATAGTAAAATTTTAAAAAATATAGACTGAACAAACACTAAATTCGTAAGTATGTATAACTCTGCGGAGGATGGGAAATCCATGGAATTGGGAAAGAAAATCCAAAAAGCTTTGAAGCAAATGTTAATATTTGTTTGGGTTGATTCATTTTGTATGTTTCTGTGTATTGCACATTTTTAAAATAAAATAATCATTCCTGCTTCTCTTGAACAAAAGCACAAACAATAGCCTAAAGAAAACTTTTCTAAAGCACAGCTTATTCTGTTTGTATTATAAACAAAACACTGGGATTGAATTTGTACCATTTTTCCAAAACCACACATAAAGGAACGTCGAAGTAGAAAAATAACCTCCTTCTCCTAGCACTGTATTCTGGCTCAGTCAAATTCTGTCCTTTTCCCCAGCCTCTGTCATTTCCAGTACCTGCACTTCATTTTATCATTCTTTCTCTTTTAAAAAGGTTCATTCATCATTAAGAAAGGAAATCCAAGCGATGCAAAACCAGGTCAAATTCAGCTCTCTACCCCAACCGATAAGGACAAGTGTGCTTGGTGTCTCATATTTCAACTCCTCAAGGTTTCAGATTTATAGGCGCTCATGTTCCCGTCCCAAGAACACCTTGCTTTATCCATCAAAACTTGGTGGCAGATTAACAGACTGTGAATGACCTATAACAAAACAGAATTTGAGCTATGAACGAGATGCACAAGCCGGAAATGGATTGCTAAACTGTGAAAAACTTTCAAATGACCTAATATGCTCCTTGGTGCGGCACTATTGAGAAAGATGGCTCATGGCTGGCTTAACTCTTCTCTTGTTTTCCCGAGAGAGTACCTTGCGCACTGCACTTATGTGCCCGTCTGCCTCTATATATCCAACACGGGTCAACATATTCAAGGAGAAAGGTTAGCTAAAGCAACAATGTTAGATGAAGCACTTCTAACGTGCTTTTGATGTCTTTTCCGATGTATGAACATGTCACAGCTCATCATGTCTCACCGTGGAAGCTACATGTTTGGGATTTGTTTTATTTTGTTTTGCTCTAGTTCAGGTTACTTTTCCCCGGTGGTAGTCAGAATTAGGATTGATTCAATTCAACTCAACTAGTAATTAGAAGTCTGCCACATACCAGCAACAGGCTAGATATCCTGTGGGCAGGGAAAAAAGACAGATACCGCAGCTCACCATCATCCCTGTTTCTGAACCACGGATGGAGTTGGCAGCCCCAACACAAGGCCCAATGAGGGCTGAGGTTGCGTGAGTTTGGGGATGAGAACAAAGCTGAGGAAGCGAGGTCCTGCCAGTGCACACTGACCTCGGACAGATGTGCTGCTATCTGACCCCAAAAGCTCAATCCCCCAGGTTAAGTGAAGGCAGCAGCCCTGCGCCTGAAACGCCTGGATTCTGGAACTGCATTTGACTCATGGTTAGACACGACTGTAAACTTTGTCAGTGGTCTCACACGGAGATGTGCCTGATAGACCCCGAGACATGATAAACCTGCATTCATAGGCCCATCTATAAAGCTTAGTGAATTGTGGTATATATTCCATGAACTGTGATTTTAGATGTTCGGACTGAAGGCAATAACTCAAGAAAGCCAGTCAGCAGGAAACAAGAAGGAAATCAGTATTGAACTTGGCACACACGAGTAGGTGACTGTGGAACAGCCAGGTGGAGATGCCCAGTGAGTGCCTGGGCATCTGGGTCTGGGGGTGAGGAGCAAGTCTTAACTAGAAGTACTAATTTGGGAATTACCATCTTGGTTGAAGACTTGGGCACAGACGAGAAGAGAGCTGAGCTGGAATCCTTGGCAGCATTCACAATCTCGGGGCAGGAGAAATAACAGGAGGCCATGAAAAGGAGTAGGAAATAAGTAGTGACTTATTTTTTCCTTTTCTTTCTTTTTTTAAAATATACCTTTTAATTTTTTATGTACTGCTTTTAAAGAGAGAGAAAGGGAAAGAGAGAGAAAGAAACACTGATTTGTTATTTCACTTATTTATGCATTCACTGGTTGATTCTTATATGTGCCCTGACCAGGGCTCGAATCTACAACTTTGGCGTATCAGGCCAATGCTTTTAACCAACTGAGCCACCCGGCCAGGGCTATAAGTAGCAATTTAAATGTAGGAAAACATAAGAGGCTTCCTTATTAAAATATGGTGGAGTAGATGACCCAAAAAGCTTTCTGTTACAAAATGCTTGGATCAGCTGTATAATATACAACAAAAATATTTTTATGCATAGCTGAGCTTCTAATGAATTAATTACAATGAGAAGGGGGAGCAAATAACTGGCTCCCTGCTGTGAAGACATATTTTTGATCTCAGAATATTTTTGTTGATTTCAGCTTGGATGTTAACTGATCCATGGAGACAGAGTTAAAACTAAGACTCTCTTGCACGAAGCTATAATATTTTATATATTTTTATATGTGTTTGAAATGTTCCACACACAAGCCAAGTTTTTAATTAAAAAAAAATTGTCACCAAGAGTGAACTTTAATGTAAATCATGAACACTGTTGTTTGGATGTTAAGTTCATCCATTGTAATAAATGTATCCCTTGGGCAAGGGGCTTTGATGGTGGGAAGGTTGTAGGAGGGAAGGGGACAGGGGAACTCTGTATTTTCTGCTTAATTTTTCTGTAGACCTAAAACTGCTCTAAGGTCTATTAAAAGAAGAGAAATAGGGTTCTGGCTTTCCTGGCAGAAGCAGATTCAAAATCTCTCTGGAGAACAATCCAGGCAGTACAGAATTCCTACAAGTTACTCACAGTCACATAATTACAGATACAAAGGAACAAGCCTGCATGAGAATTAACAGACATAACAACCAGTGAAATTAGAGCTTTGGAACTTTAAAAAATAATATAACTACTTACTGTAGTATATAAGAATAAGTTTTATATTATTAAAAATAGAAAAACAAACCACAAGAAAAGTGATTTGCTTTTTAATGAAAAAAATATATGTTTTAAAAGAAATGACTGAAACTTCAGAAATAAGAACTTGGCAAACAAAACAATTCAATGACTTAAAATGCAGATGAGACACAGCCAAAGAGATAATTCTTGTATCTCCAGAAAGATCTGTAGAAATTATCCAAAAATAACACAGGGAAACAAAGACATATAAAATGTGGAAAGGGAGAGTAACAATGCAAACTCTTACATACTGCAGAAGGGAGCAGAAGTTGCAACAACCAATTTGAAAAACACAAACAATTTGACACAATCTAGTAAAACTGAAGGCACACACACTCTACTACACAGAGTTTTCCTCCAAAAATATGCCTGTTGGTGCAGACAGCTGCCTCATGGGACAGTAAATAGATAACCTCCTGGGAGCAGCCTACACCCAGGAGGGGGCGGGGGCGGGGAGCAGATCAAGGTCAAGGTCCCTGGCCCCAGTTTGGGACAATTGGAATGACCACACCAGCCACAGAGCTGAGTCTTCTTTTGTAACAACATGTCAGCGTAATGTTGCCCTCCACCCAATCCTGTCTCATTCAGTCCCTTACAGCTGTTATTCCAAAGAGCTCTGCCCAGGCGCACCCTGTGTATGTCAATTTCAGAATGTCCTTCCTTAAGAAAATTTTGCGCTTATAAGAGAAATAATCAAAAAGTAGACTTTGAGTACAGTCAATCTGAGATACCTGTCAAGGAAATGGGTCTAATGTGTTGGTGAATACAGGAGCCTGGAGCTCAGGGAGAAGTCTGGGCTAGAGACGTAAACTGAGGCTCCATTACACGAGAATGGAATTTAAAGTCATGAGAATGGATGAGGTCATCAAGGTAATTAGAGAAGAGAAATGCAATACAAGAACTGAGCCCTAGACACAAATAGAGATTTGAAACTGTCAACAAGTAACTGTTTTTTTTTTGCTAATTATACTCATTGCCTAAACTATTGAGGGCCTATTGAGTAGGTACTCCAAAAATATTTAGTGAATGAGTGTTTATTGGGCTTCTGCATAAATTTGTGTTTGAAGATAATGCTTTAATGGCTTTTTTGAAAACCCCTATTCTGAGGAATTAGATGTCAAGAGAAACCCTAGTTTTATTTGACACGTCTGATTTAATTAAATTTTACTAATATAGTAATTAGCACTAAAATAAGTTGAAAAGTAATAACTCCATGAGACTAAAGAACTAGATCGAAATAAGGAATGAGTAATATCGCCGAATGTCACAAAGGGTTCAAAAGGACTTGAAAAACATTCCCTTGGTTACATCACTGGAAGGACACCCCGAGGGGTCGATCCACCAGGCCGTGGAACCAGACTTGCAACCGGGGCTCCTTGCCTGTCTTTTGCAATGTCTCTCCTGCTTAATGCTCAGCGCGCTTCCTAATTCCTCCACTCGAGCATAGAGCAGCATTTCCTAATGTCCAGGTGACCGTCCTGAGCTCCGCAGTGGGCCCTGGCGGTGTACTGCACGCAAGCGCACTCGCAGAAGTGGGGGTGGGAGGGGAGGAACAGCATAGAAGTTACAGATCGGCAAGAGTCCTGCGGCGCTGTCACTTAGTGATACAAATATTTATGCAGCTAAGAACAGAGATGTGCTGATTTCGACAACGAGGTGCTGGGAGAGACTGTGAGGGCCAGCGTTCAACAACGTGGTTCCCCAGAGAGTCTCCGAGCCAGAGATGCTCTCCGGAAGTGGACTCCGCTGACCACATCCTGAGCGAAACGGCCACCCTGGGTCTCCAGAGCTGGCTATTTCTGTCGTCCCACATCGTTTAGAGTTGGCAATTGCCTGATTATGTACACAGTTCTGAGGAATTGCTTCCCCCACTCACAATTCTAAAGCAAACCTGCGGACAGGTATTCGTGTTGGATAGAAATTTCATTACAGGTTTATTACCCTCAGCTGTGTGCTTTGGGCTGCCGGTTCTTACCGGCTCAGGCGGGGAGTTAGAAACAGTTCTGGTTCCTGCCTCATCTTCTAGAGTTATGAAAGTGCTATATCCGATTCCATCACCCCATTAGTGCCAGCACCATATGTCCCACTCAAAAGAGCACCCACAGATCTGCAGAAGGGGAACCACACGCCTCTTACTATACACACACACACACACACACACACATGGTCTGGCACAAATAACGCTCCTTTTTATTACAAAATCATAAGCATGTAGTTCTGTAACATAATAACACACTCAAGCACATCATATAACATTTTAAGTGGAATGTTCAAATTAAAACTATAAATTGTTACATCCATATCATTACCCCACCAACCACACCAAGCAGGCCTTACTTCTGCCGGACCCTGTATATTAACAACCTTAAATATTATAAAGAGACACACACACACACACACACACACACACACACACACACATACCCCAATAGAAATAAAAAGCAAAACTGAGTCCAGGAAAGCATTATCAAAAACCTCAATTTGCACTTCTATTCTCTTGCCTAGAAGACATGTTTATATTTTTGAACTCTAATGGCAATTTGGTTGAATTCACAATTAAAATATTTTTAGGCCTCCTGATTTTTATTTGTTTTAAAGCTGATTCCATGCTTACTGAGATGCCTACAATTCGCAGAAAACTAGAAAAGATAGATTAAATCATTTCTTCTTTTATTTAAATGTTTGCTGAACACTGACCATCTTCATATCACACACTCCAAGCATTTTAAGAGCACTTCAAATATGAGGGTGTTAGGCTCTTTTTACAGATGGGAACGCCCTGGCACAGAGCAGTTGAGATAGGCCGGCTCAGCTCCTGTGCCAATTCCTTGACCAAAATCCTTGAAAAAGTCCAGATGCAGTTTGTCTATAGAAGATTGTCCTGTTGCCATTGACCAAGTCTCAGCCTTACGAATACCAAGACACCTCATTCTCTGAAGTTCCATATTGTTTTTGCTTTCCGGGTTTAGGAATGACCAGCATAGCTGACATTTAGAAAGGTACGAGACAGATAAAGATAAATAGAGAAGGGAATGTAGATTAATTTCAGATACAGATACGTAGGCACAGGACAAGAAGAAAAAGAATACAGAGCACAATATTAATCACTGTTTGATCGCTGGGGTATCTGTGGATGCTGTGATCCATTTGAGTTTTCTACCTTTTGCTTTTTCTGTTTTTACATATTTTTAGTAAATACTTTAATAAACAAAAAGGTTAAGCTGTTTTCTCTTTTCTTTGCCTTCCTGCACAATCCAATCCTCAAGCTGTTAGCGAGGGCAGAGCACGACAGGCTGGCAGGGGAGGGATGGTCCCTAGTGCCTCCAAGTGGGGCATCGGAGCCCACGTAGGGTGAGGAGGACATCATACAGGAAGGATGCCTGGCATGGGGGATGGGAACACAAGCAAGGGGAAGAGGGGCTCCTTTGCAGAGGGCAGCCTAGTACTGGGAGTCAGAGCCCCAAGTGGGTGAGGGGACCAGGAGACCGAGCAGGGTCAGGAGGGCGTCCTCACAAAGGGGCAGCCTGGTGGGAGGGTTGGAGTGCTGGCGGACTGAGCGGGCACTCGTGCATGGGTATTAAAGACCTGGTTCCGTGCGCTAAAGACCAAGGAGACGAGGAGGGTGTCCCCGTGGGAGGGAGGGTACGGGGCAGGAGTTGGCAACATAGAATTGGGAGTCCTAAACCAAGCGGGATGAGGAGGGCTCAAAGTAAGTAATTCTAGTTTCCCTTGTATATCATATTATAGCTGGACAATGCTAATGTCTCCGCATCTAGAATGTACCTTCCAAAGAAAAAAGGAAATAGAGCTAGGCTAATGCCAGTCTGACGTTGATGCCATTGGAAAAAAGAAAATCTGTGGCATAAAATTTTTTTAAGTTGTTAGAAAAAAAGTCTGCCACTTTTCATCTGGCATCACTGGTCACAGTCCCCCCTCCTCCCCCGGGTTTGCAGCAGCCTCCGCAGCTGTGTCTGTGTGATGAAGCTTGTTGAGCTCCGTAATACGCTCTTGGCATCCACACTCAGGCAGAACAAAGGCGATTTCGACGCCTGATTCACCACCCCACAGGAGTCAGGCCTTGGCAAATGATAAAAACTCAGCAAATACAAGACCAGCAGGCCGTCCCACCAGGATTCTCGTGTCCACGGCAGACACTAATAACTGGTCAAATACTCCTTCCCACCAGGAACCAAAGCCTCAGAACAGTTTTCAACACAGGACTCCAATTTTCCGTTACCAGTCCACAGAAGTTGATACAAAAGACGGTGACCTTTATTTTGCCAACCTTGATATAAAAATAATTGAAGTTCTTGTTTAACACGAATTATAGCTTACATTTAGGAAAAGAAAGGGCGGGTAGTTTTATCTCCATTTTACACATAGAGTATTACTGCAACTTAAAGGGGCAAGTCCCATGTTCAAGGTCCCGAAGCACTGGGATTGCGACTTGAGCTGTTCGGCTTGGAAGCCTGGGTCCTTAGCCTTAAATAAAACTGCCCCTCCATCTCATGCAAAAATGCAGTGAAAAGAAGGGACATTTCAGAGACGGCAAATGCAGGTGACAGCTGGGGTTTTAAAACTCCATTGCTGACAAAATCAGGCAGTTCCTTGGCAAGCTCTTTTGTTGTTGTTATAAATTAAATATTAATTCATGTGAGCCTGTCAGCTGGGCGAAAGAGAGTGATAAACACTGTCTTCAGGAGGGAAAATACTCTGATGGGCAATGGGAAGGTTTTGTACCTCATTCTATCATCTGAGAGGTGCAGCAAGAAGCGAGCTTCAGACTCACGGCACTGTGTCACCGACTCAGCCACTGCGGGCAGCCCTGAGCTTGAGACGGCACTAGCTCATCAACAGGCTTACCACTGGTGAGGGCAATCACACAGAGAGCAACGTGGAAATAAAGCCTGATATTGAGCAGAGCAAAGGAATAAGCATCACCATACGCCTCATCTGAAGGATGCACACCTCAGGCATGCTGGGTGACCCCGAGATTCCAACAGGGGTGCTGTTTGAACCAGGTTATGCTCCAGGACAGACTTTAATAAGGATTAGAGCAATCAAGGGGGGCCAGGAGCAGGGATGAGCAAAAGCATGAAGAAGTGAACGGGCCACTGGGATAGCCAGCAGTCCGAGAAGAGGGGCTCCAGCGGGGGACCACGAGAGGTCACCCTGGAGGACAATGAGGAGGAAGTGGAGTAGCAGAGAATGAGGAAGAGAAGGGAGGGGGCTGCTAGGGCCCCGGTGCTGCCGTAGGTTAGGGAGGAGCTGGGCGGGGTGAAGACCGCGGAGCGGGCTCTGCTATGAGATTCGGGAAATTCCGCCCATCTGTCAAGAATGTTGGAAGTACTTAGCAAACATTAACTCGTTTAATCCTCAGAACAATTCAGTGTTATAAGATAAAAAGTATTAGCCCCACGGTACAGATCAGGAAATTAAAACTCTAGAGAGGGTTTCCCTTGCCCAAGTCACACAGGTGGACAGGCGGGACCAGAACTCAGCCCTTGTTGCCATTCTGATATTTCATACATTAGAAACAGGAGGGACAAAATTGCTTGATCCCAAAGGGTTACGTTTGCAGGTACTACAGCATGGAACATTTTTTTATCATTTAAAACCATCTATCAAAATCAAAGCTGTTATGAGCTGAATTGTTTCCTCAGCATCCCTCAGCATTCTATGTCAAAGTCCTAACCCCAGTACCTCAGGATGCGGGTCTCCAAAGAACTAATTCAATTAAAGTGAGGTTTTGATGGTGGGCGCTCACTCATGCAGCGTGCCTGGCGTCTCTAGAAGAGGAGATTCAGACAAACACGCACAGGAGGTGGGGCGTGGAGAAAACACACAGAGAAGACGGCCATGTGCAAGCCATGGAGAGAGGCCTCTGGAGAAACCCACACTGCTGACCCCTTGACTCAGGCTTCCAGCCTCCGCGATTGTAAGAAAATAAATTTCCACTATTTAAGCTGCCGAGGCTGTGGGACTTTGTTATTGCAGCCTTAGCAGACTGGTACAGTACCTGACTGTGCAAACTGCTAATTCCTGTGATTTGCACTGACCGCAAAAGGATCTCTGAAAAAGCTATCCAGTGAGATACAATGCAGAGTCAGAGGTATTCGAGTTAATAGTTAGAAGGATTGTTTACTCTCTCTTATTCGTGTGAACCAAGATGGTAATAGCCCAGAGGCAGACAGAAGATGAATGGGATTTGATTGTTGCAAGAATACTATATTGTTTAGGAAGTGGTGAAAGCAGTCACTGAATTTTCATAAAAGTAAGTTGGACATGCGTATTGTAATCTACACACACACACACACACACACACACACACAGGAATGTGTATCTAGAACTCCTACAACTTAATGGGGAAAAGTCTAAGCTTTAAAAATAAACGAAGGACCTAGGCACGTCACAAAAGAGGATATACAAATGTCAAATAGGTATATAAAAAGTTGCTCAAAACCCGTCCTTGTGAGGAAGATACAAATCAAAACCACAATGATGCACGTCTACCACACCCCCATCGGAACAGGGAACATGTGAAACAGTGGGTACTTTCTTAAATACTGCTGCTATTCAGGGAAATTAGCTCAGCCACTTGGAAAAATTGGAATTATTTTTGCATTATCTACTAAAGCTAACCATGTGACTCATGGTTAGATGTATACCTGAAATAAAGTGAATATGTCCATCAAAGCAGTGTTCATGAAGCTTAATTTATAAAAGCAAATTAATTGAAACAACCCAAGTGTCCATCAACAGGAGAATGGATAAATGTGATGCTTCAAAACTGTCCTGCATTGAACTAAAAGCACTAGATACGTCTTCTCCAACATGCACTATTCATCGGCGTTGACCTCGGAAGGGCTGTGACCTTGGGCTGTGACCAAGCGGCTCTCTTCAGCCAAGGGCAATTCCCTAAGCGAGACTTAGCCAAGAGCTGTCAACCGCCAAATGTCCTGTCACCTAGAAAAGTGAACTTCTGTCCCTCGGGAAAAATAAGAGCTTCCAGGCAGAGGACCACAGCTTCCACTGTGCCCTACCAGGTCGGAGATCAGGTAAGGAAGGTTCTCTGACTCCCAGGTATTCCCAGAAATCCCTGGAAATCTGTCCAGTTGTTTGCAGTTGCGAAGCAAAAAACTGTGGGCCAAGTTTATTATGCATATATTTTACATTAGAAATAAAAAAATGAATTATTTCTTTAACAACAACCTTGTGTACTTTTAATAATGATTATATTCTTAAGTGATCTGTTTATGCTAAAAGGGCTGGTGAATCAGGTTATCTTCATTAACATTCGAAGGCCCACTGCATCTTGGCTAATGTGCTTTCATGTCGCTGGCATATGATGTTTTATTGTTTGACTTAAATTGTTTCTCGTGATTATTTTGATGCATCCCATTCCCAAGCCGACAAAAAGGGGTTACTGGCTTTAAAAACCATGCGTTGATGCATAAAAGTAGTGATGAAAATAGAACTCAGATACAACCCAGGGTGATACAATAATCACAAAGAGGGATAAGAATTCCAGTGCATTCAGACAAAAGAGGATTTCGCAGCAACTGATAGGGAAGCACGTGAGCAGGAAATATAATAATGAATACACAAAGATGGGATTTGACTGAAAACTTGCTTCCAGGGCCCCCAGGGCATCGTCTGTTATGCAACTCTGTCAATGAGGGAAGAAAGCCACTGAGGAATTTTTCATCTTTTGCAAAGACAATGTCCTAACTCATAAACTAATGAAGTTGTCGTGGGCCAACTGCACAATAACGCTTTTATAGTACAAAATTAATGAGGTAAGTCACTAAAAGAAAAGAACTAAAACAACAAAGTCATCATCCAAAGCTGCATTCCTTCTAACCAAAGTGGGGCAAGCTCCATGATAGCCAGGAGTCTTACGAAACAGGAGGAAGGTTTACAAAATAATGCTCTGAGAGAACGCAGAACGCGCCCTTGGCACAAGTCCTTTCTGAAATGGAACGTCAAGCAAAGCGATGGCCCGCGATGCGGAGGAATCGTCTCCATCATACACGTGTGCTTGGGGATGAATGATTCCGCTGATGTACAAGCACGCACTGGCACTCGGCAAATGCGCAGTGCATCTGAAAGGGAGACTTTGATCTGGCGAGTGTTGGAAATCATGCCACTGAACATAGCAATAATTATTTATTGGCCTCATTTTTAGATTGGAATAATATGTGGTGGAATCTTACCAGTGAACACCAAGCTTCCTGAATAGAAGTCTCTCTAAATCTCAATCTGCATACTGCTTTATTAACAGACAGCTAACTATTGGCGACAAGAATGTGCCTCTTCTCATTGATTCAGTGTTAAAGGAAATAGTAAAAACTGTTAGAATGGCTGTTTTTCCATGAAAACTGTTAGAGGTTGTACGTCTTTAATGTGTCGGCAGAGAAATGGGCCGTGAGGATAAGACCTTGCTCACTGCTAAGAAAAAAAAAATGAGGATGTGAGTTTCTGAAATGAAGAAAGAAATAAACATGTCTTCATGGCGTGGCAATTGTAGTCAAGACCATTTCTGTGATCTCAGGTGGCTTAAATGCAGAGATTAACTCAGACATGTATGTGGGGTCATGAGTAGCCCACACATACCATGACAGGACTCGAGCCTCATGGTTTTAATCAGGATTTAGAAGTCCAGCTAATGAATTAAATAACTCAATTGCTAAGAATTCAATTCTGGCCCGATACTGCCCTTTTTTTTTTTTACTTGTTGGAGGAAGGAATTAATCATGGACCATGATAAAATGCAAAATCACATTAAAATATTTGAACAGAGTATTTTTTAATTTTCAGAACCGCATGCAGCCAGTGAGTTCATTAGTAATCTATTTTCTACTATTTCCCAAATTATACTTTTAAATGTTCAGCGTTTCATTGCGACCAGAACTGACAGTGCCACCAGATGAATACTTACAGCCATTCTAGATAACTGTCATTGCAAATTGGGAATTTCCAATTTAGTCGAAATAAAAAGTAAAAAAAAAAAAAAAAAGATGACATGAAATCTAATTTATCTCCCAAGTTATGTGCCCTCAAGCTCAGTAGAGTTACATGGCGGAAGCTGGAAACGTCATCCCACTCACTGATATAAAATATATTTATTATTTTTAAATGTAATCATTTAAATGTATTTGTAATGAATCTTTAATAATATTCATTTGCCTAAGCAGGTGGTCTGTGTTTGCTTTCAGCTGGTGCGTGGACACCGAATCCTGGGGAGCCACCGTGAAAGGTGATTCTGAAACCACGACACAAAGGCCACCGTCTGCAAAAACGGCGCACCCGGTGACCCAGACTGAAAGCCAAAGCAACCGGAGGTTCCTTCCCTCCAGGGTGGGTTCAGCTATGCAGCATTTCACTCCTTTTTCTAAAGAGATACTTTGGATAGAGCCTGGAGCCCATGGACCCCTAAAAGGCAGGAAATACATCACCTCAACAAGGAGACAGAGACTCTGTAGGAGGTGAAAGATCCAGTTTTCATTTCCTTCCTGGGCACATGGGAGCCTACACCTCCCGGCCCCGGGGAAGTTAGCCGGCACTGGGGCAGTTAGCTGGGCGCGGAAGTGCCGCGTGTCCAAGGCCCTGCCTGCCAGAGTCACACACGTTTACGCATGTAAAGTTGCTCGTCTTTGTAACTATTTACAGACACAATTAGATTACTCCTGCCAATTTCAAACAAATCATTCTTTATTTTTTAAAATTAAATTTATTGGGGGGACTTATTGGTTAATAAGATTGTGTTTCAAGTGTATGATTTTATAATACATTTAATTTCTAAGGATAGTTGGTAGACAATAGTCTATTAGTTTCACGTGGGCAGCAGTGATTCAGCATTTGTGTACCTTACTGGGTGATCACCACGCTGAGTCTACAGTCCCCTGTCACCCTGCCGAGCTGTCACCACGTCATTGACTATTGTCCCCCACTGAACACTGCATCTCCGTGTCTGTTTCTTTTATAACCGGAAGTTTGTACTCAACTGATCCTTCTCTAAAACTTGAATTAACAAACGGCTTCTTTCAAAACTATACAGCCCCATCTAATCCCATGCCTTTTCTACTCGAAAGAGGAGAGAAAAGATGTTACAAATAAAAAGACGTTTCTGAGACAGTGACTGTAAACACCAACTTCTCTCTGCAGATGAAAGTCGCCTCACTGTTATCATTTTTGCTGGTTTTTGGTACTTGGAAAAAATATTTTAATAGCTTTCTTCATGCTAAGTTTTCTTCCTTAATTTAAGTGGCCTTAACAGCTTATTGAAAGTATGTATTGTCATCCTAGCATGGTGCAAAAGAATCTCACTGCCTTCTGCAATAAAAACCTCTGAGACAAATGATTCTTCCCTATAGTTTAAGTATGATAGAAAAAAAGGCTGGCTTCTGCTCTAATGTGTGCTTGGGGAGCTGGCAATCAAAATGGGACTCCAGAACCTGAGTAGCGTAGGACAGTGTGACAGCAAGACTGCACATGAGATGTCTTGCCCTAAACTGACTAGTCAGAGCTACGAACAACTGGTACCCAGTGGCTGATATGGTGACCCAAGGACCAGTTATGCCTCCACTCTGGTGGCCCTTTGCTGCCAGACATCTATGAAGCAGGATGTGACTCCACAGACTTGGTACCAGTTCAAAGAGCTGGGAGTAAGCACCAGCCTTGAGCAGGTCTTCTGTGAACCAGCATGAGGAAAGCCCTTCTAACCTTCAGAATGGAGAGGCATGGGCCAGGCAGATGTCTGGAAACCAAGCAATTGTCACCAATTGTCAGCAGTTGTCATGAACTATATCTTTTGCTGCCCTTTTACATATCAGTAAGAGAATAGTGGGAGATTCAAGGAAAAATGTACTCAAGCAACCAGAGTGACTTGTGCACTTTACACATATAGTCCTGCTCTTCCCAGCTCAGCATTTTTCTAAGAGCAGAGAGATCCCCGATGCCATAGTTTTATGCTTGAAAGGAAGTGAATTCTTGGACTCGATGCTCAAGGGTAACAACAAACTTTGTAGGTTCCATATATTTCATAAAATAACTAATGTTTAACCTAGTTGAAATCAAAGAAAAACCAAAGCTCAAGTTTTGTTCATATTTAATGAAAATCCTCAAAAGAAAAATGAGGGTGATCCGAGATCTTTTCACAGTGCAACAATGAGGCTGTCACGACTTTTTCTCATTCAGGTTAAGGGGGAAGGTGGGAGAGTTACTCCCAAAGCGAACCCAGTGTGCAAGTCTCAGCATTAAGCTGGGAGAGAAACCTGACCCCAGATGCAGCTTCATGGTAGGGAGCTTCATACATGGTAGAGCATGAAGCTACTATCCACCCAGAACCAACAAGCCCATACATTCAGACAGAACACTGAAAATGAAAGTGAAGTGAATTGTTTCACTTCTCAAAGACAAAATTACTAGCTCACCAAATGTTCCTATCAACTAGTGGCAGACCCGGTGTCCAGTGCTTGAATCCTCAGCAGATTTTCTGACGCCCATGATGTCACCCAGTGAACCTTCTTTCATGCCCTTAGAACCTTCCCCTGTGATAAAGGCTTTTCTGACATTCAGCACCTGACAGATTTTTTTCTCAAGTTCAGGACACAACACATCTCGCTTTGAGTCCCACTGTGCATCCCAATGTCCTCTTCAGTGTATGTGCATCTCTCTTCTACTGAAAATTTAATTAATCCAGATGCCGAGAGTAATTTGGCTAATTTAATATCCTGATTAATTCTGGATTAAGCAAAGAATTCCTTTTGCTTCAAACTGTGCTGTTAAAAAAAAAAACACTACTAAGCTGTGTTAGTTCACATTCTCCCATAAATACAAAGACTTATAAAGAAGCTCTGTGTTGGAAATAGCCATCTATTGTCTGAAGGGGCGCTGTCCAGTGCTGAAATGTTGAACGCCATCGCCCAAGACTTGATTCAGTTTTAAATATAAATCTAAAGTTTATTCATTTAATCTCTCCACCCACACCCCAGCATTACATGCTGGCCACTTTCTTGTTCCTGTGTCTTCTGGGTCTATTTATGCAATGCCCTGCTTGAAATAATATCTAAAAAGAAAAATCAAGTCGGATTTTCTGAAGTTTTTTCCTCTGTATCCTGCCCATAAACCTAGGCTTATATTTATCAGACCATGTGTGAAATGAGAGAGTATAGTTTACTGACATTCATGTGGATGAAGATTATTCTAATTAAATGAAGAAAAATAACTGCAAGGGGACAATTAGTCTAAAAGGCAGGAGAGTTAATTTCTTGTCCCAGCTACTTATTAGGGTTGGGATTCAGGACAAGCTATTTAACCTTGATCTCTAAGTTCCCTGATTTATGAAAAGGATGGGGTTTATGGTTATCTTTAAGATTCTCTCTTACTCTACCTTTTGACAAACCCATGAACTTCTTGAGCAGCATTCAGTCAAATGGGAAAATATTGATTGCTAATTAAGACAAATTTCCAGGAATGGATTTCCATCTTTTTAAACAAGCAATTTATCTGACACAGAAAACACATTATGATTTTTATTCTTCTCCTATAGTCTGACATCAACCAGTGGCACCTTGCCAACTAACCTTTAGGGAACAATTCCACAAATTGTAATAAAAGACATAATTTTTCTGTAAAGTAAATGTTGGATCATTTCATCCTTCATGTACAAAACATCCCATAAATTTGGGGAAAAAAAGCATAATTGCATTTCAAAAGGAGCCTATTTGGCACGTTCCCCTGAGTTCTGGGCTAAGAATCTGAAATCTTTTATACTCCTGTCTGCCATCAGAATTTGGAAAAATCGATAGACAAATGGAAGTTCCATTTTTAAGCTAATGATGACCAAAGGTCACTAGAAATTATGTTGTAGCAAAGAGATAAAGTTATTATTTTTTCCATCCAACCCAAAAGTTTAGAAATAGCATAAACCAGAAGAAAATAAGAAATAGCATCATTATGCACTTGGTGGCTTTAATCTACATTCAGTTTTCTTCTTTAGGATACTATACATCCTCTCATTTTGTTTTGCAATTTCCTTAGTATATTTTCAAATGAAAATCCTCAACTATCCTTTTCCATAAATACATATTTCTTCATGTAGATTTCTGTCTGTTTCTTTCTTCACCCTCAACACAATCTTTCATATAAAAGTAGATCACAGAAAAATGTTAATATCAAGCCATTCAATTCGAGAGCTACTAAATCACCTTCCTGGGCTTCGGAAGCAAGATCCAGCAACACCAGGAAGCAATTTCATGTAGTATTTCTAGTTCATTTCCCTGTGGAAAGGTCTTTGTTAGAAGGAAATGGCTAATTTCAGATACTGCACTTGTTTTAAAAGTCTCAAATGTTAGGCTCGGAAAGTTAAACCAAGTTTTATTATATTACATGTTATCTGATTTTGCAAACTACTCTTTAAAACCCCTTCAGGCAAGAGCCCTGGGAAAAAAGAGTGAACACGATCAGAAGAACATCCAAGTTTGGCAGCTAGGGTCAATCACACTGTCTCTGTTGGCTGCACTTCCTCTCTGCAAAATGTGGATTTCATCTTCTCCATCTTTTAGGTCCTATGTGATTGTATGCCCTTTGGAATGTCCTGTAATTCTCACCGGTTCATCTGGTTTAGACACAAGGACTGAATTCTGAGCTTGTGCCAGGCCCTGTCCCAGGGCCTAGGGAAATAACAGATGACAAGCTAAACCCCTGACCACTCAGGAGCCCAGGGGGTACACCAACAGGGGGCACTCTGAGTCGTGGCTGCACCTGCTGCCCCTTATCACGCTTCTCACCTTCTTGCTACCCACACACGCACTTCCATCGACACGTACATATATCTACACACGCGAGAAGTCTCCCCAACACAAAGATAGCAATTAACCCAATTCGGTGAGTCAGTATCCACTGTATGCCAATTTACATGGCTAAACTATGTCTTTCCAAATGGCTGAATTCTTCGGCATAACCTGGTTGTTAGAAATATGAATGGGAAGCTGGAAATCCTCCATCATGACTACAGAAGAGAAAGTAATGTTAAAATTACATCCAGCTGTATGTGAAAAAGAGAAGCATTTCCGTTGTTACCAACTCTGGAAGAGAGTAACCATCTCACATGAAAATATTCCCTCCATTAGTTTCCTTTTTTTTTCTTTCACTCTTTGCTTATTAATTTCTCATATTCTGTGAAAATCAACTACCAGCTGTTTATTGCTTTGGTTTAAAGTATTAGCCCCTGTTAAAAGGAAAATCTTCACTATAGAGTTATTTGCTATGTGTGTTTCAATCCTTAACTGCTTGGTGTAGTGTGAGCAAACTGACCTGTTTCTAGTAAGTTCAGCTGACATAGTCCAAACCCCTCTGGTAAAGGTGGAGGCCATGGGTAATGAATGACCTTGACAGAGGTTTTGGGAGAGAGGTGGACTAAGAACTGGGCTAGGCAGAGGGCCACGGAGACTGTGGCCGAAAGGAACCAGAGATGGTATCTAGAGGCAAAGTCACAGCCAAGACTAAAGAATATAGCCTTAATGACACATTGACCCAGTGCTCACTCCGGCAGCACATATGCTAAAGATGAGACATTAACCCAGAAGGACTGGGCAGGCCGGGAAGTGGCAACTGGGGCCAGGAAAAGGGCCAGTAGCAAGAAACCCTAATTCAGGGCAGGCAGGTTCAGAATGGGGGTCAAGTGTGGCATTCAAGAAAGTTCCTAGGACACTGGAATATAAAGTCACAGGAAATTTTTATCAAAAGCTAGAAATAGGGTCAAACCCAGAAAGAAATGTGGCACTGGAGAAATAAAGTAAAATCAGGGAAGGAAGGAGAAATAGGCCCAACATTTATGAGCATATCTTGAGGATGAGTTAGAAAACATGTTAATGGCCTTAAGCTCTTGGGAAGAAGATGAAAGGAAAAAACATGTGAACAAAGTCTTGCTTTTAGCCATCACCTGATTTAGTGCCCAAATCCTATCACCTCCCATTGAGAGGCTCAAGAACACAGTCACCTCCATTTCCTGTGGTCTCATTCCTTACCAATATTAGAGCTTCACCCCCCACCCCCACCCCACCCCTCTCAGGTGCCAGAGGTAAGAGTCAGGATGCACAAGGAGTTCAGAGATTCACAGAACAACTGAATTAGTAAAAACTGTTTTCTTTCCACTAGTTCAGCCCCCACCATTTGAGAAGCAACATCCCCAGTGCTGGACCCTTGCTTTGTTCTTCCAGATCCCGCCTCCTTAAACGCTGTCACCACGCGCATCAGACATCATTACTCATGCTGTTTCGTCTGCCTTCGCCTCTAGAAAAATGTTCCATATGGGCAGGGATCCTTCTATCTGATCTAGAGAGATCCCTCCGCGTACTCGAATCTGGGGCAAGCTGAGTCCTTAGTACATATCTGTAGAATAAATGACTAAAAGGATCAATTAATCATTTCTAGGTCATTTTACAGATCAACCACCCAGATTTGAAAATATCCCTTCAAATATGTTTTCATCTACGATAAACAACCAGCCAGATCTCTTTAAATGCTGGCACTGTTTTGAAGTCGCTTTGCCTACATTAGATACAAGTCCAAGACAAAGGCATTTGCTTAACAAAAGCTCTTTAGGGCTAAAAAAAAAAGAACTCACATCCAGTTCCAAGGCCTTTCAGTGTGAACCAGAGGCTTCCTTTGCTATAGGAAAATTTCTTTGTTTCCTTGCCTTTCAGAAGCATCCTGCTTCTAGCGTCCCTTTCTGTTCATACCCCCTCTCTATCTTAGAATGCAGCTTTATAAAGGTAGAACAGATAAGAAAACACAGTTCTGAAAAGATTATGAGAAAGCGCTTTGCCTGAGATTTTAACTGCTCAGGTAGAAATAGACACTTCAGATTAAACTCGGCTTCGAAAGTGGAGCTCATTAGTGTTCCTTAAAGATAAAGGCACCCTGAAAGACATGAAGAAACACAGGGTTGGTGAAAACAGAGATAAAACAGAATGCAAATACTTTGTTTTCTCTAAAGGACGCCCCTTGGGAACAGACACGGGTATTTTCTGGTATAACTGAGAAAGAGTCCGATAAAAATGTTTTAAAATTGCTTTAAAGTTTGGAAGTCTACAGTGTTAAATTCTCAACTGACAGAGCTAGGCAGGCCTAGGAGGGATGGAAAAGCACCAGATGGGAAACCAGACCGTGGGAAACTGCCTCCTGACCCTACCCAGGACACACAGATGCCCGGCTAAGAATGGGGTCTGGGGTCGGCCTGTCCGGCATCACAGGACGCAGCTTGCACTTGAGCCTGACAAGATGTACCAAGAACAACGGTCAGCAGAAACGGCACCCAGCAACCAGCTCTAGCCAATCGGACTCTGACACCCCAACCAGTTGCCCTTCGAGGGTTTTGTGCTTAAAAACCCTGCTTTAAGAACAACCAAGTGAGTCTTAACCTCCCTTGCTTGGCTCCCCAACCTCCCTAGGTTGGCCCCACTTTCCTCTTATTCCCCACTAATAAACCCTGCTCCTTGGCTTGCTGCGTCCATCTGGTTTCTTGAGCGACTCCAACCTAACATCCACCACCCTAGAAAACTCCAGAATAATCAAATCTCCAGCAGTTGCCAACAGCGAGCTCTCTACCTAAGTCCAATGGCTTTGCCTCTTTCTTTCACACGGACGCTGTATTAGCCAGACCAAAGAGAGAACAGCGGAGGGGAGAACACAGAGCCCTCGTCATGTAGAAGTGGCAGAGCTCCAGCGCATTGGGCCCAGAATTCCCAGAGCTCCATTCCGGTGCTCACTGGGGCAGGTTCCCAGATGTCACATGATATGAGCAATGCCAGAGATGTTCCAAGCAGTGGCGACCCCTCCAATGCTTCAGTTTTCCCCCAACAGGACCTACTTCTGTGGTTTAAGCCACTTAGTCTGCGGACTTTGTTATGGCAGCCGTAGCAAACGAGTGATACTCACTACCCCTTCACTTGTAAAACTGTCCCCAGAAATTTGTGTCCAAACGCCGTCTTAGAGAATTTGGGGGCAGGATGGAGTGATTCTTGGTCTGACTGTAAAAGGGATGGCCATTGACTGATGTCAGTGTCCCTCCCAGATCCCCTGGGGTCCCCTTGATGCCCTGTGTGGACCCCTCCACCCCTGCGTCAGCGTGCTTTTGCTTTGGACAAGTCACGCCTTCAGTAGTCTTGGGGGACCGCCTTCAAACTCCTGGGGTTCACACGGGCAGAGAACTGGGCGGTTTCTTCCCCAGCTCCTCACCTTGTCACTTATAAGATGGTTACTTAGGATGCAGGTGAACTCTCTGGCCATATGGGACAGAGCAGGGAGACCCTGGGACAGAGGCTTCGGTCCCACGCATAGAAACAGCCTGAACCAATGGCTACCTTGCCCTGATTACCTACCCAAATACGGTAACAGTCCAAGGAAGGGGAACTCAAGTGATCGTTTCCTTTGGAAATGATGTTCCTAAAAGGAAAATCTTCCACCCAAGAAAATTTACATATCAACACAACTCTAATTTCTGCCAAAGGGATATTAGCCCCAAGGAACCATTTTTCAGAGGATTACTGTCAAAGACCTTGGGGTGAACCCACAGTATGCACCGACAGGTCTTTTGCTCAACTGACTTAAAAAGAAGAGGGGAGACATGGGTACCCCTTTATGTCAGGTGGAAGCGGGGGCTCCTCTTTGCCCCAGAGGCAAAGGCTGTGTGTTTGGAAACTGCTTCTCGGTCCCAAGAGCCTGTGTGCTATCTGTAAACAGGCACCTCATGCTTTGGGAGGGCTACCAGCTATCTCCAATGTGGTCACTTCTCTTTCATCAAAACCTCAGAGTTTCCTTATCTCTCAAAGAAACCATTATGGCTGTTTTCTATTTCGGAGGCAGAGAAGGGCTTATCTTCGTTTACTTAGAGATTTATATGCTGTGTGTTTCCAGAAGGACTCGGGGCCAGCTCCCGGTTCTGACACACAGCACAAAGGCACACTAGGACACTTAGACATTGAGCTCCAGGAGCTCAGGAAGGGGAAGAAAAGTGCCAGTGGGTGCTGCAGCCAAACAAATGCTCACACTTGGGAATTTCTTACCGATGTAACTTTTCCAGCCGCTGAAGGCAAAGAGAAACATGTCCTTTACTTGGCTTTGGTTTCCTGACATCATACAGCTTATAAATTTGTCTTCAGAAATGCAGTTGTTCTTGAAATGACAGAGCTCTCTCTGGAAACAATGGTTCTCTGCACCAAAGTCACCTAGACACTGAGGGTCCAAGAGCTTCAGAATTGCCCTCTGCAGGGAGAACGAAGGACAGGGTGACAGGAGCTGTACCCATCCCCACTTGCTGATCTGGGAGAGCATGGTCCCCCAAAGAAAGGGGAAGAAGAGCCCAACCCCCCACACTGTGGCCACCAGGTCACTGGGGAAGGCACCATCTCGAGGCATCAAAAGAATCAGAGGACTGTGTCCAAACTCCCCCAAAACCAAGAACAGAAGAGCAAGGTTGGCAGGACTCTAAAAGAGAACAAACACCAGAAAACACAAGCTTGGACTTTCTATATTTTTTCCAGCTCTGCTCACAAAGTTCGTGACAACCAAGTACGTCTTGCAACTCACCTTCTCCACTCATTGATTCATTACCAAAAATAGTAATTGCCTCTGGGAATGGCTGCCACAGTGACGTCCCTGCCACGGGGCAGTGCCTTCTCAGCTAGGGGACTCCGACGGCCTCTCTGTCTTCCTTGAAGCAGACAAGGCTGCCGAATCGTATTTCCTTTCTGGTGAACCTGACACTTGGAATGGAGAATCGTAATGGTGGACATTGTACCGATGGCAGTGCTTTGGGGGAAGGAGAGGTCTCAGAAGTCTTGTTACTAAACACCTGGTGGTGCCTTAACACAGGGGTCCCCAAACTCTAGGCTGCAAACCAATACCGGTGTGGGCCTGTTACGAACTGGCCGCACAGCGGGAGGTGAGCTTGAATGTGAAACGCTCGAATTGTCTTGAAACCATCTTCCCTACCCCACATCTGTGGAGAAATTGTCTTCCACAAAGCCATTCCCTGGTGCCAAAAAGTTTGGGGACAGCTGCCTTAACAGGATTCTGTGAGCTGCTCCAGCATCTTTCAGATTTTCCTCTCTTTCCATTCTCCTTTAGTGGGTCAGAACTTATTTCTGTTTCTTAACTTATAACATGCATATGTGTCCTTGCATAGGATTCTTGCAAATGACATTAAGAGATACAGGAGTAAAAACTAGTCAATGACTATGCATAAGAAATACAATCATACCCAATAAAATGAAAAAGGACTCAGCAAAACTAGGGGCCGGATGGCATGTGGAAGTCATCAGTCTCATAGCTCCACATAGAAACCGGTGCTGTCGCAGGTTGAGTAATACTGAATTCCCTGTGACTTGATGGGTCTCACAGGTTCCAGCTCGTGGTGAGCGAGCCCAGCTACATGATCATCTGGAGTCCATGGTCAGGATCAGTCACCTGGCTGTCTGCCTCCCCCAGTCCCAGCAGCATGCCAGGCTTTGTTGAAGACAGCAGAGACACGCTCCAGACCCAGGGCCCTGCTCTGTGACCCTGAGCCCGAGGCTGGCCGCAAACCCCACACAGCATTTTCTCTTCTGTCCCTGATGCACCTACGGCCCGTCTCCAGGGCTGCTTGCGCCACAGTCTGGATCTTCTCAGAGCCCTTTGCTGCCCCGGGCTCCACATCCGGAGCTGTCGGCCTTTGGGTCACCCAGTGCCGGAGGTCCTGAGCTGCCTTTAGAACACAAAGAGGTCCACCAGGGATTGCACTCATTTCTTCTTGATAAAAGGTCCGAGATTCAATTATGTGTCTTTTAGTTTAGAGTTCAGCATGCCTGTGACCCCTGGACACTGTGACCAGGTGTGACCATCCCCTTACCCTGGAGGGGATTTGTCTCCCGCTCTCTGGGGGATAAATATCTTACCAAGATCTCTGGCGTGTATGCTGCCTCTTGCTCATCAAACTGACTAATGTAGCTTTTTTGATATAGTTGGTGTCCGGATGATCGCAATCTCTTCAGATACGGACAGAGGGCAAGAGAGTTAACATAGTCATGGCACAAGCTGTAAATACTCATAGCATTGTCCATTCCATTAGATTTGAAGCTGTTTCTGATCCTCTTTTATAATGGGGAGAGAAAAAAATGCATTTGCTAAATCAGTAGCCACAGGTGAAGTGCCTAAGGCTACCTTACCTGCCTGGCAAAGACCAAGCATGCAGAATGGCAGCTGGGATCCAGGCTACTACTTGGTTGAGCTTGCAGAATCCATCTAGCTTCTTCTGCAGGGCCAGACACATGAATTGCATGGAAATATGCGGGGGCCACCACCCCTGCCTCCTTTACATCCCTCAGGTCAGTACTAATCTCTTCTGGTTTTGATTTACTTCCTTAGCCAGGGACAGCAGTTTCAAATCCTTCTTAGAACAGATCCTGTGAGGCCTCAGCCAACCTGGGGGAGCTCTGGAATCAGCCACGCCGGTCAGGATATTACCACGCTGGCCGGAAATGACCAGGCCTTTCTGTCTCTGTGTCATCTGGTCCCCAGATGTGGGCTGCCCTGGGAGGGGGCATCCTCATGTAAGGCAGGTCTCTGCAGGGAGCAGACCCTGAAAAGGCTGGAGTCCGTTTGTTAACCACACTCCCTGCAGCTAAAAGGGGAATCTAGGCAAAGCCATCCCCTGTGTGCTGTGAGCCAAGCTGCTCCGGAATTCCCGTGCCACTTTGTGATGGGATGGGGCTGGGGGCGTTCCTGGCTGTGGGGCTAAAACCATTGTAATCAGCACGGGAGCAGCAGCCCCCATGCACCAGGCACCTGTTATGAACCAGGCAGCGCACATGAGTTATTTCACCCCCACGCCCGATGGGATGCATACCTTTATTACCTCCATGCTACACATGAGGACAGGGAGGCTTATAAAGTGGAAATGACTTGCTCAGGTTCATGCAGCGAATACAGGTAGAGCTGAGACACCTTGCCTTTCGCTATTTTGTAGCACTATACAGAATAACGCAAGCTTAGCCGCTCCCAGGCCAAAAATCAATGAGCAAGTGCATGTTGCCGTCACACGTAACTTTCTTGCGCTTTGTATTTGCTTACTAATTAATAAGTGGAGAACTAGTTTGGCTTTATCGTTTTCATTATCAGTTAATTATTCTTCCGACTTTCATGTTTCCGAATGGCCCTGAATCTTTTCTTATTATCGTTATTCAATTAGCAACCCTGCCCCAGTTTCTATCCTTCAGTGAACGCGAGAGGGATGCCTGTCGAGGACGTGTACGTGTAAGGGAATGATAAGACTGTCTCTCATTCCAAAAATACGCCGGAGCAGGAAAAATAAGCTGCACATTGATTTTTTTTTCTATAGAAGCTCAAAATGGCATGTCTGCTCATTAACTCTAGAAATACCCTGTGAAGACAGGTACCACAGACCTTTCCCATGTTCGAGAAAGGAGGGAGAGGGAGGGGCTGGAGAAAAGAGAACTCAGATCTTTGGGGAGAACAGCTAAGTGACCGCCAGTGGAGGAGCTAAAATCGGATCTTAATTTAAAGTCATATTCAGGAGACGATTTCTCTTTTGGGGACTGGTGGGAAAGGGCACGGAAAAAGTATTTTAAGAGCTATCTTGCTTTTAATCCAGAAAGGAGAATTTGGAGATACATGGGTACTCATTTTATTGTTATTCCCACTGTCCTGTATTTTTTTCAAACTTTTTAATACCAAAACCATGTTAGAGACCTCTGAAAAGAAAGATAAAACGTATTTTTCTACACACAGGTGACTCTTCTTCCTAAAAGGAAAATAACTACTTTCAGAATCGATCGATAAAAACAACCATCCTAGCCCTGGCTGGCGTAGCTCCGTGGATTGAGTGCGGCCTGCAAACCAAAGTGTCGCAGGTTCGATTCCCAGTCAGGGTACATGCCTGGGTTGCAGGCCATGACCCCCAGCAACCGCACATTGATGTTTCTCTCTCTCTCTCTCTCTCTTTTTCTCCCTCCCTTCCCTCTCTAAAAATAAATAAAATCTTAAAAAAAAACAACCATCCTCGCTTTAATTCCTCTGCTACCTACCAAATTTAAAAGCAAACATGAAAAATAAGATCCCCCCAAAACAGAGTAATGTAATAAATTTGAAGAAAACCCTGACCTGATATTGTCCTTTAAGTAATTCCTTCCTAATAAGACGTGGCTGATGGCTAGGCAGCGGGAATGGTGCCCGCTCGGGCCGGGCGTTGAAGCCCATCGGCAGCAGAGTGGCCCGTCCTGCATGTGCAGTTCTGCCGTTTACTAATGGTGCGGCTTGGGCGAGTCATTTCATCTTTCCTGTCTTACTTTTCTTACCTACATTGTGGAGAGAAGAGAACCTAGTCCCAGGGTTTTCTTAGAGCCAAATGAGATGCTTCCATATCATGCCTGGCCAAAGGCAACAGCCATCAGCAGTCAAGTCCCCTAGGCGCCCAGTTCTTTGCTTTTTTGTTAGCGTATTTTATTGATTATGCTACTACAGTTGCCCCAATTTTCTTTGTTTTTCCCCCTCCACCTGGCACCCCCTTTCCCTCCAGCAATTCACCCCCTTAGTTCATGTCCATGGATCAGGCATGTAAGTTCTTTGGCTTCTCCATTTCCTATATTATTCTTAACCTTCCCTTGTCTACTTTGTACCCACCAATTATGCTGTCTAATCCCTGAACCTCCCCCACCCTGCTTCTCCCCCATCTCTCTCCCAGATGACAACCCTCCATGTGATCTCCATTCCCATGACTCTGTTCATGTTCTGCTTGTTTGCTTAGTTTGTTTTTGTTTTTGTCTTTTAGAGTCTGTTGTTGAGAGTTGTGACTTTGTTGCCATTTTAATGTTCATAGTTTTGACCTTTTTTTTTAAATGAGTCCCTTTAACATTTCATGTAATAATGGCTTGGTGATGATGAACTCCTTTAACTTTACCCTGTGTAGAAAGCACCTTATCTACCCTCCCATTCTAAATGATAGCTTTGCTGAATAGAGTAATCTTGAGCCAGGTTCTTTACAAATAACTGGCTAAACGCGGTAGCTTGTCCACCTGGGAAAGCTGGGCTCTGCGGGGCACTTTCAACTGCGGCACGTTTCACCAGAGCCCTGGGCCCTTCTCTGCAGATAGGCCAGGATGGGCTTATTCCCATAGTTCCGTTAAAAACACAAGTCAACTGAGTAAATTTGAAGATCTGATTGGCTTGATTAAATGATCCATTAATCGAGCAGCATCCCGCCTAGCAACTAGAAGGGCGCTTCTGAGGAGTGGTACCAAATGGCCGCTACTGGGCCACTGAAACTAGGCAGGACAAGAGGTCACTCGCAAAACAAAGGATCGTTTGCAGCACATCCTTTGTGGGAAAGGAAATGGCAGGGGTCACTGAAGCAAATGAGGAAATTTCACATTGACTGTTTAAAGATCAAATTGTTGGGAAGGTGGAATACTGCAATTAAATTTGGTTTGCTGTCATGGGGCAAACGACTCTAATTTGAGCCCATGATTCCTTTTACGTGTTAACAGGCCACCACCAGCAGGCCTCTCCTGGTCGAGGGCAGCGCTGAGAGAAGCAAGCATACACCAGGACCTGCCCCCTGATAAGCCTCTAATTTGCTCGGCTCTGGGCCTGTTTCGTTTCTCTGATCTGATGGTGCCTGAAGTCACTCTAATGAGGCTTCCGAGCAGCTCCAGACTCCTAAGCTCTTGTAGGTCAGAAAACTGGAGTGGTAAGGAGGGGCGAGCAGGACCAGGGACGGGGGAGGAGGGAGGAGCTGGGGTACCAAGACAGAATACGAAGGAAAGAGGAACAATGTAACAATGTGACGAAAGGCCACTGCCCCGCAGGATGAACTCACTACAGAGTGAATTTCTTCTCACGGCGTTTTTCATATCCGGCAGAAGTAGGATTTGCCATGAGCAGAATTAGAGAGAGTAAGTCCCACTATCCAAAGGGAAGGTAAAAGATTTTATGCATGGCTGAAAGACTCAGGAATACTTCTGGAGAAAAACTTAAAAGGCTTGTTAAACATGTGGCCTTGTTAGACCATCTTGGTTGGGAGGGCCCCTGCCCTCCATGGAAAGGAGAAAGCGATGACACAAACAGCAGGTGCCCTCACGTGGCTCCGGTGGCCCTCACTGCCTCGCAAGCTGAGCACCAGTGGCTACAACAGGCAGCCAAACCCTTGTCCCATAGGACCCCAGGCCTGTCACTTCAGCTTTGTCTCCAATAAAGACCCTCTTCCTGAGACTAGATTAGGTGCCATTGTGATTTATCCCTAAAACGTTTTGCCATAGATATTACACAATGCCTTGTATAAGTATTTGTTTTAAGAAGGTAAACAGATTAAGCAAAACAAACAAACAAAAAAACCCTCATAGACACACACACAGCATGGTGATTACCAGAGGGAAGCGGGGGTGGGGAAGGTGGAAGAGGGTCAGGGGCGGGTCAGCGTTGACGGAAGGAGACGTGACCTGGGGTGGTGAGCACACAGTACAATACAGACGATGTGTTATAGGACTGTACGCCTGAAACCTGTATAGTTGTATTAGCCAATGTCACCCCAACACATTCAACACAAATTAAAATAATAATGATACTAATAATAAATTGCGTTGAACCAAAATTCTGATCAGGCAAATTTATTTTTAATTTCCACCCACTATGCCTTTACATTTCTTCTATGGGTATCTTTTTCTTTTCCATGCCTGAATGACGATTCAGGTGTTCACCCTATCTTATCTGATCACTGCAGGTAACAAAAGATCCTGTGAAAGCCCTGGCTGGCATAGCTCAGTGGATTGAGCCCGGGCTGCGAACCAAAGTGTTGCAGGTTCGATTCCCAGTCAGGGTACCTGCCTGGGTTGCAGGCCATGACCCCCAGCAACCACACATTGATGTTTCTCTCTCTCTTTCTCCCTCCCTTCCCTCTCTAAAAAATAAATAAATAAAATCTTAAAAAAAGATCCTGTGGAATTGAACTAAAAGGCTCTATTTAGAAAGTCGGTCTTAAGGCCAAGGGGAGGGTTCTCCCTCACTGCGGGCAGGAAGGCTGCCTCCGGGGAGGGATGTGTGGGGTTAGATGCCCCTCCCCTTTCTCCTATCCCTCCTCCTCCACATAGACTACCTCTTCTTCCAACCCTTCCACAGATGGAGCTTGAGGAGAAAGAAGAGATAAGAACCACAGAAAAGTCCATCCTTGAGTGGTATTTTCTGGGCTTTGCCAATGCGCCTTCAGACCTCCATCATGAGTGGAGGACAAACACGTCTCCACCTGACTGGCTGGTTTCCACTCCCTCGAGCTCAGCTCTTGTGACCGTACAGGAGCTTCTTTTCTTTAATACGACTTTTTCCTTCATTCAAGCTAGCTCTGTCCAGTCTTACAGCACCAAGGGCTTTTGCATGCCTACTCCCTTAATCACTAAGTCCTTAGGACTTCATGGCCTGGTGAGCATCAGACTGTCCTAAGTAGGGCCAGGGATCCCTGGGGATTCTTGAGACTGTTTCGGAGAAACAACAGATCTGAACAGAGTGAAATGCTCAGCCTCTCTGCCTCCAAGCCTACTTTGTTTAATAGCTTCTGCTTAGCCTTGATTATAGACATGCTAATTGTTAGGGGGATTCTGCTTGAGGCTTGAGTCTCACAAAAACACCCCTTTACCAGAAAATGCCTCTCCGGAAGAGGTAAGAGGATTATATGTTATTTTTCAGAAATTTGCAGGAACCTCATGATCCAACTCACATCCACGACAGTCAACAGGCTAAGCTCGATCTTCCATGGGCCCCTGCTGGCGCCCAGGTGCCTGCAATCATCAATCACCTCTTGCCCCGCCCACTTCCCCCATTCCCTTGACTTAGAAGAAGCCTAAACTCTACACTTTCTTAAGATGAATTTGAGGAACCACTAGGTCTCCCATCATCTCCATGGGCACCTTCTCGAACAATAAAGCACACAAATTTGGTAACAAGATGCACTTCACCTTCCTCATTTTCTTTCTCTCACAGCAGCACAGTGGAGTTTTTGGAGGCTCTGTAAGGTCCTCACAAGTATCTAAAAAGACTGTTCAATACTCCTCTTTTTCCAAGGGTGTATCCGTGTGCAGTTGAACAGTACATCTCAGCAGATTGAATGCAGAGGCAGGGCCCAGCAGTCTCCTATGAAGCCAGGCACTGAAGAGATCTGAAAAATGCAAAAGACTGTACCACTATTCTCTCTTAACTACTTTTCAATTTTGGAAAATGAGTTACTCTATTTTAAACTGTTATTGCTGCTATTGTTCAATGAATTAATAAACATTTTAAATGTCTTTTACGTTCAACTGCTGAGACAGTAAGAATTGATGGCTGTAACCCGTACACACAGAAACTCTTCAAGGTCCACCATGATTTTAAAGGTGTAAAGAGATTCTAAGACCACAGCAATTGAGATCTGCTTCTGTAGCCTAAATATCCAGCTACTCCACTTTTTTTCTGCTGAAATTGGGTACCCCATTGAGGCAAACCCTCTTTAACAAGAGGTGAGATAACATCATGCTGACGTCGTGCGTGCCCTCTTCTGGCCCACTAATAATGCTTTGCCTGAACCCATCGGTAATGCAGGTCACACGTGCAATTTCCCCTCAGCGGCCACAGAGAAGCCAGCCTGCCTCTGGTTCTGCCCCGTTATACTTCTCAGTGTGAGTTGGACACAAGGTCACTGTCTCTCACGCTGTGTATGACACATTTCAAGCTCACAACTTGAAGGAGAAAGCACCACCTCCAAACTTCCTTGTAGGTGAGGACACTGACATAATCCAACCGCTCGCTCCAAAGATGCTTTCTCTGTTTCTCCAATAACTCTCAATTCCTTCATATCCACAGGGTGTGGAGAGGCAGCGAAGGGTCTAAGAATACAGTAAAGTTTCAACCCTAAGACTTCCCTCTTCTGAAGGCCTATAATATGCTGCTTGTAGTCCTCTCAGGGTTTTGAGATCTAATTTGCTGATAGTTCATTGTTCATGGTCATTTATAAACCCCGTGACTGAGCAGAACATAAGCTGCTTAATGGTGTGCTTTATTCGCCTTTTAGTCCCCAGCTCTGAAAAGGGTTTAGTTTTTAACCCATTTTATTTTATGTGTATAACTTGCCTTTGGTATTTCTTGTATTTTATTTTTGTTTCTATGATTTTGTGTTTTCTTTTATTTTTCTCTTGATATTTGGAAAGGTCTGTAGTCTCCGTTGGGCATTACATGGGGTTCGCTGTGTCACTGAGTCATATACCTTCAGCTACGTTACTGAGAAACTCAACTTCTGACATAGCAAAAGCAAGGAACAATCAACACAAAATGCAGGTGAGCAATTGCCTTTGGGAGGTAGGGTGTAGGACGGGATAAGGGTAGGACACATAGGCAGATGCCAATTACGGCTATTCGCACAAGACCCTAAGTTGGGTGGTGGGCTTCAGGGATTCGCTGTGCTATAATGTCTTGTAGCTAATGTAATATCATTGACATTGTCATGTATATACCAAAGTTATTTAAAATCTGAAAAATTCAGTTACCCAGAAAATCCCTAAGTGTTAACTTCCTCCATTCCCTTCCCTGGTTTTTCCCCTCCCCTGTCTCAGCATACTAATTTTGACTGTTCTCTTCTTGACTTCTTACCCTGTTTGTTTTAGGTGAACTACTATTTTGAGACTAGGGAGCTTTTAGTTAAAGAACACCAAAAGCAAAAGGGCATGCATACGATGATTCCAACACCACTGAAACCTATAAATCATGTAAGCAAATACTAAAGAATAAAGTGCAAAAATGAAAACATTTTGTTAGTGTTGTGGGGTCATGTGTGACAATTTTTTTCCCAAGGAATTGTTCTTTGCTACCTCATCATTTGAATTACAATGTCAAAAAGAAAAAATAAAAGTAACAGTACATCTTCTTCCATAGGCAGTGATAGAAATATCATCCTATAGGGTTTTTTTAACATGTTGTACATTGTCACATTCAGAAGAGTTTAAATTTTTCAGAATAAAAGAGGAACCAGTCTTTTTACATGAATGGCTCTAGCAGATTATAAAAGCCTAAAACTGTTGGCAAACTTGCACCTAAAAAAGTAAGCAGATGCTAATTAGCTTTCTCAACATGCAGTGGGTAAGTGAGAGAAAGGAAAGGGAACGTTGGACCTGTCAAAATAGACAGCACACAGTAACACAGAACTCCTCAGTGCTGGGGAATTAAAGCATTCCTCCATCTCCGCACAGAACAAAAGAGAGAAAATATTCTGACGATTTTGTCCCAACAGTGTGGAAAACCACTGCTGGAAAGAGCTTATCCAGCAAAGAAATTGCATTTTTTAAAAAATTACCAATCAACTTCAAATGATCACGAGAGCGTTTCTACCTGGAATGGATTTCATTCCAGTCTAAAGTAAAAACCTAACATTTTAGTTAGCCCGAGCAGCCTGGTCATGGGTAAACATGGCAGCTCCTTTAGGGGTTTGGAGATACGAAAAACAGTCCTGGGCCCCAGGGTTCAAGGTTGGAACCACAGCTGAAGGTGGATTTTGCGAATCAAACCTCCTTCCGCAACAGCAAACCTTGCACAGACCTCGGCGCCGCTGGGAGAGCTGAGAGCACAGAGCGGACGTTCCTTGTACTGGAACCTCTTCTTCAAATACCAGTGGCTCCCTCAGGGCAGCCAGGGTAACTGAAATGCTCCCTAGAGAAAAAGCGTGGGCTGTTTTTGCCAGAGTGTTCAATGTAAGACACATAAAACGCTTCGTCCTGCTGGACTTCTTCACCCTCCTTGACCTTGGGGGTCACATTTCTTTTCTTCCCAGAATAACTCCCATCCAGAACGGGGCAGAATGAATAGAGCAGGATCTTGGGGTATCACATTGGTTCTCTTTCTCCTTGTTTCCCTCCCTCCCAAAGGGCAGGACTATATCAAAGCCCTCTGGTTTCTAATGTGCCTTTTGACTCAGCACCAGTCCTTTAATGTCTTAGTTACAGAAACGCTCCTCGGTTCTGACGTCTTGCATCCTCCGTGTGCTGCCCTGGTCCCGGGTCTGTCTGTTCTGCGCTGAGTGTCCCTCTGGGCTCTGCACAGCACCGAGACCCGTGCATGTTTGCAGCACGTACTCAGCATCCGCTTAGCGAGCCCCTGCTGGACACCAGGCCCTGCGCTGGGCCCAGACAGAAGATTTTAAAGTGCACGGTGTACAAAAAATAAATAACCTCAGCATAGGGTAGATAATGAGATGGCAATTGAAGCAAGTACTTCGGGTTCAAGAAGCAAGCAGAGGCCATTTCATGGGGAAACAGTGAAGTTCCAAGTAGGCAGCCACATTTTAGAATGGGAGGAACTCGGAGAAACGGAACACTCCTGGATGTCTTCCAAGAAGAGGTCATTGTACGCACTCAAAAGCGTAGAAATGAGAATGCTCGGGAGGTGGCTGGGAAAGGATGAGTAGTCCCACTTAGCTACAGTGTCGGGAGCTCGAGGAAAAGAAACGAGGAGGGGTGCGGCATCGATTTGAGGGTGGCCTTCTGTTTTCTGCTTCTTCTGAGGAATCCATTCAACAATTGGTCCCGTGGAAATTTGCAGCTGCCTTTTCCCCTTTATCTAAATAGTGCCACTTTTTTAGGGTCTAACTTTGGTGGTCCTCTCGAAAAGAAGTGACAGCTGGGAAAGCCACTGGCCAGCTTGCAGGGGCACTGCGTGACTCCCTCTTGAAGGACACGGCCTCATTCGGCTCAGCTCTCTTTCCTCGGGCCATTCTCAAGGCGGAGTGCAGGGCTGTAGCCCCACCAGACGGGCTGATCAGCTGCCATCACAACCCAACTTGAAAGACAGCCCAGGCCTATGGAAGAGCTATGGTGCGAGTCGACCCACAGAAACACTCAACAACACGGGGATGGAACGTCAGGTAATGTCATAGCGAATTGCATGCTGGAAGAGCCATGGGTCCTGCCCCAAGTGAGGCTTCCCCAGTGTAGGGAAAAATAAATTCTGCTTTGGGTCATAGGAGCTTGGAAGCTGGTATAAAAAAAAACAAAACAAAACAATAAAAATGGCTGCTAGAGAAACAATAGGAACTGAGAGCACAGTTTAATATAAAATATGTGGATGGGCTACAAATCCACAAGCATTTAACTGACAGAGAGCAAAGCATGGTCTGTATTTATTATCCGATAGAAATAAAACAATGGAATTTTTACATTATAAGAAAATATCTTTAAAGAAACTACTCATAGTACCAGATTACATTTCTTTCTCTGGAAAGACATTATAAAAACCAGCCATGTTGTTTCTGTGTATACTTCTATTGGGTATTTATAAGGTGTTAATAATAGTGCAACTAATTTATTTTTTTCTAGAGAAAGATAAGAGGACTGCTGATGGTTTTTCTTAAAAAAAATGCTTTTCTGCAATAAGGATGGTGGTGACTCATTCATTTATTCATTCCCCAGGATTTATAGAGCCTACATTCTATTAGGTATTCAAATCGTAAAACTAAATAAAAACTGTCCCTTCCCTACTGTGTAGTAGGAAAACACGTCATCCAAACATTGCACAATGCAGACTGCTAAGCGGTGTGATGAAAGTATGGGCCAGAGGCTCTGGAATCTTGAGAAGTATTGAATCTGCGGCAGAGAGAAAATGGTGTGTCCTAAGCCAAGTGTTAAGTAAGCGGTGAGTAGAAATTCTACAAGCAAAGATGAAAAGAGTACTTTTCAGGCAAACTGTTGCAAAAGATGCCCGCAACACTAGGATGAAACTGCCAGTAGTTGAGCTGGTCTGAGAAAACCGGGCAAAGAGAGAGGGGGGAGACTGGTGAGGCTGGAGGCCCCTGTGACAACAGGCCTGCCAGGTCCTGGCCAGAAGTTTGGACTTGGCTAAAGGCAAGGGGGAATCAATGAGCAAATGTATGGAACATGGAGAACGCAGTAAGAGAAAGTCAAAAGCATATTTGGAAAAACACAGCAAGGAAGCAAATTCTGACAAGAGATGACAAACTAATTTGTGACAATGAAGACAGAGAGAAAGGGATACGCTCTAGAAATACAGAGAAGTCTGGAGGACTTGGTTTGAACAGGGAGAATGGAGGACGGAGTTTGAGGATTAGGGAAATAAATAGTTGATGGCGACATGACTCATCATTTCCAAGAGATTCTCAATAACATTATCCGTGGACTTCTCAGGGGAAATCTTTCAGTAGGGATGGAATGTTTAACATAATGAAAGAAGAAAACTGTCGAATAAGAATTCCATATCTGCAAAAATGTCCTTCAAAAATGAGGGAGAAATAAAGACACTCTCCGTCAAATAAAAGCTGAGGGAGTTCTTTCCACTAGACCTGCCCTACGAGAAAGGCTGAGAGAGTCCTGGCTGGAATGAATGGGGAGTTACAGTTTAATGGGCTCAGACTTTCTATGTCAGACGATGACGTGTTCTGGAAACCGACAGTGGGGACGCTTGCTCAGTCCTGTGAATGTACTCAATGCCACTGAATTGCACCCTTAGAGATGATTAACATGGCAAATGTTACGTTATGTGTGTCTTACCATAATCTTAAAAAGAAAAAAGAAAAAAAAAGCACAGAGTGCTGTGTATTACCTGCTCTTAAACCCTGATGGGTACATTAGTCAAACAGTTGATTCTCTTAATTCAGTCAAGTAAACCATTATTCATTTCATGTTTTAAAATCTATCAACGTCCCGAATAATCAGGTTACCCACAATGCCTGGTGTTTCTGTGTGCACAACGTCTGTGTGTGGCAATGAGATGCCACCCATACCAAGAGACAGAAGTCTTCCGAGAGGATTACTCTCACTAACCTGTACCACTGCAGGATTTCAATCTCCAAACAGGGCACAGCCTATTTTTGTTTTTGTTTTTTTAGCAGTTTCTGCAGCACCATTAACACATGATTGCCCAACGGTAAGAGCCACAAAGGCCAATTCTTTGTGACGTGATTTGAAGAGTCTCCCATAGATCCATTCCCTTTCGTTTGCCTCACGGCCAACACTTCTTACCTGCAGAGGGAATCTGAGGTCACGGGCATTTTTGGTTCCATGAGGGCCTCGTGTTCCCTCAATGTGTATGAATTGCTTTATTCAGACATGAAAGTCCACTATTACATGGCACTGAATTAGTAGGTCCCTAAAGATTCAGGCAAGTGAAATGTATTTCCTAGAGGCAGGAACATGAAAGAACCAAGAAGCCCCACTGGAGGACCCTGATGGGAAAGCCATCAGCTAACAGGGACACGAGAAAGCACCTACGACAAACTGAGATGCCAAATAAATAACCAGGACTCAAGTGCCGGGTCCACCATTTGCTACTGTGAACAGGTGCAGCATCTTCAACGTTGAGGACAACTAACCCTCAAGGTCTCACTGGGTTCAAGCTCAGATTCACTGTGGATGTCAACTATCACAATAGCGCAGGTGACTGGTGCCTAAATAATTATCTTGCACATTTGCTCTTTAATGCACACTCTGCATTTCACACGCATTATTTCAATTAAATCATATGACCACAGTTCCAACAAGGATCACCATCAGTCCTGCTTTAGAGCTGAAGAACTGAGTCACAGTGTCCTGCCCCCAATCATATGGCTCATATGCAAGAGAGCTGGTCTCTGGGCATAGGCCAGTTTGATTCACATCCCCACACCTTTTCCACCACACTATCCCACAGCAATCGCAGAAGCCAGGGCAAAACAAATGATCATTTTAAAAAGACTTTTTTAACATGTCAGGATGTAGGAGGTATACATGGTAGGAGGTGGGAGTTTATTTTTCAGCAAGGATTTGAAGGGCAACATGCCTGCAAAGATATCAGCCCGAATCCCAGCACACGGCACTTCCAGACCATTCTGTCATGTTACGTTCTGATGGTAATAGACCACAGGGCTAAAGCTCTCGGGACAGCAAGCCAGACACAAAGAATGGATGGAGAGTGAATATATGAATATATTATTCCCCTGACCTATTTCTAACAAGCCATTTATTAGTGATTTCAATAGAAAACTCATTAAAGCTTTTCTTCCCCAGCAGACCTTTCCCATTTCCTTCCAGAAGCCTGCCCCCATTCCTATAATTCACAGCTGCTTAATGTGTTCAGGCTTCAGACCGGACTGATACCCAAATCGGATCAAAGAACTTCTCAATCCTTCATTTTCCAAGTCTTCCTAATTAGGGCACTTATCTCCTCCCCACAGAAGCACACCATTAGCTTGTTTCTTTGCCCGCTGAGTAAGACCCACAGGTGAGTTCGTGGGCAGCAAAGCTGTGGGTGTGTTGTTTGGAGGGCTGGAAGGATGAGGGTGTTTTGTTCCATTTTGCTTTGTCCTATGTTGCTGCTAATGCTGTGCGCACAGAGCGAAATTCATCTGAAGCCCTACCGATGCTTCTCTTCATTTCCCTATTTATTTCCACCTGGCAGGGGGGTTGGGGCGGGAGGAGAAGGACAGCCTGGTCTGAATCTCACGACAGGGTTCCATGGTTCGAAAACTCGGGATGCTTGATTTTGAGAGCCCTCCCTCCCTGCTTAATCAGCATCCTTGAAGATCCGAGGCCAACCTGGCTGAATTCAGGAGGAGGGGTTCTCGGAGGATTTTTATGGAAGGGGGAGGGCCATAATTCCGTGTCCTCCCCCATGTCCTTTTGGGACAACTACCTGCAAAGTTTCCCAGCCATGGCCAGACCGGTAAACAAAAAGTTCCCGGAGCTAGGACTTAGGACCCAGTGGCCAAGCAGAACTGGTTGTCTTTGTCACCCTGGGTCATAAAAGACACCTCCTTCCCTAGTCATAGCAGATGCCTCTGAACCTCAAGGTGGGAGGGGATGTTGAAATTCGCTATCTTCTCCCCAGAGTCCGCTGAAGGTCAGGGGAGCACTCAGTCTTCGGGTTTGGCTCAGACCAAACGATAAACAACCCTTGCAAGAGATGTTGGCTTTCAGTTCTAAGAAAATCAAGAATTATAACCTAGCAGAAGGCCAGGAGACCAGGAAGCTCAATTTTAGGTGTCATAAGACAAACCCAAAACTCCCATCATGGGAAGACAATGGATTGGTTCTAGTTTCCTCTTTCCTTGTTTGTCGGAATGAATGGATGAAAAGCAAAGGTAAGCGCTTCATGGGGGCCTGTGCTGGAAGACAGGACTATGGCACCTGGGCTGCATTTATTAACATATTTCCGTTCGAAAGGGGATTCCTTACTAGAAGAAAAGCTGGCAGAAAGGTGTTTTAACTCCTCATTTTTAATACATTGTTAGTTTCCATGGAGACCGAGGTAAAGCTGCCACACAGATTCTCCTTATAGAAGCCAGAGTGACACATCGTGTCTAGGGAGGGACTCCTGCCTCTGCCTTCCGGCCTCATTTTCAGTCCCCTTGCCCTTCACTGCATCCCGCCCAGGACCAGGCGCCGGAGCTCCCCGTTCAGACGCCGCCGAAGTGGGAGTTGGGTCAGGGCCAGCTGTGGCCTTTGCAGAACCCACTGCAAAAGAAAAACACAGCCTCCTTGTTCAAGAAGCAACAAAAAAGTGCGAAAGATGCTAAAATAGCAAGCTTTACCCTTCCTTTCACAGCCTCACTCACCTTGTCACGGTGCTTTTTTATGTGCCATGTGATGTTGCTCCAAGTAAAGCAAAATTAAAATTTTAAATGTGTAGGATGAATTTTGCTGTCCACCTTTTTCTTGCTCATCTTCAGAATGCCCGTTTGAAATGCAAACAAGTGCACTGAACAAATGCAGAATCACAGAAATTATGCAATTCCTTTTTCATGGCTCATACATGTCATTCTTTGTCTTCCCAGAACAGCTGAAGTGTGGCCCTGAACTAATTCAGCTCCGTTTCGCCTCTTTTATATGGGCTCATTCTACCAACACACCCTACAGTCAATTTACTGATGAGAAAGAAAGGACTGAGAGGAAGAGGAAGTACAGGTTTTGCCTTTGCTTCTAGAACATCACTTTCAGGGTAAGTGATTGGCCAATACAGGCAGGGGACTTGAGTAGGAAAGAGTGTGATAGTGTTCCTTTGTCACAGGAGTTTCTTAAACACCATTTTCTTTCTATTTTGAGAGCAGGTTATAGCTGAAACGGAAAGCATGAGCTTTGGGGGAGCTTTGCACTTACCTTGTACTCCTTTTGAACCTCCTAGGCTCCCATGCATCGTGGTCCACCCGAATTCTGTTTGTGCTGCATCACCAGCACCACGTGCCAGCGGTGTGACACAGGGCACGGATGTGCATTTCTCTTCTGCCCCATCCGGTGTCCCTTAGGAAACACAAATTCAAAAATAAGATTAAGGATTTCAAAATGGCAACAGCAGAGCAATCAACCCCCCAGGTAGAGCCCTTAAAAGCGCAGGGCCTCGTGGGATGACACCGCCCATGAAACTGGCCTTGAACTGGTGATCTGAGCTCTTCCTCTGATGCTTGATGTGGGTTAAGGGCCTATTGAAGCCTCAGTTTCCTCCTCTGTAAGCTGAGGCCAGAGCACAAGCTCCAAGCTGCCTTCCAATACAGAAACTTTGTGCTTCTGGAATTACGGCTAACCCAAGCCCTGAGAACTGGCTTCACAGGCCCAGGACAGAGGATTTGGGGGAGCCACTGCCTAAGTATAACCTTAAGCAGTTTCATCAGCTAGATATCAGAGCACTTTACTAACATCCGTGCTTTCCCCCTCACCGTCCGACTCCCATGCCAGCTCTGTCTGATAAACCTGCCTGACCTAAGACCCCTCTGGGTTATTTGCTTACATGGAATGCTGAATCCACACCCCCCACCCCCCAGTGCACCTCCCCCTCCCCCCACGCTGTCTCCCACAACCACGTTCAGTAGGCGTACTGCTACTTTATTCTACAGGTAAGTTTGAAACCCCAGGCCCCGTAATGGAATAACTTACAGTGACCAATTCTTTAAAAGATGCCCATTTTAGCCAAAAGCGGACATCTCATCTAGCCGAAGAACTGATTATTCAGTGTTGCATTTTCAAGGCCTTCATGATTTATGCAGGGCATGGCAGTGTAGGCACAGGTTCAGGGGCACAAGTGAGGATAGTTCATTATTAGGGCAGCAAGGAGACTGCCCATCACAGAGGGGTTCAAGGTGAATGAAGGCTCAGCCTCACCATGGGTCACAAAGAAAACATCAGACGACGCTGTCACCCAAACTAGCCTCTGGCGTTAGCAGCAGCACAGCGTGACAGGTGTTACTTTCAATCAGAACAATCCTCAAGCGAAGATTCCTCCAGGTACACCTGCTACAGAATCTAATTGCCCAATTTCTTTTCCACTCTCTTTGATTTGCAACGTTGGCAAAAGCTACTGTCTTTCACTGACGCATTGATTCAGGCGTAATTTCAGTTCTTTCGTGGAGCAAAGTCAGTAAAGCGGGTTGTTTGGTTCCCTTGTCTAAAAATAAAGGCTGTAGAGACCGCACGTCGACCCAGCATAAGATTGGTTTTCTCTAATGGCCCTTCTCAGCTGGTAATGCCTCCAGAATACTGGAACCTGTTTACAAGAAATCAATTGTTGAAAAATGAAAAGAATGGTGATGGAGCAGACAGCCTTGCCTGTGCGCAGCTCCTAATCAGAGCGGGTAGATGTGAAACCTGACCAACGCGATCAACAGGACCTGCGGCGGGCCGGCTCCCCAGGGAATGATTCTCTCAGAAGTCTGGTGGCCGAGACCACTGTCAGAATACTTCTTACCAATCTGGCAACAGAGGTCGTGTTTGTCCCTTAAATTAAAAAGACCTATGCTAAGCCCTAGCTGGCGTAGCTCAGTGGATTGAGTGCGGGCTGCGAACTAAAGTGTCGCAGGTTCAATTCCCAGCCAGGGTACATGCCTGGGTTGCAGGCCATAACCCCCAGCAACCACACATTGATGTTTCTCTCTCTCTCTCTTTCTCTCTCTCTCTATCTCCCTCCCTTCCCTCTCAAAAATAAATAAATAAAATCTTAAAAAAAAAAAGACCTATGCTGTCTGCCCAAGTGTGCATTAGATGAGTTAAGGAAGGAGTGGATCACATACAAACTTTCTTATAGATTTTGTGGGTGGGGAGAAAAACTGCCCCCTAGGTAACTTTTCTGTGTGCATGGCGATGATAAAACTCTTATAGTGGACAGAAGATGAAATTCATCCATGACATCCTGTTTATGTTATTATTAGCATAGCTTAACTTTTACATAGAATGGTAGCCCCTTCTGCACTCCTGTGCTTTTTCTTCAAGAAGAAAAAAATCAGTAGTCATCTGTCAAAAGGATGGCCATAATTTTGTTCATTCATGCCATAAGCCTTGACCTTCACTCATTTATCTACCAACTCAGAGCTGCAATTTATGGGAAGCAGAAACTCACAATAAAAAGGGAAGCTTATTTTTATAGCTTGGTTTTCCTATACTCCTCAAAGAATGCAAGTTATTACCTCAGTAAATTTCTGCAGTTTGGTTTTAGTATTAAATATTAAATAAATATAAATTCACAAATGCTGATTTTGGCAGAACTTTCCACAGCTTCTATTCAAACTGCTGACCTTGCTATAAATTTATTCTTTTGGAAATAATGTTATGTAACTACACTTACTCTCTTTCTGGGCTTGTAGTAGTAGCTTACATCCTTAAAATAATTAAGGTTTAATGTACCCTCTCAACAGCTGTTGGAGTATTTCACTTGCACAATGTTTGAGTTTCATCCCAAATCCTAACCAGTTTCCTCTCCCTGCTGCTGTCTGGACCTTACAGAGGGCTCCTTCTTTTACTAAATAAGTATCGGGCCCCTACTGTGTGGCAGGCGCTATTTTAGACATTGCAGAATTGCAAGGATGAACAAAAGAGGTTTAAGTCAGTCCCTTTCTGGTGGAGGGAGGTGAAATAAACTAGTACACAGATTTGTTAACTACAGATAGTCATATGCTTTGAAAGAGCCAACACAGGGTGATACGAGCAGTGAATCCGCATGCAGTGCAGGAAAGGCGATGGTGTCTGCAGAGCCCTGGAGAGCACAGCACCCAGTGCAAGGCTGTGCACAGCTGAAGGCAGCCAGCTCAGAAGTCCGGCTACCCCAGGCTTCCTCGGGGCTGGACACCTGTGTCCCCATTAGTACCACGCTGATGTACTGAGGCGCACTGCCTGGGAAGCTCTGCTACAAAGGGTAACTGAGGTGCGGGGTGCTCTGTTAGATAGGAAAATCAAGGGAGGCCTTGCAGGGGGTGACATTTGAGCAAAGACTTAAATGATGGGAAGGAGCCCTTATATGCGCGTCTGGGCAAAGGGAAGCAGCACGTGCAAGGGCCCTGAGGCAGGAAAGCCATTGGCGAATTTGGGGAAGGAAGGCCAGTGAGCTGGAGGATGGTGAGCAAGGGGGAATGGAAGGTAAAGAAGGACAGTGGCAGCCGCAGACCAGCTCACCAGGGGCCTGGAAGCTACGGCGAGGAGAGGAGACTGACCAGGTAGCAGGGGAGCGGCACAGTCTGATTGATGGTTTTCAAAGGTCACCACGGCAGCTGTGCAGCACCAAGTCTGCAGGAGGGCAAGGACGGAGACTGGGAGACCGGTCTCCCGTCCGGGACACCGGAGGCCGGTGAACAAGAATCCTCAAGTCAGATTATGTGGTTCTTAATCATGTCTCCACTACAGAACTTGTCCAAGTTACTTAACTAGTAGGTGTATACTTTACAGTCTATAAAATGGGAACAACAACAGTTAACTTCATATATATCTGCAAAACATATTGCTAGAATCAAATGAAATCTTATAACTGAGGGTACTTTGAAAAGCACCAAGCATTGCCTGCATCTAGGGAGTAAACCATCCATTTCCAGTCTCCTTAAGCTCCCTGAAACACCATACCTGACCCTATAACCCTATACATTCCCCTAGTTACCCATTAATTCCTTCAGAGCTGCCGTGATGCACCGTAATGGAAACCATAGTTCACACTACGAAGCATTGTGCTGGAAATACCTGATCATGAAACACTGTCCCATCCGCATTGCTTGAAATACATGCCTCTCTCAGGAAGGTTGGTGCGCTGGGTTTGCCACATAGAAACCTGGGTGCCACCGAAATGCCGTTCCCCACCACACAGTATGCAGAACACACACTACAAGCACAGACATTTCTTAGAGATCCAGAAAATTAAACATTTCAATGAACAATTCAGATGATAGAGCTCTTAAAAACCAACATCTAACTGTGGAGAGAAACAGCCCCGCAATCGGAAAGAAACTCATCATACTTGTCTTTGTTCCATCAGTAACTCAAGCTCAGGCTCACGCATCTGCAAATGCACTGATTCAACCCGCGTTTATTGACTTTGGTGCCTGGTTTGTGCACTCTGTCTTCTCTTTTCACTTTACACAACCCTGTTGGGTGTGACCTCGCTGTCATCGTCCCCATCTTGCAGTTGAAAACACTAAGGCTTTGGGGAGGAAAATAACTTGCTGATAGCGTCCTATTACTGTGTATACTGTTAGCCAATGGCAGCCGAGATTCAGCCTCAGGTACCCAAATCCAGTGTTTGGCCCTCTGTGTGGTCCAGGCTATACATCTGCTCCTTCTGACTGCAGCAGGTGCGGGGAGGAGATGATGGAGAGAAACTCAAATATGAATTTCAACACAAAGAGAAACCCCACACCAGAGGGAAACGAAGATAAAGGGTTGATCTTTGAAAAATGCCGTGGTGAATCTCTCCTCCAATGTGCAGAGGTAACTGTAAGACTGAAAATGAATCCAAGCCACTTACACAGCGATAAAGAAAATGTCATTTACTTCCCCTTTCCTGCACTCTCCTTTCCAATCAGGTGGATGTGGGGAGGAGCTTAGTGAACCACTCCACCAATCCGGTACTGTTTGCTTTGAGATCGTGAGTGGACATTAACATATCCTCTCAGGACAGATGAGACTCCGCCACCCGGTCACCTCTTCATCCCTGTCGGTGGGCCCAGGGCCCTCCTATTCAATGTGATTTCATGGCAGGACTGGAAATGCATTCACACAAAAACTTCCGTGACTTACTGAGGCTTAAAACATGAGGCATCAGTAAACCTCCTTTCTCAGGGCCCGTGGCTTTCTCAGGAGTCAGAATCTTAAAGGAAATGTCGTGCTTGCCCAGTGAAAGGGAGAGAGTGCTCAGCACGGCTGAGAATGCTTGTGTTGACAGCTGCTCTTGACGGTAATGGATGGACCAGCCCCGCCTGAGACGCCCGCTCAAGGAGGCGATTCCAGGACTGCACAGCCCCTCATGGCTGCTAAGTCTGTGCTGTGGTTCAGGAAATTATTCTCTTTCTCGTTCCCCCCCCCTCCCCTCCTGCTCTCGCTCTCACTCCCTCTCTCACACAGAGAAAATTATCGATACCAAAGGTATCTCGAGACCCTCAGTCTGTCCTTCTCCAAGTCCAAGAAACCCAATGAAACTCCTCCAAACATGAGGAGAAACCCAGTCCACCATCCTCTCTTGCTTTCTCCACTCCTGGGTTACACACATAGGTATCTTTAAATTCATTTTTAATTATACTACACTTAACAGTATTATATTATTTTCAGGTGTATGACATAGGGATTAGACATTTGTGTACCTTAAGAAGTGATTGACCCAATAAGTCTAGCACCCACCTGATATCACATATAGTTATTACAATACTGTTGATTGTATTCCCTATGTTCTAGTTACATCCTCGTAATTCATTTTATACCCAGCAGTTTGTACTTTTTAATCCCCTTCATCTTTTTCATCCATCCTCCTACCCTCCTCCCATCTGGTGACCTGATCAGTGCATTCTTTTTATCTGTAAGTGTGTTTCTGTTTTCCTTATTTTGTTTTTTTTAGATTCCCCATGGAAGTGCAATGCTACAGTGTTTGCCTTTCTCTGACTTATTTCACTACAATGCCCTCTAAGTCCATCCATGTTTTTTGGTTGTCTCTTTGGGCATGGACAACAAAAGCAAAAGGAAACAAATGAGACTCCGTCAAATTAAAAATGTTCTGTACAACAAAGGAAACTATCGACAAAATCGAAAGACCACCTACTGAATGGAATAAGATATATGCAAATGATATACCCCATTAGGGGTTAATATCCAAAATATATAAGGAACTCATACCGCTTAACACCAAAAATCAAACAATCCAATTAAAATCTGGGCATGGGTCCCACTGTCCTGGCCGGGGACACCGAGACCAGGAGAAGTGAGTGCTGTCTTGGAGGACAAGGCCAGGCTCAGGGGCATGTGCCCTGGCCTCCAGCCCCTGCCTGTTCACTCACTGGGTTTTTAACTTTGGGACAGGGAATCTCACTTTTTCCTGCCTCAGTGTACATGTCTCTCAAATATTGAAACCATGTCTGCCCTACCTGGCGGCTTATTTGTATATAGTGATTCCAATGGTAATAAAAGCCAAAGTTCCTGGAATCTAATTCACCATGACAAATACTGACTGTGCCCAGAACTTTGCCAGCCACTGGGGTGACAACAATGAGCAAGTCAGACAAGGTCCCTGACCACGAGGAAGATTCGGTCTAATGGTAAAGCAAAGGGTGCGCAGAGAAGCAATAATCTACACCCACATTTCTCGTTCAAGAATATTCCTTGGCAAAGGTGAGAATTTAAAAAGAGTCCATGAACATCCAGAACTTGCACAATTTTCTGTGCAGCCTCCTGAAATACATTCAGTGTTACACCATCAGGCTGAATGAGCTATGTTTATGGCATTAACCACTAAGAGAATCATTTTCATAATAAGAACCGCACCCTCACCATCAGTACGAGCTCCAAAGCCAGCACAACTTCTATGTCCTGATCTTTTTTTTTTAAATTTAAGAAACTAAATAGTCTCATTACAAATAGAAAACATATAGGAGATAATTATACGGTTTAAAAAGAGGCAAGATAAACGCCTAAAAGCCTTTTCTATCCTCTCTTGCATGGCTAATGTTGGCAACAAGGTTGGTTTGAAACTGGACTCATGGTATTTGACCTTGAATGTCTGGTTTGGGTTTGCATAACAATAAGTTCTGGCTACCGTATGCTCTGTCCAAAAATCTATTATTACTTGGCTTAATGGCCTGTGTAACCTAATTTAAAATGGGAAAGTGAACTTCAAGTTTCCTCTCTTCAGTTTACTGTGAAGTTGGTATTAGGATATTATTGTCTGCTTGCCGTGATTTACTTACTGTTCATGGTTTCTTCTGGCAAGAAGAACCCGCCACATCACAGCGTTTGTTCCAGAGGCAGCTGGTGACGCCCGCCCGCCTAGAGGGACACCTGCCCAGAGGGGTAGGGGGCGTGGCAGACTAGATAGAGGGGTTGTGAACTTAAAAGGCGCAACATTTACACTTTAAGCTAAATTCTACATGTCGCTCATGAGTCAGTGTGACCTTGAGCACGTGACCGGACATGTCTGAGCTTTAGTTGCTCATCTGTAAAGCGGGGATGGTGACTGCAGTAGATGGCTCCTTCCGCGCTGCCTGCTCTGCAAACAATGGGATGCGGGTTCCCATGGCCGTGTCTGCACCACACAATCGTCCCACCTCTGCTGCAACCGACTCATCCCGAAGCGATGCCTGGCTCTGTGTAAGGCAACTAGTTCTCCTCCCTGCAAACTGACACTCACACAGAGACACAGAAACCTAGAAGTCTCTGGAGCTAATAATAATAATAATAATAAAGTAAATGCAGATAGGGTTTACTGTGTACCAGACACTGTTCTAAGCTCTCTCTTTATGCTGTTTAAATCTTCAGAGCCAGTCTATGTACTTGTATTTAACAGATGAGGAAACTGAGACCCAGAGAGGTAACCCTGTGGGGAGAAGATTCACAAAGTCCCGCTTCTCGGATCCCTCGGACCTTTTCCAAGTCTTTGTGGTCCAACAGTTTGGACTCCATGGGGGACTTCAATGGTCCTTGAAAAAATTCCATTTTGATTCCATTGGCCTTAGTGGGGTTGTTTGCAAACAAACAAAAAAAGTCTTAACAAATGCAGTGCTTCCCATCAGGATTGTTAGAAACAGCTTAAGTAAAGCAGCTAGCAAAGGGCGTAGCAAAGCTACCAGAGAGATTCAGTTTCATCCCTGAAGCCTCTCAGCTCTCCAAGGCGCTCCGACCCCAGGCCTGGCTGCGGTGCTACGAGTGACTGCCCGCCAGCAGCTGTTGGACTGTCGCTCGGTGCCCGGCGTGGCGCTGCGGCTTTGCCTGCGCTCGCCCCATCGGAATTTGGGAACTGCCCGCGAGGCGAGTCCTTTCATGGTCTCCACTGTACTTGTGGAAGAATGCAGTCTGATCGCTGCCACTGCTCCCCCTCCCTCCCCTTCCTTACGCCCGATTAAAAGGACAGTCGACTCAGGGTAAACAGCAGAGATTCTGTGCGTGTTCACGTCTCTGAGGATCTGGCCAACATCGGCAAGAGGAAACGTGGCTTGTCTGCAGGTGCTACAGTTCACAGGCTGTGAGGGCCCTGTGCAGCGGTGTCCAGACTGCGGCCTGCAGGCCGCATGCAGCCCAGGATGGCTGTGAAGGTGGCCCAACACAAAATCGTAAATGTACTTAAAACATTATTTGATATTTGTGTGATTATGTGTTGCAATGTATTTAACGTGTGGCCCATGACAACTCTTCTTCCAGTGTGGCCCAGAGTCGCCAGAAGTTTGGACACCCCTGCTCTGGCCACCCAAGGGAGCAACACTGAGCTATCTGAAGCCAGAATCCCCAGTCACGGAGACCGGAGCCACCACCAGAAGGAGCTGGGACTCAGGAGAAGAGGTCAGAGGGGGGACCCGGCACAGAAGGGGCTCCGCAACGCTGTCTTAGCCCAGCCCAGAGAACTGATGAGGGGAAAAAGAATGTCTATGGGATGCTGGAGCACCCATCTTCATCCAAGCCAGATGGTTTTTAGCTGCTCATAAATACCAAGACCTACGAGACACTGCACAGCACTGAGGGTTTCCGTAGGAATGAGAACACTTCAGCTGAGAAAGGTTAAACAATTCGCTCGAAACCACAGAGCTAGAGTGGTAGACACAGAAGTAGAAACCGAGCTGTCCAATTCTTAACCCCCTGCTCCATGTTTTGTCCTCTGTGGCTCTACAGAACCACATGGATTGTTCTAGGTCTTATTATACCCGGGAGCTCTTCTTGCACTGTATTTGCTCACAGCCATCCCCAACACCTCTTTTGAAATGGGCCCAGCCTTTAAAGCCAGGCTCAGACATCACCTCGTTCCACACGAAGCCTTTCCCAGCATCCCCTGGGCTCAGCAGCCCCCTCTTTCCTGAGTCCCCAGAGCACTGTAGCTGTCTAACCACAGAAAATGGGTTCTGTTGGCTTGAGAGCTGAGTAGCCATGTCCAGGCTCCTCCGACGGAGGTCCTCGAGCCCAGAGGTATTTTGTGTGTCTCCTGCTTTCCCCCAACACAAACCCCACCACCACCGGGACGCTGCCTCGCAGCTAGCACTGAAGAAATATGTTATGATTAAGCCGTGGGGCCTCACGTGCAGCGTGGCGACTATAGGGGACAGTGCCACGTTACACGCTTGAAATCTGCTAAGAGAGTAGCTGTTCAGTGTGCTCTACACACACACACACACACAAAATACCCAGGGAGGTGCTGACTATGTTAATTAACCAGCTGTGGTAATCATTTCATAGTGGTTAGCTACATCAAACAAATCATCATTTTGTGTACCTGAAATATACACTGTATTTGTCAATGGCATGTGAATAAAGCAGAAGAGAAAAAAACCAAGTATGTACTGAAGAAGGCCGACGTTCAGAGGATTCAAACAACCACAGCACAGACTCAGAGAAAATGTCACAAGTGGCATCTCTCAGCCCAGAGGGCAAGCAGGAGTCTTTGAGTTTGTTTCTGGAAGCTTCTTCTAAAAGATGGGCAGATGGCATCTTACCAGTAAGTCATCCGCTGATTCTCGGGACATTAATTTGTCACCCAATTTAAATGCACACAGAAGAATTCCTCCAGAAGACAAGACCTGTCTTCCTCCCGTGGAATCGACAGAATTTACCACCTAGACTCTGGTAACTACCCCAGGAGGTAAAGGGGGGTGTTGGGGAAAAGGAGTGAGATTTCCCTTGTACCAGGAGAAACAATAAAACCTAAGGCAAACTACTATTGGGATAGCATTGCTTCTGAATATATTCATAAAGGGAGGGTCTCTGCAGGTAGGTTCTGAAGTTTCCCAACAGAAAACGACTCGGGCAGGAGCTTAAAATCCCCGGGCCGGTCCCGTCTGAGATGGCGTCCCTGGGATCAGCCGCTGGAAATGCGCGATTCTTTGCGCCTCTCATCTCCCTCCGAGAAGGCAGCGTGTGAAGCCAGGGACACAGTCTGAGCTCCCTGCCTTCCCCAGGAGCTCTGGGAGAGGCTCCGTCCATTCGTCTGCCCTCTGACATCACACCTGTCTCGGGGTCCCCCTGGGCATTTTTCCATTGGCTTTAGAGGGAGAGGAAGGGAGAGGTAGAAAGAGAGAGAGAAACTACATCGATTGGAAGCCTCCGTACACGCCGTGACCAGGGATGGAACCTGCAACCTTTGGGTTTGTGGGGAGACGCTCCAACCAACTGAGCCACCCAGTCAGGGCTAGTCATGGCTACTTAAAAAAAAAACCCTGACAATCGTTTCAAATCATCCTCCGCAGAACATTTCACCTGAGTGTGACTAAGCGAGATTCGCTGTTCCTCACTTTTTCTCTCCCTTCACCTGCATTCACCAGTGCTAACAAATTCAACAACAGCCACAAGGTGGCTGGGAGGAGAAAACAGAGGAAGAAAGAGTTCAAATGAGAATAACTGGATCCTTGCCCCTCTAAAAAGTCAGTCTCTCAATGAGTGTAAATACCCACTGACTTCAGACTCATTTAAGTGATTGGCCCTTACCTGGCGTCTTTCCGCAGAGAATGCAGCTGACATTTCGAACAGTTGCACCCAGAGGCCTGGACAGGGTGAGAAAGGGTGGCGTCTCAAAGACACCAGATGGGAAGATTTAAACACGAGAGAGAGAGAGAGACAGCAGAGCAGAAAATCATCTGCAATCAAATGACCCTCCTCCAGTCACCCTAGGCTGCCCCAGTGTAGATTTCAACTTTGACTACAATGTTCTTAACCCACTTAAAGGGGAATAATCAGAGCAATGACAGAGAACTGTCTGCCTCCTCCACATACGTGAAATCAGAGCACCAACCTCTAACCCTGGGCAGAGGCATCCACAAGGCCAGGAAGTCCCGAAGGAGTTCGTTTGTAAAAGAAGATGTACTTACCTTAGCCAACGGGGTGGGGAGAGAGTTCTGTTGGCAGAACTTCTAATTTAAAGGTTAATTTGGTGCTTGTTACACCAGGACAGCACTCAATAAATGTATTGACTGGCAAGTAACTTGAAAAGCAGTCTGGATGCTCCTGGAATTAATGATTTCTTAATTCTGTTATCCTGTTTTCAGCCTGGCGTCTGAAACATCATCTTCAGGGTTTCTGTTTTAAAGGAAAGGGTCATCGTGGATTCTTTTAGATCCTGAAGAAGCCTTCTAATTTTGTTGACCGCAAAGGCTTGGGCTCAGTGCATCTAAGATGACTAATGTGTACAATAGAGGAGTCATGCCTTCTAAGACTTAAAACAATTATTCACATGGGGTTGACAGTCACTGAATGCACAGAGGAATACACCCCTCCCCCCCCCCCCACTTCCATCTGATGCTCCAGGTGCCCCGGTAAGTAGGGAATTCCAGAAGGCAGAGAGTGAGGCCTACTTCCTCTTCCCACATGTCTTAACCTGTCATTTCTAATTTTTGAATATATTGGGCAATGTGACTAGAAAAATAACATAATAGCCTCTTCCTTCCTTTTGGCTGTTGATGTGAATTCTCTCCTTGTGAACTTGCTTGCCTAGAAACAGGGGAATGAGGGAGAGGAGGAATTCTAAGGCGTCAAAATGGACTGAAGTGATTTACACTGGAAATGACAGCAAATTCTTGGCCCATGAGTATAGACTACATATGGAAGATGATACAGGAAGGAAATATCAAGAGCCACCAAGGTAGGATTGGACAGCGGGTTGTTTTAGAGGGATGGGGAGTGAGCTCAGATAAGGGAGGAGAGAGTTATTAGGGTACTTGTCATATGCAAAAGTTGTTGAAAAGACAGGCAATGGAAAAGAAATTTTAATAAGCTTGCTCTGTATTAAGAATGGCTTGGGGAATTATTCATAATATTGAAATTGCTTTTCAAATATTGTTGTTGGACGTCAGCCTGATGTTCCTGGGAACGCCACCTTGTGCTAAGCCTGGACCACGGGAGATCTCGGCTTCCTATGAATTAAACAGGCTGTTACAGTTTTATCCAAGTCAAGTCTACCAGTTGAGAAGGCATTTGAGTGCATTATGTCATTTTAGTTGTCTCAACATTGGCTAATAAGAGGTTCTTCCTTAAAATTTACTTCCTTAGAATCTAAGTATTATGCAGGACTTTAGAGTAAGTATAATCCAATTCTCAGAGGCTTAATTTTTTATATTGAAGGAGAAACCTTCTATGCTTTCTACAAGTTTTGTTGATTCATTTTAGAACTTAGATCTATACCTTATTTCTTTATGTAATAGGCTCTATTCCAGTCCCCAAACCCTCAAGTTATTAATTCAACCTTTTTTTTTATAACAGCACTCTACACAGTCCATAAAATTCACCCATTTAGAGTGCACAGTTAAATGGTGGTTAGTATATTCAGAGTTCTGCAACCATCACCACAATCAATTTTACAACATTTCATCCCTTCACATAGGAACCAATACTCTTTAGCTGCGTCACTCCACAAACCCTCTGTAGGCGATCACTAAGCTACTGGCTCGAGAGATTTACCTAGTCTACACCTTTCCTATCAATAACATCATTATATGTCAGCTGAGACGAGCATCCTTCACGTAGCATAACGTCTTCAGTGGTCGTGTTGTGGCATGCATCAGTCCTTTTTTGTCTCTTCTGTTGCTCAATAACATTCTTTAGAGCACAAAGGTTTTTAAGTTTAATTTTGATGAAGTCTAATTCATCTATTTTTTTTCTCCTTTGGCTGCTTGTGCTTTTGTTTTCTTTATGGTCAAGAATATTGAACTGTCTTTTTTTCTAAGAGTTTTTTTTTTTAGGATTAGTGCCTACATTTGGGTCTCTGCTTCATTTTGAACTAATGGTATATATAGTGTGAGGGAGGGATTTAGCTTCAGTTTTTGGCACATGGATATCCAACGGTCCCAGCGTCATTTGCTGAAGATCACTCCTTCTTCACTGAGTGGCCTCAACAAGTTGGTTGAAAAGCAACAGACTATAAATGCCTGGTTTTATTTCTTGACTTTTAATTCTGCTCTATTGATCTATATGCCCCAAATTATGCCAGCATGTACCACGTTTTTCTGATTACTATTGCTTTGTAGTAAGTTTTGAAATTAAGAAGTGTGAAATTCCTAACTTCTTCCTTCAAGACTGTTTTGGCTATTCTGGCTTCCTTGGAATTACAGATGAAGTTTAAAATGAGCTTGTCAATTTCTGCAAATAGGCCACAGGGGATTCTGATAGGACTTATGGTAAATCTGTGGATCGGTTTGTGGAAGAGTGCCGTTTTAGCAATATTACAATCTATGAGAATGGAATACCTATTCACTTATTGAGATCTTCTTTCATTTTTTTCAACAGTTTTATAGTTCCCAGGGTATAAGATTTGCACTTCTTCTGTTAAATTTATTTCTAAGAGTTTTATTCTATTGTAAATGTAATTGTTTCCATTTTACTTTATTTTCAGATTATTCATTGAAAATATATAAGGATACAATTACTGTTTACATATTGATCTCATACTCTGAAAAGCTACTGAACTTGGTTAGTTCTAGTAGCTTTTTGGTGGAGTCCTTAGAGTTTTCTATGTACAAGATCAGATAGTCTGTGAGTAAAGATACTTTTCCTTCTTCCTTTCCAATTTGGATGGCTTTACTTTCGTTTTCTTGCCAAATTGCCCTGGCTAGAACCTCCTGTCCCGTGTTGAATAGAAACAGTGAAAACAGACATTCTTGATTTATTTCCTGATCTTGGAGGGAAAGCATCCAGTCTTTCACCATCAAATGTGAAGTTAACCATGGGTTTCTTGCAGGTGCCTTTTATCGGGTTGAGGAAATTCCCTTCCACTCTTCATTTGTCGAGTGCTTTTATCATGAAAGGTTGTGGGTTTTGTTGAACACTTTCTCCATCGAGAGAATCCTGTAAATTTTGTTTTTTTATTCTAGGGATATGGTGTATTAGATTAATTAATTTCATATTTTAAACCAGCCTTGTATTCCTAGGATAAATCCTATGTCTTTGTTGTATATGATCCTTTGTATATGTTGCTAGATTCAGTTTGCTAGCAATTTGTTAAGGATTTTTGCTGCTATCTTCCTAAGAGATGTTGACCTGTGGTTTTTATTCTTGGGATGTTTTTGGTTTTGCTGTCAGGACAATCCCAGCCTCATCAAATGAGTTGGGAAACATTTCTCTGTGTTCTATTTTTTGGGGAGAGTTTGCAAAGACTTGGCACTAATTCTTCTGTGAATGTTTGGTAGCGTTTAATTTATTTTTTATCCATAAATATGTGTCTAGGGCCTATTAGGTGCCAGGCACTGGGGACACAGTGGTAAATAAGTTCTCACCCCCAAAAGGCAAAGGCTGACATTCTTGCCAATTAGCTAACTGGAACATGAATATTCAGCTTATTGGCACCCTTCCTCATGTCACCTTAAGATTTAATAACAAAAAAAGTATTAGATATAAAGATGTAAGTAAATTTGGTATTCTAATTCCTATGAGCTGCTTTTAGCATTAAACATAGAATAACTCTCTCCCTCCCCCCACTCTCTCTCCCTCTCTTTCTCTCTCTCTCTCTCTGTCACACACACACACACACACACACACTCAGCTTCTTCCCTCTCTCTCCTCTCTCTTCCTCTCCCTTTCCTCCTTGATTTTAAGCTCTGCCTGGATCTTTAAATCCTACCTCCCTACTGACACCTACTCTCTCAATCAAAGACAGGATTCTAAAAAATATGGGCACATTACTTAAAATGATCCCCGCCGCTGTGCCAACTATCAAATGTGTCATCTCCCTTAACGTCCCAGTCTCTGAGAGGAGACGAGAATTTCAGGCTCTGCGGCACAGAGGCGGTGTTCCTGGGTGTGTGGAGAGAGTCGAGGGCTTTTTTTCCCCTATTACTCCAATCAGAGCATTTTGACAGCTTCTACTACAAACACGGCTTGTCCTGGCCTTTGCCATGAAATATTTCCCCTGGGGCTTGTCGAACTTGTTTGTATTCAAAGCCAGACTGCTGGATCTCTACCACAGACTCTGGGGATGGCTAAGGCTACCTGCGGTCACTGAAGCCATGAGGAACCTTTCAAAATGCAGCCCCCGACAAAAGAGCGTGATTTGTTCCCATCTGAGCAGGAGAAGAGAGTTCAATTCCAGGCAGCCACAGGACCCGCTTTGGCGGGCTGACCGAATGCTCAAAGTCGAGAGTCTTCCAGACACTATCACCGTGGCGTCTAACAACAGCACCGAGAATGAGCCTTCCGCAGCTGACTCTGAGCCAGAGCAACTCTCTGCACGGGTGACAACTCACTGCTCACGTGATCGTGGTCATGGAACTGGTCCAATTCCTGCTCTGGTAACGCATTCACTCACTGCCACACAAATGAAATGTACCTACTATATACCCAGGACTGTGACAAATAATTAAGAAGATCAGTAAGAAGCCCTGGCTGGTGTGGCTCAGTGGATTGAGCAACGGCCTGCTAACCAAAAGGTCGCTGGTTCGATTCCCTGTCAGGGCACATGCCTGGGTTGCCGGCCAGGTCCTCAGTTGGGGGTGAGCAAGGGGCAACCAATCGATGTTTTACTCACACATCCATGTTTCTCTCCCTCTCTTTCTCCCTCCCTTCTCCTCTCTCTGAAAATAAATCAATGAAATCTTTTTTAAAAAAGAAGAAGAAAGTAAGATGAGGTTCTGTTCTGCAAGGGTCCAGGCTTATGGGGACCTCCCAGTCCAGGGGAGGGTGCAGGAACAGAGTACTTGCTCCCAGATTAAAGTCTTCATGCCACCAGCAGATCTAGAAAAGGCCTTATGATGGCTCAAAGTCATGAGATGCATTTAAAGCTTCAGTACCATGTAACCGATACACGAATATAAGCAGGGGCCCTGGCAGGTGTGGTGCAGTCGGTTGGAGCACCGTCCCATAATCAAGATCTTGCAGGTTTGATTCCTGGTCAGGGCACACACCTAGATTGCAATTTCAATGCTTGGTCTGGGCGCATATGGGAGGCAACCGATCAGTGCTTCTCTGTTGCATCCATGTTTCTCTCTCCCTTCCTGTGTCTCTTCCTCTCTCTTTCTAGAAGCGATGAGAAAGTGTCCTTGGGTGAGGATTAAAAGAAAAAAAAGAATTTAAACAGGAAGTATCTACATACCCTAGAATTCCATCATAATCGGTATAACTATCCATGAGCACCTCTGTGCGTTGGGCGCTGTGCCGAGTGTCAGAATACAACATTGAATAGGATGCAATCCCTTTCCTTAGAATGGACTAAATGCAGCCCTGGCTGGCGTAGCTCAGTGGATTGAGCATGGGCTGTGAACCAAAATGTCGCAGGTTCGATTCCCAGTCAGGGTACATGCCTGGGTTACAGGCCATGACCCCCAGCAACTGCACATTGATGTTTCTCTCTCTCTCTCTCCCTCCTTTCCCTCTCTAAAAATAAATAAGTAAAATCTTTAAAAAAAACTTAAAAAAAAAGAATGGACTAAATGCAATTCAGTAACTCAAATAAGACAGCAACCCTGTCAAAAGTGATGAATTTCTAAAAAAAAGAGGAAAAAACCCAAAGAAAACTATAAATCAAAGCAGTTACTGTTATCCACCACACTACACCCATACTCAAGGTACACTGTACCCAACGCACAATTTACTAATTAATGGTGTTCTGTAAAGACTCAAAGTCTCTGGCATTTTCCAAACGAAGTGTCCATCACTCCCCTGATGGATTCGTTTCTTCTGTGACCAACAGCACAAACAGAAAGACACCTTCCTCAGACCCCTGAAGCACAAGCCATCCGATATCTTAAAGTGGGAAATAATGTAAGATGAAACCCCTTCTAGGCAAAAATATAAACTTAACGTTGTTTTTGTTTGACTTAAACCATTAGTCCCAGCATCTGCCGAGTGCCCTCTCTGTGGAGGTCGGGCAACAATGCTGAGTGTGGGAAGGATAAAGGGACCTGGCTAAGGGATGAGGCCCCAGTCTCGCGGACTCTCTGTGCTGGCTGCACAGGATGGTTCGGCCCTGGATCCCGCCCCTCGGAGAGGACTGTCTAGGGTGAGAGAGAAGATATACCCAGGGATAATGTTTTAGGTAGCAAGTGAAGTTCTGGTTAAGCTCTGCTGGGCAGGGAATTAACAAAGATGTAAGGTGTGGCCAACACCCTAAGACTGATTTCCATATGGATGTAAGTGTATTCCTAGGAGCTGAGAATCCCATCTCAGATGTGGGGATGCTGTACACACAGGCATGAAGATGCTAGGATGCACAAGATTAGTTGCTCAGGGACACACACACACACAGATCCTTAGGGTTACTGGAAAGATTGCCCATCTGAGCTGAGGCCAGGCACAAGCTTGGCAGGACAGGGTCTCAGAAAGGACACCGGGACCAGAAAACACATCCTCTAAAGACGAAAAGGTGGCATTATAGGAGGTCATCAAATGGAAACAAATTTTTTACAACTCAGGTGATAGTGTCAAATTCCTAAACCCTGGCCGCTCACCACCAGCCCCTTGCTCCACCCCCCAACCCCCTCGCCCAGCCACCGGCCTTCTTCAGGCTCCCGGATGGGACACTCTCCCTACCGGAGGGGATTAAGCTGAATGAAAGACATGCATCTCGAGCGTGGGGTTCCGTGCAGCAGAGACAGCCTCAGGAGAGGCAGCTCTCTTGGGAGAGGTGGCGGGTCAGAGAGAGAAGATGTCCCTGGTTGGTGAGGAGTAAGGAGAGGGTTGCCAAAGGGAGAGTGTGTTGATTTGCCAGGGCCGCCATAACGAAGACTGCATGGCTTACACAACACAGACTTATCTTCTCTCGATTCTGGAGGCCAGAAGTCCAAGATCAAGGCGTTGTGTCAGGTCTGGCTTCTTCTGAGGCCCCTCTCCTTGGCTTGAAGATGGCCACCTTCCCTTTGTGTGCCCAGACGGTCTTTCCTCCTTGTGTGCACATCTTAAGACCCTCTTCCTATTACAACACTGGGAGATGAAGACCCATAATGACCTCAGTTTACCTCATTAAAGGACTCAGTCTCGAAATGCGGTCATATTCTGAGGGGCTGGGAGTTGGGATTTCAACATGATTTGGGGCGGGAGGAGTGTAATTACACAATCCAGCCCACAACAGACAGGAAGCAGGATTAGTGGATACAAATCTCACTTATTTCACAACTTAAATCAGCGTGGTCCCCTATTCTTCGTCCTGTCTCTATTGAAATGGTGCCACTGCCCAGGAAAAGCAAAGGAAGCCAGAGCAACCGATCCCACGCTCTTGTTCCCTAGGAAAGTAGACACACTGGGCCCGTAGTTTATTTACTCGCAACTCATCAGAAAACTCTAGCCCAGATTTTTTAAAAATCGAAGTAATTGAGCCCCCACTCCAAACCAATGAGTTAGGAATATCTAGGAGTCACAAGGAATCTGTATCCTTTTAAATGTCCTTACATGTTTCTAGTGACTAGATTTGAGAAGCATTGCTTTCTAACGTCTGGCAGAACTGAAGCCTATTTTCACAGAAAGAAAGGTGCCGTAGGAAAAACCAGTGTTGCTGAAAATGGGCAGCAGAGGGAGCCCTTGAGCCTGTAGGTGGCGATGTAAATTGGGGCAGCCACCGTGGAAAACGGTGGGGAGGTTTCACACAAAAAAAACTGCAAAGAGAGCTACCACGTGATCCAGCAATTTCACTTCTGGGTATTGATCCAAAGTAAACAGAAACACTAACTCGAAAAAAATATCTGCACCCTCCTGTTCATTGCAACATTACCTACAATAGCCACGACCTGGAAGCAACCCAAGGGCCCACTGATTAAATGCATAAAAATGTGGTATGTCTATGCAATGGAGTATTATCCAGCCACAGCAAAGAAATCTTGCCATTTGTGACACTGAGGATGGACCTTGAGGGCATTACACTAAGTGAAATAAGTCCAACAGAGAAAGACAAATGCTGTATGACCTCATGTATATTTGGAATCTAAAAAGAAAAAGAAAGAAAGAAAAGAACTCATGGATACAGAGGACAGACTGACGGTGTGAGAGGTGGGGCGAGGAGGGAAAGATATAAAGAAAGTCAAAAGGTACAAAGTTCCAGTTATAAGACTTGGGGATGTAATGTACAGTATGATGACCACAGTTAATAATGCTATATTGTATTTTTTTAAGTTGCCAAGAGAGTAGATCTTAAAGGTTCTCATCATAAAGAAAAAATGTATAAGTATGTGTGGTGGTGGACCTGAAACGAATATAATGTTTTATAGCAGTCCCATCTCAGTTTTAAAAAGGATATCTGCCCTTTCCATAGTATGTTCACTTTTTGTCTTTACTCTCAAGGAAACTCTGCAAATAAGCACAAGTAATATAATTATTTGGATTGAACGTAACCATTCAGTTTGCAAATAAGCGTGAGGCTACAGCTTAAAGAACATACCTTCACTCATCCAATCGTTTCTTGTAGTTATTTATTAGCCAACTGTTGTGAAGCGCTACAGTTAGTGCGGACAGTGGACAGTGCGGATGGAGAGGAAGACCAAGGTGGCTCCTGCCTGGCCCCGCCCTTGCCTGCTCCTGGGCACCCAGTCTGCGGCCTGAGAGGAGGCACGGGACGTTTCCCCTTGGGACTGCTATCTTGGCTTAAAACAGGCTAGGGGACCCTGAAAGCGAAGAATGGATTTGTTGCCAGGGAAGGGTGGGGGCTGCTCCTGGAGGCTGTGCCTCAATTAGTACGCCAATCACAAATCATGCTCAGGCTGATAATTCTCTTAAGAAATAAACTGTACCCTAGTCCTATGTGGCTGGATGGTGTTTTCAAAAGAACAGACTCTTCCTTTTAACCCCCCAGCAGGATGCACCCAGGCCAACTGGGACAAGAGCGGTAGCCATGCAGCGGGACATACCACCTGGTTCAATGATAACTCTCCCTGCTCAACCAGCTCTTCCAGGATTTTTTCCTGGATGCTCACTGGCATCTGTGGATCCATTTCTGACTCAGCCCAAGGGTAACAACAGGCCTGCCCTGTGGCCCGAGAGTGATAGCAGTGGCGTGGCATTCTGCCCAGCTCCATCCCCTGGCTGCTTTCCGCCTCCAGTGTCCAGCTCCACTCGTTCCTCTACCAATGATTGACGGGTTAAGTACCATCTTGCCAACATCCAAGAGCACTAAGATGCTCCTGATCCTTAAAGACACCAAGCAGGCATGATGAAACGCAAATTAGCTTCATCTGCTCTTTAGACGGGCCTTCCTATTGATGTGTTGGGTGGCTGCAAATTCCCGCGTGGTTTGACACTTTTGATCCCAGGCCAGCGGGTGCCCACAATGAGGAAATCCTTCGGGACCAAACAAACAGGACTCCCTCACTTGTATCGTGGCTTCTTGTTGATTGCTTAGCTCTCCCTGTGTCTTATGAAGTACACCCTATTTTTCTAGGGCTATATCCCAACCTGGCTCTGCTTTAGAACTTGCTAAGTCTCTCCTCTCCCCCCTACTCCTTACAACACTGTTCTCCTTGCCTTTCCCATGTTCATACGCCCCTTAATTAAAATCTATTTATCCTTAAACCAGCGTCTAGATGATCAGAGATAAACAGCAGAAATAAAGCTAAGACCTGTCCTTGCTTTAGTCAATAGCCCTTTATTGGGGGACCCTCAACAGGCCAGAGGAAAATGGATTTCCATTAGAGCCCAGAAGAATATGAGTGTGACTATAGTTTATTGATGATCGGATCCTACTATTATCAATGAGCAGTTTGGTCTCTTGCTGACCTGAATTTGATTCAAATACTTTCCTGCCCTGGTTCACCTAGTTGAATGCGTGTTCGCTCTTCATACCTGGGGAGAGATTTGGGTCCTTGATGTTCACTCTCTCCGTACTCTAGTGAGCTCTGACAACAACACGCTATCAGAGATACACACTCCAAAGTCCTACCTACTCTCTGCAGACCCCAACTCTCAGCAGTGAATTATAAGAATGAAGCGCTGTCCTCTTCAGCAATGAAATTGGGGGTAGGGGTGTTATTAACAAGTGCAGAGCACAGTTGCTAGTTAAATTTATTTGTTTTTAATCTACGTGTTTCTTTCATTATCAGAGTTGAGGCTCAGGAGAATATAATGAAGTCAAAGCGGTTAGAGAATACATGTGGCTGAGATTATATAATATCCTTCTAATAAAGTCATAAAACCATGTAATAAACTGCCTGGCATTTGATATTCAGAAGGACAATGAGAAAAGGATTAAACAGCTTAGAAATTTCCTTCGGAGATGATGAGCACATCTGTGGACTAGGGCATCTGTTTCCATTTTATTATGACATAAGATGGTTCACTTATAAATGGAGAAAAATAACTGTATCAATGTGCACCAGGTAAAGGGTAAAACCGGGAAAACAAAATCTACTTATATTGGCCCTGTTGAGTAAAATGGAAGCTTTCAATAGAGTCACTGAGTAGTTTGGGGGCATTTGTTTTGTTTTTGTCATTGTTTTAATCACAAAGGAGAGAGCACGGTGGTGGGGAGAAGAAAAGAAAAGCCCACTGTTGTTTGAGAGACAGCACCAGACCCCCCTTTTCTGGGGTGCACCCATTTTTACACAACGAAGCACTTCCGGTTTGGGGCTTTACTAGGAAACATGTGCAACAACCTGGTCACTAGACCAGAAAACCAAGGCCGGATGATTAAAAACCTGACTCGTGCATTTTAAAGGTGACGTTGTAAGTAATCCCTTCGAGGATACGCACTTCTCACAGGATTCGCCTAGGTGGACAGTGGTCCAATTTGGTGGCCTACTGTATTTTTCCCCACCCAACGCTCAGCAAAGGTCAGAGGAGCAGCCCTCAGGGGGCTTAAAGGGGAGCCCTACAGGGGTGTCCACTCTGGCTTAGGAGGTAAGAGTCACAAGAGAATGTCACCCCCACCCCAACAACCACAGCAAGCCATGGAGTCCACAAAAGAGTAACATCTTCAGTCATTCAGAGGGCAAAGGTTGTAAAGTAACCTAGTGAATTTGAATCGTGCTGCTCCAAGGAGAGGGACGTGCAATTATCCCACAGGGACCCGTAGGCCTGACGTGAGGGCAGCTGACAAAGAACAAAACAGAAGAGAACCCCACAGGCTTCGTTAGCATTTCAAAACTTCCCATCAAGCTAAACCACTTTTTACAAAAACCTATCAGTCACATGACAACTGTTCACTGATAATAATAAAAGCTGAAGTCCCGCCCGTGCTTTGTCCACACTTTGAGTACCTGGTGCCTTTTATGTCTTGAATCACCGGCTGCGGGAGGTAAAACTGTTTCCCAGATAAAGAAATCAAAGCTTAGCAAAGTGAAATAATGTTCTCAGTGGAATCCCGTTCCGCTAGGCTGCAAAGCCCTAATGTCTTGCCGCTGACGATCAGAATGGAAATCGGGGGTGCTTATACCGTTGTAATTGTCTGAACTTCTGCACCAGAGTTGCTTTTAAATCCAAAGAAAGTCCTGTGACAACCCCAGGGGAATGAAAAAACATGACCCTTTAAATACGTGTATGCTTTAACATCCAAAATCATCCGGTCTGATTATTTGGGTTCTTGAAGGAATTGTGCAGGAAATTGAAGACACAAGAATGCCAAGCATTCCTTGAAAGGACCATTTGGGCACCTGAGTTCCTTGCTGCACAATCAATCTTTACTTTTCTGCCTATGGTGATAGATTTCTGAAATTATTATGAAAGTTTAGAGTCAATAGAATTCAAAATATAAATATTCACTCCACAAAGGACCTCTACAGGAATGTTACAAACATTTAAATCAGGAATAAGCTATATTTTCATGGTATTTAACACACCGGTAATTACGCTAAGTGAAATAAGCCAGTCAGAGAGAAACAAGTACCATGTGATCTCACTTATATGTGGAATCTAATGAACAAAAAATACCAACAAACACAACAGAAACAGAGGCATGGATACATGGAACAGACGGACAGCTGTCAGAGGGGGAGAGAGATGGGGGTCTGGATGAAAGGAGGAGAGATTAAGCAAAACACACACACAGCTTTGTGTGTGTGTGTGTGTGTGTGTGTGTGCCCGCCCGTGCACGCGCGTGTGTGTGAATAACACATAGACACAGACAACAGTGTGCTGATGGCCAGAGGACTGGGGGTTGGGAAGAGGTGGAGGTGGGCAAAGAGGGGGAAATGGGGGCAGAAAGAGACTTTGCCTGATGCACTGGGTGCACGATGCAGCGTGCAGATGAGGTTTTATTGAGTTGTACCCTTGAAACCTGTATGGTTTGGTGAACCAATGTCACCCCAATAAATTCAGGAAAAAATGTTTAGAACTTAACCTAGAGCAGGAACTAGATAGCATTGCCTGCCCTTCTCATTTAAACAAGTTGTGGTAAAGACTGTTCCAAAGAGGAAACGCATTTTCCTAACGGAGATACAAAAATCATCAGTTTGTGCCTCTCTTAAGCTATGGTGATTGCTTCGCAGCTACACATTTTCATTAGTGTCGTGGCTTCTTCGCATTCTCTGTTGGGGAAGAAGGGCTCAGAGGACCTGCCTGAGCTGTCTCTGCCACTGACCAGCTGGAAAGCTAGTGATGACAATGTCATAGATCATTAGCAAATATTTACCAGCTGCTTATTATTAGATCATCTGATTTAACAGTTATAGAAGCTTCATGAATGGAGGGGGAGGAAAAAATTCTCCTCTACCTTTATAAGTCATTTTGGCAGGCTGGTCTAATTGACATGAGACAGATTCACAGGGGAAATCACTGGTAAAATGACTAAATGTAATTATAGACGGACATCCAGGGTTCCGGAAGATTATGTATGGGGCAGTGTACTCAAACAGCACTGCGCTCAGAGCTCAGAGCCTGAGGTCTGGCTTCCTGACGAAGTAAAGCTGTTCTCTTCGCGGAAAACAGCCTGTTCCCCATGACACCCTCCCTGGTGACAACGCTTTTCAGAAACTAATACAACCCAGCGTGTTAAAGAGAAGTTTTTCATTTTTATCACAAGGAGCTGGAGATAAGCCATCAGAGAAATACAGATTCAATTCCAAAATAAAGGACTGCCCAGGACATTTTGTCAGTGTACAGGACTAACAAGGCAGAACTTTTGAAATTAGCTGTCTCCGAGAAATCTGAGATACACCATCCTTGAATGAGGAATGGCCAGATAGACTTATCTGGTTCGAGCATTTACTTCTCTGTTTCTCCAGCTGCAAATGTTATATATCTCTAGCACTCGGCCATAATTCTAAAACTCATACTGCAGGGGAAAGTGACTCAACTTCTGTTTCGAAATGAAGAAAGCTGCATGGACAGAAGACAATTCTTTTCTGTCTCCTGGCAATGGGGGTCAGAGAGAGAAGGGAAGGCTGACAATAATTACATTAAGATCGCTCATGGTTGGCTCAAGGGACCCTGACGTTTTTGTAAAATCCTCAGGAACTCACCCTCCACCCGGGGCTGGTCTTAGAAATGCCCCCTATGTAATGGAATGGTACCTGTCTGCCAAACACCTTTCCACAATTCTCTCTCTTTCAGGACAACGGTAGTTCGGGACCCCAGGGGTTCGTTTTGGTTTTGGGATTTGATTTAGCTGACTTGCTTCAGCTTGGGCAGAAGCAGCAATCAACATGAGGGATGCTAATTGGGATGCCGGCTGGTTTCTGTTTTCTTTCGCATTAACTACTAGGGGAGCAAAGTTATAAAAGTTTGTTTTTGCTGGCAGGCATCGGGAACAGGGCTGCAATTACCACCCACTCATTTTCCAGGCTCCGGCTATAAAGAGTGAGGGATGTCCGTGTCTCCTTCCACTCCACTGACAATTTCAAAATTGCCAGTCTGGGAGTTTCTCTATTGCTTCCTGGCTAATGACCAGACATGTATAACTGAGGCATGACTGCTGGACACTGGGCTTGCCACTGGGGCTGGAGTGGTACGAAACTTTAGGGTCTGCAGGCTAGTTGAGGAGACAAAGGTAAAATTACATACTATGGCATTTGTAGTCTCTTTTTCAATTCCTGATTATGAAAAATGGCAATACTCACAAAAGTGAAGAAAGAGTATATCGTGAGCACTCATGGATTCATCACTTCTATTTTTAAAAAAACCTAACATTTGCCATTATTTGCTTTATCACTGTGTGTTGAGAGAGACTGTTGAACAACTTGAACGTAAGTTGCCGATACCACACCACTCAAAGCCCTTAAATAGTTCAGCCACATTTCCTCTCTTGGAAAAAGAACATTTTCCTTCCATTTAATCACAGTAAATATCATATCTAAGAAATTTTGTAATGATTTCCTAATACCATCGAAAATCCAATGTATATTCAAACTTCCCAACTTGTCCCCCCAAAACATGTCTTTTAGAGCTATTTTGTTTTGCTCTAACCAGGATCCAATGAAGGTTCACACACCAAATTCAGTTGTTACTTTTCTGAGTATCAACTGAATCGCCACTGTTTCTTTTTTTCTTATAATATTGGCTCCCTGACTCTTTGATGCAATCAGGCTAATTAAAGACTGTCCCACTTTCCGATTCTCTGGTTTTTCTAATTGCTTCCTCCTGTACAAGGATATTTCCTATAAACTGAAAGTTTGACCTAAAATCTTGACTCAACACGTTTGACAAGAAAACTTCCTGTTTTCATGCATTGTTGGTGGGAAGTAAGACGATGCAGCCACTTTGGAGGACAGTCTGGAAGTTCCTAAAAACATTAAATGTATTAGGCACAAGGCAAGAACGTCTCCTCTCATCGCTCCTTTTCAACATCTTACTGGAGGTCCTAGCTAATGCAGTAAGACAAGAAAAGGAAATAAAAAGTATATAGATTGGGAAGAAATAAAACTGTCTTTATTCACAGAAGACATGAGCACCTATGCAGAAAATTCAAAAGAAATGACCAAAAAACCCTCCTGGAACTAATGAGCAATTATAGCAAGGTTTCAAGAGACAAAATTAATGCAGAAAAGTCTATTGCTTTCCCATATACCAGCAACAAACAAGTGGAATTTCATATTAGAAAGAGTAGCATTTATATTAGTAATACCCCCCAAAATGAAATACTTAGGTATAAATCTAACAAAATATGTATATTATCTATGTGAGGAAAACTACAAAACTCTGACAAATTAAATCAAAGAGCTAAATAAATGGAAAGATATGTTCATGGGCAGGAAGACTTGATATTGTCAAGATGTCCGTTCTTTTTAACTTGACCTACAGATGAATGAGATCGCAATTAAAATCTCAGCAAGTCGTGTTGTGGATATTGACAAACTGATCCTGAAGTTTATATGAAGAAGCAGGAGACTCAGAGTAGCCAACACAGCACTGAAGGAGAAAAACAAGCTGGAGAACAGATGCTATACAACTTCCAGACTTACTCTGAAACCGAATAACCGAGGCACTACAGTTGTGTAGTGCCGTAGTGTTGGGGAAAGAATCAACAAAGAGGTCAGTGGAACAGAACAGAGGCCCCCAAAATAGACCCACATTAGTTCAGGGGAGGGTGGCATGGGAGTGACCGCTAATGGGTATGGAGCTTCTCCCGGGGCCAATGAATAGGGTCTAAAATTAGATTCTAGAGATGGTTACACAACTCTTGTGAATAAAAAAAAGAAACATTGGATATTACACTTTAAATGGGTGAGCTGTATGGCATGTGAATGGAATCTCAAGAAAGCTATTTGAAAAAAGGGAGAACACATCACAGATAGTGTTACGGGTTTCATATGGCGTCACATCAAGAGGCTCACAATTTCAGCTTGTCCCACAGTTAATGAATGATGCTCATTGTGACCTCTGGTGAAACGGTGACTTGGGTCTCTCCAGAGTAAAGGTGTGCTTTCCTTTGCAAATAGTAAGTGAGCTGTGGGGCGAGATGCGGAGACAGCCTGCTCCCCAGCACCGTGTCACTTGATGTTTTAGCATCCACTGACGAGCCCCGCCTGAGTCGGTAATTTCACTGGGGATTGCAGAATAGCCAACACTTGTCTGTACAGATCCGTAAGCTCAGATGGCTTGGCAGGCTTTCCAGGGTCACTGGGCATATTGGTGGCACAACAGGAAACAGCGCCCAGGCCCTCTATTCCGAACCCACTGCCTTAGGCTATTGTGTGACTGTGTGAAGAAACTTCTGCTTCAACACAGAGTGGGAACGTGCTGCAGGAGGATGCCTGCAAGGACCTGGGAGCCTCAGTGCCCTGGAGGTCGCCCCATCTGTCTTTGCTTCAACTGTGTTTGGAGAGAACAGACCCAGGGACGCCTCTTCTTCCAGCCTCCGGCCACCCTCCAACCTTCTTCCAGTCACCACCTTCGGCACCACCTTAGCAATCTCAGCCTCCAAGACCAGCCAACACCAGGTTTTGAGCTTACCTCCTTATTGCCCAGCAACCATGAGCCCCCAAATTTGTCAGAATCATTCCGTCAGCCTGCCTCAGTGGGCCTCCTGCATCTACCTACCTCTCTCTGGGCTTGTATTTCCATGACAATGATGGGGCCTGTAGGGCAGGGGCCTCTCCTTCTCAGAGCTGGCTGAGGAAAAGCTCGAGGGCACCCAGCATCTCTTACCAGCCAGGTGGCTGCAGCCTCTTCCAGGACATGCAGAGGCCTTCCCACAATAGGTGGGGTGACACACAGGACACCATGGAAGATGCCCTGGTTCTGAAGAAGAACCCGACCCAGATCCCTGTGAATCTGTAGGCCATGAGTCCTGCCCATGCAGACCCTCAGCTCTGTGACTTTTGGAAGAACCACTTTCTGGATGAGCAGGTAAAACTCACCAGGAAGATGCTGACACCTGGCTCACCTCTGCAGGCTGGCTTGTTCCCCAGGATGGGCTGGGCGAGTGTCTCTTTGAAAGGCTCACCCTCAAGCACCACTAGGAGCCTGTGGAGCTTAGAGGCCTTTGAGGGGCCCCGGTGTGTCCCCCTGGGGTCTGGCTCCTGCCTCAGCCTCTCCCTGCAACCACTAGGCAGCCTCTCACCACCCTGGAGCTTCCCCATGCCTTGGACCAAATGGAAACAATAAAGCTTTTTAAAGGGGGAAAAAAATCCAGGGGCAAAAAGTATTGCCTTACAACCAGGAGGGAATCCAGGAAGGCTTCTCGGAAGAGGTTGGACTCACTGTGGGACCTAAAGGCTAATTAGGAGGAGGATTCCAGGCTGGGGTATAACACCATCGCAGAACCCCACCAGGAAAAGCTTAAGCACAAAGAGAAAGCAACATAGATGTCAAGCAGAATCACAACTAGAAATAGCCTAGTGATAGCATTTGAGCTCTAGAGTTAAATTGGTGTAAAAAGATCATCTTAGCCCTGGCCAGTGTGGCTCAGTTGGAGCATCTTCAATTTCCGGTCAGGGCACATCCCTAGGTTGTGGGTTTGATCCCCGGTCCGGGCATGTATGGAAGGCAACCAATCGATGTTTCTCACATCAATGTCTCTCTCTCTGGCTCTCCGTCCCCTTCCTCTCTCTCTAAGATCAATAAACATATTTTTCAAAGATAATCATAGTATGAACAACATCATAGGATTTTTGTGAGAATTAATGAGTCTGAGAACAGTTCCTGGCAATAGTGAGTCCACAAACATTGGCTCCTATTGCATTCCACAGGATGTTTGGGTGGCAACTTACAAAGAACAGGAATGCTGCGGAAGTGAGCAACCAACGGCCTTTCCCTCTGAAACATGGCCTTGGCCCCAATCAGTCGCCGTGGTGGGGGACTTCTACTGGAAGAGGCCAAACGGACTCCAGAGGGAAAAAAAAACAGAATTGGAACCAAGAAACCTGGGTTGTAAGCTCCTGTCTGCCCCAGCCACTGGATAACTCAGGGCAAGTCGCCTCTCCTCCCTAAGCCTCAGCCCCTGCAGTGGGAAAATCGAGAGGTGGGTCCGTTGACACCCAAGGGCCCTGTCCACCTCTAAGTGTAGTTCCAGGAGACTTCAGTGGGTGCTCAGAGCCACTAGGGTGAGGTAGAATCAGTTCTTAGAATCATAAGGGCAGAGTTGGCTCACGTCCGAGCACCCAAGGTGGCTCAAAGTCACCTCCAGTCACGCATTTCTCAGGGGCAATCATTTGGAAGGGGCCCCTGACTTCATCTATTTCACCGTGAGCACATGAGTTTTTAGGTTGTTACTATTTTCATAAGTCCTATGTGACCCACTGTGTGGATGTCATGAAAGTTATCCTAACTCTCTTTGATTTGTTTTCTATTTCTTACTCTATCTGAAACTTGCTTTATCAGAAGATCGTTTGGCCAGAAAACAGAATTTGTGGGGAAAAGCTATAACTCTTTCATTGCACGAAGGCCTCTTTGATGCCCCTCGGTGCACAATAAGAAGCATATCTAAATGTGTATACTTATGGCTACAAAATACCCTGTGGAAAATGACAAACGTGGTGTGCCCACAATGAAACATTCCATATATAATGTGTTCCTCCTTTGCACCATTCAAGACAGACTAGACATTCAATCAGCAAACATAATTGGTTGAATGGCTGACATGGCAGCCTATTGTGGGAAAGGGGGCCTTGAAAACTGTCTCCAGACTAATCCATTAACATTCATTATTGAAGTTCACGGCATTTATGCTGCTGAAGTATTCATTGTTTTCTTTACTTCTGGATCTCTAGTGCCTTAACTGCTGCCAGGTACAAAGAAGGTACTATATAAATATGACACTATGGTGGTTTTAAAATACATCCACAAATTCTTTCATGTGCTTCCTTTCAAGAGGAGAAACTTAAGTCCTCTCGCCCTTCAGGTGTGGGCTGGAATTATGACTCACTTCTCCTGAAAAGAATAAAGCAAAAGTGATGGTGTGTGGTTTCAGGGACTGGCTTATAAAAGGCACGATGGTTTCATCCTTCCTTGTTCTCTCTTGAATCACTCACTCTGGGTGAAGTGATCTCACATGCTGTGAGCAGCTCCATGGTAAGGCACGCCTTCCGAGAAACCGAGGCCTCCAGCCAACTGCCTCATGAGTGCGCCACCTTCAGATAAAGTCCTTCGGTCTCAATCAAGCCTTCGGGTGACTGCAGCCCCAGCCAACACCTTTACTGCGACCTCATGAGAGACCCTGAGCCAGAATCATCCTCCTAAGCCATTCCCAGATTCCTGGGAATCTGGAACTTTGCAAGTTAATGAATGACTGAGGCTGTAAGCCACCAAGGTTTGGAATAAGTTGTTATTTAGCCATAAGTAACTAACATAGATGCCGAAATGAATGAGTAAGCCCTGGCTGGTGTAGCTCAGTGGATTGAGCTCAGACTGCGAACCAAAGTGTCTCAGGTTCGATTCCCAGTCAGGCCACATACCTGGGTTGCAGGCCACGGCCCCCAGCAACCGCACATTGATGTTTCTCTCCCTCTCCTTCTCCCTCCCTTCCCTCTCTAAAAATAAATAAATAAAATCTAAAAAAAAAAAAGGAATGAGTAGAAAATGTGTTGCATTTATATCAGGGGAATGTCAGTATCCAGACATCTTTCTTTTAAAAAGAATTCTCCAATTTATTCCTTATTTGATTGTGTCCTTATTTGATGTATTCCTCATATAATTGAATTCCATGAGTTATTTTCAGGCAAAATGGTCAAAAGTGACAAAAAAATATAATCAAATATGATATAATATGATCAAGATCAACTTAGAGATGTGGGAAGCCTAGTTAACTGAAGGAAAAGTCCTGATAAACCTTTGCCCTGGTTGGTGTGGCTCAGTGGATTGAGCACTGGCCTGCAAATCAAAGGGTCGCCAGTTTGATTCCCAGTCTAGGGCACATGCGTGGGTTGCCAGCCAGGTCCCCAAGGGGAACATGTGAGAGGCAACCACACATTGATGTTTATCTCCTTCTCTTTCCTTCTCCTTTCCCCTCTCTAAAAATTAAAGTAAATAAAATCTTTTTTAAAAAATCACACTGAACAACAGGCAAAATACTCTCCATTCTTCGTCTTTTCCACATTCATACATAAGCTGCCAGTTCACTTTCCCTCGACTTTATAGGGAGTAAAGTTGCATCCTGCTTCTTCCTTTTTGCTTAGAAAAAAAAAAATCAAGCAGTAGCAACCAGCTCTAGAGTAAGCCATTTATCTGTGAGAAGCAGGAACATTTCAATCGGAACAAAAATGATTTCTTTAAGGATAAGGGGCCAAATATATCTCAAGTGGAATTTTCCAGGAGAGGAACATCTTGTGAACCTAGCCCCCAAGTTAGCTCATGGTCTAGTAGACCAAGAAGACAGTGTCACTGTTTGTATCTCGTTCAACCAGCATGACTATTTTGACCAGTTTCAGCATGGTGTAAATAACGCCCAATCCCTATGCTTGGTAAATGCAGCAATAGAGATGATACCAACTGCTTCAACAGTAAAAAATTAATGCTTAATGACTCAAACATGCTCAAAGTTTATTTGTGGCATCCACAGAGTCTGAAACACATGCTCCTGCTCAGCAGGAGACCCTCTTCTGAGGCAGAGACCCAGCCCCTTCCATCTTGTGGCTCCACCACCCGCAACATGTGGCTTCCAGGTCATCGTCCTCGTCTGCCTCCAGACCGTAGATGGAGAAAGCACACGAAGCATCGCACGGCGGAGAATGTGTGGGCCTGGCTTTGAAGCAGCACTGAACACTTCTGCTCATGTTTTATTGGCTAAAACTCAGTCATGGAGCCTCGTGATCACAAGGAGGGCTAGTGTGCCCAGGAAGAAGGGGAGACAGATTCTAGAATAACTAGACAGTGTCTGTCGCAGTAATGGCACCACTTACCTCCATATGGCCACAGGTCACCTCCCCACCTGACTCTCTTCCAGGGTCTACCCACATCTCCACCTGCACCCTTAACCCAAGATAGATCAAACTTCCACTCTTTGTGTTCCTAGGAAACCATGTACCTGCCTTCACTGTGTTAATTAGTGCTAAGTTACCATCGTTTATGGACCTGTGTTAGCATCTGGTGAGCAGAGAGCATGAGTTTTTGCTTGTGTGCCCACAGTCTCTGGCAAAGAGTAAGGACTTATTCTGAGCAAGAAAGGCAGAGACTGAAGGATTCATAAAATGTTAGAATAAGACCAAGTCCGAGAATCTGGGCAGTTGTGCATCATGACCCCTCTTTGACAGATGTGACCAGGGAAGGCCGGAAATAGCTGGACCACGACGGGTTTGTAAAGCACAACATTTTGTTCTGTAACCTGTCCGTGGGGCTCTTACAAGTGCCAGGAAGAAGACAAGAATTCTCGTATTCACTCAAGTCCAATAATGGGCAGTGTGATATCTCACTTCAACACGCGTGCTTTAAAAGAACCCAATATTTACTGCCAGAGCCATGACAAGAAGAAAGTTGAACCCATAAGGGAAAAAATGCAGGGAGTTGACTTCTGACGAGGTTTAAGAAAGGAAACAACACTGGAGTAGCTGTCAGAAGCTCTGAAGTTCTAGTGTGGATTCTGCCCTTGACTAGTGGTATATTCTTCGGTAAATCATTGAATCTTTCTGTGCCTTAGAATTCTTGCCTGTGGATTAATGAAATTGAAACTAACTGGCCTCTCAGATCTTGAATTCTAAGGTTCCTTGAACTAGAACTTCTCAACCAGCTCGCTCATGGGGTATTCGCAGTGTATTTCACACCACTGAAAGTATTTAAGGGGATGACCTTGACAACAATAGCAGGTACACATAGTCAGTGTTCATTGTGTTCCTAGCATGTGCTAAGCACTTATTTCCATATTTCCCGTTAAGAATACTATGAGGTAGGTACTAACATTATCCCCAGTTTCTAGGAGGAGACTGATGCTTGCAGAAGTTAAATAACTCCCTAGAAGTCATCCCGTGCCGAGTGGTAGGGCCGGGATTTGGGTGCAGGCAAGCACTCAAGCTTTCAGCGCTGGACTTCCACGCTTGGGTTAGAAATCCAATAGACAGCCTCGTGCAATGCTTTCTACTTAAAGATTTTGTACAGTAAGAACATGAATGGTGGGCCTGGGAAGGAGAAAGGGGAAATCCTTTACCAAACTCTCCTCCTTTTTTAGGGTCTCCGCTTCGGCCATCAGGTAGGGCTCTTGTGGGTCTAGGAAAGCTTTCTGAGCCAGGAGAAGTCGTTCTGGGTCTCAACCAAAGCAAACCACAAGTGCTTCGGAACATCCTCTGTTCAGCAACAGAGTGCGGAGCAACCAAGGCCCAATTTAACTGACATGGAAACAAGTAAAAGACTTGAGATGGCTTTATCTGTTACAGGGGCTTGCTTCTTTATTTACTTCTGTTTGCTTTTTAATGAATGTAATTGCCTTCTGAGGGACCCACAGAGAGGTGACATACAGGCACAACCCAAGAAGCGCCCTTGGTCCTGTGTCTTTAAGGGTCCCGGGCACGTAGTGTTTAAGCAACTGCTTATTGGGAGGACACAGCAGGGGCTTGTGAGAAGCCCAGGTTCAAGGCTGCCCGGGCTCCTATCTTGACCATGCACTTTGGGGCAAGTGGTCTGTCCTCTCCAAATCCCACTTCCTTTACCTGTGAAGGGGACAAAGTGACAAGACCTGCCTCTTTAGGGTCGATCTGAAAATGCCATGAATTAAACAGGTAAGGAGCCAACAACCGTGGGTGGCACATAGTGAATATTTAATGTGACCATTCCTTTCAGCTTCCAGTTGGTGATGGGTATCTTCTTCCTTTTCCACCATTTGGAACCAAGGTCTCAGGGGAAGGATTGATTTCAAGGTCGTAAAGTCAAAGAGTGATAAGAACCAACACAGCAGCATAGCACTAGCCCCAGGAGCCAGGAATATTCCAGAGACATCTGGACTCAGCTTCACAGGTGTCCCCCGACTGGCCAGTCCTGTCCCCTGAGCCTGGACCACAGGAAGGCCATTCCAAATAGCCTCTATTTTGTGAAACCGTTTACAATTCATTAGAGTGTTTGTTTTTTAAAGCTTCATCTCACTGGATATACAGCATCTCTCTTGGAACTATTCGCATCACCTTGTGCAACTGCGAAATAAAAGTCCAGGGATGTATTAATAAAGACGGTGCCGACAGGCGCAGAGCCATAAAGTGAGGCCAGGCATTATTCATAGAAATTAATGGAAGTGGGATTCCAGGGACAGAGCACATTCCCACGGAGCTGGCCCACTTTATTATTTTTATGTAGCTCCCGAAATTCTTATTTCTCAGGTACAGTGTGAAATGATCCTTGGTTCCATTAACCATAACCCAGGCACGCAGAGTCATCTCATTCCCCAAAGCAATACAAGCAAATAAAACTTTAGGTAGTAAATGGAAACACATTCTCTCGTCTCTCTTTCTTTGGTAGAACGGAATTAACAGATTTTCCTAAGAGTACTTTTTGCTATCTCAGACCTCATCCTCAGCCCCCAAGGGGAGCGAAAGGGGATCAACTGCTCAAATATTTCAAAGTCGGGGGCCTTTTAATGCATTAAGATCTAATAAGAGGACTCAATAATGGCTGTGCTGCCATGGCATCGAACTACTCAAGTCATCAAAGACTCGGTGGAGGTGATTGTTTTACGTGAAATAAACCAAACAACTTAATTACTCACATGCCACTCTGGGTGCCTTCAATGTCACAGATTCAAAGCCCAAGACAGTTACGTTTAAGCCAAAGTGCTAATTTATTTCTGAGCAACACTACCCCGCTAGGCCAGAGCCGCTGGGAGGAGCCTAAACTTGTTATACCCTTAGCTGAGAGGACAGGGCAGCAGTGACCAGGGATTCGTGGAAAATTACTTGTGACCTGGCCTCCCTGAAGCTTTTTCTGTTTAGTTTGTAAAAATCCATTTGATTCTATTGATTAAAGGCAAAGGAATCTGAGGATAGTTTCAAGGAAACAAATGATTCCCCAAATGGGCGGTGCAGGTCAGGACTGGAAGCAAACATGGAATTTTAATCCCTTGCTCATCTCCTCTCCCAACCAAAAACAAACAAAAAAAAGTCAATATTAATGGCCCATGTCACACGCTGCGCTCACACAAGAATACAAAGAAGCTGAACATATCCTTCCCACAGGGAACCAGACACTCCGAAGCCCGATAGGCATCCTCGGCTGATGCACTTTAAATGACTGAATCCCTAATTGGATGGGTTGCTTTTTGTAAGATTCCAAGAAACTTCCTGAAACACCATTTTAAAAAATTCATATTTCTGCACCCCAGCTGTGGCCCGTTGTTCATAACTAATATTGGTTTTCCAGTAAGAGGACCAAAGTCAACCCTGTAAGGTCTTCCTCTTTGATATTCTTTCACTTTTCAGCAGCTGGAGACATGTGAGTAAAAAGCAAATCTCTGGCCTATAAGCCAAAATAAACATTAGACTGTAATAAAGAATAAAAAGCACTTATTTGAGTCAGAGGAGCCGGAGGCTGGGAGACACAGGTTCAGGCAGGAACTTGTATAGTGTTTCCCTGAGACAAAGGGGAGGCCATTCTTGGCAGCGGAAGTTCCCGCCCAGGTTCCCAATTAGGACTGTTTTCCATACAGAAGCTATCCAAATTGTACAGTTCTGATTGGTCTAAATCATGCCGTTCTGATTGGTCAGTACAGATGCAAATGAGGATTTCATTTACATAGTTCCGATTGGATGGGGCAGGCCTCGGGCAGTGGGCAGAAAGGGAAAACTAGGGTTGCCTGCAGTGTTGACTCAGACGGTGTGAACAGGCGGAGAGTTCAGCCTGGGGTTCTTCCCGGCACATGGAGGGCATGAGGAGCCCCTGTCAGCCAATGGCCACTAGGCTCTTATTTATAAAATGTGAGCCATCGGTTCCATCTCAGCAGATAAACTCCTTCTCAGGGTTTACATCAAATGAATCTTTCTTCTCAGAGTCCACAGGCCCTGCACCCAAGGCCTGGGAGCTCTCAAAGGCCCCGCCAACTGCAGGTTCCTGGGCGCTGGCTGAGACGCCTCCAGTGTGAGCTGGCCAGAGGAGCCAGCGGAACTGCCACCCTCACGTCTTCCCCAGCCGTCCATGCTTCTGCCCACGCAGAATACTTCCACCCAGGAAGACTGCTGACACTCCCTGCTTTGGGAGCTGTAAGTCTCGTTCTCCCACTGGTGCTGCTATTCCCATTCCACAAGTCCCTGGGCGCAGTCTCCTGGATCGTGAGCTGATCCAAGCCAGCCCCGCTCACCTCTGCACTTCCTCCACCCAGGAGCGAGGATGGAAGAGCTGTCAGCTGCTGGTGACAAGTCTCCTGAAGTTGAGGGGGAGGCATCTCTATGTTGCTTTCTTCCTGTCATTCTGGCACACTGGTTACATTCAACAATCCAATTTCAAGCACCAACAGACCTTCCTCCTTGGAGAGACTGCAAACATAAGCAAATCACAGAGCCCCCGTCTCCAAGGCTCCTGAACTGGGGGAAGTGTAAAGCCAATCACTGAATCAAAGGTGCAGCTCTCAATCCCAGCACTGATGTAATCACGTGGGAACCTCATTTCTTCAATGTGATCTTTAATCCTTTTTTTCCTCTCAGACACAAACTGGCTCCATCCAGCCCCCTGACTCACCTGCCTCCTTCTCTCTCAGGACCATGAGGTTTGGCTCAGCAACAGATAGTCTTAGGAACAAAGCCTCAGGTCTGTTGACCACAGAGACAGAATTTCAGTCAAAATGAAACCCAGAAAAGCTGGCTTTCCTGCAGCATGTCACCTACCCAGACCCAATGAGCAGAGACAGGGATTGAATCTTTCTGGGCACTAGATTCTGATGGCTGGTGACTGAGAACACAGCCGGTTGTGTACCCTAACAGACCACCTTAAATTCCATTTCAAACCAACCCCTTTTATAAGGAGAAGAAAAGTATAGGTAAGGGGTTTGAAACTCGGGGGAAAAGTTAATCAGATAAAAGCTACAGCATTCACTCATTTGCATGCCTGTCTGTGGAAGTTCCCATGCCCGCCCTGGCGCACAATGGCTCAGATACCTTCTGGAATTGTCTGCAATCCTCCTGAGGCGTAAAAGTGGAGCTGCTTCTTGTCCCATGAAGTCAGGGTGGGTCATTCCTTCAGTTCCTGGAACAATAGCTTTTTACGTGCATTGATTACTAAGCTTATTACATGTTGCCTAAAGTCAAATTTTCCAAGTCTTGATTCTTCCAGCCAAACTAGAGATAACATCTAGGCCTGGGTTGTGTTTCAGCTCCTGGCCCAGAAAAGCAGCAAGAAGCAGACACAGAAATGCCATCTCTGTCATGGGACCAAATGTACTGATCAGCTGCTACCCGACCCCTAGCACTGACCAGTCAGCAGAGACCACCACCCCGACCACGACCCTAGCTCCCTTACTCATTGTAATTCATCATTTTCCTCTGCATAACCCATTCTCCAGAAGCCTCCAGGGATCCAGGTTTTCAAGCATCAGCTCACCAATGACTCTGGGCGTGGGCCACTTCCTAAACAGAAACCGTTCCTTTCTTTGCTGCAAAGTCCCATTGGTATCTTACTGGGCTTTGATGTGTGCAGGCAAATGGACCCTTTTAGTCCAGTGACATTAACCCTGCACAGGCCTGGCAAGGGACACACCGCAGGATAGCCTCAGCCCCTGTCTCCTGGTTGTTCAGATGCATAAAGCCTGACCATAAGTCAGGGCTTTGCACCTCATCAGGCTTTGGGAGCTTTGTTTTGGTCTGGCCTGATTGCATTTGCTCACTGGGGAATGCCCCACTCCGGTATACTGGCAGGATACTCTCTGTGGAAATCTGTCTCCATCTGTCTAAAGGTGCAAAAGGTGAGCAGCTAATCTCTCCCTGGGGCAGTGAGACGCAGACAGGAGCCCTGTCCCCATCCAGAAGACAGCACAAAGCACTGTGAGCTGCATACCACTAGGGTCTGTCCCCAGTCCTGTGGCACCGAGGCCCAGGGAACACAGGCTGGTCCCCGGCCAAGTCTCCTCTTTTGCTTGCCCCTTGCATTCCCTATAACTCTGGGGTCAGCCCTCAGGCAGCCCACTGCTCTGTGGGGAAGGCCTCTCCACCTGCAGCTTCCTCCGGGGAACAAAGGGCAGCTTCTTATCTCTTTTTTCTTTTTTTAAAATTGTAATTGTTGTTGCAATACAATTTTCTATCTTTTACTCCCATCCCAGCCCACCCACCCAGCCCTCCCCACCTCCCTCCATTTCCACCTGCCCCTAGTTTTTGTCCATGTGTCCTTTATACTTGTTCCTGTAAACCCTTCCCCTTTTCCCCTGAAATTCCCCTGAAATTCCCTCTCCTCTCCCCTTTGAACACTGTTCTCTATTTTAGTGTCTTTGGTTATATTTTGCTTGTTTCTTTGTTTTGTTGGTTAGGTTCCTGTTAAAGGTGAGATCATATGGTATTTTTCTCTCACTGCCTGGCTTATTTCACTTAGCATAATGCTTTCCAGTTCCATCCATGCTGCTGCAAAAGGTAGGAGCTCCTTCTTTCTTTCTGCTGCATAGGATGCCATTGTGTAAATGTACCATAGTTTCTTGATCCATTCATTTACTGACGGGCAGCTTCTTATCTTACAATCAACTCCTGAGCCTTAGGCCCGCCCAGCACAGCCTGGTTGGGGGTGAATCACCCTGAGCTTTTCAGTTTGAGTGAAATGGCCTCTCACCGGAGGGCAGAAAGGAATTTAATAAAAGAGGTTCTCTCACCCTCTCTTCTGTCTGAAAGCTTATTAGCTTCCACTCTGGATTTCAAAAGAAAATGCTGTTTTGCACCTGGGTCTATGTACTGGTTGTCATGGCAGGTTGGAGGAACCCGGGCCTGTTGAGAGGGGTAGGCACTCAGAGGGGCATCATTGTCAAGGCTGGGGTGGGAGAGGCCACGGGGATGAGGAAGCTGTGGGGACTTCACAAGCAGAGTGAGTGGGTGTCCTGGGCGGGGCCTGCAAGCCGTAGTAGCAACAGTCTGTGGGGAGTCCCGGCAGGATTCACAAGGGGATAAGTGGGTAATTGCTCCTTGTGATAGGGGACTCAAGACTTGGAAAATTTTAGCATAAGGTAAAAGCTATAAGTCTAGCAAGCAATATGTAGGTTAAAGCTTTTGTTTCAGAAACTACAGATAAGGCCCACCCTGGCTCCTGGGAAAGACAGCGGACCTCCTGGGGCACTGGCTACAGATTACTGCCTGGGGACAAGTTGGAGGGATTCAGGCCTTTTGTGTGACCATCCCCCCTTGGGAACATCTAACTGCCGAGAACAGGAATGCTGCAGTTTTGCTCACCTAATCCTCCCTGAATTTCAAAGTCCTTGCAGCACCTTGTTTATCCTCCCCCAACCCTTATAAAGGATCTGGCCAGGAAAGAGAGGGGAAGATGGTTTGTTAGGGTATGAACCCACCATCTTCTCTGATCGACAGCCATCTGAATAAAGCGCCCATAAAAGATTCAATCGCTGTCATTGCTTATTGGACTTGGTAGTGACAGGCAGCCTGAACGCCAGTGTCCTTTCTGGGTACACTTGGGGGTGTTGAGGGAGAGTCCTCCCAAGTCTAATTTCCAGATCAATTACAAAGAACTGGCACGCAGCCTTACTCAAATTCGCAAGAGCTTGAATAGGAGAAACCTGCCTACACTGGCAAAGCAGCTGCTCCCAGGGGTGCCTGATGGGGAAGAACATCCACACCCCTCCCAGGACAGGGTCCCTTCGTATGGGGGTTAACAGTAAAACCGTGTGGTGGGTGGTCACATAGACCACCAGAGAGAACAGTGCATTTCTGAGTTAACAGATCCACCCTATACATTCTTTCACCTCCTTCTTGGGGGCGTGGTGTTTATCTTTGGGCAGCATTCCATTTCCCAGATGCCTTTGCTGCTGGAGCCGCATTGCATCTAAAGTGAGTTCCCCCGAGTGGGGTCACTTAGCATCCATTTACCCTACTTCCTGGGAAAAAGGCCCCGATTTTTATTGGAGAATGCACCATGACCACCCCCACCTCAGTCTCTATGGTTTTGGAAAGCTAACCACCACCGCACCCTGGTCAGTCAGAGCCAACCATCATTCTGATCTCTGCAAAAGGCTCAGGAATGCACAGGACACTCTATCAAAGCCAGAGAAAATCTACAAGACTTCCATGGCATTTCTGAACTTGAACTCGCATGACGCAGAATATGGCTGCCTCGTGCCCTGCCACATAGGTGGGAGCTGTCTCCCCTAAGAACGCCGCACTATGGACACGTTGTAAGGTAAGCTGTGTGTTCATTGCACAGAAATGTAGGCCTATACCTGTGGGTGGTGAGAACAACTCCAGGTATTGATTCTGCAACCTTGGTACTTGAGTTCTCGCTAGGAAAGAAGTCAGAGCCAAGGCTCAAATGTAGGAGTAAGTTTATTTAGAAATAAATGAAGTTTACTTAGAAAATCACAGAAGTAGAGGCATGGGCTCAGGAAACAAGATACAGAAGCAACAGAACGGGCCCTTGGTGCTTGGGAGAGAGAGGGGTAAAGGTAACGTGTCTGCGGGGAAGAGGAGGGAAATGGGAAAGGTACCGGTGTGGGAGCAACTTGCTGGGTCCTCTGTCCTGGGGGCTGTTAAGGGTGGGGATCTGAGGGGAGGTCCCAGGGGAGGATCTCAATAGAACATTCACCAGATCTCCAGGCGTGTCCCTTCAGGGTCATGGTCTCCACTGACTGGTTGGTGCCAGAGCCGGTCAGTAGTCAATGCATTTGGTCCTGAGGTCAGCCATGGCATCTCTTGTCTGGCTTTGCTGTTTTTGGGGGCGGGGAGCTGAAACACCACTGAGGCCTAGAGGTACCTGATGCGGATCAGAACCTCCCTGTTCTGAGGGCTTAATGCTTAAGGGCTATTCTCCAGCCCCGTTGTTCATTTCTTCTGAGGACGTCTGAGCTGTGTGACTAGCAGCACGCCAGGGGAGGCAAGGTTAGGGGAGGTCCAAACAGCAGGATCAGCAATATGAGGGGGGAGGAAACATTATCTGGGCGGAGGGTCCTTGTTTTTCCGGTGTTGCCTGTTGCTAGGCAACCGGGGCTTCCTGTCCTGGCGACCGTTTGTACCTGACATGAACCGGGATCTAAGGATGTCAATACTCATTTGAGTTCTTGGGTCAGGCTGAGTAAGACCGTACGCCTTACTCACAGATCATTCCAAAGCCGGAAGCCTGCTGAACAGCTCAAGCAAAGGAAGGTCTGTTGTGCGGACCCAGGAATCTTCCAGACCCAGGCTGAGAACCCAGGACCCGTGCCTGTAGCTTCTCCCTCCCTCTCTCTGGGATGTTCAATCTCTGGTTTCTGCTTCTTTTTAAAAATGTTTTTATTAATAAACTGCATGAATAGGTCTTAGAAGAAAAATAGCATAATATCTATCTCCATAAATACTGAAAAATCTTTAATGAAATTCCACTCCCAAGAAAATGATAGTTGGCTACTTCCTCAATAAGACAAAATGCAATATATATACTTAAATCCTAAAGCCAAAACCTTTTTTTAATATACTAATAGTCATTGTGAGCTTTCTTTTATTAAATTGAGATATAATGGACATATGGCATTGTATCCGTTTTAGCTGTACCGCATTATGATGTGATATATGTGTATATCACAAGATGATGACCGTAATGTCTAGTTAACACCCATCACTGCGCACAGATACAATTTTTTTCTCGTGATGTGAACTTTTAAGTTCTACTCTCTTAGCAACCTTCGAATATCCAACACAGGACTGTGAACTATAATCATCATGTAGTATATCACACCCCAAGGACTCATGTATCTTATAGCTGGAAGTCTGTACCTTTGTCTGTTTCTCTCTGTACTTCTTTTTTCATTTCTTTCTGTCTTCAGACTGATTTTTCCATTCACTCATCCATTTCAGGGCCTCTCAAACTTCTTCCAAAATTGCACCGCAATTTGGGTGTCGGTGTCACTCAAGTCAGTAGGACCTCCCAGCTGATCCCCACCCCCCAAACCCGTTGTCTCCCAAGGCCCAGTTGTCAGGAGAGAAGTTCAGGGGTCCACCCCCCTGGTTCGGTCAGCTCCGCCCAGGCACGGCTCACCCGGCATGCAGAGCTGCCCCCCTTTACCGTCGGTAGACCAGCTTCTCCAGGAAGAGAAACAGACTGAAAAGAAAAAGGGAAATCTGAAGAGAAAAAAAACTGCCTTGGAAAGAGCACGCGCTGGTGTTGAGGGAGCCCCGGTTTAACGCCGCCACTTTTCCAAATCTGTCCAGCAGAGGGCATGTTTGCGCTGTGGGGAGAGAAAACCTTGGGTAGCCACTTTGGTACTCCTTGGGACCTGCAGGAGCAGGGCCCCCCCCCTCACGCCCCCGTCCCCCCACCAACCCCGGTGTGGCTGAGCGAGTGAGCTCACCTGGGCCAGAATCCATACCCTCCTAATACTGCAGGTTCGGCCACAGTCTCTTGCACACCTGGTATGGAAACCACCATTGGAAGGGTTGCAAGAAATGGGGTCTTTTCTGGGAGAAGGACATGGGGCTAAATCCATTTGGCTCTCCGCCCTCTGAGCTTCAACGGCCAGCACTTTATCGGCAGCCTTTTTCTCTCAGTACAAATTATGGCTCTATTTGGAGTAGGGATGTGTATGAACCCAGGAGGCGATGAAAAGCACAAGTCATACAGTTCTCATTGTCACCACCCTCCCCCCTCAGCACATCATGCACAGCGACAGTCTCTAAGGGCTTCATATGCTCAAAGGGTCATCTCTATTACGAATGGACAGCCACCAGCACTGCTCCCGGGTCCCCTGTAGGATACCAGACACAAGTCATCACCTAGCCCCTGGGGCCCCCTGGAGAGGCAGGGAGCATCATTTCCATTTGCCAAATAGAAGGAATGGAAACACTATGAGATGAGGCTAGGGCAATGCCCGCCTGTTCTTTGGACAACCAGCCAATTCAGCATCAAAGAGAAGCTCCGTCCACCCGGATGCCTTGCTGTCAACACACGAAACAGAATCACAGAAGGAACACAGAGCAGAGGAGAAGGTTCAGTTCCTGTGGGAGTCCTTTCCTGTTTAGGCAGGCATTGTTTCATCTAGGGGACTCCTTTGCAAAGGACCTGTCACTTCTGATTTCGAGGCATGTAAAACACATGTGGCACCACTCACTAGCCAGGTGACCTTGAGGAAGTTATTGAAACCCTCTGCACCTCAGTTCTGTCATCTGTAAAATAAAAAGGAATAGAATATCCACTCCATTGGGCTCTGTGGATTCAATGAGCCAACACGGGTGAAAGATTTAGAATTAGTGCCAGATACATAAGAAAGCTATCAATAAGGACTATTAAGAGGTATTATTCCCATTATTTAGTCCGATGTATAGGAGAGAAACTGAGACAAAGAATAGACATGCTACTCAGAAAAAATAATATATGTTGATAATCCCTGTGGTTATGTGAATGGCAGCATCGGAGAAATTTGAAATCACTTGAAGTACAGAAGAATGATTTCCCAGAGTTGAAATGAAGCTCTCTTTATTTGCTTCTGCTAATTAAAAAATTAGAATTAATGATACTTAAATTCTACAGTTAAAATGGTATGGCTATGTATCGGCTGAGTGAATTCCCTTGTGAAATGAATTCTAAAATGTTACTCCTCGTAAATCGTGAAATGCCATCTTCCTTATTCTTTTATGAGCTTTACAAATCACTTTTAAAATCAGTGTTTATGTTCTGATCTATAGGTTGTGTGATGATTTTTGGCCAGAAAAAAATAAGATTCTAGCTTTCTGACCTCTATATGTATTTGCTGTATCCAGAAAGAAAATACTTTTTTAAAAAATTGACAGTGATTGGTGGCTTCAGTTGTATTTTAGGTTCACTTCTGACCTCTTTAAATGTCACTCGGTATGAAGCTGCCCTCAGAATTCTCCATCCGAATGCCACTTCCTCAGACAACATTTGAAAAAACGAAACCTGGCATCTATCCTTTTCCTTCCAAACTTGACCTTCCCCGCTCCCGGGATTCTCCGTCTCTGGGGCTGACACGGTTCTCCACCCAGTTTCTTCAGCCAGTCAGGTCCCACCAACTCTGCCTCTTTCATCTCTCTCAGGTCTTTGAATCCACCTTTTCCTCTAACACCTGACTGGTTCCTCAGCCTACCGTCCACTCTCAAACAGCCCCCCAAACAGTCTTCCCAAAACTGTCTTCTCTCTCCAGTCTTGACACCTTTTAATCCGTTCTCTGCCTGGATATCTGAGTAACTTTCTAAAATGGAAATCCAGCCATGTTACTCTCTTGCCTACAGCCTCGGATAGCCGCCTGGGGCTTTGTTTATCTATTGCTGTGTAATAATCATCCCAAAACTAACCGCATGATTTATTTTTTGCCTGGACTCTCATATTGGATTGCTTGTGGGGGAAAGTTTTCCTGGGCTGGCAGGTCCACAAGGGGCTCACTCACACGACTGTGAGTTCACCCGGAACCTCAGTGTTCAGCCACTGACTTCTCATCCCTGGTAGGCTGGACCATCTTACTTGCAGCCGTCTCGTCTGAAGCATTTGCAGACACTAAAAGCAGAGACTCCAAGGTCTCTTGCTGTCTAGCCTTGAAAGTCACATGACAACGCTTCCTCCATATTCTTATTGCGACAAGTGGCAAGCCCTGTTCAGATTCCATCAAGTAGGCTCCTGCCCTTGATGGAAGGAGTGGCAAGGTCACATACACACACTCATGCAAAGGGACGTGCGGACCAGGTCGGGAGGATCATGCGACTGTATTTTGCAGTCTGAGACAGGTACATAAACTGAGTGCTTTCCAAAGGGGATGAGGAGAAACCAAAGGCACCTTGGCCACTCCATTGGCCCCAGTGACATCCAGGGGGCCTGGATGGATAGCTGCAGGCAGAGAGACTGTTACTCGATGGGAGGGACCTGGATGTTCCACGTGAAGGCGCCATGCTTTTCCCTATTGCCACCATTCCCAAAGTGCTGTGTACCGCGGCAGCTACAGGGAGGGGTGGAAGGAAGTAACTGAGATTCCCATCCATTTTCTGGCCCTAGTCATTTAATGCCATGGGATTTGTGTTCAAAATTCCCCAGTGTGAGGAAGTGAGAACATTTATCAAACTAAGCACTGTTTATTTTGCTTAGATATCCTGCCTCGATTCCTATCCATCAGAAACAATAGCGCCAATAACCACAGCAATACGACAAAGGGCAATTTCTGAATGGCATCATGTGTTTTTTTATTGATTTTTGCCTGCTGCAGAAAGTCCAGGTGAATCTAAAGAAGACAATAAATGCCTCCCATAATCTCATAGCCTGACAGCGAAGCACTGTCAAGAGTTAGGGGTGATTTTAACTAGCAGTCCAGAAGTCATGGTCGTTAGAGATCCTCAACCTTCCTGAGTCGCAACACAAAATACACAGCATCTCTGGTTGCGCCAAGGCTGCGGGTTTCCTGGCCTATAGCATCTGCTCCGAGTCAAGCCCAGAGTCAAGCTGGGAGCCAAGCCCCAAAGCAGATGTGCAAGGCACACCGAACAAGGAGCAAGTGAGTCCATCCAAGGATGAATCAATCAAACGAATTCCAGGGAGACAGGAACAGCAGTTCTGTTATGCTGCCCGGTGTGGCTGTAAGGAGCAGCGGGGCAGACCATCCAAACTGCTCTGGGGGTTCCTCCTCAGAGCCTGGAGCTTGCTGCTGCCCAAAAGCTAGGAGGCAGGACAGTTGGAATTAGTCGCACCTCTTGGCTAGATCGTGGCCCCCTCAGTGAGTTATAAAATGGCTTTTACTCTGGCTGGTGTGGCTCAATGGATTGAGCGCCGGCCTGCAAACCAAAGGGTCACCAGTTTGATTCCCAGTCAGGGCACATGCCTGGGTTGTAGGCCAGGTCCCCAGTAGGGGGTGTGTGAGAGGCAACCACACATGGATGTTTCTCTCCCTCTCTTTCTCCCTCCCTTCCCCTCTCTCTAAAAATAAACAAATAAAATCTTTTTTTATAAGATGGCTTTTCATGTTGAGCAATAAATTAGTTCAGGCAGCCATTCTGGAGGGCAAACGGGCACTTGTGCTTCAGGGCACACGCCAGCACTTCTGTCCGCCCTGGGGTGAAAATAATTCACCAAAGCCTCTGGGTGTCAGCAGAACGGGCTCAAGCACGCTTTTCAAAAGATGAACACCGGGCTTAGGGAGGAGGATTGAGCCGTTAAAGGTTCCAGTAGACTAAGCGAGAGGAAATGAGTTTTGGGGTTTATTTAGTCGCTCTAAAGAGAAAGACTGATTTCTAATAAAAGCAAAGTTGTCAACACAAATGAAATTCCAGGAGCTGGGTGTGTGTGTGTGTGTGTGTGTGTGTGTGTGTGTGTGTGTGGTGTTTCAGGACCAGGCGGTGAGAAAATGAGAAATAAAGAATAAGCACATTCAGCCCAAGGTCTTCTGTTTAGCAGATGGTGAGCTGTAAGAAATACGAGCGCCATCTTTAGCCAGAACTATACATCAGCCCGAGGTTGTGTTTCCGTAATGACACCCTGGGTCGGCTCTGTGCCATCTCTCGTGTTTCTTCTCGGCAAGATGAGGACCCACAGAAGGTGACTTGAATGCCCCAGTTTTCAAAAACAATGCCACCCACAAATTTTGTTTTCTAAAGCTGCATTGGCTATGTTTTTGTATGGCACAACTACTAACTGGTTTTTATCAACTTCAGCAAAAAATCCAAACCCAATGTTCTTCCAGTAATTGACTTAGCTATTAAGTAGTTTTCACTTTTCTGCAAAATTGTTTAATACATAATTAAATGGAATTGTGTCAATCCACAATTGTTTTGGCCTCAGTTATCTTAAAGGGTCATATACATGTTTTCTTTTAGTCTATGTTGTTTACATTTTAAGCCATGTCTCAATATTTCATTTTATTGAGGAGACTGATTTCATCAGTAAGAATATTTGTCCACCATGTCAGAGTCACAAAAGTAGGTCTTTTCTTTTTTTAAAAGATTTTATTTATTTATTTTTAGAGAGAGAAGGGAGGGAGAAAGAGAGAGAGAGAGAAACACCAATGTGCGGTTGCTGGGGGCCGTGGCTTGCAACCCAGGCATGTGCTCTGACTGGGAATCGAACCTGCGACACTTTGGTTCACAGCCCGCGCTCAATCCACTGAGCTATGCCAGCCAGGGCTTAAAAGTAGATCTTTTCAAGGAACTTTATAATGATTTTTCCACTTAAGATCTTCCTTTCTGGTTGGGCATATAGGAAAACCTCACAAAGAAAATACAGTAACCTCTATAGGAAGGGCTATAACCACGTGCAGTGGCTGTGGTTGGGGACAGTCACATCCCTCCACACCAGCCTTGAGGGCAGGCAGGTCCCTGTGATTTGTTTTGGTCAATGAAATATGACCAGAAGGGATGCATCACCTCCAGTGGAATCCGTAAGAGCCTGAGGGTGATTCGCACCTCCTGGATCCTGACACCCGGAGGCCTGGTTCCCGCATGCCAGTGATGCGCAGAGCTCCCGGTGGAGGATGTTTGTTAGCACAGCATAACCTAGCCTATCCTGTCTCCTCAATACAGAAATGTGTGGTGGAGACTCTATCAATGCTGAGAAAGAACACATTAGTCAGGGTCTTAGGCTGCAAGTCTCAAAATCTATTCTGAATAGATTTTAAAATAAGGGTTTTTTTTTAAAGTATGGCTGACTAGAGAGGCTCATGTGAGTGATGGAAAACTGGAGAACAAGGCTGGGAGAACAGGTCAGAACAAAGTGATTCCCCGACAGCACGGGGCAGCAGAAAATACAGGCTTCCCCAGACTTTCTAGTCTACCTGTGTTTATGTAGCAAGACTGTCCATCTCTCCTCCACTGTCTAAAGCCTCACAGAGAATGTCTGAGCATCCAGACCGAGTCACGTGTCCTCACTCGCAGGGGAGAATCCCTAATGAAGGAAGATAGCTGTCAAAAGGTTCTTGGAAACTGCAACTCTAAGCAAAATGATGTGCAGTGAAACTGATTATGCCCCAGGCTGTTTGCTGCAAATAAGGGTTAAGTTTCTACAGCATATTTCTGGCCCCAGAACATTACCAACCTTCTGAATAAAGGCCCTGAGACACTTCAAATAGTAAACATTGAAATACACGTGAGCTGTACATTTAAGAAAAACAAATAAGAACAAGTGAGGACATTATTTTCCAACCTGTTATTCCAGTTCAGGGCTTCGACGGCCAGAGTCTTCCCAGGGTACGAGGCGGGACCCCATCCTGACACCTGCACTCACTCAACAGGGACCATGGGGACACACAAGTTCAACTCAAATGCACACCTTTGGGATGCAGGAGGAGCCCGGAATCCCTGGAGAAAACCCATACAGACATGGGGAGAACACGCCAACTCCACACAGACAGGGCCCCAGCCAGGATTTGATTTTGCTTTTTCTCATCAACATTTATAATGAAGCCAGACTGAGGGAAACGACCTTATTCAAGGACCTGTTGTGTCCTCTAGGGGCAGAAGCAAAAGTCCCTGGAGCCCTGTTTACTCTTTGCACCAGAATTCAGGCAAGAGATTAGGCAATGGATCCCCAAGACCCCTAATCTTCTACCATCCTGTCCTAACATGATGTCAGCAACTTCCAAAATGCTTCTTCAACCAGGCGTTACCTCAAATTCCGTAGCCTGCCAGATGGATTCTTTGGGAGACCTCACATACTTTTCTCCTTCTGCTATTGCTGCTGACTCACTCCAGTTTTGAAAAACTTTTTATTATCCAAGAACTTCCCTTCTAGAAATGTCATGCAAGGGCTCTCAGGAGGCGACATGGGGACCCGGACTCTCCCAGCCACAAGCCGGAGACTGACAGCAGGAGGAAAGAGAGCCTATCATCATCGTCACTAGGAGGTGGCAAGTTGGCACACTCAGGGGAAGGCCTTTGTAAAATATGATTCTCTGTTGTTTACTTCTGCTCTGGTAGTCTCTAGTAAATATCGCTGGCTGAGATTGACTTCATAAAGAAAGGGTCTCCATAAAAATTAAGGGATGCCCTTTTTCTAGCATTTGATACATAAGAAAATGCCTTAGAAAAAGGACAAGGTGCCTTAACTACTCTCAGCATAAGGAGGAATGCATTGATGTGCCTTCCTAGTAACAGGTTTTTTAAAAAGTTGAATGTAAATGAACCTTGGCGCATTTCTGTGTGTGTGCGTGTGGTAAAGAAGACCCAAGTTTACTGCAGTCAAGAAACAAATGCTCCCAAGGCCCGAGCCAAAGAGCTAAGGCCACCGAGACAGCCTCAGGATGGTTTTCAAGGCCATTCGTCAGTGCCCATCGCAGGCACAACATCACTTAGTCCTTGGGATTATTCTGTGCAAAGTCTGAAAAATGATGGCAAACATTCAACAATGAGGTTCTCAGCTGAAAAGGGTAATTAGCACATTTATAAATAAAGTGCTCGCTTGCTTTTCTTTAAAAGAATATAAAAATTTGTTACAAGATACATATCTTAAACTAAAATTTTTCTCCCAGGAAATAAGCCTGTTTGAGTATCCACATTACTGCTTAGCCCTCAAACCAGGCACTCAGATTTAGTTACGCTGTTTTATGTGATATTCAGCATTAATTAATAAGTCAATGTGAACCCAAGTTCCCCCTCCAAAGGGGGAATTTGTAAGTACCATGAGGCTCTCCCATGATCATATGTGGCCCCTGCTTTTATTGGAAAGTGTATCATAACATCAAGTGCAGGTTGGCAGATTACCATCACAGGTGATACCTTCGTGAACTCACTAAGTTTTAAGTTCTGACTCCCAACCTTGCAGATGCTGAGCTGATTTATCTGCATCCGAGAAAGAACAACTATTCCTGAAAGTCATGACACAGCTAAGCACACAGAGAACAATGGACAGAACCAAGGTGCCGAATTATCAAATCTGTACTGAGATGTCTGCAGTGACGTGGGCTGGAATGTCAGCATCGTTGTGCCTGGCGCATTCTTCCCTGCAGACGGAATTATATGGGACGCTCAATCATCATTACAGTGATGTTTATTGAGCAAGGAGCCACAATGAGGAAGTTCATTGGATAAATGCTTAGAAACATCCTTCAGCCAAACACAGCTCAGGGTAGTCTTCCTTACAATAGGAATAATTTTGCCCAATGGGATAGAAAGAATGACCTCTCACCTTCGGACAGCTTCTGGACTTGCAGAGTCCATTAACCTTCTGTGTAGTCTTATACAAGCCCAGAAATCAACTCATCATTTTAAGGTGACTCTCCGAATTTCTTCTTTACTCTGTGATTTACAATGTTCAAGATACCGAAATAGGGGAACAAAAATGGGTCCTGAAGGGGAGCTGTCCGTAGTGCTGAACCACTGTTTGCAACTCTGAGATCCTCCTGACGCTACTCAAATTTCTCCCTGGAGTTTTCAACCTGTGCTGTTAACACCAGGCCAGGTCAGATTCAAGGGGATCTAAAAGTAGCTTAAAAGGGTGAAATACAAATGTCATGCACAAAAGCTCTGTGCATGATTTTTTATATATAAAAATTTCATGATAGAGATAAAACCTCAGGAAATGCAGAGATATAGAAAAAAATGATGTTGAGACTTTATAGCCTAATCTTTAGTCCCAAGTAGACAAAGGATGTAACAAAGAAAATATTTAGAGGCTGTAATAGACACACATAAAATTATATAGCAAAACTTATGACTAGAAAAAAACACCGAATTTTTATATGTTCAGGATATACTCACACCAGTTTTTTTCAGTAATTATGCTTACCTTATAGAGGAAGAAATTGAAACTCAAAAAGTTAAGTAATTTACCCTAAGTCACATGGTTAATAATTCAAACCTAACTATATACTTCAAAGTCAATTTTTCCTCGCAATGTTATACTGCCTCTCCGTGGAAAGAGATAGAGAGCACATATTAATAAAAATCTGTACACATTAGCAGATTGTTGGAAAAAAAACAAGGCTAAGATTATTAATAAAATCAAGATCCAAATTATCTCAACAATCTGAAAGGACTGGTCAAAGTCAACATAAAAGAACTCTCTGAGCACTTAGCTTGAAGTACCATATTTGGGAGATAAAAGAATGGTTTTACACATACAGAATCAGCAGATCTGTTCTGGTCCTGCTTGTTTGAGAAGTGTCTCATCATTTTAGTTCTTGCCTGATCCTTATGTCAATCTGTGTCCCAGCAGGAATGGTGGCACTGTCCAAATGGAAGTAAGTAGAGTTTAATGAAGGACAGTTTACAGGGTTAAGTCAACTAATTAGGTATGGTGAATCACCCAGAGACTAGCACCATAGCTTCCTAACAGGAGCTGAAGCTATGGGTAGAAGAATATACCAATTATTCTTACTACAAATGGTTCAATACCTTTTGGTACTTACTTGCAAAACTTCTGCTTGGGTCTCCCATTGGCCAAATGCAACCAGAAGCTGGAGAGCAGGGCAGCCTGAGAGGTATATCCAATAAAGGTCAGCCTCCCAAGGAATTTTTCAGGGAGGACAAAGTGGGGAATGTAGCTGGTGGGGAACAAACAGAATGACCATCATGTTCATGATCATCCAACACAGTAACTCAGATGAAAGACAAACGAACAAACAAACCCAGTCTTCTAGTCCCAGATGTATTAATATGTGTTCTAGGTTTTGATCATCAGAGAGCTCAGCCCTATGGTCCCCCACGCAGAGCAAAGCAAACATGATGGAGAGCGTGTGCAACCTGGTAACTCACAGAGAAGAAAACTTACACAAGGAGTGCCTACCACCAAGAGATCCAGTGGGTCTGTCAGCCACTACAGAAATCAGGGAGTTTTCTCTAGGGTGGGAAAGCATCGGGAAAAACGAGTACGAAGGCTTGTGCAGAAGTAGACTAATCTGTGGTGGTCCAGGAAGCAGACATGCTAGAGAGTTATTGGGAAGCAGAAATTAGCTCAACATAAGCAATAAATTCCTAATCTCTAGAATGATCCATCGGTGACATGGGGTGCAATTGAAAGAGTAAATCTTTATGAAATTCAGTCAGAAGCTAGGCTGCCACCTGGTGTTGGGGCCACTGTAGAAGGGATTCCTGAACTTGGGGGGAGGGTATCTCCCTTCCATCTGAGATTCTAAGTCAGCACCCAGATGACCACACTAAACACACTAGTCTGTCTTTCACATTAAGGACCGTGGAGACAAGATCCAAGAGCCTGAATTTGTTGACGTGTCCTCTCTGCGACTGACATGTGGGTGTTAAACTGTCCATCCCTCCATGAAAGATGCTCAAGCATTTGCAATTCTCAGAGAGTTTAATGGATGGTGAGCAAATGCCGCGAAGCTCAGCATGCTTCTAAATCCTCTCGAAACAATGAAATTGTCATAAAAACAGAGCAGGTCCACACTTAGCTTACATGTCATCTTACGCTCCCTGTCTTGGCCATAACTAGCCAGAAGAGCTCTTTCCAACAGACAGAATAAAGGCCTGTTGAAAGTATGGGGTTTCCAGAAAGAGAAGCAAATGCCTGATTCTAGAATATCTTTGAGAAAAAAATGCTATGGTAATAATGTATATAACTGCTCATAATCTATTCAGTGAGAAAAGGTGAAACAGTATACAAGTCTATAAGTATATCTATATTGCATGTATAGTTATATAGTCTAAAAGTATATATATGTGTGTGTGTATGTATATATACATATATGTATGTGTGTGTATAAATATACACACACACATACACACACACAAAGAAATAATAGTTATCTCTAACTAGTGAAATCATAGTTGCCTTCTGTTTTCTTCCCTTTGCTTCCTACATTTTCCATAATAAACGTGTGTTTTAACTAGGAAAATAACTTTTCTGTTGTGCTTTTCACTTTTCTTTGTTTAAGAGGAAGAAGGACTGCGTAACTGGGCAGTGTCAGAAAACGTGACTACTCCGGAAGGATGACATGCCCTTATTTTTGCCGCGTTTGGATTCTGACCTCGAGGGGACATGAACATTGGCTCGGACCCCTGGCTCGCGTGTGCTGTCTTGCCGCTAACGTGTTTTCATGGGTCACGAGCTGCAGGAGTGACTTCAGCAGTACAGAGCCTGAAAAATGGAAGGCACCGTGATCCAAGACGAGTAGGTGATTCAGAACAAAGAGCAAGTCAGGAGAGGCAGTGGCCTTTAAAACACACACAATTAATCACCTTTTGGAATTAAGCGGCACATCGCTCTGCCCCCCAAACTCCCTTATGTAATTATGGCTCAGAATGGCTTGTTTTATCAAACCCAGATTTCCTCCAGGGACGTACCAAACGCAGGGGTGAAGGGAATGGTCAGCCCCCACACAGTAAGCAAGAAGGCATTGTGTGTAGAGAATTCAAAAACAATAATAAAACTGAGTAAAAGTGTTTTTTTTTAAATCCTCACCTGAAGACATGATTTTAGTTGATTTTAGACAGAGAGAAAGGGAGAGAGAGAAGCATCAGTCAGTCGGTTGCCTCCAGCGTGCACCCTGACCAGGGATTGAACCCACAACCTAGGTATGTACCCTGCCATGGAAAGAAGCTGCAACCTTTTGGTGTATGAGTCAATACTCCAACCAACTGAGCCACCTGGCCAAGGCAAGTGCATTTGCTTTTTTAAAAATCACTATGCATCAGCAACTCTACCTCACCCTTAGTACTTAGCTGAGGGACTTCACAAACACCCCGAGAAAGAATTCTCTGATGGGACAGGGGACTTTCTTTCCCCCCATGAAGAAGAAAACAACCTTTTGTGACCTTTGGTGAGCACCTCCTTTTCCTCCTACTTTTCATTTCCCCCTCTTCTCTTTTTGTTTCCTTTTGTTTTGTTGGGTGTGGAAGGGATTCGTATCCCTTTAAGTAGAAGTAGTGTCCATGGGTCACCTGTGTCTCAAAACCCTAGCAAGGGGTAGATTTCAAGACTGGAAGATTTCTGTTTATTTGTTATTTTCATAAGATCAACTTTTCATCTTAAGTGGATTGCAGGGTCGTACTGCTGTTTCTCCTCTGAGTGGCAATATTTACCCCCAAGCGTTCCTCAGAGCTTTGAAGAACTAATTATCTTCTCTTCTATTCACTCCTGCATTGGTATGCAACTTTTCTGCAAACGTTAGGGTTTGATCAGTCAGGCACAACACTTTTTGGAGAAGTTGATTTCTTACGTGCCGCATGCTATTTTCCAGGCGTCTTCTAATAAATATTTTTATGTCACGTCGAAGCTGTTTTTCCCACCCCATTTTTTGCAGGCAGGGCCTCATGGAGAAGATTAATTCGAGTAGCTGTAAAGAAATAACAGAAGCTATGTTTTTCTGGGCACATTGAAACAGTGCGAGAGTGGAAGTTTTAACCCTGCTACACTGCAGGAACAGATGTTTAGGATAGGAATTTGGTCAAATTCTAATGCCGAGAGCCAAGAAGAGTGCCTGGCTGCCCACTGCAGAAGTGTTGAAAGTTCAAGTCATACTCCAAGGTCAGGAGTGTGGACCCCAAAAGAGAAGAAAGATTCATTTGACGTGAACCCTGAGAAAGAATTTTCCAGCTGAGATGAACTCCCCATGGTGAACGAAGGGTGCACATTGTATAAATAGTAATGGTCCAGCAGCCATGTACGGGCAGGTCTGCCCACATGCTCTGCATGCTGGGAAAAGCTCAGACTGGGCCCTCCGTTTCCGGCTTGTTTAGACTGAATCAGCCACTGTGGGAAAACCCTGGTTTTATCTTTCCACCAATGGACTGATGAGACCTGCCTGTCCAATCAGAACTGCACAATGTGGCTAGCTAATTTACATAAAGTAGGCCTACTTAGGAACTTTTGCTATACAAAGTGGCTTCTCCTGTGTCTCCAAGGAGCACAATGTAAGTTGCTACCTGAATCTGTGCCTCCCAGGCTGCAGCTCCTTTTGTTTTGTATTATTTGCTGTAATCTAAAATTAATTTTGGGCCCTGGACATGTAGCTCAGTTGGTCAGAGCATTGTCCCTATCTGCCAAGGTTGCAGGTTCAATCTCTGGTCCGGGCACATGCAAGAAGCAACCAATGAATGTGTAAATAAGTGGAAGAACAAATTGATGTTTCTCTCTCTCAAATCAATAAATTTAAAAAATTAACTAAATTAATTTTGGTTTAAAGGGGCAAATACCACATCCCCATCCCTACTTGTACCTGTTAGGGAACCCAGAAAGCATGTGGCTCCCCCACTTTCTGTTATAAAGTGGTGAGGATTCGGTCTCCCACTTTGTATATTTATTGCTTTGCACATTCAGAGGACCATGGGGAACTTCTACAAATAGCTAATTGATCAATTAAGTCAAATCCCGCAATTAAAACTTCCTTAAATGAAAACACCTGAGGTCTTCTCTCCAGGAAGGAATTATGCTTAGCACTTCACAAAGCTTTTATGAAGATTAATAAATCGAGAAGTCTGGGTAACAGTGTCAACACTGCATGTTTTGGAAATTTATGAAGATTTGCATTAATGAGGTGTTTGCTTTGGACCTAACAAAACACACTAGAGCAGCCCCGTCCCATAATGTAGCTCTCCCTACATGTGGCTGTTGAACATTAAATGTAACTAATGCGACTGAGGCCTTGAATATTAAATTGTATTTAATTTTAATTAATTTAAATTTAAATAGCCACATGTGGCTAATGGCTACATATTACACAGAGCAGCATTAGAATAATGGCAAAGTAGGAACACTGAATATTTTAAGTAAGGGTCCTAATGATGATGACAATTATAATGGCACTTACTATTATTATAAATATTTTAACATCTACTTCCGAGTTTCCTAAATTGATTTCACAAATAACACTTTCCCCTCAGGAAATACTAAGTTTAACAAAATGTTTTATTCACCAGAATTAAACAGAACTTGCCAGATTCTTTTTTTTTTTTAAGAAAGAAATTCCTGTCATTTATAAGCTTCCTAATCTGTGGTGTTTTGTTACACTTAATATGCCTTGTGCATACCCCGGAATGGAGGAGCGTATGCAGGCTTTTGCAAAGTTTCTCCCAAACTTATTCCCAGAACTACTTTGGCCCTGTAAACATCTGAACTTGCATTTGGGAAATCCTTGTGTGGAGCAAAGGGACACGGTGAAACTGAGGTCTTTAAAACGATTTTTATTTATTTATTTTTAGAGAGGGAAGGGAGGGAGAAAGAGAGAGAAAGAAACATCAATGTGCGGTTGCTGGGCGCCATGGCCTGCAACCCAGGCATGTGCTCTGACTGGGAATCGAACCTGCGATGCTTTGGTTCTCAGCCCGTGCCCAATCCACTGAGCTACACCAGCCAGGGCTGAAGCTGAGATCTTGAACTTGCACAGCACTGCTTTGGAAATGAGCCTCAGCACTTGATGCTAACTCATTTTCTCGAGTTGCCACACTGTCACCGTCACTGAGCTCACCTCCTTCCCTGTCCCTCAGCGGCCCCACCCCGTGTTCTTTCACGAGTGTCACGAAGAAAGTTTCCATGTCAGAGCCTGGAACAGTTGTTGTTTTTTGCCTTTTTTAAAAATAAAAAAAAGTACAGGAGCATGCTTTAAAAATAAGTTCATATGGAAAAATGCTATAATCTCTCTCTCTATACAGAAAAAAAGAGTGCCCCATGACTATAAATGTGTTTTAGATATATACATTGGCACTGACTTGTCAGGGTAACTAATAAAACTAATAATAATAATGACGCATTTCAAATTGGGGGATCCGGATGTTAAATAGCCATCTTACATCGCTCTTGTCATTGAAATCGATTTTTGTGTTTTGGTATTAAAAAGTCATGACTTACCTACACACATAATTACATGCAGCAACAGGGCTTTTTGTGTATTTTGTCTTATTACTTTGTATAGCTGACTTGCATTCACAAGGTACTCTTAGGTTCAACAGATTTAGCAAGAAAATCTTTCTCTCAAAATTCGCTTACATATTTGAGATTTTCACTTCCAGCACAGATGCAGCACCAGGAACTAGATTTATCCTTTCTAAACAACAAGAAAAGCCGACAAAATATTTGAAATAAGGGTTTTCGGACACTGTACATCAGGCATTTTGGGAGAGGGGCATATGAAACTTGAGTCTTACAATGGCCCCAACTTGCCGCCTGGACAGTCCTCAGGCTGCAGCCTGAGAGGGGATCCCCAAGTGGACCCCACCCACCTCCAGGACATGAGGACACAGGCTTAGGAATCCAAAGTGGCTAAAGTCACAGGACCGAGTACCACAGGAGACAGAGTTGAACCAAGAAAGAATTGAAATCTGCAGAGGGTATCCTCTTTTTTAAAAAAATATTTTGTTTATTTTTAGATAGAGAGGAAGGGAGGGAGAAAAAGAGGTAGAAAAACATCAATGTGCGGTTGCCCCTCACACGCCCCCTACTGGGGACCTGGCCCACAACCCAGGCATGTGCTCTGACTGGGAATAGAACTGGTGACCCTTTGGTTTATAGACTGGTGTTCAATTCACTGAATCACACCAGCCAGGGCGAGAGTATCATCTTGATTTTTTAACCAAGTACTAACCAGCACATAAGTGGGAGAAAACTACACTGGGAGAATGCATAAGGCTGGAAATAGTTCATGTTCCTACCCTCAGCCAGAGTAGAAAAAACTCCTAATTCATAGGACACTGGGGAGATAGCCTATGAATAGGAAGAATTTGCCTCACAGAGAAGCCAAATTATCTCTAGACTGAAGACTGTTTTAATCCCACCCAACAAAAGCAAATCTCAAAAAAAATTAATCTGTTTCTGAATAACTAACTATATCCCAGAACAAAGCTAAAGGATATTTTTTAAAAATGCAAACATATCTAGCCCTTGAAAGGGTCAACTTAAAAATGTTTGGCATTCAAACAAAAATTACCAGGCATGCAAAGAAGAAGGCAAGTATGACCCCTAATGAGAAGAAAAGTTAATCAATAGAAATAAACCCTAAAAAGACAAAGATGATGGAATTTGTAGGCAAAAAAACAGAGAACTGTTATTAAAATGATGTTCCATATATTTGAGAAGATAAAGATAGGTTATATTAAATAGTCATGAAAGATATAAAAAGATTAAAGACCCAGATCAAAGTTCTAAAGATGAAAACCACAAAATCTGAGATGAAACATATACCAAAGGGATTCATGGCAGATTAAATATCGCAGAAGGCAAAATTAATCCTCCTAAAGACATAGCAATAGACACTATCTAAAATGAAACAAGGGAGAAAACGACTTTAAAAATAAACAGTGCGTCAAGAGAACTGTAGGCAGCCCCGTGCACAAGTAATTAGAATCCCCGAATAAGCAGCGAGGGAACGGAGTAACAAAATAGACATCTGAAGAAGTAACAACCACATTTCCCCCAAATTCGATGGAAACTATAGACCCGCAGATCTAAAAGCAAACCCCCAAGCATCAGAAACATGAAGAAAACTACACCGAGGCGCATTATAATCAAATTGATTTAAACCAGTTTTCAAGGAAAAGAGAACATTTAAAGCAGCCTGAGAACCAGGAGGTGGAAGAAGACTTAGCCCAAACCCGGGAAGTACCGTCAGAATTATTCCCTTTTCTACAGCCCCCTGCTCTCACCCACACCTTGTTACACTCCAGAATAGGACTCTTTGCTTTTCCACCTTCTTAACACTTATCTTGCCTTTGGCTGCTGTGGTTTGGTTGGGAGACCTCTGACCATAGCCACTGTGTCCGTCAAGGTCAATCAGAGAAACAGAACCACGAGGAGATCTTACAGAAGATGCAGACCCACAGGGCAGGCAGCTGGAGAGGGAGAGAGATGTCAGCACGGGAGAGCAAGAACAAGGTGAAACCCATAAACATGAACCTGAGCCCACAGTGGAAAGAGAAGCCCTTGTCAGTTCTTGTCGCACCTGACCTTGATGGGAATGGATGTCTTGCAGAAGCCACGGCCCTTCATCCCAGAGCCTAACACACACCCAGGAGTGGGGGGCGCAAAGAGATCCAGGGGAGGGGGGAGCAGCTGCAGACCTGACACCTGCCTCATGCTAACAAGGTGAGCGAGAAGAGGAACGACAGGTGCATGACCTAAAAACTGGCGGCCACATCACTTGCTCCCCCCAAATCTGCCTAGTGGTCTAGCTTAGCCAGAAACCAACAGGAAGGAGATTTTCACAAAAATGTAATTCAACCTAATTGCCACATTAAAAAACCACCATAGCAACTAAAATAGTCTTTGTGGGATAGCAGAGAATTTCAATTACCCAAGCTCTTTCTAGCTTCAATTAGCATTGATAATCTAAAACGTGTCTGTGGGTGGGCTACCTAAGCTGACTGCATAATGAACTGTTTTCTGATCACCTTCCTCTGTGGCTAGAAACCCTGCCAGGAGGCAGTGGTGAGTTCACCAGGTGCAAGCTGCAGTTCTAGTACAGAGGGTCCACACTGGGCCCAAAAATGTACTACAGACAAGCCCACTAAATAATGCCAAAGTAATCTTCTGTCTCTAGAGAATTTCCCCCTCAAACCTCAAGGTCGCAGGAAAGGCATGAGGGTATGTACTCTCAGAAAGGAAGATAGTTATTGGTGAACTGCAGAAGGACCCGGGATGGAATTAAGGTACTTAATGAACTTGAATCTTGGCTGCTTCTGAAGGCTGTTTTCCCCAGCATGAGCTCCGGAGGTTAATTCAGTGTAATGCAGAGAAAAACTCAGTGGTCACGAAATACAAGGTAACAAAATCTTTTCTGTGGATGGCCGGGAGGCCCTTCTCCCTGGTGAGGGAAAGATCTGGAAACCGCTTGCCTGGGACGGCAGGGTGTTTCAGCGGTGCTAACAGCTGGGGAGAGCGGCAGCCGGTTTTCCGCAGACACAGAGGCCAAGGGGCTGCCCCGTGAGAGGCAGCCACACTGCAAATAGTCCGCAGAGAGTGGAATTTAGGGTGATCCTCCACAGTCTGATGGGGGAACCGGTAAAGGAACACCTGGTGGCTACAAAGTAACAGGGCAGGGCAGCTGGTAACAGAGGGAGCCATTTCTGGGGACCATGGGAGAAAGACACACACACGCGCACACAGACAACACCGTCACCACCCCCAAATGTCTGTTCAAGGAGGAGGCAGACAATGTAACAATAAGGCTTCAAGTTCTAAGTGTTGACAATACTTAGAAGGCACTCCTCCATGTTGATTTCCCTAAGGTTAAAAAGCCACGAAGACCCAACAGAAGCATACACAGGAATGACTTGTTTATTTTAGTGTCTTTTCAGATACTGGTTTTTTGTTTGCTTGTGTTTTTACAAAACACCCTTCACCAGCCAAAGATTTTGACTTGCTGAAAGCTCAGAGGATGGCTAGCATTTTTTAAACAGTGAGGTATTTTTTTAAGGCTAAGGTATGTGCACTGGTTCTTTTAGACATAATGCTATGGCACGCTTAACAGATGAAAGTATGGTATAAACGTAACTTTCGTACGCACTGGGGTACCCAAAACTCCCGTGACTCGCTCTGTTGCGATGCTTGCTGGGTGGCTGGCGGTGGTCCACAGTGTTAACGAGCTCTGCCTGTATCATGTCATTCCAGGGCCGCTGAGTTCACAAGAGATCCCAGGAAACTTGGGGAGTTTTGTGTGTGCGCTTCAATGCACTGAAGTGGAGTTTTACCTCCTATACTCCAAGTTCCAAATATATGTGCATTTTCAATTTCTTATCTCTGAGAGATTTAGGGACTCAGATTTTTGCCCCAATGTCCTGTTGCCTGTAAAAGTGCTGACATGCTCTTTTCATCCTTGCAACACCCCTCTGAAGCAACTTGGGGTGGTGGTGGGGGGGGGGTTCACAACACTCAGCTACTAAAAGCAGCCGTGGAGCCGCGCTGGGGACTCTTGCACGTGGAATAGTCCCAGGCACTGACCAGCGCCAAGCGGGACGCACAGATGCCAGCCACAGAAGCTCTGTTCTTGATCGGAGCCCTGCACTTAGGTGCACCATGCGTCCTGCCTGTTGTCATAATTGCCTCTGCCCGGAAAGGTCTAATGGTTTCCCAGGATGAGGAAACTGTAGGAAGATGTGAGATGCCCGCTGTGACTAATTGAAGATTATTGAGGTTTTAGTGACATTCATCAAGTGTCGAATCACAAACGAGTCATTTGTAGCCACGTCTACTTCCGTGATTGCATTTCTCTCCGAGTCGCCAGAGGAAAAGCATGATTACAAATGGGATTGCCTTTCACCGCTCGGGAAATCCCAGAGGACTCCAAACGTGTGCAATAGAATATTCTCTTTTTTCCTTCTCTGCTTAACACTACGGCTGGCCCTTGATATTTTTATGTTTGGCTTGTTAAAGAATGTCAGATGTTATGAATTACCACTACCGGTCTTCATCAAGCACCTTGAGTTTGCAATTAGTCTCACATTAACCTTCCTAATGAATCAATGATGCGAGTAATTCATTGTCACAGTGAAACTGTTTTGTTTCCCCATTTCTCTAATTCTGTACTCCAGCCAGTGTAAAAATGTGTTCTGTTCATGTTCTCTGACTGTGGGAGATTGGATTGTCGGCCCCCCACTGCTCACGTTTTGCCATGTAGGTATGCAGTCCTTTCCACTAGAGATGTCAGCTACCCCGATCTACCACTTTGGGCTAATTGGATGGGGGTGAAGTGCCAGTTTGCTAGTTCTGTGCAGGAACTTTGTGAGGCTACACTTGTTTTCCTTCACCCTCTTGGGCTGCTGCCATTGCTGGGAGAACACGTCTAAGGGAGACTGCAGGCTGCCCAGAATACAGAGCTGCTGGCTGTTTCATGGGGAGCAATAAAGAATTCCAGCACAAAGCAAAATTGAAATTTGGCACTGCCACCTGGAACTTTGCAACCCCAGGCTGATTAAAACTGTCTACCTGATGTAATTATATTTCTGCCACGCCTGTTTTAAAGGAATTGCACAATGTCCCAGGGCAAAAAAGAAGTGAAAGAACACGTAAGAGAATGAGGTTTGAGTTTGGTCTGCATGTGTATGAGCTACTCCTGGACACAGAACAGGAATTTGTTTTACTTTGTTTTGTCTTTTTTAAAAGATTTTATTTGTTAATTTTTAGAGAAGGAAGGGAGGGAGAAAGAGAGAGAGAGAAACATCAATGTGCAGTTGCTGGGGGTCATGGCCTGCAACCCAGGCATGTACCCTGACTGGGAATCGAACCTGCGACACTTTGGTTTGCAGCCCGCACTCAATCCACTGAGCTACGCCAGCCAGGGTTTTGTCTTTTTAAATGGAATTATTTACCTTGCGACTCTCCACCCTAGAGATCCTGCCTTTTTAGAAACCACTCAATATTTATTATTAAACTCAATGTAATTTGAGCACAAATGAAAGGTTATAAAGTGCCATCTTTTACCCAATAAACACATGGCCAAAGAGTTGCATGTGAATTCAATTGTGGTCGATCAAATGACAGCCCAATTCAATCAGGAACAGTGCCATTTAGAGGAGTCCTATGGAAAATTCTTTGGTGAGACAAAAAGTCCTCTTAAAATATATAAACAATAATTGCCCTTTATATTTTTTCAGTGAATACAAGTTTCATAGAAATGCACAGACCACTTTTCTATGCCACTTCTATAGACTCGTGTTCCCTTCTATTTGCTCTAGCACTTGGGTGTGTCTTTATTCTACCCTGGCTCATCCACTCACTGTTCTAGTCATGGGCCTTCCCGAGACTTCCATTCTATCAGCACCTGTCTCGTACCTGAGCAACAGAGGCGCTTGTGTCTGTTAAATGAATGAGAATCCGAAGGGTCCGATTTATGCTGTTTAATACAGAAACCAGCACACATATCCCTCTCTTCACTACCAAGGGGTAACAGCAAGGAGTGAAAACGTGAATCAACCCTGGAAAGGTTTTACTGTGTTCAGGAATGAAAGGTTGACTGACGGTATTATTATCAAAATGACATTGCTCTGTATTTTTGAGGGCAGCTGACATTTTTTTCTTGTAAAATATTCCTCAGTGTCATTGTCAAGAGAGGAATCTGATATTATGAATAAGAGTTGAAACCTTGTCCTATTCCTTGTGTTATTACAGTCATTCTCCTCAAAGTTATTTACCACTTTATTGGCTCCCTGCACAAATAGCCTGTAATTATTTCCTGCAGACCGATAAGTCTGCTCTTTCTAATAGGCTGTCACCTGCTATCACACCATGTGTTGTGTCCTTTATAGAATTAAAATCATTTTTTCAAACTCCTTCAAGGACGGCGTTAGGGCTTTTGTTTGAGAGTGTTGTTTTTGCTTACATAGATCACCACGGTTCTACATTAAAAAAATAGGCAGTTGGGAATAAATGTCTGTTTCACTGAAAACAGACCGTGAAGAAAACATACCGTGGATGAGATTTTTTTTTTTAAATCGTTGCAACCCAGCTGGATGACTTTTTCAGCACCATGGATAGCAGACACACACTCTAGTTCTTGGCCCTTTAACGCAGCCCGGAAAAATTTGGGCACAGTAGGAAAGTTGCATTAGGTGGCACGGAGGGAATGAGGAGACATGTCTGTGCTTCATTATGAGGCAGTTCGTGTTGGGAGACTAGTGTCCATGGTCTTTCACTTGCTTGTCTGGAGAAAAGAGAACTTTCTTCTAGAGCACCTTTTCTAGAATGTTTTTGTTAATAAGTCGTAGAAGAATGATAATGTCTCTAAAACAAAGGACAGGCTTTCCTACAGCGTGGAAGATAGAGATGGGGTCTCCCTCCACTGCAATGGGCAGCCGTGCTTACTGTCCAGTATAAAACAGTCAGGCTCCTGAGAGCGGGGCTCTTCGCCCATCACACTCCAGGGTGTGTGCAGCGGCCACTGGGTGGGTGCTTGGTGTGTTGCCTCGTGGGAACTGGGGCTTAGGGAACCAGCTCAGGAAAATGCTGACACTCTGGCTACTCCTGCTGCTGTGAGTGACAGAGTCTGTCTCTGGCCTAAGCCTCTTGCACTTCCTGCCAGCATTTGTGGAATGGTGGCAGGCAACCACTTAGCTTACAAGTAGGGCAAAGTGTCACGTCCCTCACAGTTCTTGGTGCACAGTGATTCAGTTTGTATCCAAACCCTGGCTGTTTCACTTTATAACTGAGGGACACTGGTGAAGTCAGTTCAAGCCTCCGAGTCTCAGCTTTCTCCTTTACAACTTGGAGACAGCAGTCCTAATAGTTGTCTTACATGGTCTTGAGTACATGGGAGTTGCTCAATAGGCAGGAACCATTTTTACCTTTCAGAGTCAGCCTAGCCATGCAGACACATATGGCGTAACTATTAAGACAACAAAATACTTACATTCGTTGGCATTTGTCACAAACATTAGAAATGCATGACAGAGGGCTCCAGTGACCTATCAGGTAAATTCTGGGGGTCACAAGAGTGCTCGCCCTGGTTTTCACTTGGCCATAGGTAAGGGGTGGGCAGAGAGAAGAGGAGGGGCAGCACCCAGGCACAGCTGATGGGCTGGTCAGGTGCCAACAGATCAACAGTGTTAGCAAATGTCTCGGAGTCTGCGTGGTACCTGATGCTGTTAAACTCTTAGCACCAGGGTGAGAGTTACAGAAATGGGTAAATGTTAGTGGTTGGAGCCATTTTTCCTGTGTGAACCTAGTACTCCTTCGAAAATAAAAGTATTTCAAATCTTTACAAGAATATAAAAAGTAGTAGAATGGATGTTTTTTTAATTTTGTATTTTCAGTAAGTTCCTTAACAGAACTCATGCCCTTGGTATACATTTGAGCATCTACAGTGGGCTAGCCCTTATGAGCAAAGCTGATGGATACATACAAATATAAATAGTCACATATCTGCCTTTCCAAAGCTCACATCCTAGTTTGGAAGAGAATCAAGTAAACATCTAAGTGCAAAGCAAGGTAATAATTGTTACATATGCGTCACAGTCCAAGGGCTTGTAGGGGTTTACATAATCCAGGTGTCCACCAACAAGATGAATGGGTAAATAAAATGTAATGGATAAAACCAACAGACTATTATTCAGCCTTTGAAAACATGAGCCTCTGTCACATGCTACCGCATGGATGAACATCGAAGACATTTTGCAAAGAGAAATGAACCCGTCCAAAAGGTCAAATACTGTATGGTTCTCCCTATGTGAGGTACTTAGAAGAGTCAAGTTTAGAGATGGAAAGTGGAACAGTGGTTCCTTGGGGCTCCAGGGAGGAGAGAATGGAGAATTATTATTTAAAGGTACAGAGTGCCTGTGTGGGATGATGAGAGTTTGGGAAATAGATGGTGGTGATAGTTGCAAAACATTGTGAATGTCCTTAATGTCACTGCATTGGACACTGAAAATGGTTAAAATGGTAAATGTTAAGTTATATATATATCTTATCACACACAAAAAAAGGTAAAACTGGCCCTGGCTGGTGTGGTTCAGTGGATTGAGCGCAGGCCTGTGAACCAAAACGTCGCTGGTTTGATTCCCAGCCAAGGCACATGCCTGGGTTGCAGGCCATGGTCCCTGTAGGGGGTGCATTACAGGCAACCACACATTGAGGGTTCTCTTCCTCTCTTTCTCCATCTCTTCCCCTCTCTAAAAATAAATAAAATCTTTGAAAAAAAAAAGGTAAAACTGTAACAATGCTATTATCTTCCTGGCAAAACGAGACCCTTCGATTTCCTATTGAAGCATAACATAATTCCACCAGTTATTTTGCTTGGAAACTACCTCACTCAGGCCTCCGGGGAGCGCCCTTCGCCCTGGAAATCCGGCCTCGGTGAGGGCATCGCCTGCGCTGGGAAGAGGCACTTTCCAAGGAGCCTACGGTTATTACAAGTATGTGAGCACCGCCTGCCCAGCATGCTGACACTCCTGGTGGCGACGGCAGCTATCTGTAAGACAGCCTTATTACAAATTCTTCATCAGCACCTTGGGGTCCAGGAGCAAAAACCATGTTTTCAGATATTTTGTTCTTTCTCCAAACCCAACGAGGGTGAATCTTGGCTACTTAGAGAATCCGAAGTTGAGTATTGAGATAAAAAATGCGGTTTAAGCCATACATTGCCCCATGAAGGCCTGTGTTACTGTCCTTGCAGCATGTGGAGAAAAAGACTTCATTCTTTGCCTATTACTTCAAGAATGAAATGGCCCTGATGGCATTCAATGAGCGCGTCTTGTCCAGACACACGGTATCGGCGCACTCCTGAGGGATTCTGCACGGATTTCCTGCTTCCTCGGAAAACCAGGGCGGGGCCTCCTTTACATAATACTGTCCCCATTCAAGTGCACAGGAATGAAAACTAACGATTTCCACTGTGAGTAGTCAGCCACCTTGATGTCGTTTTGCTCCCGCAGTGACACGGATTTGTCCAATATTGTCTCTTGTGTGACTGAAAAAAGAGTAGATACGCGGGTTTTAATTTTCCACCACTCAGGAGACTGCCGTTTTTGCACCGTCCACTTGGGGACAAAACCTGTGTCCTGCCGCACCTCCCCTTGGTTCACCCCTCGCTCCAGCCGTCGCTGCAGCCACCCGTGTTGAGCAGGTGCAACCAGGCGCCACGTCCCATCTGCTGGTGCGTCTCTCTCCCTGCGGGCACCACCGCGTGAGGCACCCGCAGGGACCACCAGCCCAGCACTCACACCAGCACCACCTGATGTGCGAGGGAGTTGATGGCGCACGTGCAGCCCTCGGACGATGGGAGACGAGAACTGGCGAATAAACGCCCCTCCCCTTCCGGTGCTCAGTCTCCAGGTTCGTTAGGTGGCCCTGGTGGGGGTCAAACCCCCCGTTGCCCATAAGATAGATGACCTCAGGATGCGACATTACTAACTTTTCCTCCTTCCTGGGTTCCTTCTCCCTAAATCTCACTCCCGTTTTCTGGGAACACTTCCCATAATTAGAAAATTCTGGAAATCAATGAAGACATATTCCTGAAGCGGAGGCAGGGGATACCAAGGCCTGGGTGCTAGATGTAAGGTCTAGTGTCTGTAATTGCAGGAGCTGAATGGATTTTGCTCTTTTCAGCAATGCTAGTCCAGTTTCTGAAGTCCAGTGCCAATTCCATTCTCACATTTGACCTCCTTCAGGTGTAAGCAGATTGGGTAAATCACTCTCCTTGTTAGACATGCCATAAATGCAGTATCAGTTTGTGATACTGATTGACATTCTTTAAGTACAAATTAAAAACATTTTTTAAAACTTGAAACAATTCAGGCACACACACACAAAAAAGCACAGGAAATAAATTTAATGGCATACCAGCAAGATGAGACAGCTATTAGTACTTTATCTTATTTGAGTGTATTATTTCAGTACTATAATTCTATTTTATTTGTACTACTATAAACAGAAATACTATTTTTTAATAAAGAAAATATTTCAGCACAGCTAAAGCCTCACCCAATGTCCACTTCCTTCCTCTCGCCTCCATCTGCAGGGATAACGCAATTCAGAAAATAGTATCATCATTCTCACACACTTGGGAGTTCTGTACAAATACACTCCCATCAACAATATGTTCGTTCCTTGCATTATCACTCTCCTTACTGTTGGGAAGTCTAGTTGCAGTTCTTGGTAAAGGCAAACAAACGAGCAACCAATCTTTCTTCTCTCTCGGAGTATTTCTTAAGATTTTTCCCTGACTTTGGTGCTGTACAGTTTCAGGACAATGTAACAATACAACCAGGTGTTTAAGGAAAATGTATGGGGCCTGAGACTCATTGTGATTTCTAAAGCTGAGGATCCACGTCTAAACTCATTTCTGGAAAAAGAGCCTGTTTCCTCCCCAAACTTCGCCTCTTTCCCAAGCCAGGTCCCCCTCCCTGAGGTGGCTCAGCGGGCAGCCGGGCTCTGACTCAGCGCGTGGCCCCTGGGGTCGGGCACGGGCACCCCTCCTGCGCCCCGCCTTGGAGAACGAGGCAGCAGGAAGCGGTGGGCAGCGCTGTCCTCAAACCTGGGTAAACGTGTACGTGCGCGATCCAAACAGACACACTTTGGGGCGAAGGGGGGACTGTTAACAATGTGCCAGGACCGTTTCAGGGGAACTGATCCGGGCTCAAACCCTGGCTCTGCTTGGGCCGGCTGCACGCGTTTGGTTGTTAGGTGGCCATGGTCCTGGCCTGCTGGACTCCAACTCGAAGTCCCCAGAAGTGGCCACGGTGCTCCGTGGGCCTGAAGTTTGCCGGCCACTCCAGGTCTTCACGGAGCTCGTGGTCCAGACCACGGGTCAGGACCTGGCTGTATTTTCCACCCCTGACCTCCTTCTGTGTGTTCAAGGGCCAGTCTGGGAACTCGCGCTGGCGTGGCGTCTGCCTAACGGTGATCACACGTCCTGCCTCGCCCTCAGCGAACCCACGTGCCTTCCCCAGCGCCGCCGCGCACCGCCTCGCCCACGCCCGTAACCGCTGCGACGGCGAAGGCTCTTCTCCCACGCCCATCGGCACTGGTGATGAGCGCTAGGCGTAATGTGCCGCAACCTCAGAGAGGTCGCGAGGGACACGGAGGCAGCCCAGCAGCGGCAGTCAGCTATTTTTCTAAAGAAATACAAAAAACTCCCAGGTCTGATGGGTCAAACGTTGCTTCCCCCCAGGAGAGGGGATGCTGGATACGGACGTCGGTTTCCCCATCTAAGCCACGGGCTCCGATCCTCTCTGATTCCGGTTCTTCTTCTGGCATTTGTATTTGCTTCCAAAACTGGTCAGGCACAGCACTTCCCACGCAGGCCACCGGCCACCCTGGCGCCGCGGCAGGCGCAACGGAAACAGCCGTGGACCCCCCGCGGGGGAAAACAGCATGAAAACGGCGGAGTTTCCCGGGACGGCCCGCCGAATGTTCCGGTCTGATGCGGTGGCCGGGGTCGGTCTGGGAGCGTCTGCTTGGAAATGTCGGAAGACGACAGGGCCACCTTCGCCTCCTCTTGCCTCGTGGCTCTCCTCCCACATTAATCAGAGCCGAGGCCTCTTTCCTTTGCCAGGCTTTGAGAAAATGGCGTCTAAATGGCAATTTGTCAAAGTGATGAAGTGTTGGCAATCCAAATGGTAGAAGAAATAAAATGTGCAATCACTGTATAAAGTTCCAGAAACACTTTATTTAAAAATGGAGTTGTAAATGCATAACAAAATAACATAAGTAATAAATGTAACAAAAATAAATAAGGAGAATAATGTATTCATTAAAAAATAAAAATAACATAGTAAAAGGCCAAATGTTTAAACAAACCTGTGTAAACACTTAAACAATAATGTAAGGAGACAGATGCTAATGTGTTCCTAATCAACTCCTTACCTTCTACCTCCCCGGGGACATAATCAGTACCCAAACATTCAATAAAAGAAGGGACAATTGATTATGTTGTTTCACTGTTTCTTCAAACGGACTGACCCTGTTTTAATGTTTCATTTATTTCTTCAAAGCATTCGTGTCTTTCCATTCATGTTCTTTAAAACATTTTTTCAGTCTTCCTTTATTAGAACGGGGTATTTAGCTTCACCAGGAAAATAGTTCACTTACCCTTTTGAAAAAAAACTTTAAAGAAAAACATGAGATCCATCGCACAACAGACTTCTGTGTTTACATCTCTACAAAAGGGTATTTTTTGCTTTTCTTTTTGCATCTTTATTAACTGGCCCAACAGTACAGGATTTCTGTAAAATCCTGTAAAGTTCTGCAGTGTATAGTGAGTTTCTGAACACAAATGTAGCACAGGATTATTGCTGATACATTATGGACCATTTCATTAATTTGCAAAGGTTGCAGTTTTAACCTTTATAAACTGATAGCGTCAAGGGGAAACTCCAAGTCTACTAATAACATTGAACTGAATTAAGATTCACCCAAATTATAGTGTTCTGGAAACACGAAGGTACTTGCTTTCTTTGAAAACTTATCCAAATGCAACCTTACTGGAAAGAGAAGAAAACAGGTTTACAGAAGACATTTGTCACCGGCTTTCTGTTCAGTGACACAGGCCCTTTGTCGCTGTCGTTTCGCAGAGTCCTTACAAACGAGGAAGAAAGACGGAGACGGAATTCACTACTGGGTCCTACAGGGAAACACACAGAAGCAATTCACTCTGCCTGGGAGTGAGACTATCGACTAAGCTTACGACTACTGGTTCTCCAAGTGTCCTAATGCAGAAAATTCTAACTTCATGATCGTTTCGGGGAATTTTTTTTTTCAACTGTCACATAGAAACTCGGTAACACAGGACCAATATACATGTTCTTAGCTTTAAAAATAGACTCCACCTACACTATCTGTCCAGTTTAATCTCTCTGGTTATCATTGGCCCTAAAGCGAGAGAGAAAAATCTTACTTCCGTAAAAAAAAATTTTTTAAAAAGTGCCAAATTCATCTTTTTTTGAAAGTGGAGTAAAACGCTGTAGGGTTAAAACGAATACAGTATTATCAGTCTCCTATGTACAAAAAAGGGCGGTTAGTCCTTACTGATCTACAGATACGCCCGCCTACCACTCCCAGCAAATCTTAGTGCAAACATAATAGTTCATCTCCGGAAACCCCAAGACAATTTACGTAGCAACAAAATTATATAAATCACATGTATGTTGGAAAATTTTAGAACATAAGAACGACTTTTTTTAAAAGGTCAGTTTGACTGTGAAGAGTTATAGATCACTGTATCCAATGGCAATGAGTACTAATATAAATCCTATTACTGAGAAGTAAATATAAGTGTTTAACAAATCTGTACAGGTGAAGAGAAAGTCCGTTTCGGGGAGCAGCTGGGCACAGGAGACACGGGGGCCAGAAATGCTGGGCATTTAGCTTGCCTGTAGGTCACAGCATGGCTTTAAAAAAAAACAGAAACAAAAATCTGTGCAGGGAAAGGATGTCATTATATTCAATTTGGAAACCATAAAACCACAAAAGGCGAAATCGCCACAATCTGCTTTTTCCTACGTGTGCACCAAGTGGATATCTGAGTGGCCAGAAGGGATGAATATGATACCACGTTAGAGGGGAAAAATAAATAAATAAAATTAAAAAGCCAGAGATAACAAGATTGTACTTGACCAAGCTGTCTTGTTTTGTGCAAGTCGACACCACGCTGCTGCCAGTACTCCCGGTCATTCCACAGGTCGTTCCTTCCTAACAGTCCAGAGAAAGTCACTCGGGCACTGCGATGTCCTCCTCTTCCCCGTCGGGGTTGAACCTGTTGAAATGGATGCTGAAGTCGGCCTCGGACTCCGCGTTCTCAAATTCGGCCGAGACCGAGACGGCGGCGGGGTGAAGGGCCCGGGCTTCCGGCGGGCAGAGGGACGGCGCCTGGCCCGGGCTGCCGTGGTTGTTCACGGGGCTGGACTTCTGCTTGGGGGGCGACGGCAGCAGGGCGCTGGGGAAGCCCATGCTGTTCAGGGCCTCCAGGGTGCCGTCCGGGTCGATCATGGCGTTGATCACTGGCGGAGGGAGAAGGAGGAGGGGGAAGACAACTGTCGATGCGGTGAAGTTTGGAGCGCAACATCCCTATGCTTGGGTAATATTTTGACTATTGATGCTTTCATTTGATGCTTAATTTTGGCTAATCCTTTCTATACTGTTTTAAACCCGACTTCAGTAATTTGGGGGCTGATCTATAGAGTTCACATACCCGAGTGCTCTCTCTGGTGCCCTGAGCGGCTCACTTAGGGGCATTTCAGAGCCTGTTGGAAGACTGGTATTTGGAGATGTGGAATTCAGTAAAGGTCTTTTTAAAATACGCTTTCCTTTTTTTAAGGGGGATGACTGAAAATACTGCTTATAATTTTAGTACAGACTCCTGGCGGTATTAATCACTCTGGGAGCCGGGGATGGGTTGCTATTGATGGGGTGCAGGGTAACCTGAAGGCTTGGGAAACTGAACAATGTGAGCCCACGCTGAGTGCCACCAATGTCATGCTGTCATTTGTTCTGGTGACAGTGCCAGGAGAGTGGCTGCGTGCAAGTGTGCATGTGTGTGCCACTGGGCCCTGAGGATCCCCTCGTAGCCTAGAAACTGGTATCCCCTGGCAGTCCCAGCTGGCCAAATGGACCTTGCGACCTCCATGGGAAGGGCCAGTTAAAACCAGTTTTCAATCCAAAAGATCTTTGAGTGGACAAGGAAAAATCTTAGGCAGTGATTTTCAACTTAGCCTTGGGTAGAGAGGGGTTTTGGGAGAAGGAAGCACCGACAGACTTAGGGATCACCTGAGAGGCCCTCTAGGTGTACCCCCATTCTACCAGCTAACAGAGCCACTTTTACTCATGGGGTTCATCCAAACGCTCAAGGGGTGTTGAGGCTGAATAAAGATTGAAAATCACTTAGGTAGGACTCACATATCATGTCTATGATAATTCAAGCAACAAAAACTGAATAGAATTAGCAGTTCATCCTGGAATTAGCTGTGGCACCACTGGGGACCTCTGGGGACCTCTGGGTCCAGGCCTACACAGGCCCTGATGCGTGACTGAGATCTGACACAGCCGACACAAGGTCCCTGTCCAAGGAGGCGGCTAACCGAGCTCTCTCTCCTCGCTCTCTCCTCTGGGCCCCATGGTCATGGCCAGACTGATGTACTCGTTTCTCGTTCACCAGCCGTCACTGCTTGTGTTCCCAGTTCACCTGGGTTCCTCCACGAGTACAATTTAAGAACCGCCAGGCCAAAGACAGAATGCTAACTCTCGATAAGTATTTTCAGTTGCATACACATATTTTAGTACATTATTTTACATGTTTTTCACATATTAGTATCTATATATTTAATAGCTAATACATATAAGACTATAAGTTAGTTTATAACATCTAACAGTATGCCCAAGATTTCCCTTTGCTGTCTTTTAAATTATTTATATTGGGCTTTAAACTTTCTTTTTATGAGTAATTTGGATAATCACAACTCTATACTTTTATCTGTGTCATTATGTTTAATCAAGTAATGTTCTAATGATAAGGATACTCTAAGAAATACCACTTACTACGCACTGTCCTAAACTGTTAGCTCTTTCCACGGAATCCAACAGCAGACTCACCTTGCAGCTGGTTCTCAACTCTCTTCAGCTCCTGCAAGATGGAGGAGATCTCCTGTGGGGGAAGCAACGACAAAAATGACCTGACTTCATGAAAAACATCTTTATTTGATAGGCAATGATTCTCAGACTCACCTTATTTGGGATACTTAACATTCTCTACATGGCACTACGTTTATAGCAATAAGATATGAAATGATTAGGATATCCAGTGAACAAGATGCCAATTTTAAAATCTTTCAATTAATGTTAAAATAAAATTACTTTTTTCCATGAGACAGCAATAGAAGATGGAAAGTTCAACATGATACTACTATTAAGAAGAGGTTTTGAAAAACTTATATTGATGCACGTTGCAACAACTTTGCAGATGTGCCTAAGGATTCGATGGTCTTTGGAAAAATGTATAAGCTTCCAGCCTCAGATTTAGGATGATTCTCTGATCAATGAAAATCTATGCAAATTTTGAGGCGAAGACAAGCAATTTATTAGGCCAATGGAAATGACTCATGTCAACTTATATTTGAGTTTGGCTCTTATTTCAAAATTGCCTGCTTCTAATGTACAATTATTACAAGAACACGAATGCATGATAATAATAAGAGACATAAAAGGTTCCTCCTTCATATTCTTGTAACTTCAAAGCAATCAGTATTTTAAACTCCTGCAAGCGACTGTTTAAGGCATAAAATTTCCCAAATATTGCATTCATATCTTCCTTTAAAAATGTCAATCAACAAACAGCTCAAAAATAAGCATAGCAATCCCTTAAAATAAAATGTCGCTACTAAGATATTTTACTAGTCAAGGAAAATTACCATACCATGCTTGAGGTTTTCACAATAGGAACTTCACTTTCAGTTCTTAATTTGCTTTCTATTTCATCCCAATTCCGATCTTTATCTTTAAATAATATTCTACAAATCAAAAAAAGGAAGCATTTTAATTTAGAAACCTATCATATTTTTAATAATAGAAAAACAAGGTTCAAAGCTAAACAACAATCTTTGCAAAGATAAACAATGATGAAGAAACCATTAAATATTAATAACTGCAAATAAAATACTCAGCCAGTGTTACCAACAAAATCATTTAAGTGAGTGATCTGTATTAAAAAGTAACTGAGTGGTTGTGAATATGTACATATGCTCTTGTGTATTTATCTCATTCTTTATTAAAAGCCAAATGTAAAACAAATGTACATAACCCCCCAAATTTTATGATATTTGTAATTAACCACCAGTTATAATGAAAACAAAACTTTGCTCAGACAGAACATACGCAGCATAAACACAAGATGAAATTAAGATTACAACAGGTTGAATTAGATATGAATAATTGTGTCTCTCAAGACTTCTTTATATAGGAAAAGGAATCTTACCGATGAGTGAAGTGTGAACATTATAAAGGTTAAAAACTAGAGTGTTTACTGTGTTTTTCTTTCAAAATGTTAATTCATGTTAGTATACTACACATCATCACTAACTGCTAGGAGTGAAGACACTATCCTTTTGATAAAAACAATCACAATAAAGATAATTACCCTTATGTTAGAAATTAAATTCATATATGTTAACTTATAAAGTACCCCACATTTTTGATTTGTTATTCAAACATGGTATCATTCTTGCCCCAATACTTGGGAATCTGAGACGTGACTCAGCAGTTTTAGAAAGATGTAAATGCCAGGCATCCTTTTGTTTTCGTTTTAAGTTTCTTTATTGAGCCTGGAAATCTAATTTCCTGCCTTATGTAAACATCAACACTGCACAAGTAAATTACTTACTTGTATTTCTTTAAGGATCAATACGCCAGGTTCAACTTATTTAAAAACAAGAAATTCATGAATATCAAATCAGGTGTAAAATATCTATGATTACCCATAACCACGCTTAAAAAGGCACTAATGGTTTTAGAATCCAATATAAGAACATTCTGATCTACTGTTGAATCTTTTTTTTTTATTTATTTTTTCAGAGAGAGGGGAAAAAAGGGAGAAAGAGGGAGAGAAACACTAACGGGTTGCCTCTTGCACGCTTCCAAGTGGAGGCGTGGCCTGCAACCCAGGCACGTGCCCTGACTAGGAATTGAACTGGCAGCCTTTCAGTTTGCTATACGACACCCAACCCACTGAGCCACACCAGCAGGGCTACTGTTGAATTTTCTAAACCCCCCAAATAAACATCCCTGCCAGGCACCTAAAGGCTGTTATCCTTAAGACTATTATATTACAGCATAAGTAAATTATTACGTGTGTTGTAAGAGTCCTAACAGCACTAGGATTGGTGGGAAGTAAGAAAACAATGACTATTTCATGGACCAACTCTGAACTACAATGTTCTTGTACTAAATAGGAAGTCTGTGATTAGCCACACAGTGCTGAAAATACAGTGAATTTTGCCAGAAAATGGTTACTGGGAAAAATGTTTGTGCTTCAAATTGTTGAACTACACATATTTCACATAAAGCCCTTTTCCATACGTGTTCTGACTCTTTAAATAAAGAGGACGCAAACTGTCCTCTTCACTGATGAGGAAGATCAAACTAGAATAAAGTCTGAGGTCTTATAAAAGAAGCCCCAAATGTCTGTTAACTTAAAATACCAGTATAACATGGAAGAGAAATTGTTTCTAATAATGAAGTTAACCTAAGTGACTACAGCTGTTCACTTGCAATGGTAAGGTGTGTGATTCTCTGGGACATTTATTTCTCTGTTTGTCCCCTGCACGCTGCCTAACTAGCCTGCGGCTCTCACTTCTCTCTGAAAAGGAAGGAACGTGGTCGAGGTGGAAGCAGAACTCGGTGCCACTGACTTCCCTGGTTCCCTGGAGCTGTGGTGGCAGCAGGCTCGAGAATGGGGAACGGGCGGCGGTTAGTAACACAAGCAAGGAGGCTGGCGGGACAAACAGCACCTGATCTTCCCGGCGGTTTTGTCTATGGACTGGCGAATCTTCCTGGAGAACTGGAAGACGGACGACAGCAGCAGATTGTCTCCCATGACCTGCGGCAGCCAAAGACAACAGCGGACGTTAGAGTATCACCTCCACCTTGTGCCGTCACCGGGAACACCAGTCACGGCTCACCGTTCTTATGGACGCCAGTTTTAATAAAAGATCAGTGAAGAACACAATTCCTGTATAACTACACTGACAAAGAAAGAAATATTAGCAAACAAGCTCCTTTTTATTAAATAACTTGTGAAGTTTCCATACTGTCTCTGTCCTATCACTTTCAAACATCCCTCCATGTTGTCCTACCATCCACTGCGATCAAGATCCCGTTCTCTCACGCCTCCAGTGAAATCACTATAACAGGGACAGAGGAACTAACTTAGAATACTAAATTTGCTAGGTATTCTTTCATCAAACAACATCAACAGAAAGATGCAGAAGATTCCAGTCCTTGTTCCCCAGGGCAGAGCCTAATGGGATAGACATATTTTTAAAATTTACTCAGGACACAAGTTTTTATGACAGTGGTCGGCACCTCCCCAGCTGAAGCTCACAAGCAAGGCCAGAGGTCAGCACGCTTGTGTGAAAGGCCAGAGTGACACACACAGGCCAGTGGTGTCGGTCACAACAACTCAGCTCTCACTGTGGCGTGAAAGCACCCCAGGGTCTGCACAAGCCAGTGGGCGTGGCCGTGCTGAAATAAAACCTGGCAGACCGGGTGACAGGCTGGATTTGGCCTGCGAGCTGCGCTTTGTCCAGGGCTAACCCATGGGAGGCACAGAGAGTGCAGAACGCTGCAGAAAGGACTAAGCTTAGGGCTCAAGGGTGGGTTCCCAAGTCAGCTCCTGAGCCTGTCAGAACTGCATCTGGACACTGGAACACAATCCAGAAAATAACATACGGCTTTGTTAAAGCTTTAAAGGCCAGTGGGGGCGATCACGGTAATACGCAGGAGCAGGAGATACTACTGCTCTATACGAATGGAGGTAAGCGCTAAATCTGCGATTCGGCGCTGCAGGCATTCTAACGAGAGGGAGTTCTGGCACAGGGGATAAATGCGGAGGGCATCATGGGAAGTAGTCCTGAGAATGACAGGGATTTGAATTTAGGGGCATAAAAGGTCATTCAGAGTGTGAAAAGCGACACATGGGGTGCTGAAAGGCTACATAAGCACACTGGTATTTTGTGAGTCTTGAGGGATCACATAAAAAGGGTGGAAGAGACGTATTAATTAGGATGAAGGGAGAAAGGGCAAGGTGGACTAAGGACGGATTGTAACAGAAAAGGCTATCTCTCTTTTCCACCCCCATAAAGTGCAGTTCGGTGTTACAATATATTAAAGATTTTGTGATATTAATCTTGAGATCACAATCAATCTAGCTGTTTCCATTCTCTTTAAAAATATAAACTGCCACACAGTTTAATTACATTTAGAGGAATTTATCTTCCTGGACCTCAGGACAGAATGACCATAGATAAGATTAGGAGAAGGGTCCTTTTTGAATCATTATCAGGCCAGGCCAGAGAGCGGGTGCAATAAAGCCATCGAATTTCCTGCAGCTGCACCTGAGGCGCTGGCTAGCCACACTCTTCCATCAGGTACATTTCTGCTACTCGGTACTATTGAAAACATGGGTATCCATGCATGCTGACTTTCAGCTCCTGTTCCTTAAGTCCGGGATGCACCATGCCCGCCTGGGAGCACATCCTTCTGCCAACTGCCGCTTCCTGTCTCCTTCTGCCGGCCCCTCCGCTGGCCCCTGCGCCGCCTCTGCGCATCACTCCTCAGTGAGCTCATGTTTTGGTTTTTTCCCCCAGATTTTTCTTTCGGGTTGTTTTGTTTTTCTGATTGTTTGGTAAGAGTTCTTCATATCTTCTGGATCTTTGTTAGTTACCTTTGTTAGCTGTATGTTTCACAATAGTCCTTTATATACTCAAAATTATCAATCTTTTAAAGTGAAAACATTTTCTGTCTTTTATAAAAATCAATGCCTACTGGAATGTTGAAAGCTATTTAGAATCTTTTTTTTTCTACGAGTTTTAAAGTGTTGTTTTCACCTGTTAGAGACCAGATTCATTTGGAGTTCATAATTTGCATAGGAGGTAGTGTCAAGATGCAATTCCATTCTACCCTGAGATGAGCGCTTTTCCCGGCCCTGTTTATCCAACAGCTCCTCCTCTCCCCACAGGGAGGACACCACCACCCGCCCCCGCCAGGGGTTAACACTGGCTGCGGGCCCACTCACTTCATCTCTGCTCCAGGTCCTCCGCCTTGTAATTGTCAGGTGGTCGGGCGGCTCTGTTGGCTGGGGCCTTGAGTCACCAGAGCGACAGTTGTTTCCTTCCGGCGTTTTAGAATTAACCAGTGGAGGGATCTTGCGGAAGTTGAGACTTTCATCAAAAACACGATCAACCAACTAGTAGGACAAGAGCAAACCCTTGTGAGAATGACTTGAAAAAGCACAGGTATTGGCATTATAATTTTTTATGATTAAACAAAAGTTATTTCATTCTCAAGTAGTACGAGAAGCATGATATCTTCAATAAACCAATTACTCTTTCTTTTTATAAGTATTTCAAAGGTGTCTGTTTTATAAAATAGATGTTCATCCACATAGATTTTATTTTCAAAATCCAAAATAGATAGGTATTAGAAATTTGACTCTTTCGTAGACGAGATTTCCCCCTAAATGAAAGCAGGCGGTAAGACTGAAAACCGGCCATGTAGATGGACAAGGAAATCATTTTACTCACATTGCCTTACCAGAGGAAAATAACCTTTTTTTTTAGTTTCCTATCTTGTTTTTTCCTTTTTTTTTCTCACCAAATCCTGGTGACAAATTTCTTCACAGATACATAAATTGCAAATTCCAATTAAGCTTACAAAAGGAAAAAACTTGAAATCCACAAAATAAGCATTTTGGTCTTAATCAGATAAACTTTTGACAATGCTACAGAAACTATATGTTCCAACAAAAAGGATATACTGCCACCTACAGTGCAAATTATGCACATACACTACAAAGTAACTAAGGTTTACTGAAGAAGGAATAAACCCTAGAATGATACTCAGAAATAAAATTAAAAAAAAAAAGAAAAGTCTCTTCAATGAGATGTTTGGATGATTTTACTGGGTCTGAGTGAATATATAATCATGTTAGATAAAATTTAGTTAGCTGAGAAAATATTAGCTTTATCGTTGTAAATGTACCGGAGGAACCGTGTATGTCTTGCCACCAAGAAGATCCTTTTGTTTTTCACCAATAAGGATAACTTTACATACATTTACAATTGATCAGTGTGGTAACAAAACTACACAGATGGATGAAGCATCATTCACCAAATGAGACAACACATAAAGGGAGGAAAAAACAAAAAAAAAAAACCCACGACCATTCAAGAATTAGATCATAAAAGGCACGTGCATGACAAAAAGCAACCAAAGACAGTATTAGCATAGTTTACCAGAATTAAATTTGTCAAAAAGGCTAGCCATTTTTGGTTACTATTGAGAACATTATTTTCTAAAATAAGGAAGTGGAATCATCAGTATTAGAGACTGGCAATTTTTTTTTTCTGCAAAGGGCCAGAGAATGAATATTTTCGGCTTTGCGGCCAACCAGTCTCTGTGCAACACTGTTATTTGATGCTGTAGCCCCAAACAGCCAGAAGATAATTAAACAAATGAGTGTGGCTTTGTTCTGACAAACCTTCACTCTTTCAAATGCCAGTCAGTAGAGCCAACTCGACCAGGGTACCATCAATTTTGTGTCACATGTTAAAGGTGCCTCCTGGAGCAATGGTAGGTGACAGCTGCCCCTACAGTTGGAGAGCAGGAGCCCTGGCTATGGAAGGACAAGGGTCCTTCTGCTAACTTACATCCTGCAGAGTTTACAAGGATGTTTCAAGACTGAGTATATACAGAGGTGGGCAGACAGAGGTTTACAGTTGTTCATGTGGAAAATAATACAATAACTGATAAATGATAATACAAGAATAAACCGTTTTGCACACATGACTATAAAGCTGCTTTTGCCCAACCCCTGTATTTGTGTATGTATACATACATTTCCATTTTCAAAGTATGCTTGTGTGTCCATGTGTTTGTGAGTGTGTGTATATTCATCAACAGAATGTTTAAAGTATGAACACTGTAGAATTTTTCTTTCTTTGCTATGAGAGCTATCTCCTACTTCACTAGCTTTGAAAATACCTTTCAAGATGTGGTATTTCATGGCCAAGCTTTATAGAAGATTTATACAATAATTTACCAGATTCTGGTTTGCTTTTCACATACCATTTATGTTCACATTTTCAGTAAAAGTATGCACCAATAATTAGCAAAGTACTTCTTTGAAATAATATCACAACTTCCTGTTAACAGCAGATCCAACGTTAGCCTTTGCTAGTGTTGTTACCAAACATGAGAGAGATCTGTGAAAGCAAAGACGGAAAATGCAGAGCTTCGTGCACACGGGGAGGGCGGATGTGAGTAAAAGAAATTAAGCAAGAAGCTGAAAGCAAAAGAAATAAAGAAAAGAAAGAACCTTATGCATCGCTCCATGAGGGTCTCCTACCTCTTCTCTAGTGTCTATGGCAGAGCCAGGGGTGGTAGCAGCAGTGCTTACTGTGGTGCTGGGGGCGGTGCCCGAGGACGTCACCGAGTCTATCTCTCCCGCTACGTCGTTGATTTCCCGAGCAATGAGAGCGAGATCTTGGCTGATCCTGGCAATAGTTTTAGAAAAGCAGGTTAAGCCCTTTTAAATAACAGCTCTAGAAACCACCAGCTATGTATGTTGCGTCTGTAAGGATGTGTACCTCAGACTTCAGACTTAGAGGACTTCTCTAACTGATTACGAATCAGGACACATTCTCAGAGAAGCCGAGTGGCCTGCTCGTGACCACACAACTTGAGGTTGTAGCTGCCTGTGTGGAAGGTGGCCACTGCAGGACCACACCCCAGGCGTAGACAGAGCTCATTTCCGTAAAGCCACCTACATGTGTTATCAGCCGCAAGGGATGAAGAACTAAGTGATCATCAAAAGAAGAAATGTTTCCTTTACTGCTACATTTTTAAGAGGGGGGGAACTTACAAAATCTACCACTGATACTAATGTTTTTCTCAAAAAGATTCCAGTTCAAGGAGACTTGGAAGTTTTCTAAGTTACGCGGCCGCTGCACGTGAACTCCATTTTGGCCGTTTCCACAGGGAAGGTTTTAGAGAGACAGAACATTCTGAAAGTACATGTGAAAGCTCCTTGCAACTTTAAAGTCCAAAGTAGCATTTTTTTAACTTATGCAAAATGTGAGCTTGAAACACTTACAAAGAATGCAGTAATTGCATAAAAATTTAACTATAAACTGAAAACAAGAAGCTAAGTTGAGGGTTGTGGCCCAACAGAAGCCATCTGTGGCCAGTGCCTTTTGTATTTACCAGTACATAGTTTTACTGGTCCCTTATTATGCATCAGGCACTGTGTTAGGCACTAAGAGGTAACGAAGCAGATAGGGTCCCTGTCCTAATAAGGCTAGAAAAACGTAATGAGCACATTATAGTAAAACACAATGTAGTCAAAACCATTATATTATAATATAATGAGCACCATTAAAAAGCTTCATATTCATCAACTCATTTAATTCCCACAACCACCTGTAAGAGAGGTACTGATCTTGTTTTACAGATGAGGAAAGTGAGGCTAAGCGGAGGTTATGTGACCATTTTGGGGTGAAGATCACAAGTAGTAAGTGGTCTAACCAGATCTTATGTCATGCTACATCTGGCATTACCATTCTATATATAATTTTGAAAAATTGGTTAACCATTGATACTATTCTTTTGAGAAAGGGTTTAAAGTGTTTCCTTTGATAATATATTCAGATCTTGTAATTTCCTGAAATGAAAGAAGTAGGATCAGAACAGAATAACCAGGCTCAATGAGATAAAAAATAATCATCAGCTTCTACAAAAATCCATTTGTTCTTTAAAGTATTTTTATGCAGATACATGTACAATGAAACTTCTGACATTTGTACAAAGTAGTATGAATTAATTAGAAAAAACATAGACCACGGCAATCCCAACATATCATGTAGTAAAACTGTATTAAAATGAACAACTCAGTGTATATAACATTCCTAAAAAGTTTGTTGAACCCGACACTTATGAAAAAGTCAAGCTCTCAACGGTTAATCTTTAACTCTAAGTGCAGCCTATAGGGAAGGTTCACAAAAGTTTCCTACCAGTAATATCTTCCTCTACTTTTGGAGGAAGCTGTCAGTTATATTTATTACATGGTGGTGGCATTCTGACCCAATACTGCAAAACCTTAATGAAAGAATTATGGCAAACCACATCTCATGTGTACCTTCAGTAAAAGTGTGAGGAACTGGGGCGAACAGGTAATCTGAGCCACAAAAGGCTGGCTCAGGGTGGGAGAATAATGAGCTGAAATTGGAGACTTCTCTTGGGCAGCCAGAGCAATTTAATGAGTGGCTCAAGTCGAGAAATGATTTACTGGAATCTGTTTCTGGCCACCAAAAGAGGTATTTAATTATAAAGAAAGAGGTACTTCCCACTGTCAATGAAACAAACTCCAAACGCTACCTTAGCACCACAGAGAAGTTATATTTGGTGAAATGTGGAAAGAGTCGTAAAACTAGGCTTATAAATATACTTATAAATACATGTATATAAATATATAGAGTAAGTCATAAATAAAAAGGTAATGGTAAAAGGATAACTTTGAAGGTCTCAGCACACAGCTGGCTATCAATAAACATTTCCTAATTGAATGAGAAAAATTTGATTAAAAACACTAAGCACCATTCCATTTCCACCAGAGACACAGCGCCTGCCAGTTAAGAGAAGATGGCCTGAAGTCACCCGATGGGACAGTGCTGGCCTTACTCAGGGAGCAGTATTTGAGATAGTGCAAATACACGCAGAGCAGTAGCATAAGGTGCCCTGAGGCCAGGGACTATGATGAAAGCAGAGTGCAGTACTAGGAAATGCTGCAAACTGAACAATCTGAACGGTAACCGTCATTTGAACTTGAAATCACATGCACGCTCCTTAGCTGGCATTCACAGTCTTCCATCATTAATCTGGCTTGGCGCTGCCTTCAGCCTGGTCTTCCCTTCACTGTATTCCTTCTCATCTTACACCTGAGCAAAACTTCACACTTTTTTAAACCTCTCCCGTCACTCTGCCTTCTATCAGTCCTTTCACACCTTCACTTTCTTCCTTTGACTGTGAACTTCCTTTGACTTGGACCTACGCCCAAGTCACCTTCGCGGCCCACTCAGGCTAAAGACTCTGCTATGCTCAGAGGAGTTGGTTCAGACTTCTTTGTAGAGCGCATGGGAACTATGTACACACGCAGGCACACCTCACTTTATTGCCCCTTGATTTATTGTGCTTCACAGATGTCGTGTTTTTTTACAAATTGAGGGCAAGACCCTCCACCAGCAAAAGTTTCCATGTACTTTATTGTGCCACTTGCTTTACTGCAGTGGTCTGAAGCTGCCTCGCAATGTCTCCAAGGTATGTCTGTAGGTAATATATATAAAAAAGTATATATATGGCCTGGCTGGAGTAGCTCAGTGGATTGAGCACGGGCTGGGAACCAAAGTGTCCTAGATTCGATTCTCAGCCAGGGCACATGCCTGGGTTGCAGGCCATAACCCCCAGCAACCGCACATTGATGTTTCTCTCTCTCTCTCTATCTCCCTCCCTTCGCTCTCTAAAAATAAATAAATAAAATCTCTTAAAAATTTTAAAACAAGTATATATATTTATATATATGTAAATATGATCCAAAACAGAACTTCAGAGGTATATAAAGCAAAAAGTTATGACCTTTGCAAATAATATCCAGTCCAAAGTAGGCTAAAACATGACATCACCTTCATCATTTAATTCTCTTATGTAATATAGCTATAATGAACTCATTGCTAAGGCTCAAAATAAGATATTCTGTTAATAAGATATTAACTCAAATTTCTCCTAAAATAATGTAATGTTACAGTGGTATGTGCAATAATGACTCTAAAACAATGAAATGTCTTTAAGCACCTTCTGATTCAAATGGAAATAGAATAATCTTCTAGTATAACTTTTAGGTTAAATGTATTTTTTAAAGTTTTATTTATATATTTTTAGAGAGGGGGGGGAGAAACATCAATGTGTGGTTGCCCCTCATGTGCCCCCTGCTGGGGACCTGGCCAGCAACCCAGGCATGTGCCTTGGCTGGGAATTGAACCAGTGACCCTTTGGCTCACAGGCCAGCCCTCAATCTACTGAGCCCTACCAGTCAGGGCAGGCTAAATGTACTTTTATTTGGTTATCTGTAAAGGTGGTATTATAGGTTTGTTTATCCTAAAATTCATAAAACCAACATAATCTATCAAATTTCTACTAGAAGGAAATCTGTATCCATGTTATAATAGAAAAACTAACGCAGGAACTACCAACACCATATTATCAGAGGTACTCAGAAAAAGTTTCTTTTTTTAATTGAAAACCAAATATAGTACATTTTGCTTATACACTTTATATTCCAAATGGACCTTGTTTTTGTGCTTTAAGTTTACATGCAGGTAAATAATTACTATGTAGAGATGGACAAAGCACTGGTTAAGTGATATAGCCCTAAATTCTAAACAACAAAAATATTGCCAAAGCACAAAACGTCTTGTAATAAATTAAAATCACTATTATGATTTCGAAATAAAATATCCTTACCCACTACTTCTTAGTGAGGACTGCCCCCAGAATGGGGGTAACCTGTTCAGGGAAATCAAACTACTTCTCCCAATCCATTCAGTCTGTGACGCGGAGCTATTTCAAAATAAACCTTCTCAGGTTAGGCAACCTGACCAGTGTCAAAAAGGAACACTAAATATCAACCTAAACTTTATTTCCTTCCATGCTTTCTCTCCTTCCTACCCATCTGGGTTTTTTTTTTTTTTTTGATTCTTAAAAAGTAAAAATAAAAACTTCTCTGGCTTTGAGATATATGGCAGAAAAATATACCTCGAAAAATTAAAATCTCAAAGGCAAGTTTGGTTAGTAGTATACTACTGACAAGCTGCAGGGAGAAGGCATACAAGCATTGAAGGTTAATGTGCTTGGCCTTAGAGCCCCGCTCTAGAAAATAAAACACACACAGACAATAGTAATAAAATGCACATAACAACACAGTGGGACCAAGGGAAAATACTCAGTTCCTGTTCCTTTTCCTCTATTCTGTTTGGGGGCAAGGATGTGGGTTTGGCCAAGAAGGTGTTCAGTCATTCTAGTTTGTGTCAAGAGCTTGAGAGACGCGGCCTCCTAAGACATACACTCTTGGTCCCTCAGGTAGAACTTGAACTTGAGCGGTGGGACATCTCCCCCAGAAAGGACAAAAGGAGGAGACAGGAGCAAGGCCTGCTGTTGCCAGCTATGCCCCCGGGAATAAAAAAGGTGTCGAGGGCCTCTCAACATAGGCATTTTGTGGGCCCAGAAGAATCCCGGCCCTTTCTCTGACTGGAATGCGGTTTCCATGCTTCAACAGTTATTCTCACGGGAATGCTGTTTATAGGTAAGATAACAATGGTTAAGCAGCACCGTGGGATTCGAAGGGCATGTTCCCTGAGATTTACAAGCAATTAAGGAATTGTAAGTGAACTATCATTGAAGACAAAAACTCTAAATATTATATTAAAATAAGTCACCCCTCCCAATTCACAGGAGTGAACAGAGAAAGAAAAAAAAGATAAAGAACATTATATTGTTAGTCTGTTGGGGTTTTTTAAAGCATCTGTGGACTAATATAGAATTCTTTAATAATGTTGCCAAATGTAAGCCTTGATAATTTTAGCATATATATGGTGAGAACGTTTAGGTAACATATGGTCTACTGCAATAAAAGTTAATGTCTCACAAGCTTTAAAGAAGTTATATTTTAACCACTATAGCATGTTTGATTACAGCCTCTCTCAACGTTCAACCACAATCAGTTATCGCTTAAAAATCACACCTGCAGCATGGATTTTACTTTTTATTATATAACCTAAAGGTTATAATAAAGACATTTATTGAACATTGAAAATAAACATATTTTGATTTAATTATTACCAGGCTGAAAACTCATAAAAGTGTGAGGAAAAAACCTGCCCACTCTAATTCTCCAGAGAACATTAACAACATACCTCTAACAAGTACACTGTTACCCCTTTGACAGGTGAAACTAAAAAAGAAGTTAGCTGCATAATTCTTAATTATGTAGAGCTGATACTAACTCCCTTTTAAAAGTTCTATTAACTCATTAGCATCTCTGCTGGAAATAAAAATGTCATAAAAATAAATTAATTCCACAATTCTGTTAGTAGCACTGGCATTGAAAGTCTGAAAAAATAATGGATGGAAAGTAATATTTACACCCGACAAAACTAAGTTAGTTCACAGCTAACCTGTGGATTTCATCTCTTGGACCATTCATCCCAATCAGGTACAAGCTCAATTTGTTATCAAGTTGAAATGTTGGCAAGAAAGTGTAACTCTTAAAGACAATCCGCCAAACCAACCTGGCTATCTCTTCTCGGTGCGCAGTCCAGTCGCGGATGTAGTCTTCCTGCTCTTTGATCCGGTGCTTGAACGAAGAACTCGTAGGCATTGCTGACCCAGAGCTCTGCAACCGAGTGGTTTTCAGGGCTGGAGAAGTACGTAGACGGGTATGTTTAGGGGAATTACGGTTTGATCCAAATTCATCTTCTGAGGTGGAAGCATAATCAGTAGGAAAGCGCCTCCATCTTGAATTTACTAAATTAGTTTAATTATTAAAAAAAGAATTATTATGTTGTCTTTTAAAGGAGATAAAGTAAAAAAAAAAAGCATGATTTCAAAAACACCACGAGCGCACATACAACACGATTTTCAATAACTGACATACACATACCTCACAAAAACCATAAGTCTACTACCCCTTAAAGATAGAAACATTACGGTTGGGTGAATCGGAAACGATGAATAATTAAAGATCACTGAAAGTAGATCATTTTCTGTAGTATGGTGAATAAACATTTAGATGAGAAATTCACTAATGGGCAACAGGTAAGCAAGCTCAGGTACTTTTTAATTGCAAGTATTTCTCATTTGAGTGACAATATGGATTTTTAAAAAATGACGGCAACAATAACAACAACAAGAACAACAAAAAATTAAGGGAAAAGATTTCTTCATGCCACATGGACTTTCAACATGGAGATGGTAAAAACCCTCTTTTCCCCACATACAAATGTGCATAATTCCTGCTGTGGAAATTATGGCAGAAAAAAAAAAACATTACCTCGGCCATTCGACATCCTGTTATGCTATGATTGGAAAAAATCTTTTTACACGGCAAAAACACGACAAAGCATCTTCAGCACAACTCTGCTGCTTCGACACAGAGCATACGGTGAGAATAGACAATGGCATAAAAACCACGAGGAGCAAAACTGTACAAGCTGTTCTCACAACCATTGACACCGAGGCACAGGAGATCACATTGGAAAACTCAGCAGACAGGTTAATGCAGACACTTCACTATTGCTGTTATTTTAAGAACCGACCATAATTTGTGAAGCAAAAACAGAGGTTAAGAAACGAGGAGGTAATGGTGCATCTATGGTGAACTCCACGAGGACAGGAACTGTGTCTGTTTAACCCACTAATGTGTTGCTCTAGCACTCAGCAGAGTGTCTGGTTAGCAAATGTTTAATATTTTTGAATACATGAGTTAATTCCTGGATAGTGACCATTTGCTTTTCTTGAATTAGGAAACACCTAATAAAAAGCATGAGATGTTTTTGGTGGTTAAAAGTAATAAAACCTTAGCACCTGCTGTAAGTTCCAACCGCTGTTAATACGAGGAACATTTTTCTCTTTCTCTCTCTTCAAACTCACCCCAGGCGGCATAGGCCGGTGAGGTCTAGAATGCCTTCATGTTATTCCCCTAGAACTTTACACCCTTCCTGTCTTTTCCTCCACAACTACATTTTTGCGTGGACTCTGTAAGGTTGAGTTGGCTCTCGGATAAAATTGGTATCTCAGCTGGTCTCCGATAAAACAGAGAAATCTGTAATCAGGAATCCACCATAAATCAGAGTCTACCCAATTGTCCTGATTCACGGTCCTAGCTGAAGCTCCTGAAGAACTAGATTCATGGGTATAAGAACATAAAGATATGCAGAAACTTCATGATTTTCTACAGAAGTGTCTGCAAACACATGTACAGAACTCTGGGTAATTACAGAGTTTTATTTTGAAAGGGGGATTAAATATTTCTTATTTTAACACTGTATCATTAACATAAATAACACTTTAACCGTGGGCATAATTTACTCATTTCTAGATGTTTAAAACCGCCCATTAATTGAACTGACCCTGAGAGCTTGAAAACAATGTTAGAAAAAGTTTAGGAACAAGAGCAAAGAGGTTTTAGAAAAAAGTCAGAAATATGGCAAACCAATGATAATAGGGCAAATCAGAAATATGGCAAAACAAATTTGTACTTTTCAATAAAGGCATTTCATTTAATGTTTATTTTGGTACTTGAGAATATGATTCATTAAAGGGAATGCATAAATAAGAAAAAAGATCTTTTGTTAGATTAAATGTCCCAATTTTTGATTTGGAAACGATGGTAACCACGCCTGTTACTGAAAACTGTTTGGAGAGAGAACAATACCAATATCAAAGAGCTGTAATGAATTGCAGAAGTTATGAGACCACAAGCAGGTATAATGGACGGAGGTGGGCGGGTCAGCGGTAACGTGGAAAGAACAGCCACGCCAGCCGACACAGTCCCGAGTGGCAGCAGACAGAGCAGCAGAAGGAGAACCAGACAGCCAAGGGCTACTAGTGTGGGTTAAATGTCACGTGACAATGTATAAGTAGAGCCTCGTGTGAATTTTAATAGTCTGAGCCCCAAGATCAGAAAATTGTAGAGAAATTTTAGAGGAAAAAAGTAAAAGAAAAACTGTCTTTTCCAAAGACACTTGTAAACTTCCCAGGTTTTTTTTTTAGATCTACCCAAGAAGCCAGTAAGAATAGTGATAGCTTCTAATGATATCTTTAAAAGGAAGAGCAACCAAAAGAATAAAACATATTTAAAAAACTGAAAGGTAACATTTCTAGGTTTGTTCCCTTACAATTTAGGGCAGAGGGGAAGATAAAGTAGGGTGTAGTAGAGAGACGGAAGTGTGGATACTCTCCCAGTCACTAAGGTCAGCTCTGCGGCAGGAAGCCACGTCATGCGCCGTGTGCTTGGCAGCAAAGCTCAGGGGACCCCTGAACACCACGTGGCCGGAGTAATAACAGCACAGAGAGGGGTCAGACGGAGTGAAAGTGACTCCGGACAACAAGGGACTGGGACAGAGACTTGAATGCCAGGGCCTCTCATCAGTTATTTCTCCAAAACCTTCTTTTAATACATTTTGCTGTCTTAATCTTTGCTTCCAAGCAGTAGCAGTGATCCATTTTATCTGAAGAAAATCCCAATGCCTACTTATTTCATAGAATTTCAGAACAGAATGACCGTAGGCATTAAATAGTGCAAATTCTTCAAATTACGGAGAAGAAACACACCCAGAGAGGTCTTGCTTTGTGTAACTCAAAGTTTAAGGCAGGTCTACTGACTCCCAGAGTTCGAAACCCATTCCTTACCATTCCAATTGCTTTACAAGTAAATGTTAGAAAATTTCATTGTTTTTTTTTACATTTCCAGTCAGACTATTTTTTTAAAGGCACCCTCAATTTCTCATAGAATGGTAGATTTTCTGATTTCTACCTGTGCTAAAGAAAAATGTTACTTCCTCTTTTTGAATTTTATTCTGCTTAGGTAAAATTACACAGGGAATTAAATTTAATTTATATCATTAGGTTTATTTGATATACCAGCACCACTAAGGCATTTGAGATAAATCATTAAATTGTGCTGTGATGCTGACGAGCACATACAAACAATGAGAGAATGTTCCAAGACGGGCTGAATTAATTTCATAGCTGACCTGAAATTTTGATCAGTTATATTAATTATCAACTTACTTGGGTTATAAAATGATGCAACACTCCCTCTTGTGGAAGTAATGACACATATGCATTATAAAAACATATCATGAAGTCTAGAGAATTAAAAAAGGGAAAAGGGGTTATTAGGATCATTTATCTGTGAATGCTCTGTTTTCTTTTACTGTTACCAAAAATCTGTTGACTTTAAAACGCATCCACATTTACAGATGTAACAGAAGCATTCTGACAACAGACACTGCATCTTCATATTTTATATGAGAATATTTTTCTGGGAATTTAAACCACAAACACGTTTTACATACATATTTATGAGCACGTAGCAGTAACATCCTTTGAGGAAAAGAATCCCTGACAATGTTCTTATAATGGTGTTTGACCACCCGGATGAAGAAATAAATTAAGCCATGAATGCCCATCATTTAATTTCTACCCTCTATGAAGTTTGAGGACTAGAATAAAATAGTCTAAAGGGAAAGCAAACAGTCTAAAACATTCTAAGGATGTTAACATGATGTTTTTATTTTCTAGAATGTGCACTTAAAACATAATGAAAACCAACTACTTTTTTTTGATAATTTAGGGTACTTAGTTTCAAATATATCTTATTAAAATAGACCTGAATATTTCTCTATACCTTGATATTAAAGGTCATTGAAGAAATTTAGGGGGAAAAACTAGTTAAATTACATCAGAAATAAAGAAGTATTAAAGGACTTTTACTCTTGCTAAATCAGATATTCCCATTCTATTTTTGTCATATACATTTCTTTGAAAAACTTTTTTTGGTATAACCTAAAATATAAAATTTGAGTTATTACAGAGTGATTTTACATATGCTAATATGGGCAATATCACACAGGTTCTAGATTCAGATATTTGAAAGATCTGTAAAGTTTATAGTATACATAGCAGCGCTGATCAATATGGTTTCACATTCTTTTAAATCATATTTCAGAAGCTAAGAATTTTATTTTCCTTTCCTATTCAAGATATTATCATTATCTTTAATAGAAATATCGTAATATCAAAGATACCTCAATTAACAATATTAAAAAAGTATGTTTTTTGTTTTTTTTATACTACCTACCCCATGTAGCTGTATTTTAGTATGTTATCATGGACTGAAATATCCTGGCCATTGTTTTCCTCGATAAAATATCATAAATGGGCATCTTGAGAGATTCTGGATATACAATCCTGGGTCACAATGTAGCTTTAGGCTCATCAGGAGGACCATGAACTTGTAAGACATCGGAATGACAAATGTTACAGTGAATAACCCCAAGACCTGTATATTGCATACCGGCCTTAGATACACTCCTGGTGATAATCCAGCAGAGCCTAGCAGTCCCCTGGCAGCCTGCGTGCAAGCAGACGGAGACTGTTTTTCAGGGCTACACTAGATGTGGCAAAAGCAGCGAAAGGCTAGGAATTAAAAGCCCTGGATTCTCATCCCCTCCCTCCCACAGCTGTATGACGAGGGCAGGGGATTTCACCTCTGTCTTAGCTATTAGCTATCTAAATCGAATGACCCTTCTAGCTGTTAAATTCCATGATTTTAATTATTTAATATACTGTTATTATATATGAAGAAGGCCAAAATTATGTATCTCAATCTGCCCTGAAGAAATTCAGTAACTAACGAATTCAAGGCACTTTTTGGACACAGAAAATTGCATGTTTATCAAGTTCCGTAGTCAAAGAAGCCAACACCAAAACTTATCCTTAAAGACATGTATATAATATGACATCTTATAGCCATGTCTTAGACTTGCAGAAGCAATCACACTTGGTTTGCACTGCAAATAAGCACCTGAAGTTAAACACTGAGGAATGACACCACGTCACGCAGGTGTTAAGAGCTTAACAACCAGGACGGAAACAACCAGGACGGAAGGAAGAGTTGTTCCAAGCAACTTGGTAACATACAGCGTGTGTTACAGCCTGTGTTAAGCCTGGAGAGAGCACTTACACATTTTTATGATCTGAGAGATGAGGTGACGTAACACACAATGTGACAGAGAAATTTTATCAGCGCACACACCAGAGCAAGAACAAAGGAAACGTGAAGAGGCAGGGCCATAAGGAACAACGGAATAACGTTGAGTCAACATAAACCGAGAGACAGTAGCAGTTAGTTTGAAAATACTTGGCAATGAGTCTAGGAACCGCCTACCAAAGCTTGAGGTGTAGAAACAAGAGGATGGGGGTAATAAGGGAGATGCACCTATTGGTTTTGGAATCATGCTCGCAAGTAATGTATCTTCAGACTCCACACATTCCCACCACAGGTACAGCCGCCACCACCACACCCCCCGACCCAGACGGAGATGGAATGTGAACAGAGTGGAGGAACCAGCGGTGGAGACAGAAGAGGAGGAATAAAAAGGGGAAAAGTAACACACGCAAAGCACTCTTAGTTTTGGGTCTTGTAGGCTATACTGTGGCAGGGGTCAAAATAAAAAGGTAAGACCACATACCGACTTTCCCTGCATTCTAACTCAGGGCTTGGGGTTCACTGAGATGCCTGCTGGCTGAGGATAATAAACATCCAAGTTTGCAACGGCTGGTTTCCCCGCACCCGCCTGTTCGGCCACACCCCTGCAGGAGGCTGATTATGAGGTAATGAGGCCGTGTCTCCTGGACACACACAAATGTCTGTCTCAGGACCAAAGGGGTCATATGCGTGTTCACAGGCCTCAGCTTTCAATATGAAGTATGTAAACAGACACATATGCCAGAGGCAGTTAAAATCTGGTGGGGGATACGTTGTTTTTGTAAAGACTACAGGTAACGACAGCTAACGACTATACTTGAATGATGTAACAGTGCTTTATGAGCTGATGCTCCTAACCCGCTAAATTTCTATAGCCCAGTTGGACACATGGGCTAAGTGACTGCCCCAGAATCCATCTTCTTCCACTGAAATAAATCAGGGGTCAGTTTCACTTGCCCCACCCACCAACAGATCTAACTTTTAAAGGTGTATAAGACAAGACTGCATACCAAGGTAAGGTGTGTAAGACATATCAAAAATAAATAGGTAAAAAGGGTAAAATATTGATAATTTCATTTAACTCTGGACAAGAGTAATAAAAGGTACACTGCTTTTCTTCAGATCCATAAAGGCTTTGAATTAGATATTTGAAAGTTAGACACATGCTTTTAGGAGCGCAATGTAGACTCCTATTATCTAAACCACAGAGTAATTCCTAATCTGATTTTTGACATACAAATCCAGACGGCTCACCAAGTAGACAACTAAATCTTCTGTATCAGTTCAGTAGACCTCTAATGTTGAAATCACTATTTTACTCCAGGATATTAACTGGAAGTGTATGTAACATCTGAATTTTCTATGTATTAAACTAAATAAAATAATTTTTGTAGGAAAAAACTCTCTAGAGTAACTTTTCTGTTGAATATTTTGAGAAGCAATGCTGGAGAGTTAATTTAAAAAAAAAAAGAATCCCAAAACATAAAATAAATATGCTAATATTGTAAAAAGTCTGGATTCAATTTACCTGAAGGAGAGCCGTGCGCGGAGGACATACTTTTGACCTTGGAGTCTGAGAGTCGAGAGATACTGTTGGCTCTAATTCTAGGAGAAAATTTATCCGAAGGTACTAGTCTGGCTCCACTCCGAATGATGGCTTCTGCGGTCCGTGAAGAGGCACTGCTTCTAGAGATGGTTGCTTCCGAGTCACTGCGGGCTGACAACGAGCCCAGCCGGGTTCTCCGAGGCTGAGCCAGCAAATCAATCCTAGAGATGTTCCGCCTTCCTGTGGGAGGTTTCGATGTGGAACTTGTTGTGGACACTTCAGAAGCAACGGATGCTTTGTCTGCATCGGCAAGTTCACTGTCTGAAGCTTCACCAAGTCGTGCTCGGCGCAAGAGGGAAGTCCTGGTGGGCCGTGGCCTTGGGAGAGTGGTGGATTTACTGGATGAGCCAGGCGCGACAGGGGAAGTCTTAGACTTGGTGGCCTTGCTTCCGTCCAGCTTGGAATGCGCGTGCTCATCTGTTGAGGTAAGGGGAGTCCTTCCATGAGGTTTGCAAGAGTAGGTTTCCTGATCGGACGACAGAATGTCAGAGATAGCAGAATGAGGTACGCTGGAGGTTTGGTCGTCGTCGGTTAGGTCCACCGAAGGCTGTCTGATCCTCCCACTGGACTGGACGAATTTACGCCCATCTGCTCTGGAGCCTATATCGGTGGATCGGCTTTTTGTTTTCTTTTCGATTTTCTCCCTAGCACCAGAAGACGATTTCGCAACATCTTTGGAAGGAGAACCCGAAGAACACCTGTCTTTATAGAGACTGGTGAAACTCTTCCGCTTTTGGGTTGACTTCCTTTCAGTCTCCCCGGTCACCAGGCTGATGGTACTAGCTGTGTCCACGTCAGATTCCGGTGAGATGGAGTTGTCTCTGTTGTAACTGGGAGTGTCTGGGCCTTCATCTGTTTTATTATCTTCGCGCAGTTTAGCCTCGAGAAAAGCCATCACCGCCTCTGTGTCTTTTAGAATAAGGGTAGTGTCCATACTGGAATCAGTTTCCATGGAGTCGCTTCTGTCGCGTATTCTGCTGGCAGATGCCAGCGCCAGAGACGGGGGTGTGGACGAAGTCTGCTTATTGATGTGGGGAATAAGTTCTATGGGGACGTTGGGGCTGGGTTTTTCTATGGTGAAGCTTCCTTGTCGCACTAAGGACTTGGAGGATTCCTTCTTGTCTCCTCCCTTCGAAGTGTGACCCTTCAGAATGTCCTCAGCTTTTCTTCGCTTGCCCTCGCTTTGTATCACTCTTTCTCCTTTGCTTGCAGAATGTCCTGGAATTTTTTCTGGGGCCAGTGACTCCTGTTTAAAAGATTCCTCCCTACTTCTCTCCGCCTGACCCGAGGCATTTTTGGAAGATAGTTTAGGTGTCCACGGGGCCTGCTCCTTTGGCTCCTGTTGCTGCAGTTTAGCTAATGTTTGCTTTACCAAAGAAGTTTCCTTGTCCACTTCCCCTTTCTCCTTCGCGGGGGAGGAGCCGACCAAGTGCAGCAGGACTTTACTGTCCCCCCCAGTTTTCAGAGGCTCCCCGTTGACCGCCCTGTTCGGCTTCGTTGGGGCTCTGTCCGCATCTTGCTTGTCCTTCTGGTACACCTGCGCAGGGGTTTCCTTCTCCTGAAGCTCCGTGTCTTGCTTTTCTCCTATCTCTGACCTCTGGCTCATCACCTTGGCTCTGGCGCTCTCCAGGGACTTCTCTTCATTCGGAAGCTGGGGGAGGGTCCGTCTCCTCCTCTCTCCCTGACTGGCCAAGGTGGCCGAGCCAGCGCTTCGCATGGAAATGCCGGATTCGTTGATGTCTGCATCTGTGAAGTAAAACCACAAAGAAGAAATCAGGGCAAAAAGTAAATAGAAAAAGAGTACCATTTTACACTAGGTTTTGAAGTGTAAGTTAAGAGATGGCTTGAGTATAAAATAAGACTTGGACTAAATAAGCCAGCATTGTGACAGAGCAGTTGAAAAGGCAGCACAGTGAATGCCAGGTGCACAAATGGGCAGATTGCTGACAGGGGAGCCAGGAAACCAAACTGCCTGAGACGGACATTTGGGTCATCTGATCTGAAACCTACTGCTGTTGCCTCTTTTTCTTTTAGTGTGTTTCATGGAAGTTCACCGTGTTCATTCTGGCTTTTGGGGCTCATCCCATCCTCTAAGTTTGGCTCATGACATCAGACTCTAACCAGTGTATTTATTGTAGAGCTGCACAGAGAATGCCTAATAAACACTGTTTGTTTGTTATACTTTCAATTTACACAGCAAAAATCCTGTTTTTAATAAGCATCATTGTCTAACTGAAAGAGTATGTTGGATGTCCTAAGTAAAATGAAAAAAATGTTGGACTTAATGTTTTTCTAAAAATAATATTCAAAGCTGATTAAAAGAATTTTTAAAATTATAAGTATGGAAGGTGATAGGACTTGTTTTAATTTTATAAATGGAGGGATTTTAAATTATGGCTGCCCGGTACATTAAGGCCTCATAAACAAACACACAATCACTTTCTTTTTTTTCAAGTTAAGTAGAAGCCAGTGAGAAAATACATACATTAATGTTTCCATGTGAGAGAATTTGAGAATACTTAAGGGGTAGTTTCCTGAACAGGTGAAATGTGTTTTTGAGAAAAGGGATACATCTTTCAGAGAAATGTAAATTAACATAGAAAGGATGCTAATTTTTTTTAAATAACTGAGGAAACAATGCTAGATAAAGCTTCTATAGATCTTTTTTCCTTTACAATTCTTAAAATTTAGCATTAAAATTTCATAGCAATATAATGATGATGCAAGAAAATATTAAACTTATCGATTTAGATAATTTAGCAATTAATCAGGTATTATTTTGTCATGGCTTATTTCCTTGATACTTGAAGTATCTAAAATATAATAGCTATTTTATTTTTTTGTATTTTTCTAGCATTTCTCATGCTGAATAAATGGTTAACAAGAACACTTTAGATTTAAGTGGATTTATCGGCTTACCTAAATAAATTAATTTACAACGTGAAGCCGGAATGAGATAATGAAGGCCAAGTGGTCTACTGTTTCTTATAGCAAGGGTAGAATTTTGCTTTCCAGAGCTAATGCTTAATAATGTTATAGTGGCTTCTTATAAATGTACCTCGGTCTTCCGCCTGGTCTCTGTTTCCCAAACTCGAACTGGTTTCTGGGAAACAACCTGTAAATCCCTGTCTTTCCAAAGATTTTTGGTAAAACTACTAATTGCTTCTCTGATTTCTGACTGATAAATGATACAGCTTTTCCTGTACCCTGTCTTGTACCTTGGTCAAATAATGCTGACTAATGCTTCCAAAATTCCTAAACCAGATTTTTAGGAAGCCACAAGTAAGAGCCAAAATAAATTTCTATTTCCATTTCTAAGGATAACAATATTAAGACTATAAATGCAAAGCCACATGCAAATTCTCCTTGAATGTTTTTTTTAAATTAAGACTATAATGAACTGAATCTAATATCATTAGAATCCAATATCATAAAATTTGTTTTCTTTAAAGAAACTGTATTTCAGTTCATAGAAATAGAATTAAAAGTTAATAAAAATCACATTACATAAATTCAAGAGATATAGTAAGTAAATTATGTATTAAGTAAATTCTTTTTTAATTGATGTATGGCACAAAAAAGTAGCATTTACATATTTGTTGTATTAATGAATGGGATAATTTGGAATATGTTAGTCTTCTCTTTAAATTTTCATGTTATACAAGTTTGTATATATTATGTGCTTCATCTACAAATTATCTCTTTATCATCAGAGTTAATTTGAATGATTTCCACATTAGTGAAATTAAAATTATACATGTAGTATAAGCATGATCATATCTGAAAATGCTTATTTAGGTTTAATTTACTTCTCACTACATAATTCAGCTTGTGTTTAAAAAACAGATGTACCATTCACATAGACACACACACAAAAAGAAAATACCATTCTCTAAAGGAACAGGTACAGACAGTTCCATTATCCTTTCCTCCTGATCATGCCTCGTGTGGTTAGCAGCCAAACTAGCCCACTGTGAAACCCAACGCTTGCTTCCGGATGAAGGTGGGACTTCCTGGAGAAGAAAAATAAAATAACAAAGTAATACAGTCCGGTCAAATCTGATTCTCATGAGAGACAATTCCAGTTAGTCTCATTAACCTGTCATACAAAGCAATATTTACAATTCATATTCTTGTACTCTCATTTATTAAGTTTCCTCATATAGTATAAAATGAATATTCTCTAGTTACCCCCTTTAACGACAACATTTTATTATTGCTGGGAAGGTAGTATAAATCAACTTATGCAAGAGTAACAATGGTACTAAAATAAACTCTTGGAGCTGACATTTACTGCTGCTACGTAAACTTAGGTGTATTGTCCCAGCTTCGTGGCTCTAACAGTGGAGTTAGTTCTACTCCCTCGTAGGGAAGAGGGAGTCTAAAGGTCTGTCCCTAAGTTGTTCTCTAGCCCTCTAACTGTTTCTGGGAACCAGAGTGGTTCCAGAGTCTCAAGGAGTATTAAATCTGCCAGGCCACGTCTTCAGGGATTTCAAAGACAAACCCAGAGCTGAGCACTTCTTTCGATGACACTTTAATATTTTCAGAAAAAGAAGCAATCACTCAACCTTTAAGAATTTTTCTACAACCAATCTGAACCTACACCTATGGATCTTGCCCACGTCTAGATCTATCCTTGAAGCAAGTGCTCTTGAACCCTCACGGTCAAACGTGCAGTGGAACTGAGTTCACGATATGGACCCACAGACTTATGGACACAGCAAGGGGATCCTTAAGACCAGAGCCATCTGGGCATTTAATATGGAAGACCTAGGGAGTGTAAAAAAACCTATTTCCTCACTAAGAATCTAAGCCAAGGCTTAATACTGAAACCAAAATGACAACTAGTGTAGGAAGCTAGGACTGAAAAATTATTTTGAATTATTCAAAAACAATATTTTATTAAAAGTGCCAGATTTGCTATATTACTGATGACAGGTTAGAAGCTGCTGAAGAAAATATTTCATATAAACTGTATACTCTATGATTTCAAAAATAATACGTTAAAATAGTAAGTATACATAAGAACATACATACAATGAAGCCTAAGGAATTATTGCTGAGTCCTTGAATTCCTTTTCAAGGTTTTATGGTAACTGCCCATAGCTCTGGCACTGAAGGAAGTATCTCAGCCATTTACACCGTGCCAGGAATCCCCAGAATGGAGTGGGTTTCATGGGCACATACTTATGTGTAAAAACTGTTCTAATGGCCTTTTTAGGCGACTCTTGCCAAGGCGGGTACGTACTGGGGCCATATACAAATTCTACTTGGCATGGGTTGAGGGGATGAGAAAGGAAGAGAGAATCTATTTAAGTTCACGTTCACCAGAACCTCTCCTAATACCAAACCCCTGCCTCGAACAAGTACAGCTGGCTTTCAGTAAGTAAATGAAGCCTCTTGTGTCTTGTAACACAGAATAACAATTCTCTCAGATCAAGGGGAAAAAAGAACACTACAGCCCAGTCATTACTTTGACAGTTTTCAGGAAACGGCAGGCCATAAAAGGACAATTTTAACATATAGGTAGGTGTATTTACCTATCTATGAGAATATTTTGTTTATACTTCACACAAATGGAACTATTATATTTTGCTTTATTTATACCTTAAGATTTTATTTATTTTATATTTATTTATTTATTTGTATATATTTAAAATCAACTAATTTCCTGAGCGGCAGTAGAGCACAATGAGTTAAGAAACCAAGGCTACTTCAAGTTCAAAGTCTAGCTCCACAAGGCACTAGTGTTAAGACCTTGGCTAACTTAATTATTACATACTACAGTCTCCTGCTTTATAAAACGGTACACAGAAAGCTCCCACTGAATGTTAGCTCTTATTATCTGAATAAATTATATGATTAATTAACACTTCTCAGTTACATGCATTTTTTAGATTTCTTTTGGACACATCAGTGTGGAATGAAATTCTAAGGTCATTTCCAATAAAGGAATGAATAGTTAAGTGCATAAACCTCAGACAGTTACTGTGCTGGGCATTTTATACACCTCATTAAACTCTCTGTAAACAGGTTTTATTAAAAATTATTTTTTCACCCTGGCTGGCGTAGCTCAGTGGATTGAGCGCGGGCTGGGAACCAAAGTGTCCCAGGTTCGATTTCCAGCCAGGGTACATTCCTGGGTTGCAGGCCATAACCCCCAGCAACTGCACATTGATGTTTCTCTCTCTCTCTCTCTCTCTCTCTCTCTCTCTCTCTCTCTCTCTCTCCCTCCCTTCCCTCTCTAAAAATAAATAAATAAAATATTAAAAAAAATGTCAAGAATTCCTTAAAAAAAAATTATTTTTTCAGTGTTTGTAGGGATGAGAAAACTGAAGACAAAAGGGGAAGCAGCTAAGTCAAAGGCAGGCTGTCAGAAGTGGCAGTTCTGGGATTTGAACTCAGGTCTCCCTAGCTGTGCAATACCACACTGAGTCTAAACTACCTTAACCCAACCATCCTTAAATAACGTCACATCATTCTAACTGCATCCCAGCTGTACTGCAACAGCACTGCCTGAGGTTTATAAGTTGTATCTATGAGGCACTACCTTGCATGTTTCCTGGCATGATAAGTCTCTCCATTCCACTTACATGACGTCCTACAAAGTGTAAGCAGTGTATATTTTTTGTTTTGTCTTACAACGCAATTAGAGCAGCGAGCATGAAGCTCATTCACGGCTTACCAACAGTTAACATTTTCTCCCTCACTACAAAACAATGTCAATTTGAAAGAACACAGTAACAAAAACTGAAATGGGATTACTGCAAAACTGCTTTAGGCTTTCAGGGGAAACAAATGATTTGTGAGGATTTAGGTTTTCAAAGTATTTTACGAGGGGACGGATCGAGAACTTCGCGTGATTACAAAGGACAGAAATGCACACTTGTGCGTGGACGACGCTCAGCAGGAGGGAGACGAATACCTCTGAGTTGTGAAACCCAGGAGTGCACAGTGGTCTCCTTTCTTCCACGACTACGGCAGCAGAACTGAGAGCCCAGTCTTTTATCAGATCTTTATGTTTCTCATGGATAATAGGCCTATTATAGTCCTGATTGTCATCTAATCCAAAGACCTAGGAGGAGAAATCATTTCACAAGTGAAAACTCAGATTAACATGCGCATACTCTCAGTAACTTCAGAGGCAAATCAAGATATCCTGCATTGACTTCCACAGTGAGAGAAACCCTGAGCTACGTACGAGGCAGCCTCCGAATGGAGGGAGAGCTGGAGGGAAGAGCGGGCAGTGGCAGCTCACGTAACCGTAACTGCCCCTGGTTGATATTTAGCAAAGGTACTGTTTGGTAGTAAGAAATAGTCAGGATATTACATGTCATCTGTTAAAAGATGGCAATAATGTAAACACGGAGTTAACGCAGAGTTAAAAAGCATACCGCTTGAGCTTGTTTCCAGTCTGTCTCTTTGTTCTGTGATTTTCGAGAAGCATGTTGGAAAACTATAAATGTAGGATGGATTTTATGTGTTCTTTCCCTACCAAATGTTTAACATCTACATACACGCATTAAATTTATACATATAAGTAAGTTCACACATAACAGGTTTTATTGTATGATCTGTATATTGGGTATAGGGTCATTCTCAAACTGCAGTCACCTACAGTAACTCACAGGCCTTCATCTGAAGCGCACATTCCTGGGTCTCCTCTCACAGGCTGAAACTCCGAATTAGCAGACTGTCTCTGGCGGACACTTTGGAAATGTTCTGCATGCAGACAGAGGTCAGCAATCACGTGCTTTCAGGGCAGGACCTCAGGCTCACTCATTTCCTGGCTCATAACAGGCCCCGATTTTGCCAAAGAGGCTGCAGAAAGGTTAACTACGTGAACTTGAACACTCCACAGTCTCCCTTTGTCCCCACTGCTTATTATTATTTACAGGTATTGGTTGTGGCTCTAATTATTACAACCAAGAAAAACATTGCGTTTGAATTAGCACTTTGTAGGAAGGAGTTTTAGAACAATAAACCAGAGACTTCATTCTGTACAAAAGGGGAAAAATACCTTTGTTTAAGCTATTTTCTGGAAAACTTTGGAATGACTATCCAGCACATCTATCTGATACATTTTGAAGTCCACATCTAGTAAGGCAGAGGACAGATTTTTAGTAACTCGAACCTAGGAATTTTACCACTAGATGGCCTTGTCACTTAATATTTCATTCAAATATGAGTACAGTTTTAAAGAATTGTGCTTTCATAGTCTCTCGAACCACTCAGTATTCAAATTATCTTTGCTGCAAGAGCAAATGACATATTATCAAATTTAAATCAAGCAGGAGTTTTAATAACACACAGAAGCACAGTACAAAGAAGGGACAAACCTGCTTCCGTTTGCTCTGCAGGAAAATGAGCGAGTTTAACGACCACGAGCAGTGAGGACACTACGTGCACTTTCCTATGTGCTCTGCCTTGAACCCCACTCGGACAGAAGGCCAATTAGAGCCACTCAAGTTATTTGTGGCCATCTTAAAATTCAAAAATTTTCTAACGCAAGTCATTAAACTCCAAACTTACTGATTTATCTCCTTATTTTTATAAAAACTGCTAGGAAAAAAATCTAACTCAGGTTTAGCAGTAGAAGATGAAAATGACCACGTGACGGTTATTTGCGTGTTGTAGCTCTTTGGCATGCTAATTTACAAACCACCTTAAGTGATCTTCTGATTTGCTGATATCGCATTCTAATCGTACTCATGGGGACTTCCCAAACCTTGACTTTCTCAAACATTTAAGCGCCAGCAGTTTCTAACAAGATATAATAAATCTCTCCAAATCACTTCTGACACTATTTTGAGATGATAACAAAAGACGTAAACACACGTGAGCAACAATGCTTCAGGAAGGGGAGTGGAGTTGTGCAGAGAGAGCACTCAGATGACGTTCCACGGATGCCCTGGCAGGGGCATCGGACCTTTTGGCGCCTCTGGGCCACGCTGGAAGGAGAAGGGTTGTCCTGGGCCACGTGTTAAATACATTCCAACACGTAGTCACAAAAAAATCTCATAATGTTTTAAGTAAATTTATGATTTTCATTGGGCCGCATGTGGCCCGTGCACCGCAGGTTGGACTGCCGTTTGAAAGCATCAGAGACAGCTAGCTCTACCTGTATCTGTCAGAAAGGTGACATCTGTTTATTTCCCAGACAAGGGAGAGAACCTGAACTACCACTGCAAGGGGAACGAAGCCTTCAAAGTTCATCCCTTGTTTTTGACAGTGCTTTGAAAAATTAACGAGAGCAACGACTAGCCTAGCTTGAAATCCGTATCATCATTTTTGTGTCTAGGAACAAAAGCAACTTTTGGTGACAACTTTCATGTGAAAACAAGGAAGCTATAAAAAACCTGTACTGTCTACATACTTTAAAGGTATACTTTTCACATTGAAAAAAGCACATATATTCTGTCCCATGATCTCATAGTTCAACAGAACTTGAGAGCCGCTCAAAGCAGAGGCCAAGTTTGCTCCAGTTTCTCCTCTTTTCCTTCTGGAATCTGTCCCTAGGGGGTGTCACCCACCTCCAAGGCTTCCTTTCAATTCCCAACGACAGACAACTGCTCACCTGTCATCTCTCCTCCTGGATGATTCAGGTGTTCCCAGAGCAGTATCAGCACAGACTCCTGATTCTCTCCTCTTCCCCACTCTGGCCTCAGTCACATGCCCAACCTGATATATGGTACAATCTCTGGAGTTTTCATTCAGCTAGGGACTTATCTGTAGGCTACTGTGCTGGCCACCAGAAAGGATGTAATTTACAGTCCGCCCTCAGTATCTGTGGGTTCCACATCCATGAATTCGACCAACCACAAATTGAATTTTTTTTTCCATAAAAAGTCACACTGCTGGCCTGTATTATGTAGTCAGACATACAGTAACTGTGTCTGTACTGGACATGTATGAACATTCTTTTCTTGTCATTACTCCCTAAGCAATATAGTGTACCAACTATTCATAGAGTATTTACATAGTCTTCGGTAGTACTAGTAAAAATAATTTAAAGTGTATGGGAGAATGTGTGTACGGTCTATGCAAGTACTGTGCCATTTATACAATGGACTTGAGCATCCTTGGATTTTGGTGTCCGCAAAGGATCCTGGAACCAACCCCCTGCAGATAACACAGGACGACCGTATATGGCAGTCTCTGCTCTCGAGGAGCTTAGGCCTCATACAGAAGCTTATGAAAAGAGAGAGAAAGAGAAAAAGAGAGATAGAGAAAGAGAGAGACCTGACCCATACAGAGGTACTCTGTAGTCAAAATGAAACTTCTCTAAGAACCAGACCATATTTTTAGATTTTAGTTTTGAATGGAAAAAAAACCCCTAAATATTCTTCAGATGCTAAAGAACTAGAGTGTATAAATCAAACCAAGCCTATGAGAAGTTTGATTTTGTTTCTTTTTTCACTAGCATATTATTATCACAGTCATTATTATTTAAAAGCTCACACTCTACAGAAAATGCCCACAGCTTCTGATTCTGAAACTGGAGGGGAGAATGATGGTACATAAAGCTAAAAAACACAGGGCTGACTTTCATGGGGGTAACCTTCACACCTCCTGAGTACTTGCACAGGGAGGCCAGGTTATATTCCATGGGCGTGCTTACTGGCACAGGCAGTACACGCCAGTGTGGAAGGGGTGGAGGAAGCGGGGAGACTGGTCCGTAAATACGATCTCTACCAGTTCAACTCCACAGCAGAGGTTCCCACTGCCTATGAAAATCAACTAACACATAATTACTTTAAAAACTACGCAGATGTCTGGCTGCTAACATCAGAAAGCAAAATCAGGATGACTTAATGGAGAAGAATGTTGTTAAATTTGCAATTTTCCAGGCAATTTTAACTTCACTTAAAATCCTTTAAAATTCAGTGGAATAAGTCGTTCTGAAAGTTTAACACAGGATTTGTATAACACGTGTAATCAGCATTTAAATGTAAGGTTTACACAAAATTGTTAGCAGGGGAAAGCTCGGAATGGAGGGAGGAGAGGCATCTCGTAACTGATCACGGTACACCGATGCCCGCAGCAGAATGCTACTCACAAGAGTCAGAAGGTGGAAGCAACAAATACATCCACGCAAGATACATGTGTTGGTCACAGAAGGCATGAAGTACTGACACTTGCTACATCATGGATGACCCTTGAACACATGCTGAGTGCGAGCAGCCAGTCACAAAGGCCCCATCCTGAATGACCCTCTTTACATGAAATGTCCGGAATAAGCAAATCCTCAGGGATCTGCCAGGGGCGTGCCAGGGGCTGGGGGAGAGAGGAGTGGAAGAGACTGCTTAACGGGTGTGAGATTTCTTTCTGGGGGATTCAAGTTTTGTCCTAGAATTAGATACTGCTGATGACTGCACACCTCTGTGAATGTGCTAAAAGCCTCGGAATTATATACTTTAATGGCCTAGAGGGTGAATATTATGTGAATTTTACCTCCATTTTTTTAAAGGCACCATCTGGCTTTCTTTTCCCTTTTCACCCCCGTCTAAATGTTTGCCCCCTCCCTGAAGCTACCCTGTGTCCTGAGTCCTCCCATTCCTCACAAGTGTTATACCCACAGTCTCTTCCTTTCCCATCACTGCTCAGCATTCTTTTTCTTTAGAACCTCCTTTCATAGCTTCACATCCTGCTCAAGCCCAAGCTAATGTTTCTATAGTTAAAATGTCTAAATTCATTCCTCTTCATGGCTCATTTCCTCGTCACACATTCCTTCCATCCCTAAATCTGGCAGCTCATCGATGACCGTCTTACCCTTTCCTTGCCAAGAAGATTTCTAAGTGCTAAGTCATTACGGAGGGACTGCTGGAAACCCAATGGTCTCTCTAGTCTTCCACTAATCAAGGCAATTCTCCTGAAACTCACACGTCTCTTCCGACACAACCTATACCCTTTTGCACCTTTCCTACTGTTAGATGTTAAGCTTATACAAGGTTTTAAACTATACATTTTTAGCAAGTGACTTTAGATCAAGATAGAAACAGAAAGTTTCAGCACATACGAATATAGGAAAACCTGTTTGTGGGGGCCTGGTTGGATTTGATCAATCTATAAAGTGCTCAAAATAAATTAGCCAGTATAAAGCTAACCACATACACATACTGACAAAATGAAGTCAGTATGAAATAGTGAAATGAAATGGTATATGAAATTTCATCTGAAATGAAATTTGAAAAGGTATATCAAATCTTTCTTCTCATTCAGTCATTCAAAAGATACTGAGCGTCAAAAAGAAAGAGAATGAGTGTCTACTATATGCCAGGCACTGTTCTAGGTACAAAATAATACAACACTGATCAAGACATGTTCTTCCTAGAAGGTAAAGGCAAAAGAAGCCAGCCAGTGTTGAGTTCTAGAATGAAAATAAAACACGGGAATCCGATGGCGACATAAAAGCTAAACGCTGGGACTACTCTGGACAGACGGTGACAGAAAGCCTCCGCAAGGAAGTGGGAGAGGAAGCCAGGCACACCCCGCACAGGGAAGGGCTGAACTAGACCGAGGGCACGGGATGCGAACAGCCTCTGAAGTAGGACACTAAGCGGGACTTCACACAGTAACGCGGAAAAGGGAAATGGGGGCCAACCTATTAAATACGAAGCTTCCGGCTGAGAAAAAGTGAGGCCCCCTGATGAGGCTGTGGGAAGGACCCCGGCGGGAAAGGGTTCCCTGCCCCTAAGGAGGAGGATGCGGGGATGCTAAGCAGGGAAGAGGAGCATCAAACAGAGCAACCAAAAGCAAATTCTCCTGGTAAAAATTTTTTTGGCATTGCCCAGGGAATAGGGGGCAAGCAAAAAGATTAGTATAACAGAAGGAAAAATCAAACGGCCAGAATTTACCTTTTCGGAACTACTACTTGTTTTTGCCCATTCATTCAGCTTATTTCTGGACTGGTGGGAAGTAGAAAAAAATATCAAATCCAAACTGAAAGGCTACCAGTTATCAAGGTCCTCTCTTATCACTCAAGGCTCTTATTTGATCTCGGACTCCTTCGGTCCCACACCAGTCTGGTTTTGTCTGAATGGACTTAGAGGGTGCTGGTTTCCTCGAGGTGCTGTCTGGCCCTGTCCACCTAGACTCGGACTCCGGTTTATTGTGGTCCCCCGGCTCTGACTTGGGTCTGATCTAAAATCTTGCAGTAAACCTCAGGGTCTGGACCAGCCCCATCCCAAACCGCTTACACCTGGATCCAGGTTCTCAATGTTGACTTTCCTTGGGTCACTAGGCTCAATGCTGTGATGTTCTTTATTCTGTGTTTCTGGTCTTGTTGAAGTTCACCAGGCCCGGGATTCTCCCCTACCAGCTGTTGCCTACAGAGCCAGCACTGAGAGATAGCAGGACCCCATGAGGGAAGATAAGATGCTAGGAATGGAGACTCGGCCCAGGAAGAGTATCTGCTAGAATTGCTCTACGGTGTGAAATTTATGGGAAGGAGAAATATGCACCCGCAAAGATAGAGCCTCGGGCCCTCAACAATGGCCGATTTTTTTCTTGTTCATTTAATATTTAGTTTTCTGTGCTCACTGTACGTTATTGTCACGTAGCCCGGAAGGCTAGGAAGCGGCTCTGACAACATTCTCCTGTTCCCTCAGCAGCGCCTGTTTTGATGGAGGAGCACGGAGAAGAAACTGGTCCTATCTATCGACACTACGCTGGGTTCTGCAGGCAGAACAGGGATGTCTACGCAGCGGGGCTGGGGGAGGCAACGACTACTGGGGAGACGATTACCTTTACTCCGGGTGGTCAGCAGCGCTTTCTCCATGGAAGCTTGGATGTGAAACTTAACAGATCTTTATAAATAACAGGCGTTTGTATTAATACTATAAGAAGTAAAATTTGGGTACAATGCATAAAATAAGACTACCTACTGACAAACACACAGCACAAAAATAGAAACCAAAATGCTGTAATCCCATCGCTTGGGGCTTGGGGGAGGGATCTCTCACTGCCACTGAACTACAACCAGCACAGAAAAACGAATGTGACATTGCTGCTCGGTCATCTCTTTAAAGACATTCTTTTTAAACTGTACGGAACTTCTTCCAAGTTAAGGTGCCAATATATGTCTGGCTTATCTTCTTTAGACCCAGGAATACAATGTATTTGGCAGGAAACAAAGGCATTCAGTACTTATCACACTTAACATTGTTGAGTATCACACTAATAGCATTAGTGTGTGTTATGAGATACTCTTGTTACTCACTTGTTTTTGATTCTGTTTTGGGTTCCAAGATGCTATTTCTGTTTGATCTTTTTCATGGTTCTTTATTTTTACTCTTATTCCTTTGTCCATCAGTGTTGGTGTTGCTAGGAATTTCATACTTTCTCTCCTCTCACACTATACATTGTTTCTAGGTGAATTCACCTATTATTTTGCCTTCAGCTACTCTCTAATAATTCCCAAATTAGTATTTTAGCCCACACCTCTTGCCTAAGAGCCAGACATTTCTATTCAACTGACTGTCGGACAAGTCAGCAGCTTTTTAATTGCCTTCTCTGCTCTTTCCCGTTTTCAATTCATTCTTCACACTTCTGACAGTGATTACCTTGTCGCTGCCCTACTTAAAAGTTTTCAGTGACTCCTCACTGCCTTCAGCATTAAAAAAAAATCTAGAGTCCTTACTATAACGCGCGAGAGCCTTCAAAATCTAGTCCAGTCTCGTCCCTAAAAGTAACAGTGGTTCTCCGAACAAGTCCTCCAACCTCTTACGTTTTGAAACACGTAGCAACATATGGAAAACCCTTCTCAGCCATGCCTGCTATGGGATTAATTCCACCTGTTTCAAAATGAGCTCAGTTGGCAGTTAAGTTCCATTTTTATTGAGAACATATAAAATGCCAGGCACAAGCAGCCTTGGAGTTCCTGCAGTCATGGAGTTAATATTCTCGTGTGTGTGTGTGTGTGTGTGTGAGAGAGAGAGAGAGAGAGAGAGAGAGAGAGAGAGAGAGAGAGAGAGAGAGAGGAGGGAGCAAGGAGGTGAATAAATAAATAGCAAACTTTTAAGTAGTGATAAAGCTTATGACTAAAACAAAACAAGCTGATTTGACAGTAACTAGGAAGGTTTCCTTAACTGCACAGCTCAAGACTTCTCTTTAGGAGGAAGGGACGTTTACCCTGAGACTCCCTCTGGGAAGCTGCTGCTGCCCTTCCTCCAGTGGCTCATGTCTATCAGAGCATTCATCACGCTATTTTTAATTCGGGTTTTTACTTGTGCAGTTCCAGCTCTCTACATACTCGTTTCCCAAAGGGAAGAACTGTCTCTTCCATTGAAATCTCTCCTAACATAAAGCCTGGCACATAGCTGATGCTGAACAAAGATGGTGAAATAAACCAGCTCTCACGTGATGGAGAGAGAAAGGAAGGAGGCCACAGAAAAGTTTGCAGGACCAAACAATTAAAACCAGATGGACAGAGCCGATGACCCCTATGTCCACCCCACATACCCCAAGTTCAAAGGCTGAAAGGAACGGACGACACAGCTCACCAGCCATTGGCTATGACACCTGTATTTGCTCCTCCCCAAGTTCTTCTTATTCCTCGATTCTGGCTATTCCTGGGTTGGTTTTCTCCACATCCATGGGTCTCCTCATCTTCCCCAGACGCTGATTCCTACTTCCCTGCTTTGGTTCCCCCAGAGCCTGACTTTAGTTGGCCTGAACTGGCCTTCTGGCTTTAACCGCAGCTAGTGGAACCTCAGCCTTTTCTTTGGTATTCACGAGCTAGTGTGGGGACTCTTCTTTACCCCTACTCTTACGGCCTCAGCTTCGTTTTCCGGTTTATACAAACTAAGAATGGCTATGAATTACCTGCTCAGTTACATAGTGCCATTACTCTCTTAAACAAATTCTGCCTTAAAATCTTGCTTTCCTAGATCAGTAGTCTGACCGTATAATTTGCCTTCGAAACGGAGACTCTTTTTGAGAAGGAGAAAGAAGATGCTTTGGATAATTGTAGACAGCAGGTGGACGCCAGGATTGGTGGACACCCTCCTCCCAGCGGTTTCCTAAAGAGTCTCAGCGGCCACAGCGACTTCTTTCTGGGCTCCCTGCCATCTGGCCAGGCTGCTCCCTGCACCGGAACTTCCCCTTGGGGTTCAGACCTGACCTTCTGAGTGCTGAAAGAACTTTCCAGGATTGCCAGTCCCTCGGGTAAAGATTCATACGTGGAAACTTCTAGTAAGGGTGTTAACACTTATAGACCTCTTATTATAAGACAGGCATGGCGGCCCTGGCTGGTGTGGCTCAGTGGATTGAGTACCAGCCTGTGAACCAAAGGGTCGCTGGTTCGATTCCCAGTCAGGGCACATGCCTGGGTTGTAGGTCAGGTCCCCAGTGAGGGGCATGCAAGAGGCATCCATACCCTGATGTTTCTCTCCCTCTCTTTCTTCTTCCCTTCCCCTCTCTCTAAAAATAAATAAATAAAACCTTTTAAAAAATGTTTAAAAAGATAGGCATGGTGAAAAGCATTATATATATTTTATTAAATTCTTTTTATAACCTAGGGAAAGTTCTTCCATTTTGGAGCAAAAAGAAGCAGAGGCTGAAAGAGGTTCGTTTACTCAAGGGCGTACATCTGGTACCACCCAGAGCTTGTATTTAATCCCACCCAGATGTGTCCATCTGCAAGTGTTCACGTTCTAAAGTGCTGCAGTAGAATCCCTTGCTGAAGTATCTTTTAAGAGAGAAAATACTGATCACTATAAATAATATATCCATAAACCAATCATAGGCATAAACTATTAACCTGAATTTTAAACGTCTTACCATTCTCTCTTTTTTAAAACCCATTCTTCTGTGTTCTATTTGACAGTATTTTAAATAGGAATATACTTGTTTTCCATAGAGGAAAACTTATGAATTTTAAAATAATTGGGGAAAATGTCATTATCAATTCCCAAAGATAAAAATAATTCTAAATCCCCAAGAGTCATTTTCCATGCTACCACTGTGTCCTTAGACTTCCTTTAATATAATCATAAAACCCACTTGGTTAGTCTGTTTCTTACTTGCCATACCTCTCTTATTAACAACTATCATAAAATTGCTCACATAACCCCTATTTTCTAGACTAATGGGTCCCCAAAGTTTGGGGCTGCACATCTCAACAGTAAAAAATGTGGAGCAGGTGCTCAGTAAATGCATGTTTAGAAATTATATACCTGCTTCAATGTCACTATAGAACACACTCCAAAATGGAAATATAAACAACGAAATAAAAACCTAAGTGCTGATAATTTGCATGTGTCCCAAAGTGTTACCCTGTCTCCTCCCTGACAGCCCACTCTGTAAACACATCATTGAAACCAGAACCTCTCATGTTAATGTGCATGCAAATCACAGATTCTGATTCAGTGCGTGTAGGATGGGCCTGAGAGTCTGTACTTCTAACAAGCTCTCAAACGATGCCAATGTTGTTCAAACACCCAGTAACAAGAATTTAAGAGACAAAGGTTTAGCCAGACTTAGGATGCTATTTTTCCTGGAGTAAAATAAGCAGTTGACCGTAGAGCCAACTTTCCATTACCATGAGCAAAACTGAGAAAAACTACATTTTTACCCATAGAACAATCATTACACATATTAACCAATAACAGAAGAGATCTGAAATGTAAATGGTATTCATGCCTGCACAGACACTCGCTAAACTCAGAGTATCAAGGACAAACTGACTAAACAAAATGGGTTAAAACATATGCATTTTCATCTGCTTCCAACATGCAATAGTAGGCAGGAATCCTGTGATTAACTATCATCAGCTAGCACCGATGTTTATATCAATATTAACAGTCATAGCAATCTGGGTTTTGTTTTTTTTTTTTTTTTGCTTTTTAGTTTCAAATAAATGCAAAGTGAGAGGGGCCAAAACAAAGAATACTATTTTAAAATCGTATCTTAAATTTACACAGCGTTAACAGGTCCCGACAGTGTAAATGTACAGGACTTCACCTGTGTTCAGAAGGTAAGCGGAATCAAGTCAGAAGGGCCGCTGGCTTCAGTACGTCAGTCTCGCAGTTCCCTAACGAGCCCCAGAGTTCCGGCACTGCTGACTGCATGAGAGCGACTCGTGCTGACTCGCCAGCAATGTCCAACGTCAAACACACCCCACGAAAACTAACACCATACCCGATTTCCAGTTATTTACCTTGTCAATCATCTTTCTTGCTTCCACTTCCTCACTGTTGGGATTCTCTAACTCAATGGTATAAGTACCCTTGTCACTTTGGTCATCATCATTATCCTTTTCAGAAGTAGCAGAAGTGGCTTGATTTTTTAACATTTTATCCATCTCCTGGCTCGGTCTGTGCCCGAGACTCCCTGAACTTCTTAACAATGCAGTTTGTAGGAAGGGGATTGACACCGCTGGCTCCTCTGATTTCTGTTTTAACAATTTCCCATGTGGGACACCATGCCCCCCTCTGTGATGCGCAGAGCTAGTCTGTAAAGACAAAGAAACCACTTTGGCGTCTGCTGCTGGAGATCTGGGTTTTTCAAGTTTTGTGTGTGGTGTTGAGTAAGTAGTGTCCTCACATAGGATTCCCGCACTCTGAGAAAAGGAATGTGACCTCCTTTTTCTGGGATTGTCTTCATCAAAGAATGCAACCATAAAAGCAGTTTGACTTACAACAGCTTGGTCTTGATGCTTGTCGGGAGCCTGGCCCTTCGGCAGCTTTTTCTGCTCCGAGTGGTGGCGCCGGAAGTGTTCCTCCAGAGTCGCGCGCTTGCTGCAGCGCCGGTGAGCCCCGGCATTTTCGGAATCGCTCTGTGTACCGTCGTCGTGCTTATTTCCTGGACACGAAAAGGAAACCGCATCATAGAGAAGGAAAAACTCCCACGTAGAAAATGAGAAGCATACACGAACGTGTCATTTGCTCTGCCCCGTCCCCTTTTCAACCCAAAGTCGTATGTCCTCTTCAGCAACAGGCTCTGCGAACTTCCCTCCACTGCAACGCTTACATTCAGATTGTACCGCCCAACAACGAGCTTCTGTATGAAGGACTGAATAGGACTGTCTTTCTCCACATTTTAACTTTATAGTGATGTATCAATGCCTTAAAAGATAAGCAATGCTCTATCATCCATGATATTCTGTATTTACAACATTAATAAACATTAATGCTACTTTCAAAACTTATACCTTATTATTTAAGCAACGAAAAATGTATCTAGCATCACAGAGGAACAGATGGGAAAAGGGTGATCCCACCGAAATGCTTATCATCACACAGGAAAAGAGAATACAAATGCCATAAAAATGCAACCCATCTTACTTTTGATGATACACACTACATCCATAAGTATAGCATCTTTATAGCTTCTGCCTATTAGTATACAACTGTTTACAAATGTCTTCCTAGCTATGACAACTTTTGAATATTTGCCCTTGAGCTCCGAACTCTGGTGGCCTTGAAGAGTTAAAGAAAGCATGCTAAAATGTCTGTCTATAAAATCCTATATAAACCTAAGCATCTATTGGGCAAATGGCATGGTGTTAGATATAACCATAGAAAAATCTACTTGTCTTCACCATAAAGCAAACAGGGTCAACTTAGAATATATTTGAATTTTGAAACATCAGCTTTCTCACAGAGGTTTTTGCTACCCTTCATAGTTGTATTAGGAATTAAATGTAAAACTTTATGAAAATTACCTGATTTTCCCCTGATAGGGAATTCTCATTACATAAATAATAAGAACATTAGAATAGTTAAAGTATTATTATAGCATAAAATCACTGGAAAGTCTAGAGTCACTCTCTGCATGTTTAAAGACCGAGGCATAAGGAGGGCTTGGAGGCCGGCTTCCTCGGGGGAAGCTACGAACGGATGTCGTCAACCAGGTGCATTCCAGAGCCGCCCGGACCAAATCTGATTGTTACATGCTCATGGGCTACAGGCTTAAATTTGAGCACTTGCTAAATAATGTGGCCTCGGAGGTAACCATCAGAATGAAAGACTTGGAGGCTGGGAGGGACAACACACACATGTCCTAGGAAATGGCTGAGTTTGAATGTTTATGGGCGTGTCCTGTAAGTTGAGAGGTTACCAATTGGTGCCAATGACCTATCGCAAGAGGACTAGCTGAGAAGCCTCAGAGGAGAGAAAGGCAAAGCACACACAACAAACTGGGCGACGTGTTGGAAAATGGGCAAGGGGCACAAAGGGAGTTAGGACCAAACTGAGGGGTTTAGGGAGCTCTCTCAGCACAGCGGTGGTGAGGATTATTATAAACCACAGCTACAACAACAAATCTGAAACTGCCTTTAAATTAGCAACTATTCAAAAATGCAATCTGAAAAGAAAAAAACCATTTGTTTACTTAACAGACTCCTTGCCTCAAGTAATGAAGCCAAGAATTAGGGATACCACAGGGAATGCAAAACCAAACAAAACCACTAGTTCAAGTACCAAACTCATTAAAAACATGATCTTTTACAACCTATTTCATTGTTGCATGGGATATATTGAAAAGAAATCCAGTTTGTAAGAGCTGGATATAACTAAACTCCAATATTTCCTGCATAAGAAGCACAAATAACCCATATCACACACACATAACATGGAAACACCATTTTTACAGAATTTAGTTCTCGTACCAATGTATAAACTTTGGCACTTGGTGTCAGGCACTTTCAGTATCTCTCCTTTAAGTTATAGTTTCAAAACTCTATTTTAATTTATAGAGAAGCCATTTTCCTCTTTGGAAAATGTATTATTTCTGCTTGCATTTCTCAATGTCACACAAGGTGAGACATCTGATCAGAAGTGCAATGTCTGTTTTCATGCAACAGAAAAATCCCTGCGAAGCCCGCCTCACCAAGCTTCTTTCTGTTTTGTCTGTGCTTAACCATGCCTAAACAGGCTGCAGTTCTTTAAGTACTTTGGGGGGCAGGTTAACTGTACTACATCAGTAGCTGTGGCCAAAAGAAGCTGCAACTCCCTAAAGGGTAAAAGTATACGGTCTTTATGAATGTTATTTTCCTCACTGTCCCAAAGCACGTGCACTTTACTCTTGCAGGCGCAAAGTTTTTTGTTTCGTCTCGCCTGCTTTCAAGTTTCTGGGAAAACATCAAATGTCATTTGTAAATATATCTGGAGTAATAGAATGGGTATATTTTGGACCAAACTGAGTTATATTCACAAAGACATTTTTTAGGTGGCCAATAAAATGGTAGGAAGGCATATTCAAAAGAAGGGTTCCAAGCAATGGCAACATAAAACATGTCTACTCTAAATGAACTCTGAGCAATGATAGTGATTTGATTGCACAATTTCTGATAAAGCTTTCAAATATACGGGGTCCGGCACAAATAACACCCTTTTTTTGTTACAAAATTTTTTATTACAAAATTATAAGCACGTGATTCTGTAACATAATAGTATCACGTGCAAGCACACCATATGACATCTTAGGAGAAATTCTCAAATTGCTGTCTATCTCATGCGAGACATTCCTGTACCCTACCAACCGCACTCGAGCAGGCTTTACTTCTGCCGGGCCCTCTGTGACCAGTGATGGATAGCTGGAGTGCGAACGTGGGTGTTAATGCTTCTACTTGGAATTAGGCTTGTTCACAAACAGAGAATGGCACAAAATGATGGCTTCAAAAATAACAGCGAATACAGAAAATGGTGTAATGACTGGAAAACAGTTACAAAAAAGGATATTTTTAAATGGTAGCTTTTAGAAAGGATCTTTTAGCTCGCTTTTTATACATTTATTAAGAGTGGTTTGAAAAAGACAATGTTAATTCTAAATTTTCAAGGTTTACCCTACTTTGCATGTTATACTAAAACATCAGTATTATTTATCCAACTCATAAAACTGGTCGGTTTACCAATGGGTAGCTTCTATCTGTAAGCTTTAACCTACACATACGGGTGTAGGTCTCAACTCTGTATTTAATGCTATTTAGCAGAAGGAAAAAGTAACAATCACATGTCAAAGCACATATGCCAGGTAATTGCTTATGATTTTAATCAACTATAGGAAGAGGCCTCAACAAAGATTTAGGTAAAATCTCACCATCTCGCTATCCTGAAATACCTTCAAAGCAAATCAGAAAATAGGTACTTCATTAGTTGATCAGATTTCCAGGGCGTAAAGTATGAATTATGCAAGAGTCAGTCTTGTCATTGATTGTTTATTCTAATCACTGAGTACCTATCACGTAGTCAAGTCTCAGGTGAAGCGTCAGGAATACAAGGTAAGTAATACATACTTCTGGCTACACTGAGCACTGTTCTACATGCTCATTAACTCCTTCTACAGTAACAGAATAACCAGGCTAACATGCAATCATTTCCCTTATAGAGAGCTTGTGAAATCAAATATGGAGTAACACAAAACTATATTCAGCAATTCTAAAGTAAATTTAATTAGCGAAACCAATGGAAAAAAATTGATTAGCTAATACCTCGATGTTCAGATACAAAGATTTTGCAATTTTCGGCTATGTGTTATACTAATAAAGTATACAAAAAAACTATTTCACAAATAAATAATTCAACTGTGATTTTCATAAAGGTCTGACTATTGAAAAAAATGATTCAATTAATTCCCAGTAAGTTACCTCTACACCAAAATTTCTTGTTTCATGAGTAACCACTGATAACAGTTTGAAATACCCTGTCAGCAATGTGGCTATATTATCAAAGAACTTTTGACCTATTATCAAATGGCTTAAAATTTTCAAAATTTAGATAGTGACAGTTTACTGGAAGAATCACAATCGAGAAGAATAACATTGAATATCTTTTCCTTAAGTCAAGAAAATGATGAGAATTGTCTTCTAGGGAACTCTACTGGTGAACTGGATAAAACTGTGATTTCCACAGGAAAAAGAGACATATTTAGTGGCATAAATCTACACTTACAAAACCAATCTGGTTTTGGCAAGAAAACAACGGTTGACTTGTTTTGAATGAGTAAGTTAGACGTGGGCAGTGTGGCGTGCCTTGGAGCTTTAAAAGAAAACATAGACCTTCGAAAAAGCAGTTCTCGGCCACATAATTATTTAGGCAATAGTAGTTTGGCAACTGTGAAGACTGAATTTCCTTTATCATAACATAGGAAGTTCTGAAATGATCAATTCACTTTACCTTTCAACCTTTTCAAGTACACTGGAACGTCACTTTTAATACTCTTGGAGTCTTCTTCTGTCCTCTCCCAGACCATCTGCGGAGGGTTGTTCTGGGCTAGCCAGTCCGCCACTTTGTTTTCCGGCGCCATCATTCCGGTCTGAATCCCCGGCAGGTCTTGAGTTCCAGGAGAAGACTTCTTGGACTTGTGGCGCTGCTCAGAAGTAAATTTTGTCACATGGTCTCTAATAGTTACCTTCCCTGGGGTACTGTCATCAAATTCAATGGTAAAGGAAGCATGCCCTGCACCTGTCGTGTGGGAACTCGTTGTATCTTTTGTTGGGATTTCGTGAATGGTGCTTTCGGTTAATTGTGATGGTTGCTGAAATTCTTTTGTAGGGATTTCAAAGTAACTTGGTTCCCTACAGAAAGGAAAGAGTACTTCTTCATTTGCCGCTGCAGACTGTTCCTCAACTTGCTTGGCATCTAAACTGCACCCTAATGAGAAAAATAAGAGAAAATTCAAAATACTTGGGAGCTTCTAGCATTTGAGGGAGTACAGTAACGGCCACTTGTATTTCAAGAGGACCAGAAGTCAGATCACAGTCTGGATGGAAAACAGTGACAAATGTCGCGAAGAGGAAATCATGTCGGTTGTAAACATGGCACTCGGTTACCAACAGGAGATGCTACATAAGCAGCAGCAGTGGTGAAGGACAGCAAAGCAGTTAAGAGATGGATCTGGAATGGCTAGGGCAATGCTTCTGCCAACTCAGATCTAGAAATCATCGAGGTGCAAAAGAATTGAAATCAAATGTAGATGAAGATGCATGTTCAATGTATACATTATGTATCTCAAGTGACAGAAAAAAATATGAACATCCTTATCAAGTAAGGAGAATGAGCCGAAACATCTGTGAACACAGGCAGAGCTCCCAAGGAGAACACGTGTTCACGCGAGGAAACAGATGTGAAGTCGGTATGTAAGCGATGTGCCAGAAGTAATGGTTCCGCTTACCAGTCTTTACCATTACATTCAAAACCATTACGTTCAAAATGATCAAATAACATACTGATGTGTGACTCTTGCAAGAAGATACATTTTATAAAGAATAAAAGAATGTTTAAGACAAAACATGTGGTTTGTTTGCAGCATTGCAATCCAAGCAGCGGTGTGGGAAAAAAATAAGATAAAAATAGAAATTCAGATGCCAGCCATTAATTACAGAAGAAAACGCATGCATTTCTGTAAAACAGAATATACACAAGTGTCAAAAATCCGTGGAGAAAAGCTGAGCTGTAAATCTCAGATCAACAACAAGAGTGGGCAGAAGAAGCAAACAACTCTGGAACACTATCATTATTCTGCTGTTGCCCCAGGAACGAATATAAAGGTAGAAAAAGAAACACACTTATACATAAAACATGTAAAGGTATAGAAATGAAAATGCTAACTGAAATGGTTTAAGTATGTGTTATTAGAAGTGCAAGTGCAAAATATATATATATACACACACAAGATTAAACTGCCCTGAGTTTCAGGAAGCAAATGACCATATCTATTATCAGAATGGTAAAGAGTGAGTTCAAGTGCAAACTATTTCCTGAAAGCTCAAAGAGCATTCCTTTTAAAAATAAATTCCTGTCAAAACCACTTGCAGGTCATTTGTTAGGAAGAAAGGGCAATATAGGGATGCCAAGTTGTCGCCAAACATTTTCTAATTAAGTGAAGTATCGTCTGTTTGAAACATCTTTGTGCGTGTTAAATCTTGATGGGATTCCTCAGGGGCTGTGACCGACTTCTTGGCGGTGCTCTGAGTGCGAAGCAATCGCAACGCTGTTTGCTCTCAGGTCCCGGGAAAGCGGGAGAGCAACATGCTGTGACCAAATGTGCAGATGGGGTGGGGCGGAGAAGGCATCGGCTTCATTTAAAAAAAAAAAAAAGCAAACAAAATCTACACAGAAGATAAAAATATCTAACAGAAACAATTTTCAATGTAAAAATGATCCTTTTCAAAATCGACTTAGTTTTGTCATCACTGAAAATGAACAAAAATTATATCAAGAAAATGCCCTTATCGGGGCAAGTATTTTACATGCTATTTGAGAGGTTACACAAGAATCTTAATAATTTAAGGTCACATTTTAAAATTTTCTTTATTAGAAAGTTAATGGATCTTTATCTGAATAATAAAATGTCCACTTGGATTTCAGTGTTCACTCTGCAGGCCTGTCACTTAAAATTTCCGGAAGAGTAAAATGCATTAACCACTCCCCCTATAGTAATAAGCTCACTAATAAGTGTTACTTTTCACTTTTTCATACAGTGACTGATTTACTACGTACAATGTGCTATACTTGGTCAATTCCATACAGCTCAGCTGGTTTACAAACCGTACCGCCAGCATATACACTCATGCATTCCCTCGTTCATTCACTGCTTGGCCCATCCTTCAGATAACAGAAAATGCCAGGGACAAGGGGAGGCAGCGTTCTACCTGCACCACCTGGACACCCCTACGTAATGATGTGGAGGAATTACTTAGCAAAAAGCAGAAAAGCTCATCCAGGGACATAGGATTTATCATCCACTTGCCACTCAGCATTCAAAGGAACATTCTCCTCCTTCGTGAATGAAAAGCTCCCACTTAATACTAACGGGCGTTCGACAAGTTTTCACATCATTACAGCAGAGATCAACGAGTGCCCACCACTGTTTTTAAGGTAGTCCTGCTTCAAAATCGCCTTTTCTCCAAGCACCAGGAACCTCGGGCTTGTACAAGTTCATAGATGATTTATCCAGAACCGGCTATCTCACGCTGCAAGCAGCACAAGAGAGTGGGACGGCAGCGTGTTAGCTCTGATGGCTGTAGCCAGGCAGCCTGGTTTAGTGAAGGGAGGGACAAGCTTCAAACCAGACACGTCCTGTCTCCACCAGCCTTTAATTCTCATCGTCCTCACTGTAAAATTCGGAAACAATAATACCTAGCCATAAGATTGCTGTGAATATTTAGTGAGGTGAGTATAAAATGAGATGATGTTAAGTTACCCAGGGCAAAGTCTGGCACAAGTGGGCACACAACGAAATGTTTCTCTTCTGCCCTCCCCCAGATCCCTAACACAGCTGAGAATCGGAGAAACCAAAAACTAAAACCCCAAATTTAACTCTGAAAAAAACAAGAGAGATATGACAACGTCTACTCTTTCCTATTTGTGAACTTTACTAAAAAGGAAGTCCCTCTTGAGAGCCTTTTTACTCCTTACTCCGATGACCTGTGGCAAACGTGGAGGGGTGGAGAAGAGAGGGTCAAGGTCAGACATATCATGCAGGAGTAAGGGTCAAGTTGTAGGGAGAAGTCTATAGCACCCAAGAGCAGAGGCATGGCCTGAAGACATACCATCCCAGAACCACTCCGTGTATGAGGGTGCGTACAGCCCTTCAGACTCTTCCGAGGACATCACTGTAACGTATCACAGTTCAATCCTCATCACTCAACATTCGTAATGATTCCAAGCCGTAAAGCAACAATTTTAATTACATTCAGCCTTCTCTGCTTGAAAAGGCAGTGATATGGGTAATTCATTTAATAGAAATACAGAAAATGGTTCAACTTTGTAAAAAAAATTGTTGGTTATAAAAGTTAAGTTCAGTCATCTGGAAAACTCATTATGGAAAGGAATTATTTCTCTGAAGATAAGAAAAACAGGTTAAGTGTGGGCCTACTACACTTAGGAAATGTAGGCCTACTAGAAAAATTATTAGGGGTCTTCTAAATACAGAGAGAAATAAAACAGCTCTCCTCTCTTAGGACAAAGGCAGGACACACTGGAATTTATGACTCTAACATTCATTCCTTTCAAAATCTATTTTGTTTATGCTAAATTAAACTAAATATACTAATACTTTATTTATGCTAATATTTTATACTAATATTGTATTTATACTAATACTGTTATTAATCTAAATTCTAGATATTTAAAGCTTTTTAATAACGAATTATGTTAGAATTAATTATGTTTACCTAAACTAGAGCAATTGGTGAAAATATCCTTAACTTCTTAAGGTGTTTTATTAATATCCTTTACTTCTCAAAGTAGTTTTTGATTGTGTGACCATTCAGGGAAACTTGTGCTACATATAATCCAGAAACAAATGTTCCCTTCATTCTTCTGTAATAATTAAGTAAAATATTGCACTAATTCAAGACGTCACAGATTCTAAGTATAAAGGCTTATTCTACATGAGACATCCATCCAACCTACTATATTCAAGTACCTAAAGTAACAAAGACTAGTAAACCACTTTTGCTTAAAAGGAGTTACAACGTGTAAATTTTCAAGTTTAGTTTCATGAGCCTAAAAATCAATGTAATAGAGACAAAAATCTCACCGTTGTGTACACCTTTTCGAAATGTATGCACCGCTGAAGGCCTTCCATTGTAACCCAAACAAATGTTTAAACCCAGTTAGCAGGTGGAAGAGCACACCGGCAGCTAAAATGAGGACTAATTTTTCTCAACAGAACTCAAGATATTCACAGAATTTCCAGAGAACCTGATTGCTCTGACGCACACATTTGCTTCCAGGGTTTTTTTTTTTGTTTGTTTGTTTTTGGCTATTTGGTTAAGTCTGTAGAGATTCTGGATGCATGGGGATGCTCAAAGAGGAACATCAAAAATAGCCAGGTAGTAGATACCCGATTATCTTTTCTGCAATGTTCACCTGTCGTGATTTAGTACTGAGATTTTACATTCTAAAAATTTGTTACCAAGAAGTAAATGCCTTTCTGTTTTACCAAAAGAGTATGCTTAGAGAAGAAATAATTAAACTAATTATCTGTATTTCACAATTGGAAAGATTTCTTTTTTATGAAAACACCCTAATTTCAGAATGATGAAATGAACATTTAGTATATATTTTCAAATTAATTCCATTGTTAATGGCTGGCATAATAAAGTATTTCAGGTCAGAAAACTGTTTCCCTCACCCTATATTTAAAAACACTACACATGATAAATCTGAAACAATATCCTTATACCACGATTGGATAGTCTCATCTAAGAAAGCAAGCAAGACTCCTAATGCTCTTAATCAGCTGAATCTGACAGCCAGCTTTAAGCTATTTAACACAAGATGTAAATCACTTAATTCCTTCTTACTCAAAAATAATCCCGAGATTAGGAGACAGTTTCTGTCTTCTGGCAGAAATGATAATGAGAGGCCAGACAAGCTAATGATCATTTAAGATTTAGTTTCATTCACAAACTGGATGCTTCACTTTCAAATTGACTTTATTATGCTGAGATATGATCAAGTTTTCAAGCCAATTTATTTTTGGAGTGTTTGTTTAAATCTTTGTTCTCTGTGAAGTATATCTTTTTTGGAGTGTGTGTGTGTGTGTGTGTGTGTGTGTACAAGCATGTGTAATGGCTGCTGAAAGGTTAATTGCTTGGGGTTAAGAGCTGGACTCTGGAGTCAAGCTGCCCAGGTTCAAATCCCAGGTACACTACTTGCTTGCTGGGTGAGTAAATTCACATCACTGCACCTCAGTTTCCTTATCAATAAAATGAGGAAAATAACCCTACCTTTAGGTACTGCTTTGAGAATCAAATGACTAAACATATGTAAAGGACTTAGAAGGGTGACTGGATTAGCAAGGACCACTGAAGTGTTAGCGATTGTTAATCGATCCCAGTTCTGTCTCCAGGAGAAAAGTCACACATACACTTCATTCGAAAGTTGTTTTGTGTGTGACGGGGGAGGAGTGGATTTTCAATGCCAAGATAAAAATCAGTATCACAATTGTTTTCAGAATTTGGCAAGTCAGACTCCCTGGGTCCTTTTCAACTACCCATCTAATAACCAGTATATTTCCCCCCTTCTCTCTACTGGGTGGCTCAAGGACACAGTGACAATATGTGATCTGTGAAATAAGAAACCTCAGTTTAGATAGGAAGGCATACACACAAAATACTGAATCACACTGTTATATATTAGCAACACATATATCCAGATATATTATTTAGACTACTCGATCACCTGATATATGTGGGTATATATCTGTGGGAGATAAGTAGGCAGGAATCATAGTGTAATTTAGGGGGGAAGGCATTGGTGGACAGTACTAAAAAAGAACTGGGAGTGGGGCATAAGGATCTCTCAGGAAAGTATATTTGGCAAGCAAAAGGCAGCCACTGTAGTTTGTTTTGTTTTTTAATGAAAATGACAACTAAAATACATTATGCAAAATGAACTGCAGGAGGGTGAAACTGGAAGTAGGATGTTCAATTATGAACTGGTGGGGGGAAAGGCAACAGAGGTAGGTAATGTATCAGGTGAGGGAAGGGAAGATATGAATGAAGATTCCAAATGAAGCAGACATTCCCGATTGCCGCCCAATACCCACTTCCTGTGCCTTGCTCCTCCTGAACTCCAGCATCCCCGGGTGTCTGTCCTTCCCTGACACACCTCACGTGCCTTTGGGCGAAACTAACCCCACATTCAGCTTCCTAGGGGCCCAGACCGGCCTAAGGATAGTCTCATAACCCTTGCCACGGGCTGGTTCAGAAATAAGCACGTGACCTACTCCTGGGCCTGTGAGAGTCCATGAGACAAGAGAGGTGCTGGAAACTTTTGGGAAAGTTCTTCCAGCTGCTGGGGGTCTTCTGGAAGCAACCTTTGCTATTTTCCACTGGGTGTGATCTAAGTAGCACAGAACCCCGATAGCTGCTGGCAGGCAGCCTATGTCCATGAGGGGACACTCCCCAGTGTGCAGCCATGGTGGACAGAAGGGCTGAGAGACCGAGAGACTAGCTAGCTAATGTCACTGTTGAGACGTTGCATTCACCACTGCCGAAGAGATTCAATTATGCAAGTCAGTAAATGCCTTTCCTGTCTAGTCTTAGGAAGCATTTCTGTTATTTGCTCCTGAGGGTATGCTCCTTAATAGTAGTACCTTTCTGAGCTTGAGAATGAAGAAAACTGTGCTCAGCTTAGAAATGAGGAAGCTGCGAAGGGAATTTATTTACAAAGTTGATTAATTTCAGTTTAGGGCACCGTACAACCAAGTTGCTAAAGCTAGCTCTCTGAGAAGTGTCATGGAAAAATTAGAGCACATTTAAAGAATCGAATCAGTGATCTCATTCTCCAGATAAACAAAAAGGTCTTATTCCTCTTGTAGAACTAGGGCCAAAGGTAGGACACTGAGGGATGTTCTGACGGAATCTACCCTTGACTCAGAGTCGGAGTGGGTTTCCCACACCGCTCCCTGGGGCCTGTTCTGGGTTCTTATCTGCTGTTACCGCAGACTCGGCCTGCTCCGGCCTTCTGTGTTTGTGTCTTTGCTAAGTCCTCTATGACTGACAGCTTGTACTGCCATTTACTTCCTGAAAATCTTGCTTTGCTGGTTTATGGACACGTAGCTCATTACTATAGCAACTACTATCCCCAAGTGTCCATTAGTAGATGAGTAGATAAAAGAACTATGGTACATTTACACAATGCAATAGTTCTTGGCCATAAAAAAGAAAACAATGTTACCCTTTGCAACAGCATGGAGAAACATGGAGCACATTATGCTAAGTGAAATAAGCCAGTCAGAGAAAGACGAATACCATGTGATTACACTCATATGTAGACTCTAATGAACAAACTGAACTAATAAGCAACATAAAGACACACTCATGGACGGAGAGCAGGCTGACAGCTCTCGGGGGTGCGGGTTTAGGAGGTGCAGGGACCGAGCAAAAAAGTAAAAGGACTCATGGACACAGACACGGACACCCGTGTGGTGATTACAGTGGGGAGGGGGTGAGTGGAGGTGCGAGAGGGTATAAGGGGGATAAATGATAATAGAAAAAGTACCATAAAAAATAAGCTATTAAAAAATAAAATCAAAATACAATTATATCTTTGTGAATGTAATGAAAACATACCAAATTAGTTTCTATCTCCTATTGTGGTCCAATTGAAACATTTTTAATAATTATTTTAAAACATTTATTATGTCTAATTACATTATTACCTTTCCTGTTTTAACAATCTCATAAATAAGCGGAAAAAATATTTTTAAATGATTTACAAAGATACTGGGATTAATAATTTATGTGAGAATCAATCAGAATAAGTGCATTTAAATTAAAATGTCAATGCCATTAAAACATTCATCAACCATTTTTTAAAAATCAAATTAAAGAGTAGTACCTATCTCTTTTAAGGGTACACAGATTTTTTGCTTCATAATAAATTCTTCCCCAAATATCCCCAAATCTTATAATCTTAGATTTTTTTACCTGATGTTCCAGCTTCATGATTTTTTTCTTCTGGTTTGCCATTTGACTTGAAAGCTCTTTTTTCATCCACCTCACCATCCCCCCACCACGCAGGCTGCCCATATAGTGGAGTGCCTCGGGGCATGGCAGAAGTATCTGGAAAGAGGCAGGAAAAATCTGTCTAAAGCATATGAAACAGAAAAAATACATGCTTTTGCAGAACGTTAGAACTGCCTACTTGATTTATTAAATGAAAAACAAAGGACAGTCTAGATAGCTAAGAAGTACTTAAAAAACTCAGTATTTGTGTACGATCTTATTCAATGTTGGACATGACTAAATAAATGAAATTTTGCACTTGCTAGTATCAAAGTGATGACACTGCTATAGCCCAAAAACTTTTTACGGCAGTATAATCAGTTCTTTGGTACATAGAAATGAGTCATTAAATCTAAGTATAAAGATTAAAGTAAATTTTGGTATGAATGGCCATTTAAAAAGATGTTTAAAGCTATAAGGCATTACAGAGGAACTAAATTTAAACTAGCTACTAATAGGATTAATAGATTTACATTTGAACAAATTTGGTAATGTCTATCAGTTTAAAAAATGTTTTTGTATGAATGGAATTATTTATATAAAGCATTTTTTACAGTTTCTGGAACATGATAAATAGGATAATTATGATGACGTAGCACCAGTGGATATTTCCTACTAATTCAATTGTTATAATTCAAAAGAAAAAGCAAACAAACATGAATTAGTAAAAATGCTATAAGGAAAGCTACATTTAGTTCCCTTAAATATCGAAACATTAGCCCTGGCTGGTGTGGCTCCGTGGATTAAGCCCGGTGGGCCTGTGGTCACCAGTTCAATTCCCAGACAGGGTACATGCCTGGGTTACAGGCCAGGTCCCTAGTGGGGGCTGTGCAAGAGGCATCCACACATTGATGTTTCTCTCCCTTTCTTTCTTCTTCCCTTCCCCTCTCTAAAAATAAATAAATAAAATCTTAAGAAAAAGAAAACTTAAAAAAATATTGAAATATTAAACACACACACAAATGCCATATAATGTGTTTTATAGTGCTTTGCAGTGACACACTGGCTGCATTAAAACCCACTCTGAGACTGTCATTTTCATTAGTATTGCTATTCATCCATGGGCATGGCCGAGTTTCTGAGAACAAAGCCTGCCACTCCCTCACGATCGAGCATAAAGACATTTCCCATGAGGTTACCACACCTGCGGCTTTCTCCTCCGACTTCAGCGCCTCTGGGGCTTTGTGCTGTACTTCGGCTGCAGAATCTGCTACCTTTGAATCCACGCTTTTGGCACTCGCAGATTTTGACAACTCTGGTTCTGAAGATTTCTGGGACAACTGGAGCTGAATGGTAAACTTCTCATGCTATAAAATATTTAAGTGAAACATCCACGGGTGAAATCAACCCTAGCAAATGGTAGGGTTCCGAAAGAAATAAGGCAAAACTTCTTACCTTTAGAGCCTCTTCAGGGACCCTCATCTCTCCTCGTACTACAGTGAAAAGATTTGTATGTGAACAGGGGCTAAGGAAGAACATAATTTCAAAATTGTACTAGTATCATCAGGTCATCATAGCAGAATTATTATATTCCCCTAAGCGTTAAATGTTAAACTATGCTCACAAATATAAAAATTTTCATTTTTAACTACCAAAGGAAATCTGGAAGTCTAGCAAGTAATTCTAAACTTAGGTAATAATGGCCTACAAGCAAATCACTGGATCAATACTCAGAGCACAAAAGACATTTTCAGTCCAATAATATGATTACAAAGAAGAAAAGGCACCTGGATCAAATTATATTGATAGGTAATCACAAAACTGTGAAAGGAAGTAGCTCATCAGTGATTACCCATCAGTAAACCCTGAAGGAATTCGATGACTCACACTCCACCAGCACTGATAAAAATAAAGTCCATGTGGAAAATCCGAAAGAAAGGCTGTAATTAGGGTCCTTACAGCAACCACTGCCACCTCCTTCCCCCGTGGAATTGCAATCAGGGTCGGCTTACATTATCAAACAACTGATTCCATACAGATTAGAAGCAAGTGCCGGATATAATGAACGCTTTCATCACTATGCCAGAACAGAACAATGCCCCTGTATATTAAAGAGATCTCCCACTAAACAGTGGAGGTCACACTTCCCACCATTACTTAATCCTGCAATGAAAGGACTTTTATAACCATGTACTAAATTTGACTCTTTACCAATTCAGAGCCCCATGGCTTCAAGGGTAGAAAGCTGTAATTACCATGACTACTTGGGGAGGCGGGGAGACTTCTCCTGCCTAAGGAGCAGTACATTTGTAAAAGAGTATTTAACCTATATTTCTACTCATTAAGATAATAAAAACTCAGGTCTTTTTTTTGGAATTTTAAAGAGCTTTGGGGGAATATACTCTTCAATTCTATTAACCTGGCTTCCTATTCCACAGCTAAGGAACCTGGGGACTGAAAGGGCAGAACCCAAAGACAATAATTTGCTCACCTGATCCCAGTCTGGGGTTCCCCATCACTTCACATTGCTTCCTACAGCTATGAAATATTAAAAAGTTTCTTTTTTGTTATGAACATATGCTGGTAGATATGCAAGTATGTATTTCATTACTAAGTACATTTAATGAAAAATAAAAGTTTTTCCCCAAGAAACTCATTAACAGCTAGAGAAGACTTATAACATTCTTACATTTTCAATGGAAAACAGAGCATGTTTTAAAAACTGAAAGCCATTTCTATTTTTTTCAATGGAAACACAAATGATTTTAGCCAGCAGTGAGGGTTTTCTGGTGCTGGCAGTCAACTCCTGGGCAACCCTGAAGACGATTCCCCAAGGGAGATACGGGGTGTCATCTTTAGACTGAAACTCTGTAAGATCAGGGAAAACTTGACAGACAGCTCACACGCTTTACCTACCAAGAAGGTTCCTGTGTGCGGAACTACCAAAGAAATCAAGACCCCTCTTGTTTAGTTGATGGATTTACCTGAGAACTCTGGTATGACGCTGAGATTCCAGGGCTGCCCTAGCCCCGGGTTTTATCCCCAAAGCTGCCACCTCTCTAGTGGTAGAGAGCTAAGTGATTGTCTTGCTAATTAAGAAAAATGACAAACTGAGGTACAATTATTCATGATATGTCAGTAAGTTACAAATTATACAACAGTATTATTTATTATAGTCATGTCAATCATATCTGAATTTTTTAAAAAAGTTCCAATACTTGGTTATTAAAAATCATATTATTTATAAGCTATTTCTGTTTCTTTACATTAAGACTATGATTGTTATTCTAAGTCATTACTATGCTCAATTTATTCAGGAAATGTTTATCTAAAAGTGACATCATGGAACTCATCTACATACTAGTAATGTGTTCTTGACATCATCTTTTATCTTAATGATAATCAAGAGTAAAATTTTAAATAGTTTCAGTTACTCCTAAGGGTTTGGCTTTAAAACACCAGGTGACAGACATCCTTGTGAGCACAACTTTCCAAAATTACTTTACAAATTAATTCAGTGAATTGTTTCACTGGGGAAATACCAATCACAGAAGAAATGAGGAAAAAAATTTAAATTTTCCAAATATTACATGAGATTTTGTTACTTGGGACAAGATTTCCAATGTTTCAGAAAGTGCTGTATTCTCAAACAATTGAGATAGGTATTTAATATTCCCTTAAAAACTTATTACTAAAATATGTGACACAGTTTTGAAGACAATATAAAGAAAAAATATTTGAATACAATTATTTTATACAGTGGAAGAATGGGAGGAAAGCACTTTTCCTAAATTTATATATTTTTATCTTAAAATATATTCATAAGGTTATTTTAAAAAATTCACCCTAAAGTTAGCCCAAAACTTTCTTTTTTGACTCTTCTCATTAGGGAAGTAAGAAATCTCCCTTATTTGATGATATCTGCTAATGAAATATGCAGGAATGCTACATTAGAGTCCACACTGTATTAAGATTCTAAGGGATGTCAAAGGTTTAAAAAAAGTCATGGCAGAAAACCTTTCAAGGGAAAAATTTTAATCTCTTAGCTTAATTTTGCCCATATCTTCAGAAAAATATGTCATTTTATTTTAGCAGATGAATACCAGCTTGTGGAAGACCCTGTTCTACAGAAACACGGTGTTTAAACAACCGAGTTTAACTTTTCCCTCGTGGCTTTATGGCTCATCTCAATTTCTTAAATTTCATTCTTTCATGCTTTGTAAATGTCCTTGATTTTCAAAATTTGAAAAATGGGCTTTTGTCTTGTTGTGGATATCCACCACACTAATCAGGGAAAATCTTAGCTTCTCTGCATGAAGAGCACATTTTTCATTATGTTTAAACCATCTCGTCTTAGCAGCCCTTACCTGGGACAAGCAGTCTCCCAAGTACGGATAAATCATGATCACTACCCCAGGTGACCACCTTAAGCTGTGACAATGATTTTTACCAAGTTTCTGTTACAATAACCCAACCATTTGTCGGCCACTATGGCAGGAGGAGCCAAGTTTGGGAAAAGATAACTCCATTTTTAAATATATAATATGTAATTATATATATAATAAAATATCTTACAAAAACCCATATGACTGGGATGGCGAGGAGTGAGAATTAAGGAGTGTAAGTGGTGTTTAAATCATTTCCCACTGAACAGAGAAACCACACCAGACTCTGAGGTCCCTCCCAGGTCACCAGTGGTTCCTTCTTAGCCCTTTATCCTCCTACTAGTTCTCATCTCTCCCGCCGCTTAACCACGGAATGTGACATTTCTTAGTCTTTGGGCTTTTTCCCAATCTGTATTCAACTCCCTGGTGATCTTATTTGGTCTCGAGGTTTTAAATACTATTTATACAGTGAAAATTCCCAAACATCTCTCTCTCCACTATACCTCTCCCCTGAATTCCACCTGTATGTCCAAAATATCCAAACTCAACTTGCCAGATGTCCTCAGACCCCAGATTTACTCTCCCACTTAAAAATAACAAAAACGTGGGCAAAATATGTGAGCAGTTTCTAAGACAAACCACATCAAGCAACAAAAGAAGTGATTCCTGAATGAAGAGAAACATCAAGCTGAGCCCACTCACTACCCCAGCGCACTGCCCTAAGAGAGCTTCCGGGTCACAGTGCAAAAGGGAGTAATCCTGGCCAGTGGGTGCCCTGGAGGCACTAGGTTGAGAGCTGGCATGCAGGACCAAGGTGACTACAGATCAAGGGACTGAGTCTAAAGAGAAGAGAGCTACACGGAGAGAACTGCAGGCATCACCAAAGGGTCCTCCTCAAGTATGCAGCGGAGGTCTGGTCAGCACATCCATGTGAGAGCAACCGCCTAGGGCTGGGGCAAGAACCACCTGGAAGAATGAAAAGTACCAGTGCTTAGGAGCTCACAAACAGCCAGGAATAGTGTCGGTTCCCAACAGCCAGGCTGGAAAACCTCATGAATTGTGAGTCACTGGACAAAGCGTGGGTCTGTCCATTTTTACTGTAAAGGGCCAGAAAGTAAACATTTTAGGTTTCTTAGGGAAATATGATCTCTTCTGCAACCACTCAGCTCTGCTGGGTAGTGCAAAAGCAGCCATAGGAATATGTAAATGAGTGGGTGTGGCTGTGTTCCCATACAACTTTCTTTACAAATACAGGCTGAGGGCCAGATTTGCCAGATGGCTTGCTGACCCCTATGGTAGAGTACACAGAAATGCATTGTCTCTATAGTGGGGACTAACTAGTTCAGACTAATCTTAGAAGCCTAATAAATTTTAAAAGCAAGACCCAAAGTGATAAAATATTTCCAAGTAACCTCTGCCTCAGAATGAAGCTCAAAAATGTTAGTAGAAATACAAAAATATGCATGTAATACTCAACCAGGTAAAATGCACAATGTTTGCCATCTAATCAGAACTGATGCAGAACTGACACACATGTCAACAAAGATATTAAAATTATCATAACCGTATTCCTGTGTTCAGAAAGTTAGGTAGAAACTTGGAAGGTATGAAAACCAAAATCCAAACTGAACTTCTAGAGATGAAAGCTATACAGAATAGATGTCACTAGAGATTAGTAAACTTAAAGACATAGCAATAATAACCATCTAAACTGAAACAAAGAGAACAGATAATTAAAAAATAAACAGAGCATAAGATGGGAGATGACTTTGAGTAGCCTAATTTAATATACATTTCATTGAAATTCCTAAAGGAAGAAAGGGAGGACAGAAAAAAAACTATTTGAAAAAACAATGGCAGAAAATCTTTCTAAATTTGATTAAAACCATGAACCTACAGGTTCAAGATGCTGGACAAACCCAAGGCACAAAAGCATGACTACCACCCAGGGACATCCTATTCAAATGGCTCAAAATCACGGATGCAGGAAATAATGCACTCAAGAATCCCATGGAGCAATGTGTTCAAGTGTGGGAAGAAAAGGAATGTCCCCTCGAATTCTGAACCCAGCAATAACAACTGCCAGCACCCGAGGTGAAATACTTTTCCGGACAGCTGGAAGAATTCATCACCAGCCAAACTAGATTACAAGAAATGGGAGGCAGAAAGAAAGTGATACCGGATGAAAATATGAATCTACAGAAATGAAGAAAGTGAGACAAGGCAGCTGCCCTGGTTTAAGATATGAGTACAATGAGTGTAAGAACACAAACTACTTCTTATTGGTTAAATCTCTTTAAAAGGTAACTGACTTTTCACTGACTCTGGAGCGATCTACCTTCTGGCCTCCCCTGTTCTACTCTGTGGGGCTCCGGCCTCGCTCCCTAGTCCTGCTGTTCTGCTTCAAGCCCTTTGCCCTGATCTCCATCAGCCTGAGAAGCCATTTCCCCAGATACCCTGTGGCCGCCACATTCACTTCCTCCCACTCTCTGCCCTAATACTGGCTTCTCAGAGAGGTCTCCACGAACATCCCTTTCAAAATCGTAACTTCGCAGCCACCACCACTAGTTCTCTGCATCCTTCACTCAGTTTTTCTCCATAAAACTTCTCGCCCCCTCTACGACCCTGCTGTGTGTATGTGGTCGGTTCTCTCCAATCCATGAAAGTGTAAACTCCAGGAGGCCAGAGGCCGTGGTCTGTTTTATTCACTACTGCCTCCCCAGACGATGGGGACGGGCTCTGCCTGGCACAGAGGAGACATTTAAGAAAAAATTTTGAAATGCATGAACATAGGCTTGCTTATCTTCTACATTTTGGGCCACTTGGGAGATTTATGAGCTCTTTTTGAAGTTTATCTTCATTACTGCAGCATTTTACTATCCCTCCTGAGTTTACTGTCATTTCTTAAACTTGGATATTTCACTACTTGCTTTCCTAAATATTTAATTACTCTAGTAGAAAAAGTATTTTTGGCAGATAAATTTTTTCTTAGTTCTAGTCTCAATTTATGGTAAAGTGTTCTTTCTATTGCTGTAGCATTTTTAGAGTAGTTTTCCACTCCAAGGTATAACGATTTGTACATTGGCTAATTATTATGTCTAATTTTCGTATAAAGCACTTTAAGATAGCTAAATACAGAACAAGTAAAGGTAATATATAACTTATTTTGTAAAATTCATCCTATATAAAATTTCTGCCACTGTAACAGTTCAATGTTCATTTATACCAAGTGCTCAAAACTCATCAGCAACATGAAATACTATTTTATTTTTAAGATTTTATTTTTTTCTTTTTATTTATTTTTAAAGATTTTATTTATTTATTTTTAGAGAGGGAAGGGAGGGAGAAAGAGAGAAAGAGAAACATTAATGTGCGGTTGCTGGGGGCCGTGGTGGCCTGCAACCCAGGCATGTGCCCTGACTGGGAATCGAACCTGTGATGCTTTGGTTTGCAGCCCGCGCTCAATCCATTCAGCTATGCCAGCCAGGGCTTCGATTTTATTTCTTTTTAGACAGAGGAAGAGAGAAGGAGAGAAACATCAATGTGTGGCTGCCTCTCGTGTGCCTCCTACTGGTGACCTGGCCGGCAACCCAGGCATGTGCCCTGATCTGGGAATCGAACCAGTAGCCCTTTGGTTTGCAGACTGGCGCTCAATCCACTGAGCCACACCAGCCAGGGCTGATATACTATTTTAAAATAATAAAATCAACTGAGTCTAACTTGAGGATGTGGTTTGTAGTTCTGGCTCAACACTGACCGACAACCCTGAACACGTCTTTTAGAACAAAACATTTCCCCAGGAATTTGAGTGTATATATGGTGAGAAGGAAATGGTAGTTCACGGTTAAGTAATCCTTGTACAACTTGTGAGCCATGAGTTGTTATATCTCAATAGTTTCTTCTTAATTTAAAACTTGAAGCAAACTTTAAAGAGTTTCAGGAACCCAAATTTCTTACTGTTTTCTCATGTTTTCAAATAGTTGGTGCCAAATGGATTAAGGAGGTACTTAGATACCAAGTACATTTGTACTTGTTTTTTGATAAAACATATTATGCTGGTGGAAAATGACCCGTGAATCAAGGTTTTAGTGCTAATTCTTAAATACTTTGTGTGATATATATCTTAAAAAGGATTTAAACTGTGCAAATCTAAAGTATTAATGTTTAATGGCTGCATTCACATGTCCCTTTGGCTCTACAATTATAAAGTTTACATGATGTGCTACAAAACTATTTTTTCATAAAGATTTAAGTTAAATATAAAATAAATACTAGTTATGATCTAAGGATGATTTCATAGTGTTAGTACATTTACTTTACCTAAGTATCAACTCTGCTTATCTGAGACTACATTTTCTCTGCTAGTGATAAAAATCCGTCCAAGAAGCCAAGATGTTTAATGCATCCCTTAATCTCAAACTCTAGATAAATGTAGTAATTGAAAAAATTAAAACTCAACAAGAATTTTCACCATTATGTAAAATATTTGAATTTTAAATATAAGTAAGTCCTCTTTACAAAGCTTTTGCCATGTATAGATAGAAATGTTTTTATTCTTCTTCAATCACTCATGTCCCTTCTCTTCACTAGTGATTCTTTGCCCTGCCATAGGGAGTAGACCAGTCACATCCCTGTTCAGTTCTTAGAACCCTATTTTTTAAAGAGAAGATTTTTAAATATAAAGTGCATGATATACTTAATAAGGCAGCATGGGTCTTAAAATACATGGGATATTAAAAATGTTGAATTAGATAGGCAAAGAGATGAAATAAATCAAGTGGAATAAAAGTAGGAACGAAGGAAAGGCAGGGTTAAATTTGCACATTCCTCCCGGGAGGTTGGTGTGTGCCATTATCCAACCCCCCTCGCCCCCCAGATATCTCTGGGCTGAGCTAATATTAAACACTTTCCTCTCTTCCCAGCTCCATTCTTTGATACCCAAATTACATATCTAATAGCACTGCTGGAAGATATTCTGCTAAAAATACACATTGGGGGCAGGGGGAGAAGCTGAGTATACCAACTTTTCCAGGATTATTTTTGGGAACAGGCAAAGTAACAACAATTATATATATATATTATTTTTAAATGTGCATTTTAGTATGGAAAGACACAGGGACTTCTAGCATGCCTATATTGTGAATTTTTATGTCTCAAGAAATGTTAATGTACACTGGAGTAAAGATTTTTGAATAAATTTAATAAATGCACAAAACCATATAAGGATATCATATCCAAATCTCAGCTTATCTTCAAGTTTCAAGGTGATATAAGTCTGTTCTGGAATCCTTACATCATTCACAAAAGTCTACAAGGGAAAAAAAAAAAACCAGATGTTAGGTAACATATGAAGTATTAATTATTGCATTTCAGACAAGCAAATCCTCCAAACTGATTCTTAGAAGTACATATCATAGGGTGGCTAATACAGTTTGTGCCTCATAAAATGTGTCATGTGTCTTATACACTGATAAAATGTCCCACACTAAGCCCTTTATCTTGTTACTGTAACACGCAGAGAGCCAGGCTGCGGCTCCTCTAGGTCTCCACGCTGCCAAGGCAGGTCCAGGAACCTGACAACACCACCAAGAAGAGCTCCCAGTCTGACACTGGCAACCTGTGAAGGGTACCTAACTCTTGATGTCATCAGAATGTACTGAACTCATGTTAGCTTTTGGGGGCAATTCGAATTATTTCTTAGAGCTGCTATTTCATTACTTTTATTCTTAGAGTTTTTCAAAAGAACAAAAAGAAAATTTACTTTGAAAAAAGTTGAATAAAACCCATTCGATTTTACAATTAGCATGATTCCTTTGGACCCTTTTAATGAAAGTTCACATTTTTGGGGGTACTTTTTAAAAAAGTACATTTCAAGTGCCCAACAGCCACATATGGCTAGTGGCTACTGTAGTGCAAAGCACAGATAGAGCAGGGTGATGCAATCGTGAAATAAATCATCATTTATTGCACCAACCTCCAGTTTTCTTACTCCACTGCCCAAAATATTGCACCATCCTTCCAAGAAAATATAAAAGACATCTGGAGACATTATCTGTCTTTTTTTTTAATTGTTTGTTCAGCTATCAACTGAGAATTCAGCATTTTTCACTGGGCTGGTGAACACACAGTACACTATACAGATGATGTGTTAAAGAACTGTACACCTGACACTTACACAATTTTATTACAACCAGTGGCACCCCAATAAATTCAATTAAAAAAGCAAAACTAATTTTTTTCATTTAATTTCCATAAAAGAAAGGAGAAAACAAGCAGATATTTCACAATTATAAGATGAAGTCAAAAAGACAGATAGCATCACTCCAGACTCCAGTGACAATGATAAAACTGATAATAATGTAAACAACATATCAGACCATGAGTCTCCCTTGAAGATAATCCTAAAATGAATTTTCTCTAATGTACGAATTTCTCTAACTCAAGAAGACAGAATGTTTCAAAGACAACAACTTCAGAGTACTTTTCATCCAGTTAGCCATTCAATAAGAATCATGTAATATTTTGCAACAAAAACCTAACCTAAACCATTGTGTATTTTTAAAAAACTTTTTGAGTGGATTCTTTCTCAATTTTTGATGCTTTTGTTCCAACACTTATTTGATTTAGTTTGAAAGTACTAAACACATGCTTAAGGAGGGTATTTATATAGAGGGTAGATCATAAGCATCAAAAAATTTAAAAAATCCAGTCAAAAGCTTTTTTAAAAAATATTTTATTTATTTATTTTTAGAGAGGGAAGGGAGGGGGAGAGAGAGAGAGAGAGAGAGTGAGAGAGAGAGAGAGAAAGAGAGAGAGACATCAATGTGTGGTTGCTGGGGGCTGTGGCCTGCAACCCAGGCATGTGCCCTGACTGGGAATCGAACCTGCAATGCTTTGGTTCACAGCCCACGCCCAATCCACTGAGCTACGCCAGCCAGGGCAAAAGCTTTTTAATACATAATGGTTTAGGTTAGTTTTTGTTGAAAAACACCGCATGATTCTTTTAACTGTTGCTTATAAATCTAAAACAAAGAAAATTTTTGCAATTGCAAAACAAAATGGTCATCCTCTTAATAAAATGTTAAGCAGCCACATGATGCATTTTGACAATACAAGAGCAAGAACTAAAAATAATGATAAATGAGATACCAGCTAGAGATGTACCTGAAATCTGAATTTGAAATTCAACAGTTATAAAATGAATACATCCCAGAAGAATGCATGACAAGTGGTGAACAGTTCGTGGTATCCAGAGAACATAAACCATTTTATATAGTACATACATTTCAAAAGCAGAAAAATATGCCAAAAATACTGAGTCTGTCATGCCTCATGTTTTATTACAATTTCATGTTTTTCATTACCTTTTTATGCTTACTTCTACAGACTATTTGTGAAGAGTCAGAGGTCCCCCAGACACAGACAGCAGTGATGACTGCTATTTCCGGCCTGCTGGAAGTTAAAGACCTCCAATTTGCTAAATTTACAGAACATGTAACAATGGCACACTTAACCGCCCAGAGTGCAGACATCATATAAAATACACAAGGTTTTCGTTGATAAGTTGAAACTTTAAAAATTACTTTACTCTTTCCCTTTGAATTCCATTTTTCCATCTTCAATTTTATTGCACTTAAGATGTTCACAATACCTCAATGGTGGGGAAGTTTAGAAGGTCCTGAATGACATTCAGTAAAATATACTATGGGGATTATGTTATCATGGTCACATTCTCAAATGCCTACGCATAACTGGCACTTTGTAATATGCCACAAATACTAGTTTCTAAGACTACAAAAAATTTAGGAGAATTTTTATCAAGCACGGGTAACTTGGACACAATGTAATACTGCTAAACTCAAAATCACACTTCTTATGGTTGGTCTGTGAGTAATCCTAAATCGACCCTGCTTCACAGAAAGATTGAAATGTTAACACAAAGAAAATGCAAAGGCTTCAGGTATTTAGAACTCTAATTTCAGGTTAATTTCCAAAATGAGTATTTTAGAGTGTTTTAAAACTTTTATCTTGAGTTTGCCAAAATATTCTATAAATAATTACAAAACAAAAAAGCTGAGGTAAATGATAGAAGAAGAATAAAAGAAAATATTATTTCACTAATGTGTAGTATGCAGAAGATAAACAATTAGGTACACAGTTCTAAGCCAATTTTATTTAAAACTGTCTCAACCTAAAATGCCATAGTTATTCAAAGTGCTTAAAATGACCTGTGAGATCCATTTTAAAGCTTAAGATTGCTCAACTCTCGTAACTATTAAGTACCTATTGTGTGTTTAACACATGGACTAGGTACTTCCAGAGATCAACGAACATACAGTTTTAACATGCTGACCTTTATGACAGAAATACTCCCCAAGGTCTAAAAAGACTGAGGAAATACGAGCCAGACGCGAAGTTTCAGCTCACAAAAATGCAAGTGAAAACAGCTGCCAGAAAATAGTTTCCTGAAGGTCTAAAACTATAAAAGGAGGGAAGAAAATTTCAAAGAGCAACACATGCAAAAAATCATTTTCTTACAGCAATTATAAAGCATTTTAATACATTAAATATGGAGAGAAAAAGAGGTCTTGTTTCTTTGTGTCCTTTGATCGGACCTCTACCTGGAAGGCGGGACGGACAGGACAGCGGGGCCCAGAGAGTGAAGTGACAGCCGAGATCCCCAGGGGCAGAAGGGAGCCGGGGAGTTCAAAGTCAGGTGTCTGGGCCACAAGTGCCATGTGCTCTCCTCGCGCCGAGGAAGCCTGGGAGCCCAACCCAGAACCCCAAACTCCCCCACGCAAACCACTAACCTCACAGAAGCAACCCCAACTAGATAAACACCTATTTAATTTCTATACAACTAAATTACATAATTGATAGTATGACATCTTAGAACCACCATGCAATATATTAATTTTCCTGGAAATCTGAACCGAGTGGCCGGGAGCACAACCACTTCCATCACACTGCCAATGATGAGTCTGCTCTTCTTCCCAGACCGTTCCCTTGCATCTTCCACATTCTGGTCTGATGCTGGCAGGACCCGCAGGGGGAAAGGGGGTCCCAGCAGCGGCTGGAACACAGGGAGCTGAGGGGCAGCCCAGTAACAACGGGCGGAGCCTAGCGGATGCGAGGGGGACCGATGCGAGGGGAACCGTTGGCCCGGTGCTATCAGAGGGCCGAGTGCTCCCGAGGAGGGGCAGCGGGAAGAACCGAAGGCAGACAAGGGTTCTCGGGGACAGGGGCTCCAGGGGCTTGCAGGAGAGTGACTCAACACCCCCTACAGATGCAGGGGCTGCTTCCCCAGGCAGGGCAACCTCATTTCTGGGGCCAGCAACATCAAGTTTAGATCTAGGTCTCTTGGGGGTGTATTTTAGGGTAAAATGAAAGAGGAATAGAAGTGGGAATAGGGAGAGTTATTTAAAAACTGAGTTGGTAAATGCTTTTTTAAAAAAATACAACAGTGTATTTACAGAAAAGTATATAGGCTAGACAGGGTGCTAAGCTTGTTTTACCTGCTTTTCTTACCAAGAGGTCAACTAACACAAATGTTTACTATTAAAAGCATTTAAATGATTAACTTATCCATAGCTTCACAACGATCTGAGAGGACTACCAGTTTACTATTTCTATTTTTTAAAAATTGAGGAGCAGAATGATTAAGTAACCTGTCTAAGTTATATCGCTTGTAAGACTTCAAGCTGGGCTCATACCCACTACATTATCCCCTTACTCCTGAAATTACTACTTTTAACCTGATGCTCAAATTTCTAGAGTTATATGAATATTAAGAGTAAGTAGGCTGCGAACAATAGTCTACACATTCTCTCATGAATAAAATGCGTGACAGTCGGTGGTTCACAGACTTTGGCATATGTCCGAGGCTGTCCTTTGGGTAAACAGTACATTTATCATTTGCGCAATGCTTTGAAGTTCTGTAACAGGCACGTACCCACATGTACGGTCAAATTTAATCCTTTTAATACTACAGACAGGGAATTCTTGTTTCACTGTTTTCAAGCTGAAGAAAGGTAACTAAATTTTGCATTGAGTCTTAAAACTCATAAACTTGAACTCACTACATTTTCATACAACTTTGGGAACTAATATGAATAGTAGGAGGAAACTGAAGTTCAGAGAGATTAAGTGGTTTGTCCCAGGTTGGATTACTGGTAAATTACGGACTGAGATTCAAATTCAGGTCCTGATTTCAAGTTCAAAATGCAGATGGTGCTCTCTGTGATTTAGTGTATTTCATAAAACTATTCAATATAATCAAATTATGAGAAAGGTCAGCCTAGAGTAACTTAGAACTTAACGTCTCACCTGATTTTACAATCAACACCAAATGATTATTATATTTGGTCATAATCTCTTACACATTACATTATGATGTCATTCTCACTTCTTATGTTCCAAGGTAATAATGTCAAGACACCTTTGAACAGCACTGTGGTCAAGGTCAAACACTCTGGTCTTAAAAACAGAATGTAACATTATTCAAATATTCTACATATGGAAGTATGTTAAAAGCTTCCTCTGTAAAGTTCTTCGTATAGCAATTTAATTCAATTCCTTCCAAAGAAGATTCAGCGGGTTCACACACCATGCGGAGCCCAGGGCTAGTCACTCTAAAAGCAAAGGACACGCGAACTGTTCAGGAGCACAAAATGCAGCAGAACAACAGAGCGCAAAAGTAGATTTAACACAAGGCTGAGAATCAAGCGCCCAAAACACAGAGGTGTGGAGAAGGAAGGCAGTAATTCTGCAAACAGGAGCTGGAAGAAAAACTGTTTGCTTACTTGTAGGTTTCAAGTTAAAACACTTCCTGCCTACTCTGCCTATTCCCTTCTACTTTAATCCATTCAACGTGTGAACGGCATCAGCTAGTTACCATTTATAAACATCTTTGCTTCCTTCAGCAAAGATATTTACCTTTCATGAAAAAGTGGAATTTGGGTTTTACTTTTATAAATAAGTATGAATTTTATAAATGACAAGGCAGATGGGAGAAGGACCAGGCTGGAGGAACTTGAATGCATTCTCTGGAGGAGACAGCACTGCACGAACTGCCGTTTTGAAGGTGTGGCAGCGGAAGCATGATGCAGCCTGAATCTGGAAATGTGGATGATGCCAAATGCTCGATCTTTCAGTTCAAACCTGGAGAAGGCACACTTAGTTCTTTGCGCCATGGGGAACAAAGGCTTGGGTAAACCCAACAGAAAAACATGTCTGCAAAAATTATCTCAAAGAATAAATACAAAAGTCCTTCCGTGGCAGGCCAATTCGAAACAAGAAAAAAAATGTTTCACTGTATTTGCCAGTTTTCTGCATATGTTTTTGCATATAATGTTTAATGTATGTTTTGAGAAGCAGAAGCAGTTAGAAGCAGTTGGGATACATTTAGTTTCTGTTACATTCATGTTAAGATATTCAACAGCACAAATATGAACAATACTATATTTGCTTATGTTAGCAGAGCCATAAGAAAATTGAGAAAAAATAAGATAAATTATTCAATACTGCAGCTTTCTCTTATTCTGTGACTACTATGTTCTGCTGATGTAGAAAGATAAAATGAAGAATTAGGGGAAAAAAAACTCACTGCAGTCACAAAAATATCTTCAAAGTAGGAGCCCAAAGCAACAATAATGAACACTGGTGTTTACAGCATATTGGCCCAGGTAAGTGGGTGGGCTTCGCTTCTTGTTACTCTAGAATAGAAGGTCCAAAGTCTCCCACCATCTAGCATCAAACCACGTCTTCACCTCTATTTTCTCAAGTTAGCCCACACTTCTCTGCCTCCCAGGAATGCTTTTCTGTATTCTCACTGCCATGGCTTCTGGCTGCTTTCCCACATATAAATTCAAGTCATTGTGTGAGGCCAAGTTTTCATCTCATCTCCTTAAAGACTTTCTTAATGAAGCACCACAGGTGACAGCCAACAAACTTCTGAGCGCTTGAGTTTATTTCCTGGGCAGTCTCTTGGGAACACGGGCTAGTTTCATATGCTCTTGCATGGTCCCCAACGTGCTATGGACCTGGTAAGTGTTTAAAAGTAAAATGCAAAAAAAGTAAAGGAAATACAACACAATACAATACAATACGGGAAATGTAATCTGATTAGTCTTCCCGCAACCTTAAACCAATAATCAAATAAGACAAAAAATAATAATAAATGCTTAACATACCCCATTTAGGCTGCCCAAATCTTTGACCAAATGTTCATCCGCAGAGGCATCATAATTGATTACAGCATGCTGCTTATCCACACTACGAGACTGAAAGACATTTTTGAAAGTTAATCAATGTAAGGAAATACCGAACTAAGTAACAAACCCAAAGATTTGGGGCTAGATATTTTAATTATATTAATAGCTTAGTAGACAAGGATAGGAAAATGTCAAAGGAAAAGTACATTAAGTTGTATTTAAGCTGTGTTACTACACAACGCAAACTTGGCCTCGCTCCCCACAGAGGAAAGCAGCCAGAATTTCAAGACATTCTTCCCAACCAAATTCACACATTCTACTTTTGAGAGAATTTAAATCAGCTGGCTTTGTGGAATGCATGAATATTTTATTATAACTTAAAACTGTTATATGGAAATCATGCAAATTATCGTTTTATGTTTTATGTATGTTGTAAAAAACAAAGTACCCTATAGAATTTTCTTCTTTTAATACTGAAAACTACAACATAAATTATATAAGAAAGGCCAAAGATTTAGAGAAAAAAAGCCACAGTGTGCCATCTTCCTGAATAAAATGATCCTCTCTTAAAACATGGATTATGCCCTGGCTGGTGTGGCCCAATGGATTGAGTACCAGCCTGTGAACCAAAGGGTCGCCAGTTTGATTCCTACTCAGGGCAGATGCCTGGGTTGTAGGCCAGGTCCCCAGTAAGGGGCAAGAGAGACAGCCACACATTGATGTTTCTCTCTCTCTCTTTCTCTCTCCCTTCTCCTCTATCTAAAAATAAATAAAATAAAATCTTTAAAAAAATACAGAAAGAACTGACAGGAAGGGAGGAAGGCTAGGGTGAATTACGCCCCACTACAGAGGTGGGAGGGAGCAGTGCCCTGTGAACAGTGAGGTTCCCTGGCCAGGCTGTTAGAGGCACCATTCCCAGCTGTGACAGTGTGAGTCTGATCTCCACGCGTGTGTGCTGATCGGCGCTTAGTGCATACTCACAAAGGACCCTCTGCCAAGCTCTCTCTGAGTAGCTCTCTCCTCTCTGATACTGGGGACCCACGCCGGTCTCCTTGGACTCTCGGCTTCCATTTGTAATTCTCCTTATCTCCACGTAGGAAGAGTCTTACTCCACCAGCTCCTAAACAGCCATTCCCACATTTCCTGGGATGACACATGGAAAGCTCCCCTTCCAGTCTCTGATGAATGAGTTCCCCCATCTGAACCTAAGACACGGTCCAGTCCTGCGGCCTCTATCCAGAAAGAATCATTACTGCCTTTTTCTCAGCTGCCACCCTCACCGCTGCATCTCACTGAGGAGCCCAGAAAACCCCTGCACTGTTCTGTTTCTCTCACTGAATTTGTTTAATTAAGGTGGCATTGTCCATGCAACTTACTCATGTATTCATAAAGCTATACAGTGGCTTTACTTTTACTGTCTCAAAACTGTAAGTTCTTCAATGTTAAAGTAGAAATGTCATAAGCATACACAAATTTGATTCTCCCAGGGGTAATTCAGGGTCTCTCACTCTCAGCACATTGCTATTTAGGGCAAGATCCTTCTCTGCCGTGTGTATCTCGTAGTGGTGGGGAGAGGGATGCTGTCCATTGCAGGAAGCTTAGCGTGCTCCCTGGCCGCTTGGTCACTGCTTACGGGATGTCAGTAGTAACCACTGCCAACCACCAACCGCTTTTAATAATCACAGTGTCTCCAGATATTGCTAAATGCTCTTGGGGAGGCAGGATCCTCCAATTGAGAACCACTGGGCTAATAAACATTTCTACTCTAAGTTTTTATTTACATTGTTTAACCAAAAGGGGGTGGAGGGAGAAAGAAGGGAATAAAATTTTATTCTAGGTTGCCAGGACCTGTTAAAATATCTAATCCTCAAAAATCTAAAGATCCATTTTTCTGCTAATTATCTCACTCAAAAGTATCTTAAAAGTATTTGTTTTTCCCCAGCTGAGGACATGCTCATTGATTTCAGAAAGAGGAAGGAGAGAGAGAAACATCGGTGGGTGAATCATCAATTGGTCGCTTCCTGTAAGCACCCTGACCGAGGATGCAACCTGCAACCCAGGCATGTGCCCTGACTGGGAATCAAACCCACAGCCTTTTGGTATATGGGATGATGCTCCAACCAGCTGAGCACTGGCCAGGGCTCTTACATTAAAAACTAACCCTTTTAAACCTAATTCAGTAAATACCAACAATATTAAATTACACTCAAACTACTGGAAGGTATCATAAAGAACATCTCCCAAAGAAGCAGTGAAACTGGTATCAGTATCACTGAAGTATCCATGATTGATATGCAGTTTTACTACGCTAATTTTATGAATTGCTTACAAGTCTTATTTTAAAATTGCTTAATGTAAAGCTTACTTCTCAAGGGTCAACTTCTCTACTCTTGAAATTTCATTTTTCAAAATACAGGGTCCAGCAGAAGTAACACCTGCTTGAGTGTGGTTGGTAAGGTAATAATATGGGTGTAATGATTTATAGCTTTAATATGAACACTTGACCTAAAATGTCATATAGTGTGCTTAAGTGTATATTGTCATGTTACAGAACTATATGCTTGTGATTTTGTAATAAAAAAGGGGTGTATTTGTGCCAGACCCTGTATAATTCCCAAGACTTAGAACTTATTTTCAAATGATTCAAGGAGAAAACTAATTAATTAATTAAACTGGTAGCTAGAGCCAGAAAGTTCGAATCGATGTAGTATTCTTCTCCAAAGGAACAGAGAAATACTTCACACCCATCCCAGAGTTTGAGTGGACACACACAGAAAGCTGGTCCAATTACCTGCAACATGAGCTCACAGTCATCTCTCCCGACAAAAATCATTTCTCGCGGCAGCCTGTGGCGAGTGCCTCCACTGCTCACCAAAAACCAGGATGTTAAGCTCATTTTCTGCTTAGCTTCTAAGTCTTCGGCAAAGCTACGTCATCCTGCAGAGAGATGTTCGGAAACACACACATTCAGATATTTTTAGCGTTAGCATCCAACCAGCAAACCCTATCTCCCGGTCTAAGAATAGAGCGGCATTCAAATTCATCCCCGACTAGAGACAGTTACAGGTCCCAGGAAATGACATGTCTACCAAATTAGTGAAGCCCAGAGATTCTACTGAGAGTTCATGCACCTAACAAGATATTAGATAATTACGTACACAGTCAACTTAATAAACTTTTATCACACCTCTGAAAGACTGAGCATCACTTATAAAGGTCCAGAAGTCCTCGAGAAAATGGTCACATTAGTATCATGTTAACATCAGTAAACACTAGCAATACTGCACAAGTACATGTCTAACTTATAAATGATTTGAGAAAGACAGGCTAAATTCAAATGAATATATTTGATACCTGATTAAGAACTAATAATGGAAACCAAACAAATTGCTTTGCTGTCTACCAACTGAGGCCAGCTGTTAGGCTCATGGTGGCAGAGTCGAGTTTTCTGAAATTCTTATTTTTTCTCGAAAGCTCAAATATTATTGGCAAAAGTTTTTTTGTCAATACTTTCCCTTGGAGTGAGAGTCTCAATGTCTTCCAAATACAGAACGTCTTGACATACATGGTTCCACTTAAGGTTTTGCAACTTTATGCTTTATGATGGTACCAAGGCAATACACGTTCAGTAGAAACAGTACTTCAAATTTTGATCTTTTCCTGGGCTAGTGACATGCAGTCCGATACTCTCTCGTAAGGCTGGGCAGCGGCAACCAGCCACAGCTCCCATTCAGCCACGTGGTGAAAAGGAGCACCAACTGATACTCTATGGTGTGCAGTGCTGATGCCATTTTTTGGGGATATTGTGTTTTCACATCCCATCATACCTATGAAACACATCTGCTTATGATGACAAAAAGGAGGAAGGCAATTACCCTTGAGGTGCAACTCAAGATAATTAGTTGCCCAACTGTTAGGCTAAAGTACGTGTTCTGAGCATGTTTACTGTAGGGTAGGCTAAGGTATGGTGTTGGGAAGGCTAGGTGTATTACATGCATTTTCAACTTATGATATTTTCAACTCACGATAGGTTTATTGGAATATAACCGCATCATAAGTTGCGAAGCATCTGTACTCATGTCTACAAACCGCAGTTTGTCTGTCAATCATTGCTTCAAGTAAAAATGGTGTTCTGGGAAAGAAATGGCTAGTTCAGCTCACAACTCCAACAGTGGCACAAATGCTTTTCCTTGAGACAACCGTGGTACTTTGGGGGACAGCAGCGATGTGCAACTGGTACGCCGCAGGAATTTTTAAAATGCGCAATTCTTGACTATTTAGTTAGGGGCAGACATCATTTCCCTTGGATTGTCAAATAAAAAATGACAACAGCCAACACAGTAATAGCCATCCAGTGTGAATGAATCATAATTATACCTATTTTCTTTGTCAGATCAGCGAAAAACGTAATACATTTTTTGGTGTGCTGCAGAAGTTCAGTCATTAGTTCATGTGCGCCATGAGATGAAAAAGGTTGCAAATCACTGTTTACAGCATTAGTGCTTTGTATGCGCTTTCGCTTAGTCATACAGAATATGAGAAAGCTGTGACTCAAAGGTCAAGATTAAATAAAACGAAGCATTTTTACCACTTCATCCAGGGCATTCCCGAGTGAAACCGGCAAGTGCACGGCAGTGAAGAACACAATCACTATTAGCACGTTTGGCACTAATGCCTCTATCTGCGTGCTAAGGACCAGCTACTTACCCACCATCTCTTTGTGCTCTCCATTCAAGTATCAGTAAAATATGAAGGCAAATACTGTTTTGTATTGTTATAAAAACAGGTTTAACCTCGTGACTTTGACACAGTTTCAGGACTCCTGAAGGTCTAATGGGTGGAGTTTTGAGCACTGTTGTCCTGGAGGATGTGGCTCTGCCATTAAGGACAGACACACCGGAGTCACGCAGACCGACAGTAGCAGTCCAACTCCTGGTGCCACCACTTCTGATCCTGCCAGTCACCCCACGTCCCTTTATTTTCTCTTCTATACAAGGAGAATAATGACAGTGTCTACTCAACAGTTTTTTCTTATGAAATCAAAAAAGCAGTGCCTGTAAATGTTTTTCCATAAAGTGATACATTCTGATACAGTTTAATTAGAAGCAAACTATACTACAGTGGAATGAGATATTCTAAAATGAGAAATATAGCTGTACCTTAAAGCAAAATCTTGTAAAATGTAGAATTCTGTGTTAAGGTAAAAGGTAAAAATCTTATGTGGTACAAATGTATCTACACATTCGTGAAACAATGGGTTTCAACAAAACAGGCATATGTTTTCTGTAAAGCTAAAAGTCCTATTCCCTTTAGCTTATCTAATTGATATGATCAGCTTATGTGGACTCTTCAGTCTTCCATTCGGTCCCTAACTCCCCCCGATGCTGGTGTTCTTCTTAGCCTCCCACGTGTCTACTTGCTGTCCAATCGGTTTTTAGTACTTTGATTCTCTCCACACTTCCTGGGCAAGTGGAGAGAATCAAACAAACTTTGCCTGAGAAAAAGCCTCTCATCTAAATACGGTATATAATTTGCATACTGCCTTTTCAAGGAAGGACAATTTTAAAACAGGACACTAATAAGTAGGTCAGTAGCTTTACGATTATTTGAAAGCGGTAAAGGAAAAACATTACCATAAGATGTTAAAAGGAAGTCAAGTTAGCCTAAATAAACTAGAACACCTGAGGCAAACATAGGCAACAGGCACGGTTTCTTAACATTTTTGAAATCACAAAGTTATACATAAGCATTATTCTTATGCTACAAAAACATTGTTTTAAGCATTCATAAAATATCAAGCATAATTACATAACATACAAAACATAATATAAAACTCCAACATAAGCACAATAATAATATAAAAAAGTTATGGTTTTTTAGACCCTTTTGACATACAATGATGATTTAAAAAGGTAATTAAAAGAATACGACTTTTATGAAAAACAAAAAAAACACACATAATCCTCAAGGTGAGGTGTATTTTTTTTTGTTATTGGGGTGAGTCCTTTTTCTGCCTTACCTACAACAAATGGGAGGGAGGGAGATACAACATAAAGCTACTATCTCTCAGTTTTCATAAGGGACTCTCCACTCCGTAACTCTGACACATACTTGTTTTGGCCAATGGATTATGTCAGTAGACGTGATACCATCAGAGGTTACGCACAGTGTTTGGGCAGTCGGGCCTGCCCTCTTCCGCCTCTGCCGTCGTCAGAAAAAGAACATGCTGTGGTCCAAGGTGAATGAGAGACATGCGGAACAGACACAGGCCTGAAGTACAAAGTGAAGCCAGTCCTCAGTACACCATCCAACCCCTCGCTAAACGACAGATACAAGAGCAGCAACAGCAATGGTTGTTTGAAGCCACTGGGACACATGGGGTGATGTGCTTCATCACTGACTATAATGCACGGAAGGTGAGTATAATTTACTAAAACACAGTATTTTTTTAAAAAGTGCATTCACAATCCAATATACTCACTTGAATGTTTTTAAAAAGAATACACAAATAGAATTTTTGTTGAAGTTGTCTTTTTCCCCCGGTTTACTCTTCTCACAATGGTAGCATCCATTGGTACAACAAATGTAAGGCTGCTATGCATTACAGGACTACAGACGGCGAGTGAAGAAATTTCGTGGCTTATTTTAATAAAGAATCCAACGACTGGAGAATCCAGCAGTGGGAGAAGAGTCAAGCTCACTTTTTCTTTAGGAAAAAGGAAAAAGGTGAACACCCACAATTTATTACTACCACCACCACCACCACCCACCACCCACTCCCCCACCGAAACAGCACAATATGTCCACAGCAGAATCCTACAATCTCCCCCAACAACGGGCAATAAACACACTGCTGATGGTACAGGGGATGAATCAAGGAATGACCTGCAGAGCATCAATGCCCTTAGCTCAGCACAGCACCATACCCCATCCTTGCCTGCAACTGACGGCCGCATGTTCGGAGTCTCTCTGATTTACTCACTTCAGATATAAACCCTGACTCTCTCATGGGAAAGAGGGTTTGGGCAGTGGCCCCTAAGTGCTCTCTTTATGGACTTTCAACTGATCTTGTTTTCAATTCATACCTGATCTCTGCCTCCAAGATTCCTGGTTATCTCACATTCCCAAGTCTAGCCAAGATTCTGTGAGAATTCATTTACTTCTTTATACCTCCTTAGTAGGCACTTAGGTTTCACTATCTTCTTTCAAAAGCTTCCTCTCTTCCAAAACTTTCTCAACTTCACTCTTCCTAAGTGGTTTCCTCTTTGTTTGTTTTAGTGAAATTTTGGAAAGGAATAGAGAAAACTCCAGGGGTTCTATTTATTACATGTCTTGTTTATTTTTCTTAACAAGAGAAATAAAAGTGAAACCATTCCTAGAACAACATTTGATGAGTAATATTTTAGTTACTTGAAGCTTTCCCTCCTTCTATTCAATTATATGCAGGCACATAAATGTCCTGATGATTATGATTATTATAGATGTCAAGATATAAAAAGCCTATCATTTTCTAAGCCTAGTTAACATGCTTTTGAAATAAAATACAGGAGAGATAAAGTAGAACAGCTATGCAGAATATAATAAAATATCTCAATGACCACATACTATCTCAGTTTTCATTATGTGCTATAATTTTTCCTTTATTTCTTTTTGCAGAATCAGTAAAAAATTTTAGCTACTCTAAGGTAAGTAAATTTCTAATAATAATATCTGCTCTCCATGTTTGTAGTTTGGCTATTTCATTCTTATTTTTCTGAATTCAAATTTCAGGTTAGGTACTAGTATTATTGCAAGCACCATCTATGATGCAATAGCAACTAAATGTAAGGGGCAAACGTCTCCACCAGTCATGTTAATCTAACTCTGGATATGCCCCCAGTCACTGGAGCAATGAGGACAGTATAGTTTGTCATAGAACACATGTTATGCTAATACATTTCCTTACTTTCAGGTGAAATGTCCAAGGGATTATTGTTGGTAGATGCATGAATTTGGAAAGAAGCTAGGATAAGGAAAACTAATCAATGGGTTGAAAACTTGGGTTGGTTGAGGAAGTACTTTGAAATACATCTGTCATCAGGCACTTACTCCACCCTTATCAGGTATAATTTTAGGAGCTGATGATAAAGCAATGAACAAAACCTCCTTACCTTAATGCAGCTGACATTGCAGTCAAATCATAAATACATTAAGATCTGTCATCATTTGTCCCAGCTTAACCTTTACCTTGGTAAATTCTATGAAAGCTACATAGGAACATAGTGGAATATGGAAAGAAGAAGCCCCACAACCCCATTCCTCCACCTTAACAACTACTGAATTGCCTAAGAACTGTCTAATGTCCCTACTTTAAGACTCTGGTGTCTAGTCAAAGAGCTTGGTAATTTTAGTGAATTCCAGTCTCTCACATGGTCTCCTATTCTCCATTCCAAAAGCTGTTAAGAAGCAGCCTGGGGAGAGCACCCTACATTTCACAGGTGGCCTTCTGGGGCCAGGATGTGCAATAAAGACTTTATCTTCCAAATATGCTTGTGTGCTGATTGCTGCTTTTGATCACTGAGCCTTTGAGCTGGCCACCACTGCTTCAGTTCCCATGGGCTTGAAGCAACTTTCAAAGAATTTAAAGAGACAATGTATGTTTATTGGTTTGTTTTCTTTCCCCTTTTGAAAGCTAGGTGTTTAAGGAAATCTTTGTCAGGTCACACTCACTCTCTGTTCACAGAGATGATAGAACAGAAATTTCAGTGACCAAAAACACAACCACTTGCAAAAACAGTTTTGAAAAGTAAAAGATGACTGGCTTAAGCACTCAACAAGAAAGATTCAGCAATCCCTGAGGAGTGGGACAAATGAAATTCCAGATTTACCATAACATAATTCTTACAGTGCCTAGTTCTCCCTCCTTCCCTTCCCTCTCCCTCTTCCTTTCTCTTTATATAAATATACCTATTTACAGAAAATAAATGAATATACATGCATAACTTGGAGATATTGAGAATTTGGTTCCAGACACTGCAATGAAGAAAACATCACAATAAAGCAAGCCACACAAATTGTTTGGTTTCCCAGTGCACATTAAAGTTATGTTTATACTATACTGTCTATAAATATGCAATAGCAATATGCCTAAAAAATGTATACACCTTAACTTAAAAATATCAAGGAACGTCAACTAACTCCAAGAATGATGAACAAAAAGATCCACACTGAGACATATTATATTCAAACTATCAAATTGAAAGAAAAACACAATTTTGAAAACATCAAGAGAAAAGACTGGTCACGTACAAAGGACACTCAGTAAGATTAACAGCTGATTTCTCCTCATAAATCATGGAGGTCAGAAGGCAGTGGGATGACATATTTAAAGACTTGAAAGTGTTACTATCTTTTAAGAATAAATTACAATGAATACAAAAATAGTTGAGGACTTCAACATCCCTGTTTTAACAATGCAACACCCAACCAGACAGAAGATCAGTAAGAAAACAGAGAACCTGACAACACTATAAGCCACTATGACCTAACAGACGTAAACACAACACTCTACTCAACTGAGCAGAATCACATTTTTTTTCAAGTACACTATAGAACATTCTCCAGGAGAGACCGGTAGATGAGGCCTAAAATGAGTCTTAATAAATTTTAGAAGACTGAAATCCTACAAAACAACTTTCCCAATCACAATAGAATAAAATTAGAAATCAGTAGTAACAGAGACAAAGTGGAAAATCAGCAATATGTGGAAATTAAACAGTACACTCTTTAACAACCAATGGGTAAAAGAAGTGATCATAAGAGAACAGGACTATACGGAGACAAAAGAAAAAAAATACATAATGTACCACACCAAAGGCTTTAGTTATTTCATTTTTGGAGCTTTAGTCAGTAGGCAGCATAACTCTACGGGTGAGATGCTATTGTAAAAGCATCAACTTTCCAAATTAAAGATTTAATTAAATGAGAATATAGCCAGGGATGACTATTTACTATCTGATAAAAATAAGAATTTATCTAATAAGGAATTTAAGAGATTAAAAGATTAGTCCAAAAGCCTACTAGTGAGGTTTCAAGGATTAGACCATAAGGCATATATTAACCCATTAATCATAAAACATATAATTAATGTCTGTATGGCTTAGGTTCAGAATTAACAAGCTACACAGATTCAAGGTCCTAAAAGTTTCATACATAATTCCAAAAAAATCAACAAAACTCTAAATATATGTGTTTGAGGTATGAGAGAACAGGGAAAAGCCTTAATTATAAATAGTAAAAATTTCAGGAAATCTTACTTTAGAGTTACAAGCATTAAAAAACAGTTTTGAGATATGAATACAAATTTTTTGCTTCATTTACATAATTTAACAATTTAATGGTTTAACAATATAACTAAAACACAATTCAAACCTCTCATTTTTGATACCAGCAAGCTTCACTATAAAAAACACTGAAGTAACTTAATCTTAATCTTAAAAGTATACAATTTTAGGTATGCAGACTAGACATAACACAAAATTTTATTAGTCTCTATTTTCTGTGTTTATCAATTTCAAGCATTTAAGAAATCCTAGAGGTGACAAAGTACAAAGCTAACAGAACTGCCTTCCTCTAAGTATTTCCTCATGGCAGAGCAAACAATTCTTTTCTCTGTAACCCTAAAATCCTTGGTTCAAACATCTACTATGCTATAATTTAAACTATAACTTATAGTACTAAGGAACTAAGGATACTGCATTGTTACTACATGATTATGTCTCTAGCTGGTGAGCTCTTTCAAGGCAGGAAATACCCCTCTTCTTTCAGTAAGCTTTTATTGAGAAACCTACAAAATCTAGGTACTCTTAGCATTTAGGAAAACTTGCTAAGAACTCAGTCCTGGAGAATGCCAGTCAGTAGATGAGAAGGGTAAGACTAAGGTGATACTAGAACAAATGAGCAGCTGTCATTACCCCAGACTGGGATACGAAGACCAGGGGTGGTATAATTCCAAGCAAGTGCAGAGCTGAAATGCGGATCTTTCTTCATCTCGGTATCCTCAGAGCCTAGTCAATGTTTCACACCTAGTGAGTGTCTCAAAAGCTATTTTTAATGAATGAATGGGTAGCTCTGGAGCTGCTACAAGTCTTTTTGAGGTGAGGATAATCTTGAACCTCCAGGGATAAGCAGTTAAAAATTAGTCATGGAACCTTCACTACAATTAAATCTAGGCACTAAAAAATCCTAGGTACTGCGCCCCTCCCCATTCTTCTGCCTCTCTTACCCTCTTTATCTCCCTGCCATAGGCAAAGCTTAAGTAAGGCTCTAACATTTGAAGGTCAGCTGGAGGTAAACACTGACTCAGCATCCCAGGGCCATTTCTGTGTTTCTAGTGGCTGTAATTAGCCTTAAAAACGGACTATCCTGTTAGATCACAGCTCATTTCATGATCTATGAACTAAAAATTTAATACTTAAGCTTCAGATTTTAAAAAACAAAACAAAAACTCTGCAGATATTCAGCGGAGACACAGCTTCACTGTACTAATGAGTTTCAGCTCTGGTTTATTTATACTAAGAAATGTTGCTTCTAGTCACTTCTAATTCACACTGAGGAATGATGGCAAAAGAGTCTGAGTGATCTTAATTACTATATAAAGCTCTGAGACAATAACAGAAGTGCCCATGCTACATAGTAACATTATAATACAACTATGAACTAATACATCACATAACCCATGGCAAAGAGTGGTTTACTCAGAGTATTAGGTTTTAGGGGAAATAAAAGCAACTATTATATAAATGACCATCAGTGTGTGCAATTACTTGAGCTGAAACACATGTTAAGAAGGACAGTCTACCCTTATGCTTCTGGCAATTGGCTGGCTGATTCCCCACCAGATGGCTTTACGGAGAGTGGACCTTTTCTTACTCCATGACCCCTGCTAACTGAGGAAGAAATAACCGACTTCGCACTAGGGCTATCTGCACAGCTGACAATGCTTTCCTCAGAACTGTGCAATCCTCATTTTAGTGAAATATCATCAGTGTACGCTTCCACGTGACAATTTTTCTTCTACCACGAGGTATGAAAGGGTGCCAAGGATCTCCACGGGCTTGGCCCAGTGCCTGGCTAGTGCTAGGTTTCCTGAATGAATAAATAGTAGGAGAAAGAAGATGTGGTTTCCTCACAAAACAAAAACTTAACACAAGGGTGGGGGAGGAGTGATAAAGTTCACCTCCCGAAATTGTCATCTGAACAAGCAGTAAAGCTGATAAATTAAAATGCACTAAGTGACTGCGTCGATTGTTTCATAGGCTTTTAAAATGTCCATCATGTCTTTGAGCAAAAAGGAAAAAGGATTCACGAACACGGACAGCAGTGTGATGATTGTGAGGGGAAGGGTGTGTGAGGGGCCTAAAAGATAATGGAAAAACAAAAGTGGGCGGGGGGGGTGGGTACAGCGGTTTCCAGATGCCCCCAGCCCCCATGTATGCACAGCGCTCCCCAAGAGTGATGCATTTCTTCTAGTTGTTGAACTGGCACATCATCATCATGCAAAGTCCATAGTTCACAATACATTATGGTTCACTCTTGGCGTTGCATATTCCATGGGTTTGGACAAATGTACAGTAGCATGTATCCACCATTATGCTATCACTGAATATTTTTACTGCCCTAAACATCCTCTGTCTTTTCACTCTCTCCATAGTTTTGCCTTTTCTGGATGTCATGTCATTGGAATCATACAGTGTGCAGCCTTTTCAGACTGGCTTCTTTCACTTAGTAACAGGCACTTAAGGTTTCTACATGTCTTTTCATGGCTTGATAGCTCATTCCTTTTCTGTGCTCACTAATATCCTATTGTCTGGGGGTAGCCTGGTTCGTGCATCCAGTCACCTGCTGGAAGACATCTTGGTTGCTTCCAAGCTTTGGCCATTATGAATACAGCTGCTATAAATACTGTGCCTTTTTATCCCATCATACAAAGTATACTGAAGGTAAGTGGATGAACTTTAAAGAAATGTATACATTCAGGATTCATATTTAACATTTTCCCCCTACTAAATCCTTAATAGAAAATATCCTCAGCACTAAAATCTCTGCCCTTCAACCCCACGTATTTCCAAAATGAATTAAGTTATTAGGGTTGCATTTCAGCTAAGGACTCAAGATCCAATAAGGTACACATATGACTGATCATATGTTACACAAGCAATAGACAGGATTTTCAATCATCTCTCACTTACAGTAGGTAGCGTTTACTCTGTGCCAATGTTCTAACAACTTCATACACACATTGTTCTTAACCACAAAAATTGTATAAGTTCTAGAAAATGAACCTTAACACAATACATCAAGTACACAAGAGGATTCCATTATAGAGAGTACTATAAAATGAATTAATCATTTATCTTCATTCACAAGTGTTTCAGTACTAAGCACAATAGATAACAGAGTGTGATGATCAAGATAGAAAAAGTGTCTGATGTCACTGAAGCAGTAATAGACAAAGGAAAGTTAGGTAAATGAATAAAACAGCTTCAGCGACAATGGAAAGACAGGAACGTGAAAAGACAAAGAGCATACATGATGCAACATTTTCCGGGTGGCGCTGGGTGGTCCAGGGAAACATCTCTGAGAAAGTGACACACACTTAGAACATATTAAAAAATTCAACTCTGCTGTGTAATTAACTTGACTCAGGACAGATAATGAAATACACTCTTGGGGAAAAATTATTTCTTTTAAATCTCCACCCCCACTTGAAACTATATAGCCAATTCAGAAAAATAAATCCACAGCTGTGCTTTCTTTGGATACCCACCAAGATGCTTGTTCTAGGCTCATGTGAACAAACTCCGCACTGGGAAAATTCTTGCTTCCATGTACTGCTGATTATTTTGGAATGAGTGCTCCAAATTTTGCCTACATCATTTGTGATTTATATAATTTTATTTAAAAACAGTTAAAGCAAATATGTACTAAGAAAAAAGGTAATTTACAACTTTTGCCTGAAATAGCAATTGACTGTAAAATTTTTTTCATAAAAAATAGGTGAAGATGATATGCCAAATATACAATAGTCAGATACACTATATCTGAGCTTCTTAAATATTTTCAAAAGACTTAGATTTGATGGGGAAAAAATAGTAATTTACTAATACATCATGTCTTCATAAAAATCATTTATAAAGTACTGAAAGAAAATGCTTGAGAAAACAAGTTATACTTTTCCATAAATTATCTAGACATTCAAAGTTCTTGCCAAATTTTCTCTGCCAGTTTAGGAAAAATGGAAAGTCTGGCTGGCTCTCTTTTTTAGAACTGTAAAAATGGTGTTAAAAATTAATGCCGTTTTACAGCAATAAGTCAATGAAGACTTAGAGTCAAACATTTATGAAGTTACTCCTTTGTGACAGTAACTGTGTGAGGTTTTTATGCTTTCATTCTTCATTCTCCTCCCTCAAGCATGTGAGAAATATTTTCCCCTTGCAGTTAATGACTGCCGAAGGTCACAAATCTGGTCGTATAAACAGCAGCCATCTGGACTCAAACCTGGGCTTTGAAATATCAACTTCTAGGCTTTTCCACAACCACTGTCTCCTCTGTATGTTTTTCAAGTATATCTTCAAATGATGTTCATGACCTCAATTCCCTGAGACTAAGATTTGGCTCAAGAATGTGGAAATGGCTACAGAGCCACATATTTTGTACCTAGTAACATGTTCTCTGACACTTTCTTTCCAAGCAATAAGCACCGACAGTTCATGGATAATCAGTCCATTTTCAATTTACCTCTTACTCTCCTGCTTGGCCACCCGCAGGCTGGAACGTTCCCTCCCTCAGAAGCTCTCAGACAAATAAGACTCGATCAGTTTACAGTACAATCAGAGCCCAGTTATCAGCTGGCCCATCTAGAAGAATGACTTACAAATCAGGCTACAGCATAGAATAGAAACCTTGAACTGAAAGAACTGCCAGCTATCTCCAGGCTCACTGAACAACTATGTATCCAAAGAACCTCTCCAGGTCATGTGTCACTAGGAGTAGTAGATTCACAGATTAGTCAATTACATAAGCAACCAAGACTATCTTTTGGCTGACATTTTTCAATAATCACTTCAACTGTTACTGTATCTGTAAGTCTATGCTTTCATATATTACAATCCATTAGACTACTGATGCTAAGTGATCAGGCTCACCATTCCCAGAACACCATTAGGTCTGTAATTGTTTGCTGGAAATATTTTGTAATAGGAATACTTCTGGGAAGGCACTTCTTTCAAAAGAGGGTATAGCTCCAGGTATAACTAAAGATGATCCCCTATCGACCATTATTTCATTCGGAGAAGAGCTTTTGCAAGTTTGAGGATTGAGAAACAAACAACTAAAATAGATTGGTGGTACTTTTAACAATATTACTAGGAGATAATGCTCCAAGCCCAAGTGAGTAGTAGGACCTGCCAAAAAAGGCTTACCCTCCAAAGACTCTCTCTTTCTTCAGCTCTGTTTTTCCTTCCTTCTCTGTCTAGCCCCTTTTCCCTTTTTGTTCCATCTCCATGCACCACCATATACCACACTCACCCTCCAGTTTCTTCGACTGTCCCTTATTTCTTTGTGACACAATGGGCCGGAAACAGAACACTGAAGAATATTTTAAATGGTCACGTGCACAATATTACTTTAAGTGTTGGGCAGTAACCTTAGAAATTATATTGTTTATGCCTTTTATTTTCACAAATGAGCAAAAGGAGACCCGGAGATTCAGGACTGGTTCAGTATCATGTATCATACAGTAGCGGTGCCAAAACTAAAACGAAGCTCTGACTCCTTGTGTGAAGTATGCCTTTATTCACATCGTGTTGACAAAGCGTGTATGTCTGTGTCTCTGTGTGTTTATCCTAGGGTCAGGAAACAACCTCCAAAGTCATCAGCGACAGAAAAGAACCAAGCTGCCGGCCTGGTTTTCCTGCAGCGGATGTGATGACAGTATTTATCAAATAAAATGACATATGTGTTTTATAAAACACATATCAGTGTTTATAAAACAAATTTAGGGTTATATAGTGGTTGTCTCAAAAAATTAATTTGGTTCCTGCCTTCATGTGGTTCCCAGTATTTCCCCCCTATAGTTTTGCTTCCAAGAGGTGTTTAAGAATCCTAGCAAAAGATATAATAATCTTGCATTTTTCAGATATCCACTAATTTCATATTCATTTCCTATAGAAAATTAGATCATATACTTCTACATGATTAAATACACATACTCAAAATATGAAAAGAAGTAAATGACTTCCTGGTCCAGTAAGTGCCCATGAACTGATTCATAAATTTCTTAATTGTTCTTCCCTGTTCTGGACATCAGCCTTATTCTATCCCTATTTTTGACACTGATATGCTTGATAAACGTTACTTTTGCTTTCTTCATTTATACTGGGTCCAGCATAAGTGTATGCAAGTTTTCATACATTTTTAGAAGTGATTTTAATATTATACTTGAATTTTGTCATGTAGCAAACTTTTTAGAGCATATGGTATATATAGATATGAAGGAAAAACTCGAATCATGTCATCAGAGAGTAACTTTGTAACAGAATGCAAACAAATTTCTAAATTGTACTTACCGTTCACTTAACTGCATCCTGGTTGTTCCCACCACTCCAATTTACTAATTTTACATTCCAGATTTTAGACAGTGGCTCTTTGACATTCTGGAATTTGTTATGCACCACTTGGAAACATAGGGTCAAACTGCGCTTTCTTACTTCAGGGAAAGGCTCTTATTTTTATTGAACAGCCCAACACAGAATGCCCCACACAGGTGAAGGGTAGAGTGTAGTGGAAGTGAGAGGTAGCGAGTAAACGAACAACAAATATTTCACTCCTGGATTTCCTACAGAAGCAAACAGGAGATCACTAGATTAGAGAAACAGTATATGTTTCCTTCAATAGCTCTTCAGCTTAAACACAAACCAAAACCAAACTCTATTTACTGTCCCTCTGTCAAAATGCACACACGCCTACACACACGTCCCTGACCCCAAAAAGGGACAGCTCAGTGTCACTTTTGCCAGCTAGTCCGTCACAGCAAAACTGAATTCAGTGACATTCCAGGAATAGAAAACAGTGCATTTCATTTATAAACTTTGTTTAATGCAATACTGGTTGTTATAAAATATTTCAATAGCATATTCAGAAAACTTAAAACTGAAACAATTTCAAATGATTTGAGTCATTGTCTTAAACACATGCAGGTGCCCCCACACACCCCTGCAGTTTACCTTGAAATTCATCACAATGAAGATGGCCTGATGAACACACAATACATATATGGCCAGAAATGTGATCAAACTAGCAAGTTATTAGCAGAATCAAGATGGTGTGGCTATAATAAGCATATGGTCACTACGAAATTCTTTCAATTTCCCTGTACATTTGAAAATTTTCATTAGAAATATTAGAAACAATCTAGAATAGACAGCCATATGTAAGTAATCACTTGCATTAAAAAATATAAAAATAGCTCACAAATTAACTCTAGTGAAAAGAGGAAATAAACAGTTTAAAAAGTAAAATCTGAGAATATTATGCATAAAGTCTAAGGAATGCACCCAAAGCTGTACAAAAAACTTTATAGTGTTAACATCTTTTCTGTTAACCAGAAAAAATAAAAATAAACATAAATGTATTAATCAACAAGCTAGTAGATATAAGCATTAGAGATTTTAAAAGAAATTAATAAATTTAAAATATAAAAGCAAAAAAAGATAAATGAAAAAGCTCATTTAAAAAAAGTACTAATATCCCTAGCAGTTTTTTTCTTTAATCATCATAAACATTTAGCTTTGTAATAAAAGGATAAACCACAGACATGATTTTTTAAACATTTATGAAATAATTATATTTATGACTGTGTGCCTCTAAATTTAAAATTCTCAACTAAGTGAATAAACTTCCAGGAAATGAAAATGATGTACCTGACTCAAAAACAGGTAAAACCTGAATAGACCTGAAATCGCTACAAAAAACTAAGGACCTGAAAAACCTGTTCCAGAGTCCCCTTGTCATCTTTCAGATCCTAAACGCATCAGTAAACTTGGTGTAATCCCAATCAAAAGAGTTTTTTTCCAGATGAGCTTGCCAAAATAATTCTAAAACACATCTGGAAAAAATAAGCATACAAAGATAATGAGGTCAATTCTGTAAAACCAGTGCAGTATAAATAGCCTGTCCATTTGTAAGCAGATATTATAAACATGGTATATGCTATACCATGGTAACAATATAGCAGTGCAGGAATAAGCAGGCAGGTAGATGAAAGAGCCAGAAATTAATCTATGAAGACATTTTAAATTGTGACAGATGAAGAACAATTACGCAGTAAATGATATTTAGACACAAGGCTATGTTAGATCCCTATGTACATTTTAGATAAATTAACATGTTTGCATGTAAAAATTCAAATCATAAATTGTGCAAGAAAAAATATAAATTAAATATTCAGTAAAATTTTGTGCAGTGGGATAACTTCACAAGGAAAAGACAAACAGGGCTATATACAAGTTAAAATCTCTGTTGGGTAAAAATAATAAAGTTACAAGGGAAATGACAATCTGGGAAAAAAGTATTTCACAACATATATGATAAAAGAGCTATTACAAGTGAAGACGGTGATGAACATTCCCTTAGAAAAATTGAGCAAAAAATTCAGCACACATACTAATAACTCAGGTTACAAATACAATGGCCAATAAACATACATATTTTAAAATGTTCAGAAGTATGCTCCAGCCAGGTGGCTTAGCTGGTTGGAGTAGCGTCCCATACCCAGAAAGTGTGCAAGTTCGACTCCCGGTCGGGGCAGATGTCTAGGCTGCGGGTTCCATCCCCCGTCAAGGTGCATACGGACGCAACCGATTGAGGTTTCTCTCTCACATCGATGTCTGTCTGTCTGTCTCTCTTTGTCCCCTCCTCCCCCCTCCCTCCCTCTCTCTACAATCAGTAAACATTTCCTCAGGTGAAGATGTAAAAACAAAGTTCATATGTGTTACTAATAAGAGAAATTTTAGAGAGGATTTTAGTTTCTAAAGTTGGCAAAACTTACAAAAAGATACAAAGACAATCTTATATACCAATTGTGGAAGTGTGCATTGGCATAGATGGAGTGGAGAGGATTTCACTAGAAAACTAGAGAAGGTTTTAGAATTCTGTATGTGCTTTGATACAACTAATTTATTAAAATACTGGCAAAGGAAAATACTGATTTGCAAAGGAGCTTCTATCCTTCATTTCCATAAGTTGTAAGTAAATTACAAGCTTGATAAAATGGACTGCTATATCTCCATGAAAATTTGAAGTCAGGAAGTTTAATTTCATGACAAAATGTTACCAGATTTAAACCAGAATAAACAACATATAGCAGTGGTGCTACTGGCTAACGGAATTATTGGTGTGTTCCTCCCGATTTAATGGTATTTCCTAAATTTTCTGCAAGGATTAGTTTTGTAGTATATAAAAAAAGAAAAGTATGATAAAATAAAATGGCCTTCAGTTTACAATGCATTATTTTGCAATAGGAAGTATTTATTGGGTAACCAGAGCAAATAATATTATATAAGGGCTTTGAGATAGCTAGTTTGAAGTTACTGCCTTAAAGAGTTGCTACAGAAAGTCTTCTATTTGCAATGTTCCTTTTTTCACCAAAATAAAATTTCATACTTTACCCTTACATCACCAAGTATGCTCATTTCCTCTATTTGTTTCCTCAAATCAGTTTCTAGCTGGCTGCCTGGAGTTCAAGACCCCTAACCAGCTCCTAAGTGTTGAATCTGCACTTCTTCTATTCCATGAAGCATGTGACAAACTCTTACCCAGTAAAACACCTGCCAGAAAAGGCCAGTTAAAGGAGGGAAATTCTCCAGGGGCCTGGGAAAAAGCAAGCCTGCCTGACTCATTCCCGTTATTTAGACACTCTGCCTAGAATTAAATGATGTTTAAATTAGAGAAAGTTATCATCTCAAAGCCTCTCCCAGCATCATGCCCTCCCCGCCACCAAACAAAAATATTATAAGATGATGTGCAAAAACTGACTATGGGGATGAAATGGACAAGAAGTAAAAAAACTATTCTTACAGAGCCAGAACAAAAAAAAAATGTTTTCATTTGTCACCCCAACCAAAACATGTCTTCAAATCTAACACCTTCGAGGGGTACCACACTTGGGGCAATGCAGGAAGGAGAGTCCTACCTGTACGTTACACCTTCCATTTGTCTTTTACATCTATCTCACTTGTTTTCCAAAATAAACCTTAGAGGTGGTTGGCCTATCATTAGCTCTGTTTTACAGATGAAGAAGCTAAGCTTCTGAAATTCAAGTGGCACGCTGAAGATCACACAGTACAGGACACCAAGGCAATTCCTGACAGCCAGCAAACCTCACCAGGACTGCCTCTCCTGTTCAGACCTCTGCAGCACCAGCAGCAGCAGCCAGGTCCACTCACCTAAGAAACAGCAAAGGCCTACTTATGATTAACACTTTGTTCCGAGCTTCAGATGGAGAAGCTCCTTGGGAAGACACTGGGAACATCCCCACTGATAACTACAATAAAGTGAGATCTAATAGAATTACTTTCTCGGAGACGGTTTGTAAGGGAAGAAGCTATTACCTGATTTCTTAAGTATTTAGGTAATTAAAGGTGGTATAGGTGATTGATCATTCCTTACATGTAAAAGTACTTTTCTGTACTGAGTTTTTGGGACCTCTCACTGGCCACTTCGAGTCAATTCTTCTTGATAGCTCCTTCTCCCTTGCTAAGCCTTCACTGTTAGTACCAGGTCTCCACTCCTGGACCTCTCACCAGCCTAAAATCAATTAACTCTCAACCTAAACGATGTCTTTCCAGTCCTGCATCTTTAAAGACGGTCTGCCGATGCTGCTTAAAATTTAAATATCTTCAGTCCAAACCTCTCCTCTGAATTCCAGATTAGGTGTTCAACTGCCTACTTGATACCTCCACCTGGATGTCTAAACAGACATTTTAAACTCATTACAGCCCAAACTCTTGACCTTTTAAAACCAGCTTGGCAACTCCCACTATACTGACACTACCACTGCAGTGCAAACCACCGACACCTTAGTCTAGATCACTCCGAGTGTCCCTTAGCTTATTTCCCAGGTCCCGTCCTTGCCTTCTCCAGTCTATTATCTACAGAGCAGCCAGAGCCATTCTTGAAATATATAACCCAGTTCTTATGTCATTCCCCTGCTCAAAACACTCCCATGAACTCTCAAAGCAGTTTAAATAAAACCAACCAGTACGATCGCTATCCAACATAATTTCTTCCTATTGTTCCTTCCTCTCGCTCACCTACCTCCAGCCAGCGGCCTCTCTGTTTTCAGAATTCACTCGCCCCACTCCTGTCTCAGGACCACTGCGCTCTCTAACCAGACCCCTGCCCCGTGGTGGGCTTCCTTACCTACTGCAGGTCTCTGCTAAACGTCACCTTCTCGGAGACTTGTTCCTGGACCACTCTCTAAAGCAGTACCTGTCAGGTGCAGAATGTTATACAAAGAGGCTACTTTTTATGTAAAAGAGAGAGAGACTCGCATGGAGAGCAGGATGACAGCTAGTGGTGGGTGCGGGGCGGGGCGTCAAGGGGTGGAGGGATTAGCAAAAAGGAAAACAGATGTGCGGACATGGGCAACAGTGTGGTAGCCGCTGGGGGGAGGGGGGTAAAAGGGGACTAAAAGGTAATGGAAAAATATACAATAAAGATTTTTTTAAACCCTCCTAAAAAAGAATATATACTATTTGCTTAAATTTTTAAAAATTTGCTTGAAAGATAAATACATAAAGAGCATAGAGTGGTTATCTTCTTATTTAAAAACAAATAAACAAACCCATTCAAAGGGTTTTTGTATTTTGTATCATCTTTTACCTCCAGCATGTTTTATTTATGTAACACTTATTCTATTTATAAACCTGCAAGGCTCTGTCCTGAGCTATATCCAGTACACGGCCAGGATAAAGACATAAGCAGGCTGGCGCGTTAAATTTATAAATGTCAAAAAGCCAGGAAGGGAAGCTAATCCCTTGGATGACAGAATCATGATTCAAGAAGATCTCAACAAGTTTTAACTATGGCTATATTCAAAGAGGTGGTTGTGAAAGGGTTAAAGGCACATACTGCTGCAAAAACACCATGTACGTAGATATACAGAATGGGAGAAATCTTCAACACAAAAAGATGCTGGTTTATGTTGACTGTATCAGTGGTTTCCAGACAAATTTTTCAAAAAAACCCCACAAAACAAACCAAAAAAACCGAAAGAGAAACAACATAAGGCTGCTAACTCTTTATTGTTTATTTAAGAACACTAAAACAGAACAAAAAAATCCAACACAAATATCCAAAGAAACTTAGCACACACACAATCATTTGATGTAGAAAGGTCACTTTAACATCAGAGAAGTAGAAACACAGAATTTCAAAAAAAAATAAATAAACCCTTGAATTGCATATATATAACCTGAAAAGCTAACATTTTTCTCCCCTTTTTCCTGTTATTCAAGAGTTAACACAATTTTAGACTGTAAACACACATGCATTGCTTAAACAAGGAATAACTTCACTATACCACATCCAGGCCATCACTGAAGAATTAAACGTGGAAACCAGATCAGAAGAAAACAGCAAAACTGACTGAATCCAGTTGACAGGGATGAGAAAGGTAAAGGAAACTATACCGTATGAAGTTTTCGGGGCTGTGACATTTAAGTTAGAAAAGGGAAAACCTAGCAAGGACCCGGTATGTCGAGGAAAACCTTGCTGTGTCTCACTCTTAAAGACAGCCACTGGGAAGTCACGTGATGTAGAGCAGAGCAGATACAAGGGCAATGTAAGTTAAGATCTTCCTACACTTTTCAAATGCTAAGTGAGCCGGCCTATGCCCATTTTTTTTTTCATGGAAGCGTTGTTTATGGAGAAGCTGGATTCAATAACATCTCAAGGATATTAGTAATAGGTATGACAGAGCTTCTAAAGTCTCCTCTAATTCTAAAATTTGGTGAATCAGAGGGAATGTATGTTGCCCTTTGAACCTACTACAAAAGACGAGCAGGAAGAATTTTGGCTTTCATCAAAAAGACGAAGGTTCCATGATGGGCTCTTCCACTTAGAAATGTGTGAGCCAAAACTATCCCCTAACTCTGGGCCGCAGCTGCTCTCAACTTCAAATGTAGAAAATAGTGTCTTATTTACCAGACTGTTGCCTGGATCACACCCACACTGCCTGGCACTTAGTAGGTGCTTAACGCATGGTAGACATTATTCATTTATTTAATAAACATCATGTACCAAAGGAGAACATTTCCTATACCAGTTATTGATTATTGTTACACTCAAATATGGACTTCTCTGCTGTAACTCGTTCTGGTTTTTCAAACTTAATTCATGCTTGGTATTCTTTTCCAATTCTATGCTCTGCACAATCCCTATTTGCACGTTAGTAATTTTTAAAAAGTTTTCTTTAACTTTACTTTGGCTAGTTTCCTGTCTGTTTTTGTTTGACATAAAAGTGGGCTTTACCTTCAGTACATATTGGCTATTTTAGTCATTTTGCCCCTAAGCAATTTTATAATATACGGTTTGACAATCATTTCAATGAACTAGACTGTATATCCAGTTTAATCAACCTTACCACTAGACATGTTTTCTTATTCTTTTGTATCGCTCACACAGGGCAACTTGTTGCTGAGCACTTCTCTCAAGAAATATGAGTAAATCAACTAAAAACCCATTCCACTGTAGTTCATTGTTAGAAATCTTGATCATTAACAAAAGTTTATGAAATAAAGACAATCTGAGATTTCTCTCTAGAAGAGGAAACCCATTTCGTACTGAAGCACATCAACATTCAATGCTCCAGTCATCGGTATTTATCCAGGGAGCGTTTTTCAGATAGTATGTAATTACTCTTTTGTTACACTTACAACATAATTTGCAACTAAATGGTTACTTTAGTTGGCAATTTAGTATCATGCTGTCTGTAAGGGATTTAATAGGATAGCTTAACACTGCTAGTGTTCCTTATAGACTAAAACATTACCCACTAATTAAAACAGTAAAAATTATTGTTCAGGAATAGATTTTGTTGAATAAAAACCGTGGTGACAACTTTAAACATATACAGTCTCCAGGACTAGATACTAGATGAGTGACATCTGATTACTATCTGATACAATAATAAAACAAGTGTTTTTTTTTTCTCCAGTGACAAAATCAGAAACTCATACTTGGAACATATAAACCAAATCACTATGCACAGACTTTTTAGAAGCACCCTGATATCTGCATTTATAGGAATAATGTACAATAATTCTATAGTGTAAATTTCACTATTCTAATGCTATGACAAAAAACATGCAGATGGTTATTTACTTCCATACAAAGTAATTTTAGAACACCATGAAATTTACCAGTGAAATACATTTCAAGTATGATTTAATATAATTCCACATACTGATTATGGTTACAGATTATGTTCAAGTAAGTTTAAATTCAAAAGAACCATTAGTTTTAAAAATCTATTAAGTGCAACGCAGAACTTAAGGGTAAAAATTATAAAGTGACAAAAAAGTACTTTATGGCAATATCAACTCAATACAAAGCATAAGTTTACTTTTGATGAAAAGTTCAACACAAATTTTTTCCTGAAAAGGTAAATTTTTGTTTACAATAATTCATTAACTGAATGGACTTCACAGGCTCTTGTTCCTTGGCAATTCTATTGTTAACAGTTTATAGACTTGCTCATAACATAAAGTACTACTGAATATCACAAAACATTAAAATACAGATACTAATAAATAGTAAGGGGAAAATTCCAAGTTCCTGTTTTTATGAAACGCCCACGTCGTAGTATCTTTCCCTACATCACTAATTTATGAAACTAAAGTCCCACTGCAGTGGAATTATTATTTTTACATTACAAAGGGTCCGAGTAATACAACCGGGTACCAGTGAACTTGACTGTCACAGACCACGCAGCCTGTAGAGAAGCTTTCCGTCCATGTTCACAGGGCAGGGGACTAAGGGACACAGTGGACAGAGCCTCTGCAGGGCAGACCTTGGTTTTAGTTGGCTCTGCCTTTCATTAGCAGTTTGGCTTAGTAGACAAATCAGTTAACTGTCCAAATTTTAGTGCCCTCCTCTGTCAGGTGCACTTGAACTCTTCGGTTTTAAAACAGCAAAATTAAACAACATCTATAAAGTTAGTGGGAAGTACAAGCAGCCCTAGTGTAAGTTTAAAAAAAGAAAAAAACAATGGCACAATGGCAGAAAAATACAAGATGGTCTGTAACTTGCAGTGCAGTATTTCCAGGGCCGAATTCCTAGGTCTCGGGAGCGCCCCCAGGCAGGACCTCAGCAGGGACGTCCCAGGCCCCGAGCCCACCACGCACCTCCCTCTCACATCGTCCCCACCTGCTCCTCCCCGTCCCGCTGCACTCTCTCCCGCTGGCTCCGACGCCGGCACACGGTCGGACGCACCGCAAGGTCTGAACGATCAAACCATTTTAAAAGATACACTTTCAATGTATCTTCTGCTGCAGCACATTTCCCTCACATGGGAGTGAATTTTCATAAAGAGGAGACAAATATGAATAAACAAATTCGTAAATAGAAATGCACCAGGCCTATTTTTTTTTTTGTTTGCTTTGATTGCTTAAAAAAGAAAAAAGAAAAAAAAAAAAGAGCGAGCTGTACCCTAATCTGTTCCCTTGGGAGCGCGAACGCGTTCCCCGCCCGATGAAGAAGAAACAATTCCGCGGCTTCATCTCCCGGCCACACAATAGCTCCGCCGTCGGCCCTCCCCGCCCAGTCCGCACCGCCATCCCGTCATTTTCCATCGATCACCGCGCCGACGCCCGCACAGGCACTGCCCCGGTCCTGCAGGAGCTGACATTCTCCCATTTAATGAATCCAACTGCACCGGACACCAAGGAAACAGAGATCCTGTGACTTAGTATCCAAAGCCCTCGTCTTCCCGCCCAGCCTTCGGTCAGCTGCTAAGATTTCTCCCCCCCCCCGCCCCCCCCCCACCCCGGGTAATGAAATGAAGGCAACTATCCAAACCCAGAATTTGAATCTCGGGACAATGAAGCCGGCAGGAAGCCACGCTCTCCTCCCCGGGGTTTTCACTACGGAGCCAGAGCCTGCGCGGGGTGCAGCCGCCCGGCAGGGTGCGTGACACCACGGCTCCCACGCCCTCCACGCGCGTCCGCAAGGCCCCTCGCTGACCTCGCGCCAACCGCCCCCCGTCCCAGAAGCAACCACAAAGAGGGATCGGGACTGCCGGCGGCTCCGATCCGGGAGGAACCGCGTCCCGCCGGCGGCGGCGGCGGCGGCGGCGGCGGCGGCGGCGGCGGCGGCGCAGCCATTCCCTGCGAGGCTCCGCCCGCGCCCCTCGCGCTGCCACGGCGGAGGGGGAGGGCCGCACAAAGCCCGGAGCGAGCTGAAACGATTCCATCCGTTCCGGGAACGAGGCGGCGGCGGCGGCACCGGAGGGCCGGCGGGCGGGTGGGTCGGGTTGGAGGGGCGGCCCCGCCGAGTCCCGGATCCGGTGCGTGGGGGTGGCGGCGCCGCGCGGAGCATCCGGGAAGCGCCCCCTCGCCTCCCGGCCCTGCACCCCCCGCCCCGCCGCGGGCCGCGGCCGGAGCCCCGGCTGCGATCCCAAGGAAGAGCATGTGGAAGAGCGGCGGCGGCGGCGGCGGCGGCCACACCGGCAGCGCCTAACCCCAGCGATTGAGCGCATCACTTACCCCTCACCGCTGAGAGCGGGACCGGACGGGAAAGGCGGGGCGCGTTGCGTCCCGCGAGTCTCTGGCACGCCGTCCTCCCCCACCCCCACCCTGTCGTTGTCGTCCTCGTCGTCGCTGTCGCTGCGATCGAGCTCCCGGCCTCTCAGCTCCGCTGGGCAATACGTTATTCCACACACGCCCCACACATAGCGGTAACGGCAAAGAGCGGCCGCCTAGTGCGCAGGCGCTTGGGAAAAGGGCGAGGAGCCCGGCCCTATCCCCTTCTCCGGCTCAGATCCAACGATCTCTTACTGCGCAGGCGCCAAAAGCAGACAATGAAAAGGGGTTGTGCAGAGGGTCTCAACCCCTGGCTTTTCCAGCTGCCTACTGCGCAGGCGTACCTCACAGACCAACTTGAACAATGAAGAGGACCCCAGGATTAGCAGGGACCGCAACTGACAGGGACTACAATTCCCAGCGGGCAGTGCGCCAAATCCAAGTGGAGGTCGGGTTGCTGGGCATGCTAGGATTTGTAGTGTCAGTTGTCATTCACACTCAGCTTTTTGGAAGGTTTAGAACTTCTTTTTCTTGCTTATTTGGCCGTTTTGACAAATGTCGTGGCTGAAGAGTGTAGAGCTTATTTGCATCCTTGACAAGCTTCAAGGATCGGATGCTTACTAGCAGATTTGGAAGGGTCAAGGCCTTCAGTGAGCCCTTTCTGTCAGTTGGGTGGTCCAAACAGCAGGATGGGTTGAAGGCAGGACTAAGCCAGGAAAAGGGCGGAGCCTCCATGCAGTTTCTTGGCAACCGGATCTGGCAACCAAACGGCAGAAGCCTGCGCTCGGAGCGCGGTGCCCTCTGGGAATTGTAGTGTTGTTGGAAGGGCTCTCAGGAACATCAAGGCTGCAAATCCGAGTCTGTGAACCACAAGTCCCATCATACACCAGGAGGGCCGGTGGGTGGGAAGAGCTCCTGCGAGCGCGGTCCAGGGTTCCTGACTCCCCATTGACAGCAGCAACAGGAAGGTGGTGGGTTCTGCCTGGGCGCTAAGGCCTCCTGTTCTAGGAGGGGAGACCACTGGACAGTGTGTCACCTAACTCCCATCTCTAGGTCCCGAGTGTGTGCATGGCGAAGTCCCCGGAGAACTCTACCCTGGAGGAGATTCTGGGGCAATACCAACGGAGTCTCCGGGGTGAGTTACTCCAAACCCCTGTGCCATAGCCCCTTGGTACCAGGGTCTAGTGGGCGGGAGATGGCAAGGTGCCTTTCTTAATGCCTTGGATCGGCCCCAGCCGGGATGCGGAGGAAGAAGATGGATGTTTTTGATGAAGGATGGAGTAGTTTTGTTTGTTTTTACTATTAACCAGTGGCGTTTCCATTGATTCCCTTGGTTACCTTAACCAACTCTGATCTTAACATAGATGTCTTTCTCATACTGCGCCCGCAGAAACTTTTGGATGGCTCTATGCCACTTTTGCACAGTTCTCCTACTTCGCTCTTTAGCCCAATAAGTTCCTGATTCATGCTTTTTACACATTCAAATTATGGTATAATGGATTGGATGGGATTTATTGGACCAGGAGAAAAAAACAGCACTAATAATTAATTTAATCACAACAGCTATATTTAGTGATCTGGGCTATTTACATACATTAAATCATTTAAAACTTCAAACAACCTTATGAATATTCCTATTTTACACACAGGGGAGTGGAGGTGTAAAGACATTAAGTGAGGACAAACCCCACACAGGCACAGTCAGATATTAAATTTTAAAAGCTAATGTGTTTCTTTATTAATCATGTCACAATTACTATGACTGAAACCTTAGTTAATTCAGATTTTTTTCGCAGAGTACTCTGTGAGTGAATATGTATAGAAATGAAGTTCCTACTTGTAGAGAGTTCTGTCTTCTTGGATATCGTACATAACATCTAGAAACCTCAATTCTGTTCTTTTAAAGTGGAAGTTATGGTGTCGTATACAGGGTTGTTGTGAGGAGCAAATGAAATAATCCATGTAAAGCAATAATTTTCAGACTTTTTTTTCTGTTCATCAGAAGTACATTTTGTATGGAGTATATATATATGTATAAACTAAAAGAAAAGCTTCATTAAGGAATATTTCTTCTACTAGATGTAATATGTAATACACTCTATTTTACATTCTGTTGCACTTTCTTAACCCTCTACCACGACCAACCATTTAAAAAAATTATTCAAAGTGCATAGAATGCTGACTCATATATTAATTGAGTGCCTGTGTGTTAGGCATACTAGGTGCTGGAGATACAATGAGAAACTAGATAAAGTCCCTGTCCCCTTGGAGCCTCTGGATTAGTGGGGGAGAAAGACAGCAAACAAAATAATTACAGATCGCTCTGGTAGAAATTAAGGGTGAAGATCAGTGTTTGGCACATAAGAAGCACTCATTACATGTTAGCTGCTACTTATAATTGGTACTTGCACCAAAGTGAAGATTTTTCAAGGAGATTAGAAAGTTTATTTTCAAGTGACTCGAGACTGTGTAAGAGTTATTGTTTATTGTTCCCATCTGTCAGCAGCGTCAGAGAAAGTGCCAGCATTCAGTATTCAAACTGCAAGAGTCAAATTATTGGTCTTAATGAATGCCTTCATCACCCTGCTAATGTTTCAAGAACTGTTAGATACAGAAATAACCACTTCTAACTTTTCCTTTGAAAGCAAGAAAAATACCGTGCACTGCGATAATATGAGTGATTTTGTTTAATTTTTGAGGTTGGCTAAAAATTGTTGTTTTGCATTGTGTTTCCTATATTTCTCCTTCTTGACCTTGTTTTGAATTTTTATGTAAGTATTAGGGACCATTTAATATTAGGCATTTTGATGCAGTGGTTAATTTCAAACTAATGTTTTCATGCTATGTTTAATACCCATGTTGCTGCTTTTAGTGATTATAATGTGAAGAGTTTTCATTCAAAGCTAATGCATTTTGAAATACATCTTAATTTCAGTGTGCTAATAATATAAGATAGTGAAGACATAATCAAAAGCAGACAAAAAGCAAAGAAACAAGCTCACTTTAAAAAAGTTTTAGTGATTACTTTAATAATGAATCAAGAATGGAACCTGATTTTTTATGGGTTTTCAGGACTTATTTGATTACTTATTTAGAAACATTTTTGTTTTCATGTTTAATTAGTTTATTTGACACCTCATGGAAGGAAACAAAACAGATAATTTTGAAGCAGAGCATAATCAGAGGTTCTTCATGTCATACATATAAATTACCACTTACAAATAGGATAATTCCCCTAAAGTCAAAATTTGTGTTTCTGAATAAACAAAATATAGTGACATTATTATATATGGGGAACTTCATGATTTTGAGTGGCTGTGCTTAATAACTTGAGAATTGTGTTACTATACAATCAGATAAAACATAATTTAAGTTCTTTTGAATTGATTTGTGTTTTTTCTGTTGGCTTATTTGGTTTTGTCTATCTGCCATTACTTCTCCAAAACATCTTACCTAGTTCAGGATTAGAGAAAAAGCTAATAAGAATTCTTGGTTTTCCCTTGCAACTTATTCCTCTGATATCTAAATAACTGTACATGTCATCATTACTAATATCCCCTCCTCTCTATTCAGCCAGAAAGTAGCCACATAAAAATGCAAAATGCTTTCACAGTTTTCCATGCTAGTCCCTCATATTTTCCTCATTTATATGCTTTAAATATCAGTCTGGTATTATTATAGTAAATTAGGAATTTGAAGTTCTGATGTAAAAAGCGCAGTCAGAGTTCCTGCCTTTAAACCTTGAGTGGAAGTCTTGCTCCCTTAACTCCGAGGATCCTGGAACAGCCCTGGAAATAGGGAGTCCATGTGCAGACTCCACCCTTACTTCTCACCCTGTCCCTTGCCCTTTCAGATGTAGTCACTGTTTTTCCCCTCTAAGGATATCTCTGCTTTGGTTTGTCTGGGCCCCCACTGCAAGAAATTGGAAAGGTTTAACGACATTCCTTCAGAGCAAGAGTTTTGGGGACAACTAAACTGCAAGACTTCACTGCCCCACAAAGCTGTGATATCCCTACACTGGAAATGATATGAAATGATATGAAATGATATGAAGTGTAGTAAAAAAAAAAAGTGGCCATAAACCAGGTATCCTGGGAGTCACTGAATTTAATATAGAACTGAAACTGCCTTGGGAGGTCTCCTGGCAGTGTGCTTAGGGTTCATTCACCCTATAGACAACTATTATTCAAGACCCACAGAATGGCTGAGAACTATATCGGTCACTGGGGAGAAGAGCAAAGACCTCTCTTCTCATTTAAATTCAACACATTGTACAAGACCATGAAGTATAAAATAAACTAGTCTGTAGCTAAGAAAGGGTAAGAAAAAGCAGAATCATGGGCATCCCAGGCTGTTTTAAGTACACTTGAATGTAGGGGTATGATATTAGAAAGAAGGGAAGAACTTACTAGGAATGCAGTGTCCCGGCCTCAGTAACAGAATCACGTCTGATCTGTTGCTGTGGTGTTAGCTAAGGGCACGTTTCATCAGCGCCTGTGTACGTGACTCATTTATTCACCTGGTTCCCGGCCTCCCCTGGCCGGGTGCACGTAAAGAAGCATGGAACAGATTTTCATAGCGATAGGAATATGTCATTTATTTTCTATGTACACTACATATGCTCGCTCCCCTTTCTATTGCACCATTTTGGTGTTTCAAGCTCTAGACTGAATTCGTGGAAGAGTACAATGAAGTCAGAGGAGGAGAATGTGGCCCTAGGAGCCAGCTCACCATCTCTTACAGTTGCTTTGCTGATGCCCATCTGTCACCTTAGGCAAGTTAATCAACCATTCCTGGATTCTTCGTCTTCATCTATAAAATAAAATTGGAACTAGATTTGAAAATTACTGCCCTTAGGAGCCAGACAGATGACAGAATGTGTGATGGAGTCAATGGAAGACATGAGGGAATGGTGAGGCTTATGGCAGAGCTGGGCAGATGATACTTTCTCTAAAAACAATCCAGTTTCCCTCTTGCTTTCCTCCTCTTTCCTTCCTTCTCTTCCCTTTTTCCTTCCCCTTCCTCCCACACTGTTCTGGCCAAACAAAACACACGTGGGAGCCCGATTCCCACTCCAGGCACCCCTCAGACCCCCAGATCTCTAATGTTCCTCCCATCAGCACTGGGCTGGACCATGTGCATGACAACAGCTCTGTTTCTCTCCAGTGAAAATAAGAGTAAAGAGGGACTTCCAGCTAAGGTGGAGGCGTAGGTAGATACACTGTGCCTCCTTGCACAACCAGAAGAAGGACAACAACAAATTTAAAGACAAAAAAACAACCAGAACTGACAGAAGATGGAACTGTATGGAAGTCCGACAACCAAGGAGGTAGAGAAGAAACATTCATCCAGACTGGCAGGAAAGGTGGAGACAGGCAGCCGGGCAGAGAGGACTCATGGCCAGGCAGCAGGTGGTGGAACAGGAGAGGCAGAGGTTGGTGGACCAGACAAGGTGGTAGCTGGTGGAGTGGGTGGTCCCACATTTACATGCGGATAAACTGGGAGGAAAAACTGGGAAGCGAGACAGACCACACAACCTAGGGATCCAGTGGGGAAATAAAGCCTCAGACCTCCGATTGAAAACACCTGTGGGGGTTGCAGCAGCGGGAGAAACTCCCAGCCTCACAGGAGAGTTCGTTGGAGAGACCCACAGGGTCCTAGAATGTACACAAAACCACCCACCTGGAATCAATGCCAGAAGGGCCCACTTTGCTTGCGGGTAGCGGGGGAAATGACTGAAAGCCAGACAAGAACAGAGCGAGCGGCACTGTGCCCTCTTGGACCCTTGCCTCACATAATGCGTCACAACACAGCGACAGGGATTGCCCCGCCCTGGCCAATACCTAAGGCTCCGCCCCTTACTATGTAACAGGAGCGCCAAGACAAAAAAAAAAAAAAAAAAGACCCAAATGAAAGAACAGAGCAAAGCTCAAAAAAAAAAAAGTACCACAAAGCAACGAAGAGATAGCCAACCTATCTGATACACAGTTCCAAACACTGGTAGTCAGGATGCTCACAGAAATGGTTGAGTATGGTTGCAAAATAGAGGAAAAAGTGAAGGCTATGCAAAATGAAATAAAGGAAAATGTATAGGGAATTAACAGTCACAGGAAGGAAACCAGGACTCAGATCAACAGTTTGGACCAGAAGGAAGAAATAAACATTTAACCAGAACAGAATGAAGAAACAAGAATTCAAAAAAACATGGAGAGGCTTGGGAACCTCCAGAACAACTTTAAGTATTCCAACATCTGAATCATAGGGGTACCAGAAGGAGAAGAGGAAGAGCAAGAAATTGAAAACTTATTTGAAAAAGTAATGAAGAACGTCCCCAATCAAGCCAAGGAAATAGACTTCCAGGAAGTCCGGGAAGTTCAGAGAGTCCCAAAGAAGTTGGACTCAAGGAAGCACACACCAAGGCACATCATAATTAAGTTACCCAAGGTTAAAGATAAGGAGAGAATCTTAAAAGCTGAAAGAGAAAAGGAGAGAGTTACATACGAAGGAGCTCCTATTAATCTATCAGCTGATTTCTCAAAAGAAACCTTATAGGCAAGAAGGGGCTGAATAAGTATTCAAAGTCATGGAAGGCAAGGACATACATCCAAAATTATTCTATCCAGCAAAGCTAACATTTAGAATGGAAGGGCAGATAAAGTTCCTCCCATATAAGTTCAAGTGAAAGGAGTTCAGCATCACCAAGCCCTTATTATATGAAATGTTAAAGGGACTTATCTAAGAAGAAGATAAAAAAATATGAAGAGTAAAATGACAACCAACTCTCAACTATCAACAACCAAACCTTAAAAAAAAATGAATTAAGCAAACAACTAGAACAGGAACAGAATCACAGAAATGGAGATCACATAGAGGGCTACCAGCAGGGAAGGGGGTGGGAAGGGTGGGGGAAAAGGTACAGAGAATAAGTAGCATAGATGATAGGTAGAAAATAGACAGGGGGAGGTTAATAATATAGGAAATGTAGAAACCAAAGAGCTTATATGTACAACCCATGGACATGAACTAAGGGGCCAGGGGAATGCGGGCGGCAGGGAGTATGCAGGATGGAGGAGAATAAAAGGGAGAAAATAGGACAACTGTAATAGCATAATCAATAAAGTATATTTAAAAATAATAGTAAAAAGTAGAACTAGTTCATAGAAAGTGAAAGGCTAAAAATGGAAGTGTGTCACTTGGGGGTCATCCTTTGAGAAACCCAAAGATAATGCCAATGTCCCATGTTTTACTTGTACATGATTGACACATCTCTCTAAATCCTACAAAGGGTGTCTTTCTGTCCAGGGAAGGGCTCACATCTGCAGAAGGCCTGTGGTAATCTTACTAGCCAATAATTTGGTCACTGAATTAACCAGCAGTGATATCATCTGGATCTTTGGCAAGCTTACAAAAATATGTGTGTAACTGAAGCAAAAGTTATTTTTCTCAACTTTACTTATCAAACTTATTTCCTCTTCTTTTACTTCTTTTTCTTCAACCTCCCTTCAGCTCCTCCTACTCCTCCTCTTCCAGCTCTGCCTCCTTTTTTTCTTTTTTGCCCTTCTTGAATCTTTTCTGAATATTTTATTATGCCATATACAGTATGTATATAATGTGCACACATAGACATACACATTCTGCACGGCTAATGTTTGCTTATTTTTTTGATTTACTATCAGCCTCATTGAGACCGAGACAGGCAACAGCATAATACAGCCTCTGTGGAAGCATTCACTGTGAAATGACAAAATTATTTTGGTATTTCAGTGCAAACTGAACCATCTCTGTTTTCTAAAAATTAAGGAAATGGAATGGTTTGGCTATTAAGTAAGGATTGGTAATGCAAATAAAACTTGAAAACATCTGAGTTGATTTTTCTGCTGATGAAATTTAAATTGCATTCTTTATTGTTTGCTTGATAGACTCATATGGCTTTTTTTAAATAGTTTTAACTTTTATGACCATTTCTTTTACCAGTATGAGAAAAATCCAGTAGAATTTCAGTTTTCTTTTCCTATTTCTAATCAGGTAAAATGGGCAAGAGACAGGACTTAATATCCCAAAACATAACTAGTCATTTCTAGCATTACCCAGAATCAAACGTGGCTCAGTGTTATGAAATTGTAAGGGCATTTTCACAGGTTCTTGGATAGAAAAAAGAGATTAAGTTGTTTTCAAGCTATTGAGATCCTGAGAATAATTATATTCTCTCTTGGGCTGTTTAAAAGACATGCTCTAAGCACTTTGCTAAGGTGTGTGTGTGTGTGTGTGTGTGTTTACTTTTTATTATTTTCAGTTAATTTTGGACCCTTTCAGGGTCCAAAGGTTCAGAGTGTAGCTGGAAACGCACCTGTGCGCTTACCAAAGCAACCTTGATTTTGACTGAGCTTCACCCAGGCCCACTGGAATATTTAAAGGAATGATCACCTAAGGTAGCTCTGAAAAATGGTCTTAGTGTACAACAACTTCTTCGTGGGTTAGGCTGTGAAATGGAGCTAAATATGGATTCCAGGTTCTTGATCACAGTGGGGAGCGATCTAACACCTCGTCTGGACATCTGGGCCAGAAGTGCCCCACACCACCGCTGTGCCAGAGTAGTCACTGTCCTGCCCACTTTTCATCAAAAGGAGGCTGCAGTCACGATGCAGCGACGTGGTGGGTTTGATGGACATCCCTCCTCAAGACTGAGCACTAGCTGTCTTGTTAGATTGATCTAAACCGGTAGTTCTCGGCCAGGTTGCTCTTTTCTGCCCAGAGGACATTGGTAATGTCTAGAGACGTTTTTGTTTGTCAGACCTCGGAGGGGGAGGGTGCTACCAGCCGGCACCAGGTGGATCGGGGCCAGGGATGCGGCTGAACATGTACAACACAGCCCCTTACAACAGAGAATTTTCAGGGCCACTTGTCAATAGTGCTGAGATTGAGAATCCGTGACCCCAAAGCAGCACGGCTTTGCTCACAGCCCTTGCTCTGCCGGAACCGTACTGGAGAGTAATTACAATTAAGGATACAGATTGTATTGGCTGGTGCTTTTGCCCGTGTTCTGCCAGTCTGGCTAGGATGACTTCTTTATCAATGGAAAGTGACAGGTGCATAAGTCCTCCCAGTCGGCGCCAGAAGAATACCAGGTGTACCCCTCATTCTGCATCTAGCCAGTCTCCTTGATTTGCCAACATCCATGCATCATTAATGATCTACCAGACACTGCTTTCTTAAGATGTTTGCATTCTTGCTGGGATTATTTTCAGTCCTGGCGCCAAGCACTCGAGCACATTTGTCAGCTCTTACGAGTCTTCTGATAGTGTTTTCTCTGAGATTTCTGTACTGCCTATCTAGCACTACTTCTGATCTCTCTCACTGTTGTCATTGCCATTTACAAAGCGGGCTTTGTCTGATTTTGGAATATGCTGTTTTATCTTGCTTGTACTAGCTGTCAGTTCCTTCGTAAACAGGGACAGCAGTCCTCTGAACTAGGCTGAGGCCCAGGCAAGGGTGGACACACACATGTATCTCTTATCTCGCTGTGGTCTCATTTTTCCGCTTGCCTGCCCTAGTCTGGGCTTGTTTTGAGAACGGCAGCGCATCTCGTGTCTCAGCCGAGGGAGGTCTGGTTGATTGCACGTTTTCTCAGAGACAGCTGGGCGCTTCACAGGGTGTGGCTCCCCAGCCCTGTCACCGGGATAATTCCCCTCCACTTCTCCCAGTACAGATGGAGAGTGTAGAAATTAATAATTCACAGTATGTGTGGAAGCGACGATGCCTCCTAGTCTGGGACATGCTTACCTTTTGTTCAAAAACACCTTGTTGAAGAGAGGCCCAGTGGCGAGCTAGGAGTTAGCAGTCGGGAAACTGGATTGCAAAAACGACTAAGACAGACACAAATCATCAGCAATCAGCAGCTGACTAACCTGTCTAGTGCGCATTGTGGTGGCTGATGTTTGGCTAGTGGACGAACAGAGATATTACTTACTTAAACTTCCGTTCCTGTGATTCTGTAGGGCCCAGCGGTCCTATCAGTGTTTGTATTCGTAATTAAGTTTATGCTCAGCCCGGGTTTGGTACTAGGAAGAAATAATCAGGACATACCGAGAAATGCCCTGTCTTCTCAGGAGAGAAGAGGAAAGGAGTATCCTTTCTTGCTCCCTCTTGGTTCTAGGCAGATAAAAGTGGGCACACGAGCAGTGGGGCGGGAAGGAAACGGAACCTCCTGAGTAACCTGGTTTCCGTCTGTGTAAGCAGCAGATACTGCGTCTGGGGGGTAGTGCTCTGAATAGGGTCTCGGGCCTGCCGCCGCAGTGGCTCCAGCCGCAGAGCAGAGGGGTTTCGTCCGTCTGGAACCGTCGGGGCCGCTTATCCCTCAGGATTAACTCTGTTTGTCGGTTCAGCGTGTAGCACGTGTTCTGCAATTTATATTGAAATAAAAATATCACTTATCAAAATCTCAGTTTTCCACATAACACCGTTTTCATAGTGCAATGAGACATGTCGTCTCTGAACGTCATAACTTCGAGAAGACGACACGAGACATTGGAAGCATTAGAAACGGGATTGATTACATGGGCTCATGAAACTCTGCCATCATCGCGCTCTGATGAAAGAGAGGGCTCTACCTATAGGGATTTCAACTGTGTGGTTTTTTTTTTTTTAGATTTCCTTTGTTTTCCTTAATATAGCTTATTAGCTTTTAGTCAGATTAGGTATAAATAAATAATAATCCTTTGTCTTAGAGGTGCAGTCACTTGATAGCTCCGCAGCGCACACTCTTAATGTTAGCCCAGCCCTCTGTTTCCTTTCTGACGGATGCCTGGGGGATAAGTGCTTTATTCATAGATTTAAGTGCCTAAATCTAAAGCTCCGCGAACCGAACTGCTTATCATGTAACACTTTGATTTTCCTTGTCCATGAACAAGTCTCTTTAAAAAACACATTCCTCAGTTACTGGGAAACTATTGCTGCCTCTTATTTTGCTAAAATCAGGAATGCATCTTCTCCAGACTGTTCTTAAACTCAGGATGAGTCACAGGAGGATGGGCTCGTGCTGTCCGCAGCACCAGGCTCCTGCCAGAGCGCGGTCCCTGGGGACTCAGGGGTGGGGCAGAGAAAATGAAGTGAGAAAGTCACTGGGTCACTTGTGTGGATGAGTAATACCGCGTCATGCTGTTCGTGTTGAACTCTGGCCTGAAAGACCTGTTCCCTCTAGTTTAAGCCAGGTAGAAAATGGGTTTCCATAAGTGAAGGACCTACGTTAGATACCTTGGAATATAGGGTGTATTTTAGGGTGTATTTTCTTCTATTGACTTACGGTTATTTTTTCTGTTTCCTATTTTGAAATCGGTGAGCTTGGAGAATAGGGAATCTGTTTTTCAAATGTCCTGTATGCTTATAAAGATATTCTCAATGATAATTGGTAATGAAACCCTAAGTGTTTTATAGCTTCCTTACAGTTCCCAATAGGTAGTAAAGAACAGAAGCTTTTTCTCCTGAGGACAGGAGAAAAAATAGACCTACATTGTCAAAGAGAGCCCAGATCAGAAGAGAGAAAAACTTCATTTCTGCCTTTGTGCTGAGTTGTTCTTAGGGAAACGCCATCTCTGAAGAACTTAAGAATTGTGGAAAGGGAATCCACTTGAAATATTTAGATAATAGCTGCCCATGAACTTGTGTGGGAATCCATCTTTTTCCAACATAAATTTCTGTTATATATATGTAAATGGTAAATTAATGAGGTTAAAAAAAAACAACTTTCCAATACAGATGTCAAAATTTGCAGATGGCGACTGAAATCTGGGTCCTGGCTCTACCAGACAAGGAACATTTTTTGAAATATTGACTTTTCTGGATTGGAACCAGGGAATTCAATCGGGAGAGTGGGAGAAACAATGAGAAGTTTAAACCTAAAAAAGGAACTGGACCTTAATGACTGAAGCGACCAGTCTATCGTCTGGTCCTCCAGCGGTTGCGCGTGTGAAGACACCCGTTAAAGTCGGGCAGAGTGACGAGTCCTGCCATCACCAGTGTCCCCGGTGTCATTCTGTCGTTAAGACTCAAATCCTTGGTTTGGGGTTACCGTCTCCCTAATAGTGATTTCAGTGTCCACTGAGTATAACAAACCACCCCAAAGCTTAGCGATCCCCTGTTCCTGGGGCCTCTCTCGTGCCACTGCATCCCGATGGCCTCTGGCCCTGGAGCCGCCTGGAAGCCTGCGCCGGGCAGTTGGCCGGGCTGGGCTCCTCCTTCTCCACGTGGTCCCAGGGCCTCTCCTTTCCCCGTGGCCTCCTCACAGTCTCCCCGGCAGGGGAGTCCGACTTCCTGCTTGTGGCTTGGGGCTCACAAAAACAGTCCTTCCAGGAGGGAGGACGCAGAGCCTGTGAGACATTGTAAAGACAAGCCCGGTCTGGCCTGGTGTAACTCCCGCTGCACTGTGTTGGTTAACGCTTGACAGACCTGCTCAGTTTCCACGTGGGAGAGGAGAAGGGCAGGAGGCAGGGCTCCATGGGGACCACTTTTAGAGGTGATCTGCGGGAGCAATGTGCCTTAAAACACTTCCTTTTAGACCGTATGCTCAGTGTGTGCTGGTGAGTTAAAGCTTCAGTGCTAGGGTTAGCCAGTTGCACCAGCCAGGAATTTCTGCATGAGATGTAGTCAGCCAGCGTGACATCTGCAGAGCTGCGCTCCAGAGTTCACCGCTGGAAGCACTTTAGTTATTCAAAATTTGATTCAAAACCAAGCCAGGCAATTGGCTGTCTTGTGGTGGGGGGGGCGGGTCCACGGGAACAAAGAGGCTTCCCCCGGGCAGATGCCTGGTAGGGTGGAGTCCCGCTTGTCAGTTCTGCCCACTCAGGCCAGTGTCTCCAGGTGGAGTAGGGGAGCCTCAAGGGCTTTGCTTTGTTGGTTATTGTTTGGAGGTGTGGGTGGGGAAGGAGCCCTCCCCTTCAAAGCTCCTGCTGGCAGTACTATACATGGTGAATATCAACCACTGAGGTGTCAGGGACCTTAGAGATTATCACGTGTAACCTTTAACCCATGAACTTAACCTTCCCTCACTTCCTCTAGCACATTCCTCAGCAAGCTAGAAACAGCACTCTGCCTTTTGCCATAGAGTATCAGAAGTCTTGCTTCTCCTTCAGGAACTGCCCAAGCATTGCACGTCACGTGGTCATCAGATTTCAGCAGCCTCACTTTTACCATGTTGTCGTAGAACGTGCCAAGAGAAGCATTCAGCAGCTGAAATGCACCCTGGGAGAAGGCGAAGTCAGCGTTGGGGAAGATGCTCTGGATCCTTCTTTAAGCGCCAGTGCAGGACATGAGGACACCGGGACTGCCTGGCACGAGCTACAGCACAGCCATGCTGGTGAGCTGAGCGTGGTGGCCCTGCCCTGGACGACCCGTAGAGAATTCTTTCAACTCCATGCAGTAATGACTCCAGCCCATCCTCCACTCGACTGCTACGATTTTATTCCTGAAATACAAATCAGCTAATAATACAGTTCCCTTGCTTATTTTTTTTCTTTGACTTTCCAATGTCTCTCTAGGCCAAAGTCCAAAATCCTAGCATCATAGCAATATTTCTGTTAGGTGGCTCCAAGCTACCTTGCTAGCCTCATGTTTCTACCCTCTGTCCAACCATCTGTCTTGCAAGCCATGTCCTGCTAGCCCTGCTCCTGTGCTTCCGCGTGTGCCATGCCTTCTACTGGAATTTTTCTCACCCTTCTCTGCTTAGTGATTTCCTGTCCATCCTTCACAGCGATATCTTCTCTGTGAGAACAGGCACAATTAGGTGCTTCCATTTTGTAGCACCATGTATGGCTCTGGGTCTACATACACACTTATATTGTTTTATATCTATTAGTGTATCACTCTTGCCCAGTGGATTCTTAGCTCTTGAGTGGGAGAGATTTTCCCATCTTTTCTTTGCATCCCCAGTTCTTCGTGCATAATATAGGGTTTAAACAATATTTTTTAGAAGGATGGAAGGAACGGATGGGTGATGATAAACTGGATCTCAAGTAAGATTAATAAGCTCATTGCTTCTGCCCTGTAGTTAATCAACTCAAAGCTTTGTTGCATCAACAAGCAGCTAAGGAAAGTGAGGCATCTCCATCAAGAAGACGAAAAATGTCCCCTTTGGTAAGTATCAGCATGTGCAACCCAACCAAAGCATTATTTTTCTGACTATGTTTTCACTTTACAATGTCATTTTAGTGGTACATGTTATAGACAGTTCTGAGCAGGGCACTCAGAATGCACAGCACTAAAAGAAATGGCCTTCTCTCTGATTATTGTAGCTGCACAAGAGGGACCTCTGTGGCAGAGGGAATCCCGATTTTTTAATTCATTATTCACTTGAAGAACGTGAGTGAGGAAATAGTTGGGAGAATTTACCTGGCAATTGTTAGCAACTATAAAAAAGGAACAAAATGTGGAAAAGATTAGCCATTTCTTTTTTAGAAGGCTATATCTGTGTTTGATCATTTTAGAATTTACTTAATTATAATTCCAGCCATCCTTTGTAGTACTCTTTTATTATACATGTCAAAACCAAAGTATGTCATCTTATTCTACGTTCTAAAAATACCTGGTTGTAAAATGGTGTGATACAAGAAGTTACACCCTACTTCTTGTGAAATCTTTTATCGCCATTGCTTTGACAGGCTGTCTTTTTCCTGATGGGAGAAATGTGCTATCCCCAAGGCTAAGATAGATGTGAAGAAAGGGTGAGGAAGGTTTTGGCCAGGTTTAAATGGCCAAAATAATCGTGAAGGTAGAATTTTACTCAGCACTACACCCTTAGCATCAAACACGTGTCCGAAGAAGCCCATCAGCAGGGGGTGGTTCTGCAGTTTCCGCTGGCCCTCCTCTTGCGCGGAGCTTCCTTGGAGAGAGTCGTCTCTTCGTTTTTCCATTTGCCATGTGCTTTCTTTCGATCACCACCTTCACTTTCCAGCTTTAAAAAATGTTCATGTCCCTGAATCTTATCTATTTGTGGAATTTATAGGATAGAAAAACAAATACTACTAGCTACATATAATCTGGTCTCTGTATATATGACATCGGTGCTAAATTGAATAGGAAGATGATATTCGTGATTCTTTGCTAAATCCAAACACGCTGTACTTGTTGGTTTTTGCGTAGAGGTCCCCAGAATATGAGGACAGCAGCGTGCCTACTGTCCACAACCTCGTCCCCATCATCAACGATCAGTCCCAATACATCCATCACTTAGAGGCCGAAGTCAAGTTCTGCAAGGTGAGTTGCTCACTGAAAATGTAAAGCTACCTAAATTAAAGTTTACAGGAATGATGTCTTTTATGCAAAGGTGCTCTTCTTAGTCTTCGTGTTTATAGCAATACATTCACAATCGCTGTGATTGTATGTAGCAGGCTGGGGAATGACGCCCTTGACCGTGCTCTTTCTGACTGCTTAGTTTCCCAGCAGCCCGTAACTGAGCAATGTCTCATATCTCTTGGTAATATGACCTCATGTTCCAGAATTTTTTTCTTTCCACTCCGTTTACTTCAGTCCAGCTGATGGCAAATGCTTTGGAATAGTAATTCCAGTCATTCTCCCTCCCCTTTTTTCAACTTATTAAGCAGGGCGCAGTAGGTAGGGACTTCAGCTGGACTAAAGTCCCTGGACTAAATCTGCTCCATTGTCAGTATAAAGGTTGATACCTTGACTTTGAATGATAAGAATGATTCATGGGGGTGCTGATAATGATGATCCGAAAGCTTATGTGTCCCCTACAGCTCGAAACACTAGACAGTGATATTGCTCGACTATTTGGAGTTTAGTAATGCCATGGATGCCGTCGGAGTCCTTCTGACTTCCTGAAGTATGTTAGTGCTTTACTTTTTCTTTCTTTCTTTCCTTTGTCAATATCAGTGCATCAGGGCATATGATATTTTTATAGTGGTTACTGGTATCTTTTTGTATCACATCTTTGTCCCATTCGGGACAAATGTAGTCAGTGTTTTGGATCTTAGAGTACTAGAGGTGTGTAGTGGTAGCTCACCGTTTTCATTGCAATTAGTATCTGATGACATATAACACTGGACTTTTTCACGTGCTTCTTTTCCACGTGAAGATCTTCTGTGATGAGGTGTGTGCACGGGCGCTGTATTATGAGGCCCGTGCACGCACACATTAAGGATTATGTCTTCGTGAAGAATTGCCCCCTTTTTATTTCTGTTTTTTTTCTTTGCTTCAAAGTCTGCTTTGTCTGAAATTAATATAGTTATTCCAGCTTTCTTTTGGTTTATGTTAGCATGGTATGTCTTTCGCCATCCTTTACTTTCAATCTGTATCTTTATATTTAAAGTGGGTTTCTTGTAGACACCATACACTTGGGTCTTGTTTTTTCACTCTGACAGTCTCTGTCTTTTCATCGGTGTGTTCGGACCATGGAGGTTTACAGTGATTATTGATATACTTGGATATCTCTAATATCAACCATATTTGTTATTGTTGTCTATTCATTGTTTTTCTTTCTTTCTTTCTTTCTTTCTTTCTTTCTTTCTTTCTTCTTTCTTTCTTCCTTCCTTCCTTCCTTCCTTCCTTCCTTCCTTCCTTCCTTCCTTCCCTTCTTTCTTTCTTTCCTTTCTTTCTGTTTTCCACTCTTTTTCTGCTATCTTTGGTTTTAAGTATTTTTTATTATTTCATTTTTTCTCCTCTCTTATCATATCAGATGGACTTGTTTTTTTATTTTAATAAGTGGTTGTCCTTGAGTTTGCAATTACATTCACCACTAATCTAAGTCTACTTTCAAACAAGACTTGACCACTTCAGGGTTAGGGCAGATTCCTTATAACAGAGCATTCTCGATTCTTCTCTTCTACTGTTTATAACATTGCCATTATTCATTTCAGTTATACAGAAGCTATAATCTCCACATTCACTGTTGCTACTATGACACTGAGCAAACTGCTATGTGTAATATGTTATATGTGATATGGAGTCTTATATCAATTACGATTAAGACAAATTAAGGATTTTATCTCCATATATTTCTTCTCTAACACTTTTTTAAATGTAGATCTGAGGTTATAACCTATATAAATTTCCTCCTTTCTGAAGAACTTCTTTTAATATTTCTTGTAAGGCAAGTGTGCTGGTAACAAGTTTCCTACATTTTTGATTACCTGAGTGGATTTTTTTCTTTCAATACTTTAAATATTTGTTTCCATTCTCTTTTTGCTTACGTGATTTCTGAAGAGTAGTCTTATGTAATCATCCTTGCTTCTCTTCAAGTATGGTTTCCCCTCCCCCTTCCCCCTTTCTTTATTTGAAAATGTTCTCTTTGTCTCTGATTTTCTGCAATTCACTATGATATGCCTAGATGTAGACTTTTGGGTGTCATCCCGCTTAGTGTTCACTGGGCTTCCTGGACCTGTGATTTGGGGTCTATCATTTATTTTGGAAAATTCTTGATCATTAATGCTTCAAATATTTGTTCTCCTGTATCTCTTTTTTCTATTCCTGGAATTCCCATTACACATGTTACACCTTTTAGGATTGTCCCAAAATTCTTGGATAGTCTGTTCTTTTTCATCCTTAGTTTCTCTTTGCATTTCAGTTTGGGAAGTTCCTAACAACAGCTCTTCATGCTCGTTAATTCCTTCCTTGGATGTGTGCAGACTGTTAATGAGCCCATCAAGGCGTTCTTCAGTTTGGTTGCTGTGCTTTTTATTTCCAGCGTTTTCTTTTGATTCTCTTTTAGATGTTTCATTTCTCTGCTTGTATTTCCCATCTGTTCTTGCATGCAGTCCACTCTCCGTACCAGACTCTTCGGCATATTAATGATAATTATTTGGAACTCCCAATCTGGAATTCTGACCTCCCTGCCATATCCAGGCCTGGTGTTATGCTTGCTTACTCACTTTAAACTCTGTTTTAAGTCTTTCCGTACACCTTGTAACTTCTTGTTGAATGCTAGGCATGGGGTACTAGGTAAAAGGAACTGAGGGAAAGCGACATTTGGTGTGAGGATTTATGTTTATTTGTTTTATGATTATGTTTTATGCTTATTTGGCTGGGAGTTAGACTGTGTGTATGGTTTGCTGTTGCTGTAGGTGTCAGAGGCTAAAATTTCCTGTGATGTCTTGGCTTTTGTCTCCCCTGTTGTCTCTGGGCTTCCCTCGGGAATTCTTCCAAAACAGGACATAAGGCGTGCAGTTAATTTAGTGCATTTCCCTGTCATTAGATAGGAGCCCTTTGGATGGAGTGGTAAGTGTGGGGGCATGGGAAGCATTCTCTAGTCCTGTGACCACGTCTCAGTTTTTTTAGTCAGCCTGTGCCCCTTGGCCATGACCTTGACAAGTTTCTGCCAGTCTTCCCCTCCCTTTAAGTGGGGCAGGAAGTCGAGAAGGAGCTGGAGTTGGGTCTCTCCCTTCCCCCAGGTCAGTTAGGACCGGAAAAAAGCAGTTATTCAGGCTCTGGTAAAATAGTGTCTTTGGAGGAAGGTCTTGTTAAAAAGAACAGAATGCTTGGGGCACGTTTCAATATGGCTGCGCTTCCTCTCTTGCTGGTGGAAGCATGGGCGGATTTCTCTCTAGTCTTCGCTGTAAGAACCTGGTGTCCTAGAGACGACAGTCACAAAAGTGCAGGATTCCCCCAACACTGGGCCCCCCTCCAGTTTTTAACTCTCAGCTTGCCGATAACGAGCATTCCGTCATGTGCACACCACACGCTCCTAGCCCAGCGCTCTTTCCCCGGAATTCTCTGTACGTTGTGATTCTCAGGAGCGGCTGTCCGTCTCTCCAAGCTGGAGATGCAAGTTTTCCTGTGACTTCAGTTCTCTGATGAATCTAAGAAGAGTGGTTGGTTTTTCAGCTTGTTTAGCGTTTTTCTTGTTGTGAAGGTGAAAGGTTAAGCTAAGTCTGCAATGTTGTTAAAATTACAGCTTTCAATGACAGCTTTGGTTTTCTCTTCTGAATAAAATAATTGAATATACTTTGCATATATTTTGCACAATAGCTTTTGGTTACACTAGTAATGAAGACAAAGTTAAGTAGTAAACTGTCAACATATTGATAATTTTTGACATTTTGCAGAAAATGAAATGCCATTTAGTAGCTATTCTAATTGTTATTTATCTGTCATGCCTTATATTACACCCTGAAAGGCTAATAAAATACTCTTTCAGAATTCTCCACCAAAGTATTTCACTCATAATTTCCCTCCATCTGGCTACCGGTTCATAGATAATCATTATAACTTTCCAGGCCTTTTATTGTCAGAGTCGTGTGTGAACTAGTATTGAGTCTTCTGTCAGTTTTCGACAAGTTTTTGGCATTTGATGAGTAATACTATATCTTACCTTAGTTTTCAGCAGTCTGCCTCCCCCTTAAAACTCTTTTTGATAACCCCTTTAATTAAAGCTTTTCTATAAGCCTTACTCCGTTGGAGAAAAAATGGTCAGACCACACGCCTATGTGAAAAGGCCTTCAGCAAGCGCCCTACTGCATACCCTCAGCCTTCTCTTTGTTAACTAATATTTGTCTGTCTAAACACAATTGCAGAACTTCAGAAAATGGGTAGAGAGCATAAGTCTCCCGTGCTTTCCACCATGTTGGGTCATCTAGTAATCAACAAACACAAGCCCTGCTTCCAAATGCTGAATGTATTTTGTATCGGTTTCTGCTTCTCATAGGAGGAACTCTCTGGCATGAAAAAGAGGTTACAGGTAGTTGTGCTTGACAATGAACAGCTCCAACAAGAGTTGAAACTGCAGAGACCAGAGGAAGCGATGAGGGAACAAACACTTCTGGATGCAACTGTGAGCATTTTTAAAAACCACAATTGTATTTTCGTTGGAATGTTCCCTCCTCCTCCCTGCCCAGCCCTCTGAACTCCTCAGATTTTCTCCTTGAAGTTTGGCAAAAGCACTCTGCTTCAATGTGCTTGGGGCCTCAAACATTAAAATTCACCAGGGTGGAACGAATCCTCAAATGACGCGATGCGGGGATGCCTCCTATCTGCTCCGGTTTCCTCTCAGAACCTACCATTCCTGTTTTCTCCATATGGACAGGGGAGGCCTGAACGCAGGGAGCATTAAAATCAAGAAACTGATTCAGAACTGTAACGTAGATTCTTTGTTAAATCAAGAAACTGTTCAGAACTGTAATGTAGATTTCTGTTGTATTTCTCTAAATGTTTCTTGAACTCTGAATTCCAGTTAAGTCTAACCAGCAAGCCTGGTGTAGCAGAAGGAACACTGTCCTGAAGGTCTAAGAATCAAAATGTTCGTCTGCCCATTGTCTCTTATAAACTGGGTGTTTAGCAAGTGCTGTAACTTTGCAGGACTTTCAAACGTGGCTTAACCCCATGGGCCCTCTGTTTCCTGGCAATTTGAGAAGATTCACCTGTATTAGCAGTTCTTAGTCTTGAACGTGAATAGGAGTCAGTTTGGGTACTTGCTACACGTGCAGATTGCTGAGCTCCGTCCCCAGAGAGTCTGAGTCTGTTGGGTTGAATCTTTGAGTTAAAAATATGACATTTTAACAAGTTGCCTAAGTGATTCTATTTCAGTGGGCCACATTTTGAACAACAGTGGACTAAGTGGTCTCTATAATTCTTGTGATGGTATTTAAATAGTGTTTAAACTTAGTTATCTCCTTATGACTTGTCAGAGATACTTTTGCCTTGAAAATGTTTTTCACTCTTGCAGCGGAAATCAGTTAATCAGAGCTTGTTCTGCTTTTTGAGACAAATTCAGCTTTCCATGGGGAAGTTTTAATACTTGCCTGTTGCAGATTTGCAAGGGATTCTGGGGGTTTTGACACAGTTGTCATTGGTAACTCAGTTTTGTTAAGAAAAAAATGTCTTAATGTTTTACCTAGGTGTCATCTGATTTTTGTTTCTGAAGTTTTTCTTTAAATTTACCTGGCCTGATATTTCATTTATAATTCTTGAGTTCTGTGCATCAGAATTTGCTATTTAGAAGTAGCTGATCATGTTAACTTTGAAAAACAAAGAGAGCTGATGCGTATTTCAGTTTATTTTTCTGCAATTACATTTCAGTTTGTGATCAGCTATTTTCCTTCACTGTGGCTTTTTCTGAATAATTGTATCATTATATTATTCATATTGGTAGTTCAAAATTCCACCTTAGTTGCTTATTATCTTAACATCAATTTGAAGATGACATAGCCATACAAAAAAGTACTTAGAAGGAGTTCATTTTTTAAATACATATGTTCCTTTACTTTTCTTCCAAATGTGTAGTCATTTAGCAAACAGTGACTCAATTATTCATAGTCTTCATTATTTGTACAACGGCAAAGCAGTGGAAGGAGGGGAAGTGCAGTGAGAAAGGAGATTAGGCAGGCAAGTGAATCCGAGGGGAGCGAGGTGAGTAATGCGAAAGGGGAAGGAAATGATGGCGAAAAGGCACATGTGCTTTGCCACGTGAACAAAGGCAACTTGCTAAAGAAAGCTGCAGCCACAATCAGAGAAAGAACAAACTCCTAGAGGGCTTCTGTTGTTTCTCTTTTTACACATTCCCATGAGCTAAAATATAATTCAAATATTGCAGTCATTTGTTGCAGAAGTGCCAGGTGACCTTACTATCTATTCAATGTCAGTTGTCTGTGTTACTTGGTTGTTCCAGCAGTGCGACCCCCACTTTTTCACTTGTATAGGTCAAATGAGGCATTTCAACAACCTATGCATGCTGCTGTCTTAAAAAAATATGTCTTCAAGCCCTGGCTGGCGTAGCTCAGTGGATTGAGCACGGGCTGGGAACCAAAGTGTCCCAGGTTTGATTCCCAGCCAGGGAACATTCCTGGGTTGCAGGCCAGAACCCCCAGCAACCGCACATTGATGTTTCTCTCTCTCTCTCTCTATCTCCCTCCCTTCCCTCTCTAAAAATAAATAAATAAAATCTTTAAAAAATATGTCTTCATGTAAGTGAAACTTTTTAGAGCATCTTAAATATAAACACAGATCAAAAGATGGCATCTTCCTTTTTTTCTGAACTCTTTTTTTTAAAGATTTTATTTATTTTGAGAGAGAGGAGAAGGGAAGGAGAAAGAGAGGGAGAGAAACATCAGTGTGTGGTTGATTCTTGCACACCCCCTACTGGGGACCTGACCTGCATCCCAGGCATGTGCCCTGACTGGGAATCAAACTGGTGACCCTTTGCTTCACAGGCCTGCTTTCAGTCCACTGAGCCACACCAGCCAGGGCTCTGAACTCTTTTTAATGAATCTATTGCCATGTAGGTGGTAGATCTTGCCAAAGCTCTTCATGGATTTGAATATAGATTTTCAGTTTTTCTTAAAGCCTTCTTCTGAAAATTAATTTAAACAGTTATATAGTAATAATTAATACAGTTATATAGTAATAATTAATATTTATTGATGACTAGATGGTTATAGTGCTCCAGACACTATATTAAGCACTTTATTTACATTTTATTATTTTAGTTTTACATTAGCCACACAAGGCACTGTTATTATGTCTATTTTCAGATAGGTAAATTAAGATACACAGTGGTTAAGTAACCAAAGTAACCTAATTTCACAAAGCTAGAAAATAACAAAGCTAGGACTCAAACATGGGAATGCCTGACCCCAAATCCATCCACCTAGCCTTGAATTATGCCACCTGCCTGCATAAATTAGTAATGACTTGTCAGCATTGAACCAAACCATCTCTGTTTGTCCTGGGATAAAAGGTTTCCCTCAGAAGACAAGAGCCTCCTCTTTATTGTTTCTGAGTTTTAACCTTGGACTTGAATGGTAGCCTACATGACTTTTAGCTTTTAGCCTAGTTTTTGACTTAGCAGTTAAAGAAGAAAGCAGATTGTTTAAAAAAAAACTAAAATGTTTGAAGAATATTTCATTTCCATTTTTATTTTTCATCTCTTATAAAATTTCTTTTCACGGAGGGCTTTTTGTGAGAGTTCAAAAATAATAACATTAAAAGATGCTATTAACTAGAAATTTTGGCATGCATACTCAAGGATCTAGGAGCTTTTTTTTAAGTAGCAGATTTCTGAGCCATTTCTTCCCATCTCTGTTCTCATCCCCTGCCACTACCAATCTCCCTGCTCAGTGAAGAAAGTAAAGGTTTTCAGTGGTCTTTGGGGATGTAAATGTAATCAGATTTTTTAAATCTTCATCAAATGCCATTCAAGTTTTTAAGAGCTGTCTGAGCCGGAGCGAAGTGTCAGTCAGACTTGCACGTCTTTCCCAAGAATGGCAGTGTTTCTGTCACGTTAGTGACCGAAGGTCTGCATGCTTCTCCAATTCCTTCGTAAGTTTGGTACCACCTTCTTTATTGCTCTCCAAGGCAACTCTGGGTGCAATCCAGTCTTAAGAGATTTGTCCCTACCTATCCAGTCAAGTTCAAGCTTATTATCTCATAGTCTCCAGGTCCTTATTTGACTCTGGCCTCCCCTTCTGATACCCATTGCCTTGTGCTTCAGCATCTAATGATGCTGAATTCCCTGAGTCCCCTGCAACCAGCCTGTGTCACACCTCTGTGACTTTCTCACCATGTGCCCTTTTTCCTGGCATGTCCTTCCCGCGTAGCTTACTCTTATTTATCCTCAGGATATCATACCAGTGTCTAAACTTCTCCAGAAAAAATCCTCCTTGAATCTCCTGTCCCTCCTAGTGTCCCTCCTCCGTTCCGGAACAGTCTCCCATGCACACCTCTGGCCTTGCACTTAGCTGATTATTTGAAATTATCTGCCAAGGTGTTTGTCTCCCTCATTAAACTCCTTAAGGAGTAGTCTTGCTTATTTTTACCCTCTGAGCTCTTAGCACAGTGCCTGATATAGTAGGTATTTCACAGAAATGTTCGCATTACACTGGACTTCCAGAATACGGAATGGAATCCTAGAATTCTACTTTGAAGGGATGTCATTTACCGCCCTCTCGCACGATACGACACTGCTGTATAGTTGTCTTTGTGGGGACCTGTCCTCTCTTGTGGCTACTACTGTACTCTTTGGCCCTGAGCAAGAGTTAGTTATTATTCGTTGCATGAGTGTAAGTATTTTAGTTCTGGCTGTGCACATAAACTGCACAGATCTTGGGCTGCTTACTTCATTGAATGTTGAGAGGGTGCCAGAGGTGGAAGATGGACCACGGGTTCACTAAATTCCATCTGCGGGCCTATTAGTTTGTTTGACAAATGTTGAGCCAATATTTTTCAATGTTTCAAATGAAAATCTAGATCTCTGGCTTATTTTTGTCATGAAAAGATATTTGGGAGTATGAGTTTGCATTCACACGTGGCAGCAATTGCCTGGAGGTGGAAGTGGCTGCTTCTTTTGGGTGGTGTGTCGTGGTCCCTACCGCTTCTTTTGAATCCCCTGACATGTCATGTGCTCTTTTGCTTGTTGAAGATAAAGATTTCTTTCTGGAAAGGCAAAAGAGCATAGTGGCTTAGGGCATGGACTCTGGAGCCAGATTGCCAGGGTTCAAATCCCAGCCATACCACTTATTAGCTACTTCCTACTTCTGTAACTCAGCAAGCTACTCCGTGTGACTCAGTTTCCTCATCTCTAAAATGGAGATAACAATGAATCTTACAGGGTTGTTGTAATGAGCAAATGAATTAATATATGTGAAGCACATAAACAGCATTGGGCGCGGAGTAAACACCATATGTATTAACAGCTATTATTAGTCACGCCTTTCTGTAATGTGAAAAATGAAATGCAAACTAAGAGAGGGCTGTGTGTTTCGAGAGTATATGTCTTCAGAGAAGTCAGAGATAAATTCATCTGCTCACTGCACTGACATCTTTGACTTTGTAGTGCTTGCTGTGGAGTACGACCCTTGTAGCTGGAAAATGTGAAGTGATTATTGATGTGTAGTTTGGAAAGATCTGCTTTTTAAAATCCTTTTATCATAGATAAGAATCAGTTATTCCATTTGCAAAGCATGCATGTTGATTTAAAGGTAAATGTTGATTGCAATTACCGGCACATTGCATTTTAGGGCAACATGCAGAATTCCTGGATTACAGCGGGTGAGAGTTCTGGGGTGGAGGAAGCTGCCAAGAGATCGCTGCCCCACGGCAGTGCGGATGTTGTCAAAGCTCCGTGTGCTGGCGAGGCTGAGAGGTGGAAGCTAGAACTGGTAAGTGTTTAGGAGCCTTTGCGTTATGTATCTACTTTTATTTTTGTACTTTTTACTTTGGTAGATATACAAAACATAAAATTTAACATTTTAATAATTTTAAAATGGACCATTTTAGCATTTTAAGCATACAACTCATTTGCATTAGGTACCTTCACAATGGTGTGTGACCATCAACACTGTCCATTTTCGGAACTTTTTCATCATCCCCCAAAAAACTCTGTACACATCAAACGGTAACTCCCATTGTCTTCTCTCTCCACCCCCTCGTAACCTCTTCTCCTTTCTGTCTCAATGCATGTGCCAGTTCTAGGGGCCTGACACAGTGCAATCAAACCATATCGATCCTCTGGTGTCTGGCACATGTTATTTAGCATAATGTTTTCCAGATTCATCCATGTTGTAGCATGTACAACCATTTCACTTTCCAAGTTCTCATTGCTGATACAGAGAAAAGCACAGAACATTTGTTTACGATTCAAATCTGGTCAAAAGTGTTCGGTGTGCTTCCAGCACCTCTACTAGATGGAGACAACATGAGCTGCCCAAATAAAGGTCTTCATGCTTGTATTCTTCCCGTGGCCTAACCTTACCTCTTTAAGCCATCCCGGTTCACTCTTCCGCCTGGCATTCTCCGTGCCCCGCCTGTGTGCCTCTCGCTCTATGGGAAATCATGCTTTCCGTCTTAGCACCTCCTCCACGAAGTTTTCGCTACTTCTCTTTGACTGAATTACAAATACTTTTACTTTCTGTACACCTTGCTATCATAAATTCTGTATAAATGAATGTTCATTTGTCTTTCTGTGCCTTGCTGGAATCTGGTTCCGTGAAATTGCAAGCACCCCCATCTTAGGTACCCAATGTGTATTTGTCGAACGAAAGAATGACAAGCTGGGGCCTGTAGAGAGCTTGGCCTATCATCACGTGTTTTACAACTTCCCTCTTGTTATTCATCCCATTGTGTGTCATGTACACATATTGTGCGTATATTTATTATGCTTCAAATATACAGCAGTCACAATGGGGGGCTCCAGTGGGGTTTGGTCTTGTCCTCATTAACCTTGTTGGTTATAATCGGTTTTTCCTAGCATCACAGTTTTTAAAGAAAGACCTGATTGATGCAAGTTTGAACAAAGCTTTTTCTCTGTAATTGCCATTTTATGACTCAGAAGTTCATGCAAGCATTTCTCTCAATAAATATAGGAAACTTTAGGTGGACGAGAGGCAGTGGCCCCTGAGAGCTCACATTACTTTTCCTCCTGGGAAAATACTGAGTTTTAGGTTAATCATTAAAATTCACTTATAAAACACAAGGCACAGAAGAAATGTATTTTTTTTTCTTTTCTGAAGGAAAGGCTGAAACTTACGTATGAAGAAAAGTGTGAAATCCTGGAATCACAAGTGAGGATTTTGAGGTAAAGTATTACCACTTATATAAAATCATAGCAAAAGCATAATGATCTTAAAATACAGGGTCTGGCAGAAGTAACGGCTGCTTGAGCATGGTCACACTAGTGACATGGGTATAATAATTTATAGTTTTAATTTGAACAGTTCACCTAAAATGTTTTATGGTATGCTTGAGTGTGATATTGTTATGTTACAGAATCACATGCTTATGATTTGGTAATAAAAGATTTTGTAATAAAAGGGGGCATTAGTTATGCTGGACCCCATATATTTGAATGTTTGCTGAAGTCCTAGTTTTTGTCAATATAAGAATTATTTGATGACATTTTGTTTACAATTAAGACATATTCTCTCATTATTAAAGACTAAGGAGGCATAAAGTTGTGAAGTCCCTTTCCAAATGTTATTTCAAATAACTATGAACTAAATTACAAGTTCTACTACAATTGATGAAATTGTAAAATATTTGTGTTTCCTGACAAATAAGAATCATTAGTTGCTCTTCAAGAAATTAAGCTTTTAAAATAAATAGTGAAAATAAAGCACTCTAGTTTTCAAATTACATGTAAGAGTTTTTTTCTTTATTGATTTTTCATTTAATTTTAAAACTTCATCAGTAATGTAATAGTTTGAGTATTTTGTATACATGGTGAATTTGTATGTACATAATGAGTTTTCATGTGCTTTTTCATATGTTTTCAAAAATCCCAACAAAAGCTACATATTATAGATTAACCATTAGTGATTTATTATGTATTCATTGTCCAAGAATTGAAATGCAATGTTCTCCTTTTGGAGCTAGAAAGTTATTTTTTATACAAAAAGATACAAGGAATTATTTTTCCTATGTTAAAGTTTATTTTAAGCAATAGTAATGAAATATTTTCAAATCAAATGAACTTTAAAATACTCATAATAAATTTACTTTAATAAATTTATTTTATTTATTAAAATACATTTAATGATTAATTTATTCTGGTAGTCTAATCTGAGACAAAATTGGAAGTCTTCCACAAATGCGTGTCTAGAGACGTCACTAGAGTAGCACTAAGAGCCAGAACACATGGGCATTCACCACACGTTATAGTTCACTGATTTTAATAAGCTCTTTTCTTTTTTTTAATATCTTATTTATTTATTTTTAGAGAGGGAAGGGAGAGAGAAAGAGAGAGAGGGAGAGAGAAACATCAATGTGCGGTTGCTGGGGGTCATGGCCTGCAACCCATGCATATGCCCTGACTGGGAATCGAACCTGAGACACTTTGGTTCACAGCCCGCGCCCAATCCACTGAGCTACGCCAGCCAGGGCAATAGCTCTTTTCATACCTTGTCCGTATTCATTTTAAGACTTATGGAGAGATTTTTTTTTAAATATTTTATTTATTTATTTTTAGAGAGGGAAGGGAGGGAGATAGAGAGAGAAACATCAATGTGCGGTTGCTGGGGGTTATGGCCTGCAACCCAGGAATGTACCCTGGCTGGGAATCGAATGAGATTTTTACTTTTCCATGAAGAAACCTAATATTTAGAAAGTGGTCTAATTTTTGCTTTCTTGTTTTTTATTTTTGTTATATTTTGAAATATATTGTGTTTTGATTCTCTATTTTTTAAAGTTATATGTTTCTAACTGATTATATTTATGGTCCTGTGATTTATTTTTTCTCATTCAGAATTCAAATATGCCATCTTTAATTACATTACAGTGAACTAGACTTTGCTCCCTGCATCCTTCTCTTTCTTTATTTTGTGTTGGTATAATTTAAGACTAATGAAAGAGGCCTTTTTCTTAAAGAAAGAAATAAAATGGCTACTCTCAGAACCGCTCACTTTATGGTAATTATTTCTTTATTTATTATTATTATTATTATTATTATTATTATTATTATTATTTGCCACTATAAATAGTCAGAGCTACTTGAGTGTTATCAATTTGCACCTGATAGAAATAGTCAGAGACACTCCTTTACTTTGGAATATGCTTCCCAAGTTTTTTTAAATCAAGCCTTTGAAAGTCAGACTTTTTCTTTGTGATACTTAAAAAGAAATCTTATTATGTCAGAGATATTATCTTGGGAATAGGACCAAAACAGTTCCTTTTTTTTTCCAACTTCAGACTCTCATGAGATTAGCTTTTTTAATCCTTAGTTTGCCTGTGGATCTTTCCCACCTCCCCCAGGCTGCCAGAAACGTCCCCTGACCCCATAGTTGAGGTTGTGTGTGATGGCCAGATGTCATAATTACTGGCTTCTCCTCTGTGACAGTGAGTCAGTTGGGACAGCTTATAGGTCCCTGAATATAACAGACACTGACAACAGAGAGTAGATGGGACCAGCGATCAAGTGCCTGCCTTCAGCAGTCCAAGAACTCAAGGGCGGCATTCTCCTTTTAGAGCTAGGCAGTTTCTTTTTACAGTAGAAAAGGGATGTCTATGCAAGGAAACTCAGTTGCTCAAGTTGACTCGACCAAAACTTGGAGAAAAACATCTTCAAGGACTGTCCCATAAAGTAAAAGCAAACAAACAGCCCCCCACAATTTCTCAGCCCCACCCCAGCCCCCTTTTTCAAGCAAGCTGCATATTTCCAGCTCATATCTGCTAGTTATAGAATCTTAAGACTGGCAAATTTCATACAACTTCTTCCCGTAGCCCACTCTCTTTCAAAACAGTTCTTGGTAGAACTTGGTCGTTCAATAACTTTTTCATGTTTTTTTTCATCTTGAAGAAAAATGGACAATGATAGGATCCATATCTTCTATGTGATCCTTCAAAGTATTCTTTGTAAGTTTTAAGAAGTTAAACACTTGAAATCAGGTATTTCCCTCAGATCAAGGATGTTGTCTTGTCACCCCACCCTGTTATTAAATGAAACTGCTTAGAACTTGCATTTGTAGTTTTACTTTTGTTTTGTGGGTCAAATGCGAGATGTAGGATCCTGTGAACAGAGCCAATATCACACGCAGACTACTCTTACAGTCTTGGACTAATTATTTAATACATTTGTTTCATTTTATTCAAAGTGTCAATTAGGATAACCCTAACTGACGTAATCCACCTAGAATTCCAGACTGGGGTACTAAGACTTACTAAGATACTGTATGTAAAGCACAGCACGAAATTAACACCCATAAGTAACAGTAGTAGCCATCACTCTGACGATACCTAGCCATTTACTGGAACTTTTCCCCCTTCTTTTTAGGAAGGACTTAGCTGAGTATCAGAAAAATTGCGAAGACCTTAAAGAGCGACTAAAGCACAAAGAGTCTCTTCTTGCGGCTAACGTTGCCAACCGCGTGGGCGGCCTCTGTCTAAAGTGCGCCCAGCACGAAGCCGTTCTTTCCCACACCCATGGCGACCTCCACGTGCAGGCCATTGAGAGGCTGACGAAGTGAGTGCGCGGAGTCTTTGGCCGCGTGGGAATTTTCTTTAATGGGGCATTGCGTTCTTTCGCCCCATGCTAAGTCACGTGTGCTGAATGGGACGCTTCGAGCAAAAAGGATTTTTTTTAAAGATTTTATTTATTTACTTTCAGAGAGGGAAGGGAGGGAGAAAGAGAGAGAGAAACATCAATGTGCGGTTGCTGGGGGTCATGGTCTGCAACCCAGGCATGTGCCCTGACTGGGAATCAAACCTGGGACACTTTGGTTCGCAGCCCGAGCTCAATCCACTGAGCTACGCCAGCCAGGGTTGAGTAAAAAGGATCTTTAAAGGTTCCTGTATGTCGCTTTCTTGAAAACAGAACAGATCAGTTCTGCCAACTGCGGGTATCGTGTCACTTTGGGCAAGTGATTTTCTTTCTCTTGGTTTCATTCTCATCTTGATAATCTTTCTAATTCTGTCCATTTCTATGACTCTGTACTTGCAAATCCAGCACTTATTCTTACCTAAACTGAGTCTGAGAGGAATTCTTTTGATTTTGCCCCGTTTTGGATTTGCCTGCTGGAGTACAGGTGGAGTGAATTATTTTTGTGTCTTTATCACATACCTGTCGTGAAGGATATTATCAGTTCATTAGAAGGAAGTCCCACTGTGCTCCTGTGTTAATTAATATTCCTGGACTGATTAAGGGCAAGTTACAGATGAGCTTTTATGTAATCAAAGTTTTCATTGCCCTGGCCAGTGGGGCTGAGCTGGTTGCAGCATTGTTCTGCAAACCAAAAGGTTACAGGTTAGAGTTTCTGTCAGGGCACATGCCTAGGTTGCAGGTTCGATCCCTGGTTGGGGCATATGTGAAAAGGCAACTGATAATGTTTCTCTTTCACATCAAAGTTTCTCTCTCTCCCTTCCTTTCTCTCTAGAAGCATTGACAAAATCCTTGGGTGAGAATTTAAAAAAATTTATCTGGACTGAAATACTGCAGTTCCCTGTGTACACCTATTTTGGTCCCGTTTTTCTGGGGAAGTTGAGAATTATTACTTATGGTGTCACCCAGTGATGAGTTATAGTGTGTGTGTTCTCCCACCCCCCTGCTCTCTCTGTGCTCACGGTCACCTCTCTCTCGCTCTCTGTCTGGGCTCTCCACACAGCCCGACGTCATTTCCCCCACAAGCGTTCTCCCACCAGCCTTGCCCCATTTTTCTCTCAACCGACGTGGACCCCTTTCTTCTGTGATCTTACAACACACCCTGTCTCCTTGGAGGCAGCAGCCAGGTCTCGTTCATTTCCGTGTCCCCGGCTTCTAGCGGAGTACCTGTGCTGGGCGCTCAGCAAAGGTCGGCAGTCACTAAACAAGACACTTTGGCACTTCCTGCGTCACAGTCAGACGCCCTCCCGCCGGAGCCGGGCTGGAGAATGCAAAGACTGCCACTGTCAAGTCAGGCCAGTTCTGCTCTTCATTTTGACCTTCGACCAGATTACTTTCCTTCTCGGAGCCTGGAGTGTTCTGTTGTTTGGAGGTGTGATACCTACCTACCCCTTGGGCGTTTGCCCAGCCAGCCTAGCCTGTGGCTAGGGCATAGCTGCTGAGAATCTGCCTCGATGCGTATTTTGGTTCTCCTGCTGTCTTACCGTGAGGGCTCACAGAAGTTACTTAAGTGATTTTGTCTCAATTTCCCATTTTGAAAATGGGGATAACAGTACCTAAGTAACAGGGTCATTGAGAGAATACTGATATATATGCTTAAAACAGTCCCTGCTGTGAACATTATATCCCCCCTGGCTCCTCCCACACTCCAAGAGCAGCCACACCGTCCGGAAGCCGTGGGGTCCGCACAAGGCTGACCCGTTGGTCTCTATACAGAAACCGCACTTTGCCAGTGTGGACTGACTGGTAGTTTTTCTGACCTGTGCTGACGGTCCTGTTTTGGTTGAATGTTACATTAATTATTAACTATACTATTAAATTATTCATATAGATTCAATATAACTATAACATTTTTTAAATATGTATTCAGATCCAACTAACATGCAGTTAGCATTTATGATATGCTACAGAATGCCAGGAAGTTGAAAACTGTATCTCTCTTACTGATAGCAAAGCATTTATGAGATAAATGTTCTTACCCCCACTTTACAAACCTTTTATATTTGGGGAAAGAAAGAGTAGAACCATACCTCACAAAGATAAATTCACGATGGTATAAAGACCCAGATATAATCTTGACTACAGAAGTATTAGAAGAAAATATAGAAAATATCTTTAGAGCTTTAGACTAAAGTTTTGAGCATGACATGATGAGTGGAAGTCATAAAGGAATAAAAATGATACATTTGACTCCATTAAAAAAACCTTCTTATGATACAATATTGCAAACTAAATGAAAACACTGGGAAAAATATTTTCATCTTATATAATAAACAATTGGTGTGATATGTAAAGAATTCCCTTTGAAACTAACAGAAAAAGACAAATGGCCAGTTGCAAAGCTGAACAGCCACTGCTGAACAATGAAACAGGAAGATGTCAGAACACAGCAAGGTGTCCGTTCTGCTACTGTTCAAGGAAATACAATTTTTAATAAAACCAAGCCATCAAATCTGTGAAAGTTAAAGAAGATTGACAATCACAGGAATTGCTGGGGCCATGATTATTCAAGTATTTTCATGCCCTGCTGGTGGAACTATTGGTACTACTTTGGAGGATAATGTAACACCATTCATTAATATTTAAATTGTGCATTGCACATTTCAAAAATTTACCCTAGAGAACTTATGTATGTTCATATGGGTCATTTATAGGGAATGGTTTTTGCAGCATTATTTTTAATAGTGTTGTGATATTGTGAGATAAGAAATACATATTTGGTCTTCATGTCCCGTTTCTGGCATAGATAGAGCTTCTAAAACCCCTGTAATTTCATAAATGAAAAGAGTCATATGAGCATCTTTTGCTGTAATATCTGCTTCCCCCCTTCCCGTGATATAGCGCCAGAGCATAAAGGTGAAAGGAACATCTTTTTTCTTAACAAGCCCCTTTTAAGCATACTTGAGTTTATGTTCACAAGAGGACTTTCGGAAACACATTAAGCAGGGGGCTGCTGGTTGCCAGGGGAGCCATCCGTATGATTACGGGATCAGACCTTTCAGCCTTACTCCCCAGCCTTTGGGGAGGAGAGAGAGGCTGGAGACGGAGTTAATTACCTATGGCCAATGATGGAATCAGCCATGCCCATGGAACCTCCATAAACAGCCTGCACGATGGGGTTTGGGGAGCTTCCAGGCTGGTGAACACGTGGAGGTGCTGCAGGGGCCGGGGCGGGGGGGGGGGGGGGAAGGTGCGCGCGTAGAAAGGGCGCATGCGCTCCAGGCCCTTCCCACATACCTTGTCCGATGTATCTCTTCCATTTGGCTGTTCCTGAGTCACATCCTTTATAATGAATGGGGAATAGCAAGTAAAGCACTTTCCTGTGTTCCCAGAGCTGTCCCAGCAAATCCTCGAACCCGAGGAAGGGGTTGTGAGAACCCCCGATTTATGGCCAGTTTGTCAGGGGTACGGATGACAGCCTGGGACTTGCAACTGGCATCTAAAGTGCGGACAGTCCTGGGGGACCGAGCCTTGACCTGCAGGGTCTTTGCTAACTTCAGGCAGTTAGTGTCAGACTGGAGTCAGTGTCTGCCAAGCATACGAGAGTTGCTGGGTGCGGGAAACCCACATATTTGGTGTCAGAATTGCTGTGAGTTCAGAAACTGACCATAGAGGAAAACGAGAGGTTTTTCTTTTAGGTATGAACAGTGTAAATATCCTTCAAAGGAGGGTAACTGAACTGTGGTTTAGAGAAACTGCAATGTATGCACAGTAAAAAAAGAAGATGAAATAGATCTATATGTATACTGAAATAGAATTAAGTTCCAAAATATATTCTTCTGAGAAGAAAATAAAGCAAAATAAAATGAGAAAGACACACCTGGCATGAAACCATTTGTATTTTTTAAAAGACCATACACAACCATACTATATATTCCTCTAGGTGCATGCAGACGCATAGAAAAATATGTGGAAGGACAAACACGCAGCATTTAACAGCGATTATCGCTGGAGACGTGGAAGCAGGCACTGCAATTGGAAGTATAGGTCAAAAGGGGCTTTAACCAAGTTGGTAATCGGTTTTACAAAGACAATGCAATGAAAAGATTAAATAACAAAGGATATTCAAAGTTACACAGAGAAAAACAGACTTTAAAACTAAGTAGCAAAACCAACAATAGCAACAAAAAAAGCTTTTTTCCCCCTATTATATTGCCTTTTATATTGTCTCTGCAGATCATGAGAAAAATATTTTAAAAGGAAACGACAATGTTTACATTGATTCCAAGTCTGGCGGCCACACAGAAATTAGATTCCTTCTCAGTTATACAGCCTTTTGTCTCCAGTTTTAAATTTCAGCTCTCAGCCTCTTCAAACAAACGTCAGCCTTCTCAGTTCGGTGTTCTGCTTGGTCAGCGTGTCTTGGGCTCAGGCTCTGTTTTAACAGCAGAAGGCAGGGGACGCTTCCGCCTGTACGGTCAGGGAGAGTCTCCATCCGCACGGTTCCCTTGGCCCAAGCCGGTGTTCGGCTTCTTCCAGCTTATTGAGGCAGAACGCTGAACACTGAGTGTTGTGCTGACTTTGAAGAGCAGCCAGCACTTTTTGGGTTTGGATTTCTAGCTTTCTGCACGATTAGCAGTAGGACCCCGCAATGAGCTGTATCATAGTATTTCCTGCATGACTTGCACATGAAATTTTAAAAGTATGATAACTCGAAACAGCTTCCCGGCCTCTGTTGGACACGGGCTCCTGTGATAGCCCTTCGGGCTCCTGCGTGGACGTGTTAAGGCTGCAGTCAATCGAGTATGTGACACAGGAAGGACTCGGGCACTCGTAAAGGGGACCAGGCCCCCTGTGTCCCCTTAGGGACTTTTGGTAGGACCTTAGGGACTTTTTGGAGAGTATACTTAACTCCTGCTGATGACATTGGATGTATTTCAAAAGTTGATTCAACATCCTCATGGGCCTTATTATTCCATGAGGTAGGTAAGAGCAGCAGTAATCTCTTTTTCTTGCTTTATGGTCAAAACACCCTTGAATTTCATCAAGGTGGAACAGCTTTGTATTGAATTTCTTTCTGCAGCTCCTGGTGCTTTGGAGAAGTTTCACTTTTCAGAGAGAAGAAATGATCACCACCCTACTGTCCTGGGACTTTTGTCCAGCTTGCAGTTTGGGGGTGGATCACTGGCAGTGTTCTGTATACTTGGCTTTGAAAGACCATGGCCCAGACTTCCCAGAAATGAGGAACAAGGAAATGATGAAGTCGGCCTTCTAGACTTTCTTTTTAAACACAGTGATAATACTTACGAATGAGACGTAAGAGTGCCTACAGCTGGTGAAAACTGTGCATTAACTTAGGAATTAAAGACACTTCTGAGGCACTCCATGTTTCAGGGTGAAGCTTGCACACGCATACCAGATAAGTCTCTCTCTCCCTTATTTCAAACCGTTGGCCCAGACTGTCCTCAGTCCTGCTCAGTCCTGTTTGCCCTGATCGTTCCACCGACTCCCTTAAATACTACACACTCATTAGTGTGGCTCACACCCAGGGCTCACACCCACTCCGCTTCCCTCGTCCTCTGCCTCCGCTGCTCTTGCGTCTGCACCGGGACTGGCGCGGGGGTAGTGCGATGTGCTCACTGTGCTCCAGAAAACTGCCTGGTCCCATTCATCCGAACATCTGCGAGGTGTTTCTAAGCACTCACACGACTTTTGCCGCGGAAGATGGTAATGTGCAGAACCCTCCCCTCCCTCTGACACTGTCACAGCACGTGTATTTGTACAAGTCCCCACGGTGAGAGGCCACGCAGGCCTGGCCTCGGGCTGGCCCTGGGGACTGGGAGATCTGGAGGACCGCAGCTGACTGGGTGCTGGCCTCACGTGGCCGGCGTGGGCTGTTTCTGAGCGGCAGACAGTGAGTAGTCTTTGGGGCTGAAGAGTGGGAGCTAAGTCAGGGAGGTGACAGCCCAGCGAACACAGGAACGGGACAGGAAGCAAGGCCTGTGCTGAGGACAGGGCTACCATGTCCAGCGCTGGGTTTATGTTTGTTGTTTGTTTGTTTGTTTGTTTGTTTGTTAGTGCTTGCTATTTGGTATATGGGCTGGCTGAGCTGAAACTGAAGAAAACACAATAAGACAAAACCAAAAATGCAGTGACTGAGTGGATAGCCCGAAATTGCCAAAGTTGCCACCTACACCACACGTGTGTGTACAGTGTAGGGGTCTCTCTTGATCGCTGCTGTAAAGCAGAGAGTACGTTTCTCTTGCGGAAAACCAGAGTGTGTCACCCCGTGGCCACGCAGATGTTTAGGGTGTCACTGTGGAAGGATGAGCTGAACAAGCCTTCGGTGTTGGGGGTTCATCTCTGATGATTTTCTGTGGTTCAATAGGAGGCTGAAGTTGGTGAGTTGATATTCTGAAAAAAATTTTGAACCAGAGCTACTAAACTCTTTAGTTTCCAATTACAAATAGTCTGGTGACTTTTTAAATTTAGATCATAAAAAAAAAATCAAAACTGGGATTTTTATTTCATCTCCTTTTTAATTTCATGTTTATTTTTGATTTTAGAGAGAAGGGGAAGGGAGGGAGAAAGAGAGGGAAGAAAACATTGATGTGAGAGAGAAACATCAGTTGACTGCCTTCCGTATGCGCCCCAACTGGGGACCGAACCTGCAGCCCAGGCCTGTGCCCCGACCTGAAGTCTAGCTGGCCGGCCTTTTCAGTTTTCGGGCGACACCCAACCCACTGAGACACACCAGCCAGGCTCACACACCGGCTGGGCTCCCCTCTCTTGATGCCCCCCAGGCAGTCCTCATTCATCCATTTGTTCTTTGGTTGTTTATTTCAATGAGCATCTAGGGGGGGTCTCTAACCCAAAGCCCGCTGGCCACCTGCGGCCCGGGATGGCTATGAATGCAGTCCAGCACAAAATTGTAAATTGACTTAAAACCTTTTGTTTGCTTATTAGTGTTTGTGTATTGAATGTGTGGCCCAAGACAACTCTTCTTCTTCCAGTGTGGCCCCAAGATGCCAAAAGGCTGGACACCCCTGATACAGTGTGCAAACCACTCCAGAAGGTACACGGAAAAAGGATTGAATGTATTAAACATAAGACACAAATTCGTTACATTTTGATCTTGTGATACTAATAAACAGTGAGCTGTTTAGTTGATTCTTTTTATTTGGAACTTCGGCTTTGATGTCGACACAGTATCAGGAACAGATAAGGGTGGCTTTGAGTCATAACTGGTTTTCAGCAGGGGTCAGTACTGTCCTGAAGACTGACTTTTTCTTTTGTTCTAGAATTATAGGCTCTGGTTGGATTTCATGCTCTCAGTGAAGCTAGCCTCTGTTTATGTTAGAGCTTATTTAAAAATGTAACTAAATATAAATTCAGTTTTGCTTGCATTTAACTTAATTACATAACTAAAATAATTTGCTTTGACTCTTCTACTTTTTCATGTAATCATTGTGTTGGATTATGTTTTCTAAAAATAAGTAACTCCATTTTTCATTTCTTTTACAACAAAAAAAATAAATTATATTTCTCAATTTAAAACAAACATGTCAAGATTTCTAAGATGAAGGTCACCATGCTCCCATGAATTTTGTAATATTTGCAGCAATCTATTGTTTTCTTAACAAAAAGAGCTTTTATGAAACTGCTAATAATTGCACTTTTGTTCAGTATTACATATTAAAATATGGCTGCTTTCCAAATACCACAAATAGTTTAAACCATTTTATCTTTTAGAGATCTTTTCTAACGGAGTCATTGGTTCATTCGGAAAGCAACTCGGGCTCAGAGTTTATAATCTTTTAAATTATGACTCCAAGTTTGCTAAATTAAAGAGAAAATCACAGTTGGCTCTTTCCTGATCGTTTAGAACTTGGCAATGAAAAGGAAACTGCGAGCAGTTACTTCAGCTGCACTTGAAACCACAGTTTAAACTTGAGCTCTGCAACAAAATACACATCACAGCCCAACTTACAGTGTTTCCCTTTAAACAACAACAACAACGACTTTGTGTGTGTAGAAAGTTTCCCACCTCACTTTCTCTTGGATCTACTGGTCATTTTTTATTCAGTGGATAAATCCCCAATACCCTGGAATCTTTTCTGTGGGGCTGATCTAACCCATGAGGAGGGATCCTTCCTATTGTACGTGCCAAAGCATTTTGGCATTCGGTTCACTTCTCTCCCTGAAAAATAGCTCAGGTCAGGGTACTTCGGAGAACTCTGCGGATGGGGCGGGCCCAGGCATTGATGGGACCCAGTGGGGTAAGATTTTGTTACCTTATGAGAATGATACGGGTAAGCAGAGCATTTGAGGGACCAACCGTCCTACCCATGGAAACAAGAAATGTGCTTGTAAGGTGAAAGAATTTAGTTGGAAGGGAAGAGTGAAAAAGAGGGCTGAGGAAGAAGATGAAGAGGAAGGACATATATTTGTTCCAGTAAATGAGAGGAGAATTCGTAGTGTAAACTAAACCTTAGTCTTGCCTTCTTACTATGTTTACCTCTACTTTGGGGCATGGCCCCCAGCTTCCCTACCTTGTTGCTTTTTTTTTCCTGTTCAGCCCTCCCTCCGCCTTTTATTTTTAAACAAATTTCCTCTTTGCTGGGCTTCAATGTGCATCGCTCAGTGTGCCAGCCCTATGCACAATAGGCCATTGTCCCCGCAGACGCCTTCCTGCCATGAATGCTCACGGCCCTCTCGGCTGCCCTGCCAGCCCCTCGCCGAGGAAGGACAGAGGGTCTTTCTCCGGGGTGTGCTGAGCTGGGCTCGCGTGCCGAGCTGGCCTGCCCTGGCTCTTTTTTTTCTGCACTTAAACACTTCTCCCTCTCTGACTTGGGACTACACAATCGTTTGGTCCTTTCGGGCTTTGAATGTTCTTTTTGTGCCGACAGAGAAAGAGACGACTTAATGTCCGCGCTGGCTTCCGTGAGGAGCAGCTTGACCGACGTGCAGCAAAGAGAAGCCAGCGCGTACGCGCAGGTGAAACAGGCCGTGCAGATGACCGAGGAGGCCAACTTTGAGAAAACCAAGGCAAGTCTAAGGACGGGATTAAATGGGAGGCGTGCCAGCATTGCTCTCCCCCGGCCCCAGACCATTTCTTTACTTATTCTTCTACAACTAAACTCTTCTCTCCAAACACGCAAAGTGAATACCGATCTGTTCATGTTGACTTTGCTAAATGAAACCAATTTGCTATTTGGAGAGTCCTTATTCCTCTGCAAACACTCTTGTTATAACACTGTTCAGTGGACATAGTGCCACGTGGTAAAGTACTGTGAGAGGCTTGCATGCTTAATCGTTTTATTTGCTGATAGCTTCTAATGCTGTTAAAATCTTAACACCCCTAGGTATATGTTCACATGCGGCTAAAGACAAATGTCTTTCTCTGCACACAGGAAATGTTGCGAACACCCAGCTATGCCGCAGGTGATAGTACGTGTGCACTGAGTAGCACCCCTAGCTAGGGGTCTGGACCCACTGTGTGCTAGGCCAGGCGTGTTCACTGGCAACAATGACGACAGCAGTGGTTAACACTCAGCGGCCAGGCGGTGTGCTGGGACCTCTGAGCAATCCAGGGGATTGCTGTCACAGGAGAAGACAAGACAGGCTCCTTAGCATGGCCGTCCAGGCCTGCCCCGGTGCGGCCTAACCCGACTCTTCTACCCTGACCTCTCACCACACTCTCCCCTGAGTGACCTGTGCTCTGCTTTCCCGCCCGGCGTTCATCTGTGAAATGTCTGTTCAAACCTGTGAGGCTCCGCTCCCGTGGCCGTGCCCCTCAGCCTCCTCTTGTTTGGACTGGTCTCTTCCTCCTCTGTGTTCCTGCAGACGCTGCGTGTGATCGTGTGTCCCTGTCTGTCTCCACCAGAAGGCCTTGAATGTCGGTCTCTGACAGCTGCCGTTGTGTTATTCTTGTTCACTTGGTCATTTAGGTCAAAATTGCATAATAGGTGTGTGTTGAACTGAAGTAAATTATTAGCTTTCACTATGAATTTTTGTAGTTAGTAGTTTTAAAAAATTAATGGTTAAAAACTAGAGAGGGCTATTATGAATCCATAGCTTTTTTTTTTTTATCAGTAACAATGCAAGGATTGATTTCTAAATAGTTTACAAGATGCAGTGCAAGTCTAGTTTTATCTCTAAGGTATGTGAAAACACACTAGTAGTTTTGCTTTCTGAGAGTAAAAACTGAGGTACATGCATATTTTCATTCTAAAACCAACTACTTTATCAGTGAGCTATAAAATACCTTGTCCTGATGGTTAGTTCCTTGACATTTCCGCCATCTAGTGTTCCATTTTGCAAATTGCATGCAAGTAGAAGGAATTATTTTTTACTATATACTTAAATTTATAGTGGCAGTGAAAACACCTGAGAAATTTGAAAGATAAGAGATTTATGAACTAGAAAATAATAATTCATGCCTATATATTCCATTGTAAAACTACTTTGGATCAAATTTCTACTCTGCCATTCTCTAGGTTTTTGATTTTAAACAAGTTACTTAATGTCTCGAAGCCTGAGTGTCTTTAACTGAACGCTAAGTATCACTTAAAATTGAGTGAGGGAGTTAAATAAGTTCTATATGTGTCATTTAGTAAGGCATCTGGCACATAGTAAGTGCTCGATAAATGTTTTCATTTTTCTTTGAAAACTGTAAGTCATTGTAACGGGGATAACTTTAAAAGAGGAAAAAATTAACCTGGCGATAAACGAGGGGGAAAAACTAGAGGCTTTCCAGTGATGCCTTTGTTAAGCTCCAGGATGAAAAGGTTATTAACTGGGCTGTGGACCCGCAGGCTCCTGTTCGAAGGGAAATTGTTCACTTTGGCATGAAGTTACCATTAGCATCTATAAATGAGATGATCTTCCACAAGAAGACTTTTTTCAAAAATACCAACTCAGTAGGTTGAATAAATGCCCTCCACCCTTTTCTTCTTTTCAGGGATCTAAATTATTCTTTTTCCTGGGTGACAGTGTTGCATCCAGCAAACTCAAGAATGAATATTGGAGACTTTCAGGGTACCAAAGATGTTTCTTTATTGGCCAAGTTTAACCTGCGCAGGGGCGAACTCTCCAAACGTGCCAGAGGCACACGGCTATTAGGAGCCACAACTGAGAGCCGCGCCCAGCGCTTACAACTACGTCCCTTATATATGGGCAGGTAAGCAAGCGTTATACAGAAGCAGACGTGGCAGTTAGTAATTCGCTTACAAAGACCGCGCGCGGGAATTTCAAACCAAGCATTCTTTCATAAGGCGGGAAAGCTGTTTGTTCATTAGCCTAGTAATCTGGCTCCAGTCAGCTAGCCTTCTATCTTCTTACTAAAAAAAACTACAAAGCACTGCTTATCTAGCCTTCCCTGGAGGAGAGCGTCTGCTAGATACAGGGAGCTCTGCTTACTGTACTCTGTCTCCTTTATCATTTCTTATTTTAGCTACAATGTAGTTCTCGCCTATTAAGGTTAAACTTAGTTCTTAATTTCCTTGCATCCAACAACAGCAGAATCAGAAAGGCAGGAATTAGAACCCCAAATTTTTTTAAAAATCATAAAAGCATTGAATATTTGACTGTAGCAACAGGCATAGATAATAATGCGTCTTGATATGTACATTATCTACCACAAAATAAAGATAAATTATAAATATCTTGAAAATGGGGGATAGGGAGAAGCCTGGCTGATAGGTTTCTGGTAAGCAAGAATTTATGAATTAAGTATCAGTCGTTTATGCTATTCACAGGTTAAATGCTTAAAACGTGTTGATAACCATTTTTATTTTTGTGGGCTTTATTTCCTAAAAATAATGACATTTTCATGTGTCTTAAAGTTTACATTCATAAGTGAAAAACGTGTTTCTCACAGGATCGTTAACGATGGGTTCTGTCACCAGGGTTTCTGGGGCCCTGACCCTGGCAGTTGGGAAGGGCACTTCTGTATTGTAAAATAGGTTTCCTGTTTTAAAAATGGAGTTGACTAGGTAGAAATTTCTTTTTTTTAATTTTTTAAAAAGATTGTATTCATTTATTATTTTTTAGAGAGGGAGGGGAGGGAGAAAGAGAGAGAGAGAGAAACATCAATGTGCGGTTGGTGGGGGCTGTGGCCTGCAACCCAGGCATGTGCCCTGACTGGGAATCGAACCTGTGACCCTTTGGTTTGCAGCCCGCGCTCAATCCACTGAGCTATGTCAGCTAGGGCTTAGAAATTTCTTTTAGAAAATGCTTTGGCCCTATTAAGATAGTAATGCATATTCTTTGGTTTAAGAAACCAGGACTGGGAATATCGAGAACAACCACATAAAATGACCACAAAGACATTTCCCGGCAGAGAAAAGGTCCCTCGAGGACTGAGTCTGCCAGGTGGGAAGAAAGTGAAGTTCCCTGGCTCCTCATCACCTACAGCCATCTCCCCCCTTCCCAGGGGTTGTGCTGGGGGTGGGGGAGCAGGGGAGGAGCCCCCACCTGGGCAACTACTGGGAGAAATGGGAGCTGCAGGCTGGAATCACTTGGTTACCTGTAGAGATCTAACAGTTAATCATTATTGACCATTTAGTAACCCAGCCTGTGGGAATTCAGTTACAGTGTTAGTCAGTGGCTAGATGAATATAATTAGGGTACACTGGGGTTCTGGAAGCTAGGAGCGGGAGCCCAACAGTTAAAAAGAAAAGGCTTTAATAGAAATAGTGTATAAGTATTTATTCAGTAGAACCAAATCTTCCTAGTGAGTGCTATCCATGGTAAGATCAAATTGTTACAGGACAGATGGGAGGGCTGGTATATGATATACTATTACCAAAAGGACCCCCCTTTTTTTCTCCAGGGTCCCCCCCACACTAGGTTCGCTATGCCCACCACCAGAGGAAAGGCATCTCTCAATGCAGGAGATTTGTGAAAAGGAAAGGAATTATTCATTTGAAAGCTATACAGACTTAGAGTGGTGACTTAATGTCTTCATTAAGGTATTAAAGTCCTTTAGGATACCCACAGATGCACACAGTCCTTCCTTCTCCCTCTGCCCTAGTCTGGGGTACTGTATCTCAGGAGAAGAAGTAGAAGTCTATGATTCGGGTTCCCGACACCATCACCTGTGTCGCCACCAGGATCTCCAGTTAATCCACAGCCATGTGACACCTTCTCATGGCCCACCAGCAAGAGTCCTTTCACCCCTTTTCTTCCAGGCAAACACTATCCTGCTTCCTAAGCCACGCAGCAAAATGGAGCACCCCAAAGCTTCAGGGTCCCCACTCTGCCAAAGCTGTGTGGTTCTCCCTCAGGTTTGGCCATGGAGCTTGAGTTTAAATCCCAGTGCCAATCTTCCTCTGCAGCTCCATTTCCGACTCCTCCTACAATCAGTTACACCTGCCAGCACTCCCGTGTTCTTCCAGCTTTACTGGGCTGCCATCGTAAGTCCGGGCAGGTGTAGTCCCATGGCATGGAGCCAATCATCTCCAAGCTCTCACGCAGATGCTGTAACCAAGAGGAGTTGCCTCCCAGTTACATCTTGAATGGAAGTCACTTCCAACTCCCTGGCTCAAAGCATGGCCACAGCTATTTAACATATCTGTGAAACCAGTTAAAGGTTATGGATATGTTTAATGACCATGCCAGAGGTTAGCTGCATGGCTGTTGCTGTACAACACAGCTCCCAATGGCCCTGCTCCATGTGGCCCATCCCCCAGCTCAGACTTGTGGGTGGGGGATGGTGAGGACATTCTGTATATTTGCCTAATATTTCCTGGACACCTTGAGTTCTGGACCCCATTACAAATTCCTGTTTGAGGCCCCCCTCTTGGCTGCACCCTGTTACAGAATCACTTTTTTAGTTCCAAGCATTATTAAGCACTAGTACTTTTCTTCATTGTGACCCTGCATCTGTATTAAAATCAAAACGAATAAAAGCAAATGCTATATTATAATATGGAATCACTGGTCACATGCCAAGAGTCATCGATAACCAGTTTTTAACCTGATATTTTAATTTGATGTCTCACTACTGCTGGCTAGTCCTAATAAGTCCTACTACAGAGAAGGCCAACCTCAAAGCCAAGGCTTTCGCGATGGTTTTTTTTTTAAGTCATTTACAACATCTTGCTGTATACCTTGTGCTTTATATCATCTCGTCTTAGCATTAGGCCTCTTATTTTGTCAGGATCATTTACTCTTCCTTGCTCCCCAATGGAGTGAATTTTTTGAAGGGACTTCGTTGCTCTTCACGTCAGCCTGACCTTGAGCTCCGTCCACAGCAGTCCTATCTGCTGTCTCTGTACTGAGTGATGTCGATACCTGACTTGTTTTCCAATTAAAAAATCTTCTGATTGGATATGTTGATTTATACTCAATAGTAGTTTTATTCTTTCATACCAGTGGTATTCATTACATAAGCAAAAATTATGGACATTTTTATTAGGTTCATATAAAGTATTTTTCACAAGAGCAATTGTATTCTGAAGCACAAAAGTCTCTAAATATTATAAGTTCCAGGGGCTTACATTTTAGAAAAACTACACTTTTCATTTGTCTTAAAATCGTATTTTAACTCTTCTTTTAAAACATTCTCAACGAGAATTGGCCGTTGGGCTAGTTACCTACGAGAACCAGGCGCTTAGTAACCGATAAGTAAATGCTTTCTCCGGGGGTACAGACACTTTCCAAAAGAGTTTGAAAGGAACCGTAGTCTAGTGCGCTCCAGAGGAGGAGAGCCCCCTTGGCCCGGCTGGGCTTCTCTGTCCGCTCTCCCGGTGCCTTTCACCCGAGGGAAGCGGAGCCGCGCCCGCCGCTCGCAGTCCCCGCCCACGGAGGCCGTGGCCGTGGCCGTGAACAGCAGACGCGGCTGTGAAACCTGCGATCACGCAGTCCGCGCGTCACGCAGCCCCTGCGTTTCTTCCTTCGGGGGAAGCAGAGGACGGGCGAGGTAAATGCGGTGCAGAAGAGCCACTGGAATAACACTCCCACACCTCGGAGTGACTCGGACTTTCTGTGTGAAGCAGACTCTGTTGGGATTTTTTAAATTGGGACTTTGAAGTCGTCGTTTATCACTGGGTATTATATATAAACATGAATGTAGGCAAGCAGAAATTATGGAGTTTTTACTTCTGGGATTGCAGAATGAGAAATTTAGACTAATGGTCAGTTATGGATTTTTAAATCACTAGAAATGGAAGGTGACAATTTCATGTTATAAAACTAAGTAGTAAATGCTGTTTTGAGTCTTATCTTTTGATTACTACCTAATTTTTATTATAGTTATGTGTGTACGGAGACTGAACTAAACTTATTTATAAAGAAAATCGATTATTAAATAACATTAAAAACAGAAGCTTCTGTGTCATGATAAATTCAATACCTCATTTGAAAATTCTTATCTGTTTATTATTTAAAGTAATAAAGTATTCTTTAAAGTATTCAAGTAACTAACCATGAGCAAGTGAAAAGTCAGTTGAATTGGATAGTTACATATTTCAGGTAACATAAATGTGGTGTATAATCGAAAGTCCTAGAACACGTTAGTTTTCTGATCCCCTTTTCGGAATTTCTACACATCAGTGGCCCTCATCACGGCCCAGTACCTGAACTCTGTTAGCCTGTAAGTTAATGTAACCTTAGTTATGAAAATAACTAATGAATGTATGTTATATCAGTAAGTGGTACTATCGAATAATATAAGAGTGTTTGGATTGCCTTTCAAAATCGATACTGCATCTTAACGATTTTAAACTGAAGTAAAGCTGCATCGTCTCATTTCCCCCTTGCCGTTCTGAACTCTAAGCTCCCACTCGCCCCTGTCCGGCAGGCGTTAATCCAGGCCGAGCAGCTGAAGAGCGAACTGCAGAGGCAGGCAGAGCGACTGGGGAAGGAACTGGCGGCTCAGCAGGAGAAAAGGGCGTCTGAGAGAGAGGCGATGAGGACGGAGTTCGCAGCAGAAAGGGAGGACACGAGGGCCAAGGTACTGCGTCCCCTTCGCCGGCCACGTGGCGGAAGAAGGGCTGGGGGCTGTGTCCCGGGTGGTTCCGGGGCTGCCCTTCTTGACTGGACTTTATATTTTAAAATCTTGCAAGGAGTCACATTTTTCTTATAACTTGGAGTTCATGAAGTGTTTCTGTTATTTTCCATGTGTTTCTCCGTGGATTCTATTCCCTGACCTCTGCAAATAGAATGATCAGTTTGGCTCCAGCAGTCCGTCTGAAGGCCCGGGTGGCTGGACCACAGGACGGGAGGGACAGGCTGGGGGGACCTGCACCTGGAGAAGCCTGGAGGGCCGAGTCGCGCATGGCCTTAGCGTCCACGGGAAGGACTTGGAATTTTATCCAAAAAGGGGTGGAAAGCCAACGAATGGCTTTCAGCTAGGCAGCGTCACAATGCCACTTGTGGTCGATAAAACTCATTCTGTGGATGGGCTGGCGGGCGAGCCGGAGTAAATAAATGCTTGGGGATCAGGCGGGAGGGAACTCCAGTAGGTCCGGGTGGGAAGTCACCGCATCTCAGACCCGTTTCCCAGGGCTGTTTCAGATCACTTTCATTCATCCCCAAGTTCCCCCTGGACCACTCTCCCCTCATGCTCAGCAGAGAATAGCTCCTAACAAAGAAAACAGAAGCTACGAGGTGGTAACCGCCTCCTCACCTATGTATCTTCCCCTCACCCCTGCCTTGAAGTAAAATTTCATCTGCATCCCCACCTCGTCCGGGTGGGAGAGACTTCCTCCTGGCCCTTCCCTTTCCTCTGGGTCCCGTTCTCTTCCGCCACCCCAGGGACCTCAGTCCGAGTCCCGCCCCCTCCTCTGCACCTTTACAAGGTCCTCCACGACAGCCTCTTTCTTACCCAGGAAGAGGACTCTCCACCTTCCCTCACCTGTTGGGAGAAACACTCTTGCTTCTCACCTCACGGTTCTGAGTCTGGCTACACAGGAATTCTAGAACTCTCATGGCGCAGCCTGCGCTCCAAACCCTCTGCGTGGAAATAGCTGCGGGGAAGATCGGGGTCAGTGTTATTTACAGCCGTCCGGGTGGTCCCGGCGTGCAGCCAGGTTTGGAAGCCACCCTAGTAATTCCACGTCCCTCCTCGCTCTTCCCCTTCACGGCCCGGTTTCTCTAAGGATCTGTCCTTAAAGACATGTTGTGTTTACTGTCCCACTTCCCCTGCGCCCTTTAGCGCACGACATTTCAGTTTCTGTGCCTACGAGAACAAAGTCACCACCGCTCCGAAGACCTTCTTGTGCTGTTTTTGTTGAGTATGTTTTCGTTCTTACTCTCCTGGAAAGGTTTTCTTTCTTGTTTTCTCGGAGTCTATGTTCCTGGTTTGAGAGAATGATGATATACGCCTTTTCGTTGCTCTGGGTTTCAAGTGTCTTTGACACAGTGACAGTGACAGTCAGAGGGAAGCTAGGAAAGGCATCCAGGACTTAGCAGGCGCTACCAGCTCTTTTTAGCGCCCCTGTGGCTTTAATCCCAGATATACGTGGTGCTGATTTCTAGGCCTTCAGCTCTCCAGTGAGCTCCCGCCCGAGCCCGCCTCCTCCCCGTCTCGCCTCTCCTGGTGGAGCCACCGTTCCCTCTCCCGACTCTCGCTCTCCCTAACCCTACCTGTCATCGGGTCACCGAGTTCTGGAGACTCAGGCCCCCAGGAATTTAGACTGCCTGTCGCTGCGGCCCACTGCAGTCCACCGCTCACCCTCCCGTGGTTCCGTAGCCCGAGTGCGGCCCCTGCTTCCAGCCTGGCCTCCTTCCCAGGTGTGTTCCACACACCACAGCCAGGACTATCTTTCTGGAGGGAACCTCCCGGCAGGTCAGTCTCTTGCCTCGTGCTGCATGGTTCTTTCGTGTCTCCCTGCAGCCCCTGGGCTCACATGTAGGATCATTTAGTGTAGCGTAACGATTCTACCTTTTTCTTCCCCTCTTTGGCTCGAGAGTCTCACCCCCCCACCCCCTTTCTTCATCTCCTCCATCTCGATCCACTGGTACTTTCTCAGGCGTGCACGGGTGCCGCTCTGCCAGGCTACATTTTTAGTCCAGGATTTTGCCTGTGTTTTGCACCCTGCCTAGAGGAAGCTTCCTCTGCCCTCTCTGATGGGTCCCCCAAAGTTCTTCTTGACTCCGCCTCCTGTCACAGCCTCCCAGAGACGAACTGGGAACTTCTCCTGTGAGCTCCCATAACACAATCTATTGCCAGTTCTTGTCGAGTGGTTGTCTCCCCTACTTTACTAGGAGCCCTTCATTGTATGGTCTCTCAACATCCTCGCAGCCCGGGACACTCCTCTCACATAAAATCTGCCCCACGTATTTTTGCTGAATGACCAAATGTAATATCGGAGGTGTGAGTGAAATGCTGAGCGTTCAGATGCTCAGAATGGATCCCTGTCCATAAGAGATCACGGAAGGCTGCGTGGAGAAGGTGGCGTCTTAACTGAGCTTCAAGGAATAGGGAGGAGTTAGATGTGCAGATATGGGGAGGGTTACTGGCCTCGGGAGTAAAGCAAGGAGGGAGGTAACATTCGGAACTGAGTGTTAGTGTATGTGAGAGAGAAGGGTATCAATTGCAGAGACCAGTGGTGGTTCACACCTCGGAGGTTTTGCTTTCTGGCTTGTTTAGTGGAAACTTTTACCGTGCAGAGTAGTTCTATTGTATAAAAATATCTGGATGAGAACTCCTGCTAAGAAAGGACAAAGAAAGGCTGAAATGTACCAGGCAGTGTCCCAGGTGCTTTCACAGGTGACAGAGCCTCTTTTTTGTACTGACAGTTGTTTTGTGACCAAAGGTGACAGCAGAAAGACAATGTATTTCTGAGTCTGAGTCATTTGTTTTGCCCCCACTAAGTCTTGGCTGTCACTTGACCTCAAGGCCCTGCCCTGAATGCAGGTGTCTGAATGAAGAGCCGGAGGTGGTGCCAGCTGTCCCAGCCAAGGGCAGAAAGTGGCTTTGGAGTAAATGGCTTTGGGGTTGACTCTAAACTGACCTTCCTGTGACCTTGAAGAATTCACTGGACCTCTGCAAATGACAAAAGAGTCAATAATGGAGTTCATCTACTCCAGGAATTGATTGGATTAAATAAGGGTGTGTTTTGAAAGTACATAATATAATACCTGACTTAGAGGGGACATTGAATAACTCTTAGCTTGTGGCCATTGTCACTCTCACTCCAAAGGAGAGAGAGGTGGTCCTGTTAGACGGATTTCTTGGATCCTCGTGTTAGCAAAAGCAGACAGACTGGAATATAAAGCTCGGCTTTACTTCTTATTTATCAGCTTGGGCAAATTACTTAATTTACTGAATCTCATTTTTTTCAATCAAAAATTAATCCAATATCATTCTGTCTCCAGGGGGATTAAGGGAGAATGCGTATCTTACTGCCTAGCGCAGGCAGTTAATGGAATAGGGAGACGGGCCAATTAATCACAGTGTCGTGAGTGTCCTGGAGTTAGTGCTAGAGCAAGCTCTCCACTTTCCTAGCAATAAGGAAGGCTTGCCTGCAAGACTTTAAATTTTCTCTCTTTATTTTTATTATTATTTTTCTTTCTTTCTCCTTTTTTAAAAAAATTTCACTTGTGTGGCAAGCTGTAGGCACGCAGACGCCTCCCACCTGGACGGGTTTTGAGTCGTTCCCCCTCGAAAGGTGCTTGCTGTGAGTTTGCTTGTCGTCCGCGACAGTCCTGGGGCGCGCTGAGCCCCTCGGGTCTGTTCTTTCAATCGGCCATTCATCATATCTTCACTGAGCGCCCCGTGCGGTCCCTGAACTTTCTCACTCGGCCCCCTTGATAACAGCGCTTTGCTGGAGTCCCTCGTTCTTGTGCCTCGTGCAGGGAGAGCCTCTTTGTCCCCGGCCAGCACGCTGGGGACGCCTTCAGTGCAGAAATCGCTGTCAAGCTCTCCCAGCCTGGGTGTCCTTGTCTCTTGCTCGCCCCTGTCAAAGTGTAAAGGACTTACCTGATGTCATCGGCCTGGACACCCAGCAGTGTCGCAGCTGTCTGTGTTGCTTCGGTCTCTGCAACAGATGTGTGTGGAGAAGCTCCTGCGGGGTAGTGCCGACTTCCAGATGGTGGGCGTGGGGAAAAGGAGGTGTGACGGCGGGAGGGGAGGCCTCAGGAAGTGGGCGCCGGGAGGGGGCAGGCAGGTAATGGGCAGAGGAGAGAAGTGATGGGTGGCAGCGCGGAGTGAAAGGAGTGTGATTTGTGGCCTGCCTTATAATAGAAACTGACGCAGCATTTGCAATGAGCATGTTTGCTAACGTGCCTAAGAGTTACTTAGGAAACCACACAATGCTAGTATGTTTTTGCGTAAGTAATATATAGTTTTCAGTAGCTGGCAATTAAAGTTTGTTGCTGCTGTAGAATTCGAGAAAGGCTTTAATGACACATTCATAACGTTGATATTCATGAACTTGATTTTATACCTTAAGGAAATTAAATTAGTATATTCAGTTTGTTTCATTTAACCTCTTTGGACCTGAACCTTTAATTTTAGGTTCAGATTTTAATGTGAATAGAGGTGGTTTGCAGCAAAAGTGATTTTATGTACAAATTAGATTCGTAGCCAATCATTTGATGATAAGGACATACAAACAAGCATAAGTCAAATAGGCAATTCTCCACAATCCCCAGAAAAGTTATACAACTACCATCTAAATTAGAAAATAGCCCTGTGGCTATTTTCATATGTGTTAACTTCAGTTGTATATGTCAAAGGCAATCTTGATTTTATCACAAAGTTTTAGTTATTGATTTTAGTCGTAAAACTGAATCTACACCCACAGCAGTGCACTATGGCGGAATTCAAATGTTGTTATTTCAAATTCATGATCGGCTCTTGTTTTAACAGGTTAGGAACTGATAGATATTCCTATATGTTTTGCTCTGGGGTAAGGTAGCATTTTTTCATCATTTAAAAACTACTAATAGAAATAAGAGATTAAGAGTCTAGAAAACTTTTACTAACAGGGGAAGAATAAGCAGCAGTTGCAAGCAACAGAACTGGAGAGGTTAAATCTGAGCTCTAGGAAGCATTTCCAACACTGAGAAGAAAAGCTCAGAGCCTGGTGCCCATAGTCCTTCAGGAAAGCCCCATGTCCTCATTCCTACGTTCCTTACCGAACATCCGGTGCCCTTGCGGAACGTGGACGGTCTCCGGAGGAAACAGGCAGAGACGGGAAACCGGGGCGAGAAGTGCTGTGCTGGAGGCACGCAGGGCCGGGGCGTGATACCGGCACACGGAGGTGGTTGTAGGCACATGCGCCACAGTGCTGGTCAAACCCTAAACCGCTAGCGAGCATGGCTCAGACAGCTAAGGATGGGAATGGACCCTGGCTGCCGACAGCAGGCATGGCTACCCCAGTGCGCGTTCGCTCAACGTCAGCCCTGAGTACGTGAAGGGGCTTCTGCTTGGTGCTGGGAACTAGGAGTCAAAGAAGCCTTCCTGGAGGGGAGGAGATCGTGGCTGAGCAGAATCCTATGGGAGACATAGGGCCCGCTAGGTGGTGGGAAGGCTGGGGAACTTCGGAGAGCCCCCTCTTGGGCGGTACTGGCGGTACTGGCTCACAGACCACCAGCAGCTGTCTCGGAAGATGTCTGCCTCTCCAGCTTTCCTAATCGGTTCCTTGTATACCCTCCGGATGGGAGAAGGGTTTAAGAGTCCTCCTCTGAAATTCATTCATGTCAGTCTCTTCCGTAACTTACACAGGCGTCTGCTGGCACCGTGGAAGGTCACCCAAACCTTTGATTTTATCCCCATGCTATATGTTTTCCACAATGAGAGAAGAGGCCAGGGAAGTACACACTTAAGCCACACGGGACAGAGAGTTGAAGAGGTCAAGTGCACAGACCCGACGCACAGAGCAACAACTTCCAGAGAGCTCGGTGGCTGAGGCGCTATGAATTCCACACCCTCTTAATACTGAGTTTGCCAAGTGCCATCATCATTTAAGACTTTTATTTCCCCTTGCAGATGTTGACTCTGTCTCAGAATATTGCCCAGCTCGAGGCCCAGGTGGAAAAGCTCACAAGAGAGAAGGTTTCGGCTGTTAACCAACTAGAGGAAATTCAAAACCAGCTTGCTTCCCGGGAAATGGACGCCACAAAGGTACAACGGCAGATTCTGTGGGCCCAGCACGCTCCCGCTGCGCCACTCTGCTCCACCCAGAGAAAGATTTCAGTTTAATCATTACCTAAATGTTTTCTGACACATTTTCCCCTAACATACAAAGTTCAGAGAGAAGTTTGGTGCAGAAAAGTTTTGTTATTTCAAGATCATAAAGGTCCGCCTAGTTGTCATCTGGCAAAACGAATATAGCACGGAGCCACGGGCAGGCCCTTCCTTCGCTGGGTGCCTCAGACACGGTGCAAAGATCAGTTATGACACGTGCTGTGTTCTCATAGAGCTTCAGAGTTTGGTGGCTGAGACGGGCTTGTAAACAAGCCGGCTTTATTACTTTCGTTATCGGACATTTGATAAAACTAGGATTTCTAAATGTGCCAATTAGGAGTAGTTTTTGCCAAAGGTAGCATAGGTTTGGTCTTCACAATAACACTGAAAGACATATTTATGACATGAAAAATGTGTTTCACACACAAAAAATTGTGTACCTCCCATTCCTTTTCAGGCTTGGCCTCTAAAATCAAGATTCTAAGACTACAGCTCATTATTTTGTTGGTCTTTAAATTTATGCTGTAAAACGCCAGTGTTTGCTGTATGGGCTTCACAGACTTGTGGACCTGGAACTAAAGTATTTGATGATCTTAACTGACCAGTGTAAGGTCCATATTTAAGAAACACTGAAAGTCTACGTAGATTTCAGCAATCAGTTGCTTTAACACTAAGAAACTAAATGTGGGCATGCATGACATAATAAAATAAATGAATCTGGTTTTGACCAATATACAGATTATTTTAAAATGCATGCCCTTTTCATATTGAATTTTATTTCTCGACATGTTTTCCTAAATTTGGACACATTTTAATGCCATTGTTGTTTTATAATTTAGTAATTAAGTGAACTTTGATAGGAAAGGGAGCCTGTTTTTCCTTTTTGTTCCTTGAATTTATGTAATTATCATTTGTTTTGTAAAATCAAGCTAGCAAGTGCAGAGGTTTAAAAGTATTATTTTTGCCAGTGTAATTGATGTGTTGGTGTGAGGGGGGGTGTAGAATTAGGAGAATTGATGCAGAGGGATGCAAATGGTTAAGCCGGATTCATAGATGAATGGTTTGGCAAGAGTCTTCAGTTCTTTGTAGTGAAAGAACTTCCGGTTCAAACGTGTACAGTAAAGAATGAACAAAATCAAGGGGGTAAAATAATTTTAAATAAGACCTAATGCTTATACGTTTATTACATATAATACTTTTGTGTTGGTGTTCGGTTTTACACACCATGGCTGTACAATTACTATTTCTGATGATACCAAGTTGCATATTTTCATTTCATTCATGTACATACATCAGATAGATTGAAACAAGGCAGAACTCAGAAAGGAAGTAAATTAAGGCCCCTCCAATTTCTTTTTGCATTCTTAATTTTAGATTTTATTTAGCTTTTAAATGAATAACTTTTTGTAAATTACTAATTTTTTTTGAAACAGGAAAAATCAACTCACACATTGAAAGCATTGTATTGTAGACAGAATTTTTAGTAATTTTGTTATTTTCCTAGCTCTCTGAGGGGAAAAGCTTAGTGGCTTTTTCTTCTGTCTTCTCACAGTGATAAGAACTTTTGAATGCAGACCAGTTTCTTTTTGAAAGTATTTTTTATTTGAACGTAGAAAACACATATAGCTTTTCTAAGATTCTAGAACCTCGAGCATGATGGTACTAATTCCCAAAGTTGTAACCATCATGTTTGGAGAAATACCAAATTTGAATAGTTTCAAGTAAATACGACCATTGCATGATACATAATTTGTAAAACTTGTTTTTGTAAATGAGAGGCTGACTTAGAATTGTGTATTAATTCCTCTTTCTACAGGTTCTCATCCCAAAGGCTTAAAGTTTCTTTACATTTATCTGCTAATTGCTTTTTTCCAAATATATTTATATCTGTAGAGATGACAGATTGAAAAAAATCTATGATGGACATTTTAAAGATACTATGTGTGTTCATTATTTAATGATACATTAGAGTTATTTCACATTCAGTTAAATGTGCATTTTCCTTTGATGTCAAACCTACAGCTATTAATACAGAACATGCCTAGTTTCGGTCTATGACCTTCACCCGACAATCTTTCTTCACTTAAGTGTGCAGCACTGTGTGTGATAAGACTGATATTATCTGCAAAGCTTGCAGAGAATCCTGGCTACTAAACCTAAATATCAGTCATACAGTCAATTAGCAGGCAGCAGAATTTCTTTACAAACTTCCTTAAATAAAAGCCTAATTGATAAAGTGTTTACAGGAAAGTTATATAATATAGAGTTTATATTTAACCATAACAATTTAAATAAATAATAGCATAGCTTAATATTTTAATTAATAATTTTACCTAATTCAAATTGAGATGATATTGCATTTTGGATGGTAAGAAGCCATTGAAACTACAATTTTACATAATAAGTCATGGACACATGACTTAAATTTCTTAGTTATGCATTTCTTTATCTGTAATCTGAAATTGTTAGACTCAACAATACCTGATATTGCCTCCACATCTTAACAGAATATTATATTGAATGTTTTAATAGAAAGTGCCTGTCTTAGAAAAGTTTTATTGTATTTTATTTATATGACCTCTAGGGGGCACTAAAAGATCTAATTGCAGGCAATGCCTGGTAGATTCTGGGAACTATTGATCTAGTTTTTATACTCTAACAGGTGTGTGGGGAAATGCGCTATCAACTGAATAAAACCAAAATGGACAAAGATGAGGCAGAAAAGGAGCACAGAGAGTACAGAATGAAAACTGCAAGGGATCTTGAAATTAAAGATCAGGTAAGAGATGACACAGACCCCCAGCAGTTAACACATAACTCATGTTCTGTCTGAAGTTGATGTGGTTTTATTCCTAAGTCATTTGTTTCTATTACATTGTTTCTAACTAATAGAACTATTTGCTTTAGACTATTAAAAGAATTTCACTTGTAGTTGCCTCAGATTACCACCTTTCACATGTACGGGTAAGAACACCACCGAGTGCAGACAGAGTTCCAATCTGGCAGGTCATAAATACACTTTTGGAGATGTGTGTCTATTACTTACAAAAGTAAAGAAAAATGTTCTAATGCACAGTTTGAACCTAAAATATACATACATAAAGTTCTTGAAAGATGCCAACTCAAATCCCATTTTAAGTGAAAAAGTTTAAAATTTGAAAGATGGGATGAGTTGATATGTAAATATGTCAGTCACATCGATTGCTGGCAGAGTGAAACCAGTTTTAACTAAGTAAGCATGAATACGTTTGCTCAGGGTGCCCAAACACAGTAAAATTAGAAATGTTAGAGAAAAATTCTCCTTCCTTCAGTTTGAACAGGTGTTTCATATTAAATTGTTGTCGCGATCGTATAGATGCTCCAATTTTAACTGACAACACGGATAAAAGGGTTAGCAAGGCTGCTCTAAGTGGCTGGCTAACTTTGATTTTCTATTTTTATGTTACAGTACAGAACATTGAAGGCTTTCATTCTTTATGTTCAAGGAAGGCAGGTTGATAAATCTATTCAATTAAAATAAGACCGAGGTCTTAGTATCAATGTTTTAAAGAAATTGCTGCAATTTAGAAGTAGGTAGCCCTAAGTAAACTTTAAAAAACGTGTTTCTAATTCAAAGCATTTTTCCTTATATTCTTCAACATATTTTCTCTTTCAACCTGATCAGCTCTCTGTGACACTCACACAAATGGAAAAATACTGAAAGTGAAAGTAATAATGAAACAGTGTACTAAGTTTTTCAAGTCAAAACTGAAATCCTTGGCTCTGAAGTAAAATCTAAACACATTAAATTAAATTCTGCTTTTGTATCATTATATTCAAAGTGGTACAGGTTTTTACATTTCCAGAAGAATTTTCATTACGAACATGTACAAATAATAGAGCTATTTCCTTCCATCCAGTTGGGGGCGTGCCTGATAGTGAAATTGAAAATTCTTTTTATCAGGGACCGAAGGTTGGAACTACCAGACCAAACACAGAACTTGCCTTTGCTGATGCACTGTGGCTTGTTTTTAAAGGACCATGTGGGCACGGCCTCATGACCCTTATTGTATAGCTTTGGTGGTATTCTATAGCATCTGCCAGCCTAACGTTTAGGACTAACTGGAAAAATATAGCAAGGAAGATTTTCTGACTTATTTAAATTTACATTATAATGTTCCAAAGAGAAAAATCACTATAGGAATAATGACATTATAGTATCACTTGTAAATGAATAACATGTGTATAATATTAGTCTTTTAGCATTATATCCCACATCTCATTTTAATTAACCGGTGATGGTGTGGAGGCTAAAGTGGCGGAGTTTTAAAAGGTGTTTTCATTTGTAAGCATTTCCTGCTAGATAAGGAAACATGAGCAGTTTTATAATGATTTTTAGTGTTGTTTTTCGATAGAGATGTGCCCTTTTAGCAGATCCGAGGGTCAGGAATTAAACCTCTGCATGGTTACAAGGTCCATGCTGTGAGGTCCTCGTTTCCATTTTTTCTGGGACAGAACATGAGGAAGTCTTATAGGTAGCCTTTGTCACTATTTTGTATGGAGCAGACAGTTTCAGAGAGGACAGTGGCGGTGTCTCATTCCACGGACGATCTGAGTAGCAAAGCAGCGATTGTTCTCTGGCTTCTCGGCCATGACCTGACCTTCTGTCTCTAAGACCCAAGAGCTGCTTTGCGCGGCCACCATCTGCACTCAGGGAAGAAATTTACATTTAACTTTTAGCAGCCGGGCATGTGGAGCATTGATCAGAAATACCTGGAATAATATAAAGTGGGTTTAACTTTTTCAGGGCTGCGGGTCATGCAATTCACAATAGCAAGAAGCCTCTCTCTAGGGGCACAAACAAGGGTGATCCTTGTAATATCGTCGTTTTACCCATATTTGTGTTACTCTGACCACTTGGTACATTTCCAAAGTAGGTGGGAAACGGAGATTGGAATGTGGTGAGAACAAGGGCTTTTTTGATGTATCCAAAACAGGGCAAATGTTTGACCACCAGAACCGTTTTCCTTGTGACCCAGGGCTTGACTGTGGCATAATCAGAAAGAAAGGTTAGGGGAGTAACAATGACAACCTCTTCCTCCCACTTTCTCCCTTTCTTTAAATATTGTGTCAGGAATCCATGGGTGGATTAGCCTTTCCGTCCTCTCCTTTGTGTGCTTCCGCTTAGAGCGCTCCTGTCAACTCCGGGGGGGGGGCTTCTTACACACACACACACACACACACCACAATTAAGAAAATAAAAGGATATTTGGTTTGGAGGAGAATGGAATAATCTGTAACTTGATTTTTACTAGAAAGTTTTGTAGGCAACAGGCAGGCACACACACCCCATCACAGGAATTTAAAAACACGCGTGAGGATAAAGCGAGTATGGTAATGCATTTCCACGTTTCCTTCAGCATCATTGTTTCTCCTGCCCTGTCCCATCTTACCCCGTCGTCCCCCTCTCCTTGTCTTCATTTGCATCAACTCTGTCCCCTCCGTCTCCTCTGTCTTCCCCTTCATCTTCCTCTCGTCTTCTTCCTCCACTCGTTCTTTTGCTGAGGCATTTTAAAAAGACCTCAGACATTGTTACTTCACCCATCAGTACTTCTCTGTGCATCTATGAAATATTATTTCACAATCGCTAAGTCATTTCACACCTGAGAATATTAACAATAATCCTGTAATATCATACAATGCCCAAGCCATATTCAAATTTCTCCCACCACCTCAACCATCTTTGTTTTACAGCTGGTTTGTTCAAATCAGGAAAATAGGTAGGGAAGAATGTTGTAGTATTGCCTCCCTTAATAGGAAATAAAAGGAAACAATACAGAATTGCAACTTTCTTTGTCTATTGTTTTATTAAATTGCATGCACGATAACTTGATTGTGCTTTGTATTTGTGAGGTGCCATCATTTGAAAGAAAGACGAATCAGTCCTGCAGGAGACTGTTTGAGGGACACGCCCCCATGCAGCAGCACCCCCCCCCCACCCTCGCCTTGTCCTGAAAGGAGCCCCATGGCATCTGAAACTTGTAGCATAATGAATTTCAGAGCCTTACACCGACGACTTAGGAATGCTGCAGGAAGGCCCTCTAGCGCCCTGGCACCGCCGAGGTTAGCTGCCTCTGAAATGAGTGGAATTTTCTCTGTCAGCTTCCATTTTGGTAGACGAACCTCAGAAGATGGTCCTTATAGCCCCAACCTTTGATCAGGGCCTCAAGCAAAATGAAAACACAGGGCCCTTTGTTCAAAAGGCAGGCAGAAAGTGAGATTCGAGGTATAAAAATATAAACTGTTTCCTTTCTTCTGCAGTCTGTCTCTCGCTTAACCTGTTCATGGGGTTTTCTGTTTGCTACTTAGTGTTGGGGTCCCTCCAGCCCAGCGATGCCCATGGGAGAGCATGGGCCCGTGGCTGCTGGGAGCTCCCAGCCACCAGCCACAGACCCACACACCACCCCAGTGGGAGCAGAGGGACTCATTCTCCCCTGCCCGAGCTGGTCAGACACACGGCCCCTAGAGATGGCAACCTCCAGTGTGGACACGCTTGGTCCCTGTGTCAGGGGAGCAGAGGATCCGCACTGAGTCCCCTTGGGGTGTGGGGCTGTGGTGCAGCCGGCCTGGGACAGACAGGTCGCCTCCATGTCCTGCCCTGAGATGCCAGGAGTGTGCACACTCAACCCAACCTCCCCCGGCCTCATCCAGGCTCCTGACAGGGGCAAGGGACACAGTAGAACAGGTGCCACCCTGGGTGGAGGACAGCAAGGTTGCAGGGCCAGGAAGAGGAAGCTGGAGGGGCTCGAGGGTTTGAGACCTGCCCTCAGGCTGCCAAGAGAGACCGGGACACACAAAAACACACGTGGGAGCCAGGCCACACTGTCCACCAGACTGCACTTCGGAACCCGAATTCCGGTAGGAAATCCTTAAGTGTTCAGAGACGTCAGCCACAGAGCATCAAACCACAAGCACTGCTCACACAGCCAAGAAGCTGCCGTGGCTGTGGGGGTGGAGAGACAGAGGTTTGGGGTGCTGATGCCCACGCATGCATCCCCACTGCCGTGTACAGACATGGGTGGATCAGCCACAGCCCACGGGCCTGCTGCGACCTGCTGCCGGCTTTCCCAGGCGCAGCTGCAGTAGAACCAGTACACCCACTCGCTAACGCAGCGTCCCCGCTGCCCCGCGGCCGCGAAGGTGGAGTTGAGGGGCTGTGGCAGAGACCGCGTGAGACACAGAGACGGAAATATTTGCTGTCTGACCCGTCACAGAAAGTTTGCCAGCTCCTGCCCGAGGGATGGAAATAAAGCCTTTCGCGTTTCCCTCGCCTATGAGAATGTGGAGCTCGGTGCAATACACAGGTCATGTATCACGTGGGCACACAGGGCAATATACAGATCACGTGTCGTAGAAATGTACACTTGAAACCTATGTGGTCCTATTTACCAATGCCACCCCAGTAAATCCGATAGAAAAATACGTGGAGCCTTGAGGTAGGAGACTCCCCGATCTTAAATTACACCTTCGTGGCATTAGCATGTTTCTGGTGCAGCAAGTATACCACATCCTGGTCTCTCAGTCATCAAATGGCATTGCCCAGTGGGCGCAGGGCTGGGTATCGGGCCACTATCTTATTAGTGGCACGTGGCTTAATAATGGCTTCGATGGGGTTATATATATAAAAAGTTGTTTTATATTTATAATTTTGTTTTTAGGTTGGTAAAAATACCATAGGTGAGACTCTCTTGACAATAATGTGAAAGTTATGATTTTGGAGTTATGGCTACTTCTGGGTAGGGAGCATTGACATTCAGAGTTACCTGAGTGGGCTAATCAATGCAGGTAGTTAACGGTAGAGTGCTTGTACGGAAGAAATAGATTAGGGAATTCTGGCTAGAAAAATTAGGGCAAAAAAGGATTTGGGGTTTGCTTATGTCTACAGCAGTGTGATTCAGCAGTTTAATAATTCTGACATTGAACATGGACTGTATCAACACAGGAGTAATTTCCCAGGCTCAGCTGAATTAATTAGATAGTGGGAAGGAGTGTGTCTATATTGTCTGGCTTTGTGTGAAGACAAGAGGAAGCCTGGCAAGTCCTAAAAATAAGTCCTCCTTGAAGCCAGAGAAATAAAAGCAATCAAGAAAAGCTGAAGGACAGAACCTTTTTACTCAGGGAAGACTGGACTCTTGCTCACTGTCTTCAAGGGCATGGCGGAGTCTCCCAAGGACCCACCTGCTCTTGATCTTCCACCTGGAAAGAATAAGAGCGAAGCGATTTAATCTCGGGAACTGGAGGTCACGATAGCCGGAAATACGGACTCTGCGACAGTAGGAAGATTGGAATAGATTGTTGCAACAGGCAGCCAGGGGCTTCCTCCTCTGAAATGTTGGTTTTAAATAGTAGCCGCAACATGGGTGACCCGGAGATCCCGCTAAAAGACCTCTGAGGTCCACTGTCTTCTAATTGGTTCTGGAAACACCCTAGAAATATTTCACTGTCTGTTCGAGGGGCCAGGGGTGGTATTAGCCTTTCTCTACACGTAATTTAGCACCAACAGACTCAAGTCCAACCCTGTTCGTCTCCGTTCTCTGCTTTGTGTCAGTAACTCTGTATTCTCTCTTCAGAAGGCTTTGGGGAGTATACTGAGGTAATAGATGACTTCTGGAGAGTAGACTTCAGAGACTTTTTCCAACTACCACCTGCGGTCTCACTTCTCTCTCTCAGAGATGCCTGGGAGAGGGGCCACGTGGGCACGTCGCTCGCACATGTAATCACTCGGTCCTGGTGATGACAGAGACGCTCTCCAGTGTTCTTCACACTCTCTGTCACTGCTGGAGGCTTCGCACCTTCCTTCCCCTGCGCCCCGCTCCGACACCAGCCCTTCCCGAAGGCCTGGCCTGCCCAGGCCAGGATCCTGGACCCTGCGGGGTGAGAACGAGAAGACCCAGGTCCTGCCCTTGGGGAGTTTATATTCTAGGCGAGGAGACAGAGTACACATTTGAACATGCCTTAAAAATACTTGCAAAGCAGCATATCGACAAGTGCAAATTAATGTAGTGTGAACTTCGTGCTGGCTACAGCCCATGAGAGGGAGAATCTGGTTCCATGTGTGTGATGCAATAAAGCTTTTTTTTTTTCATAGCATCTTCCCTAAGTATGCCCTAAAGCATTGTTCAGCATACTTAGAAAAATTTGTGTTCTTATCACCGCCTCACCAAGAATTCTGAGAAAATTCTCCAGCCCGGCGTATGTCTAATCAATCAGCCTCTTTTGTTCTTGCCTGGTGTGATGCCTGAATGGGACAAATAGGATTATGTAAATAATGCAAGACAGCTCCACTTAATACAAGATGATTGGAGTTATTATTTCTCTAAAAGACCATGTGAAATAAAGCTCATTTCTTCATTTTAAATCATAATTGTGTTGCTACAGTCACAAAATTAGCAGTTAAAAAGTAAGTTTGAATTTTTTTTTTTTTTTTTTTGCAAAGAGGGACAGTGCCAGATTGGTCCAGTAAGTAACACCGAGTCGGATTCCTTGGGGCATGTAGCATTTACCAACTGTGTTAACAACTTGGGCCGTGACTTTAGGGGGCAGACTGTACATACCTGGTTCATAGAAACACTTCATGTGCTTGAGAAAGAAGCATTTGATTTTTAGGCGAAGATGAGAATACTGCTCACCCTAATAATATAGTTTAAAAAATCAAATATAGAAGCAGAAACTATATCTGAAGATAGACATTTGAGGCTATTTAAAAGACAAGGACACGATTAGGGAACAAAACGAGCCCATTTTCCACCCCATAGGATGCCCGATGGGGTAAATGCTTAGATACAGATGTTTGCCTTTGGACAGGAATATAAAACTGTAAGCTGAACTCAAGAAATATTTTTGTTTTAAGGAAGGAAGACAAAGTTGGTCAGCAACTGGCCCTGAAGAAATACAACCTTTTTCTAAATGTTCCATTTCATTGGATGATACATATTCTAGTCTTTAAAAAGTTGTCTGGTTTGACTCTAAAAGCTGGGCTCACCAGGCCAGCCTGCCAGCCTCGCACAGGCTCCTCTCAGGGACCGAGTCTGCCCCTCCTCAAAGGAGTGTCCCTGCGGGACAGGCATCAGGCGGAGGACAATCATTTTGTGTTTCCTTTTTACAGTCCAGGTATATTAGTACCCATATCCAGTGAAAATATTACTACTTACCACATATGTATATATTTAAAAACAATATTTATTGTATAAACATACGCATACTCACCGAAGCCAATAATTCCCTCACCCAACAGAGCAAATTGTTTTCGTTTTTCTGTTTTACCTTCCACTTTTTGTCCATATGCATATATGATATTTGCAAAGAGTAAACATAGCCTAGATATAATTTTGCTTCTGACTTTTTTCACTTAACAATATCTTAAGCATTTTTATGTGGTGCTGCCTATCCTTCACGGAGATGCCTTTAATAGGGCCACTTACGTGAACTTGTAAAGTAAGAAGCAGTCACAAATTTAGGGTCTCCTTGCCCTAAACTTCGCTTGTGTAGGGCAAGACTGTCATTCAGCAACCATGTATTGCCTACACTGTGCTGGCCGAGGATGAATCTCTGTCCTTAAAGGGGAGGTATATAAGCCAGGGATGCAGATAATTGTATGTCAGAGAGAACCTGGTAACTCCCATCAGCAAACGACAAAAAGGTGTGGGGATTTAGAGGCGGGAGACAGGGCATCCCGGAAGGATGGTTGAGATGTTGCCCAGCGTAGGTGGGAGAGGAAGGCATTTCGGTTGCAAAGTGCAGCGGGGCAGCTTGAGCAAAGGTTTGGGGACTGGAAGGAAGGGTGCGGCGGGGCGGGGAGGGAAGACACACTCAAGGAACACACGTGTCTTTTGCTTCCGTAGCATACTTGGATAAATGACCGCAATATCTTAGGTGACAAATCTCTGTTACCAAAGATTCCCCATAGAAAATGGGCTTCTGTAAGGGTCAGAGTCTCAGTGCCATTGCCCGTTTTTAGCACCCTGCACACCCTGCGGCCAGGCACGGAAGTCCAGCTGGGGAACGTTTGCACAGCCTTCTCATTTCCTTTGTGGTGTTCTCCGTGTAGTGGACAAATGTAAGGTTTGCAAATTTCGGATAACATCCTATAAAATGTCATTTCATTACCAATCTTGGAATCGAGCAGGATTGGCATATTGGAAATGAAGAACTGATGGTTACTTGGATGATTTAGAGAAGATTTCCCCATCACTAGTGACGGAAGGGGAAACACGGAGTGTACAGGGTATGACTTCAGCTGAGAGTCCAAAGACCCGACTTCTCGCACTGGCTTTCCAGCTAGCTTTCTGAGCAAACGTCTCAGCCACTCCCTTTCCCCCCCAGGAAAGTGAGAAGCCTAGATAAGTGATAGCTAATGTTTCCTCTAGCTCTGAATTCCTGTGCTTCTAGAAACATAGGAAATTTTTTTCTGCCTCACTTCCTTATGCATTAAGCATGAATAAAATCATTGAAAAATTACATGAGTCTCAAGTGTCATTGCAAGTTCCCCAGGTATTCACCCTGATTTTGTAAACGTGACACTTCAGTTAAGATAATAAGAATGCAATTTTACTGTCAGCAGTTTTCAATCATATCCTTTACATTATCATTAACAATAGAACAATAAAATGTCTAGCCTTTTAAACAGATGAATTTCATTATAAGACAGACGTCATTTTATTTGCAAATAAAATATATTTATTGCTCATACAAGTCATGTAGTCTGGTCTGATAAGGACATTAAATGTGATAGGTGAGGGCTCGGTCAAAGGAGTGGCTTATCGTGGTGGGAGAGGTTTTCAAAGGATTTTTTCTAAAGGCGAAGAATCTTAATAGATATTTCTCTAAAGTTATACACATGGTGAGTGAACAGGTGTAAGTGTGCTCGCCATCATTAGCTATCAGAGAAATGTAAATCCAAACCGAAATGAGATACTACTTCATACCTACTAGAGTGGCTAAAATAAAAAAGATAGATAATAACAAGTGTTGGTGAAGGTGTGGAAAGATTGGAGACTCATCATACATTGTTTGTAGCATTCTAAAATAGTGCAGCTGCTTTGAAAAAGTCGGGAAGTTTCTTAAAACGCTCAACTTAGAGTTACCATTAGGACCTGACAATTCTACCACTAGGTACATGTACCCAAGAGAAATGAAATATGACCTTATGAAAGCATGCTCATGAATGTTCAAACAGCATTATTTATAATACTCAGAACTGGCAATAATCCACATACTCACCAACGAATGAATGCATAAATAAAATGTGACTGTGTACATCTGTATCTGTTGCACATGTTGGCAATAAAAGAGACTGCATACCGACGATGCATTCTGCAGCAGAGCTGAACCTTGAAAACATTGTGCTAAGTGAAGGAATTCAGTCACGGAAGACAACATGGTTGTTACAGAATAGACGGGGGGTGGGGGTGGGGTGGTGAACGATATACTATTACCGAATGGACCCACCCTTGTGCTCCAGGGGTCCCCTACCCTGTACTAGGTTCACCTTGCCCGGCACCAGGGAAAGATGTCTCTCAATGCCAGAGATTGGTGAAAGGGGAAGGGATTATTTGTTTAAAGAGTTATACAAACTTACGAGTAATAACCTAATGTCTTCATTGAGATCCCAAAGTCCTTTACAATACCCACAAATGCACAGTCCTCCCTCCTCTGCCCAGCCTGGGGTACCGTATCTCAGAAAAAGAAACAGAAGTCCGTGGTTCTCCTCTGCCCAAGCCGTGTGGTCCCAAAAAGGACCCCAAATAGCTGCCGCACCTGGGTTTAAATCCCAGCACCCATCTTCCTCTGCTGCACCATTTCCGGCTCCTCCCACAATGGGCCACAGCTGCCAGCATTCCCGTATTCTTCCAGCTTTACTGGGCTGCCGTAGTAAGTCCGGGCAGGTATGGCCCTGTGCTGTGGAGTCAATCATTTCCAAGCTCTCACGCAGGCGCTGTAACCAGGGGGAGTTGCCTCCCAGTTACTTCATTGGTTGAAGTCACTCCTATCCCCCGGCTCAAAGCATGGCCACAGCTGTTTAACATATCTGTGAAACCAGTTAAAGGTTATACATGTTAAACAACTGTTCTAGAGGTTACCTGCAAACCTGTTGCTATGCAAAACAGCTCCCAATAGTCCTGCTCCATGCGTCCCATCCCCCAGCTCAGACTTGTGGGGATGAGGACATCCTATATATTTTTCTTTCTAATATTTCCTGGACACCGAGTTCTAGCTCCCATTACGAGTCCCTGTTTTCCCCCCACCCCCTTGGCTGCACCCTGTTACATGGTTCCATTATATGAAATTCACAGAGGGGACACTGTGGATGCGTGGTTGCCTGGGACTGGGGGAGTTGGGAGCAAATGGAACGTACTGCTGATGAGTACAAAAGGTTGTTTCTTTGGGGTGATAAAACGCCCTGAAATTGACCAGAGTGGTGGTTGCCTGCCTCCAGATACACTAAGATACATTCAATTGTACACAGTCATGGTAGGATTGTATGTGGATTATGTCAATAAAGCTGCTATTAAAAAATAAGATTCTGCTGTAAAGTCATATTTCAGCAGAGTCAGGAGGGGGTGGGGGGAGTGGAAGGGAAGGCCATTCAGGCAATAGGGCCAGGGTATGTGAAGGCACTGTTCCAGGCACACCCGGGGGCAACGGAGGTACAAGGGGTGGGAGATGAACAACTGAGCCCCAGAATACTGAAGTTTCTTGCTGGAAGTGGCTGTCGACCACTTGAAATCAGAGTGTGTAATGGTACCTCACTGTGGTGTTAACGTGCATTTCCCTAATGAGTAACACTACTGAGCATCTTTTCACCCCCCCCCCCACCATATGCCTAGCTCAGTTGTACCCACTGCTACACTCTAGTTCGAGGCCCCGTCATCGTCACTGGCGTTGTTGCAATAATGCCTTAACTGGCTTCCCCTTTCTCTGTTTCTCCCCATTTTTGCCCCTTCGAGGCCCGAGGGATGTTGTTAAACCCTGTGTCCGATCTTGTCACTCTTCTGATGACCCCACCCAGGGTCCCCTGTCTCCGACACTGTGAGTGATCTGCGAGGCGCTGCCCAGTCTGGCCCTCCTGCTACCTCTCTGCCGTCACCTCCTGCTCCCCCGCCCATCCCCACTCCAGCTACCCTGGCTTCCTTGCCGTTTCTCAGATGCACCAGGCACGTTCCATTTCGGGGCCCTTGTACTCGTTGTTCCCCTTTGCCAGGAACCCTGTTCCCCACGATGGCCTGTGAAATCACGAGCCGAACGCCTTTAAGCCAGTGCTCTAACGTCATCTCCTCCGTGAGCCGTTCCCTGACCACCGTATTTTAAATGGTACACCGTTTTCCAATACCCCCAACTCGCCTTTCTGCTTTACTATCTTACTCACTTATTTTGTCTTCCCCAACCACAGCATTAGGTTCATGGAAGCATGCCCCCTTAGTCCACACTCAACACTGTGGCAAAAGCAAAATGGGCATCACGTCATTATCCCGTTTAGCCACTCGGAGTGGCTTTCCAATTCCCTTTAGAAACAAAGCCCAACTGCTTCCCGAAGCTTAGGTGCTTCCCGAGGCCCTGTGCGGTCCGACCCCCACGTGTCTCCCCACTCTCTTCTCACCTCCTCTTCCTGGCCCCCCTGCCCGGGCCTCAGTGCTTTTCCTTCAGCTTCTCAGACACGCCAGTGCAGGCTTCAGCCTCGTGTGTTCCTCCTCACTCTTCCTGCGCTTGACCAGCTCTCTCTCTCTCTCTGTTTCCGTTAAATACCTCCGCTTCTCTAACTAGGAACAGACACCCTTCTCCTCTCCGTACCACCTGCCCCTTATTCTCTCGTAGCACCTTATTTGTTTCCTTCGTGGAACTTACTTTACTTTATTATTATTTGTTTACTTTAAAAAATCTTTCTCTTCCATTGAGATGTAGGTTACTTGAGCTCAGGGGCTTCTCCTGGTCTTACTCTCGCATTCCAGTGGTTTCATACCTAGCGCACATTAGGGGCACAGCAATTGGATGGACAGGTTCAGGGCAAGAGTTTGGGCCCTACAAGTAGACTGCCGCTTCCACCTGCGACCTGGTGAATGTGGGGGAGGTCCTTGATGTGCTCAAGCCTTAGTTCCCTTATCTGTAAAATGAGGATTGTTACAATGCCCATTTTAGAGGGCTTTGTCAAATCTGAGATAACCTGTGTTAACCTCAGAGTACAGTAGATGACATATAATACTTGATCTATGAGCCCTGGCTGGTGTGGCTCAGTGGATTGAGCACCGGCCTGCAAACCAAAGGGTTGTCGGTTCCATTCCTAGTCAGGGCACATGCCTGGGTTGTGACCCAAGTTGTGCCCCCAGTAGGGGGTGCGTGAGAAGCAACCACACACTGATGTTTCTCTCTTTCTCTTTCTCCTTCCCTTCCCCTCTTTCCAAAAATAAATAAATAAATAAAATATTTTTTAAAAATGATTGATCTATGGGTGTTAATAATTGTCGTTTTCACTAATGCTGTTACGACTATCACTCACAGTCTCCATCTTTGTCTCTCTCTCCTGACTCCGCTCCATTTTATCTAGTTGCCTTTCAGGGTCCTGGTGATAATTGGGAATGGTATTTTGGGTGTGACCTGACCAGTACTCACAAATGGGACTGTCATCTAAGCTTACATTAATCTAACTCGGAGCCAGTTATCATTTGGGTTACGTGTTTATCCAACAGGTCTCATTGGGAACGCTTCTTGAGCTTCATGAGTTCAATGAAAGCCCCCAGTGGCACCCAGCCTGCTGCCCTACGGTTGGGCAGGAGGTATAGGGACTTTTATTTGTCTCTCTGAAACAAGATCACTTCAGTCTGGGGCCATCATTGCCCGAATCCTTTTGGATTTTATCTTTGACTTCTCACTGTAACAAATGATTCCTCTCAGGTTTACGTCACTGCGAATTTGATTGGCGTGTCATTGGTGTGCTCGCTGAAATCAGTGGTTGAAGCAGATAGCCCTGCAACCTGTAGCTGAAACCTCCTAACAGCGCGATATTGTCTAGCTTCCACGTGTTTTTTTCAACTGATATGTTTGTGTTCCTGGTTAAGAACCAGACCATTTGCCTCCTTTAAAATAACTCTAGTCAAGCAAAAAGAGGTTTACTTTTGTACCTACTATGTGGAAGCAGTGTGCTTATGTAGCACTGAGCCGTGTACCAGAAGGTTACATTGGTGGCAGACAATGAAGAAATTAGGCATGGACAGCGAAGAAATCAGAGTGCTTGTGCAAAAACGGAGGAGATTTGCAGTTGGCAGGATTTAAACCTGTGTTAGGAAACTCTCAATGGAAGGGGAGTGGGCCTGCTGGAAGTTTCCATTTTTTTCATCTAACCCTGGAAAAATAGACTTAATTAGAAATTTGAGGAAGTAGAATCTGTAAAATTATTTTTGAGATTTCTTTGATTCATTCCGTTGAATGAATCCTTTTAAAAGTGTTCTTTTCATATACTTCTGTCAAATCATTATGTTGTACACCTAAAATTAATACACTGTTATAAGTCAGTTATATCTCAAAAAAAAAAGTGTTCTGTCCTAGTCATTACCCTGTATTTATCTGTTCTACACCTATTTTATTCTTCCTTAGGAAAATGAGTAACAGCAGAAATTATGTCATTTTTCTAATTGTCAAAACATAGAAATTCAGTAATGCATATGAAGGTGTTCTCTAAGCTATGAAAAGCTGTTTATGTACATAGAACGATTATGATTGACTAGGTACTCAATAAATTAAATAGATGGATTTACTTCCTTATATGTAGATGCTGTTAATTTAAAAGAACTGTACTCAAACTTGTTTATTAACTAAAACATGTACTTTACATTGAAAGCTTCTTTCCAAAATTAGTTAGAAAATATAGGTTATTTTTGAGTTAAAGCAAAGTTTGATAAAGTCTCAAGTTCCACAAATAGAATTTTATAGAAATATTTATGTAACCCACAGCTAAACTGAATTTTCTAAAAACTCCCCATAAGGTGAGATCACGTAATCCATGTCTCAGTACAGAAGGGTTTATTTTTTTTCAATCAGTTATGTCTCTAAAAATAAACCTCGTTTTGTTGTTAAAATTTGCTGTTTCCTCTTCACATAAGAACATCTCATTAATTTGGGTGAAAACCTTCCAACAAGATAAGGCTGATTTGTCCAGTTTCCCCATGGAAGAGGATACTTGTTGTCACCTGCAGGCAGAGTGGCAGCTGAAAGGTGAGTTCAGCAGAGACAAGCTGTTTCAATGGTCAAAATATTTTGAATTGAAGCATTGACGAGCCCGTAGGTTTGAACGGTCTAGGTATGCTTTCAGCAATCCTCTGCTGCTCCTACTCTCTGTAGTGTCTTAAAGCCAGAGCATGGAACCTGGTGTTCCCCGGGATCAGGCGCACCAAGCTGTAGCAGAAAATGGGTAGACAGAGAGAGAGGCGACCTCACCGAGGTCCGGTATATTTGTATGGGGAAGAGGACAAGCTGTGGATTGCACTGTCTGAACTGTTAAGCAGTCCAGACTATGTAGATAGAGGGTTTCCTTTTCTCAGGCATTTGAAGCTGATTTTGTGGAAAAAAAAATAAAAACACAATTTCCTCTAAAATAAACTCATTCAGTTTGAAGTGAAAGGCTGGAATCTTGAATTAGGTCTCAGTGTTTGAGCTTTTCTTGGTTTGAGAGAAAAGAAATATTTTATTTGCCCCCACACCAGCACTAAACAGAAATATTGATAAAAATAAAACTGAATAAAATATTTTTTCTCTAAATTAAGAAATAATACACGTAGTCTCGTGAGACTGGTTTTCTGAAAAGGGGATCCGAGTCTTAAATGTGTTCTGATTGTCAGAGGCGGACGGAATTTAACTTACAAGAGCATTCATAGTGCAAAGGGAGAAACTTCCTGTCGAGTAACGGTTGTCAGAGGAGAAACAGATGATGTGTTTTCTTGATCGCATTTAAAAAATTAGTTATTGACAATAGGAGCTTGTCGGTGCTTGTAACTGAGTTAGCATTGTGGTTTGGCATTCGTCCACATTGGAAGGGAAACAGGGACCGGAGAGGAATCTGAAACCGGGGTTCTCGTCCGGTCAGGTGGGCTCCAGGGGCGTGTTTAATCTTGCTGGACACAAGGGGTCTCGTCTGTGAGGGGAGAGGGTAGAAAAAGATATGGCTGAGGGTCTTCTTCTATCTCTAACTGTATCTTTTTTCTAAGGCCTGTGTTTTTATTAGTGTCTTGATGTAAACAGGGGAGTGAACTCTCAAATGTTTTGGTGGGAGCGCCTTTTAGAAAAAATAGCACAATATTTACGGACGAGGAATTTTATTTGATAAAAGTGTACACTGAAGTCTTGACAGTTAGGTGCACAATAACCCAAAACCTTCCTTGTATTTTTCCTTTAGGAAACAGAATATTTAACTGATATTTTTCTGATTACTCCTAAAAAAGTAAGGGTGAGTGTAAGAGTTTTATTTGCTCTGATTGAAACATAATACAAATGTGTGCATTATCTAAGAGAAAAAATTGCTTTGCCAGAATTGCCTGTTTTTCTGGCTAAGAATAAATAGGTCGATTTATTTTATACAATTTTTAATAGTGGATACAATAACAGGAAAGCCGTGTTTATTATTGGAATATTACTGAGTTTATTAACTAGTTTTCTTAGGAAATTGATTTTATTTCATAGTTGTCAGTACTTTTATATCTACTATTAAAAATTTTTGACTTTGGAAAGCATACTTAAATATTATCTTAGTATTTCTGTAATTATAGTATCTGAAAAAATATTACACTTGAAGCATAAATAGGGAATAGAGGAAATTGTTGCAATTCCACATTGCAATAACTTTTATGCTGCAATTCATGCAAAGTGTCAATTTTGAAAGAACTTTCAAAAAATGACTATTTAATTTAGTGTTATAAATAATATTCTTGGTGTATTTTAAGTATTTTTAATCTCACAATGAGAACCCGAAGGCATATAAATACATTTAAAAATAAAAAAGATATTTTCTGAACCATAAGTACGTAATGAACTTCACATGTTGAAGTTTACTTAGGTTTTCCTGCGGCACAACCAGATATAACTTTAGAAATAGCAATAGTTCATTTCACTTACATGTATTTATCTTTATGGATAGTGAAAGCATCTTTAGCTTACTTGAGAATGACTTTCATTCTCATGTTTATTAACATCGTTCTAGGGTGGTTTTATATTCAGTCTGATTTTTCTGTTTGTGCTTAGTTATGTTTCTACACACAGGGAAGGCTGTGATGGCAGCCACACTAAATAGAGTGGGCAACCCGACCAGTTACTTTCATCTTACATTTCAGTGTGTTTTCAATTGAATCATTCTATTGGAAAATATTAATAGCTTTAGCATACAGAGATAAAAGGAACAAAAGTACCCCAAAGTGTAGTAATATGATGTGAAACTTATGGTTAGACTTCCTTTAAACATGAATCCTGAAGCCTTACTATTAATGCTTCTAAGACACTTCCTGCTATAAATTTTTATAGTAACTACACAAGCGTGTTGTAATAATTTGCTATTTTTTATAGTGGAGGAAGAAATGAGATGATAAATTGGATGTATCATTGGATTTGCTTTTTATCAAAATGGTAGGGAATTAGTTTATATTTTAATAGTTATGAAGGACGGAAAGAGTGAGGTGAAGAGTGGACAGATTGGGGATATATATGTAATTGGCCATCTGGACTATATTTATAAAACATAACATACATACTATACAGTTTCAGGCACAGAACAAGCACATAGGAAGTGCTCCAAAGTATTTACTGTATTGAATTAAGGACTTGGGAAGGAATTATTGTTTAAGGAAATACATTAGCAGTTTGTTTTCCTAAATTGGAATTATGTTATATTATTCCATTTTTGCTTTGGATTATTTTTCCTCAGTAGGTGATTAAGCAACTTTCAAATGGTGAGAAAAGTCAGTAACTTTGTGAACATCTGAGTTCGGAGTAACTATTTGTAGATTTTTTTCGGTAGCAATTCTTTCATTTCCCAGCTTTTATATTTAATTTGCACAAGAGAGAAGAGCATTGAAACATTTTTGGAGGGAGTGGGGCTTTGAAAAGATCAATAGTTTTATATGAGGATATCCCCTCAAAAAGAGTCTCCTGTTTTTATTGCAGTTCACTTTGAAAGAAACAACTCCAGGTTTATTTCACTTTTTTCTTTTTCATTTTCTACTTATTGGTTTGAGAGAAAGAGAGAGAGAGAAACATCAATACGTCCATTTGTTGTTCCACTTATTCAATCATTCCTTGGTTGCCTCCTCTGAGTGCCCTGACCAGGGGTCGTACCCACAACCTTGGCATATTGTGATGACGCTCTAACCAACTGAGCTACCTGGGCAGGGCTGGTTTATTTTACTTTTGAGTGTACTCATTGTAGCAAGCGAAATACTTTTGAAGTACATGCAAAAGGATTGGGTTAGAGTTAGGCCTAGTTACCATCAGAAAGTATTGTGTTAGTTTGTGAGGAAACGCAGGTCAAAGACTTCTGGCACCGGTGGCTCTCACCTCCGAAACTGTGCGGTCACCTTCCCCCACCACCCTCTCTTGCTTCTCAGCCAAAGGATCCTGGCCCCAAGGATCCTAATGACCTCTCTTTTATTAAATATTATGAATATATTACATATATTTAAATATGCATGCATATATGATATAATATACACATTAAAATGTATGTAGATGTTTAAATATCAATGTAAATATGTAAGTTTAATTTTATTTCTTTTTTTCAGTTTTATTGAGATATAATTGGCATACAACATTACTTTTAGGTGTACAACATGGCGATTTGTTGTGAAATGATCACCAAAATAAGTTTCGTTAACATCCGTCATCTGAAATGACTACAATCGTTTCCTTGTGATGAGAAACCTCAAAGATCTACTTTTTTTAGCAGCTTTCAAATACACAATAAAGTGTTAGCTTTAGTCATCATGCTGCACCCTACGTCCCAGAACTTACAACTGGAAGTTTGTACCTTTTGACCCCCTTTACCCAATTCACCCTGGCGACCACCAGTCTGTTCTTTATATTTGTGAGTTTGATTTTTTTTTAGATTCCACATATAAGTGAGATTATATGGTATTAGTCTTCCTCTGTCTGGCTTATTTTTACCATAGTGCCCTGAAGGTTCATCCATGTTATCACAAATGGCGGGATTTCCTTCCTTTTGATAGCTGAATAATATGCCATTGTAGAGATATAGGTATAGATGTAGATACAGGTATAGCTGTAGATATATATAGATATAGATGTAGATAGATACAGATATGTAGATACCACACTTCCGTTATTCATTCATCCGTCAATGGGCATACAGGTTGTCTCTATGTCTTGGCTATTGTAAGTAATGCTGCAATGAACTTGAAGGTAAAGATGCAGTTTCAAAGTAGTGATTCCAATTTCTCCAAGTAAATACCCAGAAGCGGGATTGTTGAATAACATGGTAGTCTATTTTTTAACTTTTGAGGAACTCACATACTGTTTTCCATAAGTTTGCACTAATTTACATTCCCATGAAGTTAATTTTATATGTTAACGTTTTAAGTGTAAAATACTTTCTCTTTTTATTAACTTGCATTGTTAAGTACATTGCTGGCATATATTTCCTTCTAAAAAAATCAGAAGCCAAACTTAGTTGTATTCTCTCCATGAACATTACAAAACTGTCACATTTTGGTATCCCAATGGTATTTTACAGTATGTACGGCAGAATGGATGCCACAGGATTTCCGGCTTTGTAAAACTAGGAACTGCCACAGGTCTAAAGTGATTTGAGTTTATTAACTTCATTAACGTAACTTCCATGATAAAGCTATGAAGAAAACAGAAATATGCTCTTGGATGATAATTCAGTGAGGTGGATCTGTAAGTGATTGGGCAGCCTTTCCTGGAAAGTTTTTACCTGTAGATACACTAACTTAGTCGTTCTCAAGTGGTCAGGTATTATTGATGCAGTCAGCTCACAGCTGGGGGTGCAGGGGGTGGTGTTGGGAAGCTGTTTTCAAAGCTCTGAAGGTACAGCAGACCCTTGCTATTGTAGGGACAGGTCCTGAGGTCTTCGCCAATGATAGCAAAAGCAACTAATTCTTCCCATTAAATACAGTAAAGTGTAACTAATCCCTTCAACCTCTAGAATGTTTATAAATACAAAACTGAAATTGTTTGTGAAGCTGTTGAAATAAATCCTACTGCTGAAATAAACTCAGGATGTTTTGTTACAGTAGAGTAACCGTTCAGGAGAAGATTATTTTCTGAATTCAGTTTGAAAGGTAACCATTTCATATGGTCAACATTAATTTTGAAAAATCTTGGAAAATCGCTCGTAATTCACATAGTCTGCCCGGATTCGCATGTATTGACTTTATATGTATTTATAGCCATAGATTCTTACCACCGTGAAAACATTCAAACTCTTTTTCAAATTTTTTATTTCATATTGTCTTACTTCCACTGTTGGAACAGATGGTAAGCACTCAAAACGGTAGCTCATATCAGTGTTACCATTAGGCCCGCACTCAGGACAGTAAATCAATGCTCTGCGCCCTCAGCAATGAGAACTGTGACCAGAACTTCTGGAGCGGCATTTGTGACCTTCCGCGTCCACTGCAGTAAAGAGGACAACTCTGTTTGTTCATTTCTGAAATGACTCTTAAATTGTTTAACATCCTTATAACATCCTTTTATTCACTTACGCTGGTTTTCCAAGAGTCTAGTTTAGAGAATACGTCTTAGTAATAAATTTGCTATATTCTAGACCAGTGCTATCCAATAACAGTTTCTGTGATGATGAAATCATTTTATCTCTGCGCTGTACGATATGGCCGCCACGACCCGTATGTGGCTATTATTAATTACTCACCATGTGATTAATGCAACCAAGGCACTCAATTTTTTATTATAATTAACTTAAATTTGAATAGCCACAGGTAGCTAGTGTAGCTCCAGACAAAACCTTATTAACGATTTGATAAAGTCATTCTTAACATCTACGAGTTAATAAAAGTGTCAGCTGGTGAACACTCCATTTCCAATGAATGCAATCTTTTTATCCACACAGACACTGATAGAAGCCACTATTTCTCTGCCAAGAGATAGATTGTTCTGTTTTATTTTTCAATATCCTATACTGCTTTACTTTTCTAAATATATTTTATGAACTTGTCCATTGGTTTCTGAGTGATAAGTTCGCACCGTCAGATCTTGTGACCTTCAGAAGCACCGGTGCCCCTTTCTCACTGTGCAGTGCTTTGGGTTCACTCATCTTACTGCTCTGCATCCTTCTCTCCTCTCCCATTCTCTTGTAAACATACACAAATAAGCTACCCTATATTAAGGCTTATTAAAGGATTTTTAAGTCACATAATATTCGGCAGCAAGGATAAATCACTGCTATTGGATTATAAGAGTTCCTATTTGCTACTTGGTCTTCCTAGGCAACGTTATCCTTTAGTATTAAGGTGATATATAATTTTTCAAATGGGTCTTACATTCATTTCTTCAGATTTTTTTTCTTAGGAAAGCAGGAGAAATACATAATAGAACTTCTTTTAATGAAACTCATTATTTGATTCTACTTAATTTATGTAAAATATATTTTAAAATTATCAAGTGTATTCAGTGCTTTTCAAATTGCAGGCTCATGAGATCATTTTTATGGGTTTAAACGGGAAGAGTTTTTCAAGAAGTAGAATAGAATAAGAAGAAATAGGATATATCTGAGCATTTCACACATAGTAAAGATTAATATGGTTTTATGAAATGCTAGTTACATTTATACATATGTGTGAGAGAGTATGTGTGTGTGTATTTCTGAATTGTGATGGAAAATAGATTTCTCACTATGGATCATGGTTAAAAAGAAAAGAAAAAAGATTGAAAGCCATTGTCTAATTTCTGGGTGGTGGGGAGGCAATGATGTCAGGTCTGTTTCAAGCTTAGATTTACTTTTCTGGACAATGATTCAATGTCTTTAATCCTAAATTTTTTTTTACATAAACAGTGATAACTGCCCTATGTGCTTCGTGCAGGCATTTCACAGAGCAGTAAAATTTTAAGGTGATACACAATTGTAGCATTCCTTATTTCTTTAAAGTGGTTTGTCAATTAGTTTATATTAAAAAAAAACATGGCTTACAATAGCAATGGTTTATGCTCATGTTTATGAGTCTTCCGGTCAGCTGGGGTTTGGCTGATCTATGCTGCATTTGAGTGTTGGCTGCGCCTCAAGTTGTGGGTTGTGGGTTGTGGGTTGTCTGGGCTCTAGTTTCGGTTTCGTTGCGCTCCACATGCATTTACCCTGTGATCCAGGCGAAAGGGGCAGCAGCTACCCAGGGCATGCTTTGCTCATGGAGAACCACCAGAGTCCGAAAGCAGAGCCAAACCCCATAACCTTATTTATGACTGCTGCTCACACGACAACCGTGGAAATTCCACGGGCCAAGTGAGAGAAAACGGCCAAGCCCAAAGTCATCGGGGAGAGAGAGTGCATGCCATTCCCAGTGGAAGGGAGATAGAAGTGATTATTTGCTGAACAATACTGTAAATTATCACATTACCCCAAACCATGACACCCAAACTTGTGTTAACTACTTTACGTAAAATATGACAAGAAACAGCCCAGTGCCACTATATATTTGGGGAAAACCTCTAACATCACGGAGTGTCTGAAACAGAGACACAGAATAAAGGGAAACTGAGGCAATTGAGAATGAGCTGAGGAGAACATTTAAAACACTAAAATATTTTAATAGATAAGAGGTTATGTCAATAAAATAAAAATACCATGCTATGTAAAACAATGAAAATAAGAAATAGTGCATGGAAATGAGAAGTGTGGTAAAAATATTTTCTTCAATTCAGTAGAAGTTTGGGAAGATGAAGTCAAGGTAATATTCTAGAAGTTAGAATCAGAAGACAAAAAGATAGAAAATATAAGAAAATTAGATGAACCAATTCAACAGAGCCGAAATCCAAAAGGTGATCCAGGAAGAGGAAATATGGAAACGTATGGCATCAAAATGTTTTCGCACAATAATACAAGGAAACTTCCCTAAACTAAAGAAACCAAACCTCCAGATTTAGAAGAGTCCCCACAGCACAAAGTATGAGAAAGGCCTATTTCAAGGCTTAACATTGTAAAATTTCAAAATACCAGGAGGAAAAATAATTATAAAAACATTCAGAAACAAAAATGAAAGCATAGACCAAGCATTAGGAATCAAAATTAGCAAAGGGCTTTTCGGCTGAGATATTAGAATATTGAAGACAGCGGAGTAGCCCTTTAAAAATCCTGAATGAAATTTAATTTTGACGTGGGTTTTTATACCTAGCCAAACTATCAAGTATATGCATAAAATAACAGCATTTTCAGGCATATAGATACTTTAAAATATTCATGTACCCTTTTTATGAAAGTTACTTGGAGAATACATGTTCACCTAAAAGAAAGTAAAGCTAAAAGCAGAGTGACTTACAACCCAGAACACGGGGGACTCTGAGAGGAGTCTGGGTAAGGCTTGACCCAATGCATAGTCCAACCAGGCCGGACTGAAGGCACCAAGAAGGATATAACTGAAAAACATTTGAAAGAAATGGATAATTTGTCTGATGTGTTTCATTATTTGGAAAAATATTACTGATGACTATTGGACAGATCTGTTTGATCATTCGTGGCAGGGGGTGTCCGTTACCTAGAAAAAGAAAATATTAGAAAACTAAGCAGTTAATTCCAGCAATAATAAAATATGTACACGAAAATTACTTTAAGCAAAATAATGCTTGTCTCCATAGTGAAAAATATTCCTGTCATCATTATAATGTAAATGGACTACTGACTAAAGATGTAACCAAAATTGTTACACAGGAGGATGAGGTAGCTATATTGGGCGGGCAGGATAAAAGATGTAAATCGCTACCTATTGTAACCCAGGAAGTCAATAGACCATGGCTAATACTGCAAAAATTCAAGAAGCAGCGTTGTAGGCACGTCATTTAAAAATATGGAGACAGATATCAGAAGAGTGGATAGTGTGTGCCTTTTGAGGATTCAGGGGGGGGGAGGGGGAGGGGGAGTTGAGCACGGGCACCTCCCTTCTTCGTTGTGAGCCATTGAGTGGGAAAATTTAATGAACAATGATGATAAAGTTCCACATGTCCATGATTAAGAAAAAACTTATAAACGAACAGCAGTGAGCCCTCCTTTCTCCACATTCTGTCCTTGGTACAATTCTCCTGTTCGTTGTCCTGGTGGCCACCTTCATGACTTGAAATGTATTGTCTCTTTTGGCAAAGTGCAAAGATGGCCGCATCACACGCGTCACAGACCCTGCAGGTTCAAAGTGCACTTTGAGAGTGATGTGTGATCGGCCCACGACTGGTGTTGGTCTTCCATCCCTGAGCCTCTACATGCAGCCAAGGAAGCAGCCCTGACCTAGTTGGGCGAGGCAAAGGGTTATCCTGCCAGAGGGAGCATGGCATTTCTGGCAAGAGAGTCCTCTTCTGGCTGTTGGAGTTGGTGCCGTGGCAGATTTTTCCCAACTCGGGGAGTAGGTGTTGAGCCCTGGTCCAGCTGGTGAGATTATTTGTTGATTTTGATTATCTGCACCAATAAACTCTTTTTCTGGCACAGGTCATCAGAAGCAGGTTGTAATTTTCTATCTTAATAACAAAAAAAATGCTTTCTTGCATTTGGAAATTATAATAAAGTTTTATTCAGTTTTCACCAAAATAGTGCTTTATGGGGGGAATGTTGTTGAATTAAATCAAGAACTTTTTTAGGACTCAGTGATAACCATGTGTCCTCAAGCGGGTCATTTTTGCCACTTTCTACTGTTCTTGAAAGAGAAGAAATCAGTAATAATAATGATGATACCTGCAGGCTTTAATTCAGCTCTTACTCTGTGCGAGGCGCTCTGCTAGTACTCACAGTCTCATGTCATCGTCACAGTAGCTTTGGGAGCATGCTGCAGTTCCCTCCCTTTTCAGACTGAAGGAGCTGAGTGGCTGGTCCCGGGTCCCAGAGCTGGCAATGCCAGGGCTGTGTCTGAAATCCTGGTCTGTGTGGACTCTCGGGCCTGCCTTAATCTCCACGTGTGACTGGCTTCCAGGGCAGCCTCTGAGTCTCTATCACATGAGATTAAGAAAGCACATCATAGCCCTGGTTGGCATAGCTCAGTGGATTGAGCGCGGGCTGTGAACCAAAGTGTCACAGGTTCGATTCCCAGCCAGGGTACATGCCTGGGTTGCAGGCTATAACCCCTAGCAACCGCACATTGATGTTTCTCTCTCTCTCTCTATCTCCCTCTCTTCCCACTCTAAAAATAAGTAAATAAAATCTTTTTTTTAAAAAAGCACATCATTTATACTTGCAACCTAATTATCAGTGTAAGGTTACATATGTTGTCGCGGAGTCGTGCGTGTAAAAATGGTTGAATCTTTTCTTTTTAAGGAAGTTTGGGATTTTATACATTTTCTATTTCTGTCATTCTTTTTTGTACCCTCTGAATTCAAAATTCTAGAGACATCTTGGACGTCTCCTGCTATGTCTCCTTTTATTTCCATACACTCAACATGTTCTCTTTATATTTCTGTTGTAATGTATACATTAGTCTCTACTCCTCGTGTCTGGAATATCGCAGCTGACTGTTTGCCATCTCCCTACTGGCTGTCTCTGCCATCTTAAATCAACTCTGCACATTGAGCTTCTCCCATATTGCATACCTGTTTAAACCATTAACATCTCCTTATCATATGTAAGAAAAATATAGTTTTATTAACCTAGAAATCAAGACCTTTCATAATGGGGTCTAATCTATCATTCCATGAGTTTGTGTGCCCTTACTTTCTTCCCCACCTTCTTGCCTATGCTAAAATATTTTTAATTGGGCCTTTTAATGCACAGATTTTCTCCAATACTCATTTGTTGTTTTTTTATATGCTATATGCTTTGCATTTTAATGTCTTTGTGTGTGTGTGTGTCTTATTTACCCCAGTGAATCGTTAACTCCTGGGTGTAGATGGAAACTCTCTGAGTCCAACATAGTACCACGTGCATATAGCACGGTGTAGAAAAATTAATGAATTAATTTTTACAGTTTTAAAGTCACATGCAATTTATATTCTGTACTTCTTTGCTTTTATTTATTTCACAAATGTTAGACAAAATGAAATAGATTTTTCTATTATGGTTTTTAATCTCTTTAAATATATTTAATTTTGACATTAATTATATTGGTATAACTTTAGCAATTTAAACTATTTTAAAGAAAAGAAACAAATAAGTTTTATTAGTATTCTAATCTGAAAGATGTAGAAAATCTCCAAATGAAAGTGGTACATTCATTATTCCATAGCTTTTTAAAATAAAAATAATATATGAGGACTTATAATAAGTTGTTTTATTACATTGCTGGTAATATGTGGTTTTGATGGGGATAAACTGAATATTTATAGTGTAATAAATGTTAAAAAAGAGAACTATTTAGTTTTTATTGCCTGATGTATTAAATATAGTTGGAAATTGTTCTGAATATTGAGTAATGATGTGAGAATGTTTGAAATGTATTTAAATACTAAGTTTAAAACAATCTACTTAGGCATAATTTTGTTTTTTAAAGGGGGATTACATTTTTTTTGTAATTAAATTGCTTCTTGCTTGCTGCTGATTTGAAAATGTTTCTGCCTTTTATTTTCCATTTTTTTTGTTTTTCTTAATAGTATAAATGTTGATCTCTTTTTAAAAATTTTTATAGGCCTTCTATAATAAAGAAATATTTCTGCTTTAATATATAAATTATTTAAAACTATGTTCTGTGTAAGGCATATTTGCTTTGAAATGTTTGAGTTTCATCCTGAGACCAAAAAAGTAATGAACATAAATTTTCATATATTTTAGATGTTCATATTTATCAATCTGAGACTGCTTTTGTTGTTGCCTTTTTATAATGCAATTTTAATGTAATATTATTTTAGCTCAGAAATCTGATACACTTTAAATGCTTAAAGGTTCTCATGCTGTATTTTTTTCTAAGTAATATTGAGCATCAGCATGATCCCCTTCTTTTATACCTCACATTTTTCGACAGGATATCTTAAGTTATTATTTTATCTTTTCATTTGGTTCTCAAAATATCCAAATAAAACCATAAATATATTTTTCAGGAGAGAACCACACATTTGATGTAAATCACTGCTTGTGTCTGATGTAATCTCATAAACAAAAATGTTACATTTTAAAAGCAATGACATTTTAAGTTAATATTATTTTCAAAGGGACTGGGCCTTAGAAAGAAAGTGCATACCATCCATTTTGACTGCTTTCATTTAACTCATTTAGTTATTTCATTTTTAAAATGACTTCATCTTATGATCCAAAAAAAAAAAAACTCTCACTAATGTGCATTTTTGGCTTTGTTGATTCCCTTTGTCATAAAATGGAAGCTAGCCTCAATTTTCTAATAATTTTTCTATTAGAAAAAAATTCATGGCAAATTCATGGCAAAAACAAAAATGAGGGGATTTTGAATTGCAGTGCATGTGTTTCATATGGATGCTTTTCCCTTCGCCTCTCTACCTAAGGAGATAGAGAAGCTGACAGTGGAACTGAATGAGAGCAAGCAGCGCTTGGAGCGGGAGCGGCAGAAGGCGGCGGGGGCCAGCGAGGAGCTCCTGACACTGACAGAGCGGCTGGGCGGCGCTGAGCACCAACTGCACCTCACCAGGTACTCCCTAATCCCATTACACACCGGAGCCCGATTTCACTTCGCTGATTTTTGCCACAGGCTTCCAAACAGTTGTTAGACTTCGTTTTAGTCATTCAGTTCACCCACAGTTTGCAGGCATATTAAGAAAAGTGGGGATGTGGTAAGCAAAACACCCAGACATGTGAATGATAAGTGTGGCAGAAAATCACTGATATATCACAAAGCCTCTCATGCACAGTGCTCCAATATTTAAGCGATTCTCTATCAGTATAAGCAAAATGACATATTTCTCCTACCACCACCTCTCTTGTTAATTCTATGCCTAATAAAAACGTTGAACTGAAGGATCTGAGTGATACACTTTGGAAAATAATCAGATGCTGTCAGTGGTGAAAGAGACAAAACAAAAGACATCCTGAGATGCAAATTGAGATGGAACTGATACAAAATAAGGAACCTGAGTCTAGGGACGTGTAAAATTTCAAAACAAAATGGACTGGCACTATTCTTGTTTAAACCATCGTTACACCCAGGCTTACCCCATTGTGGTTTCCCTGGACGTTGTTTCTGTCCTAAGACACTGTGCTATGCTCACCGTCATGAAGCTTCAGTGAACATGTAACTCAGGTTCACCTACATCACACTAAGGTGTTTTTGACAGCAAACGGGTATGATTTGCTCTACTGAAAACACACATGGACACAGAAATACAGCAGAGAAAAATTCAAACTGAGATTGTAGCTCTTTCACATTATCCTGTAAGTGATTGCTTCTCACTTTTCGTTTTAGTATAAAATTCTTCAGTTTTCAGGTCAAGCCTTTGGGTTTGTTCAGTTTTAGTTTTCAGTTTTTTAGAGAGAACTTTGTCTAAACGGGCATGCAAATTTATATTTGGTTTGGTTCATAATTTAGAAAAACACTGGTCTTCTAATCATAGTAATATGTTGAATTTAAACTATGAAAGGGGACTGATCCCTTTTACATTAAATATGACAATGTAATTCTGAGCACGGTATGATAACAGATGGAGAAAAACACCACTTGAACAGCCTGCATTTGGGGAAAAAATATTCTAGAGGTTCGTGAACCTCCCAAAGTTTTAGGGTAGTGTTAAGATGCCTCTAGTTCTGTTAAAATCAAACTTTGTTAACAACATTTTGTTATGATAATACTCCAAATGGTTTGCCAACTTTCCTTTTAAACAAGGGAAGAAAAAGAGAAGGAAGGAAAGAAGGAAGGAAGGGAAGGAAAGAAAGACAAAAGAAAACATCATTTCTACATGTGTGATATCTGGAAAAATCCCAATAGATAAAACGCTTTTATGAGAAAAAATTGCTTTATACTATAGGATAATAACTGTTCTTTTAATGCCCACTTAAAGCATTGTCCTTGTAGAACAGAGAATGTAACTTCAACGTAGTTTCTATGGTTATTTAATCTTAGCCGTTTCAGAATTTGGTTTCATCATGATAGTTAATAGTTTTTCTTCTCTGCCAGACTTGTATGGAGACCAATCATTTGTGTGCTAAGCACTGCTAAACCACTGAAATAGGACAGCTTTCAATGTCTTAGTGTGGCCGAGCTTCTGTAAACAAATATTAATGCTGGTTTTGCCCCCTTTGCCATTCTGCCTTATTCGGAGAGTTAGTTTCTGAAGTCATAGTCCATGGAGAGTTTTCCTGCACCGTCTCAGTTTGTACTGTCTGACAAGATCAAGTTCTTGCAAGGAGAGCAGATTAACATACAGCAACTGCTAAACGTGGACTGGTGGTAACTAACTAATCCCTTTGTTCTAAGAAAAATGGTTTCCCTGGCTTTTGTAGAAAGCTTTTTCTACTGAGCTTTATTTACACCAAGTCACAAAAATTTAACCCAGTTTTACAGGCAATAAAACTTAATTACCTGTTTTCTAAGTGCAGTACTTTTTTGTAAGCATTTTACACTTATTCTCTGTCCTTATTTGGTGAAATTCATAAATGTGAGATGGCAATAGAAAGTGCACTGAAGTGCTCTTTTCCACTGAAACTGTGACTTGGTTTGGGGCTTAAATATTTCTGATGTTCTTTTTGGAATTTTTTTCGAGTTTGTGGCCCCTAACCATTCTTTATGGATTCAGTGTACTTAGGTGTGTGGTTGGGAAACATGTCTTTTTTCCCCTCAGTGTACCAGCTGAGAGAAATAAATCCCATACAAGTAGCTCTTCATTCAGCTATAACTTAAACACCTTGCATGTCATATTCTAAAACAAGTTTAAAATGGACTATGAAAACCATGTTATAAAGTAATAATGAAATAAGGATCCAAATCTTCCAAGGCAAAGAAAATTTGAAACTGGAGTAGGAAATCGGTAGATCAATGTGAAAAGAAAATAACCTATCACTTTTGGGGGGTTTCCCTTTATTGCCTAACTGGACTTCAAAAAATAGAAATTCGACTTTTATTGAAAGACCCAACTGGTAAGTATAACATTCACTTATTCAACAAATATTTACTGAGCACCTACTATCTTAAATACATTGCTTAGCTCTGGGCAGAGAGGAAAGAGACTCGGGTCCCACCCTTAGTTTGCTCACACTCTATTAAGGAGCCAGATGCATATTATTATTAGCCCATGATAGTAGTGCAATGATAGAAATACAGATCACTGTAGGAGCACATAGCAAAGAGAATTGGCTTATTTCCACATTGGAAGTGAAGGGGATGGGGAAACGTTCTGGAGGAGGAGATATTTGGTAATCACCTTGACTAACGAGGTCACCAATAGCAGTTATCAAAGCGGACAAGGGCGGGGTGAGTGTCCCATCTACAGGGAATCACGTATGCAAAGACGTAAGGCTGGGAGGTAGCGTAAGCTGCAATCAGGTTAGATGTTGGGTGAGAGATAAGCCTGGAAACGGGGTGAGGGGCCAGAGGAAAGGCTTTGTACTTTCCAGGGCCATATTCGGGGGTCTGGGCTATTCTGAGAGTAATGGGTTACTGTCACATTTTAAACAGGGCGTCTGACATGATCCCGTCTTTGGGCTGGGATCCTCACTCAGACAGCGGTGTGGAGAGTGAGCTGGGAGACTTAACGTGGGGACAAGGAGACTGGGTGAGGGGAGACAGTCGGCACCCACGGCCCAGACCTGGCCTATCACCTGTTTTTGTGTGACTCCTTGAGCTAAGTAAGAATGGTGTCTATACTTTCAAATGATGGGGGAGGAAAAATAATATTTTGTAAAAAAATTATACACTCATAAATAAAATTATACTGGGCACCGCCTCCATTATGTTTTACGGCATTGTGTACGGTGCAGGTTGAATATGGTCCTCAAAGCCTAAAACGTTTACCATTTACGTTACAGAAAAAGTTTACAAGCCCTCAGGAGGCTATTTAACTCAAAACGTCAAGAGAGCTTGAACTATGATGGGCTCAAATATGTATTTTATTTCTTTTTAAAGATTTAGTTATTTATTTTTTTAGAGAGAGAAGGGAGGGAGGGAGAGAGAGAGAGAGAAACATCATGTGCGGTTGCTGGGGGCCGTGGCCTGCAACCCAGGCATGTGCCCTGGCTGGGAATCAAACCTGCGATACTTTGGTTCACAGCCTGCACTCAATCCACTGAGCTAGGCCAGCCAGGCTTTCAAATGTGTATTTTAAGAGACCATTCAAAGGCCCCATGAAAGCAGATTGGCCGAGGAAGAGCTGACTGGCAGGGGCCCGTTTAGAACGTAAGCTCCACCGTGGTCCTGGGCTGTGGCTGTGCCCGTGAAGTGGAGAGGGGACAGCACCTTCGAGAGGACTTCGAGCAGCGAATCAGAGAGGCCAGAATCTAAGGGGACGCCACAGTTTCTAGCCTGAGCTAACGGGATGGCCCATCAACTGAGCTAGGGAACTTAGAAGGACTCTCCCAGGAAAATAACACGTGTTACTTTGGAACTCAGGTGCTGATGTCCCATGTAGGCCTGATGTGAGGAGACAGGCCGTGACTGGGGGCTTAGGTCTGGGTGCTTTCACAGAAAGACCATCGCCGTAGCCGAGGGAGTCATGGAAGCGCCTAGAAGAGAGTTCCTCTTTTTAAGGTGCTGGGGAAGAAGGGCCAGGGGCACTGAGACGGGCCTCAGTGTGTGAAGGATGATTCTGAGGCACCTTGGTGGGAGTTCAAACCCATACACCCCTCCCGGGGAGGCCCCCAGGCTTCCTGGGGTGGAGGAAACCGAGTTTCACTGCCTCCCCAGGCACTCCCTGTCTTGGCCATTCTTCTCACATTACTTCACTCTTTGAGCCTGCTTGCTTACCTGTGAACCGAGACTGGACTGCACAATTTCTAAATTTCCTTCAGGTCTGACCGTCAGTGATCCTAACAGTGATTTCAGACAGCGCATTAAGTTCCTATTTCCAGACGTTTGGCATTTAAATTGCTTGTAGTATCCTTTGTTTAAGATGTTTCTTTAGTTTAAACTTCAGAGATTTCGTAGCAATGTCCTTCACACCCACCATTTACATTCATGATCATTTAGACTGACTTCCATAAGGGTTCTGAACACAGTCCCTGAACATTCTTCCCATCTCTTTGGCCAACCACGGCCGAGTGAGTATTCGCGAGCCCGGCCCTGACCCGTCTCTTGCTCCCAGCTCCTTCCGTGAGCCATGCTGACTGTACACAAAGTCCGGGCCACTCAGCACTGCGGGTGCCCAACGTCTCCCGACTTTCCCATGCTGACTTCCGGCCAGACTTAAGCAGGTGCGGCCCCCTTGAACTTTTGGACTTTTCTCCCCCTTCACTATTCTCCACACCTAGCACACCCCCTTACCCTTCTCCAGCCCTGGTGTGACCTCACCTTCTTTTCTAGGTCTCCCCGACATGCTGACTTGTCCACTGTAGCCCTCCACGATGACCCCTGCCGGAAGGGAGGGGCCTCCCTCTGGGTCCTCTGGCCCATTTAGAGCTGAAGGCACTCAACTCCATACTGACTGACTGACTGACTGAATGAATGAATGAATGAATACTCAGAGGTTTCTCTGCAGTACCCTTCTAGAATGTCTTATTCTCCAAGGTGGGGGAGCGGTCTTACTGGTGTCAGATTTCTCAGCGCATCTAGCGCAGTCATTTGCAAACAGGTGGAGCTCAGTAAGTCACTGTGATAGAATGCTTAATATACTGTGAGTTCATGACCATTCATTCACAGCTCAGTATGTATATACACGTGTGTGTATATATATGTACAATATGTATTAGTAAGATAACTGATACAATCCAGTAGGGAGATTCCAGATAAAGTATTACAGGGACAGAGGAACAGATAACTTCTTATTGACCTTGGCAGCATTGGCACGTAGAAAAATGGGGGCGGAGGGCATCCCAAGGCACATGCCAGGGAGAAAATGGCATTTGAGAGGAGAGGTACACGTGCATACATGAGAGAAAGTGACATACAACCTGTCATTTAAATATCTAAATGTATCTGTATCTGAGGTTAAGAATATATTCATCTTAGAGTCTGCCTGGTACCATGCTACGTGTAGTGGCTCTTTAAAAAAGAACAGTAGGCTGTGTTTTCCCTGTTTGCAGCAAACGCATCGAGGCCACGGAGAACTAAAATGATTCATCTAAGGTCACGCGGCTGATACGTTGTGGAAGCCAGTTTTGGATCCCAGCAATTTGCCCACAAAGCCTATGCCGTTACCCACGTGAATTAGGAGGGAAATGGGTTAATGCAATTGGTCCCCCAAAACACAACTGAGAAAAACAGTCACATGAATTTATCACAGGAAAAAGTGTTGGCTGCTCCCTTCTTCTCTGGTATAAACACAGGCCAGTGAACCTCAGTCCCGCCTGGGGCGCATCCTAAGAAGCTGCCCTTTGGCTCCGCACTCGCCTTAGTCAGTTTACGTGTCGTCACGCAGCTGCCATTCTCCTTAACTTCTGCGCTTCGTTTCTGCCCCGGAGGAAAGGCTTTCATAAAAAAGCAGAAATTCCTTCATGTTTTTTTTGACATGTTCAAAGATCTTTGAAGAGCCACAGGATATAAATCCCTCTGACAAGACTGCCATTTACGTACATGTGGGTCAGTTACTTGATGATGTGACATCCAAAGTCATCGCTTCTGAATCTCCATGTGACTGTTATTAACCACTTACTGAGGCAAACACGCATCTCCATACCTATCATACATGTATCGAAACACACGCCTTTGAACCCTGCATCTTCTTCTCAGATCTGGCCTGGAGGGGAATTCGGACAGGAATTCTGTGTGTGCTCCAGAGAGTTTAGAAATGGCATGGCCTGAAGCGCAGAAGGGGAACTGACCCGCCATCCAGCCTGCAGGCTCCAGCTTCTATCAGCAGGGCTACCTTTAACACTTTTATTTCCCCTTGAACATGAAGTTTTCAATGATGCACTTCAAGGAATTTATCGGATCAGGAATTTACGTGAGGCCTGTAACATGGAGTTACGCTCTGACCTACTTTCGTGACCCAAACGGGAAGATCTGCCTATGACCGAGGTTGGGAGCGACTTGCATACGGCATCTGTATCTTTCTGCACGTGAGAAAGGGCACAAAAGAGAAGTCACCGGGTTGTTCTATTACGGCGGTGGTTTACCTGGCGAGAGGTGATCCAGCTTCTTAATCAGAGCGTTTAGCTTCCGCACACTCACCATTGTAAACGCTTTCTCGCATTGGGCTGTTTGACCTTCAGATTCCCCGCGTGAGTGTGGACTCTGTGGCTGAGGTCACAGAAGCCCGAAAAGGAGGATTTCATTAGTTTGGTAACTAGACCATGGAGGATCCAGGTGCAGCTGGCCCGAGGGCTTCTTGGACCGGGGACTCGAGGCGGCACCAGGTTGCTCTCCTCTCCTGTCGTTCGCAGGGCTGGACCTCTGCGGGAACGCAGGCTCGTCCTCTGGGGCTCCTCCGCACCGGGAGTCCCACCCCTCGTCTGAACGGAAGATGAAGGAGGTGCCCTTGATTTCAGACTGTAAGGACGTGACTCCCTAGCTCCGCCACTTCCAATGTCAAAACGTCCGGTTCAGATTTCACAACAGCCACGTGCACACACACCCTTTTGGGGGTCGTGGCCAGCAGCCCCCGCAGAACCCCCAGAGTAAGGGGAGGTGACCTTCCCAGGGGAAGGATGTCAAGGACCCTGGGTAAACAAAACAGTAGGTGTCTCCTCTGCTGCCTCGATTGCCTTTTAAAACAATACAATCCCCGATTCTCCCTTTGAGTAAGGAATGGCTTCAGGAGGAAAGCGGGGGGGAAGTTACATGTCTGTTCATGTTGGTTTCGGAGTGATACTCTCCACAGTCAACATGTTGTACATCCAAGGAGGCACAGCCAGGTCTTCACAGGGGCGCTTCGTGCGCTTGTGTAGAGAGTCCTCGGAATGTGAAAAAGGAAGATGTACAGATGCACAAATGAGTGGGTGGCGCGTGCCGGGCACTGTGCTGTATTAAGCGTCCGCATGTTACCTGTCTGCAGCAAGATACATACAAAAACTGAGCGCATTCGGGAACTTCTGTACCAATTTTAAATATCCAAGTGCATGATCAGTGGGCTATATTGGGTATCTCTTAAGTGTTTCCCTGGAATTCATTTTTTAAATATTTATTTTCTGATTACAGTTGAAATATAATACAATGTTAAATTAGTTTCAGTAAATATTCAAATATTGTACTAGTGGACAACCTCGTGATCAGACAGACACTTGTGTAACTTATGAAGTGGTCACCTCGTTAAGTGTAGTTAGTACCCATCCGACACCATACATAGTTATTACAATATTACTGACTTTTTATTTCATCTTACAGCACTGTTGCTTTGCCTGGGATCAGAAGTATTTTTAAAAGATAGTTTACACAAGAAGTTTGGGTCACCCTGCCTTCTCAATCCCCGCAGCAGGTCCCAGGACAGTGGGTCTGGGGGAGCAGAGGGGTGACACCTCATAGCCGGAAGTGGGGAGGGGAGTGCGGGGGAGGTGGGACTAGAACGGGGGCCATCGGACTCCAGAACCTGTGCTTGTGACTGTCTTCACAAATAAGCACAAAACGTGCTGCAGAGCTGAGGAGAAATGCTTTTGTCGTTGTAGAATTTGAGCCCATGGGCCAGGGCCAGGCCTCTTTCATCTCTGTGTGTGTCCCCCCAGGAGGCTGAGTCCAGCAGGTTCTCCGTACGCATTGAATAAACTTGCCTCCCCTCTATTGTAGGCTGTCCTCTTCAGGTGGCAGCTGGCTTAGGTCAAAAGACCAAACTTTCGGTCCTTCTCCACTCACAGAGGTAGTGTAACACTGACACGCCGTCTTCCTAGTTCCCAGGGAACATTATCTTGGTTTTTCTCCCTCTGAGCTTGTTGAAGAGTTTTTAGTCTAGAGTTTCCTTTCAAAGTGAAGCTCCTGTTTTCTCTGGTACTCCTTCCTTGAATAAATTAAGCAGAGAACATGTCAAAAATAATTTTAAAGGGATACGTGTGCAGCCGACATCCAGTCCCAGAATAGATGGCCTTGGTGCTGTTTTAAATTGTGTCCTCTTTTCCTTGCCTTACCCCGTGTGAGCGAGAACAGGCTGTCGGAGGGCCGGGGAAGAGAAGGCATTTCATTTTGCGCGGATGGACGCCACGGTGCCTGAGCCCGCTCTGCTCCACCTGTCCGACGGGCTAGGGACCCCGGTCTCCATGTGGCCTGGGGCAGGAGAGGTTGGAGTCACAGGCTGCCAGGGACTGTGGCTCTGCAGGCCCTGCTTAATGGTCCCTGGCTCACTCCTCTCACTTCTGTGAAGCCCAAATGTGTGCGCAATGAAAATCTACGCTGGGGATGGACCTCCCTCCCCTGCCGCCCAGGCCCAGCGCCTGGAGCGTGGTGGTGGCTGCAGCCAGCTCATTTTCTGAAGAAGCCCAGAGGAACCCGAGAAAGTATTGCCCACACCGCTTGCCTGACTCAACAGCAGTGAACATCAAGTTCAATGAAAATGGGAGAAAAAAACCCCAAACTATACAATTGTTCTCCTAGTAGCCTGAAGTAGGAATATTTTTCTAAACGAAAGCTCTGATCTCCAATGTTAGCGTGAAAGAAGTACAAAAAAATCTTCAACGTAAGGACGTCTAATTTCTCCTTAAAACACCTCTTCCTAATCGGATGTGTTGGTGAGAGCGATTATTAGGCATGACTCGCATGTTTGTTCATGTCTCCTTGATACCTGCGAGTAGCTTACACAGTGGTTCACTGATTGATAGGTCCTGGAATCGAAGCTGATTTTAAGGAATCTGAGGAAAGAAGAGGCTTGGAGCCGATCCAGGCTCCTCGGTGCTCATCCCGGACAACGATCCTGGGGGACCACGACCCAGTGCCAGCAAACACATTTGTATTAAGCCACTGCTCCACTAGACTAGCTCAGCAGAGGATACAGTTCCCTGAGTGCAGTTCCGCAGAGCGGGCACCAAGTGGGTCAGAAAACATTTGGAAGAAGCCTGCAAAGCCAGTGTCCAGCTGAGGGGAAGGCTGCTCCACCTTGACTCTGAGTGACCTCTCCCAGCTGGCAGGGCTGATCCTCTATCTCCCTGACCCGCGGTGGGGAGGGCGGAGTTCCGAGCAAGGAGAAACAGGCATGGTACCAAAGAGACTCCTCCAGCAAGGGTACCAGTCTTCAAGTAATGCTTCCCTCCGACACCTGCATTGCATCTACCTCCAAGAAGCTTGTTTCTGACCCGGAGATTTATCAAATGAATGCACTTTGTTTGGAAGCAGTACTTATTATAAATATAACAACAAAAGAAGTATATAAAATAAAGTAACAGGTCACTATTGAAATATATACAAAGGGTGAAGGTTGGGGGTATTCGCGATGAAGCAGATGGGTTCAGCAGGATTTAAGATCTGCTGGTTCTCCGGAAGCTGATCTGAAGCGTGGTTCACCGGGCTGGGCATCACTTGATCTTGACACTCAGTAGTCCTAGGAGTTTCTGATTATCTTCTATGACCTTGGGGAAAATCTGCTCCTGTGCTTTATTTCCTGCATAGCTTCACTGAGACTTGTATGAGGCTAGATAGAATAAAAATCACCGAAGGTCATTCAGGTTTCTGTAAACTGAAGGACTCCAGTGCTATTATCATGTTATAAATGAATTCACATAAAATAAACTAATAGCAGTCACAACGCAATGCTCAGTCTAGAAGACTCCAGGGCAACTGAGGCATGATCAAATCCCTCAAGGCCTTTTTGGCAAGGTGGAGACGTCGGCCAGGGAGGGTCACAGAGAGACTCTGTTGTTAAAGACAGGACTTCCTGTCCCCTAACTCTTATGCGACCCTCTTTGTCTTGAAACCACTTGCTGTTCCTGACATCAACTCTTTGTCAAGCAAGATGGGACGGAAGCAGCCTGCTTTGTTGCTCCGATGGCTGGCAGTTCTCTATTCTTAACCTACTTCTGAAAGAAGGCACTTACTCGGAATCGTCCGCTATTGAATTAGACAGTCATTTGGGGTTTGGGGTAAGATGATAATGATATTAAGGAACAATGAAAGTCATCTACTACCGTAGACATAGACCCACGGCAGGACCGTCCAGGGCCCTGAGTGCTGCCCTCGGACGGATCTGCACAAAGAAATTAATTATCTGCCAAAAGGGGAAGAAAGGACGACAGCATGAGGCAACTCGTGCAACTAATAAACTTTTTAGATGCCGTTTCATATGTTTGCTTTTCATTAAATTCAGGAACGCTTGCGACGATGCCGCTGTCACTCAGTCAACATTTTATTCCTGTCTGTTTTTCGTATACAAAGGCTTGGGGGTGCCAGAAAATAAACTGTTAACGGAGAATTAACTTCTTTGGCACGCGCTCCTACTTATCTTCCAAATTAAAGAAAATGAAATGGGCAGAAACAGAGTGTAGATTACCTCCTTTTTGTCAAAAATGGTGGGAATTTGAAAATTAATAATAAAAAAGGGAACAGATGCAGTAACATGCCAGAGGGAGATTAATGTGGAGAGTAAAATCTGTGAGCAACAAAACTGAAGCAAACTGAATCAGTGGGAGGTGGTTGTACAATCAAAATCAGGATAAAAGAGAAATTACAAACAACCCTGCACTTGTCAAAGTAGTAGTAATGAAACCCTGCCTCTGCCAGCAGAGAGAACCTGTGTTAGCACTTCGGGGTAAGGATGGGAGCCGGGTGCCAGGTAGGAGGGCAGTGCTGGGTTGCTGGGCAGCAGCCATCTTGTACAGAACAGATGGCACCGAAAGCTGGCAGGGGAGGGGCTCCTTAGCAGAACTAATCAGACAGTAACAGATAGGGCAGCTGGGAAGACTGACCACAGAGAGGGAGTCTGCGGGGTAGCCGCGTGCCATGATGTTTGCAGTGGTGTGCCCATTGGTCTGAGAGAAGACCTTGCAATGTCTTTCTCCTGTTCGGGAGAGCTGAAACTTTTGTTCGAAGAGAAAAATCAAGTCGCAATTGTATCTCAGCCGAGGGGCGGGGGGGTGGGCTTCAGGGTGGAGGTGGAGAAGGAAGCACCGTGCGTCCAGGGATTTGCTGTGTGAGTTTGCAGTCCCGGCGTCCCCGGCACTTTGATTTCTGCTGTTTGTGGGGCTCTGCCGTCCTAATGTGTACAGTGTGGCACATGGAATGATCACTGTATATATTTTATGCATCAAAGAGTGTGCAGTATCAAGCCTGCAGTTAAAATTAGAAAAAGCCTTTCTTGATAGGCTTTCTACCACATATGTGTTTCACAAACGAAGACCAAAAACAACCATGAGATACATGCATTTGTGCTTAATAATTTCCCATAAGCTATTTAAGCCATGTTTGATTCATAGTTAATTGTCCTTCTTTTTCCCTCCGTGGAACTGTGGCTTACACATCAAAGTGTGGAGCATAAATCAGAGCCCCAATCCTTAAAACAAAAATTGAGTCATTCTGAAAGAAATGGAAGCAAAATACAGACCTGTTTAATTTAATCACTTATTAGGGAGTTGTGTTTTTAATATAGAATTGGGGCATTCATGCTAAAACTATTACTTTAACAAAGAAACCCAGACCCCTACATCTGGTTTTGAACTGGTATATTTCTTTCTTTTGCAAGAGGTTTGTAGCTTGGCTCAATTTATTCATTTCAGAGGGGGAGGGGGAACATTACCAGAAATTGAAATAGGTGGTATAACATAGCCATATGCTATTTATGCAGCAGTTTCTGCAATAAATCTAATTTGGTGCTGTCAAAAAAATTAGACTTATTTGATATAGCAGCACATTAGTAAATGATTGTGGCAGATTTAAACTTGTCACTTAGTCTCTTCCTACTCTTAACAGAATCTCGCAAATCCGTTTTTCCCCTTGATCAAGTCTGTGAAAATGTCTCAGTTCTTTGTCCTGCGGTCCTGCAAATATTTCCACATCTGAAAGAAGGTCTTGCCTTAAGGTAACTGAGGAAGGGGGTGGAAGAAGGAATATCCTCTGCCGTCCAAAGACTTCGTGAATAGAATAGGCAGACAAATCAATAAACCAGGGAAAACTAACAGTGTTTTCATCCTTTTCAGTTCTTAGAAAAGTGGAACTGTTAGTCATTCAGAATGCAGAGGAATTCAGGTCAGCTCTTTATGGAGGAGTTTACATGTTTTACCTTCCACCCCGCGTCCATATGCTGTTTTAGGAGAACCGGTATTAAAGAACACGAGCAGCGTCAGCTCCTGTCTTCGCCTCACGGCGCCCTTAGAAACGGCTTTTCTGTTCGGTCGCACATCCTGGCAACTCTGCTTCAATGCCTCCGCGTGCCTCTCCTGCAAAATCTGTTTCAGGTGTCGGTATCAAGCTACCTAAAAACTTTTCCCTAGTTTTCCTATTTAAAAAATAATAATATGAGCATGTTGCACATTAGGCAGATAAACAGTACTCTTGAATTTTTTAAAGGATCATTTGTTAAGAGTAATCACAATAGTATTTCCCTTTTCTTTTTCTTCTGTATTTATGGAGGGGAAAAGTGTGTGTGTGTGTGTGTACACATTCGTGCATCTGTGTGCGACTGTGATGCTAAACTGAGTGTTTTTCATTTGTTTATGTTCTTACCATACAAATTTTCCCAAACAAGCCTATGAGTGTGTTTTTGAAATGCAGTTTGCTAAGTACGAAGAGCTCCTTGCCGGTGACTTCAGCAGCCTCTATTAAACGAGCAGTGCACTCATACATTTTTCTTTTATATAGCAAATCAGACCGTGGCAGTGATCAAATTACCAGCACCCTTCCCATGCTTTTCCCGAGCAGGGATGCAGGTAACCAGACTGCCATCAGGCACTAAAGGGAAAAAATGGCCAGTAAAGTACTAAACAAACTTTCTGGGTAAAGGAGACACTAGTTCTGAGATTTTCTCCCCATAAAGAGAAATTATTTAGAAATAATGTTTTAGGAAGATGAAAGAGAAAGCACTTCTTAGAAAACATGTCTTATGTTCCAAGTCCATATATCTATATGGCTTTGTAATTATGTTTTACACGTATTACATAAGAATGATTTATAGGATCCAGGGCATTTTGGAGATGGGTAGTAAAGCTGAAATAGAGCTGAAAGAGAATGTCTCTGCATTTGGATTTTGAACCGTCTTTCCTGTTCTTTTGTTTTTGCTTTTATATTTAGCATCCCAATAGTTGTCTTTAACACATCTGAAAAGCGGCTCTGGTAAAGTATCTTTTATAAATTATAAATATTTAATCAATCAAAACCTTAAGATACAAATTTTAAGTTACATGGTTTTAGACTGCTTTTATTCATAAAACCTGCATTCAATTTTCTGTCAGTGAGGAAAAACTTGAATTTTTATTCTTTCCAAAAAGAATTTAGGACATTTTACAGACTTGATTAATTTTACTTAATAAAATAATCTTGAGATAATTCTTCATACTGTCACAGCAGCATTATGAATGAAATACCATTTCGGTTCATATTTATCTTCAAACATTTGCTCTGGTAAAATATTTGCCATATATTTTCTCCCAAAAAGCGATCTCTCTTTTTGATTGTAAGGCATTTCAGTCGAGTGATTGTTTTTTTCTAAAGAACATGATCGTCTAAAATATAGGTACATAATTCAACTTAGGGTGATTTTGTGTCTGATTTACGAAGGAGGATGAATACCTGATGGCTGTAGATGACACAGAATAAATTCAACTGAGAGCACAATTTTTACCTATCTCTAGGAGTTTATTTGGTTCTCAGAATGGCCAGCTGATACAACTTATATTTCTTTAGATAGATCATGTGTTTGTTCGGTAGAATATATTTGAGTATTATTTAAGCAGAACTGCTTATTTTTAAATGATGGAATTTTAAATGTACATGATTTGATTTGTATACTATGGGTTAAGTTTTTCAAAGCAGTGATGGAGCTGTGTGTCAATATATAGCTTATAATTGAAATGGTACACATTTTGTACATTTTAAGCATTTCAGTGTAAAAATTTCTTAACTGGAATATGCTTCTCCTTGGCTAATTCATTAGTGAAAATATTTATCCCTCAAGTTAATGCTATATAGTATGAAGCCATTTTTATATAGTGTAAGCTTGTTTATGATATTTTGATTTCACTCTAAAACTTTTATTTTGCCTCCGATGCATCTAGTTCCTACTCGATATAATAAGAAGTGCAGAGACACATGAAGGAAGCATCCATATCAGCTGTCTGCTTTTACAAACGATCATTAAAACACCCTCTCTTACTACTTTGACTCCAAATGATTGTCTTCCCGAACCCAAAAGTAATTTTCACAAGTACATTACACAACAGAGCTTCCTCTTCTGCTGGTTAGCAGTGGAGGATTGAAATCCACGCCGACAGTTCATTTGACAATGACCTTGAGGGGCTTTGCTTCTTGAAGAAGAAAGCAGAAGCTTGCGGTAAACAAAGTTCACTTCTGACAGATGGATTGAATGACAGAAAGGTTGCGAGTGCCAGAATAGCCCTGGCAGAGGAGGAAATGTTCAGTGGAATCCAACAGGAGAGGAGGTGTGAACAGGTGCAGGGTTGCTGACGGAAGGGGAACCAGATGGAAGGAGCCAGAGCCAGTTTATTTAAAGGAAAAGGCAGAAAACATTGAAAGGCTGTGCGATCAGTGGCTAAAAGTGCTCGTAGAGGAAGGTAAAAATTCACAAAGCAAAACTGCACAGTGGGGTAGCTAACACTTAGCATAATGGTAGTAATTTGTGAGTTTAGTTTGGAAGTTGCAATTGAAATACGTTTATCTTGGCTCTTGACACCATCAAGTAGAGATATTTAAAAGTTGTTTATTTTTTTTAAGTTTCTAAGCTTCTTAAAATCCATCCATTAATTTAATTTTTTTCCATCCAGAAGCTCCATTGCCATAATACTAAGATTGTGTTGTCAGCGAGGAAAAGGAAATAAAAATTAAGTGCAGGTTAACATCCCATTCAAATGTATCTCGTGCTGCCTCAGTTCTGTTCGCACGCAGGGAGTCTGTGCATCCCTTCGCTGAGTGACATCTGTAATATCCAAGAAATTTGCAATGTTAGGATAGATGTCAGTTGCTTTTGTTGTTCCGAGTCTCTGTTCATTTTGCAAAGTCCGGTGTGTTGGTTTGGGCTGGAATAATGCTCTCTACGATATTCGTTCGCCGGCCCTGATATGCAGGTTAATTTCTGTGGCTGAGGTTGACCCGCTTTCTGGTGACTTTCAGTGACCTGCCTTCGGGCAGTCACCTGCAAACTCAAGTAGCATGGACAATGGGAACAGAAGACAGCGGGGCAGGGAGGAGGACTTCCTTGTTTTCTTAGACCTATTAAAATTAAACTCTCTCTCTGCAAGCCCAAGACACCCTTGCTAATCATCTGCCTGGTCCCATGCACACCACTTACGTGGGTCCTGGTGAACGGCTGCTGTCCTTGAAGACCTCACGATGTTGCTGATCAAGAGATGCCAGCTGAGAAGGAGCCGTTGTGAAGCAATCACCAGGAAGGACGATGAAGAGGCACAGTGATTTTCAGATTTTAATGGTGTAGTAATTGACCCACAAGAATTTCTGCACACTTTTCGCAAAGATTGATACTCAGAGCACATTCAACGCACAGTCTATTCACATTCTCCCTCTCAGCAGCTTGGATCCAAAGGTTACATTTGACTAGGGTGGGGTGTCTGGGGACACTGTGACTTCAGAGACACGGTTTGTGATCCGCGACATGCTTCCGTCAGTAAAAAGAAAGAACTGAAAGGTGATTAGAGTTATAGATGTTTACTTACACTTCATGTGGTTTATGGAGATCAACATTTTTGGTCCTTTTTTCTTAAAGACTGAATGAGACTACATACAACTTATCTTTTCGGAAAAAAAATGGTGATTTCTTCTAATAAGAGAAATTGATAACCATATTTTAAAGTCAGCTTCAAAAAGTCCTCTTTCCCCCCATTTGTTAAGAAGTTATCATCTACTGGACAGTCTTATTAACGTAAAATTTTACATAAAACTGGTTGGACATACTTGCTCTAATTGTAACGTACCGATGTTGCCATGTCTTCCATCGTAGTTACTGAACACCTTGATATAATAATGCTCCTAGCGTGGTGTGCGGTGTAAACTAACACCAGAAGCCTCCCCTGAATTATGGGGTTCAAATTGAAAGGGAGGAAAAAGGAACAGCAGCAATTAGTGTCACCATTTGATATTCATACCACAAATTAACTCGCAAGCTCTCTATAGGTAGAGCTAATAGCTTTCTGGAAACACGAGGACTTAGTTGTACCCAGCATGCTGGTTTACACCACAGAGGTCTGGACTCTTTTGTGAATGAAGGGATAGCAGGTGAATTGCTGTTGAACAGACATTCATTGAACATTTATTGAGTGCAGGTTCTATTGCAGTTACACTAGGCACTGTACATTTTTTAAGTGAATAGGGCATGATTCTTCTTTGTAGGTATCCTACAACCTAGTGGACACAAAGTTAAGGTTAATTTAACCACATTGTATGTGTGTGTGTGTGTGTGTGTGTGTGTGTGTAAAATCTAAAAAGCCATACTTAGATTTATACACTTTTCTTAACGCAAGATCATTGTAAATGAGTGACTTAATGAAACTACCTGTCTAGTCCAATGATCATTGTAACACGTGAGGACTGAGATGCAGAGAAGCTGAGCAACTTGCCCAAAGTCACCAGTTATTTTAATAGAAGCTGAAAGTAGATTCCGCGTCGTCTTGTTCTTCGTCGTGTTCTTCCCTGTCACCCACACCTGGCTCCTTTTCCTTCATGGATAATAAATACGACTTACCTGAAGGACCCCATTAGAATCTTTCTTTGGAAGTCTTGCACAATCTGTTGCTGAAGGGAAATGATTTTCTTTTTGGACTTTGACACGTAGTAACTAGTTCTTGAAACAAAAACAAAGAGCATCAGTTCACAAACGGCAATTACAACTCTTTGGAAAGCTCCTCCGGGGTGGGTGATAAAGATAGCTCAGGACACACTGCTTACTTAGTCCATGGCGAGCACATCACTCACATTCACTTAGTCTCCAAAAGGGCTTTCGGGCAGATGCTGCCAGGAGCCCCATTGTACAGATACGAAAACAGGTATCTGGAGGTTGGTGTCTTGACCAAGGTCATGGCGCCACCCACTGGTGGAGCTGAGATGCAAGTCAGGACCGTCAGGTTCCAGAATCGAGTTTCGTCTGCTCTGTGCAATATTGCCTCCGATGGTTCGTGTTGTGAAAACACAGGTCGTGTGATCAATTCCTCTGGGGAAGTTGAAGCACGTAGGGGCTGTGACAGCAGGACTGCCCAGAGCCTTTCACAGGCTTGGTGACTGTCTTCGAGAGGGGCGTGGTTTCCAGCGTTCTCCAAATTTGTGTGATTTATGGAAGCTTGCCTGGTAAGTTCCCACATGTTTTTCAGGAATGAGGTGTAGGGGAGGGTATGTTGGGACACACCAATCTAAATCATCTGGTGGTAGGACAGCTGAAAATTGTCCCGTGGGAATTACCTGTGCCCTTAGCTCGCCAGTGCCTCCGGAGCCTCACTCCCCGCTGCCAAGGCCCCTGGGTCCCCTTTCACTCACGAACAGAGCAGGGGGCAGGTGCCTTTCAGCGTCCACTCAGTCGGGCCTCTAAAACAGAAGTGAGGGCGGGGGAGCATTTTTGACCATCACTTAAACCAGCGATTTTCAACCTTTTTCATCTTGTAGCACACACAAACTAATTACCCTAGACAGCTATTGTTGTGTTGGCTGTTGTCATTTTTTATTTGAAAGTCTAAGGGAAATGAGGTCAGTGGCCCTGACCCAATGTTTTAAACCTTCTTGCAGAACACCGGCTGAAAATCGCTGACGATCAGTCAGGTGTGCCGGAGTCTCATTACAGCAAGTTCTTCCATACCGGCTGCCTCAGCTCTGCCTTCCTATGGTAATAGTTCTTGAAAACAAATTCGACAATTAAATAACTGGATGCCAGTCAGTTCCTTGAATTTGGGTACCTTTCAAAGCTTGAGTCTTGTAATACAATTTCACAGAATAATAGGTTATGGATATCTGGGCATATAAATCCTTTTAGATAGTCCTCTGCCAGGAATTACAGACACTGGTATGAAGTACAGGCCCCCAGATCAGACTCTGAAATAGACTTTCTTCTCCCCAAGCCCTTGATGTTTGGAGCCCCTCCCTTCTCTGTATTTCCCTTCATGGATTGTGAGAAAGTGATGCAACTCACGGGCAGTAACTTCTAGAAGGCGGGAAGTTTAGCACTCATAACGTGTTCACTTCCCTGTGAATACACTTGAATTTATAATCACATCAAGCAGCTTCTATTGGTGAGCTTTTCTTTAAAATCGTGGTCTTGTAATGATGATAATGACCGGGATTGAGATCCTCACAAAGGCACACTGTGTTTGGGCCTGAGCTTCCCACCCGCCCCCTCTCCCGGTTTCCTGAATTGTATTTCCAACCACAGATAAGCTCCAGCAATTTCTGTAGGGTTTTGAAACCCTACACGGGCTTATTTGTATTCCACAAAGTACAGATAACGTTTTGCAAAAAGTGAAAACTACGGAGGCAACAGATGAACTCACCAGGCAGTGGGATAATTATTACACTGGCTGCCTGATGGGCTGGCACTACGACTACAAGTGTCTTGGTAAACTTTGAAAGGAGGAGTTTCTTAGAAGAAACAAGTAATTAATCTAAAATATGAGGATGATTCCTGCAGATTCTGGGAAGAAATCTGTGGGGAAAAGAATCTCTTAGAGAACTTGCTCTTTCCCATGCAACACTTAGGGAAAGACTATTAAATGATAAAGATTCTCCCATCATGTGCACATTAAATAATCAGGTATCTGCAATCCATGTACATAATGACATTTTTCTATAATTTGCCACCTTGGCAGTGCTGAATAGTTTTTTAATATGCTTGATAATTTGATTTTAAATATGAATATGTATTTTGGAAGATGCTTCAAGTCAGATCTGATTTACAAAAAAAAAAACCCCAAAAAACCCACAAATCGTGCCATTACTGCAGTGCTCACCATTCTTAGTCCTAGCAGAATTCTCCTTGAAGTAATTCTTCAAGTAATGGTGACTGGCTGACTTCAATGAGGAATTTACCCAGGTAAAAATCCGTTATTTGAATAGTTTTTGCTTTTTATAAAAAAATATAGGATTTTCTGTCTTCACGAGGCACTTAACATTAGCAGTCTGGGGCAACGTGGTTATTTTGACTTCCAGAACAGCAGAGTTAAAAATGACGCTTCGCTCTAGGGATGCAGGCGGAGGAGTCACGTGCACGCCAGTGCTGTCCCATAGAAATACAATGGGAGCCACAACATGCAACCCACATCCAGAGCTGAAATCTCTAATAGCCATATTGTAAAAAGAAGCAAATGAAGCTCATGGTCATAACATAGTTTATTTAACCCACTATATATAGAAAATAGTGTCACGTCAACACGTCATTAATATAAATTATTTCTTAGATGACTTTAATTCTTCACCATCCAGTGTGTACTATTCTTCACCAAATGTGTTACCTCTCTACCCCAGAAGTGGGCAGAAATGGGGATCTCCGTCAAGCTTGACAAACTGTGTTTTTGTTTTCAAGCCAAGGTTAGTGAACAGAACACAATCCTAATTTCTGCACACACACATACTGAGAGTGCACATGACTTCCGCAGTAGTGAAAACTCGACCATCCTTATCACTAAGTTCCCCACTTACTCAAACGCAGACTTCTGGTGAATGCGGCCATTTGACACAGAGCGATAAATCGAGATAGAAATTTAGAGGTTCTTTTAAGAAGCAAATATCTATTGCAAAGCCCTTGCACTGTTCTGTGTGGAATCAGTGGAAACTCTCCTAAGGCGTTGTTTTTAGGTATTAAAAATAAAAAACCATTCAAAGCAAAACAAAAAGTATGGCAGCCAATCATAGCGAAACAACCAATAAAAATGACAAGAAGCAGATCACTGCGCCTCCATGCTTTCTGGTTCTTCAGAGCAGCGTCTGAGACCTTCGGTGCAACCAGGATTGGATGCCTCCTGTTTCCAGCCACTCTGGGATGCACACGAAGATACCGCGGTGAGCAGGGGCCCCTGGGAGCTTCCCAGGGGCGGGAAGAGCAGCAGCCAGCAGGCCCACCTCCTCTGAAATTACGGACCTTGATGATCAAGAAGAGCTTGTTAGATCTGGTGTAGAGATGCAATTCATATATTTCAGACATAGTTCTACTGCAAATACATTCCTGTGGGTCTAATACGTGGGCATTTTTCTCAGGCGGAATATCTTATCTGCCAACATTCCTGATCAATGAAGCTTTACTCCATGCTTGAGAAGTAAGATATTATATAATGTACTTAATAATTGCAGTTATTGCTATTATAGCATATTTCTGAATGAATTTATAGCCATGAAGTAACCCCTGTGTTCCACATTTAGTCATGGATCCTCAAGATTAATTTCTAAAACATTCTAATGATAGAATGGAAACTCTTTCAATCACTGGCACTGCAGTTCGACAGTGACGCATGCCTTCGGCAGGTTACAGAAGTGCTATCATATAGTAAAGAGCCTCCTACTGGTGTCTAATTTGATGTTCCTCAGCAGAAACATTAATTAGTGGGAATACGTTGATAAACTGATATTTTCCAGAGAGGGAAGGCCTGGATGGACAGTAGTGACCAGTATGCACAGGAAAGTCAGAGATGGAAAACATGACTATTTTGACAGTATGGAGATGCAAAGGCCAAGCCATGACCTGATTTATATTCTTTAGCCCGGTGAATTGGGCCCATGGCGTCGTTAGGTAGAATTTAGGCAGGCCTGATCATCCACGGGAACTTTGCTCCATGTGATCGCTTAGGGCAACAGGTGCCTCCGAGCTATCAAACAACGGCAAGGCTGAAAGTTACTGAAATGTGCGTTTGATGCCCGATCAGTCTGGGTATCTGCCTGCGGTATCCGCTACCTCTAGGAAACAGTGACAGGAATTGCTCTTGCCATTGCTGTAGTAATAAGTGCTCTCCCTGCTTCTAATGTTGTCCCTTCCCCATCTGTTCCCCACACTCAGCCAGAGTGATCTTTCTGAAGCTCGGGTGTGATCACAACACTCCCCTGCTTCAAACCCTACGTTGGCTCCCCATTTCCCTCAGGATGAAGTCCTTAAAAATAGCTGCCTGTTCTGGCTTCTGCCTACATCTCCAGCCCCATCTTCCTTCAGTCACCCCTCCACCAACTGCCTGCTTCTGCCCCATTACATATACATTCAACCCTCCATTTGTGCCGGCACCGTTTGCAATTTTCCAGGGGCACCTGCTTCCCTGTCCTCCCCCATCTTTGCACTGTTGGCTACGTCACTTGTAACAATGTCCCTCTCATTCTTTGATGGCTAATTACACCTCCTTTGAAGCTTCAAGGTTTTTAAGCTTCCTGAAGTCCTCTCTGACTGTACCTAGCTATTTTCAAACTCCCATCCAACCCACCTGTATGATATAGCAGGAATTTAGCCCTAGTTTAGTATCTACCATACCACGTTAGTGGTTCTCTCTTGTCCGTTTCCTTTACTAGACTGTGACCCTTTTGAACACGGGGTCGTGGTCCATGTCTTGTATACTGATGCATCCCCATTCTTTCTTGTGTGGCACAAAGTGGAGTTTAAGTATTTGCTGAATGACGACCAACAGAGTTGGACTGAGCCCCTCATGAGGGGCCATGGAGTGGAAAGGACACCGAACGTGGAGTGACAGGATGCTCTGGTTCTGACTGTGCCCCGCACTACTAGCTGTGCGGCGTCAAGCACATCTCTTACTGTCTGAGCGTGAGATGCCTCACCTGCCAAACAGCGATACCCGCCCCATCTCCCTGACCTGCCAGATTGTTGTGAAGAATCGAGAGGTCAGCGAATTTGTGCTGTGGGAAATAGGAAGCACAGGCACGTGGGCATGAGATGGTCAGAGCTGGGCCTTGTTTTAAGTAAACACGAACTGTACAGAAGGTGTAATGGGAGCTGGTGATACCTAGTCAAGCACGCCTTCAGGAGTTTTCAAATTATTTTGGAGATGCTGTAAGAGAACATTATTTGAGGGAAAATTATTTTGGGGATGTTTCTGGCATTTCCTTTCTTTTGTGTTCATTCTTTGAAAGAAGTTGACCTCCTTTCTATTTCTGTTTCCTTTCCTAGAAGTGACTTGTGCTTTTGTCTGATAACTTATCTTTCAACGCTGTGCCTTAAAATTCTGACATACTTTTTCGGTGAAGCAAACAGAAATGCTCTTGGAAATAAGTATGGTGCCATTAAGTTTTCTGCATATTTGAGGAAGTAGGGGTTACTGAGCCCAAGTCCTGTGGTGTTTTGCTGGCCCTGTTAGCTCCATCCCAGCATTCCTACCTTGGCCGCATACGAGAACAAGCCCCTCCAGCAGTAAACGACTACGTGACCTGTGTCTCAAACATGGAAGATGTCATGCTCTCTGCTAATTTGACTATTGGCTTTATTTTATCATCACCAATAACAATAACAAATTAAATTATTGGCTAAAATCGGAATTATCCCATTTTCTTCTTTGAATCAGTAGACAGGAGGATGCTTAAACCTGTGAAGATACTTAATACTTTCTTTTAATAGTTATTCATTCATTCATTCACCAAATATGTGTTGACCACACAGCTGCGTGTCAGGCACCATTCCAGGCTCTTGAGATAAATCAGTGATCAGAGCAAAGGTTTCTGTTCTTCAGGCACTTTAGTTCCGGGTAAGACGTGCATGTCTTGTCTGCCCTGGGACTCTGTGATGTACCTGAGGGAGGAGATGTATTTGTGAGCCTTTCAGTGATTTTGCAAAGGTCAGTATGTTTATTGAAGGAATATACACGTAATCGATGGTGTCAATGTAGGAGGAAGTGACCCAATAACATATTAGAGCAATAGGGAGGAGGAGCGCTAACTTGGGATTTGGGGGTCGGAAGGGGCCACATAGGCACACGCGTGCGGATCATGGAAATAAGACCCTTGTTACCTTTCAGCCTTCTCTCATGTCTCTGCGTCCCTGATCGAGTAAGAGACTGAAGCATAGAAATTCAAACTGTGGGCCTTTATTTCGAGTCAGGTGAGCCTCAGTAATGACTGGGGGACTCTGAACAAATTGCATCACCTTTCTAGGCCTCAGCTTCCTCATTCATAAAGTCAAGCTCATAAGAGGGTTGTGTGGGGGTTGAATAAAGGATTACATGTGAAGAAATTAGCTTAAAGTAAACATTAATACACACTGTTAGTCCTTTAGGATAGGATTTTCTTCTGTCCGATTCGAATGAAGAAGGCCAAGGTTAAAAGCAGTGTTACTTGTCCGTGGGCACACGGGTCAGCAGGAGAGAGACGCCCCGCTCCGACCCTCGAGCCCTGAGATGTCCCCGGTACTCCATTTCCTCTCGAGATGTAATCTTCCCAAAACCCAAGGCGAACCAACTGAAAATGGTGTATGCATTTGAAAAATAAAAGCTGTGAGCAAATATTTAATTCTAGTTATGAGTAGATTTGCTTTCCATTGTAGGTGAGCAATTTTGAAAGTGCGCTCTGTGTGTTCTGGGTCTGAGTGAGTGAGCGAGTACACGTGCTGCAGGCGGCGGGAGCCACGCTGCTCCCTGCTGAGGAGGGACGTCGGTCACGAAAGAGGGGCGAAGAGGTCCCGCCATGCTGTTGGTGGGGACTGGAAACAGCGTGAATGCATGTGTACATCTTCTTATAAACACATGTAGGAAGATATTTGTGTTTATACATTTATGTGCATGTTCACATCCTGGCTGTGTCTCCTAAGGTGACCACACAGCTGACCGCTCAGTAGCAATGAGCACCCCCTAGTGGCAAAACCTGGTTTCTAAGTACCGCTCTCCACTGCAAATAGCACGCGAGCTCCTCGGACAAACACCGGGTGCAAGACTGGTGCAAGGACAGTTCCAGGTGAGATTGCCTAACGACTGTGCTGCACACCTAAAACCAATGCAAAATAGTGTTGGATGTAAACTGGGATTGAAAAATAAAAAACTAAATAAGTACGTAAGGTGAGCCTGGAACATCTTGTGGGGACAGAAAGCCAAGGAGTGAACAAGAATAAAAGAGATACTACTCCAGCTCGCGTGGTTCCCACCGGCCAAATCCAGGATGAGTTGGACATAAAAGTAAATACTGATCCTCATGGATTACCCACGACTCCATGCTGATATCAGTAAAGTAATTAAGTAAGAGAAAGGGCAAAGCTCTTCCTTTTAGCACAGTATTAACTAATGGATAAGAAAGAGTGCCACAGTCGAACAGGCCTCGTTAGATGTGACACTGGTAGAGGAGGGTGGATGAGGAATAGGATGGTCTTAGCGTCTCCCAACAAGTCACCTGTCACGTGAGTACGAGCGAGGAAAGGGCAGCTCGGCGATGGAGGAGCCTGGGAGAGACCGCCGCACCACCTACAGGCGTGTGCCAGGGACACTGCTCGTGACGCCAGTCGTCTATGTTTCTTCCTAACTCTGCGACCGGTGGCAACACCCGGGTAGCTTGCAACGGGCCATGGTAGCAGTATTTGCACTGAAAATGGGCAAATATGATCAATGAGGGATGCCGCCACCCGGCACTGGGCATTAAATACTAAACGTGCAGCACACCGACGATGTTAACCAAGTGGGCAAAGGTGTTATCACCAACACTAGGACACATGGTTCTCGTGTGTGTTAGCTCACAACAGCCCCCGGGCCCCTCCACTGCTGCTCTGCACGTCCAGCGTGAGTGGCTCTCGGAGAGTAAACACGTTGTAAGTGTCCTCCTGAATTTTGTCACATCACAGAGCTCTCTCTATTGTACTTTAAAAGGAACCTTCTTTCGATCAAGAAGGTGGTATGTCCAACACTGGGACTTTGGTCCCCAGTGAAAAGTGAAGAGAAACACGGCACGTGGGACTGGTGACTCAAACCACCACCGCTCCCAGGGCCTGTTCTCAGGTCAGACTTGAGACTTGGGTGGTGTCTGTCCCAGGTTCGCTGACCAACTTCCGGACCATCAGCAACCGTCGTCTTTACTGTAGCTGTGAAACTAAACATGTGCCCCAAAATCTTTTTCATAAGTCCCTTTTGCTCTGCAGAATGGATCTTTTCAAGAGAGCAAGATATTAAGTAATAAATGATGTGGAAAAGTTAAGGATCCAGAGCATCAGGTTTATTCTTCAGTCACTTTTTCATGGGATGATAATATCGCAGACATTCTTGGAAAATACAATCAACCAGAACCGTGACTGGAACGAGGAGGGCCTGACCCCTGTGTGTACCTAGTCCGTGTTGAGGCCTCCCCCGGGCATGTGTGCCCCCTTTAACTCTCAGCTGTCCTCAGGAAACACTGACGTGGGCCACGCATGCCCGTGTGACTGCAGGGGACGGGCTCACTCGGAGGAAAGGGTGGACGTTCCTTTTGTAGTGTACCCACTCCTTTAAAAAGCAGCTCTACTGAGGTAAATGTAAATATCATAAAAATCAACAGTTATACATGTGCAGTTAAATGTACTTTGACAAGTACATGGTTTTAAGCACAATAAGCAGATGCTACGCAACATCTCTGTCAGCGCAGAAAGTTCCCTTGTGCCTGTCCCCTACCTCCAGGTCCTGGCCACACTGACCCGTCACTCTGGCGTGTGATTTTCTAGCATGTCATGTAAATGAAGTCATCAGTATGTCCTAGGTGCCTGGCTGCTGTAAGTATATGCTTTTGAGGTTCATCCCCGTGATGTGGGTAACAGTAGCTCGATCCTTTGTGTCGCTGCCATTGAGAGTATCTCTTTGTACGGCTGCACCGCAGTTTGTTTATCCATTGAGCAGTTCACGGACACTTAGGTTGTTTCCAGTTCTTAGCTCTTATGAATAAATCTTTCAGTCTCGTTTTAATAACAACCAAGAAATTCTTTGCCACCATAGCTTTCATTCTGATTTGTGAAATATGGGGAACCACAAATCTGGTGAAATGAGGTCATCGTGTTTTGAGAACTGAATGGAAACCCGTTGGGAGAACTGGCTCAGCTATTCTTTCTGAGTCTCTTGAAACCTAGCTGGAAATAACCTCTCATTTTTTTATGCTTTGGTGGTGTGTCCCTTCCACCTTTCTCAGGGTGCGTTTCACCATTGTCTTTCACTTAGTAGAGTTATAATAAATATTCAATTGTATTCATTTGGATTTTTCTCTAATCCCTTCCTTGGATCCCCAAGCGGTTTTAATGAATTTTTTCAATCCATTATTGCATTCCTCCTGGAGGGTTATCAAATAAGTTTCCCTAAGTCACAGCGTTGCAAATCTCACCTCTGCCTTTACATCACTGACAATGTAATCTTTGAGCAGATTTTTAATTATTTGGGACCCTCTTTTTTTCCAACTATAATATGAGAGGATTTGAGTAAACAAGTTCGATTCCCCTTTAGTTCTAACATTCTAAGATTTTATGAAAAGCCTGCTACATTGGAACCAACCTTCAAGGGGAGAAGGCAGCACAGGGGGAAGGGAGAGGAAGGAGGTAGGAGAGCAAAAATATGCCAAGTTTTTATGCAGTGGAAAACAAAATGTGTGTTTTCTTAAACAGAAGCAAAAGTTGATGGGTAACTCAACATTTGCTGGTAGCACGTTCTTCTAAACCATTGTGTTAGGAGAACCACAATAACCGTGGTTCTTTCTCTTCAGGGAATTTTGGGCATCAGTAATTAGGCAGCTTCTCCTGCTAAAAATGGATGGTGAGGCTGCCAACCCCTTTGTGTAAGGGGACATCAGTTGCAAAGGACAGTCCCCATTATGCCTCTTGTCCCTGTATTACTATGAATTGTGCCTCTTTTCACTCTCCAGTGGGTATTGGTTCTGAACAATGCACTGTGTGGCCATCCGATTATTAGGGACCTCAGAGCCCCGGGTTCTCCCTCCCTGTATCCCCTACTCTAAGTTGGGTCTGATGTGGGGATGTCACTCGTGGAAAGCGTCCACAATGCTCTTTCGGGGCTGACTCACTCGGCAGCAAGGTCCCCAGCTGGCCCCTAGAGCCATCTCTTCTAGGTGCTCTATTCTAACACAGCCACAAAGTTTGTGCCTCCAAAACTAAGACTTGAGCAGACTCTCCAGCTTCATGTACAGACCGCAGCCTGCCTCCCCGGCATGGAAAGGCTGTGAGAATGTCCATCCAGTGAACCCTCTCTGCCCACGTCCTGTGTACCAAGTCCAGGGAACAGAAAGACAAAGATGACGAAGAAGGCTGATGTGTAAACCAGTAACTAAAGTGGGACAATGCTGTGTTAGTAGGATGTAAATTTGCACAACATATATTGAGGTCACTAAAAAAAGAATAATTCATTTAGGAAAAAAATGGAAGGGGGTATTTTGAGCGGGGCTTAAAGGAGTAGTGCACACAGAGCAGGGGACAGGGTCTGGGCAGGGGCGGTGATAAAGGGGGTGGGGGAGACATCCCAGGAAAACAAAAAGACATGCAATGATCCAAGGCCAGAAATACATGGTGTGATTAGGGAGGCAAAATGGGCCTCAGTCTGACTCTCTATTTGTTGTGATGTACCAGTTTGGAGCGGAGTCTCAGGCAAGACCTTGGAGCAAATCCAAGGGGGTATCACTATTAGAAGCACCAGAAGGGACCTTTTTTCACATTTTCAGCGTGGACCCCTGATGGTTCCATTTGAGTGAGGTGTGGGTGTATTTTCATTCTGGAATTTTACACTACGACATTACCGCATGCATTGACCAAGTTCAATGCAGGCTTTCCTTATGTTGCTTTATAATTAGAAGCCAGCGACTAGAAGTTCCGCAGCAGTACATACACTAGTAGTGATAGCTTTATGGAACTGTTTATTTTTAGTTTGGCAAAGGCGAGGCAGTAAATATCTCAATTAGTAAACTAAAGCAGCATGGATGAGAAATGCCCACAAGGGGATCAGGATTAGAAAGAGCTGAGCCAGTGAGTTGACGGAAACCCTTGTCTCACTCATATTTAGAGCACGAAGAACCCACACAGCGTGTGCGCGCACACAGTGTCGGCGCCCGCGGTGCGGCCCGCCAGGAGGCCCTTCGCATCCTGCAGGTTCCAGCGTTCAGGAAGGCCCCCTCTTCCGGAGTCGCTGTGATTGGACGTTGACCATCCGGTCCCAACGGGTTGAGTCAATGTCCAGTCACAGTGGGATGGCATAGTGTCTTTGACTATGTAAGCTCCTTACCTGGCAGTTCCAGTGTGACCCAAAAAGGGGTTTTATGATGAAGTGCTGGGGAAGCTATTCATGTCATGTCCATACACACACACACACACACACACACACATATTTACATTACATGACCCAGTGTGTGAAAATATTTAAACACGTGGCACTGCAGAATCCTTTACTTGCCTCTAGATAGCATCCCCTACATTATATTGGACATTCCATTTTACGTTTGGGAGGAAAAGCAGAGGCGATCTACAAAGCCTCATTTCCAGAATTTCTGTCTGGGTGTATGGAGCCTGCTATTCCTGTAACTCCAGAATCTTTGGGAAATATTAACCAGTCATCAGATAAAAGACTCACTAGCATGGTACAAAACATTAAGCATGTTATAGCAGAAGGAGTTTGTGTTTTAAAGTTACAAAATACCATTACTTTCCGATTTTGAATGTTGTATACTTAGTCCATTTGGATGTATGGTATGTATTTAAGGTTGTATGCAAGGTCCTTTGGATTTCCCCCCTAAATGGGGGCCGGGGGTGGTGAGTGGAAAGACCGATGTCTTCTTATGCGGAACAATTCCTGCATATCAGCTCTCTGTGGTCCGCAGGGGAAATGATGGGGGCGCGTACATCTGTAGGCTGAATTTCTGTCTGTCTCCTCTCTGCTTTGTAGACTGGAAAAAGAGAGCATTCAGCAGAGCCTCAGCAACGAAGCAAAGGCCCAAGCCCTTCAGGCCCGGCAAAGGGAGCGGGAGCTGACACAGAAGATACAGCAAATGGAGGCCCAGCATGACAAAACTGGTAGGTGGTGGGGAGAGATTAGAGCCGGGGCGCGGGCTCCCGAGCCAGGCCCACGCCTTACTGTGAAATGACATCAGGAACACCTGTAACCTTTGGCTGGCCGAAGGGAGCAGATGCTAACTACACCGGAGATTCCGAATTACATATTAGTTAGCGTTTAAAAGAGAAAATGGAAAGTATTGCCCACTGTCTGTTGATTTCAGAGTGCTGCTCTCACATCTGCTGCACCATCTGGATTATGAGTTTATTTACCTGTGTTCAAGAAACGTAAAGCTGAGAGAGACCACAACAAAGTAGAAAAACAAAGGGCTTGTTTTTGGCTGGGTTTTCAGGCACACATGTTATATAAAGAAAATAGCATCAGAAGCTCTGCGGGAAATGCTCTGAGCTTACAGTTAAAGTCTCCTGAATAGCATTGAACAGTTCCCACAGCACACACATTATAGCTACTCTAAAAGCCTAATGAGTTTGCTTCAGCATCCAAACTGGAGAAAAGCTTTAGCCATTAATCGGTTCTTAATTCACTGTCGCAGCTGGATGTAATTCAGTGGCTCCAAATTGATATGTTCCTTTATTTAATCTTTGCAGCTTCGAACATTTTTAGCATTTGTATGATGCCCCCACCTCCCCCCCCACCCCCGCAGCCCAATCGAGAGTGATGTTTAATCCTTTGCATTCTTCAAGTTCTCACAACTGCTGTTAAAATGCACTAATACAAGGCATTGACCACAGCTGGCAGCTTGGCTAAAAATTGCCATCTTTCATCACGTTGGCGCCGTTCTGCAGGCTGAGCTGGCCAGTAGCTCCTTACCTTTCATTTGAAAGTAAAATGCACTTGGAAAATAGGCAGTTTGATGTGTTCAGTCGGAGCATTATGGAGTTCTTTTCACTTCTGAGTTGGGTGTTCGCAGACAGTGTCAGTCAAAACAAGGCCGTGTCGCTCATTATAATTCCACACCACGCGCTCCGAGCTGATTGTCCTATTAAAACAAAAGTTTAATTGATCCCGTCTCTTCCAGAAAGACGTTGCTTACTTTTTGGTGCTTCGATTTATTTTGCTTTGTGTACACTCTATGCTTTTTTGGCTAAAATGGAAAAGAAATAAAGGGCCTTGCACTGGAAAGTCATTTTCACATCATGTAATGTGTGCTATGTTTCATGGCGTGGCAATCAAGTACTGCTTATCCTACAGTGCAGGTGAAAAATGGCTGCAGTGAAATTCACTAAATAATCTCTTTACTTGTACAGAGGCACATGTCTTTGTGACTTATAATTCGCTCCAGCACTTTCATTAGAGACCTGCATTTGGCCAGAAAAAAATGAAATTTCACCAGACTTATGAGATGTTTTTCATGAAAAAAAAAGGAGGAAATTATAGGCTAAATTATTGTTTATAAGCAGCAGCTTAGCAATCGTGGCATTAGGAGCTCTGAGCGAGATAAGAGTATGTGATTGTTCGAACCATCTGAACGATACTTCTGTTTATGTTGCACAAAAATACCACACTCTCTTCAATTCCTTCGGCCAGATCTTCACTGAAGCTCATACCATTGACAGTGAAATCAAATTCTGTGTTTCACCTTTGTCATTAGACAAGTATGGCCAGATTGGGGGGGGGGGGGTGGTAATGAAATACATGAGCAAATGTGAAGCATGAATTATAATATAGGAGAGAGTTACTTAATATCTTAGTTTTTGATTATCCAATTATAATAAGGCTTGACACTTTATAGTAAAACTGTCAAAATAAAATATAGTAGCTTGCCTATGACAGGATATTATAAGCATGTATGATTCTACTATGGTATTGGATGATCTGTTAACATGTTAAAATATTAAACCATGCTGGTATGATCGAAAATGTCTCTGGTGAGTAAATATTCTAAAAATAAATGTCTCACAAGATTCGGTGTCTTCCCAGGTGACTAGGGACTTTGACCGTGACCTAGCAGCTAGTGGGGGATGTGCTTTTACCACTCTGCATGTGGAAGCCCCACAAAGTTACAACCATAAACATCTTATGTTGGTGGGGTGTTTATTGTTATTTCTAGAAAATGAACAGTATTCACTGCTGACCTCCCAGAATACATTTTTGACAAAGTTAAAGGAAGAGTGCTGTACATTAGCCAAGAAACTGGAACAAATCTCCAAAAAAAGCAGGTAGGTAATATTACACAATACTTTCAGAGGCCTGTTTGTTTAAATCCTGTACATTTTTTTGCCTTAAAAGACAGCATTTCCACTCTTTTATAGTCTAATGTCAAAATGAGATACAGTAGTCCCCCCTTATCCATGGTTCACTTTTTGCTGTGTAACAGTTCATTGTGGTCAGCCATGGTCTGAACATTTTAAATGGAGTTCCAGAAATAAATAATTCATCGGATTCAAATTGTGCATGGGTCCAAGTTGTGTAGTGATATTGGGAGGAACCCCACTCTGTCCCACCCGGGACGGGAGTCGTTTCTTTGTCCAGCCCTGTCTGAACTGTGTGTGACCCTGCCCGTTAGGCACTAAGTAGCTGTCTTCGTTATCAAATCAGTTGCCAAGGTCCCTCAGTGCGTGTGTCCAAGGCACCCTCTTTTACTCAGTGATGGGCCCAAGCTGCAGACTCAGTGGTGCTGGCAATGTGAGTACGCCAGAGAGAAGCTGTGAATGCCTCCCTTAGGAGACAGCGTGAGCCCGGTACAGTCAGGGGTTTTTGAGAGACTGGGAGAGCGAAAGAGGCCACATTCCCATAATTTTTATTACAGCACATTGTTATCATTGTTCTCCTTTACTATTGTTGTTGTTAATCTCTTACTGTGGCGAATGTGTAAGTCACATTCTATCACAGGTATGCATGGACAGGAAGGGACAGTTTTTGCAGGCATCCAGTGGGGGTCGTGGAACATACCCCTGGTGGACAAGGGGGGCTCCTGTACGTGCTGACGTGCTTCTTGTGAAAATATTTTCCCTGGAAGGACATTTTCTTCATTGTCCATATAGAACCTTGGTGTTTTTCCATGGTTTTGTGTACATACTGTTATTTGACTGTTTTTAATGGTTAGGATTGAAAATTATGAAATTTCAGTCCTCAAAGGCCAAGACAGCAATTATTCTGATAAAGGATGCAGATAAATCGAGCTGTTTCAAAGCCTTGTGTTGATATACGTAGCACATTTAATCTATTAGCACAGTCCTCTTTAGCTATAAACACGCAAAAGCTATCTTTAGGCCAGGTTATAATACATGATGTGTGTATACAAAAACAAAAGATGATACTTCGAAATAAATGAACTAAAACTATCCTTTCCTTCACTTTATAAAATTGTCTTATTTTAATAAAATAGCCATCATGCATTTTATCTGTGCACCATTCTTTTATAAATCCACTGATTGGGCTCTTAAGGAATTTTTTTTCTGCACATTTTCTAATTAGATTATCTCAGTGAATGAGTTACTTTATAATCTAAATTGTAAGAAGCCTGAGTTCTCATCTCAGATCTGACGTAACTGCGTAAGCTCAGACATTTACTTGATGCGCGGGTTCCTCTGGCAGATGAACAGAATTGGACAGAATCCTTTGACTGAACTGTAATAGGCAACATTCACCTAATTAGCTAGATAGCAAGTGTCACACTACACAATAACCTAATGCAACAATAACCTGTATAGTTTGTCTTTTGTGTTTTTCTAAAGCTCACTTAGATCGACACAGAGCAAGCACTTTGGCTCACAAGCACACCTAGGGACTTCGGTATCTCATTCAGAAAGAATTTCCGGGTGGATCCGAGCCTGTGGTCACTCTGAGCCCTACCGTGGCTGTGGCTTCCTCCATCAATAAACCAGCTGAGCCAACAGAATCTCCATCCCTGAGTCTTTCGGGGAATCAGAAGGCGTTTGAACCCAGTTCTTCCTGCTCACAAGAAGGCAGAGGCTCCTATAACCACTGAGAACATGCCTGATATTTGCTCCTTTGTAGCAATACTAATTAAATGTTTTGTTTGGGTACAGAAAATGCTCAGGGTGCCACAATACCAGATATTTTCAGGAATTCTGGCAAGGAAACCCACATTTTGTCTTGAAAGAGACTCATAAAACATCAACAGTAGCTATTCCTAACCAGAAACATTGGATCTGCCTCACATGCATCCAAACAAACAGGATTATATAATCTAAGAAAAATTATATTGATCTGGGGTTTACAACATTATATTATTTTAAGGTTGCTTTGTGACTGATTGGTTAATTATCTTGCTTGCTAAGGAGGCATAATTTAGGAAATTGAAGTGGATAAAACAGAAAGGGGTACTGTGCGCTTGGTGTATATTATTTAATTCTCACAGCAGCTAGACGCAGGAATTATAATCTCCTTTTGCAGATGAGCAAACCAGTCCTCAGAGGGTTTAATGGCCGGTAAGTGGGAGAGCTGGAGTCCTAACTTAGGTATTTCTGGCTCCAAAGCCTCTGATCTTGCTTACAATAAGTGCAACATTTTAAATCTACTACTCAAGAAAATCCAGGCCAAAGTAGTTATGATAGGGAAGTTTGGCGGGGGGCGGTTAATCTTTAAATTCCCATGGAGAAGTGGGCACACTTGACAGGTGAGGGTTAACGTGTGAGCCTGGGTTTACCTGTGCCCTGTCCTGCTAGGTCCCTGCCATCCTGCTGTGCATCTGTTAATGTGCCCTGTGCTGGTCGAGTGAACTCGAACTTCAACAGCTCTCCTCTTGCTGCTGATTCCTCTAGCTCTTGACCACTATTTTGTAAATTGAATGTGTTCCTTTTTAGTTGACACACAGATGGCACTCAATCTACATTTGTTGCATGTAGGAATGAATGAATGAATGAACGAACGAATTGAGTGAATGAAACTATGTGGTGCTACCCCGGTATCCTGATCTGACTCTGGTTCCTGCCTGTTTCTTGGTTGATGACACAGCCAATGTGCAGTAAAAAGCACTTTGGAATCCAGAAAGAACTAGGTTTGAATCCTACCCTGCCACTTAGCTTCGTTAACCTTGGGTGCACCGCCTCATCCCTCCAGACCTCAGCCTCCCATCTTCCAGCCCATTTCTACAACCACGTTCAGGGTTGCTGTGGGACTCGGACATTCGGAGATACAGACACAAGGCGCCGAGGACACAGCACAGGACATAGAAGCAGATGGTAACCGCTCGAGTCGTCCTGATGGCGTTGTTGTAAGGGTCTTGGCTGGCAATTTGGAGGTCGCTTCACCTAGCTATTACTGTTCGTGCAGGGTGTGAGTGCCATTTCCTGCGAGGCGCAGCGGAGACAGCACAATGAAAACCTTTCTATTAAAGGCAAAGCAGGGTCAGGAAAATGTGGATCTGGTTGCGACTCAGGTCTTGCTCTGGCCAACGCCTTGTTCTGTAAATCCGAAGAACTGAGTAGGCATCTCCTGTAACTTCACAAGATAATCTAAAGCTAAGTAAGTCCTGGCAAATAGGAACCCTTCAGTAAATTGTTCCTTATTATTGTTAAAACTTGAAAGGGCTTCTCAACTTCATAAAGTTGGGTCTCACGAGAAAACAATACTCAGGGTAAATTGTGATTTCAGGGTTTTGTTTATTTGTTTACTCTTAAATTTCTTGATCCAGTCTCATTCCCCACCCCCACCCCCTCGCCCAGCTCTACATAGACTATGAAATTTTCAAAATTTGTGCAAAATTTAACATTGCATTTTAATACTGCTTTCTGCTTTGAAACCACCTACAAAACTTGAAGGGCTCAGCATGTTTCTTTTTAAATACAAGTTATAAACATATTAAGCCCTCAAGAAGCCGTCCAGAACTAACCCCCTCCTCACACCCTACCAGACTCTGGGGATACGTAATTTCCCCCGTACTCTGAGGTGTGGAGAGCTTGCAGTTTTTTGAGCCTTCTAAAGAATTGTCATAATGAAAGCACAGTCTCCAAAATAATTATTTAAACCACATGGTACTTTTAATCCAGGTTTGCTTCTGAGTACTACAGCAAAATTTCCCCTGCAAGTAGGTGTATGTATTTTGTATTTATCAACAGTTGAAAGCAAGTTTTCATTGCTCCTCTTTTCTCACTGGTGACATTTGTCTAAGAGTTTCATGTGATTCAAAATCTTGTACTAAACTGATGGATGCGTACCATTCAAAATTCCCCCCCTTTTTTAAAAAAACTCACAGATCTAGTCATTTGACTAGAGCCGTGCAGAGTGACTGGGAAAGCTGGCAATCTGAGCTCCTGAACACTCCAACTCCACCCCAGCCTCACCGGAGGGTGCGTGGAAACGGTCCCCTTGTGCATGTGCGTGTGTGCGTGTGCATGTGCGTGCGTGTCTGTTGGGTGTGTTTTCCCCCCAAGTCGACACTGTAGCAGGGTGTGTCGCTTCCTTCTCTGGAACCCCTCCACCGTCCTTAGCACAGGACTTCCCGCACCTTGCGCCGCACACTGCGCCTCGCACGCGGCTCTCGCGCTGTCCGTAACCCCCGGGTCTGCGAACGGCACGCCCCGTTTTGAAACTAAAAATGAGCTGCCGATCCTGTGCATTTTATATAGCTCGTGTTTGATCATCGGGCAAAAGAATGAATTTCATCTTCTTTTCCATTGGCACCAGGCAGGCATTCTGGTTGATTTCCGTTGTAGCTCACATAAACTTTAGCTCCCCTTTCATCTTTATTGCGCAGGGCTCTGAGAGTTTACTACAGTTAGAGGAGTGTTTTTGAACTTGGTAAGTGGGGATATTTAAATACCTTTGGTGCTACTGTGATTTTTTTTTTTATCAAAGTGAAGGAAGCATTCCCTCTCCCCAGGCACTGACATGAATCAGCGGTGCCATGTTCGCAGTGCATTTTGCAGCGTGGTCTAAAACGGGCCTGAGAGGGGCTCCGGGGGGCCGGGCGCTGGCTAGGAGCGAGCCTCCGCCAGCTGCGGAGTGGAGATCAAACACGTGCCGGGTCTCAGCCTCTCAGCACTTGCACTTGCACGGTGAAAAGACCAGGCTCTAGAGCGCAGAACCGGGGGCGGCGCGGTTTCGCGTCTCTGCTTTCTTTTCCGTCATTGCCGCTTTCTGGGTTGCTAGGCTGGTGGATTGATGTCTCACCCTGCCCATTGTGTATTGGTGATTTGCGTTTTGTAATTAAGAGGAACAATGGGAGTCCACTGGGTCTCGTTATATATAATGGTTGGTTTAATTTGTTTCACTTCTATCTTGTTAATTGTAAATTGATCATTAAGATTTGAATTCTAATCTGTCACCAGGGTTGTGGGTATTGAGGCTAGAGCAATGATCCTGGTTTTAATCACTGATGATGAGAAACAAATTTTATAATTTTGGTACATATTGCAGTTCATATATTTTAACACTGGATTTTATGGTGTTATAAATATTGTTAAATGACTTTTAGTGTAGTTTTACTGTGTGGACTATAATGTATAAATTATATTACTGGTTTGGCAACCGTAGGTATCCAACTGTGTGAGTTTAATTGAAGTAAAGAACACACTCCCGGCTGAACTAGTTTTTTTTCCCCTTGCATGTTCAGATGTAAGGTTGGAATGCTACAGAAATTATATTCTGCAAGGGGAGACTGATACCGGCCTCTGATGATTGTTACCAAAAGTCAAATGAGAATCTAGTAGAATAAAAAATTAAGGGGTCATGTTTTCTCTTAAAAAGCGATTATCACTGCAATCCTAATGACAGCAGTAAAATATTATTATATTTCATGCCAATGCAATTACACAATGTAACTGGTGTATAAAAATGCAGGGAAAAGTTCGAGTTTCTGTAAAGCCAGAAAGCACCTAAATTTTCTGTGGAAATGAATTAGAGTCAATTATCCTTTTATATGACTAGGATAATCATGCCGCAGATGTAATCTCAAACTAACACAGAAACTTGTGAGTTTATTCTTTCAACTTTGCAAACGACTAGTTCATTAAATATGTCATGGGCTCTCGGCAGAGAAAAGAAGGAGGTCCATGAACACGTATCAAATTTGTATTGTACATTGGAATTGGTAGGCAAATTATCGTTATAAACAAAGAAAAAAAGCCCCAAAATATGCAAAGCAGAAAAAAATATTGTGGCAACAAAATACCTGATACTTACGTACCTTACAAATAACACTGTACTTCTGTGATCCTGTGATAAGGTGTTCTCAGTATAAGGCATTTGGATGTAAATGCAAAAAAGAATGAAGGAAAAATTCCCTTTGACATTACCATCCAACTAACTACTGTTAACTATTGACATGTTTCCTTTCCATCATTTTCCATGTGCATATAAATACATATGTAACATGCATGTATATTGTGAGTGAGATTATACTATAGGAACAGGTTTGCATTCTGCTTTTTCACTTAATATTATCCAGGGAACATTTTTCTATATCACGAAATATTTTGGAAATAGAATTTTATTTGAGTCATTTGTATTCATAAGACATTTAAGATGTTTCCCATTTTCAACTGTTGTGAATAACATAACAGTAATTGTGTACATAAACCTGAAGTTTTGATGATTCCCTTAGTGGAGGTGCCACAAAGCGGGTGGCTGGCCCGAAGATGTGAGCCCGTTTCGTGTGTGTGACCTGCGTTCTGGTCGCTGTACATGCATGCAGTTGGATACTGCATTGCAGAGCAATGCTGTTCCACAGAACAGTGCTACAGTGAACACTATGATTTATTTTAGAAAAAGTCTTATATTTTTATATTATAAAATCTAGGTTTCCCTCATGATTTTTCTTTTAAAAAGTGACTTTTGTCCTGGGAAAGTACCTAAGAACAGATATTCTTCTGCATTTTTTTCCTCATTTGGTTGAACGGTATTTTTTTGTACTTTCAGAATTTTATCTTAGTGCATGTTCTGATAGGAGATACAAATCTTGGAAGAATGCTCAATGAATGTCTTAGAAAACTGCCCCTAAATTCTTTTCTATTGTATGAGATTTTGAGAGGAGAAATGTAAGTCATTATTAATTGATTCAGACTATTTCAAATACAGGTACATTCTTATCGGGCAAAGCAAATGCAGATTGAGCGTTTGATCTGAGCTTGAAAATGAGATAATTCACGCCCTCGTGTATAATCTAGTTAGAAGGATGAGGCACAGAGCGCAACTCCGAGGAATAAATTACAGGCTAATGTATGCACAAAAGCTAGAGGTAGCTTCAGAAAATGTGCTGACATATTGAGAGCTGCAAGGTATTAATCAGGGCAGGCTTCCTTTGACGTGACCCTTGAACCCAGGTGAGAACAAAGCGAGGGCTGAGAGGAGCTAACAGTGCGAGGCTGCTTCCTCCTCGGGGGGCAACGAGGCCCTTGGGATGAACGCCCCTGGCAGCCCCAGAGCTTTTCTTGACCAGGAGGAACAAACAGGCTCAGCCCCCCTAACGGAGGAATCCTTTCTTCGGAGGGAGATAACTGTACATCAAGTGTCTTACTTAAACTTCCAGAAACAAGCCAGCTGTTAACTCATTGTAATATGCAGGAGTTTCCAAGTCTCAGCTCTAACTTGTGAGGCAGTGGATCATGAAAAGATGGTGGTGCTGGGGACAATATTTCATTAAAAGAAGGACAGGGATACAGTTTTTCCTGGACAGACATCTGACCTTCAAAATTCTGAGATTCGAGAGAGTCATCCAAGATACTGCAAAGGGAACATACTTCCTGAGGGACATCGGCCATCACCCGGGCAGATGTCTACAGCCGCAGATGGAGTGTGTAGAGACAGAGAGAAGATGGGGGGAATGGTACCTGACGTAGCCGAGCGTCTACTGAAGCAAGCTGGTCTGCTCCCAGGATTCCAGAAAGCCTTGGGAGGCAGGAGTAACACATAGCTCTGAATTCAAAATCGGTTTCACCCACGCCCCATGCAGCCAGGTGACCATCCCTCCTGCAGTCGGAAAATGAGGGGCTTCCTCTCTGAAGAGGTTCAGCCAGCAGGCTCTGGTTAAAACAGGGGCACCGAAGCTAGAATAGGGGGAGTAGGAGAAAGTCCGAGTCCTGAGAGGTGAGGTCCCCAGCGCTCCATTCCCACCCAGCTCCCAGGACGCTGACGGTCAGGGCGTGCACAGCAGGAGGGGACCTGGAGGCCCCTTCTCTCGAGAAACGGAATGGCCACAGCGGAAAGAATCACAAATACTGATTTTGGGGATCTCCCCTCGGAAAAGATGGCTTGCCGCTCACTCACTCGACACTAAAGCCTACCTGTTTGGGGAAAATAAATGTACACGAGTGCAAATGTAATCATAGCACACCACTGAGACAGCTAAGACTGATACTTAGGTGGTCATTATAACATAAATACCGATACCAGTTTAACCACAAGCTGAAATGCTAATAATTACATCATGGACCAGGTGGAGATGCAGGCATATAAAAGATTTTCATCTTCACCTACAGCAGTGAATCATAGGAATTTCTTAACTGTTGGGGCACGAGGTATTGATAGAAGCAAATTAAGAAATACAAAGATAAGCCCTGGCTGGCATAGCTCAGTGGATTGAGCTTGGGCTGCGAACCAAAGTGTCTTAGGTTCGATTCCCGGCCAGGGTACATGCCTGGGTTGCAGGCCATAACCCCCAGCAACCACACATTGATGTTTCTCTCTCTCTCTCTATCTCCCTCCCTTCCTTCTCTAAGAATAAATAAATAAATAAAATCTTTAAAAAAAAGAAATATAAAGATAAATACCGGAAGAAATTGCCTTAAAAATACTGAAAGCGCTTGCCACTGCTCACCAGGATGGAGGCATCTGGGGGCAGAGGACAGCCCTCTTTCAGTGTTGTGCCTTGTGGAACTATGGGGTTTTAACCACGTGCCATTAAGTTAGCCATGGTAATTAAAAGAAACTATACACTATCATAGAAATTAGGTCTGGGGTTGCTCCTTTTACAGCGTGGTGGCTGGCCCACGATAGGCACTCAGTAAAGACTCGGTAAATGAATGGGAGTCTTTTTTAAAAGGGGTTTCATCGTGATCATTTTTGTCCTGTCTGTTGGAGAGGACACCTCACTTAGAGTTGTCATTCCTCCATCTGCCTACCACTTGCGTCCCTGCAGTAGAGATCCCTCTGCTAGAAATTCTGCGATTTCTGAAATATTTTATTTTATGTAACGTATTTTCACTTACAGATCTGTTTAAATATGGGGTTTCAGACCATGTTAAGCCTATACAATCAAAACGTGCTCTCGTCGTAAGAACCTTTAGCATCGCTTACTTCTGGATTTTCACTCCTCTAGATCTGAAATAGCTCAGCTCAGTCAAGAAAAGAGGTACGCGCGTGACAAGCTGAAACGGCTCCAGAGGAGGAATGGCGAACTGGAGGAGCAGTGCGTCCAGCACGGGCGACTGCATGAGATGATGAAGCAAAGGTAACGAAGCTTTAATGACCGGCTGATGCGCCGGATACTGAACGTGTGTGGGTCACAGACAGAGTGAGAATTGCTGTGGAATGAACAGACGTCGTGATGACGAGGCTACTTCATACGCACGCGCAGAGTCTCATACTTTTATGTGTATGTGCTAACTCCACTTAGGTTGTTCTTGTAATATGCCAAGAGCAGAGCACATCGCCTTTCACTAGCCTCTGAAGACATAGAATTACACAGAATATAGAACACTAGAAAAACCACCCACCATTAAGGTGTATGTTGGTAATGTCTATGGAGGGATTCAAAACTTCTCTAGAACTCAGGTTTTATATGTATGCTTTTTGTAAGATAAAACATGTTGTAGGACCAAGAAGGTTACAGATCTAATCAGAGGTTGTACTGATAGTATCGCTGGAGTCAGGATTAGACTCTAAACTCTGGTTCTTCCCAGCGGTGTTACCTGGAGCAAGTTACTTAGCCTCTCTGAGCATCAGTTTCGTCATCTATGTATTGGGGCTGATAGTACCTACTTTGCATTTTCATGCAAAGATCAACTATAATATGTGTAAAGGAGATAGTTCATAGTAGCCATCACCAGACAGCATCAACGATCTTTACTCTCTTCTCCTAGAGGAAGAAACCCAGGCTGAGAGACTAATGAATTTGCTCAAGGTGACATGAAGTGGGTCAAGTTCAAACGTAAATCTTGATCTTTTGACTCCAAATTCCTCTTCTTTTCTGTGCAGTATTTTTGGTGATGAACACAGCCCCTTATTATTTCCTGTAAATGTGTCGTTTATAATTTCTGTGTAATGATGGATTCCCGGGGGCTGAGGGGATCAGTATGTGACGCCACACAGTTAAGAGGTCTCCATAGATCTGACCTCCGCACTCTGACCTCCGCACTCTGCACCTGCAGACCTACCCATCGGAGTCACCCCCCAGGGAGGGAAGGGGGTCCCTAGGCCTCCAGCTCCCATCACAGCCCCCCTCCCCACACGCCCCACGCCTTCTCTGTTTCAAAACAAAGTGTTGCTCTAGTGGAGGGGAAATGAAAATGTTTATAGGATCCTTTTATTGTTTTGTGTTTTAATTTAAAGCAAACGTAGAGTCCTCAGGGTCGGGGGGCGGGGTGGGGGGGCCACTTACCACTTTGACCACTCGCTCTGCGGCATCAAAGAAAGGAAGTCAGAAAACGGCGGGAGCTCCTCAGGCACCAAAGCACTAAACTAAGGGTATATTTGCGGAGTAATAATCAGTCATTTATTGGCTCATTAAAATGTTTGCTTGAGCCCAGGCAGGCCAGGGGTCAGCCAACTTTCTGGAAAAGGCCAGAGAGTAAACTATTTTAGGCCTTGGCGGCTACGCGTCGTCTGGGTCACGAAGTTATCTTTGTTTCGATTTTATCTTTGTTTTTCACAGCCTTTTAAAGAGCAAAAACCATTCTTAGCTAGAGGGCCAGCAAAACAAGCAAGAGGGTTGATTTGCTCTTGGGCTGTGTTAGCCCCGTGCCAGGCAAGGAAGGCATCTTTCCAATTCCGCTTTTCTTACATTTGCATATCGCTTCCGAGTTCATAAAACACACTCACACGTATTGTCTTACCTTGAAACAAAACTGAGAGCAAAGTAATCATTCATTCATTCACCAAACATGTATTGATTGCTACCGTGTATGTGCCATGCTCTTCACCACATGCTGGCAATAAAATAGCCAAGTAAATGCAGTTCCCAGTCTAACAGGGAAGCTGGAAGACCTTCCAACTCTATAGGGAGGAAGGATGTCAACAAAAGAAGTTTATAAATAACTAATTGATTGTAGTAACGGTCATTGCTAGGAAAGAGACATCCACTTTGTGGTGCAAGCACATTTTCTAAGGGGATTGATCCTGGCTGGGAAAAGTTTCAGTGAGAAAATAGCACTTGAAACGAATCTGCCAGCGACTGGGTGGGGACTGTCAGCCTTTGATAGCAGGAGCTGGCAGCCCGTGCCCGAGCCCGCAGCCACCTCGTGCAGGAACGTGGCCGTGCGCATTCGCTTCCGGGTCTGCGGCGGCTTCCACCCCCCAAGGTCGGAGCTGAGTGGTTGGGTCTTGGGCTGCGACCTGCTGGCCCCCGAGCCTGAAATATTTACCACCTAAAAAGTTTGCCAGCTCCTGTCCTAAGGAAACTATGAAAGTGAAGGTCCTGAGGTAGTCCTTCCAGAGAAGGGAAGAAACTTGTTTGTCACCAAGAATAAGGGAGAGAGTGGCACGGGATGAGGCTGGAGAGGCCGGCCAGGGCCAGACCTAAAGGCGGGGCCTCGAAGTTTTTATTACACACCTTTTACTGCTAGCCTATTACAAAAGGGAAGAAATTAAAACGTCTTTCAGAAAATAAAGGGGGATGATGTGATCAAATTTGCACTTAAAAATAGCACTGCAGCTTCAGGGTAGACAACCGATTGAATTGGGGGCCACGGCGTTCACACAGGCCAGGTAGGGGGCTAGTGGGGCGTTTAGCCAAGTGGTGGCAACGGCTCTGACTTGGGGGGACCATATCATGATGCAGGGAAAAGTGAACAGACTGGCGCAATATTCAGGAAGTTCAATCAACAGGAGTTGCTGACTGATTGGCCGTATTGGGTAGAGAGAGGGGGCATATCAAGGATGACACCCAGACTTCTGACATGAGCAGTGGCCCCACTTTCTGAGGACTAGAAAACACTCAGAAGAAGTGAGTTTCTGGCTGAGATGGTCTGGGGTTGGGATGAGACCAAGGGCTAGGTTTTGGTCGTGTTTGAATGGATACATTGAAAGAGCAGGTGTGTGTAAGGCCCTGAACTTGGGAGAAACGTCTGCACTAAAGACAGAAGTCCCCCTTAGTCTATGGAGGCTACTTGAAACCTTGGGAGTAAATGAGGTTACCTAGAGAGAAAATCAAGAAGAAGGGCTTCCTGAATCCCCAAGAACACCACTATTTTTAAAGGTAAGGCAGAGGTCGGCAAAAGAGATTGGGGACAAGGAACCCGAGGAGTGAGTGCAGACTGGAAGTGAGTGTTATCACTGCCACCACGTTGGCTAAGGGATGGAAATGCTTCTGGAAAGAGGAAGTGACCGACCAACCACGCGCTGCCAAGAGAGTTGACAAGTCAGAAAAGCAGCCATCGGGCTTAACGAGTAGACACAACTGGTCATGCTAAGAAAGACATTTTTGGTAGAAGATTAACAGCAGCAACCATATTAAAGTGGACTGAAAAGTGAGTGTGAATTGAAGAACCGAAAGCAGATTTAAACCTCTTTTTCATGAGATTTGACTTTAAGGGAAAAGGGAAAGCAGGAGATACAGGCCCGGCCCACCGTCTGGTGGTGGGAGGACGTTTCAGGAGCGGCATTTGGGAACAGGAAACTTTTCGTGTTAAGTCGGAGTAGATGGGAAAGTATGAGATTCTGATGGTCGAGAACATTAAAGGTGCAAAGTCAGGCAAATGCCATTTTCCAGCTGCTGGTGTGGACCTCCTGGTGTCCTCAGGGGCACCCCAGGTCATTCATGGTAAAGTAGCAATGGCGTTTCTTTCTAGTTATATTTCAGACTGAGTATCGGTTCATGTGTTTCCCTAGAATGCAGACCCATTGAGAGCTGCAGCGCGCACAGAGGTAACAAGCCCTAGAGAGGGTTCATGCAGTCCCACAAGGTCAAGTCGCACCACATCCCCAACCCTAGCAATCCTGGTGGCTTGTCAGTTACACAGTCTTACGTAGTTTCCTTCTTTCTTACATGAATTTGTTACCTAAATCATATGCATGGAAACCACAGACTGAAGACACGAAGCTGCCGATTGAGCAGTAACAAACCAATAATGAGTTTAAAATTGGTGTCTACTATAAACGAACCTCAGAGTGATCTTTGGTAAATTTGTCAGTTCTATTTTTCTATTAGGAAATTTATTCCTCAAAAAAAATGTAGAAATAGGAAATAGAGCATTGATTTTTATGTAATTTGGCATTTCATATTTGGGGGAATTAAGACTCTGCAATCTTTTCAGAAAAGTACTTGAAAATAGAAGCTTGAGAGCTTCAACTTCATTTCATCATTAAAAAAAAATAAGAGAAAATATTGGCAATAGAATCCAACAATGTTGAAAAAGAATTGTACGTCCTAACCAAGGAGGATTTACCCTGGCTGGTACAACATTTGAAAATAAGTTAATGTTATCTAACTATGAAAAATTGGCTAAAAATGAAAAATTACATGATCATATCAATAACTGCAGAAAAATTTTGAGAAAAATCCAAAGCTCATTTATGATTTTTTAAAAAAACCCTCTCAGTAACTTACAATCAAAAGAGAGGGACACCTCACCAACATGATAAAGAATGTCTACACAAAACCCCACAACTAACAATGGTGAGAAACTCGAAGCTTCCCCACCAAGGTCAGGTTCAAGGCAGAGATGTGGGTCTCATGACTCATTTTCAACATCACGCGGGAAGTTATAGCTAACGCGATCAGGAAAGATACGCAGCTTGAAAAGGAAGGCAGCAAACTGTCTTTGGTCGCAGATGACATGGTCACCTGGGTAGAAAGTGTGAAAAAATCAACAAAAAAAAAACTCGTGGAACTAGCAATTATAAAAGGGTTGCAGCATATTAGGTGAATATAGAAAAATCAATCACTTTCATATATAGCAGCAGTGAACAAGTGGAATTTAAACTTAAAAACACAATACCATTTACACTGGCATTCCCCAGAAATGAAATACCTAGGTATAAATCTAACAAAATATCTGTAAGATCCGTGTGAGGAAAACACTAAAATTCTGATGAAAGAAATCAATGAAGAACCAAAGAAACGGAGAGATATTCCATGTCCATGCATAAGAAGACTCAATACACCAAACAACGAAACTTGTAGAAGGGAACCCAGGTGACCTCGGTCTGGCGATGACTTTTTAGATGCAGCCCCGGAAGCATGATCTCATTCGTTGCTGGCGAGGGTGCCGAATGGTATGGTCACTTCGGAAGGCAGTTTGGCGATTTCTTACAAAACTAAACATCTGACCCAGCAGTCGAGCTCGGTGACATGTACCCAAAAGAGTTAAACACTTTCGTCCCCCTCCCAAAACCTGCACGTGGATGTCTCTAACGACCGCGTTCATAGTTGCCCAGACTTGGGAGCAGCCAAGAGGACTCTGGGTAGAATACTGAGAATGGGAACACGCTGTTTCCCTGGCTGCCTCCAGTCCTCGCTGAGCTCCTGTAGGTGATGCCCCATGAGCTTCGACAGCTTGACTTCCCACGACTTGGGGAAGGACGTGTTGTTATTGTTGCACTATCAGTGTTGTACTGAGGCCACCGTAGCTTTCGAATGCCGCCATTCATGCTTTTAACTATAAATTGCTCTTTGTTTAGGGGCATGGTAATGAATGAACTCTTTTGAGGGAGTCCATGTTGTTGTTGACATTTCTTTGGTACTTTTGGGCAAAATAACTCCTGGGGTGATCACGTTAGGAGAACAATACCTTTTAGTCTTTGGAAAGTGTTTTCCTTTGTTTCATTGAATGTTGATATTTATGGAAGAAAAGCAATTTCATGAATTGTTCTTACCATGTATAACATGCAGACTGCTGGTGGTGGACGTTTAACAGATTGAAGAGGATGCTTGGTTTTCTGATAATATTCTCATGACACAGAGTGTTATTTTCTGGGCTTTTGTTTTCCAGAAATTAATTAATTTTACAAATAACTATTACCCATGAAGGGTGTAAGGGTAGAACCATTTTCTCCTTATCGTCCTTGGAAAATAAACAGCAGTTCAAAGAGCAAGTATTTCAAAGGCACTTTGTATAAATATAGCAAAGCAGCATTAAAGTGGCTTTTGAGTCACTTTTTCCCACTAACTGCAAATTTTAATGTTTATACGCCAGGAAAATGTGTCATTAGGAGAAAGTAGACATCCATCTAGCTGATGCATTGCTGACTCTGGCTGCTAAGTGAAGCTCAGCTCGTCTTCTGCAAATGTGGGGATGGGGGCGGGGTGGGGTGTGGATGGGTATTAAGATGCCAAGAATGCTGCTATGCGAAATTGTTGTCTAACCAGCCAGTGCTACTTATCTGCTGCTTCTTCATCTTCCCCCTCTTTGGCGCCCCACTCACTTTTTACATACTTTTCCTCTCTCTTTTCATGGTTCTGTTGCTTTGCTTTGGGACTTTATTTCTGGCTACCCGCTTGCGGCCAGATTTTATACTCTTTTACAGTAAAACGGTGTGCCTTAGCATTAGAATTTATACAGTTAGGCTGTATTATCTAGAATCTGAGGCTTACTCATTATGAAACATGGATTTTTAATCAGCTACCGAGCTGCCAGGAAACTGTTCTTTAAAAAAAGTCAAAGGACGTGTAGGCATTGAACTATCTTCACACGGACTTCCATGTGCTTTGCACCAGCCAGATCGGCCCTTACGAAGGAATCAATCAATCAGCACTGTAGTTGGTCCTGATTTACTGCCCTTTCTGAACTTTGCTATAAAAAGAAATGCCAAGTAATCAGCCCGATTCTTTAACATTGTGGAAATTCATTCAGAAAATGAGTAGAAGTTTTTATTCGCTGACCCAAATCTTAATTTGTACTCTGTATGTGACATCTGTATGTATGTCCGGTTCCCACCAGAAAAAAAAAAAGAAGCTCTTTAAAGATTGAAATGAATATAAAACCTTATATTTTCAATTCCTAAAATATCTCTATTAGATAGCCATCACCATAAACATATGATAGCTTTTAGCTTATGTATAAATGCGGCTGCGTAGTAAATAGCTCATCAGGGAGTGCCGAGAGGTGACGGTTTCACCTGCATCCACAGTGCTCCTTGAGGCTCAGGGGTGGAGAGAAAGATCTTAGAAGGCTGGCAGTTTCGGGCAGATGTGCGTCTGCACCTCCGGCGTCACTGGCTGTAATTTAACTATAAAAATGTTGCAACCATCTGGATAGCGAAACGGCTGAGGTCTGCGCTCGCCGGGATTGGAAGTACGGAGATTTGTCTGACTTCATAGACACCGGGTTTGTATAAAGGAGAGATGTCAAGCAGTGACGCCGTGGGATGCTGCGGGTGTGCTGCAGCCGGTTTCCTGGGGTGGCCGCCCCTCAGACTTTCAGTCGTCACCTTCCAGTGCGTCTTCGTGCCCGTGTGACACGCCACTGCTGGGTTTTATGACTGTTCTGCCTTCAGGGTGAAGCCCTGATTTTCACAGATAACCTAATCTGCAGGGAGAACACTAAAAAAAAAAGAAGAAAAAGTATTCTTTCTACTAGTATGTGGATCTTACTAATTTTTTTGAGAGAGAAAACCCAAATTACAGCCTCGCTCTCACAGAATCTTCCAGCACTGGAAGTTCACAGCTGGTTTCTTCACAGAGCAAGGCTCACTGCTCTGGACCACTTCCGGGTCAATTCCGAGAGGCCCAGTCTTCCCTGATTTGTATAAGTATTTGGTTGTGTACCTCCAATGGTAGCCAGAGTTTTTGCTGATTTGCTTGGCACGTCTCCAGCAAAATAGTCCATTAAAATTCAAATCCATTTCCTAATAATTGAGACAATCAATTTACATTAAACAAGGCACAATTATAATTTCATGTACAATTTAAATTCTATAGAAAATAATCAGCGTGCAATAAAGAGAGACACTTATTTTGATGCAAAGGGATGTTTTTGTAGTCTGCATAAACAAATCTTTCATATTTTCAAAATAATTCTCTCGTTATCTTTGGTGTAGGGGAAGCTCTATTGTTTCACTTTGACGTAGGGACAAGCGTGTGTCCATGGCTGCATGTTTAATAAGGAACGTGGCTTTCTCCCAGTGGCATTTTAAAACGAGAGGGTTCAGATGGAATGAGGTAGGCACTAGCTTGCTGTCTGACATGGAATCAGTCTTATGAAAAGAACAAAGAGGGTGCACGTTTCCTGAGTGACATGGGCCTTATGTATTCATCGTTACCTTTATGAGGTAGACCAGGTGCCCGCTGCTCATTCAGCGGGGTGTGGGAAGGATGCAGAGGGTGGGGAAGGAAGGTGCCCTGGTTGCGTGTCTTTGTGCCAAAGGGTTCCTGGGAAAACTTCAAACCTCCAGGCGGCCGGGGCCCACGAGTGCGCCCGAATCCCCACAACCCATGGGTGAAGCTCCTAATGAGACTGGTATTGTCCATCAGGAGATATTATTAGGGAGAATATAGTACAAATCATGACGAGATAGAAAGCAAATCCCGCCGGAGCGCAGGAATACATTTGGCTTCCACTCGCTGTGTCTGTCTGTGTCTACGAACGGTCCAGAATAGAAACCGGATGTCTGAAATCTCTCTCCTTCCCGCAGGCGCTCCTCCCCCTCCTGTCTTCCTTCCGCCTCGGCATTAGTAGAGTTACTATTTTTATTATTTTTTATTTACATTCTTATTTTTCAATATTTGCCATTTGTGTGGCTCACACATTAATTTTTAATGAAATATGTTCAGACTCTTGGAATAGCTGAATCATAAAACTGGAAACTGACATCGAGTTCCAAGGCAGCGCATAAACTGAACGTTACGCTGCTAACTTTTCCCGCTCGCCCATGGCAAATGGTTATTTTAAAAGATGACAGGTACTTGCATCGAAACCTCTCAATTTTGTATCTGAGTTCAGCTGCGTGAGTTTTGTGGCACAAAGAGGAACTCGGTCACCATCCTCACAACTAAAATGAAAGCAATTGCACAGTACGTTAGGCAGCATTCTTCAATCATTTCCTTTTTATTTAGAAACACATACTTTGTCAAGCCTCGTTGCCGCTAAAGAAATTCAGTTGTGACTTAAATTGAGTCTTTCGCTTAATTTTTCATTCTAGTGCTGTTGTAGAACTAAAGATTTTATAGAAGGTGGCATATGTTTCTTTGAACTGTTTTTCTCCTATCAGTAATTGTTGGTAGCTTTGCATCTGCAAAAATAATACTGGAAATTATTTAAACAATTTTATATTGCATGCTATTCCAAGACCAACAGCTTTCTAATCTACTTTGGAATTGTAAATTAATAGGAATATCTTCTCATGAAAGTTTTTATTATTGAAAGCATACAAATTCCTATTTTCAAGTTATAAAGATAACAGTAATCAATATTACATTGGTAACTTAAATCTTATTTTAATCATTTTATATATAATCTCTTTGTAATTAAAGTTTCTAAATAATTTTTATTTTATTTGAGAAAATTTACCTATTCTTAACATTAACAGTGAATTTATATTTTTCCAAATATTTATATTTTATATTACAAATAACAATTAATAAATGTTTAATGGGACCCTACCCATCTTGTATGAGCTGAATTGCATGGATGGCATTTTAAAGACTCAAAAGAGGCCTGAAAGGTTTTATAGTCCAAGTCCTTCTCTTATCGCCTACCCCTCACCCTCGGTCCTTACTCCCCACACAGCTGAGGAAACCAAGGCCCCAAAAGATAAGGTGACTGGAGGCGATGTTCTCCGACTTCTGGTCTAGTGTCTTCTACTCTGCCCACGCAATCATGTGTACGTTCCCAGAAACAGGGAGGCGGCCCAGTACTAATAACCAGAAGGAGGACACTAAGTGCCCATCAGTGATAAGATGTCTAGCAGAAGCTGTCTGTCCCATAAGCATGAGACCAGAATCTGGACGATTAACTGACAGGTCAGGAAATCCTGACAAGGCTTACGTGATGCGTGTGTTGGACCGAGACGTCCCCTCTGTACTCGGATCACCTGACTTGCAGTGCACACCATTTTTCCTGGACCCACCACCCCAAAACTGCATCGTCTGATGCGCCCAGTTTGGGTTTTTCTAAGCCAGCTGAGAGCACAGACACTTGGGGAGTGGCCTCCACGCTGAGTTCACGACTCTTCCGCCAAGTCCTTAACAGTTATTTCTGCGCATCTAATTTGACGGCCATTTCGAAAAACTCAGCTCTTTGACTTTTTCTGAATTGTCTTCCTTTGTTTTCATAGAATCAGCAAACTTTTTAAACAATCATACTTCTGAGTTCCCTCAAAATTAATCATGCTTCTTGAGCAGCATAAACATGTTCGGGAAGGAACGCAGCCGACTTTGGGGGGTGGAACGGGTGGCGGCAGCTGTGCCCGGTCGGCCGGGAGCAGCAGCCAGGGGACATAAGGAATGACTGTACCCTGGACATTGTCCAGGACATGTAACAGGGACGTGCTTGTTCATGAGGTGACCAGTGTAAGTGGCTGTCTATTCAGAGAGCTTCTGCCGTCCTTTGTAAGGAGCTCCTAGAGTCAGACAGATGAGGATGGACAACATCCTAACTAGTTTTATAAGAAGAGCGCGCGTCGCATTCTCCATGCACAGTGTTTCCCTTCGTAGCAGAGAGAGATGGACCTGGAGGCAGAAGAAAGGGGCTGTCTTTGTTTCTTTTTGCTTTCTCTCCCCCTGGGTTAGGGAGGCCAGCTGCCGACTCCCCGCGCTGGGCCAGTGGGGCATCCTTATGCCAAGTAGACCCTCCACAGCCGCTTGGCAGTCAGAGCAGCGGCCCCTGGTCAGCCTACAGAGTCACCCCCATGTACAGACTTTCAGGTGACCCGCTACTCAGGTGGGGACCCTGGGGGCTTCAGCCCTGCTTCCTTTAGGGAGCGGATGTACTCCTTGCTCAAGGTCCTGGAAGGATTGCTTTCTTAGGAAGAAATGCTGCTAAAAATGCAAATGGTTTCAACATGGGTTTAGATGAATTCTTGGGTTAAACACCTATGCCTGGTTTTTAAAGGGCCCTAGGGGCATCGTCTCCTTCCTAAATAAGGAGTGAACAAATCAACAAGTAACGAACAACTGTCTTCTCTCTAAACTGGGTGAAGATGATCCTTCCACTTCTCCTTTATTTATTTTATTTTTTTGGTCCGAGCATCCGTTGCATTTTCCTTTCTTAAGTAGGTCATAGTGTTTATCAAGACGACAATTATAGCGCACAGCTGCTTTCCCCAAAACACGCGCTCCGGTACTGCCTCTCCTCTCCGCGGCCGCGGTGCTGTGGCCCAGAGGGGCGGGCAGCAGCCGTCCACGGGTATTCCATGGCCAGTGGGTCCTACAAAGCAGCCTTGGAGAAGAGGGCCCACGTTGTAAAACTGTCCACTCTTTGGAGAGTCCAAGTTCACGTTCGTGTAGTCAAAGCCTGGATAAGTCTTAGAAATCATTCATCAGTTTTAAAGCTCCAGTTGCCTTCAGTTGAAGTAATGATATAAATAAAAAACAGGGGTAAAAATGTCAAACTTTGCAGACAAGGGTATGAGGATGCGGTGCAAAGGCTACAGACCGCCCTGCAGGGGCCGTATTTGGAGAAGACGTCACCACACTGAGCGTGGGAATGACCCACCGTGGCGCTTCTCAGGGGACCTGTATGGGTTCTCCCTGGCTCTGCGATCAGCTCCCCTCCCTTCGGCCCTGACTTTTATTTTGCTTTACTTCCGTGTGGTGTGCGGCAGGACTCCAAGTCCACGCTTCCTGACTCCTATTTGGGAATGGGGCTCGTGGCCGGCGCTGTTGCCCGCACCCGCACCGCCAACAACTCGAGCCTGTCGTCCACAGGTGGCACTGGGGGCACAATTAATCTGGGCCGCAGAGACTGTGTCGAGGGGTGGATTTAGGGAGGAAAAGGCCCTGGGGGACCGGGTCACCTCTGTCACCACCCACCTGGCTATAATGAGCAGAGAGCATAAACATCTATTTTTTCCTCATTCATGGGCTCCCCAAAGGGAACTTTTGTGGTCATTATGGCCTTCCTTTGTCTCAGGGATCTAGAATCATTTCTGAATACAAAGGGAAAGAAGGTGGGTGTTCATGAATTTGTTAGTTTGTTCATTCACTGCTTATACACATGCTGTTCAGATATCCACTGAGTATATCAGTAGCAGACCTGCGTTAGGCCGAGGGATTAAACAGGTGCCCATGGCTTGACCCTTGTCTTTGAAAATTCGGTCCAGGCCCTCTTGCCTGTGCGTCCGGCAGCCTGGAACGCCTTTCCTTTCTCTGCCCGGAGACCTCTTGTCTCAAGAGCCGGGTCAGCTGTCATCTCTGCAGCGAAGCGTCCCTTCACGCCACTCTCTGCCCCACACTTGGTTCGAGCAACTCTTCGATCCAGCTCCCGGGGGGGTATCACAACCACTCTCTGAACGTCTGACTCCTCAGACTCCGGCCCCTTGACAACCGGAATCGCATCCTAGCCATCTCTGTTTCTCCAGCCTGCCGGCACTTAATAAATGAGTGTGGGACCTTTCTTGTCTTCCAGCTCATCTTTTTCAGTCTCTCAACTCTACAAAAAGGAACAAATGATGAGACCAAAATAGAGGTTGAGGTGTATGTACAACTCTTAAAAAATATTTTATGATATTTCCTCTATATCCTCTATGTTTGGAAAAGCCACTCAATACATGTGTAATAGAAATTAAGTCATTATTCACCTAAAGTCTTATTGTATAATGATTTGCATCCGGTGAGCCCTCCATAAGTGTTCATCACAACCATTAAATATGCTTTGATCTCATTAAAACTGGAATGGCTACTCATTCTATGGAGGCCATTAACTACGCATTGTGTTATTAGTCCTTATTTTGCAAGGTTCACAGGTCATGTTTAATGGAGGTGCATGTTAAGGTTGTTAGCAGTTACATAAATGACTTTGACTTTACAGATTTTATGGCAGTCATTTGGAATTAGTTCTATATTGGGAATGAGTTATGGGGTTTCCAAGCGTTTGCTTTCCCCAGTGGCCTGATAATATTAAAGAAAGATTATTAAGTTGCAAATTTTCTAAGGGCTTTTTTTAATCAGCTATATTTGACATTTTAAATAATGCTAGTAATTTTCGTGCCGTAGATAAAGGAGATAATATAAAATTGAAGCTGAGAAACACTTCCTGTACACACCCAGGCGAGGCGGCCCTTGGAAAGAGATCACCATTTCTGGTTCAGAATACACCTCCGTGTCTCTCCCACTGTAAAATAATCCTCCGCGTGACCCGGGTCTGGAAGTGCTCCAGTTTTCCCACGTGGCCCTTGAAACCCACTGTTAGCACGGCATTGCCCATTTCTTATTTTGAATCATGCCGCTGTGTTCACCTGCAGGGTTATCTGGCCGGACCATAGAACCCTGGGCGGCTTTTGGCTTTTCTCCCAGAGCCAAGGGCCCTAAGGGGCTGCCGATGAGGAAGACCAGGAGCCTCCTTGGCCCTTTTCCCTGAGTCCGCACTGCCCTCACCGGGTTCTAAACCTCCCCCACTTCAGTATGGGGAGTAATGCCCCCCAGGGAAGTGGGCTGGGCTCTGCCACCGGATAGCTCCCATGAGAACTACCGTATTTTGCTGCGTATAAAGCACTCCTGAGTTTAATGCGCACCCATGTTTTTGGCCCAGACGTTCAGGAACAAAAAATCTTTCGTTTTAATTTTTTAATTCAAGTATTCATTTATTTATATTTAGAAACAAACCTGATTATCATATTCTGAGGTATTCTTTTGCATATGGATATTGTCACTGCTTTCTCGAGTTACACTTTTAATGCATGAGCATAAATAAAAGAATGAAAACGTTCTATATGAACGTTTTAGGGAGGGAAAAACGTTCTATATGAACGTTTTAGATACAGAATTAGCACTACCCATGTATAATGCTCATGTTGTTTTTCCCTCAAAAATTTGGGCAAGGAAGTGAGAATTATACAGGGCAAAATACGGTACTTTCAGGGTAGGATTTGGGGGATTCTGGATGAGGGAACTGACAGAAGGTTGGAGCTTCCTCTAGAGCCCCCCATTCCAGCTCGTCCCCCTCCTGTCTCTGTAGTCAGGGTTCCTCTTTCCTAGCACTTACGGCACTACGGCCACGGCATCCCGGGTCCTTCTCCCTCACTACTCTGGCAAGTCTTCGACATGAGCCACATGATTTCCATCCCCAAAGTTCCCGCAAGATAAAACGATGTTGAATCTGTGAATACTTCTCTGGAAATGACACTGCTTTCATTGAAAAGCTGCCAGCCCATGGTTTGGGTTACTGTATGCTGATCCCATACGAAGGCTCCGTTCTTCCTACCCAAGTTATTGGGATTTGAATCACCTGGCTTTATTGGCTATTTTTCCACCCTTTTGAGTTCCACCCTTTTGTTTTGAATGGACAGTTTGGCCCATTCAAAACAAAAAACCAGCAAGCAGAAGCCACTGAGTCCCCACCGCATGATCGGAACTGCGGGCCACAGGGCTAGAGAAAGTAAACAATCACCGGTCTCCACTGGTTCTTTGTCGGTGGTGGGAGAAGGAGGCATGAAGCCCTCGCACCAGCCCCAGCAGACCCCTGGGGCACCGACTTTACAGAACCCATAGGTAGCAGCAGAGGGTCACCGAAGAGAGACACAGACCCAGCCTGGGAGATGCCGGGGCACTTTTAGCAGAAAAGGGTGCCAGAACTTGACTTTCGAGGCTGTGCGAGGCTGCACGCCAGCCGGAGAGAAGCGGAGGAAAGCTCTAGAGAGAGAAGGGAGTGCATGCGGTGCGGGAAATGCGAACAGGTCAGTGCTGGGGGAGTGGAAGGCGGAGCAGGGCTGCATTGGAGAGCCACGCCGGCCAGGGCTCTTCACCCTCTGGGGATGCGGACCCATAACGGATTCCACACAGGGCGTCAGAGCAGGTTTGCGTTTCAAATGGCTCACTCTGGTGGCAGCACGAAGGATGATGGGTTTTAAGGGAGCCAGACTGGCCAGGAGACGAGGTGGGAAGTGATGAGAGCTGGACACCGAGAGGAGGAGGAGCGGTGGACCGGGGAACTAGCTAGGAGGTCGGGTTGGCGAGTGACTGAAGGGGTGTGAGACATAAGGAAAAGGGAACATCAAGTCGTTGTTTTCCTCTTACTAAAGATTTCATCTTTGATCTAAATCCCGGGGACTCCTTTCTCTGTCTCTGGGAATGCGCCTGAAGCAGCCCCAAACAAGCCAGTGATTCTTAAATGGTGTGTGCTGGTCATGTCTTTGTTTAGTTTCCATTTCCCCAAAGCGAGGCTGCTTTTTTTATTTTCAAATTCACATACTCCTTATTTCTATGACTGTTTAAACTAGATTTATAGCTTTTACTCTAACTATTTTAAATCCTAAGAAATGGGTATCAAGGACTGTATCAGAAGAGAAATTGTACCTGACTTACCAACTCCTACACATGCCTGTGAATAGACTTCCCTTCCCTTCCATTCCCTTCGCAACTGGGCCCCCTCCCTGCCGCCTCTCACCTTACGCCCGGCATTGTCCTTGTGCCGGTGACAGTCCCCCTTACAGCACAGAAACCTAACTAAACAGTGCCCTAAACAGAAGGACATTGAAAATAAATCAAAGCATTATACAGTCAAAAGTCTAACCCTACAGCGGTGCTAAAATTCCAGTTCAGTCACTTGTCGGAAGTGTTTATTGTCAGGACAATGGTTTGAAATCTATCTCCGTATCTCCAAGGGGTAACAGGATAAAAGTAGTATATATTCCATGATTCCATGTTTTCACAAAAAAAAAAAGATAGGCATAGGGATAGAGATATAGACCCAAAATATCCCACCTTCTCCACCTTCTAGCTCTGTACCCCACACAGGTGGACTCCGGTTTTTCCCGGGGCCAGCTTGCGTGTGGAACTCAGCGTCTCCTCGAGTTCTCCACACGATTCCATGACGCACTGCGTCCTCCTGGACTTTCCTGAGGACGTCATCAGGGAAAGGAACGGTGTAACGGTCTCCGCTGATCCTTAGGACCCTCCTTCAATTTTCCATTTAGGCCATGTTTCCACTCCGGAACTTTTATCCTGTCTCCTGCTTCTCATCGCTTTCGAATTCTTTGCTGTCCCATGCTCTGGGGACCACGGGCGCCTTACCCCTCATGTGCTGAGCGACCCAGCTCTGCCCCAGCTCTTGCCTCAGATGCACATACATTCGAACTAGCCTGGATCTCAAGTAAAAAGTAAATGTAATATCGCAACCTTGCACGCTCACTCACACACACACACACAGCAAGTTTAGTAAAACTGTACTTTAGCTTTACTACGGGTTGTAGAATCTGTATTTTCTACTTTACGGCCTACAAGTGATTCATAACCCAAAGTCTGAAAAACTCCCATAGAGGTCCGTGGAATGACCACAGCGTTTCCGCATGCCTCTTTGGGATCTTCTCGGATTATCAAAGTGTTGCTTTCAGTCACCACGTGAATAGTTGTTTCCATCCTGTTACACACACCCGTGTGTGTGCCTATGAGCATGCACGCACACACACGCACCAGGACACACACGAGGATATTACAATGCGTGAGCTGTCTCTGGGCAGGGGGTTATTAGGGATTGTCCTCTTCCTTCACATTTTCCAGTGATCTCTAAGTGTGCTGCACCAAGCATGTGTCACGTGTTCCTTTTGTAAAGGGAAATGTAAACAGGAACATTTTTAAGTAAAGAAAAAATGTACAGGCTCAGCCCAGGTTCCACCCCGCGTCGTCAGCCGACCCTGACGAAGCCCTTTGATCTCTCTGGCCCCGCCCCATGCCCTTGCCCCACAGTGACCTGCCTTTAGCCCATGTCCCTCCCGCTCCTCACCCCCTTCTTCTCGGTTTGGTTCGTCCACCTCACAGCCCAGTTCTCCCCTTTCTCTGCAACGAGGCTCTTCAACGGAAGTCCACCGGCTGGGAATCTCCAGGAAATGTTTGCAAAATTTGATGTGTATTCACTTCTCTTCCGAATCATTGCTGAGTGCCTACGCTCTGCCAGGCAAGGTTCTGGGTCTGGTCCTTCACCAGACCCTCGCGGCAGTGAAGACTCCTGGCCTCTTGTTCTCTGTGTGGACCGCGTGTGTTTTCCTCGTCTGTCTTGCTCCTCCCCCATTTCCTACTGCCCAGAACGGTGCCTGGAACCAAGCGGGCACTCCACAGAGGGACCCGTTGGATGATGAGGCGTCGTGAAGTAGAAAAGACATTTATTTTACTATCTCCATTTTTCAGAGTGGGTTAAGTATCACGATGTTGCCTGAGGAAGCAATCCACAGCATCCTGACACTCTAGGGATTGAGTCTGGGGTTCACACTCAGTCTTGTGAAAAAAGTCGGTCTCGAGGCAGGGTTTGGCGTGGCACCACAGGGGACATCGGTCTCCCTTTTTCTCGGACTGGCTCTGCGGTCACCTAGGCCATCACTCACTCTCAATCACACTCTTCTTGGCTGGCCAGAGGCCCCAGGCCGGGGCAGCAGGTCAGCGAAGCATGAAAGGCCAGGTCGCCTGTCTCTTCAATCAGAGAATGTGCGACACCCTTTATTCGCTCTCCCTTTCACTTCATGCCGTGTGGTTCATCTGGTTTTTTAAGGTAGTTTGCTCCACAGAAACCCGGCAGGGTGTTTAAATAGTAGGCTGATGTCTCCATGCAACATATTGGCCCGCTGGGAGCTCCAAGAGTGTGAATCCCAAACCCGCGTCTGTGCATTTCTGCTGCCGCGTGAACGTGCTGGATGTAAGAAAATCCTGTTAAGAATGATCAGGTCACCTCGTTTTGCCATCAACCGCATTTGAAAATGTTCAGTTGGTCGAATTACTGCTGATCCTGGCTAAGGAGATTCTCTCCACTGCAGCAAAATATTTGTAAAATCAGGTAATTCAGCCTGTAATCCAAATTCTATCTGGTGTGTTTTCCTGAGCCCACATCTATGGCTGGGACCGTGTGCTTAAAGTTCAGCTTTGTGTGCGGTATTCCTGGGATAATTTCAGTACATGAAGTAAGATGTTTATAAAAGCCAACCTGAGACCGATACTATACAGCAGTTTAGCAGCAAATTTCTACTCTGGGTATTTAACAATAATTGGGATCTTTCTATTGGCTTTGCATACACTCAGATTAGTAGTAAAAGCTAAGCACCAGCCCATTTGGCAATCTCTTACACTCCAAGCAGTCAGAGATTTGCTTTTGATTGTGCTTTTCTTCGCACCTAGCTCAGATTTTTGCCTGATGCTTTTTTAAATCCTCTAATTTACATACTGTGGTAAATTTAAAATGAGAACAGATGAAGGCTGCTAAACTTTTCTATTCCACTGATGAATATGGTATTTTGCTTCAACTATCTAGCTGTTATATATTCAATGACCTTTAAAACGTGAAATAGATTCTTCTTTTCATATACCTCATGCGAGACAGATGATCAGTATTGTCCTCTCGTTGAGACAATGAGTCTGAGACGCAGAGGCCCGCAGAGCACCTGGGAACCAGTTGCGACGGGGCTGAAATCCGGAGTTTCCCGTTCACAGGCCCACACGAGGTCATCCGGGCCGAGAAGCCTCTTGCTCGTGCAGTTTTCTTGGGGCTGTGGGAGGCGAGGCATCCATTCGAAATGCATTTCTCCTTGTCCTGCAGCCCAACACACCACAGTCTACATTACTGCACCTTCGGGCTAGGGCGTGTTAGAACATGTACTTGAAGTATGAGTAAGACGAGAGTAGCGTGTTCTGAGTGGCTAATATGTATGTGGCTCCTGCTAATGCGTAATACGTTATCGCATTTATTTCCGTTGCTAATAATAATCTTGTTCTTCAAAGGGGCGAGTATTCTCTTTGACACCTTGGAGAGGCATCAGAAAGAAACCAGAGGCTGGCAGGCATGAAAGCGTTACACAGGTTTTATTCAGGAACTATCGCAATAGCGGGAGAGGTACCTTGGTATAGAACAGGGTTCAATTCCAAGTACAGCACAGAAAAGCGGGGCTTTATAGCCAAGGAGCAGGGTCGGGGCAGATGGGTAGATAGAAAATTACTAAGCAGCAACGTCGGGGGTAAGGGGGGATTCTGGCTAAACCAACCTCACGGGATTCTCCCTGGAGGCGGGCCACAGAGATCATATTCCACCCTGGGGAAGGGGAAACAAAGGACTTTGATCAGGCATCTAGGTTGACCAGATAGCCAGGGTGGGGGACTCTCTCTGAACCCACACGATTCTTGCTAAACCTGGGCAGTGCAGGCCTGACAAGAGCAGACACTGAAGGTCAAGGCAAAGCCTGGAGGAGAGAGAAGAGGTGAGAGGATTAAATCCCTGAGATTCCTGAAACCCACGCTCCTTCTGTAACCCACGCTGCCTCCTGGCCGCAGAGACCTGCCTACCCTGCTGGGTGGGCGGCAGCCCGAGCAAAGAGCTCTTCTCTTGTCCCTGCGTCCTGCACAGAGAGCCGCACAGCACACGGACCGCTCATCTGCTCAGGGTTTTAATAAACACAACGAGTGTGCCGTCCCGGTGCCGGGGGTCTGGGTGGGTCAGAGACAGCTTCCTAACAGAGGGGGAGGTGGGCGCTCGATGACCTGAACACCGTCCACCCTCGCGTAACTCCATAACACTGTTCATTTTCGTCTCAATAATCAACATCAATATTCACTTTCAAGTGACATGCACTATTTATGAAGAAAAAAAAAGGGCCGAAATTCTTAAGAAAAATCTGGGGCATATTTTTAAAGAAAAGAACATTTTTAAAGAAGGGAATCTTTCTATTTCAGAGTGAAGGGATGAAAAGTTTGAAAAGCTACAGCCAAAATGTCCGAGGGAATTTGGAGCTTTTATTTTTGCCAAACACAAAGAAGTGGGCCAACTGCCGGCCAGTTAATTGCTTTGCTTCTGTCTGTCCTGATCACAGTCAGGGGCGCCGGGGGACTGGAGGCTCCGGGACTGAATAAATGACCCTAATTCAAAGTGTCGTACTCCAGATTCGGCTTGATCGAAAGCCAAGCTATTGTCGTTCTCTTTCACTTTCGGCAAACCCGCTATATTAAATCCAAATTTAAGAAATGGACGAGTTAAGTGGTCATTCTTCACTCAACAGCATGACTTGGTGTAGTGAGTTCCCCTCGTAATGCTCATTATAAATGTGATTCAGTCGATCAGGACTCCCTGATGGTGCCACATTTCACGGGCAGAGCACGTTCGATAGTGTTACCCAACAAACCGGCAGTTTCCAATTTGTCCCCGTGCTGGGTTGGACACTGGGCTGGGCCCCGAGGAAACAGAACAATGGGTGTGAACAGTCTCCGCACTCAGGACACATCTGCCTCAGGAGCAGGGACCAGCTGCCGGGACTGAGCATGGACTCCCTTCTCGGGCCTCGGGCCTCCGGGTTTTCCGTTCCCTCCAGCTGCTCGTCCACCAGCTGACGCAGAAGCAGAGTGCATCTGCGTGCAAAGCCCTGCTCCTTGGTTTCCTCACTGAAAGGGAACCCCTGACATGATTAGCTCTGAGGAGAGTGGTCCGGTCCCGTGGTCGTCCTTGAACTTGGCCTGGCCCATGGGGAAATTCCTGTATTAACTCTGTAGCTGGCCTGGGTCATGCAGGTAACTCAAGGTCACTGGGCCCTTCAGGTTATTGAACGCTAACAGCTGTGTGTGTGGGAGGGGAAGGGGGCTTTTCAGGAGATTAGTTCAAGGAACCTGCAGAAATACAGTCTGGTGACAAATTTGGGGCTATAGTGGCAACATAAATAGTATTTTTTTAATGGGCAAGTCTAATTGTAATGAAACCATTATGGGAGAATCTGCTTAGAGAAAATGATAAAAGAAACCCAAATGAGCTGTTAGCTATGTCTGTAATTGTTTTCATGCAAATATAGTATATAAAGAAAACCAGTTTTTCAGCTTTTATTTTTACCCCGACATGCCAAGGTCAAAGGGAATCATTCCCAGCCCTTAAAAAAAGGGAGGGCAGGGGAAATGGTTTACTTGTTTGTTTTTGGTGATAGTTTATTATTTCCTAATTTCTCTTTACGGAAAGGGTCTTTTAAATATTCAAATTCACTGTGTGTCTGTTCTGTTATCCTGAAGACATGAGAGAGGTCATTCTTAGCGTCTCATCAGCCGTGAAAATTGTCACAGAACTAAAACCAATTCCTTTCAGTGTCCGCATTGTTCAATAGTTCTTTCCTTTTAAATCGATCATTTATTGCAGACAATTTTAAATGCTACCGAGAGGCCCCACAGAAAATACTGTGTAGGGAGAGGGTCCGCCCTGATAGGCTTTGCTGGGTCCCTCCGTTTCCCCGTCTGCACCCGCTTCCCGTTGCCGACGGGCGTCACGCACTGAGAGGTCGTTTTCCAAGTGCTGTGTCCTCATTTCTGAACTTTCTGCTGGCGGCAGTCCTTGTGCAGATGTGACATCGACAGTGCCAGTGGCTAATGTCAAAGCACAGTGTCTACGAAGTCCAGTTTTTCATTAGTTTTAAAAAAACTTTTCTTTTGAACACACTGATTTGAGTCACTCAAAATGAATTCTTAAGAGAAAGACCATGTCTGTGTTTACACTGTTGCAGCCTCAGGCGGGCTTGGTGAGCGTCAGTCGGCACTTTCCAACCCCTCTGGTAAGTGGGTATCGAGGGCGTTATTATTATTTACAATTTGAGGAAACCGAGAGACGGGATTTTTTTACTTACGCTGTGAGACGGCGCTGCCGCTAGACTGTTGTTACGTGTTTTCTTCGTTTTGGCTGCCATCGCCAAGACGTCTCTCTCTCTGTCAGAATATCATCGAGGATCCTGGCATGGATCTCTGCAGCAACCTTCAGGATCCATTTCGAAACGAAGTCTCAGGAGGCACGAGACAGAGTTCTACTCGATCTTGACCTTTGTGCGGGCCTGAGCAAGTCACTACATTTAGCAGACGCTCCTTGTGAGGAAGTGTGACTATTCGACAAAGACAGTCTTAAGATTTTCGCCGTAAGGGAAAGGTGCCCACTGCAGCCTCCGAGGCCCGGAACCCTGCATCTGCTCTCGTTCTGCGCTTTGAGTGTTCTTGGTTCCTGACCCTCCTCTTCACCCCTCAGTCTCCATGGTTTGGCAGCCGTTGAACGTTGCGTGAAACTCCTTGCTGCCACGTACACATTTCCAGGCCCTCCTTACAGTAACGATAATTACTATGTAGCATGCAATTACATCATACAACATATAATAGAGGCACAGTAACGTTTATCATGATAAGCATCATTAGGACAGCAGTAATTCTAGGTAGTACTTACAATGCACTGGCCGTTGTTCTCTTTCTAAAAGCATTTACCTTAATTAAGAGGTTTCATTCTCGTAACACCCCTCCGAGGCAAGTACTAGATTGTCCGTTTTTTACCAAGGAGGCACAGCTAAGTTAAGAGACCGGCTCGTGGCCAGCCGTCAGACCCAGGACGGAGGGAGAACTTGAGCCCAGCGGTGTCCCTCCCTAGCCGCTGAGGACGGGATGCAGATAAGAGGGCTCTTAGAACTATTTTGGCTCGCTCCCTTAAGAGTGAGTTTTTTTTTTTTAATCTCCTCCTGCAAGTTCCGGTAAGATACGGCATTATATTATGTCCCTGTTCTCTGCACTCTGAACTATTTTCCTGCCACTAAACTGCCACGATTGTCCCACAAAGGACATCTGATCAATTTCTGAATCGAGTCCTAATCTACATGCCTTACCCATCTGTGCCTTACACATCTGTGCCTTTACATCTGTGCCTGACACATCTGTTCCTTACCCACCTGTGCCTTACACATCTGTGCCTTCCATACACATCTATGCCTTACACATCTGTGCCTTACACATCTATGCCTTCCTTACACATTTGTGCCTCACACAGCTGTGTCTTCACATGTGTCTTCACATCTGTGCCATACACATCTATGTCTTACACATCTGATCCTAACATATCTGTGCCTTACACATCTATGCCTTCCATACACATCTATGCCTTACATATCTGTGCCTTCCTTATACATCTGTGCCTTACACATCTGTGCCTTGCTTACATATCTTAAGCATTAGTACCTTGTGTCTCTATGTGAACATCTTATATATATTCTGATTGGTAGAATAAAATGTGGGAGGTAAAGTAAAATATTAATAGTTTTCAATATGTTTACGGTACCTTAAATTTAAGCCAGACTGACAGTGAAAAGAAAAAGAAGAGAAGCAATAGTCTGAAAGAAGAGAATGGCAGACTTTTTTCCATAATAAGACACGCCCTTCCCAATTACTGACAGTTCGCTCCGACAGTACCCCAGGCTCTCCACACCAGCCCCCCAAACGGTGTCCCAGCTCACTAGCATGGAGACTGAGGTGCCGAGGGAGGAGACAGGCGTAGCCGCGCAGCCCCCCAGGAGACGCCGCCAGAAGTGGGCAGCCCGTGCTGCGCTACGAAACCTCGCTGCCCTTCTGCCTCCGGACAGAAGGAGGGCCTCTGGGCTCGGTTCCGGGGGCTTGTCAAGATGCAGTCGGAGGGAGGAGGCCTGAGGAGTGTTGCCAGGAAGACAAGTCACTGAAAAACTAGGGAAGTGTTGTCCAAAGGCTGAGGGGAGGAAGTAATTGTACACAAAGGAAACCAAATGCACCACCTTTGGAAAGAGTGGGAAGAGTGATGGTAAAATGCTTAGGAAGTAAGTTTCCAGTGAGAAACTTCTTTTGCACTTGCTCTCGGGTCTGTTAATGCTTTCTGTTTACGACCACTCAGTGGTGATGTGGTAATTTCCAACTTTTTAGGAAAAATTCGTATCCACAAATAGCACTATCACAACGGGGTTTATTACATGCATGTCGCATTTTGTTGTCTTTGAAAGGCTGCCTCTGCCTTTCTTTCCTCTGTTACTATAGCAATATTAATGTTATTGATCTGGGTGGAGCATGGCATTCACCAGTGTGGCACAAATTAGGTTTATTGAAAAATCTATTTCATAAAGCAAGATTTTCAGGTGTTAATAATGTGCATGTGGCATGTATGTAGACAGTCATCTCATATAGAGACCTCTACTTAAGGTAATTTATAAAGAGCCACATTTTCACAAATGCAAGTTTCTGACCTTAAACACAAAGTTTGTGCAGTGGGCGCCGCTCTGAATAGGAGGATCTGTAGGATCCGCGGGGGCACATTTGTTACACAGTTTCCCTGGGCCACGGGCGAGGATGCAATAGGTGCCAGCCAAGGACAGTCACCCTGAGCAAGCCCCGCCTGCAGGTTGCCAATCACCAGCTCAACAAGGTCAAAACCGCGAGCGTCCTGTTCGCAGAACGTTGAAGCGGGTCCGTCTTGAAGACCATCCAGTTGGACACGTTAACACAGACAAAGACGATTCAGAGGATGAACAGCCCAGCTCTCCATTCCCGAGAGCCAGAGATATGCCAGGGCCAGCCGGCTGGGGCCAAGCAAGAGCGGAGCCCATTCCTTAGTAAGAAGTGGGTGAAAAAGTAGGGGGTGGAGCCTAATTAACTGTCTTTCAGTAATGCCCTGGTCACACAAATAAGCTCCCAGCCTCCCAGGACAGTTTTTCTCCTGTTTCCTATTTGTGTGGACCTCCCCGTGCCCTTCCACCCGGCAGATTCCTGGGCTTCCTGAGTTGCTCAGGTGGTTGGAACCAGTGGCCCATCAGCCCTTGCCCCCAGCACACCTGAGGGGCACCGCAATTCCCAGCAAGACACTGCCTGTTGCATCTCCTTGCCTAATTATTATACCTACTTAGAACATTGTCAGCTGTTGAGAAAAGGTAATTATCACCAGTCAAATGAAAAACACTTTTTTGGCTGCCTTATGGATACAGATTTTACTGGTACCTTGATACATAATGAAGGCTGATAGCAAAACTTTTGCTTGTCTCTTCTTCAAGCCACAGCTGTTTCCCTGCTAAATTCATCCCATCTGTCTTCCCTTCCGTAAAGCTGTAGGCAGTATAGCATAAGTACAGAAGCAGTTCAGTGCTATTTTGGATAAACATAGCTGAAATTTGAATCTTTGCCATTTGCGATGCACACATTTTGTTTTACTGCTGTAAAGAGAGCTGTCAAAATACAACTACATGGATAATTTACTAAAATACAGTCAAATGTAAGGCTGATCAAAGGAAGAATACGTCGGGTCAGTCCGACTGTTGCAGTCTGGGCCCCGAAAGGCGTCTCTGACCTCGTGACCCCAGGGAGGTAGGCGGGGCAGAGAGGCAGCTGAAGTCCTCGCTGTCGTCCTGCAGCGTGGCATTCGGGACTTCCCACTTCCTGTAACTGTCTGCGGCATGACTTGCAGAATCTCTGAGAGTCTCTAGAAGTCCACTCTCTTGGGCTCCGAAAAGATTTGCATCAATGGGAAACATGTTCACTTTCTTGGCACATCCAGCTGGGTTTGAGCTACATGCGCATCCTACTGTGTTTGGAGCTGGAGGACACCGAGCCCTTTGCTCCCAGGAAGACGGTCTATTTCATTTCCGCCCCGTTCTTCATTTCTGGGCCGTCCGTGCATGTGAATGCTCCCTTGTGCACGTTTCAGTCAACACACACAATGCGTCAGAGCCCATGGAGAAGTTTTCCTGAATGGATTCCCCTTCTGAATTCTGAGACTTCTCCCTCACCCCTGCCCGTGTGCCTACACACACGTGCATTCACTGCTTTCTTTTCCCCCACGTGCGAGGGTCTGTTCCGGGCGCAAATGGGTTGAGACCTCTTTGAGGGAAGGGCCAGTATTTAATTGATTTTGGTGGCCACGGTGGCCAGAGCTCAGCAATATCTGCGGACTTCTGTTTAACTAAGGTGACTGAAGCACATCGTCTTCGCTGTGAGACCGCTAAGTGATTCCTCAGTCCAAAGTTTAGACTTACCTTGTCTCCCTCGCACCGGTGAGCTTGCTCTCCTACCACGTTCCAAGGAGCATTTGTAAAATTGCCACAAGCCGGTCCTGTTAACAACTACACCACCTCCGCGGGGCAAAGTCTTGCCCGTCTTGCTCTGCACTGTTTCCCAATAGCCACAAGAAATCACATGGTAGACATTTGGTAACTATTTGTCGAGCAGACGAATGAGTGAATAGTAAAACAAATGACTGTCGGGGCATTTTCTTCGCACTGCCTCGAAGTCCCCGCCTCTTGGTCAGGTACACGGCACGAGCATCTGTAAGCGTGGGTGGCATTTAAACACACAGCTCTAGCAAAATCTTAGTGCTACTAGGTTTCCAGCTGCTGCCAATGAAATTCTAGAAAAATCCCCATTTTTCTAGGAAGTCCCCAAGGCCTTCTATGCACAAGGCATTGACTTTTTGCATCTAGTTTTAATTTAGGGGGAAAAAAAAGTCCAGGATCTTTGGAACACAAAAGTAACATGACTGTTGCAAGTGCAACCAACTCGCTGCTCCAGCCGAGAGTGGAAACGGCAGCTGTTGCCAGTGGTTCTTTGAAAGCCATCTTTGTAAGAAGCGTGAACAGATCTTTTTTTTTAAATTTTTTAAAAGACTTTATTCATTTATTTTTAGAGAGGGAAGGAAGGGAGAAAGAGAGAGAGAAACATCAATGTGCGGTTGCTGGTGGCCATTGCCTGCAACCCAGGCATGTGCCCTGACTGGGAATCGAACCTGCGATACTTTGGTTCGCAGCCCGAGCTCAATCCACTGAGCTACACCAGCCAGAACCCAGATCTTTCCATTTACACTGTGGTGTCATCCGACCCTGGGCCAACAGATGCTTTAGAAGCTCAGTCCCATGGACGGTGATGTCCTTCTATCTCCTCCTTTCAGGCACTGGGCTGGGGTCAGCCCCTGCTCACAAGCAGCTAACATTTTAGTGCAGGGGAGAGACTGTCACAATGCACTATGATAAGAGCCACGGCGTGGAACACGGAAGAAGGAACAGGTGCCAGGTGACCAGAAAAGGGGAGTGATGCTTGAGTCCTAAGCAGATGCAAGGTGTGTCTAGAGAACTCTTTGGATTCCACATTTTGAAAGATCATTTTAGACTTAAGACCCAAGATGAGAAGCAGCACTTGAGTTGTGGTTGACCACGCTTCTATTTCCAAGATCATGGTGTGGTTCTGCACCTTACTGGATCTCCTGCTGACCCAGCCAGCCAGCCTGGACTGTCCCTGTGGCTGCCCAGCCCCACAGACCACCCTGACTCAAGCCACTCCTGTCCTGCCTGTGCAGCACAGTCCAATGACAGCATGGACTTACAGGCAGATTTTTATTTGGGGAGGGGAAATATAATACACATAAAAATACTGCCAACATGCCCTGACTGGTGTTGCTCAGCTGGTTGGGCCCGCAAAGCACAAGGTCACCGGTTCGATTCCCAGTCAGGGCACAGGCCTGGGTCATGGGCCAGGTCCCCTGTCAGTGTGCGTACGAGAGGCAACTGATCACTGTTTCTCTCTCACATCGGTGTTTCTGTTCCTCTCTTTCCCCTTCCCTTCCCCTCTCTCTAAAAACAGATGAATAAAATCTTTTTAAAACATAGTATCTAGATTCCCAGCCAGGGCACATGCCAGGGTTGCAGGCCACGGCCCCCAGCAACCGCACATTCATGTTTCTCTCTCTCTCTCTTTCTCTCTCCCTTCCCTCTCTAAAAACAGATGAGTAAAATCTTTTTAAAAAAATAATATCTATAGTAACTACTCATTAAACTCACCACTTGATGAGTTTTGAGCATTTTCCAGTAAACTATGGACACTTTGTCTCCATCTTCACGGTAACTCTAGAACCTGAGCCTTTGACTCCGTGTGTACAGGAGGTTCTGCCCGCCATCAGGGACAGAGGGGGGACAGCAAGACCTTTCTGCCAAACGGGCACACGCCCACGCGGCCACTCAAGTAGGAACGGATGTGACCGCTCAGTGTTCCTATGAGAGCAGCCCACAGATGCAGGGGCTGCTGCCTAGAGAGAAGGCCGGGACTCCCCCTGTGTTCAGAACCTGGCGGGGGAAGCCGAGTTTCCGAGGTTGGGTCCTCTTGACTGGAGTCTGTTAACGCAGTTGGACAACATGATGTTCAGAGGGGAACAAAGGTGCCACTGCGAGCTAACGTGACCCAGATTGACAGTTGATCCTCAGAGAAACACTTATTTTTGGAAATCCCCATTTAAGGCGTGCGTTGGTATTCGGTGGCACTTTAACATTTTTCTCTGAATGGTGCATACTCAGGCTTTCCGGTTATGCTAATTGTTTATAGGGAGCTCCCGTCCTCTGGGGTGGGCTGGCGGCTGCGTTGTGAACTTGAACCTGTGCATCTACCACTGTTTATTTTCACGGGAGGTCACAACCTAGTGATTCTGTCTCGTGTTCAAGCAAATTGAACACTAGTGGGCTCAGCTAGCTGGAATTTGATTCGAAAGACGCAAAGACCAATGAGTAGCTGTCTGAGACTGAACGGAATCATTTCATTGCGCAAGGAAGCCTGCTCCCACTTAGTTAACTGGGATGTCAGGTGATCACTTAAAAAAAAACCCAATTAATACACATTATTAAGCATATTTACACACACTGAACTATTTCAAACCAGTAATGCTGGAATAAAGACAAAATAATACTGTGTATTTACATAACGCCGTAACACCTTTTATTAGAAAAATCGCAAGCCTTCGCTAACTTCCTAAACGGCACAGCACCCGGCGAGGTGTGTGGGAGGGAAGGTAGAGCAAGCAACAAGTCGCTGAAGCGGGCCGGGCAAGCGCGCTCACATGGGCGGGAAAGACCCCTGCTGGACGGCCCCTCGGCAGTCAGAGGAAGGCAAGCGAGACTGGAGGTGCCCATAAATGTCACAGGCCATGACGGACCTCAGACGCTGCTCTTTTGCTGTCTTCCCAGCCTAGACCGGAGCCCGCAGTTCACGTGCACTGACTCAGCTGCGGCGATAAACCGAAAACATCCACGGTTAACCCTGCCGTCTCCTGTGGCCGTGATGCCTTCCCTTCCCCTAGGGCCAGTCAAGCACGATTTCCTTTATTATTTCCTTAACCAGAGTTGTTTTTTTTTTTTCTTAGAGTGGGACAGTCCATTCTCTGGAGAGGTCAGGCCCGTGCTAGTCAATGGGAAGGGTGCTGGAGGCCCCGGTGCCCTCTGGGAGGGTTGGGGTCCATGGGGACAACAGACTGGAGCCCTGGCCTGCCTCAGTGGCTGCCTTGCCCAGAATGTCCCGGGAGGGGCCTGGCCTGGCACCTGAGACCAGGGGACTGGCCGGGGCTTCAGTGGGGTCCCCAGGGGCAGCCCGGAGCCTGGCGCAGCCTCACACCGGAGAACCAGCACAGACGTGAAAATGTCAACAGACTGATGGGAACAGTGCACTTTGCAGTTAGATTTAAAAGTAGCGTAGATGAGTATTAACATCTCTGAATGAATTTTGCATTTGATATCCCATTGGATTTTCGTCAAGTTCGGTGCTGGAACTTGGAACTCCCTCGGTTCCGCTCCTCAGTGGGTTTACTGACCCGTTTGAGAGGGAAAAAGGAAAGAGGAACTTTCTGTCTTGTAAGACTTTCTTGCAGTCAAGTCTTCATTGTGGCTTAACCTTCCAGTCTGGGGATAATTTAGGTATCACAGATACCCGCAATAGGACAGCTTTCAGACACTATAATTTAAGTGTCTCTGAAATGTAATAAATAGAGCTTTGTCCGGGTTTGAAAATAACGTTTTCTTCCCAAACAGCTGTTCATTTGTATTAACAATTTCCTCTGCCTCCAGAAACGCAGCATTTCTTCTTTATATATAATCTCGTCTCCCTCCTCATCGTCCTAGCTATGTTCAGTCAGTGTCGGTGCTGGTGTTTTTTCTGTCCCCGGGCACCACGGGCAGGTGACAGAGCTGACCTCGCTGCTTCCAGGAGAGGAGAGAGCAGTTCACCCTGCTCAGGCCTTCCCTTCGTATGTCAGTGAGGCTGGCCGGTTTCACCGCCTTCTCCATCCATCTGAGACGGCTTGGAAAAGGCGTTTCAACACCAAACGCAGTACGAACATGTCTTCGCCCTGGTGTTTACTTGGCAAAGCAGAGGATCCTTGGTTTTTCATCTTGGGGGCCCCAATTAGCACCCGAGGTGGCAATGTATGAGGCTGTGATGGAGACGGCGAGAATTCATTGTGAGCTCTGGCTACAGTGGCTCCTAACATATGTCAGATCCTGGCCCCTCCCCTCAAAGGGGTCATGACCCACTTGGGCCTAGAAAAGACCTTTGCACCCAGGGAAAAGAAAGTGGTGACCATGGCAGGGGAGGGGGGGACGATAATGATATATCCTAATGACCCTGTGAGATGGATGGGCTGGACAAGAACTGTTAAAATGATGTTTTACTTTGATGTCACCGAGTTCCCACGGCTGGCAAGCTAGGCGCCACACCCGCTCCCACGGAACTGTCTGAGAGTGACGGGGGGAGGGGAGGGGATTAAGAGCATGCGTTCCACGTGCAGACGGTTCATCTTCAAACAGCAGCCCTCCCCCTTCTGTGCTGTGTGACCTGGGACAAGCTCTTTGCTGTGGGCCTGCCCCTCTTCATCTGCAAAATTACGGCAGTTATGTCAGCCGCACGCCACGGGCTTCTTAAGAGGATTACATGAGTCATGACACAGCAATGTTGAGAATGGTGCCTGGCACATAGTAAGTGCTCAGCCAACATTGGTCGTGTGAGTTGCTGAAATTACAGGGAACACCGTGTGACAGGAAGTCAGGACTTGTATTACAACCCGGGCAGAGAATGTTAATCTGGTCCCATTCAGAGTGGATTAGCTCGTTTGGGAAAGCGCACCCTGCCGAGTCTGATGGGGGGGGGGGGGGGTGGGCGGGGGCGATCCTACCCACACCGTTAGCGGATTTGGAATAAAGCGGTATTTTTGTTCTCATGCTATACCCCAGGACCATTTCGGCCCAGGGAATTAAATGAAAGACAAAGCATTTAAAATGTCTGCCTCTGGTGTCCCTCTCAGGGGGACAGTGAACACACAGGTACCCACACCTGGTAGCCTGAGCGCAGCCTCCTAATGAAACATCCCAAGTGCTCCTGCAAAGCCATCCAGATTTATATCTTTTAGGTTTGAAGCTGGGGTTGGGGGGGGGGGGACATTGTGCTTACACAGTGCTAAATGCCAAGCAAGACGTCTCCATTCACAATCTAACTGCTGTCGACCACTGCCTGAAAATGTGGTCAGAGACTTATGAATTCGGAAGCACTGGAGTGAGAGCAAAGGTGTTTGTTTGTTTGTTGGTTTGTTTGTTTGTTGGTTTGTTTGTTTGTTGGTTTGTTTGTTTGTTTGAAATCCTATTCTGCTTTGAACCGGGTGGAAGTCAGCAGAGAAATCGGGAGCCCGGAAGCTGTGAGGGCAGAGGGGAGACCAGTGGGAGGACCTGACCCTCAGGTAACGGTCAGGTGTAATCGGATACAGGAGACGCAGGGAGGGAGAGAGCAATGGAGGGAGAGAAGCCTGTCCAAGATGACAGCCCCGTGTCCCGCCGCATCCAGAGCGGGCGTTCTCGGGGGCAGCGCAGCGGCCGTATTTGGGGACAGTTGTCGGGGGGCACCCCTGTGCTCCATAAATCCAGGCTCCGGCTCACCCGCTCCCCCTTCCTCATGTCGGCATCTGACCAGCCACCTCCAAATGTTCCAGCATCCCCAGCAAAGAAGTTTGATTGGGAAGCCTTCGGCTGACAGCCAGTTTATATCGAAAGACTCTTCTCTTGAGGAGACACAGCCGACAATTTCGGTGACCTTGCCTCCGACTCCGTATATGTAATGACAGCGTGGTCGGTGCGTGTTTATGTCTGCAGTGCGTTCAAGGGCACGTGTCCTGTCTGGCCCCCCAGTGACGAACACTGCCTTAATTTTTCATGGCATCCAGCCCCCAAGCTCTCCCTGAGTGTGCATGAACACAGGTGAGATGGGAACCATGCGCCCTACCTATAGAACCTGGTAGCTCACCTGGAATTTTGGTGAGGACAAGGATTTTCTATGCCAGGAAACTCCCTTGCCAACTATCCTATAGCTTTAGGTACATGCCACCCAGGGACATGGTGGTATACATAGAAGGGGACCGATTTTAAACCGAGGAATCCGGCTTTTGGTCCCGTCTGCACCACTTTCCAGCTCTTGTTAGGGTCGTGGGTTTAGAAGACAGACCCGGAACTGCGGTCCAGCCCGGCCACTTGGGCACCGTGCCGGCGGCATCGCTTAGTCCCAGCTTGCTGCCTGTAATGTAAGGATCGTAGTAATATCGACGGTACTTCTTCAGGGGGGCGCTGTTATGACTTTTAAAAATGGCCGGAAAAGCACTCAGTGGAGTAGCCGCACACAGAAAGGGCTCAGTCAGTAACGAAGTAGTAATGACGTATTGCTTGTTGCTTCAGCTGTCTCATTGAGTCTCCATGTCACCGTTCACGGGACGGAAGAGACACCCCCTGTGTTCCACAGCTGTCGCCGGAGTTGAATGAGCTAATGTACGTGGAAGCGCTTTGTGAACGTTCCGAAACACTCCGTCAAGGATAACAACAGTGATCGCTGTATTTTTGTTCATTGAGAATCTACTCTGCCAGGCCCTATACAAACAACCTCTGATTCTCGCGACAGTCCTGTGACGTGGGCAGTATCGGTTTGTGTCGGAAACGAAACAGGGCTAGAAGAGTTTGCCTGGGATCACACTTGGGATTTCAACCTAGATTTTTTTCTTAAAATTTAAACTCATCATCCTACATAGGTACATCTCAATGACAATGATAGAATTGCTCATAATAGTTAGTGGTTCCCGCTGGTGATGGAATGGAGATCTTATCATCTAGTCTGGGCTGCTGTATCAACATTCGGTAGCACAGCACACACCACATGCATTATGAAATGCACTTAATAATGCATACTCATTCACCAGCCTACATAAGTACCCACCCACTGGACCCTGGGCCATGAAGGAAGTTCCAGGAAGAAGGACCGTGTCTGCAGGTCATGGGCGATGGCAGTGTGATGGGACACATCCCCCGAGGTGACTAGTGTGACAGGCATACTTTTTGAATGGGTGCATGCTGCCAGCTTTATTCAAGTGGTCAGTGCTTTCTTCGTCACTCCTCGTGTTTTTATATTTCAGTTACATGAATTTTCATTCATATTGTAGATTACAAGGAAACGGAATTGACAATTGGATGCCGCTGCCTGCACACAAATTGTAGCTAGCTCATTGCCCACCAGCCAACAGTGACCTGCTCAACCGACACCCGGACCCAGGCAGATCTGTAAGGAAACGTATCTGTCAGTGTCCCTGCCCTGGCTGGGGACCGTGGCTGGAGCGGGAGCGGCCTGGGCTCTGCTCTAGCACTTCCTAGCTGTAGAGTTTTGTTAAAGTTTCATGAGGTTTTTTCTATTTTAAAATATCTTTTTAGTTCTTCCTAAGTCTCAGTCTTCTCATCTGTTAAATTGGAATAATAACACCTCTTAGAGTTTCTGGGCCGGTAAAGGGATATTTTATTTAAAGTATTCAACACTCCAAAAGACATAGCTTCCCTTTTCACTCGTCTTTGTCTTTTAAAAAAAAAAGTCTGCTTTTGCAACCGTGGAAGACTTGCTTTCTGCTTTTTTTGCTGTCTCCCAGTTCCACGGACCAACACGTGGTTCGGAGAAATTTATAAGCAGGGAAGAAACTTGGCGTTTCACCCGTGACTGAGACGGTGCCATCCACAGGGCTGTCCCGTCGGCAGAGTGCCCTCCCCGACATGTGGCACCCGTGTCCCCGTGTGGCAGAGGCCCCCACAGCTGCCCCTCACCCCTGCGATTCGGGTTCTGGCCCCCGGAGCCAGCCCGCATCCTGACCTTCATCACTCACGTGTGCCTACCGGGTTTAACTTGTAGTTTGGAAGACACCCATCATTCTCACCTGTGTCCTTTCGATTCCTGGCCTGATGGGATATTTCAGACTATTTTTCTAATCCTCTCTCCACCCCCAACTGCTCCGAGTTACAAATGGCCAGATTTCAGTCATCAGGAGGGTAGAATGTATTATTTTTTTTTGCAGCCTGTCTTACTGGGGGCCAGATTCCAAGGAGGCAGCCCATGTGCTCACAGGCCAGGACAGCCAGGATTTCAGCAGTGTCAACAATCTTTGCTCATCATACCAAAAAAGCAGTGTGTCGTGCCGACTCATTAGCATACAGCCGCACGTGCTTGCGAACAAAGCAGGCTCGGGTATCTGCTGGTTTCTCAGCGAGTCTGTCTCCCTTGACCAAAAAGAAGAGGAAAAAGAGCTCAGCCCAGGGGGCCGTCCCCTGTCCCCTGTCCCCGGGGCCGAAAGCACCCCAAGGATCCCCAGAGGGAGAACTTAGAAGCGGGTTTCCAAGTAATCATCCTTTGGAGGAAGGAGACCATCCACCCTTTGTTTTTCTAATCTCGTTTCAAATCATTGACAAGCAAATAAATCCCCACATTGTCTGGTTCAAAAAAAAGATCGAGCCCCGAATCTTTGCGATCACCCCTCTCCCGGTTTTGTTTGGTTAGGGACGAGCTTGAAAAGAAATCCCTGCCCGGACGGAGGGAGGTCTGCATGGGTGCCCTCCTCTCGGGCTGTCTCTCCAGCCCCCTTTTGTGGGGGTGGGGGGTGGGGGCGGGGGTTGGAGGGAAGAAGAAACGTACAAGCAGATGTGCTGCTAGATCCACAGACTTCTGCCAACCATATGGCATCTTAAAGAAAGATGGTTGGAGCGTCTGGATTAGCAAAGAGTCGGGATGGGGAGCCATGTGTCGTGTTGGTACAGGCAGTTGTTTGAGCTCCCTCTAAATGGCTTCAGGAGATTGTGTAATGGAACAAATGGTCCTGCGAGCCCAGGAACAGTCCTGCCGCTGCTGGAGAGGCAGTTGGCCCTCGGGCGGGTACTGCCCCCCTTCCCCCCACCCGCCAGCATTCTGTATTCTTCTTTGAATGTTCTTCAGACTCCGAAAATCAACTCAGAAATTTGCAACTTACGATTACGCGCGTGGGCTCCCCCCACGCCTGTGTCCGCCTGTGTCCTCTCCCTCCCTCTCCCTCTCTCTCTCTCACTCCGATCTGGTGATTAACAACGCTCCCTCTGTCCAGCCCCGCCCCCTCCCAGGCTCTCTGCAGGGGTGTGGGCTCGGCACACCAGCCTCCGGTGGCTCCTGACAAAGGCCCTTCTCGGGGAACTCATCCAGCTCGAGGGGGCCTGTACCCTCCCACCAGACTTTTCGGAAACCTCAGGCGATGGAAAATCTGTTCTTTCTTCGTGCGTCCACTAAGAGTTGTCTGTGGTCCCAGGTGTTGAGCACACGAGACATGGGACCCTTTGCTATTTTGGACCTCGTGTGTGGCATTTTAAAAAAAGTATATTAATTTCACAGCAGTAGGCTCTTTGGACTTTTAGGTCACACGTGCCCTTGGCTCAGCTATTGCCCGGTACAGGGTGTAGATACAAGCGTGAGCACTGAGACACTGTGCACCGGCGGCTCACGGTCAAGGGCTCTGAGCGTTCGTGTCTGGAGAAGCTGAGGCAGAAGGAGCCCAGCAAGAGCAGATCTTTCCAGTGTGTTCTCTTAGCCAAATCCTTCGGACATCCCAGCTACGTTTTAGGGCAACCAGATCTTATTCTGCTGTCATTTCAAGGCTGTTGCACATACAGTGTAGTGTCTTCAGCACCTAGAAAAGTTAGGTCCGCCTCCTCGGTGGGACAGCGGACGGACTCTGAGGCTGCGGGTGTACCTTGAATTGTGGTGAGTGGCAGGTGAAATGGGCAGCTGAGGCTGTCAAAGGACTGGCCCGTTTATCTGACCAGACCAGCCAACCAGCGTGCACGCAGTGGTGGTCAGCGCGGGCTCAGCTGCACCCCGCGGGGTGGAGCACGCCGCACAGCCACACCTCCTGCGGGGTTTCGGCGGGCACCTGAGCCTCACAGGCAGTGAGCCCACCTGTGCAGGCCCCAGAAAATGGGATCCAGTAAGAAAGGCAGCGTCCAGGTGACCAGTGAGTTAGGTGGGGTCAACTGTAGGAAACAGGAAGCTACCATGTCTACGAGCGCTTCCGTCCAAGGGACCCTGGGCAAGAAAATACATTCTAATTTTTCTTTTGCTGGGTAACAAGGTAAAGGCTTCCCCTAAAAGGGAAATAAATGAAACCTGGAGCAAGTGTGACTAGGCAGGTAAGAAGGGCACAGGTTCCAGAAAGCTGAATGTCTTCCACCTGTCATCATCTTTATGAACTCGTGCCTGAGGCTAAAGAATTTCACTGTCTCTCAGACAAGGTCACCTGAGAACCGTTTCAAGATGGTTACCAACTTCTTTCGTAAATAACTCTTCTCTGCAGAGATAACGATGTCACCCAGTGATTTCAGACAAACTGCTCTTTCAACTTCGGGAATTCTTTGTATTTCTATTAAAAATTATTGCTGTCTCATACACATAGGTTAAAATTAGAATATATTCCCTGTTTCTTTTTTTTCAGCTCTGGTTTCATTCCGAACATGTTAAATGTTGGGATATCCTGCCTTTGTCTTCCGAATTTAGGATGCGGGGCTGCCACTGGGAAGCACAATTCTCACTGTTATCTAGCAAACGGAAGAAATTACCCCTTTAATCCCCTTTACCTTCCAAGTGTACATGGTCCCAAATTTGTCAGCACTAGAATTTCTTGAAACAATGCAATTAAACTGCACCATATTTCCTAACATTCTTAATTAGACAGTAACTGAAAAGTGTAGATTAACAGAAGTTACTGTTTTTATTAACATATTTTCTCTTTCTTTCCCGCCACGATCACCTCCCCCCTTCCCCCCACCCCTTTTTGCTTTAAATGTCTGATGTCAGTTTCACCCACATGTACGTTACACACACGGAACGAAAGAAACAAAGTCGAGAATTCTCTTTTGATTCTGAGCTGCATGCCCAGCGCGGCATGCACTGCCTGTTACATGTCGCTCCCCCTGAGTTCACGCTGGGAGTTTCTTTTTTAAAGGCGAAGTGTTTCTGAAGGAAAGGGTTCAGGTTGGGCAGATTGTGTTAGAAAAATCTCACCGTCTCCGAGGGGAATTAATATACTGATTATTCTGTGCAGGCTCAAACTGGCAGCGTGTGCAAAAAGTTCAAGAGTGTCTGGGAATTGAAATATGGAGACTCCGGGAGAGTGAGCAGAGACAAAGAACTGGAAGTGGGGTTTAGAAGTGAAACTAATGGTGACTTGGTGAGGAGGGAGAGGGAATTCAAGTGTAAACAGCTGTGTGTAAAGCAGTGCCCACTTAAAAATGGTTTTATGAAAGAGGAAGGCCTGTTTTCCAGGGCACCGTTTAGGGTAAAATCAGTTTAGTTACTGGACGAGAATGGGAGAAAACTCGAAGAAATGACATTCTCAGCACCATTTAATTTTCATTTCTTTGAGTTCCTAAGATCTTTGCCAGTTTCAATTAAGTCACATGAGCTTAGTCACTGACATAGAAATTAAAATGGGTTGTAATATTTCTTCGTCCTCTCCACTAGCCAAGATTTTTTCCTGTTTAATTAAAATTCGAGTCCTCCATGACCGTCAACAAACAGTGATTCATATTTCTTGTTTACAAATAAGATATTAAAAAGTAAGAAAAGCAAACACAATCACGCAGCACCTTTTCTCATCACAAAGAAACCCAACTTTTTTCTCGCTGCTTCTCGGGGAAAGGAACTGGGACGTGAGCTAGGAGTTAATGAAGCTTTCACCCATCCCCTGCCCTCAACTGCCACCGCAGTTTAATCCTCTCCTTCTGCCCAAGTCCAGAGGCCCCGCGAGTCCCCGCGGAGCCCTCAAGCCAGATGCTCTGCACCCAGCCCCCCACCCCCCACCCTCCGCAGCGGCTGCCCCGCCTCCGCGGGAGCCGGCCCCTCCAGGTGCGGGAGCAGCTCTCGAAGCACCTGGCTCTGCCCAGGACAGCGGGGTGCTCGGCTGGCCAAGCAGCGGGGAGGCTGGGAGAGGCTGAGTTAGGCGGGGGACCGCAGTGGGAGAAGGCCGGAGTGCCCAAGGCAGGGCGCTCGGAGCCGGAGGGGGTGGGGCAGGGGGGCGTCAGCGCGCAGGGTCTGCACGTGGCACCAGGCACACGTGCAGCTCTGCGAGACTCTCCAACCTGCCCAAGCACAGCTGCCCCGCATGGGGGTGGAAGACGCGACGGGAGGCGTTTTTTTAACTTTGCTGGGTGGGCTCTTTGGACGAGCTGGGCGCTGGAAGCGGCTCGCCCTGAGCGGGCACTAACTCGGTCAACGGAGTATCACTAAAACTGGAGGACGAATCCTTTTATTGGCAGCATCTAGAATGCGGGAGCCCAGCTACAAATAACTGCTGACTGGCAGTTGTTCTTTTCTAAAGCGGGAAGTTACCTCTAGGACCACTAGTCCATGGGGTCCACATGGGTCAAGGGCGGGAGGGTGTCACTGTGCCACCCCACACTGGTTTAAAGGGGGGATCCCTGGTAGGGTGAGGAGGCAGAATGTGAGCCAAGGCTGTCCTGAGCCCCCCTCCACGAACCCCCAGCACACTCCCCAGCCTCCTCGTATCTTGCAGCCCCACCCGCTATGGCACTCGCCGCTGGGGCAGTTGTTTCTACCGCCTGCGGCCTTGGTCCACCCATCACCACCCCCCGGGCGCTGGCATCTAGAGACTGCATGCTGTGTGGATGATGCAGCGTGTCCACAGCTTCTTCTTCAGATATGGACGGGGTGCTTCCTAGTCTACACAGCAGGTAGACTGGCAGGAGTGGGGCCATGGCTGGGAGCTGTGGCCTGTGCTCTGAGGGGCCCCTGCTAGCCCCCCTCCCCCGCCCCCAGAATCCTGTCACCTACTGTCACCCAGAGCAGCCCCTGGAAGGCCTCTCCACTGCCCTCCTTATTCAGGAGGAAAAGACGCACGTTCTGCTCTGTTAGGAACACGGACCGCTCCTGCCTGTCGAGAGGAAGGGGCACCGAGGCTTTCTGAGACCATCCTGTGACAGGACCGCAGGCCTGAGCTCAACACCCCCCCTCCCCCCCGCCTTCTTGGCGGCTGCCCGCCCTGTGCAGAGACACGGACGGTGTCTGCCTGGAGCCCCTCAGAGCTGACGGACGAGCAGGGGATGGGGCTAGGCTTTCTCATGCCAAAGCAATCTTAATGTGTGTCCTCTTGGTCACCTTCCTCAAGGCCACGGGGGTTTCCTGGGCTACGTGGGCATTTTATCAACTTGTGCTACTTTTGAAAAATCGAGTATGGAGTGCTGGAAGCCTTGACCGGTTCTCTTGCCACTTCTTGAAATTCAAAATTCCACAGCGCAAACATCACACTGTTGATTTTGCAGGTCCCTTCTCCCCGTGCGATGGCACGGAGCTGGGCAGGATCCGGCCCTCGGGCTGCTGGAGCCCGCCGGCAACCAAGTGGGCCCTGCAGCCGGCCTAATCGCTCTGGTCTGCCACGGACCTTCTCGCTGGAAGAGTTATGCCATCCTATCATCCCAACACGCATCGCTGTGTGGAGGACCCCCTTTTACTAAATGATTTATTACTCTTCGCAGAATTCCTCTGGCTGCCGATTTTATTTCTGAGTCACTCTGTTCAGCTCAATTGGTCGCCTTCAGTTACCGTGGCAACCAGCAGATGGGGTGCTTTGACAAGGGTCAGCAGGGAGGCTGCCTGGGTACAGAGGGAAGAGGAGCTCAATAAAAAGCTTGCGGCAGTGACAGCTCTGTCGTGGATGGCCAGGAGCAGTTATCAAATTACTTGCATTAAAACCTAATTAAGATGTGTGCCAATCAGTGTACAGTGATGATTGGATCTGGTTACTGATGCTGCCGTGGGCTCCCTTGTCCTCGATCACACCTCTGTGGCCATTTGGGACCTCGAGGAGGGCCAGACACGAAGGGAAGAGAGGGGACCTCATTGCAGTGAGGCGCGTGACGCCCGGCAGGACCGCTCTCCGGGGTTTCAGTCTGTGAGAGCACCAGGGAGCCCTCAGGAGTGCGGGGCACCACACCGGCTGCAAAAACCCCGCAGGGCCCCCGGGCCAGACCCCCACATCTACCGATGGCCGCGTGTCTTCTTTGAAGGCAACGGTTGCTTTCGTTGCAAACAGCACTCGTCAAAATAAAATGGGCCTTTTCATTGTTCCAGATTAAAGGGGACTAGGTGGATGTGACAACTAAGTGCAAAAGATCTTTTCTGGTGGGAAGAAAAGGCTCATTGTTAGCTCGACTGACAAAGCTGGGATTCGATAGGTTGATATACTATGGTTATATGACAGTGCCGTCGTCATTAGGAAGTAAACGTAGATACCTAGAAGAAAAGGACAGTGGCGTGTGCAACTTACTGACATGATTCAGAAAAGACATATAACTATACATGCATATATAAATATGTGGAGAGAGAGAATGAATCATAAATCAAATGGGGGGGTGGGAATCATAAGAGGGGAATTTGAATAAAGAGTATGTGGGTAGTCTTTGTACTGTTCCTGCAACTTTTTATGAGTATGAATGTATTTCCAAATGCACAGTTTCTAACAAGAGGTGCTCAAGTTTGGGTTTAGGTAGGTATGCTCTGGGAGGCAGTGCGGCTTTTTCTGCTGGTGCTTCTAACTGGCCTTGAACCAGGTGTGGCCTGGAGTCTGCTCTGCGAAGGTGGTGATTTCCAACAATGTTCACGGGGCCCAGGCCCCGTTTCTCTGCACAGTGGGGCAGTGCTCCCCACGACCCTGCTGTTGCTTTGGAAGAGCGGGTTAAAGGTCACAGAGGCTCAAGGCCGTCGGGCTCCTACGTGCTTCAGTCTCAGATTCTCGATGTGTCCTCTCCTGTCCCTGCTGTTGCATGGTGCCAGGGTCCTCTATGCATGCCCAGCCCTCCCGGGGTGTTAGGTCGCTCTGGCCCTTCAAGAGTTCAAGGTGGCAATGCAGCAGACTTCCCAAGCGAGCTAAGGCGGGGCTCGGGGCTCGGCCGCATGTCCCTGGAAGCTCTGTTCAAAGCGGTTGGTCTAGGACGGAGCCTGCGTGACCCGAAGCTGTCACAGGCCTCAGGGCCCTGCCGTGTGGCCTGGTGCCCGGTCCCCGGGGGGGCACTGTGGCCCTGCAGAGCCGCATTGGTCTTCTGGCGCTCCCAGGCTCCTGAGTCTGCATCCGTCACGCCAACACCCATCTGGGCACTCGGTCAGGGTGGCTTCCAGCCCCAGGAGTCCTCACACTGGCCAGGGACAACACGGGAACAGACATCAAGAGCGGGTTTAGAAATTGTGACAGCAATTGGGGCCTGAAACATTTTTATTGGACTTCAAAACTCAGTCAGCAAAGGAGTGGGAGTTTAAAAAGAACAAAAGCAGAACCAAAACCGCTGCTCTTCACTGGGCTAGGTGGAAGAGCTCTCGCCTGGGGATTCCCTCCTTTTCGCCACACCCCCGGGCCTCAGAGGATGACTCTGCCGCAGCCGTTTCCCAGGGAGCTGGCCCGTGTCACCTTGCTCAAGGCCCCTGCCTCACATCCTAATTTTTTCACGTGGAATAGAAGTCTTTCCTTTTTTTAATAAAAGGATTTTGAAATGCTGTGAAACACACTGGATTTGGACCCAAGGGGCGAGAGTTCCAGTCCTAGATGCACTACAGAAAGGCTGTGTGACCTTGGGGAAGTCACCTGTCCTCTCTGGGCCTCAGGTTCGCTGTAGTGGCCTGGACCGGATGACCTCCGAGGTACCTAAGGCCCCAACAGGGCCTGGTCCTTTTGAAGAGCAGAGCGGGGGTCTTCCCCCGCAGTGCCTGCCCCTCCTCAGCCCCCGCTCACCCTCCACAGCCAGCCACGGTGGGTGGGAAATTGGAGAGAAGGAAACTCAGAGGGGCAGTACAGGAGCGTAAATTCTCTTTATTGGAAATGTAAATTCTCCCCCAGATGGCATGATCCTTAGGGTGAAGGACTCTTTATTGAATAGGGTGGATTTGGGCAAAGGAAATGTAATTGGCACCTCCAGCCATTGAAACTGCCTCAATTTTCTACGTGAGGTGAACTGGCTGGAATGTGGTCCGGTTTCCGAAGCATGTGGCTGCTTTATGCTGATTCTCTGAGATGGACTTATGTCGAATGCAGCAGCCCTTCTTGAGTATTGGAACAAAGTATGCAACTTGAAATTAATGTGGCTTATGCACCAAAATGAATTACCTAGAGCAGCGATTAGAGTAACAGGGTTTTCAAACTTCAACTCGGATGATGTAGATGTGTTGTGATGATGTCAGCACCTGAAGACAGGAACCTAGCAAAAATTCTGTGAAGTCACAGCGTTGCAGACGTCTGTGGCTGAGAGGGAACTTAGTCATCTTCGAGCCCAGAGGCTGGCAAACTTGTTCTCTAAAGGGTCAAATAATAAATATGTTAGTCTCTGCAGCCATATGGTCTCTGTCACAGCCACTCAACTCTGCCGTTCAAGTGCAAAAGCCCTCGTAGACGACACTGAATGAGCAAGCGGAGCTGCGTTTCAATGAAAGTTTATTTAGGGACAAGGAAAGTTGGATTTCATAGAATATTCATGCCACAAAATATTTTTCTTCTTTTCCCTTTTTTTTCAATCCCTTAAAAAATGTAAAAGCCACTCTTAACTGGCAGATGGTACAGAAGCAGGCGGTGGGCCGGGCGGGGTCTGGCCTGGGGCGTGAGGGTTGCTGCACCTGGTTCCCGCACCTGCTCTCCTGTCACCTGCGAGGAAACTGAGGCTCGGCACGACCTCCCAACGTGCTGACCTTCTTGTGACCGACCCCAGAACTTCGGAGTAGACTAGGAGAGTCTTCACTCAGGCCATTGGCTGTTCTGATGATCAGAATCAGAGCTACACAAAACAGTTATTCTCCAGAAGACCTCATTTCACGTGCGTAGTTAATACCGTGAATGATAGCACGCCAGTGGTCCACGACCTCTGAGAATTCGCCGGAATCACCCAGGGGGCTCACTAAAGGGCCCACCCAGCAGTTCCAGCTTAAGGAGTCGGAGGTCTTCTTCTCTCAGGTGCAGACACGGAGAACCTGAGGTCGAGGAGATCAAGCCTCTTGCCCGAGTGAAACCGTATTTGTGGTGGGCTTGTGAAGCCCAGGTTCAAGTCCAGCTCTCGTTCATCTATTCCAGGAGCCTTTTAACTAAGAGGAAAATTGCAATAGCACACTTAAACTTAAGGTATAGATTCTGTTCTTTCAGGGACAAAGTTATTACACAGGAAAGCGTATTTGTACTATGGGTGACATTACAGGTCTCTGGTGAGCGGTTCATTCATTCTGGCCTATTTATCCAGCACGGCCTAAATGTCAGGCACCGCGCTAAGTGCTGGAGGTGGGAAGCTGAACAAGATCCCATTTCTGTCCTTAAAAAATTCATAGTTCCTCTCTGGCTGGTGTGGCTCATTGGACTGAGCGCCAGCCTGCAAACCAAAGGGTGCGGCAGGGGTGATTCCCAGTCAGGGCACATGTCTGGGTTGCAGGCCAGGCCAGGCCCCCAGTAGGGGGCGCACGAGAGGCAACCACACACTGATGTTTCTCTCCCTCTCTTTCGCCTTCCCTTCCCCTCTCTCTCAAAATAAATTTAAAAAATATTTTTTGAAAATTAACAGTTCAGTGGGAGAGGCAGAGAGCAGTGCCTGCAGTAGTGTGGATGGGGGCACGGGTGGATGGGGGCACGGAATGGGCCGCGGAGGGGTTCGGCGGGTGGAGGCACTGATCTACAGAACCGGGGGGCTGGGTGATGTGGGCGGAAAGGGAGGAGGCTAGGAGGACTGGAGGTGACGGGGGTGGTCCCACGCGTCGCAGAGGGACACAGAGGGAGGAGTGTGCCATTGTGGCCTGGCAGTCTCTACCCCTTCCTGTGGCCGAGCCTGGGAAAACCACCAACTGCTCGGGGCCTGGCTTTTCTCGTGCAGGAAACGATGCAGATGATAACAATGCAGATAATACCTGCTGCTCTGCATTGTTGGGTGGATTACACTAGTTAATGAATGTAAAATGCTTATGGTGCTCCCTGCCCCGTGGTAAATGCCCAGTCAACGTTAGGGCATGCTATGGGGAATGGTAACGCACCGAATGCATATTTTACAGTCAAAATAGTTGCACCTTTTAAATCCGTATGTTGGTTGAAAAACGTTCCTCATTTACACGAGGAGGCCTCCTCTCCCAGGGGAAGTGTGGCCTCAGCACTTCGAGAACATGTCAAAGAAGAAGAAAAACCTTTACCGGGTTGGAATGACCAAAGGAGGCGGCTCCGGTCTGAAAACGTGTCAGGACAAGAGACATTTTACCACCACCTTAAGGAGAAACAAAAATCGCCCACAGTGGTCTGTAGGAAGGTCCCAGGTGAACTGTCGAGTGAAACTAAAACTTCTGATCAGCTGTGGTCTGAGTGGCTCCGTTGGCTGGAGTGCAGCCCTGCGACCAAAAGGTTGAGGGTTCGATGCCAGTCAGGGCACAAGCCTGGGTGGAGGGTTCGGTCCCTGGCCCAGGCGTGTTACACAATCCCCCAGTAGGGGGCGTACTGGAGGCAACACACCCATGCTGCTCTCTGCCATCGAGGTTTCTCTCTCTCCCTGCCTCTCTAAAAGCAATGAAAAAAGTGTCCTCAGATGAATATAAGAAATTTTTTAAAAAGCTAAAATTCTAATAGAAAACATTCGTGCATGAGGACACTGGCCACCCCTGTGGGCACCAGGGCTCTGGCCTGCAGACAAATACCTAGGGGACGGCCCGGCGGTACTGGCACCCGGTTCACAAGTGTTCATTTGGTGATGGTGCCTCATAGCTTACTTATACACTGCATATATTTCGTATGCATCACATGCAACATAAAAAATTTAAATGTATGTACTCACTTGCTTTCACAGTATTCATAGCAAACGAGTGTCTGAAGCACAGGACCGGAGCTGGCCGCTTGCATTGCTTCTGTTTTGCATAAGATATTTTCCGCAGCCCACTCGGCTCTAAAAAGTGGTTTTTGTCTTTCACCACTTGCTCCATCTTATCTCGAAGTCTTGCATATTTTTGTAAGTGTTGGTTCTGCTCGTGCCTGCGGGGTGTGGTGGAGAAGTCGCTGTTGGACCAATAGAGCCGTGCCTGGGCCCAGCCCACCTACCGGTGCTTTTCTCCAAACAGTGGCGTGCCCCCGGGGAAGCCGCTGCCCTTGCCCGCCTGCAGCTCCTGGGGAGCCTTTGGTGACGGCTCTGCCTCAGAACGGGTGCTCTGCTCCCCCCAGGGGCCCCAGTTCTGCCCAGCTGTGCGCCGCAGGACCTGTGATCAGGATGGGGATGCCAGTCTGAGGGGCAGAGTGGCCTGGGCATGTCCCTCCTCGTGGAGTGGCCGACCCCGCTGAGCTTCGCGAGCCCGGGGAACACCAGGTGCTTCATGGGAAGGGATGGGCCTGCCCTGCCCTCAGCTGCCCTGGGCACGGTGACTGCACTGAGTGTGTACACACAGGTCTTGGGGAAGAAGGTCCTAAATAGGGATTGAGCTCTGCATGTGATGATTCCGGCCCCCTTTCTTGCTGTGCACATCCTGTGTGTGGTTTGCCGGCTGCTGGGGCTCCTTGCAGGAGGGGCCACTGTCTAAACAGACTCTGCAGCAGGCCCGGGGGTGGCAGCCTGCTCTGTCCTTTAATTACCTTGTGGCTTGTAGAGGAAATGGCACAGCACAAAGGACCCACACAGACCAAGAAATTGCAGCCTCCCGGAAGGACACTTATGCTCAGACCTGAGCACTGCAAACCAGTTTGCAGTTCTGTAAGGGCCAAGGGGAGCCTGTTGCACACAGAGGGAGCAGCCAGTGTGGGGCTGTAGGTGGGAGGAGCAGCGGGCGTTGGAGGGGCTGGAGAGCAGGGGTTGCAGCTACTGGTCTGGGCCTTGCTGGGGCCAAGAAGGGGGTGTCCCTGCCCATGGCCAGCGCTCTCATTCTTCACAATGGCGCATTCCTCAGCGAGCGGTCGTGCCCTCTACCTGGGGCAGAAAACAGAGGCTCTGAGCTGGGGATTCCCCCGGCTTCCGGTTCTTGTCCCTGCCTTCCTCTCGCCTCAGGGAGGGTCTCTGTTGGGGCAAAGCCCATACCCTTGGCCTTGGGGATTTCCCTTGTCTCCTCCAAAGCCCCTGCTCTTGACTTGAGTCTCTTCCTTCTGCCCTCTGCACCTGCTTTGCTGCCTTGCCCCCAGCCAAGCCCTTCTCCAGAATAGTGTCCCCTCTTCCGTCCCCTCTCATCAGGCGTCTGCCACACCTCCTCCCGAAAGGGCAGGCAGGCCTGGCCAGGCACGGCCCCATCATGCACCGCCACCAGGCAGCATTGCACACAAACTGCTCTCTCCTCCCCCTGAGGACCTCTTCTTCCTTCAGCTCCGGGTTCTTCTTCTCTCCTGGCTTCCCTCCTACTTCTTGGTCACCCGTCTCAGTGTCTTGCTGGCCCCCTGTCCTCTGCCAGCCTTTACATGCAGCTGTCCCCCAAGGCCCTGTCCTGGCCTGATTCCCTCCCACGGCCCCAGAGGCTCTTAGCCAATGAGTTGAGGGGCAGAGGGGTCTGCTGGGGTATCTGTATTTTCAGTGAACTTGGACATCTCTGGAGGCTTTCCTGGGTGAATCTTGCCCAAGTTCATGGCTGGAGCCTGACCCCTCCTAGGCTCCGAGCCATGAAACTGCTGGGTGGGTGGGTGACTCTCTCCCAGGCACCTCACCCTGACCCCGGAACTGCTGCCCAGGCCGGTTCCTCCTCCGAGCTCTCTTTCTGGGTGAGTGGCACCACGGTTGCCTGAAGGACGATGTCCTTTTTTGTTCGTGTGGAGGCAGAGCTTTCCTGGATCCCGCATGGCCCTCTCCGGGCCACCCTGCAGAGCTCCGAGGTTGCAGGCGCCATCGCCGCTGCTGCCTCCCAGCGGGCGGCACTGCGCCCGTTCCCTGCCAGACCAGCACCACCCATCATCCTCCCACATCCCAGCTTGCCCGCCCAGTGACCTTGGACTAGTGGTTTATCCTGTCTGTGCCTCCGTGTCCTCGTCCCTAAGGTGGGACGATGATAGTTCCTGCCTCATGGGGTTGTCGTCAGCACTGAAAGGTTCATAAATGGTGAGCACGTAGCACAGCTCCTGGCACATAGTAAGCACTGGATAGATGACGATGATGATGATGGTGGTGATGAGGATGAGGATGATGGCGATGTCAATGATGGCGAGGATGATGATCATAATGATGGTGGTGGTAGTGGTGATGATGATGATGACCCTGGGCCTGGCCCCTGCCCTGTAGACACTGGCTTTTGTGCATTCACAGTGCCCTGTGTCAGTGCCGTGACCTTCCCAGTGGGTCTCTCCTTAACTGGCTGGGAACCCCCAGAGGGGAAGGACCACTTGTGATTCCTGATGTATTCCCAGGACCCGTCTCAGTACTTGCCCCGTGAGTGGTGTTTACCGAGGGGTGCCTGGTTTGCCGAATTAACTCAGTGACTTAACCAGCCATTAATATGGTGAAGGTCCCCGGGCACTGCCTGGATTTGCCTCTGTGCTCCACCACTTCTTGTGTGACTCTGTGCGCGTTAGCGGGACCTCTCAGCTCCAGTTTTCTCATCTGTGCAGTGGGGGCTAGCACCGACCTGATAGGGTCGTGGTGAACTTTTCACTAGACGAGCAGCGTGGAGGGGTAAAGCCCGGGACTCAGTAAGTGTTCGCCGGCATCGTGGCCGCTGCAGCTGGGGTTGGCTGTACCCGTGACCTTGGGACAACAAAAATGAGAGCAGTAACCACCGCGGAAAATCAGAGACAGCTTATTTGTCAGCAGGACACGCCAAGAAATCTCTTCTCACTGATGGTAACGCAACAGCCATGGACAGCTTGTAGCCTGGGCGCTGCCGTGTTTGGGCAAGGCTGTTCCAAAAAACCTTTTTAATTAAAAAAAATCTGTTTTATAAATATTCAAAATAGGCCTTGAGAGAGCTGCCATCGAAATATATTTTCCTTAGCAAAGTCCCCTTTACCTAAAATCTGTTGGGTTTTTTTTTAAACAAACGTGGGTTTGGGTTTGTTGTTATTTTTACCTTTTCTAAGCTTTTGATTGGCATCACTGCTGCCCATGGATTGACAGGACAGAGGGGGGTCTCAAAAAAGAAGGAGCCTAGTTTTTTTTTTAAAGATTTTATTTATTTATTTTTAGAGAGGGAAGGGAGGGAGATAGAGAGAGAGAGAGAAATATCAATGTGCAGTTGCTGGGGGTCGTGGCCTGCAACCCAGGCATGTGCCCTGACTGGGAATTGAACCTGCGACACTTTGGTTTGCAGCCCGCGCTCAATCCACTGAGCTACACCAGCCAGGGTGGAGCCTAGTTTTTAAAAAGAGAAAAACACTCTTGACAGGGCGTGTGCCGAGGGTCGCTTGGTCTGTCGAGGTAACGCAGCAGTTAACTGGCCATTAATAATGGTTGAGATACCTGGGAGCTGTGGGGTGTTCAAGCCAGCCCAGCTGACTCAAAGCGAATCCATCCTTAGCTTGTCAGCTGGGAAGCCAACGAAGTCTCCCAGAGGGACGGCAAGCCCCTCCCAGTGGCTTGCTCCTCGCATCAGTGGGACTTCTGCAGGAGACCCCCGGACAGCTGGCTCCCTGCTGGGGTGCCGGGGTGCCAGACCAGCACCAGGGGGCTCGATTCAGCCCGTCTGGGAGGGGCCCCGGTGCCCCTGGGTAATGGCTGCAGAGATCCAAGGGCCAAAGTTTGCAAAGTTTGCACCAGCTGAAGTTCTGAGGCCTCCACGGGGTGGGGGGGCAGGTCTAGGCTGGAACTGCCTCCCCCCCATCGAGTGGTGAGCCGTGGTGACGGCCCCCCACTGGCTTTCTGTGCCGAGTGAGCGGGCTCCCACTGAGCCTCGGCTCTGGGTCGGGCGGCCCTCTCCTTTCAGGAGCCCCAAACACACACGGAACCTGTCCGTCTTCAGGACCCCGCCCATTCATTCGTCCGAGCCCGGGGCAGGGCCCACGCGGAGCTGGCCATCCTCGGTGCCTTCTGGCCTTGGTTAATCCTTCGCTGTGTCATCCAGTTGTCGCGTGGTTCCGTTCTGTTCCGTTTGTTTCCGCCAAGCATGAAGCCAGCGGGCCACCACCTCAGGAGCTCTAAGCCTGCACTCTCCGCACACCCATGACCTGAGGGGAGGGGGAAAGGCACCTACTGTGTGCTTCTCAAGGAAATGAGCTGCTCTCATCTCTGCATCTTCAGTGGGCCCCACTCCAAGGCTGCACTGCACCAGTGAGTGGTGGCCAATGGCCTTTGCCAGTGAGCCAGTCTGGGCAGAGTACCCCTGCCGTCCCCCCGCCCCCAGTCCCTCCAGCCCTCCCCTGCCCCCTCTCTGGCCCACTGGCCCAGCCTCTTTGACTCCCAGGATGTCCGGGCCCCTCCCAGCTGCTCCCTGCTCAGGAGGCAGTGAAGAGAAACTTCTGTTTGGTTTGATGCCAGTTGGGTGGTTTTGAGACTGTGCTCTCAGGAAAAATTGCCCCCACTGGACCGTGTGCTGGGGTGTGGGGAAGCCTGGGCTTCCCCAGAGGAAACTTTTTTCTTCCTCCAAGAGCAGAGGAGGTGACAGGGGAAAGGGGACACTCCTATCATTGGTACAGTCTAGAAGCAGGAGGGCGCCCTTGGGTGGAGGATCCTTGTGGTGGGGCTCTGCCCCCAGCCCGTTCCTCGGAGGCTGGGCAGGGCCTGTCTGCAGCCCAGGCTGGGGGGTGAGGGAGCACCTGAACCTGACCTTGAACAGCCTCAGACACAGGAAGGAAGAAGCGAGTCCTGCCCTCCATCCTGTCTCTCCTTGGGAACCAGTGGAGAGGAGGCCAGTGGGCGCGGCATGGGCTTGTGGGCGTGGCCAGCCTAGGCTGGGACCGAGGGGTGGGAGGGCCCTGTGAGCCTGCTCCCTGCCGGCTGGACACCTGCTGAGAGTGCCCACGCCTCAGGACACTGTGGGGAGGAGGGCCTGCCCGAAGTGGCTGCCTCCAGAGGCCGCGTCATTTTGAGCGAAAAGCCTGCCCACGCCTAAGGCCCCATCTCTGTCCTGCTGTTAGATAGCACAAGGGTCTTGAGGCCTGGGCCACGCGTGCTTCCTAAAGGCTCTCCTTGCTCGATGGTAAAATGTAGCAGACCAGCTGTGAACTGGGTGTCCCCGGGCAGGAACCCAGCCCAGGAAGTGTAGCCCGCGGACAGCCCGCCTCCTGGGAGGCGGGGTTTCGGACGTGAGTCCGTCTGCTCGCTGGGAGTGAATAAAACTCCCCGTGACGACCACGCCCCACTGTCGAAGAGAGCACCCCAGGAGGCAAGCCCCCCTGGGTTGGGTAGCTCTGGTGAATGTTTAGCTGTGCCCAGATCCCTCCAGCGACGCCTGCCGCTGGGGAGCTCGAAGCCAGGGCGGCCGAGGCCCGTGTCTGCGGAACAGGCTTCAGGTCTTGGAGTCGGTGTGGGACGTGCGGCCTGGGGTTGGAGACGCATCCTGAGCGTAAACATCCTCTTATTTCACGTGTGGAAAATACACGTTTATTTCACTGTTGACGCTGCTGGCGGGTGAGGACTGCAAGGAAGGGCACGCGGACGGCGAACTTCTCTCCAGAACAGTCAGTTCTGGCTACTTGTTCAACTCTAAATTTAATCCGAAACCTACATTTCCACGGCAGGCGTGCTACTCGCTGCACAGGAAGTGTCTGTGGACAAATGAGCATAATAGTTGGAGTGAATTAGCAAGTCTGGAGAGGAGAGCCCATCAGCAGAATGACAAATTTAGGATCTTTGAAGACATCTGGTCAGCGACGCTGCAGCGCGTGATGGACTGAGTGATGGATGGTGGAGAGCCAGTGTCCCCGCCCTCCTCGCCTCTGCCCCGGCCTGGGCCGCTGTCGGGGCCAGATAGTTCCAGACGAACAATGGAGGCCTTTGACCTCTGTGAGTTTAAGGTTTCAGGTTTTCTAGTTATCCATCTAGATCTGTGTGTTTGGTGATGATGGAGTCTGCTGATTTCCTTTCACACTCGGCACAACTCCCTTCATGTTGCGAAATGCAGCCCAAGGGCCACTGCTGGCCGAGGCCTCCCTCCTCAGGGTCACCCTCGACTACAGCTCAAGTTCACTGCCAGGCACTGCCTGGGACGCACAAGCAACGGGCCACGTCAACAGGGCTGAAGTTGGCCCTCGCCCCCGTTCTCAGGAGCCCTGTCTGATTCCTCGGTGGCTTTCCCTCCAGGCTCCGGCAGCTGGACAAGCACGGCCAGGCGACCGCCCAGCAGCTGGTGCAGCTACTCCAGAGGCAGACCCAGCTCCTGCTGGAGAGGCAGACCCTGTCGGAGGAGGTGGAGCGACTGAGATCCCAGGTACAGTGCACGTGCACGCCCAGGGCCGGGTGGGGGCGTCTGGACAGGCTCACCCCCCAGTAGACACGGGACACGCCGAGGTCTGCCTGCATTTTAACCGGCAGCTGAAAAGCCAGGAGGGTGGTCCTGAAGACTGGGTGGGGCACAGTGTGGGCCCAGGGGAGGTGGGGTACGGTGTGGGCCTGGCCTCCCGAGGGAGCTGAATGTTTGCTGGAGCACAGGCCCGAGAAGGAAGAGGCCGCACCGCATGCTGAACGTCGGCACCTGCGCCTGCAGGAGCCGGGACGGGAGGGCTGGGTGCTGGGGAGGCGCCTGGGAGTCAGCCCAGAGGGGCCCCTGCAGGAGGCCTGAGGCCTGCACCAGCTGGGGAAGGGGTGCTCCCGGTGAGGGAGGTCACCGGGAGTGGGATGCACGAATCTCGTCCTAAGTGACCTGACTGGTAAGTGAGCTGAGACTTTCTGGGGGGTGGGGAGAATTATAAAAGCCCTTTTAAAAAGACATTTTTCAACCAAACAACAACAAAAGTTCACTGAAAAATAAAAGATGCAGAAAAAGAATAACTTGCCACCCTAGCCAGCGCGGCTCAGTTGGTTGGAGCGCCGTCCTGTAGACTGAAAGGTCGTGGGTTCGTTTTCGGTCGGGGCACATACCCAAGTTGTGGGTTCGATCCCTGGTTGGGGTACATACGAGAAGGCGACCCATTGATGTTTCTCTCTCATATTGATGTTTCTCTCTATCTCCCTCCCTTCCTCTCTTTCTAAAAGCAATGAAAAAAAAAATGTCCTCGGCTGAGGATACAAAAACGAACAAACAAAAAAAGAGAGGGAGGTTTGGAATGCCTGCAGGGTCACACATACCATACAGTCACTCCCTTTTCCCTGCAGGATGGACCACTGTCTCCATTCGACAGGTAGGGAAACTGAGGCTCAAGCAAGGCTGCACAGCTAGCAAGTAGGGACCCTGACGTGCAGCCTCTGACTCCACAGCCCGGGTGTCTCCTGTCCGGGTGAGACTGCAGCTAGCAGAGGAAAGAAAGCACGTCCAGCTGAGTTGGGAGCACAGAATGAGGCCCTTTTCCCCGAATTGCTTCTCTCCCGGTGAGGGAGGCAGAGCCTCTGCCTGACCCTGCAGTTTGCTGGACACCGGGGTTGTCTGTGGGCGGCTGTGGCCCCCGCCTGTCATCAGGATTGCGCCCAGGTGCCCCACGAGTGCCCGGGGCACGTCACACGGACGTGCCGGGCATGATTCATGGGGAAGTGCATCTGGAAATGAAAAGGATGAGAAATCGTCTCTCATTGTCCTTTCAAAACGACCATGTGCCGAATGGGTATCCGGCGCCACTGTCCTCTGAGTGATCTTTCCCACTCAGCCCACCAGCTCCCTCTGCAAAGTGCTCGTTTGTTTCCCAGCTAGTAGGGGACATTCCCCGCTCCTCACACACACCCGTCCGGTCACTGAGCCGAGGCTGGGGACGTGCACGCACCTGTCTGTCCCCGGAGCCTCTGCGGCTGCTCACAGGGAAGGGGGGTGACCTCGGCTCCCAGTCCCGGGCACGGCCCACACACCGTCGTTGGAGGTGCTTGTGAAGAAGTAAGCACAAGGACCTCGGCTGCCAGGGCCACGGCTCACACACACCGCGGCGGCACCTGTGGCCCAGGGCCCTGCATTGTAACAGGCCGTTTGGGTCATCCTGGGGGACACGGAGGCCTGAGAGCCTCGGCGGTGTCTGCGGGCACAGAGAACGGGGAATGGTTCCCGGCTGTGTCATGTTGTGCGGCCCTGAGCAAGTCCCTGACATTTCTGCTGAGCCTCAGTTTCCCCATCTGCACAGTGGGTGTCAGACCAGCCCAGCTTGAAGGGGCACTGGAGTGGGGGATGGCCGTACACAGTACACTGAAGCAGCGTCGAGCGTCCCTCTTTCTGTCCCTGCCCCCCCACACTTGAGAGACCCCTTGGAGCCCAGGGAAGGCAGAGGCGGGGGAGGGGGGGCACTGGCAGCCGGTGACAGGGCTCCCTCCCCACCCCCCAATTCTCAGACATTCCCAGAACCTGACGGTCCAGCCCGTCCTGCGGGACACCCGGTGGTGCCAGCCAAAGATCAAGGCGTTGGGCCTTGGACGGGTGACCAGGCTCCCGCCTGGGACAGGGGAGGGACTCGACTCATGGCCTGAGTGGGTCTCGGCTTCTCAGGGCCAGGAGCTCCCTAAGGAGCGGACTGCGGGGCGGTTCCCTCTCGGTTCTGGACCAGCTCACTATCACATGGGGTTGGCCTTTTAACTCCGCATCTGCCTACCCATGTCCACCCAGACCTCCCCTGGACCGTCGATGCTTAGAAACCTCTGAGAGTGGTCAAATGAAATCCTTAAAGAAAAACCCCCAAACCTCAAAACAACCCTCAGAAAAACGAGCAGGTCTTTCTTCCCTTGCCTGAAGCTACATAATGGTCTGGCTGTCCTACGCTGTCTGCGCTGGCCTCTCTGGCTCCTCTATGGGGGGGCCTTTCAGAGTCACGTGTTATGTGGGGAGTAATTTCAGTATGAACATGACCAGAGAAGCTTGTTTGAGGGACTGCTGGCTTGCAGCAGCAAATACGGGTATTCAGAGAGGAGGGGGCACCGGGGTTAACAAGCTCTCTGCCGAATATCTAAATCCAAGGCCTGCTCCCGCCACCAAAGTGTGGACTTTGCTTACTTCAGCCACGGAATAAACTTGACTTGTGAGCCCGACTTCCAACGAGCCCTTGCAGTGAGTAAGGCTGCCCCCTGCCCCAGGATTCTCTGGTTTCGGGATGCTTTCAGCTAAAGGCTTGCATTTCCTCAGCCTGGCTGCATTGAGCACAATCACATAATTTTGCATGTCAACGTCAAACTCTGAAAATCTCTGTGCACCTAAGATGCAAAGGAACATGGATATTTCCTGGCCCAGGCAGCGGCTCTGAGCTGAGTCACCTCCCGGATTTGTTCCCCTGTACCCAGCCCTGTGCCCTGAAGCAGGTGACGGGCCCCCAGGCTGGCCTGTGGCCTCTGACAGGACACATCTAGTCTGCCTAGAAGGCCGGATGATTCTGACTCCTGTCTGCTTAGTTCTGAAATGCTCGCCACAGCCCGTCTCACAGAGGGAGCTGGTCGTAGGCCTGACTGCGCCTCGGGGACATTTTTGGCTGGGAGAGGTCCCACCTCGCCAGTCTGATCAGAGCGGGCCGGCCCTGGGGCCGCCCCAGGGGCCGTGGCTCAGGGCCCAGCCACTGAGCTGCTCCAGGCTCCTTGATCGGCTTGTTCTTGGTGTAGTACTGCCGAAAAGCAATGGCTGTCTTCTTCGCCTGCCTCCCTCGGGGTGGGAGGGACTTTAGGAACCGGGCCCGGCAGCCAACGCCCCGGGTGCCAGCGTCTGCCGTGGTCTGCGGGTCCGGCGCTCACGGAGGCAGCTCCTGCCGGGCGGACCTGGTTGGTGTCCAGGACAGGACCCCGGGTCCCTGGGGAGTTGAGGCGAGGCCTGGCGGCTGGGAGCCGGGGCAGGGGCCCATGACCCAGGGCCCGGGGACACTAGCCCCCGGCCAGGGAGGGGGGTGCCAGCTGGTGAAGAAATGAGAATCCTTTGCGGGGAGAGTGGCCTCTGAGAGCGGGAAAGGAGCGAAGCCGTCTGTGCGCTTGGAGGGCCGTCTCGTTCCTCACGGTTCCTGTGTTCGCCAGCGTGTTTGCCTGGTGACGAACGTGGTTTCGGTCGGTTTGGGTTTTCTGACAGCAGCCACCCCAACAGGCTGGTTGGTCCCGTCCTCCGTCGGGCCGGCGAGGGGTCCTTTGCGGTCCCTTTTGGATGAATCTCTTACCGTTTCTAAAACGGCCCTGACACTGACTCGTCCGTGAGGCCCCCGGTGGCCCTGTGACTCCTGAGCCTCCTTGGCGGCGAGTCTAATCTCCAGTTTGATGGGAACGTGTGTGTGGACCCAGCAGCCCTGTGTGATTCTATTCGGAGTCATGGGCCTGGGCTGGTCCCACCAAAGGACGCTGGAGAAGAGCTGAAACCCCAGCTCGAGACACGAAGGCCCAGGAGATGATGAAGGGCATCGGGCCCACTTGTGACCTGAAGCCAAGGGAGGGGACAGCTTCAGAACGGAGAGCTCCTGGAGGCCGTTGGGAGGTGGGGCCAGCTGGGGGCGGGGCCAGCTGGGGGGCGGGGCCTGCCCGGGGACTTGGGCGAGGCCGGAGCGGGACTCAGAGGGGTCCACAGGGTCTGTGGGGTCGTCCCCAGGGGGTGCAGGTGCTTCCGTGAAGTTCGCTACCTGAAGACAGATGGTGCTTGAATAGAACAGCAAATACACTGAATAAAATAAATTAAAAAGCCTCCTCCCAAACCAAGTTTTTTCTCTTTTTTTTTTTTTGGAAAGAATTCTAAATAGATGAAAACAAACAATTTGATTTCAACCAAATTGTTGTTTTTTTGTTTTTATCCTGATTTTCACCCGAATTGTCAGTCTCAAAAATAAACACTGATACATTCCCAGAAAATATTTTTCAAATAAAAACTGACTCTGTTAAAGTTTGCCCTGATTCTTTCAAAACTGTGTACAAGACACTGTCAACCAAAGTGACTTGCATATTTTTTTAAATACACTCGAACATATGCAGCTCAAATGTCATTAACTCCCTGCTGCCTGGGTGTTTGCAAAGATGACATCAGACCCCGGCGTGGCGCCGCGCGGCTCCCCTGAGGCTCCGGAACGCCGCAGAGGCTTCCCTGAGCCACGCGCACAGCGGCGTCTAACTTTCTGGTCTTCACGCGCAGGCCCGTGCGTGCTCCTTGTTGAAAAGTGCAGCCGGCTCCACCGAAGCCAGGCTCCCTCTCGCGTTAACGGGTCCCTGTGTCCGAGAGCCAGTGCTCTGCGAGGCAGGCTCAGGGGGGAAAAGGAAATGGAAATGTGTGTCGCTGCAGATACATGTGCTCCGCGGACCGCTTCCCGAGTCAGACATTCCATTTTGCAATATAAATTCGCAATCAAGATTTTAAAGGGAGCTAAATATTTTAATCCAATTAGACAAGTGAACAAAACACTGAATATTGCATGCAGGGCGGGTAGATAAGTGGTTCTTGCCTTTAAAAGGCTGTGATTCCGTCACATCGCAACCCCAAATGTCAACGTCTTTATTTTCAACGCTTTCCAGCACGAGGCAGCCAGAGGCGCCTCTCTCTGCTGTCGGCGACACGGTCTGTCCTTGGGGAATTCTCAGGCTCTGTTTACCATGGAAACGTGGTTCAGGGAAAACACAGACACCTGCCCGTGTGCGGGGGACGCCTCGCGACTTCTGAGGCTCCAGAAAGCCGCAGGATGGCAGGCCCGGGCCCTGCGACTTGCAGACGGGACTCCGAGTCTGCGTGAGCTCGGGGGAGGGGAGAGCGCGCCCAGCAGATGCCAGGCCCTGGGGCGTGCGCGTCCTCTGACTGACCCCTCCCTTCTGGGCACCGGCTCCCTGCCTCCCGGCACCGCCCAGCCCCAAGTCCAGTCCCGAGATGCTGTTTCCCAGAAAACCGAGGAATCAGGTCCCTGCCTCCTCTACAAGGAAGGCTCTCCTGCCTCCACGTTTTCAGGTTTGCGGCTTCCGCAGTCTGTCCGTTTGTGGAGCCCAGAGGCAGTGCCGCTGGGGCCCTTTGCTGTCATGGCCCTCCTGGGAGGGCCAGGAGGACAGAAGGGGGAGCTGGGGCCAGGCGACTCAGCCTTGACCTCCTGCCCGCTCTGCAGCTGGCAACAGGCAGATCCCAAGGAAGGCTGTGCCCAGTGGAGGGACGAGGAGCCCAGCTGGAGTTGTGGTCACTTGTGTGGGGGGGGGAGGGGCGGGGGGAGCAGGACTCCACTGACCCAGAGGCAGCCCTGTGCCCTGTGCTGGGTGGGAAGCCACTGCTGTCACACAGCTCAGCGGTCACAGCTGAGGCCACCTTTCCACGGAGTCCTGCGAGGGCTGCGGAGGGCACCGCCCCCTGGACAGATCAGTGCCGCCCCCAGCTCCTGGGTGGGCGCCTTAACCCCAGGCGGCCTGTGCACTGCCTCTGATTGAATCCCACAGCCGCAGCCCAGCTGCTGGTGGGTTCTCCCTGCGCTGGTCAGAGCGGCGTTGCAAGAGCCCAGCCGCTCCACTGCCAGGTTCGAGTCTCCGCTCCGCAGCACTTCAGGGACATTGTTTACCCGCCGTATCACTCAGTTTCCGGTTTGAAAAAACCGTGGAACCAGCGTCCCTTTAAGAGGGGGCTCCTGCGTCACCCCGCGCCCAGTAGGGACATTAGGAAGCCGGCGGCGCTGGCCCCGCGCTCGGGGCAGCTGTGAAGGGGCCATGGGGATGAATCGTGAAACAATTTCTTTACACAGACAGGAAAACAAGGCCCAGAGAGGTGAAGTGGACAGAACTGCGAAGTCCACAGGTAGCAACCAAATCTCTAGAGAGATGGGGCCCAGCCAGGGCCAAAGCCAAGGCCAGGTGGAAGGGGGCGGGCGTCCACCCCAAGGGCAAGGAGGCTTGCCTGCGGGGCCCTGGCGGGGCCCTGGGAGTGTGGACTGAGTTGCAGGGCAGGAGTTGGGGTGGGGGTCGTTGCTTCAGTCCTGCAGCTCCGTCAGCCCTGGCCAGGCTTTGAAACGCCCCGTGGGGGTGAAGGGCGGGGGGATCTGCCCTCTAGTTAAAAATAGATGCTCTCTTGTCAGAGGCCCAAGGACAAGGCCCTTTGTGACCCAACCTCACAGAAGCAGAAACAGCCCAGAGTGAGGTGGAGAGCGGGGTGCAGTGGCGGGCTGCCCGCGGGGCCGCTGAGAGGCTGGGCGCAGACCTGGCTGGGGAGGCCCCGGTGCCTCTGGTGAGCAGGCCTGGGGGTGCCCTGGGCCCCGCACACCTGTGCCTGGGGAGCAGCCAGGGTCATGGAGAGCCTCATGTCTTTAACTGTGAATTTAAAGTCAGACCTGAGAAATACGTTAGACACGAAAGTCAGGGTTTGCAGAGAGAAGGCGCAGTCAGCATTTCAAAGGAGAAGAGAGGAAATGGGCTGGCCCTGGTGGGCTGGCCGTGGATGGGGCAGGCGTGGCAGCTGTGGACAGTCTTCCCGGAGAGCCGCTGCCCGGGCACCCCGCGGGCCCCCCTCTGACCTGTAGGGCAGCACGGACAACGGCAGATGTGGCCACGCCGCCCAGGAGGCCACAGCCCTGGTGACAAGCTCAAAGGCAGAAGGAAGGGGGGATGGGGGCCCAGGGCTCAAGCCATAGCTCAGATCTCAGACAGCTGCGGTCCCACAGGCACCTGCGTCCCCACCCGCGTCCCTGCCTGCATCCCCACCTCTCGTCCCCGCCTCTCCCGCACAGCCGGACCCTGGTGGCTGCCGAGTGCACGAAGGAACCAACTTTCCAGAACTCAGTGTGGCTGACATCCCCCAGCAGCGGTGGCCGAGAAGCCCACTTTGGGAGGTACCTGAGGCCTCTCTCCCCCCGGTTTGTGCTAACCCTTCCCCAGACGTCCGACAGGACGGGGAGGCACCGAGCTGTGTCCTCTCCCGGGGCTCCCGCAGGCGGCGGGCGGCGGGCAGTGCTGCAGCCGGCAGACAAATTGGTGACACAACAGGGTCGAGCCTCTACTCAGCCGGACACTGACCGAATGTCACCAGGGGCCGGGCACTAGCAGGTGCTGGGGACCCAGTGCAGGACAGTGAGTGACACCGTGGAAAAGGGAGGGCGAAGACAAGCCTTCGCACCAAAACCAGAGAGAACACAGAGCCGTGGCAGAGAGGTGACAGCGGACTTGCTGCGGGGGCGGGGGCGGGGGCGGGGGCGGGAGGACGCAGTGCAGCTGCTCCCTGCCGAGGGCAGCACTCTGCGATGCCCCTGAGCGGGCCCTCGGGACCGGACGGGGGTGCCTGGCTGCAGCGGAGCCCTCGGCGCGCCGGCTGGGAACGGGTCAGGCGGTGACCATTTCCTGGCTGGCCCCGGAGTCCACACCAGGACCCACCAGGGGGAATGCGTCTCCCGGAGCCTGGGTTAAGAAAAGCGAATCCCGCCATCCGTTTTCCGTCGCCTTCAGGACTTGACCACTGTTCCGAACCGGGCGTGTCACGGGTGCGTTCAATTTTTCATTTGAAAATGTGCCTTTTGTGGTTCATGCCCGTCAAAGACATCCCTCAGGTTTCACGGTTAGAGAGTGAGCCTGCCTCCAGAGCGCCCAGGTGAGTGCAGAGCAGAGAGCCCTCGAAGCCCGGAGTGGCAGAGCCGCCCTGGGCTGGTCCCCTCGAGACCGAAGGCAAAGCAGCTCCCGGCGGACACCGTGCTGGACGGTCAAACGGAGCTGCTGGCAGGCAGCCTCTGCGCTGAGTGTGAGACTCGGGACAGAAGGGGACCCCTTGTGCCAAGGCAGGGCCCTGGGGCACTGGGGGGCTCCCTGTGGCCCACTCAGGGGGACCGGAGAACAGAGCCCTCTGGGGCTGGAAGGGAGAGGGTCCACCCACCTCTGCCCCCACCCCCAGCCCTCACAGGGTGGGTGTGCACGTATTATTGTAATTGTGCTCTGTAGTCACGAACAGTGTGCCTCGCACACCTGGGAAAGCTCCCTGAAATGTAGACGTTCTTTTCTCGGTTTAAAAAAAGCCAGCAGACTTTCACACACGTCTCTCATAGGAATTTTGATCTCGGCTCAGGGCACCGCCCTGGCTTGGAACTCCTCTGAGAGCAATCTCGGCTTAAGTCGGGTTCACAAGCACCCCTCCCCTTCCGATTCCCCCTCCCGAAACCTGCAGCGGGAGGTGCCACTTGTCTCCAGGCTACAGAGACTGGGCGGGACCGTGGCTCTGCACCCCTCACGTTGGATTTATCTGCGGGAGTGAAAACAGGGACCAGGGAGATGGCTTCTGAGCTCTGTCCTGCCCCGTCCATCTGAGGGACTGGGCACTGTGCTGGGGAGGCCTGTGTCTTGTTCGGCTTCTCACACCGTCAAGGGCAGGGACTCGGGTTTGGTGGACCACTACCATTTCCAGTGGCTTCTGCCTGCCTTCCCCCGTGGGGTCTGAACGCGCGTGAACAGCCAGGCTCCCAGCCAGGCCAGGCAGCAGCATTCAGTGCTACCTCGAGACTCCCCAGCCTCCCTTTCCTGAGCTGGTTTTGGAACAGCGATACCTGTTTAAAAACTACGACACCCCGGGCACCAAATCCCCTCTTCCAGAACACGGGAGGTGGTTTCCAGGGGGGAAATGCCTGTCTACGAGTTACAACCAATGAGTTGTCTACAGCTACCAATTCGGAGGTTTCCCCAGGAATTTCTCAGGGACACCTGGCCTGCACCCTGGTTCACTCGCTGCTGGGTCTGAAGAGTCTCCAGCGGCCAGATCCTGGCAGGGTCGGGTCTCCCTTCTCGGACGGGGAAGGGGTGGCGCTCGGGCCTCGTCCTGCCCTCGGGCTGCTGGTATTTAAGGGACACGGACACCCGGAATGCAGGCTGTTTTCAGAGCTGAAGCACTGACCAGCAGCTCACCTTGTACTCCTTGCCGAGGAGGGCTTTGGCCCGCGGGGAAGGTGAGGACTCAGCTTTCCGTGCGGTTGCTTACACACACTTGCTACATTTTTACCCAAAGGAGAGTTAACCAGTGAGAAGACAAATCACACTGAAGAAGGTGATCTATTTAAACTTACTTTTTATTATCATTTTTTTCCAGTTACCCAGCATGCCACAATCTGATTGCTGACCTGGATGAAACAGTGAAATAAATGATTTACAAAGAGTTATTTACATTCATCTGGTTTGTATGTAACGTGCCGCAGCGCACCGCGACCTTCCGGCTGGACACGCCTCCGACGCAGGGGCCGCACCGCCACCGCCACGCGTGTTCCCGAGCGGGCCCTGCACGGCGGACGGGCTGGAGCCGAAGTCGGACGTGGGGAGACCTCCCGGCGTGGGTGTGCGGAAATGGCCTCATGTCGCTGAATTTTTAAACCCGCCCGTTTGTACGCTACGTTACACACACGGATTTCAATAAATGAGCTTTGGAAAAGACTGGAATTGTGATGTTTACTTTCCACCTTAGAACGATGAACAAAACACACCGAAAAGGCACATGTTTTAACCAGGCCAGAGGGTACCGAGGACCGCGCCGTTCCCCTGCCACTCGGTGTCTTTCCCTCTTCGAGACCTGCACACCACCGCCCCCTCTGCCCCCGTCAGAGTCCCGCAGGACCCCGCCGGCCCCCACCCTGCCACCTGGTCCGCGCAGGGAGGCACCGGCAGCCCTGGGCACCGGCTCCTCCACTCGGCTCACAACCAACGCAGACAAAAAAGCATCTCTGGCTCGGTGGGGTCGGGTCTTCCCCCCCGACACAGTACTGGAGAGGGGCTGAAAAACATACTTGGTGAAACTGCAACACCCCTTAGAGTTTTCGTCAGTGTCTGGACACGGGTCTTTATTTTAGTTTAGAGTAGCATTTCAGCTACACACAGTGAAGCCCTCCAGTGCGTGGGAGGGACAGAAACGGGCAGAGAGATGCTGTGTCGGCCACGAGGATGGCAATGGAGCACTGGAGGCCGGGCTGCCACCGGGCCAAGCCAACACCCGGGCCAGCGACGTGACCGCCCTCTCCACCTCAGCCCCCCAGGGTCAGCGCGGGTTGGGCTGCGGAGGGGGTGGGGCGGCCCACGGGCAAAGACCGCCCGCATCTCAGGAGCATGAAAAGGTTCACGCCCGCAAGAGCCGAACTTCCATTCAGAGTCAGAAGAAGGTTTGTGATGTCATCGGATGTGCTAGACAGAAATGCTGTCACACAAGGTATGTTAGTTGTCCCTAGTTCTGGTTCAGGAATACAGGAAATAAATTATACAATATTCTAAAAGTAGCACCTTTGAAGGAGTATACGAGGTCACTTGACGTTAGCCTCCCGGGCCGTCCACCCCAGTGGTCCTCGTGAGGGACGAGCGCGTGTAAGTGTGACCGACACATACGTGCTCGACCAGCTTTGGTCCCCAAGCCGTCCCTCGGGCTGGCTGAGCCGCAGGGGCAAGCCCAGGTTCCACGACAGCGACAGCGCGTCTGCGAGGTGAAGTCAGAGAAAGGCCCCACCCACCAGGACTGCAGGCGGACCGGATCGTGGCCCGATCACCCCACCCGTCCACTACCCCCGTCTACGCTGGATCTGCCGCGAAGCGCTAAGCATCAGTTCTCAGACAGGAAGCACGCAGGGCCACGTCCCGGGAGGACTCTACTGATGAGCTACACACCTCAAGAGTTTTGGGCCCAGACCGTCTGGCGTGAAGGTGATTGGGGTCTTACAGACCTCCAGGGAGACGGCCCACCCCTGGCTTCCCAGTGCGTCTGTCCTAAACCCAGGCCGGGAGGGAGCTCAGCGGCACCCCTCTGGACGGAGTCCTTCATCCAAGCTGGTACAACTGCACTAGGGCCATCTCTGCACAGTAATGAAATAATCCCACGTGTGTTCTGAGCCGTAAGAAATTCACATACTTCCGTCACGCTTTAGACTGGGTAGGTTAATACCAGGTGGAGCTATTAGAAATCTTTCTTCTTTCCAGAAAAGAACAGTATTTAATTTTCTGAGATCACAGAACCACGTCCAACAACAATAAAGAGAGAAGTAGCAGATTGACATAGTGCTTTATTTGAGCTGTCTGTACGAGGAAAATAATGTGCACCCTATCATATACGTGTAAAAATACTAAGGATGTACAGTGTACAAAAACAGTTTCTTGTAGTTTATTTCACATCCTTGTGGGTCATATGCTTCAGGAAATAAACAGTTTTAGTATGACCAACGGTAAGAGTAATACAGTTTCTTGGGTTCATGGTTGCGTCCGCTTAAAATCCTTACCCAGATGACTAGATCTTGCGTGGATCTAATGAAAGAAGTCAAGAAATGTCACAAACTATAAAGCTACAGGGAGGTAATTCAATGACCAATTTAGAGGTTTTCTTTTTATTTAAATAAATACTTTACATTTCATGCTTGCCTGTAATGCACTACCGGGAGCAAGGTCAGGAAGTTCTACTGAAGACAGTACAAACGTAGCAGCAAAGTGTGTACGCTGAGGTGTGGTATATAGACCCTGCAGTTAGTAAGGAAGGCCCTTACCTTGGTTTGTACTCTAGGAGAAGCAAGTGGCCCCTGCGAGAACAGTCAGCTCTAAGAAGCCGGAAACCAGGTGTGGGAAATGGAAAACAATACTGGGATGATGCTATGGCATTAGTGTGTAAAGCAAAGCTGTGGGCCACCCTGCCGAAACGCCGCGCGGAAGTGGCCCGTTGTCCCCGCGAGGGCAGACGTCACGGCCGCTCCGCAGGTCAAGGTGGAGTCTGCACCGTGGGAGCTGCGTTCTGCTAGAACGATGCCGGGGTCCGGGCCTCTCTGCCGGCCGGGACCCAAACGACAGCTACGGGCAGACACAGGGGAAGCTCGAGAAGCCTCCCCGACACATTCCTGTCTCTCTCTCCCGCCTCCACGCCAGCTGACTGACACCTGGGAGTGAGGGGAAGGGACGATTCTCAAGGTCGAAGCCAAGTAAACACCGGCTGGACTTGCACAGAATCCTGGGGCGGGGACGGTGGAGCCCCCATCAGGGGCAGGGGGCTGAGAGCCAGCTGCGAGGAGTGGCCAGCCTGGGGCACTGCCAACGCTGTCACCAATCTTGACGCTGCGTCCTTGGCCAAGGTCATGGAAATCACTTTAAGGTTTGGAAAAAAAAACAAACCCAAAAAACAAACAGACCAAAAAAAAAAACAAAAAACAAAACCAAACCAAACCTGCTGATGCGCTCAGTGTCGGGTGCCACGCCTCCCCTTGAACAGACCCCATGCTGTGAGCAGCCAGTCTCAGCTCTCTCCCCCTCCTCCCATCTGTTTCTTTCTTAGAAAATGAATGCAAGACAACTTACAAGACATACCTTCTAGTCTACTTTCTTGTCACGGTGAAACATTCAACATAATTCCAAGTGGGAAAAAAAAAGCTGAGCGATATGTGTAAGAGTGAACTGCCGTTTACTGGAACTTCCTACTCAGTACTAAGGGTGAACTTCACTCAGGTAGAGATATGAGAAACTAGGATAAGACCTATGTCTGAATATGTCTTAGCTGCCTTAGTAGAATGCCCGTTAGCCCCCGGCAGTCCCAGCGGCCCGCCCACCGCCAGCAGTGGCTTCCTGGCTGTGAACCCACACTCCCGGCGCTCAGAGGCTAAGACATCTGCATGAGAGTATGACTCGTCCCGCTCGGAAAGTCACTTGCTCTTTCATCCAGTGATGCCATCACAACACTACATCGCTCTGTGGTCTTCCATTTGGGAGCTGTCAGATAGTTTACCTAAGACACATCTCCATGGTCACTCCACGGGGCCACCGGCCCCCCCGCCTGCCGCCAGGAGGGCCCCAGCCCCCGGATCTCATAGGCTGCTTTGGAAAACGTCAGCTCCTAGCACCAAAGGGTTTAATCTGAAGATCGTCGTCAATGAAGGAGAAAGATGAGGTTTGCATACGTGTCCCCGTTCAGTGAGAAATGTTGGAACTCGGGGACGTGAGTATATACAGAAAAAGAAAAGCTGGAGGTGTTCTTTTTGTTTCGTTTTGTTTTGTTTCCCTGATGGCTTAACTCAGTGATAAATGTACCAGGACCGGAATAAACACACCGGGTTCTCATCTCTGCCCGCCTACTCCGGAAACACTTGGGATGTGTTTATTTTGCCAAGTCGGTTCATTTATCATCGTCTGGGTCTCAATTTTCTTCATCTCATTATGTCGTCAGGCTGTCATGACATCTCAGTTCTCAAACGAGGGAACGCCACCACCCAGTTGCTCCGCTCACCCCTTGGCCTGGGCAGTTGGGGGCTTCCTCATTTGTAGCACCAAGGGGTTAGATGACAGCATGTCTCCTCCCAAAGCCAAATTCTAGACAATGTGTACAACTTCAGAGCCTCGTCCCCATTGTGTCACAAAGGAGAAAAAAGTGCATGAATCTCCTCACGTGTGCATTCCCGCACGTGGGTCAAAAGAAACTGCAGTACGTCTGTTTTATGGAAGTTGGAGCTGCATTGGCTAACATGACACAGATGCTCATCACTAAAAAATAAATACTACTGCGATAGAAACAAAATCGTAACAGGACATTCAAAGTTCTGACATCTGAGAAAAAGCTCACTCCCGCAGAACTGAAATTAAAAATCAAAGCAAATACGGCAAACGCTGTTTCCCTTGGTGTACAGATTTTGGTGAGAAGCAGGATCATTACACCTGTCTACATTCTTCAGCCATCAGAGGCGATAAATATTATCAAGGAAAGAGGTTCCCAAGCACAGGGGGGAAAAGGCTCTCTGGTGCCAAGCCTGCCACAGGCCCTCGTCGGGCGGCGGCTCGGCGGTGCACGCGCTTGCTTCCTTCCGCGCGGAGCCCGTGACGTCCGCGGGGAACGCCAGCTTCCTCTGCAGTCTCCGACGGGAGTTTAAATACACAGCGAGATACACGGACATGTATCTCCGCAGGTGTTCAGTCCTTCCCGCCAGCGCTTCCTAATGCATTTCAGCCAGATCTTAGTGATAGATGCTTGCTTTATGCACTGCTCTGAGATGCTCCGCTAAAACCTGCATATGCACACCACCACCCTTCCACAATTGCTTGTTCTGGACTATGCACTAAATCTTCTCAGTCTAATTAGTTTTTGATTTCTCTTCTAGAAAGTTAGAAAGTGTACCTAGAATCAGTGTATCTCACTTATCCTTCACTGTCAGGGGAAAACGGAAACGGAAAGGTCAGAAGATGCGGTTGGTGCACAAACGGATCGTGGAGGGCTCATGACTTCCCCAGATTGTAAAGTTACCTCTTAAAGTTGCTATAATAGTAAGACAGCAGCAGCAACAGCATGAGACCTTAGACTGAGATACAAGTTCATGCAAAAACGAAAAGTCGAGTGGATCTGCGTTATGGGTGTTCTCGGGTGGGCGAGAGGCGGCGAGGGGCGAAGACCTGGGACCGGTCCGCGTGGCTGTGGGCGCTCCTGCCGTCTGTCAGGGCGAGGACCGGGGTGATGTCCGGGAACTGTTCTCAGTGACCAACCCAAGGTGACGGTGAAGTGGCGGCGTGAGAGAGGCTTACTCGCGTCCGCTGGCCGAGTAGGAGAACTGCGGGAAGTGCGGCCGCCGCTCGTTGTCCACGCAGTCCATGCCGTCCTCGTCGTCTGCGGGCGGGAAGCGGCTGCGTTAGTCTCACGCCTGTTTCTGGCCCCACCTCCCCGCCCGCACGGGTCCAACTTCTAACGTAACGAAGACCAGCAGAGGCAACAGCTCCCAGAAACTCGTGTTTATCAATGAAACATACGGCAACTAGACCTAATTCTACAGGCTCTCCATTTCAAACCCCTGACCTATGAGGAAATAACACCATCGAAGCATCGCCTTCAAGACATGTTCGCGGACTCAATAAACTAAAAAGCCACTACTGAAGAAAACAAGATTTTTTTTAATCAGAAGCAACAAATAACCTTTAGTTTCATGAAACTGTGCACGTCAGAACGACGGATGCAGTGAATCTGAGGCACCTGAACCGTGTGCCTAGACCCACTGCCAACTGTCCTCACGGGCTTGTGCTCCCCCTTCAGGGGGCTTCCCGTGTGACTGAGAAATGAACCTTCGAGTGACTCCGCTTCACCTGAGTCCTGGACTACACGTTTGAGATTTTACATCTATTCTGCATGTAATATCTGCCTTTCCTCATCATTCCCAGTTTTCCTAGGGTAAAACTTTAAACCAGAATGAAGAGAGAAGGAGGGAAGAGGTCAGCGTCTAAGGGCGGGTTTACCAGGGAACAAACAGGGAGCAGAGACTGAACGAGGTGAGGCTGAACTCAAAGACCCAACCGTCTCTTCTCCAACGAGGTCATTCCACTTCCTCGGGCGCATGCGGAGATGCGCCACCACTTCCTTCCGCTCCCCAGCCTGTCTCCGGGGCATCAAGTCCGTGTAACGGGGGAGAACACAGGCCAGACCCCGCTGCATCGTGGGCGCTGACCCCGTCACACACAAAGGACGATGCTCTGCGCTCCTCCAAGAAGAAGGAACTTTTCTGCTCTTGTCCCGTTCTCCTTTTCTGTATTCTATTCTCAACACAGAACAGAGCGCATTTTGTGGCTCCTGCTCCCCTCGAACCACTGACCTCCAAGGGCTTCTCTCCTTTTAACGACACATTGCTCAGTACCACTGCGCTTCAGGGGAAGCTCTGCCTCCTGAGTCTACAGTATCGGTCAGGCACCAAGCAAACCACATGCATCTTCTAGATGAAACACTTTCTATGGTACTTTCACCTCGACTAAAGACGTAGGAGCTGCGGACGGTGTATCTATTGCCGAATCACAAAGTATAAAAACTCTAGAGAAAAGGAAACCAAAATCTTCTGAAGGTAGAGAAACTAAATCTTGTAGCTGATTATACAAGGATGCCTGACCTTGACCTTGTTAGAGTCAGCTCCTGGTTCCTCACACTTGGTCTGAGGGCGGGGCTGTGGGCCGAGGCAGCAGGACCTCTGGGTCCGGGGATCCTGGGCCCTCTGTGCTACACAGGCAGATGGGGCTGCAGGGGGACGGGGCTGGAAGCAGGTGACAGTGACATGGGTAACTGCCTGACAGAGCCTGTCACACCCCATCAGCAGACATCAGACATTCCTGCTCTGAGAGGAGCTTCACAGGCCACAATGGCGATAATGGACGTGAACTATGCTAAAAAATAAAACAAAACCCAAAGACCCCAAGAGAAGCCTCAGCTCTACATCCCAGCCCCCCACGCCCAAATCTCTGTTGTCTAATATTCTTAGAACATTTAACAAATGCAATTATATGGCAGCAAAAGCTACTAGATCTCACCGAAGTCCTCTTTTTCTGCACAGGAAGGCAGAGCACCACTAAGGCACGTAATGCAGGATGACCCGTTCCCAAGCCCGCTCAGTGAATTAACACCAGTGAGGACGCCCCGGAACCTTACTGCAGCGGTTTGTGCGAAAGGAACACTTTGCCTTTCTAACTGCTGATTTGTTCCAGAAAAATAACTGCATTCTGTTTTAGGAAAGCAAGGTGGCAAGTGGGAAGACAACCCCTAATGGCACTGGTGCCGCTGTGCTTGTGCAAACGAAACCTGCTTGAGTGGTGAGAGTGCCACGTAGTCCCCCCCCGTGCCGCTGTTCAAAGCTGGAGCAGGAAAGATGGCGGGAAATGCAATCCCAGCGCCGGGCTCCACCGACTCTCCTGTGACCCGTCCACTAATGGGACCTGTGAAACACACAGCCAGGACCACCCACCTGCAAGCACTGCCTGTGGGCCCTGGAAGGGCCCGGGATGTGGTTCATGGCCCGAGACCAGTCCCGGCCACAGGAGCGCAGGCCCGCTGAGCCCGGCCGCACAGGACAGGCCGCTGGGGTCGCCTGGCCTCAGCCCACTCTGCTGAGCAGTTTCGTCTGGTTTCCTCTCTAGACCTTGGACTGCGAAGTAAGAAGGCAAGTTCACAGTGCCCTCCAGACTAGTAAACCTGTTAGACACGCACGTTTTGGGGGCCATCCATGGCCTAGTCCCAGGTCAAGGCCATACCTACTGTGCGCAGGAAACGCAGACGTGACCAGGCCCGCAACCCTAGGTGGATTCTGATGCCACTGTGGGAGCTACTGCAATGTACGGGCTAGCCCTGTCTCAGCCTCGCCCTCTTCTAAGACACGGAGGCACTGGGCTCAGCCAGCACAACCCATGTCTGAAATGGCATACATTCTTTCAAGAACGGAGTTGCTGTTAGTGGTAAAATGCGACATGCCTGAGAAAACAGTGTTGTAACATTCAGTTCTATTGTGCTGTGCATCAAGAAGTTGATGCAGGCTCAAGGTGTGGCTGGAACACAGGGATGGAGGGGGACATGGGTCAGGAGGAGGTCGGAGAGGCGGGCGGGGCCCAGACCGGACAGGGCTGCGTGGGCCGGTGTGAGCGGTGTGGATTCAGAGTGCGTGGCGAAGCCGCTGGAGGGGCTTACGCGGGGGAACAATGCGGTCTGACCACGACTGCGGCCGTATCGGTCGTTCGGACCGCGAGCCCGAGCAACGACGCTGCGGTGGAAAGGGCAACAACTCACTGGCGTCACCCACCGTTTCAGTCCCTCCGCCCCCCTCCACCCCGGGCCAGCAAACCTCGCCAGGCCTGTGCCCGCTGTCCCCACTCAGACAGTCCTCGGCTACCTGCACACGACTCCACGGGCCTTCTAACACTGTCCGAGACACTCAGAGATCCCAGGGGCCCGGCAGTGGCACACAGCACAGCGTGGAAGCCCGCCGCCCGACCTCGGGTGACAAACCCCGCGTGGCACTGCACTGACTGATACTCCGCCGCTGAACCCGGGCGGCCAGGCTGCTGAGTCCCGCTGGCGGCAGCCGACACTCGCCGTGGGGCTGGGGGAGGCTCAGCGTGTCCCTGGGTTTCAACCTCTCCCCTTTTCACACACAAGTTAGGAGGTTCCTTTTGCAGGTCTGAAGGAGGAACACACGAGCACACAGAATCCTGTTTTTCACTGCAGGTTGCTCCCAGCTCCTTGCTGTCAGGCCACGAGCCCCAGAGGGAGAACTCCTGGCCGGAATGACACGTGACGCCGTGTTTGCCTTTCAATGCTCTGACGCAGTGAGCCATGTTCAGCTGATGAGCACACGAATTTCTAAAACCTGCAACGCCTGACTATGTCGTCAGGGGCACTGAGCTCTTTCCCCTTAGACTGTCCAATAAAAGAAATGAAAACAGCCAACACAACCATAGCTGTCCAGCGTGAATGAATCAATATCATGCTTATTTTTTTGGTCAGATCAGCAAAAACGATTCATTTTTGGAGTGCCGCAGAGTTTCGGTGACCAGTTCACTCATGCCCCAGGAGGGAGAGCGGGGACAGTCCCTTCTCTGATCTACTGCGGTGCCCACGGCAGGCACCTCCCTACACTGCAGTTTTTCTGCTCCTGGCCCGCGGGGTGCATTTCCGCTACCAGTGGACCTGCCTTTTATAAAGGAATGAGAGGAAGAGACACATGGGAAAGAATATAAAGGAAAAGAAAAGGAGAAAAAAACTGGCATGGAGTCACTGTGTGATTTGAAGACACCTTTTAGCTACCTAAATACAGCCTGAAAGTCAGTTCGACCCTCATTTCTAAACTCACGGTGACAGGCATGCGCCTCTGTCAGCCTGTGGGGATGTTTCTAGATTCCATCTGATAACCTCTCCTTTCATGAGAGCCCGTTTGTTTAAGCCCCTTATCGAAGTGTGGGACGCAGACTGATGGAGGGGGGTGATTTTAAGTGGTGCACAGAGTTGTAACAGATAGGGACTTTAATTTATATGCACCAGAAACTACCAGCAAACTAAATCTGTCTTCACAGACATTCTTGCTTAGGACAAATCTAAGTAAGTAAAAGAATGATTCAACTGAAAGTGAATTTTAAAGCTAGTAAATAGGAGACCAAAATTAGGGAAATTCTGGAGGTAGTATGTGAATGGGAAACACTGAAAGTCTCTTTCGAAATCCTTTTAGCTGATGTCAAAAGAATGTCAGAGAACAGTACAGAGGAGCTAATTAGCCTGTAATTCTCAGTGTACAGTTTTTCCGTATGTAATTTTTCCTACCAGAAAGAAAAACTTTTCTCTTAGCTACTTTTCTTTGTATTTCCACATTGGGAACTAACTCCGTTCTTAAGTGAAATGAAGTAAGTTGCTGTAGAATTTGTTCTTGAAAATATAAAAAATGACCGTTTTCTTCGATTCTATTATCTTGCTATGAATCACCTTCCAGATTTACTTACATTTTTCAGGTGGTGTTATGGTAATAGTCTGAGCTGTAAATTCTTCATCAAAATATCTGGTGTCTGTCTCAGATGTTACTTGAGGCTTAAAAGGAGGTACAAGCTGTAAGAAGAAAGAGAAAGTAAGGTTAATAGACTTCACTTTAGGAAAACTGATTTTAAGATAAAATGGGAGCACAAACAACTAACTGAAGACTGCTGAGTCACCGCGGACGGTTGATGAGGCTGCCCGTCAACCGTCCAAGCCCAGCACAGCAGGAGAAGGCTGTTCTGAGTACAAGGAGAGGGGTTATGTGAAATCGAACACACGAGAACCCAAGAAGAGGGTGGGAAGAGCTACTGAAGCGTGTGCCCCTGTCTTTTCCCAGTAACACCCATGCACAGGACCGGACGGAGGTGGACGAGCTGCAGAATGCAGGCTCCTCCTGGTGCAGCGAAGGCACCAACTCGCTGCTCTCTGCTACTCTCTTCCTGGCACCCGATGGACAAGGTATTATTCAAAACACAACCTAAAACACAGTTACTCTCTGGGCCACGGAGAGGGTGCTGCCTTCACACCTGGCAAAGAACTGGAGCTCTGCTTGGTGGAGACAGGCATGGATGCCTGGCCTGCTCTGGAACGGGGTTCTCAGCAGTTACGAGCCCACGTTTGCCCAGTTTTCACCAGACCCTCGGAGGGGGCTGTGCCCAGGAGAGATGAAGAGTAAGTAACTGCTCTGGGAGTGACAGAAGGGGGCTCCTCAGCCTCACACCTGCCGCAGGCATGGGGTGGGGGCTGGTCTCGGGACACTAGTGGTTTCAGAAGCCTGAGCCCAGGAGCCTCCACCTCTGCGACCACCCCAGGGTGGGGGTGGGAGGCAGCGGGCCAGGATGGGGTCCTGCTCACAGGGCTCTGCCTCCACGTACAGCCTGCAGGCTCTTGGTAGTCTGGGAAGCCCAGCCCCCCCTCCCACTCCCATCCCTCGCCCCGAGTCAGCGCGTGCAGTCTGATGAGGAACGCTGGGAACAGGAGACGCTGCCCTTAAAATAAAATCCCGTGGGGACGGAAAACGGAAAATACAATAGAAGGACAGAAGTAAGTAGTTTTATAAAGATTTTACAGAAACATAAATACAAGATTGGCTTTAGATCAATGCATTTTCCCACTCTTACTGTCACCAAATTTATGTTAAATCATGCAAAAATCTTTACATTGTTTTCTACACAGGCTATGTTTAAGAAAAACGGAGAAGGAGAATTAAAAGCGTGTTTTCAAACTCAAGGATCCCAGGCGACACCACGGCCCAGTGCAGGAGGGCAGGTCCGGCGGCTCGGGCTCCTGCCGACATCGGCGGGGCCACCTTCCCAGCACCAGACCCGCTAAGGCCCGGCGGGATTGCGCCACAGTCCCAACTTTATTTCCCTAATGAGTAGCCATCTTTTCCATGAGTTTATTTCTTCGTTAGTAAAATGTCTGTTCAAATATTTACCTGTGTACATATTTTCCTTGTCATGAAGTTCAGAGACTTCTTTATATACTCTGCATATACGTCTCATATCAGAGTTGGGAATTTGTGAATATTCTCCCAGTCTGTGCCTTTCCTTTCTCTACAAGCGTCTTTTAAAAAGAACATTCTTAATTTTGACATAGTCTGACTTACCAATTTTTCTTTATAGATTACGCTTCTGTCCTCATCTACAAAATTTCTGCCCCTACCTAATACCACAAATATTTTCTCCCGTGTTTTCTTCCAGGAGACTTTACACTTAGGAATACAATCCACGTGGAGTTAATTTTGTGTATGCTGCAAATTCTTTTTTTAAAAAATACACAGATGTCCAGTTGTTTTAGCAGGATTTGTTGAACTGAGCTTTCTTTGTACTTTCACTGAAAGTCAATTAGCCACGTACGTGTGTACGTATTTCCAGATTCTTTATTGTGTTGCACTGACTTCTTCAACCATCTTTACAGGAAAATAAAGATGTTATTTGTCCATAACAAACTGTCTTGATTACTGTGGCTTAATAATAAACCTCGAAGTTGGATAGTACAGGTCCTTCAACTTTGTTTTTTGTCAAAGTCGTTTGGGCTGTTCTAGGTCCTTTGCATTCCATATAATTTTTTGAATCAACCGAACAATTTCTACCAAATTGCCTGCTAGCATGTTCATTAAGATTGTGGTGAATTTATATGCCAATTTTGAGAGAATAGACACCTTAAACATATTATCTCCTAAACCACGCACATAGCAGAACTCTTCACTGCTTTAGGTTCTCTGTGCTTTCTCTCGACAATATTTCTTAGTTTTCAGAATAAAGGTCTTTCATAACTTTTGTCAAAATTATCCCTAAGTACTTCATATTTCGGTTATTATAAACAATATTTTTATTGATTTTCATGTTAGTCTGTTGCTGCTGTGTAAAATTACAGGTTTTTTTTTATCCTGCAATCCTTTGTATATTTATCTTGTATTAAGCAACGCATGGGTTAACCTTTAGTGGCTATTTTGTAGATTTCATCTGATTTTCTAAATAGATAATCAGGTCGTCCATGAATAAAGACAGATTTACTTCTTTTCTACCTGTCTACATTTTATTTCTTTTTCTTGCCTTACCACACTGGCCACTGGATTTAATTTTTCCCTTTTTCCCCTAGTTTCTTAAGAAGAAAGTTAAGTCACTGATCTTAGAGCTTTCCTCTTTTTGAATATAATGATTTGGAACTACAAATTTCCCCTAATGCATCGCAGTAGCTATACCCCAGACCTAAATGTGCTTTGTTTTCTGTTTTAGTCGCTCAGAAAATTTCTAATTTCCTTTTCTGGTTTGTTCTCTAACCTATGAATCATTTAAATGTGTAATAAGCTTTCTAGTACTTGGGGATTTTCCATATATCTTTCTGTTTTGATTTCTAAATCCATTCCATTTTATTTAATGAGTACATGTTCTGAATTACTTGAATCCTTTTAAACTTACGGAGTTGTTTTGCCCAAAATACGGTATATCATGCTAGACGTTCTATATAACCTTGAAAAAACGAGTATTCTTCTGTTGTTGTATAGTGTTTTATGAATGCCACTTAGATTGAGTTGACAATACTGCTAACTTCTTCTATAAACTTAATGATTTTCTCCCTAACATCTATCAATTATTTAGAGATAGATATTGAAGTTTCCAACTCTAATTGCAGATTCATCTATTTTTCCATGCAGTTTTATTACTTTTTGCTTTATGTACTTGGACTTTTGTTCCTGGGAGCAGAGAAGCAGTGCACATGCGCATGAGTGGGTCACTGAATGGGCTGTGGAGATCTGAACCCACTCAGTTGTAGGAGCTGTCCACACACTCTCTGTGAGGCTGCTGTCTTCATGCTTACGCCAGAGCCTGGCGTCCACAGGACAGGGAGGTGAGAACACGTATGTAAAGCAGGAGAACAACAACATGGGACCTTAAAAAAGCTTGGGTTGGAGCGCATAAGGACAGAAGGAAACCCATACCATTTCTTACCATCTCTGGCTGTGACAGTGTGGATATCCTATATGAACTGGGACCTTTGTCATAGAGCTAAATACTCCCTGGCCCAGGAGTGGGAAAATCTAAAGGGGGGCCCACCCAGTGGGAGGTGGAGCAGAGACAGGCCCGACCACAGCTCCTGCCGAGGGCGGAGCTAACAGACCAACAACAGCAGGAGGAGCTGCAGAATGCTGTTGTTTCTCACCCTGTTCAGAATCTCCACAAGGACCTCATTAGCAAAGGGAATTCTGGGAAATGGAGCTCAGAGTAGCCAAACTGGCATATTCTAAGGCCATCACACAAGCAAAAATACCTTGAAAGCACTGAGTGAAATATAACACATAATTTACAAGGAATGAGCAATTGAATAAGCTCGCACTGAACTATCAACTCACAATTTTACATTCAGGAAAATATCCTTGAAGAATGAAGCCAAAGTAAAGACATCATCAGATAAAAGAAAACAAATTCTTCTCCAACTGACTTGTACTACGAGCAATGATCATGGAAATTCTTTAGGCTACAGGGGAATAATATCACAGAGAGGCCTGCACCTTCCAGAAGGAATGAAGAGACGAAGGTGTTCTGGAGTCAGGGGCTGGGGGGCTGCAGACCTCTGACTGCACCAGCACCCGCTGGAGTGTGTCTTTCACAGGGAGAATTCTATCTCCGTAAAAAAAAGTTACTTAAAAAAAAAAAAGAACAAAGAGCATTTGAAATGGTAAACATGCAGTTTTATCCAAACACTAAAAGTTCTAACTCAAAATCTGGGGCAGACACGAAGATTAATCTTCAAATGGGAACATAGAAGTCTAATGAATGAACCGAAAGACTTAAAATTATAAGGTACGAAGATTCATTTAGGTGCTTTCAGAAGAGGCATTATTTCATTCAGGCCCCTCTCCGTTCTTCACACTTAAGTGATAAAATGAGTCTTTATCATTTCAACGGTTGCCATTCCAGTGAAATGAATATTAACCACATGACCAAAATAAACTAGCCAGTACCTAAATTACTCTCTAAAAGCGAGTTTCCTCTTTTTTGGAAAATAAAATTTCCTCTTTCTCTGGAAAATAAGAACAAGTATAATAAACATAAGATGGTTCTCAAAGGGATCCAAAGGTTCCACATCAATCTTCCTTAAGTACTCACTCTTTCTGCTCTATGTTGTTATTAGCTTTCCTTACAAAGAACAGAGCTGTAGCAGCCGGCTTCCAGTTGCATTCCGAAATCCCCAGCCTCGGCCGGGCCCTGGGCCTCCAGCAGCACCCGGCACCTCTGGTCGGTTCTCTGCAGTCCCCTCCCCGCCCCCAGTGCCTGTCCTCCGGCCTCTGAGGTTGGCCCCGTACACTGAGCTCACTGTCAGGAGCGGACGCCTGCAATGAGGACAGCAGGGCCTCCAGGCGGCGGCCACCCCAGCTTCCGGAACAGGTACTCACACACACGTGTGCTTCCGTGGGCAAGTCTACAACGTTTCCCATCCGTGTCCCCTTAGAGGGGCCCGCCCGCTCTGCAAGGGCTCGTTAATCCTTCAGCTGGGCCTCACCGACGCTGCCTTTTCCTTACATCTTACCTTTTTTTTCAATGGATTAAAAAAGCCTTACAGGACACTATTCATGTATTTGCATCTCACGTCTTACTTCATTCCGTCAACAGATATTTTGAAACTTGTTTTTTTTTAAGATGTAAAACATAGAGATGTGGTTAAATATCCATTCCTTTACTCTCACTACTGTTCAATCATTTTTAACTTACAAAATGACTTATATAGGGTTCAAGTAAATGTTGTTCTCAAGTCTATCATTCACATGCGTTTTTACACTTTTCCCCCATATATAAGTGATTATAAATATAGCTGATAGGATCAGCTACAATGCCTCATATTTCAAACTTTCCCCTCTTCTTTTTTGGCCAACAAAGTTATAAATAAAGACCATCATACATTAAGACCACCCCCCTCCCCACAAAAAGCAAGAATCAACTACACGACATCTAAAAGAAAATTCACTTAAATATATAGCGCAGGTTAACAGTAGCATAATGGGAAAAGATGTATCATACAAAATCAAAAGATAGTTGGAGTACTCATTATCAAAGTAGCTTTCAAAACACATATCAATGCTATGAGTACAGAGGAACACTTCACCACGATAAAGGGATAAATTCACCAAGAAGACATAATCCTCAACACATATGCAGCTAATAGAGATGTTTCAAAATACATGAAACACAGCAAATTTACAATTATAGCTAAAGATCCCTTTTTAGTAACTAATAAAATGAGTAGACAAAAAATTAGTAAGAATGTAGGAGACATGAAAGACACTACCAACCATGCAGACATAATGGGTTCTGGCAGAACACTATGCAGTAGAAGCAGAGAACATGTTCTTTTCAAGTGGACACAAAACATATACCAAGAGAAACCATTTTTTCTAGGCTATAAAACTGAATAAATTTAAGTGCATTAATATCATATATGTTTTCCAAACAGAAGACAAGTTAGGAGTCAGTAACAGAAAGAACTGAAAAATCTCTAGATTTGGAAACTGAACAATACACTTTGAAATAACCCCTGAATTAAGAAAGAATGACGAGGAGAATTAAAAATACTTTGAAATGGAAACACAACATCAACATTTGCAAAGCATGGCTGAATCTTTAGACAGAAACATGTAACACTAGTGCTTATGTTAGAAAAAGAGACAGGACTCAAAACATCACCTTAGCTTCTTCCTAAAGAAAATAGAGAAAAAAAAATATAAATTAAAAGAAGCAGAATAAATAAAGATCAAATTAACACATTTGTGCACAGAAAAACAATACACACGATTCATAAAACCAACAGCTGGCTCTTTAAAGAAAACCCAGCGACACCGCCACACCTCCAGGCAGACTGAGGAAGAGCAGGGGCGAGAAGACACCAATGACCAACGTCAGAACTAAAAGCGAGGCCACCACGCACATGCAACAGATACTGTGAAGACAAGAAGGGAAGATTGTACACCTTTTAAAGCCAACAAATTAGAATATTTAGACAACAAATTCCTTGTAGGCCACAAAATACCAAAACTCATTCAAAAAGAAAAAGAGCCTTGATAGCCCCATAACTGTTAAAGAAATTGAGTTTATTGTTAGCAACTGCCAACCAAGTCAAAACTCCAAGTGGCTTCCCTGGTAAATTCTACCGAAGATTTAAGGATCTGACAACACCGTCTACACACACAACTGCACGCAACCGCAGACGAAGGAATACCCCCCACCTTGTTCTTCAAAGGGGAACACGGGCTACAAATTAAAACCATACACAGACATTGTAGCGAGACAACTCCCAACATCACTCATGACAGAAGGACGCCAACGTCCTCAAGAAACACGTTGTGTGAAGCGCAGCAATATGAAATGAGGAGACCGCATCACGGATAGGTAGAAGGAATCTAAGGTTCATTCACCATCAGAAAACCCATCCACGTAATTTGCCACGTTACTACAACGTAAAGGAGAAAACCCATTCAATCGCCCCAACAGGTGCAGAAAAAGCTTCTGATAAAACTCAACACCTATTCCTGATAAAAACTACTAGCACCCTAGGGACAGAGGGAGAGTCCTCAAACTGGTAAAGGGGGTACAAAAAAACCTATGGTAACATCCAATCTTTACAACCTGTTACATGGAAATACTTCTTGGCTTAGAGAAGACTTACAAAAATAGCACGAACACGCATCCTTCACCCGCCCTCCCTAACGCTAGTATGAAGACACAGCCGTACCACGAGCACCAGACCTACGTCCCATTGGCAGAGAACACTAACTACCGACTTTGAAAGAGACTTGAAATGCGGAGACACTGCAGCCAGGCTGTCACTCTTCAAGGCTGCTCAGCAGCTCTGGTGCCCAGGAGATGGTAAGAGGTGTCAGCCCACGAGGACTTCTATTACTTACGGAACTTTACCATTTTTTGGGTTGTTGCCTCTCCTATCTCCATTAGCGTCACCTGAGGCTGTGTTTAGGGAGTTCCTTTGCCCACCCCACTGCGAACCTCCCCGTCCCTGCACCACCAGGCAGCCACCTGGGCCCGTCTCGGCGGGGGCTGCAGAGACAGGCGAGCCTGGCTTCCTCACTGGCGTGCTGGGTGGACCCTCAGAGCTTTCTGCAGGTGATGCCAAACTGCCACTTACCACGAGGAACCCGACACGGAGGAAGGAATCATAGTAGCGTCCCTAGCCTCCTAACAGGTAGCGATGCCACACTGTTGCTCTACCGCTGTCCCGTGAAGAACTTTTTCTTTTTCTGACTGACTCCTTCTTGGACAGGGTGTAGCAAAGAGATATTTGGTGGTGGTTGTAGCCTTGGGCACCAAAGGAAGCCTCTGACCATGTGTTATTTCTCTGAGACATAGCAAGGGCTTGACTGCACTGAATAGAACATCAAGATGTATTTTGGGAGTCAAAATTTCCTACATTCAATTAAATGTTCAGTATGCAATCAACGGTAGTGCAGAAGTGAAAAATATCATTATGACACTAAATTGTATCCACTTGAAAATCTTTTCGCTGTAAATTCCTTTTAGCCAAAACACACACACACCACACTACGGCAGGAGCTTACCTTTTTATCATACACGTCTTGCCAGTTCACTCCCGAGAAGAAACTGTGTCTCATGATTTCTTTTGCATCGTCTGGCCCTCCGCCAAGGCTATGAGGAGAGGAAGAAAATTAAATGAGCATGAAATATTTACATAAGCCCAACGCCTCACAGAGAGTTTTTGTGAAACGTAATTTTCTGTGTGATAAATAGTTCTTGTGATAAACAGCCATAAAAATAAAAATCTTCCACGGTAAGACCTAATTTCCCTCATGTGCTCTTAACTCAGGATAGTGCGGCATCTAAGAACGCAGGCTTGGGTGGCGCTACCTGAAACGGGCAACCAGCTCGGGAGTCTGTGTGCGGCAATGGAAAACCTACTTATCACCCCCATTCTACAGATGAGGAAACTGATATTAGCTGTTGTCGCCGTCAAGTCTATAAACCAAATTTATTCTAGAACGGCTCAAGTCAGGATGCACCCTTGTTGACATAAACTCTTAAGTGTCTAAATTGGTTAGAGAAACAATTTGTAGAGCACTACTAACAGATAGACACTCACAGACTATTTTCATACCTTGAATGAATTTCCACGGAAATGGAATTGTTCATCTGTGAAACAGCATTGCGATGTACTTTGCTAGGCAGGTTGCCATATAAATTATAAAGTGTGTAAAGGTACACCCGCATCTTTGAAGGTGCTCTCATTTAACTGATGCCTCACACAAGACGAAGTTCAGGTGTTTCCTGGCTTCCTCAGCTCACACAGTGCATACGAGTGGTGACGAGGAAAGAATGAGAGGAACAGGAAAAACAGAGAGAAGTGGGGAGGGAGGGTGCCAGGGAAATGCGAGAGCGCAAAAAGGAAGAGCAGGGAAAAGAGGAGGAAAAGAGAGGGAAGGGAAGCTAGTCAAATCTGACGCTGACGCAGCAAGCTTCCCGGGTCTGGTTCACGGCTGGGAATGACGTGCCCGGGACCGTGCTTAACGCCCAGGCCTCTGCAGAAATCGTGCACCAGTAATATGCACGGGACAGGTTTATTATGAACTGTACTTTTAAAAGGATGTAAAGCACAGAATTTATAAAGAATAAAAATATACAACGTTCTTTATCCTAAGTAAATTAACCAGCTGATGCTCCAGAAAACTTGTGTTAATTTTTGCTGAAGTCCAAAGCCACGGACGGACTAATGAGTAGTTCTGATGTGAGTACTAGCTGGTATTTTTGTTTCTGGTAAAGACTAAGAACAAAGTGACATACAACAGTCACACATGTCAGAGCTCCACCTGTGTGCGCGACATGTGAGTGACTTCCTTGCTGAATGGTTAATAGTTTCGGAACAGTAGAAGGACATTTCCTTTTTTGTGTGCCATTCATAATGTAATGGGTATAGATACAACAACCTTTAAAATTTAGTCTGTATTATTAACATTTTCTCTGTCACTTTAAGTCTAAACAATGGACAAAACAATAAATCAAGCCCTGATTTGCAGCGTTCGCCAATTCTGGTGATGTAAATATCTCCCACTATGGCCAATAGTAAAATATAACAAAATCATTAAAGAGAGATGAGTTTTGAGTATTTACTACCTTTGACTTTAATATTTTAACTTCCAGATTTATATAAGTTAGGTTTTAGTGATGACTCTGTAAAACCACCAGCTCATTCAATTCTTGAAATCTAACAATCGGCTCCTCACCGTTTCCACTTCACCATTCAGAGTTCCATCTATCATCCCGTTGCCGCCGCTCGGGAAGGACCCGCCTTTTATCTGGACCACTCCCACCACCTGCTCCTGGCCCTGCAGTGTCCTAATCCACCCGGGACAGAGCTGCCAGGGTTACCTTGTCATCACACAAGTCTGATGAACATTCCAACCCTTTCAATAATTCAGTGGCATCTCATCTCCTTCGGAATAAAGACTAAATATTTTCTAAAAAACCTAAGGTCCTCATAATATAACATATCAGCTTCAACTCCCAGTGCTACCCAACTCATATTCTACACGTAGTCACTGAACCTCTCAAATGCCACGCTCGTTTGCAATTCTTTACAGGCAAGTGTCTCGGCGTGAATGCCGATGCAAACCCCAACTCCTTCGTTGAGTCAGCTCCGCTTTTCCGATCCCCCAGAGTTAATAATTTCAAAAGCAATTTGCATGTAGTTTAACCTGAGCACCTGTGAATATGCCTTGTGCCCCAATTATTCTATATGAACATCGAGAGAAGATTATTCTATTCTGTTCATCCTTGCATTCCCAGTATTTTAATGCAGTAGTTGGCGGGGAGGGTGGCGGCTGCTTGATACATCTACTACAAAAGGAGACAGCAGATGACTGAAAATACCACACCTTCTCTTTAGACAGTCCTAGCCTCTGGGTGCACGAACCTTTAAGAGTTGTGCTACTTACCAGGCCACTAACGTTCCAAATTCACCTCACATTTATTGAGTAATTATTAAGTACCCACTGTGTGCTACTCACTGGGTGGGCTGCGGGGCAGGATGAGAACAAAAACGAATGAGACAGAGACATGCAAAGCACAGTACAGTTCTGTTCCGCCAGCCACATGGAGAGGGGCCACAAAGTCACCCAGAGGAGCCGGGAAAGGGTGGCGTAAGAACTCACCGCCCTTAAAACACGAACCAAATATTAGGTCCCTAAACCAAGTGGTTAAAATGGAAATCCTAACTCTTTTTAATGATTGCCAGTCACCAAGTACTACCTGTGACATTAGTTGTGAAATGATCACATTAAATGGAATATATTTCAGAACGCAACCCAAACTGATGTGCTGTGAGTAAGGCATACAGGGAGGAGGCAAAAGCAGGCTTACGGTTGTAAGTACATGAAACAGTTTATTCTGTGTGATTATTTATGAACTATTGTACTATTTTCCATATGAACAATTATAAACCTACTTTTGTCCCACTCTGTATAAGAATTTCAAATAGGCACCAAGAAACCTGATCCCTACTCTTGCTCCCTAAGAATATTCTGTGAGACCTGGGGTAAATCCCTGAAGGCTTTATGGAAATGAGAATAATATTTACCTTACCCACCTACCCACCTACCTACTCCGCAAGGCACTGAACCAGCAGGGAATGCAACAGATACAAAATTGCCTGAATAAAAAAAATCACTTTACAAATGGAATGTACAATCCCCGTTACCAGAATTACGAAATGCCTTTGTGACTGGTTCTTCACAAAGCAAAAAATGGTACCTCTTTTATTATGTTTGCTTATTTTTGCTGAAGGTAAAATCATGTTCCTCACAAATTGAGAAAGCTAGAAGCATGTAATGGAAACCATTTCTACGGTAGACAAAGCCCACATTTTAAGCTTCATTTATTCTTTCCTTCATGAATTCAGCCTATCAACAAATACATACGAGCAGCAACCAGGAACAGCACTTGTAAAGAAAAAACATTATGTGGGGTGTTATAAAAGATTCGACAATATATGAAATGGTCTAACCTTAGGATGCTTAAGATATTTTCAGAAAAAAATGCATATGTATCTAGATGGAAGAATGTATATATACATAGATACACATAAACACCTACTTTAAGGGGTACTAAAAATTAATAGTCATTTCATACATGACTTACAAAATGCATATCTAAATGAATACACAAGCATGAGCAAAGAACACTATAGCTCACTGAGAAAAGGGCTGTAGGATTCTTCAGGCCAAAGCTGAAGCTACAAAAACAGAAATACAAAGTGTATAAAGATTTTTTCAATCATTCATTTCAGACATGCATGGAAAAGAGTATCTTCAAAGGGATAAGCAAAAGAGGTGTTAAACATCTTGGGGTGAGCAGAGCGTAGAGACAGGTCTGGGATGTTCGTAACGTGAATCAGCGGAAATATAAAGGTCCAGAGACTGAGAGAAGAAAAGGAATGGTCTCATCCCACAAAAGAAGCGCCATGGCAATTAAGAAAGCTTGCTCGCAATATGGATAACACACATAAGATGGATAAAACTCCCCAAATCCTTATTTGGTAAAATCTGCATAAAATTTCCAAGTTAGGAAACAGTTCAGGGAATTTTTTAAATGTTCTCTATTATGCAGTTAAAAATAAGCCAGCATCTCAGTTGGAAGATGTCTACACCAAATACACTGCTTCTTGGAGCCACTTGTGTTTGAATTAATTTCCATACTGCAATTGCGAGCCGCACGCATCAGCGACTGCCGGGGTGTCGTCGGTGGCTTACCGCTTATTTGGATCCTTTATCAAGAGCCCTGAAAGCAGCGATTTTGCATCTGAAGAGAGTGTTCGAGGAAATTTAATGTCTTCCATCAGTATTAGTTCAAAAAGTTTCTCGTGGTCCTGGTTGTAGAAAGGGAGCCTCCCACACATCATCTCATACATGACGACGCCCAGGCCCCACCAGTCCACGGCCCGGCCGTAGTCGTTGTCCTCCAGCACCTGAAAGGGAGACCGGGGAGGAGGCTGTTGTTAACACATTAACTCTGAAAGCATTGTGGGTCAAACGGAAGATTTTTACATACAAAGGCATTCTACCTTTCAAGGCCTAGGCAGGCAATTTGTAGATCTTGACGTTTAAACTATGAAGCATCCTACCATAGACGCCGAATACCTGGAATGTGTCACAGAGACACAGAGATGGCCGTGCCACCGACTCCAAGTCGGTGCGTACGTGAGTGCACGGAGGGGCGAGGGGAAACCGTGGGCAGGTCTGCACACTGTCTCCCAGGCCTGCTAAATGTTTCGTCCTGGTTCACCAAGGGGACTTGAAGCAGCAACCTAGTGCTGACTCCAGGGCATCTCGGCGCTGCTGCGCCGAGAAGAGCTGAGCGACACCCATCAGACAGCAGAAGACAGGTGTCAACGGTGTCACCAGCCAGAGCACAGGGCACGGCCACCGTGAAAATACATCCACCCCCTTTTGGAGGCCCCTCCACGTGTAAACTCAGGAAATCCTGAGTCCACAAAGTGAATATGGAGATGTATTGTCTAGGCTATAACACACTTTGACAAGAAGAGTCATGCATTCAACACCTGTATAGTATATACCTTGAATTTGCTTCACAAAATATATTACACACAATTTAAATTTAGGAAGAAATGACATGAAAGTATCAGGCTCTGTTCGAGCAAACTGTTCACACTGGGACATGATAACTTGCCACTGGCTCGGGAGACGTTTGATTGTGCCTTTGTATTAGGCGTGTTCCTCGGCCAATGGAATTTTCTTCATTCATCTGGAACTTTCAGTATCTTATTTTTAATTATTATATTTGAATCATCTTAAAGCTTATTTTTTCTGAGCCTCTTACCTTTGGGATAAACCAATCAACCATACCATACACGTGAAATTTATTAATTTAAAAAAGTCTTGTGACTGACTGCCTAAGAGGGAACTTGACAGAGAACAAAGCAGTGCTCATATTCCAAACTTCCTTAGTCTGGAATAAGTAAATACACTGTTGAAGGTTACTCCTATGTGGCTTTTATTTAAAATTTACCAATAATTTCACACAACTGTGCACGACATTTTGGATAGCAAAGGCACGTCGGTAGATAGGATATTTGAAGATGGAGCATGTACTTTCAAGAAAAACACTATGTTACTTGAAGATATGTGTAGTGGTGTTTTCGAGCGCTCTGAAGGATTTTTAATTCAGCTGCATCACTGTTCTGTGGCTGAAGAAGCCTGGGAACCAACAACACTGGCAAGAGGCGGACACAGGTCCAGTCCCACGTGTTCCAAAAATCTTTGGTAAATCACAAACTAACCAAAACGTTTTCAGGAAAAACAGCAAATTCTCATTTTTTATCTTTGGCTGAAAATATTTCAAATGCTTGTTTGTTTGAAAGGAGTAATGTGAGAACATACAGAAAACAAGAAATAACCTAACGAAGCAGAGAAATTCCACTTGCGTTCTTAAGTCAAAGAAAATGCAGTTTTTAAATACCAGTGACTTTTGATTATTCAAGACTCTCTCTCACATCCAATTAATTGAATGCATTGTTTGTGGGCCTTTTCCTAACAGATCCAGGATTTTACCTAATAACAAAAAATGTTAAAATCTAAGCAACCTTTCTCTGCATTCCTACAGCACCAGCAGAACAGAGGCACACGCAAAAAAAGAGCCCAAATGTGGTTTTTAACCTCTTTTTTCATAAAACCATAAAAAGCATAAAAGCTGGATTAACTGCCTCCCGAACCCACATTTCACCAGCCGGGTTCTCTTCCCCAGCTGGCAAAACTGGCAATCCCTTATTTTTGTTTAAATACCTGGTTTGCAGCCAGAAGGGAAAGTGAGTACATAAAAAAAAAAGGGGGGGGGGATTTTTTGAAGAGAAATAAGCATTTGAAAAATAAAACTGCACTGTAAAAAAATCTGTTTGATAAAATAAAGTGTATTTTATTTAGCTTTGTAAAATGAATACTGACTCTCCAACTAAGTGGTTTTGCTTCTGAACATAATGTGCCTTAATTGATATAGAGCTAGAATGCTACAATTAGAACTGCTTGCTGAACCACTTTGTACTGAACAAATTTGATGTAATGTATTATCTTTTTGACACATAAGCTTAAGCAGTGTTAAGGAGAAAACACCCTAACAGCTCAGCCAGCATACTTGATCTGAGTCTTTGCTGCCGGTTAGAAAGACAGACTTCTGCTCAACTCCTGCCTCCAAACAGCTGCAAGATGACATACACAAGAAATAAAAGTGATTCTGATATTCTACATGTAGATATATAATATACAACGTGTTATCACTATTCATAAAATGTCCTTTCACTCTCCTTCAATATAAATTATTTCAAAACAGCACCTGGAAATGCTCTAGAAATTCCAGAGTGGACTTAAAGTCCACAGCCTCTTTACATTATTTTTGGAAGACAATTTTCTCCCTTACTCAAAGCACTTCTTTTTCAAAAATTATAGAAACACGCACAATTCATATTCTTTAACCTAAGAGGTGCAGTTCCTTCCGGCCACCTCCACTGATTTTCTCCCCTAGCACAAGGGCCGATCCACTGTGTGGTTCTCACAAGAACTAATGCAAAGGCACGGTCAGTGGCGACAGAGGGGTGCAATGGTGGTGTGTTCTTCAACTCCGCGACAACAGTGTCACATAACTGGGATAGAAATACAGACCAAAACCTACTCCTAGAGAAAGGAGTAGGTTTCACTGGAAGACTTATCATCTGAAATAATTAATCTAAAGAAGTGTCTCTAGGCCGTAAAGCCAATGTTGCTGACATTTCACTGAACTCCAGGTTCGGGTGCGGATGCAGACACTCGGCGTTTCCTCCTAATCCCCTGGTTCTCTGGGATCACAGGTGTAGCTCTACCTTACTTCACAACAACACTGAACACGAACGCCCAAGCAGACATAAGAGGACCAGAGAGGCTCTGGAACACGAAAGGAAATGCAAATGATGACAAATGGTGATGGGCCACTTCAAAGCCACACCCAAACAGCAGACGTGTTGGAAGATGGGGCGTAATCTCACTGTTTCCACCAGGACCCAGAGATAATCTCACTTTCTGATGAAATAAAACCTAAGGTTCAAGGAGGTCACAGCAGGTACCAATCGCTATTAAATATTCCGGTAATATATGACGTAGACATTTTCATCTATAAAACAACCAGGTGAGTTTAAGAAAAAAATCACCATAAGTACTTCTTGAATGAATGGTGACTAATTTCAAAAAGTGATATTAAATAATGAACTATGTATTTCGAAATGATATCATCGATGGACACTCTCAATGTTAACACTGATTTGGCGAATGGGCACTTTCAAAAACACCTTCACCCTGCTATCGCTTTGCTGTGGGGATTTACTGGGAAGTTGCAGAAGACCTCCCTCTGCCCGCTCGCCAGGACCGCACGACGCACCCAGGCGAGCAACTGCAAGGAGGCTCCGCATGCCCTAGAGTGGCTCGCTGCTCAATCAGTAACCCTGGCAGAACAGATGGGGGAAGGAATTAAACATCTAAACAAACTGTCTGCCCACCTATGTTGTGAAAGTAAACTGCGAACTTGGATGAACCAATTTACCGCTAATGCAAAAGAAATTTTTTTCCTGGCAACCTTTATATTTCAGGTAGCTGACGTGTGTGTGCTTTTTATATATACACACACACTCTTACAGACTTTATCATCTACGGGAGTCCTTCACATTTTAACATCACAGACATTTGTTTTAAAAAGACCTATAAATATTCTAATTCATATTCTAAAATGTACTGCAGATTCGGGAGAAGTATATATGTCATAAGAATTATGGATTCCATGGTTTCTTGGCATTTCTTTCATAAATACATGTTCTCTAATAATTTTTAAGAGATTGTAACTGCCACCTGCTGGGAATTAGAATGCTGTAAGCTTTCTGGCTGGCTCCTAGCATTCACACACAATTCCTGCACACAGCCTACATCGGACCTTCCAAAGCAATCTCTGGCTACAACAGGCAACGTTCTTGAACAAGAGAAAAGCTAAGTGGGTATAATACTGGTGACTGATTCATACTTAACACGTACCTTCCCAGAGCTTTCTATACTTGCTCTTTATTCCGAAGCAGCCAAGAAACTGGGTCTTTATGACCCAAATAAAAATAGCCGTTGTAAAATACTACGGGTTTATCCCTGGTATTACCAGTTAGTGTTACTTTCGCATACATTCTTATGCTTCAGAGAATTTAAAATTAAATTTTATGCTAAACTAGAACCACTCCAAAGTATCAGCTGCAAACAAAAGACCACATGGCACTGAAGAAAACTTCAGGTGAAAAACAGCGACTACAAGAACTGACAGACACAAGTAAAACCTGCTCCTTACAGACACTGACAGACGCCAACGTCGAACTAAAAATACCATTTTGATCATGTTTTAAAAATGTTCAATTTCAAGCCAGAATGGGATGGTTTTTAATATCCAGAAACAGTACAGTGAGTGGACACATATAACAAGAGGTTTTAATATTAATTCTCATGACAAAGCACACAACTTCTACCTGAACCGAAGACCTAATCTGCCCCTTAATGCTGGCGATGACGTGTTTCTAGAACCATCAGGAAGGAGAAGGCTTTCAAAAGCACCTTAAGGACAGGTGTGTTGTGGGTTATTAATAATTAAACAAACTATTTGAGGTGTATGCAGTTTTAGAAAGGGTACCAACGCAACTTTCTATTTTCACAAAAATCTTCCAAGTTTGAAGACTTAGTTTCACAGTCTGGTAGAAACGGCAGAATTTTGTCCAAGGTTAAGCAAAATGTTAAGTATGCATGTATACTACTTTTACCTACAGATTAAATGTGCAAACACAAGTAACTCTGGCCTCACTTATTTCTCTTAAGATCTCTGAAAGGCTGTATTGACAACCCAGAAAATGACACCTTTTACATTTCTTCTTTGTCGTGTTTAAAATAAGCAAATAAAACGCCATTCATTACACTTCAGTTTAGCCAGGTTCTAACTACCCCTCTGCCTACGCCAATGCATGCTGCCAACTGCCTTTGCCCATATTCTATATGATTTCCCAACTCCTGAAGAAGGTAATTTCTATCTTTGGCTTTAAATTTATACAGAATTTAATTTCCCTTTGTATTCTTATCAATACATAGCATCACAATGACTTTGAGTGAACCTTTGTATCAACATAGTTACCAAAATATTCTGGCCTATTTCAGATATTTTCAAAATATGGGTTAGATAAAATACAATAAAGATAGTAGGTTTTAAAAGAAAATTAAATAAAATGACAGTAAGTGAATGTTTTCTAAAAATTTGTTTCTAAAAACCAAAAATGCATCAAAAATACATTTTCAGCCCCTGGAAAATTTTTTTTACATTTATATGAAACAAAATTATAAACATTTTTTTCTCTGTATAGCAATCACACTACAGGCTATACATTTTCCAACATTCAAGTCATTTTTTTGCAATCTTTTTGTTAGTTCTAACTTGATTATCAAATAATTTTTATTTTTACACTATTACAGAAGTGCATTTCTCTAGGTTTCCAAAACCACCTTATTCAACCTTCCCCATCTGTCACCATCTGCTTCTTTTTAGCATGTACTTTTTGTGTGATCACATAAACATGTGAAAAATAACTAACATTCAGATGATTATCTGCTGGTACATTTGAGGACTGGGCATAATAAAAGTGAACTGCCAAAACGTACTTAACACTTTTAATTTTGTTGGGTCTTGCATGTAAGCTACATTTGATTTTCAAACTGTTTTACAGTTGGAAAGTCGATCAGGTACTGCTAACTCAAGAGCAAAGCTGAGACTAAATAATTAGCACTGTATAAAATGGTTTGTATCCGACGAGAGCCAACTCAAATAATGAAACTTAACAGTAAGGGTTGAGACGTGATTTCTAATTTCTTCTTTAATTTCTAGATGGGAACGTAGAGTAGAGTATGCACAACCGAATTCCCTTCAAAATATCCTACTGTCCAGAGAGAGGGGCAGGTCGAGTGCGCTCCCGTCTAGTCTCAGTAAGAGCAAAAACACATTCATGTATAATTGCAGACACAAGTGCATTTTAGAGCTGTAGCCCAGTTAGTGCCTAGTCCATGTGCCTGCTGGGCCTCTGCTTCTGCAGCCTCTTAGAAAACACGTGACTTCCCTCCCCCGCCCCAATAACACTAAACCTCTACAATTCTTCATCAAAAGAGGTAAGAGAACAAATATTTTTAAAATATTGTTTTTTCAACAAATGGCACTTTTACACTGTAAGACTTGTTTTTCCTAGTGGTCTTTGCCAGAAGAAGAAAGTTAAGTTTATTTAAAGCTTAAGTTTATTTACAAATCAGCTATAAATCTGATATACAGGACAGGAATCAGATTTGAACTGATTTCCACTAGTCTTTTTGAAGCATCTTTTAAATACCCTTCACCTTTAAACAGCAAAGCGTTTCCACCAGATTAAACCAACTGAAAGGGTGAGCACTGTGAGGGCACAGCCGAGCCCCCATCCCGGGCAAACAAGGCTTCCACCAGGAGACAAGGGACAATGCTGACAGTGAGCTGCTCACCAGAGAGGCAGTCTGAAAAACGCACTCCAGGCTGAAAAAAAACTAGCACCTAGAGCCCATCAAGGAAAGTCTGGATTAACAGGGGTAAGTACGAGAAATTTCAGGGTTCAAAAGAGGTGCGACACACCCAGGGAAGTGAGGAGAGAGCTCGTTCCAGCCCCGGCCAGTCCCTCCCTCACTCTGACCATCTGATCACAGTGTCACCTCGCTCTCAGTGCAGAAGTGACTTTCCTTTCTCCCGGAGATGCAACCTGAACCACACCCTACCCTGTCCACGTGTCCCCCCTCTGCTCTCCCTGCCTGCCCTTCCTGCCCCCGGACTCTCCCCGCAGCCCCCACCCACTCCTCTCCCTTCCCTCCACCACCCTCCCCGCACCTCCACCGGAGCAATTAGTGTTTGCACAGTAGTCATTATGCTCCGTACCTCGTCACCTTAGTAAATGTAAGATACTTGAGGACAGAAACCTTTTCTTACTGTCTTTGTATTCCCCGCACCTAACATAATGTGTGGCACCTAATAAATATTCAATGACTATTTCCTTAGTGAACGGATGAGTGTTCTCAGTGCAACGGTTCATACAGAAGACCAGAGAAAGGACCTCAATTCTTTGGTCAAAGTGAGAGTGAGCACAGTCAGAGTTACTCTGATTTAACAAACATGAAGTGTGTGACATAAATACTTAAAATGAAGAAATTAAAATTGCATGAGAAATTAATTGTTTCACGATTTGTCATCCTCAAAAAGTAACGACAATGATCACTCTCCCCGATAAAAATGAGGTGTCAAGATTTTAATTATGAATCACCACGTAACAGCCAAAGTTATATAAACTGCTTTTAAAGACCAGGCTTCTAACCAAAGTGTCGCAGGTTCAATTCCCAGTCAGGGTACATGCCTGGGATGCAGGCCTTGGCCCCCAGCAACTGCACATTGATGTTTCTCTCTCTCTATTTCCCTCCCTTCCCTCTCTAAAAATAAATAAATAAAACCTTTAAAAAAAAAAGACCAAGCTTCTGCAGTATTAAAAATGTGTGTGTGTATATGCATATATACATATATATAGAGAGAAATGTTTTCTTATTTCTTACTTGTCTTTAAAAATAAATGATCAGTTTCTTGCGAACTGTAAACTTTCCATTTAGAAACAACTGGGCAGGCCCTTCTTACATTATGTTCTTGGTTCTGTTCTTCGGTTGATGACGTTTGCCTACAGAACAATATCTCTGTTTCTTAGGAGATCATCTGCTTTTAAAGTTAGATGTATCTACCTTTTTCAGAAGAAATGATTTCCCCTAACTGTGACACAGCCGATTTTGTTATTCTGAATTTGGGACAGCATCACCCGTCGCCAGTGAAGGCAGGGGACACCGGACTCCAGAGGAACAAAAAGTCTGTTTCTCACGACAGTCACGCAACACTCCTAGTCCAGAGCACGTTCCTTGAGAACGGTTTCCTTGGTGTCGTGTTCTCTGCAGCCATACCACCCAGAAAAACACCCAGCACACGGCAGGCACGCCGAATGTGTCTGCCGAACACACGTGCAAATGAGCTACTCTGGAACCCTCAGCACGGGGTCATCAGTGGGAGCTGCTTGGGTCTGAATTCCAAACTGTAGCTACTGTTGTTCCATGAACTCTCCCAACGAAATACTTCCCCATAATTATGAAAACCCACAATCCTACAAATCCAAGTGATTCGTTCCTTTGTTTCTAAGGCAAATCCAAATGGTTTGTAAAACTGTAAACGCTTTTGAAGTCATTCAATTATTCTGTTTAATAAATGAATCAAAAAGGGCATAATAAAAAAATGTGTATGGCTGACAACTAAAAATGGACTTCTACTGTAGTTAATACCTTTGTGCCCATAAAGTTTATAAAATTGAATAGGCATATATATCCTTGCCCTATAGTATCACGTTATGTAAGTGACAGGGCCTGGCGATGCGGCTCGGTTGGTCGGGCCATGTCCCGCCAAGCACAAGGCCCCCGGTTCAGGGCACGTGCCTGGGTCGCGGGCCAGGCCAGGCCAGGTCCCCAGTTGGGGCGCAAACGAGAGACAACTGATCGGCGTCTCTTTCCTTCTTTTTCTCCCTCCCTTCCCCTTTATTTAAAAATATACAAACAAAATCTTTTTTAAAAAGTGGGAGTGAAATAAGATGAGGTTCATGTTGAACTTCAGGTAAAAACAGTTGGTCCTGCAATTTCTGAACGCGTAAGTGGCCTCCTCTGCAGAGCATCACAGCAGTGCTCCCCCCACCCACCCCAGCGCTGAGGGGGCCCGAATCGCGCCCACCTACCTCCGGGGCCAGGTACTCCGGTGTCCCACAGAACGTCTTCATCGTGGCTGCATCCGTGATCCCTTCTTTGCAAAGCCCGAAATCTGTAATTTTTATGTGGCCATCTTTATCCAGCATCAAATTCTCCAACTGTATAGGAAGACAAATAACACGACTTGCCCCGTATTCTTGAAACAGAGGAAAACACTGTTTTGACACCACTAGTGAGTGCTGAGTAAGACACTTTGGGAAGAGGACACAGTTGTGAACAGAGCTTTCAGTACTTATAAACCCTGTGGCTTCTGAATGTATGTGTAAAAAGAAACACGTTTTATTAAGTACTTCGATAACAAAATTATTGACTTGTTAAACCAATGGGAGTAAGAGCCATTATGGTTTAAGTTCTAAGAACTAAAGCCTAATGAACTTTTTCTAACAAAAACCAATCCTCTTTGTATTTAACTGAACTGTGATCCAAACAGTCCCAAAGAGAGGAGCATCTTCTTCTGGAGAGATACAGATGGTTTTCAACAGTTTCTCTTGGGGATCTGCTGCTATTATAAAATATTCACTTAGAGAACACTTTTTTGCTGATTGTTGTAATCAAATCTAAATCTTATTTTGCAAGGTAAGGTGGGTATCCTCTTTTGCAGTTTTTTGTAATAAAGAAATGCCAACCATTTTAAACATAAAAAGAATTACCCAACATTCAACAGTTAATGAAAATATATAGCACAAATATTACCTAGTTGGAATCTCTTTGAAGCCATTAATGACAAAACACCAAAGAGAGTCTTAAAGATCTAACCGAAAAGCAAGATCACCTGCCTCAATAAGATCTTTTAAAAAAATTAAAATAGCCCTGGCTGGCATAGCTCAGTGGACTGAGTGCAGGCTGCGAACCAAAGTGTCGCAGGTTCGATTCCCAGCCAGGGCACATGCCTGGGTTGCAGGCCATAACCCCCAGCAACCGCACATTGATGTTTCTCTCTCTATCTCCCTTCCTTCCCTCTCTAAAAATAAATAAATAAAATCTTTTAAAAAATTAAAATAAAAGTTCTTTCATTATCTAAATTCAGAAATCTTGCATCTTCTGTGTGCTTCTCTACTAACTGGAACCTGAAATCCAAGCCTAATTTGCACAGATGGCAACGAGTCCTGAGCACGAAAACCAAACAGAAACATCCAGAAAGTGTCTCTGTCTGCTTCTCTTTCTTCCCATGATCTCCTTCTCTCTGCCTTCGCCTTTCTCTTCTTCACGCTTCTGGTTTTCTCCCATTTTCCTTCTTTCTTCCTCCCTCCCCTAAACTGCCACAACGAGGAACAGAAGTCCAGGACATGCTGGAGGGTCTGCTGTTTTGTTGAATAAGGAATACAGTTTCATTTTTGAGACGGAAGGGGTTCTCCTAACAGCAGTGGTTTAACCTTCCTGTAAAGGAGGCAATCCCGAGGGACTGTGTGGTTGGGAGTGGGCACTGGGGAGGCATCTTGAGACTCAGCAGGTGAAGAAAGCAGGCTGTTTTCATTCAGACTGGGGGTCTGCTGGGGCGGACGGCAGGGAGCTGGCGGAGATGGGGCGGGGTGGGGGGGGGCTGTGGTAAACGAGGCTCTGAACCCACCCCTCTGCATCGTCACGGAGTCTACCATGATCTCAATCTATTTGAATAAACACAAAGTTATTAGTAAGGAAATGATGGAGACAAATCTGAGACGGATCAGTCAAAGTGGATACCCAGGTCAGTTTTCGGTGGTGTTTTTTTAATACAGCTGGTATAAATCTATTTAAAACCTTCATCCTCTGATCTTCGCCAACTTTATTCAACGTACAGTTCACCCTCCCTGAGATCTGAATGCACTCCCCCTCTAGGTTCCTTTCCATCTCTGGAGGGACGTCATGAAAAGAACCTCCGACCTGGAGCGAGGATTTGTGGGCTCCAACGACCCTGACCATGTCACCAACTCAGTCCACTACTTCAAGTCACTCACTGGGCTTCCAGAAGCCAGGGACCTCCCCTGTAAACTAAGGATCTGCTCTAACTTTCTATGATACCACATAAGGGTCTCACTCTATTTATGTATAATCCCATGTAATATGGATACAAGTCAAACTGTATACATTTTTAATGTTTGGCTGCTTACACTGTGCATATTCTTCTTGATATATATTCATATGTTTCTGTCCCATGCTTTTATATATTTACTTAAGACTTCTAAGGTAAGGCTATACTTAAAAAAATAAACTTAGCAGAGATCACTTAATTCTTTAGCAACGTTAGTGGTTTATGCATATGGTAACTGTATGACTCACATTCACATATAAAGTAGGTTCTTTATGTTGCAGTTTAATACATTTAATGTTTCCACCATCAGAAAGGGCAGGGCAATGAAAACCATATTAATGAACTTCAATACGCCAATATGTTCATGCTAATTCTGTTAATGGTAAATATTGACCAAGACCATCTTGATTATACCATTCTTTATACAATGCTAGCATTCTTTTCTTTGTTTCTTTAGGCTAATAAGTCTACCTTCCAGCTTCAAACATTTTGGATATGTTACCAAGTGCTTCAGAAATTATTCTCATTTCCTTAAATCCAGGATGTGCCGCCCCTTCCCTCTCAAAGAGAACTCATAAAATACAAAGTGGTAATGAAGGGAGGTTATTCAGGCAGAGAAGGAGTAACCATTTCTAAGTAAATTTGGAAATGCCATATAGCTAATTTAAAAAAACAAACAAACCTAAATTCAAGATCTTTAAACATTATAGGATTATTTGGTCACGCAGACACCAGATACAGGGATGCTTGACTCTGGACATCCCTGGTGATAAGAAGCGTCAGGCTAAGTTCAACCACACTGTGGACTGGTGTTCAGCCCTGGTCCACTGTGGCACTTGGCTGGCCATCCCTGATCTAGTCATTGTCACACGGTTCATTTTCCCTAAATACAGCATTTTACAGCTTCCTTTAAACTTTGGTTAATGATAATATTATGCAAACCTACATACTATATTTCACTGTCATTATGTAAAATAATACTTTGTGAGACAGATATTCCTTAGAGAATTCGTCACATAAAGGAATGTGATAGAAGCATCTTGAAACAACCTCCACAACTGCTTAAATAATTTGACAACTGAAGGATCCTGGGTGCCCAGACAGGAGCGAGAAGAGAGCGAGGGGATCCTTGAGATTTCTTCTTTATGCCGTAATACAGATACAAACAGAATTTCAGAAAAGATTCACGTAACTCCTATTTCTACAAATCAAATTATACTGTAAATAAACTAGTCCTTGATAAATAAACATAGCAATTCTGTGTCCGATTTTAATAGGTCAGCATTGCTACATGGTTTACTTATTGAGAAAGCAGGATGGTCACATCTAGAATCTGTTCCACAGGTGTCAGGGCACACATGTCCCCACATGGCCCATCGGAGTCCAAACAGCGTCATGAAATCACTACACCTCTGAGGGGCTGGTCCAGGGGTCAGCACACTGTGACCCATGGGTGAAATCTGGCCCCCTGCAGAGAGACCACATAGGCAGCAAAGCCCAAAATATATCCTATCTGACCTTTACCAATCCCAGAGCTATTCTGAAGGTCTCATCCAGAAGGAAGTTTGAGAAGTGGACTCACTCTTACCAATAAAACAAACACAGTGCTTTTTACAATGCAAGTTAAACAAATAAAAGGCTATATTAAAATACTCCAGGTATTTTATACCAAAAAATGAATACCAAAATTAAACCAAATCTTTTCCTCCAATAAAGTCTTATTTCAGTTTCTTCACAATCCATCAGAGGATGTTAGACTATAACAATGAAACTTATTTTAAAGTGTCACTTGAAAAGTGACTTGACGTTTAATCAGCTGTGTAACGTTACCCAAACTTTCACAGAAAACTGAAACTGTTCTTGGTAGATCATCCTTCATCTATTCTTCCCCACCGAAAACCCAGACACGAAGGAGCTACAGACACATCAGTGAAGGAAGTTTCTTCTCAAAGGCAGTAAACTACGTTATTAAACAGAATGCTTTTCCCCCAATTAAATCTGCTTTTTTCCAAACTGTGTAACTTTGTAATTACTCTGTTTGTCCCTCTAGTCCCTGCAAACAACAAAATTTTGATTACTTTTTTTTTTTTTACCTTGAGATCCCGGTACACAATCTTCCCGGAATGCAGGTAGTCCAAGGCCGAGACGATCTCCGCGCCGTAGAAGCGCGTGCGGTCCTCGGAGAACACCCGCTCTCTCGACAAATGGAAAAACAGCTGCAGGGTAAACAGCAGGGACAGGATTGTAATAATTACTGATTTAGTGGGGAAATTAACACAAACATAGAACACCTCTCATCACCATATTGTGATGATAGATGGTGTGCTCTCAGCGGACGCTCGGCACTCTTAGACGGCAGCTGGCTTATCTTTCCAGGTTTCCGAGGGGAGACGGCGAGCTGTTAAATCAGCGTTTTAATCAATACACCAATCTTGTTTAAGGCGTTCTGCTTGCTACCATTTAACCTTCGGTTACTGGAGGAAAAAAGTAGGCATCGTCGGGCTGCATTTCCCCTTCACCGGACTTGTTTTCACCCTTTCAAGCATTAGGTGTTGAGACATTATTCAAATAAATGAACATGAGCATAGACGTAATATTTCTATTTAATTATCTGATTTACATGGGATTTCAGAGACGGGACTGCCGATTGGCTGAAGCTGATTCATGTGAACTTGTTCTGTTCTCCATCTGTTGAATACATCATATCTGCAGAAATGTTTTCAAAGTTTGAATCGGTGTTTTCTATGGTGAGAAGCTATAAGGCTTTCAGTTTTTATTTTAGTCACGTCTAAAATGGGCTGAGAAACTCCCATTATTCCCCTTCTAATTCTCAATGTCTATTCATTCTCTCTGTTTGCAGAATAAACTACGACACTAATCTTTCTCAGAGAGTCACTTAAACTGGAAGCCCAGCCGTTTCCTAGTTAACCTCCACGCAGCAGCTGACAAGCAGCTATCGGGGTCTCTCTGTGGCCAGGCATCTGGATCTTAGTCAGTTCTTTAGGTAGGAAACTGCCTTTTTCATCTCTCAGTTTGACAGTGTGGATGAGGAGCAGGCTTCAGGCCCAACTGACCTCTGATGGACTATTTCAGGGCATCAAGAAACCCTCAAGAACAGGGACAGGTTGTTGCCAATGCAGAACGCCCTGCCAGGTATCACAGGAGATGCCCAACACGTCTGCGGTTAGAGAGACGAACCAACCCCTCGAGGTGCTTCTTCCTCGCTGCAGGATCCGAGATCAGCTCTGCCTTCAGCGACTCTTGGTGCTTCTGCAAATTTACGGCCATGACGGTTAACGAGATTTGTTGCCTATAGACCAAGTCAGAGCTTAGGTAACACACAAGAGGTTTCCTACAGATTCCTTCCCCTCTTTTCCACCTCCCCTCCACTGAAGAGTCTATCATGGTTTTGGCATAAACTGCATGCAGAGCCAATGGCCACATTAAAGAGAGACGTGTAGTATCATGTGCCTATTGTCAAAAATACTCACTCAACATTAGTTAGAGCAAGACTAAAACATCAGGCAGAGGGTCTTTAAACTTTGATGCTGCCTATTATATGGACATATTTTATCAAAGCTAAGATGCCACTGACTGGGATTCCATCAGTTTTGTGTTAAAACAAAGTAAGGGAAAAAAGTTAATCAAACCTACAACCTACCATCAAACAGAAAAGGCATTCTGACTGCAGAAAGGTTAAGTGTGTCTGACAAAGGGTCGAATACACAATGCCAAAAGTCCAACCAATGTATACAATTACTCAGCAGTATTTTTCAAAGTTCATTCATTTTATACAGGCATAGATCTAACCATTCAAACGAGCGCAGGGAGCGAGAAGTGTGGCACGTCGGTAAAGCCCCTCTGAATGATTTCTGGGTCAAAATCGTCTCTGCCATGCTTTATGCAAAACATCACTACCTTGGATGAAGGAACCCTTGTCACCTCTACGGAGATTTGTGGCAGTGTTCCAACAAAATGAAAATAGTGGTTAAGTTTATAAATTGTCCTAAAATAATGTCGAGCCTACCGCCCACTCATCTACTGTACAAAAGACATGGATGTTCCCAAAACCCATATAATACATGCAGGATTCTGGATCTTTATTTAGAACATATATCTTCAACTTGTCTCCCAGCCAATGTCTATAAAAATATATGCTAAAAAATTACACTGAAGGAGAGTTCTATTTATTTCTCAATCTGCCGTCCTCTGATGCCGCCCCTTGCCACATTATGGGACTTATTTTCGTTGCGATAACCAGGAACCTATTAACTCCCCAGCCCAGTTATTGACCGTCTCAACCCGTCTTCCTCTCTGGAGCCGAGTGCCACAGCCATGGCCTGGCCTTCCCGAGTCCCGCCTCTGGCTTTAGCAACAGGACTCTCCCCTGACTTCCTACCTGACCCTCTGGATATTCTTTGGCTTTGAACCAGCTTTCCATTTAGTGAGCATCGATTATGTTAAATTTACTCTGTGGGGCCCAGGGGAGAGAAAAAGAAGACACATGTAATGATTAGAACAACCCCTGCCCCCATCACACTCAACGCAAAGAAGGAGGGACATGCACAGGGACAAGCGAGAGGGCTGTGCGGTAAGTTTTCCAATTCTGACATTAAAAATGCTTTGGAGGCAAAGAATGATTAATCTTTATGACCCCAGGAAACTTCACAATTAGAAATGGGACTTTTTTTAAGGATGGGATTTTTCACAAAGAGACGCTACAAAGGGAAGCCTACAAAAGATTGCTATTAATGTTTTATCCATCTTTATCTTTTTAACAGCCTAGCACAGTACCTGCACATAATAGGTAACTAGTAAGTGTCTGTGAAAGAATTAATGCTAAAGAGAAAAAACAGCAACAGCAAGAAAACATTAAAGGAACACTCAACTGAAGAATGACATGCGTTCAGGCCAATGACAGGGCTTAAGTAAAAAGAGATGAGGAGATACATAGTTTAGGGTCCTGGCTGCCAAGACATGGGCTTGAGATTTGTTCTGAGATAAGGGGAGACCAAGAGTTTGGTGTTAAAACAATTAGCATAATTTTAAAAAACCACCATGGCAGCAATTGGAGAATCAATGAGAAAGGTCTCAGACTGGGTCCGGGAAACATCGCACAGAGTGCAACAAGAACCTTGCCGAGCACCTGTCAGCGCATCTGTGTGGCGAGTGGCAGCCACGGTGAGAGAACGGCAGCAACCTGCAAGGACGTCACTCCTGGACTGGGGCAACCAGATGCATAAACAAGCACACTAGAAATAACGGTAGCTATGAAATAGAGAGCACATTTGAGTACGGGAATGACAGTATCAGGAGTTACACACGAGCTGAGTAGGAGCGTCCGAAGGTCTTCAAGTAGAGTGGTGGCGACTGGCACTTCAAGAGTCACGATTCCAGAGGGCCTCACCTGCACCCCTGGGGTGTCTGGGGGAGAAGAACAAGTTGGGTTTCCCTGTGGGTGGTTGAGCGGATATTGCAGTAGCGGTATCGAGGGAGCAACTGGGGACAGGGACAGAGGAGCCACTGATTTTATTTTGACCTGTTAACATATCAACAAGCATGTGATACCACAGCTTTGAAATCAGGGGCCCCAAGGGTACAGACGTGGACACATGAGACATTGCTACACAGATGTGTGAAGACCAAGGAAGAGCGGTGTAGCCCAGGAAAACGGGAAAGAGAAATTAAGCTCAGATTCTTCGAGTGTCACTACACACGTGGACAAAAAAAAAAACAGAAAAGGAAGCAGAACAGGACACTGTGACAAAGCCCTGAGAGAAGTGTAAGAGGAAAGGAGAACACACCCGAGGAATGGAGGAAATGTACATTTCAGGAAGGACGCTGACCGGGCACAGGAATTAGGTCCTGCGTCACCTTTCAGGGAAGGGAATGTGACGGCAGAAATGGTACGTGACGCTTTCAGGAAAAATGAATGAGATGAGCTGAGATGTTACTGAAACAGAAGATTTTTGCTGCAACATATTGAACAGTGCTTTCAGGAAAAGTTGCCTGAAGAACATGGGAGATGCTATAAAAGCTACAATTCATATTAAAGGAGCAATGAGATCAGACAACCAGAAACAGGTAGTGTTATAAGTATTTAATATATGACAACATGGATGATGACAGTATATGACAAAGCATATGAGGAAAAATGACTATTTAATAAATGGTGCCATAATAGTTGGTCAAATCTGGAGAAAAGTAAAATTCAATTTTCATCTCACCTTGCAACAAAATAAATTTCAGATCTAATTAATAGTTAAATATAAAATATGATTCGATTTTTTAAAACCTGAAAATATAAATCAGTGGTTCTCCGGTTGCAGGATGAAGAAGGATTTTCCAAGCAGGACATAAATGAAGCAACCTGGCTGGTGTGGCTCAGTGGATTGAGCACTGGCCTGTGAACCAAAGGGTTGCTGGTTCAAGTCCCAGTTAGGGCACATGCCTGGGTTGCAGGCCAGGTCCCCAGTAGGGGGCATGTGAGAAGCAGCCACTCATTGATGTTTTTCTCCCTCTCTTTCTCCCCACCTTCCCCTCTCTAAATAAATAAATAAATAAAGTCTTAAAAAAAAGAAATGAAACAAACCCTAAGAGAGAAAACTGGTAAAATTAACCACATAGAACAGCAACAATATAAATAAAATTGAATATTTATAGCAAGTCTGACAACCCAAATGTCCACCACCAGCAGACAGATGAACAAATGTTGGTAGAGTCACGCATATGGATCGTAACTCAACAATAAAAGGAACAAACTACTGAGGAATGCAACAAAAGGCATAATTGCCAAAATGTTAGGCTGAGGAAAACCAGCAGACACAAAGGAGTCCACACTGTACGCTCCACTTCTGAGAAATTTTAGAAACAGTAAATCAAATCTTTAGTGTCACGTGTAGATGTTTGTCGAAAGTCACATAATAGGGAACTTGTATTGCATGTCGATTACAGCTAAGTAATGGAAATAATCTAGATATTCAAAAATTTGGTAAGGATTTAATAAGTTATAGTACATCAACATAACTAACTAGTAGATATCTAGTATATATTTTATAATATTGATAAAACTGGAAAATATACATACAGTATAAAAATAGAAAAAATATATTAACATGGTAATAGCAATTATTGCTAGACAGAGAGATTTAGAATGGTTTTTGTCTTGATTTATACCATGAAAATTACTTATAATTATTTGTTTACTCTGTTCCCCAGAACACTGTGCTTGCCTTAAATGCGGAGACTCCCTGTCTGGTTCATGTCACCGAGAACGTGCTGAGTACACAGCACAGTAGCTAGCTTAGAGCAAATGGTCAATAGGCTTTTTTTTTTCAATTGAATTGAAATAACTTTGTGGCTTCTTGATGTTTTCCACAATGAGTATGTACTGTTGTTACTTTCATAATGTAAAGGTTTCTAATAAATTTACTGTGAATACTTGTACTGACTTGGGCTTATGACAAATTTAGTACCCTAATCTTTGTTTTGACAGAGGCACAGGGAAAAAAGAAAAATTATGCAAGTACTCCACAGCTTTGCTTCCTCAGCACTGAGCTTAATATGTAGCTCATATTACGTGCTTAATAAATATGCATTACAAAGAATAAACTTAAATTCAAAACTACTTTCCAAAGAATTATTTATAAAGAAAATAAGGTTTTGAATGTAAAGTACTTTCATTAGAAACTTTAAAAAATCATACACTGTAATGAATAAACTTGTTTTTATATAAAAATAGTAAGGTATTTGCCGCTTAAGCAAGAAACATATCTCAAAAAATTTAAGTTCCTTTAGGCAAAGACTAAGTATTTTATGTTGAGTTTAGCCATGCTATAAAAACATAGCAATGTAAATAGATTATTTTAACCCACTGAATATACAGATCTGTATTTCATCACAAGCCCAGAATGCTTATTTTGACAACTGCTATATTTTGCAAAAATAGTTATATTCTTAATGCAACAAACTTCCCCAAAAATAAGATCTGGAGTTTAAAAATGTCCTGAGAATTATCACTGCAACTTAGATTTTAAACTGAATTATCTTTTTTTTCTCTTACAAATAACGCCTACACAGAGAGTTTCTTCCTTTGTAACAGGAAAAGACTGACTAGCTAGAGAGTAATAAAATCTGCTCAATGGGAGTCCCATTAATTCCAATGATTACATTCATTGTCATAACATTAATTGAAGTTGGAACCTGAGTATCCTAAAGACAAGCAATTAATTAAGCAACAAGACATGGCAGTCTGTGAAATAATGCTGCTTAAGGCATCAAATGACCCAAGATGAGAAGAATGACTCTAGCTCACCTCCGGGGAAACTAATCAACAACGCTGCCTTGGTCAGCCTGGTCGCTGTAGCAGAACACCGTAGAGGGAGTGGTGGATAAACCACAGAAATGTGTTTCTCACGGTCTGGAGGCCGGGAAGCCCAAGACCAGTGCCCTGGCAGAGGGGGAGACTGGCGAGAACCTGCTTCTGGGTTCACAGCTGACTGTCTCTTGGCTGGGCCCTCATGTGGTGGGTGGGGTGAGGGGGCTCTAGGAGGCCTCTTTTACAAGGGCGCTAATCCCATTCGCAAGGGCGCCACCCTCCTGACCTCATCACCCCCCAAAAGCCCCACCTCCAAGTGGCATCACATTGGGGATTAGGTGTCAACACAGGAGTTTTTGGGGGAAACCAATATTCAGTCTCCAGCAAATACTATACTACACAATTGGAATAGTATTACAATACAAAATGAACATTCAAATACTTACTTTTATGGGGTCAAACATACTCTGACATTTAGCAGGTAAATCATATTACCATCTTCAGACACTGTCTATTCTTTTCACAAGCTGAGCTCCCAGTCTGTATGCATTTCACACAGAAAAATTAATGTGAAGTAATGTAAATTTACACTTAGTTTTTGAAATTTCAGGAAAAAAGTCATATAGACATGAGATATAAATGTAAAAGTGTCGTGTTTTAATAACAATTCAATATTAAATTTCTCAAGACGAGTTAAATGCTTAGGATGCTACAGGACAATTGAACCCTGAAACAGCAATTTGGCAGTTAACAGTATTAGCTATAAATCACCAGATAAACACCTGTTCCTCTACCTCTTGCCCTCTTCTTGCAGGTCTTGGAATGTAAAAATGATTCTAGATCAGCAACCTACTTCCTGGTATCTGAAAACGGAGCCCAAAGGTGACAATTTTAAACAAGTAATGCAAGAGAAAAGTGGGATTAAAAGTCACCTAATGACAATATTTAATAATAAATATAAGTATAAAACAGCTTCTATTGTGATAAGTATATAAAACAGCTTCTATTTTAAAGATTTTACTTATTTATTTTTAGAGAGGGGGGAAGGCAGGAGAAAGAGAGGGAGAGAGACATCAATATGCAAGAGATACATCGATTGGTTGCCTTTCACACATGCCCCAACTGGGGGCTGAACCCACAACCCAAGCATGTGCCCTGACTGGGAATCGAACCAGCAACCCTTTAGCTCACAGGCCAGTGTTCAATCCACTAAGCCCCACCAGCCAGGGCTAGTTTCTATTTTAAAAATAATTTTAATTCCAAATGTACTTCTGTAATTAAAATGATTTGTTTAAATATTTTATTAAAACTCTATTAACAAGGTTGAAGTAGAGACTGCTCAGTTCTACCACATTAAATATTAATAAATTCTTCATTTAGAGAATAAAATATACTTTTAAAATTGCAAAAAAACTATAAAGGCAACTGCTTTTAAATATTTAAATCTATTAGCATATATGTGAAATATCTGGGTTACTTGTGAAATATATTTACTACCAATACAATGAAAGCAATAAAGAGTATCATTTTGAGCATTAAGAACGTACCATTCTAATAATAATCATAAAAGCTACATACTGCTGTCTCCACATTACAGGTAATTAAATATAATAAATATAAGTTATTACTATAGGCACTATTTTTGAGAGCTTCTACTTAATTGGCACTGAGCTAAGTTGTCTGCACTATTATCATTTAATCCTCAGAACCACCTTATAAAGTAGGCCCAATTATTACCTCCATCATATAGATGAAAAAAACTAAGACTCAGAGATGTTATGAAAGTCGCCTAGCATCACATAGCTATTGAATGGTACGGTGGAAGTTCACACTTAGGTCGTCTGTCTCTAAAGTATGTCATCTATTATACTAAGTAAGTACAGTTTTTATTCATTTGAGGCAACAAATGAATAAATTATCCCATTAACAAGACAGTTCACTTTCCAGCCTTCTTCACAATTGCACTGTATGAACTCATGAGAGAAAGACCTTCACACCAGTGCAGCGACCGTCTCGGGGCCGGCAGCTGGACAGGAACCCGAGAACTCTCTGTTAACACAGCCACTGTATGAAACCAGACAAAGCAGTGGGGCTAACCCAAAAGTGAGCATGAAATGGAAAAACAGCAAAAACAGTCATTACAAAAAGGGCAGAAACAGATTCTCCAAAAAGGAACAAAGAACAGATGAGGTGAATAAAAGAAATTGCAATATGCAACCCAAACAATCTGCATGGGCACGTTAAATACTCCAGATTTAAAAGGCAGAAATGATCAGACTGCATTTATGAAGAAGTGTGAACTAACTATAGATGGTCTGTAGGAAAATGAAAGAAAAATAGATATATCCCCGACTGTGGCTGGAGATTTCAACAGTATTCTCTCGATACTTGATTTTTAAAAAGTAGACATAAGATCAGTAAGAGCAGAGGACACCTGAAGGGCGTCACATTATCAAACAGCCAGGCCCTCCTGGCTGGTGGGCGGGGAAACGCGACCCAGCACACCGGACGCACGCTGTTTCCAGGAGCACACAGCACCTGTGCCAGCACCCTCATTGCAGCAAACGTAACAGGACACAAACTGTGTGGCATGTTCTCTGAACACAGGCAAATTCAACGACGAGTTAAAAGATGTATGGGAACCCTCAGGCACTTAAAATGAAAGCAGTACACCTTTAAATAGTCCATTAGTCAAAGAAAACAGGACAAGGGAAATTAATAAATTTGGGAAGAGAGCGACAGATATAATAGACATTAAATAACATGTAAAACACGTAACATTAAAAATACACTACAAATATTTACATATATAAAGATAACATAAATTTGGTGGCTACAGGGACATTTATAACATTACTTATATTAGAAAAATATAGGTTTAAATAAGTGCTTTAAATTTCCACATTCAGAAGAAAAAGAAAGGAAATCCAAAGTAACCAGAAGGAAATGATAAAGACCAAAAATCAATGAAATAGATAAGCCAAAATTGATAAAAGAAAAATCAATGAAACCTGAAGCTAAAAATACCAAAAATATTAACTTTTAGAAAGACAAACAGAAATAAAAAGAGAAGACACAAAAAGAGAATAAATGAGAGAAGTCAGCTACTGATCCTACAGACACTAATGCAATAATAAGTGAACATTACTAGTGATGTAAGGCAAACAAACTATAAAATGTAGACAAAATGGGCAAAGTCCTGGAAAAACACAAATTAATAAAAAATTACACTGAAATATAAGAGCTAAAACTATTAACACTTCTTGAAGAAAACAAAATGTTAACAAATTTGGATTAACAAAAGATGTTTTAAATTAAACACAACAGGTATGAACCACAAAAGAAAAAGGCCGATAGATTATATTTCATCTAATTCATAAGTCACGTCCTTCAAACACTCGTAGGAACGCGTGTCAGTGGTCGCCGAGGCGGGGCGGTGGGTGGGACCAACTTTAAAGGGGCACGGAAGATGGTCAGGGGACAGAAATGTTCTGTATCATGATGGTAAGGATAGTAAACTACTTTTCACCTTTCTCAAAACTCACGAAATGGCAGACTTAACAGTGATGAAGTTTACTGAATGTAAACTTTACATGAAGAAGATGATGTTTACAAAAAATAAATTTATATTTAAATATTTTTTAATTTATACGAAAATATATACAGGAAAAAATTCCATGGTAAAAAATGAAAAGTCAGACCATGCATTGGGAGAAAATAATTGTAAAACATACGTATAATAAAGCACATGTATCTAGAATATACAAAGCAGTCTGATTACTGAATATTAAGAAGACAACCCGATTAAAAAGTGGATGAGAGGAAGTATTTTAATAGATACTTCAATAAAGAAGATATGCAAATGGAAAATCAGCACAGAAAAAGATGTTCAATATCATTATTCATTCAGGAAAGCCAAGCTAGAACTACAATATACCACTACACACCTACTTGAATGGGTAAAACTTTAAAAAGTTAACCATTCCAAGTGTGATTATGATATTAAATAACATTCAGGAAATGCAAAATAGGACAGCTAAGTTGAGTTTCTTTTGATGTTGAACATACCAAATGACACAGAAATTGCATTTCAAGGTATTTACCTAAGGTAACTGATAATGCACATTTGAACAAAGATTTACACTGGAATATTCACAAGTGCCTTTTCCTTAATAACCCCGAACCACAAAGAACCCAGACATCTCTCTACTAGCGGTTGTAGACACACTTGAAGACATATCCACACAGCGAACTAAAGGCACAAAAAGAAGCAAACTACTGATACATACGATGACACTGACGAGTTTTAAAAGTATTACACTAAATGAAAGGTGAAGGACACAAATGACTGCAAACTCTTCCGGGATTACAGTTTCTAATGTTTAAATATTGTTCAGTTCCATTGTTCTGCCTTTTCTCGTATGGTCTCCAATTATACTGTATTGTATCTTCCTTTTTCATTCTCTTGAAATGCTCACTCTGGGGTCACCTGACCTTCATGTGAGAAGTCTGACCACCCTGAGATTCCCATGTGGAAAGGGTTAATGGAAACACACAAATACCTCTTTAGTTCCTGCAGCTCCAGTCACCTTAATCTGAGATTCTAGGTATAAAAATTAGCATCTTGGACATTGAGGCTACTTGCATCTTTGTATTACTTTACATGCATCAATATACTGGTTCCATGATTTATTTCAGGTAAGTGGCCTTGAAATATTGTGAAAATACACACTAAAAATGTTCCCAAGTTTATTTTGCCTTTGGGAATTTTTTTTAAAAGCTTTGGTTAAAAGTAATAGAACTCTGATATAACCTATATAGTATAATAAATAAAATAGTCAGCAAAGAAATTAGCTTGTCAGATTCTTGACAATAAAGATATTTATATATCTATAAATTTAGTAAAATATAAAAAATCATCGCTATGAATATAAAGTGATACTTTTAATTCAAAAATCACCCAAATCACACCTCCATAAATTAGTAACTAGAACTAGAATGCTGACTGCCAGCACTTCTGCCTTATGTAAATTTAAAATGAGATGATTTGGGTTTGCTGAAGACAAAATGCCAGCCAAATAATGAGAATCTGAAATAAGTATGAGATCTCAAGATTGGCATAGAACTGAAAGTCATATGCAAAAAAAATAAAATGAATTTTTACCAAATAAATTGATATATAGTGTAAAATGAGCTAAATATGGACAAGAATAGTAAATAAGTGTTCATTTGTACCCACGTAAAGAATGTAGAAGAATGTGGGTAATTTATCAGACGAACAGCATTTCTACATAATGACTTTCCTTCACCCCCTAATGAGTATCTTCACTCCCAGGAGGTTCAGCCTTGAGGGAGACTTCCCGGGGTCCGATTCACAGGTCTACAAGGAACACGGCTGTGAGCCAGGTCTGGGGAACAGTCACAAGCAGAGACACTGTAAACCCAACTCAACGACAACACCACTTCGGCTTTCAGGTTACATTTTACCCCACGTCCCTGCTGCTGTGAATTTGGTGACATTAAGTGACAAAAACAGAGCACCTTGGCCATGTTCGCAGCATTGTGATTATGAGGGTGCTTTTATCATTATTCCTACAAATGCCGGTTTACCTCAGTTGTAAACCCCCTTTCATAACCCTGCTCTATGGGCTCCACACCGCCCCTGGCACGGCCTGCACTGCGGCCGAGGTGCAGCCCCTGTACCAGCCCAGGGGAAGGAAGGATCCGCGGTATCCGGCTTAGGCACAGACAGATGTCAAACCCAGGGGAGACTGTTCCGTGTTACCCCGCAGGATCTACCGTTAGTCTTAACACACTGCTTTTCCGGCTCCCATCCAGGATCCTCCTCTGCTTTTCCGGGGACCACACGTCTGGTGTTGGTATCCCCTGGGGCGATTCTCAACCAATAATGTTCTAACTCTGCCTGCTTTTCTCACACTGACGTTTCTTCACTTCTGCCTCTCCAACAGGCCCCCTGGGTGCCTCAAATATAGGACGATCACCCCAGAATCACTCCTCTTCCTCCATTTCCTGTCTCTTTGAATGTGTCCACACAGTCCTTCAACAGCAAACAGGAAACTGTGTGATATTACTTTCTGTTTGGCCATTAAATCCTGGAAATTCTAGCACCTAAACATCAGTAGAACTTGACTTCTCACTAATATTGTCTCAGTTAGTGACCTGATTGTTTTTGTAACTGGACTACTGAAAACTTTCTAACTGCAGGAGCCTCCCAAGCAGTTTCCCTGCTTCCAAGTTTGTCTTATGCAACCTGAGCTTCATCCTGCTGTTGAATATTCTTTCTGCAACATTTTCATGCAGAAATCCTCCCGGGATGCTCCACTGCCTTGGGGAGAGAAGACCTGTCGCAGTGAGCCAGGCTCAACCCCTCCTGGCTGTCCCCGGCACAGCCTCCTGTGGTATCTGTATTGCGCTGTTACCTGGGCGGTGGGGGCAGAACTGGATGCCCCTGCACACCTACACATTCTGTGTTGCCTCTGAGTAGCTCCGTCCTCCTCCTCAACCTTACTGGTCTGACTTATAGCTAAGTCTTAGGTTAGCAACCACCTGAAGAAGGGCTCCCTTCCTCAGCATTCTCCCCCTTCCTCTTCCTCTTTTCCATCTGGATTGTTAGATTCAAGAGCCCATTCCTCGTGTCATCCAGTGTCATCGCAGTAACAACGACACTCTAAAGCCCATACCCATGCTCCCGTCTGTCTCCCCAATTAAAATAAACTAGGTAGTGCGCTACTCTCTGGTTTCCCCTACTCCCTGGCAGTTCCTGTTCATCATCTCAAGGACAGTACCATGTTTTCTTTATTTTCCAACCCCTGAGGTCCAGCCCACAGGAGTTTCCCATTACATGTTGAATAGGCAGATGGACTGTAATGTAGTGGATTCTAAAGTTTGCACATAAATTATCTACTATAATCGAAATCACCCTGGACAACTCCCTGGGGAAGCACTCCACTGGAGACCAGCATACTGTCTCCACATGGTCACGCCCAGCACAGTTTTTCCTCCGTCACTGAAACAATATAGTTTCTTTAGATGAACACATGTAACAAAGATGTACTTAATGACAATGTTTTATTAAAATGATGTGAAGCACCAGAGTTTATATCCCTTGCGAATCTAAGGATGGCAAACAGGAAGTGACAGGGAGTAGAAGAAGAGCACATTTCTATTTCTCATCTTGAGGTCCCTCTCTGGACACACTCATCCAGAAGGATAGCAGAATCACCATGTTACACCCGTCTGTCTGTCTATATAGTTACCCAGCATTCATCCGTCTGCCCACCCATCCACCCATCCAGTCATCCATCCATCCATCCTATCTTTTGCTGAGCCTCTTCCTTTGAGTTTATATGTAAGTTAAATGTGGTTATGATGGGACTCCATTGTATTGATAGGTCTATAGGTGGCCACTGTTGATTTTCTGCAACCAGTATTTATTCAAAATCCACTTCCATAAAGATTATTTATTGCTTTAAACAGCACTGGCAAACGCAGTAATAATACCAAGCATGCAGTGTATTAGGCTGAAAGAAATCCACAGATTCACAACGCGTGAAGAAAGTGTAAGAAAAGAAATGTCTCCGCTGTTGTATTTACACTTTAAGAGAAACATTTCAGCACACAGACTGGAGAGATGCTGCTGCTCGTTAACAACCAGCAGTCAGTACGGACGAGCTGAGTGAGGACGGGGCTAGGCATCATCACTGCAGTGGGGCCACTAAAGCAGCCTGTCTGAGGACGAGCACTGCATACGCAGAGCTCTGAGGGTGCTGTACCTGGGTAAGTACCATCCATTCGCCAGCGCTCACCCTTCCGCAGGACAGCCTTCTCCGGCTCACGTCCTCTAGCTGTTCTACAGATATGCCTCCTGGGTGCACCTATATACCGGTGTAGCTGCGGACTGTTCGTGTGGGTTTATAGCTCCCCTGACTCCTTTCTATTTCCATCTTATTTCAAAAACCTAAGTACCAGGTTTAGAATTTTTGCTACAGCAGTTGAGTATTTTGTGCTTCTAAGAAGCGTCCCTAGGCAGAATAAATGACATGGTGAACCTAAAGCAAACCCAAAAGTAATAAATCACCATAGATTTCCTAAAGTTTCCTTCCCAGAAATGATAAATTAAGAATTGAAATCATCCCATTAAGTCCCACCAATTAAATAATTATTTGTATTTATAAAGTACACTTAAAATGTAAAAGCACATTTGATAACCTAAAGGAATAAAAAGTTGGGACATTATATACACTAGGATGCTGTCTTAAACATTAAGATAGCCCCGCATTGCCCAGGCATGGAAAATGCGCTCACCCAAATGAGTCAATGAGTCTTTGCAATGAACTAATTCCCACAAGTCAGATAATTTCACAGGAGAAAATGTTCTATAGAGGATATTTAATTTATTTTGATAAATAAGAGTTTTAAAGTCTCTGAGATACAATCCCCTATTTATTAAATGTAAATTTACTTCAGAAAACCCACAATGTAAAATATTTCCAATGAACTATCCTAGTAAATTTTACTTTTCTCTCACATTGATTTTGATCAAAATAGGAAGGAGAAAGGAATGAGTGAAATATACTACTAAAATCACTGCATTTTTCTTTAAAACTGCAAGACCCCTTAAAAGTCTTTTAGTCAGGATTACTCTACTTTGCAGAAAAAAATTCACTCACCATGTGCCTGGAGTATTGTTCAACGGAGTTTAAAATGAGTAAAATAATTTTTTACAAGTTTCACAAAAACTGGAGGAAGAACTTTGTAAAGCATCATATATCCTATATTTTTGATTTTCAAAATGAATAACCTGATTTCATGATTTTACTTTTGTTAAAAATTTTTACAGTTGCAAAATACAGAAAAAGTGTAAAATATGATTACACTTACCAATATGTAAAAGTAGTTATTAAAAGATAAACGATCATTGCATTTCATTAGGAATTAGTCAGCTCTCATCCACTCAGTATTAGAGAGAGCTACACAAACTCCTCCCAAGAAGGAGAGAACTGTAATACCGTAACTTACGTGTTAAATAACATTTTAACACCACTGACAGTATTACCGTGCAGATGGAAGGGCTGGGTTTATGTGGCAACTCACCTCTCCACCATTAACATATTCCATCACAAAACACAAACGGTCTTTAGTCTGGAAGGAATATTTCAAGGACTGAAATGAAAAAGAAAAAAAATGTTATATTATGATCCTCCATCATTATCATGGTACCAAACAGAATACTTTGAGACAGTAAGCATGATTGAGGAAATGAACTGTTATTCTTCCTTATGAGTCTACGTATTCCGTAAGAGTGCTTAAGTGAGAGTTTATGAGAAACATAAATTATGTTTAGATCAGCATTGGGTATTGTTAGGGAAAAAATAAAAATTTAAGTGAAAATTAACTTAGAAGTTGTGATAAAAACTTCTCAATCTACTGGGTCATCTATTTCATCTTGTACTGGTCCGCAAAGTTCTCATCCATGCAACCTTAAAGTGAGGGTGACAAATCACTGTAGTGGAAGTCTGAGGAATACAGGCCTAGCTGTTATATTTGGAGATCTAATATACTGACAACATAACTTTCTGCATATAGGTCACATAACATGACCCACTTTAATGAAGTCTGTTCATGAACTTTCATAGGTTATAAAGACATGGGAACTTCAGAACTATCTTAGTACAATGGGTGGGAAACACACAGTAATGCAGCACATGAAGTCTAAGTATCTGATGACACCTCTGAAAATTCCCACTTTAGCCATCCTAAATCTTTAAGAGGTGCCTCCTTTTGAAAAGTCTAGCTGTTATTTTTATCTTAATATACTTCATTGAAATACAGAGAAACTTTGCAAATTATGCCTCAGTTATAATCATTCTAGGAAAAACAGGACTAAAAAAAATCAGTTTGTTTCATAACAAACAAGTCCATTTATACCTTGTCTAGTGAAGAAATATCATGACTTAGCCTATTTTTATTTTAATCTACTGGAGTAGTCCTGTGTTTCCTAAAGTACTTTATAACTAAAGTCTCAATTTTAACAACAAAAAAAATATTCAGTAAACATTTCTGCCTTGCATATTTAAAGCCAATGCACCCGATCATTTACACCTTTATTAGAAACGGATAAACAAAAGAAATATAAAAACACTTACTACTAATCTTTTTAGTAGAACTTTAAGTCCACCATTTTCTCAGTGGTCTCTTTAAAATGCCACGGGTGACTTAGTTGCTGCATGAAATTTTTTATTAAAGGTAGAGAATTCGGGAGAGGAAGAGACCTCCAAACAGTAGGTGCAGAATGGGAGGGATTACAAATGCACGCAATATTATATATTCAATCCATACATTTGGATAATTTTGAAGAAATTTGACTTACGGTCTTTCCACGCAGAAAATGCCATACCTAAATTAATGTTACTTAAAATGGATTTTTCTTAGCTCGGTTCTGTAAAACTCCCATGAACTGAACATGTTACGGTTGTAACATCTGCCCTCTCTTCACTTACCGTTAAAAAGGGATGTCTAGTGTTCTTTAGTACTCTGCTTTCCGTGAGAGTGTGTGCCACCTCATCCTGCGAAAGAAAATGGCAAACCTTTGATATATGTTCGAAGTACTAGTAATATAAAAATTTCACCACTTCCCTAAGGCCTAGAGGCGAAAACCTGGAAACAGAAAAAGATTTTATACCACAGTGACACGCTTCCTTTATGGCTAAGCTTCTGCTACACCAAAAAAAAAAAAAAAAAAAAAAAAAAAATCAACTGAATGACTTACATCAGATTGCTACAAGGCATAAATTCTTACAAAGTCAGTCATACTTAATCAAAGTGTATAAATAATGCTATAAAAATCACCCAAAAAATACCTTTCAAGAATTTGCTTATTGTTGACAATGCTCCTGGACATCCCCCTTTTATCTGGCTGCCCCAGCAATGCAGGAGGATGCACAGGAGGGGGAGCGGGGCAGCCACGGCCTCTTGCTGCCCCCGGAGCCCACTGGCCGTGTGCGCTCACTGATGACCCTGCGGGCCCTGGGTTCTCCCTGCGCCCGGTCACAAACGGTTTCAACCTGTAGCCTGCAACACGGCCCCCAAACAAGGATGTCATCTGCCCTTCAAAGCCTGGGACCTGGCATTGACTCGGTCTGCTTATGGATGAAGTCCTTCCAGGAGTCCGCTTCCAGAACAGGGGGCTTTCACCCACACTGAGTATTTTCTCTGGCAGGTGATCTTCCTCCCTAGTCCGCGCACCCAGAGTCTCCGAACATCCTTGGCTGCCTTCACGCCGGCGCTCACAGCCTGGCTGCTCACGCTCGCCTTAGGAAGGAACGTGGGCTCTTGAATCCTTCCCACCGCCCAGAGCCTGCGGTACAGTCAACATCACCGTCGGGGCAGCCTTTTCTTTCCGCATCGCCAGCAAACTTTCTGCTTTGACCACGACCTTCACGGTGCTGAGAGGGACACACTTCTGTCTGGTCTCCAGTGTGTTCATGAGCAGTCTCTCCCTGTCTGAGTCCGGCCCTCCCCAAGTCTGTGTCGGCCTCGTGGCTCCAGTGGGGCAGACGCTCTTGTTCTCCAGGATCGTAGCTGCAGCGGGGGGGACCTGCCTGAGTGGCGACCACCAACCACCCCTGGTTTCCACCTTCATGGTCCTTAATCACTTTTCCTTTCCTTTCTGGGTCAATCCCTCCATGTGGCCTCTCACTGCAACAATTAGCTATGGATTCTGTATGTTTAGGGGCTGTGATGAATGAAACAATGTGAGATTAAATCAGCACAAGAGAAAATGACGCCATCGAGAGACATGGTGAACACGAGAGGTATTATGAGGCTGCAGCTGGCAAACACGGCATACTGTTTCACAGCAAACTTACTTTTCACAAATAGAAAGAGTACACTCTGCAGTCATGATGAGGAGTGTAGTAAATACATAAGCCAGTAACAATCGTTTATGATCATTGTCAGTATCACAGACTGTACAAAATTGAATGTAGTCTTTTGTAGGACTGGCGGCCCAATCAGTCTGTTTACACCTGCCTCCCCTCAAGCACATGAGCAGTGCACCGAGCTACAACGTTATGATGTCCCTAGGTGACGGCAACTCTTCAGCTCCTGCGTAATCATCCACGTGACCACTGTCTTGTCTGTGGTCCATTGTTGACCCAGACATCACTAGGCAGCACGTGACTGTATATATTCATCTGTGGTTAAGTACTGAATAATGCATTTTAAAACATAATTGTTTTCACAGAGAGAAGCGTATTGAAAATGGGATTTTATTTCTTTGAGAACATGAAATAACAGGATGGTCCTCCCCATATTTATTTTTGCAATTGTCTCTCATTTATCTGGCCCCAACTATTCATGACCAAAAATTCTCCCTTTGTTGCCCCTCATACTGTTGTGTGGTAACTGGGCTTTGGGGGGGGGGGGGGAGTCGAGGAGCAGGAAATGGCACAGAAGTGGAGAAAGAGAACGCCTGTACCCCATTCACAGGGACACCGAGGGTGGCATCCTCTTGCATCCCTGTAGCAGCTCCGCAGGTGTGTTTCATAGAAGTCCCACGGCTCAGGCTGCAGGTGAGAAAGTCAAGACTGAGCCCATGTCTGAGTCCCATGTTAACGGTCATTTCCACTTCACTGTGTCGCCTTCCATCTCCACGCAGCCTGGCATCTATGTGACAAGGTGATGCTGGCACCCCTAAGGCATGTGAGCGTCGCTCACTCCTGACACGATGTCGACATGGGCACCTCGGCATGCAGACCCCAGGTCTTGTCAGACGCTGAAATGTCATGTTGCTTATCTTTTCACTGTGAAAAAGCATCTCTTCCTTCGAGAAATGGATACGTGGGCTTGTTGGGGAAAGCAGCAATGATCTACAGAGATCAGAACACCCTATCATTTGTGACGCATACCCTGCTTTCAACAGTTGCTCAGAAAAGTGTAATTAATTAGTAAGGTCAGACAGGATCCAACGAGGCTTGTACACAAAAGGAAACACAGGATGGGAGCGATGTTCAGTCATGCATGACACCAGTAGGTGGTAATGATAGTCACGGAAAATACATGTAACCATAATATAGTTATTTTCATTTACTGCTACTTTAATTTTAACTTTATCTTATATATACATGCATAACTACTTGTATGCACTAATGACAGCAAATGCTATTCCATTTATTGATGCATTCATTTAATCCTGCCAATGACCCGCCTGTGAAAGGGACACTATTAGCATCCTCACTCTTCAGATGAGCAAACAACGGCAAAAACAAGGTTGAGTCATTTGTTGGGGACCCATCTGTAAGTAAGGAGCAGAGCCCACCATACCTGTGCTACCTCCCAGAAAACATCAACCTAATCATAATACGAGCCAGGTGTTATGCTGAGTCCTTCACATACCCTACTCAACATAATATTCTTGTCCAGGAATGTTGTTTCTGACAAATAAAATTTTTAAAAATGAGAAAACTAGGACCCTCCTGGGCTTCAGGCTCTTTAGCATGCTTGGGCTCTATCTGGAGGGAAAAGGCTGTCAGCATTTTCCCTCCCCCGAGTCATTCTGACAAGCACATACGCCCCGCCCCCCCGCCCCACACGCACAGATATTTCCAAATGTCCCTGAGAGACTGGTACGCCCTCAGCAGCTGGTGGTGAGAGGTCATCAGGTGATGAGAGGCAAAGCTGAGATACAAACCTGGGCCTGTCTGACCCTAGGTCAATGTCATTTCCAATACCAGACACTGACAGCGAAGGAGCTGAGATTGAAACCAATGAGCAAGACACAGGGCGGGGGGTGGCGGTGGGGGGCTTGTAACTTCACATGGGGGGGCAGTACCCTCCAGGTGAGGACATACTGATGTAAGTAACGCAGTCTGTAAAGTATAACAATAATATGATATGTCACTTGCTAAATTAAGCAAGGCATGGACCAATTTATAAAGCATATCAAATCTGTCTATTGAGGGAAGTGGGATTTAATTTAGAACCCTGAGGAATGGCATCATTAACATGTTAATTATTGGTGTAAGTGAATGAAGTCACGAGGAGGGCATTCTGCAGAAAGAATTTCAAAGACTATCATTTCTTTTAGTTTCATTATTCCAGTATTTTCAAATCTTTCAAGGATGCTTTTCCATTCAACACAAATAAGCTGTATAATTTATGAGTACAAGTCTTCTGTTACACTAATCCCTGTTATTTAATAAGAAATTCAGAACGTTGGGGGGAAATAAAAAGCAACATTAGTATAATTAGTGATACAGGTCACAAATATATAGTAAAAACATTCTCCCAAACAGACACAGAATAAATATTTCTACCTCCTCAAGGGAATAAAATAGCTTCAGTATATAATATTCAGATAATATTATAAACTTTTGGAAGTATTAATATGATAAATATTACCATACAGGTATCCTGGTAGCAGTAGCCTATATCAATACTTTAGTTATTTGGTATAATTCCACACTGATCACGTGCATGCATGAGGATACATGTGCATACAGCACAAACAAAAATTTCAGTTACCTTTGCAATAATAACTTCTTTCTTCAGAATCTTCATAGCATAGTATTTCCCACTTGCTTTCTCTCGAACCAAAATAACTTTCCCAAAAGTGCCTTTACCTAGTAGTTTCAAATAGTCAAAATCATTCATTGTCTGGAAAATACAAATTAAAAAGTCAATGAAATTTTTTGTAAACATACATGGATACATTTGCCATGTCTACTCAAAAGCCAATTTTACCAATTTCTAAACACTCTGAAATGAGTAAGAATCACTGGCTGTCTCATTAGCAATCGTGGATGCTGGAAATCGCTGAAGCAATTCTCAGATACTGGAGACAATAATTCTGAACCTAGAATTCCTCAGCTACTCAAATTATCAGTCAAGAAAAAATCCAGGACCAGATGGTTTTGCTGGTGAGTTCTATAAACATTTGGGGGAAGAAATAATACCAATTCTGTATAAACTCCTACAGAAAATAGAAAAGGAGAGAACATTACCAATTCATTCTACGAGGTCGCCATGACCCTGACACCAAACCAGACAAAAACGTTTTAAGAAAATGACAAACCAATCAATATCCCTTATGTAACTAAATCTATGTAAAAAATTGTAAAAATTTTACAAGTGAATGTCTACATTCATTTTCAACATTATATGCTGCCTGTAACTTTTCCAAATGTCAAGTTATAATGTGTGAACCATTCAATAATATCTCTAGTTTAAGAGAAAAGTAGTGAAAGACATCAGGAAAACAATCAAGTACATTTATTAACTCAACTAAAAATCAAATAAATGGGACTAAATATACAGACTATAGTTTAAAAAGCTAGTTGATACTTTCATTTTCATGAACAGATTTTAAAGATCAAGGAGTACTACAGGCTCACAAAGTGGAGTACTACAGGCCCACAAAGTGGAGTACTACAGGCCCACAAAGTGGAGTACTGCAGGCCCACAAAGTGGAGTACTGCAGGCCCACAAAGTGGAGTACTACAGGCCCACAAAGTGGAGTACTACAGGCCCACAAAGTGGAGTACTACAGGCCCACAAAGTGGAGTACTGCAGGCCCACAAAGTGGAGTACTGCAGGCCCACAAAGTGGAGTACTGCAGGCCCACAAAGTGGAGTACTGCAGGCCCACAAAGTGGAGTACTGCAGGCTCACAAAGTGGAGTACTGCAGGCCCACAAAGTGGAGTACTGCAGGCCCACAAAGTGGAGTACTGCAGGCCCACAAAGCTGCTTGTGCTCAGGAGCCTCGAAGCCGGGCACCACCTCTGGTCCACGCACAGGCCCGTCTGCCCAGCCACGGCGGAGTCAGCCTTCTCTCTCCCTGGGCTGGTGCCGTGTCCTGCCCTGGACACAGAGTGGGATCAAAGTGACACGGTGCCAGTCCCGGACCCAGCCTCTAAGCCTGTCATTCCCGAAAGCCAGCTCTCACGCTGCAGAAAGTCCAGGCTGTTCTGCCGGAGAGGGAGGCCGTGCAGAGAGGCGCTGGAATGTGAGACGCCACGAGCAGGGAGATCACACGAGGGGACGCAGGGTCTCTGTGAGCAAGGCTTTCCTGCACTTTCCACACCAGCCCACGTGCTGAATGCAGCTGCCTGAGAGATGCGTTGGAGGCCAGCGGAACTGCCCTTGCAAACCACGGAAGCATGAGAAACGATGTGCCGTGACTGTTTTAAGACACTGAACTTGGGTAGGCAATAAGGAGAGATGTTATTTTCACAAATAGGCCACGTCACTGTGCTGCTTCAAGCTTCCCGCGACCAGCACACTCACCGTTTAGTTTAATCTAAGAGAACTGGAAAGCAATACTCGCCGTGTCCTATTGCTCAGTAACATATAAACTGAAGCTGAATTCTTAGGGGTGAAAATCAAAGAATAATTTTTAAACAGCTTTATGATGTTTTCAGATGAAAAGTAATACACCATCAGAAAATATGACTGTGCTCCTCTAGGACTGTGATCCCGTGGGACAGGGAGAGAGTTAAAAGGTACAAGAGCCCACAGCCTCCGTCAGGGATCCTGCCGGTCTTAAAAAAGGAATTTGCCTGGAAATTGATATTAGTAAAAAGCATTCTGTGTGATAAAATCAGAAACAGATATGGTATCTGTTTTGACAAACCTTCAAAATACTGTAAAAGCCTCTTTGATACCAAATGCTCATGTTGAGCATGTGTACACGGTAATTATCTAGTCTTTACAAGTGAAATGTAACTTGTAACAAAATTTTTTCCTCTTTTGCAAGGTGTTAAGGGGAAAGATACAGTGAGATTTTAATAAAAAATGAGAGCATGGTTACTCTCCAGGATAATTAACCTCTCAAGACCCAATCCTAGAAATCCAGCAGGTAAACATTTCCCAGTCATACTCTTTCCTTTACGGAATGTCTCACATGGCAACAGGGCTGCTTTAGGCTAACAGATACACGTGCATATAACATGCTTCCTAAGTGTATTGAAATCACAGATACTAGAGTATAAGAAGAAGACTAAATATCTGGTCCAAAAACTAGGTTAAAATATGAACACAGAATTGAAGAGGAATGCAAGGAATCTCTCGGAAAAGAACATAGAGGTTTAGTAAATGTAGTCAAAACAGGTCAATTCCATACACACTGACAGTGGGAGAACTAACCCAACTACAGCCCCATGGGACACTAAGTTAAAAGGGGGGTCTCTCCAGAAGTCCACCTTTCTGCCCGCCCTCTGCCCACGCCCCCTGGTCCTCTTCCTCACAGGCAGGGAACGCTGTCACTTAGTCAGTTTCTACAGCACTGGTCAGGCCAGGCAGTGAGAGAGCACACGGTTTCAGCGGGTCCCTCCATCTCTTCTCTTTGTCCACATGCTAATGGAGCTCTGAGTTACTGTAGCCAGGCGTCAGGTAATGAAAGGCCAAGAACTGGAGTCAGGCTTTAGGGGGAGATTGGAGGTATGGCCTACCCTTTCTACCTAAATCATGAGATGATCGCCAGCTGCCCCCAGAGAGGCCACAGGGGTCACTTAAAAATTAAGCAAAACATTCTCATCTGGCTGCTGGTCCCTTAAGGCCACATCCCCTCCCCTCCCGGTGGGGCCGGAGAACGGCAGCTTGGCAAACCAAGTCAAGCACTTCTGAGTCCCAGCAAATCCTTTACTTTAAGAAAAAAAAATAAAGTTAAAACTATATTGAGAATATCTTTTTTTCCTTTTTATTGAATCTACTGGGGTGAGTCTGGTTAACACAATTGTATCGGTTTCAGGTGCACGATCCACAGCACATCTATGCACTGTATCGGGTGTGCACCACCCCAATGTCAAGTCTCCTGGCAAATGCCTCTGGTGCATCACCTGTTAAACACAGAACAGCACTCGACTCTGGTTGTGAGGCCTGTGCTCTCTGCTCCACCCCTCAGTGTCGCCTAGCTCCCTTGAACAGTAGCTATTCGCTTCATCCCACTGCTCGGTTTTCAAACGTGAACACAGAAGAAAGCGTGTTCTGTACGTTATGAGAAGGATGTTCTTGTTTCGGAATGTGTGTGTTTAGTCTGAAATGAAAAAGTCATCTGAACTTCTACGGTTCTCTTTATACACAGAAAGAGTACAGTCCGAGAGCCGCTTACCTGGGCAAGGGACAACAGTGGTTTCCCAGTTTTTAAGCAAATTACTAGGACCATTAGAGAACAGGGAGGAGTACAATGTTCTCTCTTTTTCTGAACTCTTTGCCATTTAAACCGCTTTATGCTATGCAATTTTAAACAAAGTGAAATCTAAAAAGAATAATCGAAACCAGATACGGGCCAAGTAAGACAACAAAGCCCCCCAAATTCAAAATACTATCAAGTTTCCATTTTGGAATGCTAGCTAACAATAACAGCCAATCCTCACTGAGGACTCAGCGTTCAAGCACTTTACGAGAAGCCCCTCATTTCAACCTCACAACCGTGTGAGTTGAGCACCACTGCTACTGCCTCTTCAGCTGAGGGGACCGAGGAACAGAAGGATGAAGAAACTTTCCCACCGCCATACACGGTGAACCCCCACTATCGACCACTGTCCTGTTAATATTAAAATTCTACTGATTTTCCAAGAGGCCTGTAATATAAATAAAATTAACTAATATCCAAATATTATATCAGGCCAACAGTTTGAAACAATAATTCGTAAAAGAGTACAATCACAGAAGAAAATGAATACTGGTATAATTTTGTTTCTAATATAACCTGATTATGAGTATAGCGATTATAGAGACTATCAAGACTCAAGATATTTGAATCAATAAAAAAAAATCAGTTGCACACTGAAGTTGCACAGTGTATAACTGGAAGTCCTCATATACTTGAACAAGATACTTAAGTTCTCTGAGTGTCAGATGATTCAACTGTAAGATGGGATAATGACAGACATTCTTTTGAGGATCAATGAGATAATATAAATGAGATAAAATACTGCTCAGAGCCTAGAATAAAAAAAGCTTATAATAAATGCTTACAAGTGTCAATCAGGGAAGATGATGAATTCTAAGATAATCCACACTAGTAATTGTGAAAAGGGGAATATGTATTATACTTACACAATCGTTTATAACCAGCCCTAACAGAAAAAAATAAAATCTCAACACACTTCTCCATTCTTATATCTTCTGTCTCCATTCAGCATTCTTCCAGTAAGTTTCCATATCCATTTCCAGAATTCTTCGATCCATCAATGACAACATTTCTAGTTAGAGTGTTATAAACTCCCCACTTTCAACCTCTACCTCAACAGTATCTTATTATTAATCTTTGCTACTAAGAAGATTTTAGGAATTTCCAGAATTAAACAGGTTAGAGCTGGTACAGCTTGTTATTAACTGGGATACTTTTAATTCAAAAGGTAAGGCCACCTGGCATCTGATTTTGAATCACAAGCAGGGTTAAATTTCATGTTAATTTTGTACATGTGCACACACCCTTGGAAAAGCAGCATTCTTATCTCTGAGTGTGTGGTAGGTCTGGGTTGTTTTGGCAATGACTGTTTTGGAACAAGGGGTGGGGAAGTTGACTTAAAAGTAAAGAGAGATTCAGTTTAATCAACAAAGAGAGGATAAGTCTTCAAGGAATACACGAAGGGTTCTTGGACATTTGGCCAAGATCAAACACAGAATGTGGTTCTAATTAGGACAGAAATTTCAAAGAGGGAAGAGATCATGAACTAACACTAAGGTGTGACTGTATTAGTTCACCCACTTTACATGTCTGGCATGGAGAAGGAGGAGGACTGGAACCCAGGCAGTCCAATTCCAAAGAGTCCTGAATCACTGCGCTTATAAGAAAGTACAGGAAAAACCACCTTAAAAATTGGTGTTTTCCTTCGTGAAGATTAATTTATAATCTATTATAACAAGTATATCCTAACATGGTAAAAGGCATGTTCATCTCTTTTGAACACCTATTTCTTCAGATTAATCTTAAAATATCTTTTTTTTTTCACAAAGAAGTTGCTTTTCAGTTTTCTACAGCAACAAAAAACAATTCACAATAAATATATAAACTGGCACTTATTATTCTGAACACTGAGGGGAGGAAAAGTCTGTTTCCCTCACTGGCTCATGAGATTCCATTAAAATAAAAAAAATAAAAAAATAAATGATTATTTCCAAGACTGTTCGCTTTCCTGCCAACAGGAGCGAGGCCGGGCTGCGCGGGAGGCCCAGCGCAGTCCTTCCTGCCTCTGCGTCCAGGGGCGTGCGGGGTGCCAGACGGAGAGGGACCAGGTCATTAGGGAAAACGGTCTGGCTCCAAGTTTCTCAAGTGGCGTCTGAGACAATAAGGGGAGGATGCGCGTCAGAGAGTGGCGTGAGGGCGCAGCAGTCGGTCGCCAGCCCCTAACGAGCCCTGTCCGCACTCGGTGCCGAGTGCCGAGCCCCAGAAACGCTGCTTTAATGTGTGGGTTTAAACAACGACAGGTGTTAGGAGTCACCTGAATAAAAACCACCTACACCCAGATAACAGGCTGAGGTTTTGTTTTTTTTTTGCAAATTGCAGTTTTTAGCATGTTCCTTCCATCCACATAAATGGGCTAGGCAGGGGGATAAGTCACTATTTTCTACCTTTCTTTTATGATGGGTTGTAGACGCGTCCATCTCCTCCTCCCCGATGTTGTCAATTTGTGAGGTCGGGCTGCAGTTCATTCTCTCCTCTTCTTGCCTCTGAAGTCTGTCTGCCACAGCCTGAATAGCCTCTGTCCATTCTTCCCTGGAGAGGCAAGGAGGACTTCTCATTAAGAGAGAATGGCAAACAACTCAAGTTTCCTTTTTGTGACATATGACATGGGCACAAATAAGGTCTACTCCAGCATCTCACTCACACACACACACACACACACACTCCCATCCTTACTCCAAGGTGGGATTAACCCCAAGGCATTTCCATCACGGCCTAAAGTCTATCGTACCGTTTATTTGGAGGTATGTTAAACCAGAAAAAGAAGAAAAGGATTGTAAGAAAACTCAGTTAAAACCCTTTAAAAGGGCAGTAACATGTTAATTGTGTACCTCTTGCTTATAAAGTAAATTGATCCTTAAAAGTTGGCTGCGCTTTCTGAATGTTGTGTTCAGCCACTGTCAAGTCCATCAATGGCACGCCAAGCCCTTCGCTGCAGCCCACCCAAAGTCCTAAGAAAAGTGCTCAAAGCCAAAGCCTCTCACTGCCCCCAGGTCATAGGTAACGTTCCTTTTTATTCTAGAAAATAATGTTTAATGTTTCAAACAGAAAGAATTACATTTGAGGAAAAAATTGAATACCTTTTTTTTCATGATTTCCAACTTGTTTTTCTCTTAGAGTTTTATTTTTTAATTTAATCTTTACTGTACCTTTTTTTAAATGATAGACATAAATTGTAGCTTAAATAATAAATCTCTTGAGCAGCAGTATAAAGCTTTTATTTTCTGATAGTTGTCTCAACACATCAAGCATCATTTATTTCCATGTAAATTTTAAAATTAGCTTGTTTTTTCTTCAAGTCCATTAGCATTTTCAATGGAACTGCATTAAGTCTACAGATCAATTTGGAAGGAATTACCATATTAATAAGTCATCTTGCAATCCATGAACATGGTATAGCTCTGCATTTATGTTTGTCTTTAACTTCTCAGAGGAATGTTTTGTAATGTTCTATGAAAGTGTCTTGTATATCTTTTTTTTAAAGATTTTATTTATTTATTTTTGGAGAGAGGGAAAGGGAAGGAGAGGGAGAGAAACATTAGTGTGTGGTTGCCTCTCAGGTGCCCCCTACTGGGGACCTGGCCCACAACCCAGGCCTGTGCCCTGACTGGGAATTGAATGGGCAACCCTTAGGTTCGCAGGCCCACGCTCAATCCACTGAACTATACCAGCCAGAGCTCTTGTACATCTTTAATTCAATTTATTTCTAAGTATAGTTTTATTATGGAGGGTTTTTAAATTTTAATTTTTAATTTTTCTCGCTAGTATTTGGAAATATAGTTGTTCTTATGTGTTGACCTTTTCTCCTGCAGACGTACTAAATTCACTGCCTAGTTCCAGGAGCTTTTCTTTTTCTGTATTTTCAACACATGCAGCCATGCTGTCTACAAGGAAAGGCACATTTTGCTCCTCCCTTTCTAGTATGTTTGCCTTTTATTTCTTCTGCTTGCCTTACAGTAGTCTAGATCAGACAGACCATCGGCACGATGTTAAATAAACGTGGTGAGAGCAGACGTCCCTACCTTGTTCTCTTGGGAAGTACTGATCCTTGACCTTGAGCATTGCTTCCGCTGCAGGACCTTTTTTGTAACTGCCCTTAAGCTGAATAAGTTCCCTTTTCTTCCTGTTCAACACAGTTTTTGTTCTAACAAGGTGCTGGGTTTTGTCAAATATTTTTCCTGCATCTGTTGAAATGATCATGCAGTTTTTCTCCTTTATCCTATTAATATAGTGAATTTACTTGAATGATTTTCAGATATCAATGAAACTAAATTCTTGGGATTAACTCCATTGGGTCATGGTGTGTTAACCTTTTTACGTATTTTGCGATTCTGTTTGTGAAAATTTTGTGAAGAAATCTGGCGCCTATGTTCACAAGTATGTTGGACTACAGCTCTCTCTTCTTGTGATTCTTTAAACCGGTGCCTGGTTTTTGGAACGAGGCTGACAGCGGCCTTATAAAATGATTAGGAAGTGTTCTCTTCTCCACTATTTTCTGACATAGATTCTGTAGGACTGTGTTTAACAGAATACACCAGAATGAAGCCATCTGGACTTGGGAGTTTTCTTTGAAAAAAAAAACAAAAAACTTTAGTTACTAATTTCTAATTTAATTTTGTTCACTGATATTAGATTAAGTTTTATATTTTTTTCTTGGGTCACTATCGGTAACTGCATCTTCTCTTTTATTTTCTTTAACAGCCTTCCAAAATCTTTCTGTTCTATTAATTTTGTTTCAAAGGACGAGCTTTGTTTTACTGATTGTTCCCTATTATTTTTCTGTTTACAAGTTCATTGATTTCTGATCTTTATTGTTTCCTTCTTTCTGTTTGTCTTGGGTTTAATTTACTATGGAAAACACTATGGAAGTTCCTCAAAAATATTAGAACTACCATAAGATCCAGCAACCCCACTTCTGGGTATTTAACCAAAATAAAATGAAATCAGGATCTCGGAAAGATATTTGCACTCCTATTCACTACAGCACTATTCAAATAGCCAAGAGATGAAAAAATCCTACATGTCCACTGGCAGATGAAGGGGCAAAGAAAACACACGGTGAGCAGGGTGGAATATTATTAGGTCTTAAAAAAAGAAGGAAATCATGTTACATGCTACAACATGGGTGAACCCTGAGAACATTATTCTCAGTGAAATCCGCCAGTCACAGAAGAACGAATGCTGTACGTTTTCACTCCCACGAGATATCGCAGGCAGCCACACTCACAGAGCAGAAGGCAGGATGACGGCTGCCAGGGGCCGGGGAGAGAGGGGGTGAGGAGCTGCCCTTCAGCAGGTAAGGAGTGTTAGTCACAAGAAAGTTCCCGAGAGCTACTTTAGATACAGTATTGTAGACAGAGTTCATGGTACTGTACTTTGCACTTAAAATCTTGGTAGATGTCATGTTTCGTGTTTTTAATCACCATTTGAAAAAATGGTCTAGAAAAGCTAAGAACATTTGGAAAAAACAGCAATAATGGAAGGCTTGCCTTATTAAAAGCTGTAAGTTTTATTAGACTTCTTTAATTAAAACCATGTGGTCCTAGTGCTAGAAGGACAAAATTGAGGGAAAAGAGAAAAGATCTAAAAATATAAGTATTTATGTACACACATATGGGACAGGCATAATCAGAAAAGAATGGATTATTCAATAAACAGAGGTGAGAACAGGCTCGTCTTTTGGAAAAAATAAATTCTAAACTTATATAAAGAAATAAATACAAAATTTTTAAAGATAGATTAGTGATATACATTTAGTTTACAACAGGTAAGAATTTTTGACTGGAAGAAAGAATATAGAAGATAAAGAGTTGTTCTCAATACATCTAAGTCTTCATTAACATTAAAGTCATACACAACACTGAAACACCAAATTGTAGGTGAAGTTAGAAAAACAAACTCTAACATAAATATAAATATGCTGTTTTTCATTTTCACTGAAACTGCTTCCTTCTAGTCACAAATGCAAAGGAAAACTGACTACCCAGAAGAGTGGTGTGGTATTGCAGGAACGGCAAACTGTTTCAGAGTCGGCACGCCGCCTGCAACCCTGTGCTCCCTCCAGCCTCAGAGTTCCACACACAGACCCCAGGGATGCTACCATTTTTAAAAAGTAGTATTATAAAAATGTCTTCTTTAATTTATATTTTAACTTTTAATGTTGTTTTTCTCTTAAGTATATCTTACAGAACTTTGAAAGTTTTGATTTAGTATTTTGCAAGTTATTCATCGATTATACCAGACTAATAATAATAATTAAGGGACTATGGCATTTTACAAATATGTATACATATTTTTATAAATGGTGAGGTCAGATGCACATGGATTTTTTAGATTGACTGTTGCTTTTTCACAAAATGGAAGAACAAAAATGACTTTCTTACCTTTCCTCTGGCGTGTCTACATGAAACGTTCTCTCTATAACGGTGGTCCACTGGAGGCATCTGATAATAAATGTGTTTGGCTTTGGTCGTTCTGTTTTCATTAACTGGCATTCTAGTAAGAAAACAAAATGTCTCTTTGAATAGACTTATATTCAAACCAGGAACTAAACAGTTGAGAGCTACAGAGCTCTATTCCAAACTGAGCCACGGGGACCTCGCGGCGTCCTGGGACTCTCCGCTCCGGGTGGTCCGCGCTGTGATCTGTCCAGGCGCCGTGCCCGCTGCCAGCCTGGTCTGCCCCGCTCCAAAACACTCCCCTCTCGCTAAGACAAAGTTCTGGTTTCTTAGGCTGACTTTCGAAGCTATTCATTAGCAACCCTGAATCTTTTTCAAACATTATTCCTTACCATAAATACAAAGAAAGCATCACAGCTAATTCTCTTTTCCTTGTAACACAATCTCAGTATTTAAAAATCCACACTCCTTCGGAAACAAAATTTACTTTATGATCTGTCCCCCTAAAACCTGAAATACTTATTTCTTCAAAATCTAAATTGTCCAGTTAAACTACCTCTGAGAACATTAGTGTTAAATACTGCATAAGAGACACATGCAATTAAGCATATACAGATATAGATATTGATGTATAACTAAATCCTAATAACGTTAATTTGAAAAAAATTAGAAGCCTAATCGAATTCTCAATTTACATAGTTACAGCTCTAACCTAACAGGTATCTTTCTTTCCCTTGGAAAACTGATAGAATTAGATCCACAAAATAGTTACAGGATATTTTCCCTCGGAGAAAAATAAAAAGGTAGACTTATCCATTCAAAGCAAAGCACACACTTGCAAAAACAACAACAACAATGATGATGAAGACAAAAAAACCCCTGAGTTTTAGAAGACTGTAAATAATCCTAGCAATTTCATTACAAATGTACAGGGTCCGGCAGAAGTAGCGCCTGCTTGAGCATGGTTGGTGGGGTAGTAATGTACATGTAATAATTTGTAGCTTTAATTTGAACATTTCATCTAAAGTGACATATGGGGTGCTTGCGTGTGCCATTGTTTTGTTACAAAAGCACATGCTTATGATTTTGTAATAGAAGATTGTGTAATAAAAGGGGGCATTATTTGTGCCGGACCCTGTATATAAAGACGACCAGAGTTATTAGAATCTGACCGATCTAGAAAACACTCTCTCACGTCTTAAAACTTAAAAAGGACATAGATGTCTCTCTTTCCACTTAGGAATTCTGACTCCAAATAAGTTTTCCTAATTTAAAAGGTTTCAGCCACAGCTGTCAAGAGGTCTCTGGGTCTTTAGCATAAAACACTTTATTTTAAAATCTGGTTTAACTGATGCATTGCAAGCTAAATAAAGAACAAACTTTGGAATAATCAGCCCATTCATCCTTAGTACAATAGGAAAAAAAATCTGAAGTCTTTGCCAATTTAGGTCAGTAGAGAAAATTTCCTTTCCATTATTTTTTTTCCAAAATGTATTCTTCCGAAATAATTACAACGAAGTCATTGTTTTAGCGTATTATCAGTTGCTCCTCCAGAACATTAAGATTTTATGTGCACTATTTCTCACTAATCCTCCCAATAAAGTCCTACCGTGTCTGATTTTTAAGTCACTTATTCAAAATCATTAAGTCATTAAAGTTATAAAGCTGAAGGTCTGCAATCCAGGTTTTCTAGCTCTAAGTTCTTGTCTCTTCTTAGTATGTCACATGCTGTTTTAGGAGTGGTAACTGCTCACGAGAGAGGAAATAAGGGTTTGTTTCTTTATAATAAGCTTTATATACTTCCCTTTCTAGGTTTTTGCAATTAAATTGATAGAAACAGGTGACAGAGAGAGTATCGGAATAGTCTTTCCCCCCCAAAAAGTGACCAAACTTCTTGTTTAATATTCATGCACTGAAAGTGCCCCCTAATTTGGGAATGCTACATTTAAAAACAACAATACCTACAAAGGCCACGTGGACAAAACCAAGGGGGAGTGAGATCAGAGGTAGAATGTGGTAGTGGCTGGGGTGCGGGGAACAGTGAGGGGGAGATGGAGACAACTGTACTTGAACAACAATAAATAAATAAACAAAATTGCCAAAAGTAAAAATAAAAATTAAAAAAGTCTAGCAAAAATTCTACAAAAAATAAAATAAAAACAACATACTTTGATCAAAAGTTTATAAGATAGGGGAAGTTCTAGGTGATAGATAAGCTGTTAAGGAATGATAACTGTTTCAGGATTTATTTCTAGGACTTCTATTAGAAAAATATCTTTCTGTCAATACGAGATCCTGGCTACAAGGCTGAAAGCCCACGTGACTATTTATTGGCCAAAATGTGAAGAACCCAACATGAGTTAACACGTGACGCCGGCTGCCTGAGGGCTGACGTAAGGACCTGCTTAGGCCTTATGTCAAGGAGAGCACGTTGGGTCTTCAGTCGTGATAAAACTGTAACAATAGCCATTAGTAGGAAAAATGTAACTTTCCAAAGGCACAGATTTCCCAAGACTCTATGAGGTAAACAGTCAATGTATAAATAATACAGGCTAACAAAAATATTTTAACTTTCCTCCATAGGCCAACTGTGAAGCTCTCAAAGGAAACAGCACATACAAAATAATTCTATAAAGAGAGTATTATATGTTTACTTTTAATTCCTTTCTAAGAGTCCCCTCCAGAGAGAGAAGCCTTCTTCGTGTGCTTTTGGAAGCAGAGACTGTTGCTGGTTGGATGGTTCAATTATCACGAACTATTCCAGCATGTTTCAAAAGCACTGCCATTTGAAAACATAGCAAATGTCTAAAAATGCAACCAGAGTAATAGATTCTGAGTGCATGGGTTGGGGGGTGAGGGAGAAAGACAATGACAAATTGGTCCAAAAGGACACTGCGACTTCATAGTTGGAGGACTATTGTGCTGACAATTAGTGACAGGAAGCAGAGCACAAAACAAATGAATGAAAAAGCTGCACTTGCAGTGAAAGACCTTATTATAGAGCAGAAACATTATCGTAATCAAGGGGCAATGTACTCTCCTCCACAAAACTTTGAAAGAGGCGCCCCACTCTCTCTTCTCTGTCCCTATATTCATTTTTTCATTAGCATGTGCTCGATTATGTATCATTTCCAGCCCAGAAGAATGCCTCTACATCTTTCCCAAAGTCCCAGGCTTAGAGGTCCTGCCCCCAGATGTGGCCTTGGGCCTCATTTAACTTTACTCAAAATATAACAAGTGCTTTTAGATTAGCATAAAGACACAGGGGAAAAAATAGAAAGGCAGTGATTTGGTGTGTTAACTGCAGAGATCAACAAGACACGTGACCCTCCAGCCCAGGCTGTTAGAAATCAGTGGCCACAGAATTCATACTGAACATCCCGATGATTCTGCCTCTAAAAACGAGTGTTTCTCCTATGACTTGTGCGATTGAACCAGAAGAACAAGGCTGAAATCTGCACACACTAGCGAACCCTCTGCCTCAAGCGTCAGCTGACGAAGAAGCTCTGAAACATACTCATGTTCTAGGTGAGAATGGCGAGGCTGGGTCCAGGATGCGGACATAAACAGATCTAGAGGCGGGGAAAGGCCACACTTCTGCACCCCAGAAAACCTCCACCTCTGGACCCCGACAAAGGCAGCCCGAGATGCTTTAGCTGAGCAGCGGTGCGGGAAAAGCACCGGCCCCGAAGCCAGAAAGCTGTGGGTTTCACTTCTAGTTCCATCGCTTACTCGGTAACGTGACCACTGGCAAACCCCGTGAGCCTCGCTGCCCCAGCTGTAACAGAGACACAATGAGCCCTGCAAAAGTGTTAGAGGGGTAACCATATGGATGGAGAGTGCACAGCACACAGGTACTCAACAAGTGGTAATTTACTATTATTAATTCCCAAGGGACTTCATGTTTCAAGAAATTATCTGCTGGTGATAGGCAAATCACTGACTTTTAGAAGAAAAGAACTTCAGAGATCCCTCATCCTAACTCCCTCACGTCACGGATGACATAACCCCAGAGCCCCGGGGTGGTTAAGTGACTGACCCAATATTACACAATGCAGTCCTATCAGAGGATCAGCCGCTGGCTCCCACCTGCATGGCTGCCCCTCTGCTATCACGTGTCACTGTTACTGAAACAGCCCCTCGAGAACAGCAAGAGTCTGCTCTCAACCTGCTGCATATGACACTTGGCATACCACATTTCTGTGGGTGCTGACTAAACATCATTTCAAGACAGTTGTCACCGCTGAACCCTTTATGTGACTAAGTACATCCAAGCCAGGTGTTACTTCATCTCTCTCTCTAGATCTAGTTTCATTATCTAGTCTGGGTTTTTTTTTAAGGTAACATTTATTTCATGTTAATTCTTGTCACCAAAAAATGGAATCATAGAAATAAAGCACCTCGTACAAAATAGGTTCTTAAAAATGTCAACTTTTTTCTTTCCTTCCTTAAGTCCCTCTTAATTTTGCATATATTAATTATAAGGAAGAATGGAATTAAAGCATTGAACATGATGGGCATGTACTCATTTTTAATTTACAGTTTTAAAAATTACACCAACCTCCACCTTCTAGAAAATAAAAAATTAAAAAATAAACAGTAGACAAATAATTCAGGTGTGTATCTGCATTAAACTTAATAAAAATGAACTGTCAATCATAGCATAGTCAGAAAGGTGTGCAGACAGAATTATTTTCACCCTTCAGATACGGAAGGGTGCCGTGAAGGAACAGGCTGGGAATAATAACAACATACAACAAGGGGCTCCTTGGCACAGGACAAGAGTCCTTAGCATCCAAGGCTGACTGGGTAGTGTTTTGCAGTCGGTAAATGTTGGCCTGAGAAGCCAGCATATATTGACCTGTTAGTCACTCATGTGAAAAGCTGTGCGACAAATCCACCACCGCTGCTCACTGCACACAGGCGGCGAGCGGTCCCCCCACCCCCACCCCCACCCCCTCCACCACCGCGTCTCTCCTACGTAAAGGTGATCGGATTTGCTTTCAATCAACAGATAAGGAGATGCTGTATTCTTTTTAAAAAACCTTTATAGCTAAGAAAATAATATTGTCTTTAAGATGGGATTTAAAATGGGAGTGTGTATTTTCATCAGTAAATTTGTTCCATATTCTACTAGGAAGGAAGATGGACAGCAGACGTCACTATGAAAACCGCACACACAGCACCAGGTGAGCTAACCGGGGGACTGAGTGCCTAACTCTGACCCTGAGGAAACAGTGTCTGAAGTGAGCATGGCATTCTGGTAAACACAGGGTATGGCACAAATACCGCCCCTGATTTTTACTACAAAAAGTTTTATTACACAATCCTAAGCGTGTGATTCTGTAACATAACAATATCACACTCAAGCACACCACAGGACATTTTAGGTGAGCTGTTCAAATCGCTGTCCATCATTGCCCACGATTCTACGTGAGCCCCAGAATCATTTATATTCCGATGAATGGAGCCAAGAGGGTAAGAACAGCACCCACGCAGATGGGTTCCGGCGTGAATCAGGACAGAGGGTGCGCCATCAGGAAGGAATCAGGGGAGACGCGGGCTGCGTCGGCAATGTGAGCGGCCCACCGAGAGTGCTGTAGCGAGGGAAGCGGTACAATAGTCAGCTTATCTATAAATTCAGATTTATAAATGATGCAGAACAGACGGAACCTTCCAGAGATGCAGAGGGTGGCTCCCACACCCAGATGCCCAATTTGAAGCCCTGACCACCTCGGGAACGTCCATCAACACGGGATCACGCGTTTCCTGCCCTGCACCTCTGCCTGCACCTCTGCCGGGCAGAGACTGTCCCACCGGGGTGTGGTGCGAAGGAGCGGAAGGCAGGCTGTGGCTCCACGCGGCATTACTACTCCCTGTAATTTGCTAAGAACCACCTCCTTTTAAAGTGACTTTCGAAAAGGTTTTCTCCGCTTCCCATTCTAAACTTGGTTTATGGGTTAAATTTTGCAAATACGTACATAAAATACCACCTATAAAAGTAAAGGATAGGAGGTAAATTAAATTAAATTTAGGGCAATTCACTTTATGATGGGATTTTAAGGCATCTATTTCTTACAGGGAGATGCACAGTTTACCAGACATAACTTTCTCTCTGTCTAAAATATTATCATAATTGGGGGGTGGGGAAGGAGGAAGCACCAGATCTTTCAATGATTAAGAATATAAAATGTTCTAAAAAGCACTGAAATAAAAACAGGGTTACGAGTTTTGTGTACAACTGGGCTTCATAGAACACAGCAGCGTATATCAAAAAGGAAATGTATGGGACATTAAGGAGTAACAGAAGGAAAAAAAGGAACACTGACAATATACAGAGTATAAAAGTAGTTGTGATTGTGGCAAGTATTTAATTATTGATGTACAATACATCAAAAATAATAATTCATCTTCCTCATAAAAAATGGAGAAAATCTGAGATTTTTCTGAGCAAGGAGATGGTATTTGCCAATGAACTTTTTTCGGAAGACGAATCGAAGTGAATCCATGCCCGGCTCCCAAACATCCCGGAGAGAGTGTCCGAAGGCAAGAGACCACTGGGAGGCCATCGGGGTAGCCCGGGGGGCTGGCGAAGAGCCCCGCCAGCGTGGAAGCGGCAAGCCGGCACTTTGCTGACTGACTGGCCGACTCAGGAGGGGGAGAGAACTGTTTGTCCATGGGTGGACCTCCTCCACCGCACAATAAACCAGGCGGGTTACTGTTATTTATTTGATCAAATGCTCACCCGGACACCTAATGCTCAAAGCCTCCACTGGCTTCCCACAAGATGCCGTTAAAAACATCCAACTGGTATTCAAGACCTTTCACAGTCTGATTAAAACTGATCTCATCTGAACTTACTTTTCCACAACAAATTCTCCGTTCATCTAAGAAGCTGCCTGTGCTGTTCACAAGACCAGCTACTCCTCAATTCCAGACTTCGTACATTTGCCCATGTCCTTAACCTCCCAGAGAGTGAGTGCCCTCCTTCTAGACACCCACAGCAGCGGGCCTTCCAGGCCCGTACTAACCTCGGCTCACGGACACGCTCTTGGCTAAGCACCCAGCTTACCTTTACCTGCTCTCTCAGCCTCTGCGGCCTTCATTCTCTGTACCGTTCACGGTGGCAATAATCTGATTTTCCCTCCCACTGCTCCGTGTTCTAAGTGGGTCTCTTCCAGATGTCCAATTCAATGACGAATTCCTCCATAAAAAATTGTATTGAATACTCCTTGTACTATCTAGTATGATTCTAATGATCAATAAACCCTTGAAACTGAGTAATTCTATCCTCTCATAATCCTTATATATTTACATAGTATCGGGTTATTCTAGATTATGGGGTTGCCATTCCGGATCGCACCGTGTGTTATGCTCTTCTCTCCCCGTAAACAGCCCACGGTAGAAGCACTAGTAGGAATCAACATATTTGTCTTCACGTTTATAATCTCTGAGTCTAATATTTATTCAGAGGTAAAAAAGTTTTCGGTAGGTTTAAGGCCCATAATTTCCTTCTTTCTTTCAAACAGAAGAAGAAAAACAGGTTAATGAGTAAACATTCTATTTCACTTTTAAACTTGGCCTAAGAAATGCAGACCGACCTATTTCTTAAAAAAGGAGTTGCTGAGAGGTTTCGGGGAGGAAAGCGATGCCGTCAGGGCGAGCAGTATTTGAACCCCGAGCGAAGTAGGATTCTCGGCGGTCCTTCTGTGGACACAGCCAGGCGCTTCTCCCCGGTGTCCGCTGCCAGCGACACTGAGTCCCAAGACATACGGACAAATGTTCCAGTTCTCCACGAAGGAACTGTTTCTACTTTTGAGTCGGACTGATAACTGTCAGAATGTTAAAAACCGTGACTACTGGGTAGACAGACTACTGCGCTCAAAGTAACTTTGAACACAGCTTTGCGACAATGCTGGTGTGAGTCCTACATTATTTTTCAGTCAAAATGCACTATTTCCTGTGCAAAGATAATCTCAATCTATAATTAGCAATTTATCCAACTACAGTTCTGATTAAAAATGTACCCTGTGTTTAAAAAATATTTCTATTTACATTTCTACAGCACTACTTTTAGAGGGCACCTTTCCATATAGTTCTCATTTGATCTACCCAGAGGATGAAGGTCAAATGTTACAATCCACATCTTACAGGGCTTGGAAAATTCCGTATGACGGAGAACATCTAACTGTTTGAGTGCAGGCACTCCCACCCAAAAATCAAATCTCAAGGCTCTTCATCTAGGTAAAAAATATCACAGAATGTGGTTGGGGAAAGGAATCACATTTTTAAATAACAGTAGAGAGATCTGATACTTTACTACTGCTATCTAGTAAAATAACCTTAAAAAAGATCATTGACTTTCTAAAGGCTTCATTTTTCTCATCTAAAAAGTGAAAAATACAGACCAGATGTTTTCAGATATGCACTTAAAAACAGTTGCTAAGCCCTGGCATGTGGGCACGAGGAGACAGAAGATAAGAAACACCGGGCTCTTTCCCTTCAAGTAACTCCCCAGTGAGCAGGTGAGACAGGCTCTTGAACAGATAACCAAGAAGAGCTGTGATAACAACAAAAGGTAACAAGCTCTGGGAAGGGCAGAGAGGAGACCTCTAGCGAGGGAGTAGGCTGGGAATTTAAATCTGAATAAAGCCCTAAGGAACGAAAAGAAAAAAAGATCCAGGCAAACAGAGAAGCGGACACTGCTATCGGAGAGGACAGCGTGAACGCAGGCTCGGGGCAAAAAGGCAGCAGAGTGTGCAGCATCGACCGTGGCAGGCAGTTCAGTGCGGCCCACGTACAGCCACGCAGAAGGGAGGCAAAGCCGGAGTTGAGAGCGGAGGCCAGGCTGAGGAGGTCCTTGTGTGACGGATCAAGGGAGCTGGATTCTATGCACCAGACAACGAGCACCCGGGGCGGGGCGTGCCCAGGGGATTGGCACCCTTAGGATTTGACTTTAGAAAGATCACTTTGGCGGCCACGTGAAGGTAGTATTGCAAGTAGTTGAAGCATCTAGTTAAGAATCTATAGCAGGGATGATGAGGCATTGTTTTAGGGTAATCACAGGAAGGGACGTAAGTTTGAGAAATAAGAAGCAAAATCTGGACCAGAAGTAAATTGGAAGTGGGGTGAAGATGTGAGGGGGAAAGGCATGGAATGGATTCAGGTTTCTGCTCAAGACAGAAAAGAGATACTGAGCACAGGGGGGAAATTGATAAAATTATCTTCAGTTCAACTTCGTACACTTGAGTCCCAAAAATATCTAGATAGAGAGGCCCAGAAATCAGGGAACAGAGTAGCCCACAGCTCAGGAGAAAGGCTTGCCCTGCGGACATGTAAGTGTGGGAGTGAGCTGCAGACAGGCAGTAACTAGAACCTGAAAGGTGAACGTGCCCACCCAGGGCGAGGGTACCACGGGAGACGAGTCCTCTGCCGGAACATGGTTAGACCCCAAAATTCATGCAATGGGCAAAGGCAGAAAACCAGGAGAAAGAGGCATTCCAGAAGGAGGAGGCAGGGATGAGGGAGATCGCCCCAGGAAGGAGCTGGTGGTCACCGGTATTAAGTGCAGCCCTGATGTAAATCAATGGAAAGAACAACTGAACAGTATCTACTAGTCTTAGAAATGAAGTGGCCACTGAAGAACTTACTAAATAAAAGTGGTTTCAGAAGAAAGGAACCTGAAATTGAATGAAGATTGAAAAGATCAATTCTAAGTCCCTACCAGTTCTCACTTTATTTTTTCATATGGCTACAAGGCCTATTTTCATAACATTCCATTCAAACCCACATAGATTAAGTTTAAGTAACATTTTTAATTAATCAGGAAAAACAAGAGACTCATATTGCAGCCATCAATGGAATATACGGAATACACACACACACACACACACACACACGCACGCACACAACTTCCCAACAGACCTTAGAAATGCCTTGTAAACTAGTCCCTGTTCTCGTACACTAACAGGGACTGAGAAGCAGAGAAACCATTGGTGAAGTAATCCTCTCCTGTTCCAATTGTTCTTTCTTAGAATGTCTCACAGAAACATTTGTGTCACCCCCCGCCCCACCTAGAATATCCTTCTCTTCTACTTTAACTCATCTCCTATCCACACTTCAAGGGCCTGCTCAGCTCCCGCTCCCAGAACCCCAGAATGCCGGGACGCACAGGGCCTCACAGGCCCGTCCAACCCAAGCGCCTTCACTGCTCTGATGAAGGGCGTAAAGATCCGAGTTTCGGAGAACGACGTGCCCAAGGCCACACTCACAGCTTCTGGCGAAGCTGGCATTTGAACTTCAACCAGTGCCCGTTTTACCACACTCTTTCCCCAGTTAACTAGCATTTAAAAGATTTAAGAGCACAATAAACCAAGCTTTAAGAGGAGTTCATTTGAAACAGTGTATCCAGTGCAAGATCCATGTGAACACACTTGTGCAGACGGAGGGGCAGGCCTGCAACTTCACTTGTGGGTTCGCGGCCACTGCCTGCGGCTCCTCGCCGACACGAGCAGAGGGTGCAGATGTCGGCTAATACTCATTTCCAGGACGAGCTGACTGTCAGCCGCCGCACGGGCTCTCCCCCCGAGAGCGCAGCATTTATTCCAGCCTCTGCCAGTGCAAGTGTGGGAGCAGATGTTGGCAGATTGTGGCATACAGCATGTCTTTAAAATTTGTTGGGGTGTGAAATTTCATAAGGTCAAAAAATGCTGCATTTTGATCAGCAGATACAGGAGTTCCATACTTTTATAAATGATGTCAGACAAACCAATAGCAATCACTAGTAAAAGAGAGAAACCAAGGAACCACAGTGGCTGCAGGAAGTACCTGATAATTTATGCTGATAATGTTTTAAAGCCAGTTGCTGTCCCTCTAAAGCAAATGCTCACCCAGAGGATCTTTAAAATGAAAACGTGTTAAATCAACACAAAATACAAGATATTTGTAATTGAGAATGAGATTTAAAAAATAATTTTCTACTGAAGGAAAGCTACAACTATCCAATGAGCCTTTGGGTGGGAAAAATAATTTCCTTAACTAATCTATACATGTAAGTGTTCTCACTTTTTTATGAAGTTATATCTTTATCATTCAATTTCACAAACCCTTTGGTTTATATTTTATCTTATTCTTCAAAAAAATTAACAGATAGTATCCATAAAAAAGCCTGGAACTCTATATAATGGTAAAATGACCTTTACAACATTCAAGGACTTCCGCTATCTTGGATTTCTTGTTGTTATTATTTTACTGTATTTTTTATTATTTGTTCCTGCTTTAATCTTCCCTCATATCTTTTCCAAATGTAGCTAATAGATGACAACCTACAATGAAAACCAAAATTAAGAACTGTGTCCAGTTCAAGATTTCTGTCTCAACGGTACGGACTTTAGCTGTTAGGCGGGTTTATTTTAACTTAACGCAACTTTCAAATGCTCCGCTTTGGCTTTGAACTGAGCATAGAACACCCTCCCACTGATGACGGATCATGTGCAGTCCGAAGTGCCTGGCCGCAGTGAAACAGTAATGACCGCTGTCATTACCACCATCGTCGTCTTTCTGTTTACTCTGGGCTTGGTTCTAGCAAACACATAATTGCTCAGTAAGTTTAAATTACAAACTTTTTGTTAGATATTTGTACAGAAGAAAGATTTAACTACAAACATAAAATCTCCCCTGAAAGTGATTTCTAATGAAAATCACTCATTTCTCATTACATGCTCAGTCAGAAGAGCTACCCAAGGTTATGTTAGGAAACTGACTAGCAATGCACTAGGTCCTGCTCATCTTCAAACCAGGCTCACCGCAGCGGCCAGGTTCAAAGAGCTTCGTTTACATTTGGTATGGGAACACCTAAAGCATATATCTGGGCAAGATTACAATGATCACATTCAAGTGCTAACTATAAAAAACATTAAATAATTCATTACATAAAACCACCTATTACTGATCATCCCTATGCTACAGAATTGAAAGTCTATCACAGCTGAACATTTCTCCACTATTAAATACAAACCTAAACTTTTTAAAAGTTTCTCATGTATACTAAGGTATCTGCCACATAAGGTCATGCGAATAAATAAACACAAGGTGAATCAACGGTTACAATGAACTTACTTGCCACTGAGAAGTTGTTGAGGGGATAAGGTAAGTCCACGTCTTGAGGTTTCTCTTTATATCCTATGAATGAGCCATCTGTCTTCAAGAGGAAGTATCTTGGCCTCCAGTTTTTTATATATTCTCCTGCATGAGGAAAGCGTGCATGTTAATGCTGGAGGGAAAAAGTGAACAGCGGCTTTTATGTGAAAAATAAATTGTGGTACAATGTATGTCCTCCAACACTGGGCTCCCAAAATTAAGTTAGGCAATTTTCTTTTAAGTTAGCCTACAAAAGAAAATTCATAAGCCTGCAATTACAATTCAATAAAAACCCAAACATGTTTTGTTTTTAGTGATTTCACACTTTGATAATTCATTTGCACCATTATTTCTTCAGAGAATCATTCGTCTGAGTACACATTTTGTTCAGTTTTTCATTTTATCAGATGGTTGTTGAGAGCATGTTTTCAGCTGTTTTAAAAAGCCCTGGTAAACCATCCACACAATATTGAGGAATTTCTATGGAAAGCACTTATCGTAAGAGGCGATATGAAATAGACATTTCTCTCCCGTGCACCACTGACTGATTGTGCCACTTTTTTAAAAAGAAAGGGAAGAGTCTATTTTCATTGTTCGATCCTGATCATAACTTGTTTAAACAACATTTTATTGTTCTACACAGGAAAATAACCCGCTGCACAATGCTGTCAGTAAGTCAAGGAAATGACAGAACCGAGGCTAACGGAGCTTAAAAGCCACACGCATGCTCACACGCACACCAACACGGTAACTACAAGAGCACACAGCACAGTGCCAAGCACATAATGGCCAACAAATTCAGTGGATTTTGATAAAAGCTATCCTCCAGCTACCAACACAAAATTTTAGCAAGCGGATCCCCATTGTCTTGTGTCAAAAAGAACTCTTCATAATTTTAAGCAACAGAGGTGCTCAACAATGCCACAAGAGCTGGAAGGCCACCTGGTCTTGATTCTCAGTCCTTCACTGGATAGTTCTACCTGGCTATGCAACCTCAAAGCCTTGATCCCAGTATACAAAAATTTGGAAGCAGTTCAATGTTCCCTGCGAATCAGCTTCTCTTGACCCCAGGTAGCTAAGCTCAGACAGAACACCTGACTGCTCCCTTACCTTAGCAGATCAGTGGCTCGGCCAGCACTGCCACCGGAAGTCTCTCCGACAGAGCCCAACCTCAACCAAACCTAACACCCTCCCCTCGGCCCTTCTGCTAATGCACTGCGACTCCTGTCCCTTCACTCGCCCCCAGCTGCTGTCCCAATGCAGCTGTCACCTCCAGAGTACTCACGTCACTTTTCAGCTCAAACATTCCGACTCCTCACTCTTTACTGAGAAGTGCAAGTCTTTCTGCATAAAATGCAAGCTCCTCTGTAATCTCCCCCAACTACATCAGTGTCTTTCTTTCAACGTGGAAGCCTTCCTCTGAATCAGAGCTTCTCAGACTTGTGATCTCAGGTCTCTTTACACCCATAAATATTACTGAGAACCCTCCAAAAGTTCTGTTTATGCAGAGGAAATCTATAATGTTTACTGTGTTAGAAACTGAAACAATTCCTTTATTCCCTCTTTTAAAAATAACAAACTCATTACATGTCACAAATATTTTTATAAAGAAAATTACATTTTCTCAAACAGAAAAATTAGTGAGAAGAGTAGAGCGGCTTTGCATTTTTGCAAATCTCTTTAAGGTTTGGCTTCAAAGAAAATGGCCGGATTTTCCTATCTGCTTCCGCATTCAATCTGCTGCAGTGCGCTATTTTCATTGAAACATAGGGAGAAAACCTGGCTCGGACAGACGTGTAGCTGGAAAACGGGAGAGTGTTCAGAGAGCTATGGTTCTCTCTCTTTGATACTACACCAGCGTTTGACGAGTGGTAGTTTTCAGGAAGATTAACTGCAGTGTGCACCTAGAGACCATCACCAGTGTGAAACGCCGCTGGTCTGGGGGGCACTGAATGAATCTTTTACACTGTGCATGACTGTGTAATGAGACACACTGGTCTTTTAGAAAACGCTGGTCCCACGACCCTCCAAATATTGACACGTTTCACTGTATAATCACATTCATCATCACGGCACATCTCATCAGAGAAGTACGCCCTGGGTGCGGTAAGGCTCACGTTGGCAGATATGTTCTCCAAAGTTTGCATTTTTGTCTGGAAACTTGACTTTCACCATTGGCAGTAAATACTGTCAGTTCTCCTTGCTGCGATGTGCTCCAAGTGCCCAGCCTGGACCTGGCCACCTGACAGATGCTCAATAATTTACTAAATGAATGAATTCTATGATATCATACAATGATATGTATATCATACAATTCTATGATATATTAGCAATTAGGAAAATGCAGTTGAAACCACAATGAGACACCACCTCACACCTGTTAGAATAGCTCCTTCAGTAAGACAAGTAGTAAGTGCTGGGGAGGGTGTGGGGAGTAAGGAGCCCTCATGCACTGCTGGTGGGGAGGCAAACTGGTACGGCCACTGGGGAGAACAGCACAGAGGCTCCTCGAAAAATGAAAAACAGAGTGACCACGTTTGGACTTTTCAGATGCTGAAGTCATCAGAAGGTGCCAAAGCAGGAGCTATAGCAACAGTGTCTAAGGACTAAAAATGGGCCGATTCGAATGTTTAAAAGGCCTTACACCTAGAATGAGTAGGAAATGTCTACACTTGTCCAGACATACAAATGGGGGAAAGAGCCTCAGAATAAACTCAGCCTGTGCCCTCACAAAGGAATCACGTTGACGGGCACCTGACTCCACTCTCAGGCGAGGTGGTTTCTGGAACCCGGTCTTAACTGTGACCTCACGAGAGGTAGAAGGTAGAGATATGCAGTGAATTCTGAACTGGCTGGGAAGAGAGAGAGATCTACTCCTTCACCTACTGGAGGCCCAGACTCAGGCGCCGTGGGCTACGCTAAGCGCATGCAGAGGTGGAGGAGCTGAGCTGCTGCAGCAGACACCGACACAATCCAGCTGAAAAGACACCCATACCATGCAGCACTGTTTTCCACAAAACCCAGAAAACCACGATCATTCAGAATTCAACTGCACGAAACACAAGAGTCATTTTAAAAATACACTCCTTTCCTGGGATAAATTATAAAGAAAACAAAAGATGCTGGTTACCGACGGTTATACTGCAAACTCAAATTCTCATTTCAGTAATGAACACAGGCCATACAGCTTTTTAAATTACCAGGGGCCACTCACACTGGCTGTAACACAGGCTTCAAAATGTAAGCGCTCCCTAGGAAGAGGGTGGAGGCATCCTTGCATGCGTGTGTGTGGGAAGAGGCCCCACTGTTTTGATGGACCATGAAGCCGAAACAATGATAAACTTAGCTCCCCTGAGAATATTGCTTTTTAAGTATATTTTACTCTGTATTTAATCCCTATCCAAGTTTTTAAGATGTATTATATTTGTCCTTATCATCTCTGAGAGGAAAAATGAATAGATGATAGCCACACTTAATTCATACATTGATTTAAAAAAGAAAAACACTCTAAATAGAACCTTCATTATTTACAGAGAGAGAGTCACTGGTATTTACACTTTCCAAACAAAAAACTTTATCCAAAACAAACGCTAGGGCGTGTGAAAGAAGTTACAGCAAATTGTTGCGGTGAATACGGGGCCAACACTCCTCTCCTTTTGAAGGAGGCCCAGCTCTTCTCCTCCCCAGCATGGCTAAAATCCCCCAGGTGAAGTGCGGCTGTGCTTAACCAAGAGCCAGGATTCTGGAGGTGCACAGCCTGGGTTTGCACCCTGACTCCTCCCCCACCTGTTAGCTGCAGGAACTTGACCGCTCCACTCCGCAGCTACCTCATCTGAAAGGTGAGGGCTGTAATAGCACCTGCCTGTAGGGTATTTATAGGGACATAACGTAAAAAGCACTTAGAACAATACCTGGCACACAGCAAGTACTACATAATGTTATGTTTAAGGGGAGCCGCTATCACTTCTAGTAGTATCATTCATAATCCATCTCCAAGTTCACATTACTCAGGAGTATTTGCATAAATGAGGCAACAAGCAACAATCAGCAATAAATTTACTCCATCAGCAAAAATTTAAAAAGTCTCATTAGTTAGTGTCAGATATATAAGACTTGAATCCTATCTAAAGAAATTAATGAAAAGGCCACCCAATATCAAAACACTCTTCTGATTTCTTACTTTTACTTCTTTTTTAAGATAGAAGTAGGATATCAGAGCAAAAGTAGGTCTCTCTGAATTGTTTTTAATAAATAGCATACACAGGGTATAATACCATGAAAATTCAAGTATTTTAAAAAATTCCAAAGAACTTTAAACCAAAAAAGTGGCACCTTTTAGTAAAAATTAAGGTATATGACTTTAAGAAATCATTAATCTTAAGTACATGTTTTCGTGGGTCAATTTTTACCTAAGACAAAAAAGGTTTAATGCTAATTTCAGTATAAAATCTGTTCACTTTCATGGTTCACAATGTAGTAAATATGTAGTTGCTTGTTGACAGATACCAACTAAATTTACACAGATGAACTACCTACCTACAGAAAGATAGCAGAGTATTTATCCACTAGTGGATTTTCATAAAATAAGTATTAGCACCATAAACAAATAAATACTGAATATATAAATAACAATAGCGTGCTATATATTAAATATCCTGAAGCAAAATATAGTTACTCACGAAATACATGAAAAAATAATAAAACATTTGCAATCTTTGAAACTGTTACATTTTTACACAGTGGACCACGATCCCATGTTCCAATTAGTCCTAAGTAAAAGCCCTATTAACATCTCTCATGGAGCAGGAAAAATGTGTTTCTCACTGAATTGCCATCATCCCCATTTACATGTGTCTTGGAAACAATGCTGAAGAATTTTTTCTATTACCTACACTGCCAGGAGATAGCATCGTAATTTCTCGATTGCACAGGGACCATCTGAACTATAGCTTTTAAAAAACAGGAAAATGCTTTTGCATATTGTTGGTGCTTAGTAAATATATGTTGATTAGGTGTTCCAGGTCCTGCCAACCTAAGTTTTTAGGCGATCATTCCCCTTTTATTAAGACCTTTCAACTACGTCCTTTTCTTGCCCTTGGGCAACTTGAAAGCATTCAACTTGATGGCACCACTGACGTCACCCCTCTGACCAGCCTCATCCCCGCCCTGGACATGTGCTGACTCTCAGACCGGATGATGGCTGCCAGATGCACCCCTGCTCTTCCGTCAAGGTACTGCTCGGTGGCAATCGTGGATGCAAAAATCAGGCTCTGTAAACATTTACATCTGAGAGTAGGGACAGACAGGCTTCTAATGGACCATTCATTCAAACATAGTGTCAAAGTAAGTACAAGTACTGAGGATGCAGCCACGAACCACACAGGCATCGGACCTGCCCGCACAGAGCTTGAAGTGTAGCGGTTCAAGCTCTGAGCGATTACAATTCAAAATGAACATTTCTCCCTCTTTCTTAGTCACTCTTAGTGACTTGGGGGGCCATACTGAGGGACGGCAAAATCTCCCGTGCCTTGGCGTTTCCAAATAGCATCCACGTGCCTTGAGAAAGGGTGAGCCCTGGTACTGGCTATCTGATGCAGTGCAGTGGGCGAAGGGGCTAGGAGGGACATCGGCATCTGATCCTTCAATACTTCATGAAAGATGAGGCACAGCACACACTCCTCTTTGAAGCCTCAGACGATACGCGGCAACACAGTTTATCATGCTGCTTTCATCTAGCGTAACACACAACACACCTCAGCCTTTCAAGTTGCAAGATGCTGCCCGCGCTTGTCTTTCTCTCTACTGATTTTCAACACAGTATTGATTAGAAAGGTCATACCGCAAAACGCTCAACTCTTCATGATTTCCTCCAGGTCGTCTATCGCATAAGGTCCCTGGGAGATCTGTCTGCTCTGTCCTGGTCAATGTTACCACTGCAACTGGCCAGATGGAAGGTGTTTACAATTTTGGTGATTTCGAGTTGTGCTTCCAAGATGCCTTAAAAGCTTTCCAGATGTACCCACATTCCTATGCGTTATCACATATGCTCCATCATGATTATTTTGAACAGTATATTATAGTCAAGACATTTTGCTTCCACTGCATAATGCATGAACTTGTCATTTTTATATTAAGAATAGTTTTCATATCTACTTCCTCAGGAAGGCTGGGCCCCGTGGTCTGCTTTGAAGCTGAAGCCGTGATGAGAAAAGGGCCTGCGCCCTGAGCACGAGACGCCAGAACACTGGCTCCTCGAGGACCTCAGGGCGGCCGCTGCAGCCGCACTTCCTCTCCTTTGTAACCTTCTGCTGTCACCCGGAAAGCTGCACAATTACCATCCACCTTTAAGCATTCTGGGGTTTGTTTCTTGGGACTCTGTAAATTAGTCAATCAAATCCTGGTTCCCTTTGTTTTTAGGGAACACTGCACTTTAAACCAAAAATATGTTACTTATTATTTTTAAACATGGAACATCTTAATAGACTTATAGTATTAAGTTTTACTGTGAGAGAAAAGCAATGGTGGGGTGGAGAGGAGAGGAGAGAGAGAGAAACAAGCACTCATACAAACTAGCCAACAGAAAAATTGCATCTTGGCAATTTAAAGAAGATAAACCATGAGATTAGTTTACATAACTGTAGATATGTTGTGGAGAATTGCCCAATCTGTACTCAGCTTCCTGCTGGGTTAAATGTGAGCTAAATTATTATTTTGCTTACATTTACGCCTTTGTGGATGGTGAAAGCAGAGCTTTCCCTTTAATCTGCTTTCTGCATTATAGCAAAGTCTCCACTCTACACACTGCATTCAACACACAGCCATTCCTGCACTACTTCAACCAAGTAACCATAATAGGTCTTTAGACTTTCTCAAAGAACTGAGCCAGTTTTACAAGATAATTGCATTAGAAAATGTACAACTTCCTTATATACATACTTGCCATCTCACCACACCACAGTCTCTAAATACATAAAGCAGTGTCATTAGCATCCCGTGTTCTATATACACTGTAGTTACAATGCCTGAACAAATACCAAACATGGAAGCAGCGAGTCCGTAACAAAAACCTCCTTGCCACGTTATCTCGCACCTACAGCAGAGCAGCGGGGGCTATGATGTGCCCCCTGAACAAGACGTCCAATGCTGGCGTCTCCCTAGGGCTGTGACGGGACTGGCAGAGGCTGGTGGGCTGGCGCCTCAGGAGGAGGCCTGTGCCACTTGGAAAAGCCCTTAGGTGACATGACCCTCCCACCCCTCTATTAAAATCTCGGCCCCACAGAATAAAACTCAACAAGAAATAACAGACTCTCACCAGTGGACTGTCTCCTAGATGAATTTTCTGTCGTGTGGGACCCAAAAATGACACTGCATCAAACCACAGACCCTCGGTTATCCTGAAGGTGAGTCTGTGGCACCGTCTCCTGTGTGTCTCCCAGGTGACACACTTGCAGAGACACAGCACAGTGTGCACGTGGAGAAAAGGAGGAATGTGCGCAGAGAGAGGACCGTTGAATGGACCGAGCCAGGCTTTCCCCATGACAGCGACAGACCCTCCCAGCACAGGCGGAGGCTGGGGCTGGTGCCCTCGCCTTGGGCGGACTGCCACACGGAGGGGGCAGGACACGGGAACAAGTGCAAGATGAGGGTGAGGTCTGAGAAGAAGGCTGATGACACCAACAAAACCCTACCCTGCCACACTGCTCAGGCTTTCAGAACGAAGTAGCACACACGAGGTCGGTCCAGAAAGTATCCAGCCACGCACTACGAAAAATAGAGATATTTATTGAAGATACAAGAAACACTGCACACAGGACAATGATGCCTCGGTCCCCTTCAACACAGGCACCTTAGGACCTCACACAGTTCTTCCAATCACCATCAGCTACCCTATCACATTTTCCTGAATCTCGTCAACGTTCTGAAAGCTCTCCTCTTTCAAAGATGGGTTTAGTTTTGGGAAAAGCCAGAAGTTGCAGGGTGTCAAATCTGGGCTTTAGCAGGGGCTGAGTCACCTGGGTAAGTTGACGTGTCACCAAAAACTGTGCACAAGAGGTGACACAGGAGCAGGCACGTTGTTGTGACGAAGCTGCCAACCACCAGCTGCCCACAGCCGTGGCCTTCTGAATCACTCAAACATTTTCCACAGAGGAATGTTCAAGCTTAATGCGAAATTTGGTGCAGATGTGCTGCTCTACTCGCTCAGTCATTTTGAATGTGACAGCCACACAGTACACATGTTCACTCAACGGCATCCACTGCCCCCACTGACTAGTACAGTGAAGTCATCACTGTTCACGCATGTGCATTCCAGTCCACTCCCCTTGGATGCCAGGTCACATCGATGTCACCCAAACCATTCTTGTTATATTAACAATGGCTGGTCTTTTTCCGGACAGACCTCATCGTACATTATAGAGGTTGGGAACACAACTCTGAGGTCAAAGTTTAAATGCCAACACTGTTCCTTACTAGTTATGTGCCTTTGGGCACACTTAATCTCTCAATCTCTCTGTGCCTCAGCTTCCTCTTCCGGAAAACGGGGGCAGTGATAGTGGGGAAGACACAAATTAATATTTGTAAAGCACATACAGCAACATCCGGCTCACAGTCAGCCTTACTCAACCATCTGTTAAATGAATAAACGTCTTAAAATATGGCCAATCAAAAAAGATTTAGTAAGTACCTAATACATGCAATATATTAAACTACACAAAAATAAATCAAGTATGTGAAATAAAATAAAATGTACTCATTTCATTTGTCCAAACAATAAGTTTTACATTTATTGATCAAAGTATGTGCTATTTTTTTTTTGGTGGGTAAAACTCCAAGTTTTGTTAGTTCACTTTACAAATGTCCTCTTTCCATAATTACTGATAATTGGTTACATATCATTTATATGCAACCAATTGAAATCTTTTGTTAAAACCTGATAATGCTGTCCCAGAAATACAGTCTTTCTTAATTCAGTATCAAAAGTAAATCTAGAGTGAAAAATCCAGCACCCCACTGGATACGACTATTAAACATCTCAATGCTCCTTCCAAATGATCTCAGAAGAAAGTTGCTACATACAAAAAGCAAAAGCAAAAGCGTACCACTCCGCATTCTGACATCGGGCCCTTCTGACTTTTCAGCTTTCACTGCACAAGTTAATCATCATTTAATCGCAAATACTCTGACTTCGGAGATGTTAAGCCACACATAACTGTTAGGCTTTTATAAATGCTTAGGAATAATGGTACGTTGCAACTTCTGGTATACTTATATTTAAAAATGATATATCCTGTGAAGTAAATTACTCTTGATTTATACTGTATTTTAAACATGTGATTATGTTTAAGTTCATAAAACTGAAGGGAATATAATGCCTGTTTCAGTGAATGCTGCTGTATTTTCAAAAGTATGGCTCAAATGATTTTGAATGCCAGCATTACCTGTTATCAAAGGGATATAAAGTAAAATACACCCAAGAAAAATCACCTTAACTTTCCTAGGTAATTTTCTTATCCTTTTTGTAAACTGATCTCATTTGGCATCTGTTACCATTTTCTTAGAAAAGAACTAAATGTGCTTAAATGCTGTTGTCAAGCTGAAGTATACAGATATACCTAACATTTTTCAGAGAACAGGTCAAAAAAAAAATAGAACCATGAATGAAACCCTATTCAATTCCTTAAAGAAGTCATTTCTCCCTCCCAAAACAAACGTATAGATCCAATGAGCAGCAGCAAAGCTGCTTCTCAGAGCACAAAATGAATTTCCTTACCTTGGCCCTCTGAGGGCAGTATTACCTAACACACAGAGAGAAATCTCAGAAACCGATCTTTACCTACCATCCTAATCCAAATGCATGTTTTTAAAAACCTGAAAGGAGTATGTCTGCCAATTAGGCATGAGCGTGTCTCTTTCCTGCCATTGTCCACACTTCTACAAGATAATGAAGCTTGTTTTCAACAGTTCCTGAGTTTGAAAGGGAAGATTCTCTTAAAATTAAGGCATCCATGGAAGAAAATGACTGGAAGCCTCCATATCATGGAAGACACTCAAAACACAATGAAATAAAAAGAAATCGTGTAAGTGATTCTGCACTGTGTAAATATTTCATTAAGTTCCTATTATAATGGTCTCTGTAGAATAATTTCTCTAAAAACTGCAGAACATCAAAACCTACAGACCTTCGGGGAGAGAATAAGTAATTCAAAGTGATTAACATTCAGCCCCAGACTATATGTAGGTGATCGGGGTTTCCTCTTCACCCAGCCAACAGACTCATTTGTTACAAGTCACTCATTTATTAATAAAATATAATACACATGACGAATTGGCGCCGGAGGATCAGCGCACCCACTTACTTTTCAGGCTGATGTTGAAACTGGAAAAAATCCTTACGAGGCATAAGCACGATCAATTTCCTTTCCAGAACCTAACGGAATATGCAGGGAGTTTCACTCCTTTTCCCCAGAAAGTACCTAGTTCCCAAAAGTAGGAGAAAGTTTTCTGGCCCGCGTTCACTTGTCGAAGATTTTCTTAGTATGCACAAAAACACTGAATAACTAACCCTATATAATCCAGCAGCACGAAAGACATCTAAGAATAGAGGAAGTGCTAATCTCCTGTCAGAGTCTCATGTGTAAGTTCATTAGTGATTATGCAAGTCTAAACTACAACCCCCCTACCCCACCCAGATAAACCCAGGACGAAAAACACAGAGTTCTCACAGTGAGGGACCTACTCGAGGTGGATCCCAATTATTACCAGCAGGTAAATAAAAACATTTACTTTTACACAGGAAGATCTCCCGAGACATGGTTTTCATTTAGTAGAATTACGCTTTTATTTAGAATTTGCATTTACTTTTTAAAAAGATCTTGCTTCTATAACTTTAGGTGTAATAGTCCACTCAGGAACTACTCCATTCTTGGCAGAAGTATGAATAAACGAGGTTTTTAATATATGCCCCTAGAATTAAACAGTTTTGTTCTTTTTAAGTAATATCATATCATAGAGAATTTTAAGGTCAAAGAAAAAATGTTGATTAAACTCTAACTCCTTTTTTACAAACACACACACACACACACACACACACACACACACACACACACACAGAGCTATCTTGACGGAGCCGGTTAAACGTCATGCAGATGCCGAGGGGGTCATCTCCCAAGATTCCTTCTCTAACAAATATGTGTACTTGAGTCTGAATCTCTCTTCAGAAACATGCCAGGCGGCAACAGCTGCTGTTCTGTGTGCTTCCACTCAGAAGTATGAAATCATGAACTCTGAGGCAGTGTTGCAGTCTCAAACAAATAAGTGGCTTCCTCGCCAAGAAAATACTCGAACTTCACGGTTTGTGCCTTTCTGCCTTTGTATCTTAATCATCTTCTGTTCTAAAAAGTGCTACCAAGTTTACCAACATCTTTAATCAGATTTCCTTGAAACTACAACACATTAAAAATTTTAAGCCAAAACATTTAGCAAGATGCCTTAAAGAATATGTCAGACAGTGAAATACTCTTCTGTTTTCAACTTACTGGCCAATATTTTTAAAAATTACTATTCATGCAGGATTTTTCTGAGGCACAATTCAAGTACATGTATATACCATTAAAGCTAGAAGTTCCTAAAAAATTTTTTGAAGTACCTTGAAAATATACCAAGTACAGCTTCATTCATATGTGAAGATGTTCGCACTGTTACACAGTCTCATCCTAATCTGTGACACAACTTTTCACAGACCAGGGGATATTTCTACTTCTTTGGTAATACGAGGTGTTTTTGGTAAACATACCATTATTTAAAAAAAAAACAAAAAACTAAGCTATAACACTTCACTATGTGTATATAAACATTGGCATCCATTACCATTTGCTATTAAACATTAAAATATCCTTATACAAAGCTAGCATTGTGTTGTATAGCATTCAAATTGAGGTTTATTACTTTTTTTTGCATAACCAGTTCTTCAAGACCCCAGCAGAAGTCCTTAGCCACCACGTCCAGTCCCGTCCCCACTCTGGGAAACTGTATCAGGCTCCCCTCCGGGGTGCAAGGTCCCCTGACTCTGCATCCAAAAGTATTAATATTTAGTAGAGAGAGAATGCCCAGCAGAAACCATTTGCAAAGAAAAATCTTAAAGAACCACCTATACCAGTGTGGGCACTAGCCCCTCTACCCTGAATTCCTGATACCCTCAGGTCACTGGAAGCCACTTCCTCCTTGAGAAAACCTCTGCTTGTGCCAGCACTTAAGTCCCACGTGAGCTTGGTCAGCTCCTTCCCTGAGAAATAAAGAGTGGCGGCAACTCAACAACGCCTGGAGACGCCACCAGGAGCTAACACTTCTCTCGTGGTGTTTGTTCCTTATCATCTTTATCTGGTAACTTTGAAAATAATTATAATCCAAATACAGCTTAGGGATTGGCCGTAACAGAGAAAACGTCACTCCGGAATAATGACATTAATATTAAATTACAAGAATGAGTACAATTTTGTGCAATCTCATGCTGGGGTTTCTAAGGAGAAAAGTAGTTTTATGGGATATGATGTAAAACCACCACTACTGAATAACACACCATACCCACCGAAACAGTTACATTCTTCAGATGATTTATCTCCCTTCATATTTATGAAACAATCATCCATCACTACACAAACAGGGCTCTAAGCCAACAGCTGTGTCTCTTACAAGGCCCCTAGAACTTTACATGCTCACTTTGCCACAGAGCATCCCACACACCCCCCAATGACAACAGCTACAGACCTTCAGACTCACACTTCACACCTAGCAAAAACGAAAGCCCACTAACAGCCACTATGGCATCCGCTCCAGACATTCGAAGTATACTATCTCATTTAGCCCTCCTGAGATCCCTGAATAGCAGCTATTGTTTCCTTCTTTCACAGCTGAAGAAACGGACACTTAAACAGGTTACGGGACTTTCATAAAGTCACTCATCTAAATTAAGTGATATTCACTCTGATCTGGGTAACTTCAAAGACACTCTGTCTTTACTATTCCAGTCCCTTAGTATGTGCACATGCCCGCACTACCAGATTTTGCAAATGGCTCTGAAGACATGGGAACTGCTGTGACAGGATGCACAAAGCCCAGGACGGCCCGCAAGTCCGCTCTCACGGCAGCAGCGTGCTTTTGTTCGGCCACTCGCGAACACCCTGACCGCTGTCCGACCGGCCTCTCCCAGCGTAACAATACCTCTAACAGGAAAAGGGCACGTGGCTTGTTCCCAGACTTAGCGGGTGTTTCAGGACTGACTCTGAATGAAACTCTGCGTATCTGTATGTACTTCTACATACAAAATATGAACACATTCGTGGCCTTATAAATAAAAGAAAAAACTAAAGATATGAGACAAAGGAAAAGTTCAGTGTAGCTGGCTGACGATTCTCTACCCCTTTTCAGCAAATCAGACTCGAGCGTCTTGAGGAAGAAGTGACAGTCAGAGAGGAAGTTTTTCTAAATATTAGATCTGAGCTCTACCTTTTTAGGAAGAGTAGAAAACAACAGGTAATCTCCCATCAGCCCTTTCTGAAAGACATTACTCTGGATACAAATCTCTGTCCCCCTCCCCCCCCCTTTTTTTGCCTTTTAACCACACTCTAAACATTTTTGCTTAATAATTGTGCAACAAAACCCCCAATGTTTTAGGAAAGCATGAATTTACCAAAAGTCAAAACAAAGACTCTTTAATTCCCCACAGATATCTTTTGTGATATAAATTCCAATAGGAAAAGAAAAGCAATGGAGAGGGGAGAAAAAAGTCAGGACTTTTCATTTTCTAGTAATTTTATTCGTGTTATGATCAGTTTTGAAATTTTGCAAAAATTTGAATTGTTCTAGAATATAAGTTTTGAGGAAATTTACTGAACGTCCTTAGTTTTTCTCAATTATTTAAGACAATGAATATTTAAATAAACATATTCACTTCACCCTAAATATGTGCTATCCGAGCTTTTAAAACATTATAGGTATATGACATCTCTATTACCCAGTGACAAGAAGGGAGAAGGAAGTATACGACCAACTGATCACTCCATAATACGAATGCAAGCCTGTCGTTCACAGAATCAATGACAACCAGGAGGAGAAGGGTATCAAGCAAGAAGCCCGGGCTCCCACAGAGCTTTGTTTCCCAACTAGTAGCACCTAAGTTCAAAGCAGAATGGGATCACTTAGTAAAACACACTTGGAGCTCTCTCTCTCACCCCTAGTGGTGAGCTATAAAACAAACCAATTCCGTTTCGGATGCCCGTTTGCACACTGACCAGGATGAAACAGTAATGTGTGCCTTACGAGCGTGCCAGTTCACCTAGTTCCCAATCAGACTCTCCTGTTATCAGTTAGCAGTTCGCACGTAACGCCATCCGCATAGATAAGCTATGGTCCGTGTGGAAACCCAGAAAAGTTTCCACTGCCATTTGAAGAAGTCGCTGCTTTCTCCAACTAGATGTGAATAAGAGGAGGAAGAGGAAGTATTAAGCCCCTAAACTAATTAACGAAATAAGGGGAGCGGGGGCGTGCAGGAAAACAATGATAATTAGTATGTACCCTTGGTTAACCAAACCCACACATACATTCATTCTGTATGTGCACAAACATCAGCGCATCATAAACCGTCTCAAGTTCGAGCCATTATTCAGTCCGACATCTGCACATGTTTACGCGTCTCTCCAAACAACCTCTTGAACACCCTGCTGGAGCCGTCATTTTTTTCTTCTCCCTATCTGGCAGATGGCAAGTCAACAATCGCTTCAACAGCAGCCGAGTATCTCCCCCTCTGTCCTGCCCCCCTCCACAGACACAATAATAACTTCTTTGTGCTTCCCTACAATGCAGCTGCTTAAACCATTTCGCTACAAGGCTGCTTTGCCTTAATAAAAAAAAAAAAAAATCCCTTCTGTCAAGTCTAAAAAGCAGCATAATGTTAAGCAAGCTAAAGCCACAGCACAGCTGCAAACGGGCAGACACATTGACAGCTCCTCCCTGAACAAAGCCCTGTGAATTGGAGGGGGTTCATCTGAGGCTCACACAGTAATTAGTATAAAAAAGTCCGACAGCCTCTATTATGCGAAGGGAGAAAAAAAACTGGACAGAACTGGGCTGCTGTTTTGCGTCAAGAGTTCTGCTGCAGAGTAGATAAATCACGTTGGGTTTTCTTCTCTCTTTTTAAAGACAGTAATAAGGAGGATGAGAGAAGCTAATTTGAAAACTTGGACACAGTAATTGTACCATATGGTGAGCATTTATCCTTTCTGAAATGCACGCTAACAGTCACTTACATGCACACTGCTTTGTTTTACAGTTGTTATTCTCTCTACCATATTCATAAAACGGATTTGAATATCTGATACTCAAGAGAAGTTGTATGTAATTAGCAACAGAACTGCCTGGGTTTAATTTATTGGCCTTGCACTGCAATCTAGTAAATGCAAAACAAAATTAAACAATGTGTCCACTTTGTAAAATGCTTTTTCTTTAACTCGATTAAAAAAAAAAAAAGAACGGATACAGGTTCATTGGACTGTAGCTAAGTTAAGGTATGGTATATTTTGAAAATTCCAAAAGAATAAGCTATGGCTGTTGGAAAGATTCTACCGACCCATTTCAAAGATACCAAATCACTAAGAGGAGGACCTTCATTAGGACCATCTGGTTCATCCTGTATTTCACTGAAGCAGATGTAAGCCTCCATACAGATCAGTAACACAGGCCTAACAGAATTTCCTTGTGGATGTCTTAAATTTTTTTTCAAGAAAATCTGTCAGTTACTAAGTACTATATGGCAAATGCCATTCTAGGCGCAGGGAAAATAATACAATGTCAAAAAGTTTTCACATTTTAAAAAATAAAGCAGAGCATAAACTGACTTAGTATTTTTGTTGGTCCACTTCAAAATTCTATAAAAATCTGCCTCCTATTTAAAAAGAAAAGTCTTCGAAAACGTTAGGACATTGCTTATCAAGGTCCAGTGTATATCAAAATGACATTCTTCTGACCAAAAAAAAAATGTGTAGTAAATAATTATTAGTTTTTCTCTAGTAAGCAAATCCGTTTTAATTCCAGCTGTATGCCATTTAGATAAAAATGTAAAGTGTTTATCTACCTTCTGTGAACCACGTTTTAAACACTCCAAAACACCTGACTAGAACTCATATGAATCATTAAAATCCCAAATGAAGTGAAATCATAGGTTTGAACTTCTATAATTTACATGTATCCACAATTACTTTTCTAGATCAATATATTTGAAACATGAAGAGGTATATATTTTAAGGAGTTATTAGCTCAATATAGAACTCAAGTCCCTACTCAAGCTTGAAGTAATCTGTGTCTTTAAAAATTATAGATCAGTATCAATGGTAATAACATCACAATACTATACTAAAAGATTGTAACCCACCACAGATGGTAGGCATAATTACATTCAGAAGGAGCATTCCCATCCAACTTCCACCAGTGATTTTCTATGATAAATCTCTATCTCAGAAGATAAAATTTATCACCCACTACTAGTAGAGTGGCTATCCTTTATACTACCAGTGACCAGCATTGGGCCCCCGATCAATTTACGTTCAGATAAAATTTCATTTTTGTATTCTGATTTAAAGTTTAAAATATTAAAATGTGACTTAAAAGCTTATTATGCTAGATCAGAATTTGGTTTGACACACACTGCTGTTTTGTTTCAGAACTATCTGACAGGCAAAACGTGTCTGAGTCTGTAGGTATCCCCTCCAACCAGGTGGACCCTAACACATCAATGAGGTCATGGCACTGGTGTTGAACAAGGGTTCAGGCCACAAAAAAAAAAAAAAAGAAAGAAAGAAACGTTTTTCTAAAACTGCATGCAATTATATAGTAAGTATCCTGGTCAATTAAATGAGCAAAAGGAAAATACAGGGGTGGGCAAAACGAGGCTTATGGTTGAATGTGCAAAACACAGAGATTATTCTTGCATTGTCTTCCATACACACAACTGTAAACCTGCTTGTGCCCAACCCTGTCCTGTTTGGAAAACAGGCAGAAAAATGTGACCACCGACGAGTGATCTCTTCATCACTGAAGCATAAAGAGCCATTCTTTGGGGTGAAACAAGACCTTGATTTTCTGGTTAGGAAAACCAAGTTCAGAAAATGTCTGTGGGCTGAGAGCTCCGTTTCGTTACCATACTGAGGATGCTGGCCAGGAACGTAGGACCCGGACATCTAACGGGATAATGGCCGGCCTGGCTTCAGAGAAGTGTTGCTGCCTACAGCCTCTGGTCTCCCCTTTTTCTTACCCAACTCTAGAAACGACTTCTTAACTCTCTGATGCCATTCTGCATTAGGTCAGGAATAATAATTTAAAAACCAAATTGTCCACAGGGATAAATTAAGACCATCTTATGAGCCTCTTCTAATAAGAAGCATTTTTCAAGAGCACAAAGAGTAGTTTCAGAAGAATGCTTCCTTTCTGCGATCGCAATTCAGTAGACTACCCTTTACCTAAGGCGGCATGGCGACCGGGAAAACTAAACCAGACAGAACAGTGCTGTTCAGAAAATGTTCGTAAATGAAGAACTGCGGAACCGAACGAACCTAGCATGGCTGGTAAGCATTCTCATGTCGATTTACCTGCAACATGTCTTTTTCGGAGTTCATTCGTGTATGCCAGAAAAGCCACAAGTTCATGTTTTCTTCTTCAGTGAGAGTAACTGAAGTCTGCGTGAGAGGTGTAACAGGTACCACACACAACATATAACGTATTTGCAAATCTCTGGTCCAGGTCTGTCACCACTAAGAAAAACAATGTGGTTGGCGTCTACTGGTGCCGTAACAAAGATGGCAGCCTGACCCCAGGCTAAACTTAGCGCAAGGCACGAAATCCCATTGAAGCTAACACAAGCAAGGGCTGCTTTACTATAAGAACACAAACACTCATCCAAGGAAGAGAGCTATGTAGAACTGCAGCAAATTCGGCCTGGCGAACGACATCACTTCCCTAAGTCTTGTCCAGGGACGGTGCGCGGTCTGGTCTCGGTCTCTGGTCCCTCATCTCTCTCTTCTCTCCGTCTGTCCCACGGCCCCTGCCACCCTCGCTGCAGCTCCCAGCGTGTCTGCTGCGTTTTCCACATTCTCTCCACTCACTGGCTCCTGGGTCTGCTCACCAGTTGTGTGAGCTGACCTTAGGAAGTTCAGCCAAGACGGCGATTCTAGCTGCAACACAGTGGTATGGCTTCACCTCTGCATCTCTTAGCTGCCTCAGTCTCCCACTGCTCTGCCTCCTGGGAGGAGCTCATGGTCACATGTCCACTGATCAGCTTGACCTGGGTGGGGGTGTCTGCCGAGAACCACAGGAGATGAGGGTGGAGAGGCTGCCCTTGGGGAGGGCTACACTTAGTCATGCTAACTCTGTGTATTTGTGTGTTTCAGGAAACAGATTTCTAGTTACTGGATTAGGGGCAGAAACTGGAGGAATTACTGATAATTAAAGGCAATGTAGAATAAGTCTCTGAATATGTTAAAAAGCAAAAACTTACCTCAAAACTCCTGTTTTGTATGACTACTAGACAGAACTATTAAGACAACTATTCAGGCATCCAGGCAAAAGCCACTTGAGTCTGTCATTCACTGTTATTATAAAATGGTCATGTTTTATACTAGTCAAGTTTTTATTTAATACATTCAAAAATAACACTAATCTGCCCTGGCTGGTGTGGCTCAGTGGATTGAGTGCTGGCCTATGAATCAAAGAGTTGCTGGTTTGAGTCCCAGTCAGGGCACATGCCTGGGTTGCAAGCCAGGTCCCCACAAGAGGGCGCTCAAGAGATAACACACTAATGTTTCTCTCTCTTTCTCCCTCCTTTGCCCTTCTCTAAAAATCAGTCAGTCTTAAAAATAATAATACTAATCTTGTGGCAGAAGTGTCTAAGTGATTCCTGTTTGACTATAATACAAGTCCTATTTGTATCACAGGCCTTTAGTTGCCACCACTGTGCACTGGGAATCTAAATGTCTTTCCAAGAGGAGTCTCGTCCTGCAGTTTTTAAATGGTGGGTCACATGTACACATGTACAGGGCACCTACCATGGATGCAGCGTGCAGAGGCGGGGGGTGCTGTGGGCCAGTGAGTGAGGAGTGAATGTGAGGCCAGGAACACTGCTGCAGCCTTCATACACATTGTCCGCTTCAGTCACACTGAATTTATTTTAAAAATTATGTCTTCAATAATGCATTAGTCTTAGCTTACTCTAGCATGTATACTTTATAACATTTTTAACTTTTTAAAACTTTTTGACTTGCAGGAATAGCTCAAAACACAAACACATTTTATAGCTGTACAAAAGTATCCTCTTTTTTGTATCTTCATTGTATAAATTAGTTTCTGTTTTTAGACATCTTAATCTTTTTTTACTGTTTCCACATTTCTGTTAAAAATTAAGACACACAGGTCCGCCTCGGCCTACGTGGGGCCAGGATCACCGGTATCCCTGTCTTCCTCCGCATCTCGTCCAGCTGCAGGGCCTCCAGGGGCCACAGCACGCACGGGGCCGTCATCTCCCGTGACAACAAGGCCTTCCCCTGGGACACGTCTGGAAGGACCTGCCTCAGGCCCTTCTTGCGGAGGTCTCCCTCTGTTCAGAAGCACGACCACGGGGGGCTGCTTGGTTTCTTTTTCAGCACCGATTCGCTTGTAAGCAAGTGATGCCCCAGCAACGTTCCCTCTCCATTAATGACAGCCTTTCAGTGCTGGGTCCGTGTTTTCAAGCCCTGTCAGAGGCTGGTCGAGGTCCGCAAGAGCTTCTGACAAACCCTCCACTGTAAATTTTCTTGGGGTTCCTCTTCCTTTCCGTCTCCTGCAATTTCCTTTTCTCTGGCCTCTTCCTTGGCCATACATTCCTGTTCCAGTTCCAACAGCTCCTCACTGGCCAGTCCCCTCAGGATCCACCCTTCAGGGCTCCTCAGTGTCACCCACGTCCACCCCCAGGGGAAAGGTGCCTGCCAGCTGCACCACAGCCATGAGGGTTTTTGCAACCTCCGCATCCTTGGCAAATCCTCCGAAGTCATAAGCAAACCTCTTGAGTGTCTTCTTCCATACGCATCTCACACACTCCTTGGGGACATCATCCCAAGCCCAAGCAACGTCCCCAATGCAGTCACAGATGCTGCGGCCCTTCCAGGACTGCAGTCGGGTCTCCTCGGTGTCTTCCTCAGTTGTGGCGACAGCCAGGGCAAAGGTGCTCCTCAGGCTATGGGCCCTGAGACCTGCTGAAATGCCCTGATCCGCTGACTGGGTCACAGAGGTGGTATTTGGAAAGAGAAGCAGCACTTCGATATTGGGATGAAGATCACCAATAAAAGGATGATGTCTGGAAGCACAGTCAACCACAAGCAAATTCTTGAAAAGTATCTTGTTCTCCAAAGAGTCGTTCTCCATTTCGCTGCCCCAGCAATGCAGGAGGATGCACAGGAGGGGGAGCGGGGCAGCCACGGCCTCTTCCTGCCCCCGGAGCCCACTGGCCGTGTGCGCTCACTGATGACCCTGCGGGCCCTGGGTTCTCCCTGCGCCCGGTCACAAACGGTTTCAACCTGTAGCCCGCAACACGGCCCCCAAACAAGGATGTCATCTGCCCTTCAAAGCCTGGGACCTGACATTGACTCGGTCTGCTTATGGATGAAGTCCTTCCAGGAGTCCGCTTCCAGAACAGGGGGCTTTCACCCACACTGAGTATTTTCTCTGGCAGGTGATCTTCCTCCCCAGTCCGCGCACCCGGAGTCTCCGAACATCCTTGGCTGCCTTCACGCCATGCTCACAGCCTCGCTGCTCACGCTCGCCTTAGGAAGGAACGTGGGCTCTTGAATCCTTCCCACCGCCCAGAGCCGGCGGTACAGTCAGCATCACCGTCGGGGCAGCCTTTTCTTTCCGCATCGCCAGCAAACTTTCTGCTTTGACCACGACCTTCACGGTGCTGAGAGGGACACACTTCTGTCTGGTCTCCAGTGTGTTCACGAGCAGTCTCTCCCTGTCTGAGTCCGGCCCTCCCCAAGTCTGTGTCGGCCTCGTGGCTCCAGTGGGGCAGACGCTCTTGTTCTCCAGGATCGTAGCTGCAGTGGGGGGGACCTGCCTGAGTGGCGACCACCAACCACCCCTGGTTTCCACCTTCATGGTCCTTAATCACTTTTCCTTTCTTTTCCGGGTCAATCCCTCCATGTGGCCTCTCACTGCAACAATTAGCAGTGGATTTTGTGCATTTAGGGGCCATGATGAATGAAACAATGTGAGATTAAATCAACACAAGAAAAAATGGTACATTAAAGAGACACAGTAAACACCAGAGGTATGAGGCTGCTGCCTGCATAACACAAACTACTGTATTACAGCAAACTGTTTCTAATAAGCAGAAAGTAGAAAGAGTACACCCTAAAATAACGATAAAAAGTACTGTAAATACACAAACCAGTAACATAGTCAGTTATTACTGACCCGGTATGACCCAAGTATGTGCGGCACATGACTGTGCTACACCTTCATACGCCTTCATACAACAGGCCACGCACTAGGTCTGTTTACATCAGCACCACCACACACGCCAGTGATGCCCTGTGCTCAGAGGGTACGAATTTGTCACCGGGCAACAGGAATTTTTCAGCTCCATTATAATCTTATAATATGTAATTTGTACATGTGGTCCTTCCTTCACCAAAAAATCAGTATGTGGCGCATGACTACTTAATTCATCAGAGTTCCAAAACTTAGTTTACCATAGGAAAAACTTTACTAATATAAATGGTGGTTATTTCTTACACAGGTCATTATTTGGAAAAACACTACCCCGTTGTAGTTATATGGCTTGATATTTTTACAACCCGTCTCTTTTTTTCACACCCATTACTTATGCCACCCTCCCCTCAACTTGGGAGGCAGGCAGGGCACTGACATCCCCATCGGCACCCCCTGCCCTGTAGAGGGTGCACAAGGGACAATGGAGAGATGTCCTGGTCAGAAGTTCCAAACCCCACGCACCCGGTAAGAGACAAGAATGAGATACTGAGCTTCCTATCACTGGAAGCCCATATGCCGAAGATACGAGAAAAGACCCTGGAGTGGACCGTTGTGGCAAATTGCCCCTTAGTTCACTTTTAACACTAAAATTCTAGAAGGCTATGATTTTACACATTTGGAAACCAAGCTGTAGAGCTGTCAGAAGACATGCCAGTGGACCCCTTGTCTGGACTTCAATTCCAGCGCATGCAGCTCCCGAGGACTGCAGATCGTAAAGCATGAATTCTGTATTGCACTTGTACGAAATCCTGGACGCTCAACTCACCTGTAGTAGCATCTGTTTTAAAATGGCTCCAGGACACTGGGTCCAGGACATCACACAATACAACACATCTATGTCTTCTACACGCACGGGAGTAGGGTTAGGGCGCAAGGAGAGAGCTACGTTCTTTCTGTGCTGGATCTAAGGCACAGGAAGAAAGAAGACCTTTCCCTTTCATGAGAAGTAGCCGTTGTTTCCACATCAGCAATGCCCAAGGCACAGGTTGCACCGTCTCTTACCAGTTATTTAAAAGGTAACTTCATCCGCAGCTAAAGCACCTATGACCCAGGGGTAGGAAAATCCCTGCATCTTACAGACACCGCCACTGCACACGAGACCTGGGACGTGGGTGCTCTCATCAAGGGCTGCATATGTTCTCCTTGTAATCATTTACGTAGGCGATGAAAATCAGAAACACCAGACTGGTCACGTAGTACACTTTTAACTTATACATGTTACTAACTTTTATTTTTGAAGTTTTTTTTAAAGCTACCTAAGCCACATTTTACCAATCTGCTTTTTTTTTTTTTATTGCCTTATAAAATCCAGTTTTGAGCCCTGGCTGGTGTGGCTCAGTGGACTGAGCACCGGCCTGTGAACCAAAGGGTCACCAGCCCGATACCCAGTCAGGGCTCATGCCTGGGCTGTGGGCCGGGTTCCCAGTTCCGGGCACACAAAAGGCAACTGCACAGTGATGTTTCTCCCTCTCTCTTTCTCCTTCCCCTCCCCTCTCTATAAGTAAATAAAATCTTATTTTTAAAAATCCAGTTTTGAGGCACAAAATCTTAAATAGTTACCAACTTAAAATATGAACAATAAATAAAGTGATGAATGTTTTCCTTTTTCAATAGTCTATTCAAAATTTTATACACTTCTGGCTCTGGGGGGAAGTTCTAAAACACATGATACGCTTCAGCTGTATGCAGGCATCATAAAATGACTATATAATACACTGTATTTTATATATGCATAAAACAGCCATAATTCATAAGGTAACAACTCATTCAGAAAATAATTCAAATTATAAATCTAAGTTGCAACACATAAGACAGGTAGGTTTGCAACTCTGCTCAGGTAGACAAGCCACCTTTTCCTGAATATCAGGTTTTGTCAGGATCTTCATCACCTAAACCTGCAATAAGCAAAAGTTTGTAAACTGCATGTGGAATGAGGCAAAATTCCTTTTTAAAACACTAAGACCATTTAAAATCCCATCCAACTCTCCACCATCTGATCTTCCCATTTCACAGTGTCCCCCAATCCTCAGTCCCACGGCCTGAGCCCCTCAGTGTTCACACGGTGGCCCCCGCTCTAGGTTCTCCGTCTCGGTTCGCTAACACAACCGCCCAGGTGCTTCTCACCGCCCTCCGCTCGTCTCCCTTTGCTGAGTGCCACCCTGACCCCTGCAGCCGGAGCCACACTCGGCTTCTCACTCCCCACTTCCACGTTGTTCTCTGGACTCCCACTTCCCCTTCCTCACAAACGAGATTGAAACTTTGAATGCACTCAATGACTCACTGCAAAAAGTGCTGAGGGCACTACTGAGCTGCTGGAAGGGATAAACCATGAGATCACAGTGTCTTGACACAGCCCAAACCTTATTTTGGGCTCCTGTGAAGTCAAACAAAACGTCCCATCTCCGCTCTGGGTGGCTCCGCTCCAGGCAGTGACTCGGGGACCCTGACTCCTTCGTTAGAGAGGCTTCCTAATCTCCTTGGCTACAGGAGGGCCATCAGAAGAGATGAGAGATGAGAGATGAGAGATGAGAGAGAGAGAGAGAGAGAGAGAGAGAGAGAGAGAGAGAGAGAGAGGGCTGAGCACAGATGCTCATGAGCCACGCCTGGAAGCGGCCTACCTTCCCCTGCCGCTCACACCTCATTGGCCGGGACTTCCTCTCACGGCACAGCGGACCTCAAAGCATCTGGGAAACACCATCCGGCTTTGTGCCCGGGTGGGGGTGGGCGGGAGAGGGTGAGCGAATGGATTTGGTGACCCGGTCTCCAATCTCTGGTACACTACACATCTAATGCAGAGCCTAAGTAAATTCTTACTTACTCGTATTATGAGGGACACATAAGAAATGAAAGCAACTGTACAACTAAAAATAGTTAAAATGGTAAATTTTATGTTTGAATTTGTCACAATTAAATAAAAAAGGTGAAAGAAATGAAAGCACTGTCTGCCCCTGAGGAACTGAAAATCACTTTGGTAAGAGAGACACACACGTACCCCAAATAGTCAAAAACCTATTTCAATATAAAAGGACCAAATCAATTCTGAGCAAGGATCAAACACAAGTAAGAGATGAGTAGACTCTTCATGTGCTTTCCCATATTAACATCAAGTTCAATGACTTCTCCTAAGTGGGTCTCTGACTTGGCCTAGTTGCTCTGGTCTAAAAGACATGAGGAGGGAAAAAAAGAAACAGACTTAGTAATATCATGATATTGTCTTAATTCGAGTGTTTATAATCAGTTAAACTGTAGTAATAAACATTAAGGATTAATGCAATTTAGGGCAAATCAAAATGCATCACCATTTGTCCTTCTTTATTTTTTGTATCTTCCTAGCTCAGTGTAAATCTCAGCAAAAACAAGCACAACGTATGAACAATTCATACATTCCGACACATCTGCTAAATTCATGTTGCAAGCACCAGACTGCTGGCTTAAATTTTTATTATTATGTTATGCTTACACTTGAACTTGTTGCCATGAAAGAGAAACCATTCTTTTACAGTACGTGCTGCACCACATTCCACTGGTAGAGAGGGCCACGAAAATAAAGACTAGTCCCCTATCATCCTGTATGCTCTAACTTTTTGCATAATGGGGAGACAGGGGAGTTAACAACCCCGGAAAATGTATTATGCCAGTGTAATCCTATCTGTCTTTTAAAAAGGTATCAGTAGATTAGCAAAATCAAGGAATGTCAGTGTTACACAGGACGAGATATTAGTGTAGTTAACGCTTTGTGTCACTCCTGGACAAGGTGCATCAGGGAGATTCCCCTACAGATAACTCTTTAAAAAGATAAAAGAAACGTGGGCATTATGACATACTTCAGTTTTTATGCCAGATCTGAATCTCTTCGTATTACATAATAACATCTCTCAAAGAGCCAAGCATAAAACCTTCCAAATAATTTCATAACTCATTTCGGAAATGCATACATTTTAATTTTACAGTCACTAAAATTTACATCGCTTAAAAGGTCACAGCAGATGTTATGTTATTCTCATGAACAAAATGTTTGACATTAAGAACAATTCATACATTTTGACACATCTGCTAAATTCATGTTGCAAGCACTAGACTGCTGGCTTAAGTTTTCATTATTATGTTATGCTTACATTTGAACTTGTTACCATGAAAGAGAAACACACTATAACAAAAAACTTTACAGAAATAGATGCCTAAATTGAAACAGCAACAAACCTAAATTCACTTTATAATATAAAGTCATAATTCTATCAAGGCAGTTACATCTAATTTTCTTCCATTTCTAAAAGATATTCTATTCATGCTTTTGAGTTCAGACATATAATGAAGTGGTAAGGAGGGAAAAAAATGTAGCTACCAAAATCCGTTCTACAGAAGGCATTCCGCAATGACAAAACTTCATCTTTTCCACGGACCTGCTACTGCACCCAGGGCAAGGCCTCTGACTGAAGTCACAGGGCCCATACAGGGCCCACAGAGAATCAACCGATGCTTCCAGACTGACAGGAACAAATTCCACACTGGAGGACCCCAGATGGGGACCCCCTGCCTGTACCCCAATGGACGGGGAGCCTTTCTTCCTAAACGCAGAAAAATGAATGAAAGATTCATGTCTTTAGTAAAACATCAACTAACTCAGAAAAAGCGGCGTCCTGACAAATCATACCTCAAATCTGATATTAGACGCAAGTAATATAAAAACGTATCACTTGTCTAGGAAGTAATTAATCTTTCTCAAGAAATGGATGAGACAAATCTGAACACTCTTTTTCAAAACTGTCAAAGCCACTTCCCAGTCAACATTCTTGTTTCCATTTAAAACGTCCAAAGTGAAATTGCTGACAGGTGAGCGGTGTGGGGTTTTTCCCCTTCTGTATCACCTTACAAGTAATAAGAAGGTCTGGAAGACAATTTATGGAGATGACTAGATATTGTTATACTCAAATAAGCAAACCATAAATATCTGACCCAGTTCTGACTGGGTCCTTTATCAAGAAGCATTATTATAAAGCAGCTAAATATTCCATGTCAACATAACAAAAATAAAGCGGCTGGCACAGGAGGGCGTTTTGAAGTGCTTTCTGAATACCTCAGTCTCACACTCCGATCGGGAGCGTCTGTCCGCCAGCTGTCACGACAGCGTCGAGCCTCGGAGTTTTCCTGAATTCATCACTATTCATGGATGCCTGTCACTCCTCAGAAAGAAAGGGAAAGGAAGAAAAACAACAACAGGAAGAAAATACCAAAAATGACCCACCCTTTCAAAGCTATTTTCTTTTTCCATGTGCCCTGGAAGAGGTAAACACAGCACTGTGCCCTTGGAACCCCACTGACTCCGACCCGACTGCCCCTCCATCTCCAGATCTGAGGACACAGGTAGATGCTCTCTGGAACTCGAGATAATTCAATAGCCCGCCTTAATGCTTCCCACTCCACCTCCTTACTGACTCAAGGACCTGATCTCTACACTGGAAGCCTCTACCTGCCTGGACACCGCTTTCACAACTAGATGAGAGAGAAAAAAGCACAGTCAGCCAGCCACCCCCAAGGAAAACAGCATGACAAAGGATGGAGGATTTTCATCAGCTTCTTCTTAGATGACGCTACAAAAGTCAAGTTAAATAAAGTTGTCTGTATCATGAAACTTCATTTCAAATCGATTCTTACAAAATGTGCAATCTTTTTTTCCGTGTCACATCCAACAAATTCCATCTTAGAAGAAACATATAAATAATTTTCAAATTAATCAGAAGTGCTTTTCTGAGCCATTGTGCCAACAGCATGTGAGACCGGGGGCGGGGGGGGGGGGGGAGGGGGGGTGCAGGGAGGGCCCCTGTCCCCGAGGTCCCTGAAGGAGAGTCTGCAGCCGGTACACGACGGAGACCACATGAGGCAGGACAAAAGAAATCCAGAGAAACTGGGGGGACGGACACTAGAAACTGGGAGAAAGGTAAGACTGCTCCTTACTGAGGGTGCAGTACACTTTTTTTTGCTTTACACAGTAACAAAATCAGTTGGTTAAATCTGTATTTTTAGTTGTATGAACCTCCCTGCATGAGAGAACTATTATGTGAACAAATCAGTGATCGAAATAAAAAACTGAGGATCAATAAGGAAGTTAGTTTCAAAGACGTTCAAATACAAGTTTTTCTATATTATAAAAATTACTAAACTTAAAACTAATTATATTTTGACAAGATTATGTATTAAATAAACACCTCTAAGCTGAAATACATTTTCTTATTGATTTCCAACAAAATTTAAGGAGTCCTAAATTTTAGTGTAAATAGGAATGACCAAGGTACCTAATGCAAACGTACCCATCTTGCAGGATCCCAAACCTAGAAATTCTAATTCCACTTTCTAGAAAACTGCATTTTTAGCAAGCATCCCAAGGGATTCTAATACAGGTGGGTCACAGTCCACCCTTTAAGAAATAATAGCAAGTACTCCATTTCTACAGGGAGAACATACTTGAATTTTAAATTGAAATCCACGCTTCACTCAGCACATTGTTGGTCAGCAAAAACGTGTAAGGTGTTTTTGGGGGAAAGATGAGTAAAAGGCACCTTAGAGCACAGAAGGGAGAATCAGGCACACGGGTAACAAAAAGGTAAGTGCATAGACGCTGGGACAAAGCGCTGGCAGAGTTCCAGAAGGGCGAGGTCGTGTTCACATGGGGACAATGGAAACTGGGCAACAGAGATGGAGCCTGAGCTGCACCCTAAAGGACTGATGGGCAGGACTCCGCCCTCTGAAGGAAGCGAAGCAACAACACTTGGAGGAAAAGGTGCTATCCGCTAGGGGCAGGGAAAGCGAGTGCAGGCCACTCCGGGGGTGAAGGTGCGCCACCTGGCGGGATGGCTGGGCAGCAGTTCTCAGCCTTTTTTCTGTCTCTGTTTCAGAGACTAGAATACACCCAGCGAGTAACTTTGTTCACTGCACACACTCATTTGCAAGGGCTAGGGGTGGGGGCACGAACTACTGAAATGTGGTCCTCACCAGCCACTAAATAAACTACAATAATCTACGTAAGAGATCATGAATCTTTACGTTCCTTTTGGGACACCCTAGGCCACTTTGGCTTTATCAATATACAGTTAAAGCATGTGTAACTCTTCTAAAGCATTGTTGCCAAGAAAAATTGGTGAAAGTGTTAATCAGCTTATAAGATTTGTATATATTAATGAAAAGAATATGTATGCCACACAGATGTGGCTAAAAGCTGTCACAATTGTTCGAAACGAATAAGCAGCACGCTACCACAATTTCCGAAGTCGTCACTGAAAGTACACACAGGAGCATGGTTGCATACGTCCCCCCATTCCCGCGTTCCCCCATCCATCAAGCGCCCAGAAGATCAGGAAGCCCCCTGCCCTGTCCCGAGGGGCGTGCTTACAGGAGCCCAACTCTGGGCAGATCTGGAGTCTAACGGCTCCACCAACAACCTGTGTGTGGTGCGGGTGGGCGCCAGTGGTCTTTGCAAGTCTGTTTTGATTGCTCTGATGTGGGCATCTTGACAAATCTGAGGTCTGATGAATTTGGAGTTCCAGCTGGGGAAAGCCTACTCCCCAATATGTGGGCCAAATCCATTCCAGTCGGAACATCTGGGAAAATTCCCTGGATGAAGAATCAGTTTTAAATAATCTATCAAAAAAAAAAAAAAGTGGGGTATGTATCATTTGACCTACCTACTAGATGTAAAAATATCTTACACATTAAAGTATAATAACTAATGCAGATAACAACCTAGAAATATAGCAAATATTTAATAGGGTTTTTTAGTAATACCTAAGTTCTGTTTCTATGACAAACTTCCAAGAGTAATTTCTCAAAATAACATATAATAATTTTCCCAATAAAATTTAAAAAAAAAAAGAATTAAACAGACAAAAAAATTTTCCCTAAAGACTTGATAGTTGTTCAGCTTATCAACCAATATTCTCTTTCTCATCCCAAGAGGAAGTTCTTTATCAGTGGGTAAGCACTCAGTCCTGCTGGGAACTGGCCTGCCTGGTTTTAGAAGCTATAACCACCACGTGGTTAAAAAGGACCTTGGGACCATAAGCCACTAAAGAGACAAAGCTTATCTCCATGGCTAGGGCTCCGCCTCTGCCCCCTCTTACTTTGCCCTGCCCGGTCCCAGGACAGATGACCAGTTAGCCAATGACAGGTAAGATTCCTCAAGGGAGGGACGACCTAAGACAAGCCTGGTCCTTAAGAGGCCCTCAGGGAAGGACTTGGGGGGCTATAGAAAAAGGGGGTGATGGACCCTCACCCCTCGGCTTTGACACAGCCTGAGTCCGCATTCTGTCTCCAAGAAGTCTCCTAATCTCTTGGCTGCCTTACTTCCCCTGCCTGACTTAAGCCTGAAACAATGCTGGAGGTGGGTGCGGCTCTGTGCTGGGAAGGGCGGGTTCCCCAGGGCCATGAGGCCTAAGAAAGAATGCATAAGATCCTGTGAAACCTGCTTTGCTAATACCCTCAATTTAAATGATATGGGTCCAAGCATGAAATGAGTTTGGTTCCCAAAGTCTTAAGGCCCTTTAGCTAACTGACCCTGACTCAGAATAAGCTCTCATAGTTCTTTGAAAGTGATCTATTGTTTGATCATTACTGCCTGACAATGTTGAATGAAGACCTTCCTTGAGGTAACGTTCCCAGAAAAGCAATAACAGCCTGTCCAGGCAAGAGTCGGGGCACTGTCTCACTTAGAGAGTGGCCATGCCATCCCTTTTTCTCCACAGGACTTCTGTAGAGAAGTCCGTGTGAATTTGTCGCATCCACAACATATGGACCCCACTGTCCACATCACAGTCCCACGACCATAAAAGAGGTGTCAGCCCTGGCTGGTGTGGCTCACTGGGTTGAGTGCTGGCCTGCGAACCAAAGGGTTGCCAGTTCAATTCCTAGTCAGGGCACGTGCCTGGGTTGTAAGTCAGGTCCCCAGTGAGGGGCACCAGAGAAGCAAACACACATTGATATTTCTCTCCCTTCCTTCTTCCCTTCCACTCTCTCCAAAAATAAATAAAATCTTTTTTTAAAACTGTCAAAAAATTCAGAATAAAATGAACCAAAGGTGCAAGATATGAAGTTCAAAATGCATCAGCGTGCTCAAATTAAGAGTCAAATTTGTCTTCTTCATGGCTCTCACAGCCCTTAGAAGCCAGAGCATCTCATCAAAAACCTGGTAGTTTAGCAGGGACAGGGACGGAGAGCAAAGGGGAACTCATTTTGTACAAACCCCTGGCCCCTCCAGCAAGCCTACCCGCATCAAGTCAAAGCCAGGCTGGCCGGGTTCCTCCAACCCCGTCCCGCCCGTTCGGCAGCGGCGCAGGTGGCCTCACCAAGGCTCGCTGCGTGGGCCCAGGAGAAAAGTGTCAGCGCTGCGGGAAGCCTGCCTCTGGTCCCCGGCCCCCTTCGGTTTTCAACGGGTTCCTTCCACACCCCCAGTCACGACAGAAAAGGAGCGATTCACACACGTGTAAATGTTTTCAGTTAATGTGAACACAGGAACATTCAAAGGGAGCCCAACCTACATTACATGTACTAGATCGGCATACAGACCACTGGCCAGAACAAAAGGGGAGACACAGACACCCTTTAATCCCAGGGTCCATCTTCATACCTCAACCTACAGTACCAAAGGTTATTATTATGAGGATTTCTGTCTTTAACTGCAATTTATGGGCTGAAACATGCAAAGTTGAAAACCCTATTCTTTGAACAATGCTGGAGGGGTAATTTGAACTCATGAAGCCACATTTCTCATCATCTTATTTATAGAAAAAGAACTTTACCCTCACATGCCAAAGTACTTCTAGTAAAAGACAAAGAAAGAAAACCTGGAAAATGAAGCATCATAAATATTTTATAAACATCAATTTGAAAATTTAGTAGATCTGACCCTGACCTGAGTTTAAAAAAAAAAAAAAAAGAAAGAGAATTATAATCCTAACTTGACAGTTACCCGTAGGAGAATGCTGACACTGTATAATCAACGTAACTGTACGACATTCAGCTACATCTCTCCAGAATAATGAAAAACTGCCATCCCAACAGCTTAAAGTAAAACGTTGCACCCTATGACATGACTAGCTCAACGGCAACCACATACGACTTGGATGCTAAAGACCGGAACTCGCCACTCCCTACACAACTTCCGGTCTGCTCTAACAGGACTTGGCCTTTCCTGGAGCCCGTGGCCCAGGCACACCGTCTGGTTGGTCAGTACAGCCACTTCCTGACACACCTGCAAACTACTCATTGGAAAGTGTCAACCATTTACTCTCTAAGATTCTCCGAATCCCATACTGTTCCATCATGATCCTGTACTGACCCACCTCAAAGCAAACTTCGGTCCTCAGTAGGACACACCGACCTTGCCTGCTTCCCTCCAAGACACAGCCCAGCTATCACCAGAGCTCTGTCCGGGTGCTATGCTCCCTCCCTGCAGTAAGTGATAAACTCAGCTTTGCCTTATCAACACATTGTGTGGGAAATATTAGAAGAGCCAGCATGTGACACTATGCCAATTATACAGTGTAATTAATTCTGGAAAAAATTTAAAGAGTTCTTGGGAGCTTTCAGGTTGCAAATGTGTCATACTAGCAACTGTGAATACGGATTATAAAACTTGTTTTACCTAAAACTTTATGAGAACAGTTAGGGCTAGACAGGCCATCACAAGGCTCTTTGAGAAGAACTGGCATTTTTTCAAGGTTTCAAAGGATGGCCAGTTGCGGGAAAACTTCAAAAAACACAAATCTGAAAGCTTTCTAAGAGTTTCGAGTCTAAAGCACATGTCCTTAAGTTTGCAAACCCAGCTGCGGCCTTTAAGGCAGGAGTTAAATGCCAGACTTGCCAGGAGAGGAACCTAGCTTTTCCCCAGAGAAAAGAGCCCTAGATTGAGAGAAAGGCCCCCCAATAATTAGCCATCGGGTCCAGTTTCAGGAGCCAGGAACGATCAAAAAGGAATGAGCAGTGAGTTAAGAGAAGCCAAGGAGATGTTTCAAGGACTAGTTGGTAATTATGATGTTGAGAAATGGAAGATAGATATGGGGAGGGAAAAGAATGCCCCTTGGACTGGGAAACACAGATGCCAGTGATTCTGAGAAGAGCTTCCTCAGTGAGGCGCTGAGAAGTGCAGTGAGACCGGAGAGTGAGTGGCTTCGCACGTAGAAGCCGCGAGGGAGTCCGAGCCGGCTGTGTAGACAAGTCCTGCAAGAACGCCCATGGAAAGGGGGTGCAGACACGCAGGCCGAAACCGGAGTGGGAAGCGGGGTCTCAGAGGAGGGCTTTCCCCTTTCAGAGAGAAGACGCGAGTGCATGTGTCCACGCTGATGGGCGTGGTCTGGTGGTGTCGGGGAGCCTGGTGACACAGGCAGGGGAAACTGGGCCGGGATGTCTCTGAGAAGATGGAAAGGGAGGGAATCCGAGATACATGCTGAAGGAGGGGCACACGTGCTGAGTTTGGACAGTGGAACGTGGTGGTAACAACCTTCCCAGATAAAAATCAAGCACTTCAGAGATTACACAGAGCCACAAAAACAACTACATCCTTGAGCCAGTAATTTCACTTGTAGTAATTCTATCTAAAAAAAAATCCAAAATGAGTTTTAACTCATTCTCCTTAATGATTAAGGAGAACTGTTGGGTAAATTATAGTTGTATAAAATGCTTATGGAAAGTCCTTAAGGACACCAAAAAAACGTTTAGAGTAGTAAGAGAAAAAAGTAACTACAAAATTCCGAATGCTGGATTTCAAATATATATGAATACGTGCAAAGACGATAGAAGAAGGACACTCAAAATACTCATAACTTATCTCTGGACAGCAAAATCATAAAGAATACAGTTTTCTTCACTTTATATATATTTGTTAACTCCCCCCACCAATAAGAACAGGTCATACCAGAGTAAATACCAGAGTAAAATAATTTCTTTTCATCTTGCCTATATTTTCAATGTTTCCCTATTTATTCCTTCCTAAGAGCATTACATATTTTTATGTTTCCAAAATATCTTTGGGTTCTTTTTGTTTATAAAAATAAAACTGTGTATGTAAATATCTGGGACATTCAAAGAAATCACCACAAGCCACAATAAAAGGCAAAGATGCAATGGCCTGCTACAGCTACCATGTGATGGCAGTTCACTCATGCACACTTTTCAATGGCGTGACAAGCTCACGGCTGGGACAGCCACAGAGAACAGTCCACGAGAATTCAGAGGACATTTACTTGACATGGCAACAAGAACAGGGGGCAAGAAGAAGAGATAACGGGCAAAACTCAGATTCCCCTTCCTGGATGATCTCAGTGGAGCAACAGCCACGAGAATGAGCTTGAGTTTCCTCTACGTGCAGAGTGAGGGCAACCTCAGACAAGGGATACTTAGCCACTGGCTGAGAAGCCAGCAGTCACAGATATTGCCAAGTCCACAGAGGAATTAGTTTCTAGCCCCGGCTTGATCAAAAACCAAAAGTGGTCTATGAAGATTAAGAGAACAAAGGAGGCACTATAAGTAAAACACTGAAAGATAATTTTCATATACCCAAATATCTCAGCTCATGGATTAATCAATCACATTTGTAAGCTAAGAATTCAGGCCTCTTTTTAGTGAGTTTCAAATCCGAAGGCTCAGGGTTAGAATTCTAGCCCTTCTGTCTACTAGCTGTGTGACCTGGGACCATTCATTTCACCAACCCCCACGATCTTCATTTTTAATTTCAGCACTTTGTGATGCAAAGCGAGAACATTGGGAAACACGAGAATGTATTTCAGCTCTACCTGTAGAGCTCTTACAAGGATGAAAGGAAGTAAACTATAAAAAACACTCAGGGAAAACTTGATACATAATCATAATTGATCAATTTTTAGTTTCCTTCCCTAACTTCATTCACTTACCACCTTCATAATTTTTGTCACCTCTCCTGTTACCTAAATTACCTTTTCAGTATTTTTCTCTACATAGGTTTACATTTTTTCTTCTAAATAGATTCAGTCTTACCTTCAAACACAACCTACTGAAAGTCTGGCTATGAAAGCAGACAATGACCAGACTATGACGACAGAACTCTGACCTTGGCAATCAGCCCCAAAAGCCAAAACCACAGGATCTGCAGCAGACTGTGCAGAACAGTCAGGACTTGGTCCATGACTACCGGTTCCCACAGGTGCACCCCTGCTTCCAACCGGAACCCACAGGAGAACGCTGACCGTAATCGCCAAAACAATCACTTCAGATGCCCGCCCCTGGCGTCCCACACCAACCTGCTCTCAGGGCACATGAGGCGGGCCCTTTTATTGTGCTCTAAAGCTTTCCCGCTCCTCTGCCTGCCTCACGGGTGGCCCAAATGTAAGGTGAGGAGGCTGGCTCCTTCGCTAGGCAACCTCTGAAGGAACTGTCTGTCTGTTCTGCATTGGGGGTGGTTTATATGGGTACCCACCCCGTGAAAGAACAGCATTGCTAGGCTAGTTATTTTCTCCTAATATATATAAAAAGAAATACTTAACTATAAAATTTAAAATGTTCTCCCTTGTGCCACCTCAAGTAATCTCAGCTGTCACACTTTAGGAAACGGTGGCCATGGGTAGGATTCTCAGTTCCATTCCGCCAACACTACAGCCTCCTAGGGAGCCCAAGTTAACAAGCTTCCTTTCTCATCTATGTGAAAAGTGTCTTCTTTATTAACACTTCTCAGTCAGAATTGGGAAGTCTGACAGTGCTACCAGAATATTCCATGGAGGGAGGACAACCACACTCAGAGCTCTAGAAAGCTAAATTTGTGAGTGACCATCTGTCCACAACTTGAGAGAGACCAGGCCTCCATGGATTTGAGTGAGGTGGGGCGTGGGGAAGGAAAACAATTACCACTGTCTACCAGCTTTTATGGAAGGCTATTTGAAATGCCTGTGACCCTCATTTGCACCCATATTTCAAGATGCAAAGTTTGGGATCTAAATATTCCAACAACAGAGCTATTCAACAATGTGGTGCAAAGCAAGAACATTGGGAAACACGAGAATGTATTTTGTTTCTTTGCTTATAGGAAAGATCTCTTCATCTTACATTTGCATTTTTTTTAAATTTCTCTAAAAATCCTCTAAATGTGTTTTTTTCCGGCATGTAATTTTCCAATAAGCTTGAATGTTTCTTAATCTCTGGAATTATTTAAATATCTCAAAAGTGTTTTCAAACAGTAACAGACTCTAGGTGATGTAGAAGTCTGCAACACTGCTACTCACTGGTGACTTTAAAGCAGGTTGTATAATCGACATTGTTTCACTAAAAAGGACAACAAAAGAGTCTGTGTCCTGATAATACAAACTTAACTCAAGTTCAGAAAGATAAAGAATTGATACCCATGGACAGACAACAAGGACCCACAGGATAACAGGCCCACTGTCATGTGCTTTGCCAATCAGCATTGTAATGGTTCCACAAAGAATCCAGTGCACCCGACTGGAGCTAATTATGTATATTCAAGTGATTAGCGAGCACTTGTTGCCTCTTTCACACCACGCTCCGAACAGCAGCCTTTGAGAGGAGAAGAGACCGCAAACGCGGTGAGAGAACACTGTTAATCCTTTGGGGAGAATGCAAATGTAAACAGGGCTCCTCGACATCAAGGTGCTTTGGCAACAACAGTCATCTGCATAAACACATGCCCAACAACAGACAGGTGTTCTGTTTCACAACTCGCACCCATTTGATGCTTTCAAGTAAGCAGCACGCACAAACTGTTAGGAGTGCTTTGAAACCAGCTGCAATGACTATAATTAGCTGCTTCCCTGCACTGTGTTTACTTTTACCTGTTCAGCACTGCGCTGCGCCAGCTCACACACTCGGAGCAAAATGACCGTTCTGGCGCTTTCATGGGAAGGTAGAGAAAGAGGACTGGCCAGAGTCAACTTCAGCTCTTTAACCAGCACCTTCTGCAAGAGAGCCCGATCAAAAATACTAAAGGAAAAACTCAAAACTTTTGTTTTAAAATATATGTTCATGAGACAAAGGGTAGTTTTTGCTTGGAAGCTGTGTAAAGTTTTGACTCGGAAGAGACTCAAAAATTAAATAGAAGTGGAAATACTCTAAAAGGCCATTAATTAAAGAGTAAGTAAAACCTAGTGCTACTGACTGAAACGGAATACTACACAGCAGTTAAAAGGCATGGCCTTCTGGTAGCTATAGCTCTGCCTACACAGGTCTACAGCACTCTGTGTGGAGCTGTAGGTAGCGGGAGGTGGGGTGGGGGGACAAGAAGGAACATTTCAGAATGCCAAGAACTAAGGGCTAACCGACCACCGGAAAAAGTACATAGGAACCGAATCCATATCTACATAACTATAAACGTAACTCTAAGGTCAGGATTTTCAAATGCATTAATACAAAGCCCCCAGAGCCCCAAAGGGAAACATGTCAGGGCTTCTCACTGGGAAGATTTTGGCTGGGCTGATCCTCCTGAAATCCAACAGAGACACACAGTCGAGTCCACGCGGGTGGAGACTGTGTCAGCCCCGTGTGTCAGGGTGTTTCCTGTGCCTTGCTTAGCGCTTTAGTAAACAGCGTTTGGCCAAGATTTTCTGAGTAAATGCACGCATGTGTGAGTGCATAAAGTTCACAAATAAACAGAAATGCCAGAACACTGTATTTAAAAATTTGAGCTAGGAAAAGAAAAAGTAAATCACATTATATTATTTTTCAATGCTTGTTAAAATATTTTACTAAGATATTTGCAACTTTAACAACAGGCTACTCATACTGAAATAACAGGTAATACTTTACAACTAGACAAATATTTTGTTCTATTTCTCCTCAAAACATTTCCCACCATTTTTCTTCATTGTCAGAGACTCCTATAGCACACTGGGCAACAAACTTCACTGTCTGAGTGGCTAAGTCTTCTATCATCATCACTGTCAGTGTCATTATCATCACTGTCGTCATTATTACCAGTTTGTTCAGCTAGTTCTATTCTTTCTGATTAGACTGAGCTGCAGAAGCAAACTCACAATTGTACCCGTTTTACACAGTCACACATGGAAAACAGAATCTGAATCCAACGAAAGAGTCCCATTTAGAAGCACCTGGGGAAGAGAGGTAGAAGATGAAAGGTATGAAGCACGGAACCATGGGAAAATAAGGAGAATGGCAGAATGAATTTGACGTTGAAAATAAGTCACTCACTTATTGTTAAGGAGTGAAATTAGTTCCTTTTGCTAGTGATAAACACAAAACATGTCCTAAATAAATATTAAATATAGAGATAGGTAATTGGGGCATGGAAGGCAGGATACATTTAGCTTTGATTATATTGAGTCCAAATTATCTGCTCTGTATTTATTTAAAAATGTACAAATCTGTATACATTAAAAAATGCAAATACCTGACAGAGGCTTCAGATGATAACATGTGCTTTGTAATCAGATACCTGGGTTCAAACCCTGGCACTCCAACTTACTGTCGGTGTAGCCTAAAGTTAATCCCTCTAAAGTGCCATTTCTTTCACTACAAAATCAGACAATATCACAATAATGCCCACCACATAAAGTTGGTATAAGAATTAAATTATATAATATATACAAAGCAATCAGCAGAGTCCCTGGCACATACTGTAGGGGTGATCAATATGTTTGAGAAATTGTAACCACTAATCATTATCAGCTACAATAATCAACATTCAGGTTCAAGAAAACTGAGCTTAAGGAAAAAACACAAGGCCTCCCTCCATGGCTGCCCTCGATGCCCAATGTTAAAAACATAAAAGGTATGAAAGGAAGCTGAAAGACACACACTCCCCAAAGAAAACAAATAGCAAGACTGGGAAGAAAATAGTTCTGTAGACAATGCTTTCAAAGTCAGGAAAACACCAGCTGTAGAACAATTCTGTTCTTAGAGAGATCTCAGACAGACCAAAACAGGAATGGAGAATACAGCAACAGATACTCTTAAAGAAATTAGGAACCTTGGCAACTGCCGCAGTGCTAAGATTTAAAAAAAAAAGGAAGCCCAACCACAAAATAAGAAAGCCAAGGTACATGCCAGGTTACAACATACTACGAAACAGAGAGGAATGAAGACTTCGCTCACGTCCATCCGATTCCGACAGGGGGATGCTACCTGTACTGGGCATTTTCTTCCCACGCCAGGACCCGTGTGGCCGGCTCTCTGCAGACACTGCGAATGTGTGCTGAGTAAGTGGGCTGCGGCACACCTGAATGGCACGTGGGAAATCCTACCTGTGTACTTCTCACAGACCGCCTCCAGCCCTGCCCATCTACTTGCACCGCCAGGGCGGTCCCAAAGTCTGTCACCCTTTGCCAGTGACTCTGCCAGGAGCCTGCTTCCCTTCACAGTGGAACAGGTGGCTCTGGCTCCTCCTTGAGGCCTCAGCTTCACCTTCACAACCTCTGGAAAGCCTTTCTTGACTCTAACTGCAATCAACAAGCACGTGCGTGGACAAGTCACTATTTCTGTGTCTCAGTATACTCACCTGCAAACGGGGATGATGATCATCTTACCTCTAAGACTGTTGGGAGAATTGGATAATTCATGGGAAGCACCTAAAATACCGCTTGGCAAGCAGTAGCTGCTTAATAGAACATAGCTAGCTTTGCTACTTCTGACCCCCTACGTCTAGGTGGAGAGCCCCTTTTACAAAACATTTTTTTTTATTTTATCTCTTTTCCTGCCACAGTACTGGCCAACCTGTGGGTTCTGTTACATTTGCTAAGGAAGATGCAAAGCGGAAGGGGAGAAAGAGAAGTGAAGAAAGTAGAAAGCAAGAGGAGAGTGGGCACTTGAGACAGGAACGAAGAGTGAAAGAGACGAGGGAAAGGGCAGACTCCTTAGTAAGACAGTAAAGCACAACCGAGCTCCTGGGTCCAGGATTTCAGTCCTTTCCTCCTGAGCCTGCAAAGATTCTCCAGGGAAGCAGACAGCAGAAGTCCACTGGGGGAAGCTCCTGCGTGCCGGAGATGAGAATACTCTTTTGGTATAAATCAGATGAAATGAAAAAAAAAAGGGCCAAAAGGATTCCTTGTCCTAATTTGGGAATAAAAATCACACATAAAAACTGATCTAGGCTAAAATGGGACACACTTGTAAATTAGGAAAAGATTCCAAAACACTAAAGTACTCTGGTCTCTCCATACAAATGAGCTGTTCGTTTTAAAATTATACAGAGCAGCATCACGACCAGAGATTAACATAAACTAATAGACTCAAATTGCACCAACCACCTCTGCAGCCCAGAGAAGTTAAATAGAAGAAAGCACAATGAACAGACTCTTCACCAAAAAAAAGAAATGTTTGTTTTTGCAGGTTAGCGCCACCATTTTTTTCACATTTGCATCCTAATAGTTCTCCTCGGTCTCCCCATTATGCAACAGTTCTTTACAATACCGCCAGCTACCCTGGCGACTGGGCTCCTCTGCCAGAGTGGCTTTGTCCAAACCCTAAAGCTGTGCTGGGCTTTGCCCCAGCCCAGTGGCCGCCTGCGATCTGAATGCCAATGAAGGGGACAGACCCTGCTGTCTAACAAGCCAGAGACTAAAAGGTCTCTCTGGGGTCAACAAACTGTCTCGACTACTTTCATACGCTTAAGAGACTGGAAAATGAAGCTAGAAATGCCTCCTACTTCTTAGGAGGACAACAGGGAAAAGTATGAAACGTTTAGCATTCATCAGATACCTTGGGGCTTCGACTTTATGAATCAGAGAGGGGTCTAACACACCTTCATATGTAAATAAGTGCTTATTCTTTTAAATAGGCATAAGTTTCATCTTAAGGAAAGGGTGTAAATAAGTTTCAATTATCATATCAAATCTGAGGATATTAGAGAATTTATATCATCCAAATATAAAAACTTGCATCCTGCTAACCACTTAGTAACTGGTCCAGAGGGATGAATGACGAGGATATAAAGACCATAAACCATTCATTGTAAAGTTTAGCATTTGGATACAATCTAAAAAATGCAAAATTAATAACTCTAAGGAACCAATTCCTAGGTAGTCCCTACTGAATAGCAAACATTAAAAATGCTAACTGAAGTGAAAAATACTGTTTTAACTACAAGTTTCATTTCAATCATGAATGAAAAATAATAATGCACGTTGTTTTTGACTGATTGCCTATCAGCCATCACCATACATTTCCTTATTTAAGGGCGTGGAGTCTCCTTTTAGTCCTTGTAACTGAGCCTCCATCTCTCCTGTTTAATCAAACGCCAAATCATCTCCGTCCCACCCCCTGCACTGCTCTCGGGTGTATCCATCTACCTGCTGCCACACCCTGGCCGTCTCACCTGGATTCCTGCAGGTCTCCTGACCGACCTCCGCCGGACACAGAATGCAGGCCATGTACAGAGCTTTACATTTTCCCAAAACCATATTTGAAAAGGTCATAAGAAACATGTAAAATTATTTTTAAACAATATATTTTACTTAACAAATACAGCCAAGACATTATCATTTCAACAAGTAATCAATAAAAAAATTACAGAGGTATTTTATTATTTTCTCTTCCAAAGCACGAATTCAAAATCCCGCGTGTATTTTACACCTACAGCATCTCAATTTAGGCTTTACATTTTCAACAGCTTAAGTGTCAGCATAGTCCTACCAAAGAAATAAAGTGAAAGGAAAAATATTTTATACTGCTTCAGTTTTTCTTAAGTAAAATTTAGAATCCAGGGCCTGGGCCACACCGGCCACATTCCAAATCCTCCCCACAGGCCCACGGCCACTTTCCCTCCACGCCTCGTCCCGTGCAGACTCCACCGACTCAGAAGAAACGCAGGCTGTTCTCCACATCTCCCTGCGGCCCCAAGTCCTTCAACCGCTTCTCAGGGCTCTCCTCGCCCAGCGGTCCTGCACCGCGCATTCCTTCCGTTCCCCAGACCCATCTCCCCGCGCTGCCCCTGCACACTGGGCTGCAGCCCGGCCACGCTTCTTCCAGGGAGCATGCTGAGCTCTGCCTCCTCCGCCTGTGCTGCTCCTTCTCCTGGACACCATTCTTCCTCGTCCCTGTCACCTGGCCACATCCTGCTCCTCCTTCATGCTTCAGCTTGGAGATCTCTTCCTCTTCCCACATTCCTTCCTGTCACAGGACACAAGCTCGTGCAGGGGCAGGGACATGTCACTTGTGCTCCCTGCTGCATCCCTAGCATTTACTGCAATCCCTGGCACTGCAGAGACACTCGGTAAGTATGAACCAATCAACAGAGTAATCTGAGCCGTCAGAGGGGGCCGAAGACTCGTCCTCACATTCACACAGGTGGTAGGAAGATGAGTCCTCCTATGAGCTCATTAAAGATTTCACTCTCACTGGCCCAAACAGGCCAACCCTGAGAAAATACACCAAAATTAACACTGAAACATCAGGCATGCCAAGTTGGAATATTCAGTGCTGAGCAACACTCTGTGCCTTGACCTGTGTGCATCCACTGGAAAGAAATACGCCTCCTAAGATCAGAGGGAAATTTTCCTGCATTCCTTAGAAGGGGAGCTCATTAGCATAATTCTAGGTTTCTTTCTCTCTCTTTCCTCACTCTAATTCTTGTGAGACAGGGTAATTTATCTGGTGTATAGATTTTGGAGGAAAAAACCTCGGTGTGCAGAATTAAGCTCAGCCCTTTTTCTAACTTTTGAAATTATTCTGTAGCAGAAAATGCAAATTTGCCTTTGTTCCCACTTGCAAGAGATCAGCAATCTAACTACACAAAGCCTGCAGCCTGTTTTTCTAAATAAAGTTTTATTGGAACACAGCCACGCCCACCAGTGGCCCACAGCTGCTTTCTCGCACTAGGATCACGGAGCTGAGTAGGGGGAGCTGTGGCAGAGACCAGAGGGCCTGCACAGAAATTCACTATCTGGCCCTTTACAGAATGGCCTGTGCTCTACGGCACTGCCATAGGTGGGCTGCCTGCAATGCACTTGGGAAGGCACGCCGAATTCTGCAATTCAGTCCGCATTCATCCGGCTGTCGCACTAGGACCCCGTTTAATCTTTATCAGACGTACGCTTTGGCCGCCATCTTTACTCTTCATTTTATATCCGGTTCTGTAGAGAACGCAGATAAGAAAAAGTAATTATTTATACTGTGCCCTCTAGAAACCCAACACTTTATCTGGGTAAATTTTCCAGGCACATTTATTAAGTTCTAGGGTGAGAAATTTGAGGGAAGAGGTCTTAGTCAAGTACTTGTGCGACCTATAAAGTATCTAAAAACCTGTATTTTGAAGGAAATGTTGGCCCTACATCCAAGAAATGTGTATCACTAATGTTAACTTCATCACACGTGTAATTATATTTATATTCCTTTTATTACCAATAAACAACATTAGCAGTCTAACCTCTAGCCTACTAATTTAAAGACTTATAGCTTAAGTTGTCGTGTTAGACCTTTGTCTTATAAAAACATATACCTGGATCTTCCCCAAAAAGCTTGTTAGTCGTGAACATCATAGATTTTTGTTTCCTTGAATGTTTCTCTCTGTATCTTGCTCTCTAAGTAAATCAATATTACTCACAAAGGGCACTGGACCACCTATCTTCAGTAACACTAGTGAAAACTACTCTAATAATTTATAAAGGAGCGTCAGTCTTTTTTCCTCATAGTGATGTTGTTTTACACTGTTTAAACCCCTTTAGCCAATGACAATTCTGTCACACATGCTTGTGAAAACTGACATGCAACAGTATCAGGACTTGACGATAACTATCGTGAAGTTAAAGAGGGAACTAAGATTTTCCTTTCGTTAGTTATGAAACAAGAATCACACATAAGATATTCAAATAGGTCAATGAGGACACTGTGCATTTTTGTCACATGCTCCTTGTTCACCTCAACTTCCCAACCAATTTCATTTATTTTATTTACGATCATTTGCCTGATGCTATACACATCCCATGTCCAAAGCTTCCTACTAAAGTGTCCTCAGTAATCTAACACGAGAGGATTCTCAAACATAACGTGGCACACAAAATACTTCCTACCTTAGGACTAACCCAGGTTTATTTCTGGCTGAAGGGAATTCTTTCTAGAACAAAATCAAGAATAAAAATAAACCAATTAGAGCTTTTCAAAGAAATCACTTCATGCAAATGAAAAAGACCTTAGTTTTCTAAATATTTTTCATCTCACCTAGGCTCATTTAAGCCCTTTGTACTCACAATATACAACAAATTCTTGTAGGTTGTTTTTCATAACCTTTTGATACACTATGTGATATACGCCTCCCGTGAGAGCTGTTACCTTCCTAAGTCGAAAATCTTTTTAAAAAGCAAACCAATTAAAATCATATGAAAAGTGGGATTTCATATGAATGATAAATATGACTCTCAGACACCTTAAACTTTTGTTTTTATGTTTTCTTCTCATTTGGTAGCACAGTAAGATATGCTTCTTGGTCTTCTTTATTTTCCTAACAGAAACCTACTTCTCCTGAAGTAGTTCAAAAAGACAGCACTCTGCTCACAAAAATCACGGACATAAAAACGTCGGAGCTGTCAGGGTATTTTTCTTTTGAAAATGCACAGACCACTTACTACTGTGGAGTGTGATAGGTCACTCCGCACTAACCGGCACAACGGACGAGGGTCAGAGGGCTCACTGCACGCACTCGGGAGCATGTGGTGTCCGAGGTCACCAGACACCAGAACAGATTGAGGGAGGAGGTACCCTGTTTCAGCCCAGAAGTGACACTGAAGATTGTCACTCACACAGCCCATCGTCCAGAAACCTGCCCTACGGATCCACCTAACCGCATGGAAACGGAAAACGCAGGAGCAAACAGAGAGGCTGGCCTCTACCTCCGAAACGCAGCTCTAAAACATCGCTCCAGGTCGTCCCAGCTCTGGGCGAACAGACACTGAAGATGGGTTACGTAGATCAACGTCCAATTACATTCTCAACAATGTCTAGTAGTTTTTCCTAGAGAAGAATAAAATTATTCTGTTTATTTAAACTACTTCATTTGCATAGGTTTTTTTTTTCAAAAATAGTATCAATAAGGAGTCTTAATCACACATAAAAATAAGCATTTGAAATTAATTTTATGGTTTGAAACACAGGGAGAAGTTTCATCAAGTTCAAAAAGATTTTCAAAGAATTTCACAATATATCAAATACGAGACAGAGCAAGTGATGATGCCCAATGCTTCAGGTACCATCTAATGTACAGTGTCCCTTCTTAACGTAAGGGAGTTTCATTTCTTTCAAACGCAGTGTGATAACACTATTTTAGTACTCCAAATAAATAGCAAACACATGAAAAAGTGCTCATCTTCAGTGGTCATCAGGAAAATGCAAATGAACCACAATGCCACAGCACTCCACAGCGCCAGAACGACTAAAAAGAAAAAGACAATCTTAGGTGTTGACGGAAAACCAGTGGAACGCCAGTGGGGATGTCAAAAACCAGCACTCCAGGAGAGGATCTAGCGTATCTACAGGAGCAAAACACCCTCATTTGCAGTCCTGGTTCCAGGGATAAACCAACAGAAATCTGTATGTAGCACACCAAGATATTTAGCCAAAGAGTAAAAACAGCCCGGATACCTAACAGTTGAACAGATACGTAAACTGTGATATCGCCAAACACTGAAAATATTCTTTAAGAATGGGCATGAATACACTGCTGTTACACGTAACAACATGGAGGATGTCACAAAAATAATTGTGGGGGAAAAGCAGCCCTATGATTCCAAGTTCAGAAGCAGTCATCCCACAGCCTGGCGGAGGACAGTGGGTGCCTCGGCGGGAGGCGGTGAAGGCTGTGAGGGCAGCGGTAACGCTGTGTTTTTTACACGGGTGTCGGCTCCATGGGGAGCTCACTCTGTGAAACCTCCCAGGGGCATTCTTATGATTGTTTTACTTTTCTGTATGTATCTTATCCTTTAAGAAAAAGTTTACCTGGAAAATTGTTACTCCTACCAGAAATGCACACTCTTGATTGATCACGTTCTGCACCGACGTCTGTTGGTTCCAACAGTCTGCACTGTGCTCGTGGTAACTTTTGAAACGGCTGTTCTTGTTACCTCGAGGGAATTTCATTTGTGATAACTACACTTATTAGTGCTTACCCATTAACTTTATATATTTTTTATTAACTTCTCTTGCCAGAAATAAGGGAGGCTTTTAAATCTCTTGTTAGGATCTTGTTGAAGATCTCAGTTCTAAAGTAGAAGTATGGGGCATATCTCTATAAGAAAATAAAATGACGCCCAAACCAATGAATTCAAAACAACACACCATGCTGAAACATGTACAGCTTTTAGAGGTGATTGAGGTCAATTCCTCTCATTTTACCAATAACAGGTAGAGTGATTTGTCCAAAATGACAAAAATAGGTGATAATAGATGATGTTAGTATTCAGTTCAGCAGACTAAGAGTTTAGTAGTCTTACCCTAAACTAGTCTTCTGCCCATTTAACCACTGGTACTAGGGCTGGAAGTTATAGCAGTTCGATCTAGTGAACTCAAGACATAGAACAACCATATAAAGCGTCTGCAGAACCGGTAGTATTCATTTTGAAAACAGCTCTCAAGAAACAATGCATTAGACTTATTGTGATGATCATTTGGCAATATATACAAGCATCAAATCATTACATTGTATACCTGACACTAATATAATGCTATATGTCAATTATATCTCAATTCTAAAATGCATTTTGGTAGACCTTCAAAAAATCAATTTAGCAAAATATAACTTTAATACAAATATCAACAAACTGCAAAAACACAAATTCCCAATGTGAAACCAAAATGAAAAAAACTTTCAGGTTCATTGAATAAGTTTTCTACTTACTCTGTTTCTATTTCCAACTAGCCGTAGTTCAACATTTATTTTACTGAATTCAAAAATAGGTAGTACTTTATATTCAAACATGTTTTCTCTGTATATTTTTTCCAGTAGTTTAACATCTATCTCTAACTTGGCCTTTTAGTCATTTGTCTTTTTAGAGCTTCTCAATTATGGCTATGTTATATATTTTCATAATATCCAAATCATATCCTAGTTGATTATTCAATTAAAATGCATTTCAACTTTATATTTCAATGAACATGATTTATCTTGAGCAATATTTTTCCTCTAAATAATACCAATACACGCCTCTATGTGATAAAGCTACTTTAACTTAAAACAAAAAACAACAGAGGTAATTTCTTATCAATCAGTGTGGCACTGAGTTAATCAGTCATTAATGGCCTATTGTTTGAGTTACTTCGTCCTCCATCTCTTCAATAGAGAACATAGTGAGAGACACAAAAACTTCCCAAGTTTGATAACTAGGCCACAGTGAGAACTGCATACTGAACTGCTGATCCCTTGTCTGTCTCAAACACTCTATAGAGGGGTCCCATCACTTCTCGATATTTGTGGCTGTTGATTTCTTTTTTAATTTTAAGACATGAGATTACTAAAGACAATGAGGCATCAGAGAAGACAGACAGAGAGAGAAGACAGACAGGGAACAAGATCTTTTCACTCAAAATCTCCAGTAAACTTCATGAATATGCTTAGAATGAAAAGGGTTATTAGGAAGGAGAGGATGAAGGCGGCATCAGAAATATTCAGCCCTGGACTCTACCTCTGGAGAATCCTCATTGTCTTGAATAACACGAACACGGGGTGGGCTGGGGGCACCAGCGCAGGAAAGAAAAACAACTGCAGGCTGCCATGCTGAGCTTCAAAACAACCATCAAAAGGGGCTTTGGGAGCTGACCAGCTGCAAAGTTTTTGTATCAGGCCGTGATTCCATTGGGAGGATGGGCGCCCCTAAATAATGATGTCAAAAGAGTTTTTACATGCCCAGGAAGCTATTCGAAGCAAACAAAAATCTACATTTGTTCCTAATGGAGGTTAAGGCCTTTGGGGATTAGAGATACAGAGCGTGGATGGCCATTATCTAAGTAAACGCATTGTTCCTAGCACAACAAAGGAAGCAGTCCTAAGGAAGAATATGTAATATTTTCACTGCGGACCTCCAAACAAAGGAATGAAATAAACACTCTTTCAATGTGCCAACACAAATGTCAGAAAAAAGTTTCACTTTGAAAATTATATGGCAAAGTGAATTTAAGAGTCAAGAAGGAATGACAGTTTCCAGAGAATTTTATTAACGGAGCATTTTTGCATCACATTTCAGTGCTTTTTTTTCCCCTTAACCACAGAGGCTATCATCCAGAATGACTGGCTCGACATAGTCTTAAGAAGGCTGCAGTGCGGTGCCGCCCCGGGAGGTCCGTCCGGGCCTCCCCTCTCGTTTAGGCGTTCTCTCCTGTACGCTCGGCAGGTGCGACGCGATCCTGTTTGCTTGTCCAAAAACCAAAGCAAATTTTTTCTAAGAGACATGAGCAGATTAAAGGAAGATATCTTCAATTAACAGGCTCAAATATTACCTAACAACATCCAGTCTTAAAAACCAATAAAAAAAAATGTTTTTCCCCAGACAAGGGAAAACATTCTCCAAGCAAGCTGCAGAGGCACCTTCTGCCTATTTCCAGTTACTCCAAACAACGTCTCCCCTCCTGCTCTGCCGCCTCCTACGTCTGCGCCACAGGCTCTGTTCTGGCCACGCGCTGCAAAGGGCTTTCCTGATTAACACTTGTTTCTATAGAAATTAGAGTAATGTTTGTAAACAGGTACCTTTCCAAATAAAAGGGTTAATATTACATTGAAAAGTACTGCAGAAAACTGCCTTAAAATATAAACTGACTTTGTCCATAAATACAATAAAATTCAAAGGGACAAATTTAAGATAATTCACTTAAGACATAGTACAGGGTTCTTTTGTTTTGTTTTGTTTTGTTTTGTTTTTTGCAAACATGGCTGAAATGATTTAAGACCCTAACAGTGCACAAACCAAGGGTCAGCAATGCAGCGAGGGGTGTAACAGCGCTGAGACACGTGGCCAGACAGATCAACTGCAGACAAGGTGCTACTACACTTTTTCCACTGTAATGGTCTCCAAATTGTTTCCTGTTGAGACCTGATGGTTCTAGCAATCCCTCCTCCATCAAATAAATAAAAATGGTCATGAGTGAAACACAAAAACACAGGCAAGTCCTATAAAACACAGAGTGCGCCTGGGCGCTGCCTATATAGGTGTTTCTGAGGAAGTCAGTGCAGTTTGCCAGCATGTGTCTTCTGCATGTTTGTTTAATAACTGTATTGCACAGCTGCCCGAAACTGTCCAGAGATTCTGAAAGAACCTTGTTGGGAAGGTCCCCCACACCCCCAGCCTGTGGGTAACCGAGAGGTCTGACAAGCTTTTTAAACATGACTCCTGCATTTGAACATAAAGCTAAGGAAGCAAAACTAAACTTGGTGACCCTACCTGGGTGAAACAGAAAACTCGGGTGGGATGAAAAACAGTTGGGTAGATGCTGTGTCCTTCCTTACAAAGGAGGAGGGACACTAACGCACAGCTATGGCGCAGACATGCGCAGTGCTGACCACTCAGAAATCAGCGGCTTCATGAATGCTTACAATGCCAGAACCAATCTAGCCAACAAATAACTACAATAGTGTTAAGCAAAGGAGCTAACTTCACAAACTTTGATGTAAACTTTCAAAAATTTTAAAGTTCACTGGAGGAATACTACGATTCAGTGTGATTAACATGGCAAAAATAAATCAACTGCACAAAGCAGTACACACCGCACGAACTTTCTGGGGTTTGCTTCTGTTCTCTCAAGATGTAGGTGTACAAATAAGATACCTGTACAATCAAGAATCACCCTGCATAAACTCTTACTGATTGTCTGTTTATAGGCGCGTGACTTTCAAAGCCCTGTCTTGAGGACCCCTCAAGGCTAGCCTTGCCATATGAGTCGCAGTGACATCTAGTGGCAACTGTTGAACAGTACATATCGGGCACTGCATCTCTTAGAACCGCAAATGAACAGTGCCCAGCCCATGGTAGGTACTCAGATGCTATTGCACAAATAAACTACTTTACCTTTAATATTTTAACCCGATATTCTAATTTCCCCCTCCTGAAGTCCCTCCTTCCTTCTATTGACCATGTCTGCCCCTTCAATCTTCCCCGGTTCCCCAGTCTGTAAGTTCCTGTCTACCCACACTCGCTCATCTCATTATCTATGCAATCCTTGGCCAGCCTGTGTTTCTCCTGTCTCCTTTTTCTTTCATGGTACACGTTCCATCAATATCCACCTGATGTATACTATATAATCTACTTTCTGTGTAATTGTTCAGGGTATTGCTACATTAAATCATAAAACCAAGCCTAAAAAGATCTACCATCATGCATGTGACCTTGGAAATGATTTAGTTTAATTTGTCTCTAGTTGACTTGATCCCCTACCAAGTCAAATGGATAGATGCTTATTTACCAAAAGCAACCTCACCACCTCTTCTTTACCCTGTTCAAACCCCACTCCCCCCAACCCCATCCGTCTCATTCCACAATACACGGCAACTACTGGATGTAAGTAGCCTCAGCCTCCCACCACTTCATTTGAAAGAGTCTATTTGGAATACCCTTCTCCCCCGTTTCAAAGGAGGACATACACAAACCTCTTCCTTTTCGAGGGCTGGCCCCTACTCTTGTCCCATTTTCATTGTCATCTAGTGCTAAAACCTGGTTATGTAAGCGTGATTCTATCGTTCTTGAACCCAGAATTTCCCTCTGCATCTTGACCACACACACACAGACTATAATGTACAAGGGTATCAAGCTCAATGCCTTTGTCCCCGCACTGTGGGCATGTCTTTAAAATGTTCTGAATCTAAACATGCTACTCTTTACATGTGAGGTTCTTAATAAACTTTTGTTGATATTGATTAAGGCTGTCGGATACTTGAATAATTAGTCAATTCACCAAAAAGAATCAAATGATACTTTTAAAAAAGAGAAAGAAAAACTGAAATCCTTTTGCTTCAATTGCTCATACTCACACTGTTAGGTTATAAACACATATAGGAAGTGAGATAACACTTTAGAAAAAAAATTACTAATTCTGAGCTTTGTAACCCAATTTTACTTGTGAAAACTGTTCTATAATATGTCACAACTCTAATTTACATCAAACCAGACATACATGTTTTAAATGTTTCCAAAAAAGACCTCTAAAGGGAAGAGAACTTCAAGAACATCATGAGGACAGAATCACAAAGAACAACAACACACTTCAAGCCTCTATCCAACTTCAAATCTGAGACATTTGCCATAAGGCCAGTTACAACATATACACAAAGACCCATGGACTGTTTAAGGATATCCAAGCCAGTGATAAATAAAGAGGAGGTTCTTCCCAAATGCTTAAATTTGGGTTTAAGTATCAAGAATGCTTAAATGAGTAATACTCTAAGAAGTGAAATTATATCTAAATTTTATGTACATAATATTCTCTCAGTTCCTTTTTTGAAGGGGGAATGCTATATTCATCTTTTTCAATGATCAACTGTTTCCATTTGTTGTTTTCCAGTGAAGAGAAAGTCAGGGTGCTCCGCCGCGTGGCCCTGTTCTAAACTGAGCAGGCTCAGTCCACCGCTGAAGGGAGAGGGGTGCTTCGATCTGGAAGGCACAGGGGGTCTCCAATTCAAAATGCCGAATGGAGACCAAGGGGCAGGAATGGGCCTGAGGGGCGCATGGGAGAACTGAAACAGAACCAGCACACAGGGGGCTGGGGAGGGGGTACAAAGAGAAGCAGAATCTGGGTAAGTATTCAAGATTAAGTTCCTTCTCAAGGAGGGTGCTAGAGGCTGGCTGGCCTCCAGGAATTTCAGCTTGGAACCCACAACTGCCTAAGACCACTCTGACTAGCCAATCTGCCATTCACGTTGATAGTCCACCCAATCAAAACTGCCCTGGTGGCAGGGAAAGGAGGGAGAACCCGCCTGCAGAAGTTTGGCTGGCCAATCACAGGCAGGTGCTGAGCCAGGGCCAATGCTGTGCACAGGATCCGAAACAGGGCTTGCTGGGAGGCCTCTGTTTATTGAGCAATATAACTGGAAGTTTCTCTGCTTTTGAGACAAACCAAAAATCACCAGATGACAGAACATTTTCAACTAAGAAAAAAAACTACTCGATACTGGAAAGTACAAGAAATATGGTTCTCATCCAAAATCAAGCACGTGAGCACCTGAAAGGTGTGTGTGACACGGCGCTGTGACGGGTCCTGAAACGCCGAGTTAACCGCAGTCACCAGCCGCGCTTTCCGAAACAGCTTTGATTCCGAAATGAGCGTTCTTTGTGTCTGATGATACCCATTCAGCCTCTTCTGCGGTCGATGCTAAAAATGTTACGGATGTTATGTACTGCCCATGTTCATTACCTAAATTTCACATAATAATAGGTTTGTTAAATTAATTTTTCCCTAAAATAGATAAAACAATTATTCCTTATTAAGGAGTAATCACTTGCCAAATTTAATTTCCCAAAACAACCTCGTTTCCATTACACACACGTCTTAGCTCTGGTGTTCTGAACTTGTTATTTTTTCAAACTCAGATAGACTGAAAACTTTTAAGTAGCAGAAACGCTTTGCAGGTAGACCCCTGGTTTCTAAGTAGCTTGTACTCTTCTAAGTTCATCGGTGGCTTTTGGGGGCTTCCAATGCCGTGTCTCCGAGAACGATGCTGCGGCTGCTCATTCGAAGGTGCCGTCACAAAGGTCTGCTGAGCACAGTTCAACACGATGCATTGGTGCCGGCCGGGCCAGCCTCAAATCTAGGTCATGGAAATGGAAGGGCAAGGAGAAGGAAATTAAAGGTTTTAACCTTCCTCCCAGGCACAGAATTGGCTGTAAGCAAATCCTTGAAGTGGCAAATGTGCCTCTGGCATATTTCTTACGTCCTTTCCCAAGACATGCTTTTCTGCCACATCCTGCTATTATTTCTACCCGTTTCAAGGTCTTTGCGCCTCTTCCATCATGTCTCACCATCTTGATCTACCTTAACTCCTCCTAATGCCCACACTTTAAATTTTACAGTCTTCCCTCCACCAACAGCTGATCTCAGCAGGCAATGGAAGAATGCAAACTGACTCAAAGGAATAAGTGACAAGGCGTACCTAAACCTTTAGACAGGTATAGTTCAGATTTTTAAACAGCATAGCTACTAACTTGAATGTATAATGTATGGGGCCTTAAGTAGTGTAAGAGGTTAAAATAAAACCACCATTTAAAAATGAAAATCAGGGGATACAAAGTTAAGTTAGTATTAAAATGATCCTTAGGAATCAGTTTTTTTAAATAAGAGACTTATGGTATCTAGTTTAAGAAAGAATTTTTCTTTCAGCATATACACTTGATAGTTGCATAATACTGCTCTTTGGGAACCCCAGGTTAAAAGGAGTCATTTCTTCCAGGAGATACAACTGTGTCATCATGTTAAATCCTTCACGAAGACTCGCAGTTGGCTCTCTATTGTTGGCGACAGCAAGTTCCAACTCCTCAGCAGTTTAGGAGGGTAGGTCGCAGAACGTAAGGACTAATAGGAGCAGTTGAGTCAAGTTAGAGAACCTCAAGGCCCTCTGTACTTTATTAATTAGCACTTACCACAGTTGATACTTGTATATACAATTGAAAATATGTAAATATTTTTATTTATAACAGATATATATTTTTTTAATGCTCAGCTGTTTAATATCTGCATCTGCATTTGATTTTAAGCTCTGTGAATGGTGGCACTCAACTACGAGCGGTGATTCTGCTCCCCAGCCCCAGTGGACTCTTGGCAACAGTATCGAGAGACTTTTTTGTTCTCTTGACTGTTGGGGGGTGGGGCAGCAGGAGGGAGGCTGCTGTCACCTCGCGGGTAGAAGCCAGACATGCTGCTGAACATCTTACAGTGCAGAAGCCAGCCTCCTACAACAGAGAAGAAATACCTGGTCCAAGAGTGCTAAGGCTGAGAAACCCTGTCCCATGAGGGCACAAATTCTATTTTGACTCACAGTCTTCCCAGCAGAGCAGAATTGATGGGTATGAGAAAGTCAATAAATATTTGCCAAATTAATGAATAAATGCATCACTCAAATCCTTTACTAATTCTTCTTATACTGGCTCCTTCTTGCTCCTTGCCTGCCTCTTGTCACTTTTACAAACCCACGTGGAAGACTGGAAATTAAAGGTTAAAGTGTAAGTTGGTCTTTGAAATGCTCCAATTGCTAACACATTGAGAGATGAGAGCAGGTAAAAGAGCAAATTCGCTCGATGAGCTTCATGTTAATGATGTTCTCCATGTTACCAGAATTACAAATTAAATGAGAGAGATGATTCTCAGGATTCTCCAAACAACTTTCTTATCTTTGCTTCAAGCAAGCCATTAGGTAAGTTCAGAACAGAGCAAACAATGTCCATAAAGACCAGTATAAAAATCTAAGACTTATCCATACCCCAAACACCAGCAAAGTTGAGTGGATACTAAAACACTGAAAGAACCCCCTATTCTACGGCAGTTCCACCTAGAAGATCCTCGTACGAGGCCAAGGAGTTCCAAAGCAAGCATTAAAATGTGACGGTGAGCTTACTGCTCCTTCGGCCTCTCCTTTGGGGAGGCAGAGGGGTTCCAGCCAAGTGGCCCCGAGGATTCAGTGAGAGACTGGTTACTTGCAAGGGACTGATCAAATAAATAATATATTGAAGATAATGGTACCAAATTTCTCACTGAAAGTTATAAACAGAAAGGGCGAAGCTAGAATGAACTCTGCAGTGTAAAACAGGAAGTGAGAGATCGATATAAACTCAGTTATCAACATATAAATGCAGAAATCAGTAAACATACAAATGTACACACACACACACACATGCCATTTTCCAGCTATTTACTGAAAAGGCCTGAGAACAGTGATACCCAATATGGTGAACACAACCAGTGTCCAGATTTGAGTTCTAAGTATCGTCCCCCCACGTCGAAAGGAACCGGATCCCCTGGAGCACGGCTAATTCCAGAGCTGGGGCAGGGACACGAGGAGCTGAGCCTGGAGCATCTCGTAACGGTACTCAAAGATCATTTTAAATTGCCAGCTTTGAGACTCCTTTATAATGATTTCATCAAGCCGACACACTATTTTACAGAAGCAAGGTATTCAGGAAGGAAAGATAATGTCAAAATTATCTTTTTGTAGTCTGACTTATGTATAAATCAATGATCCACTCTCTACAGAAGGCTATGAAAGCATCCAAAAAAATACCTATTTCTGTGTGACAGAGTGCATCATGCCCCTCAAAATGCACTGTTTTCCATGCTGTGAATAAGACCATTAACATACTTTCTCTCAACCCCTTCTTTTCAATCAAAAGTCCCGACAAGACTTCCTAAGTACACAGAATGAACAAGATCCATGAGTGGTTCAAACCCCGCCCTCAGCACCTCTGGCGGTGCACATTACCAGGTGAGGTAAAGACGGTTGATGCTGCATTTAAAATGTAAATCTTCTAATCTTCCAAAATCATTCGCTCGATATTCCAGAAATATCTCTAGAATGAATGACAGCATTCAGGATTGGGGCCAGCTATTTTACAGTGAATTTTAACGTTTACTTAGAGAACTGCTACCTATCGCTTACTTTTATACAGTTTATGGTACACTCTAAAATGTATCTGAATGGAAAATATCTTAACAACTTATAAAAGCAAAAAATGGTATTTCTAAGTGTAATTACTCAACTATGAAAACAAATCAAGTATCAAATTTTCCTACTGAACTTAAAATTATCTTTCAATTCTTCATTAAATACTGCCTGGTAGCTTACACAGAACTGCATGGATTGTTACTTTAATAAAGAAAAATGATCCATCCCCAGCCAGTATGGCTCCATTGGCTGCTATGCTGTCCCGTACACCAAAATGTCATGGGTTTGATTCCCAGTCGGGGCACACACCTAGGCTGCGGGTTCGATCCCCAGTTGAGTCATGTATGGGAGACATGTATGGGAGGCAACCAAAAGCTATTTCTCTCTCTCTTACTCTTTCTCTAAAAATCAATAAACATATTTCAAAAAAAGAAAAATTATCCAACTTAAAGTTTATTTTATTATTGTTGATCATTAATAAAACCAATCTATTAATTCCTAAAGCATCATTTTACTCTACTGAAACACCATATGTTTTAAAATGTGAATAGCCTATCCACTAGGATTTTGCTTCTGGAGATTCTAATTACTATTAACAATCTAACCAATTAAACTATTTCATGATTATAACCTCAAAATAAGTCCCTAAAGTTCCTTATTCAAACCAGTAAGCTATAATTCAGGGAATCCTGCTGTCTTAAAACTGAGTGTTCACAGATAATTAGGTAATAATCCATATTTTACAAATTTTATTAAATGAATGAGAAGTTAGTGCTTTACTGTGAATCACCTGAGAATTCACCTTTATTATTTAACTTATGGCTTCAGTTCAAAGCCCACATGGAACAAAATATTCCAGCAGTTCCCTCACGGATATTTGTCTTTATCAGCATTGGCTAAAAGCATGGCAATTAACAAGGAAAATTTTGCAACAGATTTAGAACAAGGAAGAATTCATACAACAGATGTCCATACCAAAATCCTTCATAGGACACTCAAATTTAAGTGAAAACAATTACAGGAATATCAAAAAGTTTATTAAATCCATTTGGGAGGTTTCTGGACATGTGAGACCCTCTAGTACATGCAAAATTTTAAAGGGGTAAGTCTATGCAGTAAGAGTCCTAACAGTGTCCAGAGGAGAAATCAAAGAAATGTGATAGCTGCCTCCTTACTCATTCTGGGTGCCTTCTTACTCACACACCAGCTTTCCTTTGAAGTTCAAAGTTATATCATTCCCTTCGGTTTGTTTCATTTCAGACACCCAAAGTTCTGCTTTAATCTCAGAAGACTTGGAAGAGCACAGCCTTCGCTTACTTCTAGACTTCCTCGCCATAGCCAGCCGAGTGAGGCTGAGGGGAACAGTTACTGGAGCGCCCGCCAGGGCCTGCTCCAGGCTCTGGGGCTTGGCGGGAGCGCTTCCATCCTGAACTTTCAGTCCAAGGTGGGTGTTTCTGAATGACAGTTAGAAAGTTTGAGACTTATATACCACATTGCAGTTATGTAACCTGCGCTAAAAATCCAACTTTTAAAAAGGGAAAACAAACTATAATTCACTACTTAAATTGCCTCTATTTGCAAAATTCTTAACTCAAAATTTCCTCTACCAAAGTGTTAGATATTATTTTAATAACAGAATGGTTAATTCTTTTTTTAATCTGTTGTCGTAATTAAGCAGTATTCAGAAAATAAGAATGGAAGAAAATGAGGCAAAATGCAAATAGTGAATCTTTATAAGAGAAAAATACGGATAAATGTTAAAAATATGTACCTATCTGTGCTGTAAAACAAAGGTAACCTCACAGCAATTTTTTTTTTTGGTCCTCAGTCAAGGGTAATCTGAGTTGAACAACATGCACTGAGATATACTCTCCCATACATTGGAGTTACCTAGTCATATAAGCATAATGCATGCATATGCAAAGGGAAAAAATGACTGGTACAGTTTTAAGAAATCTTTTTACTACAATTTACACCACTCAGAATAGAATTACAAGTGCATGCTCATGTTTTAAATATAAATCATTAAATCTTGACTACTGACCTCCAGAAAACAAAACCGGTTTTGAATTACACAATGAGGAAGAATGGTAATGAAAGAAAAACACCAAGAAGCCTATATTTAAATGGCTGCTCAGTCATTAGAAAGGTGCCCCGTAACCACCATATGTTACTCAAATATGTTATCACACCTACAATTTCATCATATGTCTCCCAAGAAATTAATTAGCTCTAACTTTTTTCAACTTTGACAAAAACGTCTGCATCAGTCAGATTACTAGCTGTTGCAAACATTTCAAAATTCAAAGCTTTCCTCAGCTTATATTTAACCTTTTAATTACTATTAATCATTTAGCAACATTTAGAACAGCAACCATTAGACAGATGTCTAATTCTAGAATTCTGAATAATGGAAAGTCATTTACACATATATTTACTTTGGAGCACATTTGCTTACTAATTTTAAAAAACAAATTAATCTAAGGTCTAAAACCATTTCTAAATATCATTTTCCGGCTACATTTAGGTTAAAGAAGGGAATACCTAAAATTTTCACTTTGTCTAAAAACCGGAAAATGTCATAGAAGTTGTGATCATATGGCTCACAGTAATAAACAAATTACAAAATGTGTATGAATTACAAAAAAGAAACCTAAAAGGACACACGAATTTTAGGACAATTTTACAAGCTACCAGAAGTAAAAAAAAAAAAAAAACCCTGAATAAAAAGAAAAATTTTCGTAAATATTCTCTTTACCAATTTTTTTTAAGTGGGGAAGGAGGACCTATTCCTGTTTGATTTTTATTGCCAGTCCAGGCCACCCTCCGCCAGCAAACCGGTTTCTGTCCCCACTGCTGTACTTAAACCACACTGCTGACCAACGACTTCCTAAGTGTTCATTCAACACATACTCGCCAAAAAAACCCTGTACTCAGAGAGCTCACGTTCTAATGGGAAGAGAAAATAAACAGAATAAATACATAAATTATACACTATATTAGTAGCACTACGTGCTAATGTCTCCCAACTGCACTATTAACCAAACCAAAATCACACAAACCACAAACAAGAGCTGGCAAGCCACACGGAACTCGGCCGACTCCTCCTTTGGTTATCTTGACTAATGGATCATCTAAAAATAATCCCTATCTCGTAAAGAGTTAAATGTTAATTCCAAAGCTCCTACTGAGGTTGAAGTAAATGTTCAAGTTAGTTAGAACGAGGGCAGCTCTGGGCATAAACCACCATGTTCCAGTACGCAATCTGTGGTTTTTGGTACAGTGACAAGGTCGTGCGCCCATCACCACTGTTGACTCCCAGCCATTTTGGTCACCCCAAAAAGAAACCCTGCACCCACGAGTGGCCACTCCTCACTCCTTCCAGCCCCTGGAAAGCAGTAAGCTGCTCTGTGTCTCTGTCGATTTGCCTGCTCTGCACATTTCAGGTCAATGAAATCATATGTTATGTGGCCTTTTGTGTCTGACTTCTTTCACTTGGCACGAAGTGTTCAAGGTACACCCACGTTGTAGCGTGAATCTGTACTTCATTCCTTCTCTGGCTGCATACTATTCCATTTCGTGGATTTTGCCATATTTTATTTATTCACTAACAGTCACTGGACAGTTGGGTCATTTCAACTTTGGGGCCATTATAAACAATGCTACTATAAACAGGCATGTATGAGTTTTGTATAAATATATTATTTCAATTCTCTTGGGGATATATCTAGGTGTGGAACAGTTGGGCCATATGGTAACTCCACATCTAAGCTTTTTAGGAACTGCCGACTCCCTTCCAAAGCCACTGCACCACCTTCCAATCCCGACAGCAAGCAGTCTGTAAGGGTTCCAGTGACTTCACAGCCTCCCCAGCACTTCTCACTGTCTTCTTGATTACAGCCATCCTGCCGGTATAGGGAAAATCTCACGTGATTTGGGTTTGCATTTCTCTGATGACTGACGATGTTGGGTATCTTGTCATGTGTTATTGGCCATTTGTGTAGCTTCTTTGGAGAAATATCAGTTCAGACCCTTTGCCCATTTTTTATTCAGGCCATCTTTTTATTGTTGAGTTAAAAAAATTCTTAATATATTCTGGGTAGTAGATTTTTATCAGACAGATATGATTTGCAAATATTTTCTCCCATTCTGTGAATTATTTTTTCATTTTCTTAATAGTATTCTCTGACACATCAAAGTTTTGGGGGTTTTTTTAGCCCTGGCTGGCATAGCTCAGTGGATTGAGCTCGGGCTGCGAACCAAAGTGTCGCAGGTTCGATTCCCAGTCAGGGCATATGCCTGGGTTGCAGGCCATGACTCCTAAGCAATCGCACATTGATGTTTCTTTCTCTCTCTCTATCTCCCTCCCTTCCCTCTCTAAAAATAAATTAATAAAAATCTTTTTTAAAAAAGTATTTTTTTAATCCTGATAAAGCCCAATTTGTCAATTTTTCATTGGCTGCTTGTGCTTTTGATGTCAAATCGAAGAAACCAACATTCAGTCCAAGGCCACAAAGATTTACCCATCTTATTTAAGAGTTTTATACTTTTACAATAGCTCTTATACTTCGGTCTTTGATTCACTGGGTTGTTTTTTTTAAATAGTGTGCAATAGGGGTCCAAATTAATTGTTCTGCACACAAGAAGCCAACTGTCCCAGCATCGCTGTTGAAGAGGTTCTTCCCCATGAAATCGCCTTGCCACCTTGTTGTACGTGAACTGACCAGAGAGGTGTGGGTTTGTTCTGGGCTCTCCACTCTCTCCCACTGATCTCTATGTCTACCCTCCAGCGGCTCTTTTCCACTGTGCCTAGCACACCAGGCCTGAAGCATGTGAAAGGCTCCATAAAGACTTCGCAGTCGAATGAATACCCCTGTCAACATTAAAATGATGAAGTTTTTGAGCTGAGCCAACACCTTAGAGAACATTATCCTATCCCATTATTTAAAATGCAAGAAACAGAGACCTCACAGATTAACTGACTAGGTCGACAAACTAATTAGAGGCAGAGGGAGAGCCAGGATTCAGCTCCCCTAACTTCCAACGCGGGGCTCTGTCCACAGGACCATGCGGCTTGTCAAGTCAACCGAACTGCCGTCACACCTGCCCACGGGCCTGTGGGGAACCGCGTGCACATGAGAAACGGAGATAAGCATGGATGTGAATGCTTAATCACAGGGGATCCCAAAGCCTTGCAACCAAAATGGGCCAGAGAATAGCAGACCACTGAACACAACACTTTTCTCCAGCCACCTGTCCTCTCACTCCATTTTCTGCACCAGGACATAGCTGGTCACACTCTCGGTCCTCAGATTAGTCTACGGAGAAGAAAGCCATTTGTGTGACAGCAAAAATGATAAAGCCATCAGGTGCCTACTTCCATTACTCCCTCTGCTCATCATTTCCCCTCCACCATTGTGACCCCTCACTCACATCCACGTGTTGTAAAGAATTCAGAAACAGAGCAATCAACATGAATTGGACTTTCCCATACCACCCAGAAACTAGTCTGCCTGCTTCCAAAAAACAGGGAAATCTTAAGGGCTGGAGAGCAGCTACAAGAGAAGTGTTCTAAAAAATATATTGCGGGGGGAGGGGGGGCACGGTGCATACATGATTGTGTGTGATTTAGGGGAAATGGGAAGAAAAAAGTGTTCTACCTTAACACTGCACGTACATGCACACGCGTGTGCTGTCTGTGCAAATGCAGCATGTGTGCTACGTATCCGCAGACCGTGAATTTTCTTGTTTTCGCAAACATGCTCAAGCTTCACCGGAAACTACAACTGCTGCTCTGCATCTGTCCCAGAGCCCCCGGAGCACAGGTAAGCACGCGTCCCCTCTGCAGGGGCCCCACGCTTCCTCCCGCCCACTTCCACCACTGTCACTGTCTGGGGGTTAATAGTTTCCTGGCACGTCTGTCTTCCTTCTCAGCTATCATCTCATGGAGGGCAGAGGCCGCGTCTTTGGTGTTGTGTTCGGTACAGAATCTAGCACAGCCCAGGCACATACTAAGCACTTTAAAACACTTTGTTGAAGGAACGTTTTCAAATGCCTCATAATACCTAGCGCATCTGTTCCCAAGTGCCAATAACAAGAAATTTAACTCTTGCTGTAATCGTTCCAGAACATGACAGCTCACACGTAACTCATCAATACTACCTTACTCTAGGTACAAACTTCAGAGTTGGGCAATCTGCTAAAAAGCGAACAAACACCTAGCACATATGTTTAGAAATGAATGCTGTAATTGTCAGCGTCTCTGCTATCAACACATTTCTATACTCCTAGACAAAACACAACCAAAGGTTCAAGTGAGACTCATCGTCCACAAGCAGCAAAGCCTGATGGGATTGGCGAGGGAGCTGGGGCACCATCTCCATGGACCAGTATCAAATTCTTGAGGGCAAGATATCGCCTGTTCATCAAAAAGACGTACAGTAAAACAAAATAATCTAACGACAGAGAAACGGTGGTCTAGTGGTGGAGGTGAGAGCTCTGGAGTCAGCAAGTCCTGAACTGAAGCTGTGCCTCCACTGTGACCTCTTCAGGGAGGTCACCTTATCTCTCAGTTCCTCTTCTAGAAAATGCAAACAACGCCGACCTCAGAAGCTCACCATGAGGACCCAGCAATACTGTGTAGACTGAGGGCCCAGCCCACGCAGCCAGACACTAGCGCATGTACCAGGCCCGAAACGGTGAACTCCCTTCCGACCTGGCACCCAGCTGTGATTTAAGGAGCAGAGTGTAAACCTCTTCTCTAAAAATATTTCCCCCAACAGACCTCAATGACTGAAGTTTGACCCTGAGAAACTGCTGTTTGGATCTTCAAAGGCCCCAGTGAAATGTAAAACCACCTGCCACCGCTGTGTCTATTCGTCCTTCGAAGATAGGCTGTCCAGGCTTATCTTCGGAGTCTTTGGATGGCGACAAGGCAGGGCAGGGCCCGCGGAGGGCGACGACCACGTGGGAAGGCCGAGGAGCAAGTCAACAGGCCGCGCAAGGATCCTGGAGGCAAACTGTTGCTCCTTCAGACTGTTACTTACAATTAGTCTCCTCCAACACAGCCCACAACACGCATTCACAGAAGCTGGGTACATTCATCAGCAAACCAGTGTACCGAATGAAGGTTATTTTTATAATGAGGAATAGAAACACCTGCCGTAGATACGGACCCACAGACTTCCTCTTTTCCACAGGTTCCACGTTCACAGGCTGCACTCCGCTCACCACTCGGACTCACTACCTTCTTTCCTTCGTTTGTGTCATTGCTGCGACACCCATGTCAGTGGGTGAAACCTCAGCTCTCAGTGTATCTAATGCGTATCATAATAAAGTTGATCTTGGCCACAGATCATTTTTCTCTGGAATGAAAATGTTTGTCACTTGATGACTGTTTTATGTTAATATTAATTAGAGACTCTCTCTCTAAGTTTTCTTCTTTTCTTTCTCTGAAGCTTGATTTCAGTGTTTCCAGAGCATATATGTCTGCTTGTCACAAGTAAAATAATATGTATTAAATTTCTGTTACAAACACAAAAAATAACAGTCCTCCACCACAATTTAATGATGCATCTTTGACTACTATCCCCAAAGATGTCTGTTGACATAAACTATTTGTTTTGTTTCCCCAAACTCCCAACTGTCAACTGTGTGCTGAGTCACTGCGCGAATTTCTGTAAAATTATGTAACAGACCACATGATAGCTATGCCATATAAATTAATACAATTTTCATAAAGAACACACTCCAAACCATTTCATTATCTGTATGGACCTCACCGAGACAATATCATGTCCAGATGTATACACTTAAATCTTATTCCGACTACTTAGGAGCAACCACAACCACTTCTTTCCCCCAGTTCTGCCCCTGTCCTCAGTGACTCACCCGCCCACCACCTTAAGGATCCCATGCTCCCTCCCTGCCTGTGGCTCCACCAAAGAGGACACTATGAAGTAAATGTGGAGACAATTATTGCCCCAAGTAGAAGTGTTAAGAGAATCTTAATAGTTCTAGAAAGGCTAAGAAAGTGGGCCCTTGATCCATTAACTCAGAGAGAAGAAAGCCTCAATCTGAAAGCCAGAGGGTACAAAGAGATTATACTCCAATTTTAAAATACCAAAATAAGGCTAAGATTCAAAATGTCTGAAACAGAACTTTTCGAGATGCAGCAAAATACACTCAGTGTGACTTGCAGATCAAGGTCTAAATCGCGCTTCTGCTTTCTCAGGCTCGTGAGAAGAGTCAACCTGCTGAATGACGTCAGAGAAGGGAAAATGAAGATCTGAATACAAACAAATTAAGAACTGCATTCTAAGGTCACTCACGTACCTATAAAGAACATTAAGGGTTCCCTTTTCTTCTGCTCTTAGTTTCGCTAACTCTACAAGCCTGACATCGGCATCCACCTCCTCCTCCCCTTAGCAGAGTGAAGAAAGCCTCCCACTAACACACCTGCAACCCTGCTCTTCTTCCTACATTTTCCTTCTTCACTCACGTTACCGCTTATTCTCCCCGGGGAAGAGCAAAATCACCAGGTCATTTCCAATCTCCTGCATTAGCCCATATGCAGAGAGTGTACGTGCCGACCCCAAATGACGACGATGACAGGTTAACTCACGCAGCGCTTCTTACCTCAGAGGCACAGTGCTCCCCCTCACGATGACTGTGTGAGGCCGTGCTGTGGGCGGAACATGCGCCCCCCAACATCCATATGTCTGAATCCCTGACGCCCACCTAACTACACTCCGTCCTACGTTAGTCTCACTTCCGCACGTCTGTCTCCATGAAAGGCGACAGGCCCAGGGCTGACCCTGACCCCCAGGTTGATAGTACGGGGGAAACAAGGAGGAAAACTGCAGCCCATCTCTGAGCGCCTCCGCGCAGGTACGATGAGGGGGCTGGCCAACGCAGTACAGTAAGAGTAATAATACACAAATCCACAAGTACTTTGAGAGAACCACCTAACTCAGCTTGCAGGGCCACAGAATGGCTTCCCAGAGATGAAGGCAAACTGGTTTTTAAAATGTGAAGAAGACATAACTAACACACACAAATGCAAGAAACGCAAAGAACGTGAAGTATGGAGCTGGAGGTGCCTGAGTACGGACTAAAGAGACAGCAGGCCCTGCAGCGTGCGCTACCGAACATACGCGGTGGCCAGTGGTCTCCCTCTACAAAGGAGAAACTTGGGCTGTGTCTAAACTAGGTGTGAGTTACAGTGGGAGACATTTTAAAAACTGAATTAAACCGGTACCATTTTCACACACCCAAAATCAAACAGATTAAAAAGGCCCTGGCCGAGATGGCTTAGTTGGTTGGACGTCACCCTACAAACCAAAAGGTCACAGGTTCACTTCCCGGCCAGGGCACATGCCCGGGTTGCAGCTTCAGTCCCGGTCGGGGTGTGTATGAGAGGCAACCAATCAGTGTTTCCCCCTCACGCCATTGTCTCCCCTTCCTCTTCGTCTCCCCCCTTTCCCTCTCTCTGGAATCAATTTTAAAAAAAAGAAAAATCTTTAGAGAACAGATTTAAAAAGTATACAATAAAGAGTCCCATCACACCCACGCCTGTCATCTGTGCAGTCAGTGCATTGCTTCCTGGGGTAAAGTGTCAGTTTCTTGCTTTTCCTTCCAGAGGTCACTGATGTCAATATAAGCAGATAGAACTATATATAATCTTGTTTCACCTCCTGTACAGAAAAAGTAATGTATAACGTGTTCTGCACCTTGCTTTTTTCCTTGTAACTGCAGTGATTTTTCTGTGATTTGCCATATAAATACTATTCTTCTTTTTCAACTGCATAATATTCCTTTTTAATGCTGTATCATAATTTAATCAACTCACTATTTATTAATGGACATTTGGGCTTTTTCCATTCTGTTGCAACATGTTGTTTTGGTTGACATATATAAATAAAATCTAGCTTCATGTAGATATGAGTAACAAATAGGGAGCAAAAACTTAATAAACTTTTCAGCTTATTGTGGGTAACCTCCAAACCTTTTGCTATTACCTATAATACTCGTATAAATAACCCTGTATATACAGGGTCCGGAAGAAGTAAGGCCTGCTTAAGCATGGTTGGTAGGATATTACACCCATATTATTATGGGTGTAATAATTTATAGTTTTAATTTGAACATTCTACCTACATGTCACATGGTGTGCTTGAGTGTGATATTGTTATGTCACAGACTTACGTGCTTATCATTTGGAAATAAAAAGGGCGTTATTTGTGCCGGACTCTGCATTATGAACTGTAAGTACACCTCAAAGACACACTCCCAGCAGCTGGGAGCATACAACTGTGATATGAATATATATAACTCAACTGCCCCTGGAGGGATGAAAGCAGTGCAGCCGCCCCAGCCGCAATGTCCGAGTGGTGACAGCGCCTGGTTCTCTGAGTCAAGGACAGAATTCTAGGGAGTCTACCCTTTAAAACCTACTCAAGGAGGAAGAGTCCAGAAGAAAATGAGATAAACAGTCAAAGAGTTTTAAAAAAAGAACTGTGGGTAACCTCCAAACCTTTTGCTATTACCTATAATACTCGTATAAATAACCCTGTATATTCTGGAGGTCAAGCCAGAAGAGACTGTTCACCAGTGTCAACTATATAGTGAAGAGCTCTAACAAAGTAAACACTTAACTGAAACGTAAAACTTGGGGTCGCAGTCGGCACCCTGGCAGAGTGAGAAGCCACCACCGCTGCTCCCTCAAATTCACAAGACAATTACAACGACAAGAGACCCTCTGCTTCACACACAAGCACGCCTGAGGGATCCCCGCATCAGGACACCCGGAAGGAGGGTCTACTGGACAGTAGGGCCGTCAGGTGGGGGACAGATGGGGACGAGAGCGCCCTGCCAGGGGAGAGGTCAGGCAACAGCCTTTACGCTCCAGGCTGGAGCCTGTGGGGGCAGAAGCAGCTTCCCTCTCAGAAAAGGCCTCTCCCTTACCTCCCTACCCCATCAGGAGGTAGCCAGGTAGAGGGGGTACCAACTGCCTACCTGGAAGGGGGAGGAGCTACAAGATCATGGACCTGCCCCCTCTGTCCTGCCCACCCAGGGAGAGCCCAGGTAAAGCCAAAACCAAAAAACATAGCTAGGGGAAAAAGGGCAGCTCTAGCCAGTTCTCCATCACCCACCACATTCCCCCACCACAGGGGTAGTGCCCCATAACCACAGTGACCTGGTGACAGAGAGGACACCACCACTGCGGTGAGTACTTGCCATCTTCCTTAACTAAAGCCACACTGTTCCACCAGAACCCCAGAGGGGCAAAGAGCACAGGTAAGAGAAAACAGAAACTTGCACTATAGCACCACCTACTGGAAAACAAAAGAGAATACCCTACCTACCAACCCGCTGACTCAATGAGAACAAAACAATACATGAAAGAGAGTGGAGATCACTAACTCAAATGCGCTAACAGAGATAAAAAATCCATCAACTATCATGACCAACCAAGGTAACTGGAAGCAAAGAAAGAAAATAAAAAGTCTCCTGAAACCAAACTCGAAAGTCATGGACGCCTGAGCCACATGACAGAGAATCTGACACTGCAGTTATGCAGATAACTCAGGAATACGAGAACTCGGAAAGGCGATACGATGACCTCAGGAATAAAATTAATGAGCAAAAAGAGTACTTTACCAAAGAGACTGAAACTATGAGAGAGGAAACAACGAACTCTGGCGCAGGAGAACTCAGTCAACGAGATAGGGAGTGCATCAGAGACCCCTGCAAACAGAGCGGTCCAGACCGAAGAGAGAACCGGCTAACTCGAAGACAGACATGCAGTAATGACGGGGGGGTGTGGAGAGCTAAGCGCTTGGGTTTTTATTTTTGTTTTTCACACAGTTCTACTAGGGCTATCTGACTACACTAGAAAGAGCAGCCTAAGGAAAACAGAGAGGGAGACAGGAACAGAAAGCCTACTCAAAGAAATCACTCATGACAACATCCCAAGAACTGAACGTTAGCACACAGGACGCTAGCAGAACACCTAACTACATTAATGCAAAAAGACCTCCTCCTAAACACAATAGGTATAGAAGGGAAGTACCTCAGCATAATAAAGGCCACAGACGACAAACCCTCAGCTAATATCGTCCTCAATGGTAGAAAACTGAAAGCTTTTCCTCTAAGAATACTCTTGTCGCCTTTATTTGACATAGTACCAGGAGTCCTAGCCAGAGGAATCTGGCAAGAAAAATAAATAAAATCTATCCAAGCTGGGAATGAAGAAGTAAAACTGTCACTACATGAGACAAGAAACCAGTGGAAGGTTTTAATCACGGGATCTGAACTACATTTTCGCCAGGACACACGGAGAAATGCACCGACCAGAGCACAGCCTGTAACTCTGCTCAGAAAGGGGTATTCGAGCACAAAGCAGACCGAAACTGTGCTTTTACCCCCCGGAAACCTCTGTGTCCTCTTCCTCCCCATCTCTGGATGTAAAATCCAGGATACACAAATCCAGCCACGCCATCATTTCCCAGACAAGGGCCTGTACCTTGAAAAGAAAAGTCATAATTTCTTCACTTACAAGTTTATCATTAAAGAGAACAACAGCTACACGAATGTAGTAGAGGAGGACAAGTTTCAGAAGCAGAAGGCTCAGCCGCCAGTTGTTCTTTGGTGGCTGTTTCAGGAGCCGGGGCGCTGTGCGCAGCCAGACAGCCCCGGTCCTCACGGCCTGGCAGCGCGTCACTGCGGCGACCACCAGTATCCCAAGCAGATGCCTTTTCTGCTTGAATGAGCAAACCTTAACTAGTAACTTAATTTTTACATCCAATTTCGAACTCGGAATCTAATGCAGAAGCAAACCAGTCAATCATGAACCCTGAAGTTATTAAAAGCACTGGAAGTAGAGATGGCAAAGGTGATTAGAAGCTGTGGAACCAGAAATGCAGGAGGGGGACCGCATTCCTCAGCCCCTGCCCCTCCTCCCAGGTCTCCTGTTGTGCCTGGGACCTACCTATCTGGGCTCTGGGAAGAGGTCTCAGGAAAGGAGGCCAGCAGCTTCTCCCCACGCCAAGTATCCCTGCTGCTGAAATGCTAACGAAATAGACGCTGCAAAGAAAAGGAAATTAAGGAAGGAAACGGGGGTGTGTCCATATAAGAACTGATTTGAGAGTGCAGTGTAATGCAGCACACACGACAGAGTTTAACACAGAACGCGCAGATTCAGAAGTGAGAGACAGACCAAAGCGTTGCAGGATCAGGTTAGGCTGGAGAACGTTGGTCCCAGAAGGGGCCGATGTGCAGGAACTGCCGGCCATCACCTCACCCTGAAGTCAGGCCTCTGACGCTAAACGATGAAGACAATGACAAAGACAAGTTGTTTCAAATCCAAGTACACACTACAGAAGCTCTGAGCTACCTCAGATAACATTTAACTGAGAAGCTAAAACAATCAGAAAAATTCTGACCCAGAAAAAAATCTGCTAAGGTGAAGAATGGGTTCTCCAAAACGTAAGTTTCAGAAATAAATGTCGCACACCCAACTAGAGTTTTTCTTTATTAAGATCAACAAGATCTACAAGGTCTGCCAAGAAAACCAGTCTCCAGCCTCCTCTCGCCAACATTTCCTTTCCTAAAAAACTTTCTTTAGTTGGTTGTTTTGAAATTTATCTTCCTACCTCTAAGTGATGTAGTATGTTTGTATTAATTGCTTCTTACATGGTCAGTTGGGGGAGCTAAATACTGATTGCCTGTTGACAGACTTGAAGATTTAGCTATTTCCCAGTCCTCCCACCCTCCCCACTTTCACCCCCCCAGAGTCTACGGACTCTGGTTAGGTCCACGCTTAAGGCCTAAATCCTCATGACTTACGCAGGACACGCAGAGCTGAGACAAGCAGTAAACAGTAATTACCCCCTTTTTCCTGCACCACCTTTGTCTTCCTTAGAATAAATAATTGTCTGGTTTCTCGTTCACTTACTGTTTTAGCTAGTTAACCCTGTCTACTTACCTACTATGTATTTATCCCTAAGTAACCCCAGACTCTCCAGTCTTCGGAAGGAATGGTTCGTCTGCTTTGAGACAGGCTGCATCTGAGCCAACAGGTGCCATTTTCCTTATTAGTCAGCCATCTCCACTTCCAATTTCCTAATTCAAAAGAGCTAAGCCCCTCATCCCACCCTACGCAGGATTAAGAAGCGTGAGCAGACTCTGCAGTGAACGCTAGGCTGATGAGAGGGCACGCGGGGGTACGGGCTGGAGAAATGCACCACGGAGCCCAGTGCTCCCCAGGCAGTGCTCCGGGCTGCGCTACCGGCCCTCTTCCCACACCTGCCGCGGCCCCTCTCTCTCACCTGCCCCTCCCTGGGGTCCCACTCCGTAAGTTTTGTAGGAAAAAAATTCTGCCACGGCACTTTGGACAACCTTACAAAGTACAATTCCTTTTTAAAATTTTAAAATGTACATTTTTGGAGAACCTTATATAGAAGAAACCCTCTATTTTGTTCAGTCCAATTATTTCCAAAACTTACTCAATGGTGAAAACCTATCTCAAGGGAACACCTCCTGCATCTAGGGTGTGTGCTCTTGGAAATGGTGCGGAGACGGTAAGCCACCTGAGGGCAGCGAGTGTTTCTCACGGACCTTTGCATGTTCATGACGCCCGGCCTGGCGTGAAGCCACAGGAAGCAACGCAAGCGGAACGATTATTTATATGGCTCATGTCAGAGGAAGAGCCCCATATTTTGATCATTTCCTAAAAACTATTCCAAAATACCGACAATCATCCTAGGTTTCTTATAAAATTTCTTTAAGTACTTCATAAAATCTCTGTTACTATCCACTGTATATGAGTGAAGATACCTCTGACTCCAAACAGATTCACTTGAGATTCATTACTCAAAACAGAGCATGAAGTCAAATGGCTCTAAAGGGCGGAGACATTATATAGGTTAGTCGGCTACCACTACCACACCCTGCACAGGGCGAGCCCTGGTGAGAAGCGTGTGCTCTCTGCCACAATAAGAATTAAATAAGAAAAAGGAGAAGTGAACTGTGAAGGCGTCTTTTCCCTTCCTTCCTGAACAATTCAGGTGACCCTGACTATGGGAGCCCCTGATTCCCGTCCTGCCCCCACGCCACGGGGAGGGGAGGAAGAAAACCGTTCTGCCACTGGGCGGGCGAGGGAACAGACTGTGCCCCTCCGAGCTTCATTCAGTAGCTCTGGGCCAAATGAATCAACATGTTTATCTAACACGGCTGAGCTCATTTTAAAGTGTTTTGCACTTGAAAGGAAACGAACTTTTTTTTTTGAAATGGCCCTAGTAAAAATCAGAAAGGTTTTCATTTTTGTTTTAGCAAATTAATTAAGCTCTTTGTTTAGAAAGACCAGAAATCACAGAATCAATCTTTCATTGTGTCAGAATGTTTATCCCAAACTGAAGAAGATGTAAGGAAACTCAAGCTCTAAAATATTTGATCTAAGGGTCAAGGACAGTCTGACTTCTTCGTTCTGCCAGCAATTTTTAAAAGTTGCTTCCTGTACTAGGGAATGTTCACTGTTCTTGCACAAACAATAATAAAAGTCATTTATACAACCACCTTGGTTATTCTTCCCTTATAAACTCACTGTTTGGTAACAGCAAAGACTGCGGTCATTATTTCTAGGAAGCATATGAGCTCTTATTTACCATTATGTTTCTACTCATTTAACATTTGCTGGGAAACAATTTTAACATTCATTTATTTTAAAAAATATGTCCTGAATGTCAACTATGTGCCAGACATTATAGATCAAAGTCAGCGAGAGCGATCCCATCACTGCCCTCCAGACTAGCTGGGAAGATATTATGAAATCAGATATTCCAGACTCTGAAGAGGGAAAACTACCGTGTAAACAAATAACCTGATCTAGCCCAGAGTCAGAGAAGGATTTCTTTGGTAGCTGAGATTAGCATAACAAACCTTAAACATGATGTAAAACACACGCACACCCCAAATCATCCTGGGAATAAGAACGCCCACAACTGTTTGGAAGGAAGAGGGTTGCAAGAACATTTGTAAAATCCATAGAACTTTGAAAACAATGGTTATCTCTCTAGGAAGAAAAGCAATGGCCACTCCTGGTATATTTCCACTCAAAAACAGGTTCATAGTCGAACTATTTTCCAATGAGAAAGCCAGCTATTACTCTAGTAACATCCAAGCACCTCAAGCCCTCCAAACACATGAAACGGAGTTTATGACAATAAATGCATCCCAAGCCTCCACACCCCATGAAGCCCAGGTCCCCAAAAGACAGCTTAGGCTTCCCAGGTCACAGGATCAGATAACATTCACACAGAAACAAACCATCATCTCGCAGTAAAACACTTTCACTTTGCAAATCAGGAACGAGACCCCCCAAGTCAGGAGCGGAAAAGGAAGCTCAGAGGCGCTCATCTCCTGAGGGCCACTGCTCGGCTCTTCCCACAGCATTACAGCAGCAGATGTATCGAGTGACACGGAGCACACGCGCTGCAAATAAGTAAGGCGAAATCTAAAAATACAGGTATTCCATTTCAAACGCGTTACGTATCTTCAACTGACGTGCGCTACCGTTCCCCCTTACCCCACACAGAAAGGAGAGAAGGAGGGAAGCTACCATTTATTGACCCTCCAGGATCCAAGGAGCTAGGTTTGAGTGCTTTATCTATTTTAATTTCACTTACTCAAAAACTGCCCTCTGAGTCAGATGTTACTATCTCATTTTACTGAGACTCAGAAATATCACACAATTTACCCATGGTTACACAGCAGAAAAACGGCAGAGGCATCCATTGTTTGAATTCAAGTCCCTCTTACACTAACCCGTACAGCCACTTGATCACGAAAAAAGCATTTCCTCATCGGAGAGCAGTACACACAGCAGTTAAGTCGCCAACGCCTATTTACTTGCTGATGAAAAGTCTTCTCAAGTTTAGCCTGGGGATCTAATAATCATTAATTACATTATCTCAAAAGGAGTACCAAGTTTTTTTTAATTTAAAATGCTGTAAATTTTACCTATTTTAATTAAATTGATTGGGGTTGACACTAGTTAATGAGATCATACCGGCGTTAAGTGTGTATTTCTAGAACACCTGATTGGTATATTGCACTGTGTGCTCGCCGCCAAAGTCAAAGCATCTTCCGTCACCATACACTAGGTTTAAGCCCCAGGTTTAAAGCTGCTTTACAAACAACATGTAGAACACACGTTTAGGCTGAATATTGTCATTTTCTTTTCAGCATCCTTTGTGACGCCACTGTCACTGCCGCCCAGAAAAGCATTAGCTATCCACTCCTATGACATACCGGCTCACAAACACTAAGGAAGATGGAAAAGCATGACCACTTAAAAGAACCCTAAGAAAACAAGAACTACATTTCAATAAGTTCAACTTCTCCATTGGTGGACAGCCCAGGAGGAGAGTCTACCACTCAAAAAACGAGAACCAGCAATCCAAACGAAGCAGAGGACACTGCAATTAAACAAAGACCAACTTCTGATTGCACAGCTAGCCCTAGTATAGGACCAGCTTTCCGGCTTTCTCGGCTCCGCTGAATCAGTGTCACTCGTGCACCAGGCTCCCAGCTTAATTTTCAGGTGGTATCTTTCATCTGCTGTCACCTCTCACCCTCCTGGATTTATGGTTTCTCCATCATTCTAGTGCAGGGAGAAACATGTGACTTCTCCGTCCGATATTATTATCAGAGAGTGGGGGGTGGGGGTGTTGATTTCTTTTGGTCCCTACAGTGTCTGTGGTCTCTGGATACTTCAAGTAGCATTTCCTCCTCCTCCACGTCTTCATTTGTTTGCTTATTTTGACCTCGTTTTTTGTGGAGGCCTCCCCTAATGCCCACTGGTGTTGGACTGCCACTTCGTGTTTAAGAACGAGGTTCTGAAAGTATCAGTGGGAAGACGTGGGGCAATAGGGCTTGTCGGCTGATGGCAGAACTCACTGAGGGGCTCTGGTGGGGAGCCCACCAGCACCTGGAGCTCCCCGAGTGTTCTGCAGGAGATGAGCGGGGTGGGCCTGACTGCGGAGTTCCGAAGGAGAGCACAGGAACGAGCCAGGAGTCCTGGAGTCCGGGTGAAGATTTCCCTTAACCTTCTCGTTGGAAATCCACCAGCCACCTACGACCCCTGGTTTCTGAAGGCTGGCATTCTGTTAATTTTATACAGAATAAACCTTGTTCTCCTGGGGCCACAGGCTAGTGGTGGAGGGGGTCTCTTAGCTACAGGGTATACGAGGGGAGAACTAAGGATTCCACCTGTAAGCTGTAAGCACACAGACTCTTCAACCCCGCCCCACCCCCCGTTTTCAGCTCCACTGTGACCCTTCCATTCTGGAGTGGCTGGTGCCTCCCGATGCTGAGCCCTTGGAGGTTTCAGGACACAACACTACACCTTCCTACAGGTATTAGGACCGTTCCTCTACTACATCAGTTACTGCCTGTCCACCTGCGTCCTTATTTCAAAAAAGTGCATTTTCTGTCTCCTGTTGTGATGCACTCAGAAGGGAATGGGGAGGTACTGCTTAGTGGGGTCAGAGTTTCAGTCCTGCGAGATGAAAAAAGTTCTGAAGATGGACCCTGGGGATGGCTGCACAGCAAAAGTACCTGCTGTTACTAACCTGGACACTTAAAAATGCTTAAAATGGTCAAGTTTCTGTGATGTGTTACCACAATTTTAAAAAATAAATTCCCAAAGTAAGGTGTAAAAAATAGGTCACCTCGCCCTGACCGGGTAGCTCAGCCAGTTGGAGCATCAATCCTATACACCCAGGTTATGGTTCGATCCCCGGTCAGGGCACATGCAAGAATCAACCAACAAACGCATAAATGGGTGAAACCACCACTCAGTGTATCTCTGTCTCTCTCTCCCCCTTCCTCCCTCCCTGCTTCCTTCTCTCTATATATAGTCAATAAATTAAAAAAAAAACAAGTCACCTGTTCAAAGACTCCTTCCAAGATCACCCCATGCAAACATACCCCTCCCCTGGCCAGGGCAACTCTCTAGTACATACCATGGTTCACTCCCTTTGGAGCACTTACTGCTCTATGAAATTATCCTGTCTATTCATTACTTGTTTGTTATTTATATCCTCTAATTAGAGAATCAAAATCACCAAATTCTACTTTATACAACTTAAACTTCATTTTTCCATAGCTCCTCCTCTCTGCCTTATTTCCAAGTTTCTATTCCTGTTGCTTGATTTAAATGTCAGTGTTCTCCAAGTCCGAGCCCCACCCTTCTTCCTTCGAGCCCGTTCACCGAGCAATCTCACTGCACCAGAGCTGCGTCATGGGTAGGAGCAAACCCTCTGGACCAGAGGTACCCGTGTTTGAATTCTGACCCCACTACTTACTAGGCACGCAAACGTCACACTTAGCCTCTCTGTGCTCAGGTGACCCACTTGTAAAATAAAAGGATAAAACAGAACCTTCAAGGGTCATTGTGAGGACTCAGTTAATATGTATCAAATGCTTAGCATGCTGCCTAAAGCACAGTAAGAGATCCGACAGTGTTAGCTACAGGGGAGACGTATAATTTATCATCCAAACCAGGGCACTTCTGAGATTTAGAAAGGAGACTATTAATAATCACACGGGAATGATAGGCAGAAACCAGAACTGTCCTAGGCCAATCAGGACAGCCATCCAATTAGTGCAGGAAGAGCCATGAAATACTGTTGATATGTGACCATTTCTGCCCTGTAAATATAGTTAACTTAATATTATTTGTTTCCAGCCAAGGAAACCTACTTATATACTAGTATTTCCGAAAGTGCAGTCAAGTGGGGAGAAGGGCTGAAGAGGTCAAAAAAGGTTTAGAAACACCAAATTAAACAAAGTTAAACAAGTTTCTTTGCCATTTATTCTACCCAGAAGTCAGTGTTGTACTAATGTATTTGAGTGACTATAGGTTCAGGTAAAGTATTTTGCAACTACGAGTTTTTATAAAAGGAAATTAAAATGTGCCATCGGCTTATTTTTTAAAATAGAGTATATTCCTATCTATGCTCACTGCTTTTCCTCAGTACCCAGCCCATGAGCACGAAATAAGCATTTGTTCAATGACTGAACGAATGAAATGAATGAATGAATGCTAAAAAACATTCTCATGAGAAACGGTTTCGAGAATTAAAATGAGAACAAAAAAGTGACATTCTACTCTGGAAATTTGACTGAGCTTCCTCAGTTTGTGTGAGTTTTAGTTGTTTTGGGGGGATCTTTTTGATATGAGGTCCCAGTAGAATCCTTGGATTAAAACTGCACTGGATTCTCCATCGGATTTGCTGTTGGCTAAATGTGGCTTGGGGATCATAAGGAAAAAAATACTCCGAGAAGGTAAAAACAACGAGAGCACTCTACGTACATGGAAAACACAATGCTAAAGGGCTTACATACTTGTTTCCTTTGATCTTCGTGACGACTTTATTTTAAGTGACACCTGGCTTGACTGTGGGAATCTTAGCAGATCCCAAGTCCACATTTCATTTCCAAATGCCTGATGGGGATTTTCTCTTTTTGTAAGTTTGTACACCTCTTTTTCCTGGCATGATTTACCTTCTATCAGGTATATTCCAACAAACTCCACTACTAAGCTAACTACCAGCAAGGTAGCTAACCATTAAAGTGCTCAGACCCTGTTACACAAAGGTCCGCGTGACTCTCTCTATGCCACGTGGTCTCCAGGGGAAGCCGGTCACAGGCACAGTGCAGCTGTGACCAAAGCTACACATAACTACACGTTTGGAACGTACATTAGTCTTCCTGGCTAGAATTTACCAGAAAAGAAATGATGGAAGAAATAAGTATCATGTATCAAAAATAATTCCAAATATCAATTCCATCCTGGACACAGAAGAGACTTCACAAATATTAATCAAAATAAAATTTTATGAGCATAAATCCTTAAACTTTATGGTAGGTACTGTTATTATTATTGCCATTCTTTACACGAAGGCACAAGGTCCAGCCATTTGTCCAAGTTCACACAGCTGGTGAGTAATCGGCATTCAAACCCAAATCTGTCTAGCTCCAAAACTAAGATCATTAATTTTCTTAACAGTGTACCAGGACTGCTTTTTTATATTTTTCTGTAACCCAAATTAGTCCCTTAAAAATAGTAAAGCTGTTGAGCTAGACGAGACCTCCTGGCCACCCGTCTATTTTACAGGCCCGGTGACGTCCAGCAGTGTCAAGCCTTGGTTACACACAGGTGGTCATTGAAAAGGTAAGACTGAACCGCAGGACTTCAGCTAGATTCACATCTAGTTCTCTTCAACGTCACAGAGGATCGACGTTCATCACGCAGAATTACCATAGCCATCATTTCTCAAGCACCGACTGGGGCCTAGCCCCATGTTACGTACTCTACCTAGTTATCTTGAATCTTCCCAGCAATCTTCAGAGTCCAGACCTGTCGGACTCCAAAGCCAGCTGACCAGACACCGGGATGGGGGTGGTGTTGTGTGTGTGTGTGTGTGTGTGTGTGTGTGTGCGCACGTGCGTGCGCGTGTGTTGGTTTGTTTCTGTGCCTTTTCCCTACTACTGAAATCAACTCAGGTACAGCGGCTCCATTTTTATAAAGGCCAAATATATTGTGACATGCAGTATGGAAAAGCATTTTTACTTATAAAAAAGGAAAGACTTTTACACTAGCTTTATGAAATCATAAAATGAAAAAACTGTGGAGACTCATTATGTAAGCAAACAAGGCTGATTCTTCCATAAGGCTTTCATTAGACGACTTGGTTTGTTATAGAACAAACTACACACACCAGTAGACACACACACACACACGTTAAGAGTGGAAGGAAATGTGCCCAAACGTTAGAGCCAGCCACTCCAACTTACAACCACGAGGACCTCCTCTAAGAAACGATCCTATAACCCAGGCTCTGGACTCTCAGGGTGTGCTGTGCCCCCGGCTACGGGATAAGGAGGGACGGGAACACGACACAAACAGAATCCGCCCCGGTGTTTACTACACGGCTGGTGGGGAAGAGGCGATCTTCCTTTGGGAGAGTGAGTCATGATGGTACCCTGGGGCGGCCAGTAACCACGTGCCTCCCGCAGAGCTGGAGCCTGCTGGCGAGTGGGAACGTGGCAGGAGGACACGGGCAGAATGCAGAGGACAGGACGCCTGAGACCAGCCCACCTGGGGTTCTTCACTTACGTGTTAAGTCCCTCCCTACTTTTAATTGTCCAGTGCTTAAGCTTGTGCTGCGTTCTGGTTGCTTACTTTTAAGATTCCCGACTAATTACCCTCCTAAAGAAAAGCCCTCAATTAAAAAAAAACACACATATGTATATATAAAATTTAAAAATTAGATCAATTATTTTATGTAAAATGTTTAAGTTCATATACTAACAAAATGTAAAATTTAAACTCAGTAATACATTTAATACTCCTAAATAAGGTGATTATAAATATTTTTTTAAACATTTTATTTATTCATCTCTAGAGAGAGGGGGAGGGAGAAAAAGGGGGAAACATCAATCTGTGAAAGAAACATCTATCAGATGCCTCTCCCACACCCATAACTGGGGACCTGGCCCACAACCCAGGCACGTGCCCTGACTGGGAATTGAACTTGCGACCTTCCAGCTCGCAGGCCGGTGCTCAACCCACTGAGCCACACCAGCCAGGACTAAATGTTTATGCATTAACAAATATTACACTTTAAAATAATATTAGAGTATTTGGTGGCCATTATTTTCTTTATATTAAAATTTTTCTGATGGCAGAAGAGACCACGTGTCTACTCCCTTTAGCCCTCTGCCATGCCCTCTCCAACTGCAGGTCACGCTGGGTGGGTGGGGACTTCCTCCACTCATGCTCCTGAGATACAGAAATAGAAGAGGAAGTCTCAGACCACACTGATTTTGCTCTCTCCAAATTCAGAGAACCTAATAGGCATCATGTGGAGCTCCCTTCTTCCCCTTCTCTTCCTTAATAATCCTTCCTTCTCTCTTCCCTTCTTTCTTGCTCAATTCCTTCCCTCTGGACCAAGTGGAAGTTTGCCTCTCCTGCTTCCCAAGACTGACCCTTCTCCCGGGTTCCCATCTGCTCCTAGCCTTTTGCTCCTTCAACTATTCCTCCTCTGACAGCTCTAGCACCTGCTGTCCCACCTGCATGTGCCCCTCTGCCATCATGCACTGTACCTACGAGGTTTCCTCTAACTTTAAAATCACCTCCATGTGTCCAAAGTATCCTCTTTCCATTCCTACCCTACTTTTCACCACCCCATTTCCCAAACGAATGTTTAAATACACTTCAGCATCAATCTCTCTCCTCGTTCCCCAGAAATATGTCTTCCATCCCCTGGCCCCCCAAAATCACTGAAGTTCAATTCATGGCATTCCTCCATTGTCAAATCCAATGGCCTTTTTTTAGTTTTAGTTTTCCTTTTCTTTGTACACTCTATTGTATGACATTGGCCATCCTCTTGTAAAATCTCTTGTCCATTGGTTCTAGTGACATCACTATTTTAGCTCTCTTCCTGCCTAATGAATAACTTCTGCTGCGTTTCCCTAAGGAGCTCTTTTCCTCTCATTCCCCAATTCTTAGTTGAGTGTTTTCTGAGTTCATGCTTTTAGTCCACTGCTCATTTTCCCACATACTTTTTCTGAAAAATTGTACCTAACATTAAAATTTCAAGTGTTATTCTCCTGCATTAAAAACTCTCTCTCTCACACACACATGCACACGAGGGTGAATAACCATTTCCATCATCCCCTCCCACATCAGGACCACTCCCACTAAACTTCCTGAAAATGCATCACTAGTCTAACACCGGGGCACACACCATCACATATCTGGGCATTTTGGCCCGCCTTCTAATGGCCAGGGTACTCTTCCACTCTCAGACTAAAACCTGCCTATCAGGCTCAAATGCCACCACCTCCTCTGTGAAGCATTTCCTGCCGCACGCCCATCTCCCGAGCAACACCAATTCCTGGTACTCTCTTCTGTGCCGCAATGCTACTACATAGGTAACTTCACTACAGCACTTCCATGAGTGCATTTCCATGATTTTACACAGTAAACACAGGAATGTATACCTCACTCAGTAACTGTGTTTCAGGGGCAATAAATGTGTTTTATTCTTTGCATTGCCTTGGCTGCTGTAGTGTGGTAAACACTTGATATTTATTGGGAAGTATGCACAAAAACCCAGGTTCAGAGTGTAAGTGACGTCTTAAGACACTTCATACACCTACACTGCTTTGCATACGCCCAAGTCCAACTGGATAGCTTCTGAACACCAATGGCATTTACTGACTGACCAGTCATTTGGCATTTCCTGTTTCCTGCTGTAAATATTCTTCTTTTTGTCTTATGTGTCTTATCTTCTCAACTAGGTAAGTAATGGAGGGCTACAATTTGTAACACTGAGTACATCCAACTATCTGTCCTGATTCTCTGTACTGATTCCTTGTTCACTAGATACTGCACGTCCGTTCAATGAGCCTGACTTTCGGGAATTCTAAAAATTATCTGGTAGGTCTGTTATTAACTTTGCTTTTAACTTTATAACATTTTTACTTAAAATTAAATCAAAGTTTTCACAATTCTTAAGGAAAAGAAACATGCATGGAATGCAGAAAATAACCATCTTCAAAACCACAGCCCAAATACATATTTATTCTCAGAAGCAAAAGCAACAAGGGCTTCTTTCAATGGTGGTAGGACAGCTTTCCTTGTAAATATGATCTACTACATGTGACCGTTAAAAAGCAATTTCCTTAAAATTCACAATGTAAAAATTGATTCAGGCAAGCATCATCAATGAAAGTTTTAAACCAAAGTGAAAGGCTGCGGGGAAACTGTGACCCCACAGATTTGTGAGTGGGGTCGGAAATCACCTCCTTGATCACATACACATCATCTGTGCAGTGTTCTCACCGACAAAAACGGTTCAGCCTGAGTCTAATGAGGAAAAATCAGACAAATCCAGAATGTGGGACATTCGACAAGATCAAATGCTTAACATATAACCACCCCCCAAAAACCCAGAATCCATAAAAAATAGTGTATTTATTACTGTTATATGTTCAAACTTGAGTCACCCCCCAAGCACTCTCCATTTAATGCAATACACCTATGGAGACATTTTCCCCCACTGTTCGGACAGTTTGGAATGTGTTGATTTTGTTTCCTCTCAGTGCTTCTGCCATTTTTGTTTCACCTCTTCCACATGGGCAAAACAATTCTCTTTGAGGACTTTTCTCATCCAGGAAAACAAAAAAAAAAATCGCTCAGGGCAAGATCGGGTGAAAAGGGAAGGCACAGGGGTCATGTTGTTCTTGGTCAGAAACCGCTGAACACGCAGCGCGGTGTGAGCAGGTGCGCCCGTAAATCACCCGTCATGAAATGGGCAAATGCACCGAGTCTCCAAAAAAACACATTTCACTGAAGCCAAATGCAGACTCTCACAACAACTCCAGCTGGTGCACTGATACAGACGTGTTCCTAGAACACTCACCTAGTGTGCTAAGCCTGTACCACAAGGGGCCTGCCCTCCAGAAGATAATTCTGGCTTTTAGGGGATCCTCCTTTATATAAAAAGCAATAAAACGTCAGATTTTTATTATTTCAGAATGAAATAATACTGTATAAGAAACATGCATACTACATACTACATGTATCCTGGATTTTTTTTAAGTTATAAGAAAATTTTTGGACTGCCATATTAGATGTGATTATGGAACATATTGATGTAGTTGTGTTAATGGCGTTACAGTTATGAATACCATACCTTGGAAATTCAAGCGAATACAACTTAGGGATGGAGCAATATCTACAACTTCCTTTCACATGGTTCAACCAAAAATACATCAATAAAAGTAAAATTGTAACTGTGAGTTGATGGATATGTTAACTAGCTTGATTGTGGTAATCACTTTGCAATGTAAACATATATCGAAATATACAAGTTTTATTTGTCCAGTGCACCGGAATAAATCTAGGGCAAAAAAGTATATGTAAAGCAAATGTGTCACAACATTTTAAGGATGTCTGTGTGCTCATTAACCCTATTTACTTTTAGTTTTTCTGTGTATTTAACATTTACAAAATAAAAAGGAGTTAAAGTAATTTCTGTTTCTTTCTATTCACTTTTCAGACAAGTTTATTGATAAGAGCCGAGTATAGACCCCTACTGTATCTAACATTTTAAATACTTTTAAAAAATAAGTTAACCTCTGAGAGTATGTACTATGTAAACATAACTTTGCTTACTAAGAAACAAGTCTAAATAAACCAAAAAGGTAGAAAAAGTTCTTCCTCGTTTTACACATAGAAATGTAGTTCTTAGGGATAACTACTGGTCAGGTCATCCCTCTCCCCGATGTTTAACGGAATACATGTCTGTAAATATTCTTGAGTTCACATCTTTTTCCAACGACATGTAGCCATCCCGTCACACTAACAGCTCATGACCTTTGAAATCACAGGCCATACTTTATCTCTGCGTCAACATTCTCCCCCTGCCCCACTGCCTGCCACCCTGGCAGAGCTTTCTTCTCAGCCTTCCAATTTAGGCATAACTGTTACTGCGTTAGCTATGTTTCTCAGCATAACAGATTACTACAAAGCTCAGTGCTTTAAAATAGCCGTCAACCTTTAGTATCTCATGGTGCCCATGGGCCGGGAACTCACGGCCAAGCGTGAAGGGTGTGGGGAATGGTCACAGAGCTGCACTGTACTCCAAAGGGGGCGCAGCGGGAGGTGGTGGCAGTCCCTGGCCTGTAGGGATTCTGAAATCTGATACAATACAAGCAACTCCAATGCCCGGGCAAGGCCTGGTCCTGCCCTCTAGGTTCTTGCTTCGGCTTTCTGAGGCATCCTCTCTTTTTCTAAAACAGTAGCTCATGTCTGAAGCTATGCAGTATTCGCAGCATGCTTCCTGCCTGCAGGGATCCAGGGATCCAAAGACCACTTTTCCTCTGTACTGTCCCTGTCCCTTTCGGCCCCCACTGACAGTCTCTCTTCCAATTCAATCCTCTTTAGAAGAAAGAAGAAAACGAGAGAGAAAAGGAAAGAAAAGATAAAACTTCGTGGGTCTCCTGTGAATTTTATTACGGTCTACTCCACAGTGCAATAAAGGCCACACCCAAAAACCTCTCTAAGTCAAGTCCCTGCGCTTCTTGAAGGTCTGCTGAGACTGCCAAGGGGCAACTCTGTAAACATTCTCGGAACCCCTACTGTCTGACCAAAGAGCTCTCTCAAGGGCTCTTCCTGAGGCCTTCAGGGATGTTAAAGCTTCATCTACAGAGCATGTTTTCCTGAGTGTGTCCTGATTTGATCTTCCCCGGGATCTATTTCTTAATTTTAGCAACACTGGTCATATGAAGAGGCGAGGATTTTCAAGCTCAACGGCTCCTTGCTCCTTTTTGCTTAACAATGCTTCCTTTAGTGGCTGGCTCTCCTGTTCCACTTGATGTATAAGCAGCGAGAAGGAACCAGGAGTGTCTCCGACACTCTGCTCAGAAATCTCCTCTGCTACCTCACCTAGGTCATCGTGCCCATTTTTATACTTCCCATGGGATCGCAGGTGACGGAGCCGCTAAACTTCCTGCCACCAAAGAACACGGATTCCTTCTGCAGTTTTCTGATAACGTTTTTCTCACATTTCTTTAGGATCTCACTCACTCCTTCCCAGAGGCCATCAAAGCTCTACTAATAGCCTATTTGAGGCTCCTCGGGCTTTCATGGATGCCTCAGTATCTTTTCAGTTTGTAGTATGAGTTACGAAATATTTGCATCTCGAACCCTTGCTAGAAAATATTCACTTAACTTGTTCAACACCCAGTTTGCTTTAAAAGCCTGTTTGAAAGGAGTGTCTTTTCAATTTCTTAAATTATCTTCTATTATTTACTTACGTGAAAAAATATGCCAGGATTAAGTCAGGCATGTAAGATTGGACTATAAATATTATAGTCTTTCCATTTTACTGACATCTACTTTAAGATGTTTTAAGAAAATTCCAGTTGTGTGAGTCTATCACATTCTCTGACTGATTCACCCACCACTTGTTGAGGACTGACTTAGCGCCAGGCACTGCAGCGGCAAAAATGAACACCAAAACTATGACGTGGAACTGAGGCAGGTAAAAGTTTTATCACGCCCCTAACTTTTCCAGGATGTCCACCCGGCACAGTCTCTGCTCCCAAAGTACTTTGCACGAGCCTGAGTTTTTTAATAATAATAGCAATGGCAGCTAAATAGTAAGCTAACACTTACTATGTACCTGGCAATAATTCTAAGCCTTTTACATGATGTAACTCGATCTTTACAATAACCCTCAGGACGCAGGTAAAACTGTCGTTACCCTCACGCTGGAGGTGAGGACACTGACTCTTCTTAAATAGTGTTGACCCCCACCAGCCTGCAGCCTTGATGAGGACAGGTGCCCTGTATCTTCATCCTCATATCCTCCCCAATCTATGGCACATGCTTTTTTATAATTAAATAAAGAAATGAGTTTATCTTAGTACTAGAAATGAAAATGCTCATTTCTTCACAAGGACAACTGTTCACTCTTGAAAAGCACAAGGTGACAGGTAAGACCTTCTGGACCTAGAAAAAAAGTGGCTCGGACCTAAGTGGATACCTCTGTAAAAATTAACCCAAGATCAAAGCTTATCAATTCCTTGATAAACACAACTATTAAGACCTAAAATTTTATAAGCAAGTCTAATTTGATGGGCCTATATTCATTCAGTATCACTTTAATGCTGAAACCCATAAGTATCACAATGACAACTACACAGATCTGCAATTCAAAGTTTCATTTTAAGCAGTGATAGAGGAATGAGAAAATAAGGGGTAACAACCATTAAAATATGTGCATACAAAATCCAAATAAACAGAAAACCTAATACTTTGAATGATATAATTTGGGTATTTGGGGCTGACCCAGTATTATTTGGGTTGGTATAGTTGGAATCATAAACTATAAAACCTGCAACTACCAGTTTCACTGCATACTCTGGCTTAAAAACACAAACAAAAATGAAAACCTTGTAAGGCTGATAGACTACAAACTCAGAACCCTCAGATCACAGGCTGGAAACTGAAATCTGGATTCTGCAAGGGAACGAAGTCAAATCGGGGATTCCTGTACAACACACCTGCTCATTCCCTCTCTCCTCAGATCCCAACCGGACTATCTGTCCTCGAGGAGGAGTACAAGCTCAGTGCTCCTGTGCCCGGGCGGAATGGCTGCACTTCAGAGTCATCTCCACGGGGCTGACTTTCAGACAATGCTTGTGTGCCACGTTTTCAATCAGACCCCCGGGAAGGCTGCTGTCTCTCCTGAAAGTCTGACTGAGAACTGAAGTACAAACAGCGTAATTAATATCAAAACTTTCTGTGGCAGACTCTGTTGGCGGGCTAACACGCTATCAGTTCCCAATTCCCTTTGCCCTTGCACTTCCCCCTGCAGGGACCGAGAGCCAGACACCGGCTTTCTCACCAAGGGGACACAGAGCCCCGTTCCACACCACAGGACAGAAAGGGAAGTGTGACGGCGGGCTTGAGAGAGAGCTGCCGCTCGGGACGGCGCGGCTCACTAGCCGTCTCCCGCTGTCTGCCTGCACGGGCGTGTAATGCTTGTCGGTGCAGCTGCTTTGCAACCTCGAAGCGACGAGGGTAAGAATGCAAAGCCAACGAGGTAAAAGTGAAAAAGCACACAACTGGAGTTTTTGATGCTTTTATTCTTATCTAGTAAACGGCCAGCAACTGCCCACCTCGACCCTTCTTAAGTGAAAAACTGACTTTGTTGTGTTAATGTTGGCTGGACTTTCTGTTGTTTTTAGCAGAGTGCCTGTCTTACCAATACACTTACAAACATGTAGAGAATACGATGTAGAATTCCTTTACTTGAAAAAAAGTTATACAGCACTTGTATAAATAAAAAACAGTCATACTGATGCCAAGTAAGTGACAAATTATATCCAGGAGGTCCCTGATATTTTTCCCTTAATAATATTTTTCTGATGATAAAAGTAACATATTCACTTTACTACAAAATACAGAAAAAATATAATGAAGAAAAAAACTCATTATCCAGAGATAATCACTTTAAATATTTTTGTATATATAAAATAGGCTTTTTTTATTTCTATAAATGGGAATCATGTAAGACACAGTTTATTGTTATTATAACCTAACACAGGCACAAGGTAATCACTCAGCAGCACACAGAAGACGACAAAAACAAAAGTGCCTCTTCCGCCGCCCGCTCTCACACTCGCTCTCACACTCACACACACGAACACACAGGCTCCCTCTCCGTTCCACTTCTCAAAAATAACCGCCCTGAAGGCTCCTGGCAGTGTGACTCTCTTTCTTAATTTATCATCTGCGGCCACACCGAATGACTTCTCACTGCGAAGGTGAGGAATTGAGTTCCCCCTTGCCCTTCTTCCCGGTTTTTATTCCTTTTATTTTCGGTTTTAGTTTTCCTAGTGGCTGATGTTATAATGTGAGCAAAACAGACTTACGCCTCTATTTCTGACCCCTGAACTTTAGATAGAATGCCTTAGCTTTCCGACTGTGCGAGATACGAAAGTTAGTGTTCTCCTCTTTTTCTCTTTTGAAAGGAAATTCGTGTTATGGCAAACCTTTCGGTTCAACCACAGGATAAGATGTCACTATCATTTGGTCTTACCCAATTCTGAGTGAGAAAGAAAAAAGTGGACAGACTTGTTGCTTTAGCACTATCTCATTTAATTAAGAAAAACTGTGGAAGATGGGAGAAATAGCGTAACAAAGGACAAACACAGAAAACAAACAACAGAGCTTGTAAAGCCCATCATGAATCGAAGCGCACTGTTACAGACAAACAGGACTTTTAAGGCACGGAAGATGAAGCTCAACACTCAGGCCGCACGACAGGAAAGGAAGGATGACTATTTACGCTGGGCTACTCGAAAGAAACCCTCAAATGCAAAAACACTGATGCCCAAGATGCTGAGAAGATCACCACTCGCGAGTTCCAGTTAGCGTCGTGATCTTTGTGAAATGTTAAGCATCAGAGGGTATTTTTAATAAGCGATTGAAAAAGGCTTACAGAAGAAAACTATGGATGAGCCTAAATGTTAAATATTAGTAAACCTGATATTAAATTCAGCAACATCCTGTAGCAGATTATTAAATAGCTGCAGCTACTGTTTATTACCTATTTATTCTGCCCCATGCACTATGGTAAGAGTTCATCGAACATTCTGATCCTCCAGTCTCATAACCACATAAAACAGACATTATCATCTTCATTTCACAGAAGTATATTCAAGGCATGTTAAGTATTTTGCCCACGGTCACTGACAAATGGCAAAGCTAAGACCTGAAGTTAAGCCCCATCCTTTGAAGCACTGGCCAACACTGACGGTGTCTGAGCACCTGAGATACAAGAAGAGCGGATGGGTGAGAACAGAAGCACCTAAAGCAAGTTTTATAAAACTAGTCATTTTTCTTTTGAGTTACCACATTGTAACGGCACACACAAATCTCTAAGACACACTGGTAAGTCCTTATGATGCCATTTATGTAAAGTGAGACAAAACAAAAATATCCAAATGTTCATAGAGAACAAAGTGTAAAAGTATCATTTCTTTAATCACCCCTCCTCCTGTCCCCTGTCTAATCTCTTGAACCCCAATCTCTTGTCAAGAAGCAAATACTACTTATAGTTTGGCAAGTATCCTTCTGGCTCTCAAGTATTTCAGGAAAATTTTGGCTTTATATTGGCACATCACACTTGACAGAGGTTATTTCAGAGAAGGAAAATGGGAGTGAAGAAATCATATCATACTCTCTTTATTTACTGCTTGAGTCTTTTACAAAAGGAATTCATCTGTTACTCAGGTAATGTAAAATTCCTAAATTCTCAGGGTGCCCAGAGAAAACAGAGCAAGAGTTTCTAAGCACAAGCTCAGGGGCCTCGCTGGAAGGGAAAAGGCCAATGTATTAAATGGTGTAACAATGGAAAGCTTTTAATGACCAAAAATACCGTAAAGTTAAATGGTATATTCAAACCAGAAGGAATATTTGCAATAACAAATTTAAAAAATAATGGTACTGGAAATATATGAAAAGCTCTTACAAATAAATAAGAGCCTATAAAACTTATAAACTTGACAAAAGACAGGCCTCAGATACAAAAATTGAGTAAGGACAAAAGCAAGCAATTCATTTGATTAAAAAATGACTTCCAAGCATGAAAACAAAGTTAAACCTCAGTAGCAAAGACATGTAAAATAAAACAGCAATGTAATGGCAAAAACTGAAAAGAGTAACACCCAGTGGTGGCTACAGGACAAGAAAGCAGACCTTTTACAAGCCAGTGTTGGGAAAGTCAGTTGGTGGCAGCTGGACAACAAATCGGTATTCATTTGTAAGTGACCTGTATGAATGGCACGGTTAGAAGGCGAAGCTGGAACAGTGACGGCGCCTGAGACTGCAGTGACAGACTGGGGAGGACAGTCACTGCGCGTCCCTGCGGGGACGCGTCCGCAGCGTTCTGTGCACGTCCGGGCACCACGGTGTAAGAGAAACGTGCGGGACACCGAGACCGTGTATAAGAGGGCTGGACGTCATGTCACACAGTAAACAAACAAAAAAAATTTTTTTTGCTTAAAAAGATTTGAGGAAGACATCAGAGCGATCTTGAAATATCTGAAGGCCTATTACATGGAAAAATACTCATTTATATTGCTCAGGAGGGCAAAACAAAGACCACTAGCACTCAGAGCTGTTAAATAATGGTAGAGTTATGCCTTACACAGTGAGAGTTTAGATTTCAGCTACCCGTAGTATCTGAGATGAACAATCCTTCAGAAACACAGTAGAAAAGATTCTCCTCACAGGTTTGAAGGGCTAGGTTTCACGAAAGCCAAAGTGCTTTGCAGTTCTAAGAGTAAAGTGAAATTTACCCTGGATATGGGTGGATCTTCTAGAACCATGACCTCTACTATATTATCACTATAGTGTCCTGTGATCTGACTCAGATTAGATACCTTGTAGACTAATCCATTCTGGGACTATCAGTATTCTATCCAGCCACCTCCACCAAGAATAACCATTCAGCTAGCTTCTCCCAATGTCTACCCTTTCGCATACACAAAAACCTGCAGACTGGGATATCCAACCTAGCCCAGGATCCCAGCACTGCCCCTACCCTGACCCTGTCCTAGGTGCAGGCTGCTCTCACAACTGTGACCTATGCCACATGCCCTGCCTTGCCACAGCAGTCCCCATTCTAGTTCCTGGCCCTGATATCTGTGCGATACTGCTTCTAGAACTTACTTCCTCCTCCTCATTCATTCATCAAAGGGTAATTAGGAGCACACTATCTTCAAGGTACTGGTAGACTCCATATGGGAAAGAAATACAGTTGTGTTGTATTCAACACAGTTCCTGTCCTCAAGGAGCTGATAATGAAGCAGCAGAAATAATGGATTTATTTAATCACCAGTCAACATACAGACACAAGGAAGCAAAGGCACGAAAGTAAGGTTATAGTCTAGACAACAGAAATCATTCTAACTTTGAGATTCTGATCCCAAAAAGGAAATGTTGACATGACAGAGAATCTGGCCTTGAAGGACATACAAGATCTTCACTGACACAGACAAAGGAAAAATGCCCAGCAGAACTGGCATGAGCAAAAACATCCAGGGAAGAAAACACAGTGGTAGGCGGCGACTGTCGCTTCAGTAAGATGATGTGATTGTGTCGAAGAGTCTGGAACCGTGGGGATGGTCTCTCCGAGGCAGGTAACACGGCAGGTCGAGAGGTGCAGCTGCGCTACATTCCTGCCAGGACGAGAGCAGCGAATGGGACCGCTCAGGCAGTAGGAGGCTCGCACCAGACGAGAGAGACCCGCCCCACTTCCCACTCTCCAGGGGCTTAAACCCTTCTGCTCAACAGTTCCAAGCCCTCCCTAACCTAGCACTAATAAATGATTTTCAAAAAAGAACTTCGATACATTCACGTGTCAAGAAAAAAAAATATCATGAAATTGGCAATAAGGAGATCCCAATTACTCACCCTGGCTCTGCCCCCAACTCAAAACAGGAACTGTTTTCTAATCTGTAAGATAAGTAAGGCTAGATAACTTCCAGTCTCCTGTAGTTTAAAAGACTATAAATTCCCTTGGAAAAAAAAAAAAAAAAAAAACGTTCAGCTATATTTCCAGGTGACTGGAGCTTAGCTGGTTTAAACCTTTAATTTTCTCGACTATAAATGTAGAAGAAATTTCTATTCCTCCTATCTTGTTATGAGCAATTACATTAGATAACAACTAAAACTAAGTGACTATAAAGCTTAAACAAAATTTTATATCTAGACATTAAAGCAAATACCTATCAGAGTTCCACTTCCAATGGTTGAAGGGTGATTTTTACTAGACTAACCTTGCCATGCATAAAATTATAAACTCTGTACAAAATGTAAAAACAGCTATTTGAAAGCAGTGGAAAGCACCAAAAGCAAGCAGAAACTGGAGGGAAGTTGGCCCCTGAAAGAAGGGAACTGCAATGGATGAGATAATGCGCGTGTGTGGCTTTTTGCTTACGGGGTTCCCCCAGGTCTTCAGATTCGAGTGGATAAAGCTCAGACTGAAAACCATAGACTCGCTGGCTTAAGAAGTCAGATGATGGATTTCAGAGCTGCCAAAATGGCTGGAAAGTGAGAGGGATAACCCACAAAAGAAGAAGACACAGAGGGGGAGCCCCAAACCTACAAATTTTGCCCAAATTCTGGCTAACCCCGATTGTGCGCATATAGGAAAGACTCAAATGAGCCTAAAAGCAAAAATCAAATAGTGGGGGTGGGGGAAAGCAGAAAAGCAGAGATATCAGCTGCTTTTCCCAAGAAGGGAAATAAAGGGTGGAGATTAAATAAAACCACCAAGGCTAGTACCTTTGGAAGATAGCAACAGATGCAGAAACTATACAATATATCGCCATGATGACATACACACAGCTGAAAATCACCAGACAAATGAAGAAACAAGAAATTGTGATCATAGGCAGAGGAAAGAGAACAGTCAACAGAAACCAACTCCAAGAAAATACTAATACTACAATTAGACAAGGATTTTAATGCAGCTATTATAAAAATACTCAAAGACTGGAAAATATATAGTCACAATAAATGCACAGATGAAAATCTCAACAGAGAAACAGAACCTTAATTTAAAGAGAACCAAGTGGAAAAATTCTTTGTATGGGTTAACAGTCTAGAGACAGCAGAAGAATCAGTGTACTTAATCACTTAATAGAAATTATCCAGTCTACAGAACTGAGAGAAAAAATGTATTGAAAAAAGAAAATAGTGCTTAACTTGCCTATGAAGCATTATCATGGTCGAAAACCAGAGTCCCAAAAGCAGAGGAGAGATCAGAGAACAGAGCAGAAAATGTTCTTTAGAAATAATGACCACCAACTTCCCAAGTTTGGTAAAAAAAAACCCATAAATTTGTATATCAAAAACATTTCGGCAAACTCAAAACTGGATAAATACAAGGAAAACAACACCAAGCCACGTCATATGTGAACTGCTGAAAACAAAAGGTAGACAAGTCTTGAAAGCATCCAGGGAAAAATGACTTGTTATAAACAGGGAACGCACAAATTAAGTTGATTCTCATCCGAAACAATGGGGACCGGAATAAAATGAAATTATATCTATGAAGCAATGTAGTAAGCAAAACTATCAAATCACAATTCTGAATGCAATTAAAAAAAAGCCTTCAAAAGTGAAGATGAAATAACATTTTAGATAAAAAATGAGTATATGGTCGCCAACACATCAGCTCTAAAAGAAATGCTAATAAAAGCTTGTCGGGATGAAGGAAAGTAATATTAGAAACTCCAATCTATAGGCAATAACAGTGAAATCAAAAAACAAAGTAAGTATTGATTAAAGCTCTATTTATCTTGCTCTTCTTTAAAAGACAGAAATCAAAAAACACTATTGCGGGGTTTATTACAAATTTATATCTAAATATATACAAGAAGAGCAGCTCAAGGCACTCAGGGGTGGGTAAATATGACCACAGTATCACATGGATCTTGTATTTCACATGAAGCAGTAAAACATTAACCCCGTGTAGAGTGTGACAGATTAGGGGCACGTGTCATAATCCCAGGAGCAGGGTTTCTCAACCTCCGCACCACTCAAATGTTGGCGTGGAAAACGTGTTGTTTGCGGGGGACTGTCCTGTGTGTGGGAAGGTGTTCGGCAGCACCCTGGCCTCTACGCACTAGTGCCAGTGGCACCTGCACCCCTAGCAGCGAAAATCGGAAATGTCTCCAGCGCAGTCAGGTGTCCCCTGGTCGGAAACCGCTGCCCACAACCACTGTGAACTACTCGAGGCAAGCTAACACGGTGACAGAGCAGCGTCTGTCTCCCCAGGTTTTTTCCATTAGGGCTCACCTGATAAGCTTTTTTTCTTTTTTTTTTTTACTTTTTTTTCCTAGTTAACTCTAGCCTCCCACATAAATTCTGAATACCACAGATATGCTTTATATTATCTACGTAGTATGCCTGATTAGAGATGTTAAACATTGTAATATCTAAGTTTTTTTTCCACACATTACACCAAGAAACAATTATTGCTCCTTGGAGGGGATATCCCCCCAATAAAGAATGCATATTGATAGAGGAATTTAAATGAAATGCTAAAAAAATTAAATTAACCCAATAAAAGGCAAAAAATATAAAGAGGAATTTTTTTTAATGGGACAAATAAAAAATAAATAACAAAACATTAGACCTGAACTCAACCCCATCAACAACAGCATTAAATATAGATTTTTTTAATGTTTAAGAGACATAACCAACAAGCCAATACTGGAAGGGAAAAAAACGGATAGTAAAAAAATGCTAAATCTAAAAGCAAAAGCAAGAACATAAAAAGGAACAAAGACCACATGACAAAAATAGGAAACCATGTCAAAAATTCCATTAATAAATATGAATGGTCTAAACACACCCAATTAAAAGGAAAAGACTGTCAAATAACATTTTTTAAAAAATCAGATCCAAACATATGCTATCTGCAAAAGAAGCAGTTTAAATATAAGACATCAACTCAATGTAAAACATTTAAAAAAGGTAGAAGATGTAAACAGTCATCAAAAAAAAAAATCTCAAGCAGCTATCATTTGTATCAGACACGCAGAACTTCAAGACAAAGGGCATCACCAAAAACAAAGATGGGCATTTCAGAAGGATGAAAGATGTAACGTATCAAGACAATATAATGACCATAAATGTGGATGCATTGAATAACAGAGCTTCAAAATGCATAAAGCGAAACAGGCTGAATAAAGAAACAAATTCACAATCATAGTTTCACCTCTGTCAGTAACTGACAGAACTAAAGAAAACAATCAGGAAAGACACAGAAGAGATGACTCACTCTGTCACCCATCTTAGCCATGCATTTATAAAACACTGCACCCAAACCAACAGAAAATCAAGGAGAGCCATATGGCAGTGAACCATTAAAAACATTACAAAAAATTTCAGATGACTGAAATTTGACATTGTATCATCTAAAGTTATAATCAAAACGTAAAATAGAAATCAATAACACTAAGATATCAAAAACACCCCATATATTCTGAGATTAAACACTACTCTTCTAAATAACCCAGGGTTCAAAGAAACCACAGGGGAAGTTAGAAAACATTAACACTAAGTGACAATGAAAATACAGTACTATCAAAATTTGCAGGACACAGTTAAGCCAGGAAATAAGATAAATCCATAGCTTTCAATGCTTATATTTCTTTTAAAAAAAGGTTTAAAATCAGTGATATATTTTACCTTACGGCGCCAGAAAAAAAGATAAGCAAATTAAAATAAGAGCAAAAGCATAAAATAGAAAACAAATGACAAATAAAATAAGCAAAGCAAAAACTTAGCTCCTTAAAAAGATTAATAAAATGTATAAACACCTAGAAAGATTGGTCAAAGAAAAAAAGAGAATACAATATACAAATATTAGAATTTAATAAGGGGATAATCATAATCCTGTAGATTTTAAGAACTTTATGCCTAGTAAATCAAAAGCTGTGTTGAAATGGACAAAGTCCTTAGAAAACTCAATTTACCCAAACCAATACAAGATAAAACAGAAAATCTGAATAGTCCTATATCCACTATAGAAACTGAATTAATCATCAAAATTCTCCAATCCAAATGGCTTCAGTGATGCATTTCATCAAGATGGAAGAAATAAAACCCATGTTATGCAAATTCCTTCAAAAAGAAAGGAGGAAGGAATATTTCCCATGACAACCTATGTTATGAGTCTAGCATAACCATTATACAAAACCTGAAATAAAAATTATAGGTCAATATTCTGGTAAATGCAAAAGAAAGGATCCTTAACAAAATTTTAGTAAATCAAGACTGGTACCATATTAAAGGTAGTAATATATCATGACCAAATGGGATTTATTCCAGCCATGAAAGTAATATACCGTATTGACAGAATGAAAAAAGTCCAACAGTCATTTCAATAGATGTGGGAAAAATCTTTTGAAAAAACTGAACACCCACTTGTGATAAAAACTCTCAGCAAACTAGGAATAGAAAGGAAGTTTCTCAACCCGATAAACGGCAGCAAAGGTGCAGCTAATGTGATACTTATGGTAAAGTAAATGCTTTCCCCTAAGATGAGAAGGCAGAAATGTCTACTCTCACAGTCTTACTCAGCATTGTACTGCAAGTCCTAACCGGAGGGGTAAAACCAGAAAATGAATTCAAGGCATGAAGACTGGAAAGAAAGGAGCAGAACTGAGGTGCTCTGCAGATGACCTGACCATGCACACAGAAGATCTTCCCAGTGCTGGTGGCTAACATTAATATTGTAAGAACTGAACAAGGCTGCAGGATAAAAGTCAGAACACAAAACTCAACTGTTAACTGGGAAGGAAGGTGTGTGTGTGTGAGTGGAACAGCAACTTTGTAATTCTGTGACTCTGGTTTGTCATCTGATGGTTCTCTGCCTTGGGTTTCCTTGGTTAAGATTTTCAACACAAACTAACTGAAACAAGAAAATCAAATTTCGCATTGCAAACACCCTGAATCTCAAAGTTGTGATGCCACTGCTCACATTCCCAGGCCTCTTCTCCGCTCCCAGTGTCAGCCGCCAGAGCTGCTCTGGTGCACCGTGAGGTTCACACAGCCGCTGCGGCAGCCCTTGACTCTCTATGGAAAACGCTGGCTGCTGAGCGGTAAACAGGAAACCATATGGCCACTTTCTTTTTCCTTAATCACTTCATAATTTGTTTCAAAAGTCACTTGGTGAATAAAACAAGAACTAAAAGTTAGCAAGTACATACGAAGTGAAGGAGAAGGAAAGGCCCTTGGACCTGGGTGAGTACCTACAAAATCGTGCATTCTGTTTTCTACAACAACTTATGCTAGACTACGTCACAACAGCCACGTGTTAAAGCATAACTCAGCTTACACTCTTTGTTACTGAAGTGTATTTTGCACAGCGAGATTAAGCTATTTTATATGACAACTCATGGACTTATAAAGTTTTAGCTTGGAATTACCAAATACTAACATTGTAGTTCATCTAAACAAGCCATTTCACAGAATGTAAGACATGTAATTTTCCAAGGACAGTTTACAGATATCACTCCATTGGAAACTATTACAAGAACAAGGCAAACTAAGGGAAAAAGCTCTTTTAAAGCACAAACAGCTTAACATATACAGAACACAATAGGACAGTTCAATCGTCAAATATTAACATGAGAAAAAGCATAAGAAACTAACACATGCATGAAGCATTTTCATCAATCAAAATGTTTTCAATGAATGGTATCCTTCAATTTGTACCAAGGTGAGATTATGAGTCCACTAACTTGTTACCAAGGAACTAGCTGTCCACATTTATAAGAGACTACGTACTCAGGTTTTTTTTAAGAAATGATGCCATTAAGCAAATAAAATTTTATAAATTGCAATAGTACCTTGATTAATAGTATTGCAATCTACTTAGTTCTATAACTAAAATCTTGCAAGCTGGTAAAACTTCATCAACGCAGTAAATTCCTTCAGAGTAAATACTGCCACTAGCTCTAATGGAACAAAATAAGACAGCAAATTTGACATCAGGTTTAGAGATACGCAGTCACCTGGAGTATACTTTATAGGCTGGTCTTAGAAGGAGATAATGTAACAAGTGTTTAATATATATATGCAGATGACTCCTATGCCAATGTGCAGCCCAGACCACCAAGAAGGAAAATGCAGACAACACTTTACTCCATGCTTGCTACACTGCATTTCTTTTACTGTCATTTCTAACATCAACAATACTAATGTTAATGTGTTATCTCAATTAATATCCACTATTTTGCAATTGCTCCAGAAAGTACAGAAAAAAAAAAGGCTTCATTACTATATGCCACTAATAAAGTTAGGAAAGCATTTATGTTATATTATATCAGTAGTTATCTTTAAGTCTTTTTTTTCCTTTTCCTAGAAGATATTTTCTGAACAACAACTTATTTGCATTGAAAGTAAAGATAAAATGAGATTGTATCTGAGTAGGAGCCTACAAGACCTGACTCAGCAATACAGGTTTGAGAAGAAGGACTGACATTCAACATAAGGGTTATGATTACAACTATGTTATATCAACACCCTTTATTAATAGTTTAAAAAAACACTCCCCTATACACATTATCTCCTAATGCTTAAAACCACACAGCGAGGTAAAGAAGGCAGGTATTATCATATTTGTTCTTAAACGAGGACACCATAGTTCAGGTGAAAACAACCTGCCCAGGGAAACAGGCAGCAAACAACAGTGCTCTTTTAGAAGAAATCATTTGAACGGAATGTAGCCAAACACCAACAGATTATATAGTGAAATTTACTTGATGAAAACATTATTATTAAAATAGTATTAAAATAGTACTGAAAATGTCTAAAGAATAAATTAAAATGGTGAAGGAAAAAAACTGCCCAATTTGGTTTCTCTAAAATTTCAACTAAGGCTTTCAAATACAGTTAAAAACTACCATACAGATCCTTTGGCGGTGAATCTAACTTCTTCTAAGCACAGGGAAAAATACATGAATTATAAAAACAGAGGACACTACCAGCAATCCCAGTCTTTCATTCACAAATGCAGCTAGACAAGCAGGGATCACCAGCTACCTGAAGAAATCTACTACCACCAAAAAAGAACGAAAATAAACAAATGAAAAAAATTACTTAAAGTGAAGAAAAAAACTTAGAAATAAAATCTATTTAGTGTCCTAAAAATAAGATTATATTATATAAGTAAAATAAGAGCAGGTGGCCATAAACTATAAAGAATTCCCAGGAATATAAAGTAATAGCTGAAATAAATAATTCAATGAAAGGCTAGAATAACAAGTCAAGGAAATCTCCCAGAACAAAGGAAAAAAAAAAAAAAACAAAGGCATGGAAAATGGAAAAAAAAAAAAAGGAAAACAGTGCATTGATATGTAAGCTCTAGGGGAAATTTTTTTTAAACATAAAATACAGACAACATAGAAGGGAAGAAATAAAAGAAATACGGATTTTCCGGATCTGAACAGACGCTAAAAGTCTGCATTTTCAAGCAGTCCACTGAACGAACACTTTACAGAATGAATTAACAAGGACTATAACTCATCCTCAACTTTCGTAATGCCGAAGGTCAAGGGGCACCAACAGAAGAAGTTTCCAGAGAGCAGAACAAGTCGCTTACAAGCAAGTCTTCACGTTAGCACCACATCTATGACCAGTAACCCTGGCTACTAAAAAGCAGTGGAATGCAACCCTCAGAACTCTGGAGGGGAATGATGTCACCTGCATTCTGTACCCAGCCAAGGTGCGTCAGGTGTGAGGGTGAAAAGGACATTTTCAAACACCCTTCTCACCTGACAAGCACCCCCCACACACGCTCTTTCTGAAAAACGACTGCAGGAAGTATCCCAGAAAACTGCAAAATATAAATCCCAAACAAAAAGAGAAAGTATGTCTCAGAGCACAGGACTAGTCCAAGAATGCAATTAAATGGCATAGTATTAGCTGAACATCAAACCCAGATAAAAAGGCAATTCCTATCAGAACTTCAACAGGCAGCATTTCAAAGATGGGTAACTGGACAGCAGCGTGGTGACTACCGGCGGGAAGGGGGTGGGTGGAGGTGGAAGAGGGTGCAGGGCGGATAAATGATAATAAAAACAAGTAAAAACTAAAGATGGAAAACCAAGTGACGTTATGAAGGCATACACCCTTCTACCAGTGGGGGGAAATGTGGCAATCGGAAAATCCAGGATAAAGAGTCACAGCCCACACTAAAATGCAGCATGATCCCAAGCACCAGCGGCATGTAAGAATCCACTTGTTCTCAATGGATCCCCAACGCTCATCACACTACTTTGTTCAGCAGTTAATGTTCTTTAACTGCTGAACACAGCATAACGCTGATTACTGCTTTGTGGGATCAACGAGCATAACTATACACCCTGATAATGGGAAATAAATGCTACAGCTACCATAGATGGGGAAAGAAATGTGTGGAATTCAAGGGAAAGGTTGTAACAGGAACTGATTTTTCTTAACTTATAAAGTGACAAAATATGTCTAAGTAATTCATGAAATTAATGATTCAAGAGCTAGAAATTTAACCATAAAAGGCCCAAAAAATGAACAGTAAGTATCACAAGTAAAATTGTTCATTTTTCATAGTGGGGCTATACTAGATTACTTAGTCAAAAATAAAGTGTAACATAGTATTGTATTATATATAAAACTGGAATAATCAGCAGAAGAATTAAAAATATACAAAAGGTCGAAAATGGTTACCTCTGAGGAGAGAAACTAGTTGAAAGAGGTAGAGGTAGAAAGATTTTCACTTTTCATTTTATACCTTTGTGTATTATTCCAAGTCTTATGTTTATAAGACTATTACCTCCTAAAATTAATACACACGTGTACTCACACACAAACACACACCATCACCAGAATCCTCCCTCCCTAACCAATGCAGGAAAAACACCGAGGAATTCTTTTTGATTTTTTTTTCCTTTTTCTACATCCCATGTCATACACTCCAACCTTCTATACTGGTGCTTCAGAGAAGACACAATTAAACAGGTTCAACAACTACCCTAAACCCATGATAAAACGTGCTGGTGGTAACAGTTTACATTTATGTTAAAACTGTCCAAACATCCATATCATCTTATTTAATCTTCACAAGAAACTTTTAAGAACAATTTTAGAGATTAATAAAGTAAAACTTTTAGAGTCAAGTGACTTGCCACCCCCCAAAAAAACAAAGAAAAATATAAATATAATGGATAAGTTAGAAAATAAATCAAAAACTACCTTCCTTCATACAGCACTGAAATCTGAAAGTGCTTTCCCAATTTCTAGTATGAGAAATAACATGAAAAATTAAACAGAACACAAATAGTTGTCCACCTTGGAAAACAGTTTGGCAGGTCTTATGAAGTAAAACATACACTTACCAAGTGACCTAGCAATCTCATTCCTAGGTTACTGACCAAGAAAAATGAAGACGTCACACAAAGACATGCGTGCAAATATTCACAGGAACTTTATTCATAGCAGTCAATAACTAGAAACAGCCCGAAGGTCCATCAGCTGTTAAACGGGTCGAATGGACTAGGCCCAGACAGCAAAACACTACTCCACAATAAAAAGGAACAAGCTAACGATATACACAACAACATGGATGAATCTTTAAAGTACTAGGCAATGTGAAAGTTATCAGACACGAAGGACTACATATGGTATGATTCTACTTTATGAAATTCTAGAGAAGCGAAATTAGAGTAGCGGCCGGTGAGTGGTTACCAGGGAAATGCAGGAACTTTTTCAGGTGATAGAAATGTTCTAAGTCATGATGATAGTGTTTGTTACCCTGCTGTAAAAATTTAGCAAAATTCATCAAAGTGTAGACTTAAAACTAGTGAATTTTATTATATGCATAATAAATAACTCATTAAGGTTGATTTTTAAAAAGCTCAGTGATACATAAACATATTTAACTCTTCTCAACAGCTCTTCAACATAGGTATGAAATACAAACTTTCAAAGATTATTAAAATCACTATTTAAGAGGCAAATTTAACCAGAAAATAGATACACGGCACTTCCAAGTCCTGAGAATGAAAATGGCCCTCATGCTACTCAACTTGGCCATGTGAATAAACAATAGTTGCCTAGCAACTAATCTAAACTCTAGATTTCTAATAAACACATTGACCACATTAGCAGGTGATCTCATAGAGGATGTAAACTTATTTTAAGTTTTACATTGAAGAGTTCTTCCTTCAATAACACATTAGTATAATAATGCATTGAATTGTTTACCTAAAGTAGGAGTGAACAAGAAATACTAAAAGTAGATCATGAAAAATAAAAACATAAAAGTAAACACTAACACACAAACACACACAAACCCTCCCCTCATTTGGTCTTTCACCCCAGGACGTTACTTACCTACTCATGAGACTGCAGAAGACCCGTGGGTTTGGGGCTGAACCCTCCCCGCTACCGCCACCCAAATTGGCTTAATATAATTCAATAATTTTATTTATGTTTACATGCATTTAAGTTAAAGACACTTTTTAGGTATTAAAGCATTCTAAAGATTTCTCTTTGGACTGTAGCATCTGTAGACAACACAGAAAAATACAAGAGTTTTCTGTAACGTGCATGCACCACACAACAGGCCAGAAAGCCAAACTTGACTATAAATTATCAAAATCAAGAATTACAAAGAATCCCTAAATAACAAGCAAATTCCTCACACAGATAAAACATCATTTCTCTCTTACTGGGCATAGCATGTCAGTTTACTTTGTTACCAGCATCAGAAAAACTATCAGCTTCCAGACCACCACCAACTGTTCGCACACTTACCAACCATACAATTTCGGTCGCGGTGAACACTTACCCCTCTTCTGAACCCAGCCTTCTTTCACAATGGTAACATCGCTCATGATGGCTCCCCACCAGCCCCCAACTTGGAGAAACGGTGCTCTGTGGTATCAGCTTTGGGGTTTGGATTCTCTGCTGCTGCTGCCCTTCCCACTCTCTAGTGATGACTCAGCCTGGAAGGAAGTATTGAAGAAAGAATTTCTTTTTTTTTTCCATTCTTGCAACTCACATAGCAATAACAAACAACTAATTCTTTGTAAATGTCTTCAACTGGCCTGACCTCACATAAAAGTCTAGCTCTTCAAACTGGGGAACTAATTTATTAAAGAGTTGTATAATGAATGCACTTCCCTGGTCTTGTGACAGATTTCAAATGATAGTGAAACTTTTAACCTAAGAGGTTGTAATAAAAAAAGTCCTAAGAAAACCGCTGTCACACCTACACAAATAATACAGAGAATTTGTTTAGTGATTATGTTTCAGGTGGAAGGGAAGAGAATGAAAGTGAACTAAAAGTAAATCTTCACCTGCGTCTAGTTTCAAAATCTCTGTAAACTTAAAAAGTTAGGGGAAAGCAACTGGGAGTGTCTTTAATGGTTGCATTTTATGTAAAATCATATGTGCTGAGAAACTAACATGTATGCTTACTTTGCCTTGTTCCAAGAAATATTTTAGGTTGATTACAATAAGTAAAATATTGTAAATGATATAAAGTCAATGATTTTTTAAACTAGACAAAGGGAAACAAAGGAACTGTGAAAGTGGAAAACAGTACGGAACGTGCAAGGTATGTGGAGAACGCGCAGAAGCGCTTAAACCTATTCTTCTCAGGTAATCTTCACAACCAACTGATGAGGGTTCAAGTAACTGCATTTCACAAATGGTGGGGGCTCTGGGGGCCACAGAGATTAAGCAGCTTGCCCGATTTGAAAATGGAACGGCGGAGCCACGATGTGCGTCCCGGCGGCTGCATTCTCGACTCCAAATCCGCGTTACGTTCAACCAGCGAGTTTCAGCGGTCATGCAGCAAGAATTTTTAAAGCAGGCTCTACCTGACGGTTTGGTCTGGGGCGCGGACCTCTTTTTCCTCAGACGGCCAAATAAAAAAATGACAACAGCCAACACAACAATAGCCGTACAGTGTGAATATATCAAAATGATACTTATTTTTTGTCAGAGCAGCAAAAAATGTATTTCTTGGTGGGCTGCAGAATTTTAGTAATCAGTCTGTGTGTGCCATAAGATGGAAAAGGTTGAAAATTACTGCCTTAAATAAAAATAGAAAGAAGCCGAAGTAAAAAGTCTATGTATTTGTGAAAGATGGGCCACAAATTTAGCAGGAGCTTTCAAGAAGCAATGCAAATACAGAAACACAATGGTTTCAATATGTACATTATCTGTATTTTTTTTTAATTAAAAAAAAAAAGTTACTCAGAAGGACTAATTCTTCCTGGGACAAAAATCTGAAATTCTGTTTTCTCATGGGTCTTCACAAGACACCTTATAGTGTAAAAAACAAAGTCCTCAAAAATACCCCCACACATAAATAGCAATGAGTTTTACTGGGCAATTTCTTATTGTCCCTCTCAACCTAAAAAGGAAAATACCGAGATAAAATTAAGTGAGCACATTTCCACGGAAAGGGACCAACGCGTGGTCCAGGAACACAAGCGCAGATGTTAGCCAGAAAAAATGATGGGTGGACTATGCAATACTCGTCTGCTACTTTCTCCAGCTGGGTTTTGACAAATATAAAGGTTGGACTCCTTAGCTAGCACTAAAATGAATTACAGTTTTCTTCCCAATGCCCGTTAAGTGCACAGACTAATCGTGCAGCAGTCAGGCGTCGAGATGACAGTCTGACAAAGTTTGTGTGGCTAAAAAGAAGGCCACCCCCCTCATGGGCCAGGGGGCGGCAGGCCAAGACCATCCTCCAAACCATCGGCTTTCCTACTGTGGACAGCCAAAGGGATATTGGAATCTGGGTGTATTTTCCCCAAATATGCTTGACAGAATATGAAAGGAAATTCGGGATAAATAAGGGAGATAGAAAAATTCTTTGGTCAAATAACTTGGGAAAATTCTACACACCATGTCTTTCTCTTGAAACAGCACTATTAACATATTAAACATCTCAGCAAGTCCTACATTTATTTGAACAACAGGGCTCTTTCTTTCTCCTTTGGTAACACGTACTAACATCCATAGGAACAGAACACACTTCTGGAAATGGCCACAGAATGTAGCCACATCATCCAAGACGAGACCCGTCTCACCATTCAAAACAGGCAACAAACCAAAAAATCCTTCAGTACAGAATCCAAAGATGATTTTAATTTCATTTATGAGACCTAAAGAACTCAACATGGTCAACTGACTACATAATACATACGGAGCTAAATAATTAAAAGGGTGAACTCTTTGCATAAATAATCATGAGGAAGTTAAATAGGGGCAACACTAGCACAAAATGATGTCTTTGGAGGGGCTTCCCTTTAGACCTCCTAGTCCGCAGCACTGCAGCAAGGGCCTTGTATGTATCTAAACAATTCTTGGTTTCTGACTATCACATTATATATATAGTCGGGGTAAAAAGAGATATATATCTTAATGTCCTCGGGATGAGAAATGGATGAGATCAAGGATCAACACTTAGTAATAACCAAAAAATAACACATATCCAATGCCCATATTTAAAACACACACTTTCCTAGTTAAATAATTTATATTGCCATACCTTTATTTAAAGAAAAACACCAGGAAAACAAAACTACTGTCAAAGTTGATTTTATTTTTTTAAGTGGACACGCCACTATAAGAATCTCAAAGCTGGAACGGACCTTGGTTCACAGTTGAGGAAAGAGTCAAGAAAACTCTCAGGCAAGTGACTCGCCCAAGGTCACACAACGACCTGTGAGAGACCCGAACGGGAACCAGGCAGGAGTCCTCCCCGCCAGCACTGCCCCTCTTGCACAAAACCACACACTGAGACAGCCCGATCAACCCCAAGTCAATGAATCTTGCTTTACAAAGACACTTTCAAACACGAGTATTTTAGATTTGAAAATGTGCTTATTTACATTAAACTGTTAAAATATATGTTAAATCAATAGGACAAAATTTATCATCTTCATCAGGGCCAGTGAACCCTACACATTATAGAGAACTTGATCCATTTGCATCTGCAAATGTGAACAGATTCTACCCAGTCATAGTTTTCAGCTTTCAAAATTGCTCCTGAGTCTCTACTGGCTAAAACGACACATTCTTTGCCCATAGCTTCAAAGACATTCAAAGGTATACCACCCTAGAACTGTGCTCACTCACCGGAGATAAATGCTCTTGTGTGCACAGAAACAGCGCTATTAACTCCTAATAAAGAGTTACCTGTACTCTTCTCGACTTCTCCTGCGGCGGCACTGTCCCCGCACCACAGCCACCTACTCTGTCCGGCGCAGCATCCCACGTCGCTACCAACACTGATCTGCGAGCTGACGAGCTGGGCTCCAGGATGCAATCTGTTCCCAAGGGCAGAGGGAACGGCCCCTCCCCCTGACAGTCCTGACCTCTGTGTAGAAGTTTGTCCTACAATGTCCAGAACTTGGTTCATTTTTCCTCTAAGCCTATCTCATCAAGCATTCCATTGCTGGGTAATCTAATTTTCCCCATTCTCATAAAAAATTTCACACAAAATTCTTGGCAGATACAATTTAGAATTTACACAAAGCAGTTGCAATAAAGGTGCTTTTGTTCACAATTATTTGAGAATTTGATGATAATAATAATTGCATCTGAATGTCATATTATAATTTAAAACACATTTTCCCATCTTTTACCTGACTCAATAGTATTATTAATAGTAAAACAAGTTGACAGTGCCTGGCACGTAAGAGACACTCCACAAACATGGAATAAATCAGCGGATTAAACAAGGAATGAGGATTCAGCCTTGATAAAGGACAGACCAAGCAAACTAATATTCTGAGTCAACAGAGAGAATGGTATTAAGCCATCTTCAAACCAAACCTGAATTTGAACATTATGGAAGCATCTACATATAAATCATTAAAATTATAATAAATATTCTCACTTATTCATTGAAATATATTTCCTATAGACTTCCATCAGGGGTAAAGACTATCACGTATTAAAATTGTCCTTTTGTTCTTAACAGTTTCGACTTCTTTTTGTTGTTGTTGTCATTAGGATGCTCAAGTTTCCATTCCTAAACAAATCAAGCATCAGCACTGCCCAAGATGATCCATGATGGGGGAGAAAAAGAAAGAACGGCATATTTTCTTAATGATACTTAAAAGAACATTTTAAAGACATTTGTTCCTTATGACAACCAACCATTCAATTTTAAGCAAATATCGAACTTCTTCAAACATCTTTTAAAAATATCATTCACTCAAGAAAACATAATATACACATATTTATTCAGTTAATAAATATGTGCTGAGTGCTCTGTGACAGGGACTATAGTGGTGAGTATACAGGGAAGCCAGCAAAAAAAAAAAAGTGTTTAAAAATCTTTTCCAAACCTTTAATAATTTGCTACCAACATGCTTTCACATATATTACCTCATTTGACTCTGAAAACAAATCTGTGTAGTAGCTATTGCATCTGCAATTTTGAATTTGGGAAAACCACGACCAACCAATAATGACATCACTTCCCAGTTACCAGAACACACTGGTGACAGAGAGTGACTCACATGCAATTCAAATCTCCTATCGAGTTTGGCATGCTTTCTACCAAAATAACATGATATGAACTCTCAAACATACATATCACATTTGAGAATAGTCCTGGACATTTTTTTCTGGATCAAATTATTCTTCAAAAGTCCAGTAAAGCACAACACTTTCAAAGAAATTAAAAATTAAATATTGTAACTGTGCCATCACAAATGAAACTATAACAAAAGACTGAAAGTAGGGGGACAAAGTTAAAGGTACTTCAGCAATTCTTTTTTATACAAATAAGAGCAAAATTCACAGGTTAACAATTTCCTATGTTAATTTCTAGGTAAAAAGCCATAACACAATTCTGTAATATAACTTTCTCTAAACTATAAATTTGGCTAGAGTTAATATTATGTGGAATATAGGTGCTGTACACTACAATTTTTTATATACTTTAGATACGCTGGTCAACTGAATTAATGAAGGTGATTCATGTTCAGATACCACAGAACGTGGCTCCTTTGAAATACAAATGATGGTCAAGGGTAACCATGATATAATTTTATAGTACTCACCTACATGCAAGAACTAGGTAGGTGAAACGAATACATGCTGTAAGTGTGTAAGGCTATATAAAACGTAAAGTACTGAAGTGGAAGGGAAATTCAAGTTAACTTGCTCTGTATTTCAAGTAACTCAAAGTTAGTCTGTCCCTTTCAAGAGTTATTATCCTGTTGTTTTTTTTTAAAAAAAACATAATATATGGGGAAGTGAGCCACACAAATTATATATCTCAAATACCTTTCATCTCTTCAGAGTACAATAATAACCTTTGTGGATTTTCTTAAAAGTCTTTCTGTAAATACCTTTGCGAGTTTTACATTATGGGAAAACACCTGAATAAACATAGGCAAGGTTCTGACTTGCACACAAAATATCACTTCGTCAAAATTGCCAATTCTTAAAATTCAACTTTATAAATTTTGAAATATATGTCCTAAAACATAAAACACTTCCCCCCTCTTTCCTACACCTGTTTAGGGTATTTGAGTGCCATTTCAACGGACACGGCCATCGTTAATCAAACAGAAAAGCAACCTGTGCTGAGTGATTCATTTAATAGTCTAACATGGAATAACTAGGAAAACATTTACTGGATCCCTCTGATTCCTGAAACACTGGACAAGTTACTGACAAAATATCCCCTACATTTCTCTTGCGAAATGCAGCTAGTGTCTGTGCAAAGGTGCCTATAACAACGGGGTACCTACAGTAACAATGGCAGACTCAAAGAATTCTGGTTACACGGTTAGCCATATTTTTCCAATATACACGTAAAATCCTTCTAAACTCTGCCCTGGGGACCTCCCTGGTTATAAAATTAAAAAAAAAAAATCACACACACACACAAGATACAATTGGTATATGGTTCATGAAATGGCAAGAATCAGCGTGGCAGATTTTTACCACCAATTAAAACGAGTTAACATGCAGGAATGGTACCCTACAACAAAGTTCATCACACTGGTACATTGAGAAGAGCACGGGGCCCGCCAAAGGGCTGGGGTCCCTGTTCCTGGCTCTGCCCCACGCAGCGTGATGCACTCTAAGGTTCTTAAATTCTCTGTGCCCATTTCGTTAGCCATAGAATAAAGGTATGGCGTCAGATGAACTCCAAATAGCCCCACAGCTCTTTCAGAGCTAATATTCATGATTCTTCCATTTCAAATCTACTGTCCAGTTCATTTATAAATGGCATCTTAGCTAACAATGTCGCGATGATACGCATTCCTGTCCACAAAAGTCTAATATGATTGGGAAGACACAATATTCAAACACCAACTTCATTTAGCCAAAACTTGAACTAAACTCCAAAACTGACAAAATACACATTCCTCCCCCTCCTACCCTACCCCCCAGCCCCACAAGTGTAGTCAGAGGCTTTCCTGAGATAGAGGAGAGAAATTCTCACTTGGAAGTCTTCTAGTGACTTCTTCTAATAAATCTTTTTACTTTCCCTTTGAATATTAGGAAAATGTACCTATTTAGATGTGCAAAATACCTTCTGTTAGCAATAAATAAATATAAAGAATACTGAAAAAAAAAAAGAACTAAAAAGCAACTCCACAGGTCAAGAAACACACTAATTTCTCAATCAACTACTACTTGAAGATTACTGGGCAAAGGAAATATATTTACATGTAATATACTGAGAGGCTGGTGCTGCAATAAAATATGTAAACATTTATGGCATGTTATTCAGCATGTGAAATAACTGAAATGAAAAAGGATGTTATGGATCAGTCCATAAACTTTTGTCTTTACTACTTTAACTTACTTCTGGGAAAACTATTGTATCAAAATTTCGCACTGTTGCTGTGAACTCTAATAGTTAGAACTAGTAAAAATACCAAAAGAAAGTGTTTCGGAATGAAGAAAGTCAAATGAAATGGGTTTTTATAATGCCAGAGTAAGTGTTTCTCATGTTAAAATCACTCTGGAAAGTGCAGCTGAGGCTGTCACTGACTCGAAATGAATGTACAGGTTAGTCACATGTAACAGTGACTGGCACATGGCAAGCGCTTACCAAGCACTGGCTACCATTAACCCTACACCGAATCTAGCTCCAGCGTACACAGAAGGCCATAATCAAATAATTAACATCAGATGACTCAAGGCTATCTCTCCAGGAGACCACAGAACAGTGCATGCTGCGTGAAACCAGGATGTAAACTTTGGAAACTTGGACTTAAAAGCAGAACAATTCTAAATGACTGAAATATTCTAACACAAATCTACAAAAATTAATTATGTGCATTGATTTTGTATTAATTTAAGAAAAATGAAAATGCAAGTCAAATTATAAGACTGATTTGGTCACAACAAAATGCAATGGATTCTGTTTTCGTTCTTGCATGTTATTCAACTCTCAATGGTTTAGAATGAAATGTTTTTTAATGCCCGAAACTTAAGCACCCTATAAAGACAAGATCCTATCAAATCATGCTAAAAATCCAATGAACATGCTGTTCACAATAACTGCCTTATCTTCCCAAGGGTGAACTCTTGGAGTAAAACATGAAACAGCAAAAAGAAGTGTGGCTACCCTTTCACAAAACTATGGAAAGCTTAAGCAAACTCTAAACTTCCACATAATCAATGTGCAAAACAGGTTCCTCTCTTTAAAATAACCCAAATAGTTGGAAAATTCCATTGAATTTATGTAAGAAAAAAACACCCTCTCACATGTTTACATCAAAAGCTAGAGTTGAGCCCCAGGCAGCTGGCTCAGTTGGTTGGAGCAACGTCCTGTACACCAAAGGGCTTTCAGGTTTGGTCCCTGGTCAGGGCACATTCCTAGGTTGAGGGTTCAATCCCCCAGTCAGAAGGCAACCGACTGATGTTTTTTACCTCTCCACCCCCCTCCTTCTCTCTCTAAAATTAATAAATAATCCCCAGGGGGAGAACTTTAAATAAAATCTTAGATCCTTATGTTGCACAAGACTCCACGCTAGGTGTATTTGCCTGCGAAGTGTTTAACCAAACATGTTTAGACTGACAGTGACCTGAAAACAAACTTCCTTTCTCACAGGAGTGATGTCCCGTAAATATGAAAAGTTTCCAATCAAACCAGCCCCTATCCCACAGCTCACACCCTAATACTTGTTGAATGAACAAAAACATACTTAAAATATTTTACAGGCATACATTTACACGAACAATAAAAAGTCCAAAGCAGAACCTTTAAGTACTCGGACAGACACAACTTAAGCTAAGTCAGTGTCAAACCAAAACTTAAGTTAGAACGTAATTCACCAAATCATGGACAGGCTAAGCGTATGGGACAAAGTGACTACAAATAGTGGTTTCATAAATTATCTCGCAGAATTACATTAGAACTTTTTACACACTGTAAGCAAACATGGTACTGCAAATACACAACACAAACGCACAGCTTAAGCTAAAAGTCAACCTTCACTTCATTTCCAATGTTGTCTCATCATGTAAGACACACACTTGCCTCACTTTCAACCCAGAAGCTCAAGGCCATCAGAGTTAGCAGAGTCAAACCGAGGGAGAAAAACACAAAGCAGATCTTCAACACAATCTCCTTGGTAAACTTTCAAAGTCAAAGTTACATATCGTCAGGAGGAAAAACAAACCCTACAGTCCTGATGTATACAAGGTGGGGCAAAAGGAGGTTCACAGTCGCTCGTGTGGGAAATAATACAATAAATAACACTAGAATAAACTTTTGCGTACTCACAACTGTAAGTAAGCCTCCTTTCGCCCCACTCTGTCTATATACAAGTAATTGTGCCTTCAGTCATATACCTTAGAACACCAGTAACTTATGAATAGACATGTTAATAAATATTTTCATGTTTTAGACAACCACGTCTTTGAGTAGTCATATTCATGTATACATATTTTGCAATGCCACTGAAGTTCTGAAGACAAAGTTTCCTAAACCATCTTTATTGGACTCGTCCACCTTTGGTTTTTCAACTATTTCCTAAGGATGTATAATTGACTTCAATGCGTTTCCACCAAAAGCAAAACCCAGCACTTGTCTAATGATTTACAGTGTGCTAAAACTTATATGACCACCCTTTTCCAAATATGGAACATGTATCTACATTGATGATCTGAGGCAGTTGGCAACGTGCTAACTGCAAAAAGTCATTATTTCATACCCTTTAGCTTTAGGGTGAGCTTTAAAATGTGACCATTTTGTTAATTCTAGTAATGAACCAGTAGACATAGAGTTCAATGCTAAATTTCTATCTGGAAACGATATGAATTACAAATCCATTGGGCTTTCAACTAATCACCACACTGGTGGGATGAGTTGGTTTTATTTTCATAACATGATTTTGATGAAAGAAACGTGAGCATCCTAACTTTGACCTAAGTGCAAACATTTCCTCTGCTTCCAAAGGTAAACAGCAAATGTCAATATCGAAAATCTGGCCCTAAAGAGACACAACCTGGCCTAGCTGTAGATTCCTGGGAAATCCCAAACAAGGGGTGACCCCGCCAAGGAGTCAGGAGGAACACAGCGACCAGCGAGGCTTCAACTTAGGGCTCTGAAGGGCCCCACCAGCATCATGGCTGATGCAGACCGATCCGCAGGAGGAGGCGATGGACGAGGAAGAGGCTGGTTTGTTTACTTGCAGCCCGAGCCGCCGCCGCCGCCGGCAGCAGCGACAGCATCACTGGATCAGCCAAACCCAGCATCTATCGCACATTTCTATTCTTGGCACACAACTCCCCAGCGGATCAAAACCCCACTACTATTAAAAACACAGACAAGCACGTTACCCACCTCCCCCCCGCACATCCCCACCCACCCCACCAGCGCCGTCTTTTCTGCGCGCCGGCAGCCGGGTGGGTGGAGGAGGAAGGAGACCCCGGGGGACGCCGGTGCATCCTCGCCTTCACCCCACCCCACGCGCACGGGCGGCCCCAGCGCAGGCAGCGCGGCAGACAACCCCCTCCCCCCAACCCAAACACACTGACACCGAGCTCCACGCGTTATATAACCTCGCTGCCACCCCCGGTCCAAGCGGGCGCCCCCTCCCCACGTAGCGCGGCTGGCGGGGAGGGCCGAGGGGAGGGCGCGGAGTTGCGCAGAGACTGGAGGCGCCAGGGCCAGGGCTACCCAGACACGGATGGTACCGCTAGGCCGGGGACACCCTCCCGCGCCCCCTGCACACCGCTGCCCCCCAGCTTCCCCTGGAAAGTGAAGGGGTGCCCGTGTCATCAGGGCCGGGTATCCCCCGGCCTCACCACCCACACCCAAAGCCTCCACTGACCCAGCCCCCGCCCACGCCCCCGGCGCGGTGACAGCCCAGGCGCCCCCGCCTCTCCCCACCCCAGCGTTGCCCCCCGTCCGAGGGAGGACAGGAGGGAGGACCAAGCTGGGGGTACAGAGGGACTGGCGGCGAATCGAGAAAGGGGCGCAAGTGGGGGGCGGTGGCTGTTACCTGCAAAGGCGGCAGTGGCGGCCCGCAGCTGCTCGGGCGGCGGCGGAGGATGGAGCCGGGGGGGCGGGGGGAGGAGAGGGGGTGACTCGGGGGTCCCCCCTCCCTCCTCCTCCCCTCCTGTCCTCCCCCCACCCCGCAAAGCCTCTGGCCCCCCTGGAACCCGGTGCGGCCGGCGGGAGGGCAAGCGAAGGGCTGCAGGGAGGGAGGGAGGGAGCCGGCTGGGCCGGGCCGCGGAGCCGGAGCGGGAGGCGGCAGCAGCGGCGGCGGCGGGAGGAGGAGGGAGGAGGAGGCGGAGACTCTACATGGGAATCGGATATCGGCTACAAATTCAATTCATCACCAGAAAACACCGCTCGGGCGGGGGCCGGGCCACGCCAGCGAGGCGGCGGCGGGCGGCGGCTCAGGGCCCCGGGGCGCCCCCAGCACTGGCCTGGGGAATGCGGCCTCCTCTGCGGGCCCCGCCTCGCCCGTGGGACCCCGCCGCCGCCTCCCCGCCCCTCCTTCCTCCCTTTTGGGGCCGCCGCTCGGTTCTCGCTGCCGCCGCGCCGCCGCTGCCGCCGTGGGGCTTGTTGTTGACTTTGAGGAAAACTCCTGACGTCAGGGGCTGGCTCTCGGCGACTGGCGGGAGCGGCTTCCCCGCGTCCCAGGCCGGCCGCTGTCTCCGCTCCCCTCCCCTCCCCGCCAGGCCCGCGTCCTCAGGCTTCCCCGCGCCCCCCAAACCCGCGGCGCCCCGCGCCCCCTCTCCTCTCGCGAGAACATCCCCCCCAGCCAGCCGGAGCTGGGAGACCGGGCGTCGTTCTAGGGCGGGAAGTGCCGGGTTTCCCCGCGCCCTCGTGGCCGGTGGCCGGTGGCGGGCACCTGGGGCTCCGGCGGGGAGGCTCCCTTCCCGGAGAGGGGCCCGCCGTCTGGCGTGTGTAAAGCGGGGCGCCCCAGGCATCTCCGCCCGCCTCTTGCGACTTCGGGGGAGATCGAGCTGGCGCGTGCTGGCGGGCTCCCCCGCCCCTGCACTTGGAAGTGTGGTGTCCTGTGCGGGGATAACCCCGGGAGCCTAGAGCCGGCGGGAAGGGACCTAGCCCCTGTGCACCCCAGGAGTCAGCCCAATGCCTGAAACCATTTCTCACTGTCTCAGAAAACCTTACCGTCCAGACCAGAACACCTCTCCCGAGAGCCACCCATGGTGCTTCCTGCCAGCACATAGGGCACACAGAGACACAGGTTGCGATGGGATCCTGATTCACTCTTAAAATGACACCTTTTATGGGGATATTAGTTTTCACTGATTTGGGGGAAGCCATGATGTTCGCGTGCACTACGAAGAAAGTAACCATTTCTTCCTTTTGAAGTTCATGCCTCCTGAGAATATTCACAATGGAGACTCTATTTTTGCCAAATGGCCATATATTATCATACATCACATTCCATGGTTCCAGGAAAAGGTTTCTTGGGTTTTTTCTCCCTGATACCATGTTTCGTCGATTCTAGAACACTTTGGCGGTGGGGGGCGAGGGGGGGGAGGGGAAAGTATTCCGCCACAGGGCTCTAGCCTTTTCGAATTACCTGTTATATGTGTCCCAATGCAAGATTCTTGTTAATGCTTTTGGCTTCTTTCTTTCCTGAGTTGCACTTCCTTCTCTGCTTTTCCATGTCCTGACAACATTGTACAGGTACTTATCCTTTCATACTAAATTCCTGGTCTTTACAGAGTGAGTTGTAGTTACGCATCGATGTCCACATCTTTTCTCTTATGAAATCACATGTAGTGGGATTGCGGGTGGGATTGTGAAACCTATGAGAAATAAACGGGGATTGGGTTTAGTTTGGTTTTTATAGTCACTTGTAAGGGTAATGTTTCCCTGACCATGCTAGAGCAAATTTGCCATAGCAAGATACACAGTTTGCCTAAGAGAAAAAGTTCTCAATTGCTGCTTTTTTCCTTTTACCATATTTCCCAACACATCATGAACTGGTATGTAAACTGAAAAGGTAAAAGACTGTATCCTAATTTTATTCAGTTTTTCTGTGTATAAAATATGCATAATTTGTTCCCATAATTATCAGACTTCTAACAGTCCTTATTGGCAGCATGATTTCATCACAGATTTCTTGCTGTAAATCACAATAAAACGTCGTATTTTTAACTCAACGGTAACCCAAACCTACTTTTTATTTTAAAGAAAATTGTTCCTTATGACACCTGTGCTGAAAGAAAAAAAAAGTGTCCGGAAAGCTCTTAAATATTGAACTTTGAGAGTTGTGGTACTCTGAATTGCTAGATATCTCATCAATTTCAATTTCCACTTCTTTCCAATTTTAATATCCATGTGCTTATTAAAGCCAAATTTGTCTCGTGAGCCATACTGCCTCAAAACACTTTGCCTAGTCCATTAAATCTTAGCTGGACTAAACCCTAAAATTAAGTATTGTATAAACGACAATAGATTATATGCTCTAGGCTTCATGTAGAGTATTGAAAAATTGTAAACTTTTATTTTTGTTTTACTTTGCTCTCATACTGTAGGGGTTTCATAAATGTCTATAATAAAAGCCTGGTAGCTTTTATTACAGAATTACTATTTATTATAGAGCCACTATCTGTTTCAATAACGTTGTTCCTTCCCTCAGACTGCACTGTCATGAATTGGGCAGGATCCGCCCGTTGTGGTGGGGCGGCACTGCCTACAGAACGTGCGCTGGAACTCTCCTTTTAATTGTCATCACACCCCAATCACACGTGCCAATGGCAGCATGATCGTCCATGAGAATGTCCCTCCTAAACTTCAGGGGGGAAGGCCCCCATTCTTTATTAAGCCAGATATTCTTAAGGCTAACATCTCTCGGTAGTAGTAATGTATGCATCTTTTGTTTTCAAATTCTCACCTAAGAATATGTTCATTTATTTTAGAGAGAGAGGAAGGGGGGCAGGAGAGAGAAAGAGAGAAACCAGTCAGTTGCCTCCCACATGCACCCCAACCGACCCACCATGACCGAGACCGACTGGGGGCTCAGACTTGCAACCCACTCCCTGACCACGGAGCCAACCCTCAACCTTTCAGGGTACCCGATGACCTCCGACCAACTACGCTACTTGGCCAGCACAGTAATTAATGCATCTGAAAAAAAGTATTCACTCTTCTTGACTAGAAATTAGTAAATTAGATACTGAGGGCTTATTTCTGAGTATTTCTACCATTTCTTGGGGGTAATGTAAACTAAAAGGTACAATTAGAATTTCAGGACATCAGGTAAGAAAAATTAAGTTACTGCGTCAGTCTTATTAAAAAGCATGCCTTGGCTCCAGCATCTAGGACATGGCACAAAATAAAACAATAAGTGTTTGTTGAGTAAATCAATGAGTGAATGAATGAATGGAGAAATACAGCTATCTGTGCTCTCTGTGCAGTTTACATAGTACTTCCCCCTTGGATGGCTTACTGGGAAGATCCTGAGCACACTGTGGAGACTTGCAGACCCGGGTTCAAATCCCATCTCAACAGAATGTATGTCTCCGGCAAGTTGCCTAACTTTTCTGAACCTTCATTTCCTCATTTGTGAAATGACAGTTACAACTATACTTCAACGGCTTATGAAGAGAATTCAATGTGATAAAATATTCAGTAGTATCTAACAACACGGCGAGTGGTCAGCAAGCTAAAATTCCTTGACTGTAAATGTAGATACATCTGTTAGCATAGCACTACCTGTACAACAAACAAATACAAAACCTACCCTGGCACATTAACTGTAGAAGTGCATTTCTCACCCATGTGAAACTCTGAAGAGCAGACAAGGAAGGAAGCATTTTATTCGTATAGGGCCCAAATGTCTTCCACATTGGAGCTCTGATGTGCTAAACACAAAATCACAACCTCGAGCTGGCAGAAGCGCAGAAAGCGTGGAGAATCATTCAAGGAAGGCTTTATGCACGCCCCTCCCATTGGCCCCCTAGAACTCCCCAAGCCACCTAACTAACTGCAAGGCAGGCCATGAAGGGGACTCTTGCCCGGAAGAAGCAGAAATAGGCTCAAAGTACAGTCAGCCAGTCTCTGCCACAGTTGATTTCTGAAAAAAAAACCACGTTAAGCCAATAGCTGTGATTAGTGAATATCTTATATGGTTAATAGAGCAATTTCCAGAAGTGTGTAGTCGAAATCTATATATAAGTAGCAGAAGAGTCCGTTGCAATTGCTATCAGTAACAATTGTCTTTTTCTCTTTTTCACAGATGTCTTAAGGTGTAGGTCAAGCATTGTATTAATAACACATGAGAATACCTGAGGAACAGGTATGCCACGAATCTAAAACTGGGATACTTAAAGCTCTCTGGAAACTTCCCTTTTATTTCACTGTTAGGTTTTTTTTTTCCCCGTGCTACGTTACTAGAGAATGAATGAACATTTTTCATTCATATTCTCTCTCTCTCCCTTTCTGCCAGAGTCTGTTAGCGATTAAGCAATCCCTGGGCATTGCATTGAGTATTTCAGTACTCTTGGGTCACTGAAAGTTACTGACCACAATAACTGCTTGTGAAGCATTGAGCTATAACTCATGTTCTAATTCCAAAGCGGCAAGCATACATAATTATTATTCCTGGCTGTGTGGAAGAATCAAGGTGTGTAATAAAACTAATACATACCTATTGTAATCCCAAAGCCTCATTTCAGGCTATAATTTTAACTTCCTGAAGTGGTGTGCATTTCTAGCTCTTTCAGAATCTGCTCTGTGTGGGGACTGAATTTTTCAATACAACAGTTCGCAGTGAAATAATGACAGTAAATTTCCAACCCTCATCTGGGTAATTACCGCAACTCCTTTCTCAGTTATCTCATGTAAATACAGCTCTGTTCCAGAAAGTTTCCCCATCTCTTTTGAAACATAGTGTCTTCTGCTAATGAAAATACTTTCAGAATCAACTGGAAAGTTTCATATCTATACCCGACTTTTTTTTTTAAAACCCAGTATGAGCCTTGGCTGGTATGGTTCATTTGGTGAGAGCATCGTTCCGTAAGCTAATGCGGTTACAGGTTCAATTCCCAGTCAGGGCGCAGGGCCAGGCTGCTGGTTCAGTCGCTAATCAGGACATGTACAAGAAGCAACCAGTGGATATTTTTTTCTAGAATTAATGTTTCTCTCATTCTCCCTTCTTTTCCCTCTCTCTAAAATCAATAAGCATGTCCTTACGGGAGGGTAAAAATAAATTTTAAAAACCCACTCTGAAGTCCTTTGATTGTTGAATTTGTAATGTTTATTAAATAATGCTGGTTGGCTTTTGTATAGTAGGGGGAAATTCAGCCTCAGAATTTTTCTGTTGACAGTTACTAGACAGAGTGATGGCCACTTTAAGTTGCAAAAACTCTCTCAATTCAGATATTAGATTTTAATTGAAAACACTGGATCTGGTTTAGAATTCAAGGCTTCCTTAGGCTGAAAGGCTGTAGTGGGAGACCAGGCATGCTCGGCCTCTCTGTTTCTCCATCTTGTTTTTTTTTTTTTTTTTTCTCTCTTCCACCGCACGAGTCATCTCCGGGAGAAGGACAAATCCCGCTGGTACCACTGTAACCCAGCCTTGCACACTCTCAGCCTGATGCACAGAACCAGATACAGGATTTGCAGGGCACAGTGTAAAATGCAAATGCTGGATCCCTGATTGAAAAAGAATTAAGAATTTCAAATGGCCACTGCAGAGCATTAAACCAAGTGCCGGTCTCCATGCACAGGTGTACAGGTCGCACACCCCTGAAGCTACTAGCATGTGTTTGAGGCTGGCTCTCCAGGGCCTCTTCGCAGAGTTGCTTCTGGGCTCCTGCAACGGCCACCCCGCGTGGAAGTGAATCAACAGAAACCTCATTTAAAATGGATCCAGAGCTAGAAGAGAGAACTCTCAGGCATGGAGACCCCAGTGGGAAGAGGTGCACCTTGTGTCTCCAGCAGGAAGTGACGCAACCTCTGCAGGAGGAAGAAAGATTCCTCCTTTCCTTTCCCAGTGAGAAGGTCCGCAAATGAGAGACTGCCCTAACTCAGCCAAAGAAAAGTCCTTATATCTTGAACTTCCACTTTCCTTCAATGGACACTTCCTTACCCTAGCACCCCACCCCCTCCCAAGTCCATAAAAGAGCGATCCCCTCCTCTAGTTCTCTAGACGTACATATGGTTCACCGTTAGACCACATGCCCTGAATTGCAATTCTTTGTTGTTCCCAATAACCCATTTTTTGCCGGAGAAATATCTGCTATTCGTTAAAGGTCAATACCCCATGACATGGGTGATACACCTTTTTCTTCAGCTGGCTGTTCCTGATTGCCCCTCAGCTTCTGTTTCATAGCCCACCTGGAGTCCCCTCACCATCGGGCAGGAGGTCTCCCAGGCACGACTCAGCATGGCCCCAGGCCAGCTCTCCCTCTCCCAGGGGACTTCATCTGGGCCACGGGCAACAGTCACACATTCTTTGCCCTGCAGGCCATTCTCTCCCTCTTGGTTCTGCTACAGATGCTGTTGGGCAGCCCGTTCCCCACTTTTCACAGAATCCCTGCAGTGTAAGGAACACACGCCCAGCTCCCTGCATGAGCCGAAGAAGCCACCCTCTCCCCTCTGGAGATGGTGAGCTCAGCTTCCCTCACTGTAATCCCTTCACAAATCCCCTCTCTCTCAAATGTGCTACACTATTTTATATTCTTAAAGCGTGGAAGAGCCTTTGAGTCATAGAATAATAGGCCTTTCCTTTATAATATCTTCAAATAACCTCACTTGAACTTTCATACTTTTTGCATTTGGGAATCTCAGTTGAAACTCCAGTTTTAAATCCCTACTAAAAAGCATATTCTCTCTGTGGTATTAGAAGTGCTTTTTGTTTCTCATGCAGATGTGTGCTCACATGTATAAAAAAATGATGAGCTATTATTCAAAAATATACATTAAAGTGAACAGCTATTTCGTCACTAATTAATTAAAGTAGTATCTTCTCTACATTTGCATTTCTGCTTGACAAATATGTGACAACAAATTGTTTTTTTCATGCATTGTTAACTACATTAATGATATTAAATATTTAGACTTTTTCCCTTTGTTCTTTTACAAAATCTTTAAAATATATAATTAAACAGTATTAAATTTTATCTCTAAGAACATATGTTATATAAATGTGCCACAAATCAAAAAATAAAAATTTGGAAGTACAATTTGGACTCAGTCGCTCACTTGGACAAATGTAGCACTGAGCCATGAAAACCCACAGATGCAGGCACGAATCTCAGATCAGGTGGGTTTTTCTTTTTCATGTAAGAAACTGCCTTGATGTTTCCTTTATGCCTGTGATTACCAAAGAGGAATGGCATTCCTCAGTCCTATTGTATATCAAAATATTTACAAATTCCAGAAAATGGTTGGACTTGGGTGTCTCGTTTAAACTCCTTAACTTTATCTTGCCCCATTCCAGGGGCTGTCGCGAGCCTTGAGTACACAAGTCAGAGCATGACAATTCACTGGACACGTCAGCGCTTGCCTCCAGCAGGCCCCCTGCCTGCCACATCTCGTTTTCTGAGAAGTTACTTCCTTGTGGGTGTCTTCTTCCAAATGTCTGAGAAAACCCTCAGGTTACATGACACCTAGAAATGGGATTTCTGAGCAACATCATCTTTAGATCATTCGGAAGGGTCAACCTATAAAAAGTGAGGGAAAAGGCAAAGTCCCCAACTTTTTACTATTCCTCCACTCTCTCCTTAATGATGGGTTATCATAACCTCTCTTTCTTAAATCTCGAATCATGATTTCATAAAACTACTCGCCTATTTGCCAAGCTCTACTGTCAGCTCTGACAAAATGTTTTAGACCACAGATCACACTGTTCACATTTTAACAATCACTTTAACTTACTTTTGCAAGCACTGGTGGACTCTATACGGACAAAGGTCTAGAGACGGGTATGAGCCCAACCCAGTGCCCACTTTCAAGATGTTCCATCTACTGGGAGACCGACGTCAATAAGCAACTCTAATGCAAATAGGTACAACAGTAGACATGTGTATAAAAGAAGGAGAGAGCATACCCTGGAAACAACAGTGGGATGAAAAGGACGAAGTCGGGTCAACCTAAAGAGAGGTTAATGACACTGCAGATGAGCTTTTAAATAAGGTCAGCGGTGGATTGGGTGGGAGGAGACACTCCAGGCACCAAAAGGAACACAAGTGAAGCCGGAGAGAATTAGCAGTGGGGACTCCAGGAAGAGGAAATGCGGTGCAGCGGAGGTTCCAGTAAAACGAAGACCTTTGAGCTGGGCTTCAATAATTATAAGAAGAAAAGAGACTACAATTACGCAAGAGCGGTGGAGAGAGAGAAGGAGGAAGATCTTCTGCCAGAGGAACATGATGTAGACTCAGCAGTCTGAGTAATCAGATGGTAGGCAGAGGGGTGGTGAAAGCAGGTTGGGAAATGCCAACACTGCAGGGCAGAAGGAGATGAAGAAAAAATAGCCAAATGAGTAAGAAGAGAAACAAGAAGTTATAAAGCCAAGCATAGGGGAGAATTTTGAAAAGGGGGGTTACATTCGCCGGTGGAAAGACGGCAGAGGAAGTCAAGCGAAAGAGAAAATCCGCTAAGTCCCTACTGAATGGTACAATGGGGGAGCCGTCGGTTACTCTTGTGGGCGTAATTTCATGGTGGAAGGGGGTTGAAAACGTCACTGAACTGGGGTAAAGAGAAAATGAATGGCCAGCTGAGGAAGATGGGAACGTGGAGTGACAGGAGTAGGAAAGAATCATTGTTGCCACCTACTCTTGTTACACAACAAACAAGGGGGGCCTGGGACAATATACTATTATTTAAAAGGCCCCCAGGTCCATCATGTCCGCCGCCCTAGGAAAGACGTCTCTCAATGCCAGAGATTCGTGAAAAGGAAAGGAAATGTTTATTTAATGCTATACAGACTTCAAGTAGTGACCTAATGTCTTCATCAAAAATCCTAAAGTCCCTTAAAACACCCACAAACAGACACAGTCCTTCCTTCCTTCCTCCTTTGCCCAGTCCAGAGTACCATATCTCAGGAAAGGAAACAGAAGTCCATGGCTCAGGCAGTCCTCTGGTTCTTCCCAGTTAATACTCTATCTCGACCGGGAGACCTCCCTGGGTTGCCAGCACCCTCGGCTGAGTCGCCGGGATCTCTGCTAAAACCAGGTGGTGGTTCCCCCTTCTAAAGCTGCGGGAGTCTCCACTCTGTCAAGGCTGTGTGGTTCTCTCTCCTAAAGCAGCATGGTTCTCCCTCCTCTCAATGGACGCCAAGTCTGGGTTTTAAATCCCCGCGGCCAATCTTTCTCTGCAGCCTCATTTCCGACTCCTCCCACACTCGGCTTCACATGCCAGAATTCGTATCCTTCCAGGTTTACTGGGCTGCCATCATGAGTCTGGGCAGGTGTGGCCCCATGTCCTGGAATCAATCATCTCCAAGCTCCCACACAGGCGCTGTAACTCGGGGGACCTGCCCCCCCCCCCAGTTACGTCTTGGTGGGGAAGTTACTTCCATTCCCCTGGCTCAGGGCATGGCCACAGCTATTTAACATATCTAAGTGACCAGCCAAAGGCTATAGATATGTTAAATGACCACGCCAGAGGGTAGCTGCAAGGCTGTTGCTATGCAAAACAGCTCTCAATGGCCCTGCTCCATTTGTCCCTTCCCCCAACCCACACCGTGGGGGGCGGGGGGTGGAGACATCTTAAAATCTCCTGGACACCTTAAGCTCTGGACCCCATTTCAAATGCCTATTTGGGGTCCCCCCTCTTGTTGCACCCTGTAACAATCCCTCCTTTCAGATATACACCCACTTTAAATTCTTTTAAAGGACAAGGGAGGAAGATCTCATCTTCTTGTAACTGCTTCCGGCTGGGAATGGACATTGTTTTACCCATCCATTAGTAGGGGTGCCCTGAAAGGGGGAGGGGGGGTGCAGCATGGAGGGAGTCCTTCCTGTAAGGGGAAGGACCTTACAGAATCCTGATCAATTGGCCATCACTAGGAAGTCGCAGGCTCGGTGTCCAAAGGCTGGCATTACTGGACCGTTGGCATCCTGGTCATATTCTGGAGGTGACAGATTTGGAAAGAATTGGAAGGCACAATTAAATCATAATTAGTAAATGACAAAGGCGGGAACTTAAGTAAAGAATGGCTTATCTGGAGGAAGGTGTACAAAGCATGCTACACCTATCCGAAACTCTTGTGGCCCACTACACTTCACTCGGGCTGAGGGGAATATGTTAGGATTTCCCTCCTTTCAGATATTTGGGCCTTTTCTGCCCAAGCCATCAAGACAGAAAAGGCAAAATTAGTTCTAAAGTGAAGCCCACAGACCCCCCAAACCATTCGCCAACCCAACCACTTAGTTCAGTCAAACCGTTGAGTCTCAGGGGGTGATGATGAAAATGGGCTCCTTAAAGCAAGGTTTATATCCACTCACTCATTCAACCAATTACTCAGGTAATGAAGTCATAGGCATATGCCCTATGAAAACAGAAGAACACACAGGTTAATTCACACAACAATCCCCAAACCAGTCTCTGTGCCTGTGAGACTGTCTTTTGGGAAGACATTCAATTGCAAGGTTTCTCCTGTAATAACATTTAGCAATGGCAACTTCACAGGTCCTCCATACCTGTAAATTGTACATCTTTGGTGACATTACAAACTCAGTTTCAACTTTCAAATGAAAACAAACTTTTAAGACAGTTAGCTGCACCATTCTGATGTCCAATACTAAGCATTGTGATTTTCCTTGAACCACAATTTTTCTCCTTAAGATCACCCTCACTGTTATTAAAGGACTACTTTGAATCCCACTTTTAATTTTGACTGTTCGTTTGCATAAACACACCAAGAGCAGCCTGGATCACTTATGATCCTTGAGTCTACCTTGCTGGTACTCACGCAGGCAGCCTTTAGAATGACTTCTCAGTCCGCCCCCTCTTGGGGCACAGAAGCAGAGCCACACATCTGCCATCTGACTTCGCCTGTACCAGTTGTTTCACTCAAATCCTTGAGGCTTCCATTGTGCTTACAGGTTCCTTTTTGGCCATCTTTGAGGAAAGCAACCTTCGTTCCTTCCCTGGAAAGACTGCCATGAACCACACAACCAACCAAAGTACCAGGCTTTTCATGGGCTTACACTAGCTTCACAAGTCAATCCCAGTTCCTCAAGGCTTTCTGGTGATGACCAGACCCATACATGCCTCCTTCAGGCGTGACATTCCAGTCAAAGTCTCAGTTAACAAAACCACTATTAATGACTGATCTTATTGGTTTTATGCAAAGAAACCTTATATTATCACTCACTCCTTCAGAATGCTGAAACCTGGAGGGATCAGGTAGGGAGAAAAATACAAAGCGTGAAGGAAAATCCTTTCCCTCCTGATATCCACCAGGCTTCTCAAAACCTTCACTTCCACAGACCTTCTGCAACATTCACAAACCCTCTATTCTTTCTTTCATACTCCTTCTTCATTTACACATCTTACACTTTCCCCTGTGCACTTTCCTGCAGAGTGTACAGTTTCAACCTTCCCTGGGATCCTCAATTTCCTTTGCAGAGCAGATACAGAGCAAAATCCAAACATAGAGTTCCAGAATAATACACAGGTAGAAGCATTCTCTTGCACCAATGCGTCCATCGGTGCCTCGCAGAGACATGCTCCTTCAAGTCCGGTCTCTTGGCAGAGACATGCCCCCTTTGCCTCTGGCTGAAGCACTCATCAGCCCCAAATGACCCTTCCTGGGTCCCGCATGGCAAAGGCATGCTCCCCAGCAGGTTACAGTGACCTTTCCTAGGTCTTAAAGTACAGAAAGTTTCTGATCAGAAACAAAACCAATGTGAGAAATTTGCCCTTTCCCATGAAACCAGCAACAGGTAGTTCAGGTTTCCCTTACTCCAGGTTTAAAAGCTTCACAACCTTTACACATAATTTTCACATCCAGATTTAACCATCAATCTTTTAATCCTAGTTCCTTTCCCACACTGGGAAGGACTATACTTAAACTCAGTACTAAAACTCAGTATCTGGCAGCCAAAAGTCCCTAACACTGCAGGTATCTTTCACTAAAAGTCCTTAGATTCGCAGGGACATCCTGCAGCTTTCTGAAGCTTTGACCTTGCAAACACCCTATATATCAGATGCTCACCCTTGGGCCCTAGTTCATGACCTTCAGAACCAGAGCCATTCTATCAGAACCAGTTACACAGAGAACCTGACTGATGCATTGCCAACACAGTAGGAGCATACAGCCCATAATCTGAAGAGAGCCCTTGGCCCACCACCCTGCCCAGTTCCAAGATGGCGGGACTCTCAGGTGACCCATCATCCAAGATGGCGACACCCATGCACAACCCACCCTCCATGGTGGGGCACTCACGTGGCTCATCCTCCATTTTACCCAAAATGGTAGCACACCCACGTGGTTTGCTGTCCAATCCCCAACATACATGCAGGCTCGGCCTACAGAGCCTAGGGGTTTGCTTCCTCCCCACACCTGAGACAGGTTCCCTTAGTGCCACCTGGGCTCACCGAAACTGTAAATGAGCAGACAGGGGCCACCTGGGAGCAGCACGCTAACCAACCATTATCCACAGCTCCATTATTCCAAAATGGTGTTCAGAAACCAGTTTTCAACCAAACCATCTTCACGTTTCTGCTCCCTCCCTGTTTCATTTCCTTTTCACCTTTCCAGGCGTGAGCGGCGGCCGATGCCCTCAGGAGGAGTGCAGAGGAATTCTCGAGACTGGGAAAACTCCAAAGTCTCACTCTCTCGCACCTGAGGGGGTCGGTCTGCCACGGACAATTATCGTCCCATCTGGGTCGCCAAAAAACTGTTACAGAACAGAAGAAGGGGGGCCTGGGACAATATACTATTATTTAAAAGGCCCCCAGGTCCGTTATGTCCGCCGCTCTAGGAAAGATGTCTCTCAATGCCAGAGATTTGTGAAAAGGAAAGGAAATGTTTATTTAATGCTATACAGACTTCAAGTAGTGACCTAATGTCTTCATCAAAAATCCTAAAGTCCCTTAAAACACCCACAAACAGACACAGTCCTTCCTTCCTTCCTCCTTTGCCCAGTCCAGAGTACCATATCTCAGGAAAGGAAACAGAAGTCCATGGCTCAGGCAGTCCTCTGGTTCTTCCCAGTTAGTACTCCATCTCGACTGGGAGACCTCCCTGGGTTGCCAGCACCCTCGGCTGAGTCGCCGGGATCTCTGCTAAAACCAGGTGGTGGTTCCCCCTTCTAAAGCTGCGGGAGTCTCCACTCTGTCAAGGCCGCGTGGTTCTCTCTCCTAGAGCAGCATGGTTCTCCCTCCTCTCAATGGACGCCAAGTCTGGGTTTTAAATCCCTGCGGCCAATCTTCCTCTGCAGCCTCATTTCTGACTCCTCCCACACTCGGCTTCACATGCCAGAATTCGTATCCTTCCAGGTTTACTGGGCTGCCATCATGAGTCTGGGCAGGTGTGGCCCCATATCCTGGAGCCAATCTTCTCCAAGCTCCCACGCAGGTGCTGTAGCTTGGGGGATCTGCCCCCAGTCATGTCTTGGTGGGGAAGTTACTTCCATTCCCCTGGCTCAGGGCATGGCCACAGCTATTTAACATATCTAAGTGACCAGCCAAAGGCTATAGATATGTTAAATGACCACACCAGAGGGTAGCTGCAAGGCTGTTGCTATGCAAAACAGCTCTCTATGGCCCTGCTCCATTTGTCCCTTCCCCCAACCCACACCGTTGGGGGGGGGGGGGTGGAGACATCTTAAAATCTCCTGGACACCTTAAGTTCTGGACCCCATTTCAAATGCCTATTTGGGGTCCCCCCTCTTGGCTGCACCCTATAACAGGATCAGCCTAGCAGTTCCAGCCCATCAGCGAATGACAGCTCGGCAGAAACTCCAAAGGACTGACGGCCACAGGGCAATGGAGACGACCCACCGCTCACAGGATGCCCGTGTGCATGAGGGACCAAGACCCACAGCCCTTTCTCCCCCGTGAAGTGATACCGTGGGAGCCATTCTCCTCTCTACCTTCCCTCTGGGACGCTATCAGGACCCCGGCAGGAAGGAACTTTCTAACCACCCGGCCACAAGGAGGCTCAAAATGGAAATAAAGTTGAGTCCTAGAAATAAAGGGACATTTTCTAAACCCTGGCATTCAGAAAATGAAACTCAGGCCCACCCTATCTATTCTAGGTCACTTGATCCAAAGCACTGCAACTTCATTAAGTAGGAACCGCCACACCCACATTATGCAGGAGGAAATAGGCTCTCAGAGAGATTAAGGAACTTTCCCAGACCAGCAAGTGACAAAGCCGGAGCTCACACCAGGGTCGGCCTGACACTGCAGGCAGCGTTTTTTTTTTTTTCCGCCAAACCCCTTTGCTTTGTCAAAAAGTTTGGCAGGGCAGAGTGAGTGGGAGCCGAAGGGGACCTGGGTTGGGACACTCATTTTTCTTTGAGGATGAGAGAACTTAGACAGCATAAATGGAGGAAGGAGAAAGAGCCAGTTGGGGGAAAGAGATGAAACAGGAAGGGAAAGGGGGGTTATCTGCAGGGAAATAATTCTAAAGAATAATGGAAGGAGAAGAAAGAGAAAGAGACAAGGCTTGAAAGGGAGGTGTCTACTTTTCCAAGATAAGAGTGAACAGGGAAAGCATTTGCAGAGGGCGGAAGCGTTTTGTAGAGTGATGGGAGACCCGGGACAGTGCCCGTGCGTCCTGGCAGGAAGGAGGAAGGACCGAGTGGCAATGCCTGTAGAATGCAGGTAGGATGAAGACCGAATCATAATGCCTGCGGCTCAGTGCCTTGAACATCAGGCATCACGCATCTGATTGAGTTCCTTCAATGTTGTTAGGCCCAGAGCTGCAACCTGTCCTTTAGGGACAGAAACAGACATTTCTAGGGCTGCTGGGAATGGTGCTCACTGACCCTTCTCAATTAAGTCCTCTTTCTAGGAATTGCCGTCTACTGAGAGACCCACCGACCCCAGGTCACATCCTCTTGCCAGTGACCTTTCAGTCCCAGGATGCTCGGTCCAGCCTGTTGTCTCAGTTCGAGACAAATCTTTATCCATACCTCCCATGTGCGCGCTCTCTCTCTCTCTCTCTCTCTGTCCCCTGCCCAGTCCTGCTCCTGCGCCCCCTGCCAGGCATTTATCCTGACAGAGCCCCCCAAAAAACTTGCTGCAAGCCAATGTCCATCTCTGATTCAGGCTCGCTGGGAATCCAACCTCAGAAACAAAACCTGCCAGGACGCCTTGGGAAAATCAGGGTTTCCTGAATGAACAGCTCTGTGGTGGGAACAACCTCCGTTTCCCCCGTTTTTTGCTTCCACGTGGATTAATATTACAGTCCTGACCACTCTGATCCCTCCCTCCCTTCTCCCCAGAGATGCATCTGCTGGGGACTCTGGGGGGAAAGTCACTGGGCACTTAGCTCATCCTGGGGTCCCTCTGTTTAGAGGACAAGTCTGCTCCCCCCTTGCCAAAGACGCCTGCTCTGCAGGTGTGGCCTGTGGTTTTCTGGTTCTGAGCTGGAGCGTTAGCCACCTCCCTGGCCTGCAGGCCTAGATGCACATTCTCCAGCCCAACTTCCACTAACGTAAAGCTGCCGCTTTCTTTTCCAGGGTCCACCCTGCCTGCTGCGTTTCTCAAGAAGGAGAGAGAGGAGCGAATTTCCTCCCTTGCAACCTTTACCCCTGCACCCGTCTCGAAAGGGAAAGAAACACGATTTAGTGTTTGGGAGACTCCGGGGGGTGAGAAATGGCAAGAGTGACAGGGATTGTGAAAAACAAACACGACGTGGAGTGTAAGATAAATGTAACGGTTCCAATACTGAGCAAATGTTCACGAGCTCTGGTCTTACATGCAAAGTTCCTGCCCCAGAGAAGGCATGAGTCACAAAGGGGATTTACCCAAGTTTCCAGCGATTCGATTTAAATCATTGTTCTTTATTCTCCAAATTGTTGCCTTAATTCAAAAGATTTGTAAAGAGCCGAGCGTGTTGGCTCTGTGACAAAGAACTGCATCAGCTTTTTCTGCTAAAATAAGTTTTACCATTAACTTAATTACATTTTATTACGAAAAGATAAGTATGCTAAATGGATCCACATATCAAAACATCTATTGTAGGTTTCCAGGAGTGATGGTGAGCGTGACACTGTTTTTATTAATGCTTATTTTTAAATTACTTGAATTTGACCTTATTTTACCTCAAATTACCCTTCGAGATAATTTTCCAGGCTTAGTCCCAAATTAAGGGTGGCTCAGAAGCTTTCTCCACAGCAAGGAATTAGGTAAGATTTTTTTTTTGTTTTGAGATTAAACAAGATTAAGAAAAATTTACGTTAGACCTACTGAATGTTCGAAATGATGCATTTTGCAGATTTCACGATTTCATCGTTCTCCTCCTGATATTCATTTTTATCACTCCACAAACTAACCAGATGCAATAAGGTTTCAAGAGCTAGAAAGTGTGTTATTGGCTTTTTCTCATCGGTTTGGGTCAATGTTTGGGTTTCTACGGTACTATTAAACATTGATGAAGTGAGTCCGTAAGTCATGTGCTGCTTGCCACTGGTATTGCTTATCCATAATGCTTTTCATCAGTTTCCTCTAAAGCATCCAGGTTTCTTGGGGAAAAAAATAGAAGCAATTGAACATTTTCACCATTTATCGTAAGATTACAGAGAGCAGGAAATGGGAAACACAGAGGCCTTCACTGTCTCCATGCCCCCTGCCATGTCCCCGGTCACCTGTGCAACAGAGAATGTATGGGATGGCAAAATGGCTCTGCTCTCCGAGGTGATGATGGGTTTGCTCTGCGCAATCGACATACCTGGGCCTCTTGTGATCAATGACACACCATTTGGAGACGGCTGACTGGGGTTAATGGTGCAAGCTGTGGCTTTGGAACAGAGTTCTTCTCTACGTGAGACTAATTGGCCCATCTGGGGATTAAACTGGTAACCGTGTCCTCGTTTGTCAGCCCATCCACTCAGCGGTGGGACCCGGTTGTGTTCGAGCACGGCTGCCCCGGATCCCACCGAAGCGTTTTCAAATCACGTCGTAACTTTAGAAAGAGGAAGAGATCATTTTTCACACATACAAGCTACGTAGCAACCCAAATCACTGTCAGGAGGCCCCTAAAAATTAAATAATAATTATCCTGTTGCCAATGATGCTTAAATGAATACCCCCCAGGTGTGGGAAGCAGAACAAGAAGCAAGTTGGCTTCCCACTAAGTACCTTATTCCACTGCAGTTCCAGAATTGCTTTCAAAGTTGTCAAGGTATGCCTTCAAAGACCACTCCTGGCCCCCCGGGGACTGCTTGCAGGGGTAGCAACAACCTCAACTCTTCCCCAAAAGGTCAGGTTTCACATTCAGACTTCACCTTCTTTCCTCACTTTATTTTTCTGTATTTCTATGCTCATCCGAAGGCCTTCCAAGATCCTGACCCCACAGTATTTTAAAAATCCATTTACCAATTACATTATTAATGTCCTGACACTGGAAAAAAAAAAAAAAACAAACAAAAAACAACGAACCACACCTTGTCTCAAAATAGAGGCTCAACCCTTAATACAGACTTTAATTCAGACTTCAGTACAATGAAGGACAGATCAACAACACAGCACATTCAAACTCAAAACTTCTTTTTAGATCTACTCAGATTTGTTTCTCTCCATTTCCTCATGATTAACCTGATGCCCGTCTCCACTGCACACGATGCTTTACAGCCGAACAACGCCCATAGAGAGAGGCCCCACGCTGTCCGTCCAGTGATCCCCGGTGGGGCCCGCAGCACAGTGGAAACAGAAAAGTCAAACTCAGAAAGGACAGACAGTGCGGCCAGGGGAGGGAATGACAAGTACTTGTTTTATAACTCATGAATTGCTGCTACCTTTACTCCATTTCTTTTAAAGATTTTATTTATTTATTTTTAGAGAAGGAAGAGAGAGAGAGAGAGAGAGAGAGAGAGAGAGAGAAACATCAATGTGCGGTTGCTGGGGGCCGTGGCCTGCAACCCAGGTGTGTGGCCTGACTGGGAACCAAACCTGCGACACTTTGGTTCACAGCCCGCGCTCAATCCACTGAGCTACACCAGCCAGGGTTACCTTTACTCCTACTCTGTCTCATACCTTCCTTTGGTTTTATTTTGCTTTCTTTTTTCTAACCTCTGGGAATGGATGATAACTTGATTTGTTTTCAGGCTTTCTTAATTTTTCAATATCTGTTTAAGGCTAGACACTTTTTTCTCTAATGATTTATTTGTCCATGTCTCATATGGTTTAAGAGGTCATATTTTCATTATCTTTTAGTTCAAAGTAATTTTTATTTGGGCTCTGATTTTTGCTTAGAATTATGTTTCTTACTTCCCCCAAATGTGGGAGTGTATGTTAAATGATTACAATCCTTTTAAATTTATTGAGAATTGTTTTGCGCCCCAGTTTTTGCTCAATTTTAACAAATGTTTCACATGTGGACTTAAACAAAATGTATTCTGAAGTTGTTGGGTGTTGGGTGATATATATACGTGTATACACACACACACACACACATACACATATACATATATATGTATAAATATATACATATGTATTCATATGTCTATACATATACATGTGTGTATATACACATTTATGTACATTAATCTTAAAAACCACATTATTAAAATCTTTTATATCTTTACTGATTTCTTTAGTCTCTATATTCCTCAGAGAGAGATATTAAAATGTCCCATTATAACCTGGATTGATCACTTTTTTCTTGAAGTTTTAAAAAATTTGATAAATATATTTTAAGGTAATACTATTAGAAACATACAAATTAGAGTTCTTATAGCTTCATAAGTAATTCAATCTTTTATCATTATGAAGAGACCTTCCTTATCTCTAATGATGCTTTTGACCATAATATCTATGTTGTCTCATGTTAAAGTTTATATATAAATATACGTGTGTGTGTATACATATATATGTATGTCTATTTAGTGAGAGAGGACTGTGTGTATAAAGTTATAACAGTTTTCTTTTGGTTAGTATTTACAGGATTTTTTCCATCCTTTTCCTTTAAATCTTTCTTTAAGCCTTTCTGTATACTTTCGCTTTATATGGATTTGAAAAAAAGAAATCTGACACTTTTCTCTTCTAACTGGAGCACCTAATTCTTTTACATTTCATGCAACAATGAGCAAAATTGGGTTTTTAAGAAATCCGCTGTCCTCTTTGACGGTTTTTCTCCCTCCTGCCTACTGTCCCGAGCTCCCTCAGCTCCCTCAGCGGGTCCTCCTTTCTTACCTTCTTCCTGACTGATCACTTTTTATCACTGTTTTGGCCTTCTATTGATTTGGCAATCACCCTCTCTGTCTATTATTTTAGTAATCACTTTAGAAATTACAACACGTAAAATTAACATAATATCCAAAGTGAATCAATACCTTTACTCCTCCTCTTGGAGTGAATGGGAAAGACAAAATAATAAATAAAAGCAAAAATGATGCTTGGACCAAATCTCTTCCACAGCTACCAAATTAGTATATTTTTGTAACCATACATCTTAATTAAATATCTTTTTTAAAAAATCCCTGCAAGACATTATTATTAATGTTTATACAATCGGTGGCTGTTTTACTTAGCCAAGCAGTTACCATTCTCCACGCTCTCTCCCCCCGTGCGTCTCGAGTGCTCTCCTTCTAGAAGCATGTCCCGCAGCCCAGTGCTTCCCAAACCATCCACAGCAAAGGACATCCTATCTTTAAATCACCATAGGCTAATTGTTTTAAGTACAATACAATGAATTACTGGAAAGTTAAATGAAAAAAACAAAGACATACGAAATACAAGCCCCACTTTTTTTATTACGTTCAACAGATACAAGTACTGTGTCAAATTGCTGTGAATTCTCTGAATGTTTACTCCTAGTTTCTGGGCGTCTCTCGTCTGGACTGGTGGCCAGCGCCCAGGGATGGGTGTTAGTCCATGGACCTGACTTGGAGTAGAACTGCCTTACCATTTTCCTTAGTGAGCCCTTCCCTGCTGGTAATGCACGCTCAATTTTCAGGTGGATGAGATGTCTTTTTAAAACCTTCACTTTTCAAATTAAACTATTCGTGTAGTACAATACACACACACACACACACATAACTGCACATATTATGAGTGCACTGTTCAATAAATTATAATAAGTCAGATTACCCATGTAATCGTAGGTCAGTATCCAAAGCCAACCTATAAAACATGACCGGCACTCCTGGAGTCCCTTCCTCCCCCTCCACGTCATTGCCCCCACCTCTCTCTCCCAAGGTAACCGCTTTCCTGACTACTAACATCATAAATAAGTTTTGCCTGGTTCTTAAGTTTATATCAGTGGAAGTACACTGTGTGTATTTTTTTAAATACAGCATGTTTCTCTCAATATTTTGAGATTCATGTGTTGTTGCTGTAGCAATATTTGGTACATTGTCATTGCTGTATTGTATTACATGGTATGTTTATACCACATTGAAAAATAAATTCCATTCTATTGGTGATGGGCATTTAGATTGTTTTTAGTTTGGGGCTGTTATCAACAAAGCATCTATGAACATTCTACATGATATTTGGTGTACAAACGTATGTATTTTGTTTGGGTAAATACCCAGGAATGAGAATGTTGGGTCCTAAGATAGACATACACTCCACTTTGCTGCAAAAGCATTTATTCATGTGCAAACCCACCTTTACCAGAAACTAGAACTTGTGTTAATTATATTTATATTTTGTAGCAGGAGAACCTTTCTCTTTTTTTCTAGGTTGGTTAATACTCCTGACTTAGAAATGTATTCAAAACTTCATTATAAACTTTATCAAGTTCCAAATTTGTTTTGAGTACAGTAACTGTGCAGCACATATGCATATGCATATTTATAAGTATAACAATTTACAGATAAATTATTATATTTATCTTATTAAGGAACATTACTTTGTATTATTTTGCCATTCGATAAGTGGCTCTTTTTCCAGCGACTCACGTTCACTGATATAGTATGGAGAGGCAGTGCTTTCTCTGGAGATAAAATATTTATTAATTGTGTAACATTTTATGCTCCTTTATTCTTTAGATCATGGAGGTTAGGACATTTTTTCTGCCATGTTACGCTTGTTAACAGTATGTGATAGAAAAGGGTAAAAGATTGGAATCCTGTGAGCGTAAAATAAGGGAAGTCATTAAGAAATCACTAAGAAACTCCGAAGAACTTTGGATTAGGGAGAGACTTAATGCCAGGAACTGTTACATAGTCAGTAAATAGGAAGAACTCCAGGGAAGTGTGGTAACACCAAGAACAATTTTAAGATTATTCCTGTTGAACAAAAGGAGAAAAAGAAACGAAATGCTGTTTGAGGTCACTCACTCATTAATTTCTTCAGAGCAATAAGGAAGCAGAGGCTCAGGATTAATATGTTTTTAGAAAAGCCTGCAAATAACTACATAACAGAGTGGAATGAATAAAGAGTTGAAGACTCAGGATTTGGGTTTGATTCCCAGCTTTAGTACGTGAAATTGGACAAACTATGTAATAAGACTTCCGTTCTGTCGTCTGTAAAATGGACATAAGAATAGTATTTAGATCAACGGTTGTAGCAAAGTTGTCTGAGCTTACTAAACTCTAGAGACGAATTCTGGGTCACAGATGCATTTATTACCTAAGTCCCCTATGAGTATTTTTCTAAAAGTTTAAATTAGCGGCCACATTTTTAACATTTAGATTCCCAGCTTCTTTTGTGAAAAATTACCCTCTGTTAAGGCATTATTTCCATCACATAAAAAAGTGCCTTGAAGTGCACAATGCTAAGAGATTTATGTGAAGGTGACCACCACCAGAGCGGCAATAAAGGACACGGCCACCCCCCACAGGTGGCCCAGAGCCTGCTGCCTGTCGGCAACCCCACCCGGCTTCCTCAGTCCTAGGTGACATTTATCTGCTTTCAGCAACTACTACTTCGTTTTGCCCTTTCTAGAATTTCACGTAAATGGGATCATACAATATGTCTTCTTTTGTATCTGGCTTGTTTTGCTCATCCTACTGTCTTCGAGGCGCCCCTATTGTCTGTGTCACATGTCATTCCGTACCACCCACTGTGTAGATGGGGCACAATGTTTATTCATCTGTTGACGGACCATGTAGTTGTTTCTACCTTTTGGCTATCAGGAATAAAACTGCTATGTACGTCTCTGTACAAGTTTTCGGGTGGACGTATGTTTTCATTTCTCTCTGGTAAACAGCTAGAAGTGTAATAGCTGGGCCACATGCATTATATGCTTAACTCCAAACTGTTTGCCCAAGTGGCTGTACCATTTTACATTTTCCCCAGCAATGTCTGAGCGTTTCAGTTGTTCCCTGGGCTTGCCAACACTTGGTATTATCAGTCATACTAATGTTTACCATTTTGGGGGGTATTGTATGATCTTATGGAGGTTTTAATTTATTTTTTGATAATTTTTTAAAATATATTTCATTGATTATGCTATTACAGTTGTCCCATTTCCCCCTCCCTTCGTTCCCCTCCACCCTGCCTACCCTCTCCCACCCACATTCCCCCCCTTTAGTTCATGTCCATGTGTCATCAGTTCTTTAGCTTCTACATTTCCCATACTATTCTTGCCCTCCCCCTGCCTATTTTCTACCTACTACCATCTATGCTACTTATTCTCTGTACCTTTTGGTTTTAATTCATTTTAATGATGTCCAGAATTTTTTCTGTGTTTGTTGGCTGTGCTTTCCTCTGACTTTGTGAAATGACCTCTCAAGTCATTTGCTCATTTTTTTAAATTAGAACATTTGTTTTTTTGTTATTAAGTTGTAAGTGTCTTTGTATATTCTGGATACAAATCTTTTGTTAAATATAAGAATTGCTAATATTCTTTTCCCAGCTGGTAGACTGCCTTTTATTCTCTTAGTGGTATTTTTGAAGAACAGAAATTCTTAATTTTAAGGAAATCCAATTTATTGATATTTTGTGTGTCCCATCTAAAAAAAAAATCTTTGTATGAAGATGTTTTTCTATGTTCTTTTTTTCTTCTAAACATTTTGTAATTTTGCCTATTGCATTTACATCTGGTGCCACTTTTGGTTAAAAGTTTGTGTATAGTATGAGGCAAAGACGGAAGGCCCCCTCCGACACCGCCCCGCAGGGGACAGGGAGGACCAGCTGGTCACTACTGATGGCGGGGTCTCCGCTCACACAGCACAGTCACAAAGGTACTGAGCACAGTTTATCCCTGTGACTACCACAGCTTACATACGTCTGTCTTTCTAGAATGCAGTCAGATTCTCCTGCTAAGTTGTCGTGTGAGAGGAGAACTTGGGAGGGTTCTCATGCCGAAGACGTGCACCTCGCCTCTGGGTGCCCAGAGCGGCCCTGCTGACAGCCAGCAAGAGGACAGAGGCCTCAGTCCTGTAGCTGCACGGAGTAGGATTCTGCCAGCAACCACGGGAGTCTGGAGGAGGCCCCTGAGCTCCAAGGAGGAAGCAGCCTGGCTGACACCTGGGTCACAGCCTTGGGAGACCCAGAGAAAGCCCGGCTACACGGTGCCCAGACTCCTAGCCCGCAGAAACTGCGAGGCAGTGCATTTACCTCGTTTTAGACCGCTAATCTGTTATAGTGCAAAAGATAACTAATACAGCCCTCTAATGCTTGCATCTTTCCTTCGCTTTTGAGATTTCTCCCCCAACCCTGCACATTTCCTCAGGTTACGTAAGTCTGCCTTATCAGAAGAGGGTGAGATGTTCCTGCGCCCTGGAATGCATCAGTGACGTACGGAAGTGGCAAATGTAGATGTTTGGGGGCATGTTTAATGATGTATCTGCAGCAAAGGCTGATAAAAATTCGATACATTTCTTGTCATTTCAAGTAAGTGGGCTTACTGGAGAATCGTCTCCTCTGCCAAAAGTTGGAGGAAATGACAAAGGGTAATAGAATTTAATATCAGAGGAGATGGTAACAGATGGACTGTAGGCTTTGCAAAACAAGGGGTGTTGGAATCTCTAAGGTGAATGAATCCTCAGGCTCAGTTTTTATGACCAAAAATGGAAGGCAGGTTTTTATATGTTGTGTATATAGCAGAAAGAAGAACGAAGCGACGTTGAACTCTTCATGGAAAAGCTTGAAAAGAAAAAGTTGAAAGGAACAAATCTATCATTAGCATCCCAAAAGTACATCTGTGCCAAGAAGTTAAAGACTAAAACAAAACAACTTTAATAAGGGAGATCGTCGTTACAGAATGTCTCATGTTAAGAAACATGAAAGGCAGAATCGCTGTGGAGTGCACGCAGGAGGACGGCGTTGGCAGGGGAGCCGTGCTGGAACATCAGCGAAGAAACAAGTTTTCAGTCCAGAAGCACCAACATGTCAGTCATTTCTTGCCCATTTCAAAATTCCAGAAGGAGCTGGGTCCAAGATACAGCATGAGCCTCATGCTGGCCAAACATCCTATTATTTTCTCCTCGAGTAAACCTTCTCGGTGAGTCACAAATGTCTCTTTTGTCGCTCACCACTCCAGGCGGGCCTCGTTAGCTCCCCGTGCAGTGCCAGCTTGTCAAACCCACTGCTCGGCTCCGTCCTGCCGCTCCTCTCTCTCTCCACATTTGCTACCTCCACTCTCCGCAGTCAGAACCCTCGCCACTCCCGCCTTCCCCCTGTGGTTCCGCCCCCTCGCGTCCCTCCGCAGGGCCGGACGCGGGGGAAATAAACTCTCTCCTCCATGTGACATCACCTTTCTCCTACACACTCCTCCAGCAGAGTTTACCTCTTCTGGGCACGCAATTCTGCAACCATTCTGATGACAAATGTAAGAAGCACAGAGTCTGCTAATCAAGGGAATCTATCTTTAATCTCCAAGAGGCCCATACTTCTCCCCCTTACACCCGGTCCCCCTCCATTCCATATGTCCCTGAGTCTTGACTGCTAAGCAACTCTGAATTGTCCTCCCAAGAGGCAGAGACCAAGCCCGTGAGAGCATGTTTTGGGTAGTGTCTCTTTTGCTGTGAGTGATTAGCAGACATAACTCTTAGCTGAGTGGTTAAAAAAAAAAAAAAAAAAAAAAGGAAAGCAAGAAAGAAAATGTTACTGGGCACGTAGCCTTCAGTTATGAAAATTATATTATTTAACTGATTGATTTAATTATTAATTCAATAAATGCTTCTTGCTTGCTGATTACGTGCCAGGCAGAGCTCTGTGCTAGCTGCACACTGGGGGGAAAACAGACTTTCTGGTGTGGGAGGGAATCGAGATTAAAAATAAAGGAAAAATACAGATTGGGATGAGTGTTTGGAAGGACACAAAGAGACTTTGGTCACAGGGACAAAGGTGAGAAGGGAATGAAGTGGTTGGGAAGTCACTAAAATTATTTTCGGTGACCACATTCCTGTTTAAATTTTTTATTGCTATTCTGTGATTGTTGTCCCAGTTTTACCCCCTTTGCCCTCCCCCCGCCCCACCCCAGTCAGCTCCCCGCACCGTTTTCTGCATCTTGCTCTTCAGTCTCCACCATTATCCCCCTCCGCCCTCCCCTCTGGTCGCTGTCAATCTGTTCCCTGCTTTTTGCTGTGTTCCTTTTTGGGATCTCTCCACTCTTTGTCTCTCTGTTCTTCACAACTTCTGTTCCTATTCTACTTTCATGCTCCTACCTGTGACAGTTTTCTTTCTTTTTTACTTAGAAGCCAGTCCCCAACTGCTCCTTAAACCTCAAAAATGCAAATGAGTTTGCACCCAGTGGGTTCTGGAGACGGGTCTCCTCCAGACTGGAAGTCTGGCTTCTGCCTTTGTGGCCTGTGCAAACTTGTGCACATTTCTTCTCAGTTTCCTCATATGTAGATGGTGATGATTATGGTTCCTAAATTCTAAGGTAGTTGACAGAATTAACACAAATTCAACATGCAAAATCATTAGCACGGTGCCTGGTATAGAGCAAAAACCTGGCAGCTGTCCGCTTTTCCTGTTATTCCTGATATCTCACCTACATTTAAGATAAGCTGCCCTTCTGGATAAGTGTGTGAAGGGTGCTGATTTATGGGTATTTTAGCTCCCAGATATCCAGATATCTCATAACCCTAACTAACTGATTTGAAAAGATTATTAGAGCCCTGGCTGGCGTAGCTCAGTGGATTGAGCTTGGGCTGTGAACCAAAGTGTCGCAGGTTCGATTCCCAGTCAGGGTACATGCCTGGGTTGCAGGCCATGGCCCCCAGCAACCGCACATTGATGTTTCTGTCTCTCTTTCTCCCTCCCTTCCCTCTCTAAAAATAAATAAATAAAATCTTTTTAAAAAAAGATTATTAGTTCCAATCACATATCTGTTCATATAAATGTGTTTATTTCAGTCGCTTTGTGCCCATTAAAGAACAGGACAGTCCATTGGGCTACGCTAGAGGAAAATGTAAAGAAATAGAAATACCTAGGCAACTGTAGCACCTTTATAACCAATCTATTTGTAGTCTTTAATTATCCCAGCCCCACTTCCCTTTAGAATTCAACAACAACCAATAGGAGGAGGAACCCAACCCAAAGCTGAGTCACTTTCGGAGTGAGACACCTTCTACACGGTTCTGTGACTTTAAGTCCAGTTGGTGTGAAGAGGTTTCTGGATGAAAGTACTCAGCTACCCCAATCAAAAGGTGGCTTCATTATTTCCTCGGACGGCACTGTGCTCATCACATCAGGTTTGTGTTAACTGCGCTCGGGCTCCTACCCAGCTCCAGAACTTTGGTGTTTGTGTAGAACAAAAGCCCTTCACTGCAGTTGTTCTACGCTCTCCGTTTCTACTTCGCTTTGCTACTAGAGCGAGGCCCTGAGGCTTTGTTCCCTTGGGACCTCAACTTTTCTCTTTAAAAAACATTTTTGGCCACGTTACCGATCTCCATATGTTGGTCTCCAGAATCTTGGGGCTATTTTTATTTCTGTAAATTTAAAAGACATCCATCATTGCCCCAGCTGCTTCTCTTCATCTTGACTCTTTGCTTTTTTGATACTAGAACCTTATAATTACTAGTTGGCACACCATGAACTCAGTGGCTCTTTCTGAGTACTTTCGGAAGCACGCCAAGGTGCTCTGCCTGTACACATCACACCTGTTTACACGACCACCTCTATCCTGGATGCACCTCCTCGAACACAGAGGCTGTGCATTTTTCTTTGGTCATGACGATACCTACACCAGTGCCAGACACACAGTAGGTGCTCACGAATGTTCGCTTAATAGATATGCAACACACTGCAGTCTAAAATAAGATTTTTTTTTCATAGCATAAGACCTGCTACACAAACCTAATTCCATGTAAAATTTGGCAAGGTCTGAGGAAATAGACATCTACATGGTTTCATTATTGTGTTTATAGTTCGGTAGGTGGCATTTATGTTAGCAGTAGAGCACGGTTTTCCTACCTTAACGCTCGTGTTACTTCCGCAGTGTGATGCTTCCACAGTGTGGCGTAGAATGTGGTGATCTGTGGTGATCTATCCATACTTCTGAGTAAGTTAGAATAGACTGTACCATTCCCAAGTCTGTAGTATCTGGCAACTCCCATTTCTAGTCTGATTCAATATTAGACTTGATGTATAGAAACTATCGCATCCTGAAGAGTGGAGACGCATATAGAGGGAAACTATTAACAAAATTTAGGCACAAAACTAATATGCCTTAATAAAGATTTTAAAAATAAAATGCAGTCCAGCTGGGAGAAGCATAAATCTTATTTTCATTCATCAGGACGATCCACTCCCTGACTCACAGTTCTAACTTCCTTTACGAATTTGAAAAATTAGTCACTCTACGTGGTGGTGCGGACATTTGCAACTAAAGGTCGATTGCATTTTTTGATTTGCGTTAATTTGTGAATACTGTCTATAAATACTAGTAGTTTCCTCCAAGCTGGCAATTGCACAATGACAAAAGAGAACTCAAACTACTGGTGTGAGGTGTATAAATTTACTTTTGAAGATCTTAAACGGAGAGCTTAACCTGAAATGAATTCAAGACCCGGCAGTTCTTGGCTAAGTAGTGTTTTCCTCAACAACATTTTATATGAACACTCACTCATTTAGTAAAACTGTTACCTTTTTGCATCTCTACTTGCCCTCCCCAAAACATCCTTAATAGGGCAAAGGTTGTTCTAGGAAAACCCTGCCCTTTTCAAACCTCCCAGGGTTTGCTGTTCCTCCGGCAGCTATAACCTTATTGAAACAGCGAGCGGTTATTCTCAAACACAAGTGGTAGTCTCCCATATATTTATTTTTCTTCTGAACAGGTACTCCCCTTTAAGGTAACTTTATTTGCTATGGGTAAGGTGGGGTCTAGTTAAGCTCTTCATATAAGAAGTTTTAATGGTTGAAAGTTTTTCCTAAACTTTTTATTGCCAAGTTTCCAGAATGCTCTTCTCAAAAAAACTCACTAGTTATCCAATGCTCTTGCATGGATAGCTCAGCAGCACACACTACCCAGGATACATGTCGCTGTGAGTGGGCATGGGAGAAAAGACAGAGGGGTTAGTTTTGCAGAGCAAATGGGGACCAGGAGGTTGTTTCCTACAGAAAAAGAAACAGACAGAAATCAGAGGGTCATCATCCCATTGTGTTTGAGGATTCCATTCAACATTCAAGAGACTGCCTGATGCATGCATGCTAATTTCTCTCCATGGCACCTGACAGATTAAAACTTTTTGGCTCTGCTATGGAATGTGGTAATATTTTGGAATCCATAGCACAGGACTTGTTTGCATGTCCTCTTTTGATGATGCTGGGAATTTGCAGTGAGTTGCATTGTAATTTTCCTCTGAGTGACCTGAACGATGTGCAACCGAAGTCCTGAGCTAGGTCATGCTAACTTGCCTTCCTCTGCAGGGAGAGAATATACACAATGTTGCAGCGCGTTGGGATATCAGTTACAGGAGCTGAAGCGCCAATGGCCCCAAGGCCACCTGCTGCAGATTCCCTGGTTTCAGGTTTTAGGACACAGCGGAATTTTTGGAAATGCAGAGTCACCATGGGCTCTGGGTAATGTCGCCAGAACATCAGGGATGAGGAGCGGGGGTGGGTTGCGTGCTGCTTGCATCTGGATGGAATGAGAGCTTCAGTGCTTCCTTGAGAAGGCTTATTAATAGCAGAGGCCTGAAGTAAGAAGTGTGAGCCATGTATAGCCTTTGAGGAAATGAGCAAAGCCAGAGCAGGCTTATCGGGACCGGCTGTTTGTTCTTTCTCTACCCTGGGGAAACAGATGTATTGATCAGATTTTTTTTTTCAAGAAAAACAGCCTGCAGATGGGTTTACTGTGCTGGATTGGATAGACCAGGAGTGTTTTTTTATGATAGCCCAGGAAGTACGCTGCCAGAAAGACTCAAGGAGCGGCTGACCCGAATGGCTGTCACATGCAGGGAATGTGAAAGATGTCAGCGCTGGCCTCTGGTTTAAATTCTCCTGGCCTGTGAAGGTAACATTGCTGACTCCAAACACGTCTTACTCCAAACCATTATACCCCCGCACTTTAGGAGTCACTGATGGAAACAGTCTTCAAGATTAACCACCCCTACCGCTAGACCTCCTACGCTGTAAAATAAACCAGAAATTAAAAACACTCTGTGTGGCTAGGAAATTGAAAAATGAAATATACATGATTAAAGATGCGAAACTCAACTCAATGGCAAGATAAGTGGGCACAACATAAGCCATGTTGCATTTATATTTGTATAAGTTGCAACATTTCCTGTTTTTTTTTTTTATGCCTTGACTGAACCCATTATACAGGGAAACTCACTTAAGTGGGTGTAAGTTTACAAAATGAATGTTTTGGCTCCTGTGACCGAGTCGTTCAGGGGCCCTGCTTTGGGTGGAAGCTGGACCTCGCCACTCAAACGGTACCATCAAGGTTCCCTTTCTCCATCTTTGGCTTCACCGCCAGGAAGGCCTCTCCCCGTGATGGTTCCTGGCAGTTACAGATTTGTATTTCTAACTTGGTAACCTCAGAAGACAGCAAGTTTCTCCTTTGCAATAGTTTCCGCCAAAGCTCTAGAATTGAGCCTCAGGCTGGGTCAGGGGCCCACCTCTGCATCAGTTACAGGAGCCTTCGTGACCAGAGAAGCACCTGACCGGTCCGGCCAGACAGGTCCACCCTCCCCAGGAGTTAAGTGAAGGAGAGTGGGTGAGGGGTTCGTTCCCAAAGGAAATCAGTGACGTGTCGTCAGAGGAGGAAAGCACAGGTCCTGAGCAGCCAAAGCAACAGGTTTACACTTTAAGGGGTAAGTTTGTTGGGTTTATTCAAGGACATGAGACTTTTTTTTGCCTTTTAAACAAGTCCCTGCACGCAAACAGGAGCAGCCCCCTTAGGAAGCTATATATCTATTCAAATCATGGTGCCTTTTACTCAACACGGTTTGTTTGTGTTTTTGTTTGTTTTTTCGAACTCCAGTTTTGAACTGAGTCAGTTTACGAACTCTAACATGACATTTGCCTCATTCGTTCATCATCACATAACATTTTCACATGGAATATCCAACCCGACGAAATAGGTTAAGATTCTTCCCCACTATTCAAGAAAGGGCGGTCAAAAACAATGCAAAACAAAATTCCAAAAATGGAACTTGAAAACCGGTCTGAGGAGAAGAAATTATTAGACGAAGGCTAACGACTCCTGAGGGGCCTGTTTTGAAAAGGACACTAATCATTTGGGCGGATAAGTCATTTTTCATCAGATCCTCGGCTTTAAAGAAAGCCTGACCTCACTGCAGTCCTGACTGCAGCACAAAAGGAAGCAGGACCTTTATGAGCGTATTCCTGAGATGGAGTTTCCTCGCGAGCATTCGTAAGACGGGTGGTTAAATGCTGAGGGACAGCTCGTCTACCATCATACGCATTGAATGCACCGTGCTCCCATCTTCGCGGAGCCAAGATTTGAGGACGGGGCTCCTGAGCAGATGGTTGGACAGACTAAAGTATTAGTTTGCTGAGCCTCTGTGCTTTCCAATTAATTCTTCAGTTTACCAGGATTTAAAATGACTGTTCAAAAACAAGACATCCTTTACAATAAATGCTAGGTGAAAGTCTCAGCACGGTATTGATTATTAGGACAGTTATTTCCAACAGCTGAGGGTTGTCATTAGCTAACAGAATTGCTTCAAGAAGCTGTTTTCAATTTGTAAGAAGATCATCTACTGTTTTAATAGTTGCGTTCTCCTGGATTGTGTTTTGCAATTTTCTAGTTAAAATGGTAAATGGAATTCTATGGCAGATTTTATTTTGCAAGTCAGATACGTAACATAGTTGACATTTATTACTGAACAGGGAAATGTGTAGGACTATATTGAATACCCTGGGTATTGAGAATTAAAAATTGTTAATTCTAGTTTTGACACAGCTGCTTATTATGTTGTCACATGTCACCTGTCTTCTGGGTATTTCTTCCTCCCTGGAAAATATGAGAACTCAATACTGACCTGTCTGATGAAGAACAGTGAGAATGAACTAAGTATCTACTATAGGAGATTGAGATTATGTAGTACTTTCACTCTGTAAAAGATTATAAAAAAGAAAACAAAGTCTTAAGTTTTTATCATATAGAATTCTTTGAATTTATTAAAGGACTTTTGGGAAGGGCTCTTTAAATATTGGAATTCTGATATTGAAAGTGGGAATTTGCAAATGCACCCGAATGAACTGTTTATTTAGGTCAGTAAAGAAAAATCTCAAGAGCGTTTTTGTAATAAAACAGGCTCTGCAAATATATATTATTCCCTTAGAATAACAAGCCCATTTTGAAGGATGCAATAATTTGGACAAGTTGCTAGGCTAGCATTTGAAAAAGCAGCACTGTAATCCAAAGACCTGAGATCAATTTAACAGAGAGGGTTAATTTGACATAAATTGTTCTCGAGTTAATCACAGAGAGGCGTACGAGCCTGCCGACGACGCCTGTGAGCTACGAAATGGTTGTCGCTTCACTTTGTTAAATATGAAGGGCCACCTATTAAAATTTTTAAGGGTTTCATTGAGTATTTGTCAATTACAACCAGGCGGTGCCAAGCCAGAAGTGGTCAGGAGCCAGGGACATTATGGAGAACGTGTAGAAGCAAAGAAAGGAAATTATTTCATTGGCTATAGTTGAAAGCCTAGTTGGCTGTTTGTGATTGGCTGTCCTGAGGGTTGTGATATTTGTCACCTTGAGACATTTACAAGATTAGGTTTTGTTTTGCCTTATGTTGGCCTCCAGGAAGTTCGAGTCACCCAGGTTGACGGCCTCCTTGTTTAATTAATTTAACAACTTCCATCCCCCAGATTTCCCACGAGAATCTCTGTGGCTCACCTTAACAGGGACCACACAGGAAAGGGAGTTCTTGGGAGCTCACCCCAGACAAGATGACGCATGGCAAAACAGCCACCTACATCAAATCAGTCACCAAATCCCAGTTATTCTGACTCTTAATCTCCTCCTAATTGCCTTCACTTCGCTCACCTCCACTGCCACCTCCAAATATTCCAAAGGGCTTCCAACTCACCTTGCCCCTCCCCTCAAATTGATACTTAAGTTGATCATGTGAAATAAAATCTGCTCGAAAGCCATCACTGCCCTACGAAGAAAATGCCACACCCATAACAAGAGGGATATAGCTTACCGCCTCTCCCATCTCGTCGACTGCCACTCGCCTTTGGGCACTCCAGCCTCCGAGGATCTTACTTTTTCTACCAACTTCCAACCTTTCTCTTGCCCTAATGGTTTTGCACGTGCTGCTTCCTTTTCTTCTACCTTTCCCACCCCCGGCCCCGCCCCCTTTCTCCTTCCCTCCAAACTCTTTCCTGCTGAGCTTGCTCCTCACAAGGTCGTGGAAAACCTTCCCCAGCTGCGCTGTTGGCTCCCAGGAGGTCCTGTTCTGTCTTTGCAAAAGCACCCATCCCATTGTGTTATCGATGCTGAGCTTTCCTTCCAAGCTCTAGGAGGACAGAGACTATCTTAGTTACTGCCTTTTCAGAGGCTAGTGCAGAGTTAAGTGTTCAAGTAAGTATTTGCTTTAAAATGGGGAAAGAATGAAAGACTGCTAGGAGTTACGAAGCAAGCCCCGCCTCCCCATCCTAGCTGGAGACAGACTAGACAGATTTGTGAACATGTACAGAGAACATGATGGCCGCTTTCATGGAACTTTGCAGCATCTGGCACCGTCTGGGAGACAGGAAAGGTGTGACTGTAGGAAAAGTGTGTAAGCTGAGACTTGACAAACGAGAAAGTCTACCAGGGGAACAAGGCGGTGGATTTGGGGCCAAGGGAAGAGAGTCTCAGAGTTGTGCGGGCGAGACACCTCAGCTTAGTGTTCACCTGGGCTGGTGGCCAGAAGCTGAGGCCCAAGGAGAAAAGGCAGGACGTCAGGACACGCTCGGGACTTGAACTGTTTCTCCTGTTGGGAAGGGGAGCCTTAGAGAATTGTGAGGCAGGGACGAGTCTCTGCATTAGTATTTTGCAGAATCACTTGCGGTCATGTAGGAGGAAGATTAGAAAAGGTGAGCAAGGTCAGCCTCTGTCAAGTTGAAGGGATGGAGACTTGCTTGCTTCGAAGGGACTATGCGAAGGTCTCACAGGGAAAGGAGGAAGACCTGTAAACATGGCCGTCACTGCACAGGCAGACCTCATGAAATCAGAACAACACAGTTCCTGGTCTTGGTTCCTGTGCTTTATTTTATTTTACCATATTTTTAAAAATCCTAACCCAAGGATACATTTATTGATGAGGGAGAAAAAGAAAGAGAGAGAGAGAGAAATGTCGACATGAGAGAGAAACATCAGTTGCCTCCCTTATACACCCTGACCGGGGACCGAACCCACGACCTTTATTTCCCAGATATTTTTGGACAATTTTCTTGATATTTTTAGCTGCATGCCGACTTATCTGAGACCACTGTTTCCCAAACTGCATGATGTGATAGTGGGCTCTGAAGTCAATTTAGTCGGTCATATCACCCTTTAACAAAATGAAATGAAAGGAAACAGAAAATAGTACAGTGTACCGTGTGTACAAAGAATAAGTTTCACTCACCAAATATTCTTTCAGTTGAGTGTTGGTTCCATGGGTGTTTGCATGTTTGTGCAATTAGTTATGTATATGACTATCCAATCGGGAAATGAAGTTTATTTTTTACTGTGGATTGTAGTAAAAAAAAAAAAAAGGTTCGATTTTGAGAAATACTGTCCTGACTGCTTTGGAGCTGATAGGTGCTAACTGAGATCCCCCCAGGCTATGAACTTGTCATCTTGGTAATCCCAGAACTTTTCACAAGTGCCTCGCATGGCGCAGACATTCAGCAAATCCTTGCAGACAGAATGAGTGAGCGGATGAATACGTGAGCATCGGTGTCGTTGGGTTCGTTTTCCCTGAACTCGCGGTCCTACATTTGCTGAGGTTCAGGATAGGCTGTAACACAGAGAGAAAACAAGGACAAGAAACCCAATCAGTCCCCTCAGGAGCTTTAAGAAAGGACCCCTGATTTTGAAAGGACAATTATTATGTGTTGCAGCCCCTGCACTAGGCAGAAAGCGCCTGGGCCCCTCGCCGCCTGGACCATCAATAACACATTTATAAGGTTTTGAAATATTATAGCACAGCCACGATCTTATTCATGCCATTTACAGGAAATACATCACTTGTCTTTAAAAAAATTTTCTTTCTTCTGTTAAGAAACAATTTATCCTGATTCTTGAGCTTCCATATAAAATGGTCCAGCCTCGTGAATATCCGATCATGGCTAGGAATAACAAAAACATATTTTTGTGTATTTTTTTTCTCTTTCGTGCTGAGCAAAGTGGCAGAGCTTTGCCATTCACAGGTACCTAGGTCATGAGACCTTACTCCAGTGACACCTTCCCAGAAGGCACTGTTCTTCCCTCCGGGATGAGCTAAGTTTAGTCGGGTTCTCAGCTAGAACTTGAATACAGAGAAACTCACAGCTAATAGAAATAGAAGAGAGCGGATGGATCCCGTACTCTAGCAAAGCGCAGTTGAAATCACTGGTGCGGTCTCCTGAGAAACCACACCTTCCGCCTCCTTCCACCTGGAGAGAATGTCAAATGTCCTCTTTTACAATATCTGAACAGCTTGTGCAATACTGTCAATGCAGGAAATCTGCAGAATCCTCTAGTTTATTTTTCTCTTCCTACTTTTTTGTTTGTTCTGTAAGTGAATTCATTGTAAGGTGGTGAGTGACCAGAATTCAAGGATCAAACCATTTTTCATCAAAACTCGAAGTGATTGCAGAAGCTCTTAAAATTTGAAATGATCCCTAATCTTACAAATAGCTGCTCACACACTCTAACCAAAAAGCATTATTTTGTGCTTGAAGACTGAGAAATAGTTGTGTGTTAATATGTCTTTGTGATCATAGTTATTCAAGGACGCCTGAACAGCTACCAAATAGCCCCAAACTGGCACCAGGGTGAGAGGAAATTTCTCTGCTTTGCAATAAAAGCAAAATCTAAGGCTAATGTAGTGATTTTTTTCCAATAAGCTAAATGATTATACTTGCAGACTGTTGTTTATTCTGTGATTTTACAGCTATCCCATTTTTCATATGCAAATAATGCTTTTTCTAAAAAATGAAATTTTTGTGATGGTTGTTTTTCTTCTTTTTTGAGAGATGGTAAGGGAGGAAGAGAAACATTGGTGTGTGAGAGATACATTGATGGGTTGATTCTTGTATGCCCCCAACTGGGGAACCTGGCTCGCAACCCAGGCACATGCCCTGACTGGGAATCAAACCTCTGACCTATGGTTCTCAGGCTGGTACCCAATCCACTAAGCTACACCAGCCAGGGTGATTTTTTTTTAAATTTCAGTGGAAAATGTTGATGGCCCTGAACTGGAACTACTGATCTAGTCCAAACCTCTGTCTAGCATTTGAACCCCTCCTCAGTTCTCCTGTGGTAATCTTGCTTCATCTTTGCAAGGTCACTGCCCGATACAGGGAACACCCCATTTCCCAGAGACCACCCATCAGGAGAGAATGTTCGTAGAAGGCTCCCTGAGGCCTCAAAGAACTCCCTTCAATGCATCTCGTCAGACGTCACACCAATGGCGTGGCTGCATTAGGTGCCTGGGAGGAGGTAACTAACCAGAAATGTGTAGAATTGCTTCACTTTTGGGTGTGATGCTTTCAGATATATTTTAGATTATTCAAACAATCCTCTTTACCATGCATGTAGGTATGGAATATTGTTAAAATGAAAAGAGCTTTGTTGAAGCAAGTTACTTCCAGCCCGTACTAATGATTTTTCAGTTTTAATTCATGCAATGGAATGAAACCCCAGAGGGAAAAAGTTGAAGCACATCGTGAATTTATTATAATACTATTAACTTGTACTTGGGGAAAACAGGCTGACAGTTTAAAGTGGCCATCCTCTGAACTGCGATCTTTAATCCTGACAGCTTGTGCATTTCATAGTCACCGTGTGAAATTATTATCAGGGTTTCGAATCCCCAACATTGTAGGGTATCTTACAGTTTACAAAAGCTGGTTTCCATCGTGATCCCACTTAATCCTACAATAATCCTGTGATATAGTCAGGGTAGGGTTTTTACCTTTATTTTAGAGATGGGGAATGAGAGCTCAAAAATATTAAGTTACTTGCGGCTCAAGCAACCTGTACGTTACAGGAGCCAGGGTTTAATTCTAGGTCCCCCTGACGGGAATCCTAGGTTCCATCTGGGTACAAGAGTCCCTACTTCCCTCTCCTCTTCCAGTTTGCTGACTTCTGATGTTAAATCCACTGCAGGAAGGTACATCAGAGACATGATCAACAGTGACTCTCCGGTAAACACCCTTGTAGATCAATTTGTTCTATCTAAACAGAATCAGACAAACAGTCAGATCAGCCTTCCCCTCCGCTGTGTACAAACGAGCCCTCGGTAAACACTGGTGACAGACTTCTGTGACAAAGTCGGCACACAAAACCTAAATGACAGCTAAGAAGCCATGATACTTCTGACGTGGTACAAATCCACAGGCACTTCCGTAAAAATCCTGGGTGCGCGCACACACACGGATGGGAAAAAGTAGGTTTACAGTGTATCCTCGTATTTTTTATCTGTTAATTGTTGCTCTATGTATTTGTACGATTTGCTTTTTTCCATACAAACAACCGTGAACCTACTTCTGCCAACCCCCTGTATCTCTGGTACATCGAATTTCTACCAACTCAGCTTACAGTCTTGGGTGACCAATCCAAAATAAGCTTTCCTCTCATATTTTTCCTTCCCAAGACGGATCGGTTCAGAATAGTCACAGCAATTAGTATTCTGTGAGCAGAAACCCATCTTCAGCTGTGGCGGCAGGGCCCAAACAGCCTACGCCAGAATCCATATGACAGGAGCTCGGTCCTTTTTATTTATTTATTCTAAACACATGTGGTCTCTGTAACTCGTGGTTTGGGGCTCTGATTACAAGGGCACGGTGACAATTTCTGCAAAGGAAAATGGTTATTTGCTTATCTAAAGTTTAAGGCTGCTTAACAGACCGCTATCCACTCCAGAATTGGACAATACTTTTTTTACCTGCCAGTCCTAGCAAGGCAGCTCCGTTCAACAGTTTCTCAAGGGCAAGAGAGAATTCGTGCTGGCTTTATATCCAGAAGCTCACTCCAAATAGATGAGAGAAACAAAAGCGGGAACAGGACCGAGAGATAAAAGGGCCCTTGTTAGTGCGCTAAAGCCGTTGCTGCAAATGGGACAGCGGAAGGAGAGCTGGGAGGGGGAAGAGTGAAGCAAGGTCAAAGAAGGATGATATCAATAGAATATCTCCAAATAGCACAGAATGCAGCAAGAAGTAGCAGCAGATGTCAGCCCAGCCCAGTGTCAACCCCTGTGGAGCTATGTAGAAAGATTTGGAAAGAAACAAGATCACTGCAGTTGGTATTAGGAGTGAAGAGAGAGCAGATGATACCTTTCTCCCCATGAACTGAAAGCCACCACTTGCCATGGCCGCAACCTCAGCTCCTTTCTGACTGGCCCCGTTCAAGCTTTTAGGGTTTTTTTTTCTCTCTCTCTCTCTCTTTATTTCATATCATGACTCCTCTCCTTTCCCTTTGATTTCTTTTCTTCTTGCAGACTCTCTTGCTGCCAATTCTAACTCTGATCCTCACTCACCCCACTGGCTGTTTCTTGCCTGTACCACCAGGTTCCCTGGTTCCAGATGCTTACCCTGGCCTCCGCAACATTCCGGGGCTGATGATGCATAACCAGGAGGATATATTTACTGCAGCACTCAGAAAATTCCCATCATGATTTCAGACGTTACTGGCATGGACTGACTTTCCTAACTGTGGAGGGAAGCCAACTGTGTATAAAAGAAGTCTGTTTTCCGAGTTCATCTCCCTTAATTTTAGTGAATGGATGTGGGTGTGTTGAAAACTTAGTTTCTTAAGAACTGCCTAAATTTCATAATTATTTCATTTTTCATCTGCTCACAGATGGCTTTGCCCTGGGTGTAAAAACTGAAGAGCCAATGTAAAATTATGCTACCTTTGCTCTGGCAGTTGCATTTACAATTGCAAACGTTGGTTTTCAGAACCTTGGAGAGCACGGGCTCAGCCCTCCGTTTCCCTCGCTGGAGCTAGCTCAAGAGTAGGCTGATTTCTCCTGTAAAAATATGAAATAAGAAATAACGGGGTAAGTTAACAGTGAAACTAGTAACATAAATGCCTTGCACAATAACCTGCTTTTACACTTTCCATTGTATATCAATGCATAGCTTAAGAGGGTGGATTTAGAGTCGATAAGATTTGGGATCAAAGCCAGGTTCTGCCAATTCCTGGTTTTGTCACCTTAGGCAATCTCCCCAAGCCTTGCTCTTGCTCTTCCGTTCTCTCAGATGGAGCTACAAACAGTAGCTACTCCTCAGGGTTGTTCTGATGATGCCGTGGGATGATGCACACACAACCTTTAGCGCCTAATAGCGAGCACCCGCTGCTCCCTGCATGCTTTCAAATGAGTTGGTTCTGCCCTAGTTGAAGACAGCGGTATGGCCAGTACAGGGGCTCTTCAGCAGGGTTCTCTTCCAGGAGAATGACATACCCAGGAAGGAAGGAAGCAGCCCAGCCAACCCCCCTCCCTTGTCGGTTTCAGCTTCATGTTCTGGGGTGAGGGCTCCAGTTTAACTCAGCCACTACCCAGAGCCTTCTGTCGAGTCTGGTTTACCTGTTTGCCCATCTGCATAGTGCTACCGGCTATTGATAGTGTTTTCCTGCTTTTCCTAGTGCCTCTCCCACAGACAGCTGGACCACAAACTCATTTATTTCCTTCAAATGTGTTTATTGAACATCTACTTAGTGTCAGTATTGTGCTAGATGCTTGAGAGATGGTGATGAACAAAAGGGAATGATCCATTTCCTCTTTGGGGGAAATTCCTCATCCTGAGAATCTTGGACAAGTTAGAGGCCACCTCCCACTAGTGAGTGAAAAGGCCAGGCTACTGACTTCTCCACTGTCCTTGCAGCTGGAGCCCACACACGTGACCGAGACTCAGTCAGTGAGGCTCACCTGCCCCAGACTTCTGACTGGGATCTGGTGAACCTAAGCAGCAGGTAACATGAAAGATTCCTTCTGGAGGTAGCCGTGGTAGCTGCAACACCCAGTGTCCAGAGAACCGAGAATCCTGGGGCTGACACCAATGCCCGGTGACTTGCGCTGGCATTGTTGGGGCTGCCGGTCACTGTGACCCATGTCTGACGTGATTGCTCAGTAGCGTCAGCCGGACTAGTTTAGTGGCATGATTTTGGCTGTGGTTCTGCCCACATAGCCTCCCTTTGTCCCTGGCCATATTTGAAAGTGGGGTGATCATAGCAAGTGCCTCATTCTCTATAAGCCTCCAGCTTCTTATCTATAAAATGGAAATCACAGCAGGTGAAGAAGAATGTGCAGAAAGTGCTTACCATATCATACCTGGAACACAGATACATAACATATGTGAGCTTCTATTAACATGAAAACAATAAAGGAGAACATGAGAAAGGTGGCAAAATTTGTGAGCGAAGTAGTTAACTGTGATACAGACTACTCAAGCATACAAGAAAATGACCAAATTTATTTTACTTATTTCAATGATTGAGACTATGACTGAGGAGTCATAGTCTCCTCCCCTACAGGGAGGCAGGCAGGCTGTGGGCCGGTAAACTGTCTTTTCTTTCTGTGCTCAGCACATCACGTGAGGTTTCCAGATACCAATGATTTTCTTTTTAAATCTCAAATGAAAAATAGATCAGAATGATTGAATTTTTAAACTTGATATTTTAGCAACAGATACATACAGACATAGAAGCCTTACCTATAAGGGCCCTCAAAAAATTGCCCTGGCCGGCGTAGCTCAGTGGATTGAGTTCGGGCTGTGAACTAAAGTGTCGCAGGTTCGATTCCCAGTCAGGGTACATGCCTGGGTTGCAGGCCATGACCCCCAGCAACCGCACATTGATGTTTCTCTCTCTCTCTCTCTCTTTCTCCCTCCCTTCCCTCTCTAAAAATAAATAAATAAAATATTTTTTAAAATCTTTAAAAATAATAATAATAATAAAATCATTATAAGTTAATGAGTAGCTGGTATGGTCCTACACATCTGAAATTCATATCTACCCCTCCCGTTTGCTAATGCCTCCATTTATGAGTCTCATAACCTTCTCCCAAAGAATTCAGTGTCCAACTTTGGATTCTCACTGTCTTTTACTGTGTCTTTATTATCATGTACATACATGTATCTTATGTCCAATAGCTAACAGAACCAATGTGCTTTGTATTATTTATGTGTAAAACCAGGTTGGACCAATAAATGTTAATCTTTCGGAATGTTTCTTCATGAAAACCATTAACAGATGTACAGATAGAACTACCATGACAGTCTTTCACTTGAACCCAGCATCCTTCAGTAGTCTTTCTTTAGTTTTATTTTTTAAAAGATTGTATTTATTTATTTTTTAGAGAGAGGGGAAGGCAGGGAGAGGAGAGGGAGAGAAAGATCAATGTGTGGTTGCTTCTTGTGTGCCTTCCACCAGGGACCTGGCCTGTCACCCAGGCACGTGTCCTGAGTGGGAATAGAACCAGCGACCCTTTGGTTCACAGGCCTGTGCTCAGACCACTGAGCTACACCAGCCAGGGGCTCAATATTCTTTTTTAAAAATGCCACATTTTAGTGTTAATTATTGCCTTATAGTTTTACATGGCTGTTGTTTTTTTCTATATTATTTCATACTACTTGCCATAAATTGTGCATAAGTATGAAGTATCTAAGTAATTCTGCTAACATCTTTGAAAATTTTACAAATGCCTGGACCTTAGGCAAAATAACTGAAGTATCAGTTGCCCCGGAAGCATTCAAAGGGGCAGCATTCTTAGCGGGTACCCACTAGTCTTCATCAAATTAACCTCCTTTCCATAACTGGTCACCAAACTAAAAGAGTTTGGTTAGCGAAAGCCCTGATACATATAAACCAAACTCAGGGCATGAAGATTTAAACAGCTACAAGAATGGGTTGTTTGGAATGGAAGTCTCATTTTACTGTCCATGTGGAGGAGTCTCTAACAGGAAAGGTAATTGATTTTTTAGGACGAGGAGATGGAATGTGGAACAGTTGTAACACACCAACACGAAGAAGCGAAATGGCAAGTGATTCAAAAAAGAAGCTTAAAGATAGGCTTACAAAAACTATGAAGGGTTGCCAAGAAATGAATTCTTAGGAAAAAGGGTTTCTATTTCATTAAGACACTGGTCTTAAGGGTTTGGCCAAGAAGAAATTCCCTTCTAAAGTTCATGTCCGTTTTGGATTTTTTAAAAAAAGTCTATTATCACAAAAACAAAGAAATCAACACAACACAGGCTGCAGGTCAAGGTTGCATAGAAAGAATCGTGCAGGGGCTTACAGAGTTTACCTCTGAGCACCAAGAAGTCATTGGGAGCTTCAGCAAACAGAACGTCTTAGTGACTCACATCTTGGTATATAGTCAGGGGTTAGGCTGTCACTTAATTTCTTAGCTCTATTTGAAGTTGTAATTTGTATTAAAATTACTAATGGAAAATCAGCCAACTCCAACTGTAGGAATCGTGCCTGTGTATTAACTCCAGCAATTGGTTTTCATTATCCCGAAATTCATTAAAAAAGACAGTTTTTCAAAGGGCAAAGCCACTGGTTTGAAATATCACTTTTCCCATTCTATTAACATGGCCAAGTAATTTAAAACTCTCACCACTAGATAAGAAGGCACTTACACTTTCATTTTTTACCTCTAATAAATGTTTAGGTTCCTACTTTCCTTTTCGTGTTATCTCTTGATTTTTTTCCTATTCCTTTTATTTTGAGATTTCTTTTATTCAGGTGCTATCGCTTTTACTCCAAAGCTCATTTTTCCCCTTTATTCCTATTATTTGATGTATTTTACAAGTGTGGTTTGAAAATACTTTCTTTCTTTAGACAAATCACTTTCCTTAAACACAAGAAACTTCTTCAAGGTGGTGATCTGTCAAAATAGTACGCAGGAGGTAGAAGCAGCCAGGCTGTTATTTATCAATGGGAACCAGGTGTCGACTTGTGTAGAAAGATTTGAAAATTATCCCTAAAGAACAGTGGGAGTCTAAGCTGAATACAGATATGGAGTCATGTCAGCATGATTACTGGGGAAAGGATTCACTCAAATGCAATTTTGGCAAGAAAGAAAAAAAATTTTGTATGGCCTAAATACTTGGTAAATTATCTTTGTTTGCAACAGTCTGTTTTGTGAAGTGTGTAGATTTGAAAAAAAGAAGAAAACTTCTGTTATGTATGACATTAAATATCAAAAATGCTCTGTCAGCTTCTGCGCAACTCTTAAGTGCTTGCTTTTTTTTTTTTAAGGGGACTTGTTATAGTGGCAGATGAAAGTGACACTATAAAGAGGATTTGCTATGTGTTGACTCCCCTTAGCCTATTGTAACACTCGGCTCCCACAATCTGTAGCATAGCTATTGTTACCCTCCTAGACAGCCAAGGACACCGAGGCTTAGACGCCTTGAAGAAATTGCCAACACACACACCCAGGAAGGAAAGGAACGGGGACTTGAACGCAGGACCACCAGCCGCCAAAGTCCACCCTCCTCGCCTGCATTTATTTTAAATTTACCCAAAGATATTTTTTCAGTCTGTGCATGCAGTGTCCTCTTCTGTGACTTTAATTACATTCCAGCTTGATGTTTGTGCCATCAGGAGGACACATTTGTCAGAGCCACCTGAAGCTCTCCTCACGCCACTGTTGCGGTGAGGAAGTGAAGGCTCGCTGGGGGAAAGAGATTGAGCACTCCCCACGTGGGGGGACGGTGCAGAGGGATGCACTGGCACTATTTTCATTAATTTTCAAAGTAGCCACACATTCATGTACTCATTCAGTACACATTTACTGGTGTGTTATGGGATCCACACCCAGGCTCTCGGGACCCAGCGGTGCACAGGGCAGACGAGGTCCTTGACTGCACGGAGCTCGTGTTCTGGAGGGGAGACAGACAGGAAACAAGCAAAATACGTGGGAACCTGAGTTACTGTCAGGACATGTGAGCTGAGACTTGGAGGATGATGAGGAAGTAAGAGCAGGTGAAAATCTGGAGATGCAAACAGAAGCAACCGTGAGTGCCAAGACTCTGAGAAGAGAGGACACCTGCAGTGTCCAGGGACAGGAAAAAGGTCCATGAGGCTGAGTGATGGGGAGAACAGCGTGCCAGGGATGAACTAAGAGGTGAACTTGGTAATGGGCATGGAGGGAAAGGGAGGAATGGAGGACTCCTGGATTTTGGCGTAAGCAACTGAGTGGATGGTAGAGCCATCTACTGAGATGTGGCTGACGAAAGAAGAGTGACAGGTTTGGGGAGAAAAATGAAGACCTCCGTTTTGGATGTATGAACTCTGAGATGTTTACTAGGCACTTAATTAGAGGTGGCAGGGGCAGTTGGCTCTATGAGTTTGGAGCTTGAGGGAGGAGTTTGACAGTAAATATAGTTTTAGAAGAAACAAGTTATTATATAGTCATGGTGTGTTTCTTTATTAATGTATTACATTACAAGACCTTACAATGGGTCTAATAAATACTATAATTTTAAAGTTGCAATGAAGCATAAATGCTATTTGGAGATACCTGCAAAACTGTAGTGTAATATCAAAACAGCTGTGACTTCTTTTTTTTTATCCTCACCTGAGGACATTTTTTTATTGCTTTTAGAGAGAAAGAAAGGAGAGAGAGAGAGAGAGAGGAAAATGAATTGGTTTCCTCCTGTATGTGCTCTGACCAGGGATTGAACCCACAACCTAGGTATGTGCCCTGACCAGGAATTGGACTGTGAACTTTTGGTGTACAGGCTGACAGTCCAACCAACTGACCTACCCAGCCAGAACAAAACCCTTGTGATTTCTACTGCTGATAAAGATTTCAGGTCTTACTAATACAACTGAAGCTTGTTCAATTTATAAAAACAGAAATGTAGTATTTTCCCATCTAAGTTCATAAAACTCTTGGATTTCTTCCATGGGCACCTCTTTCATTATAACCAGGGACCTAGCAAAGGCGGGGACTGATGAGGGCTGTTTTGTGGAAGCCGTAGCTCCCGTTTTTCCCAAGGAAGGCGAGGTCATCCTCTGAGAGTAGGAAGCAGGGGAAAAAAGTAAGGAGGTGTGAGGAATACGGGGAACACAAGGACTGAAATGCTCAGTTCTGACACGGGAAGCAAACACTCAGGGAAGAGTGGTGTCACCAAGCGCGTGGGCTCTGCACGCAGTCTTCCGTGGTTTGAATTCAGGCTGCCACTTTTTTCACTGTGTGACCTTAAGAACGTGACTTCACGTCTTTTCACCTCATTTCCTCATCTCCAAAATCAAGATAATAGCTGTATCTACCACGTAGACTTGCAGTCAGGATTAAAAAGAGTTCATATAAATAGAGAGTTTAAATTATGGCTGAGATAGACTAAATGCTAAATCTCTATTTTGAAGACGAGGGTTGTGGCAGTGGTTATGAGAACAAGGAATACGTGCGAGGATTCAGAAGACACTTACTAGGTGGCCATGCCCAGTTTGGAGATTAATTTGATAGGCATAGTGGAGAGGGAGGGGTCATGACTGATTTGTCCGTTGGAGTAACCTTGTAGACAGTGGTGCCATTTTCTGCCAAGAGGAATAGTGGGGGAACAGGTTTGTGGTAGTGGATGGGGAAGAAGATGAGAAAAAAATCATCAGTCAGCCCAGTGAGCCGTGATGCAGGCAGGCCATGGACTCCGGGGCCCAGATCGACGAGGCTGATAAGAATCCTGGGTTAGCTCACTCTGTGCTCATAGTCACGGTTGCAGAGTTCATTGTAATGATTGGCTAGAAGCACGCCCTTTTTTTCTTTTCTTTTCTAGTTCGTATTTGACCAAGTTAGATATGAGGAAACTGACCACGGATTTCTGAAAATTAGTCGTTTTGGAGATGTCGAGTGTTACTTACCAGTAACCCTCGCTGCATTGTCCCTTCTTTTCAGAATCTCTTATTGTTTCTTTCTTATTGTGTCTTATGTGTTAATTTATCCACCTTTAAAGAGAATTAAATGCGATTTTCAATATAAATAATGGGGACCTTAGAAGCAAGAAGCATGTCTGTTTTATTCACTATTTCCCCTATGTTTAGTGAGTATTTTCATATATATATATATATGTATGTGTGTGTGTGTATATATATATATATATGTATATATATATATATATATATATATATATATATATATATATATATATATATATGGTACCCATCGATAGGGTTCCTTAAAAAACAGATTAAAAAGTGCAGATCATATAGAATGGGAAGATACTATATACTAAGATACCAAGCCAAGAATCCAGGATTATTTTCATACTTTAAAAACATAGGATCCTTTTCAAGTGAAATATCACCTGGGAATTCAATGTATATACTAAGGGGTCCTGAGTATGTAAAATAGAATATTAATTCCGAACATGTTCTTTTTCATTTTCAAATATTAAGAAATAAGTCTATTTAAACTCTTTAAATAAATTATTAACATGAGGCAGAATTCTCCAGAAAATGGAACCAATGGGATCGTTGGACATATTTGCATATTTAAATGTTCTATGTTTCTACAGAAGGAAATCTACGACGAGGACTTGGCTTGTGATTATGGAGGTCAAACAGCCCCTCAGTCCACTCTCTGCAAGGCGGAGACTCAGAAAAGCCATTCTTTTCATTGGTGTAGATTTACAGGGGTGTAAAACTTAACTCTTCGACGTGATTATACAAATAGAAATTACCTTGGTACGATGTAAATCGTACCAAGGTACGATTCCAAGGTACAATGTACCAAGGTACAATTCACGTACCAGTAAATTACACTGATGGTGTAATTCAGCCCGAGTCTGGAGGCCTGAGAACCGGGCGACCCAATGGTGGAAATCCCAGTGTGGGCGCAGGAGAAAGCAGATGCTCCAGCCCAGCAGCGAGGCACAGGAAAGGGCTCCCTCCGATTGTGTTCTATCTTGGCCCTCGGTGGGTTGGATGGTGACCACTCCCACGGGGAGGGCAGCCTAAGTCAGATGCTAATCTCACCCAGAAACACCTCAAACACACACCCAGAAATAATGCCTAAGCCGGGCAGCCCATGCCCGGTCACGTTAACACCTGAAATGAAACATCCTCCAGCATCATCACCCATCAGAACTGCTTTTTGCATCATCTGCAACAATTCTTTCAAGAACGTTATCTGTTCATCTCATTTATTTGGGATCCAGCAGTTTTTTAATCTGTGTAGAATAAAATCATTGGAATTTCATCTCAAGACACAAATATGATTTACACAAGACTAGACAGTTGGGTTTTTTTTTTAATGCTTTCTGTAGAGATATGTTATGAGTTGACTTGTGTCCTCGGAAAAGATATGTTCAGGCCCTAACCCCCAGTGCCTCAGAATGTGACCTTATTTGGAAATAGTGTCCTTGTAGATATAGTCAGGATGAGGTCATCCTGGAAATCAGTGGGCCCTTGAGCCAACAATCAACAAGAAGAGCCAAGAGGCACCCAGGGAAAAGACAGCCACAGAGTGGCTGAGGCAGAGAGGGGATAATACAGCCATCAGCCAAGAGCGCCATGGATCACCAAGAACAGCAGAAGCCAGACAAGGCAAGGAAGGGCTCTTCCCTACAGGTTTCAGGGGGAGCGTGGTCCTGACAGCCGCTTCGTTTCAGAGTCCTTGCCTCCAGGATCACAGAGGCACTAAGTTCCTGTGGTTTTAAGCCACCCAGGTTGTGGGACTCTGTTACGACAGTCCTAGGGAAAAAACACAGTACATATTGGAGGCCTGTAGAACATAACCATTTATTTTATTGCTTTTTAACAAATGGTCTTTAAAAGGCATCCAGAAATTTCCAATTATTAGGTCATCTCTCCAGAAATAGCTACTTAAATCTGTATGCAATTTCTCTTATCTTATCTTATTTTATTTTTCAACACACAGAAATAACTTTAATGCTTTAATCAATATTTAGGGAAGGAAGCAATACTTTTGGAAATTTTCCCCCATTAATTTTTTAGCGGTGACAATCCACTCATTCTACAATTTCCCCTATTTTAGCTTTTAAAACTGTTGGCAAAAGCTAACTATGTAAAGTCTAATTCTAATCAGTTTTAGGAGATTACAGATTTAAAAGAACCACACAATTGGCATAGAATATATAGACTCAAGATTTCTTCTTAATGGGAACTAATAAACATTCCACTTTCCCATTATGATCCTCTGAAACTTGTCCAGTTTGGAAAGATTCTTTACCTTACTTAAAAGCATTCAAGGCTACCTTTGCCCTTGACCAGTGTGTCTCAGGTGGCTGAGCAGCATCCCCCAGAGTCAAAGGTTGCCAGTTCGATTCCCAGTCAGAGCACAGGCCTGGGTGGCAGGTTCAGTCCCCTGCTGGGGGCATGTGAGAGGCAACCAATCCATGTATCTCTTTCACATCCATGCTTCTCTCCCTCTGTATCTTCCTCCCTCCCCCTCTCCCTAAAAATAAATAAAATGGAAAAAAAAATTTAAAGACTAGCTTTGACTGAGATGGTATTCGGCTATGTCCTTCCAAAATAATATTTTGTGCTAAAAAATAAATACAAGAGATGTTAGACGAATCCCTCTTTTGGAGGGTTAATTTTGGAGGGGGCGAAACTGCCCTATAGTTGGTATCTGTGGCAGCACCAGCTAAAGGGAAGTCCTCTAGGGGGAGAGGGGTGGGTCTCGGGCCCCCAGGCAGCTCCAGGGAGCCCAGGTTAAACACCACCCCTCTGCAGGGGGCTTTGTCAGGAGAGTCCACACACAGAGCAATCAATCCCTTGACGTCAAAAACAGCCTGCAGCAAAGGATTTCTAGAAAAGGGAATCCTCAAACGACTGTTTCATTTTAAACCCAGGGAGAAGGCAAAGGGGAGAACATGAAAGCATACCCCGGCAGAGGCACTGCTGGGGAATACCAATGCGATGCGGTGGGCGCGCGGAGCTGAGGACCTGATTGGTGCGGAGCATTGCGCTGAGCTTACGGGAGCCCGTGGCCGGTGAGCGCCTTACTTAGGTTTCTTCTCAGAAATCGCAGGTCTCTTGGACGGGCATTCGCAGAGTCGGGTAACTACACTTCGCAGTTAAACTGCCTGGGGAGAGCCCGAGTCCCCTGTATGCATTGGGTTGTTGACTGAGGGAAGTTCTTACGCTTGGGCCCCAGACACCCAGTTGGAGGGGTTCACATTCCATTACGAACGTCCCGAGGCCTGAAGAGCGTGCTCGCCCACGTGGAGGGCGGGCTGTCCCACCAAGGACTCAAGAGGCTGCTCGCTTTCACGATTGTGGGGGGAACGAGAGAGGCTTGCCTCTTCCTTACGAATAAATGTGGTGTTTTTCTTTATTCCTTGTCATAATAGTGGAAAATAAATAGAAACACAGAACAGAAAGGAGAAAATAAAACTCACATCATTGTGTATGAACATTTTATATGCTGTTCAAGATATTTTTGTGCTTTTTAAAAAAAACATACTTTTAAAATCTGCTTTTCTTCTGTTATCAGTATATTGCAAGCAGTTTTTCTTTGAATAGATTATTATGATTTATTAAAGTAGTCCTTTATTGATGGACGTCTGGATCTGTTTCTATTCTTCCCGCACTGTGAACTGCACCAAAATTCTATCCAAATTATTTGACCTACTTTAAATTGTCACCTTAGGATAAAACTCCATAAGTAGAACTGACGGGTCAAAAACATCTACATTTTAAGGCTTTCGTTAAGTATTTCCAAATCACCCCTCCCAAGTTCGGTCCAGCTTGCACTCTCACCAGCAATGCGTGACTTGGCGCACTCTGCTTCGTTAGCTGTTGTTGTTGTTGTTGTTGCTGCTGTTATTGGCCAGGTCAAAATTCAAAATTCAGTATCTTTTTGCTGTTTAATTTTATTTCTCGAATGACTAAAAAGATGACCCCTCCCCATCTCCAAACACGCATATTCAGTACGGTTTTCTGGTATGTCCCCAAACCTTACAAAATCTGCCTGGACTTCCTGGATTTTGTTCACTGCCTTGCTGTTTTCTGAATGGTCAAGCTATTCCCTAGTACCTAGCATACTGTTTTGGGTGTTTTTCCCGGATACCAAGGAGATCACTTGTCACCAATTAAGAACCCCCTGTAGGCCACCCTCTCTGTTTTCATCCATCCAACCGAGAGTGGCCGGGACAGACGGTGCATGTTTTTACAGCTTGGTTTTTAAGCCCTCTTCTCAGAGGTACAGACGTCCGCTCAACTCCTTGAACGGGGAAGGAAGCTAGAGCTGGGAGTGAGGGCTTTCTTGGAACCTGCACCTGCATCAGCAAGGAACCGTCCCTCTGGGCCTGCCTTCCCTGGCGAAGATCCCTGGCTGATGAACCGTTTCTCCTGCCTCTTCTGCCCCGTCTGGTGTTATTTATCTGACTGGCGTGGGAACTCCTAGCTCTCTCCAAATGAGATCGTGGAGATGGAAACATAGATCACAGAGGTATTTAAATCAAGGCGGCTTCCAGGGCGGGGTGCAGGAAATCTCTATGCGAGGGGCAGCCCCCAGCAGCGGGGAGCTCGGTGGCGAAGACTCTGAGTTCCGGAAGCCTGGTTGCGTGTCCAGTGCCGCAGGGCTGGTGTGTGCCTCGGTTTCCTCCCTTGTGAAAGGTACCCACATCGCAGGGTTGCCCTGACCGTTAGGTCGGGCGGTCCCGGGAAGGCTTTAAAACAGAGCCTGACATGAAAAACGCTGAACGAGCCCGGGCCTGCGTGGCTCCGCTGGCTGGAGCTCGCGGTGTAAACTCAAGGTCGTGGTTCCATCCCTGGTCAGGGCACACGCAAGAAACAACCCAGGAATGCCTAAATAAGTGGAAAACAAATCGATGATTCTCTCTCTCTTAAAGTCAACACTTTTTTTTTTAAAGCTAAATGAACCAAGAGAATGGAAGAGGATTGGGGCGTGGAGGGTGGAGGGTTCAAAAGTGGGGTGAACCCCGCTAGAACAGAACGAGAAAGGTTGGAGGCTTAAGACCACCCCCCCCCCCCATCAGTTCTATGTTTCTCTTTGCTCGAAAACCTCCCTCAGCCCTGAAGGGGTGGAAATGTTCTTTGTTTTCTTCCTGACCCTCCGGGCCCCTGCCCCCTTCTGCACCCAGGACTGGGGGCGGGGGCGGGGGGAGTCTGTGGCACGCCCACGTGAAGGTGAAGCCGGGCGCGCGCGGGCCAGGGGGCCCGGGTCAGGTCCGGCCCGGAGCCAGGAGCCGCCGTCGTCGCTGTCGTCGGGGCCCCGCGTCCCGGGAGCGCAGCCAGCGCTTTGTGCGCGCGAGCTGAATGGAGCCGATGTGTGTGCGCACGGTGCTGCACGGATTAGTCGGGCTTTCCCATGGACTACAAAAGAACGCCCGAATCTGGGACATTTGTCATCAAGGGGCAGGCTGCTCAGGATGCAAGGTAACTAGAGCTGTTCCCGGACGGCTTCGGTCTTTGGGGACGTGGGGTCACTCTAATCCTTCCTGTTTATATTGTGACCGCGTAGGCAGCGAGGCTTAAAACTCCGCCGTGGTAAATGGAAGTCCGCATGCAGGCATTCCTAAACAGCTACGTCCTCTGGCTGCTTGCTGCTTTTTTTTTTTTCCTCTGGAAGGGGCACTGTTCCCTCCCATTTATTCAGGCCTGTCACAGACAGCAACGCGGCTGAAGGCAGTCTTTCTGGCCACAAAAAACGAGACTGAGCGTTTGGAGAGCATAATACCCTTGTTTGCACATTTCTTCCTCTGTTTTGTTTCTTCTCTTCCTTCACTTTGCCGTAGATCACCGTGAGGATTTCATAAGATTGTTTATAGGTAATTGCCCACACACGTCCAACTTCACAGCTCTCAAGAAAGGACAACTGTATTATGGTGTTTGTGGAATCCAGAAGATCAAGTGATGGATTGAACCCTCTCAAAATGTACTTAGAATTTTCCCCCAAATTACATGTATTTCTCTTTCATTAGAGTTTGATACATTTCAGAGCCTGAAATCTCAAGACAGCAGTTTTTGCACAATTGGGTGTTCTCATTGAAGTTTAATACTGCAACTCCACTTCTGGTCAGAAGGAAAGAAAAACCATCTGGGAGGTGCCCCTGAAGCCTGGGCTTTTCCAAGAGGGGCCACCTCTGGCGGGCAGGGGCTCTAGGGTGGGTTAGGGGTGGAGAGGTGCTGCGGGAAGGGACCTGCAGCTGAAGGTTCGAGACTGCCTGGGAGGAGAAACTCAGAGGGTCTCAGCAGACACACCTGAGTACCAAGGACCGGACGGCATCTTAATCTTTCATCTTCAAAAACCGTGGACCGTTTTTCCTGCTTTGTTTACTTATTAATTCACTCCACAAACATGTACAACGGGCTTCAACAATCTGAACCTTGTGCTAGGAACAGAAAGAGTCACATGATGGAGATCCCGATTTAAGGGTTCTCTATAAGGGGATGGGGTCGGGGGAGAAGCAGGTGCTAAGATACAGGTTACAAGGTGTATATGGGAGGCTTGGAAGACGGTGGAAGAAGCTGAGGAGATTAGGCAAAGCTTCTGAGACAAAGTGGCTTTTGAGGAGGGTGATGGCAATGGTCTGTCTCACTGCATGTTTTAAAATGACTTAGGGAGAGGGCAAAAATTCCTATTCCCTGGTTTCATCCCCCACCTACTGAGTTGGACTTTCTGAGGGTGGACAGGGGACCTGTACTGAAAAAGGTAATGGATGAGCTGGTCGCATGCAGTACAGCGGAGGCTTGGTCCCATTTAGAGCAGAGAGAGCGGCAGCGGTGCTGGGAGGGAGGTGGGTGGAGCTAAGGGAGCCGTGTGGGCAAGTGGAACGGAGGTGAGAAAGACCCAGTTTGGTCAATGGTGAGAGTGGCTAAACCATTTGCTCCAAAAGTATATAGTGGATATTTCTGCAACAGCTGTGTAGAAAGCCTTTACATCTAGAATTGGTTTGTTCCTTTAGCCTGACATTTTTATTACTCGAGTAGAAATCAGTAGGGGGGGGGGGGTAGGGAACGCATTACAGTATTTGATTTAGGGTCCCTTCCAAGAACAACACACACACACACACACACACACACACACACACACACACTGCTAGACTGTATCTAGTCAACAGAACGCAGCTAGTCAAATATTTTTCTAGGGATTGTGAAATGTCTGATGCAAAGCGTTAGGTAAAATGTGAATTATCATTTGTAAAACTCTAGACACATATGTGAATATTTATTTTACAAGTACACGTAATTATTTTGCAGATACATTACAAAAATACGTCGCTAGGGAGGCTTGTCCTATGGTCAGCAGTGACAGGAAAAGCCTTTGAGATGCTCTGTGAGGAAAAGTTATGGTACAGAGCCGAACTGTAAGCAACTGACCCTTTCTATTTTCAGCCTTGTAACTAGCCATTGTTACTGAGTGCCAAAAGACAGGAACGGAAAGATTTATTCATTTTCCCAAACTAAGGAGATATTCAGCTTTTTCTGCTTCAGAATTAAAGTTTCTGACAAAGACTACCCCGGCTCATACCACCTCTGGTTATTTTCTCTTCCTAATCCTTAATTCATTGCTGCACATTGGAAAGAAGTCATTCCTTCTGTCTGCATTAACATTTAATGCTGCACCTCCAGGCAAAGATTTCCTTAAATCTAACCTGACGGTGGAACTTTTAAAAATTAAATTAAGGGGATTTGTACACCCTCTTCAATTCTTAGGGAACATAGCACTTCCTCAAGATTTTTATTTTATCCCCAGCGTTGGGGATAAAATTCACGGTGATCTCACAATATCTTGGCCTGGAGATATTTTGAGCAGCGTAGCAACCAGGATTACGTGTCTACTTATCTCCCATTGTCCTTGTACTCAGGGAAGAAGGCCCACCTCACTCCTGGGGTGAATCTTGATTGGCCCAAGCCTTTTCTGGAGGTCTCATTTCCCACGGCCAGTGATTGATTAAGTAGGGGCATGTGATAAAATTCTGGCCAATTCCAATCCGATGTGAAAGGGACATTGCTGTGTAATGATCTGTGAAAAGGTGTTTTTGCTTTTTCAGAAGAAAACATGAGAGAAAGTCCCCCTTTTCCTCCTTCTCTAGGGTATTGTGCAAGGATGAAACGCTCGGAGCTACTGCAGCTATCTTGAGGTCCTGAGGCAATAAGGCTGAGGACAAAAGGCACAACAACACCGGGAATAGGAGAGTGGAAAGCTTCCCGATCACAAAGAGCTGGTTGCCCATTTCCCCTAGAACTCTCCCACCTGCAGTCTTGTTCTGTGAGCTAATAAACGTTCTATGCCCTAAGATGCATTCAGTTTGCTTTTCTGTTCTGGTGACTGAAGGCATCCTCGCAGACACATGTGGGCCAGGGGAGCACTGTGACATATACATTGGTTTGGCAATAGGAACAGAGAGAGTCTCATCGTTTTATTTTTTTTGTCCTCCGGTAAGAGCCCAGGCAGAATTAAAGGAAAATCCCATGTGTTCCAGTTTCATGGGTGCCATTTAGGCCACATCCACCTGCACAGAAGGATACAATTTATTGAACACCTGTTCTGTGCTAAGTGCTGTATCTTACTGACCCGCACAAAACCTGCGGACCTACTAGACAGATATCCGACGCACAGAGATTACAAGGGCAAGGCCTTGCTGTCCAGTGGCAGAGCCAAGGTTTGAATCCAGGGCAAAACTTTTCAACAGCTGGCTCCGGTTCTCAATCACCAGATTGTGAATAATTTGTTGCGAGGTGTATTCACAAGCAATTTATGATGAAACCAAGCACTGAAATTAAAAAGAAAAGCAGGAGGGCAGATTCAAGGCTCTCGCTCCGTAAAGCACTCTCACGAGGCTGCACCCCAGGGATTCGGCTTCCAGGGCTGGGAGAGAACTCGGTGGAGGTCTCCCTGCCCCCCCACCCCCACCCCCAGGGAACGGGCCCATCCTTCAGCCTACCTAGCCGTCCACCCCTGAGCTAGGCAGGTCTGTTCCTCCAAAGGTTCCCTGCAGGTAGGGTTTTATTTTGGTTTTGTTTGAAGACAGCCAGGCCTCTTCTGCTGCTGGTAGCACAGTAGCTTGCTCTCAGGACAACTCTTCCTTTCTTTGCTCTATCAGCTCTAGTCTGCCAATTGCTCTTGTTATTTTACCCCAGGAACGCCAAATGCCAGGTCTTTTCCCCCCCTAAGTTCCAGAGGGCCCAGATCAAGCTGGTGGGATGTGTTTCTTGAAGTCCCCTCTTGGGCGTCAAGTGAGAGGGAAGGGGACCCTCCCTCTCCCAGGACCCAGAGAGAGCACAGATGACTTTCTCAGACACGGCCCCTTTGGCGTCCCCTTCGCTGCCCTTATAGGCCTCCAGGTAGGGGACGGGCTGATGGTGGAGCCAGGGCCACAGCCTCCCCGTGATTCCTGCAAAGGTGAGCCAGTGTCTGTAGGGTAAGTTTCCTGGTCCACAGCACCAAGGACATTTGCCGCCAGATAATTCTTTGCTGGAAGGCCTGTCCTGCTGTGGACAAAAGAAAATAAGGGGGTTTCTATGAAAAGGAACTCCTCAAGGGTAATCTGATCACAAACTCCTAACTGGGCAGGTCCGGTGAGTCATCCTGCCCCAGGCCTGTGACTTCCTTAGTGAGTGGTTTTTAGCCGGTTCCATCAGTTGTTCTGCATCTAAGTTCAGTTAACACCCCACCCAAAGACCAGAAGTAATGCCCCTTGAAGAAGGGCTAACCCTCTGGAGAGCACACAGTGTTGTTAACCGTCTTGTAAGCCAGGCCCTAACTCCCTTTCTCCATTCTTCTTTAATGTCCCTGCTTAATTTCAGATGCATTAGCCAAGCTGCAAAACTGTTCTTCTCCAGAGCAGTCTCGATCTGGCTCCCGGGCATGTGCTGTCCCTGTGGCTCAGATAAACTCTTTTAAAACTTCCCTACAGGTTTGCACGTCCCTTACGTCCACACTGTGCCCTGTAGAGGGTTTAGCAGCGCCCTGGCCTCTGGTCATTAGGTCGGTATCGGTAGCATCACCCCAGTTGTAACAACCAAAAAACGTCTGCAGAAATTGCCAAGCGTCCCCAGGGGAGCAGAGGGGCAAGACCACCTGAGTGGAGAAGCGTCAGCATTTGGACGCCCCTCCCGGCAGGGCCTGGGGTTAGCGTTCTGTCGCAGGTGGCTTCTGATACGGGAAGGGGAGCGCAGGGCACGTCTGTCGTAAGCTTAATCATCTGCTATCATTTCTGTTTGTTTCCTTGTTCTTGCTTCTTTAGAAAAGTTTTGTTTGTGTGTTGCACCCTGGCCTCCGCTGTAGCACAGGACACCGAGAGGAAATAACTGAGGGTGTGGACACTTGGGCCTCGGGGACAGAGTGCAGCCTCCTCCCGCCACGGCCCCAGCGAGGCCAGCCTGGCTTATGCGGAGGCCGACAGTGCAGAGGATCCGCGGAGAAGTTTGCTCAGGACTTCAAGGGCCAGCTGCTCTTCCCGCAGGGAGAGTCGCTCTTCCCGCAGGGAGAGTCGCTCTTCCCTGTGGGTCCGCCTGGGCTGATGTGGGTTTCTTTGTTTTCTTTTTTTTTTAGGAAACCAATAGTTTTCTGATAATGTTCTATTAGGATTGGAGGAGCAACAAGAGCCACAGACTACAGGAGTGGAGCTGGCTGAGTATGTCCTGCCTCAGGTCAGGCTTGTGCCTGGTCCTGGAGACCTGGTGCGGAGGTGCGGCCTGCCATGGGGGAGGGGCCTGCCATGGGGGAGGGGCCTGCCATGGGGGAGGGGCCTGCCATGGGGGAGGGGCAGAAAGCAGCTGTGGTAACCGGACAGTGACAGGAACGCTTCTTTCAATAAGGTGTTTCCTGCGCCTGCCTCCCAACTACATGCATCTAATAGATGCTCATGGGAGATCAATGAGGAAGGAACACTGGTGGCAGGGTGGGTTACAGGGTCCGGTCCGGCAACAGGAGTCCCCAGTGAGTCCCCGTCTCCGCCCACCTGCCTTCGCGCCTCCCCCTTTGAGGGCATTTGTCTGGCCGTTTACAGCTCTGATCCCACAGACTGACGTCACAGCTTCAACAACGTGAATCTGAGTGTTGGACTACAAGCAGACTTACCTGAGTGTTCTATCTCAGTGGGAGAGGAGTGGGTCTGCAGTGTGCAAGGACAAGGTTATTCGAACGTGGGAGGCAGCAAGAGACAAGGCTGAGAGACAAAGCCAAGAGTAACACACAGATGCGTCCAGAAGGAAACTGATATAGCAAGGCCAATAGAAAAATAGTAAGAAAATGCCTGGAGAGACAGAAAGGAAGCAGAGTTTGAATATAATATCCCATCCGGTGTGCAGCTATTTCACACGAGCCATGCTTGGTTAGGTCCAAAGAAAGTCCACACGGCGTGGAGATTTTGGAGAATGATGAAGAGTTCATCCAGGAAGGGAATCATGATTGGTCTAAACCTGTTTTCATTTCCACCGGCGACTGGTCTGCAGAGAGACAAGAGACCTGCTCTGCCCACGAGATCCACGGGGAAATCCACAGAGGGCATCCCTTCCAGAAAAAAAGAGGGAGGCTAGCGAGGACCAATCAGTGTCGCTGCCCTTTCTCCCTTGCTTTGGGATGCCAATGAGAAGACGCTTCCCGAGCTTCGCCAGCCCACTCTGCACTCTGTGGACGAGTATGAGCATGAAAAGCCAGCACACGGGGATGATGGAACAGAAGGGTGGGAAGAGTCTGGGCTTCTGAGGGTCCACTCTTTGCTGCAGAAGTGCCCTGCAGTCACCCGTCCCTCCAGACTCTTGTGAGGCCAACAATAACCCGTCCTTACAGCTTAAGCCACGGTCCGGCGGTGCTTTCTGCGTGCCAAAACTAGTGCTGAGGGATGCAAACCAACGACTCTTCTGTGTTTACTTCCTTTAAGTGATCTATGACACCACATTCTTAGGAGATGACTTGCATTTTTAAAAAACCAACTTTTTAAAAAAAAAATCAGAGTTAAGTACAAGGTTATGGAAAAATGCGATTCTTTACAAAAATAACACGCAGCATACATATTTGCTTGATATTGTGGGAACCACTGGGACTTAAAGAAACATTTTATAACCTCCAGTTCTGTTGATCTTGGACACGGTTGTTACTCTCTTTCACATGATGGGATCCCACTGAGAAGCAGCCGCCTGCTTTTATTCTCCCCTTTTTGTTCCGACCATGCTAACGATGCCCAGTATGACAGACACAGAAAAGAATGCAGGAGATAAATGGGGAATGCACTCGATTCACATGAGGGTTTAACGAGTCAATCTAGATGACAAACCCCTCACTGGCAAGGTTATATCTTTGTAGCGATTTGTTCTCACCTACCTCTGTTATTGTTTACTGTCTCCATGCCAACAGCAGCAGCCAGCGAGTTGAGAGTGACTTGCTATTTGTCAATAGAGAGTTACTGGCCTGAGGTTTTGATGTGCGGCTTTTGTTCCGGCTACATATTTTCGTGTAGTTTCGATGGGTAAAACACGAAGGAATTTTCTGGTGCAATGCATATGTTCTGTTTCATTGCATATTAATTCTATGCATGTGTCTTCTTTCCAAGAAAATAAAATCATACTCCATGGCCGAGCTTTAACTTGCTGTCCAGGTTTCCATTGATTCTTCATATAATTTTTTTTTTTTTGGAAAAAAATATGTAGTAAAAGTAAGGACGAGCACTTTGGTGTCTGTTGTTGCCGATAACAGATTATTAGGGCGGCTCTCTCATCCTTTATCGTGGGAAGCAGCGGTGCTAGCAACGCCTGGAGCTGAAGGTCACGCCGCCTGGCTTTGCGGGGACAGATGGCCACGGCTCGTCGTGCTAGCAAGAAGCTTGATGCTGACTTCTGGACCTCAGCTGCCCACTGTGCACACTGAGGGACCCTGTGGCTTCAGGTGGCACCGGCTCTCGTGCTGGGTGTGTGATCTCCTGCCACCTCAGTGGAAAATATTTGGACAGCGTACCTTACTTTTCCATACTGCGCCTGAGACAAAAGCAGACTCTCTACCCCGTCTGATCGTGACAACAGTACACAGTATTGCCTCTGATTATTTGGGTTTTGCTTTGCTAACCAGATGTTCTGAAGTTAGGATCCCAAGGGGCAATTTTGTAAGTTACCGGTGGAGGGAGGGGCAGTGGTTCCCCCACAGATCCTGTGACAAGAAAGCAACGGAGTTGGAGCTGAGTTGGGGGGAGGAGCAGAGCAGGCTAGGACTGCAGGGAGATGTCAAGAGCTGGACTGGCGTTGGCTGGCGTGGCTCGGTCGGTTGGAGCTTCATCCTGTCCTGGAAAGTCATGGGTTCAATCCCTGGCCAGGGCACTTACCCAGGTTGTGCATTTGATTCCTGGTTCGGTCTTATAAGAGAGGCAGCTGATCAGTTTCTCTCTCACACAGTTCCTTCTCTCTCTCCCTCTCCCTCTCTCTCCCTCTCTTGCAATGAAAAAATGTCCTCTGGAGAGGATTAAAAAAAGAAAAAGAGAGAGGGAGAGATGGCCTGTTATTTGGTTCCAGAAGAATATTAACTTCCTTGGTTGTTGTGGCTTTATTGATAAATTCTCTGCAGCTGAAGTAGTTAAAGTTCTCTCCCAGTAATTCTCATTGAATTCCTATAAGTCAGTGTCTCCACAGGTGAAAGGAAGGGCCAGGCACAGAGCCCAGGTGGCTCTTCCTTTGGTGACATGTTATTATGTGTCCCGGTCAGAGGGTCATAGAAACTTAATTTTATTCATTTCTACTCCTTACATGTTCCACAAGGGGCTGGGTGCAATAGCTAGTATAATAATAGAGAGACACACATAAGTATAGAATCGGGGCTAGAGAAAATGAGGGTAGGATTGGAAGAGCATAATCCAAGGTAGCATGGCGATACCTAGGTCATAAACATCGTATACTGCTATCGAGACGGACACATGTGGATCCAGCTTGCCTGGTTACCAGATCCAGGATATGAGGAAATGATAATACATTGTAAAATGGTCTCAATTTCCGAATTCACATTTTTGTGGGAACAAAAACATGCCACTTTTTGCCCTGGCTGGCGTAGCTCAGTGAATTGATCTCGGGCTGCGAACCAAAGTGTCACAGGTTCAATTCCCAGTCAGGGCACATGCCTGGGTTGCAGGCCACGACCCCCAGCAACCGCACATTGATGTTTCTCTCTCTCTCTCTCTTTCTCCCTCCCTTCCCTCCCTAAAAATAATAAATAAATAAAATCTAAAAGAACAACAACAACAAAAAATTCGCAAACCACTTTTAAAAAAAAGCCACTTTTTAAAAATACAGTGTCTTCTGCCTCTCAGGCCCTTGTAAGACACTCCTACTGTGTACCTTCAGAGGCCATGGATCCTTGTAATGGTCACTAGGCAACAACCTTAACTAATAAGCACCATGGTAGAGGCTTCCTACTTGCATTACCCTGTGCCTCTGCCCGGCGCACCAGAGGGATTCTGTCCTGTGGGGTCAGATCTCTGTGTGCTGGTTCTAAAGGAGCATCTGCTCGCCCCGCACTGTGTTGAAGAGGATGTAGACCTTCCCTGGCTAGCTGGGATGAGCTGAATTGTGTCCCCCAAAAGGTGTCACTTCAGGTGACGTCCTAACCCCCAGTGCCTCCCATTGTGGCTATAATAGGAGATAGGATCTCTGCAGAGGCAATGAAATTAAAATGAGGCCATGGGGGTGGGCCCGAACCCAGTGTCCCTGGTGTCCGTATCAGAGGAGGCGATCAGGACCCAGACTTGTCCAGAAGGAAGACTCAGGGAGAAGGTGACCGTCTGCACGACCAGGAGAGAGGCAAGGAGCAGATCCCTCTCTCCCGGCCCTCGGAAGGAACCGGTCCTGCTGCTGGTCCGTTGGTCTCGGACTTGGGGCCCCCAGCACGGCGAGGAAATAAGTGTCTGTTGTTGAAGCCGCTCAGTCTGCGGTACAACGGTCGTTGCGGCAGCCTAGCAAACTGATGCCCCAGCCCCGGGCCCGATCTTACACGCTGCCCTGTCCTTTCCTGAACCATCTCCTCTGAGCTTTCCTGGCTGATTTCCTCAGACACACCCCCACGTAGGAAACAGGGGTGGGCCTGGGAACCCCCCTACTCTCTGACGGCTGTGGAGCAGTGATGCAGGCCGTGAACAATGAGGTAGTGGCTGGTCTCCTAAGCTGGACCCTGTGTTTAAAAAAAAACAAAAGAGAACTGGGTTTTTCCCCACCCCAGACCTGGATGTTAACCATAGAACTGACATGCTGTCTAGTAATTTGTTTCCAAGTTATAAGGGAATACCTGTGGGAAGCAACCTAAATTCAGTAGTATATTCAAGATACTGAACAAAACATTCTGTTAAAAGGGGAAGGAGGCTTACCTGGAATAGGGGCTTTTTCCACGTTTGTATAACAAATAGTGCGGGCAGAAAGGAAGTTTCTCTGAGGACTGTGGGTGTCCATGGGTGCCCTTCTCAGGAGGTATTTTTAAGGCCTCCGTCCCAGGATGCACCAGGACAATGGGACATTATCTCATATTTGGTGAGTGCCTTCTCCTTTGCAAACTAAATGCAAATGCATGATCTCATTTGATCTTCACAACATTCCTGAAAAGTCAACAATCACCGCCCTCATTCCCAATAAAGAAACTGGGACTCAGAGATGAAATGGCCTGTCTAAGCCGTAGAGCTAGAACTGACCTCAAACCAGGTAAATTCCCAAGGGCCCACCCGCTAGCCTGCTTTTGCAAAGTAGCGAAGGGGAGTACTGCGGGGTGGGGCTCACAGCTCTGGAGCTAGATGGGTGGGTCAAATCTCCGCTCCATTGAGAGTTGGTTTAGTACCTCTGTGCTCCGGCCTCCTCCTGTGCAAAATGGGAATAATGTGATCTACCCCCGACTCAGAAATGCAGGGAGGTTAAGTGACACATTGCATGGAGCGGTCTAGAACATTACCTGGCCCGCAGGTGGTGTTCAGTGACGGTTTGTCATTTTCACTGACTGTCAGCTTTCATCCACCCTCCTCCTCTGAACCACTGTCTTCTTTCCTTGTCTCCTACAGGCCTCCCTTCTTCTAAATTTTACCCCTCAGTATCCTCTAGGATATTACAGGCCAATTGTCATCTCAAAGCAGCAAATTCAATCCCAGCCCCATTCTGCTTTCGCCCCTGGAATTTGGGACCAATTCTTGGCACCCTGAGCAATGAATAATCTGAAAGAGCTCATTGTAATCCTCTCCCCGGACCCCTAGCATGGATTCAGCTTTAGTTTTATTTTTTATTTTTTTAAAGCTGAGCCGCGTCCACTTTCAAGGGGCCTGAAAGTGTCTTTGTTTCAAGGTTCTGATGACGGGCATCTCGGCCCCTCACGGCCCCAGGATCTGGCTGGGCCATGGGTTCCGCTCTCCTCGGAATGCAGCATCACCCCAGGTGGGGGTGTGGGGTTGCTCGGGAACTAGATCAGACAGGGACCAAGGAGCCAGCTAGGAGGAAGGGGAGGAACCAGCAGTGCCTCGGGGCACAAGGAAGGAGTTTTGTCCCTAGTGGTTGAAGGACACCAGGCGCCTATGAAAGTGCTGTTATCACCGCAGCTCATTCCTGCCATTCCTCCCGAGATTCCCCAGGGTGAGCTGGAAAACAGCCCCTATCTGAGATCAGACCCGCAATGAGCAGCCCGCAGGTCCCACCTGCTAGGCCCGCCCTAGCCGCAGGGCACCTACATTCCAAGTGGAGGGCTCATTTCTCGTTTCCGTCTGAATTCTCTCCGGGCCGGCAAGCTATACAGCATCTGGGCGAAACTGCTGGATGTTTCAAGGGGGACTGTATCCAAAAAAGATCGATGAGAACGTGCCAAAGAGAAAACTCCAAGCATATGTTTGAAATTTCTGGAAATGCAGGTTTAGATCTAATGGGAAACTTTCCATGACTCATCTTAGCAGGAGAGTGACATTGGGGGTTAGGCACTTTCTGTACCTTATCACTCAGAGATAAGAGGGTCCAGAGTGAAAAAAATAGCAACAAGCAGGACCAGGATTAGAAGGGGTTTGAGCTTTCTATTTTGTTACGCCTCCCAAAGTACCTAGTAGGAACGTTGGTTCTGGGGGCCAGGTGAGTGGGCTCAGGTCACTTATCAATGTAGCCCTCGGTAATTCAGATTGCTGGAGTGGGCTGTTGTATCATGGAAGAGTGGGCGCTGCAGAGAGAAGGGGTGTGTGGGTGTGTGTGTCTAAGGAATGAGGTTCCTTAGCTTGACATTTTCAACATCTGTGAAAATGTTAAGAAAGATAAATTGGTAGCTTCCAACCACGGCTGCATTCAATGGGTCCTCTGAATTTCAAATTCTCTTTAGCTAGACAAAAGGAGGGCAGGGCAGGACCCCTAGGCTGTGGGCAGTAGGGAGGGGCTCCAAGAGTGTGGTGGGGAGGGGCTGAGACCCTGCAGGCTGTGGCTGAGCAGGTGACCTCCTCCTCTGGCTGTGGGATGCTCACGACCCCCTCCCACCTGGCCCACCTCACCCAAACATCCCAGTTCTAAGCTTACAGTAAGGGGCGTAGCACTCCTAACAAAGGTGGGAGTTCTAACTGTGATTTGACTTCCAGCAAATCAGGTGAATGAGACTCTACTATTATCTACTGTGGTCACATGACTTATGAAAAGTATTCTTAACCAAATATTGGAGTGGAAAGGTAAATCAAGTAAGTTGGTTGTTTCTATTTAATTCCTTTATTTAAAAAAATATGGATTGGCTACAGTGCGCCAGACCTCTTTATGGAAGACATCTCAAGAAAGAGTTGATCTTTCCTCTGTGCTTTGAGATTAGGAGGGCAAATCCTTACTCTCAGTTCTTGCTTTATTTTTCCAATGTCTTTTTAGGGTTATTCCTGAGGACGCCACGCTTAGGAATGAGTTGAGAACACCTCAGTCCTTGATGCTGCTGGAGGAAAGAGGCGTTTTGCTGCAAACGAAGATCAGTGTGTAACAAAACTTCAGCCCACTGGGCAGAAGACTCACAGACCACTGACCTCTAGGCTCCCTGGTGCCATGTGGCAACACAGAAGGAAGGGGAAGGATGTCAGAGAAGACGATGGAAGGAGCGGGGCTGTTTTTTCTTTTATGTGCTTCTGTCTTTTTAAGAAGTCTTTGTTAGCACTTACTTTGCATTTTACAATACCATTGCCCATTGCCTATCTAAGTCTAAATTTTACTTACTCAATTGCTTACCATAATTCTTAGACAGTGTGCTACCCTCTTCCGAGAAATTCTTGTTCCAGTTTTATTTTTGTTTTGCTAGAGCACTTCCTTGAGTGAGTTTTTCAGAAAGAGTAAAACGGGATGATTTCAGAATTATATTCTTAGTTTTGCCCTTACATAGGGACATAGGAATAATTGATTGTCAGGTGTAAAAATCTTGAATCATACAACTTTTTTTTCTAGAAAGCCTGCAAGCATTGCTCACAGTCTCCTGTCTTTAGGGTTGAATATCAGAAGGCACCAGAATGATTTTCTTGGCTTTAAGAGCCATTTAGGCAAAGCAAGTTGCTTTAGTTTCTCAGAAAGTTGTAAGATTTTCTCTGGAAAGGAAAAATTGTCCCAAAGTTGGTCTGGATAGAACATTTTGCATGATGTATTATATTTCTCAATTTCCCCCGGGAAGGAATTAATATTCCTGATAAAATGCTTAAGTAATTTTAAAATAAACTTTAATGAGCTTAAAGAGAGACTCCCTCTGGGAGATGAGCTTCCCACCCACTCAGTGGACTGTCAGTCAAGAATCTAAGGCCCTCCAACCAGTTTCTTATCTAGCCCCTCCTCTGCTTCTCCAAGTGTGTCCACCCAGAGACAAATCTTTACATTGGTTTCTTTCTGGATTCTTCCTTTGAAGCAATTGCTCATACTTCAATTTTCTGAAAAGTTATTTTTCTCTTTTTAATTTTTATTTTTGCAACTCAGGAACCTCCTGGGGACATGGCTAAGTGGAAAGAATTCAACCAACTGTTGCTGAATCACAAGAATGGAAGGCATGAGAAAGGCATGAATTTGTTCTGGAATTTTTAACCTGCAAGTGAGGGGGAGCCGTGAAGGTCCTGGAGGAGAGGGCTCTGGGAAGACGGTCCTGGTGGTGGTGCATGGAGACAAAAGCACAGACACACTCCTACTAGAAAAGTCGCCCAACCAACTGCTTGTTAGGACCGGGTCAGCTGCAAGAGCAGGTGGTAAGAGCTGACTCAAACCACGCCCTCTTTGCTCCTCCCTCCGGTGGTCCCAAACTTGAAGCCAGACCCAGATCAGCCAAATCAAAATACCTTGGGGTGGAGTCCAAGCGTCATGACTGCTATATCTTAACCCTTCAGTTAATTCTAAGAGCAACCAAAGTTGAGACTCTCTAGTATAAATATTTTTCCGCCACCCTGGTCCCCAGTCCATTATTCTTTCCCGGTGCAATCCCCAGCTACTGCCTTGTTCAATCTCCCCCTAAACCTTGTTGCTGTGAAGCGTCTTCATTGATAGTTATGTATTTTTACCCACTTCCGTCATCAATACTTCTCTTTATGCCACGACCCTGCTGAACGATGGAGTGTCCCGCTGTAAGGAATCCCAGTCCGAGGAAACATCCTCTTCCATTCCTGGCTCAAGTCCCAAAGGCACCTCTCCTGAGTGTTCCCTGCACGGTTACTCGGGACATAGAGTGCCTCGCTGGCCCTGCGTCCTTAAGCATATCCTGTCCTTAAATTGCCCGCCCTGCAGTCACGTGTGCTCGTGACTCCTCCACTGCTGCCCGCTGCGTCGGAGGCATCAGGTCGGCGGGGGCAGGGAGCCTCTGCCCACAGTCCTTCATGGGGGCAAAACCTCCCAGCCGCTGCGGCCTTTGGTCCTTGCTGTGTGTGCCCTGGAGACTGGACGTGAACAGAATGTCCACATCAATGGCAAAGGGGAAAAAGATGCCGCTAAGGTCGACTCTCAGAGCCCCTTGGCTCATCCATAGCCCCTTCTTTCTCCAGTCATTCCAGTGCTTCCTGTCCTTCCCCAGGAGGAAGGCATCGGGTCCCTCGCTCCTTATCTTCTTCGGTAGCCAGAGCCAGAGGGCTCGACTGAGTGGCTGGGAATATAGTGTCTATTTGGCCGAGCAGAAAAGGGAACATACGATTTTGTGGTCAATTTATTTTCACCTCATTCATTCTCAGGGGCACATGGTTTTCGCCTCATTGATTTTCTGTGCTCATCGACTTGAAGCCTGCTGTGTAGGGGAGGCTGCTTCATGCCTTCTCGAGTCTTCCTGTTTCATTGCTTTGGCAACCCTCCACCTTGAGCTTGAACTAGTTCGGACTAACCTCGGTGGTTTACCTACTCCATGCAACACTTGTCCTTTTAGGAGAAGTAGTATACTATTCAATTTTTGTATCATAAATGTTAGCATCTAAAGGGACCTTACCCATCATTCTATTTCAGATCCTTCGTTAAATACAAGGACATTGGAGACCAGGGAGGTTGATAGACTTGTCTAAGGTCACACAGCTAGAAAACAGCAGAGCTAGACTTCCTCCTCAGAAAGCAAGGAAGGAAAGGAAGAATGGAGAGAGAGAAAGAGAGAATATGGAGAGAACACGGAGCAGAAACAATTTTACTCCAGATATATCAGTTAAGGTGCGTTTGGTTGCAGGTAACAGCCTGTTCGGCTCCAACTGGCTTAAATAACAAGGGCATTTCTAGCATCTCGCATCCGGAAGCCCTGAGGGCGGGCAGGCTCCAGGTGTAATATGATTAGGCCTTTGGTTCCACTTCTAGGTGATTCCTTCCCTAAGCAGTGTCCGCGTGTTTTCTCAGAATGGCTTTCCTCGGGGTCCTAAGTTAACTGCCAGCAGCAGCAGGGGCAGGACGGAGAGGGAGGATTGGTTCCTTCCTGTGGGCTGATTGGGCCAGCTTAGGTCACATGACCACCCCTAGACTAGTAATAGTAACAGCCGCTAGAGGACGGCCGTGATGGTGTCTGCATTCCCGAGCCAGTCTCTGGCAAGGGGAATGGGCTCACTGTGACCCATAGGCACCTGGATGGGGACAGGATCAGTTTCTAATGTGTCCCTTGCCCCTCACTGAGGAGAGGTTGATCCAAAATCCCCTAGAAAGAAAGAAGGCAGAAGTGGAGGGTGGGAGAGTCAACCAGAGGTGACTCCTACACCAGAAACCACTGGGGAGTCACTTTCCTGTGGATAGCGCGTGGCATCGGGCCCACACTTGGTGGACAGTAAAAGGCACTGTCCTTGTTACTATTTATTCAAGGCCGGTGACTGGGGGGACAAACCAAACTTTCCGAACGTTGCCTCTGTGGGAAGAGGGGGTGGTGGAGTCAGGAGAGGACCAGACATGTCTCCCCCTGCCTGTGGAAATTCCATCCTAGGAGGATAGCCAGAAGGACAGAAAATTAGCCTTTCCTTTTCACTTCGAGGCAGATCCCCATTCAATTCCTAGAAGGAACTTCTGGGTCAGGGTCCTCCTGCAAGGTCCTGCCTTCATGCATGGGCCATGTGGGACCTCCGGTCTGAGTGGGGATCCTTAACAGCTTCAAAAGGATTTGAGCAAGCACAGAACAGAAAGCTCAGGGGCTTCCCCTGCAGACTTGCTCTTGAACTAACTACAGTCCTCTCTTGCCAGAAGCAACCCTTCTCAGGTGCAGTGGGCAGTGCGTGTCACCTGTCAAGAGTCGCCACGCGGCTCCCAACCAGCTGTGCACTTGCCCTGTTCCTGGCTTGGGCTGCTGCCTTCTCTCCAAAGTTTTTATTTATTACCCTTCTTGAATGCCGGTCTCTGGGCAGAATTCCCTCCCCACCATGACGCAGTTTTGACTTCAGGCCATGCCAAGGACTCTTTACTATTCTTAACACCACTCATTTCGGTTTATCGTCCCGGCCTTCCTCCGTGGCTGCTCTGCTGGGCGTGTGTCATGGAGAGGGCTTTGAGGTGTGTGAAAAACATTGTGGAGACACTTGCAGTTAGATAACATCCCTGGGTCTCAGGGATCCTTTCTAAAGCATCGCCACCATCGACATTAATCATCCTGGTTTTGATACATAGACAAAGGATGTGGAAACGCTCTGCTGGGCTTGGGGGGGGGGGGGCCGTTTCCAGGAGCTGTCTCTGCATTTCTGCAGTCTGGAGAGGCAGCTTCGGGCTGAGTTGTGGGGGCGGTGTGGAAAAGCTTTTGGCTCCTGAATTACAATAAGGATTTGAATCAAGAGAGCCCACAAAGATTCTGCCCCTAAAGCTGTTTCACTCTCGTTTTCTTTTTTTGGAAGTGAGGCCCCAAGTATTAATGTTTCCCTCCACTGAATGCAATTATGCACGTAGGGTGATAAAAGAAGGGAGACTCAGAAATTATCCTCTCTCTCTCTCTCTCTCTCATTTTCTCTGTCTTTCTCTTTCTCTCAGTAACTTACTTGAGTCTCCAGCATCTTAGGGAGTGTCTGCTGATGTGTTGTGAGTCCCGGTGACACTGTTTCACGAGTCTGGGATGTTCTGTGATTCTCTAGGGTTTGTTGGGAGCACCAGGCTGCCGCTGGAGCCGCTGCTTTCAGTCCCTTTAACTGAGTGTTGCGCCTCCCCCACTGGCTGGCTCCGTCTGGCCCCAGGTCCTGAATCAATCCCAACGATACAAAGATGTCAGCAATCTCAGCCCTCCCCGCCATCCACTGACTCTGGGAACTAAGTCAGATGCCCTGCAGACTCAGGATGCCACAGCTGTGCCACAGCTGCTAACGTTCCATGCCTGCCAATGTCCTTTGCTCCCAACCAACCCCAAGGATAAGCCCCGATCTCTTGGATGCCCCTGGAACGGTGCATCCTGCCATGCACCGTGGTGCTTTGTCAGCTGCCTGCCTGTTCTAACACTCCTACCTCTGACAGCCTCTACTGAGCGGAGTCCTGCCCTGAGCCCTAGCCTGCTGGACGGGTTTTTTATCCCACACCTGGCTCTTGCTAGCTTTCTTCCCTGGAGCTGGTCCACACCCTCTGCCTGCCCCTAGTTGGTCAGCAGTCCCAACATCCACCTGGCTTCTGATTGCGGAGGGCATGACTACTGCCTCGGTTTGTCACCCTGTTGTCCCAGCCCTATTGATGCCTGTCTGTCATGCCTAAAGGACTAAGCCCTTTGACATCGTATCTTAGACGGATGGCTAGAATATGAGCGCTGTCATGCCCGGACAGTGAGGAGGGGTTGCCAGGGGTCCAGACATCCACCTGTCCATCACAGACTGCGTGTCCACTAAATGCGGGCTATCTTATGTAACTATGCGCATGATAGTTTGAAAATGTGTGTAGGCGCTTCTGCGGCTAATTTGGCTAGATACAAATGCACCTGAAGGCACTACCGAATTCCTAGCATCTTTCTGTCATCATGCATCTTCTCCACGGATACCAAAAATACAAGTAGAACACAATACAATGTTGAGGTCCAAGAAAGGTCTCTTTTGCAGTTGCTTTCTGCCACCTCCCTCGGGTTGCAATATTCTGCAGTGCAGAACTCCTAGGAAACCGTTTGCTCTGCATCAGATGTGGATCTTTGCTGGCGGCTTTCCCTCCCATCTACTGCGCGCAGGGATACCAGGTTGTCCCCTTCTGAGCTATCATCTCCATGGACACCTCAGGGCACACTGGCCACAGAGCTACGCTGGAGTAAGAGCCATAGACATGTCACCACTGCCTTGGAGTGATTGTTTCAGGGACAATAGTCCTTGTTTCTGAGTCTTGTTCTGACCCCCATTTCCCTAAGGATTCATATCCTTCAAGGCTAATGGAGGACTTGGGTCCTAGAAATTTCCACAGCATTTAAGGATCCTACTTTGTTCCCATTAATCTGAGAGGCCAGGTCTAGATTCTGAGCCAGCATTCATATAAATATCCCATGCTGTAGAGGGGAACAGAAGGGAAAGTCACAGAACAAATAAGTTCCAAGTTAATAGTTTGTGAAGACGAACCTGGACTTGGCCAGACAATAATTTCCTGATGGAGCCCTGGCTGGTATGGCTCCATTGGTTGGAGCACTGTCCCACAAACTGAAAGGTCGTGGGTTCAGTTCCCAGTCAGGGCACATGCCTGGGTTGTGGGTTCGGTCCCCAGTCGCACACATGTAAGAGGCAGACAATCGATGTTTCTTCCTCCTATCCAGGTTTCTCTCCCCCTCTCTCTCCCTCCCTTCCCCTCCGTCTCAAAATTCCTGATAGAAGAAGCTGGGAATCTGAGCCTGCCTCCTCCCCGCAACCCCGCCATGCTACATTCCCAGTGTGCGCAGGTGTAAGTCTGAGATACCCCTTCCAAGGGAAAGTTCCTGAGTGGAACGGGCGAAGCCTGGCCTTGAACCCAGAATAACTTCCTAATGGCTCCCTGAGCCTCTGAGTTGTTACAGAGGAAGAACGGCTCAAAGCTGCACCAAAGGAGGGGAGGGGACAGAGGGCTGAGCTCCAGAAAGGCTCTGAGCCAGGGCCCAGGAAGTCCCCCTGCCTCCCTTACGCCTGGGGGAGCTGTCCCTGGTGTTGAAGCAGATCCTCGCCCCTCTCTGCTGTGGAGGCAAGTCCCGGGGAGCTTGGTAAAACCAGCCAGACCATGATGAGAGCCTCTGGCCTTGGCCGGACCCATCTGAGCCAGTGAGCAAGCGCAGAAGAGCTGGCCTGTTGAGGAAGTCACAGAAGGAGAGCAAATGAGGTTCCTAGAGAGGCAACATGAGCACCAGTGACCCCTCAAAGGAAACTGCTGAGCTCCGAGGGTGATGATGCTGACAACAGAGTTCCCTTATTCTTGCCCCTTTTTGGTGAGCCCCCCCAACCAGGAGCCTGGGACAGCATATACCCCTATTGTGTGGACTTCAAGAAAAGCCAGAACAAGCCAGGTGATCTGGCCCATTGCCATGGAGATGGCGATCTTTCCTCAGATGATGCTTTGTGGTTCGAAGACTGTGGGGAAAAGATGGGCATGGCCCTTCCCTTTGTGGAGCTTATGGTTTGAAGGAAGGTACAGAAGAGAAAAAGACATAAACTAACAAATAATATATGGTTCCACAGTCTGACAAGGAAAGAAAAGATGCAAAGAGAGGATGACAGTGGACTTAGCATGGACAGTCAGGGAAGGTCTCTTTTTAAGAGGATGTTTATAATTGGGCCATGAAGGATGGGAAGGACTCAGCATACTCACGAGTGTAGGACAAGCATGCTTTGGGTGGGGGGGAAGTGGGTTCCAATGTCCTGGGGCAGGAAAGAGCTTGCTCCTTGGAAAAATTTAAAATAGGCTTCTATGTGGTACGGCTGTGAGAGCTGCTTCCCTGCCATCGTCCTGCGGAGGGAGAAAGGCCAAGTGAAGAGGAACTAGCTGAGTAACTGAGGCTAACTAATAATTCGGAATTGACGTCAAGTAATCATTTCAAAGGAAAGCGAAAATGCTCAGAAATCTGGCTTAGGCGGACCTGGAATCCACTGCCTCGTTTACTATCCAGACTTTCGGGAGGGCTGCGATTTTTTTTACCACCAAATAGAATTCTGTTTTGCACCATGACATGTGCCTTTCAAAGCAGGAGAGAAATGTATTCTCCGTGGGGAGAAAAATGACTAGAAAGATGAAGTCTTAGAGAAAGAAAAAACACACACAAAGAAGCAAGCCAAGGCAGAGACGACGCTCTTATCTGCACAACCCCAGATTCTGGTCAAGAAAGGCTCGGCGAGATCAGAGACGCATCGTAATCTGTGGTAAACAGATGGGGAGACTAGGAGGCTGCTGTCGGTGGAGGGGGCTGGGAAGAGCCTCGGGGACTGGATTTGGGAAAGAGGTTTTCTAGGCCAGGCCGGCTGCCTGACAGCTCGGCTCGCCCGAGAAGGGCTGTGGTTATGTGGGCCTGTTATGCAAGACCAGGGATGGGTGCTGGCGTGGGGGCCGAGGTGTACAGAACGTCCGTCTGCGTACGTACGTGTACGTATTCACATGTGTCAAGAACACTTCACAGGGACAAGTGCAGACTTGCTAAGGATCCTCCCAGGGTCTCAGAGGAATCCTGGGCAAGTGAAGGGCCCTGAGTCTTAAACCGTATTCACCTCTCAGCCCTTCTTCCTGGGCGCCAGGCCCCTCATACAGGGATGCTCATACAACTTATGACGTAATTTGACCCAATAGACGAAAAAGGCACCCAACTCGGATCACACACTGAGGGAGAATAAAAGAGGTTGAAGTTCATTGCCAGAGAGACCACCAAGGCAAGACTAAATGTGACTTCGAGTGCAGGGGAAGACAAGGAGGATTAACCAAGGCAGACAAGTGGCGGGTCTTCTGTCTCTTCTCTCTGCTGTCAGCAAAGATGCCTTCTTGACTTCCTCTGTACAAGGTGACGGTGGTCGCTGACAGGTACAGCGCAGGCCACACAACGGGCGATGAGTGTCAAATGCCTTCAATGTCAAACACGCTTGAACTAGCCCGACCTGCTGTGGAGAGCAATAGCATGAACAGTCTTAAGACACTTTACAAGGTGGAGCAATGCTCGCTTCCAGGGCCTCGACTTCTCCATCTTGAAGCCTCTGCCCACCCTGTGGGACCCCCAGTGCCCTCAGCCAGCCCTGGAGGTCAACCGCCCTGTCCTGCCCTGTTGATGATGTCAATTTGCTGTGAAACCTATACTTTTTCTAAACAGATCCCTAAACTATAACTCCATTCTTCCTGCTGTCCCTATGGAAACATATGCATTGAGATGACCTCTCGTTCCCTCTGTGACTTGTGAAGTAACTGCTTTGATACATTTCAATACAGCGAATTTATACTCAGATTGTGAAGGCACACCTCATGTGCTGACCTAAAAAGGACATATCCTTTTATTGAGCAAGAACTTTCTGAACATTTACCACGTGTCAGTCATTGAATTAGGCCTTGGGGGGTTCAGGGGTCACTAAGGGAAGGTCCCTGACTCCTGACTGGAGCAGCCTGTCACCTCGTGGGAAGAGCAGACACACAGTGCGGTGAATCAGGGCATCTGGAAAGAGGACCTGGGGGAAAGCAAGGGGGAACTTAAATGCTGGTTGCAGCTGGCAAAGACAATGCCACAGAACAGAGGAACCTCAGCATGTCCTTCAGACGACAACCCTTGAAAAGTCTGCTGTGCACCTTGACCGAGGGAGGCCGTGACCGATGACTTGGGAGGTCGGCTCTTGCTCTTTGGGATTTTCTGTCCTGGACCAGCTGATGGCCAAGGTCTCCTCCTGCTCTCGGCTAGGGAGAAGCTGGGTTGGAACTATTTCTTCTTCTTGTCTTCTTCTTTTTTAAAAGATTTTATTTATTTTTACAGAGAGGGGGAGGGAAGGAGAAAGAGAAGGAGAGGAACATCGATCAGTTGCCTCTTGTACGTGCCCCGACCGGGAACCAAAGCTGCAGCCCAGACACGTGCCCCGTCCTGAAATCAAACCGGCGGCCTTTCACTTCATGGGATGATGCCCAGCCCACTGAGCCACACCAGTCAGGCCTGGGATGGAGCTATTTCCCAGGAGTCCAGATGAATGGTAGAAAAAGTGACCGCTAATTTATCCTTGAGTCCTACCTTGGTGGGAAACAGCGCCCAGTGGGGCTGACGCTGAGAAAGCCAAAGATGGAGTGACTTCATATTGTCCAAGTTTTGCTTTCTGACAGTCCTGCCGCCCTGTACACACGCAGTGATTCCCGGTATTAGCCGGAGTGCCAGCGTGTGCCCGCAATCTTAGAGTGGCTACAAATGCATTTGTTCAGGATTCCGGTCCCCCGGGGGCTAATGCTCCCCCTTTTAGCTTCGTGAGAAAATGATCGCTGTAAAAGTGACCGTCCAGGCAGGGTGTGGTCCTCAGAAGCAAAACGCTGCAAATTGCTTTGAAACCATTTCACTGTAATGATCTGGATTGAGAGATGATGGAGCAATTTGGTTTCAGCGAAAGAGATGATTGTACGAAAGAGTATCGCGTATGGCAATTCTTCTCAAAGCAGCGGGGGGAGTGCTGTCTTTGCTGATTTAGAGCCTGGGTCTGGGCATCCACGCCTAGTGTTTGCTTACATGAGGCACCTCTTGTATTTCTGGTGCTTGATGACAGGAGGCCAGTTTATGAGATTACAAATAGCCATACCACCTCGGCTTTCCGACTCTATGTTTCTGTAAGGAGAGCCTTAAATGTTGGAAATGACTGATGATCTCTGGAGGTGCTAAAACCATGACTTCCAATCTTGGAGCCCAAACCGTTTTCACTTTGACTTCCATGTCTGTCTGTTGACCTACCCCAACTGCCACCATGTGGTGTGTCTGTCCCTGCAGGTTGTCACCCATCCCGTTAGCCTATGTGACCCGCACATGAAAAGTTCACAATAAAATCAAAGAAAGCAGATTACATTTTCAGATGTTTACATCTTTTAATTTTTTAGTGGACATCTTAAAGTTATAATCTATTTCATGTCACTTTAAAATATGTTTCCCTAGAAGCTTTAGTGGCGTTCTGAGCTTAGTCAAAACCATTTCCATGTCTCCTCTTACTGCCCAGAACACAGCCAGAAAAGCTGCATTTTCCTTTTACTGTGAGTTGAAGTGTGTCCTCCAAAAAGGCATGTCTAGGTGCCCCCCGTGCCCCTACCTGTGAAGTGAGCAGGACCTTAGTTAGAAGATGGGTCTTTGTGAATGTAATGAAGTTCAGACAAGGTCACGTTAGACCAGGGTAGGTCCGACTCCAGTGACTGGCATCCTCGTAAAAAGAAGGACATTTGAACATAGACACAGACACCCAAGAGGAGCACCAGGTGATGACAGAGACAGAGGTTGGCGGTATGGCGCCTCCAGCTACAGGATGCCAAGGGTTGCCGGCAACCACCAGAAGCTGGAAAGGCAAGAAAGGATCCTCCCCCAGAGTCCTCTGTGGTGACAAACACCTTGAGTTAGGACTTCAAGCTTTCAGAGCCACAAGGAAATACATTTCTGTTGTGTTAAGCCACCCACAGTGTGTAATACTTTATTGCGGTGGCTTTAAGAAACTAACACACCTTCTTTCTCCTAAATGTGTGTGTCAGATGTTGGGTCCCTAAGACAGTGTTTGTCTTTCGAAGGGTTTCTGAGCACCTCTGGTGATTTCTGATAGGGGCAAGCTGAGTCTCACCGGTGACTTCTTATCTCCTGGGATGCATGGAATTTCGGAGGAATGTCAGCCCACGTCTCGGTTTACTGGGCTTGCGTGAGACGGCCTAAGGCACGAACCAGAGAGGATCACAATGCTGTTTGTTACCAAAGGTTGGGAACTTGGTCTCACAGACTTGTGCCGCTGTGTCGTTAGTAACTTGGGAATTTCCATCGTAAGCGATCTAATCATTTGGGATGCCCGTGAAGGACGAGAGTTCCGTGAGGTGGCCCAACCAGGGCTGCCTGGTTTTTGTCTTCAACCAATGCTCCTCCTCGGTCTGACCGCTGGTTTGCTGAGTTCCAGAAACAAGATGGCGGCGTCTGATATCATTGTATTGTTTTGTTTTATGGTGGTTTGCACGTTTCACTGGGCAGGGAGTTAGGATAGTCTATCCCTCCATCCTGATGGGGATTGTCTGGAGTTGACATCATAAACCATGTGTTTTGTCCAAGGTCTAGATTACAACCACATTTTATTATTTTTTGCAAAACGAGGTGCACATGCTAGCTATAAAATGGCAGAGTGGGTGACATTATCGCAGGAGGTAAGAAAATGAGCTCCTCAGTACAGTTTGGTCCTTTCGTATAAGAGTCCGAAGTGTTCTCCATTTGTTTAAATTTCACTCTTATCCTCAAACCATTGTTTTTAACCTGCAATGAACTTGCTTGGAGACTGTAGGCTGGAACAGCAGGATCCCCCCTCCAACTCAGAACATAATCCAATCGGCCATAATAGGAAGGTAACACACAGTCTTTCTCCCAGTGCACGAGCAGGGGCTGGACTGTCTGCTAAATACGCTGAATAAACATATGGCAACTCAGATACAGAGCCAGTGGGTCCATGGGAGGGATACGGTCAACAGAGAAGATGTGTCCCCTTGGTGTGACCATTGGTTTGGTGAGTTCTAGAAAGAAGATGGTGGCATCTAAATAAATAAATAAACAAATAAATAAATAAATAAATTTCCCATCCACAGTTGCTCTTTTGAGTTTGGTTCATGTTGAAAATTTGTAAAGTTAACATTTCCTCTAGGCATTCTAATGCTACCTCAAAAATCAATGTGTCACAAAGCGGCATAGTCCCCGGCATGCAGAAGGCGCAAAGGAAGTATTTCTGAAAGATGAATGAATAAAAGTCTCGTCTGCCCTACCCCGAAGCCGATCTCTCAGACTTTCTTTTCACGGTTAATGGCACTGACCTTCAGATTAAGTTGTCACGCTAGAAACCTCTAAGTCAGTTGATCCTTCTCTCTGACACTGCCCGCATCTGATCGGTCAGTCACTCTGTCAAGCCTATGTAGTGTGTCCAGGGACCATTCGCTGAAAAATGCTCATACTGTCTCTTCCGGCTCAAGTGCAAAGGCTCTGTGGTTCCTAACGACCACTTGCTGCGGGCAGCTAGAATCCCTCCCTCTGCAAGACCCTCACCACCTTCTCTGTCGATACCGTATCCGTGTCTCCAGCCCGATTATAACTCGTGTCTCAAGCCCTGGAGCTCGATCTCCACCCTGCTAAGACTCAGTGGGTGGTGAACGCACAGTGCGCGAATGAATGGAAGGACACGGGGCCAGGGCCAAGGGGGCAGGCCATGGGCTCATAAGTGCCGTCTCTGGCTGATCCGAGTCTGAGAAGCAGCCGCCTGCCAGGGTGGTGGAGAAGCAGTGAATTCGAGAGCGGCCCGAAGCAGAGGCAGCAGCGGTCAGAGGAAAGAGGAATGACCATGGTGAGAGGTGCCTGTGCTGTAAGCCTCGGGCAAACCCTGTTACAGAAGCCCACGAGTGTCTATTGGAAGTAAACCAGCATCTGCATTGTGACCCTGAGGCGTGCGCTGCCCTCCTCTCGTTCGCCCTGCTGCACACACAGCAGCTGCGTGGAAGGCGGGCTGAGGAGGGGGCAGACCTACTAGCTGGCCTCTAACCCGGCCACTGAATGCACCTTGTAGGGAGGAGGGAAACACACTTGATGGCGTGGAGGGCAGCACCCCAGGGCCGCAGTCCCCTCCTGGGAGAACGTCAGTTGGCACTGCCAAGATTGGTAGGTGGAGCTGGGGCCCTCTGCCCAGAGAGGGAACAATGGCCCTGCCTGGAGTCTGTCCCTGACCTGGACTCTGTGGTCACACTCGATAACCCTAATCAGCATAACTGTGGAAGTCCCTTGATGGAAGTTGTGTACCACGACAGAGCTCTCTGCTCGAGCTTGAATGTGTTCCTATGTTATTGTCCATGATTGAAAAGCTCTGTAACAAATGGGGTGGGTGATGGGACATTGCTGGCACCCAGCAAGTTTGCGAAGCAGACGGGTGGGTGACGGGGCATCGAGAGCCTCTCGACCCTGTGTCACCTGCGAGCCTCGCCCCTCTGTCCTCCAGAGTGCCAGGGGGCTTGGACACTCGCACAGCACCGGGCTCCTCCGCAAGTGGTCAGGCATCAAATTCTAGTCTCTCTTTTTATTTAAAAAAATGTATTATTTTTAAAAATTTATTTTTCGATCACAGTTTATACTCACTATTATTCTGTGTTCGTTTCAGAGGTACAGCAAAGTGGTTAGAAAATCATGTGCTTTACAGAGGGGCCCCCCCATCCCTCCAAGCACCTACCTGGCCCCATACATAGTTCCCACAATATTGCTGACCACGGTCGCTGTGCGGTTCTGTCACTGCCAATCTGCACTGCCTAATCCTCTCACCTCTCTCAGCCAGCCCCCTCCTCCCCACCCCCGAGGACAGCTGTCCGTCTGTTCCCCGTATCTGCGAGTCTGTTTCTGTTTTGTTTGTTTGTCTATTCTAGTCTCTTTTTGGCAACTGTTTAGTAGCGCGCACTTTGCTTTGATCGTAGACAATATCCAGGGTAAGATAAGGCCGTTTCAGCCTAACACATTCATGGGGTTTAGCAGCTGCCTTAACCCCTGTAAGTCTTCCGACGACCTGGCCCTGCTTCCCAGGGACGCCGTGTCTTGGTAGGCGCCCTGCGATGGGTCCCTTTTATTCTGCAAAACGGGGTTATCTAATGCTGGCCTGTGGAAAGCGCCGTTCTGCATCCCTGACACTCCTTGGGGAGTAAAACACAGACTGAGGAGGGGGTTTCTCCATCAGGTTCAATGCATTCACTTCATCTCCAACCTGTGGCCCACAGCCCAGGATGGCTGTGAATGTGGCCCAACACAAAATCGTAAATTCACTTAAAACGTTATGAGATATTTTTTTTGTGATTATGTGCTACAATGTGCTTAACGTGTGGCCCAAGACAATTCTCATTCCAGTGTGGCTCAGAGACGCCAAAGGGTTGGACATCCCTGGTCTGGATGATCCTTTCCCCTATATTCAGGAGTTTGGCAATGCCCTTTCTCCCGGATTCTAAGCACAACGAAACGGATGACTCCAGAATGTGGAATGTTCTACAAGACAACTTGCCTGGATCCTTTCCAAGAGTCAACATCGCGAGAAACAAGTGGCATTGTAAAAGCACATGGGGCACCATTCTAGATAAAAGACACAGAAGACATGTCACAACCAAATCCAATGTATGGAACTGGGTTGAATTTGGGATGGGAAAAATATCTGTGAAGGAGATTTTTGAAACCACTGAGGAAATTTGAGTGTGAACTGTTTATTAGATGACTTTGAACGCATGCTAATTTTCTTAGGAAGGACAACAGGGTTGTGGTGGTTTGGGAGAATGTTTTGTTTCTTTTATGCCCGAGAGGAGCGTGGCAAAGTGTTTATGGGTAAAGTGATATGATGTCTTGACTCTCAAATGGTGCCACAGAAAAAAAAAGCTAGACAGAGATGAAATAAATGAGGCCAAATAGAAACAATCTGTGACTCGAGGTAAATGGAATATGAATATTTATCATGATGTATTTTCAGTTTTTCAGTAGGACTGAAAAAAATTTCCAAGTAAAAATCAGGAAGAAAAGGTCTGATTCTTCTTACTACAGTATTTTGTTGGCATTACATAGTTGGACTGTACTCTCTTGCATGATGTAAACTAGTTTTAAATGAAAGTATTTTTAGAAGCAAGTAGCTCAATAATCCCCTTTCTTTTATGAAACGATAGTCACAGGTTATAGTGGCTTTGTGTCGGTATCCAAAATAAAAACTTGAGATACAAACAAAATAAAAACTCATCTGGGGAGCTCTGCCCAGCACTTGACTTTTGCTGCTCTGTGTTCTCCAACGTTCTTCGAGTCACGGCACGTACAGAGAATGGTCATATTTGTACGGCCAATGGGGCGAGGCTGCTGATGTCTGAAGGCGAGTAGCCCAGAAGCTCTGGCTGCCCCTGGGATGCAGGGGTCACTGTCTTGGCACACCCACGAGCCATCTGGGCCACACGAGTGTGCCATCGTCCGCAGGCTGAAAAACCCTGCCTCCATGCATGGAAGTGCTGGGAACTGTTTTAAATATGATTTGCTTGAGAAAAGCTGTCTAGTATATGCCCAGCCCACTGTGGATTCATGCTTAGGATGCTCTGAATGAGGTCTGGGTGGACCGCTGTGTGTTCGCAATGGCACTAAATACCAGCGCGCTGACCTATCTCTCCAGCACGTTTCCGTCTGTGTCATCGCTCATCACAACACTTGTTATGATGGATCTTGAGTGGTAACAAGGTTAACAATGAGGCAGGCTCCTACAGGAGCATATGGAGCAGATTCAGGAGCTAATGTTCTGTCTCTGGCTTCTGTGATTCAGTCCAACTTGAATGTATTGAAACGAGGCAAGAAATGAAGATGAAAACAGAAGCCAGGGAAGGAAAAGTCAACCTGGCTTAACCCGGGCCTTTTCCCTGAAGTAACATTTCATGTTGAAAGCTCAAAATGCTGAAGCTCTAAGTAAATTAATTTTAATTTATTTAGAGTTCTCTATGCGGGGGCTGCTTTAATGAAGAGGAAAGAGGACTGACTAGACTTACAAGAGTGTTTCTTAACCCGCTGGCACATCTAAGTAGCCTGGTGAGCCTCTTAGAAACAGACACCAGGTCTTCAGCCTTGAGAGACTCTGATCCGATTGGCCTGACACACCACTTTTCAAATGCTTCCTCCCCCAGGCGGTTCTGCTATGCCACCGAATGCTAAAGGCCAGAATCAGAAGATAATAGTGAAACACTGAGAAGTATGAAGGGCTTCACAAACATGAGACCTTCATTTTATTATATGACCGCTATCATTGCCTTTCCGTCTTCTCCTCCTAATTTCCCAGCGTGCTTAACTCCATCCACTTGGAGTGGAGGTTTCTCTTCTGGGGTCCCCGGGGTCTTACTCTGCCTACTGTGCGGCAAGTCCTCGCATACCTGTTGTTGGTTGGCACGAAGGAGGTCACTGGAAAGAATCCGCATGAATATTTGTGAGCATGCTACTGATTGTGAGATACTTGCTTTCTAGAGCCAAATACTGCTGTTTCTCTGTCCTTCATTAGTGCAGATTAACCATGCCTTTGCTTTCTTCCATGAACGTGGGCACCTCAGTGCTCGGCATGGACTGGATGCACCGTGTGCCAGGTAGGACAGAGGAAATCAAGTGGTTGAGCCATTGCTTAATTCCAGACTCATATGCTAAATTCCTCTGGTCAGAGGACAAATGTGATGGTCAAAAACAAGCATGGAAATAAGATGGTATAACCAAACATAAAATATGGCTTTAAATGATGTTGAGATTTGCAAGATTTAGCAAGATTATAGAGCATCCTGCTGCTGATGATGATAATGATGATGATGATGAAGATGATAGCTGACGATGATGATAGCTGACACACAGTGTCTCCTTATCTTATTCTAAATGTTTTAAAGCCATGAACTCGTGGAATCTTCATAACAGCTCAGTGGGTTAGATACTATTATTATCATCACCCTCATTTTATAGATGAGGAAACTTAGGATGGGTTGGTTCTGGATTTAATTAGTTGTGTGAGCATGAACCTGTCACTGAACCTCTGAGGACCTGTTTTCTGATTGGATCAGTGAGTCTCCAAAGCTCCTTTCTACTTGGTGGGGCAGTTACTTTGTAAGTTATTAATTCCGAGTGATCTCTACTCTCCTTGTTTCATTTAACCAAGACAACCCACTTCTACCAATTTATCTTATTGATCTGGGGCAATGATTCATTCTTTTCTATTCATGCCCTATTTTGTTTTCTGTGCATGTGTTTTCCTGTTCTCTCAAACTCTTCTACATTTTGACAGACGTCCTTCACTTTTAGATGTAGGTTGCTTATCTATACACGTCAACACTGGAGTTTGGGGTATCATTTAGGAGTGGGATACAACAGCCTGGAACACCAGTGAGTCAAGCAACATTGTTTCCTGAAAATAACATAGGTAGAAATGAGTGAGAAAATGATGAAAATGACAATAGAACCAGGTGAGCCATGGTGCTGTGGTGTAAGTTATTGTTAACTTTTATAATCTTTACACCAGTGTTGATCATAGAACTGCTACTATACTTGTGATTTAAAGAATGATACTCAGCCCTGGCTGGCGTAGCTCAGTGGATTGAGCACGGGCTAGGAACCAAAGTGTCCCAGGTTCGATTCCCAGCCAGGGTACATGCCTGGGTTGTAGGCCATAACCCCCAGCAACCGCACATTGACGTTTCTCTCTCTCTCTCTCTCTCTATCTCCCTCCCTTCCCTCTCTAAAAATAAATAAATAAAATCTTTAAAAAAAAGAATGATATTCATAGTATCCTAATTCATTTAATAATCCTGCAATTACAAAGTTAAAACTTTCCATTCTCCTTCCAAATTTGAAAGTGTGGGCAGTGATATTAGGAAAAAATATCCAAGCAACTTCAGAGGACTGAGGTATGGCTTACTACTCCCAATGGCTAGGAACCAATTGCTAGTATTCTTCCTGGTGACATATCCATTCCTGTGAAACTTTCTAAAGGCAAGCTACATGTAATGATAGCAAATTTCAAAATCATTCGGGTCCTTTTCTCTGCTTTGCCATTGGAACCTTGAAATGTGTAGTTTTCTATTCTTTACTTGCAAATCTGGGTGTTTTCATTGTTATTGCCTTAAGAACTGGGGTAAAGGAGGCCAGACAGATGATGGAAATGATTCTCAGCTGTGTAATTAATAACTCACAAAGTTTACCTGGCTACCTGGCACTTGCAACACTCAATTCTCTATTTCACATAAAACCATGAAGTTTACGGATTCCTTCAAGTATTCCAATGACTCACATCAATGAAGGCGGTAAATATGTTGAGGCAAAACACCATTGGAAATATCTTTGTCAGCAGGGAGCAGAAGTTATATTAATTAAAATGTTCTGAGGAGGTACAGGGTGCACTCCCAATGAGTCATAAAATTATTTTAATCCCAATTAAGGATGTTTCCTCCTAGCATCTAGCAACATAGGGAATTAGAATTAAAAAGTCCATGGCGTTTCTAGAAGCAAGGCCAACAGGGTCAGATTAGATCTCACAAACTAGGTAGCGGGCATATTTTGATAGAAAGCCACCATTTTAGTTCACCGACCTTTTTCCATTCTCTTGTCCATGTTCAGAGAAGATTAGGGGAAAAGTACAGAGAGAAAGGTCAGAAACAGATAAAATCTGGGCAGAAGCATGAAGGACTTGAGGTGTTGAGAAACAGCTACTGGCCTTAGGAGAGGAAAGTATGACCGAGTGGAGGGTGTTCTGCCCACGCAGACAGGTTGGCGCGTATGGAGACCATTGGTGCTGTGCGTCTAGGGCCTTAGCCTACAGGCCTTTGTCTGAGAAGGAATGATGTCACCAGGATTTTTAGCCTAAGATCTCGATAAACTTTGTTTATTTTAGGGTCATGGAGTGATTCATGGCGAAAGCTTCGCGTTATCTGCATGGATTCTGGAAACCTAATAAAGCTGTGAGACATTTCTCTTGCTATACCTTGTCGCACGTACAGCCAGTACGCATCTTGAGACGGAATTGTGAGCCGGCATTTCACCCATTGTCAAGACCTTTGTGGTTAACGCGTTCCAGCAGCAGCGAACAGATGCAGCTTTTGTCATCCAGAGGGCGAGTTGAACAATCCAAGCTGAGTAAACAGGAGGTGGCCTGGTGTCCTCCGGACCTCACATTCCTGGTGAAACATCAGTTTTCAAGTGACAGGCTCTAGGCTCTTCCTGCACATCAGGAAATGACTTGAGAGAAAAGAATCAAGGTTGGAATCCAGAGATTAAGTGCTCGTGTTCCTTAAGAAAAGGCTCTCCTGAATGAGGCTGAATGAGGAAGGGAAAGAGAAAACACTCCTCTTGGGTTCTGATGATGTTCTACAGTATTCTGTACTGAGGTTGCGAGTGTGGATATGCTAAGTGAAATAAGCCACTCGGTAAAAGGCAAATGCCATAGGATCTCACCTATGAAAGGCATCTCATGAACTAAATAAACTAACAAAAAGAAAAGGAAACATGGAACAGACTGACAGTGACCAGAGGGGAGGGGGGAGGGGATAATGGTGGAAAGAAGGGGAAGGGACTCATCAAAGAGCATGTTTCAATGACCCACGGACAGGGATGGCAGTGTGGGGATGGGGCTGTGGGAGCGGGGAGGGGGTGGGTGGAGGAGGACACAGTGGGAAAAATTGGAACAACTATAATAGAATAACAATAAAAAAATCTTGAACAAAAAAGAAAATCCTTTTTTTTTCCCCTTTAAAGCTGCAAGGGCATTCTCATTCTTGGCCTGCTTTCTGTTGGGACTGGTAGAACTGACGTTGGAGAGAGGAGAAAGAGGTGAGCTTCTGGCCAGAGGACCAGAACTTGCTTAGTTCGACCAGGAAGTGGTGGTAGGTGCGTTAGGTCTGGCCGGACCACCCGTGTGCACCCTTGGTTAATGCTCTGCAGAGCAGAACCCAGGAAATGGAGTGCATGACACACGCATTAAACCGCATGTGAAGCTTTGTCAATTAAAAGGCCAATAAACAGGCAGCTTAATAGAACATTATGCCATAGATTAATCCGTTCAACATACTGCTTTTTGAGCATTCTCAACTCATTGATCAGAACAAAGTTCATTCTTTTTTTAATTACTTGCCAATTTATCGTTGTGTCCCATAGCTTTTGCAATATTTGAATATTTGCTCTGATAGAGTTTTACATTGTGGGACATGCCCTGCCACAATTCACATCGAACTGGTTTTCACGGTCAAGACGATATTGACCTACTTTATGTCTCAGATAAAGTTGGGGTGGCAAAAAGATGGATAGATAGATGTAAAATTGTTGTAAGGGGGATTTTTTTTTTTGCCTGGATTCAATCTAAATACATCTCAAAAAATTGTAAAATAGAATCTACCAGCTAAAACTAATGAGCACAAAACTGCATTGATTTGGCCCAGGGTGGACAAATAGAACATCTGGCATCTTTGGCACCAATGACACAGCTGGCATTGTTGGAAACATTTCTGCAGAAGGTGCAGATGCAGAAATGGGAGAATTGGTACAAACAGTGCAGATGGAACAGTTGGAACAGATGACAGTGGGCAGAGCTGGCGATGCTGGCACAGGTGTCATAACCGCAACAGCTGGCACAAGTTGTGACAACCCTGGGATTTCTTAGTACAAGGCACATGTTCATTTTGGCTTTGGCTGCAGAGAGATAAGAGCATTTTATAATTAGTAAATGTGCCATTTAAAAAAGAACTTTTTCCCCCTCCATCCTTAAGGACATCCACCTCCAACTGTTAAAGCTTGGAATATAGAGCGTTTTTGCAAATTAGAATTTCCCTGAGAAAGCCATAATTGATAAATACAGACTTCATAGGAGAGGCAATTAGATAGTTTTTGTTCTGATATAGATAAAAACTCGTGAATGAAATTTCTTCCTAGGAGTTTTGTGGGAAATAAGTGCCAGATTCTAAAAATCAAAGTATACTTTGCATTTAATGCAGAATTCATGATCAAGTCAGAGGGTTATTTGTTTCCGAAATATAGCGAATATTTCCCCATTATACGAATTTTCCTGTGGAACCAAACTTGAAGATGTGGTACAGAGTTGGAAACCTGTCCACAGAACAGGTTGGGAAAACAGAAAAAAATGCTGGAATACGTAATACGGGGAAATCGTGACATTACCACTTGCTAATACCAGTGGGACTTGGCTCTAATTTCATCAAAAATGCTGTAATTTGGATTTGAATTAAAAATATAATATAGCATAATCTTTTGAGCAACATTTAATACCAGAGGAAAAGTAGAGAGAACAAAGCAACTCGTTTGTTAGTGGCTAGGAATCATTGTTTTTTTCTCATATTTTTATTGTAACAAGAGTTTGTTCATATAATGGTAAAGCCAAAAACTATTACCTAACTATAAAGTAATTTTTAAAAGCTAAAGGATTAAATCATGGTGTTAAAGCTAGATGTCCATTCTCTTGAACATAGTAGGTGCTCCATAAATTCTTGTTGAATAAGTGAACCTACAGCCTAAGAAATATCAAAATTCATAATTAAAATAAAATCAGTAATTGCCCTTCATAGTAATGGCTAATGAAGAAACAAAGGGAATTAATTCTCAGTTCTGAAAGCCTCAAACTTGACATATATATTTTGGCTAACTGTCTTCCTTCGGGGGAAATCATAGATAAAAAAAGATTAGTTGGCTGTCATCTAGTCCCCAAGTAAACCCCAAATTCTTTGGGTTTCCCAGTTTATCTTGAACTAAAATCAGCTTCTATTTATAATCAACGCAACACAGTGGAATGGTTTGTGTGTGTTCCAAGACTTAGGACAAGAAGGGTTCATTATTTTTCACTGGATGTCAGGTTCTTGACCTTCAAAGCCATGCCGTCTTTGTTTCCAGATGGCCCTCCATATTGTTACCTGTATGTAATTTAAAAAACGGTTTAAAGTCATTTAAACGTATTTGATTTCAATTTCCCCATTATTTCTACTGTGCTATAACCTCATGGTGAACCCAACTCAACTACTCTTATTATTCAGAAGTTTAATTCTATCACTTAACTATAGTTCATTTCTTGACTTGAGATGACAAAAATGTTTCTGCTTAGAACAGATAAAATACCTTCACTTGTTAATTGTACTTTTGTGCCATAGAGCAACTAAGAGATAGAGGGGGAGGTAGGAGAAAGGCTTCCTGCTCTCTCCCTCCGGGCACAGAGATAATGATGGAGGGATGAGTTGAGTTGAACAGGCTGGAAATGTCCACCTTCTACCTCTTCACCTGGTCTCGAACACCACGTGGTGGCCAAAACTCAGAAGTACATCGCCTCCAATCAATAAAAGACAGCCGAAAAGTGACCAGTTCAGAGGAGTAACAGATATACGGGTATTTCCAGGCTTTGGCATTTGAGCAGTCGACAAAAGTTTTTCTGAAGGATGAGAAGGCGGGTGAGTCATTCCTTTGAGCCTCTGCCTTGCCCAGGAACTAAATGAAAATTAAACACGAAAGACGCAATCTGCTACAGCCATGTGCCTCCTCTGTCGTTGTCCCAGCCACTATTTATTTCTAAGCACGTTGAACACTGCCATTTATTGTTGTCTCATCTAATGTAAATACCCTCTTCCTTCTCTGAGCTCTGAGAGGCCAGGATGTGCTTGCATTTGACCCTTCAAACAGTCGCAGCACATCGCCCCTTCCCACTGTCCCGGGGGCTGCTTCTCGTCTCTGCAACCTGAGATACATTTTTCCTAGGCTAAAAAAAAAAAAAAAAAAAATCTGTTCTGTTGGAGAGATGGGAAACAAAAATAAAGCATAGCCATTTAAAATAAAACCATTTCCAAATGTGAAACGAAAGTCCAAGGGAAATGTTAATGTTAATTTCAAGAATTGAGGCCATTTTATATACGGGCACCTCCGTCTACCTTTCCTTGACGCCCCCCCACTGCAACCGCTGTAGGCCCTCGATTAGACCCCTCAGTCCCAGCACCTCTTTGGGGTCCTAAGTGTCAACTCACACATTGGGTACGGCACCAAGCTAGTTTGTGTGACCCACAACAGAAGGCTGTGTGATTGATGATAAACAAGATGCAATGACACAATCAGAAAACCTCCCACTCTTGCTAGTCTGTTGGAAGCGGGAAAGGAGTGTGGGAGAGATGGGTAAGAATAAGGTGGGATTGTGTGTGTGTGTGCGTGTGCATGTGCGTGTGTTTTAAACATGGAAACCAGAGTGTTCCTATACGGAGGTGACTGACTTCTTGTTTCACTGGAGAATTGAGCTTATTGAGCTTAGAATTGAGCTTATTGCTAGTGATCTGTGGTTTAGAACTTGCAAGCAAATCAAGATTTCAGCTCCAATCTGTTCCCCCAAATCGTGATGCTGATATCTGTCAGTGTGTTCTGGGAATAGACAATTAACTGAAGTGTAGAAACATTTACTCCTTTAAACATGTTTTAGTATGAAAAAAATTAAAACTTACAACATAAGTAGATAGATTAGAAGAAAGAGCTCTCGGGTATTCATCGCCTAGATGTAAGATTATGAACATTTTGTGCATTTTGTTTCACCTTTTCTTCTGTCATCTACACACACACTGCCCCCCACACCCTTCCTGGAGTATTTTAAAGCAAATCCGAACTGTCGTTTCACTCTGAAGTCCTTCAGTGTTCATTCCTAATAGACAAGGGCAATTTTTAAAAACACAGTGCGCAGCCCTGGCTGGCGTAGCTCAGTGGGTTGAGTGAGGGCTGCGAACCAAAGTGTCGCAGGTTTGATTCCCAGTCAGGGTACATGCCTGGGTTGCAGGCCATGACCCCCAGCAACTGCACATTGATGTTTCTCTCTCTCTCTCCCTATCTCCCTCCCTTCCCTCTCTAAAAATAAATAAATAAAATCTAAAAAAAAAAACCACCACAGTGTGCAAAAGTAACAGTATTTGTTCAAAGTCATCTAATTTCTAGTCCATCCTCAGAGTCCCTGCTCACCTCAGAGATGCGTTTGTGCAGCTAGTTAATTTCAAACGGGTCCCACACAACACCTTCATGAGTCTCTTAAGTTTATTTTATTCTCTTTTTTTCATGACATTGCTTAGTTGGGATAAATCGGGTCATTTGTCTTTAGAATGTTCTACATGCTGAGTTTGATCCACTGCTTCCTTGTAAAGACATTGAACCTGCCTCTCTGTCACTGAATTTCCTGTACAATGGTATTTAGAGCTATGGGCTTGGTTAAATTCAGGTTCCAGTTTGAAGCAGGAGCATTTCACAGTTGGTGCTGTGTTGTGTCTTCCTGTTTCGTCATGTTATGGGACAGACAACACTCAGCTGTCCCACATTTGCTCATGCTAAGACTGACGAGTGAGTTCAAGGGTATAATACTCTGGGTCCTTTATATTCATTTTTCCTCGAACTTCTTTCTTCATCTGGATAACACAGTATCTTTATGTAGTCACTAGGAGTCCTTTAATTATTAACAAAAATACTTTGATATTCATTTTATTAGAGAACTACCGATGGGCAATTATCAAGTTCACTCACACACATGCATCTGGAATTTTCCTATAGCGTACTTCACATGTGTTTTTCTGGCCTATGCATTGCTGGGGGCTAAACCTAAATTATAAAATGTTCTGTGTGTCCAAATGCACAGGCCATGTGCTGGTTGACCAATGAAAAATAGGCTAGGTCACTGGTCAGTTAGCAATTGCAGTCATCTGAGTAAATATTTGTAGTTTGCTTAATTTCAGCCATATTTGCAACCAAATCGGGTCAATTGTGCATTAATATGTAACCTGTCCACAAGTGACAGGTCCAGGGGTTTCAGGAATGCTAATGGCTAAACGAATGTAAGTCTCCTACTGTATTATTTATTGTTTGAAAATTCGTCATTGTGATTGTCAAATATTTTTTAATTTCAATATGGTTGATATGACATGAGTTGCTTGTTACTTCCCATCACCGATAAAGAAATAGAATAAATTGAAATATAGCAAAATACTTAGAAGTACTTGCAGGATAGAATAATGCCAAAGTCTAAACATTCAGCCTGAAAGCCTTTGAAAGACTGAGTACTACATTTGACGGGCTTAAATAGATCGTCACAGAATAAATGCAATTAGAAGTGTATGCAATTACAGATTTATTAGACACGTCAAATGCTTTAAGATGTTTAATTCTTATCTGTTCCCTGGTTGCCCCCCGCCCCCCCCCCCCACCAAATGAAAGTGTTACTATTACTGGGCTAGGATTAATGAATATAAAATTGAATGTATTTCTAGTGGTGATTAATGGTCACTATAAACACTCTCAGTAACGAGAAAACATTTCAAATTTTTGTGGAACCTTGATTATGAAAAATGTCTTATTCCTGTATGAAGTTTGAGGTCGTTAGCACAATCCTGTGGGAGAGGACATTTGAACAGATGAGACAGATGAGACAGGGAGGGACCAATCGTCTTAAGCAAGGCCGCAGGACTAACAAAGGCCAGAGGCGGTAATCAGGATCACTGCTAAATCCGATTGGGCTTCCTGCACCCAGAGAAGATCCTTAACTTGCCTTCCCCTACGGAGCTCCAGTTGTGCTGAAGCCTTAGCCGGTCCAAACTGGAGGCTTCCAGTCTGAGCTCCACCTGCTCCAGGATTCCCGTAAGCTTCGGTGCAAAAGCTTCCCGCAACCTGCCTTCTATTAACCCGGCAGAGGAAGCTGATCGCCTTCCCTGTTCTCATCTCCGCCGGCACCTCCCATCTCTAGACCGTTCTCTTCTTCTAATGCTCGTGGGAAAGCTGGATTTTTGTGTGGTTTCCTCTTCCTTTTCTTTCTTTGATAACCACAGAAAAAAGTTGGAGAGAAGTAAGGTTCAAGACTTTCATAAAATATTCATAAGATCCTCTAATGAGATTTTTCTTCCCCTCGAACATAAAAGTTTTCTCTGGCAACCACCTTTTCAGTTTGTTTTTCTCTCCTTCCTGCTAAATGTCCAGTCTATGTTGGAAAGAATTTCTTTATTAAGGTCCACCAGTTTTTGACACAACTTCTTCCATTGGCCCAGTGTAAAAAAAAACGGCCTTTCTTGTTCCGAGGCATATTCCTCCCATATTCAAAAAATACATTTAAATAGAAATCATCCTAATGAAATACATACGGAAATAGACACACGTATTGTTTTTCTTATTTTGTTTTCTTAATCTTGTGTTAAGACTATGAGCATTACAATGGAGAAATAATATTTTCTCATTGATCCGTATCCTGTTTTGGGGTCTTCTCACTGGATACTGAGAAAGTCTATGGTGCTTTTGACCCAACTGCTGAAGAGAACTTAGAGAAAGATCAAGAACTTTCCATTTCCAAGCCTGAAGCAGAAACAGGGGCTCTTCAAGCCCTGGGGTTGGTGATGATTGTATTATCTTCACTTCCAGTCTTTGCATTCACTTTAAAAAACAAAGTGAAATATGTGTGCATTTTAATAGGAAACATCAGAAAGACATAAGGAAGTATCTTAAGACTAACTTTACATATCAGAGCGGGATTTTCAGAAACTTTTGGACTCTTTAAGAACACAATAAAAAGCAGTCATCAGTCTCTGATTCCTGGAAAGTCGGGGGTGAACTGGAGGGTTGCCCGAAAACCAGGTCCCTGTATTTGCACCTCCTCAAACCTTCGGGTCTCTTCACTTTTCAGACCCCTCCCCCGTTTAGGCCCACTCCCCCAAAAGGGCTGAGATCTCCTTTATCATCTGATTCTGAACTTGGGCCATTTCTTTTTTCCTCTTCCCCCTCCCAACCCCCATCTTCACAACGACAGACTGCATTTAGTAATTGCTGTCTTTTGTAATTGTTGTGGCTCCAAACTGCCTGATTAAGGGGGAGTCCCAGCTGTCCGTCAAAATGGTGTGAAGTGGCTGGAGCAGCCATCCCCTGGGCTGGAGAAAGTTAATTGCACTTTCCGAGGCCTTCCCAGTAGTGGGGGTGCAGAGACGGGCCCCGGAATCCCTGTTCACGCTGTTTTTTTTTTTTGTTTTTTTTTTTCTGAGCACGTCCATTTGTAACCTGGAAAAAAAAATATGTAGCCAACAGCATGTTAATTAGATTTAGAGATGAAATTAAATCAAGAAGCAACGGAAACACACCAGTGAATAAAGAGAAATGCTGCCCCGGGTTCCTGAGGTTCAAAATATGAAAAGGATCCAAGAGAATGAGAATGAAGGCAGACAGCTATGGCCCGAACGCTTCGGAGGGAAAACAAGCAGCTGTAGAAGCAAGCAGCTAGCGGGGAAAACCCAGACGACAGTGATGCCGGGGAGACCGGGGGGAGAGTGGACAACAAATTAGACTCGTCTGCAATATGCCGGGGAAGCTAATGTGATTTGGTGCTGTCTGTGGAGAGGCGTCGCGTCGTGAGGGAGAGGTGGAGTAATTTAGTGCATTTGGCAGAAACGCACCTGAAACGTCGTGCTCAGGTCTGTGTATTCTGGGAGCAGACGGACAGAGAGAGGGAAATCAGCATAAAGCAGCAAACTTGATTAACAAGAGATGAGCTGATTTATGAGAAAAACGGACTGTGCAGGTTGGCTTCAAAGGGTCACAGGAACGGCGCATTTAAATTGAAGGATGTTCCCCTGACCTACTACTACCTGTGAGTCAGGGATTAAGCAGTAATTAGCATGAAAGTAGGTATTGTCGTTTGAAATGGAGGACTGACATTTACCAGAGGAAAAACTTCCAGTGAATGAAAGCGATGAGATTATTAAAGTATCTTGTAGGGGAGTAAAAGGAGGCCATGGCTGAAAAAACACGAGTTCACATTGTTATCATGCTTTTCATTCCACAGACATTAGAGTGACCCTGGCCGTGACCCCTCAACGCAGAGCAGCGATGTCAGAACCTCAGAAATCCCCCGGAAGCTTGTTCCACTCAAGCCATTTTTAAAAAATTGGTAATAGTGTACTCCCTCTATAAATGCTTGTGGCAGATGGCTTATCTTCCATCTTTTTGGGTGTTCCCAATATCTGCAAAGGCAGTGACCGAAAGCAATGATCGATCTGCCACATTATCTCTGTGTGTGACCGGAGGCTGTCATTTAATCTGAGGGCTGGCTTCTGATAGCCAAGGAAAGAGGAATCTGATGTTTAAAAAACCTTCAAAATCATTGCTGGAGGAGCAGCAGCATTTTGTACCAGCTAATGAGGCTAATTTGTTCTTAAAAATACAAGTGGCTGCACTTCCTAAATTAAAATTCACTTCTGATGTAAATACAGAAGATATAAATACGGCAAAGGGATGGGCACTGTATTTTTTTTATTTTGCAATTTGGAGCCCATTCTAAAAGGGACTGTTAGAAAAGTGATTTTATTCCCCAGATTCGGGGGGGATCTTTACTTCCTGGCTTCCAGTGCATGGAAGGACAATGATTGGCTTTTAGTTTTATTGCATAAGGAATAGAAGGTTAAGACGATTTGTTTACTGTTACAGATTATAAAGTGCATTGTCCTGAACACCATTTCCTGAATCATGTGGTTCTCCACTTTCTCATCTGGAAAACGAACGTGGGGTGTGTCTTGCTTTCAAAGCAATCAAATAGTCCACTGACAAATGTTTTATTAACCTTTAGATATTTAATTAAATTGACCTGAGAGGAAGTTATTCCTAAATCTAGTGGGGGGGATGGGGGTTGGAGGGGGGCTTCTATTCACTGTGGTGGGGAAAGGGATCTGTTCTCAGTGGCATTTTTATTAAAGGTTTTCTTGTTCTTTTTACTTTGCACATTGCAAGAACAGGGCCTTTAGATAAATTAAAGCAAACAATAAAATGACTTCAAACATAAAGAGCATTCATTTTCTAAATACTGTTTGTGTAGCTATTTAAAATAAAGTTTGGACCACATTCTAGAAGAAATAGATACTTTCTTAATGGGGCACTAACTTTTAGTGTGCAAACTAACACATTATACAGAATAAATTATCCAGAATATCATTTAATACTTAGTTTATTGAAAGTGTTTGTACTATTTGTTTTTACTCTAGGTTTTGCTTCTGAGCACTGGACTCTGAGTTTTTGAGCACGTACCAGAGAAATTCGCTGTCTCATTTTAAGTTCAGATCCAGCAACCAGGAAAAGTTATGTTACTTATATGAATTATGTCTGGGATTTTGGATGCATCTGTAACAGGTAAACTTGGCCCTTTGTGATACTAGTAATTAATTCACTGTAAAACAATGAAAGCTGTTATTCAAGGGAACTTATGCTGCAGTTCACTGACCTAGCCTTTTCTTTGTCCCTGGGCAGATGAAAACTCCTACAACTTTAAAAATATGAGCACTCAATGAAAGATTTATTTCCTTACCTTTCTATCCAAATTTGGCAAAGTTTCTCTAAAACTTGTTTCCTCCCTAGGCATTTTCTTTTTTCCTCCAGCACTCTTAGAAAATTTGGTGTAGCAAGTGGTTAAGTTGGAGCAGACTATGCCAGATCAAAGGCAAGCCAGTGCCTTTGCCTGGCCAGTGCCTCCGTTGGCTGGAGCGTCGTCCCATGCACCAAAGGACTGTAGGTTCAATTTCAGGGCAGGGCACATGCCTACGGTGGTAGGTCCCATCCCTGGATGGATGCATGCACAAGGCAACTGATCAATGTGTTTCTCACATCGATGATTCTCTCTCTCTCTCAAATCAATAAACATATCCTTGGGTGAGGATTTAAAAAAGAAGAAGGAGGAGGAAGAGGAAGGGGAGGAGGAAGGGGAGAAAGTAGGGGAGGGGGAGGAGGAAAAGAAGAAGAAGAAAGCAACTTTGTGTAGAGCCTAGAACACGGTATAAGTTGCCAACCTGCTAGACAGGTGTCCACCATTGCACGCAAACCCCCGCCATGGGCCCTACCCCTCTCCTCCTAGCTTCAGCCACCCTGGTACGCTTTCTCTGGCTTCAATATTGTGCTCTTTTCTGCCTCTGGGACTCTGCAGGTTCCTTCTGCCCAGAATGCTTGGCCCCTAGCTGGTTAAGTGGATGGCTCTCTCCTCCCTGGAGGTCTCCACTTAAATGTCACTGCTTCAGAAAGGTGGTGACCTTTCCTATAACCTACCCTCCATTAGGTCACCCTGCTCTCCCTGCCCCCTCCTCCCTCCTCCTCTGCCCCGCCCTCCTTTTTCTGCGTGGTACTTGACACAAATAATCCTGCTTTTCTGGTTGCCTGCTTATTGGCTGTTTCCTCCCACAAGGCAAATTCCACAAAAGCAAAGGGTTTATGTGCTTTGTTCTTTGCATTTTTTCCAGTGCTAAGAACAACAGTTGGCCCATAAAGGTGGGCTGCTATTCCTTAAATAATGGACACAATTTTACAAAAGCATTATTTATTTTTCCAACTTGTCTACTTATAGAAATGGAGGAGGAAAGAGACTTAAAAATAATTGTCTTGGAAGATACTCAGACGTGTCTCATAACTACAGTGGTATCAAACTATCAGGTTATAATAAAAGTTGCCACCTTCAGCAAACTCATCTGAATACATACATGATGCCAGGCTACCATCTTCAGAAAAGTAACCAATCAATAGGTTGGATTTTTTTTCTCTCTCTCTCTTTCTTTTATTTATTTATTTATTTATTTATTTATTTATTTTTAGTGCAGAGGCAGGTAGATCAATAGGTAGATGCAGAGGAAATCGGAGGACAAATAAAAAGATGGGCTGGAAGGTCCTTGAGGTCAAGAGCCTTTATTGCATTCATTGTTTTGAATTCACTAAAACTGCAGGACACAGAACACATTCAGAGCCTATGGAATGGGCTGAAATAGAATGGAATATTGTCACGACAGATGCCAGGGGAGGGCTGGTGGGAAGGATGTGAGGAGGGTCCATTCTCAGTCGAAGACCATGACCAGCACGAGGCATCTAGCACTGCCCCCTCACTCTTTCAAATAACAGAAACCCAAGATGAGGAATAACTTCGTGGATACACAGGAAAGAGCCGAGGCCTGCATCAAGAGCATATCCAACAGAAAACAACTGCATTTTTCAAACCCTTACGAGTCAAAGTACCCATTAGGGCTCGGGTCAGCTAGGCCATGGTTCTAGGGGAGGCAAGGAAGGCTCCCCCAAGGTCATTGCCACAAGTGTAAAGGAGAAATCTGTCCACATAGAAGCAATAGCTAACAGTCCCTTCAAAGGATCAGCTTTCTGCACGTGCTGTGCGTACATTAACTCACTAAGTCCCACCACACCCTCTGAAACCTATAATGCTGTTATTTCCATTTTTACAGATGCAGAGACCAAGATCCATCCTCTAGTAAGTGGAAGAGCTGTATTTGAAACTAGGCAGGCAGGCTCCGGAGCTGGTGGAGACCAAAAACCGTCATGCTCTTTATTCTGAGATCTTGGTTTTGAGAAGGGATTTTTTTTCTTTCTTTTTTTTTTTTTTGCAGCCCTCTCAGGTACACTGTCTTATGTCTGGAAGCAGAAAAACTGGAGTCAGATATTAAGGAGTAATTTAAGGCTAACAGTGCCTTATGGTACCTGAGAAACCTGACAGAAAGTGTGTAGTGATCTGGCTGTACTCAGCAGCCTCCCACGGGGTTTGAAGGCAGGGAGGCCTGTTTCTCTCTGCGAGCACCATTGCATTATGCAGAGGGCAGAACGAGAAGCGTGTATGGCTGCCTGACTTCCTGAACAGGGTGCACTTGGCTTTCTCCCTTGCTGCACTCCACATGATGCCTGATGGCAGCGCTGGTCCCCCAGGCCCTGCACTCGCTGGAAGAGGTGGCACAGCAGAGCAGAAAGGACATGCACCATAGAAAGAGACACTCCTAGATTTTAATCCTGGCTCTCCCACTTATTAGCTGCATGACCACTGGCAATTTATTTAACCTCCACGTTATGCCTCAGTCTTCTCATCCACAAGATGAGGTGAGTACTACTCACGCTGCAGAACTATTGTGCGTGTAATTAATGAAATGAGACCTGAGAAAAATGTCTAGCACGTAGAAGGCACTCCATAAGCGTTCGTGTTGTCTCCTGAGGCCAGACCAAATCCTCACCCGCAGAAGGTTGAAATTATGTTCAAGATCTTGCATCGTGTCACCGTAACTTTCTCAGCAGGGGATATAGAACACACCAAATTACTTTACCAATTTGCATTTGTGTGATTGGAAGAGAGGACACTGAGCACAATTGAAAATATAAGTCACTGAAATCCACACCAATTTTATTGTTGGAAGTGTAGTCCCAGGTTTGGCAATGCAGGCATTTGATGACAGGTGATGGAGAGCAATATTTACGCTGATGGCAATAAGAGAGTTAAGGCAATTAAACTGGATGTTACCCCTCCAGAGTCCAACACTTGTTTCTCGAGTGCAGTGAGTTACAGAGATAGCACATTGTGTACCGATAATGAAAATAACTCTGCGAACAGCACGGAAGGACTTTGGGGCTACTTCCACCCACACAGAGATGAATTTTATGTGCGGAAACCCAGTGGAATATAAATGAACTGTTGTGCATGAGAAACAAGAAACAAAAGGCTGAGACTCTGGGATGTCGCTCAAGGAGAAACCTGCACGCTGCTCCCTCCACCCCCCGCCCCCCCCCCCCCAAATAAGATCATGGACACGGGATTTCCCTCTTGCAGGGGAATAGCAGGGCTTGCACGGTAAAGTGTCATGCACAGTGGGAATGAAAGCTTGTGTTCAGAGACACTGTCTCCAGAGCCTCTGGTTCTTGTCACCAACTTTCTAGATGTTCTTCACTGTCCCCTTATCTCAGGGCACATGTCTCTGGAAGCGAGTGTTTGTCCATTTTGATACATGTCAGTTTCTCAGCACTCACTTTGCAGCCGGAAGGATGACAGACACCATCATGCCCTCGTTGAACTGATGGCACTTCCACAGTGACTGCCAGAGGGCAGAGGACACACGGGAGAGACACATGGCTGGAGCTGGCCCAGTCCCCTCTCCCTTTGTCAGTGTAGGTGACTCAGCATTGGCAGACACGCTCCAGATGTCCTGCTGTCATCTAACTGGTGTAGGCTCTGGGGAGGCCTGCTGTGATACACACAGAGACAGGAAGCGCAGGGCCCCAAGCGGTGCCCTCGGGGTTTCTGAGATGCGCTAATGCACTAATTGAGCATCATCGCTCCGCTGTCTGTCACGAGACTCCCATCCTTGTTGATTCCTCCTTCCTGAGTCCTCTGCTTTCTGAAGGCTGACTCAGTCGAACGTCCCACTCCGTTCATGGAATGCGCGTGGAAGCCCACAGCACGCCGAGGTGCTGTCCAAGGTACCACACCCTACAGTGAGTTACGTGGAATTGCTGTTTACTACCATATGGTAGGTTCCGTTTTTGCTTCAGTGAAATCTCCTTACAAATATAAAGTGTAATTATGGATAATGAAATTTCCAGTAACCATGCCAATTGCAAACAGATGATATAGCCACCGTCACCTTTATAGAAGTGCACCATTTATCACATGGAAAAATAGAAAGATTGAAACATGTTTGATTAATAGCAATATGTAATGTTCTCTTCTTCGAGCTGTAGCCCTTGGAGAAATTTTGTCTTGAACATATTTAAACAAATCTTGAACCAGATTGCAAAATGACCCTCAAGTCTTCATTTGTTTAAAATAGGATTTTGACTTTTAAATTCCATATTTGCCAGAATTACTAGTTCACAAATGACTTCAAGCAGCCACAAAAGATAAGAGTAAATACTCTGCATCAATTCCAACCTGGATGTGGACACGCAGGTGAGCCTCGTTGGTGAACCACAGACACGAGGTTCACCTCCGTCCCCCGCTGTCTATCTTGGTCCTGCACCATCTGCTTTGAACCAAAGCTCAAGTCACACCTCTTGAGAGCCTCTGACCTCTCTTACCCCCCATGTTTCCCACTTCCTTCATCCATTCTAGTGCACCTTACAAAATTTACCACTATGTCACAGAGCTGCACCCTTAAAAATGATACATTTTTATGGTACATTTTATGTGTATATTTGCCACCACAGCAAAATAAGGGACAAGTAGAAGCTGCTTTTAACCAAGGCCATGTTTAAATCTAGAGAGCTTAAAAATAAAGCTTGCATATCATTGTTTGCTTAGAAAAATTACCACTGAATTGTATATTGTTAAGGGTGTTCCACTTGTGTCCATTATTTATTGTATCTTCTTAACTAGATTGATTGTTAGCTTCCTGAAAGCTCGAAACGAGTATAAAGTGAGGGAAAGTGCTTATTTCCTTCATTTACACTGTCACTCACTTTAACAGGCTTTTGTGGCCATCTCACTGAGAGCAGAGGTGACCTGTCACACTATGCACGTCAAAGGGTACAAGAGCCATCATCGTACTTAGGAAAATGCAAAGCAAAAGGAAATAGAACAGAAACGAAAACTCCATGACCCACCCTGGGAACTTCTGATCAGAGTTTGTTATAAAGGCTGCCGAGGTAAAGCCCGAAGGAGAAGGAGCCAGAACATCTGGGTTGTAGTCCATGTGCTGGCACTTGAATCACCTTGGCAAAGAGACGCCAGTGAGCTCAGTGTCCTGATCTCAGCCAGCTGTTGGGACGCCGCACCTTCCTTTCCATTCAGCATCCGCCGACGTTACATCAAATAACGATAATGCCTGTTTTCTTCATTTGCACGATTTTGTTAAACATCAGAATGGATCATGGCATGGTAATAATATGAAAGATGTTATTAATACCCAGGCCATCCAGAATAAACGGCGCTGATGGAGCCACCAAGCAGTGGGTTAAGCGTTATTCTTGAGGCACATTTGGATGGCAGAGGTGAAGGTGAGCCTCTTTGTGTTAATTCTGGGCACAAGTTAGAAATCTCCACCCAGATGACTTGGGGTTTATTTTTGCACGTCCTAGAATGCGTGTTTGTGTGTATGCTGTCACCATGGCCTGCCCATTGTCTTTCCCCGTGCAAGGCCCCTTAGGTGGCATTTGCATGGAGTGGTGCGATTTTTGTTTTCAAAGAGGGAAATTTTTACAAATTGTGCTTCACTTTTATTTCAGCTTGAGCTGTTTCCTCCTGAGAAAACAGCTTTTTGCTTGGCAAAAATGGATGTGAAGCATTGGCGAAAACGAAAGGCCGTTTTTATTGCAAAGAAAACTGCCTTTTGCTTTTGCCAAAAAAAGCAAAACATATGAGACAAAACCACAAATATTTCCCTGTTTGCAAACCCTGCGAAAACGTGATTTTTCACCAGTGGTGAGAATATTTTCCCACACGACTCTTCCCATTTCTAAAAATTATGGTTTCGATGGTAAAAGTCATAATTTACACCTATAAAGCCTCATCCCTATAATCAAATATCGTGAATATTGGTATTAAACACAGGGAATATATTTTCTGTAAGGTGCAGTACTGGGGGAGATACAGCTCTCACACGGTGAGACTCTGGTTTTACAAACGTAAAACGAACGAGGCGCTGAGCGAGGGTGCACTGCTGACCCTGAGTGAGAAAGCTTGAAAAGGAAAGGAGTGTGAGGTTCAACTTGGACTTCACACAGACTGGGATGTAGCTAAATGAATTAAGACTTAGAACGACTTGGGACATATTTCCCAAGAAAGAGAAAAAAGGTGGCAATGGTAGAATGTGCTAGAAAGAACACTGAAATGATGTTTGAGAAAACTGATCCCAGCCCTGAGAAGTTAAGTGTCTATGCAATCTCTAACAAACCAGCTCAACCTCCTGGTGTGTCAGTTCCGCTTGTAAACATGTTAGGATTCAATTAAATGGCCGTTCAGATTCCTTTCATATCTAAGCATTTACAAAATCCAAATAGGAATTACATCTGTAAAATATAGAAATTGTGATTATCAAGGATCTCCACTAATTGACTCTCTTGATTCCAAAATAGCCCACCAAAGTCAGAGGGCTACTTGGTGTCTTTAATGGTGTATGCGAAGGTTTTCACAGGATAAATTTAGTTGGGAATTACTTTGTGTTACGGTTGCCCTCATATCGATGTGTTTTTCCTCCTGCCTACACTAAACCCTTCCGACTGCAATTAAGCTAATTTCTTTCCATTTTCCCCAGTGAAGCAGTAAGCATTCATTCACCATTTTATATTATTAAACTATTTAAAATATTCATATATGTGTGATCTAATCAAAACAATATATTTGTTCAGGAAAGTGGGGCGTGAATAAATGTGTGCTACGTGGGATGATATTTTGCAAAAGATTTAGCTCTTAAAGCAAATCTATGGTCAATGTTTTATCAAGCCAGGAACCACTTGATGAGGTGAAGACATTTCTCTAAATAAATTTATTTTACACAAATTTATTTTCCAAGGTATTGTAGAGAACCTTCAGAGGTTCCTTGCTCTTCTTGACCCTCCTCCTTCAAACCTGGGTCCCTGTGTCTCTCTTTTCCTAAGGGTTGCCTTTAATTGAATTGAATGTCAGCCATGAGTCCGGCACTGGACTGGGCGCATTTACTCTTCATCTAGGGTCAATGGGTTACTGATTGCCCACCAAGCACCACACACCTTAAGCCCTTGCAACACCTTTTCTCCTGCATCCCTACAGCAAGCGCAGGCAGCAGCTCCCCTATGTAACCAGGGTGGTCCTCTCTGTGGCTTGGGTTGCTGATAAGGTGCCAGAGTGTGAGCTTTATCTGAGTTTCTCCCCTCCATTGCTGAGCTATTTGTCTCCAAGGCTCTGACCCGTCTCAAAAGAGTTTTGATGGAATTTGGGGGGATGAGGTGGGGGCTGTGGACTCTCCATGTCCTCTGCAGAGGGACAGTGCTTACTGGGAAGAGGCTGTTCTGGGAATCACATTCCAAGTGCAAAACTGGGGAAACCCAATGCCCTGGCAGTGGTTGCTGGGTCCAAAGTGGCTGCCTCTACATTCTTCGCTTTTTAGGGACAGACAGACCCTTCGTTGTTACAGGAGGTGGAGGGACTCTAGCCGTCACACACCAGGGCTGTTTGAATTAAAGCGCTTTTGATCCCCTCCTCCTTATTTTGTGGGGGCTCGGAGCTGACCGGCCTTGGATACTTGGGAGAAGCTTTTTCAGGCTCTGCTCTGCAAGAGTGAGCAGTGTGAAGGGACAGTCGTGATTCATGAGTGACTTCCGAGCGCCCAGCCCTTCTAGGCATTTAGGACAGGTAGTGACCTCACTCGTGGAGCCTACCTTCCAGGGCCAGGGAACACACAAATAAGTCAATAGGAAAGATATCATCAGGTAGTGAGATGATAGGTGTTTCAGAACAACCCCACCGAACACACAGCTCTTTTTAAAACAAGTTCATTGTCCTCCATTTATTACTCTGATAACATAACCTGTCTACAAATAGGATTTTTAAAAGTGAACGAGATAGCACACCTCAGATACAGAGTACATTTCTAAATACATTTTATGTAAGTATACAAATAGAAAATATTTTAGTTCATATATGGTAAATATGAGTAGATTTCTATATGGAGTATTTTATTTATATAAAATATATACATATATAAAATAATTATATGAAATATAAGTGGAAGTAGATAAATGGAAAGCAGTTTGTCAAAAAATAATATGTATTGAGATACGTAAGTGCTTGAACTCAATTACACCAGATACCGCTGTTTCTCGGGGGTTAACTTCCAGCTGTCTTTCGATTCCTACTGATGTTTGTTTTTCCCTGTCCATGCTTGAAGCTTATGCATATTTACATCCTTGCCCTGAATAAGAAAACTTTCAGTGTGGTTTCTGGTCTGCTCTCCCCCACCCTCTCCTCCCGGCACATTGCGGTTGTCTGGTGCTTGAAGACTGAAGTGTTATGTACATTTTTGGCAGGCACAGGAAGGGAAACTAGATCATTGCTCTTTTTTTTTTTTTTTTATAAACTGACTTTCCTAATATGTTTTCCTAGTTTATTTAAAAGGTATTATTTTAAAGTGGACAATTTAGTGGGGTTTTATTTTTTTGCATATTCACAAAGTTGTGCAACCATCGCCACGATCTAACTCCAGAATATTTTCATCGCCCCCCAAAAGAAACCTCAGCTCCATGGGTGATCAATTCTCACCTCCCCTGCTCAGTGCCTAGCGTCACTGATTGGCTGTCTGACTCTGTGGATGTTCCTGGTCTGGACATTTCCTATGAATGGAATTATAGAAGATTTGCTTCTTTAGGTTAGGTCCTTTCACTTAACAGACTGTTTTCCAGGTTCGTCTGTGTTATAGTATATATCAGTGTTTTGTTTCTTTTTATTTCCTAATACCTTGTAGCTTCTTTCTGGATTAATTTCCCTTCCTTCTCTCCCAAGAGGTCTTGCCAAGAGGCATAAATCTGTAGCACGCATCTTCCTTAGACCCACTGGACGTCATAAATACCGTCATTTCAGTGTAATACCGGCTAATTGGAAATGCTTAGGTTCAAAATTCCTTAACTTCAATGCTTTGAAGACACCTCTTCTCTGCTACCAAGCATCCTGGCGTCGGTCCGCTGCTTGTTCCGCTGAAGGTCGTCATCCCGTTTTCTCCGTGTGCACCTAGAGTGCGTGTGTCAGAGCGCAAGCAGCTCCGACATTCCTAAGTTGCGCTACGTGTCTCTCCAGTTACATTTTATGGTCTTAGTGCTAGATGAGACCCTTCCATCTAAATATTCTATATTCTTCTAATCATGAAAATTATTTATTCAAATGTTTTTCTCGTTATTTTTTCTCCTGTAGACACCCCTGTTCTGCAGGTAACGGTAGTTTTACTTGTTTCTCCTACCTCTTCACTTTTCTTTCCATCTTTCCCGATGTTCCCTTGGAGAGGGCCTTGACTTGATCTTTCCACTCATTAAATCTTTATTCAGCTGAATCCATTCTGATATTTAATCTACCTGTGGACTCCTGGGCTTGGGAAACTGCATTTTCCTGTGTAGAGTATTTCTAACGGCTTTCCCTTTATTGTCACTGTTCCTCTTGCAGGCAACCAATCACCTCCTCTGTGTCAGGGCTGTTACTTCTGCTCACTTTAAACGACTGCTCTGTCTTTCCCAGAACTTTTGCTTTCTCCAGACCTATTGTTCTGTTACTTTTCTCTGTGAGTTCACCTTTCCTTCTCTTGCTCCCCACTGCATTGACTCCCAGTGTTTGCCCTGGGGACGGGAAGAAGAGCTTGCTAGTCCTCCCCAGGTTAGTTCAAGCTCAGAGGGCGGGGCTGCCCTTGGAGGTGAATGGGCCCTTTGTATTTGTCCTCTTGTTCAGCCACTTCTGTTTCTCCTACTTCAGATGTTGCCGGTGCCCCAGGGAATCTCGTGGCACTTCTATCCCAGGAAAGGCGGTGGCCGGGGAAGGTGCTCCTACACCTACCAGCCTTCCTGGCTCTCTGCTGGGCTTCCTGGTGGCACTGGTGCCGCCCACATGTTCCCTTTCCAGCACCACCTTTCCTAGGTGCTGAGCTAATGTTGCTGCCCGGAATGACCACCCCGAGCAAATACAAGGGACGAAAAGGGGACATTAGTAAACAGGGGCTCCAGCATCCAGAACACACTCCTCCCATGTTAAGTGCAGCTCCGCGCTCCTGCAGCCTCAGTCTCTCCATCTCTTCTTCAGTCTCTCAGTCCAGGATCAGATTCCGGGGCGGAAGGGTTGGCGTCCCAGGCCACTTTGCTGTTTTTCAGTCTTAACGTTTGATCATCTGTCTTCCTAAATAGGCGAGCAACATTAATTTAATCTCAACCACGGCTTTTTCCACATGATCGGTAGAACATTCAGAGTGAAATGTGCAAGCCATTGGACTTCATGTGAACTTTAATAGCTTTCATGTACTGAAAGAGACCATTTCAAAACTTAGTCAGTGGTGTGATGAATAGTTCATCTCAGTGGAAGCCCAGGCACTGAGATCAACCAGTTATTCTGCTGTCTGGATTCAGGTGGCTGGGGTTTGGTGCTCAACTTCTAAATATGGAAAATGGGAACACGCTTGTGAGGACATCTGTCTGTGCAGTTGCCAGCCCTGATTACAAAGACAGTCCATTAATAAAACTATTAGAGAGGACGGTTTTTGGTGGCCAAGAGCACATTTGAATCATTTCTTGATTCATGACATATTTATTGAGCACCTATGCTGTGCTAGACTCTATGCTAAGACCTTCATAAGATGTTATTTTATGGGAGAGATAACCAGAGTTTTAAAGCATAATCTGGTCATGCATTTCGTGACAATGAACATATAGTCTAAAGAAAGAATCCATCGTCTTCTTGTTCTATTAAAGTTCGGGTTGTTATAAAATTTTATATGGCTACATTGTCCATAAAACTTTGTTCAGTGATACTTTGATGGTTCAGGAAATATTGAATCAGAGGAATGGCTATGTCCTTAGACTGTTCCTTCCTCAGCATAGAGAAGGTTGGCATCCTGGCAGACACAGAGCCGAAAGCAGAGAATCAGTGGAGGGACTCCTAGGCAAATACTGGGGCAGGTGCTGTGACCCAGTCACAGCACAAAACAAAAATCTGGAGAGCTGGTTAAAATATGGAGTCTGTGATCCGTCCAAGAGATCATGAACTAGTGTCTCTGGAGTTGGTGGTCTTGACACCTGGAAAAGTTAAGGCTGTGGCTATGTGCAGGTCTCTTCTGTGATCCTAGGAAAGACCACAGAGGAGCCATCATGTGGGAAGAAGGAAGAGAGGGCCCTGAGGGACAGTCGGCATTGAAGGGGCACAGGAACTGAGTCACTAAGTCCTGAGAAATGAGATCATGTATCAAGATAAGTACATGACATGATAGAATCATTCCCAGGACAGGCTGTGAAAAGGAAGCCAAAAGCTGTAAGGTATGGAACGAGCGGAGCAAGTTGAGATCCAGAACTCCAGGCCACAGTGGAGCGTAATCAGCGCCTATGTCTGTTGTTGTGACATGAAGATCCCTGCATGATCCCCTTGGGGGATGGCTGGATTATTTTGCAAAGTCCTAAGGGGAAGGTGGCATACTCATTTCTCTATTCAGTTCTCAATTTATTTTTTAATCTGCAGTTAGATGTGGCATATTCATTACTCAACAAATACGGATGTCTCCTCTGTCTCAGGCATTGGGCGAAGGGTGAGATCGGAGAGGTAGGCGGAGACCAGACCGTCCAGGGCCAGGTGAAGTTTTGTCTTTGTCCTAAAAGCAAATGAAAGCCATTGAGCCAGTCTAAGAAGAGAGGTAACACAATCAGATCTCAGGCCAACGACCACTCTGCCACAGTGTGGAGGAGAGATCAGAAGGCATGACTGCAGGTAAGCCAGACGGGGGACTCCCACGGCTTCCAGATGCGAGGTAAGAGTTTGACTGGGGTGGTGCAGAAATTGGACAGATGTGAGAGATAGTTAAGTGGCAAAACTGCATTGGACGGACACAATGCCAGATTGGATATGGGAGGGGTCGTGGGAGATGGAGGTGGCAGGAATCACTGCTGAGTTTCGGGCTTGGCTATGGATGATGGCTCCTCACTGAGAGAAGAAAACTGGAGCAGTTTGGCTGGGACACTCACAGCCAAGCCATGTCCTCTGGCCACATGTGGTCCCCTATTGCCCCTCATAAACCACTCCGGTTACCTCCATGTGCTTCCCATGAGTTACCTTGGCAACCTCCACAGAGCATTGACTCATTGTTCAGCACCCTGCTCTAGAGCAAATGTGTTCTCAACTAGCTGATAACCAGTATGGGAAGGCCATTCGGTGAAATAACTGGGAAGGGACAGGAAAGTGCAAGTCCCACCCCAGTGACAGGTGGGAAGGAAGAACCCGATGGTTCAGTCTTGGGAATTCTTCAATATTGGATATTAAACCACTAGCATCCTTTTCTGGCTCGTGTAAACCCTTCACCCCACATTTCTCAGAGCTGCCTAATAATCACTGCTTCTTCTGAGTGTCCTCCAGCTTTTTCCGACTCTGCTGGAGCTTAGGAACGGAAACATGTAGAAAAGGCAGGCAGAAGCCATTATTCGGCCAGACAACGCTATTTATTGAACCCATTTGCACAAAACACTCTACCTGGTTTTTGAAGAGACGAAAAAGGGATGGCTGTGGGAAAAGAAAAAGGAGAAGCAAAGCATCTAGGCAGTTCACAGACTGTACAGTCAACTCTTCCAAAATGCCGGGAGGCATGGTGGCTCGTCAGGAGGCCCCACGGAGGAGAGCGGGGGCTCCGCAGAGGCAGACGTCCGTTTTGGAAGGAGATGCGCGGAGCTATCAGGGAGTCTTGAGGCTGGGATTTTACAGACTCCGGCCACTTTTTCACTGGAAAGGACCGTTCGAATGCCCAACAGGGCAAGCACGCTGCTGATGCCAATGACAACAGTGATAAACCTATCTTCCTGGGAAACATACCCCTTGTATGTGATTTTAGAGAAAATGGAATTAATTCTTTCTGTCTAGTGAGCGAGACGGTCACATAAAAGCTATTCACGTGGAAAATAATGTTCAGAGAACATTATGGGGTAAATTAAGGAAGTAAGTACTTTCCCCCACTTTGATACTCAGAAATATGGGGTGTAGTGCTGCAAGATTTTCTAATAACCTCATAAAGCTGTATGGGAAACACTGTGGGAAACTGAGGCAGGGGCTTGAACTATCATTTCCAGGCTAGCTGCTATTCACCTGAGTCAGGACTGCAAGAGCTTCCTTGACATTAAAGAAATAGATACGAGTGTTCAGCAAGAGTGGCCGCACAGCCAGTGGAGGACAGAGCCCTGGACCCGAAAGTGTCCTGTTGGATTCCACAGTGGGTGACATTGGCTTGGCTATTCTTCTCGGTTCCCTTCTCGCCTCTTTGCCCTTTTTTTTTCTTGTACAGACCTACACAGCCTGAACTTCAGGAGCTGCACAGGGAAGTTCGCCCAGCGGCCACCTCCCCAAGGTATCAGACACCCAGAGCCATGGTTCTGGTCCCTGGACCCGCAGCCTTCCCATCACTTGCCTCTTGCTGGTCGTGCGCACTCTCAGGCCCCACCGCAGAACCCTGTCTATGAAAACAGTAATCGTGTTGTAATGGGCCCTCCAGAAGGAAACCAGGGACTTAGAGGGACTCGCTGGGGCCCTTAGCTAGGGCACCCCCAAGAAGGACTCCAGAGTAATTCAAAGAAGTGACCAAGAACTTTCCAGGGCTCAGCTATCCATGAGTGGCAGATCATTTCCTGGGGGACTACAAAGTAGGGGTTCTGTTGCTTCTGCGTGAATTGAGGCCACACCTGCAATCTGCCCTGCCATGCTGGAACCGCCCCCCCCCGCCCCCCCCGGCCAACCTGTGCTCTCTCCCAGGTTATAGCACAGGCCAGCTGGTCTACCCTCACCACCACAGGGCAGGACGTAGCCCACCTGGGGCTGCTCTGTCCCTGCTCTTGTCCTCCTTCCCGCAGGGCGGCTCCTTGCAGCTGAAGCCCTGGGAGCAGGACCCCGGATCTGGAGGCGTTGTGGTCCCACACCTGGGGGAGGTGTGTCCTTGCTGAGAAGCAGCTGAGGAGCCAAAGGTGATGAGCAGGAGAAAAGAGTCCAAGCGCCTTCTTTCATCCAGAAGGAATTAGCCAAGAAACAGATGTGCTTACCACACAGACACCGGCAACAGCATGGGGACGGCCACGGGGAGGGGGGCAGGGTAGGAGGAGATGGACAGCGGAGGAGGAAATGGGGACAGAAAGAGACCTTGCTCGGAGTGATGAGGGCACGATGCAGCGTGCAGATGAGGTTTTATTGAGTTGTATATTTAAAACCTACGTGATTTTGCAAACCGTGACCCCAATAAATTCAATTTAAAAAAAAGGACAGAAGAAAAGAGTCCAAGTGTCCGCTGGCCCAGAGGAGAGGGGCAGATGCCGGTGTTCATGGCAGCTGAGAGCAGACAGTGCAGACGCCTGGGATGAGCCCTGCGGCCTAGAATCATCTGGATGAAAGGACAAAAGTCAGAGCCTTTCCGAGGGCTTTTCAGAGCTCCTCGGCGGGCTGATTGTGATGTCGCTGACCCATGGACCACGATCCAGAAGCCACGGCTGACTCTGAAAAGGAGAGAATGGATGCTGAGGATTTAAGCAATGTCTTTCCGAACAGCTTGGAGTCACTGTACCTCTCTTCCCCGCGCTGACACTTCCCATGATTATGCCCCATCTCTTGTCCTTCCTCCTTTGTACGCCTCCCCCTTTGTTTATGCACTGTGACCCTAGACGTGATGGGCGTCTCTCGGGGGCGTGGCCAGGTCTGCATCTGCCACATGGGAAGTCATATTTTAAGCTGCCTGGGGCTATGCTTCCCAGGGCGGGGTGCAGGGGTGAGGGTCAGGGTCAGAGCTCGGTCAATGGCAGAGGGCCCACTGGTCCTGCACTCACTCCTAGCATCTGCTCACACATCGATTTAAGACACTTCCTTGGATTCTTGAAATAGGGATTTCCAGTTTTGTTCGTTGTCTGTAGGCTCTCATTGGGTCAGCACATATTTACATACACTTCCTACATCCTAAACATCTATGTCGTCACATAATAAAATCCAATATTTACCCTGCAGCACCTTACCCTCTCGCATACTTTTACCCACCCCAAACTCTCACATTTAATAGGAAAATCATTCAACAAGATTTACATATTGTGGGCTATGAGGCAAGCACTACTTATGGTTGAATTTCTAGCATCTAATGCAAAATGGGCTTACAAGAAATGTCCTCTGAATGGGTGAATAAACAACTGGGGACTTGGAGAGAAAGAAGACTGTCCTAAGAGTTCATCATTCGGTGGGGAAATGAGCATGCAGGCAGGACCTCGGAACACCACTCTGGGAGCCTTCTGGTTCACCTGACTCTGTCTGGCCCCCAATCCCAGCCTCCACCCCAGCCACACCGGCTTCCCAGTGTGTGTGTGGGAGGTGGGTGTGGGAGGTGCATCGCCCATCCACCAGCTCAGTGCATTCACCTCCCTGCAGGTGTGCTTTGGAATGAGCTCATTCTGTGGGGTTCTCAACAGCAGGAGTGTGGACATTTTGAATTGGATCTTTTTCTGTTCTTCCACAGGGCATTTACATTGTAGGATGCATAGCAACGTTCCTGTCCTCTACCCGCTTGAGGTCAGGAAGAGTCCTCCAGTTGTGACAAGCAAATATGTCTGCAGACATGACCCAGTGTCCCCTGGAGGGCAAAATTGCCCTCCTCTGAGAAACTTCTATGGTACACACATTAGACATTCCTTCTTCAAGGCACACTGCACATGCTGACCAAGAGCTTGTACAAGGGCTTGAGAATGGGCCTATGCTTTTGTCTCAGGGATACTGGCTCTTCCCAAGCTCTCCAGCCAGTGCAGGAGGTGGGACTTCTCGCTTGGTGAAAATATGCATGTTCTTCTTACACCTTCTCAACAAAGTGACAACTTGGCCTCCTCGTATCTGTTTTTAAAGCAAATGATTCTCAGTCTAACCAATAATTCCATGTTTTTGCTTGCACTCAAGTTCTTCCTGGGACCTAGCCTGTCCCCAGTCCCAGCCCGGCTGTCCTTTCACCTGCCACTCGCCACCTCTTTGTCCTGCCCGTTGGGAGCTGGATCCTCTTTCTAGTATCATCCCAGCTGCGTTCCTGGCTCGAGGGCAAGATTCGCTGACTACCCGGCAGCCTCTCCCCTGATACCCCCCAACACCAAACATCACGATGGTCCAGAAGTCCCAACAAACCAGGGAGCAGGAATGGCACCATTTCCTTCACGCCTGGAAAGTGTAATAAAAAATTCCAGCCCTGGCTGGCGTAGCTCAGTGGATTGAGCTCGGGCTGAGAACCAAAGCACCGCAGGTTCGATTCCCAGCCAGGGCACATGCCTGGGTTGCAGGCCATGGCCCCCAGCAACCACACATTGATGTTTCTCTCTCTCTCTTTCTCCCTCACTTTCCTCTCTAAAAATAAATAAATAAATCTGTAAAAAAAATTCCACAATCACTACAATTTATTTACATGGTATCAGGTTACCCTGTGCATTAGGATTTTCCAGAGAAACAGCCAATAGGATGTATGTATGTTATCCACACATCTCTGTGTATGTATGTATGTATGCATGTATCTGTCTATCCATCAATCATCTATTTATCTATTTATTGTATGGAATAAGCTTATGCTATTGCTGAAGGTAAGAAGTCCCAAGATCTGAAGGCAATGAACTAAAGACTCAGGAGACCAGTAATGTAAATTTCAATTTGAGTCTGAGTCTAAAGACAGGAAAAGACCAATCCATGTCCCTGCTCCAAGACAGGCAGACAGAGCAGTTTTCCCTTACTCATCCTTTGTGTTCCGTTCAGGCCTTCACCTGATTGGATGGGGCCCCCCATGCCCTCAGGAGGGCAATCTGCCTTCCTCAGTCTACTGATTCAAACATTAATCTCATCTAGAAACACCCAAATACATGTACCCAAATAATGTTTAACCAAATATCTGGGCACAAGGCAGCCCAGTCAAGTTGACCCATAAAGTTAACCATTACACCTGACCTCCTGAGAGTGCCCCCCACCCTTCCCGTGGGTCAGTTTGGTTCTAGGTAATCTCCCTGCTCAGGGCCGCAGATGGCTGTCAGTAGCTGTGGCCTCATCAAGTCGTGCCTTCTCAGCAGGCCCAGCAGAAAGAATTTCCCTTCCCCAAGGAGCCAGATTTGGGGCCTGTACCACAGAACCCAGGTGGATGGAGTGGGGAAAGGGGTCAATAAGAGGCACGAAAGACCCCCAATGTCCACATGAGCATTAAAAAGGGACCACGGTGGTGGCCTCTCAAAGGTCAGGCCTGAGAGGAGTCTGCCCGATGCTGTGCGCCCACATGCCGAGCTCACCTGAGCCCCAGCAGGCTCCCGGCTGGGCATCTCAGTGCACACCGCTCACCTGGCTCCTGACTGTCGGTTGCCAGGGTCCTCAGGTGCCCTTTTATCGTTTTCTTTCCAACTCTGGATCCAGAAGCTACCCCCCCCCCCCACTCCTGCAACATCCCTTATGTTTTTCATGTACTGTCCCCAACCCATGTGCCAGAGTCCTAAATGCAGCCACCCAACCCGATGCTGACACTGCAGAATGTATGAAATCTGACGGTAGCCAAATGTCCTCCTCGGGTTCGCTAAATGCCGCCACACCTCTTCACAGAGAGAGAACAAGAGCAAGGCAGAGACTTGGAGAGGCGAGTCCCGCCCCGCCCCCGGCTCCTTGCGTCCAGTGTGGGCACATCCCTGCCTCTGGAGGGCCATAATGGGAAGTGTTGTCTCCGTGGCCGTGACCTTCCATTATTTTTAAGTAGCTGTAGCCCAACAAAAGACAAATGAAAACTCTCTCTGCTTGACATTGAAAAAATTACTGGCATGTCATATGGTAATTCATTAAAGAATTCTCATTCATCAAAACAATTCATTTTTGTTTGAAGAGGCTGAATAAGCAGTTTCTTGCTGATTTCACTGTCGGCCTCTCTGGCCACATGTGGCTCCAGCTCATTTGCAGTAAGTTAATTCCTAAATAGTAAGAGCTTTGGGGGGCATATGGGGAATATTTTAAATCAAATTGGGCTATTTTTACTTAGATACCTTCGTATAAATTCATTTCTGCCTTTTACATTCTTTTTACAATTCTAATAGCCAGGACTTGAATTTAATCACTTTTTTAAAAAACAAACAGGAACACAGCAAGTAGATTCTTTTTTTTTTTTTTTTTCAGAAATTGAAATAATACCCGGTTGATTTGAGTCCACTGCTGAACCGAGCATAGGGAAATATTTTTTAATAATAGTATCCCCAATTATGGGAAATGATTGTTCCTTAGAATCCTGAGCCCAAATTAGGCTTTGTAAATGGTGTGTGTTGCAAAATCCTTCATGATAAAGCACATTAGTTCATTCCCCGTGCTAGCTCTGCTCAAGCACCACAGAAAGATAGCTGCTGGATTTCCCCAAAACTTTTTCTCAAAAATCTTTAGTCGGGAGTATTTCCCAACATCTAATTTGCATTATTCATCTAAAAGACTTTTGTCTTTTTAAGGACTCCGTTTTTCTCTCTTTATTTAACCCTTTTCGGCTCATTTTCTTGTAAGTCCGATGCCCTCAGCCACCTCTCCTCACATCTCTTCGTCTTCCCGTATCCTTGTTTCTTTGGCCCTGCCCACAGAACGGGGTTTGTAAGCTCAAAATACTAAGGTCACAGGTACTTTAAAAGAGTAAGTTGACAACAATAAAAGGGGAACCCAAGCCATGCTGACTAAGGAGAAAGCTGACACCATTCAACTCCAGCTAAGAGTCCCCATGAGAAGTAATTCAGCTTAAGATTTTCCAAATCTCACACTTTCAAGAGAAGCCAGAAATCTAGACTGCAGTAGGAAATATTCCAATTTTAGATAGGGTCACTTACTTAAAAAATTTTAAGATCATTCCTTCCCAAAGCCTTTAAGGGTTGCCTAGGCCACTAGAAAGTCTCTTACTCACAATCTAACCATGCCTGAAGCAAATTTGCTCCCATTAAAATCTAATATGCTGCCCCTCCCCCACTCCCTGAGTACTCAGCACAGAGATTTGCAGTAACTTGGTAAATATCTAGGCTGGGAGAGCCCTCCTCCTCCCCCACGGTCATCTCAAGCCTTGGGACCAGAGGCCTTCCTGGGAAATAATGAGTTCCCCTTGGCCTTGCACTTCACCATGAGCCTCCAAACTTGGAATACAGGTGGCTACGATGGAGGTAGATCTACCTATTGAGCCTGGAAAAAAAAGAGCAACTGAATTCTAGTCTCCATCTGTTCACTTCTCCCTTCTTCATTCTTTGTCACTGTCCCTTCGCCTTCTATGAGTCCCACACCTCCGCCGCCACTACCATCACCAGGCAAGGCTCGGGGTAGGCTCGTCCCTGTTACACACACATCCACACACATGCACACACATACACCTCCATGCACGTCCACACACACCACATTCTCCTGCCATTTCCTGACTTGTTTTCTTCTTCCCACCTGCTCTTGACGCTCATGTACTTGATTTTACCAAAAATGTGGCATGTCTGAGATTCCCAATGCTGCCAAAGGACTAAAGAAGTGGTAGGGACTTAATGATGTCAATACCCTCATTGGGCCACAAGTTTGGATAATTGAGAGCTAACTTTATCATAATAATTGCATCTTGGATTAGCACATTACTTAAGTTTTTAAAAAAATAATTTTATTTTAATTATTGTTCAAGTACAATTTTCTATCTTTTGCTCCCATCCCAGCCCACCCACCCAGCCCTCCCCACCTCCCTCCCATTTCCACCCACCCCTAGTTTTTGTCCATGTGTCCTTTATATTTGTTCCTGTAAACCCTTCCCCTTTTCCCCTGAAATTCCCCTGAAATTCCCTCCCCTCTACCCTCTGGTCACTGTCAGCCTGTCCTCTATTTCACTATCTTTGGTTATATTTTGCTTGTTTGTTTTGTTGTTTAGGTTCCTGTTAAAGGTGAGATCATATGGTATTTGTCTTTCACTGCCTGGCTTATTTCACTTAACATAATGCTCTCCAGTTCCATCCATGTTGTCACAAAGGGTAGGAGTTCCTTCTTTCTTTCTGCTGCATGGAATTCCATTGTGTAAATGTACCACAGTTTTCTGATCCATTCATTTACTGATGGGCACCTAGGTTGCTTCCAACACTGGCACACATGGCTTTACAGGCTATTGTAAATTGTGACATTACTTAAGTTTTTAAAAGCATTTGCACACTTATCATTTCATGTTTATCTTTACAAATTAGCCCTGTGGCTCCTTAGCCCCTGTGGCTCCTTATTGTCCATCCATAACCAATCAGGAATCTCCTGTCTCAGAGGCCCAGAGACTTGCCTGATGCTGGGGACCACACATGGGAGGGTGTCCAAGGAAATTCTGATGTCAGATATTAGAATATGATATCCATTGATGGGTACCTTCACTGAATTGTATCTCTTTTCCTGTGATTTTACTCCTTTTAACAAAAGTAATTCATTACCAGTGGCATCCACACATACGATTAAATGTCGATAGTATGGTTGACTATGGTGTCCCAATGTTGCATCTGGTAAATCTGACCGTCGTATTCAGGATGCTACTCAGCCAGTTAGTAGGAGGTCAAGGACTGGTATTTATTTCCTGAGTAGGATGGTTGCCTTATTTTTTTCTAATTAGACTGTCCAAGTGATACAGGAAGAAGGGTAAATGTGATGTTTTCAGGCAGTAAGCCTGTTTGTACACACCTCGCTAAAATTTTTAAAAGCGCCACACAGAGAACTTTGCTGACTTATGATCTAGCAAGATCTCCTCTTGAGAAGCAATATCAATTATTATAAAACCCCGGAAAACCCAACTGAATATAACTTTAAAAAAACATATTATCTCCTCCAATGGCCACAGTTGGAACAATCGGAGCAACGAAACAAATAAAGAAATAAAGTAGTATTGGATGATAAGACAAAGTATACAGTAAATATCCACGAGCCCATACTATTATAAATAAATGATTGATCAAGTAAACAAATGAAGGAAAACAGACAAATCTGCTGTGCCGATGAATTCTAAATGTTTTATGTAACTCCTCACTCCTCAAGTTTGGGTGCCCGTAGTGATGCCCTTCTACAGAGGACGGTATGCGAGGGGGGGGAATAAACTGACAGTAGGGGGTTGGACAAACACCACCCAGGCCAGTGGTCCAGTGACCGGTATCAATAGGAAAGCCATGTGGATAGTACGTATGTGCCCTTGACATGATGTGACGAAAATGGCTCTTTACGTCTGTTGTCTTCCTCCCCCAAAACTCAGAACCCTGGCATAAATATAAGGAACACCTCAGAAAAACCCCTGTAGCGGGGCATCCTGCAAAATACTTTGCCAGCCCTTCCCCAAAATGTCAAGGTCATCAAAAACAAGGAAAGTCTGAGAAACTGGAGACATGACAACTAAATGCCACGCATCCCGGTGGGATCCTGGAGGAGAAACATGACATTAGGTAAAAGTTAAGAAACCCTTAAGAATAAAAATGATAGACTTTTGTTAGAAGTAGTATGTCAATATTGCTTCATTAATTATAAAGTATGTACCATTCTAATGTAAGGTATTAAAATGCAAAGATTAAACTGGGTGGGGGGGGCTATATGAAAACTCTCTGTGCTATCTTCTCAATTTTTTTTGTAAATCTAAAACTGTTTTAAGAAATAACTTTTTAAAAATGTATTATCCCCCTAAGAGGTAAGGCAGGTGGGACACTCCACAGCTGGCTGATTCCCTGGCTCAGCCACACCCACAGCCTGGGTTCCTTCCGCCTCCCTGCTCTGCTCCGCTGCCCGGGCTGCCTCACGTTGTAAGAAGACTGCTACAGTGCCCGTGAGTGACAGGCAGACACAACATCAGGTGACAGGAGCAAAGGGAGTGTTTTTCATTACGTTTCTTTGTAAGGGTATGGGTCCTTGCCCTAGAAGCCACCAAGAGATCTCTCCTGGAGACACTGGCCAGAATTGGGTGACATGTCTGCTCCAGGGCCAATCTCTAAAAAGGGAACAAGAAGACCCCCAGGGCCCCCATGAATCAGGACTACCCCTGAGTCTCACGGTGGGGACCTCTGAGCCAACTGGGCTACTCCAGCTTCTGAGAAGCAGCTGAGCAACCGGCCACACCACTTTTCTTGCTTTGTGTTACGTCTGCTTCCCCAGGTGGAAGATGCCACTCTGATCCCCATTAAATTCCATCCCCGTTGTGTGTCCATTTCTCCAACCTGTGCTAGTCCTTTCGAAGGTTAATCCTTAGGGATTCTATAGAAAGCAGTGGACAGATTATATTTCTGTTTTCTGGGGTTTTTTTAGATTTTATTTATTTATTTTTAGAGAGGGAAGGGAGGGAGATAGAGAGAGAGAGAGAGAAACATCAGTGTACAGTTGCACGGGTCATGGCCTGCAACCCAGGCATGTACCCTAACTGGGAATCGAACCTGCGACACTTTGGTTTGCCTGTTTTCTTTTCAGTGGCCACAGAATGGCTTTCCCACTCATTACAACCACTCATCTCAAACTGACTAGCCATGCTGGCTGCTTGGCTCTGTCTCCTGCGCTGGGCCCGTTTGGAGGGATGGTTTGCAATACCTTCCCGATAAACTCTGATAGGGAAGGAATAAAAAAAAAAGTCCCTCCTGCTTTCCATCAGAAAAAGGCAGATGACATACACACGTCAGAACGTCTAAAAGTCTTTCTGACGCCGCGGGCCTATGACGCACCTGCATCCCGTCCACTTCAGTTTCTCCAAAGGGAGTCAACGCTTAGTGCAGATGCTCCATTTTCTGCTTGTAGTCACGTGATTTCTCACAGGTGATGGGATAATTTATTTGTAAATAATTACAACTAGTCATCTGGCCGCCCCCTTCCCCAGTCCTTTCCCAGATGGGAGGTGAGAGAACAGTTACTAAAATAGGTCAACGTTTTACCTATTCAAGTAAGGACAAGTGTTCACAGAAGCCACCGTTGCCCCAAGAAAAGGCCAGAAATGAGCGAGAACAGGAATGCGCTGAAGATCCAGGTCCTACACGTGTCCGCGTCGGTGGGTGGGGGAGCCCCACAGCAAGGGCGGCCACCAGGCTTTGAAGCCAGGTCACACTCCTGAGAAAGACAGCTCCATTCCTAGGAGACGTTGTTCAAGAGGCAAAGAAAAAAGAAAGTGAAGACACTGAACATCCTACTATTTTCTAGCAACGCATGTCAGCTGAATTTGGTGAGTGAATGTGGACCCGAGGAAGTTACCGAGATCAAATGGCTGCTCCCTCCCAGCCCCCCACCCCACCTCTTACTCTTCCCATGTATCCGCCAGTGTAGACAAAAAGTAAAGAGCAACAATACGAAAAAAGAAACTAACGATGATCTAATGATCATTTCTAAGGCAATTTTTGGTTTTTGTTTCCCCAAATACCTAGGGAAGCAATGGTGTGGGTATGAAGCTAAAGATGGCTCAAGAGACTGGAGGTGGAAGCGGTGTGTGTTTGTGTGTGTGTCTGTGTGTGCGTGTGCGTGTGTGTGTGTGTCTGATTCAAGAGGGGAGAGAGAGAGAAAGACAGAGAGAGAAACTGCGGGAACAACTGTCCTAATGTGGTTTGATAGGAGAACGTTTTGAGTCAGAGGGACCTGATCTCCACCTCATCTAGCATCCATGTAGAAATGGCAGCAGCCTGGGTCACCTCCACAAAGAGCGCAGGATGAAGACTTCAGGTTACTCAGAGAGGCGGGAAATGATAGGAGCCAGCAGGGCCTGACTGCCGAGGAGAAGGTGAGACAAAGAGGACCCTGCTTGTCTCTCGGCCCCTCACAGGTGCTGTTCCTTGGGCACTCCTCAATACATTTCTTGCATATGAATTTCTGTCTTAGAACTCATTAGCTGACCAAAAGCAGTGCCAGGATGCAGGTCTAACTGTGCCCACCCTAAAAGGCTTTGGGAATTGGATCATCCATAATCTGACATCAGGCACTGAGGCAGTTGTCACAAGTTTTATCAGTGGTGGACTGGGTGTCCTCAGGTGTTTGAGTTTGTGGTGTGAGGAAGACTAGTAATTAAAAGTGCAAAGACATCAGAGAGCTCTTGCTGAGTGCCACCGATGCATTGGAGGAAGACAATGAAAGGCCGCTTGCGGAGAATCACCAATTTCAGGTAAAGAGTGGAAGTCAGAAGATGTCCTTGGCAGCGTGTGAAGGGCAGGCCAGACCCAAGACTTACTTACAAGGTTCATGGAGCTCCAGGCCTTGGGACTCAGACTGAGCGACACCACCAGCTTTCTCGCTTCTCCGGTCTGCAGATTGCAGACTGTGGGACTTTTCAGCCTTCATCAGTGTGTAAACCAATTCCTACAATGCATATCCTCCTAAATATAGCTACATACATACATCCTATTGATTCTGTTTCTCTGGAGAAGCCTGATGAATAGATTTTGGTACCCAGAGTGGTTCTAGAGGAACAGAATTCTAAGGATGAATTTTCTGAATTAGTTCTGTTGTTTCCAGAATTGACTCTCTTACCTGATTAGATTGAAACATGCCAGCGACTATTTCCAGTAGTAAAGAGAACACACAACTATTTATAGACACAGGCAAGATATCTGCATTGGATACTGCTAATTGACACTTATAAGAAGCAAGGAGCTAAGTGACTCCATATGTGTTGCTTCTGAACATTTTTGGAAAACTAAGAATATAAGGACATTAGTTGGTGGCTCTTAATGTTGCTGAACAAGGCGGTGAAAGAAAAGGATGAGCTCAGGGACTCAAATTCCCAACTCGAGTGCCATAGAAATGACCTGAGAGCGTCTGTGTGTGGCTGGAAGGAGAAGCTTCTCTTCCACAGTGGCAGGGTTGAAACTGCTAAAATCCAAACCTGGGACCTCTTCCTGCCATTGGCTGAATTACAACCCAAGAGGAACGCTCAGCCTCGCTGGGTACCTGCTACCAAAGTGAAGGCACAGACTGGGGGAAATGGGATTGTGCAAGTTGGGACGGGAACGTGTGGGGAGACCTTGGTGCAACCAGTGACATTGAGCCCCTCAATTCTGGGAGTCTCCTTGTGAGTGACAGTGGTCTCTTCAATCTTACAGGAAGTGTCCTTCCTGCAAGTGAGTCCTTTGACCAGAAGCGATGTTGTGTGTGATGAGAAGCAAAGAACAAAAAATGTGAAGGTTATTGGTGCTCCACATGAGTGTTCAGCAAAGGGTGATTTTAGGATCAAGTAGATGGGACGACCCATTCTGTGAGTACCAGTCAGTCTCCTGCCCCAGCTGCCCCTACCTCACCCAGAGAGCTCGCGAACAAGGTGGCCACGGTGGCAGGAAAGAAGGCTATGCATGAGCTCAGCACTATGGACTTCCACTCACCGAGGCAGACCGGGTCATGGCCGGCTGTCACTGGGTGCCCATTCTGCCCACAGCAGGACCAAGACTGAGCCCTCAATGTGGCAGCACTCTCTGGGGTGATCAGTCAGGTATCTGATGGCAGGTTTATGACATTGACTGCTCCCATGATGGAAGAGGAGATGCTTTGTCCTTGTGGAAATAGACACTACCTTAGGATACAGGTTTGCCTGCCCTGTATGAAATGTTTCTACCAAGACAACCATCTGCAGATGTACAGAATGCCCTATCCACCATCGTGGTGTTCTACACAGCGTCGCTTTGACCAAGGAACGTACCTCACAGCAGTACAAGTGTGGTTAATGGGATTCATTGGTCTCACCATGTTCCCACCATCATAAAGCACTGGCTTGACAGATCAATGGACTGGCCTTTTAAAGACTCACTTACAGGACCAGCTGAGTTGCAATACCTTTCAGGTCTGGGCCAAGGTTCTCCAGAAAGCTGGCTGTGCTCTGAATCAGAATCCAGCATATGGCATTTTTTTTCTCCAATAGCCAGCATCCCCAGGTCCAGGAACCAAGGGGTGGAAATGAGAAGGGCTTCACTCACTAATACCCTTAGTGACCCACTTGCAAACTTTTTGCTTCCTGTTCCCATGACTTTATGCTCTGCTGGCCTAGAGGTCTTAGTTTCAGAGGGAGGAATGCTTCCACCGGGAGACATAACAATGATTCCATTGAAGTGGATGTTAAGACTTCCACCCAGCCACTTTGGGCTCCTTGCGTCTCAGAATCAAAGAAGGGCAAAGAAGGGAGTTAGGATGCTGGCTGGGGTCCTGACTACTGAGGGGAAATTCAACAACTGCTCCGCAAGAGAAGTAAGGAAGAGTAAGTTTAGGGTGTCTCTTAGTATTATCATGTCCTGTGATTAAAGTCAATGGAAAACTGCAAGAACCCCATTCCATGAAGCTGAGTCATGGCAATTGTTTATGATAGTGGTTTGCCCAGTCTCTCCCCAAACAGACGTACAGTACTTTACTCGGGTAATCATACAGTGGGCAAAAGAAAATAGCCAGGCATTTCCAGGATTATTGGCCACCAGTTCTAAGTTCAAATTGATACCTGAAGATCTGAAGCAACAGCACACTTGTTCAGCTACAAGAGGGCATGTGGGGGCCAGGCGATAAAGGAAGGCTGGGACCTGGACTGATTCATAGAGGTTCATTGCATCCACCAACTGATCATTTCTTCAGTCTTTGAACATACAATTGGAATGACATACTTGGTCACTGGCAGAACCTCACATTGAATCCTTGGTGTGTGAGTCTGTGGAGTAATAACCATTGTGGCAGAAAGAGCCGAACAGGAGGCCTCCAAAGCTGGGTCTCCCTCCCTGGCCAAAATACTTGATGGAAACAATAGTATAGCCTGGGGAGGCTAATAGAGATTAGTGCCATCCATAAAGACTTAAAGTATCTGGGGATAGTGGTTCTAATCATAGCCCTCATTCCATTCACCGGTCCAGGTTCATGAATGTGACCTTGATCTCGCAAACGTGTGCTTTTCCCTTCCTGTCAGAAGAGAGCACTGAAAGCAGTTCACATCCACTTGGAGGGGACAGCAGTACACATACACCATCTCTCCTCAGACCTTCGACTCTTCTGCCTTCCGCAGTAATTCAGTCTGAAGAGAACGTGGGCTGTCTGGACATTTGAAGAGCATCACATTGGTCCACTGATTTGATGACATAAAGTCAATAGGTCCACATGAGCCAGATGCAGCGAGTACCCAGAGACCTTGATGACACTTGACCTCCAGCTGGCTTTGAGGGGGGCCATGGCAGACAGAGCACTGTGTCAGGTCCAGGCTGTGAGGCAAGCAGCCATGCAGCTGGGACTGTGTGACCAGCAGAGTCTCTGTTATTAGGAGTATCTTGTGGGAAGAAATGTCTCCTGGAGTTGACAGCAAGCCCGACAGGAGATTCACAATGTCCCTAGGGTTCTGGAGCAAGAGTACACCATCTACAGCAGAGAATTATAGACCATTTGAAAAAAAAATAGCTCCTGTCAGGCTAATGGGCCCTAGTTTAGATGGAGCACCTGACCATCGGACCTTGAGTGGCATGTGGCCAGAACAGCTCATGATAATCTGGGTTCTATCTGACCCACCAAGTCATAAGGTCGGGCAGGCTGATACACAAGCCATCATAGGTGCTATGTCCGCAAGGATGGGCATGAGCAGGGCAAGAGGGCACAAGCAAGCTTCCTGAGCAGGCGGCCCACTCACGTCACCCACCACGGTCACACCCATTCTTCTGCCTTGGCTCCCCTCTGTGGTGACCACATGTGTGTGCATGAGAACTGCATAGCCCCCTACTGCTCAGCTAACAGAAGAACAAAAAATGGAAGAGTCAGATCAGCTTGTGGTGCAAGCCAAAAATAGACAGCGACTCCACTGTAGCCCCTCCTGAGACAGGTACAATGGGGACTCCTCCTCCAATGGAGGACTACGCACCCGGTCATTTACTTCCGAGGAAAAAGAAGTGGCCCATGGGGAGACTCAGGGTAAGAGAGACTCGGGGCCTGTGTAGAGACTAAAGGTTAATCCAGAGGCCCGGAAGCAGCAAGACTGGAAACGACAGGGACAAGGACTCTGGGGAAGGGACCTATGGGCAGAACTAGGGGGGCAGGCTCAAAGGGCGGAGCCCTTTTTATCACTTTCTCACGCCCATCAGAGAGTGTCTACTGCAGAAGGGGCACTAAACAACCAAAACCCAAGCAACTCGCCAGTCAGAGGCTGCCAGCCTCTGTGATTGGCTGCTCCAGGGCTGATGGAAGGGATGCACAGACACAGCAGTCACTACCGCAGGGATGGAGCCTACGTGCGGGCTGCCCAGCCTGGGCTCACCCCACTCCTCGGGGCTGGCTCAGGGAGTCACCACCACCATGGACTGTCCACCCTGCGAACCGCAGAGACAAATGCTGAGCCCAGTTGAAACAGCATCCCTCAGAGAGACCAAACAGCCACTTAGTGGGAACTCGATTGCATTGCACCCTTCCCACGCCAGAAGGGAAGTGATTTATCTTGATTAAGATGGACACATATTCTAGGTGGGGGGTTAGCTTTCCTGCTGTGGGTTTAGCTTTCCTACACTACTCTCCGAAGGCCTACGTACAGAGTGTCTGTCCCGCCAACACGGGGTCCGTGTAAGGTAGCATGGGACCAAGCAATCCAGCACAGCAAAGGAGACGCAGCGAGAAGCATTTGACCACGAGCTGCACTGGTCCTGAGGGAGAGATGTAACAGGCTTGAAAAGGAACAGCTGAGCCACTGGCTTGAAGACGGTTCCTTGGAAGTATGGGACAGCACCCGGTAGGACCGGAAGTCAGTGACCATTACGTGGCACTGTGTTCCTGGGAGGCAGAATGCACAGGTGTAGGAAGCAGAGAGTGAGAGAGGAAGAGCTCCGCCTACTATCGCTGCCAGTGGCTCACCTGGGGAGTCGGTCTCCCGCCCATGCTGGCCTCTAGGGTGAGAGGCCTGGGTTCCAAGCAGAGGAGTGCTTCCACCAGGGGGCAGAGCCAGAGTCTCACTGAACTTGGACTGTACCTGCCAATGTGTTTTCTGGCATTCTCATGCCCAGAGGCTTCCGGGCAAGGAAAGGACTTGTCAACCTGGCAGGAGGAATTGTCTGATCACGGAGAGAAGTAGGGTCGCTGTCATACAGCGGGGCAGGGGAGAACTTGCTTGCCCCCCAGGTGATATCCGTCAGTATCTGTGGGTGGCAAATTCTGATGATAAACAGACAAGAACAGCAGCACAGTCTTGAGAAGTGCAGGTCGACCAGGGGCAAAAGGATGTGGCTCAGGTTTGCCCCTCCAGGTAAGCCATCTGTGTTAACAGAGGTGCTAGCTGCGAGTGAGGGGAATTTAGAACGGGTGGTGGGGGGCTGGCGGAGATAAGGGGTTGCAGTCCCCAAACTGGTGACAACCTCGGTGGGTATCATTCATCACACTAATCTTCCCCTGGAAGTTCCTGCAGGGAAAGAGGCCCATGGGAATCCTGGGGGCCCAGTTCCCAGATGGGGTGAAGTTATTACACAAAGTGGACCCAAGTACGTGAGGACTGGACTGGAGCCCCTTTGCTGATCCCCCACAAGACCCCCAGCTCAGGACCCAGGCCCTCACTTCCCCAGCCTTCAGTCAGCCAAAGGGGGCGCGCTCACCCAGGCCCACGGCCCGCCCCGCCCAGGGGCAGCCCACACCTGGTGCCTGGTTGATGTGGGGGTGAAAATGCCCAGCACCCCTCACCTCAATTCCTCCCAACTCAGAAGACTCACCTCAGCTTCAGAGCACCCCGTGGGTGGCCTAGGTCTCCTGTCACTGCACTGAAAGTCTCATTCCTCACAGATGTGGGTCCCCACGATACTCCCCAACCCCCAAATTTCCTGCAGGCACATCTTGGCCTCCTCAGAGTCATTTTCTTGGGGATCCTTAACCCCAACAGCCTGAGACTGGATCTCCAACAGATCACCAACAGAAACAGAACAAACGCATTCCTGGTTCCATCGGAACCTAGACGGTAAACTTCTCACGGTTGTTTCAGCCTCAACTGGGACATTCAGGGTAGTGATGAAGAATGGTATGTGCAGTTTATCACGTTACAAAATTCTTTAGCTCAGGCCCAAACATCTCTGTTCTGCCCACCCTCAACCCCGCCCCCGCGCCGCGCTGCCGTGTGTGCAGGGGTCATTTAGAACAGACAGCTGTGCTTTGGCAGTTCATCTGCACTACACCAAAAAGGCAGAAGCCGGAACAAGAAATTTTTTTTTTAAATTACCTCTCCAGCCAATCATGTCAACATCCACAACTAACTCATCTCTTTTTATAGAAGTTACAGATTTTTAAATTTAAACGCCGATCACAAGCTGAAATTCTACACCCACTGAACAACTTCCCGTTCCCCTAACAGACATTTCAGCAACCTGCTGCGCACCGATGGGGCTGGGACCAACTCTCCCGTGCACTTAAAAATGGCTAAGGGGGTAACGTTTGTGTTCTATGCTTTTTACCGCAGGGAAAAAATAAAAATAAAAACCGTAAAGACAACTACTGGTCACGAAAAGTGACTACCACCATCCCTGACAAGTTCAAGAAGTGACTCAAATTCCGTTCTCGTCACAGTTGCATCCGATCCCACTTTCCGTGGTGCTAGCGGAAGTGAAAGGTTGGGAGAACAGGGAAAGAGAGCATCCTTCGGTTTCCATGGGAAAGAGGGCATCCTTCGGTTTCCATGGGCGGCTGGATGAGAACAGGTGTTTAAAATTCACCGCTAGGTAAACCAGACTCCAATTTGAGACTTCCCTTTTGCTGGGTGATGCATATTTCAAACTTTTACTTTTTCTTTTTTTGCTGACAGAACCTTGTTTTTAATCCCCCCTCTTTTTTTTTTTCCAGCAGGAAGGCACAATCATTCTACAATACTGCCAAATATAACAAACATCTACAGATGGGCTGGTCTGCAGCTGGAGGCTTTAACTTTGTAGTATTTATTTGGAATATCCAAGCCAGCAGAGCAGGGCTAGAACGCAGTGGGCACAATTCACAATGTTTTGGCTCTGGAGCAAATAGCAGTTGAACTTGGTTTTTTCAGCGAAAATGGAATTGATGCCGATGTGCTTTGCACTAAATTCATTAAACAATTACATCCTGGTGCAGTTTTCACATTTTTGTAAAGGATCTGCATAAGCACTAATTAGATCTAAAACAATGTTACTGGGCAAATTACAGTGCTGATTGTCTGCCTCGTCTTGCGTTCTGCATCTGCTTTGCAATGATGATGATAATTTAGGTGCAAGCAATACAACTGGCGGTTTTTGTTACATTGAATAGAAATATTTATTTAAAACATGCTATAGATTGATTGATAATGCAACCAGCTTTACAGGGCCTCCCAATGTTTTCTCACGGACGTTTAGTGGTAAAATTGAATATGTGAAAATACAGTAGCTGAAACTTCTCACAATTGCTAACTGGCACTTCCTCCGTGAGGTTTGCTATTGAAAAGGCAACTTTGCATTTCATTTGGCTTCAAGTACAAGCTGGGCTCGTTGAATTACAGCAGTGCCTTCCAGAGGGCGGCATTTGACGTGAACGCATAAAGGCCCCTGAACAGCTCCCAGCCCTGGCTCCGCATGCTACCCCTCCGGGGTCATGGGATTAAAAGGATGACTTAGTATCGGGAAAGCATTCAGTTCTTAAGAATTCCAGACATTGGGGGATGTTTTCTTTCTTCCGTGTTCATCTGCTCTCTATTTTATACATCGTTAAATGTAGGAAGGCATATTAACATTTAAACATCAAATCAATTCTGCAGAAGGGAGGACATTCAGACAGGGTTTCTATGGCAACTTTGAATGCAGCAACTTAACGCAGGGTCTGCTCTTGCCCAGTCACCTTCGTTATTGCTCTCAACCTAGACATTCCTTAACTCGCCGGGCCAGCAGGGCGGTAGTTGGGAATCCTGAGCGTGGCCACGCTGCCCTCGCCCAGGATCGCGGCCACCACAGCCACCCAGCTTCATCTCCATTGCCCGGCAGGAAGCCAGGGTGGTGGATGTTTGGCTGCTGGTTTCCTAAAAACCACTCCTGTTGTTTGACTCTGCAAATGGTGACTTTTATTGTCAGAGGGAGCCAGCCATAAAAGAGCAAGCTCGGGGCCAACGCCAGCAAAGATGAAGAGACAAAATTGAACTCCAAATGGAAGCAATGCAGAAGGCCAAGTTTGCACCTATCTGCTCTCCAGGCAGGGACACTAATTATTAATGCAAAGCACAGCCAGCGGTGCTCTCCTGGTGCAGCACCCAGGTTCCTTGGCTTCACCGAATTGCTTTCCTGACCTTAAGGTGGCCTTCCCTCTTCACTCTGCAGTTTCTGCTCTGTAAGGAAGATCGTAACTACGAGGGTCGGTGAGCCTGAAAATGCTGTGCCTATATGAAATTATATCCTCCTTGAAGGAAGACGTAATTTAACACTGGGCCTTTGGGTTGTTTAAAGGGAAAGTGGCATTATGCTTGTGTGAAAGGACAAAGAAAAAATATGTCACAAAAATATCATTTTTTTGAAGATTCAGAGTGAGTAATTAGCATTTCCTAACTGGAACCCCCAATTTTTGTTAACTCACCCTGGGAAGGTATTTGGTTTCCTACTTTGTTTCTATTTTGTGTTTTATTGGAAGGGGGGAAATGGTGAGGATTTCATTTTTACCAAATTAAAAATATGAGAGTTCTTTCTCACCCTTTCTCAAGCTGCCTTAGGACTGATAGCCAAAAGAGAAAACTAGCCAAAACTCTGAAATTTTAGAAAGTTATGAACAATCAGAAAGGGCAATTTTCTAAAGTGATAATTAAATGAAGCAACAGAGCTCTTAGTCAAACTGATTTAATTCAACTGTTGTACCTTTTGACCAAAGGGAGTTCCATTTTTAGCTCATTGGCTGGGATGATACCACTTACTGTGTCCTGACTTTGTCTTTATGTCCCTGGATGGGGACCATCTATGGCCCTGAGGGGCCTGAGATGATTCTTGGTCCCATTTTATTTCTCTCTTTCTCCGCTGGCCTGCATCCTTCTCCCATTCGGCGAGATGTTCTGGGTTCTTTCTCTGGGCTAGGCACCACATTAGGCATTAGAGATTCATAGACCAATGGGCCCAAGGCTCTGTCTTCCTGAAATTCACAGTGCAGTGGGGAGCGGTTATGTATCGTCATCCAGCAGGGCACACGCTTGTGATTCCCGCTTACATTTGGCTGTATATTGGAAACACCCAGAGGTGGGGTGTCACGAGGTTATTATCCTCATGACTAAGTCATTATCTGAAATATTTATGGGACTGAACTCCTGAATTATATTAGTCAGACGATATTACCCAATAGAACGTGAAATAATATTACATAGATAAACTGACCTGCTAATGCCCACCCAGGAAAAATACAAATTAGCTGAAATTGAAGACGCTGAAAGATTCCACTGGCTCTCAGAATGCTTCTCCGTATAGGTTTGTCTTCCCATATGGCTGACAATCTCTATTGGCAGCATTAAAACTCCCTCTTAAGTGAATTGTCTTTAAGGAGCTTACCTCTTTAATCAGTTTCTCTTTATATTAACCATATTAACTAGAAATCATCAAGACTCTCAAGCACTTCTCGCAGAAATTTGCTATAGTCTAGATGCAGCTTCTGCGTGGGCAAAGGGCTCCTTTTCTACTGCAGGAGTGCCAGCTGCATAATTCCACACAGCAACGGCTCCATGCTCGGTTTGTGAGAGGAGACTTTCACAGGGGAATTTCTCCGTCCGAGAGGCTGCCCCTGTAGAGAAAGGAACACAGGCTAATGCTTAGGCTCTAAAGTGTTAAATAAATTTTTGTTTCATCTGAAATTAATGCATTTAAATGTATTTAACAAAACCATGTCTAGCCATTGCTTTGCAACAGAAGGCAGGCAGTGCTGTGATGGAGAGGGGGCCAGGGTCCCGTGGGCAGCTGAGGCCGTGCCCGGCATCTGAGGCCTGGCGGCCTCACAAAGTACGACAGAAAGCTTCAAGGGCGGAAGTGTGTGCTTGAGAGACACTACGTAATTTTAGCTGGAATCTGCCCTGCTCACTCATTTCAATTCCTCCTTTAAAAACACAAAGCAAAACACATGTTAAGAGGAAGTTCAGTACTGGGCTGGGCTGTCCTTTCTCTACATCTCAGTTTCGGGCTAGTTTGGCATTTTTAAGCACCTACTATGTGCCCAGCATGTGCTGTGATTTGAGGATATAAAGGGGCGCCACAGATCTAATCTCTCCCTGCTTCCAAACTGTTTAGTGGGGGCAGGGACCATATTTTCATTCCTCCTTATACTCTCCAAGCACAGAGCAGGATCAAGCACATATTAAGTGTCTTCTACTTCCTGGGGGAGAAAGACATCTAAACAGATGATTTCAGTATTAAGCAGTAGGAAAGAAGCAATGGATGTCCATAGGAGAGGCTCCTAACCAGACTTCTTTGCATCCCAGAAGATTGGTCCGTGTCAGCTGGGCCAAGGACCCTGGAGAGGGCTTCCAGGCAGACGACGGCACCAGCAAGCTGTGCAAACAGAAAACGACATGGTGTTCAGGAATACTATAAGCTGTGTGGTGTTAACAAAGCTGAAACTCAAGGGGATCCCTGAGAGGGAAAGCCTGCCCAGTGGATACAGACCGGACTTGTGCCCTGTGGGCCACTCTGGGGGTCTCGGGGTTTATTCTGTAGGCAGTGAGACGTCACCTGGAGAGTTTTAGGCACAAATGGCTGTTATGTATGATATTATGTCACCCTCTTGTAATAATAATAATAACTAGTATGTGTTGAATGCTCACCATTTGCTAGATGCATGTCTACGTGCTTTACGAGATTTTTCTCATTCTATGGCAGAGGGAACCTCGGCAAGAGAGATCGAGTAACTGGCCCGATGTCACAGATGTAAGCGTACAGCTTGGGCTTGGGCACAGGCCTGGTCACTGCAGCCAGAGGCAGGGAGATGCTGCAGAGAAGTTTTATCATGCTGCCGCTTCTGCCTTTTATTTTTTTTCCTTAAAAGTACCACTAGATGTTCAAAGTCATTTTTCTCTAGAGTATACCTACTTTTTTTCCTTCCACTGTTTTGATCATATTCCTATGTTTCTGAACAGTACAGGGAGACCATTAATTGTTAATTACTCTCTCTTCTAACCTTTCTGTGATGGTTATAGATACAGGCATTCATTAAATCACCCAGTACACCGAATTTGCTGTTTTAATAAATCATTTGTAAATGGGAACACCGTTTTTTCCCTCTCTTAGCTCCTTCTAGCATGTAACTGTAGTTGCCTTAATGGTGGCTTTTCCAGAGACTCCTGACCAGCTCTGTCTAAACAGCACTTTTTATAGAAATTAAAATATTCTAAATCGGTGCTATCCAATGCTAGCTATATACTGACCACTGGAAATACGGAACAGACTCAAGGAATTGAAATTTTATGTAATTTTAATCATTTTAAATTAAATATCCATCTGTAGCCAGCGTTTCGGACAATACAGATATAAAACGTCGTCACGGCAGTTCCCCCAAGTAATTACACATAGTTATTCCAATGGGTACACTTGAGTCTGACGGTGCTTGGCTTATCAAGATCCACCAAAAGATGGGGTCGAAAGGCAGGAGTCAGGTTCCTTGGATTCAAATCCTCGCTTTCCAAGCCGGGTTACATTGGACAAGACGTTTAACCTCTCTTCCAGCATCCTTTTCCTCGCCTGTCACATGGCAACAATAATGGTCGGCCTCCACCTCGCAGGGCTGACGTGAGGGCTGAACGAGGGAACGGTTGCAACGCCCTCAGTGCAGTGCCCAGCCTCCAGCAGGTGCTCCGCGCACATGGGTCACTGTTAGTAAATATAACTGATCTTAGTGTCAATTACGGTGGCAAAGAGAATAACTGAGTCAAATAGTCTCTGCAGATTCCAGCAAATCCAATAACTGAGTCAGTAAAAATATATATATATAGAGAGAGAGGGAGAGATTAATTTTTATTTTATTTTATCAGGGAAACAGAAAGCAATGAGTCTTCACATCCATTATAAGGGGTCATATAAAACAAATAAACAAAAAAACAACAACCAGAAAATAACAAGTGATGATGAGGGTGTGGAGAAATTGGAACTCCTGTGCACCGTTGGTGGGCGTGTCAGAGGCTGCAGCTGGCGTGGAAGACAGCACGGCGATGTCTCAGAGAACTAAAATAGGATTACCAAGTGATTCAGTAGTTTCACTTCTGAGTACACACCCGAAAGGATTGAAACAAATCTTTGTGCCCCCACGTCGTAGCAGTATTAGTCACAAAAGGCAAAATGTGGAAGCAACCCAAGTGTCCACGGACAGATGAATAGATAAACACAATGTTATAGATACATACAATGGGGCATTATTCAGCCTTTACAAAGACGGAAATTCTGACACAAGCTAAGACATGGGTGAACTCTGGGGACGTTATGCTGAGCAAAATAAAGCAGTACTAAACAGAAAAATACTGTATGATTCCACTTCTCTGAGGGACCTAAGAAGAGTAAAATTCATGAAAACAGAAAGTGGAACGGCGGTGGCCAGAGGCTGGGGGAGGGGCGATGGGGAGGTGTCCAATGGGAGCAGAGCTTTTCGTTTTGCGAGAAGAGAAGACCCTGAAGACTGGGCGCCCAGCGATGCACCTGCACTCAGCACCACCGAACTGCGCCCAAAAAGCGGTTAAGATGTAAATCTTATATTATATCTATTTTACCAGAATTTTCTTTTAAAGCAGTGGTTTTTTGCATGGTGTCAGGCTCAATGTCTGAAAGGTGATGCAAGGTCATGGTGAAGAGCAGGCTCGCACTCCACAGATCTGGGTCTGGATCCTAACTCCACTGCATTTTAACTGGGCGACCTTGGGCAGGGGCCTCCATATCCCAAATAAAAACTGAGTCTTTGTTTAACTGTGGAATGCTGGCTACCGAAGACTGTGTCTGGCCCCGACCGGTGTGGCTCAGTTGTTTGCACATCATTCTGCTAAGTGAAAGGTTAGCCACAGCCTCAATACTCCTACTCCTCGGTTCGATTCCTGGTCAGGGCATGTGCCGGAGTTGCAGTTCGGTCCCCCGGTCAGTCTCCGGCCAGGGCACGTGTGAGGGGCAGCCAGTCAATGTTTCTCTCCCTCTCTTTCTCTCCCCCTTTCCCACTCTCTAAACATAAATAAATAAAATCTTAAAAAAGAAAAAAGACCATGTCTGTGCTACACTTATTATTAATTTTCTGTTAATGCTAACTCAAAAAATGTATATTAGGCATATATGCGCAATGAGCACACAGCTAGGATTGCCAGATGAAATATAGTGCACCCAGTGAAATTTGAATTTAGTATCAAATAAATAATTTTAAATAATAATGTTTAGTATAGGTATGTCCCATGCAATATTTGGGATATGCTTATACTAAAAATTATTTTTTATCTGAAATTTAAATGTAATGGAATGTCCTGTATTTTATTTGCTAAAGTTTGCTACATCCAGCAACCCTACATATAACATTATTGTTTTTATCACTCAGATAAGTGGCAGAGTTAGCTCTAGGGGGGAGGAAAACCACATCCCCCAGCCCGGTGACACTCTTCATTCTCGTCCCAGTTCCTGTGTTCAGCTAGTACCATAGGAACCCAATGGGCATATGGCTTGATGACTAAGATGACAGCTGATAATGGGTCTGATTTATTAATCTTCTGTTTTGTCTCCTAATTACAATTGGTTTGAAACAAACATAAATATAAAGGGGTTAACTGCTTCACTGATGTATTTTCTCTTCCGCTTCTTTTTTCATGAAGCATCTGTTAAATATCTTTTACTATGCTCTGCCCCCCCCCCACACCCTCCAAAAGCAGAGTTTTATCTGTGGGGGCAGGACCCTGAATCACTAGGAAGAAGCCCCGCTTTGAGAGAGATTAATAATGGTTAGGACAGTCATCTAGCAAAACTTTCATGAGTGAATCCTTCCACCTTGGACTCTCTACGATGTCTAAAGTGATTTAAATACCGTTGGCCCTCCTGGCACTCACCAGACAGCCTCCTGCTGGGGACAGTGCTGTGTCATTAAAATGAAATCCGCTGAGAGAAACAATAGTCACATTCATTGAATAACAGCGCTGAAGCCTTGTCAAGCAGTTTGCAGGCCTTCGCTCAAGATACCCACATGATATGCGCTTATGGATTCGTTTGGTTTGCTAGATGGGACCCCTCTGCTTTTCAAGGGAAGTTGGTCTTTGCTTCTACGGATGGTGGGATGTGCCGGCGCCATGGGAACCGAGAGCACGGGACACAGAGCTCAGGTCAGGTTCTGCTGCCTGTGGCCCTGAGCCTTGGGTGCGTGTTATAGATTGAAGGTCTGTGTCCCCCAAAGGTATGTGTGGAAGCCTCACTTCCAGTGTGATGGTACCAGGAGGTGGGGCCTTGGGGAAGTGATTAGGTCAGGAGGGTGGAGCTGTTGTGAACAGGATTAGTGCCCTTGTAAATAAGACCCCTTATCCCTTCCACCACACGAGGACACAGCTAGAAGATGGATCCTACGACCAGGAGGTGAGCTCTCACTAGACACCGGGTCTGCCAGTGCCATGATCTTGGACCTCCCAGCCTCCAGAGCTCTGAGAAATAAACACTTGTTGTTTGGCCCAGCCTGGCTATGGCATTTTTGTTATAGCAGCCTGGGTGGACGAAGACAGCATGTCACTGAACCCCATGGAGCGTGAGTTGCCACAGCAGCTGATGCTAATGAGTGTCCTCAAGAGCAGAAGACAGGGTGCCCACAAACGAGCTCTGAGGACAAGGACCACCCTAAGCACGTGCAGAAAGTGTGCTTGTGATAACAACCTGTTTCGTTCTCTGGACTCCAGCCCCCTGCAGGCTGAATGAAGGGGGCTGGGTAGCCACCCCCCTTCTGCGCCACCTCTCCTACCCGCCCCACTTGCCATCCTGTGGCATCGCCACGCTGTCATTCACGCTGGAAACTTCCCGACCGTGGCTTCGTGGACAAACTTGGTTGTGTAGAGGCTCCATGGGGTACTGTCGTGGACACAAAGTGCCCAGAACCTGTCCCCCCTTCGAGCCACACAACCGGCCTGGAGGTTTAAGTTAAAATCACACAAATAAAGGTCCAGTTTCCCCAAACCTTGAAGTCTGTGTTACGAATCTAATCATTCTGTCTGTAAATGTGATACATTTTATATAAAATAAGAGGAAGTACCTGGATTAGGTTTGAATTAGTCCAAGTTGAAAGGACTGAATTCCCCTCAAACTGTTAGTGCCATCTACATTAAATCCTAATTTCCCTTAAGCATTTGGAAGCACAGTGATAAGGAGAACACACTTGATTTTCTTTCAAAGCAGCTTCAGGTACCGGATCGGGCAAATTCGTGACTGACAAGCAAAACCTTGTCATGGAGTCAGCTGGTCTTGCGGAAGCCTGACTGTGTATCTGTGAGAAATCTTTCACTCTTGGACTTGAGTTCCCCTATCTGTGAGATGGTGATGATCATTAGTTTCTGAGGTCAGGGGAGAAAAGAAGCTGCTCTTGAAACAGCCAACTTCTGAGAAAAGTGGTTCTTTTTCAATAGGAGTTGACCGAGGAGAAACAGTCTTGGGTATAGGAGTAGAAACCAGGGAAGGCCTTCATGTAATCAAGAGGAATTCAGAATTCCCCGGGGGTAGTAACGAGGGGGTCAGGAGGAGAGGTGGGTGTGGACGGAAGGCCAGGCTCGACCTGCGCCCCCCCAACAAGGCAGCCACAGCCACGTGGGACCGCTGAGCACTTGCAATGGTTCAAGTCCACTTGGGCCATTGAGGTGTCTCTAAGGATAAAGTACATCGTGTTGAAGACTTTATGAAAAGCTGTGTTGAAGGTCTCATTAACATTTTTGAATGATTGATTCCATGTTGGAATTCTAGCATTCCCAATAATAAAATTATTATTGATAAATAATAGATAAATAATTGATAAATAATATCTGAACTAGATAAAATGTCAGTCATTTTTATTCATAAGTTAATAAATAATAAACAGTAATAAGTTAACTTGAAATGTAGCCACTGGAAAATATGGAATTGCGTATGTGTATTATTGTTCTGTTGGACAGTGCTGGGCTAGAGTCATTAGTAAGATAAAGAGGACCAGCTAAATATGTCCCTACGATCGCAGGGATGGTTTTATTTTATTTTATTTTATTTTATTATTTTATTGTATTTTATTGTATTTCATTGAGAAGGGAAGGGAAGGAGAAAGAGAGGGGGAGAAACATGGATCAGCTGCCTCTTGTCCAGGCCCCAACTGGGGATCAAACATGCAACCTAGACAAAGTGCCCCAACCAGGAATCGATCTGGTGACCTTTCGCTTTGTGGGACAAGGACCAACCAACCAACTGAGCCACATCCATCAGGGCAATGGTTTCATTTTTAATGCGCAGCAGAGTCTAATATTCAACTGAACTTGTCTGAGCTACAGCAGCGTAAATAAACATCCTCCGTGCCCACCTCCACATCTGGGCAGAAGTCCACCACGTACTCCATCTGCTCTATGCGAGAGTGTTTCCTGCGAGTAGACATTAAGTTCCAAGTGTAGGTTCTGGTTGCAGGGCAGATACAACACGCGGGGCGGAGGTTATCGTGGAAAAGACAGGCCTTCTCTGGCAGGATCCATCGATGCCGTCCGAAGGGTTTTGGCTTCTACAGGCTGTGGATCTGGGGCTCTGAGTCCTAATCATCTTGGTTTCAAGAGGAGGCAGTGGCCCTGGGGTCATCTAGGTACACCGTTTTGTTGCGGTTGTGAGTCTATGGGTGAGAAGCTTAGAAGCCATCTAGTCAACCCCTGAAAATGATGAGTGATCGCAGGATTCAAATCCCGGTGATGAGCAGGAGGATCTGGCTGCCCATCGCCTTGATTTGGTTGCCTTCTGGGACCTTAAAGCAAGCAAGGTGGGCGAGACTAAAGCAGAGCTCAGTGTTCAGATTCACACACAGACCTGGCTGGGACAGCGGCACAGCCTTCCTGCTAGAACTCCGAGAAGTCATGTCTGCCGATGTCCTCAGGCTCGTCCCTGGACCGGCCTTCTTTCTCCTTAAGGCTAACTCACAGCCCTGGCCTACGGAAAGGGAATGTTTCGCTGCTGAGCCTCTGTGTCCTGGTCTCCACCCCCACCCAGCCAACCCTTTAAATCTCTACAGCAGACTTGCCAGCAGCAGTTTCCTGGGAGAAAAGACTTCCCAGAACAATTCTAATATTTTGTCAAAGCCTCCCCTTCCCCCTCTCTCTCGAAGGCACCCTTCTTTCTCCTTCTGGCCTTGAGGAGGCGAGAGAAAAGATTCCGTGGAACTCACATCTCCACCCTGGAGACAGCGGAGCAGCATAGCATTGTGAACCGCCTTCCTGTGTGCAAACATTCCAAACAGAGAGCGTCACATGGAAGCAAGTTCGGGTCCATAGCCTCTTATCTGAAACTGCTGGGGCCAGATGGGATTCAGATTTTAGGAAGACACCACAGTGCATAAATCACACAACACCCCGGCGAGGCCTGGGGAAGCACCCATAACAAACGCATTATCGTTTCTGTAGTGAGACACAGGAAGATTCACACTGAGACGGAGAAATAAAGACTCCAAATGGCCTCGTCTCCGTTCCAGAGGCGTTTGGATGCCAAGCGAGTTTGCTCTTCATGCACTAAAAACAAACAAATGAGCACCATTCGGTTGTCAGAACTTTCTGGACTCTGTAGCTGCCCGTGTGGGAGTGTGCACCTGCGCTCCCCATGCCAGGTCTGGTCAGGCACCTGTATGGGGCTTGCTGGGCTCTGGCGGACCTCCGGGGCCCTAGACAACCTTTAGCCCAACGTTGGCGTATTTGAGGGAATAATGCAACATTACCGAATTACCCAAAGCCTGAGTCCTCAGAATCTGAGTTCTTCCAACAGCCAGTTCCTATACCCATTATTTTTTTGTGGCTATTGATGGGGGTTGGTATGAGAGACTTTTCTGCATTCAGGTTTGGAGTATCATGGAGAATCAAGAGTCGGTGGTATTTTTTTACCATTTTCCTATTTCACAGCTAGTTCATGAATTCATTTTTAGTCAACAAGCCCTTGATTGCGTGTACTATGTAGGGTCCTGCTTTAAGGGCGGGACCACTGTAATCTTCATTTCCCAGGTAAGATGAGGCCCAGGAGGGTTAAAGAACACGGTCAAGGTCACACAGCTAGTTAAGTGGCAGAGGGAGAATTAAAATCCATGAGCCTAACGGCAGAATCTCCACTCTTAACCAGTGCACCACACGCCCATTAAACACTGTGTTTAGAGGAGATTAAACCATGGTACACACAGGAAGAAAGGCACCTGATTTTTTAAACTAGAAATATATATGAGTTACTTCTCCCAGGGAGTTAAACCGTGCCCTGAAAGCATTCACTTTCCACCTGCGGCCACTCTTCTCCCACCCAAAGTAAGATTCCATAGAGTTCTATCTTGAAAGAACTGGTAATTAAATGGGGAGCTTGTTGCCCCAACAAGGATGTATTTTAATAGAAGGATTTGAAATTAAGTAATGTTTATCAGGGTGAACTGAATTTTCTAGAGCTTAGGAATAATTTACATCATAAAGAACTTCCTTACTCTCCTCTGTGCGTGAATAGGCTTAAAATCTGATGATGAGTATTATTGTTCATGCTACCATAGTCATTACTTTGAACATACAAAGTGCTCTAAAATCACAAATTAATTATTAACGAGACGATTGCTCTTCAAGAGTTCTATTGCTCACAAGCGATATGATTGTTCTGTAGAAAGGAGGGTTTTTATGTGTTGTCATTTGGGGTGGGGGGGATAAACAAAGCTAACATCTGACCAAGTCACGAGGTGTTTCTGATCGCCCCTTCTTGCTTTCGCATGCCTTCACGAAATAGGTGTGGGCCATGCGCGCTGCCAAACATCTGCTGATGCTTTGGAAGAGGAGGATCAAATACACTTTTATTAGAAATCTACACTCAGCAAACCCATCTGTTTCTATACATTTGTGCTTAGTTTATTTTAGTTTCATTTCTCGGTAACAGGGCTGTGCCTGGCCAATCCCAATATTGCTTGCACTAAGCTGAGGCCAGAATGCCCGGAGGAACCTGGGTGCCCCGGGAAGCCAGGCCTGAGGGAGGCGGCGGCTGTCCCAGTCCGACCCCCGGGGAAGAGTCCATGTGGCCCGGTTGCTTGAGAGGAAAAGACCCAGGGGAGAAGTTGATTTTTTTTTCCATTGGGAGATATATTTGTAAAGGTCCTCCCATTTCTCCAGAGTTGGTGGTTTCTTGTCTCCTCTAAAGTCCTAAGTGAAATAGGCATTTGTCAATAAATAGTACTAGGCAGAATAAGTTATGTAACACTGCAGTAAAAAAACAGCCCCCCGAGTGCCAATGACGTAACACCACGAAGGTCTGTTCCTCACTCGGGAAGTCTGTTATAGGCTGAGTGACCTGCCCAGGTGTGCGTCCATCACGCTGTAACTGGACAGTCCAAGGGATCCTGCGGCTCTGCCATCTCGTCACGAGGCCTCCTTGACTGTCCTGGCAGGAGAAGAGACCGTTGAAAGGTTGAGTGTTACTTCTTTTGAGTTTTCAACCTGCAAGATTCACAGGCTCACAGCCCCGGGCAGGGCGGAATGAGTCACTTGGCTCTATCTGGGGAAAGTGTGGCCAGCAATCCCGTTTCTGCTACGGTCATTGAAGTGAGAATCATCATCCAGAAATGAATAGCAACGGCAAGTGTGGAACTGTATTTGTTGTGTGGAGCATTTGTTTATGTGATGATGATGAAGATGATGACGATGACAATGACAAAGAATAATCAATGACACTATCAATGAAGGGGCCTAAAAGGCACAGTGTTGTGTGTGTCTCGATGACCCTCACACCTTGTGGGAAGAGTTCAACGAAGCCTTCTTGAACAAACGGATAAACGAGGCATGCTACACCCTTAACTTTCGGGAGACATTTCTTATTGCCACTCTTTCCCAGCAGACGCCTGTTATATCACACCCCAAAGGCGCCCTGTGAGCCTGAAACAGCTTCTGACTTGCCCTAATTCATCCTGATGAGAACTGGAAGCTATGTCGCGTCGCCCCAGTAGCAGCTAGGAAACAAGAGGAACCAAATAAATTGCATTTCAGTTTGAATGTAATTGCTACTATTGTTTGCCCCTTACCTAAATCTGTTTCCTAAGAAGCAAATTAGTCTTTAGATGAATTTCGCATGGCAGGCCCCTTGGTCAAGCCCGTAGCCAAAGCATTTCATAAGCCATTCTCTGAATACGAAACGTTCCGACCACCGTCAGCACTGGGGCTCGTGGTTGTTTTTCTCCTAATAGTAATGGGCCTGTATTAACCACACGTTGTCTCTCATCTAGTTTCCTGTGTGGTCAATGGTACCCCTTTGTGGGGCGGTTTGGCCCTGCATCCACTGCCCAGATAATGATCTGTCTTGATATTCTGGCTTTGGCCTTCTAAGAACCCACTCACAAAGGAGCAAATAGTCCTTGGCTCGACTCCTAAAACTAACTTGTTTCACCTGCTGCCTCAACGTCTGACTGCAGAGTTAGTGAAATGCATTACCAAGTCCGTGTGAATTAACAACAATGTGCTGCGATGCATGCACTGTCCATCTTGGGCTGTGGTCTGAGGCGACGGCAGGATTTCGAGTTTCTGAGTTTCTGTTTGAGTGTGGATGCCCTTGGGCACTGGGTCCCCTTACTTCTGTGAGTGTGATCTCTGGCGCTGCCTGTGGTTTTCTCGTCTAGGCCCAGTGTCACGCAGCAAAATCTGTGTTCGTGCATGGTCATATTTTCATCTGTGTGCAGGCTGCCCCCTTGGGGTTTGAGCATTAGTACTTGCTGATTTTTCCTGCCATATACATTTAAGTTGAAAGAGTTTCCTTTAGCTGCTGAAAGGCCTGGAGGTTTGAGGGGGTGTAATTTTTCACAAACGAGTTTAGATGTATGAAAAGGTAATGGGCAGTTTTACATGCACTATTTATAAACTATTCAAGGGGAAAAAGCACACTCCATTCCTGTTGTTTGGATAAGCAAACTAAATGAGAAGACTCTGTTCATTCAAGTTTAACTGATCTATATCAAAAGACTTGAATAGATGGAAATCGGTATTTCAAAGAGACAGAAGGCTGAATAAAAAATACCACACAATATTAGTCCCAAGGGGTCCTTTTTTTTCTTTCTCTCTGCAACCTATTAAAGCCATGGCAATAAAAGGAACTCGAAAAATAATAATGGGAAGGATTCCATTTTTTTAGTTATTTGATAGTTTCCTCACTGCAATCCAATATTTTGACTTTGGCCTCTTGTTTAAAAGTGTCTTTGGTTATAGACCAGATTGTTCGTAACTGGATATAATCTACTTTCTGGGTTTTCTAAATTAAAAAAAAAATAGCATTTCATCGAATTCTAGCCTCTTATTTACTAAGAAACACACTAACTCTTTTGATGGTATTAAATGAGCATTCGTTCTGTTAGTTATGGTTTTTCTAATCATGAACAGTTCACGTGCACTTGCTCAACCTTCCTTTTTTCTAACGCTCATACATTCACATAAACTCAGTCCAAGTGGCTAGGTGTCAGATGAGTTGTAAATGCTTGATGCAGTGGCACATTATAAAGATGCCCAGACTCTACCCTGCCTCTTAGAGGAGGGGACAGAGACTGCAATGCGGTTGACATTTTCCTCATGATCACTCAGTTGCTAATGAGGGGCCCAAAGCTGTGACAACTGCCTCCAAAGTCCCAATTAACACTGAGTTTCATTCAAGTGCAGGGGTGAGGCGGGCCGGGGTTTCTTGATCTTTGACAGGCAGCAGATTCAACAGGGAGGCTTTTTAGGCACGCATCTCAGGACCCCCTGTCCAGCCCCTCCCCTTGGTGATTTGGATTCTGTGAGTCTGAGGGAGCAGGGATCCTGGCAACAGCATTTTGGGGAAAGCCCCCCAGTGATTCTAATGAGTACTAAAATTCACGAGTTAGTGGCTGAGGCCCGTGGCCAGACCTCTGAGCCTGAGTGCATGGGGAAAGACTCGAGGGAATGGAGGGTGAGCCCACCCTAAAAAGCACCAGAGGGCTGAAGTGTTTCTGACGATTTTCCTAAACCTCAGAGCCATGGTGAGACCGCCAAAACAATCTCTCCTTTCCTAAGCCACAAAACACTGGCAGATGCTCAGTGACTCCCTCATGGCAGATAAGAGAGGAGTAGTCACTGCTTTCAGACTGGGAACCTTCTCCATACATCTCGCTCTCAGGGCAGTAGAGTCCCACTGCCCAGGTGTGCTTCCTGCTGGGGTTGCAGGCCCAGCATCCTGGGGAGTCTTCTCATTTCTCAGTGGAGTTAAAGACCACCCCAACTCTTCTGCCAGGTCAGTCAACCTATTCCTTCACAACTATTTGAGTGTCTGCTATACACTAGGCGTATTAGGCATGTAGCAAAATAATCCTAATATGTGGCCCTAATAGTAGAGAATCTAATACTTCTAAATTGGGGCTTCCTTGAAACATACAGAAGTCAATCAAAAATCATTTTATTTTTAACTTAAAATTTTTCCTGGTTTTACAAAAACACCTTTATACACTGTCTCCTTTTATTCTTCAGCCTTCTTTCATTAACATAAAAAATTAAATTCACCCATAGTTCCAGTGAATAATCCAAAACACTAAATCTTGTCTTCTATTTCACTTGGGAAATAGACAAATACTCTAAAATTTGCCTTCTGCCTATCCTATGCCTCAAACCCCTGGAAAAGAGCTGAACTTCAAAGTCAAACCATGAAAAGAAATGATAGTTAACCGTAGCAACGTCCTCTGAGCAGTTCTGAAAGTGGAGCTGGTAAACTTTTTATAAAAACGAAGGCAGGATTCTCAAGATAAAATGTGTCGGACAATAACTGCTGGTCCTGTGGTACAGACAGCCATCTAGTAACTCAGTTAAAATGGAATCTTGGACTCTACTCCTCTCGAATCTCTTATTCTTTTTTAAAAAAGATTTTATTTATTTATTTTTAGAGGGAGAAGGGAGGGAGAAAGAGAGAGAGAGAGAAACATCAATGTGCGGTTGCTGGGGGTCATGGTCTGCAACCCAGGCATGTACCCTGACTGGGAATCGAACCTGCGACACTTTGGTTTGCAGCCCGAGCTCAATCCACTGAGTTATGCCAGCTGGGGCTCGAATCTCTTATTCTTTATCCCAATCATGATTCACTAAATAGTTAATTGCCCAGAATTTGACGGAAATGTTAATTCAATAAAACCATTATGATTGATGTTTGGAGAAAATAGAGTAGTATCTACCCACCCATCCACCCATCTACTCACCCAGCTACCTATATTTATCCCCACCCCTTTTCTCTCTCTCTTTCTCTCAGTCTGTTTTTGGAAGCTCTAGCCCTATTAAAAATACCCTGAATGATCTTGTTTGGCACATGTATCAGGTAGCGCAGAATCACAAAGCCTCTGAAATACACAACAGTGGTTTAACAGGCAACGGGAAAACTCTGTCTGCCCTAATGGCCCATTGTTCTCTCTAGCAATATATTCCCAGACCAACACTTAAGCATATTTTTCATTGTTTTGCTTAGTGATGTAAAGCCATATGGAAACTTTTCAAATGTCCTCCATAGATGTTAAAGAATCAGCCCTCGTCACGGGAAAAGCATGTGAACAGGAAGAAGGAACAGCATGGTAGCAGGAATCGAAAGAACAGTAGTTAGCTGAAAAAGAGCGAAATCCTCCCATATACGAGCGTGGCCCTTAAAGGCAATGCGCTAAATGAAATAAGTCAGACGCAGAAAGACGAACATTGTGTGATGTCTGTTACATGCAGGATCTAAAAACAAACAGGTACCCCCAAATAAGCAACAAACAAGGAGATACGAAAAACAGCTCATAGATACAGAGAAGAGATTCATGGTTGCCGGGGTGGGGGTTTGGGCTGGTGGGTGGGAGAAATGGGTGAAGAAAGTCAAGAGGTAAAAAGAAAAAACAAAAACGTCATCTTATACCTTAAATACATGTAATTTTTATTTGTCAAGTGTACCTCAATGAAGCTGCATAAAAACTTTTTTTAAAAAAGAGGTCTTTGTATCGGAAGAATATTCTGTCTTACCTATATAATAATCTAGCTATAAAATTATTTTGGAGTTTCATTAAAAAGGATTGACAAAAACATAAAGCATATTGAACTTAGTATCTTAGAGGGAAAGTTTTCACATAGTGTTGTTTTTGAATTTTTAATAACAGTTGGCCTACAGTATTGTGTTAGTTTCGACAGCGTAGTGATTAGACATTTATACAGCTTATGAAGTTATTGCCCAGATAAGTCTACCCCACCCAACACCACACACAGCTATCACAATATAATTGACTATACTATCTATGCAATACTTTATGTCCCCTTCGCATGGTAATTTTCAAAAATAAAATAAAAGGAAAGAATCGGACTTGATCCCTTGTTATACATAACCAATCTATAATGCTTTGCTACAACCCTACATAGAATAATTTAAAGCCATTTAGTATCTCTCCCTCTCTCTCTATATATACACAATACACTTTTTAAAAAGAATTAAAAAACAGCCTTTGGCCAGAGCTTGCGATCAAAGGCACACCATTAGGGGCACTCATCTTCTGGGATCAGAAATGTCAGAGCCTTAGATGTTTCAATATCAAAGTGACCAGAGAAGAATATTTGGCCACATGATGACTTGTATCTCTGAGCATGTAGCCCTTGTTTAATTTAGCCTTTGGAGAAGAAGTTAGAAACGGGGATAATAAAAGCTAGGTTTTCCGTTTACGTATTAGGCAAGACAGCTAGTGGTTCACATTCCTTCTCTTCCTCCTGGGAACACAGCTAAACTACATTTCCCAGGCTCTCTTGCAGTTTGTTTGCGGCCCTATAATTGAGTTCTGGCTAGTAGAATGTGGGCAGAAGTATCAAATGCCATTCTAGGCCCGGACCATTAAAAACACCCCATGTCTGAGTCTACACACTCTCTCTCTTCTGTTGAGACTTGGAGAATGACCCACGTCTCTGATGGTTAAGACAGAAAAGCCTTGGTCTCCGAAAAACTGCACGGAGCGGAGGCTCCCGCATTCTTTCTTCATCCCAAAAAGTGTGATGAGACTGTCACATCTTAAATAAACCATTGCATATTAAACGACTGAGGTCAGGGGGTGGAGTTGTTCCAAAAGCTAACATTATTTTTCCTAATATTTTTACATGTATTAAATATGTGTTTTTGGAAGGATATTAGAATCTGGTATTTAAATATAGCCTTTGTTGTGTTCCTATATTTTCATGATGTCATGTTCCATTGAACGTTGCAAACCTTGCTGGCAATACATGGGTGCACCTTATTTTATTGCACTTTGCTTTGCTGTGCTTCATGGATATTGTATTTTTCTACAGATTTGTGGCAGCCCCAATCAGGCAAGTCTGTTGGTGTCATTTTTCCAATAGTATTTGCTCACTTCATGTCTCTGTGTCACATTTTGGTGATTCTCACAATATTTCAACCTTTTTCATCACTATTGTTATATTTATCGTGGTGATCTATGATACGTTATCTTTGATGTCTCCATTGTTATTGTTGTGGGAGCCATGAACCATGCCCATGTAAGGCTGTGAACTTCATTGATAAATACTGTGTGTGTTCTGTCCACTCCATGCACTGGCTCTTTCCCCATCTCCCTCCCTCTCCTTGGGCTTCCCTATCCCGTGAGACACAACAGTATTGCAATTAGGACAGTTAATAACCCTGCAATAGACTTAAATGTTCAAGTGGAAGGAAGAGTCACACATTTCTCACTTTAAGTCAAAAGCTACAGAGGACTAAGCTTAGTGAGAAAGGCATGCTGAAAGCCAAGATAGACTGAGAGCTCAACCTGTGGCACCAACTATCCAAGTTGTAAATGCAAAGGAAAAATTCTTGAAGGAAATGAAAAGTGCTACTCCAGGGAACACATGAATAATACGAAAGCTAGAGAGCCTTATTGCTGATACAGAGAACATCGTAGTGGTCTGGATAGAAGGTCAAACCTGCTACAACATTCCCTCAAGGCAAAGCCTAATCCAAAGCAGGGCCCTGACTCTCTTCAGTTCTATGAAGGCTGAGAGAGGTGAGGAAGCTGCAGAAGAAAAATTTGAAGGTGGCAGGGGTTGGTCAGGGGAGTTTAAGGAAAGAAGTCATCTCTATAACATCAAAGTACAAGGGAAAACAGCAAGTGCTAACATAGAAGCTGCAGCAGATGATCTAGAAGATCGAACTGAGATAGGACAGATTTTGGGGGTCGATGAAACAGCCTTTTATTGGAAGAAGATGCCATCTAGGACTTTCCCAGCGAGAGAGACATCAACACCTGGCTTCAAAGAACAGGCTGACTCTCTAGTTAGGGGCTAATGCAGCTGGTGACTCTAAGTTGAAGCTCATTTACCATAAGAATTATGCTAAATCTATTCTGCCTGTGCCCTATAAATGAAACTTCAAAGCCTAGGTGACAGCGCAACCGTTTACAACATGGCTTACTGAATATTTAAGCCCGTGTTGAAACCTATCGCACAGAAAAAGAGATTTCTTTCAAAACATTACTGCTCATTGACAAGGCACCTGGACACCCAAGAGCTCTAATAAAGATGCACAATGGAATTATGGTTGTTTTCAGTCCTGTTAGCACAAAACACTCTGTACCCCACGGATCGAGGAGTAATTGTGACTTTCAAGGCATATTATTTAAGAAATACATTTTGTAAGGCTCTAGCTGCCACCAGGGGCAATTGCTCTGATAGACCTGGGCAAAGTCTACTGAACACCTTCTAAAAAAGATTCACCATTCTAGATGCCATTAAGAATATGCATGATTTATAAGAAAAGGTCTAAGTATCACCATTACATTGATTCCAACCCTCATGGATGACACTGAAAGGTTCGAGGAGGAAGTAACTGCAGATGTGATGGGAGCAGTGAGAACTAGAATTAGACGTGGAGCCTTAAGATGTGACTGAATTGCTGTGATTGCATGATAAAGAACGGATGAGGACTTGCTTCTTCTGGATGAGCCAAGAAGGGGGTTTGTCGAGATAACATCTACTCCTCGAGAAGATGCTGAGAAGATTGTTGAAATGACAACAAAGGATTTAGAATATTATACACGTAGCTGATAAAGCAGCGGCAGCTTCTGAGAGGCATGACTGCAGTTTTGAAAGAAGTTTTGTGGGTAAAAGGCTGTCGAACAGCATCACAGGCTGCAGAGAAATTGTTTGTGAAAGGAAGAGTCCATCAAGGAGGCAACATTCATTGTTGTCTAATTTTAAGAAATTGCCACGATCACCCCAGCCTTCAGCAACTGCAACCCTGGTCAGTCAGCTGCCATCAACGTGGAGGTGTGACCCTCGACCGGCAAAAAGATTACAACCTGCTAAAGGCCCAGATGGTGATTAACATTTTTTTAGCAATAGTATGTTGATTAAGCTATACGCATTGTGTTTTTAGACATACCGCTACTGCACACTTAATAGACTACGGTATAGTGTAAACATAACTTTTATTTGCACTGGGAAACCAAAACATTCACGTGACTCGCTTTATTTCAATATTTGCTTTATTGCAGTGCTCTGGAACTGAGTCTGCAATATCTCTGACGTGTGTCTATAGCTCTACTTTCCATTGCACTTTAGGAAAAAGGCGTCCATAAATCATCAGTTCGAATTTGGTTCAGCTGCACCTAAAGAAACTCTAAACAGCCAGACCTTAAACAAGACAGATATGATTTCTCCCTTAGAAAAACAAAGTTGAGAAGTAGGCAGTGCTGGGCTGCTATGGTTACTTTAAAGATCTTTATTTATTTCTTTTTAGAGACGAGAAAGGGATGGAGAAAGAGAAGGAGAGAAACATCAATGTGTGGCTGCCTCTCACACGCCTCCTACTGGGGACCTGGCCTGCAACCCAGGCATGTGCCCTGACTGGAAATCAAACTGGCAGCTTTTTTGGTTCACTGGCTGGTGCTCAATCCACTGAGCCACACCAGCCAGGGCAGTATGGTTACTTTAGAAGGCCATGAAATTCAGCAGCATCTCCCAAGGCACCCCTCGAGGCCTCCCTATAGTGAAGCTGTCATTCTCGTGGTTCATTATGTCAGCCAAGCTGCAGCCATCACAGCCAGAGAGCAGAAAGGGACAAAGAAGCAAGGGGTCAAAGGCATAGTAACCATTTTCGTGGGGGCTTTCTCTAAACTACCACAGAACACTTTATATCTTATTGTCCAAAACTTATCCTATGAACATACGAATATGCCAAGCCAAGAAAGGGAGCTGGGAAATGTAGTTTTATTTTGGGAAGCCGTGTACTGGGTAAAAATGGAGAGTTTTATCACTGGAGAAGAAGGGAGAACAGCTGTAAGGGTGGAATTCAGAAGCCTTCACTGCATTTCATAAGTACAAACTTCGTACTGCGAAGGGAAAAATGGACTTGTACAAAACGTAATTTTAGATATACCTCTGTGTACACGCACACAGATTTTTGTTTATATTGAAAAGTATGTAATACCTATTGCTTATTATTTTCACCCTGGTCTCGGCCCATCAGAATTCCTCTGGAATCAGCGAGTTAACTATTCTCTGGTGTTTGGGGAATAAACCGAACTGCATCCGAGAACAAAGGAAGGAGAAAGAGACTACATTCTGAGGATCAGGAAGCAGAGAAATAAGGAATTACATGCACATATGAGTACAAGTAACTGGCTCTGCCATTGTTTCCATTTATGCAGGGCTGGTATTGTGGCCGTGGTATTGATTTATGGAGAGGTCGCTATTCTGTGTGTTTATGTCTGTGCATCTGTTCGAGTGGATGTCAAGGACTTGCCGAACTCCATTTCGTAACGCCTACTACTATATTGAATCACAGAGAAATTCTGGTACCACCAACAAACATGAAATAGATAACTCTCTTTAAATTAGGTATGTGGTCCACACCTTTCTTTATCCCATGTCCTTTCTGTGGACTCTCTTTGATAAGCATATAGTACATACACCAGATTCCCCCGATTTCCTATGACATCACTAACACCTTCCCCCATCAATACTCAGTATTCCGTTTGAAAGTGTAGCTATCATCTCTTTAATTCTCCACCCACCCCTATACATCCCAGCACTGTATTTGCCCACACTAACCCTACAGAAAACAAAGGTAAAGTGTTTCCCATCAGAGATTGGGGGTTTTGAGTGCTCTTGGGCATGGAGTCCTGAGGGTGTCTAAAACGTGACTTCTAGGAAACTAGGGCTGATTAACTACCTGCCTGTCACTGTCTAAATGCCTTACAAAGGACTATCTCTTAACTCCCCACTAAGCCTATAATGAAGGTACATACTATTATTGTCATCCTGTGCACTACCTCCATGACGCCACAGTGCTGGTATGTCTATGAAACACATTCTGTATGAGGCGCAGCCCCTCTTGGGGAAGGCCTACCGTCTAATTAAGAAAAGAACGTAACCATCTCTAATGACTTGAACACCAAGTGCTGCAGCCATCGGAACGCAGTGATCTCAAGGCTGAAGTGGACTCGGGACTGCGGAACAGTGACGGGTTTGATCAATTCTGTGCCCCTAACATCCTTTTGTGAACTGCCTTGCCTTCCTATGACAGAAGCATGAGACCTAGGCACAAGTTTTGGGGAGATTTTTCTTCCAACAAATCTTGTCTTGCCATGAATTAACCACCAACCCCCCCAAAATGATGCCACAGACGCTTTTGACAGGCACTTATTTATAACCCTCCCTCCCGATCACACATCCTGGCCACTGCAAGTTGGTTGAGTTACCCGAAAGAAGGGAACTGCCAAGGTGTTGGTAGTGGGTCTCCTTGTGCATGAGGAGAACTCGCATCTTCCCTCCCACGTGCTGTCCTGAATTCCCCTTTTCCTCCTTCTCAAAGTTCTACTTTTTTCCCCGCATGTCTGTGTATGCCATATGACAGTGATTTTCTGTGGTAATTGCTTTATCCTTCAATAAGAACCTTTACAATAGTGAACTCCTACAGCCCTTACATGTAAATGAGGGCTGTTCTAGGCAAAAGTCAAACCTTCACATGCAAACCTGCACCGTTTTTCTCTCTCCCCTTGCATTGCGAGTTGAATTTTTTTTTTTTTGCCTGGGATGCAAAAAACAAACAAACAAAAATACCCGCCTTCACAAAATTATTCTTTTTTTGCTGTAGCTTCCTGCATTTGGGTTTACCATACAGGATCTTGGGGAGGACAGACCCTGAATTCATTTCAACACAGTCAGCTTACCAAAAGAGGGGTCAATGTCATTCTGATGGACACAAAAGTCAGGTGGAATTCTGTAATAAATGCCATTTTAAAATCCAAGTGCTCGCAGGCTAACAACGTCCACGGGTAGGCTCGTGACAGGGTACAGAGAGGTTGGCCCGCTCCCCAAGCGGCGGGGCCTGACATGAGGTAAAGCAACACGCTTTATCTGAGGGGCCCCCCAAAGAAACGAGCCCGGTAGCGGTAGCTCTTTATTTTGCTCACTTGCAACAGCAACAACAAAATGATGCCGCAGACGAAAACTGTCATGTCCCACCCACGCCATCTGTCCTGTGCCGTGCACCCGCAGCTCCCCTCACTCTACAAATTAATCTTTCACACATTTTTTTAACAAAAAAAGTGTTAATGTTATAAAAGAAAAAAAAACAAGGAAAACAGAAAGGGCTGTGTAGAAAATAAATTAAATTTAAATTTGATGGCAGTTATGACTCTTTTTATTGACTATAAGAGCAAACAGTCACATCAAATTGGTGCCACTGGCATACCATTAAAACTACAGGGCACCCTTAATGATCTCTGACAATGATCGCGTGTGGGTTTTTTTTAAATATAGCACGCACATTTTGTCCAATTTGTGCTCTTTTTTCCTGTTGCTTTTGTCCTCTTTCTGAGTGGATATTATTCATGAACTGAGTCTTTATTTTCTATTTGACCATCTGCGTAGCATTGGCCATAGTCCCCTGTGTTGTAATTTTGAGTGAAAATAAGGATTGTTGGGGATGGTGCCACTAAAAATAATAATGATAATATGCTTTAAGAACTCAAAAGGAAGAAAAAAACACTTAAGGAAAAATATTTGTGATGGAGGTTAGGGTTCGAAGGCACATAGCATGGCAGTGGGGGCAGGGGGGGAATCATAAATCACTCTATTCATTCATTTAGAATCTGAATATTTGTTCTGACCACGCTAACATCTTCTTGCCTTGATAACAGGCGGTTCAGAAAGCAATGCTTCTTCATGCTAGAATATCTTTGAAAGAAAAAGATACGTATTTTTTGTTTTCTTACATGTTTCTCTCTTGTTTCAGAAGTCCACCCATGCATGAGTGGTGCGGCAGCCCAAACAGTAGCACAGCCCCTTCGCTATCAAAATCTGAGAATTTGAATATTCATGTTTACAAGGCATTAGTGCCTCATTTTTTAGTTTCGTGAAGGACGATTTTCTTTTACATTAAAATAGTAGGGCATATTATTTCCAATTAAGAAATGATAGATGGGGATAAATGAATGAACTGAAAACCTGTATCATTGTTTTATTCCTAAAATTTTGCCTGATTTTATTTGGCTCTCTTCCTTCTTCTTTCTTCTCCCCCCACCCCCACCTTTCGATCTTTTCTCCTCTTTCTCCCTCAAATCCTCTTCACCAGTGTTACCTTACCTTTTTTTTTCTTCTCATTGGTCAGGTTTTCCCTGCAGCCACTGGAAGGCCATTGAAATCAGCTGATTGAGTGATGAATATGGGCGAGCAATGAAACATCTTCCTGACAAGAGTAGAAGCACCAGGTTGTGATGCATTTCTGACAATCGCATTTTTGTCTCAGATGAAAATGTGTAATATCCTATTCGGGGAGATGTTCATTGAGGTATTCTTTCTTATTGATTCCTATTAAAATTGAGGAATACACAATCAAAGCTGTTCTTTCTCACACACACACACACACACACACCCACAAACTGCTTGGGCTTACCACCAAAGCAAGATGAAATCTGCCAACTATCTCATTATTTAAGAAATGAATTATTGCCCTGACCGGTGTGGCTCAGTGGGTTGAATCACATCACTCCTCAAAGCAAAAGGTTGCCAGTTCGATTCTCGGTCAGGGCACATGCCTGGGTTGTAGGTTCCATCCCCAGTTGGGACATATAAGAGGCAAATTGCTCTCTCACATTGAGTTTCTCTCTCTCTCTCTTTTCCCCTCCCTTCCTCTCTCTAAAATAAATAAAATCTTTTTTAAAAAATGAAAACAGAAATGAATTGTTCACTTGCAGTTAGCAGTGGTATAAAATAACATTTTTTTTCTTTTTGTCTTTCCCCTCCAAATTGATTCCTGTGTGTGTATAACAATCTAAATGGTATAAAAAATTTCAAATTTGAGAAGTTAGAATTAAGAGCTTTAACATCCATATTGATTTATCTCAAAATAATAAAGTATTTCTAAAATAAAAAAATATAACCCATTTTCAAAAAATAGCAACTTGCTTATAGTAGGCAAGATGTAGGCCATATGTTTTTATTTATTTTTTACCTATGTAACTTGTATGGAGAGTGTATGCTGGTCATTTAAAAAATGAATAAAGTAACTTACTCTTTTATTTTCAAGACTCATTGAAGTACAAATATTATAATCTTAAACATTTCTACCTCATCAAATGGCATGATTTTAATTAACATTATAAAATTTATGTTTCTATATCAATATTATATTTTACATCCAAATAAACATATAATGCTATTTTATACACCTTGTTAAGCCATGTAGTTCCATTTTCACTGAATTGGTATAATGACTGGTATTTTTAAAGCTTATGTGGATATACATTTGATAATAAGGCACACATTTTTCTTTAACAACTATTTTCAGTTCTAATTATTTAAAAATATATATTTTCCAAAAACAGCAAAATCTACAGTCTTGAGCAATTACAGCCGAGCGCCAAAGTTTTCTCTCTGGCACCATGACAAGAATAAAGTGATTACAAATCATGAATTTAAAAAATCTTTTAGAAATGTGACATGATAGAAATACTTTTAATAATATTAAAAGATACTGAACTTGTGTGAATGGTCTGGGCCAATATCACATGCCTCAACCCTCTTTTTGGGTTGTCCTCTCCCAGCCCCCCCCCCCCCCCGCAAAGTATTATCTTGCACTAAACAGCATCTGAATGCTAAACATGATCTCTTAACCAGGGCTTAAAATCGCTCTGAGTCTTCTCTCACTAGCAACTGCGAGTCAGAAGAATGAGCAGGGCTTCTCTCTGCATTCACTCTCATTCTGTAGGAGTTTCAGAGCTGCTTGGAGGAGGACTGGGGAAATGCAGCACTCCTGTGCTTAGGTAAGGGATGCTGTCTCTTGGATATTTCGGGAGCTGTTTTTACGTGTCGTGGATTGATAACCCCAGGAGCTGTGTCAGAAGGAAAGACTTCAGATTTCTGACCAGATTCCTCCTTATGGCTGTGAGAGTTTGATTTTCATTTAAACAACAATAAATATAGGCACGAGGGTTTGAGATGAATTGTGGAGGCCCTTTAGCCATAACCATTATGAGCTGCCACCAAATGAGCTGCTGTTCTCACTTTGTTTTATGGCCTCTGCATAGCTCGTGTTATTGTATCTGCCAAATAAAACCCAGCAAACCATGCAAATGAAAATATAATCTTTTATCTCTTATAGTCACAGGATGCACCCATATATATAGTTTTATAGATTCCTCTCCATGAGATTTACTGCTATTAGGACTCGACTGTCTCAATAGGATCTCTGGAAAGAGCAAACGAGTCTTGCTAGGAGGCACCTTGATTTATATCCACCAACGGCATATGTCTTTGGTTGAAGCCACATTTGAAAAGTCAGAAATAATTTCTTTCATTATATTTTTAGCTTGTCTGTGTAATTCAGCTGAGATCATGGACTTTTTCCTTAAAGATAAAGCCCCGATAGATTATATATTTTTTCAAAGCACGTTAGATCCTGATTTATTTAGAAATAATGGACGTTTTTCTTTTAGTTTCAGATTGGCCTAAAAGTCAGAAGGAGGAGGACAATGAATTGATGACTAGCCAGTCCTGCACCTCACCGATCTTAAATTTGGGGACTTGGATAAACCACTTAACATTCCGTATCAACATTCTCTTTCAAGCAACAAAAATAACACATTGTATGCCTATGAAAGATGGTTTGGGGAATAACTCATTTCTAAAATGCCTCAAAGATGAAGTACTCTTTACATATGCTAGAGAATTGCCATGAATTTACCAGAAGTAAATCTCCACTGAGTCCATCTGAATTATTTCTATGGTGGGTCGGAGTTCCCCGCAAAAAAACACTTTTCTGATAGTTTACAGAATACACTATGCTTCTCCCTTTTTCCTGAGTTTAAAGGGAGCAGTTGAACATATAAAGCACTGCTATTCCCTCCAGCCTCTGGAAAAAATGCAAATGTGGAAGTTATTTCTTTCCATCTCTTCCTCCCTCCCTCCCACTCTCCCTCCCTCCTGACTCTGACACTTTCCTGAATGCTTACTATGTGCCAATCACCATCACAGGGTACAAATGTCCTAGGAAAAGTTCCCGTCCTGAGAGAGCTTATATCCTGTCAAGGACAATAGTAAACAAAAAATAGAGTCAGTAAAATTCTTTAGATCATAAGGATTTTCCTGGTTCACTTTGCTGAAGTAGCTCAACCCTCTTTCTTTCCAATGCTCGTTCTTGCATCTGGTTATGATCCAGGCCAGATATTTTATATGGAGGCTGATGGGCCCAGTACGAGACCCTATATGTGTCGGATGTTTAGCGACTGTTGAATGAAGGAATTCCTGAAATAGGATGAGTTAGGTTAATAAAGAGTTCCCATTCCTCAGTGAAAACTCAATACATTCCCCACAATTTCTCTGTAAGGCCAACTTAAAACTGCATAATGAGTGTGCTATGAAGCTCTGACTTTATATTAAGAAAGTCTAATTTATATCAAGCTGGTTTTACCAGCAAAATCAGCCAAACTAATGACCGAGGTGTGTGCACACCTGCGCCCTGATTTTGGCAACTTAATGTCTGGGAAGCATTAAATACCAAGCGTACTCTAATCTTCTTTCTTTTGGAGCTGGCTGTTTCATAAAGCATTATTTAAGGACAAAAAGTAAAACACCATTTGGCCCTGACCAGTATGGCTCAGTTGGCTGGGCATCCTGCCACAAAGTGGAAGTTTGCCGGTTCAATTCCCAGTCAGAGCACGGGCCTGGGTTGCAGACCAGGTCGCCAGTCAGGGCACGTTCCAGAGGTAACCAATTGATGTTTCTCTCTCACATCGGTGGTTCTCTCCCTCTCTTTCTAAATAAATAAATAAATAAATAAATAAATAAATAAATAAATATTTAAAAGGGAAAAAACATGCTTTGGCAATGAAAGAGTGGCATAGGGCCTGGAGCGCTGAGGAAGGAGAGTTGACATCTCTGTTTTTTTTTTATCTTCTGCTGCATCGTCTCCATCGCTAAGGTCTCTACCACAGACCACTTCCCGCTGGGATCTTTCCTTCTCTGTACCTCTCTCCCACCATTCTGCATTGTCACCAGCTTCTCACTGTTTCACCTCTTCTCTGCAAAGCTGTTGTCCCTTAGATTGCTCTCCTCTCCCTGTCATTTGTCTCTGTCTAAAATGCTCTACTGTGCCTGTGTCTTTGTTACGCAGACTCTTGTGGCTATTCTGTCTGGGTGAGCCTGTATTCTTGCATCTATCCCGCAGTTCAAGTGCTAAGGCACGGCCTTGCATTGTAGACCAGTGCTCAGTTTTGTGCTTTGGGGTTTTGATTCAACACTTTTTTTTTTCTTTTGCTTGCTGAACAGCCTCAGTTTTGTCAAACAACTTCACAGCAATGGGTCCTCTGTTGAACATGTGCCACTACTTTAAGGAACAAAGAAAGCCTCGAGGCACCTAGAAGGAACTGGAAATCTGTTCTGAGTTCATATTTAAGAACCACTTTGCCTATTGTCTCCCATAAAGTCATTACTGCAGCTTCAATTTAAAATGCTTATTTTTACTGAGTTTAATTTAGACACACATTTGCATTGTAAAATGAGTACTTTAAAAATAATCATTTTAGTCTTAAGCATAAATGCTAGTTCTTTGTAAGGGAAGTAACTTCTGAGTTGCCTGTTATCACCCAGGGTGAAGTCAATTCTGGAAGGAGATTTAACCCTCTATCTGCTCTGATTACCAGGAATAGCTTGAATCTGGTATGTATCGAGACTTTCGTGTTAAATGTATAGGATTTCTTTATAAGAAAAGTTTTTATTAGGGCATTTTTATATTACTTCAATAGTTCGGGTTGGTGTGCATTTCTCAGCCACTGGAAGAAAAATGAAACGTTATCTCTGTCCAGCGGTTTCACGGTGACATTCATGCATAAGGAAGCCTTCCTAAACCTAAAGGGAATGAGTGCTTCATGTATTGTTGGCACCTAGTACGTGGTGGAAATTTCACAACAAGAACTGTGAGAATGCATTCCTTATTTCTTTCATGTAAGTTCTCAGTGAATAATTTTTGGATGTATTATTTTCCTTTCTGCTGGTTTAAAGTCCAAGGAGGTGCTGAATTCAAGGGCGGACCACGCATAAAGGGAAGGAGAAACTTCTCCTCGTATTGGAATGCAGACACAAGAATGTTTCTATCTTTTCCTCAGCAGTAACAATAGTAACAACAGTACATTTTTACTACTGTCTTTTGCACAGCATCCATACCTACTGGTAATCTCTCTTCTCTTTACCTTTTCTAAGTTTATTCGCACCTGAATTTCTACAAGTCCCAATTTAAGCAAATGATTATAACTAAAAATATTAGCATTTAAATATTTAGAAGTTGCATTCTTTCATTTTGAACAAAACAGTCTACCTCTATTTACTATATCTTTGCAGAATTTTAGAAAAACCAACACTCAAAGATCTGTTATTTTAAAAGTGAGGCATTAATAGCATAGGTTTCATGTTAAATGTTTCTTTAACAGAATCCATTTACCTGGAAAAGTCCTATTTCATCAGATTATTTTAAATGTAAAAATCCCACAGATGAAATCAAAGCATCTTTTTATTATCCAAATTAATGCAACCTCTAAAACAAGAGAGCAATTGCAATATCTGAATGTTGGACATACAGTACGATTTTTCAAGGGCGGCAGACATGTCTGTACAAATTTATTTTGTTTAGGATAGTATTTAAATAATTCTTAACTGACTGAACTCACATCCGTGTTTGGCAGGAAGGCGTTCTGTGTAGCAAGGAAGAGAGCCAGCCTGGGGTTTGAAAGTTGCCTGGGATCATACACAAAATGAATAATGAATGTATTATAGTGCAAAGTTAACTGTAAAAAGCATCATTGTATGTTTTTCCCTTCCATATGCCATAAGGCATAATGCATTTTATGGGGGGTGGGGAGAGAGACAGAGAGAACAGACAAGAGAGACTGAGAAAAGGGGAGAAGGTGTGGGTTGGGTGGCTCTTTTGCTTTCTTTCTAAATGAGTTCTCTGAAGTGGCCAGCCTTGTTGTCAACCAAGCCTTGAACTACCAGCCTCCGTTAGCCATTACGCTGTCTCTGGATTTATGATGGTCACGTAAAAGCACTGATTTACAGTAAGCAACTGAAAACTGGCTACACAGGAAAAACAGTTCTGGGAAGGCTATCTTTTGCCTCTCTCTGTCCTTAACCCTCAAACAGGTTTGAATTACTGGTGTAGGCTCATTCTGCTTTCAGCACAGAGTGTGCATCCCCAATTAATGTCTGGTATAAATCTGCTAAGGACCTTTCCTCAAAAGTTCCTGATAACATTATTTCTGTCTTCAGAGCTGAGAATCTGGATAAATTCTCTCCTATTTATGGTTTATCATAGTTCAGGAATTTAATAAACAGATTCAAGCATTACAGAATTTATGATCCAGGGAATGATTTAGTATATAAAATGTTTTGGGAATACACACACACACACACACACACACACACACACACCCCCCACACACACACTGCTTGAGGAATATCTTCTCTGTTCATTTCATTATTGTGGTGTGTGTGTTCCCAGTTGTTCATTTCCTTTTTTTACTATTGTTTCAGCTGTGTTTCCGTGTTCTTCCTCCCTTTAGGTCATTTCAATCTGTTCATTTGTAAAAGCCAGAAGAGAATGGGGTGCGGAGAGAGAGAGAAAAAGAGAGAATAAATAAGTTCCTGAAATTTCACGCGTGCAATTACATTGGGAGTGTTAGTGTTCTTTTTCTCTCCAGGTGCCAAACTAGGCTCACCTCTACTCACTTTATTACATTTTATAATCACTATATTTAAAATAGTATACTTTGAAATAGCTGCTCTTTTATTTTTAATGCTCGCCTCCCTAATTTTTACAGAAAAATTCCAATTACACATGAAGTTTATAAGAAGTCAATATTCAAAAATTAATTTCATAAACAATTTTTCAGCATGTCCTGTTGCACAATGTGTAGTAAAAACACTGATTTATTTCAGAGATTTTACCTGTAGCTCACATTAATTTTATGGAGCTGTTCATCCAATTAAATTTTATTTGGTCCGTTTTATTAGTGTTAAATTATTGCTGGTCAAATGCATGTGGTATTAAGACATAAAACCTGTTCTCTGGCAAGAAATCTAACCAGATTAGATTGACTGGTGTTGTTTACAATATAAGGACTCCTGGAAAGGTATGGATGAATGGGAACTGTACAAGACTAGAATCCCTCCAGAGGGGAGCAGTGGTATATTTTTCTGATAGTTTAGAGACTGTACTTTGGGCACTTTTTTTCCCCCAGTGGGAAAGGAAAAAAAGGAGGCATTTTTATGGGCTGTCCAATTCTGTCAAGTAGCTTTGTATATTGCTAATTTGCCAAACCTGTTGTGCAGAGGTAAAAAGACCCTGCTTTGAGGCACTTACTTGAAGAAGGTATTTAGAGTCAGTGGGTACCCTCCGAAATAGTAATCATTCTGTATTATGGCACCGCCATTGTCTCAATTTGTTTATTTGTACTTTGAGTGCTGATGGCTTTCCAAAGATGATTACAAGCATCATTTGTATAGTAAGTTTATAAGACACATTAAAGTCAGAAAGTTAAAAAAGGGGGTGGGAGCAGAGAAAATACAACCACCCCAGGGACCAGGGGTAGATGGTCGTAGCAACTGAATGGCAGATTTAGCTCTGACATCCATATGCTCTCATATTGTTATTTAGCTTCCCTGTTGATTCAGATTTTTAAATGTTCATGCCATTTTTTTCCCAACTAAACTTGAACCTTAGGAAGGGGAGTACCTGTCTCACACTTTTTTGTTTTCTTCCGTACCCCACCAGCGTACCTTCTTTAAACAACAAAAACTCCAGACATGTTTTTGATTCTGACAATATGAATATTCCATGCATTTCCATAAATTTATAAAATCTTTTACATATTAAGGGATGACACTTGCTTCTTCAAATACCCACTCAATCTGTATTTCCTGGCTATACTACTCAGCTCTCAAAAATGGGTTCTAGTAATGGCTGTTACACCTAAAAAACAATGCTCACAACTTTGGATCAGTGTCTCCCCATCAAATCTGTTATTCTGAGGGTAGGGGTTGTCTGTAAAACCTTTTGTCAGAGCTGTGATTTTGCTGTAGATGCCATAGAGCTGAGTTTAGAAGCTTTTGGGGGACAAGCTGAACATTCTACTCTTCTCATGAATTTATTACTTACTGTGCTTGCACTATCAACTCACTCTATTCATCCAGAGATCTGTTAGTTTTAACTTTTAGTAAGTGAGAAACACCTTTGAGGACGCATTTTCTCCCCTCTGTTTCCCCCCAAACTTCTTAGTCAAGCATTCACTTATATTCACATCTTTTCTTTTGGGTATTTTATTCATCAAGAACATTTACAAATTACCCTGACTTGAAACAGGTGAGACTGAAACTGGGCCTCCTACAGGTAGACTAAATGATCTAGAATTCACCAGAAGCACAGAAATAATATACAGGGTGGAGAAGTAGGTTTACAGTTGTTTATATGGAAAATAATACAAGAATAAACTTATGCATACTCGCAACTGTAAACCTACTTTTGCCTCACCCTGTATTTTATGGAATAAAAAACTCTAGTTATAGAGATGACTTTGACTTCAGTGGTCAATCTTGGGGACATATGAAAAGGTTGCAGAAAGAGGAGAGAATATCACCACTGCTTCTAACAGGACACTCCGATCGTATTTCAGTTCCACAATTTTCTGTGCTCCTGTTTTGACTTGATTAGCAATTCAACATGTCTGATTTGCCCACACAATACTTCCTACTTAGTTTACCCATTTCACCTGCAACAAAGTGAAAGCACATTTTGCCCCGTTGAAAGGTCTCCTGGCAAGTTGGTTAGCAACAGGCTTGCCAGTGCGGGTTCAGTTGGCGAAGAATAAACACAATGACTAGTGCACTGACTTCCTCACTCTGCAGTTTTCTGTTTTGCATTCTTGAGCCATTTCTCTCACTTTGCTATTCAACTTTTTACTTGTAATTCTTGCCTCTTTAACACGATTTCCAATTTCTTGAAGGTGTAAGTTTCTACATTTCTTCGTAGCCGTAATTAACACGGTTTAATCGCAAAAAACAGGAGTCGAATAAAAGTTTATTTGAAGGAAGGAAAAGCAATGCAACAGTCTTACATCTTCCCTCGGTAGTTTAAAGTTGTGGCTTCATACGTACCAATTAAGGGATCAGGCTAAGGCTTCTACAAGTATCAATTTTACTGTAATTCCCTAAAATTTGGTCACTTGGGAATGTCTTTACTTGTAACAGTACAAGCAGACATGTGACATGAAGGTTGTTCGAGAAACGCAGGCGCTCTGCTCTGCGCCTGTAACAAGACGGCACAAGGAAAAAGACGCTCAGAAACGGTGACCCTCTGAGCCGGTCGCGTCCTCGGCGTCCCGACGTGCACCTGGAAACGGGACACCGCAGGACGGGGCAAGAACGTCCTTTAGCCCTACTCCCCCTTCGCTCGGGTAGGCAAGGACCTGGATGTCGTCACCTACAGCACAGGGAGCCGACCGAGCCACCTACTGCCGGACTCGATTCATCTGTGTCCCCGAGTGCCCTGCTTTGCGAGGATACCTGCATAACTTAGAGCGGCCAAGCTCCACTATGTTTTAAAGTATTATTTATGGTTGTCACGGTGCACGCTGAGGAGCTTGCTCCGCACCCCCAGAGCGCCCGAGGCCTCTGAGCCTGGAAACAGGCCCCTCCCAGCGCAGCTGTCGCCGCCGCCTGCGGGCTCCTTTCACTTTCTCACGGCCAAGTCACCCAGAGGGGCGCCGCTGCCACCACCGCCGCTGCGCCCGAGGACTCCGCCTCACACCGCTTCGCTACCGGTCCCCGCCCGCCCGGGCCCCGCCCACCCCAACAGTTTTCTGCCTCCGATTGGGACGCGCGAGCGGCAGCTCCAGTTCGCTTCTCCCATTGGCTAGGCCCTCTTGCCAGTCCGACGATTGCCCGCCACTGCCTCCGCCCTCCTGAAAATTCGCCCTCCTATTGGAGAATACTGAGGCCTGGGGGCGGGCGGGAGCGCCCGTCCAGGAGCTTTCGGTCAATCGCCGAAGCCCAACGCCGGGGGGGAGGGAGTCATGGGGAGGAGAGGGGCGGATCGAGGGTGGGGGGGAAACATCTGGCCGGCGCCGCCGCGTGCGTGCGTGGTGCGTCCTCCCGCCCCCTCCCCCGCCGGCACCCCCCCGCCCCCGCCCCCCCCCCCCGCCCCGGCCCGGCGGCTCCGCGCTCGCTCCCTCGCTCGCTCCCTCGCTGTGTCTGGCAGGCTGCGCCCGCCGCTGGGCTGCTGCCATGGGGAGCCGTTGAGAGTGGGGCCCTCTTCGCTCCGCCGCGCTCCTCCGGCTGCCAGCGGGGGCGGGTGGGAGGGAGGGGGCAGGGGGAGCGGGCGACGGAGCCGGGATTGGGGGGTGGGGGGGCCGGGAGGGAGGGGGGTACAAGGAGGAGGAGGAAGCCCACCAAGTCCGGCGGCGGCGACGGCCGGGCGGAGGAGGCGGAGGACGCGGCGGCGGCGGGGACGCGGTGACTTAGGGCTGCTCCGTGTGAGTCCCGGCGCCGGCCCCCGGCCTCTGACCCGGCGCCCCGTCCGCGCCCCGGCTCCCGGCGGGTGGGGGGCGCCAGCTGTGCGGCCGCGGCCGGCGGGGCAGTGCGGGCGGAGGGCGGGCCGGGCCGGGGCGCCCCCGCGAGTGGAGTTAGTTTGTGTGGTTGAAGCGGTTGGGGCGGCGCAGCTGCGGGAGGCCCCGGCGCGGGGACGGGGCCGCTGCAGCTGCGGGGTCGGGCGGGGTGCGGGCTGGCCGGCTCCGCGCCGCGCCCCCCCGGCCGGTGCAGCTGCGGCGCGGGGCGGGCTCCCGGCCGGTGCAGCTGCGGTGGCGCCTCCCGGGTGCGGAGGGCGGCGGGCTGGGGGAGGGGGCTTGGGAGCCGCCGCAGCTGCAGTGGCGCCCGGGACGGCCGCGGCTCCGGGGACCGGTGCAGCTGCAGTGGCGCCTGGGGGGAGGGGGCTCCGGGGGAGCCCCTCGTCCACCCCTACCCTTCCCCTTGGGCTGGTGCAGTTGCCGGGAGGCCCCGGGGGCTCGCTTGCTGGGGCGGCGGGGAAGCGGTAGCAACCACCCGCCTCCCCCAGTCTTCTTCTTACGACTTTTCTTTTGTTGTTGCCTTGACCCGGGTCTGTTTTCACGTCTGTTGTTTAAGGTGTTTTCCTGCTGCACCGGGTCTACGCCCTCCACCTCCTTCCCTGTGGTTTAACCTTCCTCTTTCCGCGTGTGTTTTATGCACAGCCAACTATGGAGAGATTTGCATTTCTTCCCCCCTCCCCAGGGTTCCCCCCACAACCTCTTTGAAAAACAAAACCCAATCTCACCAACCTCTCTGGACCCGCGGTAGCCGGACGTGAGGGGTTGATTTGTGGAGTGGGAGCCGCTCGCCGACCCATTGCTGTGCTTGCGACTCATTAAACTGTCACTCAGCCCCCACCCCACTGGGTAAATGGGGTGATTAATGTCTGATATATTGGAATGGGGCGAGGGCATTTGTGGCGAATAGGTTGTGTGGCTGAGAAGGAATTTATCTCCGAAGAGTGCTTCCTGAAATAGGCAATCATAATTATGTCATTCATCGCGAAGTTAGAGAAAGTTAGGTTTGTGACTTTGGGAAAGCGAGAAGGACAAGACAGAGACGTTGTTTTTTGTTACTCTTTAACTCTTTGCCATGGTTTTCTAATGAGAACGGAGTGCTTATCACCAGGGCTACAGCACTTGCGCCTCAGGCCCAGCTCCTTCTCTCCTCACCCTCCCGAGAGCCTGTGGAGATGTATTTGACATTCACAGATGTCGCAGCACCTTGCAGGACACCGGTCAGCCTAGCCCGGCTTACGTTGGGATTTCATCAGCCATTAGAAAAGGCCCACAAAGTCTAGCTAAAAAGTTCCCAAACTTACTGGATCTGTCCCCTCCCTTTCTCCATGAAAGGTTTCCGTGTGATCACGAACATTACAGAGTGACCCAAAAACAGATTGTTAAGGGACACAAATTAAGGGGAAGACGAAGTTCTGCTTTTTCTGAGCAGAAAAGATCAGATACGCAGGTGCAGCGTGCATTTTAAGTGACTTTAGCAGGTTGTATGACTATTAATTTGTCATCTTGAACTGAAGTACTTTCCAGGATTTCAGAAAGTGCACTTTCAGTTTGTTGATACTGAGAATCAAAATTTGCATTAGCTGGCAGTGTGAGAAATTTTCATGAGCGGGTAGTTGTAGATAAATAGTAAATAAGAGAGAAATAATAAGGTGAACCAGGCTGAAGTAATAGTTGAGAATATTCTCCCAACGTCCTGAGACATGTATAGCATTATCTCAGCAGAAAAAAAAGAAAGAAAGAAAGAACCATAATAATGTTGAAATGGGACTAGAGATGTCAAATGGGTTGGTTTAAAATATCCCTAAGCTGCCTTTGAAACTAAACGTTGGAGTTGAATAAAAGTGAGTCTGGATTTCCTGAATAGCACGGTGGCTTGAGTGCGCTGTCAGTATGTAAGCCAGTCCACCAACTTAAGACAGAAGTGTTGCTATTCCATAAATACAGTAGAACTCCATATGCTGAGTTTTTCAATTTCTTCTGTTAGAAAGTTTGGAAAAAAAGGGAGACTTTGAAGTATTTTGTTTATACTAACAGAAGAGAAAAGTTCTCCTAAGAAAAAGCTGGTGGCAGGAGTGTAGAGGAGTAGCATATGGCATTAAAAGGAGCACAGCTGGAGGTAGCATTTCCATCTGAACATGATGTCAGAGCAGCTGACAGCCTGCCATCCCTCAGCCTTTTATTCTAACACACAGACAGGGAGTTAGTGTGTGCGGATCTGTGGCGGAGAAGGTATCTCTTTCCTCTCCAACATCATCTCCACTTTGCATCTGTCTCTCTCGGTCTGCTTTTTTTCCACCGATGTAACAGCCCTGGAGCCAGCAAGACTCAGAGGAAAGGACTTAATCAGGTTTATGTGTCCTAAAGGTAGGAGTAGCAAAGAGATTAGATGGAGCGTATTTGTGTTTTGGTGTTTTGTTTATTTAATTAAAAAAAAATCACATTACTTTTCTAACCCAGTTTAGGAATAATGTATGAAATTGAGTATTAAGTGAACATCTTATTGGAGTTGAAAGTCTTGGGCTTGTTTAGTTGTAATTTTTATCCCTTTTGCTCGAGCAAGTAAATAACTTTAATACACAGAAATATTTCAAGTTTTGAAATGTTAAGAAAGGCTTTGGAATATTGCTTTTCGAGATCACTTTGGATTAAAATGCTTTATGCTGTTGTTTTTCACTGCTGTTTTAGATTCCTTTTGCTTTTGGGGTCGGGCAGAAATAGTAAACTCTCTGGAATCCAGCATTCAAACTTATATGAGAAGATTATTCCAGTTAAGAAGCTTGATTGTTGTGTAATTAATTCCACTGTGAAACTTTATTCTTCAAACCATTCAGCAGCACTCCTGAAACATACAGCTGTATAGTGCTTTTGAAACCGAAGGTTGTTTTGTTTTTTTTTTTAAAGGGGGGAAAAAAAAACTTTTGTCCTCAGGAGAATAGTTTGACTGGTTTCCTCATTTCTCTTTTCAAATATATATTTAAGAGATCTTTCACTTGGGCCGAACAGTAATTATTTGCAGGAGTTTTTGTGGTAGTGACTAATTTAGAACTTGTAGATGCGAGCTGCCTGAATTGGCCAGACAGCTGTAATCGCACTCCTCTATTCTTAATCTCTTTATCTGGGCAGCAGCTGCCATATGGCCACAGTCAGCTGGATCAGATGTTTATAAGCTTCCTTCTTCGTCCCTCTCTGTCCTCTCAGCCTCCTAATTTGATCACGGCTACCTTGTGAGCTGCCCTCCAATCTTTATTTTTAGCCCTCTCAAGGATTAGGATTGATGTTAGCTGTGGGGCACTTAAAGTGATTGTATTGTAAATCTTGGTTTCTTCTAGCAGTGGCATCTTTTGCAGGAGGTATCTGGGGTTGGGGTGAAAGTTTCAGTCCATCGTGGGCAAAGGGTAGACAAAGCAGGGAAGGAATTTTTAGACGATAAATGAATACGTACCCATTCCCAAAGTGTGCTTTCCGAGATGGGCGGTGTGCAACCTCGCCTCTGGTCCCCTCGCCTCTGAAAGGGGAGGCTGGGTTTTCTTTAGTTTTAAGGAGTTGAATTTTGACCCATTGTACAGCCTTGCCTTTCCTCTCCCTCCATGTCACACCCCCCCTCCCCCAGAAAATCAGGGCAACAATGCCTATTTGAAAGAATAGAAGCCAGTGGGAAAACAAAATATATCAAGTTATGTTGAAACAAAGTATTTTCTGTTGACAGAGGTGAGGCACAGTCAGGGGAAAAAATAGTTTCTCTTTTTCTAGCAAGGTTTTTTTTTTCTTTTTTAATGTTGAACCTGTAAAGCTTTTGGGTTTCATTTGAACATAGTATGCCTTTACTTAAAAGTTGGAGTTCATTTTAATATGGAACTCATACTGCTTTTGCAAAGGATCAAAGTTTAGATAAGATTGTTCAGATTTAAAGAAAGCCCCTCTGGCTCCTGATTCTCTAGATGTGCAGAGTCTACAAAGAAATAGAACCATTTTTTTCTCAATTCATTAAAAAAAATATTTGGATTTATTTGTAGTAAAGATGATCTTTCCCATCTGTTGGTGTAGTTCCTTCTGATCTCGTGCATGTGTGCTCTACCTGCAAATCTTAAGGCATTCACATCTGTTTTTATACACAGAGCGTTTGTCGTTGTAACACTCTGACTTTAAAAGAAAGTTGTTTGTGAATTTCTGGACTAATTATGCAATTTCATTATGTGGGGTTTTTTTCCCCCCCTCAGCTGAATGTGTGTGTTTAAATTGTGCTTTCTGAGGGCAATCAAGGACCAAAAGTAATAAAAAGAATGTTCAGACAAGTTTTCTGAATCTTCCAGAGTGTGTTTGGGACTTTTCTTTGTTCGTTGTATGAGTTGTTCCCTTGGCAGTGAAAGCTACTCTGTAGGTTTCGTAGGACATAATTTGATGAGTAGCGCTATCTAAATTTCTTCTGAGAGAGAGCTAAATTCTTACTCTCAATAAGAGACTCTCCTGAAATTCAGGTCTTAAAAACTTGATTGAAAGTGCAGGGAAGGTGGAGATGCGTTAGAAACTGTCTGATTGGGGTGAGGAAGTTTGGAAAGTGTGCCTTTTTCTTCTCCCATTTAGGTCTCGTGCATGTGATTTGGAGCCTCTGGGTCATACGCCTGATTAAAATGCAGGGACGTGTACCCCTGCCGCCAAGCTGAATTATTATTATTTGTATGGGGACTGGCGTGGAGAAGTTGTAAAGTTGTTCCTGACGGGGCTTTCATGAGAAATGTCTCTCTTCCCAGGTTATGAAGACAGCATGGAGTTTCCAGACCATAGTAGACATTTGCTGCAGTGTCTGAGCGAGCAGAGACATCAGGGTTTTCTTTGTGACTGCACTGTTCTGGTGGGAGATGCCCAGTTCCGAGCGCACCGAGCTGTGCTGGCTTCGTGCAGCATGTACTTCCACCTCTTTTACAAGGACCAGCTGGACAAAAGAGACATTGTTCATCTGAACAGCGACATTGTTACAGCCCCAGCTTTCGCTCTCCTGCTTGAATTCATGTATGAAGGGAAACTCCAGTTCAAAGACTTGCCCATTGAAGACGTGCTAGCAGCTGCCAGTTATCTCCACATGTATGACATTGTCAAAGTCTGCAAAAAGAAGCTGAAAGAGAAAGCCACCACGGAGGCAGACAGCACCAAAAAGGAGGAAGACGCCTCAAGTTGTTCGGACAAAGTCGAGAGTCTCTCGGATGGCAGCAGCCACATGGCCGGCGACCTGCCCAGCGACGAAGATGAAGGAGAAGACGAGAAATTGAACATCCTGCCCAGCAAAAGGGACTTGGCGGCCGAGCCTGGGAACATGTGGATGCGATTGCCCTCGGACTCAGCAGGCATCCCCCAGGGGGGCGCAGAGGCAGAGCCACACGCCACAGCAGCTGGAAAAACAGTAGCCAGCCCCTGCAGCTCAACAGAGTCTTTGTCCCAGAGGTCTGTCACCTCCGTGAGGGATTCAGCAGATGTTGACTGCGTGCTGGACCTGTCTGTCAAGTCCAGCCTTTCAGGAGTTGAAAATCTGAACAGCTCTTATTTCTCTTCACAGGACGTGCTGAGAAGCAACCTGGTGCAGGTGAAGGTGGAGAAAGAGGCTTCCTGTGATGAGAGTGATGTTGGCACTAATGACTATGACATGGAACATAGCACTGTGAAAGAAAGTGTGAGCACTAATAACAGGGTACAGTATGAGCCGGCCCATCTGGCTCCGCTGAGGGAGGACTCGGTCTTGAGGGAGCTCGAGCGGGAGGACAAAGCCAGCGACGACGAGATGCTGACCCCCGAGAGCGAGCGCGTGCAGGTGGAGGGGGGCATGGAGAGCAGCCTGCTGCCCTACGTCTCCAACATCCTGAGCCCGGCCGGCCAGATCTTCATGTGCCCGCTGTGCAACAAGGTCTTCCCCAGCCCGCACATCCTGCAGATCCACCTGAGCACGCACTTCCGCGAGCAGGACGGCATCCGCAGCAAGCCGGCCGCCGACGTCAACGTGCCCACCTGCTCGCTGTGCGGGAAGACTTTCTCCTGCATGTACACGCTCAAGCGCCACGAGAGGACTCACTCGGGCGAGAAGCCCTACACCTGCACCCAGTGCGGCAAGAGCTTCCAGTACTCGCACAACCTGAGCCGCCACGCCGTGGTGCACACCCGCGAGAAGCCGCACGCGTGCAAGTGGTGCGAGCGCAGGTTCACGCAGTCGGGGGACCTGTACAGACACATCCGCAAGTTCCACTGTGAGTTGGTGAACTCCTTGTCTGTCAAAAGTGAAGCACTGAGCTTGCCTGCTGTCAGAGACTGGACCTTAGAAGATAGCTCGCAAGAACTCTGGAAATAATTTTATATATATATATATATAAATAATATATATATATACATATATATACATAGATCTCTATATAGTTGTGGTACGGTCTAAAAGCAGTCTTGTTTCCTGGAACTAAAAAGTTGGGATATTAACTTGTTTTTGCACTTTAGAATAGCATGAAAATCTTACTAATTTAGCATACTGATAAAAGAAACTTTTAGGGCAAGTTGGAGAATAGAGAGGTGTTTTTCTTTGAGGGCGTAGGGGAAGTAAGCCAATAAGAACCTTTGAAACAAATCGTCCTGTCGCAAAATGCTTTCTTAGGGCTTAATTTTGTCAACATTGCCTTGTCTTTGGAGCTCTTTTTCTCCCCACTTTTTTTTTTCCCCCAAGTAGAAATTCCCTCCAGTTTTATTAGCCTCTTTATATGTCTAAAATTGCATGAATCTTTTCTGGCTGTTGGAAACCTGAATGCTTTTAGACCCAAATGGAAAATTTCTGAAATGCTGGATTATCTATTTTTAAACAAGCAGTTGACTTAAAACTTTCTGTGGCAACTTCTGGTTTTCTGACGGTTCCCAACGAGAGAAATTATGAACGTACACTGGGATCGCTGGGGCGCTGTCTTTGTGAAGGTTTGCTCGGGATGAGGAAGGATATTGCAGCTTCAGCAGTGTCGAACTGTGTGTTGAAAAATGTGAATTACTGTTCTTGTATACTGTAATTGATTACATGGGCTGGGGGGGTGTCAAAGAACTTGACAGGTTGTATTGATGCTCTTAGTTGAGTCTTGAAAAGTAAATATTAACGCTACAGAAATGCATGAGTTTCAATATATTTTTGTCTTTGTTTGCATTGTATAACTTTAACGAGTGAGTTTAAAATTATTTAATTTCCTTAGAAAAATAGCACCACTTGGAAAAAAAACTGGTGTTATGAAGAACGTAAATGCACTGTTTTTACTTTTATTTTATATAATTTAAATTGACTTTCCCACTGTCTTTAAGTTGAAACTGTTAAGCTGAATAAAAACTTAAGCTGCAAATTGATAACTTCGCTACATAACAAGGAGAATATAAATGTTTACAAACGGCTTAAAGATTTGCATGTGCAGTGTGCATTTATAACTGACTTCAAATTGCACAGAACCCGTGCCAGCTCAAAGTTTAGGTGTACACATTTACCCAGTTGAGCATTTTTAGAGTAACTACTGCACAAATTGACAATAGGTCATTCTTTTATTTTTTTTTTTCTTTTGCTCCCCTTTTCTTTCTCTCCCCTTCTTCCTTCCCCACCCTCCCTCTCCCACCCTCCACCCCCCACCCCCCAACTCATGAAAAGATTCTATGGACTGAAAGAGCCCCAGGCTGAAAGGACTGGATTGCCTTGATTGACAGGGGGAAGGGGGTTAGTAGACTATGTGGATCGCGGCAGCAGAGGCTGCAGCCCGGCGTGCGGTGTGATGACCGGCACACGGGGCGAGAGCATTTTGCACAGTGTTTGCTTTCCTGTCTTGCACTTACAAATAAGGTCTATGGGAGTAGCATGGAAAACGTTTGCTGTTTTTCCCTTTTTTTTTTAATTGCTTTTGTTTAAAATTTGATCGCCTTAACTACTGTAAACATAGCCTATTTTTGTGCTTAAGATACTGAATGGAAAACTCCATTGTGTGTTGCTGGACTGTTTTGGAAATATTTGGTCAAACGTGTGTTAATTTGGCTGTAATGGCATTTAAAGCAAACAAACAAACAAAAAAAGCTGTGAAAATGGCCTTGGAGCATTATCTTTAGTTACTTGAAGAGTTTCTAGTTGTTTCGTTTTTTTTAAATACAGTTTATGTTAAAATAATTTTTATTAATTTAGAGAAGACAATCAATGTCTGTGAAAAAACGGACTTTCTTTTGGGTTTTCTTTTTGTGGTCATTGTGAGTGATTACTTTTCCTTTCATTAGTTTCACATTCTTCCTTTGTTCTAAAACTTAGACTGACACCTAGCTTTGACAATCATAGTATGTCTTATTTTCCTGAGGGGGGAATAACTTATAATGCTGTTTAGTTTTGTACTATTGGTGTGTTGGTGAATTTTTAAACTGTGTGCTAACTGCAATAAATTATATGAACTCAAATTTCCTGTGTGTGATTTTAATTGTGATTATGTACTACACAGATCCTCAACGTGTATCCTACATGACATCTTTATTTTTCGTGTGAGTTCTATTCAGAGCATGTGAAATTATTAGAACGCTTTAAATCTCTCAGATGGAAATGTGCAAACAGTTTTGCTTCTAGCCCTTCGAGAAGATACTAATTGCACAGTTTCTAAGTCTGATCCTTTTTCTACAACCTAGATCAAGAGTGTGGAGGTAATTCCCCAGAAATTGGCGAACCCGTGAAACTTCAAGTGGCAGCATAGGGTTTTCCATCCTATGCTGTCCAGCTCCTCACCCATGCGCCATCAGTCACTTTCATGGGTAATTTTACCCTAAGTTGATTGGTCAGATCTATGCTTCTGTGTTCTGCTTTAAATGGAAAATTGAAGGAGACCGGATGTCTTCATTTGGAAGACTGCTTGGCTAATGACTGGAATTCTAGGCAATTGAATTAGCAGGCATTCAGTGGGTCAAGATCAACTTATATACATCCTTTTCGCTGGTGTGTGAACTCAAAAGCCCCCAGGTTTTAATTCTCGAGTTTTAATTCAAAAATGCAATTAAGTACACGCAACCATTAAAAGAAGTTTTGTTCTTGAATTCCTGCAATCGCTCCGACAGCGTGGTTGTGTATCCTTGGGCACGTCAGGCCAAGGACAGTGCTGGTTGGCCGGAGGGACTGGTCAGCAGCTCACATGTGCTGACCATACCGTTGGAGGGTTTGTCACACATGGTCTCAAGTGTGAGCGGGGCCAGCATAGACCTGGGAGAATTTTTGCAAGTCCTGAAATCTGTAATTGCCCATAAGTCCCAGCCTTAAACATACAGACAAAAATACAGTTTTATGTTATTACTGTCAAAATGCATTTATATTAAATAGCCTATAGTGAGGTTAGTTTCCTTCTATAGAAAAAGCAGTATATAAGGTCCAGAGCTTGAAAGTGTAACCAGTTGTAAGCTCCCTGATGGCTTTGGGTGGAAATCCAAAAAAGATTTTTTACCAGAAAGCACCGTAGCTTACAATTTAGAGTTCTACTTTTCCCTGTTTTTGTTGAGACAGGAATTCTGCTACATGCAACTCACACTTGCTTCTAACCAACTAAACATTTCACATGAAAGAGGAAGGTACATTTGAGCTCCACAAAGTGATTTCTCGGCAGTTACAAGCGTACTCAAAAAGGACTGGTAACTGGACACGCCTTAAATAGTGTCTCAAAGCTTTGAAGATGCTGAGAACATAGTGTAGCATCTAATTTAAAACGAAGAGCATTGTCTTAACAAACAACTGCATATACTTCTAAAAACAATGTCATTTGGAAGAAATAAATTCTTTGCATAACTAGAACAGAATATTACACAAATCTGCAGAGTTGATAAAAGAAGGAATCAGTTATTTCCTTGCTTTTTTTATATTTTAAAAAAGAAAAGCAATTTGTCAATAACCATCTTGGAAGCCAAATTAAGTCTCCCTTTGACATCTGGCTAATACATACGTGTGTTTTAAATAGGTAGTTTCATCTACTTTGGACAACATCTGTTTCTTTTAGGTAATCAATTATGCCCTAGTTCTCTGTGCGCCCAGCATTGTATGCTAGGTGTACCCTAGGGAATATCCAAGACGTATAAAATGTTAAGGATACTGGGTTTGGATTTCCTTGCTAGTTAATTATGCTATCAGAGTAATGGTGAATCAAGTAGACTTTTTCTTTAACAGACTTGTCATAACTATTTACAAACAGGTTATTGGAAGGTTAGAAAGAGGTGAGCACTATATTAAAATGATATAATAGCTCACATGAAAATGGCTGAAACACTCATTCTTCAGGTCACTCTTTTTGAACTATCATCAAAGAAAAGAGTTGGGTTTTTTTTTACCCAAGAAATGACTTGATTCTCTCAAGTTTTATCAACAAAACACAAATTATCTAAAACTAGACTTTAAAAATCCCATTGTATCATATCAGATTTTTTTTTAGGTCTTAAGATCTCAAAATGTCCTGTATTGGATGATTACATTTTATTCCTGTAGAACTGAAAAAAACAGTGGGGAGGGGTGGAAGGAAAACACAGACCACTGTACTTGAACAACAATTAAAAAAAAAGCAACTTAAAACATTCTTTGACTTCTAATATAAAATGGGGGAAACTTTTACATACCTCTGGTTAGGAAACTTAGATAATTTTAGATTTAATTTTTAGGCATTACTCTGAATTTTGTGGTAATGATTGCAATGTTTGAAGTTGCTGCTAAGGGACGGTACATCGAGCAAGTGGATTTTGAAATCCAGGACAGAAGAGCTCAGTCGCTTTCATCAAAGTCCTTTGCCATTACGATGCTAGAGATAATACATTTTTAAAAATAAAGCAATACATTTACTTCTTAAAAACAAACAGCTTTTAGGAGTTTCATTTTGGCTATAGTCCAAGTTTATTACACAAGTAGGATTTTGTCCCTTAGCTTAAAATTTGTCTACTTTTGCCTTCAGAAACGTGGCAAAAATATCTTGGCTTGCAGTCCTGTGGTCTAAAACGATGCGATCCTGTGGTCTAATACACACAACAGTTATCTTTTGACTTAAAGTGAAGTTAGTTACCTAAAAAGAAGCAGTTTATGTTTTCAACACTCACCCAGCCCTTCTTAGATTTTCTTAATATTAGAAAAGGAGTGAGAACTTATCGAGGTCACTGGAGTTTTCTAGAAATATTAATTCCTTCTCAGAGACATTTTAAAAATTAAACTTTTAATATTTTTTATATATAAAAATATATTTTTAATATTTTTCAATATACTTTATACTGACTCCCTAAAAATCTTCACTAATTTTTGTAATCTTGTGCAAGAAGCCAAACCCTTTAAATTTACAACTTTGTCACAGGAAAGGGCGAGGCCTCAGAAATGGAACAGTATCTTGAAAAAAAAAATTTTTTAAGCCCAACTACCTTATAAGTAGCTGCTTACACATAATTGTTGAATTAATTACCAATTCACGGTCAGATTTTTTTTTCCTAAAAAAATTCAAGTGCTTGAAACAAATAGATTTTTGGTTTTTTGAGAAGGATAGTTTTTCCAGTTAATTTTCCTGACTCAATTCTAACAGGGACTAATATACTGTTCATCACAATTCCTAGGTTTATGTAAGCTAGGTACTTTCCTGGACTGAGAACAGTTTACGGGAAATTCGAAACTAATTTTTTTCCTGAATGTGCAGGTACTTCCTCTCCTTGCCCCGTTCCATCATGGGTGGGTTGGTGGTGGAACCTACGTTTTGCTATAGGAGACATTCTCTGTAGTTAGTTTGGCAGGAGAAGAGTGAAAACCCAATTTGGCTTTAAAATGTAGCACATTAGTCAGGAACAGTTTCAGCGAGGATATTAGCAGTGGCTTTGAGAGGCGGTGCGACACCCATGGAGAGTCCATTCACGGAAATGACTTATTTACAGTTTGTTATAATCTCTATAGTTAATCACTAAATCAAGTTGTTTTTATGAAATCTCAATATGCATGGTTAAAATGACTAGATAGGGATTTTTAAAAAGTCAGATTGGCCTAAATATTGAAGTTTGTAACAGGTATCCTTGCAGTTCCTATGGAATGGTATGTGGGAAAATGGATTTGAATATTGGCAACACCTATAGGGTCGATTGAATCTGTTGTTTCCATACATAAGGTGTATGTAATGAACTTGAAAAAAATAACATACCCTCATTTATGTGTGCTCTGCCCAACCAGAGCTAACTTTTGATAGGTGGCACGGCTTGACAGAATGGATGATTTAAAAATATATAAAGATATATACTACTTAAAGCTATGAAGAAGGACATAGTCACTTCATTAAAAAATCATGCTTGGTGCAGGGTGTATGTCACCTTTGAGAGCCTTAACCACCCTAATATTTTTGTATGTCTCATGCTCAGAAATGACCTTTGATCAAAGTAAGAGCGTTTAGGCTTTTCATGTGAATCTCTTACATTTGTCTTTAAAAGCAGGCTGGAAATAATGCTTTTTGCAGGGGACCGTTTCTTTGGACCTGGGTCGTGTAAGCACCGAAATACCTACTGCACGGATATTAGACAACCATGCCTCCCAAGGCTGTCTGTGTGGACAACATTGAGAAAGGCATCATTGCACAATAATACATAATTAAAACAGTCACGAAAAGTATTTACTGTTGGTGAGCCACAGCCATAGAAGTTAGTGCCATCTATTTGTATGTGGTATAAAAATCACTATTTTTCCTCATTTATAACTCTTTCTCTGTGCCACTTCGAGTGGAAGATATTGGAGCATAAAACCGTATTCCAAGAAAATCTGATTTACAAAGTTATTTCTATAACTAACTGCCTTTGAGAAAAGGGTCTCTTGAGGATGTGACAAAAGGAGAAAAATGACACAGGTTTGTAGTCCAAGCAGACATTATACACAAGCCCTTAGTGCAATACATGTTTAAGTTCTCCTCAAAACCCCCTAGATTTTGCAACTGAATAAAGTGAAAGGAGCTGAAGCCTGGCCGGTGGGGAGATTCCTTGGGGTTCTTATTCTGGTGGAGAATCCAGCTAAAGGTCCACTTGATAGCCCAGGACCCGTTTTTCTCAATGTCCTTTCTCAATCCATTTTATGCATTGACTGATTCTGACACCGTAACACAGCTGCATTTTTCAGCCACGTTGTTCTTTGTATCTGAATTTCTACCATTTTGGTAAAAAAAAAAATTGAAACGCACTGGAAATGAAAACTACATTTGAGATTGGCCCAATTTAGCAGCCTGCGCCAGCAAACTGCATCCAGGCAGAGAGGGAGGCCGGAGCATGTGGACGGAGGGGCTGGGGCGTTTCAGAGGCTCGTTAGAATAAACATGGAAGTGGATGAAATCTTTAGGTTAGGAGGGAAAAAAATAGAGGAAGTGTCGGAGCACAAAGAAGTTTTGTTTTTCATACTAAGTGTGAAGTCTAGAAAATGTGGTGATCTCTCACATTCTATTTCTATGTTATTTTACTTGAGGGATGCCTGAGAGCGGTACTAGAATCCTGTGTGTAAGGAGGGGAGGGAGGGAGGGAGGGCTTGAGTTCTTCAGTTAGCTTTGCAAAGGTGCTTCTCTGGCAATAAAAATAATACTTCCTTCAAAATAGTGGCGGTTGGTAGACTGGACCAGCGTGGAAGGATTTTAAACGGTTGAAGTGTTTCTGTTTAAAAGTCAGTGAAATAACACCCTCGAAGAATGAGGCCATCCCTCCTCATATTGTTATTCTTGTTTAATAATACATATATAATTTTCCTCTCTCCTGAAACGACGTAACTTTTAAGCATTATAAACAACAACAACTCCAAGCTTACATCTGTATCCTGAATTTTGAAATTTGCATTCTGGACTGGTTGCTTTTGAAATAATGAGTTAAAAACTTTGTTATTCAGATCGCAAAGATCCAATGGTCAGAATTCGATAATAATCTAATGGCCCAATTATTCCCCATTATTTGAAGACCTGGGTGTGTGTCCGCTATTCTCTCCTTACAGACCGCTGTACCACATGTTCTTCCAGAGACACGAAGCTAAAATCGCAAAAACGTGGAGCTGGGAGGGGCAGAGGCACTGCCAGTTTTTTCATTGATCCTAGAAGTGGACCAGCAGGTGCAGGGCTGGGTGCAGGGAAGGGAGGACTTGTAGATGTTTCGTACATTCCCCAAACCATGGATATCTATCATTTTAGACACGAGCTTTCCTCTCTTTAGGGGTACACAAAGGTCGAATTCCTTGCTCTGGGCACATCTCAGATCAAGTCCGAATCTGAAATCCACATTCTGGTCGTGCCCAGGTGACACAATTTGCATTATGTAAATCTATACTTAACCATCATTGCACTTATTAGCATTGTCTACTCTGCATATTTACCCACTGAGCCCAAGGTTGCAACTGTACTGCTTCTCTTCCTGACTTGGATGCTACCGTCTATGTAAAAAAATCTTACAGCAGCACACTCTTTGCTGGTGTCAGAGGACAGAGCCTGGCCTCTCCACCTCAGGTTCCCCAAGAGCCGCAACCCTGGCAGGATGCTCCTGACTGACGCTCCCTCCCGCCCTGCTCCCCAGCCAGGAAAGGGTTGCTTAGGTTTCCAAAACATGTTATTTGTTCAACCACAGCGAGGCACTGCTACTTGCAGGCTAGTCACTGCAGGGCTGGCAGAGCTGGTGCTGGACGTGCAAGAGAGAGAGGAGAAACATGAACGCACGGCGGAGGGTGGCAGCCAGATAGGAGCCTCAGAACGTGTTTGCTGCTGGAATGAGGGATTTGAATATTTTCCCACTCGCTCTGAAAATCAGCCTTGGTTCCTTGGACCGTTTCTCACCTCCTCCTCTCAGTATCGTCTGCTGGAAAGGAGACTCAAGAGGAAGTTGGGGAAGGTCTCGCAATGCGACAGGGACGGGGCCCCGCCCTGACACCCTCATGTCTCCATTTGTAAGATGAGAATCATAATTAGCGCCCACCTCACCTTCTTCCTTGGCAGGATGTGAAAAAGAATATACAAAAAGTATTAAGCTTTCAGGGGGAAAAAAAGGTGCTACGTACATTTAAGGTGATGTCACAATAATAATAATAATAATAATAATAATAATAATAAAATAATAATTTTTTTTTACACTAGAAGTTTCTCCTTGTCATGAAGCCTTCTCGCCAACATGGATTTTTTTCCCCCAATGTGGATTTTTATGATCAAAATTCATTAAGCACTAATAGTCTCAACTTTATTTCAGTTTTAAGGAGGGCCTGAGGGAAGCAATCTTGACAGGAAATTGAGTGAAAATTAAAGTACCAGAGTAACAAAAAGGATCCCACGTTCTCGGGTGGGTTTGCAGGTGTGCACATGCCCTGGTATGCAAACTTCCTATAATGTCCGTCACACCCTGGGTTCCTTCAGACAAAACTTTCAAAGGTCTTTCAGTCTTCTGATTAATCTAATTCCCAAACCTAAGTTGGATGCAGAAATGTTTTCTCTTAAGGCTGAAGAAACCAAGGCCGACAGCTTCAATTTATGTCACTCTCACATCATCATATTAACCCCCCAAAAGTATGATTGATATATATATATATAATGGTAACGAACAGGCACAGCTCCCCAGGGAAGCACAGGGAATCCAGTGATTTGCCCAGAGGTTTGAATGAGCTGCTCCGACCTCACCGGGAGAAGGGGACACGTGCCAGGTGAGAGCCCAGAGCATCTCAGGCTCAGGCTCACATCCCTGATGTGCTAGCTCACGGGACTGCAGAACCTCGTTGTGGTGCTGCAAGGCCAGTCTATGGGCCTATTGGATCGTGGCACTCAAATCCATTTGGAGGGGTGTGCACCTGGGTGAGTCCACAATGCAATGCAATGCAATGCAATGCAATGCAATGCTGCTACCTTCCTTGTAGCTTGGAGTGAATATTGCCCGGATCCAACTTTTCCACATCACAGCCTTCAGAACCCCCGTTCAGCATGTCCACTCCGCTCTTGGATGCAATGCCGCTTCCCCAGAGCATTCACGTCCATTTTCCTTTTCCTCCTTCCCCCGGACCCCAGATATAATGACACAAATCTTTTTTTATTTTATAATTTCTAGAGACTCTTTTCTTAAGGCGATGGCTTTAACAATACATGATTGGTGAAACGGTCCTTTTGGTGGATACATGTAAGGGTTTGGTGTTTTAAAAAGATAAAAAACAACAAGAACCAAAAACAAACAAGCCTCCCCCCCCCACCTCCCTCTGTTTGGTGCCATAGACAAGAGTCCAAAGGACATTAGCCGCCCCATTGCACGCGCTGGAAGGGGGACTCTGCCGTGAGCTCAGTCCTTCTAATAGACTGGCAATTTTGTAAAAGGTTTAGAGGATTTTGTTTAACCATTTCTGCATTTGTTTTTAATGAGCTCATGGCGGTTTCCAAGAAAGGCCAGGTTGCGGGCTTTGCAGCATTTTCTAACCTGATCCCTCCCTGCTGACCCGAGGAATGGGCACCTGTGCTTCTGTCCTGGCTCACCTATGGGAGTCGAGGTGGTGGGGCCACCTCCGGGCCTGTGCTCGCGCCAGGGATGAATCATGCGGTAGTCAGAGCGGAAGGAGGCTCTGGGTTGACAGCTTTCCATCTGGACTTTGGATACGGCTGATGGTTCCCATAGCGCGTCGGGTGGCTGGAAGGGGCTCTGAGAGTCAGCTCCCCCACCCCAGCAGAGATCAGGAGTGAGTCAAACATCAGACCAAAAAAAAAAAAAAGGCCTGGGATTTCACTTGCAAAGCTCAGCGAAGCATTTTCCTCCCGAGTTTCAGGTACCCAGGTTTGTGCGTATGCAAGAGCGTTGCTTTGACCGGGCGGCATTTAATAGTCAATAGGGTCGTTTATAGCCTCGCTCAGATAATCCGGCTGGAGTACACCTGCATAAATACATCCAGCTCAGGTGGCGAAACGCTAACCCCTTCTGCTTTTAATAATTGAAATAAACAGAGCTATGAAGATGCATTTCGGTTTGCCATGTATAAATGGAAGAGGCTCCGTTAAGGATGGTGCTTTGTGATTCATATAGTAATATGATGGATGGGTGATACGTTTCCACAGCTATTTAAGAAAAAATGATTATCTTAGTCATGGGGTAAAGTTATGTGATACATTGCACCATCCAGGCTGCGTCTGGGCCAGTACAGATTTTTTTTTTTTGTGAAAGATTACTTCTTGGCAAACTAGATATGCAAGCGCCAGAATACAGTAAAACCACATTTAATTGGACCTACTTGCCAACTTCTTGAACACAGCTTGGATTATTCCACTGGAGGCTGCTCTGTTAAAAGCTGGGGGAGGAGGAAGTGGCATATTGACAAGGCTTCGGATCATTTTTTTTCCCCCTCGAAGTACAATTATGCAATGAGCCAAGTTTGGAAGTATTTTACTATGTTTAATAATTATTATTAAAGATATTGTAAAACATATGCATTTGTGAAGTGAAATGCAAGGGGAGTAAAATCATGTCATGAATTTTACTTTGGATTTACTCGCCTATTTTGTTTTTTATTTGTCAGCCTTCCAAATTGATTCTAGCCCAAACCGTGCACTCTAATACATATCGTACTTGATATTAAAGTGAGAATGTGAGTAATTTATAGAACCCGAGTGAGAACAGTTTTCTCCTGTCAGCCAGACTATCTGGAGTTGTCACCTCTGCTCAGGTAGCAGCTGACACATACACCACACACACAGAGGGAAAGGTGGGGACGGAGAGAGAGGTCTGTGCATGGCGAAACCCTCCACAACCTTCTCCCGGCTGGGAGCTCCCGAGCCCGCACGGTTTGGGCGCGTCTGTTACTGTTCCATAGAAGGCCAGGTGCAGGGAGAGGGTACTGTTCCTGTACATCTGTGTGAGTCTGGAATCTAGAAGAATCGGGCTCATCTCTGGAGGGGTCAGTGGACATCCATGACCATGCATAATTCTACCCAGGTGAGTCTTAGCTTCTGGCGATGCAGGGTGTCACCGGCATCCCTGAATCAGGAAGCTGAGAAGGCATGACATCTGTTTATTTCACATCTTGAGCTCAGACAAATTTATATTGTCTTTATGGGCTCATTTGCCAGGAAAAGGCATGCCCCTGAGACTCCACTTTTCGAATCGGAATGAAGGTGCCACCTCTAATGATTAGCAAGTCACTCCGGATTTGCAGTGAGCTCTACCTGCTCTGTGAAAACCCCACGGTTTTCTCCCAGGCCCACTCGGGCTGCTTAGCAATCAGGCCCTCTCTCCCGAGCACGGCCAGGCGTCAGTGTGACTTGTGTTTGCCCTGCAGTGTCACTGTCACAGCAAACAGCCAGGGGAGGAAGGCAGCCGCGGGGAGAGAGGACTGGCCTCTGCAACCACCTCACGCCCCTGCAGTGGGCAGCCTTCCCCACAGGCGGGAACCGTGGCTGCGGCCCTAGGTGCGTTTGGAGCGGGTGCCCAGGGCTCCGGGAAGCCTGGTGCAGCTGGGCTGCGGCGTGGGGGAGACTGCAGCAGTGTGAGCCCGGTGTCTGCGGAGGGGACCTGAGGACATCTGGACCTCATCCCTGTGAGCAGGGCTCCCACTGCAGGCCTGTGGAAATCTTGCCGCAGGGCCCCCAGCGCCTTGGAACGTTCTCCCTGGAGAATTTAGAAGAGGCAGCACCTCTCCTAAAGAAGCCTGGAGAGGGTAGTCCTGGTCTCTAAGCCTGGAGCTGGGCGTGGGGGACACGCATTCTCCTCTCCTGTCCTCCCTAAGCTGGCCCTGCCATCTTGGACAAGTGACTTCACCTCTGTGATGACTCCTGTTCCTTAGTCTTTAAAATAAACCTCTTGGGACAAGTGGCTCTGAGGTTCTTTCCGGCTCTCAATTCTTGGGTATTTTTGACCTGTGTAACTGAACTGCTGATTGAACTTGGGCTGATAAGTGAAAACATTTTTCCAATTAGAATAGACATGGTGACTAATTTGCTGCTCGGGCGTCTGAGGCTCGTTGGGAACAAAGGCAGACTCACTCGGACGAGGGAGGGCCCGGGCAGAGCTGGGGAGGATTTCCAGGGGCCTTTGGGTTTTTAACATCCAGCTATATTCGCATGCGCACATGCCAGACGCATGCAAGACGTATGCTTCCGTGTCTTTGGTCAAGGCCACTGGGTTTGGGGCCCGTTTCTATTTTTTAATTAGAGAAACTTGAGGGATCCTAAATAAGTATAACAGGCAAGAGCTTACCTAGTTCCATGACTTCTCACACTGCACAGCTACTTTTGGGCAGGTGATGCGGACAATGTCACCTTCGCTGCTGTTCGTTGTCTGAACTGGCTGTGAACACGTGGGGAGGGCTCTTGGCTAAGGAGCCATCCCTGTTCGTACTGCAGGGCGGTTTTCTGCTTTTCGGCTCCTCTGCAGAGTCTTGGTTGGACAGCTCCCTGCTGCCTTCCAAGACAGGGCAGGGCCTGGCATGGGGAAAGGCTAATTCCAGTAGACAGGCAGCTTCCCCAAGACAGGGAGAGCAAACGCCACTGTCTGGGGCACGGTTCACGGAATCTGGAGTGTCCAAGGGGATCGGTGGTAGGTCTTAGATCAAAGAGCGTTTGAGCTAGGTAGGTCATCAAAAGAGAACACGGCACATTCACAAATGAACTTGAACATCAGAGAAGACCAAATTCTTGGTGACTGTCATAAAAATCCCGTGTCTCACCATCGGTAACCAGACCATTGACCTAGCCACTGCCTGTGTGTCCAGCATGTCCTTTGACCATTCCAGATGGAGAAAAACCCCACCTGAATGCTGTATGGGGGAAAAAAAACACAGTACAAGAGAACGATTGCAACTAATTCATACAAGAGTCAACTCAAACACTTTCACTTGGATTTTTTTCATTCTGAAGTCACTAAGTGAAAGGGTTGAGGAATTCAACATTAGCATGTAAGCGAGACTGAAATAGGACTACATTCTTATATTCACTAAAACTCTTTTGGTTGCAAGGAACAGAAATCCAACTTAAGCTAGCTTAAGCCAAAAAAGAATTTTATGATAAGGCCACTTGGATTCAATGGAATCCAGAAGGGAAATATGGATGGGCCTTGGGCGCAGCCTGCAGGAGGGGCTCAGAGCTGTCAGGATGCGTTCTCCTTTCCTTGCCTCTGATTCTCTTTCTGCTGATTGGCATTTTCTATTCCTCAGTCCACATGGTGGGACGGGGCTGCCAACTGCTTCTGCATTCACATGTCTTCATTTTCAGACACCCAGGGACGGGCTGACTTCTTTTGTCAGTTGCACTTCCCCTATCCTGGGGGAGTATTCTGATTGGCCGGTTTGGATCGGGCGCCCAGCGACCAACCAATGGGCTGTGCCAAGGGCAGGTACTAGTACCAACCTGCAGTCCCAGCGGTGGCCTTAGGGCACATGGGGGGCCGCATGTGCAGGAAGGGCAGGACAGTGAACAATTCCCTGACATGAGGCTGGTGCTGAGATCACACAGCAATAGGGGCCCATTACATTTTCTTACTGAAATTAGAGGGAAACAAGGACAAAATATTATTTATCTGGAAATGAGAATAACATATTCTCCCTGGAGGTCTAACAGCAGATACTAATTTCTAACCCACGGCTCCATAGGGAAGGGAAACTTTTATGTTTTTTAAAGTACTGTAAAATATAATTTTCACTGAATTTAGTTCATCTAACCTCTCTCATGCTACCCCTCATTTTGTAATCTGGGATCAAGTCCATGTACATTTTTATGGGGTCCTTGCCTAGGTCATCCTGGTGAGGCCACGGAACTCAATTCTCCTGGTACCTCTCGGCTATTTCATAGTGACCTCGGTGCCCTGTGGGCGAGGCGGGGGAGGTGGCAATCAGACAACGCAGTACAATGAACAGAGAGGATGCGTCTCCCTTTCTCCTTGTTTGAGGGGTGACAAAGAGCGCTGCAGTCACAGCGGGCAAATGTGTCATCTACCTGGGGATGCAGGAATCCATGAGTCCAGAATGTGGGGCGACCAAGAGGTCGTTCATGTGCGTGAGGCCTCGGGGCCAGCATGTGGGCTCCAACAAAGCTGTGTAACCCTCCTGGCGCGCTCCGTGTCGCAGGTGGAGATGCACCCGCCTCCCCAGGGCACTCGGATCGCGTGCTTTGAACGGCAGGTGCAGACTGTTCGGAGTGGGGCTGGCTCATCACCCCTTAGGCACTCACTGCCGCATTGCTAAAGATGCAAAACAACCAGAGTCTGGAGGAGGCTCCTGGTTAGAGTTCGGTCCCCGTGGCCCCGGTGGAGAGGCAGAAAGCCCCAGGTGTCACCGATATGGATTTCATTGCTGCTGTTTCTGCTCAAATGGTTGTGATCTGCCTTCGGGGAACTCTGGGGACTGACAAAAGATTTTGCCTCCTCTCTCATCCCTGTCGAGCCTCCCTTTGTCCAACCGGTGAGAGGCAAGGACAGAAGGCCACTCAGTGCTCTCGGCGGGGTTCAGATCCCAGCCTCCTCTCTTCATGGCTGCAAATGTGGGCCAGCGTTTCCTCACTGAAACAGGTTCCAAAGCTCCCCCGTGGATGGGCGGGAGGACCGGCAAGATGATCCCCTTCAAGCAGCAGGTCATTGCCTTGCAGGTGACAGCAAATGGACTGAGACCAGCTTGAAAAAAGAGGGGAATTTAACTCACCTGTGGAAGAGGTCTGGGGCGGCCATGTCCTCAGGGATGATGGGGCACCAGGACTGCACGATGACATCAAGGTCTCTTCTTCTCCTCCCCAGCCCCACCCCACCTTCTTGGGTCTATATGTCTGTATTTACAGCTAAATACAGGCTTTCCTCACGTGATGTGGGAATGGGGCAAGATGAAGATGGCACTCGCTGGCCTTGGCCCAACTAGTGACCCCAGAAGGAAGAGGGTGGCACCTTCTGAACACCTGTATTTAAGTCCCAAGGGGAGACTGTCATCTGACCTGATGATGTGGGTACCCATGAGCCAGTCGCTGTTACCGGGGACATCAGACACTATGTCTGGGCAAGTGTGGGGCTGTGGGATGACTTCTTTATAGCCACTGTTGTATGAGCCTCATTGCAAGCCTCCCCGAGGTGAAAGTAGAATTGTAGAAGGTTTGGAGGAGCCCCAACCATGGGGCCAGGGCAGGGGGGAGATTATACCAGGGAACCCAGGGATTCTACCCAAGGAGGAGAGTTTCTGCTCACAGGCCTGCCTAGGGAAAGAGAGTTTGAGTTGGGTGTGGGAGGGTAGGACGAAACTGATCAGCCGAGGGCAAAGTGTACACTCGGCCCTGGGGACAGTGCTTGCCTCTAGAACTTTCTTACTGGTCAGTGAGACAATTATACAAGAAGTTAGAGTATCATAAGTGTTAGGGAAAGAGGAGTTACGTAGCAAGTGGGGACACGCAGGAAGAGGAGTCTCACCCGGCTGATGTGTCAGGGAAGACTCTTCAGCAGAAGTGACAGGAGAGTAGGAGTCAGGCACACAAGAAGAGGGTGGAAGAGTGTTTTGAGCAGAGGGATCAGCATGTGCAAAGGCCCAGAGAACCAGGAAGCTTTGAGGAGCCTGTGAGTTCTTTCTCAGGCCAGTCAGTGTGTGCGGAGCATGTCATGGCGGTGTGGGGTGGGTATTCCTCTCCCGAGACTGCTGTAACACTGACCACAAATTTGGTGGCTTAAAACCACAGAAATTTACGCTCTCACTGTTCTGGAGGTTGGGAGTCCAAGACAAAGATGTCAGCAGGGGCGGGCTCCCTCCAGAGGTTCTGTGGGAGAATCCTTCCTCGCACTTGAATTCCAGCTTCGGGTGGCTCCTGGTGTTCCCTGAGGCTGCATCTACCCCACGTCTGTGTCTTCTCTCTTGCTCTGATAAGGACACTTGTCACTGGATTTAGGTCCCACCGGCTAATCCAGGAGGATCGCCTCTTTTCAAGATCCTAAATTATATCTGCAAATACTTTTTTTTTCTTCCAAATGAGGTAACATATGCAGGATCCGGGTGTTAGGCTGTGGCATATCTTCTGAGGGGCCGCCATCCAATCTGTGATGGAGGGTGGTCCAGAGCATCTCTGGGCAAGGCCAGGTCCCAGGACTCTGGACCTCGTGCTAGAGGTGAGACTTCAATCTGCACTCTAGGAAGAAGAGCACAGGTTGCATTGTGGACGGGGGCTGTGGGTGGCATGAGATGCAAGCCAGGCCGAGTCCATCGGGAGACTGTTGCTGTGGCTGAGGTGAGAGTGAGCACGGGGCCGAGCTAAGGTAGGGCTGAGCGAGGGATGGAAGGAAGCAGATCACAAATCTCCCCAGAAAAGCAGGTCAACGGGACTTGGGCTGATTGGCCGTGGGGTGGCAGGCAGCGGGTTGGAGGCGGAGGCTTATTACGTATCGTGTGTATTGTTATGCTCTGTACCCTCCCTCATTTATTGTGCATTTTTCCTAGGAGACAGTACTGGGAGAGAGAAAGACTGTTGCCTGTAATTGGTGAAACCTGGGTTCAAACCCCAAGGCTTCTCCTTTCCAGTTTCTTGACCTCGGTTACATGTTTCTTCCTTTCTCTCAGCCTCAGTTTTCTCCTCAAGGAAACGAAGATCACAATACTGACTTCATAGGGCTCGTAGAAGGGTTAAATGGCGACACAGGCAGGGAGCTTGGCCCAGCGCCCACCGCCACGTGGGCACCCCAAATGTACTAGTTCCCCTCCTGTCCTTGCTTGACCAACCCCCTTTCCTGCCCGGGACTTCCCCACACGGTTCAGCTGCGCCCACCTCCTACTTCCTACCCATCTGCTTCCTGGGCAGCTGGCTCCCTCCCAGCTGCAGTCTTTCTCCCCAGGGACCTGCCCACAAATCACCCCTCCCCTGGCCCGGGACCTGCAACAGATATCCTCTCGCTTGTTACTCCTAAGCAACCCAGGCTGTGAACGCAATGTGCTATGAAGTGGGTGGTATTGACCCTTGAAGAGGGACCTGGGTTCTTGTTTAGTGTAGTCCTTGCTGCGGTTCATTCATTCATTCACACGTTTCTTCCTGCATTCATGCTTCCACTCACTCGGGCACCATTTGGAAGGGGCCAGGCATCGTGCTAGGACCGGGGGCACACCACCGACTGTCTCTGTGGCTTCCGCCTCCTGACTTTGCTCGTCCCACCAGGGACCCCACCTGTCCTCTGCTCATGGATTTTCCTGATTGGTGCATTTCATAGTTCCACTCTCTGACTTTGAAATCTGCATGGGCAGCGCGAGGAAGAGCACGAGTTAGATTCTCCAGGCCAGCCCAGGGGCGGGAGGACACTAGCAGATGCTAGCTGAGTCCCAGGAGGGGGAACAGTGGCCCTGCCACCCCTTCCCAAGCACAGCCTCCCTGTCCTGCTCTCCAGCACATTGCCAACCGCATTGGTCACATTCCCCTCCGTCCATCTCTTGCACCCTTCCTCCCATTCATACTCACGTCTGCTAACCTCATGAGAGGCAGGACTAACGTATTTACTTACAAGGATGTTTTAGGAGCGTGAGCATAAACCCGGGTGGTTTCCTGGGTAAAGGATCCTCCACGTTCTGCCCCACAGTGGGGGCGGGGAGCTCACAGCTTGCTGTTTCGGAGAATGGGGGCCTCTGCTGTCCACCCTCCGGCCGCCTGGAGCTTCGTGGTTCTCAGGGGACATTCATGTAAATACGTGTGTTCGGATGGGACACACATATGTCAGAACTGCTCTCCACAAAGGGACAGCCCCTCAGACTTGTGGTGAATGTATGAGAGACTGATGGGAAGCTCGAAGATACCTCGAAGAGATGCTGATTGTGAAGAGGGAAGGAATTGTGTGAACTCCAGGAGGGCAGGGCTTGGGGAAGAACAAAGAGTAATTTCAGCATTTGGTAAATTGATTCATCCCACTCAGCATGTGCAAGGTGCAGTGTGTGGGGTTCACCAGGAAGAGTGAGAGACCGAGCCTGTCCTGGAGGACCTGAAGGAGGCTCGGGGGAGAGGCACGTACATGCAGACGTACGTCTTGCTCTGTCACCCAAAAGCTGACATTTAGTGGTACCCCATGTTTAACGCCTTCTATGTCACTCACGACAAATTCCTGCGAATCTCTCCAGCGATGTTTCAAGGTAGGTATAAATACCCATTTTACAGACTAGGAAACTGAAGTTCAGAGGGTAACAGCTCCAGGAACCAGGGTTCCAGTCCCATTCTGCTGACGCTGAAGCCCATTAAATTTGCATTAGGAAGTTCAAGTTAATAGATGAAAGGAAGTTGGGGGCATTCCAGAAGTATTTTTCCTTTTGCAAAAAAATCCAATTTTTTTAATCCTTTAAGCTTTGTGTGATTCTAGAACTTTAACGGTACAGTTTTCACTCACCTGATGTACACCCACAGTTTCAGGAACACCGCCGATGGGTGGGCGGCAGGAAGCTTTTCCAGCTGAGGGGTTTGTGGCTCACTCTAGAAGGGCGTGTGGCCACAGCTTCTTTCGGCCTCCTTTGTTTTCCAAAATCAAAGTGACGAGACCTAACGAAGGACTGTAGAGCCAGAAAGGTATTTCGAGCCTCTCAGACAAAGGTCTCGTCACCGGGTATGGAAGTTGAGACCCAGAGAGGCCAAGCTGCCGGCCTGAGGTCACACAGCGGGGTCGTGGTGGGGAGATGGGACTCGGTTTGGCCAGTGCCCCTGTGCCATCAGCTACTCAACATGGGAAAGGAGGCAGCTCTCTCCCTGGTCCTCTGCGGCCCATCGAAGTGCCAGGAAGGATCGTAGCCACCTCTGAGTCACTCAGCGAACTGTAGTGGCATTATTTCCAACGGCTCACACACTCTGGGCCACCCACAGCCAATCTGTACGTGCCCTTTGCCAGGAGGCAGACTTCCACGGTGCCGTGGGGGCGAGACCTAGTGGGCAGCCCCAGCCGGGTTCAGCTCCGCTGCGCATCAAGGCATCAGTTATGTTTAATTGAAGTCTGGCATCGTCTGAGCTGAGGTGGCCCTGCTCTGGCTTTCTGGAAAAAGCCAGCAGCTTCAGCCTTGGAGTCTGAGTTTTATAGAGCAGGTTCCAGTGCCTGAGGGAAACGGGCCTATCACGGTCCACCGTCTTTCTGAAATGAATTTAAAGGGCTGTGTGTTTGCCTTTGTTGCTCCGCCCTCAGATTCCAAAGAGGCGTGACCGGGAGAGCAGAGGCCTGCAGAGATCTTGGTTTTGCCCAGTGTGAGCCCCCCACGAGCCCCACTGTGCGACTGTAGACCAGGAGCTTAACCTCTCTGGGTCTCCATTTCCACGTCCGATAATGAGGGAGCTGTCTGAGAGAACGTAAATGCCTTTCCAGCCGTGAAATCCTTTTTTGGGTCTTCTTACATTGACTTTGGAATCAGCAAGGGAGGTGGGGGTGGGGGGTGTGAGCCGGTGAGCCCAGCTTAGGACACAAGGAGAGTCGGAGCCCGCGGCACACACGTGATAAACAGTCACTGTGACTGAGCAAAAGAGAGCCTAAGACGGAGGCTGGGGAGCACGAGTGGTTAAGGGGGGTGGGCGCGTGGGAAGGAGCACAGAGGGAGGGGACAACCTGGGGAAGTGGGTCCTAAGTCAGGACGCCAAGGGAAATAAGGACGGAAGAGTGCAGTGCGTGGCTCGAGTAAGGAGTCTGATGACTTTGGCAGGAGAAGTTTCCGAGGAGCTGGGGCTGGTGGGGGAGACGCCAGATTGCACGCGGTTGAGTAGTCATTCGAGGTGAGACAATGGAAACAGTAAGTGAAGATGATCTGTCAGGACCTTTCGGCCAAGAATGGGGAGACACAGACAGGGCTGAATGTGGAGGGGAGAAACCTTCCAAAGAGGTCTTCCTTCTTTCCTTTCTTCCTCCTCCTTTCTCCCCTCCCTCCCGAACTTCCCCCCTCCCCCCTCCAATGGGGGAATCACGAACTCGGGATGTTGGGAAGGGGCCAACGGAGCAGAAGCAGGTGAATATCCAGGAGGTAGAGGGAAGGGTCCATAGCGGATCCCCCGTTGGGAGTCTGGGTAGGGAGCGTCGCCCTGTTGCCAAGAGGAGGCCAGGAGGAGCCGACGCCGATTGGACAGGAGCTGGGGAAGTCGTCCTCTCGTCCTCTCTCTAGTCCTTTCTGGCCTTGCCTCCAGCTGCTCCTGCCGGCAGGGGCCACAGACCCTTCTTCCCACGGGCCCCGGCCCTTCCTCCCTTGCTGCATTTGCTCAGCGGGTTCCTTTTTCCTCCTGCCCTTCCTTCTCTTTTTAAACGTAGAGGCATATCCAGATTTTGTGGGACCCAAAGTATATTCAATTTGGGACAGCGTCTTTAAGAAAAAGAACACTCAAATATATTTCTTTGGCAAAGTTCACAAAAACGCATGAACGTGTGAGCACACTCTATGGCTCCCTCGGGACCTCGACAGGAACCCGTGGAAGCCGGGGTCCCTGAGGCTTCACGTTACATCTTCCTCTATTCAAAGGTTGAAATCCTATGCAGACTTCAAACCTGAACAGCAACAACCATAAATAAAACAAAGCAAATGAGCACCACCACCCCCCCCAAACAATAAACTTCTCCCAGGAAGCCTCACCACATGGAAGGAAATAAGGAAAACCTTGATGTTCCTGCCTGGAAAATGGAGCCCTGAGTGTCTGCCACTGTGTTGTGAGGATCCGATAAGGTCACACAGATGGGAGAGAACCTGGCAAAGTTCCTGTCCCCTGACTTGTGCTGCAGAAATCATAATAACAGATGCACCCAGCTCCCTTTTCTCACCTGTCGCCTTCACCATCACGTAAAATCTTCATTGGCTCACCTCACCCTTGCCAATAGACTCCACATACCTTGCGCACGTCTTGTTACCTCGATTCTTTACAAGGTCTGCATGTGTGTCTTGCGTGTGGGGGACATTCAATACATTTATTACACGAATGGATGGGTGAATGAATGTGCCGTGTGTGAATCACTTCATTAAGAGGGAAGTCCATGGTGAGGAGACTTGCTCAGAGCGCCACCTACATGAGCTTCCCAGCCAACGCTGTCCATTCTTGGTGCCCACGCCGGCGGACCAGGGAACAGGAAGGACGTCCGCTGTGTCACGGAGGAGCACACTCATTCAGCCGAGGGAGCAGAGACCAAGGGGAGGCGGGGCCTGAGGCTTCAACCAACTTTCAGAGTTTTGTTGGCAGAATTGGGAACCTTTAAGACAAGACAGGGAGGAGCACTGCTTGAGCTGAGCTTGATACATTTGAGTCCTCCCAAACGAGGCAAAAGCTGTCAAATGCAATTCAGAAAGACGAGTCTAATGAATATGTAGTATAAGATGGGTAGATTTCGTACTTGATTCATTTTGAATACATTGCTGCTTAGGAAAAGCCCATCCATCTCCAAGAGCTACCCGTGTGGGGAAGAAGTGACTTACTGTTTAGTTTTCCAAGAGCTGCTGTGAAAATTAAGTGAAAAAAAATTATATAAGAGCATTTCGTAAGCTGCCAAGGCCACCCAAATATATGTTTTTATTGCTACTATTATTTTCTCTCTGGCCTGATCTCTCTTCCTCCCCTCTCGGGGCCTCCTCTTCTCCCTCTCCTCTTTTCTCACGGAATTTCTTTGAAATACCATCTTTCCCCAAACACATGAGTGTGTTCCTAGGGTTCGTTGCTCCACGTGGCCAGGGTAGCCTGCCCACGCCCCCCCTCCCCACATGTCTGGCTGTTCTCCGGGTACTGCAGTCCTTGGAGACAGAGGTGATGCCCAACTCACGTCTATCCCTCGTCCCCAGAACAACTCCTGGCACACAGTAGGAGCTCAGTAAATGTTTGCTGGATAAATAAATATCTAAGATGATGGGGAAATAGTTCTTATACAGCAATTTTATCAGAATATCCGGTTTTATGGTTTCCTGAAGGAAGGCAAACTTAGTTCCCAAGACACCAGCCCTAGGAAAGCAAGGCCATAAATATTTCTTGTTACTCTACAAGACTTGAAAAAGTGATCCATTTCTTTCTGGAAACCATAATATCCCACTCTGATATAACTTCTAAACCGCCCTTGGTGTCACGTTGAGGGAGGCAGCTCTTTGCAGTGGCAAAAGTCCCAAAAGATATCTGAGGAAGTGGGTTTGAACCCACGTGGTCTCCTCTGAAACCCTTCCTAGAATCTCAGTTTCCTTTTGTGTAAAGTGAGGCTAATAATCCTCTCCTCCCTTCCCGTGGGGGCTGTTCTCAAGGTCAGTGGAATAATGGCTGCATCTACCGACGACTGTCCTACACCCAACGCCCGCCCCTCCCACGTCTGCCCTTTCAGACGGCGTGTGGTGGACACAGCAGACGGTCATTGGCAAACATTGGCCAAGGGACACAAATGGGAGGGAAATACCAGGAAAATGTGGGCAACAGCTCTCCCCGGGGGCGGAACAGTGGTAGTCGTTACTGGGTGGATTATCCTGAGACGAGCAAATGGGACCAGTTGGTGGGAAGAGTGAGGGCCTAGAGCACAGAGGAGAAAATTCTGGAACTTCACTCCTCCCCTCTAATTCTTACAACAGAGGAGCCTGGCCTCAGGTGCCCATTCTCTCCTGCCTGCTGAGGACTATCCTGGCCACCTTCATAGTCAGCATGTCCCTCAAAAGCAGGTCCTTCCACTGATACGCTCAGTCTCTGCCATCTTAAAAAATACCCTCCCTCAACCCCATAAACCCCTGCCTCCATCCATTCCTTCCCTTTCGCTGCCCAGCATCCTGAAAGCGTTTCTCACTCTATTTCTTCGTCTCTTATCCATGGCTATTCTTCTTCTTCCATTTTTCTACAGAATCAGCTCTTGATAGGAAACACAGGTCCATGTTTCTCAATCCAGTGAATGCTCCCCAGTCTTCATCTTATTTACAATGGTCATGGATACGACCCCCAGAAGATACATTCAAGCCCTAACTCCCAGGACCCGGGAATGTGACCTTATTTGGAAATAGGGTCTTTACACTCGAAGTCAAGTTGAGATGAGGTCATCAGGGTGGGTCCTAATGCAATGACTGGTGATTTCATAAGAAGGGGGAAATTCGGGTGCAGACACAGAGGGGAGATGGCCACATGACGATGGAGGCAGAGATTGGAGTGACGTCAAAAAGCAGGATGACGGGGGCTCCTGGGAGCCACCAGGAGCCAGGCAGGAGCAAGAAAGGAACCCCCTAGAGCCTCCAGAAAAATCACGCACCTGCTCACAACTTGACTTTGGACGTCGGCCTCCAGAACTGTGACAGGATAAATTTTTATTATATGCAGCAGCTGAGATTTTGGTTAATACAGTCTCCTTTGAGGCTCATCCTACACTAGACGTAGGTTTCTGAGACACTGAGTTCCTGACTTCTCCTTATTTCTCAATGTGCCTAAGTGACCTTGCCCACATCCACGCTTCAGCTGTGGCTTCTGCCCCTAGAAATCCTGCCCAGCTCAGAGCTCAGCTCAGACCTGCCTCCCACAGGGAAGCCTTCTGCAGCAGATGCCGTCGGTACCCACCCACGCCCCCTGGCACTCCGCCTCCCGGCCCAGCTTCTTACAGTGAGCGGCTGCTACTCTCTGCCCAAGAGCTTTTTCTAGCTGCAGCAGTGTGGGGAGTGGGGGAGGCCAGAACATCACGGAAGCACCTCCTCCTGCAGCCACCCTCCACCAAGGATGGATGGGAGCTGGAGAACACACAGTCCAACTCCCTCAGCCCCTGGTGACCCGGAGCTTCTCCTGAAGGCCCTCGGTGACTAAGCCTCACTTTGCCCATGGGGTAACATGCTCGTGAACTTGCTCCATAGTGGCTTCGTCTGTGTCTCCTGTCTCTACTTTCCTACCGTGCTTCCTGAGGTCACTTCCCAAACAGACCGCCTGCACTCAAAGCCTTATCTCAGGGTTTGCTTCTGGGGAGATCTGACCAAGACACTACCTGAACTAGCAGCCGGGGCCAGGTTCTCCAGTTATTCTTTCTGATAGCCCAGTGAGCCTCGGCCACGAGGCAGCGACTGCAGGTTACACGCATACACTTCTTTCTGCCATTATTTGAGTCATGTCTGTTTCCTGTGCTAGACCAGGGGTCAACAAACAACACCCTTCAGGCCAACTCAGAAGTGACTATTTATTTCCATACTGTCTGCGGTTCCTTTTGGTCTACAACAGCAGAGCTGAATAGTTTTCAACAAACACCTTGTAGCTTGCAAAACCCAAATATTTACCATTGGACCCTTTGCAGAAAAAGTTTATTGACCCCTGTGTTAGTCTGTTAGTCTGTACTAGTTAGCTTTGGCTGTGTAAGAAACCACCCTAAAACTTAATTGTTTAAAGCAACCATGATACATTCAGCTCACAGTTCTATGAGTTGGCTAGGTAGCCTCTCTGATCTAGGCCTGATCACACAGAGCCTTTAAATGCTTGACTATAAGTTGACATTTAAAAATCCATCAGTTCATTTACTCGTTTTAGCAAACTGGTTTCAGCCACAGGAAATTAGGAGCTAATTTTTCAATAAGCCCTGTCTCCAGAGATCGTTCACAAAATCAAAGAGGAAAATACCTGGCCAATCTAATTTATTATCATAATCAAATAATGTTAAAAGCTTACTTGTGGAATAAAGCTAAATTAGAGAATTATATTAGCAGCTGTAATCACTATTGGTGGTTTAATTTTCAGCCGTTTAAAAATTGTCACCAGTTTTGCGATACTAGGTCAGACTGAAATGTAGAGTGTCTTCCTTCATGCGCTGTCCCCTGGAGCCAGAGGGACTGCAGTGTTGCTGAGTGAGTTCTGGACCCGCCTGGACTCACACCACAGCTCCTTTGTGTAATGGCAACCTGGGCCAAGTCAGCGATTCTCTCTGGGGGTCTTGAGGCCCTCATTCACGGATGGGGACACAATACTAATTCTGCCCAGCTACTATGAGGATGAAAGGAGATCATATTCATGAGGCACTTTGTAATAACAACAGCTAAGGTTTATTGAGTGCTTATTATGTGTTAGGAATATGTATGAGTTCATAGCACATAATGGGTTAGGTTATATGTATTAATTTGTTGAATCATCATAAAACCCTATGGAGTAATTGTTACTCCCATTTTACAGACAGGAAAACTGAGCTCCCTGTCCTTTAACAATTTAATTGACGTGCTTACAATGAATAAGCATTAGAGAAAGACTTTGAGTCCATCTAATCGGGCTCCAGCGCCTACAATCTGCAAACCACTATCTTCCATGCCTAACCACTAGGCAATACTGCCTCTTACATCAGTGTTCAGTGCATAGTCAGTGCTCTGTAACTGTAAATTTAGCCAACCATTGGAGTCTGCACCAGATTGCAAGCTCTTTTGAAGCTAGCCTAGCACGGTGTCTTATTAACCTCTGTATCTATCCTTCACAGAGGCAAACATTGGGCTTGGAATAATAGAAACTCGATATTGTGTATGTGTGATTGGTAGGATGAGACTGGGGGACAGGGAAGGAACTAAAAAGGATAAGATAGAGATTTTACTCATTCCATAAGTAACAATCTCTGCTCAGAGTCTTCTGGGGAAAACGTCATCTCTAACACACCAGTGTATCAGAGCCGGGCTAAGCTCTGTGTAGATTATCCAAGCTCTCAGAAGTCAAGCCTGGACATCCTTTCTTGGAGAAACGCTGGTAGGTAACAAAGAAACAAAGTTGGAACAGTCGGTGCGCTAATATCTGAAATGTAATTCAGATGAAGTCATACCCAGGTTCTGCCAATTTTCAATTGCTTCCAGCATCTTCCACCCTACATGCCAAAACTCCCATCCACCTCACTCACCAAACACCTCTGCTTCCCAGTCGCTAGGGCTCCAAATCCCTGTCACCGACTCCCCCTTTGCCCCCTGCGCCACTCTCCACCCCTCCCACCCCCTCAGTTCCAAGGCCACAGGCTCAGTCTTCTCCGTATCTTCCCACCCGAACCACGCTCTTCATTCTTCGCTGCTGTCAGCTCTCACCAGAGCCTCCTCACTCGCCCCTCCCCAGTTCGGGTCTTTCCACAATCCTCAGCGCCCCATCGCGGTGCTCATTTTCTAATTGCTGTTCAAAGTATAGTGGTGCCCTCCTAGGAGACGTCCGGGGGAGCTCCATTGCCTGTTGCAGTACGTTCTCCTGCTCTCCGAGTTCTTGGGCTTTTGTCATAAGACTCAGTTGAATGGGGGTTTTAGTCCCTCTCCCCCTCTCAAGTTCAACTCCATACTCTGCACTCCACCCAGATGCACTGATTCATCGCCCCACACCTTCCTTCCAGGCCTTTCGGACTATTCTTTTCCTGAGCTCCTCTTTCTCATCTGCCCTTCAATTCACATAACATGTTGTTTACTAGCCACGCCCAAAGAGACGTGTCATCGAGGGGAATGAGGATTTCTCATTTTTTCTTCTCCAAAGACACATTGTCCAACACCTCACGCTCATCCGCTGTTGGGATGTACCACCATTTTGTCATTAACCGCTATGCCTGTTGCCCGTTTCACCAGCGGGTTGTCCGTTCAATGCCAATGGCATCTTTCTTGTGTTCAGGCCTGTCCCAGCCTCACTCGTTGACTTAGGGACCTGCGCCGATGACTTTGAAGAAGGCCACTTTGGAAGCAGCCTCTCCTGCTTCCACGGAAGCACGGGCAGAGTGAAGGGAGGGGCCAGAGCCTGCAGCCAGGGGTCAAGAGCCAAGAGTGTGGAGGCGGACAGCGGGAGGGGGAGTGGAGGGAGTAACAGTGTTCTGGGGCCAAGCGTCCTCTTCTGTTGTCCCCTTTAGACATGCTATTCCTCAAATGCCACGAATAAAATGACCAGGTCAGATTCTTTTCCACTGCGGGGCTATCACGACGGAGCTCAGTAGAAGCTTTTGGGCTGAGCCAATAAAAAACACCCATGTTTTTCAGACCTGGAGACAGACTCATCTGTGATAGGATGGGCACTCCCATCCTCTTACTAATAACGGGGCAAATTGTTTCATCTGTGTCTGTGTTTCACAGATTCTAGTCTGGGATCTGTCAGGATCACCTGCCCTAGCTCAGGTTCACCTGAGCAGGACTTAAAATAGAAATCTCTTGAATATCCCAAATTGGTGTTCTGAAAGTTACAGACCCCTTCATTGGCTACATTTCCCTTTAGAACTCGATACAGCTTTCTTAAAAAAATTTCAGGTCTAGGTCTTTAGTACTTTGACTGTGGACCACGAACAATTTAGGTGTATTAGTCCGTGACCGTTCGCTGCTGTACTCTTTCGCTTCATCAAGGGAGAAATGGGGAGCATCCCACAACTACCGTCGTGTGTCACTGTGTGGAGCAGTCTTTCCCATAAACCCCCGATCACGAGAGAAGTTGGATCCCACAAGGGAGCAAGCAGTAACATGTCGGAATCAACGATCAGCTGTTAATGCTTCTTCAAAGTCAGAATCATAACTTAGCTCAGTTAACTTTTTGAATGCTGATATGTTCACAGCACTCTCCTAGGCACTGGGGGGAGGGGCAAATAGGATGATAGGAAAATAAGAAAGTAAGTAAAACAAAGTCAGTGCCCTTGAAGGGGTTGTGGGCAAATCTTATTACTAGCGGGAGTTATGTTCCGTAGAATGGCTGCAAACACAGGATTCGGCTAACACCGAGCCATCGCTCCTATGGGCATCGTAGTGTCTAAGTGGACCCCACACTTAGACCTGTGCTGCTCGAGGGCCAACTGTATTTACGAAGAACAGTGGGGATGCGTGCTGTGGACTCTCCAGGACAAAGGCTGGGCAGCCATGATTGGTCTTGACCATGCATTAGGTACTGGAGTGGATGCTTAACATATGTCCTGTCATTTAACCAGCATCACAGCGCTGTAAAGGGCATCACCAGCCCCGTTCTCCAGCTGAGGAAAGGGAGGTCTGGCGAGGTTACGTAACTTGCCCGATGATGCACAGCAAGCAGAGACATTTTTAAACCCCGTATCTCTGATCCCAAAACATGTCCTCTCAGCCACACTATATTTCCCCATTTAAGGGGAAATACACAGTGCCTTACTTGTTCAGAGCCACCTTGGCAGTCTCGATGGGGCCGGGGAAGCAGACACAGGTCACAGAGGTGCGCCTGAGAGGGTCACTCCTTCCCTAACCTGCTTCTCAGTCCTGTCGGTTCATGTCAAGGAAACGCCATCATGCATTCAAGGCGTAGACACAGATCTTACATTTGTACGGCCCCTTAGCGTTCACAAAGCACTTTCCATTTTGCTGTCTCGTGGGTCCTTCCAACACTCATGTGAATTTCTTCCTCAGTTTTACAGCTGAGGAGACTGAGCCAGGATGACTGGCTAGTCCAAGGGTGCGCAGGCAAGGAGTGGAGGCAGGAATTGGAACCCAGATCTTTGGACCCCCCCGGCTCAGCAATCTCCCAGCTCCGCCCCTCTGTCTTCACCCAGGACCATTTGGTGGCCACTAGTTTAAAACTCAATGGCACAGAAACGTGCTGGCTCTCCGTCTTTCCCTGCCTGGGGCCTCTCGAGGATAGGGTTTCTGGGTTCAGGCTTGCTTAGCAAATGCATCCTCTTTTGGATCCCAGTTCTTTATCAGCGAGGCAGGAACACAGGGTGTGCAGGAGCTTAATGAATATTCTGAATAGGCTTCCGCTGGCAGTTCAGGCTCAGTGTGTGGACTACTCAGCCGAGGGGGCTTTCGAGCTTCTCAGAGCAGGGTAATTAAGCAAAGTTGCTGGAGGGCACTCCCGTTGGTACAGGGAAGGGAGAGCAGAGCCGTGTTTGAAGACTCGGGCACCAACTGGCATCTTCACCCAGGCCTGGAAGGTTCTTTGGATCTGAAAGAGGAGCCTTTCCTTGCTTCTCGCTATCTTGGCTCCTGTCCCCTCCCTCTGTCTTGCAGCCAGTGTCCCGAGCCTCCTGGGCGCTCGGTCCTACAGCACACGGATGGACTCGGGGCTCTTCCTCCTTCCAGCAGCAGCGAGAGGAGGAGCACAAGGTCCCTTCTATTCCATGCTGAGCTGGGCCCTGTGGGGAGGGAGGGAGGGAATAGAAGGAGATTCTGGCTCTGTTTTCCAAAATTAATTGTTAGCGTCTGCTGAGGCTATTTGCACTGTAAACGAAATTAAACAACAAAAAGCAGGGATGAAACAAAACAACCCAAATGATCAAAAAAACATTCTGGCGGCGGGTGTAAAACTCACTTTCTCTCGGCAGCAGAGGTCCCCGTGCGTGCACCATTGGAAAGGCGACCCGCGCAGAGAACACCCAGAGAGCCGCGTTCTCTCAGGGGCACGCACGCACGCACGCATGCAGACATTTCAAGAGGACCTCGCACACGCTGCTGCCCTGCAAAGTATCACACACTCATGTCATAAGCAGTGCATTTCACATCAGTGGTCTGAGTCTCCAGTGTAAGTCACCGGAGATTTGTGAAAATTATCGAAAGGGGTAGGTAGACATTAGCAATTTTATTCCGTTAAGCAAAGAATAATTCTGCGGTAGCTAACCATCCTCTTGTTTCAACCAGACATTTTGTGGTAGACTCATTCTATGGGAAGTCTGGTCTACAATTTTCCAAATGTTGTAATCATTGTTATTCATCATGATGCTGTCACACCATCGTGGGCTGTGACTTTTGTCAGCTGCTGGATGCTAGGTAGGGTCAGTCCTGTGGAAGGAAGACATATCTGTGTCATGTGAGAAGTCACTGGGCTGTTACAACTCATCTTCTAGAAGAAACATAAAATGGGGACTGCAAACGTCTATGTTTTTTTAAGACTCACCCAGCAGATTTTCCGGGATCCTGTTTAAGCTGGGAAGTCAGTTTCCTACCCCACAGGTATTTACACTGAATTTACTGTAGTTTGGTTCCATCAGAAAACTTCCTCTTCACTGTCTGCCCCCCAACTGTGGATTTCCCAAACCTTGTGGAGGGCCCGCATGCTAACCCCGCTCCCTCAGGTGGGTTGATGGGAATCCTGGGGTCCTTGGGAAGCCAGCAGCTGCTCCTGAGCTGCCTGTGTCAATGATCCACAAAAATTAGGCTATGTGCTTTAGTTGTTTGTTTGTTTGTTTGTTTACTTGGTTTTTGTCTTATTATGGAAAGTAATTTAGGCTGAACAATGTTTTAAAAATAATCTGAAAGTGTCACGCTCTGCTTGAGGCAATTGGCTACCCATGGAGTTATATTAAAAACTAGAACATCAGTATTGGGAGACATAAAACAGAAAATGGTAGTAAATTTGTATTTTATGATTAGGAAAATGGCAAATAAATTATAAAGATGACTTTGTGCCTAAATGCAGGGTGAGGCAAAAGTAGGTTTATAGTTGTAAGTATGTGAAACACAGACTGTATTCTTGTATTATTATGTATTGATTATTGTATCATTTCCATCTGAACAACTATAAACCTACTTTTGCCTCACCCTGTACATTCTAATTCATTATATTGGAAATATCTATGGAAATTAACTGTAACCCACCTGTCTGTAAGGCCCAGTTGATCCAATTCTCCCTCCCATCCCAGCCTGTCCACCCTGTCTCTCAACACATCCTGTTTTCGAGGCAGAGACAGTTGAGTCTTCCAAGAAAACAAGTTCTCCCTAGCCATCAAGGATATTGCAACTGTATTTGGACTAACGAATAGGTCTTTTATAGCTCCTTCTACAAAGTGGACATTGTAATAATAATAAAACAACAAGATTTGTTGAGTAATTACTGTGTGCCAAGCATTGTACTAAGTGATTTATACCCTTTCTCTCATTTCATCCTCATAACCATCCTATGAATGAGCTACTAGTGTTATCCCCATTACATAGATGAGTTACAAGCAATTTGCTTCTACCTAGTTATATCCCTAGTCCTACAACCAGTAAGGAGCAGAGCTAGTATCTGAACTGAAGTTTGAGTGACTCCGGAGCCCACGCTCCTAAACACTGCACTCAACTGGAGAAAATGGTCTTCTAGCAATAAACTAGAATGACTTGAAGTCAACAAGGGTTCCCCAGCCTCACCAGGACAGTTAAAGGTTTCCTGGAATTATCCAGAAGAAGTTCAGGTTACCAGACAACATTGCCAAATACTTTAGATGAATTAAGATCAAAATCCTTTTAAATTCATTTTTGTTATTTTTTTCCTTGACTTTCGTGTGTGTATATTTAGACATGTAGATTACCTTCCGTGGCGTTTCCTGATGTACTTAGAATTTCTGACTTCTGTGTGCCTCCCTTTTTTATCTTAGTGCCCGAGTCCTTTTCCTTTGTTTGGCAGATTTTTTTCTTTGTCCCTCTTGACTTTCCTTTTCCATATTTTTTTTCCTGAATAAGCCAAGAAAGGCTAGGTACAATTTCTGTTGCCTATTGCCCATTCCTTCGCTCTGCACGAGATGAACGTCAATGTTTTATGCTTTTCCTCTCTTTGCTTCCCCTCTGCCTGCATCTACTTTATCCCTTGGCCCTTGTCCTCTGCTCGTCTAGACTAAACGTTAAACACAGCTCTTATCAACAAGAAGAGCAGGCCCCGCAGGAAAGAGGAGATTCGGCTTCCTTTGCAAGCTGCCAACTCAGCATGGCAGGGGAGGGGGCCGCAGAATAGCACACAGTTAAAATTGCTGATAGGCACAGAAAAACCTTGCAAAGTGGTAAAAACTGCGGAACCCGGGACTTTTCTGGGGCCGTGTTCATTGCTCGCGGAACTTGGCCGTGTTGAAGGCTTCTCACCTCTCTGGAGGATGGGTACTCCGACTAGTGGAATGCGTCTGTCTCCCTATGGCGCTGTTTCGTTATTTTTAAGCACCGAGTCGAGCGGCATGTGCCAGGGGGGTGGCAGCTGCCCCTGCTGCTCCCGCCCTGGCATGGTGATGACCCTTCTTCTTGTATCAGCATCAAGAGAATGCCGTCATGCCACGGTGCCCAGTGAAGAACTCTGCCCACCTCACGGCACACAGGCTGTCTCCAGGTCCTTCCCCTCTGCCGTTAACTGTGAAGTCCCCAGTGCAGGAAGTGAAGGTGAAAAGACCGATGAACAAATGACTTTCTGTGTCCTGGTGGTGAAATTTCTTTTAGTTGGGGTTTCTCTTTTGTTGCTTGTCGTTTCAAATTTTAATGGTATTGTAAGCTAATGCCTGGCAGATGATGAATTTTTTTTAAAGCACAATTAAATTAAAGCAGACTTTGCTTTTGGTAAACTATTTTTAGCAAAATGTATAGGATAAAAGAAAAAACCCAATATTAACAACATGCTCAATCTGGATGTGAAAGCACAATGTTCTCTAAAAACCTTTCCACGTGTTTTATTTTATTATTATTGAAGAAAGGAACTGGTTTATTGGTCTAATAGAAATTTAATCTTCTCTAAATAAGTACAAATACTAATTTACATGTATCCAAATGAAAGATTTTTAACTTATTAAAATATTAATATGCCTGTATACTTACTATTTAATTTGCATAGAATAGTATATAAGGAGCCACTGTATCGAGAGGCTGGGATGTGGAACCAGAAACACCTAGGCTCAGAAAACATCTGAGGACTCATAGAGTGAGCATCTCCAATTTCAAACTCAATGTTAACTCATATGAACAACTGTCTACCCATTATCTGGCCTGTGTGGTCTGGTTAAGAATTCAAGTATCTAATTACATGCTTCACAAAGAGCAAAGGCAGAAAGGCAGAAGGTCCTTCATCAGAGGCTGGCTTTATTTTATTTTTTTTTTAAGATTTTATTTATTTTTAGAGAGGGAAGGGAGGCAGATAGAGAGAGAGAAACATCAATGTGCGGTTGCTGGGGGTTATAGCCTGCAACCCAGGCATGTACCCTGGCTGGGAATCGAACCTGCGACACTTTGGTTCGCAGCCCGCACTCAATCCACTGAGCTACACCAGCTAAATAGAGGCTGGCTTTAAAACGGGCAGTGTTTAATGTGATGTGAGCACCCCTCCCATTGGCCCATAATGTCCATGGTCCTAAGTTTCTTGTTTTTGTTTTTTTTTCTCTTTTCCTACAGAGAATGATGAGTGAGAAAATGCAACCCACGGAGAAGCAAACCCTCACTGCAAACCCAGTCAATGGGTGGAGTTCCCGGCTTGGTTTATTGCCCCGACCCACTCCATCCTCCCTGGCAAGCGCATCCTCGCCCCTGCCCAGGACCACAGAGCACCTTCTCCACGCGGCTCACCAGGTCGGCCATCCATTATCCCCTCCACTCAACAGCTGTTTCCTGCTTGCACTCCATGCAACACAGGCTTTCTAAAATCTTTTTATTACTACTATGTCTATATGGCTCCCATGATGCTTTGAGGGTGATCTAACTAAATGACTGTTCTTCCTCCCTCCTCCTCAATTACTATATTGGACATGACAAAACCAAGGGTCCGGCCATCGTAGGCTCATCATCTCGATGAATTGGACAGGGAGCCCGGTGCCATAGGCTGCCACCATCTTATCATCTCCAAGGTGGACATTGCCCCTGAGGCCCACTGCAGGGTGGGAGTCACAAAGCCACGTGGTCCACCGTGCTCTGGGGACCTGAGACCTGCATCAGGCTCCAGCTAGAAAGCAGCCTGCTGCCTCCTCTTCCTCCCAGGCACTGACATAATGAGAACTGATGGATTCTCCAAAGGAAAACGAACGGCGGAAAGGTTGGTGCCTTCGCTCCAGGGCATGGCCTGGATGGGCCGTCCTGTGTGGCCAGAATGTAGCTTTCCACATCAACAGCAAAGTGTCCCTTATTTTTTAAAGGGCAATTCTATTACCTTGTAGTCAGAACTTTCTATTTCATAAAAGGCTTTTCAATGTTTAAAATTATTCTTTCCACAGCTTGCCCAAGGGTAAGCTGCTGACTGTTGTAATTCCCATCTTTATTTCTAAAAATTAGGAGACGGTGGAGTAAAATACCTTCTATCAGACACACAGGACGTCAGCAGTGAAATCTAAATTAGAACTCCATGTCTTTTGCATTTTCCACTTTTATTGTGTCCACCAAGCCACATAAAAAAGAATGGTATTTGGTAGACTCAAAATCGTGCACTAGCACACTATAAATTCTACAATGTTGTAAATCTTTCAGGAAATCCTTGAAACATTCTAGACTCTAACATCCTATTTTGAGTAGTTTGAGGCCAATACTTCCAGGTGAGACATTTTCTGCACTTTTAATAACCTATCTGTCATATTTTATAACCCAAAATGATTATTTTGAAACTTGGAGAAATAATTATTAATCTGTGTTTGCAAAAGGAAAAAAAACCCTAGAATTACAACATTTGCCATACGTATGGCTTTGGGATGGCATACCGGGTGTCTTTGGATAGGACCTGTCAGAGAGCAAACCCTAGCCCTGCCTCGGTGATGAATAAACACTAGAGCTGTCTAAAGGTTTAAAGCAATACAGATTGTCTGAGCCAATGAGTTGATTTGGTGAGAGCGGGATGCTAATGAGCCTTTGATCCGTGCAGAGGCCACTGAGCTCTAGCACAGCCTCAGCCTGCACCCCTCACCCGGCCAGCTGTCTCGAAAATGCCTGCCATTGGCCACAGGGAGGACCAGGCACGCTGCGAGTGGGAATGGATCAGTGCAAATTCATCATCTCTCCGAGTGCATCACTCAGGTGTCGGTCTTCCTCGAGACAAACCAGCGGCGTTCACTTCCTGCGTGGTGATGGGCGTGTTGTGATAAAGAAACGTTCTTTAACAATGTCAGTGTTGATTTGGAGGGAAAACTGTTCTGTTTTTTTCTTTGGGCTGAACATAAACGTAGACTGGTGTCTACTTCACATCTTGAGCTTTTTAAAGCCACTGTGGATAGTAGTGTCGGGAGAGGGAGGGGTAAGCGTCCAGGGCGCAGGAAAACTCGCAGGGCCCCCCCAGGCCGGCCACCAGGGTGACTGATGGGAGGCACGCGATGGCAGCGTGGAGCAGCTGCGCTCCAGCGGGGCGGCTGGAACGACCCGCGGCAGCTGGAAAAACGCGAGGGGTCAGCCAGTGTTTGTGGACACCGCCGTCTCCCGGAGCGGCCCGACCCGGCCGGGAGGAGACATCAAAGCCCCTCACCCAGGAATCACACTCAGTGCACGTTCTGTGCGCCCACGGCCTCCCAAGATGCTGACCCTGGAGGACAGGGCTCCCGGGGCTCCACGCCTCCCGAAGGTGGCGTCACATTCCTCCGCTCGTGCTGTTTCTGGAAGGGCTTGTGAGTTACGGGAGGAAATAACCCACATTATTACCATCGCATTGAGAAAGCAAAATTAAAAATCATTTTCCTTTGCTCTCCACTGCCTTTTTCTGACGAAAATGCCTTTTTAACCGGCAACACTGATTTTCACTGAGTGCCTGCAGTATCCCCTGGTCGAGGGTAGAGGCTAAGGACTCTGAACCTCACTTGGGTTAGGCTGTCCAGCGTGTTCATCTGGGCTCCGTATCATGCCCTTTCCTCAACACTTTTAAGGTTTGGGTTTATTCAAGAAGGTAGAATATACTGCATAAGCTTGTAAGAAATTAGTTTATTATCCAAAGGCTTTTTATGAGGAAAAAACTGATTTAAAAAAAAAGACAAGAAAACCTAGTCTCTTAGGTTTAGGAGCTAGGATTATTATTATTTGAAAATTGTTGATGTTGAAAGAGACGGAAATGAGGAGGGAGCACACTCTTATGTAATAAGAGAAAGAGACAGGATACACTGGGGGAAACCATGGCAAAAGTTTGGGTTTTTTTTTATTTTAAATCCAGTTTGTATCAAGAAATAGTCCAGTTTTGCAAGCAAAGTGCTTAAACCTGAGACAGAACAGTGTTGTTTCAACCCTGTTTCCTGTCCAAGGTCAGGGTCCGTGTTTAAATGAGTCGGACTCCAAAAGCCTTCTTCCTATAAGAATGGATATAAGGGCCTTTCACGATAGCGAGGTTCCCATGATCACCCTCAAAAATGCCTTCCTTCTGCACCACGACCTCAGGACCTCTCTCCCCAACTCCTCCTGGGCAACCTCTGGACTGTTCCTGTCCAACCCCTGGACTGAGTCCCTGGTGTTCCATGATCTTTCGGGGCCAGCTCCCACCTTGGGACTTCCGACTGGTCCCCTCCGCCTGGCACATGGTCCCCCTGTCTGTGCTCACTGCCACAGGGAGGGCTTACCTCCCTGAATGGTCACCCCGCCCACCCCACTCCGAATCGCCCTCACTGGCTCCGGTTTCCCCAGAGCCCTTCTTCACCTTCACAAACACGACAGCAGTCACTTCTCCATTCTGTTTATAATGATCTCTCCCACCAGAAGGCAGGCTCCCTGGGTAGAGATTACTGTCAATTTTATTCACTGCTTATTCTCAGCACCTAGAGAAGTTCCTGGTGCCAAATCAGTGCCCACCAAGCACTGGCTGAATGGATACTATGATGGCAAGGATGTTTAGTGATTACTTTGCAGCAGCGGACTCGGAGTCAAGGAGCCCAGCTGTAGTGACCATGAGCAAGAAGCTCAGCCCATGCCTGTTCTTCTCACCGAGGAGCGTGTTTTCTCAGCTCACCTCACGGCACTGCTGGGATGAGCCAGCGAGGCACTGCTTGGGAAAGGATTTGACACGCCACCTCTCTAAGCCAAGGTGTTTTCATCTTTCAAGCCAGAGTGTCATGTTAGCTATTCTTAAAGATCATTTAGAACTCTCACCCTCCGTGATCATGATGGAGACCAAATTCTAGCCGCTGTCGTGTTGCTTGGTGCTTGGGGCCGTGACTTACGCCCGACAGCCAACGTGCTAACTGGGCACTTCCCTCCTGAGGCCTCCGCCCCGTGCCCGAAGGCTGCAGAATTCCGACCGATGTTTCCCTGAGGGCCTCCTCCTTCTTCCATTCCCTGGGGTCTACTGGAGGTCTGCCTTCAGTATCTGCCGCGCTAGGATACTGAGGTCCTCCTTCTGACCCTGCTGGAATGTGATGGAAGGACTTTGCAGGTCCTGCCAGAGAAGGACAGGGGCCCCCTGCCATCTACACCCACTGTGAAGCTCTTAACAGGGGCAGGCATGGCTGCTCTTGGTGGAGAAGGGTTCTCCGAGGACCGGGGAAGAGAACACATTTGAGAGGGCTAGAGGCATCCTCCTGCTCTACCGTGGCCTTGACCCCACAAGCCTGAGCACAGATATACCCCACTGAAGCCCCGCAGGCGGCCCTGGGCTCAGCTGCGCCTGGAATCACAGGTAGACACCGCCCAGTTAGCTCTGTGACTCTGGGGCGTCTGTGGCTTAAAGTCCATGTCAGAGCCTTAAGCACAGACCGAGAGTTAAATTCCTAAGATTTATTTCAAATTTCCCTCTGGTGTGTCAAGCGGACTTCTCTTTGCAAACCCTGAAATCACCCTGGAAATTTTAGACAAGGGCAGACATCACTCCATGGGACTGGCAAGTGCTCCCCACGCCATTTGTTGCGTGTGGTCGTTGTTTTCCCTTTTGCTTCTTTTTCTCTTTTTCCCCCTCCTTTGAAAACAAAAATTCACCATCACCCTCTAAAACCAATTAAAACAAACTTTTCAAAGACTCTTCTTTGCTGGCTGAGATATTCCAACCTCTGACTTTCTCTGAAGCGCGAGATAAGACTTTCTGATTAGCCGAGTGTGGGATGTTGATTCAATCTGTTCCTTTTATACGTTATGGATCCTGCTGCTTAATTTTCATGCCATGTCAGTGATATATACTCGCTGAAATTAATAAATACAATACATACCATCGATGTGTGAAATGTAAAAAAAACGGATTTCCATAGTTTGACATACAAAAAATGTACTCGCGCACTTTTGAAATCGACTGTCAAATCATTTCACATCTGCACCTAAAGCAAACAGACATAATGCTAACAGCTTGTTAGAATTCAGAAATGCCACCCGCTAATCAGCCCACCTGTGGCATTCTCGGTCCATCTTGCAAGCTGCATAGGCTGCTGCCAAGAAGCTTGACAAGAAAATGTATATTAAATTATTGAATAAGATTGGAAATATTGTACGGTGTGGGATAAAGAGAACGCCCGACGTGTGGCCAATGACACGCTGTACCTTTGCATTGTCGGGCCTGTGGGGAGGTGACCTCGCTTCATTCCCGTTTGCCATAAATTATGAAGCTTCTGCCACGTCTCTGGAGGCACAGTTGCCACCGAGGCTTGTATTGTTTTTGCCGGGTTTTGTTGGGTGCGGTTGGCATTGGCGAAAACAAAACCCCAGGAAAAATAAAAAAAGCAGAGAGCAAATTTCGAGCTGAGTTTTGGACAGAAACAAAACCTACTTTTCTGCAATTCCCTCCCGCGCCTCAGAGTAAAACAAAGGAGATTTTCTGACACTGCTTTTCAGAAACCACAGGAGTGATGACGGCAACCAAATCCAATCATTCAGTATTATCTAAAATCCTAGGGAAATGATCTTTTGATCTTTCTGAGCAAAAAAAAAAAAAAGTCAAATAGAAAGCAAAAGTGAAATAAAGCTGTTAAGATCCTGGAGAAAAATGGGACAAACTAAGGGTGTGCTGTGCCCACGCCCGGAAGCTCGTGAAATCAGAGGTAAGCGTGACACAGCACAACCTGATTACATTTCTCCCAATTATTAATTTCTATAGACTCCAAACTAACGTGCTCACAGAAGTATCTTCTCTGGGGGGTCTGTGAGTAAGAAATGTGATTTTAGCATCTGTTCTTTTAAGGCTATTTGCTCTGGGAAGGCAGTGTGTTTTGCCATAAATCTAGGTCATTAATTTGTATCTGTTCTTTGTTTATTTAAGAAACAGGACAAAAGGGCAGCTGCTGAAACATTTGGCGGTGCCGAGGGGTAGTGCGCGCAACGTGCTGGAGTTCTGCACACGGCCAGCTTGAGTTTGTATCCACAGCTACAGGACAGGAGTTTATGGCAACACTTTGCCAAGCCATGTGGTGTTCGGCTTCCCTTTGCATCAATACCCTTTTAATTACCTGATCCCGAAGGGGTGCAGGGAGTTAGAGAAAATTGTCAGTGCAAAAGCCCAAGAACCTGCTGAGAATCCGATTTTTAAAAAAAAGAAGAAAGAGAGAAACATCCTAACACAATGTCTGGTGATTATCCTGTGTAATATCAATATAATCCTGCAAGTGGCCTGCAAAGGTAACACTATGACCTATATAATTTGATATTTATAAACTGACGCACTACCATATCCGGGAAATTGATTGTTAGCAACATCGAATGCTCTGAAATTGGCCAGTAAGTGCAGAATCATTTGAAAGGCATTATTGTTATTATGAAGCATTGCAGAGGTTTTGTTTATTATCGTAAATGCAATGGATTCAGTAAATTAGGTGTATTTAAAAAGGTCGTTGGCTGCTTGTTGATACCAAAGCCTAAGCACTTTCATTCAAATGGATCACAAAATATAGCAGTGTTTTTAGGAATGATCCCCTGTAAGTTCTCCAAATAAACAATGTGGAGGCATAGTTCTTTGAATTTGGAAATAACAGTCATGACGATGATGGTGATGAAGATGATGATGTGACTAGAACTGTTAGAATATATCTGGCTGGTGTGGCTCTGTTGGTTGGAGCACTGTCCCATAAACCTGAGGTTGCAGGTTCAGTCCCCAGTCGGGGTACAGGCAGGAGGTAACCAATCACCATTTCCCTCTCTCCCCCCCTTCCTCTCTCTCTCTAAAAGCAATGGGGAAAAAATGTTCTTGGGTGAGGATTTAAAAAAGCGTGTTAGAATTGTTTAAAACGCTATAATAGAATATTATGACTTTTTTATTTATAGCTACTTATTAGAAATGAAAGAAAAAAATAAAATTTATCAAAAGCGAATTTGAAGTCCCAAGGAAACATTCTTGCTTAGAATCAGTTGTGCTTTGGATGAAACACAATGCCGCCTTTGCCTCCTTCTAGAAACCCCTCCCTGGGGGAGGACTTAGTCACTTTTTAGTCTCAGAAGTCTGCTTGTGTCAGCCTAGGAGCCTGTTGGAAGAGCCATAAGGGACTCAGGGGCCCCGCAGGTCACCTGCGGTGGTGCTGAGTTTGGGGTGAATGTGCAATAGAAATTTAATGCTTATCTGGATAGAGGTTTCATTTTTGTTTAATGTTTTTTCATGTGAGTAGAAATGGCCTTGTTTTTTCCAGGTGCTGTCTGGTGAGGAAGTCATAGCTAACATTTGGTCTGAACAAAGGACTGCTCTGTCCGTGCAAAATCCAGGCCCTCTCCTGGACACGCTGGCAGGCTGGGGGCCAGGCGGGCACCTGCCCGTGGGGCCATCTTCTGGACAGCAGCCAGCCGTTCATCTGAGAGGGACCAGGGCTGTCCTCGTTCAGAGACAAGGACCGAAGACCCGTTGAAGGACACTGAGACAAGACTTGTCTTTTAGTCTACCAGTCTGCATTCGTCACTAGGGCGACACGCAGATGCCCAGAGCCTTGCTCTCAGAGTGAACCTGAACTTGCTCCAAGGAGAACGAGCTCTTTCCTACCATCACGCTGTTTTGTGGTCAAGCGGTACTGAAGAAAAAGTTAAGTGTCAAACCACATTATCCCCAGATTTGCTGAAAAGACTCTCTCAACATCAGTGAAGAAAGAAGGAAAAATGAAGTTGAGGGCATATAAGACCTCAAGAGATTTCTTGTATTCTGAGACTGCGTTTAGAGGAGAACACACACGAAGGATGCTTCCTGACGGTGCATACGCCGGTCACTTGGTTTTGCACGTGGAACCCTGTCTTAAGTCATTAACAAACCCTGGGGCAGTTACGAGACCAGGATCTGTCCATTCAGCACCCGCTGCAGGGGAAGAAAAGAGGACAAGAAGAAGCCGGACACGATAACATCTCATACTCTCTCAAAAAGAGTTTACATTTTAAATATTAAAAAAATTAAAGTCACATCTGGTATTTTGCTGTGTACCGAGTAGAATACTGGACCTCTTCTGTAGGCTTTGATTAACGTGATGCTTTTTTGGTAAAAGTGTAAAATATCATGATAATTCTAAAACTAAGGGGGAAGTCCTCAGGACTGATGCCCTAAGGAAACTGATCGCTGGTTTACCACTGAGCAGGACACAAAACACTTCGTGCTTGTCTTGTCTGGCGGGCCATTAAGTTTCAGTTCTGCTCATCTCGATGTTTTTCCTTTTGTCTGAGCCCATCCAGACTCTTTTATGGTCCCACACCGTCTGTACTCCCCAAGGTTGAATGGATGAAACACACACACACACAGTAAGATGCTGCATTCCCTGCCCCCTGGGATAGCCACAATGTATCTACTAGTCTTTACTGGGCCCTCCATGGATATAAAGAAATATATTTCATAGATGTAGAACGATCATATTTGTATGCAATAGAGACGTCTCAGCATCTCTTCTGCTACCAGTAGCTCCTCCATTCACTAGTCTTGCACACTTTTCAATTCTATCCACCTCTGGGCTGCTGAGTCCCTCCACTTCCCTCGGAGTCGCTTTCTCCCAAACCCAGTTCAGGTGCTCTCCATCTGATCCTCTTCCCCAGGGCGGCTGTGGCCTTTGGGGTGCCATCTAGGTGTTAAGTGGATGATTATTCATTGTGATCTCCGAGCACCAAAGCCTCCTCTCCTCATAGAGACTCCACTCCCTAGAGAGCAGCTTGGCAGCATTTTTCTCAGAGTGGAATAAAAAAAAAATGCATCACACTTTAAAAAAAAATAATAAAACAACCCACGTGGCCTCTCTCAGGAGACTTTGGATGCAGGTTCCGTTTCTGTTAGGAGACGCTGCGTGTTGTCGTGAAAAAACACACTGAATGGGGGGGACTCGGTTCCCTCCCCCTTCCGGTCCCGGCCCTGCTGACTACTAAATGGGGGACCTTGTCCAAGTCTTCTACCTCGCTGAGGGTCTTAGGCCCCCAGAGGAAAACTAGACAAGGGGACCAGGGGACATCCAAGGTCCTTCCAGCTCCAGCACTCCCCGAGTGCAGGAAACGTGACTCGAAAACACCGAAAGGGCGCATTTGTCAAAACCAGGATTCGATGCCTCGCAAGTAACTTGGGTTCCTACCCCTTTGCTGTTTTACCTTCAAGCCACAGAGATGTCGCCCCCTCTGTCAAGTCTTCTCTAGAAGAACAGCTAATAGTCGTTTAATACAATTAACCTTCAGAAACTGATACTTTGGAAAGTTCGAAATCAACGTTCTTCCTTTTGAGGGCAACGCCTGTAGCGTGAGACACAATCGATCTTCTTTAAATGGTCAACCATATTATTGTATCTACTTTATTGGTGAATACGACAAAGGACCAGGCTTATTCTGAGAAATCCCTTTTAAACGGAAAAGTTTTCTTTCTGACTTTAAAACTGCAGTCAGAGCAATCCGTAATTCTATACATCGTCTGTCTATCTAGATGCATAGCATATAATTAAAAAACAAAATTAGAAAAACCTTCCTTTTCTCTTATCTCCATAAACATCCTACACTGAGTCCTTTGTGTTGAGATTTGCATCGTTGGGACGCACTTCAGGTTTGCTGGAAACTCTGCAGAGGATCCAGAACTGAAGGATGAGCCCAACCGCTCCACGTTTGCAGGAGGAAAGGAGACCAGAGAGGAGGCGGGGAGGGAGGGAAGGAAAGCAGCCAGGCACGGCTGATTGCTCTTAGCTGCGTTTGTGCAGATATGAGCAAGATCCATGGTCCCCAGGCTGGGGAGCGGTTCCATAACTGCCCCTGAGCTTAGGCACTGCAGAACAATGTGGGGGAGCATGGTGCCTCCCAGCGCACTGGAAATATCATGCCCCGACTATGCGAAGCAGCCTAGAGAACGTTTTCAAAGTATCATTGGATGGCTGATGCTTTCAAAAGTTCCAGTGTAATTTAGGACAGTGTTTTCCCCGTTTCCAGTTCATCACAAATTAACACGCCATGAAACCTTCTCTAAGACGTAGGCGGAGGCCAAGCTTTTCCCAACCCACAGGTGCCTGTGACTGTGTTCCTGAGACTCTCCCTCCCACCCGTTGGTCGGCCGCACTTCTGACTGTCCGACCACAGCAGGCCCGCACTCAAAGTCAGGCTGCTCCCAGCGATCAGTTCCACCTGCGCCCTGGACATCGCCTCACGGTGCCCACAGTCCGGCCTTAGCAGCCCTTCCTTTGCTTCTTGCCTTTCAGACCATATCTGGGAAGGCTTCTCTCTAAGGGCTTACTTTCTCTCCTTTAAAGGACCCTTGACTTGGCCAGAGACACTCTCTCGGCTTCCCTTCCCTGTATGGGTTAAAGAAAATGTGAACATTTTCCAGTAATTTTTTTTTAATTTCAGAAAACTGGGCTGTCCTAGAGAGCCCAAAAATCTACCTGCAAATACAATTCATTGTGGATGGGCTGTCTCTTAGATCATTTAAATCTCTGTCCATGCAGAAGTTTCCAAGGTGCTAGGGTATTTCTGGTGCTTATTCTGTTATTAGAATCTCTCAATGTGCACCAAGTTTGTATCTCAACTGGATATCATACAGGTTTTGAAGTTACGTAAAGAAGCTAACTTTTCAGCTTACGGTAATTCCCTAAAGTTACAACAATTCGGCACCTAATCTATAGTTTGATAGCCAAGAAGTGATATCAACTGCTGTTTATTGAGGACTTACAGCCTACTAGGCAATGCTAAGCATTTTCTGTGCATTTCCTCCCTGCATTTTCTCAACAAACTTCTGTGAAAGGTATTAGTCCCCCCTTACCCCCGCTCGTGAACAATTTGCCCAAGATCACAGAGCTAATGAAATCACAGTCAGAGGAGGAATCAAGACCTGACACCTATAACAGTGCTCACTCTACTAGACATGGAAATACATAGTTTAGATTTCTGAAAGTGGTTAACCATAAAATACGGACATGGAGGCAAATCATTCATAATGAGAGCATTTGAGCAGAACCTGGGGGGACGATGGGCTGCAGGCTGCACAGGTATTTGATTCTGGTTGTCATGGGCACGAGAGTCTCACGCAGAGGATGGTGAGAGCAAGTCATACACGGAAGGGGAGTAGGTGGATGTCTGCTGGAATACGGAAGATGTGGGTTAAGGTGTAAAATACCTTCCCATTATGGAGAGTTGCGAGATGCAGGAATGCATCTTGGAAATGACAGAATCTGTTTCCCTCTAGCCCTTGAAAACATGGAATGGATTTTCCTTTGAGCAGAAGTGAAGATCCAAAGGAAAGGTCCAGGCCTCTTGGGCGTAGGATTCTGTAATCGTGATACAGTTCTAAAGAGTACCCTGGCATTACCTTCTCTTAGTCACAGGTCATTGGAGACGCATCGTGAGGCCAAATGTATGCAGAGCCCAGTAAGCCTGAAAGTCGAAATTGGATGAGAGTCCATTATTCTGGACCTTAAACTGACAGTTCAGATAAGAAATGAGTCATTGCTGAAGGAAGGGCATGAATCAAGGAAGAGGATCTTATCCTGATTTGATATTTGTTAATTAAATACAAATTGACCAGCCTCTTTCCTGTTCTGGAGGTACCAGACTCAACCCTAGAAAGCCACGGAGAAGAGAAAAAAAAATTCTCCCTTTTCATTCATCCCACAAGGGAGGCAAATTTTTCCATCACTGATCAGCCCTTAAATGTGTACCCTCATCTGAAAGCTTAAACAAATAGAACAACAGCTTTTTGAAACAGAGCATGTTTTAAAATTTTTAATTTTTAAAGTAGTTAATAATTAATCAAAGGGAAAAAAATCTCTGTGTCTGCAGCTGATGAATCAGGAATTCGAGATATATTCAACAGACATCTGTAGAGGGTATTAGTCCAACTGCATTAGGAAATCTACTTTGTTAACATGGTAAGTTTGGGTACTTGTGAGATCAAGTCAGAGATGGATCAGTCCGTGGGAAGTAAGCATTTCAATAAAATTTGGAAACTCGGATTCATAGAACCGTTTTCTGGTGATTTCTTAGGGCTCTGACGTCTCAGCCTTCCTAGATGCATCATTATTTTGACACTAATAAATAAGGGAAGGCTGGGAAAATCTAGTGGGCTGGGAATTGCTTGCGAACCATCGGGGCTAGCTTTTAAAACTAATTTACTGGAAAAGATAATGATTGTCTTTTCCCTTTTCTTTCAGTCCTAGGAAACATCATTCCCCGCATGCCATGGAGGGCGGCAGTCTGTTCTTTCAAGAAGCAGCAGCAACAATTTCCTAACGCCCCGAACGCACTTCAGTGCACTATTTTAAGAAAAATATACATGAGCTATGGATTTGAGCAAAATCCATATTTAATCCAGATTACAAATGCCGTCGCGGTTTAAGAGGGTTTGTTTTTACCCCGTTACTCCGCCCCTCGTCATGTCCCTTGCACACTCTTCAGAGACTCTGTGTACCTTTTCCATTGTTTTCTTCATTAGTTTAATCTTATCATTTGAGGTTGGAGACTGATTATCCAGCTTTTTATACAGCAGTACAGTTTTGTTTTTTTTTTCTGTTTAACACATCGCGGAGAACTGAGTGTCAGGTTTCTGTCTCATATGCTCCACAGTTCTGTGTTCTGGTATGATGCCGGCATAATTCGGGTGCCGGTATAATTCGAGACAAATAGTGATCTTTCCAAGTTTCATAAAATAAATGCCTGTAATTTATAGGAATTAGAAATGCAAATATTGAAATGCTTTAGAATGGCACATGGTTACGTTTTTTAAATGTCAAAGGTGTGGGGAGTTGAGCTGGCCTCCCTACAAGTCTCAGCTAGCCTTCTAGATGGTCCAAGAGCGAGAAGAGAATGAGTCTCTCAGGAGGAGGGCGGGGAAAGAGAAACAACCGTCACCCTGTCACACTGTGCGTCTCTAGCTGAGAAAGATGAGCGCGATGCTCACGCAGCCAGGCACGCTTGCCCGCGTGTCCGTTGGCTCCTGAGAAGCGAGGCAGCATTGAGGTGGATGCAGGCGCCCCAGTCAGCCGTTGAAGACTCCACTGCCGATGCCAATTGTGTTCTCCAAATGTCTCAGAAATCTGTTTGAGCAAAAATGTCAAACGCTCATGATGTCTGAAGTTGTCGGGGGCATTTGAGGTGACATACATCGTCGGGGACAACATCGTAATGATCTCCTCTCCCACAATGCCTAGCACAGGGTTGTGCTCAATAATTGTGTGTGAAACAATGGAATACATGAATGGATCTAGTGCCGCTGGTGTCCCAGTGCAGACATCCCTGCTTTGTATCCCTGAATATCGCACTACCTTCGTCTGTGGTGGCTCCCCTCTATAGGGTTCCCACGTTCCCCCGGATGTGGGAGGAGCCACAGGGTGTCCACCTGTAAACTCTGCCTGTTCATCCTGGTCTGTACTTGGGCGGGTTGTCTGTGCCCTTTACTCCAGGACAACCCTTCTAATGTTGTAAGACAGTTATCATGTCCTCCCTTAGACAGGTCCAGAATATTCCCCAGGCCCTTCTACCCTTGCTTACCAGGGAGGCAAGGTAATGAAGAGGAGATTGCTTGATGAGCGCTCGGTAAACTTACATTTCTGCCCCACCTCAGTTATGTATGAGCAATGTGACATGGGGTGGGCTGCTTAATCTCTCATGGAATTGATACATTCATGCATAAATGTCATATTAATGTTTGTCTGCTTGCCTGATAGCATTGTTTTGGGGATCAAACCTTCTGAAAAGTAAAAGATGTTCTGGAAATAAAACATTATTATTATTATTATTATTATTATTATTATTATTATTGGCAGTTTTCAGCTATTTTGCCTATCTAGTGTCCTTCCTGTGGCCATACCTATAGTTTGTCATTTTGTTCCTTAAAATGTAGAGAACAGAACAGAATTCACTGTTCCGTCCATGACTGGCCTTGTAGAAAGCACAACAGAGGTGGAAAGGTGGAAGAAGAAAGAAGTGAACTCACATCATTCAAACTTACCATGTGCCAGGTCCTTCATCCTTAGTTTGTTTTTAATGTTCATAGTAACTCCTTCAGGCATGTATTATACAGGGAAATAAAGAAAGCCTTAACATTTTGAAGTAGCGTGGCTCACATCACCTCGGTCAGCTTGCCCCACGTCCCTTCTCCTCTGTCACGTTGCCCATAATTCTGTCATTCCCGTAACTGCAACACTCTCCTTCCGCGATTGGAGCATTAGGTGGTGATGGCATTTTTATTTTGCCCCAGGGTGAAGTGTAATGGCGACTCGCTAAGCGTGCAGTAGGCTCAGGGCTTTGGGTTCTCCTTTCTGGTTTGTTCCCCGAGTATTCCTACTCACCCCACACTCGTAGAACAGGTGTGACAGGTGTGGAGGAACCTAAGCTCAGGCTCTTTTCAGATCCATTCGGAGCTTGGCATGATCCACATCGTTTATAACCTCTGTCTCTGTTTAACCATTCTTTCCAGATTTTTATTGGGAATAAATGCAGAGGTTACCAATTGTTAGTTTCTCTATTTCTTGATATCCCTCCTTTTGAAAACAGAGACATTTGTCCATGTATCTTCCCATGCCTCATTCTCACTCTTTCTTCTTCTTCCCTCTGTTTCCCCTCTCTTCCTTCCTGAGTTAATACACGTCAAGTGCTCAGCAAAGTGTTTGTCGCATACAAAGCACTCAGAAGTGTTAGCTATTATTATTCATTCACCAAGGAGTGGTTAAGCATTTCCTAGGTACCAAGGCCTGTGCCAGGTGCTGGGCACGTACTGGCGAAGGGGAAGATAACGCAATGCCTCTTAAATACCCCTATTAAAGCTGGGTAGTCCGGTGACTCCTGTTCACTTATGTCCCTACTCCTGTTCCTTTTTAGCTGAAAAAAAAAACGTTGTTATTGCTGCCTGTGTGAAGTTCAAAATAATCAAGTCTTAGAGAAGTTATTGCCTTTTGGAAGTACCTGGAACAGCCCACACATCATTTATGTGTTTGCTCTGCATAAAAAAAATATCATACACTGACACTATTTAGAGAGGTGTGTACATAGGGAAATAATTTATTAGCATCAAGTTTACTCCGTTTTGCTCTTGTTCTGTAGGGGCTATTCACCACGTCCAGAGCTGCGATGGGATTTGGGTGGGAAAGGAGAGGAAAACTGCGGGAAAGGGCAGTGAGAGACAAAGAGGAGGAGATGAAGAAGAAGGCAGAGGAAAAGGAAGGAGGTTTGACCTAGATTCCCAGCTGCCCATCCTCTGAATATCAGAATCCAATTAAATGCTCTCAGGGGAGGGGCAGCGAAGGGAACTGTTAGAAGTGCGAAGTTAAAGAGTCCAAATTCCCGATTCCGTTCCTTTTCAAAGCGGCGACACCCAGGCCGGTTCAGGGCCTAACGTCCCGCTTTCGGATTCACAGGTGCTTATCTTCAAACGCGGCGTGTCTTCTTTCTTTCGTGAGATGGAACTAATTTATTCTGCCACATGCCTCGGAAATACTTAACCTTGTTATTCGATAGCCGTGTGTTTTCACACGGAGGTAGGAGGAGCTGTTCCGACTCTTTTTCTCTGTGAAGGCAATGGGAGGGTCTCTGACCATTGGGAGGGGCAGCTTTGGAAGCGACTGCTGGGAGGGGCCCCGGCACAACCTAGAGGTTGCTCAGAAGCGCCTGCAAGCCACCACACCACAGTAAAGATGCTGCTGCCTGGTCTCCTCTTCTTACGGGAAAGGACTTTTCCAGAATTCCCGATGAGCTAATCCTCCCTCACAGAGAGTAGTAGAATAATGTGAGGAGTTTTGTTTGTCAAACAGACAAACTCTTACATTCACGAACACCAATATTCCCATCATTACGCTATGATGTCATCTCTGAGGTTCCCATCACTGTGTGCTCCCCGGGGGGCCTGGATTAAGCACCCACGGAGCAGAGGGCAGGCTCCTTGGCCCTGTGAGGGTCACAGCCCAGCAGCCTCTGGTCCTAGAGGGGGCCAAATACCCCAAGCCTGCAGAGGTCAAGAACACACAGCTGCCGTGTACTTGGTGACTGACAGGATTCGATCAAGGCACCCTGGGCTCTGACAGTCTCCATCTGGGACGCCTCGCAGGAGGAGCAGAGCAGGAGGAAACCACGGAGCAGGGGCAAACCCAGGGCTGGGGCAACGTGAGTCAGGCATTTGCTTCTGGCACCAAATTTAAGGGATGCCCACAACTCAGCAATCAAAATAACGAAGGTTTTCACGCAGTATTTTTAAAAATCACAATACCAAAAAGTTAATAATGAACAAAATGCGAGAATTTTAAGGAAAGACAGGACTGGTATCACTGACTTTTCCTTTTTCTCAGGCTTTGCTATGGCTGCACTCAGTAGTACTGCGCCTGCCAGGCAGCGGGGAGAAGGGGCGGGCCAGCATTAGTGAGTGACAGGTACAGAGGTGCCGAGAAAGACTGAAAACTGTGCTGTCAAGCAGATACGTTTGGACGGGTGGAAGGTCTAAACGAGGGGACGGTAGAAGATGAAGGGGGAAATGGGAGACAGATATGAGAGCCATGGGAGGGTTGCAGGGAGAACTAATAGGCGAGATTCACTTCAGTGGGTTATCAGAACGGATGGAGCGTGGTCCGCAGAATGGCTGTTGTATCGACGGTGCCTAGGGTGGGCGACAAAGGGCAGAACCCGACTGGGAGGGCCAGTGAGAGAGGAGTGGGGTGCCCAGGTGTCTGCTAAGGGGTAGCTGTGGCACTCGAAAAGAAACATTTCCAAAAGATGTTGTGGTTAAAGAGAACTGGCGGAACTCAATCACTTGGCTGCTGGGATAAAGGAGAAGCAGCAAAGATGAACCATCTGCCAGACAGCTGGGTGGATCTTCGCCTGAGCTGCCCGTGGGGAGATCTTCCGCAGCAACTGGCATGAAGAGCCGGGAGCGACACTGAGGGACAGAGTAGCAGAGACAGACTTGGGGTCCTGAGTGTATACGGGAGATCAGGAGGCTTGACACCAGCTGAAGCAATGTGCTCGGGAGTGGGGGGTCCAGAAGTAACGAACGAAAGGTCAAGAAATCGATTTTCCCTTTCAGCGTTTCTCAGCAGCGTGGCGCTGTCTGCATTTTGGCATAGAGTCCTTGTCGTTAGGAGCTGTTCTGTGTGTCCCCTCCCTGTACCTTCCTCCCATGAAATGCCGGTCACCCTTCGCAGTCACTGGGACACCTGGGAAAGGCATGCACATGGGCAAACTGTCCCCAGGAGGTGGTCCCTGCCCCTCCAACCCAGGACCATCGGTATCCCCTCTGGGGAAGAAGAAAATCTTGATTCAGGGACGTTGTCTAAGAGACACCAAGATAATAAGGTGCAGAAAATGTCGACACAAAATGGCCCCAAAGGAAGGGTCATCCATGGTGTCAAAAGTTAACCAAAGGATCAATGAACAAGGTCACTTCGAAGAACAAGACGACTGGGGAGATGTTTCTCATAATGCTGTTAGTTTTCCCCAGACAGTTAGGTGTCGTCTTACATGGTACGTGGTTGGACAGCTGGAGTTTTTTCGGGAACATCCACTTTTTATGCTTCACGAGTTATACAACCTCAGAATCCAGCTCAATTTAAAATGCCATATATCTATGCATTATCTGTATATATATATGTGTGTGTGTGTGCATGTAATATGAACTGATTCATAGGAAGGATGTGTTTTTTTATAATCAAAAGTGTTATCTCATTGTTGTTACATGTCCATTAATGCCATCTGTGCAGCTATCTGTAGGATGACAACATGCAAATATCAGGAAGCTTAGCTAAAATTTTCCTTTCCCGTCTTTCTAAATGGAAAGAATATTTTTTGTGGGTGTGTGTGGAAACAAAAGGGCAACACCTCCTGTAAAAATGAACTTGCCCAACTCTATGTGATAGTTTTCCTAATTGGATGCCGTCAAGAAGCTGAGAGTGGTCTCTTCCTTATGAGCCAAATACCCGCAAAGATGCCCGAGCTCTTGACCTGCGTTTCTTTGTGTCCTCGGTTCATCGTTGAAGTTACATAAAGGTTTTGTTATGGTTTCATCCTTTGGAACATCCTCTCTTGGAAGTGAAACAGAGAAGGTGGTTTTTACTTATTATTTTTTATTCTGTTTAGTCTGCTCCTGCAGTTGGACACCCAGTTTGGCATATGGCCTGTGGAACGATTTTAGTTGTCCATTTCCACGGAGTTCTGTTGGCAAGATTGAGTCAAATCAGATAACGTTCTGTGAATTTCTACTCAGCGTTCTATCAAGGTCTTCTCTAAATTACTGGTTTTGGAGTGCTTTACTACTCTTTCAGTTCTAGCCACTGTGTTTCTCTCCATGTTGGACAAGGATCTGTGGGATAACATTTCTAAACATAAAATACTACCTTGAAATGTTCTTAATTCCTCTTTCCAAGTCTCATATTGTCAACAGAAGTCTTTTTCCCTTCTCATCATGTTCAAAATGATCTGCCCTTTACGAATGTCTTGAGACCATCACACAAAGCTAATGGTGATGGAGCAGATGCCTCCTTCAACTCCAAATAGAAGGAAATCTGTTGTCTCAAATAATCCCCAAATTCAGACACTTTCAGACAGCTATTATCAAGAGACCACATTCTAAGAGCAGATGTATTATTAAGGCTGAGAAATGTTATGAGGACTTTGTGATCTGACAAATGATTTCAATCTACCCTACATTCCAGCATTTCATCTTTTAATAAATGAGCGATTGAAATATCCATCTTGGGAAGACAAGCTGGGTAAGGAAGTTGGGAACTGGAGTTGCAACTGGTACTTCATGCCAAAACCTTCCCTAAATGAAGCTTACAGGTCCCTTGGATATGTGCAATCTCTTCATTTGACTAAAGCAATGATGACATGTTTTAATCTCCATATTCAATCCTTTAGCTCCTCCCCGCAGATAGGAAACACAGTCCCCTGCCTTGCAAC